>NC_084470.1:50070662-60070662 GCF_027409185.1 Cynocephalus volans
TATCCCAAGCTAATAATGGTGGAGAAAAGGTGGGGGGTGGAAACTGTGGTGTCCGGAGCCAGCTTATACCAGCTCAAGTCCACTGTGCACATCTCTTCCCAGTTCTGCCTTCAGGGCTGTCACATGGGCAGCTTCACATGGACCATGGTGAGAGTGTTTACATCAAATAAATCAGAAAATGCTACATATCACTGCTTTTCTTTTTCCTCCTGAAGAGCTGTTTGTTAAACGTTTACCAGCACACCACCTTTTGGAAATGTAGAGACGAGGGTAAGAATGGGAACTAGGAGAAGCCTAATGCCCACCTCTTCCCCTGCAGGATCCTGTTCCTATAATCCCTTTAGGGCGAAGGAGATATTACTTCAATTTAAAGAGTTGTCAGATGGGATACAGACTGGGGTAAAGGGCAGGTGAACTGTGCCTCCACACCGAAGCCTATAGTTTGTCAACAATATCTTTGTACAGTGGCTGAATGAGAACAGGAGAAGGCCATTCAGCTAGGGCTGGGGTGAGGAGGGCAAGCGATCTATTGCTAAAGGCAGTAACATCCAGGTCCAAGTCTAGATTGAAGGACCATAACAAGATCTAACAAGGTGGTTAAACACAAAGGCTAGAAATCCCACTAAGGTTTTAAGAGAATTGCATTGTCAGGGAAACTTCAGTCCAGGCAAGTAATGGCCTGTGACTGCTCAAACCTGAAGGCAATTTCCAGGGCCCACTGGTGCCAACAGAAAGTGCAATTAGCTGTTCATTCCCATGAGGGAATCTCTTCCCAGGGCTCCTGTCTCATGAGGAAGTAGAACAGCAGATGAGGAATTTCCATACAGCAGGATCAAGAAAACCCTCCATTGTCAGAGCAAGGAGTAAACATTTCAGAGTACACTGTGGATTAGCACTTCTGGAAATGGTTTCTCTTTTTCTTTCTTTTTTTTTTTATAATTTATTTTATTTATGGAATCAAAATCGATTATACATACCTTTGGGGTTGAACATTGAGATGTTGATCAAATCAATATTACTAGCATATATATTGTTACAAATCGTAATTATTCTCTATGCCCCTTGTCCAATCTCCCCCTTCCCCCATTCCCTCCCCCTCCCCCCTCTAATTGCCCTAGATTTCTTCTCTTGTTCTGAAAGAATAATGGTTACTCTGTTGATTTGTTGCCTAGATGGTCTGTTCAGTGCTGAGAGGTGTGATCAGGTCCCCCAATATTATCATAGAGCAGATGCTTCTTCTGTCACTCTGGAATGGGCTTTGTGGAGAGACATCCTCTTCTTTTCTTTATCTCTGCTGGTGACCCTCCTTGTGTGAATGCACTCCAGTGGTTGGTGGACCATCTGCGTGGTGGTTGTGGTGTCTAGTCATTTTTGCAGTTGCCATGGTTATTGTGGTGGCTGTGGTGGGCCACCCACATGGAGGTGATGTTTTTGGCATGCTCCTTGGCACTGGTAGTGTGCCTGGTTGTGGGGTGTGTCTGGTCCCCTTCTCCATGCCTCTGGTCCCTGGATGGGCCCTGAGGCACTGGCACCATGTGCCTGGATGTGGGAGGGTGGTCTGGTCCTCTTCTCCATGCCCTGGGTCCCCAGGCAGGCTCTGGGGCACTGGTGCAGCATGCCTGGTTGTTGGAGGGGGGTCTGGTCCCTTGCTCCATGCCCTAGGTCCCCGGGCAGGCCCCAATGTGCTGGCACAGTGTGCTGGTTGTGGGAGAGGGATCCGGTCCCATTCTCCATGCCTTGGCTCCCTGGGTGGCCCCGAGGTGCTGGCGCAGTTTGCCTGGATGTGGGAGTGGGGTCCAGTCCTCGGCTCCAAGCCTCCGGTTCCCGGGCAGGCCCCAAGGTGCTGGTAGTGTGTCTGGTCTGGAACTAGTTTTTTGCCCTTTGCTTACTACTAACATGGGGGAACTTCCTGTGGGAAACAGTACTTGAGCTCTGTGGTTGAGCTAAATTGCTACTTTGATGCTGTTTCCCTAGGGAAGGCTTTTTGTGAAGCTCAGGATTTAATGGCTGACCTTATAGGTACTTCTGGCTCTCCAGAGACCCGGTGCACCTGGGTTGTGTAGAAACTCTGGTCTGGGCCTGAGTTTTTTCATCAAACTGCACCCCATGCAATTTTGCATACCCAACCAGTCTCCTCTGAGTGGTCCTGCATCGACTGGGGGGCAGGTCGGCTGTCCTTGCTGTGTCCCAGTGTTCTCTCAGTGGGCCTGTCTCCCCCACTGCCCATGCTCCAAACACTTCCCATGGGACGGGCTGTGCGCTGGTCCCTTGTGATGACTCACTGGCCTCTGAATGGCTCCCTTTTTTCAGTTGTTCTGGCTCCTGGCTCCTGCGTGAGTCCATGTGAACCCTATTAGTGGTCTTGCTGTCCTGGGGGCCACCAAGGCCCTTTTCTCCCCCGCTGCCTACAAACAACTCCATCCAAAGGGCATAGCTGCGGCTTCTGCGGGCTCCTGCTCCATGCACTTTTCAGCTTGAGCCTTAAAGCAGCTGCGGCCCGAAATGTTTAGAGCAACTGTTTCTTTCTCTCATCATGGTTTCTCCCGCCTTCATGAACTCTGTAGGTCTCTCCTCCTCTTCCCCTGAGCTCCAGCGGCCCCAGCTTGGCTGATGTTACATTTTTATAGTTGTAAATTGGTTGATTTGTGGGAGAGAGTGATGCTGGGAACCGTCTATTCTGCCATCTTGACTGGAAGTCCTCTCTTTTTCCAAATAGGCTTTAAAAAATTGAAGTGAACATGTTTATCCTACACTATTGTGCATTGATTAGATGGTTAGCCTGTGGGTACTGGGCCATGAAGCATTACCTCTGGACTAATCAAGAAGAAAGCATTTCACTCATTTGACAAATATCTGTGACTTTACTTTGACACCATTCTAGTTGCTGGGGATATATCAGTGAGCCAAGTAGGTCAAGTCCTTGCCCTCACAGAGCTTACATTCTAGTGGAGACGACAAACAGTAAACAAGTACAGACGTATATTATATCCCAGAGGCTAAGTGCCATGCATTGGTTGGTAATTAGATTGGTTGGTTGGGGAAGAACTGAAGAAAGTGCAGGAATGAGTCTGGCAGATATACTGGCTCAGGGAAAAGCAAATTCCCAGGGCCTTTGCACTGAGGCAAGAGCATGCCTGGTGTGTTTAAGGACTGAGGGGGAGAACAACGTGGCTGAAGTGCAGGAGTGAGGGGAGGTGTGGGTGCGAGGTGAGGTCAGAGAGGATTGAGGGCCAGATTATTTAAAAACGTTGTAATGACATCTACTCAGAGTACCATAAAAGCCATGGGTGGATTTTGAGCTCTGGCTGCTGTTTAAGAATAGTCTGTTGAGGACAAGAGTAGAAATGGGGAACCAGTTGGAAGGCCATTGAAATAATACTTGTGAGAGATGATGGCTACTTGGATAAAGTTGGTAGTAGTCAGGGTGGTAAGAAGTGGTTAAATCCTGGGTGTATTTTGAAAGGAGAGCTAACGGGATCTGCTGACCTATTATTGAAACATTCTTGCCTTGGAGCTGGATGCAGTAATTGGACAAGGCTCTGGATGGTCTCCCTTTGGGAACAGGGGGAGTGTGGTTTTATGTGGGATAGCTGTATTTTGTTAGGAAGCTATTTTTGATGTTGCATTTCTAGGAAGAAGAATATATGTTGACACTGGGCAGCTAAGGGGTGGAGTGTAGCAGCCAGCTACTGTTTTAGCCTGTTCATCACACATTTCCTATTCTTATGGCCACAGAACTCTTCCATTTCGGAGCTGCTCTCGGCTCAGCTCTTGATTCCTCGGGTGAACACATGATCCAGGAATTGCCAGTGTGCTACATGTTCTGGACAGTGTTTGCTTAGGAAAAGGGATGTGATACAATAAGGGCCAATGACATGCCTCCCTGGATTTTTGCTGGAATTATCAGGAAAGAGCCAAGTTTCCCTTCTGAGATCACAGATATCAATGACTGCCCGAGAATGGAGGCAACATAGAAAAAAGCAGAGGCAACTGGGAGAGGTACTGTCCTGATGGTATCATTTGAGCTCCTGAATCCAGCTAAGCCTCAATCCCGCTGCATCTCTGGGTTTCCTGTTTAGGAGATGAAAATGTTTTCTTTTCTTTCTTCTTTCCCCATGAACTAATTTGGGTTGCATTTCTATCACTTGGCAACAAGGGCTAATATCTGGTCAGTATGCACAGGTATAATGAGATATTTCTGCATCGATTAGTAAATAGCTGCTGCCTCAGGCCTCCCATGTGCTCCCCACCTCCACTGCCTCAGCTGTCCTGGTCCCTCTTTTGAGACCTCCCTCTAGACCATAATCCAATAACTAAAGGGTTGGTACCTGGCACAGCAGGGGGCCTCCAGAAGCCTGCTTTAGCAATATGGTCAGTTCTTGCTAACTGGTTGGTACCCTATACCAGGCAGTTTGTTAGAAGTTTTAATATCACCCATGATATCATTCAAAATAATTTGGAGGGACACAAAACTTTTTCCCCAGTGTGAGCATATTCTACATCTCCCCTCTCCCTGCCACGCTCGCTGCACAATAGCTTGTTTCCATTTCCTCAAATTCTTCACCCACTTGCACATCTCCTGTGTCTTTTGCAGTTGTTATTCCCTTTTCCTAGAATTTATTTTTCTATTACCCACTACTGAACTCCCACTCCTCCTTTTATAACCTGGCTCAGGTAATCCAAGTCCAAGATATAAATTCCACAATTGAAAATAGTGATAGTACCTACTACTGTGAAGAGGGAGGGGAATCTAAGCTGAGCCATTTAAAGCTTCTTTTTCTTTTCTTTTTTAATTGTGAGATAGAATATACACACAGAAAATGTATTAGACAAATATGTTTAGCTTGACACATAGTGGTAGAGACAGTGCTTGTAAAGAGCAATACCTAGGTGAGTAGTTAGAACATTGCCAACGTCCAGTCACAGACGCCTCCTTCCCTCTGGTGTTAGCCTCCACCCCGACTTCTGCAGTAACTAATCCTTGCTCTCCTTATGCATTCCTGAACAATGTAGCTTAAATTTGCCTGTTGTTGAAGCTCATATAAACATACAGTTAATAAAGTTTTGTGTCTGGCTTCTTTCATTTGATATTATGCCTGTAAGATTCATTTATAGATGGGTATAAGGCTATAGCTCATCCATATTCAGTACTGCATAAAATTACATTTAAGAAAACCCCACGATTTATTAAATTATTCTACTGCTGATGGGCATTGTGTTGTTTTTAATTTGGGTCCATCATGAACAATGTTGATAGAAAATCTTGTACATGTCTCCTAGAGGCATGTGTGCATGCATTTCTGTAGGTTTTATACCTAAGAGTGGAAAACCTGAGTCGTGGGTTTAGGTATCTTCACCTTGTCTAGATAAAGTTAAACTATTTTTACAAAATAGTTGGGCCAATTTACACTCTCTCCAGCAGGACCTCTCAGGTTTGCTCCCTGAGAAATCTAGCTCCTACATTGTAATTGGACCACCAGGTGAGCTTTGGAACTGGATCCAGTGAAATATCCAAAAGATAACCCTGTATTTGCATTGGATACATTTCTGAAAACTCTGTGTAATACAAGATGTATATATATTGCATCTCTTTTCCAATGGTTCCTATTATAATTTGAGGGGGGCTGGCTGGTGAGGTCAGTTGGTTAGAGTGTAGCCTTATAACACAAAGGTCATGGGTTTGGATCCCTATACTGGCCAACAAACAAACAAACAAACAAACAAACAAACAAACAAACAAAGGCCCAACCCCATTACAATTTGGGAAATGCATCTGTGTGGAAAAAAATGTGGGGTGTATTAGTTTCCAAGGGCTTCTGTAACAAATAAGCACAAATGAGGTGGTTTACAACAATGGAAATTTATTCTCTTACATTTCTGGAGGCTAGAAGTCTGACATCAAGGTAGTGGCAGAGCTATACTGCCTATGACGGCTCCAGGGGAAAATCCTTGCCTTCCTGCCTCCTCTTAGCTTCTTGTGGTTACCAGCAATCCTTGCCATCTCTTGGCTCGCAGCTGCCTCACTTCAATTTCTGCCTCTGTCTTCACATAGCTGTCTTCTCTGTGTGTGGGTGTGTTTCTATGTCTTCGCATAGTCTTCTCTCTGTGTGTCTGTGTCCAAATTTCCCTCACATTATAATGACACCAGTCATGGGATTGGGGCCCACACTAATCCAATATGACCTCATCTTGATTTGATTACATCTGCAAAGACCTGTTTCCGTGTAAGGTCACATTCACAGGTACCGTGGGTTAGGACTTCAGCATCTCTTTTTGGGGGACACAATTCAACCCACAACATGAGGCATAAAATGTTATAAGAACATTTTTGAGAATAATATTAATTACTTAATAAAACTAGTCTGATAGTTGGGTACATTTAATTCTTCCACATCACTGTAAAACTAAACCAGTCCCTCTGTCCACCCAGCTGTCTTATAAACAGTTGGGCTAGTATCATCTCAGATGGCTTTTTCACTGACCACATGGAGTTTAGATGTTGAAGAAGCTACACAGTTAATATCTGTGCTCCCTTGTTGAATGGCACTAGGGAGAAAGAGCCATGGGGTTGAACTCATCTTTTAGATACAAACCAAGCATCCTGAGGATAGCTGATTTGTACTGGAGTGGCCTGCTCTATCCTACCATCATCTAATTAACCTGCATCTGTGGGTGCTGGCAACCCCCAACAAACATCTTGAAAGCCTCTTTGGCCTCTGATGGGCCATCAGTGGCAGAGAAGGGAGAGCAAGGCCCCAGGATATCTGTATCCATGAAGCATGTAAGGTGGATCAGCCTCTACACTCTGTAATTGTACAAATGGAAAATATAATGAAATGATCAAATATATATCCAATGAATTGACCTGATCTTTGTGACCGGAATGTCCCAAGAGTTAATAAAAGATCATGGCTGTCATTAAAATCCCTATGTCCTATGTTGTCATGTGAACTCTTTGCTTTTCTTCATCTGAAGACCTGCCATGTGCCTTTGGCCTGAATATACTCCTCTGACAATTCTTACTCCGTTAACTGCATAAACCCAGTTCATCTTTTGGGGCTTAACTCCTATTTTACCTCTTGTTCTAGGAGCAGTGCCTGTCACATAAGAGGTATTTAATAATATTTGGAGGATAAATGAAAGAAACTGCTGGCCATACCTTTGATCTCACAGATCATCTTTATCAAAATGTCCCTTTTCTTTTGATTATACTAATTATGGAGTCCTGGCCCCAGGGGGAATGTGAAAACCCTCTTTCTTAAAGTCTGATTATGAGATGTGAAAGAGGCTCTGGGATGAATCAAAGAGCTGTCTCTTTAGCTACACAGCAAAAAGGTCTGGACATTGCAGTCTTGGAAAATAAAGTGTTTTCCCTATCTGAATGGGCAGGGCACCATGGAGTTCTGCAACATGAGATGCAGGGGCTGTAGAAAGCATCTATTCTGTCCCTCTTCCACCAATTTTACAAGTGAAGAAACTAAAGTTCAGTGGGGAAAGAGCTTGGCCCCAGTCACCCAGACAATCTGAGGAAGAATTAGGATTAGAACCAACCTTTCTAGCTCCCAGGACAGTGCTCCTTCCTGCCCCACCCAGCCTCAAGCTCAAACTGAAAAATATCAGGAACCCTGAAAGTGAGGGAAAAGTGATTCATTATTCATGTCAGCATCACACAATTAAGAAAAAAATAAAATAATGCTTTAAGATACAACATTGGTCTTGACATACCTTTAAAAATATTAATTTTAATGGATGGATTTTAAACACCTTTCATAACACAGACCACAGATGTTAACATGGGCTGGAGCAGTTGTCTGGCAGCTCTCAACATGCAGTCATGCAAAATCCTAAGTAACATTGCCAGCCTCTATGTGGTGCACAGAGGACTACCTTGGACCTTCAGCAATGTTGTTGTAATATATCTTTGAAAGTTTGGAAGTCCTGAGAAGTTCGTCTTGGTAAATATAATCTCTGATCACAAACGGAATAAAAGGACCAGGGACATTTTCTGGAAAGTAAGAGAACCCATCATCACCTGCTATTGAAATTCAAAAGGGAAGTCACAATGGAGATGCTCTTGGCTTCTGACTCCTATCAGTGTGTGGGGGCTTTTTCAAAGGTGGGTACTATCTGTACTACCTGCCCAGTTCTGATATTGTGACCAGTGGCATGCATTGGTGAGATTGTAGCTGGGTGCCATCTGTACTGGGAACGAGTTATCACAGAGCAGAAGGACACATCAGAAGTGGATATGTCCACGCTGGTGTGTCCTCACTAGGGCCCAGGGGAAGTCACCTCCTTATTGGTGGCCTCATCTTCATTTTGTATTGAGCTAGATGTGCTCACGTTGACTCTATCACTAAGGCCTCTAGTGACACTGTCATAGGATGGTGGGAAAGATGTGGCAGATGCAGTTTCAGATTTGTCCGGGAGTATACAATTTTCATTTCCCATGAATGTAGCAAAACCTTCATCTTGGAGTGACATAGCCTCCTCCTCAGCCCTGGGCACACCTGGGTGATTGGAGAGTGTCAAGGAGCGGTGCAGCACATAGCTCCGATAGGCCTTTTGAATGACAGTGGCTGAAACATCTTCTTGCTTCCACCGGAGGGTGGTTGCTATTGGTTCATAGGATGATTTTGAAAGATTAGTTGCCATAAACTTCTCCTCTATATTTGTCTTCAAAGAATCCAATTCTCCAGATTCTCCCAAAACATTCTTGGTGAAGGCAAAAAGGATGTCCAAACAGTGGATCTTATCTCCAGGGACCAAGGGCAGGTCCATCTGGATTAATATATTCCAATTGGGTTTTGGGATTCGCAGGGGGCCAGAGAGAGTGTCTGCAAAGTCCGAGAGGGCAGAAAAGGTAATAAACTGGGTGGCCTCTGGGTCAAACTTCTCCCAGGTCTCATAGAACATGTCAAAGTCATCCTCGTTCAGGGGATCTGTGCTCTCTTCTGTTGCCACATTGAAGTTCTCCAGAATCACTGCAATGTACATGTTGACCACGATGAGGAAGGAGATGATGATGTAGGTGGTGAAGAAGAGGATGCCCACGGCTGGGTTCCCACAGTTCCCTCGGGAGCCAATGCTGTTGGGCAGATTGGGGTCGCAGTAGGGGGGGCCTGTGTTGAGGATGGGGCTGAGGAGGCCATCCCAGCCAGCCGATGTGGTGATCTGGAAGAGGCACAGCATGCTGTTGGCGAAGGTCTGGAAGTTGAACATGTCGTCAATGCCAGCCTCCCTCCTCACATGGGGAAAGCTGGCCATGCCAAAGATGGAGTAGATGAACATGACGAGGAAGAGCAGCAGCCCGATGTTGAAGAGGGCGGGCAGGGACATCATGAGGGCAAAGAGCAGCGTGCGGATCCCCTTGGCTGCTCGGATCAGTCTGAGGATGCGGCCTATCCGGGCCAGGCGGATGACTCGGAAGAGCGTCGGGGAGAAGTAATTTTCAAGTGACTTAAGAATTGCAGAAAATATCAGGCCTTTAAAAGAGGGGGGAAATGAACTAATTAGTACCTCCAACCATGAGCCTGACAAAGTTGGCTGTCATCACACTCCCTCATCTCTGCTCCATATCGCCCTCCACTTGAGCATCCGTATTCAAGGACTCTAGGTCCCCTGAGCCTGGCATGGTGGTTGGCACAAAGTAGGGGCTCAGTAAATGTCCATTGCATAAATCCTCTTTCCCTCAAGTACATATGGCCGTTCCTATCAGGTTCTTATCTTTCCCTCCACCCAGAGTATCCTCTTCTTAGTCAGCCTCTGTGGTCAACACCCTATCTCTGCAGCCTAGTTCAGTTAGACGTGATTGCAGCATGTTCCACATGCCACAGTCCTGTGCTTGTTGCCATTTATGACACAGACCCTGCTCTTCCTTGATTGCAGCCTTTGGGTCATGACTTTTTCTCCACCCTGGTTCTGTGCTCTGTGAAGGCCAGGCCCCCTATGATTCATCTCCCTATACCCTACTGTGAAGATTGACTCAGTTCCTGGCACATGGTCCTGTAGCTAATTGTATGGAGCCTGGTATTAATTACAAGGGGGTCTGAGGAGTTGGGCAACTTACTGACAGCTAAAGCAGAATGTCTTTGAATGGCCAGCTGTCTGCATAATGGCTTTAATTTGTTTCTTTCATTTCCAGCTGTGTTTGAACTCTATGTTAGGGTATGGAGATGGGCTTCTTAGGGTCAGTTACTGCCCTCAACTCCAACTATGGACAAGGTTGGAAAGATGAAGAATGTGTATGTCTTTCCACGTGATGTCTAATTTGAAGATTTTTGAAGCTTGGTCTTGGGGACCTGTGGAAGCCTATTGGGACCAAAAGCCTCCATCAAAGATGAGGCAAGGGCTGGTCAGTTGGGTCAGTTGGTTCAGTTGGTTAGAGCACAGCCCTGTAACACCAAGGTCAAGGCTTCGGATCTCTGTTCTAGTCAGCTGCCACAAAAAAAAAAAAAAAAAAAAAAAAAGATGAGGCAAGGCCTTTGGGTAAGAGGGACTAGAAACTTCTCAGGACAAATGGTGAGGGATGGAGTAGCAAGCTCTTACCCCTTGCAGGGTTCCCTTGATCCTCTTGCCCTACTTCATGTTTGTTATACTCGTATGCATATGGGTGATAACAATATTGTTTGGAAGGAGAGAGGAAGTGGGAGGGGACTTGGGAAATAATTATAATTTTGGATTATAAAATCTTTGTGAAAGGTTTTCTCTTAAAGTTTAGTTTAACTGGGACATTTTCCCACAGTGTGGGGTATATTATGTGTCGGTATAACCTAGTAAAATTTTCTGCCAGACAATTGGTCTACATATTAATTTAAGTTGCCCAGGATTCTATTTCAAGGGAGAATGAGTCCTCATGCTTGTAGTAATTAGATACTCAATTTATGTCTTACTGATGGGAAGGCAGAAAGGGAGGGAGGGGCGAAGAGAGGGCAGGAAGATTGACAGGTGGGGCCCTCCACTAGTTTTCTTGTTGTCTCTGTGAAGGATTCCTGCCCAATGAATGGTGCTCCTATGTAGGTCACAAGAACTGGTAGTTAAAGTGTCCCCAGGCCGAGCCCGTGGCGCACTCGGTAGAGTGCTGCGCTGGCAGCGCGGCGACGCTCCCGCCGCGGGTTCGGATCCTATATAGGACTGACCAGTGCACTCACTGGCTGAGTGCTGGTCACGAAAAAACGGCAAAAAAAAAAAAAAAAAAATAAAAAAAAAAAAAATAAAGTGTCCCCATCATAGAACTAAGTACTTTGGGTGTATTTTATTTTTTTATTACTAACATGGGAAGTTACATAAGCAAACTCCCTTCTCTAATATCAAATCAAAATGGCCTTTAGAGTCTTATACTTTGGAAGGCAAAACAAAACAAAACAAAACAAAAACAAAACAAAAACAAAAACAAAAGGAAAAACAACCAACCAACTAACCAACCAACCAGCAAAAACTCCCGTCATGCTCAGTGAAATAAGCCAGACACAGAAGGACAAATGATCCCACTTATATGAAGAATCTAAAATAGTCAAACTCACAGAAGCAAAGAGCACAATGGTGATTTCCAGGGGCTGGGGGAATGGTGAGGTGAGGAGGTGTTTGTCAAGGGTACAAAGTTTTATTTATGCATGATGAATAAGTCCTAGAGATCTACTGTATAGCATAGTGCCCATAGTTAACAATACTACAATATATACTTAAAAATTTGCTAGAGGGTAGATCTAATTTTATGTGTTCTTAGCACCCAATAAATAAATAAAGAAGGTGGGAGGAAACTTTTGGAAGTGATGGATACATTTACGGCATTGATTGTGGTGATGGTTTCACTAGTGTATACTTATCTCCAAACCCATCAAGTTGTATGCATTAAATATGTAGTTTTTTGCATGTCAGTTATACCCAACAAAGTGGTTTAAAAACAAAACACAGCAGCAACATTAAAACAAACAAAATGAAACACAAAAACAAATTTAAACCCCCCAAACAAATAAATGTAACCCAAAGCTTTGTTTCAGCACCAGGGTAGAGAGGTCGCTTACATGCTGCCAAGTTGTATTTAGATGCTATTGTCTCTTGATAGCAAATCAATGGAAAATTTCCATTTCTACAGCTGTGCCCTGCTATGAAAAGTAAGGTGAGTTGGAATTTGGCCTTCATAAGGCCAAACTTTGGCTAAGTCACAAGAAGTCCAAGGACAATCTCTTGGTTGTTGGTGGGAGGTAGCTGGTTCATTAAAACATAGCCTGATCTAAACTCAGCTCTGCCTCTTACTAACTCTGTGACCTTGCATAACTTTCCTAATCACTGAGGCTCAATTTTAAATTATAAAATGAGGATAATAATACCTCTTTAACAGGGCTGCTGTGAGGATTTATGGAACCCAGCCTAGTGCTCAGAACTCAGTGAGGACTCAGTTATAAGGCTCCATTCCCCATGTTAACCTCTGACTCTACATACTGGGCCTGTCATTCAACAACATTCAGACTGGGTCTCAATAGCATTGAACTGTTGTCATTGATGCCTTGACTTTTCTATCACTCACATTTCCTAATTGGACAGTTATATGGAAATTTAACTACAGACCCTTGACTTAAGAATCTCCTTTGAACAATCTCCTTCTAGTCTTCTCTCACTCTGCTGGCAACCCACCCCCTTCTCCAGAAAGCATTTTGTGACTCACACCTCATATCACCCACCCCTTGCTTTGAAGACCGTAAAGGTAAGGCCCACTGGAAACTCCATCATCTTCCAGTCATAGGTTCTCAGGAGGAATAATTGTTCACTGTGAGCCCCCAAGGTTTTGGCGATGGGCTGTGCACACATTATGTGTCCATAAACACTTTATGACAGCATGAAGAAGACCAGACCAATGGAACTTCTTCATTTCACTGAGAGAGCAGCCCAGGCACATTCAAAATCTGCTGCTCTTAGAAGGCTGCAAATACCAGGCTCTTCTACTATACAACACATATCTTTTAAAGTCTGCTGGTTGTCCCCTTGGTTTTGAAAGAGCAGTCAAAACAACCCCAAGCATAGGCCAGCCTTCTCCACCACGTGGCCGCCCACTTACTCAAGATGGAGAGGACCACGACGATGAAGTCAAACACATTCCAGCCATTGGTGAAGTAATAATGCCTCAAGGCGAACATCTTCATGACACACTCGCCAGTGAAGACGGCCACAAAGAACTGGTTGATTTTGCCGAGGATTTTCGTCTTTTCCTCACTCTGCTCATCAGTCTCTACCATCATGGTGATCATGTTGAGGCAGATGAGGACCATGATGACAATGTCAAAAGCTTGTTTGGTCACAATGTCAAAGATGAAGCCCTGGTACTTGTTCTGAGAAAACAAGAGATGGTGGTATCAGGGCCTTTGGGCCGACATAAACCAGGCATCTGGAGGGGCTGGGTTCTCCATACATGAGTTTTAAAAGTCTGTCTTTCTTGTCCTCCTTACACTCCACATACAAACAGACACCACATCCTGTCTTCACCCCTTCCAAAATCTTACTTCTAGTTGACTCTACGTCATTGTCCCACTTCAAGCTTCATCACCTCTCCTGGTCCCTTGAAGTCACCAGGCACTTCCTTTGTCATGGACCATTCTCTTCCCTCCATTTGCAATGTCCTTCCAGTCCCCTCTGTTGGCTGTCTAAATTCCAATAGTTGTGAACGATCCATCTCTCTTAAGCCTCACATCCTCCAGTGAGTTTTCCTTAATCACGTAGCACCACCCCACTCTGTCCCTTCTTTGGCTCCCACAGTCTAGTCTTGAATTCTAGCATTTCACATATGCTTTTCTTCTCTACTAGACAGTGAGCTCTTTGAGGATAGGGGCCATGCCTTACTCAGGGGCCATGCCTTGCTCAACTTCATGTTCCTGTAGTGCCCTGCACAGAGCAAGAGTTCATGAACTGCTTGCAAAATTACTGATTTGAGCTATTTGCTGAGGGTAAAGTCAAGTGCAATGGTGCCACTTATTCCTGGATACGTTCTCTCTTTATTTCTGGGGCTGTGCAGATTCCTAAGCAAATGCAAGTGTAGGGCATGGGGTCAAGT
This sequence comes from Cynocephalus volans, assembly GCF_027409185.1. Lineage (NCBI taxonomy): Eukaryota > Metazoa > Chordata > Mammalia > Dermoptera > Cynocephalidae > Cynocephalus > Cynocephalus volans. The sequence continues at coordinate 50,084,707 of NC_084470.1, forward strand.
CTTGGTTGTTTGTATTCCTGAAGGGAGTCAGAGTAACCTGGATAACCAAGAGACCATTTATATCTGGTTGTTTTTATGGTGCCTTTAAGAAGTTCCTAGTGTAGCTCTCTATTCTTGAGTTGTTAAGTCTTACTGGTCTTGATCACGACACCATTCTCCACCCTGTACTTTCTCTGAAACCCTTCTCCTGACCTCCATAGAGCTCACTGCCTTGATCTTCAAACATCTCCTCTTACTCAAAGGCTGCCATTCTCGCCAACTCCATGTACCTCAGGGCTAGGGATCAGGCCTGGGGTCCTGCTCATTCCCCACTGTCCCTTCTGGACCTTTGCGCCTCCTGTGCCATGTAAACCCCTTCCTCCTTGGTAGCTTGTGTTATCTAGCTAGTCCACCTTCGTCTCCTTCATTACTACCACTACCAACCTCCTGATGCCTCTGCTTCATTCCTGATTAGTGAGGCTCTTGGCCACACTTGCCCACTCTTGGCTATTATCCTAGGTATCTCTAATGTCCACATGAATGGCTCTTAGTCTCTCAGTTCCTTAAGTAAATCTCTAATGACCTAATTTTTCTTAAAGCAAAATCTTGCTGAGCTTCACATCTCCTTTCAGATATCAACCTTGGTCTCTCCCCACTTTTGCAGCTAAATTTCTTGAAAGAGTTGTATACAATGCTGTCTCCCATTCACTCCTCAATCCATTCCAACAGAACTTTCCCCCCAACCCTGCCACTGAAGTGGTTCTTGCTAGGATCACCAAGACCTCCATAGTGTTAAATACAAGGACACTTGTTTGACATTGCTTACCACCCCTCCATCTTGACATTCTCCTTTCTTAGTTTCCATCATGCCTAACTCTCCTGGTTCTTTTCCTGGTTCTTTTGGTTGCTCTTTTTCAGTCCTTCACCCAATTTTTAGATATTAGAGTTCTTTGAGGCTCAATCCTAGGCCCTCTTTGCTCTTCACTCCATTCTTTCTCCCTTGGCAATCCCTCCAGCCTGTGAATTAGTACGTGTGTGATTTTTGCTAATTATTTGCCTCTGTCACTGGATGGTAATCATCATGAAGGCAGGAACTGTGTCTATCTTGCTCACTGCTCTAATCCTAGTGTCTGCATAGTGCCTGGCATGCAATAGATGCTCAATAAATTGTTGAATAAATGGAAGATAGAATGGACAGCTGTAAATTAACCACACCTTAAGTAAAATTTTAAAGCCCCCCTACTAGGCTTGATTTAAATTTAATTCTATACAAGGGGTATATACTGAATGCACCATGGTGTGCAGGGCTCTGCATGAATGGCGATGAGGCAGGAGAAGAACCTGTTAGAGTCTGGCCGGGGAGCTCCTGGGAGCTGCTGAGCAGGCAGAAGGGGAAGTGCTGTGGTGAGACTGATCCCTGCTTCTGCTTCATGGCAGGGATGGGGTGCTACCTTGTCGGGTTAGAGCAAAGAATCAGACTCATGCGGGCCTGGCTCCATGCATAATTGCTGGCTCACATCTTTCCTGGGATGGGAGGGGGATTGCTGAGCCACGAATCCCTTTCATTTCATCACCAAAAATGGTGAAAAAATAGAGGCCTATTCATGGTTGCATGACTTCTAATTAACCAGAGCAGGCAACGGCATCAGTAAATGTTTGGGTGTCGGGCTTGCCCTGGATATTCTGACTTTAGGGAATGGAGCAGCTTGTTGGCTTCTCTTGGCTCCGTCCGTGGGCAGGGATCACACCTTCGCAATCCTTGGTGCTCTCAGAGACAACGAAGTAGTGATTGATGATGTGATATTCTAGAGCCTGTTATTTTCCTATAAAGTGGAGAATATGAAACCTGCTTTTAGTGATTTCTATAGCAGGGAATGTTATGGAATAAAATTCCACAGTCTTGTGGAAACCTTAGCCTTTACTGTGGATGATACAAGATTTAGAGCCTGGGCTTCACCAGAAGCAGGGGGTGGTGTGTATGTGCATGTGTTGGAGGTCCCTATGTGGTTCCAGGTTAGCTCTGCTGTGACATGGCACCCATGCACATGTGGGGCAGAACTCCTGTGCCAGTGCTCTGCTTATCTGGCTGGCTTGACCTGTTGGGGCTCCTAAGGGAGAAGGTGAACATTCCAGGCCAATAATCTGGTGAAAAGAAAGCTGGGCCTGGGAGGGAGAGTCTTAGGTGGAAGCGGGAATTTCTCTTTTTTCCCTCGGTTTTCTTTCTTGGTTCTGGACTTGAGGATGGAAGATGATCAGGCTTGTGCCACTGAGTAGGTGGGGCCACATGGATGCTGATCAGGAGCTGGGATGGGCCATCGCCTTTGGGCCCTGGGGAGCAGCCATCTGCAGTTGCTTCTTGGACCGCGCTCTGCTGGTTTCCCTGTTGGCATCCCTAAGACTACAGATTTTTGTATAAATGTTCAAGCCTTGTATCAGCTATGCTACATTAGGGAACAAAGGAAAGAGTGATTGCCAGGCTTGGACCAGAATATTAAGGGTGCTGTGGATTGATGTCTCTGCAAAACATAGCCCCCCTCTGTGACAGTGTAAAGAAGGTGGGAAATCTTATTTGGTAATTGAAAGGTGGGCCCTTGAAGAGGTGATTGGATTGTAGGACCATGCCGTAGTGAATGGATTGATAATGGTGGTCAGGGGCATGGTTTTGAGGCTTTTAAAAGAAGAGCACATGAGAGGTTAATCTCTCTCTGCTCTGCCATTTCACCACGCGATACCCTGCCATCGCTGAAGTAACCACCAAAGAAGGTCTTCTTCAGATGTGTTCCCTGGACTTTGGACCTCCTAGTCTCTGAAACTGTAAGGAATAAATTTAGTTTTCTTTCTAAATTACCAGTATTACCAGTTCCAGGTATTTTGTTATAAGCAACAGAAATAGACTAATATGGGGGTAACAGTTTTTCCACTAAGGTTAGCATAGTGCTGACAGTTAATCAGTAATACATGCCCCTCCCATCCAAAGGGAGGGAGAGTCTCATGAGCAGAGTTGGGCTATGTGGCTTCACGTCCCCTCTTCAGGTGGAGGACCTCCCCCAGTGTCATCCTTGGATGATCTTTGCTGTGGCTTAATTAGGAGAAATGGTGTTTTTGTTGTAGGTCTTCCTGCCCAACCATCAGCTCCTACTCCTATCACAGTGCCTGGAATTCCAACATTGGGCTCATATCTTTGTATTTAGATGGCCTCTCCAGGGTCCCTTTTTGAAATGTAGCTCATCCTGTCCCAGGGACAATGTCCTCCTTGAGAGGAGGAAGCTCTGGAGGTCTGTGGGATTGGTTGATGAGAGGGAAGAGGCTGGATGTCATAGAGAGATTGTGTAGCGTGTGGAGAAAGGTGCCAAAAACCTTCATGATTTTGCCAAGGATGTCCCTAGCATAGCACTCCTTGGTGTCTGGTTCAAACGTGGATTCAATATTAGTCCAGCCACCAGTAAAGACCAGCACAGACTTAGCTGCTTGCTTCTCAGTAAGTCTCAGGATCCTCTTCCCATAGCCTCTGACTTGGATCTGGTTAGAGGGGCTCAGCCGTTCACCTACATCTTTAATATTATTGAGCCCGCTCCTACCCATTGAACTTGTTGACAGATGGATGCTCAGTGAGCCTTAAGGACTTTCACTCAGGCTCACTCAGGCCCAGTTACCTTGATCTTATGGGGGATGTGGGTGGAAACCTCTGCCCCCACAAATGTCTAGACCTCCTATCACTCCCAATTGTAACACTTCTAAAAATCTAGAATAGTAATAAATTCATGACCACTGTTTCCAAATAAAGTTTGTCAAAGGTCATAACATTTTTCCAATTAAAAAAAAAAAGTTTCTCCTGTAAATGTTTTTGAGACTCTGTTCTCACAAAGTTTGGACTAACATGCAAATACTATGCCTTGATTTAGAAATCCTAATGCTTTGGCAACAGAAAGTATGTCTCCCTAATCATTTAGGGAGAGGCCTGTTCTTTAGTTGAAGGTCCTTAGGCTTCCCTTGTGTGGGTAAGGGCTGATGATTATGCTGTGGGCAGTACCTATAGTTTTCTTCATATATGCTACATCTTAGCCACAGAAAGGTCACGTAAGGGACAAGAGGCCAATTGCATTCACTGGATTGGATGGCTCAGAAATTCTTTGTTCTGCTATAATTTTAAGCATATCAACATCTTTACTCCCAACCCTGTTCATTTGCTCCCTACAGGGGTGCTATCTTGAGGCTACCCAGAAGTTTGATGTTTTTCATCTTCAGGCAGAGAGATGAGAAGAACTTAGGTGTGTGGTTTGGGCACTGCATTTAATGGAGAAATAAAACAGCATGTCTTGAGAAAAAAGGAGTCAAAGTGGAGTCTGGCCCTAATTTTTGGCCAATCTTTAAACTCCAGAGTGGGGTAGTTTTTGGTTCCTATTGGGCACTTGACCATGACCGTGACTGCATCTTGGACACAAAGGGGTTGAGTTTTGGCCATATCCTCTCTAGTCTACCTGTGGGCATGAGGTGGAATGTAGGATTAGTCTGGAGATCCATTGCAACTAGGTCATGACGCATAACCACACAAATGTTTCATCTCTGGGCTCTACCACCCTTTCTATCATTTGGCCTAATCTGTTTCTAGTCTTGAACCCTAAAATTGCTGGGAACTCAGTACTTCCCTGAACAGGATTATCTGGAATGACTGTAGGAGTTATATTCACTCCAGAATACCAGAGTTGCTTCTTTTAAACTTTTCATTCCTTGGGCATGGAACCCTCATTAACCTAATCTCCAAACTCAACCCAGATCTGTTCCTCTACAGACAGCACTGGCCAGGCCCCTGGCCAGCACAGGTACCGGCTCTAAGGCTGGATTCACAGACATGTTCTGCTAGAGGGAAGCTCTTGGCTCACCAGGGGCCGTGGGATGGGCTTCTGAGGCTTCTTGGAACCCAGCTTCTTCATGGCATTGTAGTACTTCTTCTGCTCCTCTGTCATGAAGATGTCTTGGCCCCCTAAGTGCAGGAGAGAACCATACTGCTGTTATTAAAGCAACAGGAAACCCAGGGATACCAAAATCAGAGCATGCTGGATGGGAAGGACCACCTTTCTCCCTCCTCTGCAGAGAGACATGTCAAGCCTAGAATCAAGGAGTGTCTTGTCCAGGTGCCACAACCAATGACAGAGCGGTGGGATTGAGCCCATCTTGGACTCCCTGCCTGGGTCTCTGAAGCAAAGCTGGTTTCTTTCTCTAGGAACCCAGAGATGCTGCCAGACAGAGGGTGGAGAGGGTTTGGGAATAGGACTCAAGGAGAAGGTATATTTTGGCTCAAATCTGAGCCTTGGATGCAGCCTGCTCATTCCAGTCAAGTTCGCTGGGCTTCTAGAATCCTGCCAGGGGGCAAGAACTTTCTTCAGGGCCTCTGGGGCAAAGACTCTGGGATGCAGGCCCTTGAGCCCTTTCTGGAGAGGAATTATGGCCTTATTTTTGGGTCCTTCGTGTCAGAGGGACCTTTGACTGGTTCTCTTGAGGCCCTGCCAGTTGTACTGCCCTCTGTTGTTACAGTGCAGGAAATTGCACCATTAAAAATGCCTTCCTCCCTTAGGATTGGGTGTTAAGTTTTCTTTAGGGACCCTTTGGATTTACTTCATTCAACCCCTCACCGTTCACTTAGTGACATAACTTGAAACCCACCCATTTCAATAGCATGTTTGTGTTAATTAGTTGCTGCAAATCTGGGGAAATGGGCTGGGATCTGTGGGGTTGGAGAGATTTCAGAAAATATGTGGACACAAAGGGCTTGCTGGGAGGGACATCTTGGTGGAGACAGGGGTAGAGGAGGGAGCAGGAGCAGGGGCAGGGGCAGTGGGAAGGTGAGCCCTGGGTGGGACAATGCTGAGAATTCTGGGCAAGGAGTCAGGGATGGTTTCTCGCCCAAGCTTGATCACCAGCTCATCTCACTCCATCACCTAATATGGCCAGCTCTATCACTGGGCCTCAGTTTCCTCACCTGTAAATGGGAGAAAGAAACGCTTGAATGCCCTCAGAGTTCCCCAGGATACTCATAACACTGGTCAGTGCTGTTTTGCTGAGCCCTCTGGGGCTCCCACAGGCTTCTCAGGCCCTCTTCTAATGCTCAGAATCCTGGTTGAGGACTTCCTGTAGGTGGGACGCCTGCCCACTAGATATATAACCTAAATTATAGTAGCTACACTTAGCATCTAGTGCCCATTGTGTGCTCAGCCCTAAACTAGGTGTTCTTTGTACAGGGTTTTATTCACCTCTCACCACAATCCTGAGAGTAGGTATTATTAACCCTACTAAATGGATGAGAAAATGGAGACTCAGAGAGGTTTAAAATATTAGTAGCATCACCTATCCAGCAAGTAATTGAGTCAGGAATGCACACCCAGGCTCGTATGATGCCAAAGGCAATGCTGTGCCATGTGACTTACCCATGTGCCCCCTTTCTCTCTGGATCTCAGTTTACACAACTCTAAAAGGGTACCTTATCTACCTCAGAGGTCTGGAGGGTATTAAATGAGAGGATAGCATGAAAGCATTTTATGCCTTTAATCCCCTCATATTTTACTACAAATATGAGAGGTTATCTGGGGACTAGGTTCCTGTTAATAAGTCAGCTCACTTGGAAGCAAAAGCCTTCCTCCCCATCCCAAGGATCATTGGCATTCTGCCAGTGCTGGGGCCTTGGGCCTTCTTGTGGTCCTGACTCAGTCCTTTGGGGGTCAGAGCCCCAAACAGAGCAGCAAGTGCTGGAGCCCTTTCTTTCCCTGTTGATATTTCCCAAGGGGTCACCTGGGACACAATGAACATACCTGGTTGCAGTTGGGAAGACTGAGGTCACTTTAGGAAGGTGGATGGGAAACCAGGGTGGTGATGTGGGTGGGGGGTACATTGTTGACACAGAGAGAAATGCAGCTCTTCCAGCAGCAGCAGCAGCAGCAGCAGCTGCCCCAGGCACCATGCAGGGCTGAGGGCTGCAATCAGGGGAAAGTGTTGGTGTTGGTGTTAATGGCCTGGAGTTGGCTCCTGGTCAGGTGCAAAGGGCTGTGAGTAGTGTTGGCTTTAGTCACGAGGCCGGCGCTGGCCAGGGGACAGGAAGAATGAGATTTGCCACCACAGCAGAAACACTGGAGCCCCACTTATCTTTTTTTTCTGTTGATTGAAGTTGTCAATTATGACCCCAACAAAGAGATTCAATGTGAAGAAGCCGCCAAAAATGATGAAGATGACGAAGTACAAGTACATGTACACATTGTCCTCCCATTTGGGCTGCAAAGTGACCTGTGAGCAAACAAGGTAGAGAATGGTAAGGAGAGGGATGTCTTAGCTTAGTTTCATCCTAAAAGCCAACCCCGAGACCAGGACCTGGGTGCAAGTAATTTATTTGGGAGGTGATCCCAGGAAGCAGGCACAAGGGAGTTGGGGAAAATAAGCACAGGAGAAAAGCTAACGAAGGGGGTTGCTAATCATGTGGGCAGCTGGTACTCAGTCCTGCTGGGGCCCTCTGAGGAATGATGTGGAACACAGCTCAGAATTGCACCACCAAGGAACGGGGAAGCTGGAGTTTTTATCTATAGGCTCCCAAACTGACGGTGAGGGTTGCCCCCGGCGATATTAAATCCCCTATTCTTGGAGGAGGGGCTGCTTAGCAAGTTCTGGAGCATTGAAGAAAGTCATCAGACAGAGAATCAGAAATGCAGCATGTGAGTGAACTCAGAGGTGGTCTCGGGGACATGGGGCAGGGCAACAACAGTGTCTGCCACAGCGGGAAGGGGTCTTTTCCCAACAGTATCTCCCCTCCTGGCTCTAACCATAGTACCTGAAATTCGGTCTCATTCCTTCCGAGGCCCTTTTCTTCTAGCCACCACCCTGTCTCTTGCCCCTGTCTGGGAGTGGCCTCACATACACTGTCCTTTACAGTTATCTGATGCTTTCCTCAGTGGTCAGCAGAGGAAGAGCTTGAGAAACCTGGGGAGTGTGCATGTAAAGGGAGCAGGCCAGGTGGGCTAAGACATCCAGCAGAGGGTCAGCTGGACACTGCTGCGGGGAGGGAGAGTGTGAGGCTGCTGGGTGATCACCTCTTCTGGTACCAAGGTTGTCTTCATTGCATTTCACATACAGACTGATATGGGTGGGATGCACAGAGGCTGTAGGCATGGTGGGCTGAGACTCACCTCACGGGAATCAACAGCTGCATACATGATGTCCATCCAGCCTTTAAAGGTTGCCTGGGAACAAGGAGCAGAGGCCACTCAGTGTCTGCCCATCCCATACACTGGACCCTTCCCAAGCCATGATGGCCCAGTGAGAGAGGGCAGGATGCCAGCTAAGGAGTCTTGAGGAGGAAAGGGCATGGGCAGAAAGGGAGAGGGAAAAGTCTCCTCTGCACTCAGTGACTTGACTGCTCTCACATGATGATTTAAAGTAATTCCACATGTGGCTGTTTTAGAATAGAGTGGTATTAAAGACATGGCACCTTCCAGAATGTGGCATGGGCTGGCACCTAGATGTCTGGCTCTAGTGCCAATTGCTATGAGGCTGCTCTGTGCCCTTGATCAAGGCTCCGTCTCTCAGGGCTGCCATTTTCTCAACCACTTTCCTGCTTCAGGCACATGACCTAAGAATGGGATATCTCCCCATCTGGAAAGTGGGGAAGTTGGGAATAGAAGACCTCCACATTCCTGCCTTCACTTTTAGCATTCTTGAGGTCTGGACACTGGGTGTGCCCTCCAGCATGTTCAGAGTATGACAGACATCTGAGGTTTTGTATAACTACGTCTGTTACAGCACTTGGTGGGCTGTTTTGATTTGCTTATTTGTTTTTCACATATAGCATTGGCACCTGGAGCCAGTTCTGACTATGTCCCAGGGCTGAGCACAGTGCCTGGTACACCATAGATACTCAGGGATTATTTGTTGAAGGAATGAATGAACAAATGGTGAAATATGGGAATGCATGGAAAACTGCGTGACAAAAGTGTAAGTAATTGTATCAATGCTTGAACAAATTGAAGGCTGAATGAACAAGTGGGTGAAGGCAAGGGATGAAGGAATAAATGAATGATGAAAGAAAGAAGGTGTGAATGTGTTTGACTGTCATTATCACCAACATTATTTATCATTATGGTAAACCTAATTAGATGTAATCATTACCATCTAGGAGATGATGTGAGATAGAAGAGTGTTTTGTACAGGTAGTGTCTTCTAAGTCTTCACTTGATATAATCCCATGGCAGGCCCATCCTCCCTTCATTCTATTCTATTAGCCCACACTTATCTAATTGCACCACTGTGAGATCACGCTTATTAGTTAGGCCCTCCAGTCTTGTGGTGTAGTCCGTAGGAGTAGAGAATGACCTCGGTTCACACTTAGTGCTGCCCCTTGCAAAGTCTCTACACAGCATCTTTTCGGAGATCCCAGATTCTACAATTTATTGAGAAGCCAAAGGAAGAGACATGGTTGATCTCATGGTTGACTCACCACCTGAAGAAGTGCAAGGTAACCCATTGCTACATTATCAAAGTTGACTTTCACGTTGACCCAGAAGAAGGTGCCAGTGTAGTTTTGAATCTTACAGTCAGACTCATTATTCACAATTGTCCAAGGCACAAGAGAAAAGTTGTCATTTGTCGTGTTGATGCATCTCCAAAACTTCCCTGCAAAGAAGTTCACGCCCATGATGCTAAAGATGAGCCAGAAGATGAGGCAGACGAGGAGGACATTCATGATGGATGGGATGGCACCCACCAGGGCATTGACCACCACCTGGTGGAAAATAGAAAAGGACCTGGAAACTCCCAAATGCCCGCCCCTTCCTGCTGAACCCCATTTCTTTCTACACTCACTCCGGCTGCTTCATTAGCCAGTGGCCTTGGAAGCAGCAAGAGAAGTGGTTTAATTAGTGTAATAACTCATTCAGAAGACTGAGAGACACTGGGTGGGTGGGAATGGGTTTAGACCTTCTCGCTCATCCAGGGCAGCTTTCAGTGTCTTTCCTCAGGACTGAGAAGATGAGTGAGTCTGCAAGAACATACATACTCACTTAGGGGGGTGAGTGTGTGTGTTGTACTTGCATGTACAGACTTCTAGAACCTTGCTTTATTCTCCTTAAATACAACACACAAAATATAGTTTAGAGTACGCTTTGGTCAAGAATCATTGAAAATCTAAATGTGTATTTACAAACTTGCTCATTTGCAAATCAGCAAATGAGAACTTGGATACAAGATAAAATAAATTTCAAACTATTTCAATCTTCAGTTCCTAGTGTTTTTAAAGGTACAGGTTAATTTTAAAAGTCCACTTTTGTTTCTGAAGCTCTACTGACCACTTTGAGCCAAGGGTGGAGGAACAGAGCAAAACCTCACTGTCTGCCCTGGGAGCTTCTGTAATTCTGAGGAAGGAGAGGAGGAACACTTAGCAATCTCTACAACAGGGCTCAGGCTGTGCGCATCAGTCCTGAGAACTGAGGGAGGCAGCGAGTGCAAGGTGAAGGCTGTTAGCAATGGATAAGGAAAGAGGAGGATGAAAAGGAAAAATCCACAGGACTTGACTGTAGACTGTGTTAGGTTGGAGAGAAGAGGCATTCCAGTGGGCGGTGGCTGAGGTGCTGAGCTGATGTCACTACATTTAAATGAAGTGTTAGGGGAAAGACTCATTTGTCATGGAAAAACGGAGAATTTGGCATCTTCTGGACATGCTGGCAGTAAGAACAAGAGGCAGGGTTGGGAGACTGAGATAATGGGTGCCAGTGGAGCCATGATCAGGATCACTTCACTAAGACCAAGAGGGAGTTAAGTCTGAGTCCTGGTGGATGTGTTATCTATGAGGGACAAGGGAAGAGGGGCTCACAAAGGGATTTGAAAGATAGTTAGGAGAGTCAGGCCATGCAGCACCACCAAAGTCAGCAGGAAGTGAAGACTCAGAGCCAATCTTTGGAGGTGGGGCCTGGAGCTCGGGGTCACTGGTATGGAAGGTATAAAGGCAATAACGATTAGCAAATGTTGCAGATCAGAGAAGTTTTGCAATAAATCTTACCCGCATGCCTTCGAATCGAGACAGAGCCCGCAGCGGCCGCAGGGCACGGAGAGTCCGAAGGGCTTTGATGGATGCCATATCAGAATATTTCAGGATCTTTGCTACGAGGCTTGTCAGTGAGATCTGAATGCAGGCAGAGAACAAAAGCATCACCCTAGGGTTCCAGAAAGGCAGTCCTGGTGGAAAGAGACGGGAAATCTCTGCCCAGCCTCTTACCCCTACCTGTCTAAGCCATCGCCTTAGCTCCCACCTTATTCCGGACTCCAATGTGAAGTCTAGAAGAGTCTAGAAGAGTTCAGTCCCTTCTCTTTTGTTAAAGATTTCATTCATTACTTAATTGAGCTTCTAGGCAAGAAAAACTCAGTCTCCCACATTGCCACACCCTGGTATATAGGTGGCCAGGCTCCCAGTGTATTAAATCAACACTTCCTTTCCTTCTAGGGGCACCAGCAAGGTTCCAACAACCTTGAAACTTTGACTGACTTTCAGAGACTTGGAGAGGTAATGTCCTTCCGTGGGGCTATGCTGAAAGTCTGTTTTGAGGGACATAGTTAGTATCAATAGTATTTGCTCAGAAAAGGGGGGTGGAAAGGATCCTTGTCTGGGTGTGTCTAGTTTCCTCTCCATTCCGGATTTTTTGTGATCTTGGGTCAGTGTCCTGCTAGTACTTTCACCCTTTGTAAAATTAAGAAATGAGACTAAGAATTCCAAAGTTCTTACAGCTCCACAGTTCTTCGGTAAGAGTGACTGGCATGGGTCCTTGAGGTCCAGCTTCAATAGATACCTGAGATACAATGACTGAGTTGTGAGCCCCTGTTGGTCTGTCAGTTTTCTTTAAGTGGCAATTGAAGGACTGACTGCAAAGGACACAAACTGACATAGGAAAATGGTCTCTCCTTCTGGGAACTATGAAGGTACCAGGGAGACAACATGGGCATAGGCTTGAGTTTGATGGAAGCGTGACCCAGTCCTGGGAGACCCCAGCTGCACTATGAATGGCATGCTGCATCAGGCTTAGCTTATCCTGGCAACTAGTTGGGAATACACACAGGATGTTCAGAATGGGAGGGGTTACACTTGGGTGCTAGAGCCTCAAACAATGCCCATTCTCTAGATGGCTGGCTTATTCCACAAGGACAAATAACTGGAATGGAAAAGACCCCCTTCCTTCACTCATGTAAGGCTCCAGACACCAGCAGGTGGCACCCAACTGCTTGGCTGGCTGACGGCAGGGAGGTTTGGGGCCAGTTCCATGCTCCACTCTATTCAGTCTTTTGCTCCGCCCCCTGGGAAGGCTGCCTCATGTGCAAAATCTGCAGTTATGGCAGATAGGGTCTGGTGCCTCTCTAGCAAAGCCCACCACCCAAGCCCAGCTCCACTCCCACTGCTCAGGCCACTAACCTCCCAAGTGGTCTCCAGAGTATTGTATCCATCCCATCCATTCTCCACTACAAATCTGATTATGACCATGTCTCTCTCTTACTCCCAAATTTCACTTGTAGTTTATCACCCTCAGGATTAGCTTCAGACTCCTTAGTCTGTATTATATGGTCATACCTACTTTACCATTCATATTTCAACCACATATTCTACTCAAATCAAATTGTTCCCTAAACACAGTTGTGCCTTTGCTCAGGGTCATTCTTTAACTAAGATTGGCCTTCCCCAGTCCTCTTTGGTCCTGATCATTTCTATGCCCCACATCTAATTCCACTTCTTATAGGAAGCCTTCTAAACCACCCCAGCCCCTGAGTGGAAGAAAGCTCATGTTTCTGTGTCCCCAAGACACTAATTTCCCCCAGCTCAGCACATTCCTCCTTATAATACTTTTATTTCCCTGTGTGTGTCTTATTTACAAGAAGACTAAAGTGCAAACTCCTGGAGACAGAATTTATTTCTTGCTTCCATCTCTCCCAGAGCACTTCATAAGACCATCCTGTATTTAGCAGTTATAATAAACATTTGATAAGTGGAAGAAAAGATAAAAGCATGTTGGGATGGATGGAAGGAAGGAAAGAAAAAAGGAAGAGCAGCTGGATGGAAAGTTGAAGGATAATTGAATAGAAGGATGGATTAAAGGATACAAAGATGAATAGTATAGATAGTTGAATGAAAGGGTGGAAGAAAGAAATCAAAGAAAAAAAGGAAAAAGTGTGGAAGCAGGGAATAGTGGATGAATTGATAGGATGGATGGATGGAGGAAAGATGGATAGCTGGGTAAAATGACTGATGGATGTATGAAAAGATGAAAAGTTGAATAAAATAGATAAATGGAGGAAATTAGTGAATGATTGGAAGGTTGATTGGATGGATGAATAGATGGATGAATGGTTGTGAAAGAATAAATGGACAGATGAGTGACAGAAAGAAGGCTAGATGGATGAGCTAAAGGAAGAATTGAAAAACTGAAGAATGAATGGATAGAAGGATGAATAAATAGAAGAATGATTGGATGGAAGATGCATGAATGGGAGAACAGAAGGTTAGATGACTGGATAGGTGGATAGAAGGATGAGTCAAAAGACAGAAAGATATAATGGTTAAGGACCAATGGATGAATGAATGGAAAGAGAGGACTGAGGGAGAAGGACAGATAGAAGAAGTAAAGATAAATGTATGTTTGGGAGGAAGGACAAAGGAAGGGTGAATGGTTGGATAGATGGAAGGAGGAATGTATGGAAGGAAGGACAGATGGTTGAAAGGAAGAAACAGTAGGAGGATAGATGAAATGAGTAGGTGCCCAGTTAAGGAGACCACGACTGTAACTAGTGAGACCTACACAGGCAGGTGTGACTGTGCCCCTAACAGGAGTGGGGAGCCAGAATAAAACATTTTCCCTTCATTTATGAATAATTATTTCATATGCACAAAATTATCACGTGTGACTCAGATTTCAGGTCTCACAGCTAATCCCTGTGTACAGTGACCTGATGCTGCTAGCACATTGACATCAGGAAAGAAGAGAACTGAATGCACAGGTCTGCTGTGGAGGATCTGCCAACATAGGAGGCTGGACAGAATGTTCTGTGCTGGACGCCATCCTGCTTCAGGAGGCAAGCACAAAATACAGACATGTTTCCTGACACCCCTACTGTGCAGACCTGACCTTGGTGCTGGTTACTGCAGGAGTGGGGAGGCAGAGACAAACACAGCACATGCCTCACCCTTCCTGCAGGAACCCTCAGCTAGGCAGCAGTGAACAAATAACTCAGGTAGCCATGTTGCAAGGCAAGAGGGTAGTGGTGGAGACAGATAGAGCAATGTAGTGGTTAAGCTAAGGGAGAGATGCTTGGAGGAATCACAATCAAATGTGTGGGAGGCACGTGGTAAATTCCCTAATGCAGGGGGTGGTGGCCACAGGCACTGTGAGTCTGAACGCGTGAGCTTCACTCATTTCCTCTCCAGAGGGACACTTTCTCCCTTTCAGTGGTGAAACTCAGTGGTTCTCAACCATGGCTTCACACTGGAAGTGCCTGGGAGCTTTTACAAAATACACCCAAACATCAGAATTTCTGGGATGGTGGTGTTTATGCCTTGTATTCTTAAGAGCCCCCTAGTGATTCTAAAGTTTAGCCAGGGCTGAGGACCATGGAGTCAGCAGGTGGGCAGATTCTTTGTGTTCTCATTCCGTAGCTCCCCTAGATCAGAAGCTCTGTCAGTGGATACAAGGCCGTAAGACCTTTGAGAACCTCATGTGTCATCTTGCTTTGGATGTAAACATGCAGAAGACTGTAGTGGTCTTTCTGGATGGGGGCCTGAGAACTGAGGGCTCCCTGAGCACCACCATTGTGTCAGCATCATGTACTGCCTGGACCTTACCACTCATAGGTGTGCAGACTCCTTACCAATTGCTCAAGGCTTTTCTTCAGCAGAGCTCTTGAGGGCCAGGTCTACAAGCTCCCCTTGCACTGGACATAGTCATCAGTTATAGTCAGAGGCGAGGGCCCCGAACCCCATGTGTGCCCACCGAGCCACTCACGTTCACGATGAGGAAGTCTAGCCAGCACCAGGTGTTGGTGAAGTACTTTTTGAACCCATAAGCCACCCACTTGAGCAGCATCTCGAACACAAAGATAAAGGTGAACACTCTGTCAGTGTACTCCAGCAAGGCTTTTACTGTGGGCTTCTGCTCCAGGTAACAGTCTTCAAAGGCCTGGAAGGAGGGGAGCACAATGTCAGACTGCCTGAACCCACAGCACTGGGCTCAGACCAATGGGGCAGGTCCTAGCCAGTCCTGCATGTCCAGCTCGCCTGCATCAGTTTCTCTTCTCTGCACTGGGCAGTTCACAAAAATGAAAGTAAGAATCGCCAATACACCTCTGAAAAAGAATGTTCTAACTCACTGGTAATCAAGGAAATTCAAATTAAAAGAAGATGCCAACTCTTTTATCAGGCTGGTGAAGATGAAAAAGAGTGTGGGAAACTCAGTGTTGGTGTGGCTGGCGGGGGGGGGTGGTCACTCTAGTGAGTGACAGGTGGGAGTGAGAACCCGATCAGCCTTTTGGGAAGCCAACATGGTGATAGAAACCCAGCAATTCTGCCTCCAAGAACTTATTCCAAGGACACTCGATGCTGTAGGTGCCCACCCAGATGCTCTTTAAGGGGCCAATGCCCCAGTCCCTGGCTGCTGGGAGTGTGGGTGGGCTCCCGACTGCTCACAGACGCCCCCCGAGGGCACTGCCTCCACCTTGGGGAATGCTTAGCAGGTTTCATCCTGCCCCTGGATGATGAGGCTCCCACCGACAGCCCTCAGCCAGTGGTCACTGACCTGTGGACTTATAAGGCCGTCCCCTTTGCCTCAAGGTGGGACGACTCTGTGGTACCCTTCTCCCTGTGGGATCAGCTGAGGCTGGATTTCATCTGAACCCACATCTCATCTCAGCTCTGTTGCCTGTTCCATCTCTCTTCACTCACAGGCCTCACCTGAGAGCACTCCCTCAATAAATTGCTGGCACAAGAAACCTTGCTCCTGAGTCTCCATGTAGGACCCAACCTAAGATGGGAAATCATCCAACCCTTAAGGCAGGAAATCACCTACCATTTCTAAGGCAGCACATGTAAGAATTTTCAGTGTGTGTTGGAGGTGAACATAGGGATTGGTTGAATAAATTGTGACACATTCCTGTAATGGAATATGCTGTGGCCCTTAAATGAGAAAGTATGAGAATATTTACTGAGAAAATTTACCAAGAAATTACAGAATGCATAAATATGGTTTTATCTCCGTAAAATTTATGTGTTCTGTGCATAAGAAAAATGGGAAGGAGGTACACCAAAATGTTTTCAAAGTGAGATTCTCTTTGAGTGATAGGGAAATGGATGATTTTTCTCTTTGTTTTCTTCATTATTTCCAAGTATTTTATTTTATTTATTTTTTGCACTTTACTTTGTCAGATGAAAATGTACATTATTTTCTAAATGTACTCAAAGTAAAAACATAACCACGACTAAATTTGGTGCAAGCCAGTTCGGTCCCACAGGGAAGGAGATGGGAGGTGCTGGGGCTGGAGCAGCTGCTGCAGGATCTGATCTCCCTCCTGGAAGAGCAGGGAATGGCAGCTGGGTGTGAGCAGGAGGGGAGGGAAGAGAGAAGGGAGGGAGCAAGGGGGAGTGGAGAAGAGAAACAGGAGAGAAGAAGGCCAGGGGAAAGACATGAGCCAATGAGGCAATGAGGAAAGCACCTGGTCAGCAGCAACAGGGGTTATTTGCTGTTTATCCAGGACAAAAAGGAGAGAAGGGAAAAAACAATACCCCACCTCCTCTTGTCCAGCAATTTGGCCTCTGCACTGTGCTGAGACTGCTGCAGTGCAGGTGGACCATCGCTGCACTGTGCCAGGACAGCAGGCACCGTCAGATGCTGCCGCACCCTCGCCACCGCCCCCAAGATGGCAGAGCAGCCCCTGCCCTGGAAACTCTCTTCTCCCTCCGCTTTGTGTCCTTGCCACCCTACTTGTCCTCCCACCTCTCAGACCGTGCCTTGTCCCTTGCCTGTGTTCCTCCCTAAGGCTGAGGTCACACACTGAGCAGTTTTGGCACCATTCCTGGGATATCTGGCATTTAAGTGGGTGCCCAGATGTTTAGTATTGTTTTTAGGGAGTAAATGACACAAGAGGAGCAAGGCAAGAGAAAACACTTGGAGGCATGAAGCAGGAGAGGGGGGCTCTTGTCCTGGCCATTAAGCTAATTAGATGGAACCCGGCAGGTCCCTTTTTGTCTTTGGGCTTCACCTTCCTCATCTATAACATGATAACCGGGGATGATAAGGCCCTTCCTATGTCTGCACCTACTTTGGTCTATTGGGGTGAGTAGCTGAGATTGTGTAGTGAGCCTAAGCCATGGTATAGAGAGAACCTTCCTTTCTTGTCCTACAAAGCCCAGTATTCAGCCAGGGGCTTAAAAAGTGTCTCCTAACTCTGAATTTCTACTCCTGTAAGGTCTTGTTGTTCAAAATGTGGTTCTGGACTGGCAACATCAGCATCACCTGGGAGTGATGCTGAAATGCAAATTTACTGGAAATGCAAATTCTCAGGGCTCACCCCAGATCTATTGAATCAGAATCTGCATTTTAACAAGTTCCCCAGATGACTGAATTGTGAGAAGTGTTGCTATAATGATTTTCCATGAGCCTTGAAGGAGTGATAGTAGCATTCCCAAGTGGTTTGATAGAACAAGGAAGGATGGTCCTCATTGTACTAGGCTTTCGGAGAAGGCCAGTGTGTTTGGGAGGCCAGAGGTTGGAAAGCCAGGGACTTTGGGATCGAATGAGGACAAAGTTAGGTTTTGCTACTGACATATTGGGTGACCTTGGATAAGTTTCTTCAACCCTTTGAGGCTCTCTGAAATGCATACACTCACTGCTTGAAATACTTGCAGCCAGATTTAGCAGGCCAGGTTTAGCAGGCATGGGCACCTTGAGCACCGTCCACACCCTGCTGCTAAGAGGTGTCCTCATGCTAGACTGCAGCTCTCCTTCCAGCTACAGGTTGGGGACTTTCAGCCCAGGAGTCTGCGGAGCCCACTGATGCAGCTCCAGGGTCTTTGGATTATGGGAGATCCCATCTGGAGGACTTTGAGGTGGGAGCCCCCCCCTTACCAGAGACCCACTGCTGAGCAGGATCATGAAGATGATGAAGCTCTCAAACCAGCTGTGCTCCACAATGCGGTAGCAGGTCTTGCGCACCTGCCAGCCCATGGCCCATGGATACTTAGTGGTATTCACTTTGCAGCAGGGACAGTGGCGAATGCAGCCTGTGGGGAGAGGTGACTAATGGTTGGTGACGTCCCATTGGACAAAGGGGATCATTTCTGCTCTAGCCCTGCAAAGAAGCCACTCTGCTGGGAAACCCACTCACCAGCCCTTTGGAAGAGAATTTCATTCTTGAATATGAGAGAAGAAAGGTCTCTCAATCCAGTCTTCCAGTGTTCCTCTCCATCATCTGCCCACTCTGATGTCCTCCCCAGCCATTCTCCTTCTTACAGGTGACACTGGTGGTCCCTGTCCTTATGTCCACCCATCCCTGGAAGGCTGACAAGCCTCGGGACATGGGCCTGGTGGTGTCTGAGGGGTCATGCTTTGAGCCCATGCTGAACTGAGTGCCCCCCATGTGGCTGGGTTGGGGCCTGGGTCCAGCTCAGCACAGGGTCAAGTGGAACTAGAAACTCAATGAAGTGTTTTTTTAAAAAAATTTTTAATTTCTATTTTTTAAATTATTGAGGTTGCAATTACCTTAATAGTGTGAACTATTTGTTCATTTATTGCACAAATATTTGTTGAGAACATAATGTGCCTCACTGTTCTGAGTACTGAGGAAAAAGATAAGTAAGACATAGGTTCTGCCTTCAAGAGTTACACAAGAGACTGAGGGAAAAGATAGTTGTGGCCCTCTTCTGGGTCTTTTATATTCAAAATCGGGGAGTTTACAGTGGGTGGTGACTACCTTTTCCCTTTTTGGCCTCAAGAGGGCTGGTTCATAACTCAGGGAGGTGTTTTAGGGGTGACTCAGAAGGCCAGCACCTGTTTGCCATGTCTGATGTGACAAGAGATTCAGAAACCAGGCTAGGCTGCTGTGACTGTGGCATTTGTGTCTGAAGCTGGTGCCCTCAAGCGTGGGAGGGAGGCAGCGAGGGGCCCCGAATGTCGGTCCCCCATGGACCCAGGGCCAGGGCCCTAGATAGAGAGGGGCCCGGGTGAGTGTTTGATGAACTAGGTTTTGACCCTAATTACTGTCAGTGTGAGAGGCCTGCAGTGCCCTCTACCTTGTGTGAAGCAGTCATCTGGTTCTTCAAAGTCATCCGCCAGCTCAGAAATCTTCCTCCGGATCTCCTCGGGATCCAGGCAGTCCACAGTGCTGCCCTCTGATGAGCTTGTGTCGTCTGCTCCCTGTGGGCAGAGGCCCAGGGCAGTGAACTCAGCTTTCCGAGGTGCCCAGAGAACGTGCACACAGTCACTGCAGGTCTGACTGACTGAATCCTGGATGCAGGGAGAGCCCCCAGGGCCTGGGCCCACTGCTGGGCCCACCATGGCACCCTTGTATGTTTGGTACCTTGCCAGCTGAGGCCCAGAACACTGATGCTCTCTGGGAGCCCCAGAGGCTTCACTGAGCCCCAGGAGGCTGTAAACCTCCAGGCCTCTGATGGAGTGCTGGCGATGGCCCGAGACACCATAATTACACCCATAAAGACTCTCGGGCGTTCATTGGGCTTGAATATTTAATCACGGAGCAGTGCTGCCCTCCTGGCAGCTCCAGCCCTCTAATGTCTCCAGATGGATTCAATTAGAAGTTGAAGCTGCTCTCGTATGAGCAAACCTGATAGCTTGGCTAATGGACCTAAATGGTGGGGTGGGACCCCATCTGTCACTGTCAGGTCCCGTCTTGCCTGGCCAGGGTCATGCATGAGAAAACAAAAACAAAAACAAAAACAACACTCAGAACCTGCATACTGAAAGCACTGAGTGGGGAAAACTAGCCAGGGGAGTCCTTAAGAAGGAAACACGATGTCCATGTGTAGAATGTGACAACCCTCACCCAGTGGGAACTCATGGCCCCCAAATCCCATCTCAGGCCACCCTCTTATCTCCACACCCCCCCACCTTGCCTGGGGGCACACAGCCAGTAGCTAACATTCCTCAAGCTGAAGGGCCTGATAACCATGGGGGTGAATTATGTCTTCCTTATCTTTGCCCAGTCCAGTGCCTGTCACATAGTCGGCACTCAGTGGCTAGGTGTCAAATTGAATTCTTCCATTTAATACAGTGGTACTGAAGATGCTAAACCTTTATAGACACCTCTTTCCCTACAGCTTGTTTTCTTCAAAGATTTGTAAGCGAGACCACGTTTATTTTTACCTCTATAAGACATTCCTAAAGCCCAAATCTTCTCCCTGCTCAGTCTCTGTAAGGCTGTCAGTTAACGACTCACTTGTAGGCAGCCTCTCCCCAGCTCCAGTCTGTTTTTTGCTGGAGACAATGATGGCAACAAAAGAAAGCGGGGGAGTCACAAGGGAAGAGCACCTTATCAGCGAGCACCTCCAACTATGATCTGCTGGCTCTGAAAGGTATTTTCTTTCTTTCTTTATGCATCGTCTTTTGTTTCCTTTTTTTCTTGGCTGTCATTTTCTGGGCACTTCCTTCATGTCAGGTAGGAACTAAACATTTCACAAGCAGCATCTCATTTAAGCCTCAAAGGAATCCTACCAAGTAGGCATTCCCATCCAGTTTCATAGATGAAGAAATGGAGGCTCAGAGAGGTTGAGAAACTGGCCCTAGGTCCCACAGCTTGTGGCTCTTCACTCTCTCTTCCCCTCCCTACAATCAGCTTGGGACAAGGTTGTGATGAAAGCTGAAATTGTGCTGATTAGCCAGAGGTTGGAAGGGACTTTAAAAATTCCCAGGATGAGAAGTGAGGTAACATGGTTGGCAGCAGTCTGGAATATGCTCCCCGCCATCCCCCAGCACCCTCACACCCCCCCCCCCCAGCCCACTGGTCAGTGTCCAGCTGGCTGTTCAGCCTTTCCCAGAAGCTCACATACCTACCTCTGCAGGGGCCTGAGGAGCAGACTCATCTTTCCACTTCTCACCCAGGTATGGAGCCAGGTCCTCGGAGGACATTCCAGAGCCTGGGCTCCTGGGTGCCAGGTGGTCCTCACACCTCTCGACTTGCTGCAGCTCTTCCTGCTAGTGAGAGAGAGTCCCAACTGGGTATGTGAGCTCACCCCTAGAGGACCAGTTCTAAATTTAAAGAGATCTTGCCCATCACAGGCTGCCAGAGTCAAGGACCTCATATATAAAACTAACGTACCTACATACGTACACTGGTATGAAGAGAGTATAAAGACTCCAGAGCCAGACAGACCTGCATTTAATTCCTAGCTCCATTATTTAGAAGACTGTGACCTTAGCCAAGTCATTTAACCTCTCTGATCTTCATTTTCTCCATCTACAAAATTGAGAAGGCATGATCTACCTCATTTGGTTATTTTGATGGCTAAATATGTTAATACTTGTAAAATAGTCTGCATGATGTGCTTGGCTCAGTAGATGTTAGCTATGACCATTTTTACTTATCCAGAGGTCAGACTGGTAGTGAACTTGGAAATCTGGAGCCCCCAAAGAACCCCAAAGTAACTGAAAATGCTTCTGAGTGACAGACGTCACAAGTTAATGTCCTTTACTCTGGGGATGGTGGATACCCTGCCCTCGACTGTCACTCAGATGAAGGCATGTAAAATATGGCAGCTGATAACAGCAGCTGCTGGAATACAGAGAAGTGACAGCTGCAGGAGAAGAAGGCTGTGGAAGCTACAGACTCAAAGCACAGCTGTATGAGGCCACTTAGTGGCCTGGCTGGCAGCCCTTTGTGTCCCTGAGGCCCCACAAGGATCCCCTACTTCCCACATTGTGCAGAAGTGCATGCCCTGAGTCACTGAGAAGAGGTTAACAAGGGTTGATATACCAGCTTAAGGTAGTAAGGAACAGTGCAAAGTATTTAAAATTATGTATTATCAAAAGGCTTCAATGTGCTTTAAATTCTTTGGTGCCAAAAGGAACAAGTATCACTTCCCTGTGACATCACTTGTTGGGAAAAGCTGGCTAAATGAGTTATGTATAATAATCAGGACTTCTTAGAATGCTGGTGAAGTTTAGATGAGCCTTGCTCTTAGACAGCATCCTGTTCTTAGAAGAATCTCATTAGCATCTCATGCACAGAGCTTGGGCTGCGTGGAGCAAAAGGGGCAGCCATGTGAGAGACACTCTCTGAGTACCTCAGGGTGGCCTGGGGCTCAACTGCTGCCCCTGCTCCCTGTTTACCTGCCTGGGAGAATTCTGACCCTATCTTCCAGGCCCTGCTCAAATGCCACCTCCTCTGGAAAGCTTGGCATGGTTCGAGCTTTTTTACATCAAGGTCTCCTATGCCTTGTTTGCCAGGGTCCTTTCAAGGCTGTGCTAGCCTGGATGCTGGAAAACCTCATTATCATAATTTCCCTTCTGCCTTGGGTTACTCTAGCCCTGAGGCACATGCCTACTTCCTGTGGTTGTTCCATGGGGAGAACTCTTACCCCTTTGGGAATCACCTCCTGTAGGGAGCTCTGAGCATCCTCCTCACCATCATCCTCCAAGTCATCTAGATCAGACTCGCCCTCGGCGATGGGCACAGAGACCCACAAGTTAGGATTGGTGATGAAATCACTTTGTTCATCCCTGGAGCCTCTGGGAGCCGGGAGACCCCTAGGACTCCCCAGAGCAGTGTCAGCAGCAATGTGATTCTTGGCTTTGGAGCTGGAGAGTGGGAGTTTCACCACCAGCTGGGGCTCTGCCTTGGGTCTGGGGAGTGGGCAGGGCCTGCTGAAGAAGCTGCAAAAGGCCTGCTTGGTGCGACGTCCAAACACCTGGATCCGTGCCAGGGCCACCTGCAGGTTGTTCACCTCCCCATCGTCCTCTGGGGCTGTGAGGTTGTCGGCACTGAAGGAGTTCAGCAACAGTGCGATGAACAGGTTGAGCACCTGAAGGGAGGGAATGGAAGGAAAGGCAGACCAATCAGTGACCTGAGTCTCATCTTGGCCCATCAGATGGGCAGCTGGAAGGCAGGACAGCCAGAACCTGGGCCTCTCCCTGCCCACCTGGTATTCTCTTCCTCTTGGGGGAAATGGGCATTCTGAGAGCAGCTGATGGGATGTCCCAGAGTGACCTGCCTCACGTGGACAAGGCTTAGAAGCACATTCTCCACCATAGTGGAGGATTACCCTGCTGTACAAAGGGACATTCCAGGACAACAGAAAGGAGCAGGCATGGGTCTTCCCTGAGACCACCCTTATCTTCCAAAGCCCTGGGTTCTATTCCTGACTCTGGAATCCTGGGTATGTCTTCTCTCTGCCTCACCTGTGAATACACAGTGGGGACTCCCTATCTTGTAGAGTGATTGTCAAGATGAAATGTTAAAAAGGACGTAAAAGTGCTCAGAGAGGCAAACTTCCTGTCTGAGAGTTAGGGGCACCTGTGGCTCTGCAAGGTAGTGTGCTTAGCCTGGAAGAAAGGAGTTTCAGCCAGCTCTGCACACAGAAATGCAGGCAGAGGTACCTCTGACTCAGGGACTGGGGTGGGAAAGACTTTGAAGAGTCTAGATTTGTTATTTCATCCCATCTCTTGGTTTAGCTTTCTCCTGTCTGTAAAACCCTAATGGGAAAAGAACCCAAGTTCTTTTGACTTCCAGGGCAATAAGAAAGGGGCTCCTGGAAGACCACATCCTCCCATAGTCAGTCAGTGCTGGGAGGGCAAAGATGTCCAAGCTAGAGGGAGTGGAGATATGGTGAGGGTGAGGGACAGGCTGGGACAGAGAAGGGCCATTGGGCTAATTGACAGGAAGGGCTACAGAGGGTCTCACCTGCTCTGAGAGAAGATTTTATTATCATCCTTGTGGTCTTGGATATGGTCTATGACCCAACTTCTCTCCTATCTAGGACTTGTACAACTTGGAGAAATCTGTCAGCTCTTACTCCTCTGAAGAAAAATATCTTCTGAGCCCCCTAGAGTTGGGAAGAATTTTTGTCCTTCAACAACTAACAGCTATCGTTTATTGAGTTCCTGCCTTAGCCCAGACACTGCCCTAGACAATTTGCATATGTCATCTCCTGTAATTTAATTCTCTCAGTAAGTCCATGAGTAAGCACTATTTTCTTGATTTTGAGGCAATTAGAGGTTGGGGAGGTTAAGTCTCTTGCCCTGAGTCACCCAGCTAGTAAATGGTAGAGCTGAAATTCTATACCAGGTCTGTCCTTCTCTATCATATATGCTTGTTCCTGCAAGGTAGGTTATCTCCCAAGCACACTGCTTATAATACGCCCCATGTGGCTTTGAAAAATTTGAAGCCTCTCCAACCAGGGAAGGTACAATGTGGGCATGAAAATGTGCAACGTCAAGCTTTTAAGGATAACCTAGAAGCCTTCTCCACTGCCCACGAGATGGTGTCCCCAGTGTGGCTCACCACTCACCACCAGGTTCCCCAGCACCATCACTGTCAAGAAAAGGATGAGGCATATGGATTTCTGGCTCACTTCCATGCAAGCCCACATGTTCTCAATCCACTCTCCACAGAGGATACGGAAGACGATAAGGAAAGAGTGGAAGAAGTCATGCATGTGCCAGCGGGGCCATTCATCACTGGGAGTGGAGATCATTTTCCGATTTTTGTAGTAGTCTTCCCCGAGGAGCTGTTTGCCAACCAGAGCGAAGACAAAGACAATGATGGCCAGGATGATGGTGAGGTTTCCCAGCGCCCCCACTGAGTTTCCGATGATCTTGATGAGTGTGTTTAAAGTTGGCCAGGACTTAGCCAGTTTGAAGACTCTCAGCTGCAGAGAAACAGAGACCGTCAGATCCTGGCAGGTGTGTTCATCACCTTTCACCTAAAATCTTGGCCAGAAACCGAAGTTCTGGGAAAAACACAAAGCAGCTTATTGCATTAAGATGGGGTACTCCCAGGAAACTGCTTTCAGAGACCCTTCTGTCTATGTTATAAGTTACTCAAAACTATGGTCAGCCTCCTATGGTCCCTGAGTATCAATGTGCTTTACTGACCGTGGCAAAGTCAGGGGTCTTACACTGGGGAGGTAGTCTTGCCATCTTTACTCTGTTCCATAGCTGTAGACTTGATCCTTCCTGAACATGGGCCTGTTCTATGGGGGTGGGGTGAGTTGTGATGGGGTTCCCAAATGTGAGAACAGGCTTACTTTCAACCTAAAGAGTGTCTAGCCTCCTTTAGGTAGGGCATGACCCACTGCATTTGATAGGTATTGGCTAACCATCTCTTAGGCATTTCTCATCTTGGGACAGTGAACAACATCTATTGCTTCAAGCTCTGAACAACATCCATTGTCCCCACCAGCTCTGAGATTGCAAGTGTCTATGATTTCATGGGCCCAGAATTCATATGTTCATTTAATTGACCAACCAACCTACCTACCTAACTGAACACCAACCAAGCATATGCATGGCCTTGTGCTAGCCTGTGAGGTGTATGGACAGAGGTGTGCAGGCTCCTGTCTTCATGGAACTAATGGTTTTGTTACCAAGA
Organism: Cynocephalus volans; assembly: GCF_027409185.1. Classification (NCBI taxonomy): domain Eukaryota; kingdom Metazoa; phylum Chordata; class Mammalia; order Dermoptera; family Cynocephalidae; genus Cynocephalus; species Cynocephalus volans. The sequence goes on from NC_084470.1 coordinate 50,110,282, forward strand.
CAAGATGAAGACCCAAAAAGTTTTTATCATAAACACAAATGTGCTAAGTTCCACAGAAGATCAAAAATACTGTTTGTAAACATTTAAAAAATATATTTGTGTGGTTCTCTAATTTGTTAAAAAGAAGTATCTGGGCTCCACTGTCAGTCAGTCAGTCAAAGTGTATGTATGGGGCATCTACTAAGAGCCAGGCTCTAGCTTAGGTTCTAGGATATGCAGTGCTGAACAGAACAGTGCAGCAACAATCTTACCACTCTCATGGCAGTGAGTGGGTCCCCAGGGAGCAGGTTTAATTCTTTTACACAGTAAGTACCATATCTACTTCTCTATGTGATGGAGGTCCGTGTTCACCTGAGACCTAATCTGAAAGTTACTCTCCTCATCTTGGAAGCAAAGCTTAAAACACCCTCTTTGTGACCTGGACAAAGAGCAGCTGACAAACACAAATAAAAACTGGGTGTTAGTAATTAGATGGAGCCCTTCTGTGGAGGTTATTGGGGGAATGCAAAATTTCCTTAATGACAGACTTGGTAAAAGCCTCCATTCTCACAGTAAACTCTGGGCAAGTGCAGAATTAGAGGCCAGAGTAGGGCCGTGACACTGGATAATAGCCACCCACCAATTAGAAATTGATATGAGAATCCCCTTAAAGAGAAGTTTGTTGTCCATCATTAAGCTTATGGTAAACTGTAAGGGAATTGTGTCCAATTCGCATTATATGACACGAATCAAGTCATCCTCTATTAATTTTTCTGTTGTCTTTATAAAGGGCAAGAAAACAGTATCTCTCCACTTGCTGTTCCAGAGACATTTGTGCTTGGGGGCCCCTACTATTAGCCAGTCAGTAAAAAATCCTTTACAGGGTGCCTGCTTCTGGGGCTGTAGTGCCACACAACCTGGCTGGCTCCTGCTGATGCCTAGAATGAGTAGTCCAGGAAAGCAGCCCTCCTGTGTCCATTCCCCCATACCTTCAGCTCTACTCCCATTCAGTTGCTGTCCATAGTCTTTGCCCAGCTGTATTAGTCTGTTTTTTGTTGCTTAAAACAAAATACTTGGAACTGGGTGATTTATGAAGAAAACAAAACTTATTGCTTACAGTTTCTGAGGCTGGGAAGCCCATAGTCCATCTGGTGATGGTAACAGTGACCCAGGGGTCTCACATTTTAAGATGATGGAAGCAGAGAAAATGCAGGAGAGACAGACTCTCTTCTTTTAAAGCCCTCAGAACCACGCCCCTGATCACCATTTTTAATCCATTCACTATGGCACAATCCTACCATCCAATCACCTCTTTAAGGCTCCACTTTCCAATTACCATAATAGGATTTCCTACCCTCTTAACAGTCACAGTGAGGGCTAAGTTTCTAATACATAAAACTTGGGGGGCACAATTCAAGCATCAATGAGTTTTGGGGGGACATAATTCAACCCACTACACTGGCTTAGCATTCATCAAAAGAGTTTCTTCATATTATCACGTAATAATTTATAAACAACTACTTTCAGTAGCTGCTGAATATCCCTTCACATTAATTAATGATTTCTCTAGTTAATCTCAGAATTAATATAAAAACTTGTAATTAGGAAGAAGTAGAAGAAAAAAAAAAAGACTGAAAGGAAATAGACCAAGTTGACAATAGTGGATGTATTTGGATAGAAATTGATTTAAAGTCAATTTCTAATCTTAGAGTTAAACTTTTTTATATTTTCAACTTATTTTAATGAGAATGCTTTACTTCTAGAATAGATTAAAAAGCAAGTCTAATATCTATCCTCTACTGGGGAGTTCATGACTTAGTGATGAAATGGGCCTTGCATTTGTGAAAAATATCAGAAGATAGGTTAATATGGTCGATTATATTGGATCCTCTTTGGGTCTCTCTTTCCATCAAATACCACTAAAAATGCTGGATAATAAAATATTAAGTGCATTGATAATCTGTCAATATAGTAAGCAATTCCTTAGCCAAGAATTAAATAAGTATGGGAATTCAGAGAGATAAACAGAATGCTGAAGCCAACTTTTTTTCTAAAGACATTTGCAAAACAGTGAATCTGAGTGTAGGTTATAATGTCTCATGAGGTATGGGGAGCAGGAAACAGAGTCCAGGGCATGCCTAAGGTAGGGAGTCTAACAGAAATTTTTCCCCCCATTAGTAGTAGATCTCAAAGAGTTATACCCTCCATGTAAGGATGAACCAGAAACAAGCCCAGAAGAATTCAAGGAAAATTGAATGTCTGGTGCTAGATAACAGGTGGGGAAGAAATTGACACTGAGAATTTGGAACCAATAAGTGGTGCTCACAAAGGATTTTAGTTGGGATACACTGCCTAGGTATTTCAAGCTGAGAATTTAACTTAGAGCAGTCCTACAAAGCACCCTTCAGAAGTAAAAGCAACTACTGTCTGGAGAAAACTGCCTTTATCCCAGGTATCAAAGCATTTCCTCAAAACGTGTCAAAGAATTTCAGTAAAAAACAAAACAAAATGAAAAACCAAACAAACAAAACCAGAAAGAACGAGGCACCATGAGTGAGTGAGATCCAGGAGAAATCATAGATATGGAAATGGTCATTCAAATTTCTCAGATAATAAAATTTTTAGCCAGAGATGACAGTATAACTAGGTATTATGCTTTAAAAAATAAAATAAAAACTTGAAATATCTGTAGAGAACAAAAAACCATAAGTAACAATAAGTTTTGTAAAACAAAGAAACTTCTAGAAATGAAAAATATAATACTTAAAATTAAAAACTCTATGGAGTAGTTTCACATCAGATTTAACACAGTTTAGGAGAGAATTAATGAACTGAGAATATATCAGAAGAAATTATCCAGAATGCAGCTCAGAAAGACATGAAATGGAAAATATCAAAATGGTGTAAGAGACATGGAGGATAGAGTGAGAGAGTTTAACATATATCTAATCAAGGTCCAGAAGGAGAAGAAATAGAATGGAGTGGAGGCTATATTTGTTCAGATAATGTCTAGCACCTTTCCAGAATCAAAGAAAATCACAATCTATATATTCAAGAAGTCAATGAATCCTATGAGTTATAAATTAAAAGCAATACACACCTAGATACATTATAGTGAAATTGCAGAACACCAAAGACAAACAGAAGATTTTAAAAGCATCTAGAGAGAAAGAAACAACAGTTAAATTGAAAGCTGATTGCTCATCAGCAACAATGGAGGCCAGAACACTGTAGAATAATATCTTCAATAAATTGAGATTAAATAATATCACCTAGAATTTTATATCCATAAGATATATCTCTCAAAGACAAGGGCAAACTGAAGGGCACCTTTCAGATAAACAAAACTGAGAGATGTTACTGTCAGAAGGTACTCACTAAAAGAAATTTGGTTAATTAGAAGTGTGGTTCTTAATTTTGAAACATATGTGGTATTCCTAGTTATCTTTATGCCATTGAATTCTACTTTAATTGCATCATAGTTAGATGCTGTATGATTTTAATGCTTTTAAATTTATTGACTCTTTTTTTTTTAGCTCAGTATATCGAAAATGTTCATTATATACTGGAAAAGAATGTATCTTCTGCAGTTCTATGATGTAATACTCTGCATATATCCATTGAACAGAGAAAGTTCTAGGTGTGGTATAAATATTCTATATCCCTGTTTAATATTGTCCACTGCTTGTTCTAGCAATTACTGAGAGGGTGATGTATGAAATTGTCTCCAGCTGTGATTATGGCATGGTCTGTTTCTCCAATGGTTGTGTCTTAAGGCTGTAAGTGCATACATATTTTAAGTTGTTATATCTTCCCAGCAAAGAGAAACTTTTTTCATTAAGATTAACCATTTTCATCTCTAGAAATATTTTTTGCCTTTAAGAATCTCCTTTGCCTAATAGCAAACAACCCTACTTTCTTTTGGTTTAGAATTTGCTAATATATTTTTATATGTCCTTCTACTTATAGCCTTTGAGTATCCTTGGCATTTTTCCATGTCTCTTTCAAGTAGCATATAGTCAGGTTTTGAATTCTTATTCATTTCTGAAATCCAGTCTTTGTCTTTTAGCCAAAGCATTTAGTCCGCTTATTTTATTGTGAACACTGATACGTTTGTATGTGTGTCTATCATTAGATTTGGGGATTTCTATTTCTCTCTCTCACTCTTCTTGATTTATTTTGGATTGTTTATTTTTTCTTGTTCCATTTCCCCCTTTTACTAATTTGAAAACTAAGTACTCTTTTCTTTAAGTGGTTACCTTAGAAATTATAGCACAAGCAGTTAACTTAATCAAAATCATAATTTAGCTAAAATCTTTACTTTCCTCTAGGAAACTTTTATTTCAGTTATCCCTTCCCAACTTATTATCATGCTAAGTATTTTAGTTTTATCTTCTTTTAAAAATGTTTTTCACTGGGCCGAGCCCGTGGCGCACTCGGGAGAGTGCGGTGCTGGGAGCGTGGCGACGCTTCCGCCATGGGTTTGGATCCTATATAGGAATGGCCAGTGCACTCACTGGCTGAGTGCCGGTCATGAAAAAGACAAAAAAAAAAAAAATGTTTTTCACTAATTAATGATAAATAACACTAGCTGTTGTACAAACAATCCCCAAAACTCAGTAGCTTAACCCAATAAAAGTTGATTTCTCACTCATATTATAGTCTGATGCAAGCCAGGCAGCTCTAGGTGGAACTCCTTCCAAGAAGTGACTTTGCCACATCTGAGGATGACTTGTACAGCCTTCAAAGTTTGACTCCTACTTGTAAAAACATGGGAGGCCAAGGTTTGTTTTAAAATTTAAACCAAGTCTTTTTCAGTCAGGGCTCGTCGTTTATTTTGCAATACAATTCCTTCACAAATTAGATGGCTTCAGATCTTTCGTGTGCTGTATACTCAAAGTACTTTCTTTGACAAAATTCTCAGTTCTGCTTCATTTCCCATGCCTTTCTCTCTCAAGAGAAATGGTAGCTATACCATTAATATAATATTTGCTAAAAGTTGTTTCATTTCATTGGAAAAATTAGCTGGTCTTCAACACTTAAAGACTTAATCCTGTTGCTTAATGTTTGGGATCTAGAAGCAGTGAACTTTCCCAAAACTTCTAGGCTCTAAATTTTTGCATTCTGTTTTCTTTTATTTCTTATACACCAGCCAAATCTTTCCTGAGTTCACCTTTTACATGTGTATCTTGACAAACATAACCAATTACACCTGATGCATAATACTAAGGTGTTTTGAACCCTTCCCCTAGGGCTGCTGGCTCATAAGGCTCCTGATCTGCCCCAGAATTATCACTAGCAGTATATTTTCCACTGCATAACATGGATAGATACTTTCCAAGCCTTCTTATATCAGTTTCTTTGTTGTGTACCACATGATCACTAGGCCAATGCTACACATTCAATGTTTGTGAAATGGAAATTCCTCTTTTCAATGTACCTGTTTCTGTATTACTTAAGATAAGTACAACTAGCTGCCATGACACCTCCTAGATCTGTGAGTTAGCATAATAGAGGTTTATGTCTCACAGCACACTCAATGATAGTTGGGAAGTTCTAATAGAAGATTCTAATAGAACCAAAAAATTAAGGAAAATCCTGCATATTAAAGCAGTTCTTAGAAGAAAATAAAGTCTTTAATTAATATTTTGGAAAAGAAAATAGACTGAAAATTCTATCTTAAGAAGTTAAAGATGAACAAAATATGTAGAATAGAGGATGTAATTAAGATAAGATTCAGGATTAACTGAAATAGAGAAACATCAATGATTTAGAGAGGACCAACAAGCTAAAAATTGGCTTTTTGAAGAAATAATTAAATAGATGATCTATGGGAAGACTAATGAAAAATGATGACAGAAAGCACAAATCATTATTATCAAGAAAGAAAAAGGTGACATAAGTATAAGTGATATAAACCATTAAGAGATAAGAGCATAGTATGTACAACTTTATGCCAATGAACTTGAAAATTTAGATAAAAAGGAAAATTCTTAGAGAAAAATAAATTTCCAAAACTAACTTAAGAAATTGAAAACTTGGGCCGGCCCGTGGCTCACTTGGTAGAGTGCGGTGCTGATAACACCAAGGCCACGGGTTCGGATCCTATATAGGGATGGCCGGTTTGCTCACTGGCTGAGCGTGGTGCTGACAACACCAAGCCAAGGGTTGAGATCCCCTTACTGGTCATCTTTAAAAAAAAAAAAAAAAAAAAAAAGAAATAGAAAACTTGACTAGCTTAATAGCCATTAAGAAAATTAAATTAGTAGTGAAAAGTCTTGACCTCCAGATGGTTTTACCAGTGAATTCTAACAAATTTACAAGGAATAAATAATTCCAATCTTACTCAAAATTGGGTATAGAAAAAAAGGAATATTCCTTAACTCTTTATGACACCTTGATACCTTGATACCAAAACCTAGCAAGGACAATGTAAGTAAAGAAAATTACAGGTCAAATATTAGTATCTTAAGCAAATTGTTAGCAAATCGAATCTTCCAGTGTATTAAAAAATGCATAACAATCAAGTTGGGTTTATCCCAGGAGCACAAAGTTAATTTAACATTAGAAAACCAATTAATATAATTCACCACTTTGACAGACTAAAGGAGAAAATCACATGATTATCTAAATACATGCAGAACAATTGTCTGATAAAATTAGACATTGATTCATGATAAATATTCTTAACAAAAGAGAACTTCCTAAGCTGATAAACGTTTTTTATCTTTAAAAAAATGAACAGGAACAAGACAAGGATGCCCACTCTCACCACTCCTACTTAACACAGTATTGGAAGGACTAGCCAGAACAATCAGGCAAGAGAAAGTAGTAAAGGGCATCCAGATTGGAAAAGATGTAGTCAAACTGTCCCTGTTTGCAGATGACATGATCCTATATATAGAAAAACTTAAAGACTCTAAAAAAAACCTCTTAGAACTGATAAATGATTTCAGTAAAGTTGTAGGATATAAAATCAACATACAAAAGTCAGTAACATTTTTATACTCTGATAACAAACTAGCAGAAAAGGAAATCAAGAAAGCAAGTCAATTTACAATAGTCAACAACAACAAAAAGAAGAACAAAAACCAAAAAATGGAGGAATCAATTTAACCAAGGTGAAAGATTTCTACAACAAGAACTACAAATCACTACTGAAAGAAATTAAAGAGGACACAAGAAGATGGAAAGAGATTCCATGCTCTTGGATTGGAAGAATTAACATTGTGAAAATGTCCACACTACCCAAAGTGATCTACAGATTCAACACAATCCCAGCAAAATACTAATGACTTTCTTCACAGAAATAGAAAAAATAATCCTGACATTCATATGGAACAACAAAAGACCCCAAATTGCCAAAGCAATCCTGATTAAAAAAAAAAAAAAGCTGGAGGCATAACATTTCCTGACCCCAAATTATATTGCAAAGCTATAGTAACCAAAACAGTGTGGCATAAAAACCAACACTTGGACCAATGCAACAGAATAGAGAATCCAGAAATCAACCCACATACTTACAGCCAACTGATCTTTGATGAAGACACCAAGAACATACACGGGAAAATACTGCCTCTTCGATAAACGGTGCTGGGTAAACTGGATATCCCTATGTAGAAGAATGAAACTAGACCTGTTCCTCTCACCATATACTAAAATCAAGTCAAAATGGATTAAAGACTTAAATACGAGACTTGAAACTATAAAACTCCTAAAAGAAAACATAGAGGAAACACTTCAAGAAGTAGGACTGGGCAAAGACTTTATGAATAAGACCCCAAAAGCATCAGCAACAAATGAAAAAACAAAACAAAACAAAACAAATGGGATTATGTCAGGCTAAAAAGCTTCTGCCTAGCAAAAGAAACAATTAACAGAGTTAAAACACAGCCTACAGAATGGGAGAAAATATTTGCAAATGATGCTTCTGACAAGGGATAAATATCCAGAATATACAAGGAACTCAAACAACTTAACGGTAAAACAAAACAAAACAAAACAAGTAACCTGATTAAAAAATGGGCAAAGGAGCTGAATAGGCATTTCTCAAAGGAAGATACACAAATGGCCAACAGACACATGAAAAAATGCTCAACATCACTAAGCATCAGAGAAACACAAATCAAAACCACACTGAGATATCATGTCATCCCAGTTAGACTGGCTATTATCAAAAAGACAGAGAATAACAAATGATGGTGAGGATGTAGAAAAAGGAGAACGCTCCTACACTGCTGGTGGGACTGTAAGTTCACGCAGTCATTATGGAAAAAGTATTGAGCTTCCTCAACAACTGTAAATAGAACTGCCATACGATCCAGCAGTGCCACTGCTGGGTATATGCCCAAAGGACTGGAAATCATCATGTCGAAGGTATACCTGCACTCCTATGTTTATTGCAGCTCTAATTACAACAGCCAAGAGTTGGAACCAACCTAAATGTCCATTGATGGATGACTGCATAAGGAAAACGTGGTATATATACACAATGTAATACTACTATTCCATAAAAAGAATAAAATTCTGCCATTTGCAGCCACATGGATGAACTTAGAGAAAATTATGTTAAGTAAAATAAATCAGGCACAGAAAGAGAAATACTGCATGTCCTCACTTGTAATTGGGAACTAAAAAACAAATAAGAAAGAAAGAGAGAAAGAGAGGAAGGAAGGATGGAAGGAAGGAAGGAAGGAAGGAAGGAAGGAAGGAAGGAAGGAAGGAAGGAAGGAAGGAAGGAAGGAAGGAAGGAAGGAAGGAAGGAAGGCCAATCACAATAATTCGTTGAATTCCAAAAGGAGAGAACAGAATTGAGGCCACCAGAGGTGGGAAACGGGGAGGGGGAGGGGGAGGGAGATTAGCAAGAAACTGGAAAAGGGCCACAAAGAATAAATACATTGTATAATGTTGAATTGAGCATCACATATTGCACACAGGTAATGATATTCAAAGCTGTACCTCACAGATATGTATGATCAATTATGTTTCAATATAAAAAAACAAATAAAAAAAATTTGCCACAAATGTCAGACTTGGTAAAATATCCAAAGCATTCTCTTTGTGATCAGGAAAACAGCAAACTACTGACACTTCTCATTAACAGTGTCCAGGATGTTCTAAACAGCACAGTAATGTAGTAAAAAAAAAAAAAAAAAATGGTATAAGGATTAGAAAAGAAGAAACAAAACTCATTATTTGCACAAGATATAATTGTGTTCAAAAATTTAAAAGATCATATAGACAAATCATTAGAATTAATGTGGCAGATTTCTGGTTACAGAAATATTAAATATCAAAATGCTTAGCCAAAAAAAAGTTAGAAAAGGATATTTAAAAAGATATGTGAGATTGTTATAGGGAAAATTACAAAAACTTTATGGAAAAATTATAAAACTTTATTGAAAGACCAAGATAAATGGAAAGTATGCTATCTTCATAAATCAAAAGACTACATAATGTAAAGGTTACATTTCTTCCCAAATTGACCTATAGATTATTGCAGTCCCAATGGAAAAAAAAAAAAATAACAGTTTTGTGCGTAGGTGGGTAAGTAACTTGGCAAGCTGACTCTGAAAGGATTATGGAAGTGTGGGGGACAAGATATTCTTGAAGAAGTAAAACGAGGTGAATGATTTCCCTTACAGACACAGACATATTCAAAGCTGCAGTAATTAAGACAGTGCGGTATCAGTACAAGAATAGACCAATGGAGCAAGGCCTTAAATGATGGGAAGAGAAGCAATGATATTTTAGGAGGAGGGAAAAAGCACGAAAGACTACATGGAATTTTTGTTTCTCCCTTCTTGCCTTTCCCCCACCTTCTTTCTTTCCTTCCTTTCTTCAATCAATCAACTGGTATTTATTGGGTTCTTATGTGCTGGGCCTTATGCTAGACCCTTGGGATAGAATGGTAAACAAGAAAACTCTGTATTTATCTCATGGAATATCAGGATAATTGTAAACTGTGAAAAACAGGTTAATTTGATGGGGGAATTCAACTTTAGATAGATAGTGTAGTTGGGGAGGTCCTCTACAAGGAGGAGGCATGTGAGTTGAACCCAGAAGGCTGAGAATCAATGAGCTTAGTGAAGTCTAGTGGAAAAGCATTGCAGGCAAAGGGAATAACTGTACAAAGGTCCAAAGCCAGGAAAAGTTCTGTTCGGTGTGAGGAAGAGATGAGGCCTCTATGGCTGGAGCAAAGGAGATTGTTTGGAAAGTTGGGCAGGGCCTGATTATGCAGAACTTTGTATACCATCATAAAGACTGGATTTTACTCTCAGAGCAATGGAAAACCACTAAGAGTCACTCATAACCAATGTACCACTCTCACATAAGATTCTGATCGTGGGGACACCGTGTGTATCTGTGTGTTTGTGGGGAGGGGGTGGTATATGGGAGCTCTCTGAACCATCTGCTCAATTGCTCTGAAAATCTAAAACTGTCCTAAAGAATGAAGTTTATTAATTAAAACTATGAAACTAACCTGGGCTGTGTGATTTTTCTCCAGTAGTGCCCACAGCTCAGGTGCAAGGCATAGCAGAGGGAAATATCTGGCTGTGCCTTCAGGGTAGGGTTTTGCTGAATACAAAAATGCAAAGGAAAAGGGGAAAGAGGGGAAAGGTGATTGAGTTTGTTTTCCAGCATGTGTTATATTGATGGACCATGAAATCTGAGCCAAGTCATGAGGGCTGTGGAGTAGACCCCAAGAAAGTGTACGGTTGACGGGTGTGGTTAGGGAATGGTGAGTTGATCCGTATGTTAAGATCACGAAGGTGGGGTCAGCACCTAGAGAATTCTCAAGGTTGAGGTTATAAAGTAAACCTGCCCATTTCGTTTTTTGGGGGGGACTTCAGACTTTGTTGAATCAGAACAAAAGTAGCACACAGACCTTAAAATAACAAGCTTCTGTTTCCCCAAGTGTACCAAAAATGTTCATATTTTATTAAAAAGCTAACTGCGATCCCCTACCCCAAGGGCATAGGAGATATGGAATCTGTTTCCTCAGTGATGGTGCAGGGACGTCTTCCACTGACTATTAGCTTAAGTGCCTGCCTCTTGTCATCACTTTCTAGATACTTAGAGAAATCTGTCTTTCTAAAAATGTGACTTAATTCTAATCTTCTAAAATTTCCAGGTTATAGATAGTCTTGCAGGCCCACTCTGCCCTTCTCCCCCCTGAGATGGCAAGGGCACCATCAGCTTAGGCAGATGGCATCAGCCACTGGTTCCTGGCACAAATGCCTCCCAGGACAATATCTTCGGCCGTTAGAGTGTTTTTTAAAAAACTGAATTAGCAGTCAATATTAAAAATATGGATTTCTGAGTTTTTTTGTGTGAAAAAGTAGAAACTGACAATAATGAACAGGCCACCTCTTTGGCATGTCATATTGATTTCCATGTGAATACCCCTCCCTGGACTTGTGCAGTATGTTGGGTCTGCCTGGTGGGGAGTGAGTCATCTCTGCCTATTTACGTGAGGCCAAAACCCATTCCTTGGCCAGCTGTATTTTGTTGTTTGTAGGCATTTGAGTTTGCCACTCCTAGTCCAGGTAAACAAGTCCAGGGACTTAGTGCTTTCCCACTGGCCCCATGATAGGATCCCAAGCAGACTTTCTGTCCTAGTTTCTCACTGCTTTCTACCTCTGGATGCCTAACACTCATCAGAACATTCCAGTTGGCATTTGGTGGGATTGCTGGACACTTTCCCCTTCATTTTGTCACCTCTCTCTGAAGCTAGACACTGGGCTCCCAGTTGGCACAGAGAGAACACTGAGAACATGGAGCCCATGCTAACAGGCCATGACATTTCTTCAGGCCTCTTGCCTACTTCCAAGAGTCAGTGAGATGCGAAGCTTCCTCTGGATGGATCAGGGACTCTGGAGGACTCAGTGACCCCAGACTCTCCTCCTGGGAATCTGACAGATTTGGCTGACAAATGTGGCTGTGCTGAGAGTGAGTGGCCTGCAGGCAATGGGGCATGAGTGACTTGAGTAGGAGAGCTTCTCCTGTAGAGAGCAGCCTGGAGCTGAGTTTGGAGAAGAGCCAGCATGTGAGGCTAATAGGAGGCAGTTTTGGGGGTGCCTGATACATTGGGGCTGTGATTTAGGGCACCAGAGAATCAGAGAATGACCTCCTTGAGGGGGTGAAGGAGCTGGGTCTCTGGAGTTAGACAACCTGGATTTGAGATCTGGGTCTGCTATTTGGTTGCTCAGTCAGCAGCTGGGAGAATTTGAGTCATCATTTAACCATTCTGTGTCTCAGTTTTCCTCATTTACACATAGGGACATTAAAAAAGCAACTGTCAGGGTTGTGAGTATAAAATGAGGTGTGTTATGTCAAGGGTTTAATACTATGCCTGACACACTGTAAGTGCTCAGTAGATATTAGCTGCTATGTTTTTTGTTCTTATTGTTATTTGATAAGAGAACTGGACAATGCTTGAAAGTCTCTTCGTGCAGATGAGGGGATTAAGACCTAGAGAGGAGAAGGCATGTCCCCACTTTGAGTCAGTGAAAATTTGGGACCAGAAAGCCAAGTCTCCAGGCTCCCAGGAGCCATGCCCTGTGTCCCTCCAACAAGGATAGGAGAGGAAGGGTGAGCTGGTGGAGTCTCCAAGCACAGTGTCTGTTCCCAGGGGTGAGCTTCCCTGGATCTGGATGGGAATCTCCCCTAGTGGCCAAGAGAAAACATTACCAAGCGGAAGGTCCGCAGCACAGCCAGGCCTCCCTTCTTGACCATGGTCAGCTCCAGCAAGCTTACGGTGACAATGATGCAGTCAAAGATGTTCCACTTCTTCTGGAAGTAATAGTAGGGGTCAAAGGCGATGATTTTGAAGACCATTTCAGTAGTAAAAAACATGGTAAAGATCTGTGGGTGAAAACAAGTCTTCATCACAGTAGGGTCTGTGGGGTCCAGGGGCAATGACAAAAAGGGCGGCAGAAAATTTGTCTTGTCAAAAAGCAGCAAATCCTCTTACTTTGTTTTTGTTCAATTTCTATATTATCTGCAGGCTCCTGAGGACTAGGGATGGGAACAGTCATTGTGGCAGAATAGAGAAATTTCTGAACCAAGGCTCAGGGAATGTGCATTAGAACCTATGCATCAGTTTTTCCATGTGAGTGGTGGTAGGAGCGGAGTAAGTGAGTAATCATTAGGATAATCATTATTATATAATTATGTCAATGTGGAGAAGTCTGGTTCAGTAGTTTAAGATTGTGGGTTGTGGGACAACATAGACTGAGACGAAAATCCCAACTCAGCCATTTCTTAGCTTGTGTAAGCTTGGACAAGTAATGTGTCCTTTCCATACCTCAATATCCTCATCTGAATAATGGGTACAGCATGAGCTAATGCACGTGTAGTTCTTAGTAAAGGGCCTAGCAGACAGTAATTAATTAATAAATAGTAGCGATCAGCAAGAACAATAATACATCGTCTCTACAATTCTTTTTGGCTCTGAGTGTCTTCCATGGTCTTAAATAGGACAGAATTCTGACACTGGGAGAGGTCAGGACAAGGCTCAGGTCACCAACAATCAGCAGGGAAGAAGACAGATAAGAAAGAAAGCAAAGACCAGGGTCAGAAGCTTTTCCCTCATATGCTGTCTTCAGAGCCTCTCACCAGCCTGGGAAACAGGTGATTGTGTCCCTCTTACAGAGAAGGAAACAGGCTGAGAGTTTAGTGACTTGTCTAATGCCAGAAGACTGCAACTGTGTAATTCAAAGATCATCTATCGAGTATCCTCTGTAGGCAAGTCAGTGTGGTGTGGGTGGTGGGGTGGTGGTCCTGTTCCCTAGAGAGACCTGGGTCAACTCTGGTTCCACCCTCACCAACTTGCAACCTTGGGCAGGATATTTAACCTCTCTGAGTCTTAGTGTTGTGTGATGTGAGGATGACAATAACCTTGTAGAACTGTTGTGATGCCGAGTTAACATTCACAAAGCACCGGACTCCTCAAAGGCACCAAATACACGCCTTTCTTTCTTTCTTTTTAAAAAATGGAACTGTGCTCTGACACACTGGGAAAGGTCTTTTCTCTATTTTGCCTCAATTTCTCCGATTATAAAATGAGGGTGTGGGCCCAAAGGTCTATTCCATTATGCCCTCTGTAGTCTTAGGCTGACTTCTTGGAAATAAACATTCCCTTCACTTTCTATTCTTTCTTTTCATATCAACTTCAAATAGAACATCAGCTCTTAGTCTAGGTGTTGCCAAAATGTAAGGAATGCTGATTCTACAGTGTTCTGGAACATACTACAGTCCATTTTACATTCCTGGACTATGAGAAAGGAGGAGATTTCTGAAGAAGAGTAGTTAGATTTCCTCTGGGACTCCCTCCACCTAAGTTTGCAGCCCATGAGGAGTCAGAAATGCCAGACGGTCCTGGTAGGCCACCTCCAGTGGGATAGACCCCACTATGGACACGGAGGCAGGACTCTGACCCTTCATAGCTTCTGCTTATCATGTGGGCATGTGTGTGTATGTGTGTATGTGCACATACATGTACACACACAATTACAGGTCCTGTGAGGTGATCTAGTCCAGGAGTTAAGTGTCGGCTCAAGAGCCAGTTTGCCTGGGTTCAAATACTGGTATGGCCACTTACCCGCCTATATGATCTTGGGCAAATTATTTAACCTTCTGTGTCTCAGTTTTTCCATCTGTGAAAGGGGATAAGAATAGTACCTACTGTATAGGGTTGTTGTGAAAATAAAATTAGATAACCCATGAGGAGCAACTGAGACTATGCCTGGCCTTGAGTAAGAGTTCAAATAGAGCTGGTTGTTATTATTCCTGTGGATGGGACAGGGTTTGGGGCAGTTGCTCTCTCTCTGAGTCAGATACTTTACTCAGAATGTAGTAAAATCCAGTATGGATTGTATTGTGTTAAAAGCAAATAATACTAAAAAAATAATGGAGGAAAAATATAACATAGTATCATGTCTAAACTAGATGCAAAAGAAAAGTTCTGACTCCCTGATGGCTTTTGTTACAACAGCAAACACGTTTTCATGTTCCCTTCCCTCCCACTATCTTTCCCTTTCTTCCCCCATTCTTTTTGTCCTTAAGTGAGAGCATTGAAAATCATAGCCATTGTTAATTGCAGTCATAAAAGTAATAGACTGGAGGGAAATTTACAAGTCCATAGATTGTCTCTAGATGGGAAAGTGATATTTATCCTCCTTTCAAGGAACAGAGAATTCGAGTGGCTGTCCTATATTCTGTAAAGGGGAACTAGCTTAGGGCTCTGTCACTCAGGGCTCTAGCTCAGGGCTGTCTCGGTCCACTTTCCCGTGCTTGTTTGTCCCAAAACAATTCCCACCAGCTCAGCCTGGTCCTCCAGACTTGACTTCCTGAACCCAGTGTCCACACATCTCCCGCACTGCTGCTCTGCTCTCAGCTAACTAGATCAACACACGAACGATCGAGGGCATGCTCCCACCCCACCCAAATCCCCCAGCCATAACTGTGTGGGCAATGCTTGCCAGAGCACTCACAATGTTGCCTGTCTGGAACATGGTTTCGAAGGTGGCGCTCATGCCATGGTGCTCCATGGCCATGAAGACAGTGTTCACCACGATGCACAAGGTGATGGTGAGCTCTGCAAAGGGGTCTGTCACAAGCCCAAAGAGAACTGTCTTGAGCTTCACCCATGTGGGGCAGCACTCCCAGATCAGATACTTCTGAGCCAAGCTGATCAAGCAGGGTGGGCATCTCCGTTCAGACTCCTCGAGTTCTGCATTACAGGTTTGGTCAATGACAGCTGTCAGCCATGTATCACCTTGGACCTCCATCCCGTAGTCATCTACCTCCAACATCTCTACTTTAGCCTTCTCTCCCTGATTACTATTTCCTACTTTTTGAGCTCATTTAGTCCTGAAAATATAATCCAATCCCAGTCCTTCAAACCACTGATGCTATACTTTTTTTACTCCCCATTACCTGTGTCATTCCTTACTCTTCAACTTACCTGGCTTAGATTTCACATCCATCCCTTTATCTACTCCCTTGCAGAGACCCTCATTTCCTTTGCCCCTGTCCTTCTCCATTGTACTTGCCTGGCAAAACCCCAACTCTGAATAAACCCAATTTTCAGAATATTCTGCACTTCCACCAACAAGCTGAACCTAGTTAGACAAAAGTACACAGCCGTGCTTACCGTTCCCACTAAAGATCCAGGATCTCAGCTTGTCCCTGCCCAGAAATCCCACTGTGTCTGTGTTTAGTCCACTCCTTCAGTCTTCCAAACTACCATTTCTCAGTTCCTCTTCTCTCCTCCAACCTCCAGCTCTTCATCTCCACTCCCCACTCTCCGATTTTATTTCACTCGCAGAATAAAGTTGCTCACAAAGAACTTCCTCCTCTTCCTACCATAAGTCTCCAACATGTCTGCAAGTCTGTCCCTTGTTCTGCCTTTATGTCCCTCACTGTGCGTGAGGTGCTCTACCCTACCACTTCCTCTCTCACCTACTCAAGACCTGGGTCATTCCCTTCTCTCCCTTCTGGACCATTCTCATCAGCATGTCAACATGCTTTCTTTATATCTCACCTTTGAAAAAGGTCTCCCTGGACCTCATGTTCTTCTTCATCTACTGCCCCTTTAACAACAAAATTCCTTGTGAGAGTTTTCTACACTTCACCGTCTCCACTTTCTCCTCTCTTTTTTCTGTCTGCAGCCCCTGGAATCCAGATTTCACCTTTTCCAAATTCGGTTTGTCAGTTTCTAGGCCTGACCTTACATTGGCTCTCACAGCATTCAACAGGATTCATAACGCTCTCTTCGAAACCCTGTGTCCATTTAGCTCCCAGGACACCATGATATCTGGGTTTTCCTGCCATATCAGTGACTGTTGCTTCTCAGATTCTGTTCCTGTCTCCCTCTTCCTTTCCTGCCTCTAAATGTTGGAGAACTCAAGCATTCTGTGTTTGGTCTTTCTTTTTCCCCTCTCTCTAGGTAATCTCATTGAACCCCAAGGCCTTAAAAAGCCATCTCTATGCTGATTCCCCCCAAATTATATGTCTAGTTTCTGATCTCTCCCTTGAGCACTAGGCTCACCTCTGTAGCTTCCTCCATTAAATCTTCACTTGGATGTGTAACTGGGGTCACCTCTATGGAGGGCAATATCATAGCTTTAGGTTTATCTATAAATTCCACTGCAAGACATGCATCCTGTAGATATACCAGCCCATGTGGGCAAAGAAAGATGAGAGCCATTGTCTACAATAATCATCATAAAGAAACAACTGCTAAAGCATATTATGAAAAAGGATGAGGCTGATTTATTTCTGATGACATAGAAAAATCTTTATATATGTGTGATGTGTGTGTGTGCTTATATATGCATAGGATATTCCTTGAAGGGTATGAAAGAGACTGGGGGTGCACTGGGAGACTGGGGTGCAGGAAGAGTCTTAGTAGGAAGGAGACATGGTTTTCATTGCATACACATCTGTAGTGTTTAAATATTTTTACTATATACATTTAAAAAAATGAGTTTGTAGAAATATTTGCATGTTCCCAAATTCTGCTAACAGTGCCTTTTTGCATAGGTAATTTAAAAATTTGTACATAGTCTACTTTGTCAGTGTTTTTCTTTGTTTTCTTGCTTTTATGCCTTTCATAGAAAGACTTCCCCACTGCAAGGCTTGAAAAATGCTATCCAATTCTCTTTTGCTCAAATCTCCAAAGACATCCATATGACTAAATCCTCTGGACTCTTTTCAGGCTTTATTTTTCCTGACCTTTCTTTAGCCTTGCCTCTATTGGCCTTTGTATTCTTCCTGAAGGAATTTAGACTCTTGGCCTTACATTCTATTCTAGGTCTTCTATTTCTATGCAATCCTTCTCAGTCTCTTCTGCTGGCTCCATCTCTTCTGCTCAACCATTAAATATTGTAGTTTCTTAGAACGCTCTCCCAGTCTTTCTTATTTAATCCCCCCTATGTCGTCTTATCCACTTGCACCTTTTCAAAGTTACCATCTCTATTCAAGCTGCTTTCAAATACCTCCCCTGCTGCCCCAGTTCTCCCATGGCTGATTCCTTACCTCATTCAGATTTCTGGTCTCCTTAAAGAGAATGGCTTCTGCAACTCCCTATTCTCCATCTCCTTCCCTACTTTGTTTTTTCCCCTGCTTCTCATCATTACTTGAATATCTATTTGTGTATGTCATCAGTCCCTTTCTTCCTCCCAGGATGTGGTTTCCATGAGAGCAGGCTTATATCACGTTCACCGCTGAATCTTCAGCACCCGGAACAATATTAGCACATAACAGGCATTCAACAAATGTTTATTGGTGAGTAAATAAGTGAAAAAAGAGGGAAGGAGGAAGCATAACAGCTCTGGGGAATAAATGAAAAAGCAATTTGTTTGTATTTAATGTTTGCTGTTTGATTACTAATAGACAAAAAAAAAAAAAAAAAAAAGAAATCCAAGAAACCCACTTGGCCAACAAAAAATTTACAGGCATAGTGGCATGACGAAATTCTATGCAGCTATGAAAAACTGTTAGGAGTACAGACACTATTAATTACAATGAAAAGTGATTATTAAATAATTATCAATGAGGAAAAATAATATGACAGTCTGTACACTCTCTTGTTGAGGAATGGATACATATTTATCTAAACACAAACTGGGGTATGCAAGAAATGTAACTTAAGGGTGTTTTTTGCCCCCATAGTTGAATTCAATTTATACTTCAAGTCCCCCACCTGGGCACTTTCTTTTGGTTAATTCAGTTTCTGATACTATTCTATTATCTGAGGTTGTGTCTGAGTTTAGGGGAGCTCAAGGTTGGTGGAGAGTTTATCTGGTCCTTAGTCACTTCTAAGTGTGTTTTACTTGAGTTATAGTTCTCGTCTGGTCTCTGGTGGGAGAGTCCATGAAGATGGTTCTTCCCTCTTTGCCTCTCCAGATTCCCTCTTTGGCTTTCACTGCCCTCTTTCCATAGCCTTCATTGGGGATGAAGTCATCATCCAGATATCCTCCTGTCATTCTGGAGCCACAGGACACTCTCTGAGGCTGCCTCAGGCCTTCTCTACCAGCTACATTACCAGCCAGGTCTACTCTATAGTTTCTGTGCCATACTAGGCATGTGCTTCTCTTGCTAAAGCTTGCCATTTCTAGCTTCAGCTAGAAAGTAAGGCAGAGATTGGCTCTGTTTTCCAATCCCTCAAACATTTTTGGGGTTTCTATTGCTCACCACACTCTCCCTCCCCAAATTAGGATTCAGTCCAGGGCTGGGATAAAAGCATGTAGGGCCCCTTCTCAGGAACATACCAACATCTAAGGTCGTGTATCCCTACTCCAGAACAGGACAATTTAATTTGTGGTGGAGATAAACAACTGGATATGACTAAGGCCATATTCTCCATATGCTGAGGCAAAATAAATGCTGGATTAGAACAGGCCTCATGCTCAGGGTGAGGAGGATGCAATCATGCTCTGCGGGAATGTGTGTGGACAGGTGGCCATCCCAGTGCCACTCTTCCTCCACCCCTTGGCTTAGTGTTAGCGACTGGAACTGAGACATATCCCTGAGGAGAAAGAGTAGATTTCCACTTGATTGGCAGAACCCAGAATAAACAAAGATTTAATTAAATTGACTGATTAATTTACTTAAATTGTTTCCCAATGTTCAGCATAACGGAGACTTGAGACAGAAATTAAGTTACAATTGTGAAAGTTACAGCTGTGAAAAATGTTAGGATAATTTTGCCATGTTAGAAAATTAAAGACTGTTAAATTTCTTGCATACCTGAGAGGTGGCCTGAAATTCTCTGGTGCCTGCTAGATCACTTTTCAGAATCCAATTTTGTGAATACATATGAAGCAGATGCTAATTTGAACAAGAGATGAACTAGGGCATTTCATTCATTGGATTCTTCTGTTTTTGAAAAATTATGCACATGAAAAAACCACATTGATAAAGGGTGATGGGGCTTAGAGCATAAGTAGGAGGTTAGGGAAATTTCTTCTGCTGCTCACACAGGGACTCATCATGACACGGCACAGTAGATGGATGTTACAATGAGCAGCACTTACCCTCGAGGATGGAGGTCATGATACTGACAACACTCATTGCCCTCTGGGCTCGGAAGGGTTCATTCAAGTATTCTGCTGACAAGAAATCCTTCTTTTGGCCTGCATCAGATGCCTGCTGAGATACAAACAGAGTCAGGACTCTCCCCCAACCTGAAGTTTTCACAGGCAAAGACGGATCATTCAGCCTCTTATTGGCCAGTCCCATATGGTGTGAGCAGCCCAGTGATACCATGATCCTTTGCAGTCAAGCTTGGAGAAACGGAGCTGGTGCTTGAACTTGGAGTCAGAGCTTAGGCATGAGGACCAGGACACAGAGTTGGGATGGAACCAGAGCTTAGGCTAGCAGTTAGTGGGGTGATCTGAGCTCACCTGAGGCTCTGCAAACTCCTTCCCCAGGGCAGGACCTGGGCACCAGGGTGAGGATGGGACTGCATTAAGGGTCTCTGAGGTTCCTACTAAAGGGAGATGAAAGCTGCAGGAGCAGAGGGCCAGGCAGTCATTATGAGACATCCTCTAGGCAGTGCATGTGACATTTACATAGAATTCCTATTCCACAGTGGACTTTCCTGACTTCCCTTCTCCCATTTCCCTTCCCAGTGTACAGCCCAGTTCCAGTTCCTCAGTCTTTCTTTCTTCAGGGAACATTTGTGTGTCTTGATTGTCCAACTGTTAGTTGTCTGCAATAGACTGAATGTTTGTGTCCTGCCCCAAATTCCTATGTTGGAATCCTAACCCCCCAGGTATTAGGAGGTGGGGCCTTTGGGAGATGATTAGGTGATGAAGGTGGAATCCTCATTAATGGGATTAGTGCCCTTATAAAGCTCAGAGAGCTCTCTCCTATCTTCTACCATGTGAGGACATGGTAAGAAGGCATCCTCTATGAAGCAAGACCTCCCCAGACACCATATCTGCAGGTGCCTTGATCTTGAACTTCCCAGCCTCCAGAAATGTGAGAAATAAATTTCTGTTGCTTATAAGTCATCCCGTCTATGGTATTCTGTTATAGGACCCTAAACAGATAAAAACATTGTCTAATACAACGTTTTTGACCCTTCCCTCTGAAGTTTTTCACGGGAATTTCTGTCTTGGTTCTATGCCAGCCCATAACTATAGTCACACACATCCTGAGCTTGGGAAGTCCAAGGCCCACAGCTGCTGATCCAGCACTGCACAAACCATTTGGAGTCCAAATTCAACAGAGATTTGCTAAAGGTGACTCACTTGGTAAAATGGCACAGCTAGGACTGAAACCCAGGTCCATGCAACATGGAAGGGCTTAAACAGTTAATCTTGCACTAGCTGAGTAATTTACCTAGAATGAATCAAGTTCACAATACCTAGGAACTGGATGATGAGGGGCACATCACAAGAGAGGCACAAAATTCCTGGAAGGAGGCTTTTTCTAAAGTATTAAAGCACCTCCTAAGGAGCCCTGCAGGCTGGCTTTGACTTTAGGACTCTGCATTTGTGATTCTCTGTTTGCCCCGGAGAGCTCTTCTCCATGTGCTCTGCCTGCTCTGTGCCGGGGGAGGGTGAACTGCACAAAATGCATCATCCTACGCCTCTGGTTCTGATCAGGTTTGGCATTTGGCCAATGGGAAGTGCAAATATCAGAGAATGGAAGGAGAGACAAGTCAGGTTTTTTTTTTTTTTTTTTTTTTTGTCTTTTTCGTGACCGGCACTCAGCCAGTGAGTGCACTGGCCATTCCCATATAGGATCCGAACCCGCGGAGGGAGCGTCGCCACGCTCCCAGCGCCGCACTCTCCCGAGTGCGCCACCGCTCGGCCGGACAAGTCAGGTTTTTATCCCCTGGCTTCTTCCCTGCTGGGCTATGGCTGGGGTGGTGGCTGTAATCTTCTACCTAAGATCACAGGTTCTGTCAGGCACACTCTGAAACTCAGCTGCAGGTCCTGCAGGGCTCCAATTCTGGTCCTTTCCTTCACCCCTTCAGCCTAGGCATGTAACAGCTCCCCACTGTTGCTAGACTCTAGGTGCCTCACTGTCCCTTATTAGTTCCTGAGCCCAGGCACACCTCTGTAAAGACTCCACTAAATTCCTTCCTCTTGCCCATTGGAGTGGTCCATCTGTTTCTTGCTGGGACTGTGAATCACAGGGCATCTAATCTGATTGAGCTAAATTAACTCTGTAAGACTTATCTGAGTCAGTAGAACCATATAATGGTCTTTTTACAAGTCTGCTTGCAAGTTTCTCTGCATCCCTGGCTACCAGAGAGGGCAAATGAAAAATACTAGAAGCATCATTACTGATATTGGAGGGGGATCTCAAATTAAATCAGAGCTCCCCTTCCAGCAAGGAGTCCCTGATTTGCCATTATACCCTGTGATTATTCTTAAATAGTGCCGGCCAGTTAGTCACTATTGCCGAATTTGTGTATTTTGGTAAGTTATTTCTTCGTGAAAAAAACAAGGGTACTATACTTCTTCTAAGATCTGTCCTGAGCACATTCCAGAATTTCTCTGGGCCTTATTTGTCAAATCTAGGGTAGTTTGCATAGAACCACAGGGAAGAAGAAAAGGTCTTCAGTTTTTCTCACAGTCACCCAGGGAATAAGCAGGCTTCTCTCCAAAGCAATGATGGTGAGTGGGAACAGAGAAACACTGAGAAGAAGCATGGGGTCATATGGAAAATAACCTGTATCACTGTACTTCAGAGTAAACCAGGAAACTTGTTTGACCTTGAGAAAACCCAACCTCTCTGGGTCTTTACCTGTCTGTAAAATGGGAGTGGGATGGGAAGTGCTGGAAAGAATGATGACTAAAGGACCCTTCCGTTGGTGATGCTCAGGGCTTCTAGGCCCAAGGTCTATAGCTGGAAGGCAGCCCGAGGGAGTCCGGAGTGTTCACAAACTCACCGAGACTTCAGTGGCTCCAGGGGCAAGCTCACTAGTGGGCAGCGTTGGGTGTCCATCTTCTGCATGCATGGAGCTGGGCTTGGGGAGTTGAAGCAGTGGGCTCCGAGGGAGGGAGGCTTGCTGGCCAGTACCCCTGCCCAACAGCAGGGAGTTCTGATGGCTTTCTTGATCTCCAGGAAAGACTCCCTCATCTGTGACCCCGTCAGGGAATGAGATGTCTTGGCCAGGGGCCCGGAAATGGAACACACTGCTATGGCTAGCCCGGCGTCTTCCAGAGGAGAGACCTAAGAAAGACTGAGCATTGCCCCAAATGAGCAGGAAAAAACAGCTGGAAGTTGGTCCTCCAGCAAATCTAGAGCTCAACACTTTCCCCACTCACTCCCATTTCCCTGTCCTTATTCTCATGGGGTATTCTAGACAGACCTGGGGAAACGACAGGAGAGGGGAAAGATTACAGGGTGTGTAAGACCAGCAAATATGTCATCAGGGTCAAGAACATGTCAGAGGACAACCTTGTCACCTGGATGAGTCATCTGTTTGCCAGCCTTTGGCTGCAGTACTAGACAAAGCTGTTTAAAGTCCTCTTTTCCATATGTGAAGTTATGACCTAAGGAGACTATTATGCACTGGAATATGCTTGGTAAGTGGTTGTTGAATGAATGAATGCACTTTATTATGTGAAAATTAGATTGTACAATTCATTAGATCCAGTCTGTATGAGTGTGAGAGTTTGTGTTGCAAAGGAGGAGACAAGAGGTTTATAGTATAATGAGCTTCCAGGATCCATAGAAGCAAGCTCTGAACAGTCAACGATGGAAAGATTGAAGGAAGAGTTGCAGCCTAATTTCCTGGAAGAATAATGCCATTCTTCCAAATCAATAAACATTTCCCATCAAAATCTTCCACTGAGGAAACTGTGTGGCTTACAGATGCCAGAGGAAAAGAGCTAATTCATTGGCCCAGATCCCCCAGAGAGTTAGTGTGCTGGGTTAGCTATTTCCCACGACCACCATGCGAGCATGCCCATCACAAACCATCCATTCTCTCCACAGGCCAACTATTGTATTCTAAAATCTAAACATTGACTTCCTACCAAATTCTGAGCAGACTGCTTGATTCTTCCCTTCTTCCTTAATTCTTTTTATTTACTAAACTACTACGGTGGGGCATCTTGCTAACTAGAATCTTCCTTACTTATTCCCTTATCCCACATAACTGAAGTTTCTTTCCTTGACGATTTGGAATCCCAGTCCTGTTCAACAGCCATCATTGCAAGCCTGGTATTATAAATAGAGCACTCTTTGTCTAGAATACAGGTCCAAAGAGTACAGAACTCATAAAAATCCATGAATCCTTCCCACTTTTGAGGCAAAGGAGCAGAACTGGAAAATCCATATTAAAGATGGAATGATGAGTTTTTTGCACTTGGGCACCAAGCAAACCAATGAAGAAACAGAAGAAAATTTTGGTCCTGTAGTTGATAGCCAGTGCCTCTTTGGCCACCAATTATTTCAGAATTAATCTATTTTGTAAATTATGGGCAATGACTTCTGAATCTAAGCATTAGAATTGCCTTGAAATGCATCACCCAAGCAGACCAACTGCTCTCCTGTGGGTTTCCAGAAACCTCTGCTGTGTCTCTCCTATGTCTTATCATCAGTCTCTATCTCATTGCTATTGGTCAGAAAGTGGCTTTATGTAAAAACTGTCCAAGATTTATTTAGCAGATGAATATACCTGAGAAAAGATGAAGGGAATCCCTTCTTCTTTTTCATTTTATTTTATTTTATTGGTTATGCATATGGGAATGCCTTCTTGAATGGACTCCAATCAAACAGTTAGCGTTAAAGAAGTACCCAAATGGTGCTCCCTGTCTTTGCACACACAGTAGTCCCCCCTTTTCCATGGTTTTATTTTCCATGGTTTCAGTTACCTGAAGTCAACTGTGTTCCAAAAGTATTAAATAGAAAATTCCAGGAATAAACATTTCATGAGTTTTAAATTGTCCACAATAATCAACCACATTGTATATCGACAAAATAAAATTAAGGAAAAAAAAAAATTGTACACTGTTCTGAGTAGTGTGATGAAATCTCACACTGTCCCACTGCATCCTGCCAGGGATGTGAATCCTTTTTTGGTCCAGTGAATGCATGCTGTAGATGCTACCCATCCATTAGTCACTTAGTAGGTGGTTTTCAGAATGACTGTGACAATGTTGCAGTGCTTGTGTTCAAGTAACCCTTATTTTACTTAATAATGGCCCCAAACCACAAGAGTAGTGATGCTCGCATATTTTGTTGTAATTGTTCTATTTTACTATTAGTTATTGTTGTTAATCTTTTGCTGTGCCTAATTTATAAATTAAACTTTACCATAGTATATATGTATACTATACATAGGCTTCGGTAATATCTGTGGTTTCAGGCATCCACAGGGGGTCTTGGAACGTATACCCCTGTGGATAAAGGGGGACTACTGTACATGTTCTTCTTTCTGCCTGGAAAATACTCCTCCCCAGACCCTCCCAAGTCTTCGATTACTGGACGAACATCTACATACTCTACTACTCACCTCAATTACCCCCTCCTCCAGGAAGCCTTTCCTGATACAAGCCCACCCCCATAAGAGTGGATGTCTCCTCCTTTATTCCCAAAACACCATGTATAGGTCTCTAATATAGTATTGAACACATAGCTGTTTTTATATCTGCCTCCTTCACACAAATGGAAGTTCTTTGTAAAGGGACCATGGTTTAGTCATCTCTTTATACCAAGCACCTAGTATTTTGAATAAACAAGACACAGTTACTATTTTTCCCCTTGAAGGCAAGCCTAATTGGAGAGACAAACACATGCACCAAACAATTATTGGACATCCAGGTGCTAATCCGTGTGGGGCAGATTGAATGGGAGAGATTAAAGCCCAATTCAGAGTGTCATAGACATTTCCATGGAAGCTGTGATTCATCCTGTTCTGTGATTGTCAGAGCCCTAGTCAAATCCCCTTTGAAACACCATCTGAACTGTGCTCTGTGCACACCAGATGCTACTCAAAAGAGACAGAGAAGGAAGAGAAAGGCACAGACGCAGATAAATGCTGCAGTGTGGGTGTGTCACTGGGGCCAGGGTACATGTAAGTGTGTCTGTGTATGTAGATGCACACACAGATCTGAGGGTTGGGGAGATGGTATTGCAAAAAAGTAGAACGTTTTCCAGGCGAGCACAAGAAAAATGATTGAGAGGAAAGGGAGGAGCAGAAGGCCTGAAAAATAGCCATTTTGATCCCTTTTTCCATACTATTGGTATGGGAACTACCCTACCACAAAGGGAATATTACCTTAAGGCCTATGCATGTGGAAAGGCCATATTTGGGGTACACAGGAATTTCAATGGGCAGGGAGATGATGGGAGGAATTGTGGTGAGGGAAGTTGGAGTGGGAGGCAGAAAGTTATGGTGTAGGGGGAGAGTGGAGAATTGCTATAGGTATGAGGTGAGGTACTAAAGCCATTCCCAGGCTGGGTTGTGTCACAGAGATAGGTACTGGGATCTTCTGTGCCAACAACAGGTGACAGCTTGAGCTGCAGGGCCCAAGGCATGAGGTCAGAAAGAAGCTTGTGAATGATTTCAGAACCACGGTCAGCCCCCCTCACCCCCCGCCCCAGGTTCCAGAACTGCAGATAGGAGTGTCAGAGGGAAGCTGACCTTTCATGTCCACAGACACCTCAAGGTCAGCATGTCCAATATGGACTCCCCACCTTCCCTACAAACCTGGGTTCTTTTTCCAGTGCCCCTGTCTTAGAATCACCACTTGGTCCTGAAACCTGGGAGTCATCTTGGACTTGTCTCTCCTTTTCCCACATTCCAAAATCCCAATGTAGTTGACATCAGCTCCACCCCTTCCAGAAAGTCTTTGTAATTCACCCTTTTCCCCATCTATCATTTGGGAGGGGGTGACTGGATTACTAAAACATCCTACTAATCTCTGTGCCTCCAGCTCTCTCCCTGCTACAAACCACTTCCCACTTCAACCCATTGCCCACAGCAGCTGCAAAGGTAGGTAACATTTAGAGCATAAACCTGAGCCCCTTACCATCCTGTGCTGGTTGTAAGGCTCAGCTTGGGGTGACTTGTTGTCATCTGTGGAGCCCTCTGACACTCTTGGCTTCTTTCTGAGTCTTTTCTCACTGGCATTTTTGGAGGTTAAATGTGATTCATTGTAGGAGTGGAGAGAGGCTGTGTCAATCCCCAGTGTTGCCAGCAACTGAGGATAGAGAACAGCAGCTGCAGCCAACAGCATCTGGTTGGGCTTAGCTAAATGTGTCTCTGTAGTAGACTCTGTTGGTGCCCTACCCAGGTCCCTTTTACCAGGTCAATCCACCCTTCCCCAGCCATTTGAGTGGTACCTGCATCATTCTGCAGAAAATTTCTTTTGGCTGCCTGCACCTGGGGCAGGTACTGGGTAACAAAAGGCCAGCCCCCTTTCCTCAAGGTAAGGCTAACTCTGTGATACGAGTCATGCTCTAGAGCTTCCCATGGGAGCAGGCTGAAGCTGGTCTCCACCTGAGACCACTCCTTGTTTAGTCCCACCCCCTACCCCATCCTGTTTCCTTCACTCCCTTCTCCTGATAGCACTTCAATAAATGACTTGCACAAGAATCCTGTCAGGTTTTTTTTTTAGAAAATCTGACCTAAGAGGATCCCTGAGGTAAGATGAATCCTCCCGCAGTTCCCTAGAATGGTAGCCCTAATCTAAGTGGCTGGTCCAGACCTCTGTCCAAGAATGTACAGCCTGCAACTGACTTCATGAAACTTCTGCCTCTCACAAACCTCCTGTTCCTTCCGGAGCATCTCGAGGGCCTCTTGGAACCTCTTCTCTTTTGCTTCAATTTCATCAGTGGTTGCCTGGTTCTGCTCCTCATATGCCATAGTAACCACAGCCAAGATCAAGTTGACCAGGTAAAAGGATCCCAGGAAAATGACAAGCACGAAAAAGACCATGTAGATTTTCCCAGAAGCCCTCAGGGTCTGCAGATTCAAGGGAAAGAAGAGAAACCTGTACCTATAGCACATGGGCCGCTGAAGTTAAGTCAAGATCCTCCAGAAAAAAATGTAGCCATGCAGCTGGCCCACCAGCCTTCAATCAAATCTTTATGGGGACATAGAGATCAATACCTGCTGGTAGAGGCGTTCCCAGGAATCCTGTGTCATGAGACGAAACAGTGAGAGGAAAGCCCAAGCAAAGGAATCAAAACTGGTGTAGTTAAAATCCGGGTTTTCAGAAGTTTTCAGGCAGATATAACCATCAGGGCAGTGGCTGCAGCAAGAACAGAGAAGGTCATCCATTGCACAGCCTTCTGCCTATTGGGGAGAAGGCAGCCCAGGGCTGCAGGAAGACCGTGGGGTTTGAAGTCAGAGATCGGAGTTCAAGGCCTGGCCTTCCTCTTATTAGTTGCATGACCTTGGACACTTAATCTCTTTAGGCCTCAGTTTCTCTCATCCATGGGATGGGGATATTGATACTTTTACTCTTGAGTTTCATGCATAGGGATGTGGCCTGGGGAAGGCCAGCCAACTGCTGAGATGTAATTCCATAAGGTATCAAGCTCTTTGTCAGTTCACACTAGTGAAGGGAGAGTGAGTAGCACTAAGCAGACTTAAAACTCGAGCCTATCAGCATCATCTGCAGAGTTGTCTATCAAAGGAAGACTCATATTAGCCAAGTTCACTGACCAATTATATATAACAATGAAAATAACACTTTCCACTTACTGAGCACTTATTGTATGCCTCTCTCTCCCCTAAGTGCCTTACAAACACTATAATTTAATCATCTCAACACAATCCCTCCTTACAGATGAGGAAGTTGGGGTTCATGCAGAAGTCAGTTGCCTAAAACTATACAGGTACCAGCATATTTATTTAAAAGGAGAAATATAACCATCAAGTAGCCCAATACTTGAGTCAGCCCAGCCTCCTTCTGAAGACTGGCCTATGAAGGAAGGCCGATTAAAGATGCTGTTTGGTGAGTTTTGGGGTGGGGAGTGCTGGACTCCTCTCTTTCTCTCATAGTAAGGGGAAGAGTTGATGTCAAGAAGACTCTCTCAGCTCAGTGGGAATGGCCTGGTCAAGGTAACAGTAGTATGTTGTTTATAGCTTCAGATTCTTTTACTCCCAGGATTCCTTTATCAACACCAACCTCTGACCCTCTCCTTATTCCAGACATCCATGTGAACACACAACCCCAAGACCCATAAAATCCATTAGGGCTCTGACAACTTAATTATAATCAATTCCAAGTCTCTCCATCTTGGATGGAGAATTGAAATTCCCTGACTCTGTAGACCTACATTTAAAGGCAGTCTCTTGGTTTGCTCAAGGAACTGTCAACCCATTACCTGTAGGCTTTCTAATTAACTCTGAGGGCAGCCTTATTTCTACATCTTCCATGGAACCCCACTGTAGCCACTACACATCAACAGCTAACTGCTCAGTGTATCAACTGTTCACTGCTCTGAGGATTAAATGAGGCCACTGTGCAAGGTCTCTTGCAAATATTGTATGCAGCAAATATTGTATATAAAATGCAAATATTCAACATAGCAAATATTGTAATAAATACAACATAGCAATGTTGTATATAAAATGCAAATTAAAATTCCTGCTGTTTGTAACCTCAGAAGCTACCGAAAAGATGAACTAGAATAACATGTGAAAGAATGCTGAAAATCATCAGGTGTTTTCTAGTACCTGCTCTTCATCTGGAGATTCCAGACTTTCCTCCTATAGTACCATTGATCAGTGTGGGCCTTTGCTCAGCATGCTGGCCTCTCTTGCCATCCCCCAGCCCACTCCTCTGCTGCCTGGCTGGGACCTGCCCAGCAGGAGGCTTGGCCTCTGTAGGAGCTTAGGGGTGCCCATAGATGGACCCCACAACTTTACCATGGAAAGTGCTTAGGCTGCTCTGGCACCATCATCTTGAGAAATGCCATCATGTAGACAAGAAAAGGACATTGAGGGGGGTCTTGGTTTAAATTTCAGTCAAAAGCAAATTAAAACTGATGTTAGAACAACCCTTTTCCTGAGCCAAAGAACCAAATGCCAAGTGCATTCGTGAGAAAGAGGCCAATGAGCCTGATGTTGAGCAAATTCTCCTGTTGCTCCCCACCCCGCAGCTCTAGCTCTACCTGAGATCGTTTTCCTAGTGATCTGATTAAGAAGGAGCCTCATGCAGGTTCCACCTGGCTCCACTTGGGCAATGAGGGGCCGCCAGCCATTCAGGGAGTGGGGCATTGTGAGCTCTGATCTTCCAGGCTCCCAGCTGTGGCAGTGGGAGAGATGGGCCTTTCTGATCTGTTGCCTGAACTCCTGCACACCTCACTCCCGTGGCCCAAGTAGCAGGCAGAGCTGAGGGGTCCTCTCCCCTTAGTTTTGTTTCACATTCTGTTCTGCCACCTGGAATGGCCTTCATCCAAACCATCTCTCATTCACCCAGGCTGGAGACATCCTACCTGCCCTTGAACACTCACCTCAACCACCACCTCCAGGAAGCCTTCTTTCTTGCCTCACACTACCACCTCTCCATGTTTCTCCATCCCATGGAGACTCTGGCACATTTGTTCTCCTCAATTCAGTATCTTTATGTGCACGTATGAAAGACTGCAAACTGGCAGCTTACAGGCTGAATTTGGCCTGCAGAAATATTTTATTTGACTCCAAATTATGTAGACATTTTCTGGAACTGGTAGCCAATATTTATAGTTGGGACATTTTACATAAAAATATAAATCTCCCATCTCTCTTTTAAATGTTTGAAGCAGTGGACCCACATTTCCACATTGCAACCAAAATCTGGACCCAGGAGTGGCTTCTCCTTTATCTGGTGCATGAACTCTCAGTTGCCTTGGTTCCCACCTGGCCCACTCCACTCATTTATCATGTCTCTGGCCTCTGTAAGAAGTTGAAATTGCAGTCTGATGTATGGGTTTCTTCCTCTGTTATATGAAGATAATGAAAACCATAGGATGGAGTTAGCCATGATGATTAAATGTAGAATATGTGACACAAATATATTTAATAAAGGTTAGCTCCTTCCTGGAGTAGATTGGAAAAATGATTGCAAAAATGACCACAATTCTTCCCCTCCCTGTGTTCACACCCCTTTGCAATATGACCTTTCAGCTTCCTCTACCAAGAGGTGGAGTCTATTTCCCCGACCCTTGGATCTAGACTGATCCCTGACTTGCTTTGGTCAATAGAATGCAGAAAAAGTGATATTATGCCAGTTCTAAGTCTAGGCCTCAGGAGGCCTTTCGCACTTCCACTCTTTCTCTTGGAACCCTGCCTCTGCCGGGAGAACAAGCCCAGACTAGCCTGCTGGGGGATGACAGACCACACAGAGCAGAGACAGGGCATCATAGACCAGCCATTTCCCAGCTAATCTGTCTACTGACTGCAGATGCATGAATAAGCCCAGTCAATGCCAGCCAGTGTCCAGGGGATATCCCAGCCCAAAATGCTGACGCATGGAATTATGAGTTAAATATATGGTTGCTGTTTTAAGTCACAAGCTTGAGGTCATTTGCTACACAGCAAAAGCTAACTCAATACACTCCTCCCCATGCATTCTGGGATGGCAAAGACCATGACTTATTTGTTTCTACATGTTCCTCAGGACCTGTGATCCAGTGTCTGCCCAGAAAATGCTGAGGACAAGGTGGAGAAAGACCTATTAGGCCTTGATGCTTTATCATGGGTTGGGCACTCACCCTGCACCAGATCCATTGCCGCACAGTAAGGGATCAGAAGTGCCTGGCTTATTAACGTACAAATCTGCCAAAGAAAGGAAAAAATTAAGCCTCACAGATGGTTCTGAGCCCTCCAACTCAAGCCTTGTGTGGAGAAGGCAACACCTCCTGTGTTCTGTCTGAGCGAGGCGAGCTCCCTCAGCTACATGCACTTAGTGGGCACACTGGGACACTTAGAAGGTGTAAAGTCGCATCTGAGAAGAGCTGAGCAGTGACTTCAGCTCTAAGTCTCCTGCAGCAGAGGCAGAATGACTTGTGGCTTGCCTCTGGATTTGTAGCTCATTTCATTCCAAAAGGGACACTGGGCAACAGGAAGTGGGGAGCCCAAAAGTAGAACACAACTCCGGAGAAGCATTTCATCAGGAAAGAAATCAAAATATATACTTAAACAGATGTGCAGAGGCTTCACACCCCTTGCTCCAATGTCCATTGATCCCAAGGTCCCAGCCAGACCTCGGTCCCTATGGCAGAAATTCCACTCACCTTTTCCATGAGATGAGGAATTGGCCACCCCATCGACAGCCGTGGAATTCCTGACACATTTGTTCTTGAGGTTGCCCTTGAATAGCTGCAAGCCCACCAGGGCAAAGACACTCAGGCAGAAGACGGTGAGGATGGTCACATCAGCCAGCTTCCTCACCGAGTGGATCAGGGCCCCCACAATGACCTTCAGCCCTGTGGGAAGATGACAGTGATATCCCCATATGGATGAGGCAGCACATACAGAGCACACGCCTGCATCTTGCCATCCTGTCCCCTCTCTACACACAGTTGTGGAGCATTTACAAACTCCAGGGCAGTTCCAAGCCCAGTTTATCATCTGATCCTTGCCATTACTGTAGAGGAAGACAGGCAGGGACTATTGTCCTCATTATAAAGACAAGGCAACTGAGACTCAGGCAATGCACTTCTTATCATCTTAAGGCTAATAAATTTCTGACATTAGCAATTCAATTAACAAAAATAATTGTTGAGTACCTACTATGTTCCAGGCACTGTGCTAGGCATGAGGCTATTGACTTCACTCCAGCCATTTGATATTTTTCTGACCTCATCTCAGTTCTGGGAGGAAGCTTGAGGCTTGGGACACATGAACCTCACTCTTTTTGTGTGTGTGTGTGTGTGTGTGTGTGTGTGTGTGTGTGTGTGAGAGAGAGAGAGAGAGGTGCAAAAGAGATAGAGTGAGAAAAAGATACAGACAAAGAGAAAGAGAGAGACATAGATACAAAGACACAGAGAGATGAACTTAGCAGTAGAGTGTGACCATGAAAAACAATGAGGCAGAAACAGAGAGAACCTGTGCTAAGCACAGCTGGCAGCAAAGATGGGATCCCTGCTTGTTTAAGGAGAGATGATTTGTTGCTCTAGCAAATGAAATGAACTTCTTTAGGAGAGCAGCTTCACAGGTAGAAGAAAGAGCTTGACCAGAAAAGCAATCTGGGATCTATCTTTGGTTTGTCATTTTGATTGACAAATAATCCATTGAGCACTATTCACTTGTCAGTACCTGGGCTGGGAACTGAGTGATGGTTAAGGCAATGATGTGTGGTGGGGTTGTCTGACAATTGAGGGGAATTTCATAGCATCATCAAGCAGATGGGTAGACAGAGGAGCAGCACTTATCTGAAACTCAGGGGGCAAGGGAAATGGGGTGGGGTGGGGTAGAGTGTGGGGAAGTTGGGAAAGACTAGGGAGTGTCCTTCAGTAGGTAAAGGACATCCTGAAAGAAGGAGTAGCACAGCCAAAGGCTGGGAGGTGAAAAAGGTCATGGAGTATTTGTGGAGTCACAGGTAGATTCTGGAACATGAAGCAAGGTGGCTAGAGGTGAGAGAAGAGGCAGAAGCAGGAGTCTGGACAAGCCAGTTCTTGTAAACATGACTCAGGTCTTCCTGGCTAAGAGTGGGTGAGACGGATACCAAGGGGTACAACTATGGCTCTCTTCATGAAGAGGTTTGCCCTGTGGAAATTGGCACAGAGTTTCCAATCTTTCTCTGCAGAGCCAGATATGGAATGGTAGAAAGAGTCTTCCACTCTAGAATGAGTGTTTCTTTTTTACAGATGAGACAACAAATTCACGGAGTCTCAAGGGTGAAGGGAGATAACCCATCAGGACATGAAGGATAAGTGTTGAGTCTGTTTCAGGAGGTTTACTTGGTCTCTGGCCTCACCATCCCCACCATCAACCTAGTGGGGGGATGAGAAATAGTCACTAGGCTACTAGTGACAGTAAAGATCATGGAGGCCAATAAGATGAGCTTTGATGGACTGCTTTTGTTTCTGAATTCCCTGTAATCAAGAATTGCCTAATTATTTTCTTCTCTGGAGATCCAGAGACAGAACTGGGGCTCAGGCTTTTAGATCTGTGGAGATAGCGAAGAGCCTAGGACTGCTCTCTCCCTGCTTCCCATTTCCAAGTTCAAACCTTTAGTTTAAGGTATAAATGTGAATCCAACTGGGGGACTTTCCTGAACCCCATAACTCTTATTAAAAATAGTAATACTTTTGATTAAATATGAGCAGAAAATGATGACATAACCCCTTTGTCATTTATCAAGTGTGTGGCCATGTGGTAAGTGGACAGAGGATTGACCTAGGAATCAGGACATTAGGCTTTCAGTTCGCACCGCGTCTTACTAGTGATGAGGCCTTGAGCTTGTGTTTTCCAACACTCTAAGCCTCAGTTTTTTTGTCTCTTAGATGAGTATTTGTGAAAATCAAAGAAAAGCCTGAGGCTGTGAAAACTAACATATGCTCTGTGGATAAATATGCCGGTTGAAGCAGCTCACCTGGGATCACAGAAACTGTTTTTAAAGCTCTTAGAACTCTGAACGTCCGAAGGCCTGAGATCCCTCGGAGATCAATCGCTGCACCAACATATCTGTAGGACCAGAAGTCAGTCAGCATTGCTGCAAGGAGAGGGTCCTGGGAATGTGTGCAGCATAAATAAGGACTATTTTGGGTAACACAAGCCTAGGAAGAACCCAGAATAGACACTGAGAATCTAGTGACCCCACCGTCTATAGACTGACACTGATTTAACTGTTGCAACATCTTTTTTAGAGTGGACCATTTGAGAAGATGCATTGTGATCTAGGTGACTCTGCATTCTACAATATATGGGTGAATATTCAAATATGAGGGCTGAGCCAACCAGTCTCCTCAGAAACTGGTTCCTCAGGGAAAGAACCCCATGTGGGCTAAGTACAAGGCTGAGCCTTGTCTGATCCATTTTGACAGACCAGTTATCAACTAAGATTTGAGGTATTTGACTTTGCCCTGTGGGTGTGGTGACCCCCAAAGCATAATTCTGTGGTAAGAAAACCCCAGCCCATTCAGTTCCATATGAGGAAGCTGTACTGAGAGGAGGAAACACCCCAGAGTACGAGCCTGAACACACCCATATGCCCCACATGGAAGGACACACACAGAAATCAGCATGGAGAAATACTCACGCCAGGGAAATGACACTAAAATCCAGCCAGTTCCAAGGATCTCGCAGGTAAGTAAACTCATTTAGACAGAATCCTCTTGCCAGTATCTTTATCAAGGCTTCAAAGGTGTATATGACAGTGAAGACATACCTGGGAGGGAGGGTGGAAAGAAGTGTTAACTATGCTGTGGAGGGAGCTCAGCTGGGTGCTTCTGCCTGCAGGAGGGAGAGATAAGCTGCGTGATTGTTCCAAGGGAAAATGTGCAAAGAACATCACCAAGGTGGGGAAGGGGAAAGAGGTAAGGTAAGGAGATGAGGCGTAGACAGAGGAACACTGAGGAGGTGTGCAAATGGGTGGGGTGGGGAGGATGTGTGTGTGGCTGAGATGGCCGGGAGCCTCTGCTGCTCTGAGAGTAGGCAGAAGGCAGTGGCAGGAGAAGAGCAAGGGTCCTCCTATTCCACGAGGCTCCCAGAGGCTCCCTGCCCTGCAGGAAACTGAAGGCTCTTCTCACAATCTGTTGATAGTGGAAGATGTGGAAGAGGGATGAGGCTCTCCTACTGCCAACTGTCTTTTCTTCTCACACCTTGCCTGGTCTGCCTGCGTTCCTGGTCATGGGAGAAAAAAGCATCTAAATCCACAAACATTTTCTGAGGAAGATGGATTCTGATAGAGGAAGTTGTCTCAAACAGCCCGTTTTTCTGCTGGGTACCTTGGTGGGTTTGGATTTGAAGCAATGAAAGTGGAGTGGAGGTTGGCAGCAGCTCAGTGTTTCTCAAATGACCAGAATCCCTCGATCACCTACAGCAATTGTTTTCAAAGTCTGGCAAGCGTCAAAACCACCTGAAGGGTTTGTTCAAACATATTTCTGGGCTCCACTCTCAGAGTTTCTGATTCAGTAAGTCTGGGGTGGGGCCCAAGAATTTGCATTTTTAGCAAGTTCTCAGCTGATGCTAACGCTGCTGGCCTGGGGAACCACCCTTTGAGAACCACTGACCCAAGGAATTCAGGCACACACAGAAATCACAGATAATTTTGGGTATACTGATTTTTTTAAATTATAAAATTATAAACCTAAACTCTTATTAAAAATAGTAATACTTTTGATTAAATATGGCAGATAGGATACAAATACTCACCTCTATCTTTTCTGAACTAAGATGGCAGTAAAAGGACTTTTAAATTTTTATTTATTCATTTATTTTGGGAGTGATTGGCCAGTATGGGGATCTGAACCCTTGACTTTGGTGTTATCAACACCATGCTCTAACCCACTGAGCTAATTGGTTAGCCTAGTAAAAGGACTTTTTAAAAAGGCATAAACCCACCAGGACAAAGATGATGGAGAGCACAACAACAACATTTTGGAAACTAGAATGCAGATTGATGAGTGGTAACTGACAGAGCAGACGTAAGAGAGCTGAAAACTAGCTGGAAGTGGGGAGTGCCCAGAGCAAGCGAAGTTACACTGCAGAATCTCCGAACTTCTCAGAACTTAGAGCTGCCAAATATCCCTGGAAGAGGAACTTGGGAAGGGGTGGCAAGTAGAGCTGAAAGGACTGTTTGAAAGTCTTTACAAGAAGCAGTTGGGCTTTCTAGATCCCACTTTATACCATCCATTCAGTGAGAAACTGTTTCCTCTGCTCTGGAGATAGATTGGTTGTTTGTTCTCTCTTAAGAGTTGAGAAAGGGGGAGAGAGATGCATACTGAAACACGTGTTTAAAGGAAAAGTTTACATACTAAAAGGCAGACATCCCCTCCCCCACTTCTGCCCCTTATTAAGTTCCTAGAAGACAGTCAGGTTTATAGCCCACAAAGATACTGCACTTTTAATATGAACAGCCAGCCCATGAGCATCAGGAATTTGAAGGATGCCCCTAACACCAAAAACCAAAGCAACCAATCAGAGGGAGAGAGAGAAAGAGAGAAAGACAGAGAGACAGACACACAGAGAGAAAAAATATGAAAGCAGAGAGCAGAAGAAAAATTAGAGGAAAAAACTATCATTAATATTTTAATAGTTGTAGAGAGTTAGGAGCTGAGAAGATACTACTTAATAAAAAAAGAACAGAAAGCTATAAAAAAGAATACTCAAAGAAGGACTTTTGAAACAAAAATATAATAGCAAAAGTAAGACATTAATAGGAGGACTGGAAACAAATTTTTGGAAATCTCACAGAAAGTGAGACAAAAAGAAGGAATGGATAAGAAGTGATAAAAAGTATGAAAACTATAGAATCAGACAGTAGGTGCAATGTCTGACCAATAGGAGGTCTAGGAAAAAAAATAGAGAAATACACTGGAGGAAATTATTAAAGAAACAATTCAAGAAATTTTTTCAAAACTGAAGGATGTAAGTATTCAGTTCAAAAGCAGCTACAAAAATTCAGATCCCTGTACTAGCCAGCCACAAAACAAAACAAAACAAAACAAAACAAAACAAAACAAAACACCTGCAAATGTTCAGGAAAATAAATGATAAAAGCTTGCATCAAGGCATAACATGACAAAATTTTAGAACATTGTGCACAAAGAGAAAAGCCCAACCTTTTATGAGGGAGAAAACAAAAGAGGTCACATATATCAAGGACCGAGAATCAAAATATCCTCAGATTTCTCAATAGCAACTTTGGAGGTTAGAAGACAATGAGCAGTGCCTTCAAAATTTTGAGGAAATCATTTCTAGTACAGAGTCCCTTCCTTAGCCAAACTGTCAAAGATGAGGGTAGAATAAACATAATTACAGACAGGCAAAGTCTCAGGAAATTTACTTCCCAGCTACGCTTCTAAGAAAGTTATTAGAGGATGTGCTCCACCAAAACAAAGAAGTAACCAATGAAGAGGAAGAGGAAGATATGGTATCCCGGGGACAGTCAAAAGGAATCCAAAAGAGAATGGAGAAGAAAAAATCTCTAGAAAAGAGATGTGCATAAGGCCCAGAGAATACCTAGGTCAGAATGAGGTAGGAGATAAAGGACTCTAGGACTGATTTCCTCAGGGAAAATTGAAACTGATGGGTAACCTGATGTGTTCAAATAAATCAAAGGAGTTATTCTCTGAGGAAGAGTTCAAATGTGTTCAAATAAATCGAAGCAAATATTCTCTGGAGAAAAGTTTGAGCACAAATTAGGGATAAATATATAGAGAGAAAACTGAGTAAATGAAGGAATGAAATCCTGCTTAACTCCAGGGAAAGCAAAAAACATTGGGCAAAATGGAAATGTAATCGAAGTACACTGCATGACACAGCTGTGAATAGTATTTGCTTAGCAATGTCATTATGTAATCATATATGTAGTCAGACAATGTACACATTATCTGATGAGATAACCAAAAATTATGATGTAACTAAACCAGGAAGACGAGAGTGAGAGGAAAACAGTGTTTGTATGTGGCCCTAATTTTTTCCATAAAATAAAGCCAATAGAGAACATATGAAATTGAAAAATTAAAAATAGTAGTAGGAGTATATTATTGGAGATAGGGCGGTATCAGAAAAAACATGTGAAAAAGCTGAAAGTGGTTGCCTCTGGAAAGATGAAATTAAGGGTAAGTAGATGAGGAACATGAAATTGCTGTTTTTGTTAGAATCCTTATAGAGCTACATGAACTTTTAAACCATGAACATGAATATCTTAAATAAAAGTAAAAGTCAAATTTTAGAAAAGGGTGAATAACAGTAATGTTTTTCATATCTGCGAAGGGAGAAATAGTGTTTAAAATCATTCATGAAGAAATCTATATCTGGCTGCATAGCCGCTTGAGCTGTCTGTCAGCTTCTATATCTTGTGGGTTTTCCCCCCACTCTTTATGTTTTCTAAATTAGAAAATCTTAACTAAGAATTATAGGTTGTTGGAAAGCTTTGACAGATATTTCTGGCTTGTCAGATCAAACACAGACCCAGAAATTATGGAGAGAGTTCTCTCTAAAGACCATTTTCAGTGTTTCCCCAGAGGATGAATGCACCAGCTGAATAGCAGCTAATGGAGTCACTTCCTCTCTTTGGTGATAGTTGGCCCTGGAAGGTATTTCTTCATGTTCAATTGCAGCATTTGGATGCGATTTTTCATATGCCCAGTGTGCTTTTGCCTAAGTGTTTTTTTCTGGTGAGTGAAGAAAATCACTGGGTATTGGGAAAAAGTCAAACTCTCAGCTATTGAGCCATTTGTATCACTGTTTAGTTTTAAGAAACCCTGATCCGTACTATTCAAAATCCTAAATGGATCACTGAGACTCACCACTTGTATTAATAAAAATGGTTATTAGAAAAAATGTTCATTCCTTATATTTAAAATACCATTTAAACCTTTTTGTTTGCCAGCCAGAGCAGTTGAGTGTGGGAGAGCAGCATCTCTAACTCACTTTTGGTTTCAGCCCAGTAGGCTGAGGAAACACTAAGCGACCACAATCAGTTTGTGTTCACAATTCCCACTATGTCTCTCAACAGCAAATCAGAACCTGGAGGCATGTTACGGGCCCCCAACAGTTTTCTTTGAATGATATATGTACTGGCATTTGGAAGCAGCATCTTCCATTTGCATAGTCAAACCTTCCCTTGCTGACTATGTGGCTGGAGTTTCCTCAATGTTGATTCAACATACCTGTTTTTTAAACATTTTAATAAAATATGCATAACTTAAAAGTTACCATTTTGAGTATTTTTAAGTATAGAATTCAGTGGCATTGAGTACATTCACAATGTTGTGAAACCATCACCACTATTCATCTCTAGAACTTTTTCATCATCCCAAACAGAAAAGTACCCATTAAACAATGACTCCCCACTCCTACCCACTAAACAATGACTCCCCATTCCTACCCACTATACAATGACTCCCCATTCCTACCAGTTAAACAACGACTCCCCATTCCTACCCACTAAACAATGACTCCCCATTCCTACCCGATAAACAATGACTCCCCATTCCTACCCACTAAACAACGACTCCCCATTCCTACCCGTTAAACAACGACTCCCGATTCCTACCCACTAAACAACGACTCCCCATTCCTACCCACTAAACAACGACTCCCCATTCATACCCACTAAACAACAACTTGCCATTCCTACCCGTTAAACAATGCTCCCCATTCCCACCCCTTAAACAACGACTCCCCATTCCTCCCCACTAAACAACGACTCCCCATTCCTACCCACTAAACAACGACTCCCCATTCCTCCCCGTTAAACAGCGACTCCCAATTCCTACCCGTTAAACAACGACTCCCCATTCCTCCCCACTAAACAATGACTCCCATTCCTACCCACTAAACAACGACTCCCCATTCCTCCCCGTTAAACAGCGACTCCCAATTCCTACCCGTTAAACAGCGACTCCCCATTCCTCCCCACTAAACAACGACTCCCCATTCCTACCCACTAAACAACGACTCCCCATTCCTCCCCGTTAAACAGCGACTCCCAATTCCTACCCGTTAAACAACGACTCCCCATTCCTACCCACTAAATAACGACTTCCCATTCCTACCCGCTGAACAACGATTCCCCATTCCTACTCACTAAACAACGACTCCCCATTCCTACCCGTTGAACAACGACTCCCCATTCCTACTCACTAAACAACGACTCCCCATTCCTACCCACTGAACAACGACTCCCCATTCCTACCCACTGAACAACGACCCCCCATTCCTACCCGCTAAACAATGACTCCGCATTCGTGCTCCGTGGCAAACTCTAGTCACCTTACTGTGTCCGTGAATTTGCCTATTCTAGGTACTTTGTGCAAGTGGAATCACATGTTTTCCCTTTTGTGTCTGGCTTATTTTACTTAGCTTATGTTTTTTCAAAGTTCATCCATGTTGTGGCATGTATCAGAATCGCACTCATTTTTAAGGCTGAATAACGTTCCATGGTAAACATTTTGTTTATCCATTCATCTGTTGATGAACATTTGGACTATTTCCACCTTTTGGCTCTTGTGTATAATGCTGCTATGAACACTGCTGTACAAGCCGACATACCTTTTAAAGTCTGTTTCATAGTTTAAAATGAATATTTAATTAAACTATAAATCTCCTTTTCAAATTAGCTTCATGATAAATAGGATAAGAAGTCACTGACCACTTCTCTCTCACATATGTACTGAACATATGCTGACAACTGATTTATTCATAGTTTTGTTCAACTATGAAGTAAAATGTCTGTTTGTTCACATATGTAAGAGTCATTGATTTGAAATGTCAGTCACATTATAAGGAATATAAAAGTTCTGAAAAAGAAATTCTGCCAAAATTTTTTGTTTTTCCTTTTCAACCACAATATTTGTAATTTATTTTGAAGCTGGTTTCACATCTTACCAGTGAGTTCAACTGTGCTCGTTTTTGACATGAGGATGAATGATGAGTCTGTAGGTTTGATGTCTTCTCAACTTTTAACATGAAATTTTGACAATCTTGTACTGGAGAACCTTATTTTGTGCTTGTACTAGAGACAGCCAATTGGTTTAAAAGTGAGGTTGATAAGTTTTATTGGAAAATAACAAGGAAGTTTTGGTAGATTTATATCATTATTTGACAAAAAAAGTGAACAGATAATAAACTGGATACTAGGACAAAAGGATCATTGGTCTGATAAAATTCAATTATCACTATTTATTGTTATGATTGCTATTTTTCTAAATCATTTTGTTTGTTTTTGTGAAATTATTTAAATTCGGTCCACTTGTCTCATGACAGACAAATATAACATTTTATATTTATGATGGAGCCCATTCACTACTTATACCCATGAACTTATTTCATGTTGTAGAATTTATATTTCTATTTTTGCCATTATTGTTCTACTTCAGCAAACCACTTTTGAAATGATGATTTATTTTTGTGAATTTTGATATTATGCAATGCAACAGTAACAATAGCAAATACAGTTTAACAAATGTAAACAACTGTCAATAAAATTCACTAGTCAACATAAACTGCATATCATTAACTCAATGTTAACCAGTATACACTAAGTCAGCCCTTGAAGACATACATTGCTTTTAAGAACATAAAAAGTCAGAAATTCTGTGAGAATCATGATTGTTCTTACATTTCTGATTTTAAAATTATATGTGCATTAAATTTTAATTGCATTGTTTTTCTTCAGAATCTGTCAAATAACTTAGAGACTGTTGAGTGATCCGTAGATTACTTGTTGAGAAATATTGCAGGGAATGGAAAGAGCTGAATTGTTCTGCAAAAAGTGGTAAGAAGCATATGAAGTTCTCAGGGATGACACAGAAGGAAGACAGTGAGGCAGAGAGTTGAAGGAACCCAAAGGGATGAAAGATTATAAGCCAGCCTCACTTAACAAAATAGATCAAATGAAATACTAGCAAATTGAGTCCAGCAAAATGATCTAACTGGAACGACTAAAAATACATTAGTGAACCCACTAATGTAATTTACTATATTAACAGATAAATAAATAAATAAATAAATAAATATATGCCAACACTCATCTATAATAAAAAACTTAACAAAACAGAAGTAGAATGAAATTTCCAGTTTGATAAAAAGTAATGACAAGAATCCCATAGACATCATGATAATAGTAAAACATTACAAGCATACTGTTTAAAATCAAGAGCAAAAGAAATATGCTCACTATTATAGCTTTGATTCAGCATTGTGCTAACCATCCTGGCCAGTTAAATAAGACAGGAAAAATAAACAAGTGGTATTAGAATTGTGAAGGAAGAAACAAGTTCATCACTATTTGCAGATGATATAATTGTCTCAATAGAAAATCCAAAAGAATCTATAGAGAAAAGTAACTTGTTAAAGAGCTCAGCAAAGTTGCTGAATGCAAAATCAATATACAGAAATTAATAACATTAACATAATTTAGCGATAAAATATTCAAAAGGGCAACCAAAATTGTAATATATGGATAAGACATTATAAAATGTTATGGAAGAATATAAAAGAAAGTTTGGGCTGAGGGCAGCTGCTGCTTACAGTCAACAGGAGCATGGGGACCTCAGGAGATGAGGGCACTGGCAGAGGGAAGAAGCATGGGGCACCATCATGTTGCCCACTGCTGCAATAGCCACTGCCACAGCCACCAACACTGCAAGGGTAGATTGCCACTACTGCCACCACAAGGGCTTCCCACCACCACTGTAGCAGCCACAACTGCCACAGCAGCCACCACTGCCATGCAGGTGGCCCACCAAGCACTCAACTGCATGGACACAAGGATGGTCACCAGTGCAGCCCAGGGAAGATGAATGAGGGCAGACCCATGACCCAGTGGCCCAACCTATAAGGGGAATTACACTACCCCCTGCAGTAGTGCGCTTGCACTAGTGCAGCACACGAAACTGCCTCAATCTGGAAAGAGACACACATGGAAGCCCCAGAGAGTGCAGAAA
Source organism: Cynocephalus volans (assembly GCF_027409185.1). NCBI lineage: Eukaryota > Metazoa > Chordata > Mammalia > Dermoptera > Cynocephalidae > Cynocephalus > Cynocephalus volans. The sequence continues at coordinate 50,153,797 of NC_084470.1, forward strand.
CCCAGTATAGCCAAATAGAGTGAGGAAGAAAATTCCTAGTCACCACCCACCCATCCCCCAACTGGGGAAAGCAAGGACTCAGGAGAAGCCTCTGCCTGTAGGAAACAGGAAAGACAAATCCTTCACAGGGTCACCCATTCAAACTTAGGAGCTCCAGGCTACCCCAGTGCACCCCTCAGGGTTATGGGACACTAGCTGAGGTGTCAACAAGCCTTCCTAGGGTCATCCACCTCAGCAAATGAGTGACAGAGCACCCAGGCACTTCTCCCAAGAACTCAAGAGTTCACCCACATCCTTGATGAACCAACACAGTGTCACTAACCTCAGCAAGAAATCACTAAGTGTCCCAGTGCCTAGACCATGGAGGAACTCACATGCAACTCCAACACTGAATGTGGCCAAAGTACCCACATGGAGACTACACCACTGCATCTACCCAGAACCAATACTAAAATACCCTACTCAATGGTCAATGTAAAACACATCTACAGGAGGAAGTCTCTTACCTCAAAGCCCACTCCAGAGTAACGAAAGAAGCAACTGCTCTACCAGATGACCAGACATTGATGAGGAGATACTAGAAATACAACAAAACAAAACAAAACAAAAAAGACAAACAAGAAAATATGATGCCACCAAAGGAATACAATAAAAGTAACAGACCCCATCAAGCAGGAAACCCTTGAAATGACTGGAAAGGAATTCTGAGCAACAATCTTAAGGAAATTTAATGAGATATAAGAAGACTCAGTTAGACAACATGAAATGAGAAAAACTATCCAGTATATTGAAGAGGAAATTTATACAGAAATTAATGTAGCAGAGCTTCTGGAACTGAAGGATTCATTCAATGAAATAAAAAACACAATCAAGAGCTTAAGCAGCAGGCTAGATCAAGCAGAAGAGAGAATTTCTGGTCTTGAAGACCATCTTTTCAAAATAGCCTAGCCCAGGTGGACCAAAAAAAAAAAAAAAAAAAAAAAAACCAAAAACAAAAAACAAAGAATAAAAAAACTGAAGAAAATCTAAAAGAGCTAGCAGACAACTATAAGTGCACAAACTGAATCATGGGGGTCTGAAAGGGGAGGAGAAAGGAAAAGACATTGAAAACATATTCAAAAAAGTAATAGCAGAAAACTTCCCAGGTATAGAGACATGGATCTTCATAACCAGAAGGTCAAAGATCCCCAAACAGATTCAATTCATAAAAGCCCTCTCTGAGACACATTATAGTCAAACTGGCAAAACTCAAAGACAAAGAGAGAATCCTAAAAACAGCAAAAAAAAAAAAAAAAAAAAAGTCAAGCCACCTACAAGGGAGTCCCCATCAAACTAACAGCAAACTTCTCAACAGAAGTTTTACAGGACAGAAGAAAATGGGGTGACATATTCAAAATAATAATAGAAAAAACAGCCAGCTAAGGATACTACACCCAGCAAGCCTATCCTTCAGAAATGAGAGAGAAATAGTGTATTTTCCAGACAAACAAAAACTGCTGGAGTTCACCATCACATGACCTGCCCTACAAGAAATCCTCAAGGGAGTCCTACTTCTGGAATCCAAAAAATGATAATCACTACCATGAATACACGAGAAAGAACAAAACCCATTGGTAGAACAAATACGGAAACAAGAAAGAGAAAAAAACTATATCTTACCACCTTGAAAAACCATAAACACCAAAGACAAACAATACAAGGGGAATAAAGGAGCAAAAAATATTCAAAACACCCAAATAAAAAACAATAAAATTCCAGGAATAATACAATACCTTTCAAAAGCAACCCTAAACATAAATGGATTAAATTCCTCACTCAAAATAAACAGACTGACTGACTGTTAAAAAGCTAGGCCCAACTATATGCAGTCTACAAGAGACTCACCTCACCTGTAAAGACACACACAGACTAACAATGAAGGGGTGAAAAAAGATATATTACATAACTGGAAACCAGCAACAAGCAGGAGTAGTCATTTTTATATTGTACAAAATAGTCTTTAAACCCAAGGCTGTAAAATGACACAAAGAAGGCCATTATATAATGATAAAAAGATCTATGTAGGAAGGAAACATGATAATCATAGATACATATGCACCCAACACTGGAACAGCATATACATAAAACAAACAAGAAAGAGACACCAATATGATAATAGTCAGGGACATGAACAACTCTCTCTCAGCATTGGACAAATCATCTAGGCAATGAATCAACAGAGAAACACAGGATTTGGAATACACTTTAAGCCAATTGTACTTGGCAGATATCTACAGAACATTTCATACAATAACTACAGAATATACATTCTTCTCATCAGCACATAGAACATTCTCGAAGATAAGCCACATAGTAGGTCACAAATAAAGTCTAAACAATTTTTTAAAAATTGAAATCATTTCAAGTATCTTTCCAGACCACAATGGTTTAAAATTAGAAATGAATAGCAAGTGAAACACTGTAAACTACACAAATACATGGAAATTAAACAACAGACTCCTGAACGACCTTTGGGTCCAAGAAGAAATTAAGCAGGAAATCAAAAAATTTCTTGAAACTAATGAAAATAAAGACACATCATACCAAAACCTGTTGGATACTGAAAAAGCAGAACTAAGAGGGAAGCTTATTGTGATAAATGCTTACATCAAAATAATGGAATGATTTTAAACAACCTAATGCTACACCTCAAAGAACTAGGAAAACAAGAACAATCCAATCCTACAATTAGTAGATGGAGAGAAACAATTCAAATCAGAGCATATCTAAATTAAATAGAGACTCCCAAAATGATACAAAAGATAATGAAACAAAAGTTCGTTTTTTGAGAAGGTAAACAAAATAGAAAAACCATTAGCTAGGCTAACTAAAAAGAGGAGAGAAGACCCAAATAACAAAAATCAGAAATGAAAAAGGAGACATTACAACTGATACCACAGAAATACAAAGAATCATTAGAGAATATTATACACAACCATACATCAGCAAATTTAAAAACCAGGAGGAAATGGATAAATTTCTGGATGCATGCAAACTACCAAGACTAAAACAGGAAGAAATAGAAAACTGGAACAGACCAATAACATGGAGATTGAAGTGGGAGTCAGCAGTCTCCCAATAAAGCAAAAAGCCAGGACTGGATGGCTTTACTGATGAATTCTGCCAGATCTTTAAAGAAGAATCAATACGAATTCTCTTCAAACCATTCCAAAGAATTGAAACAGAGGCTGTTCTCCCAAACTCATTCTATGAGGCCAGCATCACCCTGATACCAAAACCAGACAAAGATACAGCAAAAAGAAAAATACAGGCCAATACCTTTGATGAACACAGATGCAAAAATCCTTAACAAAATATTAGAAAACAAAATGCAGCAATACATCAAAAATGATACACCATGATCAAATGAGTTTCATCCCAGGGATGCAAGGATGGTTCAACATATACAAGTCAATAAATATGATACAACACATCAATAAAATCAAGGACAAAAATTACATGATTATCTCAATAGATGTCCAAAAAATTTTTTAAATTCAACATCCCTTCATGATAAAGTCTCTCAGCAAATTCGAAGTAGAAGGAAATTATCTCAACACAATAAAAGCCATATAACACAAACAAACTGCCAATATCATCCTGAATGGAGAAAAGCTTTACAGGAACAAGACAAGAATGCCCACTCTCACCTCTCCTACTTAACATAGTATTGGAAATACTAGCCAGAATGATCAGGCAAGAGAAAAAAATAAAGGGCACCCAGATTGGAAAAGATGATGCCAAACTGTCCCTGTTTGCAGATCATGTGATCCTATATGTATAAAAACCTAAAGACTCTACCAAAAAACTCTTAGCTGATTTCAGTAAAATTGCAGGATACAAAATTAACACACAAAAATCAGTAGCATTTTTATGCTCCCATATGAACTAGCAGAGAAAGAAATCAAGAAAACAAGTCCATATACAATAGTCATCAAACAAACAGGCAAGCAAACAGACAAAACCCCTAGGAATCAAATTAACCAAGGAGTTGAAAGATCTCTACAATGAGAACTACAAATCAAAGAAATTAAAAGAAAGAAATTAAAGAGGACACAAAAAGATGGAAAGACATTCCATGCTCTTGGATTAGAAGAACTAACATTTTAAAAATGTCCATACAACCCAAAGCAATCTACAGATTTAATACAATCCCTATCAAAATACCAATGACGTTCTTCACAGAAATAGAAAACAATGCTAACATTCATACAGAACAACAAAAGACCCTTAATAACCACAGCAATCCTGAGCAGATAGATAGATAGATAGATAGATAGATAGATAGATAGATAGACAGATAGACAGATAGACAGATAGATAGATAGGTAAATAAATAAATATATACATCCAGAAGCATTATACTGCCTGACTTCAAATTAGAATACAATGCTATAGTAACCAAAACAGCATGGTACTGGCATAAAAACAGATGCTCCAACCTGTGGAACAGAATAGTCCAGAAATCAACCAACATATTTACAGCCAACTGACCTTTGACAGAGGCACTGAGAACACACATTGGGGAAAAGACTCCCTCTTCAACAAATGGTGCTGGGCAAAGTGGACATCCATATATAGAAGAATGAAACTAGATCATAGCTGTTGCCATATACTAAAATCAACTTAAAATGGATTAAAGACTAAACATAAAACCTGAAATTATAAAACTCTTAAAAGACAACATAGGGGAAACACTTCAGGAAGTAGGAGTGGGCAAAGACTTTATGAGTAAGACCCCAAAGCACAGGCAACAAAAGAAAAAATAAACAAATGGGATTATATCAAACTAAAAAGCTTCTGCACAGCAAAAGAAACAATCAACAGAGTGAAAAGACAGCCTACAGAATGGGAAAGAATTTTTGCACACTATGCATCTGACAAGGGATTAATATCCACAATATTAAGGGACTTAAACAACTTAGTAAAAAAACAAGCAACCTGATTAAAAAATAGACACTTCTCAAAGGAAGTTGTACAAATGGCCAACGGTCACATGGAAAAATGCTCAACATCACTAAGCACCAGGGAAATGCAAATCAAAACCACACTGAGATGTCATCTCATCCCACTTATACTGGCTATTGTCAAAAAGACAGAGAATAACAAGTGCTGGTGAGGATGTTGAGAAAGGGGAACCCTCCTGCACGGTTGCTGTGACTGTAAATTAGTGCAGCCACTATGGACACAGTATGGAGGTTCCTCAACAACTGCAGATAGAAGCGCTATATGATCTGGCAATCCTACTGCTGAGTGTATACCCAAAGGAATGGAAATCACCATGTTGAAGGGATACCTGCATTCCTATGTTTATTGCAGCTCTATTTACAATAGGCAAGAGTTGGAACCAACTTAAATGTCCATTGATGGATGACTGGATAAGGAAAATGTGGTTTATATTCACAATGGAACACTACTGAACCATAAAAATAGAATGAAATTCTGCCATTTACAGCAACATGTATGAACTTAGAGAAAATTATGTTAAGTGAAATAAGCCAGACACAGAAAAAGAAATACCACATGGCCGCACTCCTAAGTGGAAACTAAAAAAGCAAACAAATAAATTAAAAAAGAAAGATACAACAATCCCAATAATTCACTGAATTTTCAAAAGGAGAATACAGAACTAGGTTACCAGAGGTGGGAAGGGGGTTGGTTAGTGAGAATTTGGTAAAGGGCCCCCCAAAATGATTGCATTGTGTACTGCTGAATATACTAATTATCCTAATTTGAGCATCATGTATTGCACTCAGGTACTGATATTAAATGCTCTACCACAGAGATATGTACAATCTACTATGTTTCAATAATTAAAAAAAGGTCTGTATAAATTAAGAGATCTGCCATACTGATATGTGGGAAGGCTTTATATTGTAAGTGTGGTGATTCTTCCTGTGGTAATAAATAAGTTCAGTGCATTTCCAATCAAAGTTTCACAGAGTTGTAAGAAAAAAGCTTGAAAATATGACTCAAATTGATATTGAAAAGTAAAGAAACAAGAAGAAATATAGTTTTCAAGGAGACAAATAAGGAGGGACACAAGAATCAACCAAATCAATTCTCATTCTAAAGCATTTAAATCAGTGTGGTGTTGACTCAGGGAGTCACAAATTGATTACTGGGAGATACAGATTCAAACAGGCATGGGACTCTGGTGCATGACAGAGTTAGTAGTAGGAACCACTTGAGAAATTATGATCTATTGAAAGAGATGTTGGGGAACGAGCCAATGGCAGCCCCCATTACCCAGAAGCAGGCAAGGAGCATGCCTAGGGTCCTAGGCAGGAGCCAAAGGCAGTAACCCCTGTCCAGAAACAGACAAGGAGTACACCAAAAACACCAATTCCATGTGGGTGGTCCACCACAGCCACTGCCATAGCCACCATGCAGGTGGCCCATCAGACACTTGCCTGCATTGACACATGGAAGGTCACTAGCAGAGACTGGAAAAAGATGAGGAAGTATATCTCCTCAAAGCCCACACAAGAGTAATAGAAGCAGCTGCTCTACCAGGTGACCAGACATCAACATAGAGATACTGGAAATATGAAAATCCAAGAGAACACGACACCAAAAAAATACAGTAATTCTCAAATACCAGACCCTATAGAGCAGGAAATGCTTGAAATGACTGAAAAGGAATTCCAAGCATCAATCTTAAGGAAACTCACTGAGATATGAGAAGACTCAGTTAGACAACATAATGAAATGAGAAAAAAATCCAGTACATGAAGGAGGAAATTTACAAAGAGATTAATACCTTAAAAAAGAATGTAGCAAAACTCATGGAACTGAAAGATGCACTAAACAAAATAAAAAACACAACCAAGAGCTTAAGCAGCAGGCTAGAACAAGCAGAAGAAATAACTTCTGATCTTGAAGATAGTCTTTTTGAAGTAACCCAGGTGGAAAGAAAAGGTAAAAAAGAATTTTAAAAAATAAAGAAAATCTAAGAGAGCTAGCAGACAACCTCAAGTGCACAAACATTTGAATTGTGGCTGTTCCAGAAGGGGAGGAGAAAGGAAAAGGCATTGAAAACCTTTTCTACAAAATAATAATGGAAAACTTCCCAGGTATATGGGTATACAGAGAAACACGGATCTTCAGATCCAGGAGGCTCAAAGATCCCCAAACAGATTCAACCCAAAAAGATCCTCTCCAAGACACATTATAGTCAAACCGGCAAAGCTCAGAGACAAAGAAAGAATTCTAAAAGCAGCAAGAGAAGAGCATCGAGTCACCTACAAGGGAATCCCTGTTAGAATAACAGCAGAGTTCTCAACAGAAACACTACAGGCCAGAAGAACATGGGATGATATACTCACAATACTAAAAGATAAAAACTACGAGCCAAGAATACTATACCCAACAAGGTTATCCTTCAGAAATGAGGGAGAAATAGTGTATTTTCCAGACAAACAAAAACTGCTGGAGTTCACTACCACATGACCATCCCTGCAGGAAATCCTCAACAGAGTCTTGCATCTGGAATTGGAAAAATGATAATCACTACTGTAAGTACACAAGAAAGAACAAAACCCACTGGTAGAACAAAAATGCAAACAAGAAGGAGAGAGAAACTATATCTCACCACCACAAAAAACCATAATGACAATGAAACAAAAGCCAGAAAACTGTCTCTTTGGAAGATGACAGGAAAACAATTAATTTTTAGAAAACTAGTAAGTAAAAGGGAAGAGTCAGGCATTGGTCCTGTCTTACCTATATGAATTTTTCCACAGGGTAACCACAAATAGCTGAAGAGGGAACATTTCTGTCTATTGAAGTATCCCAGCAAGTAAATAGGGAATAAAATAATTACAATGCGGTATTTTGCAACCCTCTATTGAAATAATGGATCCAGTAAATCATCATCAATATCTGCTAACATCACAGAGATGATCAGCCATAATGGGCCTCCTGCAGTAAGAACATACACCCCTGAAGCCAAATCTAACCTGATTGAGACCAAGCCTCAGGATCCAGCAATCCATCACCAGGAAATGCAGTGAACAGTGGAACATGTTAAATGACAGTACTGGGATGGAGCCAGCAAATCCAAACCTTTGGAAACTTTATGGAGTAAAGGGGAAAAATTAGATGAAGGGGGAACCTATAAGTTAAAAGAAACTTAAGAGACAGCTGACATAGCAACCAATGCAACAAGCAGAACTTGTTTGGATCCTGATGTAAACAAATTAATTGTAAGAAAGAAAGAGGGAGGGGAAGAGAACTGGTGAAATCTAAGCATAGTTAATGTTTGATTATATTAGTGAATTATTACTGATTTTTATGATGTAATTATATACTGACATTATGTCTTTATAAGAGTTCTTATCTTTTAGAGACACATACTGAAATACATACAGATGAATGCTATGACACTGGGATTTACTCAAAACAATCTAGGGGAAAGGCAGAAAGTGGATGGACACAAATAATAAAAGATTGACCATGAAAAAAAAAAAAAAAGAGTGGGCCCTAATCCAACAGGACTGGTGTCCTTATAAGAAGAAAAGATTCCAGAGAGCTCTCTCCATGAGAGAGGAAACGCCTTGTGAGGACACAGCTAGAAAGTGGCCATCTGCAAGCCAGGAAGAGAGGTCTCATCAGAAGCCCACCTGTCTGACACCTTGACCTTGGACTTCCAGCCTTTGGAACTGTGAAATAAATTTCTGTTGTTTAAGCCAAAAAAAAAAAAAAAATTGTTCATAGCAGTTTGCTATAATTTATTTATTTTTATTTATTTCTGTGACATCAGTTGTAATGTTTTCTTTTTTCTTTTTGGTTGTTATTTTCTTTCTTATTTTGGTTGTCTCTTTTTCCTCTTAGCTAAAGATTTGTTAATTTTGTGTATCTTTTTAAAAAATCAACTCCCAATTTTATTCAGTTTTTCTATCATTAAAAAAAAATGATGTTGGGATAATCCATATGGAAAAATATTAGAAGTGTATCTCATATCATACATACAAAAAATAAATTCTAAGAGAATGAAATACCTAAACATAGAAATAAAAACTATAAGTTTTAGAACAAAACACAAGAGAATACCTTTATGAAATATTATATAGTGTAAAAAATGCATGAATTAGGTAAACATGCATCTATTTAGACAAATCTCAAAAGCATAGTACTGATTTTTCAAAATCACCAGATAAAGCATTCATACAACATAATAGCATTCCTATAAATTTGAAAAGACACAAAACAATAGTATGTGCATGCTGTGTCAGATGCCTATTTCCCTACTTGCCATAAGTTTAGTTTCACTTCACATGTTCTTTCCCAGGTGAGAAATCATTCATCTTTACACTGTGATTTTCCCTGCAACCAAATTGCTGTAATTTGTCAAATGTTTTTCCAGAATCTTGGCATGGTTAGTGATGGTGTCCTAAGGCCATCAAAGACAGCCCTTCAGTGATTCTGTGTGATCCCAGGGTATGGGGACAGGCGAAAGTTCTGCTCTGGACACTGTTAACACTGTACTTTTCATCTCCTCCTGGTGTCCAGTCTGGCATATTCTTCCCACTTTTGTCCCAGGGAATCTAGTTTCTTTCTGAGCACAAGAAGAAATTCAAAAATGGAACATATATCTTTTCACAAGCAGACAGATAGGCAGGCAGGCAGGGAGTTACCATTGTCAGCAGGTAACAGTGCAAAGTAATGTTTCAGGGAGGGATAATGGAAGGGAGGGAAGATTAAGTGAAGGAAACCACTTGTGACCAAAAGATTATATCAAGAACATGGTAATAGGATTGGCTTCTGATTCCTCACTGGCTACAGTTTAATTTTTTGTCAAAACTACCGAGCATGATCTTTGGAGCCCCAGTCTATCCCTAGGACATATACTTTCTTCCCTTGGGTTCCCAGCAACATAGTAAACAACTAATGGCTATTATCAGTTTGCATTTCAAAAATAAAATCTAGACTAATCACCTCCACAAGGCCAAGGATACTCAGCATCATTCAGTACCTGTCAAATAAATTTCCAGAACTAGGACCATATAGGTAGATTTTTATATTTTGTATTTTTCAAGTGTGTTTATAAAGGAAATTGTGTCAATAATGCAGTTAACATAAAATCTGATAAAGAATGTATTTAATATTTAGTGATAATGAGAATTGATACAACTTTGGGAGACAATTTGGCAGTATCTCAAAAATTAAAATTGTACATATCTTTGGCCTGGCAATTTCACTTCCAGGATTCCATCCTGCAGTTTTACTCACATTATCTGTACAAAGATATGTGGGTAACGATATTCACCAAAGAATTAATTGTGATGGTAAAATATAAGCATTATGTTATAAGAATCAACATGAATGTCTATCAACAGAAAAATAGTTAAATAAATTTTGCTTTATCCATGCAGGTAAAATCTAGTCAGCCAATTTCTACAAAACAGCTGCTGCTGGGATTTTTATTGGGATTTCATTGAATCTACAGATTAATTTGGGCAGCATTGACATTTTAACAATAGAATCTTCTAATTAATTAATACTAGATATCCTTAAATTTATTTAGGTGCTTTAAAATTTCTCTCTATACTGTTTTGTCATTTTTGGTATAAAGTTCTTATGTATATTTTTTACAAAAGTTTTTGAATTGATTAGTTCTACTGATTTTCTATTTTCTAATTTATTTCTTCTTTTATAATTATTAATTTCTTCCTTCTGTTTTTCTTTTATTTACTTTATTATTCTTTTTCTAGTTTTATGTTAGATACTTAAATAATTTCTTTTCATTTTTTACTAATATAAATATTCTATACTTCAACACTGTGAATTATACCCTGAGCATGTCTTTAATTGCACATAGATAGGTTTTGATGAAACTTTTTAAAAAATCTTTTCTTCCCAAGAAATTCTTAAATTTTCATTTGTAGTTTGCCTTTCATCCAACAGTTCTTTCTGAGAGGTTTTAAAATTACCAAGTGGAAAGGCTTCTGATTTTTTCCCTGACTTTGTTATTATTATCTAACAATATTGTCATTTTGTTGCTTATATGTTTTTGTCTATTTATTCTTTTACTCTTATAATTTTTGATTTATAAATATTATTGCCACATTATTTGTTGCAAAGATATAAATTCCTGTTATGGATTATTTAGCATTACAAAGTGTCATTTTTGTCCTGTTTAATGCTTTTTGGCCTAAATTCCATTTTCTCTGATATTAAGATCTTGGCTCCTGCTTTATTTCTCTTTGCCTTTGCTTATGTCTTTGCCCATTCTTTAATTCCAGCCCTTCTAAATCACTTTGAGATGTTTCTTTCTTATTCAACACAGAGTTGAATATTGCTTTGTAATATAATATTAATTTTTTAAAATAGGTGAGTCAAATTCACTTATTTTTACTGACTTGACAGATTTGCTTGGTCTTAGTTGCTTATGTTACTTTATAGTTTTAAAAATATTTTGTTATCTGGTATGTTTTATTTGCTTTGTTTGTTTGTGTACAATTTTTCTGATATTTAGAAGAGTTTGTATTTTTGTTCTAATGATTACCTTTATGAGTACTAACTTATCATTATAGATGTATAATTACAATTAAAACTGCAATACATTGCCCTTAGTATGCTATTTTTTAAACAATATCTCTTATTTCCAATTGGTAATTCTCTTTCATTTCCCATCTGTTTTATCTGTCATCTGACTGTTAAAACTATCTTTTTCATGCTTACCTTAGTACTGTTGAATATAATTATTTTTCCATTTCTTGATTTATCAACCTTGATTTATCAATTTTTTAAATACTCCTTAATTTCTTGCTATTATTGAAGCAGCAATAAGTGAACATACTCTGCTCCCACATTCTTTCTTCTTTCTGCTCCCATATTTTGCTATTTGTATCATGTCAACATTTCCAGGGCCTCTAGGATTTGTAGGAGGTAAAATGCCTTCATCTTCATTTTTATCCCCTTCCACAGGCACTATGGTTTAACAGTTCTGCTCTGCTAAGCAATTTACCACTCTTACACCCACTTTTGGTCTTCCAAGACTGTTTTGACATCTTTTGTCCTCTGTGTTTTCCTTTCTTCTTCTCTTTGTTCTTGTATATTTATACTGTTCTTATTTCATGCTGTCATTTTATTGGCATTTTGAGAGGTGGAGTAAAACATGTGCCTGCTATCTTCTGTATTTAATCAGAATCCCCAAATAACTCCAAAATAACTCATTTTGAGAAAAGATGCCTTGCATTAAAAGTTTTGAAGTAGATGGCCAGCCCATGGCTCACTTGGGAGAGCATGGTGCTGACAACACCAAGTCAAGGGTTAAGATCCCCTTACCGGTCATCTTTAAAAAAAGAAAAGTTAGGAAGTAGAATAGAAATTTTTCATGCTGCATGATATCAGCCATATTAAATATGATTTTATAGTTTCTCAGAATACCCATGTATTCTGCATGTTATGCAATGGTCATTTATTTTTTAAAAATTATTTTGTTTCTTAAGCTTTTTATTATGATATGTAATGTGCATGGTAAAAATACACATGAAACATAAATTCGTTGTTTTGAAATGAATTTTTGTGTACTAGTCAGGTCTTGCTGCCATAACAAAGTAAACTGGGTGGCTTAAACAGCAGAAATTTACTTTCTCACAGTTTTAGAGGCTGGAAGTCTGAGATCAGAGTGCCAGCATGGTTGGGGTCTGGTAAGGACCCTCTTCTTGGCTCATAGGTGGCTGCCTTCTCCCTGTGTCCTCACATGGTGGGAAGAGAACCTTGATGTCTCTTTCTCTTATAAGGGCACCTGTTCTATCAGATAAGGGCTCCACCCTCTTTTAACCTCAATCATTTCCTTGAAGGCCCTATCTCCAACACATTAACACGGGGAGTTAGAGTTTCAACATATGCATTTTTGGCGGGACACAATTCAGTCCATAGTGGCTTGTTTGACAAACTGTTCATGTCAACAAATGGAACATTAGGAGCACTTCACAAGGCCCTTCCCAATTACATTCTTTCTCCTCTGCCCTAGAGGTGACTATTCTCATTCTTGGTACTTTTTCTTGTCTTACTTTATTTATATTTTTATTTCCTAAGTATGCATCCCTAAACAAAATAGTTTAGTTTTGCTTGTTTTTGAATTTTGTCAGGCTTTTTTGTTCAGTATTATGTTCTTAAGATTCATCCTTATTGTTGTGTGGAGCTATAGTCCATTCATTTTCAGTGCTGCACATTATCTCATTTTTAGAATATAACAGAAATATGTAATGTATTCAAAACTTTATGAACATTTGCATTGTTTCCAGTTTTGGGGTTTTATGGGTAATGCTCATAAATTTTCTTGTAGCTGTATTCTGGTGCCCACAAGCACATACTTTTGTTAAGTTAAGGTACCGAAGAGTATAATTAGAGGAACATAGTGCATATGTGTTTTCATCTTTACTAGTTAATGTCCACTGCTTTCCAATTAGGTTGTCCAAATTTACACTCCCATCAGCATTGTATAAGTTTCTGTTTCTCCATATATTTCTCAATACTTCGTGTTTTCACACTTCAAAATTTTTCTCATACAATCGGTGTGTAATACTCTCAGTATGATTTTGATTTGCATCTTGATAAAAAAGGTTGAGAATACTTACATATGTTTATTGGCCATTTGTATGTTTGTAACGTGCCTGTGCAAATTTTTTGCTCATTTTATAATTGGTTGCTCTGACATTTTTCTAATTGATTTGTGGGGGTTCACTACTCTTGATATAAGCACTGCTTAGTTATATGTGTTGTAGATATCTTCTATTCAGTAGGCTTGCTTTTTCACTCTCTTAAAACTGTCTTCTGATGAACAGAAGTTCTTAATTTTAGTGTACTAAAATGTATACGTCTTTTCCTCTTTGGTTAGTGCTTCTTATTTCATGTGTAATGAAGCTTTCTCTAAGCTGAGGTCATAAAGATATTCTTGGGTTTTCTTTTCCCCTTTCTAAAAGCTTTATGTCTTTGTATTTTATAAAGGAAGTTAGGTGTTAATCCACCTAGAATTGATTTTTATGTGTGGTGTAAATTTGGATGTGAAGTATGATTTTTTCATTGGGATTCCTAACTCTTCAGCATCATTTACTAAAGACTGCCCTTTTCCCACTGTTCTGTTATCATGAATTAAACATCTGTACATGCATTGGTCTGTTTATGAGCTGTCCACTCTGATACTCTGGTCTGACTAATCTTACACTGTGGCACACTGTTTCAATTATTAGAGCTCTATAGTAAATTTTGACATCCATAGAGCAAGTTCTCTCACCTTGTTTATTTCCTCAAAAGTATCTAAGCTATAATTTGCATTTTGCATTTTCATATAAATTTTAGAGTCAGTTTGTCAAATAATATAAAAAAAGCCTGCTGGGATTTTGACTTTGGAATAATATTAACTTTATTAGTCGTTTTTGGGAGTCTTTACGACATTGAGGCTTTGAATCCAAGAACATAATATATCTCACCGTTTATTGGGTTTTCTTTAATTCTATTCAATGCATTTTATAATTTTCCTTGTAGAGATCTTACTCATACTTCGATAATCTTATACCTAGATAGTTGGCAATTTTAAATACCAGAGTAAGTGGTATTTTTAAAAACTATTTTATTTTCTGTTTGCTGCTAGTGTATAGATATGCAACTGATTTATGTATATTAATTTGTACCCAGCTACCTTACCATACTCCCTTATTAATTCTAGTAGTTTTTCTCTAGATTACATTGGATGTTATATGTTACACAATCTTATTACCTGTAAGTTATGACATCTTTGATACTTTTCTTATTCTTGCATCTTTTATTTCTTTTCCTTGCCTTACTATACTGTCTAGAAACTCCTTTACAAAGTTGGACTGATGAGAACAGACATCTGTGCCTTTTCTTTTTCTTTTGATCTCAAAGGGAAAGATTTCCATGTTCACAATTAAGTACGACATAAGAATGATTAGCCTTTATCAGTGTGAAGCAATTCCCTTCTTTTTCAATTTTTCTGAGTTTTAAATCATAAATAGCAATTGAACTTTATCAAATGATTTTTCAGTATCAATTAAGATGGCCAGATGATTTTTATCCTTTAATCTATTAATAGAAATAGAATATATTTCTCTATTGTGGCATGTATTACTGTTAACAGTTAACAAAAAAAAAACAAAAGTCGGAAACAGAGAAAGCTTTGCAGAGCTCCTGTTTTTACATCTGTAGGTATGTCAGACTTAAGCTGGGGTGGAGGCATCTGTTCCAGATGTATTGGTGCAGGATGTTTTTGGAAAGGCCCCATATTCTGAAACTATAGGGTTCCATCTTCTAACCTAGAGAAATAGAATAACCTCAGGAATATTAAGCTCACTTTGAAGCGTATGAGCCATGATAACTTAAATAAACAATTTCAGCCATGGGTTATTTTCTAAGTATATTCCAGAACCATTTGTCTTAGTTCTGTCTCAGTCTTGCTCCTGCCTCTCTTTCAGAGTAGACCTTCTCTAAACTTCATTCATGCATACACCTAGCAGGTGAATGAGTGTGTGTTTGTTGGGAAGAGGGAAACTCATATGCCCAGGCCACCCCAGACCAATGATATTAGACCATCTGGGGCTGGGACCGAGGTATTAGTAGTTTAAAAATTTCCCCAGGGGACTCCAGTGTGCAGAATCATTAACCTATACCTCCTTGAAGCTGAAAATCATTTATGTGTTTATGAAACAAAGTCAACAGAAGAAGAAACCTAATCATTACAAAATCAAATGGACAATAGGATTCAGTATTGCCTAAATGAGAACTGACAGAATAAATAAAAGAACAAGGCCAGCACATGAAGGAAGGGAAGAGAACAAAAGGAGAAGAAGGCACAATAATGACAGCAAATTTACTCACTCAATTTTCTCTGGAATATCATTTTGGGTCATGTATACACAATTGACCAAAATAGTGACTGTAATAAATAAACTGAACCACCTGAGAGGCCTGTGTTAAGGAAAAACTGAACATCACCAGTCTCTCTTATGTCATCTAGGATCACTTTGATGCTGAATGATTAATTTCATAACTCTTAGCTAATATTAGCTTTATGGTCTTACCACATAACAACCGCTAACATGAACTGAGTTCCTAACCTTATTTCTAAAACTACTAACCCATAGGTGGATATTATTATCTACATTTCAAAGCTGAGAAAACAGGCTGACAAAACTTAAATAACTTTTCCAAGATCATACAGCTAGTCAACCATGGTGCTGAGATGTGAACTCAAATCTGTTTGATGGAAGGAAATGGAATCCCATTTCCAAAATGTCTTTCTGCTCTGAAGCCTTCATTTCACTATACAAGGTGGCCTGAAATGTCATCTGGCAAATGTCTCTTTTATTCTAAAAGACAAAGAGAAGTCAGGAAGCTGGAGATAAGTGGAGGGGTACAAGATTTCTTTGGGATTACTTTAGTCAGATTGTTTTCCTGACTTAGCTGAGACTGTCACACTGATGAATGGACTTCTGGCTAAGAATGGTGGGGCAGCAGGGGAAAGTGAAATAATGGCTCAGGGAGAAAATTTCAAATAGACTTAGGCTGTCGTGGAGAACTCTGAATAGCCAGAGAGGAGAATCTTGGGAGCAGAGAATGGGCAAGGGGATTACCAGAAAGGGAAGGAGACATTGAAAGGATGGTGAGTAGAAGGGGATAAAGAGATGGGAAGAAATTGGTGGGGAGAATTCAAAGATAATTTCTCCCACTTGGACTTTTTTCTCAGGACCAGCTGGGTTCCTAACAATGCTTCCTAAGGGAAAAACAAATCCTGAAGATAAGCTTGGCCTACAGAGAGAGTACACCACTCAACTTTCATAATTTCAAATTGAGCAGAAGTATTTAAATCTATTTTAATTTTCTATAAATGCGTTCAATGTGCCTTGTCCAACAGTTACTTAGGAACACATCTATTTTGGAAAGGGAAATTCTATTAATTAAGCCACATTTTCCATTAAATTAAGAAATATGTTCACATAGGAGGAAATGTTAACCCAAGGATTAAATTAGTTATATCTCCAATTCTACAAACCTTTAAATGTAATATGATATCTTATGCATAATATTACTTATGAAAATATTCATAGGAATGTGATTGAAATTATAATTTTGGTGAAATATTAATAATAGAACCCAAGAATTCCATACCTTGAAGAGTATATTTTAGGACTAGAATTACCAATTCATGAGATTTTAATACATAAATGCAGACTTTTATGAGCAGGAGACCTCCTCAATACCTTTTTTGTCCTGCTGTGATTCCACCAAGCAATTTCTTTTACTCATCAAACCTCAAGATGAAAATAATATTCACTGATCACTTGGTTCTTTTAAAGGGATTTTATTTCTAATTAGCTGTTTCTTATTTATCTAGATGAAATTCAACCAGGATTCACAGAGAGGAGTTTGTATTTTGCCATTCTCTTTATTTGTAATTTCTGTGTAATTGTATATATATATTTTAAAAAGCAACAATTACCCAAGTAGAGCTGACACACTGAGAGAATAATTACCCTAATTCATTTCCATTAACTGTCCACTTGCTCATTGCAGATACTGCTCTTAGCAGAATGCAGGATGGACTTCTGAACTAACTGTGTGACCTGGGACAATGTTCTTTATGCCTCCTAGTGTCAATTCCATTATCTGTAAAATGGGGATGCTAAACCCTACCTCAAAGACTTTTGTACCTATGATAGCATTGACACTTAGGGAGTACTTAACAAATGGGAGCCTGCTATTATCAGTAAATATCCTTCTGCCGAATCTGGAAATCCAAGATTCAGTTCATAAAATATAATTCCTGCTGGTTACCAATAAAGAAAAAAACATGGAAAGAGAAAATGTAATGCAACTTCATCAAGCAGTGCAGTTGCATGTTGGGTGTGCAGATGACTCTGTGCTGGGGTTACTAGCTCAATGATAACTGTCCAACAATCCAACAAGCTGCCCCAGTGTGTGGGGGTGGGGGGAGGAGAGGTCCCTTTTACTGAAGCCTCCTAAGAGGTTGGCTACCATCTTTCAGGCAACTGAAGCAGGGCTCTTCTTGCACATGAACCTCCTGGAAGTCAGGGCTGAATTTGTCATTGGGAACTTTCAGTTTGAACAATCACCAGGGAAGATTCTTGGAAACCAAGCCAAAGTCTCTTTTTTCTACTAGTTTGGCTTGCCTTGAAAAAAAACCCAAAGGCAGCTTCTGACGGTGGGTAATTAATATAACACAGATATTTGACCACTGTGTCTCTAATCGTTATACTTCCCTATGGCATGGACCTTAGACTACTGCATTTTTAACCTGCTGGTAGTTTTGGCGTAATTTGTGATGTTGGCAGGGTCCTGTGACCCATGAGGTATAATTGAGACAATCTGTGCTCTGCCCATCATGGTCTGTTCCCCCTCCCCTCTGGGAGGTACTGCTCTTCTGCCTAGTAAGCAGCCCCTCCCCAGCACAGCTATGGCACAGAGCAACAACTCATGCCTATCTCATCTGCCCGAAGAAGACTTGGGGCCCTCTTACTAGTTGCTATGTTGTGAGAAGAGCCAGCCACATACCATGTTGAGAAGTGCCTGGGGCATGAGGTAAACTCCCCTCATAAAGAGGGCATTTTCCAAGTTGTGCAACCACAGTTGTGTCCATATTAGTCTGAGGTGGACCCAAACCACTTGTGGGCTGCACAGACACTTCCTCTGTGTCTTGGAACTGTTTTGGGGTGTTGGACACATTAAAGGGACAAACAATTTTTTTCAATTTAATTTTTCATTGTCTCAAGATTCAATTGGAGGAAGACTCTATTGCTATCCTCTAAGGAAGGTCCTGGACAGAATGGGCAAGGCCTAATGCTAACATGTAAAAGAAGCAACCATGCAAAGGATATGAGTGGACAGATATTTTGATGGCTGTTCTTCTGATCAGGTTGAAAGGGCTGAATAGCCACAGGGCCCGAGTGGCACTAAACCGGGAAATGGTCCTCCCTTTGTTCAGCACCATAAATGTCTAAAACAAAACATAACAGAAATCAGATCTCCAGTGAGAAACAAGAATCCTTACACAAGCTTGTTTTTGAGCTTGAGTGGCATCATCTCAGGTTTATGAACAAGAAGGACTCTGGGAACAACAGGTCCATGAGAGCCAAACGGAGGTGCAGAGAGGGAGGAAAAGGGATTGAAAGCCAGATCCTCACACTCCCACAAGATCCCAGTCTCCATGGCTGACTGTCTACCAAGATGGGCCCACTGAGGGTGCTCAGTGGACAGATGACTGACCCTGGGGCTGCTAAGATGCATCATGCCTTGGGGAGGACTCTGGCAGCAGGATGGTGGAGTTCTGATTGCATTTCATTCCTCTTCTGACTAGAGGACCATCCCTAGTCCTGTGACATTTCTTCTGTATCCCCCCTCCTAACTCTCTGCTTCTTAAGCCCTCCCCTGTTTCTTTCCTCTGAGCACTTAGGAGGGTGTGGCTCTTGGCAGGGGAGAGGAGGGAGAAAGATATTCCAGTGCCTTTTATTTTATCTACAAATCATATTTGAGTTGGCTGATCCCTGCTCCTCTTAACTTCCAAACATGCATTCACCATTTTTTTTTTTTTTGCTGTGTAGAATATCTAAGATAAAATACAGATGAGGCAATTGTCATGGAGCAGCTCTTGTTTAAACTAGTGGTTCTCAAGTGTTTTGATTTCAAAAAGTGTTAATCTTGAAAATTACTGAGGACCCCAAAGAGCTTTTGTTTATGTTTATACCATTTTGCTTATACCATATATATGTGTGTAGGTCTATATCATATTAAAAACTAACATATAAGTATACACATATATGTGCACATATAATTTATGTAATATGTGTGTACATATATATCTCATATTAGAAATTAAAGACTTAGAAATATTTAAAACAGGAATATACAAGCACACATTGCAGTAGCTGTTACAGTGATGACATCATCCCCCATCAGCAACCTCTACACTCACCACTGTATATTTATAAGAGAATGTGAGTGAAAAAGACGAATGACATTGAAGTATTGTTATGAAATAGTTTTGACCTCATGAACCTACTAAAAGGATTTGAAGACTCTAGTCATTCCAAGATTATACTTTGAGGACCACTGGCTTAAATCATCCTGCTTTCTTTCCCTCTTCCCCACATTCCCCTCCCCCAACTTCTAGATATCTGCTTTCCACCTGCAGAGAGCCTTAGGCCAGAGCTCACCCAAGGTGACAGCCAACTTAATCTGCAAGCTCTGCAGCAGTTGTCTGCTTTTAGGATTTGGGTTTAATTAGTCTCTATCATAAATGTAACAATGATTTAAAGAGAGCATCAAAGAGGCAAGTTAGATATATTTTTCCTTAACAGAGTCTTTAACAGACTGCTACATCACCCAGGGTTCAGGAGGACTCCCTAGGCTGGGTGGGACTGAGACTTCCTCTGCAAGAGCTGAGAGCAGACGTTCCGCTGGTAGCTCTTACCCGGTGTGTACTGTAGAAGGGATCTAGATCCTCCAGGGGCTCCCCAATCAGTTCTGCTGGGAGCTCACCATAGAACTTGGGCAGCTGGTTGCAGGCTTTCAAGTCTAGCTCAGGTCGAGGCTTTTCTTCTCTGTCCTTCCACCCCCTGTACTTGTTTCTGGCTTTCTTTGCTGTCTGATCGGCAGCAATTCGCTTCTCAATCTCCACCAGTGACTCCTGAGTAAACCGACGGAAGTTGGTAGTTTCCAGTGACCCAAGGGGGAATTCCATCTTCTCATTTATACTCTTCTGAGAGTGGACATAACCACAGAAAGATGACAGTTTGCCCATTGGCCCTCTCCCTCCCATCCATCCCTTGATTGCTAGAACAGCTCCTCCTACCCTTGTCTCCAGCTCCTCTCTTAACTCATGCTGGGATCCTCCCAGGACCCCATTCTTCTGCAATGCTCTCAGGGGAGGCTATTTATTCCATCCTACTCCAGGTACCTCGGGGTCATGTCTTTGCTGCCCTTGCATGTCTAAGTCATGGATAATTCCCCACTTTGTAACATCCCACCACCAGTACCAGATGCAGCCATACTGCCCTCTCTCCTCATTTCTAGGACCACTGAGCTCTAGGCACTTTCTTGAATTCTTCAAAGGTTTTGGTTCATGATCTGCTTTAAGTCTCATTCTACTTTCTGACCACAACCTTTTATTTATTGACATTTTCAACATTTGTTCCTGTTTAAACTTCATTTGGACCTCCAGGTTACTTTCTCTTTGTCCATGGCTGAACACTTCTTTTCATAGTTAGATCAGACCCATGGTCCACCATTTTAGCCACTCCCTTATCCTTATCCTGAATCCCATGCCTAGGACAATGCTAGAGCAGTCTAAGTCAGATTTTTTGAATCTGAACTGCTGAGGGATGATGAGGAACATCAGTACTGCCTGAGAATCATATGGTTTCCTTAGTCAGCAGTTTCACCTAGTCTGAGATTTCAAATACCCTTCATGTTTTCTGACTAGTCCCTGTTTCCTCTTGCAGTAAGTGACCATGTTTCCTAGTTCTCAGAGAAAAACAGAACTCCTTGACTTCATGCCACCAAACCTCCAATTTGCCTATTCCTACACTCTTCTTTCCTCCTTCTCTCCTATCACATGTACAGGGAGGTAACATCCCTCATTCTGGCGAAGACCAATCTTTTCCCTCTGCTTAGAATCTTTTCCCCTTGCTACCTCATTTTCTCTACCTCCTTGTCTCCTGGCTCCTTCCTATCAGCATTTAGAGATGCATAACTCTACTTCAGACTTAAAAACTTTCACTCGATGCACAACCCATCCAGATCTCCCTCTTCCCTTCTCCCACTCTGTGCTGGGCTTCATAAAGGACTCATTTCCGCTCATTGTCTCCAGCCACTCTTCAGTGCTTGCAGCTTGGCCTCTGCCCTCTATCTCACTAAAATTATTCCTTGCAAGTACACCAGAGACCTTCTTATGGCTAAATTCAGGAGACCCTTCTCAGTTCTTATCCTGGTGGTCCTATTGGCCATTTTGACCACTTTCCCCTTGAAATACTCTCTTCTCCTTGGCTGCTGTGACCCTCTCCTGGTTTTCCTAACTTTTTGTCTTCTCAATCTCCTCTTCCTCATCTTCTCCCATACATGCTTTTGAATCTTGGGGCTCTCTTTTATGCTTTTTTTGTTTGTTTTTTAATAATAACAATAACAACAGCATTGATAATAACTAGCATTTACTGAGATTACATTATGTTCCAGACACTGGATTAAGCAATCTGCATGCAGGGTCACATTAACAATCACTGTACCCTATGAGGTATTATCTCCAATACATAAATGAGAAACCAGAGCAGAAAAATTTAATTTTCTAAGATCACATTACTGAGAAGTGGTGGAACAGGTACTGAAACCAGGTCTGTTGGACACAACCTCCTGGGAGCATCTCATCCATTCCTATGTCTTCAATGTCTTCAATTCTCACCTATATGCAGATGACTCCAGGGTCTTTATCTCCAGCTTTTATATGTCTTTGGGGCTCAGACCCTCACTTGGCATCTCCACTTGAGTGTCTCATGGGCATCTCACACTCAACATGCCCCCAAATGAACTCACTATTATCTCTCCACCTTGCCTTTCCTCTATGGCTCTCTCCCTCTGTTGGCACCAAATGTCTATTTCTGTGCCTGCCCACAACCTGGGTGTCATTGTTATGTCCTTTATGTTTCATATTCATATACAATCAGTCATCAAGTGTTGTTGATTCCATTTCCTCAGTATCTTCTCTCCACATCTGTCCAACCACTCCATTATATTTGTCCAGCTACTGTCATCCCAATGGCTTCCTATGGGTCAGTTTGCTTCCCTTTTAATCCTTTCTAATCCACTGTCCAACTGTAACCATATGATCTTTCTAAAATGCAGGTATGGTTATACTACATCCTTATTTAATATCCTTCTAAATCTCCCCATAGCACTTAAGAAATCCCAAACTGTGGGCTTACCTCTCCAACACTGTAGTCATCAGCCATACTACTTTTATTAGTTTCTTCTTGAGTTTGACCCATTGTTTTTCATCTTAAGTCTTTCCATTGTTCTATTTCCTTTGCCTGAATTTATCTTCCAACTTTTCTTTGCCAATCCTGTCTCATTTTTTAACTCTTAGCTTTGAGACAACTTCCTCCTTTTCTGATCCTATATGAAGTCTGTGTTAGGATTCCAGTTTCATGCTTCTATAACTCTGCAATTTCTCTATAAACCTTTGATTTGTAATTTCTGCTTGCTTTTATATTTCTTCTACTAAATTGTAAGCTCAGTGAGGGCTGGGAACATATGTATTCTGTTCAGCATCAATTCTCCAGAGCCTAGTACAGCATCTGTCATTTAGTAAACAATAGATCGAGGTAACTACAAAGCTCAGGAACTGAAAAGCTAAAGAACATTTTGTTTAGGAAAGTGCAGCAAAAATCACAGATCCGATCATAGAAATATAAGGAAGCAAACATATTATTGAGTCCAGTGACTTCTTAGAGCTTTTTAGCACACCCCAAAGTCAAGCAGATGCTGGTAGAGGCAGCATTTGAATCTAAAACCTCTATAATGGAGACCCGGCTGGCTTCCCCCAGGCCTAGAGGCAGCTCTTGTTCCCATACCCATATGAAAGAGACCTGGTTTGCTCTCAGCAGTCCTCCCATATACTGTAGTCCTGGGAGGAGCTCTCACCCCTGTGACCACCCCTCTTCCTTAATGTCCCCCATGACTTTTCCTGCCTCCCTCCCTTTCCTCCTGCCCATTTGTACTTGGTCTGTCTCTTAGGGAACTTTTCAAAGTCAACTCACATATGTAATTGAACATCTATCTCCTATTTCCTTTTCTCCTAGAAGTTCTATGTTTCATGTGTCCACATCCTAATTAACATGGTGAACTTATGCAATGTCATTCAAACACTGCTGATTTTATTGAATCCAGTCAATGTCTTTAATTCTTCTCTTTTGAGTAACAAGGACTAAGTTAACTTTCTCTCCTCTGTCTAAAGGAGAAAAGCTACTTATATTTTGGAACCAAATTTGAGTTGCAGGATTCAGTTTTAGAGGAACAATGCAGGGGTTCCCTCAGTGACACTGGAGTACAATGGTGAAGATTGACAACAGGACTAAGTCAGACTTCTGGATGCTAGAGCTGGGGCTTGAGGTCAAAGCAGACTCAGCCATGAGGCTGACTTGATGCCAGGTGTCCATAATTCTACTGGACCACCATGAATCCCTCTGGCCAAGGACAAGGTTGTTTTCAGAGTTGAGGGTGACACTGTGCCCACTGGTGGGATTTTAGACTGATGTGATGTAGGTAGAAAGACCCAGTCCTTCTCCCACATCTTTCCAATTGGAAGAGATAGCTCTGAATTTGGGATCCATTGATAAAAATTGTTCTCTCTTTTTCCATCTTTTGCCCAGCATCTTTACATGGTGCCCTGAGACAAACGTGGGTGCAAGTACTTTTTCTGAGAGCTAACTTCAGTAATCTCATAGAAGAGTGAAAAAGTAAATAGGAAGAAGAAAGCAGTATTTTTATGAGTAGATTACTTATATGGGCAACTAGGGCTCAGAATTGTTTTACTGAAGGATATGGTTACTGGGGGTTTATCTTCCAGTCCAACCCCTCACTGGTTGAGGGTCACCCCAGGGCTGTTAACTCTATAGAACTTACAGCAGTGGCCAGAGAAAGCTCTAGGCAGAGAGAGATGCAGGAAGTCAACATGTAGGGAAATGTCTCCAGATGACCTCTGGGTTAGATCCCTGGGATACGAGCAAGGTGCAGATAGTGACTAATACATTTCTGGGCTGTGTTGAAACTGTTTGCAACCCTAATTAGGAATCTTTATTTCTGGGTCCATTTGACTGTGGTGGGAAGGGATATCCCTTGTGAAGTAACCATAATGGACCTATGTGTTACAGGATTAATCTGGGCCTGGGATTCACTTCTTGGATTGACAGTTGAGGAGAAGGCAAACCGGGAAACTTTTATTCTGCTTTAGCCCCAAGCTCAGCCGTGGCTTTTAAATAGTCTGCATGACTATTTGCAGGTATATTCCCTCCAGCCCAGTAGTTGTTCCTGCTAAGCAAGCCTCCCTATTTGGTGGCCATTTGGCCCTCCCAGGATGAGCCAACAGGGCTATTTTGTTCCCATTGCCTACTTAATGTCCAGTGGGAAAGGGCCTTTCTCTATTTCTCTCCTCTAAAGATCCCATGTCTTCCGGAACCTGCAGAATCTCTGGGGGAAGGTTAAACTTCCTTGATACTAACCTCAGTGATGAACAGAGACTGTTAGCTAAAGGGCCAATACTTTCTTCTCTGTAGTGAGGACCCTGTCTGACCCTAGGTCCCAAGGGCCTGACCCAGGCCTGCAGAAATTCCTCTCCAGGCAGCCCCCCCATCACTCACATAGAGTGATCAGACATAGGGGTTTTAGCTCAGAACAGTCAGAGAGAATGTGTAACCCCGCATTTCCTCCAATGTGTTCTGCAGAATTTTAGTGTACTGTAAACAAGTGTTCTGTAGGAAAAACAATGTTGGTAAAATTTTCCCTATTAAAATGCACTTGTGAATAAGCATGGAAGACACTAACATGTTTTATTGCTCTTTTTATTACGTGATGATATGCTTTTAAGAAGTGACATTTATTCCTGAACATGTCAGGGAGATAGAGGAGAAGGCCCACCTCCTTGAGTACATAGCTGTGCTTGCCAACTGAGAGTGTGCTTTTGCCTGACACTCTACAGCTTGGCAGCATATTTATAATTTTTTTGTTCTTAATAAAATAAATTATTTAATTTCCCTCGTTAGTTACTTTTATTTATAATATAAAGTTTTTCTTTAAAAAACCCGTATGAATAAGATTTTGATTATTCCTTAAGGTGATAATTCATGATCCCATTTTTGCATCTTACATCTCCCGAGAGCCCAATGTGACTGATGACTGATGTGCATGATGATTTGAAAGTTGTTCAGTGGTCCCATAAGCTTGCAAAATCCTGGCCTACCACATGCTCTCTAATGCTGTCAGAAAAGATGTCTGGAACCCCTGGTCTGCCATGTTCCATACAAACCTAGGACAGCGCTTCAATGACTCTCTAGGTTTTCTATGGTCTGCAATATTCTTTAGGGAGCCTGTGTCCCCAAGGGCTCTTCTGGAGGTAAATAGGACAGCTTGCCATCATAGATGGGTAGAGCAATGTCTGTGTGACACTTTTGCCGCTTGCTCTAGAGAAGCTAGAGCTGATGCTCCTAACACAGGCATCAATCCTCTTAGTTGTCTACAGTAACCATTGACTCTGTGGATAACATAGTTCTCCCACCTTCTGAATGAATATTCAAGAGATGTGAATGGATATGTGAATATTTGAGGAACAGTGCTTCTTAGCTGACACTAGGATTGAGTTTGGGGAAAACAGGTAAGAGAAAGCACATGTACCTGAATTGTGAGTCTGGAGTGGGTAGAAACTGACTATATCCCACATTACTGAAGAAACAAGTGTCTTCCGTTCAATAACAACTCACTAAAATCCACCTAATTTGGATAAAAGTGGTTCTGTAAAGTGGGAGGAAGATGATGAAGACTGGAACTAGGAGGATCGTGGGGGTAGAAAGGCACTGAGTATTACAAAGATGCAGTAGCCAAAAAGAAAGAAGAACAAGGATATATCAGTGTCATAGAAACAGCAGGCAGAGAAGTTTTAAAAACTGCTGAGCCCTGTTCTAGTTGTGAGAATAATTTTAGCTATGGCGACTCAGGGGGAGTGTACATAAGTACCCTGGAGTGGAAAGGATGTGACTAGATTGCTCGAGTTTCTGAAAGAGGGTGGTTGAGATATTGGAGTAACTGCACACATGACTAAGCTAATTTTCAGAGATACCAAAAGAGCAGGGCCATGATAATGAGCTGTTTCAGATTCTGCTGGCATGACTTAGCTGCCTGGCAGAACAGCAAGCATTATCCTAGTAAGGATGTTACTAGGACTGAGAATGTGTTTGGACCTTTCATAGCACTGGATTGAGAGTGTGCTTGAGCAGGTGCTGAGAAATAGTAACCGATGCATTGGTACATATAAAGTGAAACTGTGTTGTGCTTAGTGCTGAGAGTGTGATTATGTTCTCTAGTTCATGGAACAAATAACCAAGCTAGCTTTAGCACTGGGGATATTGCTAAACACTGCATGACAATGGGAGCATGGGATTAAATGTCCCTGCTTTGGGGGATGTTGAAAGACTGGTTAAGACTTAGAGAAGATTGTCCCTGAGCATTATATATAGTCGTCTATTCTGATATATATCTAGCTAAGTGGTCCATTGCCATGAAAAATATAATCTTTAGACATCTGATTGGAGCAACAGGGCACTGGGCATGTGAGCAAGCTATCTAGGGGGGAAATATATTTTGAAGTACCCATGCCACTGGGAAAGTGTAATAAGCTGCTTGTGGTGATGAAAGCGACATCACACTATCCATAATCCTGCCCAGTCGTCAGACACCAAGCCTCAGCTATCTGTGACACCAGAAAAATAGCATGGAGCCATCTTTGAAGTTGAGTAATCCTGAGTTTCACCTGGTGCTAAAGGAATGGGGCTAGGAGGAGAATCCTTGCTGAACATGACTTACCTCTGAGTGATGCAGAGATAATAGCTAACTAATCTGTTTTTGGAATACGAACAAAGTTTCTACAGTGAGGACCAAAGCACGTGCGCTATCCATGGTACTGAAAGAACGAAGCAGGGCCTGGCCTGGGCTAGAGCTGTCCGTGGTACTGAACGAGAGAGGTGGGGATGGTTGAGAGCTGAGTGGAACTGGTTTTCTGTGAGGCTTGGTGAGTGACTGATCTGTTTGTAGAGCTGAATGAGCGTGCCAAACTGAAGTGCTGAGAATAGCTGTGTTGCTGTGGGAGCTGAAAGGGAAGAAGGGTATAACTCAAGGGGAAAAAAAAGCTAAGGATTTGGGGGAAGAAAGTGCCTAATAAGGCATTTAATCAAAACAGCTCTGCCTCCAGCATGGAGAATCAAATGAAGTTGAAGAGGAGGAATATTTCTTTCTCAAGAGTCTTTTTCTCCTTAACATCTCCTCCAACCCATTGAAAATGGAATGAGAATGAGGGAAGAGATTTCGGTTTCTAAAGAAGAAAAGAAGTTTCTCATCACAGGATATGAGAGTGTTGTGGAAACAGAAACTCAGGATGATGGGTTGAGTCACATCCAGAGACTTTGAGTTACAATTATTCAAAAACACCAGAGAGGTAGAGTGCTTTTGTTGAAACAGCCATTGGCATTGGAGACAAGGCATGAATTCTGACATTGACTGGGTCTATTGAATTCTATGACCTTCATTTCTGTGATTTGTAGACTGGAGATGATTACCTCTGCCCTGCTCATCTGACACTGTTGTTGGGGAAATCAAATAATGTATGTGAAAGCACTTTGTAAGCTAAGTGCTGTACAAATGCACAATATGAACCTTAATATTCCCATTACACATGTGATTTAGTAGCCAATAGCCACTTAGCTTATTTCAATTCGACATCACTATCTCTCAGCATATAAACCAAATAAACATGTGAGGGCATTTGCGATTAAATGCAGTATAAATAATTTACAATGTTCCACTTTACTTCTACATACCTGACTTTAGTGTGTGAATACTATTAAACATGGTTCACCTACCCCAAATAAAAGTGTTTCTTTGATTAGGTAGTTTAAATTATGATAGACCCAAGAAGTTAAAGGGGATTCTTGCTGTGGATAAAAGTTTTTATTTAAAACATATAGAATCTAGTTTTATTCTCCTGTTCCTAATCACTCTATCCCCCAAATTCACACACTATTCAACAGGACATTGATATATCAGAGTATATCACTAACTGACCTTCAGAATTCTTGGGGAGAGCACCTGGAAAGCACTGTGAGCCTTGGAATTTTTAAAACTGTGGTTTAACATTACCAGGTATATTTAAGTAAGCCAAAGATTTTGTAAGGATGGAGTGCAGACTTGATTTAACAGGAATATTGAAATCACCAATGCAAATAATTCCTTGCCATCTGTAAAGTCCTGATGGATGGTAGAATTTGGGCAGTCAATTTTATAATTTATTAAGTTTTCTTTTCTTTTTTACTTTTCCAGTTATGGGTCTGCAGCATGTTAAAGGTTTTCTAGGGATGCTCGGGTCACATAACATAGTAAAGAACATACATGAAAAACGCATCAGTACATGTTGCTACTCCTAAACCCAATCTAATATATCTCTCCCAGCCCTTTTCATCAAAGCTTTTACCAAGTTGAAAATGACCTCCAGGGTGCCAATTCCAGACAAACTTTTAGACCTCTACTTACTTGACTTCTCAGCAGGATTCAACACAGTTGATCACTTTATTTTTCTTGAAATACTCTCTCTTTTCTGTTCCCTCTAAGTTTCGTTAAAGGCTTCTTTTCTACTGGGCCATTAAATATTGGAGCTTCTTGGGATTCTGTCCTAACCCTCTTCTACATCCCCTCTCATTGAAATCTAATCTTCTCCCACGGTTTTATCTTCCACTCAAATCTCTCTTCTGTGCCAGACTTGACCACCCACCTGTTCTTTTTAAATATTTCCTCCCTAAAAATTGGCTTCTTCTTCTCTTTTCTCTATTTGTTAAATGGCACTGTCAAGCACCCAGTTGTTCATATTATAAACCCATAGACTCTGTCTCTCCCTCACTGTCTACATGTACTCCAACCACCAAGTCAAATCATCTCTTATCTGGCCTCTATGCTTGCTTATTAACTGGTCTCTCACATATTCTTTTTGCCTATGTTCACAGTAACCAATATGATCTTTTAAAAATGCAAATCTTATCATATCACTCCTCTGATTATACCTTTCAAAGGCTTCTCAACCACTTCAGACAATGTTTAAAACTATTCAGTTGGCACACCAGATCTGCTAAGATCTGATTCCTGCCTATCACTTTTTTATACATCATTCTTTCCCTTGTTTTTGCCCTAGCAGTTACCTTGGTCTTCTTTCAGTTACTAAAATTTACCAGGTTCCAATCTGCTTTGGTCTCTTCACACATGCTTTTGTTCTCTCTCTTAGTAATGCTTTTTCCATATCCTCCCCCTGGCTGATTTCTATTTTTCTTTCAGTTTAGTTTAAATGTCACTTCAAAACAGCCTTTCCTGACCCTCTGAACTAAATAAGTTTTCTTTGTTGTTTGCTTGCATGGCATCCTGCACTGCCTCGATGGCCAGTTATTTCAGTAATTATCTACTCAATGTCTGCTTCTGTGCTAGAAAGTAAGCTTCCTGATGCCAGAGACCATGTCCATCTTTTTCTCTGCTGTATCCTCAGCACCTAAGACAATGTGACACAAGTAAGTGTTTGATAGATATTTGATGTGTAAAGGAATAAATGAGTGAATGATGATGGCTCTCTCAGAGATGGACTATTTTAGAGGAGCATCATGAATGTGCAGCATGATTTTTCAGGCTCAGATATCTACTGTCAGTATGCCTGGTTTGACCTTACAGTGGAGAGATTGTTCTCAGACCTGGAAGATGCTGAACATGACTGGGCTTCTCTTGTGAAAAAAAGAGGAGCCTGGAGCTGAAATAGGAAGACAAGAAACTGATATGGAGATGACTGAAGGATTTGACTGTAGTCAAATGTGGACATAGGCTTGTGTCTTTAAGGTTCGGGGGCTTTTCTCTTGAAAATATCATAGCTTGGATAAGCCAGCTGAGCTGCTGGAGGTCAAAGGGTGAGTCAGCAAGACTTAGCTCTTTGCCATTCTGTTGACTGTTTTAAAATGCTTTTATTATTGGTGGTTGCTGAAAGCCTACTGTGCCTTTAGCACTATTAAGTGTTGTGGAAGATGGTATGGTAGTGGAAATACCATTGGGTTAAAAGTTAGGAGACTGGAGTTCCAGCCATAGGTCTGTAATAAACTGTGTTCAGTCTTTGGGCATCTTCTCTTTCTGGATTTTAGTGTTCTCATCTGTACAGTGCGGGTATTGGCCTAGGCCAATACTAAGCCCTGTCTGTCTTGACAAGAAGCTATGTTCCTTATTTTGGAGGCCTTTGAGTCTACTTGGGGAGATAAGAAGCCTTAACAATCCGGAAATAATTAGAAAAATAAATAAGGGCCGTATTATGTGGTTCTGACCATAGGTTTTTTTTCTTTTTCTTTTAGTTATTTTAATTTATTTTTTTCATTGTACATGCTTATGGGGTAGTTTGTTGTTTCAATACGTGCATATATGACCATGGAGTTTTAAGTTATAAAAATAAGTGCTTTGAGATATTACAGAAGTAATGGATCAACATAGGTGAGAGAAGGTGGTGAAGGTGTCCTGGAGGAAGCTGCTGGTAGATTGTTTTTATGACTGTATGTGTCACAATATGAATGCTATATACTCTAGCTGGGAGAGGTGCCAGTGCACTCTGGGCTCTGGGGACACTGAAGAATATGCAAATGCTTGCTTGGGCTAAAGGCCCCCACTGTGTCTGGCCTTGGTTGAACAACTCCTAAAAGCATGGGCACCTATATGGGGCCTCTGTCCAAGAGGCAATTCTGTGGTTGTTAATCTTTTTCTTAAACATTAATTATTTTAGAGCCAAGTATGTTTCTCATGAACAATAATCCCCCTTTTTCTTTGCTAAGTTTCTAAAGAAAAAATATGCAAATTCTAATAAAAATTGACAGGTAGAAATGGGTTTTGGACAAGGTTCTAAGGCAAGAGCACTGCGTACATTATGTAAATGCCAACCAATAGAACGCAGTCCTTCGGTTTATTCCCGGGAAGCAAAAGGAACTCAGAAAATTCGCTGTCGCTGCACAATTCCTGACATTGAAGGAATCTATCTTTTGTTCACAAATCACATTCTGATTTGGTCCTCCAATTTCGCTTCCAAATGGCGACTCCTGACAAAAATAGTGTATTTCCTTTTAGGCTGAAGCTTAAATGTCTCTTCCTCAGAGAGTTCTTTCTTGAACTTGCCTGTCTAAAATAGGTGGCCCCAAGATGATCATCCAAAGAATCCTGTTCTTTTCTTCCCTGGCACTTATTACAGTTTATAATTATATTTACTTGTGTGTTTGTTTAATATCTGTCTGCTTTAGTAGCCTGTAAGTTCTATGAGGACAGAAACAAAATTTATTCTGTCCTCAGCTCTGTGCCCCAGTGACTAGCACAGCCAACAACATGTAGAAGGTGCTCCATGTGGGTTGGTTGAATGTTTGCAATGAAATATTGTTATTAGGTAAAAGTGGAGTCTCAGTGAAGTAGTCACATTTTAAAAACTATAGCATGTGCTTAATGTTTCAGATTTTTCAAAATATATTAGTTTGCATCTGTTTGAGTCCTCTAAATTTTTAAATACAGTTTTACACTTATATTCTTACAATAAAATATTTTTCATTGGTTAAGAAACCAACGTTTAGAGAGGCAGCATAATGTAATGTTAGGTTCTTGGATTCTAGAACCAGACTGCCAGAGTTTAAATCCCCACCCTACAAATTACTAGCTGTGGAACTATGAGGAGATTACTTAACTTCTCTGCGTCTCAGTTTTCTCATCGATAAAACAGTCAGAATAATAGTAGTATAAGATAGTCATGAGAACTAAATGAATGAATATACATATACATATTGCTTAGGACAAGGACAGGAAGTATTATATTAATTTTGCTATTGATATTATTATTAATATTATAATAGGTAACATAATTATTAAGCAGGTGACCCAGAAGTGCTACCCAATCTGTGTAATTTTACATCAAACCATACAGTCTCCCTGAAGTACAGCTATCTACAACCAACAGATGAAGAATCTGAGACTCAGGTGGAGAATAGATCTTGCCCAAGGACTCCAGTAAGTAAGAGGCAGAGCTGGGACAACAGCTGAGGTTTTCCAGTGCTTTTTAGACTGCAGCACCAATGCTGTCAGTTTCCCCAGGATTCCTTTCTCCTGCCCTCATTCTGATTTCCCACAAAGATTGTAATAGATTGGAGCAGGAGATACAGTGCAGGGTCTGGGTGAGTAAGTCAGACCCTGACCCAGTGGGCCAATCAGGACATTCTGAGCCCTTCAACCCTCCCTTGTTTTATAGCAGGGCGACAAGCCAAGAGTCCTGTCAATGCTCTCTGAGCACCCTGCAACAGGCTCTGGGGCAGCCAGTTGACCCATGAGTGCCATTGACCCATGCTTGGCCTATGATCGTCCACCAAGCCAGCTAGCACTTAAAAAAAATTATGACTTTATTTGTTTAAAAATTGGACAAAAAGGAGATAATTATCTTGCTAATAAATACATCTTCTTGTTTGCTTTCTATACACTGGTCACAATGCTAAGTATTTTATGCACATGATGTCATTTAACTCTCACATGATCATATGAAGCAGACCCTAATATTAACCCATTTCTACAAATAAGGTCCTAAAGTCTTGAGGCTGAATTAGCCAAGGTCATAGTCTATTAGAGCTCTAAGTCATTATTCTAATCTCTTCTGCCCAGTAGGTAATGAAATATTAACACTGATTATTCTTGGGGAGTGGTATTATTGGTGTTTTGGTTTTTTTTTAAGTTGAGGAATAATATACATAACATAAAATGCACAAAATTCACTAACCTAAGTTTACAGTTTGATGCTTTTTTAAAGCATTTGTAAACACCTGTGTAACTGCCACCAACACCAAGATATAGAATAATTCCTGCACCTGAGAAGGCTCCCTGTACCCCTTCCCAGTGGCTACTCCTCTCCCATCTGGAGGTAACCAGTATTCTGATTTCTATCACCAGAGCCAGCGCTTTCTAGGTATTTCTGATTCTTTGCCTGTCACTGCACCCTGGAAATAGTATGCTCCCCTCTCTTTTCCATCTATCTAAAGCCCAGCCACTATTCAAGGCCCTCCTCAACTTCCTTTTCTCTGACTATCCGCTGATTTGTGTTGCTGGCCAGCCATGTGAGCATCTCAAAATAATAACAACAGCAACAACAATATTATTATTATTACTGCGACACCGTCCACCTTCTCTCCCTTGGGACTGTGTCTAATGTAGGTCAAGCTCACACTTGCTGATGCATCTATGCTGAGCTTTGAATGCCTTGGCTCCTCCCTGAAGAGTGTGAACAAAATTTTTCCAACAAGACTCCTGTCTTGTCACCCTGGAGCCAGTGAGTGCCAAACAGTGTTGGGGGAATTCCTCACTTTGTGGGCAGTGGACTGGCATTCCTGCTTCTTGTGCCAGTAACCAGCTATGTGACCTTGACTAAATCTCTGACACTGAAACACTAAGTCTCAGTTTCTTTATCTATAAAATGAGAGCATCAGAGTAAATATTAGGAATAAGAGCTAATAGGCTGGGCTAGGCCTGTTTTGTATATCCCCCTGTTTAATCCTTGCAATAGTCTGTGACATGGGTGTTATTATGGCCATTTCATAATTGAAGAAGCAAAGGGAAGGGGAGTGCTAATAAGTAGCAAAACTAGGACCCTATCTCAACTCTGGCTCAGACCTCAAGGCCAAAGCTCTTAGCCACTGTACTCTGTAACTGGCCATGGTCACTCTGACCCTTTCCTGCTCTTGTGGACTAGTTCATAAAACTCGTTATTTTTGGAGAACCAGAGAAAAATACAACAAATGAACAGCAAGATAAGAAGAATGATCATAGGATCTAATGAGCAAGATGGACCAGAGTGACATCTCCCTAAGAACAAATAGTTCTAAGCCTCTCAGAATCAATGCTGGCAGGGAAGGGAGAGAACATATTTGCTTGAGCTGGGAGGATGAGAGAAGGTGCTGTCATATTTGAATCTTATTCCCATGTGATCCAGGACACCAAGCCATGTTTTTTATTCAGTAAGCACTTATGGAGCTGCTAATGTGAGCAAAGTTTTGATGGGGATATAAAAATCAAAGAGACAGAGACCCTGCCCCTCATAAACTCACACTCTGGTGGGGAGAGAGCAAATACAAGCAGTACAAACAAACATAAATGAAAAAGTGAGGCGGACTCAGAGGAAGGGAGGAAGGGCACTATGCCTGGTGGGAGAATGCGATCTATCCAGGACTTGGAAAGGCAGGTAAGACTGGGGCAGGGGGTGATCATGCAGAAAGGGCAAGCCCAGCATATGCTGAGTGAATAAGAAAAGGCATAACAATCGGGGGGAGGGAGGGGAATGGATAGTGTTTCTCCGTGGGCTCAGAAGTTACAGACTCCAAACCCATAGTATTACTTTGTATCTGGACTGGTCTGTGTCCTGAGAGAGGGGAAGCTAAGGGGAAGCTTGAGGCTGATACTCATAAAAGAAGCTGAAGGTCTTAGGAGGCTTCTTGACTTGTTTGGGCTTTGACTCAAGGGAATTCATGACTGCACATGCCCAGAGTCAGTGATTTTTCCTCCTGAAATAGCAGTTCCTTGGCAATATTTATTTGTAAAAGACTCTTTACCACCATTTACCATTACAGACCATTCTCAGGCTTTTTTTCCCCATTCTTTCTGATGATTATTATCTCATTATTATTATCCTTGTAGATAAGTACTCTTTCATATGCCTAGGGTAAAAATATGCTGATATTTCAATTTATATGCTTGTTTATCATCATTATTAATACCACCATTATTTGACTGATAAGGGAGTGGATGAGGAACTAGGAAATTACTTTTTAAGTCCACTCTAAAATCTTCCTAACATTTCAAACCAACTTTAGCAATTTCAAAACAAATTTTTCCAGCAGTCTAAAAGCAATTCTTTTCTCTGTGTCATTTCAACCTTCCTCCCACACCATGTGGCTAAAAACCCAACCTTGTTACTCAAAATATATACATGTGGTTGTTTCTACCTAAAGCTGACTCAATCTGCACTTTAAGATTACAGCAGACTTTTCTCTTTTTCCAATCAGGTAATCTCAAATAGTAAAATCATGATCAAGAATCAAATTTACACTAAGTACAATAGAGCTATGGGGGAGAAAACGTCAAACAAAGCCGGAACCACAGAATTTTCTGGAGAACACTGAAAGAAAAACAGATTCCTAGCTGTCACCCCTAGACATTCAGGAGGCCTATAGTGGGATCCAGGAGTCTGTGTTTATAAAAAGTTCTCCAGTTATTCTGATGTATGACCAAGAGCGAAACCACTGCTCTGACCATTACCCAAACCTCTCTAACAAGAGTATAGTACTTGTTTGAGGCAAAACGTATCTCTGAAGGTGTATATCACCACCTACTCAAAGACCATGGAGTCTCTACTTTCTGCATCCATTTTTATTTAGTTTTAGCAGCTTCATCATACTCTCAGGATATTTGGCCTCTGTTGTCATGATTTTAGTAAAATTTCTGAATTCACACCTGCATAAAACATCTTTTTATATCAATGCGATTCATTAAAGAGCAAAAACTGGACATAAATGTGGCATATAGAAATTGATAGTTTTTGAATTTAGCTATAATTTTTCTCTCTTATTCATCAAAGGAAGAGAAGCAGTGGGGGACTTCTATACAAACAGATTAATACTATTTTTCTAAGAACTATGGTTGTTTTGGGAAGACAAACAGCCTACAAAATGTTTTTCATTTTTGGTTCATGGATAAAATCTGTAATTCTCCCCATAATACCCCAAGCATATACCTTTATACCATTAGCCATAGACTGGCCCCTGAGTCCCACAGCCAAACCTTTGCTGCTCAATCTTGCTTATCTTCTAGGTTAGAGATCCTCTCTTCTGTCCCAGATTGCCTCCACTGGAAACCATGAGCTCCTGGAACATATGTTCAGCTTAATATTCAAGCATGGCAAAAAGAAGAAACTCCATCTGATGTCTGTTCCCCCGCCAAGAGGCTAATGGGCGGCTCTGGTAGGGTAAGCAAGTCTGAGACCCCCGGCTCTGCAAAGACATACACTTGTTTGTCCTTCTCAGTGAAGGTACTCCAGCTTCTCTGATGGGAACTTCGCTGTAACTCTGGAAACTACAAGGAATTGTGCTTTCTTGGGTGTCATTCCCATTTCCCGTCACGAGTTCCACCCTGGTTGCTGGTGCTCTAGAAAGTGCACTCCTTGGATGGAAGCAGGGCGGGGGTGGGGGGAGAAGAGTAGGGAGAGGCTTATGTGTGATTAGATGGTAAAGTAGTAAATGTGATTTTAAATATTCTCATGGGAAATGCTGAAACCTGAGGAAGCAAAGAGGCTGTACTTAGATAACAATGCCTCTGACATCCACAACAGACTCCCAGCCTGGACCAGGCTGCCTTGATAGTGGAATCAGCTCTTTCCTACCACTGACCCAAAAGAGCAGAGCCGCACCCATTTGTAGGGTGCCCTCCTTGTCTTCCAGAATAACCACTCACATTTACTGAAATGTTTCTGTTCCCCTTCCCAAACTGAAACCGAAAAATTGTATTTTTGGCACTTTGGAGTAAATTCATTGGAAAAGGGTTTTGGAGAAATCGTCATATTCTTCATGCATACTCAGTAATAGACCAGATCCTATAAAACAGTAATTGGAAATAAAATTACAAAAAAAAAAAAAAAAAAAAAGAGCAGGAGGAAAGAACCACAGGGCTATGGAACCAGAGGGAGGGGAAAGTCGCCCAGAGGGTCCCTGCCCAAGCTGACATCTCCGTGGCTGTTTAATCCACCTCGGGCTAGAATAAGAGTTGTCCCCAATGTCAGTTTATAGTGCAGAAAATTGGCTAGAGACTTTATTACATTACACTCCATTTATTCAAACCCCCTCCCCCCCAAATCAAACAAAAAGCAGCTTCTTTGGCTCAGGGTTCTGTTCTCATGAAGCCTTGACCTCTCCCTGCAGGGACAGAAACTTGTGAATGGACAGGCCAAGGACAGCCAACACCCCTGCTCCAAGGTACAGCTCAGCAGAAAGGGTGGAGGTGAGAGGATATGAGCATCAGAGCAGCTCCATGGGAGGAGGGAGAGGAAGAGGAGGATAGTGCTTCTCCCACCTCCAGCAACCTCCTTAAGGTGTTTCTGCTGGCGGTCTATCCAGGTAATGGCATCTGAACTGCCTCGAAAGATGATGATTACAAAATATTTATAGGTGGAATGACATGATGTCTGGGATTTGCTGCAAAATTATCTAAGGGGGAATGGGGTGAAAATGAAACCAGATTGGCTCTGAGTAGGTAATTGAGGAATTGGAGTAAGAATTTACTGTACTTGAATATATTTGAAGTTTTACTATACTTGTGTATATTTGAAATTTTCTGGTACAAAAAGTTTTTAATATGTGATGCTCATGCAAAGGCATTAGTACTAGGCTGTCACATGAAAAGTGGATTATAACACTGTATTGATCCTAACTTTGTGAAAAAAAAATTCTAGCTATGTCCAGAGAATATTGTCTGGGAGGAAAGACACCGAAAGTTTGGTGTTTGTATGTATACAGTAGAATTACGGGTAATTCTGATTTTCTTTCTTTTTTTGTCTTTGAATATTAAATTTTTTCTACAACAAATATAGTAACTTAAGACAATATTTGAAGAGCCTAGTGAGGGCTCCATCTTTCAGAATCTCTGCTCTCCCTGTGTCAGTTTGCTGAATAAGAGGGATTGACTGCTGAGAGTGTTAACTGGGGAAGGGAATCCTTTCATTCAGGAGGTGTTCCCTGAGCACCTCCTGGGTGCACACTAAGCCCTGCCATCGCTAGTCATATGAATCTGCACAGCTAGAAAAGGTTGCTCTCTGCTTTTAGAAACCACCCTTCCCACTTGTCCTCTCTTTCCCTCCCAGCCTAGAACCAGGGCTTTAGAGCTCTTAGAGGTGGCATTGTTAGGGGAAATAGCCCTGGAGTTGATGCCGGGCGGGGGGGGAGTCAACTCTCCCACTAGCAATTTTTGTGTCTTGGACAAGTCACCTGATTTCTCTGGGCCTCATTTTCTCCACTTGTGAAAGAAACAGGTTGGGCAGGGGGACCTCTTAGCTGCCTTCTGTCTATATACTTCTGTTTGAACTTAGAAATGTTATAAAAATTGCTAGCCATCTTTCTCCTTGCCAATGCTCAGAAGTCTTACCACCCTGTGGGTATAGTGTGATCTTTCCCCTCCTGTAACTAATTACCACAGCCAGGGTTCATCTGAATACACTTACAGATTGATGTTTAAGGAAAAGCTGCCAATATTTTAATGTGGCTGTCTTTACGGTAGTTCAATTTAGCTGGAAACACTTTTGCTCTTTGGTGTGCAAGATCTGTGGCAAATACCTTCACTATTTGAGGTGGAAGAGAAGCCACGTTCACAGAGAGGGAAGGCCTGTGGGGAAAGTCACCAACTGGAACTCCGCTTCACCCTCACAACTCCCCTGTCACTCCTGGACCACTTACAGATGCTGGTTAGTGTCACGGTGTAGTTGAGAGAGTAAAGACAGTCATTCCAGGGAACTTTAGACATCTCATGGGAGGAGAATTTTCCAGCTCTGCACCAGACCCTCATTCAAATATATGTTGCTGAAATATTATTCAGCCATAAAAAGGAATAAAGTACTGACATATGTTATACAATTAACAAACTTTAAAAAGATTATGTCTGGTGAAAGAAGCCAAACGAAAGGCTACGTATGCACATTGTGCAATTCCATTTGTATGAAATATCTGGAATAGGTAAATACATAGAGACAGAAAATAGATTTGTGGTTGCCTGGGGAGGGAGGAAGAGGCGTGACTGAGAGTGGATACAGGGTTTCTTGTCAGGGTGATGAAATACCTGGAATTAGATAGTGGTGATGATTATATAACTTTGTGAATATATTAAAAATCAATGAAATGGACACCTTAAAAGAGTGAGTTTTAGTACGTGTGAATTGTACCTTAATTTAAAAAACCCCAAAAGTCAGGTATGTTAAAATTGTATAAAACTCTGTATGAAGGAAGAGGAGGTGAAGGAGGAAAGGGAGGCACGTAAAAGCTGGTGTACTCTACGTAACAGTATTGTACCAACATCAGTTTCCCAGTTTTGGCAATGTACTATGGTTATGGAAGATATTATCATTGGAGGAAGCTGGGTTAAGCATACATGGAAAGTACTATTTTTGTAAACTTTTGAGTCTTAAACTATTTCAAAATAAAAAGTTATGAATTTAAAAACATGTTAGGGCAAACCTGGTAGTGGGTGAAAGAGTGATGGCATGGAGAGGAGGCAAGTCCTGGCTTTACTGAACTCCATCACAAGTGGCCTGATTGCTTTTAGTACCAGTTATTCCTGGTGATACTTAGGGCTCTGTCCTAGATTCCAAGACTCCATTGTTTGCAAAATGTTATAGGCAGTCCTAATCAGACCTTCCTCCCCAGTGACCCACTGCTGGTTGGGAGCCCAAATCTTGAATGACAAATGTCTTTAAGCTACCAGAGATGATTGGTTTAGGGGACAAAAGAGCAAAGGAGGTGGGCTTTCAACATTCTGATGATATCTGGGCTGTGGGGTGTTTGTCCCACTCTAGTGAGCCCGTTGGAGGTGGAAGGGTGCAGCTTTCTGTGGTTAAGATGGTGGGTCTATAGCAGAATGAGGATGTTGGTTGTATATATGATGGTGAAGATGATTTCAAGGGATCGCCCATGTGTCACTGCCTGCTCACTCCTCTCACTAGCCTCCAGACTCCAGTTAAAGGGAGGAATCATCTGAATCTTGAATTCCTGTCCAGAGGGAGCAAACTGGAAGATGGAGAGGAATGGATATATCCAAGTAAGAAAGAAGCTTTGATGATGGACCCAGCCCTCAGACCCCCAGAATCCCAAGGAATTTCCATTTTTCTCCCTGTAGACTCATGAATCTGCTCTCAGTTGATCTCTGACATTGATGGACATTCTCTTTGCAGAAACATTTCCTTCCCTTGGCTTCTACTGTCAGAAGGTCCTCCTCAGCCTCTTTTGTTGGCTCCCCCTCCAACTGGCTGATGAATCATGAAATTGTTCAAGGTTCTGTACGAGGCCCTCTTTCTGGTGATTTCATTCTTTCCTATAGTTTCAATTACCTCCTATTTGAGACGGCACCCGACATTTATCTCCAACACAAAGTTCTCCCCTGTGTTCCAGACTCATATATCCACTTATACAGTGGAGTCCCAAATTTCCATTTATGGGGACCTCACGAGCATCTCAGAATGATTATGTTTAAAACTGAGCTAATCATTTCTGCACCTGTGCCTCACCCCGAAACGGTCCTCCCCGCATCCAATAGTGTCTTCATCTACCTGGACAATCAAGCCAGAAATCTAAAGATTATCTAGGCCTCTCTCCTCTTCCTCCCCTCCACACCTACCCTCCACCAAGTCCTTTAACTTGAAATCCTAGAAACCCCTGATGCCATCAGCTTCTTTTCCACATCCATGGCCACCATCATGACACAATCACCATCTTCTCTCTCCTAGATAACTTCAGTGACCTCCTAACAGGTCTCTACACTCCACTCCACCACTGTCCAGTACATTCTCCACACAGCAGCTGTATGTTCTTTATGAAAACAAAACCACTTCTGCCAAGAACCACTATATGTCTGCCCATTGATGTTACAATGAAGTCCCAAATCCCAGAAGTGGCTTAAGAGCTCTCCACAATCTCTCGGCTTTATTTCAACAATGCCTCCCCTGCTTCCACACCCCAGTGACACTGAGCTGCACTTGGACGCTTGAACACAGCATACTCTTCCAATTCAGAGCCTTTGCAGATGTTGTTCTTTCTTGTTTTCTCTCATTTCATTTGTTCCCCTCCCCACCACTTACCATCTAGTCACCTTTTACTCCTTGTACTTAACATCACTCCCTTGAGAATACATTCCCTGACCCTCCAAACTGAGGTGGATACTCATGTTGATTCATTCTTGTTAATTCATTCAACATATATTTATTGAATTCCACCTATGTGCCAGGAGCTTACAGTCTAGTGGGGAAACAAACACTGAACGATCACTAATTCTGAACATGACCATGATAATGGGTCTCGTGATGATGTGATGACATTTCCCAGAATAATACACATTCAGACAGACAGCAATCATCAACTGGCTCTCATCCCTGCCAGCTGGCTCACCCTGGTCACTTCATGAGCCTCAAGATAACGCAACACACATTTTCCATGGCTGAACTTTTTGGTCCCCACTTCAGGCGTAATGGCAGGATTTTACTGTACTACCAATTGCAATAGGAGTTTTTCGAGGAAAAATAAAGGGAATGAAGTGCTTATAACACTGTGGATATACAACACTTCTTCAAGCCACTTGTTGAATGTCTATTTTTCCTACTGTTTACTTATTTAACCAGTACTTAATGAAAACCTGCTATGTATCTATGCTGAGTGCTGAGGATACCAAAATGAAAAGATGGAGTTCTGTGCTCATGGAGCTTACATTCTAGAGGGGGAGATAGCAAATAAGCAGTTAAATGAATTAACAAAAGCACATTAAAGGACAAGAATTAATTTCTGGAAAGCAACATATTTTGCAAAGATATTTTTCTGTTCCGGACAAACAAAGTATTTTATGACACAGACCAGTGTCGGCCCCTTTGATTCAACCTCCTTTTTGCACACTACATCCCAGGAGCCTTCCTGCCTCTAATAAAGACACTCATTAAGTTCTCTTCTCCAATAAATTACAGGCTTCCTTCTGGTTTTGTAGGTGTATGTCTTGTGTTCATCTCCCTAACAAGTTTTATTTGTGTTCCTTGAGAAATGTGTGACCACGTCTATTTTGGGATGCTTCACTGGGCTAGACACACAGTAGGTCAACAAGGAATGCTTCTTTGAGGCTGGAATTTACCCAGAGCAGGGCCCATGACTTATTTCTAGATTGCCAGCCCCTACCATCATGCCTGGCTAGGTAGAGAGATACTGAGCTAAGACATTTGGAAGGAATAAAGGAATTGTTCCTTTTTATAATGTGTCAGCATCTGACATACATGCATTTATCTAATTCTTTTGAATACAGATTATATTTTAACCTGCTATAGTAACAATCCCTTATACATACAAGGGCTTTATAGCTTACACTTTCCCTTTGAATAATGATACCCAGCAAATATCTGGTGGATAAAATTGTCCTTATATTATATATGGGGAAACTGGGCTTAGAGAGGGTGAGAGGTTTCACCAATGATGCCCAGCAATGAGTATCAGAATGAAGATGAGAACTCAAAGCCTTCTGGTCCAATGCTTAAGACATCAGAAATTTCCCAGATGTGACTCTTGCCTTCTTTGGTT
This sequence comes from Cynocephalus volans, assembly GCF_027409185.1. Lineage (NCBI taxonomy): Eukaryota > Metazoa > Chordata > Mammalia > Dermoptera > Cynocephalidae > Cynocephalus > Cynocephalus volans. The sequence goes on from NC_084470.1 coordinate 50,197,011, forward strand.
ACTCTCTTGGGTAAGCCAACTCCTTTCAGGCAGTAACTGTGGCCATGGTCAGATGAGGTGGAAGGGAGAGAATCATGGCCCGTTTCTTGGTCTCTCTGCTTTTCCTGTTCCTCCAAGCCCCTTGACCTATCTCTGTGCTCATCATGTGCCCTGGACACAGGTTGAAAGGGGAGGGGAGCCCAGGGACAAGGATGAGCTGGTGGAGTCTGGCCTCCCTGTCAGAACTCCAACACCAGGGAAAGGAAAGCAGCTTGGTTTCCATGGCAGCCTGCCCACCCAGTCCCTGCAGCTGCAGCCCTCGTGGGCCCCTGAGGTGGAGGCTGCGGGTGCCCAGAGCCAGCCCTGTGCCCACTCAGCCCTTGCTAGGTTCTGGGGCCACAGCAGGTGGGAGGGAGTTCAGGCCTGAGGCAGGCTGCTCACTCTGAGTTGGAGCGTTGCCTGACATGGTTCCCATGGGGACGGCTGTGGACGCATGCTGTCCGTGGTCAGATACCCAAATCAAAACTGCTCTGCAATTCAGGCAGCTCCTCTTGAGTTCAGGGCCTTTGGAAGAAAGACTGAGTTTTAGGTGCTCTACCCCCTTAAATCTCCCCCACCCCAACCAAAGATGGATTTAAGAACTTGGGGCTATGGGGCTTTCTATATTTCACATATAGGGCATTCCCTCTGTACCAGGGCCTATGGACTGAGGCACAGTCACCACTTTTAAGGAGAAGCGAAGAAGACAGGCCATCAAGCTCATAATTATGATGCAGCATGGCCTAGCAATAGTGCAAGTCAGAGCAAGAAACAGAGCAGGGATCCATCAACTCTAGGAAAGTTTCAGAGGTAGAGGGGGAGCCATTCTAGGCAGAGGGAGGGGCTCCTTCAAAAACATAAGATGAAAGAACATACTCTGTGAAATCACGAAGTTTGGAGTGGAGTGGAAAGGAAGGAAGGAGCAGGTGGAGTGGGGGATGGGCAAGAGCCCCAAACTATAGAAGATTGTGGAGCTGGGGTTGTATCCCACAGGGAAAGAGGGGTTATTCTATAAAGGGCAGGAAGCAGTGCAGATGGATTAGTGATCTAGAAAGGCTACCGTGGGTGCTGTGAGAGGACCAGTTTAAGGAGGAGGAGGCATAGCTGCAAAGGGAGATGCCTGTGAGACCCTTCAGGACCTTGTATAGCCAATGTTCTGTGGGAAGATATAATAAGAAATCTGTTTGAAAGGCCTGGGGTTCTGTAGGCATGAGATTTATTGAACCACCTCCCACCCCAAACTCCTGAGAAATGAAGGTCGCTGAGATGAAAGAGAACACTCTACATAGAGATCACAGAGTCATCTAGGAGGAAATGGATCGATGCCTTGACTTTTCCCCCTAGGGTTCCAAATTACCAGGACATGCATGGACCAAGTCCAGTGAATCACTGGGATTCTTGAACTTTGCGTGAGCAGGTGGCACTAGGAAAAAAAAATACCCTCACAGCAAACAAAATGGAGCTTGGAGTTATAGTAATTTGAATACTAAAGGAGATGTGATTTTGTTTTGTACCCCAAGCTCCTAGTTACAATAAGATTGGATGGGGGTGGTACTGGTGAGCAAGATGAACTATTGCCCACATTATCTTTAAAATGGATTAACATTCATTTAAATGACAATTATTTTAGAGTCATAATTGATACCTGTTTTCATAATTTCAAAGAAAGAGAAAAAGTAGGTAGAAGAAAGGATGCCTAAGTCAGCAATGGCAGTGGAATTTGGAAGCACTGTTCCTAGGCAATAGCATTTCATTTTACAGAGGGCTTTTCAAAAGAAAATGCCTTGCCTGATGTGGATTCAGTGCGAGCTGGATAAAGGGGTTTTTATAAGAAGAGAAAACATTTGGGATCTCAAAGCTCTTAGCCCTCAGCTGGAGGAAAAACTCAGAGATGGGCTGAAAGAAGTAGAGTGTGCTCTAAGAGCTATACCATGCCCAGGAGAATCAGGAGCTCGGAAAACGACTTAATCTAAATGGACAAAGGAAATACGGAATGATGTTAATGGATATTTCAATCCAAAATGAAATATGAGTCCAAGGAGCATTTCAATATAATATATATTTAATTGAAATGAACTACATATCTTAAATCAAAAATGATGTTAGCAATTCCATGCAGAGTGAGAATTGCTCTGTGACCTTTATTTTCTCCCTCTCTAATGCCTATTTGGGGAGAGAACTGTTAGCTCAAATATTTGCTGAATGAATGATTGAGTGAATGAATGATTGAATGAAGTTGAAATTGGCAGAGGAAGGTTTCAAAAAGATACTTTTAATAATGCAGTTAATTTCCTGTGCTTTCCAGGTTTTCTTCAGTGAAATGATATTCCTTTGATAATTAGAAAAAGATTAAAAACTGAATGTGGGGACTGGTTAAGAATCTGTTCTCTTGGGGGTGAGTTTCCAAAAGAAGGCAGTGAGGTGCCTGCTCTCCTGGGCCAGAGATGGTGACCTTCTGACCCATGAATCTCCCATGGGTGACAGATAGAGGCAAATGCTGGTCACAAGGCTGGGGCAGTGAACCACCCGGGACTGAGTTTTTCTGTATCAGAAGTTGTACACGGAGCTGGCATTCCAGGGGAGGGCACTCAAAGAGCTCACAGTTTGGCTATGAAGGCTCATGCACTTGACACATAGAACTCCAGAATAACCTGTCTGCCCGTGGCTGATAAAGATAGCAGTGCTGGAGGGTAGCTGAAGAAGGAGAGCTAGCAGATAGGTAGGAAATGTGTCTATTGAGAAACTGCTGTAGCGTCAAAGAAACGAGCATCCGGCCCACAACCCCCCTCACTGGTCAGAGATGACTGAACATGACAAACAGGGGTCAGGGTGAACTGGAGCTTTCCAGGGAGGGGCAGAGCTGTATCTGGACTCTTTAGGATGCGGAGGGAAGAGAGGTAGGACAGGGAGATCCAGCAGTGGGACGGGCAGAGGGGCAACCAAATGTCATTGGCAAGAGTGTCCTGTCCAGTAGTACCTGTCAAACTTCAAAAATTGTCTGGGGTGATCCTAAAACGCATATTCCAGAGCCCCATTCCTGGAGATTTTTCCCTTTCCTTTCCTTTCTTTCTTGCTTTCTTCTCCATTCCCCCTTCCCCCTTTTTGGGTAAGTTTGGTGTTGGTTCTAAGAATCTATGTTTTTTGAAAGTACTAGGGATGACTTTGATGCAGAGGGTCAAGCATTACAGCGTAGGCACTGTATTAGGCCAGCTGCCATAAGAAAATACCACAGCCTTTTCAGATCTCTCTCTCTCTCTCTCTCTCTTTCTCTCTCTCTCTTCCTCTTCTTCCAAGGCCACCAGTCCTATCAGATTAGGCCCCCACCCTTAAGACCTCATTTAACCTCAGTGACCTCCTTAAGGCCCCATCTCCAAGTACTGTCACATTGGGGGTCAAGACTTCACCCTGTGAATTATAGCTAAACACAACACAGCCCACAGCAGGTATCACTCCTGCAGGAGCTTAAGGCCTGAATACCTGGATGAGGGTGGTGGGGGATGTCCAGTGAGACCTCGTGAAGGATCTTGTGCAAGGGGGTGACTGGATGTCAGTGCTGCCACCCTGTTCCAGGTCATTTGAAGATTTGTGTGCAGCAAGTAGGGATTTTAAGTCACTACTATGCTCTGATGCAAGTAATAGTACATTCTTCTATTTTTCTAAAATTAAATTAAATGTTTCTCTGAGTCCCCGTCCCTCGGGGATGAGAACATCATTTCAGTCATGCCCAGGGCTCTTTCTCTCTGCACCTCATCCCAGGAGCAAGTGATGTTCTCTGGGCCTTCCTTACAGTCTGGACACTAGGGGAAGGTGCTCTGGCCTTGCACCCACATCCGTCACAGTGGTACACCCATTGTCTAAGCCTGCCTGGTCTCTTGAAGGTGGCAGGTTACTGCTTGGTGCCCTGCTTAGCAAGACATCTTTTTCCAGGTCTAGGACACCCAGCGTCTGGAATCCAGCTTCCCTTTTACATAACAAGGCCGTTTTTCTCTGGTTCTGCTGTTTCTCCTAAACACTCCCACTACTCCTATCTCAAAATGTCTCCCAGCCAAATTAAATAGGGTACACAAAATATTGAGGTCTCTAGCACTCAAGTAAGTCCCATTCCTAATTCCAGGGAATGTCCACTTCATCCTTGGACCCAGGCAGTTGATGCTGCCCCACTCCATGCCCTCCTGCTGGGGGAGGGTCCCACACAATCTGTGTCCAGAAGGCCTGTGACAGAACAATGCTGTCCCTCCATGGGGATAGGCCTTGGGGAAGAAGAAGCTGAAAACTGGAGATTTGGTACCTACTAAAGTTTGAGGACCACTACCCTGCAAAGTTTAATGATCTATCCATACCAGACTCCTCTCAGCATTCAGGTCTCTTGAACTCAGGGTGAAAATCTGCCGCATCACTCAGCCCTGGAATGCAGGAAAGAGCCAGTGGGTGTATTTCTTAGCTATCTGAAAAGTAAAAGGGCCAAAAGAGATGCAGAGTATCTCCAAAAGGGTGAGTACATCTGAGAATGTCAGCTGTGGAAGAGAACCTAGAGCTCACTTTATCGGCCTCTGTTTCACAGATGAGGTATCAGAGGCCCAGAGATGGAAAGGGACTTGCCCAAGGTCACAAGCTAGTCAGTGCCAAGGCAGTACCGATCCCGAGACTCCTGACTCCCAATCTGGCCCTGCCCTGCTCATTTTTCCCTGGTGTGGGTCTGGCTCCCCTGCTCTACCTAAGTGTTGTGATTTACTTGGCTTTGCTAATTTTAAAGTTACGGTACATCTAGAAGCCCTAGGGAAACACACACACACACACACACACACACACACACACACACACACACACACACACACACACACACACATAATCGTCGCCATCATCATTGTCATCACCAGCACCACCACTACAAGGTAACCACTGTTAGCATTATGGGGGACATCCTTCCAGGACATGGAGAAAAACACCTGTCTCTAAGCTCGGGCATGCAGCTAGGGGAAGCGGCTTTCACACTTTGCTTCCGGAACATCCTCCCCACCCAAGGAGTGTGGATCACTGCATCCAGCCCTCACCACTGAGCTTGGAAAAGCAATGGGTGTCCACAAAGAGAATGATGCCAGACCACAGAGTGAAGGCAGAAGATCTAGAGGCTCCTCTTCTGCAGGATTAAGCCCTCAATGCTCCACCATTAGGAAAGTGGTGAGGTGCTTAGTGCATTTCTTTGTGACACGGTGGCCATGCATCCTGACCTGGGCCTGCTGCAGCTGAGGCAAAGAGAGCAGATGACCTGGGTGTGGCTTGGGTTCCTTAGCCAGCAATGAACATTTGTAGTAAGCTGTGCTGGCCTATGGAAGAAGAGTGAGGCCACAAAGGACAGTGAGAGCAAGGGAGGCTAGCATTAATGCCAACGGCAATCCTAGCTGACACCTTACTGGTGTCTGTTATGTGCAAAGAGCCTTACATGGGTGATCCTACTTAACTTTCAGAATGAAGTGTGACATCTGCGGGGCTGGAGTTGACAGGCTCCCTGATGGATCAGTCTGGAGCACAGAGGGTAGGGGGAGCAATGATGGCTCCCAGGTTCCTCTGATAAGACATTCTAAGTGAGTTCAGGCCTTCCCCTGAGCTTACCCATTAACTCCCCTGCCATCAGCGGGAGCCATCCACGCTGGTAAAAAGCAAGTGAGGTAGAAGGAAGCAAGGAAGGAGACTGCTCTCAGGACCCCTTCCCTGCTGATTCTGGCCCCCAAACCACATCCCCCAATCCCCCATCTCCTTCCTGACCAAAGCTGGTGGCAGGAGAGGCAGCCACCAGGAGTCAGGGGAGAATGAGTTGGCTCTCAGAAAAGAGAGGGGAAGAGAGGTTCACTTAGTCCAGTTCCTTCTCTGGAAAGCATTCCCAGGCTGAGCACAGAGAGGCCTCAGACAGGCAGACCTTGGAGCCTGCCGCTGCCTTGAAGAACACTGACTCAGTTTTTTGGGTAAGTGGCGGTTTGCCATAGTTATTCATGGGGTTCTCCCTCTTCCTACAACTTCAGGCCCAGCTCCAAGAGGGGATGCTCTAGTTCTCTGAGAGCGACCCTCTGGGAAGAAGTGAGTGGAGCTGGTAGGTGGACCCCTCAGCAGAGGTATAAAGGAGGAGATACCAGTGAGGCCAGGACTGACAGTGACTTCAGAGGGAAGATGGCATGGACTGATAGCCCCAGGGACAGGCAGCACGCCTCACTCCTTCACCTGCAACCCTCACTGAGCTCTTGCAGCAGCCCTGGAGACTAGGGGCTTGATCATTCTCATTTTAACATTGAGCAAACCTTCTCAGGGGCATATTTTTCTAAGATAAAAGTCAGGTGACATGCTGGTGGCCAGTTCCTTGAAGATCTTTACACTGTTGAGTGCCCTGGAGAAACCCATTTAGAACTTACCCTCAGAGTCCCCAGGTTCACTTGGATACTGACTCCTGGTGGATCCACCCAGAGGCTTGTGGGGGCTGGCTCCCAGGATACGGCCTCACCCATAGGGTCATTTCTTTGGCAGCATCTGAATGACTTCCTGAAAATCAAAGGCATGAAACAACTCTCTTTAAGAATGAGATTGGGGGTTCTTTGAGGGAATAGGACTGCTCTTTTGTCATCTTTGTATCTCCATTCCGACCCTTCAACATTTAGCAAATATACATATAATAAATATTTAATAAATAGCAACAGTAGTCAATGCTAATTGAGTCATATCTCATTTAAGGGTCACAGCTACCTCATAAAGTGAGTATTGTCATGATTGTCTCCATTTTTTAGATGATTAGAGCCTCATAGAGATTGAGGAGTGGGTCCAAGGTCACTCTGCTGCTATTTAGTAGAGTAGATGTGTGACCCAAGAAGCTTCCCTGTCTGCCACGTTTTCCACCACAGAATGCAACTAAGAGTTCCTGCAAAGAGGATGGAGTAGACCTGGGAGCAGACTGCACACAGCCATTCATAGACCCAATGGCAAACTCTGTAGCTCACCCCATCCATATTTGTCCATTTCTGGTCATTTAAAATCCAGTTTCAATTCCACTATTTCATTCCGGGAATGGAATACTTAAGGACGTATTGCATCACCCTTCATGGTTGATGACAGAATCATTGTATCAGTTAGAAATTCCCCACACTGCTTGGAACAGAGTCTCAGGAAAGAGTGGCTTAAAGAATATGTGGATCCCTTTTCCTCTAACATAATGATGTGCAGAAGTAGATGGTTCAGGGCTAAAGCAGCAGCTTCATGATTCCGTCAAGTCTCACACTCTTTCCAATTTTTGACTCTGCCATCCTTATGATATGACTTCCTTTCTTTAGAGTGCCTCGTAGACACAGGATGGCGACTGCAGCCCCACTCTCACATCTGAATTTCAGGCAGCAAGAAGGAAGAGGTAGTGAAGGATAAAAAGGCATATACTAACTGATTTAGTCTCTTCTTTTAAAGATCTTTCCCGAAAGCTTTTCATCCAGCAATGTCCACTTATAATTCATTGACCAGAACTTAGTAAAAGTTTACTCCTGGTTTCAAGGGAGGATAGAAATTCTAATATTTTGAAAACTGGTCACTTTGATGCTTCAATAAAATCATATTTCTTTTAATAAGAGAGGAGCTGGCTGGTTAGCTTGCTTGGGAGAATGTGATGCTGATAACACCAAGGTCAAGGGTTCAGATCCCTTTACCAGCCAGTGCCCTCTGAAAAACAAAAAAAGAAAAACAAGGGGGTGGGGGGGAGTGGATATTGGGTAAGCTCCCCACCACCTTTGCCACAGTTTTACTTTGCCCTGGCCTGGCTTTGGTTTCTGTAACCAAGGACAGCCCTTGGGGGCATTTTCATAGTGCCCCCACCATCAGAAGTGGCTTCCACCATCAGAAACCTTGCAGTGGGTCTGTCCCTGCACTAAATTCCTTCCAACAGTAGCCTTAACAGCACAGCTCCTCTCTGGACTGGTGTAGGTAGGACAGCACCTAAGTGTGTGGAGAATACCCTTGGCTTGGCTATGCCCAGTGGAGGCTCTGAACCTCAGGGGAGCTACTGCTTGTGCCAGCCCATCATAAACTAGGATGCCTCTTCCTGATGTCACCAACTCAGTTATTACTACCTGTCTTAGTCCATGTTGTGCTGCTATAACAAAATCCCTAAGACTGGGTAATGTAAAACGAACAGGCATTTATATCCTCACAGCTCTGGGTGCTTGAAAATCCAAGATTAAGATACTGGTATCTGGCAAGGTCCTTCTTACTGCAGTATTACATGATGGAAAGGCAAAGAGAGAGAGGGGGAGGTGGAACATGCCCTGTTATAAGGGCATTAATCCCAGCCATGGGGACAGAGTCCTTATGGCCTAATCAACTCTCAAAGGTCCTACCTCTTAATATTGTTACAATGGCAATTAAATTTCAACATGAGTTTTGGAGGAAACATTCAGATCCCAGGACTGACATTGTCCAGGACCTCACTATTCAAATGGGGTCCATGGGCCAGCAGAGTTGGCATCACCTGGGAGCTTTTAGAAATGAAGATTTTCAGACCCATTATAGACCTACTGAATCAGAATCTGCATTTGAGCAAGATCCTAGGTAATTCTTGTGCACATTAAAATTTGTGAAGCACTCCCCTTAATAGTGGTGGGCCTCTATAAGTGAGGCCAGGTGACAGGAGGCAGGTGAGCCCACCTGAGACATTTCCTCCAGCATGATTCAAGTAGCTTGGGAAAGTTATTCTCCCACTCTGGGCTCAGTCTTCCCACTCTAACATGGAGGGTGTTCATCAGACTCCTACTCCATGAACTGTGGTCTTGGACCAGCAGCATCAGCACCACCACGCTGTTAGAAATGCAGAATCTCAGGCCCCACCCCAGAGTGATTGAATAGTAGTGTGAATTTTAGCAGACTCCCTGGTGATGCACGTGTACCTTAAAGTTTGAGAAACCCTGCACTCAATGCTCTGTGTGTCCTGAAGTGAGAGAAATAAAAGTAACTTGGGCAACTGGTGCCAGGTTCCTGGACAATGAAGTGGATGATGGGAGGTGACCGATTCCTGCAGCTCCATGAGGTGGGCTGAGTGGAGTGAAATTTCCTTGGAAAGCTCCGTGACTGGCAGACCACAGGGTCAGAGGGCAGTGAGTGTGGTGAGCCACACGGCTAGTGCTGTAGGTCTCTGGGCTAGATCTGGGGCGGGGGTCAGTCTTGTGGGGTCCTCATCCGGCACTTCTCTAGAGCTGCATGAGGACCTGCAGGTGAAAGCAGGAGCTGCAGGCAGGGCTCTGGGGATGGCTCTGGACTACACCGCCCACCTCCCCTTTTCTCTCCAGGGTAGGTGGGCACATCTGAGGAGCATCAGTGAGCTGTGAGCACAGCACCGAGTCAAGGGAGCCTGCTTTTCAGCAGGAGAAGGAAGCGGAGCCTACCTCACCAGTCTTCTTGCTACCGAACACTCGGTTGTTAAAAGGAATCCTTTAAAACTGTTTGATGTTTTGTACTAAATAAAGCTATGTTCCCACTCCACTTGAGCTTATAATGGAGTCTAATTTTATAAAGAAGCCAATTAATGGCCTTGTAAATATAAAAGAAAGGATCCCTGCTTTTTTTTCTTGGCCAAAAGGTCCCAGAAGTTCGTCCTGTTAAAAATGTCAAATTTTGCTCTGAAGAATGGCAGGACTTCTTCGAGGAGAATAACAGGAAATGACTCACGGAGGGCACCCTGAGGCCGTTCAGCTGTACAAAGAGGCCCCCTGCATAGTAATGCCTGGCTGCTGGCCCTGGCCAACTGCAGGGAGGAAAGTGCCCCGCCCACGAGGGGGGGTGCTGCCCATCTTCTCCAGGCAGGGGCTGCTCTGTGGGGCCCCAGGGACTGCCCGCATGCAGAGATGCTGTGATGCTGAAAGCTGGACAGAGTCAGGATTTGGTGCCGCAAGGAAAACTCATCTAGAAATAATGCTAAATTAAGCACACAGAATTGCCATTCTAGGGACTCTCAGCTGTACTGGCTTCTCTAGCTCTCACCTTGATCCCATTTGAAGAGTTAGGTGGGTTCACTGCAGAGCAGGTGGAGTCCTGGAAGATACCTCTCTTGATCTCTTGCAGACTAACTCAGGCCTGAATCTTTTTCCTTCTGTCTAGCTCCCCATCTGCCTCCTCTTTACTTCCCTTCTCCCTTTTCCCCCTTTCCACACCCTTGTCCTGTTCCCTCCTCAATATCTGGGCTCTGCTCTGAACAAGGCCTTCAATAAGGTTGGGGACTCCACCCCAAACTTCCCAGATCTTTTGGTGATGGGTCAGAAGATATTTAGATGGAACATTCCAGTACAACCACAGCATTGTGAAGATACTGAACTTCTTCCATACCAGTGGTTAAGTGTGGCTGCAGCCTTGAACCCCTGTATTAGTTAGTCAGAAAACATAATCCACCTCAGATGGATCAGGAAACTTTAATGAAGCGACTATAGATGGAGTTGTATTGGTTATCAACTGTTGTGAAACAAATCACCTCAATACTTTGCAGCTGAAAACAACAAGCATTCACTATCTCTCAGAGTTTCTGAGGGATGAGAACCTGGGAGTGGCTTAGCTGGGTGGTTGTGGCTCAGCATTTCTCCCAAGGTGGTCAAGCTGCCTGCTGGGGCTACAGTCATGTGAAATCATCTTGAGACTTGCTTGGTGCTGCAGGATCTGTTTGCAAGCTCACTCCGAGGATTGTTGGCAAGCTACAATTCCTTGCTGGCTATTGTTAGTGACCTCAGTTTTTTGCCATGTTGGCCTCTCCATAGAGCTACTCATAATCTGGGGGTCTGCTTCCCCCATAGTGAGTGATCCAAGGTCACTGCATAGTAAGTGATCCACTTGAGTTGTACAAGCGACCCAAGAGAAAGCATGCCAGAAGGTACCCAAGACAGAAGCAGCAGTCTTTTGTCACTTAATCTCAGAAGTAGATGTACCATCACTTCTGCTCGATGTTACTGGTCATACAAAGCAAACCGGATACAGTGTGGGAGGGGACTTTGCAAAGGTATGAAGACCAGGAGGTAAAGACCACTGGAGGCTATCCTGGAGGCTGGCTATCCCAGGAGTTAAGGATGTTGAGACAGTCAGAGACTAGCAATAGCAGAAAGCTCTTTCCATCCATAGACTGGATGGGGAGAAGGGAAGACAGTGTTGCTGGAGCCAGGAAGAGGTGAGACAGTGGGAAAGGTATGCATGACAGGAGTTGTACCACTAGAGGAGACAGCCATGCCAGAAACACAGCCCGGAGCAGGGGGGAAATGCCCCAAGTGACTCCTCTTCTTTCCCTTCAGTCTCTTGCTGCTGCTTCCCATTCACTGAAGCCAACTGGGAGTCAGGCAGTGAGAAGTCTAGTTGATGTAGCCTGGAAGGGTCTGCCTCCCTGGACACAGACCAAAGACGAGAAGGGCAGAGAATGGCTCTGAGGTAGGCATGTGGGTAAATGGATTCTAAATAGCACCCTAAGTGTTCTCTGGCCGCCCAGCCTGCCCTGGCTCCTCCCCTGATGCCACACCCCCTAAATGTCCTGGGATTTAACAACTAAAGTGTCGCACCCAGCCACACCTCTAATTCACACTTTCTCTACCTCCCCTTTGGCCAATCTCAAGAACTGTCTCCAGCACTCAGTGACATCCATTCTGTTTGTCCGGTGCCCAAGCCTTACTAGGGGTTAAATATTTTGATTATTACCTTTGGCCAGAACAGTCAGTAAAGAAAATGATTTGAACTAAAACAGAATGATGGCCCAAAGAGAGGTGAGAGAGGGATTTTGGTCTAGAAAGTGGAGAACCCATGGTTCACACACTGTTCCACATTTCTGAAGCAGCCTCAACCCAAGGCAGAAGAAGGCTCCTACATCCCATGGCCAAGGGCTCCCCTGACTCAAAAGAGCTGCCATTTTGAATTTGGAACAAATCTCTCCAGGCCACCAGCATTTTACCAGTGGTTTGGCATGCCCTGTATGGCCCCTGTGGTGGGATGAGGGGCAGGATACAGATCAGGGTGCAGCAGACTAAGTCCATGTTCCTGAACAGAATGTCCTCCTCACCTTTGTCCAAGCTGTTCCCTGCATAGTGACGATAAGTCTTGACAGTCAGCTTGGAATAAAGTTAGGCAAAGAAACTTCCCGAGATTGAGTCCAGAGCTGTGTTGGGAAGAGAAAAGAAGGGGAGGGTATTCCCGTGGAGGAAATTGGTGTAAGGAGGATTCAGGATGGGAACTGCCAGGATTATACAAAGAGCAGCCTGGGGGCTGGCAGGGTCTGAATGGGAAATAGTGGGTGGGTGGATTAGAGGTAAAATGCCCATCACGGCCTGCAAAAGAGAGCCCCGGTACCTATGTTCTTTCTCTCCCTGGGGTCTGCCTGGGCCACTTAGTCCATGTCTGAGACCAGCTGTGGCATGACGGGCCAGCTGAGGAAAGGTCTGTGATGGCAGGCCGAATTGGACACCACACAGGAAAGGAGGCCAGGTCATTGTAATATGGACTGTACTTTTGCATAATTCTTTGCATGTTTATTATGATGTGTTTACTCTCTAAATGAGCAGAAACCCATCCAGAATTTCTCCTCTTTTCCAACAGCTCTGGTTTTCGGCATTTCTGTCCCTGACCATTCCCTCACACACCTCCAACCTGGCGTACATCTCCCTGTCCTTGCTATGCTCACCCAGAGATGAGCGCCTATAGTATGAGCAAGCCGAGCTCGGAACTCAGCGAGCACCTGAATCAGCTCTTCCATTCTATTAAGGTAAAAATTAAGCCCAGAGAGGAGATGGGTTTTGCTCAAGGTCACGCAGCGAGTTGGTGGGAAAGCAAGGATCAGCTGCCCCTGCAACACTGTGAAGAAGGGCAGGGAGGTTTACTCAGCATCATGGGGAGGGAGCGGGGAAGTAGCTGCAGCCCCAGTGGCTCTGGGAAAAGGCTGATGTTGGGCTCATCAGAGCATTCTTAAGTGTAATTGACTTTTAGACATTAAACTTTTACCAGAATGAGCTCATATGGTCTGTAGGGAGAGGGAAAGTGCCTGGCATTTCCTGCCTCTTGGGGCAGCGTCTGGGTGCGGACAGCCCATCCTCCTGGCTACAGGATGGAGCCCTCCCCGGGGAGGGAGAAGAGGGGTGAGGTCCCAGGAGAGGGTGCAGGCCAGGATACAGAGTGCTCAGTGGCCAGCTGGTCCTCACCAGCTCTGGGCAGGGAAGGGACAGGGGCTAAAATCACCCACCCAACAGCCCTCAAGGAGTCATGCTTGGTGCTGTGAGTCACTACTGCAGGAGTACAGGAGGAGAGACAGAGAACTCAGTCCCTGCTCATGGTCCCTGACTATGCTCACTCACCAGTTTGTCCCTAAATCTGTCCTACCATTTTGTTTAAATCACCACCAGTCTCTGGCATCAGTTTTCTTATCTGTATAATGAGGAGCAAGGCCAGATGATGTTGTGAAGTTTTCTGAGCTTTGTCATTCCTTAATGAGGGAGTTATAATTCTTATCCCAAGGGCTTCTTTCCAAATATTGGGGCAGCCATTCCCTATCCCCAGGCAGGGGTATCCCCAGGCAGGTAGGCGGATGCCAAAGCTTAGCAGCCATCCCTGGAACAGCAACAGCCTCTCCATTCAGACTTTAGTGCTAAAATGAGGGATCCAAAGGCTTATTGAGACTTCCATTTAGGCCCCCAAATCTCAAAGGCTTGTTGAAGTTGACATCCCATGAACTGAATGTATTTAAAGTGTACAATTTGATAAATTTTGATACATATTATTCACTGTGAAACCATCACCACAGTCAAGGTAGTAAACATCCATCATCCCCAAAAGTTTCCTCCTGCCCCTTTATCCTCCCTTCTTATCAACCCTGCTCCCATCCCCAAGTTACTACTGATTTACTTTTCATGATTATAATTTAGTTTTCTAGAATCTTACATAAATGGCATCACAAAGCAAATACTTGTTTTTGTCTAATTTCTTTCACTTAGCATTATTCTTTTGCGAATCATTCGTGTCATTACATGTATGGATAGTTTATTCCTTTGTGTTTGCTGAGTAGTATAATATTGGATGGATATACCACAATTTATTTATACATTCACCTCATCATCTGTTGATAGACATTTGGTTTGTTTGCCGTTTTTGGCTATTAAAAATGAAGCTGCTAATAGCATTCATGCACAAGCCTTTAATTTTTTTGAGCTTTCTTTTCTTTCTTTTTTTTTTTTGATGGCTGGCCAGTACAGGGATCAAACACCAGACTTCAGTGTTGCAGTCAGCACCACGCTCTAACCAACTGAGCTAACTGGCTGGCCCCTGTATTTTTCTTTTGAATGTTCCCATTTTTTAATTTGTTGTCAATCTTAATCCCATTTGGATTGCATTTACTTTCCTGATTTTTTAAAAATTATTTTTAATGACACGTAATTATTGTACATATTTATGGAGTACAGTGTGGTATATTGATACATGTATTATACAATGTGTAATGATCAGATCAGGGTAATTAGCATATCCATCATCTCAAATGTTTTTCATTTCTTTGTGTTGGTCCCATTTAAAATTCTCTCTTTTAGCTATTTGAAAATATACAATAAAATATTGTTAACTATAGTCACTGTGCAATTCTATAGAACACTAGAACTTATTCCTCCTATGTAGCTATAATTTTTTATCCATTAACCTACTTTTCCCTATCTTCCTGCCCCCACTCTTTCCAATATTTAGTAACCATGGTTCTACTCTCTACTTCTACGAGATCAATTTTCTTAGCTTCCACATTTGAGTGAGAACATGTAGTATTTTATCTCTCTGTGCCTGGTTTATTTCACTTAACATAATGTCCTCCAGGCTCATCTGTGTTGCCACAAATGACAGGATTCCATTCTTTTGTATGGCTGAATTAATATTACATTGTGTATATATACCACATTTTAAAAATTTGCTTACCTGTTGATGGACACATAGGTTGATTGCATATCTTGGCTATTGTGAATAGTGCTGCAATAAAGTTGGAAGTGCAGATAGCTCCTCAGCATACTGATTTCATTTCCTTTGGATGTATACCCAGTAGTGGGATTGCTAGATCATGTAGTACTTCTATTTTTGGTTTTCAAGAAATTTCCATACTGTTTTCCATAATGGCTGTACTAATTTACATTCCCAACAACAGTGTATGAGAGTTCCCCTTTCTCAGCATTCTCTCCAGTATTTGTTATTTTTTGTCTTTTTGATGATAGCCATTCTAACTAGGGTGAGATGATATCTCACTGTGGTTTTGATTTGCATTTTCCTGATAATGGTGATGAACATTTTTTCATGTACTTTTTGGCTATTTGTATGTCTTCTTTTGAGAAATGTCCACTCAGATCATTTGCCCATTTTACACTTGACTTTTTTTTTTGCTGTCTAGTTGTTTGAAATCCTTCTATCTTCTGAATACTAATCGCTTGTTGGATGAATGTTTGCAAATATTTTCTCTCATTTGGCAGGTTGTTTTTTTCAGCCTGTTGATTCTTTCTTTTGCATGCAGAAGCATTTTAGTTTAATATGATACCATTTGTCTATTTTTGCTTTTGTTGCCTGTGCTTTTGAGGTCTCATCCATAAAATCTTTGCTCAGACCAGTGTCCCAAAGTACTTCTCTTTCGTTTTCTTCTAGTAGTAGTTTAATAGTTTTGGGTTTATATTTAAGTGTTTAATCCATTTTGAATTGATTTTTATATATGCTGAGAGACAGAGGTCTAGTTTCAGTTTTTCTGCATATGGATATCCAGTTTCCCAGCACCATTTACTGAATAGACTGTTCTTTCCCAAGTGTATGTTCTTGGAACCTTTGTTGAAAATCAGTAGGCTGTAAATATGTGAAGGTATTTCTGGGTTCTCTATTTTGTTCCATTAGTTTATGTGTTTGTTTTTATACCAGTACCATGCTGTTTTGGTTACTATAGCTTTGTGATATATTTTGAAATCGGGCAGTGTGATGCTTCCTTTTGTTCACGATTGCTTTGACTATTTGGGGTCTTTTGTGGTTCCATATGAATTTTAGGAATATTCTTTCTATTTCTGTGAAAAATGCCACTGGTATTTTGATAGGGATTACATTGGATGGGTAGATTGCTTTGGGTAGCATGAATGTTTTAACAACATGAATTCTTCCAATCCATGAACATAGGGTATCTTTCCATGTTTTTGTGTCTTCTTCAATTTCCTTCCTCTGGAAAAAATATTTTTCAAATGTTTTACAGTTTTCACTGTAAAGATCTTTCACCTCCTTAGCTAAATTTATTCCTAGGTCTTTTATTTTTTTGGTAGCTATTGTAAATGGGATTGTTTTTTAAATTTATTTTTCAGTTAATGCATTCTTGGTGTATGGAAACACTACTAATTTTAGTATGTCAACTTTATATCCTGCAACTTTACTGAATTCGTTTATCAGTCATAGGAGTTTTTTGGTGGAGTATTTAGGTTTTTCCATCTACAAGATCATGTCATCTGCAAGCAGGGACAATCTGACTTCCTCCTTTCGAATTTGAATGACATTTGTGTCTTTCTCTTGTCTAATTTCTCTGGCTAGGAGTTCTGGTTCTATGTTGAATAAGAGTGGTGAAAGTGGGCATCCTTGTCTTGTTCCAATTCTTAGAAGAAAAGTTTTCAAATTTTCTCTATTCAGTATGATGTTAGCTCTGGGTTTGTCACATATGGCCTTTGTTGTGTTGAGGTACATTTATTCCACAGCTACGTACAAATCTTTGTGTGGTATGTGTTTTCATTTCTGTTGGGAAGATACCCAGGAGTGGAATGGTTGGGTTGTGTGGTTGGTAGCTGCATGTTAATTTTGTAAGAAATAAGGAAACTGTTTTCCAAAGTGGCTGCACCATTTTACATTCCCACAAGCAATGTTGACAGTTCCACTTACTCAATATCCTCACCAAACTTGGTAGGGTCAATTTTTTAAAATTTTCTTTTTCTTTATTTCCTTTTCACCATTTGGAAGAAATCCAGTTTATTGACCTTTTTGTTCAAAAATTAGTGCTTTATGTGTTGTGTTTATGAAATCTTTTCCAATTTAAGATCATTAAGATTATCTCCCATGTTTTCTAATAGAAGTTTTGTAGTTTAGCTCACATTTAGGTCTATGATCCATTTTGAGTTAATTTGCACATATGGTGAGAAGCAAAGGTCAATGTTCATTTCTTTCTTTTTTTTGCATATGAATATCCAATTATTACAGAACTATTTTTGGAAAGAGTATCCTTTCCCCATTGAATTGCCTTGACAGCTTTGTTAAATACCAATTGAGCATATATATGTGTGTCTATTTCTGGATTCTATTCTGTTCCTTTGAGCTATTTGTTTGTATTTATGCCAGTAACATACCATCTTGATTACTGTAGCTGTATAATAATTCTTGAAATCAGATAGGTAATGTTAGCCTCTCCAACTTTGTTCTTTTTCAAAATTGTTTTTGCTATTCTAGGCCCTTTGTATTTCCATGTAAATTTAAGAATCAGTTTAATTTCTACAAAAAACCTGCAGGGGCTTTGACTGGGATTATGTTGGGGGAAAGTTAATATCTTAACGATATTTAGTCTTCTGATCCATGATTGTGGTATTATCATTTTTAGTTGTTTAGAACTGTTCAGATTTCTTTCAGGACTGTTTTGTAGTTTTCAGTAAACAGAGCCTACACTTCAGTTGTCAAATTTATCTCTAAGTATTTCATATTTTTATGCTATTATAAATAGCATTTTTAATTTTTTTTTTTTTTTTTTTTGTGATCAGCCGCACCGTGCTCAGCCAGTGAGCACACCAGCCATCCCTATATAGGATCCGAACCCGTGGTGGGAGCGCAGCTGCGCTCCCAGCACTGCACTCTCCTGACTGCGCCACGGGGTCAGCCCACATTTTTAATTTTAACTTACAGTTATTCTTTGCTAGTATGTAGAATTACAATTAATTTTAAAACAATAATTTTGTACCTGCTGGCTTGCTAACCTCACTTTTTTCATAGATTCCATGGAATTTTCTACATAGTCAATTATGTCATTTACTAACAAAGAGAGTCTTTCTTCTTCTCCAGTCTGTCTGGATGCCTTTTATTTTTTCTTGCCTTATTTCCCTGGTTAGAATTTCTTGTACAATGTTAAGTAGAAGTGATATGAGCTGACTTCCTTCCCTTATTCCTGATAGGGGAAATACATCATCATGTAATTAGCTCTCATTTATTTCATGCCTTTCATCATGTTGAGGAAGTTACCTTCTATGCCTAAATTGCTGAGAGCTTAGAGCATTTTTGGTTTTGTTTTTTTTTTTTTATCAGAAATGGATATTAGATTTCAGTAAATGACTTTTTTGAAGCATTTAAGTCTTTCTTTCTGAGTTCATCAACATGGTGTGTTACACTGAATTGATTTTCAACATTAGACAAACCACATATTTCTGGGATAGATTCCACTTGGTTGTGATGTATTTCTTAAATATATCTGGATTTGATTTGCTAAATTTTATAAAAGATTTTTGAACTATGTTCATAAATGATATTGGTTTGCAGTTTTCTTTTCTTGATGTGTCTTGGTCTGGTTTTTATATTAGGGTAATTCTTGCCTTACAGAGTGAATTGGAAATATTATCACCTCTTCAACTTTCTGGAAGAGTTTGTGTAGAATTGGAATTATTTTTTCATTTGATGTCTGATAGAATTTGCCATCTGAAGCCATCTGGTCCAGGAGTTTTCTTTGTGGAAAGGGTTTAAACTACAAATTCAATTTTAAAAACAGATATAGCACTATACAAATTATCTATTTTTCCTTGAGTGAGGTTAGTTCGTGTCTTTGAAGAAATATGTTTATGTCATCTAAGTTGTTGAGTTTATCAGAATAAAATTGTTTGTGATAATCCCTTATTATTCCTGTGGTGATATTACCTCTTTCATTCCTGATATTATTCATTGTGATGGCTAATATTGGTGTCAACTTGATTAGATTAAGAAATACCTAGAAACCTGGTAAAGCATTATTTCTGGGTGCATCTGTGAGGGTGCTTCCAGAAGAGATTAGCATATAAGCCTCAGTGGACTGGATGGGAAAAATCCACCCTCAATACGGGTGGGCACCATTCAATTTGCTGGGGACCTGGAGAGAATAAAAACAGAGGAAAAAGTGAATCTTTGGCTCTATCCACTGGAGCTGGGATATACTCTTCTCTCCTATCTGTGGACATCAGAACTCGAGACTCTTTAGACTTTGAGTTTCAGGACTTACACCAGTGGCACCTCCAGCTTTCGGGCCTTTGGCTTCAGGTTGAGAATCACACCATTGGCTTCCCTTGTTGTGAGGCTTCCAGACTTGAATTGAGCCACATTACCAGCATCCAGTCTTCAGACAGCCTTTTGTGGGACTTCGCAGCCTTTATAATCATGTGAAAGAATTCCCCTAATAAATCCCCTCTCATCTATTTATGTACATATCTTATTGGTTCTGTCTCTGTGGAGATCTCTGACTGATATGGTCATTTATGTCTCCTTTTTCTGATCAGTTTAGCTAGAGGTTTCTCAATTTTATTGATCTTATCAAAGAGCCAGCTTTTATTTTCATTGATTTTATCTATTATTTTTCTGCTTTCCCTTTTGTTAATTTATCTCTTATTTTTATTATTTTATCTCTTCTGTTTTCTTTGTGTTTAGTTTACTCCCCCCCCCCCCCCAGTTTGTTATGATGGAAACTGAAGTCATTGATTTGGGAACTTCTTTTTTTTCATATAGCATTTTAGTGCTATACATTTTCCTCTAACTATTGCTTTAGATGTATCCCACACATTGCCATGTGTTGTATTTTGTTTTTATTTAGTTCAAAGTACTTTCTAATATCTCTTTTGGTTTCTTTTATGACCTATGGTTTATTTAGGAGTATGTTACTTTTAGTTTTGAATTTTAGGGATATTCCAGATTTTTATGTTGTTGATTTCAAATCCAACTTGATTGTGATCTGACAACATATTTTTATGATTTGAATATTTTTAAATTTATTAATACATTTTCTGGCCCTGTCTTAGTTAGTATTCCATACGTACTTAAAAATAATGTGCTTTTTGCTCTTGTTGAGTTCTAAAAATATCAATTAGATAGAGCTGGTTTATAGTTTTGTTTAAATCTTCTACATTTTTTATATTCTTGGCCAATTGCCCAATCCTAGAGCAGTCACTCCCAGCTCCAGGCAGTGTATTTCCTTTGTTTGATAAGTCTCCCTAGATGGGTGGACCATTGCTTGGGACTCTGCTTCCCTCTTATGGAAGAGCAGAAACCTCTTTCAAACTTTAGTGCTAAAATGGGTGATCCAAAACCTCAGAGATCTCCATTTAGACCCAAAGAAATTTTTTTTCAAGTGTTGCACTTTAGAGAATTAATTTGTGAGAAAACCAATCTGGAAGTCTGACAAAGGCTCATGAATCAATAGAGTATGAGCTGTCAGTGTGATTTGGCTCCAGAATTGCTTTTAAAATAAAGGAAGAGCTTAGAGTATGGGAAGGGGGTCAGGCAACTTGAAGCTGCACTGGCACATCAGGCACAGTGTTTTTACTTAACCTGTATTCTCATTCAGGGTGTCTTGAGTTGGGGGATTAATGGAGATTAAAGAAGTCTGAATTAGTACCCCCAGGATACCTGTTTGTATCACTACTGTCTGACTAGCATACTTGCAGTCTACATTAATGGAAGTATATTGTTCAAAGGGAGGGATAGTCCCACTGCCCCCTGTGCACCTGGTTTTAGAGGAGATAGATTAAGCAGAGTTTGCCTGGAGAAGAAGGGAGAGTATGGTAAAAGGATGGAAACTATCTCAAAATACTAGGGAACCAAATGTATTGACAACTGAGTATGGTAAATTTGGAGAGGGAGATTGGCCTCTCTGTGATGCATGTTCCCATATCGTAAAAAGAACTTTGAAAGCAAGAATTATCTCCAAAGGAGAAGAAATAGATGGTGAAAAAGTTTACAGACACTGCCAGGAAAACCCTGTACCCACCCTTCAACTTTAACTGTGTTATCCCTTTTTGTCTGGGAAGCAGCACAGTAGTGGTTGATAGCTTGAGACCTGGAGCTGGAATGCTTGGGCCAGTTATTGCCTTTGTGGTCTTGAACAAGCCTCTTATTTCCTCTACATGCCTCAGTTTCCTCATCTGTATAATGAAGGTTAAAAATAGTTTCTACCTAGTAGAGCTGTTGTGAAGAGGTAATGCTGGTAAAGTAGCTACCTGGCCCAGGATAAGCGCTCAGTAAATGTTAGCTCTTGTTTTCTCACTGCCTCTTTGATTACTCTTTGCATATTGAGGGACAGGATTGCCCATTAATGACCCTGAAGGTTCTATATGGGTTGCCTAGCAACAAGCTACCCGGGACCAGTGGCTGCCCCTCCTTGAGCAGGAGGAGCTGTACAGGATTTCAACTTCCCCAAGGGCATTGGGTGCTAGTAGCTGACATCTAAGACTGCTCCCCAGAGCAGATATCTCCTGAGCCCAGATTGTTTATAAGGCAAGCTTTCATCCTTGCCCTAAAAAAGGATAGAGGACTAGGGGATGGGATCTTTTTCTGGAATACAACCGTGGTGTGCCTTGACTCCTGCATGCTTCTTGGTGGAAAGAATGAAAGTGTGGGACTGTGTATCTCATCTTGTAGCCTGAGTTTCTCCAGTGAAACCTACTCTGTGCCCATACTGTGTTGAGATGTTTACCTTCACCTACCCCCCACATCCTTCCTTGAACTGTCTCACTCCTCTTTATTGTCTAAAAGCATGCCTCCAGGGCAAGTCCTCTGCCTCCTTTTAGATCTTGCTATGCTTTCTCTCCCAAAATTTCGTCTGCTCCTGGGGTTTCAGATGTCACCCTTGTGCTGAGGACTCTTGCCCACACCTTGTCCTCAAGTTCCAGGTGCGGCTGGACATTGTTAGTTGGACCTGGCGTCTAAATCTTCAAACTATTTAAAATTGAGTTAATTTTTAGGTTTTCTTCTTTCTTAGCCATGAAAACAAACATAAAGAAACCAAACAAAAAACCCTCTCTTCTCCTACACTCAGGAACTTTGTGACTTGTACTGTCATCTATCTTGTCACCCTGGTCAAAAACCCTAGGGTTCCCGCAGGCTCCTCCCCATGGCCAGTCAGTTGGCACAAGCATCCCAGAGTCTGGCTGCATTGCCCCTCCTTCCTTCCCAAATCAGGGCCTCTTCCCCACCAGCAGTACTAAGGTCTCTTTCTCCCCCATTTCACCTTGCACACCCTGTCGAGCCAATTTTCCTTCAGTGCCTCCCATTACCTAAATATAACTCTTCACTCTGGTACTTGAGGCTTTCCACACACAGTCCATTTCTAGGATTCAGTTGCTGCTGCTCCACCATCTATACTCTATGGCCAGTAAACTGGGTAACTCATACTTCCTTACACTTTCTAGCTTCCATGGTGCTGCCTGTCCTGTCTCCTCCATGTCAAACACCTTCCTAAACCACTTTCACCTGTCAAAACCCTACACATCTATCAAGCTCATGCCAGATGCTCCTCTCTCGGGAAGACTTCCTGTGAGCTTGCCTCCATTTATATCCTCTGAGAAAAGGTGTGTCCCTGGTTTATGACAACTTGTTATGTTCTATTGTATTATCATCACATGGACATGTTGTGCAATTCTTTTCAATTAGCATATATGCTCTTGAGGTTATGGCTATTAGAAACAGTTTATACAAGGTGTACTGCACTGGTCCTCATGAATATGTCTGTCAATTGAATTGAACAGGGGCTGATTTACCTGGAGAAGAGAGACTCAGAGGACTAGGGGACTGGTTTCATGTGCCTCTATTACTGTTTACCATGGATACTCAGCGTGGTCCCAGGAAAACAGAGCTTGGACCAACATCTCTGTCTCTTGGGGGTATCCTGGGTCCTCGCACAGCCAGAGGCATCTTTGGGGAGGATGAGCTTCCTGCCACCCATCCAGGGTTTTTGATAATTCACCACTTCTTGCCTTGGCTCTCCCCTCTTCAGCCTCTGGCTCTCTATGTGCCAGCCTCACACACAGATGCTATGCAGCTCTCGGAAAGGAACATGTTGGACATTTGCTGCCATCTAGTGAAGGAAGCGTGGTTCAACCTCTTGCTAAAGCCAAGCAGATCCTGTGCTCTCCTTAAAAGGTGGCCCCAGGAATCCAGTTCTGGCCAAACAGAACCAAATGGACATGTACAGGTGTGTGTGTTGGGGGGGGGACCAAAACTTCTCCACAGAGCAGATCCCATCCAAGCCCCTAAATGGTAATTTGGAATGATCAAGACCATATTCTTCCAGATCCTCCCAAGAGGTACTCCTACTGGAATGATGACCAACCCTCTTTTTCAGAAAATTTGGTAGGAATCTATAAAACACTCAGAGTTCGTAATCAGAGGCATCTTTCAGAGGAACTATAGGTCATTTCCAGTACCTCAAGGAGAACTTGGCCATGACTTCAGAACTGATGATTTTCACAAGGCCTTCGCAGTCCTGCATAGGAACCCCTATGGCCCATCTCAAAGGTATTCTGGCCCTGGCAACACCCACTCTCCCCTTCCCCAGCATGAAACAAAGGCTCAGGCTCCACAAGGTAAGTGACAATGTACAAGTCACTTAAGCTCTCTGAGCCTCAGTTTTCTCATTTTTATTTTTTGGTTTTCTCATTTTTAAATGGGGAATACTTTCCTCTTTCATTGGGTTGTCATGAGGTACAAAAGAGATTATTCATGAAATTAGCCAGTGCCCTATGCACACAGCCACTAAATAAATATTAGGCAATGATATTATCACTACTTTCACCAATGCTCCAATGCACAAGTCTGCCTACAAAACTAACAAAATTCAGGCCCTTGATGTGAATACATCAAGTCATGGTTAAATCTTGTACACACTGAAAATAATCACCCCCTCAACTTGCCACAAAATCCAGTGCTGCCCTTCTCTCTGCTGGGCAGTGGAGGAATGTCAGAGGCTTGGACCTCAGATTCCAGGCTGCTGACAGACACATCAGCTTCCTATCTATCTGAGGTATAGGATTCAGGGCTATTTCTGTGAGGTTTTCCTCCACACCTAGACTATCACGATGTAGGTATTTTGCCCCCAGCCCAGCCTCTTTGGGGACTGAAAGCCTAATACCTTTTTGGCCTTCGGGCATTTCCAGTTTTAAGGTAAGTCCTGCGCTTCTCTTGGGCCAAGCACTTTTGATAGGCCTGGGTTTTTCTCTGCGCTGCATTTCCTGCACACATTCGGCCAGAACCGAGTATACGGCTCATCAGATGGCTAAGATCACTGGCTAACCAGCATGTCTTGTGGCTCCCCGCCCTGTGGCCTGGGTGTTGCTCAGCGGGTGCTCCCTCTGTTCAAGGTGCTCACTGCAGATATTTTAACCAGCGTCAAGTGGGACTTTCTTATTAGTTCCAGCAAATGGTGCACTGGAGCCAGCTCTGGGCAGCTCTCAAGAACTTATTCAGAGCATCTCTTCCCAATTCCACATCCTAACATTACGTTAGCAGCTTGAAATCAGCCATAGTGGGAGTATTCACACCACAGAAATCAGTGAATGCTGCAGAGTGTGGCTTTTTCTCTTTCCCCCTGAAGCACCAACTGTTAAACACTTATCAGATACATGGCTGGCTCCAGCCTTTCATTCCAAGTAAAGCACAACATTTAAACCACTACTTACACAGGCACCAAACAAGAGGGAAATATTAGTATACTATCTGAAAGAAATGCAAACTGAAAGTCTCATGTATTTATTTTTCAAATATATATAACAGAGATTGCAGCTGTGAAAGATAGAATGGTAACTGACAAGTCAATATCATGCCTTTAGGTTTGAAATAAATCCAAAATATGTAATGTTGATTTAAAAAATCCGCAATAAACCATTCACTTATTGGCACATTTTGGATTTCCACTTAGCTTGGAAAAGAGCTGTATGTCATAAACCATACACTTGTACTGGGAAAAACATCCAACAAATGTATAGGGTAATGTACCTAGCAACATACGGAAAAACACAATTTAACATGTTAATGTGTTTTTTGTTTCTTATTCCTTTGTTTTGACATAATTTAAGTTGTGTTTTGATCCTAAAATTAGTGTGTCTTCTTCCTTATTAAAGCAGTAACAGTGGTTAATAGTCAGGCAGCCTTATCCTACATCTCTCTAAGAATCATTTAAAATGAACATTTAAATATCACTTCTTTTAGCCAGAGTAAAATGGAGTAGCTAGTTCAGTGAGTCCACTGCTTGTTCATACACTGAGGTGTGGCCCCCTGGAACTCAGAGGCTATAGGCAAGGCTGTGAGGCTGTGAGGCAGGGGTGGAGGTGAGGGACTCAGTCACAATGGACCTTGCCCTTGGCCACCCCAGAACTGGACAAATCTCCATTGCAGAGTGTCTGGAGTGGTGAATGAGGCCTGTCTTCCAAGGCACACAAGCTCATCTTCTTCATGTGCTTTCGAAAGGCCTTTTGAATAATAGCAGCACCTCTCTCCTCTTCCTTTCTCTTGGTGGTGGTGACAATAGGTTCGTATAACTTCTTGTAAGGATTGGCTTCCATAAACTTCTCTTCCATCATTGCTTTCATGCTATCCAGGCCATTGGAGTCACCCAGTACCCTAGTTGTGAATGCGAAGAGAATATCCATGCAGTGGAGGCGATCGCCACTCACCATAGGCAAGTCCATTACTAGAAATTGAAATTTATTTGGCTTTGCCACACGCAAAGGCTCAGGCAGGGCATCAGCAAAGTCAGAAAGGGCAGAATATTCGATAAACTGTGTTGCTTCTGGGTCAAACTTTTCCCATACTTCGTAGAATATATCAAAGTCATCTTCACCCAAAGGATCCTCACTTTCTTCCGTGGCTGTATTGAAGTTCTCTAAAATCACAGCTATATACAAGTTGACAACAATGAGAAAAGATATGATGACATAACTGACGAAATAGGTTATGGCTATGGCGGGGAGGTGGCAGTTCTCCGAGGAGGGGTTACATGTGTCGTTTGATTGCAACATGGGGCTGAGGAGGGTATCCCAGCCTGCTGACGTGGTTATCTGGAAGAGACAGAGCATGCTTCCAGCAAAAGTTTGAAAATTTAGTATGTCATCAATTCCAGACTCTGGCTTCACTTTGGAAAAACAGTTCATACCAAAAATGGCGTAAATAAACATAACCAGAAAGAGTAGAAGACCAATGTTGAATAGAGATGGAAGGGACATCATCAGAGCAAAAAGGAGGGTCCTAATTCCTCGTGCTGCTCGAACAAGTCTTAGGATTCGGCCAATCCGAGCCAAGCGGACAATTCTGAAGAGTGTTGGAGGGAAAGGAATGTGCTCCTGGTTTTCCAAGGCAGCAACCATTGTACCTTAGAAGAAGGAGAAGGATCATTGAACTCCCGGCAGGCATACTGGTTTCAGACTCAGCTTATTTCCTGCTGCAGAATCCCAGTAGAGCCAACTTTTTACTAATACTTTGTAATTTATGCACAAAACTAAGATTTTTTTTTACCAATACCAGGGAAAATATTTATCTGTGCTTTAACTTGGAAAATGATTTCCAAGGGCCATGCAATTTTAGATAGTACTTTAGATGGGATAGTACTTTAGATGCCTAAAATACTGAAGACAACCAAGGAAAATAATGCAGTTTATGAAAGGCTACTTTGTAAATTATCTCATGTACTTGAAGTGTATTATCTGTGTTGGGTTTTTAAAGCCACTCATGGGGTAACAAATAACAGTGGTTTTCCATATTTATTGAATATATAGAATGGAAAACAGGTAAACTATAGAGAGTTTCAGGTAACAAGGAGAAATTTCTGCTACTGAAGGTTGGCTTGAGCCTGAGCTGCCAGTAGAAATTGCGGAACCCCTAACTCCAAACTTCCTTAAAAGGGACAGGTTCTTATTTGTTTAGAGGAATTTGGACACAGCCTTGCTAGGGGAAGGACAGCTTATCTGCTGAAAAAGCCACAATGTGTGTGGGGCTGGAGGGAGACGGTGGCACTGGGATGCTCATCTTTAGGCTAAAACTACCCATGAATCTCTCGTATTTGTCAATATGCTCATTCCAAGACTCTTACAGTCCCAACTCAAAAAGCTTAAGGGACAAAACTTGGAGATACTTTCGCTACTGTTGTGGATGCCCCAGAAATGGCATCTCAAGCAGAGGTTTGTGCAAACAGCTGAATATTTGACCTAAAATGTCACCCTGTTCTCTCATTGTCTGCTTTGCAGGCAAGTCATATAAGGACTTAAAAAAACTCAAATTCTGGCCTAAGTATTATAGAGTGGCTGGAACATGCTTGCCTTGTGTAGACACGGCCTTGTTCTTTCTCTGAGTGTTCTGTAAAGTCATTAGGGATCATGAGCAGTCAAAATGCTTCTGTCATCACATAATGACTAAAGGGAACTAGATGATATACTTCACTATCTGCCCAATTGTACCAAAGAAGTTTAATTCATATGTTAATTGGGCAGTCAACCCTGGCAAGATATAAAATTTACTGAGTGCCAACTGAGGAACAACTAGAGGAGATCCATCCCTTAATGCCCACCTCCTCCACGAATATTTTTCTGGTCATTCAAGCCCACAGTAATCTGTTCTTTTTCTGAGCTCAATCCTTCTGAGTACCATGTGATTTGGTGTACAATTAATTTTCCTATCTTTTTCTGACACTTTAAGGTGGGTAAATTTTAATACCTCAACTGGAATGTTAACTCCTAAAGAGAGATTCACTTCAATTCACACCCATTTTGTATTTCTCTAAGAGCTTAGGAAGAAGCTTGAGAAAGTATTGAGGTGAAGTGTTGGATGGCAGACATACTAGCAAAGGCACATAAAATTCTGTCCACACTGGTGAGTAGGACTTAGCTTAATGTGTGGATCTTTTCATCCATTGGAGCAAAATGCTATACAGCATGTGTAACTGCAATTGCCTAGCAGCTGTTCAAAGGACAGAAGTCAGAGATATTTCCACAAACTGTACAATGCCTGGCACTGCCTGGAATGATGAAGCTGCTTGTCACATATCAGTGGAAGGGCTCTTTGAACTCCCAGAGGGTCTGCCCCAGACTCATCCTACAACCATTTTCTAACTTTCATTGCTGCTGTCAACTTTACCAGAACTTGTGATTGAAATTGACTCATAAAGATTAAAGGTCTGTTTAGCTGTAAACATGCAGAAGGATTTCTATTGCTAAACTTTATCTACACAAACATCATGGCTAAGAAACCAGAACAGACTATGAACTGCAGCATTTTTTCTACTCTCTGAAACATCTGCATTGCTGTGGTAGCAGTAACAGCCAAAATGTTTAGATCCATCATATCTGTTTGATGCATCCTTCTGAGATTGCACAAAAGCTTCCACTTGTGAAATCAGTTTTTCTTGTCTTTACTGCTTTTTGAACTATGAGAAGGACTCCTGGACAGTTTTACACAATTATGAAAAGTCAAATTAATGGTTTAGTTAAAAACAAACTTCGAAAACCAAGAGTAAACTCTTATAATTTAGCTATGAAAAATTTAATTTCAAGGTTGAGGTGTATGTGTGTTTTACAAAAAGGTATATAGCAATAACCCTTTTTCTTTCCTATTGTTCTTCCATAAACCTTATCACTAACCCTGCCTATGGTTAGAAAAAATATGATTATCATATAAGCTTATTTATATAAGCACATTTATATTATATATTTATAATAAGCAATAAATGCTTATTATATGCTTATTATAGTTGGTGAGTGGGGGCGAATCAGTTGAGATGATAGTTCACACTGTGGTTTAAGTTCACATGATATATAGAATAAAGAGAAAGCACTACTTGTTTGTATGATACATTCTTGGAAGCCCAATCTACAGTTAGCCATGGAGACTTGCATAGGAGGTAAGAGAAGGCACAGCAATGCCACAGGGGGCATAATAATTGTGATATCATAGCCACATGGATTTTGAACAAAGGAAAAAAACATAAGAATGAAATGCCAATTCCTCAAAACTATAAAATGCTCTTTAGGGCTTATAATTGCAGAGGAAAGGTAGAACTTTGATTCAGTTACCTAGATAAGTTAGGTACCACCACAAAAACTTCTAAGTCATCTTAATTTTGTCTGTCTCCACTGACTAAACGGTCCACGTAATTATTTAACTCTCTATTTCAATTGTGTAGACAGTCAAGGTAATGGAAATTACTCTCTATCTCCTGGCAACTTTCACATAGAGAATGGCAAAATACACCTGTCTTTATTTTTAGAAACCACATTAAGCCTAATTTTAACAAATAGTTTAGGCATACTTTCAAATGATAAGATTTACAAGTTTACTTCTAGCTGTCAGTTTAAAGCCACTCTGGCTGCTGATTTTACTTACTAACAATAGAAAGAAGCACAACCACACAATCAAATAAATTCCAGCCATTGGTGAAGTAGTATTGCCTCAAAGCAAAGATTTTGATGAGACACTCTATTGTAAAGATGACTACAAAAGCCAGGTTGAGACGCTCAAGGATGCATTTCATGGCTTCAGGTTGGTTATCTGATTCAGCCATCATGCTAATCATGTTTAGGATAATGAGACTTATGATGACGATGTCAAAGACCTGGTTTGTGACTAAATCGAACACGAGACCTTGGCATTTGCTCTGAGAAAAAAAGAAAAGAGAAATCACAGATCATTTTGAGTTGCAAGAATGAAATCACATACCTAAAAGGCACATTAATGCAAAAGAACTTGTTCTGTCTTACAATTAAAGCAGTTCCTCGAAAAATGCAAAGACTCTTTCCAAAGGGCAAGGAATTCTTGTAGATACCCAGTGTTGCCCTACATATTTTCATTTAAATTAAATTAAATAACTGGTTTTAAGTGTTTAGGCTTGTACCTTTAATTCCGTTTTAAAACAAATACAAATAAAAAAGTCTTAGTAACAACATGACTTTGATGTGATTGGTGATGTTTTGCTGAAATAAAACAGCATATGTTGGATTATATAATAAAAAGTCTCTATATTTCATCTGTTTCTGTATTTTTACTTCAATAATATCAATGCAGAGAATACCTGCTCACATAAGTATGTTGGACAAAATGGAATTAACACCTCCAAGACTCCATTTGCCAGTTCAGAATAATCAGAATTTATACTTAACCAAAACTCTGTATTTGGAGCAATTCTTGAATGCCAATTTTCTACTTCTTGTTCATTTGAAGATAAAGCTAGAGAAATGGAATTCTGATGCAATGATTACTAAAAATGAAAACAGAAAAACTGATTATTTCATATTATTACTGATGGTGAACTTCCATATTGGTTTCTTTATAGAGGACCATACTGCCCACAAAGGGAGTGTATTCTGATTATTCTTATATAGGCTCAAACTCAGGTTTTCATATCTATCTACTATGTGCAGTGAAATGACTCAATTATTTCACTATTTTCTTTAATATGACTATTGTGAAGCACTACTTTGTTCTATACTTTGTGGAAAATTGTTCTTGAACACAAACAGACACTGAAATTGTATGGCATTCTTGACTATTCATTGCTTGTTTTATAATACATCTATATATTGAATTATTATATGTTATCATCTAACTAAAGTATTCATACACTATTCTATTTAGAGAACTCATAAAGCCCTAAGAATACATCTTTAGATCCCCCATGGATCTGTTATGGTAATTCAGGAAAAAGATGATGCTGTCTTTTGTTGGTAACAGTAGGTAAAGATGTAAGCATGTAGGTTTAAAGAGCTAATACGAAGATAGAAGCAAGAGCAGAGTGTATGAATGCAGAGGCCATGGGAAAGTTAAGGCTGAGGCTATCGTTTCTGGTTGGTGGAGCTCTTTAACCAGCCAGAGAACAGAGGGTGATGCATTTTGGAGGAGATGATATCTGTCCTGAGCAAGTTGAGTTTGAGGTGCATCCAAGGTAGAAGTACAGGTTTGGAGCTCGGGTGCAGAAACTGGAATGCAGATGTGGTGTTCAATGGCATCAATATGGATATGAATTTAAACCATGACAGTGCATGATATTACTCAGGGACAGCAAGTGCAATGAGAAGAAAGAGGGTAGAGACAGCATTGGAGGGATACGACACTTAAGTTGGTGACTTTCAAACCATGTGCTGGAGCCCTATGGCTTTTATCAAGGAACCTGGAGAAGACACTTGAAAACCAAGTACGTTACCTATGTGAGAATGCATCTGGAAGGTCAGAAAGGAGCTGGAGAACAGATACTTTTAAGGATGCTCTCCAGGGAAGCAGAATGAGGGGCAAGAAGAAACAGGACGGAGGATAAATATTGGCTCTACAGTTAATTCTAACATTTATTTAGACAAATGGAGGAGAGTAAGAGCATAAATTACCTGAAGTGTTAGATGATCAAAAACATTCTGTGTCACTTTAGAATGCATAATGACTCCTGCAATTTTTAAACAAAGTAAAAGGCCACCATGTGGGGAAGCTTCAGAAGAAATCAGAAATGGTGGGCCGAGCCCGTGGCGCACTTGGGAGAAATCAGAAGTGATTCCAAATCCTTTGCTTTAGTGCTGGAAACAAAGCATTGCATCAATGCTCTGACTAAAACAGCTGGATTTTCCTCCTTATGGGATTGCTACTCATTTGTCCCAAAGGTCAAAAAATAATATTTATATTTCAGAATTTTAAAAAAAATCCCTGGAGAGGTAAAGTTGTGGATAAAGGGCTAACAGTTGATATGAAGCCTTAACTCAGACTCAGGGACATCTGGCGATATGATGTTGTATTTATCTCATGCAACACTGCTCTTTGGAATATAGAAGTTAAGATAAATGTGCAGCATTAGCTGGTGAGATTGTAATTGGTTATCAGAATCTTTCATTAAAGGCTTGATTGGTGAGTTGTAGCTACACAAGGAAGGCTATGACTTGGCACTTACTCCCAGATGAGGCATGTGACAAGCATACTATAAAAGACAGTTGAGGAATGAGGAAGCTTTCCTGTGGTGAAGTCGTCCAAGCCCACTTTAAGTTCATTTCTTGCAGGCTAGCATGCCCTGTGCAGTGCAGGGGCCAAGAAACTGTACCTGTGTTGTTGCTACTTCTTTTTGGCTGTGTGCTGCACTGCTTGAAACAAACTGGTAAATATGTGGGAACATACTGTGTCTTGTGAGTCTTTTAGTTAATTCCAAACCTAGGACCAACTGGTGTTGAGTCAGTGGTTGCGCAGCATGCACATGTAAAACAAAAATTCTTTTTGTCTCTTGTTCAAAGAAAAACTTCAAAGTGAAATTAGTACCAGAAAGTGAAATTGGTATTTCAAAGCTAGATTCGACTTGGGTAAATTGAAGTTCCACATACCGTTGATAGATTGAACCTCCCCAAATATAATTTTATTGTTAACACTGTGGTCAAAAACCCCTCACTGTGTAAAGGATAAATTCTAAATACTTAAGCCCTGACATTCACAGACATTTTTAATGCAACCCAGATATTTAATCCTAGTGTCAGACTTTATTTGTGCCCTAAAACATTTTCTTTCATTTAACAAATAGTTACTGAGAGTACATGTTATGCCCGGCTCTGTTCTGAATAAATTAAACATACTTTTGATCATTTTGGGTCTCGTGTTGGAATGAAAATCTCCAAATCCTCTGCTTGCTTCAGATTGCAAGCCCCTCTTCTATACCCCTTTCCCTGACTTCTCAGCCCTACTCACCCTCCCTGTACTGAAAGTTTTCAAACTCATTTGTCAGAGCTACTAACTCTACCTATTGTGTTAGTTTACAATCTAGTGCTGTCACATGTGTATACAGCATCCCACCTTCCCAACTGGACTGCAGTCTCAGAGCAGCACTGAGTGGTGCTTCTAGCTTGCCCCTTAGTACCCGATAAAGCAGGAGTTACAGAGAGCGAGGCTCTACAAACTGGCCCACAGGCCAAATCTATCCAAACTGTTTTCGGATAGCCCATGAACTCAGAAAGGGTTTTACATTTTTTGACATTTGGGAAGAAAATCAAAAGAAGGATAAATTTCATGACATATGAAAATGATATGAAATCCAAATTTTCGTGTCCATGAATAAAGCTGTGTTGTAACATAGCCATGTCTATTTGTTCTCTATTGTCCACAGTGGTACTTTTTGTGCTACAATAGCAGAGTTGAGTAGTAGCAGCAGAGATCATATGACTGCCAAAGCCTGAAATATTTACTAAGTGGCCCCTTACAGGAAAAGTTTGCCAATCCTTGATATACAAAATTTATCATAAATACTTGTAGAGTGGCAGTGAGTATATTTGATCTCAACTTCACACGAGCAAAAGCTAGTAAGAGGTACTACAAATACAGTTTTTTGACTTTTTAAAAATTTTAACTTCTCAATATACATTGTAGTTAATTTTCATGACCCTTTACCCATTCCTTTCCCCCCCTCCTCTCGCCTCCCCCACATCATATCTGTTCACTTGTCTTAACAAGTTCAAGGAATTGGTCAAGATTAAGTTCAAACAAACTACTAAGTTCACGTCATTGCAGTGAATATATACTAAGCACCTATTGCGTGCTCACTAAAAGTAAGTTTAAGTTGTTGCTCAGGCTCTTACTATTAAATTGGAATATCTAGTTTTCCTAAGGACTTGAGTGTATCCAGGTTGTTGTTTAGTTCTTAGATAATATTTGTAAATTTTTAAAATAAAGAAGAATGGCATGAGAGAAATCTGAGTTCTGCACAATCATTCAACTGATCTATGTGCAATATTTCGAATCACTCAGTTGCTCTCACCAGAGGCCTTGGAATGGGCTTTTGAGGTTTCTTGGATCCTAATTTTTTCATTGCGTTATAGTATTTCTTCTGTTCTTCTGTCATAAAAATGTCTTCTCCACCTAAGTATATGAAGATGAGAGCTAATTACCTTTAACAGTTTTTGAAATCAAAGTTCTAAATTTTTAGAAATAATTTTGAAGTTACATCACATTTCTATCAACAATCCCTAAAATTCCAATGGGAAGAAAAAGAGGCTGGACTCTAGGGGAGGGCTGAAAGGAAACAGGGTTGATGTTAAAGAATAAGTGAAAAATACTACTTTTATCAGTTATATATCACTCTTTATAACATATGCAAAAATTACAAATTATTTGCAAACATCCACAGAATCTTTGCAAAAACTGGATCTATTTCAGGTTCCATAAATGAAACCACAACGCAACAAAAATAGATATTAGTAACAATAATTTAGATAAAGTATATCTAAAGTATATTAGTAACAATAATTTAAATAAAGTGGCAATTGAAATTCTCCTAAGTAATGAATACATGTAACACTATTAATAAAACTGCATGAAATCTGTCCAGAGCCATTCTCAGAAAAAAGATAGAGTTTTAAAAATTTTTACTACTGGGCAAGAAAGAATAGAAAAATGAACCAGGATTTTTATTTTGAAAATTCGGGGATAAAATATTTAGAAATACTGGAGAGAATAGAATAAAATTCTTTAAAAATGTATAACTGAACTTGCACAAAAGTAAGGAAAATCTCCAGTGCCTGAAAACTGAGAAATCAAAAGACAGGATAGCTCCCAAACCATGGCTGGCCTACAAACACTTGCTAATGCCTGTAAACTAGAACCTTGGGTATTAATAACTGTAAGAGGTTCATGGAGAAAAAAGACATTGGGTTTATGCAAAGGCAATGGGCTTATGCATAGGGAGGTGAGGCACAGCAGTCCCTACAAGAATTTGGATTCTCCCAGGGCCACCAATGAAAGGGTGAAGAAGGAAACAGTATCCGTCTGTTGGCAATGGAAGACAACCGGGAAACTCTCAATCTGGACTATGAGTAAAAAGTCAATCTTTCCTAATAATTTGTGACTCCAGACCTGCTTCGATGAAAGTTTGGGGTTTAAATTTACTCCATGAGTATGGACCAAAAATATACAGCCCTAGAAGTTAACCTAGAAGTTAATCAGTTTGTTTTGGCATGCGGGGCAGAAATGAGTCTTTTAGTAATCATATTCATCATGACAGTATTAACTATTATTAACTATTATTATTAACAGTATTAACTATTATTTTGAGACTGTTGTATGTGTATGTTGTAGGATAAAGAAAATGAGTTACTGTGGAAATTTTTGATTTTATCATATCCTGCGCCCTTGAGAATCAGGTTTCTCAGTGTGGAAAAGAAGAGATACAGATGTATCAGAGACGAGGTTAAGTGAAAACTTTGTAGTCCTTATTTTGAATTATCAGTATGCATATTTCCACATATATATTTACTTGTAGTCCTGAATTTGAAGTAGCTCTCTCTTGGAAAGGCCTAGAAACAATAATAATGAGCACTCCAGATTGTGGTCTTGATATACCATTTCCTACAAAAAAAAAACAGCACTCAGAGAAGTGACTGATTCCAGATCTAGGGCAGGAAGTTTACAACCGAAGCCTGGAACATCTTGTCACTTCAGAGAAAAGAAAGCTGTCACATGGGAGGACCTTATTTGAATCCTGATTTGGAAAAAAAAAAAAAAAAGAAACAAAAAACTTTAACAGAAATAAATAAATGAATGAACGAAATAATTAATAAATAAATATTTTAAGAAAATTAAAGTCTCGGGGCAATTTGAACATAGATTATTTGATAAATTTTTAAAATTCATGTTAAACTTCTTAGGTATGATTATGAAATTGTGGTTATAATTAAATACATATAAGTTCTGAAATATTTATGAGCGAACTAATGTGATGTCTGTGATTTGCTCCATAAAAAAAACCCATGGCAGAGTTGAATAAGGGCATAGATGGCACAAGGATGTACTTAAGTCAATAAATGAAGTGCTGGGTGATGGGTATTTTAGATTCATTCTAGTGTACTCTTGCATATGTTTGAAATTTTCCATTATAAAAAGTAAAACAAAACAAAACAAAAAGATTCTGTGGACTGATCAAAACAATGATTTCTAATGTAAGCTTATATCTGAAATCACAAGGGCTAACATCCAAATTGCAGGTACTGGTTGCAATCAAGAGGCACATTATAGAGTTGACACTACACTGTATACTCCCAAGCAGCAGAAATGACATAGTTGTGTAATGACAATAAATGACTTTACCAGCAGATGCTAAGAAGGCTAGTTGGTATCAAGGTACATTTTGGATGAATTATAAGAGTTCAACCAAAAAATGAAAAAGATCCATAAAACAGTTAGCAAAACCAAAGGTGAATATTTAGTTACCTGATTTTGGAACTGAGAAATGCTTTCAGTTCATAAATGTAATAAAAGAAACCAAAAAAGACAAGATTGGGAGTTTGACTCCATAGAAATACTAATGTCTGTGGCCCACTGGGGGAACACTGGGGCACAGCATGGACAGCTGATCTGTCCTCCAGTCAGCACAGGATCACTCAGTGGAGACTGGTCAGGAATATAGAACTGCAGGGGATGCAGTTTGCTGAAAAGACTCAGGCCCAGACCAGAGTTCCCACACAACCCAGGTGTACTGGATCTCACAAGATCTAGCAGTGCTTATTAGGTCAACATTTAAAATCTGAGCTGCACAAAAAGCCTTCCCCTAAGAATCAGCAGCAAAGCAGCAATTTAGTTCAACCACAGGGCTCAAGTGCTGGTCCCCACAGTCAGCTCCCCCATTTTAGAAGGAACCGAAGGACAACAAATTAGTTCCAGTGCAGAGTTTAAGTGGGAGTAGCTAATAAGGCAACACAGAACTGAAAGAAAACACAAAAACCCCACAGATTAGAGACAAAGTTCTGATATTGACCAGTAAATGCCTAATATCAAAAAGAATACCTATAAAACCTAGAAGAGCTGGAAGCCCCCTGGGCTCCTGAGCCAGGATGAGGGGGCCCTGAGGGTCTCAGCCACATCCCCCTTGATGTCTGCATCCAGCGCAGCTATGACAGAGCTGCTACTGGAAGCTCCTGGGCTTGCAAGCTGGGGTGGGGAGCTGAGGGCCCCAGCCACACCCCCTGACATTTGCATCCAGCACAGTGCCAGAATCCTCCCAGGTCCCCTGCGGGGGTGGGGGGGACCCCCGAGGGCCTCAGCCACGACCCCCCACCCTCCACAACCAGGCCAGTGAAGGAGCCAGCCATGAGCCAGCCCTGCCCCCACTCCCACCTCTGTCCCCCTCCACCTTCCCCTCCCCCTCCCACTGCTCCACAACAACATCTTAGAATGTAAAACAATAATAATAATAGTAAATAAATCTTAAAAATACTAACGTCCGTAAGTAAAAAACACCATTACAAAAATGTAAGAAGCAAGTCACCAGTTGGACTTACTATACAAAAATGCATAAGAAAAAGGTGACAATCTCAGTCTTAAAAATAGAGGATATCAACAGATAATTTTTAAGGGAGAAATACTTGTGGCCGTCAGCCTATGAAAATGTATGTAATCTCTCTAATGATCAAATAAATAAATGAAACAATGAGATAACACTTTTCTCCATCAATCTAGAAAACATAATAAAAATAACAGAATGAAGAGAACAGAGTAACCAGGCATTCTCATATTTTGCATAAAGAAGCTAGCTGGCACAGCATTTCTGGAAGGTAATTTGACAATATATCTTTAATGCCTTAAAAATTCTAATTCTAGGAATTTCTCCTGAGAAAATAATCATTTTTATACAGAATTTCAAGAACGTTCATGATTGTTTCAGAAAAGAAGGAAATTTAGCAATGATGTAAGTATCCAATAAGAGGGGACGATCAGGATAAATCATGGCCTGTCCATAACACGTATTGTAATTCAGCCTGAAAATTCACATAGCAAAGATGATTTTATGACAAAGGTTCATAACTAATGAGCATATGAACTACAAAATTAAAAATAAAAAGTAATCTGGACTGTGTAAAAGGACTATATACTTGATTAGAAAGTAACTGGAAGAGATTGTACGAAAATGATGAGGCATTGTCTAAAGTGGTTATCATTTGGTCGTTGCCTTAGTGTTATTTAAATTTTCTTTTTGTCTTCCTTAATTTTCCACACATATTACAAAGCTCGTATGGATTTTACTGTAGCTTTTTTGTTGTTGTTTTTACATCTGGTCCCATGGATTTTAAACCAGCAAAATAGACATCTATTTATTTGCATTGAGAAAAACCTCCCTAACCATGCCTTGTCCTCAATAATCTTCTTTCCAAGTAGTCTTGATAGATTTGCTGAGGCTTGGGTGTTGGGAGCTGGGATGCAAGTTTGCTAAAAGAGAGTTCATCCTTTTTATCATGGATAAAGAGTACAATTGAAAGATTATAAAAATATTACTATAGTGTCATAAGTATTAATCTGGGTAGTTATTATTCTTTTAGGGTTCAATTATTACCAGGCTTAATCTCAACAATAACAATGTCTATTGATTAAGATGGTAAGATAGAGAGTAAAAACAATGACTTAAAACCCAGATGTTCCATTGTGTAGATGTACCACATTTTCTGTGATGGACCTTGAGAGAATTATATTAAGTGAAACAAGTCAGGCACAGAAAGAGAAATAACACATGTTCTCACTTATTGGTGGGAGCTAAAAATTAATATATAAATTCACACACACACACACACACACACACACACACACACACACACCACACACACACACACACAAACCGGGGGGGGGGAGAAGATATGACAACCACAACTACTTGAAGTTGATACGACAAGCAAACAGAAAGGACATTGTTGGGGGGGAGGGGGGGAGGGGGGGAGGGAGAAGGGAGGGAGGTTTTGGTGATGGGGAGCAATAATCAGCCACAATGTATATCGACAAAATAAAACTTAATAAAAAAAATTTTTTTTTAAAATAACCTTAAAAAAAAAAAAAAAACCCAGATGTTTTTAGTCCCCTTTCAGCATCCTTTTTAAGAATCTGCTCCAGAAATAGGTGGTAGGCTCCTTCTTTGTTTTTAAGCAGATCATAAAGGCTTTACACAATAATCTAGACCAAAATTATGTTCTTTTAAAGCCCTTTGGAGAACAGAGGTGAAATTACCAAATCAGGGCAACCCACATACTTATCTTTTTCTGTTGTTGGTTGAAGTTGTCAATAATAACACCAATAAAGAGATTCAGAGTGAAGAATGAGCCAAAGATGATAAAAATTATGAAGTAAAGGTACATGCTTCGACTCTCCTCAAAACCCGGCTGATTTTCTTTCTGTTAAGGATTTTTTAATGAGAGAAAAAAAAAAAAAACAATTACCAGAGAAAACATAAATCATCCTGACTTCCTTATCTAGAAGACCAAAGTGTTTCTCAGCAGTAACATTAACTACATAGCCTCCTTTTAACCACCATGGCCCCTCAAGAAGCCCCTCTTTCAGTTTCCCCTAGTTCAGCTTCAGTGTTACCATGTGGTGGGCGTTCAGGTGGTGGGGGGCTGAGCTTTTTCTCCTAAGGAATAATCATTGAGGGATTCTAAGAGTGAGAAGTGGCATGATCACATTTGTCTTCTGAAAATGTCTCTAGGATGTCTACATAGATATGTAATTGGAAGGAGCCAGACTGGAGGTGAGGCCATCAGAGTAGGGACATATTCACCTTGGGCAGAGGTGACTAAATTACCAATCATTGTTGAACTACTACATCTTTCATCTTAAAGAGCCCACTGTGCTATTTAATCTGTGGTTATGTCCTTTCACTCTTGAATTTCTAATGCATAGCATACCTTCTGATATGTAGATTATCACATAGAATGAATACATGAATAAAAAATGAATACACAAGCTCCAGAATGGAACACATTGACTACAACCAAGCTTGCCTAGCTCAAGTTATGATCAAAGGTATCTGAGATCCCTTTTGTCCATGTTCTTTGCATTGTCATTGACTTCATGCACTTTGGGGCAGGTAGTGAGATTTCCCCTTCCCCTCCAGTCACATTCAAAGATAAGGCTATGAGTGCTGATAGTTTTGTCATCTGTTGAATGTATTTATAATATTTGTTATCAACACTCA
The DNA here is from genome assembly GCF_027409185.1 of Cynocephalus volans. NCBI lineage: Eukaryota > Metazoa > Chordata > Mammalia > Dermoptera > Cynocephalidae > Cynocephalus > Cynocephalus volans. The sequence goes on from NC_084470.1 coordinate 50,236,969, forward strand.
CCATATAGACTAGTGTAATGGAGGTAATTATTTGAAAATATTATTTTTCTCTTTTGCCATAACAGCACCTGACCTTAGTCCCAGTTGGCTTGAGGCATCCATTTTCTTTGAGACAGTTAAGCGTTGGCTCGGGAACAATGTAATGGAAAGAAAGAATTAATATTCAGCATTGGACATTTAAAATAAGATTATGCAGGAGCTAATCATCTTGCAAGTTAGGTTTTTGCTTTGAGGTATAGGAATGTCTACACTCCTTCATGTCTCTTTTTTGATAGATCAAGGGCTTGGAGAGGGAGAGTTTCACATGAAGGAAGTTCAGACAAGAAAACAAAAGGACAAACACTCACTTTGTTTGCCTCTAGAGAACTGTGGGAAAAAGAAACAGAAAGACAGAGAAAATCAGAGCTAGGAATTGTGTGTCCTGATTCTCTCTCTTTGGGTCTGGAGATGGGCGTTGGGGTCCAGTAAATTGAAGTGAACATGGAAGGTAAAGAGGGTGTTCTTGCTTTACTTCTGTAATTTTCTGAGAAAAAAACTGCTACTGGGAAGGCCTGGGATATATTGCTCAGGCAGGCTGACTTAAGGGGTAGCATTATGAGACAGAGGCCTCAAACCTCTCTCAGCTCCTATGTAGCTCGGACATGGAGTCAGTAGCTATGGGCCTGCCATGATGGGCCATGTAGATAGGGATGGGAGTAGACTGCTGGGCCAGGGCCCTTGTGGAGGATATGGCAGAGAGTCAGTGTTTGAGGCCAAGAGGAGTTGAGGCAGAGAATGGCCCATGGTTTGACCAGTTTCAGCTTCAATGTTTGAGATCAGCAAGATGCTCTGTGACTATGCAGACAAGGGCCATCATGCTAGAAGCTGGCATACAACAGCTAGCACACACCAGGAGTGGCATCGGGAGAGGCATCCCTCCATACACCTCCACCCATCTGGCACTCACTCTGGAAGCATATGTAAGCCACATCTTTCTTCTACCATACGTCTGCAAAAGCTTTCCTCCCCACCCCTCATGTCTACCTCAAGGCAGATGGATGCCTAAGACAAACTAGGATGTAGGTCACGTGCTCAAAAAGATAAAAGAAATGAATACATTAATTTCTAAAATACTTCCTTTGTTATAAATTGTAATTATAAAATCACATTATATATAAATCATATAATTATATAAATACATTGTATACGTAAATAGAACAGTATAAATTATAATTGTTGTAAATAGTTAAGTACCTCCTATTAACTTTGCCTTTCCAGAAACTTGATTTTATTATCCACACCTAGAATTATGCAAACTCAGATTTGCTGCTATGCACCATCCATAATACCAGTCTATGAATGTATGATAAAAAGTAGAATGGCTGTAAAGACTAATTCTCACCTTCGGTGCTGCAACACTGCTCATCCCACCTCTATTGCCACCAGCTCACATGGATTGGACACATGTCAGTTTCGTTCTTGACTCAACCATCTCCTCACTCAATAGCTTTAGGCAACTCCCTTCCTTCCTATCCCTCAATTTTCCCAACTGGGAAATATAAAATAGACTAGATTGCTTAGTCCTTGTCCAACCTTGGAAATCCATGATTACTTTAAAAAAAAAAAAAACTAGAATTCAGCAGTTGGCAATCACTAGACACCCTTCTAGTCTCCAGGGATCCTGGAGCCACGGGAGGGTCTCTATTACTCAGACTTAGTTCAGTCTTAAGGTTTTCCTACAGTTCAAGGCAAGTACCTTTGAAATTTGGCTTCTGCCTATCTACCCGTTTGGAGAACATGTGAAAAGAAAATCAAGGCATCCTGTGATTCTGTTGCTTCTGGTTCCATCTCCTACATGTGTGGCTTTTCTTGGTTACCGTGGAGAAAGAGGACTGGACTTTAGAGAATACTGGACTTTAGAGAATACACGGAGGATGCATAAGAACCATTTTTATCAGGCAGTGGAATTTAATAGTATTTTCTCCCAAGGAAAACAAGGCAAACAACCCTGATTGCTGAAACTACGATGCAGGAAGCTCTGGACTGTCTATATAGTCATGATATCCCTGATTTGACCCTAGAACTTAGAACATGGTGGAACATAGACTCACCCCTCTAGAATCGACAGCTGCATACATAATATCCATCCAGCCCTTAAATGTTGCCTGCAACAAGAGCAGAGAGTCATGAACACAACTGCAGATTTGCCATTAACAGACACACGCCATGCAAAAGCCCAGTGGGCAGATGTGCATATGATGATGTTCCGTCCTAGCAGGACAGAGTGTTCAAACAAAAGAACCGTAGAAGGGAATTCAAGGATGTTTGTCTTGGATTTTTTCTTCTTCATTTAAACGTGATTAAAAAAAAGTTTAAAAACAAAAGAAATTTCTACCTTCACAGTTGCTAGAGAAGCTGTGGTCCAACTTCTGAGAAGAACCTGGTTAAGGCTTTTTCCTGATGCCACATTTGTGTGCACTGCCTTTCCAAAACCTGGCAACTGTGGTTTAAACAGGGAACTAAATGGCACGACCAATACCCAAGGCTCTGTTGCTCTCTGGCTGGAGCTCTGGAGAGCCAGCAAGGCATCATATAGGACAAGAAGAGATGTATAGGTCCTTTAAAGGGAATCACTAGGAGGTTGAGGCTCAGTAATCAGCAGAGTTGGAGATGCCCAGCAGCGGACAATACCAGAAGGCATTATCTCCAACATCCACATGAGAGACTAGGATTTCATTCTATTCTCTCAAGAGTCACATGTTTTTATTAACTGAAAAACAATCTATGATTCTTTCTACTTTTCTTTCCTCAGAGTGAAAAACATAACAAAAGCACTTACCACCTGCAAGAGAGCGAGGTAAGCCTTCCCCACGTTGTCAAAGTTGACCTTCATTTTGACCCAGGAGAAATTCCCACTTTCACATTGGCTTCGGTTTGCAACAATGGTATAATTTATAACTGAGTTTGTATCTGTTCCATTGATGCATCTTTCAAATTTTCCAGAGAAAAAATTTACTCCCAGGATACAAAATATGAGCCAGAAAATGAGGCAGACAAGCAAAACATTCAGAATGGCAGGTATGGCACCTATGAGAGCATTGACCACCACCTTAAGAAAACAAAACAAAAGAAGAACAGAACAGATGAGTAGTCCTCACTAAGCTCTAGATCTTCCCAGGATGGGCCTGATGTGCAGGGCTGGATCTCTTGGCGTTCCATCTTTATTCTTCACACCTACCCCCCGAGAAGCCCTGCTCTTGGATCCATATGTAATGAGTCCTTTCTGTTGTCACTGAGGCTAACTTGAGAAGTGCCCTGCGATGATGATACATCTGCCCTAGGATTTTGAAGGGAAGCCAGAACCCATCTTGGCTGTCACAGAAACTCTTTTAGGGTGGAGATTTTATCTTAGAATTTTTCTCCACCTCTCAAATTCCTAGTATGGGGCTGCATGGGAAGAAACTCAGGAAAAGCTTGGCAATTTAAGAAAAGCCTGGCCCAAGAAGAGCAGTCAGCATCTCTGCCTTTCCCTATTATGAACTTTTACCCATTCACCTGGAGAATATACCTTCATTCCTTCAAACTGAGACAGTGCTCGAAGAGGCCTCAGTGCTCGTAGGGTTCGGAAGGACTTCAGGTTTTTTAAGTCAGTGAGACTGGTCACAGAGACCTGGTGGGAAGAGAAGCACACATAGGGTACCTGACCTGGTTGGTGCCTGTGGAAGCCAGTGAAGGGTTGAGAGCCCTCTTTCTGAGAGACACAATGCATCATGTCTACAGGTCCTGCTGGAAGGGGGAAGGCAGATGAACAGTCCATTTTTCTCCTTGTTTGGCAAAACTACAGTCCACAAAGGTGGGAATGATGCATTTACTGTATTTGTTTAATGAAAGACAAAGGAAAGCTGAGAAACTGTTGTGAATTAAAGGAAACTAAAGAGACATGATAATGATAGATAGTATAGGATCCCAAACTGGATCTTGGATTGGGGCAGGGGGCAGGTGGTGAATAGTTAGAGAGAATTAGTCATAAAGAACTTTGTTGCAACAATTGACAAAATTTGAAAATGAATGTGAATTTTAGCATTAAATCATGTGAAATACCCTAACTTTGGTCATTGTATTATGATTGTGTGAGACAATGCCCTTGTTCTTAGGAAATGCACATTAAAATATTTAGGGTTAAAAATGCATGATGAAAATGACAAAGCAAACTAGTGACATTAATAACTGGTGAATCTGGGAAAAGAGTGTAAGGAGTTCTTTGTACTATTCTTGCAACTTTTCTGTAAGTTTGAAACAATACCAAAATAAAAAGTTACAAAGAAAAGATAAATTATTTGTTTGCTAATATTCACCCTCACTCAAACAGCTCCTTTTTGGGGAATTAAATGTAATTTTGTCTCCCCAAATTTTTCCTAATGGGACAGGAGTGACCATGCTGTCACCATGCTGTACAATAGATCTCTTGAATTTATTCCTCCTATCTAACTGTAATTATGTATCGTTAGACCAACATCTCTCCAATCTCTCCACCCCCTAACTACCCCAGCCTCTGGTACCATTCTACTCTCTGTTTCTTTGAGATCAACTTTTTTAGATTGCACATATGGGCAAGAACATGCAGTCTATGTCTTTCTGTGCTTGGTTTATTTCACCTAACATAATGACCTCCAGGTTCATCCATGTTATTGCAAATGACAGGATTTCTTTCTTTTTTATGGCTGAATAGTACTTCTTTGTGTATACATACCATATTTTCTTTATCCATTTACCTGTTGATGGACAAAGGTTGATTCCATATCTTGGCTATTGTGAGTAGAGCAGCAATAAAAATGGGAGTGTAGATATCCCTTGGATATACTGATTTCATTTCCTTTGGATATATGCCTTGTAGTGGGATTGCTGGATCATATGTAGTTAATTCTATTTTTAATTTTTTGAGGAACTTCCATACTGTTTTCCATAATGGCTGTACTAATTTACATTCTAACAGTGTATAAGAATTCCTTTTCTCCATATCCTCATCAACACCTGCTATCTTTTATCTTTTTGATAATAGCCATTCTAACAGGAGTGAGATGATATCTCACTGTAATTTTAATTCACATTTCCCTGATGATTAGTGACATTGAGCATTTTTAATTATACCTGTTGACATTTGTATGTATTCTTTTGAGAAATGTCTATTCACATCTTTTGCCTATTTTTAAATTGAGTTATTTGTTACCTTGCTAGTAAGTTAAGTTCCTAACATATTTTATATATTAACCACTTATCAAATGTATAATTTGCACATATTTTCTCACATTCTGTAGGTTATCTCTTCACTCTGTTGATTGTTTCCTTTGCTGTGCTGAAGCTTTTGGGTTTGATGGAATTTCATTTGTCTATTTTTGCTTTTGTTGCCTGTATTTTTGAGGTCATATCCAAAAAGTAATTGCCTAGACCAATGTCATGGAGCTTTCCTCCTATGTTTTCTCTTAGGAGTTTTATAGTTTTTGTTCTTACATTTAAGTTTTTAATCCATTTTGAATTGATTTTTGTATATGGGAGAGATAAGACTCTAATTTCATTCTTTTACATGTGGATATCCAGTTTTCCAAACATTTATGGAAGAGACTGTCATTTTCCCATTATGTGTTCTTGGCACCTTTGTCAAAAATCACTTGGCTGTAAATGTGTGGATTTATTTCTGGGTTCTCTATTCTGTTCCAATGGGCCATGTGTCTGTTTTTATGCCAATACCATGCTGGTTTTGTTACTATAACTTTGTAGTATATTTTGAAGTCAGGTAGTGTCATGCTTCCAGCTGTGTTCTTTTTGCTCAGGATTGCTTTAGCTATTTGGGATGTTTTATGGTTCCATATGAATTTTAGGATTATTTTTTCTATTTCTGTGAAGAATGTCCTTAGTAGGAATTGCATTAGGTCTGTTGATAGCTTTGAGTAGTATAGAAATTTTAACAATATTAATTCTTCCAATCCATGAACATGGGATATCTTCCCATTTATTTGTGTCCTGTCCAATTTTTTTTTCATCAATGTTTTATAGTTTTCATTGTAGAGAACTTTTACCTCCTTGGTTAATTTTATTCCTAAGTATTTTGTTTTTTGTAGCTACAGTAAATGAAACTGCTCTCTTGATTTCATATTTAGATAGTTTGCTGTTAGTGTATAGAAACACTACTGATTTTTGTATGTTGATTTTGTATTGTGCAACTTCTCTGAATTTGTTTATTAGTCGTAAGAGTTTCTGGTGGAATCTTTAGGTTTTTCTACATATAAGATCATGTAGTCTGCAAAAAGGGATAATTTAACTTCCTTCTTTCCAAGTTGGAAGCCTTTTATTTCTTTCTCCCAATTGTTCTGGCTAGGACTTCCATTACAATGTCAAGTAGAAGTGGCAAAAGTGGAAATTCTTGTCTTGTTTCAGATCTTAGAGTAAAAGCTTTCAAGTTTTCCTTGTTCAGTACAATGTCATTTGTGGGTTTGTCATATATGGCCTTTATTATATTGAGGTGCAATCTTTCTATATCTAATTTCTTGCAAGTTTTTTATGATGAAGGAGTGTTAAATTTTGTCAAATGCTTTTTCTGCCTCTGTTGGAATGAATATATGGTTTTTGTCCTTCTTTCTGTTAATATAAAGTATCAAACTTATTTTCATATGTTGAAACATCCTTGCATCCCTGGGATGAATCCCACCTGATCATGGTGAATGATCTTTTTAATGAGTTGTTGAATTCTGTGTGCTAATATTTGCTTGAGGATTTTTGTATCTATGTTCATTAGTGATATTAACCTGTAGTTTTCTTTTCTGTTGTGTCCTTGTCTGATTTTAGTAACAGGATAATAACAATGGCCTTGTAGAATGAGATTGGAAGTATTCCCCCCTCTTCAATTATTTGGAAGAGTTTGAAAAGAATTAGTATTACCTCTTCTTTAAATGTTTAGTAGAATATGGCAGTGAAGCCATTCAGCACTGGGCTTTTCTTTAATGGGAGACTTTTTATTACTGATTTAATCTCTTCTCATTATTGGTCTGTTCAGATTTTCTATTTCTTCATAATTCAATTTTGGTAGTTTGTATGTGCCCAGGATTTTATGCATTTTTTCTAGGTTATTCAATTTGTTGGCATATAATTGTTCATAATAGTCTGTTATAATACTTAGTATTTTTGTGCTATCAGATGTAGTATCTCCTTTTTAACCTCTGATTTCCTTTGTTTGAGTCTTCTCTCTTTTTTCTTTGTTATTCTAGCTAAAGTTTTGTAAATTTTGTTTATCTTTTCAAAAAACCAACTTTTTTGTTTCATTGATCTTTTATATTGTTTTTCTAGTCTCCATTTCATTTATTTCTGCTCTGATTTTTATTATTTCTTTCCCTCTACTAATTTTGGGCTTAGTTTGTTCTTGTTTTTTTTTAGTTCCTTGAGGTGCAACATTGGGTTGTTTGTATAATATCTTTCTTCTTTTTTGATATAGCCATTTATAGCTATATACATTCCTCTCAGAACTACTTTGCTGTATCCCATAGGTTTTGATATGTTGTGTTTCCATTTTAATGTCTCTAGAATTTCTTAATTTTCTCTTTTAATTAATTTATTGACCCACAGGAGAATGTGTAATTTCCATGTATTTGTGAATTTTCCAAAGTTCATACTGTTATTGGTTTCTAGTTTTATACCATCTCATTTTGGTCTGAAAAGATACTTGTTATGACTTTGATGTTCTTAAATTTGTGAAGAGTTGTTTTGTGGCATAACACATGATTTATGATGGAGAATGTTTTATGTACAGTTGCAAAGAATTATGTATTCTGCAGCTGTTGGGTAGAATGTTCTGTAGATATCTGTTAGGTCCATTTGGTTTAGAGTTTTAATCTGATGTCCTTTGTTGATTTTCTGCTGGATGATCTGTCTGTTGCTAACAATGAGATATTTAAGTTCCCTACTATTACTGTTTTGCAATCTATCTCTCACTTCAGATCTGTTAATATTTGCTTTATATATTTAGGTTTTCTGATGCTGGGTGCATATATATTTATGATTGTTATATCTTATTGCTGAACTGACACTTTTATCATTATGTAATGACCTTTTTGTCTTTTTACAGTTTTCAACTGAAAGTCTATTTTATCTGATATAAATATAGCTACTCCTGCTCTCTTTTCATTTCCATTTGCATGGAATACTTTTTGTCATCTTTTCACTCTTAGTATAAGTGTGTCCTTATAGATAAAGTGAATCTCTTGTAGACAGCATATTGAAGGGTCTTTAAAAATTTTTTTGTCCATTCAGCCACTCTGTGCCTTTTCATTGAATAATTTAATCCATTTGCATTCAGGGTAATTATTGATAGGTAAGCATTTGCTACTGCCATTTTCTTAATTGTTTTCTAGTTGTTTTGTAGATCCTTTCTTCCTCTCTTACTCTCTTAGTTTGTGGTTAAGTGATTTTTCTCTAGTAGTATGTTTTTTTTATTCCTTGCTTTTTATATTTTTAGTATATTATAGGATTTTTGCTTCGTGGTTACCATGAGACTTACAAGAAACATTTTGTAGTTATTTCAAATGATTTTAAGCTGATAACATCTTAAGATTGATCACAAAAATCTCTACACTTTATTTTATTTATTTTTATTTTATATTTTTTGGTGGCTGGCTGGTAGGGGGCTCTCCACTTTAAATCCACTTCCCCCACCCACATTTAAAACTTTTTATGTTACAATTTGCATCTTTTTACATTGCATATTCCTTAACATATTATTATAGTTATTATTATTTTTAAAAATTTTGTCTTTTAATTGTTATATTAAAAATATGTGATTTACATACCACCATTACATTATTAGAGTATTCTGAATTTGACTGTGTACTTACTTTTACCAATGAGTTTTACACTTTCATATGTTTTTGTGTTACTCATTAGAATCCTTTTCTTTCAGCTTGAAAAACTCCCTTTAGCATTTCATGAGACAGGTCTGGTGGTGAAATCCCTTTGATCATCTGAGAAAGTCTTTATCTTTCTTTCATTTATTTATTTTTTTAGGGGAAGCCAAGCTATTTTATTGAGAGGTTTGTGGTGGAGAAGGAAGATCCAAGAAGTGCTGAGGAGGACAATGAGATTTGATGTCTTGGCCAGGCTAGGATCTCCCAGCTTTGCAGTTGCTGAAAAGCTCCGCCTTATTTTTGAAGGACAGCTTTTCTGCACATAGTATTCTTGGTTGGCAGGTTTTTTTTTTTCCTTTAGCACTTTTAGCATATCATTCCACTCTCTCCTGTCCTGTAAGGTTTCTACTGAGAAGTCTTCTGCTAGGTGTATTAGAACACCCTTATATGTTATTGGCTTCTTTTCTCTTACTGCTCTCAGAATCCTCTCTTTGTCTTTGATCTTTGAGAGTTCTATTATAATATGTCTTGGGGTAGTCTTATTTAAAATATATCTGATTGGAAACCTCTGATCTTCATGTTCCTAGATATTTATATCTTTCTCAAAATTTATAAAGTTTTCTGCTATTATTTCTTTAAATAAGCTCTCTAACCTTTTATCTTTCTCTACTCCCTCTTGAGAACCAATGACTTCTACATTTGCTCTTTTGATGCTATCACATAAATCCTATAAGCTTTCTTCATTCATTTTCATTCTCTTTTTCTCCTCTCACTGTATATTTTCACATAATCTGTGTTTAGTTCACAGATTCTTCTGCTTGATCAATTCTGCTGTTGATGCTCCCCATTGAATTTTCATTTTGTTCATTACATTTTTAAGCTCCAGGATTTGATTTTTAATCTCTCTGTTAAGTTTCTCATTCTGGTCACTCATGGTTTTCCTCATATTGTTGAATTGTTTTTCCATGCTTTCTTGAAGTTTGTTGAGTTTCCTTAAAACAGCTGTTTTGAATTCTTTGTCAGGCAGTTTATACATCTTCATCTCTTTAGTGACAGTCACTGGCACCATATTTTGTCCATTTTGGGATGGCATGTTTCCCTGATTGTTCTTGATCCTTGTGGTTGTGCATTGATGTCTGAATATTGTGAAAGTAGGTATTTATTCCAGTCTGGGAATGTTTTTAAACAGTAAGCCTGTCCAGAGATTCTGGGCAGGTTTCAGGTGTAATCCATAAGCCTGTGACTACTGCATTTGTTGCAGTGCTAGGGGGCACCCTAAGCCTGGCACCACCATGGCTGGTGCAGCACTAGGCTGGAATCCTGTGATTGCCAAGGCTAGTACAGTGTTGGGGTACACATAAATCCCATCGCCACTGAGGTTAGTGCAGCACTGGGATGTGCCTGAAGCCCATGGCTATGAGGCTTGACTGTCACTGGGTTATTCAGAGCCCAAGATCACTGTAAGTTACCTGGTGGTGGTGCAGGACAGAACTAAAGTTCATCTTTCAGGGGCTACAGTTTCCTGTCTGGTGCTGGGATGGGTCTAGAGCCTCAGTCTGCAGATACTGACCAGGAGTAAGGGGCCATGTGGGTCTGCTTGTTACTGGGTTTTACTGTAGTGGGCCCAGTGTTGAGGTCTAAGTCAAAGTCCTATGTTTACTTCCCTCTCTTTCCCTCAAGCAGATGGTATCTTTCTTCATATTGCATAGCCTGAGGTTTGGCAATTGGTGACACTGGTAATATAAGACTGTACTTCCTACCCTCTTCAATGCATTTTTCCTTAATATTATTCTATAACCAGGTACTGTAATCCCTAATCTGGATTCCTTAACTCTTATAAAGGTATTTTTGTGCATGGATATTGTTCAAATAGATATTTATGCAGGGGGGTGAGGGGGAAGGATCACTGTAGAGTCCTATTCTGCCACCTTGCTCTACCCTCCTCTCAAAGATCTGAAATGTTTTTTTATTTATAATAGCTTTTGTTTGTAATAGAATTGCATGTTGGGAGAGTTATTTAAGCAGTTTTCCCACAAATACTTTTTTTCTACTTTGCTGTTAGCCAGAGGGCAAAGAATGGCAAAGCTTAGCAGTTCTTCCAGCTTTACCAAATCATCATCATCATTACTGGGAAAAAGTGTTCCTATAGTGACATTATACACCTTTTCACCTGGAAACTTACCCCAGTGTCTCTTCCACCAAACCTGGAGGCATCAATGAGGCACTCACATAAAAACACCCATATTCTTTCCCACTCTACTGTACTCTTCAAATGGGAAGTCTTCTGCTACTTTTATCATTTTTTTTTCTATCTAACTTGGATTTTTCACTCTGCACTGTTTTTGAAATCCACAATATTGATATATACATTCTTACAATTTGCTCCTTTTAAACAGCATATAAAAATTCATGTTTATTGATCCATTTCCGCTTGGGAATATCTAGCTTATTTCCATTTTTTGCTATTATAAACAACAGTAAACTGGACAGATGTGTGTTTTTCCTGAGTTCATATGCAAGAGTTTTCCTTGGAAACAGAAAGTGATATTTCTGGATTGTAAGTTAAGGTTCATTTGTAATTTTACTTAATAGTGCAAAACTTTCCCTGTGATGTCTGTACCAATTAAGCTGTTAACAGTGATTACATATTCCATTTTTCTATATCCTTCTAAATATTAGATATCATCCAACTTTAAAATTTTGCCAATTTGATGAGTGAAGAGGTATCTCATTTTAATATGCACTTCTCTGCTAACTAGTGATATAACAATGTGTATTTCTTCATACATTTATTAGCAATCTGAGCTCTTTCTCTGAATTGCTTATTTGTATCCTTCACCCAGTTTTACAATGGCTTGTCTTTTTCTTGTGGATCTTTAGGGAGTTTTTATATATTGTGGATAATAATGATCTATTATGTACATGGCAAGCACTGTCTCCCAGGCTCTAGCTTGTCTTTATCTGTAATTACAATATCACTGAATGGAAAAATAAAAATTTTACATTTAGATGTAGTTGAATTTGTATATCTTTTCTGTAGTTTATGTTTGTGTTTTTATATTACATAATTATAAAGGTCATTTTATATGTCCTTAATTGACAAGTAACATTATAGGATTCTTCATACACATTATCTCATTTAATCTGCACAGTAATGTCTCAAGCTAAGCAGCATTATATGTAGCACCTACCATATCACAGATAAAAGCACCTGAAGCTCAGAGGATTAGCAACTTACTTGAGATCATAAAGCTGAAAACTGGTGAATTTGGGATCCACACCTCAGTCTGTATAATGCCCAGGTAATACTGAACCACATTTATTGAGTGCTTTCACTGTGATTTATAAAGATAAATAATTACAAGATTATTTTCTTTTTTCATTCCATTCAGTTATGTTCTATCTATCTTTGTTCTATTCATATTGTCATCAGGAAAGTTTGCAAGCTTCCCTTCTTTTTCTATTCTTTATAACAATTTGACCAAGATTGTGGTTAACTGCTCCTTGGAAGTTTGGTAAAACTTGCCTGTAAAACCATCTGGGCCTGGTGCTCTTTTTTGATAATGTGGTTTTGAACTACTGTTTTGATATTTTAAATGGTTATTGCCAGACTTATGTTTTCTATTTTGTATTTAAATAAGGGCAATTTATAGTCCACACCCTCCTAAAAAGAAAACTAATCCATGAGAAAACTAATGTTGGGCTGACTGGTTAGCTCAGTTGCTTAGAGTATGGTTCTGATAACACCAAGTTCCAGGGTTTGATCCCTGCACTGGCCAGCCACCAAAAAAAAAAAAAAAAAAAAAAAAAAAAAAGAAGAAGAGAAGAAAACTAACGTCAAAAGAGAGGAAAGGTTTTGCCTAAGGTTACACAGAAAGAAAACAGAAAAGTTAGCTTTAGGATCCAGTCTCCTAAAGTGTAGGGTTTGTATCCAGTAAACCACAGGTGCCTATAATGGAGATAACAATCATCTATTCGCATGGCCTATAGATTTTTCACTATAATCTAATAAGATAATGGGTGCAGAGTTGTTTGCAATCTGGAAATTGAAAGAATTGTTTGTAAGCTTGTAGATTTTTTATTCCCATCTTTGAGTCCTGTTGGAGCTCCTACAGCATTGGTGCCTTTCTAAAATGCCTCAACCACATGGCCTGTTTGTGTCCACCAATAACCAGTCTACTGGGTCTCCAGTGGGGTTTGCTAACCACATGGCTTATGCTCATGCATTTGTCTTATCTACTTCCTTAAGTAGCAGAAACAAAGTCTAATTATCTCATGGTAAAAAGGGTATAGATTTTAAAATAAAGGGCTTTAAAGTGAGACTTACTAGGTTTCAATCTCACCTCTACCACTTCTCACTGGGCAATCTTGAACATGTTTCTTAGCCTCTCTATGACTTACTTTCTTCCTCTGAATATGGGAAAAATAATAGTACCTACCACAAAGAGTGGCTGTGATAACTAAAAGATAAAATGCATGCAGAGCATATAGCAAAATACCTGGTGTAGAGAAAGTACTTAATAAGTGTGGTCCATTACTACTATTATTAGCTTTAGCATCATACAGATGGAGGTGTGAATCCCAAGTTTACCACTTATCAGCTCTATGACCTGAAACAAGTTGCCAACCCTCTGAGATTCAGGTTTTCTTATCTATAATGTAGTAGATGTTGCATACTGCTGCTTAAGTTGGTAAATTGTTGCACACATTAGATGAGAGAATGCATGTGAACAATCCTTTTATGTTGCTTGACAATCAAGATGGGGATCAGCCTAGTCTGTTGGGTGCTGACCTGTTTTGGCAAATCTTGAAAAGAAATGGAAAGTTAGAAGGAAAAAAATGGATACTCAAAGTTATTCTAGGTATATCAGACATAGTCAGTGCTTATGGAGAGAAGTGGATGAGAGCCATCATGGAAAATGTTGGGATGGTGAGCATCAAAAGTGCAGTGTATGATGGGTGGGGCCAGAGAAGGGCTGGACTGCTGATGGACAAATGACAACTACTTACAAAAAGTGAAGAGGCAATAAAACAACAACAACAACAACAAATTTTTGGAGAGGTATCCATATGAGGCACATAGGAAAAGCAGTTCTCATATGATCCTCTCCCCCACTTACCCACCCAGCTTGCATGGGCCACAGAGGTGTAACTTACAATGACAATGATGAAATCAAGCCAGCACCAGGCACTGGTGAAATACTTCCGAAATCCAAAGGCCACCCATTTCAGACCCATCTCCAGGATAAAAATATATGTGAAAATAATGTCAGTGCAATTTAGTAATGCTTGAATATTGGGTTGTTCAGCAAGGTAAACATCTTCAAATATCTGAAATGACAAACCATAGTCACAGGCCAGGTTGAGTATTTACAAAGAACTACTTGTTGACTTTACTTTTTGTTTTTCTTCCTTATATGAATAAAACTAGTATTTCTATTGGTGAGGTTTTGCTTAAAAGGTATTAAGGCTGAACTTTTCCAGTGGAATCAACTCATTGAATAACTGAAAATGGAAGAAGGAAAATCCTATTTCTAGAGTTATGTTGCCACTATACTTCCCCAGTCTCTCATCCTGGCTCCCAGGATATAAAAACATCTTCCTAATGGACCACCACACCATTTCCTGTACTTCCTAATCCTTTCAGCTCTTGCCAAATATATCCTGCCAACTCTTTCAGAACCACCCAGGGGTGGACCGTCTTCTTCATCCTCCTAGTTTCCTCAGTGGCTCTATTCAGTGCCTTTGCAGTGCTTACATTAAGTTCAAATACCTTTGCCCACTGTAGATCCTGCCAACCCTAAGGCCCATCATCTTCCACCACAAACAGCTTTACCCATTTAGCCCAGTGTTCCCAACAAATATTATCATTTTGTATGCATACCATGACACACAAAATTTGGGAAGCTCTGGACTAGAACTCCCAGTGTAAATTACTTTGAATATCACACATTCATTATGGGATTATGAAAATGGAACATCATGACTTTCAGAGGTACCCTTTTCATGCAACACCCAAACATTTCTTTCAACCAAAGTGTGTGTGTGATTATGTGGAATCTATATAACTTGAATATAATCTCCCCTTTTTGCCTTTACAAAGTTACTAAGGATGAAAAAAGGGAGAGAAGGAGGCCTAGTACTAAACTTGTCTAAGACATTTAGGCAAACACTGAAGGCAGGAAGGAGATCAGCCCCGCTGTTGAGATTAAGGTAAGCCTACCCACAGCCTTGGGAAAAAAGAATGCAAAAGAGTAAAGCAGTCTCACTTCCAATTGCCAAGTGGGTTTTTGGTTGGAGAAGACCCTCCGTCTCCGCCTCTGCCCTGTTGGCTCCTTAACAGCCTTAAGATCTCAGCTTAGTTGATATTTATTAAAGGAAACTGACCTGTTCCAGCAAGATTGGATTAGGTGCCCATCCTACATGGCCCCACATCACCCATGGCTTCTCTGAGCATATCACTTAATTGCTTTGCCTATCTTGGGCTATGATTGCTGGTCTACAATTGCTTCATCTATATTCCCTACTAGACTCCAAGGTCCTGAAGGTCAGGGACTTGTCTGTTTGCCTCAGGAAAGACAAATCTGAATGGTACTGAAAGCTCATTTCCTTCCTCACTTTGGAAGTTTAGCAACAAGCTGACTCTGAAGGTCTGAGATAGCTCAATGGATGAACAGCTGATAAGCAGCAACTGAGTTTTGGAGGCTCCCACCTTGTAACTAGCCATTTCCTGAACCAGGAAGCTCCCATTGTTACATAGTTGTCTAGAAGATCAGAGCTTCTCAAACTCTAAAGAGCCCCAGACTACCTGGGGAACTTGTTACAATGTAGGTTCTGATTCTGCAGGTCTGGAGGGGGGGGCCAAGACTGCATTTCTAACAGGCTTCCTGATGATACTGATGCTGCTGGTCCATAGACCACATAAAGTGGCAACGAACTAGATGTTTCTTGTTCTCATCTTTTTACAAATATGCACAGTGAAACAGGCGCTGAGTTCCTCTCCTGGCACCCTCTGCATTGTGTGTTAAGTCTTATTCTGCCCAGCCTATACTTGCCTCTCTGAAAGCAGATGCGAACTAGGAGTGTGTGCCCTCTGCTACTTCTCTTATCACAAGTTTTCTCTCCATGGCACCACAGGCCATGTGTCTGGGGCGTTCTGACAAGACCACTGCTTTCCCACTGACTAGCAAAGGGCATGGTAGACATCAATTACCATTTGTGGAATAAATAAAAGAAACTTTACCACTTGAATATGAACAGACACCCAGTGAAAATGTAGTTACCAGAAGTCTACATGTGACCCTAGACCAAAGATTAGCAATAAAATATTAAGAGATTTCCCTGGGATAGTTTTAGAGAAATTTGTTTTTTTATTTGAGGAATGATTTACATTGCAGTAAATAGATAAATGGGGATGTATGTTGATCATGGTCTCTGGTGGGCTCTGGTATGTGCTCATCTATTTTCACCTAGAGATCACACAGTGCAAGGAAAGTAGAAAAGTTTAGTCAGGATCTCTCACCTTGTACCTGTTACAAACGGACAAGACTCAGCACATTTGCTAGAAACAAACTATAAAAGTTGTGTAACTGCACATGTGAGCTCATTTACTGATTCAGCGTGATTGTTGTAATTATGTAATACTTGGCTTGTGGCCGCTATTGTGTACTAAGAGTATGGAGACAACTGCTCTGAACTGCTGGTCGGCAGAGCATGGAAGGTTGGCGGAGCATGTAAGGAGGGCAGAGTATGGAGGGTCAGTGGAATAGAGACTGAGCTTGTGTCTAAAATAAAGCATGTCTGTGAAGCTCACATCTGAAGAATAAAGTATGTCTACCTTGCATAAAGCTGCTAGGATCTTCTTTCAATTACCTGACTCATGACCTGCACAGGAAGGGGCAGAAGGATCTGAGATTCCTGCTGAACACACAGGTATAAGGTGCTAACCAGAAGGCATGTGGTAGAGGAATAAGACATTTCCTTGTCCTATCCAATTGCTAGTGACTTAATGTGAAATGTCTGTCACTCTAAATCAATAAGGGGGCAACCAGGACTCCATTCACCTGACATAACAAATAGTTAAAGAGAGTTTAGTTCCATATTATGGTCATTTTTAGGGGAGACACAAGATAGAAGAGAAAGGAAGGAGGCTGTGAAAGAGGGAGAGAGAGAAGGAAACATGTAGGTGATAGGAGTGAAGATGCTGTCCCGAGGAAGGAGGTGGAGAGGAGACAAGAAGGGCTAGAAGGTATGGAGAGAGAGCAGAAAGGAATTTATAACTCTATGGCTATAAAGGCTGATGGTTCAAAGTTATTTCCAAACCCCATTTAGATTCATACCACACCTCGATCTGGAAGGATCATGCATATAAATCAGAATCCTCCTTTTTTTCAAGGGATCATGAATGATGGAAAATACCAAGGCAACTTATTATAGCCTAATCTGGTCCCTGTATCCCTCTCCCCTAATATTTTGCCTTTTAGAAAGCAGCACTGTGGACTTCAGGAAAAGAGAGGCTAGGAGCATTGCTGTCTAGAGGAGGAAATATGTAGGCTACAGTGAAATGGCTCGAAATACTGCAAAAATGAAAGTTAGATGGACAGGCCTGGGGCCAAGGGCCAGACTCCAGTAGCTGCTTTAATGTACAGGTTTAGATTATTCTTTCCCACAGGAAAAGCATCTCTGGCTTGGGGATTTCCCTGTTGAAGCATGACTCCAGAAGCTGTTGTGCAAAACTCTGCCTCCTAAGGGAGTCAGCAGTGAAGATCCCACTTCTGCCTGGTCTCCCCACATTCACAGTCCCATGAGGGGCCAAATCAGAACATAGCTCCCCCAGCTGCCCTGATGCCCATTGTCTTCACAAGACCATGATAATTTACCAGTGCCCCACTGCTCAGCAGTATCACAAAGATAATAAAGCTCTCAAACCAGCTGTGTTTCACTATTTGGTAGCAGGTTTTCCGCAGATTCCACCAAATGACCCAGGGGGACTTTCTCTTGTCCATGCTACAGCATGGGAAGCAGCAACAGAGGCCTGAAAGGAATCAGCAGTAGCATGATCGTTAGTGTCTGTAGTAAATTGCATTAATAGCCTCAACTCTTCACCCTTCCCTGTTTTATACCCCTTGCCACGTGACCTGTACTTCCTCCCATTAAAGAGGTAGAATCTCTTTCCAGGCCCTTGGATTTAGGCTCGGCCATGTGACTTCCTCTGGCGAATAGAGTAGAGTAGAAGTCACAGTGCACCAGTTCTGAGCCTGGGCTTTGAAACACCTTGTGTGTTTCCACTTGCTCACTTGCACATCTCCATAAGAAAGGCGTATTCAGGCTAGCCCATTGGTTCTGGGAGGAGGACAATAGACATGTGTAGCAGAGCCAAGTTGCCCAGTTGAGCCCAGCTAGATCAGCTGATTTCCAGGTAATACCACTCGCATGAATAAAGCCAGCCAAGATCAGCAGAGAAACCCAGCCTAGATCAGCTGAATCATGCAGGCATATGTTTATATTGTATGCCATTAAGATTTTGTGGTTGTTATACAGCAATTTTGTTTTCAGTAATAGTACACAGATTATGTCCAAAGGACTGCAGTGAATGAGGTAAGGATGGCCACAAGCTTTGTGAACCAACCAAGCCATACATGAAGGAATTTGATCAATTGTCGAGATGTTTGCAAGTAGCTGAACATTTGTTCTCAACACACACAAGCCTTCAGCATGGATGACACCCCCCATTCTACCTTGACTCCTCCTCCCCTTCTCCAAATTCTGCTGATCCTTACTTCATGATGATTATAACATTCCACTCCTCACCATCTTCCTAAGCCACTGTGAAGTCTCCCCACTCTTCCTTTTTCCTTCCTCCACCTTTCAGAACATCAGTAGATTAATCTTCCTAAAAAACTATTTTTTCCCTGCCTTTTGTCCCACTTCTTCCCCCTTCTAGAAATCCACCTTTCTTCTCCATTTCCACTGTTAACACCAGTCCAAATGTAAATCAGGAGAACTGCAGTCTATGGGAAATCCCTAGCCTGTCCTCTGCCCAGTGTTGGCACTGTCAAAGAACCTGGAATGTGAATTTGAAACCCATTGTTGGTGTTCTTTCTGGGCCCAGGTTAATCCCAAACTTACAGAGAAATTTTGAATTTTTAGATTTATTTATTCATTTGTTAAGTCACTTGTTTATTTACTTATCAACATTTGTTGAACCCATTATCTGGGCCAGGTTCTACTGTCACACTAGAGATACAATGCTAATTAGGTCACAGCCTAAGGAGGCACTACATTCACTCAAGGAATCAGGAAAGGCTGCATTTATTGATTGTTTATTAAGTGCCAGACACTCTTCTACGTGATTTAGATTCACTCACTTAATATCCACAGCAACCCTTTGCGGTAGGTACTATTATTATCCTTATTTTATATCCTTTTTTATAAAAGCACAGGGAAGTTAACTAAACTGAACAAAGCACACAGCTAGTAAATTTAGAGGCCAGAATTTGAATTTAGACAGTTTGGCTAATGGGCTGAAGATCCTGACTACAATGGCCAAGTTCTTCTCTTGGTCTATGACCTCAAACATCCTGACAATGGATGTACTGGGGACCATACAGAGTGGCAAGCATGTTGGCCCAGTGGGCTTCCTAGGAGTTTTCTGGAGTGTTTACCCTGCTTGTTGAGCTGTGTGAATGAAGCCTACCTAAAGCAAGAATTTCTTAAAATCCCTTATTCCTGTACTTCATAATGGCCCCAAGAATCTATGGGGCCAAAAAATCTCTTTCCTTTTGTCCCCAGTGGAAGTAGAATAAAGGCACCTACCAAAGCCACAGAGCTTCAAAGAAGAACAGAAATCCCATCCAAAGATTCTGTGAACTGGATGCGGAAATACTGCCACTTACCTTTGGGCAAACATCTCTCTGGTTCCTTTTTGGGAACCATTTCAGGTGACCATCCAAAGGTATTCTGTGGATCAATGGTGCTGCATTCTGAGAGCACACTGGTAGCATCAGATTTCTGCACATCAGAACGAAGGAAAGGTCAAATCTTTTACCAAGTCCTTCTCTCACAATGGCAGTACCTAGTTCCTCATGGTCTGATTTGTTAGAAATGAAACCAACTGGGAAAAGGCTTCTAGATACGAGGGGTGTCAAGAAAGCACCCTTCCTGTTGAGTCCCCTTCTAAGAGCTCTGCCCAGCCTGACTTCACGAGACAATTCTGTGACTACTCTCCATGGCTGAGGAGTGGCAAGGCATGTGAAAGCACAATATCTTAATCTTTTCCTCCCTACAAATTATAAACCTGATAGGCTGCCTAACTCCAATTAGGAAAGCCAGGTGATGAGGAGAAGGCTACTTTACTGAGGCTGTAATTTTCAGCTATCTCAACTCCTGGAAAAATAGGCCAGTGTTTCTCATTGATTTTGCCCTCCAGGAGACATTTTGTCAATGTCTAGAGACATTTTTGATGATGGCAACTGGGGAATGTTCCTGGCATCTAGTGGGTAAAGGCCAAGAATACTGTTAAGCATCCTGTAATTCACAGAAAAGCCCGCTGCACAAAGACTCTCTTTCCCCAAATGTCACAGCAGCCAAGTTGAGAAACCCTGGCCTACACTTTTGCTTAAGACCCAATTCTGGCAATTGTCTCTGCATTCACTCTGACATTTTTGCCTAAAGGCTATCCTGGAGAAGGTGTGTGGATGAGCCACATGTTCCTTCTAAGAACACCCTAAGAAAATTACCTTTTGGGGATTCTGTAAGGTCAGATGAGCATCATCTTCCGGGAAAACGTCAATTTCCACACTTTGAACACCTGGGCTGGTGGGCTTCCCGGTCTCCTGATGCAGTTCACAGGCCTGACACAGACAAGGCCAGAGTAGAATTAATATTCCTCCCGGACACTGCACTTGAGATGAAACAAGTCAGAATTTTATTTTGTTTTCTGTTTGTCATGAGAATAGTCTGACTTTTTTTTTTCTTTTGATTTTTTTCTTCTGGTCTTTTTTTTCTTTTTAAAAACTGTTCCTGGAAAAATTCAAAATAAAATAATTCTGGGCAAACCCTGTCGCTGCATAGTTACCTAATCAAAAGTAGAAGAAAACATAGGGGAAACACACTTCAGGGTATAGGGCTGGGCAAAGACTTTATGAATAAGGCCCCCAAAGCACATACAACAAAAGGAAAAATAAACAAATGGGATTATATAAAACTAAAAACCTTCTGCACAGCAAAGGAAACAATCAACAGAGAGAAAAGATAATCTACAGAATGGGAGAAAATATTTGCAAACTACATACCTGACAAGGGATTAATATCCAGAATATACAAACAGCTCAAACAACTTACAGTAAAAAAACAAATAATCCACTTAAAAAAATGGGAAAGGAGCTGAACAGACATTTTTCAAAGGAAGACATACAAATGGCCAACAGGCCTGTGAAAAAATCAGGGAAATGCAATTCAAAACCACATTGAGATATCACCTCACCCCAGTTAGAATGGCTGTTATAAAAAAGACAGAGAACAAAAATGCTGGCAAGGATGTGGAGAAAGGGGAACGCTTCTACACTATTGGTGGGACTGTAAATTAGTTAAGCCATTATAGAAAACATTATGGAAGTTCCTTAAACAGCTGCAGATAGAACTGCCCTATGACCAGCAATCCCACTACCGGGTACGTATCCAGAGGATTGGAAATCATTGTGTTGAAAGGATATCTGCACTCCCACGTTTATCACAGCTTTGTTTACAATAGCCAGACTATGGAATCAACATAAATGTCCATTGACAGATGACTGGATAGGGAAAATGTGGTATATATAGACAATGGAATACTACTCAGCCATAAAAAAGAATGAAATTCTGCCATTTGCAGCAGTGTGGATGAGCCTGGAGAAAGTTATGTTAAGTGAAACAACCCAGGAGTAGAAAGAGAAATACCACATGTTCTCTCTTAAGTGGGAGGAGGAGCAGAATCCATAAATAAACAAACAATAAAGAAAGACAGAGAGAGAGAGAGAAAGAAAGAAACAGCAATCACAATAATATGTTGAACTTTTAGAAGGAAACAAAAGAACTGTGCTTACTAGAGGTGGAAAAGGGGAAGGGAGGGGAAGAGACAGCTGGGGTCAAAACAAATATCAAAGACTGGCCCTAAAAACTACTTCTCTTTGAATTTCATTGGATCAAACTGTTGAGCAATTTATGACCCATGGCACTGTCAAAGACAATAGAGCAATTATCTAGCAATTAGTTGAGCCTAAAATCTGGGATATCGAATGAGGCAGATAGCTGAATAATAAGATCATAGAAAGCAACAAAGAGAGCCCCGCTAAAACAACGGTCATCCCAGACTGACTACGTGCACATCCAAGGCTGTGCTCTCTGAGGAGTAGCACCAAACACTTTACATTGTGTGTGTGTGTGGGGGGGGGGAGTGGATTGGAGAGGTAGTAGATATCACTAAAGCAATCTAGCCAACTCACCAAATAAAAACCCCAGACAGAAGAGAGGACTTAGTTCTAGAGTTGCTATATGACGAATTTCCAATTTAAAATGTCCGGTTTTTAACAAAAATTATGAAACATGCAAAAAACAGGAAAGTGTGACCCACACATAGGAAAAGAGCAGGTAAAAGAAACTATATGTGAAAGGGCCAAGATGCCAGAGTTAACAGACAAAGAATGCAAAATAGCTATTATAAATATGCTTCAATAATTAAAAGAAACGACGCTTAAAGAAATAAGGAATTCTATGAAGACAATGTATAATCAAATACAGAATATCAACAAAGAAATAGAAATTATATTTTAAAAAAGAACCTAATGGAAATTCTGAAGCTGAAGAGTGCAATAACTGGGCTGGGTGGTTAGCTCAGTTGGTTAGAATGCAGTCTTGTAACACCAAGGTCAAGGGTTTGGATCCCCATACCAGCTGGCTGCTGAAAAAAGAATAAAAAAGGACAATAATTAAAATTAAAAATGTTCTAGAGGGACAAACAGTACATTTACACCGGCAGAAGAAAGAATCAATGAACTTCAAGATGGATCACTGAAGATTATTCAATCCAAAGATCACAGAGAAAAAAGAACAAAAGTGAAAAGAGCCTCAGAGGAATGTGAGCACCTTAAGCACACCAACCAGAAAGAAAGGAGAGAAAGAAAGGAGCAGAAAAAAAAAATACTCAGATAAATAATGGTTAAAAAGTTCTCAAATTTGATTGAAAACATTAACCTACATGTCTTAGCCCATTTTCTGCTGCTATAACAGAATACCTGAGACTGAGTAATTTACAAAGAACAGAGGTTTCCTACAGTTCTGGAGGCCAGGAATTCCAAGATTGAGGGGCCAGCACCCGCATCAAAAGGGCCTTCTTGCTACATCAACACATGGCAGAAGGCATCACATAATGAGAGAGAGGGAGAGAAGGGAAGTGGACCGAACTCATTCTTTTATCAGAAAACTATTGCTGTGATAACTAGCCCACTCTCGTGATAACCACATTAATCACCTATTACATGTTGCATCTCTCAACACTGTTGCATTGGGTATTAAGTTTCCAACATATGAACCTTGGGGGGACACATTCAAAGCATAGCACTACACATCTAAAAGCTCAATGATCTCTAAGTAGGAAAAACACAAGAATATCTACACCCAGACACATCACGGTGAAAATGCTGAAAGACAATCTTGAAAGTAGCAAGAGAAAAGTGGCTTATCAAAAATTTTCAAAGTGCTCAAAGAAAAAAAACGACCATAAATCAAGATTTTTATATCCAACAAAAATATCTTTCAAAAATGTAAGTGAAATAAACACATTCCCAGATAAACAAAACAGAATTCTTTGCTAACTGACCTACCTTACAAGAAATACTAAAGGAGATTCTTGAAGATGAAAGCAAGTGACCCTAAATGGCAATAAAAACCACACACACAAAAAAACCCAGCATAAATAAAGGTAATTATGTAATTATAAAAGACAGTAAAAATGCATTTTTGTTATCTTTTCTTCTCTTAGCTGTTTTCAAAAGCAATTGTGTAAAAAACAATATGTTTAAAATTGTATTTTGGGGTATGTGACATATAGAAGTAAAATATATTTGATAATAACTTCACAAAGGAGGTGAGTGGGAGCAAAATTGTATTGGAGTAAGAAAATGAAAGCTGACTCAAATACACAGGAACAAACAAAGAGAGACAACAAAGGTAACCAAGAAGATTAGTAAAATAAACTCCATAAATGTATACTTGCATTCCTTTCTTTTCTCAGCTTCTTTAGTAGACACATAATCATATGAAGCAAAAATGATAAAAACATTTTTAACATTTATAGATATACTACGTATAGCAAAAAAGGAATAGAGCTATGTATGAGTAACGGTTCTATATCTCGCTGGAATTAAGTAAGTATAAATCTGATGTGGATTCTGATAAGATACATGTATATAGCAAGTCCTACAGCAACCCATAAGAAAATAATTGAAAACATATTGTGAAAAACTCATTAAAGGTATTAAAATATTATGCCAGAAAATATTCACTAAATGCAAATAAAGTAGTATGGAAGGAATAAAGGAAAAAACACATGGCACATTCAAAAAGAAAAAGTAAATAGAAATAAATTAACTAAATCAATAATAAAGTTAAAAAATTTTCAAAGGTACTTATTTTTCAATTGAAATACATTAATTGTACATATTAATGGGATATAGAGTTATATTTCAATACATGTATACAATGTGTGATGATCAAAGCAGGGTAATTAGCATATTCATCAGTGCAAAACAATCATTTCTTTGTGATGAGAATATTTATCTCTTCTCTTCTAGGCGTTTGAGAACATACAATAAATTATTATTAATTATAGATGCCTACCACTACTGTATACCTCTAGAACTTATTTTTCCTATCTAGCTATAATGTTATGTCTTTTAACCAACCCTCACTAACCTTGCCTCCTTTCCCAGACTCCATTAACCAAAATTCTTCTCTCTACTTCTAAAAGTTTAACTTATTATTTTTTAGTTCACACACATGAGTAAGAATATCCACTATTTATCTTTTTGTGTCTGACTTATTTTACTTAACGTGATGTCTTCCAGGCTCATCCATGTTGCCTCAAATGAAAGGATTTCATTATTTTTCATGGCTGAGTAATATTCCATTGTGTATATATACCACATTTTCTTTCTCCATTTATTTGCTGATTGACATCTAGGTTTATTCCATACATTTGTTATTGTGAATAATGCTGCAGTAAACATGGGGGTACATATATTCCTTTGGTACACTAATTTCCTTTCCTTTTGGATAAATGCCCAGCTGTGGAATTGCTGGATCATATAGTGGTTCGATTTTTACTTTTTTGAGAAACCATTATGTTTTCCATAATGGCTGTACCAATTTACACTCTCATCAACAGTGTGTATGAATTCCCTTTTCTTCACATCCTCACCAGCTTTTGCTATTTTTGGTCATTTTGATAATAGCCATTCTAACTGGGGTGAAATGATATCTCACTATGGTTTTGATTTGCATTTCCCTGACTGATTATTAGCGATGTTGGACATTTTTTCACATACCTGTTGGTCATTTGTATGTCTCCTTTTGAGAAATATCTATTCAAGTCATTTGACCATTTTTAATTGGATTATTTGATTGTTATTTTTTCCCTGTTGAGTTGTTTAAGTGTCTTGTATATTCTAGATATTAATCCCTTCTTTGATGAATAGTTTGCAAATATTTTCTCCCATTCTGCTGGTTGCCTCTTTGCTCTGTTGATTGTTTCTTTTGCTCTGCAAAAGCTTTTTACCTGATGTATTCCCATATGTCTATTTTTGCTTGTGTTGCCTGTGCTTTAGAAGTCTTCCCCATAGAATTTTTGTCCAGACCAATGTCTTGGAGTGTTTTTCCCATGTTTTCTTCTAGTAGTTTTATAGGTCCTGGTCTTACATTTAAGTCTTTAATCCATTTTGAATTGATTTTTTTATATGGTGAGAGATAGGAATCTAGTTTCTTTCTTCTGCATGTGGATATCCAGTTTTCCCAGCACCACTTATTGAAAAGGCTGTCCTTTCCCCAATATTTGTCATTGGAACCTTTGTCAAAGATCAGTTGGCTGTAGACTCATGGATTTATTTCTGGGTTTTCTATTCCATTCCATTGGTTCATGTGTCTATTTCTATGCCAGTACCATGCTGTTTTGCTTACCATAGCTTTGTTGTATATTTTGAAGTTAGGTAATGTAATCCCTCCAGCTTTGTTCTTTTTGCTCATGATTGTTTTGACTATTCTGGGTCAATGGTGGTTCTATATGAATTTTAGTAAATTTTTGTGAAGAATGTCATTGGTATTTTGACAGGGATTACATTGTATCTGTAGATCACTTTGGATAGTCTGGTCACTTTGACAACATTAACTTTTCCAATCCATGAACATGGGATGTCTTTCCATGTTTTTGTGTCCTCTTTGATTTTGTTTTTTGTGGTTCTGAGGGCTTTATTTTATTTTATGTTACTTCTCAATATACACTGTAGTTGATTTTCATGTCCCTTTACCCATTCATCTCCACCCCCTTCTCTCCCCCTCACATCATATCTGTTCACTTGACTTAAAAAGTTCAAGGAATTTTTGTGATTGTTGTGTCTTCTCCCCCCCCACCTTTATTTGTTCATGTGTTTGTTTGTTTGTTTATTTATTTATTTATTTATTTTTAGCTCCCACAAATAAGTGAGAACATGTGGTGTTTCTCTTTCTGTGCCTGACTGTTTCACTTAATATAATTTTCTCTAAGTCCATCCATGTTGTTGTGAATGGTAGTATTTCATTCTTTTTTTATAGCAGAGTAGTAATCCATTGTGCAGATATACCAGTTTCCTTATCCACTCATCTGATGATGGACATTTGGGCTGGTTCCAATTCTTGGCTATTGCTTATAGAGCTGCAATAAACACTGGAGTACAGGTATCCCTTTGGCACAATGATTTCCATTCCTCTGGGTATATTCCCAACAGTGGAATAGCTGGGACATATATTAGATCTATATGTAATTGTTTGAGAAAACTCCATACCATTTTCCATACAGGCTGCACCATTTTGCAGCCCCATCAAGAGTGTATGAGAGTTCCTTTTTCTCCACAACCTTTCCAGCACTTATCATTCTCAGTCTTTTGGATATTAGCCATCCTAATGGAGTGAGATGGTATCACAAAGTGGTCTTGATTTGCATTTCCCAGATGCTGAGTGAAATTGAGCATTTTTTCATGTGCCATTCATATATCTTCCTTTGAGATATGCCTATTCAGCTTCTTTGCCCATTCTTTAATTGGGTTATTTGGTTTTTTGCTGTAAAGTTGTTTGAGTTCCTTGTATATTCTGGATATTAGTCCTTTGTCAGATATATATTTTGCAAATATTTTCTTCCACTGTGTTGGTTCTTTTTTTACTCTGTTGATTGTTTCTTTTACTGTGCAGAGGCTTTTTAGTTTTATATAATCCCATTTGTTTATTTTTCCTTTAGTTGCCTGTGCTTTGGGGGTCCTATTCATGAAGTCTGTACCCACTCCTACTTCCTGGAGTGTTTCCCCTATGTTTTCTTTAAGGAGTTTATTGTTTCAGAATGTATATTTAATTCTTTAATCCATTTTGTGTTGATTTTCTTATATGGTAAGAGGTACAGGTCAACTTTCATTCTTCTACATATGAGTATCCAGTTTTCCCAGCGCCATTTGTTGAAAAGGCAGTCTCTTCCCCAGTATGTAGACTTGCTGCCTTTGTCAAAGATCAGATGCCTGTAGGCATATGGGTTAACTTCTGGTTCTCTGTTCTATTCCATTAATCTGTTTGTTTTTATGCCAGTACCATGCTGTATTGGTTCTTATAGCTTTGTAGTATAGTTTAAAGTCAGGTAGTGTTATGCCTCCAGCTTTATTTTTTTTGCTCAGGATTGCTTTGGCTATGCATGATCTTTGTTATTCCATGTAAATATCTGGATAGTTTTTTCAATCTCTGAGAAAAATGTCATTGGAATTTTGACGGGGAGTGCATTGAATCTGTAGATCACTTTTGGTAATATGGACATTTTCACAATGTTAATTCTTCCAATCCAAGAGCATGTGATATTTCTCCATCTTCCTGTGTCCTCTTTAATTTCTCTCAACAGTGGTTTGTAATTCTCTTCATAGAGATTTTTCATATCCTTGTTAAGCTTTATTCCTAAGTATTTTATTTTTTGGTGACTACTACAAATGGGCTAGCTTTCTTGATTTCTTTTTCTGCATGTTCACTGTTGGAATATAGAAGTTCTACTGATTTTTGTGTGTTCATTTTGTATCCTGAAACTTTGCTGAAATCATTTATCAACTCTAGGAGTTTTTTTATAGAGGCTTTAGGCTGTTCAATATATAGGATTATATTATCCACAAACAGGGACAGTTTGACTTCATCCTTTCCAATCCGTATGTCCTTTATTTCCTTCTCTTCTCTGATTGCTCTGGCTAGTATTTCCAACACTATGTTGAACAGGAGTGGTGAGAGTGGGCATCCTTGTCTAGTTCCTGTTCCCGTCTGTTCCTATTCAGGATAATATTGGCAATGGGCTTATCATATATGGTTTTAATTACATTGAGATACTTTCCATCTATGCCTAACTTGTAGAGAGTCTTTATCATGAAAGAATGTTGAATTTTGTCAAATGCTTTTCCAGCATCTATAGAGATGATCATATGGTCTTTGTCTTTGCTTTTATTGATGTGATGTATCATATTTATTGATTTGCGTATATTGAACCAACCTTGCATCCCTGGGATGAATCCCACTTGATCATGGTGTATGATTTTGTGTATGTGTTGCTGTATTCTATTAGCTATTACTGTATTGAGGATTTTTGCATCTATATTCATCAAGGATATTGGCCTGTAGATTTCTATTTTTGATGCATCTTTGTCTGGTTTTGGTATCAGGGTGAGGTTTGCCTCATAGAATGAGTTTGGGAGAATGGCCTCTGTTTCAATCTTTTGGAACAGTCTGTAGAGAATTGGCATCAGTTCCTCTTTGAAGGTTTGGTAGAACTCCACAGTGAACCCATCTGGTCCTGGGCTTTTCTTTGCTGGGAGCCATCTGATAACAGCTTCAATCTCTTTTATTGTTTTTGGTCTGTTCAGATTTTCTATATCTTCTTGCCTCAGTTTTGGTAGTTTGTATGTTTCCAGAAATTTATTCATTTACTCCAGATTTTCAAATTTGTTGGCATATAGATGTTTATAGTGGTCTCTAATGATTCCTTGTATTTCTGAGGTGTCAGTTGTAATATCACCTTTTTCATTTCTAATTTTTGTTATTTGGGTCTTCTGTCTTCTTTTCTTAGTTAACCTTGCTAAAGGTTTGTTGACTTTATTTATCTTTCCAAAAAACCAACTTTTTGTTTCATTGATCTTTGGTATTGTTTTTTGGGTTTCTATTTCATTTAGTTCTGCTCTGATCTTAATTATTTCTTTCCGTCTACTAACTTTGGGTTTGGATTGTTCTTATTTTTCTAGATCTTTAAGGTGAAGTGCTAGGTTGTTTATTTGCTATCTTTCTATTCTTCTGAAGTAAGCATTTAATGTGATAAATTTCCCCCTTAATACTGCTTTTGCAGTTTCCCACAGGTTTTGGTATGATGTGTTGTTACTTTCACTAGTTTCAAGAAATTTTTTGATTTCCTGTTTAATTTCTTTTTGGACCCACATGTCATTAAGTAGAATGTTGTTTAATTTCCATGTGTTTGTATAGTTTCCAGAGTTTCATTTATTATTGATTTCTAATTGTAATCCATTGTGATCAGAAAAAATATATGGAGTAATTCCAATTTTTTTGAATTTGTTGAGACTTGCTTTGTGACCTAACATGTGGTCTATCCTGGAGAATGTTCCATGTGCTGATGAGAAGAATGAATATTCTGAGGTTGTTGGATGGAATGTTCTGTAGAAACCTGCCAAGTCCAATAGGTCTAAAGTATTGTTTAGATCTTGTGTTTCTCTTCCGATTCTTTGCCTAGATGATCTGTCCAATATTGATAGTGGGGTGTTCAGGTCCCCTGCTATTATGGTATAAGTGTCTATCTCTTTCTTTAGATCTAGTAGTGTTTGTTGTGTAAATCTGGCTGTTCCGACATCGGATGTGTATGTATTTATGATTGTTATGACTCCTTGATGGATAGATCCTTTCATCATTATATAGTTTTATCATTGTACAGGCTCTTTTTATGGTTTTTGCTTTAAAATCTATTTTATCTGATATAAGAATAGCTACTCCAGCTTGTTTTTCATTTCTATTTGCACGATATATCTTTTTCCATCCTTTCACTCTTAGTCTATGTGTGTCTTTACAGGTCAGGTGAGTCTCTTGAAGGAAGCATATTGTTGGGTCCATTTTTTTAATCCAGTCAGTCAGGTCTGTGTCTTTTGAGTGGAGAATTTAATCTCTTTACATTTATAATTATTATTGAAAGGTGTTGATTTACTCCTAGCATTTTATTGATTTTTGTTTATGTCTTAAGTACCTTTTGTTCCTTTCTTTTTAATTTTCTGTTTGTCTTCTGTATTCGTTGGTTTCTTGGGGTGATAGAGAAACTATTTTTTTTTCTCTTTTGTTAGCATTTTCATTTTGCTGGTAAGTATTATTCTTTCATGAGTATTCACAGTGGTGATGGTTGGTTTTGTGGTATCAAACCCAGTACTTCCTTGTGAATTTCTTGTAGCACTGGTTGTGTGGTAGTGAACTCTCACAGTTTTTGTTTGTCTAAGAAATATACCATATGACCTTCATTTTGGAAGGATAGCCTTGCTGGGTAAAGTATTCTTGGCTGGCAATTTTTGTCCTTTAGTGTTTTGAATATACCATCCCATTCTTTTCTGGCTTTTATGGTTTCTGATGAAAAGTCTGATGTTAGTCTGATTGGGGCTCCCTTACAGGTGACTTGCCAGCTCTCTCTTGCAGATTTTAAGATTTTCTCTCTGTCTTTGAGTTTTGCCAGTTTGATTATCACATGACTTGTAGAGGACCTTTTTGGATTGAATGTGTTTGGTGATCTTTGGTCTTCCTGAAGCTGAAGATCTGTGACTTTCCCTATACCTGCGATGTATTCTGCTATTATTTCATTGAATATGTTTACAATGCCATTTCCTTTTTCCTCCCCTTTTGGAATACCCATGATTCGGTTATTTGAGTGCTTAAGGTTGTCTGTTATCTCTCATATTATCTTCAATTTTTTCAATTCTTTTTTCTTTTTTCTGGTCTGCCTGTGTTAATTCAAACAGCCTGTCTTCAAGGTCAGAAATTCTCCTTCTGCTTGTTCTAGCCTGCTGGTTAAACTCTCTGTTGTGTTTTTTATTTCATTGAATGAATCCTTCAGCTCTACAAGGTCTGCTACATTCTTTTTCAAGGCATTGATTTCTTTGTACATTTCTTCTTTCGGATACTGTATATTTTTTCTCATTTCATTGTGTTGTCTAAGTTTTCTTGTATCTCATTTATTTTCCTTATAATTGTTCCTCTAAATTCCTTGTCAGTTGTTTCAAAGACTTCCTGTTTTATAGGATCTAGAGCTTGAGTGTTATTATTTTCCTTTGGTGGTGATGTACTTTCTTGATTTTTCATATTTCTGGTATCTTTCCTTTGATGTTTTATCATTGTGGCAGGGAGTATCACAGTCCACTCGTTTCACCCTGATATTTGGCGTGGATCCTGAAGGGACTGCTGATTCTGGGCAGCAGGAACTAGCCTGGGCTAGGGGTCCCATAGTGCATGCCTGTTCTCGAACAGCTGGCTCAGGGTGTGAGAACCCAGAGGCTCTTAAGTCTCTCCCAGTGACAGGGACTGGCCTAGGCTGGAGGTCCCACCTCACCTGCCTTCTCCGCGTGGCTGGCTCAGGGCGTGGGGTCTCCAAGGCTCTTAAGTCTCTCCCAGTGGCAGGGACTGGCATGGGCTCGCAGTCCTGTGCTGCCTGCCTTTTATGGCATGGCTGGCTCGGGGAATGGGGGCCCAGAAGCTCTAAAGTCTCTCTAATTGGTGGGGTGCAACCTGGACTGGGGCCCTAAAGCACATGGTTCCTGTCTGTTCTGGTGCAGATCTCAGACCTTCTGTCATTGCTCCTTAATAGTTGCAAATTGGTCACTCTGTGGGAGTGAGAGACACTAGGAACAGACTACTCTGCCATCTTGACTGGAACTCTCCTGAGGGTTTTAAAAGGAGAGCACATGTGAGAGTCTCTCTCTCCATTCTGCCATTCTTGCTATGTGACCCCTGCGCTGCTTTAGAGTCACTTCACCAAATGTGTTCCCTGGATTCTCCGCTTTTATTGTTTAAATCAGTGAGTTGTAATTTTCACTGTGGAGATCTTTTACCTCACTGGTAAATTTATTTCTAGGTATTTTATGTTTTTGGTAACTACGTTTTTTTTTTTTTTTTTTGTAAATGGATTTTTGCTTTTATGAATTCAGCTAGTTTGTTATTGGTGAATAGAAACACAACTGACTTTTATATGTTGATTTCGTATCCTGCAACTTACTGAATTCATTTATTAGATCCTCGAGCTTTGAGGTAGAATCTTTAGGTTTCTCTCTATATAAGGTCTTCTTGTCTGCAAAGAGGGACAATTTGACTTCCTCTTTCCTAATTTGGGTTCCATTATTTTTTTCTCTTGTGTAATTTCTCTGGCTAGGAGTTCCAGTGCTATATTGAGTAAGAGCTTGTGGTAAAAGTGGGCATCCTTGTCTTGCTCCTGTTCAGAGGAAAAGCTTTGAACTTCTCCCTGTTCAGTATGATGTTGTCTGTGGGTTTGTCATATATGGTTTTTATTGTGTTAAGATTCTCTCCTTCTATACTTAATTTGTTGAGACTTTTTATCATAAAGAGGAACTGAATTTTATCAAATGCCTTTTCTGCATCTATTGAGATGATTATATAGTTTTCATCCTTCATTTTGTTGATGTGGTGTATTGCATTTATTGCTTTACATATGTTGAATCATCCTTGCATTTATAGGACAAATACCACTTGAACATGCTGTATAACCTTTCTGATGTGTTGTTGAATTCTGTTTGCTAGTATTTTGTTGAGAATTTTTGCATCTGTGTTCATCAGGGATATTAGCCTGTTGTTTTCTTTTTGTTGTGATTGTCTGATTTTGGTGTTAGGGTGATGCTGGCCTCAAAGAATGAGTTTGGGAGAATACCATTTGCTTCAATTTTTTTGGAATAATTTGAGAAGAATTAATGTTAATTCTTCTTTGAGGGTTTGGAAAAATTCTTCAGTGAAGTCATCTGGTCCTGGATTTTTCTTTGTTGGGAGACTGCTGATTACTGCTTCAATCTGCTTGCTTGGTATGCACAGATTTTCTATTTCTTATTGGTTCAGTCTTGGAAGTTTGCATGCATCCAGAAATGTATCCATTTTCTCTAGGTTTTCAAATTTGTTGGTATATAGTTTATAATAGTCTCTAATAATTCCCTTTATTTCTGTGGTATCAGTTGTAATTTCTCCTTTTTCATTCCTAATTTTTGTTATTTGGGTCTTCTCTCTTTTTTTCTTAGTTTAGCTAATAGTTTTAAGTTTGTTTATTTTTTCAAGAAATCAAATTTTTGTTTTGTCAATCTTTTGTATGCTTTTTTTGGTCTTCATTTCATTTAGTACTGCTGTGATCTTTATTTTTTCTCTTCATCTACTAATTCAGGGATTAGATGATTCTTGCTTTTCTAATTCCTAGAAGAAGAATGTTAGATTGTTCATTTGAAATTTTTCTGGTTTTTTGATGTGAGAACTTATTGCAATAAACTTTCTTACTGCTTCTTTTGCAGTATCTCATAAGTTTTGGTATGTTGTGCTTCTATTTTCATTTGTTTCAAGGAATTTTTTTATTTCTGGCTTAATTTCTTCTTTGAACCATTGGTTGTTCAGGAGCATGCTCCTTAATTTCCATGTACTTCTACAGTTTCTAAAGTTTTGCTTGTTATTGATTTCTAGTTTTATTTTGTCATGGTTTGAAAAGATACTTGATGTAATTTCAATTTTCTTATACTTGTTGAAAGTTGTGCCCTAACACGTGGTTAGGAGACTAATCCATGTGCTGCTAAGAAGAATGTGTATTCTACAGTCATTGGATGAAATGTTCTGTAAATGTCTGTCAGGTCCATTTGACTGTAGTTTAAACCAAGACAAATTGTGGGGTGCCCTGCAGCTCCCATGTTGAATTGAACTTCTCTGGGTGAGGTTGCTGGTACTGTGGAGGGGCCCTGTGTCCCCAAGAGAGATGCTGATGTACTTGGTAACTTTTCAGCTGAAGTGGGCCACACTGGTTAGGGTCATTGGGGTCATGGGAGATAGCCTGCTGGGGCACTCTGCAGCTCTTCAGCTGGAGTGGGCCACTCTGGCTGAGGTCACTGGGGCCATGAATAGGCCCATATACCCCCAAGAAAGACACTGAGGTGCTCTGCAGCTCCTTTGCTGGAGTGGATGGGTGAAGACAAGGTAGCTGGAGCCACAGACAGGACTTTCTGCACCCAGGAGAGGTACACAGGCACTCCACAGCTTCTAGCTGCAGTGGGTGGCTCTGGACAGGTTCACCAGAGTGACAACAGAATGCTGTGTCCCTGGGAAAGGTGCATGGGTACTCCACCAAAGAGAGCAAGGCCACTGGTGGTGGCAGAAGGCCCTGATTGGTTGGTTCTCTGGGACTGGAAAGTGTGAGCACTGGCTCCCTGTTCCCTAGGGGTGGTCTCCACACTGCACTGGACTGCCTGTTCTCAGGGATGCAAGGTGCTATGTGTGCTTGGGTATCAAAGTCATGGCATAATATGGGGCATTAGGGATGTGAAGATACCAGGATGATTTGGCCCCAGAACAAAATGCACTCTACTATTGGCTCCAGTCACAAAATGGCAACATTCTGTGGCAGCCCAAGACCTAGGAGATGAGAAGGCTCAGCATGAACTCCCGCTCCAGATTAAAGCAATTGCATGGTCTCCAAACAGTTTCTCATGCGGGGATCATGGCTGCAAGGGCTCTGTGTCTCCCTTCTAGCTTGAATTGCAGGCATCTATGACATGAGGTTGGACTGTTGGGGATTCCCTTTGCCCACCTTTTCCTGAAAGCAAGCAGTGTCTCCTGGCTCTAAGCTGGTCTGAGTTGGGTACTTCATTTGTCCCTCTATGTTTGATTTTGTCCCTCAAGTTTCTGAACCTCAGGGGGTGTTCCTCACCCTTTTGCTGATGTTTTTCCCAGAAAAACCATTCAACATGTAACTATCCACTTGGTGCTTTGATCTTTCTTTGCACCAGAGGCAAGAGCTGAGCACCTCTAGTCAGCCATCTTGATCCTGCCCCCAATAATAATATTAAATATAAATAGGTTAAACAATCCAATCAGAAGGCAGAGATTGTCAGACTGGATAAGAAAACAAGATCCAATTATATATTATTTTCAGAAGACAACTTTTTAGATTCAAAGATACAAACAGACTAAAAGTGCAAGGATGGAAGAAGATTCACCATGCCAATGAAACCAAAATGAGCAGGAATAGCTATTCTTATATTGGATTCACCATGCCAATGAAACCAAAATGGGCAGGAATAGCTATTCTTATATTGGATAAAGTAGACTGTAAACCAAAAGCCATAAAAACAGACAAAGGAAGCCATTGTATAATGATAAAGGGATATGTCTGGCAAGAAGACATAATCATAAATATATATGCATCCAACAGTGGAGGACCCAGATATATAAAGCAAACGCTATTAAAACTAAAGAAAGAGATAGACCCCAATAAAATAATAGTTAGAAACCTGAACACCCCTCTCCACACTGACCAATTCATCTAGACAACAAATCAACAAAAAATGCAGGATATAAACTACACTTTAGACCAATTGATCCTGCAGATATCTACAAAACATTTCACCCAACAACTACAGAATATACATTCTTCTCATCAGCACATGGAACATTCTCCAGGATAGATCACATGTTATGTCACAAATCAAGACTCAAGTAAGTTAAAAAATTGAAATCATTTCAAATACCTTCTCAGACCACAACTGATTAAAACTAGAAATCAATAACAAGTAAAACTCTGGAAACTACACAGATACAACAGGATCCTGAATGACCTGTGGGTGCAAAGAGAAATTAAACAGGAAATCAAAAAATTTCTCAAAACTAATGAAAATAAAGACACATCATACCAAAACCTGTGGGATACTGCAAAAGCAGCACTAACAGGGAAGTTTATTATGATAAATACTTACACCAAAAGAATAGAAAGATTTCAAATAAACAAGCTAATTCTACACCTCAAAGAACTAGAAAAAAAAGAACAATCCAATTCCACAATTAGTAAATGGGAAGAAATAATTAAGACCAGAGCAGAACTAAATGAAATAGAGACACCAGAAATGATAAAAAAGATCAATGAAACAGAAAGTTGGTTTTCTAAGAAAGTAAACAAAACAGACAAACCATTAGCTAGGCTTACTAAAAAGAAGAGAGAAGACCAAATTTTAAAAAAAATCAGAAATGAAAAAGGAGACATTAAAACTGATACTACAGAAATACAAAGAATCATTAGATACTGTTATAAACAGCTATATACCAACAAATCTGAAAACTGGATGAAATGGATACATTTCTGGGTAAATGCAAACTACCAACTCTGAGCCAAGAAGAAATAGAAAACCTAAAACAAGCTATGAGATTGAAGCAGTAATCAGCAGTCTCTCAACAAAGAAAAGCCCAGGACTACATGGCTTTATTGCTGAATTCTACCAAACCTTCAAAGATGAATTAATACCAAGTCTCTTTAAATTATTTCAAAAAATTGAAAGAGTGGTATTCTCTCAAACTCATTCTAAGAGGCAAGCATCACCCTGATACTAAAACCAGACAAAGACACAACAACAAAAGTACAGGCCAATATCTCTGATGAACATAGACACAAAAATACTAAAAAAAAATTAGCAAACAGAATACAGCAACACACACAAAAAAATTATACACCATGATCAAGTGGAATTCATCCCAGGGATGCAACGATGTATCAACATACACAAGTCAATAAATGTGATACACTACATCAACAAAATCAAGGACAAAAAACATATGATTATCTGAACATGCACAGAAAAAACACTTCACAAAATTAAGGGGATATAAATTGGAAAAGAAGTCAAATTATCCCTGCTTGCAGATGATATGATCCTATATACAGAAAAACCTAAAGACTCTGCAAAAAAACCCTCAAAGCTAATAAATGATTTCAGTAAAGTTGCAGGATACAAAATCAACATGCAAAAATCGATAGCATTTTTATACTCCAAAAATTAACTAGCAGAAAAACAAATCAAGAAAGCAAGCCCATTTACAATAGTCACTAAACAAACAAACAAACAAACAAATAAATAAATAAATTTTTAAAATGCCTAGGAATCAATTTAACCAAGGAGGTGAGAGATCTGTACAATAAGAACTACAAATCATTGCTGAAAGAAATTAAAGAGGACACAAAAAGATGAAAGACATTCCATGCTCTTAGATTGGAAGAATTAACATTGTGAAAATGTCTGTACCACCCAAAATGATCTACAGATTCAGTGCAATCTCCATCAAAATACCAATAATGTTCTTCATAGAAAAAGAAAAAATAATCCTAACATTCATATAGAACAACAAAAGACCCTGAACAGCCAAAGCAATCCCAAGCTAAATAAATAAATAAATAAAGCCAGAGGTATCACGCTACCTGACTTCAAACTATACTACAAAGCTATAGTAACCAAAACAGCATGGTACTGGCAGAAGAACAGACACTCAGGCCAATGAAACAGAATAGTGAACCCAGAAATCAACCCACATACTTATAGCCAACTGATCTTTGACCAAGGTACCAAGAATATACATTGGGAAAAAATCTGCCTCTTCAATAAATGGTGGTGGTAAAACTTGACATCCATATGTAGAAGAATGAAATTAGACCCGTACCTCTCACCATATACCAAAATCAACAGCAAATGGATTAAAAACTTAAATATAAGAACTGAAACTATAAAACTCCTAGAAGAAAACATAGGAGAAGCACTTCAGGAAGTAGGACTGGGCAAAAACTTTATGAATAAGACCCCAAAAGCACAGGCAACAAAAGAAAAAATGAACAAATAGGATTATATTAAGCTAAAAAGCTTCTGCATAGCAAAAGAGACAGTTAATAGAGTGAAAAGATAACCTACAGAATGGGAGAAAATATTTGCAAGGTATGCATTCAACAAGGTATTAATAACCAGAATATACAAGGAACTCAAACAACTTAACAGTTAAAACAAAAAAACAAGTAACTTGATTGAAAAATGGGCAAAGGAGCTGAATAGGCATTTCCCAAAGGAAGATACACAAATGTCCAACAGGTAGATTAAAAAATGCTCAACATCACTAAGCATCAGAGAAATGCAAATCAAAACCACATTGAGATGTCATCTCACAGCAGTTAGGCTGGCAATCATTAAAAAACAGAATAACTAATGCTGATGAGGATGTGGAGAAAGGGGAACACTCCTACAATATCAGTAGGACTGTAAATTAGTGCAGCCGTTATGGAGAACAGCACGGAAGTTTCTCAGGCAACTACAGATAGAATTGCCATATGATCCAACAATCCCACTGCTGGGTGTTTACCCAAAGGAATGGAAATCATGATGTCCAAGAGACACCTACAATCCCATGTTTATTGTAGTTCTATTTACAATACTGAAGAGTTGGAACCAACTTAAATGTCCATCAACAAATGACTGGACAAGGAAAATGTAGTATACATACACAACTGAATACTACTCTGCCATAAGAAAGAATGAAATTCTGCCATTTGCAGCAACATGGATGAACTTAGAGAAAATTATGTTAAGTGAAATAAGCCAGGCACAGAAAGAGAAATATCATGTGTCCTCACTCATAAGTGGGAACTAAAAAAATAAACACATAAATAAAAAAAAGAAAGATACAACAATCACAATAATTCTTGAACTTTCAAAAGGAGAGAACAGAACTGAGGTTACCAGAGGTGGGATATGGGGAGGAAGAGAGGGGTTAGTGAGAAATTGGTATAGGGCCATAAGAAAGGATTAGATTGTATAATGTTGAATAGACTAATTGTCCTGATTTGATCATCACATATTGCACACAGGTATTGATATTCAACATTGTGACCCAGATATGTACAATCAAGTATGTTTCAATAAAATAAGTAAATAAATAAATAAGATGTGGCAGCAAATATTTTTAAGTTAAACTATTTCAGTTTAGGGGATGATATTTCACTTTTTAAAAAAATAGTAGGCAACTTTGACTATGACAATCACATAAGATAGTAGAAAGAACAGAAGTTTTTAAAATGAGAAGGCTGGAATCACATCCTAGTTCTGCTAATTATTAGTGTTATAAACTTAGGCAACTTAGGTCTTATTTCTGTGAGCAATAGTTTTCTTATTCACAAAATGGGGATTAAAATATCAATCTCATAGCAACTTTTTGAGAACTAAATGAGATTGCATATAAAAAGTCTCCAAAATACTTTCTATTCTAAATTAGATACATTAATGTTATCTCTTTCCATTCTCTTTCTTCTTTCCCATTGTTCCCAGCCCAATCGCACTTTTATAACTTTTAACAATAGAGTCTGATACAAAAGAGTAAAAACAGAAAAGAGAATTTCAACTGGACTTGATATTCAACATGGATTGGCAAACTTTTCTTGTGAAGAGCCATATAGCAAATATTTTAGGCTTTGCAGTCATATTGTCTCTGTTGCAACTACTCAACTCTGCCATTGTAGTGAGTAAACATAAGTAAATGGATGAGCATGTTTGTGTTCCAGTAAAACTTTATTTGCAAAAACATGCAGCAAGACACATTTGGTCTACAGGCTGTAGTTTGCCAACACCTGATAATACAGGAAGAATTTCTAAAAATCTATGAATTGGTGCAGGATGTGATGCAATGGGGACTCAAAGTCAGAAAAAAATAGGTTCGAAACCCATCTTTGCCACCAACTAGCTGGACAACTTTGCAAGCCACTTCACCTCTCTGAGCTCAATTTTCTCATCATGAAGATGAAGGTGTTGAGCTAAAGAATCTCTGAGGAAGCTGCCATCGCTTAAAGTCTATGATTCTTTGGGAGACAGCAGTCTCCTGAAGAGAATCACCAATGGACTGTTACCCACGTTTCAGCATTTTATTTGTTTGTTCTTTTACGGTTGATCAGTGAAAGTTTTCTGTTGTAAAGAACAACAGAAGCTCTAGGTTCATAAGTTTTATTTATTTTATGAAAAAGGGAAAAGATAATATTTGGTCAAATAATTGTTATTTTCTCCACAGACACAAAGAAGCAATCAGA
The DNA here is from genome assembly GCF_027409185.1 of Cynocephalus volans. Taxonomy (NCBI): domain Eukaryota; kingdom Metazoa; phylum Chordata; class Mammalia; order Dermoptera; family Cynocephalidae; genus Cynocephalus; species Cynocephalus volans. Next base: position 50,277,244 of record NC_084470.1, read on the forward strand.
ATAGTTATTCCATTATAAATGTCATATGTAATTTCATATGGTTTAAAGTCAGACTGCATGCAATATTAGTGGCTGAAGGCCTGAAAAGTGGAAGTCTGTCTTTTCCAAAGTGAGCAGTGCACTCACTCTAAATGTAATATATTAATTAGGGAGTGAAGGAAATCAATCAAAATTGTTTTTCAAAAGGAAACCATTGTGGAAGCATGTTTGTATTGAAACAATAAATGTGCTATGTCTTGCAAGTGGAAATGCTAATACATATTAAAAAATAAATTATACCTTATTTTAACACACACACATGCAGAAAATGAATAAAAGAAGGAGTATTACTATCATCTTTACAGAAATCAAAAGGATTATAAAAAAATGATGAATACCTGTATGTCAACAAATTAGATAACTTCAATGAAGTGGACATATTCCTAGAAATACATAAACTACCAAAATGGACTCAAAAATTAGTAGAAAATCTTTACAGCCATATAACAAGTTAAGAGATTGAATTTTTAATGTAAAATGTTTTCACAGAAGCTTCTGGTTTCCAGCCTGGCAAGTAAGAATCTTGGGAGTTTTCACTTTATCCTAACAGCAATAAGATGAACAAACTGAAAAATCAACAACCCCTCCTAGGTCTGTAAAAAAGGTGAGGTCACAGGGCAAATCAATGCCCCCAAAATTGGAGAGACAGGTGAATACAGAGAATCACATCTTACTGGAACAGAAACCTTGGTGGGAACAAGTTTCAGGTAAGGAAAATCTGAACAATAACCGACAAATTGCTGAAGGCACAATTTGTGTCCAAGAGATTAAAAACTCCAGGGGTACCAAGTCGTAGGGGAGGCCCCCACATTTTTGTGAGTTTTACCTCCTGGACCTCCCCCAGATTCTCAGAGAGAGAGTACTGGAGAAAAATCCCTTTGATCTTCTTGCAGGGAGATGAGGGAACAAAAAATCATTTTGAGATATGCCAAAATGTTCCATTTTTCTTAAGTTCTGCCTGCAGGAGAAATGATTCAACCAGAGCCTAATCTGCTGGGAGTTTATCACAGCCTAACTGACCTGGGGGAAGGAAAATATCCAACTCTAGCTGACTCTAGTCTTGCAGGTAGAGGAGGGGAAATACCCAACTCTAAAACTTCTTCAACCTTCCTTGTGGGAGAAGGGAAATACCTAACTCCAGGCCTCTTTAGCCATCTTTTCCCACCTACGGGGGTCTTAAAAGCACTTGTGAAGTTTATAGCCCAGAGCCATAGGCTCACTAAACAACTGAGAACTAATTATTAGATTATAGAATGCTCTCCTCCCCCAACACACACTGTACTGTCACTTTACTAAAGGCCTGTTTACAGGAGTTCCTTTCACCCAGTACATCATGTCTAGCTATCAAGAAAAAATGAGAAAGCACATTAAAAGGTAAAAAACAAAAACAAAAACCACAGTTGAAGAACAGAGCAAGCATCAGAACCAGACTCAGATATAACAAGGATGTTGGAATTATTAGACTGGAAATTTAAAACAGCTATGATTAATATGCTAAGAACTCTAATGGATAAAAAAAAAAAACTCTAATGGATAAAGTAGGCAGTATGCAAGAACAGATGGGCAATGCAAGCAGAGAGATGGAAATTCTAAGAAAGAACCAAAAACAAATGCTAGAGATCCAAAACACTATATAAAAGCCCCCACCCTCACCCACAGTTCTGTTTTCTGCTGTTTTAGGTACCCACCTAAAAACATTAAGTGAAAAATTCCAGACATAAACAATTCATAAGTTTTAAGTTGTGCGATCTTCTTAGTAGTATAATCAAATCTCATGCCATCCCTGTCCAACAAGCCTGGGACATGAATCATCCCTTTGTCCAGCATATACACACTGTATACATTACCCTCCCATTAGTCACTTAGTAGCCATCTCAGTTATCAGATTGACTGTCATGTTATCACAGTGCTTGTATTCAAGGAACCCCTATTTTACTTAATAATAGCCCCAGAGTGCAAGAGTAGTGATGCTGGCAATGTGGATATGCCAAAGAGAAACCATGAAGTGCTTCCTTTAAGTGAAAATGTGAAAGCTCTTGACTTAATAAGGGAAGGAAAAAAATCATATGCTGAGCTTGCTAAGATCTACGGTAAGAATGAATCTTCTATCCATGAAATTGTAAAGAAAGATAAACTTGTGCTAGTTTTTCTGCCACACCTCAAACTGCAAAAGTTACAGCCACAGTATATGATAGTTAAGATTGAAAAGTCATTAAATTTGTGGGTGGAAGATATCAACAGTAATGTTTTCCAATTGACAGCAATTGGGTTCAGTACTATCTGGTTTCAGGCACCCACTGGGGGTCTTTGGATATATCCCCTGTGAATAAGGGGGACTACTGTAACAGAAATGAAGAGTGCCTTTGAATAACTGATTAGTAGACTGGACACATCTGAGGAAAGAATCTCTGAGCTTGATGATATCTCAGTAGAAACCTCTAAAACTGAAAAGTAAGCAAAAAAGAAAAAAAAATTGAAAAATACAGAACAGAACATCCAAGAACTGTGGGATAACTACAAAAGATGTAACACATTTGTAATGGGAATATTAGGAGGAGAATAAAGAAAAGAACATAAATATTTGAAGCAATAATGAACAAAAATTGCCCCCAAAGTAATATCAGAAACAAACCACACATCCAAGAATCTCAGAAACACCAAGCAAGATAATGGTCCAAGAAACTACACCTAGAAATATCATATTTAAACTACAAGAAATCAAAGATTAAAAAAAAAAATCCTGGAAGAAGCCAGAGGAGGGAAAACATCTTGTCTATAGAGGAGTAAAGATCTGAATTATATCTGACTTTTTCTCACAAACCATTCAAGCAGGAAGAGAGTGGAGTAAAATATTTAAAGAGTTGAGAGGGAAAAACCCACTAACTTAGAACTGTGTACCCTATAAAATTATTCTTCAAAAGTGAAGGAGAAATACTTTCTCAGACAAACAAAAGTTGAGGGAATTTCCTGCCAGGAGACTTGTCTTGTTGGAAATGTTAAAAGAAGTTGTTTGGAGAAAAGAAATATGATATAGGTCAGAAACTCAAAACTACACAAAGGAAGAGTGGGAATAAGGAATAGGTTAAGGTAAAACAAAAACATTTATTTTTCTTATTCTTAATTGATCTAACAGATAATAATTTGTTAAAAATAAAAATAGCAACAATATATTCAAACACATATATGTAATTTATATGTAGTATATAGTTATGCATAAGCAAAATAAATGACAGCAATGATACAAGGTATGAAAAGAAGAATTTAGAGCTGTTTTGTTATTACAAGGTACTTACACTATATGTGCAATGGTACAGTGTTATTAGAAGGTGGCCTTGAATCAGTTGTAAATGTATATTGCAAACTCTAGGGCAAACACTAAAAAAAGTTTCTTTTTTTTTTTTTTTGTCATTTTTGTGACCAGCCGCACCGCACTCAGCCAGTGAGCGCACCGGCCATCCTTATATAGGATCCAAACCCGCAGCGGGAGCACTGCTGCACTCCCAGCGCTGCACTCTCCCGAGTGCGCCACGGGGTCGGCCCTAAAAAAAGTTTTTTGTAAAACAGTGTAACTGATAAGCTAAGAAAAAAGAGAAAATAGAATTATATGAAAAACTTAACTGAAACCACAAAAGGCAGAAAAGGAGTGGAAAGCAAAAAATAGGAAAAGAAAGAAAAAGGAAAAGAAATAGAAAACAGTAACAATTATGGTAGATATGAATCCAACTATATCAATAACCACTTTGAACATCAATGGTCTAAATGTACCAATTAAAAGACAGAGATTGTCAGAGTGAACCAAAAAACAAGACACAACTATATGTTGTCTACAAGAAATCCACTTAAAACATAAAGACACATAGATTAAAATTAAAAATATATCAAGCTAACACAATCAAAAGGAAGCAGGAATAGCTATTTTAATTTCAGAGCTGACTTTAGACCAAGAAACAGTATTAAAGAGGGATTAAAATAATGATTGAGAGGTCAGTTCTCTGAGAAGACATAACAATCCTTAACATGTATGAGCCTAACAACAGAGCATCAAAATACATGAGGCAAAAACTGATAGAACTGCCAGGAGAAATAGATGAATCCACTATTACAGTTGGAGACCTCAGCATCCCTTTATCATAAATGAACAGGTCTAGCAGGCGGAAGAAAATCAGTAAGGACACTGTTGAACTCAAAAACATCATCAGCAAAGTAGAAACAATTGACATCTATAGATTCATTCACCCAACAATAGCAGAACAGACATTTTTCTCAAACTCACGTGAAACATTCACCAAGACAGAACACATTCTGAGCCATAAAACACTCTTAACAAACTTAAAAGAATAGAAATTATACATTGTCTGCTCTTAGTTCACAATGAAATTAAACTAGAGATCAATAACAAAAAGATAGCTGGAAAATCCCTAAATACTTGGAGATTAAGCAACACACTTCTAAAGAAGACATGGATCAAAGAAGAAATCTTAAAATAAATTAGAAAGTATTTTGAAGTAAACGAAAATGAAGACACAGCATATCTAAATTTGAGATGTAGTGAAAGTAGTGCACAGAGTGATATCCATAGCACTGAACGCACATGCCAAAAAAAGAGAAAAATCTAAAATCCATAATCTAAGTTTCCATTGTAAAAAAACTAAAAAAGAACAAATTAAATCTAAAATAAGCAGAAGAAAAGAAACAACTATTAGAGCAGAAATCAATGAAATTGAAAATAGAACACATGGGAATACTATGCCCATAAACTTGGTAATTTATATAAAATGGACCAATTTCCTGAAGAGACAATCTGAAAAAAACTCACACAAGAAGGCACAGACAATTTGAATAGGGCTATATCTGGAAGTGAAAGGAAGATAACCACCATCAAGAAAATACATGAAAAAATAAAATTCACTGGTAAAGCATGTACATAAAATGGAAAGAAAAAGGAATCAAAGCTTATCATTACTGAAAAACACCAAGCTGCAATGATAAACAATAAGAGAAGAAAAAAGGAAAAAAAAATACAGAAAAATAACCAGAAAACTAGCAACAAAATGGCAGGTTTAAGTCCTCAACTATCAATAATAATCCTGAAAGTAAATGGACTAAATTTCCCAGTTAAAAGATAGAGACTGGCTGAATGGATAAAAAAACAGGATCCAACTATCTGCTGCCTTCAAGAAACTCACTTCAAATCTAAAGACAAACAATAGACTGAAAGTGAAGAGATGGGAAAACACATTCCATGCAAAATGAAACCAAAAGCAAGCAGCAATACTTGTATCCTACAAAATAGATGCTATGTCAAAAACTGTAAAAAGAGACAAAGAAGGTCATTATGTAAAGTTAAAGGGGTCAATTCAGCAAGATGATATAAAAATTGTAAATATATATATACCCAATATTGGAGCACTCAAATATATAAAGCAAATATTATTTGATATAAAGGGTGAGACAGACCCCAATGCAGTAAGGATTGGGTACTTCAACAGCCCACTCTCATCATTGGACAGATCATCTAGCCACAAAATCAACAAAGAAACATTGAATTGAAATTGCACTATAGACTGAATGGGCCTTATAGACATTCACAGAACATTTCACACAACAGCTTCAGAATACACACTTTTCTTATCAGCACTTAGAACATTCTCCAGGACTGACCATATGTTAGGCCACAAAAAATGTGTCAACAAACTTAAAAAAATGAAAATTATATCAAGTTTTTTCTCTGTCCACAATGGAATAAAGCTAGAAATTAATAGCAAGAGAAACTCTAGAAATTGTACAAATACCTGCAGACTCGACATGCTCCTGGATAACCAATGGGTCAAAGAAGAAATTAAGAAGGAAATTAAGATATCAAAGATATCCAAAGCTGTATCTTTGAAAGGGTCAATAAAAGAGGGGCCATTCCTAAAAATCCCTTAGACAATAAAATGAAAACAGAAATAGAACATACCAAAATCTATGGAATATAGCCAAAGCACTACTAAGAAGGAAGTTTATAGCAATAAACACTTGCATCAAAAAAGTAGAAATATTTCAAATAAACAATCTAACAATGCATCTTAAAGAACTAGAAAAGCAAGAACAAACTGAACCCATAATTAGCAGAAGGAAAGAAATAATAAAGATAAGAGGAAAAATAAACAAAATTGAGACCAAAAAATTTTACAAAATATAGACAAAATAAAAAATTGGGTTTCTTTTTGTTTTTTTGGAAGCTAGCCAGTATGAGGATGTGAACCCTTGACCCTGGTGTTATCAGCACCACACTCTCCCAAAAGTTGTTTTTTTGAAAAAACAAGTAAAATTGACAAGCTGTTAGCTAGGCTAATTAAGAAAAAAAGAGAAAAGACTCAAATAAAATAAGAAATGGAAAAACGGACATCATAATCGATACTAAAGAAATGCAAAGGATCATAGAGATTATTATAAACAGCTATATGCCAACAAATTGGAAAACCTAGAGGAAATGGATAAATTCCTGGACACGTACTATCTACTAAGATTACACCAAGAAGAAACAGAAAACATGAATAGACCAATTAAGAGTAAGAAGATTAAATCAGTGATAAAAAAAAAAAATCTCCCATTAAAAGAAAGCCCAGGACTGAATTGCTATAAGGATGCCTACTCTCTCCACTCTTATTGAACATAGCACTGGAAGTCCTGGCCAGAGTGATTAGGCAAGAAAAAGAAATAAGCCTATCCAAAATGAAAAAGAGGAAGTCAAATTGTCCATGTTTGCATATGTAATGATCTTACACATATAAAACCCCAAAAGTTCCATCAAGAAACTCTTAGTACTGATAAACAAATTCAGTAAAGTTGCAGAATACAAAATCAACATACAAAAATCAGTACCATTTTTGTACACCAATGACAAGCAAGAAAAAAAAATAAATCATGAAAGCAATCACACTTCCAAAAGCTAGAAAAATAAATAAATAAAATACCCAGGCATTAATTTAACCAAGGAGGTGAAAGATCTCTACAGGGAAAACTATAAAACACTGATGAAAGAAACTGAAGAGGACACAAAGAAATGGAAAGACATTCCATGTTCGTGGATTGGAAGAATTAATGTTGTGAAAATGTCCATACTACCAAAAGCAATCTACAGATTCAATGCAATCCCTGTCAAAATACCAATGACATTCTTCACAGAAATAGAAAGAACATTCCTAAAATTCATACGGAACCACAAAAGACTCTGAATAGCCAAAGCAGTCCTGACCAAAAAGAACAAAGCCAGAGGCACCAAACTACCTGACTTCAAAATATACAAAGCTATAGTAACCAAAACAGCATTGTACTGGCATAAAAACAGACACACAGCCCAAAGGAACAGAATAAAGAACTCAAATGCATCCACATATTTACAGTGAACTGATATTTAATAAACATGCCAAGAGTATTTATTGGCGAAAAGACAGTCTATTTAATAAATGGTTCTGGGAAAACTAGATAGCCATATGCAGAAGAATGCAATTAAATCCCCGTCTCTCACTATATACAAAAATAAAATAAAATTGATTAAAGACTTAAATGTAAGACTCCAAACCATGAAACTACTGGAAGAAAATATAGGAGAAATGCTTCAGGACAGTAGGCTAGGCAAAGAGTTTATGAAGAGGACCTCAAAAGCACAGGCAACAAAAGCAAAATAGGCATATGGTATTACATCAAACTAAAAAGTTTCCACACAGCAAAGGAAATAATAAACAAAGTGAAGAGGCAACCTGCAGAATGGGGGAAAATATTTGCAACCTATGCACCCAACAAAGGATTAATATCCAGAGTATACAAGGAACTCAAACACCTCAATAGTAAGAAAGCAGTGCAATTAAAAAATGGGCAAATGAGCTGAATAGACATTTCTCAAAAGAAGACATACAAATGGCCAACAGGTATATAAGAAAAATGCTCAACATTACTAATCACCAGGGAAATGCAAATCAAAACCACAATGAGATACATCTCACTCCAGTTAGAATGGCTATTATCAAAAAGACAGCAAATAACAAATGCTGGTGAAGATGTGAAGAAAGGAGAACTCTCATACACTGTTGGTGGAAATATAAATTACTACAACCATTATGGAAAACAATCTGGATGTTCCTCAAAAAACTACAGATAGAACCACCATATGATCCATCAATACCACTGCTGGATATATATATATATATATGCAAAGGGAAGGAAATCAGTATATTGGAGAGATATTTGTACTCCATGTTTATTGCAGCACTATTCGCAATAGCCAAGACATGGAATCAATTCAAGTGCCCATCAACAGATGAATGGATAAAGCAAATGTGGTATATATACACAATGTAATATTATTCAGCCATAAAAAGAGAATAAAAACCTATCATTTGTGGCAACATGGATAAGCTTGGAGGACATCATGTTAAGAGACCTAAGCCAAGAACAGAAAGAGAAATACCACATGTTCTCACTCATGTGTAGAATCTAAGAAAGTTGATCACATAGAAGTAGAGAGTAGAATGGTGGTTACCAGAGGCTGGAAAGGGTAAGGGGCAGGGAGCATAGTGAGAAGCCGGTTAACAGATGCAAAAGTACAGCTGGCAGGAGGAATAATATCTAGTGTTATGTAGCACTTTAGGGCGACTGTAATTAACAACAATTTATCGTATAGTTTCAATTGGTTAGAAGAGAGGATTTTGAATATTTCCAACACAAAGAAATGATAAATGTTTGAGGTAATGGAAAAAAATCAGTGGTTTCCAGGATTTCAGAGGATGTGGGAGGGAGGCAGAGACGGAGGGATGAATAGGTGGAGTACAGAGGATTTTTAGGGAAGCAAAACTATGCTATATGATTCTGTAATGGCTAATATATGACATTATGCATTAGGCAAAACTCATAGAACTGTACAATACAAAGAGCAAACCCTAATATAAAATTAAGTTAATAATAGTATATCAATGTTGATTAATAATTATAACAAATGTGCCACACTAATGTAACATGTCAATAATAGGAGAAACTGCACATGTGGGCGGGGGGTGGAGAGGATGTAAGACTGTTTGTACTTTCTGCTCAATTTCTCTGTAAAATTAAAACTGCTATTTAAAAAAAAAAAAACCTGAACCAAACCAAAAAAAAAAAAAGGTATGCTGATTGGGTAGGAAGAAATAAAACTGTCGTCTTTGTTCACAGATGATATGATTGTCTACATAAAAAAATCTGAAATATTGACCAAAAAACTTCTGGAACTCCTGGACGTGATTATAGCAAGATTGTAGGATACAAGGCTAATGTACAAAAGTCAATTGCTTTCCTATATACCAGCAATGAACAAGTGAAATTTGACATTAAAAACAATACCACTTACATTAGCACCCCACAAAGTAAAATACCTAGATATAAATATAATAAAATATATACAAGATCTATAAGAGGAAAACAACAAAACTGTGATGAAATAAAGCACTGAATAAATGGGGAGCTACCCCATGTTCATAGATACAAAGACTCAATATTGCCAACATGTCTATTCTTCCCAACTTGATCTATATATTGAATGTAATCTCAGTCAAAATCCTAGCAAGTTGGTTTGTGGATATCAACAGACTAAATCTAGAGTTTACATGGAGGGGCAAAAGATCCAGAATTACCAGCACAATATTGAAGAAGAACAAAGTTGGAGGACAGACACTAGCCAACTTCAAGACTTACTATAAAGCTACAGTAATCAAGAAAGTGTGGTGTTGGTGAAAGAATAGACAGACAGATCAGTGGAACAGGACAGAGAGCCTAGAAATAGACCCACATCAATATAGTTAACTGATCTTTAAAAAAGGAACAAAGGGAATACATTGGAGAAAATATAGTCTTTTCAAAATGGTGCTGGAGCAACTGGACATCCACATGCAAAAAAAAAAAAAAAAAGGAATGTAGACACAGACTTTACACCTTTCATAAAAATTAACTCAAAACTTAACACAAATCTAAATGTAAAACACAAAACTACAAAACTCCTAGAAGATAATGTAGAAAATCTGGATGATCTTGGTTTTGGCAATGACATTTTAGATACAACATCAAAGACACAATCCACAAAAGAAAGAATTGATACACAGAACTTCATTAAAATTCAAAATTTCTGCTCTGTAAAAGACACTGTCAAGATAATGAAATGCATAGGGAAACATCATTACAGGCACTGTAAGAATCCTACAGACACTAAAAGAATAATAAGAAAATCTTCTGAATGGCTTTAAGACAATAAATTCCATGATCTAATTTTAAAACATACAGATTAACCAAAATAGAACAAGAAGAAATAGAAAGTTTTAATAGTCCTGTATCCATTAAAGAAATTAGATTTGCAGTAAAAAAAATTCCAAAAAGGACCATTCCAGGTCGAGGTGGCTTCACTGATGAATTCTATCAAACATTAAGAGAAGAAACAATACCAATTATACACACTGTCTCAGAAACAGAAAAGGAGGAAGACTTCTCAACTCATTTAATGAGGCCTATATTAACGTGTTACCAAAACCAAACACATTACAAGGGAAAAAATTATGCATGCAAAATTTTTAACATAATAGTAGCAAATTGAATCCACTTGTATATAAAAGGATAATATACCATAACCAAGTAAGGATAATCCAAGTAATGCATAAGGTGTTTTAACATTCAAAATAAATAAGAAAAAACCCTATGATTATCTCAATAGATACAGAAAATTCGCTTCAGAAATTTCAATATATTTTCATGATTTAAAAAAAGCAACTCTCAACAAACTAGGAATAAAAGGAACTCCCTACACTAAAATCTTATTAGTGAAAGATTATGCTCTCTACCAAAGATCAGGAGCAAGGCAAGATAATCTCGCTCTCCACTTCTGTTCAACATTGTACTGTAGGTCCTAGCCAGTGTAATAAAGCAAAATATGTATATATACGGATTGAAAAAAAGAAGTAAAATTGTCTTTATTTACAGGTGAAATAATTGTAGACATGTAAATTCTAAGGAATCTACAAAAAAAAAGCATTTAGAATTAATGTCAGTTTGCCAAGGTTGCAGGATACAAGGTCAATATACAAACATCAATTACATTTCTATATACTAATAATGAACATGTGGAAAATAAAATTTTTAAAAAATACATTTACAATAGTATGAAAAACATTAACTACTTAGGAATATATTTAACCAAATATGTCAGGATGTGTACTCTGAAAACTGCAAAACACTGCTAAAAGAAGTTAAAGTAGATCTAAATAATTATCTGCAAAATAATCTATATACTTAATGCAATCCCAAATAAAATCCCAGCAGTCTTTTTGTGAAAATTTGATAAGCTGATCCTAAAGTGCATAAGAAAATGCAAAGAACCTATGATAGCCAAAACAAATTTGATGAAAAAAAAGTTACACTACTTGCTTTCAAAACTTACTATAAATCTACAGAGATCAAGACAGTGTGGTATGGGTATAAAGATAGATATGTAGACTAATGAAAAAGAATTAATAGTCCAGAAATAGACCTATGGATATACGGCCAATTGATTTTTGACAAAGATAGCAAGCTGATTCAAAAAGACTTTCAATATATATAGTGCAGAATCACTAAATACACACACACACACACACACACACACACACACACACACACACACACACACACACACACACACAGGAAAAAATGCCTCAACTCACACCATATACAAAAATTAAAAGAAAGGGCTTCTGGTCAAGATGGTAGAATAGACAGTCCCCAGCGTCACTCTCTCCCACAAATCAACCAATCTAAAACTATTTAAAAGCAATGACAGCCAAGCTGGGGCTACTAGAGCTGAGGGGAAGAGGAGGAGAGATATATGGAGTTCATGAAGGCAGGAGAAGCCATGATGAGAGAAAGAAAGGATTGCTCCCACCATTTCAAGCCCCAGCCACTTCAAGGATGGAGCTGGTGAGCACACGGAGCAAGAGCTGGCAAAAGCCACAGCTGTGCCTTTGGATGAAGTTGCTTAGAGGTGGCAGGGGCGAAGAGGTTTCTTGTGGACCCATGGAGGAGCAAGGAGCCACAGACAACTGAACTAAGGAGCCACTCAGAGACTGGTGAGTCATTGCAAGGGACTGGTGCATGGTCCATCCCATAGGAAGTGTTTGGAGTGTGGAGGTTGGAGGAGATAGGAGACTGGAGAACATTGGGGCACAGCATGGACAGCTAATCTACCCTCCAGTCAGTACAGGACCACACAGTGGAGACTGGTCAGGAATACAGAACTGCAGGGGGTGCAGTTTGCTGAAAAGACTCAGGCCCAAACCAGAGTTTCCACACAACCCAGGTGTACCAGGCCTCACAAGACCCAGAAGTGCTTACAGGGTTGAAAATTAAATCCTGAGCTGCACAAAAAGCCTTCCCTAGAGAACCTCAGCAGCAAAGCAGCAATTTAGCTAAACCACAGGGTTCAACTACTGGTCCTCCCAGGAAGTTCCCCCACTTTAGAAGTAAGAAAAGACAACAAATTAGTTCCAGTGCAGAGTTTAAGTGGTGGGAATAGCAAACAATCCAACACAGAACTGAAAGAAAAAACAAAATACCCACAGATCTGAGACAAAGTTTGATATTAACCAGTAAAGGTCTAACACCACCAAAGAACACCTACAAAACCCAGAAAGACCAAAAGCCCCTGGGCTCCCAAGCTGGGGGCGGGGTGGGGGGGGAGCTGTGGGCCTCAGCCACACCCTCTCCCCAACAACCGCAACCAGCCCAGCTACAACCACTGAGCTGCTGCAAGAAGCACCCTGGGCTCCTGAACAGGGGTGGTGTGGTGCTGATGGCTTCAGCCACGCCTCCCAGACATCTGCATCAAGCCCAACAACGACTGAGCTGCCACTGGAAGCCCCCTGGTGTCCCCTGCCAGAATGAGGGGAGTACCATGGGCCTCGACCACACCCCGCATTCCTCTTCCTCTTTCCCTGTTTCCCTCCATCTTCCCCTCTCTCCCTCCCCCAACTGCTCCACAACATCTTAGATTGTAAAAATATAATAATATTAATGAATACAATTTTAAAAAAGAAACTAAGAAAAAAAGGCATGTGGGTTATGTACTGGAGGATGTGGGCCACAGTGTTGCCTGCCATAACATGGAAAGCTGAAAGAATACCTCACTATTTGAGCGGTCTGCATTCTAAGGAACTTAGGGTGTGACACACAGATAGTGTGCTACACATCTGTGTTTACAGGTAAACTGAGCAAAACATACGGAGAGTTATTTAAGGACCTGTGGTTGACTCAAACCTTCAGACCATCCAGGTTTTATCAATTAATCAAGTACAACCTTCCAAAAGCTATCTACTACTACACCGTTTTAGAAGCTCCAGAAAAACCTTATTAAGGGAGTTGTGCGTTAGCACTAGGTAACCGTTCTTACTGCAGAAAACTGTTTATTTCCAGATTGGTGGTGTAAAAAAAAAAAAAAACTATCAGTACATCCCCTATGTGACTAATGAAGATGATCTGTCACACTTTGGTGTCAGCTTTGATGTCCCATGAGAATTTGTCATACTCTCTTCTCGAATTCCATATCAGTCATAGGACAAACAAAACTGCCTTTTTGCCATTATATCAGAAGGACAAGAGAAAAATTTGCACTCAACTTGGATGACTCTAAGGTCTTACAACCTGCTATATCTACATGCCAACTTGATCTTCTATAGGTACATTTTCTTTAAACTAAGATTTACTTATTTATACTTTTTCATTTTAATGCATGAACTCCATAAAACTCATAAAATACATTGTAAAACAGTGACTAAATAAACAAACAACTCACCAAAGGGGAAAAAAAATTGAATGGAAATGGATCATGGACTTGAACCTGAATGTTAAACCTATGAAACTCTAAAAGAAAACATATTAGAAAATCTTTGCAACTTTGGGTTATACAAAGATTTCTTAGAATGGAAACAAAACACATGAACCATAGTGGGAATTATGATAAATTACATATTATCAAAGTTAAAATTTTCTGCTCACTGAAGGATACCATTAAAAAAAATAAAAGGCAGGCCGGCCGTGTGGCTCACTCGGGAGAGTGTGGCGCTGGTAGCGCCGAGGCAGCGGGTTCGGATCCTATATAGGGATGGCCAGTGCACTTGCTGGCTGAGCGTGGTGTGGATCACACCAAGCCAAGGGTTGTGATCCCCTTCCCGGTCACAAAATAAATAAATAAATAAACAAACAAACAAATAAATAAATAAAAGGCAAGCCACAGACTAGTAGAAAATATGTACAATATACATGTAAGACAAACAACCTGTATTCAGAATACATAACAATCTCTTACAACTCAATAAGAAGAAAATTCTCTCAATAAAAATGGACAATAGACATTTCACCACTGAAGTATATTAATGACCAAGACATACATGAAAAGGATGTGCAATATAATTATTTATTAATGAAATAAAAATTAAAACCACAGTGAGGTATCACTACAAATCCATTAGTATAAACAAAATTAGAAAGGCTGACAACACCAAACATTGGCAAGGAGTAAATGGAACCCCCATATGTTGCTGGTGAGAATGCAATATGTTACAATCACCAAGGAAAACTCAGGAATATAAAAACAGCCCCTGTTGCATCCAGAACAAAGTTCGTAGTTGTTTATTTAGTGCATCTGTTATCATCTGAATGTTAGTGTCCCTCCAAAATTCATATGTTGAAATTCTAACCCCCAAGGTAATTGAGGTATTAAGTGGAGACTTTTTGGAGGGATGTGACCTCATGAAAGGGATTATTGTCCTTATAAAAGAGGCCAAAGGGAGCCTGTTTGCCCCTTCCACCCTGTGAGGACACAGCAAGAAGGTGCCGCCTATAAATAAGGAAATGGGCCCTCACCAGACCCAATTCTTCTGGCACCTTGATATTGGACTTCCCAGCTTCCAGAACCATGAGAAATGAATTTCTGTTTTTTAGAAGCCAGCCAGTCTATGACATTTTGTTATGTAGCCTGAATGGACTAGGACAGCATCCATCGCCCTTGCACTCCCTCAGCTCCTATCACTGCTCACCCACGAGACTGATCCTTACAGACAGTGGTCCCTGCAGAGACTGCGTGTGTTGCCACCATAGTCTCTTTTTACCATGCTATTCACTTCACTGTCTGCACCCCCTTTTCTTACTTACCAGCCAACCCAAATTTTACACTTCTTTTAGGCTTCAACCAAAGGCATATTCTTCCCCTGTTGCCTCAGCCCATTCTGATCTTGCTCCCCTCTGAACTCTTGACACCTTCCACCTGTGCCACATATGCAGGACTGTGATTAGAACTTGCCCTGGGATGTGCACATGAGCAACAAAGGGCAGCCACCATATTTTGTACCCTTATTATCCCTGCATAGTGCTCAGAACAGGGCAGGCAACCAGTGCCCTGTGGTGACTCCAGCTTTGTATTACCTCTAAATCTACGTGTGAACCTTCATACCTGTCTTTCAGCCTCAGGCTGTGTGGTGGGCTGTGCATTATCTTCACCAGGAAATTCAACATCATCTTCTTCCTCTGCAAGTGGGGCCAACCAAGTCCGATCATGCCTGATGCCCAAGGCCTTCGGTGCAGAGCTTAGTACACCAAACTCTTCCTGGGTCTCTGGGCCCCTTTTCATCTCTGCAACCAGGGGAATGATATCTTTACTCTCTGGAGCAGGGCCTCCTGTCACCTCTTTTTGCTTTGATAAGTCTTGCCTCCTGCACCGCTTGCGACAGATATGCTCAAGAGAGCGCATCACAAAACAAAAACCCCAGTAGAACCGATCCAGGGCTAACTGGACTTTGGTTTTCTTGGCCTGTCCTTCTAAGTTTCCATCTCTCTCCTCGTTGCTGAAGGAATTTAGCAATAATGCAATGAAGAGATTGAGCACCTGGGTATAGGGAGGTAACAAGGAGAATTGACAATTTAACAAAGAAAATGATGCAGTGGGTTTCCAGAACAACCTTTCCCCAAGACTCAAAACAGTCAAATGAGAGTTCTAAGTCCTATGGTTTGCCAAGTTAGTTGATCTATAAAATAAATAAAAAAAGAGAAGATTGAGGAAGGAATAGAAACAATAAGATAAGACAAAAGAAAAATAGAAATTAGAGTGTGCAAACAGCCAAATCCTGTTTATCTACATATATGCAGTATGTATTTGTAGACCCTGGCCAGGGTAAAGCAGAATGGGGGTAACCATGTGGCAAAACTAAGGGTGATCCTTCCTTGGGGATCAGTTGGATCATGAGCTTTGTTTTAGGCTGATTCTTCTCATTATTGCATAATATTTGCAGCTCTTCTGGAGGTCACAGTCATAAAAAGGCCCAGAGGAAGTAAAAGGACCACTTTCTTATATACATGTTTTTAAGAACAAGAAATCTTTCCCAAGTTCCCCCAATGGACGTCTTTTTACATCTTATTGGCCAAATTAAGTCACAAACCCCTATCACAGCCAATCACTGGCAAAGAGAATATTGGAATAATATCCTAATATTCTTCTTATTACTAATGTCTTAGAATAATCATCTGGAATAAAATATATATTAGGGCATCAGTCAACATGAGCACTGTGCGTCAAGGAGGTTTTGTGTCATGTTTATTACACTTCCCTCAAACCAAATTCAAATGGAGATTTTTCATGCTTATTTGGCATTATATTTGGAATGCTACTCTGCCATAAAAAAGAATGAAATACTCCCATTTGCAACAACATGGATGAACCTGGAGAAACTTACATTGAGTGAAACAAGCAAAGTACAGAGGGATAAATACCGCATGTGCTCACTCATATGTGGGAGCTAAGAGAGAAAGGAAGGCAGGAAAGAAAGACCACAGCAGTGCCGTGATCCAACAGAGGGAGGGAACATTCCTAGGGCTACAAATTGGAGTGGAGGGGAGAGGGGGAGGGGGAGGGAGGTTGGGGGATAATTGGGAGAGGACAAAGGGTACAAAAGTAATTCTGGTAATGGATATGCCCCCAGTATGAATCTGGCCCTCATATCATGGGCAGGAGGGGGGACAATCAGCTTTGTATCTCATGAATATTTGTAATAAATAAATAAGTAGAATAACAATTTTCACTAGTGCAGTGTTGTAAAAGAAGCTAATAATGCATTTGAGAGGCATGTATTTTTTTTTTTGAAAAGAAACTCACCACAAGTTTTCCTATCACCACGATCAACACAAAGACAATAACACACAATGATGGGTCAGCTTCTTGCATACATTCCCACATGTTTTCGATCCACTCCCCACAGAGGATGCGGAATACCACCAGGAAGGAGTGGTAGAAATCCTCCATGTGCCAGCGCCGTAAACATGAGACTGTAGGCTCACAAGATTTTTCACTCTTTTGGGAACTGAATTTAGAGCCAAAAAGCTGCATACCAACTACTGAGAAAATAAAGATCACAATGGCCAGGACCACAGTCAGGTTTCCAAGGGCTCCAACAGAATGGCCGATTATCTTAATTAGTGTGTTTAAAGTTGGCCAGGATTTGGCTAACTTGAAAATCCTCAGCTGTAAAAACAGACAACAAACAAAAATGGAAGAAAAGCCAGTGAAGGAAAAACTTCATCTGTTCATCTATAAACCTTGGAAGTTTCCCAGTTTCTCTCTCAGATGTGATTTCTCTGTAATTTTCTATCTATACCTCCCCTGGGCTCTGTCACACTCTTTTGTGTATCATGGTCCTTCTGGCCCAGTCTTGTACCATCCTTGGACTGCAAACTCCTTGAAGACAGTGATTTCCTCATCTTTGTGCCTTCCCTCTTGTCAGTTCATATTAGGTACTCTGCAAAGGTTACCAGAATGCCTCCAAACTGGTGGATAGAGGGCAAAGACTACAGAACAGGAATCTGACTCCTGCAGCAGTGAGAAGGGACCTTGTGAGACAGCACCTGCTGGAAGCACTCATCCCTTTCCTGGGCTCTGTAGTCTTATCCTCACCTCACTTGGTGAGCCCAGATGTGAGGGTGCCTGCCTCAGAGCTCCATGGAAGAAGAGAGCATTGGAGGGGTGATACATAAAGCTAGGAGAATAGTCCTGACACTTGGAGACACAATTTTGGTCATCTTGGTGATTGGGAGAGGTGGGATAGAGGTGTAGCTGACAGAAGACGCCCTGGGACTCCCAAGGCTATTGAAGACCAAGCAAGGCACAAGGAGGAGAGGTGCAAATTTGGTTCTGGGTTTAAAGTCAAATAAATTAAAGTTTAGTCCAAGACAGCCACTGAACTCACTCAAGACTCTTTTCAATTTGGGCAGCTAAGTTATTCAGTAAAATATGAAAGTGCCTTACCACTCTGAAGGAACGCAAGAATGGCAAACTTTGTTTTACAAATTTACTGCTCATCACATCTGCAAAACTCAGAAGAGCAACGATGCTGTCGAAAATGTTCCAGCCTCGGCGAAAGTAGTGGTAGGGATCGAGAGCAATGATTTTTAAGCACATTTCTGCTATAAAAATGCCAGTGAAAACCTGCAGCAGGACAAAGTAGAATGAGACAAGGAAGCTATCTCTCCTTGGACACACCCTTTTAAGAATGGTCTAAGAGAATTACTAAGAGAGTATTCTCATATTCTCACAGTTGACACAATATACCCTAAAGTCCGTGCAATAGAAACATTTACTGCTGTAGCTTGAACCTCGCCACGCCTTTGCCCCTCTCTCCATTCCTCTCCATGGTGCCCAGCTCAATGATACCAAGCTCACAGGCCTCAGGACGGAAAATGAATATTATTTCCCATTCTGTTGAAAATAAAGCAGAACTAGCTTTCTTGGTATATGGCAGGGTGACAGGAAGTATAGACAATTTTTCCTCTGAATTCTCTTTAAAATACCAATAAAAACTCCAAAATGGGGAAGGAGAGAGGATGCACAACTGCTCTGAAAACTAAGGACAAATATCTCCCACAGTTCATAATCCAGGAGGAGTTTACCTAACCACTCAATCTCAACACCTTGACAGAAAAAAAGGGGGGAGGTGGGGCAAACAGAGAATTAGAAAACACTGTCAGGGTCAGAAAAATGTCTTTGAGCAACTCAATATATGGGATAAACCCTAGATTGGTTATAGTTGAAAGAAGGATTAGTGAATCCGAATATAATCCAAAAAAGCACTCAGAATGCAGGGCTCATTATTCCAGAACAAAATATCAAAGAATAAAAAGGAGAGACAAGAGTTACAAAAAGTGTTAAATTGTGTGTTTTCCATGGACAAAAATAGTTTTCTCTTTGTCTTTGATAATTAGATAAACACAGATCTAAGAAATTTGTAAAATGTCGAGTAAGTACTAGCCAAATTAAAAACTATATCCTCTTCCATGCCTTTGGGGAAAATAAAGCAAATCATTTCTTCACAGCAAATAGCACATTCACCCTCTGTGTGTGTGTGTGTGTGTGTGTGTGTCTTTCACATACACAAATAAATATAAATAAAAAACCAAGAGTGTGAAAATAATAAAGTAATATTAAAAGGTTTAAAACCTTAAAAAATGTTGTCAGTTATAAAACTCTCCTCTGCTGTTCTGGGAGAGAAAACTATACATAATAAAATCCCCCTATTAAAAGTAACACATTATCTGTTTTTATAAATAATTCAATAGTTTACGATTTATGAAAAACATGCCTAAAAGGAAATGGCGCAAGTTAAAAATAAAAGGATAGTCAAAGTTAAACCCAAGATAGACAAATAAAAAGAAATCAAAGGTGGCAAAGGGAATCCAAGCTTATCACCGTATTTCCCCTTTAAATGTTGCTGTCTGTCCCTGCTCAAATGCCACAACCAGTACCTAAAAGCAGACAGTGGTGCCTGTCCTCAATAATTGTGGACTGATCCCCACGCCTTTTGACTCACTCTTCCTTCTCTTGTCTCCTTTAGGCTTTGGCTCTACAGCATTCCTAGACACCCTGGGTCTACCGGTTTTGCCAATTCAACAGTGTATCCCCCTGATTCAAGCAATCCCTGAGCCTGGACAGTCCATTTCCTGGTCCAGTACCACAGAACCACACAGACCAGCTTAATTCTGGTCAATCCATCAGAGGTGGGAGGTTTGGATGTATTCCACCATTACCACCCCCGGGGGGGCAACAGATGAGGGGCTTCCACATTTGTATTGCACGTCTAGGGAGGGGGGCACGTGGAATGTAAGCACAAGCTAATTGGACAGTTCTACATGTTTCCTATCAAGTTGTAGGACCTGGAGTGCAGCTGTTGCCTAGTATGCAACTTGGAAAATAACAATGTCCCTGTGGCTCCTTCTGCTTCTGGAGAGAGTGAAGAATGTCACTTAATCAGCCAGCTCCAACTGTAGGATGCAGTTTTAACTCAACACTCAGGGTTCCTAGTCTCTGGGAAATCTGAGATGGGTACTTTTCTCTTTTCCTACATTTGGACCAGCAGATGAGTTGATGGACAGACCACTTTTGCAGTTGGGAAGCCCTGTCCAGGGAGATAACTCTGCGTTCTTTGGGAATTCTCTGGAACTTATCAATAACTCCATTCCACCAGGAGGTGCTAAAAGATGGGGGTTGCTGATAGTTGAGGCATGAACCATACCCCTGCAGATGTACATTCTGCCTCCAACCGAAACAATCCTGTCAGCCCACTTCTGGGATATCTTAGCACGGGATAGTTGAATACATTGGCCCAGAACCCAGAAGATCCTGACCTGTTAGGAGGTACTGACTATGTATTAGGTTTATCACATAGCATAGAATCTAGTCTAACCTATTCACACCCACAAGGCATTTATTCCCAAAGGTAGTATGGGGAAAGGAACCTAAATGCAGACTGCCTGTGAGGAGAACCACCATAGCCTTACACTAGAGTCCCACTGTATCTTGCTCCTCATGGGAGGGATGTGGAACTGAGGGTAACAGGTACCTGTCTCTAGTTCCACACCGTCCTAAACATGATGCATAAAAGCAGCTTTGTGAACCAACTCATGATTCAATAGGTGCAGTGGGTTCTCATCAATGTAAAAAAAATTTTAAAAAAAGAACACATGCAAAAATAAAGCACAAACAAGAAAGATATACAAAAAGAAAAACGACAAAGAAATGAACAAAAATATATGCATACACATATATATACATATTGCCTTGAAATATTCTGCAGTGCTAAAAATGATCATATTTGCTGGTTGGACCATGGGAAGTGAGTTTTTTCTTCTTTCCCTTACATTTTTCCTTATTTTTAAAATTAAAAAAGCATGTATTGCTTTTTAAATTGAAAAATAAAATAGAAAATTAAGAAAAAAGGCTAGATATTATGGTAAGATTTTTAGCCCATTAACCCATTAGTTAATTAAGGAAGAACATCCAGTTCTTTCTGATATTGGGGGACTAATTTTCCCTTGATAAAAATGCCTTCAACAGGAATCATGAATTAAAGTGAAGAGTCCTTGAACACTCTGCTCCCCATCTCAGTTTTTCCAATTTAACTGAAACTAAGTCCACCCAATGAGAAACATATTGAAAGAGGCTCAAGTCCAGAAGCCCACCCCCTCCCCACCCTGAACCCTTCACACACCCCCCTCCCAGGAAAGTGAACTTCCCACAGCTGCCAGGCCCTGGCTCACCTTTCCAGGGAGAATCACACTTAGCAATGACAGTCACATTTTATGACAAATAATGTCATCAGTATCATTGGGGACCATGGTAGTCATTGCCATGGGTCTCTGGGAATGGCTATCATTTTCTTGATTATCCCAAATAGTTAACCTTTTAAGAAGTCTGCTTCTTTCTGGCTTACCATTGGATGACTAAAGAGACACCTTAACATTTTAGAGGGCCAACACAGGGCCCCTGGAAAACTGGTGACATGAACTGGGTAATAATAAAATCATAACAGTCATCTTTTCCCTCTACCCCACTCAAGGAGTCCAAGGACCTAAGTTAGGTTAGGCTACTCACACAATGTTTAAACTTTGAAAAAGTTATAATTCAAAGTCTGAAATATGTTTTATATTTTTAAAAAACCTAAAGTTACCAAATTCCCTGTATTCAACATAGTCTTAAAACCCTCCTCCATATTGTGATGCTCCATGGCCAAGAAGACAGTGTTGATTATGATGCAGATGGTGGTGGCCAGCTCAGTGAAGGGGTCAGTCATCACGGTTCTCAGGGTCTTCTTAATGCACAGCCACTGGGGGCAACAGTCCCACACAAGGTATTTGGATGCCAGGTTTTCCCCGCATGGGAGACAAGGCTCCTGTAATTTTTCTTGTTCTGGAGAAGGAGAATGAAAGAGCAGTTGAGGATTTAGCTCTGGACCAGTCTGGCTGCTCTTTGCCTGAGCACATTCCTCCCTCCCTCTTCCCCAGGGTCTCTTGTGATACAGGATCAGTCCAAAAGGACACTGACTTATATAGCTGGAAAGGTTTTTCTGCCAATCACAGTGCAGAAGAGACAGTTTCGACATACAACTAGCATGTGGTACAAACAAGTACATCAAGTCTTTACACTTTTATGGAATACTCAGGAGCTGAGCTGCACTGTTAGAGATCCACATGTGGAAGTCAACACTGACTTGCTGTGAACCCATGAGAGAGAGAGAGAGAGAGATACAGGCCCAAGCTATGCCATCTCAAGACATACCATGGTAACAGTGTAACAGAGGCTACCAAAGATGAGGGACAGAAGAGATGGTCAGACAGGGGCATCTGTAAGCACTGACACAATGAAAGGCACTCTATCAGCTGGTTAGTTCAGGCCATAAAGCAGGTGAATGCTTAATTTTTCTGGAACCATTTCAGGGACTCATGCAGGCCAGATGAGGTGATTCAATAGGCTCAAAAGTGCTGAGAGACCCCTCCGACCCCACCCTTGTAGGGACTTGATCCTACCCATAAATACCAACCCCTTAGTTGGGACCCGGTCACCTGTGTTAATCTGGTCCATCAGATGGTTCTAGACTGTCTCTACAGGTCTTCGATTGCCCAGGCCAGGTTTCTGACTCTGCTACCTCTTGGAAACTTCCAAGTCTTCTCTTCTTTGGCTGACTATCATTGTCACTCAGCCCTCCTGTGATTGTCTGGACTCATTGTGAGACCCTGTTTGTGCTATTGGTCTAAAGTCCCATCCCAAGTCTAGCCAATTCCCACCAATACCCAAGTGCCAACTTAGTGGCCCACAGGGAAGGCTCACTTCTTTCAAGCCACTTTTCCTACATGCTCCACGGTTCCAAAAAAGCCTCCTTAGCAGAAGGCTTCTGGGGGACTGGGGAGAATGGAAGGACATTATTGAAGTTAGATTCTCCCTTGGACTGGGAGGAAGAACTTACCCTGCATAGTGATGGTGAGGATGCTGACAGCACTCAGCGCCCTCTGCCTTTGGAAGGGGTCTCCATGCTCATCAAAGTGGTCCAGTGACAGATTCTGGGACAGTCGTTTGGTTTGCTTTAGGAGGTGTGGCTGTAAGAGAAGGCATGGTGGACCCTCTAAAGGCAGGGGTTGCCTCTCCTCAAAACTTCACGAACTACTTTGTTTCAATTCCACATGCAATGAAGGTGCATTTTTGACAGGTCGACTCACTTCATCTTCACAGCATGCCAGATGTTCAGTTTTCTTATTTCAAATTTGATAGATAAGAGCAATATGGTTTGGCCATTCATATTTCTTATGTGTGCACATTTCTAGAGTTGTACTGACAGAAATTTTACTTTCTCTGTGCTTGATTCATTGTCAACACAGAGCAAATCAAGTTTCCTGAAACGAGTGAGCAATGGTTCAGGGTATGAAAGCAATAAAATGTCTAATTTGGAAACAATGTTTGCAAGGGGCAGAAGTGGGAGATAAATTTAGGAAGATGGATTGGGGCCAAATAGTGAAGTGCCATGCATGTCTGCCTAAATAGATCTTAAAAGACAGTCAGTAACTAAAAAGAACAATCAAACTAAATATCACAGAATCTGTATACTAAACTTCTCAGGCTGTGCCTGAGGGCTTGTTGACTTTCACCTTATCTATAATTCTAAAGTCACTGGGGATTAAAGGACACAAACCTTCAGAGATCCAGAAAACTTGGGTATCCATAGTGGCTTATTTCCCAAAGGTTCTGACAACCAGGGCCCCAGAGGGAACTATCCTTTTGTGATAAGCTAATCTACATAGTCTTTCTATGGCTATTCCTTATTCTAGTTTAAGGGAATAGACATTTTATCTTAGATGTCTGGGTCTTTGTTGTTTTTTGAAATGAGCAAAAACTTTAAAACTTTGATAAAAATACCTGCAGTCTCTCCACAAGACTGTGGTCTGACAACAGAGAAGTCTCTAAACCATGAGATCTGTTTTCAGCAGAGAACTGATCACAGCAGTGGATGGGATCCCTCTATCTACTTCTGCAAAGGCCCCTGTACTTTCTTTCCTACTCCACTATCAGGCATGCACACCTACCTTCTACCCACTTCATCTCCCTCTATCTACCTCAGGAAAGTGGCTTTTGCCATCCTTCCCTGGCCTGTATCCTCAACATTTTCTTCTTCTAATTTTTCTCTTCACAACTAAACCGTGTCTGAAATCCCCTACCCTGATGATAAGGATAACTTTTTCTACTGCACATTCCTCCCTGGCTTCATTTCTTTTCTTTTTTTTTTTTTTTTTTTTGTCCTTGTCGTGACCAGCACTCAGCCAGTGAGTGCACCGGCCAGTTCTATATAGGATCCGAACCTGCGGCGGGAGCCGGGAGCGTCGCAGCGCTCCCAGCGCCGCACTCTACCAAGTGCGCCACGGGCTCGGCCCTCCTGGCTTCATTTCTGCATATCACTCTGCCTACCCAGTACTCCTTCTTGGATGTCCATAAGCACCACAAAATTGGCATGTGCAGAACTGAATTTGCCATTTTTCCCATGCCAAAGCATGTTCCTTTCCTGTCTCAGTAAATTACCCTCCATTGAGTCAGCCCCCCAAGCCATACACTGGGCATCATCCCCACCTTCTACATCAATTCAACTGCCACATTTTATCTTCTGTACATCACTGTAGTCTGTGAATCTCTCTTCATTCTCATTGTCCTGGTTTAACCCTAGTTGAAGCCACTGCCACCAATTATTTGGGTTACTGCAGCATCCTCTTCATCAGTTGCCTCCAGTCTTGCCCTAGTCCAATGTGCTCTCTTCAAAGCATCCAGGACTTAAAAATGTAAATCTGGTCATATCATTCTCTTGCTTTATATTTTTCAATGGTGCTTACCCCTTGCCCTCAGTGTAAAGTGTGAACTCCTTAGCTTGGTTTTCAAGGCCTTTTGTGACCGCTCCCATCTTACCATTGCAGCCTCTTGCCACCCACCCTCCCCCAACCTCTACACACACACACACACACGCACACGCACACGCATGTGCATGCACACAAGTTCCTAATGGGTCAGGTTCTCCTGCTTGCCTCCACTTCCAGGCCTCTGAACGCGCTGTTCTCTCTACTGGCAATACCCTATTCTTCCCTCTGCCTCATGAATTCTTCCTTTCAGCTTAGACACTGCTTCTTCTGGAAACCCTTCTCTGATTCATTGCTCTTTAACCCACCAAGTCTGGGTTGGTTGTCTGAAGCAGTTGATGCTGATTGTCCCATTCCTATGTCCTTGGGCCTTACTTGAGGGCTTTCTCCGGTGATACAACCCCCCTCTGCCCTAGTACACAGCAAATACGGATACAGGGGAGTTACTATGTCTGGGCCCCAGCAATCTTTAACCAGTGATGGGCCAAAGTTGATGTACACGTACTTCAACACCCTCACTCCAGAGGGATTACACTCTAACTGCCTTAGTGGCAACTGGCTTGGGGATGCACCCTCCCTGGCCACCTTACCATCCATGTATCAATTCTCCCCTCCCCTCTCAGTGCTTCCTGAGACCACTTTCCAAATAACCCACTTGCACTCTAGTGTCTCTGGGTTTGCTTCAGAGAGGACCACACTGACACCTTGCCCCCTCTCTGTTCTCCCACAGTGATCACTATATCAGTCATCATGTTGAAAAGTAACTGCCTCTTCATTAGTGTGTCTTCATCATCAGATGGAAATTCTGTGCAGTAGGAACCATGTGTCCCCAGTACCTACCCCAGTGCCAAGCAGAGACCAAACACTATAGATACTTTAAATAAATGTTTATAAATCCCAAATGGATAATTGAATAGATATATGGATGCATGAAAGTGTGTGCAAAGGGATGAATGAATAAATGAGTAAGTGAAAGAACAAATCCTTTCAATTAAGTTGGCAACAGAACTGGTATCTCTGGACAACACTGTGGTATTATTAATCCCTTGGACGAGACCTACCATTTTGTGGGAGTCTTCATCAGAATCTGATCCTGGCGCCTGGTCTTTCCCAGACTCTCTCAAAAAGAAGGACTTCCTTTTCTTATTACCAAAGAACTTTCTTTTCTTTGGAGAAAAAGATGATGCTTCAAGGGAATTAAGTGAACTTCTGTCAATTCCCATGGCAACCAGAGCCTTAGAAAGTGAACAAAAGCAATTATCAAACTGATTATACCTCCCCATAAAACATTGCAAGTGACCCCACCTTAGTGAGCCCACTCTTTTCTGGTAGCATTGTACTATTTAGATTGCTCATCACCTAATTGGAATATGCTAGCTCTGTTATTAGTTATCTAGGAGAACATGTCCTGCTTTTGCAAGGAGATTGCAGTTGTCAAAGGCAGGGTTGACCCTATATTACTTACCCTTAGCACGATGTCCAATATGTGATAAGCACTTAATAAATGTTTATGCCTGATGATCCAGATATTAGACATTTATGAGGGGCTTACCTCTGACAAATCTCTGTAGAGGATGAGAAAGAGTATAAAACATGGTTCCTGCCCTGAAAATCTTAGAATTGAACTAGAAGAATGTCAGGATCCCATGGAAACAATTAGAATGGCCTATAAATATGACAGGGATTTCAGGCAGGGAGAGTTGATCATGACTGTTGCTCTAGAGCTCCCCCTCAAGCGAAGCCCCCAAACACAAACATCTCCAGATTTCCACAAGTGCCTAGATTTATGTATACATAAATTATATTCTCTAGCCAGTAATTTGGGATAAGTCCTAGAAGACCCAGGCTTCAGAAGGTCAAAGAGCATCAAGACCAAGGGTAAGAGCCCTGTGCCTGGATGACTTTGTGAGAGACAGCAGCACAGGCAGACTGCAAGGGGCTTAAATTTCAGACAATACCAGTAGAGAAAGCACTGAGACCAGGCTCCAGGCAGCAAGCAGCCTTGAGCCTCAGGCACATTGCCTCTGGGCTCCCAACCTAACTTAACAGTTATAAGAATTTGGGGGCTGGCTGGTTAGCTCAGTTGTCTAGAGTGCAGCCATATAACCCCAAGTTCATGGGTTCAGATCCCACTGTCTGACCCCAACATATCCCTACCTCCTTTTCCTCCTTTAACAGCTGCTGGGCTTCCTGAAACATCTTTTCTTTGGCCTCTGTCTCTGCGGCTACATTCCTGTTCTGCTCCTCATAAGCCATGGTGACGACAGCCAGGGTTAAGTTAAGCAGGTAGATAGAGCCCAGGAAGATGACCACCACGAAGAAGAAGACTGAGTAGAGCCCAGAGGTACGTAGGGTCTGCAAGGAACAGAGCACATGCTTGTACCTGAAGCCTTCTTCCACAGACGGGTGACCATCAATCACCTCAAGCAAAAATTACTCAGTAGCAGACAATTGGTCTTCCCCCCACACTGGCTGGATAAGCTGACTACAGCATCATCCACAGCTTCCCCAGCCACCCGGGGACTCCTGGTGCCCTCTCTCTCAGCTGGGAGATGCCATCCATACGCTCACAGAAATTTCAGTGATTTTCCTATCTATAACTTTCTCAAGGGTTTTGCATTTTCAAAATAAAAAAGGCAAGAGAGATAGTGCTAGTTAGTGGTGGAACTTCAAGCGGTAGGGAATCAGAAGAGAGATAATATTTCTAGGAAGAGGAGTTTTCTTGGTTTTTTTTTTTTTTTTTTTTTTTTGCACTCTTCTTCCAAATATCACATTTATAATTTTCTTGAATTTTCCCACAGAACTACTAAAGTGGAATTTAACAACTGTTAAAGATGAGAGATAGATGACAAAAGTGGAGGACAGATGGTAGGGTACAAATAAGGGAAGATAAATAGATAAATGATAAACAGAGGAAGAAGGAAAGGGAGGGAGAGAGAGGGAGGAAGAAGAGAGAAACTATAAATAGACAACCTGTTGATACAGCTTCTCCCAGGAATCTTGGGTCATGAGCCGGAACATAGCAAGAAAAGACCAGCCAAAGTTGTCAAAATTCGTATAATTATAGTCAGGATTAATTTTGGTGTGGATGCATTTAAATTGGTCAGAGCAGGCACTAGATATTGGAAACAAGGGAACAGAGAAAGAATTACATTCCCTGCAACCCAGCTTCACCCCAACCCCATGACACCATGGGCTGGCACCAGAAAGCCCTGGAGGAAGGGGATATTTGTAGAGTGGCCATCCCCCTGTCTGCCAAGCCTACCAGCCCACACCTTAACATAAGTGCTCATTGAGTCTTTCTCCAATGGATTGATTAATAAATTCATATTAGAAAGTTTTTCATTGAAAAATTAAATGCAATGTCAAAGCTAACAATTAACAGTAAAAAAGCATATACAATGAACATTGAGCTTCCCTCTCTCCCCAGTTTCTAGGTCTCGTTTCCTAGAGGCAACAGTGAATAGTTACTTTTATAACTTTCCAGAAGTTTTCTGTGAATATAGACATATATATATCTATACATATCTTTTATAATATACATATGTATGACAGCAAGCCTTAAACATTCTCCTGCACCTTGCTTTTTTCATGGAACAATATAGCTTGGAGGACTTTCCATGATGGCATACCAAGATATCTCATTTCTTTTCATATCTTACAGTTACATAAATTATTTAACTGCCTTGCTAATGATGACTCTTTAGGTTTTCAGTGGTTAACAGTCTTTTGCTCTTACAAACATTTGGACAATACACGTCTTTGAACATAAATCTTTGCCCACATTAGCAAAGCTCACATTATTGAGTGCATCTATAGGATATACTAAGGGTATGTACTTTCTTCATTTTTAATAAATATATTATTTTTGTCAAAGTAATGCACACATATGATTTTAAAATTACATGCACCAAAAAGTTTGTAATGAAATCTATTGTATTTACTCTTCAACTGTCATTTGTATACCCCAAATTCAGCAACTTTTAACTCTTTTATGTCTATATCTCTAAATATAGTGCTTACAATGATATTTGATTTATCAGTTTCAGTCCTCATTGATTTGACTTCTCACTATAGTAGATGAGGGTTCACACCTCTTCATTAATACTTGTACACCTCTTTGTAGAAAAATATGGTGACCTGTATCAGTGGTACTGCTGGGTTGAATACATTTTTTTCTTGGCTTTTACGTATCCCCTTCCTAGTTTTATTTCCTTGTTTTTTTTTGGAACACATCTCAAGTAGCTTCTTAGAAGACTGAGTGATCCTGGCATATAAGAATATGTCTTTATTCCACCTCACCAATAGTTTGGCTGGAAATAGAATTCTGGGTTGGAAAGAACTTTTCTTTATAAATACAAAGGCACTGCTCAGCTATTATTCTGTGTTGCTTTTGAAAATTTTGATGCCATTTTGATTTTTGCTCCTTTGTGGGTGACTTTCTTTTTCCCTTTGGGTTTTAAGATCTTTATCCCCAAAGGTCCTGAAATGCCATAATAATGCACTTGGCATGGTCCTTTTTTATTCATTGTGTTGGAAACTTTATGGGACACTGAGTGACTTGCATCCTTAGTCCCAGGGAAATTCTTTGCATCTTTTCTTTGCTAATTTCCTCCCTTTTGTTTTTTTCTGTTCTATTTCTGCAATCCCTCCCTAGCCAAAAATTGGGCTTTTGGCCAGAACCATCATCTTCCAGTAATTCGCCAAAATGATGAATAGAAAAGGAAAGAGGAGAGGCACCCAACATACGTTCCTCTGGTACTTTTAGAAAACACAGAGCTGTTCCTCTGGCCACATACATGTGAATCTACAAGGAAGGCGATACTGTAGACACCAAAGGAATGGGTAATATTCAAAAAGGAATGCCCCACAGATGTTACCATGGCCAAACTGTAAGAGTCTATGGTGTTACCCAACATGCAGTTGGCACTGTCGCCAACAAACAAATTAAGGGCAAGATTCAGGCCAAGAGAATTAATGTGCGCATTGGGCATTTTAAGCACTCTAAGAGCCGAGATAGCTTCCTGACACATGTGAAGGAAAATGATCAGAAAATGAAGGAAGCCAAAGAAAAAGGAACCTGAGTTCAACTGAAGCACTAGCCTGCTCCCCCCAGAGAAGCACACTTGTGAGAACCAATGGCTGGGAGCCTGAGCTCCTGGAACCTATTCCCTACGAATTCATGGTATAATAGGTGTTTCTCTTGAGTAGAAGTGTAGAGTTCCCTACTCCAAAGAAATGTTGAAAGTAAATATTTTGTCCTAAAAAACCAAACAGAAAACCAAAATACAAAAAAACCCCCCAAAAACCCAGAAGTTGGAACTTCTAGATTAATATTTATTCTCATATTTTCTGTCTCTGTCTTTGGTTTCTACTTTCTGGGCTATTTCCTCAACTTTATCTTTTAATTCTATTATTGATTTTCGTTTTTTAAATTCAAAACTTTTAACATTTACTTGTACATACCTGTGGGTTACAGTGTGTTGTTTCAACACATGCACATACTGTACAATGACTCACTTAGAGTAGATAACATAGTTTTGTACCTGTTAGTCCACTACTTTGTTACTGATTTTTTATAATCATGTTTAATTTCTATTAGATCTTTCTTGTTTTCTGACTATTCCTTTTTTCATAACAGGCTATTTTTGTTTTTATGTAAGCAATATTACTTTTAAGGACCCTATTTAAAGTTTTTAAAGGCTTTTTTGTTCTCCAAATTCTTGTTTTGCCCATGGCCACTTTTCCTGTTTCTTTATCTTGGTCTCCTTTCCATCAAAGCTTTCTTCAGATGCCTGGGGAGCCTGGGCTGTTTGGTCGCATTATGCAGAGGTCCTGGCAAGCTTACTGGGAGTTTGCCTGGTGGGTAGAGTGGGACTACATGAGCAGTAGGCTTTGCTTTAGGGTGGCCGAGGAAGAGGGCATTCGTTGTGCCTTCTTTCCTACCAGACTTCGAAGACGTTCTATGAAGTCCCAGTGCCCTCTAATGTCCAGGAGCCTATTGAGGATGAGCCCACCCTACTTGATCTCCCCTGTTTCCTGGACACTATTCAAATCACAAGCCTGTTTTTTCAATCTCCTCCTGTCTGGATGCTCCTTCCCATCAGCTCACACAGGTGATTGGGCCTCTCTTCCAGGATTCCCATCTCAGGAAATGGCATCAACAGGCACACCAGAAGTGAGAAACATCTATAAGTTTTCTCCCCACTGCACCTCCACTCCTCTCTTACACGTGTATTTGTACACACATACACACGTCAACACCGCTCTTCAGTCTAAAGTCTTGTTCTTTCTATCTTCTAAATGTCTTTGGAGTTCATCTATCCATTTCTCTTCACCTTCACGGTATAGCTTCAAGGTTCTTAACCTATACTAACAATCTCATTAGTGGCTTCTCATTTACTCTGTCCGGCCATTCTCTGCACAGCAGCCACAGTGACTTTTAAAAAATCTAATCTGCCCAGGTCATTCCCCTGCATTAAAACCTTTCCATGTCTCCTGTTTCCTCTGTGATCAGGATGAAAATTCTTGGTACTGATGGGCTACCAGGTCCTGCACGGTTGGCTCCTGTCTCGCCCTCCTGCCTCTTCTCTGGTCTCTCTCCCCGACAAGCCACTGGGCTTCTGCTATCTTTGATGTGTTCTCATGCCCCAAGGCCTTCACCCTTGCTGTTCCTACTGTCTGGATTATTTGCTCTATCCCCTTAACCACTGGCACCTCCTGCTCATCCTTCAGGTCTGAAGGGTAGTCATCAGGAGATTAGTCCTCAAGGTAGGAAGCAGGGAGCAAAGGCTGAAGATGAAGCCTGGGCCCTGGACAGACAGAAGCCTGGCTGGGCCAATGGCCTTGGGCTTGCCTTCTCAGGATGCTGCCTCCTGGGAAACTACTGGGTTATGAACAATGTGGAGTTGGTTTACTGTAAAACTCCAGGGCTTTCATATTGTTCATAGACTGAGAGAGCTGTGCCTGGTACATAAACTTACAGAGACAAGAACACCATAAAGACCAGCTGGAGACCAAGGCTGCTGCTTCTGTGTGTCTAGGTGACACAATACACCTCAGATTTTGCCTGTAGTAACCACACCTGCCCTGCATAGGTGAGGGGTCAAAGAAGTGCTGTATGAAGACACCATTAAAATGAAGACACTATGGATGTAGTGTGTCCTGTTGAGATCATTCTAGAGAGCTCAGTAGACTCATGTGACAGTAAAGCCTATTGTGTCTTGCAAGTGGTGTGAGAGAAGCCTTCCCTGATTCTCCATACAGAGTCACATCCCCATCACATTTTGCTGCACCTGCACCTCTCCCTTATACTGCTCATCACACTTTCTCATATTTACTCTATGTCTACTTCCCTGGAAGACATCAATTTTAAGAGAGTGGAGCTGTCTTGTTCATAATTGCATTCCTTGGGCCTAACACAGGGCTTGGCACAATGTAGGCCCTTGATGTCTACTTGTTTTTAAGGACTGAATGTAATCTATTTCATCAGAGTGCCTCACATATTATCTTAATCTGAAGTACACTCAGTAAATCTTCACTGGATTGAATCTCTGACCACAGAGAGCCCTGGTATCCTGGAAGAAGGAAGGGTATCCCCATAGGGCCAGAGGCTCCAGCTATTGGGTGAGTATGTATGAGTGCATGTGCAGCTGCATTTGTGATTCCAGGCAGTGGTGGGACACAGATCAGCCAAGAGAAGTAGGCTCTGACAGTCTCACATTGGGGCCATGTCACTGAACAGGAAACGAGGGCCTCCTGGGGCTCTCAGCCATCACAAAACCTTTCTCACCAAAAGGTCTGGAGGTGCTCTGCTTGGGAGATAAATGGACAGTATGAACCTCTTACCTGCTACCCAACCAGCTGCCACACATTCTGAATTCAGAGGAATTTCCTTTCTTTTCAAAGCAATAGTCTGAGAGAGGAAAGAGTCATAAATTCAGTTTATAAAAACACGGAAAGGAAAGAGAATAGCAAACATATCAGATTATGCTTGGAAACAGATGGTTTAGAATCCTCTAAGGTGATCAAAGTGAGTGTCCAGAGAGGAATAGGGCCTAAGCCCTCAGGAAGGACAATGGAAGATGAGGGAAGGAAGAAGGGAGGAGAAACGGGAGGAAGAGGTATGGCATCACCACCATCACTCTGCCTCTCAGTGCACAATGCTGAACTGGAGACCACCCTGGGGCGAGGGGACACAGATGCAGCCCATGACAGACATGGAGGGAGTATGCCACATGAGATCCAGGACACATGAAATAGATGTAGGAGAGGGTGGGCACAGAAAGCAGTGTTGTCATTGGAGAAAATACTTGAGGGGGCTGGGAAGTTGCTGTTTCCTTTTGGCCAAATCCAGGCATTCTGAATACTTCCGCAAAACATGAACAAGAAGCAGGCCAAGATATAAATGTGACAGAAGCAGACACTGCTCTTGTGGATGTGGCTTTGGGCTTTTCTTTCTCTGTGGAAACCCAGAGAATGAGTCAATTCCCCAAGAAATGCATCTGCCTGTGTGAGAACCCTGGGGTGGGGTGTGTGTGTGAAGCTCTTCCTTGCTCCCAAAAGACTGTGTGATGCAGCTGTGCAGGTAGTATAAGTGGGGACAAATAAAAGTTAACCACACACACACGGGGGAGTGAAAAGTGTGGTAATTTCCATTACCTGCAAGGTGACTGACATTCTTACAGTCAATCCTGATACATTTCTGGTTCAGATGTCCCATGAAGAGCTGCTGACCTACCAGGGCAAAGATGCTGAGACAGAAGAGGGTCAGAATCATCACGTTGACAAGCTTCTTCATAGAGCGCAGCAGGGCCCCCACAATGACTTTCAGACCTGAGGAGGAGGACAGTTGTGGGGAGAAGCCCCCACCCCCAACCAGACATGGGCAAAGGGCTAAGAGGGATCAGCCAAGGTCAAATTGCAGGCTGGAATTGGAAACCAGCTTTGCCCAGGATTCTGATGCCTTGAGTTATTGTTCCAATTCTGTGCCTTAGAAGTGGTGGGTCATCAAAGCACTCAATCACTCTGGGACTTGACCTCTTCATTCCTGCCCTACACCTGCCCCTGGGCTGATCTAGGGAGCAAGTGAGGAGATTTGAGCAGAAACATGCCACATGGACACGAGGCATATCTTGTTGACAGTTGTGCATGCACCTCCAAAGCTGGTGTCACATAAAGCATTAGGGCCAAACAGGGGCCACATTAGAGAATGAGATGGACCTGTATTTAACATTTAGTAGTTTAGTAGTTACTATCATGGTACACGAGGTGCCATGAGACATAGCTAATGGGGGATGGGATGGAGGGAGAAGGAGCTTTGTCTAGACCCGAATAATGAGGATGTCCTAGGAGTAAAAACCCAGATTATCAATTACAATGGGGGGGGGGTTTCATTCATTCATTCAAGAAATTTTACTAAGCAACTTCTATGTGCATTGCACACTGTTAGGTTTCCAAAGTTACAAAATAAGAAGGGCATTTTGTTCAAAATTGGCTATTGAAGCAGGGGAAAGCCCTGATTTGCACCATTTATAGGTTTTGTTGTTTACTGAATTCTTTGGTGTAGATACAGATTCCTCCTCACTCCCACGGTAGATTTCAAGCTACCAACATGATGTCACTGAACACTGAGTTGGAAAAAGGACAAGTCAGCTCCAGTAATCCATTGAGTCATGGTCTTTGCTCTCAAGATACCTGGAGAGATATGCTCCTGGATGTGAATTATAATGTATGGAATGACTAAGTGACAAAATATCAATTGATCAGTATAGACCAAGGATGGTAGACTTGAAGGTAGGGGAGGTGAGAACACACGGCAGCATTCAGTGGGAGACCAAGCCCTCAGTAGATGAGCTTCCCATAAAGTGTGGTGCCAGATGGGCAGAGCCTTGAAGCCAGGCTGGGACATTCACTACATGTCCAACTGCAGCCAAACCAGAGGTTGCCACAGCCCCATCCAAGCCAGATTTTAATCTGTAACAAGAGGCTTGAGTCTTCCCCAAAGTGAGAAATTTAGATGAAAGATGGTTGTGATTCCTGAATAATTTGTACATAGTCCCAGAAAGATTGTACGTCACATCCTTACTTCCAAAAAGCATCCAGGGTCCTTGGTGTGTTTTGGGGCCAAAATAAAGACCATATTCACCTGCTTAGAGATAAAGGAGACAGAAACGCTGCTAAATGACTGCCTGAATGTCCATTTTACCCATATGAAGATACGAAGGTCTCAGTTCATGCAGAAAGCTGCAAATCTACCTGGGAAACTGAGGTTCTACTTGCAAGGGAGGAAGAGCTAGAGGACGGACAAATTCTACATAAGTGTCCTCTGACTGCCAGTTTCTCTACCACTATGCAGTTGCTTTTCTGGAGTTTCTAAAAATAACCCACTGCCTCTGTTTGAAAGGAACGAGATTGGCTGGAGTTTAGTTATTGGGGCTTTATGGTATAGTTTAAACCTATACAATCAGCACAACCAACTAGTTCCTGTGGCTTTTCATAGTTTGCCAAAGCCACTTATAGAAGAGAAAGGAAGGAAAGGGAAGAAGGGAAGGGGAAAGGACTCCAGAGAAGGAAGATTTAAATTTTGTTTGTCTTAGTAAAGAAACAAGAGATAAAAGGAAGGAGAAAAGAAGGGTATGCCATAATAACCTCATCTTTTTTAAAGCTGGAATTCATATTCACAACCCAGCCTGACTCATAGGGCCAAAGCACCTTCCTCATCTGGCTTCCAGGGGACCGTCTCTCATTTCCCTCCTACTTCACTGGGAGCTCCTGCTCACCTCCTTTGCTGGTCTCTCCTCTGCTCCCCTCCCATTCAAAGTTACAGTGCCCTGGTCTCCATCCTTGGGCTTCTTCTCTTCCCCATCTATGCTCACTCTCAGCGATCTCATCAGATTTCATGTCTTTAAAAACTTTCTATAGGACCATGATTCCCAAGATGGTATCTCCAGCTCAGACTGCTCCCTGGAGTTCCAGACTCATATATCTAACTGCCTACTTGATACTTTCATGCAGATGTCTCACCATCATCTCAAACACAACACGTCCAACGCTAGCTTCTCATCTGACCCCCAAGGCCTGCTTCTCTTACAGCCTTCCCTGTCTCAGACATTGATGACTCCATCTCTCCAATCACTCAGGCTAAAAACCTTGGAGTCCTCCTTGACTCCTCTCTTTTGCTCATACCACGTATGCAAGTGACCCATCAGGATATCCTATGGTTTTGACCTTCAGATTTATACAGAATCTGGCCACTGTCCACCAACTTCACTACCACCACCTGATCTGAGAGCACCACCATCTTTTGCTTGAATTATGGTCTCTTGTATCAGTTTGGGTTCTGAGGAACAGGCATTCTGGGATCAGACGTGCAAGAGATTTGTTGGGGGGAAATACCTGTATAAGATGAGGGGGAGGAGAGAGGTGTTGTGGAAAGAGGCTTCAGACTGCAATGCAGATCTGCCATCTAGGAAAGGAAGCAGGATGGGATAGGAAAAGACTCGGACCACAGTGCAGCTGTATGAGAGTCTCAGCCAGGTTGATGGGGATCCCCAGAGCCCAAGTTCCACATTCAAGGAGTCCCATATCATTAAGGAATGGGCCAGCATCAGTACCCCTGCCACGCAGGGCAAGCATGATCTCGGCATGATCATGAGTGCAGTGGTGAATCCAGAGAGGTGACAGCTGGGACCATTAGTCAGTGATGCTCCCAGCTGCAAGAGATTAGCGAATTTCCATGGTAACCACCAGGGCTCCTACCTGGTCCTCCTGCTTCTACCATTGCTCCCCTACATTCTGTTCTCCACACAACAGCTCCCATTTCTTCAGAGTGAAGCCCAAGTCCTCCCCAGGCCTACAAATTTCCCCTTCACTTCTGGGATCCCACCTCCACCACCTGGACCCTCACTTCCCCCGCTGCAGCCTCATCTGCATCCTTGCTTTTCCTCTGTGTTTGCGCTGATGGTTTCCTATGCTAGAACACTCTTTCCCACAAATCTGCTTGTGTTACTCCTCCACCACCATCAAATTTTTGCTCACCTCCCACCTTCTCAATAACGCCTTTCCTAACCACTCAACTTAAAATTGCAACCACCTTCCCCTAACCTCTGTGACTTCCTATACCCCTCATTTTGTCTACTTTTATTTTTTATTCTCCATGATACATAGCACTTTCTAATGTGTTGCATAATTTACTTATAGAGCCAGTATTGAAAGTTAGAGTGACTTACCTGAAACTACTGAAATTGCTTTCAAAGCTCTGAACACTCGGAAGGTACGCAGGGGCGACAGATTGATATTGATATCTGGAAGATATGATACAATCCTACAAGACAAAGCACAGGGAAAGCCTGGGCTTGCTCAGTCCTGCAGCTGTACTTCACATCTCCGTGAAGGCCATGCGTAGTCATGGCCTGGGGCTTGTGTCCACCAAGGTGAAATCTGTGGCCTCATTTTCCCAGCCCCACCCTTATCTCAGAATCTGGTAATATCACTGTCCATTGCTATGGACCATGGACTGCACAGGAGGCTGTTCTCAGCTAATCTTTATACTGGGACAATGAAGATGAAGATTCCTTGAAATAGTCCCTGTACTTGTGGCTGCATCTATGTATAATAGAAATTCTCCAAACATTTATTGACTAGCCCCAACACACTTCAATAAGGTCCCCTAGCCACTACATGGCCATACCTGGACATGAACCCAGGAGATCTGGCTCCAGAGCCTGTGCACTTAACCACAGCACTACACTTTGTTACCTTTCAGTAACAAAGAGCATGCAACTGTTGACCTTCAAATGTAAAAGCCTGAAATTAATAGCACCTACCTGTTTGTGAATATTAAACAGGAAATATATGCAAAGTGCTTAACACAAATTAAGTAATGTTAGATTTACTATTGCTGTGCTGGCCCTTGCTGTTCTCTCTTTTTATTTTGCTGACTGTTTCTCGTCATTCAGATATCAAATCAGTGTCCTCTTCTTCAGGAAGAACTTCAACCCTCACCACACACCAAACACAACAATTAACTCAAAATGGACCATTGACTGAAACATAAAAGCCAAAAATATAAAACTTCTAGAATTAAACATAAGTGAAACTCTTTGTAATCTTGCAGTAACCAGATTTCTCTAAGACTCCTTGGTTCCTCCTACATGCTCTGACTACCTGATAGGTGCATGGCCCTATCCTGGTACTCACCATACCATAATGTAATGTTCATTACCCATATCTTTTCCTCTCTGGACTGTGATCTTCATGAGGTTAAGAACCAAGTCCTTTTTAAAAAAATCATTGTCACAAACCCTGTGTCTTGCACAGAGCCTGGCCCATAATGGGCCCGTGTTGATGAGTGGATAGCTGATGGGAGCAGAGCCTGAGTATTGGCCTAGAAATGGATTTGGTGTGAAGGCCTCTGGCCAACTGGCTGCACAAAGCAGTTTAGGGCCAACCAACGCTGTAATCAGAGCTTGAGGCATTCTTAGGCCTACTATCCTCAGTACTCACATGGATCCACACAAAGACCTAAAGGAAGCAAAGGGGCTTCTTTTCCACCCCAAGTCTCTTTGATAAAAATCTTTAACATTCTTACGCTGTTCCAATGACAATGGAGTCCAGCCAGTTCCATGGATCTCGAAGGAAGGAAAACTCATCCAGAACAAAACCTCTTGCCAATATTTTTATAAAAGCTTCAAAAATATAAATCCCAGTGAAGACATACCTATGAGGTAAATCATTCAAAAACAAGAAGGAACATGATAAGTGATGTGAAAAGCAAAGAACCCTTCTGTCTTATGTGGCCTTGATATTTTATTCTATTTCAATGTGACATTTAACATTCTGATCTTCAGCAAACCAGAGTTCAGAAAGGGAAGCTCCTCAAGCAAGTTCTGGTATTTAGGATTTCCAAGAAATAGGCTCATGGATAAAGTTGTAAAGCTGTCTAGCTTTATAGCCATATTCCTGAGAATAGTTCCAGCCAACATGGGGCCCTATGTTTGGTGGTTGTAGCTTGTCATCATTCTATAGCTGTCAGTCTAATATACAGAACGAGCAATGGTGAGGGATCACTGAAGAGAGTAGATGACAAGGGAGCATACTGGGTCTTGCCAAGCTCTGTGTTCATGGATTGAAAAATTTAATATTGTTAATATGTCATACTACTCAGAATGATCTACAGATTCACTGCAATCCCTATCAAAATCCCAATGGCATTTTTTCCAAAAATATAAAAATCCATCCTAAAATTCATAGCCAAAACAATTTTGAAAAGAAAACAAAGTTGGAATTCTCACATTTTCTGATATCAAAACTTATTACAAAGCTACAGTAATCAAAACAGTGTGGTAATGACATAATGACAGACATATAGACCAATGAATAGAATAGAGAACCCAAAATAAACCTTCACATATCTCAGCTAATGAGTTTCAGCATGGGTGTCAATACTATTCAATGGAAAAAAGACAGTCTTTTCAACAAGTGGTGTTGAGAAAACTGGATATGCACATGCAAAAGAATGAAGTTAGGAACTTACCTTATACCATATACAAAAATTAACTCAATATGAATTAAAGACCTAAATGTAAGACCTGAAAAAAGAAAACTCATAGAAGAAAATATTTGCAAATCATGTATCTGACGAAGGGTTAATATTCAAAATACATAAAGAACTCCTACAACTCAACAACAAAAAATCGAATAACCCAATTAAAAAATGGCCAAAGAACTTGAATGGACATTTATACAAAGATGATATATAAATGGCCAACAAGCATATGAAAAGATGCTTAACATCACTAATCATCAGAGAAAAGCAACTCAAAACCACAGTGAAATATCACCTCACATCCATGAAGATGGCTACTATTAAAACAACAACAACAACAACAAAAACAGAAAATTAAAAGTGTAGACGAAGATATGGAGAAATTGGAACACTTATGTCCTGTTAATAGGATTGTAAAATGGTATAATCCCTACAGAGAACAGTATGGAGTTTACTCAAAAAGTTAATAATAGACCTGCTTTATGATCCAGCAATCCCACTTCTGGGTATATATGCAGTTCAAAGTAATTGATAGCATGATCTTGAAGAAATATTTGTGCACCCCTGTTCATAGCACAACTATTCATAATAGCCAAGAGGTGGAAGCAACCCATGTCCTTCAA
The DNA here is from genome assembly GCF_027409185.1 of Cynocephalus volans. NCBI lineage: Eukaryota > Metazoa > Chordata > Mammalia > Dermoptera > Cynocephalidae > Cynocephalus > Cynocephalus volans. The sequence goes on from NC_084470.1 coordinate 50,317,687, forward strand.
TAGATTAATGAATGAACAAAATGTGGTGTATACATGTGATGATTCCAGCCTTAGAAAGGAAGGAAATTCTGTGATCATGCTACAACATGAATGAACCTTGAAGTCATTATGTTAAGCGAAATAAGCAGCCATGAAAAAACAAATACTGTATGAGTGTGATTCCACATATATGAGGTACGTAGAGTGCTTGTAAGGGGCTGGAGGAAGGGAGGAATCAGGAGTTAGTGTTTCACGGGTATGGTGTTTTAGTTTTTCAAGATGAGAACAGTTCTGGAGATGGATGCCAGTAATATTGTGCAACAATGTGAATATACTTAATTCCATTGAACTGCACACTTTAAAATGGTTAAGATGATACATTTTACGTTATATGTATTTTACCACAATTTTTTTACAAACTGGGTCTTTCCATTTTCTTCCCTGAATCCTACATTATCTTATATACTCCAATTTATTTACCATTTTCCCTTCCCCCCTGCCCCCCAAAAATAGTCTATATTTTTTGTTATAATCCCAAACTGTCGAAAATGCTGGGTCTGTGCGCACATACACACACGCATGCACAAGGTTCCACTTTGGGGACTGGAACCAGTCAATTCAATCAAACAACCTGCCAGTTTGGCATAAAAGAAGTGAACTTTTTCTGGTAGAATATCCACTCATGACTAGCTCTAAAAGCTAAAGAACCAAGGACTTAGGAATATGAAAAGCCCCCAAGCAGCCAAGCCCAAGAGCAGAAATGGTCATGAGGCTGCCACAGCCAAGAGATTCTCTCTGCTTCAGATTTCTTCTGAGCTGCTCACCTTTTTAGGTGACAAATGAACACACCAGATTAAATAATGACTGTCCTGAAAGATCATCTTCTAAACTCAAATGATCTTTCAGGACAGACATTTATAATTTATAGTTGTTTGTTTTTTAATTTATAAATTTATAGCTACTTTGGAAAAAGTCTGTAATTGCAGATTTGCGGGATTAGGCAAGTCTTCATCTAGATCTCAAGCGAATGAGACAGCAGCCCTTGGCTGCCATTTCTGCCTGACCATTTTAGCCTCCCAACTCCCACCTCCATCATTTTCTTTTTTCCAGCTGTCCCAGTGGTGGGACAGGCAGACCAGATAACATCTGATACCGAATACAGCTATGCCCAGCCTCCTCCCACCTCCACTTGCATGCATTCACTGTCCATTTAAATGCTGCCAGGGGAAGAGCAGCAGATTGCCCCATCCCTTATCCCCTGCTTCTCTGCTTCCCTACAGCCCAGAAAAAGTTCCTTTCATATCTTTGTCTTAAGGGTCTTTTAATAATGAAAATGGCCTTAGCACAAATTAGCTTCCAATTTCTTAGTGCAAATTAGCTTCCAATTTCTTCCGTAATGGAGAATACTGGGGAAGGAAAACTGCTGCTGCATGAGCAATGCCTGCTCCTGATCTGCCCCATCCACAGGTCCTGCTCTACTGACCACAAAGGCTTCCAGGGAAGCTGCAAGTAAGCTACTAGCAGCAGACCCTGCACTCTCAATTAGCTCCTCACACAATAGCCAAATCTTTAAAGGGGAGACCTGATTCCCCAGTGATGCTGCCAGGATGGTTTCTATTCACAGGGGTGTCTGTGCCCTTCTCAAAACACAGCCCCTAAGCTGTTTGGCCTTAACCAGATTCTAGGTCCCAAACAGCAACAGAGAGGGATTGTCCCTACAAAGATTCCACCCAAGAAGGAGAAGAATTCTCCAAAGATAAGTGGACAGGATCAGACCTTGTAGTCAAAGAAAGCGCAATTTCTAAGGTCTGACCTCTAACCCACATCCCAGAAACTTCTAGAACCAAGTAAAGGAGAACAGATGTAGTCTGTGATTTAGAAAACATTTCCAGGAAAATGGTAGCATGGAAGAGCCTTCCCCAATTTTCATTAAAAATCTGTAAAATCATCTCAAAATAAAAACATTTTCTAAAGAAGCATGAGAATGAGCCTCACCCAGATTCCAGTAGGAAAGTCTCCAAGGTCATCAATTGGTCTTTTTCTGGAGCATCTGACCTTGTTCACGTAGCCCCTTTCCTGATAACATTGTATTCCCTGACTGGTCCCTCTAAGGTCTGGAACTCCTTGGTCCCAGAGGCACAAACAGCCGCTAGCCCACTCTAGCCTTCACACTTCTAGTGTGGGTGCTTTCTTACTTGTGTGCCCAAGTCCCTCTAGCCTGAGACAGAGTAAATGAGTCATTGCTCCAGTCATTTAGTAAGTGACAGATGAGCCATTCCATTCACAAAAAGCTTCTTACATCTGCCTGAACCTGAGTGGCTCTCTTTAAATGACTAGAGGATTTGAAAGGAAATATACAGCTGCAAGGGTAACTAATGCTGAAGAGGTAATACAATAGTAGGAATTTGCCAAGTACAACACCAGGAATACTACGACCAACATCTTTAAAAAGGAATCTGTAAGGAACTGAGTCGAGGAAGAATTAAAAACAAGAATACAAAAGGCATTTAGAAAATATTAAAAATTGAAATGTCACATATTAAAATCTTCAAGACACAGGCGAGGTTGTACCCATAAGCATTGTCCCTATAAATATTTTTAGTATTTAAGAAAAGAAGGAAAATTCATGAATTAAATATTCAAATTCATATTTTAGAAAACATTAAGTCCTAATGAATATATAATAAAGAAAACAAAAGAAGGTAGAAGGAAAGATAGATTATTTTCAAAATAGAGTTTAAGAGATGGTTTTAGAAAAACATATAAAATAGACAAGACCCTGGCAAATCTAATCACACACATAAAAAGCCTATGAACAAAATGATAAATAAGAAAAAGGATATAGCAAAATATTTAGAAAAGTTTTAAAACTAAAAAAGGACCAATTACCAAGGAAAAACTTAAAAAGCTATTAATAAACTAATTTCTTCCCATTCCACTATCTAATTTCTTATACCCTCCCCTATCCTCAGAAAAAGATTTGCAGATATAAGTTATTTTGCTGGATAATTTTCTCCCTCCCTCACTACCTTCCCCTCCCACCTCCAGAATGGCTCATGTCTATGCTATAAAAAATATTCCAAAACATGGAAAAAATGGAAGCCATCCAAGTCATCAAAAGCGAGAAAACAAATGTTGACAACAAATTTTATCAAAGATAGCACAAAATTATATATATAATATTGATGTATAAAATATCGATATTATATATATCAATAATTTTATATAATGACAGCAATTAATTACAAGATATAAAGGAAGAAAAGATCACATTTACAATAGCAACAAAAAAGAGAAAAATCCAAAAACATAATTTTAACAAGCAATATGGAAGATCTATATGAAGAAAACCTTAAAGCAATTTTGAAGGACACAAAAGATTTAATAAATGAAACACATGTCATGTTTTCAATGAGTTCCAACCTAATAAAGATGTCAGTTTTCTCCAGGTTAATTTATACATTTTGTCACCATTTCAATGAAACTAACCAAGCTGACTATAAAATTCATGTGGAAAAGTAAAACAATGAGAGCTATAAACATTCTCAAGCAGAAGAGCAATGAGGGGTGTCTTTAGTACTCTAGACATTACAACATTAGGCAATCTTGATAGTTAAAAAGTGTGGTTCTGGCAGATAAAATACAGACCAACAGAACAGAAGAGAAAGTCCAGAAATAGATCCAAATACATGAGTAGCATCTCAAATCAGACGAGAAAAGGTGGACTATTTAATAGATGGTGTTGGGACAAATAGATAGACACCTGAGATGGAAATATGATGTTAGATCTACTCATCACATCTACACCTGGATGAATTAAAAATTAGTCATTTAAATTTTAATAAAAAGAAACTATAAAAGCACTACAAGAAAATATGGCAGGTTTCTTCTGTAAATTAAGGACAGAGTAAGTCTAACTATAATTAAAAATCCATAGGCATAAGAGAAACAGTAGTTAAATTTTATGACGTGAAAAGAAAAAAACACCATAACCAAAATTAAGAGATGATTGGCACTTGCTTCTGGTGATGGATGTGTGAAGCGGTTGGGCAAATCCTTCCACAGATAATGGGTATTAAACCGGGCAAAATATGTAAGAACAATTATTTGAAGGCCCTGGAAAGTGAACAAAAGGAGGCAGAAACTGGAGGAGAGTTTCCTCTTAAAGGAAGGTAACTGCAATGCACAAGAATTGTCAGAATGTATTGCCAATAGGAGTGAACCACAAGAAATGTTAAAGGGAGTGTTCAGGCTAAAGGGAAATGAGATCAGAATATAACTTGAATCCATAGAAAGGAATGTCTTTAACACATACATGCCCATTTAAAGCAAAAATTATAAACTGTATTATTAGATTTATTATGTATATTTATATAAATATATAACAAAATAATAAACAAATGGGGAACTATACTGTGGCAACGTTCCTGTGTTTTCCCTGAAGCAATTCAATATTAACTTTAAGTATATTGTGATAAATTGAGTATGCATAATTTAATCTCTAGAGTACCAAAGGTACAAAAAAAATAGAAAACTAATAGAAAAATTACAGACCTAAATCTAAGTATATCCATAGCTATATCAAATATAAAAGGGCTAAACATTTCATAAAAAGGCAGAGATTGAATCGATAGACTGCCTAAAAAAGCAAAAACCAACTATATGTTCTTTACAAGAGATGTGCTATAAATACAAAAACACAAAAGAGTTAGAGTAAAAGTACATTAAAGTACATTCTATTAAAAAAAAATGTACCATGCAAACAAAGAGTATAAGAAAGCTGGAGTGGCTATATTAATATCAGATAAAACAAACATTAAAATGAGTATTTCCAAAGATCAAAGAAAACATTTCATAATGGTAAAAGAATGAACCCATCAGGAAGATATAATAATCATAAGTGTATATGTGCCTAATAATAGCGCTTTAAAATACATGAAACAAAATTTGACAAAAATAGAGGAAGAATAGAAAAACCTGTAATCAAAGGTGAAGATTTCAAGACTCTTTTCTACTAATTCATAAAAGCACTAGATTAAAAAAAAAAAAAGTTTTAAAAGATCTAAATGACACTATCAACCACCTTAATGTAACTGACCACTCATGAAATTTATATCAAACTGCAGAATTCACATACTTTTCAAGTGCACACAAAACATTTCCCAAGAAAAAGTATAAAACAAGTTTTTCTTGATTTTGAAAGATTGAAATCTTACAGAGTATATTCTCTGGCCACAGCTAAATTAAATCTGAGTTAAATTGGAAATCAATAACTGTAAGACAACTTCAAAAACATTAACTATTTGGAAATTTTAGAGACAAACTTCTTAATACTACATAGTACAAAGAAGAAATCATGAGAAAAAGTAGATAATAAAAACACAACATATTTACATCTGTGAATGTAGCTAAAGTAGTGCTTGGATAAAAATGTATAGCTTTATATAATTGTATAAAAGAAGAAGAAAGATCTAAAACCAACTATTTAATCTTCCACCTTAAGCTAGAAATAGAAGAGCAAATTAAAATAAAAGTAAATTGAATGAAGAAGTTAATAAAGACATTGACACTAATATATCGCTGGTAGGAATTTAAAATGGCACAGTCATTTTGGAAAAGTTTGGCAGTTTCTTACACAGTTACACGTATACTTATCATAAAACCAAGCAATTTTATAGCTAGGTATTTATCCAAGAGATGCAAACATACATCCACAAAAAGACTGTTAAACAGAAATGTTCATAGCAACTTTATTCATAATAGCCCCAAAATGGAAACAACTCACATTTTCATCAACAGGTAAGTGGGAAAACAAATTTTGGCATATCCATACAATGGAGTATAGCTATGCAACAGTAAGCAAAAAAAAAAAAACTAGTAATTTATGCAACAACATGGATGCATCTCAAAACATAATCCTAAGTGAAAGAAACCAGACACGAAAGTATGGTATTGTTAAATTAAGACATAGCGAACTGTAACCTAATTCAATGTGTAAACAGACTGTGAACTACTCTTATAACGAGTAGCCGTGTCTCAGACAATTACATGCAGCCGACTGTTCAAACTACATTCAAACAAGGCAAATGCCCAGCTGTAATCAATCCAGCTGTTTCTGTACTTCATCTCCATTTTCTGTCACTTTCTTTATTCTGTCTATAAATCTTAGCCAATGGCAGCGGCTCTGGAATCACTCTGCATCTATTCTGGTGCTGGTGACAGCCCAATTCATGGATCATTCTTTGCTCGATTAAACTCCATTAAATGTAATTTGTCTAACGTATTTTTCTTTAAATCATATGATATGTATGGCATCATACATACCATATGATTCCATGTATACAAAATCCTAGAAAAAGCAAAACTAGTCTAGAATGACAGAAAGCAGATCAGTGTTTGCCTGAGGTTGGGAGTTGGGTAGGGAATTGACTGCAAAGAGGCATGAGGGAACTTTTTGGGTGATTGAAATATTCTGTATGTTGATTGAGTGGTTTCTATTACATAGTTAAATATGTGATAGAAATGAAGGGTCTCTCATTTATTCAATTTATTATTCAATATATACCTAAAAGATTAAAACAGTTAATATGTTAAACTAGAAAAACTAGGCCAACATATAAGAAAATATTTACCAAAACATGGAACTCTAAATTTTAAAAATTAAGTTGTACATATGAAAAGCCAATTAAAAATGACAAAAAGTTAATATTTTAATTATATAAAGAACTCACTCAAAGTGACCAGGAAAGAAATAAAAATTATATATGGGCAAAGATGGGAATATACAATTCACAAACTAAAATACCAAAAAAAAGTCTAACCCACCTGAAAATTAAAGAAATACAATTATTTTTAACTCCATAAATTAGAGAAGTAAAAATTTAATGATGACAAGAACATGACATGAGTGGTTATTAGAATACACTGCTGATGGCAGAGTAAATTAATATAAAGTTTTTGAAAAATATCTTGCCAACATATATGTTTTTAAAGCATTAAAATGTGCCTTTTGACCTATAAAACCCATTTCTAAGAATCTATCCTGAGAAAATAATTTTAAAATAGCTTTGTGCAAAAATATGCTTGTCACAATTCTATTTATACTACTAAAATACTAGAGCACTTAAGTCAATTATGGTTTATTCATCTGATAAAATATTATAGAGCCATCAAAATGGATTCCTGAGAGGGCCACAGCCCCCTCTACCCAGAAGCAACCAAGAGAGCACACCCAGAGTCTTGGGCAAGGAGCCAAGGGCCTCAGCTCCCAGTACCTGGAAACAGGCAAGAGAACATGCCAGGGGGCCTAGGCAGGCAAGAGAGCATGTCCAGGGTCCTAGACAAGGAGCCTAGGGCCGCAGCCCCCTCTGCCTAGGAGCAGGCAAGAGAGCACCTCTGCGGACCTAGGCAAGGAGCCAAGGGCAATACCACCCCATCCAAAAGCGGGCAAGAAAGGTTGCCAAAATCATCACTTCCCCACAGGTGGTCCACCACAGCCACCACCACAGCCACAGCTGCTGAAAAAGTGGCTTGATGCCACAGCAGCAGCCACAGCTACCATAAAGGTGGCCCACCAGACACTCAATTGCATTGACACAAGGAGTCAACAGTGGAAACCAGAAAAAGAAGAGGCTGTGTCTTTCCTCAAAGCCCACTCCAGAGTAATAAAAGAAGCAACTGCTCCACAAGATGACCAGACATCAACATAGAGATACTAGAAATATAAAAACCTAAGAAAATATGACACCATCAAAATAGTACAGTAATTCTCAAATACCAGACCCTATAGAACAGGAAACCCTTGAAATGACTGAAAGGGAATTCTGAGCAACAATCTTAAGGAAACTCACTGAGATATGAAGACTCAGTTAGAAAACATAATGAAATGAGAAAAAAATCCAAGATATGAAAGAGGAAATTTACAGAGATTTATACCTTAAAAAAGAATGTAGCAGATCTCATAGAACTGAAAGATTCACTCAACAAAATAAAAAACACAACCAAGAACTTAAACAGCAGGCTAGAACAAGCAGAAGAAAGAATTTCTGATCTTGAAGATGGCCTTTTTGAAATAACCCATGTGGACAAAAAAAAAAAAAAGGAAAAAAGATTTTTAAAAATGAAGAAAATCTAAGAGAGCTAGCAGACAACTTTAAGTGCACAAACATTCAAATCATGGGTATTCCAGAAAGGAAAGGACATGGAAAACCTATTCAATGAAATAATAATGGAAAACTTCTCAGGTATAGGGAGAGACACAGACCTTCAGATCCAGGAGGCTCAAAGATCCTCAAACAGATTTAACTCCAAAAGATCCTCTCCAAGACACATTATAGTCAAACTGGCAAAGCTCAAAGACAAAGAGTCTTAAAAGCAGCAAGAGAAAAGTGTCGTCACCTATAAGGGAGCCCCTATCAGACAAACAACAGACATCTCAACAGAAACTCTACAGGCCGGAAGAAAATTGGATGATATATTCAAAATAATAAAGAAAAAAAGCTGGCTGCCAAGAATACTATACCCACCAAGGCTATCCTTCAAAAATGAGGGGAAAATAGTTTATTTCCAGACAAACAAAAGCTGCGAGAGTTCATCACCACACAAGCAACCCTACAAAAAATCCTCAAGGAAGTCCTGCAACTGGAATCTGAAAAATGATAATCACTACCATGAATACACAGGAAAGGACAAAACTCACTGGTAGAACAAAAATGCAAACAAGAAAGAGAATGAAACTAAATCTTACCACTACAAAAGCCATAGTGACAGTGTCCCAATGCTCCTACTTTTTTTCTGATTTTAGTAATTTCAGTCTTCTCTCTTTTTTCTTGGTCAGTCTAGATAAAGGTTTGCAAATTTTATTGATCTTTTTAAAGAATCAACTTTTGTTTTTGATATTCTCTTTTGTTTTTAAATTCCCTGCTTCATATATTTCCGTTGTAATCTCTGTTATTCTCTACTTATATTGGCTTTTGGTTTAGTTTGTTCTACTTTTTCTATTTTCTTGAGGTTGAAGTTTACATTACCAATTTGAGATTTTTCTTATTTTTAATATAGATGTTTACAAGTATAAATTTTCTTCTAAGCACTGCATGAGCCCTGTAGTCTATAAATTTTGATATATTGCTCTTTGATCTTTATCTCAAAGTACTCTCTAATTTCCCTGTGATTTTTCTTTTTCCCCATTGTTTATTTAGGATAGAGCTATTTAATCTCCACACATTTGTGAGTTTTTAAAATTTCCTTCTGTTATTGAGGCCAGAGAACATCTTTTCTATGATCTTAGTCTTTTTAAAAAATGAAAAATTTAAACAAAAACAAAAGCAAAAAGTTCATGAAAAGATTTCCTTTATCTTTCCACTCTGTTTCCACGAACTTTTTGAAGTGCCCTGTGTTTTTATTCTGTTTTATTGATTTTTTATGCAATTTGTGTTGCTAAACTTAGATTATTTAATGTTTGTTCTTGATTTCTTTTTACTAAGTGGACTTGTTGATTTACTTAGAAATTAATTTGCCTTTGAAAAGTTTGTTCATCTTCCTCTGTTGAAATTAATTTGATATTTGCATGCTTTTGGAAGACTTTATAGAGCTATTTCAAATAATTGTAGAGATCATAAAATGAAATATGTCAATTTTAATGTTTTACATCTCTAGTTTTTGTGAAAATTTGAAGCCCTACTTCCTACAGAGTATTTTGTTATTCATCTCTTTTTCAGTTTATGTATTTGTTCTTTGAACAAATAAATGTGCACATCCCTAAATTTTAAAAAAGTGAAAAAAATGAATTCCTACAAAACCTATGTAAGTACAAGAAAACCACTTAAAATCTAGACATAAAATTGTATGTGTACTATTTATTACAAATGTGATTTTAAAAGGCTTTTAAAGGCAATTGTAAAAAATATGTACAACAATAAAACTGACTCTGCCATCATTTGTGTTGGGGAATTGGGATTATTGGTAACTTTTCTTTCTCTTTATATATAAACTCTAATGCAATCATAGATATATTTAATTTAAAAACGTAGTATGGGTGAGTGATGGGAAAACACTTACTCGGCACCTTCGGTGTTTATGTTACTGCTGTCCTTTCCGTGACCTCTAGCCATGAACACACAGTTGATGATGACAGTGCAGATGATTAACATGCTGAACAATGTGACTGGCATCCATTAAGGCAGATACACAGCAAGATGGCACATGTTGTTAGTTATTGTGGCGAAGACTGTGGGTGTTCCTCCAGGCCCTTCTTTCCACAGGTACATCTATCCTCTGGCTGTGAGTGCTGGAGGGACAGCTCACAACTGTTTCTTCCTCTGGAGAATGGCAGCCCCCTGACCTAGAGAGCTACAGACCCCTTCCACACATTGCACTGACTTAGACCCTTGCTTCAAAGTTGGACGGTTCTGTGGTGCTAGTCATGGTCCAGAGATCCCCATGGAATTGGGCTGAAGCAAATTCAGCTGAGACCACATCCTTGCTTGGCTCTTCCTTTCACCCCATCCTGCTTCCTTTTCCTTCCAGAGAGCACACCTCTATTAAATCACTTAAATAAGAATCCCCATCTCAGGCTCTGCTTCCAGGAAGCCCAATCTAAATAGAAGTTCATTATCATTCTGCTCATTATTTGATTATGTCTACAGATCCATGCTTTTTTTCCAGCTCCCCTTGCCTAAAACCCCCTAGTGTCTTCTCCAGCACAGCAGAAATGCTTAATAATTCTTACCTGTCTTTATCCTTTAAGACTGAGGTTGCAAACTCTACGTCTTAAGAGCCTGGCAGGTCATGGGTGAAATGGGCTGATACTGGGCCATGGGAGGAGTACAGATGGGATGAAACAGAGCTTACATGCCCCCACTAAAAGAGGCAGCTGTTTCTCACTGCACCAATTTTTGCCAAGTAGACACATGGGTCTAGCTTTGCCAGAGGTTCCACTTTTCTGGAGAGGATGAAAATCTGAATCTGTATTCCTGTTAGAAACTGTCTCAAAAAAGTTTTAAACACCGTGTAGGTCCAACACAACACATTTATCAGCTGATATGGTGCACAGGTTGCCAGTTTACAAACCTTGTTTGGTTGTGCACTTAGATTCTCTTTCCTCCAGGAAGCCATCCTTAATGCCTCCAAAGCACAGCAGTGCCTCTCCATGCTACCACTTCTGTAAAACTGATCTCATTAAAGAAATTGCCTGTCTTTTGGTCTATCTCCTTCTGAGGCTGCAGAATCCCAGAACAGGCACCACACCTTGCTCACACCCAGCACCCAACACAGTACTTGCCACACAGCAGCAGGCATTCAGCCAGTATCTATTGAAAGAATGAGCTATTTGTCTCCACTCAATAAACATTTGAACACCCTGGACTCACACACTTTTCACATGACTTGGACAGAGCAAAAGGTGCAACAAAAGGATATGAATGGACTGAGATTCTAATGGCTAAACTTCTGATTGGATTGAAAGGTCCCAAAATGAACAAGGCACGCTTGGCACTGAAGCGGTAGATTGTTCTCTGTTTGTTCAACACCATAAATGTCTGCAAACAAACCAAACACAACAGGAATTAAATGCGGTGACAAAACAATATTTGTCATGAGTTCATTTAGAGAGAATTCAGTGGAACCATGGGTTGAGGCCTGGCTTGGCTTATTATGAGAACTGCAGCTTCTGATAGCAGGGCTGTCTCTCCAAAGCCCAAGGTAATTTTGACCAGCTACATGGTGACTCTGGAGGCCAACAGATCTCCCCATGTGGCCTGGGTCACAAGACAAGTGTTGGACTGTGGACTATTCAGGGGATACTCAGAAGGAATCAGAGATGGAGAACATGGGTCCTGAAAATATGAAAATTAGGGATATAGACTAATAACTGGGGCAAAAAAAAAAAGCCCTGAATATTGTACTGCATGGTACGTATCTAAAGGCAAGGACTAGAAAAGAACTGAAGAGACAGAAAGTGAGTTTGGACATTCAGATTCAACAGATTATTCTAAAGTATTTCGATGATTAATGAAAACTTTGTAATGAAGCTTATAGTAGTAAGGGACCTATAGAGTCCACATTGTTATGCCTCAGGGTTGAGCAATTTCAGTTTTAGTAGTTTCTTGAGGGTCTTCAAGAAAAAAGTCGCCAAGGTTCTTAGACTTGCTCTCCCATTCCCCCCATGGACATAGGGGCAAATCTGCCTGAGGTTCTTAATTGGTGGGAGAGGGAGGTATTGCCCCTACAAAAGGTGTTTGGAAATGTGTGTGGGTGTTTTGGTTGTCTGTCATAATGACTGGGAGCTCTACTGGCCTTTAGTGAGTAGATCCATTGTCCCACCCATAATGCCCAATTGGGCCCCACTGAAGAACACTAAACTCCTAGCTGTCTTCCTGGCTCTGGGAATGAAGCAGCCCCTGGACAACAACCTTTTACTCACAGGCTTCCAACATCAACCCCAGGCCTCCCCCTTTCCATTTAACCATAATATGGCTGTCCCCTTATCTGTCTCCAAGGTTGTCAGTTACAAAAGCCTTCACAGAGTGAGGGTCATTCCTGTTTCCTCATCTCACTCCTTTCATACTTGCAAAAAACAAAAAAACAAAACTGTTACTTGACCATGTAATCCAGCATGTTCTCAGATAGGAAAGACAGATGTTGGCACCCAGGCCCAAAGATAGCAGAGTGAGTGCTGCCTTGGTTTATGTTCCAGCACATTAGCCACTGCCAACCATTAGCCGTCCTTCAGTGAGTTGCTGGAACTTATTGGTCTGGTGGCCATCTGGCTGCAGGGAAAAGTGTGGACAGGGATATCTTCCTTTGCCTCCATAGCAAAATGAAATGGGACACAGGGTTCTTTAAAAGCTACGATCCCAGGAACCTAAGACCCACTTTGGAGATTCTATGCCCTTCCTTTGAGTAGACAGACAATTTTAGGGCAAAGAGCAAACCTCCCTTTCAGGTGGGTCACCCCAGATTAATAGGTGGCATGAAATGGCTCTGCTTTTGTGCCCTTTGATTTTGATATTTTATTAATGCTGCTTACTGCTTTAAATATTTTAACTAATGGTATACTTAACTATATTTGCCAGGGCTTTAATGATTAAAGTGGTAGGTACCAGCTCCTCCTGCCTGTTTGCTGATTCATCTCCATTCCTTTTCCCTGTAGCTCTTCAAAATGGGAGCTTCTAAAGAGAGTAAATGGCCTGCGACTGTAGAAAGAGCCTTTGGGTTTGTACCCTAGCTCCACTACCACCTGGTTGTTTGACCTGGCATATGTCACTTCCCCATGTAGGCTTTCTTTTCCTCATCTGTCAGGAAGAGTGCTAATGACAATCACAGGTACCTCAAGTGACTGTTGAGAGCACTGAGCATGTGAAATCATGGGTGTGCACAGCTCTAAACGAATATCATATCTTCTGGGCCGAGCCCGTGGCGCACTTGGGAGAGTGCCGCGCTGGGAGCGTGGCGACGCTCCCGCCACGGGTTCGGATCCTATATAGGAATGGCCGGTGCACTCACTGGATGAGTGCCGGTCACAAAAAAGGCAAAAAAAAAAAAAAAAAAAAAAAACGAATATCATATCTTCTGATTTAAAGAGAGGACCCAGCCCAAGAAGAGATGGTTCTAGAATATCCCCCCAGGCTGTAAATGAGCCTGTCCTTCCCGGACTGTCCACAGCACAACCAGCTGTTGCCTGACTGATGGGTTTCCCGTCAGCACTGAGGCACAAGCAGGCCCCTGGCAGTTAACTTGCCCCCAGTGACCATGCTCCCAAGAAGCCTCTGGAATTCTGGTGCCTAAGTAGAAGGAGAAATGTTGAAGTTGTTTTGCTCCTTCACCTCTCTTCGCCTTGTTTGTCCTTCCCACTTACACTCCACTTTCCTTTATACACACAGTCCCCAATTGTCCTGGCAACCCTAAGTCTGTCCCAATTTAAGGATATGCAAACCAGGCAAGCTTTCTTTGAGATGTCAGTTTCCCATTGTGCCAGCAAAGGATGCTTTTAGTTTCCCATATTTTCTAGGATTTCCCTAAGCTCTCAGCCTCCTTCCCCTCAGACCTCAGTCTGGCAAGGTAGGTTTTCCATCTCCTGCTGGATCACACAGTGAGATGATGCTAGCAAGGTTTCCTGAGACTTTCCTGGAAAGGGTAGTTTGTATGACTGTAATTACAGTCCGAGGCTTTCGAGCAGCCATCAGAGGAGCCCAAAGTACACATTTCCTCACTCAAGAGCCCTTTTAGGAAACTTTTACGAGAATTTCCCTGCAAGAACTACATCCAGGTAGGTGAAACAGTGAGGCTTTCACATATTTGCACTGGATTTACACATAATCTGTGTGTGCCCACTTGGTAACCATTTTCTTAGGCTTCATTTATTGAGCTCCTACTAAGTATCATGTGTTGGGTTGAGCTTCATTAATCTACTGATTTAATAGCCTAGGAAGTCTATTATTTAAGAGTTTTTCAAGGTTAAATCTTGTTGCAGAAATGGGCATTCCCGTTATTCACCTTTTATGTCAGTATAATGTTTTGTACTTTATAAAGTACTTCCATAGCATGTCTATGCAGTAGGGTGGGAAAACCAGGCATGATTCCCATTTCACAGATTAAGGAAGAGTATTTGTGAAGTAACTTACCCAGAGTCATCAACCCAATCACTTGAAATGGCCTACACTAACTTTTCTGATTGCTAGTCTGGTCCTCTTTCCGGACACCATTTTGTGTTTTCTCTGTTTTCCTTTTAACCTTTCTACTGCTCCTTGTCCTCATCTTCTACATTACAGGCATCACAGAAATAAAATGAGGACTGAAAGGAGTTCTCAGGACTATGAAGTCAGTAACAGGGTGTAATAGCAAAGGAGAATTATGGCCTGCCCTCTACCAATCCCAAGATTGGTGTTTGGATAATCTGTAACACCAGTTATAACTGCATGGTTAGAGCACCCCAGCCTCCCCATGGAAGTACCTTATGATTTCTGTAGAATGGGTCCAAGTCTTCCAGGGGCTTCCCTATCAGCTCACGGGGAATGCCCCCATAGAGCTTGGGCAATGTCCTAGAGGCCTTTAGGTCAAGCTGAGGTCGAGGCTGGGGCTCTGCCACTGTCTGGCCTTTGAGTTTCTTTTTCTCCTTTTGGATGGCGATCCGCTTCTCGATTGCAGCCAGAGAGTCAGAAGTGAAGGGGCGGAAATTCCTTGCATCTGGGAAGATCACCGGGTAGAACCTGTCATCCATCTTCACCCTCGGGACAGAGACAAGCCACAGATCCTCTGAGCTCTCTGAAGGTAGGAATAAAGCAGCCTGCCTGGGATTCTGCTCTCAAAGAATGCTGTCATGGGGATCTACAAGAGTTGAAGCTGAGGTGAGTGGGCTTGGGAGCTGATCGGTTGTGGAACAGGCCCGAAGAAGTGGCCACCACTGTGGCTATAGCAAGAAATTTGAGTATAGAAGAGCAGGGCATCATTCCTGGAGTATCTGGGGATAGGTGGGAAGTTAAGTACAGGAACAAGTGAGCAGAAGCAGCCTGGTGTCCACAACTGAGACCCAAACATTGAGCAAGACAATGAAGCTGAACTAGCTGAACTGCTAAAGTGAGGCCTGCAGGCAGACAAGTGGTTGCCACGGTATGAACAGGAGGAGAAGGGATAGGGAATGGAGTGGGCTATAGCTATGGGTTGCAAAAACAAAACTGTAAATGCATGGGTCTTTTCTCACATTTGGTCAGCAAAGTTTTTAAAATGTGATGAAATGGAAACAAATGATCCATAAATACAGGCATGAACATTGATACTAACACCTGTGATCCCATGACAGCTCTCTTACTTCTGGGACCCAAACTCCAAGAAAGCAGGATTTTCCAAAGATAATCAGGTCACTATACCATGGGACAATAGCTTCTGTAAGAACTTTCTCTACAGCCTCAGGGTTAAAACTAGACTCTGAGAAAAAGCAGTAATGTTCAGTTGAATGCCTGTATTCCCTATGCCAGGTATCCTCTTCCTTTCTTATCTACTGAATATGAATCTAGGATTGACTCTTACACCACTCTAAGGAATTATGGTTAGAAATCTAACACATCATTGGTTTGTTCATCCAACAACTATGTGCCCAGTGTCTGTTCTAGGCATGGTGCTTGGCACTAATGGTAAAAAAACCCCACAGTCCCTGTCCTCCTGGTCCTACAGTTATGCTGTCCTGGTGGAGTGGAGAAGAGAGATAAAGGCAGAAAATACAATAGAGTGGGACCAATGCTACTCCAGGGAAAATAAGAGCATGCCATGTCTGTGCATAGGCTAGGCATCTAACCAATTTTGGGGAATCAGGGATGGTCTCCCAAAACTTTAATGTCTAAGTTGAGACTGGAAGGAGAAATAAGACTTAGACAAGGAAAAATGGGGACGTTAGGATGGAAAGCAAATAGTGTGTACAGAGAAAGAACATGGTGTCCAGCAAACAGTTCTTTTTGCCAGGAATGGAGATTTCAAGGGATGGAATAGCCAGATAAATCTCTGTTCAGCAGAGAAAGAGAGAATGTGCAGGCCTGTGAGCCTTAGAAAAGACCACGGACTTCTGAAAATAATGAGGAGTTGCTACAGGTTTGGGTTTTTATTATCATTGTTGTGGTTGTTGTTGTTGTTGTTGTTGTTGTTGTTGTTGTAGAGGAGTAATACTCTCAGGGTTTTTTATTGTTTTTGCTTTTTAAAAATCCATCTAATTGGTAGGAATTGATAGGGCTAGAGAAAGAAGACTGAAGGTGGTGGTGAGGCTAGAGTCAGAGAAATGAGCTTGAAAACTATTGCAACAAATCAAACCACAGAGGATGACCTAATGGAGTGGATGGATTTGAGAGTTACTTAAGAAATAGCCTTGACAGGGGAGAGATTTGATGGACAATCCTTACCAAGTTTCCCAGCTTGGGCAGTTGGGTCAATGGTGGTGCCACTCACTGAGATAGAGAGCACTTGGAAAGGAGAAGACTTTGGAGGTATAAATTCAGTTTAAAACACAGAGTTGAAGGTTCCTGTGGGACCTGCAAGTGGAGAGAACCAGGAGGCACTTGATTAAAGGGAAATCACAGTGTACAGACATTAGGCTCTGAAAATAGCACAAAAGGAAAAAAATGTAGTCACAACTTCTCTCAAAAATCCCTCAGGAAAGCACCATACTGGAGAAGCATCCCAACCCATTGTTCAGCAAGCTCAGTATAGCCAGCTTTTCTTCCAGTGCCAGAGCCAGTCTTTCTTTCTTCAGTTAAGCCCCAAAGTAGTTGGATTGTGTTTATGGGCCATAATAAAGGCAACATATGTGTCTTTAAACACATATGTGTAGGGAAATGTGATGCTAATACTGTGACAGACCTATGTCTCTCATAAACATGTATGATTGAATTTGTATAAATGAAGTGGGCTTATAATAAGATTCTACTGTATTTGGCTCTAGAGCCCAAGGAAGACATTTAAGACTGGGATTAAGTCTTTTGCAGTAAACAGCATGTGGATGCTAGTGAATCCATAAAATGGGTGAGCTGACACAGATCCCAGATGGCAAAAACTTGACTCTGTGCTAAGTTACAGTAAGGAACCAAGTGGAGGGCTGCTGCCACAGTAATGTTACTGTTAAAGAAGAAACTAACCACTGACCCTGCCATTTTAACCCCTGGGGATATTTTGCTTGGGTTCTTGAGGAAAAAAGACTTGATAAAATAAATAACACAAAATAAAACTGACAAACCCTAAAACTGCACACATTAAAATTTGTTATAGATGATAAAACAGCTGAAGAACAACATCTTAAACATAACACTGAAAACAGCAAAAATAGACCCAGGAAGAAGAGGACTGTAAAAATTATCAACTCAAATCTGGCAAAATAAAACCACAGGCAGTAAAATTTTCTTATGAACTGGAAAAAATTAATTTAAAAATCAAATATTCTTTAATAAAAGTAAACTCAGGGGCTGACCCCGTGGCACACTCGGCAGAGTGCGGGGCTGGGAGCCCAGCAGCGCTCCCGCCGTGGGTTCGGATCCTATATAGGGATGGCCGGTGCACTCACTGGCTGAGCACGGTGTGGCGAGTCTCAAAAAAGACAAAATAAATAAATAAATAAATAAATAAAATAAAAGTAAACTCAGGAAAATTGGATTGTGGAAATAAAGACTGCACCCACAAAATTAATAAAATTGATAAATTAGTAGAAAATCAATATGGTACATACTATAATTGACAACATTTGGAATGACTCAAATCTTTATTGTAAAGTTTATACAGAAAATACTTAATTGTAAATTTTTTCTGTACAGAAAATAGATTGCATTTTGCTAGCAAATTGGTCAAAGAATTAAATTGGCTAAGTACAATTATTTCCCAAGTCTCACTAACAATCAAGTATTGTATTAGTCTGTTTCTGTTGCTTAGAACAAAATACCTAGAAATGGGTGATTTAAAATAAAATGAAATTTATTGCTTACAGTTTTGGAGGCTGGGAAGTCCAAAATCCAGGGAACACTTATGGTGAGGGCCTTCACTGGTGGTGACTTTACAGCAATGGAGGGGTCTCACATGGTAGAAAATGGCAGGGCAGAGAGAGAGAGACTGTCACATGCTCTCCTTTTAAAGCACTCAGATGCCTGGGGTCCTAGATAGGGGCCAAAGACAGTCCCCTCCACCCAGAATCAGAAGAGGAGCATACCAGGGTCCCAGGCAGGAGCAGAGGGCAGCATCCCCCACCTGGAAGCAGGCAAGAAGCACGCCAGAAACACCACTGCCACACAGGTGGTCCATGACAGCCACTGACAAACCCATAGCTCCTGAAAAAGTGGCTTGATGATGCAGCAGTAGCTATAGACACTGTGCAGGTGGCCCACCAGACACTCAACTGCACTGACACAAGGACAGTCACCAGCAGAGACTGGAAAAAGAAGAGGACATCTCTCTCCTCAAAGCCCATCCAAAGTAACAGAAGAAACAACTGCTCTACCAGATGATGAGAAATAAATGTAGAAATACTAGAAATACAAAAATCCAGGAAAATATGACACCACCAAAAGAATACAGTAATTCTCAATACCAGACCCCATAGAGCAGGAAACCCTTGAAATGATTGAAAAGGAATTCTAAGCAACAGTCTTAAAGAAACTCACTGAGATGTGAGAAGACTCAGTTAGACAACATAATAAAATGAGAAAAATAAATCCAGGACATGAAGGAGGAAATTTACAAAGAGATTAATACCTTTAAGAATGTAGCAAAACTCATGGAACTGAAAGATTCACTCAACAAAATAAAAAACACAACCAAGAGCTTAAGCAGCAGGCTAAAACAAGCAGAAGAAAAGAATTTCTGATCTTGAAGATAATCTTTTCAAATTAACACAGGCAGACAAAAAAAAAGGAAAAAATTTCAAAAATGAAGAAAATCTATGAGAGCTAGCAGACAACCTCAAGTGCACAAACATTTGAATCATGGGTGTTCTAGAAGGGGAGAAGGAAAGGACTTGGAAAACCTATTCAGTACAATAATAATAGAAAACTTCCCAGGTATAGGGAGAGACATGGACCTTCAAATCCAGGAGGCTCAAAGATCCCCAAACACATTCAACCCGAAGATCCTCTCCAAGACACATTACAGTCAAACTGGCAAAGCTCAAACACAAAGAGAGACTCTTAAAATCAGCAAGAGAAAAGCATCAAGTCACCTATAAGGAGGCCCTATCAGACTAACAGCAGACTTCTCAACAGAAACTCTATAGGCTGAAAGGAAATGGGATGATATATTCAAAATGCTAAAGGAAAAAAAACTCCTGCCAGCCAAGAATACTATACCCAACAAGGTTATCCTTTAGAAAAGAAGGAGAAATAGTATGTTTTCCAGACAAACAAAAACTGCAGGAGTTCACCACCACATGCCCAGCCCTACAAGAAATCTTCAAGGGAGTCCTGCATCTGGAATTCGAAAACCAATAATCAGTACTACAAATACATAAGAAAGGACAAAACCCACTGGTAGAACAAAAATGTAAATGAGAAAGAGAAAGAAACTAAATCTTATCACCACAAAAAAATCATACTGACAATGAAACAAAAACAAACAAACTCTTAGTCTCTTTGGAAGTTGACAGGGAAACAATTCATTTTTCTAAAACTAGTTAGGTAAAAGGGAAGAGTTAAGCACTCAACCTGTCTTTCCTTTATTAATTGTTCCTCAGGGTAACCATAAATAGCTGAGGAAGGAACAATTCTGTCTAGTGAAGTATCCCAGCTAGTAAATAAAGAGGGAATAAAATAATTAGAATATGGTATTTTGTAAGCCCCTATTGAAATAATGGATCTAGCAAATGATCATCGATGACTGCTAATGTCACAGAGAGACGATCGAACATGCGGTAAGAATACATATCTCTGAAGCCAAACCTAACCTGAGTGAAACCAAGCCTCAGGATCCAGCAACCAATCACCAGGAAATGCAGGGGACAAGGCACATGTTAAATGACACTACTGGGATGTTGCCAGCAAATCCAGACCTTGAGAAACCTTATGGGGTAAAGGGAAAATATTAGATGAAGGGGAAACTTATAGATTAAAAGAAACTTAAGAGACAGCTGATATAGCAACCAATGCAACAAGCAGAACTTGTTTGGATCCTGATGTAAACAAATCAATTGCAAGAAAGAAAGAGGAGGGAGGAGAGAATTGGAGAAATTTAAACATGCTTAATGCTTGGTTATATTAAGGAAATATTATTCATTTTTAAATGTGAAAAAAATTGAGTATTGGCATCTTACTAGCTGTGTTTTTTGTTGTTGTTGTTCAAACTTTCTGTTTTTCATAATTCAGTCTTGGTAGGTGGTGTCTTTCTAAAAATTTATTAATTTCATGTAGATGATCTAATTTGTTGACCGACAATTATTCATTGTATTCTCTTATAATCCTTTTGAGTTCTGTACTTTGGTTGTAATGACTCCTCTTTGATTTCTGATTTTAGTTACCTGAGTCTTCTCTCTTTTTTCTTAGTCCGTTTAGGTAAAGGTTTGTCAATTTTGTGGATCTCTTCAAGGTACCAACTTTTGGTTTCACTGATATTCTCTATTTTTTTCTATTTCTTTTATCTATGCTCTAATTTTTATTATTTACTTCCTTTGCTAGGTCTGGGCTTAGTTTGTTCTTCATATTCTAGTTTCTTAAAGCGCAAAGGTGATTGTTGATTTGAGACCTTTCTTTTTTACTTACATTAAATAAATTTCCCTTTTATCATTGAAAAAAAGAAAAAGAAAAAGAAAGTAGATTAGAGGTTTCCAGGGACTGGGGGAAGAGAGCAAGGGGAGTTATTGCTTAATGATTACAATGTTTCTGTTTAAGGTGTTGAAAAGTTTTTGAAATAGTGGGTGATGATGATAGCTCAACATTGTAAATATACTTAATATCACTGTAGTGGATTGAATGTCCCCCCAAACCCATGGAAGCTAGAATTGTGTCCCCCAAGTTTTATGTATTAGAAACTTGGTCCTCAGTGTGACTGTTAAGTGAGTGGGAAATCCTATTACTGTAATTGAAAGGTGGAGCCTTGAAGAGGTGATTAGGTTGCAGGACCATGCCATAGTGAATGGATGAAAAATGCTGGTCATGGGCATGGTCCTGAGGGCTTTAAAAAGAGAGTGAATAAGGAGGTTACTCTCTCTTTGTTCTCTCTGCTCTGCCATTTCACAATGTGATACCCTGCTTTACTGTTGCCACCACCAAGACACTCACCAGAGCGTTCCCTAGACTTTGGACTTCCCAGCCTCCGAAACTGTAAGCAATAAATTTCATTTTCTTTATAAATTACCCAGTTCGAGGTATTTTGTTATAAGCAACAGAAACAGTCTATACAATCAATGAATTGTATACTTAAAAATAATTAAAATGGCAAATTTATGTTATGCATATTTTATCACAACTTTAAAAAGATTATTAATGCAATAATACAAAAAATTGAATAGTACACTTTAAATTGGTGAGTTGTATGGTATGTGATTATATCTCAACAAAATTGTTTTTAAAAAAAGCCCTCAGAACCACACCCTTGACAACTATTATTAATACATTCATTAGGGTTTGGTACACAGAATTTAATCACCTCTTTTAATTGCCCCACCTTTCAATTACCATAATAGGATTTCCTGCCCTCAACAATTATAGTAGGGATTAAGCTTCAATGACTTTGGGGGCCATTCATACTGCAAGTATAAAGGGAAATTTTTCAGACAGTAAATGACTCTTTCCAAAAAATTATTTAAGCACATGCTCCCAAACAATGAAAGAGAATTAAAATAACCAGGATGCAAGGAATCCAAGACATAGTGTACTTAAGCCAAGAGAACAACAACAACAACAAAAAATCCAGGGTGACTATGCTTCAATAAGCTTAAAAAGCATTTGGTCCAACTAGAATTAGAAGTCAGAGAATGCTGAGACAAATCCTTCAAGTATAAAGAAAATTTTATGTAACAGAGAATACAATTAAGAAACTGGTTTTTCAGTTTGTAAATAGAAAAGTAATTAGAAATTCCATCAAAACAAAAAGTTCTTTGAAAGTCATTGTTTACATGTGAAGCCAACTAAATGATTTGAGCAGCTGACAGACTACAAGAATAGGAAAAAAAGAGATTCTGTTTGACCTTGACACTTAAAACCTTCTTCTTAATGCAGCAGAAGGTCAGTGACATCAGAGTCCATCTCCTTGACTAAGGGTCCAAATACAGTACTTGGTTTTGGAGAACAATAGCTACAAAATCATCTTATAGTAAAGGTTATCTATTAGTTTTTAATTTTAACAATCATTCTATAGATAAAGTAAAATTAATTATAATTACAGAATAGAGTACAAATGTTATAAAATTTTAGTGCAAGCTGGAGTTGGAGAGAAAAAATGGAGGGAAGCTCAGAGGCACCGATTCCATCACCTTAAACACTGGGAGAGTCAAGACATTTTATGAAAGGTTGATCGATCAAGCAATACAAGAAAAAGTTTATCATTTAAAATTACACAGGTAATCAAGTGCAAAACCAACTTTAAAATACAGATAACAAAAACTGGAAGAATCAAGGGGGGAGTAGAGGAATTATTGTCTCATCTCCCATAAGGACAATTCTCAACTGACGATTGGATAAAGAAAATTATGGTATATATACACAATTGAATACTATACAGCCATGAAAAAGAATAAAATTCTGCCATTCACAGCAACATGGATGAGCCCAGAGGACATTACATTAAGTGAAATAAGCCAGGCACAGAAGGATAAATAACACATGTTCTCGCTCATACATGGAAGCTAAAAAACATTGATCTCATTGAAGTAGAGAGTAGAATAGTAGTTACTAGAGGCTGGGAAGGGTAGCAGGTAGGGGGAGGTAGAGATAGGTTGGTCAATGGATACAAAAATAGAGCTAGATAGGAGGGATAAGTTCTAGTGTTCTTTAGAACTGCGGGGTGACTATGACCGCAGCTAACAATTTATTGTATACTTTCAATTAGTTAGAAGAGAGGATGTTGGTTGTGCCCAACACAAAGAAATGACAAATAGTTAAGATGATGATATGCTAATTCTTTGATTTGATCACTGCACATTGGACATTTGCTTCCAAATATATATAACTATTATGTGTTTTATGTATGTATATGTATAACTATTACATGGGAATTAAAAATTAACAATTAAAATAAAGAAATAGTAATATAAGTGAAAGTTAGAGAGACCCTCATAAATATATACAATTATTATTTGCCACTTAAAATAAAACTTGAAAAAAAATAAATAAAAGTTAGAAAAACAATGATCAGAAGAACTAAAAACTAAAATGGTTAAAAGTGAGACTGGGTATAGAAGTGAAAGTAGAGACATTTTATTTTTCATATATCCTTTGCAACATTTTCCCCTTCTAAGCTATTTGAATTATGTGTTTGTGTTACTTTTTTAGGCTTGCAAAAAGACTGTAAAAATCCTTCAGGGACTCAAAATATCTCCTGATTCAAAAGAGAGAGTCAAATACTCATTGTAGGTACAATGACAGGCTCTAAATCTCCTTGAGTCATGAAGAAAACAAGCATAATCTCAATTGCAGTCCTAAGCCAGAAGGCCAGTGACTTGTGAGTTATGACTTGACATGGGGAAATTGCAGAGACTGTGAGTGCCATGAGGAGGCTCTGCAGGACCTCCACAAGGTGAGGGGCTAGACCTGCAAAGCTCCTCTCAGGACTGGCCCACAGGGCCACTCCTGCTGAATAGACAGAGAACAACCACTCACCGAGGAAAGAGGACCAAGGCCTCACTTCCCTAGGAAGAGCCCCTAAATTCCTGAGGGATTCGCTTATAGTTAAGATTAACTCACTCCAGGCAACCTAATCTATAGGTTTTATAATCTGTAAGCTTACAGATGTGTGCAGATCTGAACTCTCATCATTTATTCATTCATGTGCCAGGCTCCAGTGATGCAAAGTGATATAAAACACCATCCCACCAGACCTCTCTCCCACAACCAGGCACACCACGCCAGCACTTCAGGGCCCTCATGGGGTCCCAAAGCATGGAGAAGGAGACTGGACCTCTCTCCCACAACCAGGCACACCGTGCCAGTGCCTTGAGGCCCACCTGGGGACCCAGGGCATGGAGAAGTGACCGGACCCTCTTTGCACAACCAGGCACATGGCACCAGCGCCTCGGGGCCCGCCCAGAGACCCAGGGCATAGAAAAGGGGACCAGACTGCCCTCGGTCAACCAGCACACCACGCCAGCTCCTTGGGTCTTGCCCAGTGACCTGAGGCATGGAGAAGGGGACCAGACACAACTCCCACAACCAGGCACATGGCTCCAGCACCTTGGGGCCTGCCCAGGGACCAGAGGCATGGAGAAGGGGACCAGACGCCTCCACAACCAGGCATACCAACAGTGACAAGGAGTGTACCAAAAACAGCACCTCCATGTGGGTGGCCCACTGCAGCCTCCACAATAACCATGGCTGCCACGAAAGCAACTAGATACCACAACCACCACGCAGGTGGTCCACCAGCCACTGAAGTGCATTCACACAAGGAGAGTCACCAGCAGAGACAAAGAAATGATGAGGATGTCTCTTTCCACAAAGCCCATTTCAGAGTGACAGAAGAAGCATCTGCTCTATGATAATGTTGGGGGACCTGATCACATCTCTCAGCATTGGACAGATCCTCTAGGCAACAAATTAACAGAGTAACCATTATTCTTTCAGAACAAGAAAAGAAATCTAGGGTAACTAGAGGGGCATGGGGGAGGGAATGGGGGAAAGGGAGAGGTTGGACAAGGGGCATAAAGAATAATTATGATTTGTAACAATATATGTGCTAGTAATATTGATTTGATCAACATATCTCAATGTTCAACCCCCAAAATATGTATAATTGATTTTGATTCAATAAATAAAAACAAACAAAAATAAATAAAAATAAAAAAATAAATTCTTTTTACTACATTAAAAAAAAAAACATAAATACCTCCGTCCCAGCCTTCAGAGTCTTACACTCTGTGGGGAATCAGATAAGTAGAGGACGGAGAGGAAGCCACACGATGTGATGGCTGCACCAGGGGTAATAGTGGGTGCTGTGGGAGCCCAGGGGAGGGTGTGGCTAGGAAGATGTGGAACTCGTTTGTCTGGGAGGAGAGAGGAAGGCATCCTGGACGATGGGGAGTGAAATGTGAAAGCACTGAGGGAAGCACGAGGGCTTTTGGTTCTCATTTATGAATATGCCCGTAATTACAAAAGTCACATGCTCTTATTGTGCTGGACATCTTTGGTTGCCGCAGCTTCCTCTCCATCCTCCAGTCTGCTCAGTGCCCATGAAGCTGACCCATATGGAGCCCATCACTGGGGTCCCTGGTGCTCTGGCTTCTGGTTGGGTTTGGCCAGCAGAGGCATCAGAGAATAGTGGGAGAGAAGGTCAGGAATTTTTCCCCCAGCTCCCTCCCTGATGGCGGCCACAGGCCACGGCTCTTGTGAGGTGGCCCATCTACACAGCTCTACCCAATTTGGCAGCACCTACCTCCCCTTGCCCGTTCAGATGAGGGGTGTCACAGCACCCCACTATCACCAACCTGAGAACTATCATCACCTGTTCCTGTTACTCAACTCTGTCCACACCTTTATAAAAAGTCCCTTTAATAAAATATCCTCTAAATGCCCAAATTGAACGTGCTGTCTGTTTCCTGCCAGGGCCCTGGCTGGTAGAGTCATCCATAAAATAAAATTTAGAAAAAAAAGGAAAGGACATGATCACCCACAAGTCACAGTCACCTAATACATGCAAGTTTTAACATCTGGGTGTATTTCTTTTCAGAAGTCTTTTTGTCCGTATATTTTATATGGCTGTCATTGTCATGTATAAGCAATTTTACATGGTGACCTTCACATTTAACCCTATATCACAAACATTTTCATAATGATAGCCACCATTGAATCGTATCTATTCTGTTCCAGGTAAACTTTGGGTATGTTAATGTACATTATCTCATTTAATCCTCAAAACAATCTCATGAGATAAATATTATCCTTGGGGATTTCTGAAAGAAATGTTCATCTAGAATGAAGGTGAATTATTTGTGGCCTTCTCTTCAGGGGCAGTTTTACCTCCCTTGACTAGTGTGTATTTCTAGTTTTCTCTCTAGGCAAGGAGCCTGACCCTAACCAGCAAAGGAAGTCACCAAAGGTCTGCAGCTGCTCCCCCAGAACGTTTCAGCAACGATCTGGTCCATACAACCCAGAACACCAAAGGTCTACACTGTGGTTAATATGGGCTTTGAGCTATGGGCTAAACACTGTGTCAAATGCTTAAATGGCTTATCTCTCATAACTTCCCAAGAAATCTACAAGGTGGGCATTTTACAAAAAAAGACATTTGGGCTTAGGGAAATCGAGAAACTTGCCTATGATCACATAAGTAAGTGCCGGCGAATCTCAAGCCGAGACAATCACATACCAAGCCTCATACTCTTAGCCACCGTGCATCCACCTACTTGAATATTTCTTTCTACTTAGAGCTGAGACATCCCCATGGAGACAGAAGAGAGACAGGAGGAGAAAGCCACACAGCTTCCAGCCAGGCTGGTCTGGGTCTATAACACACTCATTGTGTGTGACATTCCTCCCAAGACATCAGTCTCACTGCCACCTCCCCATTCACATGTCAGTCCCACAGGTGTTCCACTGGCCCCACCAGGACACCCCCACCCATCCACCCTAGCCAGGCAGCCTAATGACAGATGTGCCCTACAGAATGCCTACTCATCTATCGTGGGTAGCAACCTGAACAAGTTCTTTGGTGACACATAGCCATGTTCATTAATGTGAGATACAAAAGTTAATGGCTCCTTCCCCCTTTACAGATCCCATAAGAAAATCAGAAAGCAAATGAACATGATCAGACTTCAACACAACTGATCTCTATCCAAAACCAATCCCAAGATTAGTTCACTGGTTCTTCAGTAAAGAAACTGAATACAGTAATTTCTGATTAAGTTAATTAGCCACAGGGAATTCAGAATATGTTTGGAGGATTTGTATCATGGTCTCAGATGGAGACGAGATTTAAAGACACCTTTTCTAGAAAAGTCCACTAGCAAGGAGTCCAAGGTTGTGAGCACCTATCAGACTGGCCAGCCCTCTCCTGTTTCTGTGCTCCCATGCCCCCTCAGAGCATCGGAAAGCAGGGAGAACCACCCAATGGACACCATCATCTGAGCCACGCATCTCATACCTGGTCTCTGCCTCTAATTTGAGCAAGAAATGGTTACAAAAGGTCTGTACTCCACCTTGATGAGAAAAACAAACCAAGTTCCATAGTGGCAGGTCCCAGGCTTGAACAAACAGAAAAACAGGGCTTCCCCCCACCCAGAGGACTTACCTGCCTTCTGAGAAAGATAGCTCTAGACAGCAGCCCCAGTGATGTTTCTCGAAGCTCTCCACAGAGCAAGCATCTCACCAGAGTCCGAGCTCCTGCTCCTGGCAGTCGACTGCAGTCTTTCTGGGTGGGGCGGGTCAGAAGCAAGGTGGAGAGTGTGGAGAAAGGCAAATGGGAAGAGAGCCAAAGTGATCTGAAAGAATCGTGTAGGAAACCCTGTAACCGGAGAAGTGACTGAGAGGGTACTTACATCTGTACTTTGGAAGCATCTGCCTTTAATCAGGACTTAATCTAACTCTGCAGAAAGCATCATTAATAAAGAAACAGGTTATTTTTTCCTTTGGCTGCATCCAAGTGGATGAGGGACTACACAAAAGTCTATCTGAAAAGTCATGCTGTGCTTCTGCACTCAGCTTCACCTGTGGGCCACCTAGCCCAGGGGCTCTGGGGTCTCAACCCCCCAGGACCTACTGAGGGCCACGTGATGAGAAATTGCTCAGAAGGCATCCATTCAGCTTCTCCTCCTTTCTTTTCCCTTGTGCCATCAATACTGAGGTTCAGACCTACAAAAATAACATGCTCGCTTATGTGGTGGCCATAGGGGTGCCAAGAGATCCCTTGGCCACCAAAGCGATTCCATCATAGACTTGTCACCAAACCCAAAACTCCTTCATGTAAGCTTCTCTTTGGTTAATTCCTGGGGAAAATTTAAATCTCCCTGGTAAATGTCACACCCTAAGCTATTTTCAGCCATTGTCACCCTCAGAAGACTAGCTGTCAGCCACCTGAGATGAAGGGCACAGGATAGGTGTTTACCAGGAGGCAGAGTAGGAAGTAGGTGCTTAAAGGAGAATGGGATGAGAATCACAGGCAAATTTCAGTCCTGGCAGAGAGGGCACTGAATACAATAAGATCCACCACTTACATGCTGTGTGATATTCTATGAATCATGTAATTTCTCTGAGCCTTAGTTTTCTCCCTGTAAAGTGGAGAACCTTCTTACTTTTAAGGAGCAAATGTAATACCAATAGATGTAAAAACACTTGGCAAACACTACATATAAGTATCTCTTGATTTTTAAGAGGGAAAATGCCTGGTTGCTTTTCTCCCCCTACTAATCTAACACCCAGATCCTCTGGAAAGGAATTGAAACCACAGACGAAGGATTAGCCCCTGGCTGGCATAAGGTATATAGCCTGGCTTTTTGAAGGAGGTATCAGAAATTCTAAGCCCTTGCTTGATTTCAGGGTGACTTTCAGAATAAGAGAAGACCAAAGAATGAGAGAAGTACTTAGAGTTAATAATCATTTTTTATATGAATAAAAACGTGTGCATTTTAAGAGCTAGGAGGCCTCTAAATCCATTATCTTAAAAGGCTCTGGACTTTTAAAATATAAACTCTTTGCAAACATTATTTTTCTAAGCTATTAAGTCATATTCAGACTTCCTGAAGTTTCAGAGAATCTTTCTAGGTCTTTCAAGGTAAATGCAAATGATTCCAGTGTAAGGACAACTATAAGTGACAAAGAGTAATAAAAAAACAGGTCACCCAAGCAGTGTGGGCTTTGCATTCAGGACTTTCCTCATACTCCTCAGTCCTGCGGGAAACACAAACATGAATTTGACAGATGGAGCAGAGCACCTGTGCTGAATCCCCGCAGTAAGAGATGCCCACATCAGACACATGACTCCCACACATGCATCCCTGAAGCCATAAAGCACTTCACCCTCTATCAGGTGCTAGCAGGCAGTGAGGCCCTGCCAGTCTCAGTCCTGCCATTGAATAAGCTGACCAGATTCAGCACCAGTGGCCAGGTAATGCACATCAGCTTTAGCAGCAGCCACACCTCCCATTCGTTCATTTAGCAAAAATGACTTTGAGCCTCCACTATTGTAGAGCTCTCTGCTACGTCCTGAAAATAAGAAAACAAAGCTTGAGTCCTTGAGAAGCATGCAGTCTGCTGTATGAGAAAAAAAGGTGTACAACAAACTATAAAACAAGCAAGAGAGCATCAAGAAGCTGCAAGCAAGATAAGAGGCCTCCTCAGAATGAGATAGGGAGCAGCTCATTCTGGGAAGGCTTCCAAGAAGAGGTGGGGTTTGAGCTGAGGCTTAGAGGATGAGTAAGAACTCAATATGCAAAGAAAGTAGGATTGGGGTTTCCAGGAAAAGCATGAGCAAGGACACTCAGGCCTGTACATACAGGGCATATGCAGACAATCTCAAGTGGTTCCATGAGGACAGAGTACTGGCAAGGGGAGGGGCATAGAAGAAGAGGAGGCTAAGATGGATGGATGCTTTGCATGGCCTTGAATACCTCTTGAGTACCACTAAGGAATTTGAACTTGAACTTGCATTGAGTCACACAACAGGCATGGCACTGGCGCCATCTTAAGCTTTTGATTACTTTATGCATAACCACCAAGACTTCTGTTTCCCTAATATGCACCACTGCTGACATCTCCCTGACAAGAAGATATCCACACAAATAAGCAGAAGTCACTGGGTAGTGTTCAGTGCATGCTGTATACCACAGCAGAAAGGATGAACAACTGAAGGGAACAGAGCATTTTGTAGGAAAACTTCAAGTGAGCAAACCAAGGATAACTGGCTGTGACTGATTCTGTGGACATAGTTCTGAGGAAGTACAGAATTTTTCCCTGGGAAGCACTTGCTTATAGGGTTCTAATGGAGTCTCCTAGCTAGATCCTCATAGAAAACATGCTCATTGAGGACACGAAGTTTCATGATCTTGTTCACTGTTATGACCCATGTTTAAAACAGTGCATGTCACTGAATGGGTGCTTAAAAATTATTTATGAATGAGTAAAAGAACTGCTAATCTCCTCACAGTCCTTTCTGACACCCAGCCCTGGCTCCTCAATCTTTTGTGTCTGGTGCTGAGAAGGAAAAAGAGAAGACCCCTTTATGGGGTCTTGCTCTTCTCACCTCTCACTTGGACTGTCACAACATCCTTCTAAATGGACAGTCAGCTGCAGCCTCTTCCTGTCAGACCGTCCCACGTACTGAATACTCCTGTCCCAGCCACATCTGCTCTTCTGTGTCCAGGCCCTACACCACCCTGAGTATTGCTGAAGCTGCAATGCTCTCCTCTTGCCTTTTTTCTCACTGCCTTGGCCAATCCCTCAATCTCTCAATTCCTGCAGCTTTCATGAAGCTTATCTTGATCACGCAGTTCCTCTGTGAGTTCCCTCTACACAGTTAATCATCAACATTACAATTGCGCAGTGCAGTGTATACTTCTATGATCAGTTCCACCCACACTGCTTCAAAATAATTTTAGGTATTACCTTTGTGTTTTGGTTTGGGTTTCTCCAAAAGCATTAGACAAGTACTTCAGTACAGGAGTTTATTTGGGAGGGGATCACAGGAAACCGGCATGACGGAGTAAGGAGAGGAAGGCTGAGAAGGAAGAGAAGCCAATAGAGGGTGTGCACACGAGCTGATGATTGCTGCCATGGCCAGCTGCGGCTCAGCCCCTCCAGGGACCTTCTGAGGAACCACAAAGAATGTACTTGATTATCAGGAGACCGAGGCGTTCATCCTCTGGCTTATATCCCCTATTGGCAGGGGTGTCATGGTAACCAGCCTCTAAGGTGGCCCCAGTGCTCCTTATCTTCTGATATTCATGTTCTTATGTAGTCCCATCCCAAACTGAACAGGGCTAAACTGCGTAACCAACAGGATACTGCAGAAGTAACATATGATTTCTGAGGCTCAGACATAGAAGACATTGTGGATTTTGTCTTGCTCTCTTGGATCGCCCACTCTGGAGAAAGCTGGCCACCATGCTATGAGGACACTCAGTTAGCCCTGTGGAGATGACATGAGGGGAAGAACTGAGCCCTCCTGCCAATGGCCAGCACCAACTTAGCCATGTGAGTAAGCCACCTTGGAAGCAGACCCTCCAATCTTAGAGGTTAATTTCCCTCCCACCTCCAAATCCCAGGGCAGTGCTTACTCATGGGCTGAAAGAGCTCCTTCGGTGTTGGAAAAAGCACTGAGACAAAAAGCCTAAAGAAGCAAGGCAGACCCTTGAGGTGGGACACTGTTAGTATGCAAGGGAACTGTCCACCCCTGCTTTAGCTAAAGTCAGAGGAGGGCTGAGGAAATGTGGCAGCAACACCAAAAGCAGCTGCTATACTCAGAAACTTTCTAAAAGATGATTCCTCTATGTTCCTCTTCCCCCTCCACAGGGCTTGCCAAAGGGCTGCACATACGTGCAGGTACTTAGCAATGCCATCAATGCCCAGCTCATGAGATCTCCTGCAACACAGCGAAGAAAATTGCTCCCCGCTCTGACTTTCACAGTTCATTCCTTGCACCTCTATTTAGCATTGACTTCACTCTACTTCCAATTTCTGATACATATTACTGAGGATTCTTTTGGTCAAAAATAACAGAATCCTAACCCTATCTGGTATAAGCCTAAGAGACTTTATTGTCAGGGAGCAGGGATGTCATACAGAATCCAAGGGAAGAGGCTCTGCTGAGCCTCATGAAATAGAACCAAAGACTGAAGACCTGCAGGAAATTCAGGAAGTTCTGTCTCGTGTCTTGCTCTGTTGCTAGTCAACAGCCTCTTTGCTTTCCTTTCTCACTGTACACTGGTCTTCTCTGATCCCAGTAAACCTGTCGGAAAATGATCACTCTAGGCCACAATGTTTACATACTGATCTCTTTCACTCCCAGATACGCAGTTCCTGGGGAGGGGACTGGGTAGTCCCACCTGGTATGGGGGCCCAACTCTGAAGCAATTGACAGAGGTCAGGGAGATGGAGGTCAGGCAGCTGCTACTGCCAACCTGGGGATGGATCGGGGAGAAGTCATTCCTGAAGAAATGCCAAACAGGCATAGCAACAACATCACAATGTTTTGGGATTAAGTGAGGTAATATGTATGAACTTCCCTTTCTACACCCTAAAATGGCATGCAAAGGTATAACTTTATTGTTATTTGGGAAGCAGCATAGTGTAGAGGGGAAATGCGCACCCGCATGTGCGCGTGCGCGCGCACACACACACACACACACACACACACACACACACACACACACACACACACAAACATGACTTAGACCTGCCCTTGAAGCCCACTTTGTTGTACTATCCAATAGCTGTGTGATCTCTTTTTAAAATTTCTCAGCCTCAGCTTTTTCATCCAGAAAATGGCACTGATAACATCAATTGTACAAAGTATTCACGAGATTTAAATCATCAGGGGATAAGACTTTGTAAACTGTAAAGTGCAAGTCAAAATATATGTACATGGTTGTGGTAAGAGTTAGTGTTTACACTCATATATGGTCTCCCATATATGAGTCCCTACCTCACACACAGATACAACAAATACACACACACTCCAAATTCTTTAGAGCCGCCACAGCCCCTCCCACATTTAAGCTTCAGCGAGAAGTAGCTGCAATAAACTGCTGATTTCTGTGTGCAGGAGGGTGCAGCGAAGAGGTGGTTGGAGGGAGAGAAGGAAGGAGCAAGGCAGACAGGCATGCTGCCAGCCTGAGGCTGGGATAGGTGGCCAAGTCATAAGCAAGCCCAGCGAAGGGACTGGCTGGAAGTCAAAAAGGATATAATTAACTTAAGAATCACAATAAACTTGTTGCCACGCTTAATAGGTCTCAAATATTTTCTCAATTTACCCTGTCTTCATTCTTCTCCATTTGCCCTTATTGGGGAGGATGGAAGGGAGGAAGGCAAGGAAAAGTCTTAAAGGGGCAGCACCTCCCAAGCTTGTAAAAAGGAGTAACAGGTCTAGGCTTTGAACAAACACTCAGTGGCCTGCCATGGCACCAGATGTCTGCATGGCCACTCCTTAGGGAACACACAGAGGAAGAGAGTAGCACTGCAGTGACAGGAGGAAACCCATCTGACCTGGCTGTGAAGCTGCCGTCCCCAACCCCACGATCCAGAGGCTGCAGTCGATGTCCCCTGTGGAGATGAGGCCTCGTGATGTCTGCTTGTTTGGTCATTTCAGCTTTCTTTCTCTGTTTTTTCCTGATGAGGCAGAAAATGGATGTGGGTCTTTCTGGAGCAAATATAAAGGCATCTGGAAATGGATTCACAATGTGCGTAGGAAGAGACACAGTGTCTGAGAACTGACGTTCATGCTCAGAAGCAGAATGATGGGGTGTCATGGGAGGAACGGGAAACCCTTTTCTCTCAGGTCATCACTCAGCCTTGGGTGAATTGCTTACCGCCAAAGCCTAGTCTTTTTTTTTTTTTTTAAAAGATGACCGGTAAGGGGATCTTAACCCTTGACTTGGTGTTGTCAGCACCACGCTCAGCCAGTGAGCCAACCGGCCATCCCTATATAGGATCCGAACCCGTGGCCTTGGTGTTATCAGCACCGCACTCTACCGAGTGAGCCACGGGCCGGCCCCAAAGCCTAGTCTTGATGTGGCTCAGGTCTCTCTCCTTTAAAACTGAGAACACAGGGCCGAGCCCGTGGCGCACTTGGTAGAGTGCTGCACTGGCAGCGCGGCCACGCTCCCGCCGCGGGTTCGGATCCTATATAGGACTGACCGGTGCACTCACTGGCTGAGTGCCGGTCACAAAAAAAAAAACAAACAAACTGAGAACACAAAACCTCCCAGCCTACCTCCCACGTAAGGTGGCCCGACCAAGACCTCCAGCCATGCTTGACCCTGCGGCCATCAGTCACCGTTAAAAGAATGCTTCCTTTCATCTACAGCACAGATGTTAGCTCCCTGTCTGTCTGTTGTTGCCTGTATACACTTGCTTCTGGCCTCCTAAAGAGCCTGCTCTCACAAAGGCATTAGTGAGCAATGTAGATGTTTCAGAGGGACAGACTGGAGGGGGTTTCTATTGCACAACCCACAGCAAGAAAGGGATCTCTCTTGGCTTTCCCAAACCCCACTGGAGACTCAATTTCTTCTATTCACCTCAGTTTCCTGCCATCTTTCCTCTCAGGAATGAAGCAAATTTCTTTCAACACACTGAGCACAACAGTTTTAACATGCCCCCCTCTACTTGCCCCCATCTCAGGCAACTTGTCTGAGTATTTCTTTCAAGCAAATAATGTGCTCTCTCCAAAAGAAATTTTACTAATGTATTTTCAGCTCATTGGAGCACCATAATTTGGAATTAAAGGTAACATTATTTTTTTCTTTTAGTTTGCTGTCAATTTTATGTTTAATTTTAGAAATTAAAAATGGATATTGGAATGCTTACTTAATTTTCTTTGTTAAGCCCTGGTATTTGAGACATTTTACTCAAGAGACCTTGAGGTGAGCCTATGTGTCCATGCTTCTAGATGCCTGGAGAGTCAGACCATCAGCCAACCTCCTCCTCCTCAGATCACTCTCTTGGATTACCTGTGATCTGCAATCTGGGCAGTCCAGCTTGTCAGCCTCTCAGCTTCTTGGAAGGCTGAAGAGACCCCCTCCCCACAACACCCAGCATGGTGTCGCCTTTTGAGAAGAGGTCAGCACTGTGGCCTGTGGGCATGCCCTAACCATGGAATCTTCAATGTGCCCCCAGAGCCCTCAGACATTGCTCAAGAGGAGCGGCCTGCATGGGTGCTCCCTCAGCCCTTCTAAAGATCCAGGCTTCCCAACCTCCCCATCCCTGGGCCCATTCCCCACCATCAGAGAGGTCAATCGGCCTTGAGATAGGGACAGAGCTGCTACCAGGGCCCCTGTGCCACAGTGACTCAGAGCTATAGACCCCGCTGCTGTGGTTCTGCTGTTTCCACCCCAGCCCCAATTCCAGAAACCCAGGCACCTAAAACTTCCCCATGGCCACTACCTAATTTCCTCTGTAAGTTTGGGCTGCCCACACTCCAGAAACCATGGTTCTAAAAAAGAGAGACTCACAGGCCAGGTGATCCCAAAGAGGAGATAAAATAGCAGGAAGGCAGGTAAAGGGCTTTCCTAACTGCTCACGGGCCTCCCTGTCCTCACCTCCCCTGACGTTGTACCAGAGGCTCATTCCCAAACCCACACCTGTGCTCCTGCCAGGTCTCTGCCTGGGCTGCCCTCTCCTTTACTTCCTCCCCAAATCCACACCAACATTCAGAACTGGTTCATGTCCTCTTCTTCCAGGGAGCTATTCTCAGAGCAAGGTCTGACTTCTGTTGGGCCCCAGAAGCCTGCACTCAGCCATGTACACTGACAAACACTGTCCCTCCTCCTTTTTCTGCCTGTTTCATGTGCATGAGCCTCATCTCCCCAGTTAGGTCGAAAACTCATCCAGGGCAAGACTGCATCCTCTGCCTTTGTATCTCAACACCCAGCCTGGTGTTCATGTTAATCTCCTACAAAATGGGACAAAGATATTAGATGAGAGAGGGCTCAGCTGCTTCCAGAAAAACACTTGTGCTTCAAAGCTCAAGGAAGATAGGAGGAGGGCAGCAGAGGGGGAGAGAAAGAGGAGGGACGGAGAGAAAGCGCTCACTAAAAGCTTAAGGAATACACAGAAGAGCTGAGCATCAGAATAAAAACTCATTTAAAAGGGCAAAGGAAATACTAGATGGCTGTTAATGGTGAACTGAGTATGATAAATCATTCCTTAAATCACTTGGTTTCACTCCTTGTTGTTATGCACAGTTAATTGGAGGAAACAAAATGCTGCAGAGAAGAGCCTCAGAGCTGTGCCTGCTTCAATGGGGGTGGGAGGTGGGAGCCTCCTCGAAGCCCCAGGCTTGTGGCTTCTCCAGAACCACAAGCCACTATGAAGGGCTGAAAATCACTGGGCCATTGCCCACTCCCCAGCCTCCTGTGGTGGCCCGGTCCCATTTACCTAGGCTCTGTTCCCCTAGTAGGCTTGAGCTATTGGCAGCCAGGTGGCCTAAGGGAGAGAGAATCAGAGAGGTGGGCTGAGTGATGGGAGGTCGCCTAAATGGTGCCCCGGGCTCTGAACACCAACCATACCCCAGCTGGGCCCCACTCAGATGTCTCTCATCCTAGAGAAAACCAAGCATTCTTAATAGCAGATTTAATCTCTGTTCAAAACTTGGGAGTGTGTGTGTGTGTATATACACACACACACACACACACACACACACACACACACATACATGTGCATACTGAATTCCTACTGAATTACAAAGCACTTAGTGGTGAAGGGGATCAAAGAAGACATACAGAAATGGGTAAGAAGTTTTCTGCCTTCAGCCACTTGGGAAAACAGACACAAGCATATTGAACTCACTGTGGGCTTCACAAAAAAAAATCTAACACTTAATTTAAGACAAAGAATCTGTTACACTTTGAAATTTTATTAATAATCCTGTGGCCAAAGGGAGAAGAGGCAGGCAGAGTTAGTCTGATAACACCATCAGTCAAGAAAGAAATTTAGGAACATACAGAGCTGTGTTTCAGACCAGGTTTTCACACATAATTTTCCCATTACGATTAATTAACAAGGCTTGGAGAGGTTTAAGCCTTATACAGAAGGAGGCAAAATTAAAATGTTGAGGTTGTGTTGATATAGCACAGGTGTAAGTCTAAATACCATGTTACTTTTCCTAAACAGGGATTTAAACTTATATTTAATCTTATGTTTAAAAACTATTCTCAACCTTCAGTTTCACCACACACAAAAAGGTTTTAATTGCTATACTCCTTTGAATGAAACTTTTGAGTACATAAATGGTATCTCAGGAGAAAAAACTTTTTCACAAGCCTGTTAATGAGAGGCTCGTAGTCTTTTCTCACAGTCAAGAATCAACACTAACACCATATACAAAGATACTTCAAAAAGTTAGTAGAAAAAAAAGAATTAAAAGATAATATGAATATTTTCATGACGTTTTCGAAGAGCCTTTTTATATATGATGTTTGTGTATATAAAGTATATATAGAGTTTCAAGATGGCGGCGGCTGCGGCGGCTGGCGCGGAGTAGCTGAGGTGGAAAAGGTGGCCACTGGGCCTCGGGCAGCCGGGAAACTTGTGGACCTTCCTCTGGCCATCTCTTAAGGGAGGACTGCTGCTGCTGGCCGGTCGTGGGGGCTCAACGCCACTTTGCCCCCGGCAGGAGAGGCTGCCTCATTTACAGGCAACAGCTTTGAAGTGTGGAGCAGGAAAAGAACTGATTCTTAGCTGCAAAAGTGAGTCTTGAAACAGGGAACACGGCGCCAGGGCTGCTGTGGATGCAGCCAGGATCCCGGAGGCTGGGGCCGCACTGAAGGCGGCCAGCTGCCCTATCCAGGATTCGAGGTTTCAGGCCGGCATTAAAGAAGACTCCTGGGAGCGCCCGAGCGGCGCCGCAACTGAACAGCCCGAGGCGGCAGCGCCGAGAACACGGAAGGCAACAAACCAGAGACAGAGCGAGCGCCCGACCTGGCACAGCACTGTGAGTGATCCCTGGCACAGCTCTGTTCGGGGGGTGGATGCCCGCGCGGCTCCCCGCCTGCACCACCAGGCCACTCACTGCCACGGTGCTGCCTCCATTTTCCCAGGTGCGGGCAGCTCCGCCCTGCTCGGCCATCACTGAGCCCATTTGCTTGGCCTGGCGCGGGGCTTTCCGGACCCTGCGGGCCGGCCTCCTCTCCCACTCCCTCCACGGTTCTCTGGCAGGGCTGGGGGTGTGGGACGTCCCGACCAGTTTTGGGAGGGCTAGGAAGTACGGGCGGGCCAACTGTCACTCCACCACACCCTGGACTCCGGCCCCGGTAAACTTCCTGTTACTGGGAGGCAGATACCATCTCTGCGACCACCAGTTTGGAAAAAAGCCTAACGAATTTCTGGTTGGGAATAGTGTGGTAGGAGAGTTCCCAGGTCCGCTTGAACCTGCCGGAGAGCAGGCTGCAGGCGGGCACTAGACTCGGTTTATACCGGGGGGATACAAAGGTGAACAAGACCCGAGAAAGATCTACACAGTGCTACAAAGGCACCCAGAGAGACCGGTCGTCTGTGCCTAGCAGAAACCTGGTAGACTTCCTGGGCGAGGCGGTGCTGAGCAGGGTCTTGAAGGCCCAGCTGATAGACGAGGGGTGCAGAAGACACGCCCCAACCCAGCACAGTGTGCACAGAGGGGGGAGACGTGCGGCCAGGGAGGCGGAGACTCGACAGAAACCACACACCCGGTGGGGTCGCCACTGCACGATCTAACAGCCTGGGCCAGAGCACACGGAACGGGGAGAAGTCCTGTACAGAAAGTGAAAGCTCAACAGAGATCACACACCCTGTGGTACGTGATCCACCAGCCCAGCAGAGTACAAGCTGACCAGAAAGGTGGATCCCCGGAGAAGCCCAAGACCCGAGGCAACCACACACACAAGACACTAGAGGCCAACTGAGCAGTCACGGCGGGAGCCATACCAAATTGGCAACCACAGCAACATCCTAGTTAGTCATTAGTCTTAAACCGGTGGACTGTGAAACCCCCTGCCACAATGAATAAACACCAAAAAAAAGACACCAGAAATACAAAAAATCAAGAAAGTACACCACCAAAAGTTAATAAATCTCATACTCTAGATCCTATAGAACAAGAAGCCCTTGAAATAACTGACAAGGAATTTCGAGTGATAATTCTAAGGAAACTGAATGAGATACAAGAAAACTCAGCTAGACATCATGATGAAATGAGGAAAAGTATACAGGATCTGAAAGAGGAAATATACAAGGAAATCAATGTCCTGAAAAAAAATGTAGCAGAACTTGCTGAACTGAAGAAGTTATTCAGCGAAATAAAAAACACAACGGAGAGTTTAACCAGCAGGCTTGTCGAAGTTGAAGAGAGAACCTCTGAACTTGAAGATGGGCTGTTTGAAATAACACAAGCAGACAAAAAGAAAGAAAAAAGAATCAAGGACATGGAAGAAAATCTGAGAGAGATATCAGACAACCTCAAGCGCTCAAATATCCGAGTCATGGGTATTCCAGAAGGGGAGGAAAATGGAGATTCCATTGAAAACATATTCAACAAAATAGTGGCAGAAAACTTCCCAGGTATAGGAAAAATCACAGATCTTCAGATCCAGGAAGCTCAACGATCTCCAAACGTATTCAACCCAAAAAGGCCTTCTCCAAGACATGTCATAGTCAAATTGGCAAAACTCAGAGACAAAGAGAGAATCTTAAAAGCTGCAAGAGAGAAGCGTCAAATCACCTATAAGGGAGCCCCAATCAGGTTAACATCAGACTTTTCATCACAAACCCTAAAAGCTAGAAAGGAATGGGATGATATTTTCAAAATACTAAAAGACAAAGATTGCCAGCCAAGAATACTCTACCCTGCAAGGCTATCCTTCCGAAATGAGGGGCAAATAGTATATTTCTCAGACAAACAAAAACTGCGGGAGTTCACTACCACAAGACCACCCTTACAAGAAATCCTCAAGGGAGTACTGGGTTTGGTTCCTGAAAAATAACTACCACTGCCATAAAAACCTAAGAAAAATCTAAACCCGATAGTACAATAAAAATGGCATTCATGAAGAGAAAACAAGCTAACAAAAACACTATCTACAACCTAAGGAACCAACAAACAAAGAAACCAAACAGTAAATCAGAAAGCAAGGAACAAAAGACACCTAAGACAACCAAACAACCAATAAAATGCCAGGAATAAATCAACACCTTTCAATAACAACTCTCAATGTTAAAGGCTTAAATTCCCCAATTAAAAGACACAGACTGGCTGACTGGATCAAAAAGCAGGACCCAACTATATGCTGCCTACAAGAGACCCACCTCACCCATAAAGATTCACACAGACTAAGAGTGAAAGGATGGAAAAAGATTTACCATGCAAACAGAAAAGAAAAACGAGCTGGAGTGGCTATTCTTATATCTGACAAAATAGACTTTAAACTAAAAACCATAAAAAGAGACAATGAGGGACACTACTTAATGATAAAAGGACTGATCCATCAAGAAGACATAACAATCATAAATATGTACGCACCCAATGTTGGAGCAGCCAGATTTATAAAACAAACTCTATTAGACCTAAAGAAGGAAATAGACACTAATACCATAATAGCAGGGGACCTGAACACTCCACTGTCAATATTAGACAGATCATCTAGGCAAAGAATCAGTAGAGAAACACAAGATCTAAACAAGACTCTAGACCAATTGGAATTGGCAGATATCTACAGAACATTCCACCCAACAACCTCAGAATATTCATTCTTCTCATCAGCACATGGATCATTCTCCAAGATAGATCATATATTAGGTCACAAATCAAGTCTCAATAAATTCAAAAAAATTGGAATTATCCCATGTATCTTCTCAGACCACAATGGATTAAAACTAGAAATTAATAACAAACAAAACTCTGGAAACTATACAAACACATGGAAATTAAACAGCATTCTACTTAATGACATATGTGTCCAAGAAGAAATCAAGCAGGAAATCAAAAAGTTTATTGAAACTAATGAAAACAATGATACATCATACCAAAACCTGTGGGATACTGCAAAAGCAGTATTGAGGGGAAAATTTATTGCATTAAATGCTCACTTCAGAAGAATGGAAAGATGGCAAGTGAACAACCTAACACTTCACCTTAAAGAACTAGAAAAACAAGAACAATCCAATCCTAAAGTTAGCAGACGGAAAGAAATCATTAAGATCAGAGCAGAACTGAATGAAATTGAAAACCAAAAAACAATTCAAAAGATCAACGAATCAAAAAGTTGGTTTTTTGAAAAGATAAATAAAATTGACAAACCATTAGCATGGCTAACAAAAAAAAGAAGAGAGAAGACTCAAATAACAAAAATTAGAAATGAAAAAGGCGATATTACAACTGATTCATCTGAAATACAAGGAATCATTCGAGACTACTATAAACAACTATACGCCAACAAATTTGAAAATCTGGAGGAAATGGATAAATTTCTGGACACACACAAGCTCCAAAAACTGAACCGTGAAGACGTAGAAAATTTGAACAGACCAATAACAATAAAGGAGATTGAAGCTGTTATCAGAAGGCTCCCAACAAAGAAAAGCCCAGGACCAGATGGATTCACAGCAGAATTTTACCAAATATTCAAAGAGGAATTGACACCGATTCTTTACAAACTATTCCAAAAGATTGAAACGGACGCAAGTCTCCCAAACTCATTCTATGAAGCAAACATCATCCTGATACCAAAACCAGGTAAAGATATAACCAAAAAAGAAAACTACAGGCCGATATCCTTGATGAATATAGATGCAAAAATCCTCACTAAAATACTAGCAAACAGAATACAGCAACACATACGAAAAATTATTCATCACGATCAAGTGGGATTCATCCCAGGGATGCAAGGTTGGTTCAACATACGCAAATCAATAAATGTGATACACCATATTAATAAACTCAAACACAAGGACCATATGATCATCTCTATAGATGCTGAAAAAGCATTTGATAAAGTTCAGCACTCATTCATGACAAAGACCCTCTATAAGTTAGGTATAGAGGGAAAGTATCTCAACATAATTAAAGCCATATATGACAAACCCACTGCCAATATCATCCTGAATGGGGAAAAGCTGAAAGCTTTTCCTTTAAGAACAGGCACCAGACAAGGATGCCCACTCTCACCACTCCTATTCAACATAGTGTTGGAAGTACTAGCCAGAGCAATCAGAGAAGAGAAGGAAATAAAGGGCATCCAGATTGGAAAAGATGAAGTCAAACTGTCCCTGTTTGCAGATGACATGATCCTATATATCGAACAGCCTAAAACCTCTACAAAAAAACTGTTGGAATTGATAAATGATTTCAGCACAGTAGCAGGATACAAAATCAACACACAAAAATCAGTAGCATTTCTTTTCTCCAATAGTGAACATGCAGAAGGAGAAATCAAGAAAGCCTGCCCATTTACAATAGCCACCAAAAAAATAAAATACTTAGGAATTGAGTTAACCAAGGAGGTGAAAAATCTCTATAATGAGAACTACAAACCACTGCTGAGAGAAATTAGAGAAGATACAAGAAGATGGAAAGATATTCCATGCTCTTGGATTGGAAGAATCAAAATAGTGAAAATGTCCATACTACCCAAAGTGATATACAAATTCAATGCAATCCCCATCAAAATTCCAAAGACATTTTTCTCAGGAATGGAAAAAACTATTCAGACATTTATATGGAACAATAAAAGACCACGAATAGCCAAAGCAATGCTGAGCAAAAAAAATAAAGCTGGAGGCATAACACTACCTGACTTTAAGCTATACTACAAAGCTATAATAACCAAAACAGTATGGTACTGGCATAAAAACAGACACACTGACCAATGGAATAGAATAGAGAATCCAGAAATCAACCCACACACTTACTGCCATCTGATCTTTGACAAAGGCACCAAGCCTATTCACTGGGGAAGGGACTGCCTCTTCAGCAAGTGGTGCTGGGATAACTGGATATCGATATGCAGGAGAATGAAACTAGATCCATACCTCTCACCGTATACTAAAATCAACTCAAAATGGATTAAGGATTTAAATATACACCCTGAGACAATAAAACTTCTTAAAGAAAACATAGGGGAAACACTTCAGGAAATAGGACTGGGCACAGACTTCATGAATACGACCCCAAAAGCATGGGCAACCAAAGGAAAAATAAACAAATGGGATTATATCAAACTAAAAAGCTTCTGCACAGCAAAAGAAACAATTAAAAGAGTTAAAAGACAACCAACAGAGTGGGAGAAAATATTTGCAAAATATACATCTGACAAAGGATTAATATCCAGAATATATAAGGAACTCAAACAACTTTACAAGAAGAAAACAAGCAACCCAATTAAAAAATGGGCAAAAGAGCTAAGTAGGCATTTCTCGAAGGAAGATATCCAAATGGCCAACAGACATATGAAAAAATGCTCAACATCACTCAGCATCCGGGAAATGCAAATCAAAACCACATTGAGATACCATCTAA
Source organism: Cynocephalus volans (assembly GCF_027409185.1). Classification (NCBI taxonomy): domain Eukaryota; kingdom Metazoa; phylum Chordata; class Mammalia; order Dermoptera; family Cynocephalidae; genus Cynocephalus; species Cynocephalus volans. The sequence goes on from NC_084470.1 coordinate 50,361,457, forward strand.
CCCCAGTTAGGATGGCTAAAATCCAAAAGACTATGAACGATAAATGCTGGCGAGGCTGCGGAGAAAAAGGAACTCTCATACATTGTTGGTGGGACTGCAAAATGGTGCAGCCTCTATGGAAAATGGTATGGAGGTTCCTTAAACAATTGCAAATAGATCTACCATACGACCCAGCCATCCCAGTGTTGGGAATATACCCAGAGGAATGGAAATCATCAAGTCGAAGGTATACCTGTTCCCCAATGTTCATCGCAGCACTCTTTACAATAGCCAAGAGTTGGAACCAGCCCAAATGCCCATCATCAGATGAGTGGATACGGAAAATGTGGTACATCTACACAATGGAATACTACTCAGCTATAAAAACGAATGAAATACTGCCATTTGCAACAACATGGATGGACCTCGAGAGAATTATATTAAGTGAAACAAGTCAGGCACAGAAAGAGAAATACCACATGTTCTCACTTATTGGTGGGAGCTAAAAATTAATATATAAATTCACACACACACATACACACATACACACACAAACCGGGGGGGGGGGGAAGAAGATATAACAACCACAATTATTTGAAGTTGATACAACAAACAAACAGAAAGGACATGGTTGGGGGGGAGGGGGGAGGGAGAAGGGAGGGAGGTTTTGGTGATGGGGAGCATTAATCAGCTACAATGTATATCGACAAAATAAAATTAAAAAAAAAAAATAAAGTATATATAATTACGTACATATATATAGCAAAATCGAAATACTAACAAAGATATGTGAGACAATAGATTTTTTTTTTTTTTTTTTTCGTGACCGGCACTCAGCCAGTGAGTGCACTGGTCAGTCCTATATAGGATCCGAACCCGTGGCGGGAGCGTCGCTGCGCTGCCAGCGCAGCACTCTACCAAGTGCGCCACGGGCTCGGCCCAAGAGACAATAGTTTTTATATTAAGAAACTGTAGTGCTTAAAGAAGAACCTAGAATGACATTTCCATCAGGATGGAGAGTTAGATACCTTGCATAATTCTTGCAATCAAAACAACTAAAATACTGGATAAAATATTAAAAGACGAAAAATTAAAACATTTAAAAAGTTCTGATGATTTAAGGATTCTGCAGATAAATAGAAAACAGAAACCCTTGGATGGACGAGAGTGTTGGAACCAGCTTTTACCTGATGGATCTCTGCCTAGAGATCTTACGCTTCCATTTGGATGACTGTACAGGGTGGGGGCAGGACAGAAAGCCTGGAGCCTACCTAAAATGGAATATTTAAGAGAAGTCCATCATGTAAAGCTGGAGCATCAAAGGGCTATACCCACAGTAAAAGGTGAACAAGAAATAAAACCTACCTCTAGGAGAAGTTTGGCAGAAGCCAACATAAATCCTTTCTGGAGGAAATCCACTCTGATCCAGGCCTCAAGAAATTCCCCAAAATACATTTTAATTAAAATATCAGCTTATAATCAAAATCATAAAACCTATAAGGAAATAAGTCACCATGAGTGATAGCCAGTTGAAGCAACACACAACACAAAGACTGTAGATACTGGGATTATCAGACAGAAAATTTAAAAATTAATGGAAAAGCTCAAAAATTTTAAAATAAGAGAAAAGCTTAAAAACTAACAGAAAAGCTTAAATATGGTACAAGAGACCATAAAGGATGATCTTTGCACATTTTAAAATGAAAGAAATAGGATTTCTACATGTGAACATATTTACCAACTACAATTTGAAATGAAATGTACAAGTTAAACAGCAGATTAGACATATATGAGGAGAAAATTAGTAAACTGGAAGCTAAATTTAAGAAAATTAAATGAAAATACAGCACAGGAATACACATAAGTAAAAGGGGTTAAGAGACATGAAGGATAAATTAAGAAGGCCTAATATAAGTCTAATTAAATTTCTAAAAGGTAAAAATTCAGAGAATAAGGGAATAACAATATTCAAAGTACATTATACTAGTGAAGAAATTTCCAGCATTCTTATAAAAACACCAATCTTCAAATCCAAGAAACTCAATAAATCCAAAGCAAGATTAATTTTTTAAAGAAATCAATAACTACATGCACAATAGTGAAATTTTAGAACATCAAAGGCAACTAGATTCTGAAAGCTGCCACAGACAAAATGTAGATTATGTACTAACGAACGGCAATTTAATTGATGGCTGACACCTCCTTAGCAATAAATGAATCCAAAAAGCAATAGAATAAAATGTCGAATGTACTGAAAGAGAGAAAAACGAAAACGAAAACTGTCAACCTAAAATTCAATGCTGATAAAACTATCTCTCAAGAGTAACAGCGAAGTATAGATAATTTCGGGCAAAAACAAAGAAACGTTTATTACCAAAAGATCCCCACTAAAGAAAATTCTAAAAAATGTACTTCAAGCAGAAGAAAAATTTTCCCTTTTTCTTCTGAGACACATAAAAAGATGGTGAGTAAAAATACAAGTTAATATATAGATACAGCTATGCAAACACTAACCCTAAAGTTAATAACATGAACAAAAATAATAATGTCTAATTTGGGGGCTTAAAAGGTATGCTAAAAATAAAGTAACAAAAGATAACAGAAGCATATAAGCCAAGAGAAGACAATAGGAATTAAAGCATTCTCAGATCCTTGTATTGCCTGATTCAGCAGGAGGATTAAAATATTGATTGACTTTAGAATAGTGTAAGCATGTTAAAATAACTTGCTAAAGAGACAGACATAGAGTGTATAACTTTTTCCAGATGAGCTGAGAGGGAAATTATAATCATAAAAAGAAAAGTCAAGAGCGGAGATCGCTGGACATTATGCAAACTGAAATAAGCCCATCACAAAAAGACAAATACTGTATGGTTTTACTTACATGAGGTCCCTACAGTAATCAAATTCATACAGACAGAAAAGTAGAATGGTGGTTGCTAGGGGCTGGGAGGAGCGGAGAATGGGAGTTTGTTAACGGGTTTCAGCTTTGCAAGATGAGAAGATTTCTGGAAAGGGAAGGAAGGAAGGAAGGAAAGAAGGAAGGAAGGAAGGAAGGAAGGAAGGAAGGAAGGAAGGAAGGAAGGAAGGAAGGAAGGAAGGAAGGAAGGAAGGAAGGAAGGAAGGAAGGAAGGAAGGAAGGAAGGAAGGAAGGAAGGAAGGAAGGAAGGAAGGAAGGAAGGAAGGAAGGAAGGAAGGAAGGCAAACAAAAACAGAAAACCAAAAAAGGAAAAGAGTTCTGGAGATTGGTTTCACAACAATGTGAATGCACTTAACACTATTGAACTGTACACTTAAAAATGTTAAGATGGTAAATTCTATGTTGGGTGTACTTTACCACAATTTTTTAAAAAAATGAATGGATAGTTTATAAAATTAAAAAAACAGAAAATGCAGTATAAAAAGAAAACACATTTAATAAATTGTGCTGGGAAAACTGGAAATCCTTATGTAGAAAAATGAAACTAGACCCATACCTCTCACCATATACCAAAATCAACTCACAATGGATTAAAGACTTAAATATAAGACCTGAAACTATAAAACTCTTAAAATAAAACATAGGGGAAACACTTCAGGATATAGGGCTGGGCAAAGACTTTATGAATATGACCCTAAAAGCACAGGCAACAAAAAAAATTAAACGAATGGGATTATATCAAACTAAAAAGCTTCTGCACAGCAAAAGAAACAATTAACAGAGCAAAAAGACAACTTAAAGAATGGGAGACAATATTTGCAAACTATGCATGTGACAAGGGATTAATATCCAGAATACACAAAGAACTCAAACAACTCAACAGGAAGAAAACAAGAAACCCAATTAAAAAACAGGCAAAGGAGCTGAAGACATTTCTCATACGTAGGTACGCCAGTGCCTAACAGACACATGAAAAAATGCTCAACATCACTCAGAATCAGGGAAATGAAAATCAAAACCACATTGAGATATCATCTCACCCTAGTTAAACTGACTATTATCAAGCAAAATAAAACAAAACAAAACAAAACAAAACAAAGAATAACAAATGCTGTTGAGGATGTGGAGAAAGGGGAACCCTCCCACGCTGCTGTTGGGACTGTAAATTAGTGCAGCCATTATGGAAAACAGTATGGCGCTTCCTCAAACAACTACAGATAGAACTGCCATACGATCCAGCAATTCCATTGCTGGTATATACCCAAAGGGATGGAAATCATCATGTCGAAGGAATACCTGCATTCTTATGTTTATTGCAGCCCTATTTACAATAGCCAAGAGTCGGAATCAACCTAAATATCCATCGACAAACGATTGGATAAGGAAAATGTGGTATATATACTCTATGGACTACTACTCCACCGTAAGAAAGAATGAAATTCTGCCATTCGCTGCAACATGGTTAAACTTAGAGAAAATTATGTTAAATGCAATAAGCCAGGCACCAAAAGAGAAATACTGTATGTTCTCACTCATAAGTAGGAGCTAAATTAAATGAAGAAAGGAAAGAAAGAAAGAAAGAAGAAAGAAAGAAAGAAAGAAAGAAAGAAAGAAAGAAAGAAAGAAAGAAAGAAAGAAAGAAAGAAAGAAAGAAAGAAAGAAAGAAAGAATCACAATAATATATTAAACTTAAAAAAAAAGAACAGAGCTGTTATTACAGGTGGGAAAGGGGGAGAGGGGTTGGCAAGAAACTAGCTAAGGGTCACAAAGATTGATTACATTTTGTAAACATGAGTATACTAATTATCCTGATTTGATCACCACATATTGTACACATGTATTGATTGATATTTGATTCTGTACCCCACAAATATATATAAACGATTATTTTTAAATAAAAAAACGGTCAAAAACCCCCCACATAATAAGATAATAGAAATATTTCTTATTATACCAGTAATCACTGTAAAGGTAAAGAGACTGAGCTCTCTAGTTTCAAACAATGCAATCATATTTGATTTAAAACAAAAATTCAGTTATATGCTCATTATGAGAGCACAATTAAAACGTAAGAAAAGAGAAATATCAGAAGTTAAAGGACAGAAATATGTATACTGTCATAAACCAAGTTTCCATATTTGTGTGGATTGTTGGTCAATTTTCACACACAAACATACACTCACACCTCCCACAAGACACTTTTAAATGCAGCAGACTTTAATGAATGCTTGGGGAGATGACGGGAGGGGCCTTACATTACAGAAATACAAACCAGCCCCAACCCTCATATGATCTCACTGGCTTCTCCCATCTCCCTTCCCCTTACTCTCCCTCACTTGCACCCCAGATCTCTAAATCTTGCTGCCCTTCATGCTGAGTAATTTATCTGTCTTCAGTCCCTCCACCCAAATCCAGTCCATATGCAAACCCATGTAACCCACTGCTCAGGATAACTGACAGCTCTTTTACCCAACAAGAGCCTATTATTTCATGTGGAATTAGAAGTAACTGGGGAATATTTTAATATCTAATACTGCCCAGAGTGTAGATCGTTCTAGAGCAGTGGTTCCTAACCAGCAGTGGAATCAAACCTCTGGAAAGCCTCTCTGCAGACCCTCTTAATCAGACCTCCCACCATGAATTTGTATCCACATGCATCTCTGTTACATAGAAGAGAAAACAGAAAAGAAATTACTGTAGCTCAGTAGGTTATGATATCGGAAAAAAAGAAAAGAGAGTGGTTTCTGTTCCACTCTTGACTCCACCAACCTAGTCTGGCTCTCATAAGTTGTCTGAAATGTTGCCATGGTTTCTTCTCTGGCCAGCCACCTCCTGTTCCTCCTCCCGCTTCATCCGCTCTGCACAGACCACGTCTGAGACCAGCACTGCTCAGAAGACTTGGAAGGTTCCCCGTTCACATTAAGAGTTACATAGCCTGAGCAAATTGCTTAACTCCTCTGTGCCTCAGTTTCCTCATCTGTATGTTGTACATAACAATAGTTTGTAGGAGGGCTTAAGGTTGATGTGAAAATGAAGAGTCAATATTTGAAAAACCTTTAGAACCTTGCCTGGCACATAAATTCTCACATTCCTACTGTTAGAGTTGTTTTTGCTTTCTCTTGTTTTGATCATCACTCTCTAACTAGCAGGCAAGCCGAGCAATCTGGTTCTACCCTTCACTGCATCCCAGATTGGACTGTCTTCATCCCACCCACCCCTCAAACATGCCTGTGAATTCCCACTTCAGTGTTTTGCTCACTCTGTAACTTCCACTTGGAATGCATTTTTTCTCTCTACTTAGTGATTAATTGGTGGGCAAGTCTTTTTTTTTTTTTTTGACCAGTAAGGGGATCACAACCCTTGGCTCGGTGTCATCCACACCACGCTCAGCCAGTGAGTGCACAGGCCATCCCTATATAGGATCCGAACCCGCGGCCTCGGCGCTAACAGCACCACACTCACCCGAGCGAGCCATGGGGCTGGCCCAGGTAAGCCATTTTTTAAGGGCACAACCCAAGTGTATCTCCTCTATGGACTTTCCTCTTCTTGCCACCATCCTTTATTAAATCTGCATCACCTTATGCTGGGAATACTTGAATAGTCAAATCACCCTCAGCCTCTCGCCACCAATACCAACATACCCAGTGCTTCCAGAAAATTCTTTTCCTTTTAGAAGAGCAAATACTTGCTGATTGCCTATGATATGCCAAGCACTGTTAGAATCATTTCCAATATTTCATTACTCATCACAATCACCACATAAAGCAGGTATTATCACCCCCATTTTACAGACAAGAAAACTGACACTCAGTGCTGAGATCACAGAGCTGATGGTGGAGGATTTCAAAGCAGATCTGCTTCCTCCAGCACCCATGTTCCTTCCACTACAGTCATCTCTGTGCCACATTCATAATTTTGGCAGTCCTGCCTATTTTTCGGTCAATTTTTCATCTTAAATACATTCTTTTTAAAACTCTGAATGTCACTACTGTCCACTAAGAACTAACACTTGCCATAAATAGAAAGCAATGCTAAAAATAATACAGTGAAGATAGCATGGTGTGACTACATTTTACACATAATAAGCAAGGATAAAGAGAAACCACCTATCGTGGTTCACAGGCCCTGTGTGGTCTGGTCTTGGTCCCTCCAGCCTCGTCCCCCTTTACTCTCTCCTTTGCCCTCTTAACTCCAGCCACAACAGCTTTCTTTTTGACCTCAGTGCTTGACGTGCTTCTGCAGTGGCAGGGTATTTACACATGCTGTTCCCTCACCTAGAACGCTCTTTAGCACCACGTTTGTTTACTTACCTCCTTCCAGCACTTCAAATATCAGAGTGAGAGTCATTTCCTCAGAAAACCCTCACAAACCTTTTTGGGCCAAATCTGCGCACCCTCAGGCCTAAGAGTACTGTGGGTCTCTCCTTCATAGTGTTGGAGTAAGCTGCACTTAAGCCATCTTGGGACCTAAAACCACCTGAGCTGTAGTAAATTTTAAAAGACACAGTCTTGTTTTCTCCTTTCTTCCCATCCCCTGTCTTTCTTATCTTGCTTGCCAAGTAGAAAATCAAGGCTGTTAAAGGCTAATCAACTGTTAATGCAAAATTAACAGCTCTTCTTTGAAGCTTGTAGAGTTCCGAGAACAGATGTCTGGAGGCTGATGATGGGCACCAGCAAGGAATCAAAGTCCTGCGGGATCCTAAGACAACGTCAAGGATGAGAACAGAAACCAGATGGAGTCTTGGTGAGAATTTGCACCTGGCCCCAACACATCCCCCTCGTGTTCTTCCCTCCCCACTTCCTCCTCCTTAAAAACCCCTCAGTAAATCTCAGGCTTTGAGATTGGTTCACCTAACAACTCCTTCAGGTTGCTGGCATTCCTGAATAAAGCTGCCTTCCATTATCACCAACATTTGGCTTTCTAGTCTTTTGTTTGTTTGGTGGTTGGCAGCCAGACTTGGGTTCAGTTACAATAGCACTTTTCCCAGTGGCAGTTTTGCGTTTGTTTATGAGACTGATTAACGTCCGTTTCTACCTCTGGATACGTAAATTCCACCAGGGTTATCATCATTCCTGGTTTTGCTCACCTTGAATTTCCAGAATTGAGCATGGTGGCTGACACATTGCAGGCACTTAATAGGATTTGCTGAAAGAATGAGTGACTGAAGGATTCCCAGATTTGGGGGATTTGAGTAGTGAAGTCCTGCAATGCCTTGTGGGTTATATTAGTCTGTTTTGTGTTGCTATAACAGAATACCTGAGACTGGGTAATTTATAAAGAACAGAGGTTTATTTGGCTTATGACTCTGAGACAGCTGCATCTGGCACAGGCCTCAGGCTGCTTCTACTCATGGTGGAAAGTGGCAAGCAGCTGGTGGGTACAAGCAGATCACGTGGCAAGAGGAAGCAGGGGAGGGACAGGGAGGGAAAGAGGGAGAAAGGGAGAGAGGGGGAGGAGGTGAGGGAGGGGCAGAGAGAGAGAGAGAGAAGGTGCCAGGGTCTTTTAAATAACCAGCTCTTGCGGGAACTAATAGAGTGAGAATTCACTGACTACCCCCACCCCTCAGGGAGAGCATTAATCCGTTCATGAGGGATCCGCCCCCATGACTCAAACAGCTCCTAAGACTGCCATATTGGGGATCAAATTTCCACATGGGTTATGGGGAACAACACGTCCAAACTCTATCATGAGTGTAACTTTTCTCTTCTCTATTCAGCTTCCAAGTTTCCGACTTGATGATGAGGCATGAGAGATACCGCAAGCTTTCTCCAGTGAGGCCACAACTGCTTCTGCAGACCACAGAGGCACAGCTGGCCACTGCCATTTCCATGGTCCATTCTTTGCAGATCTGTGCCATGCCATTTACATGAGACTGTGACAGGCAGGTGCTTCCACATAGAAAATGAAATATAAAACTAGTAAAAGTTTAAAACAAATTTCCATGAATCTTTTAAACTTCACCTTTCATAAAGCACCAAAAATCTGGTCATTTCTCTGCCAAGTCTGCATAGTGTTCCTCCAAAATCTCTCTTGACTTTGTTTCCCCATCTCCACTGCCAATCTCTAACTCACACTTTTGTCCTCTGGCATCTGGACCATTATTACAGACCTCTCTAGCCCTTGTCATCTCTATTGGATTCTCTATGTGGCCAAAAATTAATATATGGTCAGGTTGCCTCTTAGCTGAGAAAAACTGGGAGATCACCCAGTTTCCAAAAAAGTCACATCAAGAGTTCCCAGCAAACAGTGAAGTCCTTCTCAGCACAGCCCAAACCTACCCATTCAGCCTCTGCTCCACAAAGGAGAAAGCAACTCACTGTTCTGTGGCCATCCTGAGATTCAACCCAGGCCTGCAGCTTGTCTGTGGCCCACATCACACCCTCACCAGTGCAGACCTCTGGGGACCAGCAGAAGGACAGTGTGGGTGTTGCAGTATACATCCCCAAGCCTGAGGAAACACTCAGAGGGCAGCAACACTGCTTCCCCATTGAATGCAGGGGGAGGCATCATTTCAGGCACAACTCTGTGGATGTGAATGAAAAGATCTCTTTCTGCCATCTTGGAGAAAAAAATTACTAACTCACTTTGTAAGAGTGGAATCAGGTATTTTATATAGATCCTGGGAAAACCATGGAAAACTGCACTCAGAGGAAAGAATGGCAGAAACAATGGAAATCACTCCCAGAGGCCAAGTGGCTTTTAAAACATCTCTCCAGAAAGGGAAGTGAATGGGTGAGCAGTGATCTGGGTTGTTAGTACGAGTTAGGAGCTGCAGCTACTGCACGCTCTCACCGTGGGAGTCCAGCCAAGACACTGAACCTCTCTGAGCTTGTAGTACAGAGACTGCAGATTGAAAGCCATTGGAAAGGCGAGAGGATAAGGAGAGAGATGTAAAAAGGTGTTTCACACTGTATCAGGCTTCAAGTGTACCCAGGCGAGAGCTTAGGGGCTTTTTGAGTTTCCTATAGGTGGTTATTTCTGGCGGGGAGGGTCTCAAGATGGGTCAGGTCAGACCCAGAATCTTGTCCTCAGCTTTGATGGTTCAGAAACAGTTCATTTAACAGAACAGTTCTGACTGCTATCAAGGGCGGCCCCTTCCCAGCCTCAGGATACCAAGGAAATGAAATTAATAACCAGAGTTTTACTCATGGGAGTGCAAACTGACGCAAAAGGGACCACATAGCCATAGACCCATTCTTTTTTTTAACCAATACTCACACAAAGTCTTGAAATTTCTGATGCAGTGGAAAAGTGATCTGTCTAAAAACCAGGGTGAGATATCTCAAAACACTAGACACAGTATCTCCCTCCCTTGGTGGCAGCTGAACAAACGCTAAAATTAACATCCTACAATTTCAGGAGAAACGCTTAGTCTACCCTCTCTGTAGACTCCACCCTTCTGCCTGCACCCATCACTAACATGTTACGGTTTCCAAGGTTACGGTTTATTTTATGTGGCTCTTGGTTTTCTTCCTTATCTTCCTAATTCAGAAGAACTCAAATCAGATCAATCACTTGTTTATAAGCCATCTCCGAGTTGAGCTTTCCATCTTTATGGAAATTCTTATTGTCCAGCAATGTCACTTTCTGACCTGATAGACGAATCCGAAGAGTGTAACTGTCTTCCTTCATACCTTAATTACATTACCAAGAAAAACAGACCTGGAAAAGGGGCTAAAGTTGGCGCCAATATGAATAGAGCTCTGCCAGCTGAGAAGACTGAAAAAGTAGCCACAAGGAAAACCAAAGAGGGACAGGTCCTGAGCCCACCCTGTGGTGGTGTCTTTAGGAATGAGTGTCTAGTTTATTTTTTTGTACTCTTCATCCACGGTCTCAGGAAAGGGTAGCAGGTCATCTAATTTACAGCATATTTTTGAGGTAACATGTCATAGTGGTCATCCCAAGACAAAGCATGAAGCTAGCAACAGGACAGTCCACAGAGAGAATTCCAGTTCAGAAAACACAAGGGACAGGGAGTGGCCCCGTTCAACCTCAGGCTTTGCAGTAAAAGGAATGAACCTGACACACAGCATTAGCTTAGAACCGTGGGAATGAGTATGAGACAGAAGTATTAACTGAGTCCAATGCCAAACCCTGTTTGGAGCCTTGATGGAGCTGTGAGGATCAAAAGGCCAAGCACTAAGGAAGAAGTGGTGGATCCTGCTGCCTGCTCTGTAGGACCACACCTGGGCAGGCACAGGGTGCAGAATTCCTGGAAACGTTAATGGGTATAAAGGGTATTTGTTCCCACAGAGCAAGAAGAATTAGCTTTGCTCCCAATGAAGTGTACAAATCTTCTTGGCCCACTAAGGGGTCATTTTTTCTTAATGGTTTAATGGGCCCTGGGTAAACTGTAGGTGAGCCCCTGACTTAAATGGAAAAGTCCAAGTTTGTATAATACAGCCCTGCAGAGCTAACAAGGTAGAGTTAGGAGCTCCTTTAAAGCTCCTTTATACTTCTATAAGAACCTAAGGGAGATGAAAGAACCCTGCAGATTGTTTCACTGAAAGAAGTTTAAAGAAAGGTTTCATTTTTTAAGGGAAGAAAATTGTTCTGAAAGTAAGGAATCAGCGGAAACAACACATGAAAGATACAGTGGCGCGGGAGTATGTATTTACCTAAAATATGTCACGCTATACAGAGAAGATGGTGGTGGCTCAGGAGTGCATGGGGTCAGGAAAGGGAAACTGGGAAGACCCAGGGTCAGGAGCCTGGACTGTCATGTAATGTCTACCACTAATGGTGACCTTGGGGGAGCCCATTCTGGGCCTTGATTTCCACATCTGTGAAATACTATAATAATAGCAACCAACACTTATTGAGAGCTTACTTCACATGCTAGACACATATTTCAAGCACTTTATATGCGTTACCTCATTTAGTTGTCACAACAACTTCATTAGCCAGGGGGGGAAATTCTGGCTTGTCTTGAAAAATAGGAAAATCTAACAATGTTGGACATTAGTCCAACCTGGTAGCAATGAGCCAGAGCTGAACAGAACTGTGTGTTTCAGATGAGATTGTTAGCCACAGACCTTACCGCTCTGCTGAGTAGTTCTTACAGCACGTGGGTTTGGGGCCCCTGCATTAGATGGTCTTGATGATTCCTCCTTCACCCCTGACAGTTGATGTTCTTCACTCCATGTCACCCTGCCCAGGCTGGTCAGGCCATTCCTCAATATTTAGACTTCAGGCAAAGCGTGCAGGACCTTGAGATCCCCCAGTCGAGGACTTCAGGAGCATTGGGGGCTGGAGAATCATGCTTACTGTGCCCTGTGAACTAGAGTTTCAATGGACACTGGGCCATCTGCAGCCTGCCCTCCCCTGTGTCAGGAACTTGAGTCTCAGTTGAATGGGAAAAGAAAGTAAGGGAGGAATAAATATTAAAATTTTGAAATCCCCAGGACAAACAAGGACCCTTGTATCCTAGAAGCAAGACCAGGTATGACACTAAGGCAAGTTACTTAACCTTTATGCCTCTGTTTCTCATCTATAAGTTACTGATAGCTCTTACCTCATAGGGAGGTTGTGAGAAGCAGAATAAGAATCTTTTGGGGATGCTGATGACTCTCAAGTTTCTGGTTCTAGTCCTTTGGCCATTTTAACAGTCCTATGGTTTCATGAAAGAACTATCTATCTCTATTAAAAAAAAAAAAAGAAAGAAAGAAAAGGCACAAAAAACTTTTCTGCTTAAGCCAGCTGGTGTTGAGTTTCACTCACCAGGAAGTTAGAAATAGAAATTACTTAGAGATAAGACTTACACGTTACAAATCCTTTAGTTCTGTGTGCTTTTTCAAATGTTCTATTTCTAAATGGGCCCCTAGTGAAGATAATGATCAGTTCATTGATTTGTTCCCAGGAGAACAGTATCAAATGAAGTCCTGCTGATTACACTTCGGATTCTTTTAAGTCCCATTTTCTGGGGAAGGTTTTCATACCAGTCATCCTTCTCCAGGCTCCCCCCCTGCCCTCTCCTCCCAATCCCCCACTCTCTCTCTGCAACCACCAGGACATAAGAGGAACCCCAGAGCAGTCTTGTTCCATGGCCAGCAGGTTCTTTTCACTAAGAACTCTCTTAGACTGCATTCCCCAAGTTGGGGTTATTCATTCTCCAGTTGAGATCTCTCCATTGGGGTGGGTGGCATATTCATCTGGAGACTGGCATGTTTAGAGATGCCTGTATCTTGCTCTTCAACATTGCCTTCTGTATTAGTCCGTTTTGTGTTGCTATAACAATACTTGAGACTGGGTAATTTATAAAGAACAGAGGGTTTTTTGGCTTATGATTCTCGGACAGCTGCATCTTGAATGGGCCTTAGGATGCTTCTACTCATGATGGAAAACAGCAGGTAGCTGGCGGGTACAAGCAGATCACATGGTGAGAGGAAGCAAGAGAGAGAGAGAGAGAGAGAGAGAGAGAGAGAGGAGGTTCCAGGGTCTCTTAAACAACCAGCTCTCGTGGGAACTAATAAAGCGAGAACTCACTCATTACTCCCCCCCCCCCCGAGAGAGCATTAATCCGTTCATGAGGGATCCACCCCATGATTCAAACAGCTCCCAACACTGCCACAATGGGGATCAGATTTCCACATGAGTTTTGGGGGAACAACACATCCAAACTCTATCACCTTCAATCAAGTGAGCTCCCCATACCTTCCCATAATTGCTATTTCAGTTTAAATAGGAAAGAGCTGGTTTCTGTTGCTTGCAACCCAAGCACCCTAACTCCAATATGGCATCTCCGTGGTGAGGGCAAGGGGGTAGATGGTGAAAGGGAAGTGTTTATATTGGGTTGTCAGGGAAGGCCTTTCTGAGAGGTGAGATTTGTGCTCAGTTTTCAATAAAGTGTGGGAACGAGGTGGGCAAAAGTCTGGGGGGAGGAGCATTCCAAGAAGGTAACAGCAAATTTAAAGGCCTTGAGTTGGGAGAATAGTCGAGGGTCAGCCAGGAGGCCAATGTGGCTAAAGTCGAGTAAGTGAGTGAGAGTGGTGGGAGATGAGGGGTGGAGAGCCAGGCAGGTGCTGGATCATGCAGAGCGTCTAGGCCACAGTGGGTGATTTGGGTTTTACAATGTGGTGTGAGCCACTGAAGGGCTTGAACAGAGAAGTAAAATATTCTGATTTTAAAAAAAAATATCTTTCTGTCTGGCTGTCTTAAGAATTGACTGTTAGGGACAGGCATAGAAATAGAAAGACCAGTGAGGACACTCTTGCAGGAGTTTAGGCAAGATGCCATTGTGGCTTGGGTATGAGTTGAGGCAGTAAAGATGGAAAAGAGAAGACAGATTTGTGATACAGGTTTAAGGAAAACCTGCCTTAAAGAATTTGCTGATGTGGGGTGTGCAGGGAGGAGAAGAATCAAAGTTGAGTCTTGGGTTTCGGACTAAATGACAGAGTAAATGGATCTGCCATTTCCTGGGATGGTGAAAACTGGGGGAGAGAGACTTGTTGTTTCGCAGCCTGTATTAGTCATCAATTGCTGCATAATAAATGACCTCAAAACTTAGTGGCTTAAAATAATGATAAACATTTATTATGTCACCATTTCTGTGGATCAGGGATTCCGGAGTGGCTTAGCTTGGTGCTTCTGGTTCACGGTCTCTCAAGAGCTTGCAGTTAAAATGTTGGCTAGTTGGTCTTGGTCAAGGCTAGAGGATCTGCTTTGAAGATGGCTCATTCACGTGGCCAAGATGTGCTGGCCGTTGGTGGGAAATGACAATTTCTCACTACCTGGACCTTTTCACAGTCTGAGTGTCCTGTATCAGTGATATAAGACCCTCAACATGGCATCTGCCTTACTCTGGTACAGATGACGTAAAAAATAAGGCAAAAGCCACAATGTCTTTTATGACCTAGCCTGAGAAGTCACTCTCCATTATTGCCACAACATCCTGTTCATTACAGGGTCAACAGTGTGGGGAAGGAGTCCACAGGGGCATGAATACCTGGAAGTAAGAATCACTAAGGGCCATGTTGGGGGATGGCTACCACACTCACACCAGAGGAACTGCAGACAGAGCCAGTAGGTGTGTCAGAATGGCCAGGCTAGTAAAAAGGAACTGGGGGATAGGCATGATTGGGCGTGGAATGTTCAGATTCTGAGAGATATAATTGGGTGAAAGGGAGTCATTGTAGATATATGGAATGAAGACTTCTGTGAAGCCGGATTAAGGGAGGAGCTGAGCTGACAGACCCTGTTTCTGTCTATATGTCAAAATCCCTTCAGATTCCTGCTTGTGATTCATGACATACTGAGGGGTCCACCAGAGTTCATGAATGCTGATGTGATGAGGGGACCAGCAGAAGGAAGAGGGAACCCCCAAATGAAGTTGTAAAAAGAAATTGATCCAGGCTGCTAGCCAATGCTAAGATGCAAGATCTGTGTGTGTGTGCGCGTGCACGCGTGTGGTGGGTATTGAATGGGGGTAAGGTTGGGGAATTGGGAAAACAATAAGCAAGAATACTCAATGGCTCTGAGCCAGGGATTAAGCATAATGGAGAGGAGCAAACATAGGACAAGGAGGCACTGAAATATGGACCAAATCCACACAATTCCAAGGAAACCTGAGTGGGAGTCTTGCATCCCTGTGATATTTGCAGTCTAGCCATGCAGAGCACAGCCTCTTCCTTGAGGTTTGTGCTGAGGCTCAAACAGGATTCTATAGAGCTACATGGCATTTTCCAGCTGTGAAACCACTTTCCCCCTTGACAGGTCAAGGTGAAATGTGATCCCCTGCATTTCTGTACCCCTCACAAATTTTTAATGTGGAACTACCCAAAACATTGTGACTGGTGCATGGTAAAAGAGGGAGGCCGGGTACCTTTGGAAGAAGTTGGGAAAATTAGCACCATGGGCATTTGTCCATTCCTCTTCTCTCCTGTCCTGTCCTCTTCGTAGCTCTCCTCTTCTCCTCTCTTCACCTCCCTTCTTCCTGTTCTCTCTCCCTTCTTCCCTGTGCCTCTCTCTCCTCTCTCTCTGTCTGTTTCTCTCTCACACACACACACGCACTCCCACACACACGCCTGTCCTGTCTTTACAAGAGTGACTGTCATCTTGCAGGCCTGGCTAATGGCATAGGCATGCCTGAGGCCATATTCCTAGCTTATGGCTTCTTCCACAGTGACAGGGTTCTCCCCCAGTGCCTGAACATTCTCAGGTACTTACTAAGGAACGTGGATTGAGAATTGAGGAAAGTAGTGATCTCTCCAACACACTCTGAGACCCAAGATTTGCCTCCCAAGAACAGGCTTCACACAAAGGAGGCAGCTCTCCACCCATGTGATCTGAAAGCCTCTGCCTTCATCCTCGAGATGGTCAACCTGGAAGAAGTTGCAAATTCACTTTAGGCACTGACATTTCAGTGAAGGCTAGTTGATCAGATTTGCTAAGTCTTACACTAAAATATAAAGACCAGGTTCCATGAGGCCACAGAGCCTACATCTGCTTTTTCAGGGAGCAGGGGTGCTTTCTTGCCCCAGGCCCAGCCTTGGGGAGGAGTTCTACTAACAAAGGATCATGTCCCAAGCCCAAGTGGCTTTACCAGTGGCAGAACATTTCCCCACCCCGTCCCTGCCTCCAGTCAACATCGTACAACTGGCACATAACTTGATTTTGCCATTCCATGAGGGATTTGGGCACAAACTCAGCAGTTGAACCTCAGAATCAAGCCTGAAGGCAGTAATCAAACTTTCCTGCTTGTAGGACTAGCTACATAACTAGTGGCACCCAGTGCAAATGGGAATTAAGCCCCTTGTCTATAAATAATTAAGAATTTCAAAACAGCAACTACAGATCACTAAACTAAGCACCAGGCCCTTCTAAGTGACTACATGGATCACACACACAGAAAGCGGGCACTGACTGCCTGTCACTTCTCCCGAGTCTACAGCTTTGATGCCTGCCATGAGCATTCTTCCAGCCAGGCTCCCTACTTGCCTCTCCCACCCTGGGCTGAGCCACACAGGCTCTGAAGGAGAAATACTCTTCCTTCTTCTGCCTTCCTCTGCTTATTGCCTATCTCTCTCTCTAAACCTGTGCAATTCCATCTTCCCATCTCCCTGGCGAGGTGCATGTCCTGTGGGGTCCATCAAAGCCTCTAGGCTGTCCCATCCCTTGTTCTTCCAGTCTCTTCCTGTCTTTGGCAGCAGTAGCACCCCCACAACTCACACCTGTCCTCTTGGACCACCTTCCATCCTCTTCTGGTCTCAGGTGGTCCTCCCGCACACCTCTCACCTCTGTCCAGCCTTTATTCCTCACTATTGTTTCTGAAAGCCCTCTCCCCATTTCTCCCTCTGTCATCACTAAGCTTCTGCCCAACAAAAGAGTTACACCTGCAGTTTGGAAATATTCCAATCCCTCATAACAATCCTGTTCAGAGTTTTATAAGACACTACATTTTAAGGATATTTTTATAAGTAACCAGAGATATCTAAAAGTTTGTTTTTACTACAACTCAGATTTTAGAAATGAGAAAATAGACATCCGGATGGGTTAAGTGTGAAAGGTCACACACACACACCTAGTGTGACCCTTGGCAAAGCCAAAGCAGGATTCCAACACCTGTTGATTCCCACTACAATTCCTAAAGTGATTAAGGATTAATAGGCTCATAGAGGAGTGAAGGAATAGAGACATAGAGGAAGAAGGCAATATGGAGGTTTTGAAAATCATGGTTACATATTCCAAGATCAGATGAGATTGGACATGTTCAGGCTGGTATGACCATTGATAATGGCTACATATTCTTTGGCAGCATTCAAATATGGGGATCTGTGTCCCTTCCCTTAAGTCCAGGCAGGTTTTGACTGCTTCAGCCAATAGAATGGGGTGGAAGTGACGCTAGGTCAGAAAAGGTCCGTGTGGTTCTCTGGGAGCACTCACTCTGGGAAAACCAGCCTCTATATAAGAACACCACATGTCCTGCAACTGCCAAGCTAGAGAGGACACATGTGGGTGCTCTGGTCAACAGCCCCAGCTGAGCATCCAGCTGACAGCCAACATCAGCTACCAGCCACGTGACAAGCAATCTTAGACATCCAGCCAGGTGGGCCTTTAGAAGATTCCAGTCCCCTGATGTCATACAGCATCATGAAGCATAGACCAGACATTCTCATTGCTGCCCTGCCTGAAGTCCTGACCCACAGGCTCTGTGAGTATAATAAAATGGTTGTCCAAAGACAATAGATTTGAGAGTGATTTGTTACACTGTAATGGTAACTAGGACAGACACGTACAACCTGTGCATCTGTCCGCTAATGTTGAAGTTATACATTTCACACGACTTCCTCTAACAACTTTTCAGAATTCCTTTAACAGGCAATGAATAGGTGATGCTTTTGGAGAAGGTGCTTAGAGAGAACAGGGCTCCCCCTCCTCAGCTACAGTCCTCGCTCCAGCCAGGTCTGCCTCCTGAAAAAAAGTGGACAGGCTAGGGTTCAACTCCAGTTCCACATGAACCTCTCCAAACTTCAGCTCCTCCTCTCTAAAATGGGAGTTAGGGAGTAATTTCCACTTTGTGGACTGTTGGAGGATTCCAGGAAAGCAACGGTGTGAACATGCTCTGGGAACTTTACAGCATATTATAAGGGTAATCATTAAGGCCACCTACAGTCTCTCTGCCCCACACCTTGGTGCCTGGTAGATACAGCCTGACTCTGTCAAAATAACTTCCCCAGCCCAAGCCATTAGCTTTCCAGAGCCTCACACAGCTGCTATCCTTCCCCTCCAGTTTGCACCTTTCCAATAAAAGCATTGCATCTTTTGATTACAGGAGAATTCTCCACTCTAATTGACTTCCAGGCATTAAAGTTTTACTGAAATGATCTCAGAGGCTCCCTGGGGAGCAGGGGAAGTGCCGAGCATTGCAGCCCTTAGGGGCCTGGTGCTTGAGGAGGATTGGCTCTAAATTTTGGCAGAGCACCTTCTGGAGAATAGAAAGTGCAGCTGAGAGCAAAGGCAGCACTCAATCTCCCTCTCACTGTAGGTGCAGGCTCCTTGCTGCATCTCACTGACCTTTGCAATGGGACAGAGCAGGACACAGACACAGAGGCCCTCACATCTGCATTCCTGCCCCAAATCAGTCCACACAATGCCTCCATGGGACACAAAGGGGTGAAAGGCATAGTGCCTGCCCTTGAGAGGTCAGCAATACACATGCACATATGATGGCTGGTGAGACAATATGAGGCAGTATAATTAGGTGCTGATTTAGGTGGCATAATTAGCACTGAAGTAGGTATATTGGAGGATGAAAGAGAAGCAGGGATTAGGGACAACTGGGGAAGGTTTTCTACTAGAAAAGCAACAAGTACACACTTATATACCACTGGCTTTGTGCCAAATCCTGCTCCAAGTCCTTTTCATTCCTCACAAAAACTCCTTGAGATAGATTCTACTTTTAATCCCCCTTTTACAGATGAGAAAATCATGGCATGAAAAGGTTAAATAACTTGGCACAGGTCAGAGCTAGTAAATGGGCAAGCCAGGGTGTGCTGCCTGAACATCTGACTGAGGAGTCTGTGTTCCTCACCACGGCACTGTGCTATCTTCCAAGTCATTAAAGACAGAAGATGAGGAGAAAGGGAAAGGCCTCTGAGCAGGAGACGCTGCAGACACAAGGGCACAGAGGTGGGACTCTGCTCTCCATTCAATGGCCAATCCCATCTTTCCTCCATCTCCAGGGAATAAAAGGAATCATGTATATGGTTTTCTATGCTTAGAAAATTTCTGAAATAATACATCAAAAAAATGTTATCAGTGATTACCTCTTCATAATAGAAATGGAGGTGAATGGAGTGAAAAGAGGGGAACTCTTACTTCTTATTTTATACTCTCTAAAAGTTAGACAATTTTGCCTCGAATCACTTTTACAATTAAATATTGTTTTGTAAAAAAATGAACAAAGGAAAGACTCTCCTCCCTATGCCCCACTGTTCCTGTAAAGGAAACAGCTGCTCAGAAGGGGAAACAGACCAAGCCAGAGCCAGTCCTTGGGCTTCAGGTATGTGCAGGGAAGATGAGCCTGAGGGAGCTGGGGACCACCCTCCTGCCAACTCCGAGGGTCCATCCTTCAGGCCCAGGCTGCCAGACTCACCCTCCTTCTCTTCCCACCTCTCTGAGCTTCCCCAGCTCTCCATGCACCACCGAATGTTTGCAGAGATCACGAAGAGAGCTGAAGACCCATTTGTTTCATCCCATGATGTTTGCCATTTAAAAAAATCTGTTGAGAACTTAAAAAAATTAACAAAATTTATATAAAGATCTCGATTTGGGGCTTCTTTTGATAAAGCCTGCATTTTCACCTGGCAGCCGGGAAGTTGAGTCAAGACTGTCTCTTTCAATAGGACATGTGCCTTCAGTTTGCCTCTGTCTTTAATGCTCCCAGCATTCTCCAATATGAAGGTCAAATGTCATCTATATTACACCCGTGCTATTGTTTTTCTTATAAGTGGCATGTTTTCTCGGCTATATCTCCTGCTGGATCTTGGTAAGCAGTTGAATTTGCAGTCTGTGGTTTAGATTGCAAATAATTTCCAGTAGCTTCACAATTCTGTTCTCCCCAAGATCCTTAAGTGCAGGAACAGAGTCCAACCATCCTTTGCATTCCACCCATCCTCTAACTGTGGAGCTTTTCATTGAAGGCTTGATGAGTTGGTCAAGTTACAGACTAAAGACCTGGATTTCAGTCTATCCAAGACTGGTTGTGGCTGCGTCACCTGTGCAGCTCAACACTCAATCCTCCTCAAGAATGCTCTGCGCTCTTATGCCTCAGAACATTGACAGACAATGCACTGCTCTCCTCTAGGTCTATGGTTTTACTAAATATAATTGCCAATTTCTGTTATCTGTCTTTATAAACAAACTGCATCCCTCCAGCTGATTTATCTTCCCCCTTGACAGTCAACTTCCATTACATCTCTCTCCTGCTCATGCATATTATATGAATGACTCATACATCAACAAAAGGAGGAATCCCTTTACCTTTTACCTGACTCATGTTCAATAGTACGAATATCCTTCCAGTCATTGTGTTATGCTGAAGTTCTTTCACACCTTTAATCTCACTCAATCCTTACAGCAACCCCCTGAGGGTGGCATGGTTGCTACACGAGTATTACAGATTCAGAAACTAATGCACAGATAGGTTAGGTGACTTGCCTAGCATCATATCTCCCAGCTGAGACCTAAACCTAATCCAGAGATTTTTCTTGATTCTTAAAGGAGGGGTAGAATTTTACTGGGTAGCTTTATACTTCTCATTTTGTTCTTGTTTACTGTCTAGCCTTTAGCAGTGTGTCAGGCTAAGGCTTCCTACGGCACTCTCTTTCTTCAACACATACCTTTTCCAGCTCAGTACCTAGGTTGGCTACAGACATCCCTGATTCTTGGGAGCTGTGGCACTAGGCCCACTCAGCCCCAGAGAATGAGTCCCTAATGTGTTGTAAGAAGAAGAAGAAAGGAAAATTCTATTCTTCAAAGGCACTCTCTGCTTCAGATCTCCTGTGACTACAGAGATCACAAAGAGAGCTGAAGATCTGTTTGTTTTATCCTATGATGTTTTGCAATTACCAAAAATTACTTGAGAACTTACAAAAATTGACATTTAGATAAAAATCTGGATTTCAGACTTCTTTTGATAAAATAAGAAGATCTGGCAGTCTTAGGCCTGCATTCTCAACTGGAAACTGAGTCAAGGCTCTCTGTTTCAACAGGAGATGTGCCCTCAGTTTGTCTTCATCTTTACCACTCCCAATATTTTTCAATGTTGAAGTCAAATGACCATGACTCCCAAGCGATTGGGGATCTACTTGGACTCTTGGTTTGGCCATGAGAGTAGAATGACCCTTTCCAAAGGGCCTTATGAGAGGCAAAAAATCCCAGACATTGGAGCACTCCAGGGAGTCTTATTTACTGCAGAATCCAGGATCAAGGCTACTGGAATAGGTGAAAAGGAGCCCCATTAAAAGCGAATATCAATGCTGCTGAGAGGCCCTGAGCCAACTGTGTCACTCCTCCTCAGCCAGTCAGGCCATATGTCGGTGTCTCAAAGTGATGCTGATCTTGGCTTCCTCTTCCTCCCTCTAAAATGACTAGTTTCCAATCAAACACTTTTATACTAAACAGGGGGATTTGTTTCACTACAGGAAAACAATCATGCTTTGATCATAACGCCAGGCCAATAGAAGCTTTCAGTCACTGAATGAGATTTCATAAAATACAGGGAGGCACTGTAAATCCAGAAGAAACAGAGATCTGAGAAAGAAAAATCTATGCATTCAAAGAAAGAAACACCCGAGCAGTTTTCATTCATTTCTTTGTTCCCAGACAGTGTGCAATGGTAGCAGTTGCTGCTTAGGCCCTGCCTGGCATCTCTTCTTAGGCCACCTAAATCCCACAAATCTGGAGATGGCTTCCAGCCCCTCAAGTTCCTACTCACCTCTCCTTTTTTTCTGCCTGAGGGTTTTCTCCTGCACCAAGGGAACTTGGGGTGGGGCGTTGCGATTAACACCCCTGGGAGCAACCTCTCCACAAATTGGGGGGGAAGCAGCCCTCCCTTCCTCTGACGGGAAAATATTGAGGCATCTTCCACACAGAATCTCAGAGGGTCCCCAGTGAGGTCGAGCCCTGGCTGTTCCCAATGGTAACCATTCATTAGCTTACCCTTACTGGCTCTCTCCTTTCCCTACCTCATGCTCCTCTGCCCTCTCTTGTTCTTCCTGGGATCACCTCCCAAATAAACTCTGTATGCACTCCTTCTTTCAGGGTCTGAAGTAAAGGAATTAAACCAGACACAAGATGAAACTGAAAACTAACCCAATGATATACTTTCAATTGCTATTCATCTTATTTTTTCTTGTTTCTAATTAAAAATTATTCCTATATATTGCCATAGCCAAATGAAGGACCAAATAATCTCCTAGATCCCTGTGTAGTTACACCTGTCACAGGATGTTAAAATGAGCACCCCACATACCAAGTGCTGCATTTAAGGTGAAGTGCTAGACTTGGATAAGAGATATCTGACACTTCCGTAACACTGGTTTTGAGACCCTTGGCTGCCTTCCCATTTATTGTTGAAGAGGCCACAAGTTGGCAAAGAGGGAGAGGATCTCTTCAGAGAGAACTGTTGGTATATTGTGATTCCTCCTTACCTCTGCCCCCTTGTCCCTAGGAGACAGTTATGTAGAGGGCTGCAGTCCCCTACCACAAATCCAAGGAGAAGGCATCAAGGAGAGCTCCTTAGAAATCTGGCCCAGGTCCTTTGGAATCTGTGGTGTCTGTGGAGCAAAGAGGCACTTGTCAAGCCAAAGAATGGAGAGAGTTATTATGGGGGGACAAGCATGAAGTAAAGGAGAGAGACAACTTAAACAGACTTGGCCCACAAGATCCACCTGGAGGCAGATGGAGACAGGAGGTACATATGTGGATTTGAGGGTTTAGGGGAGAGACAAATGGCCAGTGGAGGAGCTATTTGTCCACAACAGAGAGATTGCCAGAAATGTGGACAGTCCTGAAGACCCCACAAAAGCACTGCATGAGAAGGAACTTCAAACCCTTGCACAGCCAGAGGACACAGTACCACACCACAGCAGTATCAGACACGGACTTTTCTTGCCTCTTACTCCACCTCCCCACACCACGTTCACCCACCCTCCACACTCAGAGAGACAGACACTCACTGGGGAGCTGGAACGCATGGCAGGAAGAGGTAAAGGAGACAAAATGTAACTTCCAGACCCAAAATAGGTCCACCTGAGGGACAAGAGGTTTTAATACAAGAAGTTTAAGAAGGGAAAACCCTGACTAATTCAAAGGTGTAACCACCCAATGTGACTATATGTAGAGATAGGTCCTGTGAGAAGGTGACAAAGGTTAAATGAGGTCATAAAGATGAGACCCTAATCGGACAGGGCTGGTACCCCTGTAAGAAGAGAAAGACACCAGAGCATAAGCTTTCTCTCTCTCTCTCTCTCTCTCTCTCTCTCTATTTCTCTCTCTCTCTCTCCCTCCCTCCCTCCTTCCTTCTTTCTCTCTCTGTCTTTCTCTCTCTCACACATACACACAGTGAGAAGGTGACCATCTTCAAGACAGGAAGAGAGGCCTCACCAGGAACATAATTGGTCAGAACCTTGATCTTGAACTCCCCAGCCTCCAGAACTGTGAGAAATAAATTTCTGCTCTTTAAGTCATCTAGTTTGTGGTGTTTTGTTGTAGCAGCCTGAGCTGACTAATATATTTACATATAGTAAAGAGTAGATGGACAAAGGGACTGGTCTACAAAGAAAATACAGTCAAAAAGCAGAGTCCAGAAGTACCAGGTAGTATTATTCAGGGCAGAGTGCTTAGCAAACAGATCAGCTTGGAAGGTCTGTCCCTTTCAAGGATAGGTGCATCTTGCTATCAAGATCCAAGACATCAGCCATCAGCCAAGTAGCCCTTTTGCAGGTATCCCAGGCTTCGTGGTTAGGTGGCTTCCAGGAAACATTTTCCTAAAGGAGAACTCTAGGAAGGTGCCATAGGATCCAGGTCTCTTGGCAGTTTTATCACTCATTGTAAAGGAATAAGTCAATATCAGCCTGGCATGGTCTTTGAAATTAAGACCTTTGAGAAAACTGAAGCACTCGGAAGAGAATTTCCCCAGAAGCCCACAACCACATTGACCCACCTAATAGCATCTGCATCCATAATCACTATCTTCCCTCCTGTGGCGTATTGCAAAGATGGCCACAAATTCTTTCCCTATCTGAATCTATGGCGCATTGCAATGGTAACTTTGCTATTTCTCCCATCAAGGAGTGGAATCAATTTCTCTAACCCTTGGATATGAGCTTGGACACTTGACTGCTTTGGCCAGTAGGACATTAGTAAATGTGTTGCAGATAGAGGTTTGAAAAGTATTTGCATACTTCTTTTGTTGTACTTGGAATTCTGAGACCACCATGTGAACAAGCTTGAGCTAGTCTCACAGAGGATGAGAGGCCATGTGGAGAACAACCGAGGCACTTTAGTTGACAGCCAGTCAATTGCCAGATTTATGAGTGACACATGAATGCCAAGCAGATGATCTGAGATCACCCAACTTGCAGCCAACCCACCAGTTGATCACAGCAAGCCCAGGAAAGATCAGTCAAGCCAGCCCAGAAGGAATACCTGGCTGACCTGCTAAGGCACTAAGTCCTGTTACACAGCAAAAGCTACCTGTTATACCTCCTATTACTTTGGGTGAACTCACCATGGTCCTGCCTAAAGCCAGTCCCTCCACTGGTACACCTATCTTAACCCCTTTTGTAGATTTAGAGACATAGTTTCATCATTTCTTTCCTCCCTTCTGCATCAAAAATGTTTCTTACTTTAACGAATAATTCCTTTTTTTTTTTTTTTTTAAAGATGACCGGTAAGGGGATCTTAACCCTTGACTTGGTGTTGTCAGCACCACACTCAGTCAGTGAGCGAACCGGCCATCCCTATATGGGATCCGAACCCGGGGCCCTGGTATTATCAGCACCGCACTCTCCCGAGTGAGCATTCCAGTCAGCTTACAAACATGCTGATATTTCTCTGATGTTAAGAAATAAAACACTTGTGACTCCACTTCCCCTGCCTGTTTCTGCCCCAATTCTCTACTCCCCTTTGCAGCAAACCTCATTAAAAGCATTGTCAGTTCTTGTTGTCTCCAATCCCTTTCCTCTTGTTCTCTCTGAAACCCTATCCAATCAGGCTTTTGCCTCCACCCGTGTAACAAAACCTCTCATATCAAGGTCACTAGTGATGCCCAAATTGTTAAATCCAGTGGCCAGTTCTCAGTCCACATCCTTCTTGACTGTCCAGCAGCATTTGACACTGCAGTTGATCATTTGCTCCTCTTATGTATGGTCTCTTCTCTTGGCTTCTAGGTCATCATACTTTTCTGATTTCCCTCCTATTTCTCTGGAAGCTCCTTCTTAGTCTGCCTTTATAGGTCTTCCTGTTCTCCCCAACATTTTAACATGTGAGTGCCCCTAGACTCCCTCCTGGGCCCCTTCTCTATCTACCCCCTCATGATCTCATCCATCAATATGGCTTTAAATACCATCTATTTGCTGATGACAATTTATATCTCCAGCCTATACTTCTCTCCCAATATCTGAACTCGTATTTTCATTGTCTATTTGATGTTTCCACTGGGATGTCTAAGAGGCATCTCGAACTTAACATATCCAAAACTAAACTACTATGATTTTTCCATGCTTGAACCACTGTCTTCCCCATATCAGTTGATGGAAATTCAGTCCTTTCAGTAGCCAAATACTTGAAGTCATCCTTTCTTTTACATCACATGTCCAATGCATCAGGTTAAATTTTGGGTCTAGCTTCAAAGCCAATCACTTCCTACCACTTTCTTTGCCCCCACCTGGGTTTAAGTGACCATCTGTTCCCTTCTTGGTTACTGCAAAGGCCTCCCTACTGATCTCCCTATTTCTCTCCTTGCCCCCTGTAAAGCTATTCTCAACACAGCAGCCCAATGATCCTTTAATAAAGTAAAGTCATGTCACATCACTGCTCTGCTCAAAACTTTTCCATGGATCTTCATTTCACTCAAAGTTTCACAATGACCTGCAGAGCTCTATTTGATCTGTTCTACCCATTACATTTCTGAACACCCCTCTGATCATTATCAGCTACAATCACTCTGCTCCAGCCACACTGGTCTCCCTGATGTTCCTGGGATAAGACAGGCATGCTCTAACCTCAGGACCTTGGCATTGGTTATTCCCTCTTCTGGAACGCTCTTCCCCATCAGTCAACATGATTAATTCCCTCATCTCCTTTAAGTCTTTGCTCAACATTCTCCATAATGCCTACCCTAATTACCCTATTTAAAATTAAAAACCACAAAAAACTCCCAGTCCTCATACTGTGCTTTATTTTTATTTTTTATTTATTTTTTGTCTCATAGCATTTATCCTCTTTTAACATCCTATAGGTGTGATGCTCACTTCCTCCCCAACTAGAATGTTAGCTACACAATGGCAGGGATTTAAATCTGTTTTGTTCACTGAAATCCCAAGCACCTAGAACAGTGCCTGGCACACAAATGAGGCACTTGGTTTTTCAAATGAATAAATTAGTGCTTGGATATTAGACAAAAATGACTATGATGTCTCTATGACCATCTCCAATTTGCCATCTCAAAGATTCAGAAAGGAACCTAGGCCTCAGATGATGAAGCAATGGGGCTTTTTTTTTTTTCTGTCTTCAGTATCACATAATATTTATAAGTATTTATCATGAATACCAACCAATGTCTATTAAGGTACATGTCTGTAGATTAATACTTTAAATTCAAGCTATTTTCACTTGGGACAATGAAGGTGTGTGCTGAAATAAGAAAACCCAATATAAAAAATAAATATATTAAACATCTATAAATTAGGGATGGGAAGGGAAGCATTTTCATAGTCCCCTTTCCAAAAAAAAGAGGGATTCTTTGCTTTAAAAACCCCATCCCACAAAAGAAGGATACTCTGCTTTTTAAACATAAAATTTCTCCCAAGACCTTAGAATTAATTCACCTTATAAATATTTTATTTACATGTAATGCTTTTTAAGAAACATAGCTCCTATGTTAAGGGAAGGAAGAACAGCCAGTTATATTAGCAAGTGAATTTCTCACAAAGTCCTGAGAGTAGCTTCTGTAAGTCAGTCCAGTATTTCCATGATTCAAGTTTGGAGCAAGCAGATGCAACTATCATAGGAAAATCTCATTTCTCTTGGGGGAAGGAGATGAATCAGTGAGTCTGGAGCCAGGTTTGCAATCTCCACTGAACAAACATATAGCACATCTAAGATGCTTTCGTGCCTAGTGGACCCTGTAAGCTCTTATAGGGTAGAATTAAGGAGTTTCTTAGAAAATGCCTATTTGAGGATAATTGGTCCTGGGAAAAGGTCATTTAAACTGAATCCACTTAAATGGAAAGCAACATTTTACAGTAAATAATGGAGGTGAGGGAGAGTGTAGGTTGAGGCTTTATCTTGAAAAGAATAAAAATTATGATAATAAATTTATTTTATTTTATATTTTACCACATTTTGATTATAATTGCAACTATGGACTAATTCTCAGGACAGGAAAATGAATCATGACTTATATTTGGTGTGTTTTTTTCTGAAAAAAAATCGTAAAATAGCAAAATTTGGCATCTATCACTTCTGATTTGACATTCATTGCAAGATTTTAAAGAAGGCAAATTTTTACAAGGGCTTCATTACTTTTCCCCTGACATCACCTTACCCTTTGAATCTCCAATCATCCCCTTTTGAAGTCACCATTATGTCACCATCTTTGTTTATTTTCTCTTCTTTAACTGTTACCACACAAATTCTGCTAGGCCCTCATTTCTTGGAGGCATTCTAATAATTAATGCATCAGTCCTCCATCATCATTTTCATTATCTTAGCAAAATCCTGCATCTTTTGCAAAATTGGCCATTTCACTTTGCAATTGACTGGCATAGTAATCACAGTAAAAACATCTGACATTGATGTCAGGTGGGAGTAGATGCCAGTGTTAAGCTGGAGGGAGGTGTGAATAGGTACTAGCTTTATAAGTGATCACCTTTGCTTCCCAACTTGTTATTTATGGGGACTCCAATAGTAAATACTCTGATGAGGTTCCCCAGCACTCAAAAACAGGAATTAGTATTGTCAGTTCTAGGTAAAAAAAAAAAAAAAAAAAAAGACAAAAATAAAAATAAAAAATAAAAAACTCCATGGGGATAAGTGTGATGATAGGTCTAACACTGGGTGAAGTTGTCAGCTGTAACCTATGAGAAGCTGGCTAGGAGTGACCAAAGTCCCTTCAGGCACTGGCTCCCAGACCCTGTGGATTTAAGCCCTAAAGCTGTGGTCAACAACTAAGGCTGGAATACTGAGAAGATAAAGTAACATAAATATCTGCTTTGTGGCTACTGCCATCTGCTGAATTTAAGCTTCATTTCCAATTTTATTGTTGTAGACATTATAACCAACTCTAGGTGGCGATACGCGGCATACAGTCTATGACTCGGATAGGTTAGCTTAGCTCTAAACACGTCAGAGGTTCTTTGTAAGAGCTGATAAGGCTTAAAAACCCCTTCCTCCTTTGGGAGTCTGTTGGGAGGTCCTGGATTTGTGCCTGGTTTTGTCTGGATTGGGTGGCGTCCTCAAGGCATGCACAGTGATTAGAAAATTCACTCTTAGACTATGGCTTCTTTCACATCTGACTTTGCATATGTTCTTTACACTGCTGGCACACTCTGCATCCGCCCTTCACTTGGCAAACTGTTTTCCTTCAAAATCAAGTTCAAATGTCCCCTCTAGGAGGACGTTCTCAACTCCCCCAAAGTTGTTCTCACCTTCTTTTTGTGCTTTCAGATCATGTTTTACTCAGTTTTGCTACAACACTTACTACATGCATCTTAATTATTTAATAGTCCACTTTCCCCTCTAGACTCAAGCTTTTTGGGTACAACTGTCATGATTTGATCTTACTAGCATATGTTCCACTACCTAGCATGTTGAAGATGCTCACTGAATATTTATTAAATGAATGAATAAATACCATGATCATGCCAAAAGGCACTCAGTTTCACCAAGATTACATCAAACTCCTGAACATAGAATTCACCATTTTAATCACTTTAAAATGTACAATTCAATGGCTTTTTTTGTATCCATGATGTTATGCAATCATCACCACTATATAATTCCAGAATATTTTCATTACCCAAAAGGGAAACTTCATACCCATTAAGCAGTTGGTCTCTATTCTCCCCAGCCCCCAGCTCTTGGCATCCACTAAACAACTTTTGTGTATCTTCTTAGTAGAAATATTTATTGGGTTGTCTTCTTCCTGTTCAGCTGTAAGAGTCCTTATGAGAGCCTATGATTTACAAGTATTTTCTCCCATTCTCTGACTTGTCCTTTCACTTTCGTGATAGCATCCTTTGATGCACAAAGGTTGCTCCCTGCCTTGATTTTGTATTTGGCTGTGTGACTTGCTTTGGACAATAGAATGAAACCGAAGTTATAGTGTGCTGGTTCCAAGCCTTAAGAGCCTTTGTGTAATTTTGTTTTCTCTCTAGAAGCTCTACCATTGCTGAAGAGAAACATGCCTGAGTTAGCCTGCTATGATAGGAGAAGGATAAGAGACCCACGGAGCCAACCTGTACTGCCCCAGCTGAGCTCAGTCTACATCAGACAATCCCCCGACGCATGAGAAAGCCCATTCAAAATCAGCCAGCCTTCAGCTGACCCATAAATCCGTGAGAATAAATTATTGTTGCTCAGCTACCAAATTTTTGAGTGGTTAGTTATACACATATGAGGGGCGATATTCACTCTAGATTGGGTATTTTGTTAGTCTTTTCAAAGAATCAGCTCTAAGTGTTTTGATCTTTTCTTTTATGCTGTTCATTCACTTCTGTTTTATTTTTTCTAGTCTTAAATTTTTATTTCCTTTCATTTGTATCCTTTGTGTTGCCGCTATTCTTTTTCTAGTTTCTTGAGTTGAATATTTAGCTAATTTGTTTCCTATGTTTTCTTATTTTCTAATAAACATATTTAAGTCTACATTTTCACCGTAAGCACCACTTCAGCTTTACCCCACAGGTTCACTCTCAGACCTGGCCCTTAAAACCCTCCCATGAGTGATCTTCCATATTCTTTGCCCCTCCATTGACTGAATGGAGAGGACCTAGAAGAGCAGCAGGGAGCGCAGGATTTCTCTGTGACATTCATTTTGTGCCCTGAAACCAGAGTCTTCCCTTTGCTCAACACTACAGAGGTCAAGATGACGGAAGAGGAGAGCTGCCTGCTGCTTTTCTGCCACGAGTAGAAGCAGCCTGAGGCCCGCGCCAGATGCAGCTGTAGCAGAATCGGCGCAAAGGAACGGCTTCAAAAGGGTGTCTTCACCCTGCCGAGAACCGGGAATCTTCACCCAACCCACACATGCGACCCGCTGGTGCGCCACAGCCCGTGTCGCACCCGCAGCCACAGACGTGGAAACATGGAGGCCTGAGCAGGCGTGTGTCACCCCGGGCTGCAGCGGTGACCATGGCTTCTGATCCCCTGCGCCCACCCGCCCGTCCCTGGAGCTGGAAGCGAATCAACCCGCAGCCGAGACAGGGAGACGTCCAGCGGGAGAGGCAGAAGCTCCGTGGAGACCACATGCCCTGTAGGCCGTCACTGCGTGATCCAACAGGTAGGCTTCACCGCCACCACCCGGCTTCATTCCCAGCCCAGCCCATTGCACACAGAGTGGGGAGACGTCCAGCAGGGGAGGCGGGAACTCCACGGGGTCCACGCTGCTGCCACGCAATCCAGCAGCCCAGCCCAATGGGTAGGGAGCACAGAGTCATCCAGCAAGGGAGATAGAAGCTCTGTAGAGTCCACACACCCTGTGGGGGGGACGCCACCAGCGATCCAGCAGCAGGTAGGCTTCACCACCGCCACCCGGCTCCATCCCAAGCCCGGCCTAGTGCGCACAGAGGGAGACATCCTGCAGGGAAAGGGGAAGCTCTGCAGAGACCACACGCTCTGCGGTGCCTCAGCGCATCCCAGCAGCCCGGGTCAGAGCACACAGAACAGGGAGTCACTGAGGTAGCCATACCAAATTGGCAACCACAGCAACATCTTAGTCAGTCAACAGTGTCAAACCTGTGGACTGTGAAACCCCCTGCCACAATGAATAAACATAAAAGAAAAGATACCAGAAATATGAAAAATCAAGAAAGTACACCACCAAAAGATTATAAATCTCAAGCTCTAGATCCTATAGAACAAGAAGCCCTTGAAATGACTGACAAGGAATTTCGAGTGATAATTCTAAGGAAACTGAATGAGATACAAGAAAACTCAGCTAGACATCATGATGAAACGAGGAAAAGTATACAGGACCTGAAAGAGGAAATGTACAAGGAAATCAATGCCCTGAAAAAAAATGTAGCAGAACTGCATTTTTTGCTGAACTGAAGAAGTTATTCACCAAAATAAAAAACACAACAGAGAGTTTAACCAACAGGCTTGTGAAAGTTGAAGAGAGAACCTCTGAACTTGAAGATGGGCTGTTTGAAGTAACACAAGCAGACAAAAAAAAAAAAGAAAAAAGAATCAAAGGCATTGAAGAAAATCTGAGAGAGATATCAGACAACCTTAAGCGCTCAAATATGCGAGTCATGGGTATTCTAGAAGGGGAGGAAAAAGGAAATTGCATTGAAAACATATTCAACAAAATAGTGGCAGAAAACTTCCCAAGTATAGGAAAAATCACAGATCTTCAGATCCAGGAAGCTCAACGATCTCCAAACGTATTCAACCCAAAAAGGTCTTCTCCAAGACATGTTAGAGTCAAATAGGCAAAACTCAAAGACAAAGAGAGAATCTTAAAAGCTGCAAGAGAGAAGCATCAAATCACCTATAAGGGAGCCCCGATCAGGCTAACATCAGACTTTTCATCACAAACCCTAAAAGCCAGAAAGGAATGAGATGATATATTCAAAAAACTAAAAGACAGAGATTGTCAGCCAAGAATACTCTACCCTGCAAGGCTATCCTTCTGAAATGAAGGGCAAATAGTATATTTCTCAGACAAACAAAAACTGCAGGAGTTCACCACCACATGACCACCCTTACAAGAAATTCTCAAGGGAGTACTGGGTTTGGTTCCTGAAAAATAGTGGTTTTGGATTTTTCTTGAGTTTTTATGGCAGTGGTAGTTATTTTTCAGAAAACCCAAGAAAAATCCAAACCCACTAGTATAATAAAAATGGCATTCATGAGAGAAAACAAACAAACAAAAAGGCTATCTACAACCTAAGGAACCAACAAACACCGAAAAAAAACAGTAAATCAGAAAGCAAGGAACAAAAGACACCTAAGACAACCAAAAAACAATCAATAAAATGCTAGGAATAAATCAACACTTTTCAATAACAACTCTTAATGTAAAAGGCTTAAATTCCCCAATCAAAAGACACAGACTGGCTGACTGGATTAAAAAGGAGGACCCAACTATATGCTGCCTTCAAGAGACCCACCTCACCCATAAAGACTCACATAGACTAAGAGTGAAAGGATGGAAAAAGATTTACCATGCAAGCAGAAAAGAAAAATGAGCTGGAGTAGCTATTCTTATATCTGACAAAGTAGACTTTAAACTAAAAACCATAAAAAGAGACAATGAAGGACACTACATAATGATAAAAGGACTGATCCATCAAGAAGACATAACAATCATAAATATGTACGCACCCAATGTTGGAGCAGCCAGATTTATAAAACAAACTCTATTAGACCTAAAGAAGGAAATAGACACTAATACCATAATAGCAGGGGACCTGAACACCCCACTGTCAATATTGGACAGATCATCTAGGCAAAGAATCAGTAGAGAAACACAAGATCTAAACAATACTCTAGACCAATTGGACTTGGCAGATATCTACAGAACATTCCATCCAACATCCTCAGAATATTCATTCTTCTCATCAGCACATGGTTCATTCTCCAGGATAGATCACATATTAGGTCACAAATCAAGTCTCAACAAATTCAAAAAAATTGGAATTATCCCATGTATTTTCTCAGACCACAATGGATTAAAACTAGAAATCAATAACAAATGAAATTCTGGAAACTATACAAACACATGGAAATTAAACAGCATTCTACTTAATGACATATGGGTCCAAGAAGAAATCAAGGAGGAAATCAAAAAATTTATTGAAACTAATGAAAATATGATACATCATACCAAAACCTGTGGGATACTGCAAAAGCAGTATTAAGAGGGAAATTTATTGCATTAAATGCTCACCTCAGAAGAATGGAAAGATGGCAATTGAATAACCTAACACTTCACCTTAAAGATCTAGAAAAACAAGAACAATCCAAACCTAAAGTTAGCAGATGGAAAGAAATCATTAAGATCAGAGCAGAACTTAATGAAATTGAAACCCAAAAAACAATACAAAAGATCAATGAATCAAAAAGTTGGTTTTTTGAAAAGATAAATAAAATTGACAAACCATTAGCATGGCTAACAAAAACAAGAAGAGAGAAGATTCAAATAACAAAAATTAGAAATGAAAAAGGCAATACTACAACTGATTCATCTGAAATACAAGGAATCATTCGAGACTACTATAAACAACTATACGCCAAAATGTTTGAAAATCTGGAGGAGATGGATAAATTTCTGGACACACACAAGCTCCCAAAACTGAACCATGAAGATGTAGAAAATTTGAACAGACCAATAACAATAAAGGAGATTGAAGCTGTTATCAGAAAACTCCCAACAAAGAAAAGCCCAGGACCAGATGGATTCACAGCAGAATTTTACCAAACATTCAAAGAGGAATTGACACCGATTCTTTACAAACTATTCCAAAAGATTGAAACAGACACAAATCTCCCGAACTCTTTCTATGACGCAAATATCATCCTGATACCAAAACCAGGTAAAGATATAACCAAAAAAGAAAACTACAGGCCGATATCCTTGATGAATATAGATACGAAAATCCTCAATAAAATACTAGCAAACAGAATACAGCAACACATATGTAAAATTATTCACCACGATCAAGTGGGATTCATCCCAGGGATGCAAGGTTGGTTCAACATACGCAAATCAATAATTGTGATACACCATATTAATAAAGTCAAACACAAGGACCATATGATCATCTCTATAGATGCTGAAAAAGCATTTGATAAAATTCAGCACTCATTCTTGACAAAGACCCTCTATAAGTTAGGTATAGAGGGAAAGTATCTCAACATAATTAATGCCATATATGACAAACCCACTGCCAATATCATCCTGAATGGGGAAAAGCTGAAAGCTTTTCCTTTAAGAGCAGGAACTAGACAAGGATGCCCACTCTCACCACTCCTATTCAACATAGTGTTGGAAGTACTAGCCAGAGCAATCAGAGAAGAGAAGGAAATAAAGGGCATCCAGATTGGAAAAGATGAAGTCAACCTGTCCCTGTTTGCAGATGACATGATCCTATATATCGAACAGCCTAAAGCCTCTACAAAAAAACTCTTGGAGTTGATAAATGATTTCTAAGTCATCATTTTTAGGAAAATCGTTCTCTTTCACCTTTGATCATGAATGATGATTTAGCTTGGTATACATTTTTTGGAATATATTAATTTTCCCTCAGCACTTTAAAAATTCTGCTGTCTTGTCTTTTTTGTTCAATGTTTTTGATAATAAGGCTTCTGACAATCTGATTTTCATTTCTTTTTATGTCATATGTACTTTCTCTCTAAAAGATTTAATGATTTTCTCTTCCTCTTTGATATTCTGTTATTCACTATGATGTCCATGTGTGGGCTTTGTTTTATTTTGCATTGTTTGTACAGTTGTATGGTAGATTGCCTCCAAAGATAAACACCATCAGTTCCTTCCCTTCTTATAAGTGTCCCCTACCCTTGAATTTGGGCTGACCTTGTGACTTGCCTTGACCAACCAAATTTGGCAGAAGCAACATTGTGAGAAGTGTAGGCCTAGGCTTTAAGAGGCCTGACAGCTTCTGATTTTGTTCAGGGAAACCAACTGCCAGTCTGATAAAAAAAAAAAAAAGAAAAAAACTTGGGCTAGACTACTGGAGAAAGAGAAACAGTATTAGTCTGTAATGCCTGGAACAAGGCATTTCATATAGAAAATGAAATTTATTGCTCACGGTTTCTGAGGCTGGGAAGTCCAAAGTCCAGGAAACACTTCTTGTGAGGATCTTGTTAGTGGTGACAGTGATGGCAGAGTATCACATTGCAAAAATGGTGGAGCAGAGAAACACTAACCTCTTCATTCACTGTCCTTTTAAAGCCCTCCAAAACCACACCCCTGACCACTGTTATTAATCCATTCAGTATGGCATATTCCTACAATCTAATCACCTCTTCAAGTCCCCACCTTTCAATTACCATAATAGTATTTCCCACCCTCAGCAGTTACCATAGGGATTAAGCCTCAATGAGGTTGGTGGGGGGCATCCAATCTACAGCAGAGGCTATGTAAAGAGAGAGCCAGACCACCAGGAGCAAAGTAATTAAGTCTGCAGGTGGTTTGTTAAGCAGAAAGAGAGAAATTTAATCATTTGTTTCTAATCGTCCCCAGCACTCAGTTGACTCTTTCTGGGCTTGAATCTTTTTTCAGTTTCAATTTCATCTATGATTGCTTTAAATATTGTCACCTTTTAATCTCTCTACTTTCCCCTTCTTACAGGTCCCTTCAATTACACAGGCCCTTTCCAAGAGTGGGGCCCTCCAATGTGTTCACATGGTCACATGTTGCATGTAAAATTTGCAAAAGGGTTGCAGACCAATGGGACAGGAAAATCCAAGCAGCACTAGAGATAAGTATTTGTTTTTGTTTAAAAATTATGGTCCAGTGATAAGTCTTGAAATATAACATAAAAATATAATCATAAAATGTCTTCTAGGAAGATCCAGAGGTATTTTTTCTTTCCACAGTGAAGACTGATGGAGCCTCAATATTTGCTATATGAGAAGAAAAAAACTGAAGAGATAGTACACAATTTGTTTCTGAGTTCCAAAAATAGTTTTGATACTTAGTAACTTAAAGTCTTTAATAAAAGTACTATAAATTCTACTATTAACATTATCATGACATAGGTAATCTGAAATATTCATGTTTCCCTTCTTATTTTATTGTCTTAGGCAATAAACATAATTCCAAATTATAGTAGATACTGTTATGATACTTCCATTAACTCAATACTACTCTAAAAAATAGTCTGTATAGTAAAAAAAAAAAAAGTAGTGACTCTCTCATTGTTCTGCATAGCTGAACCTGGGGCTAGAGTCACCCCAAAAGTAGCAGCAAGGGAGTTCCCAGAAGTGACTGACCCAAACCATCCCAAGATGGGGCTACTTGGGATTCCAAAGAAAGAAGCACTAAATGCCAGGGTGATCAGTCCAAAGGATGTATACAGAGGGGTACAGCAATAAAAGAGATGTTCTACCTAAGTATGTCCACAACAAGGGGGTCGGGTTATGGAGTTTATACAAGGGTTTAAAAAACTTGGCTCAGATCCAAGGCTGGTTTCTACATGTTTAGCAACATGTTTGATCTTTCAGTGTTTTGTACAACAATCTAAACAGGTTTATGTTTTTTACATAGGAATAAAAGAGACTTTTCTGGGGAATATGGCCAGCCCAAGAAGAAAGACTGAATGATACCAACATCATGGATTCCCTGAAAACAGCCCAGTCAGGTTATCCTACAGTAAAGCCTACGTTTGATGTTCCATCAGGGTTTTCATGCCCCACCACTATATGACCAACCAAGAATCACCAGACATCTGAGAAATTTTAATCTGAAAGATGGAGACAAAAAAGCCCACAAGATAAAAACAACCTGGAGGAAGAAGGTTTTGAAAGGAGAAAAAACAGGAAAAAATATTAATATCTTCAGAATACTAAGAGATGTTGTAGTCATGAAGCAAGATAAAGGAACTATTTTTAAAAGAAACATTCAGAGGACTTTAATGCTATTAAAAGAAAATCTAAAAAATTCCATAGAATTGGAAAATAAAATTAAGAAAAAGTAGAACAAAAATAAGGCAGACATAGAAAAAATAGGGGGTTATCTGAATAATGGTTTCAGAGACAGAAAACAGAAAAGATTTAAGTGAGACTATCATCAAAGGAGAAAGTCAAGAAAATTTTCCCAGGATGAAAAGCCATGAATTTCCAGATTGAAAAGACTTAGGAAATGCCCATACAGAGGACTCACACCAAGATATATCACTGCAAAATTTTAGAACATTGGGAACAAAGAAAAAAATTCTTGTGACATTGTGATATAATAAGAAATACACATTTGGTCTTCATCCTGGTTCCTGGCACAGAACTCCTAAAACCCTTGGGATATCCTGCGTGATAGGAGTGATAGGAACATCTTTTGTTAGATTTGGTTTTGGTCCCCAGTTCCTGACATAAGAACTTCCGGGACCCTTGGCATCTCTGGAGTGATAAGTATCTTTGTATGTTATCGAGATGACTGGTGGCTGAGGGCTTCTGGATAGCTTCGGGATGGGGTCCAGTTGCCAGAAAGACCAAGACACGACCAGGGAACGGAGAGAGGCTAGTAATTGAGTTAATCACCAATGGCCATGATTTAATCATCATGGAACCTCCATATAAACCCTAAATGATGGGGTTTGGAGAGCTTCCAGGTTGGCTAATACATGCATGTGCAAGACAATAGTGCACTCCACCTCCAAGGGGATAGAAACTCCTACCCCTGGGATCCTTTCATACCTTGCCTGTGTATCTCTTCATCTGTCTGTTTGTTTGTATTCTTTATAATATCCCATGTAATAAACCAATAAATGTAAAGTGTTTCCCTGAGTTCTCTAAGCCATTATAGCAAATTATTGAACTGGAGAGGGAGGCTGTGGGAACTGTACATTTGTAGCCAAGTTACACAGAAGTTTGGGTAACCCAAGCACCCAATATTTGCAACTCATCTCTGAAATTGAGCAGTCTTGTGGGACTGAGCCCTTAACCTATGGGGTATGCGTTAACTCTGGGTTAGCATCAGAATGGAATTAAATTGGAGGACACTAAATGTCTGCAGAGAAATGGAGAACTGCTTGGTGTGGAAAACCCACACATTTGCTGTCAAAAGTGTTTTGAGCGGGAGAACAAGTTTTTCTTTTAATATTAAAAATTCCCTTAGGGTTATTGTGAGGCACCCTCCCACAAGAAATGCACTTACACGCCACTCATGCAGAAAAGGGCAGTTTATTCACTCCAGCTGGCCAGCGACCATCTCCCAAGGAGCAATCAGGGAAGAGCAGCATTGGGTGTTGGTCTTGTGGGATTTTTAAAGGCAAAAACTACAACCCGTTGGCACATGGGTTTATCCAGGTGCACAAAGCAAGCTAGGGAGCTAGGTCACAGAAGCCAAGAATGAGCTGTTAGAGCAATCAAGCATACAACTTTTCATTGTGTATGTTCCCATGTAATAGTTTATTGTGTATGGTTCCTGTTCCCATGTAATACTTTACTGTGTATGGCTCCTGTTTCTATGAGAAGGTCGATGGTTTCTCACGCAGGAGGGGGGCGGGTAGTCTGCAGGTCAGACGGGGGTAAAATGGAGTTACTTAGGTTAAGCAAGCAATTCTACAGAAGCAGATAGTGTATGTTATGAGGGTGTAGGGAGCTCTATTTCAGGGTAAAGTAACAGGATCAGGAATAACAATGGCTTTCGACTTCTCAGTAGCAACATACGAAGCTAAAAGACAATGAAGGGGCCGAGCCCGTGGCGCACTCGGTAGAGTGCTGCGCTGGGAGCGCGGCAACGCTCCCGCCGGGGGTTCGGATCCTATATAAGAATGACCTGTGCACTCACTGGCTGAGTGCCGGTCACGAAAAAACGACAAAAAAAAAAAAAGACAATGAAGTAACGCATTCAAAATAATGCTGGAAAGTTATGTCCAAATTATTATTACAAATTCAGCCAAACTCTCAATCATGTATGAGAGTAGAATAAAGGCATTTTCAGACATGTAAGTTCTGGAAAAATGTATTCCCACACATTATTTCACAGAAAGCTAGTGCAGAATATACTCCGCCAAAATAAGAAAGAGGAAGCCTTGGGATATGGGAAGCAGAGTGTGCAGCATAGAAATGAAGAGAATCTCCTGGATATTGGTGAAGGGAGATCCCAGGATAATTGCTGAGCACCATATGTAGAGGAAAACCGGTCCAGATTGCAGCAGTCAGAAGGATCCAGAAGCAATTTCTTTTTAAAAGATTAAGTTATTAGGACATCCAATGAATCTAAATATATTTAGACCCGTAATTCTCAAAGTGAGATACAGTGACCCTAGAGGTCCCTGAGACCTTGTCAGGGAATTTGCAAGGTCAAAACTATTTATATAATAATACTACATATTATTTTTCTTTTTCAATCTCATTCTCTCACAAGTATACAGTGGAGTTTCCCAGAGTCTACATGACACATGATATTATAACAGATTGAATACTGAAGCTGA
This sequence comes from Cynocephalus volans, assembly GCF_027409185.1. Lineage (NCBI taxonomy): Eukaryota > Metazoa > Chordata > Mammalia > Dermoptera > Cynocephalidae > Cynocephalus > Cynocephalus volans. The sequence goes on from NC_084470.1 coordinate 50,401,414, forward strand.
TATGAGAAGCCAATTGTCTTCTAATAAGGCCACCATTAAAGAGATTTGAAAATATGTAAAATAATACCACTCATTAAATTTGTTTTGTTTTAGAAAATATAGTTATGTTTTATTAAAAATATTATTTATGTTATTTAACAGAAAACTGGTTTAGTATTTTTAATGTATTAATATATTTAAAATTTCTCAGTTTTAATTTCTAACATGATAAATGTGGTGGATATGGCCTCCATAATCAAAAGCTCTTTTGGATTCTCCATACTCTCAAGAGTGGAAAGGGGTCTTGAAAACAAAAAGTTTGAGAACTGCTAGTAGACAATCAGTAGAGAGTTTGGGTTGAGTTGGTATTAAGTAGAACAAAGCAAACAACACCACAATTATAAATCTCAGAGAAAAATTTTCAAAAGAGCAGAAAAATAAAAGTAATCATAGCATGTTACATGGCTTAGCTGAAAAGAGCATTTACAGAGTCATATTAATGTAAACTGATATTGTCTAATCAAAAGTTTGACATAGCTGTATGAGGGGCTGGGAACAGGAGCAGGGAATAAAAGAAAAGTTGGAAAAGAGAGCTAAATCCTCACCTCCCCCAGTGAGAAGTCAATAGATAATAACTGTTTCTGAAAAAGAGAACTTAGAAATATAAGCATGTCATTTACAGATCTGAAAGTAAATCATAAAAAACCTGCTAAACTAGGTGGAAATGGTGGCCTCTGGAGGGGTAGATGGAGAAGAGGGAGCTGGTGTTTCCCAACAAGCCCTGTAGAACTATTTTACTCTGATCATGTGTAATTTTGTGAAAAAGAAAGCTGAAAATAAGAAAAAATTAATACAAATAGAAGTTTTAGTATTTTTTTCCTGACCTCCACTCTGAAAATTTCTGCATTAACAAGCTCCTTATGGGTGATGATCTGAGCCCCCGGAGATGCACATCGTGAATCTATGAAAGGGTGAACGAATGAAGAAGAACAAACACAAACTGATTTTCTTAAGCACAGGACTTTCAAGTTATCTTTAGCCCCTATTATACAGTATAATCTAATTTGTTTAGGGTTGACAGGTACGTGGCCAAGTTATTTCCAGATCTTGCAACATCTATATTTTTCTGTGGAAAAAGAATAGAATCTGAAAAGGGGAATAGATTAGTTTGTAAGAGCTATCAGCTTAATTTTTTGATTCAAAGACCACCATCATAGTAAATTTGGGATTTTAAATTTTGATTTGAGAAATGGAAGATTATAAGGCATTTTTCTCAATGTGGGGAGGGATTGCCAAGGAGGGGCATGCGTGGTTTGAAGAAAAACCACTATTCACTTGAGAACCACTAATATTTGTAGGAAGCAGTGAAGGCAGAGTCAAGAGAGAGGACTGTGCCACGTATTCTCCTAACCAAATCACGTGGTCTGTATTTCCTGTTAAATAAGAGGGCTGTGCATGACAGTCACTAAAATTACAATTAAGTCTGAAAATGATTCTATGCTCTGCCAATAATATTCTGAATGGCAAAGCAGGTCAGATTGATCTACACAGAAAATTCTTTCAATCTTAAAATAGAAATAAAAACATTTTGGAAAATAAAATAATATTTGATATGATATTTACAAATTAAATAATACAGGATTCTGCTTGCTGAATAAAACTGGTGTACAGGACCAGTTTCTTTATATGCAAACACCATGGCATTTTTATTTGAGCTCCTTGCCAACAGCTTCCCTGCTTCATAAATTCTTCTTAGGATGTTGTTTTCCCTTTCTGATTTCTATGTGAATAGAAAAAAAGTAGCAATGCTTAAGTAGTAAGTGATGATGCTCATCTCTTTTTCTTATGTTCATTCCTATAGTTTCTACTGTAATTCTGTTTCTTTACTAAGGATGGCTAAAAATGTACCTACAGCTAGAGCTTGTAAATGCAAGATAAATGCTTGATTAGCTGCAATTAGGGGTTCCTGAAAATAAATACCAGGTGACAGTTTGCACTATTCATCAAAGAGCATTAACAGAGGTGAGAGGAGGCATACTTTTTTCTTTTTTAAAAACAACCAAATGAAGAAAAGTCATCAATAATGCTACCACTTAGAGAAAAACCACCTTTAGTAGACTGCATCATTAACAGTCTCTTCCAATCCTTTTTCTTGGCAGACATAGCAAATCATGTGGTCTAGAGACACATTTCACAGCTTAGCACACAAAATTTCACATACATAAAATCTGTATGTGCCATAGTTAGGGCTATGGAGAAGATGATGCTGGGGCAGAGGAAGGGAAAGAAATTCTTTGGCTTCTTCCTTTTCTCTTCAGTCTCCCAGTAGAGTCTCACATTGGCTGAACCCAGTAAGAAGCCAGCTGACATGAGAGCCTGGAAAATGCAGCCTGCAGGAGGCAAGCCCCAGGCAATCAGAGCAGGAAAGGGAGAGGTACGAACAAGAGCAGGATTAGCACAGACCATCCCTTTTGCTCCTCAGCATTCGTTCTCATCCTTCTACCCATACTTAACTCTCATAAACCAACTTCATGCTTCTATCTAACATAAAACATTAGGCAGAGGGTCTGTCCTACAAATAAAGGTGTTCTCAGCCTCTCTCCAACAAGGAGAAACACAAAATACCATCTGTCATGTTATCTACATTAAGTCTAGGCTCTACTAGGGATATGAGGCACCTTCAGGTCTGATTGTGTCTCCTCATAGGTGGTTGCCATTGAATTAAAGCTGAGCACCAACAAAACTCTTCATGCAAAGTCACAGGGAGATGGGGAGAGGCTTGGAATCACTGTTTAAAATACTCATAACATAGCGGCCTCAGTCCTCAACTTTGTAACTGATCACAAAGCCATAGTTCATATTTATCACATCCCTCTTCCATCACCCATTCCATTTTACCTTTGCCTCTAACGAGAAACTTGGCTGATTAGGATTCTTACTCAGTGAGGTGACCCAAGCCTTCATTCTTAATGGGTTTTCCGTCCTTAATAATTCTGACTTTTGGAGGTTGCTGTTAGTCCCTTCTTTCATACTGACCTTTCCTATTGAACATGCAAATACTAAGAAGTACCCCAGTGAATCCCTAATTCTGGACATAGTCTTCTCTGTCTCCATTGAGTAAAACTGCATCCAATTCAATGGAACTATTGTTGTGTCTCCCGATTGAAGCATTTGCTCTTGGGAATTAAGACTTTTAGACCAGAGAAGCCAAGATTATAGAGGTAAGAAGCCAAACTCTTGCAGGTGGGTTATTAATTGTGATGAGAAGGCCCTCTCACATCCATCCCTTGGTTCCCAACCTGTGCACTCTTGCCATGAGAGAAACTGAAACATATATTAATCATTGGTTCAAACCATATCCTATAAGACAATACTCCAACTTGGTAAGGTGTTGTCTGCAGCTGGTACAATAACTGGGTCTTCAGTGGATGATTCCACCCTACAGGCCAGCTGCTCCTGGATGGCAGGACACATAATAAGACCAGTTGAATCCCTTGCTGTGCTTATTTATCGCAAAATGAGTTCTTTGGTTGGAAATAATGTCGTATGGGATATCCTGATGGTGAATAAGAATGTCATAAGTCAATGGATAGTGGTGCTAGCTGAAACAAGGTGAACAGAAAAAAATCCATATTAAGAAAAAAATCCAATGAGAACAAATCACTGCCCACTTAATGATGGAAGGACATCAACAAAATTGGCCTACCACCAGGTAACTGGCTAGTCCCCCAAAAGAATGACACCATACGAGGGACTCAGCATTGGCCTTTGATGTTGGCATATTGCGCACTCAACAATACCAATATCCAGATCAATCTTGGTACGGGAAAGTCCCAGGCATGGCCTACACCTCTGATATCATGGCCATTACTATGTTCTATAGTTTAAATGTTTGTCACCCCCAAAACTTATGTTGAGATTTAATTGCCATTGTAACAGTATTAAGAGGTGGGACCTTTAAGAGGTGATTAGACCATGAGGGCGCCACCCTAACAGGTGGGATTGATGCCATTATAAAAGGACATCTCCCGTTGTCATCTCCTTGCCCTTCCACCTTCCTCTATGTGATCATGCAGCAAGAAGATCCTCACAAGATGCTGGCCCCTTGATCTTAGACTTCCCAGCTTCCAAAACTGTGAGCCAATAAATTTCTGATCATTATAAATTTCCCAGTCTGTGGTATTCTGTTATAGTAGCACAGACTAAGACAGCCACTTTATACATGAACCCATTGAGTAAGCAACAGGATGGCTGAAAAAGGAAACTGAGTCATATCCACAGGATGGTTATTTTGTCTGCCTGACTATTGTGAGTCTCCACTGAGTGGATGACTTCTGGTGCATATTTGCATTGGACAAAAATACTTCTATACTCTGTTCCTATTTTAGGTCAGGTTTCCCAGAAGTAGAGCCTGAGACAGAGGTTTGGATACATGTGATTTATTTTTAAAGCACTCTCTGGAAAAACTGATAAGGAAGTGAGAGAAGCAGGGTAAAGAAGAGAAAGAAACTATACAAGAATGTGGTTTCAGGTGATGTCTAACTTTATCCTGATCCCACAGGGATTTCTGAAATGTAAATCGTACCACAGAATCTGTCCTACCTGGAGGCAAGGGAGAGGGCTTTTGTATCCCCATTACAGACAGTCATTGGCCATGGGCTGCCAGGGTGGGGAAGGCAGCATTATTCCCAGGTACCTGTGGGTAAGATAGCTTCAATCATTCAGGAGTAATCCCCCAGAGAAAGTTGCAAGTATGAGGCATTGCCTCAAGCACCCCCACAGCTCAAGGATGTGCACACAAACTGAAGCATTAAAAGGGATCCCATTTCTGGTGGTTTTTATTTTTGTGTGTAGAGCCAGATTTCCATCTGGTGTCATTTTCCTTCTGCCTAAAGGACATCATTTAATATTTCTTGTTGTGTGTCATGTAGTGGTGATGAATTCTTTCAGCTTTTATTAAGTCTGAAACATCTTTATTTTGCTTTCATTTTTGAAAGATTTTTGAATTGGGTATAGAATTCTAAGTTGACAGTATTTTTCTTCTAGTACTTTGAAGATGTTGCTCCACTAATGCAATGGACTAAATGTTTGTGTACTCCCAAAATTGATATGTTAAAATCCTAACACCCAACGTAATGGTATTAGAAGGTGGGGCTGTGGGGATGTAATTAGGTCATGTAGGTGGAGCCCTCATGAATGTGATTAGTGCCCTTAAAAAAAGACACAAGAGAGCTTGCTTCTTTTCTCTCTGCTCTCTACCATGTGAGGATACAATGAGAAGATGGCCACGTGCAAACCAGAAAGCAGGTCTTCATCAGACACTGGATCTGCGTGCACCTTAGTCTTGGACTTACCAATCTCCAGAGCTCAGAAAAACAAATGTTTGTTGTTTAAGCCACCCAGTCCATTGTAATTTGTTATAGCAGACCAAGCTGACTAAGACAACTACCTGCTTACTTGCATTATTTCAAACAAGAAATCTGAAGTTATCTTGTCCTTGTTTCTCTTCATATAAGATGCCTTTTATCTCTGGCTGCTTTTAAGAATTTCTCTTTATCACTGGTTTTAAGCAGTTATGATGTGCCTTTGTATTGTTTTCTTCATGTTTCTTGTGCTTGAGTATCCATGGATATTTGTGGAGTTTCTTGGATCTATAAATTAATAATTTTCCTCAAATTTAGGAAATTTTCAGCCATTAATTCTTTAAATATTTTTTCCTGTCCTTCCCTCTCTTTCTTCTCCATTGAGAACTCCAACTGTACTGTTTGAAGTTGTCCTATAGTTCACTCATATTGTATTTTTCATCTCTGAAAGTTCTATTTTAGTCTTTATATCTATCTATCTATATCTTCCATACCTGTACTTAACTTTTTGAATATATGTAAACAATTACAATAACCATTTTAATGTCTCTGCCTACTAATTCTATTATCTGTGCTAGTTCTGGGTAGTTTTAATTGAATAACTTACTTTCTTATTATTGGTCATATTTTCCGACTTTTTTGCATGTCTGGCAATTTTTTATTGGATGGCAGACATTGTGAAACTTTGTTAGGTGTGGATATTTTTGTATTCCTAAGTTACTTGGAAAGAGTTTGTTCCTTTTGAGTCTTGCTTTTAAGATTTCTTAGTTGAAACTTCAACAGTGTTCATTCTGGAGCTAATTATTTCCCAATACTAAAGCAAAACTCTTCTGCATACTTTACGCAGTGACCTGTGAATCTCAAGGTTTCTCTGTCTGGCTGGTGAGAAGAAGCAGTATTCCTGGCCCTGTGTGAGCCCTGGGCACTGTTACTTCTAATTGTTTTGGATACTTCTTTCCCTGACCTCAGGTTTCTTCCTCACATACATGAGCTGATAAGTACTCTGCCAAATTCCACAGATATCTAGGTTTCTCTGTGTGCAGCTCTTTCCTCTTAGATAGTCTTTCCTGAGCTCTCCGGCTGTTTTACTCTCCTTCAGACTCTCAGCTCCTTTTCCTTAACTCACAGAGCCTCCTGGGCTCTGCCTGGTTACCCTTTCTGTACCAAGACCTGGACACCCTTTCAAGGTAGGCTCACTTCTTTTATTTCCTGCTAGGAAACACTGTCTTTTGTTGCTTGATGTTGAGTGTCTTGAAAACCATTGTTTCATATGTTTTCTCTGTTTTTTGGTTGTTTCAGGCAGATGAGTCCAGTTTCTGTTATTTTGTTTTGGCCAGAAATGGAAGTTTTCTCTGCTATGATTTTTATAAATTTCTTACTTCCACTTTTCAAGACTGAATATTCCCTTTCATCACAGCTTTAACATACCCCTAAATTTTGCTGTGTAGTAGTCCAAGACCCACAGTGGATGCCTGAAACTGCAGACAGTACCAACTGCTGTCAATTAGAACACTTTGCTGTTCATGTCTTCCACCCACAAATTTAATGCCTTTTCCGTCTTAAGTAAGCATTTATCATGCATTGTGGTCATAACTTTTGCTGTATGAGGTGTGACAGTAAAACTAGCATAGAATTCTTTTTGCATCTTCATAATTTCACGGATAGAAGATTCGTTCTTACTGTAGAGCTTAGGAATTTCAGCATACAATTTTTTTCCTTTCCGTATTAATTGGAGAACTTTCACTTTTCATTAAAAGAAGCACTTCATGGCTTCTCTTTGACATATCCAAATTGCCAGCATCATTACTCTTGCACTTTGGGGCCATTATTAAAAAAAAATAAGGGTTACTTGAACACAAGCACTGTGACACTGCTACAGTTGATCTGATAACTGAGATGGCTACTGAGTGACTAACAAGGTGGGGGGAGGGGTAGCCCATACAGCATGGATGTGATGGCCAAAGGGATGATTCATGTCCCTGGAGGGATAGAGCTGGATGGCACAGGATGGTGCAAGATTTCATCACGCCACTCAGAATAGTGGATAATTTAAAACTTATGAATTGTTTATTTCTGGAATTTTCCATTTAATATCTTTGGACTGCTGTTGACCACAATAAACTGAAACTGCAGAAAGCAAAACTGTGAATAAGGGGAGACTGCTGTGTATGGTTTTTCTTATCATTGCTTTCATTGTCTCAGAGAAATTTTCTAAATTCCCAAATGGTTGGGATATTTATTGTTGGATCATTTACACCATTGTTATTATTAACTTCTAGTTTTCTGGCATTATGATTAAAGGCTGTGGGGAAGCACACCCAACAGTAGTTAACAGTTTGAATGCTTGAGTCAGAAGACTGGAATTTAAATCTCCTCTCCTTTGCTGGCTCTATGAGCTTGGGCAGAATATTTAACCTAAGGCTCAATTATTTTATTAGTAACTTTGAGATAATAATAATAATACCTATCTCAGATGTTTGCCCTTTCAGAGTTAAATGAAGATAATATATGTAAAGCCTTTAGCACATAGTAAGCATTCAACAAGTCTCAGTTATAATTTCTATGTAGGGGAATTTATGGGTTTCTTTGTGGTCAACTTTTGATGTTCAGTTGCACTTGAAAGAATAAAAAAGAATATTCCCAGTAGGTGTGAAGTACAATGTTGCAACAGATGTTATTGATTCCCAATTCCGTGTACCTTGTCCCCTCTGAGTTTCCCCGCAGCTGCAGTGGACAATGTGCTAACAGTGTCTCTCAAGAACCCGTGCATCTCTCTGTCCAGCAGGGTTTGGGATTTAAAATCCTCAGAGACAATTCTCAACCGGTGAGGGACAGGAGAAAAGGGATATATCCCAGCTTTGCTGTCCCTTGAGAGATCAAATCTAAGGTGCATTCTACCTGTTCCTCAGAGACTCCCCAGAGGGATTGAGTCACCCACAGGAGGGACCCATCATTTATGCACCCTGGATGGGCTTTTTACTGTTCCTGTCTCACTGTTCATGTTCTTCCCCTTGTGCTTCCTGAGATAACCTCCTAAATAAACCATATGCACCAAGACCTTGCCGCAGAATCTGCTTTCTGGAGAAACACAGAGACATATATGCATTAGATTATCCTAGTAACTGTGTTGTTCACATCCTCTAAGCAGTGGTTCTCAAATCCCATATTATATTATAATCAACCGGAGAAGAGTATATTAAAATTTCTGTGAATTGTGAAAGAAAAAACAAATTCAGATTTAGTAGGGAAAGACTATTCGAAAGGATTATTGCGAAGGGGAGTGGGGAGGGATTATTGCAATAGTAAGAGAACTATTACAACAGGGAGAACCTGCTGACCATAAGATCTGTTAAAAGATAAACTTAGGCACATTAAAATGTTAACAAGTTTATTTGGGTATTCGGAGATCATGAATCAGCAGCACCAGACCCATGTAGTTTAGTGCTCCACCAAGTGGGTGTGAGGGGGAAACTTTATAAGATATTCCCCAAAGCAAGACAATTTAAATATTTGATCGGTTAAAGTGGAAAGTCCCTACTTAGAGATTAGTTAGCCATTTCTGATTGGTAAAGTCTCTAGTTAGAGGTTAGTTGGCAGTTCCTGTTTGGTAATGCTTAAGTTTTATTTTACTGTTTGCATAGAGTTTGTTTTCAGTTTACTTAGTAGCTACGTATTTTTGTGCAAAGGAATAGGGTCAGGTAAGCAATTAAAGACTTTCCAGCATAAAAATCTTATTACCTTTTAAACAGGGTTCCGTGATCATCTCCTCGCTCTTCCAGACCACCTCTTTCCCCAGTGGTCTTCAACATTTTCTGCTTGATTGCATCCTGAAAGAATTTTGAAAAGTTATGTAGGTTATACATTTTTTAGTTGATATCTATATACTGTCATCATTTTTATACTTGCAAAGGATATAATTTAGAGTTTATTTAAAATATGAACATTTTATAATAAAGCTGTTAAATAACTTATTCCAGGATATTCAATGCAATCTAAATACCTTCCATTTGCAAATCACCAGTCACCTAAAAAAACTTGAAAGAGTTCTTATTTAACAAACGTTATGCTTTCTCTTTCTCTTTGAACTCATGTTTTCATTTTACTTCTCCCACAGAATTCTGTTTAAAAGATAACATGATTTTATGCTGGAAAGTCTTTAATTGCTTACTTGACCCTACTCCTTTGCACGAAAATATGTAGATACTAGAAAAATATTATTTTGTTAAATTTCCTCTTATCATAAGCCTCTAAGGGTTTAAAATTTTATTCTGAATTGACTCCACCCTTCCAGGTGGTCCTCTTGAGTGGAACTTAATACAGTTCCAGCCTGGATCTTTCTCTCATGTGCCCCATGTCTATTTGGTCTATAGAAAAGCCTCATCAAACCCTCACTCAAAACAACTGTGGGGGTACAGTCTGTTCCCAGCACTGTCATGGGTCCACCACCAAAGCAATTTAGTTGGTCCATTTCTTGCCCTGTAGATTTGGGAGGGTTACATTCCAGTCTGCCCAACTTGTCACTTACCAAGCTTTCAGGATGGTCTCATTGAAGATCCACCTCATTCTGCTTAGGATCAGAGAACACATCCTCTTGGGGGATAAAGGATGCACTTCACAGCACAGATTTTTTTCCCTAGAAATCTTTTCATCTCTCTTCCTATTCACTGACACTGTTAATATGGTTGAACCTGCTAGATGATCTGAAACCAGTTCTCGGGAATGTTTCCTTTGTTAATCTGTACATGGGATCCACCTGTCTTACATTTATTTGGGATGGCATATTAATCATATTTCCACCTCAGGTCAAACAGACAGAAAACACTCCATTCCATACCATTCCTTTAACTGCCTGTGTATGGCAATACTAATAACTGTCCAGATGCATCTTTATGGATGCATAAATAACTCATTGAATCTGTCCTAGTCATTTGCTTCAACAAAGTTTCAATAAATATCCTTTTACCTGTGTTTTTAAGTTAACTGCAAGTACACTTGTAGGATGAATTTCTAGAAAAGGAACTGGTAAGTCACTCTCAAAAGAGATTACAGGGATTTACTGTCCCACTCATGTATAAAATGACAGTTTTTCCACATTCTCTGAACACAGTACCTTATTAAACTTTTGGTTCTTTTCCAATCTGATAGGTAAAAAATGGCATCTCATTTAAATATGTATTTTCCTCATTATGAATGAGATTAAGCATATTTTCATACAACTTAAGCAAAAATTTATTTTCTTTTCCTGTGAGGTGCCTATTCATGTCTTTTGCCCGTTTTTTAAAATTGTGTTTTTGGTATTTTTCATGTTAACTTGTAAGCATTCTTTGTATTATTAAGGAAATTGGCTCTTTGTCATGTGTGTTGCAAACCTATTTTCCCACAGTGGGCAGGGGCAACCATGAGGAAGTGGTTCGAGGTAAGCGTAGTACAACTCGGCAGGTCCAGGATGTAGCTGCATTGGAACTGCATCTCACATTGCCTCCTGGCTTCCAGATGTGAGTGAGTTGTTACCTTCTCATTCATAGCAGCTCAGCAATGAAGATCTACTTGAAGTGCAAGAAAAAGGGTGCATTGGACAGTCACCATGGAAACTGCCCCTCCCACAGCATTTATCATTCAAAGGCCTCTGCAGGCATTCATGTACAACAAATTAGCAAAGCAAGATTTCCAGGCTCACAACTCTAATTTTGAATGCAGTTTGAAGGTGGTTAGAGGAACAAAGAATGCCTGTGGTTTCTATAGGGAGATTACTAGGAAAAGAATTGTCTTCATTTCCAGGCTCTGAGGCAGGATAATTTGTTGAGACATTAGAGTAGTTTGTTTTTGCTGTAATTTTTCTTCCTTCCTTACCTTCCACTGATGGTTGCCAGTCCATAGAGTTTGCTGGTCTCAGGAGTGGTTTATATTGCTGGGCATAAAGCAGAAGCTGCTTAAAGATCACCTCTGGTCTTGCCTTCAGTGAAAGCACAAGCTCATTGAAGAGATTAAGCTATGAATCTGGGCAGAGCAGGGTAATACTGGGGACAAATCAATTCTCTTCAGAGGCCAGAGGAGTCAGTGAAAGCAGGAGAGGCTCTGCAAGGAGTAAAGACTGTGACCACTGAAAAAAACACTTAGGATGGTGATAGAACCTGGTCGATGATAAATGGTGCTCTTAGGAAGGCAGGGCCCTAGGAAATGGGATTCCCAGCCATAACAAAAAATCCCAGTCCAACTAGAAGAAAAGACCAGTGGCCTGGCCACTTCCATGGGACCATATTTCTGAGAAACTGGGCATCTCAGCCCTAAGCACTGTGGCCTGAGAATTGTTGGTGCCTCCCAGTATATGATTCCTGGGATCTATGAGTGATCTTATGGTGGATTAGGGTGACCAGTAGGTCTTAATAATGATTGAGGTTGAATTTTTCATCATTTTGGCTGGCTGGGAACTCAAAATTATATTTAACCTTAATAATCTAATATAACACCTAAGTTGACACATCAGAGTTTGTGGAGAAAATTTATACCCACCAGACTTTTTTGGACTAGTATATTAGAAAGCCTCAGCCAGTTCAGCTCCTACACAAAAATCCCACCATAAAAAAATGTACATTTGTGACATTTTATATTGTCTTATTTTGCAGACTTAGTAAATAACTACCAATGCATAAATTTTGCTTTATTTTCTTTTTGTTTTTTCTTTTTTGTGGGGGTTGCCATTGCAAATGGGATTGCTTTCGCGATTTATTTTGTGTTGTTGGTGTATAGAAACACTCCTGATTTTTGTATGTTGATTTTGTATCCTGCAACTTTACTGAATTTGTTTCAGTTCTAAGAGTTTTTTGATGGAATTTTTAGGTTTTTCTATATATAAGATCATGTTGTCTGCAAATAGGGACAGTTTGACTTCCTCTTTTCCAATTCAGATGCCTTTTATTTCTTTCTCTTGCCTAATTGCTCTGGCTAGGAGCTCCAGTACTATGTTGAATAAGAGGGGTGAGAGTGGGCATTCTTGTCTTGTTCCTGTTCTTAGGGGAGAAGCTTTCAACTTTTCCCCATTCAGGATGATTTTAGCTGTGGGTTTGTCAAATGTGGGCTTTATTGTGTTGAAATGCTTTCCTTCTGCACCTAATTTGTTGAAATTTTTATCATAAAGGGAATGCTGAATTTTATCAAATGCTTTTTCTGCATCTATTGAGATGATTACATGGTTTTAGTCCTTCATTTTGTTGATGTGGTATATCGTATTCATTGATCTGCGTATGTTGAACTATTTTCTTTTAATTTATTTCCATGATCAATTATGGCATTTTTATTGGAGAAAATAGATGTCCTGAAAAGGCACTTTGATTATGACTTTTTATCAGTGGGAAATAAGTACAGTCGACCTTGGTGCTGTATCTGTGGATTAAACCAAACACAACCAAAAATCTTAAAAAAAAAATAATGCATTTGTACTGACCATATATAGACTTTTACTTTGTCATTATTTCCTAAACAACAGAGTATAACAACTATTTACACAGCATTTACATTTTATTAGGTATTACAGATAATCTAGAGATGATTTAAAGTATACTGGAGGATGTGTATAGGTTATGTGCAAATACTATGCCATTTTACATCAGGGACTTGAGCATTCATGGATTTTGGTATCTGCAGTAGGTCCTGGAACTAAGCCCCTGAGGACACCAAGTGACAATGGTGTTAAGTGTTTTAAGATGTACCATCACATTAAAGCCAGTGAGTTCCAAAATCAGGAATGGCTTGGATGGTCCTCTACTGCCCTCCAGTGGAAAACTAGACAGAGGTCAAAGCATTTTTGGAATGGAAAATGGACTGGTTTGTTTCTAATATTCGCATGTAAAAAATATAGACAGGAAAAGACAAAAAAAAAAAAAAAAAAGAGGCTATTTTCTTTCCAGTGTGTTCAGAAATAATTGAACTGTTGAACAGTGAGTCATTCAGCACCATGACTTCTTTCCACTTGGAAAGGAAATTTTAAGACTGTATTTAAAACTGAGGTCTTTCTGGGAAAACAAAAAATGGCACACAACTTTTGACAAAAAACATCTTAAGCTTTCTGAATCTCTATATTTACTTCTACAATCTTGCTTTTATTTCTGCCTAATTATTTAAGTATGATCTTGTAGTCTATTATGTATCATTACATCTTTACTTCTTAGCAGAAGACAATTAAAGAGTTAAAAGGAAAAAAAAGAGTTATAAGGAAATTATGTAGCTTCTCAATTTCTCCATGAATTTGATTGATATTCATTATAGGCTTGCATTAAAAAGTTTATTTAACACTTCTGAATTACCTGAATGAGTCTTAAGATGCTCTTTTTTAAAAAATCCATCTTTAAAATATCCAAATTGATGTATTAATCACTAGCAGACAGAGGCAGTTGCAAACCAAGGCTCTACGTAATTTTGTTTTTAAACAAATTTTCAAAATATATGAATTCTCCTTAAACAAACAAAAACACGAAAACATTCATATCTCCTGTCTGGTGAACCAGATGGCAAGCCTGCGGTATGGTACAAAGACATATCTGTATACCTTCACTTTGTTCAGCAAGTGGATTGAACATGGAGCCAGAAACATGCACTTAAGCACCTTATCATTTCACAAGACTTTTTCCAGGCTGTGAGAGCAAGAGAGGAGGCAAGAACAACAGATAGGAAATTTCAAGCTGATATGAAAACTTTTAGAAGTGATAGAGTCTACATTACGCAAAACTTATGAGACAATCTACTATAGAAAATTAAATACTTTAGCAATTTTTCCTGGGCAAGATGATCATTAAAAATAATACCTAAAATATATTAAATATTTCCTACATACCAGGTACTGTGATAAGATTACCTCATTTAACTTCATAAGATCCATATGACATAGGTATCATTTTTATGCCCATTTTACAGATAAAAAAATCGAAGATGAGAGAAGTTAATTAATTTGCCACAGTAACTGGCAGAGGGAAGGACCAACCTCTGGAGAAAGATTTAACAAGAACAAATCTGGTTTATTTGGAAACAGAAGGCTTCTAGAACTCATATTTATTTTTTAAATTTACTGCATTTTTATTTAATATATATGTGGGTTTTTTTTTTCAGAATGATAAGGTTTTTTTCATGTACAGTAAACAAATAATAGTTTATTGCACAGAAATGCATAAAATAAACTTTCAAGCCTCAAAGAGAACAGAACTATCATGTACCTGAGAAGTACTTGGTGAGAAAAGCATTGTTATTGCTGTTTACAGGTAATTTAAGACCTTGGAGGCTCAGGGAAATGATGTGAATTCCCAAAGGGCAAAAGGCTGACCCAGGACTTGAACATATATCATGTGACTAACTCCAGGTATGTAAGGTTGACTTGAGAATAGTCCTCAGGCCACAGTACATCACAATCATTAAGCACTGACCAGGATCTCAGAGATTCTATGGACACATCCCAGTTTTTATAATGGGGATAGAAATGAGAACAGAAAACAAGAATTAAGAAGAAGGGTGTTAAACTTTTCATGTTGTCTAGGAGTTTCTGCAGAGGTCTCAAAAGTTGAGAACAATATAATAGGTGTCAAGAATTCTTACATTTTGAATAAAGATACAAATCTTTCTATATAGGAAATGGTAAAAGATTGTTAAAGGAATTCTTCCAGCATAAGCCTCTTAGTAGAGATAACAGAGACAAACTGTTCCCACCAAGCCCTGCGCAAAGACAGGAGAAAAGGCAAAGAATTAAATGGGAGATTGAAGAGGCTGGTGGTAAGAATATCTTTGTCAGAATTGTGAAGGTTCTGTGACATTTCCCTTCCCCATCAAGAAAGAAAGGTGTATTAGTTATCTATTGCTGCATAATAAGTTATCCCTCGACTTAGCCACTTACGACAACAATAAACACTTATTATCTCACACAGTTTCTATAGATCAGGAATTCAGGAGCAGCTGAGCTGGATGATTCTAGCTTAGAGTCTCTCATGAGGTTGCAGTCAAGATGTTATCTGATTAATCAAGCTGCACACACTCTGACTGTAAGAAAGCTAGAAAAAATGAGTAAGCATCTTCACTTTCTGTAGTGGAAGCAGTGCTCACCACCATCAAGACACACACAGTGGGGAATTCCCCAAACATAGAAAGAGGGCTCACATGACGGACAGCAGAAAATAAAACCGCAAAAACGACAAATACAAAGTCATCCCTTTGGCTGCCTAGCACCAATATAACCATTGCTTCCAATGCCAACCCTTCATAAAAAGTTGCCATTTAAAACACTGCAACTATCCTTCATACAATATCAAAGATGCACTCACTCTGTCACCCTCCAAGGAAATCAATCCAAGGTAACAATGTTTTATCAGTTACCACATCTGTCCATCCACCTCCAATTCCAAAACTTCTAGTTGATGTCCCTTGTTCCTCTAATTCTGTCTTGATCTCATATCCACATTCTACAACTCATGGACTAAATAATGAAGTTTACCAACAATAGCAACCCTGCATACAACAGCAGTAATAAACCTCTAAACCAGTGAAACCCAGAATCCCAGAGAATAAGTGAGCCATTAGGTGTAATATCTCTTTGCTCCTAAATCCATTAATTTTGCCTGTGCAACTGTGCTGGTTTTAAAATATATCCATAAAGTTTTTTGCATTTTTCCCATTTTAAAAAAATCATTTAATATTTTCTCCTTAGATATAGCCAGGCTTAGTGACCATGTTGTAATGAACTGAATGTGATTTGAAGTGACATTGAATGACATTCATTGTTAGTTTAGAAAAGGCATTACAACTTTCACCCAGATTTGCCTCTCTTGGGATATTCACCCTTGGAATCAACTACTTTGTTGTGAGGAACTAAACAGTCCTATGCAAAGACCACAAATAGATGTACTGGCCATAGCTTCCTCTAAGGACTTAGCCAATACCAGCATCAGTCACTAGACACGTGAGGGAGTGGGCCTTCAGATGATTCCAGCCCCCACCTCTGTAGCTGCCTCAGCTGGTGTCAAGTGGAGAGTGGAACAGAGACAAACTGTTCCCACCAAGCCCTGTGCAAATTACAAATTTGTAAGCAAAGTAAATGTAGTTGTTTCAAACCACTATGTTTTGAGAGTTGTTATACAGAAATACATAAAAGAAACAAAAAGAAAGTGCCAAATATTGGACACTAGTTTAGAGCATATATTGCATCTTAAAAGACAGCATCAAAAAAGTGTTATCTCACAGAAGGCACCAAAACTAAGTCTTCAATATAGATTCAATAAGACAAGGTGCTTCTTGGTGATGAAATACACAATTAGAACAATAAATTCCATGAGCAATAGCCCAGTGCATTACTTCTTTCGTTGTAGAGTGAGTTTCTTGGTAAGAAGGAATATGGCATCAGACACAATGATAATGGACAAAGCATTTGGTAAGTCCCCAGATGGCAGTGCTGACAGAAGTACAGTGAGCAAGGAAAGCACATCTAAATCTAGGGTAAGTGTATTTCAGAGAGGACAAATAACAACCCCTAAAGATGGGGCAGGGCCAGTGGAATCGACTTGTCCTCACCTGGCTGACTGATCCTCCTGAAGTCCTAGAGCATATCAACAACTTAGGACTAGTCACTGCTGCTGAACCTGAACAATTGGGTTCAGCCATCTGAACACTCAGCAGTGACCTGGAGATCCCATGTATAGTTCCAATCCTGTTACAATTGCCATTTCACTGATAATTCCACCAAGCAACCACTGGGCTTGGAAAAGGAGGCTGAGTTTCATTTACAGACTGGTTATTTCAGCCATATGATTCCTAAGATTCATTCTGAGAGATCCATCCCCATATCCCTTCCTAAATCTTGTCACCAGTTCTACCATCTTGCTCTTTCCAGATCCTTGACCAACTGATCTAACAATTAGGCTCTGACCATGAATTGATCATGAATTATTACCCAAAGCCAACTTTCTTTTCAGGCAAAGTGAAAATCAAGACGTACTGCTGGAAATTCTGCCCACTAAAAAAACTTCACAACTTCAATGTTCTTCATGTCCAAAGTGGGACTACAATAACAATTCATTTCTGGCAAGTACCAGCATACTGTGCAAAGCAATAAGCCTGCATGATGCCGGGCACATTATGAGTGGTCAATAGGTATTTGCTGGAAAAAAAATTTTTTTAATGTAGATTATATCCCTCCCCTGCTTAAATCTTTCAATAGCTTCCCACTGGTCCAAAAGACCCTGCTGGGTGTGGCCTCTGCATACTCCTTCCCCTGCTCTGTACTCCATGTATTGAACCTCAGTTCCTGGAATGTCCCATGCTCCCTCCTGCCACAAGATCTTTGCCGTGTTTCTCCTCCTTACCTAGTTTCAGATCTTGACTCAAGGTTCACTCCCTGTCTTGTAACCATTTCTTCAGAGTACTTATCTCCATATTCATTTATGTGTCTAACTCATTCTTGTCTCATCCTAGGACTCTAAGTTCTATGACCATGTGCAACCATGACTAACCCCTAGCAACTAATATAGTGCCTGGCACTTATGAGGTTTAAATAACACTTTGTTGAATAAATAAATATGTGAATAAATGAATGAGTCTGTAAGAAAATGCAGTAAAGGTAATTTACCTGTAAGTTATCATTACCAGTTTTGCTTAAGCTTTCTGCCATCAGTTTCTACTCCTTTAATTCACATTTCTTTTATTACAAAAAAGGCATGTCAAAGCAGTAACTTTCCTAAGCATTTATATACTAGCACTATGCAATAGAAATATGAGCCATGCATAAAATTTTAAATATTCTAATAACCACATTATAAAAAAGAAGTTAATTTTAATAATGCATTGTATTCAACCCAATATATTTAAAACATCATTTCAACATGTAATCAACACAAAAATTATTTAGCATTCTTCAGACTGTCCTTGAAATTCAGTGTGTATTACAATCACAGATCTCAATGTGAACTAGCTGTATTTCAAGTGCTCAATAGCCACACGTGGATGTCATAATTGACAGTGCGGTTGTGTAAGATTCACTTTCACAAGAGTCTGACCATCCTCAGCACCTATAATTAGTGTAAGGAAAATCACATGAAGTCAAACTTTCATCCAGAAGGGTCTAACTTTCCCAGGGTAAGAGCTAGTTTAATACAAAACTAAGTTTCATTTCAGGTTTTGGAACTAAGAAAGTTGACAATTTTAACTGGTGTGTCCTTTTTGCCTTCTTATAACATCTTTTTCTCTCTTTTACTTAAAAGGATTTTTTGCTCCTCTTGAAGATGAGGGCGACCTCTTTTGCAAGGTCCTCCATTTCTCATCCTTTAGGCCAGTTAAAAACTCTCTGCATTTCTGGTTCTTCATGGCAAATCAGTCGGTTCCCCTGCATGCGTGGTAAAGGTCAGGGAGTGGGGAGGAACGGGCAGTCCAGCCTGCTGTCTAGCATTAATCCTTTCTTTGTGCCTGCGTGGGCCTCCGGAGGAAAAACCCAGAAAACAGAGCAAGCCAGGGTTTACGGCCCACAGAGCTGGATTCTGAATGCCCTCTCGTTTTGCTTTTAAGTGCATCTACTTCATCACAGGACCACTGGCCACATTTGCCAACAGCACCTCGGAAGGATATCGCTACCTTCACGCCCATCACCCACCCTTGGCCAAAGGGGAAGGGGTAGGACATCCGTCCAGTTCGAGCCACTTCCGGAAGTGACGTAGGAGTGTCAACATGCAAGATGGCGGCTCATCACCGGCAGAACACGGCCGGGCGGAGGAAAGTCCAGGTATGGGAGCCTGGCTCCTCGGCCTTCCGGATACGGCTGGCATGTCCGGGCCCACCTCCAGAGAGCAGATGCCTCGGGCCGCGGCCAGCTGGGGTAGCGGGTTGGGACGAGCGGGATGGGGCGCGGCCGGCGGCGAGGGGTGGGGCCGCGGCGCTAACGGCTGGAGGAAGGGGCGGGGGGCGGCCGACTTTGCCACCGGGGCCCAGTACCGAGACCCTCGCGTGCGGGGTTCTGATCATGGATTGTTGGTCGCTGCTCTCGTGAATGGGCTTGCGAGGTCAAGATGGGGTTGTTCCCCACCCATCTGCCTTCTCCTGCCTGTCTCCAAAACGCTGTGCTCTCGCCATGCGGGAGAGGAGGCCTTTGGGCGCTTCCCGGCCGGTGGGCGGCAGAGGAGTGAGCGGGCCTGTGTGGGGGCGTGGCGAGGCAGCCGAGCGCTGACGGCCCTGAGGGGATTCTGCGGAGCGTTCCGCGAGGGAACCCCCAGCTTTCTCGTATGTGGGCGCTTTCCCGTGGTTGAGTGGGAACAACGTGGGACTGTGCTGGTGTTCGTGGGGGGTTATAATTTTAATTATTTTGGGATTTGATTTCGTGTTCACCATTTTTCATCTTCAGTGTACATCACTGAATCTTTCTTTTTTTGCTTATGTAATTTATTATCCAAGGATAAAGGGTTGTCTAACTCCACCGTGTGTGCTTTATGCCTAACTGGATTCACTTTTGTTTGGGGCACGTTTAAGAGTTATTACTACGTATTATTTTCAGCGAAGCAGGGAGTAAAAGCCCTATTACAGGTATTTTGAATGTCGTAGTGACAGCATGGTGCATTCATTCATTAGACATTTACCGAGCACTTGCATTGGCCACAAAGGTGGGAAAGGATTGAGAGGGTATAGGAATAAGTAACACCCAGGCTTTCTTTATAAAACACAGCATTATATGTGGTTCTGCAGGTTAAAATCAGTGACTGTTAAATAGGTAGTCAGGACAAAGGGGCCCTTCATTAAGATAACCCCAGCAAGAGGTTGTAGGCCATAAAGTCTTCTGAGCATTTCACATCTTTGTTTTATTGAACTCATTGATCAGTATAGTGTCCTAGCAGTCATTAGATGTTTGTTGAATTGAGTGAAATTAATACAAATCGAAAACAGCTTACCCTATTAATAATATGATTTTTAAATACATTATGACAGGATTTACCACCAGCATCCAAGCCAGGTGGTGAGAATGTCTCTTCCCTACTAAAATGTAACTCAAAATTGTAACTTAATTGTATCCTAGACTCGTTAGGGGAGTAAAGATATTCAGGCATCTCAGTTTCTTGCGTTAAGATTTAAAAGGCAATTGTAAAACTACAGGATGGAAAAGATGGAAGTTGACTGCAACAGGTGTGAGAAAACTGAGTGTTTTAATAAGCTGAATGTGAGCCAGTGCATGTAAAATGAAGGCGGTGATAATTCCACTCTTCACTGGTCAGAGTACAAAGCTAGAATTTGGTGTTCAGCACTTAGCACCTTGTTCTTAATAGGTATATGAGTCAGATTGGTGAAGTGACTTGAAACTATTTCCTATGAAGAGCATTTGAAAGGGCTAAGATTAGCCTGCTGGAGAGAAGATTCAGGGAACTTTCAGAATTGGTCCCCAAGGGCCAGCCTGTGGCTCACTTGGGAGAGCGTCGTGCTGACAACACCAAGTCAAGGGTTAAGATCCCCTTACCAGTCACCTTTTTAAGAAAAAAAAAAAAAAAAAAAGAATTTGTCCACAAGATATAGAAGCAGTGTGAGAAGTCACAGGGATTGATTTCATCTCAGACTTCATTGTGTATGGAAGTGTATTTTTAAACTAGTGCATGTTCATTGCAAAACCCCCCATAAACAATACAAAAGTATAAATTATAGTTGTCCTCTATTCTCCAAAGAAAGCTACTGTGGGTATTGTGATGTATAGTTCTGCACCAGAGTTTCTCAGCCGGAGCACTATTGACATCTTAGGCTGGATAATTCTTTGTTGTGTTGGGGAGAGAGGACTGTCCTGTTCATTGTAAGTTGTTTAGCATCATCCCTGGCTTCTACCCACTAGATGTAGTAGCACCTCCCTAGTTGTGACGACCAAAGATGTCTCCAGACATTTTCAAATGTCTCCTTGGGGACCAAATTGCCACTGTTGAGAACCGCTGTTCTGTACCTCTTTCTGTTTGTGTACTTGACTTATGCTATTTTTGCTATAAATGGAGTGATAGTGGTCACTTTTGTATCTTGCCTTGTCGAAATTTTAAATAAGCATTCCCTTTGACCCAGAATTCTTATCTAGAACTTTATTCTACAAAAGTACAAATGCCTATATCTATCTCTACTTATGGAAGGGTGTTTATTGTAGGAATGTTGTCATTGTGAAAAACAAAATACCTAAATGTCTGCAATCATCAGACAAGATATGATACATTCATGTAATGGATTAATTTGCAGTTATTAAAAAGATAAGCTAGATCTGTATTACTAAAAAGGAGATGTGTCCAGAAGTCTAAAAAGCGAGTTGTATTAGTCTGTTCATGTTGCTTATAACAAAATACATGGAACTGGGTATTTTATAAAGAAAAACAAATTTTATTGCTTACAGTTTCTAAGGCTGGGAAGTCCAGTGTCCATCTGGTGGTGGTGACAGTGACCCAGGGGTCTCACATTGCAAGATGGTAGAAGCAGAGAGAGCAGCAGAGAGAGAAAGACAGACTCTCCTCTTCTTTTAAAGTCCTCAGAACCACACTCCTGACCACCATTTTTAACCCATTCACCACTGTATGGTCCTACAATCCAATCACCTCTTCAAGGCTCTGCCTTTCAGTTACCATAATAGGATTTCCCACCCTCTTAACAGTCACAGCCGGGGCTAAATTTCTAATACATAAAACTTGGGGGACACAATTCAAGCTTGAAGGAATTTTGGGGGGACATAATTCAATCCACTACAGGAGTCAATATCACATGGTCCTATTTCTGCAAAGGAAATAATGCATTTTAAGAATCTGGAAGGATATTAACAGTGATCATCTCTTTGGGATTAGATTTTGTAATTATAGGTAAGGCAGGATATGAGATGTCATTTACTTTAAAATATATACCCCTTTATATTTTTGAACTTTTTACATTATTTGCTCTTATAAATAAAAAATTTCCATTTTGGAAAAAGTGTATATGGGTACTTGAGGGGAGCGAATATATTTTGCCTCTTGGCTATCTTTGTCTTAGACCAAGAGACAGTAGCCCTGAGCTCCATAGTCGAATTGTAGGCCGAAAAGAACCTTTGAGACTTATAATATTGCTAAATAATCAGTGGAGAGGGGACTAAACATGCTTTTTATTATAGACATAATGAAAAATGATCGTATGTCCACCATCCTCAACTTCTAAGGAAACTAGAGATATGAGGGGGGAGGGATGGATTTGTGACTGTCAGAAACATGATCAAACAATCAAGTATGTGAATTCAGATTTATGGTGCAGCTTCATACCTGGTAACAAAGATATCAAAGAAAGTCTTTTCACTTCCTGGTGGTCCCTTAGAATTATGATTTTCCAACAACCTGAGTCTGTTGATTGACTCTCTCTACCTCCATCCTTCCTATTGTGGCCTCTTCCTTCACTTGCTTCAGAATTCTTAGCGAGCATTTGGACAGGAGTCACTAGTTTTCCCAAATTAGGAGCCACAACTGTACCCAAGCACTCAGTGATGGTTCAAGAATATAAGTACAGCAGAGTGACATCATCAAGATGGCAGAATAGACGATTCCCAGCAGTGCTTCTCCCCATAAGCAATCACTTTACAACTGTTAAAAAGCAAAGTCTACCAACCTGGGATCACTGGAGCTGGGGAAAGAGAAGGAGAGACCCACAGAGTTTGTGAAGGTGTAGGAAGCCACGGTTGAGAGGTGGTAGGGACAGTGCCTGTTGTTTTTGAGCCCTGGTTGCTTTTTATCCTCCCCAGCTGCTTCTCAGCCACCCCTGTGGTTTCTCAGCCAGCCTGATATGGAGGTGGAGAGTGGCTGCTAGTCATGGATTGAAGCTAGAAAAAGCCACAGCATCACCACTTCCTGCTTGGAGTCTGCAGAAGTCAGGAGGGCTTCAGAGCACACCATACCAGCCCACAGGCCATAAAGACTACTGGCAGGATTCCCCTGGGCCCACATAGGACTAAGCTACCACAGCTGCCTGGAGAAAGGAGCTACCTAGAGGTTGCTTATTCTAAAAAGAATTTGGAGTGAGATGTCTTCTTCCCTCTGGATTCCCCCTTAAAATGTCCATGGATTATTAAGTGGGCTTTGTAGCAAAGAGCCAGGAGCAATGGATTTGGGCTCTGTGGATCGTTTCAGTGATCATGGTTAGTCTCTTAGAGACCAATGTTCTACTTCATTGAATCACATTCTTGATTCCTCCATGGTGAGAATTATGTTTAGAGCCTGGAACTAGAGATGGGCCTTGATTCTAGACCTAATCTGGGTACACAACTGGGTTCTGAAAGACTATATCATCATTTGTGTTAGAGGCTCCATATCAGCTGGTGTGTGCTGAGACATAGGATAAGAAAAATGGAATGAGGAAACCAGTCTTTATTGCGTCTCTTCTCTGTGTCAACTCAAAATATAGTCAGCTGTGCTACATCTGGTGTCTGTGGTCTTACCATGTCCAGTCCCACCAGATTCAGAAGTCAGGTAGAAAGGACCCCTAAGTCTATAGTGCTGAATATCAGGCTGTTCAAATGCTTTGTCTGATCTCCTACCCTTAGGCGGTATGCTGGCTGCTTGCTGTCACATGGTCATGTTTCATCTTCTTCATAGCACTTGCCACTAACTGTTATGTTCTTGTGTACTTATCTGGGATCTTTTTGTTATTGTCTCTCTTCTGCACACCCAACTAGAGTGTAGTCAGTTCCGTGAGAAGATGGACCTCATCTGTCTTGTTCAGAGCAGCATGTCTAGCACAGTAGAATCCTTGTAGGCATTCAATAAATGTTTATTGAATGAATAAATGGTGGTAGAAGGGCAACTTCAGCCCCTCTTCCCACACCTTGACTGGTGCCTGTCCTAACTTCCCTCCAAGAACAGACCTGTTGCCTGAAACATTAATTGGGCCATGTTGTTTGATGGTGGAATTAGTAGGTATTTAGAAGCATGATCCCATGTGTCTCTTTCTCAGGCTTCCCACCTGAGATGTTGATTGTGTTTTACCTTTTGGGAAAGGTCCACAACACTCTTGAACTTCATCTTCCCCTCCATGCAGCAAAATCCATGATCTTCTAGGTCACACACACACACACAAACATATGGGTTGACACACATGCACACACAGCTCTACCTTGGAGGATGGCCCTGTCTTTCTCTACACAGGAAAGACTGAATTTGCTGGTCCCAAGATTTATGGCGGGGAGAAAGAAATGAGTGAGGAGGAGCCTGATTGAGGTGTTTTTGTTGTTGTTGTTCAATTGAAATTCTCATTTGTAATATTATTTGCTTGTTCAGTGATAAATAAAGTTGCACTGTGATTCTCCCACTCCCACCCCCCAAAAAAGAGTATAAGTACAATCGTGTATCACTTAAGGATGGGTCTATGTTCTAAGAAAGTTGTTATCAGGCCATTGCATCCGTTTGTGAACATCATAGAATGTACTTACACAAACCTAGATAGCATAGCCTACTTCCACACCTAGGCTATGTGATATAGACTATTTTTCCAATCACCATTGTATACACGGTCCATTGTTGACAGAAACGTCTTTATGTGGCACATGACTATACTTGGCTTTCCATAACAGGAAGATCCCTTTGGTTGGAAATGACCCCAAATTCAGCTTAACCAGGCTAACATAATAAAGGACATGTATTGGCTAATGTAAATGAAAACCCAAGAGGGAATGCTAGTTTCATGTAAATCTTGACCCAGAAGACTCACTCTCTTTACCCTAAGAAGTGACATAAAGTCAGTTTTACCATTGAGCGGCATACAAATTGTCCTCTCCTATTCCCAACCCCTCAACAGTAGGCCTTCCCTCTTGGTTGCACCTATCCCAGACCTCTTGTTCTTTTACCACATTATCCAATGTAACAGAGAATCTCTTAAATAGCCCCTGCACAAGTTCTCCTAGAATTTGCTTGCCTTGAGGGAAATATTAGGAGTAGAGGTGGGGAATGGAGAGGCATCCAACAAGTGTCTTTTCGACCACTACTTACCCTCTTCCCCTGCCAAATATTAAGTCATTTCAGAGCTCAGTGTGGTCTTTACTCCTGATACTGAGTCCTAATTCTGGGTTGGTTTTTTAATCTTTGAGACTTTTTAAAGGAAGTATAATTATGCCCAATCCTGGCTTCTGAAGGAGAGATTCTCACAAATTAGTCATATGTCCAATGTAAGTAATAAAGGTAGGCAATAAAAATTCACGCCAATGTGACATCTGTTGGAAAAGGGGTTAGCAAACTTTCTGTAAAGGGCCAGATAGGAAATACTTTAGGCTTTGTAGGCTGTTTTGTTGTGTTATATCCACTCAACTATGTGTTGTAAGCATTCAACTCTGCCATTATAGCTTGAAACCAGCCATAGACAGAACCTTAATGAATAGGTGTGGCCATGTTTTGATAAGGCTAGTTTACAGAAACAGGCTTTGGGCTGGATTTGGCCCACAGGCAGTTTTTCACCAAACCCTGGTTTAGAAGAAGGCAGGGTAGAAGGTATCCTATTTTTATTTTCAAGACTCCTTTTTAGAATACTTTTTAAAATCAACACTATTGAAATATATGTATGAGAAGAAAGTCATGGTCCACAAATTGGACAGGAAAAATGTGGGAATTATTTATAGTTGGCCAGTTTTTCTTGGAATTCGCTGAACTACCCAGATAGCTGGAAATAGCCTTACACAGAAGAGCTGTGTGATTCCATTTGTAGGAAGTTGTAGAACAGGCAAAACTAACTTATGGTGGATAAAGTCAGATCTAGATTGCCTGGGGGTGGAATGTGGAGATTGACTGGGAAGAGAATGAAGGAACTTTTTAGGGTGGTCATAATGTTCTCTATATCTTGGTAGAGGTTTGTAGTACACAAGTGTTTCCTTTTGTCAGAAGTATCCATGGTACACTTAAGATTTGTACGTTTTACTATGTGTAAATTTTACCTTAAAAGAACTATAAACAAACAACTTATGTACAAGGGTACTTCAAAAAGTTCGTGGAAAAATAGAATTAGAAGATAATGCAAGTCCATGAATTTTTTGAAGTACCCTTGTGTATATCTAGTTAATGATATACGTACCGAACTATTTAGGGGGAAGTGTTATTGATGATGTGTAACTTATCTTGAAAGTCATAAAAAAATAAGATGAATCAAATGGACGGATAGATATTCGATAAAGCAAATATAAAAAGTGGTAATTGAAGAATATATATGGTGGGTATATGGCTGTTTGCTGCTGTATGATTCTTTCAATTTTTGTATATGTTTGACATTTTTCATAATAAATTGTTCGGGGAAAGTGGGCTTTATAGATTAAAAAATGGTTAGATGGTGATAAGCAGTGGAAGAGGGGAAAGTGAAATTTTAGTTTTAGTGGCCAGAGAAGGCCTTGCTGAGAAGCTGACTTTTGAGTACGGATCTGAAGGAAATGAGTAAATGAGGTAGCCACACAGCCTTGTGGGGGAAGAGTATTCCAGCAAGAATGCCACATACAGCGGTCCTGAGGTGAGTATGTACCTGGCCTGTTTGTAGAACAATAAAGAGGCCTTTGTGGCTAGCGTAAGGTGAGTGAGTGAAGAGAAGTGGGAGATGAAATCAGAGAAGTGATTGCAGGCCAGATCATGTAGGCCCTTAACAGGTCACAGTAAGCCCTGAGATGGGAAGCAGTTGGTAGATTCTGAGCAGAATCATTATACACATGTGTTGTGATGGGATCAGCCTGGCTGCTGTATTCAGAACAGTTTGCAGGGGAGCAAGGGCAGAGCAGGAAAACCAAGTAGAAAGCTATTTTAAAAATCCAGATGCTATGTGATAGTTGTTCCAACCAGAGTGGTGAGAAATGCTTGAAATCTGGATAAGTCTTGAAAGTAGGGCTGACAAGGCTTGCTAACAGGGTGTAAGATAAGTGAGAGAAGTAGGGATGGCACCCCAAGGTTTTTGGGCCTGAGCAACTTGAAAAATGGAGTTGCCCTTAACTGAGATGGGGAAGACTACAGAAAAAGCTAGTTATCTTTTTTTTTAAAGTAAATGTGCTTATTCTATAATATTTCCACGTTCATTTTCATATAAAAAATTGTTTAGTTTTAAACAGAGCAGAGTGGGCTCCCCACCAAAATGTTCATGCCCTAATCCTGGAACTTGTGAATGTGTTATATTACATGATAAAAAGGACTTTGCAGATGTGATAAGGTTACAGACCTTAAAATAGGGGGATTATCCTGGTGGGCCGATTTTAATCGTATGAGCCCTTAAAAGCAGAGTACTTTCTCTGGCTGGAGCAGAAGTCGGAGATGTGATGAAAGAGAGAGATTTGAGGTGAGAAAGGGACTCAACCTTCCGTTGCAGGAGAGGGCCACATGGAAAGCATGAGAAGGAATGCAGGCAGCCTCTCGGAGACAAGGTAGACCCGTTGCTGACAGTCAGCAAGGAAACAAAACAGGGACCTCAGGCCTACAATTGCAGGGAACTAACAATTTGGATGAATTTCCACTAACAATTTGGATGAACTTGAAGCAGACTTTTTCCTAGAGTCTCTAGTAAGAAACACAGACCTGCCGACCTTTGTCAGTTTTGGCCTTGTGAGACCCTAAGCAGAGGACCCACCTAAGTCCAGCCTGTACTTCTGTTTTTCAGAACTGAAATAATAAATGGGAGTTACTTTAAGCTACTAAATTCGTGGTAATTTCTTTGCAATAGAAAACCAATCTGATTACCTTCAAATAAAATGAGGATCAGAAAAAGATACATTTTTCTTATGATTGTTTCTACCCTTTGGCACATTATCAGTACTCTAGGAGTATTTAAGTTCGAAATGCAGAGACAGAACACATGAAGTTCAGTGGATCATCCCCACCATCTGATTTCTTTGTTTTGGGTCCCAGATAATTGCTGGAGGAATTAATCAAACAATGCTCATTGAGCCAGCTACAAATGCTTACAGTGGAACTGAACTGGATACTTGCTGCTGGGCAACTACCCTGTTATTTTTCTCCCTGTCAGAGTCCCTTTAATTGGCTCTTCCAAAATACATGTTTCCTACCAAAGGTCTGGCTTTCCATTCCCTTGCAAAGTTCATGGAGTACCCTCCCCCCATTTTTTTTTTAAAAGCAAGTCAAGATAGTCAGATATGAGTCCTCATCTTCTCTGCCTTAGCCTATCTATACTCTTGACTCAGCCTAAATGAAGTTTTTCCATGACCTTCTTCACTCATTTATTGCTTCTATCTCCAGCACCTTGTTCTTTTATCTTTCCTTTACTTTAATCTCTTCCGCCTGTAAAAGTTTGCCCGTATTTTGGGGGGGGGGGGGGGAACACTTCATTTGCTGTCATTGCTAGTTATGCTTTTTTCTCCACTAGAATGTAAGCTCCAGGAGGACTTCTCTGCTCACTGTTGTATCCTCAGAATTTAGAACAGTACCTGCCAACTAGTGGGTGCTTGATCAATATTTGTTGAAAGAATTAAATCCTGATTTTCTCTATCTTTCTGTAGCCAGACATTTTTCTTTTCTTTAACAGGTTTTTAATGTGATATGTCTTGGAACATATCAGTGTACATAGTTTGTTTTCATTCCTTAATGAACACATAGAATGATGTACCATAATTTATCTGACCATGTCCTTATTGAAGATATTGTTTCAATTTTTTCTATCATACTTAATGCTACAGTTATAAAATAGTAAAGGAAGTCTTACAAAAGTAAGCACAAGGACAAATATAGATAATACAGAATGCATAGAAGGATCAGTTTGAAAGTTCTAACATCTGCTGGTAAGAATTTAAGAAAGAGCAAGGAAAACAGATGATTATCAATAATGGATACAAGAAAATTTCCCAGAGCTGAAGTACCTACCACAAGTTTTCAGATTGAAAAGACTTTCTAAATGCACAGCGAAATAAATGATAAAAGGACCAAATCAAGAAATGTCATAATACCAAGAAAAAGAGAAGATTCTAAAAGCTTGGAGTAGTGGTGGCACGGGGGTGTGTAGGAGAGAATGAAAATGGTATTGCTTTAAAGTAAAAGGAAACAGAATGGCATTGAATTCAGTGGCAGTATTGGATGCTAGGGGGAGTTAGAACAATGCCTTCAAAAGCTGAGGGAACTTTTTTTTTTTTTTACATAGACTTCTTTATCCTGCCAAATCAAGTGTAAAGGTAGATCAAAGACCTTTTCAAGCGTGCAAGGGCTAAGTCACCTCCTGTGTACCTTTTTTTATGTTACTTTCTTAAGGGCATGGGGAGGTACTTCAGCAAAACTGGGGGGTCAACAAAGAAAGAAGGCAGCATTAGAATTCAGGAAACAATGGCTGTAACCTAGAAAAGCAGTTACAGGAAGCACCAAAGGTGACAGCTGTGCCAGCAGACCTAGAGGGCAGCCAGCCCAGACGAGTGAGAAGAGGGAAGGTTCTGAAGGGAAAACCTTCTGAAGAAAAAGAAGGAGGAGAGGTGAGTTCTGTGGTAGAGCAGTCAAAGACAATTGAAGTTTAGTAGAGGAAAACATTGAAGAAGGAAAGATCCTTAGAAACTTTAGAGAAAACAAAAAGCTGTTTGAGGAAGTAGACAGCCTTACAAAGTCACAGCAGTGTAGTACTGATTATTTATTCGACCCAAAATAGTGATGTATCTGTCTATATCAGAAGAGTAGAGGGAGGAAATATTGAGGGTAGTTTCAGAGCTTCATCCTAATCTACAATAGCATGAGTAAGTTGGTAATATCTAAAATAGATGTCAGAAAGTTGTAGGATAAACAATATCTAGGGAAATGCAGTGACTGTTCAGTAGAAACAACCAATAGTTGAGATTAGTTACCTTTAGGGATAAAGACTGGGAGTATTACCCAGACAGTAAGGAGATTGTTTTTCATTACAGTCTTTCTTTCACTATTTAATTTTCTAAATACAGGCAGGAATTATTTGGATGAAAATTCAATTATAAATTTAAAAAACTAAGTAATATATGCTCATTGTAAAACATTCAGATTGTATAAGAAAGACATGAAGTCTTTACATGAAAATCACCGTGATACCATCACTCAGGAATACTAGTTTTATATACGTATATCCTTTCAAACTTGTGTATTGGTTTTAAAATGTGTTTAATCTTTTTAACATTTTTACAATAATGACTGTGCACTGCTATGTTGAGCCATGCATATTTCACTTAAAAATATATTGTATGGCTTTCTTCCCATGTCTGTCAGTCTAGATCTACATCAACATTCTTAATGAATGAACAGTGTTCTCTTTTATAGATGTGTGTGCCAAAATTTATCCAACCAGCATACTTCTAATTCTTTGATATTTTTAATCACATGTATGTAGTAAATAACCTTTTAAGAGGTTAGCCCAGGCTTGTTTTGCTAATAATTACTTTCCACCTGGAAAGAGAACCTTGACAAGTTATTCTCTTACCCTTTCCTACTGGACCAGTCAGATAATCTCCCAGAAGTCTGGAAATTAAGATTCAGATATGCTGCATAGTCTCAGTTAAAGGAAATACTCTCCAGATAGTGGCCTTGGAGCCCCAGAGAGAGATAGAGAGAGACTGAACTTGAACTGAGCCCCAGAGAAAGAGAGATTGAACTTGATATTGAAGCCAACTTGGTTTCTGATGGCTTTCCACCATCCACTTTGTGCAACAAATATGTGTATTGTGTATATGCCAGACACTATAATGGGGATTCAGTGGTGGGAGGGACAGGGCAGCAGGTTTCTTGCCGCCTTGGAGCTTTAATTCTAATGCAGAAGATATAACAAAAAAGATGAATATGGAGTGTGGTTAGAATTGTAAAATAAATGGGGTGAATAGGGATCAGGGAAGGCCTTTCAGTGGAGGTGACCTTTCTACTAAGACCTGAAGGGTGAGTGTGAGCCAGACAACATGAAGCTAGGGGAAGAGTATTTCTGTGGGGGTTGGAAGGATGGGGGATCTTTTTGGCACAGGGAACATACAGTAAATAAGAAGTCCCTGGGATGGGAAAGAGCTTGACGAGTTTGAGGAACAGAAAGGAGTTTGGAGTGACAGTCATGAAAGAAGCTGGGAGGTGTTAGTTTGAGGTGAGTGTGAGAATACAGGTTTTGAATCAAAGCATTTGAGGAATATGGACTTTAAACTTGGTGACAAGCCATTGTAAGGTCTCAGCAGAGAAGTGCCATGATTTGATTTTTAAAATTTCCCTTATGAATGATGAATGTATTTCCTGCCCTTGGGCTTTGTTAAATATCCTTGCATCCTTATGTTAAGTTTTCCTTTAAAAAAACAAAGCAAAACAAAAAAACTCAAGCTGGTTTGGCTAGATTTTAGTTACAGCAACTTGAATCCAAAAGACTGGGTTAAAACAACGTCCTTATAGCTATTTGTGTATACAACTGTAGCCCTTCGTAAAGGATACATTCCTGGAGGTAGAATTTTAAAGGTCATTTCAAAGAATTTTAAGCTTTTGTTAGATATTTATAAATTGTCATCCAGAAAGGTAATGATTTACCTACTGTCTGCCAGTGACATCTAAGAGTATTCACTTACCCTTGGGGTGGGGGGGTGGGGGGGATGGCAGTTGTTAGAAAAAAAAGTCTTTCTGTATGATAGATAAAATAATCTCTTATCAGTTATCATGTCTTTGATTATTTATGTGTTTGTTGGTGTTTGCTTTTCTTTTTAAAAAATTTCCCTTTGTAATCTTTGATCCTCTTTCTGTTGGAGAGTGCTATCGTCTGAATGTTTGTCCCCTTCAAAGTTCATGTGGAAGTTTGATCCCCAATGTGGAAATGTTGAAAGGTGAGGTCTTTGGAAGATGATTGAATTGTGAAGGCTACACCCTCATGAATAGTTTAATCCATTCATGGATTAGTGGGCTAATGGAAAAAGGGGTTATCACCGGAGTGGCACTAGTGGCTTTATAAGAAGAGCAAGTGAGTAAGTTAGTATGTTCTTAGACCACTCCCCATGTGCTGCCTTGGGACTCTGCAGAGTCCCCGCCAAGAAGAAGGCCCTCACCAGATGCACCCACCCCTCGATCTTGGACTTCCAGCCTCCAAAACTGTAAGAAATAAAGTTTGTTTCTTTATAAATTACCCAGTTTCACATATTCTAAGTGAAATTTATTATTTTCCCAGTTAGACCTTTGGCCTTTTAATCTTGCTCATGTTAGTTACTTTTTGACATTCAGAAAGTTTTTAAAAAGAATAACAGCTTTATTGAGATAAAATTCACATATCATGAAGTTCACCCTCTCAAAGTATACCATTTGTTGATTTTTAGTATATTCACAAACTTGTGCATTGATTGCCCAATTCCAAAACATTTTCATTACCCCATATTCATTAGCAGTTACTCCCTAATCCCCTTTCTTCAAGCCCCTGGCACCCACTAATCAATTTACTTTCTGTCTCTGTGGATTTGCCTATTCTGGCCATTTTATATAAATAGAATCATAAAATATGTGGCCTTTTGTAATTGGCTTCTTTCACTTAGTGTAATGTTTTCAAGGTTCATCCATGTTATAGCATTTATCAGTACTTCACTCCTTTTTGTGGCTGAGTAATGGTATATACATCTTATAGATATACCACATTTTGTTTATTGTGAATAATGCCATGAAGATTTTTTTTTTTTAATTCAAAATATTTTAACATTTACTTGTACATATTTGTGGGTACAGTATACTGTTTCAATACATGCATATACTGCACAATGATTCACTTAAGGTTGATAGCTTCGTTTTGTACCCATTAGTCCACTTTTCCTTCTCCCTGCCCCCTCGTGAACGTTCTTTTATGTTTAAAAGGTTTTGACTTGTATTTGTTCAGATCACCATTTCTCTTTTTCTCTGTAAAGATTACTGTCTTTGTCATGTTAGACGAGCCTTCTCTATCTAGAGACTATGTAAATATTCACCTGTATTTTAAAAATTATTTTTATGATTATATTATTAAATTTTAATCTTTAATCCATATGAAAATTTATTTTGAGTTAAGATGTAGAGAAAGGATATAATATTTTGCTATAGAATCACTAGGTGTGCCTAGATAATTTATTAAATAAGTTATAATGTCCTCATTGGCTTGAAACACTATGTTTATTCATAGTCTATAGTCTGTATCAAAATAGAAAATTTATAGTAGGAAGTGTTTTCAAATTTTATTTTATTCCATTGATCCTTTTATACATTCCTGTTTTGGTACTCAGTTACAATTCTGGTAGCTTTATAATACCTTTTAAAATCTTTAAAGAGTATCCTCTCAGTTACCTTCATTTTAAAAACTGCCTGGGTATTCCTCCCCCAAAACTGTACTATTTTTTTTGTCAACTTCTAGAAAGCATTCCAATGGGATTCTGACCCAACTTGGTTAAATTTACAGATTTAGGAAAGAATTGTCAATTTTGGATTTTTCTGTGCTGCAATATGGCATGTCTTCTTTATGCAGGTTTTTCTTTTTCTGTCAGTTATATATCTTTCTTGTGAAATGTATGTTTAGGTATTTATTCTTGTCGCTATTGTAATTGGTTCTTCTCCACACTCCCTCCTCCATAATTGTATTTTTAACTAGTTATTTCATTTCATTAGAAAAGATTTGCTTTTGGCTATCAGCTAGCTCATTGACTTTTTCTTAGTTGTAATTGTTTTGGGTTAATTCTCTTGTATTTTCAGAAGGAACAGACAGAGGTCACCAACAATAACAAAGTAGGGAAAAGTTCCCTGAAAGAAAAGTTTAGTATGTTATAAGAACTCAAAACCTCATTTTGCTTGGGAAGTCAGGGAAGGCCTCTTGGAGGAAACATCATTTAAACAGAAACCTGAAGGCTGTGATAGGAGTCAGCCAGAGAGATGGCAGGAAGAGCTTCCAAACAGAGTGAACTAGCATCTGTGATGGTCTGGAGGCACAGAGTGTGCGGAACTGGAGCAAAGATGAATGGCAGGAGAGGTGAACAAAGGCACTTTAGGCCCTGTTAAGGAATTCAAATCATGAGTGTAGTAGTAAGCAACTGGAGGTTTTTGAACACATTCCAATTTGTGTTTTTAAAAGATTACTCGAGCTGCTTTGTGAAAAGTAAATTAAAGACAAACAAGAGTGGGAGAGAAGTCCAATTAGGAGGCAGTTGTAGTGGGTTAGCAGCAAACTTGCTCATTTTGAACTAGGCTGTTATTAATGACATTCTCCTCTCCTCAGCCCTTTAGTCTTTATAGAGTAAAATAAAAAACTAAATTTTTATTGGATTGAAAAATAAGTGTCATATAGGAAACGTGGAATTTCCATTTTCAGATTGACCACCAGTAGACTACATTTTATTATTGCATGGTTTGTAACTTAATAAAAAGCAGTGTTCACATATTTTTCAGGTTTCCTATGTTATTCGAGATGAAGTGGAGAAGTATAATCGAAATGGAGTCAATGCCTTGCAACTGGATCCAGCACTAAATAGACTTTTCACAGCTGGTCGAGACTCCATCATAAGAATATGGAGTGTCAATCAGCACAAGGTAAGGCAGAGATTAAGTTTACATTTTAAATCCGTACTCAGTAAATTTTGGACAAATGACTTTAATATGCTGCCAACCTAACTTCAAAACCCTGGTGCTAAACCTTGTATTTTTTAAATCTCTGTCTTTTTAGCAAGCTATACAAATCTGATGTTCAGTGCAGAAAAAGAACCACTGCTTTACATAGTTGCTCAATAATGTTTCTTTAAATGGACTTCAGTCCAGTGGGCTTTGAGTTCTTTAGCCAATGTGAACCATGTTGGCCCAATGTCAAAAGTCTGGAAAGTAAGAAAACTATGTATGTTTGGCTTTGAAATACTTTTTGGTACTTATATTTGAATTGGAATGTCACCTTTCTGGGAATTCACAATATTTCAAACAACTTAAGAAAAACATAAGAACTAACCTGGAAGAATGTGGAAATCTGCCTATCCTGCTCTCAAACATCTTTTTTTCTGGTCTTCGTTTTATGACAAGATTGAGTAGCATCATTTCTCAAATAGACTTATAGAGGGCTGTTCTCTTTGTTCATGAAGTGTCTCAAACTTGCCTGTTTTAAGTGCATGTAATTAAATACTCTTCTTTAAAAGGTCTCTCCTGGTAATTAGCCAGATGAGAGGAGTAGAAGAATCTAGAATTACTGAATTGAAATGGTGACACAGGTAGTACTCCCTTGGCCCTTGGGGTCCATTTCTTCTCTGAAGGACTGTAGATCTCATGAGAAAAACATTTAACTAAAAAGGTAAAAACAGCAGTAGGAAGCTAAAAGTGGAATTGTCCATCTCCCTCTGCCATCAGGCCAAGCTCCTCACCACACTCATCACACTCATCTCTGCTTCTGCTGTCTGTTGTGAGCCTTCACTGCCAGTGATTCAAATCCCCCTAGCCTGCAGATTCCTTCAAGGCCTGTCCTTTCTAGTAAACTCCTTTCTGTAGCACTTTGTGCTACACACAGTGCCTATCCCAGAGCTTGTTGTCTACAAGGCATAAAAATTAAGCATTTATCCTGGAAAACCTAGGTTTTCATTAATAGTAGTTAAAATTGTCCTGAAACAAAAGTTTACATCTGTTATCTTATACCCGAATACAGTTGTCAATTTTAAAGCCTTAGAGAAGTGTGTTACATTAATTGAAGAATCTAAACATAGCTATAATTTGTAATTATTTTATTCTCTAATATAAACTGTTATGATTTTTCTTTTAATTTCAGCAAGATCCATATATAGCATCTATGGAACACCACACCGATTGGGTAAATGACATTGTACTCTGTTGTAATGGGAAAACATGTAAGTATTTCTTTGGACTACAGGACTTCTATAAATTTTTATTTTTAATTCAATTTCATATATTTTTCATTTTTTTATATAAGTATTTATAAATTCTTTATTGAAGTATAACATACATACAGAAAAGTACACACACTTTGAGATTACAGGTCAGCAAAATTTTATAAGGTGAATACCCAAATCAAAACACAGGAGGCTGGCCGGTTAGCTCAGTTGGTTAGAGGGCAGCCTTATAACACCAAGATCAAAGGTTTAGTTCCCCATACTGGCCAGCTGCCCTCCAGAAAGAAAAAAATAGAATCACAGGGACAAAAAACCAGAATATTACCAGAAACCCCCTTGTGCCGCTCTCTCAGTCATTACTCCTTGTCTCAAGATAACTGCTCTCCTGTCTCCTAAACATCATAGGTTAGTTTTCCCTGCATTGCATGTAAATAGACTCATACAGTATATATTCTTTTTTTAGTTCTTTTTTTGTTCTTATTTTGGTAGGATTCATTTCTTGGTTTTACAAGTCTGAGTTAGAGAACTTTTTCTTATTAGTTGAGCCTTCAACATTAAAAAAGTTTGCCCTGCCTATTTAAAAGAAAATGTATTTGAGGCAATATAGAATAGGTTCTAGAAAGAGCTTTTGTATATGTACGTGTGTGTGTGTGAGAGAGAGAGAGAGAGAGAGAGATTAGTTTGAAATACAGAAGTCCCTCCTAATCTGCAGGATACATTCTAAATCCCACAATGGATGCCTGAAACCACAGTAGTACTGAACCCAATTGCCGTCAGTTGAAACACGTTTCTATTTTTTTTTTTTTTTTCTGTCTTTTTGTGACCGGCCGTACCGCGCTCAGCCAGTGAGCGCACCGGCCATCCTTATATAGGATCCGAACCCGCGGCGGGAGCACTGCTGCGCTCCCAGCCCCGCACTCTCCCGAGTGCACCATGGGGTCGGCCCTGAAACACGTTTCTGATCATGTCTTCCACCCATAAATTTGACGCCTTTTCTATCTTTACTAAGCACTTATCACACATTGTGGCTATTACTTTTGCAGTGTGAGGTGTGACAGCAAAACGAGCATGAATTTCTTTTTCCTTCTTTTCAATATCACGGATAGAAGCCTCATTTTTACTGTAGATTTTAGCAAGCTCAGAATGTAATTTTTTTCTTTTCCTTATTAAGTCAAGAACTTCTACCTTTTCACCTAAAGGAAGCACTTTATGCCTTCTCTTTGGCATATCTGAACTGCCAGCATCACTACTCTTGCACCTTGGGACCATTATGAAGTAAAATAAGGTTCCTTGAACACAAGCACTGCGATACTGTGAGGTCTGATAACTGAGAAGGCTCTTAAGTGACTAAGGGCCGGTAGCCGATACAGAGTGGATACACTGGACAAACAGATGATTCACATTCCAGGGAGGAGGGAGCAGGATGGCACCAGATTTTATCATGCTACACAGAATGATGTTCAGTTTAAAACTTAAGACTTAGTTGTTTCTGGAATTTTCTGTGTAATATTTTCAGGCTACTGATAACTAAAACCATAGAAAGCAAAACCAAGGATATGGGGAAAATACTGTAATGTTACATTGTTTTACGATAAGTTTTTAAAGTTTTTATAAGTCATACTACTAAGGGGTTTGTTAATTCTTTGCCTCTTCTAGTAATATCTGCTTCTTCTGACACGACAGTAAAAGTATGGAATGCACATAAGGGATTTTGCATGTCAACACTAAGGACGCATAAGGTAAAATAACTAACATTGGTCTCAGTGTCTTTAGTGTAATATTGGTATCTCAGTATGTTGTGTAGCTCATTTTCTTATTGATCTACAGAGTAGATCATAGTATGTCTGTTCTGTTACAGGATTATGTAAAGGCCTTAGCATATGCCAAGGATAAAGAACTGGTAGCATCGGCTGGGTTGGACAGACAGATATTCCTTTGGGATGTGAATACTCTAACAGCACTGACTGCCTCAAATAACACTGTCACAAGTAAGGTGTTTGAAAAAAATTTATTTGAAAGTGATCCAAATTAACATAAAGAATGATTTATAAAACGTCTTTGATAGATTTGCATAGAGACAGTGGTTCATATTTTGAGAGTGCTTCTACCTACAGTGTTCTAGCCCCCAACAGTACGATCGAACAACAGGGAGCTAGTTCCTCATTGCAGTCTAAAAATGGTGACTTCTCCAGTAGCCTGGTTATTTTTTGTACATGGGCATGTCATAGCTCCTTAGCTAAAGTGGAAGTCCCTACAGGGTAGAAGAGTCTGTCTTATCATTACTTTGTATCTCCCACAGCATTGCCTAGCCTAAATCCACACACTTAGCAGGTGATTACCTGACAAAGTAGATGGTTTTCTGACTTTTGAAAGTGTTACTATTTATTAA
The DNA here is from genome assembly GCF_027409185.1 of Cynocephalus volans. Lineage (NCBI taxonomy): Eukaryota > Metazoa > Chordata > Mammalia > Dermoptera > Cynocephalidae > Cynocephalus > Cynocephalus volans. The sequence continues at coordinate 50,439,866 of NC_084470.1, forward strand.
GAGTGTTTGAGTTAATGGCCAAGATGGAAATACCCAAGGAAAAGAAAGAAAAGTGCCAATTAGGCAGGACCCTTTCAGAGCAGCCCTGAAAGAATCCAGCTAATTCCAGAGAGCCCAGGGAGACTAGGGTGCTTTTAGAGGTAATTCAGAGACGTTCGTGGCAGGTTAATAGCATGGATGTTTCATCAGCTAAAAGATCTCATATGAGTCTAGACTTGAAATTCAGCCTCACATTTGGACCAACCTACTAGAGTCATCTAGGCCAAGTGTCAGAAGAGACTTGTAGGAGCACATTTTTGGCTAATTCTGACCTGGAAGATCTGTGTTCAAGACATGGGCCTGAGCTATCGAGATTCCCTACATTACAGGTCTAATTTATTATGACTGGGGAGTGCCCTCATTGTTATAGCTAAAACAGTTTTTCTAATATAACTTAGTATGTGCCAAGAAGGGCAGGTTGGGAGACTGGTATTTATAATTTCTTGAATTTTGTTTTCCCCTGTTTGCCAGGAAATTTGTCAAGGTCTAAACACGATATCTCTTGTTCTTCTCCTTGATTTTTCACTTGTACCCCACCTCAGTGATTGAGCAGCTGGTCACTGCTGGGGGCTATCATGATACATCATTAGGCCGTGTCTCTGTAGATGTAAAGCCTGCTTTGAAGAGATATGGTAGGGAACAAAGCAAAACAAAAACAGGATTGTCACACGGTCAGAGACTAAGCTTAGTGGGAACAGATTCTGCTGTAGATATGTGTTGCTTAGAATTATTTAGAGAGGATATCACACTTTTTTTTATGGTTATAGAAATAATACTAATAATAGCTAACATTTATTAAGTACTTACTACAAGCAGGTATTTTGTAAACACGTTACATGTATTAACTCTTTTATTCATAACTTCTCAGTTTGTTTATATTTATTTATTGTAAAATTAGGGTCATGCTGTATAGATAGTTTTATGTGTGTAACTTTTTTCACTTCAGTGGTATTGAGTTCTGAATCAAAGGGCATGAACATAAATCTTGCTACACATTGCCTGATTTCCTTCCAGAGAGGTTGTACCAATTTATCCTCCCACAAATAATGTATGCGAGTGCCTTTTTACTGTATTTTTTAAAGAATTAAGTAGTACCTTGTTTTTTATCTGATTTGGTGTATAAAATGGCATTTTTGTTTTGATTTGTGTTTTCTTGAATAACAGTGAGATTGGACTTTTTTTCATATTTATTGGCATTTGTGTATTTTTGAGAGTACATTACTTATGTGGATAGTTTTTAAATGGCAGTGCAATTTAATTTAGCACAGATATTTATTGAGCTCTTGTGTATGCAAATCCAATAAAGGTGTAAATTTTGATAACAATGCTATTCTTTAGAATTACCTTCATTATAGGTAGATTTCTTTTCCTTAGAGTACTCACAAAGATAAGATTTTCTAAATTGAAGATTAAACCTGTAATTTTTTGCTGACTAGTTATTAAACAGCTGATGATTTTGTTAACATTTAGCTCCATTTATTCTCAATAGCTTCTTCTTTAAGTGGGAACAAAGATTCCATTTATAGCCTGGCCATGAATCAACTGGGAACAATCATTGTATCAGGGTCCACTGAGAAGGTAAGGCAGAGCTTAAAGAGATTGTTTGAACTCTAGAAAACAAAGAAACCAAAGTACTTTGATGTGTGTAATTATTAAATATATAAACAATAGTATTGCCTAGTAGATTCTAAAAGAAAGGTTTTATTTGAAATAAATAAAAGTGTAACTATATACTCTGTGTGTAGTGACGGGAGGAGCGGGCTGGGGGCTGTGCCTTTTTTGACATCAGAAAGGCTGCCTGCCTAAGGTTGGGAGCCTTAGACAGTGTCCACTGGCAGAAGCAGTATTTCATCCTCAGAATTTAATGGTTATTATTTGACTTACAAAAGTTGTCTATTATTTAAATTCAATCCTATATATATTTAGTTTGTGTAATATTCTGTTAAAATTCACAGGTTTTAAGGGTATGGGATCCAAGAACATGTGCAAAATTAATGAAGCTTAAAGGGCACACGGATAATGTAAAAGCATTGCTGCTGAACAGAGATGGAACACAGGTATGCAGTTTAATTTGGACATTGACCTAATTACCTTATTAGAAATGTTTCCACTTTGTGTAATATTGCATAGGTTGATTTGAACCAAAGGCTACATATATTATAAGTGTAGTCTAATTTTAAAGATTTAAAATGCTAAATTGCATATTTAAACTAGTAAAACTATTCTATTTGCATCACTTTTAAATAAAAGCGAAATAAAGAATTTCCTTAGAATAATTCTAATACAGATGAGTATATGCAATTTTGTGTACAGAGACTAAAATAACTAAAAATGTTGCCTGTGTAAAACAAGGAAACTTTGGTATTGAAGGCTTTTTAATTGTATTAAGTGGAAAGTTTCCTCACAGTGGGTCTGACTTTGGCGCACATTTTGTCAATTGATTATATAGATACAGTCTATACGTCTAGTTTACAGTTAGCATTTCAAAGAAAAACATTTTTGTAATGTTTGAACATTAGCTCTATTGGCTACAAATTTGTAAATTATAAATCACAATTCTGTTTGTTATAGCAATGGAAAAATAACTTTTTATAAATGTAGACAATGAAAAACAAGAAAAACTGAGCACCATTTTATGGTATGACATACCTCTACCACTTACCCCTACCTCCCCTAGCCATTTTTTCCCAGAGGGCAGCAGTAGGTTCAGAGATAATTGGAATTGATTGTGACGGGGCTAGAAGAGGGCAAGTAGGAAGATGATGAGATGAGAAACACCATCGGTCTTACTTCTGTGGAAATTACAACATGGAAATTGCCCCACATGTGAGTCAGAGAAATCTTTGTCCCCAGAAGTGAAAGGAAGGTTTTAGCCAAAGGAAGGAAATCATTTTTCAGAACCAGAAGAGAGGCTTGAAGATACTTGTTGAGGTCTTTGGAGATGTGGAAACATCTTGATGTTAATGAGCTGTGTGACTTCGAGGAGAGGACTTCCCTTTTACTAGTCCTTAATTTGCTCATCTACAAAGTGGGAATCATAATGTATAGTTTGTATAGTTGGGGGGGGGGGGTGTGTGTGTGTGTGTGTGTGTGTGTGTGTGTGTGTGTGTGTGTGTGTGTGTGTGTGTGTGTGTGTGTGTGTGTGTGTGTGTGTGTGTGTGTGTGTGTGTGTGTGTGTGTGTGTGTGTGTGTGTGTGTGTGTGTGTGTGTGTGTGTGTGTGTGTGTGTGTGTGTGTGTGTGTGTGTGTGTGTGTGTGTGTGTGTGTGTGTGTGTGTGTGTAGTGTGTGTGTGTGTAGTGTGTGTGTAGTGTGTGTAAGGTAGAAGCCCAATGCAGTCAGCTCCTCACTATTTGAAATGTACATGCAAGGCTGTACCTGAGATGGTTGCCCAGGCCCGTTCTTTAGTTTGTCCAGGAATGAACTGGATCCCATGGTCTCCTTGGTTTCCAGAAGTGGGCTGGCAGACTTTCTAAAGCTCCTCCTGTCTGCTACACTCCATGCCTGTTTTCTTTATGTACAATTAAGTACAATTATGAATGTGCTTATATGTGAGATGATTTAAGTGTCATATTTACAGTTACGAATGCACTTCACCTGAAGCTACATTTACTGCAAGCATTTACATTAAAAGCTGCCTGTCCATCTTAGAGTGCATAACTGATATGTATCATTCTTCGTCTAGTTTCTCTTCTATCATTTTTCTTATTGGCAACTATAGACTAAATGTAAATTTAGCCACCAACAACACAGCATCTTTACATTATTGAATGATCAACAAAACAACTATAATAACTGATCATTGGGGAAAAGGAAGAAAAAGAAAACTTTACTTACTGATTCTTGAACTCTTGTAATATGGAAGAAATAGTTATCTGTTACTGGGCCAGTGTATATATTGCATCCTGCAGAATTGCCCTACAGACTTGTAATGTAGGGTCTCTGGTGGCATTGTTAAGTCAGGGACTTAATGGTAAGATATATATGTATACATATGCATGTATATAAAGTACGCCAATGAATCCCATGAACATCTGCTTATTGCCTACTCCTTTGTTGTAGAGTAAGATCCTTAGTTACTAAGTCTATTTGAGGTTGTGCCCAAGGGAGTTCTTCCTGTGAAGAGGTCTGTCAGCATTGCAGTTGTTTTGATTGGTGCCAACGATATTAGCATCTGTCTTCTCATTTTTTGTGTCACTCACAGAGTTTTTCTTGTGATATAAGTCCTGCTGAACCTAGTTTATGGGTCTGGGGGATCTCAGAGCATCAGGCCACTCCTTGCCCCAACTTACCTTGCCTATTTGGCTGTTCTCTATTAGCAGTTGAGATTGTCACTAACCATCTCAAGAACACTCCTGTTGATCAGCAGCAACCTGGCCCCAGTACTGGTACTTCCCATCTTTACTGGAAAAACAAAGAGTACCTGATCAGGGCTACAGAATCTGTTCCACTTAGTCGGATTTAGCAGAACCATTTGAGACATTGTGTCCTAGTCTCAGAAGTTACCTCACAATGGACATCTTCATGTTTACTTAGTGGAAGAATGGAGGCAGTGGAAAATGTTTGGGTGACTCTTCCAGCTTCTACAGATATCAGGCACTAGAATTCCTATAAAACAGGACATTTTTTAGCCATACTACCAAATGCTAATAAGTTGGCCAACACTGAACTTTAAAAGTGGTTGCTCTCTGTTTGGGTACCTGCTTTTTTGTAGTTTTAAAATACTATCATCAGAGATTATTACTTGTACCCTGTTAGCATTGATACAGCGTGTTTCCTTATCTGCTTCCAGCTGTGCACTCTGGGTTTGGGACGTGTCCGTTTCCTTTTGCAAGTTGCCCAGGCTACGCTGACTTTCAGTCCATCATCTTCACCTTCCTTATCCTCTTTGTCAGACCTTACTCTCTCTAGGTGCACAGTCAAAGCTTTATCTCTTCCTGGAGTGCAGAGCCCTTCTTTGGCCCCTACCCCATCAGATTGCTGTGGTTCTACACACGTTGAAGGCCTGCTTGTATTGTAACCTTACCCCTGATAGTTTCTTTATTGATTGGTCTCTTGGTTCCATAGTGAACTAGTTGTAATATGTTATTAAACCACTGATGCTCCTGGCAGCTTGTAGGGGAGTCTTCTAGTATGTATTTATTTAATTAAACATGTCCAGGTTTCTAAAGCACTTTAAAGTCACAGGCAGGCCATAAATCCTTAACATTCCTGAAGACGTCATCTCTTCAGACACTTTCCAAATCCCCAAGCCCACAAGTATCTTCTCTTCTTTGAAGGTCTTTGCTTATTTAATTTCATACTCCAGCACCAGCCATTGCTTTCTTCTCAGACTGATTTTTTTTTTTTTTTCTCCAAGGAAATGAAGTTTTTATCCTCTTCTGTAGGTCACCATGGTAACTGGTCAAGAGCATGCTAAGTGTGGACATGGGGTGGCTAATTCAGCCTGTTTCTGTCACATTCACCATGTGCTCAGCCCTAATTTGTGTGCCAGCAGCTTTTATGTAGTTGACTCTCCTGAGCCTTTAGAAATAGTCAGAATTGCTAATGTTAACCACTTGAGGCTCGTATGGGAAGTGTCCAAGGTCACAGAGAATGGGTGGTAAGCCTGTGACTAGATCCTGCTTATGACTTCTTTCAACAGAATTCAAGAGTCCTGGCAGACCATCAGGAATCCAGAGCCATGAGAATGGGGATGAGACGGAGAGGTGACTTAGGACTCCAAACGGCTTGCTGGCCTAGTGCAATAATTGTCAAACTTAGTGTACATTAGAATCACCTGGAAGCCTATAAAAAAATGCTGATTGCTGGGCTCCACCAGAGTTTCTGCCTCATTAGGTTTGGGTAGGACCCCAAAATTTACATTATTAATAAGTTCTGAGGGGAGGCTAGTGCTTCTGGGACCATACTTTGAGAACCACAAGCCTAGTCCAGAGTGCTACCTTAACTTCACCTGCTTTCCAACTCCATCTCCCTTAGTGGTAGATAATCCGAACAGGACTTGCCTGCAGGATTCACGAGTAGTCAACAAATGACCAGGTAGAGACGACAAGGCAGTTTTGCTGAGAGACTTCCCCTGCTTGAGCATGCACTGTTGTCTTTGGTTGTTTCAGCCTGTGGTGCATGCTTGTCAGGAGCCTGTATCAGAGACGAAATATAGATTGTTAGAGAGATGTGTTTGGCAGTGTAGAGGCAGGGGAGAAGCCCAAGAGCAAAGCACAGAAAAGCAGGAACTTTTTGGCAGGTTTCTATCTAACCTTACCTTACCTTTGTTTGAAGTGCCTTTCCGGCAGTTCTGATGGGACAATTCGCCTTTGGTCCCTTGGCCAGCAGAGATGTATAGCAACATACCGAGTCCATGATGAAGGTGTCTGGGCCCTGCAAGTCAATGATGCCTTTACACACGTGTATTCAGGAGGAAGGGACAGAAAGATTTATTGTACAGACCTAAGAAATCCTGATATTCGGGTGCTAATTTGTGAAGAAAAAGCACCAGTTCTCAAGGTATGTTATATATTTTAGCTTTATAATTAAGGTTGTTACACATATTAGCCAAATACAGCAGTATCTATATTAAAACATATATCAGGTGTGGGATTGTAAAAAAAAAAAGGTATTTCACCACAGGCAGAACTTGACAGAATAAGGAAGAGTGGGCACTTGTCTGGATAGAACTGTATCAGTATTAGATCCTCAGGGGGTCAGTGTTGAGGCAGTTTTGTGTTTTGCTTTTACTTTTTTTAACAGTTTTGTAAGTCACCAGTAGAGGGAATTGTGACTTCTTAGGTACATCAGTGATGCATGTCTCTCTCACTGATGAATTCTAGTGAGATTGTCTCACATTTGTTCCTGAGCTTGCCTGGCTTTCCAGATCTGTCCTTAGAAGGAAGAATATGAGGAGTTAAGGTTGTTTGTGAGCAGGCAACAAAGCAGAAGTAGTTCTGAGAAATGTGTCCACAGTCTCTAGAGTAAGGATGTGGAAGAGTACTCCTGAAGGAAAAGAGGCAGCGAGCTTCTTCATACTTCAAACTGTTACCACCTCAAAGCAGTTCTGATAATCAGGGTCTGCAATGTGGATAAAAAGGTACTTGAGGAAGTCTTTAGAAGCCATCCATATTTACATCTGCTAAAAGTGAAGCCTAGATGGAAAAATGGCCCGTCAACATATGACAAGATGTTCAACTTCATTGATAGTTACGGAATTGCACATTAAAATAACAGTGAGGAATTTTCTAAACTTAAAACGGAGCCATAATGACAGCACTACTACCTTTTCTCAGAAATCAAAACTATTTGAAAATAGGGAAAGCAAGAAACAGAACTGCAAATAACCATCATCTGAAAGCTAAGTGACATCTGAAACCCCAGACCACTGTATGGGTGGAAGGGCTAAAAAAGGGAATGCAGGTCAAGTGAGACAGTTGTGAGGATGCCTGTGGCCTAAGAGCTCAGACAAAACTGGCAAGTACGGTTGCTTAAAATAGATGGCACACCCCTAATGGACCAAACCAATAATCCTTTAGAGAAGGAAGGAGTGAGGCTGAATTAGTAATCATACATACACAGCATGAGTGTAGGCAGTAGGCTGATGGGAGAAACGAGTGTGGAGGAGAAACACACTGCATTGTGAACCCTGCAGCTGCCGGGTCTCTTTGCTGTATAAAAAAGACTAAGAGAACATGGCACAAACATGACTATGTGTTATAAAGAATATCATTTTGAACTGAGGAAGATTCCCATGAGCTGCGAGTCTAGCCCTGCCCCCACCACTCCAAATCTATAGTTTCCTGGAACAGGAAGAATTAGTGGATGAATGTCCGGTGATTCCATTTGTGTAATATATACATGCATATAAGTATATATTTATAGGTACAGTACAGTTGTCCCTCAGTATCTGTGGGGGATTGGTTCCAGGATCCCCTGCATATATCAAAATCTGTGGATACTCAAGTCCCACAGTTGGCCCTGTGGAACCCATCTAAATGAAAGGTCAGTCCTCCGTATATGTAGGTTCTGCATCCCACAAATACCGTATTTTCAATTCGTGGTCGGTTGAAAAAAATTTGCACGTAAGTGACCCTGTGCAGTTCAAACCCATGTTATTCATGGGTCAACTGTATTTTTAAAATACGGAAGAATATTCAGTAAACTGTTCTCAGGTGTCCAGTCCTTAGGCAGGGGTTCTTTTCACTTTTGCTGTGTAGTTAGAATGTTTTTTTTACTACAAACATTCTCAAAGAAAAAAGAAATGTATTACCTTGTTATTGAAAAAGAACATAAAAACTGGAGTAGCAAAACCAAAAAATTATAGAAAATCTTCATCTTTTTGACTGCATCCACATAGGTCCCTCAAATTATCCACACTTAAAACGTTCAGCCAGTGTTTTTGGTGAGGAGTCACCCTATTATACTTTTATAGGGCTATGAATTCCTTTAACAAAAATACTCCCAAAAATTAAAAAATAAAAAATGAAATAAATAAAAATTTAAAAAACAAAGAGACTTCCTCATTCTTCTGTGCATTCCTAGCTTTTAACACATGCCTTGGTATAGTCAACATGCAATTGTTAAACAAATAAATTGATATTTAATAATGTATATTTAGCTCTGGCAGTTCTGAAGAGGTGACATTCCACAAAGCAATATTTTTGTGCTTTGTTTTCAGATGGAACTTGATAGGTCAGCTGATCCCCCCCCTGCAATCTGGGTTGCAACCACTAAGTCTACAGTAAATAAATGGGTAAGTGAGCCACTGAATACCTGGGAAAGGTTTATAAACGTGGTTTGTTATCACAGACTTGCCAGACACCAGTAGCAAATGCTCATTTTGACCCTGACTCTCAACATGTTTTGGGGCAGTGGGAAAAACCTGAAAGCCCCTATGAATGCAGGTGTGATCTTACAGATCATACTAAAATTAAGGTAATAGTTGAAATGAAGCTTCTGACTTCTTTGTCAGGAGACAAGATACACTTTGATGTGCTTAGAATAGGCACTGTTTTGCCCAATAAAACCAGTAAGTAATTAAAGGACATTTAAGGTTTGTTTGCTTACCAGATTTTGTGGATGGTAAAGGAAGAAGTGTTTGCATTTATTCCTGTATATATGCGGGTCAAGTGCTCTTTCTGTGTACTTATAAAAATGTCATATATCTTGTCTAAATTTCATCGTGACAATTTGTGATCAACATAATTTTACCTGGAAGACGACTACTGCTTTTTTGCCTAATTTTCTCTACAAAAGGACAACATTCCCTTCTTAATATTTGTTTTTGTTTTAAATGATGGTAGATAATTGTACTGTGACTAAATATTTTTTGGTTGATGTAGTGGTTGTTGAGGTTTTCTCATTTGTATGTTCTTTAACTTCATTTTTCTTGCCACTTTAAACAGACTGACAAAGCTTATAGAACACAAAATGATTAAATAAAAAATTTCGTTCCTTTAGACATTGAAGGGAATTCATAATTTTAGAGCCTCTGGAGATTATGACAATGACTGTACAAATCCCATAACACCCCTTTGTACACAACCTGACCAGGTTATTAAAGGTAAGAAAATTGGAAGGTATTGTACCTTTTATTGAGGTTAATTATAGTGATTAAGACATTGACGAAAATAAACAGGATGACCTTTCTTTAAATGCAATTCTGATGTAAACGAAAGACTAATAATAACATATTGGTTTATTTTTAAAACAAGAAAAAGTTATTTTAAAAAATGCTGCCTAGTGACTTTAAAAGCGGGCTTTCTTGAGTTAATTTTTTTTGCCCAACATCAGAATAGCTTTGGTAAAGCCAGCAGCCACTTTGTAAAATATATGGGGTTTCATATTGTCTTTTGGCACAAACCAGAAAAGGACAGATGTGGTCCTGAAAGCCTACATGCTCTAGCTGGTTGTGGCAAAAAACAGGGTGTGTGTAATGTCAGAGTTTGGGATTAGAATCTTGTATGACACATTCATCTGTAGTTCATAGATGTCTGTGCTGTTACCTTTAGAATAGAGTATCCATTCAGGAGGCAAAAAGAGAAGGATGATGGGAGGAAAAGCTAATGCAAGATGAAACTCATTCAGAGATGACCTGTCATCATTTGGACTGTTCCCAATGGGTAAAACTGTTGGCTCTCAACAGTTTTCTACTGGTAGCTCTTTGAAGTGAACAGCCCTTTAATCTATAATATATTGTTAAAATCAGTCTTTTTTAGATGTTTATAAATGAACATAAATAATTGATTGACTTTTAAATTGCCTTAAATATAATTATATAGTCTTCTGGTTTGTCTTCTCCCTTCTGGTAACTAGTAATGGTTTATGTTCCTTTTACATGCCAGTTAACAATTATTGTCACACTGTGAATTTAAATGGAGAATTGTTTTGCTAATTGTGTTTTTTTTTCCCTTTAGGGGGTGCTAGTATTATTCAGTGCCACATTCTTAATGATAAGAGACATATATTAACCAAAGATACCAATAATAATGTGGCATATTGGGATGTATTGAAGGTAAGTGTCTTTTTTGGATTAAATATAGGTTGTTGGATCATGTAGTCTTGTTAGTTTTCATTTTATATATATGATAATCAAGATAGTAAATACATAAAAATTGAATTGCAATAATACCTTATCTTGGAGGTGGATACTTTTCTTATGTATTAGATAAGTCCATAGTTTATCTTTTCAAGCACCTAAACTATCTGAATGGAACCTTTTTCTCTGGTTAGTATATTGCAAACTGTGTTACATGCTGCCTTAAAAACTGAGTACATCAAAGTTTCTCATCCTTGACGGTATTGACATTTTGGGCCAGATAATTCTTTGGGGGTGGGGAGGGGCTGTCCTGTGCATTAGGATGTTTAGTAGCATCCCTAGCCTCTACCCACTAGATGCTGGTAGCACCCCCAGACCTCCAGTTTTGACAATTAAAAATGTCTCCAGACATTGTCAAATGTCTGGAGGGAGGAAGGAGGAAGAAGGGTGCAAAATCACCCTAGGTTAAGACCCACTAGAGTGCACAGAATAAGTCTGGCTGTTGCTTAGGACTTACAGCCATCACTGTGAGCATCAGTTACAATCTAGTTCACATTATGATGACTCCCTCTGGGACACTTGAGGTGCAATTAAGCTATTCAGCCACATTCTAAATAGCACTGAAGAATTTGTCAGCAGATTGGAAAGTTAGTCTGCTTTTATAATTCTGACAAATGTCCCTTCTAGTGTTGTTGGTTTATTTGCTCAACACATATTTCCTGGATCTAATGAATATTGTGTGTAAGGAACTGGGTTTGAGGGTCATAAATGATGGAAAAGTGTGTACCATGATCTCTTCTGGTAAGAGGGACAAGAGTAGTGGAATGTGAAAACTTTATAGATAGAGAGTAAACAGATCGCAGGATAGTTGTGGACAAGGGCTGTTACTTACAACTGGAGAAGTCAGGAGAGCTTCATGGTGCAGAAATCCTTTGAACAAGAGCTTAAAGGTTTCCAGCAGATGGATGGGGGTAGAGGGCATTTCAGGAAGAGGGAATAAATGACAGAGGTGCAGAGGAAGAGTGGTACGTGCTTATTTAGAGCAAGCTGAGCAGTTTTCTTTATTTGGAGAATAGAGTAAATATAAAGGAGTAGGGGTGTAAGGATGAAAGATGACATTGGGTCATTTTTCAGATTCTTAAATTGCGGACTCCAGAGTTAGTATTTTTTTGGTACTCTGTAGAATCTTAGGTAATGTTAGAGCAGGAAAATCCCATTTTCAGAGCCATAGTAATATATGTAATGGGAAACTGGAAGCTTGAAGACAGTTGTCTTAGGCGTAGTGATTTGGGGATCTAAAAGAAGAGATAGATGTTGGGTATATTATAAAGGAAGAATTGAAAAGATCTGGTGTTTTGGTTAAGCTCCTAGTTACAAGGAAGAGAGATTCACTTAGATTAACTTCATAATCTAAAGAATGAGATAAGCAAGTTTCTTAGTGGGAAAAATAGACTGTCTCTGAATAGAAACCTTGGCCTAAGCACCACTTTTCCTCCCTGTGGGAAGTCCATTATGAAACAGTTGCTTGGTGAGCATGACTTCAGAACAAGAGGACTTATATATTTTACTTGAAAGTTTAATTGCAGCAGGCTTCAAAAGTCTAATTAGTTTTTCTCTATAACAGAGGGATGCCTGTCAGGTGGCTAGAAAGTTAGATTTTTTTCAGAGAAAGGTCCTGTATGGATTGAGAGGATGCAGAGCAGCCCTAAGGAACTCATTGGCAGGAATTCTTGATTTTTCACTTTGATACTCTACCACTAATGTGGCCCTAGCTCTGTCCTGTGGCTGGACTTCCCCTCATGCTGCCCAGCACCTGAGTGTCTCCAGAATACCCAAGAGAATCTGATCAGACCAGCTACTCTTTGAGAGTTGACTTACTGATTTTCTGCCTATGGTTCTGTTGTCCACCTGTGGTCTAGTTAGCTGAGGTTGGAGTAGAGTCCTGGTGTCTGAATGGAGGTAGTTCTCCTTAGAGCTCTGAGCTAGCATGCACCATAATTGGCATTTCTGTGTACCTGGCAGCTTTCTATATCCAGATAATAGAACTTGAGGTTTTGAGATCAAATGATTGGCTGTAATAGATGTGACATTACACAGTGTAGGGAAGTCAGAAGTGTTTAGGAACATAAGCTTAGGAGCTGGACAGATCTGCATTCTAATCTTGGCTCAGCTATCTCTTAGCCAGGTGGTCTAGGGAACATGCTGAACTTCTCTAAGCCTTCTCTAAGATTCCTAAAACGTGAGAGGGTACCTATTTCTTAGTGATGTCAAGGGGACATTCAAGAAATATTTAGCAGAGTGCCTGGCACATAATAGTTAGAAGGCTATTAGACTACTATAGGTGAAAGATGGTATTTGTCTATAGGGTGCGAAAGGGAATGGGAAAAAACATGATTAGAAAAATATTAGACCTGTGAACAAGAGTGATCCTTTAATGAAAGAGGTGTAAAGGAAAGGAAGAAACAAGAATGAGTCCCAGGTTTCTGGATTAGATAGTTTGGTGACTGGAAGTGATATAGGGAATGGAAGATGAAAAATGGGTTTTAGGGAGAAAGGGGCATGCTAAGAAAGATGACAAATTTGAGTGTATATGGGATATCTGTGTAGAGGTATCTGATGGGCAAACAGCTGTACAGTTGAATGCACAGTTTAAAGAACTGGTCTGGAGAAAAACGTTCAGTAGTCAGCAGCTTGTGTATTACAATTGATGTCATGGGAAATGTCAGGGTTTCCAAGGTACATGTCTAGACTGAGAAGAGAAGAAACCAGATCATCACTCTTTCAAGGATGTTGGAAAAAGAGGAAGCCACAAAGGTGTATGACAAAAAGGGGTAAGAAAACCAAGAGCAGATGGCAACTCAAGAACTAATTGAGTGTTTCAGATAGGAGTTTGTGGTTAGTGTCGTCAGCTTGCTGAGAGTTCATTTAAGATACGGAAGTAACATGCACATGGATTATAACCATAAAAAGAGTGATCTCTGGGGTGAGTCCTAAGGGCAAAATCAGATGGAGTGGGTTAAGTAGTGATTGGGAGGTAAAGAAACTGAGAATTTGAGTGGAGATAATCCTTGACGAAATTTGACTTTTCTGTCTTTGGGTAGAGGGGGGCCAGGAAGGGGCAGTAGATGGAGAGGTTTTAGGGGCAAGAGTGCCAAGGGAAAGTTTTGTTTTTGCTTGGTTTTGTTTGGTGTCCATTTTTAAGATGGAAGAAATTTAGCGTGTTTCAACTCCTCATGGGGAGAAGCCACTAGAGGCATGAGGGGATAGATGATAGTACAGGATCCCAAGAAATAAGAGGTAAGGGAACTAGAGCACAGCCAGAAGGGGCACCTTTTTCCTTGAGGTGTCATAATACCAAAGTCAAGGATTTGGATCCCTGTAGCAGCAAAAAAAAAAAAAAAAAAAAAAAAAAAAGCATAAAGTTAAGGGGATTTTGTCAAGGCTTCTCTCTTTTTTGAGAAGGAGTCAGTCATGTGCTTAAGATAGTGGGGGAGGTGGCAAGGTCAAAGGTATAAGAAGAGTTGCGATTTGACAAACTTTTTATGGAGGACTGACTTTGGAAACAAAAGAAAATCCCAGATAGCATTAATAATCCAGTTGAGGTTGGAGATTGTACGCTTATAGTGAGAATATTATCAAGGAATTTAGAGACCAACATGTCATATGTGTTGCCCATGTGGATGCTGTGGTGTTCAGGATGAAAACAAGAACTTTAGATGGACTGCAAAGCAGTAAACCAGGACTCAAGTCTCTAGTAAATGAGGGAGAGTGACCTCAGAGTTTGCTAGATGGAAGTAAAGGAAAGGTGTAAGTTTACCGCAACAAAATGACACGGCCCTCAAAGAAATAGGAGTTTTTATATGGAGAGGGTGGAGTAATGGTCTCCATGTAGCACTGGGGAGCAAAGGGATGTGTGAGAACAAGCAGTTTCCCTTTGAGAAGATGACTGATGAAGTGGGACCATTGGGAGAGAGACAGTTGCTTTTAAGATGAGGAGGGAACATTCTGTGGTATGGTTTAGAACTGAAGTAAGCTGTCATTGGAAGTACCACTTGGTGCCAGAGGACGTTCAGGACATATTCTTGGGGAGCACACATATTTAAGGAATGTGAGAAGGGATAAAGAAGGATTACAATACTCAAGAAAGAGAAACTTCTAAATTACTGCTTATATAAGCTGTTTTCTGAGGGTAACTTCACAGTTCTCTTAAGGTAAGCACTTAGTAACTTATTTGTTCTTTGGAAATTCTCTCTCTTTTTTTTTTTTTGACTTATTTTTGAGTTTCATTTGACATTGCTTCCACGTAAGTGTGGTGATATATCAATATCAGCAAATTAAATTACAGTATCCCCCCCAAAAATAATATTTTGTGGTTTTTAGTTTAAAATTTTAGTAGCAGCAGATAGTTACTTAAGGACAAATGCTTTAAGATAAAAAAATAATTCACTGTATTCTTTTTGAATATATTTTAGACTTTCATTTAGACAAATGTGAAAATATGTAAAATTTTGAATAGCAAAGTCAGAATCATGTAAATTCACCACTTAATATTGATCATTATATTTCCTTTTGATATATAGGCATGTAAAGTTGAAGATCTGGGCAAAGTGGATTTTGAAGATGAAATTAAGAAAAGATTTAAAATGGTGTATGTGCCAAATTGGTTCTCAGTAGACTTAAAAACCGGAGTAAGTTAGTAGTCAATACTTGTATATTTGGGAGAGTTAAAGATTTCTAATAAAGCTCATAATTATTATTAGTTACAGAGTCCTATAATTTTTAAATGTGAAAGAAAAAGTTTTTTTCTTGTTAATACTTATAAACTACAGTTTATATGTCTTTGGTGTCCCAGTAAACTAAATTGTAGTTGTATTGAATCACATTAAACACATTTTGGGACCTGAATCTATGACTTAGCACTTTAGGCAAGTAGAACAAATATAATAAAGATTTAGAGACTTATTTGGAGAAGATATTCAAATTGAATGTCGCTAACAATTTTTCTTTTCACAGATGTTGACTATTACTTTGGATGAGAGTGACTGTTTTGCTGCTTGGGTTTCTGCAAAAGATGCTGGTTTCAGCAGCCCTGATGGGTCAGATCCAAAATGTAAGTTTAAGTGTGCTTCCTTCTCTTTCTCCCTCTGAAAGAGAAGGTGGATCTGTGCTGTTTTTTCTACGTTTTCTTCTTTGTAAGAGTCCTTTATATTCTGTTGATTATATCCTTAGTCAATATTCTTCTAAGAATGTGAAATACCTGATGTGTACAAATACAGTTTTAGTGGTTTCATATGGAAATAGTACTTTTAAGAAAGTGATTCTTGTTTTTAAAGAATGACTATGTCTGAACAACCAAGTAGAATATCTGTTTGCTCCATATCATCATTGCTTTAAACAGCCTAAGATAAAATTTTAATGGAAAATATTTCTAAAGTCCTTATGTTAAACATCATTGGCATTGGGTTAAGAATTTAACATCAGAATATGTGGAAACTTACCATTTTTATTTCTTTCCTTCTATTTTTAGTTAAAACTAATTAGTTCTCTTCCTTTTTTTTTTTTTTTTTTCCTTTTTAATGAACTTTCTTGCAGTGAACTTAGGAGGACTTTTACTCCAGGCACTCCTAGAATATTGGCCTAGAACACACGTGAACCCAATGGATGAAGAAGAAAATGAAGTAAACCATGGTTAGTGTTTTTATATTCAGATAATTGATTAAAAATTACTCAGACTATGTTTACTAAAATGTGACATAATAAATATTTGTGGTGTGCCCAATTTATTGTCCTCCCTTCCATATCAAAGTAAGAGCATCCATTCTGTCTTAAATGAGACTCCGAGAGAGCAGACCACCTTGCGGTGTGGCTTTCAATCTTTGAGACTGCTCCAGGTACATAAAACAAACTCTCTATATATTCAAATCGCCTTTGCCTTAAAACTAGGGACCTTAGCAGGCTTATTCCAAAAATATTCCTCAGAGTATCTGACCTACTGGATTTACCTCCATAGCTAGCTAATTAGCTGCACCAGAAAGCCAGGTTTATCATTGCATAGTCATACTTCATGTTGGCCTGAAATACTGGTATTACCTAGCCTGATTATCTTACCTGATTTTGACTCTGAATGTTTCAAAAAATCAAATTCCAACTCAGAAGTGGCAGGGTAAGTGAACAAGTATGTGTAAAGAATTAATGTCATTGATCACATTTGAAAAGTGTGTGTGCCATGGGCAGTGGCGGTAACTTTCTCTGGGCAGCAGAGGAGTACATGTTTTGAATGTATGCATTTGGCTCAGTTTGATAAAAGGAAGGCAAAAAAAGAACTTAGAGTTTCACATCTCATGTGTAACCTACAGCTGGTTGAGGAGTCATTGAGTCCCACCTACTGAGGCTTACTCTGCTGAAGACTCTGCTGACCACCAGGAGTGAGTGAGCAACAATGGCGAGTACCTCCTGCCAGGGACTTCGTTCTGGCTGACAGATTCATTCATACTGATTTGTGGAATTTAAATCTCTCTCGTGAGGATGATATGTTTCCCTGATCACCAGTCTTCTGATGTCCCTGTCAGAGAGAGGGCGCTGACCCCACCCATGGTGGCTTTTCTTTTATATCACATGGCCCACTTTTCTCCCTGTCATAATTGTACAGTGGACTGTGAGCCAGAGAAACTAATGGAAAGATAGAGATCTACAGAGGGTTGAGGAAGCTAGTTCTGGTGTGGACTTTGCTGCTTATCAGCTATGTAGCTTTGGGCAGGTCATTTCCAGTTAGACAGGATACCCTGAGAGGCCCAAATGAACAGTAAGGATTAAGCAAAAAGTAAATAAATAAAAATAAATTTAAAAAACCCAAAATGGTACATTCAGCACCCCTTGGATCTACACTGTGGGTGGGGGGAGTAAGGAAGAAATCACCAGAAACCCCACATCATCCTCAATATCAAACTGCCATGGCAGACTGCTAACCTCCTCATACAGAGCTCAGGCCAAGGTGTGCTCCCCCTATCTGGTCATCTCCTGCTGCACCTGCCCCATGCTCAGTTGGATACTTAAGGGTTGTTTAGATGATGGTGGTAAGCAGCTCAAGGATTCAAAGGCCCTTAGCAAGTCTCAGGTAGAGGTGATAAAGATACCTGGGCATGGCCCCTGTCCATCAGGGGCTGATGTTCTGGTAGGACAAAGAAATACTGTCAGAAGCATTCTGAGATGAGAGAAGTGCTGGGTGTTAGGAGAGAGAGGTTCCACAAGTGCTGTCAGATTTCAGAGGGGAAGCTTGCTTCCAGTTTGATTAGAGAAGTGTTCATGAATGAGTTGGGATCAACTGCATGTGGGTCAAAAGATTACAAACAATGAGTGGAAATGAAATCTGCAGAGAACAGTAGAAATGAAGTTATGGCCTCTTTGAGGATTTTACTTTTCTCTAACAGCTCTGTCATTAGCTATGGCTTCCATTAAAAACAATTTTTTTCCTCAAGAAATTTTTCTGAGCTGGGTGTTCTACAGAAAAAAAACAGATCATCATTTACAAACAGTCTGTCCTAGACTTCCCTATGACTGAAGTAGCTTGTTATGTTTTTGTTTCAAATCTCAAACATTAATCTCCCCTTTTATTAAAATGTTCCAAAATGCAGTCATTTCTCATGAAGTACACCACAAGTTGTCATGTTTCTTATTTTCAGGGATTTAACTTTGGTTGGTTTTTTAGCTTTATTTCTAACTCGGGCTGACTTATAGGACGTTTGACTTTAAAAATCTTGCAATGTTTGAAGCCTGTGAAAATAAAATGTTCAGAATCTGTGTTTTTAGCTCTAAATCTGGATACTAACACCACCTGTATCTTTTCCTAGTAAATGGGGAGCAGGAGAACCGAGTTCAGAAGGGAAATGGATATTTTCAAGTGCCCCCACACACACCTGTGATCTTTGGTGAAGCTGGAGGTCGCACACTGTTCAGGTATGGGTAGGAAGGGCCAGAGGCCCTGCCTGAGAAAGCATCCCATTTGCTAAGAAGTATTTACTTAAATAGATGTTAGAAGTTGTTCATTAACGTCTAGGGATGTCAGGGATTTGGAACCTTTTCCATTTCCATGAAACAGTTAAATGTCTGATGCTCTTATACCACATACCAATTGAGAGGAGAATGTCTAGTGTTAAAATGAGGTAGATACCTTGCCTTGGTGGTTTCTGCACAAAATTTTCACTTTGTCTGCATGACTGCCAGGGTCAGGGAACAGATGGCATCACCAGAAGTCCCTGCCCACAGGAGAGCATCAGAGTAGGTAACTTTTCTTAGGCTGGGCCAGGCAAGATGGGCTGGGCTGTTCCTGGGAACTGTTGTGACTGACACTGGCCTGACCTGGGGTGCCAGACAGCCCTTTATGGGGTCCTGCAGAGAAGGGCTGGACTGGCTAACCTCCAAGTTGCCAGCAAGGCCCTAGTGCAGCCAGTGGAGAGAGCTCAGTAGTCTCCTGTAAGTTCCAGAAGTAAGAAAAATGCTTGTCTTGCCTTTGAGCACAGAATTCTCTTCCTTTATGGGGGTTTTCTGAGAGTGGTTACCAAAAGTATCCTGACCCCCGTTGTGTGTGGAAGCCTGTGCCACACACTATAGCACTGGCAGGAGACCTTACTTGAGTGCGTTGCTTATACCCAGGTTTCCTGTCATTGCCCAAGGACTCAGAGAAGCAGCTATTGTATATGCCCAGTCTTGAAATCTGGGGCCTGAGTTTCAGGACCTCCTCTCCCTTTTAGCCAAGCGAATCATTCTGCCTAGCTGTACTTTGTTTCCTCAGGTGTCAAGTGGAGGTTATCCTAAATGAAATCTATGGGGGTTCCTTCCTCTCATGTTTGTTGACAGTGATTTTTGTCATCTGTGTTTGTTGTGTCACTTAACTACCTGATGGATTATGTTTAGGCTACTCTGCCGAGATTCCGGGGGTGAGACTGAGTCGATGCTTCTTAATGAGACAGTGCCACAATGGGTAATTGACATCACTGTGGATGTAAGTGTCCTCCACTCTCACATTGCCCTTTTATTTTTTCCAAATCATGAAATTAGGAACTGCTTTAGACAGTATAATCTTAAACTTTAATAAAAAGTAGATTGCCAAGTGGAATCCCCATCTGTTTCTCTGCAGTTCCAAAGTTGCAGAAGTATTGATAATAATTTATATATTTCTGTCTTTGTTGGGTTTTAATTATAAAAATAATATATGCTTATTTAATACAATGATGAATGAAGTGAAACTCCCATCTCTTCCCCAATCACTCCTTCTCTCTCACTGACTCCTTATCTTTCCTCTCAAAGGTGACAACTATTAATAGGTTAATGCATAGCCTTCAGTATTTTTTCCTTTGCATACACAAGCATATATTATTTGTGTACATATATGTGTGTATAGTTCATTTTATTTTGCACATAATCTCTTATACATATTGTTCTGCAACTTTTTTCACTTAAAAATGTATCTTGAACATCTTTTCATATCTGTACATATGGATCATTTCTTTTTAATGACTGTGTAGTATTCCGTTGTATAAATGTACCATAATTTATCTAATCAGTCCCCTATTAATGGACATTTAGGTTGTTTCCAATGTTTTCTATTACAAACAGTGCTGCAGTGAACATCCTTGTACATATATCTTTGTGTACTTTTTAGGATAAATTCCTAGAAGTGGAATTGCTGGATCAAAGGGTATGCACATTTTAAATTTTGATAGATATTGCCAAATTGCCCTCTACAAAGGCTGTACCACTTTACACTCTCACCAGCAGTGTATGAGTGCCCATTTCCCCACACCTACACCAATGCTGGATACTTTTAATATTTTCTAAAATATAGGCAAATATTATCATATTGTTTTAATGTGGATTTTAAAAAAATTTGTAATGAGGTTAAACATCTTTTCATATTGGCCATTTATATTTCTTCTGTGAATTGCCTGTTTGTATTCTTTACCCATATTGGGTCATTTGTCTTTCTGATTGATTTGTAGGAGTGCTTTATATTGAACATTAACCCTTTGATGATTACTTATGTCTCTCAAATTTTT
Source organism: Cynocephalus volans (assembly GCF_027409185.1). Classification (NCBI taxonomy): domain Eukaryota; kingdom Metazoa; phylum Chordata; class Mammalia; order Dermoptera; family Cynocephalidae; genus Cynocephalus; species Cynocephalus volans. Next base: position 50,460,479 of record NC_084470.1, read on the forward strand.
ACTTTCTTCATGGTGTCTTTTGCTAGGTGAAAAGTTTTAATTTTTATATAATCTAATTGATCCTTTATGGCTCTGAGTTTCATGTCTTGTTTAGCTGTTTCCCACTCCAAAGTAGCAAAAATGTTTTCTTATATTCACTTCTAGTACCTTTACGATCTTTTTTATGTCTAGATTTGTAATCTATTAGAATTTACTCTTCTGTTTGGTGTGAGGTAGAATTCTAACTTTTTCCAAGGAGATAGCCAGTGTGCCAGCAATTTATTGAATAACCTACCCTTTTTCTACTAATTTGAAATGCTGTCTTTATCATGTACTAGATTTCTGTATACATGTGGGTCTGTTTCTAGATTCTTTTACCTACTGTTGACCTATTTTCTATTTTCCTAAAGCCATATGAAAAGGGATTTAATCTCTAGAAGCTTTAGAAAATTTATTTTCTGTCCCAGATGTACCTCCAAGGACTTAAAGCCAGTGTGACAACTGATGGATATTCTATGGTCTTCTCTATGTCCGAACTCCCCATAAACCACTACTTCCTTTGAGTGTGAAACTCACCTGGGATACATTGCTGACTTTAGGCCGGTGGCTTATTCCTGAGAGGAGAAATCCAGACAGGATATGACATGGAGGCTCGGAAGGGATTAATACACTGAGAAAAGATGACCAGATAATTTTATCCTTCATCTAAGTATGTGGTTTACTTCATGGTAGACACCTAGGTTGTTGGCTGAAGTTTCCACTCTTTCTTAAAACCTCAGACCTCACTCTGATATCAGTGGGAAAGAAAATGGGAGGATCTGATTGGCCTTTTCAGTGGATGGTGCGCCTCACCAGTGTAGAGTGTGGCTTTGCTCAGAGGTGAATGCTGTTTGGGTTTCTCTCAAGACACTTAATTTTTTGTTTGGGCCTTTAGGTATCAGCCCCAATATTTTAGTGTAGAAGTGAGATTTTGGTTTATATGGCTTAAAAAATTAAAATAAAGTTTGTTTCCCTTTAATACCTTGTACTGTTATTTAAGAAAAGCCATGCTACAATTTTACATCGCCACTATTACAGCATATGATTTGTCTTTATATATCTTTTATTACAAAACTAAACGTATTTTTCTGATAAATTTTCTGTAAGCTGACTTAGATAATTTGTTAGTTTACTATAAATTTCATAGAGTCACTTTTAATTGTAATTATAACTTATAAATCATGTTTTCCTATTGATATTTTAGTTTATCAGCTAATAGAAACTATTGTATCTTTTTAACTTCTAATATTTCAGAAAAATATGCCCAAATTCAACAAAATTCCTTTCTACCTCCAACCTCATGCATCTTCAGGAGCAAAAACCTTAAAAAAGTAAGTAAATGTAATGTCATGTGGTTCCTTGATCTAATTAATAACAGAGAATCTTTTTCCTTATGATTGCTTTTATAGCAAAGGACACAAGTACTAGATCTAAGGCTGATTTTATAATAAAAGCTTATACAATTAAACCACTTACCAGGTACCAACTGTGGTAGGTTGCAGATGTTCAAAAAATAAACGAGACATATATTTTGTCTCTTGCTTTAATTCACAGTTTAGGATACAACCTGTATATAATAACTGCTTTTATGAATACTTGGGGAATAATGAGAGTGGAGGAAAGAAAAGGGTTTTTGACTGGAGCTTTCCAGAAAGGCTTTTTGAAGGACATGGAATTTGAGCTGTACATGTAAGGATAGCTATAACTTTAAAAGATTGATATTCCAGGTCTGTGACACAGTTGATTGGGGATGTATAAGTGAAAGCATGCACGAGATATTGGAAATTAGCATGACCCATCTAACTGCAGCATAGGTGGAGGAGCAATAAGAGGATACTAGGAGGAAAATTGAAAAGGTAATTAGAGGTTTCATTGATGTTGGATTTGAATGCTAAGCCACAGAGCATGTGGTGACTAAACACCAAAAATTTTTAAGATGTGGGATGTGGGCCAGGGAGAGGCTCAAGGCAGGGAGATCCAAGAGAAGAATTTTAGTAGTACAGGAATGAGATGAACTATGAATGATATGTGAACCCTGGTACGTAAAATCAAGATTTTTTAAAAAACGTTTTTGTTACAAAGATTTCCAAACTTAGACAAAAAGGGAATAGGATAATGAGCCACCATTGTCCATCAGACAGTTTCAGTAATTATCAACACCTGGCTAAACACTTGGCTTCATCTGTACCTCTCCCTACCCTCCTGGCCACCTCCTTCCACACGTACACTGGATTATTTTACAGTCCTAGATGTCACTTCAACTAGATTTAATGACTGAAGATCAAGATGGCTTTTAGAGTTTAAGCCTTAGCTATTTGGTTTGACTTATTGGCTGACGTCAGAGATACAGCAGTAGGTTTGGGGGTGAGGGAGTGATGAGTATAATTTGGGACATCAAACTGGAGATCCCCAGCCGTCTGTTGGGTTTGTGGTCAAAAGCAGAAGTTTGAAACTTGAAGTCTAGCCTGGGGCATCATCTGCCCACAAGTGCTAGTTGAACAAATGGCAGTAGGGAGGAGAGCCCAGGGGAAACTGAGCCCCAAGAGCACTGGACACTGGTAAGCACTGGGGGCTGCCTTCCCTTCCAGGATTATTTAGTTTGCCCAGTCTCTGGGAAAGCATTTAAGGGAGTAAAACCCAGAAGTCTATTCTGTATGTATATGTAAGTTTTAAGAACATGTATTTAATCTCATTTAGTTGCACATAAACTTGTGTTTTAGGAGGACACTATAGAAAATCTTTTGGCAATTCTAAAAGTAGATTAAAGCAATGACTAAAAATATTTATTGGTTTATGTTTCTGTGGTATGTTTAATCTTTATAAAATATTAACACCAAAGAAAAACAATATAAAAGATAATATTTAGTGATCTCCCTATCACAATATGTCTGCTTTTTACAGAGACAGACTCTCTGCTAGTGACATGCTCCAAGTCCGAAAAGTAATGGAACATGTTTATGAGAAAATTATCAACTTGGATAATGAGTCTCAAACCACTAGCTCTTCTAATAATGAAAAACCAGGGGAACAGGAAAAGGAGGAGGATATTGCTGTGTTGGCAGAGGAGAAAATTGAACTTTTGTGCCAGGACCAGGTAAGTGGATTGGAGGACCACAGTCCCTTTTTTTCCAGTGCTGGTGCTCAGACAGAATTACATAATGTGGTGTGATTATAGCTCCCAAATCTGTTTTGGGTGGCAGTCGGGTCTGCTTTAGAGAGGCTCTAAGGAACCCTGGGTCTCTCTCACCTATCTGTGAGGCCCCTTTGGAGGGGCTCTTTAGACCACCCTATGGGGAGATTTTCAGGGAAGACACAGATTTAAATATACACACAGACAAATGTGGATGCTGGAAGCTTCTTTTTTTCTAATAAGAAAAAGACATGGTCTTGATTTGCAGAGCAGCATCTGCTGTGTTAGTTTAAGATTTGGAGTGGAGGAGGTAGGTGAAGAAATGGCAGAGCTGTTTTAAATCAGAAGCACTTAAGATGTTTCTTCAGGGGAATGGCTGAAAGATGGCCTGGTATTTCTGGCAGAGCCACAAAAGATGCATATCTCACCGTGCCCAATTTCACACCTGCATGCATGGAAGCTGTAACAGCAAGAGCCCAGGCATGGGGGAGGAGTGAACAAGCTGAATCACCTGAAAAAAGTCCCTGAGTTAACGATAAAGGTTTTAGATATTAGAGACTTTGAAATTTATTTATTTTTTTCCTATTCAGGTTTTGGACCCAAATATGGACCTTCGAACAGTGAAACACTTCATATGGAAGAGTGGTGGTGACCTCACCCTCCATTACCGTCAGAAGTCCACGTGAAGGGTGGGCTGACACTCCTGGGTATTCATTTACTACCTTCCTCTATGGCCCCAAGAGTAGTCCTAGGAAGCCCACTGAGCCCCAACGAGAGCAAGACTTCTAATGGCAGATTTGGTATGGACCGAGATTATCTTTCAATTGAAGTGACTAATTGAGATGTAATATAGAAACCAGTTTCCATGTGTAGATTAAGCTGTCCCCAGGGAAGCAGAGTGCCAGAGCAGCAGAGCCCCAAGCAGACTATGTCTTGCAAGATGTACAGAGAACTGACAATAGGCCAGTGCAGACTTTGCTTCCTCCTTTTGTTTCAAAGGACTTTATCTTTGTCTATTAGCACTTGTTAGAGACATCGGTTGGGCCACATCTGTCACTGTGTTCGACTTCAAACCCACATGCTGTGTGGCTTTTCTAAGAGAGTACATTCCATTCATGCAGTACCTATGAAGGCTTTTTCCAAGTTTGTCATAAAAAAAAAAAAAAATCAAATTGTTTTCACCACTTAAGAGTTCTTTTTAATGGGAATTTGCTGTTGCACAACTTGAGAGTCAGCCCATTTCATAATAAATGATTAATGTTGGGCTTGTTTTTAATATTGCATCTCAGATGTGTTCTTGTTGGAAGATCTGAAATTCCAGGTGCTGGATCAGAGCACTTGGACTGCCGGGCCAGAGTTTGCACAGCCCGTGCCCAGCGATGCTGCACCCCTATAATGCCCTGGCTGTGCGGCATCTCCAGGGAGGTGTGGCTATTTCACTCCTTCCTCCACTATGTCCAGTTTTACTTACAGGCAAAACCAGCTAAGTCCACAGGTTCCTGCTCTGGGTGAGCAGCATGACACCACCAAAACTTTTAAGACCATGATGAAATTTTAATTTCATGAAATGCTACCTAAAATGTATGGTGTCAGAATAAAGGGATGAGTTAATTTGATATTCATATTCTGGAAGTATACATATTTGTTTTTCCAAAGTTTTATATGCAGGTTTTTGTTGTACCTGTATCCAGATCTTCTTTTCACTGTTCTAACAATCTAAAGCTTTCTTAGAATCATTTGGATCTTGTACAGAATATAACTTATTCTCACCTTTTGGCAGGAAATACTTTAGATTCTCCCCAAGGTCATTTTTATTCAGAATAGATCAATGGTCCACCCCCATAAAACCACATTAAGACAAGCCTCCTGTATGAAGCCAGAAGCACAAGTGCCTTCAGAGGGCAGTTTATTCCAGTCCAATTGCCTCCCCAACTTGTGTGTGGCCTGTCCCCACAACAGCAAGGACTGGGGAGGGGGGTGGGAGTTTTTTCTTTTCTACATCTTCACAGGTTCAGCTGGGGGCAGTTGATGGGCCTAGGTCCATTCCTTACTATTTGAGATATTCTGATCTGCACAACTGCAGACAGGGTTCCCTCAGTACTGGTCAACTTCCTTTGGAAGTGGACAGGTCATTGCCTCCTGCACTTTGAAGAAGTGAGCAAAAACCTGGCCACATTTCCAATGAGATGAAATGGTCTTTCTTCCTTTCTCAGAGAGCAACCGGCTTCTTTTTTAAAAAAAAGTCCTTTCTATCTATGTTGGATACAACAGTGTGCTTTTGGTGCACATTTTTTAGTAATAATTGTGAATTAATGTCAAAAAAAAAGAAAAAAGAAAAAACACTTATTTATCAGCCCTCAGTTGTACTTGCACGAGGGGCCTTTGAGCTAAAGGAATGGGTTTTGCTGGGTCATTTCACCCTGTGTGCTGAGCCTTGGGTGGCTGCGTTCCCTTTCTGTCATAGATCTGACCCCCAGCATGGTTGTACTTTTTCCCCCTCCAGTCAAATCAGTAATAGTTTCCAGAAAACTTGACAGTCTGCAATGCCCAAAGGGTAAAAATCTGTATTTCACAGTTGTATAGAATAAAACCTTTAGTTAAAATATTTTAAAGTGTAGTACACATTTATTTTTTCACTTGTCATTTTCCTTCATAGCAGATTACAGAGAAAGAAAGAAACCTGTGGTTTCATGTTCACGCTGGAAATAATTAACATTGATACCCACTTTATTCCCCAGTTTATGGGGAAGGGAGAAGTAAAAGTGAGGGAGGGAGGAGCCAGAACATTTGAGTAAGGGCAACTTTGGACCAGACTGCCAGGCTAGAGTTAAGGGAAGCCCATCCCACAGCAGTCTTCTGGCAATTCTGTTCCACTTCCTGCATTCCTGCAGACTTGACACTGGGCTCCCGGACAATCCAGGACACAATGCCTCACTGTTCCAGACTTACCAGCTCCTCTGAAAAGCTGGACAAGGGCTTGCTTTCGGTATAGTAACAGTGCTTGAAACTTCGTGTTTGCTGATTTGAGTCCTCCCTCCATATAGTCAGTTGGTCTGTGCCCCCCAGAGCAGACAGTCATTATGCAGGCCTGATGGAGCTTGAGTTCCCTGCATGTACATAGATGTTAACAAATCAGGCTGTAAAGGTGAGACTTTCAACTGGGCAGAGGCCAGAAAACAAGGCCAGAGGTAACTTTCGTCATAATTAGCAAGGAGTGTGGGAAGGTGAGGAACTCCAAAGCAGCAGAGGATTTCAGTTAGAGAACCCTCTTCTCTAGAAACTGAGCATAGCAGAGCACCTGACCTAGCCTTAGCCTCCAAAGGCACTTGGGGGATGGAGGGAACAGCTTTCTCCCATACTACAGAAAAGGGCCCTTACCCACTTTTATCTAGGCTACCTTTGGGCTGGCAACTGTGTGTGAAGAGACCTTGTCAGGTGGGCTGGCTTTAAGAGTTTGCTTAGGATGGTGAATTTAAATGTGCAGCTTTTATTCACCACTGGGGCTGGCTGGATGCCTTGTATATTTAGAAGATGTCATTGGGAGGCTCACAAGACTAGACATTGGGGATACTAGGTCTGTGGTGTGTAGGCCTAGAGGAAGAAGAAACATTGTGATCCAGGCAGAGATGGGTCTCCACCAAAGGGCCTAGAATTTCAAAGTCCCTTCTCTGCAGATGTGGGCAGGTACACTGCTTCTCTCGTACAACCCTGAGTGGCATGTCAGCCAGTCTGAGCCAACTGTGGCAGTGTAGTACAGGGACGAGGGCACATGACTAAGCAGCCAGTGACTGGGACTTGGAGGGGGTCCCCGGGGCTTGGGGGTTCCCTCCAGTACAGATGGGTCTGGCTGCGCTGTGCAGGAAGAATCAAGGCAAGCCCTAACAAAGCAATCAGGCCAACACCAACCAACCCCTTCCTCTCTTGCCTCATCTTCACACTGGATCATGACCAGACCCTGCTGCCTCCTGGGCAACCCCAGTGACCAAAGCAGGAGCAACCACTGGACCTGAGAATACATAGCCAAAAGATGCCCTCCCACAAGGCCCATGGCTGCCTCTCCCTAACCAATGAGGCTTCATGCCCCACCCAAGCAGCAAAGAATCCTCCCTCTCCTACCCCAGTTCCTGCAAAACATACTTTATCTGGGGTGCTGCTCCCAGCCCTTTGCCACCCCCAAAAGGACTCGTTTGAAATCCCCAAAGCCAGGACCATCAGACAGGATAAATGCTGGCAGGTCATCTGGAGATCAGGAGTAGGGTCTGAGTAGAAACAAAAGCCCCCTGCCAGCAGAAATCCCTGCACACCACTTGAAGCTGCATCCTAAGAAGCTGAACAGGGCTGTGATTAGGCACGGAGCTGGGCTGCCTGCCCACAGGTAGGCCTCATGAAATGTCATCAGGAGACTTGTTACAGCCCAGGGTGTTATTCTGGTATAGACATCTGGGCCTGGCTGGCCAGCCCCTCAGCCTCTGCCCCCAAATCTGGGCTCTCTGTGCTTGCCGGCTCCTCCTCAGCCTGGGCTTCAAGCAGCTCAGCAGACAGCCCATCTTCTGGTGAGGCTGCAGAGGTGAGGCTGTCGGGAAGAGTCAGCTGAGGCAGGTGGTCTGGCTGGGCTTGTGCACCTGGGCTGTCCAGGAAGGAGACTTCAAACTCTGACCCAGACCATGTGGCCTCACCTGAAACACAAAGGGTGGGGCTGAGGAGGCCTGCAGAACCTATGGCCCTGGTGCTGCGGCTAGTAACCCACTGATCCCCCACTGCCACCACAGGCTTTGAGGGGGATGGGAGATCAAGTGTACAAATGCCTTGATGTGGCTGTATCCAACCGGATGGCAGACATCTAACTCCGCTGAGGAGTTCCGGGTAGCCTTCTCAACAACCTGGGCTCCTTCCTAGGGGGCTTCTGAAGCTGCCGGCCACTCACCGCCCCGCTCGTGGGAACTGTTGCTGGAGCAGACATCCTCTGGCCCTGAGGGTGAGACAGCTGTGGAGGTCAGCGCTGTGGAAGAGGGCAGGCTGGACCACACACTGGCATTACTGCTGTCCAAGAGGGAAAGGCCCGACACGTCCAGGAAGCCTGGGGGAGGGGGGCGCAGTTCTGTACCAATGCAAAACCCTGAACTCTAGAAAGCCAGTACCCTGGGCTCACCCTGCTCTGTTTCTAGGGGCATTTGGCCAAATTTGTGAGACTGCAATCTCAGCCCCTGGTGATTCCCCCACCCAACCCCAAAAAGGTTTCCCACTGTCTGTTTCTGAGGAAAGAAAGGAGCCTGGGGTCAAGCATCATGGGAGTGGCACAGTGGCAGTGAGCCCAGACCCTGCTCTGTCTCCCAGTTTGCTGTGTAACCCTTCAGGCCACCTTTCTCTCTTCAGGACTACAGACTCCCCATCTGTATACTGGATGGGAGATCTGCAACTATCTTAGCATATGAAATATGAGTGCCCTAGGGAAAGTTCTGGCACTGCTGCCAAAGTCCAGCCCTGAGTCTGAGGCCCACTTCAGCACCAGGATTTGCAGGTTCTGTACTCTCCTCTCCAGGGTATGCCCAGTACCTGGGTCCATGACTCGCTGCACTGGAGGAGGAGGCTGAAGAGGAAACTCCATGGAACACGGAAGTCCCCCAAGGTCTGGAGCACTATGGCTGGGACTCCCGGGCCCAGGAAGCTGTCCCTCCATCGAAGAGCCAGGTGCCTGCAGCAGGGCCTAGGGGAGTCACAGAAGAAGAGGGAATGGGGCAATCAAGACAGTGCCTCGAAGTGAAGGATTTCAGTCCAACCTATCCACCAGACCATCCTTGCCCTGTGAGCACCACTCTGCCTGAAAGAAGGAAATGGCCTTTGTGATCTGCCCCTTCCTCTACAGGTGATATGAAGTCAGCCCAGAGGGGCCTGGCCTGGCCTCCCCTGCAGTGTTGACACTGAGAGTGAGCACTCTTCCCACTCTGCTGGGGAGCCCCAGGTGTCCACCTGGCCCTGACAAATTCTCTCTGCTGCCTGGGCCCCCATCAGTGACCCACAAGAAGAGAGGGCCTTCCAACCATCCCTGCATACCCCCTGGTACAGACTCCAGGCACCAGCCCAGTGCCCAAAGGTTCTCTCAGGCAACCACTCATAAGCCATGAAAGCAGGGCCAGTGCTTCTCTGCAGACTTGGCCAGACAACTATCAACTGGGGGCCCAGCCCCTGGCCCAGCTTTACCACAGACTTACTGAGGCAGAGAACAAGATTCTGCCCATCTCTGAGCCTCAGTTTCCCACTCATGAAGTGAGATGACAACAAGTGTTTTGCCTCCACCTTCACCTCTGGACCCAAGGGGCAGGAGAACCAAAAGTGGGTTTCATTGTCCCAGGAAGAGCCCATCTGTTCCCACTACGTCCCAGAAGCGGATGGGCCTCCCCAGAAGCACAACGGTCCCATAGACAGACTTCGAGTAAGGGTTGCTGGAGGCTCCCCATGAACAGCCTCCAGAGACCTCTCTTCCTGGCTGCCAGGCCCCTAACTCACATGAAGCTTCCCTCTTCCCATGCCTGGCAGGTGTTCCGCACATACCTCCGTGTAGTCACTCTGCCTGGAACCTATCTCTGGGCCAGGAGGGGCAGGAGAGTCCTGGGGGTTGGGTCCAGGTGGTGGGGTACCAAGTAGTGGAGCATCAGGAGATGGGGTACCAGGCAGTGGCGCATCAGGTGGTGGCACATCAGGTGGTGGAGCACCAGGTGGTGGAGCACCAGGTGGTGGAGCACCAGGTGGTGGAGCACCAGGTGGTGGAGCACCAGGTGGTGGAGCACCAGGTGGTGGAGCACCAGGTGGTGGAGCACCAGGTGGCTTCTTGTGGTGGCTGGAGGGCTGGGTTGGGATCCGGTGTAGATATCCATAGCCAATACCACACCCCAAACTGCCAAAGGCCAGAAACATTCAATCCAGGGGGTTGTCCCACAGCCCTCCCTACCTTACCACACCCACCCACCATCAGCAACAAGGGGGCTGGAAAAGGCACTTCCTGGACCAGTGGTCTGCCTCAGAATCCCTGGGCCCAGGACCCAGCCCTCCATCTCCACCATGGGACTCTGGAGGTCCATGCCCTCTGGTCAGGCCCCACCCACCTACCCCTGCAGCCCTCCAATCCCAGGAAGTACCTGCCCTCTCCACCCCAGGCTGCGTTGGGAGTTACAGTCACCTCCCGGCAAGAGTCAGACTCGGAGTTATAAACCATCAGCTTCAAGGGCTTCCCCTCGTGAGACTCGATGAGCGTAAAGAAGTCCTCAGACTATGAGAAACACACAGCCCCTGAGGCCTGCTCCCAGCACTAGACTGAAGCCTCAACAAAACAAAGCACTTCTCATGGACAGCATCCATCTTTCCACACCCCATCCAGGGGGCCCAAGGAGGGACAAGCCATGAGTTCCTCACCTCCTGGAGGATCTGGTCGGAGCCAACCACATAGTCTGTGTACGGGCACAGGCCAGCAAGGGAAGCAGGTGAAGATGGTTCCACATCCTGGAGAAAGAATCATAAACTATTGGCCTCACTACTGAGGTGGGGAAAGGGCAAGGGGAGCTGCCTTGCCAGGTAGTGAATAGAACACCTGTCCTCTGTCCCCAGGCAGGTCCTCCAGCCCAGACTCCTTTACCTCGTACCCCAATTCCCTTACCTCCCCCAGGTCTACGGCCTGCCCAGCAGAGGGCAGCATCATGGCAAGGTGCTGCAGCACTGGGCTCTGGAATCCGAGCCTGGGCTCAACTCCTGGCTCCACCAACTGCTAGCTATGTAACTGAACAAATTACTGAACCTCTCTTAGCCTCAGTTTCTCCACAATTGAAAGTAGGATACATAGTACCTACTCATAGGGTTGCTGAGAAGATTAAAGAAATATATGTAAAGAAACCACACCTTGGTCACAGTAAGTGCCCAATTGAATTGTTGCTACTGCTGCAGACAAGTGGCTGAAGATCCTGCATAAGGGCTGGAGGTGAGGGCAGTGAGCAAATCACTTTCTCCTCTGGAAAGCTCTATTACCCCCAGTCTCCCTGGGAAATGGAAAGGAATTTGCATCATCAGCCCCATTTCACTAATGGGCAAACTGAGGCAGGCTGCAAAGGTTGAGAAACCTGGCCAGGCTCCTTCAAGAAGTCAGTGAGCAATAGAGGAGGCTAGACACCAAAGCAGCCAACTTCTAGCTTAGAGCACCCTCCTTCCACCAAGCCAAAGACTGAGCATTCGAGAACTTGGACACCATCAATGGGCACAGGTGTCAGGTGTGCAAGTGTGTCTGTAAACAGACACATCTATGACAGCTCAGACACTGAGGTTCATTAAGGTATCAGTTAATCACATAACAATACACCAGAAAAACTACTATATATATGAGGGGGTCTTCAAAATGTTCATTGGAAATAAGTATTATGATAAAACTATACGTGGATTTCAAGTTTTTTGCACCAAAATAAACCTGTACTAACTTGTTATAATATGTCTGAACAGGATCTAGTTTGAGGCACTAAGAAGGATAAGATATCAGTTTGGAAAGACCCTCTATCAGATCAACATGAATTCTGCTAAAATTGAAGCAAGAACAAGCATCAAATTTATGGTGAAGCTTGGGTGGAAGAAAGGTGACATTAATGATGCTTTACAAAAAGTTTATGGGAACAATGCCCCAAAGGAATCAGCAGTTTACAAAAGGATAACTCATTTTTAAGAGAGAAGATTTTGTTGAAGATGAAGCCTGCAGCAGCAGACCATCCACATCAATTTGTGAAGAAAAGTTAATCTTGCTTATGCCCTAATTGAAAAGGACCGGTGATTAACAGCAGAAACAACAACCAACACCACAGACATCTTAACTGGTTCAGCTTACACAATTCTGACTGAAAAATTAAAGTTGAGCAAACTTTCTGATCAATGGGTGCCAGAATTGTTGCATTCAGATCAACTGCAGACAAGAGCAGAGCTTTCAATGGAATTTTTAAACAAGTGAAATCAAGATCCTGAAGCATTTCTTCGAAGAACTATAATAGAAGATGGATGAAACATGGCTTTACAAGTATGATCCTACAGACAAAGCACAATCAAAGCCGTCACCACCAAGAGATGGAATTGGTCCAGTCAAAGCAAAACTGGACCAGTCAAGAGCAAAGGTCATGGCAACAGGTTTTTGCGATGTTCAAGGAATTTTGCTTGTTGACTTTCTGGAGGGCCAAAGAATGATAACATCTGCTTATAATGAGAGTGTTTTGAGAAAGCTTCACCAAAGCTTTAGCAGAAAAGCACCGAGGAAAACTTCACCAGAGAGTCCTTCACCACGACAACACTCCTGCTCATTCCTCTCATCAAACAGGAACAATTTTGCAAAGTTTTGATGGTAAATCATTAGGCATCCACCTTACAGTCCTGATTTGGCTCTTTCTGACTTCTTTTTGTTGTCTAATCTTAAAAAAATCTTTAAAGTGCATCCATTTTTCTTCAGTTAATAATGTAAAAAAAGACTGCATTGACATGGTTAAATTCCCAGGCTAAATGGCTGGTATCATCACTTATAAAAAGGGTCTTGAACTTGATGAAGCTTATGTTGAGAAATAAAGTTTATATTTTTTATTTTTATCTTTTAATTTCATTTGTCCATGAATTTTTTTGAAGTTTGAGAACCTAATTGTAGAAGCAGTGTTCCAGCAGTACCACCATTCCAGTACATGATATCCCCACCTTTTAAAATAAGACCAAGGTATAGGAGACAAGAAAGTACCCAAAATCACCCTGCTTCAATAAGAAGCAGAGTACACTGTTCAGGTAGTAATGTGCCCTCTCTGAGACACTGGAATGAGATCAGATCTGGCTCTGAGACCTCTCATAAACCCACTAGTTGTTCTCCTCTCCCCGAGCCCCGCGCATACAACCTGGCCATCCCAGGCTCTGGTCTTACCCTTCTCCTGCATGCTCCACCCTACCCAGCCCTGCCCAAGTAAACTGGCTCCACCTCCTCCCGCATGCCCTACTCCACACTCACCAGCACGTGCCACACATGCTCGCTGGCCCTGCGGAAGCTGCAGAAGCGCACGCTGGCACCCAGCAGGCCCTGGCCGCCCCACATGTTGCTGGGCACCACCTCCACCTCGCGCACCTTCATGGTCTTCATATTGAACACCTCCAGCTTCACAGGCTTCTCCACATTGGCCTTCAGCAGTGCCTTCAGCGTGTCGTTCTCCTTGTTCTGAGGGGGCAGCAGGGCTGACTCCAAGGCCCCCCCCCCGCCACATCTGGCCAGCCCCCTCAGATAAGTCTGGGCTGGAGATGGGGCAAGGGCCTTGGTGGCCAGCAGCCCCAGCAGGACCTGGTGTGGGGATGGGCCGGGGATGGGCCAGGGATGGGGCAGTGTCTGGGCTCCAGTTCATAGGCCAGGCTTGGACCTGTAGCCACTGAGACCCCCACCCCCCACCAACCCCATGTACTGCCAAATGGTCCTCCCTCAGCCAGCCAGAAAATACAACAAAGTAAGCAAAAAGCCTCCTGGGTCCAGAGCACTCCAGTGCTGCCCCACTCTGAACTGCTCCTTGGCCAGGGCCCTCATACCCCAAATGCCCTAGGAGGCAGGCCCCTTAGGCCTTGTGGCCACCTCCAAGACTCCATCTGTCCCCAGTACACCCCAGAGAGCTCAGGAGCTGAGTGCTGGGCAGGGCCCCAATCAGCTCTGAGTACACTTGGGAGGAGGAGACAAGGTTGGGCCTCCCCATTGAAGAAAAGGGAGGCAGGAGCAGTTTGGGACAGAGGGACACCCACACACACAAGCAAAGCAGAGGTAGGGTGGAGGAGCCTCACCAGCCGCGAGTGCCCAATAGTGATGATGAAGTCAAAGTAGGGCTCCAGGCCTGCGTGCTGGGCCGGAGAGTTCTCCTGAACCTGTCCCACAGCAGAGGACATAGTCACTGCGCCAACCCCGTGACTCTCCAAGAAGCCCCTGCCGTCAATTTCAGAAACTATCACCATGCCCAGTGTCCCAGCCAGGACACATGCCTAGCATGAACTGTTCTGAGCATTGTCCAGGTTTACTCCATCCCGTCTCACTACCTTCCTGGGCACAAGTTTTCCTCTTAGGAAAATGCCTCTTTCCTGAATATGATCCATAGATGCTTACATAGATGCCTCATAGCCCAGGGCAGCCCTGGGGGCTACCAGGAGGCAGCCCGGAGACACGTTGGCACAGGCCTGTGGGAATGCTGTCCCAGAGTGCTGGGCTGGGACCAGCAGGAAAGCCAGAAGGGTTTACGAGAAAGGTTTGGATGTGGACAAGAAGGGACAGCCACGACATGTAGTGGAAGTAGGCAGGCACTGGGAGAGATGCAATGAGGGCTATGCCCAGAAAGAGGGAGCAGAAAAAGCAGTCTGTGGCCAAATCTCGGGGGGGCTCAGGCCCTGGGGTGGCAGACCTAGGCTCAGTCCAGCAGGCACTGAGAGCCACTGAGGTGTGCTGGTGGAGAAGAGCCGACTCCAGGGGCAGGACCGCTGAGCCAGGGAGTACAGGCAGTGCCAATGCCGGTGGCCTGGCTCTAGACTGAGGAGCCTTTCCAGCGGCTCAGCTGTCCTCAGAGTCTTGCCTCCATGCACATGAAGGACACCTCCTCCAGGAGGCATACCCAGCCCCAGGGTGCTCCCTGCCCCTCCCTGAACTCCCTAGTTCACAGCTGTCTCCAAAAGCACAACAACCAGGCCTTGCAAGCTGTGGCAGAAATCCATCTCAAAGGCCCCATTTACAGAGCCTTTCTGACACAGTGCGGCCTTTGTCCCAGGGTCCTGGTCCCTGAAGGTGGGCCCACATCCTCAGGCTTTTATCTGCGGGCACTTGATGACCTGTTGGTCAGGCCTCAGCCAGGCCCTGCTGAGAGGGCAAGGGGATCCTGTGACCTCAGGCTCTTGATGCCTCCTTGAGGGGAAAGCTCTATGGCCCCTCCAGTCTTGGACTCCCCTAGCCGAAGGAGAGCTCACAGAGAGCCTATGGAGAACAAACTGCTGAGCCTTTCGATCCAGGACACTTTGCCCCTGGAATTAGGACTGTCTCTCGCAGCACTGCCAATCGAGCCCCTGCTCACCACCTCCAGAAGCTGCCATGGCTTTCAATGGGAGTGAGCCCAGCAGCCAACTCTGTTCCCAGACTCTGCTGCAGGGGAGCTCTAAGCCCTTTCCTCTATCCCTTCAGGGGTCTTTGGAAAACCACAGCACAGTTAATCAGGGATAGCTTGGGGGAAGTGCTCCTCCCTGATCACAGCCACTTTCAAACCACAGTACCTCCCCTGGGTGAGGCCATAGCTCCTAAAAACATGCTACCCACTACCTTCTTGTGTGGCTGCTGCTGTGCATCATGAATGAGATCCAGAGGCTCAGGCCCCCAGTCCCAGCCCACACAGTATCTCTACCTAACCTCTCCTGTGGCCTTGTCCTCTGTCTAGCTACTCTCCACTTCCTTCACCCTGGGCCTTCTCATTGCTCACTATGTCTTCGCAGCTGGAAAAATCTATGCTGCTGACCACTGCACCCCAACTCCTGCAAAAACCACCACCCTTCCATCCAGTTCTCTCTCGGGGGTACCCATCACACTCCACCCCACAGCCCCACAACATGTGCTGCTTTTCGTAACATTCCCACTACTTTCCCCATCGGGGAACCTAATGAAATTAACAATAAGCAGCTTACACTTACTGAGGGCTGGCTGGTTGGGTGCCAGGAGATGGCACCACCTCACCTGCTTTATCATTTAGCCCTTCTACTAACCCCAGTTTACAAATGAGAAAAAATATTCGTAATTCAGTCATCTGACCCCAGGAAATCCAACCCAGAGCCCTCCCGCTAAGCACTACCCTGCAACATCAGTTTTCTGGCATATTCTCACTACTGTAAGCTCACTGAGGGCAGGGATTTCTCCAAAGTGACTGGCACACAGTGGGAACACCAATATTTATAGAAGGCAACACACCTGTTCTTCATTTCTTAAAATGTAAGTAGGTCATGTCACTCCTCCACTTAAAACCTCCCAAAGGCTCCACATCTCAGAATACAACTGTAAATCTTCAGGACAGCATGCAAGGTCCTACACAGTCTGGTCTCATCCTCTACTGATCTCCTCACACTGGCCATTCCATCCAAGCACCTGAGCCTCACCTCCTTGCATTTCCTCACACACACAAGCATACCCACCTCAGGGCCTCTGCACCTGCTGGTCCTTCTGCCTGGAATACTATTCCCCTAAATACCTGTACTGTCCACGTTTTACTTCCTTCTGAGGCATCTGTTCAAATGTTACTTGATCAGAGGTCTTTCCTGACCTCTCTATCCAAAATAGCACACATCCATCAATCTTTGTCCCCTTAACCTGCTTTATTTTTCTCGCTAGCTATTATTACCACTGCTATATATTTCTTTACAGTCTCCCTTCTCTCCCTACCAGCATCCAAATGTAAACTCCATGAGAATAAAAACGATGTCTGTTCTGTTTACTGCGTTATCTCTGGTGCCTAAAAATCTGCCTGCCAGAGTATGTGCTCAAACATATCTGTTTTTGTCACTGACGACCTCTGACCCCTTGACCTCTCAATGTGTCCCCTCTCCATCAGGCCCCTCCTGTCTTCACTCCTACTATCACCCCACCCCCTTCTTGCCAATATCCTGATTCCTCTGCTTTCCATTAAACGTGTTGGAAGACTCTCCTGGCTGAATACATTCCACTGTCCACCTTTTCCGTCCGATGCCTCACCATGATAAAGCCCATCACCGAGGCACAAATCCTGTCAACTCTGGGTCCTCAAAACCAGCCTGGCTTTTGTGTGAGGCAACCCCTTCTTTAGCTCTCCCATGTGGTAGCCGGTAACGGAGCCTCCCTTCAAAACAGAGACTCAACAGCCGGGCGCCAAACTGACAAGCTTGCCTGTCTACACCCATCTCTGCATCTATCTGCTTTTCACAAGAAAAGGGAGTATGGCAGGGGGTGGTGGTGGGGATCTTCCCCGCTGCGCTCTGGGGTCAGAACCCTCCTGCCCCTCACCTAAATTACAACCCCTCTTTGAAGTCCAAATTTCCACCTGGCTGCGGGACCTTCTCCTCACCTTCACAGCCCGACTCTAGGAATCCCACTCGGTCTCCACTTTCCTGAAGCCTGCTCATCCAGGTCTCCTTGTAGCGGCACCTAAAGGCCATTCTCAGCCCCCGCCCCACCCTTTCACCCTGGGGACCCTCCCCTAGCTGCAAGCGCTCTCCCGGCGGCTTCTGCGGCATATTCTCCCGGTCCTCCCGTTCCTCACTTTTCCTCCCCCGCGGCTGGCGTCCACTTGGTTACCCCGACCCCTGGACTGTAAGACCCGAGGCGGGGCCCAGCAGGTCCTCGGCGTTGCGGGCCCTCTCCCCAGCCCAGCAGGAGCGCGGCACTCCGCGGGACAGCGCAGTGTGCGCAAGCGCACGAGCGCGGCCGGCTGGAGCCGGGGATTCTTCACCCCGGGACAGCGCCGCTCCCGGCGGCCCGACCAGGAAACGCTCCCGCTTCCCACACAACTGACCCTCGGGGCGCGAGCGGGTTCCGGCCGCGGCCGCAGACCGGCCGGGGGCCAGGAGTCCCGGAGGCCGCCTCTCCCAAGCGGCTCCCCTCGGGCAGAGGGCACCGTGCGCCTCGCGGGCCGCAACACTCGGGCCAGGACCCCACCGCAGCTGCCCCGCGACCAAACGTCCGCGCGCACCGCTGCGGGCGTCCAGCCAAAGTCCCCGGCGCCGCGGGGGCGACTCACTCCGTGCAGGTGGAAGCCCTCGGCGCCACCCGCGGGCTGCTCGGCGCTGGCGCCCAGGCCCATGGCAGCCGCTCCACTCGGCGCCGGTGTCCGACACCGCAGTGCGACCCAACAGGCCGGCCGGCGCCGCCAGCGCGGACTCGCTCTTTCGGCGCTCGATTACCCGCGCCTTGTCACGTGGGGTGCTTTGTGACTCCCACTCCTGACGCGCACGCTCTTAGCAACCGGCCGGCAGCCCCGTTTCCAACGACGCGCGCCTTCAACATCCGACCGCGAGAGGCGTGCCCAAGACCCCGATCTTGGAATCCGGCTCCGCGTGGCCCCACCAGACCCGGAGTCGGAACCGTGAGCAGCCCGGGATGAGCAGCAATGACTCCTCCCTTATGGTGCGTGGCCCGATTTGCTCCTGGCCCAGTGACCCCCAACCCCCTGCTGCTCTCCTGCCACCTCTCTGGCCCTTCGCTGTTCCCAGCTGCATCAGGGGGTCCTGCCCTTTCTCGCCTCACTCTGCCTATCGAGTGCATCATCTCCGGTACCCTCTGAGAACCCTGAGCCCCAAATTAGTATCCCCTACCCAGTCCTGTTTCCTGAACTCTCCCAAACCAACACATCCCATCTCATCATCTTGTCATCATCCCTTCTCCCCCCCCCCCCCCCGCAGCCTCTTCTGGGTCCCCCTCACCAGTAATTTGCACCACCATTTGATCTCCCAGCCTTAACTCGTAGTTCTTCCCCATACCCATCTTCCAATGCTTATCTATCAACAAGAAATGTCAACTCCTAAATATTTCCTGGGATCGCCTTTTTTTTTTTTTTTTTTTCTTGCAGCTGGCCAGTACGGGGATCCGAACCCTTGACCTTGGTGTTACCAAACCCATTTTAAAAAATCTCCTAGCCCAGGACCACCACCATCTCCCCCTTGGGCACCAGCAACAGGCTCCCTCCCATCTGGTTTCTCTGCATCAGCTCTCTTCATTAGCAGTACCACCTACTGTCCACCACATCACCACACACAAACACCTCCCCACCCCATCCACACAGCAGCCAGAGTGGTTTTTGAAAAAACATATGTCTCAACACATCCCTCCCCTACTTAAAACCCTTTCAACTGCTTCCTGTTACCCTTAGGTTGATGTCTGGTCTGTTTCATTTGGCCCACAAAGCTGTTTACAATTCAACCACATCTATCCCCAGCCCCAGCACCCACAAACCTTAGGGGAAGTGAGACTTAGCTGTGAAATCTCAGCCCCTATTACCGGGTGACCTTTGTCAAGCCATAGTCTCCACGGGCTTCAGCTTCGTTAACTGTGGAAGATATGGAGGATCATGTACTACCTAAGATAATGGATATAAAGCCCTTGATAACAGTTCCCAGCATGTGGTTAGCCCACAGTAACTTGTAACTATAACTACTGATAAAATTTTTCCTGTCATTGGCCGTCTTTCCTCTTGCCTTTCTAGGACAAAGGCTGAGTTCAATTTCCCATTACATATGAAGCAGAATCTGTTGGTAATCCCCAAACAACTCCAGACTCTTTTCTGGGGAAACTGCAAGGAGCTGCTCCCCGGGCTGCTAAAGTACAGGACCAGCCTGCATGTTCCCTTCTTTCTTTTCCTTTTGCAGAACTGGGGAGTAAAAGGGGATTGGGAAGGGAATGGCCCTCCTCCCATCTGGGTCAGAACAGAGACTGAGAAGGGACTGGGACTTTTGTAACTGTGTCTCCTTCCGTGCAGGCTGGGATCATTTACTATAGCCAGGAAAAGTACTTCCACCATGTGCAGAAGGCTGCAGCTGTGGGCCTGGAAAAATTCAGCAATGACCCTGTGTTACAATTCTTTAAAGCCTATGGAGTCCTCCGGGAAGGTAAGGACTCGGCGGTGTTGGCCTTCTGACCCCTGGCACTAATCCTCTGGCTCCACCTGGATGTCTACTTATATCCTAGTTATGGTCCCATGGAAACAGTCTTACTCTCAGTGGCTGGATTCCCAGGTTAATCCACAGAAGCCTATGTAATCCATATCCAGCCGACTTTTGAGGCCTCAGAGAGCTCACTATGCCAGCTGTATGCCTCAGTTTCCCTAACTGCATAATGAGTGGTTGGAGAGGTACCTGCATGATTATTGAACTAATCCCAGGCTTGGAAGCTGAGAGCTGGTAGTGCAAGAAAAGGAGAAAGTGGTGCCGGCCCATGGCTCACTCGGGAGAGTGTGGTGCTGACAACACGAAGTCAAGCATTAAGATCCCCTTACTGGTCATCTTTAAAAAAAAAAAGGAAAAGGATGAAGTGGTAGGTGTATAGGCAGGTGTGGTACAGGTCAGGGAGAGGAGTGGGGCCCATTCTGACTTGCTGACATTCGGAAGGGGACGTGGGGGGATAAATGTAGTTTGTGGCTCTTGAGCAGCTAACTGGGAATTCCCTGCCTGAGGTCCTACTTCAGAACTGACCCCAGCCAATAATCCCAGCCTCGCGTGTATCCCCACAAATACTCACAGGTACATCTCTCAGCTCCAAGACCTCCAGCCTCTGGCAGCGTAGACCTTGGTGCCAGCAGCTTCAGTCTTCAGGAACTTGGGCCATTGGAGACCTTTCACACCAGTTAGTCCTCTGATTCTGGGTGAAACCACGTGGTGCCATGCAGTGGTTTAGCCCTGAAAGGGATCTCGTGTGTCTGCCACAGTCTCCTGCTCTCCAGGCTGGAGCCTGAAGTCACAGCCATGTACTGTCTTTGCAGAGCACATCCAAGATGCCATCAGTGACCTGGAGAGCATCCGGAATCACCCGGAAGTGTCCCTGTGCTCCATCATGGCCCTCATCTATGCTCACAAATGCTGTGAAACAATCGGTGAGTACAGCCATGCTCAGTTGGCCCTGGCGCAGCAGGGAAGGGAAGCCCCACTCCAGAAATACAGCCCCTCAGGGCTGCTGAGGTGTGTACACTGGTGAATGTCCAGATGTTGTTGGCCAGTGAGGAATAATTGTTGCTCCTTTCCTTGTGGAGGCCTGAGAGAAGACCCCATGCCGGGGACCAGTTGAGTGGGAACAGGCAGAGAGAGTAGGACAGTGGGAGGGGTTCTCCCTCCAGATCCCAAGAGTTGGGGAGACACTCTTCTTTCCTTGGACAAGATCTTGTCAGAAAAATAAAGCCAATATAAATAATTCTACCCCTAATCGCCACCATTCTAGAGTCAGGGAGGGGTTCCAAGAGAGACTACTGTCTGGTCAGCACACACTGGGCACAGAGCAGAAAAGATAAATCTTAGACAGCAAACCTGAGTCTGGGCCTGAGCAGCCCCTGTGGCATCTCAGTGGCAGGTATTGCTGGTTTCCTGGCTCTGGGCTAGCACGTAGCAGCTGCATGTTTTGAGGGAGACCCAGAGTATCTAGAGGTAGCTACCTGGGCCCTCAGTGCTCCTGCAGAACCAGGCAAACCTCTACATCCTAACTCACCTTGCTCTGCTCTTGGATTTATAGACCGAGAAGCAATTCAGGAGCTAGAGAGCAGCCTGAAGGAAATACGCAAGACAGCCAGTGGGACTTCCCTGTACTATGCAAGCCTCTTCCTCTGGCTCATGGGCCGCTATGAGAAGGCCAAGGAGTACATTGACCGCATGCTGAAGGTGTCCAGCGATTCCAGAGAGGTACTCAGCGTGGGCATGGCGGGGACAGCAGCTGAAAAAAGCAGCATCCAAAGACATAGCGGGTGTCTTGTTTCACCCACGGAGGGCCCAGGAGCTGAGGGAGGGACATACCTGGGCATTGACAAGACAAGGGGCCTCACAAGTGCCCCACCCAGATTGTCTCAGGGTTGTCTTAGCAGAGGTTACACATTGGCATTTGTCTGCAGAGGCTGATCTCTATATAGATTTTCTGTGGCCTTCACTATATTTTTTTAAAATCTTTTTTTTTTTTTTTTTTTTGTCCTTTTTGTGGCCGGCACTCAGCCAGTGAGCGCACCGGCCATTCCTATATAGGATCTGAACCCGCAGCGGGAGCATCGCTGCGCTCCCAGCGCCACACTCTCCCGAGTGCGCCATGGGCTCGGCCCTATTTTTTAAAAATCTTGAATTAGTTGCAGACATTTAGAAATCAGAAGATTTTTACTTAAATGTCCAGATTCCTGGTTCCTTTGAAAGTCCAGATGAGCTGACGACGGGGGGCATTCCCTCCCTGCAGTGATCTGCTGGATGTGAATAGTGGTTCCTGCAGTGTAGCCCATACACAGTGTCTCTGTACTCACGGTGAGATAGGAAGCCTCAATCTAAGCCTGAGGGCCATTATCAATGTTCAAGGGTGTAAAAATTGATTCTTGGGGGAGGGGAGGGGAAAAAACCTTACACTTTATGTATAAAACACAGATATACATATAGTACCCATCACGATATATAGATATGGTATATCTCTGATATTAAAATTTCTTGGGGAGGAGAGTTAGTAAAAAATGTCTGAAATGTTTACGTAGGAGAGTGATAATAGAAAAAGGAAAACTCTGGTGTAGGTCATAGAGGGATACTACAGGGCAGGGGGTCTTCCAAGTGCCCTTCCAATCTTACTTCCCAGGCCTGGCCCTCCCCATCTGCCAGGAGCAGCTGGGTGCAGGCTAATGTGGAACAGCAGAGTCCATGAGCTCAGAATGGCTCCTGCTCCCCACTCAGAGGGCATTCCCAAGTGGCCTTGCCTGTGCCCCTGTGTGAAGTAAACAGGCAGTGATGAGGCAGGTGAGAGGGCCTCAGTGAGGGGTCATGGAGAGCCATGGGGCACGGGGAGGAAAGCTCCTAAAGGGGGGCCTCCTAGGCCGAGTCGTAAAGACTAGGAGTACTTCATCAGCAAAGGGATTTGGTTTGGAAGGGGAAAGATCCAGGCAGAGGAACTGTGGGAGACCTGGCCTTGAGAGAGGGCCCGGCTGCCCTAGGATCTGCATGTGGTTGTGCCTGGCAGGGCCTTGAGGTGTAGGGTGGCAAAGAGCAGGTCATGAGCAGGTTAGGTCGAAGCCGTGTAGGACCCAAGACTTCATCTTCTGTCTTGTTCTTATCCCAGGGCTTTGTGCTCAAAGGCTGGGTGGACCTCACCTCAGACAAGCCCCACACTGTGAAGAAATCCATCAAGTACCTGGAACAGGGAATTCAGGACACCAAAGATGTACTGGGGCTGATGGGAAAGGTGGGCAATGGGGAGGGGAGAGGTGGGAGTATCCCTGGCTAGGCCACTGGAACTGGAGTCCCACCAGCTGACCTCAGGCCAGACCCTCAGTGTCCAGGTGTTTCAGGGCAGGGTCTGCCAAATGCCCCTCCAGTCTTACTTCCCAGGCCTGGCCCTCTGCATCTGCCAGAAGAGGCTGGGAGAAGGCTAATGTGGATCCAGCAAAGTCCACAAGCCCAGAATGGCTTCTGCTCACCCACTCAGAAGGCAGGGTGGCAAAGCATGGGTCATAAGCAGGTTAGTTCCAGAGGCCCAGAGAGGGTCAGCAACCAGTTCAGGGTCAAACAGCAGCCCAGGGCCCACTCCATTTCTCACACACCTTCCTGCTTAGTCTGAGTTTCTGTCTCATTCTGCATGGGGGTCTTCTCAGGGTTGCCTTCTCAGAGTCTGTCCTTCCTTGACACTCCCGGGCTTTCTCTCTTTGCCTCTTTCTTGGTTGCACTTACTGCCCCTTTCTCTGCATCTTTCTTTCACCCTTTTCAGTTCACCCATTCTCTTTCCACTTGTTAAATTTGCTTAGTTGGCCAAAGGAGAAGGGAGATATATATTTTATATATATTTTGCATTTTCTGATCTTAATTTAAATTAAGTTCCTTTTTTCTTTTGTGACTGTCATTGAATCATTCTTTGAAAGAAAAACAATCTTATTCTCTTCTGTTAGTATTTCTTTTTCTTTTTTGTAGAAAGATGGAGAAAGATGTTTATATATATTTTTCTTTTCTTTTTTTTTTTTTTTTTTTTTTTGTCTTTTTTTCGTGACCGGCGCTCAGCCAGTGAGTGCACCGGCCATTACTATATAGGATCCGAACCCGCGGCGGAAGCAGCGCCGCACTCTCCCAAGTGCGCCACGGGCTCGGCCCTATATTTTTCTTATAAAAGGAATACATATTCATTACAAAAACAGAAGCCTAAAAAAACTGGAGGTTGAATTAAGATGACACCCTTAACCCTAGTGCTCCCAAAACAACTCATGTTAACATTTTAGGGCAGTTTCTTCTAGTCTTTTTTCTATGGTTGGGTTCAGGGTGTGCCTTAAATTGGTTTTCTGGGCAGCAGAAGCGATGGGGATTAATGTGTAAGAGGCTTATCAGGGAGCACCCTTGGGGCCAACACCTGTGGGGAGAGAAGTTGGGCTGTGAACAGTCACAGCAAAGGACTCAACTCCACGGGGAACTCTGGAGCCAGGCTGGCCTTTCAGTTATCCCTCCTCACTGACTAGGCACTGGACGTTGGCTGCCACAGGGTGGGGTGTGACCTGGGACAAAGCAACTCCCTTCAATCATGGGTGTCCCAAAAGAGAGCCTCCACTGACAGCCATCAGCTGCCAATTCTCCTGATCCTGAAGGGGACTGACAAATAGCCTCCACTACGGGGTGGGAGATGGAGTTGTTATGTGATGCAGTTTTAATCCTAGAGCATATTGTCGTTTAGCTTCTTTTACTCCGTGTAGTATGTGGTCATAAGCAAATGTCATTTTGAGTGTCCATAAAAAGCCAGTCCCCTACTATATAGACCTAATGTAATTTGCCAACCTAATTCCCTATTGCTTGGATATTGGGATTGTTTCCAGTTGTACACTTACGAAGAGTGCTGCAACGAACACGTTTACACATCAATCTTCATTATTTAGAGTAATCCTCAACATATTTTTGATGGGAAATCTCTTGATGGAGGGTTACTGTAAGTCTAACATAAGCCATCCTTTCAGGGTCCAATTTCCAGTTATTTAGAAGCCTTGCCCTCTGTCCTCAGGGCACCTGTGTCATGACTCTCCCAGGAGAATCTGGTGACTGGTGCTGGCCTGCAGAGGCCATGACCCCATCCCAATAGGCCTCGACATAAAAAACAAAGCAAAGCAAAACAAAACAAAACAAAATAACTCTCCACCACCTTGCTATAGAGGGAATTGCCTGCAAACCCTCACTGATCTGCTAAACTCAGTGAGCAGTTTTCAATGATGAAATTCAGGAAAGTGGGGCTGGCCGCGTGGCTCACTCGGGAGAGTGCGGTGCTGGTAGCGCCAAGGCCGCGAGTTCGGATCCTATATAAGGATGGCCAGTGCGCTCATGGTGTTGCGATCCCCTCACCAGTCAAAAAAAAAAAAAGAAAAAAAAATTCAGGAAAGTGAATGGGAAATGAATGGGCAATTGGTGGAATTGGAGAGTGCCCGGTGACCCCAGCTTTCCCCTTTGGGTGACCCTCACATGGCCTTGCCCTATCCCAAGCCTGTTGAATTTCCCAGGCTTGGGGCTCAGCTGTCTCCCTGGAGTCCTGCCTTGCCCATCCAGGAACCTAAGACTGTTGCGAGCCTTGATTTGTCACTCCGAGTGGCGACTCCTTCCCCCAGGAGCTGGGAGGGGCTGCTGCCCTGGGCCAGGGCTTGAGGACTCTCTGGCCCAGCCAAGTGGACCCACAGTGCCCATGTGTTGGGCTCTGATTCTGTTTTGGTGGAGACACTGACAGAGGCTCTTTTCTCTGGCTACCCACAGGCAACATACTTCATGACGCAGCAGAACTACTCAGGGGCCCTGGAAGTGGTGAACCAGATCACAGTGGCTTCGGGGAGCTTCCTGCCAGCCTTGGTCCTGAAGATGCGGCTGTTCTTGGCTCGGCAGGACTGGGAGCAGACAGTAGAAACAGGACACAGGTGAGTGGGGCCCACCTGTGCCACTGCACAAATGTATGGCTTCCTTCCTTTCCAAGCCGAGGATGCTGATGTGCTCCCATTATACAAGATGTGGAGGTGGGAGAACAAGATGTAAAAGTAAATATCACCCATGAAGGGGTTCTGAATAGGGATATGATCATACTGGGAGGGGGAGGAGAGGCAGCACTGGCGTAAGTGAACTAAATACTCACCCATGATAACACAAGGCCAGGAGCTGTGGCCTTAGATGGGTCAATCAAGAAACAGAGGCATAGGCATATCGTTTAGAGGAGATGCAGAGGGAACCAACAAAAGAATGCAAAGCAATAGAAGTGACAGGGTGGGAAGTAGATGCCTGAGGAGTGGCGGCAGAGCGAAGGGACAGTGGGTCTAGGGGCTGCTGTGTTATTTAATTTTTTTAAACTGTGGATATGAAATACTTTAATAAAAACTTCAGGAGAAAAAGGTAATTGGTGACTTTGAGAGAAGAGTTTCCATAACAGCTGGGTATGTAAGCAGGACAGCAGAGTTCGGGAGTATTGGGACCTGTGGAGGCCAGACCCCAAGCTCCAGGTGGCTGTGGAACATTGGGAATAGCAATCAAGGCGGTTTAAGGGGGAAGGATGCCTGGTGGAAGGCTATTTGAGGACATTTTCTAAATAATTGAAGCTTATCTCTTTAAACTCTAACACCCTAATGGTTTTTATAACAGTAATTTTAAATGTATAATCCTAATTTTCTTACTAAAATGAGTTAATGGACCATGAGTCATCACTATAAATTGTTACTGAATTACACAGTAATATACAGCATGGTTCTGAAACAAAACAAAACAAAACACAAACGAGTGTCTTGCTTGCCTGTGGAGACCTACTGCTCTGACTGTAGAATGTGAACCTTACAGAGAGGTGCTGGCAGCAAATGGAAGGTGACCCACCCTGCCTGGCTATGGGTGCACATGTGCAATGCTGGGGCCTCAGCTCCCTCTGTCCCGGTGGAGACCTGGCTGGTGTTTGGCAAGAGCTTGCTTTGGAAGCTCAGCCTTGGGCCAACAGCTTACCTGGAGGCACCTGGCTGAAGGGCACATCCTTGGGTCTGCATGGCCTCCCTCTCCCAGGCTCTGCTGGCCCACAGGCAGGGAGACAGTGTTTGGTACCAACAGACCGAGTCCAACACCCCAGTGCCTTCCCTCATGGAAACTTTCCCAGCTAGTGGTATTCATGGAATTCTGTACTTGCTTTTTGAAACTCTGCTGTATCTAGTATGTCTCTCTTTTCATCCCTAATATTATTTATTTTTCTTACTTTTTTATTTTTTTATCAATATTAAAATAGTTTGTCTCTTTTATTAATCTTTTTAATGAGTCAGCTTTGAATTTTGTAAATCTATTAAATCTTTTTTTCTAGTTTATTAATTCCTGTTCTTAACTTTATTATTTCCTGCCAACTTTTTTCTTCAGAGTTATTCTGTTATTATTTTCTAACTCTTGAGTTGGATGCCTGGCTCATCCATTCTCAATCTTGTTTTCAAGTATAAGCATTTAAGTCTATGGATGTCCATTTTAGCAGTATCTACATGTCTGGATGTGTAGTAATTCCAATATCATTAAGTTCTAAGTATTTTTTAATATCTATTCTGATTCTTCTTTGGTCCGTAAGTTATTTAAAATGTATGTGTTTATTTTGTTTTTTGTTTTTCTTGTTTTTAATTTTCAAATGTATGAGGTTCACAATGCCTTCAGAATCATCAGAAATGTTCAGAACTCTTTGAACGTTGATCGTGCCTTAATCATGTCAGAATTTTGTATGTTAAGTAAAAGGTCATTCCCTGACCAGGCTGAAAAATATGGTGTTTCCTATAAAGAAACAGAATATTGAAAACCCCATAGTATGATGAGAAGCTGCATCTTCACAATGACATGCAGTTGAAACCACAGTCCCCTTTCCATCTTATAGTCACAGACTGCCCCCCAAGCACCTTTCTTTCTTTCTTTTTTTTTTTTTTAATTTTATTTTGTCGATATACATTGTGGTTGATTATTGTTGCCCCTTACCAAAACCTCCCTCCCTCCTTTCTCTCCTCCCTCCCCCGCAACAATGTCCTTTCTGTTTGCTTGTCGTATCAACTTCAAGTAATTGTAGTTGTTATATCTTCTCCCCCCCCTGGTTTTTTTTGGTGTGTGTGTGTGTGAATTTATATGTTAATTTTAGCTCCCACCAATAAGTGAGAACATGTGGTATTTCTCTTTCTGTGCCTGACTCATTTCACTTAATATAATTCTCTCAAGGTCCATCCATGTTGTTGCAAATGGCAGTATTTCATTCGTTTTTATAGCTGAGTAGTATTCCATTGTGTAGATGTACCACATTTTCCGTATCCACTCATCTGATGATGGACATTTGGGCTGGTTCCAACTCTTGGCTATTGTAAAGAGTGCTGCGATGAACATTGGGGAACAGGTATACCTTCGACTTGATGATTTCCATTCCTCTGGGCATATTCCCAACAGTGGGATAACTCGGTCGTATGGTAGATCTATCTGCAATTGTTTGAGGAACCTCCATACCATTTTCCATAGAGGCTGCACCATTTTGCAGTCCTACCAACAATGTATGAGAGTTCCTTTTTCTCCGCAACCTCGCCAGCATTTATCATTCAGAGTCTTTTGGATTTTAGCCGTCCTAACTGGAGTGAGATGGTATCTCAGTGTGGTTTTGATTTGCATTTCCCGGATGCTGAGTGATGTTGAGCATTTTTTCATATGTCTGTTGGCCATTTGTATATCTTCCTTAGAGAAATGCCTACTTAGCTCTTTTGCCCATTTTTTAATTGGGTTGCTTGTTTTCTTCTTGTAAAGTTGTTTGAGATCCTTATATATTCTGGATATTAATCCTTTGTCAGATGTATATTTTGCAAATATTTTCTCCCACTCTGTTGGTTGTCTTTTAACTCTGTTAATTGTTTCTTTTGCTGTGCAGAAGCTTTTTAGTTTGATATAATCCCATTTGTTTATTTTTCCTTTGCTTGCCCATGCTTTTGGGGTCATATTCATGAAGTCTGTGTCCAGTCCTATTTCCTGAAGTGTTTCTCCTATGTTTTCTTTAAGAAGTTTTATTGTTTCAGGGTGTATATTTAAATCCTTAATCCATTTTGAGTTGATTTTAGTATATGGTGAGAGGTATGGATCTAGTTTCATTCTCCTGCATATGGATATCCAGTTATCCCAGCACCATTTGCTGAAGAGGCAGTCCCTTTCCCAGTGAATAGGCCTGGTGCCTTTGTCAAAGATCAGATGGAAGTGTGTGGGTTGATTTCTGGATTCTCTATTCTATTCCATTGATCAGTGTATCTGTTTTTCTGCCAGTACCATACTGTTTTGGTTATTATAGCTTTGTAGTATAGCTTAAAGTCAGGTAGTGTTATGCCTCCAGCTTTATTTTTTTTGCTGAGCATTGCTTTGGCTACACGTGGTCTTTTATTATTCCATATAAATGTCTGGATAGTTCTTTTCATTTCTGAGAAAAATGTCTTTAGAATTTTGATGGGGATTGCATTGAATTTGTATATCACTTTGGGTAGTATGGACATTTTCGCTATGTTGATTCTTCCAATCCAAGAGCATGGGATATCTTTCCATCTTCTTGTATCCTCTCTAATTTCTCTCAGCAGTGGTTTGTAGTTCTCATTATAGAGATTTTTCACCTCCTTGGTTGACTCAATTCCTAAGTATTTTATTTTTTTGGTGGCTATTGTAAATGGGCAGGTTTTCTTGATTTCTCTTTCTGGATGTTCACTATTGGAGAAAAGAAATGCCACTGATTTTTGTGTGTTGATTTTGTATCCTGCTACTGTGCTGAAATCATTTATCAATTCCAAGAGTTTTTTTGTAGAGGCTTTAGGCTGTTCGATATATAGGATCATGTCATCTGCAAACAGGGACAGTTTGGCTTCATCTTTTCCAATCTGGATGCCCTTTATTTCCTTCTCTTCTCTGATTGCTCTGGCTTGTACTTCCAACACTATGTTGAATAGGAGTGGTGAGAGTGGGCATCCTTGTCTAGTTCCTGTTCTTAAAGGAAAAGCTTTCAGCTTTTCCCCATTCAGGATGATATTGGCAGTGGGTTTATCATATATGGCTTTAATTATGTTGAGATACTTTCCGTCTATACCTAACTTATAGAGGGTCTTTGTCATGAATGAGTGCTGAATTTTATCAAATGCTTTTTCAGCATCTATAGAGATGATCATGATCATATGGTCCTTGTGTTTGACTTTATTAATATGGTGTATCACAATTATTGATTTGCGTATGTTGAACCAACCTTGCATCCCTGGGATGAATCCCACTTGATCGTGATGAATAATTTTACGTATGTGTTGCTGTATTCTGTTTGCTAGTATTTTAGTGAGGATTTTCGTATCTATATTCATCAAGGATATCGGCCTGTAGTTTTCTTTTTTGGTTATATCTTTACCTGGTTTTGGTATCAGGATGATGTTTGCTTCATAGAATGAGTTTGGGAGATTTGCATCTGTTTCAATCTTTTGGAATAGTTTGTAAAGAATCGGTGTCAATTCCTCTTTGAATGTTTGGTAAAATTCTGCTGTGAATCCATCTGGTCCTGGGCTTTTCTTTGTTGGGAGCCTTCTGATAACAGCTTCAATCTCCTTTATTGTTATTAGTCTGTTCAAATTTTCTACGTCTTCATGGTTCAGTTTTGGGAGCTTGTATGTGTCCAGAAATTTATCCATTTCCTCCAGATTTTCAAATTTGTTGGCATATAGTTGTTTATAGTAGTCTCGAATGATTCCTTGTATTTCAGATGAATCAGTTGTAATATCGCCTTTTTCATTTCTAATTTTTGTTATTTGAATCTTCTCTCTTCTTTTTTTGTTAGCCATGCTAATGGTTTGTCAATTTTACTTATCTTTTTGAAAAACCAACTTTTTGATTCATTGAACTTTTGTATTGTTTTTTGGGTTTCAATTTCATTCAGTTCTTCTCTGATCTTAATGATTTCTTTCCGTCTGCTAACTTTAGGTTTGGATTGTTCTTGTTTTTCTAGTTCTTTAAGGTGAAGTGTTAGGTTGTTCACTTGCCATCTTTCCATTCTTCTGAGGTGAGCATTTAATGCAATAAATTTCCCCCTTAATACTGCTTTTGCAGTATCCCACAGGTTTTGGTATGATGTATCATTATTTTCATTAGTTTCAATAAAATTTTTTGTTTCCTGCTTGATTTCTTCTTGGACTCATATGTCATTAAGTAGAATGCTGTTTAATTTCCATGTGTTTGTATAGTTTCCAGAGTTTCGTTTGTTATTAATTTCTAGTTTTAATCCATTGTGGTCTGAGAAAATACATGGGATAATTCCAATTTTTTTGAATTTATTGAGACTTGATTTGTGACCTAATATGTGATCTGTCCTGGAGAATGATCCATGTGCTGATGAGAAGAATGAATATTCTTAGGCTGTCCCGAAGCACCTTTCTGGCTACCCCCAGACTATGGTACATGGTCATGTCAAGTTAGTCAGGATATGAATAGGTTTCTGTAACAAAAACACCCCAAAATATATGACTAAAGGTTATTCCTCTCTCAGGTAGAAGTTTGTGTGGTGGTTCAGAGCTGGGTTGGCAGCTTAACTATGGGGTCCCAGGCCCCTTTTGTTCTGTTGTTCTACCAATCCCAGGACGTTACTTACAAGTCCACGCTCCAGACAGCAGGAAGGAGGGAAGAGCAGAAAAAGAAGGCCTGCTGTTAGAGTACAGCTGTATATAACACTCATCACTTTCTCTTATATCCTGTTGGCCAGACTTAGTCACATGGCCACCCCTACATTGCAAAGGAAAGCTGGGAAATGTAGTCTTTCTTCTGGGTATCCATGTGCCTGGCTACTTTGGGAGTTCTGCTATTAAAAAAAAGAAGAGGAGAATGGATATTAAAAGACTATCAGAAGTTGCCAACCCTAGCCTTGCCTATCAATATTCTTAATTCATGTGGTTCCTCTTCCTATTTCAGAATCTTAGAAAAAGATGAAAGCAATATTGATGCCTGCCAAATTCTAGCTATGCATGAGCTTGCAAGAGAAGGAAACATGACCACAGTAAGTTCTTTCAAGACTCAGAAGTTGAGCCTTGGAACCGAGGCAATGAGGAAGCCCTCATAACCTGTGCCCCCCAACTCAAAAGCCTTGGAGGGTGCCCCCTAGATTTCAGCTTCCTTCCCTCCCCACCCCCATATTCCCTGCCAAGGAGATCTGCTCTGTTTGGCTCTTTGGGGAGCACAGCTCAAGAGTCAGGCAGCATCAGGCAGTGAGGCTGACAGTGGCTCTGCCACATGCTACCTGTGGGAGCCTGGGCAGGTGTCTCCACCTGGACAAGCCTCGAGCTCCTCATTTGTAAAATGTACATAATTCTGCACAGCTGTGAGGACTAAATGAGATGAGAAGTGGGAAAGTGGAGCAGTGCCTGGCACACTACAATAATTCCATCAATGTTAACTGATAGTAGAAGTCGTGGTAGTGTTTCAGAATTCAGGAAATGCCATTTTTTTAGGGAATGGTTTGAACTGCTCAGGCCGTTGGCCAGGTAGTACCTGGCCCCAAACTTGTTCCTGAGTCTTGTAGTTTTCCAAAGAAACCTAAAATAGCCCTCAAATGAAGTCAGAAATACCTAGAATTCTTAATGAAACCTCAATGTCCAGACAGGTTCTTCTTTTCAAAATGTTTTTAACCAAAACACTGCCTTTTAAATAAACAAAATACATTGCCTTTCTGGAGAATATGGCAAATCAAGAGTCTCTGAGCGGTCATGAAGGGAAGAGGAAGTTTCTGATTTCTTCTGCACAGCTCTGAGATTATGGGCTTTGTGGGGTGGGGTGAGATGGAGGGGACAGTCCATAGGGGAGGAACCCTTGAAAAGGGCCGCAGCCCTGTCTCTGGGTAGGAACTAGAAAACAGGCATATCCTCAGTTCCCTGTGACCCCAGAACCCTGGGCAGTCCTCCTTGGGGCTTGGCCTGAGAGTTAATTTCAAGGGCAGATTTAGCCTTTAAGGCCCCTTCTCTACCCCCACCTCAAACCCTGGGTCCTACCCCTCACTCCAGCCTGGCTGCTCAGTTCTAATCTTGCTCTCACTTACTGAGCAGAGTGGCCCCCACCGTCCTGGCCCCCACCATCTTTTGGCACTTTTTTGCAGTTGGGAACTGAGAAGTCCCTACTTCTGGGTGGGGAGTAGGCAGAAGGGCCAATCGGAAAGAACCCAAGCTTTGGAATCAGTCAGTCACCTAGCTGGTTGGATTACCTCAGACAAATTGCCTAATCTTTCTGCCCCTTCATTTGCTGTACTGGAAAGTTTGGAGAGTTACACTGACTTACAGGCTGCTGGGAGGGTTCACTGGAATGACACAGAGGCACCAATGTGGTGACTCATGTCAAAATGAAGCAGGGCTCCCGGGCCAGCACAGGTGGTTTGCCACTGGCCTGGCAGGCTGTGGTATGGACACAGCGAGGGTTCCTCCTGGCTCTGCCTGGGTGGCTCTGAAAAGGGCAGTTTCTCTTCACAAGCTCAGGAACACAGGGGCAGTGCCAGCTGTTGGGTGGATAAAGTTCCAAAAAGCTTCATCTATGGGGCTTTGAAATAATTCTCATGCCTGGGCCACCCCACTCCAGCTACATCTGAATCTCTGGGAGTGATGCCTGGGCATGGGTATTTTTTAAATCTCCCAGCTGATGCTAGTGTGCAGCCAGGCTTGAGAACCACTATACAACTCTGGTTTTGCCTGTTGCCTTTAACGTTATTGGTTTTGTCCCTGCAGGCTGCTGGTCACGTTAGAAATCTGATTACAGCACTAGAGATGAGAGAGCCACAAAATCCAAGCCTCCATCTTAAAAAAGTTCTTGTGGTTAGCAGACTGGTAAGAAGCTTCTTTCCTGTTCTCACAAATGGTACTTCTCTCTGCTTTCCTCAGAGGAGACCTGTGCTCCCCAGGAAGCTCCTTGAGCCGCCCGCCCCCCTCCCTTTGGCTCAAATTTGGCCACTCAGGCTTGAGGCCCACACCCTACGACCCCTGCCTGCCTCTGGCTAACTGTGACATGTGGGCTTTGTACCCTTGACCAAAGTGTCCCTCAGAGATGCTATGAAAATCAGGGAGATGGGGTCTGAAAGCACTTTTAGAGCAGGTAGCACCTTGCGTGGGGAAAGGGAGGTATCACAGCTGTTGTGCAGCCCAGCTCTGGCTCAGGTGCTAGGTGCCCGGCTCATGTATTCTTTTTCGGGGAAGTGACTTGGGAAGGCTGGTCTGCCTAGGCCTTTCTGACATCAGGGAAGGTTCAAATACAACAGGTTGCCAAATCGTGTCTCTGTCAGACCCTTCAGCCCCCAAGCAAGATTTACTAGAAGGAAAAGCTGTAAGAATGAGGGCAGCTCGGGGGCCTCGGGGACCAGAACTGTGAAGCTGAACACCACCAGGACACCATCTTTCCCTCCACGTGTGTGTCAGATTCTCTCTGCCTTGTTCGTCACACTTGGCAGGGAACATGCTAGTCACAGCCTTCAGGGCTACTTCCCATCACTGGACATCAAGGGCTTCTTTCACCCAGCTTCACTTTTTGAAAAACCTCTTGTGGCCAAACAGGAGTTGAGTCCCTCAGAGGACCTGTGGCTGGAGGCAGGTTCCACAAATGTAGACAGCTCCACAGATCCAGCTACCTAGACACAGGGTACCTCTTGGGCTCGCCTGAGGCTATGCATCCCTGCCAAATTGTCCCCCATTACTGACTTGGCCTTGCTGAGACAGGCTGGACTGACTGATCTCCCTTTCCCATACTCCTGTTCCTTGCAGTGCTGGAGACACCAGACAATTCTACAGCAAGTGTGTAGCTTCATTGAGCGCACCTTCATGGCCACACCATCCTGTGCCCGTGTGGCCGCAGAACTGGGCTATCTCTTCATCCTGCAGAACCAAGTGAAGGAGGCATTGTTTTGGTACTCAGAGGCCATGAAACTGGACGGGAACAGCGTGGCCGGCTTGACAGGTCTATGCAGGCTGGGCAGGGTGGGTGGAAGGTGGGTGTTGGGAGCCAAGAAGGCTGGCCTCCATGGTTCCAGAAGAGAGGGGCAGGGGAGGATTCTCCCCAGTGGGTGTGTGAGCTTGGGGGTGCAGTGCCTTTCTATGAACCCTCAAGTGTAGATGAAGAAGCACAGGAATGCTCAGAAGTCTGATCAAAGCCACTCTGATCTACTCAAACCCCAGTGTCCACACTCTTGACTCCCCCACAAGACTGGCAGCCTGACCCTCTCATTCGGTGGGCCCTGCCTCTGCTCAGGCCCCACAGACCCTCTACCAGAGTAGAGGCCCTGCCTCTACTCCACAACAGTAGAACTGTTGGAGACAGTTCTACTCACCAGCGCCTCCACACGGAGCCTCCAGACTCACCTCTGTAGATCATCCTGTGCAGGTCCCTGAGCTGGAAGGCCACCAGAGAGAGTAATTTTGAGAGTTTTACTTCCCTGTCTGTTCAGATGCTTTTTTTCATCCTTTCTATAAAGGTCAAATGAATTTTCCAGAGCCCCATTTTCATTTTACACATTTTTTAAATGCTCCCAAATCCATGGTCTCTGGTGAATTCTGAACTGGCAGTGTTTAGTTTGGGTTAAGGAAGCTGGGCTCTCTGGGCATGCTGGCTCTTGCCCTGGCTCTGAGAAGCTGTATGTTTGGAGCAAGTCACTTCTCCTCTCCAGACTCCAGGCTCCTTATCTGCACAGTGCAGTTGCCAGAGGAGGTGATCTTGACTTTTGGTTCAACATATCAGGCTGACCCCTCAGATCCATGCCTCTCCTCCCTCCTCAAATCCCATAAAAATAATAAAAGACATTTTTAAAAGATAATGAGTCCATTGCAGCCCTGGAAAGAGAGAAAGTTGCCTTCAGTGGACCAGAAACTTTGAGGAACTTCACATTTCTAGAAGATGTAAGGAAATTCCAAGCAGATCTAGTAACCCATATGCCAGT
This sequence comes from Cynocephalus volans, assembly GCF_027409185.1. Taxonomy (NCBI): domain Eukaryota; kingdom Metazoa; phylum Chordata; class Mammalia; order Dermoptera; family Cynocephalidae; genus Cynocephalus; species Cynocephalus volans. The sequence goes on from NC_084470.1 coordinate 50,496,241, forward strand.
GTAGGCAGAGATGGTCAGCTAAAGAAGTGAGTATACCAACTTTCCCTAAAAAGCTCCAGGAAAAACAAGAACTGAAAACACAAGCTTAAGTCACCAGAGGCTGAGTGTAAAAGCATACTGTGGAGCAGTGCACAAGATAATGGGAGGATTATTGGAACTGTGCACAGACCAGAGACTAGACTCCAGGAGGCTCTTACCGGGCACTAGGGCAGGAGGGAGAAGAGCAGAGCTCCTGATGAGTTCCCACTGTTACCAGGGACATGAAGGACAAGAAGACTGGGCTGTTTGGCACATAGGCAAAATCCCCTAAGACATTCCTCCACCAGACTGAGTCCTTTCTCACTTCCTCATTCAAGGGACAGCCCCAGTGATCATCAAGAGGGAAGTCCGCCGGTCAGAATGTCTGTCTCGTCACCCCAGGCTGAGCCAAGCTCACTCGTGTGTCCCAGAGTCACCATCTTATCTGGCCTGTCTGGGAAAATCAGTGACCTTAACAATTTGGGAAATATGCCTGGATGCTAATACTCATCAATCTAGTCCTTCGTTTATCAACCTGCTCGCAGTCCAAAACAGGGGCCGAGTGGAGCACGCAAAGCCCTTTGAAGAATGAAGTTAAGGCCATATGTAGAAAAGACTTTTTCTCCCCTAAAACACATTCTGTGTTTGGAGAGGCTATTATGTCAAGAAGTAAAGAACATGCTACTGTGAAAAAGTACAGAGAACAAGAAAGAGTTGCTGAAAATTAAAAACATCATTACAAATTAAGAAATTCCGTGGACAGGCCAAATAGTGTGATGAAAACCAAGATGGTGATTAGGAATACAATCAGGAATAAATATGCCAAAATAGCCAAGAAATATCTGTAAAAGAAAGAATAGTAGGAACAGAGAATTGTCCTCTCAACATCAAAACATAATACAAAACCACAGTAATCAAGTCAGCTTGAGATTAGCACTGGCTGGAATAAACAAGTAGATAAATGGGACATAGCAGGCCTTATTTCAAATTGATAGGTTCTTCAATAACTCCTGTTTGGACACCTGACTAGCCATTATAAGAAAAATAAAAGCAAGTCCCCATCTCACACCATACTCGAAAATAAATTCCAGTGGAATTAAGTATTTAAACATAAAAATTAAATGAGCCGTGGGTTTCCCATGGGATTCTAAGCCTGATTGCAAACTCAGAAGCTGTAAAGAAAAATATTTTACTTATTTGACTGTATAAAAATTTAAAACTACAAAATGGCAAAAAAGATACTGTAAAAACAGTTAAAAAAGGGCCGAACCCGTGGCGCACTTGGTAGAGTGCTGCGCTGGCAGCGTGGCGACGCTCCCGCCGCGGGTTCGGATCCTATATAGGACTGACCGGTGTGTGCCGGTCACGAAAAAACGACAAAAAAAAAAAAAAAAAAAAAAAACAGTTAAAAGATAAATGGCAAATTAGTAGAAAATCTCTGCATTAAACATTATTAAGCATTATTAACAGGTTAATAATCTCAATATAGAAAGAGAAATAACCCCAAATTAAAACAGGCAGGCTATGAACAGGACATTCACAGTGGAAAAGGAAATGCCATTAAAATATGAAAAGGGGCTGGCCAGTTAGCTTAGTAGGTTAGAGTGTGGTGCCGATAACACCAAGGTCCAGGGTTCAATCCCTGTACTGGACAGCCACCAAAGGAAAAAAAAAAAAAAATGAAAAGATGTTAATTCTCCCTAATGATAAAAGAAATGTGAATTAAAACTAGTTAATTTTCACTTTTTCGACTGGCAAAGATTAAAATTATGTCTGAGGTTGTGGGGAAAGGACACTTTTAAGTTCTTGGCAGTAATATAAATTCAAATATTTTTGGAGGGCAAGTTGGCCTTATCTGTTGACATTTTAAATATACATGCCCTTTGACCCATCATCTCTACTTCTGGAATTTGAACATAGAGAAATGTTGACCATGGCATTGTAATATTAAACATTGAAAACAAACTAAATATGAAATGAGATGTTCTTAAATATGGCAACAGTTAAATAAATGGTTACCTCCACAGTGGAATATTATGTTGTCATAAAAGAGAATGGGGTGGATTTGTATGAAGTGATGGGAAAATATGTCTATCATCTATAAAGTGGAAAAAACAAGTTGTAGGATGGTATATGTGGGATTTGATTCCTTTTGTGTGTGTGTTTTTTAAACCCATTGGTATGCTAATATGTGTACATATAAATATATATGTTTGAGTTGTGTCTGTATTAATAACATGAATACTTAGAAAAATGTTTGAAGGAATATACCCCAAATTGTTATTAGTGTTTATTTCAAGAGAGAGACATTGTTAAAGCCAGAGCATGAGCTAGCGATGGTTTTCTATATTGCCTTATGATCTGAATTCTTTGCCATGAGCATGTATTCTCTTTATGTTTGTGAAGATTTTGGAAAAGATCCCCTGCCCTGTGAACCTTTCCTTCCACTGTCTCATCCCTGCTCCTTGACCTGATGGACTGCTGGCTCTGCTTGGGTGCTGGCTGCTCATCTCTGTTCTGTCCCATTTACAGGGATCATCTGGTGCGAGATCTTAGAAGGCCACCTGGAGGAGGCTGAGCACCAGCTGGAATTCCTAAAGGCGGTGCAGCAGTCCTTGGGGAAGTCTGAGGTCAGAGCTCCCTGGTGGTCTGAAGTACTCCAGGATTGTGTCCCCCTCCCTCCTCTCACCCTACTTTCCAATAGAAAACAGCCAAAATGGCCTGGGCCTCCACTTTGCCCTGTCCACTTTGCCCTTGCCTACCAACTCTGCCCAGGTTGGCACTGGCTCTGAAGCTCGGGACTCTCTTCTACAGGTGCTGGCTTTCCTCCAAGCCCTTCTGGCATCGAAGAAGCACAAGGGGGAACAGGAGGCCACAGCGCTCCTGAGGGAGGCAGTGGAGCTGCACTTCTCCAGCATGCAGGGCCTCCCCCTGGGCCCTGAGTACTTTGAAAAGCTGGACCCCCACTTCCTGGTCTGCATTGCCAAGGAGTACTTGTTCTACTGCCCCCAGCAGGTTAGGGGAAGGCCCATCTTCATGGCGGGGGTCTGGAGTACAGGTATAGATGTGGCCTACCTGAAGGACAGAGGCAGGGACCTTACCTGGACAGTCACTTGGCTGGTCGGAGCCTTGGGAGGTCAGAGAGCCCAGTGCTTTTCAAACTTGAGCATGCAGCAAACGAATCTCCTGGGAGGTCGTTCCGGTGCAGATTCTGACTCTGTAGGTGGGGCCCAAAGACTGGCACCTCTAACAAGCTCCCAGGGGATCCTGATGCTGCTGGTCCATGGACCACACTTGGAGGAGCAGGGCACTCCCATGCCCCTGCTTTTATCCTAGACAATAATGTGGCTCCCTTTTCCCCAGAAGCCTCCTAAGAAGCATGTTGGTCTTTACATCTTTGTCCTGCTTTCCCAGCCAGTCAAGGAAAAAATATCCTTGTGGGCAAGGATCATATTTTTACACATCTAAATATCTCCCCAGTGCCTTGTAATGAGTCATTCAACAAATATGTATTGAGTACATTACTGCATGCCAGACACCATTCTAGGTACCAAGGACACAACAGTGGACAACACAAAGTCCCCATTCTCTGGAGCTTGTACTCTAGCACTAGAGGATACAGAGTGCATAATAAATAAGTGCACAATAAAGTAAAATTTTTTCACTAAGAGTGTTTTCTGAGAGCTGTGAGAGTCTCTCTTAGAATGGGGCAAACCATCCAGCCAGCCACCCTTGTTCTTACAGCCCCGGTCACCAGGCCAGATCGTGTCTCCACTTCTTAAACAAGTCACCATGATCTTGAGTCCTGTAGTCAAAGCAGCACCAGCTCTGATGGACCCCCTGTATGTGATGGCTCAGGTCAAGTATCTCTCAGGTTAGCCGGTGGATCCCCGTGGCCAGGTGGGACCTTGCATCTTCTCATACCTATTCATCTGTTCAGATACCTGGTGAAGTTTCTGCCCCCTGGTTTGTGTCCACAGGCCCCCTGCCTGGAATACTTTACACACACACTGGCACACGTGCACACATGCCCCCTCACCAGGCCTGCCTCCTCTTTCCAGCCCCCGATCCCCCTGTAACCTTCCTGACGTCCCTCGCCAGCAGGCATCTCTCCCACCCAGGCCTTTTGTGGATTACTTACTTACCCTGTGCAGGTAATACTTACTGAACTTCTCCTGGGATACAGTGGTACTCAAAATAGGCAAAACTTCCCTCATGGAGCTTGTATTCTAGTTAGGGGGATAGACTAACAACTAAGCATGTCACTTCATTTGTTAGAATGTGATAATTCTACGGAACTAAAGCAGGGAGGGGAAGCGGGGGTGGTGGGGTTGCAGTTTTAAAAATGTTGTCAGGAAAGGCCTTGTGGAGAGGTGAGAACTTGTACAACATCAGTCTTTCAGGGCCTCCAGAAGCCAGAGCAGTGCCCTTCCAGCATCTCCCATCTCAAGGCCCAGGCCCTGGAGGAAGGGAAAGAGAGGGAGAACCCTCTATGGGTACCCTGTTGTCCTCTCTGACACAGAGCCCTTCCCTAAAGTTCTCTCTCACTGCACACTTTTGCACCATCCCTTCTGCCTGAAAACCAGGCCAATCTCTGGTGTCCTGGGGGATTCCAGTGGATCCAGCATTCTATGGCCATGTCTGTCCTCTGGCACTGCATTGCATGGGATGCAGTCTGCTAAGAGCTCCCCTGTCTTCATCCTCCATCTTCCCTGTGTTCATCTGGATTTACCCACAGCTTCAAGTTCTCCTGGGTACAAGGCTAGGGCAGGAGGGTTCTCCCAGAGGTGCTGGCAGCTGCTAGCAGGTTTGGAGCCAAACCAAGGTCTCCAGCTGCTTAGGTTGTCATGGTGACCTCTTCATATTTCCTCAGTGCACAGGGAAGGAGCAGGGAGTTTGGGACCCAGGAGCAGGTGCTCCTCACCTACCAGGTTATGGACCCCAAGCAAGAGCTCTTGAGGGACCTGACTGCAGAGGGAGGAAGGCACCCCTACCAACTCACCACACCTACCCCCTAGGTTGCCACTACTACCTGTAAGCACCAGCCTGGCTGCAGGTAGACCCCTTAGTCCCCTAGTACCAGGAGATTCAGAGCTGAGGCTCAGGAATCTGATGGGCCTGAATTTAAATGCCTACTTTGTCCCTTCCAAGCTGAGTGGCTTATATCATTGGAACCCTATGTCCCATATCTAAAAGATAGGAATAATAATATCAATCTTGCTGGGCTAGGCAGGTGTTAAATAAGACTTTCTAAAGTGTTTTGCATGTGTTGAACATAGAGCAGGTGCTTCATAAGTTGCTGTTGTTATTAGGTTTTGTTTTATGCTTAGATGTGGGAATTGAGATTTACAGTGCTCCCCTGAGCTTCCAGATGGAGCAGTGAAGTGACTTAGCCCTCTCCCTGAGGGTTACAGAGGCACGAAGGGTGTGACACTGAGGTTTAAGTCTACTGGCTTTTGTTTGGGCAAAAACTGTGTAGTTTTCATTTTAGGAGGGGACCTCTGAGTGAAGCAGAACAGAATTGGGTAAAATGTCCAACTTGGGTCTCTCTGGGTAACAGGACATGTAAAATTCATTCTGCCTTTACATACTGGGTCTCAGAAGTCGCCGAGAATTCCTGAATGTAGAAGTTTGTTTATCATTTCTAGGAGAGCTAGAGAATGCACAAAGCACCCTGCAGCGTTGCCTGGAGCTGGACCCCACCTCTGCGGATGCCCACCTCCTCATGTCCCAGATCTACCTGGCTCAGGGCAACTTTGCCATGTGCTCTCACTGCTTAGAGCTGGGCGTCAGCCACAACTTCCAGGTGGGGGTCCTCTGTGCCCTGTCACCTGCTCAGCATCTCAAAACCCAGCTAGCTGCAGCCCCCACTTGCCTTGGGAGAGTAGCCTCAGGGGCCACCTGCATCTCTCAGCCCCTTTTGCTGTTCCAAAGGCAGAGGCAGGCTCGGTGGGCTCCCATGACTTTTTCCAACCCAGTGGCTGTGAGCAGCAGCAGCAGCAGCGGTCAACTGGAGCCCAACACTTGCTGTGCTCCTACTAGGTCCGAGACCACCCCCTCTACCACTTCATCAAAGCCAGGGCCCTCAACAAGTCTGGAGACTACCCAGAGGCCATAAAGACACTGAAAATGATCATGAAATTGCCAACTCTGAAGATGGAAAAAGGCAAGAAGTTCCGTGGGCCCTCTGTGCAGCCCAGCGAGCGGGTCTCCATCTTACTGGAATTGGTAGATGCCCTCCGGCTGAACGGGGAGCTGGTAAGAAATGCCGTGCACTCTTTTCTTGGGACTAGGACATGCTGGAGGCTCGGGGTAGGCCTGGGAACCAGGCTTTTTCATTCTGCCTGATGTTTACTTGTGCTTTTATCTGAACCCTTATTCATTTGGAAGTGTGTCTCTCCCCTGCCTAAAAGGCTTCTACTGTGTCCTGCAGGATCTGGCCCTGCCTACCTCAGTGTCCCCATGAGGCTCTCAGGGAGGCAGAGCACACAGGGCTATCAGGGCCACTACCAGTGGTTGTGCAGGTTGGGCCTTGCACAGCTCCAGCAGCTGCCAATCACACCATAATATTTATAATAAACTATGTCCCCTTGGAGTTTTTGTTTTGTTTTATTTATTTATTAATATTATTATTTATTTACATTCTAAGATGTTGTTGCAGAGCAGTTGGGGGAAGGGGAAAAGGAAAGGGGGAATGAAAGATGGTGGGAGAAGGAGAAAGGAAGGAGGCTGTGGTTGAGGCCCATGGCATCCCCCTCATTTCTTCAGGGGAGACAAGGGGGGGCTTCCAGCAGTGGCTTGGTCATTGCTGGGCTGAATACAGATGTCAGAGGGGTGTGGCTGAAGCCCTTGGCCCCCAACTGCCCCAGCTTGGGAGACCAAAGGGCTTACAGTGGTGGTTTGATGGTCATCACTGGGCTGGTTGCAGGTGTTGGAGGGACGTGGCCAAGGCCCTTAGCCCCCCACCGCCCTGGCTTGGGAGCCCATAGGTCTTCTGGTCCTTCTAGGTTTTATAGGTGTTCTTTGGTGGTGTTAGACCTTTGCTAGTTAATATCAAACTTTGTCTCTGGTCTGTGGGTATTTTATTTTTTTCTTTCAGTTCTGTGTTGAATTATTTACTGTTCTCACCACTTAAACTCTGCACTGGAACTAATTTGTTGTCCTTTACTTACTTCTAAAATGGGGGAACTTCCTGTGGGGACCAGCACTTGATTCCTGTAGTTGAGCTAAATTGCTGCTTTGATGCTGATTCCCTGGGGAAGCTCAGGTTTTTGTGCAGCTCAGGTTTTAATGGTTGGCTTTGTACTTCTGGGTCTTATGAGTTCCGGTGCACCTGGGTTGTGTGGAAACTCTGGTCTGGGCCTGAGACTTCTCAGTAAACTGCATCCCATCACAGTTCTGTATTCCTGACCATTCTCCTCTGAGTGGTTGTACAGTGATTGGAGGGCAGATCACCTGTCCATGCTGTTCCCTAATGTTCCCCCAGTGTGCCCGTCTCCCCCACCGCCCATACTCCAAGTACTTCCCATGGGATGGGCCATGCACGATGACTCACCGGCCTCTAAATGGCTCCTTTTTTCAGTTGTCTGTGGCTCCTCGCTCCTATGTGGGTCCATGGGAACACTGCCAGTGGTCTTGCTGGCCTGGGGGCCACCAAGACCCTCTTCTCCCCTGCCATCTCTAAGCAACTTCATACAAAGGGCACAGCAGTGGCTTTTGCCTGCTCTTGCTCTGTACACTCAGCAACTCAAGCCTTGAGGCGGCTGGAATTTGAAATGGTGGGAGCAATCCTTTCTTTCTCTCATCGTGGCTTCTCCTGCCTTCATGCACTCCATAGGTCCTTTCTCCTCTTCCCCTGAGCTCTAATGGCCCCAGTTTGGCTGTTGTTGGTTTTTAATAGTTGTAAATTAGTTGATTCATGAGAGAGAGTGACATTGAGAAACGTCTATTCTACCATCTGGAAGCCGTCCCCTTGGAGTTTTGCAGTGCATGACCTGCACAACCTGCTCAACTGTATGAGGCCTTGGAAGGTCTGGGTGGGCAGAGGAAGGAAGCCCCTGGGCATCCTCAGCTGGTACATGGGAACAGTGGGGAACTCAAGCCTGGGGGAGCTGGACTTTGCATGCTCCCTTGACCTCACTGGCCTTTGGCCTCACCAGCTCATGGGCAGGGGTTTTTCCGGGATCATCTCTGTTATCCTCCTATACTTGTGACTTGAGGCTTCTCCTGTGATGGTCTTAGTGTACAGAGGGATCTAGCCCATAAGGCCTTTTCTCCTTAAAGGTAAAAATTGCCTTCTGGTCAAAAATGGGATTGTGGAAGCATGTTTATTTTACTTCCCTTCCTTAAATCTGCCAAAAGGGGCAAAAGAATTAAAACTAAAGAAGGAATTTCCATCTATAACAGAATTAGGCAACAGCCACATCCAAGGATAGTTGAGTCATCCAGTCATTCATTCAGCTGATAGTTAATTGAGGACCTACTGTATGCCAGGCACTGTGATCGGAGCTGGGGATAAAGGAGAACAAGCCGACGAGACCCTGTCCTTCAGAAGTTACCACTGGTGGGAGAGAGAGAAAGCAGGGTACAGTGAGTGGGACGCCTGAGGTGCCTGCATTTGCTCGGAACTTTATGGACTGGGGATGTGATGTGGTCAAGCCACAGGAAAAGTAGGGACATTCTTAGAGGAACCCAGATCAACCCCATAGAAGGGCAGGACTGCCGAACCAGGATTTCCCACTGAAATGTCTCCTTGTTTTTGTCTGCCTTGGACTCCTTCCTACGTAGCAGAGGGCCGGAGGGAAATAGCCTGAAAATCAGTTTTGCTCAGCCAAGATAACAGATTTGTGAGCTGTGTCCTTCAGTGTGAGCCAAGGGGCGCCATCTTGACCCCAGGTTTCCACAAGGGCTACCCCCAAAGGGAAGGCGCACAGAAAGCTAAGGGGAAATGTGCTTCTAGGGCAGATGTGCCAGGTCACTCTGTCTTCCCAGCCTAGTTCTTGAGAAAGGGTTAGATGGAGCTATTGCCATTAGATGAGGAGCAGTGATCGGAAGGAGCCTAACATGGAATTATAGGTGTTTACAAGCAAGCAAGAAGAAGGAAGGAAGGAAGGAAGGAAAAAGAGAGAGTGGTGGGGAGGGAGGGAGAAAGGGAGGAAGAGGAAAAGAGAAGAAAGAAGGGAGAGAAAGGAAACGAGAAGAGAAGAAAGGAAATGAAGAGGAAGGGAGGGAAAGGGAAGAGAAATGAAATAATAAGCAAAAGATAAGGGAAGATTATACTTTGAGAGAAAAAACATTATAAAAAATAGATGAAATTGTTTTTTCAATTTTTCTGCACTCAATAAAAATAAAAAGAACATGGAATCTTGTAAAACAAGCTCAAAGTAGAGCACAAGAGATCAACAAAGTGGTCCTAGTAAAAAAGGGAAAAATGAAAATTAAGCAGGCAGAGTCAAAGAAAGTAATCACAGAAACAATGGTACCATTATAAAATTATAATCCCACGAGGAGCAGTAGAAGGAGCCCAGACTTTGCTGAGGCTCTCTGACTGAAGGAAAGAGGTGGAGGAAAACCAGGAAAACGATTGAAGTGATTTGAGAGGATGGTGAATAAGAAAGACGGATTATAGGTATACAACAAAGGCATAATGAGTAGTCCTAAAGAAGAGAGAAGAATCGGAACAGAAAAAACATCAAAGACGAATAGGAGAAAAATTCCTTTAGGGAAGATATGAATCTGCAACTTAGGCACTATGTGTGAGAGAAATAGTAGTAAAATATTAAGACCGAGAAATAACCTAATAGTAATATCCTAATGAAGTTATAGGAATCAAGGATTCACCAGACCAATGAAGGCTCTTGCCAGCATCTGCGTAGAGAGCCTGTCACCCATAATGAAAAACAAATCAACATGGCCTCTGACTTTTACTCAACAATGCTGAATTCAAGAAGACAATGGGATGACATTTGCAAGCATTCAGGAGAGAAGGATGTCCCTCAGGATATCTTTTATGTGTAAAAGCAATAAAGGACACTCTAAAATAGTGGAATAACTCAAGAATTATAGTGTGAACTAAACTTTTCTGAAAAGTCTACTCATAGATATAATCCAGCCAACTAAAGCATGAAATAAAATGAAGTTTTCATGAATGGGAAAAATTTTGAGTTATACTAGGACAGAACTAAATTCAATTAAGCATAAAACAAATTAAATAAATTGAAATATAATTATATGTAAATAACTATGATATTTTGACTCTAAGCTAGTATTATTGCTAAATTCTTGAAATAAAAGCTACTAAAGTTAAAATAACAATAATTTCACCATGATATCGCATGAAATAGTTCAGGGGAGGAAAGGGGTGGCAAGGGAAGGTGGCAAGTAATACCAGCATGCTAATTTTCTCCATCTCTGTAGGGGAGAGTCTGAAATAAAAGTTAACACACAATATTTCAGGATAGAAAGATGACCATCAGTAGAATTAAAAAGAGACAAGACTATCTCCACCAAATTAATCAAGAGTGAGGAACGAAAGACAGCAGGGCCACATATCAAAGGCAGAAATGAAGCAAACCACAATCAGCATGTATGAGTGAAAACAAAACAAGTTGACAAAAAAGCTCGAGAACACATGTCTGTGATAATGAAATGAAATAAATGTACTTATTAAATCAAAAAGACATTCCACAATGGTTTAAAACAAACAAACAGTGGAACCCACTGTCTATACCCAAAAACCAAGGGACCCAGAATAAAAGTAAAAATATGGTACAAGCACACCAGGTAATCAGAAAGCAGAGGTTGAGCCATAATGTCTGGGAAGGCTGAATTCAAGGCAAAAAGCACCAAAATGGGCAAAGAGTAACTTTGTTAAAATAATTAAGGGTACAAATTTAATGAATATGTAATTCAAATAGACTTTCATGTGCTGAATACTACAGCATTAAAATATTTTTGGCCCAAAGCAGGAAAGTACAAGATATGTCCATAGGTCTTGCATAGAAGGAAATTGCCAGAGAACTTTGAGGTGCTAAGAACAGGCAGGTTCTTACAGTAAGGGATTCCTGTACTCCACGCTAGCTGGGCATCTTCCCGCATCTTCCAGAACAGTGGCCCTGGACTTTAAAGGAGGCTTTTTCCTTTCTGCGTCCAAAGCTGCTCTGCAGATGGATGCAGTCAATCTTATCTTTGGCTTCTTGGTAGCTGGGCTGCTTACGGCTGAGCCCAGCTCTGTCTCTGCATTTCATTACCCTCCCAGAGCAGGAGAGGGAAGAGGGATTATTATCAGTTTCCCAGAAGAGGTTTTAAGTGTTGTCAGGCCACCTGCAGTGGATGACGCCAAACAGAGGGTCTGTTTGGTTCCCGTGTTTTAGCATGAGGCCACCAAGGTCATGCAGGACGCCATCAATGAGTTTAGTGGCACATCAGAGGAGATCCGCATCACTATTGCCAACGTGGATTTGGCCCTGAGCAAGGGCAATGTGGACATGGCACTGAGTATGCTGAGGAACATCACGCCCAAGCAGCCCTGCTACATGGAAGCTAAGGAGAAGATGGCCAGCATCTACCTGCAGACCCGCAAAGACAGCCGCCTCTACATCGGATGCTACCGGTAAGCCCCACAGGCAGCACAATGATAACTTCCTCTCCAATGGTATCTTAGGGAATGTTTCCTTTAGATTGTATTTCTTCAACCTGGGACTCCAGAATGTATCCTCAGAGTGTGTTTGAGTTCTGAGGAACTGAATCAGCTCTTAGCCCTGCTCGCCTTCTCCCTCCCCTTGAGCCACTCCCTGGGACTCTTTGCATAGCTCACATTCTGGTGGGAGACTGTGGGCCTGCTCCCAGGATAGAGGCTGAAGGAACCATGGAAACACACTTCTGCTCTGTCCTTGAGGAAATGTCAGTGACTGGGATGTGACCAATGTGGAGTAGTTGAGGAAAGAGAGCAGGGATCTGAAGCCCCAAGCCACTGCGTCTATATGATTTGGTGTTGGGACATCAGGGGCACCTTCCCAGTCCCTTTCTTCAAGCAAAACTCCATCTAGGCAGTTTCAGGTGGGGGTTGGGGTTGCTGGGGGAACAGGGGAGGCTCTCCAGGAACAGGACACCAATAAACATAGGGAGGCATGGTCAGATTGGAGTTTTAGAAAGGGCAGTGTGGCTGCCTTTAAAGAGGGGTCTGGAGGAGTGGGACAGAGGCAAGAGAAACAGGTGGAGGCTCTGGCCAAGGGCCAGATGACGGATGAAGGGAGCCTGACTGAGGGAGCTAGCACAGTGCCTCATGCACAGTGGGCCTTTCAGTAAATGTTAATGAATGAATGAATGTCAGCCAGAATCCATGGGGAAGAAGAGGAGATGGACTCAGGGATATGAGGGCCGCACAGGCCTGAGATAAGATTTTGGTTACCCCTGCAGTGAGCTCTGTGAACATCTGCCTGGCCCCCACACCAGCCTGCTACTGGGCGATGCTTTCATGAACATTCAGGAGGTAAGTGAGGGGCCTCGCAGCCTTGCCAAATGGCCCCGCAATCTTACTTCTTCAGTGAGAGAGAAGAGAAAGATCTCAAGACACTTTCCCCACCAGCCTGAGAAGGCCCTGGAGGTCTATGACGCGGCCTATAGAAAGAACCCGCATGACGCCTCCCTGATCAGCAGGATTGGGCAAGCTTATGTGAAGACCCACCAGTACACTAAGGTCAGGCTGGGCTTGGGTGGTGGTGGGAAGGGGTGGGGAAGGCCAGCCCAGCAGGGAAGGTGGAGGAGGGTGCTTGAGTTGGGGGTCTGGATGGGAAGAGAGAATGGGGTGCCAAGGGGAGAACTCAGCAACTCCCCACCCCTGCCCACACCTGTGCCAGTGGGCTGACGGCATTTTCATCTTAGGCTTCTATGTTCTGGAGGGACACACTAGTGTGGTGGCTGCTGAGGGGACCACCTGATAGTGTCAGGCACTCAAGTGCAGAACCAGACCTGAGGCTAATATTTCCTGTTTGCACTAAGGCAATTAATTATTATGAGGCCGCCCAAAAGATTAGTGGACAGGACCTTCTGTGCTGTGATCTGGCAGAACTGCTCCTGAAGTTAAAGAAGTTCAACAAAGCAGAAAAAGTTTTGAAGCAGGCACTGGAACATGACTTTGGTGAGGAAGCATTCTAACTCACTTCTAGCGTTTGGAGTGAGCATACCCCCCGCCACAAACCCCTTCACCCGCCATCCTCCCACCCTGCATTACCTGGGGTCCTGAACCCCACCCTCCCCACCAATCCAGCTTCCCAGGGGCCAGAGAACACTAATTTGAGTTTCCATTTATCAGTCAAAGACATCCCATCCATGATAAATGATGTTAAGTGCTTACTTCTGCTGGCAAAGGTTTACAAGAGCCATAAAAAAGAAGATGTGATGGAGACTCTGAGCAAGGTAATTGACAAGTAGACTCAAGCTCTTTATCTGCCATTTCCTGATGGGGGCTGAAGGAGGAGGAAAGATAGGCTGTAGGTCTGGAAGACCCCAGACCTCTTCTTCAAAAGAGGACCCGGCTCCACCTCTAACCTCCACCTTCCATTCCATCCCCCATCCTTGTTTGTCCAGTGATGGTGCACCAAGGTGCTCTGAACTGGACTGCCCCGGACTGATGGCTGAAGAAGGGAGGAAGTAAGACAGTGCCTTTGTCTTCAAGGATGATGGTGGTGATAGGAATAATGACAATGACAATAGCTCCCATACACTGAAAGCTGTAAACTAGGTTCTGTACTAGGCTTTCTTATTTAATTCTTAAGGTAGCACTTTGATATAAGCACTGTGACATTCCCATCTAACAGATAAGGCTCAAAAAGGTTTAGAAATGTGCCCAAAGTCCAGTACTAGCAAGTGGTAAAGCTGAGATCTGAACCAGGTCTGGCCAGTCCTGGCCCATGCTCTTTCCACACTGGGCTGCCCCTGATCCCAGAGGCCCTGGCCATTCCTGTCCTGCCTTCATTACCTTCTCCACCCAGGGGAGAACGAAGGGGTGTGGCCTTGCACTTGTTTCCAGGATGCATTCTGTGGTTATAGAGGGAGATCCCACTCTCTAATACTTGAGATGATTTGTTCCCTTGCTTACCACTGAATTCCCATTCCTCTGGTTGGTCCTTGGGGAGCCAAGTGCTGATTCCTGCCCACTTCCTGCAACTTAACCCTGGCATTGTCATTTCCTCTTGTCCTGATGCTCTTTGGTTACTCATCTGATCATTTTGTGCTGTGGATATCTGTGGGGGCTGCCTCAAATTCCCAGAAGGGCAACATATTCAGAACAAGTGCATCCATCAAAACACAGCCTGTGTTGGGCCCCTACTGTGTGCTTGTTCTAGCCTGTAGGGCAGCCAAAGCAAATTAGATACAGTACCTCAAGTTGTGATGGAAGCAGGTCAACAGGTAAGTACAATAGAGGGTTTTGTTTGAGTGCCTTTGCTTCTGCACCTGCCTCAGGAGCACTGCCAGCTTGCCTCCTATGTACTCAGCCAGTGGCCTTGCCTGTCCAGAGTGACCCAGGTTTGCTCAAGGGCACTGGAGATGCCCTTTCTAACACTGCTGGCTCTGCAATTAGAGCTTGGGACTTTCTGTGAACTGGCATGTTAGGGTGTGGATTTCCAATCCAGGCTTTATTGGTTTCCCAAGGCTTTGGACCTCCAGTCTCGGATACTGAAGCGGGTTCCACTGGAGCAACCAGAAATGATCCCCTCCCAGAAGCAACTGGCAGCCTCCATCTGTATCCAGTTTGGGGAGCACTACCTGGCAGAGAAGGAGTATGCCAAGGCTGTACAGTCTTTTAAGGATGCCCTCTCTTACTTGCCCATTGACAATAAGGTGGGTGGCCCTTGACGCAAGACACTGCCCTTTCTCTCAGGGCACCATGCCTTGCTGAGCTCCTTAACCAGGTGCAAGGGCCAGTTCCTTCCCTGTCCACCTCTGAGGAGCTGCATGTATGGAGGGTCTTGGGAGGGCAACCAGCAGTGGCCCCTGGAGTGAGGAGCCTGCTCCAGCTGACCCAGGGCCCTTACCTGCTGCAGCCCTTGGAGTAAGGCTGGGAAGGCTCACTTTCAACAGCCATTTGGAAGGTGAAGTGAGGAGGACGTTGCTGAAAGTCATGTTAGTCTGACATTTTCAGGTCCCTCTTGGAGGTGGGGAGATGACAAGGGCTGGAGCTGCCAGAGCTCTTTAGGCATGAAGCCCAGGCTAAACTTCTGGAGAGGCTTAGAGTCATAAAGGAGGTGTCGCTCCAGATGAGGGAACTGGCTGGAGTTCTTGCTGAGAGAACAGATGAAGTGCTTAGCAATAGATCCATTCATTCATTTTGTATTCGCTCATTTAATAGACATCTATGATATGCCAGGTACTGTGGTAGGCCCAGAGACACAGTGGAGCAAGACCTGGTCTCTGCCCACAGATTTCCCTTGGGCAAGGGGGTATAGACCAGAGCAGAGGTAGTTCTAATGCAGTGCAATCCGTGCCTGCATGTGGGAACAGGCACTACAGGAACTCAGAGGAAGGGTACCTGCCCCAGAGACCGGGGCACAGAGCACTCCCAGAGGAGTGAGGCTGGAGCCTAAGCTGAAGGATGAGTATGGGTTAGGTAGGCTAAGGTTAGTTAGTAAGATATACGATATGACTGGAGTACTGGGTGGGAGAAGGTGAAGGCCAGAGACATTAACCCCAGGGATTTGAGACATAAGTTGAAAACAGAGCTGATAGTATGAGAGAAGAGCTGTCAAGGATGATCTCAGGGTTTTCCCATGGTGTTCACTGGTTAGTTTATTATATTGGCCTTGTCCCAGGTGGTGCTGGAATTGGCACGGCTCTACCTACTCCAGGGGCACCTGGATTTGTGCGAGCAACAGTGTGCCATCCTTCTACAGACTGAACAGTACCACGAGACTGCCTCCATGGTAAGAGGCCCTGGGACCCCCTCCCTACCCTCCCTGGGGTCCCTGTGACCAGATGTAGGCTGCCTCTCAGCCCCATAACCTCAGATGCCTTGCTGACCCACCCCTGAGGGGCTGTCAGGTAGAGAAGACTTAACACTGCACCTGCTCTGCCCTTCAGCCCAGAGGGGTGGGCTGGCCAGCAGGGGGCAGCATCAACCTTCTGGGCCAGTCTAACGGGTAGGGGTGAGGTCGATTCACTCCAAGGGAAACCACACCCACTGTAGGTGAAGGCAAGGGTGGGACAGGCTCCTGGGGCTCCATAAAGTGTGTGGAAAAGCTCTCCCCCGTCCTGCCTCTTTCTTCCCTATCACCCCAAGGGTCATCCAAGGAGCAGAGGTCAAACCCATCTCTACCTCTACTGCCTGGAGATGGCAGTTCTCAGACATGGGTGGAGGGGCTGGCTCTGTAGGCTGGTCTCTACCCCTGGCCTTACCTTCCCACTTCCATCCTCAGCCCAGCCCCCTTGCCCCTCTCTCTGGGCAGTGGCCCACCTTCTCGGTGGGAGCCTGTGGGACCCTCAGGCTCCTCCCATGAGAGCTTCTCCCAAGGCTTAGGAAGAATGACTTGGAAGTCCTTTTCTACCTTCACTCCTTACTACCACCCCCTCCCACCTCCCCACACCCATCCCCACCTCCCCCACACCCATGCAAACATCTGTCAGGAATTCCAGAGCCTTGTGTGTTTTCTGATAGATGATGGCTGACCTGATGTTTAGAAAACAGAAATATGAAGCGGCTGTCAATCTTTACCACCAAGTCCTGGAGAAAGCGCCAGGTAATTCAGCACATCAAGACTGCCCACATCAGTTCCCACCACACAAGGTCTGCTCTCCCGGAGAAGGGTGGGACCTCTCCCCTCCTTCCTGACTGGGCAGAGGAAGCCCCTTCCTCTCTGATTGTTCCCAGAGAGGCAGGAAACTGATAAAGACCCAATGGAACGTGCCGGCCCTTCCCATGTCCAAGGGGCCAGTTCCTGGTCTCAGGCACTTGGCACTGGACCCAGGACAGCCTGTCTCTCCCCAAATCACAGCCACTGGTGCTCAACACAGTCCCCTTCTAAGGTCACAGCCACCTGGAGAGGACTAGGAATTCTCCCCTAATGTGTAGGCCCATTCTCATTCACTACAACATAAAGCCACCTCTTCTTGCTGGGAAGAGACTCAGGCTGGAGCCCTAGCAGGCCCATGGCAGAGTCTGCCCATGGGCCCAGTAGGTCACAGTGTAGGAATGTGGGTCCTGGAGCCAGGATGCCTGAGTCTAATGCTGGTCTGCCACTTATAAGCTGTGTAACCCTTGGCAAATTACTTAATTTCTCTGTGTCCCAGTGTCCTCATCTGTAAAACAAGGATGATAAGAGTATCTACCTGATCCTTTAGTTAATACATAGATAAAGAACTTAGTGCCAGGAACAATATAAGTGCTATATGAGGGTACTTCAAAAAGTTTGTGGAAAAACAGAATTGAAAGATAATACAAATCTTTCCATGAACTTTTTGAAGTAAGTGTTGGCGGCTATTATTACTATTTTAAAGTAATTATTATTCATTCAACACTGGAGATCAGTGGAAACAGTGGAGCTTCTGGAATGTCCCTGCTCAGCTCAGAGGGGCAGTGTCTCCTGGCTCCTTCTAGGGGCCCAGCACCCCCTGCTTCTCACCCTGCCAGGCCACAGCACCCCTGCCTGATACAGCTGTTGACTATCACAGCCTGGAGATTTCCGCTCTTTTATTTTAGACAATTTTTTGGTATTGAATAAATTAATTGATCTGCTTCGAAGAAGTGGCAAACTTGAAGATGCTCCTGCCTTCTTTGAATTGGCTGAGAAGAGATCCAGCCGCGTGACTTTGGACCCAGGGTTCAACTACTGCAGAGGTATCTACTGCTGGTGAGTTGGGCGTGGGTGTGTTGAGGGGCAACTGTGTGTAGGAGACCTTCCCTAGCAGACACGCTAGGCTCCGGCTCAGCAGGAGGGGAGCAGAAATTCAGTCCCCAAGACAGGGAGCCGGGAGACCAGTGATCCAGACCCTGCTCTGTGCACGCTCATAGAGACGCCCCTGTGTATCTCTGCACTCTCTTGGCCTCAGTTTCCCAGACTGATTCTTGGTGTTCCCTCCATTACAGGCACATGGGGCAGCCCAAGGAAGCCTTGAAGTTCCTAAATAAAGCGCGCAAGAACAGCACCTGGGGCCAGAGTGCCACCTACTACATGGTGCAGATCTGCCTGAACCCAGACAACGAGACTGTGGGTGGAGAGGCTTTCGAGAGCCTGGCGGCTGAGAGCAAGTAAGGGTCCGCGGGGATAGGGGCGGGACCCTGGGGAAGGCAGAGAGAGCCCGCGGCCTCTGGGTGGAGGCCAGGTGCGGACCAAGCGGGTAGGCTGGCGACCTGCGTCCGACGCCCGCAGCTCCACCGACAGGAAGGAGTCGGAGCAGCACGGTGTGCGCACGGCCGAGAAACTGCTGCGTGAGTTCTGCCCGCACTCGGCCTTCAGCCAGACCCAGCTGCGACTGCTGCAGAGCCTCTGCCTGCTGGCCACCAGGGAGAAGGCTAACGTGGAGGCGGCGCTGGGCACCCTTATCGAGATGGCGCAGGCCGAGGTGCGCCAGCTGGCAGGGTCGGGCCGGCGGCTGGGCTGACGCCAAGGGCCAAGGCGCGCCGACGCCCACTTCCCACCCTGTGTGCAGAAGGACAGCGTCCCCGCCCTGCTGGCCGTGGCGCAAGCCTACATGCTCCTGAAGCAGATCCCCAAGGCGCGCACGCAGCTGAAGCGCCTGGCCAAGGCCCCTTGGGCGGTGGCCGAGGCCGACGACCTGGAGAAGAGCTGGCTCCTGCTGGCCGACATCTACTGCCAGGGCGGCAAGTTCGACCTCGCCTGGGAGCTGCTGCGGCGCTGCGTGCAGTACAACCAGGCGAGGGGGCGCACTGACGTTGAGGGCGGCCGGCTGGGGAGGGGAGGGAAGGCTGGGAGTGGAGGAGGCAAAGCAGGCTGGGAGGTTCGAGGTGCGCCGGGAGGGGCGCGCGGGCTTCGGGGACAGGAGGGGAAGAAACGGGACGAGAGGAGCCCGCGGGCGACAGACCAGAGCAGGAACAGGGAGCACGGGCGACCGGGCAAGGCAAGAGAAGGCGCACGGAGGTCGGGCCACGCCCGGAGAAGGGAACGCTGCACGGCCGAGAGAAATTAGAAAAGTTCGTGGGGTCGAGTGGCATGCAGGGATTTGGTCCGGCCGTGAAGGGCCTTTGTGTGCTGTGAATGGGAGGGGCAGAACAGGAGGGCAGCAGGGGTTATGCCAGCGTCGAGGCAGCCGTGAGGGGGGCGCACAGTTCACCACTCGCCAAAGTGGGGGTGCGCCTGGGGTTCCTGAGCAGTTTGGGTTAATGCAGCTCACCGTCGTCCCTTGTCCTCTCTGGGTCCCACCCCGGCCCGGACCGGTGGTGGCTTCCCTTCCGAAGAGGCTCTGACCGGCTTTGCCTGCAGTCCTGCTGCAAGGCCTATGAGTACATGGGCTTCATCATGGAGAAAGAGCAGTCCTACAAAGACGCAGTCACCAACTACGAGCTGGCCTGGAAGTATAGTCACTACGCCAACCCGGCCATTGGTAAGTCAGCCTGCCAAAATGCATGTGGGAGGGAGGTGGGCACGAGGACCCCCACCCTGACCCCAGAACTCCAGACCTGTACACTGGCTGTTGTGGGAACCAGAGCAGTTCTCAGGTCATCAGGGTGCCACCCTCTGTGTTCTCCCTACCCCTGGACAGGCTTCAAACTTGCTTTCAACTACTTGAAGGACAAGAAATTTGTGGAGGCCATTGAAGTCTGCCACAATGTAAGCCACCAACATTGGCAGGGAGGGCCTGGTGTAGTGGCGGGGACCCCTGCCTGATGGTGCACACCCATTCTCTCTCCTTTCCAGGTCCTGGCAGAGCACCCCAACTACCCCAAGATCAGAGAGGAGATTTTGGAAAAGGCCCGAGGGTCCCTGAGGCGCTAGCCTGGAGAGGCCATCAACCTACAGAAGTTTCCTGGAGGGGTGGGAAGTGTGTCAGTGAAGAGGGGATTCAGAAAATGACCTATTCTGCCCCTTTTCTATATTAGATGTGGTTTATTTTGAATCACCTCATCTGGCCTAAGGGGCACCCCAAAGCTTAAAGGCATTTTTAAGGCACAAGAAGTAATTTTGCTCTGGGGAAGAAAGACATCAACTAGCCTAGCTTCTGCTGGGCTCACTGGGTACTTTCTAATAGGCCCCACTTTGTTTCCCTCTGGGGGCTCCCAGTGGAGTGGCCGTTTAAAAATACCCTACAGCTATTTTAAATTGTTGTATCAGCCCCTAAATGCCTGTCCATCCTGTCTGGTCCCCAGCACCCTGGAGCTAAAGAGCAACTGTTACTGCCTGCCATACTACCCACCAAGTCTGCCCTGGCTGTGGTCCCAGCATGCTGTGGGCAGTGGGCCCAAACAGGAGAACCAGCTGCAGAGGGCCACCATAGCTGAGACCCTGTGCGAGAGGGACTGCAGGTTGCAAGGGCCATTGTCCCACCCTGTCCATACATTCTGCACCCATTCCCCCCTCAAGTCTTCAGCTGGCTTCTGCTGGTCTTCACCAGTTTGAGACAAACCTGACTACCCTTGCCTGGTACAGGAAAATACATTCCAAAAGAAAATAGTTCCCACTTCAGCTTTTGTAAAAGACACTGGCCAACTAATTCATCCTCCAGAAACACTTTTAATGCCTAAGGGGGCAAATGCAGTGGTCCCTATTTAGATGAATAATGTTAATTGTAACTGGCAAGAGGGTGACAGAGGTCATCTTTGCTGTGCTCCCAGTACCGCTCTTCCTGTTTTTCAGGATGGCAATAATGGGCCAGTCTGGCCTCAGGGGAAGAAACTCTGAACTGGGAGTCAGGCATCCTTGGATCTCCCCTTGTGACCTTCCCAAGTCCCTTTGGGTCCCAGGGTCCCCATCTGTGGCAGGAAATTAGACTAGATCTCTTTCCCAAATCATGGTACAACTCTCTGCCAGTGATATACAGCAAACATTTTAAAGTTTAATAACTATGTGTTTGTACATCACTTTTACATAATAGAGAAAAATAACTAGCACAAGAAATTTGTGAATTCATGGGTCCTGTTCCATAGGCTGGGTCTAACTTATATGGCAGAGTTTTTAAGAGAAGTTGTCTAGGGCTAAGGTTTGAGAACAGTGAACAGTTAAGGGGCCCTTTTAGAACATGAGTTGTCCTCAATGGCCTGAGCCTTGTTTTATAACATACTGCTGATCACGTGCATGGCCTCTTGGTATGAGTCGGTGATCTGGAATGCTTTCCCCGGGTTACTACCATCTTTCCCAGTCCCTTTTCCTGTGATCTGCTTTACCACCCAGTTTTGTTGGAACAGGTTTGTTGAGAGGCAGATCTGTCTGTATGGGGAATGATGCTGTAAAGGGATTGTGCATTAATCACGTTTTTGTTGCTGTGAAAGCTAAGTTGTCTTCATTTATCTCAAAAAAAAAAAAAAAAAAAAGCCAAGAATTGACCCTGAACACCAAGGTTATGGGTTCGGATCCCCACACCAGCCAGCTGCAAAAAAATAATTGACCCTGTGGCCTTAGATGGGAGTAGACAGTCCTCAGTCCAGCCATGAGCTGAGTCCAAAGGGTGGGAGCCTGTAGGGGCATCCAGGTAGGATACTGGAGCTAATGAGGCTGCTCCTAGACCCCCAGGCTGGTCAGACCCTCAGAGTCCTTGGAGAGACCCAGACTTGGATCAAGCATGCTGAAGCAATCTCTGCAAAAGGATCTCCAGGCACCAGTGAAGGGGAGGAGACAGAACAACTGAATATACTAGAGTATACTACCCTAAGAAACCCAAGGCCTAACTATCCCTGGCTAAGCTGGTTACAGGGGCATGCCACTTCACCATAGGCCACACTCCAAGCCATGAGTCCTCTAGTGGCCACTGATATGGCTGTGTGGCCACGTCCATGTGTTTCTAGAGGCAAGAGACAGATACCTAAAGGGTGACAGGACCGAAAACAAAAAAAGGATTAAACACATAGAAAAAGAGTGGCAGGAACGTGAAAATCAAGTGGAAGCTGCAAATGTACACAGGGCTTGCATGTTCCAGGCACTTCTACATGCTTAGTTTTATTTACACAGAATTCAGGAAACCCAGGCACAGAGGGGGTAAGCAATTTGCATAAATCACCTCACTAGGTAGTAAAAAAGCTGGGATTTGGGTCTGTTCTCTTACCAGTAAGCCAAAGATGAGTGAGCCCAGCACAGACCAAGAGGCATAGAATTGGAGCAATGAGAACCAAATCAGGTCCTCTTTGGTGGTTGCCCCTTCCTGCACTGCATCCTTCCTAAGGGAGAGGTCAACCTTACTTCTCAGGCCCCGAGACTGGGGCTCCCCAGAGCAGGGTGCGGTCTGCTCCTCTGGCCTGCGGCCCAGCTGGGCTGCCCGAGACAGGTCAGACAGGTCTGGCTGGTGCAGACAGTGAAGTTCTGTAGATTGGTGCTCCAGTCCCCAGGGACCACAGCTGCTGAGCTCATTGCCAGGCCTCCACCAGCCACATCCCATTGCCCTGTCCCCACTCAGGTGGGTAACTTTACCCAGAGGGCCAGGCTGCAGCTCAGTGTGGGTGCATGGGAAGGAGGGTGCCCTCACCTATCCCAAGCAGATGGCCCATCCCAGAAGAGTACCCTGCTGCTGCTCCCCACTACCACCCCACCTGACCACTAGAGACGAATGGGTTAATGCAAAGGAAAAACTGCTCCATCTCCCAGGCCAGCCTCTCAGGTGTCTTCCTGCATCCAAGTTGACTGGCCTGCCTGGAAAAAGGCCCAATGTGCTGTGTGCCCCTAATCCTACCCTGCAACACAGCCTCACTGTGTCCCTGCTGCCCTGCAGGGCCTGTCTCCCTTCCTTCCCCACTGCCTCCTGAGGGTGTATCTGTGCTCCCATCCCACAAATGCAGACCACACTGTTAAAAATAGAGCCTCTTTATTGGTACCTGTAAGCTCAGGTACAAGGTGTTCCCATAAGCACGTAGGCTGGCTAGGCCTCCTAGGCAAGGGGACAGGCCCAGAGCCTGGGTTTCTTGGCACAGACACAGAAAAATGAATAAATTATAGTTCTGACACTCAAGGACAATATAGAAATTATGATGCAAAATTCAACATCAGCAAATGAAGGGCATAAAAGCCCTACGGAGCCACCTCTAATCAACTGGCCTCAGGATACAGGCAGGTGGGCCAGGCTGAGTGCAGTGCCCAGAAAGCCCTGAGATAGTAGTCTGGGGCATGCTTCCTGCCCGAGGCAAGCCCCTTGCCTTTCTGGGCCTCCTGCTTCTCCATTCTACAAAGATGGGCCTGGAATAAAGGCTGTGGCCTTTGGGGAGGGGGAAGATGGGGTAGAGGGAAGGAAACAGAGGGTGCCGGGTGGAACAGAAGGGAGTTTTGGTCACAGCTGGGCAGCCCAGCCCCTCCCCCTGCCCAGCCCCTGCCTGCTCAGCCATCCAGGAGTTAGACAGCTGACACAGATCACAGGGCTTGAATCCACACCTGGTCTACACCAAAGGCCAGGAAGGGCAGGGTGTAGGATGACAAGGCAAAAAGGACTCACAAGGGTCTGTGCCCACCCTGCCCCAGCACTGCTCACCAGCCAAAGAGGAGAAGCCAAAGCCTCTCAGTCTCCAAATAAATTATGGAAATAAATTAGTCTTCACAGTCCAAAGGATTTACCACCCAAGGGTCTAGAGCTCAGAGTAGCAGAGGCCCTAAGAAGTGACTGATTTCAGCCCTCTTGCTGCTTTTGGGCTAAGAAACATCATATGAAGACAGAAAAGGTTTCTGCCAAGCTCCAGGGCAGCCACATCATCTCTTCCTCCTGGCACACACTGGAGGTGGAAGAGCATTGTGTGGGTGTCCCAGGGCAGGCAGCTGAAAGGGGAAGCTCTCTCCCACCCCCCACCCTCTCTTCACAAAAAAGTTTTAAAAATAAATAAATAAATCCAGAGTGTTGCTTGAAAACCAGGAATGCCCACACGGCACCTGTGGGTGAGCCAGCCAATGGGAGACTATTACATACAGATATTGGGGAGTCCCCAAATTACAAAAAAGCAGCAACAGGCCTCCCAAGGCTGGGAAAAGGCATCCTAGTCTTCACACTGGCATAGGCTCCATCAGAGACAGTGGGGCACTGTCTTCAAACTGGCTGTCAATGAAGGGAGCTAGGGCTTCAGCAGCTGGCTCAGACAAGCCCATGAGGGTCTCCAAGAAGCAAGTGCTGGTGTCCCCAGGTGGAGAGAGGCCAGGCAAGGGGAAGTGGGGTGCCTCGAGGCCATCCAGGCTGTCAGACACCTTCTGGGAGGTGTAGTGAGGCCCCAGACTATAATCTGGCAGAGACTGGAGTAGCTCAAAGGAGTCGCATGAAGACAAACTGAGGTCCACTGAGCTGCACTGACCAGCGTCCACGCTGGGCGGCACTGAGGTGCCGGGGAGGCTGCCTTCTCTCGACCCTTCAAGGCCACCACTAAGGAAGCAGCTGGCATCTAGGTTGGCATTTTCATCCAGGATGCATGATATGAGGCTAGAGCCAGAACAGCTGTGGGTCCAGCTGGCCAGGCCACTGGGGTCACCAGTACCAAAGATGTCAGCTGGGTGGAAGCAGCTGAGGTTGTCCAGGTTCCTCACACCCCCTTCTTCCTCCTCCCCACCAAGGTCAGAGTCACTGAAACTCAGGATTCGCACCAAGCTGTCATCATTCACCCCAGGCTGCAAGCCAGAGCCAGGCAGGCCTGGGTGGGTGGAGTGGTTGGGGGCCTCGCTAGTGCCCGATGCTGAGGAAGACGCTGTGGAGGAATCGGTCATGTCACTGCTGCAGCTGTTGTCTCCCAGTTCACTGGTCATGGGGGGCTTGGCCAGTGGGAAAGTAGGGACCAGGGCTTGCTCGCCAGGGCTGGGTGGGTGGCCCTGCACAGGGGTCTCCAGCTCCCCAAGGCTCTCAGCCCCCTGCTCCAGCTGCAGGCGGGTGAGCGTGTGGATGAAATGGGTCTGAACTCGCGCCTGATTAAATTCCACACGGCCCTTGGGGTTCTCACAGCCCTCCCTGCAGCAGCCACAGGGGAACGCTGTGTGGTCCATCTGCAGAGAAAATAAAGGCACAAGTGAGGATTCCATGGAGAACAAAGAAGCCCCCATGCTCAGGATCCCTATCCCAGCCCACTCCAGCCACCACACCTGGCACTTGATGCCCGCCAGGCTGCAGCTGCAGGTCTCGGGGTCACAGACCCTATCACAGCGACAGCCACAGTCCTCCCGGGATTGGCGCAGTGCCTGCAGCTCCTGCTTCTCCTCACGATCGATCCTTCGCACGCCGGCAGCCCGCAGCAGAGCCCGCCGTCGCCGGGCTGGGTAGGGTTGTAGGAAGTTCACTTCTTCCAACCGGCCACTTGCCATGGCCACTGCCAAGTCCTCCTCCACAGAGGCATCGTCAATGGCATCCAATGTAAGCGGTTGGTCTGCTTCTTCCTTGGGTACCCCAGTTACTGAAAGCTGCATCCACAGGAGAAAGGGATGTGAGAGGCATGGCCTAAACCCCACAGTCACTCAACAAATGCTCCCCAAGTGCTTTCTCCGTGCTGTGCACTGTGGATATGACAGTCAACAAGACAGCAAAGAACACTGCCCTTGGGGCATTTGCAAAGAGATGTGCTATTCTTGTCATCTGCCAGGTCGTGGACAACCCCCCTCCCCTAGCCAGACAGATATATACCGTTCCAATGTCACATCAACTCCATATCCTCCTCCCCATAAGGTCAGACAGATTCAGGCACCATGCCCACAGTCCCTATGGCAAACAGACAGGCACCCCTACATGCCTCCCCTCTGTCTGCAGATAATCCAGGCAACAGACTCTAATCAAGCCAATCACTGGGTCCAGGGGCCTATAATGAGCAAATCAGCACCCACCCCGAATGCCCCCCTCCCCTCCAGGTTAAGACTCAGGAGCTGCCTGAGGGTGTGGGCAGTGGAGAGGGGTGTCTGTACCGTCCGTCGTAGTGTCTCCAGCTTTTCCTCTTTCAAGTGCTGGCGGAGCTTCTCGCACCGTGCCCGGGCTTGCTCCTGTGTAAACTCGGCCAAGGAGAAGTGGCGGCAGGCGCTGTGTCGAGGGGCCATGCCCAGAGTACAGCCACCACGGCTCGGCACGCTGGTGAAGCCCTGGCACCGAGGGAAGTAGAAGACGGTGATGCCATCAAAGACTACGTGGCGTGGGCGCTCCCGAGGAGCCCGCTTCAGGATGGATGGGGCTGGAAAGCAGGCAGGGAAGGGGCAGAGATTATTCCTCTGTGAGGCACAGCATAACCTCCAGGGAGATCATACCGAACTGTCTCTCCTCACACCTATTCCCACTCTTACATATACCTAGAAAAAAGAAATGGATCTGAATTTAGGAGCCAGCCTGGCTGGGACTGAAACTGGTAAAACTGAACACCAAACTCATGTCAATGCTGACTTATTGCTATTTACCAGTGCAAATGGCAGTAAGAATAAACATCTTTCCAATCTTTATTAACCATTTGGAGGTCCTTTGTGCAGTTTTCTATAGTTTCTTATTGATTTGTAAAAGCTCTTATTATATGATGGTAGAGACGATAATCATCTCTCTAACCTATCTGTGCACATATTTTAGTTTTTTTTTTTTTTTTTTTTTTTTTTTTAAAAGATGACCGGTAAGGGGATCTTAACCCTTGACTTGGTGTAGTCAGCACCACACTCAGCCAGTGAGCGAACCGGCCATCCGTATATGGGATCCGAACCCGGGGCCTTGGTGTTATCAGCACCGCACTCTCCCGAGTGAGCCACGGGCCGGCCCATATTTTAGTTTTTTATTTTTGTTCACGGCACTTTATAAACTAACTTTTAAGGTTTATATAATCAAAACTATACTGATCTTTTCCATTACAGCTTGTGTTTTGTAAAAGGCTTACAAAGGCCTTCCCTTTATAAATTATTGGTTGTATATTGATTAGTAAGTTATGTATTGGTATATTCAATCCATATATTGATATATTATTGATTTTTATTAGGTTAATCACAAAGTGGTCAATTATTGGCAATTCCATATATTTCAACTTAATATATTAATTTTGTACCCAGCTACCTGAGGGAATTCCCTTCTAAAAGGTTTTCTCCTTTGTACTGTGAGAGTCTGTGTGCTAAAAATCATACTCTTTATGTATAATGCCCAGATACACATACAGTACATAAAAAGGTAAACAGAATATCTGTGGTATTAAAATGACATGGTGAGGGTGATTAGGAAGAAAATGTCTAAAAAGCCTCCTCGAGGTTGGCGGGTAGGGGTAGGAATAATGCAAAATAAGGTTGAGAAACACTGCTCTAGGGCCATCTTTGTCAGTTTGGAATCAGAATTACACAAGCTTGAAAAGTAACCAGGAAAAAATGCTTTTTAGTATGTTCAGGCAAAGCTGAACAGCACTTCAACAGGAGAGGGACAGGCCTGACAGGCCCCGTGGCAGGTGGAGAAGTGTGGGGTGTGAAACCCCAGCAGCTCAGTTTGGAGGAGGGCAGGGTTCATGCAGGAGAAACGAAACTGGAACAGAGGGGAGGGGCCAGGGCGGGAAGGCCCTGGGGCCACTCTGAGGAGCAAGCGACATTCTGGACCTCATTACCCCCAAGGTCAAAAGTAAACCAAACTGGACCCAGTGCCTCTGGACAGTGGACACTGAATGACCACTGTGTCATGCAGAGTGGACAAGGCATGGGAGATACAGCCATGGGGACACAACCTCCAGAGGCCAAAATGGTTTAGTCAAGGTCTTCCAAATTTCATCTTTCATGGAGGAGGAAGGGGTGTGGTGGGGTTCCCAGGGGAAAGAGGACTCACGGGTGAAACTTTGGGGGCCACAGACATCACGGTCAGGTAGGGGCATCTGATCCCATGGGCCCTCCTCTTCTGAGTCCCAGGCAGGGGACACCGAGGAGCTCCGGGAGCAGGAGCGAGAGTGGCAGCTGGAGGAGGAGCAGAATGAGAAGTCGTCCTCATCCAGCTGGTCAAATTTCCTCTTCAGCAGCCCAGTCATGGTGGTGCAGGGGTGCTCTGGGGTCTCAGGACAGAGAACCTGGAATGGAAACGAGAAGGTTGCAGCAGCAGGTGTTGACAGAGGGCAGGAGGTGGGCTTAGCCATGACTGCCAATCCCTCCTGCTTACCCAGCACGAAGTCCCAGCCCCAGCCTGCAGAGCTCTACGTGCAGGGGCACGGTCTCCAGGAGGCTCCCCTACACAAGACATAGCACCTCCCTCCCCGCAAATGAATGTACAAATCCTTGCCCTGGTACTTCCACACTCCCACCACCTCTGCCCAGAGTCTTCCCAGGAAACCACAGACACCTTCCCCACCACCTCCTACAACCCACCTATACACACATGCATCCACACCAGCAGGGGCAAGAGGCAGACAGATCAACAGATGGACTGACAGACCTCGGCCAGGCCTCGCTCATTCCCCGACAGGAATCCTGGGGGCTGACTCACTGCTGGGTGATTCACACAGCTCGCATCTGTGCGCCTTTGTGTGTGTGCTTGGCCGTCTGCACCCGCACCGCCCTGGCTCTGCTTCCCCCCACCGTCCTCCTCCAGCACACCCACACAGACCCACCATCCTGCTCCAGGGCCAGGCTGACTGGGCACTCTGGGGAACACCCTGGCTCTGACACTGGCTCCCATTCCCAGAAGGAGGCCTTTCCTGAGCCCCTCCTCTGCCTGTGATGAAGCTTCTCAGACTTGCCCTCAGAAACCCCCGCCATGTGGGAGAAAAGTCCCCTGCCTCCAGACCTGAGTATGTGACCCAGCAGCTCAGGCTGTCTCTATCTTGTTAGATCTTAAAAATTCACCTATCTCTTGCCTTCTACTCCAATACCTAACCTGTTTGTTTAAATTAACCTCCTATGGAAATGATTTTTCCCCTTTAAAAAAATTCTTCTAGTGAAACTGACCGCCCAAGATGATGTCCGATATTTCTCCTGCCTATAACTTCATGACATGGAGCACCCTAGGACACACCATTGTATCTTGCCTTGAGGGTCTTAGCTCTCAACAAGAGTGTAACCAGAGACTCCCACAGCCAGGCTGTCCTCATCCCAGTGGAGGGGCTCCTTCGCCTGAATGCTTCAGCAAATAATAGCCCCTCTCAAGGCTTGGGAACCCCCAGAGGATTCAATCCTAAGGGCTGAGTACAGCTACCTTATCTTTGCTGCTCAGTCCTGCTGCACTCAGGGCTGGGCCCCCGGGAGGTCACCAGGAAGGGGAAACGAAGCCAGGGCCCCAGTGCTGGGGAACCCCTCCCCCACTGCCATCACAGGAAATGAGAGAGAACAGGAAAAACCAACCAGAAGGCTGTCTTAGTCTCCGCTACTCAGGTGTCCTTTACAAACACCCCTTCCCCCTCTTCCAAGCCTCCCATGAAGTCCCTGAATCCTGGAGGAGGTGCTGTCAACTGACTAAGTGGATAAAATTCACCCCTGGGACAGCCTCCCCCAGGCAGGCATGAGAGAAGCAAGAAAATCCCCCTTCCTGGCCAATCCCCCACCCTGGGTCTGGGGGAAGAGGACTCACAGGTGTTTCCGGGGGCTTCTCAGTGGGGAGTTTCTTGGGTTTGGCACCCCCCCACCCCCAGGTCAAACCACAAACAAAAACAACCCAGCTCCCAGCTGACCTGCTGGGTCTCCCAGGAGACTCATGACCCAGAGCCAGGCATGCACACACACACACACACACACACACTCAGATCACAGACACTCAGATGCACAGAAACACACGTGGACAAACAACACCTACACATCCTGTCCCCACCACAGTCCTGCTGGGAGACCCCATCCTTTCCCAAATTCTGGATGCAGTCTACGAGGTGCTGAATGCCTCCCTCATCACATACCCGAGAAGCTCGAGACCCACCCCCAGGACCAACTGCCTTCTTGGTATCTCTGCCTGGCCATCCCTAGAAACACCAAATTCCACAGGACCCAAATGGAACCCCTCGTCTCTGTTCCCCACCCCCCCACCATCTGTTCCTCTTCCTGTGTTCCCTATCTTAGTAACAGCACTGCCACCCACCCAGTTACTCCAGCCAGAAACCTGCAGCTATCCCTCCCTCTCCCTCCATCTACATCCAGGCGCCCAGGCCTGGAAGCCCACATAAATTCATTTAATCCACACAAGGCCAGACACAGACTTAGGAGGTGTCATGGAGGCCACCTGGCGTAGTGTTAAGAACTCTGGCTCCAGAACCAGGCTGTCTGCCTTTGAACTCTGGCTCGACTATTAATTGGCTAGGTAATCCTGAGCAAGTTCCTTAACCTCTCTGTATCTCTTGTTCTTTCTCTTAAAACCTCACAGGGTTGGGAGGTTTACAGGAATCAATACCTGGCAAGTTCTTAAAACAGTGATAAGCACTGAGTGAACATCACATTCTACACTGCAAAAAAAAAGAAAGAAAAAAAGGATGAGCTCCTGGATACCCACAACACAGATGAATCTCACAGACATCATGTTGAGTGAAAGAAGTGAGACACAAAATACACACAGGAATGAATGCAAGAAAAGACAAAATCAATCAAGGATGATACAAGTCTGAATAGTGAGGAAGGGAAGGGCACCCACTGGGAAGAGGCATAAATGAAATTTGGGGTGGGGGTCCTGGAAATGTTCTGTGTTGATCTGGGTGGTGGTTACATGAGTCTAAAATTGTAAAAATTCATCTAGTTGTACACATAAGACTTGTATACTTTATGCATTTTATGTAGGTCACCATGAATTTAAAAAGTTTACTTCCCTTATCATGTCTCTGTCCCCACTGCTATTACCCATGTCCCCTACTCTGCTCCTGCCCTCTCCCCCTAGCCATTCTTTACCTTGCAGCCAGAATGATCTTATTAAACAGCACATCTACCTGCCACTTCCATCCTTAGAACCACTCTGCAGCTCCCCTTAGGGAAGCCTACCCTCAGGATCAAGTCCAGAATTCCCAGAGGCTGAAGCAGGCCTGGCTGCTGCCTCTCCTCCAGCCTCATCCTGTAAGACTCTCCCCATCCCACTCTCTATTCTCCAGTTCAATTTGCAGTTTCCCTGATGTCCATATCCCTGCTCCCCTCCCAGCCTTTGCAAAAGCTAGCTGGAACAAACCAGCCTCATTCTCTTTCAGAAGTCATTTCCAAAGGTGCCTTCTGAATCCCCACTCCTTCCCCCTGCCTCTCTGGGTTCCTGATATGGACTGGACCGGACCGGACCAAGTATTTGTAGTCTACCAAAATTCGTATGTTAAAGCCGAATCCCCAATGTCATGGTATTTGGATGTGGGGCCTTTGGGAGGTAATTAGGCCAGGAATGGGGCCCTCACCAGGCTGGCTGGTTCCTTGATCTGGGACTTCCCAAATTCTAGAAAGGTGATAAATAAATTTCTTATGTTTAAGCCATCCAATCTATAGTATATTTGTTATAGTAGCCCGAACTAAGACAGCTCCCACAGGCCCTGAATGGCCCCATCACAGTTCTTATCTGACTATACTGCAATGGCTTCACTCCTCATCTGCCTCACAGAAGGGTGAGGGGTACCTCTGCCTGGCGGTCACTGTCCCATGCTTAGAAAAGAGTCTAGCACAGAGAGGGCACCTGACAAAGAATGGGCAGTCTGGCATTGCATATGCATAGCAGGTATGGACACAGAGACAATCTTTACGCACATGAGGTAGCTGTGCGTAAGTCAGCATGACCTTCTCCTGCTCCTGCCATGGTTAATTTAAGCAGGCGGGGGGGGGGGGGGCCCACATGCCCATCCCCCAGCCTGTTCCAGAGGGTTCAAGCAAGAATGGTGCTCAAAAGGGATGGCTCTGAGGGCAGCAGAGGGAAGCTCAGGCTGCAGGCAGGTGCCAACATAGGCATCTCAGGAGGCTCCCTACTTCCCAAGAGTAAACAGATGGAGAGAGATGTCAAGGAAGCAGGCTCAAGCCGGACACCAGGGCTCTGCCTCAGGGATGTCCACAGAAGGAGAACTTAAGGTGAGGAGGTTTTAACCTCCAAGGCTACAGGCAGGGAAACAGATGCAGGGAAGCTATGGCCCTGCTGCAGGTTCTAGTGATGAACCCTTCAAAGATCTGCAGACCTGGAATAAAATGAGAAATCATCTCCTCCCTGATACTCCTTTGAGGTGGGAAGAGCCCCTCGAGCTCCTGTTCCTCTGAGAATCCAGAGGCTGAGAGAGGCAGAGGCAGGAGATGAGACAAAAAGATTGAGCCAAAGACAAGGAGAGGCCAAGTTGGAAAAAGGAATGAAAGATAGTGAAAGAGTCCAAGAAAAGTGTCAGACAGTGAGTCAGAGGGTGGGGGAGGGGTCCTCAGCAGCTACCCAGGAGCCGAGATCCTGACCGTGGCACTGTTCCCAGGGTGAGCACAGCCTCCTCCTAGGGTCCAGGAGGAAGAAAAAGCAATTCCCAGGAGCTGGCTCAGACAGAAATACCACACCCCTGAGGAGTCCCAGAGACAGGCCCTGAATCAAAGAGAACCAGGCTTCTTCCGGGATCTGCCTGAGCCCTGAGAATCGCACAGGCGCTGACAGCCCAGGATGGCGGGGGATGCCCCCACCCTACTGGCCACAACTATCTACACACTCAGGTTGCACTGTGTAAATCCAGGGATGGCCACCTCACCCGCAGTACCAGCAACCAAGGGCTGATAACGGGCTGGGGGTGGTGGGCATCTCTGGGCTGCTGAGAAGTCACACCAGCTCCTTTTCCCACCTCAGCAGTCCCACCAATGCCCCAGTCCCCAGCCTGAATTGGTATTAAGGAGGGGGCACCTTTAGCTACCTTCATCCCCCTCCAGGAATCTGAAGAATGTGCCCTTTAACCTCAGAACCCCAGGCCTTGGCCAGTCCCCCCCCCCCAACACCTGGGGTCACATGACCCCAGGCCCTCAGGAATTACTTCCTGGGAGAAGGGCAGGGCACCTCCCGACACCTCTGGCCCCCACTGAAAAAACAGCCTGGGTGGCCCAGAGAAGGCAGACAGGAAGCCTTGGCACACCCCTCCCCCCACCTATCCCTCTGAAAGTGATCTGGGGGAGGGGACAGTTCCTCAGCCATGGCCTCCAGGGCTTGGCACTGGGTAGGTGCCAAATGCTTGGCTACATGAGGCACTTGCTCCTGCAGAAGGGAAACTGCACCTGACAATGACTGCTTCCTCCAACTAAGGGAGGCCTCCTTCATTCTCTCATTCACTCATTCATTCATTCAACAAATATTTACTGAGCTCCCATGATGTACCAAGCACTGTGGTAGGCACTTAGGCATACAGGGGGCAAGACCTACACAAATGCCACCCTCTTGAAGCTTTGAATGGGAAGGACAATCAGTGTGGGGTGCTGGGAAGGAGGGTGGGAGGAGGGTTAGGGTGGGAGGTGTACAGCTGGGGGTGAAGACAGGTCTCTCAGAGGAAGGGATGTAAGGAGAGTTCCAGATGGGGGCACAGCATCGTTGAGGGACTGGAGGCAGGAGAGCCAGAGTGCTGAGTGGGGGAGGGATGGCCTGAGAGGGGGCTGAGCCAGGACTCACAGAGCAGGCTTTAGCCTGAGGGTACGGGAAGTCACACTGGGTTAAGTAGGGAGTGACAATACCAGATTTGCATTTTTAAAAGATGGCTCAGCACTGGGACTGGAGAGGGTGTGACCAGCTGGCCCTGGTGCTGCCAGGGCCAGGTGAGATGACAGGACAAGGTCCTAAGGAGAAACGGGGGTAGAGTTGGTGGCCGTGACCGCGGGATGTGGAGGTGGAAGAGGGCAGGACTGTCAAGGACTGAGGGCAGGGGGAGGTGATGAGATACTCTCCAGAGGACTGTGAGACTTCTGAGTGAAGGTGTTGGGTGGGCAGCGGGAGACGGAAAGGGATCCTCTGGTGTCAGGAGTGTGGGCTATGGCTGTGTGTGACTGAGCCAGGGAGCGGGAGTGACTAAGTGTGTGACTGTTGCTGTGGTGTGGGCATCTCCACGGTGCATGCCTGTGAAAGAGTCCCCGGGGAGGGGAAACTGAGGAAGGGAGGAAGTGCGGTAGGGAGCAGAAGTGCGTGGGAGCGAGCCTACGTGTGCCCGCGGGTGGCCGGTGTAGCTGCGCCCGTGACTCACAGCGGTGGCCTCTGCGTGTGACGGTGACTGACAAACAGGTGAGCGTACGACACAATCCCTCCCCCTCCCTCCCTCCCGGGGTCCGTGACTCACCGAGCCTCACTCCTCGCTCATCCCTCCACTCCCTCCGTGACCCCAGCCTACCGGGGACGCCCGGCACACGCCGCAGCCCCGGCACCCTCCCCCGGGGAAAGCCCGAGAGAGAAGTCGACAAATGTCACCTGCTCGAGCCACGCGAGGAACTTCTGAAAAGTTCTCAGGCAACTGGGTCAAAAGGAAACTCACCCGCGGACGCGCGCACTCAGTCATCTCGCCACCCGCGCAGAGCTGGGGGCGCCGTGACTTCTCGGGGTAACCGCGGCAGGACGGGGGAGGGGAGCGGAAAGCCTGTGCCTCCCGCCTCCCATCCCTGGACCCCGGCCGTGGCGCTCAGTCTGGGGCCGGGCTGGGCAGCCTCCGGCTCGGGGAACGAATGGCAGGGGCTGGAACAGCAGTGCCACTCGCGCGGGACGTCCCCTCCCCAAAGTGCCGTCCAGCCGGACTCGGGGCCCCTCAGCGCTCACCTGCGATCCGGACGCTAACCAAGGACACCGACACGACCTGCGTCCCGGCCGGGGACGTCCCCCGCGCCGAGACTCTGTGTGCGCTCGGCCGGGCAGCCGTCGGTCAAGCCGCCCCCTGCGCGGCGCGTCCGGCAGCGGCGGCGGCGGCGGGAGACTGGCTGCGCCCGGCCCCGCCCGCCGCTCCGCCCTCGTCGTCAGTGGAAAACTCCGGGGCTCGCAGCGCTGACGCACGCCCGGCCTCCTGCCAGGCTGCCCCGCAGCCCCGCCCCGGAGGCGCCGCCTCCTCCCCCGCCCGGAGCCTGGCGCAGCGGCCGCGGGGCCTCCCAGCGGACTCTGACCCCGCGACGGCGCCTCGGTAGCTCTCCGCCCCCAGCCCCCGCCCTCCTCTCCTTCGCTGTTCCTAAAGGCGCAGAGGATCCACGCCGCAGGTCCGCGTCGTAGAGATCCCCACCTCCCCCCACCGCCCCGGTTTACAGATGGGTAGACTAAGGCCGGGAGCAACTGGGAGCTCTGCAAAGCCACCCGACGAGACGTTGGCAGAGCCGAGGCCTCCTACACGCCCGAGTCAATTTATTATAATCCAATCTAAACGTTCCCTCCTCTGCACCCACCTACCACTCATCCCCAGATCCTCCAGAAAAGTAAACTGTGACTTGGAGATGAACCTGGGGTGCGTGGAGAGCTGGGAGGCGAGGAGCGGGAAAGAGGTCTTCCGTGGGCCCGAGCTTCACCTCTGCCCACGGGCCAGAGACCCATCCCCTGCAGAAGCCCTGGACTAGGGGTTTTGGAACCAACTTCTCCACCCCCATCCCATGCCTCCTTTAAAAAAGGGTGTGTGTGTTGGGGGGTGGGGGGATTCTTTCGGGCCAGACCTAGGCTACTTAAAATGGCCCAATGCCTTCCCTGCTCCCGCCAAGTCTTTTTCTGACTCGGGGCCAACCCTCCCTGTATTACTTCGCAAGGGAAAGTGTGCATGGCCCGGCAGCCAAGTCCTGGCTCAGGACCCCGCTTCTGTCCCTCTTCCCAGCCACAGGTCCGATCCTACCCATCACCTTGAGCGTTTCCACTCTCTCACGTCTTTGCTGCAGCTTAGCAAAATCCCAGCTCCTTTAAGGACTCAGCTTGCACTGCCTCCTCCAGGGAGCCTTCCTGGGAGCCTGACCCTCCCCCTCCCAGTCCTGTTCCCGCTGCATTCTGGGTTCTTCTGACTGTTCTAGATGAATACTGTCAGCGAGTTGGCCCAGCCCTCGGGATTCCATTCTACCCTCTTCCAGGTGGGGGGTGGAGGTAACCTCCTGTCCTGCCTGGTCGGCATCTGGGGTGGAGATGATGATGGGCGAGGGCCCCTCTGCTGCCACAGTTGTGTATGTGAAGGGGCCAGACGGGTCTGCCTGCCCTTTACCTTTCCATGGAAAAACAATAGGCTGAAAGCAGGTTGGGGGAAGATAACAGCCCCTGTCTTTCCGGAAGTGTTGAGTGTGTGTACCTGGGGGCCTGCAGGGGGAGGTGTCTGAGCGTTAGAGCCAAATTCCAGTGGCTTCCCAGTGCCTTCAGGATGACATCTCAACTCCGTGAGGCCTACGGAGCTGGAATAATCTGGCCTTTGCCCACATTTGCAACCTAACCTCTCTTTTCATATCCTCATTCCCCACTCCCTTCCTCACCCCTCCATTTTAATGTCTTTAGTGTATGCATGTGTCTTTTTGTTCATTCACATTTTAAACATTGGTCCTGCTGCACGTAGTTTTAATTTATGCACAAGGTCTTACTCTGTGCCTTACCTCTACACTCCCACCTCGCATCCTTGATAACTGCACTTCAGCCCTGTTTGCCAGTGGTCAGTTCTCAGGGTGTGTTCTGGTTCAAACTTCCAAGGATGCTGATCTCCAGTCTGCACCTGGGGCTTGCACCCACTTAGTTGTGTGGTTTCCTTGTGCATTTCCTTGTGTGTTGTCTGTGAGCAGTGGGAGAGCAGGGACAGTTTCGGACTTGATCACTGCTCTATCCCCAGTGCTTTGTAAGAACTTATTGAATAAATTAAATGTATCTAGTAAGTGGGTAAAAGTTGCTAGAGCTCAAGGAGAAAGCAGTGCTGGAGGTGGCAATGGAGGGATCTTCACCACACATCTGGTACATTGAAGCTGTGGTGTGGCTGAAACTGCTCAGGAAGGAGATAAAGGCAAAGCCGAGTGTCAGTTGCTAGAGGTGACTCAGCTCTCAGGGCTGTAAGGGGCAGCCCGCCCCCCCCCCCAGGCTACCCACTCACCCCTGCCAACCCCCCAGACACTCAGCCTTGCTGTCCCTGTGGCTGCTGGCTGCAGACTTTGGCTGGTCCCAAAGAATCCTTCCTACTCCTTGCCTTCCTGCTTGCCTCCAATCCCCAGGCCAGGTCCCCAGCAGAAAGGGGGTTTCTATGATACTTGGAAATGGAGTTCTTTGGTTTCTATCCCTGACTTCCTCTCTCCCTCTCTGTTTGGGCTTCAGCTTTGCAATCTGTAAAATGGAGGCATTGAACCATAAAACCTCACCAGCTTCAACATTTCTTGACTCAGTTTCTAGAAGGTGCTATCTGCTTATCAGGGAACTGGGCAGGGTTGGGCTTTCAGGCTGCCTAGGTTTGCATCTTGCTGAGCTGTGTACTGGGGAAACCACACAAAACAGAAACTAAGGCAAGGAGTTGGTAAGGGCTGGAGGGGGGCTCAGAGCAGGGAGGCCAATGGATGGTGTAGTTTGGGGAGCAGGAAGAGAAGGAAAGAATAAGGGAAAATATGGGAGAATAAAAATAATCAAATAAGTGATGGGATTTCCTCCAGAAAAGCATCTCCCTGTCCTGGGATGGGCTCACCAGATGTTCCCCAGATGTTGCTTGGTGATGGGAAACATCTCCCTCTGGGATCTCAACTAAGCTCTTCCTGTTCGTGGGGAAATGGTCTGTTCCAAGGCAAGGAGGGTGGGGTCGGGAGCTGCCTCCATCTATGACTATGGCACACGTATAGGCAGAAACACACCCACACATCCTCAGGGGATTTCTGAATATTTGGAAAAGTCCTACAAGTTTCTCAAACATTCAACATCCATGGATCACCCATTTTAGGTAAATAAAAATTATTTCAAGCTTTAAATAAAATTTTTTAAAAGTAATGATGCATTTCCATAAGGCTAAAATCAAAAAGACTTAAAATACCAAACGTGGCAAGATTAAGAATTAACCAGATCTGTCATACATTGTTGATAAAAGAGTAAACTGACAGAATCAGTTGGAAAATAATTTGGCAGTAACCACTAAGACTGAACATAGGTAAACTCTGATCTTGTAATTCCACTCCTCATTATACACCCAAGAAAAACAAGGTGTTACAGCCACCAAAAGACATTTACAAGAATGTTATAGCAGTTTTATGTATAATAGCCAAAAACTGTAAACAACCCGAATTTCCACTAGTAGGAGAGTGGAAATAAATTGTGATTTATCATATGGTGGAATATTACAAAGCAATGAAACAAAACTATTACCTCATACAACAACATGGGAGAATCTTAAAAACATCGTGTTGAGTAGAGGCAGCCAGGCACAGCAGAGGAATAGCTTTGATTCCATTTATTTAAATGAAGCTTAAAAACAGGTGAACTAAAATATGGTGATAGATAATGTTGCCTTTAGGGGTATTGACTGGGGAGGGGAACAGGAGGATCTCCTGGGGTGCTGGAGATGTTCTATATCTTGATCTGGGTATTGATTGGACAGGTATATGCATGTGTAAAACTTCAGGTTCTTAAGATTTGTTTAATGTAAGTTTTACCTTGATAAAAAGAAAAAAAAAAGGTGAGGGGAGAAGGACAGTTACAGTGCCATAATGGTGAAAAGAAGCAGTGTTTTTAGCCTCTCAATAAGTCTACATATGGGCCAGTGAGGGATACCTGGGGTCCAAAGGTCAGGTTTAACTGTTTAGGTTTCTCTCCATCTAAATTAATGTGACGGTCTAGAGAGGTTTTTTTAACACTGACAACCAGTTCTCTATTCTCTGGATACCAACTGGTTGTTTAACAATTCAACTTAACCCTGACACTAACTAACCAGTGTTAGTGCAGACCTCACAGCTTACGGGCTCAGTCCTACGAGACTTGCCCCCACTTCAGAAACCGATCACGAGT
Source organism: Cynocephalus volans (assembly GCF_027409185.1). Classification (NCBI taxonomy): domain Eukaryota; kingdom Metazoa; phylum Chordata; class Mammalia; order Dermoptera; family Cynocephalidae; genus Cynocephalus; species Cynocephalus volans. Next base: position 50,535,121 of record NC_084470.1, read on the forward strand.
CTCAGGCCTCCTGTATTAATGACCGGCTAGATGTAAATCGGGTTCTTACAACCCCTCTGAAGGTTTGATAATTTGCTAGAATGGCTCACAGAACTCAGGAAGACACTTTACTTAGCAGTTTATTATAAAGAATACAGACGAACAGCCAGATGAAGAGGTGTACATAGGGCAAAGTTCAGAAGTGTCCTGAGCTCAGGAGCTTCTGTCTCAGTGGAGTTGGAGTGTGCCACCATTCTGGTATGTGGATGTGTTGCACAATTCAGAAAGTCATCAAATCTCGTTGTTCAAGAGTTTTTATAGAGCTTAATTTTCAGCCCCCTTCCCCTTTCTAGAGGTCAGTGGGTAGGTCTGAAAATTTCAACCTTCCAATCACTTGCCGCCTACCCCCTGCAACAAAAAAATGAAACAAAACAAGCAAACAAACAAAAAACCCCAAAGTAATCACTTGGCTTTTCTGGTGACCAGTCCCATCTTGATGCTATCTGGGGTCTCACTCTAAATCACCTCAATAGCATAAACTCTGGTTGATACTCCTGACACTCAGGAAATTCCAAGGGTTTTAGTAACTCTGAGACGGGAACTGGGGACCAAGACCAAATATATTTCTTATTTTGTTACAGATGGGTAAGAATTTTATTCCATCATGGCTATCAGGTACAAGGAACTTCAGGTTATCTTTTTGTCTAAGAGTTTTATAGTTTTACCTCTTATGTTTAGGTCTTCGATCCATTTATAGTTAAATTTTGTATGGTTTAAGGTAAGGGTCCAATGTCATTCTTTTGCACGTGGATATCCAGTTTTCCCAGCACCATTTGTTGAAAAGATGTTTTCTTTTAAAAATCAGATCAAAGCATCTGAGTCTCAGGAGAACTTTCACATCAGCAGGGCACTCTCCTGTGTGCCATCTCAACCCCACCCGCTCTGAGGCTTATCCATACCGTGTGCTCATGGCTACTGTGCCCCTTTTCCAAGCGTATGAGAGTAGGTGGTGGGCACTGCTGTTTCTGAGCCACCATTGGTTATGGGGAGGGAAGGGAGGACTCTTTGGTGAGGCTGGGAGCAGTGACTAAGGTCTTATCTCCCCAGGAGGCTCAAACATTCCTCTCTGGACAACCCCACCCAAACTACCTCTTCCTCTCCCCAATCCTGGGGGGGATCCTGCTCCTCTCCACCTTGCCTCTTTCTCTTCCCCCTCTTTAGAGGAACTCAGCTCTCTAGACCCACCTCCCTTCACCCACCCCAGTCCTCTCAATGGGCTAAGGCAATGGTTCTCAAGTTATGGCTCTTGAACCAACAGCATCAGCATCAACTGAGACCTTGAGAGAAATGCAGATTCTTGAGTCCTGCCTATACTTCCTGAATCGGAAATTCTGTGAGTGGGGCCCAGCAGCCTGTGTCTTAACAAGCCCTCCTATTGATTCTGATAAGCATCAAATTTTGAGATGCACTGAACTAAGGCATTGGAAAGAAAAACCAGAAAAAGAGACTGTCTTCAAGCGTATTTCAAGGACATTCTTACTTGTCTAAATTGGAAGACTGTTGAATGTAGATCTGTGGATTAAAAATTCGAGCGGTTGAGTTCTGGGTCAAAGGATTTTGACAGATATTGCCAAATCACCCTCCCACAAATTGCAACAATTTCACTCTCAACCAATAGCGTCTGAGGGCATCTGTTTCCCAACACCCTTTCTGGCACGATCAAACTTATTGATCTCTGCCAATTGGATAGGAAAAACAAAGAAAATCTTACTGTTTTAATTGGCATTTCTCTTATTGAGTAAAGGTGAGACTTTTATAAGTCATTTGTTTTTCTCTCTAAATTGCTGGTTTAGATTCTCTAGTTATTTTATATGCAGTTGTTTTAGGTCTTCGAGGATGAAGGAGATAATTTCTTCTGTCACATGGTGGCACTTGTTCCTGGTTTGTCATTTACTTTTGTTGTATGGTATGTTTTACCATACAAAAGTTTAAAATTTTTATATAGTCACATTTCTTAAATATTTACTTTAGGGATCCTGGGTTTCATGTGCTGCGTTCTCTATCATAACATTATAAATGAACTCACTTATTCTTTTCACCATGGTTTTATTTTTAATATATACATCCTTTATCCACCTGGAATTTACTTTGATTTAGGGAATGGAGTAGTGACACTACTCCATTTATTTTTTCCCCTAAATGGTTAGCTAATTTTACTACCATCTTTCTCTACTAACTTAAAACGTCATGTAAACTGAATTCTCGTATGTATTGGGGTCTGTTTCTGGTTTTCTATTCTGGTCCACTGAGTTCTCTATTCTATCTTTGGGTACCAAATTGCTTTAAAATTATAATTTCATAGTATGTTTTATCATCGGATAGGTCTAGCCTTATCTGATTGCTTTTGAATTTCATATCATCTTTGACAAGTTCCTCACCTGAAAACAAAAAAATTCTAAGGATATTTTAATGAAGATTACATTGAATTAATAGATTAACTGAGGAAGCACTGACATTTTTATAATATTGTGTCTTTCAATTCAAAAGCACAGAATAAAATGTTTTCTGTATAATTTTAACATTATTTTTGTAAAGGTCCTATAGGTCTTTTTTTTTTTTTTTTTTTTTTTTTTTGGTGGCTGGTGGGTACAGGGATCAAACCCTGGACCTTGGGTTATCAGCACCATGTTCTAAACAACTGAGCTAACCAGCCAGCCCCACTGGCTTTTAAAAAAAAATACACACACACATGCATACATACAAATGTATGTATGAAACCATGTTAAAAAACTTTCAATCTACTCCTGCTATGGTTTTATTTGTTTTAAGCTGGAATGGATGTGGATTTTTGTCAAATTTATTTTTGGCATCCATTGAGATGTTATATAGTTCTTCTTTGATCTTTAATATTGTTAATTTTATTAGAGATTACCTAATATTATTGAACCACCTGCATTACTAGGATGAACTTACCTGGATATAATGAATTATTCTTTTGAGATATTATTGATTTCTATTTGCTGATATTTTATTTGACATTTTTGCACCTCAAGTTTAATCATATTTAATTGCTACGCACATTCTCCACATTCCTACTTGTTTTTTGTTTTCTTGATATGTCATGAACTGATGGGGTCAACTAAAATCTACTTTTGTGTTTCATCCAGTGTCTTCTTGCACTTTCCATATGTTATTATTCCTCACTGTCATACCTTATTCTCAATTTTGAAGCTATGTTATTTGATGCAGAGAGATTTTTGAAAACTAGATTCTTAAATGTGGATACTGCTGTCTCTCCTGTTTAACTTCCTTTTGTCTTATTTAATATTTTTATTTTTGATTTAACCTTGGCTATGGTAATATTGCAACCCCAGCTCAGTATTTTCTGGTACATCTTTATATTTTAGTTTTAATCTATCTAAATTATTTTGGTAAAGATGAATCTCTTGTACACAACATCTAATAGGACAATATTTTATCATCCAGTGTGAGGGTCTTTTTTCTATTATAAGGGTGGGTTTCTCCCACTTATACTTGTCAACAATATTATATCAATATAACTGATATATTAGCCTTACTTCTGTCAACTTTGCTGCTGCTATGTTTTCTATTTTAATGCTTTCTCTGTTTTCTCTGTTTCACTATGTGTATTTTTTTTCTTTGATATGCATGTGTGTATGTACACATGTTTGTATTTTTCTCTGATGATTTCAAGGTTTATAGTCTGTTTTTAATTTTTCTAGTGGTTGCCTATATATCAATTTATTTCTCTGCCAAGAGAAGAAAACCTCAAATGTAGGGAAAGACTTATATTACCAAAGGTGAAGCTTTGGCACCACAGTCTGTCTTCAAAATTTTGATGTCCTTTCCTCAAAATGAAAAATGGTGATACTCTTTGCTCTGAAGCCAAAGGTGGCATGATGCTGAATGTGCCACTGAGATCTTACTTGAGCTAGCCACCTACATTAAAGAGCTATCAGGGTCATGAAAGGATTCTGTATCTCATCTCTTCTTTCAAAACCTATTGTGAGTTTCTTTCCCTCAACAGCCAGCATGCTTTTTTCAACAGTGTCTTTTGCTTGCTGTCCATTTCTCCACACAGTACTCTGAAAAGACATAGTTGGAGAGGCCATGAATTGAAAGCATTGACTCTTCTTTCTGTTTGTTTCTATATATATCGAGATTGGGAGCCTGACAGCTGGTCTTTGTGAATACAGTGGTGTGTGGTTGACATTCAGATGCAAGTTTTGTTTTGTTTTAAAATCTGTGAATTGATGCTGGTTGATCAGTCTGCATACTAAAAGATAATGGCACACTCAAAATAGGGTGATTTTAGGAATGATTATTTACAAAGGGACGATTTACAAATGTGGGGAGTAGGACTATCCCAAGGGATGGGGCAGTGACCCGGACAAGCAACAGTGGCTCTGTTACCATCATTAGCCTAAAGAAAAAAGGGGACAGAGTAGGGGGGAGGTGTGACCAGAAGGGAGAGAACTGTGTAGCCTGTGTAGAGTGGGCTGCCTTGGGAGGACCGTGGCGTCCCGTTGAAGGATGCATCCAACCCATGGTGACTCACAGGCAGGAAACCAGGGGATTAAGTGCCCTGATCTCACTCTCTTCCTTCTCCATTTCCTGCTGGGGTTCCTCATGGCTGATCTCAACTGGAAGCCAGAAGCTCATTCCTCTAATCTTGCAAAGGAATTCAGTGATAAATAGAACAAAAAGTCATCAAGCACATTTCCCTCAGGTGATTTTTGAAAATATGTGGAGAGCTGATACATATTTCACACAACAGTGTTGCACCCATTACAAATGCATTCAACTACCAGTAATGGAAAGAAAAACAACTTACAGTGGCTTTAAACACGGATGGAGAGGTTGACTTCTGTACTATATAGCCAGAAGTATAGAAGTAGATAGCACTGACATTTATTCAGTGGCTCAGTAATGTCAGCTCTGGTGTCTCTAGAATTCTTTCAGCCTTTGCCTTGTTCTGGTTGCTTCATATTTGCAAGATGGCTGCACAGCACCAGGCATCATGACTAAGGTCAAGTTAGGAAGATGCGGGAGGTAGGGTACCAGCATGTACACCTACTATTTTAAGAAAACAAAAATTTTCCTAGAAGTACCCTTAGCAGACTTCCCATCATATTTTACTGGCCAAACTGGATTTCATGATATCCAGCAAGGCAGACTGGGAAAGTGAGAAATGGGCTGGTTGTAATTAATTTAGACAACTTATGATTAATTGCCTGAGACTGGAGACTTTGGTGCATGGATCAAAAATCAGGGATCTGTTATCACGAAAGAAAGGATGGAATAAATTCTGGATCAACAATGAACAAGGCTTGCCACAAGTGGTTTTATTCAACAATAAAGCCAATTGTCTGCTTGCACTTACTCGGGATAGCAATTGCTCTCTCACACTGTGTGTCATTGATTTTATGTGACATCCAAAAGTGTTCTTTGATCAAGTCATTTTGCCAAGAGCTTGCTCTGCTTTTTCTATGATCATAATATTCCTCAGTAGCCTATGACTCAATTTACAAGCCATAGTGCAAATTGTGTTGGTTTTCACTATGAGTTGGATAAGTTCAATGATGCTTCTATGGTTTGATCTTTTCTCTGTCTTTAGTGAGAAAATGCATCAATATCACGCTGGACTATATTTTATCCACATTCTGAAAAAATTTGATAGGTTTTCTAACTAGCTTACTGGTCCCAATGTGAAGATGATGAAAAGCCTCAAAAGGCTTCATGCCGCTATTTGACAAAGTTTCATAATAGATGGTGCCTCAGGGACTAGAGGAAATGAGTTACCAGCTAACGAAATCCCATTCTTGGATGTTCATTCCCTACCTGTCTGTCTTTCTTATTCACATTTTTTCCCCTCTGCTTGTATAAAATCAACTCATTCTACACACTCATCTGCCCTATATATGTAATCACATTTTATATTGCAGTTTTTTTTTTTTTTTTTGCAGTATGGGGATCCAAACCTGTGAACTTGGTATTATAAGGCCATGCTCTAACCAACTGAGCTAACCAGCCTTCCCTTATACTGCGATATTTTTGTTACTATTTTCAATACTACTTTTCTACGTTAGTGAACCTCTTTTGAACTATGGATCCCTCTTTACGACTTGGGGCCATACTGCCATATAATAGTAACAATAAAATGGAAATATAACAAATGTAAATAACATAAAAATGGTCTGAAAATGTTTTAGCTAGTTAAACTAGAGTTAATGGCATTCTTTTTACTTAATATGAGCTCAGCTGAGCTGAGCTGTCCAACTCGGTTCTGGTGGCACAGGTGCACACTATAAAACCATAGTAATTATTACAAAGGTAATAGGATTCTGTGGAAATGATCATTGATCTCACATTTCTGAAATGTACATGAACAAAATTGCTCATCTGTACAGCAACGCCTGCCCATGTCCTACTCATATTCCCTTGGCACTCACAATTCTCACAGGTGCTGACAGCCTCTCAGTGCAAACACAGGTGACTCTTAGCCTGGGGGATTTCTCTGGCCACAGGACCATGATCTACTGGCACAAAGGGCGGGCTGGAAGTGCCCCTGAATGCAGCTCTTAACCTGCAATGGGCTAAGGTGGGCACTCTGAGGCATGTTCCAGACAGTATCCCAGAGGTCCCAGTGGGATTGAGACACAGTTGCCTACCACAGTAATCTACTCATCAGTGCACCCTGTGTTGGTTTCCTTCCCGTCCCCATCTACCTTCCTTTCTCTCCATGAGTGCTTCCTGGGATCACCTCCTGAGTGAAACACTTGCACTCAAATCTTTGCCTCAGGGCCTGCTTCTGGGAGAAATGAGCTCAACACAGTTTTTTTCTCATAAATATCCCTGCTGGCCATGAGATTCATGAGCCATATTTTAGGAAAAACTGTTCTAGACAACTCTGCACAAATGGGCAGACTGTGGCCCAGAGTGGGAGCCCTGATGTGCCTGAGGTATAGTCAGAGGCAGGCCCAGCTGGTCCTGGTATTCCCTGTGATGGAACCAGCATACAGGTTGGGGTCCTCATTCACCTGGGGGCTGCCTTGGACGGTCTTACCTGAACTCCCCATTCAGGCATGGAAGACAGTGGCCTCAGCCCCCTGAACCCCTTCCAGCTTTTACTCTCAGCTCTTGTATAGTACTCCTCCTTTTCCCTGCCCCAAGCATTGAAATAAAGGGTTTTCTGGGTATTTCCTAAAGAAGTCCCCACCCAAACATCCCATATATACACACACATACTTCTCTCTGGAATTAGATCCCAGCTCTGTGGATCTCAAAGAAACTGTGAGATGGACTGATGTTCCATTGAAGAAGGCAGGAGATTTATCTCTGCTTCATTTATTTCTGCTTTCTATGAGGAAGCTTGTGACCCTGTCAACCATTTCCAGAAGAAGAAATTGGCTTCTAACCTAGCTTTCTAAATAATATGATGATCTATTCTGAATGTCCAATCTGTGGACCTTTTCTCTCTCTTTTTTTTAAGTTTATTTATTATTATTTTCTTACATTCTAAGATGTTGTGGAGCAGTTGGGGGAAGGCAGAGAGTGGAAGGAGAAAGGAAATACGGTGGGAGAAGGAGGAAGAGTGGGGTGTAGTTGAGGCCTGTGGCATCCCCTTGTTCCTGTGGAGGAGACCCAGGGGCTTCCAGTGCTGGATCTCTTCCAGTGGTGAAGCTCTTGGTCCTCCCAACCACCCTGGCTTGGGATACCAGGGAGCTTCCAGCAGTGGCTTGGTGGTTGTTGTTGGGCTGGTTGCAGATGTCAGGGGGGTGTGGCTGAAGACCTAGGCTGCCCACCACCTCGGCTCGGGAGCACAGGCATTTCCGATGGCAGCTCAGTGGTCATTGCTGGGCTGGTTGCACGTGTTGGGGGGAGTTAGGCCAAGGCCCTCAGCTTCCCACCATCCTGGCTTAGGAGCCTGGGGCACTTCCAGTCCTTCTAGGTTTCATAGGCGTTGTTTGGTGGTGTTAGACCTTTAATGGTTAATATCAGACTTTGATCTGTGGGTGTTTCGTTTTTTCTTTCAGTTCTGTGTTGGATTATTTGCTGTTTCTACCACTTAAACTGAATTGGAACTAATTTGTTGTCCTTTGCTTACTTCTAAAATGGAGGAACTTCCTGTGGGGACCAGCACTTGAGCCCTGCAGTTCAGCTAAACTAGATTGTTGCTTTGTTACTGATTCCTTAGTGTATTAGTTCGTTTTTGTTGCTTGTAACAAAATACTTGGAACTGGGTAATTTATAAAGAAATGAGATTTATTGCTCACAGTTTCTGAGGCTGGGAAGTCCAAAGTCCATCTGGTGGTGGCAGAGGTCTCACATTGCAAGATGGTGGAAGCAGAGAGAGCAGAGAGAGAGAGAAAGGCAGACTCTCCTCTTCTTTTAAAGCCTTCAGAACCAAACCCCTGACCACCATTTTTAATCCATTCACTACTGCATGGTCCTACAATCCAATCACCTCTTCAAGGCTCCACCTTTCAATTACCATAATAGGATCTCCCACCCTTTTAGCAATCACAGTGGTGGCTAAGTTTCCAATACATAAAAACTTGGAGGACACAACTCAAGCTTCAGGGAGTTTTGGGGGGACATAATTCAATCCATTACACCTGGGGAAGGTATTTTTGTGCAGCTCAGGTTTTAATGGTTGACCTTGTATGTATTTTCAGGTCTCATGAGGTTCAGTATACCTGGGTTGTGTGGAAACTATGGTCTGCTCGGGAGACTTTTAAGCAAATTGCACTCCCTGCAGTTCTGTATTCCTGGCCAATTTACAGAGTGGTCCTGTGCTGATTGGAAGGGAGATCAGCTGTCCATGCTGTGTCCCAATGTTCCCCTGGTGGGCCCATTGCCCCAACCCTACACACTCCAAACAGTTCCCATAGGATGGCCCTTGCGAAGGCTCATTGGCTTCTGAGTGGCTCCTTTTTTCAGTTGTTGTGGCTCCTTGCTCCTATGTGGGTCTACAGGAACCCTGTTAGTTGTTTTGCTGGCCTGAGGGCCACCAAGGCCCTCCTCTCCCCTGCCACCTCTAAGCAACTTCATACGAAGGGCACAGCTGTGGCTTTTGCTAGCTCTTGCTCTGTGTGCTCACCAGTCCCAACCTTGAAGCAGCCAGCGCTTGAAATGGTGGGAGCGATCCTTTCTTTCTATTATCGTGGTTACCTTCATAAACTCCATAGGTCTCTCCTCCTCTTCCCCTGAGCTCTAGTGGCCCCAGCTTCGCTGTTGTTGCTTTTTGATAGTTGTAAATTGGTTGATTTGTGGGAGAGAGTGATGCTGGGGACTATCTATTCTGCCATCTTGACTGGAAGCTCTCCTGGACCTTTTCTTATTTCCACTTGACAGACTGAGAAACCTAAGGCCAAGAAAGAAGTTATGTCATGAACCCATGATCTGAGTTCCAGAAAGTGATCTTGCCATCCCAGTTTCACAGCAGGCTTTGAAGGGAGCTTATTTAAGTCATAAACTTATCCTCACAGTCACCCAACACCCCAAGATGAGTAGGGGCTGTTGGAATTATGGCTTTGCTGGTAAAGACACCTGCCTTCCCGACTGTGTCCAGCCCAGGTCCCACCTTGGTTTTTATGGTCCAACTGAGATGTCAACCAAGGGAATTGGAGCATAAATGTCCAGGCCAGCTCCTACAAAAGGAAATTCATTTCTATACCATTTATTAAATTCTGTAGTAGGCAGGGTCATAAGTTCACTTGGGGAGTAATAATAGGCATGGACCTTAACCACTCCAATGGATCCCTGCTCCACTGCAGGGAGCTTGTAGGTTAAGAAGCGGGATAATTCACTTCCTAGAAGCTAACATATACTAAAGGTGACAATTATAATAATAGTTGCAATGTTTTAAAAACATGTTCACAAATTCATTTAAGCTCTTCTTACCAAAAGGGGGGATATAATTCACCTCCCCTTGAAAATGGGCAAGCCTTAGTGACTAGCTTCTAATAAATAGAATATAGAAGTAGTGAAACTGTATGATTTCCTAGGCTATGATAGAAATGGTGATATAGCTTCTGTCTAGCTTTTTCTTGGGACACTCACCCTAGAAACCCATATTGTGAGGAAGCCTGGGCTACATGGAGATGCCAAGTGTAGGTGTTCTGGTCAATAGCCCCAGCTGACAGCTAGTGCCAATTGCCAGATACATGAGTGAGCATGATTTCAGAAAATTCCAACCTCCAGCCTTCAAGTCTCTTCAGTTCTGGGCTCTCCTCACCAAGTTCTGCCCAAATTACAGATTTATGAGCAAAATAAATGGTTTTAAGCCACTAAATTTTGGGTTTGGTTTATTATGCAGCAATAGATAACTGGAGCCATACTAAAGTACATTGAATGTTTACTAGGAGCTGAACATTGTATTAAACACATTACAAGATTATAGTCACATTTAATCCTCCAAACAATCCTATTAGGTAGATATTATGGGATTTCCATTTTACAAAGAACTGAAACTCAGAGCGGTTGAGTGACTTGACTGAATCATAGAGCATGTAAGTGGCAGAAAAGGGACTGGAGATAGTAGCAGTGTGCTGGTAAATGTTTAGCTAGTTCTTTGGGGGGTAGAGGAAGCCAGGATTTGTAGTGTTTTCCTATTTCCATGGTGTAAATTCGCCCACCATGGCTGATTCAAGCTGCTGGCACTGAAAGTGAAATTGGGAAGAGATGTACACAATCCGCTCTGCAAGGCTCCGTGCACCACTAGGTTGAAGCTGCCAACTCCAGGACCTGTCTGTACGAGTTTCTACAAACATGGTTGGAAGAGTTCTGAGGAGATGACGGAGACAGTGTGTGTGGTGAGGGCTGGTCAGGGGAGTCTCCCTTGAAATACAGTCTGAGTTGTGGAAAAGCCATTTCGGGGATTCATTCATCCTATTTTCTGAACTACGTGCCAAACACTGTTTTAGTCATTGATCATTAGCAGCAAATAGTACAGTCAAGCTTCCTGCTCTCATACAGTCTTCTTTTTAGCAGAATGGAAGTGGGGAGATTCAAAGGCACTGGGTATACTGAGAAGGTTGAGTTATTCTGGGAGTGGGCCAGAATGATGGGGCCCAGACTGATCTTAGCATGCTGTAGTCAGGCTCCAAATGGGGAGACAGGCTGGTGGCTCCTTTCCTGCTTTTGGCCTATCCCTTCTGGGAAGCCCCTGGGTCAGAAAATTCTCAAGTCTGTTAGACTGGGAGTCCCCCTCCCAACCCAAGGAAGCAGCCCCAAGAAAGGCGGGACACCGGTTTCCCGGAGCCACCTCCTACCACTCCCCACCCCCATCCCCATCCTTCTACCTGTTGGTGAGAAGCCTGAAGCTGGCCAGAGGCTCTGAAAGGCTGCTTCCACTGAGGACCTTAACTGGTCCCCATCCTCAAGACCCACAATAGAAAGAAAATCAGTGCACAATCCCCAAATAATTTTCACAAATTAGGAGTTGATTCTTAACTGAAAAAAACAAAAAGCTTCTAATCCAAAGGATTCTGTGCTCTGCATGGAAGAAATACCTTGTCCAAGGCACAGCTTCATCAGAAAGAGAATTATGAGGAACCTCTCTTCCAAGATGACATCATCCAAACTTGTGTGATTTCATCTAAGGAAGGGGATATATTTTTGATATACAAGACTGAAAATACTTAAAGCATGACACGTAAAATTATTTAAAAGATACTAAGATGTGAAGAATTAAGCTTTCCTGAAAGCTTGGGTTGGGTGGAGTGGGGGGCAAGTAACTGAGGGGATTTTAGTACATAGCAGGATATAGTTTAAACTGGACTTCAGAGGTCACTGCTCCTAAAGCCATTGGCTGGTCTTACACAGAGGGGAGATCCTTCCAGCAACTCTCTTCTTGGCTCTTCCCTTCCCAGACTCCAAGTTACCCCAACCCTGTCTTTTAGTCGATTAGGGAAAACTGTGGATCTGTTCTTTCTGTAAAATTATCTCTCTCCTGCCATGGGAGAGCCTTTTTGTAAAAAGCATATTTTCTTCCTTTTGGTAAAATTCATGCATGTACATGATTAAAAACATACAAAATGAAGAAAATAGAAATTTGGGTTTCCTTCCTTCTGTTTACCCCTAGGTCTCTCTGCTAGAAGTACTATTAATCATTTTATTTGTTTGTTACTTTGCAGAAATATTTTATGTACATTACACACACACACACACACACACACACACGCCTAATCCTACTTGATATATCTGGAGTATTTATCCCTCCCTCCCTCCCTCTCTCGTACTCACACTTGCTTCACTTGGCTGCTGGCATCACTCCCTTTGTTCTTGTGTCTCAATGCCTGCTCCTTTGGAGGATCCTTTCCTGGTTCTGTTTTATCTCTCAATCGCTAAATATTGGAGGGCCCCAGGGCTGCCACCTCTGTCCCCTTTTCTATCTTCACTCACTCCCTAAGAGTTCCCTTCAGAGCCTATGGCTTTGCACACATTGCCTTCCCTGCTGGCCTTGGTACCTGACAGCTTCCATTTGCTGCTCCAAACCCCTCGCCACCCTGCTCCTCCCTGCTCCATACAGGGGCTGACCCATATGGGCTACATCAATAGGCTCCCTTGCCCCCTGGCTTCCCAGGGGCTTTGAAGGAGGGAAAGAGAGTGAGGTTGCCATGGACTGGCTGCATTCTTCCACCAGAGGCCTCAACTCCTGTCAGCTGGTAACATCCAAACTTGTATACTGAAAACTAAATCCCTTTCCTTGGATGAAATCACACAAGTTTGGTTGTCCTGTTCACTTAGCTCTCTCTGTCCCCAGGTTCCGGCAGCTCCCTCTTCTTACCCCTTTAGGACTATGGATAGTTAAGCCTCCACTGGGTTCTCACTCTGTTCTCATGGTTTCTCTACACCCTGCTACACTTTGGTGAAGACTCCTTTTGTTAAACCTTCCTCAAATTTCTCAATTCAAGTTTGTCATCTGTTTCTCTCTGGGACCCTCTCTGCTACAAATTCCAAACAAGTCTCATATTTCTATCACACCATGTAAGTAGCTCAGACTACTGATTCTTCACTCCACCCCTAAAAATCTTTCTCCTCCCACAATCTTCTCCATCCTGGTGACAGATAACTCCATGCTTATAGTTACACTGTCCCTCAACTCCTCTTTCTTTCATCTCCACATCTGGTCAATCAGCAAATTCTATCAGCTCTACTACCAAAATAAATCCAGAAGCAGATCACTGCTTGACATCTCCTACCACCCTGGTCGAACCACCACTGTCTCTCACATGCATTATCACAGCAGCTTCCTCCCTGGGCTCCCTGATTCCTCCCTTGCCTCTCTGTAGTATGTCTTCAGTCAGCACCCAGAGGGATCTTTTAAAACCTAAGTCAGGGAGCTGGCCTGTTAGCTCACTTGGTTAAAGTATGGTGTTTATAACACCAAGGTCAAGGGTTTGGATCCCCATACCTGCCACCACCAAAAACAAAACCAAAAAAACTTAAATCGGATCATGTCACTTCTTTGTTCAAGACCCTCCAATGACTTTCCATCTGATTATAACAGCCAAACCTCTCACAAAGGCTTACAAGTTCCCACTGGTCTCCTCTCCGCACCTCCCTAACCTCTCCACACTTCCTTCTAGCCCTCTGCCCCTTGCCCATTCTGTTTCAGCCACACTGGTCAAGTAAAACCCTGCATTCAATAGCTATGCCCTCTGCCTGGCGCACATAAGAAATTCTCTCATCTTGTTCCGGGCTCTGCTCAAATGTCAACTTGTCCGAGAGGCCTTCCCTGAGCATCCAATGTAAGACAGCACAACCCTCAACACTTTCTGCACCTTTTGCTCTGCCTCATTGTCCTCCATTGCACTTACCACCACCTGATGCAGTTTGTTTAACCCACATCTCTACGAGCTGCGCCAATCAGGGTCTTGGCCTGGTTTGTTCACTGCTGTGTCTCCAGTGTCCACAATGTGCCATGCACTTTGCAGGTGGTCAGCATGTATTTGTCGAATGAACATATACCTTTAACAATGACCACAATGGGGACCACAGACAGGAGTTTGGAGGGTGCTCTTGGGTTTTGTTCAACCTAACAATATATCTGGGACATTTGGCCCATAACGGTTGTCTCATTCTTTTCACAGTACATAGTATTCCAGAGTACGGATTCACCATGCTATTTTTTTTTTTTACCTAGTTCTCTATGGATGGAAACCCAGGTGGGTTCCAATCTTTGGTATTTCAAACAATATTGCCCAAAATCACCTATGCATTTATCATTATATTTGTTTCAATAGGATTAAACCCCAGAGGTGCAATTGTTAGGTCAAAAGGTATGTTCTTTTAAAAGCCTGATCCTATTTCCAAGTTGTTCTCCAAACTGGCAGACCCAGCCAGTTCTGTCTCCCTGACAACAGTGAATAAATACTGCTGTTGCCCCATCTGCTCCAACACCACGCAGTATCAGACTTTTTGATCTTGGTTAACAGCGATCAGTATCTCTGTGTGCAACTGGCATTTCTCTAACATGGGAGAGTGAAGCGTCGTTTCCTTGGGAACCTTTCCTTAGGTCAGAACAGCCAAAACCTGGCTGGACATGAGCCAGGGCCCCAGCCGAGCTAGCTGGCCCCCCCCTGCCCCGCCCCCGACGGCACCCGCGACTCCACTCGCTGCTCCCTCATTTTCTGCGCCTTCCTTTCTCCCCCACAAGCTTCTGATTCCTGGAACCCTGCTCGGTGACCTCACGCCAGTGACTTCACATCCGGGACCTTCTGGGAATTCTCAGCAGCACTTTTTCGTAAGAACTTAGCAGGGGGCGGGGCGGGGTGGCGGCGGAGCTTTGGGGAAGAAGGGAGGGAACCGCGCAGGGCCAGCTTCCTCCTTCCGATTAGGACGGGTGGAGCTGGCGGGGGCGTGTGGCCTGGCTGCCGCCGGCGACACCCGAGTCCCCGCCTCCGGGCCGGCAGCCAGGCTCATGCGCGCCCCTCCTCCGGGAGGGGACGGCCCGGGGCCGCGGACCCCAGGTCCCAGCGCCCCTGGTTTGGGACCAGGGTGCAGTTCGTGAGGTCCCCCAGGCCGGGGCTCTGCCAGAGTTTCTGCGGAAGTTAGCTGGGCATTCATTTCACTGGGCAGCTCTGCCACAGGTGGGAGTGGGTACCAAAATGGAAAAGACGCGGCTACCGACCTGGAGGTACTAACGGGATCGTGGGGAAGAGACGCACAAAACCAGAAAGTCACGACCGGGTTTTCCAAACTTCAAGACTGCATAAGGTTAGGGTGGGGGTAGATGGGGAGAATTAAAGAGGAAGGAACGGGGGTCAAAGAAGGACACTCCCCATGGTTTTTGCTTCATTGAAGAGGTTACCTCAGAGCTGGGCCTTCAAGACCAAGCTTTCCAGAAACGGTAAGATGGAAAATGGGGGAGGTGAGGAACAGCATCAGCGAAACCAAGGCCCACTTGTGATTTTTGTGGGCCCTACGCACTTTTGCCTTCATGGACTTCTCCAAAAATAAATATTTTAAAGTCTATTTTACGACTGTGGAGATGTTAATGTTATATACATATAAAAAATAAACATTTTCTCCCACCTAAAAGTTCTCTCCCCCCCCCGACTTTAAAAGAAGTTAAAACATTTTCATGGGCCCCTAAAAGTACTGTGGGCCGTAGGCTCTGTGCCTACTGTGCTTAATGGGTAAGTTGGCCCTGGGCAAAACCATGGCAGTGTGACACAGCCTGGATAGGACATTAAAGGACCTAGAAGGTATGATTCTCATGGGGGGTAGAGTGAGAGAAGCGATAAACACAGTAGCAACTGCACAAGAAAGGCCTCGGGTGACCTACAGATCGTGGATTTTAAGTTGGAGGTGGTGAGGGCCCGCTGCAGGGCCGGATGGAGGACTGACAGTTTGGGGGTGACACTGGAGGTGGGGAGGGCAGTGGGGAGGCTGTTGCCACAGTATAGTCTGATGTTGGAATTCTTGGAGCAAGAGTGGAGATGAAGGGGATGGGGAAGGGGAAGAGATATTTGGGAAGCCCAAACAGACCCTGGGGTCCCACCGATGTTAGGGGGCGGAGCAGGGAGAAGCCTGGGCTGTCTTCTCTGGCATGGGTGAACAGCAGATGCCGCTGCCCCTCATGGAAAAGGAGAAACTATGCACTCCAGGACTTTGGGAAGATCAAATGGAAGATCCTTCACGAATAACAAAGCAGGAAGACTTTGAGAAACTTAACAGGCACTTGGGCAGCTTCAGGACCGCCTCTTGCCCAGATCCCTGCAATTGCTCCTGACATGGATTCTAACCCCCCTCCGTGCTGCCTGAGGCGCCTCCCTACAGCTCCATTCCTATTGGGCCACTTTCCTGCTCCCCATGATCTAGAAGACAAAACCACCTCACCATGGCATTTCCAGAGTTGAGAATGGGAAAAAGCAGACTGGGTTTTCAACACCTTACAGTAGAAAACTGTCCCAGAATCCCATTTGGCAACACGTTTGTCATGAGCATTATACAATGGTTGTTATTAAACCACTAAGTTTGGAGTGGTTTGACATGCCGGAATAGTGTCTAGAACACTAACAATAAACAAGCAAATAAGTGAGCAAGATAATTTCATATTGTGATAGGTCCTAGGGAAAATATAAAACAGCATGAAAACTTGGAGGAAGGCCTCTTTAGATAGAGGTAAGGGGAAGGATGGATCAGGAAAGGCTTTTCTGGAGAGACATTTTAACAGATCTGAGTGAGGAGCTCAGCACCAAACAAAGATCTGGGAGAAGAGACTTCCAGGCACAGGGTACAAGTACGAAGCCCCCGAGGCAGGAATCTGCTTGGTATGTTCCGTGAAGAGCAAGAAAGCCAGTGTGACTAAGGGGATGTGAATGAGAAGTGTGGGGCACCGAAGCTGGAGAGGAAGGCAGAGAGGCCTTACAGGCTGCTGAGACGAGTTTAGGTTTCAGCGTGAGTGAGCTGGAAGCCGGGTGCAGGGGTTTAAGCAGGAGTGACTTGATCTGGTAAACTCTTGCTTAGAGTTCTGGCTGCGGGGTGAAGGACAGACTGTGAGACCCAACAGGGCGAAGGGAGGAGGGCCGCTTGGGAGGCTAGGGCCGTGCCTCATTCTCCCAGGAAAGGGGGCATGGATGGTGGCCTGAGGCAGGGTGATAGCGGTGGAATGGGGACGGGTGGACAAATTCCGCACACGGAGGCAATGACAGAGAAGACCAAGGAGGGAGGAGGCGCCCTGCCCGGCAGGTCGGTCCCGGGTGGGGCCGAAACGTGGGTGAGGACAGGAACCCGGCATCCGTCTGGAATCCGGAGGGAGGCTCCGAGCAAGTGCCGGCCAGGACGGCGCGTCCTGGCGTCCGGAGTCTGCAGCGCGGAGCCAGCTCCTGGCTGCGCGCCTGCGGGCGTTTCCCAGCAACGGCCGCCGCCACCGGAACGTTCCGAACTCTGCGGCCCCTTGGCCTGCATCGTCACCTTGGCAACAGCCGGGGCGAACACGCCCCACGGGCTCCGAGGGCGGGGCTGGGGCCGCCTTAAACCCCGCCCCCTTCTGGAGTGGGAGAGGCGGAGCCTCGGCGTGGCGGGTGTGGCGGCCGGTGTGGCGGCAGGTGTGGCGGCAGGTGTGCCGGGGACTGGGCGAGGCCTCCCTGAGTGGCCGCTGCTCTCCCTGGTGCACGCTGCCTCCGGCGCACTTGTCACCCACTCCAGCTCCCCACTCTTCCCACAAGGCCGCCACCTCCAGCCGATCGGACTGGCTCCTCTGTCATTAGGTCACCTCCGCCGGGATGCCTTCCTCTATCCCCCAAGCTGAAGTAACTTCCAAACCCTCCCTTCGTGGACTGACCTTTTTTTTTTCTTTCGCAACATTTTTCTGCTCTAAAATGATCTTATCTGCTTATATATCGCCTTTCCTCTTTAAGCCTAAGTTTCATGAAGTCAGGAATAAATTCTGCTTTGTTCATCTCTATTCTGAGCGCCCTGAACAGAACCTGGCAGAAGCACGTGCTCAGTAAATGTTAGTTGGATGAATCGGCAGATTTACTCAATCATTTCATTCCTTTATGCATTCATTTATTTGACATTTATGGAGTGCCCACCAGGGATATCAAGATGAACAAGACAGGGACCCCCCCCTGGAGATGAGAAAAGAGATATATTAAAAAAATAATTACAGTACTGCTGAAAGTGAACATGTTTGAGTTCCAGGTGCCAGGTGTAGTTTCAAGCACTTTACACATATTAATTCACTTAATCTTCACAGTAGTCGGTACTATAATCATTCCCACTGAGGAGGACAGTTATGCTATAAGCTGCTGAGCCCTGTAAGCAAGTGAGATCCACAGAGGGCGGGGGAGGGAGGATGTGAAAAGGGGCATGGGGATACCAGGCCCAGGCAGGTAGATTTGGTACCTTGATTATTCCCCACACACTACAGTCTCCCACAGGGGATGGGCTCCTTCCAGATCAGAGCTCTCTTGTCCCAGGGGAACCCTCCCACATCAGCTGAGCGGGCTATGAGGGGCCTGTGAGGGGTGCGGAGGGATGACCCCTGGACTGGGGGTAGGGTAGGTACCTGCCTGTTCAACTGAAGCAAAGTGTGGGCAAGTTCCCTGTGGGGGTGGGGTGGGGGTGGGGGGGCGGCAACCTAGTTGGTAAAGCCGGGATGTCTAGGCGGCCCAGGAACTAAACTTATTCCACCTCTGGGCCTTTGCAAGTGCTGTTCCCTCTGTTCCCTCCCCCTGATTTTCACATAGGTGGCTCTTTCTCTTTTAGATCTCGGATGAGATGTTTTTACCTTAGGGAGGTCTGCCTTGGCCACCCCCTCTAAGGCAATCACCTGTCATTGTCACATCGCCATGTTTTAAGACTCCTACCCGAGAGGGAGAGTGTCCAAGTCAGGCACGTTACCCTATTCCTGATCAGATTTTTCTTGTTTATTTGCCTCTATGTCTCTTCATCCTAAAATGTCAATTCTCTGAGAGCAGGATCCCATTGGACCTTCCCTCTGTGGCCCCACCGCTAGAACAGGCTTGGTATATGGAAGGCACTCAATGCTTTTTGAAAGGCAGAGTGAAAAGGAAACTTAACCAAATCATTCCGACTTTCCAGGCCAGGATCTGTACTCTGCCCTTCCCAGGAACCCCTGCTTGGCACACAGGACCTGGCCTGAACAGGGAGAAGTGGCCCAGCCATCTTGGACACCGGAATCCTCCTGGCATGAGATCCTCCTGCCTTCCCAGGCCTGACTGGGCTCCTCTCCTGCTCTAGGGCAGAATTCCAAGAACAATCCCCCCACCCCCACCCCCAGGATGATGTCCAAGAACATCCAGGAGGGGAAGCCAGAGGTAGAGGGGGCAGTGCTCTGGTGGGGGGTGGGGGGGAGAAGGGGACAGGACAGTGGGCACGACCTTTCTGGTTCCCAGCCAAGATGGTGGAGAAGGAGTAGATTTTCAGAGCCTTCCAGTACTGCTGTTGCTAGGAAAATGGGGCACCTGGAGGCTGTGGCTGTTTCCCGCCCCCCACAATAGGAACGCAGACTTGGAACAGATGCACACACAGTCAGACACACGCAGGGTAGAGAATAAAACTTGAGTTTATTCAGACTGTATCCTTCCCATTTGGGGTGCCGAATGGGGGGTGTGCAGAAAAAGTCAGTGCAGTTGGTTTCTAGGAACATTGCTGATTGCTGACTCTTTTTATGTGACCTTTGGGCCACCAGGATAACCAGCTGAATGATGGTGATGAAGGGGCTGGCAGCCAGCTTCTTCTGGAGCTCTTAGACCAATCCCAGAGACCAATGCTGTGTCCACCTGGCCTTGGTCCTCTCCAGGGATTAAGGAGCAGGTGGCTGAGAACATTCAGATTCGTAATAAAAGAAATAAAGGCTGAGGGTGGAGAGACACTCTGGAGGTGGTGCTCCAATTCTGGCAGTGGCATGCAGACTCACACGTGTTTGTGCGTGGGCCAGGCCTGTGTGAGAAGCATGTGTGTGTCTGTACATATTCTTATTACATCCTCCATAAGCAGCTGGGAGCCTGCATCCTACCCCCATGCCTGTGCTACTTGCTGAGCCTCTTTCTGACCTTTCTTTCCCCTTTTTCAAGAACTGGGCCTGCTGATGGAACTGACAAAAGGGAAATGGCCCACAATAATCCTCAGAGGATGCCCTTTCTTCTTGATCCTTGCCTCATGTGTGCAGGAGGTAGGCACCCACTTCAGTCCAGGAGTCCTGGAGGTAGGCACCCCAGTGATGGGTGGGAAGCTGTGGTGGGAGGTGGAAAGGCTCACTGGTCAG
Organism: Cynocephalus volans; assembly: GCF_027409185.1. Classification (NCBI taxonomy): domain Eukaryota; kingdom Metazoa; phylum Chordata; class Mammalia; order Dermoptera; family Cynocephalidae; genus Cynocephalus; species Cynocephalus volans. The sequence continues at coordinate 50,555,369 of NC_084470.1, forward strand.
CTGGCTGAGAGTGGCTGCAGGGCACCCGCACCATCTCAGCTTCTGCCAGGGCACTGCTGAACCCAGCTGGGCTGTGCAGGAACTGCCTCAGCAAGGGGGAAGCATGGAGCCCGAGGTGGGGGCCTGGGATCCTGGAAGGCTCTGCTTGCTCTGTGACTGTGGTGGAGGACGTGAGGACTGTGTTCCTGAACTGGTCCACCTCCTCATACTGCTTGGTCATAGTTCTTGTGGCTCCATAGCACTGGAAACCACCTGGCCTAGTCTGCAGCTCCAGAACATTCTTTTGCCGCCCTGTGGGCAGGGGACTGATTGAGGCAGGGGCAGGCATGGGCTGTCCAGAGCACTGGGTGACCTCCTTCCCAGCCTTGTCCTGACCACCTCTCTGGTGAAGCAGGGCCTGGCCCAGGTCCTGAGCCAGGTGTGTGCTTTTCACTGAGACATCAGGGCTGCCATTAGGGCTGGAAGCCTTAGGAGTCTTCCTTGTGGCTGACTGGATGGAGATGAAGGTAGGGGAGGATGGTGAATCTCTCCTGGAAGGCAAGACTCGAGGGAGGCTTAAATCTTCTCTCCATGTCTCCAGCCCTCTGGTGGGAGGGGCAGCTGAGGCTGCTTGACCTTTGGCCTCTGTGTGATTTCTGACCTTGGCTTGACTCTGGACCTCGGGATGGCATCCAACCTTGGCTTGGCTCTTGACTGCAGGTTGATCCTTGACCTCCTGGCCTGAGTGATTAGGCCTTGCTGTACTGCTGGCTGTGTCACTGACCTTGTGGGCACTGTGGTCCTTTTGGGGTCCCTGGGAATGGCCCCTGGTGTTTGCTGCAGGTTGGAGGCTAGACATGGAGCTGAGGGCTTTGTGCACAGCCTCTTCAATGTCCAGCAGCCTGGCCAGGGTCTGTTCCTTCAGCCGGGCAACTTCTGTGCTGACCCTCGTCAGTTCCCCAAAGGCCTGTTGCATGGAGGCCTCGGGCTTGCCAGGGTCAGCAGGAGCTAGAGGGGCAGCCCCTCCCAACTGGGGCACAACCTCAAAGAGCCTCCGTAGGGCCTGTACATCCACACTGCTGGTGGCCTCCTTTTCCAGGGCTTGCACCTGGCTCAGGATGCCCTGGAGCTCTTGCTGACTTCCCTGCAGAATGTCAGAGCTCTCAGGAGCCCCCTGCTTGGAACCTTCTGTGGGCTGTTCTCTGGAGGGGCTGGGGCCCTGCTGTGGTATGCTGGTGTTACGGTTGAGAGTGTTGAGATTGGGGGCCTCAGGGCTCTGGGCATAGCTGCCTGAAGCCTGACTCTTGGTGGGCCTGGGAGCCATTGTGCTGAGGCCATGTTGGGGGCTGGGCTGGCTCTGTCCACTAGGGCATCCAGCTAGAGGTATGCAGCTCTGACTTGCAGTGGGGGGAACATTGGCTGGCTGAGGGATGGCTGCATTTGTCTCACCTTGTTTGTGTTCTCCTTGCCCCAGCTCCAAGGAGTAGCTAGGAGATAGAGCTGAGAGCTTGGGCAGCCTCTGAGGAGGGTGGATCTGGGTTAGGTGTGCAGGTTTGGGGGGCAGCTGGGGCTTCTTCCTTGGGGGCATGAGGGGCTCCAGTTTTGGGGTCTTTTTCTGTGACCCCACAGAGGTTCTCTGGCCAGCAGGGCTGCTGTGGGAGTGAAGAAGGGGGTCCTGCAGGGGCTTGGAGGCTTGCTGGATGGAGTCCTCATCATGGCAGGCTTGGGCTGAGAAGTCAGGTCCTGTCACAGCAGCTGGGAGAGTAGGAGGGGGAGGAACAGAGGCATTATGGGAGTGCAGGCTGACACCTGCAGCCTGGGGCCCAGAGGCCAGAGTGTGGCGGGCTAAAGGGGCAGTCTTTGGGGTGGTCTCTGCAGCTTGGAGGGCCCCTGGGCAGACTTCTGCCATCACTTTCCCTGGAGGTCCCCAGGTTCTCTGTGTGCAGCCCCCAGACACTTCCTGCCCTGGCCCAAGACTCTGACCTGGGCCTTGCTGGGGTGGGCTGGAAGCCTGGGCTGAGAGGGCAGTCTCCCTGCCCTTTGGCTCAGGTTCCCTCTCAGAAGGCTGGACACCCACTGGTGGGTCAAATGTCCTCACAGGGTGAGCAGTGTAGACGCCATCCTGAATCATCACCCACCCACCAGACAGCCCTCTGGGCAGAGCTTTCTCTTCCCCACTGACCTTTCTGGGGGCTGCTGGGATCCTGGGGTCACCTCCAACCACAGGCCTGGTGTTGCTCTGGGTAGTCCCAGTGGTCATGGCTGGTGCTTGCAGACGACCATCCTGCTCGGGCATGGACGTGGCTGCAGGGGTGGGGCCCTCCTTGTGCTTGTTTGGAACTTGCTGCTGCAGGCTTTGGGCCTCAGCTGTTGCCATCTGCAGACTCTGCATGGCGGCCAGGAGGTTTGGGGCCCCCGGCTCCAGGGGCATAGCTGTGGCTCCTAATTTTCCCAAGGCTGCCATCCCTTTCTGTCCAGTGTGACTGTCTTCATGCTTTTTCGTGTTCTCCAGTTGGACTGGGGCTGCAGCTTCCCCAGCCAAAGGGACTGCCTTTCCAATGGTCTGAGGTGGGCAGAGGGTGGTTCCTGGGCCTCTCACATGCGCCATCCTCATGCTGGGGTCCAGTGGGGGAACATGAATGATGCTCTCAGTTGGGGGCAGCCTCTGGTGTCTGGAGCCCTCGCTGGCTGGCACTGGACTTGCGTCAGCCGGTGGCTCCCACCGCAGACTGTGCAGGCCACTCAGGTCTCCTTTGTCTATGCAGCTGGCCAGCAGCTGCACACTGCTCCTCTCGGGGGTCCTGCTGGTGAACCGGGGCTGTAGCGAGTAGGCGGTCAGTGCAACCAGGCCCTGCTCTGTCTCCTGCATCACCAGCCCTGTTCTTGCCACGGAGGCCCCAAGGCTGCAAGCCAGCAGCTGCTGGAACTCGGGGTCCATGTTTTCAATACTCCCGCTGCTGCCTGGAGCTGGCAGTCTCAGTGGCTTGAGCTGGAGCTGACCAGCTGGGTCCTCCTGCACCAGCAGCCCCTGCTGGTCCACATCTGGCCGGCGTAACACTTGACGGATGATCCTGGGAAGTTCTCCAGACACCAGCTCCTCCTTCCGTATGTAGGGGCACCCCTGCCCTGGGCCTGGGAGCACGTACTTGGCAAGGCAGAGTTCTCCCAGCCCTCGGGCCTCCATGAGGATGCCTCCACGATGCAGGATGCCAGGTGTGGCATGTAGAGTCCGCAGGGTCTCCTCGGCTGCAGTCTCCTGCTTCTCTAGTTCCCTGTTGCATGAGGGGCTTGTGGGCTGCTCTTCCTGGAGGTTGTCCCCTCGGATGCTCTCAGCTGCCAGGGAGCCCATGGGGCAGTTCTCAAAGAGCCAGGTGAATTTGTGCACAGAACCCACAGGGATGGGCCCAGGGGTTATCCTGGGCCCCTGCTCTTCCCTCTTGCCTGCCTCCAGGGCCTGGAAAACCTCCTTCTGACGAGATACTTGCCCTGAAGGGATCTCCACCCGGCTGCAGTATCGCACAGGCCCTCTTCCGCAGGGATGGCCTGAGGCCTGCAGAGGCTCAGTCTCAAAGACATGTCCCTCTGTCTCTCTTTCCCCAGCCTGGACCTGGCTAACCTGCAGGTGCTGCTCCCTGGAGCCCTCTGGCCTATCCAGGGTTTGGGGCTTGAACATCCAGGTGCAGGACCGTGCCTCAGCCTTGGTTGTGGGATCTGTGGCTTCTGACCTCTGCTTCTCCGCCAACTCACTCATTGGACATGTCTCGAACAACCACCGGATGGTCTGCACATCGCCCTTTGGGGTTGTCTCAGGCCGAGGGCCTCCCTGACTCTTCCCTTCTTCTTCCTCTCGTTCCTGCTGCTCCCGCCGGTGGATCATCTCTAGGGGCTGGGTCTCAAAAAGCCACCGAGCAGTGCCAACATCCCCGGCCACCATTTCCTGCCGAGTGATGCCCCTCACCACATCGATGGTACTGGGGCTTCGGCCCAGTCGGTCCAGGGGCTGTGTCTCAAACATCCACCTGTAGCCCTGCACGTCACCTCCAACTATCTGCTCTCTGCTGACAGAAGTCAGGGCATGGAGGTGGCCCTTGCTGTCCTGCATGGCATATACTGGGGACCCTATGCCCTGGGACTGCCCTGCAGAATCAGTTCCTTCTGCTCTGCTCACATTCCCATGGGCCAGAGGCTCACCCTGTCCAATGCTGTCCAGGGGAAGGGTCTCAAATAGGTTCTTGAAGGTCTTCACATCCCCCTTCACCCCGTCCCTCTGGGGGGCACTCTGAGAGAGGGGCAATGCTGAGGAGCCATCACTGGACAGATGCTCATAAATGAGCCCCTCACCCTCCCGGGGACCCACCCGCTGCAGGTGACCCACTTGGACTTTGTCTCTGGGAGTTTCCAGGGACTTTGTCTCAAATAGCCACAGGGTAGAGTGAACATCACCAGGGATCACTTCTTCCTTGGGTGGGGCCTCCGTTCCAGCCTCCTCTTCCCCCTTCAGAGTGTCTAGAGCTCGGGTCTCAAACAGATGCCGCTGCTGCTGAACATCCGGACCAGGAGGGATAAGATCTGGGGATGGCTGGAAATCCTTCTCGTCCACCAAGACCTCCCGGATGGCATCCAGGGGCTGTGTCTCAAAGATCCAGCGGGTTGCGCTGACATCAGGTCTGGCCACCTCCTCCAGGGAGATCCCCCGGATCACCCGCACCTGGCTGGGGTCCCGGTTAATGGCGTCCAGAGGTTGGGTCTCAAAGAGCCAGCGGGCAGACCTCACCGCATTGCTTTGGATCTCCTCCCGACATGCAGCCTTGACTTCATGGATGGCACCCTCTGCATCCTGGATGGCACACAGTGGCTCCGTTTGGAACAGCTTCACTGTCTTCTTCACATCACCCTTCAGCTCCTGGATCTCTGACCGCAGCTCCAAGGGGCTTTGCTCCTGGATGGAGGGGCGGGAGCCCAGGCGGTCCAGTGGCCGTGTCTCAAACAGCATCCTGGTACCCTGTACATCTCCACTGGCTGCAGGCTCCCTTACAGTAGCCTCTAGTCCTTCACCCTGCCCTGTCAGCTCATCCAATGGCTTCGTCTCAAAGAGCCAGCGGGCTGCACGAACATCCCCTCTGGATGGCTGGGGTCCGGCTGGCTCCCGGTCTATGCTGTTGGCAAAGGAACCTTCCTCAAACTTGCGGGAGGTGGCCTGGACATCGCCACCTGGCACACGCTCCTTGGCAGCTGGCCTCGCATGATCTCCAATGGCATCCAGCCGCCAGTTCTCAAAGATCCAGCGCATGCACTGGACGTCACCCTCGGTGGGCTCCTCAGAGCCCAGGACCTCGGCTAGATCCTCGGCCACGGCCTCAGCCAGATTCTTGCGGAGCTCAGGGTGGATGTGCCTGTAGAGACGGCGGAGCTCACTAGCTTGCCGCTGCTGGTGGAACTTGGAGAAGGACTCCTTGGAGGGTGGCAGTGGCAGGTCCTCCATGGCAGGGGGTGGAGGGAGGGGCAGGTCCTCTGCAGTTGACATCGGGATGGTTGGTGTGGGGGTCACCTGCATCTGGGTGTCAGCCATCTGTCTGAGGAGAGAGGACAGAGATGAGGATGAGGTGGGGGCCAGTGGCTGGGATAAATATCAGGGAGCAGGGCCCAGGGACAGAGTAGTTCTGGGTGACTTGTGTTTAGAGACTCCCTCCCTCTCCAGATTGGCCTGGCCTGGGCCTCACTTTGTCACTTGCATCTTTCAAGGTGGGTCCCTGATTCCCCAGTGTCACCTGGGTTGCTAGGGAGCAAACAGGGTACTGGTGGCCACAAAGCTCTTTTAGCTCCACAGGGAAGCCCAAACCTCCAGTGGTTAAACTAGACACGCCCCATCTTTGCCTTCCTTTGCCAAAATCAGTTTTTCCTTGGTAGACTCCCAAGTGAGTGGCTTGGGGGAATCCTGACTTGAGGAGTCCCAGTCATGGAGAGGTTGTTCCCTAAAACTGGTGACTGTGATTTCCTGTGGAGATGAAATTCCTTTTCAGAACACCAGAGGGCGTGCGTGCCACTTTGACCTGGAGCCCTGCCCAGCCTTCACCTTCTGGCTCTCAACTCACTCCAACCTTTCTCAAGCCCAGGGAGGCAAAGCAAGTTCAGCAGCCCAGGCTATAGTGGAAACAATAGAGGCTCAGGAGGGAAAATTGTTCACCAGACATCTTGTGGTTAGAGACAAATTCTGAATCCCAGGTCAGGGTTCCTGTGCCATACCCCAAGACTCAGAAGATCTGAGCTAGGGGGATCTCAACTGCCGTTAGCCCAGCCTTTTATAATTGAAGATGAGGAAATTGAGGCCCAGAGTCAGATCTTGGTGAATGAGTGACAGGCAGTGCTGGCTTGGGTTCTCTAGACCCCATTTAGGGCCTGGCCCCCAAGAAATAAGAGGGTAGGGAGTGTGAAGCTTTCTTATTGGCCACGGTGTCCCTATATTCCCCAGCAGACACCCCCAGGAGAATGTGAGGGTGACACCTACAGGGAGGGAGGACAGTGGGACCAGGGTTCTTTCTGCAGAGATGGTCCTGCCCCTTGCTTATGGAAACCCCCTCCCCAAATGTGTGCAAACAAGCATAGCTCAGGGGCTTCTGGGCACAGGGCCTCAGGCTAAGCCTCCCCCTGCAGGCCCTCATGGCAGCCCCAGCCTGGAATCCAGCTCCTTGCTCCTCTTCTTCCTGCCACTGTCAATCAGCTTCTGCCGAGGTCTGGCTGCTCCCCAACTCTACCCCCACCCCTCATTACCTCCCACTCCTCAAGCCCTTCTCTGGTCTTTGTCCCATGTATGTCTTATCTGTCTTATGACAGGTGTACTAACAATCCCCAGAGTCCAGTAGCGAAAAAATGAGAAGCACGTGCCCCCTCCCCCTATCCCTGACCCACTGCTCTGCCCCATACTCGGTGCTAAATATAGCTGAGGTCCTGGCCTCAGAACAGCAGCCCTGGGCTTGGAGGCAGGCTGGGGCTCAGCTGGTAGGAACCCTGGGTGTCCTCGGCCCACCTTATCTCCATTGCTATACTGGGCCCCCTGCTTCTGCCTCCTTCTTCCTGAGAGGGTGTTAGGCCTCTGGTATGCAGGCCAGCTGGGTCCTGGAGCCTGGAAACCTCCACTGGCCAAAGGCGCCTGCAGGTGGGGGTAGCTACAGAGGTACTGGCAGGAGTTGGGAGGCAGGACATCCTCCTTATGGGTCCCTCAGATCAAGGAGAGGGGATGTGCTTGCCCCACCTCTAGGCTGGCACATCCACCAAAGACATCAGAGTTCTGAGGAGTGTGAGCTTCAAAACCTGCAGCCTGAGTCTCATCAAATGCTCTGTGTGGTTTCCTCGAGTCTGAGCTCTGATGAGGACCCCCTGTCAAAGGTAAACCCATGTCTGTCCTCACCTCCACTCCATCCTATCACCACCGTGGTGGCCTGAGTCATGGCATGTGCAGGACACCAACTTCACCCCACCCCCACCCCCAGAAATCTCCAGAATCTCTGCTAGGGTCACAGACTATTAGAATCATGGAGTCTAGGGATGTCAGACCTAAGGACCCTCAGAGGTCATTGAATCTAACCCCTTTATTGTTCAGATGGGGAAATCAAGGCCCAAAGAGAAGAAAAGAGCTGTCCAAGAAAAATCAGCAAGGCAGTAGCAAAGACTGAAGCAGGTTTCCTGACTCCTGGCCCTCCCACTTTCACCCTTGCTTGGCTTAAGACTCCTAGGTCAGGGGCAGGGGTAGGGCAGAATTCAGAATTGGGACCAGCCTTGAGGTGGTGGAGCCCCAAGACCTGTCCCAGAGCTTGGCCTCCTAGGGCTGGGCAAACCTCTCAGATGACCCCACCTTCATTCTCCTTGGCCCAGCTTGCTCCATATTTCTTTACATCTGGGCAAATTCAGATCTGATCTCCCTATCCTGAGCCCCCCAGATCTGCCTCAGTGGCTTTCCAGGGCAAGATGATGGCCTGGGACAGAGTCTGCATCCTACCCCTGGTTCAAGGCCATGTTATGTGGGAGCCAGGCTCAGGCCAGCTGTGGGGAGAGATCCCTGGGGCAGATATGCCAAGACTTTCACTCCACGCTGGGCCTGGGGCTTGTCCTAGTAATGCCCACTCAGGCCTGCTTGCTGTCTCCTACCCCCCAAGCCCTCCTACCTTTCTTCTGTCCCTCTTTCCTCCAGACACTTGGCCTGCCTGAGGCTTCCCTGGGAGGAAACCCTGAAGCCTGAGGAGCTCCATACCTGTATTTTTAAAATTGCAACTCCAGGCCGCCTCCTGAAAGCCTTTCTGGATCATGCCAGACTAGCAAGAGCTTGTCCCTTCTGCTGGCCTCAGGCCTGTGGCAGCTGCTCTGAGCACTCCCCTGGGGCTCACGCTCACTCTGTTGACCTTCTTTGTAGATTCTTTATATCCGATACTCTTCCACTCATCCATGCATGCCTCTCAACCTCCTTCCTTTACTCCCAGAAACCCCTAACACACCCATCCCAGAGGGTCCAGAAGGGATGCCAGCCTTGAGAGCCATCCCTGCCGTGGAAGGACAGAGAGGCGTGTTACTCACAGTGGGTCCTCCTTGGCTGATGGGGTACTTGGGGTCTGTAGCAGATGTGGCCTGAATCTCTGTCGTTCCTCTTGAGCTTCTTGTTCGGTTCGGTTCTGTTCTGCTGGCTGTCAGGCACCTTCTCGCTGCCCTGGCTCCAGGTCTCTGTCCACTGTCAGTCCCAGCAGCTGCCTTTATCTTGGTGGTTAGGGGGTGGGCCAGGGCGGGGCAGGCGGGAGAGGCTATGTTCAGAGTATTAAGTGGTTGGGTTATTTTTAGGGCTTGTGGAAGTCACTCTTCCATCCTAGGGAATCAGTTACATGTCCTTTGGGCTGGGGAGGGGAGGAGGAGAGAGGGAGAAGAGCTTCATTCATCTAAAACCCGATCTGAGGATGGGGGCCAGTGACTCAGCCATGGTGTGGGGTGGGGGTGTCCCAGGCTATTTTGAGGGAATGAATAACGAGGGGCATCTGACACCTGGAGGGCCCTGCTCCCTAACCTTGTGAGCCTCCATCTCTGCTCTGGACTGGCCTCTGACTCTTCCTGACGTGTGTGTACACACCGTTCTAGGAGTGGAGGCCCCTGAGGGCAGGGCAGCCCCTCCGCCTCTGCTGCCAGCCCGGACACCTCTGACAGTGAGTCCCAGCTCTCTTCTCCACCATTCCCTCTGCACCGAAGATGGCCCTCCTCTCACCCATTTCTCTGCAAGCCCGAAACTCATGTCTACGCGGCCCTGAGTGAAGCTGGATTTGGAGGAAAGACATCTGAATGACCAGACCCATGAATTCCATGGGATGGTTCTGTGGTTTCCATACCAGATGATCTGGGTCGTTGTTTACTTCTGGCCTCTTCCCTCTGACTCAGGGCCCAGAATTTCTGGGAATGGAGGAGTGGGGGAGGGTGGCATGCAGGGAGCTGACCGTGGGGTTATTTCTGACCCTGGAGTCAACAGCTTCCCAGTCACAGATGGAGTTGGGGGGGTCACACCTGCCTCCTCCTTTGGTGCCCAGAACTTGAGGGCCCTAGCAGGCTCGAGAGATCCTGGCATTCACACTGGTGTAGTGAGGGTCTACCCACAGCAAACACGAAAGAGGCATGTTGTCCCAGCCTCCATGTCTGTGGTGTCCAGGTGCACTCTGTTACCTGGCACACAGGGTCTTCCTTCTGACACCCCAAATGCCCTCTGGTGCCAGGTGGTGACGCCAGACATTGCTCATTTTTTCCATGGAGTCAATGTCAGTCATGCAGCCTCAACCTTGGGGGTGGGGGTGGGGACATGTGGAACCCCTTCTCCCTGGTCTCCTCCCCTCTTCTTTCTTTCACTGCGCTTTTCTACCCCTCTGCCTGCACCCCAGGCTCCTTGCTCTCCCTGAAAAGGGCAGGGAGACCTACGTACTGTCCTTTCAGGCCAGGAAAAGAGCAGCTTTGGGTCTCTCAGGGTTTCCTGAGAGGAGCCTTCTCCCTGCGGATACTGAAAGTACCTGCCTTCTAGGGCGGTTTGAGAATGGAGTGAATGAACACATGAAAAAGGTTCACGAGAGTGCTTAGCACATGGCATATGCTGTAGAAGTGCCTGTTATGTTACACGTAAGAAAAGAAAAGCACCTCAAGTGTGGTAACTCCTGAGAGAAATTCCTCACGCCTCAATACTAAGAAAGAGGCTCTTCCTGAGAATCTGGTTTGTTCTTACCCAATGTAACTGAGCTATCCAATACCGTTGCCACTAGATGCATGGGGCTATTTATATTTAGATATATCAAAATGAAATTAAATGAGAAATTCAGTTCCTCTGCTATACTAGTCACATTTTAAGTGCTCCATAGGGATATGTGGCTAGCAACTACTAGCAATATTGGGCAGTGCAGAACATTTCCATCATTGCAGAAAGTTCTATTGGTAGAGCTATTACAGACGCTAAAAATTTCCTAACATATGGTGTTTACCTCTTTGCCTTGGCTGCTAGGAAGCTCTGAGCTAAGTTTTTACTCTTTTTCTAGCAAATAGACTTCATGGTTGGAAAACTGTGTAATGAGGGTGACCAGCTGTACAGGTTGTCTATCTCTGAGAAGTTTCCCAGAACAAGGGACTTTCAGTTTTAAAATTTGGAAAGTACTAGGAAAACCAGGACAAGTTAGTCACTCTATGTGTAATGATCTAACAGTAGCACATCATCAAGGTATCAGTTAGGAAGGCATTAAGGCAGTAAAGCAGCCATTATTTATTGGCGTGTCTTTGGTGGCATTAAAAAGGTACACTGAGGCACTATATATTTTTAAAGAGTTTATTGAGTAAACAACAATTCATGAATCAGGCAGCTCCAAACTAGAAGTGGTTTGAGAGCTCTACTGAGGGACCTCAGAGGAGAAGCCTTTATAGAATGGCCACAGAAGTAAAACAAAACAAAAAAACATTTGATTGGTTACAGTTATACAGTTCCCTTATTTGGTCTATCCTTTGGAAAGTCCCTAGTTATATAATTGCTTGTTGACTGCTTCTGATTGGTTGAGCTTAAGTTCTATTTTTCTTTAATATACAAGAAATAGCTCAAGTTAAGTTTTGCTTGTGTCTTGTAAATCAAGCAACGTTGAAGTCACTTATGGGACCTAACCAGTTTTGCCTGCTCAGGGATTCTTCAGACCAGGTCTCTGTTTTAATTTACTTAACAGTGGAGATGCTATGCCTCTGTCTCTTTAAACCCCCTCAACTCATTTTGGGAATAAATAAATACACTGAGGCTGGGAATATATAAATACACTGAGGTTGAACAGCTGTGCTGATTAATCGATCTTTGTCAAGCGGCAGAGAAGCATGGTGGGGGAGGGGGAGGAGTGGTTGCTGTCCAGCTATCACAGTCCCTCCTGGAGCATACTGCTTCCCAGTCTGCAGGACACTTTCCCCCGCCAGCTCCTCTGTCCAAGTGGGGCTCCACCACTTGGCTGGGCACTGGGCAGAAGTTCATGCCCAAGTTTCCTTCCACTCGAAGGAGGAGCTCAGAGTGTGTAGCTGGCAGCCAACTCACCTGAAGTTTCAAGAGAGACAGGATCCAGGAATGATTAGGAGCTAGACTGCCTGAGTTTAAATCCTACCTGTAACAACAGCTGTGTGACCTTGGAAAGTTTCTTAACCTCTCTGTTCCTCAGTTTCCTCATCTCTAAAATAGAGATAATTTTGTGTACCTCAAAGAGTTGCTGTGAGGTACACACACACACACACACACACACGAGGGTACTTCAAAATGTTCTTGGAAAAATAGAATTGAAAGACAATATGAATCTTTCCACAAACTTTATGAAGCACCTTATAAATGATATAGCACTTCGAACAGTGCCTGGCACATGATATGCTCAATAAATGAGTAAGCTGAATAAGTTTTTCCCTGGACCCCAGCCATCTCTAGCTCCTCCAGGTCCCAGATGCCAGTGTGTCCTCTTGGTTCAAAGACGAGTGCCCTTCAAGGCACTGCCTGGCTGTCCTGGCTTCCCTCTGGCTGGGAAGCAGACACTGGTGCCAGGGGGACAGCTTGGACAGGCCAGGCTGGGTCTGTTCCAGGCCTGCAGGGGACCGGTCTGCTCAGCCTCTTGATACCAGAGAAAAATCATCTGATCCCAGAGAAGGGATTTGCTGTTCTGGGGTCAGCTCAGAGTGTCGGCAGATATGAGGGGAAAGTCTCTAGCCTCCTGCTGTGGGAATGTTATGGCTACCGGGTGAGAAGCAGCAGAGCATGGTTTTTAAGAGAGTGAGATCTGGTGTTAGACTGCCTGGGATCAGGTTGCCAGTCTGTCTCTTACTATTTATTTGACCTCTGAATGTCTTTCAGCTCTCTGTACCTTAATGTCTGAATTTGGGATCTTCCAAGAGCAGAATCTGAGGCGATCATTTGAGTGCAAGTGATTTAACTGGAGAGGATCCCAGGAAAGTGGTGTGGGAGTGGAGGAGTGATAGGGAAGTGAGGAAAGTGAGACCTCTGTGAGCAACTGTGACTCAATCTCCTAACTAACTCTTCAGGTATTATAGTGTGTAGAAACACAACTGATTTTTATATGTTGATTTTGTATGCTGCAACTTTACTGAATTCATTTATTAGTTTTAATAGTTTTTTTTTTTTCCTAATTGAAGTCTTTAGGGTTTTCTATACATCAGTTGAGCATTCCTAATCTGAAATTCTGGAATCTGGAATGCTCCATTGAACATTTCCTTCAAGTGTTATGTCAATTCTCAAAATGTTTCAAATTTTGGAGCATTCTGAATTTTGGATTTTCAGATTAGGGATGCTCAATCTAATAAGAACCATGTTGTCTGCAAACCCAGGCTATTTCACTTCTATGACTTGGATGCCGTTTATTTACTTTTCTTGCCTAGCTGCTCTGGCTAAGACTTCCAGTATTGTCTATGCAACACAGAAGTGGTGAGAATGGGCATCCCCACCTTGTTCCTGATCTTAGAGGATAAGTTCTTGTTTTTCACCATTCAAAGCTGTGGGCTGTTCATATGTGGCTTTTATTATGTTAACGTGCCTTCTTTCTATTTCTAGTTTATTGAGAGTTTTTATCATGAAAGTGTGTTGAATTTTGTCAAATGATTTTTCTGCAGCTATTGAGATAATCATGTGATTTTTAGCCTTTATTATGGTAATATGGTATATCACAATAGTTGATTTGTTTTCTTTTTTAAATTAATTTTTTATCAAAACGTATTGATTGCACGTATTTATGGGATACAGAGTTGTATTTCAACACATGTATACAATGTGTGACAATCTAATCAGGGTAATTAGCATATTCATCACTGCAAAACTTCATCATTTCTTTCTGATGCGAACATTTGATCTCCTCTCTTCTAGTCATTTGATAACATGCAGTAAACCATTGTTAATTATAGATTTCTGGATTGACTGTACACCAATTTTTTGAACTTATTTTTTTTTTTTATCTAGCTGTCATTTTATGTCCATTAGCCAGCCTCTCACTATTTCCCCACCCCCTCCCCTTTTCCGCCTTTAGTAACCATAGGTCTTCTCTCTTCTTTTAATAGTTCAGCTTAACAATAATAAAAAAATTGATTTTTGCATGTTGAACCATCCTTGCATCCCAGGAATAAACTCACTTGGTCATAGAACTGGGGGTCAATCTCACTGGGACCCCTCTGAGAGGTGATGTGGAGCATGTCTCACTTGAGGGAGGTAGAGTATTCATCCACCAACCCTCACCTCCCATTGATTGGATATTGTTGCTGGAAGCACTGACTTCCCTGTACTTTTGCCTGCCCAGAGAGATGCAAGTGTTTGAGGTAGGAAGCCATTGGCTCATACAGGGACTGTCCATCAAAGCTACAGGTGACCCTGAGGAAGGGCAAGGGCATATAGGGGAGGGCACAGGCAGCATCTGCTACATTAGGTTTCCCCATCTGAGAGATGAGGGCAAAAATAATGGGCCTATGTCATGGAGTTGTTTTGAAGACTTAGACCATTTCTGTCTAGTAGAAAAAAAATGTGAGCGAAATAGTGCAAACGAGTGCCATGTAGGTCGTTTAAAATTTTCCACTAGCCACATTTAAAAAAGAAAAAAGAAAGAGGTGAAATGAATTTTAATAATATTTTATTCAACCTAAATTTCCAAAATACTATCACTTTTATATTTATCAATAGAAATATTATCGATGAGTTGTTTTGAATTGAATCTTCAAAATCCGGTATATATCTTACATTTACAGTGCATCATCAGACACTGTTTTCATCAGAAACATTTGATCTGTATTTAACTTTAATAAAATTTGAAGTTGAAAAAGTAAATACTGAAGTTGTCCAAACACACTTAAAGGTTTTCCAATAGCTGAACTGAATATCAGTTTTTAAATCTAAATAAATTAAAATGAAATAAAACTAAAAAAGCATGTTGTCACACTTGTCACATTTCAAGTGCTCAGTTGCCACATGTGGTTAGTGGTGACTTTATTGGACAGTGTGGATTTAGAGGGTTAACCCCAGTGAGGTGTTTGGGACATGTAGTCAGCTCCTGTTAGCTGTGGCTGTGACTCTGTTCACTCAGAGAAGCAGAGACATGCTGGGGCAAATGCTGGCCTGGAGTCAGGGGTCCTCAGTCCTGGTCCTAACTCTGCCCTGACACCTGTGTTAGTCCATTTCTGTTGCTTATAACAAAATACCTGAAACTGGATAATTTGTAAAGAAACAATATTTATTGCTTAGTTTCAGAGGCTGGAAAGTCCAAAGTCCAGGGAAGACATCTGGTGAGGGCCTTTTCTTGGTGGGATCTTTACAACAACGCAGGGTATCGCATGGTGAAATTGTGGAGCGAGAGAGAGCTAACTCCTCCCTCCTCCTTTTAAAACTCTCTGACCATGTCCATGACCAACACGAAACCATCAAATGGATTAATCCATTCACTAAGGCATGGTCTTCACAATCCAATCACCTCATTAAGGCCCCACCTTTCAATTATTGTAATAGGATTTCCCACCCTCAAGAATTACAGTGGGGATTAAGCCTCAGTGGATTTGGGGGGGCATTCAACCTGCAGCATCTCCCCTTCCTGTGCTTCATTTCCCCCATCTCTGAAATGTGTAAGATAACAGAAACTGGTATCTAAAGGCCTCTCCGTGTTGAAAATCTCACTGACAGAGAGAGAGATGGAGTCCAAACTTCCATTTTATAGTTGAAAAGACTGAGACTCAGTGGAGAAAAAACATAAAAGCAATTTGGCCATGGTCAACACCAAAGGGAAGGTAAAGGGGTTAACATTTGGTTTACTTTTCTTGGCTTAGAGCACCTTTCCCAGATCTGCCAATGTTCAAATCCCCCCCCTCCTTTAATTAATACTTAGCCCCGGTGTGCTGAGCTCCTACTACATGTTTGATCTCATGCAATCCTCACAGAAGCCCTGTGAGAAAGGTATTTGTATGCCTACTTTACAGGTGAGGAAACGAAGGCTTGGAGAAGTAAGGGTGACATGTCAAAGTGATGTAGTGAGTGAGAGGCTTAGCAAGGACTAGAACTCAGGCTTCCTAACCCCGGGATCAGGATGGCTGGTACACTTCTAGCCCCTGGGATACCTTGTGAGGAGGGATATCACGGGGATGAGACAGACCTGTGCCTCTCGGAGGATGTGGGCATCCTCAAGATGTCCCAACTCCGTCAGGGTGGGAGCAGCAGGACGCTGGGAGATGGCTGTTCCCTGTTCCTGGGTCTTGGAGAACTGTCATCACAGCACACAGCTTGGGGAGTCCAGAGCACTTGTGGCTAGGAAGGTGTGGGTTGACAGCCTTGATCAGTTCTCCTAGGGCTGGGGCCCTGCCCTTTGACCTTGTCAGCATTTCCTGCATCTCTGTCCCTCTCCACACTTATTGATGCCCTACTGGGAGCCAGGCCCTGTGCTGGATGAATCCCAGCTTGTCAGCTATGGAGCTTGCCCCCAGGAGCTCACAGTCTAGTGGGAAACTGACCTGGTGAATACAGAGGTACCAGCTTGGTGTTGATGAGCTGAGCCCCAAAGTGAGGAGACACTAGATGGGTGGAGATGGTGGGTGTTATGGACTGAACTGCATTATCCCCCAATTCATATGTTGAATCCCCATATCATAGAATGGAACTATATTTGATTTGAAAATAGGGCCTTTAAAGGGATCATTAAGGTTGAATGTCATAAGGTCATAAAGGTGGAGTCCTAATCAGACAGGACTGGTGTCCTTATAAGAAGAGGAAGAGACACCAGGGATGTGCATGCACAGAGAAAAGGCTATGTGAGGACACAGCAAGAAGGCAGCAGTCTGTAAGCCAGGGAGAGAGGCCTCACCAGAAACCAGCCCTGCGGACACGTTTATCTTGGACGTCCAGCCTCCAGAACTGTGAGGAAATAGATGTCTGTTGTTCAAGCTACCCAGTCAGTGGTACTTTGTTATGGCAGCCCTAGCAAACTAATACAATGGGGAGCAGCATTTAGGTGGAAGGCATTGCCTGCGTATGCACAGGGAGGTGGGAAAATCTGGCCAAACACAGGGTGGACAGAGGGGTGAGACAGGAGTCCCAGAGGTCATGGAGTCAAGTTGGATTCATTTCTGCTCCCCAGTACCGCTGAGTACAGATTAGGTGTGGCACAGTTCTTAAATGTGTGATGAATGAGGGTGTGGTTGGCAGAACTCTGAAGATGGCCTTCAAGATTCCTGTCTCCTTGTTATTCAATCAAACACGAATCTAAGTGCTGCTGTGAAGGGATTTTGTATGTGTAGTTAAAGTCCCAAGTCAGCTAATCTTAAAATATGGAGATTATCTGGGTGGGTCTGACCCAATCAGGTGAGCCCCTGAAAAGTGAAGTTTTCTCACGCTGGTAGCAGAAGAAGAAGCTGGAGAGATTGGAAGCATGAGGGGGGCTTGCTGCACCACGGCTGACTCAGAGAAGGAATGTAGGTGACATCCAGGAGCTGAGCAAGGCCGTGGCTGATGGATGGCAAATAAACAGAAACCTCATTCCTTCAACCTCAAGGAACTGAGTCCTGTCCCCAACCTGAAGGAGCTCGAAAGTGGAGTTTTCTTCAGTTTCCAGATGAGGACTCAGCCCAATTCAGCCTTGTGAGACTGGCAACAGAGAAGCCAGCAATGTGTGCTGGACATCGGACCTATAGAACTGCCAGCTAATCAGTGGGTGTTATTTTAAGCTGATAAGTTTGTAGTATTTTGCTACAAAACAAAGGAAAATGAATACAGAATAGAAAATGGAGAAGTGGTGGGCAGGTGGGCAGGAGGCCTTTCCACCCACTTGTTCACAGTGTCACAATGGAGAGCAAGCACAGGCCACAGCCAGTCCCAGGGGTCACAGGGGGCATGGCCTGAGCATTCTCTACTCAGTTGGCTAGGGGTCTGGAGAGCTGTGCTTAGTACCCCTAGGTCACCACCAAAAAGCCTGAGAGCCTCTCAGAGTCAAGAAATTCTGGTTAGGGAACGTCAGAAGAGGAAGAGCCCATAGTCTTTCATTGCCCCATTTTATGCTTGGGGAAACTGAGGCTTGGAATATAGCCTGGATGCTGCAGAGTAACGAAAGGAGCTGGTTCAGATGCTCTTCTTTTGGAGCCTCAGCTCCACTACTTCCCAGCTCTACAACTTCTCTGAGCCTCAGTTTCCACATCTGTGCCTTGGAGACAGGATGCTTTGGACATGAGTAGATGAGGGAGTGTGTTCCGGGCAGAGGGAAGAGAATGAGCAAAGACACAGAGGCATGGGTGGTGTGACATGGCAGTGTGACTTGAGTGCAGGGTGGATGGATAGAGGATGGAGAGTGGTCGTGGGTGGCAGGCTGGGGCCAAGTTGTGAAGACTGAATGCCAGGCCAGAAGTCTGGGCCCATTCAGAAGGGTTTTAATCAGGGTGAGTAGAAGCAGAGTCACTGTAGAGGCAGGCTACAGGAGATAGGGGATGAGAGCCTGTCACAGCAATCCAGGTTCCATATGATAGGAATCCTGGTGGTGGCAGAGGAGGGTAAAATCCACAAAACTTAAAAGAGCTAGAACATGCCAGAGAGCCTGGTGCACTGTTTTATGTAGCCGACTGAACACTATGAAGTGACTTTGGAGGTGTGGCAAGGGAAAGCTCAGGGCGATCCTGGCTATGTGGCTTGGGGGAAGTGAATGGATGGGATGCCATCCCCTCGGCTGGGCAGTGGAGTTGGGGAAGGTGCAGGGTGGCTGGTGGAGGGGGCAGCTGACAAGTTGACTTGGGACAAGATGAGCCTGAGATGCCAGAGTCTACCAGCCAGAGCCAGCCTTCAGGGGCCGGATAATCGGATCTGAAGCTCAGGAGAGAAGACTGGGCTGGAGACCTTTTGTGTACAGGTGGAAATTGAGCTGTGAAGGGAGACAGTCTCCCAAGGGTCTGTGAAGAGAAGCGGGCTTGGGGCTTGGCCTGGGAGACAGTGGACTTTAGTGGAGTGGCAGTCAGAGAGGCAGACAGAAAGCCTGGGGACACTGCTTAGCTATGGAAGCTGTTGAGGGAACAAGCTCCTTTGAGGACGGAGGAGAGCAACAGGGCCCAGGGCCGCACAGGGTGGTGGAAAGATCAGCCCGCAGGAGGGGCTGCCAGGTCAACAAGGGCGCCCCGGGGGACTTTGGGCAGAGCAGCCACGGTGAGGCGGAGGAAGCAAACCCAGGCTGTGGGGGGCTGAGGCGGATCGAGGTGAGCAGGCAGAGATGCCGGGGAGAGATGCTTCTGTTAAATAACTCCCCTGGTCCTCAAGAGTTCCCGCTGGCCAAATGGGAATCAATAGAGGGGTCAGGAATGTTGTTAAGAGACAAATAAATCAGCCATTAGGGAAGTGGCTTTAAACAAACAAGGGGCGCACAGTTCGGAAGGCAAGTGGGAAATGGAGTGGTTAGATGACTGGCGATGCCCCAAGTGCCCAGAGGGTGGCAGCACCTCATTAAATGACACTCCATTTCACAGGCCTGAACAGGCATTTCATTTATTGTATTCTACAAGGATTCTTAGCACAGCTAGTCTGTGCTGAACTCTGGGATAAGCACTAGAGATTACATACATACACACGTATACACACACATATATATATTATATGTCTGCATATATGTACACATAACACAACACATACACACACACACACACACACACACACACACACACACACACACACACACACACACACACACACACACGATTCTCCTGAAGCCTACATTTTAGCTGAAGAGGCAGACGATTCACACAGATAAGTAAGTTATCTTCATAGCTGTCAATTAACCCTTCAAACTCCAAAGCTTTATCTTCTCCCGGTGGGAGGGGAGTCTTTCTAGAATGTGTGACATATATCCATTTCCCCTTGAACAAAATGTACTGAACAGAACTTGAGTTCAAATACTGAGCCCACCACTAAGTGACTGTCTCATCCATGAGACAGATTGGATGTATTTTCCAAACCTGGTCACTCCAATATCTCCTATCCCATATGTTTACTTTTTAAAGTGATTTTGCCACTTCTCCAGTTGAGAGAAAGGGATCTATGTGCCATCGCTTTGAATCCAGGCATGCTTGTGACTCCAGTAGAAGGATACTTTGTGATTTATGAGGCTGAGTCACAAAAGACAATACAGCTTCCATCTCTGGGGGCAGCTTGGAACCCAGCCACCATGCTCTCAGCAAGCCCAAGCAGCCTGCGGAGAGATTATGTGGAGATGAACCAAGGCCTCAAGTTCACAGCGCTGGCTAAGCTCCCAGCCAACAGCCAGCATGAACTTGCTAGCCATGAGAGGGAGCCATCTAGGAAGTGGATATTCCAGTGTCAAGCTGAGCTGTCCCAGTTGACGCCACAGTAAGCAGAGATGAGCTGTCCCTAACTGCAAGATTGTGAGCAAAATAAACGATTGTCATTATTTTAAACCAATTAAAAATTGGGATGTTTGTTATGCGTGATAGATAGGTACAATTCATTAAATTAATATTTTTGAGGGCCTACTCAGTGCTGGGCTCTTTGATGGGAGCTGGGGATATAGGGTAAACAGGACAGACATAGTCTGCGCTGTCATGGAATTTACTGTCCAGCTGGAAAAACAGACCGTGATCAAAGTACAGTAATTCACTGGCTAACCTAAACTTGAAGCTGTGACAAGGTCCCCAGGCTCCAGGCACCTCACCTTTTTGGCATCATCTCCAAGTATGCTGCCTGTACTAATAGCCTCCCTCTCCTCAGAATCGTTGTGAACCTCCGTTGGTATAATGGCTATTAAGGAAGCTGGGAGGGGCCCAGGGATCTATCACATTGTCACCAGAGACCTTGTACTAACCCGGGTCACCTATCCCAGGTCTCACTATCACATCAGCACCCCAACTCTTCCTGAGCTTCTACTCTTGGTGGTCGCCCAGTCACAAAGCAGCAAGAGAGGTCTCTCGAAAATGCCGGTCTGCTCACACTACCCCTCTACTTAAATCATTGCAGGGCTTTCCACTCCCCTGGGGTAAGACCAAGTCTTTGCTGAGCCTCCAAAGCTCTGTGCAATGTGTGGCATGTGTCCCACCTGAGTTCCCAGCCCCATCTCTCACAACACTCTCTCCTCCCCTCTCTTTCCTGTTTCCAGAATGCATGATGCTCTCTCCCACTTCAGGTCTCAGCACCTGCTGTTCCCTCTGCTGAGCTGCTGGGGACATTTCAACCGTCTCACCCCCCCCCCCACCTGCTGGTAACATTTACAGACAGAGGCAAGAAAATAAATGGCCCCCGCCCCCTCCCTCTTCTCTTCCTGTCCCTGGTTCTATTGTGCACCGTGAAGGGACTATGTGTAAGTGTGGACACCCCAGACTGCAGGCCCAAGCTGCATCCATGAACTCCCCGCTCCTTGATCACCCCCCTGGCCTAATGGTGTACACCTTGGTAGAATAGTCTGCTCTTAGGTGAATGGACCTAGAAAAGAGACCCACACAGGCCCTGGAAGTGAGCTGGGATGTTTGAGTCAGGAATCTTGGGTACCTTGAGATGGAGAGAGACATCTTAAAAGGACTTGCCCAAGGGAACTGCCTGGAAGACCAATGGGAGCCCTAAAGATTCGTGGAGGACCAGGGGCTGTGGGGGAATTGTCAGGAGGAGGATGGAAAGTGCATCTCTGGTGTCAGCAACTACAGGGGGAGTGGGGCGAGGGAGTCCCCAAAGAACTTTCAAAACACCCCATGATAGAAAGAGTCAGCCTTAAACGCCCTCCAAGCTCTGGGAGCAATGCTTTAGGCAAGTGTCAGGCATTCAATCTCTTTCCTGCTGTCCTGACTGGGCTTGGAAACTCAGTGGGGAAGGGGCAAAGCGGCTTCCTTTATTTCTTCTCCCTGCTCCTCGTTCCCCTTCACCCACTCACGTGTCACTTCTACTCATGCAGGGTGGGGGAAGGAGAGGGAGGGGAGATCAAGGGGAGAAAAGTGTTGCTGGTGTCGTCTAAGTGGGTCAGATGCCCAAATGCTGGGTCTTTCTCCTGTGGGGTGCTCTGGAGATACCCCCACAGGTGTACCATTCCCTGACAAGCGCGATGTCAGTGCAGGGCAACTGCTCCCGGTGGCTCCCTGCCGCACAGGTTCTTGCCCTGCATGCGTCCTCCTGAGTGGGCTCTGAGGAGCCGTGGCAGCTGTCTTCCCTCCTGTACCCCAGTCCACTCCAGGGAGCTCAGGCCACACTCTCCCAGTGAGGACAGGAAAAAACGACTCTTTCCTCCAAAAATCCTCTTTCCAGCTTCCCTCCTGGTCCCATGCGTTTTCCCAGACATACTCTGGTGGCAGGTGATGGGCTAAAAGGCCAGAATCAAGTGGGCTGCCATCTTTCTGCAAGTCTGTACTTTGCTCCAGAGTGTGGGGCACTTGGATGCGTTTTTATTTCTGGAGCTTTGACCAAAATTTCTGAGACAGGAGGAGCCCCTTGAAAAATCAGGTTACATGAAGAATGATTTTGCAACTGTAGAATGATGTCCAAAATGCACGTCAATGGCATAAAGATTATTTTAAGCTAAGAACATCTGAACAACAGCTGCAGGAAAAAAGAAAACAAAAACAAAACTTAACTAAACTTCCTTTGCTGACTTAATCAGGACCTCCCCCAAAATACTACCACCATAAATCCCCTCTTTGGGAGGTTTACAGCAAAAGAAGAGACTAACCAATATCACCAGAATGAGTGGTTGCGTAAACAAGCTTCATCTGAAACTGTCATACTTCCATTTGTTCTTCCATAGAAGCCCTTTCTCCCCTCCCTTTACCCTCAGATAAATAAACTGTCATTTTCCCTGTTAATCTGTGTGTTGTTAGTTACTTTGCAGGCCCTGAACTTAAATAGATAGAGGAAAAGTTTTTCCTCCCAACACACCTCCTGTTGCCAACAAGAATATGAATGACCACCTAAGATTTTCTATCTAGTGCTGGATTTTATTTTCTTGCCCTGCCAATGTCACTGCATAGCTGAGGGATCAACCAACTTCTCTTCCCTCTCCCTCGTACGTGTTAATCAGATTAGAAGAAGAGTTGGGGAAAAAAGAGACCATATAGGAGACTATACTGCTAAATTTATTACTGAAGGGTAGCAGAATATTCCTCTCCCAAATATGCCATTTCGGCATAGGATGATTTTGAATTGAAGGCAACTGAGAAGCAGCAGATATAAGAAAAGCTCTCTGCCCTCCCCGTTTGCCCAGAAGCAGGATATAACTTCACAGAGATGTCCCTCCTTCCCTCTCTATCAGGAGGAACAAAGATTGAAGAAACTTTAGACCCTAATCAGCCTGGAGTTGGCACCAGAAGAATCCGCACAACACAATTTACTAACTAGATTTTATCTACCCTGAGTTTCCCATATATTTGCCTCCCCACAATTTGCTGCCCCCTGAAGACTCAAGGTTCTTTTCCTCTGTCTTTACATTTCTCTAAAAATTTACTCTTCTTTGTTAAAGATGCTCTATAAGCTGGAGTCCTAAGCCACTTCTTTGAGAATTACTCCTTCCCTGAGTTTTCTCCCATGTGGAAGAAATATACATGTTAATAAACTTCTCTTTGTTTTTGTCTTGTCAATCTGTCTTTTGTTATAGAGGGTCCCAGCTCAGAATTTAGAATGGTAGAGGAAAAATCATTTTTCCTCCTCTACCTTATTTATTTATATAAATTATCGTACCTCCAGGTTAGCCACAAACAATGAAGTAAGTGTGTGCTGGTGAGTGCTGGGAGCAGATGAACAAAAGGAATATTTTCTTGTTTCCAAACAATAATGGCCAGAAGGGTAGATAAGTTATGCTTGTTTTCATTCAGTCTGGTATAATTGCATTTGAGTGGAATATAAAACGTCACCAGGTGGCGTCACCATATTATAGTAACTGAACCGAAAAAAAAACTCCAAAAAACCCAAAACAAAACGAAAAACAGTAGTTTCTGATTAGTCTACTGTGACTGCCATAACAAAATACCAAGGACTGGGTGGCCTATGCAACAGACATTTATTTCTCACCATTCTGGAGGCTGGGAAGTCTAAGATCAAGGACTGCTGATTAAGTTCCTGGTGACGGTGGCCATTTCACTGTGTGCTTGCGCGATCTCTTCCTTATGTGTGTGCACTGGGAGAAAGAGTGAGTTCTGGTCTCTCTTTGTCTTCTTATGAGGACACTATTCCCATAACGAGGCCCTACCTTTATGATCTCATCTAAACTAATTACTTCCCAAAGGTCCCGCTTCCTAATACCATCACATTGGGGTTAGGGCTTCAATGAATGAGTTTAGGGGGGACACAAACTTTGAGTCCATAACAGTTTCTCTATAAACAAAGAATAACCAGTTAAGTATTATAAGAATAAGATATAAAATGTTGGTGTTAAAATGTGTTACTTTTGTTTTTCTTTCTGCCTGACCTTTGTTGGATCTTGCCAGCAGACATCAAACCCACATCCTCAGTCCCCTCCAGCCAAAAACTCAATCCGCCCTCCCTGGGCTTACATGTTGGGTACTTCTGCCAAAAGAATCAAGGGTAGAAAAAAATTTTGTTTCAACAGAAAACTATGTACCACCTGTAGCATACCTTTCTGGGTTATCAAATTCTAGGCCTGTTCACTATCTTTGAGCTATTTAGCAACTCTTTGTAAGTTGTAAATAACTGGTATGTAAATGCTGTTCTGCCTGGTAGTAATTTTCCTTTTTTTTTTTGGTAGCTGGCTGGTGGAGGGATTGAACCCTGGACCTTGGTGTTATCAGCCCGTGCTCTAGCCAACTGAGCCAACCAGCCAGCCCTGTCTGGTAACAGTTTTAACTGACTTCCTTCCCACTGTGGAAAATTCAGTTTTGTCCTCATCTGCAATTCATCTCAACATTCCTTCACTTCATATAAATTTGTGCTGTTTTGAGTTTTCCTTAAACATAAGTAAAATAAATTATTCAATGTGTTTATTTTTTACATCTGTATGAGAGTCATGATTTTACTATTTTCTGAAAATTATCTTTTAACACAGGGAAGAAGTGGCCGAACTTGGCTTCCAAAGAAGAAAGGGCTGAATCTCTGAGCGCTGTGTCTTCCCCATGTTGGTTCGTGTCCACCTATCCTTCTAGTTGCTCAGGCTCCAAAGCATTAGGGTGATTCTTGACTCCTCTTTCTTGTACCCCCACATCCAATCCTGTAATAGGCTGAATAATGGTCCCCCCCCCCCCCGCAAATTGCCTACATCCTAATCCCGGGAACCTGTAAATATGATACCTTACATGTGAAAAGGGACTTTGGAGATGTGACAAAATTAAGGATTTTGAGACAGGGATGGATTATCCAGAGGAGACCATTGTAACCACAAGGGAGGCAGGAGTATCAGAGTCAGAAAAAGGAGATGTGAGGGTACAGCAGAGGTTGGAGTGACGCGCTTTGAAGATGAAGTGGGCCATGAGCCAAGGAATGGGGGTGGCCTCTAGAAGCTGGAAAAGGTCAGGAAATGGATTCTCCACTTAGAAATCCTGAGGAACCAGCCCTGCTGACACCTTGACTTTAGCCCTATAAGACTCTTTTCAGACTTCTGACCTCCAGAATTTTAAGAGAATAAATTTGCATTGTTTTAAACTAATAAATGAGTGGTAGTTTGTTACAGCAGCAATAGGAACTAATACAAACACCATAACAAATTATGTTGGCTTTATCTTCAAAATGTAGCCAGCATCTGACCACTTTTCCCCAGTTCTGCTGCTAGCATCCTGGCCAAGCCAGTTCCATCCCTTGCCTGGGCTGTTGCAATGGCCTTCTTGCTGGTCTCCCTGTCTGCTCTGGACCCCCAGTCTTTTCTGCCCACTGGATCCAGAATATGAGTCTGTCTTTTAAAAAAAAATGCAATTTTATTAATGTTATTTTTTTACATTCTAGGATGTTGTTGCAGAGCAGTTGGGAGGGAGGGGGAGAGGACAAAGGGGAAGGAAATGTGATGGAACGACGAAGGAGGAGGGGGTGGTATTGTGGCCTGTGGCACCCCCCTCATTCCCACAGGGGAGACCAGGGGGCTTCCAACAGTGGCTTGGTCATTGCTGGGCTGGGTGCAGATGTCAGGGGGGTGTGGCAAAAGCCCTCACCCCCCACCACCCCAGCTTGGGAGAGCCCGGGGCACTTCCTGCAGTGGCTTGGTGGTTGTTGCTGGGGTGGTTGCATGTGCCGGGGGATGTGGTCAAGGCCCTCATCCCCCACCCTTGGGACCAGTTGCAAGTGTTGCGGGGGCATTGCTGAGGCCCTCAGCCCTCCCCCCTTTCTGGCTTGGTAGCCCAGGGGACTTCTGGTCCTTCTAGGTGTTATAGGTATTCTTTGGTGAAATGAGACATTTACTAGTTAACATCAAACTTTGTCTCTGGTTGTGGGTACTTTGTTTTTCCTTTCAGTTCTGTGTTGGATTATTTGCTGCTCTTACCACTTACACTCTGCACTGGAACTAATTTTTTGTCCTTTGCTTACTTCTAAAATGGGGGAACTTCCTGTGGGGACCAGTACTTGAGCTCTGTGGTTTAGCTAAATTGCTGCTTTGCTGCTGATTCCCTAGGGAAGGCTTTTTGTACAGCTTGGGTTTTAATGGTTGACTTTACAGGTACTTTGGGTTTACTGAAATCTGGTACACCTGGATTGTGTAGAAACTCTGGTCTGGGCCTGAGTCTTTTCATTAAACTGCACCCCCTGCAGTTCTGTATTCCTGACCAGTCTCCCCTGAGTGGTCCCACACTGATTGGGATGCAGATCAGCTGTCCTTGCTGTGCCCCAGTGTTCTTCTTGTGGGCCCATCTCTCCCACTGCCAGTGCTGCAAACACTTCCCATGGGACAGGCCATGTGCCGATTGCTTGTGATTACTGCCCAGCCTCTGAGTGACTCCTTTTTTTCAATTGTTGTGCTCCTCATTCCTATGTGAGTCCACAGGAACCCTATTAGTGGTCTTGCTGACCTGGGGGCCACAAGACCTTCTCCCTGCCACCTCCAAGTAACTTCATAGGAAGGGCACAGATGCAGCTTTTGCCAGCTCTTGCTGCATGTGCTCAGCAGCTCTAGCCAGGAAGTGGCCGGGGCTCGAAATGGTCAGAGCAGTTTTTTTTTTTTTCTCTCATCGTGGCTTCTCCTGCCTTCATGCACTCTGTAGGTCTCTCCTCCTCTTCCCCTGAGCTCTAGCAACCCCAGCTTGGCTGTTGTTGCTTTTTGATAGTTGTAAATTGGTTGATTTGTGGGAGAGAGTGATGCTGGGGTCCATCTATTCCACCATCTTGATCAGAAGTCAGAATATGAGTCTCTTTATATGCTGCTAAGGAGGCCCTCTGGCTTTCACCCTTGGCACTGTCTTTCCTCAGTGCTTCAATGGTTTCCAGAAATAACCATCCAACCCCCTTGTTTTTATAATCACTATTCTCCATACTTCCCAAAGGCCTGGTACATTGCACCCACCCAGGTATCTACTCCCTCTATGTACCATCCCAGTTCACCTCCAGTGACAGTGTTCACAATTGCACTGCTGCAGCTTGCCAGGGGCTCTCCATGCTTCACCTACAACCAGCAATGGGGTTCTCATTGCCAGCTGGCTGACAGGTAATCAATTCCAAAACCCCATTTTAGGAGTCTGTTTTCTCAGACCACTCCTGGTATTAACTATTACAGGTCACGTTCCCTGGGACTCTGATTCTGAGATGCAGATTTGTATGCAGGAAGTTTTTTGGGGAGTGCTCATGAGATCAACACTTGTGGGAGAGGGATGGAAGCAGATGGATTTCTGTGAGCATAGGAGTGGGGCAGACAGTTGAAATGAAATGCAGCAGCACCAGGGTCTCAGCTGTCAATCCTGTAGGGAGCTCTGGAGTTGGCGTAGCTCTTTTGAGTTGTGTGCACAGGGGGAAAGAAGGCCAGGCCTTTATGCCCATAGCTACACTGGTTGGCTCCAAGAAAGGGGTGTGACATTGGATGAAGCAGCTTTCTTTAGGCATGGGCAACCCTTGGAGAAGGACTCACCTGAGAGCATTCAGCCACTAACATCCAGAATAAGTTCTGAAAGGGTTGAGGGGGCAGTTCTGGGTGCCAAACTACAGCATCTATTACAGTGATCTTTTACAACAGTTATGTCAGATTTTATCTCCATTCCACTTAAATTCCTCCAGTGGCTGAAAATAAAATTCATGGGTAATGGGCCCTATATTCTCTGGCCACTGATTTCCTCCAACGTTATCATATCTCGCCCTGCATGCTGCAGACTTCTTTCTATTCATTCGCTCCACAAATCTTTATTGAATCTTTACTATGGACCAAACAATGCTCTAGCTGAGGGATTCATAACCTGCGGCCCATAGGCCAAATTGTGCCGCTGCCTGTATTTGTAAAGTGTTAGGGGAACACAGCCACACTTATTAGTATTTCTATGGCTGCTTTCGTGCTACAATGGCATAACTGAGTAGAGGCCTTATGGCCTACAGAGCCTAAGATATTTACTATCTTTTTTTTTTTTTTTGATATTTACTATTTGATCCTTTACAGAAAAAGTTTACTGACATCTCTGCTAGATCAATATACATATGTGTATATACACACATATATATGTATATGCGAAGGACTTTAAAAAGTTTGTGGAAAAATGGAATTAAAAGACAAAACAAAAGCTAGCTATGCTTGCAAGAAAAAATAAAAACGGGTTTTCACTCGGGCCGGGAGGAGCCCGCCAGGCGACCCTCCCACCGGCCTCGAGCTCTCTGCAGAGCCTGCGCATCCTGCCCTGCGCCAGGCCCGGGCCGTGGACCTCTAGACGCGCGCCTTCACCGAGGCCGCTTCCGAGGCCTTGGGGGTCGTGTACAGGGTGGCGGTTGCGAGGCCAGGCCGCAATGGCCTTCACTGAGGAGACCGACACCTTCTTCTTCGCCACCTTCTTCCAGGGCTGTCTGCTGCCCGCGTGCCCTGCGCCTTCTCCAGCGCCTCCGCCAGGTGGCGCCCCTGGGGAGCCTGACTTAGCTGCCTGCTCCGGAAGGAGGACACTTGGTTGTACGCGTTGCAAACTGGCGAGTTTCGGGAATACGACTGGAAACCCCGAGAACACATGTCCGTCAGAGACACCATCAGCTACTGCAGAGAGTACAGCCAGGGCGCTGCTCCTCTCCAGGGGGCTGCCTCCACCTCAAATACCAGCTCCTCTGCAGATAAAGGGGCGTGGGGCACGGGCTTGGCACCACCTTCCCTAGAACTGAAGGAACCTGGAGGCCTTTCTGACGGAGGCGGCCGCGGCTGCCGCAGGAAGATCTTCGTTTTCCTGGTCAGGAATTTTAATCAGAGTGAAAGAAACCTGCCTTCATCGTGGTTTTAAGCATCTTCCTCTGGGAAGGGCAACACCTCGGGATACCTGCAGGGTGCTGGTTGCCTGTGAGGAACACAGACGGGCTGTGGTCACGCACCTCTTTACCGTGTGTGCCCAGAATCGTCCCTGATGGCTCCTCTTCACCCTCCCTTCTAACCTGCAGCACTGCCTCTCCCTTACCTCAGATGCCCCTGGGACAGACCCCTCCTCTCCACCCCACTTCTCCAAGTCAAGCCTGTCCCCTTCTGCCTTGGCTGCTGCTGGGCTTTCCTGACCACCTGCTCCCCCCTTGCTAGGCTCTCTAAAGGCGGTCCAGATCTTCCTAGTCCAGCCATGTCCTGCCTCATGTTTAAAATTTCCAGCTCTTTATCCTGGCATCCTGAACCCTTTCCAGTCTGCCCCCACCTACCATGTATTCATCCTGGGAGCTTCACCTGCCCCCGAGACCCAGCTCAGACAGTGCCCACCCTGGGAAGCTCACCCACCCCTCTCTCGCTTGGCATTCCCCCTCTCCAAGGCAGTTCTTGGGTGGTATGTCTGTTCCCCCGCCAGGGGTGTGCTTTTCACCAGCAGAAACATGGCAGTCAGACGCCACCAGCTGGGGCGGTGTAGGTGCTCATGTATTGGCAAGTGATCAAGAGAACAAATTCTTTTCTCATGTGTGTAGACGCTAAAGCTCAAAAAGGTAGAATGAGGTAGAATTCAGGTCCCTGTGATTCCCATGAGCAATCCAGAGTGCATGAGAAGCACCTAGCACCAGCACCGCCACTCATCTCTGCCACACTGCTGCTTGTTTGGCACAGGTAGATGATGGGTCAGGAACAACCAGACACTGGTCCTGGCCCTCAGGGATGTCCTGTTCCACTAGCAGAGATGCACACATAGACTCAAACACTGACACACACTGTGGATTTGGGTTTTAGATAAGCAACAAGTGGTTTTTTGATGTAAGTGTATCCCAAATACTGCAAGGAACATACTTATACGAGACAATTTTTCCTTGTTTATTTGAAATTCAACCTTGATTGTGTGTCCTGTGTTTTATCTGGCAACCCTAAAAAATAAGGGTAGATGATTCCTGGCACCAGGTAGTCAGGAGAGGCCACAGGACAGGTAATATCGGAGCAGGGTTTTGATGGATGAATAGAAGTTTGCCAGGTGCACAAAGGCATGACAGGAGGAGGTACATGGTGTTTTGGGGAACTACAAAGTGGTTTGGTGCTCCTGGGATTCTCCCCTGCCCTCATCTCTGACCAGGAGTTATGTGCGAGTAAATCCAGAAGCTTTTTCCAGGGTTGCATTGGTAGATGAGGCCTTCCCTGGGGCTGGTTTAATAGGCTCCTGTGTTTGGGTGCTCTTTAGTGGGGTTGTGGGGATGGACCCGAGGGCAGTAAGAGGGTAAAAGGGTGGCCCTTGTGCCCGGGCCTGCAGCCTGCAATCTACTAGGCAGTGCTGAAGTTTGCTGGTGTCAGTGAAAAAGTGAAGGAGACCCACGATTCAGGAACCACGGTGATGCGGATGATGCATTAGAGCCCCCAGCTCAGCCAGAAGCCAAATTCCCAGGATGGGTCTGAGAGAGGGCCACTGTCCATCTGCATAATCTATGCTGTCACAAGCCACCCCAAGTCAGCCTCTTTGCTTGTGATTCTGTGGTCAGCAATTTAGGTGGAGCTCAGCTTGGGTCCCTCAAGGGGCCGGAGTCATCTGGCAGCTTCAGTAGGGCTGGGTGTCTAAGGTGGCCCTGTTCATGCCATTCCAAAGCTCTCTCTATCTCACCTGAAGTACCAGTGAGGGTGGAGTCCAGGAAGGTGGAGTCCTGCTGCTCCTGTCGTAGCATTGTGCCACTCCACAGGGACTGCTCGGCAGAGGATGTGTTCACATTGCACTTGTCCACCTGGCTGCACAAGTTCTGGGATGCCCTGGACTTGGACAACTACTGCTTTGTCTTTGTGGGTCCCACAGGCATCTGGTTAAGGGGTTGGGTGAGAGATGTGGCCGTACTGGGCTCTCAGGCCAAGGTTGTCAGGAAAAGAGGGGCTGCTTGGTAGAGGTGTTAGAGCTGGGGCCACTTGTCCCACATGAATAAAGGCCCCCCTTCACTCAGAGGCCTTTGGGATGCTGAGCTCAGTCAGTCCACTCTGAAGCAGTGAAGTCCACACCTGCCCCTGCCAGGCAGGAACCAGGAGCTCTTGCTGCCACAGGATGCTCTTCCCCATCAACATCTTCTATTCCTTCACATGGTTCATCAGCATCTGCAGGAGGACAAGGTGGTTCTTCCTCCCTCTTGAGCAGAATGAGGCCCTGTGGGATGGCCACGGTGGCCTGCCCTATGATGTGACCTCTCCTGTGCTACTTCACACCACCTGCACCCAGTGCACCTGCAGGCAGGCAGCCCGCCCGTGGAGGTCATGCCCTGGAGGCCACATCCCTGGGCCATGCAGGAGGTTGGTGAGATGGTGTTCATGCCCAGCAGGTGGCACTACCAGGTCAGCAACCTGGTGAGGTGGACTCGTCCCACTTGCCACTCGCCTGAGGCCACACAGGCCCTTATGTACTAGGTTAGAAATCTTGATTCTCCTTTGATCTTAGAATAGGATTTTTAGGTGATGCATGAATGAGCCAAAAGGCTCTCCAGTAGGGGACAATGGTCCATGGATTAGTTTGGCAAAAGCCATGTAATCAATTCTAATCACTGTTTAGGGATGGGATTGTGTACTTTGACTGTTTTAGGTTGCTGGTTTGATTCCAGCTTTAATGACTATTGACTATTTAACCTACTGATTCTTCTTTAGATATGTTAAGGAAACTGCTTGAATGCTGTTTAAATATGCTAAAGAAATTGCTGTAGGAAGTATGTGGAAAAGAAAATGTTTACTAAGGGCAAGCTGTTTGTTGGTGGATCGACTTAGCTTTTTAAGAAATGCATTCTGGAATGTCACATTGTTAATTTTACTGCTATTACTAGTTTTAGTTGTTTAATGCTATACTTAGCTATAATTCCCTTCTGTAACACTGCCTGTTTTTATGTCCTTTTTTGATGATTGAATCAACTGATTTTTCTTGTGAAACTTCCTTGTCTTGTCAATAAAAAGAAAGGCTGGTTTTGAATCGGGACTGCTGCTCCCCTGATGGGTGGCAGTCTCTCCAGGCCACACTGATGTTACCTTGAGTGAATTCTTTCTTTCTCTTTTTTCCTTCTCGGTTACACAGAGGGAAGTGTAACACCCTTGCTTTCCTGCAGCTCCTGTCTCCTGCCTTCCTGCAGAAAAAGGGCAGTGTCATCCCTTCTGATCTTCCCTCTGGGAGAGAGGGCCTGACAGGGGGCTTCCTGAAGCATTGCTGAGGCCCCAGCCCTCTGTGTCACTCCCTGCCACATCCCTTCCCTGGGCCTACATGCTCTGAGTGAGCTGTGGACTATGAGGACCCCAGCCCAGCACTCTGTTCCCTGCTGAGCTGGCACCATTGGGAGGCAAGAGAGGGCTGGAGCCCTGTGGCGGTCCCATGTTGCCCACCCAGGACACTGGGCCTGGCACAGGAGGCCCTGGTCAGTGCTTGCAGATCAGGCAGGAAGTGGGGACAGTGCCCACTGTGGGCTCCTGGGCCAGTGTGGGTTCTGCCACTTCCAGGACAATACCATCTCCATCAACCACAACTGGATCAGGGGCTACAACCTGGTCAACATGTAGCATTTCCTGCAGCAGGAGTTCCACGTCATGCAACAGGAGGTCATCATGAGGTCATGTGCAGTGATCAGTTCTGAAGAATTTTACCACTTCCTGAAGGTCATCTCTGAAAGGAGGATCCTTGTCCTAGGGGAGGGGCTGGAGGCAGGTGGCATAGCCACCAGGCTGGGCCCCCAGCAGTCTGCTTTCAAAGTTGGCCATATTGTAGAGGTGCTGGCATCTGTGGTCGAGCACCCTGACATTCAAAAAGTGGACACCAGTGTGTTCTTGCCACCAGAGAAGCTGCTGCAGCAGCTGGAGGAGGCCATTGCTGCTACTGTGTCTCTTTAGCACCTGCAGGAGGACCTGGCACCCTGAAGACCTGAGCCAGAAGGCAGTCTCCCTGCTCTGGGGCTTATCCACATTGCTTCGTGGCTTGGATGTCCCCAGGAATGGTTTCTCTTGTGAGGGTCTGATGGGTCCTGGCCACCCATGGACTTTTCCTGGGTCCCTGTTCTCAGATGAGGCTCAGCAAGGACAGGGACTTTGGATCCACTGAAAGGGTGCCCGGGTGGCAGTGTGTTGGTCCGTCTGACCTGAAGCAAGCCTGCTGGGGACCATGAGCGGGGTGATGGTGTTGTGACCAGATTTTCTCAGACCCTTCCAGCCAAGACACCTGAGCTGATGGGATCCAGTCTGCCTGCCTCTG
Source organism: Cynocephalus volans (assembly GCF_027409185.1). Taxonomy (NCBI): domain Eukaryota; kingdom Metazoa; phylum Chordata; class Mammalia; order Dermoptera; family Cynocephalidae; genus Cynocephalus; species Cynocephalus volans. The sequence continues at coordinate 50,588,543 of NC_084470.1, forward strand.
GAGGCTCGTCTGTGTGGCCCAGTTGGTCACATGTTCATATGCAGCCACTCCTAGTTCTCCTCACCCTCTAGCTCTGCCTTCGTGGGCCCCAGGGCTGCAGTGAGGCAAGGCAGAGCTGGACACTGCACTGCAGGTCCACACTGGGCACGTTCAGGTGGGTGTGGTAACCTGCATCTGGAGGAAGGGGAGCTGAAGATGGACAGAAATCCTCAGGTCCTGGTCCAGCCAGGCGCCCAGGATGAGGGAGATGGTGCTGGGGAAGGTGCGTGGGCAGCACAGTCAGAGGCCTGTGCTCTCCTTCCCCACTGCTCCCCATGACACCCCTGCAGGGATAAATCTGCTCCTAATAAAATATCACCAAAATACATGAAAAGATGAAATAAAATAAAAAGGATAATGTGAATCTTTCCATGAACTTTTTGAAGACTCCTCATGTATATCAAGCCTCAAATTTGAGCCACATATGAAATTTTAAATTTTCTAGTAGCTATATTAAATACATTTATCAAGAAGAGACAAGTGAAATGAATTTTAATACTATATTTTATATAACCCAATATGTCCCAAATAGCATTTCGACATATAACCAATACAATAAATTATCAATGAGATATTTTTAAAAAATTTAATACTACATCTTGAAAATTCAGTGTGTATTTTATACTTACAGTATACCTCAATTTGGGCTAACCACCATTCAAGCCCTCAGTACCCACAGGTGGCTCGTGGCTATGTTATCAGATGGTGCAGTTCTAGGAGCAGGTGACATAGCAGTGAATAAAGCTGACAAAACTCCCTACCCTCATGGAGCTCACATTCCTATGGGAGAGAGAGAGACAATAAACACATAGGTAAGATGGATTCTCTGCCTGCTGGTGATACGTGTCACCTGTGACTCCCCAGGAAGAGCACAACTGGAAGGTTTATGTTTGGACTCCTTCTGGACTCTGCCTTGGCTGATTTTTATTTCTTCCATTTGGCTGACTTTAATCTGTCTCCTTTCCCCATAATAAACCATAACCATGAGTATAACAGCGTTCAGTGAGTTCTGAGTCCTCCTAGCAAATTAGCAAACCTGAGGGTGGTTTTGGGAAGCCTCCTGAACTTGGCAGTTGGTGTCAGAAGTGAAGGTGGTCTCCTACAGGGACTGTTCTCTCTAACTGTACAGTTGGCCTCAACTCTTTGTGGAAGGTGACATCTCTGAGTAAAGACTTCAAGGAAGTAGGGGATCGGCCAGGAGGCCGTGGGGCTGGGCAGAGTGAGCAAAGGGGAGAGACTCCCTCTTTGCCCACTGCCCTGATGAGCCACTTTACGCACAGACCAAACGCTCATACTTTTAAAACTGTAGCATCAGGATTAAGGTTTAGGTTAAAACTGAGTTTAGGGCAAAGGATTGAGGATTAGGTTGAGTTTTAGTGTTTTCTTTGGACTAGGATTGAAGTTGGGGTGTGGCTAGGGTTTAGGCTTTAGTGTTTAGTATTCAGTGTTAGGAAGTTTCTAGTTATAATGAGAGTAGTGATCAGACTGAATGCACAGCTTGTGGAATTTGATGTTGGGAGTCACATTTAGTTTCAGATGTGTGCATTTGCAGAGATTCTACTAAACAGCCAGAGATGCACACTCTCTTTCAATTCAGTAATAGAAGTCAACTGAGTACTGTTTTAGAGGTCAGAGAGGGAAAATGTATAACCCTAGAAATCACACCAATTGCATATATTATCAATGTGTGCAAGTCACAAAAAGACAGCTTTGGACACACGAGGACATGGAAAATATATGGCCCATGAACTCTGTCTGAAAAACATAGATGGCTGAAAGTATTCAGCTGAATGACAAAGAAATTAAAATAAAACAAATTAAATGAAGAGAGCTTTTGTAGTAAAGCAGCATCTTATGAGAGGAGCAACGATGAACAATGAAGCCAGTTATAAACAGTTAAATCTAAATATTTTTGATAATATGAAAAAGAAAGAGGCTTAACGTGAAAACTCAATGCGGAATTAAGCATAAATATTTTTCTAACACTTCAAGCCATATGAGAGGAGAAAAGGGGAAAAGTTATAGTGTTCAGAATTTTGATGATGTGAGAGGTAAACAGTAAACAGTTGTTTAAACAAAATTGGTTGTGAAAGGAATAAATGCACAAGGTAAAGACAGTAGAACCTCAGGAGAGGTGTACAATGAGGTTATTAAAAGTAAACCTCCATCCTGGGCTTTGCCTTCATTACTCTCCTGAGATGAATTCACTATTTCTTGGCTCTTGTCTTTCTTTGTTTATTCCCTTATTTTGTTAGAATACATCATAAGTGCTGCAAAAGATATGCTTATCTTACCATCACTCTGCACTGGTAGCTGAGCTGGGTCTCAAATTCTAAGACTTTGAAGGCTTGCTGTTTGTCTTCTAGCACACAGGGTTGCTGATGACACTGTGATATGATCTTTCCTTGGCAGGTGACAACCTTTACTGCTGTCATCACTTATTTTTTTGTGCCTGAAGCTTTTAAAATTGTCTCCTATTCTTGGTGTTCTGAAACTTGACCATGAAGTGTCTAGTTGTGGTTCTTTCTCCGTTTCAGTCTATTCAGCACTTGGTGGCGGAGGGAGTGGTGCTTTCTATCGGAAGATTGTGTCTTCAGTCACCAACATGAATTAATCCAGCCCTTCACTTCAATCCTGAATGGGCCACCACAGACCACCAGATATTTCTGCAAAATCAACAGCAAAATTGGGAAAGACCAAGACGAATAAACAGAAAAAATAAAACTCAGAATTCAGGGAACTGAAAGTCTAAAGTGCTGACTGGCCTGTGTCCATGTTCATGAGCACTGAACTCTCCAGTGGCCCAGAGTACTCCTCAGCAATTGTCCTTCTTTTCCCTCTTCCATTTACTCCCCTCCTGCCCTGGTCAATGACTTTGTATCTTACCGCTCTTCTCAGATCTCCGATGTGGCCTCCCCCAGCCCACCCTCAGCTGATACCTTGCTTCCCACCACCTTGAGAATTGGAAGAGTCTGAAGAGAACTTTTATGAGCTTCCACCACCAGATCTACCCAATCCCCTGACCCAGGACCCATAGACTCCGTTTTCCCTCCTATGGTGATAGAGTAATTGTCCCATCCCCAGCTAAGGCTGGCCTCCTCCCCTGTGCCCTGGTTCTCATCCCCTCTCTCCTTGAGGACATGGCTTCACCACTCTCTCCCCTCTCTCCTGAGTCATCGTTCACCGCTCTCTACTGTATCATCCCCCTCGGCATGCAAACAGGCTGTTATTTTTCACATCTTAAAAAACAGTAAAAACCCCTCTGCTCCCCCCCGCAGCTACTGTATTTCTCTCTTCCTCCCTTTGCAGGTAAACTTCTTGGAATATTTGTCTATTCTTGTTGCCTCCAATTCTTCATCTCTCATTCTCTGTTAATCAAGACTTTGCCCCCACCTTTCCACCAAAACAAATCTCGTCAAGATCAGCAATGACCTCCTTATGACTAAATCCAAAGGTCAGTTCTCAGGCCTCAGCTTGCGTGGGATACTGGGAATAGCTTCCCCTTGCTGAAGTGCTGTTCTCACCTGGCTTCCAGCACCCCGTGCTCTCCCTGGGCCTACCTCCGACCTCACTGGCAGCTCCCTCTCACTCTGTTTCTGGTTCTTCCTCAAATGTCCACCCTCCTAGTACTGGAACCACCAGGACTCAATTCTTGGACCTCTTCTCTTCTTTATCGATACTTCATGAATTTCTTTTTAAAGACCATCTATATATCATATCTGCAGTCCTAACTTCTCTCCTCTGATCTCAACACTCATGTATTTAATTGCCTATTTAATATTTCCTTTCAGATGTCAAACAGACAACTCATGCTTCAGACATCCAAAATTGAGCTCCTGACCTACCCGGCCCCCCAAAATGCCTTTTCCCACAGTCCCCACCCCCCATCCCTAGTAAACGGTGATTAAGGTCTTCTACTATCCAATTTAAGAACACAGAAAACTTCTTCTTTCCTCACAGGACACAGCCCATTCATTGTATATTACATAATGTATCCATTATATATCCAGAATCTGACATCTTATGATCACCTCTGCCTGCTTGAAGCTACTGTCATTTCACATCTGGAATTTCTAAAATAGCCTCCTGACTAGAGTAAACACTTCATCCTAGTTTGCCGGGTACTTTTCTGGTTTTCACATTGAAGGTCCAGTCTCTTAGCCCTGGGCAAACCAGGATAGTTTGTCATTCTAACTTCTAACTGGACTCTCTTCTTCCATTGCCTCCCCACAGTCTGTTCTCAATGGAGCTAGGGTGATTCTTTTATTTATTTATGTTTAATTTTTATTGAATCATAATTGATTATACATATTTTGGGGATTCAACATTGACATATGCTGATCAAATCAATATTACTAGCATATGTATTGTTACAAATCGTACTCATTCTTTATGCCCCTTGTCCAGTCTCTCCCCATCCTCTTCTCCCTCCCCCTTCTGATAACCCTAGATTTCTTCTCTCCCTCTGAAAGAGTAATGGTTACTCTGTTGATTTGTTGCCTAGATGATCTGTCCAATGCTGAGAGGTATGTTCAGGTCCCCCAATGTTATTGTAGAGCAGATGCTTCTTCTGTCACTTTGGAGGGTTTTGTGGAGAGAGACGTCCTCTTCTTTTCTTTGGTCTCTGCTGGTGACTCTCCTTGTGTCAATATACTCCAGTGGCTCGCATACCATCTGTGTGGTGGTTGTGGCATCTAGCTGCTTTTGTGACAGCTTTGATTATTGTGGTGGCTGTGGTGGGCCATCCACATGGAGGTGATGTTTTTGGCATGCTCCTTGGTGCTCTCAGTGTGCTTGGTTGTGGGGGGGGGGTGTCCAGTCCTCGGCTTCATGCCTCAGGTTCCCAGGCAGGCCCTGAGACACTGGCAGTGTGCCTGGTTGTGGGAGGAGGTATCCAGTCCCCAGATCCATGCCTCAGGTCCCAGAGAGGGCTTTGAGGTGCTGGTGGTATGCCTGGGTCAGAACTAATTTTTTGTCTTTTGCTTACTTCTAAAATGGAGGAACTTCCTGTGGAGACCAGTACTTGAGCTGTGTGGTTTAGCTAAATTGCTGCTTTGCTGCTGATTCCCTAGGGAAGGCTTTTTGTGCAGCTCAGGATTTAATGGTTGACTTTATAGGTACTTCCAGCTCTCCAGAGACCCGATGCATCTGGGTTGTGTAGAAACTCTGATCTGAGCCTTAGTCTTTTCATCAAACTGCACCCCATGCAATTTGATATTCCTGACCAGTCTCCTCAGAGTGTTCCTTCACTGATTGGGGTGCTGGTCAGCTGTTCTTGCTGTGCACCAATGTTCCCCCAGTGGGCCCATCTCCCTCACTGCTCATGCTGCAAACACTTCCCTTGGGATGGGCCATGTGCTGGTCACTTGCGATTACTCACTGGCCTCTGAGTGGCTCCTTTTTTTCAGTTGTTGTAGCTCCTTGCTCCTACGTGGGTCCATGGGAACCCTATTAGTGGTCTTGCTGGCCTGGGGGCCACCAAGGCCCTCTTCTCCCCTGCTGCCTCCAAGCAACTTCATCTAAAGGGCACATCTGCGGCTTTTGCTGGCTCCTGCTGTGTGTGCTTAGCAGTGCCAGCCTTAAAACAGCTGTGGCATGAAATGGTTGGAGTGTTTTTTTCTTTCTCTCATGGTGGCTTCTCCCACCATCATGCACTCTGTAGGTCTCTCCTCCTCTTCCCCTGAGCTCTAGAGGCCCTAGCTTGGCTGTTGTTGCTTTTCTATAGTTGCAAATTAGTTGATTTGTGGGAGAGAGTGATGCTGAGGACCATCTATTCTGCCATCTTGACCAGAAGCTCTAGGATGATTCTTTTAAAAAGCAAATTTTATCATGTCACTTCTCTGCTCAAAACCCTTCAGTGGCTCCCCACCCCACTCAGAAATAAAGCTATTGCTTTTTGGTGGCTTACAAGACTATGGGATGCACAGGCTTATAGGCAAAGATGGAGAGTTCAGTTTTGAGCAGGCTGATACTGAGGTATCTATGAATGTTCGATCGGCAATGTCCAAAACCAAAGGGAGAATCAAGCATGTATTCTGTCTGGAAAACTAGAATAGATGGTGATGGGAAAAGATGCAAGAAAGAATTCTAGAGAATTGGTAATATTTGTTAAATTGTAAAAAATCGATGGTAGGATTGAAAGATAAAATTATGGAATCTTTCTCTGGGGATACTAGTGATATTAAATAAATAAGTAATATACATATAATATACTTATATGTTATATAAGATTTAGGAAATAAATATGTAAATATACACATTTGCAACATGATGCCCCACACTCCCAAAATCTTCAGTGTGCATCTTCGCAAACCAAGGGCACTTTTCTATATAAACAGCATACAACCATCCAAATCAAGAAATGAATTTAGCACTGGTCTAATAGTAACATCTGATCCAAAGACTATTTTGGTTTCACCAGCTGTCCCAACAATGTCTCTTTTCTGTCTGGTCCAGGGTCATACTTTGCACTTAATAGACAAATCTCTTTAGTCTCCTTCAATCTGGAACAGTTCCTAAGTCTTTCCCTGTCTTTCATGGTCTTAATAGTTTTTAAAGAGTACAGGCCTTTCAGTCTGTAGGATGGGGCTCAGCCTAGTTCCACTGATGTTTCCTCACGATGGGACTCAGTCATGTGTTTCTGGGAGGAGTACACAGAAGCGATGCTGTGCTCTTTCCCCATATCGCGTGAGCAGGCATGTTACATGGACCTGTCCCCCCACTGGTGATGTTAATCTTTATCACCTGGTCAATGTGGTGCCTGTCAGATTTCTTCACAGTACCTCATCATTTTCCTATTTGTAATTGGTAAGTATTTAGTGAGAAGATACTCTTGAACTATGCCAATATCCTGCATCTCATTAAACCTTCACTCACTTGACTTACTCTCCATCAATGATATGGTCAGTTCAATATGGTCACTTATGTGCTCAGTGTTTCCATCTGTAAGTAATTCCTCCACCACGCCAGTCACCTCCTTGGCTCCCAAACTCTGCTGCTACCTTTGTAGTCACCATCTGAATTAACCACCAGTATGGTGGTTTCCAAATGGCGATTTTCTATTACTGTCATTCCTACTGCATTTATCAGTTGGCATTCTACTATAAGAGGAGATTTCCCTTTTCCTCCACTTATTTTTATCAGTGTAGGCTCATGGATTCCTATTTTATTCCACTAAATTTAATTGATTATTATCACTTGTCTTGATATCAAATTATTCCAGATTTGGCCAGTAGGACCACCACCAAAATTGGTTTCTGTGTCCTTCAGATATGTTCCCTTCATTCTTTGGGCAATTCTTTACTTTCTGGCACAAAAAAATGTTCCAGGCTCATCTTATAATTTACCTACCTCAGCTCTAGAACTGAGTATTTCTCGAAGGAGTAAAGAATGATATCTGGAAACTAAAGTTTGAATATGTAGTTACTTATTGCTTCTATGGTGTCATTGCTTCTGGGCCTTCTCAGTGAACAGAGGTGGGACACGTGCACGTGTGTGTGTACTCTTCATATAACTATAACTATTTCTATATATATCTACATATTTTTTTTATTTTATTGTTTTATTTTATTTTACATATATATTTTTAAAAGACCCATGATGCTGTGTCAGTATCTCCAATTCTGATCCAATACCTCAGGATTATTTTCAGCCTTTCCTTTTTATCCTATGTGTAAATCCCTTCTCTGTCAGCAAGAAAACTGTCTCTTATTATCTTCAGTATGGTCACTTATGTACTCAGTCTTTCCATCTGTAAGTAATTCCTCTACTACAATAGTCACATCCTTGGCTCCCAAACTCCTCTGCGGCTACCTTTGTAGCCACCACCACCTCCAAGAAAAGGGAAGAGGAAGAATGGAGAGGAAAAGAGAGGCAAGAAAAAGGAAGAAGACTAACTTATTCAGGAAGGAGGCAAACAGAAAGAAATACGTATTTTCTTTTTCTTTTTTTTTTAAAGATGACCGGTAAGGGGATCTTAACCCTTGACTTAGTGTTGTCAGCACCACACTCACCCAAGTGAGCCACGGGCCAGGCAGCCCTGAAATACGTATTTTTTAAGTTTTCTTTTTTAAACATTAGCTTTGAAACCTTCTGGAATTTTTTCTTTTCTTTGCAGTGTGAATCAGGAGTCTCTCTCAGTCTTTTCCCAAGTACAGTAATCAATTGTATTTGTTGAATAGTTTGTCCTTTTTCTCTGCTGCTTTAGTTATAGCTCCTATGGCTGGAGCTTGTATAAGGATATGACTCAAGAATGCAATACCTCATGCTGGCATTAGGACAGAAAAGTCAGGAAGGAGGACACCACACATAGTTTGTCATCTTTCGTGGGACACAGGACTTTCTCATTGCTGCTTCCCTCTGCCTTCTCCTTCTTTTAACCAGCTTCCTCTGCTTGCACATGGGCTTCCAGGCCACCCTCCCCTTCCCCAGTCTGTCTAGCCTGACTGCAGCAGTGCCCACCATTACTGGCTACGGAATCTCTGCAATGGCCAGACTGTGAGAGGAATAAGCTGCTTGTCTCAGTCCAGGCTCTAGATCGGTTCATCTTGGGTCTGGGGTCTACCTCTGGTCCAGTCGCTTTTGGCCAGAGAAGGGAGCAAACTCACAATAGTAGCTACAAGGCTGTAGATAAGATGGTGCAATTTCTCTATGAACAGGTGCGTCATATGGAGGACCCTGAACACACCTGGTACACTCTATAGTTATACATTAAGTTCTCAAAGAGAAGTTTTTATTGGTTTATAGATTTTAAGAAGTGAAGACATTTGGTACAAGTTTTGTGAATCTGAAAACTAAGGATCACATTGGGTTCAAGGACCAATCATTTGGAAACACCAGTCCAAATCCAGCACCTCAATTTCTCAGCTGAGTAAACTGAGGCCCATAGAAGACAAGGGACTTGTCCCCATCTACATGGCCTGTCAATGGCAGAGCTGGGATTAGGGCTGGCAGTCGGGTGAGGCAAGCAAGATGCCTAAGACTAAACATTTAAAGAGGCCCTGACTCTCAGGGTCATGAAAGTGCCCGAGGTTCCTCCCTTGCCTTACCCTAGGATCAACTCATGTTAGAACTCCAGGGTCCTGCTCACCACAAGGGAGAGGTCACGCCTGGCTCTGAGGGTTTGGGCAAGGGGGACTTATGGGGAGTTTTCCTGTACTGCTACCTTCAGGGAAAAGTTAATTCCTGAAGAAGGCAGGTAACTTGGAATGGTTGCCCACTGGAGAAGCTTAAATTATCCTGTGCACCCAGAGCACTGAGGGCCCCGCAAGTCTGGGTGCAGAGTTCTTCCCTGCCTGGGTTATCTTTAGCTGGTTGCTGAGGGTTGCAGTATTTCAGAGCCCTGGTGATGAATACTTCTCTTTTCCCCTCTCCTAAAAATAGGCCTTCTCTCTAACCAGACCTGTCTTATAGACTCTGTTCCTGCAGAGGCAAGACATGTAAGGTTGGGGCTTCTCTAGCCTCCATCTGGTGTCAGCTTCCTTCCTGCAGAACTGCTTACTAAGAATTTTACCACAGGAGGATCAGAAGAGAGTGAACAATGACTTTGTTGTTTACTGAGATTAAAAAAAAATCACCAAGATGACCAGTAAGATATAGAAGAAATAAGAGAGAGAACAAAACAAAAAATAAATAAATAAGTAAACAAATAAATAAAACAAACATCCTGAACCACTTTGTGACCCTTCTTCTGCTACCACTCTGGTCCGAGGCAAAACCCTTTCTTACTTTTCTTGTCCCACTCTCACCCTGATTTAGTGTATTCTCAACATGGCAGCCAGAGGGACTTGCTAAAATATAAATTAGGCAAGAAAATGAAAATGAAATAAAAGGCATCCAGATTGGAAAGCTAGAAGTAAAGCTATCTCTATTTGCAGATGACATGATCCTGTATATAGAAAATTCTAAAAAAAAATCTGCTTAAAAAACTATTAGAACTAATTAATGAGTCCAGCAAGGTTGCAGGGTATGTAGTCAAAGTATAAAAATTAGTTGTATTTCTATACGCTCACAATGAACAATCCAGTAATGAAATTAAGAACACATTTTCATTTATAATAGTATTGACAGAAGTAAAACACTTAGGAATAAAGTTAACAAAGGAAATGCAAAACTTATTCTCTGAAAACTACAAAAACCTAGAAAATACCATTGAAAGAAATTAAGTAAGACTTAAGTAAGTGTTCATACATCAGATGACTTAATCTTGTTAGGATAGCAATACTTCTCAAATTGATCTACAGAGTCAGTACAGTCCCTATCAGAATTCCAGCTGGATTCTTTGTACAAATTGACAAGCTGATCCTAAAAGTTATATGAAAACTAAAGGGACCCAGAATAGACAAAATAATCTTGAAAAAGAAGAAAAGTTGGAGGACTCACACTTTCCAATTTGAAAACAACTGCAAAGAAACAATAATCGAGACCATGTGATGCTGATGTATAGATCAATGGAAAAGAATTTAGAATTTAGAAATAAACCCACGAATCTATGGTTAATTGATTTTTGACAAGAATTCCCAGACTATTCGATGGGAAAGAATGTTTTTTTCAACAAATGGTGTTGGGAAAACTGGATTGCCACATGTAAGAGGATGAAGTTGGACATTTCCCGCATGCTAGTAGAAAGATTAAATCAAAGTGGGTCAAAGACCTAAATGTGAGAATGAAAACTATAACTTCTTAAAAGAAAATATATCTGTGAATCTTCATGACCTTGGATTTGGCAATGGATTCTTAGATATGACATCAAAAGTATAAGCAACAAAAGAAAAAAATAGGTAAATTGGACTTGATTAAAATTAAAAACCTTTGTGCTTCAAAGGACATTATCAAAATAGCAAAAGAATGGGAGAAAATGTTTACAAATCTAGAATATAGACAAATAATGCAATTAAAAGTGGGCAAAGGATCTGAATTGACAAGATATGAAAAGATGACATCAGTAGTCATCAGGGAAATGCAAATCAAAACCACAGTGGCATTGGAGGTATAGTGATGAGCCTTCCAAAACCACAGTGAGATAACACTTCATACCCACCATAATGACTAGAACTAAAAAAATCAGATAAGTGGTAGCAAAGATGTGAAAGAACTCTCATATACTGCTGGTGGGGGTGTAAAATGGTACAGCCGCTTTGAAAAACAGTTTGTCAGTTCCACAAAAAGTTAAACATATAGTTACCATTTGACTTAGCAATTCCACTCCTAGGTATATACCCAGGAGAAATAAAAGCATATGTCCATATAAAGACTTGTACACAAATGTTCATAGCAGCATTATTCATAACAGCCCCTAAGTGAAAAATGGACAAAATGTGGTATATTTGTACAATGTATATTTGTCCATTTTCTGTTGCTTGTAACAGAATGCCTGAAATTGGGTAATTAATAAAGAACCAAAATTTATTTCTTACAGCTTTGGAGGCTGGAAAGTCCAGGGTCCAGCGGGTACATCTGGTGAAGGCCTTTTTCTTGGTGGGGACTCTCTACAGAGTCCTGTGGTGACACGAGTTATCACATAGCAAAAACTGAGCAAGAGCTCGCTAACATATTCACTTGCTCTCCTTATAAAGCTATGACTGCCACTCCTGAGATAACCCACTTACCCATTAACTTAGTTATCCATGAATGGACTGATCCATTCATGAGGGCATAATCCTCACAATTCAATAACCTCCCAAAGGCCCCATCTTTCAACACTGCCACATTGAGGATCAAGCTTCCACATGAGATCATAGCACAATGGGATAATATCTGGCCCAACAGAGAAATGGAATACTTATACATGCTACAACATGGATAAACCCTGAAAACATTATGCAAAGTGAAAGAAGACAGTCACAAAATACTACATATTATATGACCCCATCTATAGGAAATGTACAGAATCGGCAAATATACTGACACAGAGAGAAAGTAGATTAGTAGTTACTTAGACCTGGTGGGGACAGAGGGGCTGATGAGAAGATTGGGGAGAGATAGTTAAGGGGAAGGCTGGTTTTTTTGGGGGTGGTGGTGAGGAAAAGGTTTGAAAATTGATTGTGGTGATGGTTGTACAACTCTGGGAATATACTATTAAGGAATGAATTGTACACTTTAAATGAATGAATTGTATGATATATAAATTGTATCTCATTAAACTTATTTGTTCATCTATATCTATATCTATGTAAATCAGATCATGTCCTGACTCTGCTGAGCACCCTTCAAGGGTTCCCATTTCACTCAGAAGAGTAAATTTCAAAGTCTTTATAATGACTCACAAGGCCCGATGGGATCTGGAACCCCACTACCTCTCTGAGCTCATCGCCGATTCCTTTGCCTCTCTTTCCTGTCCTTCTAACTGGACTGCTTTTCTCCCATATAAATGCATGGCTTGTTCCCTTCCCTCTTTCAGGTGTCTATTTAAATGCCATCTTCTCAAGGACTTGGCTGTGACCATTCTACTGAAAATTGCAGTTCTTACCCCATTTCCTTGCTCTATTTTTCTTTTCTCTAACACTTATTATGTTCTTAGCAGCGGTGATAATCAAAATATTTAACAGTCTATACTATGGGGTATAGAACTATAGGGTATGGAAAAAGGTATAACTCCTAAAGGCCCCTGCTGGGCTGAGCATTAGTCCTTTAGTCACTGGATCATAAGGATATCGGGGGTGGTGGTGGCAGTGGTGAGGTGGTGTTCCTGGGAAGGGCCAGGGAAGTTGGAGGGCACTCAGGTCTTAGGACAAAGGCATAGAAATATTTCAATGCTCTGACATACAGGTACATGCTCTGATCTGATAGTCATCAGTTTCTTATATTTATTATCAATCTACCCATTAGAACACGTTTCACAAATGCAAGAGCTTTGCCTACTTTGTTCACTGACTATCTCTAGCACCTGGAGAAGTACATGGCACATAGGCTTTTTAAAAAAAACATTTGTTGAGTAAATGGATAACCTATTTTAAGAAACAACAGCATGTGGATTTTGGGAAAGGATGCTGAATCTGTACAACCAAGACCTTTGATGTTAAGAATTTTCCAGCTGCAACACATCTTGAGAAGATCCATGTGCTGATTGCTCAGGACAAACAACCTAGTTCTATCAATTATGAAAATGCCTGGACAAAGAGGAAAGGGAGTAAATTCCTGGAGCTAGAGGTGGGGGGTGGGGAGTGGATTAGTCAGGGCTCTTGGTTGCAAGGTACAAAAACTAAATTCACACTGTAAGAATGGGAAACAATGAATGGCTCACATAACTGAAAATCCAGGGTTTAGTTTGGTTTCAGACACAGCTGGATCCGTGAATTCCAAACATTCCTAAACAGTCATTTGTCTCTCCATTCCTTGGCTCTGCTTTCTTCTAAATTATCCTCATCTGAGGCCAGCTTTCCTCAAGTTGTAGCAAATATGGCCACAGGCATCTCTCAACTTAGTTCTATCAGCTGAGTAAATCCCTCTGGGAAGACATAACCCTTTTCCGAATAATTGGCCCAGGTTGTATGACATACAATCCCTGAACCATCTCTGAAGCCAGAGGAACAGAATCTGTCTGAGATTCAGACAGACCTCCATCTAGGAGGAATATGGAAGCCCAGTTTGCCCACAAGGAGGAAGGAGGCCCACTGAGTTCATATCAAATTCTTTGTCATAGCTACTCATGACATAGCGTTGGATTCTTGAAATATTTTGATGGTACAATGGGCAAGACTTGCTGATGAAATAATTGTGAGGAGTTAGAGAAGGAGAGGAGTCCAGGGTGATCCAAGGTTAGAAGAATGGGCAACTAAAAGGATCAAGATGCCATAGACCAAGAGGACATAAGGAGAAGGAGCCTGTTTTGGTGGATGTCAGGAAGTCAGCTTTATCTATATTACTTTGAGACATTTATTAACATACAAATGGAGGAAAATGTTAGGGAAACAATTGGACAATCTGCAGTTCAGGGAGATGTTTGGGCTGGGAATATAATTTTCAGAGTCATCAGCACATGGATTATATTTAAGTCCATGAGCCTGAATGAACAGCTAGGGAGTGAATATAGACAGCGCAATGGAAGAATGAAGGACCAAGCCCTGGGAGGCTACAAATTAAGAGGTGGGGAGATGAAGAGTTAGAATAGGAGACATAGAGAGCATCCAGTGAGGTAAGAGGAAAACAGACAGCGAGGATTTCTGGAAGCATGCAAAAGAGTCTGCCTAGAAAGAGGGAGTTGATCGATTGTATCAAATGAGATTGTATCGATTGAGTCAAATGTATCAAATGTCGTTTGTAGGTCAAGTAAGATGAGAACCAGGATTGACTATAGTGGTTAACAATGTTGTACATGACCTTAGCCAGGGCTATTTTGGCAAAACCACGTGGGCAAAAGTTCGATTGGAGTGCATTTAAGTGAGAATGGAAAGAGAGGAATTGGGGTCAGTGAGCAGAGAAGACAAATTTTTTTTAAAAAAGGGTTTTTCTGTGAAGGAGAACTGACAAATTGGGTCATGGTATAGAAGGGAAAGTGGTGTCAAGAGGTGCTTTAAAAATTAACGTTTTATAATTTTTTATGTCAGTTTTCTTTTTTGTTATTATTTTTAAATACATTTTTTATTTGGAGGTAATAGTAGATTAACATCAGTTGTGAGGAATAATGCAGAGAGATCCTGTGTTTCTTTTACCAGGTTTCCCCAAATGGTAACATCTTGCAAACTAAAGTCCAATATCACAACCAGGATTTTGACACTGATAGAGATAAAATAGAAACCATTTTCATCACCACAAGGATCCCTCATGTTACTCTTTAAGAGAAACACTCTCTCCTTAACCCCTGGCAACCAATAATCTCTTACTCTTTTCTATAATTTTGTCATTTCCAGAATATTACATAAACGGAATCATAGAGCATGTAACCTTTGGGATGGGTTTTTTTCCACTCAGCATTATTCTCTAGAAATTCATCCAGATTGTTGCATGTAACAATAGTTCATTTCTTTTTATTGTTGAGTACATTTCTTTTTATTGTTCCATGGTACCACAGTTTGCTTAACCCTTCTTCTATTGAAGAATATATGACTGTTTCTAGTTTTTGGCTGTTACAAATAAAGCTGCTATAAACATTTGTGTACAGTTTTTTTTGTGTGTGTATGTGAACATAAGTTTTCATTTCTCTGGGATAAATACCCCAGGAGTTCAATTTCCAGACCATATAGTAGTTGCATATGTAGTTTTTAAAGAAACTGCAAAGTGTTTTCCAGGGTGTCTGCAGCACCAGCAATGTATTACTAATTCAGTTTCTCTACATTCTTGTCAGCATTTGGTGGTGTCACTATTTTTTATTTTAGCCATTCTGATAGATGTTTCTCATTGTAGTTTTAAATTGCATTTTACTAATGGCTAACAATGCAGGATATCTATTCATGTGCTTATTTGCTTTCTGTATTTCTTATTTGGTGAAATGTCTCTTCATGTCTTTTGCCCATTTTCTAATTGGATTGTTTGCTTTTTTATTGTGAAGTTTTGGAAGTTAAATATTTGATATTAGTCCTTTGTTGGGCATGTGATTAGCAAATATTTTCTCTCACTCTGTAGTTTGTCTTCTTATTCTCTTAATAGAGTTTATTGCAAAGCAAAAGTTTTAATTTTGATGATGTCCAATGATCAATTTCTCATTTTATGGACTATAATTTTGATGTCAAGTCAGAGAACTTTTTGCCTAGCCCTAGGTCTTGAAGGTATTATATTAGGCTTTATTTTTCTTATTTATTTATCTTTTTACTAGGCTTTTATTTTTCAAAAAGTTGTATAGTTTTATGTTGTACATTTAGGTTTGTGATCCATTGTAAGTCAATTTTTTGTATAAGGTGTGGAATTTATGTTATATTTAAAGTGAGTTTCTTGTAGAGAACATATAGTTTGGTCATATATTTTAATCCCCTTTTCCAATCTATGTATTTTAACTCATCTATTTAGACGGCTTACATTTAACGTAATTACTGATATATGGGGGCCTAAGTCTGCTATTTTATCTTTTGTTTTCTGTTTTTCTCTTTTTATTTATTTTTTCTTTTTTGTTGTCTTGTGTGGCTTACTTGAACATTTTTTAGAAATCCACTTTGATTTGTTTATAATGTTTTTGGGTTTATTATTTGTTCACCCTTTTCAGTGATTGCTTTAGGTTCTACTTTATATATGTCTAATGAACTTTTCACAATCTACTGGTATTGACGTTTTACTAGTTTGAGTGAAGTATGAAAAACTTGCCTCCCTTACATTCCTTTACCCTCCCCCATTTATAATTTAATCGTCTTGAATATTTTTTCTATGTACATCTAGAATCACATAACACAATGTTATAATTTTTGTTTCAACTATCAAACATAATTTTGAAAACTCAAGAGAATAAAGAAAATAGGTATTATATTTACAGATATGTTTGCTTACCATGTTCTTTCTTCCACCCTGATGTTCCAAAGTCCCTTCTTTTATTGTTTCTTTTCTGGTTAGAGAACTTCCTTTAATCATGTTTTAGGGTGGGTCTGCAGGTAACATGTTCTCTTAGATTACCTTCATTTGAGAATGTCTTGGTTTCCTCCTTATTTCTGAAGGATACTGTCAAAAGATATATGATTCTGGGCTGAGAGTTCTTTTCTTTCAGCACTCGAAAAGTGTTAAAAAAACATTCCTGTGGTTTTCATGGTTTCTAATGAGAACCCCATTGTCATTTAAATTGTTTTCCCCTTACATACTTAAGTTGTTATTTCTCTTTTGTGGCTTTCATGATTTTTCCTTTGCCTTTAGTTTTCAGAAGTTTGACTATTATATATCCTGGTGTGAATTTCCTGGGAGTTTCCCATCTGCCATTTACTCAGATTCTTGAATCTGTTGGCTTATGTCTTTTGCTAAATTTGGGAAGTTTTCAGCCATTTTTTCTTTGAGTACTTTTTTAGGCTTTCCTTCTTTCTTCTTTCCTTCAAGGGCTGCAATGACATTAATGCCATCTCTTATTGTAGTCCTGCATGCCCCTGAAACTCTGTTTACTTATTTTTTTAGTCTATTTTCTCTCTGTTGTTCTATTTTCAAGTTCACTGATTCTTTCTTTTGTTCCCTTCCATATGCTATTGAGCCTGTCCATTGAGTTTTTAAATTCTGGTTATTGTATTTTTCAGTTCTAAAAATTTCCATTTTGTTCTTTTTATATATCTTTTATTTATTTGCTGCGACTTTATATTTCCTTGCTGAGACCTTCTATTTTTTCATTTGTTTCAAACATGTTTGTAATTGCTTGTTTTGTTTTGTTTTCCTTCAGCTGGCCAGTACAGGGATTGAACCCTGGACCTTGGTATAAATGCTTGTTGAAGCATCTTTAGAATGTTTGCTTTAAAATCTTTGTCAGATAGTTCTAACATTTTCAGCATCTCAGTGTTGCCATTTATTGATAGTCTATTAAAGTTCAGTTTGTCATTTTTCTGGTTTTGGGTAAGATGAATGATTTTCTATTGAAATCACGATAATTTGGGTATTATGTTACAAGACTCTGATCTTATTTAAATCTTCTATTTTAGCTGGTTCTTTTGATACCATTCCAGTAAGGGAAGGGATTGTGCTGCTTCATTACTGCAGGTGAAGGTAGAAGTCTAGGTTTCCCACTTGACCTTTGTTGATACCTGAGGAAAAAAACTCCTTATTAATGTTGGATGGGTGAGAGGGATTCTTGCTCTCATTGGGCCTCCAGTGATACCTCCTTGCGTGGAAGGGGTAGGAGTGCCTTTTTACAGCTGTCCATGTGATCTTCACTGATACTGTGGAGGTTTGGTGGCCTCATAATCACTAGGCAGTGGTAAAAGTCCTGACTCTTTGGTAGGCCCCCTTTGACACCACCCCATGGGGAGGGGGTAGGGTGCCTCATTACTGCCTGGCAGGAGTGAAAGTCTGGAGTCCCATGTGGTCTCCACTAACACCACAGGGGAAGGGGGTGGAGGAAAAGGTTTGTTACAGCCTCAGGAATGTCAAAGTCTAGGTCGCTCCTCTGCATTCACTGGCATAAGTGGGGACACAGGGTTTTCTGTTGTGTTTGGCTAGAGGAGAGCAGTTATTGCCTCAAAGTTTTCTGTTCTTGCTAGGCTGCCCTTTTCCTGGTCCTTTGGCTAGAGAATTAGCCTTTTCTTGGGACTTTTTTGGGGGTGGTGGTGGGCAGTCTGTGCCCATTGGTGTTTTTGGATTTTCTGCTCCAAGTCAGGATATTAACACCCCCCCCCCAGAAGACTCACTGCCTTGTCCTTCCTTGGTTCCTGAGATTTCTAGCCAGGCTGGCTTATTCTCTCCACCTTTCAGAGTTTCTTATATAATGTCTAGGAATGTTTAGTTATACTTAGCAGGACAATAGGAGAATGTATGTCTGTTCCATCTTCTTGGAAATGGAAGACTCTCAGGGGAGTTTTTAAAAATTCTTTTTGAAATGCAAAATAATGCTAGCATGTTTACATGCTGATGGGAACAGCAGGGGAAACATTAATGATGTAGGGAATGTGGAGAGAATTGAGTAAGATGTCCTTGAGCAGAAGGTGAGAGGGATGAAATCAAGTGTACAAGTGTTAGCCATAAGTAGAAAAATCGATAGTTCTTCTAGTAATGGGTGTGAAGGCAGAAAACATGGCCATAAAAGCAGTTAAATAAGTTCTGTAAATAAGAATAAAAGTAGAGAAAAAGATCAAGAGTGGAGGTGGAGGATGCTGTTATACAGATGGTTTCTCTCATCAGATAACCTTTGATCACTGACCTGTATGAAGCAAGGGAGTAAACCAGGTAAATGTTTGGGGGAAAGTAGTCCAGGTAGAGATGTTCCTAAACAGGAAGACCTCCTCTTCTATGCAACTCTCCTAGACCACTCTGGCTCTCCCCAGAACTAGTCGACCTTCCTTTGTGGACCATTCGGTTCACTTCCATTATTTACACTGGTGATTCTCTCTGCATTGCAAAAAATTTCTTCCAGCTTTCTAATTAGAAAGTGAGGCCCTGAGGACAAGGACTACATCGGCTTCACCTTTGTAACACTTGACACCATGCCTGATGTAGAGAAGGTACTTTAAAATTATCTTTCAGTGAATGACCACTGACAAAGTTGTTCACCTCTAGAAGGTAGTGAGACAGGTGCAGTGGGAAGAGCATGGACTTTGTGTTGGCTTGAGGGTTTGAGCCAAGGGATGGCCACATGGATGTGGATGGGCTGCTTTCTTGCTTGCCTCTGCCAAGGGAACATGCACAGGATCAGGAGTTTCTAGGGGGCTGGCTGGTTAGCTCAGTTGGTGAGAGCATGGTGTTATAATACCAAGGTTAAGAGTTCAGATCCCTGTACTGACTGGTTGCCAAAATTAAAAAAATAATAATTGTGGGCATAGAGTTGTGCATAATATTTCTTTGTTGGCTGGCCAGTTGGCTCAGTTGGTTAGAGCATGGTGCTGATAACACTAAGGTCCAGGTTTCGATCTCTGTACTGGCCAGCCACCAAACCAAACAAAACAAACAAACAAAAAAGAGTTTCTATACATTTTTTATTCTGGATTTCCAGAGATAGAATGGAAACCATCCAGAGTGGGAATTGTGTTCCTGGTCTAATTTCTCCTGGTTCTTACTGCTCAGACCTTCAGGTACTATTACCATGTGGATGGTTCCTTTACTGGCATAGATGTTATAGACCACCTCTCCTTTCTTCATTCCACCACTTTCTCTCCATCTTCCAATGCTTTGTTCTTTTAAATCCTCTCCTTAAAGTACTCAGGTTGCCTCTTTTCCTGGGTCATGACTCCTTTCCTAGATATTGCAAGCCTTCAGCCTCCTCCTCCATCTTTGGAAATTGGCATGGCCTCTGGCTGGTCTCAGCACAGCTCCTTTCTTCCCTCCTTCTCTCTAGACCATTTTGGAAGGTGGAGAAGGGGAGAGAGGTTTCCTTTTTCTGCATTCTTCTCCTATGTCTTTAAAATTTAGACTCTCATTCTGCTTGGATTGATCTGCCACTACTTCTCAACAAGATTCATTTACGGTTGAAGGTCTATAATTTTTAGACTTTATGCTAAAAGATTTTCAGTCTCCTGTGCCCACCTTGATTTGTCTTACACATCCCCTCTGTAGATTTCCCTTGGTGTTGCTGAATGCAGGAACCACTTTCCAATTCTGAAGTTTCCCTTAAACCCCCAATGAGAAAGGCTTAAGAACCACCCACCATGCACAGGTTGTGCCCTTGGACATGAGTACTCCCTCTACTTTCCTTCCCAACTCCTTCTCAGCCTTTGCAATTTAGCTCTTGGGTCAGCTCCTAAAGCAGACACTGCTTACCCTGCTGTGCTAAGGCCCCCTCCCCTGTGCTGTGATTACTCTGATGGAACACTTGCCACACCAGATCTAAAGGTCATGTGTCATGCCTATTTCTGTCAGTAATGGTGAACTTCCTAAAAGGTCTTTCACCAGCTCTTCCTCTAGGCTTCAGTCAAACTGTGTGAGATGCAAATGAATGATTATGTAGAATAAGTGTTTATTCCACCCCATCCCACTGACCAGAGGCAGGAAGGATCTCAGGTTGAGGCAAGAGACTCTGGTCTAGGATTTAGAGAAGGGGCAGAGCACTCTCTCTCGGCAAGCTGTGGTCCTTAGGGGAGGAAGGTGGAACACCTGTGTTCTCAGAGTTTTCCTTTCTCTCTAGGCAGGAACTGTTACCTATAACAGGTGAGTGATGGGTGGGAAAGGACCATGGAACTCATGCTGGAGAAAATGAGAAAAATAAATGAAAAAACTGTCAACTCTTAGGGGAGTACTAAGAGATAACTCAGCAACATAATACCGCAGGGCAACACTCTCTGTCTTGAAACAAAATGTCTGAGTTTTCATTTCTTTGAAAAGTGGCTGAAGGAGGGAGTGGTTCTATTTCCTGCCAAGGGCTGCAGTCCTAATGAGGCCCCAGCAGCAAGTGGCTGTCTTGTTCAGCTGAGAGGTGAGAAGAACACACCCATGGTGGGGAGTACTACAGACAGCTCCTGCTCGCCCCTCCCCTCCTGCGTTAGTGTGGTGATCTGGGTGAGGCTTCTGGATGCGAAGATTCCTGGCTGGAAGGACCTGAACTACTGCTCAAGTGATGGTTACAGATATGCCTTCCTAGGCGAGGTTCCACACCTAGGGGGAAAAAGGCATCGATAGTGACCAATACATTAGAGAAAGTTGACATTTAAGGATGATCTCAATAGATGACTCCAGGGGAATAGGCTTGGGCATAAAAAAAATCACTTACCCCAGAGAGGAAATTAAGAACTGGGAAGAAGAGAAAGCTGGGGTCATAGTGGACATCGAATGGTAATTGAGTGAATGCACCTGCTATTGGGAATGTGGAAGTCAGCGGAGAAAGTGGGGCAGGCCTTGGGAACGGTGAGGAAGTTGCTGAAATGTTCACAGATCCTGGGAGGAAAGGTAAGGGGTTGTTCAAGAAAAATCAATAACTATTTTCAGGGAGTAAGGAAGAGTATGAGATCTTATGTAATTGTTCCCTGTCTTTAGAGGAGAACCAGCTGAAAGATATCTTTTTGTGTTTTCAGCAAAAGCAAAGAAAGATCTAACAGAGTTAGCAGCTGGCATACCATTAAAATACATTTTGATGATAGATTATCATGTGATTTTTAGCATTGCACCTGGAAAGCATTCAAAAATTGTCATTGCTATTTTTAAGAAAACCCTCCATCTCCATATATTTATTTGTATGAATAATTTAAAAAATAGGAAGAGAATTGATGCCAAATTATGTCTTATTCTGGCAATAAGTTATATTCACCCGTAGAAACATGAACTAATTAGGAAAAAAAACACAAGTTCCAACTCACCGAGATGCATTCCCATTAAATTTGCATTTTTCTATATTTGCTCGTTGTTTATCAAAATACATTAGTATGCTATTTTGACTCAATGCTTACTAATAAATAATTGTGATAATATTCAATCCAGAAGAAACACCTAGAGTCTTATGTTTATAGGAAATTAAAAAACACATTTCAAATAAATAGATGATTTGCTTAATTTGCTCCTTTATTGAAAAGAACATAAATATTTGTAATAAAACATTCCAAGAGTACAAAAGAATTTAGGCTGAAAATAAGTCTTCCTCCCTGCCCTGTCCTGTCCCTGCCCTGTCCTGAGACACCTTGTGCTCTCACCAGAAGCATCCTCTGAAACCAGTTCTTGGTCATCCCGGCACAGATTCTACATGTGAGCATTTGAGCAAATAGCTGGTGCTCAGAAGATGTGTCACCTGTTTGTTTTTTTGTTTAGTTCACCCAGAAAAAGAGCCTTTTTTTTTTTTTTTTTTTATCTCCATCACTTCTCTCTAAGGTGGCTAAGCATGGCCTGAGACTAAATCCAGAAGTAAATTTAACTATTTTCTTCTGCCATGCAGAGGCTGGTAGAAATGTTGGGGAGCCCAGAGAGACCCTGCCAAGTGACACACAGAAGGACAGGCCTCAAGGGCTGTGGGCCAGCCTTCCTGTACTTCACATCACTACCCACTGTCTCAGCTCAGGGGTCTCCCAGCTCAGGAGTATTGCAGGTTGAACTGTGTTTTTCCCAAAAGATATGTTGAAGTCCTAAGCCCTGGTACCTGTGAATGTGACTTTATTTGGAAATAGGGTGTTTGCAGATATAATTAAGTTAAATGAGGTCACACTGGATTAGGGTGGGCCCTAAATCTGATGACTGGTGTCCTTGTAAAGAGACCATGTGACGATACAGAGATACAGACACAGGGAGAATGGCATGTGACAACGCAGGCAGAGATTGGAGTGTGTTTCTGTGAGCCAAGGAATGCAAGGATCACCAGCAACCATTAGGAGCTAGGAGAAAGGCATGGAACAGATTCTGTCTCCCTCAGAGCCCCCAGAAGGGACCAACCCAGCTGCTGCAGAATGATTGAATTGTGTCCCCCAAAGTCCATATATTAGAAGCTTAATTCTCACTGTAACTATTGAGGGTGGGAGATCCTATTATGGTAATTGAAAGGCGGGGCCTTGAAGAGGTGACTGGATTGTAGGACCATGCCCCAGAAATTGACTAATAATGGTGATCATGGGTGTGGTTCTGAGGGCTTTAAAAGGAGAGTGAATGAGGAGGTTAGTCTCTCTCTTTCTCTGCTCCACCATTTTCTGCCATGTGTGACCCCTGGGTCACTGTTGCCACCACCAAGATCCTCACCAGATGTGTTCTCCACACTGTGGACTTCCCAGACTCTGAAACTGTAAGCAATAAATTTTATTTTCTTACAAATTACCCAGTTCCAAGTATTTTGTTATAAGTAACAGAAACGGACTAATACACCTGCTGACACCTTGATTTCAGACTTCTGGCCTCCAGGACTGTGAGGGAATATACTTCTGTTGTTTTAAGTCTATGTCTTGTGGTAATTTGTTATGGCAACAGTACAAAGCTAATGCAGGGGGTCTTGAGCCTGTTCAGCACCTAATCCCCAGCATAGGCAAAGGAGGTTTCCTCCCTGCAGCAGGAGCTGTGGGGGGCCTGCTTGGACTCCTCCCCTCCCTTTCAGCAGCCAGAACTGCTGCTATAGGCTTATACCTGTGATCTTCTCTGGAGGCTTGCTCTCTTGGTGATGGAGTCACTACTCCAGCAGTGCCTAGGAGTTATGCCCCCTCCTCCTCCAAGTAGCTTGTAGCCAGTGACAGTCTGGCCCTCTTGCCTGGAGGCAGACAACCTGGGGGCTCTTTACGCCCTGGAGCTCTCTGAGCCATTGGGCTGAGCCTAGACATCAGCTAACCCCACATCCTTGCTTGGCTTCTTCCTATGCCCCAGCCTGCTCCCCTATTCCTTCACAAGTTTCTCCTGAGACCACCCATGACCCAAGTCACCTGCACCTGAACCTCTGTCTTGGACTCTTCTTTAGGGAGCCTGACTTAAGATGCTCTCCATGGTCCACTCCTTTGTGCTTGGGCTTATGGTTTACTAAGGTGTTGGCAGGTGGGATGTCCATGACCAGGACTGAAGGATGCTTTGGGACTCTGCTAGACATTAATGCGGTTGGGTGATTTGTAAGGGGTAGATGCTAATGAAGAGAAGTCCATGTGTGGGCTGGCAGGGGGAACAGCTGGCAGTCCTGGGATGTGAGTGACAGTGGGACATTCCAAAGTAGAGCCCTGATGGTCTGCAGAAGGTGATCCAAAACCTTGGGGCTCCTGGATGCCCCCCTAACTCTCCTTGTTGCCTATGCCAGGCTTACCCACCTGCTCTTCCTAGAAGGTAGCCTTGTTGGGCTCCTTTTCCAAGGCTCCCAAAGTCTCTCCTCTCTCAACCCCCTTCTTCCTCTCTCTTGCTTCCCTCCTCATATATTTATTAATTCATTCAACAAATAGTGATCGACTATCAGTTTTGCACCAGGCACTGTTCTAGGTGCTGGGGACAGATTAGTGGCAAAAAAGACCAAGTCTCTGCTCTCACAGAGTTCCAAGTCCAGATGGGCTGACAGATACACAAGTAGATGTAGTGTTGTATCCTGCTCTGGGAAGTCTTCTTCTCATTGTTGTGAAATCATTTCCCTTTCCTGCTTTTCTCGAGATTTTGCAAGTTCCCTTCTCCTAAGAAGTTAGACTATCATGTAATATTTGTAGCAATAATTATTGTTATTATAGCAGCCAGGATTCTTGTAGGATATTTCTTTTCTGTCCTGTCCATGCTCTCTGCTCACATGGGGGAGACAGGAAATGAAAAATATAGAAAAAAGCAGCATAAACTAACATCTCAAAATATCATCCAGCTCTTTTACCAAGGACCCAGCATGAAGAAGGTGGCCCGGGTCATCACTGAGAAGTATTACACACGCCTGGGCAACGACTTCCATACGAACAAGCATGTGTGCGAGGAGATGGCTATCATTCCCAGCAAGAAGCTCTGCCACAAGATTGCAGGCCAAGTCACCCATCTGATAAAGCAGATTCAGAGAGGCTGGGTGAGAGGTATCTCCATCAAGCTGCAGAAGGAGGAGAGAGAGATGAGAGATAATTATGTTCCTGATGTCTCAGCCCTGGGTCAGGAGATCATTGAAGTAGATCCTCACACCAAGGAAATCCTGAAGCTTTTGGACTTTGGCAGTTTGTCCAACCTGCAGATCACTCAGCCTACTGTTGAGATGAATTTCAAAACACCACATGGAGCTGTTTGAATCTTTCTGTTATGTTGTAATATTTTCAATAAACTTAGACGATGACAACAACAACAAATTATCCAGCAACCTATGTTTTGCCTGTTAAATAAATCATATTATTAGGTGTCAGCTGACACATGGAAAAGGGGAGAAATAAGAGGTTATTTCTGGAACATTCCATTCCCATCTTTAGGGGTTGGGGAAGGTTACAGGAAGATCTCGTATGATTATTTTCTAGCTTCATCTCTTAGAAGGTTTGTGACTTTGGGAAAGCCCCTTAACCTCTCTCGGCCTCAGTTTGGCAAAGCTTAATTGTATGATAAAAGGTACATGGTGCCTAGATAAAAGGTGCCCAGCATACCCTAAAAGTTTGGGAATCAGTGACATCAGAATCATCTGGGGAGCTTTTTCAAAAAACAGATTCCAGGCCCTTCTCAGAGATTCTGATTTAGCTGGTATGTGGTGGGACCCCAGGAACCTGTATTTTTTACACGATTCTTGGAGATTCCCGATGCACTTCTGGATTTGGGAATCCCAGTCATGAGGCTACTTCTGAACTGAGTAAATTTTCCCAGGCACTCATCTGGTTCAATTAGTTCAATTAGTGGTTGGGGAGGTGGGGTTCTCTGAACTTATTTACCTTCCTTTGCTTGCTAGGAACAGACATCCCTTCAAAACAGGTGATCACACAAGCCCATCAAGGCTTAATGGAGGGCAGATATATCTGCAGTTCTGTGGGTATTTTAAGGGAGTTTCAGGTGTGCCCTCCAGTCCGCAGCTCTCTCTCCCCGCCGCCCAACCACTAGGAGCTTTTTTGAGTCAGCGGATGAAGGCAGGTGGGGAGTAAGGGGTCCCTGGAGTGGTGGTGGTGGTAAGGGGAACAGAGTAGCAGGAGATCTTTACTGACTTCTGATGAAGTTCACTTTCTTTGTCTCTGAATCTCCCAGACAAGGTCCTCCTTATATCTTGCTATCAACAAATAGGTAAATGTAGTAATTCTTGCTTCCCTCAGTTTTAAACACACAGATGATAAATGTGCCACACTGGTCACAGAGAGGGCAGGTTTCTTTTCTCTTTTAACCACTGGGCAGGATTATCTGAAAATGTGCTCTATTTGTCACTCACAGTGTTTTAAAAACAAATTTAATTGTTTGCCAATTGAAATCAGGAGATTCCACTTTTAAAACCCCTATTTCTAGATGTTGAGAGATTTGGAAACACAGGTCCTGAGCTCCCCAAAGCCACGGTGTCCTGGGTTGAGTTGTGGCTAATGTCTCATGATGGAACGTGCCTGTTCCAGTTTGTGGAGGACCCCGCCAGCCTCCTCTCTGATGATTTATGTACCTGGCTCTTGTCAGCGTTCAGATCTGTGACCCCTGCTTTGGTAACTAGCAGGAAAGCTAAGGGACCTCTGGTGAGAAGGAGTCTAAGTTTCTGGGCTTTGGAAACTACCTGGGCCATATCAAGTCCCCCAGAGCAAACAATTGAGGGTACTCCATATCCAGCAGAAAAACTAAAATTAAGGAAAGAGGATTCTCTAGATGTGGAATAGTTATTAAAAAGTCCAAGAGACAAACGGAAGAAAGGACCTGGTTGAACAACAAGCATCCAGCCTTCTTCACTAGAAGAAAAGCGAGCAAAGCAAGAACAAGGAGGATTCTTTATGCTCCTGTGACCTCCTCTGCCAGGGCACTTGCCATAGGAGAGTGAAGCAAATTACTTATGGGTTTGCCTGCAACTAAGCCTCATGTTTTCTGTCTGTAAAATGAGGCTAATAATCCTTCCTGCTATACCCCAGGCTTCCAGACTTCTGCAAAGTAACACCATGTAAGAAAGGGCTTTATAAACTATAAAGTGCTGTGTTGTTAATTACTATATAATTATTAAGCTAAACTTCAGGGTAAAATCTAGGATTGCTGCTGAGTTTTCTGGGGTAAACTGAATTCACCTTAATTTAACAAACCTGTACGGGAATGCCTACACTGTGTTGGGTCCCGTGATGAGTAACTTTATGTATCAACTTGGCTAGGCTATGGTATCCAGTTGTTTGGTCAAACACCAGTGTAGATGTTGCTGTGAAGGCATTTTTAAAGATGTGATCAACATTTAAATGAATAAACTTTGAGTAAAGCAGCTTACCATTCATAATGTGGATGGGCCTCATCCAGTCAGTTGAAGGCCATAGGAGAAAAGACTGAGGTCCCCTGAGGAAGAAGAATTCTGTCTCCAGATGCCTTTGGACTCAAGACTGCATCATCACCTCTTCCACAGGTCTTCAGCCTGCCAGCCTGCTCTGCAGATTTTTTGGACTTTCCTGTTTCCATAATCTCATGAGCCAACTCTTTAAAATCTCTCTCTCTCATATATATATATGTGTGTGCATGTGTTACAAATAGGGTATATATCCTATTGACTCTCTGGAGAACTCTGACTAACACCGGTCCCAAGCTAAAGCGTGTTGTCACATAACATGATTTATCTCATTTAATGTTCACAACATTTTCTCAGAAGTAGGTATTGTTGGCTGCACTGTGCATTTCCTTTTGAGAAAGCAAAGGTGATAGAGAAAGATTAAGAAAATTTCCCAGGTTAGCTATAGGAAAAACAGCCATTTGAAGGCAGGTGTATGTGGATGGAGAGCCAGCACACTGAGTCAGAAGCTGAGACAGAACTGAGGTGTGAGTAAGAGAAATGGGCCTCTTTAACTCTTCCAAATCCTTCCGTCCCGTCCTCCTTGGTCATGCTGTCCTTCTTGATCCCCCTCCCAGTAACAGTCATCGAAGACCATCAACCAGAAATGAGAACACCCCGGCAGGCAAAGGTTTCTGGGTATGTGTGCACTTTGGAGGAAGAGGTGGTTGGGAAAGTCCTGAAAGAGCTATCTCAGGGTGAGATTATCTTCCATGCCCTTCATTGCCCAATTCTTTAGGTTGCAAGTGATGAGAACCCAAATCAAACTAAAGTAAATAAAAAAGGGAATTTACTGGCTTATGTAATGAAAAGGCCAAAAGTTTGGGTGTGATAGGATCCAGGTCCTTAAGCTAGGTTATCGGGACTGCCCCTCTTTCATCATCTTTTGCTTCTGCTTTTCTCTGTGTTGGTCTCAGTCTCCGGCAGATTCTTTTCTACTGGTAGCAAGATAACAATGAGCATGTCTAGATTTCCATTCCACTTTCAGTTGAGGAACCCCCAAACACACGCACGCGCACACGCACACAGAGAAACTGCTTCCCAACAATTCCCACAAATGTCCTGAGATTGACACTCAATGGGCCACTTCAGAACACATGCTTACCCATGACCTCTCTGTGGTCACAGGTGTGGAATACGATGGGTTTCCCACTGGGGTCCATCCAAGCTCTGGACAGCTTAGAGTATATCAAAGTCCTTTCTGACTTTCTGACATTAAAGAATTCACAAAGGAAGCAATTAGTAGATTAACTGAAAATTAAAAGCATTTGGATATCAACATCTATCATAAACAAAATAAGAGGGAAAACAGAAAATTGGACAAAAATATTTGGTAAGTAGTCTTATTCATTGTCAGTAGTCTTATTCATGGTCAGTAGTCTTATTATAGTCTTTATATAAAAAGGGCACACACATTGATAAGAAAACTCTGACTCTATGTCTCAGAAAAATGGGCAACTGGCAGAACCTCTTAGATATCCCAGAGGTACCTCAACATCAGCTGGCAGAATGGACCCCCTCATTTATATCAGGTAGAACACTTTCAGAAGTGAGTAACAAAATACCTGACTTATACCAGTTTAAACTATAAATATAAGGACCAGAGTTATGTTGGCTTCAGATGTGGTTTGATCAGAGCTCTAGTTCTATTTCTTTGAAGCGCATTAAATATGTATTATCTTCTCTTTCTGATATTTCCAATTCTTTTCTTTTCTCCCCACGTCCAATTTCCACTACCTCATGGTGACGAAGAGGCTGTAGCCACTTCAGATGCCATAGACTCACACCACACTGTCCAGAATGTGCGTCTTAGAATTCCAAACAAAACACTTGATCTTCACATCGGTTGGGTCATCCTTGAAGCCATCCATAGTCAGGAAAATGTCACAGGCTGATTGGCTTAGGGCTGGTTCTTGAATCAGTTTCTCTGGAATGAGAGATTATCTTGTTTTATCTGAATGCATCAGAACGCACTCTGGGAGTTCGGTGAGGTCAAGCCCACCAAACTTCATGGCTGCCATAAGATGAGATGGGGGGAGAATGATTGTTGGGGAAATAGCCACCAAGTCCAGAAAATCACTGTTGTCCCCACAGTGCTACTCCTCTCCCATTCCCCATTTCTCTGCATTTTATCCAGAATTATCTTTCCAAATCTTACATAATCACCTTGTTTAACATCTCGCGATGGTCCTGTGCTGCATAATAAAGTTCAGATCCTTCACTATGACTTACTAAGTCCTCCAAGAATTGTCAGGCTTCAAGACTTTTCTTCCACGTCCATCTAGGCTCATCCTTTACCCCTGACCTTCCCCATTTCCCACCATGCCTTCTGCTTTCCAGGCATACTGATCCTTTTTCTTTCCTTTTAAAAAAAAAAAAAAAATCTTTCTTTTCTCTTTCCTCTAGTACTTCTTTTGCCTGGAACACACTTCTACCACATCTTTACCTAAGCTAGTTTCTCCTTACTTCTTAATTCTCAGGTTAAGTGCCCCTTCTCCTGGGAGGATGATACTGACGCTTCTCCACTCCAAGGCTGGATTAAGGGTCTTTGTGCTCACATATGTCACTTCCCTGCCCTTGTACTTGTTGGCTCTGTGATGACAGAAATGTGTTTATCTTGTTTAATACTGTTATCTCTGGGTCTTCCACTATTCATTGACACATAGAGCATGTCCAATAAATATTTGTTGAATAAGTGAATAAAATAACAAAGGGAGGGCAGGCCCCGTGGCTCACTCAGGAGAGTGCGGCGCTGGTAGCGCCGAGGCCACGGGTTCGGATCCTATATAGGGATGGCCGGTGTGCTCGCTGGCTGAGCGTGGTGCAGACCACAACGAGCCAAGGGTTGTGATCCCCTTACCAGTCAAAATAATAATAATAATAAATAACAAAGGGAAAATAATAATTTATAAACTTATGTAAAATATCTTTGGGAAGTAGAATCAAGGATAATTTTTTGTAACTTTCTATAGTGTTCCAAATTTTATTCAACAAGCTTTTTTTACTTATATAACTAACACAATGCAAAAGAAGGCACATTCTTCTTAATATTTATTGGAGGTTTGATTCCCAGTAACCTCCCCCATTGATCCTGGCTCTGACCCTGGGTGTCTGTGTCTTTTGGTCTTTCTTAGATTATATCTTCACATTTTCTAATTCTCTATTTAGCTGTATTTATTCTACTGCTAAATATGTCTTTTGAGTTTTTTTTTAATAATTTTTATTTCTAGGAGTTCAATT
The DNA here is from genome assembly GCF_027409185.1 of Cynocephalus volans. Taxonomy (NCBI): domain Eukaryota; kingdom Metazoa; phylum Chordata; class Mammalia; order Dermoptera; family Cynocephalidae; genus Cynocephalus; species Cynocephalus volans. The sequence continues at coordinate 50,619,156 of NC_084470.1, forward strand.
TGCTTTTTTCTAAAGCTGCTTTCCTTCAACTCATATTTTCAAGCTTCTCTGTTATTTTTTTGAAGCATATTAAACATTTATTATCTTCTTTTTCTGGTATTTCCAATAACTGAATTTCTTTAGGACTGATTCTTTAGTCACTTTTTTTTACTTGCTAGCCTTTGCTCATGGTGCCTTTTTTCCTTCTATATTTTATTCATTTTTAACTTTAATTTCCTTGGAAATTTGTGGGCATTCTTTCAGAATTGGGGTGGAGGAGTTTTCTCTAGAGATTTGAGTTTATCTGGTCCTGGGCCAAGACCACTTTTTAAAAAAAATTATGTATTTATTATTATTATTATTTTTTTTTTAATTCTAAGATGTTGTTGCAGAGCAGTTGTGAGGAGGGGAAGTGGGGAGAGGGGAAAGGGAAGTTCTATATTCCTGACCAGTCTCCACTGAGTGGTCCTGTGCGGATTGGAGGGCAGATCAGCTGTCCACGCTGTGCCCCAGTGTTCCCCAGTGGGCCTGTCTCCCCTACCCCCTGTACTCCAAACACTTCCCATGGGACGGGCCATGTGTTGGTCCCTTGTGATGACTCACAGGCCTCTGAATGGCTCCTTTTTTCATTTATCTGTGTCCCCTTGCTCCTAGGTGGGTCCATGGGAACACTGTCAGTGGTCTTGCTCTTGTCCTCTGCAGCCTCCAAGCAACTTCCTACAAAGGGCACACCAATGGCTTTTGCCAGCTCTTGCTCCATGTGCTCACTCAGCCAGCCTTGAAGTGGTCACAGCTCAAAACAGTTGGAGCGGTCCTTTCTTTCTCTCATCGTGGCTTCTCCCACCTTCATGCACTCCATAGGCCTCTCCTCCTTTTCCCCTGAGATCCAGCAGCCCCAGCTTGGCACTTGTTGCTTTTTAATAGTTGTAAATTGGTTGATTGTGGGAGATGCTGATGCTGGGGACCGTCTACTCTGCCATCTTGATTGGAAGTCCCCCAGGACCGCTTTAAATTATTAGCTGAGGTTTTTCTGACCACTAGGAAAGAGTGAATTGGGACTTCAAATTCATGTGAGAGAATGGCTTGTGGTTACAAAGTGTCAGTGAAATATTCCCCACCTCTGTTCAGCATTTAGAATTGAGAATTCCACTTTCCTGAGTTGGGAGTGTAGGCAGGTTTGTATTAGTTCATTACTCTATATGGATGCAGTCTTTTGGGGCTCTACTTTTAGAGGCAGTATCCTCTTAGATTCTCTGCCTTGTGCAAGCCATAAGTTTTCTCCTCTGTCTCTTTGGCTCCTTAAAGTAGAAAACGTCATACTTAATTTCACAAAGTTTTGTAAATGCTGTTAAGGTTAAAGCTGGCTTTAGAGCTCTACTTATATGCATCAAATTAGTCCCTGCATAAACATTCCTCTTTTTCCAGATTATATGTGTTTTCGAGAAGGTGGGTTTTGTATTTTATTCAGCATTTTAAATTGTTTTCACTGTGTGGGAAGAGGAATACAAACATGTAATATTTTCATTGTATTGTTGGATTGAAATCGGTATCAGTATGGACTCATAATTTTTAAAGAAGTGGTGTGTGTGTGTGTGTGTGTGTGTGTGTGTGTGTGTGTGTGTGTGTGTGTGTGTGTGTGTATCCTAACTCTATCCATTGAAAGAACCTCGAAACAGTGACATCCAGGACACCTAGTTAGTACCCAGATGTTGGTTTCTAAATTCCATTTCTCACTAAAAGAAACAGGGCTCCTTGAAAAAATGACTAATTCCATGCCTGGGGCAGGCAAAGGACATTTGGAGCTCTATTTGTGCTAGACTCTGAGATGGAGTGTGTACAGGTTTACTGGTTAAGGCTTCTAGAGTCAATGCTTTGGGGCATTTAGGAAAGCAGGACTGGGCATAGTAGGGAGGTGAATTGTGACATCATCACCACCCAGGCATTAGCCAATTTCGCAGGGAGCTCTAAAGTTGGGATGGCCCATCAGAGCTGTACCAAGTTGGGGTGAGTGGCCCAGATCTTTGTATTCCCCCACCACATTGTCCAGATGAGGACTGGGCATCCCTTTAGGGAAAACATCTCCTTTCATTGAGGGTAATTCCTGGGGAGGACTTCAGCTGAGAGTCCTCAGCAGACAGAACTCTGAGCAGTTGGAGGAGTCAGTGAGCCAATGCTGAGAGAGAGTCAGGAAAGCGTGCCACGGCATCCACCACAATGCCAGATATTAAATGTGGAAGGAATGATAGAATTGGAAAATCACAATTTTGCAAATTTCAGTGTAATAATGGACCCAGGCAAGGATCATCAATGATGTTAAAACCATTAGGTGAAAGATTTTGGGGGATGAAGTGTTCACATGGCCTTAACATTTATCCTCACTTTTTAGCTATTTCTAATTTTAAAAAATATTTTATTAAGGTACAGTTGACAAAAATTGTATGTATTTACGGTGTACAATGGGATGTTTTGATATATGTATACATTGTGAAACAGTTAAAGCAAACTAATTAACACATTCATCAGCTCACATACTTATTTTTTATACACAGTTATTGATATTCAACTCCGTACCCCACAAATATGTATAATCAATTATGTATCTATAAAAAAGAACATTTGAGATCTACTTTGTTAGCAATTTTCAAGTACATATACATTATCATTAAATATAGTTATCATGCTGTACAGTCTCTTCACTTTTTAATTACTTTAATTACTTTTTAATTACAAAGGGGGAAAAGTACATTTACAATGGGGAGGTCTGACATAAACCACCTTAAGCAAGTGATCAAACAACTTCACCAACAAACTGACAGACTGACCTCATCTGCCTCCTGATGTGATGCGATGTGAAGTACACTTCATCTATACTGCATATTTACCCCAAATTTAAACCTGATCTAATCATAAGAAAACCATCAGACAAACCTAGTATATGGGATATTCTATAAGACAATTTGCCTGGACTTATCAAAAATGTCAATGTCTTGAAAGACAAAAAGGATGGGGGAATGACTTCAATCAGGGATTGAAAAACTATAGTCCATAAGTCAAATCTGGCCCACCACCTGTTTTTGTAAATAAATTTTTATTGGAACACAGCCAGGTCCATTCAATTACTTGTTGTCTGTGGCTGCTTTCATACTACAATGGCAGAGTCGAGTAGTAGGGACACAGACCTATCTGTCCCTTCACAGAAAGAGTGCCTGACTCCTGCCTTAGGCTAAAGATAACTAAAGAGACATGAAAATCCACTGCAAATCCAATGCTGAAACTTAATTGGATCCTGGATTTTTCTTTTAAAGCTATAGTAAAAAATTGGGGGACAATTGGACTGTATATTAAGGGATATTATTGAATCAATGTTAAATTTCTTGGGTGTCATAATGATATTGTGGTTATGTGGAAGGAGTCCTTCTTATTAGGATATATAAGCTAATGTAATTTGGGGTAATCTGTTGTCTGTCACTTACTCTGAAATGTCAAAAAAAAAAAAGAAAAAAAAAAGAAAAACCCAAAACTCTTTCTCTCTTTTTCTTTCACCCTTTTTTTTCCCTTTCTCCCACATAAAGAGAGAGAAAAGAAATGTGGCAGAATGTTAAAACTGGAAAATCCAGGTATAGGTTATACAATGTTTGTTGTGGTACTCATTAAACTTCTTAGCTGTGCAATTTTTTACCATAAAAAGTCAGGGAAGAAAGTGAAAGAAACTTTCCTAATCTTAATTCTTAATCTAGTTAAATACTCCAGCAGTCATTTTTCAGGCTACTTAAAGTGGTTTGTTTGTTTAGTTTTTTCAAAATTTAAAGATGAAAAAATTTGAAGACAAATTTTCCAGAGACCTCAGACAGTCTCTTTCTATTCCTATAGATAGAACAATAATTCTTATACAAGAGGAAGAGAGTTGGGTGCTTTCAGCCTGTGTGAGGCCCAGATAATAGCAACCAGTGGGCTGAAAGAGGGGCTGCCACCCAATAACATGAGAGAAGAGATGACTTCTGCTCCTTTCAGTTCTTGTTTTGAACCTTAAGGAATGAAAATTTCCTAATTAAAAATAGTTTCATGGAAAAAATTTGTCTGAGTAGTAACATGGTACTACATTTGAATCCCAGCCTGGGCCACTTTCTACTAGCAGAACATATGTAATAAGGATCACCATCACCACCACCACCACCACCACCACTAGTGTTAATGAAACATGTGTTATGTGCTAAGAACTTAACAAATATTAATTCATTTAATTTTTACAACACTATGAGTGGAGCTATTACTACCACTCTCATTTTACAAAGGAAAAAACTGAGTCCAAAAAGGTTAAGAGCTTACATAAAGTCTCATAGCTGATAGGCAGAATAGCTGGGATTTGCACCAGGCAGTGTTCTCTGGAGCTTCCACTTGTCACCACCATATTGTATGGTCTTTGAGAGGGATGTGGGTTGACCTTCCAAAATTGGAGTCTGGTAACTTGGGTCTGCTGTTAGACTTCTGTCTGGATCTGGTATGCACCCAAGTTAGCCATCATAACTGTGCCATGAGATATGGCTTTTAGGGAGAAGAGTCATGGTAAAAGGTAACTGGCTGGTGGCTGGGTTTTGAGGAGGGGCCATCCATGTACATGTTGACCTTTAACACACCCACACAGAGTGTGTATAGAGTTTAACCATAGTGCTCACCCTTAGTATAGGGCCATTCTACATGAGGTATCTGCAGGGACCAACCTCAATCCATAAAATGGGAGATCCTTTATAAGGAATGAAATAAAATTTCATCAGATTCAGTTCTGGGTGGTAGGTGAGTAAGCCAGTGAGTTCTGGAAGACTAGCCTTTCCTTTTTTGAATATATGTGCCTGAAACTCCTCCTCACGCAACTCCGAAGCTCACTCACCTCTTTGCTTTGCACTCTAACCCTCCTCCACTGACAGCAGGAAGGGAGCACCCAGAGTGGATCCCACAGCCGCTCAGCTGAGAGGCTCCCTGCCTGGGGGCTGGGGCAGGAAACAGCAGCACAGATACTCTCAGGGAATGAACTCAGGGAATGAGCATGCACTTGACTCTGTCAGCCTGGAGTCATACCCCAAAACCTCTTTATTATCCTCTGGCAGGTAACAGCCACTACAATAGAGTGACCCAGACTTAGAAGGATGCTGTGACTGATTTTCCAGATTTTGGGGACTACCTTGTGGTTGGGCACTACTGGGACCAAGGGCTGTGGAGGGCTGCAGACTAATCTTGCTGGAGTTACCTTAGTGCAGCACCTCTATACAGCAGACACACATAAATGGTAGATCCTTTCTTTGAGTCAGTTTTTGCTGGATGCTGACATTTCCCTGGACAATGTCACCCTTTTGGCTTTACATAATCTCCTAGACTGTCCCACTCTGGGCCAGGCTCATTGAATGAGAAACGTGAGGGAAGGTGTCCTGTGGGGTGCATGACTCCCCTCTTGTTCCACAAGCATGGAGGTGCCCCCGCTGGAATAGCCCCTTGGTCCTCTCCTCCTTGGCCTTGGGAACTCATTTCAGGATATGTCGCGGCTTCTTCTGTCCAGTTTTAGAAATGCGCTATTTGGATATTGCATGTAGCTGTGAAAGTAAAAACAGGATTTATGATGCCAGGGACTGAGGAAGAGTTTTGCAACTCAAACCCCAAAGGAGAAGTACTGGCTTCTTCAGCTTCCCCCTGACAATGGAGATTAATGTCATTCCACCACACTGAAAGCTAGCAGGTGGTTGGAATTAAAATCGATCTTTGTCATGCCAGCAGGGAGGCATGAGAGTATTGAGGCTCTCAGTACCCCTTCCTTCTCAGCAGAAGGTGGACAGGTGAAGGCTGAATGCTGATTGGCAAAGCCTCTCTGGCCTTCTGTGGGACATAAGCCAGCTTAGAGGCCCAGGTGCTGGGCATGTGGCCATGATCATGCAGGAAGCCTTCTGCATGGACCACAATGCACTGAAGGTCCAGTGAGGGGAGGCAGGGGGCACGTGGTGGCATTGGTCCTGGGCCTTCCCTCGCTCACATTTAGGGCCATCCAAGCCCTCCTGTCATTTCTGTCTTACCTGCCCCTCTGCAGCCTTCCCCTCCTGACTCCTCCGACTTTCTGGAACTGCGGCTGGAGGACAGATGTGGGAAGGGACTTAAAAGAGAAATGCAGGGCCGGCCCCGTGGCTCACTCGGGAGAGTGTGGTGCTGGTAGCACCGAAGCCGCGGGTTCGGATCCTATATAGGGATGGCCGGGTGCGCTCACTGGCTGTGCGTGGTGTAGACCACCCCATGCCGAGGGCTGCGATCCCCTTACCAATCAAAAAAAAAAAAAAAAAAAAAAAAAAAAAAAAAAAAACCCAAAAAACAAAAAGAAAGAAAAAGGGAAAAATAATAAAAACAGAAGTAATACTGAAGTAGAAAAGACCACAAGAGAGTGAGGAGAAGGCAAATGGTCCCAGAGGGCTGGAAACTGAGGGGAAACATTATGAAGCCTCAGTATAAGCCCAGTTCTATCTTAAGCACTTCTACCTTAAGTTAGAAGTAAATCCTTAAGTTCTTATGACAGCCCCATGGCAGACATGAGAAGGTGCCTTCATATCTCCAACAGTGGGAAGAGAAACTGACCGCTGTGCTCTGAAGGTGCTCCCCCTCCAATGACTGGGTGTGGGAGGAACACCAAGGCAGGTCCATTCCTGGGAGATGTCACTTTGGCTCCATGACATCCCAGTGGTCCTGCCAAAACTTCCTTTCCCTCTCTCCAACACAGGGGACAGACCTACCTGATTTGTTGTCTGAATGCTCTCCAGCCTCTCTCCAGCTTCCCCGTTTTCCCCACAGGTTTTTTCCCTGACACATCTCTCGCATGTCTAGTCCCTTCCCATCTTGGCATCTGCTCCTTGGAGGACCCAAAATAGCAGAAATCCTAACACTAGGTACCACTGTTGTTTATTTTACAGGTGAGAAAACCAAGGCACAGAGTCTAAGTAAATTGCTTCAAGTTTTGTAGTCAGTGTATGGCAGAGCTGAGACTTGAACCAGCATGCTTCTCTTACTATCATTTTGCACATGGGGAAATTGAGTCTGAGAAAAGTTTAGAAATGAATGCACTGTCACTTGGCTATTGTGGCTCAGATGCCCCAGGGTACAGATGAGGCCCAATGAACTCAAACCTCAGTCATCTCGGGCCTCAGGTCTCCACTGGGTGACAACAACTCCCTACATCTTTCTGGAGTCATAGGGCAGCTCACAGGTATTCAGACTCAAACTCATGCTCTCTGATGGCATCCTCCATGTCTGTCAGAAATCAGCATTCCCTCCCTGGCATCCATGTCTCCTCCTGGCTCCCCAGTGGAACTGTCTGTGGTACACTCCAGAGGTTCTGGAGTTCTCGAGATACCATAATAGCCACAACTGTGTATCTTCCACACAGATATGGGTAGAAGTTCTTAAAGGGTTTGACAAAACCTGGGGCAGGGCCAGGCTAGAAACCTCCTGCTTCTCTTTCTTCATACCTTTCACATCGCTGGGCCCAGATACCTTTGCACAGAATTGACTCCCTTAGCTACATGCCAATCACCCCCAAGAAGACCACATCCTGCTGACTAGGGAACAGCCTATGTCTGGGTTCTGGGAGGGCTCAGATGGAACATCCGGTATAGCTGGAAAGTGCTGGGCTGAGAGTCAAGCCCGGGTTGGCCTTGGGTATGAAAGCTTTGCTCTTCCTTGTACCACAGGTGGATGAACCTGGAAGGGAGGGAAATCACAGAAGCTAGGACAGAAAGTGATGAGAGGATATGGGGATGGTGATGCTCTGGGACAAGGAGAGATAGGGAGACATCTCCAAAGATGTCAGGCTCCCTCCAGGAGGGGTTAGTAGCTGGAAGGCATTTGTTGTGAGGACACAGTAAGAAGGTACTCACCAGACCAAATGCCAGCGCCTTGATCTTGGACTTCCCAGCCTCCAGAACTGTGAGAAATAAATTTCTGTTCTTTATAAATTACCCAATCTGTGGTATTCTGCTATAGCAGCACAAATGGATTAAGCAGCATTCTTCTGTTAGGAAGAAAATAGGAAATTGTGGTTTTTGATTTAAGTAATAAATTTAACTCACGCAAATGATCTTCCCTCTAAAAATGAGTCATAAATATGAAGAAGTGTATTTTTCTTTAGACGTGTTTAAATATAGCTCACAAATATCAACACACCGCTAACTATAGCTACTCCTACAACTTCAAGCTACCACCTACTCAGCCAAATGTCAAGATTTTATCAGCAAAACATAATTACTGTTTTTCTTGCTGCATTAATTTTACCCCAGTAGAAATTTAGTACTTTATTCATGTACAGTCTGAATAGCAGCAGATGAACTAATGCAATACATGTCACTAAACATAGAAGTCAAGTGATTCCAAGAGCCCATTCAGGTTAATGACAGAGTAGAATGACACCTCTTGCCTCCTCATGTTCTCTACCCTTCATGTTCTGGTAAGCAAAACTGTGTTCATAAAATATATAACTTCAGGTCCTTCTTAGGCCCCACGGTGGGTTCAATCTGCATACGCAGCTTAGGCACTACTCGGAATACCCGTGTGCATGAGGTCTCAGGCTGCAAATCCTCACTTTATTCTATTCCTGCAGAAGGAAGAGAAGGGAGGAGCCTATGGGCAGGTTTCTAGACACTCGGATTAAGGCCACCATGCTTGTTTCATGCACAAAGGAGGGGAAATAAAGGTACTGAGGGAGCATCAGCTCCCTGTGAGGGGGGAGAGAGGGACATGGGGTTAGGGGCTTTAGGAGGATTGCAAATGTGATACAGAAGGCTTCCTGGAAAATCACCAGGAATATGGCTAACGTTGTGGGTGTCTGGAAGAAATGTGAGCAACTCTGGCAGAGGGAACAGTAGGGCTTGCGGGGAGGGCTCATTCACTTTGGGGAAGCTGGACTGTGCCCTCTGGGGAAACGGACAGAGGAAAGGGGAAGTGATCCTATGTCGAACCTCTGCCTGGGCTGGACGCTGTGCTGGATGCTTTCCCCATGGTCTCGCATTCTCTCCTTAAGCCCAAATGTAGGCAGGACCACCCCATTTTTCTGAAGAGTTAACTAAGGCTTAAGGAAGTTAAGTGATTTTCAAAGGCCAGCGCTCCCAGAGCAGGGATGTCTAACCCCCAAGTCCAGGCTCAGCAGCATCAGGATCAAGGGTCTGAGAAGGGCCAGGGGCAGATCCTTGTGGACAGGAGAGTGGCAAGATGGCCGTGGGGTCCCACTGGCCTCACTGAAGACGTGAAGTCAGAGATGCTGGACCCAGTGGTGCCCATTGTAATACTAGGAGGAAGAGGGTAGCCTGCAGGGCAGGTGTTCCCCTAGCCTGAGAGTGCCAAAGGTGGCCGGGGCTAATGGAACAGAACTTCCACAAAGACAGAGGTTGATAGCCTGGGCTCCTATCTCTCCTCAGGCTGCCCTGACATTGTATTTAGGGTCTGTACGCAATGTTTCCGATTCTCCTCTGCTGCCAGTGAAGGTACGGGGGGTTTTGGAGATAACTCTCTTCATTGCTGCAACTGCACCCTCCCTAGCCTGAGCAGTTTCAAAAACCCATCATTGTGCTATATAAGGTTTTGGTACTGTCTTAGTGGTTCCTGCCTCTTCAGGTAAATTCCTGAATTCCTTTAGGAAGCAAACTGAGTACAATAAATACTCCAACTGCTTACTATGTTCCCCAGCCTATACATATCTTCCTATGCTTGCAGCGATGACGAATTCATGCAGGGTCACTTCTGCTGCTGCTGATCGTTTTACATTAACAACTGTGAAAAGTATATTGTAGCTAAGAGTCATTTTCTTGACTTGCAGGTTTAAACAGCATCTGGCTAGCTGCCTCTGGGCATTCCCTTCCATTATTTCATTAAAATGCTAATAAATATGTAGGAAAAGATGAAAATGCTCAATAATGCCACAAATTAAGACTGAAAACAATGTTGTCAGAATTGGGGAGGAATCTGTATTTACTACAAGGTAGAGCTATTTTCAAAGAGAAACCACTGTTGATTTTGCCTTATGAAACAGAAAAATTGTGAACAGAGCAGGAAAAAAATACTTGTAACATATATGATAGAAAAATGATTATTATATTTCCTCTGTAATGGGTTGTTAAAAATCGATTTTAAAATGTCAAACATACCAATAATGACCACACCTCTTGGTGCAAAAGACACCAAGGGGCAATTCAATCCCCCAAAATAAATTGATTCATTTAGTAAATGTTTGTTGAGTTCCTACTATGTGTCAGGCACCATTCTGAGGCACTATGGACCTGGCCCTTTCATCTCCATACGGGAGTTAAATAAGAAACAGACAAATATATATTATAATGCCAGTTAGAATAAAAGGGGTGAGAAAACAATCAAAGAGCCCAGGAAAGGGAGACGAGTGAGGACGGTGGTGGGATCTGTATTTTAGATGGGGTGATGTGTGGAGGCCAATCTTTGGAGGTGACATTGAATCAGAGACTGAGTGAAGTTAGGGGGTGAGCGAGCCAAGCACAGAAGTGATAAGAGAGGCTCCCAGGCAGAGGAAGGAGCAAGTGCAAATGGCCTGTGGTGGGAAAGAGCTCAGTCTGTTTCAGGAATAGACAAGAGTCTGGGGTGGCTAACTGGAGTGTGGGAGGGAAAGTCTTGGGATATGAGGCTGGGAAAGTAGGCAAGGACTGGATCACGTAGGGCCTGTAGATCCTAGTAAAGAGTTTTGGATCATTGTAAGGCAGGTGGGAGCCGCTGGGCAGTTTTGAGTGAAGGGACACGACCTGACTGGGGTATTAAGAGGAATCCCTGCGGGCAGCGCAGTGAATTGACAGTGGAGCGGAAGCAGGGAGGCATGTGTTGAGCTGGTTCAGGGAGAGATGGTGATGAACCGAATGGGCAGACTGTAGTGGAAGTGGTGAGAACTAAGCTGTTTTGAAAAAAGTGCTGGCTGGGACTTGGTGTGTTAAAAAATGGAGCACCAGGGAAAGAGGGTCATCTGGGATGAATCCAAATTTTATAAGCAGAGCAACTGGACGAATGACATTGTCCTTTACTGAGACAGTGCAGACTGCAGGGGAGCAGGTCTTGTGGTGAGCACTGGGACGTGCTTATTATATACCCAAGGGAAGTTACTAGAAAATTGAATATATACATCTGGACTTCAGAGGAGTCTGGACCAGGGGGAAAATATTTTATTTGGCATTTTCATGTAGAGAGATGGCATTGAAAGCTCTGTGACTGGCTGAGATATCCAGGGGAGTGAATGTAGATGAAAAGAGAAGAGAAAGAACAGGTCTGGGGACCAAGTCTTGGGGCTCTTGACGTGTAGGGGCCATGGAGGCAGGGAGGAATCAGTAAAGGAGACTGTGGAAGAGCAGCCAGTGAGGCGGTCAGAGAAGTGAGAGAGAGAGTGACACCTTCAACGCTGGTTGGAAAAGGTGGGTGCTTCAGGAATGAGGGAGCGATCAACTTTGTCAAATCCTGCTGATGAGTCAAGCAAAGTGAAGCTTGATCGTGGACCACATTGGATTTAGCGATGTGGAGAACATTGGTGCTTTCGACAGGAGAATGTCTGGGAAAGTGGTGAGGAGAAAGTTTGAGAATGGGAGACTGGGAACTGGAGATAACTCTTTTGAGTGTCTCTAAATGGAGTAGAGACAGGACAAGAGCTGGGGGAGATGTGGTGTCAGGAGGAAGCTCCTAGAAATGGGAAGCATTCTGTGCTCCTTGCACACTGAGTGAAGATTACCCAGCAGAGCAGGAAGACTGACCAGGCAGGACAGGGGGACAAATGCAGGAATACAGTCCTTGGTAGGTAGGAGGGGATGGAACCTAGTGCTCCGGTGGTGGGTCTGGCTTTAGATAAAAGCAGGGACAATTCTTCCACTGTAGGAGGAGGGAAGACAGAGCATGTGGGCGCAGCTGCAGGTAGAAGGGATGGTGTGGTGGGGGGAGCCTGTGGAAGTTATTTTCTGGTTCCTTCTATTTTCTCAGTGAAATAACATGCTTAAAGGGGCACTCATACATTACCGATGGAAATGTAAATGAGCCTACTGATAGCAGGCTTCCCAGCTTGGCATCTGGACATCCTCCTGCCCCAAAGCAGGGCAACCGGATGTGCCAAGGAGTTCTTAGGGTTGAAACCCATCGCCTCTCCTGGCTAACTGGGGCATCACCCCTGCCAGCAAAGCTCAAGATATAGGTGTTCATAAAGTCTTTGTGGTTTGGACTTTTAATAAATTCACTTCCATATAAGGTATGAATAATTTATGAAGTGCAATTCAGAGAGGCTTTACAAAATATTTAAATAAAGTCACCTGATTTCTTTGTTTTATTTTACAGGCAACAAGCTCTATATTATACAGAGATGGCTATATCCAAGTGTATCCAAAATGATGGTAGATGTGTTGAAAGTTGACATTTCTACAATCAACTGTGCTAAATTTTAAATCCTCTCAGTTGCCTTTTTTGGGTTGTTTATGTTTTGCAGAGAAGTGGATTTTTTTAAACATTCAAAGTGCACAGGGGCTTTGTGGTGGTTCTGCTCATAGCTACTACCTCTCCCTCTAAGGTACCCCTCTCTCCTGAGAGCAGGGGTCTGCCCTTCCTTCTCTTGCCTCTCCTGTGGCCCCCAACCTAGGGGCTAAGTAGTCTCTGTCCCCTTAAAATCACTCTTTTGTGATGTTATTGGTCACTTTTAAAAACTTCTCTTATTCCTCTTTTCTTTTCTCTCTGCTAAACAGCAGCTTTCCACCTCCTTTCAAGAACAGAAGTCTTTTCCTCTGTCTCTTGAAGTCTGCTATGTTAAAAAATAACAAAAGTCCACAATATCCTGACCAAAAAGTCTGAGAAGGTGAGCGGGATTGAGGTTCTTCAAGTGCCAGCAACAGTGTCATCTTTCTGAAAGTAAGTTTGCAGTAGCTGACAAGAGATTTACAAATGTTTAAATCCATTGATCCAGCAATTCCTCTCATACAAGTAAAGATATCACATGCAAAGACTCACATTCATCACAGTGTTGTTCCTAATAGTGAAAAACTGGGAGTAGCTTCCATGTCCAGCAGGGCTTGGCTAGATAAAGTCTATTATGGACTCTTATGCAACCATTCAAAATCATGTTTGAGTTTAATACACAGGAAAATGTTCATGCTATATGCTAGTTGAAAAAGATTTAAAACTGTATGTATGTTATGATGTCAAATCTTTTTTTAAAAAAAATTGTATCCACGGAGAAAGACATAGTAGAAAACCACCTCCATGTTAATGGTTATCTCTAGAAGGAAAAATATTGTGTAATTAAACATTTTTAAATTTACAATTCTTTTTCACATTTTTGATAATGACTGTGTTTTAGAATCAGAAAGAGGTAAAGAACATAAACACATTGAAAACTAAACAGTCTTACTTAGTATTCAAAGAAATGCAAATTAAAAATTTATTTTTGTTTCTATCAAAATAAATGAGGAAATATGGGGTAAAAGAGTAATTTGCCTGCTGGGCGTGTTTTGTGGTTGCTAGTGATCTCTTGGGTGTGTCTGGAGGAACTCCTGCTGTTGCCTAACAACATGCCCTTATACAAGAAAAATGGAAACACGATGCTGCACACCCTTCAGAAAGCAACGTGGCCCTCCTGTTAGATAGAGGGTGGCTTGAAGAGAAACCGGATATTTCTAAATTTGCTAAGACCTCCTTCTCTCACTTGCTGTCAGATCATCCTACTCTTGGGTAGCCCCAAAGTGCCAACTCAGCAAGTTAAACAAACTATATTACAAGTCACATTGAAACTGAAGTGGTCCCCATGGGCCAGCGAGTTGGGTGCAGGTGAAGAAAATTAGCTTCTGAGTTGGGACAGACTGCCCCAATTTCGAAGGTACTAATGAGACATCATCTAGGGACCAGGTGCTACCCAAGGTAGACCTCTCAGAGTCAGGTTGCCATGTACTCAGGTGTAGTTGTTGTTTTTCTGAGGCCAGAGATGAACTCTCTCTCTGGACTCAAGGATAGCAGCCGGATAGAGATGAACAGAAAGACCACCAGACCCTGCATATACTCCAGATGCAATGGATTACAAGGGTTGAAAGCTCTGCCCAGTAACTAGAAGCATACATTCTCCATCTTTCTTGGTGGAAAGTCCCTGGGAAGGAGACGCTTCCTTAGATTGTCAATTAATGATCACAGGATAACCCTGAAGTAGGCAGAATTAATTTGAAAGGGACTCAGCATTTCATCCAAGCACTGGGCAGCCCTTGGAAAGCACTGTCCCTTGACAGCAGCCACAGCTGTTGGACTCAGCCCACCCACTCAGATTCTGCTGGAGACCATGGATGGCACTTGCCTCTAGGAATCCTGTATCCTGTGATGACTCTCTGTTGACACCGTCTGTCATAGAGATACTGATGTCACAGAAGAGCTATGGCTTAAGGCTACACCACACAGCGCACACCTGTGTGAGGACTGATTCTGTTCGACTCTGCAGTCTGCAGCGTGGCTGCTCCTACCCACCTTGTGATCCACCTGCAGACCTTCTTTCTGGGGTTTCTCCATTACCCCACCTGTACTCTCTGCTCTTAGAGGCTGGATTGGTCTGTACTGTATTTTTATCAAGATAAGAAAAAATGTATTTGTGAGTCAAGGAACTACCTCTTTTAGTAATTCGCATGGGATCTTGGGCCAGCCTCTGGCCCTTTCTGGGCCTTTTCTTACCTGCACAGTGTGGGTTTGAACCAAATTATCTCTGACCAGTTCTGTGATTCTGGGCCTAAGAAAAGCAAAAAGGCAAGGAAAAGATAGTATGAGTTTCCTCTCTGGGAAAAGCTCAATCTAATAGTAATGAGAAGAAGAATAAAAATTGTCACCACCATTTATTTGAGGTTGCTTTGCCAGGTCTGCACTGTGAGCTTGGTGGAGGTAATCTCCCTAAGTCCTTCTAACCGTACAAGGTAGGCACTACTTTTATCCTTATTTTTCTGATGAGGAAACTGAGCCTCAGAGATGTTAAGTAACTTTCCCAAGATCACCGAGTTGATGCTCTGCCTCTGGAGTCCATCATTTAGGGCTCCCTCTGCTTTGGGAGCCCAGAGCTCAGAAGCAGGTGTGGGTCTGATCCAGTTGTAATCTGAGGGCCAACCATCCTTTTCAAATGTTCCTTCTCTTATTTAGACACTATTTTGGGTTTTTCAATGAACTTTCTTATTTTCTCCCTATTCTGTCCTATTCAGCAAAATGAATGAATAAATGAATATAGGTTTCTTATGACACGAAGTTAATTTTCTTCTAGAAATGAAAGTGTTTATTTCCCTACTTTTATTTTTCAAGCCAAAAGAATTACATATTTCCTCTCTTGGGAGTCCAGAAATAGGTTAAAGTTTAATTAAAAGTCTCATGATTCCACAGTTGGAATAAAGGATCACCTCCTAATGGAGCAAACTTGTGAACCCCCTGAGGAGAACCCCCCTCCATGGCTAACAACCCTGGCTCCAGAAGGTTCTTATCGCCTAATCTACTTCCAATGCTTTTCAGTACTCACACACAGTTTTCTCATATCTTAAGATCCTTGTACTCTTGCACACATCCTTCCTTCACACATGCCGTCCCCTTCTCTGCCTGGAGAACTCCTTATCCCTAAAGACTCAGGTCAGAAGTCACCGCCCCTGTGCTACCACTCAATGCAAAGCATGCTCATTCATTCACTTCTCTGTTCTGCACTTAAGTGTTCAATCACTGAGAGTAGAGGTCTGGTCTTATCATCTCTGGAATAGCTCTGGATCTGAGCTCACATGTTATATATAATACAAGCTCAATAAATGTTTTGTAATATACTAATTTTATATGTATGTACAAAAAGGTAAAAAGTTCCCATACCCTTTGACCCAGTTATCCCCATGGCAAGGAATTTATCCAAAGAAAATAAGTGAACAGGAGAAAGGAAATTACACAGATGAAAGTGCAGTAAAATATGTATTTGCTAAACATGGGAAACAAGTTAAATGTTTATCAACAGAGTAATGGTGAGTAAATTATGGTACATGATCTTGAAGGAATATGATTCATTTTTTCATTCATTAAACAAACATACAGACTGCCATACCACATGTGCCTTCAAAGAGTGCGCAATCTGGTAGAGCCTTCCAAAATGATAATTACAAAACTACATAGAAACAGAGAGCTATTTGGGATATAATGTTAATAGAAAAAAAAGCAGATTACAAACCTGTCTGTACATTATGATTGCAACTTTAAACATGTGAGAGAGTGAAAAAGGTCTGGAAGGGCAAATGCAGGAATGAAAGTATTTATGTGGTTAGATTATGGATGACATTTTCTTTAGCATTATTATAAGTGTTTTCCAAATTTTAAAGTTTTAGACCATCCTAAACATTTACCGAAAAAAGAAAGCTGTTCCCGTGGCCCTGGCTCTCCAGTTTGGCAGTGGCATGAATGATGTTTTTTTCCCAGATGGGTAGGCGCTTGCCACCAGGTGATTGGGAGGGTTGGGTCAGAGAAGGCTATCAATCTGTAGATCTACGAGTGTTCATTGGGTGCCACTGTAAGAACCAGCCTCCTGTGTGTCTGGGCTACTATGTCATGCAGAAAAGCCTGCAGACACCTCCAAGCTCTGTCAGCACCACCACTTGGGCATGGCGCATAAATGCCAGGTGAGTGGAAACTGAAGTCTGGGAACCAGACAAGAGGATTAGACCTGCAAAAGTTGGTGGCTGGTTCTTCATGTTGGAAAGGATGCTCCCTGTGCAAAAGGTACCATTATCCCCCTTCTACAGATGAGGGAACTGAAACTTGGTTTGGCCCAAGCTACCTAGTGGGCAAATGACAGAGTTGGGGTTGGAATCCACCCCTTCTCACTTTAGGTTAGGTTTTTTTCTATTTCTCCCCCTGGGCCCAGGAGCAGATAGGTGGAGATGCGTGAAGTCATATGGAAGAGATCTGTCTGACAGGGTGGGTGGAGTCCTTGGAAAGAGGGAGGCAATGGGGAATCTGGGACCATGTGATGGAGGGTCTCAGAGACCAGGCATTTGAGTTTGAACTCGATGCAATGGGCAGTGGGGAGCCTTTGTAGGTCTGGGGACATGACAGAAGGGGTTCGGTGAAGAGAAGGCTGGCAGTGGGTGCTGACTGGTGTGATCAGGGGAGGGGGTCAGGCACAAGGTAAGGATGGTGTGCAGCTCTCGTTCTGTCTGATCAGAACTGCACCTTGACCTTGAGATCAGAGAGGGGTGGGTGTCAGTCCCTCTCTGGTGATAAAGCTGTATTGTGTGACTCTGGGCAATCTGTCACTACTCAATTATTTGAGGGTCAGAGAAAGGAAACTGCACCTCGACTCAAGCCCTGGTTTCCACTCACTCTGGGGGCTCAGCCACCCCTTTGCCCACACCTCAATGTGAACAGTACTCTCCACCTTCTTTTCAACTAAGCTAGTCTGGGTTGAATTTTTATCATTTGTAAACAGAAAAGTCCTGACATTTGTAATAAGTGACATGTCTACCCTTCATTCAGATTTTGAGCCCAAGTCTCAAAAACACTCTAAGGTTGTTTTGGGTCCGTCATTTCTTGCATGTAAGAAACAACAACGAAAATCTGCCCTCATTAACAGTGTCAGATTCAGGAATTCTGGGTTCTCTGTAGAGACAAGGCTTTGGGTATCCCTTCAGAGAAGGAGGGATGCATCTCCATCACTCGTGTACTGAGTAAAATTGCTGCTTAGAACACTTTCCAGCCTGCTCCTTTGCGATTCAGATGGGGGGAAACTGGTGTGGACTGAACGACCACACAGGACGGCCAGGCATTTCCTGTATAGGTGGTAGAGGTATCTTCTGAACTTCTCTCCAGCAAACGCGTAGATAAGGGGATTGAGGCAACAATGGCTAAATGCCACCGTCTCAGTCACTTGGAGGACCAACTTAAGATCTCTCCTCATGTTACAACTGGGAAAGAAGTCATAGAGTTTGAGAGTTTCCAGGAAAATCATAATGTTGTAGGGTGTCCAGAAGAGGAAAAACACGATGACCACCAGAAAGATCAGCTTGATGGCTTTAGCTTTCTTGTGGTTCTTGCAGGAAAACAGTGTCTGAACGATTCTGAAGTAGCAATAACTCATGATGAGCAGGGGGAGCAGAAAGCCAAGTAAATTTGCTTCCACGTTGCGGAGCACAGGCCAGATATCCCTGAGGACCTCAGGGTAGTCACCTAGGCACTCTCTTTCTTTCTGCTTTGTGAACATGAACTGGGGTGCCGCCATCAAAATGGCTGCTGCCCAGACACCTAGGCTGATGGTGACACCGTGCTGCATAGTCCGGTTGTTCATGGAGTTGGTGGCCAGGACGATGGCCAGGTACCTATCAATGCTGATGATGGTGATGAAGAATATGCCCGCAAAAAAGCCGATGAAGAAGAAGGCAGTAGTGAGCACGCACATGGCATTGTGGAAGCCTTCTTCACTTAGCACATAGTGAGTCCAGAAGGGCAAAGTGGCTACAAAGAGCAGATCAGACAAGGCCAGGTTCAGGAGGTAAATGTCGGCGATGCCCTTGGTCTTGCAGGTGTTGACGAGGGCAAACACCACCAACAAATTTCCCACCAGGCCAAAGGCAAAGACAAGGGGGTAGAATATGGACAGGAAGACACTCCCAAAGGCCACGATGTCCCCTACATAGCAGGCTTCAGCAGAGTCATCGTACTCAAAATTTTCTGTAACGGATTCAGTTATAGACATGGTGAGGGCCTGGGTAAGAAAGGAAAACAAATAATAGTGTTAGTCCTCAGAGGAACAGTGTTAGAACTCTGTCTGGCTCCACATGTAGGCTGGCAGGAAGAAACAAATATTAGACGGTGCTTGCTACATTTCCCAACCTCACACATGCCATCTTGTTTAATCCCCACAACAGTCTTGTGACGGAGGCTGCAACAGACTCCTTTGACAGAATAGGAAGCCAGGTCTCTGTGAGGTTTAAGACTTGACCAAAGCCACACAGTAAATGGCTCAGTGAGCATTTGCATCTCACTTTTGAAGCTTCAGATGTCTCTTTTTCTTTGATCTTCGAAGTCTCTCCAAAAGGCAGCTAGCTTTACCAGTGTGTGGATGCGGGAGAGGGACCAAGGGCAGGAGGTGAGGGGTGGGGGTGCAGCCATAGTTCATACTTTCAGTCCAAAGTTCCCCAAAGCAATTCTCCATTCTCTACCTTCATTTCTACCATCTTCACTCTCTGGCCCCTTCTTTCTCCTCCAAGAACCTAGGCCAGGAAAGTGAGGTCTCAGACACTGTCCCAGAGCCCTGAGCAGACCACATACCTGGAAGCCCTCATCTGTGTTTTTTGAGGGCCTTTTCTCTTCCTCTTCCTCTTGGAATCAACAAACCCTTCTTTTCCTTAGCAGGGATCAGACAGAGAGTCATAGACTCTACGGTGACTTACTTGTTTTGGGATGCCCAGAACTTTCCTGGTTTTAGCACTGCGAGTCCCCTTAGTCCCAAGCAAACTGGGATGGTTGGTCACCCCACAGCCCCAAGTGAAGAGGAGCCGTTGGCACCCCCGGGGCTTGGATGGAGGCCGGGGCTGGGTTAGCTTGCTAGGCTGGGCCCCGAATGGCTAGCTCGCCCGATCATGACCAGCCCCGCACTTCACCTTGGCCTGGCCTTCCCCACTATTTTTGTCTCCTATTTCCTCCTGAGCAGGAATTGGAAAAGAAGCCATTTCTGCACAGGCTGGGAAGTAAATCTTGTCCCACGGCCTTTCTCTTCCCGGCCATTTACCCCGGAGCTGGAGCTGGTGGCCACAGCAGCCCTTCCACACCGCTGCGTGGGGCGCTGCCCTCGCCGGGTCCAGGGACTCCGTTGCTGCCTGCTCCCCGTCACAACTGGAAGCAAAGTTCAAGCTTCTTTGACCAAGGGAGTTTCCACACCCCACTGCACCCTTTTTCTGCTGGTTTCACCCGGGTGATGTCTCTGACAAGAAGAGGGCCCACCCAGCTGGGGTGTGGCTTCTCCCTTCTGCCTCTGCTTGTGCCCCGCGTCGTGCTCTGGCTCTGCCCAATGCACCAGTGATGGAGCTCTCAACCCCAGAGAAGGGGATGCTTCAGGCTGCAATGCCCTTTTCTCAGAGAGGAACCTCTGGCTGGGACCGTAATAATGTTCAAGTTAAACGGTATAAAATTGCTGAATGCAGCTATTTTTGAGCTACACAAATGTCAGTTTTATATGACAAACTGATATATGTGGAAACAGGAATTGCTACTTAGTACATGTAGCTTGTTGCAGAGCATAATCTTCCCAGGCGTCCTGCTGTATAAGAGCAGAAATAGTCAGGTCCTTGGTGGTTATAAATTAGGGACCCTGGGGCTAGCCACCTTCCCCCTCCTGCCCCCCACCTCCCTGGTGGAAAGAGCTGGCAAAGCTGACCTCAAGAGGAGGCCAAAGCCAATAAAAATCGTTCTGCATTTCTTTGTGCCTGTGGTCAGACCTTCAGCCCACATACTCCCAATGCTAAAGGAAGTGTCCACACTGACAGTCACTACAGCAAGTTTGAAATATAAATGAAGGTAAATAACCTCAATGCGTCACTAGGGACAGATCAAATAAACTACAATAAATCCAAATAATGGAATAAATGGAATAACAAGCACTTGCTTAGTAACCTAAAACCAAAAACAACACCACCCCAAAAGAAACCCCCAAAACAAACAAAAAACTCAGGCAGATATATGTCTGATATAGAACAATCTCTAAGATATGGTGGTAAGTGAAAAAAGCCAGATGAGGTATTGTGTACATAGAATGCTGTCATTTGTGGAAAAGAATGATGTGTGAATACTTTGTATAGGGTTTAAATATCTCTGATGGGACACACTAGGTAACAGTAGCTCTCTGAAGGGACCACCAAGGGACAGTGATTACCCCCTGGAGAGCAGTTCTGAAGAATAGATGATGGGGGAAAGAAGACTTGGTTTTCACTGTAAACTTTTGGAATTTTTTCCCATATACACATATTACCTATTTTGGAAAAGATTTCAATTAATTATTTGGAATTTTAAAAATAAAAATAACAAATATGATATGAGTGATATGAAAAACTGAAATTAGTAACCTAGTACAGTAACAAACACTTTGTATATGTTCAATAAATGGTAGGTGACACATAAAAGATTCTTTCTAATTTATGGGCAAGTTAGATGCACTCAGAGAAGGTGAGTAATTTGTTCAGGGTCACACAGCTTGTATGTGGCAGGGCTGCAATTTGGACTCAGATGTATCTGGCCTCAGCACTTTTTTAAATTTTATATTTTCCCTCCCCCGACCCCCTCCACCAAGATTATGTGTTCCTAAGAGAAAAACCATGTACTCTTCAGTTCTGTAGGGCTGTGTTCAGAAGAGGGAGAGACCTAGTCCAGAGCAAATTCCATATGAAAATTTGTACAAGGATAAATGTATTCTAGACCTTCATTCCGGAGAGTTCCATGGGCACAGTGATGATAGCACCCTATTAATTGCCATGTTCCCAAGGGTGTTTGCAGGGCATACAGGTGTCCTTTCTGATTACCAGCCAGGGGCCCTTAAACTCTGAGAGCTTAGTGGGTACCTGGTGTGTTGAATGAATGAATGAGTGAATGAAAGGCCTAGAGGAGCAAGAAAAGAGATGCCTCAGCCTCACAATGCAGAGCTCAGAAGTAGAGCACAGTTCCCCTCCGCTCTCCACAGCCAGAAAACAATTGGAAAGCACAGCTTCTCATCCCAGCTCATTCCCTTCATGTATGGCTACTGAACATGTCTGATCATGAAACTGATACTGGTGCAAGCAATTTCAGCTCAGTCTTCTATGCAAATATCAAGAAACAGCTGCTGCCTCGACTGCGTGGGGTCATGGGTGGCAGTCAGTGTGCTTGAGCCAGTTCAAACCCAGCCTTGTTATACAAGAGCCCCAAAGCATGTGAGGGCGTCTGTTACATCAGAGCTCTGACACCAGCTACGGATGTCTCCTTCCCAGAATTATTCCACTGCCCTTGAGAGGTTAGCAACATCCCTTTTCAGGAATGGTGGGATTCAGTTGAGTGGATCTTTTACTTCTGGATCCTCTGAGATGTTCAAGGATTGGGAGATGTGTCTGAAGATGGGGGTTCCTGGCAGCAGGTGGGAGTGTGGCCAGTCCTTGGGGGTGGCCCTCAGGGTAGGTCAAAGGCCTGCCAGGAGTCTAATTTGCATTCACCCTAGGCTGGACAATGACTTTCCTTTGCCCCTGAGGACACCAGAAACCAAGTGTAAGGGTCCAGTGAGATAAGTCTTGGCAGCCTCTGCTCAGCTGGGTTTCTCAGGGACAAGAGGAAGCCTGCAAGCAGGGAAAGTGGCGGGGGTTGGGGTAGCACTCACAGAGGCCCTGCCAACTGAGGCTGCACTGCACGTCTTAGGGCGGTAGCCAGAAAGAAAGCGAACTTCCTCTAGGCTCTTCTCAGGCCTCCCATCCTCTATTCAGTTAAGTCAAGGCTTGACTAAATAGTATCAAGCTGGAAGACTTTGAGCTGAACCTAGAAGTGGAGCTCTGAGTGCGCATGTTTCACACCCAAGTAGAAATGAATTTTATATGACTTGCTTTATAAAATCACCCACTCTCCTCCACTGCCGATTCTGGTCTACTTCCTCTGGTCCACTTCCTTTTCTTGTGCCTGCTCATTTATTTTTTTTAACTTCTGTGGGGAAGGGTATCATTACCCATTGTTTTCAATCAGCTTCTCTTTTCTATACTTCCCTTCTCTTTTAGGTAGAACAAATCCATTTTCTTCTTCTATCCAACATCCTTTTCATGTTGCTTTCCCCCTCTTTTTCAGCTTCACATCCTGCTTACTGTTTGCTAAATCCAGTGTATCTGCTTTTAGTTTTTTACCCTCCTTCGTTTCTGTTTATGGCTTTTTAGTAAACCCCTGAATAAAGACTGGGTCTGAGGTTCAGTTTGCTGGACCCCCAGAATTTATTGCCAAGAAAATCGTAAGGTTTAATTTTTTTTCCTTTGGACCAAATAAAACTAGGGAGTTGCTTGAGCCCCAGTCTGAACTTTCCCTGTGGGGATGCCACTGTGCTGTTAGAATCCCAGAATCTGAAGTTACCCTCCGAAAGCTGCAGTTTAGGAGAGAAGGCTGCCATTCTGGGTGCCTGCTAAGTGTCATGCTCCAGACTCAAGATCTCACTTAATTCTCTCTGTACCTGCCATGGGAAATGATTATCTACACTGTACAAATTAACCAACAGAGCCTCAGAGAAATCTGGCTAACTTGTCCAAGGATGCCACAGAGCCAGGATTTCAACTCCAGATGCATTTCTGCACAAAGGCCTGCTCCCTGCAGTGCATAGTGCTTTTCCCTCTGGAGTAGCAACCTGCAGGATATTGTAGGCCAGTTCTCTAAACAAGAACTGGAGAACAGCAGACACAGGCCCCCTGAAAAGGAGCTGGTCCATGTTGCAACCCCAAATTGGTTGGGTCTCTCTCCCTTCTGGACTCAAAACAAAGAGCACTGACCCTTGGGAAATGGTGAGTGGAAAATGGAGGGCGGGATATTATTAGCCCCTCCAGCCACTACAAGGTGTTCCTGACTGCAGGACCCCCAGAACCTAGTTCTCATCAACAGTGATGAAGAAATTGGGACCATTTTCTCTGGAGAAGAAAAGGCTGAAAGCTGAAGGGTCAGCCAATTTCCTGCCTTCAAGTACTGCATATATGGTGAATTTAAGAAGCCATACTTCATAGGGGTGCACATATTTCATGCATCAATGGTTGGAAGACCCTGGCAGGTCCCTCCAGCTCTGCCTCAGTTTCCTGATGTGTGAAATGAAAGCATTGGACCAGATCACCTCTAGGGGCCTTGTCAGCTCTGGCACACTTAGTGTTTCAGCAAGAATATAAAGACAAGGAAGCAAGCATTCTTAAAGAGCAACACAAGCCCTAGGTCAGCAGAAGTGTGATCTGATGTCAACACAGTGGCTGCCCCACGGGCTGCCCACGGAACGTGACACCACAGGGCCACAGCCTGCAGCATCACATGAAGTTCTGTATGGAGACAGAGCCGATCTGCATCTGTTGATTTCGAGTCCTGACAAGTCTTGAGCTTTACCTTGCACTAGATAGGAAGGTTCTCAGTCTGCAGCCCTCCCCACACCCCTGGCTGTCTGGAAGCCAAGTTTTACCAGGTTCTGAAGGTTTCTCATTGATGATGACAGCTACATTTATAACACACACTTCTTAGGATGAAGAGAGAGCTAAGGCTGAAGGCAGATCTTGGATTCCACACTAAGGAACTATAAGGAAAAATTTTACAGCTGGTACCCCCTCCCCTGTGCAAGTAACTTGAGTGACTGTCTATTCCTATAGCAATGAGCCCTCCTAAAACAGAATGGCACTGTCCACCCACCAAATGCACACCTAAGCCACGAAAGAGCAACAAGAGAAAACCCTACCCAAGGCAAAGGCCTCTCTGGGTTAGGGAGTTGCCCCTTTACAAAACCTGCCATTAGTTTGGGTTTGACACCCCTCCCTCCCCTTTCCTCTCCAACGTACTTTATGGTATTTATTTCTGTCAAAGTAAACTGTGAAATTATGAAAGGAAATGCTTTATAACTTTTTTTAATAATTAAGAAAGAGATGGTCTTTTAAACTGTGTTTAATTATCAGTTAAGCCAATATTTATTAGGCATCTTTACCATATACTAGTGTAAGGGCAAATAAAAATTAAAAATAAGAGGCTAATTTTCCTTGTTGAAAATAAGGGAAAAGATTCTCTTCACCTCTTTTTCCTCACAGCATTTACTTTAGAAAGCTTGCAAGTACTTTCTCCGCTCTTTGAATATATATAAATACTTTTGAAACTTAATAGGCCTTTTGTCAGCTTTATGACTTAGGAACATCTTTTCAAGGACCTGGGCCATCATCCCTTTGAAATGTAAGCATCAAGGGAGATAGCACACTTACTGTCTAGTGTCTGTGGGAGGGTAGGAGCCTAACTCCTCAGACTGGCTCCAGATTGCAAAACTACTTGTTGTCATAAAGATAAGAGAAGTATGTTTCTCCTCTGGGTAGAGCCAGATAGCTAACACAAATGGCCACCTATTTACCAGGTAAATTTAGAATAAACTATGTATAAAAAATGAGATGACTAGCTATTGTTTATCTTGAGGATACATATGTAAGGGGTTGTGTCTGCCTGGCCATCTAAAAGGGTGAGATTTCTTTCTGTCCTTGCAGTCTCTTAGCCTATGATGTGCATCTGGCTTACTGCTTGTTCAATAATAAAACTGTTTTCTTTCTCTACTACCTTCGTGGAAAGGATTTCCGTGTTGGCAGAAGATTTTGTTTTTAATTACATTTCTCCAACACTAGGCACTGTGCTAAATTCTGCAGAGGTTAAAATTTTTTTCTGTTTAGAAACAGAATATAAGAAAAGTCATGGGAAGCCCAAGGATTGGACCTTTATATCTGTCCCCATAGGAACTGGGGAAAGGTGATAAAGAGGGTGTCACAATGAAAATTGCCATTGAAACTGAGTCTTAGAGGGTGAGAGGAGTCTTCCAGGTAGACAGAGATGGTGGTGGCAGTGAATGGGGGATGGGCTTTGAAGCTGAGGTGCAGAGAGTTTGAGCATAGGGAGGTTTCCAAGGGCCAAGGCCAGGTGGAGAGAATGTGAGGGAATATACTAAGAACAGAAGGAAGCGAGGATGGTGGGGTAGGGAGGAACCAACGTGTTCCTGGAGCATTCAGGGAAGCCCAGTTTAGCCTGAGTGGAGGGCTCAGGTAAGGAGGCAGAGAGAGCCAAAGCTGAGGAGACAGAAGCAGAGGAGACTCAAATTCCATGCTAGGGAGTTATAAGGAAAATTATGAAAGACTCTGAAATAGGCACACACACAAAATTACTGAGTGTGCTCTCCAGCACTCCCTTTTGGGCTATCTCCCACTTTTATAGTCTGAGCTAATTTACAATGCTGTAAGTTATAGAAAACTGATAGCAGTGGAATTTTATAGAATTTCCATAAATTCTTGTTCATGGAAATACAGATAGTGTCTGGTAGAGATGTGCTAGATAAGTGCCCCGTGGATATGGACCAATTTTGCCTTTATCTGCAAATCCATGTCAGTATTTCTGGAAGCATCTCACCCATGCTATTGCTTTGGCTGTAGTCTGCTCATTCTCATTGCTGTGTAGGATTCCACTGTGTGACCATTCCACAATTTGTTATCATTTCTACTGTTGACGCACATGTGCATGGATTTCAGTCTGGGGCTAGTTGGGAAAATGTTGCAATGAAAATTTTTGTGCATGTATATCTCCTACAACACGGATGCCTTTATTAACTTTTTTGGCAACTGGCCAGTACAGGGATCTGAACCCTTGACCTCAGTGTTACAACACTGAGCTCTTAACCAACTGAGCTAACTAGCCAGCCCCTGGATGCATTTTAAAAGCTCAATGTTGAGCCAAAGAAGCCAGACCTAAGAGTGGATATACTGTATAAATCTGTGTATGTGAAGATTGAAAATAGGCAAAGCTAAGCCATATGGTTTAGAGATGTATATTTAGATTAGGTCAAATTATAAGGAAAAGCAAGGAAGCAATCACTGTAAGTCAGGATTGTGGTTACTTGTGGGGCAGGAGGAGGCTGTGGTCAGGAAGGGACATGAAGGAGGCTTCTGGGGTGCTGTCAAGGCTCTCTTTTTTGGCCTGGATGGTGGTGGAGATCAATTTTTAATAAGTTGTTAACCTGGACACTATCCTTTCAGTGAGTGATATTTCACAATAAACATAAATTTAAGGAAAAGAACAAGGTGGTTTGCAAAGATATTTAAAGAAATGTGACATAGATTTTCTTCCCTACGAAGACTCATAACCTAAAATAGTTGCTCTTTGGCTAAACAAGAAGATGAGGTGGTTGAGGCACTGATTGTGGTCAGAGGGCCATGAGAATCCACCCCGCATGGCAGTCAGCATATTCTGAGCACCTAGTGAGGGCAGGCAGGGTAAAGACTAAGCTGGAAGCCTCAACCTTCCTTTGGCTCTCCTGGGCAGATGAGTGACTCAAGAGAGCTCAGCCTCTCAGAATTCCTCTACTGTGCTGCTGAGAACAAGACCTGGGAAAAGTCAGCTAAGATGTGGACTCCACTGCCTCATACAACAGTGACCTGCTATGAAGCAGCAGGAGTTCCACTCCCAGTTTATCTTGTCTGTTACAGGTGCTAGTTCTGAATATTTGGGGGCTTAGGCCTCTGGGTCAGATGTTGGGGCTGGGGAGGAGCAGCTTGATGCCCCGGATCCTGAGAAGGAGGTTCTTTGAGGTCAGGGTCTCTGGTTTGGGAGGACCGTACCTGCACTGCTGCTCTTCCACAGCTGACCAGGGTGGAGAAAGGTGTCTCCTGGGCCTGGGGCGCAGTGGGGGAGGGAACAGAAGTCAGTCCTGAGCTGGGTCAGGTCCAGCATATCCTTTCATCTTCTGGCCCCATAACTCTGGGTCCTTCACAACCTCATTCACAAGGCTTCAGTGTTCTTAAGGTACTCAAATTTTCTGAGCTTCAGTTACCCCATGATACCATGATAACAACATATGTTGTTTCTTGAGCACCAAAGATGGGCCAGGTGGTGTGCTTGGGATGTTATATACCATGCCATTAATCGTCACAGAGAGCCAACATGTATTCATTACCTGGGTGCAAGGACTCATGGCCCA
The DNA here is from genome assembly GCF_027409185.1 of Cynocephalus volans. Classification (NCBI taxonomy): domain Eukaryota; kingdom Metazoa; phylum Chordata; class Mammalia; order Dermoptera; family Cynocephalidae; genus Cynocephalus; species Cynocephalus volans. The sequence goes on from NC_084470.1 coordinate 50,646,835, forward strand.
TCTGTTTTAAAAACTGAAAACAGACTTAGCAAGCCTAGGTGATGTGCATAGTTACTAAGCACAGAGCCAGGATTTCATTCCAGAGCCAAGCTGCCTCCCAGGCCCCATCAGTGAAGAGGGGACACTTGTGGAGCAGGGCTGGAGAGTAGATTTTATGGAGACTGGCATGTGACTTACATATAGTAGGTGCTCCCTTCCCAGGGCAAAGTGCCAGGTCAGCCTGGGGGCTAAGAGGCACCAAACTGAATTTGGGTTGAGACTGTTTCCTGCTCTGCAACCTTTTGTGAAAATACAGCCAAGCAAAGAGGACGGTGAAAGATGAGAATCCACTCTGGCCTTCCCAAGCCCATTTCTCTCTTCCAGGTGTTCCAAACCCCAGTCACTGCCCCCCATCCCTGAACCACCCACAGTGGTCCCCAAGGCTCAGCAGCCCAGTGCCCCTCCCACCCAGCCTCCTTTCAGGAAGCCCAGACCCCTCCAAACCACCCTCAGGGCACAGGATGCCCTGTGAAGTTTTCCTGCCCACTTTCACAAGTTCAACCTTCTTATTTCCTTTTGGCTCAACTTTTTCCTACCTCAAGTTTTCCATCTCAAGTACTTGAAAAAGGAAAAAAAAAAAAATTGGGGGGTGGGGAAGAGGGGAGGAAGAATCCTAAAATTCCCTAGCTTTCTCTGGACTCAGCTATAAACTCACAAACAAGGCAGGGACTGCAGGCCTCCATGAGGCTGTGATTGCTAGACACAAGGCAAGCACTGAGAAATAGCGAGCTGCAGGCAGTCCTCCGATGTATTCCCTCCTGTCTTGCACTTCTAACTTCTTTCCAAAGACTGTGTTTTCAACCACAAAACGTTTTGAGCCTGAATCCTCCCAATGGCTATAACAGCATATATCACAATCCAAGACTGAATTTGTGCCAGCAATTTATTAATTAAAATAGTTGTTACTATAAATGTGATAGAAGCTCATTATAAAAATTTTAGATGGCACAAAAAAGCATGGAAGAAAGAGGAAAAAAACCCACAGAACTATCCACAATCTAACTTCCTAGACTCAACCACAGCAATCTTTTAGCTTTTCTCCATCTAATCTTTATACATATTTTATATTTATGTTAAGCACATTTCTATTTGTATTAAAATGCAAGCTCTTTAAAAAACTCTTTATTGTTAAATCTTCAAACATATGTAAAAGCAGAGAGTGACCCCTTGCACCCATCGCCCAACCTCAACAATTAGCAACTGGTGGTCAATATTTCATCTGTTTCCCACTTCATAGCCCTAATGAGTTATTTAACTTCACCTATAAACACTTAAGTGTGGGTCTCTGAAAGATGTCTCTGTAAAAAAAAAAACAAAACTTCAATACTATTTCTCATCTTAAAAAATTAGCAATAATTCCTCAATATTACCCAGATGCAATTTTATGTCATGCTTTTTCCAGTTAATGTCAAATCATGAGCTTTTCTCCATGTCCCTAAAATGTAATTATTAATGTTTCTAATCATATCCCATTGTGTTGGGTGTGTTAGATGACATAAGCCTCCCACTCTTCCACTCCCTTGGACATAGGCTGAAGAATCCTCAAGAAAATGGTCTCTTTTTGTAGGCAAGTGGAAGGCAAACAGCATCTTTACCTACTTTGACCTCTGTGCCCCACCCTACCCCACCCACAGGTGCTGAATAGCCCTCTGAGCCTACCTGGGCTGGACCTGGGAAGGGAGACTCTGGAGGTTCCAGTCAGCTACCCTGTCCCACGCAGACTCCACCAGAGGCAGTATTTCCCTTTCCCTCCCTCTGGGGCATCTTTATTTGCAAAGTTAGCCAATAGCATCTGGTTTCCTGTGAGGCAGGCTATCTTTAGATGCTGCTTCAGACAAGCTCAGAATCTCCAGGCTGGAGACCAGCTGACCCCAGGAGGGTCTGAATTCACAAACCTGGAAGATCCAAGCCTGAGGGCAGACCTGGGGAGCTGGAGAGAACTAGATGATTGGGGACTGTGCTATTTGCCCCCACATGGGTGGAGGGCTGGAGCAGCCCATGGTCAGTACAGCACAGTTCAGCTCTCACTAATAGGCACCTTCAGGCAAGCTGTGAAGGCTCATGGAGCCTCAGATTTCCTCCTTGTAAAAGGGAGCCCATAATACTCACTGGTCAGCACTGGGATGCAGATTAAATGAGCTATAGCCTGTCTCCTCAAAGTGTGGCCCCAGGGCTGGGAGCTTATTAAAAGTGCAGCATCTCATGTAGATTAAAATGTGCATTTTAGTGAAATTCTTGGGAGGTTGGTAAGCACTCTGAGTTTGAGAAGCATGGGTACTAGAAAGCATCTAATGAGTGCCTTGCACCTGGCAGATGCTTAACAAATATTTTTGCCTCACCTCCCTGCCTGAAAGCATTTGGTGGCTCCCTGTACCCACCAGTCAATCCCAAGTTACTCATCTGAGGGCACAGCTTTCGCCCACCACCTGGCCCAGGTTCCCTTTCCCATTCTCCCTGCCCAGCTGGCCCTGGCTCTCCCAGGCCATACTCCCACTCCTCTCTGCCCTAGTGCCTTAGCCTTCTGATCATAACACACATCGCACCCATCACTGCCTCACCTTCCCATCTTCAACACCTTCCTGACCCATCCTCAGGGCAAGCACTAATCCAATCTGTCCCCAGCCCAGTGCCTAGCCAGGGCCTGGCACACAGTAGGGCTTCAGTTCACATTCGTTCAATGATCAGGGACTCTTTGAGGCCTCCCCTGGCTCCTGGCTGGCCACGTCCCAGCCTATGCCCCAGCACTCCCTTGGCTCTGATCACTGTGGTCTCCTGTGGGCAGCAGGTCCTCTGTGCGCTCCCCACCTTGCCCCTCCTCAGCTCCCGGTGTGCACTGGCCAGGACGGAGCTGGGGGCTGGGACTGGGTGCTGCAGGTTTGGTGGTCTGTTCCTTTCTTTGTTTCCTCCTGGCCTCAGGGTTTGACCACCTCTCCCTGCCCTTGGGCCAGAAGGCTGCAGGATGCTGGCAGAGTCCAGTGGACACTGGCCCTTTCTTGCCCCTACCCCATGACACATCTCTCAGGGTACACTGAACGGGGCTAGCTGCTTCAGCCCCTTTCCCTGCCTTGAACTTCTCTCCTGCTCCTCCACATGCTCCTTTTTGGGACAAGACTCTCCCTCTCTTCAGCTCCCACATTCTTCCTGGACAATCCCTGTGATCGCGATTCCATGTGTCCCTTTCCAGCTGGGGCCTGGTTCACTCCCCATGTCCATCCAAGTCCAAGTCCTCCCACCTGTCTGTTGTTCCTCTCGCCATTTACTCTACCCAGAAGCCGATGGACTCTTTCTAAAACCCAAATCTGGGCCAGCCCGTGGCTCACTTAGGAGAGTGTGGTGCTGATAACACCAAGGCCACGGGGTCGGATCCCTATATAGGCATGGCCAGTTAGTTCATTTGGGAGAGCGTGGTGCTGACAACACCAAGTCGGGGGTTAAGATCCCCTTACTGGTCATCTTTTAAAAAAGATAAATAAAAAAATAAAACCCAAATCTGCCAACATAAAACCCTCCAAGGGCTCTCCTCATCCTCAGTTTAAGTCCATGGCCTTGTAAGCATGACCTTAGCATGATACACCTGTTCTTACTTCCTACTATGCTCTAACAACTTCCATGATCTCCAACACACCATCTCCCAACCTGTGCACACTTTGGGTGCTCTTCCCTTCCCACCTCACCTGGCTGTCAGATCTGGAGCTTGATTTCACCTTCCTTTGAAGCTAACAAGCAAGTCCCTCCTGCTGCATGGATGCTGGCAGCAGACAGGACCTGAGGCAGGGCAAGCAGCATGAGCCCCCCAATCCAGTGGGCAATGCCACGGGCCCAGATGGATACTGTACACATGGGGGTGCATGACATGGAAGAACTCTGGGTGCAGGGAATGTGCCATGTTATAGCAAGCCATGAGCAAGCCTGCTTTCTGGCCCCGAGGGAGATGCCATCTTATCCTCAAGGTCGCTCGCTGCAAACACAGCCCTGAGGAAGGGCTGAGTAAAGAGCACTTGGGGCTTGCATTGTTGGAACATTCAGCGCCCTGGGAAGAGCCTCGGCAGCCTTCTCCCTGCCTTTGCAGGGTTCTGTGAAGGCATCTCTGGCTCTGTCCTGGGTACTCTCTTCTTCCTGGACCCTGTTCCCCACTCTGGATGCAGCCTCAGTCCTTAGACCCAGTCTCCATCCATTCTTCCCCAGCCCCTGTGGCTTGGCCCTCTGTTTTAAATGCTCCTTGTCTGCAAGTTCTTTATCATACTCAGTTTTTCCAGTTGAGACAGTAAATGCAGAGGACAGCTTGGTCTCTGTTGGGCAGAGGAGGGAGGGTGTGCTGGGCTGGCTTAAAGGCAAGAGCCAAAGCAGAGAGGCTGTGAGGACAGAGGGAACAGCCTGGCCAGTGAGGGGTGCATACAAGACATGCTGGAGACTCGGCTTGAGTAAGCTTTGTGGGATCTGTGGAGAGACACAGGAAAGGGATGTGAGGATGTGGTTCTGCCTTGAATGCCAGGCCATAGCATATTTCCACTTTATGCTGTGGGCTCTGGGGAGCTTTGGGAACCATCACAGCAAACAACTGTGGAGCACTGGGTATGTAGTAGGCAATGTTCTATGTCCTCTGTGTATGCGAACTTGTGTAGTCCCTCCCAGTGACCCCATGAAGCAGCTATTATTACCCTATTTTACACACAGGAAACTGAGGCAAGGAGAAGTAATGCAACTTGCTCAAGGCCACATGGTTTATATGTGGCAGAGCCAGGATGCAAATTCAGCGTTGAGGTTTCACGGTCCATGCCACGCATTCTCAGTGGGGTGATGTTGCTTACAAGAGGGTGTAAATTAGTTTTTGGAGGGTTCTTGTGCTTTATGGATAAAGCACAGGTACCCATACAGGAGGTAAACAGATAGGCAGTGCAGCTGTGGAATTAGAATATCATTGAGTGGGGAGGTGATAGTGAAAAAAATGTTGAGAAACCCTTGTCTAATCTAATCGGACCACTCTGCTGTGTCTCATGTTTAATGCCCGGGATTTAGGGAGCATCAGTACAAAAGTGATATCTTCAGAATGATAAATCAATGGTTGGAGTGAGAGAAAGCTGCTGGCATAGCAGAGAAAGGCTGATAGACACCAAGTGCTTTTCTGTGCCAGGCACTGTATGGGGCACACTGTCCATAATGTCTCTTTCTGATCTGCACCTTCAAGTTAGGTATTTTTATTTCCATTTTCAGATGATGAAATGAGGAGAAAACAGCAATGCGTCCTAGGCCTCACCACTGGAAAAGGGTCAGGTCAGTCAGGATTTGAATGTCCTGACCCTGAATGCGGGTTGAGAGTGGTGAGAAGGGAGCTGAGGAGTGGGTGGCAGAAGAGGGGGGGATTTCACTAAGGAGAATGCATAGAGTTGGTGAGAGACTGAAAATGTTGAGGGCCCTGTGAGAACCCAAAGGCTGTTCTGCCATTGACAAGTCAAAAGCCAGACACTGGGAGACTGCAGAAGCAGAAAAAAGTTTCTCTGTACTCTTCCCCCCACTAAGAGGAGAAAAGATCAGACATAGAAAATTGGAAAGTTGGAAAGTAGTAAATCTAGACAAAGTAAATGCTATTTACTGCTTCCCTCTGTCCTAATTTGTAAATTTTAATATCATTTACTGTCATTTCCCAGGCTTGTTTCATAGATTCTGCTCAACAATAATAAAAAGCATTTCCCTTTGGGATGATAGGCAACAAGATCTGGAAAGAACTCTAGGAGTGTTTTGGATAAAATATTTTCAGGCATCATTAAACTATCTCCTATGCAATATTTAAAAAATCCTTCCTGTCCTCAAATATGGTATGCGTTCCCAATAAAGTAGCACTTGCCAATGGAGAATAATAGGAAAATGAGCAAATAGACTACAACCTTGAATTATAAAGCTCTTCAAAATATATAATTAATTCAAATTAATTGCTAATATATTGCTTGCTGATGTTCTGGAGGGTCTGCTTTAAGACATAAAGAAAATAATAGTTGCCTCTCACAATGTCCTTAAAGCAGCTTTTTCTATTGTTGCTATAACATGATGCGATAACATGCTGTAACATATTGTTGAGATAACATGATGCTCAATACCTGGGAGGGATAAAATATCAGATCTCCTGAGTCCCTATCATTGGTCAGATATTGAAAAATAAGCTGTCAGTCTAGCCAACTGCCCAGGATATAAGTGCGCCTACAAGATAACCTTATATGTGGCATCAATGACTATAGAGATGACAGAAATTTTCTAAACTACTGGTTCCAATAGGATTTTATTTACTTCAAACACTGTCATTACAACAACAGAAGCCAAGGGGTTCATTATGTAGTGCAATTGTGGAAGAGCACATCCAGAGGCAGCCCTGCACTAGTTGGCACAAATGCAGCAGGTCCACTGACCCTAAGACACTAGCAACAAGTGATATTATGGAGTCACATTGTGCTTTTGGGCTGTAGTGCATACTGTTCAATACACGACTATAATTGGACTACAAAGTGGAGGGTGGGATTCTGGGCCCAGTGTAAGCCAATTTAGTTCCTGGTAAAGTTCCTCAGTTGGAAAATTTAAATCAAGAATTTTAGACACCTCAGGTACACTTTTTAATCCTTCAGAGCCAATAATTTCACCTGAATTGACTGATACTTGTTTCAAAATTGCATTCTAAGGTGCAAGACAGCAAAAGCTGTGAAAGAAACATTTGACCACCTAATTCCTTAGTACTCAGAATACCTGAAATTATCATTTGTTTGGCTGCTGTTGTCAGTGAAAACTTAGTATGAAATTGTAGCTACAGGTAAAAACAGGTGAAGCCAGGTTGGAGAGTGCTGCATGACAGTCAACATGTCATAACAGCAAGAAGCCCTCTTCTTAAGTATCTTAATAGGCTCTGCTCTTTTATAGCAAAAATAAAATCTCGTTATTATAGAAAAGTTGACTCAAGTCTAAAACAGAATATCAATATTTATTTTGGCTTGAACCCACTGCCAAAAGAATCTGTTCTGAGTAAATCACAATGACATTTTTTATCAACGTTTGAAGATAATGAGGATCTAGGTCTGTATGTGGCTGTAGAAGACATTTATCTGGCTGTTTACTGTCCTGCAGACATAATTGTAAGCATGATCTTATGTCCTGAAGTCATAAGAGTTAAGTGATAGGGCCTCGAGTGACAAACTGGACAGAAGGGGGCGCTCGGTGTTTAGGAAGCAATGCTGCGTCGCTCACTCAATACACTTGTTGAAGAGACCTTGCAATAACTCTTCAGTTTAGAAAGAGCTGAGACTGCATGCTGGATGCTGTTGCTCACTCCAAAGTTTCTGACATTCTGTTTGGTATACAGACTTCATATTATTTCAGTACCTTTAGCACATTCAGTTCCAGCAAATTTGGGATATCCTTGAAGCTGTATTGGGTGCAAGGATATACATCTTTCAATACTTTGGCTTAAATGGAAAATTTACATAAGATTGCCTTTTCAAAAGTGTTTTAGGGCTTCAGGTCAAGAAGGCGGAACAGATGGTCCCCAGAGTCACTCTCTCCCATAATTAACCAATTTACAACTATTAAAAAGCAGTGACAGCCAAGCTGGGGCCGCTATAGCTCAGGGGAAGAGTAGGAGAGACCTATGGAGTGAGTACATGAAGGTGGGAGAAGCCTAGATGAGAGAAAAAAAGGATCGCTCCAACCATTTTGAATCCCGGCCGCTTCCGGGCTGGAGCTGCTGAGTGTGTGGAGCAGGAGCTGGCAAAAGCCACAGCTGTGCCCTTCGGATGAAGTTGCTCGTAGGCGGCAGGGGAGAAGAGGACCTTGGTGGCCCTCGGGACAGCAAGACCACTAGTAGGGCTCCCATGGACCCACATAGGAGCAAGGAGCCACAAAAACTGAAAAAAGGAGCCACTCAGAGACCGGTGAGTCATCGCAAGGGACCAGCTCATGGCCCGTCCCATGGGAAGTGTTTGGAGCATGCGCAGTTGAGGAGATGGGCCACCAAGGGAACCTTGGGACACAGCAAGGACAGCCGATCTGCCCTCCAATCAGCACAGGCCCACTCTGTGTAGACTGGTCAGGAGTATAGAACTGCAGGGAGAGCAGTTTGCTGAGAAGACTCAGGTCCAGACCTGAATTTCCACACAACCCAGGTGTACCAGATCTCATGAGAGCCAGAAGTACCTATAAAGTCAACCATTAAAACCTGAGCTGCACAAAAAGCCTGCCCCAGGAAATAAGCAGCAAAGCAGCAATTTAGCTCAACGACAGTGCTCAAGTGCTGGTCTCCACAGGAAGTTCCCCCATTTTAGAAGTAAGTAAAGGACAAGAAATGAGTTCCAGTGCAGAGTTTAAGCAGTGGGAACAGTGAATAATCCTACACAGAACTGAAAGAAAAAACAAAATACCCACAGATCATAGTCCAAGTTTGATATTAACTAGTCAGTAAAGGTCTCACATCACCAAAGAGCATTTATAAAACCTAGAAGGACCGGGAGTCCCCTGGGCCTAAAAGCCAGAGTGGGGGAGGGGCTGGTGGCTTCAGCCATGCCCCCAGGCACCTGCACCCAGCTCAGCAATGACCACCAAGCCACTGTAGGAAATATCCCGTGCTCCTGAGCCAGGGCAGTGGGGGGCTGAGGACTTTGACTACACACCCCTGATATCTGCATTCAGCCCAGCAATGACCAAGCCATCACTGGAAGCCCCCTGGTCTTCCCTGCAGGAAAGAAGGGGGTGCCACAGGCCTCAACAATGCCCGCCTTCCTTCCTCCTTCTCCCATCCTACTTCCTTTCCCCTGTCCCCCTCCCACCCAACTGCTCCACAAAAGCATCTTAGAATGTAAAAACAGATGGAGTCAGGGACCAATCCCTCCTCCTGCAACTTGGCAAGGAGCACGCCAAAACACCACTTCCATGTGAGTGGCCCACCACAAGCACCATCATAGCTATGGCTGCTGAAAAAGCAGCTAGACACCACAACCACTGTGCAGATGGCCCACCAGCCACTCAAGTGCGTTGATTGATACAAGGAGAGTCACCAGAGGAGACCAAAGAAGGGAAGAGGATGTCGCTCTCCACAAAGCCCATTCCAGAGTGACAGAAGAAGCATCTGCTCTGTGATAATATTGGGGGACCTGAACACACCTCTCAGCACTGGACAGATCATCTAGGCAATAAATCAACAGAGTAACCATTAGTCTTTCAGAAGGAGAGAAGAAATTTAGGGTAATTAGAGGGGCAAGGGGGGAAGGAGAGGGGGATGCAGAGAGATTGGACAAGGGGCATAAAGAATAAGTACGATTTGTAATAATATATATACTAATAATATTGATTTTATCAACGTTGAACCCCCCAATATGTATAATCAATTATGATTCAATTTTTAAAAAGTGTTTTAGATCAATGATCAAGATTTTGTAAGTCTACACTGTCAAATTTATTTTACCTTCTTGCAAAAGAGGCTAAAAAGTATATTTCCTTGAAACCAGCACATATCCTGTAGCTTAAGTGTTTGTCTCGGTTCCATAAAGAAGCCATCATTTGTTGAGATCATACATCCAGCAACATGGCTATAATTCCTGGGTTGTGACATCTCTTCATATGGATGGTAATTAGGCAACATATTGTCATATCCAAAAGCTCACATTTGTGTGTGTATGTGTGTGTAATTAGTGTGTTTTTTGTAAGTAAATGAAATCCATCTGTGATTAATATGCAAAATTATGTCTATCATTCTTCTCTGGTAGCCTCATTTGGCCTGAATTATTTCTAAACCTCAATACATTGGAGCAGGAGTCCTAAAGGCTGATTGTAAACTAAAGTAAACGTGCCCCTTTATCCCAAAACAAATCATCGTTTGCCCTGGTCACTTTTTAAAAGTTATTGGTAACCACCGCTATTACGCGTTGCACTTTTGTACGTATGCTGTGCATCGCTGTCAGCCTGACTCATTTGTTCATTCACTCATCAAGTATTCATTGAACAAGTATTACTTGTCCTACCTTGTGCTTGGACTGGTTGCTGGGGATACAAAGATGACAGAGCAGGGTCTCTACCTTTAGACTTGATGGTTTCTGTTTTGACTTCCACCCTTCCAGATGTCAAGAAGAGACAACTCAGGGAACTTTCGGTAATATGTAGTTATCAGAAGTATACAGGAGTGGTCTGTCTTGCTTCTGTTCACTGAACTCTGTCGCTCCTCTCCTGGTGTCTCTGCCTCTCCCCAGCACCCCCAGCGCCAGGAGCATCAGGCTGGGCGCCAGTTGGCAGACATGGCCCTGGCTAGTGGACAGCCTTTGGCTTCAGGACTTTCCTAGGGTTTGTTGGTTTTGCCCAAAGCACATGGCTTTGCTGATGAAAACATCTGCGGCAGCTGCATTTCTCAGGAAGGAGTGGTGTGTGAGTGTGTAAAACTGGCAAGGCTTTGGGTTACAATTTTGTGATGAGCCAGCAGGCTCACAATTATTTGGAGTCACACAGTCCTGGTTCACATTTTGCTACTCTCAAGCTGTGTGGCCTGGGGCCAATTGTTTCTCTGAGCCTGGTTTCCTATTGTTAAAACCAGAGTAATAAAACCCATATGGCAAGGTTGATGTGAGGATTAGTGGTGACACATGTATCATAGTTTGCATGGTGCCCCAAATAGGGAAATGAGGGTAATAAATATCTGTATACTGGGGATACAAAGAGGAAGGAAGAATCTCTTCCTAAGGGTCCTGGTGGATACATTCACCCGGGGAGGACTTATCCTGAGAGGGTCCAAGCTGGGCAAAGGTTCAAGAGGCTGTAAAGAGCCTCAGTCATCAGGGGATCAGCTCCGAGTAGCCTCCGTTCTCCTGGGCTGTCCCTTTAGAATTCTCTTCACTTGGGGGTCCTATTCTCATTTCACCTTGCTCCCTCCCCAGCAAGGATTTCTGAGTGATAGTGACCTTTTCAATTTCAACCTGTCGGTCAATCTTCTCCCTCTCTTCTGCTGAATGGCCTTTTTACATGCTTGGAAAAAAATTAAAATCCAGGTGTTATGGACTGAATTGTGTTCCCTCCACCCCCAAAATCATATGTTGAAGCCCTAATTCCCAATATGACTGTATGTGGAGATAGAGTCTTTAAGGAGGTAATTAAGGTTAAATAAAGTTATAAGAGTGGGGCCCTAATCCAATAAGACTGGTGTCCTTATAAGGAGATAGAGACATTGGAGATGCTTGTGCACAGAAAAAAATCCACATGTGAACACGGTGAGAGAAGGTAGCTGTCTACAAGCCAAGGAGAGAGGACTTGGGAGAAACTAAACCTGCTGACACCTTGATCTTGCACTTCCAACCTCCAGAAATAAGTTTCTGTTGTTTAAGCTACCCAGCTTGTGGTATTTTGTTATAGCAGCTCAAATGGACTAAGACACTAAGTTTGATGTCAATTAATCAGGGTGGAATTCTTTCTCACAGTTTACAGGCTGAAAACCATCAAGAACACCTACAGTTAGAAAGTTTTGTTTAGCTTACTGCAGCAGGGGAGGGCACACATCAAAGGAACCAGGGGAGTATCTCCATGAGGGGGAATTGGAGGGGCTCCTTACAGGATTTGGGCTTGTGCTGGACGAGTCTAAGGAAGGATACAGGAAGCAGGGCCAGTTCTGAATCAGGACTGGGTGTCTTCATGGATTTTATCTGGGACAGGATTGAAGCAGGCTAGAGTCATCACCGGTAAAGAAGCAACAATTACTCATGTTGATCAGAGGTGGGGGGTGTTTAGTCATTCTGTGGCTGTAAAGTGGTCTTGTTTGAGCCTTTTCCAAACATAGTCACAGTGTGTCTTTGTCTGAGCATTGCTGATGTTCATCTGGGAATATTACAGTCTGGCAGCTGAGGCAAATTTTCACTTTTTCTTATATTAGGGAATCGCATGTGGTACAACCTACTCAATAGGAACAATGAAAAGGACAGGTATGATGTGCATATGCAGCTCATGCCACGGTTTACAAAGCACAGGCACCGGGAGTTATTATTTTCAACTCTCCCTTTCAGGGGAGGAAATTGAGGTCCAAGAAGTTTTGAAGAGTAACTCAATGCCACTCAGCTGGTAGGTTGGTGGGGAGGGTCATCTCAGGTCAGAAATTTACCTACATGTAGTTTCCAGCCTTAGAAACCAGGGCTGTTTCTCTAGGGGTTACTGAATGCAGAACAGATGCTTTCAGGGCCTGTAAACTCAGTATGGATGGCTACTGCTCCTTCCCAAAGGGCTTTCTTCCTGGCCTTGGGAGAGCAATGAGAGGTGTGGAACCTGGAAGCTGCTAAGATGGTTGGTTCTGGGAACTATTTCCTAAATGGAAACCTTGCGCTCCCCCTTATGGTCATCACATGAACTGCAGCCCCAGGCCTGTGCTTAGGTAGGTGTAGGTAGTAAGATCTCCTCCAAGGCCACAACATCAGGTGCCAGGGATTGAGCACCTACCCTGAGTCAGGCCCTGTGCATGCTCAGGGACTCATTTGACCCTCAGCCCATAGGCCTGCAAGCTGGGTGTTCTCAGCCAATTCTAGAGATGACAAAACTGAGATGAGTCCTAGTTTATCCATGAAAAAAGAGCTGAAGCTGGGCTTTTAGACCTGGTCCAGTGATAGAGCTACTGATGCGGCACAGATATCCCTTCCCAATTCTGAATTTGTAATGACATTCTAGAGTTACACCCTTATTAGACTGTAGAACTGAGTTGTTGTTTCTGGCTTTATAATTATAAAGGGCTTTGCGGTTTCGCAAGGTATTTTCATATTCATCATCTCTCTTAAGCCACACGAAACCCTGTAAAACAGGTTTATCAAGCATGATTGTTTTTATGTCTATAGAGCTGCACTGTCCAATATGGTAGTCACTGGCCACATGTGGCTATTGAGCACTTGAAATATGGCTAGTCTTAGTCAAAATGTGATGTAAGTGTAAAATACTCACCAGATTTTTAGACTTAGTATAAAAAATGTAAAATATCTCATTAATAATTATGTTAATTTCATGTCAAAATTATAATTTTGGGATGTATTGGGTTTAATAAAATTTTTTAAGTAATTTTATCTATTTCTTTTTACTTTTTAAATCACTACTAGAAGATTTAAAATTACATACATGGCTCACATGCTATTGCTGTTGGGAAGCACTGACCTGGAGCTTGTGATCCGAGTGAGTTTGCCTTGTTCAGGCAAACACCCTTGGAGATATCCCACACAGCAGGCCTGCTTGTTTTACTCTCTGCTGAAGTGTCTGGAGGTGACCAGTTGCAGGATGGGGATTGGGAGAGAGGTGACAGTTAAGACCTTGTTTTCTTCCAAATGGGAAAACTGAAAAGTTCCTGTGGCCTGGTCTCTCTCTCTCTCTCTCTCTCTCACACACACACACACACTTCATATATGTTGTATATCTATGTTTTAACATACCAATATATGTTTTTAAACTCCTGGGATTTAATACTATAAAACTTTGTCAATATCCTTTGATTTAAACTCAAATTACACTACACTCTAGTTACTATAAACTTGTTTCAGATCCTGAGACTGAAGGTTTTTCTAGCCTTGGTCCCTTCCCTCTGGAATTCTTTCCCTCCCCTTCCCTTCCTTTGTACTTGGCTAGCTCTTAGATGGCAGGTCTGGTCTATACAGAGACCTTCTGCCACCTTCTAAGATATATCAGGTCCCCCACCCTATTGATTCTATCAGTTAATTATTTCTTCTTGGTGGAACTGACCACATGTGATCACCACTGTAGGAACACAGGGGCCTGATTAGAATAGGGAGTGCACAAAGGGCAAAAGCCTTAAGTGCACAGAATCAGAACATTACGTGCTGAAAACAGTGAAGATGTTCTGATTCATTAGTGGGGAATACTGAGATCATTTCCTGTCCTGTTCACACACTCCTTTCTGTACTTCTTTTGATACTATACTTAGTTTGTTACATAGTCAAGGTCTTGACATTACAATAAAAGATGAGACAAGCCAGAGCTCGGAGCTGCACCTACTCTCTCCTTTCTTGCAGGAGTTAGCTTGGTGTAGTCCCTCTGGGCCTCTCATTGCTTTCACAAAGTTGGGCTCTGAGTAATCCTTGCGTCTCCGCCACTGAGAGGATAGTGACACACCACCCTCTTGTGTGTGGATATATGTGTGAAATATCCTCCCCACTAAACTGAAGCACAAGAGGGCAGGGACTGTGTCTGTCTCTTCACAGCTGTGTCCTGATGCCAACACAGTAATGCTCAGCAAGGATTTGCCATTGACTGCCTGCACAGCTAGAGGAGAAGTTGCTATTTGCCCACCCCCACTCTGTGCTGGGCACTTCCTGGGCCTTATCATTACTCTCCATTGCAACTCCCAGAGGGAGCCACCGTCATACTTCCCTTGTGGAGAAGAACACTGGCTTGGGAAGGGAATCCACTTGCCCAAAGTCACCACTGAGGTGAGTGCTGGAGTGGGACCAGAGTCCAGGCCGGGCTGGTTCCCTCACCTGTGTGCCTTCCTCCTCACCAAGGAGTGGCCCCCACTCCCAGTTTCCATCTCGGAGAGACTGTGGCCATCCAGGTCCCCCTCAGCTCTGCTCTGTTCTTCGAGAGATCCCATGCTTCCAAGGTGCTCAGTATCTAAGCCCTGATATCTCTAAGGTTTTGTGCTTATCTTGGTGACCCCACAACCAGACCAAGGTGAGAAGACTGTGGGGCCAGGTGGGTGGTGGGTTCAGGTGCTGAGTGCATGAGTGGGGGCACTGAACCCCCAAATTGGGGTCACTGCCAACCAGATGGGAGGGCAGGAGCAGGAAGCAGTTCTGCCCAGAAGGGCCTGGCAGCTGGTGAGGTGGGGTGAGCTCCCTAAAGCAGTAGCCCGGTAGATGTTGCCCTCCCTCTTTCCAGGTGGAGAGGCCTGGGAGGAGGGAGGCCCTTCTCCCCTCCACTTCCTCAGGGGGAATGAGTCAGTGGGAAGAGAGTTCAGATGCGTAGACAGGCCAGGCTGGCAGAAATCAGTGTAACAGGCAGAAGTGTGAACAAGAGTGGAGAAATCAAGCTCCCTACTGTAGAAGAGCAGGTGCCTGACTTGAAAGGAGTTCTTTGAGAGAAGGCTGAGAAGGATGCTCTGAGGACATATTCACCAAGAGCCCCTCCTGCCCTCCTCACAGTAAGGAAACCCCTCCCCCCCCAAAAGGCCACACTGAATTTACACAGCTCTTAAAACCCAATGAACAGGTGCTAGACATCCTGCTTGCCTAGACCTTTGCCTGACACAGACACATGCAGAGATGACAGTAATGTTGACTCATCAAGTTGGTCAAAGACTGCAAGAAATTATAAAGTGCAAGAGCAGACAAGGGATCTAAGGGAGGCAGAGATTCACCTGGGAAAGAGGGACACAGACACAGATGTGGACAGGTCAGAGGTCCCGGCAGGGAGGGGAAGCAAAAGGCAGGCTCCCCAGTGTTCTAGGGAATGTCCATGGGGCCCACTCATGTTATGGACAAGGGGTAAGGTGGCCAGACAAGGATCCTAAGACTTGACCCTGTGCTGTCTGGATTTATCACTGCCTCAAATGGAAAAACTGCTTGAACTATTCAAGTTACTTGAATTCAGCTTTGGGCATAGAACCCCCCCAGCCCAATTGTAGGCTTTGGAGACTTTATACTGTATACAACCAGGCTGCCAAGGAACACCCACTGACCTGAGCTGGAGGAACAGCCAGAAGGATCCTCAGAAATCACCATCCCCCACAGACAGTTGGCACAGAAAGTCTTCATGAAATTGCTAATTTCTCTCCCGTCTTTATTGGCACCTTCTTTTTCTCTGAATCTCCCTTTGCTCAGGGTTATAGATTCTGAACAATAAGCCACAGTGGGTTTCAATGAAAGACTTTATCTCGAATCTCACTTTGCATGAATAGTACACTAGGTGTGTTTTATCTTCACAATGAGTAAGAGCTGAACATGGGTTGACTGATAGTGGTAATAGACAACTGTTTTTAAAACCACTTTTTAGTCATTCATTCAAGCTTCTCCACAACTGTGTGTAAGAAGCAGGTTCTGGCCGACTGGAGGGCTGGCCCTAATGTGTTGTGCCTCAGTATCCTGCTCTGCACAATGACAGGGAGTGACCATGTCCTCCCCTAGAACCTTTCCAGTTCTGTACACTGGTGTGTTTGCCAGATTATCCAGTTCTAGTGGATTTATAAAATTCTTTTCTGGATATACCACATGGAGCACTGAGCTGGGAGTGGGGGTGGAGTGCAGAACTTTGAATTCTAGATACCCAGCGTGGAAGCCACTGAAAGACACACCTATGTCATAGTCTGGGAGGGATGGAAGTCTGTGGCCTGAGAAAAAGAAAGAAAGAAGAAAAATAATAAAGGAGAAAAGAAGCAATTTCCAGATAATAAGGCAACAAGAGTGTCTAAAGGCCCTCCTTCTGGTACAGAACACCTAGTATGATAGATAATTATTTTAAAATACCTTTTAAAATAAATGGTTGATCTGGAATAAAGGCAAGAGAAATCCTCAAGGCCAGAATGCAAATCCACATTGCTGAGGGAAGTCTGGAGCTTGCATTGGTCCTGGGCTCTTGGTGGTCCCTTGGCTGGGAGCCTGGTCTTCATGACTCATGTGCCCACAATGTTGGAAGATGGAGAAAAGGTCTGGGCTAGGAAGAGTGGGAATTCTGTCCAAAGCCCACACAAAGTCAGTATACTCAAAGGACATTCCCTTGATGGGTGAACTAACAACCCTACCCCAACTATGACAATGTCTGCATTGGCCTCAGCATCAGTGAGAAGAAAAAAAGAAGAGTCTCCCCCAGAACTTCCAAACACCAGTTCTTTATTTCTTTCTCTTACCTAATTGCTCTGGCTAGAACTTCCATTATTGTGTTAAATAAGAGTGGGGAGAGTGGGCATCCTTGTCTTGCTCCTGTTCTTGTTTGTCATTGTGGTTTGGTGGATTCATGTATTGATAAGGTTTAATTCCTTTCTTTTTCTAATTTGTGTATCTGCTCTACCAGTAAATTTTGTATTTTCATGATGATTGTTATCATTCTTTCTTTTCTAAATATAGGACTCCCATAAGCATTTTTTATAAGGCTGGTCTGGTGGAGATAAGTTTCCTTAGTTTTTGCTTGTTTGAGAAAGACTTTATTTTTCCTTCATTTCTGAAGGATAGCTTTGCTGGGTATAATACTCTTGGTTGGCAGTTTTCTTTTCTTTCAGCACTTTGAATATATCATCCCATTCTCTCCTGGCCTGTGGTGTTTCTGCTGAGAAGTCTGCTGTTAGTCTGATGGGGCTTCCCTTACATGTAATGTAATGCTTTTCTCTTGCTGTTTTTAGAATTCTCTTTGTTTTTAACTTTTGATGGTTTGACTACAATATGCCTTGGAAAGGATCTTTTGGGGTTGAATCTATTTGGGACCTTTGAGCTTCCTGCATCTTGATGTTCATATTGCTCTCAAGACTTAGGAAGTTTTCAGTTATTATTTCATTTAATAGGTTTTAGATACATTTTTTTTCTTCTCCTTCTGGAATTCCCATTATTCAAAAATTTTTTCGCTTAATGGCATTGCATAAATATTGCATGTTTGTTCATTCTTTTTTCTTTTCTTTCTTTTTTTCCCCTCTTTTTGGATTATGTCAAAACAGCTGTTTTCAAGATCAGAAATTCTTCTGCTTGAGCTAGTTTGTTGTTAAGACTCACGAATACATTTTTTATTTCTTTCAATGAATTCTTCAGTTCCAAGATTTCTGTTTGATTTATTTAAAATATATATCTATCTCTTTGTTAAATTTCTCATTCAGATCATGAATTGTTTTTCTGATTTTGTTGACTTGTTTGTATTCTCTTATACCTCAGTGAGTTTTCCTTAAGATTATTAAATTGAATTCCTTTTCTGGCAAGTTGGCATTTTCAAATTTTTGGGATAGTTACTGGAGCATTATTGTGCTTTTTTAGTGGTGTCATGTTTTCTTGTTTATTCATGTTTTTTCATGTTTCTTGTTTTCCCACATTGATACCTGTGCATCTGGTGGGATAGTCACCTCTTTGAGTTTTGTAGAGTGGCTTGTGTGGAAAGACTTTCACCTGTAAATGTCTCCTAGGGTGTTGATTGGGTAAAGTACATTGGCTTTGTTCTGGGTCTGTGCAGTTTCTTCAGCTGTAGTACATGTTCATTATGTCTACAAGCACCTCAGCAGCCTAGACTTGGGGAGTTTGTGGCAGTCTTGCTAGGGATGGTCTCAAGGGTTGGTTCTCAGGCTGGGTATGTTCTTGTGCTTACTATGAGTCAGCTGTCTCAGGAGCTGGCACACTGGGGATGGGGTTGCTGGGCTGATTCTCAGGCTTGGGGTACAGGCACATGGCATGTCAGAGTCTCTGGGACTGGTACACTAGAGATAGGGTCACTATGCCGATTCTCTGATCAGGGATGGGCCTTCAGGGGCACATCAGTTAGGCAATTTCTCACTTAGATTTGTGGGCACATGATGGCTCAAACATTCAGGGATGGGTCTGCTAGGGGCATGACAGCTGGGCTGTTTTTCTGAGCTGGGGCCGTGGGCACACTTTGACTCAGCTAGCTGGGTGTGGGTCTGCCAAGCCATTTGTCAGGGCCACATGTGAGGTCATATTTCCCATGGTGGTTTAGGAGTGGGTCTGCCTAGGGTGAGGCCACTAAGTCACTTCTTGGGCCAGGGGTGAAGTCATGGTGTGGGTCTGCTGAGAGTGGGACCCCCCCAGATGCTTCTCAGGCATGGGCAAGTTTGCAAGGTGATCCTGTCCTGTAGGGGGTGAAAACTACCTAGCTGCTTCTCCCTTTACCTCCACCAGTGTAGGGGCATGTTCTTTAGGGTAGGGACACCTGTGCTGTTTTTGTGGGTTGGGAGCACAGGGGCATAGTATTCAGCTGGCTGGTGGTGGAGAGGAGGGTGTCTGGTCTGCTAGAAGCAGGTCCGTCTGTCTAATCTCCGGCCAGAGGCACAGGGGTGTGGCAGTTTAACCAGACTGCAGTTATCTTTCCAGATGTGTAAGAATGGAGTCATGGCTGTTCCTGGGCCAAGGTACCACATTGCCAGGATCACATGGAATTGTAGCCACTGTGTGAGTATACTGGGATGACAGTGAAGCCTTAAGGCTGGGGAATTGAAGTGGCTACTGGTCCCAGGGAAGGGCATGATCTTGCAGTGGCTCTGGTTTCTGGATGGCACTGTTCTTTATCAGCTTGGTTTATAAGGGTGGTGGGTGGGGACTGCACAATGTGTGTACCTACTCTGGAGCAACGCAGTATGTGTACTCTAGACAACTCCCCACACTTGGCTTGTAAGGGCTGTGGGACTTTCCTATAGTAGGAATTGCAGGTTTCTGTGGTGGGGATAGGGGTCAGTAGCAGCCTTCTGCTTATCTTTTTTCTGCAAGGTAAAGTCCTTCCTAAACTGATCCTGCTGGTGGACACATCGTGGTGGACAGATGGTGGCTGAGGCAGTATGCCTCTGTCCCCTCTCTATGTTGCCATCTGTCACTTCCTTCTGTGTGACAGAGATGCAGCAATTACTCAGAGCCCAAATATTAAGAGCCATGAGAAGCCAAAGGGATTGCACTGAGAAAACTCCCTCAAGAAAAGAGAAACAAGGTGCAGCCCCGAGTTGGGTTTTGCTTCAGCTTTTATTGTAAAGACAAGGAAATACAAGAAAAAAACAGCTTAATCAATCATTTATCAAAGGAATGAAAAGAAATTGGCTATGGGACAATCTCTGGAAAACATCTTGAGAAACAAAGGAAAGGGAGTGAAGCTGGATAAGAAATGACCTTAATGTTTTTATCTAATCTAGCAGAAATTATCTGCTGTTTCCAGCATGTGCTGTTTTCAGCACTTAGGTTCTGCATAAGTGCATTTAGGGCTTTTGCCCTTTGTGCACTCCCTGTTCTTTATAAAGCCTGTGTGCTCCCACAGCCATCCTGGATTTTCATGGTCCACAGAGATCTTGCCAGTCTCTTGCTCTACTCCCATGTTCTCCCTCAGATGCTCCCATCAATATTTAGCTGTTTATTAGTTGTTTGGGTCCTTTTTTGTGTGAAAGACATAAAACAGGCACCGCTAGTCAGCTATCTTGCCTCACTCCTTGCTTCTGTGCATATTTTTTTAAAAATCAAAGTTGGCAATATACTGTATCTAGACTTCTAAGTCCTAGGAATATTTTTAAACTTAACTTTACATTATAAATATTTTTATGTCATTGAAAATTTTCTTATAAATGCCACTTTAATGTGTAATATCTTAACATACAGAAGTCTCTAAATTTATTTAACTGCTTTCTTATTTTGGAACTTGAAATTTGGGTTGACTTCAATTTTTTTCTATTGCAAATAATGTTTTAAAGATATATTTGAACATATATTTTTGAATATGTTTTAACAATTCCTTGAAATTCTTAGATGTGGAATTAATGAATCTAAGCTCATATGTGTTTCTAAGATTTTTATACTCCCTGTCAAATTGTTTTCAGAAAGGTTGCCACAGTTTTTGCTCCAATTGGAAGATCTAAGACTTTGCCAGTACTGAGTATCACCAACACAGGAAGTTCAACATCTGACAAATAGTAGTTCCAAAGGACAAAGAGAAAGAAGAGGAAGAAAGTTATCAAAGATATTGACTTGAAAAATATGAAATTGACATTTATATAGGTTCAAAAAAGGCTAAATATCAGCAATTTCACATGGCTCAACCTAATATATTATAAGAAAGATTTCTCAGAACTGAAAGGCCTGAGCCTCAAAATTTAAAAATGCAAAGCAGGACTGATGGCTTCCTGTACCAGAGGTTCACGGGCAAGATCAACACCTTGCGGTCCTTCCCAGTGCCCCCGGAGGCGAGTCACCTCCTGGGCGGCCAGGGGCCCTAGAACGATGGTGGCGGTGCTGGGGCGAAGCCCCTTGGCCCGCAGGCGCAGGTGGCAGGGCCCCGGGAGCATGGCAGCGGCGGCGGCGCGAGTGGCCGGCCCCGGTTCCAGTAACAGGCCGGAGCGACTGTGATGAGGAAGACGAGTGCGCACAGAGTGGGGAGACATCCAGCAAGGGAGGCAGAGGCTCGGCAGAAACCACACACCTTGTGGGACCTCCACTGCGTGATCTAGCAGGTAGGCTTCACCGCAGGCACCTGGCTCCATTCCCAGCCCCACCTAGTGCGCTCGGAGAAGGGAGACGTCAGGTGAGTCAGGAACTCCACGGGGACCACACTGCTGCCCCGCGATCCAGCAGCCCGGCCCAATGCGTCCGGAGCAGAGAAATGTCCAGCAAGGGAGATAGAAGCTCTGTAGAGTCCACAGACCCTGTGGGGGGGCCGCCGCTGCGTGATCCAGCAGCAGGTAGGCTTCACTGCCGCCACCTGGCTCCATCCCAAGCCTGGCCAGGTGCACACAGAGCAGGGAGACATCCTGTAGGGGAAGGGGAAGCTCTGGAGAGACCACATGCTCTGCGGTGCCTCGGTGCATCCCAGAGGCCCGGGCCAGAGCGCACGGAACAGGGAGAAGTTCTGCATGGGAGGTGGAAACTCAGCAGAGACCACATACCGTGTGGTAACGCCCAGTGATCCAGCAGCCCAGCAGAGTCCAAGCTGACCAGAGAGGTAGCTCCCCAGAGAGGCTCAAGACCCAAGGCAACCACACACGCAAGGCACTAGGGGCCAACGGAGCAGTCACGGAGGTAGCCATACCAAATTGGCAACCACAGCAACATCTTAGTTAGTCAATAGTGCCAAACCTGTGGACTGTGAAACCCCCTACCACAATGAATAAACATAAAAGAAAAGATAGCAGAAATACAAAAAATCAAGAAAGTACACCACCAAAAGTTAATAAATCTCAAGGTCTAGATCCTATAGAACAAGAAGCCCTTGAAATGACTGACAAGGAATTTCAAGTGCTAATTCTAAGGAAACTGAATGAGATACAAGAAAACTCAGCTAGACATCATGATGAAAGGAGGAAAAGTATACAGGACCTGAAAAAGGAAATATACAAGGAAATCAATGTCCTGAGAAAAAATGTAGCAGAACTTGCTGAAATGAAGAAGTTATTCAACGAAATAAAAAACACAATGGAGAGTTTAACCAGCAGGATTGCGGAAGTTTAAGAGAGAACCTCTGAACTTGAAGATGGGCTGTTTGAAATAACACAAGCAGACAAAAAGAAAGAAAAAAAAAGAATCAAAGTCATTGAAGAAAATCTGAAAGAGATATCAGACAACCTTAAGCGCTCAAATATCCGAGTCATGGGTATTCCAGAAGGGGAGGAAAAAGGAGATTGCATTGAAAACATATTCAACAAAATAGTGGCAGAAAACTTCCCAGGTATAGGAAAAATCACAGATCTTCA
This sequence comes from Cynocephalus volans, assembly GCF_027409185.1. Lineage (NCBI taxonomy): Eukaryota > Metazoa > Chordata > Mammalia > Dermoptera > Cynocephalidae > Cynocephalus > Cynocephalus volans. Next base: position 50,669,225 of record NC_084470.1, read on the forward strand.
GATCCAGGAAGCTCAATGATCTCCAAACGTATTCAACCCAAAAAGGTCTTCTCCAAGACATGTTATAGTCAAATTGGCAAAACTCAAAGACAAAGAGAGAATCTTAAAAGCTGCAAGAGAGAAGTGTCAAATCACCTATAAGGGAGCCCCAATCAGATTAACATCAGACTTTTCATCACACATCCTAAAAGCCAGAAAGGAATGGGATGATAAATTCAAAATACTAAAAGACAGAGATTGTCAGCCAAGAATACTCTACCCTGCAAGGCTATCCTTCCGAAATGAAGGGCAAATAGTATATTTCTCAGACAAACAAAAACTGCGGGAGTTCACCACCACATGACCACCCTTACAAGAAATTCTCAAGAGAGTACTGGGTTTGGTTCCTGAAAAATAACTACCACAGCCCTAAAAACCCAAGAAAAATCATAACCCAATAGTATAATAAAAATGGCATTCATGAAGAGAAAACAAACAAACAAAAACTCAATCGACAACCTAAGGAACCAACAAACACAGAAACCAAACAGTAAATCAGAAAGCAAGGAAGAAAAGACACCTAAGACAACCAAACAATCAATAAAATGCTAGGAATAAATCAACACTTTTCAATAACAACTCTTAATGTAAAAGGCTTAAATTCCCCAATCAAAAGACACAGAATGGCTGACTGGATTAAAAAGGAGGACCCAACTTTATGCTGCCTACAAGAGACCCACCTCACCCATAAAGACTCACATAGACTAAGAGTGAAAGGATGGAAAAAGATTTATCATGCAAACAGAAAAGAAAAAAGAGCTAGAGTAGCTATTCTTATATCTGACAAAGTAGACTTTAAACTAAAAACCATAAAAAGAGACAATGAGGGACACTACGTAATGTTAAAAGGACTGATCCATCAAGAAGACATAACAATCATAAATATGTACGCACCCAATGTTGGAGCAGCCAGATTTATAAAACAAGCTCTATTAGACCTAAAGAAGGAAATAGACACTAATACCATAATAGCAGGGGACCTGAACACCCCACTGTCAATATTGGACAAATCATCTAGGCAAAGAATCAGCAGAGAAACACAAGTTCTAAATAATACTCTAGACAGATTGGACTTGGCAGATATCTACAGAACATTCCATCCAACAACCTCAGAATATTCATTCTTCTCATCATCAAAAGGATCATTCTCCAGGATAGATCACATATTAGGTCACAAATCAAGTCTCAACAAATTCAAAAAAATTGGAATTATCCCGTGTATTTTCTCAGACCACAATGGATTAAAACTAGAAATCAATAACAAACGAAATTCTGGAAACTATACAAACACATGGAAATTAAACAGCATTCTACTTAATGACATATGGGTCCAAGAAGAAATCAAGCAGGAAATCAAAAAATTTATTGAAACTAATGAAAATAATGATACATCATACCAAAACCTGTGGGATACTGCAAAAGCAGTATTAAGGGGGAAATATATTGCATTAAATGCTCACCTCAGAAGAATGGAAAGATGGCAAGTGAACAACCTAACACTTCACCTTTAAGAGCTAGAAAAACAAGAACAATCCAAACCTAAAGTTAGCAGATGGAAAAAAATCATTAAGATCAGAGCAGAACTGAATGAAATTGAAACCCCAAAAACAATACAAAAGATCAATGAATCAAAAAGTTGGTTTTTTGAAAAGATAAATAAAATTGACAAACCATTAGCATGGCTAACAAAAAAAAGAAGAGAGAAGACTCAAATAACCAAAATTAGAGATGAAAAAGGCAATATTACAACTGATTCATCTGAAATACAAGGAATCATTCGAGACTACTATAAACAACTATACGCCAACAAACTCGAAAATCTAGAGGAAATGGATAAATTTCTGGACACACACAAGCTCCCAAAACTGAACCATGAAGACGTAGAAAATTTGAACAGACCAATAACAATAAAGGAGATTGAAGCTGTTATCAGAAGGCTCCCAACAAAGAAAAGCCCAGGACCAGATGGATTCACAGCAGAATTTTACCAAACATTCAAAGAGGAAATGACACCAATTCTTTACAAACTATTCCAAAAGCTTGAAACAGACGCAAATCTCCCAAACTCATTCTATGAAGCAAACATCATCCTGATACCAAAACCAGGTAAAGATACAACCAAAAAAGAAAACTACAGGCCGATATCCTTGATGAATATAGATGCAAAAATCCTCACTAAAATACTAGCAAACAGAATACAGCAACACATACGTAAAATTATTCACCACGATCAAGTGGGATTCATCCCAGGGATGCAAGGTTGGTTCAACATACGCAAATCAATAATTGTGATACACCATATTAATAAAGTCAAACACAAGGACCATATGATCATCTCTATAGATGCTGAAAAAGCATTTGATAAAATTCAGCACTCATTCTTGACAAAGACCCTCTATAAGTTAGGTATAGAGGGAAAGTATCTCAACATAATTAACGCCATATATGACAAACCCACTGCCAATATCATCCTGAATGGGCAAAAGCTGAAAGCTTTTCCTTTAAGAACAGGAACTAGACAAGGATGCCCACTCTCACCACTCCTATTCAACATAGTGTTGGAAGTACTAGCCAGAGCAATCAGAGAAGAGAAGGAAATAAAGGGCATCCAGATTGGAAAAGATGAAGTCAAACTGTCCCTGTTTGCAGATGGCATGATCCTATATATCGAACAGCCTAAAGCCTCTACAAAAAAACTGTTGGAATTGATAAACAGTAGCAGGATACAAAATCAACACACAAAAATCAGTAGCATTTCTTTTCTCCAATAGTGAACATGCAGAAAGAGAAATCAAGAAAGCCTGCCCGTTTACAATAGACACCAAAAAAATAAAATACTTAGGAATTGAATTAACCAAGGATGTGAAAAATCTTTAAATGAGAACAACAAACCACTGCTGAAAGAAATTAGAGAGGATACAAGAAGATGGAAAGCAACCTCATGCTTTTGGATTGGAAGAATCAACATAGTGAAAATGTCCATACTACCCAAAGTGATATACAAATTCAATGCAATCCCCATCAAAATTCCAATGACATTTTTCTCAGAAATGTAAAGAACTATCCAGACATTTATATGGAATAACAAAAGACCACACAGAGCCAAAGCAACGCTGAGCAAGAAAAATAAAGCTTGAGGCATAACACTACCTGACTTTAAGCTATACAACAAAGCTATAATAACCCAAACAGTATGGTACTGGCATAAAAACAGACACACTGATCAATGGAATAGAATAGAGAATCCAGAAATCAACCCACACACCTACAGCCATCTGATCTTTGACAAAGGCACCAAGCCTATACACTGGGGAAGAGACTGCCTCTTCAGCAAATGGTGCTGGGATAACTGGATATCCATATGCAGGAGAATGAAACTAGATCCATACCTCTCACCGTATACTAAGATCAACTCAAAATGGATTAAGGATTTAAATATACACCCTGAAACAATAAAACTTCTTAAAGAAAACATAGGAGAAACACTTCAGGAAATAGGTCTGGACACAGACTTCATGAATACGACCCCAAAAGCACGGGCAACCAAAGGAAAAATAAACAAATGGGATTATATCAAACTAAAAAGCTTCTGCACAGCAAAAGAAACAATTAACAGAGTTCAAAGACAACCAACAGAGTGGGAGAAAATATTTGCAAAATATACATCTGACAAAGGATTAATATCCAGAATATATAAGGAACTCAAACAACTTTACAAGAAGAAAACAAGCAACCCAATTAAAAAATGGGCAAAAGAGCTAAGTAGGCATTTCTCTAAGGAAGATATACAAATGGCCAACAGACATATGAAAAAATGCTCCACATCACTCAGCATCCGGGAAATGCAAATCAAAACCACACTGAGATACCATCTAACCCCAGTTAGGACGGCTAAAATCCAAAAGACTCTGAACGATAAATGCTGGTGAGGTTGCAGAGAAAAAGGAACTCTCATACACTGTTGGTGGGACTGCAAAATGGTGCAGCCTCTATGGAAAATGGTATGGAGGTTCCTCAAACAATTGCAGATAGATCTACCATATGACCCAGCTATCCCACTGTTGGGAATATACCCAGAGGAATGGAAATCATCAAGTCGAAGGTATACCTGTTCCCCAATGTTCATCGCAGTACTCTTTACAATAGCCAAGAGTTGGAACCAGCCCAAATGTCCATCATCAGATGAGTGGATACAGAAAATGTGGTACATCTACACAATGGAATACTACTCAGCTATAAAAACGAATGAAATACTGCCATTTGCAACAACATGGATGGACCTTGAGAGAATTATATTAAGTGAAACAAGTCAGGCACAGAAAGAGAAATACCACATGTTCTCACTTATTGGTGGGAGCTAAAAATCAATATATAAATTCACACACACACACACACACACACACACACACACACACACACACACACACACACAAAATGGGGGGGTGGGAAGAAGATATAACAACCACAATTACTTGAAGTTGATACGACAAGCAAACAGAAAGGGCATTGTAGGGGGGAAGGGGGGAGGGAGGAGGGAGGGAGGTTTTGGTGATGGGGAGCAATAATCAGCCACAATGTATATTGACAAAATAAAATTAAAAAAAATAAAAAATAAAAAATAATAAATAAATAAATAAATAAACATTTCTGCAAAAAAAAAAAGAAAAAAAAATTTCTTCTTCTTAGAGTTTTGGTAAAGACTAAATGGGACAATGTATGTGATAATGTATGTAGTGTACTTATCTTGAGTTGTCAGTAAATTAGTTATGATCAGTATTATTTTTAAGAACAATGTTTAACCTATGCAAATCATCTGTATTTACAGTTAGCATAAGTGGTACTCAAAATAATATAATATAGTAAAAAAAATTCTCATAGGGTTAGTACCAGGTAGACTGGAGTTTAGATCTGGGCTCAGTTACTTACTACATGATTCAAGTGACATGATCCAACAAAAGTGAGGTGGTCAGTGCATCATGCTGGGGCTCATGTCAGTGAGGGCTTCAAACAGCTGTGTCTAGGATGACCAGACCAAAACTCACTTGCTAAGATTTTTGAAATTTTGATAAATAGAATTTTAAAATCAGCTGTTATCTTAGAGCCACATAACATACACAGTGTGGTAATGTCCATAACATATAATGAGATCTTACATATTGTATTATTCTATTTCTGTTGCTTATAACAAAATATCTGGAACTGGGTGATTTATAAGAAAATGAAATTTATTGCTTACAGTTTCAAAGCCTGAGAAGTCCAAAGTTCGGGAACACATCTGGTGAGAGCTTTCTTTAGTGGTGACTTCAGTAACACAGGGTATCACATTGTGAAATGGCAGAGCAGAGAGAAAGAGAGAAACTCTCACATGCTCTCCTTTTAAAGCTCTTCAAACTGTGCCCACAATTACCATTAAATCCTCAACTTGATCACCTCTTCAAGCCCCTGCTTTTCAATTACCATAATAGGATTTCCTATCCTCAACAGTTATGGTGGGAATCAAGCTTCTAATATATGGACTTTGGGGAACACAATTCAATCAATACGCAGCACATATCAATAAGAAAAAGGCAACTAAATAGAAAAATGGACAAAGGATATGTCAGAAAAAATAGAACAGAATGATACCTATAGGTAAAGATTCCCCATCTGTAATATCCAAATAAATAGAAAACAAAACAATAATATAACTGCTTGTTTCTGGTATATAGGAAACAAATTGATATTGGTGTATTTGTTTATTTTTATTTTATTTTGAGATAATCATACAGTCACATAGCATTATAAGTAATAACACAATGGACCCTTTACCTGGTTTCCCCTGAAAGAAATAAAGTACAACATCACAACCAGGTTATCGATATCAGTACAGTCAAGATGCAGAACAATTCTATCACCGTGAGGACCCCTCATGTTGCCTTTTTATGTCCACATTCAAGAATGCTATACAAATGGAGCACGTGATCTTTCGAGATTGGCTTTTTTTTTTTTTTACTCGGTCTACTTCTCTGGAAATTCATCCCAGTTGTGATGTGTCTCAGTAGTTTGCTCCTCTTCATAACTGAGTAATATTGCATGGTATGAATGTACCATAGTTTGTTTAACCATTTGCCCATTGAAGGACAATTAGGTTGTTTACAGTTTTGGGCTACTACAAATAAAGCTGTTATGAACATTCACATTTAGATTTTTGTGTGAACTTAAGTTCTTATTTCTCTGGAATAAATGCCCAGAAGAGGAAGCTGGGTTGCATGGTAATTGCATGTTTAGTTTTTTTAAAGTAACTACCAAACCATTTTTCAGTGGGCCCGTACCATTTCACATTCCTGTCAACAATGTATGAATAATGGCTAGTGATGTTGACCATATTTTCTTGTGTTTATTTTCTATTCATTTATTCTCTTCGGTGAAACGTATCTTCACATCTTTTGCCTACCTTCTGATTGAAGTGTCTGTTTCATTTTTGTTTTTGTTTTTGATTTTTTTTACTGTGGATATTTGAGAGTTCTTTATATATATAAATATATATAAAGATATATATTTATCTTTATATTTATATATATCTTTATATATATATTCTAGCTTTTTGTTGAATATGTGATTTGTTTCATTTTTGTTTCTGTTTTTGATTTTTTTTAATGTTGAGATTTGTTCTTTATACACACACATGCGCGCGCGCGCGCACACACACACACACACACACACACACACACACACTAGCCCTTTCTTGAATATGTGGTTTGTTGAATATATTTTCTCTCATTCTGTACCTTGTTTTTTCTCTTAACAGAGTCTTTCACAGAGCAAACATTTTTTATTTTAATGAAATCCTGTTTATCAATTTTTCCTTTTCTGAATTGTGCTTTTGTTATCAAGTCTATAAACTCCTTTCCTAGCCCTGCATACTGGAGTGTACCTCTTATTTTTTTTCCTGAGAGTTTATAATTTTGAATTTTACATTTATGTCTCAGATAATTTTGAGTTAATTTTGCATAAAGTGCGAGGTTTAGGTGGGGTTCACTTTTTTTGTCTGTGGATGGCCAGTTTCTCCACACCATTTTTTGAATTGGACTACCTTTGCACCTTTGTAAAAAACCAGTCGGGTATAATTATGTGGCACTATTTCTCAGTTATCTAATCATTTCATTGATCTATATGTCTGTTCCTTCACCAATGCCATAAAATTTCGATTACTGTAGCTCTATAATGTCTTCAAATCAAGTAGAGTTATTCTTTCCATTTTATTCCTTTTTATTCAAAATTGTTTTAGCTATTCTTGTTCCTTTGCTTCTCCATATAAAGAGTCATCGAAGCCTCAGAAAATGAATCAGGAAGTGTTCTCTCCTATATTCTAGAAGAGATTGTTTAGAATTGGTATTAATTCTTTTTTAAAAATTTGGTAGAATTCTCCAGTGAAACCATCTGGGTCTGAGATTTCTTAACCGGGAGTTTTAAAATTTTGAATTTAATTTGCTTAATAATTGTAGGGCTATTTCGTATTGAGTGAGTCATGGTAGTTTGTGCTTTTAAAGAAATTATCCCATTTTATGTAGGTCATCAAATGTATGTGTGCAGAACTGTTTGTAGCATTGCTTTCTTATCCTTTTGATGTCTTCACAGTCTGTAGCAATATCCCCTGTTTCATTTCTGATATTGGTAATTTGTGTCTTCTTTTTCTTGGTTAGTCTAGTAGAGGATTGCCAATTTCATTCATCTTTTCAAAGAATAAGATTTTCCCCTTGATTTTCTCTGTTTTTCTATGTTCAACTTCGTTGATTTCTGCTCTTATCTTTATTATTTCCTTCCTTCTGCTTGCTTTCGGTTTATTTTGCTTTTTTTTTTTTCTAGGTTCTAAAGATGGGGACTTAGATTACTGATCTGAGACATTTTCTCTTTCTAATGTAAACATTTAGTGCTTTAAGTTTTCCTTTTAGCATTGCTTTAGTTGTATTCCACAAATTTCAATAGTCAGTGCTTTCATTTCCATTCAATTCAATGTGTATTTTTTTTTTTAATTCCCTGCGGGGGAGGATAAATAATTTTCTCTCTATCCTTCATACTTCTTAATTGGAACTGACCCTGTAATGAAGGACAGATTACCTAGAGAAAAGCACATAGAAATTTTAATACCTTGTTTACCTCATATATATACACATGGGAGAAAACCAAGACAGTGACTAAATCTCAAAGAAGTGGCTTTGAGTTCATACTTAAATACCTTCTTTCACTGAAACAAAGAAAGAAGGGTGTTGGGAAAGCCAGTAATAGGGAGGTAGCTAGAAAAAGCACAGTAAACAAGGTAAGGTATTTACATTTTGCTATGCAGAGTTAAGTCGGTGTCCTAGTGATTTAGTTATCCTTCTCTCCCTGGTACAGAGAGAAGACACACTTACATATGGAGATTTCCTTTACACTTGTAAATTTTTCTTACAAAAGGGTAATTTCTATTCTTATTTTCAGAGCTTCTCCTGTGTATTCTGTTTCCCAAAATAATGTTTATGCTAAAGAGACATATTTAGGGTGGCATATTCTGGTTCCTACGGTCTTGTTTTGGGATGCCATGTCCTGACCCCTTCATTTCCTTTAAGACTTCCTCTTTAAGCCATGGATTATTTAGAAGCATGTTTTTTAGTTTCCGTGTGTGTGGAAATTTTTCTGTTACTGATTTCGAGTTAGATTCCATTGTGATCAGAGAATACAGTCTGCACGATTTAAATTATGCCAAATATTTGAGATTTGTTTTACGGCCCAGGATATGATCTCTATTAGTATTTGATCCTTGCACACTTAAAAAGATTGTGTATTCTTCTGTTGTTGGGTAGAGTGTTCTGTAAATGTTGATTAGATCCTGCTAGCTGATGGTATTGTTGAGTTCTTCTATATCCTGATTTTCTGTCTAGTTATTTTTATCAATTGTTGAAGGAGGGTTGTTAAAGTCTCCGATTATAATTGTTGATGTGTGCACTGGTCCATTTCTGTTGCTTATAACAAAATATCTGGAATTGGGTAATTTGTGAGAAAATGAAATTTATTGCTTACAGTTTTGGAGGTGGGAAGTCCAAACTCCAGGAAATACATCTGGTGAGGGTCTTCTTTGGTGGTAGCTTTACAGCAATGCTGGGGTCTCACATAGCAGAAAATGGCAAAGCAGAGAGAGAGAGACTCTCATGTGCTCTCCTTCTAAAGCCCCTGACCGCAGTTACTAATCCATTCACTACAGCATGGTCCTACAATCTAATCACCTCTTCGAGGCCCCACCTTTCAATTTTCATAATAGGATTCCCACCCTCTTTACACTGTCGCAGTGGGGACTAAGTTTGGGGGGGATGTCAATCCACAGCAATGTGTCTATTTCTCTTTTAGTTTATCAGGTTTTGCTTCACATGTTTTGCAGCTCTGTTGACTTGTACATACACAATTATGATTACTATGTCTTCCTGGTGGATTGACCCTTTTATCATTATATAATGTGCTTTTCTGGCTCTGGTAATTTTCTATGCTCTGATGTCTACTTTATCTGATATTAATATAACTATTCTCACTTTCTTTGATTAATGTTTGCATGGTATATCATTATCCATTCTTTTACTTTCAATCTACCTATATTATTACATTTGAAATTAGTTTCTTATAGACAGCATATAGTTAGATCATGTTTTCTGGTTTGTGTTTTAATTGGTGTATTTACACTGTTTACTTTTAATATAGTTATTGATATTTTAAGGATTAAGTCTTTATTTTTATTAAGTACTTTTGGTGTTTTCTATTTGTATTATTTTTGTTTCTCTGTTTTCTTTCTCCTACCTTTCTGTGGGTTACTTGAGCATTTTTTAGAATTCTGTTTTGATTTATCTGTAAAGTTTTTGAGGGTATCTCTTTGTATGACTTTTTTAGTGTTTGCTCTAGATGTTACACCTCCATAACATCACTGACTTCTCCTGTCAGCATTTTACCAGTTCAAGTGAAGTTTAGGAATCTTACCTTTTTTTGCTCTCCCTGTTTATAATATAATTGCCTTAAATAGTTCCTCCACATACATTTAGAACCAATGTTATAACATTGCTTCAACCATCAAATAACTCAGAAAACTCAAGGAAAAGGTAAGTGAATTCACCCATAGTTTTACTCCATCTGTTTTTACACCTTCTGGATGTCTCAAGTTTCCTTCTTTATCATTTTCTTTCTTTTTGGAGAGTTTTCTTTAGTCACTCTATTAGGATGAGTCTACTGGTGACAAATTCTTTGTTTTCTTTCATCAAAAAATGTCTGATTTCAGCACTTGAAAAATGATGTGCCCCTTCTTTCTAGCCTCTTGGTTTCTGATGAGAAATCTGTGTCATTTGGATTGTTTCTCCATTATAGGTAAAGTGTCATTTCTCTCTTTATTCAAGACCTGTTTTGTCTTTCTTTCATTTTTACAAGTTTGACTATGATATGTTGTCTTGGTTTGAATTACTTTGGTTGTATACTGTTTGGGATTCACTCAGAATCTGTGTTTATGCCTTTTGCTAATTTGTAAAGTTTTTAGCCATTATTCTTCAAATGCATCTCCACTGGGCTGGGGGGTGGGGGGTACCGACATACACACTTTATCCTCTTCTTCCAAGACTCTGGTGATGTGAATGTGAAACATTTTGCTATAGCCCCACAGGTGTCTGAGGCTATGCTCATTCTTTTTTCATTTCTATTTTCTCTCAGTTGTTTAGATGGGGCAATTTCTTCTGCTCTATCTTCAAGTTCTCTCATTCTCTCCTGTGTCTGTTTGATTCTTCTCTTGAGCTCATCCATTAGTTTTTTATTTTGTTACTGTATTCTTCAGTTCTGAAATTTCCATTTGGTTCTTATTGATATCTTCTGTGTCTTTGATGAAACTTTCTATTTTTCATCTATTTCAAGCAATTGCTCATTAAAGTAGATTTATGATGGCTCTTTTAAAATCTCTGTCAGATCCCAGCTATTCTACTGCTGGGAATATACCCAGAAGAATGGAAATCATCATGTCAAAGGGACACCTGTACTCCCATGTTTATTGCAGCTCTATTTACAATAGCCAAGAGTTGGAACCAGCCTAAATGTCCATCATCAGATGAGTGGATGAGGAAAATGTGGTAGATATATACAATGGAATACTACTCTCCTATAAAAAAAATGAAATACTACCATTTGCAGCAACATGGATGGGCTTAGACAGAATCATATTAAGTGAAATAAGCTACGCACAAAAAGAGAAAAACCACATTTTCTCATTTAATTGTGGGAGCTAATAAAAATAATTAAGTGAATAAACAAATGAATGGGGGTGGGGTGGGGGTAGAAGACACAACAATCACAACAGCTCCTTGATTTTGTTAAGACAGGTGAGCAGATATGATGTTGATGGGGGGAGGGGGGAGAAGGAGGGAGGAAAAGGAGGAATTGATGAAGGGACATGAAAATCAACTATATTGTACGTTGATAAATTAAAATAAAATAAGAAATGAAAAATAAATCTCTGTCAGATAATTTTAATATATCTGTAATCTTGGTTTGGGGTCTCTTCATTGTCTTTTTAATTCAGTTGAGATTATCCTGGTTCTTATTATGATGAGTAATTTTCCACTGAAGCCTGGACATTTTAGCTGTTGTGTTAGAAAAATATGGAGCTTATTTAAACCTTCTGTTTCATCTGGCTTCCTCTGAGACTGCTCCAGCAGGAAGTGGAGGAATGGCACCTATCACTGCCACATGAGGATAGAAGTCCAGGTTTCCTACTTGGCCTCCACTGATCTTGAAGGGGGAAGGAGCTCCTCATTAGTTTTGAGTGGGGGTAAGACTTCTGGCTCCTTTCTAGGCCTGACTGGGAGGGGTAGGAGTGCCTTGATACTGCTGCCCGTGAGGCACCCGCTGACACCACAGGGGTGGGCTGCATGACTGTTAGGCAATAACGAAGGTCCTGGACAGGACTGTCCACTAGGTCTTCTCTGACATCACTCTGCCGGTGGTGGTGGCGGGGGAGGGCAGGGTCAGAACGAAGTTGGGGTGACTCATTGCAGCCCTGCATGTGTGCAAGTTTAGGCTCCCCATGAGACCTTTGCTGGCCATAGTCTTTTCATGGTGATTGACCAAAATAGAGAGGTAATAATATAAATCTGTTCTGTCTTGCTATACTGCCTTTTTCCTGGTCCATTGGCTAGAGAGAGCTAGCTTTTGGGGGGACTTTTTTTTATTTTGTTGTTGGCCAGCAATGGGTATCTGAACTCTTGACCATGGGGTTACAACACCACACTCAAACCAACTGGGTTAACTGGCCAGCCCCTCAGATTTAAAAATCTCTTCTTAGAGTTTCCAGGCAGCTAGGTTTTTTTCTCATTATAGATATAATGTCCAGGGGTTTTCATTGTGTTTAGTGTGAGAAATAGCAAAAAGTAGTTTACTCTATGTTTCCAGGAGTGGATGTCTAGGTGCATTCATTTTTAAGCAGACCACTTTTCTTAACTCTTTTATAATAATAAGAAAAAGACCTGAAAGAAAAAGAAGGATGGTTAACAAGCCATAAATGCTTTTTCTGACAGTCCAAGATGTAGGTATGAACTCATTTTATAGGTGAAAGTCATGTGTATCAGGTCCCAACTTTCCATAAGTACTAAATGGCAGATCTGAGATTTAAGCTCAGGTTGACAGCACCCAAAGCTGGCATTCATTTTTTTTTTTTTTCTTCTTAGCGGCTGGCCAGAATGGGGATCTGAACCCTTGACCTTGATGTTATAACACTGTGCTCTACCCATCTGAGTTAACTGGCCAGATGGCAAAAAGTTGGCATCCATAATTCCCATCTGTTTTTACCCATTTGTCTCTCTCCAGTGGCTTATTTCTGATGAAACCAGTGTACTTACAGGTCTGCCCTCTACCATCTGTTTCACAGAGAAGTGGTATAAGGTAAAAGTTAGAGGGACACACACTGTGGCCACACTGCCTGATTTGAAGTCCTACCTATTATTGGTCCTGTGACCTTAGGTAAGTTACCCAACCTCCTTCTCCCTCACATCCTCACTTATAAAATGGGAATAACAATGAACTTACCTTATAGAGCTGTCATGAGAATTAAATAAACTGATACTAGTAAAATGCCTAGAACAATGCCTGGCACATAAGTATTAACTAAACCCTTGCTGTTGTTCTTTCCATATCATGACACAAATGGTTCCTCTTCCTGGAAAGGTCTTTCCCCATTGACAACCCTATTCAAGATATTTTTCCACATCTACCTTGTGGCTGAGAGTGCCCCTGGACCACTGCCACTTGTCACCAGGGAGTGCTACTTGTCCATTTTGAGAATGTACATGTACAATGTGCTGAGCAGGAAGCTGCATATTGCACGTGCACTTAGTAAGCAATTGTAGTTTTGAGCTATTAGGGAAGAGGACTCTCTTTAATTCTCATCAGAGCCCTATGAGGCAAATCCATTATTATTCCCATTTTATAAATGAAGAATGTGACGGAGAAGGAGGTTGAATAACATAGCTAATAATGGGGAGATTTTTAAATCAGGCAGTGTGGCCCAGTTTGTCTTCCCCTAATTTCTGCCTTGTACTGTGTCTCTGTGAAGCAGCCTATTATAGAGGATGGACCTAAAGGTAGACAGTGTCACTAGGTTGAGGGGGCTTGGGGGGAGGGGTTGCCAAGAAATGAGCAACGAGGAAGAGTGCGGAAGCAATCATAATAGTTCAAGTGAGTGATGCTGCTGGACTCCTGATATATTTTGAAGGTAGAAGCAACAGAATGTGCTAATGGATTGGATGTGCAGTATGAGGGAAAGAGAGGTGTTAAGGATAAATTTTTTTTTTTTTACCTGAGAAACTGGAGATGTGCATGTCATTTACGGAGAGGCAAACCTCAGGGGGAGGGCAAGGTTTGTGGAATGTGAATCAAGAGTTTTATTTGGGATACATTACACATTAAATGGCTCAGATGGAACTGCATGTATGAATTAAGTTTAGGGGATAAATACAGGCTAGAATAGAGATCTAAGTGCAGGTATCACTAGGCTGTTGATGGTATGAAAGCCATGGGACTGGGGTTAACAGAGAGCAGAAGAGGTCCAAGGGCTGAGCCTGGGGTCTCCTGACTCAGACTGAAATTAGATAAGAAATAGCAGTGTGTGAAACTACCTTTTTGATTGATTCTCTTAGTGAAAGCAGAAGTAAGGCCAGCAGTTGAGAATAAGGACAGTGGATCAGATGTGACATGGTTCTGGGAGGCTGAGGCCAAGTTGAGCAGTGACATCGAGTAGAATCACAGGCAATTCAGACAGCTTGCTTGAGGTGTGCTGTCGGGAGCTCAAAGTGCAACTAGGTAGAAGGGGCATGTGTGCCTCAGCTAGGAGCTGCTGTATGGGTGCAGATATGGAGTGGGTGGAAGGTGGTTTTAGGAGGGTGCAGTTTGGCTGGGTGAGTGTGGGGGAGAGAGAGAGGGTGGGAGGTTTGAGGCTTCCCTGAATCAGTGTCTCCTTTCTGTACCCCACAACCTTGGTCCTGTTTTCAGTGATGGTGCATTCCCCGTCTCTTTGCTCCTCTTCGTCTCTCCATCCTGCTCAATCTTATGCACCCTCGGGGCCTCAGCTTTCCTCCTCCTTTTCTCTTTCCTGCCTCCTCCTCCTTCAGCTTCTCATCCTACCCACAAGCCAGCCAGCTTAGCCAGAAAAAAAGGAACCAGCACTTCAAAAGGCACAGTCACATTGACTTTTTCTGTTGACAAAGATTTCTTCTGCATGCCAATGTCTGAGCTGATTTTCTTAGAATGCAGGTTCATTGAAGTCAAAGAAAGTTCTGTTCAAGCAACAAGTCCACCCGCCAAAAAATGTGCTCCAAGGTTCACTATTTAAGTCCATTGCAAGGTGCAGGCAGGCTCTGAGCCAATCCCTCCACTGCTTTCTGCTGTAAGCGGCTGTTGTCCAGCAGAGGAGAGAAACTGACCCGAGTGGAAAAGACTGTGGGGACAGTGGGATGCACCACCCACATCTCCCTTCAGAATGAAGGACTTACTTTCCCAGTTTCAGGGAGGGCTGCTCGCAGATGACCATCTGCTGTCAGCCCTCTCAGGAATCTCCTTGGTTGAAGAGAGCCACCTAGTC
Source organism: Cynocephalus volans (assembly GCF_027409185.1). Taxonomy (NCBI): domain Eukaryota; kingdom Metazoa; phylum Chordata; class Mammalia; order Dermoptera; family Cynocephalidae; genus Cynocephalus; species Cynocephalus volans. The sequence goes on from NC_084470.1 coordinate 50,684,370, forward strand.
AAAGGACTGCTGGAGTGAGCAGGACTGAAACCATGTTGGGACCGAGGGCTTCCTGGGCTGCAGAGGGGGGGAGGATTTTTAAAAGGACAGTTTTTTTCTCTCCACTCTTGCTTCCCATCCCCTGACTTTCTTATCTTCCTTGCTAAGCAGGAAAACAAGGCCGAGAAGCTAATTAGTACTTTGCAAAGCTAACAGGTCTTTCTTTGAGATTTGTAGACTTTTGAGAAATGATCAAGGCCAAATGGCCAAAGCTGACCTTGGGCACTAGCCAAGTACACTGGCACAAATCAAAATCTTGCGGGGTCCTATAACAGCGAAGATGGAAACAGAAACCTGATGAGGCCTTGGCGAGACCTTGTACCTGACTCACAGACATGGACCCCTCATAACTCACATCTACTGCTCTCTTGTTTTTCACCTCCCACATTCCATTCCCTCAACCCTTCCTTTAAAAACCCCTCAGTAAATGTAAATCTTTGAGATGGGGTAGCCTACCATCTCCTTCAGCTGAATACATCTGCTTTTCTATCACCAACCATTTGACTCCTGAGTTTTTTTCTTTCCTTTTTAAAGGGGCAGGCAGCCGGACCTGAGTCTGGTAACATGACAAGTCCCTTCCTGGGGCAGCCTGCCTCCAATGACTGGCCAAAACCAGTTATAAAGGCCTGGCTTTCTGCCCCAACTTGAGACATGTTGGAAGGGTCATCCCAGCTTCAGAGCTCCCTTTGGCATGAACTGAGGCTTCTGTGGGGACTATATCACAGCTCAACTTCTTCATCTCCCTAGTCCTTGCTTCCTTCCTCTCCCTTCCACAGATGCTGACCCCAAAAGCACTCCTTAGTAAACTTCAGGCACTCTAATCTAATCTCCATCTTGGAGTCGGCTCCCTGGGGAACCCAGCTTGCAACAGTTGATGCCAGGAGTGAATCAAGAAAGCATATGCTAAGATGGGATTTAGTTTCTTTGGAAATTTTTCTTGTTATAGCACTAAACCCACACCAGTACTCTAAAATAGTCCCTTCACTGGGTTCTTCATTTTCTACAAAATCATAGTTGTGAAAGGGATCTTAACCAGAGAATGGCCATCTTTGGGTTAACTAGGACCAAGCAAAAAATTTCAGTTAGCCATTAACTTGGGAGCTGATAATCATCAATTCCTTGAGGTTAACAGAGGAAATAAGAAACTGACTGCATGGACCAAACTGCCCATGTAGGGATTGTAAAAAAATATAATTGTAGGGATTGTAGAAAAATATAAACTTTAGTATACACAGTTTTGTGACAAATGCTTGCTAATGACATTCTAAGTAAAGCAGCTTCTAAGGGGCTATTAAGCAGCTTTTAAGGGGCTATTGAGATGTAAAGCAGCTTCTAAGGGGCTATTAAGCAGCTTCTAAAGAGGCTGTACAAAGGGCAGGGCAGGTGGGCCCAAGTACACTAAACATTCCAAGAAGGGAATGGCCCCCACCCAGTTCCAGGAACTGGCTAGTACCTTATCTAAGAGCCTACTGGCCAGGCCCCAGGGAAGATATATGATTGAGAGAAGCGCCGTTCCTTATCAGGGGTACCAGCCTGCTAAAGCCCACCTGTAAATCTAAAGGTGCCACAGATCTAGATCTATCGGGGTGCCAGCCTGCTAAAGTCTGCCCATAAATCCAAGGGCGCCACAGATAACCAACAACTCATCCTGTCATAAAGATCTGTTCAGGAAAAACTGTATAAAAGGTGCTTGTATTGTAAACTGGGGGCCGCTTTTGTCCTGGAGACGAAGCGACCCCAGCATGCTGGAATAATAAAACCTCATGTTTATTGCAACGGTCTCTACCTCATGGTCTTTGTGAGGTGAGCCATCCTGACATGTGGGATTTGTGCATGGTGCACGGGTCTTACACCCGGAGATGAAATCATGCCCCCAAAAGCATCCTTCTCAAAAGTTTATTTCTGTTTATTTCCCATTACACCCTCCAATGTTGATTAACTTTAGACGTTGCACATCTACAGTTAAGAATCAAAACTACATTTTCTCGTTTTTCTTACCTCCCTAATCAACTGCAAACAGAGGAAATCCAAAAGAAAGACAAAGCACCCTAGCTGATTATTAACTCATCTTTTTGCTTAAAGGAAAATTGCATCCACATCAGCTAGAGGTACAAGACAGGTATTTTTACGTTCCAGTATGCTTGACTGAGGTTATTGTCTTTGAGCTCTCCCTAGGATAAGGACCCCAACCCCCAAATAACATCAAGGGCCTGAAGCTGACCAGTCCACCAACTGCTGACTCCATGACTTCAAAGCACCCAGTCCATCATGGGACCCTGACTTCTGACTCAGACCCGCTACTTATCCCATGACCAGCCTCCCCCTTTGCCTGCAGGACAAAACCCTTACCTCACCTTCCTGCTCTTCCCTTTTATAACCCCAAGAACAGGCATCAGAAGGCAGGATGACCTTAGCCTGGTCATCCTCCAGATACTGGTCATTTGAATAAACCTTCCAATCCTTGCACAAACTTTTGGACTTTTGAGTCATTTGTTTAGTGCGAGAGGGCAAGCTGAGCCTGGCTGCTGGTAACAGCTGTTATGTATCATCTTCTGGGTCTCAAGCCCAAATCCTTCATTAAAACTTTCTCCTTTCCTGCCTAATCTTCATGCCAGGACCCTATTTCCTGGGTATGCATGAGGGCAGTTGGGACTGCACCTACTTCTGTCATGCTGGAATCTTGTATTCTGGTCTGGGAGACAGAGGTCAGAATTCAGGGCTGCCAGAGTAGCTGGAAATTGAGGGGCAGGAGTGTCAGAAAGGAGGGAGCCAGAGGGGAGAGCAGAAAAATCTGTGAAAACTCCCCTCACACTCCTGGCCTACCCCTCAGTGTGGGGTCATTTCTTAAAATTGAAGGAAGGCCACATATTATATGATTCTGTTCATATGAAGGCCCAAAATAGGGAAATCTATAGAGACACCATGTACATTAGTGGTTGCTTAGGGCTGGGGTACAGTGGGGAAGTGGGAGGTAGATGGCAGTTATGGCCAAAGGCACAGGGTTTCTTTCTGAGGTGATGAAAATGTTCTAAAACTGATGGTGGTGATGGTTGCACCTATCTATGAATATTCTGAAAACCATTGAATTGTACACTTGAAAGTGGTGAGTTATCCGTGAATTATATCACAATGAAGATATTTTAAAAAACTGCAGGACGAGTAGGAGTGGACCTGGGGGCAGCTGGAAGCGGGGAATCCAGGGTCACCAGGAGTCTCCCATCTGTTGGGGTTGCTCCTTCTGCTGGAAGGATGAGGGCTCAGGGCCTTGGCAGTCACTGGGGAAAAAACAGTTTGCGGTAAGAGAGACAGAAGCCTAAATGCAGAATTTGCTAAAATACCCAATAATATGAACTTTCACCCTTATCCGCCTACATGGTAGACAGGATGAGGCTGACAGTTGATGAAGAGAGATTGAAAAAGCTCTTAGTTTGGTTTCCTAAGAAGCAAAGCCTGAGAAAAGGACCCTGGTGCAGGTAGTTAATTTGGGAGGTGGTCGCAGGCAGCAGGAATGAGGCATAGAAGAAATGAGACAAGGAAAGGGAGGAGGCTGATCCAGGATGTTACCTTCTGCTGAGAACACTCGGGGCCTGGTCCCTCTGGAGACCCCCTGAGACAGGGCCAGGACTCGGATGAGGCCAGTGAGGCACTCGGGGTGCCAAATTTAAGGAGGTGCTTGCTCTCAGGAGCCGATCCTGCCTCACACAACCTTGATTGTGAGCACCTGTCCTGCCTGATCCTGCTCTGAGAGGCGTAAGGAACTCACCCCACAATTGTCTCAGCAAGCAAAGAGGAACCTGGGGTGTCTAGTCACTGACCCTCTCCCCACTGATTGAGCATTGCCTCTGGTTATTATTCCTGGCACTTGGGCTGAATCAGAGGAAGGAAGCTGTGGGCCTTATGCAGAGGAACTCAGGAGTGGGCTGAGGCCACAGGGCCTGGGCATGAACAATACCTGCAGTGGCGGCAAGCGCTGATTTAGAGACAGAGTTCAGGGGGACTGCAGTATTTCCCTCTTGGCTGCTGCTGTTCCTGCTGCCTTCCGCCTCCTTGACATGTTAAGCCAGTTAAAGAAAGTTTCAAGAGAATCGCTTAGAGAACTTGGCTTGCATCTCCTGGAACCGGGGGGGTGTTGGGACTAGCAGCCTATTCCTGCCTGAGAAATTCTCAAGGTGAGATGGCCTGAGGCAGAGCAAGGTAGGGTTACCTGGGAAAGGACTACACTTGGAACGCTAACTGGGTAAGGTGGGCATGAGCTTCTCATGGGCCAGAGTGAGTCCCAAGGAAGGGAGCTGGACGTCAGTTGTCCTGAAATCATTCCACCCAAGGAGACCCCTGAAGGGACCAGGTGTTCCCAGCAGGAGAGTCTGTGGGGGATGCACTGTCAGAAGCTGGGGCTGCAGGGGAGTCGTAAGCAGTCAGGCTCAAAAAGGATCACCCAGGTTGGTGACAGGGGCTCCTGAAAACTCACGAAGTGCTCCCTGGGAAGAGTCAGCCTTGGGCACAGCACAGCCAGGGGTCATTTTTGACAGACTGTTAGGAGTGCAGTCCCCTTCGATCCTCACTGCTCCCTACTGAAATAGAGCTCCCTACACCCTCATAACATACGCTATCTGCTTCTGTAGAATTGCTTGCTTAACCTGAGTAACTCCATTTTACCCCCTGTCTGACCTGCAGACTACTCACCCCGCCTTCTGCATAAGAAACAGTTAACCTTCTCATAGAAACAAAAGCCGTTGCATAGAAACAGGAGCACACAGTAAACTGTTACATGGGAACAGGAACCATACACAGTGAACTATGACATGGGAACATACACAATGAAAAGTTGTATGCTTGATTGCTCGAACGGCTCATTCTTGGCTTCTGTGACCTAACTCCCTAGCTTGCCTTGTGCACCTGGACAAACCCGTGTGCCAACGGGATGTAGTTTTTGCCTTTAAAAACCCCACAAGACCAAGGCCCAATGCCACTCTTCCTTGGTTGCTCCTTGGGAGACGGTCACTGGCCAGCTGGAGTGAATAAACTGCCCTTTTCTGCACGAGTGGCGTGTAAGGGCATTTCTTGTGGGAGGGTGCCTCACAACACTACCTGTCCTCCCTCTCTGGCCCCAGCCTGGAGGAGGGAGAGGCAACAGAGTGAGTTGGAGGAAGAAATGGAAGAACAAGGAGGGGAGGCAGGGAAGAAGCCAACCCGTCCCCTTTTCCCAGTGCAGTTTCCTCAGCCTGAGGAGGAGAGCAGGGGGCATGCTAAAGTGGATCAGAGATCAGCATTTCAGTATTAAGACTGGACTGAACTTTTTAAACACTTAACAACAACAACAACAAGACTATAAAAGGAGAGTATTAACACCTGAGTATGACTCAGAAAGGTATGCGGTCTGCCTGAGAAGTCCTACATGTAGGGAAGAATGAGTTGACGGAGGCCACAGTGCAGGTCTTAAGGGTCAGTGGTGAGAAAAATGGTCATTTTCTGCTAGAGCCCTGCTGCCTTCATTCAATCAGTAAATATATGGTCTCCATTCTAGCTTTACCCACGTGTGCCAAAATGGCACTGTTTTAAAATTCTATGTGTATTTTTAAAATTTGTTCAGAACCTAGAAGAGAGTGTTACTGCCAGACCAGGTTCACCTTGACCTCTTGCACTAAACAAATGACTCGAAAGTCCAAAAGTTGGTGCTAGGATTGGAAGGTTTATTCAGATAAGCAGTACTCAACTAAATGTCTAACCAAGCAAACAAAGAGAAAAGAGGAACAGTGGGGTCCAGATTATCCTAGTCTCAATCGGCAGAGCCAACCTGCACAATAATTGATAAAGATGGTTCTCCCCACTGTTGTCAGCACAAAGAAGAAAAGCACCAACTAGATTTAAATCAGAGAAACAAAGCATAGCCGGGAGCCCTCCAAGTTGCACCTATACAGACCAGTAGGAGAGGGCTTGGAAAATCAGAAACAAAGCATAGCTGCGAGCACTCCAGGGTGCACCTATATAGTAGTGGATACAATCCAACCAAATAGCGGGAGAGGGCTCAGTAAATCAGAGAAAGGTAGAGAATTTTAGTGGCTTCCAGACTTCCAGTCACTGTGCAGCCGGGGAATGAATCCCCACCACTCTCATGAATCCCTTGTCAAGGAGAACCTGCTCAAGTAAGACCTTCACGGTGTAGTGTTAAGGGAAACTGAGGAAACTGCAGGTTCTGCCAGCTTCGTCCAGGTGTTTGGTGTCTTGAACTAAGAATTGGATGAGATACACCAGAGGTGAAAAACAAACAGCAGTGTATTTAGTAAGAGAGAAAGTACACTCCAGAGAGGATGGAGCAGGACTGAGCAATAGTGTAGCTCAGGATCACTGACAGTTACATTCCCAGGGACTTAAGCCCTCCCAGCTGGATTTGTGTCATTTGATCATTGGTTGAGCCCTGGTAGTCTCTGTTGATTGGCACCTTAGCTGGTGGGAGCTCATTGGTCTAACCAAATGGTGCCCTACATGAGGGCAGAGCTCCCGAACTGTCTTTATTTCCTGTGGCTGTGCATGCCTACATCCTCAGGAAAATGGCCATACTGGCCATCCTACCCACAAACAACCAGGAGTCCTCTTCCCACTCTTGTCCTTTTCTGATTTTCCACTACAATAAGAAAAATAGCCTTCCCACCCCTGCTAGTTACCATCAGGGCAAGCCATTGCTGGCCAGAGGGAGCAGCTTCTCACAGGCTGAGAGGAGTTTAAGTTATAGTTGTCTGTCAGTCACTTTAAATAGAAAGAAAAAGAAAAGAAAAAGGGAGAGTAAAAGAGAAAGATAGGAGGGCTTCCCATCAAGATGGCGGAATAGACAGTCCCCAGCATCACTCTCTCCCACAAATCAACCAATTTTCAACTATAAAAAAAGCAATAACAGCCAAGGTGGGGCCACTAGAGCTCAGGGGAAGAAAAGGAGAGACCTATGGAGTGCATGAATGTGGGAGAAGCCATGATGAGAGAAAGAGGCCCTTTCATGTGGTGGCTGCTTTAAGGCTGGAGCTGTTGAGTGCACAGAGCAGGAGCCAGCAAATGACACAGCTGTGCCCTTCAGATGAAGTTGCTTGGAGGTGGCAGGGGAGAAGAGGGCCTCGGTGGCCCCCAGGCCAGCAAGACCACTAACAGGGTTCCTGTGGACCCACATAGTTGTGAGGAGCCATAACAACTGAAGAAAAGGAGCTACTCAGAGGCCAGTGAGTCATTACAAGGGACTGGCACATGGCCCATCCCATGGGAAGTGTTTTCAGCACGGGAGGTGGGGGAGACAGGCCCATGGGGAGAACACTGCGGCACAGCAAGGACAGCTGATCTGCACCCCAGTCAGTGTAGGATCACTCAGAGGAGACTGGTCAGGAATATAGAATTGCACGGGGTATAGTTTGATGAAAAGACTCAGGCCCAGACCAGAGTTTCTACACAACCCAGGTGCACCAGATTTCACTAGACCCAGAAGTAACTGTAAAGTCAACCATTAAAACCTGAGCTGCACAAAAAAGCCCTCCCCAGGGAATTAGCAGCAAGGCAGCAATTTAGCTAAACACAGCTCAACTTCCCACAGGAAGTTCCCCCATTTTAGAAGTAAGCAAAGGACAAAAAATTAGTTCTGGCCCAGGCACACTGCCAGCACCTCAGGGCCTGCCTGGGGACCTGAGGCTTGGGGCTGCAGGCCAGATCCCCACTGACAACCAGGCACAGTGTCAGCACTAAGGAGCATGCCAAAAACATCACCTCCATGTGGGTGGCCCACCACAGCCACCACAATAACCATGGCTGCCATGAAAGTGGCTAGACGCCACAACTACCATGCAGATGGTCCGCCAGCCACTGGAGTGCATTGACATAAGGAGAGTCACCAGCAGAGACCAAAGAAAAGAAGAGGACGTCTTTCTCCACAAAGCCCATTCCAGAGTGACTGAAGAAGCACCTGCTCTGTGGTAATACTGGGGGATGTGAAAACACCTCTCAGCACTGGACAGATCATCTAGGCAACAAATCTACAGAGTAACCATTTCTCTTTCAGAAGGAGAGAAGAAATCTAGGGTTATCAGAGGGGGGAGGAGGAGGAAGGGGGGACAGGGAGAGTTTGGACAACAGCCATAGAGAATAAGTACTATTTGTAACAATATATATGCTAGTAATATTGATTTGATCAACATATGTCAACGTTGAACCCCCAAGATATGTATAATTAATTATGATTCAATAAAAATTTAAAAAAAAAATTAAAAAGAAAAGAAAGAGAAAGAAAAATGGAGAGTAAAAGAGAATAAAGCATTGTCTTGTCAGAATTTAGGCTGGGGGCTCTAGGACAGACTTACCAGCAGTAGAGACACAGGAGCAAAATGGTCCCAGTGGACACTTGCCTCTTGCAGCTAGAGTCTCCTCCGGTGTCGGAGACTTTCTGGTTTTTACTGGTGCAAATTAGAGCAGCACGTGTGCTGCATGGGGAAAATCCCAGGGCCATTCCCGGCACTCAGAGTTCCTTATCTTCTGGCTTGTCCTGAATTAGGCTCTTGGGTCATAGAAATGAATAATGCACGCAGCAGTAAAGCAAGCAATGCTTTATTAAAAGAGAAGATAGACTTATGCATAAGGGGGATAGCTACAGTAAAGCTAGCCCCCTTAGGGGAGCTGGTCAGGGTCTTTTATAGGGAAAGGAGTTAAGGGGTGCAGACCAATGTCACTGGAGGTGGTCCATTCTGTTCTTCCTGGTTGCATCATGGGCACATGCTCAGTTAAGTCTTCAGTCCTTGCACCTGCTCAATAGGTCCAAAATGGTGGCAGTGTTCATTATCATCACCACAGGAGGGTCACTGTAGCAGTCACATTGAAGTTTTGTGTGCATGTGGGAATTTCTAGAGGAATCTTAAGGTTAATCTGTAACTTAATTTTTACAGTTATAGAAAACAAGCTTTGGGGAGGGGTTTTGCAACTCAGTGAGTATCTGTTTCCCTCTACAGTGGATTGAATTACATTCCCCCAAAACTCATTGAAGCTTGAATTGTGTTCCCCAGGTTTTACGTATTAGAAACTTAGCCCCCGCTGTGACTGTTAAGAGGGTGGGATATCCTATTATGGTAATTGAAAGATGGAGAATTACCATAAGTAATTGAAAAGGTGATTGTGTTGTAGGACTGTGCAGTAGTGAATGGATTAAAAATGGTCAGGGGCGTGGTTCTGAGGGCTTTAAAAGAAGAGGAGAGTCTGCCTTCTCTCTCTTTTGCTGTCTCTGCTCTCTCTCTCTGCTCTCTCTGCTTCCACCATCTTGCAATGTGAGACCCCTGGGTCACTGTCACCACCACCAAATGGACTTTGGACTTCACAGTCTCAGAAAGAGTAAGCAATAAATTTTATTTTCTTTATAAATCACCCAGTTTCGTGTATTTTGTCATAAGGAACAAGAATGGACTAATATGCCCTCTTATCTCGGTTTACTTTATCAGGGTGGGCCACAGGATAATCTTGTACCCTGGGGGGGGGGGGGTCTCATGACTGAGGAGTAGGAAAGTAACAAAGTGTGCTCTGCAGGGAAAATGGAGTCAGTTTGGTTCACAAGCCTAGCCTTACTCTGTTTCAAGAGGAGGGGTGTGATTAATTGACAGCCTCAGATCCCCAATAACCCTGTGTGCTGACACTATTTCTGAAGCAAAGGGAATTGTTGGGAGCTGAGCAGCCATCCCAATCGTGACCACTGCAGCATCTTCCCCTCAGAGAGGCCCCAGGGGTTGAGATATAATCACTTCAGCCAAGACAGAAAGTTTTAAGAACCAGAATGTTAATAGCAAGGCCAGAATTGACAACCAGTGCACAACGGTGCTGCTAAGCTGGCTGCCTGTGGCCAGCATCAGTTATGAAATAGTTTGAACATCATCTCTGAGAAAAGCTGGACTCCACAAACTTGTTGATGGCTTGGTGATGGGTGGCAAGGTTCTCCTTCTAACCCAAGGCAATAACCCATGGCTTCAGAATGTTCATGCACGCATACTAGTCACCTTGTTAAAATGCAGTCTGCTTCACCAGGTCTGGGGTGGGGGCTAGGATTCTGAATTTCTAACAAGCTCCCAGGTGATACTAATGCTTTGGCCCATGGATCATATTTACAGTAGCAAAGATTCAGAACAGAACAGTGGTTTGAAATCTTAGCTGCCCATTAGAATCACATTGGAGTATTTGCAAAACACTAAGAATCAGATTTCATTGGTCTGTAGTGTGGTCCTGACACTGATATTTTTTAAACTCCCCATGATTCTATAAACTGATAAGATTAAGAAACACTGATTTAGAATGTATAAGAATCATAAATATTAATTATTTATGGAAAGTAATTATGATTGAAGAGTTAAAACCTGCATGGACAAAGTATGATGATCAATCTAATTCTCTATATGTGAGGTCGAAAAAAGCCAGTGGTCGGGCTGGCCCCGTGGTGCACTCGGGAGAGTGCGGCGCTGGGAGTGCAGCGGCGCTCCTGCCGTGGGTTCGGATCCTATATAGGGATGGCCGGTGCCACCACTCACTGGCTGAGCGCGGTGCGGGCGACACCACGCCAAGGGTTGCATTCACCTTACCAGTCACACACACACACACACAAAAAGCCAGTGGTCTAGTTAGTACCACCCCCCACCTGCAGCCCAGTTCCTCATACCAATGCCCCAGATGCCTGCTGATAAAAGTGTCCTTCCACCCTAACCACCATCTAGCTGCAGACACTGCTGCAATAAAGGCTAGAACTTGCCCCACTGAATGGATTATGGTTGCTTCAACCTGTCTGTGCAGAAAGAAGGAGGGAAGGGTATGTGTGTGAGCGTGTGTGCCCAGGAGACAGCTCCATGTCTGTGATGGAGATTCTGTGTGAACACATCTACTGAAATGTCTGTTGATACTCTGATGAAGCCTTCTTCCCTCAAGTCTCAAAGTTTAAGTTTTTTCATTTGACACAAATCCATGATGGCAACACTTTGAGACCAGTTACTCTGAGAAGTTCTTAAGTGCTTTTTATATTAGTTTCCTAGGGCTGCTATAACAAATTGCCACAAACTGGGTGGCTTTAAACATCAGAAATTTATTCTCTCACAGTTCTGGAGGCAAAAAGCCCAAAATCAAGGCGTTGGCAGGGCCAGGTTGTCTCTAAAGTCTCTGGGGGAGAATCCGTGTTATGCTTCTCTCTCGGCTTCTGCTGTTGTGGCCATCCTTGACATTCCTCGCTTTGTAGACGCATTGCTCATCTCTGCCTTCATTATCACATGGCGTTCTGCTTGTGTGTCTGTATCTCAGTGTCACTTCTTATAGGGACACTGGTCATACTGGATTAAGGGCCTAACCATTTCTGTGGTGTTTCTGCTAAAAATACTTAACCTAGAGCTAACCACAAGGAAACATCAGACAAACCCAAACTGAGGGATATACTACGAAATAACTGTCCTGTATTCTTCAAAAAATGGTCAGTGTCTTGAAAACAAAGAGAGGCAAGAGCACAGTTTCAGATCAAAGGCAAGTAGAGGGACTTAATTAAGTGCAATGCATGACCCTGGATTGGATCCTGGACCACGAAAAAAGAAAAAAAGTACTATGAAGTAGATTACTGAGACAACTGGTGAAATTGTAAAATGGACTTTTTAAGGTAGTATTATTGTGTCCATGTTAATTTCTTGATTTTGATATTGGAACTATGGTTACATAAGAAAATGTCCTTGTGGGCCGAACCCATGGCTCACTCGGGAGAGTGCGGCGCTGTGAGTGCAGCCAGCGCCGAGGCCACAGGTTCGGATCCTATATAGGGATGGCCGGTGCGCTCACTGGCTGAGCGTGGTGCGGGCGACACTAAGCCAAGAGTTCCAATCCCCTAACTGGTCCCCAACCCCCCCCCCCCCCAAAAAAAGAAAAGAAAATGTTCTTGTTTTTAGGATATTCATGCTGAACTGTTTAGGGGTAAAGGAACATAATGCCTATAATTTCTCTCAAATAATTCAGAAAATAAATTATGTATATCTATATATCACAGAGAAAATGATAAAGCAATTCAGTCAAAATGTTAACACTTGGTGAATTTATGAGAAGAATATACCAGAGATCTTTATATATTCTTGCAATTTTTCTTTTCCAGATATTATTTCAAAATAATAAGCTTTTTAAAAAGAGACTTGCACCTCTAGCAAATTGGAAACCACAGAGATAAAATAATGTGTCACCTTGGTGGTTAGGAATGTAAAGCATAGTAATGAACACATACTTGGTTCTAGATGTCTTGGAAGGAAATTGCTTATCTTCCTAACAACCTCTTGAGGTAGAGATCATCACCCTCTTGTACAGATGAGAATGGTGAAGTTTAGTGAGATGAAATAAATCAACCAACAGCTCAACAAGGTGGACATAAATGCCCCCTTCTCTTCTGATCAGGGTCACATCACCAGGGAATTTGTGGCACCTGAAGTCTTCAGAATCACACAGACCTGAGTTAAATGGATTTTCTGAGACCTACCTCATGCTGCACTGGGCATAGTGGGTAGAGAAAAAAAGGAGCAAGATGTAATTAGAATCTGGTGTAGTGGATTGAATTATGTCCCCCCAAAACTCACTGAAGTTTTAATTGTGTCCCCAAGTTTCATATATTAGAAGCTTAATCCCCACTGCAATGGTTGAGGGTGGGAAATCCTATTATGGCAATTGAAAGGTGGGGCCTTGAAGAGGTGATTATATTGTAGGACCATGCTGTAGTGAATGGATTAAAAATGGTGGTCATGGGCATGGTTTGGAAGGCTTTAAAAGGAGAGAGAATAAGGAAGTTGTCCTCTTGCTCTCTCTGCTTTCACCATCTCGCAATGTGAGACTCCTGGGTCATGGTTGCCACCACCAGATGGGCTTTCCCAGCCTCAGAAACTGTAAGCAATAAATTTTGTTTTCTTTATAAATCACCCAGTTTCATGTGTTTTCTTATAAGCAACAGAAATGGACTAATACAGAAAATTGGTACCAGAGAAGTGAGGTGTTACTTACAACAGATATTTGAAAATGTGGAAATGGCTTTGGAACTGGGTGTTGAAGAGAAGTTGGAGGAGTTTGGAGGATTCAGAAGAAGACAAAAAGACGAGGAAAAATTTGGAATGTCTTAGAGACTGGTTATATGGTGGTGAGCAGAATTCGTATAGAAATATGGACTGTAAAGACCATTCTAAGGAGGTCTCAGATAGAAATAAGGAGTTTATTGGAAACTGGGGCAAAGATCACTCTTGCTGTGAACTGGCAAGGAATTTGGCTGCATTCTGTCCATGCCCTAGGACTTTGTGGAAATTGGAACTTAAGAGATGTGAACCAGAGTATTTGGTAGAAGAAATTTCTAAGTAGCAAAGCATTAAGGAAGCTATAAGGGCTACTTGCAAGAGCCTATGCTGAATTATGGTGGCAAAGGCATGACATAAAGCCAGAGTTTAAAAGGGAAGCAGAGTGTAAAAATTTGGAAAATTTGCAGCCTGGCCATGTGGCAAAGAAGCAGAGAGCACACAATGGTGTAGCCCAGAGACCCTTAGCTAAGATTATTAGTGCAAAAGAAAGGGATTATCAAGAGAAGGAGAAAAAGGCCCTGAAGGCATTGCAGAAGGCTCTGGGGCCAATCCTTCCATTACAGGCCCAAAGACCTAGGGAGACAAAATGGTCATGGGGAACAGGCCTGAGGCACCCTCCACAGGCTCACTGCCCGGGGATACCTTGGGATGCTGCTCCCCACACCAGCATCCTGGCTGCTTTGGCTGCCCCAGCTGTGACTAATTTGGCCCCAGGTGTGGGATGCACAGCTTTGAAAAATATAAGCCAGAAGCCTTGACAGAGTCCACGTGGTGTTAGGTCTGCAGGATCACAGAATGCCAGAGCTGGGAAGGCTTGGGACCCTCCACCCTGATTTCAAAGGATATATGGAAAAGTCTGGGGACCCAGGAGGAGATCTTTTGCAAGGGCAGATTCACCACAGACAGCCTTCACTAAAGCAATGCTGAGCAGAAATTGGGGTCAGAGCTGCAGCAGAGAAACCCCAACAGTGTCATGTCTAGTGGAGCTGTGAGAGTGGGACGGCCATGGAGACCCCACACCCGTGGAGCTGCTAGTGTGCAATGCCAGCCTGTGAGAGCTAAAGCATCACCTGACACCAGGAAAGCCATAGGAACAGAGCTGTCCAAGGACATGGGGAACCAACCTCTACACCAGCGTGCAGAGGAGGTAGAACATGAAGTCAAGGTACCTGATTCGCCAGCTTTGACATTTAGTGCCTTCCCTGCTGGATTTTTGGACTTGTTTGGAATCTGTTACCCCTTTCTTCTGGCCTATTTCTCCCTTTTGGAATGGGAATAAATACCCTATGTTTGTCCTACCATTGTATTTTGGAAGCAGATAACTTTTTTGATTTCATAGATGGGACTTTGACACTTTGGGCACCTAAGTTGAAACAAGTTAAGACTTAGGGGATGAAATAAATGTATTTGCATGTGAAAAGGACATGAGTTTTGGGGGGCCAGGGGTGGAATGTAGTGGATTGAATTATGTCCCCCCAAACTCATTGAAGCTTGAATTGTGTTCCCCAAGTTTTACGTATTAGAAACTTAGCCCGCACTGTGACTGTTAAGAGGGTGACGAATCCTATTATGGTAATTGAAAAGTCGTGTATTACCATAAGTAATTGAAAAGGTGATTGTGTTGTAGGACCATGCCGTAGTGAATGGATTAAAAGTGGTGGTCAGGGGCGTGGTTCTGAGGGCTTTAAAAGAAGAGGAGAGTCTGCCTTTCTCTCTCTCTTGCTGTCTCTGCTCTCTCTGCTTCCACCATCTTGCAATGTGAGACCCCCAGGTCACTGTCACCACCACCAAATGGACTTTGGACTTCACAGCCTCAGAAAGTGTAAGCAATAAATTTTGTTTTCTTTATAAATCACCCAGTTTCATGTATTTTGTTATAAGCAACAGAAATGGACTAATACAACATGCCACTTTAATCTGCTTTTCTGACCATAAAAATTTCTCTGGGTTTCTACGTAGTTTTCATAGTGATATTTTTTCCTTTCATTATTCATCATTCTTTGGAGAGCCATCACCTCTCAGATTCCTGTGATGAAAAGTACCGTGATTGCTAGACTCCTTAAGAGGTGAATCATATAATTCCATCTTTTTATCTCTTCTAAAATGAGAGCAGTGTTGAGAAGATAATAGGAACTTAAGTATTTGTAGGCTTGAAAATAAAGGGGGTAATCTGAAAATCTGAAGTAAAAAATTTTTTAAAAGTGGGAGATTTTAGAGAAGATAAATTCTGGGAATAAAGAACCATCAAAAGGCTAAAAGATCTAATCAATTCTTGCATACAATGTATGCATTCATTTCCTGAAAATATAACTAAAAATACAAATATATCATCAACCACAATCTCCTTTGTGCTCACCTTTCAAAGCAATATTGTGGTTATATCTTTTGCTGTATGCAGGCAATGTTCCTGACTACTCTTATAGAGAAAATAAATATTTAGTAGTAAGAAAATAATCTGTTTATTGCAGCTCTCTCTTTTTTGTAATCTGTATGGAGAATTAAATTACATAGATGGCAAAAGCTTTTCTGATAAACTGGTTTTACTATTAATAACACATACGCTTTTGTTAAACTCAGGCTTTTGTCTAACACTTTTTGTTAAGCAAATGCTTTTTACCCTACAAATCACTGGGGGACTTATAGTTGGAAAACGTAGAAAACTCAGAAAGATTTCCCTTACTCTTATCCACAATTCTTTCTTGATGTTATCATTTGAGAATTTTTAATCCACTGTAATGAGAAAAGCACCCTAGGCTGTGCTTCAGAAGACCTGAGTTCTGGCACTGGCTCTACCAACAAATAACTGTGTGGTTTTGGGTGAGTCACTTCACCTCTCCAGACTTAAATATTCCAGAGATAGAGATAGAGATAGAGATAGAGAGAGAGAGAGAGAGAGAGAGAGAGAGAGAGAGAGAGAGAGAGAGAGGGGGAGAGAGGGAGATCTGCTAGACGTTCTGAGGTCTTCTGAAGTAGAAGACAATTTTCTGAACCTTTGGAGGGACACAGTGGAGTTGGATTTAGTTGGGATACCCCCAGTAGTTCTGATCCAGCACTCCCAGAACCTATTGAGTATCTGTGCAGCAGAGGTAGGCTTGGAGAAGCCATTGGTTCTGGAGGCTTTACGTGACTTTGTAGTTTGGTTTCTGCTGCCTCCCCATAGAGTGACTGGATCCCTACTGCAGGCCCAAAGATGAGGAAAAAAGACTTCTCTCTCTCTTTTTTTGTTTTGTTTTGTTTTGTTTTGTTTTTCTGGTGGCTGGCTGGTACAGAGATCCAAACCCTTGACCTTGGTGTTACAAGGCTGTGCTCTAACCAACTGAGATAACTGGCCAGCCCAGTTTATGATTTTTAACTACACCAGTCTGCCTGTCTTCAGAGCCAGGATGTGGTAGGGTGAATAAAGACCATCCAAAGATATCAAGTCCCAATCCCTGGAATTTGTAAATGTTACTTTATTTGGCAGAAGGGCTTTGGAAGATGTGATTAAGTCGAGAATCTTGAGATAAGAGAGTATCGTGGATTATCCAGGTGGACTCTAAATGCAATCACAAATGTCATAAATTAGAGGCAGAGGGAGATTTGACACAGGCACATGAAGGAGAAGGAGATGTGAAGACAGAGGCAGAGACTGGATTGTTGTGACCACAAGGCCAGGATTGCTGAGGCAGCCACCAAGAGCTGGAAAAGACAAGGAATGATTCCCTCTTAGAGTCTCCAGAGGAAGGGCAGCTCTGCTGGTTTACAGCTTTCTGGCCTCCAGAACTATGAGAGAATATATTTCTATTGTTTTAGGCCACTGAGTTTGTAGTAATTTGTTACAGCAGCCTCAGGAAACACAGGGCAGGGGCAGGTACGTGCTCATCCTGCAGTGGCTCACACCAGCCATCTGATCTGGCCCAGGAACCACAAAAAGAGGGTCACCCTTCAATCTTGGCTGTGCAGTCCTCTCCCCCAACTCTTAACCTAACTCCCATATCATCTTGCCTCATTCTCCCCATTCACCCATTTACTAAGAAGTTGCTGTGCACCAGGCACTGTGCCAAGAATGGAGGGGCAGCAGGTAAAAGGATCTTAAGAAACTCACAATACAGACTCTTTGGGGCATAAATCAGTCCAACCTGGAAACTGGGCTTGGGGGAATTCCACCTTAGTCCCTCAGCCTTGCTTAGCTGGGGGACTAAGCTTCCCCCACCCCCGCCCCCATCTCCACTGCTGATGAGGCAGGTATCATAGTTTCCACTGTCATGATTTGGATCAGCAATACCTGCGGGTCTAGCATCAGCTCACCACTGATCTTTGCTTATCAGGTACTGAACTCTTATTGAGGAGCTGGGGTTTTCCCTACACTTCGTCAGAACATGAATGATGTTAGTGAGAGAAGTCACCCAGGTATGAATTTAGGCACCAGCAGATATTTCTAAAAGATGAAGTTGTTTGGCAAAAGGGATTGGATTCAAGGGTCACGAAGCAGGAATTGAGGGGAATATTTTGCCATTCTGCAATTGCTTCTACAGTATAACAAGGAAATTGGTGTCATCTGTCTGTGGGAATGTTCTTATCTCCCTCCCTCACATTTCCACATACCTCGAGGAGAGTAGTGGTAGAAGGAACAATGGCAATTCCTCCTTACCCATCACTTCCTGCTTCTCATGGGAGGAGGATAAGCTTCTATGATTGGCAGGTTGGAGAGAGCTTATCATTTGCTGTCCATTAATCCGTGTTACCTAGAGGAAAGCCCCCCCCCCCCCCCCCCCCCCGCTGCCTGCATCTCATCATAAAAGTGTTTGTGCTTGCACACCTCTGTGGTAAGTTGACCAAGTGGGTCTGTTTTTTGTCAGATCCAGTGAGGTCCTTGCCCTTGATATCCAGGCAAGCTGTGGTCCTCCATACAGGTGACTATTACTGACCCACTGGCCTGTTCAAACAGCAGAAATAAACCATGCGCTCATCAGTTCTTGATTCTGTCCCTTGACATCACTTCTAAGTTCTGCCCATTGACATTACTGCGTGGAAGAAAGCACAAAGGATTATGCTAGGTGAGGCAACAGTTCTAGCAAAACTGCAGATAAAATGTGATATTTTTGCTTTTTTTTCACGTAACACTGTATCCTTTCAATGAGTGAATATTTGTGCAGGTACCATAGTAGAATTAAGCAGTCAACGTTTTTTTTTTTTTTTTTTTGTAGTTGTTAAATGCTTTCCAACTTATTTCTATTATAAATGTTATTGCACTGTAGCTCCAGTTGATAACCTTTCATTTTTTTTTTTTTTTTCAGCTGGCTGGTGCAGAGATCAAACCCAGACTTTGGTGCATTTGGATTATTACCTCAGGTCGGATTTCTTTTCTTTTCTTTCTTTTTTTTTTTTTTTTTTTTTTTGTGACCAGCAAGGGGATCGCAACCCTTGGCTTGGTGTCGTCCACACCGCGCTCAGCCAGTGAGCACACCAGCCATGCCTATATAGGATCCGAACCCGCGGCGGGAACGCTGCTTCGCTCCCAGCGCCACACTCTGCCAAGTGAGCCACGGGATCAGCCCTCAGGTCGGATTTCTAACAGTTGGCTACAAGGTCCACCAGGACAATTTATACATTTTTCTCAGACTCCCAAATTTTACTTCCCCGCCCCCCCAAATTTTACCTTTAGCTGATCTCCTGTGTTTCTTTGCACAGATGCTGTGTTGCAGAGCAGAAGTAGCAAGGACTTTCCTGGTTGTCTTAGTGGTTTGTTTGTTATCTCCTGTTTTCAGTATGTTCTTTCACTTTCATAGGTTCTATCTTAATACATGCCTTGACATTTTTTTCTCCAGGATGTTAAGAGGAAGTCAAAGCTCCTTCAAGAGTGGGAAGGTAGGTAAGAAAAGATCCCATATCACCAGGCATCTTGGGAGATCTGTCCTCATGCTGGGTATAGTGCTTCTGCTGTGGATTGGATGTGGCCCCAAAGTTCATTGAGACTTAATTCCCACTGGCAGTGTTAAGATTGTGGAAAATCCTATTATGGTAATTGAAGGGTGGGGCCTTGAAGAGGTGATTGGATTGTGAGGATCATGCCTAGCAAATGGATTGATCCATTCACTGAGTAATTAGTTGATGGTTTAAAGGTGGTCGTGGGCGTGGTTCTGAGGGCTTTAAAAATAGATCGTGTGAGAAGCTCTCTCTCTCTGCTCAGCCATCTGCCATGTGATACCCTGTGTTGTTGTCATCATCCACCAACAAGGCCCTCACCAGATGCGTTCCCTGGATTTTGGACTTCCCAGCCTCCGAAACTGTAAGCAATAAATATTGTTTCTTCATAAATTAGCCAGTTTCAGGTATTCTGTTATAAGCAAAAGAAATGGACTGATTGATACAGCTTCTATCAGATAAATGAAGGAGACCTGGGTATGTTCTCAAGGAAGGAGGCTGGCAAGCAAACGTTCATCCCCGAGCTTAAATGGTCTCACTCAGTTCTTACCAAACCCTGAAAAGCATTATCAGTATCTTTTCATAAACAGAAACCTGAAGCTCTAGTATTATCTTTCAATTCTATTTTTACACAAACTTTTTGAAGTACCTTCATATTTATCTGATGGCCAATGAGTGGAGGATCTGTTCCTGTGGCTGACAGGCATTTGAGTTTCTTCTTTAAGTAGTCTGTTTCTATCCTTCGTCTGTATTTCAGTATGAGCCTTTTCTTTTTCTTATCGGTTTGAAGACTTTCTTTGTAGAAAGGAAGGGGGAAAAAAAGAGAGAGAGAGAGAAAGCTGAAGCTTGGTTTGCAAAATAAGCCCAGGTTTACTCTGCTACAGTGGAATTTAGAACTTGAAGTCAGGAAGCCTAGACTCCAAAAAATTGGAGCTTTTTACTCTACCCACAAAATATAGAAATATAGAAATGTAGAAGAGAAAAGGGCTTTGAAGTAGCTAGATGGGATTTCAAGCCTGGTTCTATTGCTGCACCCTCTTGTGAGATTTTAGGCGCTGTACTGAACTCTCTGAGATTTAGATGTAATTGTAACTCTAGAAGTAGAAAGGAGATATTAATGCCAACTTCACAGGGATTTGTGAGAAATAAGTGAGGTAATGCATATAAAATTCTTGGCCCCCCTTAATTAATGGTAGGTATTATTAATACTTCCAGTGGATTTTAATCATAAAAAAGTGGGGGAAGTGTGGGTTTGGTGCAAATAGGAAGGAGTTGGACAAGACAAGAGGTTGAGGACCTACTCAATCTAGGATGTTAGAAGAGCAGAATGAAAGGAAGCTAAACTAAAAGTTGTTTACAAAAATAACTGTAAAAGACAAGTAGGAGGGGAGATGTAAGAGGAGAGACTATTGTTTCTAGAGATACTGGCCACAAAAAAATTTTAAAAACCCAACTCTATACTTGAGACTCTATGTTATTTAAACTTATTTTGGGTACATACTTAAATAAAATTAATATCTTTAAAAATTGCTTGCCTGCCTAGCATTTCAAATTATAGAAAGGTGGCATCGTGGAGAGGATGTCTGAATGTAAAGCGAACCAATGCCTTGGAAAAAATAATGCCTGAATTTACATTTAATGTATACATCAATTTTGAAAAGAATTGTCGTGTTTTAAATGTTGCGTCTTCTCTTCCATGAATATGGTATGTGTACATTTTCTTTAAATCATGTCTTTTTTATGTCCTTCAACAAGTTTTATAACTTTTTACAGAACTGAATTGCAGTTTTTATTAGGTCTATTGCTAGTATTCCTAGCTATTTTTGTTCCTAGTATGATTGGGATCATTTTTCCTACTGCATTTCTGGTGCTTAGGAAAGCAATTAAAAGAATGAACTAAACTTATGAGTATCATGCAGATATAGCTCTAAAACAATGAGCAAAATTCAAAATGAGAAACATATCATTTGTGTAAGTTAAAATCAAACACAAACAATATATATTGTTTATGGATACATATAAATATGTAAAAGTACAGGGGGAAACTATGTGAAATGATAGAAATCAAATTGGTTTTAATGGTTGCTCCTGGGATGTGGGGATAAGTTGTATAGTTAAACAGAACTTTAGTTTCAACCCTATTGCATTAGAAAGAAAAAAAAAGAAAGACAGACAGAAAGAGAGAGAGAGAGAGGGAAAAAGGGAGGGAGGGAGAAAGCAAGGAAAGAAGGAAGAAGGGAAGGGAGGGAAGGAGGAGGAAAAAGAACCCAAAGCAAACATGACAATATGTCAGCAGTTGCTGATTCTGGATGGGGGAACTACAGGTATTTTCATTTTCTTTGTAATTTTGCATTTCTTTCTCATCCCACCTAACCCTCCTGTATTAGGTTGGGCTGCCATAACAAAACACCACAGCTGGGTGGCTTAAGCAACAAAAAACTATTTTCTGCCAGTTTTGAAGGCTGGAAATCCAAGACCAAGTTGCCAACAGGGTTGGTTTCTGGGAGATCTCTCTTTCGGCTTGTCACCTTATTTCTGTGCGCAAGGAGAGAGAGATCTCTGGTGTCTCTCCCTCTTCAATTCTTTTGAAAATTGACATATACATTCAGTGTAATTTAAATTTATAAGGACACTAGTCCTATCAGATTAGGTCCCCCTCTTATGACCTCATTTAACCTTAATTGCCTCCTTAAAGGCCCTATCTCCAAACAGTCACATGGCGGTGGGGGGGGGAGGTGAGGGAGCACAATTTAGTCTATCACATCCCCTAATGTTTTTAAAATAAAAATACTTTTAAGTAGTGAATCTTTCTTATGGCCTCTGTGACCAGGTTCCCTGCCTTGATGGATTATACACTTGAGCCCAATGTGACAACAGTGACGGATTACTACTACCCTGATATCTTCTCAAGCCCCTGTGATGGGGAACTTACCCAGAGAGACAGCAAACTGCTTCTTGCCATCTTTTACTGCCTCCTGTTTGTATTCGGTCTTCTGGGAAACAGCCTGGTCATCCTGGTCCTTGTGGCCTGCAAGAAGCTGAGGAGCATCACGGACATATACCTCTTGAACCTGGCCCTGTCTGACCTGCTTTTTGTCTTCTCCTTCCCCTTTCTGACCCACTATCAGCTGGACCAGTGGGTGTTTGGGGTTGTAATGTGCAAGGTGGTCTCTGGCTTTTATTACATTGGCTTCTTCAGCAGCATGTTCTTTATTACCCTCATGAGTGTGGACAGGTACCTGGCTATTGTCCATGCCGTGTATGCCATAAAAGTGAGGACTGCCAGAATGGGCACAGCTCTAAGCCTGGCAGTGTGGCTGACTGCCATTATGGCCACCAGCCCGTTGCTAGTGTTTTACCAAGTGGCCTCTGAAGATGGTGTTCTGCAGTGTTACTCGTCTTACAATCAACAGACTTTGAAGTGGAAGATCTTCACCCACTTTGAAATGAACATCTTAGGCCTGTTAATCCCATTCACCATCCTTTTGTTCTGCTACATTAGCATCCTGCACCAGCTGAAGAGTTGCCAAAACCACAACAAGACCAAGGCTGTCAAGTTGGTGCTCATTGTGGTCATTGCATCTTTACTCTTCTGGGTCCCATTCAACACGGTCCTCTTCCTCGCCTCCCTGCACAACATGCACATCTTGGATGGATGTGTTGTGAGCCAGCGGCTGAATTATGCCACCCATGTCACAGAAACCATTTCCTTCACTCACTGCTGCGTGAACCCTGTTATCTACGCTTTCATGGGTGAGAAGTTCAAGAAACACCTCTCAGAACTGTTCCAGAAAAGTTACAGCCACATCTTCGCCTATATGGGAAGACAAATGCCCAGGGAGAGCCCGGAAAGGTCGTCATCTCTCTACCAGCACTCCTCCCGCTCCTCCAGCATAGACTACATTTTGTGAGGAGGGTACCTCAAAGCAGGCCTGGGCAGTCTTCCCCGCTGTTCTCTACAGAGAATAAAATGACTTACGTAGAACTCTGAAGCTACATGAAAGGAAGCTCTTAGAACTTGGGTTACAGACACAAGACATGTTTTATGATATTTAATGAATTCCTACTATCGCAACTTAATCAAAACTTTCAAAAACATTACTATTTTCTGGAAATAGTATATTTCACTATTAAGTATAATGTTAGCAGTAGGGTTTTTTTTTTCTTTTAAATAAGAGCAATCTTAACAGATTAAAGAAGTTTCCTTCTATTCTTAGTTTTCTTTCTTTTTTTTTAAAAAAAGATGACCAGTAAGGGGATCTTAACACTTGACTTGGTGTTGTCAGCACCACACTCTCCCAAGTGAGCCACAGGCTGGCCCCTATTCTTAGTTTTCTGACTGCCTTTTTCAAATATGAATTTAAATTTTATCAAATGCTTTTTCCTTATCTATTGAGGTGATTATGTAGTTTTCCTCCATTATTCTGTTAATTTGATAAACTATATTGATTGATTTTCTTATCTTAAATCAACCTACACTTGCCTTGGGGGAAAAGATGGTGATCTAAATAAATAAGATCTTTTTGGGGAGAGGATTTTTGTATCCGTGTTCATGAGAGATACTGACCTTTAATTCTTCATTTTTATGATGTTCTGCTCAGGTTTGGCCTCCTAAAATGTATTGGGAAGTGTGTACTCCCTTTTTCTCTATTCTCTGAGAGTTTATCTAAAAATTTGATAGTATTTTCTCCTTAAGTGTTTGGTATAATTTATTAGTGAAGCCATCTGGAGTTTCTCTGTAGGAAGACTTCAAATTATGCATTCAATTTCTTTGACAGAAACTATTCAGATTTTCTATTTTTGCTTGTCTCAGTTTTGGAAAGTTGTGATTTTTACATAATTTTCCCACTATGTAAGTTGTTGTACAAAGTTGTCCGTAGTATCTTATAGTGTTTTTAATGCATGACGATCTGAACTAATGTCTCTTTTCAGTTCTGATATTAATAAATTGTATTTTTCTCTGTTTTTTTTTTTAATCAGTGTTATGGGGATTATCAATTTTATTAATCTTTTCAAAGAACCACCTTTTGGCTTTACTGATTCCTGCTTTTGTCTTTTCGTTGACTTCTGCTCTTATCTTTATCTTATCTGCTTTTTTGGTGTGTAATTTACTCTTTTATTCTAGCTTCTTGAAATGGAATTTTGGATTATTGATTGCCAATATTTGTTTATTTCTGAAATATGTATTTAAAGCTACAAATTCCCTCTTAGTATTGCTTTGTCTGTATCTTACAGATTTTAATATAATAGATTTTTATTATTTTTCAGTTTAAATTATTTTCTATTTCCATAGTGTCTTCTTCTTTGAATCATGAGTTATTTAGAAAGTTTTAAATTTTCAAAGATTTGGAGATTTCTAATCATCTTTATATTTTAATTTCTAGTTTGACTCGACTGTTATCAAAGAGCATGTGTATGCTTTCAGTTCTATGAAATTTATTGAGAATTATATTATGATGCAGGATACGGCTTATTTCAGTAAATGTTCCATGAACATTTGGAAAGAATGGGTGTATTCTGAAGTTGTCATCCATATCTGATTAAACAGATTGTTTAAGTCTTCTGTATCCCTGCTGACTTTTTCTATTTGTTTATTCTGCAAGTTACTGAGAGAGGTACAGTTTGAGCATCTCTAATCCAATAACCTGAAATCCAAGATGCTCCAAAATCTGAAACTTTTTGAGGGCTGACATGACTCCACAAGAGGAAAATTTCATACCTGACCTCATGTGATGGGTTGCAGTCAAAACTCAGGCACCAGCACGCAGCTGATTCAGTGTCCCCAAGAGAAAAAGGAACTTCCCAGCCCTGTTCAACTGTGATATGTCTTTTCTGTGTACACCCATATTCCCCAAACAAACATGCCCACAAAGAGTAGTAAAATGGCAGATGTGCAGGCTGGATGCACCAAGGGCAGTAAGTTCCTAATCAAAATACAGCACCTTAGGTAGAGACTGAAAGCCTGCCATTGTTTGTTGTTTCTGTTGTCTAACAGCTTGACACAGGTATGCTGGTGATGCTACTGTACTCTTAGTTACCCTGAGTACATTGTTTTCCACTGTATTAATGGTATATCATATTTTTTACCATGAAGTTCTTATGTGCGAGTAAATATAAGAAAATGATTGCTTTTCAGTAGCATATAAACAACCACAGACTGTCCACATGGGTGGCTGAGATAGTGACACCTTTGCTTTCTGATGATTCAATGTGCATGAATGCTGTTTCATGCACAAAATGATTTAAAATATTGTATAAAATTACCTTCAGGCTATGTGTATAGGTATATGTAAAACACAAATGAATTTCATGTTTAGACTTGTGACCCATCCTCAAGATCTCATTATGTATATATGAATATTCCAAAATCCTGAGAGCATAGAACCAGCATGTATTCCAGGTGTGGACTATCTCTTGAGCTCAGTGGGAGAGGTGGGAGAGTGACACAGGAATAGAATCTCACACTCACATAATATTCCAGCATTGTTTATGTCCTTGTGCACATTGCCATAGCTGTCTCTAAGCAGTGCCTACACTTGGAGAGAATTGGTTCATTCCAACCAGAAGCCCCAGAGTGCTGCTGCCTTTATTTTTAAAATCCAGTCTAATAATCTTTGTCTTCTAATTGGAGTATTTATTCCACTTAAATTTAATATAAATATATTGTGCAACAGCACAAAAGGCAGGAGGGGATAAATGGAGGAGTAAGTGAAGTTAAACATTTGTATAGTTCTTGCATTACTTGAGAAATGTTGAACTCCTAACTTAAGTTTCACTGCACTAGGTTAGAGATGAGTATTGAAATTTCTAGAGTAACTAGTAAAAAAGTACAAGAACATGAAACTAAAAATCTAATGGAGGGAAGTAGAATTAGAATAATACTTGATTAATGCAAAAGTAGCCAGGAAAGGAACAAGAAACAGGGGTAACAAATAGAAAACAAACAGTAAGATGGTAGAATTAAACCCAACCATGTCAATAACAGATATCAGTCCAAAGCTCTCACATCACTGAGTTGTTAACTCAATGAAACCTCCTACTTCTAAACTCCTTTTTAAAAAAATTAAGGTAAAACTCACATAATATAAGATCAACCATTTAAATCACTTTAAAGTGTACAGTTCAGTGGCTTTTAGTACATTTACAGTGTCACGCAGCCATCAGGACTATCTAGTTCCAGAATTTTTTATCATCCCAAATGGAAACTACATACCCATTAAATGATTACTCCCAATTCTTTCTCCCCACACTCCACCCCAAGCACTAATCTGCTTTCTGTCTCTATGGATTTGCCTATTCTGGGTATTTCACATAAATAAAATCATACAACATGTGGCCTTTTGTGTCTGGCTTCTTTCATTTGGCAAAATGTTTTCAAGTCTAGACTCTTTTTATGTGGACAAAATAAACCCCGACTCCCACCATTGGTAGAATTGAACTAGGAATGCCAGACCATACTTTCCCTCAATTGAGGAAAAGTAGAAAAGATGGACAAAAATTTTAAGTTAAAAAAAAAAAAAAATATATATATATATATATATATATATATATTTATCTTCAGTTGCTTGAAAATTAATGGATTATTATAAGATCTTGGAAAAGACATAAATCTGGAGAGATGAACTTAAAATTTGGGTCTGTTTTTCCATTGGAGGTATTTGCCAATTTCAGAAGAGGCTTTTGCAAGGATGAAAATCTGAGTAGCATTTTTGACTGACACACAGGGGTAGGGAGATAAAAGCTGGACCCCAGAACATTCCACAAAAGGATGCTGGTGAGAATCCTCTGTGTTAGGTTGGAACCTTGAGAGCTATACCTTAGGATTAGGGTTAGCCAGAAATAGAGCAGCCCTTGGGGGAAATGGAACCTAACTTCCAGTTAATTTAGGAATCAGTTTGAGGGAATCCCAGCTTGCTATTATCCCCAAGGAACCAGATAAAAATCAAACACTAATCCCCTCTGGAGGAAGATAATATCGTCCTATTTCTACAATTTTCCAAATATTTTCAAAAATTTATTTTGTTTTTGGCACACAATTAAAATAACCAGGCACATAAAGAGATATGAGACCATAACCAAGACAAGAAGCAACAGACAATAGGAGCAGAACTACAGAAGCATCAGAGACAGATGTGACAAAATATAAATTTAAAAATAACTATGCTTTTTATGTTCCCCTAGATAAAAGAAAATTTTAAGAATTTTGTCAGAGATCTGGAAAGAATTTTGGCAGAGATCTAGTTTTTTAGAAAAGAAGATAGTATATTTTAAAGAACAAAATAGTAACTCTAAAACTGAAAAATAAAATAATTAAAATTAACTACTCTATGGACAGGGTTTTCAGCAGATTAGACACCACTAAGGAGAGAATTAGTGAACTGGGAGATAAGCAAGAAGAAAATATCAAGAATAAAGCTGGTTGGGGGGACCAAAAAAAGAAATAGAAAAATATAATAGAGAGGGTGAAAGACATAAAGCATAAGATGACAGAGTCTAACATGTTTTCAAGAGTTTGAAAAGGAGAATAGAGAAAGAATAAAAAAGAGATATTATTAGAAAATATAATGACTGAGAATCTCCCCACATTGAGGAAAAACATCGAGACAAATTAAAGAAGTCCTACAATCCCAAGTAGGATTTTAAAAAAACTTCACATGTAGGCATATCAAAAATTGGTGGAAACCAAAAACAGAAAGAACATTTTAATCTAGATTTTTAAAAAAACATTATCTTCAAAGGAGCAGCAATTAACTGAAAGCAGAATTCCCAACAAGAACAGCGAGAGCCAGTAGAAGAAATGACACCTTTAAAGAGCTAAAAGAAAATAACTATCAAACTAAAATTTCATATCCAGTGCAGATATCATTTAGGAATGATGATAGCATAAAACATTTCATAACTCTTTTTAATGCGAAGTGTCAAGTATATGACCTTGGTGTAAGGAAAGAAGATGTCTTAAATGGGATTCAAAAATAATAAGTATAATAAATGGATTCTCCCCTGGAGCTTCCAGAAGGAATGTAGCCCTCGTGACAACTTGGTTTTAGCCTGGGGAGATCCATTTTGGACCTCTGACCAACAGAACTGTAAGATAATAAATGTGTGTTTGTTTAAGTCACTAAAAAAAAAAAAAAAAAAGATAATAACAATAAAAGCTAACACTGAGAAAAATAAAACAAACAAACAAACCAATAGCCATAAACAAAATTTGACTGCATTGAAATTAAGAACTTCTGTTAATCAAAAAATAAAGTGGTAGATGCTACAATGTTCCACCAGACTCTCCTTCAGGAGTAAAGGACTTATTACTCCAGCTGCTGGGAAAGCCACCAGCAGACAATGCTCAGCTCTCAGACCCTTTGGGGGTTACTTCATCTACCCCTTTCACAGGGTGGCCTGCATCCCATGATCGATCAACATGATAGTATAAAACCCTGGCTCCTCATTCCAACTTGGGATTGCTTTGAAAGACAGAGTGGGCTGAAGTTTCTGTTGAGACCACAGTGCAGCTTGTTCCTCTGTGCAATCCTGCTTCCTTCTCTTCCTTCCCTTCCCCAGGTGTCAATACCAAAAGCATTTTCTCGTAGACTTCCTGCACACTAGTCTCCATCTCAGAATCTGCAAACCCAGCCTCCCACAGACACCATTCAAGAAGTGAACAAGTGATCCTCAGAATGAGAAGATTGGTGTGTGTGTGTGTGTGTGTGTGTGTGTAGAAAAAACAGCATGGTTTAATTTGTAAAGCAGAATCATTTGTTTTTGATTACAGTGTTCAACCTGCAAATTACATTCACCTCTTGGTAATGAAGAAGCACCCTGTCTCTTCCCTGGGCCAATTCACCTAGATAGAATGATTCCTGGGCAGCCCTTATCTATATGTCTGCCTTATGTATATATCTGCCCTCTTTCCTTTCTTACAATAATATGTAAACTCTCTCTTATCAAGAGTAACTGGAGAATGAGCTCTTTAGTTCAGCAGCATAGCCATATACAGCACAGACTTTTCAATGGATTTGATATATTCTGAACTCCAGATCAAGACTTCACATTATTTAACCTGTCTTTTGATGATCCCAAAGACACTTAAGAATCTGGCAGTGTCTTGGGGTCACTGATTGTCTCTAGACAGTACTAAAATTTTTAGAAAGTTTGCTAAGACTGTCCTAGGTATTCACTATAAAAAGAATTTTTATGAATGAAGTTTTGATATGCTGTAGGCTCAAAATAAACAGTGACCAGGTTCAAATACAAAGCCACAAGGTCTGGGGTAGGGGAATGCTGGATGCTTCTACAGGCCTAGCTATTCTGTATCTGAAAATTTTAAAGCCCAGCATAACAGCTGAAATGAGAGCACAGTAGATAAAATACAGCTGAAAAATGAATTATAAAATTGCAAGAATAGATTGAGGAACTCTAGATTTTATAGAAAATATAAAATAAAACTACAAGATGTGATTAAGAGAAGTAAAAGTGCTAACACCCAGATAACTAGAATCCAGGGGAAAGAAAGAGACAGACAAAAGGAGACATAAAAATTGAGGGAAAGAAATATTTAAATACGTAATGGAGATTAATCTTCCAAAGTTCAAGAAAGCCCAGAGCGGCTGGAATGCCACAGTAATGAGAAGAGTGGGGTAAGATGAGAAGGAGCAGTAGATGTCCAGCTTTGATGGTTTTGTAGGCCACATTGTAGGCCATGTTCAAAAATTGTTTTAGGTTTTTTTTCTTTTTTTTTTTTGGAGGAGGGTTACATTTTTTTTATTGAGTATAGTTTACATACAGTGAAATTCACCCTTTGTCTGGTGATGGTAACATGTTGCAGAGCAGAAACACAGAAAGAACCTGAAAATCCTGAGTTTTGTTTTATACTACTCTTAAAGAAATGAGAGCACCCTCTGCTGGGGAAAGAAATAACTAGGGACGACAGAAGGTCTTGGGTTCTGAAGCCAGTGGGACACCAATTCCCATACACCAGCATGTGATGCAATCCTGAGGGATGTGGAAGAGGACCCAAGACTGAATTAAGATTTTTAGGGGCTCTAAATCCTGTCACCTCCCTCTCCTCCCATATTCCTGCCATCTTACTCTTTAATTTGGTTGAAACCAGATGGAGGCCCTACCTGAATGAATTTGCCCACCTTACCCCCTGAGCCTACCTGCTTCAACCATGGCTCTTTTGGAAGGTGTGGCAGACCTGTGTGGCTCAAGTCACCTGAACCTTGGGTATGATCATCTAGTACCCCGGTACTTTCCAATGGCTGAATCAGTTTTCAGATGGCTTCACTTTCTGTCAAAGCTGCTGGAGCCACCAAAGAAAACTAAACCAAAATTCAGACTGGCAGTGAACTTGAACAGTTAGCACAGATTTTTCAAAATACATTTATTTAGTTTAGAACAGATAACATTCTATTCTATTATTTATGTGCATAAGTGTATTTAGGAGGTTATATGGGTAAATCGCTTAACAATGCCAATCATTTATGACAAGAATTTGTTTGTTGCCTGAAGTGCACATTGTTTAGTCCCTGGGCCCCTGAGGCAGAAACTGTGCTCAGGGCCTCTTGGGATCCTGGTAATGATATAGCAATAAAAACCAGCTTTACAAATTTAGGGTTTAGATATCTTCCATGTGTCATATATATATTGCTCTTTTTTTCAACTATTATATTTTTCATACTTGCACAGTGAGGCACTCAATATGTACTGAGTTGAAGTGATGAGAGCAGGAGGGATATGGGGGAAGGGACAAGGGACACTCACATTTTTAGGTACCTACTCACTTTAGGTACCTACTCAGAGCTTACCCAGAACTTTCTCACTTAATCTTGAAAGAGTCTTTCAAGATGATTATTGTTAACCCAAGGGGCTGCTAAACTGGAATCTCAGAGCAGGATGTCTCTAAAGCTGTGGCCTCTTCCTACCCCACCTCCTGCATTGGCTGGCAAGCCTACTGTGTGCTCACACATGCCCTGTCTCGGCTGCCTCCATACCGAGAGCAACGCATGCCCTGGAGGACGCGGCTGCAAGTGCAGTCAGCCCCATGGGAGGGACCACCATGCCAGACGCAGCAGGATTGGATCAGCTCTGTGGATGGTGTGAGTGGGGCAGGGGGCCTCTCTACCTTCTGCCAGACTGTTGCTGTCAGGGTTCTTCTCTCTCTGACCCTAGCAAAGACCATTTGGAATAGCCAACTGTGTTAGTCTGTTTCTCGTGCTTAATACTTGAAACTGGGTGATTTATAAAGAAAACGAAATTTATTGCTTACAGTTTCTGAGGCTGGGAAGTCCAAAGCCCAGGTAACACATCTGGTGGTGGCAACAGTGACCCAGGGGTCTCACATTGCAAGATGGTGGAAACAGAGAGAGCAGAGAGAGAGTGCAAGAGAACAACTTCCTCAAGCACTGTCCTTTTAAAGCCCTCCAAACCACACCCATGACCATCATTTTTAATCCATTAACTAAGGCATGATCCTGCAATCTAATCACCTCTTCAAGGCACCACATTTTAATTACCGTAATAGGATTTCCCACCCTCAACAATTACAGTGGGGATTAAGTTTCTAATATATGAAACTTGGGGGACACAATTCAAGCTTCAGTGAGTCTTTGGGGGGACATAATTAAATCCACTACACAAACCCTTGTGAAGCAGGACGCCAAGCTTTCCTGAGGGGACATTGTAAGAGATACATGGAAGACTTGTCCTAGGCCCTGCTCCTTCACTTACAAGCTGGCCTGAACTAACCTCTCTGAGCTTCAGGGTGATCACTGGTTTGACAGGGCTGGTGAAGATGGTGATAGAGATGGCATCTGTCCTGCCTGTTCCATAGAACTGCCTGGTGTCCAATCTGTAACGAGCAAACCCCTTTGTGCAGATATAAAAGTTTATTATTAATATAATGAAAGTAAATACCATATAGCCTTTTACTAGCTGTGTAACTTTGGGCAACTCATTTTACCTGTTCTTTGCTTCAGTTTCCTTACGTGTAAAATGAGGATAGTAATAATGCCACTTCTGATTTATGCGAGAGGGTTGCACAGGGTTATGAAGTTGTGCTCTAATGCCACCTCTCACTCACTGACAAGCCGTACCACTAGTCACCTACGGTAGGATAGAGAGAATGGAGCTCTTTCCTGTGTGTAGCTGTGTGTATGTGTGTGGTATGTTAAGAATACGTTTGTCAAGGAAAGGATGAAGAACTCTTCCAGATTAAAGGAGACGAAAGAGACACGAGAACTCACGGAAATAAATATGTGATCCTAAATTAGTTCTGAATTGGGGAGAAAATGCTATGAAGGATAGATTTGGGACAACTGGTGAAATTTGAATTTGGACTATATATGAGATTACGTAAATATTAAAAGAGATAAAACAGAGAAATACTTAGAACAGTCCTTGGGATATAGAAAACACAACAATTAGTGTTACCTGTCATTACCTATGGGATATAAGACCCATCTGTTTTGTTCACTGCCATAATCCCAGAGACTGGAACAGCCCCTGACACATAATATGTGCTTAATTAATATTTGTTGAATGAATGATGAACTGTGCCCCTGCAACAAGACAGAGTTAAGAACAAGGGTGAGGTGTTCAGAGCCATTTGTCCTCACGGGCAGGGACTAAGGGTGTTTTTCTCTAGTTCCTAGTCATTGTTGGTTTCCCCAGTGACCTTCGGTCTGCAAAACATTCAAAGATTGATCCAATTGTTCCAGTCACCTAGTTAAAAAAGCAAAAATCTCTCTGGTATCTCCAAAAATCGAATGCATTTGTAACATATAAATCATAGTTGCTCAATGTCCCTTCTAGTTCTGCTCTTCACTGTTTTGGCTGGTGAGGGAAGAGGTAGTGGATTTGCTGCAGTCCTCTCTCTGCCCCTCGGGGGGCAGAGCCTCAGGCCAATGCTCACCTACTAGGAGAAAGGCTAGCCTTTGTGAAGAGGTTCAGCTGGCAGATCTCAGCTGCACGTCATGCTGCAGAGAGGTCTCAGGTGGCTGCTGGGGCATCGACATGCAGCACCCCTTCTCCGAGCCCTGGCTGGCCAGCACCAACCACCCAGGCCAGCCTGGATGCCATCCCAGCCTGTCACTGTGAGTATCCTCCCTGTTTGGCTAGGCCAGGCGTAGAGTCCCAGAATGAGAGGACTGAAAGAGGTCCTCAGTATCAACTGGTCTGCTGCTCTCCTTTGACAGATGAGGAAACTGAGGCCTGGAGATACAAGGCGCACTGCCCAAGACCACAGCAGTTATTGGCAGAATGGAGACTTAGGGCCAGACTCCTGATTCTTGGAAGGCACTCATTCCATGTGGTTCTACTATCTTCTACTGAAGGGTGGGGCTCTCAAATGAGGACGCCAGGGCTTGGAGACAGTATCTGGAGACCCCTTCACTCTTATTGATTCTAGTTTCTGTTAGCCTTTTTCATATGGGAAAGTTGGGTTGGCAATCCCCAAAGTGAACAGAGTCTAGGAAAGAAAATCTGAGCTGTGGCGGCTGGAGAGAACGCAGTGATTACATTTTAATGAGTTATTTTCTAGACAAAAAAAAGAGAAAAAATAGTAGGCAAAATTTAAATTTAATTGTGTGCAAATTAAGTGCTAATAAGTAGCATCAATTGGATATTTTCATGAGTAACTTCCTTCCAAATAGATTTGAGTCCACGCTTTGTTTAATATGATCAGTGCTCGGAAAGAATTCTTTAGGATCAAGCTATAGAAGGAGGGATTTTTCCTGTTGGATTTAGATGAAACTAACTTCTTGGAATGCTTGCTCTGGCCAGGTACTGAGCAAGGTATGTTCACATATCATCATCTCATGCAGTCCTCATGGCAAGCTGTAGGGTAGGTGATGTTATTCTCATTTTACAGATTTGAAAACTGATGCTTGGAGTGGTTAAACTACAAGCAGCAGTAAGTGCAGTGTATTAATTGGAACAAGTTTTGAAGACTGAATTCAAATGCCTCTCTACCATCAACTAGCTCACAAAACAAAAAACAAAAACAAAAACAAAACCCTGCAGGAGGGTAGTAATGACTGTCATCATTCCTGGGCATGAGGCTCCCCTCCCCTTTAAGATCCTGTTTATAAATAATTTAAGAATCTGTATTTTTCTCACCTGTTTAGTTAGGGAATGGCATATACAGGGAACTGAGTAAGCCAGATAAATGTACCAGAAAAAGTAGAAACTGTACCAAGAACAGGAAGGACTGATCTGCACCAGTGAATTCAAACAATAACCAGATAAGAAGGTACAAGAAGATGATGGATTACCAAAATTCCTGGGAGGAGGCCTGGCTGCCTGGACTCTCCTCTGTCTGCCAGAAGAGTCTTTGACTGAGTTTTTCAATTATAATGGAACAGTAGGGAGATATAATTAAACAGTAAACAAGGTGAACTGTCTTGAAAGCAGAGCTTGGAGGACTTGGGGAGCAGGAGAGGTGGGTATGGAGAAGTTGGAATCTGAGAGTAAAGAGCTGGGAAATGACTGTGAATTGTAAAGCAGCCAGACTCCCCAGTGTCATTGAGGCTTGACCAGTTTGCAAGTTCTCCTGTGTAAATAGGATTCTTCTAACATGCAAATCTCACCCTTTTGTTCTCTTGCTTAAAAATCTTCAGGATAAAGCCTAAATTCTTTAATATGGCTAACTGGGCCCCAGGCTTTCTCTTTGGCCCCCTTCCTTGACATTCCTTCTCTCCCATTACTTGATAAGTTCTGAGAATCTGAGAAATGCTCTCTCTCACCTCTGGGCATTTGTACATGCTCTGGGTGAAAATAGGCCCCTCTATTAAATAAATGCTTGAATGAATGAGTCAAATTGGAATTGTACTGGGCAAAGTCCACCACATCTTTTGGATTTTCAGGTCTCAAGCAGCAGCCATCTCCAGTCTGACATAAAGGATTATTCTCTCCCTAATGCCAGCTGGAGCCCCGTCATGGTGGGGCTGTATAATGAATTCATGGAGAAGACTGTGGATGGGTCATGGACAAGACTTCCAGGCTGTTGGCGCTCTGTGCAATTCCTTAAAGAAAAAGACCTTGCTAGGATTGCTAAAGCTGTCCCTGGTACGTGCAAACCCCCTACACCAGGAGGGCTTAACCTGGGCTCAAGGGTAACTCTCAATACTTCATAACTGTTGGCAAAACTCTGCTTATGGATGTACACTTTCCTTAAGGAAATCTGTGCCCCAGCTCACCTCCCACCTCACCTGTGTGGCTTGCATTAGACTGAGAATCAGGGCCAAGGCAGTCTGTTCACAGTGAACACGAATTCACATGATATTAGACCAGAAAAGGCACTTGGAGGCAACTTAGTTCAACCCCTTCATGTTACAAGTGAGAAAACTGGGGCCTAGAGAAGACACAGTGAGTTTTCAGCAGAGACTGGACTAGCATCAGGAACTTGTGACTCTTGGTTCAGTGCCCTCTCCACTCCTGTCCACAGTCACTCCTGGCATCTGTTTACACCTGCACACCCCACCTGGTCTCCTGTGTAGACCATACAGGTTCAGTATGAGTGAGAAATTGGGGAGAGGAAGTCCAGGATTAATGGTCAGTGCCTTCACCTGGTGTACCCATGGCCAGGGGGATCATTAGTTATCTCAGGACACTTGAGGCCAGGAGCCAGAACCTGATGGGCACAGGACACTCATTCCCTCTAGTGGTCATTTTGAGCTGAGCTTCTGAATGGGTGAGGAGAATGGGTGGCAGAAGATGGGATATGGCATGTAAGAGACAAGAGGGGCCAGCTAGAAGACTTCTAACTTCACATACCCGATCTGTCACTAGAAATTCTGCTTTGAGATTCTTTGCAGAAATACAGATGTTTGATAAGTATTTAGGTTTTATGTATTGGAGGCTTCACCCATGACTTCTAATTAAGGCCCATAAACCCTCCCCATCTCCCTTGGAGGTTGTTTTAGTCTGTTTTG
Source organism: Cynocephalus volans (assembly GCF_027409185.1). NCBI lineage: Eukaryota > Metazoa > Chordata > Mammalia > Dermoptera > Cynocephalidae > Cynocephalus > Cynocephalus volans. Next base: position 50,720,311 of record NC_084470.1, read on the forward strand.
TGTTGCTATAACAGAATACCTGAGACTGGGTAATTTATAAAGAAAAGAGAAAGAAAGGAGGTTCATTTGGCTTACGATTCTGGGACAGCTGCCTCTGGCACAGGCCTCAGGCTGCTTCTACTTATGGTGGAAAGTGGCAGGTAGCCAGTGGGTACGAGCAGATCACATGGCAAGAGGAGGGGGAGAGAGAGAGAGAGAGAGAGAGAGAGAGAGAGAGAAAGAGAGAGAGAGAGAGAGAGAGAGAGAGAAGGTGCCAGTGTCCTTTAAACAATCAGCTCTTGCGGGAACTAATAGAGCGAGAACTCACTTACTACCCCCCCTCCCCTAGGGAGAGCATTAATCCATTCATGAGGGACCTGCCCCCATGACTCAGTTTCCAACACTGCCACATTGGGGATCAAATTTCCACATGAGTTTTGGAGGGGACAACATATCCAAACTCCATCAGAGGTCATACTGTACAGACAAATCTCACTTAAATCCCAACATATGAGTTAGAGGAGGAGACACATTTATTTATTTTACAGAAAGGGTTTTCTCCTGCTTATTCCTTGATCTGCCGAAATCAGTGCATTTCAGATGAGTATTTCTTACTCAGTTGACAGAAACAGCAGTATCCTGATTTTGTTGCTGGTTCATTCCTACTCCTTGACCCACCCACTGATAATCTTTTCCCCTCCCTGGAAACTGCTCTTCTCCTTCAGAGGGTTTTGGGGCCATTTCAGGAGGTACAGAGGGAATATTGCGGGCAGTGGGGTCTCCGGAGGACCTCCTCTGGTCAGGCGCTGTCTGCCCTGGAGTTCTGCACCACACAGAGGGTCAGACTCCAGCCTGAAGTCCCCCTCACAGATTCAACTCTTCTCTCTAGTCCAAATGATAGAAGACGCCCGCCTCTTTCTCAGAATCGCAGAAATGGAGAGACTTGGCTTTGAGTATGTCATCTTCCACAATGACTCGGAGAAGAAGTGTGTCTGCTTGTTCCAGCCTGGGCCCCTCCTGGAGGGGCTGCCTGGGTAAGGAATGGAGGGCAATCCCGGCCAGCAGCTCAAGTGGGCTTTTCCACGGCCAGAGTGCAGGGAGTGGGGTGAGAGGCCAGATGGTAGGTCTGTGGCTGCCTTCCGCAGGTTCTTGGCTACTGAAGTGCAGAGGAGCAAATGACTCATTCTACTTTCTCCCTGGACAAGGAGTCACCCATCCAAGGCATGGCCTCTTTCTGTTAGGAAATTCTTCATCATTGATCTTCAACCCCCTAACCTGCAGGGAACTACACAGTGGACATTAAAAATGAGAAGGGGGAAAAAGCTATCTTTGTTCCATGGCTGGTATATACCAGACCCTGTGTGAGCTTTGGCTATGTAAACTGAATGCTCACAAAAAGTCTTAGAGGAAATATTACTTTATCCTGTTTTATAGATGAAGAAACAGGTGCCCCACGTGGTTATGTGACAGAGGTCAGATGGCTAGAAATGTGGGATTCAGAGTTAGGTTTTTCTGTTTTCACTGCACCATTCTATTCCCACCTGAGTCTAACCCAGGAAGGAGCACAAGAGCCATCAGAATTTGAGGTTGAGGCTGGTGGTGAGGTGGAGGGCTGCTTCTGCCACTTTGAGTGGCTTCCCCTTTCTGAGCAGGTACAATTTGCTTTAGATAACTTTGTTTGTCTTCCCCTTGCATTTGTTTTGCTCTCACTCCTTGGCTCTACCCTGAGTGATGCAAGATTCTGGTCCTGGTTTGCAGGGACCCATTCTGCATTTCACCTCACTAGTGCCTGGCCATGTGCAGTGGAGTGACTATTTCTTTCCCTCTCTCCCCTCATCTGGCTTTGCAGGATTGTCCATGGTGGTGCACTGGGGACCATGATAGACACCACACTTTTCATGACGGCATATAACAGCGCCAATGCAGTCTTTACAGGGACAATGACCATCACCTTCAAAAGGTCTGTTTCCTTGCATGGGTTCAAGTTAGTAGTAAGCTGGTATGAGATTATTCCATGTGTTATGATGGAAAATACAGGTTCATATAGCAAGCCTGACTGCAAAGAGGAGTTTCTACTTTTGATTTTCACATGGACCCATCTAAACTTTTCAGATGTTCCTTTTTCATCTAAGGACAAGGTCACAGCTTATAGATGGCTTATTTCTATGTTCAGACATAGAAATATTCAGCATAGAATGATAATGAGCTATTTTTGGCCACCTCTGGTTTAGAGAAAGCCAGCCAAGTTGCCTGTAAATATTTAACTCAGTCCACAAATAATTACTGAGCCCTTACTATAATGATAATTCCTTGCATTTGATTAGCCCTTTAAGAAACACTTCCATACACATCATTTTATTTGATCTTTACAATAATCCTGGGAGGTGGGTAATATTATCTCCAAGTTCACAGATAAGGAAGCTGAGGTGAATACACAGCTAGCAGGTGACAAAGCCAGGATTAATGCAGGAATCACTGCCTGATTCCAAAGTCAACTTTCTTCAATGCAACTCTCCCTCAGTCTCTTGAGAACAGACAAGGATGAGCAGGACGTTCCAAAGACAGGAAACAAGGTATTTAAGTCAGGGATATATATATATATATGATATCAGGATGAATCTCTTGACCATTAGGTTGAAAACTCTTCTGCAGAGGCTGATGCTGCAGTCTTGAGGCAGAATTTCTTCTTCCTCGGGAAAGCCTCAGTTTTGTTCTTAAGTCCTTTTAACTGATTGGATGGGGCCCATCCAGATTACTAAAGGTAGTCTCCACTTAAAGTCAACTGACTGTAGATGTTAACGACATCTACAAATACCTTCACAGCAACACCTAGATTGGTGCTTAATTGAAAAACTGGGTACTATAGCCTGGTTAATTTGACATAAAACTGACCATCACACCAGGGATGCTTGCTGATAAATAGATGGAGCCATTCTGCAAAAAACCTTCCACACGTGGGTGAAGGAGCTACTTGATGTTAGTCAAACTGCAAGTGGGGCCTGCTCACCCCTGTGGACGATTCAGACAAGTCAGGACCGGGCAGAACTGTGACCAGAAAGTATGCGCTTATGTTTATAGACTTTTAGCCAAAAGTTATGTGTGTTCCCTCATTGGGAAGATACGAAGAAAACAAGAGGAGTGTGATCTTTCCAGAAGATGGGAAACTGATTGGTTTGTGAAAATGTTGATGGAGTGATTTGTGGCTTTCATATGATGATGAAACAAATCGCCACACCATGCGGTCTTGCCTTATAGCTCATCTTTCCTTCATTGCCCCTCATAACTGGGCCTTTGGAGTTGAAACTGAGGACCCCCACTCTGGCAGGGACACAGACCACCTGCAGAGTCATCACCGCCTCCCTCAGAGCTCAGCCCACAAGCTGCTCTAACTCACTGCTCTCTCATAGCCCTGTTATCCTCGGCTCAGTGGTGAGGCTAGAGGCAAAGATCACTGGTGCAGAAGGAAGAAAGGTGTTCCTCTTTTGTGAAGCCCAAAGCAGTGACAGGACCACCCTCTTTGCTGAAGCTTCTGGTAAAGTCATTAGAGTTCTCTTCTCTGCTGTTTATGCCTATCTGTGCGATCAGGCTCAGAGAGTGGCTTCCCCCACTGCTGAAGGCAGTGCCCTTGGGGACTATTAGGCTGCTCTTTCAGACTGTGTGTGTTCGGGGTGGGAGGGGACGTTCAAATGTAGAGACCACTAGGCACAGAAGGGCTTATGAAGATGGGCAGAGTGGGTGGGTGGTGGCAGCAAAGTGCGCATGGTATCTCCCCTCCCAACCTCCAACTAGTTTCCAAAAGCTAAAGGTGGGCTCATTACTTTGGCATCTGTAGAAAAGGGAATTTAGATATTTACAGAAGCAGCTCTGGCTCCAGGCAGGCAGAAAGATCTGGCTGAGCTGATGTTCCTGGAAGCATGGAGAGTGATTCACCTGTGTGCTCTTCACCACTCCAGCCATCTTCTTCCAAATGAAGTGACACGGATCCAAGGCACTGCAAGGCTCATCTCTTCCTGCCCTGCTGGGTGAAGTGACAGGAAACCAAAGCCTGCATTGGAGCAGATTCCTTCTCTTTCATTCACCTTTGGCCTCTGTACCAGTACTTTAGCCCTTTCCTTCCTGGATGCTGGAAATGCCTCTAGGCATCAAAGCTTGCTGTGAATGCAGTTTTAAGAGGAAGTTGTTTATCCAAATTGATATATGTGTATTTCTTCCTGGATAGAGAATGTCTGCAATCCTTGGGATGGGAAAGCATCATTTGACCTGAACATCCAGTCCAGAAAACCAAGGCTGCATTGGGTCTTTGAGGGACTCAACTTGTAATTTGTGGAGGCGGGGTTGGGATGGGGGGAGAGGATTAAGTCATAGCAGCCAAATCACCTTCCACTGACTGCAGATAAGTTAGAGAAGGCTTGCTTAATGTTAATGATGCTGTTCTGAATTAAAGTCATACATAATGTTTTCACCAGATATTTTTTTCTTTCATTTTTAAAATTCACTCCTCTAAGCCCTGCCATTAAGTAAGTACTGCTCCAAAACCCCAGGGTTTGATTTTTGTATTGGCCAGCTGCCAACCCGCCCCCCCCCAAAAAACACAAAAACCGCTCATAAGCTGATGAGTAATGCTCCTCTCACATGATCATTATATATCTCTGCACCACCACGAACATCTAGGGGGGAGAAGGGGGAGAGAAAAAGGTCGGTGGGCTCCAGGGTTGTGAGTCTGTCAGGAAGGGATATGGAGACAGAAGCCCAGCAGCAGCTGCTCTTGAAAGCCAGCCCATTTCTTGAGCCCAGAGCCAAACGGGTGTACCTGCCAGGGTGAGGCAATGGAGCAGGCTTTCACTCTAGGTTCCATCTCTGCTCCCACCCCCCGAGTGGCCAAAAGCAGCCCCCGATAGGCCAGCCCACGATTTCTCAAAACTAGGAATCCTTGCTTATGGGAGGGAGAATTAGGTCTTCCTAAATTTTCAGCTTAGTCATCAACGTTGCACAAAGAAAATGAGCCCTATAGCTCGGAACAAGGGGTAGCAAAGCAAAGCATTCAATCACCAGGTAGGTTCATATTTTAAAGTGTTTATACATTCCTTAATCCCCCTGGGGATAAAGGGCCCACCTCCTTGTCTATTCTATGTGATTCGGTAGCACAGGAATGAAGCCTTAAAAAATAGCATCTTGCTCTCTAAATAATCAGTTTCTCTTCTGGCCTTGATTTCCTAGGTGAAGAATGGATGGTGTAGGGTAGTGAAGGCTGTGGTTACAATAAGCTTGGACTTTATTCTGCAGATAAGCAGTGCCACTGATAGCGTGTGCCTGCGTTTTTCGACAGGACTGTCAGGATCCCAGCAGTAGTACTTTTCCACGGAAACATAAAATTAGTTATATATTTCACCCAACCCAATATATCCCAAATATCATTTCAACATGTAATAATATAAAAAGTATTAATGAGATCTTCTGCTTTATGTCTTAGATATCCCGTGGTGTGGTTTACACATACAGTAGTCCTGCCAAATCAATAAAATTGTGTTTAACAAGAAAACATTCCACACCGCTTCAGTTTTCAATGTAAATGAATTATATTTAAATAAAATTTAAAATTCAGTTCTTCATTCCACCAGCCACACTTGAGGTGCTCAGTAACCACAGATGGCGAGTGGCCGCCGTACTGGGCACAGCGGGTCTCCACTGCGAATACGTTCAGATGTCCCACCCAGGCGGACGCCCCGTTGAGCTAAGGGCGCAGGGAACCGCAGACCCTGAAGTTCTGGGCGTTTCCGCCAGGGGGCACGAAGAACACCCAAACCAGGCGCGTGATCAGCGTCCTTCCCCGGAAGCCAAGCCCCCTTTCTATCCAGCTGCTCCAGCTTTCTCCGTCCCAGGACACACAGAACCTTGCTCCTCAGGTGCCAAAGTCTGCGGCGGGGCGGTTTGAGCAGAGGAGCGGAGCCGCGGGGTCTGCGGCGCGGGTGAAGAGCGGCGAGTAGTTCCGAGAAGGATCGGTAGACGCCGGGAGCAACGCGCGGGCCGTGGTGCGCGGGGCTGGATCCCCGGCCGCCGGGTGCCTGCGGGCGCCGACGCCACAGAGCCCCCGGTTTAAACGCGTCTCCCGGCTACGGCCATCCCTCCGCCTCTCCTCCTGGGTCGCCAGGGCCGGGCCTGAACGCCCACCGACAGCACCCTGGGCCCAGAGCGCTCGCGGGCCTCCTCTCCAATGATTCAGGAGTCACGCCCCGCGCTGCTGCAGCCCCAAGATGTCGGAGACACGGTGGAGACGCTCATGGTGAGTAAACTGCCGGGAGAGGAAGGCGAGCGTTGCGGGCGCGCCCGCCCGGAAAGGGGGATTCGGGAGGTTGCTGTGGGTCAGCGACGCTCGGGGGACCTTTTCTGCACCCCGGGTGCGCGCAGGATTGGGGATGTGGCGGGAGAGAGGGAGTTTGACTACGGGAATTTAAAAGGGGCGGGGGCAGGGAAGAGGGGAGCCGTAGACCAACCCTTGGGACAGGCGAGCGGAGGTCCCGCCGCCGGATAGCGTCTGGGTGGAGCACGGCTAAACTGCCGGGGCCGGGGACGGAGGGGCGTGTCGGGGGAAGGTGCCCGCGCGGCCTCCACGAGGTGCGTGCGCCACCGGTCGTTGCTTTGAAAAGATGCCTGGGTGACGGGGGTGGGAGGCACCTGGCCGGTGCTTTGGACGATCGCAAGGCCCGGTAATAGCGCCGAGCCTGAGAAGCCATCAGTGCTCTAGCGAGCTGGCCCATGACCTCCGTGGGCCCGTGGGCCGTGCCAGAGACCACCTTCTGGGTCTCCGCCTCTCGGCCCGCTGACCCGGCTCCCGGTCCGCGTCCGGACTGGCCGCCGCGGGGCCGCCGGGCCTCCATTGGTGGAGGTGGGGCGGAGGCGGGGCCACGCCGGCGCGCCCCCGGAGGTTGGTCTGGCGGAGTCGTTGCGCGTGGTCGGTGGCGGCGGGTGCGGTTCCGAGCGCCCAGGGTCCCCCGCGGCCGCCGCTTTCCCTCTGACGTCTACCGCGGGGTGGGTGGGGGCGGAATAGGCTTTCTTCTTCTTCTCCTTCTTTTCTTTTTTAAATCCTTACAGGCGGCGGCCGCTCTGCATTGACATCTTTGAAAACCCCCCTACTTTTTTTCCTTTCTGGGGCCTCCAGCTCTCGTTTCCAGATTTTGAATTGGAGTTAGGATTTTTTTTTTTTTTAAAGGGGAGTTGGAATTGCTTGTGGAACCACGTTGCAAACTATTTTAAGTGCTCCTTTGTGTTTATCTGTATTACTGTTTGTTTTTGGCCTCCCTTCTTATCCTTAAAAAAACTGGATTATTCATTTTATTTACCTTGAATATCTTTGAGTTATTTTTAAAATAATTCAGTCCACTCTCAAAGACGTGCCATCGATCACTGACAAAATCTTAAGACCATTCAATATTACCTAGGTTTTGTTTGTTCTTGACTTTTAGAGGTTATTCTACTGTTGCTATCTGTTTAGCATATGTTCTCTGCCAATGGACTTGAAAAATTACAAAGTTAAAAAAGTTGCGGACTCTATTCAATAAGGATTTATTGAGCCTATAATATGCCCAAACACTGTAATGTGAAAATAAAGACATTAAGAAGATAATTTCTGCAATCTAGGGTGGTAGGTGAAGGAATAATACCTGTGGGAGCCCCAGGGAAGCAGCACGGAGGAGAGCTGCTCACAAGCTGTGACTACAGGTCATTCCAGTAGCCTTGCTGGAGCTGGGGGAGATTAACCTATCCCAGGATGGGGCATGCAGGGCCCACTGAGCCTTATCCTGTGGGACTGTGCTCAAAGGAGAGCCCTGTGCAGATTTCCTGTTAGATGATAAAATTCATTTATCACTGTTGAACACCTACTGTGCACTGGGTTCCATGGTTAGAGGTGAGAGGAAGGCAGTGAGTCCTCCATTATGGCTGAAGAGGGTGGATGAGAGCATAGACCATAAAGGTGAGAAGGGGCCATGTGATCCATGAGAGGCCTTGCAAGCCACCAGTTTGGACTTTATCTTGAGAGGAATATGGAGCAATTAAAGGGTATTGGTTTGGGCTTTTAAAATTTTAATTCAATGAGTCTTAATGACACATTTATGTAGTACTTTGTAGTCTTCAATATATTTATCACTACTTGTATTTTCATTTCATCTTTTAATTCTTTTTTTCTTCTTTTTTAAGTTGGTAATTTCTAATTGTACAAAACATTAAGTCTCTTATTGAAGAGTTTTGTACCTGAAAGCAGTGTAGTCAGATTTACTGTTTTAAAAGATGACTCTGTTTGCAGGGTAGAGAGTGGATTAGAGTGATCAAGAGATGAGGTGAAAAGGTGGTGGCAGTCATCAAGGCAAGAGGTGATGGGATGGAGCACTGAGTCAGGATGGGTAGAAGGAGGTGGATTTGAGAGCTGTTTAGGAGGTAAAATGAGCAAGAGTGGAGAAGTGGAGGCAGGGATGGTGCCCAGGTTTCTGGCTTGGGTGGCTGGGTGGGTAAATGACAGGGTGAAATTCATGGGGATAGGGCACCTGGGAGTAGGAGCGGGTTGGGGGAGAGGGAGAGAGTTGAATTCAGTTTCAAATGTCATCTGAGGTGCCAGTGGGACATCTAAGTGGCTGTGTGGATCTGAAGCTCTGGAGAGAGAGGTGCCAGTGTGGATAGAAGGATGGCCATTGAAGCCGTGGGAGTGGATGAGGGGGCATGGCAGCATGGTTCAGGGAAAGAAGAGGAGCATCGCCATTTAAAGGAGAGGCCAAAGAATGGGAGGAAAACAAGGACAGTGTTAATCTCTGAAGCCAAAGGAGGATAGTGTTTTGAGAAGGAGCAAGAAGTCAGCAGAGGAGCGCTGCTCGGTGGTCTGAGAAGTGTCTTGGAATTTTACTTTAGGCTGGGGAGATGGGTAATGATGAAAAAAGCACAAACTTTGAGTCCTGGTCAACGGCTTCAATCCCTGTGACTTAGGACACATTTGTAACCTTGTGAGGTCCAGTTAAATTGGTAAAATGGGCTTAAAACACCTAACTCATGGGGTGTTGTGAGATTTTGAAGTGGTGTATGCTAATCTGGGAGCAGAGTGGAGGGTGGGTTGGCATGGTTGAGTCTGGAGACCATCAACAAGGCCATCAGGGTGGGTTAGTGTGGGGCAGACTGGAAAGATTGAGGGGATAGTCAGCAAGATGTGGTTCTGAAGCAGCAGGCAGAGTGAGTCCTATGTCTCTTCCAGGTTTCCAGCCTGGATGCCTGGAGTATCCCTGTGTGGCCTGGAGAAGGGGCAAGTGTGTGGGGAACTGGTGGCCAAGTTTCCATTTTGGACATGTTGAGTTTGAGATGCCTGTGGGTCATTTGAGGAGCAATGGAGGAGGCGTTGGGAGTCTGGAGAGAGGCTGACTGGGCTGGAGATGTGGGCGTTACAGTGTTGGGTGAGGTTCTTCCAAGAGGGCTGCGGACAGGAGATAAGAGGAGCAGTAACATCTAAGAGGCAAGCCAAGGAAATGGAGACTTGGAAGGGCAGCCAGAGAAGGAGAGGAGAGAGAAAGCAAAAGCCAAAAGGAGAGGCGGTCAGTTCTATGGAATGCTCCAGAGGCCAAGTAAGATGAGGATAGGGACAGGAAAGGGGGCCTGGGGTATGGCAGGTCCTTGGTGAGCCCTCAGAAACCATCTTAGCAGAGGAGATTAGGTGGATGGCCAACTGCGGGGGCCTGAGCAGTGACTGGCACAGAGGGAGTGGGGATGGTGTAGTGTCAGGCTGGGAGACGAAGGTTTTGGAGCATGTTTCCCAGCAGAAGAGAAGAGGCCGATGAAAAGGAAAGGCCCAGTGTGTAAGGAAGCAAGGCTCATTGATGCCACAAAGTCTAGGGTGGGCTGAGAAACACAGAACTCATCGGAATATTGGCTAGCAGAAGAGGAGGGTACCTTTGGGGGAGATGGAGTTGGATGCCAATATACAGCTGTTAAAATACACATGCTTCTCTTCTTTTTACCTGTTGGCTTATTAAACCGCCCTTTGATACTCCAGAAGCTATTGGAACATGGTCGTAAGCTCCAGTATTTAATTACCTGAATCTACTTAGTCTTTCTCAACAGTCTTTTAAGTAATTCTGGTAAAAACTTGCTCTTTTGGTGGCCTTTGGAGTGATCTCTCTTCTCTGTGAAACAAATACCACAGATAACAAACAGTTCAGTTGTGGGTAAGTAGTTCATGTGATGTGTATAAGAAGAAGCTTTATATTCATTTTAATAATGTTTTGGGGCTACAGTGTATTGTTTATTAAAGAATATTAGTGCAAATGCAACACAATGAGGGAAGAGAAGGTCTTTTGGATGGAATTTGCCAAGTGTCTCCTTCGTAGAATACGGCTTTTCTTCCTGGTTGAACTTTTTAAAGTGCCTTTTCACAGTCATTGTGATTTTGCTGGGTTCTGGGTCCCTGAAAAGAGGATGACATGCTGTCATGGTAGCGCCAGTTCTGGGAGCTGAGGCTCCTGGAATGTGCTTGGGGGCAGCACATTTAGTTTTTGAATGAGTGCTATACTTCTGGGTGGTGTCTGTAGTTTAGCCAGCATGTGTGACCAGTGCATGGGTTGAAGGAGGGGCAGCGAACCCAGGAGTGGCTACTGGTCTACAGAGCTGGCTGTGATCTGCTAGGTCCCAGTGAGATGGGAAGGTGTCAGACAAGGGAAAAGTTTCAAACAAACGAAATTCATAGCTTATACAGGAAGTGGCTGAGCTTAAGGTTTCATTTGCTCTGGCTTGCTCCTATAAATATTTACTGGTTCTAAAGCCAAAATAACCTGGAAACTAATAGTTCAGAGTTAAAACATTATGTTCAATTGATTTTGTTTTTAGAAAGATAAAGAGATGACTAGTAACTATTTGTGGCAGGACAAATAGGGAAGTGTGGTCAAGTGGCATGGAAATAGATATGTTGCTCAGTAGGAGCAAGATTATTAACAGTATTAGAACCAGGGAGACACCTCTGGCAGTGTACAGTATCCTCAACAACATTACAGTAATGATCATTTCTGGCTAACGCATTGTTCTCTTTCATTACAGTTACATCCAGTGATCAAGGCTTTCCTGTGTGGCTCCATCAGTGGAACCTGCTCTACTCTCCTTTTCCAGCCTCTGGATCTCCTTAAAACACGCCTGCAGACTCTACAGCCCTCAGATCATGGGTAGGGCCTGCTGCCCCACATTTCACTGAGGAGCTGGTTTCAACAGCTTCTCAGACAAGCATCTTCACTGTGTTTTATAAACTTCCATTCTGTTGAATACTCGAGAGAAACACAGGTCATGCCCAACTTTTGTGTGTTTTGTATATATTTTCTGTGAATATCTTTTTATACTTGACATTTCTTGTTAATTAAATGGGGTCCTTTCTTGAGAAGCTCCCTAGCATCTGCCTAGGTGATATTTGTATTTTATTGTGCTAGTTTGTAATGTTATAATGGTACTGCCTGGTATGAGTAGTGGGCAATTTTCTGGAAATAATGTCAATATGAGTGTCTGTCTGTGCCCCTATAATGAGCTCAGCACTGTGGGAAGTATATAAGATATACATAAAACAGGAGGTTATCCTGTTGCATGCAGTGTAAATGGACAGATAAACATGTGTGAAACCGTGAACATACAGGAAGTCAGAGTAGTTCCAAAATGTATTGTAGGGATTCTTAAGTGTTCTAGAAAACAGTCTGTACAAAGAAGTCTTTGATTGGGGGATTCTTTTATGAGGAAGTGGGCTGAGTGATTGTTTTCCTTCCCTATCTCCATTTTGTCTACCTTTAGGTCAAGACGTGTTGGGATGTTGGCTGTACTCTTGAAGGTGGTTCGCACGGAGAGTATTTTGGGCCTTTGGAAAGGGATGTCCCCTGTAAGCTGTCTTCTGGATCTGGGTTCCCTCACATCCTGCCCTTTGATAACCAGCCATTTCTCATCCACCTCACAAGCTCTTAAGGACACATGAGAATAGGAAATGTGGGAGTATCTATGTGGTCTTCCTGCCCATCTCTCATACTGTCACTGACTTCTGTTTGAGGCTCAGGGAAATGTTGCATCTTTACGCCTCAGATATGATTTGTTAGCACAGCATAGTCTATAGCAGACACAGCTGGCGCTTGTCAGTATATCCTTGGCCTACCACTTCAGTGAAAGTGGGTTGGGGCTGCCATCACTGCATTTCTTTGCCCAAAAGCTTCTTCTGGCCCTAGAGACTCACTTTGCTGAAGTGCCAAGGAATTGATGCTCACCCCAAACCCACAGCAACCCATAACCACTGAAAGATGGGAGTTAATATTTACAGCCTCACCTCCCTCCCCACTCAGGTGAAGGGATGTCTTGGAGTTGTATTCTACACAGACTCCCAGAGTTCCCCAGAGGGATTAAGTTGCCTGTAGCGTAACTGGTTTTATAGCACACCCTTTATTGGCTGTCTTCCCTCCTGTCTCACTTCCTCTACTCCGTTATTGATGTTCCCTCCACACCTTAAATAAACCATTTACAGGCAAATCATCTTGAGGTTTTTGGGAAAACCCAGCTAAGACAGTATCTTACAATGTTGGGTCTTTGATTTCTTTCTTCCCTCTGATTTTTTCTGCAGTCCATTGTGAGATGTGTCCCTGGTGTTGGAATCTACTTTGGCACTCTCTACTCTTTGAAGCAGTATTTTTTGCGAGGCCATCCCCCCACTGCCCTGGAGTCGGTCATATTGGGGGTGGGCTCTCGCTCTGTTGTAGGGGTATGCATGTCACCTGTCACTGTGATCAAGACACGCTACGAGGTGAGTTTGGCTGTGTTAAGGACTCAGGGTGGGTAAACAGAGCCACGGGCTCGTGAGTAGTGACCACTGATGTCAGCTCCCGACTTATAATCTAACGTAGAGTCTGATGTGGTCAGAGAACTCATTTGTGTAGGCAGGCCAAGCCATGTGTGAACTAGAGCCCATGGTGCCCTGGTAATGCCACATAACCTGAAGTGTGCTTGGCTCAGTGCTCAAATGGAGGGCCTCTGGGTTGATCACTGGTTCTGTGCTCTCTTTGCAGAGCGGGAGATATGGTTATGAGAGCATCTACGCAGCCCTGAGGAGCATCTACCGCAATGAGGGGCACCGGGGCCTCTTCAGTGGCCTCACAGCGACTCTCCTTCGTGATGCACCCTTTTCAGGAATCTACCTGATGTTTTACAATCAGACCAAAAGCATCATTCCCCACGGTATGGGTAAAGGAAGGTGTGGTAGGGAAGCAGTATCCCTGAGACATCAGATCCTCTCTTGTGTTTTTTGGGGGGGATATTAATTTGTTTTCCTTAACAGCTCCAGATTCTTAGGAGATTTTTAGAAACTGAGCCACACCAGGATTGTGTCAGGAATGGGGGTGGGAGCTGGGGTGCAAAGGTGAATGTGACAGATTTGGTCCCTGCCCTTTGGAGTTTATATCCTATTAAGGCAAAGAGTACTTAAACTACTGTAATTTGGGGGTGGGAGATGGGTGAGAAATAAAGCATGTTTTGCAGAGTTCGTGCAACAATACTTCTCAGATTCGATGTTGAGATTCCTGTGTTAGGGGCTGGCTGGTTAGCTAACTTGGTTGGAGTGTGGTGTTGGTAACACCAAGGTCAACTGTTCAGATCCCTGTACCAGCCAGCCGCCAGAAAAAAAAAAAAGAAAAGGCAAGAAAAGAAAAAGATTGCTGGGTCCCATCCAAGGCCTCCTAGATCAGAAGCTGTGGGGTACAACCTGGGAGACTACATTTTTCAAGAAGTGCTTGATATGATTCTTGTCAGACAAGTTTGGGAAATACCAATTGGTTAGGAGTTTGAAGAAAAATATTATTTTACCTCCCTTGCTGTATTCCCAATTCATGTGGTTTTGAGCCTCCGTTTGAGTGAAGAGGAAGGTGCCAAACCTCAGGCATTCTGGTAGGCCCACCCCACATGTTAGCTAGACATGGGCAAAATCTACCGAAGCAGAGCAAGGGGTTGCTAGAAACAAATCCTGCAGAATAAACCTGCATTGAGCAAGGAGTTGCTACCAAGGTCACTTAATTAGGAAAGGTGAAATGCCTGCCATCATAAATAACTGTGGTGATTGGCTGCAGTTGCCATGCTTGGGGAGATTTGCCACTTCTCCCCAAGTACTAGGTGGTGTAACCCTGCAGGTCACAACCTTATTTTGCAACAGAAAATTAAGGCAATAAGTAAGCATGGATGTGCATTTTTAACTTCTCAGTCCATATCTTATTTGGTATTTGGAAATTATTTTAAACTTACAAAAAAACCACAAGAATAGTACAATGTATGATTTTTTTTTCTGAACCGTTTGAGAGTAAGTGGCAGACATGATGCTCCTTTACTTAACTCTTAAATATTTCAGCGTGTATTTCCTAAGAACAAGGACATTCTCTCATATATCCATCTTAAAAATTCAGGAAGTTTAATATAGACACAATTCTTTAATTTATAGTCCATATTCTAATTTCTCTAATTGTCCCAATAGTACTTTGTAGCAATTTTTGTTTATTTTCAGGAGTGTAAGCCAGTTTTTTACCTCAATATGGGTTTACCTGATGTTTCTTCATGGTTATATTTGATTACACATTTTTAACAAGAGGACCACATGAGTGATGTGTCCTCATTGCCTTATATCGGGAGGGTGATGTCATCAGTTTGACCTATTGTGGGTAATATTAACTTTTTATCATTTGGACAAGGTAGTGTCTGCCAGGTGTCTCCCCTGGAAACTCAATTATTTTTCCTTTTGTAATTTCTAAGTGTCCTTGTGTAATAACTTTGAATCTATATAAACATCCTGTTTCCTTCACCCACATGTTTTAGCACACATTGGTTAATGATTCTTGCCTGAATCAATTATTATGAAGGTGGTTGTAAAAAGGTGCTTTTCTAACTCCACCACTCATCTACATTTATTAGCTGTACCTTTAAATTTTTAATTCTTAAAATTAAGCATTAAAATTCTTAATCCTTCTTTGAATTCAAATCTTTCAGGGTTTTGGGAGAAATTTCTGGGTAATTTGCACTGACCTTTATCTGATGAATGTGAGATTTATAACTGCATGTTACCTTTCTATTTCAGACCAGTTGGATGCATCCCTTCTTCCCGTTGTAAATTTCAGCTGTGGGATATTTGCTGGTATTCTGGCTTCACTGGTAACTCAACCTGCAGATGTTATCAAAACTCATATGCAACTCTCCCCAGTGAAGTTTCAGTGGATTGGCCAAGCAGTGATGCTCATTTACAAAGTAAGACTATAGAATAAGTACTGGTTCTTGTTGTGGTTAAGGATCAGTAGTTCTTGCCCTTCACATGGACAGCTTTTAAAAATCCCCATTCCTAGGTCAAAATCTAGGGTGATTATACCTATTTTTTTGAGGGAAGGAGTACTTACATTACATGTGATATTTGTTACACATGCAGATTGCTCGACTCTACCTGAGACCAACTGAATCAGGAAATGTGGGTGGACCTAGTACTCTAATTAAGGACCTAGAGCAAAATGTAGTTAGAAAAAAACACAAACACATTATTTTGTTCTAGCAGTTTGCTCTATGGTATTATTACATGGACAAATGTTATTGAAGATAAAAAGTGCAGTAGATTTAAAGTACTATTTAAAAGCCACTGAGTTGGCCCTTTTGGAACATTCTCTAGAATCACAAACCAGATATTCTTGTTAAAGGTAAATGTGCATTTGTGAATCTACTATTTCTCACACTATTTAGGTTGCCTGCTTTCTTCTTTTCTATACCTAAAATTATTTTTTTCCCATTTGTATTTATTTATTTTTTATTATTTTTATGACTGTACATATTCATGGGGCACAGAGCTGCACCTGTGCCCGAGATGTGGTGATCAGATCAATACAGATCAGCATGCCCACCACCTCAGTTATTCCCCATGACCCGCACCCATCCTCTCCCCCATCCTCTTCTCCCTCCCTCCTGCCACCTCTAGCAACCCTACTTCTGTTTTGTCCCTTTGCAAGTCCAGCATACCACTGTGGTCTTTCTTTCCTTCTTTCTCTATTAGCTCTCAATTATGAATGAGGACATGTGGTGTTTTTATATCTGTGCCTAGCTTATTTCACTTATCATCCATTTTGCTGCGAATGGCAGAATTTCATTCTTTTTTTATGGCTGAATAGTATTCCATTGTGTATATATACACCACATTTTCCTTATCTGGTTGTCCATCGATGGGCATTTAGGTTGGTTCCATATCTTGAGTATTGTAAATGGAGCTGCGATGAACATGGGAGTGCATGTATCCCTTTGACATGATGGTTCCAGTCCTCTGGGTATATACGCAGAAGTGGGATTGCTGGATCATATGGTAGATCTATCTCTAATTGTTGAGAAACCTCCATAGTAGTTTCCATAGTGGCTATATTAATTTACAGTGCCACCAACAATGTTGAAGAGTTCACCTTTCTCCACATTCTTGTCAGTATTTGCTATTCTCAGTCTTTTTGATTGTAGACAGTCTAACTGTGGTAAAATGATATCTCAGTGTGGTTTTAATATGTGTTTCCTTGATGAATAGTGATGTTGAGCATTTCTGTAAGTACTCATTGGCTATTTAATGTCTTCCTTCAAAAAATGTCTGTTCTGCTCCATTGCCCATTTTTTAAATTATTTTTTTTTTACTGTGTAGTCTGAGTTCCTTGTGTATTATGGATATTAATGACTTTTCAGATGTATAGTTTGCAAATATTTTCTCCCATTCTATAGATTATCCTTTTACTCTGTCGATTGTTTCCTTTACTGTGCAGAAGCTTTTATGTTTGATAAAATCTCATTTTTTTTTTTTCTTTTGTTGTTTGTGCTTTTGGGGTCTTATTCATAAAGTCTTTGCCTAGTCCTGCTTCTTGAAGTGTTTCCCCTATATTTTCCTTTAGTAGTTTTGTAGTTTCAGGTCTTAAATAAATTAAGTTTTGAATGTATTTTGAGTTGATTTTGGTATATGGCAAGGAGTGTAGGTCTAGTTTCACTCTTCTGCATATGGATGTCCAGTTTTCCCAGCACTGTTTATTGAAGAGGCAGTCTTTTTCCCAATGTATGTTCTTGTGGCCTTTTTCAAAGGTTGGTTGGGTGTAAGTATGTGAGTTGATTTCTGGGTTCTCTGTTCTGTTCCATTGGTTTTAGTATCTGTGTTTATGCCAGTACCATGCTGTTTTGATTACTATAGCTTTGTAGTATAATTTGAAGTCAGGTAGTGTTATGCCTCCAGCTTTATTTTGCTCAGGATTGCTTTGGCTATTCAGGGATGTTTGTTCCATATGCGTGTTAGGATTGTTTTTTCTGTTTCTGTGAAGAATGTCATTGGTATTTTGATGGCAATTGCATTGAGTTGGTAGATTGCTTTGGGTAGTATGGACATTTTCAGTGTTGATTCTTCCAATCCAAGAGCATGGAATATCTTTCCAACTTTTTGTGCCGTCTTTAATTTCTTTCATTTGTGATTCGTAGTTCTTTCTGTAGAGATCTTTCACCTCCTTGGTTATGTTGATTCCTAGATATTTTATTTTTTTGGTGACTGCTGTAAATGAGCTTACTTTCTTGATTTCTTTTTCTGCTAGCTTGTTATTGGAGAATAAAAATGCTACCGATTTTTGAGTGTTGGTTTCATATCCTGCAACATTATTGAAATTGTTAATCATCTATAAAAGTTTTTTGGTAGAGTCTTCAGGTTTTTATATATATAAAATGATGTCATCTGCAAACAGGGCAGTTTGACTTCATCTTTTCCAATCTGGATACCCTTTATTTCTTTCTCTTGCCTGATTGCTCTGGCTAGTACTTCTAACACTATATTAAATAGGAGTGGTGATAATGGGCATCCTTGTCTCTTCCTGTTTTTAAAGGGAGAGCTTTCAACTTTTTCCCATTCAGGATGATATTGGTGGTGGGTTTGTTGTTTATGGCTTTTACTGTGTTGAGATATTTTCCTTTTATAGCTAATTTGCTGAGAGTCTTTGTAATGAAGGGATGCTGAATTTTGTCAAATGCTTTTTCTGCATCTAGTGAGATAAAAATATATTTTTTGTCCTTGATTTTGTTGATGTGGTTGGTGTATCACATTTATTGATTTACGTATGTTGAACCATCCTTGCATCCCTGCGATGAATCTCACTTGATCATGGTGTGTAATTTTTTGTTGTGTTAATGTGTTCTGTTCTGATTACTAGTATTTTGTTGAGGATTTTTGCATCTATGTTCTTCAGATATTGGACTGTAGTTTTCTTTTTTTGTTGTGTCTTTGTCTAGTTTTGGTATCAAGGTAATGCTGGCCTATTGGAATGAGTTGGGAGTATGGCCTCTTTCAATTTTTTGGAATAGATTGAAGAGAGTTGGTATTAGTTCCTCTTTAATGGTCTGGTCGAATTCAGTAATACAGCCATCTAGTTCTGGGCTTTTCTTTGTTGGGAGACTGTTCATTACTGCTTCAATCTCATTGCTGTTCAGGTTTTCTGTTTCTTCTTGGGTCAGTCTTGGTAGTTTGTATGTGTCCAGAAATTTATCTGTTTCCTCCAGGTTTTCAAATTTGTCCGTGTATTATTGTTTGTAATAGTCTCTAATGATTCTTTGTATTTCTGTGGTATTGGTTGTAATGTCTCCTTTTTCATTTCTGGTTTTTGTTGTTTGTGTCTTCTCTTTTTTTTGTTTTTGTTAACCTAGCTAATGGTTTGTCTACTTTGTTTATCTTCTCAAAAAACCAACTTTCTGTTTCATTGATTCTTTTGTATTATTTTTTGTGACTATATAATTTAGTTCTGTTCTGATCTTAATTATTTCTTTCAGTTTCCTAACTTGGATTGGATTGTTCTTGTTTTTCTTGTTCTTTGAGGGGTAGTGTTATGTTGTTTATTTGAATTCTTTCTATTTTTTTCATGAAAACATTAATTGCAGTAAACTTCCCTCTTCGTACTGCTTTTGCAGTATCCCACGGGTTTTGATATGATGTGTCTTTTTTTGTGTTAGTTTCAAGAAATTTTTGATTTCCTGTTTTTTCTTCTTGGACCCATAGGTCATTCAGGAGCCTGTTGTTCAATTTCCATGTGTTTGTATAGAGTCCTGAGTTTTGCTGGTTATTAATTTCTACTTTAATCTGTTGTGGTCTGAAAAGATGCTTGAGATAATTCTGATTTTTAAAATTTGTTGAGACTTAATTTGTCTAACGTGGTCTATCCTGGAGAATATTCCATGTGCTGATGAGAAGAATGTTTATTCTGTAGTGTTGCATGAAATATTCTGTAGGTATCTGCCAGGTCCAGTTTGTCCAAAGTGCAGCTTAAATCCTGTGTTTCTCTGTTGATTTGTTGCCTGGATGATCTGTTCAGTGCTGAGAGAGGGGTGTTCAGGTCCCCCACTATTGCAGTATTAGGTCTAATAGTGTTTGCTTTATATATCTGGGTACTCTTGATATTGGGGGCATAGGTATTTGTGATTGTTATGTCTTCTTGCTGGATAGATCTGTTTATATAGTGGCCTTCTTTGTCTCTTTTTATGGTTTTTGGTTTAAAGTCTATTTTATCCACTATAGGAATAGCTACTCCTGCTCGTTTTTGGTTTCCATTTACATGGTATATCTTTTTTCATCCCTTCATTATTAGTCTGTGTGCGTCTTTATAGGTGAGGTGAGTTTCTTGAAGACAGCCTATAGTTGAGTCTAGCTTTTTAATCCAGTTCATCAGTCTGTGTCTTTTAAGGAGAGAGGTTAATCCATTTATACTCAGGGTTGTTATTGTGAAGTATTGTCTCACTCCTGGCATTTTATTGCTTTTTGTTTAGATGTTTTAAATATCTTTTTTTCCTTCCTTCCTTTTCTATTATTCATCTTTGATGTTTGTTGGTTTTTTGAGGTGGAAATATTTGCTTTCTTTTTTCTTTCTTGTTTGCATTTGTGTTTTACCAGTGGGTTTTGTTCTTTCTTTTGTATTCATTGTAGTGATTATTGTTTTCAGATTCCAGGTGCAGAACTCCCTTGAGAAATTCTTGCAGTGCTGGTTGTGTGGTGAGGAACTTCACAGTTTTTGTCTGGGAAATACACTGTTTCTCCCTCATTTCTGAAGGATAGCCTTGCTGGATATTGTATTCTTGGCTGGCAGTTTTTTTCTTTTAGTATTTTGAATGTGTCATCCTATTTTCTTCTTGCCTGTAGAGTTTCAGTTGAGAAATCTGTTATTAGTCTGATGGGGGCTCCCTTATAAGTGACTTGACACTTTTCTCTTGCTACTTTTATTTTATTTTTTATTTTTTATTTTTTGTCTTTTTGTGACCGGTAAGGGGATCGCAACCCTTGGCTTGGTGTTGCCCATACCGCACTCAGCCAGTGAGCGCACCGGCCATTCCTATATAGGATCCGAACCTGCGGCGGGAGCGCCGCTGCGCTCCCAAGCGCTGCACTCTCCCGAGTGCGCCACGGGGCCGGCTCTCTCTTGCTACTTTTAGATTTCTCCCTTTGTCATTGAGCTTTGCCAGTTGGACTATAATGTATCTTGGAGAGGATCTTTTTGAATTGAATCTGTTTGGGGATCTTTGAGCTTCCTGGATCTGAAGGTCCTTGTCTGTCCCTATGCCTGGGAAGTTTTCTGTTATTTCACTGAATAGATTTTCAATGCCTTCACCCTTCTCGTCCCCTTCTGGAACACCCATGATTCAGATGTTTGTGTACTTAAGGTTGTCTGCTTGCTCTCTTAGACTTTCTTCTGTTTTTTTTTTTTTTTAAAGATGACTGGTAAGGGGATCTTAACCCTTGACTTGGTGTTGTCAGCACCACGCTCTCCCAAGTGAGCTAACTGGCCATCCCTATATAGGGATCCAAACCTGTGGCCTTGGTGTTATCAGCACCACACTCTCCCAAGTGAGCCACGGGCCGGCCCTGACTTTCTTCATTTTTTAAAATTCTTTTTTTCCTTTTTTTGTTTTTTTTTTGTCTGCTTGGGTTATTTCATAAAGACTGTCTTTGAGATCAGATATTCTTTCTTCCCCTTGCTCTAATCTGCCACTTAAGCTCTTGGTCATGTTTTTTATTTCATCAAATGAATCCTTCAGTTCCATGAGTTCTGCTACATTCTTTTTTAAGGTATTAATCTCTGTAAATTTCTTCCTTCATATCCTGGATATTTTTTCTCATTTCATTGTGTTGTCTGAGTCTTCCCTTTTCTCATTGAGTTTACTTAAGATTGTTATTCAGAATTCCTTTTCAGCTATTTCAAGGGTTTTCTGTTCTGTAGGGTCTGGTAATTGAGAATTACTAAATTTGTTTGGCAGTGTCATATTTTCTTGTTTTTTTTTGTTTGTTTGTTTTTATATTTCTGATATGTCTACGTTGAGTTCTGTTCACCTGGTAGATCACTTGCTTCTTCTGTGGCTCTGTAGTGCACTTTGAGGGGAAAGACTTCCTCCTCTGGTGACTCTCCCTGTGTCAATATAGTCAAATATGTGGCAGGCTATCTGCATGGTGGCTGTTGCTGTTACCATGGGGACTAGCCATCCTTGTAGCAGTAGAAGCTATGGTGGTGGCTATTGTGAACCACTTCCATGGTGCAGGGCCTCCTGGTGACGATGCTTGCTCCTGCTTTCTGTGTGGGCAGTGGGTGGGCTACTTCGGTTGTTTCCCTGTCTGTGCCTCCCTGGTCATGGTGGGCAGCTCTGGGTCCTGCCTTCTCTGTTAAAATTTTAAAATAATATATTCTTCAATATATGTGTAATTATATATCAATCCAGATTACAAGGGAGGAAGAATAATTACTAGAAAGATATGGCCACCAAGAACATACAGTGAACTACCAATTATTGAGAGCTTACAGTGAATTACCTCCTGATAGACAAATAGTAGGAAGGCACTTTTTTCTTCAGCCGAGAGACAGGATCCAGTGTTTGACAAGCAAATCTCTGTCTGGATTTCATCTGCTATTTGGGGCTTAGTGCTTCTGTGCAGTGCACAAACTATACAGTTGTACACAGCAACCCCGCATAAAGATTTTCAGCTATGATATTACACTAGATAGAGCAGGCCTAAAAAGGGAAAGCCTAGCAAGTATGCAAAAAAAATTTTTTTTAAGTTCATTGATTATCTCCTTGGACTCACTATTCATAGTTTTTGCATAAAGTTTAGAAACTAAGGCTCCAGATGGAGTAACAGAGATCCTTCCTCTGGTGCCAAGTGGATAATTAAGTGTGTTGATACTTTGGTTATGTAATGTTGACACATATTTTCATCATAGGAGTATGGGCTGCATGGCTTCTTCCAAGGTGGTGTCCCCCGGGTTCTCCGCAGAACTCTGATGGCAGCGATGGCATGGACAGTCTATGAAGAAATGATGGCCAAGATGGGCCTGAAGTCCTGACCAAGAGAGGACTGGGAAAGGATGGAATCTGTTGCCTTGCGTGGTTTCTTCCGGCGGCTGCTTCATCTCACTGGCCTAGAATAAGATGAAGTTCTCCCTGGAAAGCCAGGCAGAAGCATTGTTGCTTCAGTTACCCCTTTTAAAGGGAAAGTAGTTGGACCTGGCTCGAGCCTTCAGAATCTCCCAAAGGAGGAGTCACCAATATATACATTGAGGAGTTAGGAGAAAGGTTTGCCTATCCCCAAGGCTGCTTGAAAAGGCATTTCCAGAGAGAGCTCTGTCAGGTGGCTCTGCTGCAGCCACTTGCCTACACCACAGTGCCTCCTTGGATATGTTCTTGGGCAAGGAAAGCAAAGCCAGAGAAGCTGTGGCCATCTGCCGTGCCTGAGGAGCTCCAGCTGGGGAAGGCTGGATCTGAGCAGAGGAATCACCATCACCAGGCTGAAGACTGTGTTGGAGGTGATGTTAAGATAAGGAAGAACAGATGTCATTATTTAATTGGTTCTTAAACAACTTCTCAGAGATTCTGAAGAATGGGGATGGTGGCTTCCTAGCCTCTAAATGTCCAAATAAAATTTTTTGGTTTTGGCTGTGCACTACTTTAGTTCTAAGTTTTACTTGTATTTTTGTGCTGCTAAAGTCAGATAAATAAGTAAAGTACATTATTGTTAAAAGCTGTTTGGAAAACCTGAATAATGTCATCACTCTGCTCTAAAAAAATAACAAAATAGTTCTGCAGTATCTGGCTCTTGACCTATATAGGTCCCTCTAACCTAAATTTATTTTAAACAGCCTTATTTTATGCATCATACAATTCATTCATTTCAAGTATACAATTCAATGATTTTTAGTAACTTTACTGAATGGGCAACCATCACCATAAGTCAATTCTAGAACATTTTCATCCCCCAGTAAGATCTCTCATTCCCAGCCCCAGCCCATTACTGATCTACTTACTCTCTGTCTTTATAAATTTTCCTTTTCTGGACATTTCATATAAGTGGAATTTTACAATATGTAGTCTCTTATGTCTGGCTTCTTTGACTTAGGATAGTGTTTTTGAAGCCCATGATGTAGCATATTCAATGCTTAGTTCTTTTACTATGGCTAAATAATACTCTATTGTATGCATGTACTATATTTTTTTATTAATCCACTCATGATTTGATGAATTTTGGGGTTGTTTCCACTTTGGGGCCACTGTGAATAATGCTTTTATGAACAATGTTCATGTACAAGTGTTTGTGTGGATATATATTTTCATTTCTCTTGCTTATATCTAGGAGTAGAATTGCTGGATCATGTGGTAACTTTAATACTTTGAGGAACTGCCAGACTGTTTTCCAAAGTGGCTGCACCATTTTACATTCTCAGCAACAGGGTGTAAAGGTTCCAGTGTCTCCATATCTCCCTCAACAGACTTGTTATTTTCTGTTTTATTTTTTATAGCCATTCTGGTGGGTACCTAAGTTTCCTCTTTCAGATTTAGGAAAGAGCCATTTCTTTATCCAAGGAGCGGAAGGGGGATGTTTGGTCTGGTGGTTAAGAACATGGGCTTTGATCCAGGCAGCCCAGGATGAAAGCCTGCTCTCCACCAGTTTAGACCAGATATTGAAATTGTACCTAGGAGGGCTGGCTGGTTAGCTCATTTGGTTAGAGTGTGGCCTTATAACACCAAGGTCACCAGTTCGGATTTCTGTACCGGCCAGCACAAAAAAAAAAAAAAAAGAAATTGTGCCTGAAAATAGGGATAGTAATATTTCCTGCCTCCTAGGGTGGTGGTGAGGTTTAAATGAATAAATGTTTCTGGAACATTGTATTAGTTTCATAGTGCTGCTGCAACAAATTACCACAAACTGGAAGACTTATAACAACAGAAATTTATTCTCTCTGTTCTGGAGACCAGAAGACTGAAATCAATCAGTCGGACCATGCTCTTGCTGAGTGCTGTAGAAGAGAATCAGTCCTTGTCTTTTACCTTCTAGTGGTTGTTGCTGGCAACCCTTGGCAGTCCTTGGTGTGTAGACGCATCACTCAGTCTCCACCTCTGTCTTCACAATGCCTTCACCCTTGTGTGTCTGTGTATCTCTGTGTCCAAATTTCTCTCTTAAGGACGCCAGTATTGGATCAGGACTCACCCTAGCCCAGTATGGCCTCATTTTAGGTTGACTACATCTACAAAGACCTTATTTCCAAATAAGATCACATTCACAGGTGCGAGGAGTAAGGACTCCAACATATCTTTTTAGGAGATGCAATTCAACCATAACATACATACTAAGTTTACTTAATGATTCATAATTTTAAGTTTATACTTTAGGTTTTAGGTTAAAATGCTCTATTCAAAATAATATGGGTAGAGGTCTGGGAGAAGATAAAGCAGGGACCTGATCTCATAGTGGCACCCAAGCCACCAGTGCTCTGACCTGTGTGTTGTGAGATCTCGTGCTGAGGGCGGTCGGGAAGTGCTAGGACTGGAAAGGAGAGAAGGGAAGGCAGGTTAGATGGAATGGCTGCCTCCTGAGAACTTTGACGGTGGAGCAGGGTGTTCTGTGTCCTTTCTCAGGGTCTCTTCAGTCTCATTGACCCTCCACCTGAGCCCAGGGAACCTAATGCCAGTGAGGCCTCTGGGAGAGGAGGGGCAGAGAGACAAGGCCTGGAGGTGTGGGTGCCTTCCAATGCCGATTTGCTCGCCTTATACATAGTTGGGTGGTGAATTTTGGCCAGCAGCATCCCCTTACGTACTCTTCATCTGTTTTTTGGGGGGCAAATAAACTTAGGAGAAATAGTCTGATTTTCTCTAAACATGAAGTAAAACTGATATATGCCTTCGCGAACTCTGATTCCAGCAGCAAGTAGCCCGGAGGTGTACCGTGAGAACTTGCTTTTTCCTTTCTTACAGTCTCACAGTCTTAAAGCTCGGAAAGGAAGGAGCTAGTGAACTTCAGCAGACATTGGAAACATTGCGCATTGCCCTTGGTTTTTTTTTCATGATTCAGCCTTGGCTGCCGCAGAATTAAAGCAAATTATTCAGAGGCAGGGCTGTGTAGGAAGAAAATAGTCATCTGGTGACTAAAGATAAGGCAGTGTAGAGCAAGAGCTAAAAGAGGGTGCAGAAACTAAGGTTTCGAGCTGCAGTTACACTCAATTTCTAAAAATTTTATATCGTTATGAAGTACTTCAGACCACCGCAGTAGTGGAGCAAATGGTCTATTTGGTGTGTCATTCACATCAGATGGGACAATTATCAAGACTTTGCCACGCCTGCTTTTTTCCCCTCCAGCTCTCTGCCCCTCCCCCCTTTTCTTTCCTTCATGAATCTTTTAAAGGCAGATTCCAGACACCACACCATTTCTCCCTTTCACACTTCAATATACATCTCCTAAAATTGTAGATGTTGGCTTACATAAATACAATGTCATAACCCCACCTGGAAAAATTTAACAATTTTTGCATATCATCCAGATTCACATTTCTCTGATTGTCTCAAAAATTATTTTTTGCAGTTGCTTTATTTGAATCAGAATCCAAACAAGGTCCACACATGGCATTTGGTTTTTAAATATCTTAATCCCAGACAGCACTCTCTTGCCCCTACTTGTTTGTTCTGTGTTGTCCTGTTTCACTTTCTGAATTTGTTTTCTGATGGTTTTGGCTTTTTCCTGTATCTCATGTATTTTCTATAAACTGGATCTTAGCTCAGATTGCTTGATTAAAGTCAGGTCCACCCGACTTCTTAGCTGAGTACTTCACTGCTGGTGCTGTGTAATTCTGGTTGCGTCACAACAGGACACTCTCAGGAACTGACTGTCCCCTTGTTATTGATGCTATAATGGATGCATGGGTTCATGTGACAGCCAAATCCCTCCCTTGCAAAGCTTCACTCAACCTTTGCCTACTTCATTTCATTTAGGGTTGTAAAATGATGATTTCCTCCTTGTATCATATCTTCTACATTTATTACCTGGGATTCTTTTGTAAATAAGAACTTTCCCTTGTCAACTAGGGAAATTTGATCACCTTGAAATACAGCTAGTACAGGAAAGGCAGGACAAATGCTAAATTCTTTTCTTTAATTACCAGTTTACAGAATATGGAGTTACTGTGATAGTTACTTCCAAAAATGATGAAGTAGGTTTTGTCCCTCTTTGGTGGCTGGGAGGGGGCAGTCCACAGGGGTGGGATTCGCTCCTCGTGGTTTTCTTGTTATTGTTGCTATTGTGTGTGGTTTGTTTGTTTGTTTGTTTAGTATTATTGAATTCATAGGGAAAAGTTTTTCTATACTTTTTATCATGGAAACTTCCAAACATATACACAAGTGAGTGAACAGTATGATGAATCCCCATGTACCCATTAACCAGTGCCAATAGTTATTTACATTTGGCCAATCTTATTTTGTCTTTATTTACATCCACTCCCCGCAGAACCCCCAACTGGATTTTTTTTTTTTTTTCTGATGGCTGGCCCATACGGGGATTCAAAACTTTGACCTTGGTGTTATCAGCACCATGCTCTA
Organism: Cynocephalus volans; assembly: GCF_027409185.1. NCBI lineage: Eukaryota > Metazoa > Chordata > Mammalia > Dermoptera > Cynocephalidae > Cynocephalus > Cynocephalus volans. The sequence continues at coordinate 50,747,176 of NC_084470.1, forward strand.
ACCAATTAAGCTAACTGGCCAGCCCTAGCTGGATTATTTTGAAGCAAATCCAAGACCTAGCATTTCTTCTGTAAATACTTCTGTGTCTATCCCTAAAAGATAGACTTTTTTCTTTACATAATCAATATTGTTTCTTAACAAATGAACAGTTCTTTCATATAATCAATTCTCTAGTTATTGTTCACATTTCTCTTACTGTCTTATGTGTATTTATGTTGGTTTCTTTGAATGAAGTTCTAAACAAATTTCACATACCTTGTCTGGTTGTTTTATCTCTTGATCTATAATCTATCTTACATCTAATCCTTAAACTATGTATAGCCTACCTAAGTCTTAGCTCTTTCTCCCTGCCCCCCCCACTTTATTTTTTAACCTCATGGTGTTCTTTACTACTTTCCTCTCTCCCCTGTTTTTCCTATAAATTGAGTGATGGAGCTTTTGCCATCCCAGACAGAGGGAACAGGGATGTGGACCCTGTACTGGCTTTTAAAATTCCTGCCCATATTTCATGGCCAAAGCAAGTCACCTGGCCATACCTATCACCTGTCTTCAGGGTAAGTGGGAAAGTGTGATCACTTCCCACCTACCCCCACCTCTCCTATGCTCCCACCCCTCCACCCTGGCCCTGCCTTTACTAGGACCAGGGCAGGGTAGTTGGGGCAGGGCCGAGGGGGTTCTTAGGATATTCTTGGATGTCATAACTGGAGGGTGCTACTAGCATCTAGAGGCCAGGGATACTGCTAAACATCCTACAGTTCCCAGGACAGCTCCCCCACAACAAAGAATGATCTGGCCCCAAATGTCAAATGTCAATTTAGAAAACTTGCCTTAAATTAACTACTTTCTCATCTTTAAAATGGGGGTGATGATGGTAAGTTATCATGTAGGGTTGCTGTGAGGATGAAATGAGCTAATATACATAAAGTTCTCAGAACAGTACCTGGCTTAAAATTCTATTGTGATTATTTCAAAGCTACAAATAGACCTTAGTTTTTCTAAAGATTGTACCTGTACTTTACATGATTTTTAACCTAGTCCTTTCCATTCAGATGGCAGATGTTGCCACTTTTGTTTTGGTTTATTCTCCCCAAATCTGAAAGTGGCCTCTTTTTCCACATCCTGCCAACATTTATTTGTAAATACTTAGCAATCTTACTGGCAAAACTATTTCAGGGTTTTAATTTGCATTTTCCTGCTTTATTAGTTCGGTTGAACATCTTTTGGCCATTTTTTCTTTCTTAAATTGCCTGTTTGCATCCTTTGACCTTTTTTCTACTGGATTTTCTTTTTCTTTTTCTTACTCTGTAATTCTTTTTCCTGGACAGTATTTATTTACAAAATATAATGCAAATATTTTTCTTCTACCGTTTTACTTGCTTTTACCTTTTTTGTCTTAAGTTATGGAAGTCTTTTAATTTTTATGAGTAAACTCATCAATCTGTTAAATAAATGTATAAGTATATATATTTAAATTTATATATATATATAAATTATGTGTATGTATTATGTATTTTATTAGAGGACTCTTAGCTGATAAAACTTTAGTCATGTAGCATACTAGGGACTTTTAGCTGGGAGGAAGCGATGGAAGGAAAACTTACCTGGAATAGAATAGTTTCTTTGGGCCAAGGAGAGGTCCAAGTCACTAGCTTCACAAGGTTGGTCAGAGAGTCTCAAACTCTAAAGGAGATGGTTGGTCTCCGTGTGCAGTTTCCAAGGGATATCTCACCATGTGTGTGATTCCAAGTGGCTTGGGACTACTATCTGACATAAAGCTTTTGTGGCTAGTTCTTTCTTATGAAGATATAAGCTTGTTATGACTTTTATTTAAGGGTTACTGGTATCAGTGATGTATATTATTGTGGTTTGTATTTTCATTTCCTCAAAAAAGTAGACGAGATAGTGGTGTTGAAACAGCTGATGAGCCCATGGACTCTGATGACACATCAGAGAAAAAGAGGCTGCCCACACTCAGTGATTATTTTATCATCTGTCCCACCCAGGCAGGTGGGATGAGGGCATATGATATTGAGAATACCCATTCTCCCAGAAGGTTTAAGTTATTCCTTTTTAATTATCTGGGCTTTACAAATTGATGTATATAAGGAGAAATTTTCATAACCCATCCATCTTCCTTTGAAAAATGTTCCCACTTTCAGAGATAGCAGGTTGGTGTCTTACTGTTCATTTCTTCCAGGCACACACCTCTTAGCAAAGTATCACATAGTGAGTAAGAACACTGGCTCTCATATGAAAAAGAATTTGGCTCAAAAGCTAGCTTTGCCACTTAAAAACTTTGAGACTTTGAATATTTTTTAGCTTCTAGATATGTCAGTTTCTTTATGTCAAACAGGAATGAAACTTATTTATGTCACTGAGATGTTATATAAATTAAATTATGTAATGCAGATGTTGTGCTTATCATAATAACTGATATAGTAAATATGACAAAAGAAATTAGCTACTAGTATTACTAATATATTATGCCAGTAACAACTGTTATCATTACTAATACTATTACTAATGATAAGTTAAAATCCAAAAGAATATTGAGGGGGTGGACTTGATTCATTTATGAGGTGAAACAGAAAAATATAGAGAAGATAGAAGTAAGCAGCCAGTGACATTTATTTAGCTAGTTTTATCTTGCCTACCTTCAAAAAGGTTAGCATAGTTTACAAATATGCAACTCAAGGTAAAATGTAAGTGAAGAAATGGAAGCACAGGAAATAAGGGCAGTAATGTAAAATGAAACATACTTGATGGTGAGACATTAAAATTGTACTTATTAAAATTAGGTGTAAGATTCCACTCCTTCGTTATTTACCCAAGGGAGATGAAAGTGTATATCCTCACAGAGACTTGCACATGAATGTTCATAGCAGCTTTATTTGAAATAGTCAAAAACTCAGAACAACCCAAATGACCATCAGTAGGTGAATGGATAAACAAATCATGGAGTAACATACATGAAATACTACTCAGCAATAAAAAGGAATGAGCTCCTGATACATGCTATAATATAGGTGAATCTCAAAATAACTATGTTGACTGAAAATAAAGACAAAGAACATACTGTATGATTCTATGTACGTAAAGTTCTAGAAAATGCAAACTAATCTAAAGAGAAAGAAGGCAAATCAGTGATGGTAGGGAATGGGGATGGGGTGGGGGGTGAGAAGGATTATTAAGGGGCACAAGGACACTTGGGGAAGATTGGTATGTATGTTCATTATCTTGATTGCGCTGGTTCATGGAAGTATGAGAGTCCTTCAAAAAGTTCATGAAAAAATAGAATTAAAAGGTAATACAAATCTTTCTGTGGACTTTTTGAAGTACCCTCATATACATTTGTCAAAACTGATTAAATCATACTCTTAAAATATGTACAGATGATTATCAATTATACTTTAATAAAGCGGTAAAAAAAAAAAGTTAGGTGTAAGACAAGCATGCCTATTATCATCATTTCTATTTGATATGGCCTGGGTGGTCCTAGCTAATATGTTAAATAAAAAAGATGTAAGAATCTGGGCCGGCCCCGTGGCTCACTCGGGAGAGTGCGGCACTGGTAGCGCTGATGTCACATGTTCCAATCCTATATAGGGATGGCCGGTGCGTTCACTGGCTGAGTGTGGTGCCGAGGGTTGCAATCCCCTTACCGATCAAAAAAAAAAAAAAAAAAAAAGATGTAAGAATCAATATTCTAGAAGTCAGTAGTTTTGAATATAGTAGCAATAATCAATTAGAACATATAATAGAAAAGAAAGAGATCTTATTTTTCTTGCTTTAGTGAATGATGTCTAGTAATGATTAACAAAGATGAGCAAGAACCTTATTAGAGAAAATTATAAAACGTTCCTGAAAGACATAAAGAAAGACCTGAATAAATGATGAGAAATACCATGCTAGTGGATGGGAAATTTCAGTACCACATAGTTTTTTTTCCAAATTAATCTATAATTGAATTCTAATTTTTTTTTCATGAAACTTGACCACCAATCACAAAATTATTATGGAACAGTTAAGGTCAAGGCAAGAAAACTTGTACTCCAATTTTGTTGAATGAATGAATTTTATGAATATGTGCTGGGCATTATTCTAATACCATAGTTATTTTCTTTTTTATCTCTAATATTTGTGGCTTCCTTCTTTTGTTTTTGATCAGTCTTGCCCGTGGCTTATTTAAGAACCCATTTTTAGTTTTGTTAGTCCTCAATAGTATATGTTTATTTTAATTTCATTAATTTTGATGAATAACAAACTAAACTCATAATCAATTTCTTATTTCCATTTTTCCCTGTTTTGGGAAGGTTTATTCTACTGTTTTTCTCCCAACTTTTTTAGTTACTTGGCTTATTAATTTTCTACCTTTTAAAAAATATAAGCATTTTTTTAAGGTTAAAATTCCCTTTAACTACTGCTATCACTGTGTCCCTCACATTTTTACATGTAACGTCTTTATCATTCAGTTCTAAGAATTCTTTAATTTCCATTATTATTTACCCATTAGTTATTTAGAAATATGTCCCTAAATTGTTGGTTTTAGGATTTCAGAATTTATCATTTTATTTTTGACATCTAGTTTATTTGTGCCATGAACAGACAGAATATGGACTGTGATAGTAATTTGAAATCTGTTGAGGCCTAATTTATCCCTTGGTCTGTAGTAAATTTTTTTAATGGTTATTGGACTATCATAAATATTTTATATGTGCTTAAAAATAGGTGTTCTCTGATTTTTGAGAGCTGAGCTCTCGATATATATTTTTATTAATTAAGCTTTTTATATTGTTTAACTATTTTATGTCTTTATTAAATTTGTCTGCTTGTCTCAGGTTTGAGGGGGAGGGGGAATCAAAAGTTTGAAATGACAGCTGTCCTAGTGGACATGTTAAGTGGCAGTTGATTACTTAAGTCAGGAGTCAGGTCAGGGGTCTGCACTAGAGAATGTGGGAGTCATCAGTAGGTCATGTTTTTTAAAGCCACAGGCCTGGTGAGGTATGGCCCTTGCTGCAACATTCATAGAATGCTGAGATGTAAAAGACCCAGCAGTGGAGACTAAGAAGGAGACCCACTGACGTGGGAGGAAACTGAGAGGGTGGAGGAAGTGTTTTAAGAAGGAAGGAGTGACTGTCTCTGACATTCAATCATTAAGACTTTTGAGAACCCCAAATAAATTCCATATGAATGTGTTTAGGGGTATTTACCTTAAAATGTTACAACAAAAAGCAGCAATAAAAAAATAGAAAAGGGATAAATGAAGCAAATATGGGAACATGTTAATAACTGTTGAATCTGGGAAGTGACTTTAAGGGGTTTGTTACACTTTTCTTTCTACTTTTGTAGAAAAAAATATATTTGAAAACTTTCCTTTAAAAAAATGCACATGAAAAGAGTTTCATGCTGTTAGTCACAGGAGCATATAGCCACCCCTACCCAGCCCCTGAGAGGCTCAGGTGCCTCCTCTGTTATGATCCCGGACACACACCTGCTAATGCAAGAGTGTCTTTGTATTCTCAGTTCAAAGCTATTTCCTAGGTTGTGACCATGGGTAAAAGAACAAGTTAGCTGCAATAAATACGCTTACAACCAACCCCGGAATTGTTGAGCTATTTGGTACTTTGGAGATAACATATAACATAATCCAACCCCTTCACTTTACCATGAATACCAAGATTCAGAAAGGATTAATATCTTGCCTGATACTACGCAGCGGCAAGCCGAGACTGAACACAAGTCGGAGGACTCTTCAGTCCGCGTTCTTTCCATCGCACAGTGCTGTGTTCCAAGCTTTTAGTGCAACATGCTCTTTACCACGTTTGTACAGCATTGTTTTCCTTGTGCATTCACTGAATTCTGCCACCTTGTTCTGTGGGGTTTACTGAAAGGCTTTTGCTCAGTGCTTCACATTCCTTTGAACAGTTTGTGCTTTTATCTAGCAGGTGAATAACAGAGTGGTGCACACTGAGTTTCATCTACATGAGGAACTAATAAAAGTAGCACTTGGAATCAATTTTAACTAAATCTGTGTACTTTTGACATCAGGAAGATTTTTAAAATGAGGACTGCTTTATTATAAGACCTTGTGAAGAGCTATAAAGATTTGTAGCATTGTACTTATGGTTATTGTTTTATTTCTGTCACTAGTTGTATTTCTCCAGTTTGTTTTGTATATATGTTATTTTTCTAAGATTTGACAATGCTTGTTTGTAAATAATTTGACTTTTTAAAAAAATCATTGTGTTTTCTGAAAACATTTTTTTCCTGAATTGTTATTAAAACACGGAAGTCCAGCTCTACTATTTGTGTACTGTTTCTACCGTGCACTTCTTTTGCTGACTACACTCCACTGGCTCCCATGCTCTATTTGGTGTTGGTATTAAGCCTCACTTCCTTGGCCTAGTGCTCAAGAACTGCCAATATGTGGTCTTTCCCTCTGTGTTTCACCCACATTGTTATCTGCAGCCAGATCCCTTTACCCTGTAAGCCATCTACAAGTCTTAACTGGGTGTCTTTCTTGTGCTTTGTGCCCTTGATGCCTTCATATTTTCACTTTCCACCTTCCAGCTTCCTCCTTGCTGCTTCAGTACCTTTGAACTGCTATATTGTCTGCCTGGAACACTTTCCTGCCCCATGTAGGTAAGTCCTTTTTGTCCTTCAAAGTTTGGTTCAAGCATGTCTTGCACAGGGAAGTCTGCAAGCCCTCATGCTTGGTCAGCTCTTTCTAAGTGCTCAGAAACCCTATGCCTTTCTCTTTTTTTAGCATTGAGCACTATTGTACTTAAGTGATTGTGTAGTGGCTCTTTACTATCTCAATCCACTTCAACTGTAAGCCCCGTGAGGTGAGGCCATGTGTCTTTTTCATTGCTGTATCCCAGCTTCCATGCATGCCTTAGGACACAGAGAAGTTATGTGATGAACATTTAGTGTAGCTGATGCCTGTCTTTCAATTCTCTTATCCATTCCCCAGACCTTACCTCATTACCTCTGTGCATGACATCCCTACGTACTTGGGTGTCCTATGGCCACTTTAAATCCACAAGTTGGAAGGCAACCTGTTTCCCCTAAAGCATAAAATCAATCCCATTGTTAATAACCCTCTGACTTCCCGCTGCCTATAAAGTATACCCCAAACTCCCTTAGGAGAATATTCCAAGTCCTTCTCTGTGAGATCTTAACATACATTACCTGGATACTGTTTGACCTGGGTCTTGGACATACCAGATGACTTGCCTTCTTTCAATAATCTCCTCTCGCAGCATCTGGCTGTGGTGAATGAATGTCGAATGAAAGCTCTTGGATATGTTATCATACTTCACTCTGTCCTTTCTGTCAGAAATGCCTTCTTTGTAACCATATACTTCCTCTATACCATGCATTCTTCAGGGTGCAGTTAGGATCCCATTCCACTACAAAGAAAACCTGCACGTGGACCCATGTTTTTAGAGTAATAAACTACTGAGCATGAGTTTTAATGGTAATTGTGTTCCAACTTTCTGTGTAACTTTAGACTTTATTTGGGTCCCGGTTTCCCCATCTGTATAAAAGGAGATTTAACTCAGCTGAGAAGTCATCCAGCTGAACTTCTGTGAACTTTGACTTGTTAGTGAACTTGCTCATGAACATTCTGCAGATGTGGCTGTTCCTGAATCTAGGAGTTCTGTTGCATAAGACAGGTGGGCCTGTGTGAGGATGCGGGTGTTTAGTGAGAACGCTCTGAAGACTGAGGACCAAATTGGCTGAAGCAACCAAGAATCTCCAGGCCTGTCTACGTTTCAGGGATAATTGCGTCCTAAAAAATTAATGTGATTTCTTAAATATACATATATACAAGTTATTTAATTTTTAAATCTTTGAATTCTGATATTTGATTCGTAAATTTTTAAAAGAGCGTTGTATGTCTCTTTGGTTCAGAAAATATGAACATCAAGTGAGCCTTCCCTATTCACTTGCATCCTACGGGATTTCCAGGCACAGGGGCTCATTTGGTTTGGACAGCAGCTGAAATACCAACAGCTCTTATTTCCTGGGAGAGGTTAAGTGAGTTGTTCAGAGTCACAGTTAGCATGTGGTAAAGCTAGGATTCAAGTGCATGAACAAGACAGAACATGCCAAGTGAAAGAGAAAAGTTGTAGACAGAATGCTTTTGGAACACAGGAGGGAGCATACCATATAATTGAAGAAATGAGAGCTTTGGGACAAAGGAAGGGAAAGTTGTTCTGGAACATTGTTTAGGCAATTACAGGTAAGATGTATGGAGAGCAGTAGAACAACTGGATCTCAAACAGGTAAGGAGAAACGAGGAGGAAGTCTGGTGTAGAAAGGGAACTGGGAAGATGCCCAAGATGAACTTAATGCCTGAGGCCAGCTAGGTGACCCAAGTTCCAGGTCTCTGGTCTCTCAGCTTGAAATCAGTACAGGGACTCACCTAGCCACTCAATGCCATGTGAAATGTAGTCCCTGAAAAACTAGTCTCTAGCACAATTTTCCATTTGAAAAAAAACTTTAAGCCCACCTTTTTTTTTTTTTAAATACAAACCCCAAAAACCAAAGTTTGCAAAGGTAGGGTCTGAGATTTTTATCAAAAGTTGGCATGGATAATAAATGGTGAGGAAACTTGTGCAGAGGACCAGGAGATTGAGAGGTGGGTAGGAAGATACTTGGTTGGGGAGCTACAGTCCTTTGACAAGTGCCTCTTAGGCCAAGGGCTCCTTACCGTGGTTTACAACTATTACAATACCTTTTTCCTCTTTGGACTTAGATTATTTCCTTGCCAAGAATTTTCATCATGCAGATCAGTTCTCAAGAACGAACTTATTTTACGGGGAATATTTTCTGATATTGTGGAGAAAAACACCTAAACATAACTACTGTACAATGTGCTGGTGGTGTTAACGAGACTCCATGGTGCATAGAGGAGGGAGCTGCTAAGGTAGTTTGGGGGTATCCCAGAAGGTCTCCCAGAGAAGTTCTGCAGTGACAAAAAACTGTCTATAAAAGCCAGCCTTTCAGTTTTCAGATAGTTATCTTTTAAAGTCTTTTTTTTTTGAGAGCCAAAACGTCTCCAGATATTTGCAGCAGTTTCTAGGGAAGCTTAAGGCCACCACGACTAAGTATACTCCTTTCCTTCTATGTCAGCTCTATTAGAATGCAGTGGAGTTTTGTATCAACTTATAAACAACCTGCGTTCCTTACAGAAATTTTTAAAAATACTGAAAAAAATGACGGGCAAAAACATCACCCGGTTTCTCTACATCAGTGGTTCTCTGCCTGACTGCACATTAGAATTATCTGGGAGCTACTTTTAAAGATTAGATATTTTTGGTTTGGTGTTGGGCATGATATCTTTAAATGCTCTCCAAGTGATTCTAACTGCAGACAGGGTTGAGAACTACTATTTTTATAATTATTAAAAACTTGGCTATTGGGTATTTCTTCACAGTCATATTTTAATTCATAGGGCTTCATGAAAATTTTTTTTCATTATCACTCTCATTTTTCAATTACTTTTTGTACCACAGAACATGTTTTAATTATTTAAAAATGGATATATAGTATTGGACTTGACAGCATAAATTTTTATTAATCTATTGATAAATACTGCAATTTTTTTCTTCTATCAAAAAGAAATTCTCACGCCTACGATCTGTGGTTTTGTCCTTTTAATTTTTTTTAGTAAAACATCCCCAAAATGATCATTTAAAATCTGAATTACGCGCATTAAACTGTCCTCCAAAATATGTAAATAAATCCTCCAGCTTTTGTTTACCGAACATTTAGGCTTGTTGTGTTCAACAAACCTTCCTACGTTACGGGTAAAGAAACTACAGCTTAAATTTGAGGGACCCGCTCAAGTTCACAAATGTAAACGGCTGGCTAGCTACATTCACACCCGCGTTCCTTACATGAACCACAGCAGCAGCGGGCGCGAGGCGTCGCTGTGGCACTGAGAAGCCCCAAAGCATAACCTCCCGGTTTCCGACCAACACCCCCATCAACTACGCCGCTAGGAGTTCGCGCCGGCGCCGCAAACCCGTCTTCCGGAAAGAGAAGCCCCGCCCCGCAATGCGCTTCTACGGCTCCGCCTTCCTTCCGCTCGGCTTTCTTTGCCATTGGCTAGCGATGGAGTATATAATAACGTCATTTCCGGCCCTCTGTCCTTTCCCCGCTGCCCAGACAGGGGTCCACACGGCGTTGTTCTGAGTGAGTCTCCTCTGGGGGTCCGCGGCGCGTCCTAACGCCACCAAAATGAGCTTCTGACTCAAATGAAGGGGTGCGGAGATTGGGGATGCAGGCTGTTCAGGCCGGGTCTGTCTCCGGATAGGCGCGCTCCGGCTCAGGCTGGCGGCCCGCACGTGGCCGGGCTCGGGCCCGCGGTTCCCGCAATGCCCCGGGAGCGGGCGGAGGTCGCGCTCCAGCGCAGGAACGGGGCTGGGGTTCGGGCCACGCCGCGCGGGTGGGTGGGGGTGTAGCAAGCGGGCTAAGGCGCCGCCTTGCCGTCCTTTCGCACCCCGACACTCGGCGGTGAGTGGAGGCCCGGGCGCCGATTTACACCCGCGACTTGAGCTGTTCGGGTTTTCCCATTCGCGCCAGACAGGTCAGGAGCTGTTACAGATGTTGGCAGGGTTTTGAGGAAAACTAGTTGTGACAGAACGGCGAAGTAATGCCGAAGCACCCACCTACGACTTGGTTGAAAATACCGGAAACCTCTTCATATCTTCCCTACCTTTGCTCAATTTGCATATCCTCAAAGATGGCTGCTGTTTCCACATCTAGTTGTTACCTTTGCTTTATTACTATAATTTTTCCTTAATTCCTGTGCGCTTTGGGAAGTGTTGAATTGCAAAATGTGTTGTTTTTGTCTAGTTGCTTTGCATGGGTATTCTGCCGTCCACACCGCTTTCCTCAGCAAGATTTGCTGTAGTTCTGTAATGCGGGACATACACTTTTATCTGTTAATGTCCTGTTGTATTTTATTCCTTCTCTACACTGTAAGCTCAGTGCCTGACACTGTAGAAGGTGTAGTCCTTGGTTGCTTTTAAATGTGAAGTTGGCTTAATTCCGAATAGTTGGAGTGTAACCCTACCCCAATTAACGCAACTGGAATGAAAAGAACTAGATTGTTAACTGTTGTTTTTCAGATTCCCGTCGTAACTTAAAGGGAACTTTTCACAATGTCCGGAGCCCTTGATGTCCTGCAGATGAAGGAAGAGGATGTCCTCAAATTCCTTGCAGCAGGAACCCACTTAGGTGGCACCAACCTTGACTTCCAAATGGAACAGTACATCTACAAAAGGAAAAGTGATGGTCAGTCATTGCTTTAATTTTTTGTTATTCTAGCTGTAAGTACAAATTTTAACCCTGTTATTCTGATTGGTAGTACTGGGTGAAGTGATTTCTTTATACATAACATTTCTGCCTCAGAGGGCTCTCTGTAAAATAATAAATCAGATCCCTAGATTGGAAACATGCTCCTCAGAGCATGTTTAAGTAATGTCTTTGTTGTCATTGTGAGAAAAGGTTTCTGTGTTCCAGTGGAACAGTATAGCAATTACTAGGTTATGGGACTTTGGTTGGGTCATGAAGGAGGTGTGAGATGTAAAGATGAGGAAGCTGGTTAGCTGAGTTCCTAATAACTTACCTCCCACAGTGCCTTCTACTTGTAGGTGCTGAATTCTGAGAGAAAAGAAGGGGAAGAGGTGGGAATGAACATTTTGACTTGGAATGATTAAGAGGAGGGAAGGTAGGTTGTGACAAGCTTGTGGAAGGCATTAAGTTGGGTATGGCACTTCTTGAGCTTAGAGATGCAGCTGCTGAAGAATTTAGGCCTTGGCATAGCATGTTGTAAAGGAGTTTTAGAATGATTCTGGCAGCAATGCAAATGATAGAGACCAGGAACTGGGTAAGAACTTGTAGGAGCCCAGGGGACTGGGTAGAGGGTTAATATAGGGGAAGAGATAACATTGCAGACTGAATGAAGGCTGCACACTATTAAAGCTCAGGGTGGAGGCCAGTCTTGGCCAGTGAACTTCTGAGTGTCGGAAGTGTGCTACATTAATGGCAGGATTTTCGCTAACACCAGTAGAGCTTGCCTCCATGACTGGAGTTTGATAGTACTTGCTGCCACATACACTAAGCTTTTTAGAACACTGTCCATTTGCACAGCTGGTTAAGTGTTACAAGTCTTTCTGTCTTCACCTAGGCATCTACATCATAAATCTGAAGAGGACCTGGGAGAAGCTTCTGCTGGCAGCTCGTGCCATTGTTGCCATTGAAAACCCTGCCGATGTCAGTGTCATATCCTCCAGGAATACAGGCCAGGTTCGTGAATAGTGCTTGGTTTTTATAGACATAAAGCTTGTACACGTTTTGGGATATATGGAAAAATAGAAGAAAATAAACATAACCTGTAATTCCACGGTTCAGAAACCTTAAATTGCACTGAGCCATAGGATTGTCAGTATTTAACATTTTCAGCATGCATACTTGGCATCTGACAGTATGCTGAACTTTATATTTTTATTTCATTCTGTGTTTACTTGTGTCACTAAATATCTAGAAATGGCCTATGAAAGTGGCTTGTCACATTTGTCCATTGTCAAAATTTTTATATTAAAATGATGAAATACTGGGACCAAAAAATTTTGATGTCAACTGCAAAATTTTTCAGAAAGGTTTTCTTAGAGTAAGGTACTAGTCTTTGTCTCATCAGTCTTATAAGCACATTTTTATTTTTAAGAGTCTTTGCCTATCTGAATGGAAACTACTTTGATTGACATTTTTAAAATAACGACTAGCGAGGTAAAACATTAATTTTTTCTGCTCTGGTTCTATTTTGATAGATTTTCTTTGTTTTTTCTTTGTTTATTGAGGAAACAGTGGATTTTAAAAATTGATTTATGAGAGTTCTAAAACAAGGGTTGCATTCACCCCATGGCTTGGATTTTGACAGATTTAAAAATTATGTAGTCAGACTGTTCTTTTCTGTTTCAATATTGACAATAAGGTGGATTTCCATGAGTTTTTGCAGGGGATTATACCCCAAAATCTGACTTGTGACTGGACCTCTGCAGTAGGTACATGGTAGAAGAAAGACAGTTTTAGTTATTGCTGTAGAATAAGTGACCACTCTCATTCTTGGTTCAGCAAAAATTTACTGAGCGTCTAGATTGGGCCAGGCATTGTTGCTAAGTGTTTGAAATATAGCTGAAAAACAAAAGTCTTCCTTTTTGAAAGGGTTCAGGAAATCTATGGAGGAGGGGAGAGTAAGAGAAGGTAAAGAAAGCTGGGTGTGTGCCTGCTTTATATAGGATATCTGAATAAGTTTGAATAGAGGCCAGAAGTGCTTACTGGGTGCCAGGTGCTGTTCTGTGTTAGGTGTATTAATTCCTTTATTTCTCATAATCCTGTGAGGAACTTAGAGGCACATGAGTAACTTGCCCAAGTCACTTGGTACTTAAAACTAGGCGGTGTGATTCTGGAGCCTCCAGAAGTGAGGAAGCCAGTGAGCCAGACACCAAAGGGAGGAAGTTGGGCTGGGAAGCATTCTGGGCAGAGGGCCTGGAGGTGGAGGCATGTTTTAAACACATGTTTAGTATGTTTTTGGGCTATAGCAAGTACTTTTCAGTTGACCTACAGGACATAGAAGAAATAATCCTTACGTGTTTAATGCTTTTGTTTTTGAGGAAGAGATATTTGATGGGTCCAACTAGATAGATTGCTTCATGTGATTATAGAACTGGGCGTTAGCACATGGAGAATTCCTACGGAACCATCTTTGGAGTACTGCTAACTCTTAATTTAATTCTCCAAAGCGGGCTGTGCTGAAATTTGCTGCTGCCACTGGTGCCACTCCTATTGCTGGCCGCTTCACTCCAGGAACCTTCACTAACCAGATCCAGGCAGCCTTCCGGGAGCCACGTCTTCTGGTGGTTACTGACCCCAGGGCTGACCACCAACCTCTCACAGAGGCCTCTTACGTTAACCTGCCTACCATTGCTCTGTGTAACACAGATTCTCCTCTGCGCTATGTGGACATTGCCATCCCATGCAACAACAAGGTAACAACTTTATGATGTAGAGTTTGTGAATGAATGTTAGAGAACAAAAAAGCAGATATTCCTGTGCACATTGTTAGAGCTTGGAGTTGAGGCCAGTGGCTGGCCGATGAACTCACAAGTGTAGGTAGTGTGCTACACGAGGGGCAAGTTTTTCGCTAACACCACAAGGGTCTCTGGCCCAATGAGTGGAGTTTGATAGTAATCCTTGCTACAATTATGTTAATGCGTAGCAGCTTTTAGGAGAGATGAAAGCAATTGAAAAATAGCCTGTTTTTTTTCTGCCTGTGTCCATATTTTATGCTCTACTTAGGCCTCTTAGGCATTACTTTTCCTTGCTGTTTTCAGACCATCTTGATGAATCCTGCTATAAGATTCTAAAAAGGTAGGTTGCTTGTGGTTCAAATTGGTTAATTTGTAACTGGTCTCAAAACACTGGTTGCACTTAAGAATTACCAGAATATTTTTTTTAAATGCCATTGTGCAGGCACTGCCCCCGGGGATTTCAGTTGTATAGGGTGGAATGCTGACAACTGTGTTGGTTTTTTTAATCCCCATGATTCCAGTATGCAAACAAGGTTGAGAACCCCTGAACTGTAGAATAATGTTCCTTGTTATAAGCACTTTTAAACTGATCGAGCCATGTCTATACTTTTGATACCAAAGGACCTAGAGGATGGGGAAAGTGAAGTGAATGGGGAGGTGCTTGCTCTTTGCGGTTGACCAAGTGTCACTTTTTAATAACCTGGTACTCTTGCAGGGAGCTCATTCAGTGGGTCTGATGTGGTGGATGCTGGCCCGAGAAGTTCTGCGTATGCGTGGCACCATCTCCCGGGAACACCCCTGGGAGGTCATGCCTGATCTCTACTTCTACAGAGATCCTGAAGAGGTAAACTTCCTCCACAAAGGCTGTGATCTGCTTCTTGGAAGCAAAATTTGTCAGTCTCTAAGTTGTTTTTATTTTTTTTTAAACCAGATTGAAAAGGAAGAGCAGGCTGCTGCTGAAAAAGCTGTGACCAAGGAAGAATTTCAGGGTGAATGGACTGCTCCAGCTCCTGAGTTTACTGCTGCTCAACCTGAAGTTGCCGACTGGTCTGAAGGTGTACAGGTGCCCTCTGTGCCTATTCAGCAGTTCCCTACTGGTATGTATACAAGTAGACTGCAATATGTATCTGACACATGGTAGAGTGAGGAAACACTACTTTGGGGACTGAGCTGATCTGATGGCTTTTTGATATTTTTTTTAACAGAAGACTGGAGTGCTCAGCCTGCTACTGAAGACTGGTCTGCAGCTCCCACTGCTCAGGCCACTGAATGGGTAGGAACAACCACTGAGTGGTCTTAAGCTGTTCTTCTATAAGCTCTTAAGCAAAATGGAAATAAGGTTGACGGAAAATAAATATCAGTTTCTAAAGTTGTGTTTGTTTTATATTATTTTTTATTCTAGATTAAAATTCCTTGAATTGCTTTATATCTCTTGACCTCAGTTTTATTTCTGAAGCCCACTGTAGATAAAGTATATTGCTTTTCACTTGGGAATTTTCCTTAGCTTTCTTTCTCTGTAAGAAACATCTATTCTGAAAATAGATGTAAATAGTTCACATATGTTAACCCAAGGAGTGTTTTCCAAGGTCTTGGTAATCTTGACTGTTTATTACTATCTACATTGGTAAGTTTTGTAGAGCCCAGATTTTAGAGTAAATTGGTTTTCAGTGACAGCCCTACTATTTGCCAGTTTTGTGGCCAGTGTATGAGTGACTTCCAGCATCTGCAGACCCATCTCGGGCAAAGCTGGGATGTAGTCTTTCCTAATCCTAGAATGCCTGGAGGTGCCATGGCCCTCCTGGTGTTGAAAGACATTGATTTTCTTTCATTTCTGAAGCTTGCCTGCGGGTTCTGGAAGAGGGTTATAGGTATGTATAAAATTTCTGTGCAGCATTACGTTGTAATGCGCTCCATATTTGCTGTTTTCTATGCATTTTCATTAAAAATGCTCATGGCTCCCTCTTAAACTGATTTCACAATAATGCTTATTGTCCTTTGAATAACATGCTTACATTAATAAGAGAATGGAGGAATTCCATAGATTGGATCCAGATTTTGAGGGTCCTGAATGATTTACATTGATCCATACATTGTCTCCTTGGAAAATTTACGAGATACATGGCCCATGTGACCACATTCCCAGGGCCTGTTCTAACGGTGCTGAGGCAGTGAGGGGACCCCATAGCTCAAGATCATTATCTTCATGGTAAGTCCACCTCTGCCAACTTTGGGCAAATCTACCACTGCCCCACATTGCTGAGTCTCCAATATGAATGGCACTCTGAACCTCCTGATATCTTGGGGCTGTAAGTGGTCTGCAGCACTGGTAGAGATTGCTGGAATCCATACATTGGGAAGCAATGACATGCCCAGAAGGTGGGCGGCAGGGGAGGCTGAGAGGCATTGGAAAGGGTGAACCTAGGGCTGTAAGGACTGGGTGAGGGATATGAAGCTCATTTGTTACCAAATTCTGGGTGGAGGACACCATTAGGCAACAAGGGGTAGGAAAAACCTGTCATTTCCTGGCACTGTCATCATAGATGTGACTCCCATCTGGAAACTGCCAGCCTCCCCCAGGACCACCCAACCTACACTTTATCTCTGAGTCCTAGTGCCCAGTATCTCTAACCTACAAACCTTGCTGTTTTCCTCTTGCCCCTTGCTTTGGTTCTTGCCTGCTGGAATTCCCATAGTAGTTGAACAAACAGCCTCTTTTTTTGTGCAATCTAAGGTTAGGGACAAGAGATGTCCTCTCGTGGCAGGGTTTGTTCATCTTCAGTGATGTGGATGCCAGGAGATCCTAGACTTGGGATTTCCCACAGATTTGCTTATTCAGCTGAATTTAGCCTGCCCTGGCCCTCACCCACCACCTCATGGCCTCGTGTTCCTGAGAATTAGATCCTTTCCGAGTGTTACCATATGCTAGCATTCTGGCCCAGTCCAGGACAAGCTGTCCCAAGTCTGGGATCACCCCACTCTCATAGGACCCAGCAGCTGCCCCATGGCTACAGAGCCAGTGCTCTCAAGCTGTCCGTCTGGAATAGCCATCTTACACTAGCCAATCCAAACTTAATTTTTTCTTGCCTGGTGGTACCTGATATGGAACAGCTAGCTCATAGACACTGCTCAATCTAGGTGACAATATGCCGCTGGGTGATCACCCAGCAGCCTTCCACTGGCAACTCTGCCCCCCGTTGTTAGTGCCTTGAATCTTCGCAGGGACTGTTGTGGGCCAGTCCCTAGCATGAGGCCATTGCCAAGGGAGGGAGAAGCCCTCTTTCCCTTCCTCAACTCCCTGGCACTGTACTTGTACTTGATTTGACCCAAGTGAACCACCTCCCTTCTTTGTCCAGCACCTCTCCAACTCCTTGCAACCAGGAACCAGCTTTCATGGAAATATGAACTCATTCAATTCCCTTGTTCAGCCTGAACTTGGAAACTCAGTTCACTGAATATATGCCTTAAGATTTTGTTCCCATAACAGCTTCCAGCCCCTGATGACACTACTTGGGGTTGGGGGTGACAGGAGTGTCTTTTATGCTTATAGAAACAATCCCACACAACTGTGTCGTTTCCCCACTCTTCCCCTGCTTTAAGTATCGTAGGGACTTCTTTCATAGGACTCTGGACAATAAACATTTTTCTAATACATCCCAAATACGAGGACAAATCAGCGTACCCAATGAAATTGGCCTATTACAGAAACTGGCACTTGATAAGATACTGATAAGTACTTTCTGAGTGAATGGAGAAAGTGGTTAAGAATAAATCTGAGAGAATGAGTACTCAAGAAAGAGTTGGAGAGGTAAATTCCACTTGGTTTGCATGAGGCTCCCAGGGAGATTCAAGGCACCTGCTCTTGTACGATGTTCCAGGACACATCAGCTCACTTCACAGGGAGCCATTTCATCTGCTCTAAATTTCACTAGGGTGTTTAACTGAGTTTTGTTACTCAGTCAAAACCGCAGGCTCATGTGGTGTTTTGAGAACGCATTGCACTCCCCAGAGGTAAACGTGTGTGGTCTCCTGGTGAGTGAGTGGGTAGGACTGAGACTGGTCTGGGCTATGGCCCAGCGTCAAGGACATCCTCACGTAATCTGGTGGCCAGTGAGGGGACTCTAGCCATTGCATTGCCATCCACATGATATGCTGCGTAGTGAGGCAGATGGGAGTGTGGGCTTTGGAACTGGACACACCCAGGATGATGAAAGCCCTCTAGGCCCATTCCTAGTGTGTGGCTCTGGGCAAAAGACCATATTTCCAGCCCCAGTGGCCTCACTGTCAAATGGGGATGATCATGGGACTGTTACAATTCAATGAGATCACCGTGCATAGCAATTAGCCTGGGTCTGAGCACATAGCAAACGCTCATGCTATGTATCGCATTGTCTTTGTTAGTATTTCATTTAAAAATAATTTTGAATTGTAAAATGCATCATACACGTAGGTGATTATGAAAGACATATCCATACTTTCTTGAAGAATAAGAATCGAACCCTTTGTAACCATGACACGTTACGAAATGGAAAGGTGCCAGGACTGGAGGAGGCCTCTTTGTGCCCCTCCCTGCTTCTCCCCAAGGTCACAGAGTTCCTGCTCCTGTGATATGTTGGTTGACTACTGTTTTACCACCTAAGTATGCCCTTTCCATTATGAATTGCTTAGTTTTCCTGTTTGTTTTTGAGCTTCCTCTGAATGGAACCATAGCACATCTTCTCGTGTGACTTTTTTCTTTCTCTCAGTGTTATCTCTGTGCTTTTCATCCCTGGTTGCCATGCTCCCATAGTCATTGATGACATCAGTGTACTGCAATGGCCATTTGGGTGCCAGTTTGGGGCCATCACCAACAGGGCCACTTTGAACGTTTTTGATAGATCCTTGTGCAAAGTTTTTCCTTCTGTCAGTTTTAATTGTTAACCTCACCAGATAATGTCATATCGTTTCACAATCATACGTAAAATCCTATGAAAATATGGCAACAACCCTTAGCACTTTCTGTTGAAAACACCGTATTTTTTTCGCTGCTTGGAACTGCTGCCTCTCAAAAACCAAGTCTACCCATTCAGAGTCTGATCCTGGCCTCTCTGTTCTCCCTGCTCTATGAGTCTGTCCCTGGGCCAATGCCACATTCTCCTAATTATTAAAGTTTTGTAGTTTATCATGACACCTGGTAGGGCAAATTTTTTGCCTATGAATTTTGGTTAGAGAAAACCAGGTCATATTTTGCATGGTGTGTGTTGGGATTTACCAAAGACATTGATTGGAACAAGGGAAGGGTGGTTTGGGGGGACTTCTTTGACAGAGGCTTGAGCGGGGAATCCTGCAGGGTCTATTGTCATAAAGTAAAGCAACAGCTGTGATTGGAATGGACACTTGATGCAGTGTTGGCTGGAGGGCTGGTGGTACAGAACAAAAGGGGTAATGTCTTGGGGTAAAAAACAGTACTATCCTTTATTCTTTGCCCCTCCTTCTTGTGATCTTTCCTACTTTAGCTTCACAGAACCCACAGAATTGTCACAAATACTTCCAGCAACTCTTTGGACTGTCCCCATCTTCTCTATCCTTGCATCAGGGAGTTGAAAGACTACTCACATCTCAAAAAATAATCTAAAAATAGAAGGAAAGGACTTTCAGGGAGGATGATCACTTTATACACCATAAAGAAATGGAATTTGTAAACACAGAAAAATTCCCTTGATCTCGATCATAGAAACACCTAAAGATTTCTCCACTTTCCTATTACTATAAGAAAGTAGTGTTCAAATTACAGGGAATGAACCCTTAATCCTTGTTTAAATCAATTTAAACAGTCAACTAGCATCTTTATAATAGGATAGCATTGTAGGCAATATAATAAAACAGAAAATAACAGAAAATTGCTCCTGATATGGTTGAGCAGGGTTTGGTGAAGCTGCGTTTCAGTTATTTGTAGTCTCAGTGAACAACTTCAAGATGCCAAATCCATTTCATAATGTGGGTCTTGTCAAAGATTGTTAAATACAGAATTCTAACAATAGATTTTGGTGTCAACTGGAGCTAGAGAAACTTCTGAAGTGTTTGCATAGGATTCTGTCCTATAAGGCCCGGGGCAGGATTATTGGGTCGCATTGGGCAGGACTATTGGGTGAGGGGTTGGACCCTCCATTGAAAAGGCTTACCTTGGTTTTCTCTTTCTTTTGGTCATTAGATATGTCTGTATGTCTTATGTGGACCAGGAAGAGGCCTCTACCTATATTTATGTGGGTAAATGAGGTTAACAGGAGAAATTTCCTACTTCTCTTCTGTGGTATAATGTTGCTTTGCCTACCATGGATTTGTCACCCCTTTCCCCCTGAGTGATGGAGCTGCCAAAGTTTACTCAAAGCCCATCTCTTCTGAGCAGTGAGAAGCCCCGAAAAGGGGTTAATCTCCCGGAACCCTCAAGATAGAGGCATTCCTTCCATTTGGGAAATTAACCACGAATTGGGGTTCTCTTCCCACATTTATTCTCCAGACCAGGAAGTTACAAGAAGAGAACATAGGTGGGGTTTTTGCTAAGTATAGTTTAACAAGTTTAACAATAGAAGCTGGTAACATTCAGTAAGACAAGCAAGGTGACATTCTATAATGCAATTAAGTCGATCCACTAACAAAAGCCTGATTTTAGCAAATGTTCTCTTCTTACAGTAATTTCCCAGTATCTTTACATATCATTCAGTAACTTGTCTGTCTTTGAGCCAGCAACCTTGCTGTGTTACAATTCCTTATCTTACAACAGAGACTATATATAGCCTGGCGAAAATTTCCTGTCCTTTGCAAGTTCAATATTTGAAACTGCAAGGCCCTGTGAAGTACATTTGCTTTATGCATAATCCACTCCACAGTATAATAAGAAATATATCTGGTCTTTGTCCCCAGTTCCCGGCATAAATCTTCTAAAACTCTTGGAATTTCATGAGTGGTAAGAAGAGTGTCTTTTGTATTCTGATAAGATGACTCAAAGTGGAGACCCCTACATAGTTTCAGGATGAGGGCTGGTCACCAGAAAAACCAACCATATGATTAGTGGGTCTGAACTTTCAGCCCCCCTCCAACCACTCACCCCGTGACCTCCAGGGAGGGCAGAGGGGCTGGAGATTGATGTTCAATCACCAATGGCCAATGACTTGATCAACCATGCCTGTGTAATGAAACCTCAGTTAAAACCCTTTAACAGTGGCGTTTGGAGAGCTTCTAGGTTGATGAACACACTGGTGTACCGGGAGGGTGGTGTACTCAGAAGATCTGAGCCCCTCCCCCCAGATCTTGCCTTGTGCATCTCTTCCGTTTGGATGTTCCTGAATTGTATACTTTATAATAAACCAGTATTCTGTGTAAAGCACATCCTGAGTACTGTGTCATTCTAGTGAGCGATTGAACCTGATGGGGGTGCTTGTGGGAATTCCCGAATTGGTAGTTGGCTTGGCAGAAATGTGGGTAGCCAAGGACTCCATTTGTAGCTGGCATCTGAAGTGGGAGTAGCCTTATGGGACTGGGCCATTAGTTTATGGGATCTGCACTAATTCTGAGCAGTTAGTGTCAGAATTGAATTGAATTGTTGGATATTCGGTTGGTGTCAGAAAACTGGAGAATCGGAGGTTTGGTGGTGGTTTAGAAAAATCCTCATCTCTTCCTCACACCTCATCCTTCATGGACATTTGATCCACCTGCATGCAGCATCTCCTGCTTTTAGTCTGAGTTGTTAATTTGATCTGAATCTTCATGTGGGTCTGGGAATAGGATTCCTCCTTGTCCCAGGGGCTCACTTTTATCTCCACAAAAAGTCTCATATGGGTCTCATTTCTGCTTCTTGTGTTGTCCTTGCTGACAGACAGTGGCCCATGGAGCCCTCTCCCCTCTCCACGAGTGGTGGGCTGGTTCACACTGGCACAAAGACCATCTCCCCAGCCCCCCCATTACCAGGATCTTAAAAAATTTTTTTTATTTCTACTTTTTATTTTATTTTTATTTTTAAATTTTACTTGCCTAAATACATTGTAGTTGATTTTCATGCCCTTTACCCATTCCTCTCCACGCCCCCCATCTTATCTGTTCACTTGACTTAAATAGTTCAAGGAATTTTTGTGGTTATTCTGTCTTCTTTCCCCACCCACCCTTGATTTGTTTGTGTGTGTGTTTATTTATTTATTTATTTTTAGCTCCCACAAATAAGTGAGAACGTGGTATTTCTCTTTCTGTGCCTTACTTGTTTCACTTAATATAACTTTCTCTAAGTCCGTCTATGTTGTTGCAAATGGTAGTAGTTCATTCTTTTTTTACAGCAGAGTAGTATTCTATTGTGTAGATGTACCACAATTTCCCTATCCACTCATCAGATGATGGACATTTGGGCTGGCTCCAGCTCTTGGCTATTGTAAATAGAGCTGCAATAAATATTGGAGTACAGGTATCCCTTCGGCATGATGATTTCCATTCCTCTGGGTATATTCTCAGCAGTGGAATCGCTGGGTCATATGGTAGATCTATCTGTAATTGTTTGAGGAACCTCCATACCATTTTCCATAGAGGCTGCACCATTTTGCAGCCCCACCAACAGTGAATGAGAGTTCCTTTTCCTCCACAACCTTGCCAGCACTTATCATTCTGTCTTTTGGATATTAGCCATCTTGACTGGAGTGAGATGGTATCTCAGTGTGGTTTTGATTTGCATTTCCCGGATGCTGAGTGAGGTTGAGCATTTTTTCATGTGTCTGTTGGACATTTGTATATCTACTGTTGAGAAATGCCTATTCAGCTCCTTTGCCCATTTTTTAATTGGGTTATTTGTTTTTTGGCTGTAAAGTTGTTTGAGTTCCTTATATATTCTGGATATTAATCCTTTGTCAAATGTATGATTTGCAAATATTTTCTCCCACTCTGTTGGCTGTCTTTTTACTCTGTTGATTGTTTCTTTTGCTGTGCAGAAGCTTTTTAGTTTGATATAATCCCATTTGTTTATATTACCTTTAGTTGCCTGTGCTTTTTGGATCCTATTCATGAATTCTGTACCCACTCCTACTTCCTGAAGTGTTTCTCCTATGTTTTCTTTAAGGAGTTTTATTGTTTCAGGATGTATATTTAATTATTTAATCCATTTTGAGTTGATTTTGGTATACGGTGAAAGGTATGGGTCTAGTTTCATTCTCCTACCTATGAGTGTCCATTTTTCCCAGTACCACTTGTTGAAAAGGCAGTCTCTTCCACAGTATGTAGATTTGCTGCCTTTTTCAAAGATCAGATGGCTGTAGGTATATGGATTGATTTCTGGGTTCTCTATTCTATTCCATAGATCTGTGTGTCTATTTTTATGCCAGTACCATGCTGTTTTGGTTATTGTAGCTTGTGATGTAGTTTAAAGTCAGGTAGTGTTATGCCTCCAGCTTTATTTTATTATTATTTTTTTTTTTGCTCAGGATTGCTTTGGCTATGTGTGGTCTTTTGTTGTTCCATTTAAATGTCTGTATAGCTTTTTACATCTGAGAGAAATATCTCATTGGAATTTTGATGGGGATTGCATTGAATCTGTAGATCACTTTGGGTAATATGGACATTTTCACAATATTAATTCTTCCAACCCAAGAGCATGGAATATCTTTCCATCTTCTTGTGTCCTCTTTAATTTCTCTCAACAGTGGTTTGTAGTTCTCTTCATAAAGATTTTTCACATCCTTGGTCAGCTTTATTCCTAAATATTTTATTTTTTTGGTGGCTATTGTAAATGGGCTAGCTTTCTTGATTTCGTTTTCTGCATGTTCCCTGTTGGAGTGTAGAAATGCTACTGATTTTTGTGTGTTGATTTTGTACCCTGAAACTTTGCTGAAATCGTTTATCAACTCTAGGAGTTCTTTTTTATAGAGGCTTAGGCTGTTCAATATATAGGATCATATCATCCACAAAAAGGGACAGCTTGACTTCATCCTTTCCAATCTGGGTGTCCTTTATTTCTTTCTCTTCTCTGATTGCTCTGGCTAGTACTTTCAACACTATGTTGAATAGGAGTGGTGAGAGGGGGTATCCTTGTCTAGTTCCTGTTTGTTCAGGATGATATTGGCAATGGGCTTATTGTATATGGCTTTAATTACTTTGAGATACTTTCTCTCTATGCCAAACTTGTAAAGAGTCTTTATCATGAAAGGATGTTGAATTTTGTTAAATGCTTTTTCAGCATCAATAGTGATGATCATGTGGTTTTTGTCTTTGCTTTTATTAACGTGGTGTTTCACATTTATTGATATGTGTATTTTGAACCAACCTTGCATCCCTGGGATGAAACCACTTGATCATGGTGTATAATTTTCTGTATGTATTGCTGTATTCTGTTAGCTAGTATTTTATTGAGGATTTTTGCATCTGTATTCATCAAGGATATCGGCCTGTAGTTTTCTATTTTTGATGCATCTTTGTCTGGTTTTGGTATCAGGGTGATATTTGCCTCATGGAATGAGTTTGGGAGAATGGCCGCCTCTGTTTCAATCTTTTGGAACAGTTTGTAGAGAATTGGTATCAGTTCCTCTTTGAATATCTGGTAGAACTCTGCAGTGAACCCATCTGGTCCTGTGCTTTTCTTTGTTGGGAGCCTTCTGATAATAACTTGAATCTCTTTCATTGTTAGTGATCTGTTCAGATATTCTATATCTTTTTGTCTCAGTTTTGGTAATTTGCATGCATCCAGAAATTTATCCGTTTCCTCCAGATTTTCAAATTTGTTGGCATATAGATGTTTATAGTAGTCTCTAATGATTCCTTGTATTTCTGAGGTGTCAGTTGTAATATCACCTTTTTCATTTCTAATTTTTGTTATTTGGGTCTTCTCTCTTCTTTTCTTAGTTAATCTTGCTAAAGGTTTGTCGTATTTTATTTATTTTTTCAAAAAACCAACTTTCATTGATCTTTTGTATTGTTTTTCAGGTTTCTATTTCATTTAGTTCTGCTCTGATCTTAATTATTTCTTACTGTCTACTAACTTTAGGTTTGGATTGTTCTTGTTTTTCTAGATCTTTCAGGTGAAGTGTTAGGTTGTTCACTTGCCATCTTTCCATTCTTCTGAAGTAAGCATTTAATGCAATAAATTCCCCCCTTATTACTGCTTTTGCAGTATCCCACAGGTTTTGGTATGATGTGTCATTATTTTCATTAGTTTCAAGAAATTTTTTGATTTCCTGTTTAATTTCTTCTTGGACCCACATGTCATTAAGTAGAAGTTGTTTAGTTTCCATGTGTTTGTATAGTTTTCAGAATTTTGTTTATTATTGATTTCTAATTTTAATCCATTGTGATCAGAAAAAATACATGGAATAATTCCAATTTTTTTGGATTTGTTAAGACTTGCTTTGTGACCTAACAAGTGGTCTATCTTGGAGAATGTTCCATGTGCTGATGAGAAGAATGAATATTCTGAGGTTGTTGGATGGAATGTTCTGTAGATATTTAGTCCAATAGGTCTAAAGTATTGTTTAGATCTTGTGTTTCTCTGTTGATTTTTTGCCTAGATGATCTGTCCAATGATGAGAGTGCGGTGTTCAGATCCCCTGCTATTATGGTGTTAGTGTCTCTTTCTTTAGATCTAATGGTGTTTGCTTTGTAAATCTGACTGCTCTGACATTAGGTGCATATATATTTATGATTGTTATGTCTTCTTGATGGATAGATCCTTTTATCATTATATAATGGCCTTCTTTATCTCTTTTAATGGTTTTTGCTTTAAAGTCTATTTTATCTTATATAAGAATAGCTATTTCAGCTTGTTTTCATTTTTATTTGCATGATATATCTTTTTCCATCCTTTTACTCTTAGTCTGTGTGTCTTTAAGGTCAAGTGAGTTTCTTGAAGACAGCACATTGTTGGGTCCATCTTTTTGGTCCAGTCAGTCAGTCAGTGTCTTTTGAATGAGGAATTTAATCCCTTTACACTTAGAGTTATTATTGAAAAGTGTTGATTTAATCTTAGCATTTTATTGATTTTTGTTTACATGTCTTAAGTGTCTTTTGTTCCTTTCTTTCTAATTTTCTGTTTGTCTTCTGTATTTGTTGGTTTCCTGGGGTGATAGATAAATTATTTTTTTCCCTTTTGTTAGTATTTTTGTTTTGCTGGTTGGTATTGTTCTTTCTTGTATATTCATAGCAGTGATGGTTGTTTTTGTGGTATCAAACCCAGTACTTCCTTGAGAATTTCTTGTAGGGCTGGTCGTGTGGTAGTGAACTCCCGCAGTTTTTGTTTGTCTGAGAAATGTACTATTTGTCCTTCATTTTGGAAGGATAGCCTTGCTGGGTAAAGTATTCTTGGCTGGCAATTTTTGTCCTTTAGTGTTTTGAATATATCATCCCATTCTTTTCTGGCTTTTAGAGTTTCTGATGAAAAGTCTGATGTTATTCTGATTAGGGCTCCCTTATTGGTGACTTGCAGCTTCTCTCTTGCAGCTTTTAAGATTCTCTCTTTGTCTTTGATTTTTGCCAGTTTGATTATCACATGTCTTGGAGAGGACCTTTTTGGGTTGAATGTGTTTGGTGATCTTTGGGTTTCGTGAATCTGGAGATCTGTGACTTTCCCTATACCTGGGAAGTTTTCTGCTATTATTTCATTGAATATATTTTCAATGCCATTTCCTTTTTCCTCCCCTTCTGGAATACCCATGATTTGGATATTTGAGCGCTTAAAGTTGTCAGTTGTCTCTCTTAGATTTTCTACAATTTTTTTGATTCTTTTTTCTTTTTTCTGGTCTGCCTGTGTTAATTCAAGCAGCCTGTATTCAAGTTCAGAAATTCTGTCTTCTGCTTGTTCAAGTCTGCTGGTTAAACTCTCTGTTGTGTTTTTTATTTCATTGGATGAATCCTTCAGCTCCACAAGATCAGCTACATTCTTTTTAAAGGCATCAAATTCTTTGTACAATTCTTCTTTCAGATCCATTATATTTTTTTCTTATTTTATTATGTTGTTTCACTGAGTTTTCTTGTATCTCATTTAGTTTCCTTAGAATAGTTACTCTAAATTCCTTGTCTGTCATTTGAAAGACTTCCTGTTCTATAGGATCTAGCACTTGAGAGTTATTAATTTCCATTGGTGGTGATGTACTTTCTTGATTTTTCATATTTCTGGTACCTTTCCTTTGTTGTTTTGTCATTGTGGCTGGGAGTATCACAGTCCACTCATTTCATCCTGATGTCTGGCCTGGATCCTGAAGGGATTGCCACTTCTGGGAAGCAGAAACTATTGTGGGCTAGAAGTCCCACCCTGCTTGCCTTCTCCAGCTCGGCTGGCTTGGGGTTTGGGAGCCCCTAGGCTAAGTCTCTCCTGGCAGCAGGACGGCCTGGGCTGGAAGTGCTGCCCAGTCTGCCTTCTCTGGCTCAGCTGGCTTCAAGTAGTGGAGGTGAACAAATAGTGTAATATGAGTCAGGGTTTAGAGAAAGCCTTTCTCTTGATGTTATTTGAACAGAACCTTTAGAAAATGTGTTTGGAGGTAGAACATCTGATTTTGAGTTCTGGGCATATGTTAGTTGTATAATCCTGAGCAAATAATATTCTTTCAAGTCCACCCTCCTCACCTGTGCAAATAGGTAGAGATATCAGAATATTAGACTTGCGGGAGGTGTTGATGGTGGCTGGTCAGCTAGAAATCTGCACCACCACAGGATACATACAACAGTTATATAGTGAACAGATCAAAGTAGAGGTGTAAATTATTCGCATGCTTCTGCATAGACCCTCACCTGACTCCCACTGTGATCTTGTTAGAAGGACTCCACTTGGGCAGTTTGCACCAGCCCCTCAGCTGCTGGCCTTTACTTTTCACTCCATTTAGTCTTCCAGCTGGGCTCGTATCCCCAGGAACAAGAAAATTCTACCTGGAATGTTAGATTCACTTCCTAAATAGGCGACTAGAGATGTGAACACTTTAGGGCCCTGCCCCATCTGCTTTCTGGGTCTAATCAATACCCTATCCCAGCCCAAGAGGTTTCTCACCTTTATGGTTTGCATGGGAAATTCCCAGCCACAACCTCAAGAGAGGTGCCTCTGAGTCTCCAGATGCACACAGGCTCCTCACAGGTTGTCAGCCTCATAGGATGACAGAATTCTTTAAATGCTTCCAAGCCCTTTGAAAACATGTGCTACTGTAATTGCTATTATGTAGACCTTACTTTATTTCTCAAACTGCCCTAGTTTTGTACTAATTTGAGTAAAGTGATTAAATTTTGATGTTTATAGAAAAATAACAGTTTTGTATTTGTATTTTGTATTTGCACCTACTTGGAGAAGAACTGGAATGTCACTTTGAAAATATGAATTTATTTGTGGAGGAGTGAGGGATAAATTAACCCTTTGAAGAAAGTGATTTGCAGAGGGCATGTTCTCTCTCTACAGAGGGCTCCATGGGCAGGTTCCAAAGGACCCCAGTATAGATACAGGGCATGAGAACCACAGCATCTATGAAGTGCCTGCCCAAGGGGTTCTTTCCCCACTCCCTGCGGTATTATTATTGTGCTTGTATTCCTTTTTCTTAATTTTGTATATTCATGCTTATCCTCTTAATTAGTGCAGCATTAAGGAGTAGCCCACCGGCCACCCTCATTTTTGACACCAGTTGCAAGTTTAGGAGTTCACCCTCACTTCTGACATCAATTAAAAGTTTGGGAGGTCCCCAAGACCACCCTCAGGTTTGATAATTCACTGGAAGGACTCACAGAACTGACTGAAAGCTGTAATACTCATGGTTATGGTTTATTACCATGAAAGGATACAGATTAAAATCAGGCAAGAGAAGAGATGCATGGGGCACAGTCCAGTAGACTTTCTCACATGGAGCTTCCAGTGGTCCTCTCCCAGTTGTGGAATCATGCATGATCAGTGCTAAATTCTCCTGGCAACAATGTGTGACAATATGCTTGGAATATTGCCAACCAGGAAAGCTCACTTGAGCCTTCATATCCAGTTTCATTGCAGTTTGGACATGTAGACATGGTTGACTGCCCATGCGGCTGACCTTTGGTCTCCTGCTCCTCCAGACAGAGTAGATATTGTATGGTCTAAAGATCCCACCGTAAATTATTGTTAGACTCTCTGATGTGGCTCAAGTCCTCCAGATAAACAGACACTCTTAATTAGGCAGGACATTCCAAGAGCTTAGACATCACCTCCCAGCAGCTGAGGGCAAAGGCCAGACCTCTTATTGGGTAAGATTAATTGTTTATTACACAATTAGTTTAGTTAATGGTAACATTTAAATTATTTTTGATTTTATATATTTTTTATTTTTCAAATTCTTATTTCTGCTCTTTGTTTTCCTTGCTTCTGATTTTCTAAGATTTTATTTACTATTTTCAAACTTCTTAAGATGAATTACTAATTCACATATCTTTGTTCATTCCTTTTAAAATTATTTTATTTTTTATTTTAATTAATTATTTTTCTTTCATTGTACATGGGTACAGCTTGCTCATGGTACATGTTTCAATACATGCAAATACTGCATAATGATCTAATCAGACGTTAGCTTATCTATCACCTAAACATTTTTTGTTCATTTTTGTTTGGTAATGTGTATAATAAACTTACTATAAATTACTACAAATTTGCATTATTATTACTTTCTAGGTATTCTGCTGTTGTAGTTTAGAGTTACTCTTTGGCCAAGTGTTGTTTGAGAGTAGTTTTTATCATTATCAAGCATTGCTATTTATTTTTATTTTCATTGCATTGTGAATGTGGTCTGTATTTCTTCTGAATTTTGGAATAAGTTGGATTTTTCTTTGTGGAATAAAACATGGTTGAATTTGGGGAATATTACACGAACATTTGAAAGAAAGTTGTGTTCTAGTTATTAGGGAACAAGATTCCATATATATCTAGTTAGATAATTTAAAATTGTATTCACTAATTATTTTTGTATATTTGATTTCTAAGGTCTGACAGAAGTGAATTAGAGTCTCTTGCTATCATTATCTTTTTCTGTATCTTTCCTTGTATTACCCGTAGGCCATAAAGTTAGATGCTATTGTTATTTGGTGAATAAAGATTTGCATTCTTATGATTCAGCCTTAAAAAGAAGGGAATTCTGTCATTTGTGACAACATAGATAGACCTGAAGGACATTTTGCTAAGTGAAGTAAGCCAGGTACAGAAGGACAAATACTGCATTATCTCACTTATGTGTGTAATCTAAAACAATCAAACTCATAGAAGCAGGGAGGAGAACGGTGGCTAGCAGAGGCTAGGGGGTGGGGAGAAGGAGGAGATGATGGTCAATGCTATACCAAGTCCCAGTTAGACAGGAGGAATAAGTTTTTTTTTGAGATCTACTGTAACCCATGATGAATATAGTTAATAATAGTGTGGTACACCTTTCAAAATTGCTAAAGGGATACATTTGCAAATTTTAAATGTTCTCACCACAAAAATGACAAGGATTTGAGGTGATGGATATGTTGATTAGCTTGATTTAATTACTCTACATTGTATTCATAAACCATAACATCAGTTCATAAATATATACAATTATAATCTGTTAATTTATAATAAAATAAAAGACAACCAAAAAGATCTGTATTCTTTATATCTCTACTATGGATCTTATTTCTTATCATTATGAAGTATCCACCTTTGTCTTTTTTGGTTTTAAATAGAATTGTATTTTAATCATCAAGCTAAAGACATAGCAAGAAAACACTGACATTATCATTATCACTTGAAGGTTATCTCAGTCTATTGTTAACCATCTAATCAGACACCTTTAAATCAATTACAGCAGAAAGTCAAAAAAATTCATGGATCAACCTCCAAAACACACCAGGGAAAGTGCTAATACGCTGGACAGTTAGAATAACAATGGCAGTGGAATATCTTATTTAAACTTTTGAGATAATAAAACAATGCAGAACTGGGAACCCTTGTGAAATTTTTATTTTGACAACATGATATGCTTTGTAAACTTTATACTTGTGATATTCTGTAAGGTTTAAAGAATAAAATAAGCAAGAGGACTCCATAATACACTTGAAATAAGAAACTGCATTATAACTTTTACAGGCACAAAGTTCCTTATGCTTCAAGCAAGTTGAGTCTCCTCTTGTTTTTCATTAAGACCACTTCAAGCAGGACAGTTTACAAACGAGCGGCGCCCCACAAGTCACCCTTACTTAGTTCTTAGGATACACGCGTTTATATTTTGAACAGTCACGTGGATGGTTGTAAAGATGGCAATGGTACACCACAACTCGGTGACATCTCTTGCCTTCCTTCACGATTTCTTCAGTCTTTTTTCAGTACAGAAGGATTTTCTAAAAAGTCTGCATCTTCCAGGCACAGCACACCTCCTGGTTAGACCCGGGGCATCTGCTTAGCAGTAACCGTGAGACCCGCAGCGCTTTGCGCCCTCCTAATGCGCGGTCTAGACAAAGTTCGTGCAAGCCAGAGAGCGAGGCGGTGTTCAGTCTTCTCAGCTCATAGGACCGCGGAGGTGCCAACCAGATTTCTTTTGATATGAAACTTTCACTTGCTTCCGATGGAGACCACCACTGGGAGCCCACGCTTCGGCCGCCTCGTGGGTGCACACACGGCTCAGGCCGGGCGGCAGCGGGAGGTCGCGGCAGGGCTCGGGCTCAGGCTCCGGGGGTGCAGGAGCCCCTTTTCCTTTTTTGTTTTTTTCTTTTTATGTGACCGGTAAGGGGATCACAACCCTTGGCTTGGTGTCGTCTGCACCGCGCTCTCAGCCAGTGAGCGCACCGGCCATCCCTATATAGGATCCGAACCCGCGGCGCTCCTGCTCCTAGCGCCGCACTCTTCCGAGTGAGCCACGGGGTCGGCCCCCCTTTTCCTTTTTTTTTTTTTTTTTTTGTCTTTTTGTGACCTGCTGCACAGCGCTCAGCCAGTGAGCTCACCGGCCATCCTTATATAGGATCCAAACCCTCAGCGGGAGCACTGCTGCACTGCTGCGCTCCCAGCGCCGCACTCTCCCGAGTGCGCCACGGGGTCGGCCCCCTTTTCCTTTTTTAAATAGTATTTTTCGTTTAATTCAAATGTGTGTCTACTTTTTTTCTTTTAATATGTGTGGCATTTCTTTCCCATTCATTTATTTTTAAAACTATACAAACCACTTTTTTTTTACATTGTCTCTACTAAACTGTATATAATTTCTGTATAATTACTTTTCATATAATTTTAGAGTTTTATTAAATAGGTGTGTATATCCACTGCCATTTATTTTTATGTATAATAAATTCTTGAGTGAGCCACTCCTGCGTGTCAAATAAGACTCACTAAAAGGGATCCGAGAACTAGAAAAGCTTTACCCCAAAGACACATTCCAATTCCACACTTATTGCCAAAGAAAGCAGTTTTAGAAATCTTACTTTGTCCTGCCTTCCAGTGATCAAAGTTTCAAAAATACTAAAATCAACTTACCACACATTTTTTTTTAAAATCTAGAAACTCAAAATGAGGATTTTTTAAATTATTTTTTAATATTGCTGTATTGTATTTTAAAAATTATTCTTTAATTGGGCAGGACCCTATAACAAACAATGCGAGCTATAGTCAAGTTCAATTCTGGACAGTGATAATGATATGTTTATAAATTTTGCATGTTTTGCCTGAATTTAAAGTGAAACCAGGCCGGCCCGTGGCTCACTTGGGAGAGGGTGGTGCTGACAACACCAAGTCAGGGGTTAAGATCCCTTTACCCGCCATCTTTAAAAAAAAAAAAAAAAAAAAGGTGAAACTAGTAGGCCTCTGAGAGTTTCACTTTATTTGCAAAATAAGGGATTTGGTTAAGTGATCTCTAAATTCCTTTTCTTTTTTTTTCTTTTTTTTCTTTCTTTCTTTTTTTTTGTTGGAACATAGTTGATTGTACATATCCGTGGGGTAAAGGATCTCTAAATTCCTTTTTTTCTCAAGGAGTCTGTGGGAGACCAAGCATCAGACTTCCCCACCTGATCTGGTAAAACTTAGCATGGAGGGGACAACTAGAGAAGTGAGGCTACCTCCCAGGGCCACTCAGCTGCTTGGGGACAGGGAGGAGAGGGTGCCTGCACCTTGGACATCACACTCCCAGGCTTGGATCACACTGGTGGAGCCTGATTCATTTCTTCCTACGCTGTGGCTTCAGACAGCAGCTGACAGACGATGGGACAAGGTGTCTAAAGAATTACTTCATGGACTGGCCAGTTGCTCAGTTGGTTAGAATGTGGTGTTATAACACGGCGGTCAAGTGTTGGATCCCTGCAATGGCAGCTGCCAAAAAATATTTACTTCATACCAGAAGCAGGCTGCAGAGATATAGCGAAGGTCATCAAGGTCTGAAACACCTCCCACTACACTTGCTTCCTGGCCTGCTCAGCAGGCCCTCCCACGTGGAGGCTTTTCCAGGTGAGAAAACATCAGCTCAATGCACGTCTTCTGTGAGAATGTCTTCTCTTACTCCCCTTGCCTGCTAATCCAATTTGGTCTCCTGAAGATAATCATTAGAAAGAGAGGATGAGTAAT
The DNA here is from genome assembly GCF_027409185.1 of Cynocephalus volans. Classification (NCBI taxonomy): domain Eukaryota; kingdom Metazoa; phylum Chordata; class Mammalia; order Dermoptera; family Cynocephalidae; genus Cynocephalus; species Cynocephalus volans. Next base: position 50,780,770 of record NC_084470.1, read on the forward strand.
GTAGTGATTGCAAAAATGTAGGGTCTACAGCTTCTAGTTATGTAATAAATAATAATTATTGTTCAATCATTTATTTACCCAAAAAACTATGCACTGGTAACACATGATTAGCCAATCTTTGTGCTGGCTTCTGGGGCAATAATGGCCAGAATTCAGTAATTTCAGACAACAAACCACCTTTGCTCAGCTTAGAGACTAAACTCTCCATGAAATCAATAGAAAATGTTATCATTTTTCTCTGTTCATCTCTTCAGGCCTATTTCCTTATCTCCTACTAAAATTCTTCCCTCCAGTCTTACAGTTCACCCTGAGCAGCCCTGATCAATCCTCCCTCCAGGACTGCACAGGCACTCTTTCCTCTTTTTCTCTGCAGCTTTTTGTTTTTTCTCCTTTTTTTTTTTTTTTTTTTTTTTTTTTGGCATATGGTAGCTCTCACAATTTTCCTCAGGTGTTAGGGAGAAGAATATATTTTTGTTTTATTATTCCACAATGAAATACCATATGCTGATAACTTGAATAAAAAGGGGAAAAAAAGCTGTATAGGTATTTGTTTTAAATATGTTCCTAAAAAGTTAATCACAGCTGTTTACATGTGCTGCCAGCTTTCAATTATCCGTACTCGAATTATTTATTTCATGGAACATATGTGGAAAGATTTAAATCCTAAGTTGCTCCTGGCTTACTTCTTAGAGTAAGCCATCTGGAAAGCTTTCTCTATTTTCAAGTTAGTATATTCTCAGAGCACATGAACTAATTTGAACGGTTGTCTAAGTAAGCATAAATCCATGCTAAAACATCATCATGTTTTCCACAGCTAAAGAGCACTTTGCAACCACAGTGTTCTCCAATATTCATAGAAAACAAGAACTGGCTGAACTGAAAATATCAATACTATGATCAACGAATTACACTTGTTATACAAAGAGTAAAGAGAAACAACATCCAAATTCTTAGTCTCAAGCCAGGGGAATATACTTAAAGCACTGAATACTTAAAGAGATTTTCCATCTTCAAACTTCTAGAAAAACAAATATTACAGAACTTCTGTCCTATTCCACAGTCCTGACTGGCTTGAAGTGAAAGGAAATCAGGACAGTAAACAAGTCAAGCAAAAGCTTTAAATACTATAAAATATTTGTAAAGAAAGACATTATGATTTACAATGCATTGTGCAGGGAAAAAAGTGGGAGCAGGGGTTGAATGCCCAGCTTGGAAAGCCATAGTATACATCTCACAGCCTGAAGCACTTCTCAGGAATTATCTGTTTACCCGTGTTCCACATGTCCTCTCTGAATCATGTGTGCTGGAGACATTCTGTTGGTCAATCTGTGTTTCAGATAGTTGCAAACTCATACCAATCAGCCATTGTGCACAGCAAGCAGAAATGATAAGTTGATGCTGAAATACTTGAAAGCTAGGACTTACTGCACACAAAAAAATTTATACAAGTAAATACTCATATTAAATGCAAGTGAATGTACTTTAGATAGTTTATTAATTTCTGGATTGCTGGTTTTGTAATTATTTATTTTGGTCAACATAATAAAGATTTCCATTCTTTTTTTTTATTGAATCATAATTGATTATACATATTTTGGGGATTCAGTGTTGACATAAGTTCATCAAATCAATATTACTAGTATGTATATTGTTACAAATTGTACTTATTCTTTATGCCCTTTGTCCAATCTCTCCTTATCCCCCTCTCCCTCCCCCTCCCACCACTGATAACCCTAGAAAAAGACTTCCATTCTGATATGACTAAATATACTAGTTAGGATTTTGTCCTGAGTTTTGCATTCTGGATTTTGGATTGTATAGCTAAAGGCAGCTTCTTCATCTGAAAACACATTGAAATGTATTGACTAGTAAAGATACTCCTAATATGATAGGTTGTGTTTTGTTTATTAACTCTGTTCTTTACAAGCTTCCCCAGCAAAGAAAGCCCCTCCCCTTTAGCAGGGAAGGAAGAGATGAAACTGGACTCAAACCTACTGGGGGCTGAGAAAGCAGGTTAAATAAGAAAGAATGGCATTTCTTTACAATCTCTTGTTTTTGTTTAAAAATGTGAGATTTACTTCATAATACATCTGAGTAAAATAGACACTGCATGAAAATGCACCATTTTATTCCTGAAGTCTCAAGTACCCCTGGGGTCGTCATATTCCCCAGCTCAATAAACAAAATATGAACAGATTTTCTCAGCTGTGTGCAGAATCCTAAATTGTTCTGGAATGCACAAAAGAGAGCATGAAGATTTTTATTTAAAATCAAGGATGACAACTTTTTAATATCCCATAATTAAACATTTCTAAATAGAGGAGCAGCTCCAGGTTCCTTTTCTAAAATTGGTGAAATTTGCGGAAAAAATTAGCAGTTGAATGTGAAACAGTAGCAAAATCCTGTGACAATTTGTATTTTCACGATAGCAAATAAACTGCCCTCTAAGTTATTTCCTGTGATGCCAGTTTGAATTACTTAATACCAACAACAATCACTAATGAATTGTCATGCTAACAATAGAATTATTGTTAAATTGTTAGGTATAATAATTGGCATTGTGTTCACTTAAAAAGTCATGATCTTTTAGAGATCAATGCAATGTATAGTTCAGACTTGTGGGTGAAATAATATGACAGCTGAGATTTGGTTTTAAAACTCCAACCCCCCCCCCAAAAAAAAATATGTATGGGAAGGTGGGAAGGAAGGTGAGGGAAGATGAATGAAGGATAAATTAAAGAAAGTAAAATGTTGATAGTCACTGAAGCTAGGTTAAAAAAAAGATTTTTTTCCCTTACTTTTGTATATATTTAAATTTATTTGTAATAAAAACATAGTTACGCAGATCATTGCAATTTACTGAGAAAGAAGAATATCAAATATTCAAATGAAAATACTGACCATAAAATATAGCCTTCACAATGGGTTTCTTGAAATAATGATCTGTTTTCAACCAAAGAATTTGTTGAATCTTGATTTTTGGCCTTGTGTTTATTTTTTTAAACCAACTACTGCAATTTACTAATATACAAAATGTTAAAAATTTGTGAGAATAGAATCCCATGTTATAAAATGACTATGATTGGTGTCTGCTATGCTCAAATCCATACAAAGGCCGCTGGCATTTGTAATTAGAATGGAAAGCACACTTTGTGTGATTAACAAAGACACTGCAGATGTTGAGAGATGCAACAAGTTCCTCATTTGCATGCCTAGATGCTATGCTGCCTTTCAGTGTTTATTTCTTCCAATCACTGGTCCCGTCAGACCAAATCTATAGCCTCACATGTGAAGACAACTGCTTTACTATGTATCACTGGAATTGGTTATGCATGTATTTGTAATCTCCAAATGTTTAAACATAACATTTTTTCCCTTTATTATTCAAAGGGACTGTTACACACTGACACAATTTTTTATGTGTAATCTGTTTATATTATTTTTTTAAAATAGAATATTTCTCAAAACTGACAATGAACTAAAATTAAGTGACAAAATAACATTCATTTTCTTACTCATTTAGTCTCTGAATGATTTTCCTTAAATAAAAGTATCATGTTCATTAAAGATTCCATTCATAATTTCTCCTGTTAAAAGTACATATATATACTTATCTCATTCCCATATTAGATACTAAAATTCCCAGTGTTAGAACAAAGTCACCAACATCCAAATGTGGTCCTTTGTTCCCTCGGCATTGATAGTTGTGGGACTGTTAGCACAGGGCCCCAGAGGGCAGTGGAGGCTGTGTACAGAAGGGAGGTGCTCCGCGGAACATTGCTGATCGTGGGCTTGAAGGTGATGGAAGTCTAAGATAATGCAAATGGAGAAGACTGTCCTCATTGCTGGAGGAAACTGCAGTGGTCGACATTTCATGGTGCTGTTGGAAGGTGCAGAGGCTGGAAGGGTTCTCCGAGTCTGTAGTTATTACCTGGGTCTGTGGCCAAGAGCCATTGAAGCAGGAGCAGCACCTACCGCTCGCCAGGAACTGTGGTGCTGACACTCTTTGTTCAGTGAAGTGTATCTTCATGTCTAGACAAGGACATCAAAGGGCTCCTTCATCAGGGAGTGTTGGGAGAGAGAGAATTGGATCAATTCTGTGAGTGCCTCTTTCCTGGGCACACTGGGTCCTCTCCCCATCCACCCCCCTCTTCCCACCAACCTCTGAACAGGGCTCCAGAGGCCAGTACTGGAGTGGGGAATCTGAATGCGCCGCTACTCGTTCCTTTGGACTTTGCTTGAAAGTCTCTTCCTAAAAAAGATTTCCTGTCCCGCTCCCAGCTGAATTAAGTGTCCTCTACACTCTCATGGTATCCTCCAATAGACCTTATCGGAGCCTTCATCCCAGCACATTTGAGCTGTCTCTTTGCCTCTTTGAGGTCAAGGATTTTGTCCTATTCATCTCGTTGTCCCAGAGGTTCATGCAAAGCTTGATCCCCAGTCATTCTTTGATTGATGCTGGAGGAATGAATGAATGAATAAATACCTTCCAAAGACTTGGTTACAATCCTTGTAATACTCCTGGAACATTTTTTCCTAGCAATGAGAGGGAGAAAGTGATTTGAAATTAAAAATGTCAGGAGTCCTGGAAGCCCAGAGGTGCGTCCCTATGTGCCCATTGCAGTGGCAGAAGCAGCACAGTATTCAGTGTGAGCTCAGGAGCCAGACAGCCCAGGTTTACTTTCAGGTGCTGACATTTAGTTCTGTGACCCTGGGGTCATGATCTAACTTCTCCGTGTCTTGGTTTCTTCATCTGTAAATTAGAGAAGAGTGGTGCTACATCACAGGGTTATTGGGAGGATCAACTTATTACTATATCAAAAGCCCTTAGGATATTATCTGGCATGTGGCAGTGCTCCAAACGTGCTAGCTGTCCTTCAGTGTCTATACTCAGTCATCCTAGTGCCCAAGCAGAGGTGAGTGTCAGGCCCGGAACTGCACTCCTCCTTCATAGCTTAGCACTAAACAAAATCCCACAACAAAAAAGAAAAAGAAAAGAAAACCTTGTTTTTAAAATTTTCCCCAGACAATGAAAAATGAGAGACTGTTCACGTGATTAAAGGACGCTTCAAGACAATGAGAGTAAACCTCTTACTTAATGATAAAACAATAGGTTCTTTTCCAAGATAGAAATGAATGTTACTCAGGCCACAAGGACAAGTGATGCGTGGGCTGAGAATGCTGCCTCAATGTCCAGGAAGGGGCAAACCTGAGGCAGGAGGTTTGGCTGACCAAACGGATGACACCCATTTCACAAAGGCATAGCGTCCCAGCAGGTGCAGAGAGAAAACGGAAGAGAGAACTAACTCCCTGACAACACTGCTCAGACTGGGGGGCCCAGATACAACTTTTTCTTTCGTTTTTTTTTTGACTTTGGAAAGTCACTTTTCCTAATTTTGAATTATGACCATCAACATAAAATATTCAAGACGCTTGATACCAGAAGGCTGAACGGAGCAAAAAGGGACACACACAGAAGAGGAGAAACGAACGCCATTGTAAGCATGCAAACACCACCTGCCACATTAACATAGGGATTTCTCATCAATTCCACATAGTGTTTGGTGATAGAATGATGAATGGATTGTTGCTAGATGAAAACATAGACCATAAAGCTGGGTTTTTGAATGTTTAAGTAGCTCATCTGATCACAATATAAACATATGAATATTTTTTAGCTTTCTTAACTTAATTCTCTATTGAGAAATGAGTTATTTGGCCTGGAAGTGCCCCTAGCTTGCCTTTAAGAACAATTTTTTAAAAAAGAAATTAATAATATTTTAAATTAACAAATCAAAGTTGTAACCATTTAAGGGGTACACTGTAGTGTTTTGATATAAGTATACAATGTGGAATAACTAAATCAAGCTAATTAACATATCTGTCACCTCACTTATTTTTGTGATGAAATATTTGAAATGTACTCTTTCAGTTATTTTGAAATATACTATAAATTATTATTGACTATGGTTATCCCGCTGTGCAATAAACCTCAAAACTTATTCCTCCTGACTGAAACTTTGCACTCTTTGACCAGTGCTATGGTCTGAATGTTTCCTCCAAAACTCATGTTGAGATTTAATTGCTGTTGCAACAGTATTAAGAGGTGGAAACTTTGAGAGGCGATTAGGCTATAAGGGCTCCACCCTCATGGGTGGGGTTGTGCCATTATAAAAGGGGGAGTTCGGCCTCCTCTTGGGCCCTCTCTCGCCCTGTCACTTTCTGCCATGTGATGATGCATCACCAAGGCCCTTGCCCAAATGCTGACCCCTTGACAGTGAATTTCCCAGCCTGCAGAACTGTGAGCCAACAAACTTCTGTTCATTATAAATTACCCAGCCTCAGTATTCTGTTATGGCAGCACAAAACAGATTAAGAACTAACAAGTCCAAGAACAATCTTAAGTGCTCAAAAATGAATGTATTCCTGGAGGTCTGATATGCAAAATTAGTGTTTCATTACTATTTTCATCAAAACATTTTATACATTAATTTTATAATTTATATAATAATTTTAAATGTTAATTCATAAATTTATAAAAGAAGAACATTTAAATTTCTGTTCACAAGAAAATAAAGTGATACATATCATTATGGTCTAATGGTCACTTTACCACATACTGGTAATTTGTAAGGAGCCCATTGCTTTTTCTCAATATACACATTCTATATTAATACTTAACATCCAGGTACATGGAAACAAAGCTGCTATAACTGTTTTTCAAAAAGCTTCCTCCTAGAAGTCTTACCCATATCAAATACCATTTTCAAAGTTTTTCTTTCCATTTTCTGAGATGGTCAATCCCACAACTTGGATATGACCACAGCAGAGAATTTCCCATCTTACTTTCAGCACCTTCATTTGGAGATGTCCGGAGTTTCAGCAACTGTTAATGGACTTGCTAGAGCAGAAGCTGCTTGCAGCAACAAGGACTGTGGTGATATTTGCTTAGCAGTAAACAGAAGCAAAAACTTGGCTAAAGAATGTCAAAAGTTCAGGATGACCTAGGGCTAGGTTGATCTGGATGTGGAATCTGATTTCCTATACAAGGTGGACGAGTTCCTCCAGGTTTGCTGAGGCCTCCCATTACATAAAGGAAAAAGGCCATGGCTCACAGGAAGGCTGTGTTAGGTTGGGTTCTCCCAGGAGCTGACCCAGGGAGAAGGATTCCAGGACAAGTAATTTATTGGGGAGGTGATCCCAGGAAGCATGGTAGGGGAGTGGGGAAGTGAGACAGGGATCGGAAGGAAGTCAGTAAAGGGGACATTACTGAGCAGGTAACTGCTGTGGTTGACTGAGGCTCCATCCACTAGGTATCTCTGGGAGGCAGTGGAGAATTGAAACTGAGAGGTGATGGAGCACGGTGGGAGACTGATTAACAAGTTCCTCAGGTTTGGTGATCATTGTGATTTGCTGAAAGCTTCAAAAAATGAAGTTTTTTGGTGCCCCATTCATTAAATATTTTGATTAAAGAGTTCCAATTGGTTTTAATCAAAAACACAATCAAAATTTAAAGTAATTTATGTATGAAAGTCAGTAGAGACACTTATTTGATTTACAAAGTAGAGTAGTTTTTCAAAGGCTCAAACATTTCTAAAATCTGATCATTAGCACCACAGGTGTATTAGTCCATTTTCTGTTGCTTATAACAGAATACCTGAAACTGGGTAATTTATAAAGAAACAAAACGTATTTCTTACAGTTTTGGAGGCTGGGAAATCCAAGGTTCAGGGGACACATCTGATGAGGGCTTTCTTCTCCGTGAGGACTCTCTACAGAGACCCGTGGCGATGCAGGGAATCAATCACATGGCTACAGCTAAGCAGGAGTGGGATAATGTGCTTCATTCTCTCCTTATAAGACACCAGTCTCTTCCCATGACAACTCATTAATCCATGAACCCATGAACCCATTCATGAAGGCATACCCTTATGTTCCAGTCACCTCTTAAAGGCCTTACCTTTCAAATACCATATTGGGGATTAAGCTTCAACATGAGCTTTGGAGAGGACAAACATTCAAGCCATATCATTAAACTTTGAACAAAAAAATGGGCAAAATCAATTTAAAAGAACAGTCATTTGATCTAAACAAAAAGTCACCTTCATGATGTGGTCTGTAAATGCTCATTCTCTAGCTTCCTATGTTAAACTGTCATTTTAGGGCAGAGTCTTCTTAAAATACCCACTTAGTTTTGAAGTGGACATTGATGCTTCCTTGGCAGATTTTTATCTTTTTTGGGGGGGGGAGGGGTGGTGGTGGTGGTGGGAGGATCAGTGAATCACCACAGCTCCCACATGGAAAATTGATGCTTACGCACATTTTATGCAAGTTCCACATTCATCACCAACTTTCTGGAGGAACTGAGATTCAATACTTAATTTTCTATTAATTCTTGATTTTCATTTATTTGAGTTCATCAATATCAAAATCTTTATTGCAAAATGCAAAATCATTGCCAAAAAATTGAATAAAAAGTTTTAGATTTATATTATACAGAAAAATGATAAAACCAGTATAGCAAAAGCAATCAGACTACTCTTCGTATTCTCTGTTGTACGACTTCTTGGCTTCCTTCTCCTTACCTACATTTCCCACCCACCCCATCAACTGACAGTCCAGCTTCGTGCATTTCACATGCCACAGTACTAGTCATTGTGCGTCCGGCTGGTACTTGAGTGGCTAGCAGGAGCAGCAGCTGGGATTACTCCTATCGTCATCTCAGACAAGTAGGCATTGACTGTCCCTAGGTCTTCATGTCCTAGCACACTCTATAATTTTAGTAAGTACGTTGAATGCTGTCCTTGAAAGGGTAGTGTTGGTTAAGCTGCTGCATCTGGAAAGAGCAGAGAAAAAAGATACAGTTACTAATCATCCTTCACTGAGTTTGTCCAGGTGAGAGTTCCTTTCACTCATTACACATGTGGGTCACATGCCATTACCAGAAGAGATTATGGCCAAGTGGGATGTTCACAGTGGAGGGCTCCCAAACTCATCCTGGCTCATTTTAATGCTGTGATTAAGAATAATATTCTGTCACAAAATGGAAAATCTTGGACGAATGATAAACCAGAAGGACACAAGAAAAGAGACAAAAACTGAGCCTGTTTCGGGACATCAGGATGCTTGTTCACCTCTGTCAAGCAAGCCCCCACAGCTGCTGTGGGCCTTGGTAGAGGATGGAAGCTGCTTTGGTTAATATCTCACTTAGTCTCCAGTTGCCATGCGGCAGCTAGATTGCCAGCTGCAATCTAGGAAAATCCCATTCCCAAATCACTACTCCTTATTTCATGCATGACACCACCGTCCTCTGAGCCAGTGATTACTTCCAGCTCCTTCTATTGACTCATCATGCCCACAAGGGGGCAGTATAGTGCAGCGATTACCAGCACAACCTGGGTCTGACTTCCTGAATTAAGACATTTGCACTCCTTTGTGAGTTTGGGAAAGTTACCAAAGATCTTAGTGCTTCAGTTTCATCATTTGTAATATGGAAATAATAAAAATATCTGCCTAATTGGATTGTTGTGGGGAACAGATGAGATAATATACACGAAGCACATGAAGAATATATACGTTTGATGAAAGCAAGCAAGAAAGAAAAAGAAGCAATGAATGCAGTAATACAGTGAACTTTCAGAAGGAGAGAACAGAACTGTGGTTTTTAGAGGGCAGAAAGGGAGAGAAGGAGGGGTTTAGGGAGAGATTGGTTAATGGACACGAAGAATGAGTATGTTTTGTAACAATGAATATGCCAACTATCCTGATTGTACACTAATATGATAGTCAACTCTGTACCCCACAAATATATATAATCAATTATGTTTCAATAAACAGAAAGTATATATATTTTATGCAATAACTTGCCCAATGTTTCCAAATTGAAAATGAAAGAATTATTCTTGTGTGTACATTCTCCATCTTGTACTCTAAAATCACGTACCTTTTCTTGCCTTCAGATAGATTTTCTGGAGAAAATCTGCTATTTATTTGGTATCCCAGGACAATGTGAAGATTTAGCAGTGTGTGGCATAGAGAACCACAGCTGCTTGATTCTTTCTCACCCATCCGTGTCCTTATTTACATTTATAAAAGATGATACACAGCCTCTTTGAATACAGCGTTCAAAAGAAGAGGAGGCAGGAAGTCATGTTCATGGGGCACTTACTGCATGAAGTACAGAGTAAAGAGTACTTCTTTACACAAAATTCTTCAACACTGTGAATAACAAGTCAGCTCAGAATAACTAGTTAAGAATAACTAGTGTCTGTTATCATCTCCATTTTTCAGATTTGGGTTGCAAAACTGAGGTTAAGTGCCCAAATTCAAGTTGAGCAAGAGGCCAGCTGACAGGAGGTGAAGGTGGCAGTGACAGCAGGGGGTGCCCTGGTCACAGGCAGTGAGAATGAACCTGGGGTCCTGACTCAGGCAGTGGTGTGAACCAGGCAGAGGCCTCCTCATACCCGTCCATGCTTGGAGCACTCTGTGCTGGCCACAGGGCTGTGATAGTAGGGTGCGACACCTGGCTGAGGAGAGCAGCTGTTGTTGAGATGCACGAGGGTCTGACGCCAGGTATCCCAAGGAAAGTGGAGACCTGGGAAGGTGTGGACCTGTGGATTCTAGCAGTCCTGCTCTGAGGCGCTCACCTCCCCACTTTCTCTCTGAAAGAAGCTTAAGGTTCAGAATGAAGAACAGGAGAAGAAACAGTGTATCATTGAGTGATATTTTATTATCCAATCTTAAATTTTTGCCTTAATTGGAGCATTTAATTCATTTAAAATAGCCTAATTATTGATATATGCAATGAACTGAATGTTTGTGTATCCCCCAAATTCTGGCACTAGGGGGTGGGACCTTACAGATAATATTAGGTCATGAGCATGAAGCCATCGTGAATGGAATTAGTGCCCTATGAAAGAGACCCCTCTTTCTGTCATATGAAGATGCAACAAGAAGTTAGCAGTCCATAACAGAGAAGAGGGTCCTCTCCAGAACCTGACCATGCTGGCGCCCTGGTCTAGGACTTCCAGCCTCCAGAACCGTGAGAAATAAATGCTGTTGTTTATAAGCCACCCAGTCTGCCGTACTTTGTAATGGCAGCCCGAACGGACTAAGATAACATATTTTATTCATCTCACTATGAACTTTCTATTTGTCTTACCTGTTTTACATTCCTTTTTGTCTCCTTTCTTCTCCATTTTAGAATTGATTATTTTTTCGAATTAAAAAAATTGAAGTTGAGATACGATTGTATACAGTAAAATTCACTCTTTGTCTTGTAGTTCTATGAGCTTTGACAAGCACACAGGTCATCATCACCACCATAATCTAGATACACAATAGTTCCGTCACGCAGAGCATTCTCCTGTGCTCTTTCATAGCCGTCCCCAACCTCCACCTACCCTGTCGTAGCAACCACCAATCCTGTTCTGTCACTTTAGTTTTACCTTTTCCAGAATGTCATATAAATGTGATCACAAAGTATGTAGTCTTTTATGTCTGGCTTCTTTTCATTAACATGACGCATTTGAGATTCATCCATGTTATTGCATGTACTGATAGTTTTGCTCCTTTTCACTGCTGAGTAGTATTCCATTGTATGATGTATCAGAGTTTGTTTATCCATTCAAAATTGGTGATTATGAATACAGTCACTATAAACATTTGTGTATCAGTTGAGGTAATTTCTTCAGGGTAGTTCAGCAGTGAGATGGTTGGGTCTAAGAATATGCTGAACTGTATGAGAAACTGCCACATTGTCTTCTAAAGTGACTATAAAGTGGCTCCTCCACCAGCAACATCTGAGAATTCTGGATGCTGTTCATCCTCACCTACACTTGGTACTGTCAGAATTTTTTCTTTTGGTGGCTGTCCAGCAAGGGTATCTGAACCCTTGACCTTGATGGTATTGTCAGAAATTTTTAAAAAGCCATTTAATAGGTATGTTGTGATATCTTGTAGTGGCTATAATCTACATGTCCTTAATGACTAATTATGTCGAGCATCTTTTAATGTGTTTATTTGCCACCCATATATCTGCTTTGGTGAAGTGTCTTTTGATTGTATTTTCATTTGCTATTTGGTTATGTTTTCTTGTTTCTTTGTATCCCAAGTGATTTTTGACTGCATTTTGGATATTATGTTGTATAGATTCTGGGTCTCATTACAATTTTCCTGAGAATATTGATTTTTTTGTTTGTTTTAGAAGGTATTATCAGCAGCTTCTACCCTACCTGCTTTTTTGAAGATAATCTGTCTTTTTTCCCCTTTGGCTTCTTCTCCTTGTCTGTTTTTATTTTTATGTTTTTCTCTAATTTTCCTGTAGGTGTGTCAATGTGTGAATTTCTTTTTATTTATCATGCCTGTGGTTCTTAGTGCATCTTCAAACTTTGAATCAATATATTCAATTCTTCCAATATTTTGAGGTAAAATTTCCATCCAGTATCTTTTCAAGTATTGCTTTTCTCTTATTTTCTCTCTCCTTTCCCTCCAGGATTGCAATTAACTACACGCTGGACGTTCTGTTTGCTTTAGTTTCTCTTTTATGGTTTCATTCTTTTTTATTTTCTCTGTGCTACGTTCTGAATATCTTTTTGGCTCACTAATCTCTTCTTCAGCTGTGTCTAATCTGATTTTATACTCATCTATTTAGTTTGTAATTTGCATGATTTTACTTTTAAGTTTTAAAATTTCTATTTGGTGTTTTTTGTTTGTTTTTGTCAAATTTGCCAGGAAGTTTTTACAGTTTTACAGCCAAAATTTCCTAATCTGTCTTTTATCTCCTTGTTCATGATAAGCATAGCTATTTTGAAAACTGTGTTATATAATCCCAGTATTTTGAGTCCTTTATGTTTTTGTTTCTATGTATCCTTTTTTCCTGCTGTTTCTCATTTATGTTTTCTATTCACATGCTTTATTATCTTTGAATGTGCATGGGGCATTTTATTTGAAAAATTGTTTCAGAAATAGTTTGAGAAATTGGAGAAATATTACCTCTCTCCAGAGAGGATAGTTATTTCTCCTTGCTTGGGGATTCTCTTAATCTAGATTTATCCCACAGCACTGAGACTTTTCCTGGAGAACTAGGTGACTGGAAAACTATATAAGGACTATTTTATTTCAATTTTCCTTTTCTCTTAGGGAAGCCCTTTGTGGTCATAGTCCAAAATTTTAGGATATTTATTGGAGAGATTTATCATTGGTGGTCTCTGATGAAACTTGTCTCCTTAATTGGTGAGGGTTCTGGGGTGGTCAAACAATGGGCCCCAAAGATATCCATAGCTAAATCCCTGGAACCTGTGGAGTATGTTACCTTATGTGGCAAAAGGGACTTTGCAGATATGATTAATTTAAGGATCTTGAGATGGAAATATTATTTTGGGTTATTTGGGTGGGCCCAGTGTTATCATGGGGGTGCTTATAAGAGGGAATCAGGAGTCAGAGAGAGAAGGAGATGTGAAGGAGTGATGAGAGAGAGAAAAAGATTTGAAGATGCTACACTGCTGGTTTTGAAGATAGAGGAATAGGCCACAAGCCAAGCATTGGGTAAATATAATTAAAAACAAAAATCTGCCACCTCCCCAAATCTCCACAAAAGTAGAAGAAAAAGAAAACTATTTTGTTATTGAATAAGCATTAAACCTGAATGTAATGCATATCACTGGCAATCTGCTAAGGAGATTACGAAGACAGAAAATTGTCTCGCCCTTTTATACAGCCAGGCAGATGCACACATACATGTTTTAAAAATAAATAATAACAAGTCCTCAAGCAAGAGGACTCGATAGCACCTGTAAAGACAGACACTTAACCTGACTTTTAAGCAGAAAAAGGACACCTGATTCTTTTCAGGGGCAATGATTCAGAGTACTTCTTTCCCTCCCCAAATAATTTAGAAGAAAGAAAACACTGTTGTCAAAGACCTTTCAAAGATACCATGAATACATTTTGTTTACAGACTTCGTGACACACAATTTATCCTAAATTCAGCTGGTAATTGGGGTAACCATCTGTGTTAGCTAATTGGTTTTATCTAAAGGAAAAGTAAACTCACGTTTTTATGACAGGAGGTAGTTCTAACTTGGAGTGAGCATCGTCTGAAGTTAGGCTCCTACCCTCCCACAGAGTCTGGGAGATTGAGGTGCTGAGTCCCTGGATGTTTACATTTTAAAGAGATGACTCCCAGGTCTTTAAGAAAGACATTCCTGGGTTGTAAAGCAGGCAAGAGGCTTATTCAGCTTTTAAAATTTATCATATCTCAGAGAGGCAGAGACAGAATTTACACGCTTTCCAAAGTAAATGTTCTAACAAAGGAAAGAGAAGTCTCTTCCCTTATTTTATTTTTTGGGTGCTGGCTGGTATGGGGATCTGAACCCTTGACCTTGGTGTTATAACACCACACTCTAACCAACTGAGCTAACCAGCCAGCCTCTCCTCCCTTATTTTCAACAGAGAGAATTGAGCCTCCTTTCCCTTCTTTCTTATTTTTAATTTGTATTTGCCTTTTCACTGCTAATGTAGCAGCCTCCTCAAAGAATGCAAGTTGGAAAAGGTAAAGACACGTATTATCTCCTAGAGTGTCCAGGAGGAATGCAGCTGATATCTTGATTTCAGCTCAGTGAAACCAATTTTGGACTTTTGATCTCCAGAACTGTGAGATAATACAGTTGTTTATTTATTTATTTAAACTTATTTATTTGTTATTATTATTTTTTTACATTCTAAGATGTTGTTGTGGAGCAGTTGGGGGGAGGGAGGGAGGGGAAGGTGGAAGGAAATAGCGTGGCAGGAGTAGGGGGTGGGGTCTTGGTCGAGGCCCATGGCGCCCCCCTCATTTGGGCAGCGGAGACCAGGGGGGCTCTAGTGGTGGCTGGGTGGTCATCACTGGGCTGGTTGTGGATATCAGGGCAGGGTGTGGTTGAGACCCTTGGCACCCCTGCACTCCAGCTCAGGAGCCCAGGGAGCTTCCTGAGGCAGCTCAGTGGAATATAGTTGTTTTAAGTTGTTTAAGTTGTGTTCTTTTAAGCCATGAAGTTTGTGGCACTTTGTTACATAAGCAATAAGAAACTAATATACTAATTAATATAATCCTTACTACATGATAAGAAAAGACATACTGTGTATGCACAATAGAACACTATTATAGCTGGCTTCCATGTGAGAATCACTTCTGAAACATATTTAAAACATTTGTGATTGCTAGCTTTTTCATCATTTACTCTATCCACTGAACTGGATTACAGAGTTTTGGGTGAAGTACACTTGATTTAATAATTGATGTGTTAAAACTTTATGACATGAATATTTATTATAAATAGGAATTAGTTCCAACCATGTCGCCTCTCTTCCATTCCTCATGGGGACCTGTTTATATCATTAGAAATTGTCTGGCTGCCAGGTACAGGGGCCTAAAATAGCAGTGGCTTAATTGAGATAGGGGCATATGTTTCACTCTTATGAAGTGAATTCTGTAGCCGGGCAGAGATTGTGTGGAGGCTCCAGGTGTTTTCAGTGTTCCAGGACTCTCCTTTGTGTGCTCTGCCCACCTTAGTTTTTATTCTCATGGTTGCAAGAAGTCCCCCACACTGCCATTTGAAACATCCCATGTTACAGGCAGCAAGAAGGGGAAAGGGAAGGGTAAAAATGTGCCTCAAAGGATGTTCCTGAAGGCCCACCAGGCTCCTGCTTGCAGATCATTGGCCACCAGCATGTGCGGGGAAAGCTGGAAAGTGTAGGTTCTTTTAAAAGCTGAGCATATTGCTGCCCCAATATTGGAGGGGTTGTGTGGGTAAGAAAGAGAGGTAGGAGAGGCGTTAGGTAGGCAATTAGTGGTTGCTGATGCACGGCTCTTCCCGGACAGCCCAGGATCTTTCAGATGCTGTGTCCTGTCCTCATACTGTCACAACTTAGGTAGATTGGTATGTCTGGACCAAGGGTTTAGAAAAATTCATGTTTATTAGTTTTTATACGGTTCTTTGTGGAAACATAGGACTCTTCAGAGTTGCTTCAGGGGTTCCACAAACAATAAATAATTTTCTCTTAAAAGTGAGTATTTAATGTTCTTGTGGAATATCTCTATCATTTTTATGTGATTTATACCAAAGTTCTTAAGCATCCTTGATTCAAGGAACTCTTAAGGTTTCTGTAATTCTTCACAGCCATAACCAAATGAAGTACTTAATAGTTCCTTTTATGAAGTAGTTAGGCCTGAATAACTTTTAAACATTTATGTTCCAACAACTTAGTAGCAATTTGAGAAAATAATACACATAAATTGAAAGGAACAAAAGTCTTTTAATTTTATTCTTAAAAACCCATAATTACTTACTGATGGGGTGTGTGTTCCTGTCCAACACTGCACAACTTCTCAAACTTTGCAATCATATGTGACACCACCATCCTTATGTCCTGCTCCACTCTGATTGTCTTGCAATACTTACTTTTTATCAACACCTAAACATCCAGCTTCATAAAAGTATGACAGCATCTAAGTGAACAGAGTTTAATCTACAGTTGAAATGGTGAACTACCTCAAGCCAGTGGTTCTCAGGGTGTTGGACAGAGGTTACTGTGTTTTTCTTGAAATTTTAAATACTCGGTGGCACCCCTAGGAGCTTGCTGTGGCACACCAGGGCTTCTTGGCAGAATTTGTGAACCATGAGTTTTACATATTTAAGTGCTGCATGACGTTATTTGAGATTCAGTGTTATGAACCATCATAGCTTGTTGGCTTAGGCCAAGGAAACACCAAAGAGAGGTTGACAGGATATAGCTTGAATGTACTCATGTGCAACAAAATCTTTTCATGCTTTCCAAACATTTCTGGAAATTCTAATACAACTTTGAAGCTGATGGTCATTTCATTTGCCATGGTCACTGTGAAAATATGGACAGCACTGTGTGGAGAGGGCAAGGTCACAGAATGACATGAATTAACAGCAAAAATTCCTTAAAAATAACAGCTGGTTATAACAAATGTTTAATATATTGGTTTGACCAAGGACTGAATTTCATTCTAGCATTACTTTTTTATAAAGTAGAAAGACGTTGCTTTTCTGTTTATTTCAACTATCATGTGAAATTCTCTTTGTTGCTAAATGATTTCTTAAGGTGTGTGTTTTAGTCAGGGTTCTAAAGAGAAATGGAACCAGCAGGATATATATATGTATATATATACATATATATGAAAACAACACTTTAAGGTATTGGCTCATGTGATTATAGAAGTTGAGAAGCTCCGTGATCTGCCATCTGCAAGCTGGAGACCCAGGAAAGCTGGCAGTGTAGTTCACAGGCCTGAGAGCTGGAGAGCTCATGTTGTAGAATCCAGTCTGGGTCTGAAATCCTGAGAACCAGGAGAACCAAGGGCAGAGGATCTATGTCCCAGCTTAAGGAGTCGGGCAGAGGGAGTGCAAACCCAACCTTCTGCTTTTTTATTCTGTTTGGGGGCTCAACATTTGTATGATGCCCACCCACATTGGGGAGAGCAGTCTGCTCTACTCAATCTATTGATTCCAATGCTAATCTCTTTTAAAAACGCTCTCACAGAAACACACAGAAACACCCAGAAACAACATTTAAAGAGCTATCTGGCATCCCATGGCCTAGTCAAGGTGAAGTCGCATGAAATGAACCATCACAATGTGGTTTATCATGCTTCCAGCTTTTACCTTCCTTAAAGTTATGGTAAAGTTATTGGCTGGTAAAATAATTAACTGTAAACTATCTTTGAGGAATGATTTAACATTTTCCTTTACAAAGCCCTTTGCAAATAATTGTCTACATAGCTCTCTCTCTGGGACTCAAGGGTGAATTCTCCAGTGCAGACCTGGCCAAATTTGGACTAAGAGAGAACATCTGAACCAGGCATGGACTGGTTCTATCACACTGTAAAACAGGATACAGATTTTTCTAAAATTACACCACCAGCTGGGACTGCAAAACGGTGCAGCCTCTATGGAAAATGGTATGGAGGTTCCTCAAACAATTGCAGATAGATCTACCATACGACCCAGCTATCCCACTGTTGGGAATATACCCAGAGGAATGGAAATCATCAAGTCGAAGGTATACCTGTTCCCCAATGTTTATCGCAGCACTCTTTACAATAGCCAAGAGTTGGAACCAGCCCAAATGCCCATCATCAGATGAGTGGATACGGAAAATGTGGTACATCTGTCTACACAATGGAATACTACTCAGCTATAAAAACGAATGAAATACTGCCATTTGCAACAACATGGATGGACCTAGAGAGAATTATATTAAGTGAAACAAGTCAGGCACAGAAAGAGAAATACCACATGTTCTCACTTATTGGTGGGAGCTAAAAATTAATATATAAATTCACACACACACACACACACACACACACACACAAAACCGGGGGGGGGGGAAGAAGATATAACAACCACAATTATTTGAAGTTGATACGACAAGCAAACAGAAAGGACATTATTGGGGGTGTGGGGGGGAGGGAGAAGGGAGGGAGGTTTTGGTGATGGGGAGCAATAATCTGCCACAATGTATATAAACAAAATAAAATTAAAAAAAAAAATAAATAAAATAAAATAAAATAAATTACACCACCAGCTGACAAGCAAAACTTAAAAGTAAATGGAAGAGGGTTAATGGCAACTGGGTAAAAAAAAAAAATTACATTAAAAACAGGCTGTTCTCAGCTCAGCCACATGTGCTGTCTACATGTTATTGTGAACTTCGGATCAGCAGGATCAGAAAACAGATTTTTAGCTTATCAAGGAGCAATAAATTAGGGAAGGTAGCTTCTATTTATACAGATCTTATTGTGTCCAGGCAGTGTTATAGGCATTTTTTAAAAACAGAGCCTGATAATTAATTCCAATCTATTAACTCACAATGGCAGCAGGTTACTTGGGATCTGTGATTTTTTTCAAGGCACTTTCTTAACAAACCGCCAGATCAAAAAATGATAAATTCTTGGCTGCTTGTTAAGCACAGAATTAAGACAAAAATAATTCTTTTTTCAAAGATTTCTATTAATGCTGGGTTCCACTTCCCTGTGCATATTTCTTGCCTCTGGATAACTGATATCAGTAATTAGAATCAGGGCTCCTTACTGCAATGTGCTGACCGCACACTGACACATTCTTATTCTGTGTCTCTCCTTTTGTTGGATTCCTTTCATATTACTACCGTGCATCCACACTGTCCTTCTCTAATGGTAATATTACTTGGAGTACAATACATGGATTGGGTGCAGGAGGTTTAACAGCAGAGGTATGGCTCCTACAGAGTGAGTTTTAAAGCAGCAAATTGGACAAAACTCAGTCCCTTTAACTGGGGAACATGATGTACATTCTTACACAGGTCACCACGGGCCAGAACACAATTGTGACTGGGTCCTAGCAGAGCAGAGGGAGAGAGAGAGAGATGGATGAGGAGCTTGGGAACACACAGAGGCTTTGTCTGCATGGCTGACAGCTCAGTTGGTATCATATTCCTCTATTTACCATTGAAAGTTGGGAAATGTGTAGTTAAAAATCCAAGATCAAGGTCAAAATCTTAGCTGAGACAGATTTACACTGAAAGTAAGAATCGAAGGGCAAATGAGAAACCATTTAGGTTTGTTTCTCTCTGATTTGATCAACCAATTCATTATTATTTACCTTCCAAAAATTAAATGGTCTTATAAGTATTTATAAAACAAAGCAACCCTTTTTTTTTCATATTTATACAGGAAAAATAGCTTTGTGAATCTGAAAATCTCTGGCCTGTATTTTACCTCTTTAATCAAAAAACAACTTTTATAACACAGATTTTGATATATAATTTTGTTAGGTTAACAATTATCTAATTGTGAATATGACTTTATGTACATTTAAATTTTTAGGTGAAATACGGGAGATGTCCTTATCTAACCAGTGACATGCACATCTCTTTTCTTAAGGTAACTCTCTTCTGTAGATAATTCACTCATTTGATGCTAATTTTCAATAATCTCTCCAACAAAATATTTGCCATACCCTTTCGCCCTTCTTGATTTTCTCTATGTGCTAATATAAAATAGTATTGTGTCTGGCTGCTAGTGAGTACAGCATTCCTCATTAGAGTGATGAAAATGTGATAGAATTAGGTAGTGTTGATGGCTTCACAGCCTTGTGAATATATTGGATACCTCTAAATCTTACAGTTTAAAATGGCAAATTTTATAGTATATGAATTATAGCTCAGTAAAAGCAATTTCTGTGACTTTTGGTTAAAAATGGCAGGTTAACTAAACATGCTTATTTTATCAACTGTCCCTTCAAAAAAATTACTAAAATTATAGTAATAAAATATTTTTAAAAGGTAAAGGATTAAAAAATATTTTACTCCAGGGCCGGCCTGTGGCTCACTCGGGAGAGTGCGGTGCTGATAACACCAAGGCCACGGGTTCGGATCCCATATAGGGATGGCCGGTTGGCTCACTTGGAGAGCGTGGTGCTGACAAAACCAAGTCAAGGGTTGAGATCCCCTTACCGGTCATCTTAAAAAAAAAAAAAAAAAAAATTTTACTCCAAAAAGGCAGTATAGGCATTTTTAAAAAAGTTTTAACCCCCAAAGAAAAGGAGACATCAAAAGATGAGAGATTATAACACACTTTCGGGAGACAGAACATGGATGGAGGATGGTAAATGACTTAGCGTGGAGGAAGTTCCGATTTCAGGGCTTGCAGAAGAGGTGCCAGAGAAAAGCACGGCAAAAGTATCGGTCAAAACGCTGAGGGGGGCCGACCCCGTGGAGCACTCGGGAGAGTGCGGCGCTGGGAGCACAGCAGCGCTACCGCCGCGGGTTCGGATCCTATATAAGGATGGCTGGTGCGCTCACTGGCTGAGCGCGGTGAGGCCGGTCACAAAAATGACAAAAAAAAAAAAAAAAAAAAAAAGCTGAGGGAATAGAAAAAGAGAGATGCTGAGGGTCTCCACTCTTGGAGCTACCAGGTGTAGTGGAAAGCAGGGATAAGGCATGGAGAAGCTGCACACTCCAAATGGATTCTCAGGTTTACTGCACCAACTTGCTGTGGTCACTGGAAATTTATTATAAAAAAATTTCCAGAATCAGGAATGGTGAAGAGCAGGGGTGATGGGCAGGGCTCATAGAAGGAGCAAGTCTACCCACTAATGTGGGTCCTTCATGTTCCTTGTTCAACTCTCCTACCTTCCCTACCTCTGCCAGGCTGGAAAATAGATTGCTCTTCCCTGACGAAACTGAATGCCCTTAGGGGAAAATCTTCCAGCTGCATATATTTTGAGGTCCACCAATGTAAAGGCCAGTATGGCACCCACTACACCCCAACAATGAACCCCGTGCATGTACTGGAACATCCAGCCAGCTCTTGAATGCCTAACTACTAAGTACTGGACAGTGAAAAGTCCCCAAAGGGAAAAACTTAGAATAAGAAGGGGAGAGATGAAAACAAATAACCAGAATGAAGAAACCTGGAGTCAGAAAACTCATTCAATGCAAGGAGCAAAACTGACAAAGAAACAAACAAACTAAACCCAAACTAAGCAAACACACCCCCAAAGAGTGTAATTATTATTTTTCTAGAGTTTAGAGGATAAACTATGTGCTTTGAAAATGGAAAAGTCCACAAACATGAATGAAGTTTTGGAATTAAAAAATATGATTGTCAAAATGAAATATAAGATTCAAGAGGAGGAGTATAATGAATAAATTTAAATGCACAGGGTAATTGCCATGGATTGTTCCAAATTCAATCTTAGTTGTGACTAGACTGGATTAGACTCTTGTTAAATTAAGTGTGCAAGAGCATGATTGTGTGAATGCTACTCTTGGGTAGTATGCATGTTTATGGGTGTTTTAGGAAGAGGAGTGTGGATGGATATTGAATCTGCACAGAATTTGAAAACAGGAGCCCCCAAATAGGAATTTGTCAGTGTGACTCCAACTCTGTTGGTGGCTGATGGGTATGGCTTGTGATGTGTGGGGTGAAGTATGGTGGCTGGGATGGCATGGCGTGTTGGCGGAAGGGTGTGTGGTGTGGTTGAACCTGGCAAGTGGTTTGATGTGGGGCAGAGTTCGTTTGAACTGGGCCCTGATAAGGGGTGAGTTTTCACATGGGGTGTCGATTTTATGGGATGTGGGAGGTGGGAGGCTGGAATATGCGACTGCGTGGGAGGCTATACTGTGGATATAGGGTGTGTGTGTGTGTATGTGTGTGTGTGTGTGTGTGTGTGTGTGAAATGGTTGCAGCTTAGCCTAGCTTTTGTTTAGATTTTCTTTTGCTCTTTGTTTTTGTCTTTGTTTGGCCTTTGTTTTGTCTTTGTTTCACTCTTTGTTTAAACTTTCTTTGGCTTTTGTTTGGTCTTTCTTTAGTCTTTTGTTTAAAGTTTGTGTGGCCTTTTTGTAGTCTTTGTGTAGCTTTTGTTTTTAAGTGGATCTTGGCTGAGGACCCGTCAAAAACACCTTGTGTAATGAAAAACCCAGATATATGATCTCTCCCTATATATTCTGCATGCACTGAGGTAGCCTCAACCCCTCAGGGACCTGGTGCAGACGTGCAACCTGTTCCACCCAACCACTGCTACTTGAAGGTAAGAGGATTCCATTGGTTTTCACTTTACTTCATTTTGTACTTCATGTTCACGTGGCAAGTGTGTCTTTCTGTATGGGCCATCTCATTATATCCCAGGGGAAACTTGCTGTAATAATAGTCAAAACAGGGAAGACATAAAAGGATGGAGAAAACAAGAACAGAGGACACCATGTTCACTCTGATGTGGGCAGAGGGCCTCCCTGGAATGTTCCTGCTAATGTTTAGGGATTGTCTGAGCCTGGGGGGAGGCTCCAAACCCCAACTCAGATTTCCTTGGTTCAGAGCCCCCACATTCTTGGAGCTGTATCAGTGGTGCTATAGGCTTCTCCCCCCCCCCATTTCTTCTTTTATTATTTGTCATGATTTAAAAATTAGTTTTTCTACTTATCTAGGAACAAATTCTTTCCTCATACAGTTGGATTTATGTCTGGGGGGGACTAATGGAGCAAGAAAACCCAAATCTTCTTAGAATTCATCTCCCTGTAGACAAGCAACCTTAAGTGGAGAAACATTAATGCTTTGTTTTATACAGAGTCTCTTAGAAATCACAGGGAGTTTTCACTTCTGTGAGTGACAGAAAAAGGAAAGAAAAGATTATGTGTCAGGGGAGTAAGTAATAAACTTGGCTAGAGTACTAGGAGGAAAATGGGGATTAGGATTTTTAATGCTTTGTGAATAAAACAGGAAGGCAGAAAATAGACTGCTGCCAGATGTGTGGATTGCAGTTTTGTGATTATTTAGAATTGCAGGAGAATTGTTGATATGCAGTTTTGTGATTATTTAGAATTGCAGGAGAATTGTTGGTGAGTGGATTTCAAAAATTGTTTCAGTTTTACAGAAAAGTTGCAAACAGTACAAAACATTCCAGATGCATCCAGATTACCCAAATGTTAACATTTTACCACATTTTACTTTTCTGTCTTTCTGTATCCACATACACATTATATTTTTTCTGAGATTAAATTGCAGACATATTCAAAATTAGAAAATTAACATTGAGAAAATGCTATTATCGAATCGAGAGATATTTAGATTTCATCAGTTGTCCCAGGAGCCACTCCAAGATCACGCATGGCTTTCAGTTGTCCTGTCTGTTTAGTCTCCTTTACTCTGAAACTGTACCTAAGACAGCCATTCCCTTTCATGACCCTGACGGTTTTAAAGAGTATAGGCCAGTTATTTTGTTAAGTGTCCCTCAATATGGGTTTGGTGTAAAGTTTTCTTATGATTAAATCCAGATTATGAAGTTTTTGAAGAAATATGCTTGCATTGTGGATAGTGCATATCCAAATTCATACCTGAATCTGATTATATGAACTTGTAATTCAAGGTCTTGTTTATCTAATAGCTACTAGGATTTTAAATGAGTATCTAAAATCTTTGTTCACAAAACAACAGGGCTGGCTGGTTAGCTCAGTTGGT
Source organism: Cynocephalus volans (assembly GCF_027409185.1). Taxonomy (NCBI): domain Eukaryota; kingdom Metazoa; phylum Chordata; class Mammalia; order Dermoptera; family Cynocephalidae; genus Cynocephalus; species Cynocephalus volans. Next base: position 50,804,771 of record NC_084470.1, read on the forward strand.
TGGAGCGTGGTGTGCAATGTCACCAAAGTCCAGGGCTTAATCCCTGTACCAGCCAGCCAAAAAAAAAAAAAAAAAAAAAAAAAAAAAAAAAAATGCCCAAAACTCAAAAATTAAAAATCTAGAGCTTTTAAGATATTCCCAAGCATCATTAACTAAAAGTAAGTGCTGCCCTTTGATTACAAATGGTAATTACAGTGATATGTATATGTATTGATAAGCTTACAGTCAGATATTTAATTTAGATTCTTTGTGTGTGTTGGATTCATGTCTACTTCTCTATGAATATTTGTTTCATAAATGTGATCATTCCTTTCTAAGCACAACTATCTGCTGAAAGCAGATACAGTTCCATAAAGAGTTGCCCTGAGTAGCCACTGAGGCTCACTGGCATCCTTTAGCACGTTGTCAGGGTGTCTGCACAAATGGAGGAGGTGTACCTCTGCCAGCATTGTCACATTAAAAGCTCCTGATCAAAAGAGTTTCCCGCTTGATCCAGTACCCACATCCCAGTATAGAACTCTTTCTTCGTGGGGACGGGAATCAAAACTCTGAGGTCCCTAAGATGTACCAAACATTCTTAAAACAAATCTTCTCAACAAAATCTGTGAGGTAGGAAGTATTACCCACATTTTACAGATGGGAAAATTGAAATCCAGAGACTAGCCCCTGATTACACACACAGCTAATGATTGGCAGAGCTCAGACTTCAAGCTAAGATATATGCCTACTGATTTTTAAGGATGACATGCATTATTCTTTTTTGCTAATATATTGTACACTTTAAAGTTTCAAAAACTGAAATTAAAAAGATGAGCTGAAGATGAAATAAACAATATTTTAAAAATAATTTTTATTTTTTAATTGTGCAAAAATTACTTGTTCTCACTAAAAATATCAGTAATATTTTTGGTGAGAGCAATTGAGTTATCAAACAAGTTAGATTGTTTTTTGTCTTCCTTGTTAATCTAACAAAAAAATTTTTCTAATAATAGAGACAGAGTCAACTCTGCTTATTTAAAAAATTAATTTGTGCTTAAATTGTTAGTAGTATGATCCTGAGTCTTTTAAAATCATTCATTAGTTCTTTATGTAAGGATAAGTTCAGCTAAAGTGGCTAAAACCAGGCAACATAATCAACAAATCCACTTTCCAGGCACAATGTGCAATAATTTGTGGTATGCTGAAAGCAAAGGGACAAGTGAGGTCACCCAGACACCATCCTTGGTCAGGGCAAGTGGCTGGCTGACTGTGCTGAATGGTAGGATCAATACACACATTAACGTTAAATGTAATGGTCTTGTTTTTATGTTTTTAGATAATGAATACACATAAAAAGGAAAGTCTCATACGTGATCTTTCTGCGCCCCAGTGAAATGTCTTGAGATGCCCCTGGGGTGTGCACGTCCTCCTTAGGAGGCCACTGGGCTGTCTCTTCCACCTAAACAATTCAATCACACCAGGACACAATGGGCTGACACCAGCTCCTCTTGGTATGTCTGGTATTTCTGTTACTACCAACCCCAAGCCTGGGACATCACCATTGCAGGTCCTTTCCCAGCACCCCCTCCAGCAGGAGACAGAGAGCATGCCACATGCTTCTCCTGCACCCCTTTCTATTCAGTTCTGCATTACCTGTTACAATTGCCCAGTGCAAAACATCTAGACAGCAAATATTACGCATAGAAGGGGATCTAACCAGTACTGAGATATATCCACCATAGCTCTCCAAAGAAGCAACAGGTGTACAGAGAAGTATGACTCAGCTAACAGATCCACCCTCTTTGCATCAGCAGATCAGAGTTCACTTGTCCACATAATGTTTGCATTCACGTGGAGGAGGGTTTCTGGTGTCTTCAGGCCCAGTGGGTTTTCTATGCCTATTTTAGAGAACATTTGTGGTGGTTTCCCCTGAACCGACAAGGTTAACTTCAAGTCCCTACCCTTGAGACAGTTTTATAGCAGGGGGCCCGGGAAAGACAGAACTTTCATTTTGTTTGTAAGTGGAAAGAATTACTGTTTGGAAGTGGCTGGCAGTTTTGTCATTCTGGAAATGGAGACTTTAATATCCCAGAAGACTTTCTTTATTTTGGGAAAATTATTAAAATGGATTCCTTAGAAAGGCAAATATAAAGCACCCATTCTTTTTCTCAGAGAAAACTCTGAAGATATAAATCTGAATGTGGGGCAGTTGATTAACTTGTTGTGTGATCTTTGCAGTAAAGTGAATGTATTGCGGCTTTAACAGGACTGATTCCTAGATGAGGTAGATAAATGTTTTCTTTCCTAAACATGGAATTGGAGTAAAAGTTTGGGGCTCCGCACATGCTGTTATTTAATGTTAAGGAACTTAGCTATTGGGAAAATGTAGCATTAGCTATTACGACTGCCTTAAAAGGGCCATAAAAGTCACCCTGTAGTCTGAGAAAGTGTTTTTTAATTAAAGGATTATGTGTTCCCATAATGAGCCATACTGGGGTGGAAAATGAGGATCTCCTTCTCTCACTCTGCCAAAAGAATTGAGGCCAGGACATGGAAGTCTTGGAAGGCCAGGGCAGTCTTGTGGATGGGAGTTAGGCTGCTTCCCATAACCTGGGAGTCTGCTGGGCTATGACGCTGGGATTAGGTTCCACCCTGTGGGCTCCAAGAGTGGCCTCTTCTGTTGGCCATGCAGGCCACTCTGGCTTCTATTGCTTCTGTTGCTCCGAAAGCATTAGGTAAAAACCTGGTGTTAGCTGTGCTCTGGGTGTTTAAGGAATCAGCCTGTTTAAAATATAATTTTGAGGGCCGGCCCGTGGCTCACTCGGGAGAGTGTGGTGCTGATAACACCAAGGCCGTGGGTTTGGATCCTGTATAGAGATGGCCGGTTGGCTCACTTGGGAGACCGTGGTGCTGACAACACCAAGGCAAGGGTTGAGATCCCCTTACTGGTCATCTTTAAAAAAAATAAATAAATAAAAATAAAATAAAATAAAATATAATTTTGTTTTTATTCAGATATGGTGAGGTCAATAGATCAGGAGATGACTGCCATTGAAAAGATAGTTTGTTACTCCTAGCTCCCAAGAGGAGAGGGGACACAGGGAAGGGCCACAGGGCCACACGGCCACGTGGGGAAGCACCAGGGTCATTGGTCAGGAGTCAGAAGTGTTGGGGGGAAACCTGGGAGAGAGCCTTTATTGTGGTTTTTGTGGTAGGAACGGGCAGAGCAGAGTAAGCAGGCTAGGCAAGTTTAGGGCTGGCTAGTTTGAATAATTTCATCAGGCTCCAGGGTGCAGTGCTATCCCAAGTTGTCTGGTATCTCACCCTGTGGATATTAGCACAGCGGAATATTGGTTCAACCTGAGAGAGCTCAATAAAGGAGGCAGTTAACAAATTTGGGCTCTGGGTTGGTTGGTTTGCATATGAAAGGCGAGCTCCCAGGGTAGTCATTTGCTGTCTCTAGGAATTAATCAGCCTTGGGAGGGGAAGTCTCTTCAGGATCAGCAAGGCTTCAGATGACAAAGCATCAAGAATACAGAAAATATAAAAATATCATTAATATCCAGTGTCCACATTTGGAGTTAATGGACATGGGAAAGGAGAGCAGCATTTAGACTTTGGAACAATGGCATTTAAGAATCAGGGCATCTGATACAGAGACTCATGGGATGTGTGTGTATTTCTTAAGGGAGTCCAAAAATGAATTAGAAAGATGGAGGAATGGATTTTCAGAGATCCTCAGGAATAGGTATACTGGTTTTCTATTGCTGTGTGACAAATTACAATAAACATAGTGTCTTAAAACCATGCCCATTATTACCTCACAGTTCTGTAGATCACAAGTCCCGTATGCTTGGCTTGGTACTCTGCTTAGGGTCTCGCCAGGCTGAATCAAGGTGTTGGCTGGAGAGGCTCTTATCTAGAGGCTCTAACATCCACACCTACGCAAGGTGTTGGCAGAATTCATGTCCTCGAGGTTGTAGGACTCAGGTTCCTGGCCTCTCCATCTTCAAGCTGGCAATGGTGGATGCAATTCTTCTCATGCTTCAAATCTCCCTGAGCTCTTCTTCTGTTGTGTTTCTCTGTCTCCTGCTGGAGAAAGTTCTTTGCTTGTAAGGGCTCATTTGATTAGATTGGGCCCACCCAAATAATCCAGGATAATCTCTCTGTCTTGAGGTCCCTAACCTTAATTACATCTGCAAGGTTTGTTTTGTAACATCACGTATTCATAGGTTCTAGTGATTAGGATTTGGAAATTTATTGGGGGAGGTGCATCCTGCCTACCATAGGGGATTTATGGTTAATGTAAATGTGGATATTAAAGGAAATTATGAGCATATTTATAGGCTGTTGAGGCATGAGGTCATGCCAGTTAAGTAGAAAACTGCCATGGTGAACGTATCTAGACATGCCACCACACTATCACCCCCAGGAAGGATGGTGGAACAGCTGAGTGCCCAATATTTTCCAGGCTCAGATACTCCTACTCCATGACCCTGCCCTCTGCCTACATATTCCTGCAGTTGGGAGGGCACTAGAATCAGTGCTCTTGAGTTTTGGCCTATACCTCACTGGAAAATTTTGTCACTCTCTACTCCCTAAATTTTGACCCAGAAGATACAGGCAGGCACATATCTGGCTAGTTTTTTTTTTCTCCTATTCCTCTACTGCACCCGTGCATAAAAGGGCTCCCTACATTTGTCTTTCCATCACATAGGGACCTTTTTATGTATCATACCCTCTTTCTCCACAAGGGTAGCACTTACCCTTGCTCTCTCCCTTGGGATTATGGTGGTAAAACAGCTGCAGGTGAGTAGAGTTCATTGAAAGAATTGATATACTAGTCTGACATATTAAAAATTTATCTCTATTATAAATATGTTGACATCTTGTATTACAAGAAGTACCATAGAATGACAGAAATACATTGCCTAGAAATTAAGTTCCAGAATTGCATCCACAACTTTTTAGTTATGCCTTTGGGCATATTAATTTACCCTTTGGACCTTAATGTCCTAAAAACCATAGGTATTAATGACATCTAAGTTTAATTACTAGTTTTTTATGATAATATACACCAGCTCTACAGTTCTATCCTTAGTCAAATGGATGAAATCTGTTGGAATAATTTCAGGTTAAAACTTTATAATAAAACACTAAAATTTAAAAAAAAGTCCCTTGACTTCCTTTCACCACTCCCCATCTTTGCATTTCTCCCTACATTCCCACATACACACTCAAGTCTCAAGTCAAACTGAACTGTTTATAACTTATTCCAATAGGCCAGTCTTTCTCCCATGCCAGCCTTTGTACTAGTAACTTCCAGTTCCTGGAACACCCTGCCTATGTCTTTACTTGGATGACTCCAGCTAATTTTTCAGGTCCCCATTTGGTTATCTCCTTCTCTGAGCTGGCACCCTTCATTCCTTTGGTCAGGACAGAAGTAGGTGTTTCGACTTTTTAGCCCCACACATTCTTGCTCATCTTAGATATCACTGTACTGTATCCTAATCTACCATACTGCCATTTCACTAGTGGTATCTCCTCAACTGTGAGCCTTCTGAAGTCAGGGACTTGGTGTGTTCCTTGTTTTATTGCCAGTGCCTAAGACTGCTTGGCACATAGCAGGCTCTTGATAAATATCTGTTAAAGCAACAAATTCCTATATAGTCATTCTAAGACCCCAGTCCTGGGCTTACAATCCATTGCAATGGTGTGTGCGATGGTCACAGGATTCCATCCTGTTTCATAGGCTGATGAAGAGTGCTTCTGAACATTTGTGTGTAAACCTTCTCATAATATTCTGATGTTGAGAAAAGTACTTAAAAAAAAATCTTATTGAGAGCTTGTGTGAAGAGAGGCTAAGGATTATGTATTGCAGTTTAACCACTGTATGGTCTAAAATAAAGAATGGAATTTGTGCAGAAATTGGAGAGCAGTGTGAGAAGCAGTTACCAATTAACCAAGGCATGAGAGTTGAAATGCAACATTGAGTATTATATTCACTTACAAGTTTCTCACATGGAACAATAATAATAGCACTTACTGTCAAAGAAACATGGAAGGAGGTCTTTACAATAATTTCATGCAAAATATTTTCAAGAATAGGTGAAGTCAATAACTTAAGTATAGAGACTGGTTTGTTCATTATATTTTAAGAGCAAGGAAATAAAAATCAAAAGTGGAAGACAAACATTTTTAAAGGGAGAAAGAGACTTCATCATTTTAGGTCATTGGTGTGGGATTCTGTCAAAATCCCACCTTTCACCACCCTTCTCCAGTGGGTAGTCAAGTACAGCTGTAAATTGTACTTTGTAATATGCTCTGGGTAAACGCAGAGCTCTTTTGTTAAGGAGGCTGGAAGCTGAAGCTTATGTCATGAGGTCTTAATGAGTCTTCCTTCTTCCCTTCTCAAATCTCCATTTACTTCATCCCAAGTCTGAAGATTTGTTGGTCTCAGAGGAAAGGCCAAGAAAACTCACCTACTGTTGCCAGAGGAAAGTGAGAGATACAGAAATCAGAAAGTCAGAAAGTGTGTGTTTCCTTCCCAAGCCTGATGCTGGCCTGGTGCCTGGCTACGTGAGGGAGAGGGAGAGGGAGAGTGGGTGAGATTGAGGGGAGAGAGAGAGAGAGAGAGAGAGAGAGAGAGAGAGAGAGAGAGAGAGAGAGAGAGAGAGAGAGAGAGAGAGAGAGAGATAGAAGAAATGGCCTGATTTCCATGGGCATAGGTGTTCTTGCAGATTATTTCATGGACAATTAGCTCAGACACTTGCACATAGAAACTTATGACTTAGAGGAAGCAAATACATCTGCATAATTGGCTTGGGAAGTTTTAACTAAAAGTAGTAGCAAAGGTAAACCACAAACATTAATTGCAGGTAAAGGGAGTAATGGCTATTGTCTTTTATATAATTGATATAAATAGTGCATATACAGACTATTTTCAGACACTCTGTAGGAAACACAGAGATGAGACAATAATATTAAATATCATTTCAAATCTTCCTCAGAGCTTTGGTTCACTAGAAAACTAGACTGTGACTGTCCATCACCTTCTCCTTACAATTCACATTTCTTCAAGATAACTTGGTTCCTTTACAAGGCTGCTAAGTTCTCAATAGTAAATAAAACTTGCTAACTAATATATGTTGAATACATTGTGGACTTAGAACCACAGTGCCTTCAGTAAGAGTAGAGGAGATAGAAAAACTATTTTTTTCCTGTATGATTTTGTTTTACTTATAAGAATATGGAAGTTTTTATTAACATGCAAGTTTCCAGGCAGCTGCACAAAGAGGAGCCTGGTTGCCTACCAATATTTAGGCACTTGTTGTTAATCAGTTTCCAATATATAGTTTACTTGGTGTTGACATGTTAATCAGATAAGTCAAAGAATTCTGAGTGACCTGGAAGTCTACATCCAGTTGTTTATCTCAGGTTCTTCACAACCTGTGTCACATTTCATTCATTCATTCATTCATTCAACAAATATTTGTTGAGAGGTCATGTGGCAGGGACTGAGCTAGCACTTGGAGGCAAAATGGTGAACAAAACATGAAGTTTATATTTCAGTGGTAGTGAAAAAAGAATCATATAGCAATCCCAGCAATGATAAAATCAAAGGAGAAAAAGCACAGGAAGCTGTAACATTGTATAATAAGGATTCTTGATAGTTCAGCTAGACTAAGTGGCCAGGAAAGCTTTCTCTGAGCAAGGGATACTTGACTTGAAATCTCATATTCTCTAGCAGGCATTACAGCAAGGTTTAGAGGATATGTCTGGAAAAAGGAATATTATTAGCAAATATCCTAGACAGGAGGAACTGTAATGAGTTGATACAACCAAGTATGGGTGAAGCACAGAGAGCCAGGAGCTAATACCTTTTTCAGCTCTCCTTTTCCTGACTTGGCTGGTTTTCTGAATCCCACAAACAAGGGATTTGGGAGTTCCTACTCACCAAACTTCACTATAAGTTATTGTAATGAAAACATATGATGACATTAACTTAAATGAAACACGGACTCTTAAAGTATATGTACCACCTAAATTACATATGTCATTCTCCTAAATTGTTTTTCCCTAATTGCTTTCTCTGTTCCATGAAATTTCGATACTATAGATTTACTGTATACCAGTTTATGTGTTGTACATATATCTGTGTTTTGCACATAAAAACAGTGTTTTTTTTTTTTAAATTGGAACATAGTTGATTGTATGTATCTGTGGGGTAGAGCATTGAATATCAATACCTGTGTGCAATATGTGATGTTCAAATTGGAATAATTAGTATATTCAACATTATATAATGTAATTGATTTTTGTGGCCCTTTACCAATTCCTTCCTTACTCCTCTCCCCCACCCCCTTTTCTGCTTCTGGTAACCTCAGGTCTGTTCTCTTCTTTTGGAAGTTCAATGTATTATTGTAATAGTTTTATCTTTCTTTTTATCCAGCTTCTTTCAATGTTAACATCTTACATACTATGTAGTACAATTTACATAACTAATAAATTAACTTTGATACATTATCAACTAACTACAGACTTTCTGCATATTTCACAAGTTTTGCCACTAATGTTCTTTTCCTGTGTCAGGATCTAATGCAGCGTCCCACATTGCATTGAGTTGTCAGGTCTCCTTAATCTTCTCTCATCTGTGATGATTCCTCAGTCTTTCCCTGTCTTTCACAACCTTGAGATATTTGAAGACTACTGACCAGTTATTTGTTGTAAGGTGTCTTTCAGTTTGAATTTTTCTGATGTCTTCTCATGATTAGATTGGGATTATGTATTATTGGAAAGAATTACACAGAGATGATATGCTCTTTTGAGTGAGTCATATCAGAGGGTACATAATGATGATCTGTCTTATTACTGATGACATTAACCTTAGCCATTTGGTTACAGTTGTATTTTTCAGATTTTTCCACTATAAAGTTACTATTTTTTTAAATTAATAAATATTTATTTGGGGTAAGGAGATGTTTTGAGACTATGCAAATATCCTGTTTCTTTTTAAACTTTCACCTACTAATTTTACCATCCATTAGTGAATGTTGCTTGCAGAAATTATACCATGGTGTCCTAACAGTGATTTTCTATTTTTCTCATAGCTTCTACATTTATTAATTGGAATTATTCTATAAGGAAGAATATCTCTTCTACCCTATTTATTTATTTATCCATTTATTTATTCAAGTCAGTATAGGACCGATTATATTTATGTTATTCTTTGCTTTTAATCCAATACTATTCTTATTTATTTTCTTGCTCAGATGGCTTTGGCCATTGGTAGCTCTTTCAGGTTGGCTCCTGTGCCCATTTGACATGTCTCCATCCTCTCTGAGCACATTCTGACATTATAATTTGTACCAGGATCAACTTGTATTTTCTCTGTCTCAGCCTCAAATCAACCATTTCTTCAAGGAGCCATGGTTACTTTTATTGGACACCTTACTAGTCCAGCCTAGTATCCAGAAGGTAGTTAGAAACCAAGATCCAGGTATTAGTTGTATTTTTTGCTACTGGGGTGTTACTACATCTAAGCCCTCTCAATGAACACAGGTAGGAAATGTATGTATGTATAATAATCTACATATGCACACATCAATATTTGTTTCTGTATCTCTGACTCCAATTTAATGCCACAAGGTTCATTCTAGCTTTCCTCTTTTCCTTATTTGTAACTTCATTATTTGACAGTATAAAACTTGATTCTCATTATCTGTAATATATTTACTTATTTGCTTAATCCTACTTCTGTAATATTATCCACACTATTAATTTCATTTGATTCATTAATCACAGACAGATTTATTTGTCAGAGTCTGCGTTTGGTCTTGGGTTTCCTCTTCTTCACCAAAACTTGATTGATTTTTTTAAAAAAAATGTTTTGTTCTTTATTAAAATACTTCATCCTGTTAATCTCTCCTCTGCCTTTTTTTTTTTTTTTTTTTTTTAATATTGGTAATGATAATCTCTGGGTCTGCTTCCACTGGCCATTTTTTTCTCTTGATTTTCAGTGTCCTTTTTCTGTTTCTTCAAATGTCTGGTAATTTTTATTGTATGCTGGACATTGTGGACAGGTTCTGAATTATGTTAAGTTACTGAAGGATCACTTTGATCTTGTCAAGGCTTGGTTTTATGCCTTGTTAGGGAAGATCTATTTCATCTTTGCCTTTACTCCTAGTAGGGGTCCTTTTCCTCAGGTGAGATATTTCTGGGGTCTCAAGTGAAAGCTTGGGGTGTCTACCAAGGTTTCTTAATGTTTCCCCAGTAATGTGTAAACTCCAATATTTCTGCTCAGTTAGCCTCTTAGCAGCTGTTCTTTTTCTTGGGCTTCTCACAGTTTCACCCTGCAATTGCACACCTTTGGATCTGGCCAAGTATCTGAGAGAAATTATATATATGTTCTCAATGGTTCCCTACTGTTTTTTACTCTACCCTTCAACCTCTTCTAGATCTCTACAGTCTTAGACCTCCTCATCTGTGTTTTTCTCTCTGTTTGGTCCCTTTTTCCCTATTCAGCAGTTTGATAAATGTCTTCAGAAAGAAAATTAAAACAAACAGGGGGCTCACATCCTTTGCTTTCTCTCAAGGATCATAGCCCTGAAATGTTTACCATCCAATGTCTAAAAACAATTATATTGTACATTTGTTCAGCTTTTATAGTTGTCTTCCGTGGGAATGTAAGTTCAATACTTGTTACATATCATGACTGATTAATTTGTTTTTTTATTTTTTTTAAATAAGAAGGCTTGCAGACTCACAGTTATTCTGTAAAGCAAGTGGGAGAAGAAGAACATAGTGATTCTCATCTGATTTGACATAGAACTCTTACAAAGATTTATAGTTAGTTATACAGAATTGTCAGTTATATTATAGTTACTAAAATAACAAATTATCAACTATGACAACCAATCAGAATTACATGTTTCTTTTGGAGGTTATTTTTGTCTCTAGAATCTTCATAATCTTGTGAAACATTTTTGTTCAAACACTTGCAAGATCTGATACATATTAAGAAAAAATTGGACAAAGGGTTCTAAATAGTCACATAAATCTTCATATTCCATAGGAAAATAGCATTGATATCCTGCAGAAGTTCTCAATTTAGTGCCTTCTCAAATTGGATTTTTAAAACCTAGTTTATAGTGCAAAAGCCACATCTCTCTTTCTAGAGCTGTAGAGGAAGAGGACATTCATTCAACTCCTTTCTTGGGATGATTTACTTAATTATAAAGATTTGAATTTTTACAGCCAGACTCTGGGACTTTACTCATTAGTGTTATAAGAAAAAATCAGGCTTGTAGAGCTCAAATTTATTAGGGGAAGTGGAAAAAAGAATAAAGATTTTTAAGTAAATGACAGTGGATTAGCTGCACATATGAGGGTACTTCAAAAAAGTTCATAGAAAGATTTGCATTGTCTTTTAATTCTATTTTTCCATGAACTTTTTGAAATATGCTTATATAGTATAGCATTTTTCCTCTATAATGATAAGGTGGTTTAAAAAAAGTTTTCATGTGATTTTGTGACTATATTCTTCCCTCTTCCCATCTCCCAACAGGTAGACAGCATCTAGATCAAACATCATGATGCTTCTTATGTCTTGAGAGTGAAGCTCCATGCATAATACACTTGAATTAACTACAGCTTAAGTATCCAAAGCACTACATTAACCAGAGCATATTCTACTGCTTCACTTTTAGGGAAAAAAGAAGCAAATGATACCAAGAGAAGCTCATAACAGAGACCTAATCACCAGATGTGTACGGATGAAAATACAGGTACAAGTGAATCTCTTATACCTTTTTGGATATGCATCTAAATTATTATATAATGATTACTAGTATTCAAAATTTCACAGTAGAATGGTAGAATGTAGAATCAGCAAAAGGCTGAGCAATTGACCTTTCAATAAGAGTTAACACTTTTTTTTTTTTAGCATGTCCAGGTGTCTCATAGTATTCTAGGTTTTGAGAGTAGAAATATGGAAAGAAAACATTTCTCTGCATAGAAAGACTATGATCCAAGCCACCATTTGTCCATTCTTGACTAACCCATGTGCCACGCACAGTGGAACAGCCATTCCATGAAAAAGTAAATCTTTCCTCTTATATTGTCGAACTCTACTCAGAAAATTCCTTCCATCTGGGTCTTAACTGAACCTAGCCAGTCTTCTGAGAACAAGCTTCATCTTTCAGTCTCTCAAATGGGGGCCATTTTACACTCCAAGTAGCTCCAAGTCTGAGAGTGGGGCCAGTGTCCTCCCCATCACCACGTCCAGGCCACTACTCCCTCATTCCATAGTTAAGCCTCCACATTTTGAGGCTTGTGCTCCATTCCTTGAGGCAGTCTTCACGTGACCTCCCCGTCACTCCTCCTCCTCCACTGCTGATTTTGTTAACAGGCTCCCCACTCTCTCCCCACTCCAACTTCATCCATCAACTTAGATGACATCAAGATTTACATGAATCAATTATTTACCACTCCAGTGAATCATCCGCTCTACCTCATCAATCTGTTGTCATGCTGTGGACCTTGTCAATGCTTGAAACTAGTCCATCAATCAAACAGTGCAGACATCTAGCATCTCATTCACAACTTTCCTTTATTTTAACTTGCTTTGTTAAGTATCACATGACAACAACTCTTCTACTCAGTGCTTCGAGTTGACTTGCTCCTCCAACTTTCCATCTATTCATGAATCTGTTCTCCTATCCGATCATCAATTATCCTTTTCTGTCTTCTATTTTATTTCTATTACTGATTCTAAGACCCATAATTTCAATTATTCTCTTGCAAATTCCCTGGCAAGTTGGATGAACCTATCTATCTTCTACATGTCTACACCCAGGCTTTGGAGAACAATGGAAGAAAAGCACAATGGAACACATTGGTACCACTACAAATTAATGATCAGTGACTTCAATGAGGTCCTGAAAATTGCCTGGTAGTTTGGTCTCCAAATTTCTGCAAAATTCATTTTAAATCCATTCTATTTTTCTCAAATTTCCAACTCTCTCATTCTCAGCTGATAACCTTGCTTCCCACTTCACTGGAAAAATGGAAGCTATTAGATAGAACTTCATTCAGCCAACTGTTTTCCTTCTTCCAACAAAAACCAACCATTCTACATGTGTTCTGTAGTTCATCTGTTCAGGTTTTCCTCAAGAATATAAAGTATTTCCTCCATTTCTAATTTTATTTCAGTTTCTTCTCTTCTACTAGACCCTTTCCATCAGCACTTATGCATGTCTCATTATAAACAAATCAGCAAACCAACCAGTCCCTCCACCCCCACCCATCCCAAAAACCCCTCTGGATACCACAGATTCCTCTGTCTACCACCACTCTTCTCCCTCCATTTTCAAACTTCTGGTTTGAATTTCCTATAGTTTCTCTCTCGAAACCATCAGTCCCTATTCCCTCCACAAACCCTCAGGTCTGACTTCTGTTTCAACTACTCCTTGGGAATAACTCTTATTAAAGTCACCGATTATTTCCATATCACTTAACTAAATGTATTCTTATAGTCTTTATGTTGTACCACCTCTCAGAATTATTCTACAAAGTTGATCAGTCCCTCTCTGGAAACACTCTTTCCCTTTGGTTCCCATGAGACCACATGCTCCTAGTTTCCCTCCCACTTCCCTGACTCCTTTCTTTATCCTTTTCCATCACTCCTCTTCCACCTAATCTGTAAATGGGAAAGTGCTCCAAGGCCCAGTCATAGCCTCTGCACATTCTACATTCTGCCACGAGAGCAATCTTCTCCACCTGTATCTCAACACCTTTCCAATTCTATCTCTAGTCAGAATTCTCCTCTGAACTGTCTATGAACAACTTTTCCAGATGCCCTCAAACTCCTTGACTTGAATGCATCTAAAACTGAACTTAGCATTCTGTCTTTCCTCCTCCAGCAGACACTTCCACTACTCACCTAGTTGCTTGAACTACACACCTTGGCTTTACTCTTGACTCCTTCTTGTCACCATTCCTTATGTGCAATCAATGACCAAGTCTTATTGATTCCACTCTTGAAATATTTTGTCACCACCATCATGTTTCCCATGGCTTCCTGCAATACCCTTCTAATAGGTCTCCTTGCTTCCGTGGGCTTCTTCCATCCATTTTCCCCAAAGCGATAGAAGTGGTCTTACAAAAATTCTCATCTGATTATGAGACTATCACTTTCCTACTTGATATCCTGCAGGGCTTCCCCTCCTTTCTGGTATTGTTTAATCTACTAAGCACATCAGGTCACGGCTTAGCCTCTGATTTCCTCTCCAGGCCATCCTGCTCCACTTTCCCCCTTATATACAATGTTCCAGCCACAATGGCCTTGTCCTAGGTCCTTGAAGGCACCCCCTTTACACTCAGAGCCCTCCGTCTCAAACACTCTTGACCTGCTCCTCTCTCTGCTGTGGTAACATCCACTCACTCTTCATGTTCTTTCCTCTAGGAAGCCTTTCCTTAACTCTTATCCTGGTTAAGGTCCTCGTTCTTTTTTTTTTTTTTTTTTGACTGGTAAGGGGATCGCAACCCTTGGCACAGTGTCGTCTGTGAAAGGACGAGTCGACACCAGTTGATGATCCACCGGAGAGGGCTCGTTTATTAGGCGGCACACACACATATACATAGGGCTTTTAGGGAAGGCTGATTGGCTTAAAATACAATCCCTACTTAGCATACCACATGGGGCTTGGGGTGAGCTGATTGGTGTGCGATTCGCGCCGGGGGGAAGGAGAGTATGGAAGAGAAGGGCAACCAGCGCCATGATGGGGTGTGGCCGAGAAGGACTTATGCAATCAGGGTGTGATCCCTTGGGGCATTTGGGTTCTTACAGTCTGCACCACGCTCAGCCAGTGAGCCACCGGCCATCCCTATATAGGATCCGAACCCGGGGCCGCGGGGGGCACTCTCCCGAGTGAACCATGGGGTCGGCCCTAAGGTCCTCATTCTTTGTGAACTCTTTACCCATGTACTTTTCCTTCAAGGCACTAATCACAACTCTAATTAAATAATTACTTTTGAAGCTGGAACTTGTTTAATGTCTGTCCTCCTTGTTAACACGTACACTCTCTGAGGTCAGGTATGTGATTCATTGCAAGTAATCAGCCACTGTTTTTTAAATTGATGAATGATTTCAATATTATATGGTAAATACAAAGATGGAGGAATATAGATTGCAAAATGGAACGAAGATAAGAGGCATTTCAGCCAATCAAGTAAGTCTAGCAGTGTAACTGCTGTTGCATGACTCAGATACGGTTTTGGACACAAAATTCAGAAAAAAGGGTGGTCAACAATTCAGTGTCTATTTCAGCTTGTGTCTCTTGTCCTCTTTGTCTTCCCAAGACTGGCTTTCTTGGAGAACTCACAGCAGCTTAGTAGCAGTCACAATTTACTAGTTGTAGGAGGACCAATAAATCAGCCCATCTGGTAATCTGGGTTCTCTTCTTAAGTCCCCTGCTATGACCATAGACCAAATTAGCATTTAGATTTTTCTATAAAACAATACAATCTGGATTGATTTATTCAGAAAAGAATTATAAGAGAGAGGATTTGTTTAACCAAAATATGTGCATATTCAAAATCCCATCGTTTTCATAGGGAGAAACATACAATATATCACAAACACCAGATTAAGGGAGGCAACTAATTATAAAATCTAGCTCACCTTAAAAAAATAATGCTTTCTATGAAAAGGCCATTGTACTAAAACTTAATTCTTAAAATATCACTGCTGGGAATCTGACAAAAAAAGCCTGAGTCCTACATAACATCCTGGGGAACAGAAGCACCTAGGGATTTTTAAGACACTTTCAATTCATTCAGGGTCAACATTCATTTATTGAGTGGATGGCATAGCAGAAACACTAACCTCAAGGAACTCATGCTGAGATTACAGACATACAGCCTCATTATCATAACATAGTTCACCAATAGGAAGTATACAAGTATTAGAGATAGCCCAGAGGAAGGGTGGATCCTTTTATGAGATAAGATCTGAGCTGGGTTGTCAAGGATGAAGAGGTGTTCACCACACAAACACGATGTGGGAAAAGGCATTCCAGGTAAAGGGAACAGCATGTTGAGAGGTACATTCTTTGATCACAGGGTGATGATTCTGGCCTACAGCAGTGAGGGGTGGTGGTGGGAGATGAAGGAAAGGTGGATGGACAGGGACCAAATCATGAGCAGTCATGTATGCCATGCTAATTAAGAAGCAAGGACTGGGTTCTGTAACTACGGGGACCCTCTGAAGTGTTTGAGCAAGGGCTGATATGACAAATTTTTTATTACCTCCATGGCAATGTGGAAGATAGATTGGAGAAAAGTGAGTAGAGAGACAGGGCTGGCCAGTGGATAAATGAGACCAGATGGACTCTCCTGCCCCTTCAGCCTGTAGAAAACTATGGGGTTATTCATCTACATACAATTCCAATGTAAATTCACATGTCCATAAACTAAAACAATACACTGTATAATTTTAGGTATAAGAAAATAAGGATGTATGTTATTTAAATGACATTCAGAAAATTGCTGTACTTTTTGTATGTTTATCTGGCCCTGCTATATAATAAATAAGGTTTTTACTCCTGAAACATTTGCTAAATATGTTATCTGTGTGCTAAGGATACCAGCCTTGGGTCACACCTGTTCCTTTCCCTAGAATAGCCAGAGTCAGGCAGAGTTTGTTCATCAGAAAAGGCTTTTGCACAGCTCCATAAGATAGTCGTCCATTCTTGGACCATGTTAGTTTGTCCTTGTTGCCTAAAACAAAACCAAGCAATGAGGACATTTAACATAGCTTTGCTCTGTGTTCCCAAATGGGCTTTTACTTCTAAGATAAATAGAACCCTCTTATACAGTTATTTTTTCATAGTCTTGGCAGGTCCCCATATCAGTATTGGATTTTGGCATCTCTGTGGAAAAGCTCTCAGATTCTAAGTAAATATTTGAATGGAATTTTCCCTTACCTGGCACTGGTTTGTCACCAACAATCTCCTGTTCAGCATTCATTGTGCTAATTTGTAAACATAATCATTGCCAGGGAGACAAACAGATAAACAAAGACAAATGGATAAAGATATCCTTAGAGACAGCATATAGTGGTTACAATCAACATTTACTTCCTTTTATTGTATTTTTGCTGCTGTGGACTGATGAACGCAGAAGCTGTTGTCTCTTACTGTGTAAATCTACACTCAGAGGAAAGCATTAGCCTCTGGTCTAGAGAGGATTAGCAAGATTTTAGAAACTACTAAAGGTTTCTAAGGGAGCTGGTGAATATGGAATGAATTTACTCTGAAGTGAAAGTTGATAATTTTTCTCATGGCAGAGGAATTGAGGTGGAGAAGTCTTTGGAAGGCTGTGGTAAGAGCAACATAAAGGAAAGCCCGAGTCTGGAGAGGAACCTTGAACCCCCACTTACGACTCCAGAATAGCTCTTACAACACCCGTGTGCACTCCTCACATGCAGGATGCCGTGGGCTCAGTCTGACAGCCTGGGGCTCGCCGGCCTGTGACCATTCTTCACCCCAAGAGCGAGCCCAGTCAGCGTTTCTTGAATGGATGCACCTCCCTGTGCCTCGATTGGCTGCCTTTTCCCTCCTTAGCCAGTATCATTTCCCTCCCTCTTTTTGAGGGCCAATCAGGATGGGCACAAAGTGACATTTCCGTGCTGTCATTTTCCTTCCTCTAAGTAGTACAGACTTAAGCACATTTGTATATGATTACTAGCTGTTAAGAAGTCCTCTTTTTTTAATTTCCCTGTTTTTCCTTTTCCTTTTCTTTTCTTTTATCTATAGCTTGCTTTTAATTTAAACATCCCTATTACTAAAACTTTGTACTTTTGTGTGTTAGAATATTTTCTTCTTTACCAGCACAGGTCTTTTCACTTGTAACTTCAAGTTATTGTATAAAACAATCTTTTTATTCTTTAAAATAGTCTTTATGATTTGCTTTCTTCCTCTTCACATTTGCTGTGTTAGAAGGAGCACAGTGTCAGGGTTAGGAATGCATTCTAGTCCACCTTGGTTGGGATTCTGGGGCCCCCATTCACCAGCTCTGTGTCCCCGAGTGAGTCATCTGACTTCTCTATAACTCTCATTTGCATAACTAGGCTATTGTGAGGTTATGAGGATGAAATGGGTTAAATATGTAAAGAGCCTGGCTTGTATCTTGTGCCATATATTTGCTATTACTAGTCTTACTAGGGTCCTTGGTTAATTTCATTTTGTCTTTCTTTTGAGTAGTTCAGCTTTTTCCCATTAAGACAAAACAAACAAAACAGAACAGAACAAAACACACCTCTTCTTCTGTTATGAACCATGCTACTAATGTGGGTCTGTTTCTGGGCTCTCCATTCTGTTCCATTGATCTATTGTTCTTTTTCCAAGCCAATATTCTGCTGTTTTAATTAGTATAGTTTACGGTGAGTGTTGATATCTGGTAGGATAAGACCTTCTTCTTGTTTGAAATTGTCTTGGCTAATCTTGGTTCTTCATACTTCCATAAAAACTATGGGGCCATCTCATCACTTATGCAGAAATCTGATATTGATTGGAATTACATTAAATGTAATTAATATTTATTTGGAGATATTCAGCATATATGATATTGAATATCTTTTTTTCAGTCTTCAAAAAGATTTTGCAAATTTCTTCATGAAGGTTTTGCATTTCTTTCATCAGATAGATTTTATCTGCAGGTATCCTGTGGTGTTCTGGTCAGTTGAATGGCCTCTTTTACTTTACATTTTATATATTCTAATTGGATTTTCCTGACCCATAGAAATTATTTTGATTTGTGTATATTGATCTAGAAATCCTGTTGGACTTTTTTTTTTTTTTTTTTAGTTCTATAGTTTGTAGATTCTCACAGGTTTGTTTTTTGTTTTTTGTATTGGCTAGGATATCAAGTGCAGTGTTGAATAATAGTAATGATAGGTGGTATCCTTGTTGGGGTGTTTGATTTATATAAAATGTTTGTAATATTTCACCAGCAGAGGATTTTCCTTTCCAGTCCCACTGTGTTAAGAGTGTTTATGATGATTAATATTAAATTGCATTAAATGCTTTTTTATTATTAATATTTTTAGTTGACACATAGTAATTATACATATTTATGGGGTATAGTGTGATATTTTGATACCTGTATACAATGTGTAATGATCAAATCAGGACAATTAAGTATATCCTTTACTTCAAACAATTATCATTTCTTTGTGTTAGGAACATTTAAAATCCTCTCTTCTAGCTATTTAAAAAAATAGAATAAATTATTGTTAACTATAATCACCCTGCAGTGCTATAGAACACTGACTGCTTCCTTAGTATCAATTACTGATCATATTTTTTTCCTTTAACCTGTCAATATGATAAATTATACTTACAGACTTACCAAGTTTAAACCATTCTGAGGTTTACTTTATCTAGTTTGTATTGTGAATCATTTCACCTATCACATTGGCAAAAATCTGAGTTTTACAAACCCACTTTATTGTTAAGGCCATGGGGAAATGGGCATTATCATCCAATGCTTATAGAATGATAATCTGTACAAACCCCATGGAGAGCAAGTTGGTAAATCTATCAAAATCTACAAAATTACAAATGCATAGACTCCTTGACCCAGTGATTCCACTTTTTGGGATTTGTTCTTTAGATAGATGTGTGAAATGACGAGCGTACAATTTTATTCACTACAGCGTGACTTGGAGTAATAACAGAAGGGAAACAACCAAGCTGTTCACTTGTAGCAGTCCAGTTAAGTAAATTATGAGTCTCCTTACATTGGAATTTTAGGCAGCTATAAAAAGGAATGAGGACTCTCTTTGTGTTCTCTAGGGAAAGACACATGGTTAAGTGAAAAAATTTATGTGTACATGTTATGTCTTTGTGTAAAAAATAATGGCAGCAAGAACACATTCACACAAACATGTACAGGCATATATCTACAAACAAAATACAGCAATAACTAGTATTTATTGAAGGTTTTCCATGTGCTAAGAACTCTACAAGGCACTGAAGACAGAATGAGAAACAAAGTGCATGCTCTGAACATATATTTTCATGAGAGGAGACAAAGGTAAATAAATAATAATAAATACATAATAGGGTTCTTGTTGATAAGATAGATTATTGTCAAAGATGTATCTACCACAGTCCTTATTTTCTGTTTATTTCTTCAACCTTTTTTTTCATTCAAAAGTACGTTTTTTTTTTTCCGTCTTTTTCGTGACCGGCACTCAGCCAGTGAGTGCACGGGCCATTTCTATATAGGATCCGAACCCGCGGCGGGAGAGTTGCTGCGCTCCCAGTACCGCACTCTCCCAAGTGAGCCATGGGCTCGGCCCCAAAAGTATGTTTTTTGAGAGAAGGTTCAGGCCCATGTTTGGAGATCCACCTAATTATTTTAAACTGCCTCCCAGAATTCCATCGTATGAATTTATCACACTTTATTTATCCATTTCTCTAATGAGTATATATTTTATACATTGTGTTTTTTGTTCATTTTTCAAGTGAAGCTGCAGTCAAGATTGTTGTATAAGCCTCTCTGTGTGCACGGACTATGATTGCTCTAAAAACACATCTTCAGGAGTGGAATTGCTAGGTCTTTACAGGCATGCTTACAGTTTTACTACGTACTTCCAGATTGCGCTCCCAAGTGGCTCTTCTGAGTTACACACCCGCCAGCTTTGTGAGAGAGTTTCTGTTTGCCTACAGCCTTACTTCACTTGACGTTAGACCACTTAACTCTTACAGACCTGACACTTGTAGAATGGAACCAATTTTTGTTTTCACGTGTGTCTTCTTGATAATTGATGAATTTGAATATACTTTCATATGTTTATGAGTCATCCACTGCTTCCTCTTCTGTAAATTGCCCGTTCACATCATTTGCCCATTTCTATTGAGTTGTCTTTTTCTTATTGGTTTGTAGTTCTTTAAAGATTCTGGGTAGTAATTCTTTGTATGTTGTATGTGTTGTAGTCTCCCAGCATTGCTTATCTTTTGCTCATGTTTACTGTGTCTTTTCATGCACAGTGGTTTTTAATTTTGATGTAGTCAATTATATTACCTTGCAAGTTGATCATATCAGAATCATTTATTAGAGAATCCACCTTCTCCCTACTGATTTGTAATAAAATATCTATCATACATAAAGTTCTCTTTTATATATGGATTTGTTTCTGAGTTTTATTTTCTACCCTGCTGTTCCACTTATCTATGTCTGGGCCTATGCCACACTATTTTAATTATTATCTCTTAGTAATACATTTTGATATTTGGTATGAAAATTTCTGTCATTCTTTTCAGAATTTTCTGGGTAATTCCTGGTCCTTTGCTCTTCCATCAGGTCAGATTGTCATATTCCACAAAAGATTTTTGGTGATGTTAGTAAGAAATGCATGGAATTTATGAATTAAATGAACAAATTTGCATCTGTCTGATATCAATCCTTTCCATTTACGAACAGTTTTCCCCTCTATTTATTCACAGATTCTTTTATAATTTCGCTGAAGTTTTGAAAATTTTCTCCACAAAAATGTACACATTTTAGTTTTTCTTTTATTTTTAGGTATTTCAGAATTCTTGTTGCTCTTGTGAATAAAGTTTTTTCAAGTTATTTTTTCTGCAGACTCCTCTCCCTGGGTGTTTTTATGTGTTCTCTTGGTTGTAAATTTCATTTATATGTCAAATCACTTAAATTTATTTTTAGCCCTCTCTCTTGAGATCTCTTAATCCATGTGACCAATCACTTTCTTTCGCAGTCACTTGCAGGCTTCACAAGTTTCTCAAACTGAACATATCTAAGATTGAACTCTTTATTCTTCTCTTCCCCCATTCCTAAACCTGTTCCCCCACCTTAGTAAAATGATTCATCATCTCCCTAATTTCTCTTGGGGACATTCTGGATGTGCTTGTCTCCCTGCCTGTGTTCAATCTGTCTGCACGTCCTGTTCATTGTTGGGCTTCCTTTCTTGCTCACTGTGTACTCTGATCCTTTGCAGGTTTGAGACATTTGTCAATGCTTCTAGCCCAGATCAGTCTAAAGGGTGCATCATCAGCACTTAGATACCTATAAGTATCTCACACTTAACCCGTTTGGCACATAGTAGGTGCTCAATGAATATTTGTTGACTAAGTAAATGTCCAAAACTGTGTTCTTACTCCCCTTCCCTCAGCTTTCCCTACCTCAGTAAATTGCTCCACTGGGCATTTGCATAAACTATAAGTCTGGCAGTCAACCTTGCCTTATCCTTTCCAGTGAACTCCACATTCACTCCATCCTCAAGTCCCATTAATCTTGCTTCCATAATTCACCTCCACTGCCTCTACCCTAGTTCAAGTCCTTATCATCTCTTCCTGGTTTCCTTGTTTCTACACCTGTCTCCTTCCAATCTATGTTGCAAGGAGTCTGAGTGATCTTCGTGGACCATAAATAGGAAGATATATCTCTTCTAGTCAAGACCTTCCAACACCTCCTATTCTTCCTATTTCTCAGCTCACCTTCAAGGCCCTGCACTTCTTGTGCATGCCTCACACTCCAGCTTCCACTATTCCCCTCCATCAGTGTGTTCCAGACACACCCCCTTCTCTGGTTTCTCGAGAATGTCAAGTCTCAGGGACTCTCTCTACAACTCTCTCCTTCCCCAAGTGTAGATGGCTCCCACTTGGCCTTCAGATCTTAAATCAACTATCACTTCCTCAGGAATTCTTTTTTAGCCCCTCAATCTAAATTTGTCTCACTGTTATATTCTCTCCCAGCACCCTGTTCCTTTCCTTCAGAACCCTGTACATGGTATGTATTATTCATGAGATGAGAGATGATCTATTAATTTTTCTCCTCTGCACCCTAAGCTGTGTGAATACAGGCACCTTCTTTGTCTAATTCACCACTGGAACCTAAAGGTACTCAATAAATCAGTAAATCTTCAGATGAATGCCTGAGTGTTAGTATTGTATTTGGCTGCATCTGGCTTCAGTCATTTTAAGTGTATATTCTTTACACTTGTAGCCTGATGTCATCTGGCCTTCTATGTCAGTGGGGTCCATTGTGGTCACAAATAAATTGTCTTAATAGCTCCTACTGCAGTTCAGAGGGTCCTCACCAGCCTTAAAATTAGCACCAAGAATTGCTCTCCCGGGTACTAATGTCTCATCTATTCGAGGCAGTATCTGAGTGTACAGTTTCCCCCTGCTGTGGACCCCCTGCCTCCTGTCCCAGCTCCCTGCTGAGGGTGCTACCCCTGGAGATGCCTGAGGACGTCTAAGGAAGCTGTGAGCCCTCTTGATGTGGACTGCCACAGTGGCTTTAACTGGCTTCAGCTGGGATGACCCACTACCCAGAGTTGCTGCCATGCAATGAATAATTTGGTTTCCTGCGCTTTCAGCTTATATTATGAAAGTATTTTCTTATGTCAGTACAACCTCTCCATAAGCACCTTTAAAAATGGCTGCCTAATATTTAGTTATCTTCAGATGACTACCTAATATGTCCCTGGTTAACTAATTATAACAATATTAATAATTAAATAAATCAAATCCTTCCTGCTTACATTGTATTTTTACAAAAATGCAAAGACTCCCCATCCGTCTTGTCTTTAATAAGCTAAGCTGAGTTTAGAAAAGATAAGGAATAAGGAATGCTTCTTTTTTTCTGTTCTGGTGATTTATTCACCACCCCTGTTTCTGGGGAATATGCAGAAATTAAGTCTGGAATTTTCCTACTATCTCCCCCCCGTCCTCATCAATAAGTAAAATTCCACTTGCTATTACAGTTACTATGCATATTCTTACATTATTACTGAAAATATATTTTATTTCTGTTTTCCCTGACAGAATAAAAGGTTAAAAGATTTTATCATGCTCAAGGCATTGATTTTCAGAGAGTAATATTAAATGGTAGAATGGAGGCAAAGTTTAACAAAAATTTATTCAAGATTTATAAATATTTTAAGCATATGAAGTTAATTCTCCATGCTTTGAAATAATTTATTATTTTAAATGTTAGACATTTCATCTTATTCTTGAAACGAATATGTAAAAATTGCAATTCCTGGATACTTTAATCTCTCCCTTGAAATTATTCCCAATCGTTAAAGACACAGAGGTTGGCAGTGTGGTTTTTAATGAGAAATTGTAGGCACGTATAGGAAGGAGTTAGGGAAAAGGAAACAGAAGGTGTGGGAAGAACGTGACCTCATTTGCTGAAGTCTCCACTGTGTGTATTTATGTGTTTTGTGTTCTATGTTGTGTTCTCAGTATTCTCAGTGGGAGCAAAGGATGAGGCCTGGGATAGATAATTTTTTATAAATATCTTCACCCTTACTTTAGTGTTAGGAATGTCATGGTGATGTCATCGTCTGGACTGTGAATGGCCTGTTGACAATGTGACTGAAGTCCCAGCTGCCCTGTGTGGAAAGGGTGGCATGGATCATAACAGACAATTGGTCTCAATGGTTGCTCCCAGACTGGCAGCTTACATACCAGGAATCATGGCAAACAACCCAGGTCACAGAGTTTCCCCCATAGTGTAGAATGTATGTCCCTTCTGCTGAGAAAGCTGAGCCTTAGGTTTGATGCTCTCAGCTGCAAAGAGGACATGTTAGAGGTGGAGCCTTTGCCAGAGAGAAGGAGCAAGTGGGAAGAAGAGTCTTTCTAGCCCAAAGGAGAGTGAGAAGGGGACAGGAGAGCGAGAGAGAGATAAGGAGGCAGAAATGTCCACGTTCTCTCTTTTCTCTGGACAAAACCTCAAGACCACGGTGGGGTTTGTGGCATGGTGTGGTAGAGTCATCCAGATAGTGTGTGAGGGGCAGTGACACACATCAGCAGGAACAGTGTGGGGCAGGCTGCAAGCCTCTTGAGGAGGCCCACCCTCCGCACAACCAGTGTGGCTCATGAGGGAGCACACAGCATTGGTTGGAGCACTGTCTGAGACAATGACCCCAAATAGGGCTCTTGATTCCTTACGTGCAGTGCACGGCATGCATGGGAACCAGAATTTTCCTAGAGTGGATGTGGGGAGCTGAGAGGACAGCTGGGCCAGAATAGGACGCTACTGAGGAGGAAGCCTAATGACCAGTGGCTTTGGTTAGGTCAAGTGGCCAGCCGTGATGTGTGTCATTCATGCCACGGAGCTGGTGAGACCAGACAAGGCACCCCATGGCAAAGTCCAGCAGAGAAGGACACCACCCAGACCAGACACTCCTTCCCTCACTGCCAGGAGGACACTCGGCTTTCCCGTACTCTTATCCACCTTGAGAAGGAATAGAGGGACATGAGAAACAGTTCTGTTAGGGAACTGAACTCTAACTGACTATGTACTAGGAACAGATGGCTTAACCCAGAAGTGATGAAAGCACTTTAAATTCAGAGGTTGCTCTCTCCCTTCCTCTCTCTTTCCAAAACAATACTCAGCATACAATTATAGAGAAATGAAAAAGTTGTGCTTTCTTGTATAATTGAGCTGAGCTTGAATAAATTTGAAATTTATTGCTTTGTTCACCTAAATTTTTTTTCCTAAGTGTATAACATCCCATCTCTTAATCCATGTAACATATTAAGAAGCCTTGGGACTGATCACTGTATTCCTTTGGATATTTGAGATCTGAAGCCAGAATATTGCTCTCACGTAAGATTCAGGTCCTAGGTAAAGGCTGGCTTCCTGTCCTTCCCACATTCAGTTCTTTATAACAAGAGTCAAGCAGACCTTTGCTCATGGTTCTGAGGGATCTAAGTGACCAGAATTGAAGAACTACTCTTTTTTCCAAATATTGACCTTCATCCACCTCTTATTCTGCAGAGTCTATACCCATCTATGTGTTTGACTTCCCGTGATACCACGCAGATGTGAAGGGGTTCGTGGCTACAGCATGTCAACTTACTACTTGCATTGACTTTCCTTTCCAGAGGACTGCCCAGGACTGAGGGCCACATGCAGCTTTTATTACATAATTACTCTACATCATAACTACCTTTAAAAAAAAGATGATAGAAAGAAAGGAAGGAAGAAAGGATGGGTAGAAAGAAGAAAATCCATTTTATACTCATGGATCCAATTTCTACCTGAAAGTTTCCTTATGGAATAGTGAAGCTATGTTTAAAGATACCCACGCCACTGGTGGTTGCACAGATCCTAGAGCCAT
Source organism: Cynocephalus volans (assembly GCF_027409185.1). Taxonomy (NCBI): domain Eukaryota; kingdom Metazoa; phylum Chordata; class Mammalia; order Dermoptera; family Cynocephalidae; genus Cynocephalus; species Cynocephalus volans. Next base: position 50,830,911 of record NC_084470.1, read on the forward strand.
CTCTAGAATGTATAATGAAATGTGTGTGTATTGATTAAAGCTTGCTAATTAATTTTCATTAATTAGGAAAAGGTGTAGTGTATTCACAATTTTTTTGCCCCTAAAGAGCCGAGTTTTTTAACTTTCAAGGTCAGTTAGAGAGGTCCCTTCCTGTATTGTCTTGTCATTGAACAGACACATTGCCCGAGCCAGAGGAGAGTTCCCTAATGAGACAGGGGACTGGTAGAGAGCATCTGGGGACAGTCAGCAAGCAGCTAAGGGCTCTGAAGCTATTGTAAGAGACATCTTCATTCATTCTCTCATTTTTAATCAAGCATCTACTGAACACTAGTTCTGAATCAGGGATTGGTCAAGGCTCTATGGACAGAAGATGTAAGGATAGCACTAAAGTTTCTAGATGTTCTCTTAGAATTATGCACAGTGCACAAGATCAGGGCACACAGGAGGAAAGCACCATCATTACTCTTTAGGGAAAGGAAGACTCTGGAAAGGCTCCTCAAGGGGTGACTTGGCTTTGAGCTGAGCCTCAAGGCAGTGGAGGCATTTGCTGTGCAATTGTTGGGTGGGAAGGAAGCAGGGGGAAAGAACTCTATGGGACAAGGTACAAAGGCTTGAACGACTCCTACCTCTTGGGGGCTGGGAACAGCTGGGTTGGGCTGTATGCACTTACCAAGGGAAAATCCCTTCTTGAATAAAAAGCCTTATTATTAAAGAAAGGTCATTTCCCCCATGGACTTTTGCCTACATTTTATTGGCTAGAGCATGGTCACATGGGGCATTCTGCGTATTTAAAAAGGCATATAGCACTGCCAAGCAAAATTAAGGTTTGTCGTTGAAGAAGGGGAGCATGAATACTGGGTAGGTGATTAGTCATAGTCATCGTTATGAGTTTGCTCATTTTTAAAAATTATTATTGTATAATATTGGAAAGCTTACTTGACTTCTTCAGGTCTCAATTTCCTCATCTGTAAAATGGGGATAGGAGGGACTACCTGGAAAGGTTATTTGCGGAGTTACGAGGGATAGATAGAAAGCATCTGGAACACAGTAGGTGCTCAATAGGTAGTGGGGGAGGGTCTTGTTCTCCCCCTTTCAGTCTTCTTCACTTCCTTCTCCTTTTTCAAATACTTGCCTCACTTTCCTTTCCTCTTTACTTTTAGATTATATAGAAACATTTGGAAAGCCTGGAGAAGATATTTTACAGTTTTAAACCCAGTTTTATTTCTCTTCATCCTGACTGACAGTTCCTAATTATCCCTGCTCTGCAATTAGGTGGTATCTTTTGTGAAAATGTCATGTAGTGTTCATAATGATTTGTTTTTAGCTACTACAGTAAATAAAGATGTGATTAACGCTTAAATTAAATGTCACCAGATATACACAGTGAGATAAATAGAGTGTGTCTAAAGAATTCAGCAGAATTAGACAGGTCAGTGAAAGGGAAGTAGAATTTGTTAAGCAAGTTATTTGCATTAACTACAGTGCTAGGTTCGGTTCTTTATCTACTTTTTATTTAATTCTTTCAAAGGCCTTCTGAGTTAAGTATTATTATTATTACTTGTTATTCTTTTCTTTTAGATGAGGAAACTGAGCATATCAGTGAGAAATTTTATTAGTTGGCTTGTAACCAAGATAATAATAATTTAAACAAGGTAGAAGTTTGTCTGTCTCTCATGTAAAGGGTGTTCAGAGTTCAAGAGTCCAAGCCTGGAACAGCGACTCTGCAGTCATCAAAAATTCAGGCTCCTGGTCTTTGTGCTCTACCACGAGGCTTCAACTGCAAGGTTTAGCCATGGTCGCAGATGGCTGCTGCATCCAGGAATAAATTTCTAGACTGTGGTTTGTACACTCCTTTATCTTCACCAAATTGTTTTCAGAGATACACAATCTTTCTAACACATGTGGAACACTTAAAAATATTGACTAAATACTAGGCCATAAAGCAAATCTCAAAAAATATCAAGGAGTTACTGTACAGATTACTCTCTCTGACTAAATGCATTAAAATTAGAAGTCAATGTACCAAAAATAACTGCATACATTTGGAAATTTTACAACAGATTTAAAAAAATAATTGATGAATCGAAGGACATCCATATTTAAAATGAAAAACTTATGTTAATATTTGAGGTATGCAGCTAATGTTGCACTTAATGGAAAATTGTGGTCATAAGTGTATAAGTGAGAAGCATTTGACTCAGGAATAGAGAGAAAGAACAAGAACATAAACCTCAAGAAAATTGAAGGAATAATAAGCACATACAAAAATCAATCAACTAGTTAAAAAGAGCAAAGACAGGAAAACCAGGAACTTGGTTTTGAAAAAATCGTATAATGACGTAGATAACCTCAGGCGCCCATCATAGATAAAAGATAATCTAGTAGTGGCTCCAGCTTTCTAAGAAATGATTGGCACGGGGTTAAGAGGGAGATTTTAAGTCGGCTATACTCAGAATTTCCGCTCCAGCTGAATCTCAGTTCCCACTCGCTGTTCCAGCTGACAGGATCCCTGGGCCCACTCTATGCCCATCCAGACCCCTGCCCAGCCCAATTTCTATTCCATGACAGCTTCCCTCCCTACTCGCCTTCCCCACCATGTCCAGCAGGGGGCAGCCTCTCCTCTCATTATCCATCAATGCGTGGTCCTAAAGAAAAAAACAATTCTCTTCCCTGGAAGAACCCAGCTATTGTCCTAGCTGGGTTCATCCAACTTTTAAAATAACATTTTCCCCCTTCCCTTAGTAAAATATTTATGTTTTTAGAAGGGTTTGTACTACTGGCTCTTTCCCTGGTAGCAGAAATAACAGCATTTAGTTGAGGTACATAGTTAATTGGTTGTACATACTGTCTCCCCAGTTCTCTGTCCCACACCACCCACCAATTTAGAAATGCTAAACCCTACATGCTAAACAATACCAACATACAAGAGTTATCCTTTCCCAACACATCAGGATTATGAGTAAATTAGTCGTAAATACAGGCAAACAACTAACAGCAGGGAAAAGAAGTAAAATTTGCTGAGCACCTATTGTGTGGTGGTTGCTTTAAATATTTTATCTCATTTTTATAATATGGCATCACGGTCAACAAACTAAAAATGAGAAAGGCTAAGGAACATGACCAAGTTCATAAAGCCAATAAGAGGCAGACAGGGGATTTGATTCCATTTCTGTGTGACTCCAAAATCCCGAACTCTTTGACCAGTCCACCACTGCTTGGCACTTCCTGTACTCAGCCCTCCTCTTGAGGAGCAGGTGTCCAGATGCTGGGCCCAGACTGGACTTCTCGGGACTGGAGATGGGCCCAGGGAAGGGATAAGGCTGCATAGACCCATGGGTCTATGTTTGAGAGTGAAAAAGACTGAAAGTTGGGGAAACAGATCACTCCAGAAGGGAAGGGTAGAGAATGGAGTTTGGAGACTTCACAGTATGGTGGCCAGGACTTCCCCGCCAGAGCAAGAAGGCTCACCATGGGGGACTAGAATGTAAACGTGAGCTGGGTGCTGTAGGAGGATGGCCCACGGGTACTTCCACAGCTCCTCCCCCTCCACTCCTTCAGTAGATTTAAAAATCTGTACTCACTGTAGAAAACTAGAAAACTTGGATAAATGAAAGTAATACAAATTCCTGAATTCTTACCTCATAGTTAGCAATTTGTAAAGTATTTTAACATTCTTTTCTTTGAGAATATTTACCTATAAATATGTAGTTAATAAAAAAACAGGACCATGCCTTACATACTGTTCACATCTATGTAGTTGGGTGCCTGAGCCACTTGGATAAAGAGGACTCCAGAAGGCTGGAGGGATTGGGTACGTCTGGGTTACCTGTGAAAATTTGAGTGACATAGTCTCCATGTGCCTGGTGCCTGAATAAACTGCTCCTGCAGGTTAATCCTGGTGTTTCACTTTATTATTTACCACAGCAGGAGAAACGAGCTGAACTTTGAGACACTTGTAAGATTTGGATAGGGATTTGGCAGATCTTCAGGGTCTTTACAATGAATCAGACCCTATAAATCAGCTGTAGTTTCTCATTGGTCTATAAATGTCTGTTTCGTTAAAGGGCTTCTTTGGATACCTCTGATCATCTCCTCTTTCTGAAAATTTGGAAGTTTCTCTTCTAATGTAATTCAGTTGTTTTTAATGTATTCATCCTTAAAAACCCAGTTCATATGTTCTGTCTTCAAAGAATCCATTCCTTCTCCATGCTTTCCTTGAACTTTGTACACACGTCTATTGGTCAACACAACACTATTTTGCAATTACATGTTGTACATCTGTGTCTCCAAACTTGACCTTGAATTTGTTGAGAGCAGGGACATTCTCAGTTTTCAATATATGTCCATGACTGGTGTATATTTGTTGACTCTTGTTGATGAAGAGTCATTTAAGTCCCCTGTGTGCTTTAGTGTTTTGGAGTGTTAGGTAGGACTATTTCTGCATCCCTGCAATTCCTAGAATTTCCTAGAACATTCTTAGAAGAGACATTTTCAGCCCCAAGCAGCCTCCCTGGTGCCCCTTCTTAGTCAGACCTCATTTTCTCCAAACATAATTATGCTCTGCTGTCCAGAACCATGGGTATTTGCCTGTTTTTGAGCCTCATATAAAATGAATCATACAGCTTGTATTCTTTTGTGTCTGAATTCTTTTGTTTGACTTTATGTTTGTGAGATTCAAATATGTTGATGGGCGTATCATTAGTTTGTTCTTTCTTGTTGTTGTGTAGCATTTTATTGTATGAGTAGTGATTATGGTTTTAATAATAAACTGTCCTTTGCTTTTTAGAGAAAAGGGTTCCTAAATTTAGAATATTATTTTGCCAAGGATATGTTTGGTTTTGTAATATTTTTCCTTTCTTATATGGCTCTCTAAAACATAAAGAAAAAAAGTCTGTATTACTCTTTCTCTTAAAAAACACTATTAAAAATATACAAATAAAATTAATAAACTTTTTAATTGAAACAATTGATTATACATATTTGTGGGGTACACTGGATAAGGAGAATGTGGTATATATATAGACAATGGAACAATGAACTCTTAATTTAGTTCTTTTCCATAGAGCTGGGCAGGAAATCCATCTTCCAGATTTTCATTCTGCAGGACATCCCTGAATGTTAATTTGGACGTAGAAAGCCCCCTTGCCTGACCTGCTGTTTTCTGTCTCCCGTCTCTCCCTGCATCAATGACCTCCAGTGAGATGAGTCAGAAGGCGGTTAAGGAGGGCCCCAGACTCTCCAAGAACCAGAAGTTTTCCGAGCACTTCAGCATACACTGTTGCCCGCCATTCACTTTCCTCAACTCCAAGCGTGAGATTGTGGATCGGAAATACAGCATCTGTAAGAGTGGCTGCTTCTACCAGAAGAAAGAGGAGGACTGGATCTGCTGCGCCTGCCAGAAGACCAGGTGAGTGGTCGCGCTGCCCACTCAGCACCGGGCAAAGCACTGGCCTGTGGCCTCTCAGCTCCAAGCCTACGCTTCCTGCTCTGCTGTGTGATGCTGGGGCTGGGCTCTGCAAACCGCTCTTCCCCCAAACCCCTGACCGTCGGCCCCTGTTAGACTCCGACACTGGCAGGCACTAGAGGGAGACTGGAAGGTGGGAGGGGGAGCAGGGCCTTCCTCCCTGTTTCCAGCTCCTGCCAGCATCCCTTAAGCAGCAGAGGAGAGCCCTGGCTCCAGCCTCCAGCTTCTTTTGGCCCTCTCAGAACCAGCCGCCGTGCAACGTCCCCTCAGAGGCCCAAGCAACAGCCAGCTGCGGCCCCCGCGGTGGTCAGAGCACCAGCCAAGCCACGGTCCCCTCCGAGGTCTGAGCGTCCGCCACGCCCCCGCCCAGAGGTCCGACCACCGCCAGCCAAGCAGCGCCCCCCTCAGAAGGCCAAGCAGCAGCCGCGCAGCAGCCCCCTCAGAGGGCTGGGCGCCAGCCGTGGGGGGTCCCCCGTCAAAGCTTCTAGGTTCTGGTAACACCGTCTTTTCCCTTTTGTTTCCCCAGCCCTAAGGTTAGTAGCTGCTTCCTGTGTTTACTAATATTGAGCTGTCTCAGTGGGTTTCTTTCAGCGTTACCAAACCTGTGTAATCAACTCCCTGTGTTAAATCCCCTCTGTCTGAAATACCTAGTGTGGCTTCTGTTTTCCTCCTAGACACTACTGGTGCATACTTCAGATGGCTGTGTCCATTGCTTCCTTTGTCTAATAGGACTGGAAGTCGTTAATTGATTAATTCAGATCATTGACCACAGCAACAGATGGAATAAATGAGTGCCTTGATTTTTATGCCCCAGAGAGAGGAGGAAGGGTGACTCTGATAGGATATCTGTGTGTGTGTGAAAGGAGAGGTTCAGCCATTTTTTTACATCCATCCTCCCAACACACTCATCTGTTGTTAATCTTAGTGGCAGTATCATTTGTTCATTCACTCATTTAGTCATTCAGCAAACATTGCATATCTATGAAGTTCTGTATGCTATGCTGGGGGAAAGGAATACAGCAGTGAACAAGACGTACTATTTGGTCACAGTGTAGGATGTAAATGCTCAAATATTGTCATAATCAGCTGTCGGCTCTGCCACACAAGTTTGGGGCTTCACAGAGGAGATTAGGCTAAAATGAGTGAAGGGTAAAAGGAGGTGACCCATGAAGATGAAGGACAGTCAGTGAAGCACATGTTCATCTGCTCTTAGTTAGGCCAGCTTTTTTTAAAAAAATATTTTATTTTTTACAGCAGTTTTAGGTTTACAGCAAAATTGAGAGGAAGATACAAAAATTTCTCCTATACCCCCTGCTTTCACACATGGTTGGCCAACTTTATAGTCCTTTTAATATTTGGATATGAATCTGTTTTATAAGGACGTAGGGCTGTTAATTGTATTTGAGTTTTCATATCTATTCTGATACCCAGCACCTGTGTATTAGTCCATTTCTGTTGCTTATAACAAAGTACACAGAATTAGGTAATTTACAAGAAAATGAAATTTATTACTTACAGTTTCTGAGCCTGCGAAGTCCAAAGTCCAGGGAATGCATCTTGTGAGAGCCTTGGTGGTGATGACAGTGATTGCAGGTATCACATTGCAAAAGTGGCAGAGCAGAGGGAACAGAGACTTCTCATGTGTTCTCCTTGTAAAGCCCTCAGAACCATGCCCCTGACCACCATTACTAATCCATTCACTAGGGCATGGTCCTACAATCTAATCACCTCTTCAAGGCCCCACCTTTCAACTAGCATAATAATATATAATAAGAGATATAATAAGCTTCAGTGAGGTTGGGGGGGCATCCAGTCTATAGCAACCTGTATACCATGTTACTGTGTGTAGATATCATGTGATGTTTGCTGATTTAGTAGAAGGAGGAATCAACTGCAAAGCATGGTAAAGGTGCCCCTAGAGAATCTGATTCATTGGTCACTGGTGAGGCTTGGGGATCTGCATTGTCAGCATGCACCCCATTCCTCAAGGAGTAGGGGCAGAGATGGCACACAGACTACCCTTTGAGCAACACTGACCTAAACTATCCATAAATAAGTGATCCAGGTTGTCTGTGATGTGTAGTAAAGAAACATGAAAGGGAGGGCCGGCCCCGTGGCTCACTCGGGAGAGTGCGGCGCTGGTAGCACCGAGGCTGCGGGTTCGGATCCTATAGAGGGATGGCCGGTGCGCTCACTGGCTGGGCGTGGTGCAGACCACAATGTGAGGAGGGTTGTGATCCCCTTACTGGTCAAAAAAAAGAAATATGAAAGGTGCCAAATTAATGGTACCAAAAGAGAAAGCATTAAAAAGATGCAAAATCAGGTGAGTTTAATTTGTGAAGAAAGTAACAGGCTACCAATCACTAAAACTTTAACAGGAAGTTATAGCTTACTTATTAACTTAGTCCCTCCGAGGGGCCAGAGTAACAGGGTCCTAGGACAGGTAAGTTTTTGTATATGGAGTCAGGTTAATAGCAAAAAATTTGTTCTTAAGCAGTTACTAAGTCACATTTGAAGAAAGGGTTAAAAAGGTTTTCTGAAGCCAACTTGCTGTCTAAAATGGTGCCACTCCTGGGATATTGTTTTTAGAGGTTAAAAAATTTTGACAAAGACCTTTTGGGTCTTTAATAGCTTCCTTGGATATGTCTTCTCAAAAACCAGAGAATTAAACTTAGAAACTAATTGGTATGATTCCAGGATCCTGACTGAACGTGGTAGCATTTTCATATTTAATGGGAGGAAGCCCTGGCATCTTCCTCCTAGTTTATTCTGCTCTCTTGACTCTTTAAAAGTTTAGGATTTCACAAGGTTGTTCTTGCCTTTGGGGTTAACATCCTCTGGGCTGAGTCTCAATGCTCTGCTTTGGAGATCTGGGGATCCTTTGAAAACCACCACGGCTGTGAGTGGCTAATTTGAGTCGTCCTCTCCTAGCATGTCTTGTGTGTACCCAATTGAGCCTTGCATATCAGAAGCATGGAAGACAATTCATTTCTGCATGTATTTATCAAACCTCTTCCTCAAGACCGTGTGCACTGGACTGCACCAAGCTCTGGGAGTCAAGGGGAATGAAGTGGGCCCCTGGTCAAGCTGCTCAGATGGTGTTTCTGAGTGGCCTGTCCCTCGGTGATGCTGCTCTTCCCTCCAGAGGCAGACCTGAGCTTGGCAGCCTCCGCCCTCCACCCATGTCCAGTGGCTCTACCTGCCTGCTCCCTCTCCTTCAGCCACTCATTTATTCCCTTGTCTCTCTTCAGCAGATGATAAAATCAAAGCCTAGAAAAATAACTGTTAGAGGAAAAGGTGTTAAAGTGGCTTCAGATTCTCCACAGGATTTGGTGTCTAAAAGACAGAAAACATTCTAGTCCGAAGCAAGCCCCAGTTTGGGGGTTTGTTGACAACCTACTGTCCTGGGCTTGGCATGGCAGCACATTACTTCTAAAGCTTAGGACACGCACCACCAGCTGAATAACTACATGCCAGTTATATTAGTAATAGAGTGGAAACCACTCTACTTTCCTTTTGTAACAATAGAAGAAAAGATTCATGTTTGCACATTGTTTTGAGTTTGTTTGGGGTTTTCAGGACCTCCAAAGAATAGTGCAATCATAAACGTTTTATAGATGTCATAATTGACAGACTAGAGTTTATTTCAGAAGAGCGCTGACCCATGAGCAATAACCACTAGGGGCTCAAGAATGTCCCCTGACAGTACCAGCTCTCAGGGCCAGCTGCTGAGGCCCCAGCTGTTAGGTAGAGACAGCTTCCCTGCTTTGCAGGCATGCAGACACAAACCTTTTCTGGACACTTTGTATGATTTGACTTGTTTAGTCCTTCCCGTGTCAAAGAGGTAGACTCTGCATTTTCTCCTTCTCTTTAGCCTTTAAACATATTTGGCTATCTCCTATTGACTGTGAGTCATTTCTGGCCCTGTCCTAGCTTTTTTTTCCCATTCTTAGATAAATTCTATTTTATTTGTTTTATTTTTTATTCTCTTAATTTATTTAAAATTAAACAAAAATTATAGCACTGTCTTATGGGGGCTATAATATTTGTAGTTGTCATAATATGTCAGGCATATTTTAAAAAGAATAGTGACTAGGCTGCTAGGCAGTACTGAGGGCTGGCTGAGCTCTGCTCAGAAAAGCTGCATATGAACCATTTGTTGATAAGGAGCTGATTCTCCAGTGAGGGAAACAGACTGTCACCTCTGAAATCACCAGTGGATCATCCAACACCACATCCACGTCCTGCTTCTCTCCCAGCTTGCTTTGCCAAATACCCTCACAGCAACTGTTCTTAAACTTTACCAGGTACCTGCAGTGCTCCAACTCCTGTTTTTCCTTCTCCAACCATTGGACTCTCTCTTCACTTTCCTCCCTCTCCAAATTAGGATCCATGGCTCAACATTTTAATCTCTCTCACAAATACACGAAAATCTCCTTCCCCCTGAATATCTGTCTTCCACCCCTGGGAGAACCCCAACCTTGGATGAACCAAACCACTGTTTCGAGGCAGCCAAGCAGCAGGGGAGAAAAGCACACAGCAGGGCAGTAGTGGCTGGGTATAGGTAGAATTGTGCTCTTCATATCACTAAGCACCTGTTTTCTTTTAGGCAGTTATAGTTCAGTTACATGCATTCAGACAAAGGAAGGAGCCATGTACCTGAAAAGTGTCATATGTGTATGTGTAGTTTACACACACACAGACATGTATCTCATGTATATCAGGTTTATTGAGGTATAATTTGCGTATGGTGAAATTTAATCCCTTTTGCATACAGTTCTATGCACATAATCATCTAATCACTGTACAAGTAAGTTACAGAATAGTTTTATCACCCCCCAAAATTCCTTTACACTTCCCCTTTGTAGTCAACTCTCCGGCCCCTAGCAACCACTGATCTATTTTCTGTTCCTATAGTTTTGTGCTTTCAAGAATGTCGTATACATGGAATCATCCTTTCGAGTCTGGCTTCTTTCACTTAGCATAATGCTTTTGAGATTGAACCACACTGTTGCACGAGTCAGCAGTTCTTTCTTTTTTGGAACGGAGTAGTATTCCATCACATGGATACACCTACCACAATTTGTTACTCACCAATTGAAGGACATTTAAGTTGTTTTCAGTTTGGGTGATTATGAATAAAGCTGCCACAACATTCATGTGAACATAAGTTTTCCTTTTTCTAGAGTAAATAACTAAGACTGGTATTGCTGGGACATATGGTAGGTATACCTGCATGTTTAAACTTATAAGAAACTCCTAAATTATTTTTCAAACAGGTTGTACCATTTTGTATTCCCACTGGCAGGGTGGGGTTCTTGTCCTCACTTTGTATTGCCAGCTTTTAAGCTTTTATTCATTCTCATAGATGTGTAGTGGTATCTGTAGTATTAATTTTGCATTTTCTTAATGACTAATGAAGTTGAGCATCTTTTAATGAGCTTACAGATCACCCACCAGACACTTATTTGGAGAAGTGTCTGCTCAAATCTTTTTTATTTTGAGCTGTTTTCTTATTATTGTGTTTTGAGAGGTTTAAAAATATTCTGGATACAAGTTCTTCATCAAAAAGATGTTTTGCAAATATTCTCTCCAAGTTTGTGACTTGCCTCTTTATTTTCTTAACAATGTTACATGAAGAACCAAAGTTTTAAATTTTGACAAAGTCAAATTTATCAAAATTTTTCTCTGGGTCATAGTTTTTGTGTTATATGTAATAGATCTTTTCCTAACCCAAGGTCACAAAGATTTTCTCCCAAGTTTTCTTCTAGAAAATTTAAATTTTAGTCTTTACATTTGCACCATTATCCACTTTTTTTGATAAATGGTGTGAGGTATGGATTGAAGTTCAGTATTTTTGTATATGGTTATCCAATCGTTCCAGTACCATTCGTTGAAAAGATTCTCCACTGAATTACCTTGCAATTTTGTCAAAAATCAATCAGTCGGTCATATATGTGTGGGTTTATTTCTGGACTTTTTATTCTGTTCCATTAATTTATGTATCTTTCCTTTCAACCAAACCACACTTTATTACTGTAGCTTAATAGTAAGTATTGAAATCAGCTAGTGTGAATTTCCCAACATTGTTTTTCATTTTTGAAATTGTTTTGATTATACTATTTCTGTTACTTTTGCATATAAGTTTTCAGTGTGTCAAGTTCTACAATATGGGGGTACTTCAAAATGTTCACAGAAAAATAGAATTAAAAGACAATATGAGCGGGCTGGCCAGTTAGATCACTTGGAAGAGTGTGGTGCTGATTACACCGAGGTCAACTGTTCGGATCCCTGTACCAGCCAGCCACCAAAAAAGAAAATAAATAAATAAAAAGTAATACGAATCTTTCTATGAACTTTCTGAGAGCCTTTACACTTATTGCTGAGCAGGTGCTGCCCTCTTCCTGGGCTCCCATGGTACTTCCATTGCTACATTTCAGACACCTTCACACACTCCCTTGCTGGAATGTGCATGAGTTGGTCTTGGCTGATGTTATTGACAGAGTAAGGTGTAAATACACCTAGCAGCCAGTCTGCCACAGTGGGAACAGCAAGGACCCTGGCATCACGTTTGAGCCTGAGCTCTGCTGCCTGTGGATTCCCTTTGCCCAAGTTCCTTATTCTCTCAAAGCAATATTTTTCCCATCTGTAAAATGAGGATATTGTCTGCTTCATTAGTTAGCATTAAGTGTTTAGTTCATCATATTGTTCTAGGAAAGTGAATATGATTAGAACTGCTGTTTAATGGATACCTTGTGTCATTTATTCCTAACTACTAGCAGATTCTCTCCAACTTACTTCCCTCCACTGGTTGACTTGAGTTCAGGGGCTGTTGCTGCATAATTCAGCCACGCCCACTGCCATCACTGTGGCTGCCATTGCCAGTGAGTAAAGTGCCAATGAGGTACTTAGATGCTCATATTATCTAAGATGCCACCGTGGCTGGTTGCAGTGATACCTGCATAGGGTGATGCCTGGGATCTGTGGGCTTCCATGCTAGTCTCAGAATCTAGGTTTTATATTCAGCAGGATCTATGGAGAGTTCTAATACTTACAGGCCGCCCCATGTCTGGAGATCACAGAGGTAATTCAGAAAATGTAAAGATTCCCTCTCCAAATTTCAAGGGATGTATTCCAACCCTCTGGGCTACGATTCACACTATAAGTTTCAATAAAATATTTCTTTATTTTTCCTGGTGTCGTCAATCCAGTTTGAAGGGCATCAGCATTTTTATCTTGATACATAATTTGATACAAATGCTATTGTTAATACCTGAATATGAATTTTATTTCTAATTTTTTCCACCCCTCAAATTACAAGAAAAGCTGTGACTCCTATAAGTTTGGTCTCTAGAATAAAAGTATGCCACAGTCCTAAAGCATATATCTTGTGTGTGTTGTTTTCTAAAACTTTGATAATGCTCTGAAACTATTCAATGTGGCCTTATTTCAAAGGCAGTCATGTAGAGTTCTGCTGTCTAAATAAATTGAAGTTGATATCATACAACACTTCATTTGGATAAGTTTGTAAGCAGTGCTTATCTGGGGCCACATACTTATAGTGTCTTTATTGGATACTGTTTATCTCCTTCGTGAAGACAGTCTGTTCCCCATCAAAATAGGAACATGTCAATGTGGTCATAATATTATAATGTGAGTACATACACTCTGTAAATGCATGTACATTCGCATCTTTACTTCTATGAGTAGTAAAACTTTTTTTTCCCAAGAATGGAATGGGTTGTGCTTTGATTTCCTTTGTGCTTTTCTATATTTCAAAATTATCTACAATGATTACCCAGAAAAGCAATAATTATTATACATAAAAATAGGAGAATTTTAATAGAATATCTTTCCTAGGCTTAGGCCAGGGAAAAAAAATCATCATATTAATTTTGGTCAGAGACTACCAGAATTGCGAAATTAAAGAGAAGGATTCTAAGGCTGAATTTCCCAGAAGAAAAATAACTTCAAAGATAGTCTCCAAATTCACAATTATATTAACTGAACACAAGAGGAGAGTGTACATCACTTACCAATGTCATGGATTTTTTTTTTCTCTTTGTAAACCAGATTGAAAAGGAGGATCAAACCAGCTGCAAAGAAGAAGTGACCAAGGAGGAGTTTCAAGTGAATGGACGGCCTCAGCTCCTGGGCTCACTGCTTCACAACCCACCTGTCCTGGGACAAGTTATCCAGTTTTCAATATGATGCAGGGGCAGACACCTGCTGATGTGGCAACTGTCGATGCCCACAGTCCCCATGGCATGGGGGTCCTGGGGCAGCCTGCCTGGAGGTGAGAAGGGGCATCTCTGTGTGTTATGCTCCAGTCAGTGCATCCCAGCAGCACTGCTGGTCTCCAGAGCTCAGTGCATGGCTCTGTTAGTTTCACCTGCAGTCTTTTCTTCCCCAGGGTATGCAGAGGTTCCTAAGGTTTTTGAGTCAGGATGGCTCGAGTGCCAGCCCATGTGTTGTCCTCTATACCTTTATTCTCTTCTGACCCTGGCATCCTGTTGCTGAGGCTGAATTTAGATCCTTGACCTTCTTCTTTGTAATTAATTCTCCATCTGGGTTCCTCTCTTATCCTGTGCTGTTTGGTTTTCATTGGCCTTCTTAATTAGTTCCCTGTACCAGCTCATAGACCGAGCTACAACTGGCTCAGGGGAAGATCCAAGTTATTTCCTGAGTAACACTTTAGGCTGCCATATAATACAGACATGCAAAGAAATCCCCAGACAGTGTATGAGTTGTTTAAATCACATGTCAGATGTAGTCTGTCTGCTGTGTCAGAAGCAGAGAGAAAAGGCATGAGGAAGTAGCCCCGCCCACCCCTCAGGCCCCGTCTCCACCTCACAGGGGCTTTGTGAACATCTCCTATTTCAGCCTGCGTGAGAGCAACCTTTTAAAGCACTGCCTTTGAGACTTGTCCAGCCCAATTGTACGGTCCCGACTCCAGAACTGATGGCTTTCAAAGTGTGTAACCTCAGGCAAGTTTTCTGTCTTCAACCAGGATGTCCTACCCCAGTCCCTTGTCCTGAAGGATCCCATTCCTCCCCCTCTCCAGACACAGGCTGATGGGCCTAGGGCACCTTCACAAGACCAGAAGACTCATTCAGGCTCAGAGAGTTTATATTTTCAGATCGCAACCACCCACATTCCCGGGGAGGGCTGCGCCTTGGTCCCTCAGTTCTTTCCCTGGCTGGCTCCTCCATGTTTCCATCTGATGGTGTGGCGGAATCAGGAAAACTGCGAGAGGAGCTTGGCCTTGGGGAGAGGAGGCTTAAGTGGGGCAGGGGTGAGTTAGGGGAGGTGAAGCAGTCCGACTTCCCTCCCTTGCAGGAGGCCATTCCATGGAGTGAGGGAGTCTGAATCCAGTTATAATGGAGCAGGGTAGGGGGTTGACTTCCCATCTCTCCTCTCTATTTTGCTCTCACTATCCTGTAGCTCCAAACTCTTGGGAAGAACTTCAGTCTTCAGGGTGGGCTCTTGATCAGGGGCATAGAAACTAACCCCCAGCCCCACTCCACCTGGTTCCACCACATCCTCTATACAAAAACACATGCTCAGGGAAGGAGTTTGCCCCCTGGGTCAAGTGGAGGATCCTCAGATCATCCTGCGCTCTTGCAGAGTGGGGTGTGTGTATGTGTGTGCTGGGGAACTTAGCTTTGGAAGAATATCTTTGGGCTCTCATTGTCTCTCTCAGGCACCCATACTGGACAGCCCCTCCAAGTCCCATGTCAGTTCCTGACATGTTAGTCCCCTGAGGACCCTAACCACTGAAGCAGATCACTGATGGCACTCTAACATACCCCTCTGGGGCGTGGCCTTGACTTAGGGTTCCACTGCATACTCAGCAGTAGCCTGTGGGAGCCCCTCTTGGGCTGCTTTCCCTACTCAGCCCAGAGTTGGGGAGTTGGAGGAGAGGGGTTGAATTAGATTCAACTCTATTCAGACTGTAGCTGGGTCCACTTAGAAATCATCCTGGCTTGTTTTAAGCCCAAACTTGGCTGATTTGTTTATTGACTCCAGAAGTTGGCATTGAAGAGTGAAAGATGCAGGCAATAGCTCCTTCCCCCAACTGCTCCCCACCCACTCCAACACTTTTCTTATTTAGGAGGCCACTGAAGAAGAGGGGAGACCATGTCCTGGCCCATAACAGTGAAAGGCTCATTGTTCTTCTGGGCTTGGTCCATTCTGCCCGTGATTCAGAAGCCCTTTCCCTACCCAGCAAGACTGCACTTTTGTGCCATCTCTCTGTTCTCTTCTTTTGTACATGTAAATAATCTGTTGTCATATATACTTGGTGCTCGTGCCCTGCTTGGGGCTCTGCTCTTGATGTCTGTGATGTTCTGGCCCGGGATCTTTGCATAGGTGCTATCAGCTCAAACATCACTCAGAGATGCTTCCCGTGAAAATTCAGTGCCGTTTCCACAGTTACTCTCTATTCCATCACTCTAAGTTTTGTTCGTCTTTGTAGCACTTATTATCCTCTGGAATTATTCATTTACTTACTTGTTTAATGTTTGGCTCATCTTTGCCCCTAATGTAAACTCTGATTGCCAGCACCTGTTTACTGCTACATCCTCAGCTGCCGGCACTAGTAGGAACTCAATAAATACTTGTTGACTGAATGGATGTTTGTTTGTTTTTTTTTATAGGAATAATTTTTCAAAAGTTTAGATTCTTTTGAAAAGTCAAAGGTGTCTATTGTATTTAGCAACAGGGAACTGTTGGTGACCTTGTAGGGCATTCTCTGTGTGGAGTAAATGGGAGGCGAGGAACAGGAATTCACAAATGTAGATGCAACTCCCTCAACTTAGCTTGACCCTGAAGGGAAGCAGAGGAAAAGGTCAATGGCTGGAGCGTGCCGTTGACTCAGGAGACACTTGAGCATGTTGAAATGCTGCTGAGAAGGAGGCAGCACAGTGGGTGTATGAAGAAGGAAGAGGAGATAATTGATGGAACTAAGAACTGAGGAGGTGGGAAGGGGGAACCGAGGGGTCCAGGTGAAGTGATCAGGCATGGAGCAGTGGTGCCTTTTCATTGGAAGGGAGGGAAAGAGGAAAGGAGAGTGCAGATTCCAGTGCGTTTGCAGGGTCAGTGGCAAGAGCTTGAGGCAGTCCTTGCCTGTGGCTTTGATTTTCTCTGTAAAGTAGGAGATGAGGTGGCCTGTTCGAAAGGAGGGTGGTGGTGTTGGGGATTAGAGGTATGAAGACAGAGGAGAGGATTATAAAGAAATCACTTCTTCCCAAATCTTTGAAATCTTCTATCATCTTTTCTCCACATAAATTTATATTTTCTTTTTTATTGATTGGTTTAAAATTCAGGACAACATTTTGCCACTACATTCTTGCCTACCACTTTATATTTAGATCCAAATCCTAGATCTAAACTTGAGTCTCACATGGTTTCAGATGGAAGATCAAAAGAGTTGAGAAAGAAAGGCAGAGACTAATCTTCCCAAGGAATAAAAATTCATGAGGAAATTTTGACTATGGGAAGGTGCAAAAGTTCTACAACATTACAGAGAGATCGGGCTGTATTCTGAGACAGTAATTTGCTAAATGTCCATCTGGGTTGCTGTTCTAACAGCAGGGGAATGTGAAACTCAGGGCTGGAAAGGTACTGAGAGAGCTTCCTGCCTGACTCCATGGCACATGAATCTGCCTCATTAATAACATGATTAAGAGGTACTTCCTGTCTCTGTTTAAGTAGAATGAAGTGTGCATATGGACAAAGGTGACCTAGTTGACTCACAAGCAGGGTGTACAGTTATCATTTGGAGAGATTTTGTATACTCACTCTTATTTGTAATACAGGTTCATCACACTTGCAAGAATGATGGTTAAATGTAGTGATAAAATAATTTCTTTTTACTGAGCATCAACTACACATCCACTTGACACTACAGGGGTTTTTGTGTTTGTAGACATGAGAGGTTAGTTCATGGTCCCCATGGCCACTGAAATCATTACCATGATGCTGCAACCTAGAAGTTTCTAATTAAGCTTGGTGGAGCCTGGGGTACTTGGAGATGTCACCTTATGAGATGAAAGGGAGATGGAGCCAACAGGACTCCAGGCCACACCTCCACATCAACCAAGGTAGCTTTTAGGGTCTATGTTGACTTTTACTTTGATATAGATAAAGGATTCCACCGGAGTCTGACAATCTATACTTTCACGACTGAAAGCAAGTACTCATGCAATCCTTGTGTTAGTGATTTTCTAAATGATTTACTGAATCAAAGAGTGTACTATTTGGCATTACATCATAGGCTTGGGGTTAGTTGACTGACATTTCAGTGACTACTTATTTCCTTTTAGGCAAGAATTCACCTGTTACCAAGTTGAGTGTTTTGATGTTTGACAAATGGCTAGGTTTACCCAAAGTATGGATGAGCAAGAGCATATATTAGCAAACAATCCTGATAATTATTCCTATACTTTTATTTTAAAGAAATTTATGTGAAAGTATTATATTCAACAAGGCACTAAAAGTCCACTTTTGTTGCATAAACAACATTAATAATACATAAAATTGGTTTGAGGAGAGTGGAGAAAATGGGAGTCTGCAGCTTGAGTGGCGGCCTTACTTCATAGTAAATCAAAAATCTCAGATTTGAATCATTTAGTTCAAAAAGACCTCTTAACAATAAAACTAATTTCTCAAAAGGTGTTAAATCTAATTACCAAAGTAACATTCATATTGGATTTTGAATCACCTGAACTGTCTCGAGTCCATTAATAACCTGTGGTTGGAAGGATGTGGGGCCCACTGGTGGTCACTGGAGAGGCTGCTGGACCCCTCTCTAGAACCCAAAAGCTAAAAGGATTTTGTAAAGAAAACAGTAGATAAATCCAAGTAATTGTGGTCCAGAAAAAAGGGGCTGTCTTGTGATAAGAGGGTCTAAATTTCTAAAAGTTCCTTCCTTCAGCAGAGATGTCTGTCCTTTAGTTAGGAGATATAGAATCACCAGGAAGAAAGGGTAGGGAAGAGTATCTGGGTCCATGCTTGAGAAGGTGGCTGATGGTGGTGGAAGTCTTTTCTGCAAGTGAGTTGATGGATATTCCTAAAAAAGACAGAAAATTATTTATATCAGCTTTAACCAAACCTGCCTC
Organism: Cynocephalus volans; assembly: GCF_027409185.1. Classification (NCBI taxonomy): domain Eukaryota; kingdom Metazoa; phylum Chordata; class Mammalia; order Dermoptera; family Cynocephalidae; genus Cynocephalus; species Cynocephalus volans. The sequence continues at coordinate 50,849,496 of NC_084470.1, forward strand.
AATACAGAGAGAGATTTTTGGGCCATTCTATTCATGAAGCCACATTAGGGTCAATATTAGAGGCAGATATTTTATCACATACTGAAAACACTCCCTTGGCCCAGATAGTGGCTGATGCACAGCCCCCTGCTGACCTCCAGGCAGATCTATTTGATTAATGATGAAACGAAAATATCGTACTGTGTCTACGAAAAAGGAGGGTTGTGTAGTAGTCTGTTACTCAGAGGGTGTAGGACTCAATAAGCATTCTTGCAGCTTTTTATTAATTAAAGCATGTTTGCATGCAGATCAGAAGGTAAATTTTTCCATATGTCCCTCTCTTCCCAGTGACAGTCCATTTACAACTAATTCACTCCTAAGCAGGCCTCTTTTACAACAAGAACAAGCTGAATGGCACAGTGGGAAACAGCTGTCACAGGGAGTGTCCCCTGGGAGCCAGCCTGGCTTCCAGGGCCTCTCGTTGATGGGAGTTATTTAGGAGATCTTCCTGGATTTGGTGTTGTTTCTCTGCTCTCTGCAGCACACCAGTCTTTGGGTTTGCTACCTGTAATTTCTGTCTCAGGAAGGCAGTATTTCTTTTCTCTCCAGGAAGAAATCTCAATGCATCAAGAAGAAAAAAGCCTGGTGTCCTGGGCTGTTTTTGTTCTCGTGGTGATCCAACAGATTTTTGCATAATCTGTTTTCACTATACTTCACCATCCCCTTCTCCTGCAGCTGAAAGCTTCTCTTCTTTTTCTTCTGGCTTACAAGCCTTCTGAGTCAGATTCTTTAGCAGAGTCTGTTTTCTGCTGATGGAGATGATTAAGGATCTCTACTGCCAGCTGCAAGATTTTGCATTTATTTTCAACTAGAGCTTTGGCTGCAAGCAGTAAAAAAGTCATTTTCCAAGTTTTAATTTTTTTCTTCCAGCTAATGCTTTGCTGACTCCTAGTTATTTGGCTTAGAATATAAATAGTATCTGTTTTCTTCAACTTGTTAATGCGGATTATGGTATCATCTGATGTTCCTGACTTTTCATCTTCTTACTATGGTAATCTGCTAGCTAAGTCTTTATTTTAAAAATCATCCTGTCCATTTCTTTCCCTATGATTTTTCTGCTCTGATTCAAAGATCAAGATCATGCTGTTTCAGCTGCACAGAACATTTATCAAGAACTTTGACTTCATTACTTTCCTAAGCCACAGCTTCTGAGACCTGAGATCTTATCTGATTTTCTTGCTGATCTCAGTAGGCAGGGGGCAAGGGCAGGAGCAGCTGGGGACAGAAAGAGACCACAGCTTTCTGTCCACTCCAGGCTTCCCTGTTTCCCCTCCAATCAAGCTCTACTGCCACCCCTTTCTCTTCTTCCAGCTCCAAACTTTCATCTCTTTCCCTATTTATCATCCCAACAAACACATCTCTGACTGCAATATCTATTTTTCTACAACTTAAATTTACAGAAGATCTTGGTTTATAGATTTCTAGCAGAGCTACTAACAACATATTTACATTGCTCTGGACATTATACCCTTGGCACTGTCTTCTCTCTCCATATCTTGCCCCTGGTTGCTAACTGAGATTCTGCCCAAACCATCACCACTCTAACTTGTGTAGTTTCTCACCATCAAGCAACCAGCAGTGGCCCCTAACAGGGATGCTGACCCACAGCCAGGTGCATTCTGGCTCCAGGTCTTTCCATCCCCAAATGGCCTGTACCATGGTCCCATCAAGCCTTGCAGGTTACACTAGGATGAATCTACCTCCTTAACTTGCTTTCACCTACAGTTTTAATTTAGTAATACTTGCATTGTCTTAAGTCTTTGGAGGTTCTCAGCCAATACGTGAACCCAGCTTCTCATATGGTACCTTTCCTCTTCTCATCTAAGTTTCTTTTTGATGAGCTGTTGGGGTCCTAATATGAGAATCTCTGGAGTTCAAAGAAAGAGGTGGGAGCATTTGGCACCAAATGTGCTTGTGTGTGTGTGTGTGTGTGTGTGTGTGTGTGTGTGTGTGTGTATGAGAGAGAGAGAGAGAGACTTCTTGTAGCTTTTTTCCTCTGGGAGAGGGAGATTCCTTCTCTTCCGTTCCATGTCTCCCCATGCTCCAAATCATGCTGACATGAGGTTATGGCTCCTGGTACGGTAAACCTCGTGAGGGTCCTTACTCATACGGAGGAGGTTTGGCTGGCAGTTCACTCCAATTCCTTCTCCCTTCTGACTTGTGAAATTCAAGTATCTGTGAAAATGAAAAAAATGTTAGTGTACATATGTCACCCAACAAAGCTTTATAAAGCTATTTTTTTAAAGGCAGCTCCGTTTTCTGAATATTTTAAAGTTTCATTGAGATAGAACTGATTTTGAACAATGTTATATAATTACATCTTCATACAGGAATGCAGTAGCCAGCTTGTTTAGCTCAGGACACTACTTACACAGGGGAAAAATCAGTCTTGTGTGTTTGTTTTTTTCTAAATATAGAATTCATTTTTGTCTTAGAATCTGAGTACCCTGTTTAAAATTTTTTAGGGGACTAACCACCTTTGCTCTCCACCCATGTTTTTTAGAAGCCCCCCTTTCACGGAACCCTGGTGCACTAAGCACTTTTATAGTTAAATATCTAAAAGATAAACATAAAAGTGTCCATCCTCAAGTTCATGGGCAAATCTACCCATTGCCAGTGTCACTGACCAACAGGGTCAATATTTGCTGATTGAACAAATAATGAAAATACATTGAAGATAAAAACCATTTAGGGATTTATTGTGTGTAAGTAAAGACATAGAAATGAAATGAAAATTCCACCTGTCAGGCAGAGGATCCAAACCATAACTTTAGATGCACAATCTCATGTAACTATTCCAGACAATGGCAGAGCACACCTAATGTGTGCTACCATTTCCTCCACTTACGCTACTCTCTCCTGTACACACACAGGGCTCGACACCAAGACTCATAAGGTGCACTGAGCACACCCTGTATTTGCAAGTGTTCACTTTAATTGGCTGATGGTCTTGTGCTGGTGGTGGTGGGGGTGACAATCTGGGCTAAAAGCATGGATCAGGGAAGCTCTCACACTCTCACCAGAAGCAGGAGTTGACCATGGCAGCTATCACTTCACCATCACTGGGAGATGTGGTATGTGAGGTGGTTCAGAGTAAGGGATTTGGAAAGCACCCCTGTGGTCAAACCTCTGTCTGAGTGTGACTACTTGTGAGACCTTGGACAAGTGACTAAAGCTCTCTAAGCTTCAGTTTTTTTTCTCTGCTTTGAGCAGTATTTCTACAGATATTTCTATTTAGGCCTTATCCACAATTAATACTTATGAAGCAAAATTTTGTTTGAATGTATATGAGAGATTTTCAAAAAGTTTACAGAAGGATTTGTGTTATCATTTAATTCCATTTTTCCATCAACTTTTTAAATTACCCTCATATTATCCTGTCAGTATAATCTGATCTAATATATTTCTTGATTTAAAAAAAATAATTATCTAATTTCTAAATATACACTCCATATCTTGATATTCCTTCTTATCTTGCTGTTTAAATCCTGGCTATTTTGCTAAATTTTAAAACCTCCACATAAGAGCAAATATAGTAAATTAAGTTTTCCAACTGTTTTTGAAAGTAGTGGTTCAAAGAAAGCTGCAGGAAAATGAGCAAGAACACTAAATTCTTGGAAAGGGTATGGATTTATGTATCAAAAATGAACCAGGATGTTGTTCTGTTTCTTGCTAACTATATGACTTTGGGTAAATCATTTAACCCCTCTGTGCCTTGGTTTCTTGATTTGTGGGAGTAGAAATGATGACTGCCTTGCCCTCCCCACAGGGCTATTGTGCAGATCACAAAGATTTTAGGGCCTAAAGGTTTAGCACACTTAGATGGAAATAAGTTTTCAACGGGACTATTATGAAGGGGGCTGGTTAACAGAAGTCTGCTTACCTGTGCTTAGTCCTATAGAACTCTAGAAACCTGACTACTGTGATCAAGTAGAGTCTAGCCAGTCTATTTATCAATATAGGACAATTCTTGGAGCTGCATGGTGCTGAGAAAAGGAGGTGTTGATCCCATACTCTGGACAGAGAACCATATGTGACTATACTTACATTCTAGCTGAATGAACTGAGCTTCCCGAGTGGGGCAGGCTTGAGGAACATAAGACATTTGGCAACCCAAAGAACTTTTGCTTTGCCAAGTGGCATTACAATCCTGGGATAGAGCCAAAGGACTCTGGACTAAGAAAGGCAATTTTTGAAATTATGTGGGAAGAGGCAGGAGAGAGAGACCACCAAGGAATAAGAAATGTAAAGAGAAAATCTTTGAAAAGAGCACAAAAAAGAATTGATGACAAAATCTAATTAAGTTTTATCTGTGGATTGTGGATATTCCTTTCTGATCGAATGCTTTTTGAAGACTTCATTTTTTGGAGTGTATTTTTTTTCTCTTTGAGATGTGCTAAAGCACTAAGTATAAACTCATGGAGGGTTTAGGCTAGGAGCAGAATCCACTGTAAATTGCTCGGTCACACTTGATTTTCCTACATCAGTGTGCTAGCTGCTTCGAGCCAGCTTCCCCCAGTATTACAATGATTATGACCACGGTGTGAGGTATGGCCAACCCCTCTGATGCCCAGTGGGTAAGGTCCATAGTTGTAATGGCAGGTTTTAGGACAGCAGCTTTAACATCAAATCTAAGAATTTTCTGGCAGAGAAAAGATGGAGAGGAGAGGAAAGAGAAAAGAAGGACATGGTAGATAAGCCAGCATTTAGAAAATGCCTGTGACAGGAAGAGCATTACACTAGGTACGTTAGGAAAGTCACCCCCAAAATTCAGTTCATACAAATGCAGAGATGGTGTGGCACAGGGGAAGTAGGTGTGACTTAAGAGTTAGGAGATCCAGGCTCTATTCTTAGATTTGTTACTAACTAGCTATGTCATTCCAAACAGTCCAAACTGTGGTCTTTGATTCACCCATCTATACAACAAAGGAGTTGGATTAAAGGGCCTTTGAGAAACTTTTCAGTTCTGAAATTCTGTGATTTAAATGAACTATGTTATCTTTAGTTTGAATAAAGAGAACATACATGTGGAGCACAAGGACACTCAGATCCACATGGTTCCTGTGCTTGTGGTGAAAGTGTACACAGAGAAATTGAACTGATCTATTTCCTGAGCTGGAAAGTTGTTGGTAGATAGGCCTATCAACATTTATTCACTGATGGGCAATGCTTTCATCTACTGCTTTTTGTGGTTGCCTCTGTTTTTTATTTTTCACAGCAGTTGGGCTACACACCTCACTTGACCTTTTCCACTTCTACACCTCCAGTCAAAAAATAAACTCTGACTAGAACCTCTTAAATTACCCTTCTCTTCCTCTCATCTTCTCTGAGTCCCTTCTGGCCCCTCTTCCCCTTTAAAAAAAAATCTCAGAAAAACTTCTCTCAGGACTCTCAGGTGCAAGGGACAGAAACAAAGAAGATGTATCTTCAAAGCATGGACAGTATAGTGTTGAGCTGGTCTCAGGGCTGACAGTGTCTAGAGCTCTTTCTGTCTTTCTTTGTTTATGTGTCTACTCTTTGGACCCAGCATGTGACCAAGGGTCATGAGGCTCTAGGATTTTCCCAGCTTTATATGCCTACCCACCCCTTTGGTCAGGAAGCAGTATCTATTTCTGAAGAAGGTGGGGAGGCCAATTGAGGATGCATTGATACTACCACAGGGAGAATAATTGTGGGTTGAACAGCTGCAGATAGAATTGTAGTCTGACAGGATTTATCCCCCCTCAGCACTTTGAAGATATCACCCCATTGTCTTCTGACTTCCATAATTGCCAATGAGAAATCCACTGTCAGTCTACTTGTCCTTCCACTGTAAGTAAATTATGTTTTCCCCTTGGTTGCTTTTATGATTTTTCTCTTTATCTTTGGTGTTCTAAATTTTCACAATGAAGTCACTAAATATGGGTTTGTTTTTATTCATTCTACTCAGGATTCAAGTTTCTTCAATCTGAAGATACATGTCTTTCTTCAGGGATGTGCAGAAAAGTAAAAGATATTGTTGCATAACCGTGAAACGGCAAAAATAAAAAAAAAATTATCAAGTGTTGGCAAGAACATGGGGAAAATTCTCATAAGCTGCCGATAAGAATTTATAAGCTATTACAACACCTTTGGGGTGCAATCTGGGGATATTAAAAAAGCAGTTTATTGTATAACCTATGATCAAGCAATTATGATTTTAGGCACTCATCCCAGAGAAAAATTGAATTTATAGAAAAAAGAGATACACATAAATTTGTTTAATGAATTATTTTTTGCCATTGGGGGGAAAAAGAGATAGAAAAAGTTAACCAAAATGCTCACCAATAAGAGAATGAGTGGACCAATTGTAGTATATTCATAAATAAAATCCTAAACAGCAGTGAAAACAATGAATCAGATGCACCACGTCAGGTAGATAAATTTGGAAAACAAAATGAGGAATATAAAAAGCAAATACTAGATGGCAAATGCAATATGATGCCCTATGTATAAACTTTAACAAACCACATTACTATCTTGTGTATTTCTAATAAGCAGAAGTCATAAAATCTCACACTTTATCTATAATGCAATAGAATAAAAAATGACAACAAAGTAAAAGGATATCCAATAAATCTATATTCTTAGGAATAAAAACAATTTTTAAGAACTCCTGGTTTGAGGAAATAATAGAAATTAAAATCTATATAGAAATAGCTAAATATTAGCCAGACAGATATGTGTTTGGGGAGATAAGTGGGAGACTGATGGAAATCCTGGAGTGCCTGTAAGGGTACAAGTCTTAGAAAACAAAAATGTTTCTTTGGAGTTGGTTTTGGGTGTGGACTTATGATTGTGCCTTCTCATGGTTTCTGACATGGGGAAACAAGGGGAAGAGATGGAATATACTCTTCTCCCACAAATCTTCCTTTCGCAATAGATAGGAAAACAAACACAGTAGAAGACAATAGAATGTTGTAGAATGTGGAGGGATGTAAAATGGACAGTATTAAAGTAGAGGGAATCTCAGAGTATAGGAAAGAATGTGCATTAGGTGTTATCTTGTGCAGAGAGCTGGTGTGGTCAAGCACAGGCAGTTGCCCAAAGCTCCAACAGGGCCATGGCTCTGTGTCCTTGAGTGAGCACTGCCAAACCTAGCCATGTTTAAGAAGCAAGTAAAAATATGGCAACGATGTCAGAGGAAGGTGGGAGGGGGGCTGGGGTGAGAGACAATGCCTGAGAGTAGGGAGGAAGAGTGGTAGACTCAGATAAGATATGGCTCAGATGCCATGCCCCTAGGAATAGGAATCAAGCTAAGTACTGTCCCAAGGAAGCTGGGGGTGGGTGGGGGTGGGGGGGGTGAGGCCAGAGTGTCCTGGCTCCCTCACTTGGTGATACCATGGCTGTCTGTGGAAGTGCCAATAAAAAGGCAGGGCAATTTAACTACACAGAATCTTCAGGTAGAAATGTTTCTCTTGCCTAAATTCTGGTGCTAAATGAAAAACAAAATGAGAACCTCTACTATGAACAGTTTCTAATGATGAGATATCTAAGGCCATACATTCCTGGAATAACACGGTGGGGTGGGGGTAGGAGTAGAATACATGTTAGACCACTGGTGAATGAGAACAAAGTACCATTCGAGTCCCATCCAGGCCCAATAAAGAAACTTAGAAACCCTTCAGCTTGTTTTAGATTTTGGCAAAGCCAGGCACCATACTCAGAGCTTGCTGGGGTCTATGCTCCATGTCATCCAGAACACACACAGTTACTACAGAATAATTGTGGAGGGGAGAGCATAGCATACATTAATTCATGCAAAAATTTGGATATTAGTTCAAAAATGTTAAAATACTGGATTCTCAATTCTTGTCTGTTGTGGAAATAAAACTTGGGGATGGATCAAAATATCTGGAAATTACTTCAGACTGGTGGACAGCTAAATGTAATGTGCCTTGGATGTTATAACTAAAATGTACTGTAATCCAATTATACATTTTATCTTTTAAGGTTTGTTCCAGGGAGCACTACCCAGTAAATATTATAGAAATTATATAAAGCTCCAATAGCTATTCTGTACTAATTTCTTGAGTGGATATTCTCAACCACAATGTCTGGCAGATGACTGTGACAATTCCAGATGTTGACTGATTTCATGTTTAGACATTTTGACTGGTTTTGGGAAATCTGAGGTGTGTACTCAGAATTGTCCTGGTAGATGCTTAACAACTGAGTCTCTGGGTAAAAAGCCTTGATTTATAGCGTTTGCCAATTTCCATGGTGTAAATATTTCCACTATGCTGATTTCAAGCTGTAAATGTGATATCCCTCAATGCAGAATTGGGAGATGTGCACAACTGATTCTTGTGAATCAGCACAGGTCAGTGCCAGGGCACCACTGTAATACCCACAGCCTCTGTGAAACTAGGGTGTACTACTAAAAATTAGACCCCATAAATATACAAAAGCACTAGTAAAAGAAAAATATAAAGGGAATATAAAATAAATTCAAATCAGGGAGCTCAAATGGAGAAAATTGACAGGATTCTTTTGAAACTTTGAGAGGTGATATTTGTCTATATTCTACATTTCATTATTATCTTTTGTTAATCAAGCAGGCTATCTATGTACGATAGAGTGTTCTGAACTCTTAGTTTCATTGGTGTTCCCCTAGATGGAGGCTGGGGCTTCTTTCCTTTCAGACATTGGTGCTAAGGTGATGCATGCCAGAGAATCAGTGGGACCTGCACACCGTGAGGCCAGTTTCAAGAAGGCTGAGCTGAGGGTCAAGAAAGAAGAAAAGATATGGAGTTTCCTGAATTTTGGGGTGGAAACACTGAAATTTAGACCTACGATTTGATATGACTATATAGCTTTTTGTGGTTGTTGACATTAATAAAAACAAGAAAAATTATTTGCTCAAAATTTGAAAAAAATGGATCAGTAAACTCTTTCATTAGAGTAAGGCAAAAGAACGTATTAAAATAGAGGTGAATTGAAAATGTCAATAAGAATCCATGGACAATTTTTTTTTAAAGAAGGCTTTACCTGCTCTGTCCTTACAATGATATATGCTGTTGAATATTTTTGCTGCATCCTGCCAAATTCCGATAGGAATGTGGAACAGCTTATTTGTCGATCTAGTGCCTGTGGCTCCTAAAATGATTCTCTGAAAAAAGGAACCAGTGTCCCTTGGTAGGATAGTTGATTTCATATCTCTGGGCAGGGAAAAAAAAACCAGAATTAGTTTGTGAATTCTAGATGTTGAAAGCAAGCAAGGTTGCGTTAGGGCATCAGAGAGTCATAAGTTCACATGTTGCAAAAAAGAAGATAAAATAGAATTGCCTAAAAAACACACCTGCATTGCTGAAGTTGTTTACTGAAAAGGCTGAATATTGATTAACCCAAATTACGTGACGTGTACGCTTAAGTTTTTATAACCAACAGTTTGAATATGCAGGTGTTGTTCTTTCTACAAGAAGACAAACCTGTAACAAAACACAGTCAGAAGGGGGTATTACAGCATATTACCACAATTCCAAAACTCTCTGTGAAATGTGGTTTATTTGCCAGAAAGGGAGGCAAGCAGATTGGAGAGAATCAGTTCTGGCGATGCTAGAGATGACCTGTAAGAGTTGTTCCTGTTTTCTCCCCAGGAGTAAACTACAAGCCTTCTGCGTGCTCCCAGCAGCAGAAAGCCACGTTGAGGTTTATCAACCACCCGTGTGTGGGCACTATTGCAAGTTCTGTTCTGTTGTTTACGGCCATTTATCCAACAATGATTTACTCTGTTCAGGGGCTCTCCACCCTCATCCTATACTATTTTTTATTACCACGTGTCTGTACACTTCAGATGACAAATTGGAACCAGTTTCTCTACCCTCAGTAGAGATCACTGTGACTCAGTGTAAGGGGAGAAAATCTTACAGATGTCAGGAAATGTTAAGTGGACAGTGACGAACAGAAAACATTGAGAGGGCAACATCAAATAGAAAAAAAAGTATGTTGGTGAGGGAGAAGTATCAAAACTAGTTTAAAAAGTAATAGGAGAAAGATAACGAGGAAATGTACCATAAAATTATAAATTTTAACTGAGCTTCTTCTCCTAAGGAGATTTTAAAATTAAGGAAATATAAGAAGTACGAGAAGAAACAGAAAGTAAAATGATAAACAGTAGGTTTGACTATAAATATCTGAGGGAAAACATGCTTGCAATAAAAACCAAAAGTATAAAAATCAAGTGGAAATACAAGTTAATATAATGTCAGTTGATATCTATAAGAACTAAATCTATGATAAAACAAATGAAAAAATAGTCAGTTTAACACCAATTGGTGCCCATAATAACATCTGGTTCTTTGCAAAATTCATATTTTAGACACATACTATGGTTTGCACAAAATTGGAAGAAAACCAACTAAAAACAGGTTTTCATCGGCACATCATAGCACGGTGCCAAACACATGCGACTAGGATCTCAAACCACTTTCTCCAAAGGAGGTGGCAGAGAAAGCATGATTTGGGCAAGAAATGAGCAATACAGAGAGACCATCCAGTGGATGGCATGATGGAGGTATTGGGTGGAAACTGAGTGGGATCAAGGGAGAAACAAAGAAAGGAGGGTTTTGGTGTTCTATAAATACACGCATCCTGAGTGAGTGTTAGGGCGATCTGAGCACTGCTGTGGTCAGTGTCAGTCACCCGAGATTAGCAGACCTGTCTTGCTCAGTCTCCTCTGCTTCTCTCCTATGAGTCTTACTGTGAGAACTCACCCTGGGGGCTTGTGAGTTGAAATTCGGTTTATAGCAATCAAGACAAACTGTTTTCCTTGCTCCTAACATCTATAAAGGAAAGTTGAGACCCTTGGAGAGAGGGTAAAAAAGGAGGCTGTCAACACAGGAGCATCCCTCCTTTATTGGCTCTTCAAATCACTGAAAATAACTTGTGGGGATTTGGGAAATCCCGCTCTGGACACAGTTGAAAACCTGTGGCTTGGATGTATGCAAAAAAAAAAAAAAAAAAAATTCCAGGAGGCTGTATCTCTAGCTCTTCAGTAAGCAGGAGAAATGGGCCTTGCTGAGGCTTTGCAGGTGGTGAATGTCAACTTAAGAAGAAGAAAGTGTGGACTTAAGTGATAATTATTGGGGAAGGCTGATTTGTCAGCCCCCCATTGTGAACACCCAGAAAAAACTTAGGGGTGTTTAGAGGAGTTCAAATTCCTTCCTTCACAGGTTGGGGACTTGAAGCCATTTGTGGAGCATAAGTGTAAATTTTATCTAATTTCTACAGTCATAGGCTGCTGAGTGCACAGTCAAAATAACATTCCACATACAATGTACTCCTGTCTGCTACTCATTCTTCTACTTCTCTTGCTTTGCCTCCTTACTCGGACTTGGTGGATTCTATCATGTAATGTTTGCTGTTGTCCTGCTTCTTTCTGGCTCTTGCCATCACTATCTGAACTTTGGGTAGCCCAATCCTGCTTTCCCCTAAGTCTCAGACAGTGGCTTCTTCTGGATACCGAGAATCTGGACCATCTCCTGCTGGAAGCTTTGCTACTCTAACTAAATTCTAGTACCTAAGGGACTCTATCCCAAAATACGACGGTACCTCAAAAAGTTTGTGGAAAAATAGAATTGAAAGAAATATGAATTTTTCCATGAGCTTTTGAAGTAACCCTATATAAGCACACCATATTTGTTCTCTCTCATCATGTGGTCAATCTGTCTCTGTTCTCTTATATACCAAAAAGCATTTTTTCTGAATTAGTTGTTCACTAACATCAACTTTATACAGAGTGTATTCCATAGTTTCTCATAAGAGCTGGTGAAATTTTGGAGTCAGAAATGTCCCCACGAATAGTCATTATCTGCGTCTGTAAGACATTGAAGGCTTAAAATGACTTCTTAGAATCACAGAGCTGTTGAACAAGTACAGACATTAGAGTTTATATAGCCCACTGTGTCATAACTTACAGGTGAAGAAACTGAGTGCAAGAGAGGGTAAATAACTAGCCCTGAGTCTTTCAGAGAAGCCGCACTAGAAGTCACACTTCTGGACACGGTGTTCAGAACATTTTGCATCGTTAAAAACAGTTCAGTAAATTAGATCATTCTGGATGCTGGAAGCCACACTTCCTAACCCAGTGTTCAGGACACTTTCTATCAAGAACAATTTAGTAAGTTACATCACTTTGAAGGCTGTGGATAGATCAGAGTGGGGAGAGACTGGCAGAAAAAACATTTAGAAGGCTGTTGTAAAAGTCCAGGAAGGAGTAGATGAGGGAATGGAGGCTAATTGTCAATAGAGTAGGAATTCATCTGCTGGATTTAGAATTAATTTCCTCACCTGCAAATGATACAAAGACCCATCTGTCCCATCCCTCTACTTCCCAGGGTCCAGACATTCCACACTGAGATAGCACTGTGGGTAGTTACACAGAAGAGGTCTCCAAGTGGCTCAGCATGGATGGAGTGTAGAGGTGTGTGTAGGGGCAGAGCCGGAGATAAGACCACTTCCATGAATTGAATTTCCGTGTAAAGTCTGGGATAGATGCTCATTGTACCTAAGAGCTGAGCCTGTGGTAAGGTCCCAGAGGAGGATCCAACACAGAGTGGAACTATTGGAAAGCCTGGTGCCAAAGAGGGTACAAGCACAGCCACCCCTGGTTTCAGCCTGTGAACCAGGAGCCATAACGTGGGGCAGTGGAGATCCATGACAGAGGCCATTAGGACACCTGGAGCAGGGAGGAGCAAGGTGTCCCAAACTGTGGCTGAGAGCAGCCCTTCTGGGAACAGTGGATAATGCTGGGGAAATGGGAGACGAGAACTCAGGGGGCAGCCCCGAGAACATGATGGCTCAGAAGGTGGCCCAGCTGGATGGAGCCTACAATCATTCACAGGCTCTTATAAGCACTTTACAGCAGCAGAACCAACTCACACACTTGGACATTGCTAAGTGTTTAATCACAACCAACAGTGCTTCCAAGTGTGGTTCTTGGAATAAACTGAGTTGTTCCCATGTCCAGCCCAGCCACTTGCCCATAAGCACAGATCACATAAACACCATTTCTCCCTTCCACTGACATGCATTAAAGATTAACTTTGCTATGCCCAATTAGGTATTTTATAAGATAACATGTTATTTCATTTAGTCATTAGGCAGATCTTTTAGATAGTATCTTACAGATGAGAAAAAAATAAGGTCTGGAGACCTACCCAGAAGTCACACAGCTGACAGAGGACCTGAAGTTCCGACCTCTATGTAAACTCGATTCCTCAGCCCTCATTTCCTAGTAAATCCCAATGAATTGAAACTGCCTGTGCCCCCCACAAGCCGGCAGGCCTCAGGGTACCTTCCCTCAGGGATGGGTGATCCTGCAATTGCCACCCACTCTCCCGTGTATGTGTCCAGGATGCCCCCTCTTGCTGGCTGGCCAGCAGTGGCCATGGGTGGTGAGTCACGGGGTATTGTAGGGAAAGTGGCATAACCCAGCTCCACACTTGAACTCTTCAAATCCAGGTGGGGCAAGACCAAGGTCAAAGGCTATGGCTTCAGATGGAGATCTCTGTATTGGGCAAAGTCCTGGTTCTCAATCCTCTCTGGCCCAGCTCCTGGTTTTTGCTGGATCCTGATTTCCCCCAGGATTACTCCATTATCCTTCTCATTCATCTTAATAAAACATGGACACCATTTATTGAGTGTTTACCATGTGCCAGACACTGAACTAAGCCCTTTAGAAATGTTGAATTTTCATGACATTAGATATACAGCTTTATTATCCAAGTTTTATAGAAGAAGAAATACATCTGCCCTGAGACATTAATAAGTTGCCCAGGATTCCATGATTAGTGAGAAGCGAGGCAGGGATTCGAATCTGGCAGCCTGAATCACTGGCTTTCTTGACTTCCATATGGACCTTCCATTCCCCCGGAGTTCTTGATTATGCCCGCTTGTCTGACTCCAGACTCTGACCACAGCTCTTCTTTCTCATTTCAAGTCAATGACTCACAGGCAACACGGGCTCCTCAATAACTAGCTACAGTCATGAATGTTTTGATCATGTAATGTCCTTCAACTGGACACCTCTTGACCCAGAAGTTTCTGGGTTTAACCCCTTGGAAAATGAACTAACCCCTTGTTCCAGATGAGACCTACTCCAATGTTGAAATCCAAGACTAACTCATTTCTAAAGCCAGGCATGTCCTGACTTGCTATTTGCTGGGTGAACATCTGTCTACACCACTTCTTACCTATTAGAAGACCTGCTGAAATCCAAATGCAAAATATGTGTTTATTATGCTTTGTGTTAATGGCGTGTGTTGTTGAGGCTGTGCTAGACTGAAGTCTATACACCCAAAGCAGATACACCCAAATTGATTAATAGCTTAAAGGTAATCAAAATTTGTACCTTGGCTCAGATGACAGTCCAGGGCAGGTGCATGGATTTGCTGGGCACCTCTCTTCCACACAGTTATTTAAAGACCTACAATGACAGAGGCTCTGCTGTTACCAGTCCACAGCTTCCAATGTCACTATTGTCATGTCCTTCTCAGTCAAGCAGAAGGAGGAAAGAGTACGGAAGGATGCACAAAGAAGGTTTTTATGGGCTATAGTCAGAAGTAGCACATACTACTTCTGCTCACATCCCATTGGCTGAAATTCAGACGAAGGGGCTCTACCTGCAAGGGAGGCTGGGGAATGTAACTTAGTTGTGTGCCCAAGAAGGGAAGCAGACTTTGGTGAACAACAGTTTGTTTCCACTCTCCACTTCTGATAAATAATAGTCTGCACATTCATATTTTAACTTTCTCTTTTAGTTTGCTCTTCTGCATTTTCCTGGACTCAACCTTTATATACTTATAGTCTTCCACGTTACTGAATGTGTTTACTCTGTAAGCATCTATGGAATGTGGCAGGAAAGAAAGAAGTATATGACAATATAAAGAATATAACAGAAAACAGCAATGAGTAAAATAACTCTTGTCTCTTCTATGCACAGATGGAAAAGAAAATGGGAAGACAGCAGATTGTTTTGGTTTTGAGGAAAGACGTACACTTGGGTAATGTTTGCCCACATTTTATAGGTCTTAGGTTGTATCTCGGACATAGTTCCCATCTACAGAGCTATTCTTATGGCTGTAATAAGGGAAACCTGATGCCCGTCTTGTGATTAGGCACATTACAGATGCAGATGACTGAGAAATATAGGCATCCATGCTTAACTGGAATTCTAGTTACAGATTTTTTCATTAAGACAGAGCAAATAAAAATCACTATATTTATAAACATTATAATTAGAACGTGAAATTCACAGTATTTCTCATTTATTTCAGCGTTATTCATCACTAATTAATGTATTTCATTCTACCTTCAGATTTGAATAAAGATGTCTTCATGTATAAAGCTTGTCCAATTAATTATTGGAAATTCATATAATGAAATAATATGTAATATTTGAAAAATGGATGAAAATTTTGTTTGTTGTTACTGAATAATCTCCAAGACATATAAATGAACAATGCAATGTCCAGGGAAGCTGAGAGGATATGGAAGCCTAGTTTAAAGAGCAAATCCTGGCTTGTATTCAGAACAATGCCTGTTTATTTTCAAATGAAGGGAAATGGTGAGACTGGTACATGTGTACCATTTTTGCTCCCCTTTTCTTAAATTT
The DNA here is from genome assembly GCF_027409185.1 of Cynocephalus volans. Lineage (NCBI taxonomy): Eukaryota > Metazoa > Chordata > Mammalia > Dermoptera > Cynocephalidae > Cynocephalus > Cynocephalus volans. Next base: position 50,865,169 of record NC_084470.1, read on the forward strand.
TAATTTATCAATATACAATATACTTGATTTTCATGTCCCTTCATCAATTTCTCCTTTTCCTCCCTCCTTCTCCCCCCTCCCCCCATCAACATCATATCTGTTCACTTGTCTTAACAAAATCAAGGAATTGTGATTGTGTGTCTTCTTCCCCCACCCCACCCATGTTCATTTGTTTATTTACTTATTTATTTTTATTAGCTCCCACAAATAAGTGAGAACATGTGGTATTTCTCTTTCTGTGCCTGGCTTATTTCACTTAATATAATTTTCTCTAAGTCCGTCCATATTGCTGCAAACGGTTGTACTTCATTTTTTTTCATAGCAGGGTAGTATTCCATTGTGTATATATACCACATTTTCCTTACCCATTCATCCAATGATGGGAATTTAGGTTGGTTCCAACTCTTGGCTATTGTAAATAGTGCTGCAATAAACATTGGAGTACACGTATCCCTTCAACATGAAAATTTCCATTCCTCTGGGTATATACCCAGCAGTGGAATAGCTGAGTTATATGGTAGATCTGTCTGTAGTTGTTTGAGGAACCTCCATATTATTTCCCATAAAGCCTGCACCATTTTGCAGTCACAACTCTTTTACAAGAGCCACATAATTGGGTTTCCACTCAAGGACTCCTAGGGAAGAAATACACCTGGAATTCCAATATGAACATGTTGCTGTGAGAGAGCAATCTTCCCCTCCTGTATGTCATAAGAAAGCAACAAATGAGTGGGAAAGCTGTTAAACACCATTTTAGCAAAACTGGAGATAAATAGGATCTAGGTTTCAAAAAACTGGAGCTGCCAAAGGCAATTAAAATAAGCTCAGAAGCCGCTTGCGGGAAGTGAGGAGACAGGTAGCCCCATGGCAGGGGATTTCAGAAATATATGTCCTGTAGAAGAAGGCACGCTGAAGTGATGAACTTACATCTCTTGCATATAACAAGAGCTGAAGGATCTGGGGAGGCTGGGTGGAGACTGAGTAGAAAGCATATGGGGCTGGGGCAAGGAAGGCAAGGAAAATGCGTGGTGAATAGCAAGCAATGGCAAATCCCAGAAACACCACCTCACCAAAAAACAAAAAGAACAAAAAGAAAAAGAAAACCAGCAAAATGTCTACCTCTTGCAAATGGATAGTCCAGAATACCCAATTAATCCAGTGCTGAGAACAAAAAGTAATTGGCCTAGCATCAGTGGAAAGATATCATTTAAAAAGTCATTAAAACTTATCAGCTAAAGAATACCAGAAAAACTTGCAATGCAATAGATGAACACTGTAACTCAGTATTTTGCCATGAGTTAAAAAAAAACCAAAAAACACAAAAACCCTTAAGACATCATTTGCCACTATGAAGGAAGATTACCCAGTAGAAATGCAAGGACCCAAGGGTGAAGATAAAATGTTAGTTGTTAAAAAGAAACAGAGAAAATAAAAAGCAATAACCTAGTAGAACGCAACCATACAACACTCCCATTTATCTTCTTAGTAGTCAGTCAGTATTCATAAGATTTCTGGCCAGGGTCAAAATTGCATTGGGCATCCCCAGGAGGGAGAGACAAGTTATAGACATGCTATAACCCTATAACAGAGAAAATGAAAACACTACAAATCATAAGGGATACGGCTAAAACTGTGCTGAGATGAAAGTTAATAGCCTTAAGTTCTTATATCAATAAAAAAAGTTGAAGAGTGAAAGTACATGAAATAAGCACCCTACCCAAAATGCTAAAAAATAAACAATAAAATAATCCAAGAAAATGCAGAAGGAGAGAACAATAAATATGAAGGCAGAAATTACTGAAGTAGAAAAGAGAAAATCTAATAAATCTGGAAGTTTTATCTCAAACTCAGTTCTTTTTTTAAATTTAATTTTATTTAACTGTACTTCTTAAAATACATTGTACTTGATTTTCATGCCCCTTTACCCATTCTTCTCCTCCCCCACAACATTGTATCTGTGCACTACGCTTAAATAGTTCAAGGAATTTTTGTGGTTATTCTGTCTTCTTCCCCCCATCCTTTATTTGTCTCTGTGTTTATTTATTTATTAATTTTTAGCTCCCACAAATAAGTGAGAACATGTAGTATTCCTCTTTCTGTGCCTGACTTGTTTCACTTAATATAATTTTCTCTAAGTCCATCCATGTTGTTGCAAATGGTAGTATTTCATTCTTTTTTATAGCAGAGTAGTATTCCATTGTGTAGATGTACCACAGTTTCCTTATCCACTCATCAAATGATGGACATTTCAGCTGGTTCCAGCTCTTGTCTATTGTATATGGAACTCCAATAAACATTGGAGTACATGTATCCCTTCGGCATGATGATTTTCATTCTTCTGGGTATATTCCCAGCAGTGGGATTGCTGGGTCACATGGTAGATCGATCTGTAATTGCTTGAGGAACCTCATATCATTTTCCATAAAGACTGCACCATTTTGCAGCCCCACCAACAGTGGATAAGAGTTCCTTTTCCTCCGCAACCTCTCCAACACTTACCGTTCTCAGTCTTTTGGATATTAGCTATCCTAACTAGGGTGAGATGGTATCTCAGTGTGGTTTTGATTTGCATTTCCCAGATGCTGAGTGATATTGAACACTTTTTCATGTGTCTGTTGGCCATTCATATATCTTCCTTTGAAAAATGTCTGTTCAGCTCCTTTGCCCATTTTTAAATTGGGTTATTTGTTTCTCTGTTGTAAAGTTGTTTGAGATCCTTGTATATTCTGGATATTAATCCTTAGTCAGATGTATATTTAGCAAATATTTTCTGCCACTCTGTTTGTTGTTTTCTTACTCTGTTGATTGTCTCTTTTGCTGTGCAGAAGGTTTTTAGTTTGATATAATCCCATTTGTTTATTTTACCTTTAGTTGCCTGTGCTTTTTGGGTCTTATTCATGAAGTCTGTACCCACTCCTACTTCCTGGAGTGTTTCCCCTATGTTTCCTTTAAGTAGTTTTATTGTTTCAGGGTGTATATTTAATTCTTTAATCCATTTTGAGTTGATTTTGGTATATGGTGAAAGATACGGGACTAGTTTCATTCTCCTACATATGATTATCCAGTTTTCCCAGCACTATTTGTTGAAAAGGCAGTCTCTTCCTCAGTCTGTAGACTTGCTGCCTTTGTCAAAGATCATCTGGCTTTAGGCATATGGGCTAATTTCTGGGTTCTCTATTCTTTTCCATTGATCTGTGTGTCTGTTTTTATGCCAGTACCATGCTGTTTTGGTTATTATAGCTTTGTAATATAATTTAAAGTCAGGTAATGTTATGCTAACAGCTTCATTTTTTTTTGCTCAGGATTGCTTTGGCTATGCGTGGTCTTTTGTTATTCCATATAAATGTCTGGATAGCTTTTTCCATTTCTGAGAAAATATACCTATTGGAAATTTGATGGGGATTGTATTGAATCTGTAGATCACTTTGGGTAATATGGACATTTTCACAATGTTAATTCTTCCAATTCAAGAGCATAGGATATCTTTCTATCTTATTGTGTCATTTTAAATTTCTCTCAACAGTGGTTTGCAGTTCTCTTCATAGAGATTTTTCACATCTTGGGTCAGCTTTATTCCTAAGTATTTTATTTTTTTTTGGTGGGTATTGTAAGTGGGGTAGCTTTCTTGATTTCTTTTTCTGCATGTTCACTCTTGGAGTATAGAAATGCTACTGATTTTTGTGTGTTGATTTTGTATCTTGCAACTTTGCTAAAATCATTTATCAACTCTAGGAGTTTTTTTAAAGAGGCTTTAGGCTGTTCAATATATAGGATCATATCATCCACAAAAAGGGACAGCTTGACTTCATCCTTTCCAATCTGGATGCCCTTTATTTTCTTTTCTTCTCTGATTGCTCTGGCTAGTACTTCCAACTCTATGTTGAATAGGAGTGGTGAGAGTGGGCATCCTTGTCTAGTTCCTGTTTTTAAAGGAAAAGCTTTCAGCTTTTCCTTGTTCAGGATGATACTGGCAGTGGGCTTATCGTATATGGCTTTAATTATGTTGAGATACTTTCTGTCTAGGCCAAACTTGTAAAGAGTCTTTATCATGAAAGGATGTTGAATTTTGTTAAATGCTTTTCAGCATCAATAGAGATGATCATATGGTTTTTGTCTTTGCTTTTATTAACATGGTATATCACATTTATTGATATGTGTATGTTGAACCAACCTTGCATCCCTGGGATGAATCCCACTTGATCATGGTGTATAATTTTCTGTCTGTATTGCTGTATTCTGTTAGCTAGTATTTTATTGAGGATTTTTGTATCTGTATTCATCAAGGATATTGGCCTGCAGTTTTCTATCTTTGCTGCATCTTTGTCTGGTTTTGGTATCAGGGTGATATTTGCCTCATGGAATGAGTTTGGGAGAACGGCCTCTGTTTCAATCTTTTGGAACAGTTTGTAGAGAATTGGTATCAGTTCCTCTTTGAAGATTTGGTAGAACTCTGCAGTGAACCCATCCAGTCCTGGGCTTTTCTTTGTTGGGAGCCTTTTGATAACAGTTTCAACCTCTTTTACTGTGATTGGTCTGTTCAGATTTTCTATATCTTCTTGGCTCAGTTTTGGTATAATTTGTATGTATCCAGAAATTTATCCATTTTCTCCAGATTTTCAAATTTGTTGTCATATAGATGTTTATAGTAGTTTCTAATGATTCCTTGTATTTCTGAGGTGTCAGTTGTAATATCACCTTTTTCATTTCTAATTTTTGTTATTTGGGTCGTCTCTCTTAGTTAGTCTTGCTAAAGGTTTTATTAATCTTTTCAAAGAATGAACTTTTTGTTTCATTGATCTTTTGTAGTCTTCCTCATGTTTCTTTTACATTTATCTGCTCTGATCTTAATTATTTCTCTATGTCTACTAACTTTAGGTTTGGATTGTTCTTGTTTTTCTAGATCTTTCAGGTGAAGTGTTAGATTATTTATTTGCCATCTTTCCATTCTTCTGAAGTAAGCATTTAATGCAATAATTTTCCCCTTAAAACTGCTTTTGCAGTGTCCCACAGGTTTTGGTATGAGGTGTCATTATTTTCATTAGTTTCAAGAAAATTTTTGATTTTCTGTTAAATTTTTTCTGGGACACACATGTCATTAATAGACTGTTGTTTAATTTCCATGAGTTAGTATAGTTTTCAGCGTTTCATGTATTATTGATTTCTAATTTTAATCCATTGTGATGAGAATAAATACATGGAATAATTCCAAATTTTTTGAATTTGTTAAGACTTGCTTTGTGACCTAACATGTGTTCTATCCTGTACAATGTTCCATGTGCTGATGAGAAGAATGAATATTCTGAGGGTTTTGGGTGGAATGTTCTGTAGACATCTGCCAAATCCAACTGGTCTAATGTATTGTTTAGATCTTGTGTTTCTCTGTTGATTTTTTGCCTAGATGATCTGTCCAATGATGAGAGTGGGGTGTTCAGGTCCCCAACTATTATGGTGTTAGTGTCTATTTCTTTTTTTAGATCTAATAGTGTTTGGTTTGCTTTTTTTTCGTGGCCGGCACTCAGCCAGTGAGTGAACCGGCCGGTCCTATATAGGATCCGAACCCGCAGCGGGAGTGTCGCTGCGCTCCCAGCGCTGCACTCTCCCGAGTGTGCCACGGGCTAGGCCCTAATAGTGTTTGGTTTGTAAATCTGGTTGCTCCTACATTAGGTGTGTATATATTTATGATTGTTATGTCTTCTTGATGGATAGATCCTTTTATCATTATATATTGGCCATCTTTATCTCTTTTAATGGTTTTTGCTTTAAAGTCTATTTTATCTGATATAAGAATAGCTACTTCAGCTCGTTTTTCATTTCTATTTGCATTATATATATTTTTCCATCCTTTCACTCTTAGTCTGTGTGTGTCTTTACAGGTCAAGTGAGTCTCTTGGAGACAGCATATTGTTGGGTCCATCTTTTTAATCCAGTCAGTCAGTCTGTGTCTTTTGAATGGGGAATTTAGTCCCTTTACATTCAGAGTTATTATTGAAGGGCATTGATTTACTCCTAGCATTATACTGATTTTTGTTTAGATGTCTTAAGTATCTTTTGTTCCTTTCTTTCTAATTTTCTGTTTGTCTTCTGTATTTGTTGGTTTCTTGGGGTGATAGATAAACTATTTTTCTCTCTCTTTTGTTAGTATTTTTGTTTTGCTGGTAGATATTGTTCTTTCTTGTGTATTCATGGCAGTGATGGCTGTTTTTGTTGTATCAACCCCAATACTTCCTTGAGAATTTCTTGTAGGGCTTGTCGTGTGCTAAACTCCCACAGTTTTTGTTTGTCTGAGAAATATGACATTTGTCCTTCATTTCGGAAGGATAGCCTTGCTGGGTAAAGTATTCCTGGCTGGCAATTTTTGTCCTTTAGTGTTTTGAATATATCATCCCATTCTTTTCTGGCTTTTAGAGTTTCTGATGAAAAGTCTGATGTTATTCTGATTGGGGCTCCCTTATTGATGACTTGCTGCTTCTCTTTTGTAACTTTTAAGATTCTCTCTTTGTCTTTGATTTTTGTCGTTTTGATTATCACATGTCTTGGAGAGGACCATTTTGGGTTGAATGTGTTTGGTGATCTTTGGGCTTCCTGAATCTGGGGATCTGTGACTTTCCCTATATCTGGGAAGTTTTCTGCTATTATCTCATTGAGTATGTTTTCAATATTATTTCCTTTTTCCTCCCCTTCTGGAATACCCATGATTCAGATATTTGAGTGCTTAAGGTTGTCAGTTGTCGCTCTTAAATTTTCTTCAATTTTTTTGATTCTTTTTTCTGGTCTGCCTGTGATAATTCAAACAGCTTGTCTTCAAGGTCAGAAATTACCTCTTCTGCTTGTTCAAGTCTGCTGGTTAAACTCTCTGTTGTATTTTTTATTTCATCGAATGAATCCTTCACTTCTATAAGTTCAGCTACATTCTTTTTCAAGGCATTGATTTCTTTGTACATTTCTTTTTTCAGATCCTGTATGTTTTTTCTCATTTCATTGTGTTGTTTTGCTGAGTTTTCTTGTATCTCATTTAGTTTCCTTAGAATAGTTAGTCTAAATTCCTTGTCTGTCATTTCAAAGACTTCCTGTTCTATAGGATCTAGCACTTGTAAGTTATTAATTTCCTTTGGTGGTGATGTACTTTCTTGATTTTTCATGTGTCTGGTATCTTTCCTTTGGTGTTTTGTCATTGTGGCTCGAGGTATCCCTGCTCACTCATTTGACCCTGATGTCTGGCTTGGATCCTGAAGGGTCTGCAGCTTCTGGACAGCAGAAACTAGCCTGGACTGGAAGTCCGGCCCCACCTGCCTTCACCGGCCTGTCAGGCTCGGGGCTTGTGAGCCTGTGCCTCTCAGGTCACTCATGGAGATGGACAGCCTGAGCTGGAAGTCCTGACCTGCCTGCATTCACCAGCTTGTCTGGCTTGGGGCTTGGAAACCCAGAGCCTCTCAGGTTGCTCATGGAGATAGGACAGCCTGGGACGAAATTCCCATCCCATCAGCCTTCACCAGCTCATCAGGCTCGGGGCTTGGGAACCTGTGCCTCTTATGTTGCTCACGGAGATGGATGGCCTGTGCACGAATTCCCACCCCCCTGACTTCACCAGCTTGTCTGACTTGGGGCTTAGGATCCTGGAGCCTCTCAGGCTGTTCACAGAGATGGGACGGCCTGGGCCTCCCACCCCATCAAGCCTTCACCGGCTTGTTTGGCTCAGGGCTTGGGAACCTGTGCCTCTCAGTTCGCTCATGGAGAAGGGACAGCCTGAGCCGGAAGTCCCACCCTGGCTCCGTGTACCTTCTCTGGCCAGCAGGCTCTGGGTGTGTGGGCCCAAAAGCTCTGAAGTCTCTCTGCAAAATGGGGAGCAACCTGAACTGGGGTCCCGTGGCAGGCGGCTTCTGTCCATTCCAACACAGATTTCAAGTCCTCTGTCCCTGCTCCTCAAAAGCTGCAAATTGGTCACTCTGTGAGAGAGAGCAACACCAGGAACTGACTACTCCGCCATCTTGACCCCTCTCAAAATCGGTTCTTTGATTTTTATCTCACAAGTTACCACACTATACTCTGCAGCAGATTCTGAGAGAGACTGTACCTGTTGAGGAAGGAGAAAATTTGCCATAACTGTGAGTGGGGAGCACATGCTGGCTCCCTTAGTGAAGTTTCACAGTTTCACTTTCCGACCTAGTAGTCAGAAGAGTGGGTTTAGTGGTTAGTGCCTACTTAGCTTACTTAGCTTACTTAGCTTCCTTCCTTCCTTCCTTCCTTCCTTCCTTCCTTCCTTCCTTCCTTCCTTCCTTCCTTCCTTCCTTCCTTCCTTCCTTCCTTCCTTCTTTCCTTCCTTCCTTCCTTCCTTCCTTCCTTCCCTCCCTCCTTCCTTCCTTCCTTCCACTTATGTAAAAGAAAACTACCAGTTGACATAATCAAGAAAAAAGAGAAGAAACACAGATTTATAAAATGAAAACTGATATGGGGGAAATGATGACAAAAACAAAATAAATTAAAACAGTCATAAAAGATCACTTTTTTCAACTCTGAGGAAAATCTTTGAAAATCTGCATGAAATGAAAATATTTTTAGAAAAATATAATTTACCAAAACTGACCCCAGAAGAATTAGAAACATGAATTCACTGTTTCAATAGACCAAATAATGTCACCAAAGAGCTACTCCTCTAAGAAGTCAGTCAGGCATTATAATTTGACTATACAATCTTACCAAACCTTTAAGGAGCAGGTAATTCAAATGCTCTGTAAACTCTTCTAGGGTTTGAAAGAAAAGTAAACCTTCCAAATATTATTTGTAGAGATTATAATGTTGGTACCAAAACATGACAAATCTAGCACAAAATAAAAAGTACATACTAATATCTCTTATGAATAATCATACAAAAATAAATATTAACAATCAGAATTTAGCTCCCATATTTACATCTCCTGCTCAGATACATTTCCTGGATTTCGGAGGACTATAAATCCAACCATCTCACAGATATCTTCAGTCAACATCATTCCTCAACATAAGTCATCCTTTTTTTCTGCAAGCTTGTTCCTCTTGCATTTGCAAGCCAGAAATCTGCAATCCCCTCTCAATTCACACAGCTAATCATCTGCTGAGGCCTCTGAGTTTTAAGTCCTCATCAGTCTCATCTTCTTTGCCTGTCTCTGCTATAGAGCTTCATAATTTCACCCTTAATTTCTACAATACACTCCTAGCTGGTATTGCTGGCTAGTGTGCTCTTCCCTCCAATTGCAAATACTAAATATTATCTAAGTGCTTTTTCCAAATTGCAAATCTAATCACACCCCACCTCAGATTGAATTCCTTCATTAAGTTCTCATCCCTTTCAGGATAAAGTCCAAATCTCTTAGAATTAACACAAAGCTTTTCGTGGTGTATATCTTATGTCTCCAAACTCTTCTCTCAACTCTGTCCAACATGCCCTTATCTCCCAGTGCTACCAAACTACCTGTGATTCCTCAAGACGTCGTGCTCTTGGTTACCTCTGAGACCCAGCTTGTGCTTCCCTCTTCATGGAGAAATTTCTTCAGTTTTTTTGCTAACAAACCTAAAGTAATTTTTAAAATTATATACCCTCACACATTTTAAATAATCTTAAATACAATCATGCGTCTCTTAACAACAGGAATATGCTCTGAGAAATGCGTTGCTTGTTGTGTGAACATCATGGGGTGTACTTACACAAACCTAGATGGTATAGCCTGCTACACACCTCCAGCTCTATTATAATCTTACCATCATATCTGCGGTCCATTGTTGACTGAAGCGTTGTTATGTGACACATGACTGTAGTTGCAAAGAATATGATTGCAGCAAATTGTAAATGTTGATATTTTAAAGTAAAACTTGTTTACTCTTCTGGGTGTGTTGAATAAAATCTAAATGTAACAATTTGATCATTTATTTAAAAAATTCATAAGGAGTCTTTAACAGTTGGAAATTTTATATCAGTCCCTTTTTCCTTTGAATTGTTTCCATCTTACTTCCCTCATATTTTTTTCCTTATGTGATATATTTAATGTTTTAAAGTATTTTGTTCATCAGTCTATCATACCTCTGTGGAAACACATACCACACAAAATAAAATTAAAAATTTAAAAATTTCTTGTGACTGAGCTATCATTATAATTATTGGTTAACAATAAAACAAAATATATTATAATTTAAAACACAATATTAAACATAAAATCTAAAATTTTTATCGGAAAGACATAACTTACTGAGATTAATACAGATATTTCTTCAATTAGTACATATGTCTGTAGATAAAATGTTAATTATAGTCAGAACAAAGCAGGATTAAGCATCAATTTAATTTTAATTTTTGTTTTTATAGAGAGAAGCACTGATAAACTTCATTTATGTAATAATTAGATATTAGTAAAAGAATTTTTAATACCATTGTTACTCAGTTTTTTGAAAAGTAGAATTACAAACAGTAAATTACCTGATGATCTATCAACCAAAATTACTTTTAAGAATCTTTCAGTAGTCAATTCCATGAAATCATCCTTCATTTTTATTAAAAGCAAAGAATAGGAAATCATCTGAATTGCAAAAAAAATTGTAGACTAGTAAACTTTTACTTCCTCAATGTAAAATTGATATTTCACATCATCTTCTGTGTGTACTACAGTCAGTGTGACAGGCAGACTCTAAGATGGTCCCCAAGATCCCCTCCTCCTAGTAATTATGTCCTGTGCAATTCCTTCCCCCTGGGTGTGGGGTGACTTATTGGCTCAGCTTGCTTCTAACAAGTAGAGTACAGCGAAGGTGATGGGATCGACCATGATCAGGCTATGTAAGAGTGTCTTTCTGTCTCTCCATCTTTGGTAAAGTATACTGTCATACTGGGGTGGCCCACATGCCAAAGAACTGAGGGTGGCCTCCAGCCAACAGCCATCAATGTACTGAAGATCCCAGTCCAACCGCCCTTGAGTAACTGAATCCTGCCAGCAATCAGGAAAGTGAGCTTGGAAGTGGACTCTTTCCCAGTCAATCCGTGATATGAAACCCCAGCCCACACTGGATAATACTGTTACTGCAACTTTATGAGAAACTGTGAAGGAGCGGGCCCAGCTAACAACCCGGATAAGCCATGCCCACATTGCTGACCCACAGGAACTGTAGGAGAATAACGTGTGTTGTTTTAAGCTGCTAAATTTTGTGGTAATTTGTTTCACAGCAAAAATAGACAACTAATATAAGAGGCAATGCAAATAGACAAGAGAAAGAAATTAGTTATAAAAATTGGAAAGGAGGAGATCAACTATCACTATTTCTAGAAGATACTGCCAACAGTAAGAGAGGTCAAAGTAAGATAGCTGGATGCAAAATTGACATATAGAAATCAATAGCTTTCAAATAGACAAACTGTCATAAAATAAAAATTATAACCCCATGTACAATAGCAATAAAATAATAAATATCTACAGATAAATTTAACAGGAATTGTGTAAGAGATATATGAAGAACACTTAAAAATACTACTGTTGGAAAAAAAAAGAAGACCTGAACAAATGAAAAGATACACCATATTTGTTGACAGGAATACTGAACATCACAAAAATGTAAATCCTACTCTTGTTAAGATGTTTTTTCTACTTGTTTCCAATAACAAAGAAGAGCATGCCCTAGCAAATTAAAATTTCTACATTTTATTTATGATGGCAGTGTAAACTGATAGTCATTATTGAGAGCTTTTGGCCATAACAATTAAAATTACAGGTACATATATGGCTTTGGATTCATCAATTGTGCTTCTGGGAATCCTATATGTACAAGATATTTATTGCAGGATGTTTGAAATAGTAGAAGACTGGAAATGACCCAAATGTTCATGAGTGGGAATCTGGTTGAATAAATTATGGGACATCCATGTAGTGAAATATTATGAAACCAAAAAATAAAAAATAAAAATAAAAATAAATAAATGAAGAAGAGAAAGCTCTTATGTATCACCATGGAAATATCTCCAAGATATATTGTTAGTGGAGGGAAAAAACCAAGTTATAGAACGATGTATATAATACACTACCTTTTGTGTAAAGAGGTGTTAAGAATTTATATTTGCCATTGTTTGTGTTGAATAAGGAACTCAGAAAGGATGCGCTAATAAGAAAGGATACCTTCTTAGGGATGGCGTATGGGAAGGAACTAGGTAGAAGGTGGGATAAGGTTGGGAGAGACATTTCGTTGTATGTATTTTTATGATTTTGACTTTTGAATCATTTAAAGAAAACTAGAAGGATTCTGTGAATTAATAATAAAGCAGAGGAAAACCCTCATGTCCTGGTAATTCATTCACGTACCTGAAGAATTTGGATTATTCTTTTTTATTTAATGATATTTAATATCAAGCTAATCACATTAATAAATACATTATCAGTTTAGTGGCTTTTGCTTCTTAATGAGTCCTTAAGCAGAATAATTTACTGTGATTTATACTCCAACCTGAAATTGTAACATTATATGCTCTTACCTCTAATATATTTATTTCATAAATTTAAATATGGATATATATTTATTTATATATACATTGCATATATAAATATATCATCTATACAAACATATTGTATATATGTACATATTAATATATATATATATATATATACATATGCTCACATAAATACATGGATTTTTATCAAGAGAAGTGTACAGAATTAATTATAGTGACTTTGACCAGTTGAACAATTCAATGGCTAGTTGAATTCAATGACTGGTTGATGCTAGCAGGGTTTTTTTTGGTACCTTGACTTTGATGTTATCAGCACCAAACCCTCCCAAATGAGCTCTCAATGACTAGTTGAATGATTAGTGCACAAATTCATGGGTCATGAGTGACAGCTCTGTAAAGATTCACTCTAACACCTAGGGATTCTTTTACCCACATTTAAAAGTGACTGTCTGCTTTTAAAAATGTCTGTCCTTGGCCTAGTGATTTTGCTTCTGGAAATCATTTCTAAGATCATTCTAAAAGCTTTTTTCTAAGGGAAAAGCTTTGTGCACAAAATGAAAGAATCAAAAGTATCTAAATGAATGAAAATAGCTGTAAACAACCTCTACTTAGTGGAATATCATGAAATTATTCACAGTGGAAAATGTGAATTGCTAAATGAAAAATAGAATACAAAATTACATACACAATACATTTATTCACAGGAAAAAAGAAAACAATTGAGAAAACATCATCAAAATGCTAACAGTGATTATGTGAGAGGAGCAGTATAATGGATGTTTTTCTCTTATTCTGTATTTTTCCAAATTTCTTTTAATGTGACTATTACTAAAGTAAACTTAAAAATTTTTAAAAGAAATTAAAAAAAAATTTTTTTAAATAAAAGTGATGTAGCAAAAGAGACCATGGTTGAAGACTGAATGTGATGCTCCTCAGTGCTTTCCAGAATGGTGTGCAGAAAACGTAAATAATGACTGGGCCCCAGGCCAAAAGCATGTCACAAGATTATATTAAACTATAGCAAAAATACAAAGATAACTCACATTGCCACTTGCCAACTGAAATTTACTGCCAATTGGCAACTTGCTAGTTTATGAAGAGAATGTGTTCAGTCAACAACATCTATTAAATTTGTTCCAGAGCAATAGCAGAACACCAGTGATGCTGTGGGCTGAGAAAGGAATTCATTAAAAATCAAGGAATCTAAAAGCACCATCCCCAAAGGTATTTTACAAATTCAATCCCTTCACATTTATTCTGTGATTGAATGTTGGGCAAAATTGTGTGTTGTATTCCATTTATGGAGAATAACAGTTCCATTAGCATGTTAGAAGTTCTGAGGAGTCTATTTTTTAAGCAAATAGCTTTCTATAGTATTTCCCAAAGTGATTTGACCATAGAATCCTTTTTGGTCTTATAGAATCCATAATACCTCTTAATATCCTATGGAGCACATGTTGTGATATGCTGTTTTAGAGTTTACTTATTTTATGAGTTGATTAGAAAATATGCAAAATATTGTTTTAAAAATACTGTTAATAGGCACCACCCTACCCCCACTGGCCCATGCTGCCTGAGCCCCAGAGAGACCCATTCACCACCTGAGAGGGGGCCCAGGTGAGCACCAGCTGTGTTGCCTGAGCCAAGGCAGCCCACCACACACTTAACTGCATTGATACAAGAGTCACCAGCAGAACCTACAAACAGAGGATGAAGTCTTTCCCCTCATAGCCCACTCCAGAGTAACAGAAGAAACAAGTGCCCTACCAGATGACTAAACATCAATGAAAAAATGCTAGAACTACAAATAAACAAGATATGACACCACCAAAAGAATATGGTCATTCTCAAGTACCAGACACCATAGAGCAGGAAACCCTTGAAATGTCTGAAAAGGAATTCTGAACACTGATCTTAAGAAAACCAAAAGAGATGAGAGAAAAATTAATTAGAGAACACAATGAAACAAGAAAAAATATCCAGGGTATGAAGGAGGAAATTTACAAAGAGATTTAATACCTTAAAAAAGAATGTAGCAGAACTCCTGGAACTAAAGGATTCACTCAGTGAAATAAAAAACAGAGCAGAAAGCTTGAGCAACAGGCTAGAGCAAGCAGAAGAAAGAATTTGAGACCTCAAAGATGGTCTTTTTGAAATAACCCAAGCAGACAAAAAAAAAAAAAAGAAAAAACGAATTTTAAAAAATGAAGAAAATCTGAGAGCTAGCAGACAATCTCAAGTGCACAAACATCCAAATCATGGGTATTCCAAAAGGAGAGGAGAAAGGAAAAGGCTGGAAACCTATTCAAGGAAAGAATAACAGAAATGTTCCCAGAAATAGAGAGATACAGACATTCAGTTCCAGGAAGCCCAAAGATCCCCAAATAGATTCAATCCAAATAGATCCTCTCCAAGACACATTATAGTCTAACTGGCAAAGCTCAGAGACAAAGAGAGAATTCTTAAAGCAGCAAGAGAAAAGCATCAAATCAACTGTAAGGGAGCCCTCACCAGACTAACAGCAGATTTATCAACTGAAATCTTAAAGGCCAGAAGAAAATGGAATGATATATTCAAAATACTAAAATAAAAAAATTGCCAGCCAAGAATTCTATACCCAGCAAAGTTATCTTTCAGAAATGAGGGAGAAATAATGTATTTCCCAAACAAAAATTATGGGAGTTCAATACCACATGACCAGCCCTGCAAGAAATTCTCAAAGGAGTCCTGCATCCAGAATCTGAGAAATTATAATCACTATCAAAAATTCACAAGAAAGAACAAAACCTGCTGTTAAAACCAAAATGCAAACAAGAAATAGAAAGAAGCTATATCATGTCACCTGAAAAATCTAACTAAGATTGAAGATAAAAAATAAAAACAGAAGAAAGGACCAAATGATGCTTAAAACAACTAAACAAGAAGCAATATAATGACAGGAGTATAGCAATACTTATCAATAACAACCCTAAATGTAAATGGATTAAACTCCCCATTCAAAAGATACAGACCACTGATTGGATTAAAAAGTGACCTAACTATAATGCTGTCTTCAAGAGACCCATTTCACCTATAAAGACACACACAGACTAAAAGTGAAGTGATGGAAGAAGATATACCATGCAAATGGAAAGCAAAAATCTGTAGCTATTCTTATTTGGATAAAATAGACTTTAAACCAAAAACTATAAAAAGAGACAAAGAAGGCCATTATATAATCATAAAGGGATCTATCCAGTTGGAAGACATAACAATCATAAATATGTATGCACCCAACACTGGAACACCCATATATGTAAAGCAAACAGTCTTAGAACTAAAAAGAGAGATAGACCCTAATACGATAATAGTGAGTGACTTGAACACCACTCTCTCAGCATTGGACCAGGCCTCAAATGAACAAAGAAACACAGGATTTAAACTACACTTTAGGGGCCGAGCCCGTGGCGCACTCGGGAGAGTGCGGTGCTGGGAGCGCAGCGATGCTCCCGCTGCGGGTTCGGATCCTATATAGGAATGGCCAGTGCACTCACTGGCTGACTGCCGGTCATGAAAAAGACATAAAAAATTTTAAAAAATAAATAAATAAATAAACTACACTTTAGGACGATTGAACCCGACAGACATCTGCAGAACATTTCGGCCAACAACTACAGAATACACATTCTTCTCATCAGCACATGGAACATTCTCCATGATAGACCACATGTTAGGTCACAAATCAAGTCTTAGCAAATTTTAAAAAATTGAAATCATTCCAAATATCTTTTCAGATCTCAATGGATTAAAACTGGAAATCAATAACAAACAAAACTCTGGAAACTATACAATTACATGGAAACTAAACAATAGACTCCTGAATGACCTATGGGTACAAGAAGAAATTAAACAGGAAATTAAAAAAATTTCTGGAAACTAACAAAAATAAAAATACATCACACCAAAACCTGTGGGATACAGCAAAAGCAGTACTAAGAGGGAAGTTTATTGCAATAAATGTTTACATCAAAAGAATGGAAAGACTCCAAGTAAATGACCTAAAACTACATCTCAAAGAAGTAGAAAAATAGCAACAGTCCAATCCTAAAAGTAGTAGACAGAAAGAAATAATCAAGATCTGGGCAGAACTAAATGAAATAGAGACGCTTCAAATGGTACCACAGATCAATGAAACAAAATGTTGGTTTTTTGAGAAGATAAATAAAATAGTCAAATCATTAGCTAGGTTAACAAAAAAAGAAGAGAGAACACTCAAATAACAAAAATCAGAAATGATAAGGGAGACATTACACCTGAAACCACAGAAACATGAAGAATTATTAGAGATTATTATAAACAGCTGTATACCAACAAATATGAAACCTGGAAGAAACAGCTAAATTTCTGTACACACAAAAACTACCAAGTCTGAACCAAGAAGAAATAGAAAACCTGAACAGACCAATAACAAGCAATGAGATTGAAGCAGTAATCAGCAATCTTCCAACAAAAAAAGCCCAGGACTAGATGGCTTTACAGTTGAGTTTCATTAAATGTTTAAAGAAGAATTAATACTACTTCTCTTCAAACTATTCCAAAAAATTGAAACAGAAGCCAGACTCCCAAACTCATTCCTTGAGGCCAGCATCACCTTGATACCAAAACCAGATGAAAATACAACAAAAAAAAGAAAATTTCAAACCAATATCCTTGATGAACACAGATGTAAAATCCTCAACAAAATATTAGTAATCAGAATACAACAACACATAAAAAAAAAAAGTATACACCATGATCCAGTGGGATTCATGTCAGGGATACAAGGATGGTTCAACACATGCAAGTCCATAAACATGATATACCACATCAATAAAATAAAGGACAAAAACCATATGATTATCTCAATAGATGCAGAAAAAGCATTCAACAAAATTCAACATCACCTCATGATAAAGACTCTCAGTGAATTAGGTATGGAAGGATATTATCTTAACACAGTAAAAGCCTTCTATGACAATCCAACCACAAGTATCATCTCGAATGGGGAAAAGCTGAAAGTTTTTCCCTGAAGAACAGGAACAAGACAAGGATGCCCACTCTTACCACTCCTATTTAACACAGTGTTGGAAGTACCAGCCAGAGCAATCAAGCAAGAGAAAGAAATAAAGGACATCCAAATTGGAAAGGATGAAGTCAAACTATCTCTGTTTGCAGATGAAATGATCTTACATATAGAAAAACTGAAATACTCTACCAAAAAACTCTTAGAGCTGATTAACAATTTCAGTAATGTTGCAGGATACAAAATCAACACCCCCAAAACAGTAGTGTTCTCATACTGAAGTAATGAATTAATGGAAAAAGAAATCAAGAAAGGAAGCCCACTTATAATAGTTGCAAAAAAATAAAATAAAATAAAACACCTAGGAATCAGTCTAATCAAGGAGGTGAAAAATCTCTACAATTAGAATTACAAAACATTACTGAAAGAAAGAGGATGCAAAAAGGCAGCAGAACATACCATGCTCTTGGATGGGAAGAATTTACAACAAGAAAATGTCCATTCTACCCAAAGCAATCTACAGATTCAATGCAGTCCCCATCAAAAATACCAATGACATTCTTCACAGAAACAGAAAAAACAATCTTAACATTCATATGTTGTTTTGTTGTTCATATGGAACAACAAAAGACACTGAATAGCCAAAGCAATCCTGAGCAAAAAAATAAAGCCAGAGGCATAACACTACCAAACTTCAAATTATATTACAAATCTATTGTAACCAAAACAGTATGGTACTGGCATAAAAACACTCAGATCAATGGAACAGAATAGAAAACCTGGGAATCAACCCACATACTTACAGCCAACTGATCTTTGACAAAGTCAACAAGAACATACATTGGAGAAAAGACTGCCTCTCTTCAATAAATGGTGAAAATTGGACATCCATATGCAGAAGAATGAAACTGGACCTATACCTCTCACCATGTACCAAAATCAACTCAAAATGGATTAAAGACTTAAACTTAAGACCTGAAACCATAAAATTACTAAAGTAAAACATAGTGGAAACACTGCAGGAAGTGGGACTGGGCAAAGACTTTTTGAATAAGACTCCAAAAGCACAAGCAACTAAAGAAAAATTTAATGGGATTATATCAAACTAAAAAGCTTCTGCACAGCAAAGGAAACAATCAACAGAGTGGAAGACAACCTATGGAACAGGAGAAAATATTTGCAAAATTTACAACTGACCAGGGATTATTATCCAGAATATATAAAGAACTCAAACAACTATAACAGTAAAAAAAAAAAAAAAAAATCCAATTTAAAACAGGCAAAGGAGATGACTAGAAATTTTTCAAAGGAAGACATACAAATGGCCAACAGGTACATAAAAAATGCTCAGCATTTTTTTTAGCATGCTCAGCATCACTAATCATTAGAGAAATGCAAATCAAAACCACATTGAGATATTATCTCACCCCAGTTAGATCAGCCGTTATTAAAAAGACTGAGTTATCAAATGCTGGTGAGGATGCAGGGAAAGGTGAATTCTTCTGCACTGTTGCTGGGACTGTAAATTCGAATAGCCATTATGGAAAACAGTATGGAGGTTCCTCAAACAACTATAGAAGGAATTACCATAGGATCCAGCAATCCCACTGCTGGGTATATATCCAAAGGAATAGAAATCATCACGTTGAAGGGATACCTGCGCTCCCATGTTCATCGCAGCTCTATATTTACAGGAGCCGAAATATGGACTCAACCTAGGTTTCCTTCAACAGATGACTGGATATGGAAAATGTGGTATATACACACAATGGACTACTACTCAGCTATAAGAAATAAAAAATGAAATTCTGCCATTTGCAGCAACGTGGATGAGTCTGGAGAAAATTATGTTAAGTGAAAGAAGCCAAACAAAGAAAGAGAAATACATGCTTGTACTCATAACGGGGTGCTAAAAAAGAAAGGAAGAAAGAAAGAAAGAAAGAAAAAGAAGGAAGGAAGGAGGAAAGAAAGAATGAAGGGAAGAAAAAAAGACCACAAACAATATGTTGAACTTTCAGAAGGAGAGAACAAATCTAAGGATACTAGAGATGACGGGGAGGGAGGGGGGGTTTGGGGAGTGATAGGTCAGGTAAAAGGCATAAAGAAAAATTACAATTTGTAATAATGAATATGCTAATAATAAAAACTAAAAATTAAAAAAATACTGGTGATAGATACTTGCTCTATGGCCAACTCTTTATGTTGCTAACAACTTAATTGTCTAAGATAACCTTAAAAAGCTACTTTGTGAATTTGCTTTGTGAAGGTTAGTCCCTCTTTCAGTAAAATTCTTAATTGTTTCTTAAGGTATTGATATGATTTCAAAGACAGTGAAAATGTACTGACCCTTGCTGAAGATCACAACCTTTGAAGCTAAATGTGATTTGGAAGAGAAAGATTAAAAACAAAAAGATGTCTCAGTTAATTAATTTTTAGGGATATATATAAAAGACCCTGAATAAAGCTAGATTTATTTACAGATTACAGATAAAATTATAGAAGCTGAATATTGTCTTACAAAGACTTTCTCTGAGAGCAACTACCCAAAGCCATAGATATCGTCACCAGGAGCACATTAGAACAGGTGAGTCAGTGAAGAGCCAGGGCATGCAACCAGGGAAGGAAACAGACCCTATCCTGCTCCTGGTCCTTGGAACATGTGATGTTTCTATATCCCAGTGTTTTAGTCCGTTTTGTGTTGCTATAACGGAATACCTGAAACTGGGTAATTTATAAAGAAGAGAGGTTTATTTGGCTTATGATTCTGGGACAGCTGCATCTGGCATGGGCCTCAGTCTGCTTCTACTCATGGTGGAAAAGTGGCAGGCAGCTGGTGAGTACAAGCAGATCACATGGCGAGAGGAAGCAACGGAGAGAAAGCAAGACAGAGAGAGAAGGTGCCAGGGTCTTTTTAGGCAATGAGCTCTCATGGGAACTAATAGAGCAAGAACTCACTCTTTCATCCCCCCTCCCCCAGGGAGAGCATTAATCCATTCATGAGGGATCCGCCCCCATGACTCAATCAGTTTCCAACACTGCCACATTGGGGATCAAATTTCCACATGAGTTTTGGAGGGGACAACACATCCAAACTCCTTCGCCCAGGGAGGACACTTAACATTCTCCTTGGTGTTCCAGCTTGGTGTGCAACTCTTATGCCATCCTTATACAGATGAAGTGAGAAGGGCAATTATCCAGGGTACTGAGATCTAATAATATAGCTCTAGTCCTGACCCACAAGATTATTTGGTCATTTCTACAAGATTATATACCAGCCTAATGCTATGAATCTATTATCTATGGGATGTCAACTTTGCATTGTTTCACATCAATGGTGGGCAACTTTCAGCGCGGTGTGAAGAGTATTTGGGCTTTAGAATGAAACAGTCGAGGGATTGGTCTCAGCACCATCACTTTCAGCTATGAGAGGTTGAGCATGTTACTTGACTTCTCTGAGCTTCAGTTTCCTCATCTGTATGATAAAAAATATTATCTGCTCAGGGAATGATTTAAAGAAGTAGAGGTAATGAATGTAAAGTATTTAGCACGAGTCCTGACATCTAGTAGATGTGGAACAAATGATAACCAGATAATAATTATTATTTGCACATTTATTTATTTATATAACAAATTTTATAGAGCACCTGCTCTGTGGAAGAGCTTTGGTGGGCAGAGATGACTCTTGATTTCTAGGAAGTTTCATTTTAGTTGGGGAGATATAACTTAACAATTTAATCTAAACTGTTGGGATCCAAATCACCTTTTTGTACAGTGGTGGGATATATTCAGTGTTCATTCAATGGGAAAAGCCACTTGTTCTGAACAGAAATTCTAGCTCTAAGCCTGGGATTATTTACATTCTACTTTAGATTATTGAGCCAGGTCAACCAGAAAATTGCTATTGGGTCGCACCTTTTGGATTGAAAATCATGAATGGCCTATGTGGTTAGACAAATAACTGGAGATGCTGTCCTGCTGTATTGTTGCAAAGAATGACTTAAGAATGATAATGTGGTTGTAATGGAAAATGCACAATACTAGGAGCCAGTTGCTATCTGTGGGGATCAGGTTATGAATCTGCATATCGAGCTCAAGATATTCACTCTGTCTTTCAGGATTGTTGTGATGATTGAGTCAAATGTGATAGTAAATATAAAATGTAAAATGCAATATTAGTGGAGTTGATATTACTTTTATTGAATACATTTTTATATTTTATATTATTTTTATATGCTACGTTCAAGAATCAGTGATTACAGATCTCGGTTTTCTTGTGGTCTTCACTGTCAGCAAGACTTGACAATTAATTAGTCAAAACCATCCATGATGGTAAGCAGACTAATGCTGCAAGAACCACCCTACACTTTTACTGACTGTGTAACAGCAGGATCCAAACATTTAAAAATTTTCATGTTTTTTTAGGCTCCTTGAAATTAAGTGTATTAGTTAGTGTTCTCCAGAGAAACAGAACCAACAGAATGTGTGTGGGGGTAAAAAGATTTATTATAAGGAATTGGCTGACATGATTATGGAGGTTGAGAAGTCCCAAGATGTGCAATCCTCAAAATGGAGCCCAGGAGAACTAATGATGTAGTTTTAATTCTAATATGAAGCCTCGAGAACCAATGAGAGCTGATGGTATAAGTTCCAGTCCAAATGCCAGCAGACTTGAGACCCAAAAAGAGTCAATGCTTCATTTCGAGTCCAAAGGCAGCTGATCTCTCAGCTCAAGAGAGTCAGGCAGAGGAGTTCCCACTTATTTTTAGGACAGACTTTTTGCTCTATTTAGGAATTAAACTGATTGTTTGAGGTCCGCTCACATTAAGAAGGGCAACCTGCACTACGCGTTATATAGAATCAGATGTTAATCTCATCCAGAAACACTTTCATAGAAACACCCAGCATAATGTTTGACCAAATATCTGGGCTCCACACAACCTAGTGAAATAGACATATAAAATTAATCATCACATCAAGTAAGTTTTGTTTTTACTTATACTGATGTGATTTTTCAGAGGTGGGAATATCATGATTTGCTAGAATCTAAATAGACTGAGTGGGATACAATGATCTAGTTGTAAAGACAAATAATGACTCATTAAAACACTAACAAAAACAATAAAGAACAATAATAATAAAATAGCCCTTCTCAGTTGCAAATGAACAGGGGTATTTCATTTTCTGAAGAATTCACTGTCCAAATACGCAAGCCATTAGAGGGAGCTGTGGTTGCAGCTTAAAAACAAAATTACCCTTTGTGAATTGATAATGTTAACTTGGAACTCCAAGTTTCCATGTATTAATAGTGATGCAGAAAATACATATTTTTAAAAAACTGAAAAATACTCAATATCCTTTGATGAAACCATTTTGTATATCTGAACTGAGTAAAGCCAAACTCGCTTCATGAGGTACAGGAGCCAGAACTAGGCGGAATGGGGTAGGTTCTGGGTTTGAGTTTTAGTCACATAATGAAGTAGCCGTGTACCCTTGAGTCAGTTGCATCCCCTCTCTTCTAGTTTACTTCCTCTCCTGAACAACAGAGGTAAGAGATTAGTGTTTAACTCTAAGTCTGCAGGCATTTCCTAGGGGATTGAAGAATTCTAGGAGAATTTTAAAAATTCGAAAAAAATTTTCAAAAGACAACTATCTCAAAAATGTTACATTCTCAAAAACTGATGGTTCTGAAAGGATTATTTTAACCATAATCTCAGTCATGTGGAAGACACACTGAAAACCAGCTGCTGCCATGAGGGTTCAGGGCTGTGTTGGCATTTGTATTGACAATTACGTTGGTACCAAGTGATCCCTGTCTTGAAGTGACAGCAATGAACTTTTAAGTCTTCTCTGGCTGACATTAGGTTGGTGTTGTCAAAATGACAACAGCTGACTTATAATTACCATTGTAGTCATGTTATAAAGACAAATTCTCTCTTCACACAGGATAATAAGCAGTTGAAAGCATTGTCATAGAATAAGGCTTTAGAATCATAAGTCATTTTGCAAACCGAGATTCTGATTTGACATAAAGAAAATTGCTGCCAAAGAGGAATGTATTCTCTACTTTCATTTCTTGGGCTAATGAGAAGAGAACAGAGCAATAAAACATAACTAATGCATCCATGCAAGAGCAAGCTGCATGACAATATAGTGTGCTGCATAAGCCACATACAGTGAAGAGTTTTGTGGTGGTTTGGAAAGGGAAAAGAGGTGGGAGAATTGAGTCTTCACCAAGATGATAAGACAAACTGAATGAACTCAAAGGACCTAGATCATAGCAGGTAGAAATATGCCCATGGAAAGTAAAAGGCTTGTGCAGATCTTGTTTTTGTGTTGTCAATTCCAAACAGTTTAATAGCATAGCTGTGAAGATTTTCAGTACATTCTCATTATTTTAGACTGCACAATTTCATTTATTGGTTTATTACAATAATGAATCATTGTTAAATAAAAAAAGCAATGACTCACCATACTCAAAAATAAAAATAAAATAGGCCAATAAATAAACAAAATGAAAGAAAAATCCAGCAAATACATCTCTTATTAAACCAATATCAATGTTTCAGCTTTAGCAAAACAGCATCATGTATTACATTAAACTTGATCATTTGAATTAAAGCAGTTAAAAACTATTTTGCTTCTGGATGATTATCCTAAAAATGCATTATGTCAAGGGGTGGGGGTTAATTAGGTGTTTACTTTCACTTCAAGTCACCTCGTAGCCCATTGAGAGTCCACTTGGCATGGCCTCAGGGAGTCCCTGCTCTTTGGTCTCAGCACTCTTCCTGCTCCTGCACAGTCCTAGTTCCTGTCAGATGGAAGGAAAAGAGGAAATACTGAGGTCAGCAGGAAAGTCCTGCAAAGTGGTCAACCCATTTACAGATCACTGGGAATGGACTGTGTTTTGCTAACTTGGCACTCTGGTATTTCTTGCCAAAGCACATGATTCCACAGATGGCAGCTGAAGATGTTTTGCTGGCAAATATAGCTTTGAGCCTTTTGCTAGCTTGGCCCTAACTCAATGGTCTTGACACACAAAAATGTTAAGAAGAGGATATGCATGAAGGTATTAAGCAAACCTTGGAATTAGAGAAAGAGCTTTGCCGCTCCCTCCCAATTCTCAAGTGTGGAAATGGTTTGAGACTGAAAGGAATAGGACAAGCATAGGGTGCCTAAGTTTACTGGGACTTCCCACGTGTAGTGTTACTTTACAAGAGAGGGGCTCTCTCTCCCTTTCACTGCCTTTATTCTTTCCCATTCTTAACTCTGTTGAGAACGTTCATATAGAAATTTGCTAGGAGAGGCAAGTAATCTCTTGATAGTGTTTTTATTTTTCTCACATTCTAGTCTACCCCTCCCAGGAAGAAGTTGGGATTCAGTTTTACCAGCCCTCATGAAAGGATTGTGGCCATTAAAAGACAACCAACAGGGTGGGAGAAAATATTTGCGAAATATACATCTGACAAAGGATTAATATCCGGAATATACAAGGAACTGAAACAACTTTACAACAAAAAAACAAGTAACCCAATTAAAAAAATGGGCAAAAGAGCTAAATAGGCATTTCTCAAAGGAAGATATACAAATAGCCAACAGACACATGAAAAATGCTCAACATCACTCAGCATTTGGGAAATGCAAATCAAAACCACACTGAGATACCATCTCACCCCAGTTAGGATGGCTAAAATCCAAAAGACTATGAACGATAAATGCTGGCGAGGTTGCAGAGAAAAAGGAACTCTCATACATTGTTGGTGGGACTGCAAAATGGTGCAGCCTCTATGGAGAATGGTATGGAGGTTCCTCAAACAATTGCAGATAGATCTACCATATGACCCAGCTATCCCACTGCTGGGAATATACCCAGAGGAATGGAAATCATCAAGTCAAAGGTAAACCTGTTCTCCAATGTTCATTGCAGCTCTGTTTACAATAGCCAAGAGTTGGAACCAGCCCTAATGTCCATCATCGGATGAATGGATATGGAAAATGTGTTATATCTACACAATGGAATACTACTCTGCTACAAAAAAGAATGAAATACTGCCATTTGCAACAACACGGATGGACCTAGAGAGAATTATCTTAAGTGAAATGAGTCAGGCACAGAAAAAGAAATATCACACGTTCTCACTTATTTGTGGGAGCTAAAAATAAATAAATAAATACACAAAAAAATGGGGGGGGAGGGAAGAAGACACAACAATTACAATTCCTTGAAGTTGATATGACAAGTGAACAGATATGAGGTTGTTGGGAGGGAGGGGGGAGAGGGAGGAGGAAGAGAGGTTTCAGTAATAATCAACCACATTGTATATTGACAAAATAAAATAAAATAAAATAAAAAGTGTTGTGAGGCACCCTCCCACAAGGAATGCACTTACACGCCACTCGTGCAGAGAAGGGCAGTTTATTCACTCCAGCTGGCCAGTGTCCATCTCCCAAGGAGCAACCAAGGAAGAGCGGCATCAGGCCTTGGTCTTGTGGGGTTTTTAAAGGCAAAAACTACATCCTGTTGGCACATGGGTTTGTCCAGGTGCACAAAGCAAGCTAGGGAGCTAGGTCACAGAGCCAGGAATGAGCTGTTAGAGCAATCAAGCATACAACTTTTCATTGTGTATGTTCCCATGTAATTCACCATATATGGTTCCTGTTCCCTTGTAATAGTTTACTTCGTATGGCTGCTGTTTCTACGCAATAGCTTTTGTTTCTATGAGAAGGTCAACAGTTTCTCATGCAGGGACGGTAGTCTGCAGGTCAGGCAGGGGGTAAAATGGAGTTACTTAGGTTAAGCAAGCAATTCTACAGAAGCAGATAGCGTACGTTATGAGGGTGTAGGGAGCTCTATTTCATTCCCAACTCTTCTTTAGGAAGGAATCAAACCATTGATTCATCGGTACTTAATTTGCTGTACTTAGTATGTAAAACAAGGAGTTTGACTGATTCTTAACCAAGGTGACCAGGAAAAAGATTTTCAAACCAATTTTTATTATTACTATATGACCCTTATTTTAAAAATGTGTTTTCTGACTAATGTAAGGCTGTCTCTAATAATACCCGAATGGTTGGTATAGAAACAACAGGTTTTCCTAGAGCCATATATAATCCACCTAGTCTGATTGTGTGGATTATATATGGGTGCAGCTGCTGCTGCGCATTCAGATAGGTCCAGCCTCTGTGTAGGACACAATGACCACAGCAAAGAGGGAAAAATTAACTTTTTACCATATTGTCAGATTGACCACTTGGTGTAAATCTTTTTATCAAAGCACTTTACATTTTAAAATTGTTATTTAATTGGGAAAACTCTCAGTAAACTAGGAATAGAAAGCACCTTTCTCAATCCAATAAAGTGCATCTACAAAAAGCCCACAGCTAACGTCATACTTAATGGTGAAAAACTGGGTGCTTTTCCCATAAACTGAGGAATAAGGCAAGCATGCCCATTCTTGCCATTTTTATGCAGCATTTTATGGGGCCAGCATCGTATGCTAGCCAGTCTGCTCACGACAAAAAAGGAGGTACAGGTTGGAAAGGAACAAGTAAAACTGTCTTTATCCATAGATGGTATGGTTCTCTGTGTAGAAAATATTGAGGAATCCATATAAAAAGCTACTAGAACTAAACACGTTTGGCAAGTTTGAGGACTTGAGATTAAAATGAAAAAAGCAATTCTTCTATGTACTAGCAATGAACAGTCTGAAAATGAACTTAACAATTTCATTCACAATAGCATTGAAGAGAATAAAATGTTTAGGAACAAATTTAACAAAAAGTGTGCAAGACTCGTCTGTTGAAAACTACAAAATACTGTTAATAGAAATTAAAGACAATCTAAATAAATGCAGAGACATTTTATGTTCATGGACTAGAAGACAATATTGTAAAGATGTCAATTCTTCCCAAATTGATCAATAGATTCAATGTAACCCATCTCAAATTCCAGGAGGCCTTTTTGCAGATTGACAATTGCTTTTGTCAGTGGGTAGGCCTCTCTGACCAAGGGGTGAATTTAGCATATTACCTGTTGGAGGGCCTGAAGAGACTGAAGAAGGTTACGGTTAGTGATTTCAGCAAGTTTATCATCTCTGAGGTGGGACAATAGAGAGGGTGTAATTCCTTGTATGTAGGGGGTGCATTTAGCCCTTAGGAGGGCAAGGGGAAGGAGGCTCACCCAGTTCTCGCCAGTCTCTAGTTTTAATTTGGTGTTTCTTTTAAAGTCTGATTCATTTGTTTTACCTGTCCTGAACTTTGTGGCCTATAAATATAATGTAAATTCCAATTTATTTTTAATGTTTTAGCTAATAATTGGGAAATTTGGGCTGTGAAAGCCGGGCCATTGTCAGACCCCAACGTTACAGGTAGGCCGAATCTGGGGACAACTTCTTATAACAATTTTTTTAGTGTTAATCTGAGTGGTTTCAGTTTTGGTAGGAAAGGCTTCTACCCATCCAGAAAAAGTGTCTATGAACATGAAAAATTAGTGATACCCATATTGTCCAGGTTTTACCTTGGTGAAGTCAATTTCCCAGTGTTCGCCAGTGTTGGTTCCTTGCATTCTGGTTCCAATGGGCAGCCTTGATTTGGGCCCTGAATTTACTTGTGAATAAATTTCATATCTGGTAACAATGCCTTTTGTTATTTTGTCAAGAACTTGGATGTAATAATATTTTTTAAAAAATTCAGTTAATTTTGTGGATCCAAGGTGTGTTCCTTGATGTATCTGTTTAATCAGCAATCTGCCTAGAGCCTGTGGCAAATAAAACCTGTGGTCTGGCAGAATTTTCTAATTCATGGCATTGTTGGAGGCTTTTAAGATCTTAGCATGTTTTACTTCTTTAGTATAATGGGGAGTCAGTGGCAATTGAGGTGCTGGAATGACTATTAAAGAGTCAAGAGTCAAATGGCCCCACTGGTTGTAATGTGGCCTCTTTGGCAGTCAAATTTTTAGCAGCGTTGCCTTGGGTCTCAAACAAGTTATCTTTCTGGTGGCCCGGACAATGTATGATGAACCCTCTTTTTGGATACCATATGGCCTCAAGCAAGGCTAGTATTTTTGCTTTATTATTTATTTATTTATTTATTTTCTGATGTTAATAGTCCTCTCTGTTTGTATAAGTCCCCACGAACATGGGCAGTGGCAAAAGCATATCTGTTGTCAGTATATATGTTAACAGTTTTATCTTTTCCTTAGGTTAAGCAAGCAATTCTGTAGAAGCAGATATCATGTTATGAGGGTGTAGGGAGCTCTGTTTCAAAAGGATTGTGGCAAGATGGAACTAGGTCTCTGTGGAGGGAGCAATCAGGTAGTAAAGGAAACAGGAGAAAACATAGGGAGAAGATGGCTTTGGGTGCTCATCTGAGATGAATTCTGTGTGGACTGAATGTGTCCAGAGGGTGTTGGAGTGAGCAGAACTGAAGCCATGTTGGGACCCAAAACCATGTGGGCTCTAAAAGATTTTAAAAAGACAGTTTTTTTTTTTCTTGGCATGCATTTTTCTGAGCACCCTCTTTCCCCATGGTTATTTGATATTTTGAACCTTGGTTTGGGGGCAAGATGACATTATTTACATAAATGTAAAGTTATTTTCTAGACAGCCTGAAGCTGCAGACTTGCATATAATACCCAGACCCCGAGATAACAGCAAAGATGGGAGCAGAAATCAGACAGAATCTTGGTGAGATCTTACATGAAGCCCTCACTGCTCACGTCCCCCTCCCTCCTGCTTTTCATTTCCCACATTCCGTTCCCTCAGTCCCTCTTTAAACCCCCCTCAGTAAATCAGAGTCTTTGAGATGGCTTTAGCCTGGCCATTCCCCTTCAGGTTTACCAGAGAGATGGGTTATCCTAACATCTCTCCTCAGGTCACTGGTATTCCTGAATAAAAGCTGACTTCCACTTTCATCAACATTTGACTTTTGAGTGGTTTGTTTTTGAAAGAGCGCAGACAGCCAGAGTTGTTTGCCCAGTAACAAGAAAAAACCAGTGAGGAGAGAGGGCAACAAGGTCGGCAGCGGGTAGGGTGACCAGAAGTCAACAGAGCAGGCTCTAGGGGAAGAGGAACCTGAAAGCAGGTAAACTTCCTCCCCGCAATGCCTCATCTAGCATCATTCCAGAAACTTCAGTAGCATCATAAAGACGTGTTGTACATGTGTTTGGGCTAATGATGCTCTGAGGAATGGAGGGAAAATGGCTGGTTTTCACTTGGGGCCAAGTGGGGTAGACAGAGAGGCAAGACAACAAACAGCATTACCAGCAGGAGGAATTTGGAGTGAGTGGTGGTTTTCTACCACCTTTACTATAAAAATTTGTGGCCAAAAGACTTGGGGATGCAAGATCTCATTTAATTCATCAATTAATCTTGTAGATTAACATTTTTATCTTCCCCATTTTGCAGATAAGAAAACTGAGTTTGGTGAGTTTCAGTATCTTGTCCAGTGTAATGTAGCTAGAAAGTTATTGAGGAAAAATTTGAACCCAACTATGTATTACTCAAAAGTTACCTACAATTTGTATTATGATTTTATTCACTTAAAACATTTGTGTCTGGGGTGGGGGGCTTTCCACCATCATAAAGTCATACATATTTAAAAGAAATATTAATGGACTCCCAAATTCTTGCTCTTCATTTCTACTTCTGTAGGAAAAGTGAAGGTAAATGGTCAGGGTCCTTCAGATGTTCAGAATCTTGCTAAGCTTTTGATGTAAATGTGCACCTGTGCCCAGGTGTTCCTTGGCTATTGTCTGATGCAGATGCATGTGGGCACTCTGGTGTTCCTGGGTCATCAGACTTAAGTATAAAGGATGAATGCCTCTGATCCACAGCCTCCCCCCAGCCCTCAGGACACCCCAGGGGGATCATGGGTAGGCCGCTACTGCTGCTGGAGGCTGTTGCTGCCAGGGCACTGGGGATGCCTCCAGAAGGCCACTGCCACTGCTGCTGCTGCTGCTGAGGAAGCTGAGGACTAAGCTCACATTGGAATGAACCTGTCAACTCTGCATACAGCTACTGGGATCTTTTCCAATTACCTAGCTTGCAACCTTTATGTGAAGGGTCTGTGACCCAGCTGGCATGTGAGGGGTCTGGTGACCCAGCTGGGCATGTGAGAAGTCTGTGACCTGGTCTGTACAATGGGTTTGAAGGGTCTGTGAGCCCTAGCCCAACAACTTCCTGTGTCCTTGCTCAGTTTGGCAGGTGGGAAGTAGGGTGAGGAGTTTCAAATTAAAGCATGGTCCTATAAACATTTTCTGTCTTTAGTTTTCTCCCATGGCTTGTGAAATTGGGGTGACCCAGTGTAAAGACAGCTAAGACAGATTCTGTTATCTGTTTGTGTCTTATAAATCTTCTGCCTTGGGCTTCCAGAGCTTTTGGTCAGATGGGTGAAAACCCCTTGGTAAAGTAGATGAAATATTCTTGTTTGTTCTTCTTTCCCAGTTTAGACTAAGCCCTGGGAGGGAGGGCAAGAATCATGTGTGGTTCATTTCTTAATTTTCCCACAGAATCAAATACACAGCTGTGTATGTTCTGTGTGAACAACAAACACTTGTTGAAATTGAATTGTGTTGAAGTCTGCTTCCTGATAGATAAATCCATTTGCCGTGTCCTCAGAGCTTACTGAGAAATGGATGGGAAAGAAGACCCTAGCCTGTGAAGGCTTAATAACATTTTTTCCATAAACTTAAAAAGAATTCTACAAACTTGCATGCAGAGACACCTTGATACACTCAATTTTCTGCACAGGATAAACCTACCCCAGGGCTCTCTCTAGATCTCTGCTTTGCTGCGGCATCATTTACTTTCTCCATAACAATGAGATCTTCTGGGTGGGTAAAGTGAGATGAGTATAGCTGCATGGTGGACTGGTCTGGCTTAGGTTATCTAGGTGAACTGTCTCTCAACTGTTCTTACCCTTTCCTTGCTCTATCTCCATGAGATTATACTGAGGAAATTAGGTAGCACCTTGACCCCTCCAACACAGAGGAAATCAATTAATATGATTAGCCCAGAAGAATACCATGTGCAAGTGATTTCCTAATACAAGCACACCTGGCTTTGGCTACTCTTTGAGGCTTGGTTAGGAGTTCATCTGCTAGTTTTATGTTTGTCTGTCTGTTTTGATCAAGCCTAACTCATGCAAAAGAATCACCTCAGAGCTTTCCTTCAAGAACCAGAAGTAAGCACTCTCATCTTTCTACTGAAATACTACAGCACACAACTCAAATGTTTTTTATTTCCAGGGGCAATGATTAGATGAGTTCATTGCCCAATAAAAACGACTCAAGTATTATCTAAATGCTCATGTTAACTAGAATGAAATAAAGAACACAGAGTATCTCATGAAAATTTAAAAGGAGTGTTTTATTTGCGTCCCTGGGATTTGGTTACATTGTCCTCAAACTGAGTGAGCAGTTTGTACTGAAAACTCATAAGGGTAGGAAATGTCAGTCAAAATCTTTAATGCTGCAAATACAATATTGATTTCTACAAGAAAAAAAGTCAAATCTTTAAGAGAAGAATTCATAGGGAGATGAACAGGAGAGAAAAATTCTTCTTTGAGGCTTGACAACTCTTTAGACACCAGAGTGCAGTATGAATAATTGTTAAGATTCAAGCAGTGATGAATCTTTTTTCTAGGCATATTGTTTTATTTCCTCTTATTGGCTTACGTATTTTTTAAAACTTTTAATTGACACATTGTAATTGTACATATTTATGGGGTACAATCTGATGTTTTGATACATATAAATGTTGTACAATAATCGGGTTAGGGTAGTTAATGTATCAATAACATTGTACATTTATCATTTTTTTGTAATGAAAACATTCAAAAGCCTCTCCTCTAGTTATTATGTAATATACAAAACTTAACCATAGTCACCCTACTGTGCAATAGATCATCAGAACATATTCCTCCTATCTAATTGAACTTTGCACCCATTGAACAGCCTCTCCCTGTTTTCCATCCCCCCACCTCCCTTCACCGGTCTCTGATAACCACTGTTCTACTCTCAGCCTCTATAATATCAACTTAAAAAAAAAATTAGAGATGAATTTTAACTTACACGCTAGTGAAGTCAGCTCCCCAACCATCATAACCAGCAGGAAATTTGTGGGATCCACCTACTTCACAATGGCCACCTTGTCCTCAGAAGTGAATTCTATTCTCTATCTCAGGAGAAGATATTCACCAAATCTTTGTAATGAGGAAGGGCACACATTCACCCCACCTCAGTTCTGATGTTAGACAAAAATGAGGAAAATGCATGAATACATGAGAAAGGGGTAGAGCAGACCACATAGGCCATGGAGATTTAGCTCAGCTATCCCATCAGACCATTAAACCCTGCAGAATGCATTACCTCTACTAGGAACTACCAGCAGGATATGAGTGTGTTTTCTCCACAATGGCAGTTGGGGTCTAAGTATTATCTTCTGATGTTTCTCATTCATGGATTAAGTGTCTCAAAACCATAGGATTTGATGACTTGTCTGGAGGAACTTCCCAAATTGTCTCCCACTACTAGCACACTGAGCTTGTGGGTCTGAACCTGTTGTTCCTCTGCTTAAAATGTTTCCATGGTTCCCATCACAAAAGGATAGACCTTTAGACACCCAGGCATCCTCCATGGTCTGACCTCTGCCTACCTTTCCATCCCTATCTAACTCTTCATCTCTCTCAACAGTTAACCCTTGAGCACACCAAGTTGCATGAGCTAACAGTTCTTGCCCCCTAAGTCTAAAATGCCTTCCTTAATCCTGCAGTCTACTATCCTAGTTCACACCTGCTCAGACTTCAGTATTGGTGCCTTCTCTCTGCTTGCATAACATCCTGAGCCCAGGAGAAAGAGCTCTGTGCCTGAGTTGTAGAAGGAACCTGTCATTCCTAACTCACTCCTTTTGGTTCAATATCTTGAGCCTAATCCCTTATGGACCCAGGTAAAGAGGGTAGACCTGTCTTCTCAGATAATAATCTACATGTACCCATCAGACCTTGCTTGCCCAATTCCCTCAAGGCTGAGTCCCATTCTTGGAGTTAGGGTAGATCAAGTGAGTGGGCAGTTGCCTTCTGTACCAATATCACTGGGAGTGTAACAAGTGATTGAAAAAAGAGAAATATGTTAATTACCATTTGATAAGGGTGTGACATTTGCATTAGGCTTTCAGAGAAGAGCAATAAAAATGGTGGATTGGGTTACCTACAAGGCTTTTGTTTTGCTAAGCAAGATATGCAAATTTGTGGCACAGGCTGCATTTTTCAGGACCATAAGAAAATAAACTGAGGTTGTCGATCCTATTGCCCTTCTCTGCTCTGCCCTTATACTCAACTTCTCCTCTGTGTACATATTGAATGAATATTTAAAGAATATTTTTTTGAAAAGGCATGAAGTTATATGCTTGCATCCAACTCTTTCTGCTCACTCCCTTGGACTGGACAATCCATAGAGACTGGCTCCTGGTCAAAACAGGTTTAAAGTTTCTTCCCAGATCCTCAGCCTTGGTTGCTGGGACTTGCTAGCCGTCTCCACTCCCCATCCGTCCTGTTTCTTCAGCTGGCCTCTTCCCTTTCCTCAGTGCCACCTGCCTCACTCCCATGCCCTCTGCATTGAGGTTTTCTTTCATATTCTCCCCACAGGTGGCATTCTTTACAAGAGTGATTTATTCCTCTCTGAAGCTCAGTCCCCAGCCCCAGAAGACCAGTTTTACCTGCAGTGCCCTGACAACAGACGACGTAAGTAACAAAGCCTTTTGTCTCTGAGATGGGTGTGGAGATTCTCAACATTGGAGGATAATTCCATGAGAAACACCATTAGGTCTATGAAGTCCAGCTGAAACAGCTCCTGAAGCTTGGGCAGGAAATTTCTCTTTGGTGATTCTTTAAGACTAGCATGGCATTGGTTCTTGGTATCCTTATAGATTCAGAAAGAAAAATATCAAGATCTATACTGTTAAGGAGACTAAATCCAGGATTTTAGGTTAAAAATGGGGGCTTGATTATATGCATTTATCTCTTCACTCTCCAAAAAACCCTACTAAAATTATAGCAAAAGTTTTAAATAGTATTAACCTCTAAGAACAAAGAGAATTGAAAGGGAGATACTCTTTGCAAAGAGAGTTCACCAAATTTTTGGAAAGCAGAATGTAAATAGACAGGAGGAAACAGATTAGCATCACAGAGGATGGTACAATATAGTGCCTGCCTGTAGTTAATGACAAAACCTGAGCAAGACCTGAAATCCCCCCTAGAAGTTTAACACTTGGAGAAACCTGCACTTCCAAAATCCATAAAAGTTGAAAAACTAAAAAAAAATTTTTTTGGAAAACTCATTTAGTTGCATAATATGGTCTGGCCTGACTCATTTGGAGACAAGCTGACTTAAACTGACATAGACTATTTATAACCTTTAATTTTTTCAACTCAATGTGCACGCTCATACATTTTCCTGCAGAAATAATCATGTGTCTGAGAAAATTTTATTTATCAAAATATAAACAAAAATTGTGACATAACTCTATTGGGAAGACAGAAGAGAGGGAGTAGAGGTGAGATTGGGGGATGTAAGAGCTAAATCCTCAACTACCTTAAAAGGAAGTTAAAGCATAATTCTTTAAAATTGATTTATCAAGAAACGGCAGTATAAATAGATTATTCAGAAATATGGTAGCAAATACCTAGATAGTCCTTTAACCACAAAGAAAAGATGTCCAAAGAACTTCTTTAGTTAACTTCTACCAAACGGTCAAGGAATAAATAATCCTAATCTATACAATCTAGTTGAGATAATATAAAGAGAAGGGCCACTTCTCAACTCATTTTAAGGAGGTAGCTTAACTTTAATACCAAAAGCTCCCAGGACAGCATGGAAAAGGAAAATTTGAGGCCAATTATCACTCACGAACGTGGATTTAAACTACTAGCAGACTAAATCCAACAATCTATGAAAAGGATACTTCATAATGATTAAGTAGGGCTAATCCCAGGAGAATGATGTTGACTTAACATAAGAACGTTAACATAAGAACATTAATTAATGTAATATGTAACCCACCACATTAACTGATTAAAGAAGAATAATCATATGATTGTTTCAGTTAATACAGAAGTATCTGATAAAATTCAGCATTAACTTGTGATTAAAAAATTAGCAAACATGGATGATAATGAACTTCCTTAAACTGATAGTCTCTGCCAATGACACACAGAAAATAACATTCTCAATAGTGGAAATTTAAAAGTCTCTCCTTTGAGGTCCAGAACAAGACAAAGATTGCCATCATCACGACTGCACTCCAACATTGTTCTGGAGGTCTTAGCCAGAAAAAGGAGAATAAAGGAACTGACATTTTTGCAGATATGTACTTAGAAGATTCTGAAGAATCTATAGATACATTAGAATTAATAAGCAAGTTTTGCAATTTGCTGGATAGAAAATATACATATAATATAAATAATAAATGTATATTTACTCCAAATTGATTTATAAACTCCAACTTTTCAACAAATAGTGTATAGTTCAATAGATAATGTATGACTATCCATCTAACAAAATAAAAAGAAATACGACACCCTTTGACACCATACACAAAAATCAATTCCAGATGGATTAAAGTGAAAACTATGAAGATTTTAGAAGATAGTACAGAAGAATATTTTCATGACCCTGTGTAAGAAAAGATTTTAAAATATGAGATACAAAAAATGTTAACCAACAATGTAACGATTGATAAATTTGGGTACATTAAAGAGCTTCTATTCATCAGTCACTGTAAAACGAGTGAATGTTTGAGACACAGAGTGAGAGATGTACATAACTAAGAAAGGGCTGATATCAAAGATGTGTAAAGAACTTCCACAAACCAGAAAACTAATTGAAAAATGGGCAAAAGTCTTGAATAGACATTTCACAAAAGAGGAAATGCAAATTACTAATAAAAATATGAAAAGTCTCTCAACCTTAAACAAATTAATCTATAAATAAAACTACAATTAAATACCATTGAAAATTTGGATATCTATCACACAGCACACAGATTGGTACAGATTAAAAAGTCTGACAATATCAAGTGTTGGAGTCAATGTGCGTGCAGTATGAAGAACTTTCACTTATTGATGAAGGGGGCATGAGTTGGTACCACTACTTAGGAAAACAGTTTAGCATTATCTAGTGGATTGAAGAGATACGACCTCTGTGACTCAGCATTGTCACTCCTTAGTACATGTACTAGAGAAAATATGTTCATGTGCACCAATGGGCAAGTATAAGAATGCCTTGTTTTTAATAGCCCGAAACTGAGAAGACTTGAATGTTAGGTACCCCCAAACTTCCCTTGTATGGCACCTTTACAGTCAAACTCTTTCCCCCAAAATGTCAACTTAAATATATTTACCAAGGCAAATTATTAAGTCAACAAATCATTACAGACTTTTTAGTGGTCAAAGCCAACTTTCACAGACAATAGCAACAATTATTGAAGTTCAGATTTCTTACGAGACTCCTTTGTTAGAAATAACATCTGTGAGATCAATTCTTTAAAGCAGGGTACTATCACTTTTCAGCAGGTTTCAGAAAAAATAAACATTTTTTCCCTAATCTTACTGAGATTTATTTCACCACTTGTGAATATCAAGGCAAAATACTAGAATTTCATTAATTTGCACCAAGAAGAAGAAAATATAGATCTGAGAAGCTCAAAATTTACAGTATGGAAAAGAAAAAACATAGACTAGGGTTATTAAAAAATTGAATATGAGTTATGAAATATTCTGTGCCTATAAAGATCTCATTTTATCTTTAACTGTCCCAACAGTATTTTATTCTGGTATTCTGTTAACTGACCAAAGAGTATTTCTGTTGGGAAACACTAGAGACACCTAGAAGATGGAGAAAACCCCACTCACTGAGTTACCATCAGTCCCTGTGAAGTCCATCTAGGATAGGCACTCAGGAACCCATCACTCTCCCTTTTCCTTTCCTCCATGCCAAGTCTTTTCTTTTCTTTTTTATTTTTATTTTATTTTATTATTTTTAACAATTTATTTTATTTTGTCAATATACAATGTGGTTGATTATTGTGGCCAATTACCAAAACCTCCTTTCCCCCTCCCTCTCCCCCTCCCTCCCAATATGTCCTTTCTGTTTGCTTGTCTTATCAACTTCAAGGAATTGTAATTGTTGTGTCTTCTTCCCTTCCCTCCCCGCAGTTTATTTGTGTATTTATTTGTTTATTTTTAGCTCCCACAAATAAGTGAGAACATGTGATATTTCTCTTTCTGTGCCTGACTCGTTTCACTTAATATAATTCTCTCTAGGTCCATCCATGTTGTAAGTCCTTTCTTTTCTAATGTCAGCACCCCCACCACCTTCCATCTGTTATTATGGGACATGCTCTTCAAAGTGCTAATGACCATATTGATCATGTGTTTTTATTCTTTTCTGGAAGGGCACTGTCAGATCTACAGTCTCTCTCATAAGAGAATTGACTTAGATCTTTTAGAGTTTTCAAGTAGATACATCTACAAGACAAACAAACAGCCTTTTGCTAATTTCTATGACCTTCCATGGAAAACCTTTGAATAGTTTTTATACTAACGTGGTCTCTGCCTCTTGACTTGATTCTACCAAACACCCTGTCCTACCATGCATGCAAAATAACTCTCCATAAAACCCACTGAATACTTTTCAATGTGTTTCATGTGTTTTCTTTTTGCATCCTCATATAATAATTGAGGAAAGTAGAGCTATTGAGAAATTCATTTTACAGCGAAAGTCCTCAAAATGTAAAATGCTTTTGTACAAAGCCTCAGCAAGGGTTAATGATAGAATTAGACCACAAACCCTAGTTTTGGCCAGCCCTGGTTCTCTACAGTAAGTGAAGAAATCAATAGAAAATATGCTCATGCTGTCACAAAAAAGCTCTAACCAGTTTCTGCTCCAATCTGGTTTCCACAAAGTTGCTAGGGTCTTTCTTTCAGAATGCAGACTTGATGTATTTATTCCCTACAAAACAACAAACAAAAACAAGCAAGCAAAGAAAATCTCCAGTGGCCACAGAATTACCACTAGTCCCTCTAGTCTGAATAACTGGACTTCAATATACCTTCCCGGCCTCATTTTTTTCTTCCCACCCTCCAATCTCTCCTTTCCCCTTGCCCCCTCTGCCCCCAACACCTGTACACATGCCGCAGCTCAACACTTTTTGGGTCTTGCTTTCTCAGTTCCTTTCCCCTGGCTCTTTCTATTACCTCTTCATCCCTCACCCTCTTCATCTCCTGGCACACCTGTTGGGCCCAGAGCAAACATCAGCTCTATTGGAAGCTTTCTCTAACATTCCCAGGCAGAATTAACATCTTCCATCTCTGGGTTTCCACAATCTTTTGTACCTTCTTTGTGCACTATACTATTACTACTATTATTGTGTTACAGTCAACTCTTGTGTCTGTCTCCTCCTTTAGACTGTGGGCATGTTGAGGGAAGAGACCATCTGTATCTCTGTGTGTAGTGAACGCTCAGTGGATGGTCCCATCCATTCTCATCTATGTGTTGGTGTTTCCCAAGTCTACCTGCTGAACCCAGTTTTCTCCTCCAATTCCAGTAACAATCATATAACAAATATCTATCATTTGATGTCACACAGGGACTTTAAACTCATTGTGACCCACTTGAACTCATACATCCCCTACCTACCCTGCTCCATTTTCAGGGTCTCCACCTCTGTGATTGGCATCATCATCTATCCAGCTGCTCAATCCAGAAAGTGGGAGCTATCCTTGACTCTAACCCCTCCTTCACCAGCATTCCTCTCCCTCATCCAAATAATTCCTATCTATTGCTTCTGTTTCCCACATGTCAACTAAATCTGCATACTTGTCTTCATTTCTGCTGCTGTTATCTCAGAGTATCATTATCTCTTGCCTGGGTTATAGAAATTACATCCTTCAGAGTCTCTCTGCCTTCAGACTTGCCTCCAGAACCTAGAAAAGTGCCTGGTAGGTAGCAAGCAGTCAATAAATGTATACTGAATGAATGAATCAATGATTGTTCATAGATAAGTTCATGTCTAGCTCAACCATGTTAAGAGGAACGTCATCTATTTGAATATGCCCACCCTTTCCTGGTGGAAGGATGCAGGAAATGACTTTAGAGATAATTCTCTTTGAACTGCAGACCAGAATATCGTTCTTAACATATGCAACTCCCAGAAGCTTTCAACGCGTTTGTATATCAGTCTTGTGAGTTGGGTCTCACATTCCCCATATGAAACAGATGCCCCTGAAAGCCTCCTGTTGGCAGCTGAGTCTCTATTTTACAGACTTAGAAAGGCCAATTAATTTTTCCAGTGTTGCCAACATGGTAAGGAAGGAGCAGAGGCAGGGCTCAGGTCAAAGGATGCAGACTCCAAAGCTCAGCCCAGTTTGGCTAAATTTGGTCTCAGGCCCAGTGGAGCTCATTGGAAAGCTTGTCCCTCAGAGAGTAGCTCTGGCAAGGGGATACGGCAGGCCAGTGAAGCTGAATGAAAATCTCTGGACCTCTGCTGGCTAGAGGCTGACACCTCATCCTTACAGACCAGAGAACCTGGGAAAGAGGCAAGTGAAGAAAAGTCTGAAACTCAAGGGCTTGAGGTCTTCCTCTCCTCACTATCAGTAGTCATAGCTGCCTCTCCCAGATTGTTGCTGGGGATGTAAGGTAGATGAAGTGCTCTTCTCTTTTCTGTCCTTAGTTTGCTTTCTGGAAACCAAAACTGCTAGAAATGCAGAAACACAGTTGATAAAATCCACTTGGCCAGATTATGAGTAATCACAGGAAACAAGAAGAAGAATTGCTGCAGTCATCTTTGATGTCAGGAACTGGGCTGTCAATGGGCACGGGTAGTGGAAGAAAAGAACACAAGTGCATCCCAAATGTCACTGCAGGTGGCCTGTGCTCTGTAGGGGCCCATGTCATCTTCCCTAGTCCACCCTGTGTAGCAGTACAGATGGGGACCAGGAAGACTTCATCACATGGCTTTCATCTTGTGCTTATCCCTGTGTGCATGGCACTGCACCAAGCACTGGGCCCAGAGCTGATGCAGCACAGCCCCTGCTCCCTAGCAGCATAGGTTAGCTGGGCAGATGAGACATGGACATAAATAGCATCATGTAAAATGCTAAGTCATATGCCTCACAAAAGAGATTTTGACAATGTCCTGGAGCATGCAGAGCTGAAGGAACCAGGATTTGCTACATGCAGGAGGAGGTATATTGTGATTTAAGTTAGGTATTTGAGGTCAGGTTTGGTGGAGTTAGGTATCACAGTCAGAAACATTCAGACCAGAATGGCAAAAAAATTATTATCCACAGACCCCAGAGAGAAAAGGACAGCATGCCT
The DNA here is from genome assembly GCF_027409185.1 of Cynocephalus volans. Taxonomy (NCBI): domain Eukaryota; kingdom Metazoa; phylum Chordata; class Mammalia; order Dermoptera; family Cynocephalidae; genus Cynocephalus; species Cynocephalus volans. The sequence goes on from NC_084470.1 coordinate 50,906,032, forward strand.
TGCAGGCAAGGGCAAGGGGGCATCTAAGACAAGTGAACTGCTCTAGTGGGTGGGGAGCAAGAGAAAGGAAGAGGGAACTATGAATGGAAGCATTTATTGGGGTCCAGGGCATTATCTAGTTGGATATTCCACAACAGGGTTTGATTGGTTAATTTCAAGGGAGCATGGGAACTCAGGGGTTACATTATAGGGTTCACCCAGCTTAAGGCAGAAGGTGGTCAAATGGTTTAGGGTATGGGGCCTGTCTATATAGAACTTGAAAACAGGAACTGAGTGGAGACTGCCTCAAAATATGTAGGTCAAAGGTGACAAGCCAGAGATGGGACAATAAGATGAATGCTAAGGCACCAATAATACAAATGAGAATTGACAAGACATTTCTACTGGGTTTAGCCTAATCTGTAGGATTAGGATAAACAGAGAGTAAGAACATTCCAGGCTGAAAGAACTGCATATACAAAGATAAGAGCTAGGATTCATGGCAAGGAGTCTGTCTGATAAAAACTCTTCAAAATTCAGCAATGAGGATCCCGGCAACTCAAGGCAATCCAGTCTTCGTTACTTCTAAGGAGTTTAACCCCTGCTCCTGTGGCTGGTGGCTAATGGTTTATATTTTTGTGTGATTCTGGAGCCTTATGGCTACTTGCTTCTCAGCTTGTCAGTTTCCCCAGAAAGAATCATTCCAGAGTTGGTTTCCACAGCACTGGGTCCAGTTGCCTGCTGGAAATCTCCTGCAGAAAAGTTGTAGTAGACTCTCTTAATGCACTACACCTATATCTCCTTGACCCCTTTACCATTTTTGTGTATGCTGGCTCCCCACGTGCTTTCCTTCCTGTCTTAGTCAGTTTTATGCTGCTATAACCAAATTACCTGAAACTAGGTAATTCATAATGGAGAGAAATTTTTTGGATTACAGTTCTGGAGCTGAGAAGTCCATGATCAAGGCACCAGCATCTGGCAAAGGCCTTCTTGCTGCATTATCACATGGTGGCAGGCAGCAGGGTAAAGAGAAAGAGCCCACTTCCAAAAGCTCCCTTAATAGTGCCACTCATGAGAATAATAATAATCTACTCATGAGAATGGAGTCCTCATGACCTAAACACCCCCCATTAGGACCTACTTCTCTACATTGTTGCACTGGTGATTAAATTTTTAACACATGAATTCTGGAGCACACATTCAAAACACCCCCCATTAGGACCTACTTCTCTACACTGTTGCACTGGTGATTAAATTTTTAACACATGAATTCTGGGGCACACATTCAAAACACAGCACCCCCCAATAGCCAGCACCTGCACATCTTTTTCAGGGGTGTTCTTGGGCTGGGGGCTTGCTTGGCCTATGCACATGAAGAGCCAGACATGCCTGGGGATTTATGTCCCTCCCCACTCTGTCCCCATCACAGGGTCAGTTCTTGGCCAATGACAGATAGATGTGGGGCAGGAGTACTCCACTTGCCTTGTCCCAGAGCTCCTGTGAGGTTGAGCCAAAGTTCCCAGTGGGGGCTTTGCTAGGCATAACACATTGCTTGGCCTTTTTCCTTTTCTTATTCCACTTCCCCTTCATCTCTCCATGTTTTTCCTGGAAACACTTTCTAATAAATTACTTTCACTCAAATTCTCATCTCAGGGTCTGCTTCTGGGAAATGCAAGTAAGACATAAGCAAGTGCGGTAGGCAAAATAATGTCATCCCAAATGTGTTCACATCCTAATCCCTAGACCTTGCGAATGTGGCAAATGGGGCTTTGCAGATATAATTAAGATTATGGATCTTAAGATAGAGAGATTATCCTGGCTTGTATGGGTAGGCCCAATCTAATCATGTGAATGCTTAAAAAGCAGTGAACTTTCTCTGGCTGGAGGCAGAGAGATCCAGTCAGAGAGATTCAAAGCATGAGAAGGATTTGACCACACTTGTTGGCTGTCAGATGTAGGGGCCACAAGCAAGCACTGGAGAGTAGCCTCTAGGAACTGACAGCCAGCAAGGAAAAAGGAGGCCTCAGTCCTATAGCTGCAGAGAACTGGAATCAGCCAACACTCCGAATGAGTTTAGCAGTGAATTATTCCCAGAGCTTCCCAACATAAGCCTGCGGGCTGAAATCTTGATTTTCACCTTATGAAACTCAGCAGAGAGACCAGCCAACTTGTACTTCTGAACTATAGAATTGTGAGATAATAAATTTGTGTTTTTTTAAGCTGCCGAATCTGCTGTAATTTGTTACAGCCACAATAGAAACTAATATACCAAGATTTCATCTAAATAACATACATACACACTGTATACCCTATTGGCCTCTTGCACTATGAACATCATGGGTTTTGTCTTCATAACTGGCCATACCGCAAATCCACATACTTACGTACAGCTTTATGAACTTTGTTGAGCCCTCTGAGGGTTGTCATTTCTTCTGTCCCCTCCCTGACCTCAATTTGATTGCAGTTGGAGTCAGGGGTCTCGGTTTTCTCTATTTTCCTCCTACCTGTATTTTATCAGTGAAGGAATGCAGAGGGCTGTGGAGATAGGACCTCTGGCAGTTGGAAGGGTGTAGGTTGAAATGAGAAATCACTTGGTGTGGTGAATGAGCCTGCCATCTGTGGGATGGGGAGGGTCAGCCTAGAGGGACCTCCTCCATAGCACTGCCCTCCCACAATAGGTTCCCCAGGGCTGAGATGTGTGAGTGGAAAGGGTGAAATTGCAATTTAGAGACCCCGAGGTCCTTAGTGGTAAGGAGCTTGGCATTCGTCCTACAGCAGCAGGAATCGTTGAAGGCTTTCAGCAGGGATCTGACGCCAGGCCCACAGCAGGGGTTCATTAAGTGTTGGTTTGCACGAATGAATGTGTAACTCAGACGTCGGTAATCCTCTTTGCCATGCTGCTGGATTCAGCCGTTTCACTCATTCCCACACCAAGCTCCTTAAGATGTTTGTCAACTCTGCTAAAGATTTGAAGCTAAGCAGGAGTCACTTTACATAGCTTTTGGAAGTCCACTTACAAATTCCCATCCGACATTTCAATTCTCCCAAGTGCCTGTGCTTGGCTGCCATGTGGGGAGCAGTTCTCTCTCCCTGTGTCTTTATATACAATATGTTCAATCTGTTTAGAGTGAGGACCTGTTAAATAGAGATCCATTCTAACTCCTGAAGGTAAATCTTCTCCATTTCATTATTCACTCAATTTACAATTTGGCTGTCAAGGGGAAATCTTATTTCTCTAATTCCCATGTTCTCATACCACACACCCCAAACTTCTTAGAAAGCCACAGACCTCACCAGTTTATCTCTACTACTTCCTGCCCTTCTCTGGAAGTTCTAGGCTCTAAATGAATACATAAGCCTTACATAGGATTAAGGTACAAGGACAGGAAATAATGTTTTGGGAAGTCCAGGATATGGCCAACAGCCAGCAGGTAGACAGCTACTCAGATGTCTGGTTGCTAAAGAAGACACACAGTAGGAGGGGGAAGAAAGATTTGCTTTCTTTCTACTAAAGCAGAGCTGGTTCATGGGGTGAGGCATGGGCCACCTGTTGACATGTCTTTGGTTATACCCATCTACCTTGTCGTTGGGTGAAAATTTTTACTAGATTCTGGCAGTTGACTACCTATCAAATTCTCACTTCAGTGTGGCTGTGAGTTCCAAAATTTGGGGGCTATTTATAGGTTGGGAAAATCTCTGTCAAGTGTTTCCAACTATATTTAATCATGAGTAGAATTCCTGGTTCTATAGCATATTTTGAGGTTTATAGCTACAATATCCAAACCTAAAACTGTAAATATCATGAACAAATGAAAGGTATTGTTACTGTCCAGCTTCTCATGGTACAAATGAATTGAGGCAAGCGAAGCTTTGGACATATAGCTCTGATTACCTGAGATTCAGCTTAAATAGATGAAAGTGACTTCGTGATGGAAGCTCTCTGAAATGTCATTACTCCTATTGGTATCTTTTAAAAGAGTCTGTTGACTATAAAATTGACTTTTTGAATTTCAAAAATAGGTCAAGTCTGAATATGCCATGGAAAATAAAGACTGAAAATATTAAAAGTAAATATTTTGGGGACAAGTGTTCTTAGGGAAACTGAATAGTTTTCAAAGGAATTTGTGTGTTCTTCCTGTTTCAGCTTTTTCACAGATTGTGATATTCTGGAAAGTGAATGGGCTTGAAGCTGCTTGAATGGGCTTGGAGCTGGTCAACATAAAAATGAGATCCATTCAAGGGAGTTTAGACAAATTGATTTTACTTCTCTTTGAACTTTACTTTGCTTAACAGTAAAAATGTGGGTGATGATGTCAGGATTCAAGGCGTAATATACACAAAGTTGTCAGCAAATATTAATTTTCTCCTTTTGCAGACCTTTATCTTCTTTTATTTTTAGTCACTTTTATCTTCTGATTCTTTAGTGTCATCACATTTTATCCTTCTTCAGTGGTGCACTTTGGATTACTTTGTAGTCTACACATAATCCCAGAGATGAGAAGTTCCTTTATTTGAGGATAGTTTATCATGAACTCCACTATCATGTTTTGACATTTATCAAATATTTGCTGCTTTGGTAGAGATAATTGGTTATTGAAAACCTCAGCATTGAAACAACTGTGTCCCATAGGCAGATAGAATAAATGCGATTAAAGCATCTGTACTTCTGAATTACGAGGTGATCCCATGCTTTTCATCCACATTTGTAATATTACTCTTTAACCATTTCCCAGTTTGTTCTTATCTGTCATCTCATTTAATTTGACACTTCAGACCACTTTGGGAAGTTGTTTGATACCTTTTCACAGTTGAGGGAACTGAGACACACATGCACACACACACACAGCTTGAGTGTCTTGACTGAAGAATCCAGGGCTCTTCAGTGCTGGATTTTTTTTTTCTCCCTAGAATAATTGAAAACTCATTAAATGCTGTGCCATTTGCAGTATTTGCACAGTCCTGCATTAGTTTTGTTAATATCAGTCTTATCAACATCCATGAAACTGTTTTAAGGAGCTTCAAGGTCACAGTCTGCCCACATGCATTATTTTCTTTTAGGTTCTTTAATCATTCATAATATCTAGCCAATAACTATTTCATTATAAATTAATTAGTGAGCATATTAGAATGATTTCTACCTGTAGTTACCACCCTTGGGAATCCTTTATTTTCAGCCCTTTATTAAGGATTGCAGAACGCTTAACATAACATAAATTAAATCAGATTAGTTAAAAATGGTTACTGGTGCATTATAATAGTTCTTGGTTGCAAATGTATGTTTTATTATTCATAAGCCCTTTGAATATTACTATACATTAGCAATAAATATAAATATATCATTAGTCTAGCCTTGAATTCAAGAATTTCCAGCCAATTTGCCTTATGTAAATTCATAAAGCAATATTCCCTCTATCTCAAAGGTAAAGTGACTTGAAATCTACTATCAGATGTGTACAAATGCTCTTGTACCAATTCTGGTGTCTCCCAAGGGGGAAAACACTACATAAATAGAAAGCAAATTCATAGGTTCCCTTTTCTTATTTGCATTCAGACAAGCATGAAAAGGATTCCCAATAGCCACAGAATATAGTTTAGTTCATTCCTACTTGGGTTTCCCTCTGACTTTCATCAGGCAACAATGAGAAGAGAACACAGCAAATGCCTACAGCCTACAACATTTTCAATGGAATGCTGGTATGTCTCTCTGCCAATTGGTCTAAAAAGACAGAATCTTCCTGGTAAGTAATAAACTATTTGTGAGAATCAGAAAGATATGTGGCTTTGGTCAATGTTTCTAGATGACAAAATACGAGTAATTTTTATTTAATAAATATATGTACACAGTAAAAAAAACCTAAGTAAACACATACGGGAAATTAAAGTTCAGTTTGAATATTAAGATTCCCTAAAACTATTTTTTCTTTTCTTCGGTGATATTGTAATAATTTTTAAAATCAGTCTTTAAATTAATTTTTTGGTTTTATATTATCACTAGTGATCTTCCTTGTTCTAAAATCTATTTTGTCTGAAATAAGCTATTATAGCTTTATTTTGGTTAGAACATAATGGTATCTTACTCCATTCTTATAGTTTTAACTTATCTACGTCCTTATTTTTAAGTAGGTTTTCTTGTAGACAGCAGGGAGTTTAATCTAGCTTTTTTATCCAATCTAATAGTCTGTCTTTTAATTGGCATATTTAGAACATTTGCATTTAAAGTGATTATTAATACAGCTGAATTAACATCTGTCATCTAGCTAGTTGTTTTCTATTTGTTCCTTATTTCTTTTTTTCCTACTTTTTCTGGGTTTAGTTGAGCATTTTTATGATACCACTTTATTCTTCTATCGACTCATTATTACACCTTTTAAAATACATTTTTAGTGGTTGATCTAGGTTTTAAAATATACATTTAAAAATTGTGATTCTACCTTCAAATATTATACTTTGCATGAAGTATAAGAATCTTATAGTAGTATATTCCCAGTGTTCCCACCCATTTCTTGTGACATTTTGTTGTACATTTTACTTTTACGTATGCTGTAAACATACACTATGTTGTTATAATTTTTGCTTTAGACATACTCAAACAAATAAGAGAAAGCAATTAAAAATAAAAATACTTTTTCCCTTCATTTATTCCATTTCCAATGCTCTTCATTTCTTTGTGTGGACACTAATTCCTATGTCAGATTTCCTGTGTCTGAAGAATTTCCTATAAGATTTCTTATAGTGTTAGTTTACTGACAATGAATTTTCTCCATTTTTACTTATCTGAGAAAGTCTTTATTTCTTCTTCACTTCTGGATATTTTTGGAAAGTATAGAATTCCACATTGGAAGCCTTTTTTTCTCAGCACTTTAAAGAGGTCATTCCATCGTCTTTGGGCTTGCATAGGTTTTGATGAGAGTTGCCTATAATTATTATCTCTGTTCCTTTGCAGGTAACTTGTCTTTTTCTCTCTAGTTGCCTTCTTCCTGGAGTTTAAGATTTGTTTCATAGAGGAGACAGAGGAGGTAGGTGTGGGCAATGGGGGAAGCTGTCTTAGGATCCTTCCTTATTGTCCCTGTGTGTGCTTGGGAGGATTATGGTGGAGAAGCAAGCAAGTGGATATGAACTCTCGTATCTGTGGCTCTAGGGCTTCACATTCTCACACTAGTCTACACTTGGCCATTAACAATTGGTTAAAAATTTTTAGCGGAATCATTTTAGCAGCTTATATGATGGCTGGCAGTGTCTGTACCAGGTAAACAAATGCGTGGTTTCTGTTTCTCCATGGAGATGCTTATCTCTGTCCAGATTTCACCTTAATTGCTTGTTCTGGGACATCAATCATTGATGGATTCAAGAAAAATTGTTAATTTGAAGTTTGTTATACGGGTGAGAACAATGCTCCTTTCATCTTTCTCTCTCTCCAAGCTGAAACCAAAAGTCTGTGCCATTGTAATCTAAAAAACATGTTACAATTGGGGAAAGTTGCTTAGGAAAATGAATACTCATTAACTGACCAATTTCCAGGATAGTATAAACCTGTGCCTTCTAGTAGACTGAAACCTTTGATTGATAGGCAGCCTTATGGGAAGGATCTCCCAGTGGAATGAATTCCTGGCAGGTGAGGGGTGGTTAGAAGGCCATTTGGGCAATTGCTCTATCTGGAGCAAGGCAATAAGGGAATAAAACGTTAGAATAGATTTGAGAGACATTTTGAAGGTAGGCCTGAAAAGACTTGAACAGATTGGATAATGGAGTTTGGAGGGGCAATGGATCCTAAATTCTTTCTTGGTTTGGAGAACTTATGAAAACAATGATGGCTGTATTCATTGAGAGGGGCAAACTAAAAGAAAATATAACATCATTTAGAGGGAAAAAAAATGCCTGGAGTTGGGAGGGCAAGATATTTTAAACGATAGCAATGGTGAATTCAAGGGTCTAGACCAGGCATAAGAGTTGTAAAAAGCTCAAATATTTCACAAGTTAATACAGATGTTTTAGTTACACCAACTTTTCTTTTGATATTAACCTTTTAAGATGCCTTAGACTCAAGGTATAGGTATAATTTTAATAAAATTTAACTTGAATAGCTCTGAATGTTAGAATATATCACATTCGGGTTTAATAACAATAATCTTTTGGTAGCCTGTCTTGTATCACCTCTAGGAAATCATATATCTTTGCAGAAGATAAACATAGTAGAAGTTTTCAGCCTTGAGTGAGCAGTAGATACATAAAACAAGTAAGAAAAGTTATTTTTTTCTTAAAAATCTCTGGTTAATCAATTAAATTCAAGTGAGTACCATAGTTACCACCTTTAAAAATGTTTTGCAGAATGCTATAACAAACTCCCATGTACCACCCCCATGCATAGCTGAAGAAATAAAATAGTACAAATGGAGTTGAAGGCCACTCTTCTCCTTCAACCCAGAACTAACCATTTTTCTTACTCAGTGTTTACTATTCTCAAAAATGTCTTTATATTTTAACTACCTATGTATGGGCCCCTAAAGTCATACACTTTAATTTTATGTTATAACATTTTGGATAAATCAAACTGTATGTTTTCTGCATTTTTTCCACTCAATATTATATTAGTGACAATCATCCATATTGATACCTATAGCCCTGGGTCTTTTTTTTTATTGCTTTATAGTACTCCATTATATAACCAAAAGACAGCTTATCCCATCTCTGTTTGGTGCCCATTTAGCCATTTTTTTTTTTTTTTTTTTTTTGGTTGCTACAAGCAAGGTACACATATGAAAGAGTATTCCTATATTTCTGTGGCATGTATTATTTTACCTGCATTCAAAAATTACCTTAGTAATGATTTGTATCAATTCAAATTCTCACTCGAAATATTTAGTATTTCTGTTGCTCCAAATCCTTATATTGTCCAATTTTTAAAAGTTTGTCAATTTGGAGTTTGCCAAACCTGGAATTATAGCAATTCTTTAAAATATCTTAGATATATGTTTTGTCAATGCTTTTTGTCAGTCTGTAGATTGCCCATTCATTTTCTTAATGATTTGTTTTGATAAGCAAAAGTTTTAAAATTTTGATGAAGTCTAATTTATACATTGTTTCCCTTAATTGGTTGCTTTCTGTGTTCCCTCTAAGGAGTCTTTGCTTACGCTAAGTCATAAAGATATTCTCTTATGTTTTTTCCTAGAAGCTGTATAGTTTTAGCTTTTATGTTTGGGTCTAAGATTCATGTTGAAGTAATTTTGTGTATGGTGTGAGATGGGGATTGAGGTTCAACTGGATATCCAGTTATTCTAGCACCTTTTGTTGAAAAAGACTTTCCTTTCCCCTACTGAATTGTTTTGATGTGTTTCTGAAAAAAAATCAAAAGACTGTAAAAGTCATTTTTAGGATTTCCATTTTGTTTCAGTGATTCACCTTACACAGTCTTTTCAACAAATGGTGTTGAAAAAATTGGACATACTCGTACAAAATAATGAACTTTGACATAAACTTTACGCTTAGAAAAATTAACCTGTGTCACAGATCTAAATGTGAAGTATACAACTGTAAGTCTTTTAGAATAAAACATAGGAGAAAATATTCATAACCTGAGGTTGAGCAAAAAGTTCTGACATGTCACCAAAAGCATGATCCATTTTAAAAAATTGATAAATTGAACTTTATTAAAATAAAATAAATGCTCTCTGTGAAAGACACTGTAAAAATAATGAAAAAGACCAACACTAAATGTTTGCAAGGATATGGTATGTCTGGAACTCTCCTATCTTGCTAAGTGGGAGGAAAAAATGATATAATCACTTCAGAAAATAGTTTCAAGTATTATAAAGTTAAATATAACCTTACCATATGACCCAGCAGTTCCATGCCTAGGTATTTACCCAGGAGAAATGAAAACATATATCCCCCAAAAGACTCTTAAAAAATGTTCATAGCAACTTTGTTTGTTATCACCTTAACCTTAAAACACGACAAACACCCATCAATAGGACAATGCGTAAATACATGATTCAGTGTAGGTGATTGTTAAGAACAGATAAAGCCAATCTGTGATGATAGAATATTAGTTGCCTATGGGGGGTGGTGATTGATTGGAGGGAAGTACATGGGAACTTTCTAAGATGATAGATATGTTCTAGATCTAGAACTGTAGGTAAATGTTTCCAGAGATCATCACAATAATTCCTCCCATCCTATACGCTGTTTTCCAGTGGGACTTTGCCACTGTCTCACCACCACAAGGTAGCTCTTTCCATTAGTGTGGCCTATTGCTGTGACCTTTTTGATCAACCAAATGAAGAAGTGATTCTGTGTAACATGTGAGGCTGGACCTCTTGGAACACTCCCCTTAGGATCCAGCTGCCTAAGCAGCCACATGGAGAACTGAGGCCCTAGGTCAGTAGTTTTGACTGGCAGCCAGTCCCAATTGCCAGTTTTTTGGGGACTTTCAGCCATACCAGTCACCAACTGACATCACATGAGCAGAACTCCCTGCTAAGCCCATAGAATTTTGAGAAATAATGGATTGTTCTTATTTGAAGTAACTCAGTTGGGGCAATTTGTTATGCAGCAGTAAATAACTTTTGGGCTGTTAGTTAACATGAGTATATACATTTGACAAAACTAACAGATAATACACATGTGATCTAAGCATTTTACTGTGTTAAACTCAGTAAAAAAATTTGTAAGTAAAAGTAAAATGTAAGAGTATTATCTCATCATGAAAAACCAACAGGAATTATAATAAATGTTAAAAATTTAAAGCCAATTTTATTAAATTCAGAAACTAGAAAGGAGTGCTGTAGATTCAAAATTGCTTTGAAGATTTTAGCCAATTCAATATAAAGGAAGTTCAAACTATACAAGTTTTGGAAAAGAAGAGAAAAAATTCCTATTTGCTGGTGATAAATTGCATACCTAGAAAACTCTAGAGACTCTATCTGACAATATGAGAATTAGTACAAATAAAGTGAGGTGACTAGATTAACTGTAAATATACAAATGTTAGTGGTTTTCTCTACATAAAAAATAATCATTTAGAAATGAAAATTTAAAAAAATCCAATTCTTAATAGAAATGAAAAATATAAAATAGTTTGAAAAGCTACAAAAAGCAAATCAGAAATCCACAAAATATTATTGAAAATAAGATAAAGTCTGAACTGAGATGTGTTATATACCTGGCTGGGAAAATGTAATATAAGAATATTAATCTTTCATACCCATACCACTTAATACCATTCTAATCAGAATCCCAACATTTTTTATTACCTGGTTCAAATTACTTTACAATTCATATGAAAGAATAGCTAAGATATTTTTGTAAAGTAAAATAATGATTGCATATTTGCTTTATTAGCCATTAAATTTACCATATAAAACTTATCAAAAATTAAAGTCCATTGGTATAATGGTAAACATATGAGTCTGTGAGGCAAAGTACAGAGTCTGTACATAAACCTCAAAATGTATAGGAACTCATTTATGATAAAGTTGGCATTTCAATTCAGAGGTTTATTTAATATTCAATGCTGGCCTAAGTTGTTATTTATCTGAAAGAATGTAATATTAGGATTCTCAGTCTCAACATACTTTAAATTATAATCCTGATATATGAAAATGAAGGTATTTTAGACCAGGATGCTTTATCAAGAGCACATGTATATTTTTTCTTGATAGTTTTTTTTTTTGTACATTGAGAGGAACTCATGGTTTTACATTGTTGCTTCTAAAGACCCTGTCCTGCATGGCTTGGTAAAATCCTGAACTTGGGAATGAGAAAAGAAACACTAACTCTGCATACACATGTGTACATGAATGTGTGCGTCCACATACACATGCAAACATACTGAACTTATCCCTGGTTATTTCCCAGTCCTGTGTCTCCAGTATGTACATGCTGCTACTGTGTGTGGGGGGGTGGGGGTGGGGTGGGGGGGTGTAACAGAAAGAGAGTGGTGGAGAAAGGAAGGGAATGGAAAAAGAAGGAAGGAAAAGAGAATGTCAAGTTATGGACCCTAAAGCAGTTGGAACTCAGTCTGAACTGAAGAGAACAAGAACACTCATTGTCTCTGTTCTGTCTACTACAGGTGCTAATTAGAGCTGAAAGGCAGCCACGACAGAAAGGAAGTTTCTGCTTATATGATGTTTACTTGCACTGGGTGTGTAGCTCAGAGGTTGTTTCATGTATTAAATTCAAACAGTCACTATACCTTTGAGTTTGAAGTTCTGCAGAGCTATGTCAAATACTTTGCTTTCCCCTACTGTCAGCCTTTGTGGATAAATAGGTGGCTGACATAGGAGTTGTCTATGGCTTCCTTTTTGGTTGGGGGTTAAACTATTTGGCTACAGTTTGATGGTTATTATTACCTTATCTCATCTAATCTAAGATTCCGTCAAGTATAAGTCATTATTTTATGTGCCACTAAAAAAGAAAACAAAAAGACACTGGCAGGCACACACCTTTAAAAATGTTCCTGCTCAATGTATGAATTGGGCACACCAGCTTCTTGGTGCTTTGAAATGCCTTTCATCTGTTCTGAGGGATTTGGCACTTTCTCCTGCCTTTAGTTACATTGTGTTGGTGGGTGATAAGTTATTTTTGTGTATTTATCTCAGTAACAAGATGTACCACAATTTCTTCTACCTGTGGGTTTCTAAAATACTTGGTTATTGCTTTCAAAGAAATGTGAGATTGTAATCATTCTTTCAACAACAAATATTTGCTTCTGCTATGGGTTAAATGTGTCCCCCCAAAGTTCAGTGTTGGAAACTTGATCACATTGTAACAGTGTGGAAAATGCAATCATGGTATTTGAAAGGTGGGGCCTTTGAGCAGTAATTGGATGGTGAGGGCTCTGTCCTCATGAATAGATAACCCATTCATGGATTAATGGGTTAATGGTATAGTGGGTTATCATGGATGTGGAATGGTGGCTTTATCAGGAGAGCACATGAAAGAGCTCTTGCCATTCTTGTCATATGATTGCCTGTGTCATCACAGGACCCTGCAGAGAATTTCCACCAGGAAGAAGGCCCTCAGCAAATGTACTCCCTGGACCGTAGACTTCCCAGTCTCTGAAGCTATAAGGAATAAATTTCATTTCTTTACAAATTACCCAGTTTCTGGCATTCTGTTATAAGCAACAAAAAATGGACTAAGGCAACTTCATTAACATAAAGTATATATTCCACTGTTCCATTTCCATGCTTTTCTGCAAATATAATGACTTTTTGTTCAATTGTCAAATCATAGTGAAGTCTTTCTGAAGATATTTTCAATAACAAACTCAACATTTGTAGCTCTGACAATGCATATAACTCAGCTGAAGTGACAATATTATTATAAACAGCCATGGCCAAGTTTGCTCGTGATGACTACAGTGGTTCTATCTGCCTGACAGTGATTGGGAGACACATTCTGATTTCACAAATGGTAAACCATGAAAAAAAAAAGGTATGTTTTAGAATCAGTGAAATACATTAAATTATTTCATTTCCTTCTCAGGCACCATCTACAGCAGCTCTACCTCCCGCACTGCTTCCATTGGCTCTCCCACCTGGCCAGTGTTTGCCTGCAGCCTAAGCACACAGCACTGGTTCAGGGGACAGCAGATGCCCAGGCAGCTTCATCCCTCAGCAGCATCTGCACTGGTCTGACCGTACGGACCACTGTTATTGCATGTTCTCAGTGGGGATGAGGAGCCATTTCGTTCAAAGTACACAGAGCAGCAAGAAGCAGAATCCATCTTGTGCAGATTTAAGAAAGGAGGAGCTATTTGTGAGGCTCCAACAGGAAATTGCACAGGCTTCTAAGGGCTGAAAATAAAGTCCAGCCAGGCTCATTGAAAGAGCCTGTTAAGCCAGAGCATGAGTTCTCCAATGCTTGGGCCATAAGACCTCTCCCATTTCTGCTTCTTCTGGGTCCTCTACATAATAGACACTCAGTAACTGTTTGGGTGACTTTGGCTCTAGCTCACCATGGCAGCATCATGGGTCTACAGGACAACTCTACATGACCCAGGGTCTGATCGCAGGGTCTTGGTTTTGTAATTCACATTCTTGACAGAGAAACCTGTTACCTTGGATTTGCCTTTCACCACTCTTCTCCCCTTCTTTAGTCAATTATGGCCAATTTCAGGCAATCCCTTCATAGGAATTATGGATAGGGTCACTCTCCCTAGCCCCAAAGCATGTAGGCAGAGAAGTAACAAGTGACCTACCCAGGGCAGGAATAGTATGTCTTTTAATCCTCATTAGAACCCCAGAAAGATGCTGCTCAATATTGTTAAATAATCTCAAGGAAAAACTCAACTTCCATAGGAGCCTAACTGTGGTAACCAGGCCCTGTCTAGCTGCCCAGTTATGAAAAAGGAAGAGAAGAAGGGACATGGGTCCGATTTTACCCCTAGTTTGGATGTTGCTACTTTTTGTTTGATATAGTCCCACATAAACCTATCAAGCATAGGATGCTTTCCCTATGAACAAAAAGGTATGTAAGGTATCTGACAGCAACCTACCAAGCATGCTAGAGGCTCCACTTGGAATCCTGTGATCCCAGAAGTGAGCAACAGTGGCAAAGTGAGAATGGGATAAGTGTGTGTGTGGAGGGGCCGGGTGGGGGGTGGTGGAGGAACTTCCATGGGTAATTGTGCATTGGTGTGTGGGTGGGCAGGTGTGCTTTACAGAAACATTTCTTTTTAGGGTTTTATCACAGAGTTTCTACAAATGAGCACATTTGCAGAGTGTCATGACACAATCTGAATGCAGCACTTACCTTGCAGGGTAAATAGGACACTAGCATTACAGAAGGAAGTGACCTCTGTTCCACACTAACGGTATGACCTTGGTAAGTGCCCTGGATGTGTCCATACTTTAAACTCTATCTCCATAAAATATGGGGTGGGACTGTGGCTTCCAGCCTGGCTAGCAGGATCCCTGCTTATAAAGAATGCTGCATTGGGGAAACAAAGGTACACACACTATTATCAACACTATTCAAAATGTCTTGGCTGAAATCCATTATGGATTTCCGCCTTGGGTGACCAAGTCATTCTCTGCCTAAAGACTGTTTTGAACTGACATTACATTTTGCTGCTGGCAGAGGCAGAAGAAACCAAACAGACTCTTGTTGGCCCAACAGACCTGACAGACAGCCACATGTTTCCTGCAGATACTTCTGCTCAGAGTAGCACCACCAAATTCATATTCAACTTTCAGATGTTCACCAGCTGGGACAACTTGATTAGAAATACAGAGAAAATCAATCACTAATATCTTCCAAGACCCCTACCTGTGAGTTTCTGAGTCCAGAGAAGATCCTGGGGTCCCCTGTTTGGGGCAGATTTCTTCTAGCTGGGCCACTGGAGACAAGTTTCCTGAATACCCTGTGGCTGGGTCCCTGCAAGGATGCAAATGGCTGGATAATTAACTAGCTATATCCTCCACTGGCAGACAATTCCAGGGCCAGGCTCTTTCTAACTGTCCAAGATGTTTCTCTGAGGAGACGAGAAGCATGAATTTCTATACATCATCTTGTTCACAAAGGAGATTTGAGGGCAGTTAGAGGAACACGGGCAACACCAAAGAATAACAAGAAAAAAGAAAATTTAAAAAAGAAGAAAAACAAAAGAGACTTGAGCAAAGGAAAAGGGCAGTGAGGAAAAATGTGAAGGCTGACAGGGCAGTTCTAGAGCACAGTGCATTTTCCCCGACGACTTTGTAAACATTGCTTGAGTCCCTTCTGGGGCCCTGGTGAGGAGAAAAGCCAGGAGGAATGCTGTCCAGCCCATCTGCTCTCACGTCCCCTCTTTTATATGGCTGTGTCTGCTGGTGTCAGAGGGCTGAGGAGGGCATGCAAGTAGCCCTTTTATCCAGCTTCCAAGTCCACCAGGGATAGGCAGTGAAGGCTGAACTCTATAAAACGTTCAGTGTGACTGTCCAGCTATGTGACATGGAACAAGTTTGTCAGTCTTCTCAAACCCATTTCAGATGAAGCTAATATGACCTGTCTGAAGAGTAGATATCTTTAGAGTTAAATGACAATGTATATTCACCTATTTACAAGAGCCAAGTTAACATTACGTTAACTTATTTACAATGGTCTAGTGAGTTAGTTGAATCAGAACCTGAACACAGAAACTCCTGATTGATTGGAAAGCTAGCATCCAGTACTGGAAGAAGAGGCAGACTAAGATCTGCCAGGAAAGCCACGTTGCAAGATGGTTAATGGTTGGAGTGTGGGAGACAGGGTCTTTCACTTACTTGGGCAAGTTTCCAAGCTTCCTTTAGTCTCTGTTTCCTCCTCTGAAAAATGGGAAAAATCATAGTTAAATCCTTTATGATTTTTGTGGGGATTAAATGGCAAGATGTATGGAAGGTGCTTAGAACTCCAATTGTCTTTGTAAATGCTCAGTGAACATAAGCTATTGCTACTACTTTAACAAACATTAATAAAAAGCGATGCTGACTTCCAGGAAATCATGGGTTCTTTGTGGTGCCAGAGGACAGTGTATTTCCCCCTCTCACTGAGAGAATGCTTATTGTTCTCATGAGCAGAGCCATGGAAAGCCATGTTCTTAGAGACTCTGTAAAGGTTTTTGTTGAAAACTGATTGTACTCATATTTCACTTTCACTTATTAAGGAGATGATTGTGGATGGGGAAAAGAATAGTAAAGAAGAAATATTTTATTTGACAAATTTTCTCAGTGTCTTGGCCAACTCTCTCATCATCTGCTCTTTATGTGGAATTGTTTCATTGACTTGTGGTGGTGAGATCCTAGGAAGGTTTCACACAGCAAAATGACAGCTGATGTGCAGGTAATGGAGGACAAAGGTAAGGGCTAAAAGCCCTTTTCTGAAGATGAATGAGATGTGCAAACATAGAAATTACACTAATTCTGCAATAGAAGCTAAATTAGAGAAAATCTGGATTATTTTATAACTTTAAAGAAGTAGATGGGACTTATGAAAATGAACTAAGAAATAGATAATTCTGACCTAATAATTAGCATTACTTTTTTTTTCTATAAAATCCTTAGTTTCAGAATGCTTTGCAGGAGTTATTTTGTTGAGCAGGCTAAACAGCTTCCCTTATCATCTCATTTGCACCATTATATTGCTCAGCAAACTGTTCATGTAAAGTCATTTGCTGGATGCTGTGGGGGGATATTGGACAAAAATGGTATGGACCTACCCTCTAGGTAAACTTTATCTTGGGCTACTTTAAAATTATAGCTAGTAGGCTCAAGATTAGAATTGCTTGTTTGCTCTGTTTTGAAAGGTGATGGGAAAATATGGTCCTTTTCCTTCCTCGAGGAGTAAAACCAGGTCACTTTGAGCTTGCACAAATCAACTGGGGAAGGAAAATAAGCAGACTTCATGTGTATGTGCAAGTGTGTGTGTGTGTGTGTGTGTGTGTGAGTGTGCGATGTGAAGGTGTGTGAGAGTGTGGTGTTCACTACCACACACTGGGCCTGCCACACAGTAGGTCCTCAGTGAACATCTGCTGAATGATTGACTATCAATCATGGACAGGATTTGTCCATCCCCAGCAGCAAATCCGCAGTGCATATGCTCTTCCCTGAGAGGTGTTTCCTGTGACAGAGGAAACCCAAAGAACTGGGTAGATGGGGCTGAATTTAGAGGGCAGCTGAGGCCTCCGGTGGTTCAGGAATAAGGACCCAGAGAGAACCCCACAGCCAAGGCCTAGGTGAGAAGGAGGAACTGTTTTGGAGTCCAGCTGCTTTGACTTGGAATTCTGGCATTGTCATTTACCAGCTGTGTGACCTGGTCACCTGGCCTTTCTGAGCCTCCGGTTACTTATCTGTCAGATGCAGGTCGTAAGGCTCGTCTCACAGAGTTGCTATGAGAATTCGGTTAAAAACAACTGTGAGCAGGCATGGAGTGCCCAGTAACCCCATTCCAGACACCTCTGTGTCCTGTGCACTATCCCCTCGGTCCCTTGCAGCCTCTGATTTCAACTGCAGCTATTGAGAGCAGTTCTGTGTAAGCTCAGGCTCATCTTCCATTGACAACTTCCCACCTCAAGAGTCAGAGTTTTCTGCTTTCTGCCCTGGGATCTTCTCTCAGACAACTGAAACAACAACCCACAGGCATCCTGGAAGTAGACAAACACTTTAGCCCACAGCGTTCAGATGACAGACACATCTGGGAAGCCTCTTGGCAGGTCTTGTGGAATTTGGCCCCCAGGTAGCAATGACATCTGTTACACAACCTGATATAGGATTTTTCTTTTTTCCTTTCTCCCTCACCCTGTTTTCTCATTTCTGCTCCAAAAATTATCTAACTAAACTATTTGCTCTCAAAACCATATCCCAGTCTCTGTTTTTAGAGGAACTCAAGTGAAGACAGCTTCATAAAACTGAGTGGTATACATTGTGCAAGGACAGAGCCCTCTGCAAACTCAACCTTCTGAAAAGGGGATTAGTGACGTGTGGCCTTCCTAGAGGAGGACATCCTGGGTTCTCCTCTTTCCTAGGCAAGGGTCTTACAGGGGCAGCAGATCCTGTACCACCCTTTGCTTGGGCAGAGGAGTGCAGTGCCAGCAGTCTGCTAAGTGGAACAGAAGCAACCCTCCTTGTTTGTGAGCTGGCTCAAGTGCCCTTAAGGAAGGAAGTCATGACTCCAGAGGGACAGATATTTTACAAAGGGCTTTCAGTGTCTTAGGCAGATGGAAACCTGGGGCTTGTGGTGATTTGTGTGAACCAAAGTGGAGAAGAAGAGATGCTGGCAGGTGTCACCTGGAAATGTCTCAAATTCCACAAGGTCAAAACTGAACATTCATCTTCTCACCTGCAAAGGTTTTCTACCACTTAGGTCTGGTGAAACAAAACACTCACACAAGTCAGGCAAAGCAACTTTATTACTCACAGATAGGCAGTAAGAATAAAATGAGCTCAGGATTCATGGCAAGCTGGTCCCCCAAAGCTCAGGGAAGCTGCCCAGGGAAGATGGAGTCTTGTCTGAGTGTGCCCCATGATGCATTGCAGGTGGGGAACCCTGTGCTCTGGGTTTTATACCCTGGGTGATTCTGGGATTGCTGAGACCGAGTGGTGTAGTACATCCTCTTCTGGGAGGAATGGGGACACAGCCTGGATTGTTCTAGACATTTCCTCCCTATCTCAGGGTAATTGCTTTCTACAGTTATTCTGAGAACTACAGCTGGAGAGGGGAGAGCTCGGTTAGCCAAGGTCATGTGGGGACCTGTCCTGCTCTACCACCTATCCAGAGCCTGAGTCAGGAAAGGATAAGGATATCTATTCTAATTCAGAACCAGAAGTCCAAGACCTCCTTCTCTCCTCACCGCCCTCATCGTCCACTTCTCTCCTCACCGCCCTCATCGTCCACTCAGTCACCTAGGCCCATCATCCCCTCTTTCTAAAGCCTGCTAGGATCCATTCGCTTCTCTCCCTCTCCACCATCTGCTCTACCACTGCATCAGCTTCCTGTCTGTCTCTTCAGTTCATAGTCTCCACATAACACAGTCTCCACACACAGGAGCATGAGTTCTCTTTTCAAAAACCACTCCTCTACTTAGGCTGTTCCATGATTCCGCATTGGTCTTAGAATTCTGACCTGCATGAATGGGCCCTGTCTCCTGTCTGGCCACTCTCAGCCATCTCTCCCAGAGCTCCAGCAACATTGGCTTTTGGGCAGAGAGGACCCAACCCAGAGCCCACAGTTCTCATTCTCAGAGGTGACCTGGTAGGACAGGAGGGAGAAAAGAAAGAACCGAGTCTGAATAACCATACTGACAACACAAATTGCAATGCAGATGGGACTAGCTCTTCCCTAATGGTCCTCATTTGTCAGGTCCTCATTTGTCTCACACTGGCTTGGGTTGTTTCTCCTCTGTTTACAGCCAGTGCAATCTGGGGAGTCACCACCTGCACACTGGGCTGCTGTGGCCATTGGGATTCATCTTTTCTGTTGTCCCGGGGAAGTTCAACACCAGTGGTTTCCCAAATTTTTGGTTTTAGGACCACTTTACATTCTTACAGGTTATTGAGGATCCCCCTAATAGCTTGTTTATATGGGATTTGTGTGTTGATATTCACTGTACTAGAAATTAACAGCAAGATATTAAAAATATGTATGTTTTAATTTATTTTAAAATAGTAGTAATAAACCCATTATATGTTAGCATGAATAATATATTTTTATAAATAACTGCATTTTCCAAATCAAAAACCTTTACTAAAAAGGTTGGCCTTTTTACATTTATGAACTACTGTTGGTGCTTGGATGCAGAGCTTGGCTTCATAAGTCATGATTTTGCAGGAATTCTACTGAAAGCATTTCAGCCTCTTTGTCCAGTATTTAGATTATATTTAGATACATTTTATTGGATTTCTTTGGATGCTTGGTGCCAGCATCTATGCTTCCAATTAATTGTCAATGCCACAGTTCCTGCAGGCTAACAGATTTACCTTCCAGAATGTGCTTTGGACCTTTGTAATTAACAATGTGGCTTTCTGGAATGGGAGAAAGCCTCTGCAGCAGGGAAATGTGCACTGTGCACCTGAGTACTGTGGATGGCTGCAGAGCCAGGCCCGAGTTGCGGCCTGAAGATCAGAAGCAAGGCCAGAAGTCAGGGCACCTAACAGAGACTGGTGAGGGAAAACACAGAGAAGGAGAAAAGGAGAAAATTTATAAATCAGGAGTAACTTCTGTGTTTCAGGAAGCCCATGGACATACCAAATGCAAAATAGCTTTTGCTGTGGTCTGTGGAATCTGCTTTGAGGACACATCTTCTGACCATTATTCTGCTAGCCTGGAGGCCTTGCTTGAGTCACCTTGACTCCATGAACCTGGGACATTGGTCATCCATTAAGGGGGGACAGTGTCACATAGCTGTCCCCACAGAATTTTGTGACTGGCCTGCTTGCCTGTGTCCTGTGCCCCCTGCCATTGTTTTTCCCCCATCGAGTTCCCTGAACATACAGCTTTCTCACTCATATATTTTTAATTATTATTACTTTATTTTTTAAATTTTTAATTGTGGTAAAACACAAAAAACATAAAATTTGCCATCTTAACCATTTTTATGTAGACAATAAGTAGTATTAAGTACATTCACATTGCTGTGCAATTACACCACCATCCATCTTCAGATCTCTTCATCTTGCAAGACTGAAACTCTGTACCCATTAGACAGTAACTCCCCATTTCCCCCTCGCCCACCCCGTTGTAATCACCTTCTACTTTCTGTTTCTGTGGATTTGACTACTCTAGATACCTCATATAAGCGTAATGGTACAGCATCTGTCTTCTCGTGACTGGCTTTAGCTAGCATAATGTTGTCACACTTCATCAGAATGTCCCTCCTTTTTAATGCTGAATAATATTCTGTTGTATGTATATACATTTCATTTATCCACTCATGGGTCGATGGACACTTGAGTTGCTCCCGCGTTTTAGCCATTGTGAATGCTGCTGCTAAGAACTTGAGTTTGATTCCCTACTTTAAATTTTTTGGGTATATGCCTAGAAGTGGAATTGTTGGATCATATAGCAATTCTATTTTTAATTTTTCGATGAACTGCCATACTGTTTTTCATAGCAGCTGCTCCATTGTGCATTCCTACCAGCCACGTGCAAGGATTCCAGTTTCTCTACATCTTTGCCGTTGCTTGTTATTTTCTGTTTCTTTTCTTTTTTTTTTTTCATAGTAGCCATTCTAGTGGGTTCTCACTTATCTTTGTATCCTCCACAACAGCACATTGTACAGTGCCTGGCCCAAGGAATGGTTTTTAAATGGAATGCCCTTTAGTTTCGGTAACATATTGAAACAACTCTCCCACAAGTCAGCCCTATCAGCCTCACCAAAGTCATCTTTGACAATGCACAATGGTGACCTATATCAGGATGAGAAACCCTTGTACCTGAAGACAGTGCCTCCTGACACATCCTGTTTATTCATGGGAAGACTCAACATTGTAAAGATACCAATCTTTCTTAAAACAACTTGTAAAATCATGTTTAAGTTTGATAGCACAATATAAAATTTATCTAAAAATTAAGTTTGAGAGAACAGACACGAAAATCCTGGAAAGGAAGAATAGTGGGGGGCGGGGAGACTACATTTGACTCCTTAAAACCATTGAAACAGTGTGCATCTGCTTTTGCTGGGACCCAGAGGGTTGCCACTGGCTGGCTGAGTGTGATGGGAGGTTTTAGTTTAGCTCCCCTTCCTTCCTGTGGCCCAAGGTTTAATACGTATCACAATTGCAGATCACAGTGCTGCTACCAGCATTTGCCCTCGGGGCAACCTTGTTCCTTCAGCTTATTCACTACTCACTGCTCTGGTTCTGGTTCATGGTTTGTTACCCTTGTTTTAGGAGAGAGTGTTCCTTGGAGATTTTCCCTACTTCCTATAAGCATGACAATCCAAAAAGCTAGTTTTCTTTAAAATGTAGGTGTTTTGAAGTGAATGGTGGCAATTTGCAAAGTACATAGTATGTTATCATACTAAAAATAGATTCATTTAGGGAATTTAAATAATATTTGGAACATCATCACCATTTGCCTTAGTGAAACCAAGGCAGATGGACCTAATGGCTGGGCGGCAGTAGTGCTCTGACCAAACATCAAGCCCTTAGTGCCCTGTGTATCCTCCTTTCCAGATGCTCGCATGTTGAGTTTCTCTGTCGAGTGGTTTGTGACTTGATGACAAGTATTTTGTGGTTTGGGAGGCCAAGCAAGTTTATGGACCAACTGAGCATCAGGAATGGCCTCAACCTGTCATCTCATCACTGTCCCGGGGTCTCTCTTGCTCTTCTTTGCTGGGTGAACCAGTTTTTCTGATTATATTTTTTTTCAAGAAAGTCCTCATCTAGGTTCTGGACAAGCCAGCATTATTGCATTGTGCTTGCTTAAATCCAAATGTTTTCAGTGTTGGACAAGGAAGAGCAGAAACAACCATGAGAGAGAGCAAAAGCCACCAAATCAGTTTCCACCCCGGCCATGCCTGCCGGTGCTGCTCCTTATTTATCTGCTGTCACTGCACCCTAGTGTCTCTCCTGTTCTGACAGTGGGCCACTCGACCACTCAAGTGTGTGGGAAAATACCAAGACCCAGGCTCTGTTCCAGAGGCAGTTATGACTTAGATGAACCGGGGCTGGGAATCAGGGCACCTGGATTCTGGTTCAGCCCATCCTGCAGATATAATTTTTTAACATTTGAGGAAATCTATTGTCCTGCCTGGATCTTAAAGCACCTTAAAAAGATCGTCATATGGTGATTAAAGAGTGATTTTGTGAAGATTAAATGCTTACTTCAGAAATATTATTCAAATGCAGAGCAGCAGCAGCACCAAACTCTTACTGAGCACCTGAGATATACAAAGCTTGTGTTAGCTCAATGGGAACAGCTGTATAATCAGCCTAGGTGGGAAGACTAGATTCATAAATAAAACCTAAATAACTGTGTAAGGAAGTGCATGAAAATATAATGTGTGTCTAGGGCTGCCTTTCTGAAAGTGTGTCCTGCAGAAGAAGCCCCTCGAAATACTTCATGAAAAGACATTTTGTGTTTAAATCACTTTGTAAGATTCTAACTCTTGTATCCACTTTCTTGTTAATTTACAATGGATAATAATTTATTAAAAATTTTGATGAATCTCACATAAGCCATGATTTCCCACATTAACTTGGCCACAGAGCTTATTTTTATGTCAACACACCTGTTGACACAAAGAGGAACATATTTTGTGAAAGCTGATCCAGATCTTTACATTTAGAAAGGATTGTCACAGGTGTGAAATTTCTGTGAAAGGCAGCAGGGCACAAAGAGGTCAGTGTAGACATGAGCAAGTGGAGAAGAAAAGGAGCTGGAATAAAGCCTTCTTGCAGAGAATTTGAGAGAGGAAGAAGATGCTTACTGTGGAAAGTTTGAATGCCAGGCTAAGGGGACTGGACTTACAGGAGGAAGCAATGAGTCATATTCCTCAGTGGGTCTCCTCTTGAGAGACCTGGAAGCTGTGCAAAAGTCTCTCCTTGATCCTTGGTTTGCAAACCAGATCCCTTTGTATTTCCATTTCCCAGGCTGGAGACCATCCAGTCCTTGCTTACACCAGTGATTCTCAAACTTTGACATGCATTAGAATAACCCAAATGGCTGGCCAACACACAAATTTCTGGGCTCTACCATTGCTTCTGATTTAGTAGCTCCTCAAAGGGGCCTGAGAACTTACATTGCTAACACACATAAGGAGACACTGATGCTGCTGGTTTAGGGACCACCCTTAGAATAATCCTTCAGGAATACTTTTATTACTGACACTCTTCCCACCCTGGTGCACACACAGAGGACACAGATGATGGGGATATTTAAAATGGAACTTGCAGGAAAGATGGCTGCAGCCAGCTCTCTCACTCCTCAGGTCTCAGTATCCTCACAGAAATGTAAGTGGTTTGGTGCTTGGACTAAGTCAGGGATTGTAAACTCAAATCCTGGAAATGTCCAGATAGCCAGTGAAGATGAGTGAAGCAGGCTAGAGAGCCCAAGCTCAGTATCATCTCACATCCACTGGTGCCATGTTGGAGTGGGGGCCAATGTTGCCAGCGATCATTATCACCTCTATATAGGTGAAGAAACAGACTCGGAGAGGGTAGATAATAGGCTCTTGGTAACTCAGTTAGTGGGTTAAAGAGCCCAGATTCAAATCTCAAGGGTCAAATTCAAAATCTAAGTCCTTTCCCCTATACAAGTACAATATTGTCTCTGAGCATGTACCACCTGTAGGTCATGGCAGGGGCATTTATAAAGGGTTTGTGGGCTGGGGAGTAAGGAGGTATGCAGAACCACCCTGGAGATCTGAAAAATTTATATCAGCTGTTTCTTCCTATTGCAATTATGAGGCAGAGCTCAGGCCCAGGGCAAACTCAGATGAAGAATGACTTGGGATTGCTAAAAGCTCTCAGTTCTGCTCTAACAGGATGTCTCATCCTGTTTCTCTATTACCAGTTTTTCACCCCGGTTTCTTGCCTAGAAGCTAATCAAGATTTAATTGGAAACAGAAATTCAGCCTTTTGCCTGAGCCACAGAACAATAACGAACCAGGACAGATTAGAGTTAATGCTTGCACAAGCTTGGGCTGCTTCTGATGAAGCAAGCACGAACTAGGAATCTGCAGCCAATTTAAAGAAATGACCCCTGTCATGGTCTGTAGTACACAGGGTAAGGCTACCCACTTTTACATTTGTGGAAGCAACAAGCTCCCAAGTATCTATTTTGATTTCCTCATCATATCTTTTTAGAAATTGACTAAGATTGATAACAGTCACACCAAATATCTTTGATGTCACACCATGCAGAAATATAAAGGAGCATTAGAGAGTGCAGCCCCACAAATTTAACACACTTATAATTAGAATGCTAATAAGATTTGACAGGTTAAATTCATCAATCCCTAGACTCATTTTAGACCATTTTGCCCCAATACCCATTAATCTTTTGATTTAATAGAGTATGTAGAGTGCTGTGGATTGAATGCCCCCCTCCAAGCTCATTGAAGCTTGACCCCCATTGGAACAGTGCTAAAGCAGTGGAAAATCCAATTATGGTATTTGGAAGGTGGGGCCTTTAAGAGGTGATTAGATTGTGAGGACTGTGCCCTTGTGAATGGATTGATCTATTCATGGAGTAATGAGTGTGATTCTGATGGCTTTAAAAGGAGAGCAAGTAAGAATATCAGCTCACACTCTTGCTCATGCCATTCTCTTGCCATATGATAACCTGAACTACTATAAAGAGTCACCACCCAGAAAAAGGCTCTCACCAGTTGTGTTCCCTGGATCAGGTCATCTGACAGAGGATGAATACTACTCCTGGTTGTATTCTCCACAGGTGACTTGGCTTAGCTGGACTTCCCAGCCTCCAAATTGTAGAAATAAATTTTGATTCTCTATAAATTACCCAGCTTCAGGTATTCTGCTATAAGAAACAGAAATGGACTAACACTTAGGGTGAGTTGAACTTTATTTCTCGTCTACGCATTGCCCCTGGATTGGCCGGAGGTGAGGAATGAGGAAGAGAAGGTGAAGACAGAGATGTGAAAAAGACTTTTAGCTGTCCTCTAAAATAAAAAGTATTTTGTCATCTGCTTCTAAAAGTATTATGTCTTTTAGCTGAACATTTCATTTCTATTTTTCCCAGTCTATGTTGAAGCTAGATATGCTCATGTGATTATGTTCCAGCTAATGAGATGTAGAGTGTCCTGTGGCAGCTTCCAGGAATTTTCCTTTACAGAAAACAGGCACATGTCCTTGGTGGTTCTTCTTCAATCTGTCCTCCATCCTGTTGATAGATTGCAAAAAGCAGTACCACCTTCTTTGTACCACCTTCCATAAAAAAGTGGAGTCTATTTCTCTGCTCCTTGAATTTGGTTGTGGCCATGTAACACATTCTGTCCAATGAGACATTATCAAATGTGACACGAACACGGCTTGAGAGCACTTGCAGTTTGGTCTTGCCCTCTCTTGCTACTGTGAACTATGAGACTATTGTGAGCAAACTTTGAGTCAGCCTTCTTGGTAATGAGAGACTACAAAGACAGAGAGGCCCCAGCCATCCTAGCCATCCCAGCATGGTCCAACTAAGACCCTAGACATATGAGTCCATCACAGACATTTAGCCTCAGTCAAAATGGCCCAGGAGAGAAAAACTACCTATCTAATAAACCACAGAATCATGAGAAAAATATAAATGATTATTGTTTTAATCAGACCGGGTACAGCAGAAGACAGAGTTAGTGACTAGAAGATAAGACAATAGAAAAGATTCACACCAAAGCAGAGAGAAAAAAAGATCTAAAACACAGAAAAGAGAATAAGGTTCATGTGAGACACAGTGAAAAGGTTCAACATAGGGGTAACTGGAGTCTCAGAAAGAGAAAAGAGAATGGGAGGAAAAAAAAAAAAAACTTAAAAAAACATGGCTGACAATTTGCCAGAACTGATGAAGACTGATCATTCATAGATCCAAGAAGTTCTGTAACTATAAACAGAATAAATGCAATGAAAACCATAGGTAGGCATATCACAGGGTATTTAGTCTTCTCGAGCTGCTATTACAAAATATCACAGACTAGCTGGCTTATACAACATAACTTTATTTCTCAGTTCTGGAGGCTGAGAAGTCCAAAATCAAGGTGCTGGCTGATTTGGTTCCTGGTGAGAGGCAGCTTCCTGGCTTGCAGACGGCCGTCTTCTTGCTCTGTTCTCACATGATGTGGATAGAAGCAGGGGAAGTTGGGGAACTGGGGGGAAAGGGGTAGGGGTGGGAGTGAGAAGAGCAAGATCTCTGGTCTCTTAAAGGCAATAATATCATGAAGCCTCCACCCTCATGACCTCATCTAAACCTAATTACCTCCCAAAGGCCCCATCTCACAATATCATCACATTGGGGGTTAAGGCTTCAACATGTGAATTTGGAAGGGGACACAGCTCAGTCCATAGGATATACTAAACCTGATGAAAATCGAATACAAAGGGAAAACCTTAAAAGCAGCCAGGAAAGAAAGACACATTATATTCAAAAAAATAATGATTGAGCTCATAGCTAACTTTAACTTTTCAGTAGAAATGATAAAAGCTGGAACACAATGTAATGTCTTTAAAGTTCTGGCAGAGAACAACTGCTGACTTAGAATTGTATACCCAGTGGTAATATTTTTCAAATATAAAGGTGAAATAAAAACATTTTTGGACAAAAGTAGAAAATATGTCACCCACAAGTATATAGTAAAAGAAATACTAAAGAGAGGTATTGTGGAAGAAAAAAAAATTATCCCAGAAGGAAAATGTAAGAGATAAAAATGATCACAAAGGGGAAATAAGTATATATTAACATGACTGAATATTGACTATGCCAAAACAAATAATGTATTCTGACAATAATAACTATAGAATTAAAAATGCGTGATGACAACAGTACAAAAGATGGGATAGTGGTAAATAGAGTCAAACCGCTATAATTGCCTAACATGGTCAGAGAAATGGTGAAAGTAATTATTTTAGAATGAAATAAGCCAAAATGGATGTTGAAATCTCTAGTACATCCATTAAAAGAGTAAAAATAAATAAATTATAACTCTCAAGCTAACAGAGGGGAAAAGTGGAATAAAAATATTTTTATTAAACCAAAAGTAGGCAAGAAAGAAGAAAAGAATCTGAAACAAGTACTTCAAATTAAAACAAAAAACAAAAAAAGGTGGTATTTATAATAAGTTCAGTTTATATTAGATACAAAAGGACAAAGTAATCTAAATAAGGGAATTAAATTCTCAAACTGGACAAAAAGAAAAAACAACTATGTTTTGTCTACTGGAGATACACTTTATATAAGGATACAGAAAGGCTAAAGATAAGCAAGTATGTGAGGGTGTGGACAGGAAGAAAGTTAAACCACACGAACACCAACCAAAAGAAAGCTAAGATGGCTTTATTGCTGAATGCTTCTAAACTTTTAAGAAATAAATAAACATTCTTTCCATCTTCAACAGATTCTTTCTATGAGAAGAAAAAGAGGAAATACTTCACTTCCCAACTCTTGATTAGGCCAGCTTAACACTGATACCAAAAAAGGAAAATTACAGGCCAATATCTCTTAATAATGTAGATGAAAAAATCCTGTCCAAAATACTGATAAATCAGGTCCATCAATATACACAAAAAGATAATTTTAAATTGGAGTTATTCTAGAAACCCAACATTGATTTAAAATCCAAAAATAATCAACAATTTTAACCACATTAACAGAATAAATGATAACAATAGATCATCTTAATAACTGTAGAAAAGCAATTCAATAAAATTTAACACCCATTTACAATAAAACTCTAAAAAACTAGGAATATAAAGGGACTTTTTAAATCTGATAGAGTAGGACTTCCGGTCAAGATGGAGGAATAGACTGTCCCTAGCGTCACTCTCTCCCACAAATCAACCGATGTAAACTATAAAAACATAACATCAAGTGCATATGGTACAGGGAGACGTCCAGTGGGGGAGGCAGAAGCTCCGCGGAGACCACATGCCCTGTGGGGCCGACATCGCATGATCTAGCAGGTAGGCTTCACTGCCACCACCCGGCTCCATTCTAAGCCCAGCCCAGTGTGCACAGAGTGGGGAGACGTCCAGCAAGGGAAGCGGAGACTCTGCAGAAACCACACACCCTGTGGGGCTGCCACTGCGTGTTCCAGCAGGTAGGCTTCACTGCAGGCACCCAGCTCCATTCCCAGCCCGGCCCAGTGCGCTCGGAGAAGGGAGACATCTGTCAGGGGAGGCGGGAATGCCACGGGGACTACACTACTGCCCTGCAATCCAGCAGCCCGGCCCAATGGCTATGGAGCAAAGAGTCGTCCAGCAAGGGAGATAGAAGCTCCATACAGTCTACACACTCTGTAGAGTCACTCCGTGACTCTGTAGAACACTCCGTGGGGCCGCCACTGTGTGTTCCAGCAGGTAGGCTTCACCGCAGGCACCCGGATCCATTCCCAGCCCGGACTAGCGTGCACAGAGCACGGAGACATCCTGCAGGGGAAGGGGAAGCTCTGCAGAGACCACACGCTCTGTGGTGCCTTGGCACATCCCAGCAGCCCGGGCCAGAGCACATGGAACAGAGAGAAGCCCAGCATGGGAGGTGGAAGCTCAGCAGAGAGCACACACCATGCGGTACCGCCCCATGATCCAGCAGCCTGGCAGAGTCCAAGCTGAATAGAGAGGTGGCTCCCCAGAGAGGCCCAAGACCCGAGGCAACCACACACACAAGGCACTAGTGGCCAACTGAGCAGTCACTGAGGTAGCCATACCAAATTGGCAACGACAGCAACATCTTAGTCAGTCAATAGTATCAAACCTGTGGACTGTGAAACCCCCTGCCACAATGAATAAACATCAAAAAAAAGATACCAGAAATACGAAAAATCAAGAAAGTACACCACCAAAGGATAATAACTCTCAAGCTCTAGATCCTATAGAACAAGAAGCCCTTGAAATGACTGACAAGGAATTTCGAGTGATAATTCTAAGGAAACTGAATGAGATACAAGAAAACTCAGCTAGACATCATGATGAAATGAGGAAAAATATACAGGACCTGAAAGAGGAAATGTACAAGGAAATTAATGTCCTGAAAAAAAATGTAGCAGAACTTGCCGAACTGAAGAAGTTATTCAGTGAAATAAAAAACACAACAGAGAGTTTAAACAGCAGGCTTGTGGAAGTTGAAGAGAGAACCTCTGAACTTGAAGATGGGCTGTTTGAAATAACACAAGCAGACAAAAAAAAAAAAAAAAAAAAAAAAAAGAATCAAAGGCATGGAAGAAAATCTGAGAGAGATATCAGACAACCTTAAGCGCTCAAATATCTGAGTCATGGGTATTCCAGAAGGGGAGGAAAATGGAGATTCCATTGAAAACATACTCAACAAAATAGTGGCAGAAAACTTCCCAGGTATAGGAAAAATCACAGATCTTCAGATCCAGGAAGCTCAACGATCTCCAAACATATTCAACCCAAAGAGGTCTTCTCCAAGACATGTTATAGTCAAATTGGCAAAACTCAGAAACAAAGAATCTTAAAAGCTGCAAGAGAGAAGCATCAAATCACCTACAAGGGAGCCCCAATCAGGCTAACATCAGACTTTTCATCACAAACCCTAAAAGCCAGAAAGGAATGGGATGAAATATTCAAAATACTAAAAGACAGAGATTGTCAGTCAAGAATACTCTACCCTGCAAGGCTATCGTTCTGAAATGAAGGGCAAACAGTATATTTCTCAGACAAACAAAAACTGCGGGAGTTCACCACCACACAACCACCCTTACAAGAAATCCTCAAGGGAGTACTGGGTTTGGTTCCTGAAAAATAACTACCACTGCCATAAAAACCCAAGAAAAATCAATACCCACTAGTATAATAAAAATGGCACTCATGAAGAGAAAACAAACAAACAAAAATGCTATCTACAACCTAAGGAACCAACAAACACAGAAACCAAACAGTAAATCAGAAAGCAAGGAAAAAAGACACCTAAGACAACCAAACAACAATAAAATGCTAGGAATAAATCAACACCTTTCAATAACAACTCTTAATGTAAAAGGCTTAAATTCCCCAATCAAAAGACACAGACTGCCTGACTGGATTAAAAAGGAGGACTGAACTATATGCTGCCTACAAGAGACTCACCTCACCCATAAAGACTCACATAGACTAAGAGTGAAAGGATGGAAAAAGATTTATCATGCAAACAGAAAAGAAAAAAGAGCTGGAGTAGCTATTCTTATATCTATATCTTTTAAACTAAAAACGATAAAAAGAGACAATGAGGGATACTACTTAATGATAAAAGGACTGATGCATCAAGAAGACATAACAATCATAAATATGTATGCACCCAATGTTGGAGCAGCCAGATTTATAAAACAAACTCTATTAGACCTAAAGAAGGAAATAGACACTAATACCATAATAGCAGGGGACCTGAACACCCCAATGTCAATATTAGACAGATCATCTAGGCAAAGAATCAGTAGAGAAACACAAGATCTAAACAATACTCTAGACCAATTGGAATTGGCAGATATCTACAAAACATTCCATCCAACAACCTCAGAATATTCACTCTTCTCATCAGCACATGGATCATTCTCCAGCATAGATCACATATTAGGACACAAATCAAGTCTCAATAAATTCAAAAAAATTGGAATTATCCCATGTATTTTCTCAGACCATAATGGATTAAAACTAGAAATTAATAACAAAAGAAACTCT
Organism: Cynocephalus volans; assembly: GCF_027409185.1. Classification (NCBI taxonomy): domain Eukaryota; kingdom Metazoa; phylum Chordata; class Mammalia; order Dermoptera; family Cynocephalidae; genus Cynocephalus; species Cynocephalus volans. The sequence continues at coordinate 50,937,792 of NC_084470.1, forward strand.
GAAAACTATACAAACACATGGAAATTAAACAGCATTCTACTTAATGACATATGGGTCCAAGAAGAAATCAAGCAGGAAATCAAAAAATTTATTGAAACTAATGAAAACAATGATACATCATACCAAAACCTGTGGGATACTGCAAAAGCAGTATTAAGGGGGAAATTTATTGCATTAAATGTTTACCTCAGAAGAATGGAAAGATGGCAAGTGAACAACCTAACACTTCACCTTAAAGAACTAGAAAAACAAGAACAATCTAAACCTAAAGTTAGCAGACAGAAAGAAATCATTAAGATCAGAGCAGAAATGAATGAAATTGAAACCCAAAAAACAATACAAAAGATCAATGAATCAAAAAGCTGGTTTTTTGAAAAGATAAATAAAATTGACAAACCATTAGCATGGCTAACAAAAAAAAGAAGAGAGAAGATTCAAATAACAAAAATTAGAGATGAAAAAGGCGATATTACAGCTGATTCATCTGAAATACAAGGAATCATTCAAGACTACTATAAAGAACTATATGGCAACAAATTTGAAAATCTGGAAGAAATGGATAAATTTCTGGACGCACACAAGCTCCCAAAACTGAACCATGAAGACGTAGAAAATTTGAACAGACCAATAACAATAAAGGAGATTGAAGCTGTTATCAGAAGGCTCCCAACAAAGAAAAGCCCAGGACCAGATGGATTCACAGCAGAATTTTACCAAACATTCAAAGAGGCATTGACACCGATTCTTTACAAACTATTCCAAAAGCTTGAAACAGACGCAAATCTCCCAAACTCATTCTATGAAGCAAACATCATCCTGATACCAAAACCAGGTAAAGATATAACCAAAAAAGAAAACTACATGCCAATATCCTTGATGAATATAGATGCAAAAATCCTCACTTAGATACTAGCAAACAGAATGCACCAACACATATGCAAAATTATTCACCACGATCAAGTGGGATTCATCCCAGGGATGCAAGGTTGGTTCAACATATGCAAATCAATAAATGTGATACACCATATTAATAAAATCAAAGACAAGGACCATATGATCATCTCTATAGATGCTGAAAAAGCATTTGATAAAATTCAACATTCATTCATGAAAAAGACCCTCTATAAGTTAGGTATAGAGGGAAAGTATCTCAACATAATTAAAGCCATATATGATAAACCCACTGCCAATATCATCCTGAATGGGGAGAAGCTGAAAGCTCTTCCTTTAAGAACAGGAACTAGACAAGGATGCCCACTCTCACCACTCCTATTCAACATAGTGTTGGAAGTACTAGCCAGAGCAATCAGAGAGAGGAAGGAAATAAAGGGCATCCAGACTGGAAAAGATGAAGTCAAACTGTCCCTGTTTGCAGATGACATGATCCTATATATTGAACAGCCTAAAGCCTCTACCAAAAAACTCTTGGAGTTGACAAATGATTTCAGCACAGTAGCAGGCTGCAAAATCAATACACAAAAATTAATAGCATTTCTATTCTCCAATAGTAAACATGCAGAATGAGAAATCAAGAAAGCCTGCCCATTTACAATAGACACCATAAAAATAAAATACTTAGGAATTGAGTTAACCAAGGATGTGAAAAACCTCTATAGTGAGAACTACAAAGCACTGCTGAGAGAAATTAGAGAGGATACAAGAAGATGGAAAATATCCCATGCTCTTGGATTGGAGGAATCAACATAGTGAAAATGTCCATACTACCCAAAGTGATCTACAGATTCAATGCAAACCCCATGAAAATTCCAATGACTTTTTTCTCAGAAATGGAAAGAACCATCCAGACATTTATATGGAATAACAAAAGACCATGCATAGCCAAAGCAATGCTGAGCAAATAAAATAAAGCTGGAGGCATAACACTACCTGACTTTAAACTATCCTACAAAGCTATAATAACAAAAACAGTATGGTACCAGCATAAAAACAGACACACTGATCAATGGAATAGAATAGAGAATCCAGAAATCAACCCACACACTTACTGCCATCTCATCTTTGACAAAGGCACCAAGCCTATACACTGGGGAAGAGACTGCCTCTTTAGCAAATGGTGCTGGGAGAACTGGATATCAATATGCAGGAGAATGAAACTAGACCCATACCTTTCACCATACACTAAAGTCAACTCAAAATGGATTAAAGAATTAAATATACACCCTGAAACAATAAAACTTCTTAATGAAAACATAGGAGAAACACTTCAGGAAGTAGGACTGGACACAGACTTCATGAATACAACCCCAAAAGCATGGGCAACCAAAGGAAAAATAAACAAATGGGATTATATCAAACTAAAGAGCTTCTGCACAGCAAAAGAAACAATTAACAGAGTTAAAAGACAACCAAAAGAGTGGGAGAAAATATTTGCAAAATATACATCCAACAAAGGATTAATATCCTGAATATGGAAGGAACTCAAACAACTTTGCAAGAAACAAACAAGCAACCCAATGAAAAAATAGGCAAAAGAACTAAGTAGGCATTTCTCTAAGGAAGATATACAAATGCCAACAGACATATGAAAAAATGCTCAACATCACTCAGTATCCGGGAAATGCAAATCAAAACCACACTGAGATACCATCTCACCCCAGTTAGGATGGCTAAAATCCAAAAGACTCTGAATGATAAATGCTGGCGAGGTTGTGGAGAAAAAGGAACCCTCATACATTGTTGGTGGGACTGCAAAATGGTGTAGCCTCTGTGGAAAATGGTATGGAGGTTCCTCAGACAATTGCAGATAGATCTGCCATATGACCCAGCTATCCCACTGCTGGGAATATACTCAGAAGGGAAATCATCAAGTCGAAGGTATACCTGTTCCCCAATGTTCATCGCAGCACTCTTTACAATAGCCAAGAGTTGGAACCAGCCCAAATGTCCATCATCAGATGAGTGGATACAGAAAATGTGGTACATCTACACAATGGAATACTACTCAGCTATAAAAACGAATGAAATACTGCCATTTGCAACAACATGGATGGACCTTGAGAGAATTATATTAAGTGAAACAAGTCAGGAACAGAAAGAGAAATACCACATGTTCTCACTTATTTGTGGGAGCTAAAAATAAATAAATAAATACAAAAAAAAACTGGGGTGGGGGGAAGAAGACATAACAACCACAGTTCCTTGAAGTTGATACGACAAGCAAACAGAAAGGACATTGTTGGGTGGGAGGTAGGAGAGTGAGGAGGGAGGGAGGTTTTGGTAATGGGCCACAATAATCAACCACATTGTATATCGACAAAATAAAATAAAATAAAATAAATAAATAAATAAATAAATAAATAAATAAATCTGATAGAGTATATTACAAAAAACTTGCATATATTCATATTAAGTTCTAAAATAGTTAACTCTATGCCCCTGAGTTATGCAATGAGACGAAAATATCTAATTTTGTCACTTCTATTTGTATCACACTTAATGTTCTAGGCAGTGTAATAGCCAAAAAAAAAAAAGGTGAAAGTACCATTAAGAAAAAAATACAATTCTTATTATTTGTCATTATTGGCTGATGATAAGACTGTGTTAGGCCAAAAGAATCTGTAACTAGACTTAGAAGTAATAAATAAATTTTTAGAATTAGTAAAAATAATTTTAAAAGAGAAATTAAATGAAAAAGAAATTAAATTAATAATTTTTTTAAAAAGCACTTTTTAGAATTTAAAAATTCCTTGAGCTACAGAGTCAATATATAAATATCAACTATATTTCTTTATACTATGAATAAACAATATAGAAAATAAAATTTAAATATTATTTTACAAATGCAATTTCCAACTGCATAAAATGTACCAAAGATTTAGGAATAAATATAATGAAAGATGTGCAAGACTTCTACACTGAAAACTAAAACACAACAGGAGACTTCAAAGAGCACCTATATAAATAGGGGGAATATACAATGTTCATGAAATAGAGCACAATATTATAACGATTTCAATTCTCCCCAAACTAATCTATAGATTCAATGCAACCTGAGTCAAATCTCCAGAAGGCTGTTTCATGGGGATAATTGAGAAGCTGATTTTAAGTGTTATAAAAAATGTAAAGTGACAAGAATGGCCAAGGTGTTACTGAGCAAGGGCTCATCGACCAACGTATAACAGCCAGTACTATGGCCCTGATGTTTTGTGAGGACAAAGAACTTTACTGCATAGTCAGCCAGCAAAGAGACAGGAGTAGACTCAAACCTGTCACCTCGATCTGGGGTTGAATTAAACTTTTATGGGTTAGAACAAGCTGGTATCAGAATGTCTGGCTTTGATTGGTGAGCTTCAGCACTAGAACTATCTGATAACAGACCCCTTGCTTTTGAAATGGCTCTGGCATTTGAAATTCTGGTCATGTCCTGGCCTGCTTGTTTCTATGGGGACAAATGTTGGTCCCAGGTGTTACTTGGAGGTTAATGCTTCTACTGTGCATGCCCAGGCTGCATGACTTGCAAAATTTTGGCTACGCTCCACCTGGAAGAAAACTTAAGCCATGGTTAAACAATAGGCTTGGTTTGTGTTGGTCACATGGTTACAAAAGGCAATATTGAAGACAAAGTTGGAGGACAATCAGACTTATTATACAATTACATTAATTAATACAAGTTTGGGCAAACAGATCCATGGAACAGAATGGAGAGTCCTGAAATAGACCCATATGTACGCATTACCTGATTGTCACAAAAGTAACACTGCAGCGCAGTGGAGAGAGGAAGGCTTTTTCAATAAATGATGCTAGATCCCCTGCTTCTCACTATTCACAAAACCCAATTTCAGATAGATTATTGATTTAAACGTGAGTGGAAACCTATTAAAGCTTCTAGGAGGTAACATAGGATAATATCTTCAATGGAAGGCCAATGTTTCTTCAATGGAATATAAAAAAAATGAATATTTAAGGAAAATATGATAAATTAGAATTTATTAATGTGCTAATCACCCTGATTTATCATCACGTGTTGCATACATGTATTGAAATATATGCACCCCATAAGTATGTGTAATCAATACATGTCAATTAAAAAATAAACAAATTAATTAAAAGGAAGCAATGGAAAAGTTTCTTAAAAATTAAAAACATTTTAGTCATAAAACTCTATTTGCTGTCCCCCCTAAATATGTACAATGAAAAAAATAAATAAAAAAAGAAACTCCATTAAAGAAGTAAAAAGTACCCAGAATAGGAGAAAATATTTACAACACATTAATAAGAAAAAGAACTTCAATGTATAAATATAAAAAGATAGACAATTTAATAGAAAAATGGGTACTTCACATAACGGGATATAAAACACATGTAGTATGCTTAACATCAGGGGAATATAAAATGCAAATTAAAACTATAAGAAGGACTGAAACTCTATGACCCAGTAATTCCATTAAAGGTATGTATACCACAGAAATACTCTCTCCTTCCCAGCGTCTCCCCCACCTTCCCCCCCTCCTAGGGGCACCTTTTCCTGGTTCCTCTTGCCAGAAAGACAGATTTCCATGCGACTTGGGCTGCCTTTTGAAAAAAGCAGTTAGTTAGAGAAAAGATAGGGAAAAAAATAAAAGCGATCCTCCCACCCTCCAATCCTCTCTCTAGAGAGACAGGTGTTCTCTCAGGGCAGGATTGGGGAATAGAGGGAAAACAAAACAAAACAAAAACAGCACAGGAATTTTCTCCTACAACAGGATGGAAGAAGTATGAAAACTGCACAGGATGCATAGAAACTGGTTAGATGGAATACAACGACAGCACAAACCCAGACAAAAATAAAATCTGTAATGGAGCATTGAATGTATTTGTGCTTCCTGACCAATAAGAGACAAAAAAGGGGGAAGGGGTATGATTGCATTGGATTGAATCTTTGGACTTTTTATATCTAAAGATTTTCTTTAGAGTTTTCCACTCTCAGAGTCATCTTTTTTATCCTCTAGCAATGATTTCTGAGCTGGCAGCCAGTTCCCCAGAGAACTGGGGTTATCACAGAGCAGCCAGTGTTGGAGTGGACCATTTGACTTCTGAGCTTTCCCCTGCTGGTCAGCACCAGCACGAGGAACACAGAGGAAGTTGAAAACAGACACGCATGTCTCCAAGGGTCTAAATGGGAGAGAATGGCCAGTCATCTATTCTTTATTCATTCATTCAACACACGTTGGTCGAGTGCCCCATGTACACCTGGAACTTCCTTATCAGAGGACACAGACTCAGGCCTCCCTACACTTGTTATTCATCATTTTATTTCCTTCAATTCAAGCATCCTTTGCTCCCAGTCTTGGAGGCAGAGCTGACCTCGTAGCCTTGCCTGAGTGTCCTAAGAGCATGGAGCAGAGGACTTAATCCTAGGACCTGAACATCACACCTGACACTCAAAGACAGCAAGGGAAGGAAAGAACCACATTTGGGAACATCCTCAGGGGAATCTTAGCCATGTGACCCCATGCAAGTCACTTCCCCTCTTCCCATCATTTTCCTTGTCTACAAGATGGTGGAAACAGCAACTTCCTCAGAGGGTTATTGTGAGATTAAATGATAAAAGTCTGTAAAGTGTATGCCTAACAGAGCAGAATCTTGACTTTCATTCCATCTTCCCTTCCTCTCCCACAATCTCTTGTCTGCTTCGGCAATCTCCCACAAGGACCTGGAGCCACACCCTGACACTCCAGGGACTCCAGAAGAAATGCCCGCCTGCCAGCAAGAGCTCTTCTCTGCCTCACCTGGCTGAGGACCCGGCAACATGGAAAACACAGGCATCTGGATCCCTGGCCTGGCAGCTCTATCATGTCAGGTCATCTCAGAAAGCTGTAAGGCAGTGATTCTCAAACTCTGGTGTTACTCAGAACTCTTGGGGACCACTGTCAAATATAGGCTCTGTCACAGTCAGTCCGGTAGGGGAGTACAGATTTTGCATTTTTACCAGGTGGTGATGATGCTGCTAGTGCATGGACTATACCGCAAAACACTCCTTTCACATCAGAGCACACAGACTCAAGCTTCCCCAGCACTGGCATCCCTATTCATACAACCCATCCTACCCTATCCTGCTCAGCTCCCAAAGGAACACTCTGAGGGTGGCTGCTTCTCTCTCCTGCCCAGTCACCACTGGCACTTTGTTCTTTCCCTCACTGAGATGTGAATACCATGGAGGGAGCACAGCCAATAATCCGAAGAATGTCCCTACAGCAGCTCCTGAAGGACCTCAGTCCAGAAGCCCTGGCAGCTGAATTACTGCCCCACCTCAGGGAGCTGTCCTCTCCACCTCTGCATGTGAGCAGAGAAAACACGGGTGCCAGGCCTTCACAGAGCTGCACTTCGTGTTACGGTTTGGGGAATCCCCTTAGCCTGCCCATCTTTTAGTTTTTTCAGGCTCTATCACTTATTGTGTGACCTTGTGCTGTCACCCCACCTTTCTGAAACTGAGTCCTCATTTTAAAAAATTGAATGAAGCTGCATGCCCATGCTCATAACTCATTATTTATTCACAGTGGCTGAGAGGTGGAAGCAGCCCAAATGTCCATTGTCAGATGAATGGAAAAGCAAAATGCAGTACGTACACACAGTGGAATATTATTTAGCCTTAAAAAGGAAGGACATTCTGACACAAGTTACAACATGTTGAACTTTGAGGGCATTATGCTAAGCAAACTAAGCCAATCACAAAAATACAAATACTGTGCAATTCCACTTATGTGAGGTACCTAGGGTAGTCAAATTCATGGAGACAGAAAGTAGATATACAGCTGCCAGGGGCTGGTAGGAGGGAAGAATGGAGATTGCTTAATGGGTAGAGAGTTTTGTAAGATGAAAAAGTTCTGGGGATTGGTTGCACAACAGTGTAAACATGCTTAACATGAACTCTTAGAAATAGTTAAGATGGTAAATTTTAACATTAGGTTTTGTGGGGGTTTTTTTGTTTGTTTTTGTTTACAGTTCTCTTTTTCTTTGTCTACATTTAACTTAATTCAGATGTACTGCCTGAATGATCCAGACATACAAAAACACCCACTCTTTTCAACTAGTTTTTAAAATAAAATCTTCACGTATAAAACTGCAACACTAAAGCATTAAAATACAGAAAACTCATTTAACTCACTTCACAAAGGCATTAACAGATGATATTCCTCCCGTAACTATTTCAAAACAAATTGAGTTAACATTAACACCATTTGTAAATAGACGGAGGAACACTGAACTGCAAGAACCTGAAAACTCTACCCAGACAAAGTTGTAATAGCAACTAATAAACCATTGAAGACAGAGTCCCAAACATGACTGAACATGTGTCACAGTGATGAGAGACAAGGATGGATAAAGCATGCGTAGGTTCTCACCAAATGTTGGAGAGCAAAGGCTTTCAGTCACCTCCCCCGTGTTGGGTGGGGAGTCTGTGGCTCAGAGGGCCCCTTAGGGCACTGAGGGGATCCGAGAGGGACCTCTGGGAAAAAGCCAGGCCCCCACCCTGGAAATTTCTTCCTGGGTTTCCAGGGAAACGGTGCCCCATCTCTCATTCTTTTCTCTGAGCGCCCTGCCATGGGCTCCCTGAACTTCCTTCCGAAGGAAGCCTTACCTGTGCCAGTGCCCAGCGAGGAAGAGCTCCAAGCAGTCAGTCTGCCAGGAGTCACATCCTGAGCTAGAGGAAAGTCATGAAAAACACTATTTTTCTTTTTTTTGGATCTGTGAGTCCAACTATGTTATGTGAAATGCTTTCCCCGGGAAGAAAATCTCACAATTAACACCATTGTTTCATATTCTGAGCTATTTGGTTGTAAATTATAATAATAGCAATGATATAAATGAAATCGAATTGTTAAGTTAAAAGTGAAGTTTTTAAATTAAAAGTAGATTCTACAATTCCAAATGTATGTTTAATTCATTACTACAGAGATTCATTAGATTAAAACTGACACTGCCAATATTGAAAAAAATATTGTCATCAAAATGACATAGCACTGCAGCTCTTTAGTTTAATTCATGTGAGGGACTTCACACCAAAGTTTCCCCTGTCACACACTCATAGTCCCACTCAACCTCCAATTTAATGCTTGCAGTGCCGTTCTGCTTCCTCCCTCCCACAGCCGTAAAAGCTAGTACTGCCCATCTCCCAGACCTGCCCGTCACTTCTTCTCCCCTCCTGCTCACTCCTGGGATCACGACAGTTTTGCTGCTGCTATTTGCCCACCTTCTCTTCACTCCTACTGACAGCCTTATGCTCAGAACTTTAAAAGACATGAAAAAAAAAAAAAAAAAAGCACAAAAACACTCAACTGGAAAGAGCTTGTATATTTCCTTTCAAATTCTAGGTTGGACATGAAATCCCCAGAGTACTTCAGCCTCACTCCTAAATGGCAAACAGACCACTCATAATTATTAAAGCAAACACCAAAGACTTAGATCAGATACCAAAGACTAAAATTATAGACCTTCTCCTTCAAGATGTCCACACCCTGCAGCCTTGGTCTCCTATACCCATTATCCTTGCCAAGATAACCATTGAGTTGACCCATAAGTCACTTACAGGCTGGACTGTAGCCAAACACTCACTTGCTTTATTTATGAAAAGCTCCAAAACTACTAATCAACTCCAACTCACAGAAGCAGATGAAACCTAATCTCAGGTGACTTCCACTGAAGCAACATGGTAAAGTGTAAAGAGTGTGTGCTTTGAACTCAGGCAGCCCTGTGATTAAATTGCATCTTGCTACTTACTAGCTATGTGAAGATGGACAAGTTACTTAAACCTCTCTTCTATGGGTTGAATGTGTCCCCCAAAAGTTCATGTGATGGAAACCTGATCCTCTTTGTAACAACGTTAAGAGGATAGAAAATCCAGTTATGGTATTTGAAGGGTGGGGCCCTTAAGAGGTGATTGGATTGTGAGGACTATGTCCTGTGAATGGATGAATCCACTCATAAAGTAATGGGTTAATGGTTTCATGGGTTTTCAGGGAGTAGGAAGGTGGCTTTTACAAGGAGAGCAAGTGAGCTCATTAAAGTGCTTCCATCCCCTCCTTACCATGTGATATTCTGCATTGCCATGAGACTCTGTAGAGCTCCTGCCAAGGACAAGACCCTCAACAAATGTGCCCCCTGAACCTGGGACATCCCAGCCTCCTAAACTGTAAGAAATAAATTTTACTTTTTTGTAAATTACCCAGTTTCAGGTATTCCATTATAAGCAAGAGAACATGGACTAATATACTCTCTGAGCGTGAATTTCCTCACATGAGGAATATTTGCATCTGTGTTTGTGTGTAATATGCTGCTTATATTTCCTGAGACAGGGTAAGGGCCAAATGAACCTGACATAAGGTGATACTCAAGATCTGAAAACTATTGCTGATGCTGGGTAAGAACAGCATGGTAAGAATGCTTCCGAAGAAGGTGATTCCTAGGTAGAGGGAAGACAAATATGAAAGCATCCAATCCTTTCTGTAAATTTGCTTCTTTGAGCATTCCTCCCTTGCCACCTCCTCCAGAAGCTGGGAATGGCATCTTCCAAGGCCTTGAAAGTCCTCCTCTCTGATATTGCATAGCTGTCACCATTACATTTTTAAACAATTGTATTGATTTTTCCTTCTTTTTACCGGCAAAATCCTCCAGGCTCTGTTGACAAAGCAAAGCACTTGCTCTGCTTCTTTCAAGCTCTCTTCAAATGCAATGCACTGCGTCAGCTCTTCATGAAAAATCAGCTTGGGAATGCTGCAGGATCTCTGCAGATTATCTGCCCATTCCTGTGCAAATCAGAATTTCACAAGTTGGGGACAGTTGACATTGACCCAAAGTCAGGTCCTGGAGAGACTTGTAGGTTATCTTTTTGCATGCTAGAAAAAGAGAAACAAATGAAATTCCGGAGCTCTGGTTCACTTGTCTTGCCTTTCAGACAGGTTAAGTTTCTCATGTCACTCTGGCTGGTGAGGGCAGGTGGCTGCTGCCAGCTCTTGCTGAGACAACGCCCAGAAATCCAGATGCTGAGCCTTTACCTTCAGTGCTTGTGACTTAGCCAGAGCCCAGGCAGACAGAAGGTGGAAACATGGCCCAGAAATGACATATTGTGAGGACCAGCCCTAGTGGTCTGGCCTGATGCCTCTCTTTACATTAGTTAGAAACATCTGCCCATTGACTAATGACCTGCCAGGAGGGATGCAGAGAAAGAGGGCACCCTTCTCTGCCCTCAGAGCCTCAGAGGATTCTTCCCCAAATCCTCTGTGGGCAGCAGCCCAGCATGGCAGCTCTTCAACTCCCTGAGACAGAGGAGGTGAGTCGGTATGGGACAACACAAGAAAGCAAGGTACTTGATGGGTAGATTTGTTGCTGGTCTTTTCTTGCCAGGACAGAGAGATTAGGGAAACCTTGGAGACAGCCCCTTCCATATGCTGTGAGAACTAACAGAAGTTATTAACTGGATTTCTTACCTTCTTTTCTTCCTTTTGCAAGCATTTTTACCCCCAACATGTCCTGTGTTCTGGGAACTGTTCTGGCTATCGGGAATCTAATTCTCAGTCCAGTGGTGAAGATAAGAAACCATTTCTGTTTAGGGTATTAAGTGCTGTCACAGAGGCTGGGGCACTCAGGGGTCCTATGGGAGTACAGAGATGGCGCACCTAATGAGCTACCAGGGGCGCTGGTGGGGTGGAATTGGGGAAGACTTCATTTTCCTAATTAATTTATTATTATTATTTATTTTTACATTCTAAGATGTTGTTGCGGAGCAGTTAGGGTAGAGGCGAAGAGAGGAACAGGGAGGGAGATAGGGTGGGGGGATAAGGCCCGTGGCACCCACTACCCCAGCTTAGGAGCCCAGGGGGCTTCCAGTGGGTGCTCGATCATCACTGGGCAGGATGTGGACATTGGGGGGCATGGCTGAGGCCCTCGGCTCTCTCCCCACACCAGCGTGGGAGCCCAGGGGGCTTCTGGTCCTTCTGGGTTTTATAGCGTTCTTTGGTGATGTTACACTTTTACTGATTAATATCAAAATTTTGTCTCTGATCTGTGTTTGTTTGTTTTTTTCTTTCAGTTCTGTGTTGGATTATTTACTGTTCCCACTACTTAAATTCTGCACTGGAACTAATTTTGTTGTCCTTTACTTACTTCTAAAATGGGGGAACTTCCTGTGGGGAACAGCACTTGAGCCCTTTGGTTGAGCTAGATTGCTGCTTTGCTGCTGATTCTCTTGGGAAGGTTTTCTGTGAGCTCAGGTTGTAATTGTGAACCTTGTAAGCACTTCCGGATCTTGTGAAGTCTGGTACACCTGGGTTGTCTGGAAACCCTGGTATGGGGCTGAGTTTTTTCAGCATACTGCACCCCCTGCAGTTCTATATTCTTGATCAGTCTCCACTGAGTGGGCCTGTGCTAATTGGGGGGCAGATCAGCTGTCCATGCTGTGCCCCAGTGTTCCTCTGGTGGGCCCGTCTCCCCCAATGCCTACTCTCTAAACACTTCCCATTGGATGGGCCATATGCTGGTACCTTGCAATGATTCGCTGGCCTCTGAATGGCTCCTTTTTTTAGTTTTCTGTGGCCCCTCACTCCTCTGTGGGTCCATAGGAACCCTGTTAGTGGTGTAGCTGGCCTGGGGGCCACCAAGGACCTCTTCTACCCTGCAGCCTCCAAGCAACTGTGGCTTTTGCCAGCTCTTGCTCCATGTGTTCACCAGCTCTTGCCTTGAAGAGACTGGGGCTCGAAACTTTTGGAGTGGTTCTTTCTTTCTCTCATTGTGGCTTCTCCTGCCTTCATGCACTCTGTAGGTCTCTGCTCCTCTTCCCCTGAGCTCTAGTGGCCCTGGCTTGGCAGTTGTTACTTTTTAATAGTTGTAAATTGGTTCTGAGGAAGACTTCTTAAAGTACAAATAAGTATGAGCAAAAAAGTTGGTAGAAAAACGCAGGCAGGGGGAACAGCATATACAAAGACCTATGAATGAGAGAGAACATCGTGTCCTGGGAGATAATAGTCGCTCATTATGGCAGATGGGAAGGGGCATGGGACATCAGCAGGAACAGTATCCTGAAGGTCATGCCTCGCCATTTGCATTTATCATGAAGGGAACAGAGAACCAGCAATAGATTTTAAGTAGAGACATAACATGACCATATTTGTATTCGTGAGAAATCTGTGCCTGTGAAGTGGAGAATGGACTGGGGATGGGGGAAGGAGGGGGAGAAGTAGTTTGGAGGACAGGGGACAGGAATAGCTGTGGGGGGGCTATGCAGAAATTCCAGCCACAGATGATGGTGACCTGCGAGGGCAATGCCAGTGGGAATGGAGGGAAGAGGGCAGGTTTACGGGGCATTTAAAACATGATATCAATGAGACCAAGTGGCTAATTAGAGAGGGGAAGGTGAGTGAGGAAGAAAGAAGAGGATAAGATGCCTTTTGGGTTTGCATTTTGAACATCAGTGAAGAGAGAAGAAAAGAGGATGAGGCCCATTCTCTTAGTAACAAGTACCTGCCTGTGCTAGAAAGGCTGGTTTCAGTAAAAAACTAACAGCACGAGCAGCCAGTTTGCTGCTGAGCATGGGCAGGGAGACCCTGACTCTGGCTTCCCCAGAGATCATCCTGATCAGTAGATCCCAATGATGAAAATTTTATACAGTAAATGTGGAATGATATTTCAACTCCAACAAATCCTCAGAGTCAGGAATCTGGCCTGTTGTAGAAACCCCAAAGGTGACACTCCCAGAGCAGGTGGATTTCTTGGCTCCATGGATTCAGTGCCCTACACATTTATTTGCCACTTACTGTGTACCACCCTGTGCTAGGTGCAGCAGTGTGTGGCCATGAGTAAGACAAGCATCTTACTTATGGGCCATGGATGATGTTTCAGTGAAAAAGTTATAGGGATTCAGAGAGTCTTCATCAACCTTTCCAACCTGGGAGTTAGAGAAGGGCTTCTATAACAAGCAGCCTTCAAGGAAGAGCTTGAAGGGTCAGGCAGGAAGCATTTCATCAAGCAAAGGCCAGGTGGAGAGAATTCTAGGAAGTACAGTGAACATTTAGAAAGAAAAGTTGATACTGTCAACTACAGCTTCTAAAGACTGTCCAATTTTAAATTGAGAATGATTGGAACACAGTGTCCATGGGATTGGAGAGTGGGAGAGAGCAGGATGACAGCTAGACCTCACTTGAGAAGATCTCCCATGGCTTCAATATTGCCACCATTTGGTTTCTCTTTAAAAGGAGAGGCAATGGGAGAAGGGAAGATAGTATTTATCCAGTATGACATATGCACCAGGACCTGCACCAAGCAAGTTCTTATTGCTTTCAGGAGAGAATGTCATTTTCCCAACTTGGCAGGTGAGGAAAAACACATGCCCAATTAAAAATGAGAACAACAGATATAAAAAAGGGAGAACTAATAGAGAGGAAAAAAGAAAGTGGCCAGTTATGGAAAGCCTTCAATGTGTCTGGTAGAGTTTGGATGTGTTGTCCCCTTCAAAGCTCATGTCAAAATCTGATCCCTGACTTGACAATGTTGGTAGCGCTTTGTGTCGTGGGGGTGAATCCCTCATGAATAGATTAATGTCCCGGGAGGTGATTACTGAATGAATTCTCCCTCTATTAGTTCCCATGAGAGCTGGTTGTTTAAAAGATCCTAGCACCTCCCATCTCTCTCTCTTGCTTCCTCTCACCATATGATCTGCTTGTACCCACCAGCTGCCTGCCACTTTCCACCATGAGTAGAAGCAGCCAGAGGCCTGCACCAGATGCAGCTGTCCCAGAATCATGAGCCAAATAAACCTCTTTCCTTTATAAATTACCCACTTTCAGATAATCTGTCATAAGCAACAGAAATGAACTAATACAGCATCTTTATATTCACACTTTACATATGCTATTTGTGTAATCCTTACCAAAACCCTGTGAAGTAAACAATGCATCCATTTTATGAGGATAGAAGCTCAGAAAGTTAAGTAGCTTGCCCAAAGTCACAAAGCTGTATTAGTAGATTAAAAACAATCACAATGGAGGTCCTCAAAAAATTAAAAATAGAATTACCATATAATCCAGCAATCTCACATCTGGGTATACAGTCAAAAGAATCCAAAGGAAGATCTCAAAGAGATATTTGCATACCTGTGTTCATAACCGGAGTATTTATGGTAGCCAAGATGTGAAAGCAACCCAAGTATCCATTGACAGATGAATGAATAAAGAAAATATGCTATATACATACAATGAAATATTATGCAACCTTAAAAAGAAAGAAATCCTGTCCCATCCTACAACACGGATAAATCTGGAGGACATTATGCTAAGCAAAATAAACCAGTCAAAAAAGAACAGATATTATATGATTCCACTCATACAAAGTATCTAAAGTAGTCAAAATCATACAGACAGAAAGTAGAAAGGTGGTTGCCAAGAGCAAGGGAGAGGAGGAGTGGGGAATTAGTGTTTAGTGGGTACAGAGTTTCAGTTTTGTAAGATGAAAAAGCTCTAGAGATCGGTTGCACAGCAATGTGAATGTATTTAATACCACTGAAGTATACACTTAAAAATAGTTAAGATAGTAAATTTTATGTTATGTGTTTTTTACCACAGTTAAAAAGCAAATCAGAATTTTAAGAAAAAACTATAGTCACAGATTCTTTGCTGCTCTTTTCATTGAAAGGTGGGATCTAATTCCCCCTTCTTAGGCCTAGTCTGTCTTTGGTGACTCACTTGGCCAATGGAAGGCACTGGAATTGACATCCTAGGACTTCTGAGGCTAGGTCCTAAGAAGACTTGCAGCTTCTGGAAGCCATGAGCCATCACTGAAGAAGTCTGACTAATCTGAGTGTGCCGTGCTGGAGAGGCCACATGTAGGTGCTCTGGCTGACAGTCCCAGCTGAGCCAAGCTTTCCATCATGGCTGCTGAGGCACAAGATGTGAGACTGAAATGACTTTGGACCTTTCAGACCAGCCATCCACCAGCTGAATACCTCTGAGTGATCTCTGTCAACACCACATGGAGCGGAAGAGTTGTTCCCAATGGCCAGTGTGGGGCCTTCATTTAGCCTGTCCAATTTTCATATCTATGCCACTTTGAAAAAGTGTAAGTGGATATTCTTGGAACAACATTAGGGAGAGTTCTAACTGCCCCTATTAGTCTATGTAAGTAAATGTATTTGTTTTCCTCTTTATGTTTGTTGATAAGATTAAACCTTCTCAATGGGATGGGCTTAAAGCGATAAGACCAGGTTCATTTCAGAGAGCAAATGCCCTCTCACCTTGGTAACAGCCCCTGTGGCCCTGGCTGGGCTACGGCTGTCCTGAAGGAGCGTCCCAATGGCTTGCAAAATGAAGCCTCACAGGAGGCCTGAGAGGGAATCACACCTCTGCAGGTGTAGAGCAGGCATTGCTAAAGCTCAGATCCCATGGGCATGTGCAATGGGCAGCGCTGCATACTCGTGAGTGTGGGGGCCTTGGAAAAGCCTGGCTTTCCCACCATCCAACAGTGGGTGCCTACAATCCACCATTTTTCCATTTCTCCCTGGTGTTAAACAGTTTCTACAGCTGTTATTTCCTTACCTAGGAGAGGTGACACTTTGGGGCCTCAAGTCTTTAATGTGAATGAGTTAATTATATGATTTTCTTGAGATACTGTGTTTGAAGACCTAATGATTGGTAATAAGGGAATAACCAAGGGAATGTAGAGGTTCTATTAATGAGTCTCTTTATTCCTCATTTTCATTTGGCCACCATGCATGAGACAGCAAATGGTCTGATACTTCCATGGGATACTAGATCTTAGTTTTCCATCTTGCTCTGTGCACCCAAGCAATGCTGCCTTCATTATGATGAGAACTAGAGAAAAAAGGTAAATATTCAGAAGGTCAACCATCACTATGATTCCTGTGCAAAGCTTCTTATCCATGTTTTTCTTGTCTCAGGCTTTCCAAGGGAAATAGAACTGTGCAGGATGCTGGTGATTTCAGATCCTTCAAAGCAGTACTGGAGGGGCCACATCCCATATCCGGAATGCTTGGCCTCTTTAGAAAGGATTGTGGGAGGAGGCAGGTACTATAAATAGAAGTAGTAATAAAAGAGGCTGAAGAGCATCCTTCTCAGCAGATGGAGTTACCCCTTGTTCCCTGCTGCCTTGACCTAGGGAGCCAGTCAGAGAAGCCCCATGTTTGGCTTGCAGATCTGCTGCACCTGTGCACTGGTTTTCTGTTTGAAATATCAATATCACAGCCTGTATTCATCACTCTCTGGAGCCCCTTCCACCAAAGAGCTATGAGGTTCCAGGCAGAGGAGGGGGAGCCAGGAAAGCCACAGAGCCAGCCAGATCATAACCACCTGGAAATGTTTTTATCTTTGTGAAGTCAAGAGACTCCAGTTGACAAAGCAAAGTGACAGCTCATGCCTTTCTCAAAGAGCAAATGGGAATAAGATTTATATAAATCTCCCTTTTGTGGCCCATTTATTTTGGATTCACTTATTGAGTATGTTCATGCCACTCACCTGCTGCCTCAAATGTCTTCTCAGTTCAGACCTTCGAGAGCTGAGAACAGCATCTCACACTGAAGGTCCAAAAGTTATGCCTAAATTTTACAAACTAAAGGATGGCTCAGAGCCATGCAAGGCCAGTAAAGGAAAAAAAACGTAATATGTGGGCACTGATATTCTAAAACAACTAATTAGACCAATGTAGACCTCTTGGCATTTAAGGCATTTTGCCTCAAGATTACTATTAAATACCTGTGGGTGAAATCACTAATTCTTCACATATTAAGGTTCAGTTTCCTTCCAGGTCCTATTCTAGATGCTGGGAATAGAATGGGGAATAAAATGGACAACTTCTCTCCCCTAAAGGACCTACGCTTTAGTGGGGAAGATAGAAAATAAACAATAGCTATCTCTGTCTTTCTGTCTCTTTCTGTCTATATCTATATCTACAGGTAAATATTACACATGCACACACATAGAGTTAATAGGGGTAGTTAATATAAAGTGGAGAAATTCTAAATTTGGACTGTCAAGTATGGTAGCCATTACTTATACGTGACTATTTAAATATACATTTAAATTCATAAACATGAAAATTTTAAAAATGCAGTTTCTCAGCCTCACTAGCCATTTCAATTGCTTAATAGCCATATGTGGTGAGTGGCTACCATATTGGACAGTGAAGACATAAAGCATTTCTGTCATCACAGACAGTTGTACTGAACTGCACTGCTGCACCTTAGCTGTCTGCATGGCTCATTCCATTATCCTTTAACATTAAGCCTTTATGAGTATATTTGTCAGGGTTCTCCAGAGAAACAGACTCAATAGGATGTGTGTGTGTGTGTGTGTGTGTGTGTGTGTGTGTCTGTGTGTGTGTGTGTGTATTTCTTTATTATAAAGAATTGGCTCATGTGATTATGGAAGCTGACAAGTCCCAAGATCCCAGGGTGAGTCAGCAAGCTAGAGACTCAGAAGAGCTATTGGTATAGTTCCAGTCTGAGTCTGAAGGCCTGAGATCCAGGAGAGCAGATGGTGTAGTTCTGGTGCAAAGGCCAGAGGGCTCGAGACCCAGGAAGAGCTAATATTTCAGTTCAAGGAAATTCATTGGCAGGAAAAAAACCAATTTCCTGGTTCAAAGGCCATCAGGCAGGAAGAATTCCCTCTTATTCAGGTGGGGAAGGGAGGAGGATCAGAATTTTTGTTCTAATCAGACCTTCAACTGATTGGACGAGACCCACCCACATTAGGGAGGGAAATCTGCTTCATTCAGCCTACCAACTTAATTGTTAATATAATCCAAAAAACTCAATAAAAACACCCAGAAAGTGTTTGACCAAATATCTGGGCACCCCATAACCCAGTCAAATTCACACATAAAATTAATCATCACACTGACCTTAGTTTATGTTAACACTAGTGACTGTGACATTCTGAAGCAGTGTTAATCCATACCCAACCAGTCTGACTACTACAATCTCACCTCTGATTTCATTTTATCTCCAAGAAGTTAAATTCTGAAGTCAGAGGGAAGAAGCAGCTTCCACTTGAACTTATATCAAATGAAATTTTAGAGCATTTTCTTGGGACTCTGAAAAGAGTTTGGATTTATGGTGACATGAAATGGGGTCAAATCCCAGCCCTGACATTTGCTAGCTGTACCACTTAAAGCAAATGACTTAATGTCTCTGAATTTTAGTTTCCTCACCTTTGAAAAAGGATGACAACACCTCCCTCACTGTTGCTGTAAAAAATAATTCAAAAGAACATTTGAAAAATGGTGGGCTGTGCCTCTATAATGTGACTTTGGAATGGGAGACCTCCAGAGGGCACTGAATGAGTTTTCCTTATCTTGATTTACCCCCAGTGCACCTGCTACATGGTAGACACTGAAGAAATATTGAGTGATTAAATATATTCATGAATTTTGGGCCCAACTAATTGTGAGCTTTCAAAAAGCATACTAAATTTTGTCTTCTTATGCTTAACACAATGCTGTGTTCACATATTAAGCTTCTCTGGGAAAGCTCACTCTGTTTCTCTACACTCTCACACAACATTTCTAACACCAGATGTATGGGCTTTTTCCACATCAAGCAGTTCTTCGATTCTCCAAATACCAGCTGGGTGTCCTCAATTTAATTCAATTTTGACACTATCTGTCTGGAGTGAACATCAGATCCCATAAGCCGAGGATTTAGTTCCACAAGACTTCCCTCACTTCAGATGCCAGTTGCAAGTCTGGGTCTCCAGTACTTCTGACCAGCCAGTTATAAATCAGGCGTTCCCATGACCCGCTCTTCAGTTTTGATAATTTGCTAGAATGGTTCACAGAACTCAGGGAAACACTTCACTTACTTTTCCTGGTTTATTATAAAGGATCCAACCCAGGAATAGCCAGATGGGAGAGATTCATAGGACAAAGTTTGGGGGAGGGGTGCTAAGTTTATATGGGGTCTCTGGCATGCTGCCCTCCCAGAACCTCCATGTGTTCAGAAACCCAGAAGCCCATCAAATCTTGTTGCTCAAGAGTTTTTATAAAGCTTAAACTCCAGGCCTTTCCAACCCTTCCCAGAGATAGGTGAGGGGGCTGAAAGTTCCAACACTTTGAAAACTTGGTTTTTCTGGTGTCCAGCCCCATCCTGAGGCTATATAGGGACCCCATCCTAAGTCACCCCTTTAGCATAAATTCAGGTGTGGTCAAAAAGGTGCTCCGTATGAATAACAAAAGAACCCTATCATTCAGCAAATTCCAAGAGTTTTAGGATCTCTGTACCAGGAAGCAGAGACAAAGACCAAATATATTTCATAGTATACCATAGCTTCCAAAAATGTTTTATGATATATTATCAAAGTTTGAAATTCAAAAAGAACAGTTTATTCATAACCAATTCAAGTCTAAGAGATTGAATACTTTATAAAAATATGAGACCTTTAGACACTCATTTTTTGTGTCATTCCTATTAGTGTGTTGGAGATTAAAATCACATATATTTATTTATCTACTTTTAAATTTTTTAATTTTGTTGAAAAATAATTGATTAAACATATTTGTGGGGTATAGAGTTGAATATTAATACCTATGTACAATGTATGGTGATCAAATCAGGATAATTATCATGTTCATTAGGGGAAAGACTTCCTCTTTAGTAAATGGTGCTGGGAAAACTGGACGTCCATATGTAGAAGAATTAAGCCAGACTTGTACTTCTCACCGTATACCAGAATCAACTCACAATGGATTAAAGACTTAAACATAAGACACAAAACTATAGAACTTCTAAAAGAAAACAGGGGAAACACTTCAGGATGTAGGACTGGGCAAAGACTTTATGAATAAGACACCAAAAGCACAGGGAACAAAAGAGAAAAATAAATAAGTGGGATTATATCAGACTAAAATCTTCTGCATAACAAAGGAAACAATTAACAGAGTGAAATGACAACCTACAGAATAGGAGAAAATATTTGCAAACTATGCATCTGATAAGGGATTAATATCAGAATATTCAAGCAACTTGAAGAACTTGAAGTAAAAAAACAAGTAACTTGATTAAAAAATGGGCAAAGGAGCTGAATAGGCATTTTTCAAAGGAAGACACACAGATGGCCAACAGACCAAGGAAAAATGCTCAACATCACTAAGCATCAGGGAAATGCAAATCAAAACCACATTGAGATATCATCACACCCCAGTTAGACTGGCTATTATAAAAAAGACAGAATAACAAATGCTGGCAAGAATGCAGGGAAAGGGGAACACTCCTGCACTATTGGTGGGACTGTAAATTAGTGCAGCCATTATGGAAAGCAATATGGAGTTTCCTCAAACAACTACAGAGAGATCTAGCAATCCCATTGCTGGTTATATATCCAAAGGAATGAAGCCCTCATGTCAAAAGGATACCTGCACTCTCATGTTTATCACAACTGTGTTTACAATAGCTAAGAGTTGGAACTAATCTAAATGTCCATTGACAGATGACTGGATGTGGAAAATGTGGTATATATTCACCATGGAATACTACTGTGCCATAAAAAAGAATGAAATTCTGCCATTTGCAGCAACATGGGTGAACTTGGAGAAAATTATGTTAAGTGACATAAGCCAGGCACAGAAAGAAAAATATCATGTGTCCTCACTCACAAGTGGGAGCTAAAAAAATAAGCAAATAAAAAAAACAAAGAAAGAAAGATACAACAATCACAATAATATATCGAACTTTCAAAAGGAGAGAACAGAACTAAGGTTATGAGAAGTGGGTAGGTAGAGGGTTGGGGGGATTAGCGAGGAACTGGTAAAGGGTCACAAAGAATGATTATATTATGGAATGATGAATACGCTAATTATCCTGGTTTGGTCACCACATATTATACACAGGTATTAATATTCAACTCGGTACTCCACAAATATGTATAAACAATTTTGTTTCAATTAAAAAAGAATAATGACTGATTAAATATATTTGTGGGGTACAGAGTTGAATATCAATACCTGTATACAATATGTGATGATCAAATTAGTATAATTACCAGGTTCGTCATTACAATACATAATCACTCCTTGTGTCCATTAACCAATTTCTCCCTAACCCTTCTTCCCCCAACTTTCCCACCTCTAGTAAACACAGCTCTGTTCTCTCCTTCTGAAAGTTCAGTGCATTATTGTGATTGTTGTTTCTTTCTTTCTATCTATCTTTCTTTCTCTCCCACTTATGAATGAGGACGTGTGGTATTTCTCTTTCTGTGCCTGGCTTGTTTCATTTAACATAATTTTCTCCAAGCTCATCCATGCTGTTGTGAATGGCAGAATTTCATTCTTTTTTATGGCTGGGTAGTATTACATTGCATATGTACACCATATATATACACCATATGTACCATATTTTCCTTACCTGTTGATGGACATTTAGGTTGGTTCCATAAGTCGGCTATTGTAAATAGAGCTGAGATAAATATGGGAGTGCAGGTATCACTTCGACATAATCATATACCCAGTAGTGGTTGCTAGATCATAAGGTAGTTCTCTCTGTAGTTGTTTTGAGAAAACTCCATACTGTTTTCCATAAAATGGCTGTACTAATAAAATCACATTTAATGGCTTTTTTAAAAAAAATTTTCACACCATCCAGCCACATTTTCAGTTCAATAATTCACCCATTACTGCAGTCATTACATCTCACTTGGGGGAAGAGAATAATTCATTTTCACTCAAAAAAGACATGTTCGTCTATTTTACTCCTTCCAATATCACCTATAAAATAGTGTCTGATTTTCTCTTTTTCAGTTTAATGTGACCTGTTTCTATAATGAATAATAATGTGTTCATCAGCTGATCTCAGTAAATTTTCTTTCTGAAAATGAATGCTGTGACTCTACGAAGAGAATTCCTCATTATATTAACAAAAGGAAAAAGGCTAAATTACCAGTGCCTTATGATTCATTGACTCAGCAGGACAGTGAGTCAGTTGGGCCCTGATTAGGGATCTTAAGTATGACAAGGGAGGTGGGCAGACTTTTGCTTTTTGAGTTGCCAATGTGGAACAGGGGAACAGGTCAATGAACAGGCAGAGTAGTATTCCATGGTGTATATATACCACAGTTTCCTTATCCAATTATCCATCGATGGACATTGAGGTTGGCTCTGTATCTTGGCTATTGTAAACAGAGCTGCAATAAACATGGGAGGGCAGGTATCCCTTTGACATGATGATTTCCATTCCTTTGGGTAAATACCCAGAAGTAGAATTGCTGGATCATATGGAAGATCTATCTGTAGTTGTTTGAGAAACTTCCATACTGTTTTCCATAGTGGTTATACTAATTTACAGTCC
Source organism: Cynocephalus volans (assembly GCF_027409185.1). Lineage (NCBI taxonomy): Eukaryota > Metazoa > Chordata > Mammalia > Dermoptera > Cynocephalidae > Cynocephalus > Cynocephalus volans. Next base: position 50,961,064 of record NC_084470.1, read on the forward strand.
CATCAACAGTGCAGTTTTCCCTTCTCTCCATACCCTTGCCAGAATTTGCTATTCTCCATCTTTTTGATTATAGCCAGTCTAACTGGGGTGAGGTGATATCTCAATGTGGTTTTGATTTGCATTTTCCTGATGATTAGTGATGCTGAGCATTTTTTCATGTACCTGTTGGCCGTTTGTATGTCTTCCCCCGAAAAACGTCTATTCAGCTCCTTTGCCCAGTTTTTAATTGGGTTATTTGTTTTTTTTACTGTGTAATTGCTTGAGTTCCTTGTATATTTTGGATATTAATCCCTTGTCAGATACATAGTTAGCAAAAATTTTCTCCCACTCTGTAGGTTGTTGTTTCACTCTGTTGATTGTTTCCTTTGCTGTTCAGAACCTTTTTAGTTTGATATAGTCCCATTTGTTTTCTTCTTAAGGTAGCTGTGTGTAGATGTTGGCTGCCATTTTCTGTTCATTTTTAAAAATGGTTACATTTTTCTGGGCCAGAGATACCATGCAGGGCTAAGGAATTTGAATAAATTACTGGCTTTCTTACTTTAAGACTATACTTTTGTTGGTATGCAAAAGTGCAATTTCTTTAATGGATGGCTCCTTGAAGGAGGGAAAAAAAACAGATGAGTTAGCTTCCTAATTTCATGAAGATTTTTGTGTTTCTAAGACCCTTAATTTCCACCTCTTGCCTCTTCTTTCCATTTACCATGAATATTCCAAAAGATAGCTTCCCTTTAGGTTGCCTCTCTATCTCCCGGAAGGAGTGTGCTATAGATGGGATGCCCTCTTCAACCTCACTGAAGCTTAAATCCCCATTGTAACTGTTGAGGGTGGGAAATGCTGTTATGGAAATCAAATGGCAGGGACTTGAAGAAGTGATTAGATTGTAGAACCATGCCATAGTGAATGGATTAATAATGGTGGTCAGGGACATGGTTCTGATGGCTTTAAAAGGGGAGCGTATGAGGAACTCTCTCTCTCTCTCTATGCTCTGCCATTTTCTGCCATGTGATACACATGGGTCACTGTCACTACCACCAAAGCCTTCACCAAATATGTTCCCCAGTCTTTGGACTCCTGAGGCTCTGAAACTGTAAGCAATAAATTTTGTTTTCTTTATAAATCACCCAATTTCAGGTATTTTATTATAAGCAACAGAAACAGAGTAATACCCAGTGCTTCCCACTTTGGTCCCCTGCACTTTCAGATCACTTCCTTTCAATTTCCCCACAGCCACCCAGATCCCATCCATAGTCTGTGTTCTGGTTCAGCTGGTTTTAGATCTGCTTTCATTTTTCCCCACTTAGGGTGTGGCTGTGTCTTTCTGGTATACTTTGCTTTATGTTTTATCACAGGTTGGCTACTGCTGTTCTCTTCTTCCCCATGCAATCTCTTCCTGATGCTGCATTTGAGTGTGAGGTCTGGAGTTGGCTTTGCTGTTTTGAATATTTATTCCCCTTTATATAAACTGATGAAGTTAATCATCTCTGTCTCCTAAAAATGCTATGGCATCATGGCTTAAGGGTGGTTTCTTTTACTTTCTTTAATGGTCTGTGTGTTTTCTGGAGGATGTATGAATAGATTCTAATTTAGATGACTGCCATTATCTTACAAAACCCTGTAAGCTGTATTCATATAATTTTTGAAGCCATCAACATCTTTCAGAGAAGCCCAAGTGTTAATCAGATACAAAATAGGACTGTTCTGGCATAAAGTTGTGAATACAGCTCGTTAGGGGCCTCAGAACTTTGTCTACTCAGCCTTTTTCCCATTCTTGGGACAACCCTTGAAGGGGATCAATAGAAACCCTCCAGAGCATTATAAAGATTCTTGGACTTGATGTTTACTATGATCCTTCCAGCTCCTGATATTCTGTGATTAAGTAAATCAGAGGCTTTCCATTAGTGTTTATTAACAAGAAGATTCAGTCCATTGTAATAGTACCACAGTATGGCAGTCTGGTCAATTGATATTTCTTGGATTTTCCTCCTTTTCTTTGAACTCTAGATTTTCTTGTAAGCAATAGCTAGAGACACAAGGAGTGGGATACAGAGAGGAATTCATTGCTGTGTATTGTGTGCCCCTATTAGCATGCTAAGCTAAAATCCCTAATTGGCATGGACAATTTTCACGCTGCTAGATAAACTCCTTTCTCTGAAACAGAACTTTATAAATGCTTTCTCTTCAGAATCATCATTTTCTGAAGCCTCTGTGCTAGACCTGCTAAAAATGGCTCCCAAAAGTTCCCTACTGCTTCTTACTAATTGGCTTCCATAAGCTTCTGTCTACATTAACAAATTTTAAATTTTCTTCTGAGTGTCTGGTCTGATGCTTTTTACACAAATATGAAACTTTTCTAATCATGGGGCTTCTTAGCATAAATATGATGGTTTCACTTTTTTCCCCTAAATCTTTTCAAATCCATTTTCTCATCAAACCCATTTTTACTAAGCTATGCAAGGAAGGCATTCTCAAAAGTGTTTTATTTTTCACAGAATAAAACTAAGGTCAACAGAAGTGAAGTGACTTGAAGATTTACTTGAGAAAACTAGATTTGTAATTCATGTTTCCTCTTTCTCAGACAAATGCACATTGTCCATTTTATTTCCCCAAATTTGTAATTAATGAAGATTAAGTTAAACTTATTTCATTTTAAATCAATGATAATAGCTATGTGCTTGTGAGTATTAGGGATTATAGCTACATACTTACGGGGGAGAGACTGTTGCATCAGCTCATGTGTCTGTTTTGGTGGTTACTGACACTTCTGAGTCACTGACCACATGAGTTGTGACCTAATTAACTGAGATTCTTGATACGTTTGGTGGGGCTCATGAGGTAACCCATAGGACTACAGGAAGTGGAAGACAAGAAGAAGAGGAATTAATTTAAGGGTCTGGGACACTGCTTGGTTTCTCCAAGACATCTGGAAAACTATCTCTACCCTTTGGTCTCTGTAAAGGATAAGGGCAAATGACAGTGCTCAAGTGGACGGTGGGTGACCCTGTTATGATTCAATTGGAGACAAAACCTGATTTTTTAAAAACTGCTTTGTTTTTATTGAAAGGCAATTCCTTATACATATTTGTGGGGTACAGAGTTGAATATCAATACCTATATACAATGTGTGATGATCAAATCAGGATAATTAGCATATTCATCATTACAAAATGTAATCATTCTTTGTGTCCATTAACCAGTTTCTTGCTAATCCCTATCACACTCCCCCTTTTCCACTTCTGGTAACCACAGTTCTGATGTCTCTTTCAAAAAGTTCAATGTATTATTTTGATTGTTCTTTCGTTCTTTTTCATTTATTTACTTTTTAGCTTCCACCTGTGAGTGAGAGCGTGTGGTATTTCTCTTTCTTTGCCTGGCTGATTTCACTTAACATAATTTTCTCCAAGCTCATCTATGCTGCTGTGAATGGCAGAATCTCATTCTTTTTTATGGCTGAGTAGTATTCCATCGTGTCTATATACCACATTTTCCTTATCCAGTTGTCCATTAATGAACATTTAGGTTGGTTGCAACTCTTGGCTATCGTATATAGAGCTGTGATGAATATGGGAGTGCAGGTATTCCTTTGACATGATGATTTGTATTCCATTGGGTATATATATGAGATTGCTTGATCGTATGGTAATCCAGGATATGAAGGAGGAAGTACTTTCGTATCCTGGATTGCTTTTCTCATGTCATTGTGTCATCTATCTAAGTCTTCTTGTATCTCATTGAGTTTCCTTAAGATTGTTGCTTGGCATTTCTTTTCAGTCACTTCATAGGTTTCCTGTTGTTGGGGGTCTGGTACTGGAGAATTATTATATTCGTTTGGAGGTGTCATATTTTCTTTTTTTCCATATTTCTAGTGTCCCTATGTTGATGTCTGGGCATCTGGTTAAGCAGTTGCTTCTTTTGATACTCAGGAATGGCTTCTGAGGAGAGACTTCCTCCTGTAGATGTGTTTTATATTGACCACTAGGTAGGGTGTTTTTGTTTTGGTTCTTGGTAGATACAGTAGTGTAGTCTCAGTGTGGTTACTTTGACTACATTCAACATCCCAGTTGTCTGTGAGTGCTTTCATGGCCTAGGCACTGAGGCACTCAGTAGTTCCTTGCTGAGGTGAGTGACACTGTGTTGGGTCATCAAGTTAATGGGTGAGATCTTGAGCTCTTGGAAGAAATGCCTAGATGTCCTGTCACTGCTTGGCTGAGGTGGGTGACCCTGTGTGGATTTGCTCTCACTTGTCAACCGGAGTGATCTGAAGGTCCTCAGCTTGAATGAACAATCCTGGGCTGGGTTTCTGGGGTTTAGGATTAGGACCTTAGTCCTTGAAGGAGATAATGGGGTTCTCAGCAGCCCGTCAACTAGAGCGGGTGACTCAGTGGTGTTACTGGGGCTCTGGGCAGTGCCCTGAACTCCCAGGGGAGGCATTGGGGTACTCTTCAGCTTCACTATTGAAGTGGGAAACACTGAGTGGGGTCACTAGATTTTTATGTGGGGCCCTGTACTCTCAGGAGGGACACTGAGTTGCCCTGCATCATCACTGTTGAAGTGGGGTACTCTGGGCAAGATGTCAGTAGTTTTGGGTGGGACCCCTCACTCCCAAGAGGGATACTGGGGCTCTCTGTTGCTCTTCAGCTGGAGTGGCCATTCTGGGTAAGGCCACTGCAATTGTGGGCAGACCCCTGTGACTCTAAGAGCATTACTGGGTCACTCTGGATCTCCTCAACTGTGGTGGGCTGCCCTGTACAATGTCACTGGGGCAGTGGGTGGGCTGCTGTGCCCCCAAGAGAGATGCTGGATCCCTCTGAAGCCCTCTTGCTGAGGCAGGCAGCCCTGGGGGGCTCACTGGTGCTGCAGGCATGTGTCTGTGCCTGAGAAAGGCATACAAGTCCTCCACTTCCTCTTTGTGGCTGCAAGAATTGCAAGGGCACCTCACCAGAGAAGGTGGGGTTCCCAGCAGTGGTGATAAATCCTGATTAGGCAGTTGTCTGACTCTGTAAAGTGTGCATGCTGACCGCCTCCATCCTGAGGGTGGCACCCTTGCTGTACTGGACCACCTTTTCCTAGGGTACAGGGCATGGACCTGGATGTGGTCAGCTTGGCACAATGATATGGCCTCAGTGGAGTGGGACCACTTTTAGGGCCAGAACAAAATATCCTCAGGAGTTGGGGCAGATCTCACATCTGTGATTGTTGCAGTAGCCTGGGGGGTAGTGGGGGGTAGCGGTTTCACAAGTGTCTCTCCCCAGGTCAGTTCAGTCATATGTGCCCCCAGGAGTTCCCAGCACTGGGCGCATGGCCGTAAAGGCCACACCTGAGAGATGTATATGGGTTTTCCTCCTCCTCCTCACAGCCATAAGTATCATATGGGTGTCCTGCCAACATAGGCTGTGGATAAAGGACCTGAATAGGCTGCTTTCTGGGTCTGGAGGGTGTGAGGACTGACTCCCCCCACCCCCCCCATCTTGAGGATGGCACCCTTGCTGCACTGGACAGTCTGTTCCCAGGTCACAGGGTCAAAGGCAAATTGAAGGTGTTGGAACCAATCCTGGTCTCAAGCTTCCTGCAGCAGTCTGAGACCTGGTGGGTGGGGCAACTCCGTGTGTGTCCCTCCCCAGTCCAATGTAGCCGCGTGTGCCCACAGCAATTCCCGACACCAGGTGCACAGTCACAAGGGCAGCACGGACTCCCCTGTGGATTAGGGTGCTAGCTTGTTCACCTTCCAGTGGTCAGAACCTCCTCCTGAATCCCCCTTGCTTCGGGTTGGAGGATGGGGTAGAAGAGGACAGGAATTTTCTTCTGTTCTCTCTGTGATTGTCCTGAGTTTCTGTACTCACTAATGTCTCTGCCGCTCCCTTGATGTGTTCCAGCCCTCTCCTTTTGTTTTTTCTTGTCCAAGTGTAGCTGCACATTCGATGCATTCTCCATCTTTGTGGGAGAGACAAGCAATTTTTCTTTCTAGCTGGTCATCTTGTTCCCTGATCTCTCAGCCTCCTAATTTCAAACAAGCCTATTTCTAATATAATGTTGCGGAAACTCTGGAGGAGAGAAATGAATATACTTTTACTCCGAATTTGCATGTTGGCTGCATTGGCTCACTGGGTTCTTCTGCTGGACCACCCCACCCCTGCCTGGGATTGTGACCTGAAGGCCACCTCCTGCCACTAAGAGTGTTGAGAGGAAGGAGAGCAGTGCCTGGCATTGCCCATACCAGCATCACTGCCAACTCCCACCACCTTGCCAGACCCTTACCCATTCTCCTCCTGTCCCTTCCTAGATTCCACCACCTTCCCTCTTCTTGGAATGTGTAGAGCCTGATTCTAAGTCAGGATTTGCAATGATCTTTTTTTCTTTATGCCAGGAAAGGGCAACCTGCTTCTAAACATCCCCTGGAAATAACAGGAATGTCAATCACAGTCTTTTACCCACAGAAGATGTGGCAGAACACACTGGTGGCAACAAAAGTCATTTCACCCCACTAAGAACACATTTGATTGAGCATGTGGGGGGTGCTGAAGGAGAGCCCAAGTGGGCTGCACGATGAAGCCATTTTATACCCATCCTCTTCTTTGAGCCTCACATACCTCTCAGGCAGGTATAATTATACCAGCCTTGTTGATAAGGAAACTGAGACTAAAAGAAGTTAATAAATTATCCAGTGTAAGAAAACTAGTAGGTGTTGGAGTCCAGAAGGGACCTGGATTTGTCTAAATCCAAAGGTTTGACTTAATCAATGTGTTAAACTGCCCTGGGATTCATCACTAGATCCAAAGGGCAGGTCCTTCTCCATTTGAACAGGTACTTCGCCTATTTCATTCTCATGTGCTTCATCTACTAGCAGAGATAACACTACTTGATTTACAGCAATGGCATAAAGACTGAGTAAAGAACGTACAGACGCATCCAGCCCAGCAATGACCACAGAGCTGCTACCAGAAGCCCCCTGGGTTCCCCTGCTGAAATGAGGGGGTGCCACAGACCTCGGCCATGACCCCCTCCTACTCTCACCCTATCCCTGTCCCCTTTCCCCTCTCCCCCTCCCCGCCAACTACTCTGCAACATCTTAGGATGTAAAATAATAATAATAATAAATAATTTTTTTTTAATGGGGGAAAAAAAGAACTTATGGAAATGTCTGGCATGCTATAGCCAACCATTCTCCATTAACTGAATTTATTTGGCCATAAAGTTTTTGTATAATTAATTAAAAAACAGTTTCTTGAGTTAATAATAGCAGCTATCACTTATTTGTTGATCACTTTCTATGTGCTAGGCACAGAGCTTGGTCATTTCTATTTATTATTTTGTGTAATCCTTACAATACCCCTATAAGGTAGGCATTATTATTATCTTCCTTTTATAGGTGAGGAACAAGATTCAGAAAATAAAGTAATAAAAGAAGGTCAAGTCTCTGAAAATTAATTTCCCCAAATTCTTTCACTAAAGGAGCAGTTTGCTAAATTTTTAAGAACTTATTTTAAAATTTAGTTTTGCATCAGTACCACCCCTGCCCTCACCTCAGCTTTTACATTTTCCTGTTATTACATTTTTTTATAAGAATGGATGATATTTGTCTTATGCACAAAATATGGTGTTTTATAGTATTTGTATTGTTTACTTATGCTTTCTCTAGCACCTGTCCTGTCTCTTGCTGGGAAATCAAGTAGTAAGTTGTCTTACTTCAATTTATTTGCCTGAAAGTTTACAGTGAATCATTATCCAGTTAAAATGTCATTGATTATTCTGTAGACAATTGGATGAGTTAATTAAAGCTATTCACTGATGGCAATTTGCATTTCACCTAATTGACTCAGGGCCATGCTAGTGGCCAGATCTTTGCTGTTGTTATTGTTGTTGGTGATATTTTACCAAATAGCAGGGGACTGATACCAAGGATCCCAAAGGATGTAAGTGCTCAGTATGTTTGGAATTTAAAACAAAACTTATTTTTAATCTTGGGGCTCTGTGTCCAGAGAGCAGGTTGATCTCTGGGGAAGCCAGATCTGGTAGCTACCCAACCCCCTTTTTATAAAAAGGCCAGTAAGACACATTGTTTATTTTTTATTTGAACTAGTCTCTGGCAAAATCCACCTCTTGTAATAGAAGAAATAGGGCTGGCTTTGTTTTCTCCTCTCTCCTCTTTTGTCTAAACTACAGATACTGGAACCGTTCAGCTCCTCTCCTCCTCTCACTGCTTCTCACCTTTATGCATGTCAACTTGTGTTTCTTAAGCACCTCGTGGCACAGCCGGCTTTGATCCAAACCTCCACCATTATCCGAGAAAGACACCATCACCTTACCTAATCACTAAAACAACCTTCCAAAAGCTTTCCCATCTCTACCTCTTCCTCACCCTATCCATTCTCTACATTGTAAGCAGAATTATCCATCTAAAATTTAAATGCCATGTGGTGTCCCTTTTTAGCTCAGAGCCCACCCTAGGCTCCTTATCATCTAAAAAATAAAATCCAAATGAAAATGTATGGTGGCCAGATACTTCACAGTCGGGGCTCAGCTCCTTCTCTACCTGATTCCTCCCCTCCTGCCAGCCTGAACCAGGGCAGGCAGTTCTCCAAACACAGCAACTTCTCCTCATCTCTAGAACTGTGCATATACTGTGCCCCCGGCTTGGAATGCTCTTCCCCTTTCTCGGACGGCCTCTTGTTTATGCTCCTGCAAATCATTGTGGTGCAGTTTTTATGTAGTCATGCAGCACTTCCATCAGAGAACTCACCATACTAGACCACAATTGATGGTCCCTTTTGTGCCTTCACCATAAGACTGTTAACCTATTAGGGGCAAGAACATAGGACAGGCCAAATTCATATATGTTTAAGGAATAAACGGAAACTAAACTATTAGTTCTTTTGATCATGGAGGACTAGCTAATTTGGGCCCCAAATCCCCCATCTGAGGACAACTAGAAAACTTGGATGAAGGAAAAAGATCTTGAAGGCACAGAAGAGTTAGCAAGATATTGAAGAATGACAGGGCCAAGATCCAAGGGGTGGTAGAGGTTTAGAGATATGAGCCCAACTCATTGTATAAGGCCAGTATAACCTTGATAGCCAAATCTGATAAGGGTATTAAAAGAAAGAAAACTTTAAATCTCATTCTTCAATAAAGATGCAAATACCCTAAATATCAGCGAACTAAATCCAGCAGTATATTAAAATAGTAATTGTATTGCTAGAGCTAGGGTTCACAGACCCCTCAAAGCCCATTGTACAGACTGGGTCACAAACCCTTCACATGCAGGTCCATGAGCTAGGTAATAGGAAAAGATACTGGGAGCCATGGGTAAAAAATTCTTAGGCTTTATTCAGAGGTAGGAGCAGCCTCCCTAGTGGCCTCCCGGAAGATCCCAAGAAGCAGACAGGTGATGTGAATCAGAGCTGGTGCTCCTTTATACTTAAGTCCGTAACCCAGGACACCTGGATGCATACACGCAATTACATTAGATAATAACCAAGGAACACCTGGGTGCACGTGTCTATTTACATCAAATGCTCATCAAGATTCTGAATATCTGAGTGTCCCTGACCATTTTGCTATATTTTCTCAACAGCCATACACATTGACCAAGGGGTTTTATTCCAAAAATGGGTGGTTAATTCAGTGTTTGAAAATCAAACAATGAAATCCTCTACATTCACAGAATAAAGCAGAAAAAATCATATGACCATTTCAATAGATGCAGAAACGTTTTAAATATAATTTGGCGTACTTTTTTTTAGCAGTACTTTGAAAACTAGGAATAGAATAAAATTTCCTTAATCAGATAAAAGATATCCACAAAATTCTTTCAGTAAACAAAGCACTTGAGGGTTAGGTGGTAAAAGCTTTCTCACTGGGATGAGAAACAAGACAGGGATGCTCATTATCATTGCTTTTCTTCAACACTGTTTTGGAGATTCTAATTAGCGCCGTAGGACAGAGAAAGTTATGGAGATTGAATATGATTAAATAAAAATGCTATCATTTACAAGCAATAAAACTTATGTAAAAATGTCTGAGATGCTATGAATCCAGAATGCATGTTGATTTTCTATTGCTGTGTAACAAATTATCAGAAACCTAGCAGCTTAAAACAACCTACATTTATTATCTGACAATTCCCTTTGGTCAGCAGCCCAGGTTCAGCTCAGCTGGGTCCCCTGCTCAGGGTTTCACAAGGCCACATTCCAGGTTCAGCTGGAGCTGTAGTCTCCTCTGAGGTCTTCCATGCTCATACAGCAAAATTCAGCAGAAAACAGCGGATAGTTTCCTCTTTGAGGCAAACAGGAGAACCTCTATGAACTCAGGGAGAGCCCCTGGTCCATCTTTTAAAGGCTTCCTGTGATCTGGTCCACCCAGGATAATCTTCCTTTTGATGAAGTTAAAGTCAATTAATTAGGAACTTTTAGCACATTTGCAAAAATCCCTTCACACAAAGACTAGTGCTTGATTAACTGTGGGCTGTAATTCAGCCTACCTAAGCCCAAACAGGAAAAAACCATCACAGTTTGACACCTTTATTGAATAAACTTTAATAAGCAAAAATCAGTTATTTATCTGTATTCCAGAAGCCATTTGTAGTGACACAAAAATGTAAAGTATATAGTAATAAATCTAACAAAAGATGGGCAAGTCTATGTAGAAAACAGTACATCATTATTGAGATAAATTAAAGAGCTAAACAAATAAAGGAATAAACTATTTTGTGAACTGTAAGATTCCATATTGTAAAATTCCTAGTTTTTTAAAAAAAATTTTCTATAAATGCATCGCAATTCCAATAAAACCCTTAAAAGTTTTGTAGAAAAATGACAGTGTGATTCTAAAATTTCTATGAAAACATCAAGGACCAGAAATAGACAAGACAGTTTTGCAAAAGTAAACAAGTTGGAAAACCGTCTTCTTCAACACACCAACATTTATTATAAAGATAACACAACGAGTTATTTACACAAACATAGACAAATAGAGTAATGGAACAAGAGATAGCTGAGAAACAAACCCACATATATATGGACACTTGCTTATGACAAAGAAGCCACTGAAGAATAGTGGAGGAAATGATAATCTTTTCAAAAAAGTGTGCTGGACAATATCACACTTGGCTTGTCCATCATGCTGTATCTAAAAATTAATTCCAGGAAAATTGTAGATCTAATTGTGAAACATAAATCAGTAAAGTTTTAGAAGATAAGAGAAAATAACTTCATGTCCTCAAAGAAGGGAAAAAACTCTTAATAAATAGAATATTAAAAGAACTAATTTAATGTGTAGAAGACTGATACATTACACAACATTAAAATAAAAAACTGCTTTTCACCAAAAGATACCATTAAATAAGTAAAAATCAGCTGTTTTTCTATAATGACATAAAAATATAAAATACAATTCATAATGACATAAACATATAAAATACATGGTAATAAATCTAACAAAAGATGGGCAATAAGTCTGAGTAGAAAACAATACATTATTATTTAGATAAAGAAGACCTTAATATAAATTAAAGGAGATAATTTGCAGAAGAGATAATTAAAGAAGAAATTAACTTAAAAATTGAGGAGGAAATTACAGAAGAGAAATTAAATAACAATATAAAGAAGAAAAGGGTAAAAAGTCAAGCCACATAGTGAAAGAAGATTTTTTACAATACACAGCACTAACAACTTGCTCATATGCAGCACATGAAAAGAACTCTCACAATCAGTAAGAAAAAAAACAGACAACGCAAAGAATAGTGGGCAAAACACTTGAACAAGTATCTCAGAAAAAAATATAAATGATGCCCAACAGAGATAAAAATGTGTTTACCCTCATCAGTAGTCAGGTAAATATTTGTTAAAAACAATAAACTGCACCAGAATGGACAAAAGAAAAATGACGGACAATAGCAAATGTTAGAGAAGATATGGAGCAACTGAAACTCTCACTCACCTTAGAAATTGTTTGAAATTATTGATAAATTTTAAAGATACACATAACTCAGGTCCCAGTAATTCCACCCCTAAGTATAAACCCCAATAGATATGACATGTGAATCGACAGACATAAACAACCAATGTTTATAACAGCACTATTCTTAGTAGACAGAAGCTGGGAAAAAATTCAAATGTCCATCAATGATAAAATAGATAAATAATTTATGATATAGTCATCTACTTAAATATGGTAGAGCAATGTCATTGAATAAACAAAAGCTACAGGCAACATGATGAATCTTGGAAGCATTATATTGAATGAAAGAAGCTGGACACAAGAGGATACTTACATTCTATTCATTTAAAGGCGCCACCCCTCCCCCACCAAGACAGACACAATTAAGCAATAGTGTTTAGTTAGGAATGCTTAGGTAGTATAAGTATAAAGAGAAACAGGAATAAGTTACCACATGAGTGGGCATAGTGATTGCCTTTGTGAAGGAGGTGGGGGTAGGGGCTGGAAAACAATACTAAGGAGGCATGTTGGTAATGTTCTATTTCTAGACTTATGTGAGAATACATATGTATTTATTTCATGACAGCACATTTCTCTGTACCTCTTTGCTATATTTTAGAATACCAAACATGAAACAAACAAGAATTCAAGTGAATGAATGAATGAATGAAAACCCAAAGTTCTTGCTAGTTCTAAGGAGCTTTCTCCAACCTTTCCCTAATCCCGTACTTCTGCGGAGGAAGATGAAGAAAGGTATTCAGAAAAGATATTCTATCTTTCTCTCTTTGGGACATTCCTTACCAAATATCTCTCTTTCCTGTGTTGTCTCATTCCCTGACTCATCTCCTCTGTCTCAGGGAGTTGAAGAGCTGCCATGCTGGGCTGCTGACCACAGAGGCTCTGGGGAAGAGTCCTCTGAGGCAGTGTGGGCAATGGAGGGTGGCCTCTTTCTCCGTATCACTCCCAGCAGGACCTTACTTAATGAGCAGATATTTCTAGCAATAATACAGAGGGAAGGATCAGGCCAGACCACCAAAGTTGGTTCTCACAATCTGTCATTGCTGGGCCATGTTTCCACCTTCTACATGTCCGGACTCTGGGTGAGTTGCAAGCACTGAAGATGAGGGCTCAGCATCTGATTCCTGGGCATTGTCTCAGCAAGAGTTGGTAGCAGCCACCTGCCCTCACCAGCTGGAGTGACGTGGGAAACAGAACACATGTCTGAAGGGCAAAGACAAGTGAACCAGAGCTCCCGAATTCATGTCTCCTTTTCACTAGCATGCAAAAAGAGAGCCTACAAATCTCTCCAGGACCTGACTTAAAGTTGCATGATTCCCAGCTTGCATGATTCTGATTTGCATACATTAGCCAGGAATGGACAGATAATCTGCAGAGGTCCTGCAGCATTCCCACGCTGATTTTTCTTCAAACCAAGACATGAAGAGCTGACGCAGTGCATAGCATTTGAAGAGGGCTTGAAAGAAGCAGAGCAAGTGCTTTGCTCTGTCAACAGACCTTGGAGGATTTTGCTGGTAAAAGGAAGGAAAAATCAATACAGGTGTTTAAAAATGTAATGGTGGCTGCTAAGCAGTATCAGAAAGGACATTCCAAAGAGGACCTTCAAGGATTTAGGAAAGGAGGAGGAAGAATTTCAGTGGATGTTAAACATCATGCTTTTACTCTTACTCCAATTCCAAATAGCTTATTTCCAAAGCATTCCTGTTCTCTAATTTTGCCCAGCAATAGTAATAGCTACTCTTTCTAGAGTACCTAAAAATGCCTGGAGCTTTGCATACAAAGTTAGTGGTAATATTGACACTAGTAAAAGATTTTTCTATCAATGCTACTACTACTTAGGTTATCTCAATTTTTTTTGCCAGTGTATTATTGGAAGAGATTTCTAGAAATGGAATTGGTGGGTGAAATAATGGTAAATAGCCAGAACAAAGGAACTAAAGCAATGGCAGAGTAGCCTTTGGAATCCCACACGCAATTGGAGAAGACTTCAATGGATGGAACCCCATAGAGGGATGAGTGGTGTCATCCTGAGAGGGCTCATTTTCACGGGTTTGGGCAGATATGCTTGATGCCTCAGCCTAACCTCAAAATGACCACCTCTCCGGTCCATAATTTCCAGGAGTGTTTGTATGCTTATGTACAAGTAGAAACATGTGTTTTCCGCATAAAATCAGAATTTTTGCAAAGAGGCAGTTGCCTAGACTACAAGTTGTGGCAAATATATTTCTCTTCACTTGTATGGTTATAAGGGGTTTTATCTTGCTCCACAAAGATAGGGAAATCCAGCATCCCTAGAATTTCTCATCTGTAGTATTTACTCCAGAGATAAGGCTCCTCCATTCCCAGTGAGAACTGAAGCTGTAGAGACCTTATCTGACTTTGTACCCCACAAAAGTCATAATAGCACATATTGACACCCAGATATGGACTGGGGGGAGGAGAGCAGTGCTGAAGGGTGGGGAGAGGATGTTGAAGGGGAGGTGGAGGCAGTCAGCCAGGCTAGAGGAGCAAATATCTAAGGTTATAGTCCTTCCCAAAGGACTTAGAGCTACAGGTGGTAAGAACAGAACACAGAATAGCAATGTCTTGCAAATTAAAATCTTGCAAATGGAAACCAATCTGTTCAACAGCCTGACTTCCCACAGAGGGAGGGTTGCTGTACCCTACTCTGCTTGCCTGCACAACCCTACACCTGGGGAAATCTTCTGCCTTATCACTCTCTAAAGTCTCCTCACCCCATGAGACTAACATTATAGAAGGGACCCATCTAGGGAGATGAGAAAAGATCATCTCCATCTCTCTGGAGGTAGGTGAGGAAGTACTTTAGAAATACCTGCATTAGAGCACTGTTTCTGGGTAAAAGTGGCCCAGAGACTTCTATCCATTTATGTCTCCATGCTCTGACTCTGTCTGGCTTAGAACCAATTAGAGAGTAGGAGTACTAAGCTGAGACCCAAGAAGATCTTCTCTTCTTTCCCTTCCAAACACAGGCCTCGTTTGATTAATAGCACCCTGTCCTCTGCCTCTCAACATGGATAGACAGATAGATAAGTAATTAAAGTAATTACGTTCACAATTTTATTTTCCATCCAAGACTTCTCCTATGACTTCTAAACCCTTATGTCCCTATCCTGGAAATTTCACCTTGCATCCTGAATGAACTATGGTTGTCTATTCATTATTCAGAAGACACCTTGAGATAATGTCTCCAAGATGCTGAAAGAAAATAATTACCAATCTAGAATTAAATATTCAGCAAAAATATTTTTCAAAAATAAAGGTGAAATGAAGTACACTTTCAAACAAACAAAAACAGAATTTGTTACCAGCAAACATGCACTAATATATAAAATAAAAGATGTTCTTTAGAAGAAGGAAAAGGTAAGGTTGGAGTTTCAGGAAGGAAGAAGAACAATGAAAATTGTTAAAATGTGAATAAATCTTTGTAAGCTTTGTCTCAAAAAACAATAATAGTAATGACTTATGCATTTAAATACAGAAATAAATGCATGACAACAATAGCAGATAAGTATAGAGGGGGATAAGTGGGATTAAAAGCCTCTGTGAGCCTTACATTGTCTGGGAAGTGGTAAGAATATTTCTACTAAATCCAAAATAATGGGTGCATTTGGTAATTTCTAAGGTAACTACTACAATAATCTGAAATAATGTACTACTGCTAAGTAATAGAGAGAGAAAGAATAGAATTTAAAAGTTATCAATTCACAAAAAGAGGAAGAAAGAGTAGATAAAAATAAATAAGTGGGAAAATAGAAAGCAAATAGTAAGATGTCCTATTTAAACTAATATATGAATATAAAATAACATTAAATATAAATGGACTAAATATTGCAATTAAATGATTATTAGACCAAAAAATACCCTGAAACACAATTATATGTTGCTTTCAAAAGACACACCTTAGATATAAGGACACAGAAATTTTAAAAACAATGCGATAGGAAATTAAAAATAACCATGAACATGAAAGAAAGAAAGCAGGTATAGCTCAATGTTAAATAATAATCTTTAAAAGAAAAAAACATTAATGGAGATAAAGATAGACATTTCATAATAACAAAACATAATTCTATGGGAAATACATAAATTTTAAGATGTATGCATATAATACATAAAGAAAAAAATTCATATTCTTTTTTTTTTTTTTTTTGTCTTTTTTTCATGACCGGCACTCAGCCAGTGAGTGCACCGGCCAGTCCTATATAGGATCCGAACCCGCAGCGGGAGCGTCGCTGCGCTCCCAGCGCCACACTCTCCCAAGTGCGCCACGGGCTCGGCCCCCAAAATTCATATTCTTAAAAAATAAATACACAAGTCCACAATTATAATGGTAGAATTTAATATACCACTCTTAATAGCTGATAGAAGAAGCAGACAAAAAGTATGTATATTGAAGATTTTAACAATGTGATTAAAAAACTTGATCTGATTCACACATATAGAATACTACACAAACAACAGCAGAACACTTATTTTATTTGACTCATACAAAACATTTATAAAAATCATAAGCCACAAGGCAGATTTTTAGAAATTTAGAGGATTAAAATAAAATAGAATGTAATTAAACTAAGAATCTGTAACATGCAACAACAAGAACCCTAGAGAATTTTCATATGCTTGATGGTCACAAAATATATATAATCCATAGGTCAAAGAAAAAAGTGACAATGGAAATTTGAAATATATATAATTTTCAACTAAACATTAATGAGAAGGCTGCAAATCAATAATTGGAGTTTGCAGATAACACTGAGCTTGAAGGAAATTGTGTAGACTTAAATGATATTATAATGAGTATATTACAATGGATATATTATAAAATAAGAAAGGCTAATAATCAAAGAAGTTTAGAGTGAAAATAAAGCTCAAACCAAATAGAAAAGGAAATAATAAATATAATTATAATAAATTAATTAAATAGAAGGAAACCCAAAACATAGGGAATCTATAGAGCCAAATTATTTTTTGAAAAGATTAATAAAATTGAAAAACCCTGATGAAACAGAGAGAGAGAGTGAGAAAGAGAGAGAAAGAGAGATAGAAAACGAATAATGCATATTAGGAATAAGTAAGAGACATTATAGACGTTAAGAGAATATAAAGAACAGCTTTATGCCAATAAACTTGAATATATGCAAGTTCCTAGGAAAAAACAAGTAAGCAAACAAAATAAATAACAAGTACCTAGGAAAAAACAAGTTAGCAAACTGACCCATAGAGAAATAAAAATTCTGAATACACCCATAGATGTTAACAAAATTAAATGTCCAATTAAAAATCTTTTTAGAAAGAATTCCAGATCTAGATGGCTCCATTGAGACAGTCTACTAAATTACTAAAACTCTTCTAGAATATAGAAAAAGACAATGATTTTGTGATATAATGATATTTAAATATTGCTTTTTGTCCACAGTTCTTGGCTCATGCTATTCTCTGACCTTTTCTTTCCCTCTTTTCATCTGCCCTTTTTTCTCCCCGAGGCAGGAAATTCTCTAACCTGTCTTAGCTGATTGTAGGTCCTAGGACCCCCATTTCAGGAAGGGCTCTGGAGCAAAAATGCTGTGCAGAGAGGCCAAGAAAAATCTGAAGAAATAGGCCTTCCTGGGTTTCACCACCCAGTCTATTAGTGTTAGATCATACCTTTTTTGTCCAATCACATTTCTACATGACTGTCCATTGTTTTAGTCCATTTTGTGTTAATACAACAGAAATCCTGAGACTGGGTAATTTATAAAGAACAGAGGTTTAGTTGGCTCATGATTCTGGGACAGCTGCATCTAACACAGGCCTCAGGCTGCTTCTACTCATGGAGGAAAGCGGCAGGTAGCTGGTGGGTACAAGCAGATCACATGGCGAGAGGAAGCAAGAGAGAGAAGGTGCCAGGGTCTTTTAAACAACCAGCTCTTGAAGAAACTAATAGAGACCAAACTCACTACCCTCACACCCCCAGGAAGAGCATTAATCCATGCATGAGGGATCCACTCCCATGACTCATACAGCCCCTAACATTGCTGCACATGAGATTTGGAGCAGACAACACATCCAAACTCTATCATC
This sequence comes from Cynocephalus volans, assembly GCF_027409185.1. NCBI lineage: Eukaryota > Metazoa > Chordata > Mammalia > Dermoptera > Cynocephalidae > Cynocephalus > Cynocephalus volans. The sequence continues at coordinate 50,979,094 of NC_084470.1, forward strand.
CATCCTTCAATCATGCGTACGTAATGAAGATTCCATAAAAACCCAAGAGCACAGTGTTCAGAAAGCTTCTGGACAGCTGAATTCATCTGTGTGCTGGGAGGGTGGCACATCCCAACTCTAGGGGAATGGAAGCTCCTGTGCTCAGGACCCTTCCAGACCTTGCTGCAGAATTGATGGATTGCTTGCCATTGGGGAGAAATCCCCATACATTTGGTCACAGAAGTCTGCCTTCTGTTGATGATTGCTCCTGAGTATAGAGGGAAAGTCTTCAGTGTTTTTTCTTCCAACTCAGCTTTCCAATTCATCTTATAAAGCCAATATAATCTTGAAACCAAAACCTGAAAAATTCATTAAAGGAAAGAAAAATTACAAATCAATCTCACAAAAGAGAATATTAACAAAATCTTAACAAATGGAGTCAAGTAATATATAAATAAAACAATACATCAAAATGTTAACAAAATTAACAAACCGAATCCAACAACATATGAAAAGATTAGAATTTGATAATGTAGGGTTTATTCAAGAATTCAAGGTAGGCTTAACATTTGAAAATAATCAGTACAATTCACCATATTAACAGAGTAAATGAGAAAGGTAATATGAACATTTCAATAGATGGAGAAAATTATTTTTAAAATTTAACATCTCTATGCATTTAAATAAATTCTCACAGAAATGGGTATGGAAGGGAATATCTTTATTACAGTAAAGGAGAGAGAGCTATAAAAAATCTACAGCAGGAGTTATACTTGAAGTAATATGTTGAAAACATTCCTTCCAAGATCAGGACTGAGGCAAACATGTTTATTAAGACTGGTTTTTACAGTGGACCAATGATGACAGCTAATGCAATGTGGCAAGAAAAAGAAAATCATTCACATTTTTTAAAATGCTGTAATTCTTTGCAGATGGCATAATTATGTATATACAAAGCATGAAAGAATCTGTAGATAAACAATTAGGGTTAATAAAATAATTTAGCAAAGTTCCTGAAAACAAATACATTTAAAAACCTTACAGTGACTTCTTTCAAAGAGTATAGTCTCAGGCCAGGTCTTTTAAGTTTATTTTTGGAAATAATCCCAGGGAACATAAGTGGGACACTTGGAAGAGTGAAATAAGAAATGATGAAAAGCAAATCCAAATGTGTTATATCAAACCGAGTAATATTATGAATAACTGAGGATATTCTGAGGCAAGTGGATATCACCTTAAAATATTCACCTCAAGAAATGGAAGAAAACAGCATTTATCTGCTGGCTTCCTTTCCCCACTGGTCAAGGGTTGGTCCATGGGGTTTTAACTCTTTTGTACTTCTAGGTGTGCATGTGTATCAGAATAGGTGAGCAACCTCATATAAAAGGTAAGAATGTTTCATTTTGGAAATTGATAAGTGTATTCTAAAATTTATGTGAAAATTCAAAGGGCTATGAATAACTTAAAGAAGAAGAAAGCTGGAGGAATCACTGCCTATCAAATTTTATTATAACACTACATTAATAAAGATAATATAGTATTACTACAAAGATAGACAAATAGACTAGTGGAACTGAATAATGAGTCCAGAAACAGACCCACTGTCTGTGTGTTTGGGCTGCTATAACAAAATACCATAGATTGAGTGGCTTATAAACAACAGAATTTTATTTCTTGCAATTCTGAAGTCTGGGAAGTTCAAAATCAAGGTGCCGGCAGATTTGGTGTCTGGTGCCCTCTTCATAAATGGTCATCTTTTCACCATAACCTCACATGGTGGAAAGAACAAGGGATCTCTCTTGGGACTCTTTTATAGGGACACTAATCCCCTTCATGAGGTCTGCTAGCCAGGCTTACCCGTCTCTACTATTAGGGTCCCTAGGACCTGTTAGTTGTCTCCATCAGAGTATATTTTATAGCAGAATATAAATACTTATTTATTTGTTTGTTTGTCTCCCCTGTTAAACTGTGAGTTACTAGAGCCTACTATTGTATCCCAGTCCTTAGAATAGTTCCTGGCACATAGTCAAAATCAGTAAATATATTCTGAACTAGACAGAATAGTAAGATAATGTGGAATGTATGTCTGAGCAATTTATTCTGTTTGCTTTGCTCTGTTTCTTTTTTCTTTAGAAAACATGAGATGAGAGAAACATTTTATTTCTTTACTTTATGCCTAGCCTATTGCAAGCAGAAAATGCCTTAATGTCACATAGTCCAGATTCCCACTACCCACAACATGAAAGAATTCTTCTCTGATAAGTCTAGCCTAGCAATCCACTCATGAATAGCAACATCTGGGGAGGTCAACACTTGCTCTCACTTTGAATATATGGATGCTCAGTTTTCTTAGCAACTAAAAGTGCAAATGAAATTATATTGGTATGCTACTTTTTATTAATAAGGTTAGCAAAGGTTCAAGGTGGACAAAAATTATTGTATCTACTATCCACATGTAATGAATGAAGTTGGACCACTACCTCACACCATATACAAAAAATTAAGTCAAAATAGATCAATGATATAAAATTAAGTGTTAAAACTATAAAACACTTGGAAGAAACAGTATAGGCAGCAGAAAAAAAAGTAGATGAGTTGTATTTCATCAATATTAAAAACTTTTGTATTTCCAAGGACAGCATCAAGAAAGTCAAAAGGCAATCTATCATACCCAATAAGGAGGTTGTATCTAGAATATACAAGGGTACTTTAAAAACTTCATGAAAAAATAGAATTAAAAGATAGTATGAATCTTTCCATGAATCTTTTGAGGTATCCTTGTATAATGAACCCTTAAAACTCAATAATAAAAAAGACAAGTAACCCAATTATAAAGGGCAACACACCTGAATAGACAGTTCTCCAAAGAAGATATACGATTAGCTATAAGCACATGAAAATATGCTCAACATCATTATCTCACAAGGAAATGAAAATCAAAACCACAGTGAGATATTAATTCACACCCAGTAGGATGGTTATAATAAAAAAGTCAGATAATAACAAGTGTTGACAAGAAGGTGGAGAAATTAGAATGCTCATACACTGCTGGTGGAAATGTAAAATGGTAAAACCACTTTGGAAAACAGCCTGGTAGTTCCTCAAATGATTAAACATAGAGTTAAAATATAATCTAGAAATTCTATTGCTAGGTATCTACCTAAAAGAATTGAAAACACATGTCCACACAAACACCTGTACACAAATATTCATAGCAGTATTATTTATAATATCCCCAAAGTGGAAATAACCAAATGTTCATTAATAAATGAATGAATTAACAAAATGTGATATCCATGCAATGGAATATTATTCAGCAATAAAAAGAGATAAAGTTCTGACCCTTGCTACTAACATGAATGAACCTTGAAATGGTTGTGCTAAGTGAAAGAAGCCAGTCACAAAGGACAACATTTATATGAAATGTCCAGAACAGGCAAATCAATAGGGACAGAAAGCTAGAGCAGAGGGGTATGCAACATGAGAAGGGGATATGATGGCCAAGGGGCATGGTTGGGGGGGGGGGTGAATGAAAATGTCCTAAAATTGAATCTGGCGATGCACGCACAACACTATGAATTATGAGTCATTGAACTGTATAGTTAAATAGGTAAGTTCTATTGTATGTGAATTCTCTCTCAAAACCCTAAGAAAAATTTTAAATGAATTGAAACCAATGTTGTATTCGTCTTGTATATTTTTAATTTGCATAAAATTTGATACAACTAACTTAGTTTCATTAAAATGTTGTCTGTCTTTTTGTCCATTTATGAGGAAAGATATATATCACATTACTGTTGATAATAGCTAAAATTATAAACGGATTTCCAAGAATTGAAAAATATTATAATAAAATTATTGTTGTACTTGCCAAACTCATACAAAGGTGCTGCATAAAAGGTACTCGACATCATTAGTCATTAGTGAAACGCAAATTTAAATCATAATAAGATACCACAACACATCTATTAGAATAACAAAATGAAAAAGAACCTTTAATGCCAAGTGCTAATGAAGAAGCAGAGCAACTGCAAGTCTCACGCTTTGTAGGTGGGAATGCAAAATGTTCCAACCACTTTGGAAACAGAGGTGCAGTTTCTTATAAAGTTAAACATACACTTGCCATATGAACCAAGAGACGTGAAAACTTATGTTCACACAACAACCTGTACATTCATAAGCTTTGCAAACTGTAAACAATCCAAATGTCCTTCAGCTGGGGATTTGGTAAACAAGCTGTGGTTCAGCCATACATTAAAATGCTAGCAATAAAAAAAAGAGAATACTAATATATGCAACAATAAAACGAATTCGAAATTCATTAGGCTAAGCGGATGTAGGTAAACTGAAAAAGCCGCAGGCTATATGACTCTCTTTACATGATATTCTGGAACAGGCAAAAACTATAGGGACAAAACACAGATCAGTGGCTTCTAGGAGCTGGAGTAGGGGAAAGGTTGACTTCAACAGAGTATAAAGGAATTTTTTTGGTGATGAAACTGCTCTACATATTGATTGCGGTGATGATTACATCTGTCATGCCTTTATATGTATATGTTTGTCAAAACTCACAGAACAATATATTAAATAGAGTGACTTTTTCTGAATAAATATTACCTCAATAAATGTAAAAAATAAGTTTTTAAAAACTGCTGAATATGCCGAATTAATATAAAGTAACTTTATTTTTTAAAAATTATATACTTATGTTAAATTTTATCATTTATTGGTATGTATTCATGGGGTATAGAGTATTGTTTCAATACATGCATATACTGTACATGGATTCACTCAGGGTAGAGAGCAGAGTTTTGTATTTGTTAATCTGCCACTTCCCTTCCACTCCTTCCCCTCCCCACCTTCACTCCCCTCCCAGCCTCTGATAACAATTATTCTATTCTCTACTTCTACAAAAACCACTTTTTCTGTGCCTGGCTTACTTCACTTACCTTGATGGTCTCCGGTTCTATCCATGTTGCTTATTTTAAAAAATGTTTACTAAGGCTGTAAAAACACAGAAACATACTTAGGGTATGTGAAAAAAATCAAGTCATATAATCAATATGTGACTATATTATATATTTATAGTACAAATACTTTTTTTAAAATCTTCATAGATTAGGGGAAAAAGAAAAAAATTAACCAAAATATCAAGAGTAGTCATTGATGAGTGCAGGGAGGCATGGATGATTTTTTGGTGTTGCTTTTTTCCATTTTCTGTTTTTAAAATTATATTTAATAAATATGTATTGTTTTCACAAAGAAAATGACATGTTACATTTATGAAAAGGAATATTTGGGAGTCAGAATAATCCTTCCCAAATATAAAAATTTGCTCAGAATATAATTATTTGGTGTAAGTAAGATGTTTGTTTCGTAAATAAGTCAGTCATTATTCTTTGTGGCTTTAGTTTGCTTTCCTGCAAAATGAGAGAAATCTGTTTGATATTTTTGCTACTCACCCTGAAGCAAAATAAACAAATTCTCACCTGGAAGGCAAAATCAATAAACAGCTAATTCAGAGTGGGTGGAAAAGGTGAGTTTGTAAAAACTGGAGTGTTTATTTTCATGTCTGAACTTTAATTCATATTCTCAATCAAATATTTTCTACTGTTGCACTTTTCCCTTCCCAATGAAAACAGTACAGCCCTCCTATTACTAAGCAATATTTTTATATAAGCCATATTCTTTCACTCATCAAATCTATGATAACACATCCAGTAAGAGAAGTTCCACCTGCCCGGTTCTGTATCCATAGCACTGGCCAACAGAAAACTATGTGGCAATCAGGCTTATAAAGTAACCTCTTATTAGTTCTCTCACTGATATCACTGAGCCTGACAAATAATGTATTCTAATTCTCCCTGGTTTTCGCTCACAAGGGCCCACAATGCAGCTGCTGTGCCTTTGGGATTAAAAGATGATATGAACTGAAAAAGAAACAAGGATAACCTAAGTGTTTTTGAAAGATAATTTTCTTTGTGTCAATATGCATTCTGTGACCCAATGACTATTCTATTCTAACATAAACAAACTCTCAAAAGACAGCAGGGCTATGAGAGCAGATAAACCCGGGGCTGAATCCCATTTCTACCTATAATTGATGCTAACAAAAAGTTTTTAATTTTTTTTGAGCACCAATATCCTCTTATGTCGGAAAGCAAATAATAAGACCTAGCTTTGAAAATTATAACGAAAGTAGCTATGCTAACCACTATACCACCTGCAAAATGGTGCAGCCTCTATGGAAAATGTTACAGAGTTTCCTGAAACAATTACAGATAGATCTACCATGTGACCCAGCTCTTCTACTGTTGGGAACATACCCAGATGAATGGAAATCATCATGCCAAAGATATACCTGTTCTCCAATGTTTATTGCAGCACTATTTACAATAGCCAAGAGTTGGAACCAGCCCAGATGTCCATCATCAGATGAGTGGATATGGAAACTGTGGTACATCTACACAACAGTACTACTCTGCTACAAAAAAGAATGAAATACTGCCATTCACAACAACATGGATGGACTTAGAGAAAATTATATTAAGTGAAACAAGTCAGGCACAGAAAGAGAAATACCACATGTTGTCATCTATTTGTGGGAGCTAAAAATAAATAAAGAAACACACAAACAAATAAAGGGGAAGGGGAAGAAGACACAACAATCACAAAAATTCCTTGAACTTTGCAGGTCAAGTGAACAGAAATGATGTGGGGTGCGGAGAGAAGGGAGGGAAGAGGAACGGGTAAAGGGGCATGAAAATCAACTACAATGCATATTAAGAAGTTAAATTAAAAAAACAATAAATAAATAAAAATAAAAAACAATCAAAAAACCTGAAATATATTGCAAAAGAAACCCTAGTGTTACTGATAAAAAAAAATGTATAAAAGTCAAAATAGAAAAAGAAAATTGTAAGGATTAAATGGTGTAAATGCAAAGTGCCTGTTATATAATAGACACTTAATAAAATGTTTCTTCTTTTCTATGGAGGTTCAGATTGTTTTGTGAGAAAACATAAGGCAGCTTAGCTAACTGTTCTAGAGAGGACAGTTAGTGTGAGTGTGAGTGGGTGTGTGTGTGAACATCTGCCCGTGTATATGAGTGTGTTAGGAGTGGTAATCAGAGAGAATCATGTAAGATGGTGTGAATATGTAATTAGAGGTGGAAACTGAAACCCACAAGATCTAGGAAAGAGGCTCCTAGATTCCAAGAGTAAAAGTTATGAAGAAAGGAAAACAATTAGCCAACCCATTTTTAATGGGTCAGCTGAACCTAATTATAAGGTCATGGTATTTTCCAATTGAAAAATATTTTCAAACTGATTGTGTCCAATTTTCTCATTTTTCAAGCAAAAAACAAAACAAAAACCAAGGCTCAGAGAAGGAAAGGAAATTTCTCAAAGTCAGATAACACATGGGAAGTAGAAGTAGGACTAGAACATTCCCAGTCTTCTGTTTCTGGGAAGATAGGAGAGCCCTCTGAGACACTGCTGACCCTTCCTTATGAAATGCCTGTGTGAATAGGCCCTGTTGCTTTGCCAGGTGCTAGACAAAGCAACACGTGGATACACCCTGCAGTGCATTATGAGGGCAGGAAGATACAGAGAGGGTGCCACAAGAGATGACCACAGTGATAACCTGTTAAGAGCGTGGAATGAAACATGCACACACACATCCACACATGGATGTTTACATTACATATGGTTGTAGCCTGTTGTTATTTGTCATGGTGTCTAGTCTGTGAGCAAGAAGAATCGGGGTCTTTAGGAGATCACTGAAGAGGATGAGTGATAGTGCTTGATGGAAACTAAAAGAAGGAGATATGTGAGGAATTGCAAGGGTCTGGAAGGTTTTATCTGACCATGTGACCTCAGTAAAGTCACTTGACAACCTCCTCTTTACTTTCATTTTTGATTATGTTGTCTTAACATCCCAAGACCTCACCAGCATGGAAGTGTAGTTGAGGTCATGAGAATGTTCATGGATAAATCATTTAGAGCTGCCAGTTGTATATCCAGGACTCCAAGCCTCTTTCTAGTGTCTCCACTCTCTTGAGGAACTTCGGAGTCTTCTTAAAGACAATATCTGTGTGTTTCACATAGAAATTGAAGCCAGTGTCTCTGCAGCACTGGTTGTCATGTACCTTAATTCAAAAAAGATGAGACTGATAGGGAGGGCTTCACATTACCCTGAGATCCTGGACTTTGAGCTGTGCTCAGGGTCACAATGGGACTTTAGGTTGTCTCTCTTGTGGCAGAGGTTGAAGGGTATTCTTCACATGATGGAAGAAGAATAAATTGGGTATCTAGTAAACAGGATGCCTAATTGTGGTGGCGATCACTAAGTGTTCACCAAAACACTTTCCTTTTTCTCCAGAGCACACAGCGAGAAAACATTTCCCAGACTCCCTTGAAATTAGGCATGGTCACATGACTAGTTCTGGCCAAACAGAAGGTGAGCAGAAATTATACATGCTATAGCTTAATGGGGAAGAGTCTGAGGTTCTGGATGAGGGTGGAACTACACCACTGAAAGAGCCTGGACCATGAATTGCTAAATCACTGAATTACATGAACAAGAAATGATCTACTGTGTTATGCTACTGAGATTTGAAGGTTTATCTCCTATAGCATTCAGCTTACCTACCATTATTTTATCACTCTTAACATGCATATATTTCCGTATTTTAATACTCCATTTTAGACTTGATGACGTACAGTAATACAGGAATGTTAAGAGAGATTTACCCACAGCTAATATTCACACAGCTAGTGTGATATTGGTACTCCAATCCAAGTCTCCTCGATATTGAACCAAATTTCTAAGTTCCATGTGGGACTGATGAGAGAAGGAAAGTTACCTCATCACAGAAGCTGGCACATTTGACTAACTCACCCACAGCTCATCGTCCTGGTGTGTAGGATCATGGTATGTTATCCTTAGTATTTTGGATACTAACTTTCTGGATTCTGTGATGTAGGTAGGGATTAAAGATTGAACTTCAGCTGGATTTGGGGTTGGTGGAGGGGAGAGCTGAGAAACCTGGTGAACCACTGGTAGCCCTAGTGTGTCTAGGAAAGGGGAAGATTCTACTTTGCAGAATTGAGTTTAATCTAGAGTCCTGTTAAAGTATGGAAAAGAGGTGCTTCTGCCTGCGGTTAGTATGTGTCCCCATCAAACAGCCTTTGGATATTGCCAGGTTTACAATGCTCTCCTTGAACAGAATATCAAAGAGCTGCCTGAAGATTTGGTACAATATGCACCTTTTCTAATACGTTAAAAAAAAAGGCATGGCTGTAGGGAAAGCAAGTACTTAGTTTCCTCCTTTGAGGCTAAGCTGTTAAAGACGATCTGGGTAGAAATTTCAGATATCAGGTGTATATATGTGACTATCTTTATAATGCAGCATAAAAATTCATAAATGGATATTGGAAATAAATGCTGAAAAACTAAAGACAAGATACTATGTCTTGGGGCAATGGGAGGCAGTGTAGTCCACATGAATCACCACACATTATGATTACACTTTTAGTTAACCTCTTACTTCACCCAACTTTTTGAATGAATAAAGTCCATGTGGTTGAAGAACAGGAAACACTAAAAAAGTAATGATGCAGCACTGGAAGAAATGTATTTCCCAGATCCTATGGGTGGATTAAATAATAGTTTGATCTGTTGCTTTTTCAGGACTCGTACTGGAGGGTGGCAGAGCTGAGGGGAGGAGGATATTCTCTAGCTGGAATGATTTATTTCTGCAGCCTAAGCTTAAAAAGACAGAGCACTCCTTCCTTGGAGCTGGAGAAGTAAGGCTTCAAAACTCTTAGGGGTTCAAACTGTGCCGACCAGACCCAGCGACAGCAGCTCAGCTCATTGGAGTGGATTGCAGCAGAAAAGAGCAGGCTCATCAAAAGGATGTTGGTCGGACCATGGAGAACAAATTCACATGTGAAGATTATCAGAACACTGCAGAATGGCTTCTGTCTCACACCAAGCACCAACCTCAAGTGGCAGTAATCTGTGGTTCTGGATTAGGAGGTCTGATTGATTAATTAACCCAGGCCCAGATTTTTGACTACAGTGAAATACTCAACTTTTTCTGATGTACAGTGTCAAGTCATGCTGGTCAACTGGTGTTTGAGTTCCTGAATGGCAGAGAATGTGTGATGATGCAGGGCAGGTTCTACTTGTATGAAGGATACCAACTCCGCAAGGTGACAGGTCGTGTGAAGATTTTCCAGCTTCTGGGTGTGGACATCCTGCTGCTCACCAATGCAGCTGGAGGGCTCAACCCCAAATGTGAGGTTGGAGATATCATGCTGATCCAGGATCACATCAACCTACCTGGTTTCTGTGGTCAGAACCCTCTCAAAGGGTCCAATTATTAAAGGTTTGGAGTTTGTTTTCTTGTCATGTCTGACGCCTATGACTGGAATATGAGGCAGAAGGCTATCAGTACCTGGAAGCAAATGGGGAAGCAGCAAGAGAGAGCTATAGGAAGGCACATAGATGATGGTGGCAGACCCCAAGTTTGAGACTGTGGCAGAGTCTTGTCTGCTGCAGAAGCTGGGGGCAGATGCTGTTGGCATGAGCACAGAACTAGAAGTTATAGTTGCATGGCACTACGGATTTCAGGTCTTTGGCTTCGCACTCATAACTAACAAGGTCATCATTATGAAAACCTGGAGAAGCCTAATCATGAGGAAATACTAGAGTCAGAGAAATAGGCTTCACAGAAATTGGAACAGTTCGTCTCCATTCTTATGGCTAGCATTCCTCTCCGTGACAGTGCCAGTGGCCATCTCTGGAATGGTATGGCCTCTGCCTTATGGGATCCAAGTAGCTGGTACCTACTTTGGCCCCTTGCTGGGGTCATGTACCACTGCACCTACAGAAGAGTAGAAAGAAGAGGATGATCCCCATCATTAACCTTCCCCACTTTCTTCCATCAGACCCTTCTGATGCCAGGCTGTCTCAAAGCAGTTTGTTTCCACCCCTGTTCTTCTCCAAGAGCCACAGCCCATGCCCTACTACACATCCATTCATATGCCCAGGATTCGAGTTGAGCCTTTAATCTTCATACAGTAGCTGCTACTAGCTTTTGGAGATGATGTTCTCACATTCCTGGGGGCTCAGTTCTGCCTCACCTAAAGTGCTGAAGACCAAACAAGGAGCAGCCCAATGCCTCTCGGACTGTATTTAATACCGTAATGTTTTTAGAAAAAAGAGAATGTTGAAAAAATAAAACTCACAATACCCTTAGGGACTCACGTAAGAGAGACGTGGGCAAGATGGCTGATTAGATGTGCATGGGGTGTGTCCCTCCCACAGAAAAGGACCTGAACAACTAACAGACAGCTAAATATTGACAAGAGCATCTGGGGAAGAGTGCAGGAATGCAACAGGAGACTGGTGAGATCTATGGGGAATGTGAAAGCCTGCAATAGCAGCATAGAAAGGAGAGAAAAGCATACAGCCTCAGTCGCCAAGTCTCACCCACCAAGATTGGCACAGGAAGGACTTTCTCTTGTGGGAAAACGGTGGAAAGAGGGCCCATACCAACTCCTATCCTCACCACAGAGGCCTGCAGTTTCTACTGCAGAAGGATTCCACAGCCTTTGGAAGCCCAGAGCTTACTGTGGGGAGCTGCCTAGAGTACATATACTGCATTTCTCTAGAACAGGAGCATACACAGTACACACCTCATCCCCTACCCTGTGACCCAAACCAATGCAGTACAGTGCCATTTTGAAGCCAGAGCCACTGCAGAATCATGCTCTGCCCTGGGGTCCAAGAGCCATTGCACTTCCCCAGCCTTAAGACTCTGCTGTCATCCCAGTGCACTCACAGGGGAAGCTAGAACACCCTGCTCCCAGTGGCTAGAAACCTGGGCCCAGGAACAGCTTTGACTGCACATCTGGGAAGACAACCCCAGGCCTGCTAAACTGACACACCCCCATGACCCCTTCCAGAGATCAGAAAGGCAGACCCATCTCTTGTGGACTGCCCCCTTCCTCTTCCTCGCCCTCCCCCTCAAAGGCAAGAGGTTGGCTGAGTTCTGTGAGCCTGAGCCTCCAACCCCCCAAAATAGCTCATGGGTTTCTACCCTAATAAACATACCTTTGAGCTAGTATAACTAAAGCACATCTGTGCCCTCCTGAAGTGGCCAGGTGATTTTTCCCTCAACAGTCCTGCCTAGCAGACTTACCCATTACCTGAGAAGTGGCTGATTGATACCCCTCTCTGCAGGCCTACTTCCTGACCTCACCCACCACAAGACAAGTGGCTGTCTGGGTCCCCTCTTTGCAGCCCTGCCTCAAGGTCTTGCCCACTGCCTGAGAAATGGCTGGCCAGGTCACTCTCTCTACAGCCTTACCTGGTGACCTCACCCATTACCCAAGAAGCAGCTCAGCAGTGCTGCCCTTGGCAGACCACTCCTGAACTGAACCATCAAGGGAAGGACCTAGCCCTGAGAAGTGGTATAGTAGGTTGGCCCCTGACAAACCCACAGCCAGCTAGCTGAGCCAATGCATGCCCATGCCCTCAGCTCAGAGCAAGAGTCCAGCTGTCATGCCCCTGAGTCTTTGAGCCATCACATGAACATGCATCCAAGTGAGAAACAACTTGCCTGATGTACCCCTAGTGGGCCTGCCCCCAGTCAGAATCAGCATAGTGACCCTGCCACTGGAAAACCAGTCCCAGAGGACCTGAAATAACACATGCCCATACCCCAGCCTAAGAATCAGACCAGCAGACCCATCCTCAGTAAGCCAGCTTCTGAGATGACTGACCTACAGAAAATACACAGACACACACACAGACACACAGACACACAGACACACAGACACACACACACACACACACACACACACACACACACACACACACACACACACACAAAGAGGCTGAACCAATCCAGTGAGCCACCCCTGGCATAACTGTGCCATTGCCATCATAAACCTCCCAAACTTAGGCCACTGAGGTACTCATAGACATAGCAAAAGTGGATAATATAATATCTGAAGAAACTGCACAGAGTCTACACTACTGCACCCATCCAGAACAAAGCCACTGTACTCTACTCAGTTGACACCTAAGGATGCATTTGCAGGTAAAAGTCTTTCCCTATGCAAGCCACTCTACAAAACTCAAAGAGGTGACTGTTCCACCAGATGCACAATTATCAATGCAGGGAAACAAGAAACATGAAAAAAAAAAAAAAACCAGGAAACATGACACCACCAAAGAAACACAATAATCCTCCAGTAACTGATCCCAACAAATCAAAAATTGCCAACTTGCCAGAAAAGGAATTCAAATTAATAATCTTAAAGAAACTCACTGAGCTACAAGAGAATATAGACAAACATCTTGAAGAAATTGGAAAAACAATTCATGATCTGAGTGAGAAATTTAGCAAAGAGATAGATATAAAAAAATCCAGAAATCTTGGAACTGAAAAATTGATTAAATGAAATAAAAAATACATCTGAGAGTCTTGATAACAGCCTAGACCAAGCAGAAGAAAGAATTTCTGATCTTGAATACAGCTGCTCTGAAATAAACCAGAAAGACAAAAGAATTTTTTAAAAGAATAAAAAGAATGAATAAAGCCTACAAGATGTATGGGATACTATTAAGCAAACAAATACTCAAATTATGGGCATTGTAGAAGGCAAAAAAACAAAAAAAGTATTGAAACCTATTTAATAAAATAATAGCTGAAAACTTCCCTAATCTTGTGAAAGATACAAATTACCCAATTCGGAATGCTCGAGGTCTCCAGATAGATTCAACCCCAAAAGGTCCTCTCTAAGACACTGTAGTCAAAATGTCAAAAGTTAAAGACAAAGAAATAATCTAAAAACAGCAAGAGAAAAGTGTCAAGTCACTTATAATGAAGTCCTAATTAGTCTACCAGCAGACTTCTCAGCAGAAACTCTACAGGCCAGGAAAGAATGGGATAATAAATTCAAAGAACTGAAAGAAAAAAATACTGCCAGCAAGGAATATTTTACCCAGGAAAGCTATCCTTTAGACATAAAAGAGAAATAAAGTATTTTTCAGAAAAGCAAAAATTAAGGGAATTTATCACCAACAGACTGGCTTTACAAGAAATGCTTAGGGGAGTCTTACATCTAGAAGAGAAAGAATGATGAGAACCATCATGAAAACACCCCAAAATATAAAACTGACTGGTAAAGTAGATATACAAATTAGAAAGAGAAAGCAGTCAAACCTTATCGATACATAAAACCATTAAACCTCAAGGATAAACAATAAGAGAGGAAGAAAGTATATACAAAACAATCAGAAAACAACCAACAAAATGACAGAAGACCTCACATATCAATAATAATTTTGAATGTGAATGAATTAAATACTCAAAAGCATAGACATGCTGAATGAATTTAAAAAGTGACATATTTGTATGTTGCCTACAAAAAACACACTTTACCTACAAAGATACACATAGACTGAGAGTAAAGGGATGGAAAAAGATATTACACAGTAATGTAAAACACAACTGAGCAAGAGTAGCTATACTTATATTAGATAAAATAGGCTTTGAATCAAAATATTTACTAGAAGAAGAGGAAGGGCATCATATAATGATAAAGGGATCAATACTGCAAGAGGATATAACAATTATAAATATATATGCACTTAACACCAAAGACCTAGATATATAAAGCAAATATTGGATCTAAAGTAAGACATAGACATCAACACAGTAATAGTTGGGGACATTAATACCTGTTGTCAGCATTGTACAGACTATCAAGATAAAAAATCAACAAAGAAACATTGGATTTAAATGGCACCATAGACCAGATGAACCTAACAAACATATACAGAGCATTCCATCCAACAGCTACAGAATACCTATTTTTTATCAGCATATCCACATTCTTCAGGATGACCATATGTTAGGCCACAAAATAAGTCTCAATAAGTTCAAAAAGACTGAAATCATACTGTGTATTTTTTCTGACCACAATATAATAAAATAGAAATGAATAATGACAGGAACTTTTGAAACTACAAAATACACAGAAATTAAGCAACATGCTGTTGAATGATCAATGGGTCAAAGAAGAGATTAAGAAGAAAATGAAACAATCTCTTAAAACAAATGAAGGTAGAAACACAACATTCCCAAACCTATGGGATACAACCAAGGCAGTACTAAGAGGAAAATTTATAACAACAAATGCCTACAGAAGAAAGAAAGAAAGATTTCAAATAAACAACCTAACAGTGCACCTCAAGGAATTAGAAAAGCAAGAAAAAAACCAAACCTAAAATAAGTAAAAGAAAATAAATAATACCAATCAGAGCAGAAATAAATGAAATTGAGACTAAAAATACAACACAAGAAATCCATCAAACAATAAGTTGATATTTTGAAAAGATAAACAAAATCAACAAGCCATTAACTAGATTAAGAAAAAAAGAAGAAAAAGACTCAAATAAATAAAACAAGAAATACAAAAGCAGACATTACAGCTGATATCACCAAATACAAAGGATCACTAGTAACTATTATGAACAGCTATATGCCAATAAATTTGAAAACCTAGAGGAAACAGATAAATTACCGGACACATATTACCTACCAAGACTGAAACAAGAAGAAACTGAAAACCTGAATAGACTAGTAACAAGTAATGAGATTGAATCATTAATAAAAAATCTCCCAGTGAAGAAAAGGCCAGGACCAGAAGGCTTTACTGCTGAATTCTTAAAGAAGAATTAGTACTAATACTTTAAAAACTATTTCAAAAAATTGAAGTGGATAGAATTCTTCCATACTCATACTATGAGGCAAGCATTACCCTTATGCCAAAACCAAGCCAGAACACAATGAAAAAATAAAACTATAGACCAATATCTTTGATGAACATAGATGCAAAAATCCTCACTAAAACACTAGCAAACTGAATCTGACAGCACATCAAAAAGATTATACGCCATGCTCAAGTGGTATTTATCCCAGGAATGGGAGGGTGGTTCAAAATATTCAAATCAATAAATGATATATCACATCAACAGAACTAAAGAAAAAAAAATATGAGCATTTCAATAGATGCAGAAAAAGCATTTGATAAAATTCAATATCCATTTATGATAAAAACTCTCAACAAATTAGGTTTAGAAGGAAAGTATTTTAATAGAATAAAGGCTATATATGATAAATCCACAGCTGTTGCTTCGCTTCCCATGGATTTGTCACCCCTTTTCCCCAGGATGATGGAGCCACCAAAGATTACTTAAAGCCCATCTCTTCTGAGCAGTGAGAAACCCTGAAAAGGGGTTAATCTCCCAGAACCCTCAAGAGGCATTCCTTCCATTTGGGAAATTAACCACAAATTGGTGTTCTCTTCCCACATTTATTCTCCAGACCAAGAAGTTACAGGAAGAGAACATAGGTGGGGTTTTTGCTAAGTATAGTTTAACAAGTTTAACAGTAGAAGCTGGTAACATTCAGTAAGACAAGCAAGGTGACATTCTATAATGCAATTAAGTCAATCCACTAACAAAAGCTTGATTTTAGCAAACATTCTCTTCTTACAGCAATTTCCCAGTATCTTTACATATCAATCAGTAACCTGTCTGTCCTTGAACCAGCAACCTTGCTGTGTTACAATTCTTTATCTTACAACAGAGACTATAGCCTGGAGAAAATTTCCTGTCCTTTGCAAGGTCAATATTTGAAACTGCAAGGCTTTGGAAAACCAGGTCCTGTGAAGGGCATTTGCTTTATGCATACTCCACACACAGCTAACATCATACTGAAAATCTTTCAGCTTTTCCCCTAAGAACCAGAACAGGACAAGGATGCCCACTCTCACCACTTATATTCAGCATAGTGCTGGAAGTCCTAGCCAGAACAATTAGGCAAGAGAAAGAAATAAAGGGCATCCAAACTGGAAAGGAGAAAGTCAAATTGTCCATGTTTGGAGATGATATGATTTTATTTATAGAGAAATCTGAAGACTGTACCAAAAAACTTGTAGACCTAATAAACAAATCTGGTAAAGCTGCAGAATACAAAATCAGCATCAAAAATCAGTAGCATTTCTATATACCAACAACAAACTAGCAGAAAAAGAAATCAAGAAAGCAATTCCATGTACAATAGCAACAATCAATCAATACACACACACATACATACACACATACATAAACAAATAAATAAAAACTTGTAATAAATTTAACCAGGGAGGTGAAAGATCTCTAAAAGGGAATCTATAAGATGTTGACTAACGAAATTAAAGAAGATACTGAAGAATGAAGAGATATTCCATGTTTACAGATTGGAAGAATCGGTATTATCAAAATGACCATACTACCCATGTGATCTACAGATTCAATGAAATCACCATCAAACTACCAATGGCATACTTCACAGAAAAATTTTAAAAAGCAATTCAAAAATTTATATGGAACAACAAAAGACCCCAAATAGCCAAAGCAATTCTGAGCAAAAAGAACAAAATGGGAGGCATCACACTCCCTGTCTTCAAAATATACTACAAAGCTATAGTAATCAAAATAGCATGGGACTGGCATAAAAACAGACACATAGACCAATAGAACAGAATAGAGAACCCAGAAATAAATCTATGTACCTACAGGCAACCGATTTTTGACAAAAAAGCCAAGAACATATATTGGAGAATGGATAGTCTCTTCAATAAATGGTGTGAGAAAACTGGAGATCCATTTGCAGAGGAATGAAACTAGACCCCTGTCTCTCACCATATACAGAAGTCAACTCAAAATGGATTAAAGACTTAAATGTAAGACCTTAAACTGTAAAAGTACAAGAAGAAAACACATGGGAAACACTTCAGGGCATAGGAGTGAGCAAAGGTTTTTATAAATAATACCTCAAAAGCACAGGCAACAAAAGCAAAAATAGACAAATAGGATTATATCAAACTAAAAGTCTTCTGCATAGGAAATGAAACAATAATTCGAGTAAAGAGATAACTTGCAAAATGGGAGAAAATATTTGCAGACTATGCATCCAAAATGGGTTAATATCCAGAATATACAAGGAACTCAAAAAACTCAATAGTGAAAAAACAAATAATCTGATTTAAAAATGGGCAAATGAGCTGAGTAGACATTTCTCAAAAAAAGACATATAAATGGACTACAAGGATATGAAAAATGCTCAATATCATCACTAATCATCAGAAAAATGCAATTCAAAACCACAATGAGATATCATCTCACCTCAGTTAGAATGGCTGTTATCAAAAAGACAGAAAATAACAAATGCCGGTGAGGATGCAAAGAAAGGGGAACTATTATACATTGTTTGTGTGAATGTAAATTAGTACAGCCATTATGAAAAACAATATGAAGCTCTCTCAAAAAACTACAGATAGAACTACCATACGTTCCATCAATCCCACTGTTGGATAGACAACCAAAGAAAAGGAAATCAACATGTCAAAGGGATACCTTCACTCCCATGTTTATTGCAGCTCTATTCACAATAGCCAAGAATTGGAACCAACCTAAATGTCCATCAATGGATGATTGAGTAAAGAAAATGTGATATATTTATGTGCAATGGAATGCTACTCAGCCATAGAAAAGAATGAAATTCTGCCATTCACAGCAACATGGATGAACTTGGAGAAAATTATGTCAAGCGAATTAAACCAGGCACAGAAAGAGAAATACTATATGTTCTCACCGATATGTGGAAAATAATTAAGTTGATATCATAGAAGTAGAGAGAGAGAGTAGAATAGTAGTTACTAGAGAGTGACAGGGGGTAGATGGGAAGAGGGTGGTCAGTGGATATAAAATTGTAGAGAGAGAAGAAGAATGTGAACTAGTGTTCTATAGCAATACAGGGAGACCACAGTCAACAACAAATTATTGTATAACTTCATGTAGCTAATTGATAGGATACTGAATGTTCCCAACACAAAGAGGTGACAAATGTGTGAGGTGATGGATATGCTAACTATCTTGATATGATCATTGCACACTGTATAAATGTACCCAAATATCACATGTACTTCATAAGTATATACAATTATCATGGTTCAATGAAGAAAAAATAAATTAAAAAGAAAAAATATTTTAAAGACAGAAGTAGATGAGAGGTTACCAGAAACTGGGTGGAAGGAATAATGAGAAATTACTGCTTAATGGGTACAGAGTTTATGTTTAAAATGATGAAAATGTTTTGGTAATAGAGGTGGTGGTCACACGGCACTGTGAATGTAATTAATTCCATTCAATTGTATGTTTACAAATGCTTACAATGGCAATCCTTGTGTTACATATATTTTACCACAATAAAAAAATTTTCTTTAAAACTCATAGGGAAAAAGGAAGAGAGCTACCAATTGTCTTGTGCTTATTGCTTTTTATTCTTCTTCTTGTAATTCTTAGTAGTGTTGATTTTTTTTTTTTTTTTAGGCTGGCTGGTAAGTAGATCTGAACTCTTGGCTTTGGTGTTGCAACACCACACTCTAACCAACTGAGCTAACCGGTCAGCCCTGTTCTTTTAATAATATTGCTAATCTACTGCTTCTAATATTACTAGTATTTATGACCACTAGCTCTTAAATAATTTCCAGTTAAAGCATTAGAATAGTAATATGAATATGTGCAAGTGGTAAAAGGATAACTGTACAAAAGCATGTAAAATGAAGTTTCTTTCCTCTTACTTTGAATTCCTAAAAGCCATTCCCCAGAAGTAACCAATTTAAAGTGTTACTTCAGAAATATTTAATGCTTATATAAAGATATACAAATATGTTTTAACAGATGCAAGATTTAGTATAAATACTGTCTGCAGCATCTTTTTATCACTTAACGATGTGTCTTAAACATATTTACTTATTAGCACCTATAGAGCTATATACTCATATATATGAGATTCAAATTTGGCAGCATGGTAAATGGAAACAGCATAGGCTATAATTAAGTATATGTGAAAGAATTTGACTAAAAGGTGACAATAGCTTCACTCTGTACAGTAGCAAATTTTTTGTAACAACTCAAATGTCCACTAAAATTAAGGTATCCTGGGAAAATATATAGCGAAACCGTGTTTTGTTTGACATTAAATTTGCTACCTCAGTGACTATTAGGTTTCACCTTTTATATCTATGGTAATTATTGTTATCATGTTGTGATATTAGAACTTATTTCTTCCATCTCAATTTATATATGCTATTGATAAGTTTTCAATGTTTATTTATCTTATCCTGACAGGAAGGTATCAGCTTTCTCAGGCAGGGGCAGATTATTATTACTTATTCACAGTAATAACCACATCAGTTTCCCTTGGTCTCCAATTTTTCCCCTCAGGGTGATGTAATGAGAGACAGCTGTCATCTCTCACATACTGGGGTCCGTCCTGCAGGCAAGGAACTCCCAGAACATAAATCTTGGAGTCATATAGGAGAGGGTCAGCTCTTCCTCCTTTCCTCTGAGAGAAACACTTGTTTTCTAATGCAAACAAAGGAAAAGTACTCTAAAGTCTCATTGGGAGGGAAAAAAGATGTATCCCAAAGGTTCGTACACTTTGGAATATAAGTAGATATCTGTGGGGCAAGTCAAGGCGAGTGTCTTTGAATTTACAGCCTCTCAGATGTGTTCGTGGTCCTGGATTTCATCTCCCTTCTGAAATGTAAATAAATGCATACCTCTCAGGATGTAAATCTCCATTCAGTCATCATTTAAATTCCAAGGCTTGTCTTTTAACCCAGATCTTAGCAGAAATTTCCCAAAGTCCTAACCATGAAGAAATATGAACTTTCACTTCTTGAAACTTTTTACTGCACTTCATTTTGGTGTAATTTTTTATTCTCTCCCAATTATATCAGATAGATATTACTTTCTTCTGAGAAGTATATAAATATATCTTTTAAATTTTTCTTGAGGTTTACTATAGGTTATTTAAACCCATAATTACAGACTTTCCCTATCAATTTCCAAAGATTATCGATACCACATCTTTTTTCTGAACCTGATGGTACCTCAGCCCTCTCGCCTTCCTCTTGTCTCTTCCCTCACCTTCCATGTTGATATTACCTACAGTTTTAATTCAAAGTTTTTGCAGATGTCCATTTGGCATAGTATGTCCATATATTCTTTTACCTTTGCCTTAGCCTGGGTTCACAGAGAGCAGTCCAGGGCAGAGGTTTGTGTTCTATCACTTCAGTACACCATGGAGCAGGAATGAATGCAAAGCAGAATGAGGTAGGAAAAGAGAAAGAAATGACACAATGGAGTGTCACCACCCAACCATTGCTTTTAATATGACTGGTTCTTCACTTCCATAGGCCTTTATTGCAAGAAGCTGTATAAAAACTATTTCAGAACAGTGTATCTGGAGAATGGAGGAAAAATAATTCATCCACTGGTTCCTGTCTCCCACTGGTCAAAGATTTGTCTCACTGGGCATAAATTTCTCTACACTTTTAGACTGGCACGTGTGGGCCCTGAGTGTGGCCCGTGATGTTTCATGCTTTGGTGTCAACGGAGAAGCTCTGGGATAGGAAGAAACAGGAGATAGCATGGGCTTACCATAAGACACTATGGTTTGTCATTTGCCTGCAGGAAGTTTTAAAAGGCCTCCTAGAGTTGATCTCTACAGAGTCAACAGGGACTGGAACAAGTGGCTAACTCCCCCGGAGAGAGATGAGTCTAAGGGAATCTGAAGTGGAACATAAGAGGCTTCTACTACAGTCCCCTCGGATGCTTCTCAGATCCTCTGGTGATCTCCCATTAGTCTAGCTACCCTTAAATACTGTCGGAAAAAGGTTCCCCTACTTCATCCCTTACAGAGGAAGTAGAAGTCCAAACTTTGGAGAGTGCTTTTGAGGTTGAAGCAAGCTGGAATCTCTGAAAGGCTTAAGGCAAAAGGGTTAGTGAAACAAGTTACAACCTCTGTTGTGGCAAGCGGCCCAGAGGTCATAACTGATATTCATCCTTCCCCTCCTCCACCACCACCCAGTTTAGATTTTCCTCTCTATTAGCCAATGTTTGAACTGATCTGGGTTGCTTGTCTGATGGGCTTACTTAGACCTTTAACCCCAGAAAGGTCTCAACATTTAGTTGTCTTGCCATCGTTAGGCCATGGTTGTTGCAGTTGAGTTGTGGTTTCCATAACTGCCATTTGCTTCTATCACCAGATGATAATGAAAACACCAACAGATTCCCCAGGGTTTCAGTTATCTATTGCTGTATAACAAACCATCTCAAAACTTAATGACTTAAAAACACAAAAATCACCTTTTTATGGCATATGTAACTGTCGTTCAAAAATTTTGTCAGGGTTTGGCTGGAAAATTCTTCTTTTCCTCATGGTGTTAACTAGGGTCACTTGGTGGTATTCATCTGCTGGCTGAGCTTGTTTTGAGGGTGCAAGACAGCTTCACTTTCACGAATGATGCCTCGTTGAGGACATCTAAAATGTTGGGCTCCACTGCGCCCCTCTCCCTCTCCATGTCATTTCAGGGCTTTTGTATACAGTCTCTCAGGATAGTTGGACCTCTTACATGGAGGCTCAGACTCTAAGAACAAGTGTTCCAAGAAATCAAGTCAGAAGCTGCCAGGCTGTTTATGATCTACTCTTGAGAGTCACACAGTGCTACTTTCATTGCGTTCTATTAGTTACACAGTACTAGCCCATGTCTAACACAGGAAGAGACTACACATGTGTAAACGTTGGAGGAGAAGGTACTTCAAGTGGAGGGCATATTTGGACACAAGCTACCATACCCAGTGACTTTTCTGGATTCTAGACATTCCATTGTGTATGCTTCTATTGTGTAGTAGCTACCCTAGCTCTTTACAATAACGACAGTCAATGAGCCCTGTTGGTATAGAAACTCCATTCTCTGCCTTTGTCTTCCATCTTGGTGGAACTCATACTATGTCTGTCCTTGGGAGGAAGCATTCTATCTTTGGAAACCAAGAAATTTTACCAGAAAAACTTAAGGTTGTGGGAAGGGAATCATACATTTTCTGATTCAGTAATTGAGAGTGATGGTTAGAAGAGCCAATTCTACTTCCACGCATTAACTTCCAGATTCATTGGGAGCTATTGGGAGCACAGTATTATATATCTGTTGACTCAGTGCAAATAACGTATCCCAGAAGACATGGCCATAACCTCATAAGGTGTATCTATAAACTGGCATCTTAGCTAAACCTTTCAATTACGTAATCTGCTTCTGGATGATCCTAAGACCAGTGGATCCTCTGATCATGTGCTCATAGTCTCACTTCCTTTCTGTCAAATGGGTGCCTTGATCAGAAGCGATCTTGTGTGGGAAACTAAGCCAGATCAGGCATTCTATAAGCCTTAGATAGATAGTGGTGCTGATGGAGACTCTGAATGCGAGGTTCCAAACCTATATTGAGTGAGGGTGAATCACCAGTTTCCCAGAAGATGTCTTAATCTTTTTAAGGTTTATAAGAAAATTGCTTAAACATTTTAAACATTTTGTTCTTTCCAGAAGGAAATTTTTAATTACATTACACAAAATGGTTCTGTCTTAGACCAGATTTGGAATAATTTTTTTTTAAAATCATTCTCAATATTTCTTATTGACTCTTTTCTATAGTAGCTTGTTCAGGCTTTATGTTTCAAAAATTCCTTCTTATTACTCTGAGGATATGTATTAAGCATACTTTATTTATTTATTTATTTTTTATTAGAACATAGTTGAGTGTACATATCTTTGGGGTACAGCATTGAATATCAATACCTGTGTGCAACATGTGATGTTCCAATCAGGATAATTAGCTTTCAATATTATACAATGTAATCAATTTTCATGGCCCTTTACCAATTTCTTCCTTACCCCCTCTCTTCCCTCCCTCTCACCTCCAATAACTCCAGTTCTGTTCTCTTCTTTTAAAAGTTAAATGCACCATTGTGATTGTTGAATCTTTCTTTGTTTAAAAAAAATTATTTGTTCATTTTTATTTTTTAGTCCCCACTTATAAGTGAGGACATGTGATATTTCTCTTTCTGTGCCTGGCTTGTTTCACTTAATATAATTTTCTCCAAGTTCGTCAATGTTGCTGTGAATGGCAGAATTTCATTCTTTTTAATGGCAGAGTAGTATTCATTGTGTATATATACCACAATATCATACTGAATGGGGAAAAGTTGAAAGCTTTTCCATTAAGAATAAGGAATAAGACAACAATGAATCTGTAGATCACTCTCATCACTCTCACCACTCCTATTTAACATAGCATTAGAATTACTAGCCAGAGCAATCAGAGAAGGGAAAGAAACAAAGGGTATCCATATATGATCCTATATATAGAAAAACCTAAAGACTCTACAAAAAATCTCTTAGAGTTGATAAACAATTTCTGTAAAGCTGCCAATGTGCCAGCTGTCAATATTATAGGCTCCCCAACTCAGCCAGGTCTTGCACTAGGGTAATCTTTGTAATGTGTAAATAAGATCATTAATTCCCTGTCTTGAAACTATAACACAGCTTACCGTTATACTACACAAAATCCAAAGTCCTTCTCATGGCCCAGAGGATTCTGCCTGACTCTTGCTCATCTCCCTGCCTTGCCTGTTCCTTTCTCCAGGAATTAAATCTCCAGGAATTTCCATTGGTCAAACCCAACTGGAAACCAGAAGACAAGAGAATATATTAAAGTAAACCATAGAAGTCAACCTCCTGGGAAGAAAACAAAATGGAAGGGGTACAGAGTAGGTTAGGAGGGGAATGAAAGAAATTCAGCATGATAATCCCCAAAAGTTTGTCAACACAGGCTTATGAAGCTGGTGATTACTTCAACTGGCAATGCAGGCCTTTTCTTGAGGAACGATGTCTTGCTTTGCCCCAGGGTATAGTCACCTAGTCTGGGGAGAGTATATCTGTGGGGAGGGGTGTAGGGATGCTGACACTTGCCCTAGAAGACACTCTTTTCCTTATCCCTCTATGCCATGGGGATTAGAAAATGCCTAAATAAAGGGAGGTGGAGATTTTCATTCCCTTCATGGCAGGCACCTTGGAAGAGCTCAAGAGTCAATGAGTTTGTTCCATCGTAGGCAAACATTTTAGTTTGTAAGTGGAGTTTGCTCATTACATCCCTGAAACCTTAGTCAAAAGGGCTCTTAATCATTAAAATTTTAAAAAATCTTATAAATTGAATATTTTCCAAGCAATCCATGTACAATTCTAATTTTTTAAAAAGGAATAGAATGTGGAGTTTTTCTGCCTAGGATGTGTGAGTGTGTATGAGTGTGTGTGTTGTGTGTAGGAGGCCTGCTTCTCCTCCTTTTCCTCATCTCAGGAGTGCCTGAGATAGCAGGCTGGAAATTAGCAACAGAATATCTGATCCCATCCAAATTCACTGTATGGACATGGACTTCAGTCCAAAGACCTCACTCCAAGTTCATGAAGAGACTAGAATTCCAAATCTCTCCTATACTCTGTATAGGGCTCTGTCAGGCACCCTACCCTACCTCCCATATGGTCTCTGGTATCCTCACAAGCACAGCATCGTTAAGCAGATCCAAAGTACCTTGGTTTGGAAAGCACATCACATAGGGTGGCAGGATTAGAAAAGGCAATGGAACAGATTGGGAAAAGGAATGTTGCATATGTTAAAAAAAAAAAAAAAAAGATATGAAGCAAATACTAAACCTAAAATGTGGTTGCTGTTGACTTTTTTTCTCAAGTATGCCAAATGCTTACATTTAAGAATAAGTAAGTCTTAATGCCATCATTTTATCAACTCATTAATCAAGAAGAAAGACTTATTATCCTTACAGATGTTAAGGATGGATTATTCTCTAAGTATGCAGGTCATAGATGGCAGGTACTCCATCAGCAGAAAGTATTTTTGGAAGCAGTGGCAGTCAGTGAAATTGACCTGGTTCCTGAAGTCCGTTGGAATACAAAGCTATTTTGATGGTTACCACAGGAAGCAGCTGCTACTGAAGAAATCATTGACCTATCTGTTAAAAATGGGCTTAGTTAAGTTTCTATATAATGACAGACTAATGACCTTATTGAAGCTGTTCTGTGAATAAGACCAACCTTTGAAATTCAAGAGACAAACCAAGTGGCCCACACAACTAACTTTTGTGACATTTTCTTCTTGTGTCTCCAAGAGTTTGAAATTCCAAGTTTGGACTCCATACATACCCTTCTGATGTGTGCGCATTTTCTTTTCTAGAAAAGCTCTAAATATTTACCAACATTTATTACCAAAAGTAAGTACTTAAAGGAAATAGTCATTGCAACGACGCTGCATCACAAGGGAGAACAGGAAAATAGAGGTTGGGTTCCAGACCCTTGATTGGTCCCGATTCTGAATTTGTGTTTGGAAGAGCTTGGGGTATTATTCCTTGAAAGATGGTCACTACGTCTTTCAAATCTAAACCATCTTTGTCTGTCAACCAGTACCCAGTCATCTTTATCTCTTGTTGCTTTTCTTATAAAAAGTTAAATCTAAGTTCTTGAGTCTGTCATCTTCTCATTAAGAGCCTATTTATCCTCTCTATTTTCAGATAAATTTAATAAGCATGGCTGTGAAGCTTCCTGTCCCACTCAGAAGCAAATTAGAAATAGAAAATGTGGTGGAATGATGGCAGTAGACTGGAATACAGGAAAGATAAGAGGGCCATATGTGAGGATCAATAACTTCATGCCCAGACTTTTTTTTAGTTTGCAAAGACTGCTGTAATAAAGCACCACACACTGAATGGCTTAAACAACAGAAATTTATTGTCTTACACTTCTGGAGCTTAGATATTTGATATCAAAGTGTCAGCAGGGCTGTGCTCCCTCTGAAGGCACGAAGAAAGCATCTGTGCTTGGTTATTTACTAGCTTCCCGTAGTTTCTTAGCTTTAGCAGCATAACTTCAATCTTTGCATCTTTACATGGTATATTATTCAGGATTCTCCAGAGACACAGAACCAATAGAATATGCATATAAATATGAGGGGGGATTTATTAGGAGAATTAGCTCATGTGATTGTGAAGACTAAGGAGTCCCATGATAGGCCGTCTGCAAACTGGATGCAGAAAGTGTGGCTCAGTCTGAAAGCCTCAGAACCAGGGAAGCCTGTGTTGTGATTCTCAGTCCAAGTCCGAAGACCTGAGAGCCCAGAGTGCCACTGGTGTAAGTCCTGGAACCCAAAGGCTGAAGATTCTTGAGTTCCTATGTCCACGGACAGGAGAGAAGAATGTGTCCCAGCTCCAGCAGATAGAGAGAGAGAGAAATTCACCTTTTCCTCCATTTTTTGTTCTCTCCAGGCCTCCAGCAGATTGGATGGTTCCTGCCCATACTGAGGGTGGATCTTTCCCACCCAGCCCACTCAGGCTTATATGCTAATCTCTTATGGAAACGCCCTCATAGACACACACCCCCCATTTTTTTTTTTTTTTTTTACCAGGTTTCTAGGTATTCCTTAATTAGTCAGTTGGACACTTAGAATTAACCATCACACATGGCATTCTTCTTACATGCATGTTTGTGTCCACATTTTCCCTTTTTATGAGGATACAAGTCAGATAGAATCAGGGGCCTACCATACTTTAGCGTAAGTGCATCTTAATTAATTATATTTGCAATAACCCTATTTCCAAATAAGGTTAGGACATCAACATATGAATTTGTTCACAATTCAACTCAGAACAGACTTCAATAGCCTCTGATAATGAAATCATATCATGGAAAAACCCATAATAAGTTTCAGCCAAGAAGAGGTTAAGTGAGAGAAAGATGTACTAGGCAGGTCCTGAATTAGGATTTAGATCTGTATTCTTTCTAACCATGTAACTTCAGCCCATTGCTTAATGCCTCTGAGCCTTTTTCTTTTATTCTAAAAAAAAGGTGATAATGAAAACTCTTCTTGCCTTAGGATGGTTGGAGTCAAAATACTGGTGAAATCCTCCTAAAATTCTAAATTCTATTTATGTAGCATATAGCATATGCTTGTAGTCTACTTAGAATTGATATTGTAATAATTTATGTAAAATATAAAATCTTTGTAATATGGTTTCAGTTATTCCACATCATTTTTTTATATTATAGTTGTTATATTTTCATACATTATAAATCTGACAAGGTAATGTTATAATTTTCATTTTAAACCAACTTATGTATTTTAAATGACTTGAAAAGAAAGGCTTTTACATTTACTGAAATATTTATCACTTTTAGTGTTCTTCCTATATTCTGAAAATCTGGATTTTTTTCTGGTATCGTTTTTCTTCATTCTGAAGAACTTCCTTTAGTATTTCTTGTAAAGCACATCTGTTGGTGACAAATTCTCTTAGTTTTATTTGAAAATGTCTTTATTTTGCCAAAATTCTTAAAGAATATTTTTGGTGGATATAAAATTCTGGGTTAACAGCTTTTTTCTCCCCCACTGAGCACTTTAAAAGTATTTTCCACTATCTTCAGGCCACTCTGGTTTCAGATGAGAAGTATGCAATATTCTAAATCATTCTCTTGTACATAATGTGGCATTTTTCTCTGGTTTCATTCATGATTTTTCCTTTAGCTCTGATATTCAGCAATTTGACATGCCTAGGCATGGGTTTCTTTTATTTATCTTGTTTAGAGTTTGCTGAATTCCTGAATCTTTAAATTTATGTCTTTCATCAAATTTGGGAAGTCTAGCCATTATGAGAGGGTTAGTTGGTTAAGAGGCCACTACACCATACCAGAAGCAGAACTACAGTTATATCTCAGCATCTGCGGGGGACTGGTTCCAGGACCACCATGGATACCAAAATCCACAGATGCTCACATCCCTGATATAAAATGGCATAGTATTTTCATATAATCTATGCAATCCTGCTATATACTTTAAATCATCTCTAGATTACTTATAGTAATCTAGTACAATAAAAGGCTATATTAAAAGTTGTTTTACTATATTTTTTATTAGTATCTTTTATTGTTTTCTTGTTATTTTTAATTTTTCCAAATATTTTCAATCCACAATTAGTTGAATCTGCAGATGTGGAACCCATGGATCTGGAGGGTCAACTGTACATCTAAATCATAGTGGTTCAGAAGCTAAAGACTGGCAGAGCTCTCTGGGGAAGTCATCCTATATGGTAAGTGGAAGCCGGAATCCCTGGGAGCTGAACACAGACATACGAAGGAGTTCCAATTAAGACTCTATGTAACTCCACTCTGAAAGGGTGAAGACAGGCATCTTTGTTAGCAAATATAAAAGGTGTACTGCAAGGACTAAGGGGTTATATTGGGGGAGGGGGTCCTAGCTGAACCTGAGGACATACAGAAGTGCCTAGGAATGCAGAAACTGGTGAGGACATCTGCCTGAGAGCTTTCATTTATCAGTTACAGCCTGCCTGGTGTTGCCCCTCGTCCACTTGGGGTACACAGTGGCTGTTTGAGCTTGCAGGGTCCCAAGACATGTGCCGGTGGGTGGCTCTGATTGTAGACAAAGAGGTGACAAAGGGTCATCTCTTTTTTTCAAAAGCCTCTGTGAGCACAGTTACAGCCTCACCATTCGGGGTCTCACCCATTTCAACTATGAGCACTGAATAGAGCCTAGTATTTGCTCTTACACATCTCTGGTGTTGCTTCTCTCTTTTCTCTCTCCTGAATTAATAGGCTGATCAAAGGTAACTGTGAAAAGTTAAAAAGGCATCTCTTTTGGACACAAAGGTAACTCTAACTGAGTAAAGGATGATGGCTTTCTTAAATCGAAAGAAATAGCACTCACACCCAAGCAGATGACGGACTAAATATTTCAAAATGAGGCCACTTGTGTTACCCCTGAGTTTTCAGTGCTTATTGAAAATCCAACAAATCAAGCTAGTTCCTGCTGTTAAACTGGACAACCTGTCAGAGAGTCACAGATTTTCCTCTGCAAATTGTTTACATCAACAGAAAAATCATTGGTGTGTGATCCAGACTCTCTAGCTATGATTCATCAAGAATAAGCTTTAGTTAACAGATTCAGTGCCACCCTGCCTTAGGAAAATTGGGGCATCCAACTTAGATTCTACTTAGATTTGTGTGGGTTTTAATGCAGGAAACAGAACATTTTCTTCCATCATCAAAGTGTCTAACAGGTCTGGAAAGAGTTTTTGTTCAAAAACACCGTGGTTACCAAAGCCAGAATCTGAATGCATTTTTGTGTATAACTAGAGAATATAGGCCATAAGATTAGAGAACCAAGACAACAGGAACTCTAATAAATGTTTAGGTTTTTGTGAAACAAAGATTCTATCTTGAGAATTTTCATTTCTGGTAACAGTGCCTAAGTAATTCGGACCAACCTCTCACTAAGAACTAGAAAAACAGAAAAAATCATCATTAAAGAATCTGTTTGAAGGCATCAGATAACTTAAAGACAGTGAGGAACTGTAGGTCCAGGAGCTAGGAGACCAGGGTGCAGAGAGGTGAACCCAGTGTCAGGGGCCACTTTGTTGAGGGTCAGGACCAGGAGAGGAGAGGCTGTAACTGATATTTCAACTGATCCGAGGGCAATGGGTGAAAGCTGCTCACCAAAGAGCTTTCTCTCTCATTCCACTTCTGGTAGAACTTCTTACCCACTCCATGTACAACTAGTGGGGATTTTAATCACAACTCCCAGTGGGATAGGCATACGACTCAGGCTGAAGACAATAAAACAATGTGTGAACCTGAAGAACAGTGGTAAGATGAATAATAAGACTGAGAACTGAAATTTGAAGTCCAACCCTTAAAGTTAGCTGGGAGATGGGTACTAGGCAAGGAGTCAGTTAGAGAAAGTGTGATCAGGACGACTAGGAGCGGAGGGTGCCATGGAACCCAACAGACGGGAGGATTTCATCAAAAACAGAAGTGAACTATGTCATATGCTACTGGGAGGTCAAGATGATAACTGAAATGAATCTATTCTCTATGGCACCATAGAGGTTGTTGGTGATTTTTGACAAGAGAAATTTCAGGAAAGAGGTAGAGGAGAAGCCAGACTTGAAGTGAGGAAAGAAGTCAGGTGGTAAGGAAGTAGAAACACTATATAGACAATTATTTTGTGGTTTGCCTTTGAAGGGGGTAGAAAATGTGGCCATACCTAGCAGTCAATAAGGAGTGAAAGGAGTGTCTGTTTTGTTTTGCTTAAGATGGAAGTTATTTGAGCATGTTTATACAAGATCTCTGAAGTATAAGCCATTTTTATTATAAATGAAACCAGCTTTGGTCCTAGTTTTAAGTTCTTCTCTATGTTACAACCTACTTCTTTACATCAGATGTTGACATCAAATGTTTGCAGGTCCTGCATTTGGGCATACATTAGAATTGTCATGAGATGGACCTTAGGTCACCTAGTCCAATCACAATGTGCCTTGCCCAAGGTCTTACAGCTGGTTAGTAACAGGATCTCCTCCTTGAAGATTAGCACAGCCAGACATAGAACTTCAATTTAATGCTGAATCCAGTGATTTGCAGGGCTCAGATTCACTGTCGGAGCTGTCATAATTATATGCAGAGAAAAACAACCCTAAAGCCTCCTTCTGCCACTCTCCTGGTAGCGTGATAAGTGTGAGCCTGTTCCCTAGATCAAAATCATCTTTGGGATACTAATGATGTTGAATCTCTGGACTGCAAATCTGAGGGCTGGACCTTATGATTGGGTAAACTCTCTCATGCACATTATGAGCCCCTAACCAGCCAGTCAGTTGGAATCCTTAGCTAGCATTTCTCTTTGGAGGAGAGGGGAGCTCAAATACTCCTATTTCATAATTAGGCAATTGGCCCAATGAGGCTGTCTTTCAGCTCTAAGTACCAGCTCAGAATCTAGACAAAGTATGGGCTAAGAAGTCAGTATATAATGCTCATTTAGAAAACTTTCTTTAGCAGGGAAATGACAAACAAGGAGAAAATATGTGAATGAGAAAACAAAAACAAATTCAAAAGTAAATTATATGAAGTAATCAAAGCATTTGAAACTTTTGAAAAACTTCTCTTGAAAAAGAGCAAATGGATGAATATCTCAAGCCATGGTCAAACCTCAGATTCTATCTAGATAGTTGGATATATTATGTTAAGACCTTGTATAGCAAAAGCAAAGTTTTAGCTTTACTATTTCCTTGAAAATTTAATTCTCAAGTCCCTGTCATGGTCTGCAAACCTTTCCACAGATATAAAATTACTTGTAATAGATAGGTGTCCTCATTCCAGGCAAGACTGATGCAAGTATAGCTAATACGTTCCTAAAACAAGCAGCACTTTCACCAGGATATTAAACATCTAGCTCAAGTCTTAAAAATCTATGAAACTACTGATTTGCTATTTCTGAAAGTGCTAGGCTATTGACTACATTTGGCATGTAGGCTGGGGGGTGGGGAGCAGGGAATTATTCTATATTTGAGCAAGGCATCTTTCAGAAAAGTTTCAGCTATTTAAAACTTCCATTTTCTTTTGAATTTTCCAGGTTATGGAGTGTTTTTTCTTAAAGTTTTTCTCCTCTAAAGAAAGATCCAAATAAACATGCATGTGTGTACACACACACACACACACACACACACACACACACACACACACACACACACACACACACACACAATAAAAATTTATTTCTTCCAGAATTATCCTTAATGGAAATTTTAATGGAAGGCTAATATTTGAGTTTTCATGTGTGTTATGGAACACAAAGTTGATACATCTCATCATGGGAGTGGCAGTGATTCATCCTACCTGGAACAGATTCCTGTTCAGAGAATGGATTTGCCTTCTCAGCTGGCACCAGCACCACTTCCATGGATTTAATGCATACCTTATAATCCATTGTGTACCACATAGCTTCTAGGCCTGGAACTCAGCGCAATGCACAAGAAGCATGACACTTGGCTGCTGCCTCTGCAACTCTCTGGACTCACCACCTACCCCATCACTGAGAAGGACCTAGCCCCTTACAATGGCTGTGGTGCCAGCTGGAAAACAAAACCCTACAAGGTCAGGGTGCTGCCCCTCAGAAAGTGGTGTACATTTGCAACCTGCAACTGATACATAGAGCTTGAGAACAAAGGAGTGGGAGTGTGGGAGTGGTAGTGGTCCCTCTCATGATTACACTTCATAACCCAGTGACAGTTTTTGCTTCCCATTCTAAAACCTTGGGCTCTGTTGATCTAAAGATCTTCATTCCCCTGGAAGGAATACTTCCACCAGAGGACACACAGTAGCTCCCATTAAATTGGAAACAAACACTGTCCAGGTTGGGTTTTTCATGTCATTGAAACAACAGGCAAAGCAGGGGTTAACTTCTATTTGGGTGGGTTGGTCCAGATAAGCAAGGAGAAATTGGGTTTTTGCTATGAAATGATTTGGAATTAGCTTCTTGCTGAAGTTAATTTCTGGGTTGCCTTAACATCTTCTGCTTGCCTCTCAGCTTTTCCATCACTTATGTAGCCAATTTCTTGCATTAAATTCCCTCTATTTTAAATATTTGGAGTTGTTCCAAAGGGCCTTAACTGATATAGTTTTTCTTATTGGGAAAAATCCCTCAAGATTGGATTGTAGGATTAAGTTTTTATCAACTTGAGCAGAATTTCAGGATTGTCTTTCTTAACAAGTACAAAAATGGTATACCGGTACCCTTGGAATATTCCTCTCCTTCCTCTGTAGTAGAACCTCCGTATAATAGTTGGACTCACGGCCACCCAGAGTAACTATTAGTCCTGGGTAGACTGACTTTCACCAGTGTATCCATGTGACCAAGTTCTGGCCAATGGAACATGAATTGAAGTGGTATGTGTAACTTCCTGAAGCCATCCTGAAAAGAAAGAGTCTGCAGCTACATCCCCTTTTCTCCTTCCTGCTGCCTGGCATGTGGACGTAAAGACTGGGACTCCAGCAGACGACGTGGGTTATCCTTTAGAATAGCAGAAGAGGGGCCGAGCCCGTGGCTCACTCGTGAGAGTGTGGCGCTGGGAGAGCAGCGACGCTCCGGCGGCGGGTTCGGATCCTATATAGGAAGGGCTGGTGCGCTCACTGGCTGAGTACCGGTCGTGAAAAAGACAAAAAAAAAAAAAAAATAGAATAGAATAGCAGAAGAGAAAGCTTTCTGAAGGAGCCTTGGTCTCTGATGAATTTAACAAACTTCCTTACTAGCCCAATTGCTGGCTGGGACCAGTGACATTGTCAGTGGCTCCAGGAAGGCCAGATGCTCTTACCCAGAGACAAGCGGTTTCTAACATCTTAGCTGGAGTCCATGAGGAACGAAAATAGAAGATGCAGAGAGGCCTCTCCTCCCCCATGGAAGGTAGGTTCCTAAGCTTCCCCATACACCATTTGCCAAATTGACAAGAAGAAAATAGAAAGGAGGAATTTCTGTGATGGGGAGATGGTATTCAAATTTCCTGAATATCTACCCCAAAAATTCAGAGACCCAAAGAAAATGGTTTAAACCCAAAGAGAATAAGACACCATTCAGTAGGATGTTCAAGGTTTATTTTTTTCCCTTGCAACCCAGAGGGTAGAGGCTTAAGGGGGAGTTTAGATCAGTCATAGGGAACTAAAGAAGCACCATCATCTTGGAATATTTGGAGTACAGAGGACTCGAACGTGTGATCAATCTGATTTTTATATGACTGGCCTGGTAGAATGCTGGAGTCATAGTTAGGAAAGAACTATATGCTAAAACCAGAAAATTTGCAGATCATAGTATGGCTGAAGGTGTCAAGGAGATCATGCATGTCATTTGTTTTGTCAGGAAATCCCGTGTTGTAAGCAAAAGTCAAAAGTGATGAAACAACAAAGACTATGCCAAGCCTTACACATTGAAGAATAATTCACATACCCTGCAGGGACCTCTGCCAATACCAATACAAGAAAACATCTGTAAGCAAGGTGTAGAAACTTCAGAAAATTTCTCAGCCCACTTTCCAGTAAAACCAAGACCCTGAGCCTTGGTGATGAATGCCTATCTTCTTCCACTGGAGCCCAAGTTTCCTGAAGACAGTAGTGGTGCCTACTTTTCCTAACCATTGTATACTCAGTGCTCAAAACAGAGTCTGGCACCTAGTGGATGTTTAATAAATATTTGATGAATGTGTACATAAATTTTCCGTATTTTCAAACCTTTCTACCAGGAAGAGATGGTGCATTTCTATTCAAAAAGAAAGAATTATTAACATCTCTAAAAGAAAACACTGGAAGACAATGGAGCAACAGCAACATACATTTGTGGGAGAAAGTTGTGACTCAAGCATGGGAAGCAGTGAGGGGCTCAAGGTCTTCCCAGGTTGGCATCAAGCCAGAGACCAAGATTTGGGAAAGTGGTGAGGTGGACGAGCCAGAGGCAAGGGTGGGCACCACAGTCTCATTTTGGCTTCCATTCTTTTTACAGATATCTGGAGTGACTACTACAGGCAAGGCACTGTTCTTGACATTTTATTTATGAATCTCCTTTAGTCCTCACAGCAATCCTGTTAGGAAGGAATAATACCCATTTAACAGAATTAGAGAGGCTAAAGGACTTGCTCAAAGTCACGTAGCTGGAGGTAAATGAAGTGAGATCAGACTCAAGCCTGTTTCACTCACATGCTTGAGCTCACACCACACCACCAGCCTCACCTGGAACACTTGTTCAGGGAGAGCACCTCAGTTCAACAACCATTTCTGTTTCTCACTTATCCCAATCTCACTCCAGTTATCAAGGCCTGCACAGTGCAGTGAGAGGCTCTCAGACTTCTCTTTGTCTGGTTAACTGCAGCTCAGTTTTCAGAAAAAGCTCAAATGCTGCTGCCTCTAAGTAGCTGTTTTTGATCACCCCAGTCATGCTCCAGCATAGCACTGTCATAATTGTAATATTACATTTCACTGTGTGGTTACTTCACTAATGTGTCTTCCCAACTAATGTGGAAACAATATTTGTTTTTACGCCCCACTGTCATCCTAATGTCTAGAACAGTGCCTGGCATGTAGCGAGGCTTGATAGATATTTGTTGAATGAGTAATGGAATGTTTTGAGTGTGAGAATCTGCTCTAAGGATCATTTCCACAGTCACTTTAAAAAATTTCCCTCAGCATGGTATGCTAGAAGGATAGCCCTGTGTGCCTTTTGATATGTCTTGATTATTTGGAGGCCTAGGCTAGGTAAGAGGGAATCAGAGCATAACTTTGATAAAATTCTTTTTAAAAATGAAATATATTGTTAATTTTTCTTTAAAGATTCTGACAAGGTTATCCAAACCTGGGGACGATGCATTATTAACAAACTTTCTTCTTAAGACACAGAGAAAAATGAAATAATTTCTTTTTAAAATTAAATCACTGAGATGAAATATGGAACGCTTCATTATTAAACACAGATCTTTGGAGATGATAGTTTATACTTTATAGTCTAATAAAACAGTTCACATACAGTATACATTCTCTGTTTCTATCAATAATCAATCTCGAGAAAGATATTTGTGCTCTAAAACACCTAGCTTCTATAAGCTGAATCAACTATAAACCTTTTAAACTTTCAATGTCTAAAAGAAATATGTTACAAATCATGTATCTAGTAAAGGATTTGTACTAAGAATATATAAAAAACACTTACAACTCGACAGTGAAAAAAAGACAAATAACCTACTTCAAAAAATGGGCAAAGCACTTGATAGACATTTCTCTGAAGAAACGATACTTATGGCCAATAAGCATAAAAAGATGTTCAACATCATTAACCACTAGGGAAATGCAAGTCAAAACCATAATGATGTACAACTTCACACCCATTTGAATGAATATCCAGTTTTCCCAACACTTTTTATTGAATATATTATTCTTTCCCCATTGCATATTTTTGGTACACTTTTGAAGATCAATTGCTTGTAAATGCATGGATTTATTTCTGGTCTCTATTCTGTTTCATCGGTCTATATGTATGTTTTTATGCCAGTACCATATTGTTTTGACTACTGTAACTTTGTAAAATATTTTAAAATCAGGAAGTGTGATGCCTCCAGCTTTGTCTTCTTGCTCAAGATTGCTTTGGATATTCAGGATATTTCCTTTGTGCTTTCATATAAATTTTAGTATTGCTTTTCTATTCCTTTTTTGAGTTGGTAGGCAAATTTTTTTATTATTATTTTTAAATTTAACATTATACAATGTAATCAATTTTCATGGTCCTTCCTCCCCCCTGCCCCATTTTTCTATTTCTGTAAAGAATGTTATTGGGAATTTGGTAGGATGGCATTGAATCTGTAGATCACTTTGGGTAGTATGGCCATGTTAACAAATTAATTCTTCCAATCCATGAACAGGGGATATCTTTCTATTTGTGTCATCTTTAATTTCCTTCATCAATATTTTATAATTTTCAGAGTATAAGTCTTTTACTTCTTAGGTTGAGTTTGTTCTTAAGTATTTTATTCATTTTGTTGCTATCATAAAGGAGATTGTTTTCTTCATTTTCATTTTGGATCTTTATTATCAGTGAATAGAAATGCTGCTGATTTTTTTAATATTGATTTTGTGTCCTGC
Organism: Cynocephalus volans; assembly: GCF_027409185.1. Taxonomy (NCBI): domain Eukaryota; kingdom Metazoa; phylum Chordata; class Mammalia; order Dermoptera; family Cynocephalidae; genus Cynocephalus; species Cynocephalus volans. Next base: position 51,016,554 of record NC_084470.1, read on the forward strand.
AACTTTACTGAATTTGTTTATTACTTCTAAGGGATGTTTTGTTGTGGTGTTTTTTTTTAAAAATTTTACTTCTCAATATACATTGGAGTTGATTTTCATGCCCCTTTACCTGTTCCTCTCCCCCCTCCCGACCCCCCCCCGTCATATCTGTTCACTTGACTTAAATAGTTCAAGGAATTTTTGTGGTTATTCTGTCCTCTCCCCCCCGACCCTTGATTTGTGTGTTTATTTATTTTTAGCTCCCCAAAATAAGTGAGAACATGTGCCATTTCTCTTTCTGTGCCTGACATGTTTCACTTAATATAATTTTCTCTAAGTCCATCCATGTTGTTGTGAATGGTAGTATTTCACTCCTTTTTATAACAGAGTAATATTCCATTGTGTAGATATACAACAGGTTCCTTATCCACTCATCAGATGATGGACATTTGGGCTGGCCCCAACTCTTGGCTATTGTAAATAGACCTGCAATAAACATTGGACTACAGGTATCCCTTCGGCATGATGATTTCCATTCCTTTGGGTATATTCCCAACAGTGGAATAGCTGGGTCACATGGTAGATCTATCTGTAATTGTCTGAGGAATCTCCATACTATTATCCATAAAGGCTGCACCATTTTGCAGCCCCACCAACAGTGTATGAGAGTTCCTTTTTCTCTGCAAACTCTCCAAAACTTATCATTCCCAGTCTTTTGGATGTTAGCCATCCTAACTGGAGTGAGATGGTATCTCAAAGTGGTCTTGATTTGCATTTCCCAGATACTGAGTGAGGTTGAGAATTTTTTCATGTGTCTGTTGGCCATTCATATATCTTCCTTTAAGAAATGCCTATTCAGATCCTTTGCCCCTTTTTTAATTGGGTAATTTGGTTTTTTGCTGTAAAGTTGTTTGAGTGCCTTATATATTCTGGATGTTAATCCTTTGTCAGATGTATATTTTGCAAATATTTTCTCCCACTCTGTTGGCTGTCTTTTTACTCTGTTAATTGTTTCTTTTGCTGTGCAGAAGCTTTTTAGTTTGATATAATCCCATTTGTTTATTTTACCTTTAGTTGCCTGTGCTTTTTGGATCCTATTCATGAATTCTGTACCCACTCCTACTTCCTGAGGTGTTTCCCCTATGTTTTCAGGATGTGTATTTAATTATTTAATCTATTTTGAGTTGATTTTGATATACGGTGAAAGGTATGGGTCTAGTTTCATTCTCCTACCTATGAGTATCTGGTTTTCCTAGTACCACTTGTTGAAAAGGCAGTCTTTTCCCCAATATGTATATTTGCTGCCTTTGTCAAAGGTCAGATGGCTGTAGCTGTATGGATTGATTTCTGGGTTCTCTATTCTATTCCATTAATCCATGTGTCGGTTTTAATGCCAGTACCATGCTATTTTGGTTATTATAGCTTTGTGATATAGTTTAAAGTCAGGTAGTGTTATGCCTCCAGCTTTATTTTTTTTGCTTAGGATTGCTTTGGCTATGCGTGGTCTTTTGTTGTTCCATATAAATGTCTGGTAGATTTTTCCATCTCAGAGAAAAATCTCATTGGAATTTTGATGGGGATTGCATTGAATCTGTAGATCACTTTGGGTAATATGGACATTTTCACAATGTTAATTCTTCCAATCCAAGAGCAAGGGATATCTTTCCATCTTCTTGTGTTCTCTTTAATATCTCTCAAAAGTGGTTTGTAGTTCTCTTTGTAGAGATTTTTCACACCCTTGGTCAACTTTATTCCTAAGTATTTTGGGGGGGGGGCTATTGTAAATGGGCTAGCTTTCTTGATTTCTTTTTCTGCATGTTTGCTGTTGGAGTATAGAAATGCTACTGATTTTGTGTGTTGACTTTGTATCCTGCAGCTTTGCTGAAATCATTTGTCAACTCTATTAGTTTTTGTTTTTTTTATAGAGGCTTTAGGCTGTTTAATATATAGGATTATATCATCCACAAATGGGGACAACTTGACTTCATCCTTTCCAATCTGTATGCTTTTATTTCCTTCTCTTCTTTGATTGCTCTGGCTAGTACTTCCAACCCTATGTTGAATAGGAGTGCTGAGAGTGGGCATCCTTGTCTAATTCCTGTTTGGGAGTGGGCTTATTGTATATGGTTTTAATTATGTTGAGATACTTTCTGTCTATGCCTAACTTGTAGAGAGTCTTTATCATGAAAGTATGTTGAATTTTGTCAAATGCTTTTTCAACATCTAGAGATGATCATATGTTTTTTGTTTTTGCGTTTATTGATGTGCTGCATCACATTTATTGATTTGCATATGTTGAACCAACCTTGCATCCCTCGGATGAATCCCACTTGATCATGGTGTATAATTTTCTGTATTTGTTGCTGTATTCTGTTAGCTAGAATTTTATTGAGGATTTTTGCATCTATATTCATCAAGGATATTGGCCTGTAGTTTTCTATATTTGATGCATCTTTGGTTTTAGTGTCAGGGTGATGTTTACCTCATAGAATGAGTTTGGTAGAATGGCCTCTGTTTCAATTTTTTGGAACAGTTTGTGGAGAATTGGTATCAGTTCCTCTCTGAAGGTTTGGTAGAAATCTGTGGTGAACCCATCCAGTCCCAGGCTTTTCTTTGTTGTGAGCCTTCTGATAATAGTTTCAATCTCTTTTATTGTTATTCATCTGATCAGATTTTCTATATCTTCTTGGCTCTGTTTTGGTAATTTGTATGCATCCAGAAATTTATCCATTTCCTCCAGATTTTCAAATTTGTTGGCATATGGTTGTTTATAGTAGTCTCTGATAATTTCTTGTATTTCAGAGGTGTTAGTTGTAATATCACCTTTTTCATTTCTAATTTTTATTATTTGAGTCTTCTCTCTTCTTTTCTTAACTAATCTTGCTAAAAGTTTGTCAATTTTATTTATCTTTTAAAAAACCAACTTTTTGTTTCATTGATCTTTTGAATTCTTTTTTGGGTTTCTATTTCATTTAATTCTGCTCTGATCTTAATTTTTTCTTTCCGTCTTCTAACTTTAGGTTTGGATTGTTCTTATTTTCTTAGATCTTTCAGGTGAAGTGTTAGGTTGTTTATTTGCCATCTTTCCATTCTTGGAGAGAATTTTTTTGGGTTGAATGTGTTTGGAGACCTTTGGGCTCCCTGAATCTGGAGTTCTGTGACTTTCTGTATACCTGAGAAGGTTTCTGCTATTATCTCATTGAATATGATTTCAATGCCATTTCCTTTTCCTCCCCTTCTAGAATACCCATAATTCGGATATTTGCGTTCTTAAGGTTTTCTGTAGTCTCTCCTAGATTTTCTTCAATTTTTTTGGTTCTTTTTTCTTTTTTCTGGTCTGCCTGTGTTAATTCAAACAGTCTGTCTTCAAGGTCAGAAATTCTCTCTTCTGCTTGTTCAAGTCTGCTGGTTAAACTCTCTGTCGTGTTTTTTATTTCATTGAATGAATCCTTCAGCTCCACAAGCTCAGCCACATTTTTTTTCAAGGCATTGATTTCTTTGTACAGTTCTTTCAGATCCATTATATTTTTTCTCATTTCATTGTGTTGTCTGAGTTTTCTTGTATCTCACTTAGTTTTCTTATAATTATTACTCTAAATTCCTTGTCTATCATTTCAAAGACTACCTGTTCTATAGGATCTAGCACTTGAGAATTATTATTTTCCTTTGGTGGTGATGTACTTTCTTGATTTTTCATATTTCTGGTATCTTTCCTTTGGTGTTTTGTCATTGTAGTCAGAGGTATCACAGTCCACTCATTTCACCCTGATGTATGGCTTAGATCCTGAAGGGACCGCCACTTCTAGTCAGCAGGAACTAGCCTGGGCTGTGCTTCTTACTCTGCCTGCCTCTTCTGGGACAGCTGGCTCAGGGTGTGGGGGCCCCGAGGCTCTTAGGTCTCTCCCAGTGGTGGGGACCAGATTGGGCCAGAAGTCCCATTGCACCTGCCTTCTCTGGCATGGCTGGCTTGGGGTGTAAGGGCCCCAAGGCTCTTAAGACTCTCTGGTGGTGGGGACCAGCTTTGGCTGGAAGTCACACCCTGCCTGCCTTTTCTGGGATGGCTGGCTTGGTGTATGGGAGCCCCAAGGCTCTTAACACTCTCCTGGCAGTGGAGGTTGGCCTGGGATGGCCCTGCCTATCTGCTCCAGGGCACATGGGCCCAGAAGCTCTAAAGTCTCTCTATGCAGTGGGGAGCAACCTGAACTGGGGTCCTGGTGCACAGTTCCTGCCTGTTCCGGTGCAGATCTTGGGTCTTCTGGTGTTGCTCCTTAATGGTTGCAAATTGGTCGTTCTGTGGGAGAGAGCAACACCAGGAACCGACTACTCTGCCATCTCGACTGGAACTTGTTTTTGAGTCTTTAGGGTTTTCTACATATATGATCCTGTTACCTGCAGACAGAAATAATTTTACTTCTTCCTTTCTGATTTGAATGTTTTTTGAGAAGAAAACACACACACACACACACACACACACACACACAAACACACACACACAAAAGCAAAGTGCTTTTGCCTATACTCTGACTCAGTAACAACTGTCAACACAGAAGACCAAGTTCTGTGACCAGATGTGTGGGGATTTCTCCCCACTGGCAAGCAAGCCAGCAATTCTCCAGCAAACACCAGCTGGGTGCCCTTTAGTTTATTCATTTTTGAAACTATCTACCTGGAGATAGCATCAGATTCCAACTACCTGGAGATAGCATCAGATGCCCCAGGACTGACCCCATTTCAGATACCAGTCACAAGCCTAGGTATCTGGAACTTCTGACCAACCAACTATAAATCAGGGTTCCTACAACCCCCTTCTTGGGTTTCATTAGTTTGCTTGAGCAGCTCACAGAACTCATGGAAACATACTTACATTCACCTGTTTATTATAAAGAATATTACAAAGGATACAGATGTAGAGATGCATAGGATGAGTTATGGGAAAAAGGGCTCCATGAGAGCTTCCATGCCCTCCTTGGGCATGCCAGGAGCCTCCACATGTTCAGCTATCTTGAAACTCTCACACCCAGGCAACTTGGGTTTTTGTGGAGGCTTCATTGAATAGGCATTATTGACTAAATCATTGGCCATTGGTGATCAACTTAACTTTTAGCCCCTCTCCCCTCCCTGGAGGTTGGGGGTTGGGACTACCTTAATCTTTCTGATGACCAGATGACCAAACCCCATCTTGAAACCACCTAGGGACTGCCAGCCATCTCATCAGCATAAAAAATGACAACACTTTGGAGATTCTAAGGATTTTAAGAGTTGTATGCCAGGAGATGAGGATGAAGACCAAATATATATTTCACAATATCACAGATGTCTTTTATTTCTTTTTCTTGTCTAATTGCTCTGGCTAGGACTTCTAATACTATGTTAAAGAAAAGTGATGAGAGTGGGCATCTGTGCCTTGTACCAGATCTTACTAGAATTGGTTTCAGGTTTCCCCCATTGATTATGATGCTGGGTGTGGGCTTTTCATATATGGCCTTTATTGTGCAGAGGTAAGTTCCTTCTTTACCTATTTTGTTGAGAATTTTTTATTATGAATGCATATTGAATTTTGTCAAATGCTTTTTCTGCATCTATTAAGATACTCACGTGGTTTTTATCTTTTATTCTGTTAATGTGGTGTATCGTGTTTATTGATTTGTGTATGTTGAACCAGGCTTGCATCCCAGGAATAAATTCCACTTGGTCGTGGTGTATAATCTTTTAATGTGATGTTAAATTTGGTTTGCTAGTTATTTTGTTGAGCATTTTTGCATCTATATTCATTAGGAATTTTAGCCTGTTGTTTTCTTTTATTGTGGTATCTTTGTCTGGCTTTGATATTAGGGTGTTGCTGGCCTCATAAAATGAGTTTGGAAGTATTCCCTATTTTCTATATTTTTGGAAGAGTTTAAGAAGGTTTGGTATTAATTTTGCTTTGTAGAATTCATCAGTGGAGCCATCTGTCCTGGGATTTTTTGTTGTTGTTGAGAGGTTTTTCATTACTGATTTAATCTCGGTATTTGTTATTGTTCTGTTCAGTCTTTTTATTTTCTTGATTCAGTCTTGGCAGTTTGTATGTTTCTGGGAATTTGTTCATTTATTTTGGTATATAATTTGTTGGCATATAACCATTTGCAGTACTCTCTTATGATTCTTTTTATTTCTAGAGCACCCATGGTAATGTCTCTTCTTTTATTTTTTATTTTATTTATTTGTCTTCTCTCTTTTTTTCTTAGTGTAGCTAAGGATTTGCCGATTTTGTTTATATTTTCAAAGAAACAACTTTCAATTGTGTTAATTATTTTATTGTTTTCCTAATCTCTATGTCATTTATTTCTGCTCTAATCTTCATTATTTCCTTCCTTCTGCTAATTCGGGGCTTAGTTTGTTCTTTTTTTTTAGTTCCTTGTGGCATAATGTTAGATTGTTTATTTGAGATTTTCCTTCCTCTTTAATGTAGGTGTTTATTGCTATAAACTCCCTGTTAGTACTGTTTTTGCTGCCTCTCATAAGTTTTGGTATGCTGTGTCATCATTTTTGTTTGTCTTGATATATTTTTAATTCCCTTTTGATTTCTTCTTTGACCAAATGGTTGTTCAAGAACGTGTTCTTTAGTTCTCATGTGTTTGGAAAGAATTCCATTTTCTTACTGTTATTGATTTCCAGTTTTATTTCACTGTGGTCAAAAAAAGATACTTGGTATAATTTTTACCTCAAATTTGTTAGGACTTGTTTTATGACCTCACATGTCATCTCTCCTGGAGAATGTTTGATGTTCCAGAAAATTCCTGGAGAATTTTCTGAAGGTACAGAAGACTCTAACCTGCCATAAAATAGCTTTGTGTGCTGGAACTGGACTGGCTCTGACCCTGTGATGACATTCTCTGGAATGGACCCTTCTTTTTAGAAGAGACCTCTTATTGCAACATGATTTTTTAAAAATTCTATTTTCAAAAAGTTAGAGGTGGGACCTCATCTGTCCCCATGGATCTTCCAGAAGCATAGCCCAGAGCTGTAGGCTCACTGGCCCTCATCTGTTTCTCCCCAATTTCCAGGCCCTAAGGCCTTCCATTTGGATAGTCACTGCATTTTTATACTGAGCATGTCTAGATTGTCCTTTATTTTTTATTTTCTCTATTGTATGCTGTAGATGAAGAGTGATGACAATCATGAAAATGTACTAGAACTTTTTTATTAAGGGAAATTTTCTCAAAAAAATGTACATTCAGAAAATACAGAAAAATGTGTATCCTTCTGTAGTTGGGTGAAAAGTTCTACGTATGTCTGTTAGATTCATTTGATCTCTATTGTTGTTCAAGTCTGCTGTTTCTTTACTAACTTTCTGTCTGGATGTTCTGTCCACTATTGAGAGTGGGGTAAAAAAAGTTTCCTACTATTCTTGTGTTGCTATAAATTTCTCCCTTCAGATGTGTGAATATTTGCTTTATGTATTTTGGTGCTCTGATGCTGGGTGTATACATATTTATAGCTGCTATATTTTCCTGTTCAAATGACACTTTTATCATCATGTAATGACCTTCTTGGTGTCTAGAGACAGGTTTTGACTTAAAGTCTATTTTGCTTTTTGTCTGAGAGTCCAGAGTCTCCTAATCTGTTATTTTGCTGACTCACCCACCTCAGAAGTGATTTTAAAAGCACTTCTTTGATTTGACATTTAAGGAAGTTCCAGGGAAAAGGCCAAGTGTTTTTCAAGAGGAAAGACACATAGCCAATCTAGATCCCATCCGTGGGGGTGGAGACCTAATCTCTCAGGCCAAGCACTAGGTAAAACAGCTCCTGTCAGCCAGCGGCAATCTGGGTAGATCACCTGTGTAAGGCATTAGCTGCAGCACTTGCAGTAGCCAGGGATGGGTGTGCCAGGTAGAAAAGAGAATTCAGGAGAGCATCAGCAGGGTCTACTATACCCTGCCTCCACTAAAAGCTGCTAAAATAGTGGGACATAAATCTCTGGGAAAGACCAAAAAAAGCCAATTTCTTGTATGTTACTGAAAAGTAAATTATGCAGGCCATTCCAGACCCCTTACCTTGAGTCCTCTGAGGGTAGATAGGTGTTTAGAGACTTTTCCTTGTAAATGCATAATCCCCTCTTCTTGGGTTTCCCATGAACAGAGTTGTTCCGTTCTGCCCCCAAACTGGGGCTATCATGAATTTCTTACTCTTACCACTCCAAGTATTAACCCAGAAGGAGTTAAACTTCCTGTATAAGCATGTTTAGGACTGTCCTCACTGAGGACCTCTAGAGCTCCCAGCAGAAGCTGACTATCCTCTCACACTTGTCTCACAACCTTCTCAGCCACAGTAACATAAACTAATCAGGAGGCTTGCTGAAAATCATAACTACAGCTGAACTTCCTGATGAGTCATGTTATCAGCTCCCCACCATATTTCTTTTAGTTTAATTTTATTTAAATCCAAATAAGATGCTTACATAGATTTAAAAGTCAGTGTCCCCAGAGAAGAGTCTTCCAGTCTCCTTCCTGAGATGCGTACATCTGACCACCAGTGTTCTAATATCAGATAGCAAATGAGGCCAATGAAGTGTCATCATCCAGAATGCAAGCTTAATTCCTCTGTACAACATCTCACTCATCCTCAGTTGTGCAAAGCTCTCCAGAAAGTAAATCTCTCTTCTCCTGTCATGATTATACTGACTGCCTAGGGTAGGTGAGCCAATCTGGCAGGTGAATTTTACCAACTACATGTTCAAACTACCAATGAATCTTCTTTTTTTCAGCTTTACCCCATGGGTCCTCCCTTAGAGGTAACTAGTGTCTCTAATTCCCTTGTCTTTCTTGAGTTCTGTGGTCATAATTCACTTGTTTCTTGTTGCCTACCTTATGTGCAGCAATAGGTTTAGGCTTTACCTGGTTAGTTAAGTCAGTTACCAGGTCACCATTTCACTTTCAGTTTTAAAAAATTTATAGAAATTTGTATAATCTCTGGTTTTGTTTGACTGATCTCCCATTATGTTTTTTCTTATGAATTGATGGCCTTTTTATTCTTTAACTCCCACTTTAATGAGGTTATAAGGAGATATACATATGTCAGTTAATTTCAAATTCTGAAGTGTGATCCCCCGGAGGTCCATTAGGGGGTGCAAGAATTATAATATGAGGTCCTTCCAAAGGCTGCCACTCAGACCATTTCCATTTAATGGGCAAAATGGACTTTTATCTTTATGATTTTTATTTAAAAATCTTTCAAACCATGTTACATTAAAAAATTTTGTGCATTGAGATATTTTCCCGATATTCTTGTTATTTCCAACAACATCCTGAGTGGGGAAAAACTGAAAGCTTTTCTTTTATGAACAGGAACAAGACAAGGATGCCCACTCTCACCACTCCTATTTGACATAATATTGGAAGTATTAGTCTGAGTAGTCAGTCAAGAGAAAGAAATAAAGGGCATTCAAATTGGAGAAGATGAAGTTAAATTGTCACTGTTTTGCAGAAGACATAATCCTGTATATAGAAAAACCCATCACCTCTACCAAAAAACTCCTAGAGCTGATGCACAAATTCAGTAAAGTTGCAGGATACAAAATCAGTACATAAAGATCAGTAGCTTTCTTATACATCAGCAATGAACAAGCAGGAAAAAAATGAGAAAAGCAAGCCCATTTACAATAGCTACCAAAAGAATAAAACACCTGGGAATAAATTTAAACAAAGAGGTGAAGGATCTCTACAATGAAAACTACAAAATTCTGCTGAAAGAAATTAAAGAGGACACCAAAAGATGGAAAAACATTCCTTGCTCATGGATTGGAAGATTTAATGTTATAAAAATGTCCATATAACCCCAAACAATCTACAGACTCAGTGCAATACTCAACAAAATACGAAGGACATTCTTCACAGAAAAAGAAAAAAATTTCTAAAATTCATACAGAACAACAAAAGAAGCCAAAGCAATCCTGAGCAAATAAATAAATAAATAAATAAATAAATAAATAAATAAATAATAAAACCGGAGACATTACACTACCTGACTTCAAATTATACGTCAAAGGTATAATAACCAAAACAGCATGGTACTGGCATAAAAACAGACACATGGACCAATGGAGCAGAATAGAGGACCCAGAAATCAACCCAGCTACTTACAGCCAACTGATCATTGACAAAGGTGTCATCAACATACACTGGGGAAAAGACAGCCTCTTCAGTAAATAGTGCTGGGAAAAATGGATATCCATGTGTAGAGGAATGAAACTAGATCCATACCTCTTGCCATATACCAAAATCAATTCAAAATGTATTAAAGACTTAAGTATAAGACCTGAAACCATAAAATTACTAAGGGAAAATATAGGGGAAATACTCCAGGTGACAGGACTGGGCAAAGACTTTATGAACAAGACCCCAAAAGCACCACCAACAAAAGAAAAAATAAATAAATTGGATTATATCAAACTTAAAAGCTTCTGCACAGCAAAGGAAATAATCAATAGAATGAAAAGAAAACCTAGCAAATTTGGAGAAAATATGTGCAAACTGGAAGTCTGATAAGAGATTAATTTCCAGAATATACAAGGAACTCAAATAACTTCACAGTAAAAAAACCAAATAATCCAATTTAAAAATGGGCAAAGGAGCTGAATAGACATTTTTCAAAGAAAGACATACAAATGGCCAACAGGTACATGAAAAAATGCTCAACATCTCTATTTATCAGGGAAATGCAAATCAAAACCACATTGAGATATCTTTCATCCTAGCTAGACTGGCTATTATTAAAAAAGACAGAAAATAACAAATGCTGGCAAGGATGTGGAGAAAAGGAAAATCTTCTACATTGTTGGTGGGACCGTAAATTAGTACAGCCATTATGGAAAACAGTATGGAGGTTTCTCAAACAACTATAGATAGATCCAGCAGTCTGATTGCTGGGTATATACCCAAAGGAATGGAAATCATCACCTTGAAGGGATATCTGCAGTTTCATGTTCATCACAGCTCTATTTACAACAGCCAAGATATGGAACCAACCTAAATGCCCATCAACAGATGACTAGATAAGGAAAATGTGGCATGTATACACACACACACACACATGCACGCACGCACGCACGCACGCACGCGCATACACACACAATGGAATACTACTCAACCATAAAAAAGAATGAAATTCTGCCATTCATAGCAAAATAGATGAGTTTGGAGAATATTATGTTAAGTAAAATAAGCCATGGAAAGAGAAATACTGCATGTCCTCACTCACAAGTAGGAGCTAAGAAACAAAGAAAGAAAGACCATAATAAAACTGTGAACTTTCAGGAGGAGAGAACATACCTATAGTTAGTAGAGGAGGGAAAGGGGGAGACGGTGGGGGAATAGGGAGCAACTGGGTAAGGGACACAAAAAGTAATTATAATTTATAATGATGAACATGCTAATAATATTGATTTGATCATCACTGGTCAAATCACAAATACTGATAGTCAACTCTGTACCCCATAAATATATGTAAATAAATAAATAATAATAATAAAGACTTTTTAAAAAATTTGTGCAGGTCACCAAATGCAAACAAAGGAAGACAAAAGGGAAAAACTAATAAATGACTAAACTACTGGTCCATGTTTCAAAATGAAACCTATTCAGTCATTAATTCAACAAATATTTATTAAGCACCAGACATGGTACCAGGCATTGGGGATTCAGCAATAAACATACATTCATGCATGCTTCCAAGGCACTCAGCTTGCATTCTCTCATATTGTCTGCCTATGAAATTTCTGAATTCACTCACAGATTTCCTGTAGATGACACCAGAATATTTTAGGAAAATTTTTGTCTAAAGATTAGAAAAGAATTCTTTCTCTTAGGTACTAAATGAACATTAGGTTCCTTCAAGAAGGTCATGCAGAGGTTTAGAATTTCAGAGATATCAGTCAAAAAAGGTTTGAGACAAAATCTAATACCTTTTCTACTCGAGATTTTTACTCATCAGGTAAAAATTTGAGATTACCCTCCATTGTTTCTTGGTTCTCTGATGGTGCTGCATCCATCCTTAAATTGTTTCAAAGAACAATAATATCTGGGGATCACCCTGACCCCTAGTCTTAGGAGGGACAAATAAAAAGTTCATCCTCCATGAAGCACCATTGATATAAAATGGTCACTGCTTTTTCCCCGAAGAAACTTGCATCTCTCTTGCATGTGCCAGATGATAGATGGTGATGACATCAGAGTTCAGATCTTTCTTTTTCATTTGAGGCTTTGTCTACTTTCTAAAGAGGTGTTTCAAAGTAGCAGACATACAAAAACTTCTGTGGTTGTGCAAGAACATTTCATTCATTCATTCATTCTTTCATTCCTTCTCTTCCTTTGTTGTAACATAAAATAATCTCAAGGAAATGGAGCAACCTAAGCATTGCTGTACCTTGCCCAGCTTTTGACAGTTTACCATCCCATATGTTCCCAGATTGAAAAAGTCTTATCATATGGCAAATGGCCAAGAAGTCCCAGGCAAATGTTCATCTTTATATTGGCTTTGATGGGAAATATAGCTACCAACAATTCCTGAGCAGTGTTCTTATTAATTCTACCACCAGAAAGAATCTTATTTACTTTCTCAGTCCCAGTGCAAAAATAACTAGAAGTAAAGAAACAGATACATAGATAGATAAGTTAGGGGCCTGACTTGCATCAGATGTTACTCCTGGAACAGGAAAATGTGACTGGAGTGGAGCTGTGGAAGATGTTTGGTGGGAACTGCATGGCAGTGAGGGAGCAGCAGTTGTCAGAAACAGGGTCATGTTTCCAGAAGAATGTGAATGCTATGAAGATAAAGCAATAGGTTTCTACTGTGGACACTGTCCCTTTTTACTATAATATAAAACAGGTGAAAACTTTCAAGAATGGAATACTGTTTAAAATTATACTGAGAAATCTTTGGAATCATCCCAAATAGAGCACAATAAAAAAGAAAAATACCATCAAATATCATTGATTCCAGCAAATCTCAAAGATGGATCTTTCATCTAACATAAATGAAATTTAACACAATATCTGATGAAGGCCACACTTTCCCTGACCCCATGAAATATCTCATTTCCAACCTCCTTAAGTTCTCAACTTTGATATCTGATGGCTAGTGGCGACAGAATAGAAGCTTATTTTTAATTGCCCCATCTATAGAAAGAAGGGTGATCTCTAGAGAAACACAGTTTGAAAGTATCTGAATTTAGCACCTTTAAATTATCAGTGGCAAACAGCAGATCCTGCATCTGGCAGGGGAAAGATTTTCAAGTATGAAATTGAATTTAGCTCCTGCAGACTGCAAAAGTCCTAAATATAAAACTCTGGAAGAGACATAAAAGTATTTGTGGCTGATTTACCTAAAGGAATTGGTTTTTGCTTTGCTTTTATGAAAATATCCATCCTTTAATTTACAATGTGAAGAGGAATTTTAAAACATTTTAATTTCACATTCAAAGTTAAATTAAAATGCTTTAGTTCATATTTGCAAAGATTAGGGATAGGTTTAACTTCTCAAAGATTGTTGTATAATGCCTACTTAGAAAAAAAAATTTTATTAAGGTTTGGTGTACATCTCAAGCACACAGCTCAATGAATTTCCACATATGTATATCTGTGTGACCACCACCCAGATCAAAATATAGAACATCTCCAGCACTGGAGAAAACCTCCTCAAGCCCATATATGGTCAAGTCCTACCCCTACTCATGACTCCAGAGGCAACTACTATTCTAGCTTTTATGACCATTTGATTTTTACAAAAATGGAAACATTTGGTATAAGCTGTTTTATGTCTGACTTGTTTTGCTCAGTACTTTTTCTCTGAGATTCACCTATGTTGTTTCATGTAGCAGTGATTCATCTGTTCTCATTACTCTTTATTATTTCACTGTATGAACATACCACAACTTATATAGCCATCTATTGTCTTTTGGTAGATGTGTGCATTTGTTTCTCTTAGATATGTCCCTAGTATTGGGATTGCTAAATCATTGAGTAGGCAGATGTTTAGCTTTACTTGATAATGCTGGCCAGTTATCCAACATGATTGAACCAATCACACTGCAGCAAGAAAGGAGAGTTCCAGTTGTTTAACATTTTTAACAACTCTTGGTTATAATCAGTCTCTTTAATTTTAGTCAGTTGTGATTTTAATGGTATCTCATTGTGATTTTACTTTCCCTAAATACTACTGATGGTATGCTTCTTTTCATATGCTTGATGTTGTTTGAGGAAAAAAAGAAAAAAAAAAAGAAAATCCCTCTACTGATGCTAAAAACATGGCCCTATTTCTTACTTAGGACTTGATGTTAAATTTTGTTAAGAAAAGAAATAATATGAGAAATAAGTGCATAAATTTCCAGTAATACTCATGAGGACCTTGGAAAAAGAGAAGACAAAATACCTTGAAAGAATATACCTTTAACCTACACTGCATAGAATTCCCCACAGACAAAGTTCTGTTAATGATTACTTCACAATCCCACATTACAAGACACATGAGGAATTTCTGTTCACCATGATGGAAGAACTACAAATATGATATAACAACCTTATAGAGAATACATATTACAGATGTTTAAAATAAAGAAATCTTCCTATTCTGTCCATGATGGAATAATGGGTATCAAACTTACACTCCTGGTATAAACAGTTCTAAAACTGGGAAAAATATACAAAGAACATATTAAGGCTTTTGACCACAGGCAGTGCAGATCCGTGGTCCTTGAGAAAAAAGAAAAAACACATGAAGTTAACTGCACATTTCATCCTAGCACCTGAGGCATCAGGCATATGGTAGGAAAGGGAAAGGAGCACAGGGGAGAGCAGTCTCTCCAAGAAAAGGAAGCAAATACTGAAAACCAGAGCTGCAAAGACAATTGGAATTTTTTGAGCAGAGAAACAGAGAGGACGGAGCTGTATAGAGAAGGAAACTGAGAAACATGAATAGAGACCCCCTTAAGACTTTGGCCAAATACAAAGTTGAGTGTAGCATAGTGTGACTCCACAAGAGAGAACAGCTAGTGGGCTATAAGATGAACAGAAATTTTATTCATCTTTGAGATGAATGGACTGTGGAGGTGACACAGGGATGGGCAATGCTTGGAGTTCTGACCAGCCAAATGGAGAGAACTCACTGAGCACCTGGGAATTCAGTTGAGACCTCATAAAAGCCACAACTTAAGGTCAGGAATGCTCCATACCCATCCAAATAAAAATTAAAACCAAGAGTTGATAGGTTCAAGCTAAGTCACCAGTAAAGTAACTAGCAGCCAAAACAAAAGTCAAATTTTAAAAGAAGTCAACATAATCCAAACTCTCAACTACAAAACAGACACAATGTCCAGAACACAATAGAAAATTTCAAGACATACAAAAAGGCAGGAAAATGTGACCTATAACCAGGAGAGAAAAACAAGTCAATAGAAACATATGCCAGGAAAATAGATATGTTGTAATTAGCTGACTTCAAAAGTTTATATAAATAAATTTAGGGATATGAGAAAAAGATGGACTGAATGAGTGAACATATGGTTAATCTCAACAAAGAGATGGAAACTATTTCTTAAAAGAACTAAATGTAAATTTAAGAACTGAAAAGCACAGTTATTTGAAATTTAAAATTTAGTGGATAAGCTTAACAATAGAGTGGACACTAGAAAAGAAAAGATCAGTGAAGCTGAAAACAGAAAAATAGACACTATGCAGATGGAAGAACAGAAAGAAAAATATAATACTGAAAAAGCAAACATATCTTCACTGACTTGAAGGATAACATCAAGTGGTCTGTTATATGAGTAATTAGAGTCCTAAAAAGTGAGGAGAGAGATCGAACAAAAACAATAGTTGAAGAAATTATTAAAATTTTTCTAAATTTTATTTTAAAAATTTAGAGATCCAAGAAGCTCAACAAACCAAAGTAGGATACCCACAAAGAAAATCACACCTTGATACATCATATTCAAATTGATGGAAACTGAGATAAAGAGAAAGTCTTGAAAGCAGAGTGAGAAAATACACATTATATATAGGAAATAATAGTAAGAACAACCACTTTTTCTTATCAAACATAATGCTAGCCAGAACCAATGTAACATTTTTTTAAGTGCTGAAAGAATAAAACAGTCAACCTAGAATTATATATCTACCACAAATATCTTTTTCAAATGAAGGTGAAATACAGACTTTCCAGATTAATAAAAGCTGGGGAATTTATTGCCAGCAGACCTGCATTAAAGGAAGTCCTTCAGCCTGAAGGGCAATAATGAAATAATACCAGACAGAAACAAAGGAACAAAGATGACCAGAAGTGGTGAATATATGGTTAAGTAGAAAAGTTTTTTCTCATTTGTAACATTTATCAGACAAAGAATAATGATAACAATGTATTGGAAGGTGTATAACATATGTAGAAATATGGGTGACAAAAATAATGCAAAGAACAGGAAGAGGGTAAATGAAAATATTTTTTGTTGTAAGATACTTATATGAGATGTGGAGTTATAATATTAAAGCAAGGAGTACTACGAGTAATTACAGATAAGTAAACACCAGCCATAAGAAAGGTAAAATCTTTATATTAACATAAAATTACACTTCAAGACAAGAGAGTACTTTCAATTCATAAGAAAGCATAACAATTCTAAATCATTATGCACCTACTAACAGCAATTCAAAATACGTAAAGCAAAAACTGACAGAACTAAAAAATAACTAAATGAATTTGTAATTATAGTTAGAGATTTTATTACTCCTATCTAGTTATTGTTAGAACAATTAAATAAAAAAGTAATACATAGAGTGTAATACTATGAAATAATCTAACCTACTTGATATTTAGAGAACACTTCACACAACTGAAGAATACAGTCTTTTCAAGTGCACAAGGACCATTCACAAAGATGCCTCACATGCTCAGCCAAAAAGAAATTCTCAATAAATTTAAGAGAATTGACATCATACAGAATATGTTCTCTGACCACAAAGAATTAAATTAAAAATCAATAATATGATATCTGGAAAACTTCCAAGTATTTAGAAGTTAAACAACACATTTCTCCACAATTCATGAGTTAAAGAAAAAACTCTAAAGGGAAATTGCAAAAGATTGGAGCTAATGGCAATTGAAACTCAATATATCCTCTAAAGTGGTCCTTAGATAGAAATTTATAGCTTGAAATGCTTATATTAGAGAAGGGTGTTATAAAATCAGTGATGTAGCATTTTACTTTAAAGGTAGAAAATAAGAGCAATTCAACTAAACAAACATAGCAGAATGAAAGAAATAATAAATCACAAATCACTGAAATAGGAAACAGTCAAACAAAAAAGAACATAAAAGAAACCAAACATAGGTCATTTGAAAAGATCAATAAAATCAATAAACCCCTATCTATTTTTTTTTTTTTAAAGATGACCGGTAAGGGGATCTTAACCCTTGGCTTGGTGTTGTCAGCACCACGCTCAGCCAGTGAGCGAACCAGCCTTCCCTATATAGGATCCGAACCTGTGGCCTTGGTGTTATCAGCACTGCACTCTCCCGAGTGAGCCACAGGCCAGCCCCAATAAACCCCTATCTATAAGAGATAAGGGTTATTACCTATCTCTTGCTAGATAGAGAAGAAAGAAAGAGAGAGGGAAAATACAAATTACTACTATCAGAAATATAGGAGGGGATATTGCTACAGAACATACAAACATTAACAAGTACCATGAATTACTTTATGACAATAAATTTGGCAACTTAGATAAAAAATAAATTCTTTGAAAGACAAAATTACCAATAGTGACACTTAAAAAATTGAAAGTCTGAATAGCTTTGTATTTATTAAAGAAATTGAATTCAAAATTAAAAATAAACTTCTCACACACCAAAAACTTCAGATCCAGATGGCTTCATCAGTGAGGCTTCACCTCTCTTAAATATTTAAGGAAGAATTAATACCAATATTACATGAGCTCCTTCAGAAAATAGAAGAGAGAACATTTCTGAACTCATTTTTTAAGGCCAGCACTACCCTGAGAACAACACTAGACAAAGATGTTTTAAGAAAAGAAAAGCCTGTATCTAACTGAGGTAAGGGAGTGCAATGGCTTTCTGTTGTGTCAACTTTTTGAGGCTCTTGTCCCCAGTGAGACAAATAAATACTAATCTAGGTGCTACTGCAAAGGAATTTTGAAGATGTAGTAAAGTCTCTAATCGGTCATCTTTAAGTTCCTAGTCAGTCATCCTGATTTAGTCAGTTGGAAGTCCGTGAAAGCAGAGCTGAGGCTCTGGAAGAAAGCTAGAGAGAGAAATTCTGCCTGTGGGCAACAAGCTCCAGCTTCCTTATAATCTTCCCTACAAATTTTAGACTTGCTTAGTCGGCCCCCACAATTATGTAAGATGGTTACTAGACCCTCTCTTCATTCATTCATTCATTTTTTACTTCTCTAATTGAACCCTGACTGGTACAGAAATGATGGCATTTAGAAGTTAGAAAAGTGCACAGAACCAAATTATGCTGAACCTTACAGGCTGTGTTAACAAGAAGGGATTTTTAAAAAGGAATTATTACGTGCAATTGGATACAAACAATCATATTATCAAGGGGCTTTTCTAAGAGTTTGCTTAATAAATACTAACTTCTGCCCACTGAACTAGAGAAATAAAATGGCATTACAATGTGGTGGGTTCAAAGAAAAACTGGAACCATTTTAACTTTGGGAAATACATCCTAGGGAAATAACTAAAGTGAAAGAAAATATTTATTTGTATTAGTTTTCTGCTGCTGCATAACAAATTACCACAAACTTAACAGCTTGAAATATAACAGTTATCAGCCCACGGTCCTGTAGGTGAGAAGACTGGCATGGTGTAGCTGGATTCTCTGATTATGGTATTACAAGGCCAAAACTAGAAAAATTATTGTCTGGAGTCTCTGGGGGAAAATCTGCTTCCAGGCTCATGTGGTTGTGGCAGAATTCAATTCCTTGTGGTTGTGGGACTGAAGTCCTGTTTTCTTGCTGGCTGTCAGCTGAAGGCCACTCTCAGTTCCTAGAGGGGTAGTCCCCTCCATCTTCAACAAAGAATCTCCCTCATATTGAACCCTGTCAGACTCTGATTTCCCAGACCCAGGTTCAAAGGGTACATGTGATTAGGTTAGGGCCATCCTCTTCCCTTCTTAAAGACAACTGTGTCATCATGTAACATGACCTAATCACGGTGTGAAATCCATCATGTTCATAGTTCTGGGAATTATAAAGGTTGTCGACACTATAGAGCAGGGAGTCTTGAGGGCCATCTCAAAATGCTACCTGCCACAATATCTATATCTAGATTAGATACACATCCATATCTAATCTAAATATATGCACAGATAGCTAGGCACAGGGTGTTTATTCCTGCACTACATACATATTCAAATATGTGTCTGCTGGAAATAACCAAATTCTAACTCTAGGCCAGGCAGCCTTCAGTATGCTAGGTATCGAGATATTATCATTACTTTGAAACACGTGTCTTTATGTTTCTGTGACATCACCACCCACATGCCACCTCTAATGGCCATGTAAGTGGGAAAGCACAGCATGGAATGGTGCATGTGCAGGGATAATAGGAGTTGAAAAATCATAAAAATATTAAAATTATTATAAGGATCAGAATGAAAATGGGGACAAGAGGGTTTTTAAAACATTATTTTCATAGTTTTTGCAAGGTAGGGGAGAGCAGAGAATGAGTCAATATCTTAAGATAAACAAATTGGTTTCTATTGCCTTTACCCTTTGGGGTTTCTGCCCACACTAGAAAAAGTTTTCAAAATATTTGGGCAGAAATGGAATGAATTTGGCAAACATATGCTACCAGTTCAAGTCAGACTCTGATCACTTTATGGCTGTGCAAAGCTGGCTTGCAGGGACAGGGCAGCTGGGTGGAGATGAATGAAATAAGGAGGGTGGAGTGAGAAGGAGCTCCAGCTCCCTTTCAAGGGTTCGGTGACTCACCTTTGAAGGGCTACGTTTGCCTTGGCTCATGCTCCGCTTGAATGTTCTCCTATCACTGAGTCACTGATTGATTACCTGACAGCTGAAGTACATACAAAGTCCTTCCTTCCTCCCTCCAGCTTGCTGTCCAAACCCTTTCCCCCTCAGGCTGCCAGCTCCAGATCCTAGTTGCTGACTGATCTCTTCACACAACTCATCTCACTGGCTTCATCAACCAGACCTTTCCTGTTGGAGGCCTGAGGGGAGGAGGGTGCATGGGGAGCGAGACCTGAAGCTTGCCTTCATACTTCAGAGGGTTTGGTAAATGAGTTTTTCTCAATGGTGAAAGCACTGGGACCAAGGGACTGTGTTTGTTTGTAGCTTGTAATTCGTACATCCATCTTCTCAGTGAACTTGTGTTCTAAATTTGCTCAGAAACCACAGAATAAACTAAACTTTTTAGGAAACCCCAAAATTGCTTTCAAATAGGTCAAGTTGGGTCAGAAACCAAGGTTTCAGGATGTATGTTCCCTCCAGCAATCTGTCAGTTCCTGCTTCCTGCCATTCCCTGAATCATCCTTTAATGCTCTTTCCCCATTTCATAAGGATGATTTCAAGCTTTTAAGAAATCTCTCTCTTTTCTCTTCTTACATGTCAGTGAGGGCTCTGAAGAACCAAATAAATTTTCCTGTTTTTGACATCTACAATCCTTGGAACAAACGTGGGTGGAGTGAGGAGGAGATCATGATGCAGTTGAAAAGTCGAGGTCTGGGGTTGGTTCGGGTTGGTATTTTTCCCCTCTCCAGGGTTCTGTCACTGAATTTCAATCAACACAGTCCTTCTCCTGTTAACAAATGCAGGTAATAAATTTAGATTCACCACAACTGAGGTGTTTTATTTGAAAACTTCCTGAAATCTCCATTAATCTTCACAGCAAGACTCTGAGGTATAGGTGACTTCTTCAAACCAGAGATTCCATAGGTTGGTGATTTATCCCCATTTTTCAGATGAGAAGCAGGTCAGTAGAAGGGCCAGGATATAGTAACTGAAAATTCCACGAAGTTAGGAGATCTATGATGAATACAGACAGACACGTCCCAGATAAGAGAAGAGGGGAAAAAAAGCAAAGAAGGTTCAGGATGGAAAATTGCAAAGATTTCTTTCCATTTGTTCAAAATAAAAAGAAAAAGCAGAATGTGTCTTTATTACAATCAACTTGGAAAAGATTTGGCAGTTTCTTTTAATGTTAAACACACACTTACCATATAACCCAGACAATCTTGGATATTTACCCCAAAAAAACCAAAAGTGTGTTTTTGCACATGAACTTGTACGTGAATGCTCACAGCAGTTTTATTTGTAAGGGCTGCAAACTGGAAACAGTCCAAATGTCCATCATCAGGTGAATACATAAGCAAATTGTGGTACCTATATACAATGGAATGCTACTCAGATAAAAAGTATTGATACAAACAACCACATGGATGAATAAAAAAACAAATAATGCTGATTGAAAGAAGCCAAAAGACAGAAGAAAGAAGACAAAAAGAGAGTACAAACTATATAACATGTTTATATATATATATATATATATATATATATATATATATTTATTTATTTATTTTTATTTATTTTTTAAAAAATTTTATTTTGTCGATATACATTGTGGCTGATTATTGCTCCCCATCACCAAAACCTCCCTCCCTTCTCCCTCCCCCCTCCCCCCCAACAATGTCCTTTCTGTTTGCTTGTTGTATCAACTTCAAGTAATTGTGGTTGTTATATCTTCTCCCGCCCCCCCTGGTTTTGTGTGTGTGTGTGTGTGTGTGTGTGTGTGTGTGTGTGTGTGTGTGAATTTATATATTAATTTTTAGCTCCCACCAATAAGTGAGAACATGTGGTATTTCTCTTTCTGTGCCTGACTTGTTTCACTTAATATAATTCTCTCAAGGTCCATCCATGTTGTTGCAAATGGCAGTATTTCATTCGTTTTTATAGCTGAGTAGTATTCCATTGTGTAGATGTACCACATTTTCCGTATCCACTCTTCTGATGATGGACATTTGGGCTGGTTCCAACTCTTGGCTATTGTAAAGAGTGCTGCGATGAACATTGGGGAACAGGTATACCTTCGACTTGATGATTTCCATTCCTCTGGGTATATTCCCAGCAGTGGGATAGCTGGGTCGTATGGTAGATCTATCTGCAATTGTTTGAGGAACCTCCATACCATTTTCCATAGAGGCTGCACCATTTTGCAGTCCCACCAACAATGTATGAGAGTTCCTTTTTCTCTGCAACCTCGCCAGCATTTATCATTCAGAGTCTTTTGGATTTTAGCCATCCTAACTGGGGTTAGATGGCATCTCAGTGTGGTTTTGATTTGCATTTCCCGGATGCTGAGTGATGCTGAGCATTTTTTCATATGTCTGTTGGCCATTTGTATATCTTCCTTAGAGAAATGCCTACTTAGCTCTTTTGCCCATTTTTTAATTGGGTTGCTTGTTTTCTTCTTGTAAAGTTGTTTGAGTTCCTTATATATTCTGGATATTAATCCATTGTCAGTTGTATATTTTGCAAAGATTTTCTCCCACTCTGTTGGTTGTCTTTTAAGTCTGTTAATTGTTTCTTTTGCTGTGCAGAAGCTTTTTAGTTTGATATAATCCCATTTGTTTATTTTTCCTTTGGTTGCCCGTGCTTTTGGGGTCGTATTCATGAAGTCTGTGTCCAGCCCTTTTTCCTGAAGTGTCTCTCCTATGTTTTCTTTAAGAAGTTTTATTGTTTCAGGGTATATATTTAAATCCTTAATCCATTTTGAGTTGATTTTAGTATATGGTGAGAGGTATGGATCTAGTTTCATTCTCCTGCATATGGATATCCAGTTATCCCAGCACCATTTGCTGAAGAGGCAGTCCCTTCCCCAGTGAATAGGCTTGGTGCCTTTGTCAAAGATCAGATGGCAGTAAGTGTGTGGGTTGATTCTGGATTCTCTATTCTAT
This sequence comes from Cynocephalus volans, assembly GCF_027409185.1. Taxonomy (NCBI): domain Eukaryota; kingdom Metazoa; phylum Chordata; class Mammalia; order Dermoptera; family Cynocephalidae; genus Cynocephalus; species Cynocephalus volans. Next base: position 51,039,493 of record NC_084470.1, read on the forward strand.
TCCATTGGTCAGTGTGTCTGTTTTTTTGCCAGTACCATACTGTTTTGGCTATTATAGCTTTGTAGTATAGCTTAAAGTCCAGTAGTGTTATGCCTCCAGCTTTATTTTTTTTGCTCAGCATTGCTTTGGCTATGCGTGGTCTTTTATTGTTCCATATAAATGACTGGATAGTTTTTTCCATTTCTGAGAAAAATGTCTTTGGAATTTTGATGGGGATTGCATTGAATTTGTATATCACTTTGGGTAGTATGGACATTTTCACTATGTTGATTCTTCCAATCCAAGAGCATGGGATATCTTTCCACCTTCTTGTATCCTCTCTAATTTCTCTCAGCAGTGGTTTGTAGTTCTCATTATAGAGATTTTTCACCTCCTTGGTTAACTGAATTCCTAAGTATTTTATTTTTTTTGGTGGCTATTGTAAATGGGCAGGCTTTCTTGATTTCTCATTCTGCATGTTCACTATTGGAGAAAAGACATGCTACTGATTTTTGTGTGTTGATTTTGTATCCTGCTACTGTGCTGAAATCATTTATCACTTCCAGCAGTTTTTTTGTAGAGGTTTTAGGCTGTTCAATATATAGGATCATGTCATCTACAAACAGGGACAGTTTGACTTCATCTTTTCCAATCTGGATGCCCTTTATTTCCTTCTCTTCTCTGATTGCTCTGGCTAGGACTTCCAACACTATGTTGAATAGGAGTGGTGAGAGTGGGCATCCTTGTCTAGTTCCTGTTCTTAAAGGAAAAGCTTTCAGCTTTTCCCCATTCAGGATGATATTGGCAGTGGGTTTGGCATATATGTATTTAATTATGTTGAGATACTTTCCCTCTATACCTAACTTATAGAGGGTCTTTGTCATGAATGAGTGCTGAACTTTATCAAATGCTTTTTCAGCATCTATAGAGATGATCATATGGTCCTTGTGTTTGAGTTTATTAATATGGTGTATCACATTTATTGATTTGCGTATGTTGTACCAACCTTGCATCCCTGGGATGAATCCCACTTGATCGTGATGAATAATTTTTCGTATGTGTTGCTGTATTCTGTTTGCTAGTATTTTAGTGAGGATTTTTGCATCTATATTCATCAAGGATATCGGCCTGTAGTTTTCTTTTTTGGTTATATCTTTACCTGGTTTTGGTATCAGGATGATGTTTGCTTCATAGAATGAGTTTGGGAGATTTGCGTCCTTTTCAATCTTTTGGAATAGTTTGTAAAGAATCGGTATCAATTCCTCTTTGAATGTTTGGTAAAATTCTGCTGTGAATCCATCTGGTCCTGGGCTTTTCTTTGTTGGGAACCTTCTGATAACAGCTTCAATCTCCTTTATTGTTATTGGTCTGTTCAAACTTTCTACGCCTTCATGGTTCAGTTTTGGGAGCTTGTGTGTGTCCAGAAATTTATCCATTTCCTCCAGATTTTCAAATTTGTTGGCGTATAGTTGTTTATAGTAGTATCGAATGATTCCTTGTATTCCAGATGAATCAGTTGTAATATCGCCTTTTTCATTTCTTATTTTGGTTATTTGAGTCTTCTCTCTTCTTTTTTTTGTTAGCCATGCTAATGGTTTGTCAATTTTATTTATCTTTTCAAAAAACCAACTTTTTGATTCGTTGATCTTTTGAATTGTTTTTTGGTTTTCAATTTCATTCAGTTCTGCTCTGATCTTAATAATTTCTTTCTGTCTGCTAACTTTAGGTTTGGATTGTTCTTGTTTTTCTAGTTCTTTAAGGTGAAGTGTTAGGTTGTTCACTTGCCATCTTTCCATTCTTCTGAAGTGAGCGTTTAATGCAATAAATTTCCCCCTCAATACTGCTTTTGCAGTATCCCACAGGTTTTGGTATGATGTATCATTGTTTTCATTAGTTTCAATAAACTTTTTGATTTCCTGCTTGATTTCTTCTTGGACCCATATGTCATTAAGTAGAATGCTGTTTAATTTCCATGTGTTTGTATAGTTTCCAGAGTTTTGTTTGTTATTAATTTCTAGTTTTAATCCATTGTGGTCTGAGAAGATACATGGGATAATTCCAATTTTTTGAATTTATTGAGACTTGATTTGTGACCTAATATGTGATCTATCCTGGAGAATGATCCATGTGCTGATGAGAAGAATGAATATTCTGAGGTTGTTGGGTGGAATGTTCTGTAGATATCTGCCAATTCCAATTGGTCTAGAGTCTTGTTTAGATCTTGTGTTTCTCTACTGATTCTTTGCCTAGATGATCTGTCTAATATTGACAGTGGGGTGTTCAGGTCCCCTGCTATTATGGTATTAGTGTCTATTTCCTTCTTTAGGTCTAATAGAGTTTGTTTTATAAATCTGGCTGCCCCAACATTGGGTGCGTACATATTTATGATTGTTATGTCTTCTTGATGGATCAGTCCTTTTATCATTAAGTAGTGTCCCTCATTGTCTCTTTTTATGGTTTTTAGTTTAAAGTCTATTTTGTCAGATATACGAATAGCTACTCCAGCTTGTTTTTCTTTTCTGTTTGCATGGTAAACCTTTTTCCATCCTTTCACTCTTAGTCTGTGTGAATCTTTATGGGGGAGCTGGGTCTCTTGTAGGCAGCATATAGTTGGGTCCTCCTTTTTGATCCAGTCAGCCAGTCTGTGTCTTTTGATTGGGGAATTTAAGCCTTTTACATTAAGAGTTGTTATTGAAAGGTGTTGATTTATTCCTAGCATTTTATTGGTTGTTTGGTTGTCTTAGGTGTCTTTTGTTCCTTGCTTTCTGATTTACTGTTTGGTTTCTGTGTTTGTTGGTTCCTTAGGTTGTAGATAGCATTTTTGTTTATTTGTTTTCTCTTCATGAATGCCATTTTTATTATACTAGTGGGTATTGATTTTTCTTGGGTTTTTATGGCAGTGGTAGTTATTTTTCAGGAACCAAACCCAGTACTCCCTTGAGGATTTGTTGTAAGGGTGGTCATGTGGTAGTGAACTCCCGCAGTTTTTGTTTGTCTGAGAAATATACTACTTGCCCTTCATTTCGGAAGGATAGCCTTGCAGGGTAGAGTATTCTTGGCTGGCAATCTTTGTCTTTTAGTATTTTGAATATATCATCCCATTCCTTTCTAGCTTTTAGGGTTTGTGATGAAAAGTCTGATGTTAGCCTGATTGGGGCTCCCTTATAGGTGATTTGACGCTTCTCTCTTGCAGCTTTTAAGATTCTCTCTTTGTCTCTGAGTTTTGCCAATTTGACTATGACATGTGTTGGAGAAGGCCTTTTTGGGTTGAATACGTTTGGAGATCACTGAGCTTCCTGGATCTGAAGATCTGTGATTTTTCCTATACCTGGGAAGTTTTCTGCCACTATTTTGTTGACTATGTTTTCAATGGAATCTCCATTTTCCTCCCCTTCTGGAATACCCATGACTCGGATATTTGATCGCTTAAGGTTGTCTGATATCTCTCTCAGATTTTCTTCAATGTCCTTGATTCTTTTTTCTTTCTTCTTGTCTGCTTGTGTTATTTCAAACAGCCCATCTTCAAGTTCAGAGGTTCTCTCTTCAACTTCGACAAGCCTGCTGGTTAAACTCTCCGTTGTGTTTTTTATTTCACTGAATAACTTCTTCAGTTCAGCAAGTTCTGCTACATTTTTTTTCAGGACATTGATTTCTTTGTATATTTCCTTTTTCAGATCCTGTATACTTTTCCTCATTTCATCATGATGTCTAGCTGTGTTTTCTTGTATCTCATTCAGTTTCCTTAGAATTATCACTCGAAATTCCTTGTCAGTCATTTCAAGGGCTTCTTGTTCTATAGGACCTAGACTTTGAGATTTATTAACTTTTGGTGTTGTACTTTCTTGATTTTTTGTATTTCTGGTATCTTTTTTTTGATGTTTATTCATTGTGGCAGGGGGTTTCACAGTCCACCGGTTTGAGAGTAATGACTAACTAGGATGTTGCTGTGGTTGCCAATTTTGTATGGCTACCTCCGTGGCTGCTCAGTTGGCCTCTAGTGCCTTGTGTGTGTGGTTGCCTTGGGTCTTGTGCTTCTCTGGGGAGCCACCTTTCTGGTCAGCTTGGACTCCGCTGGGCTGGTGGATCACGTACCACAGGGTGTGTGATCTCTGTTGAGCTTTCACTTCCTGTGCAGGACTTCTCCCTGTTCCGTGTGCTCTGGCCCAGGTTGTTGGATTGTGCAGTGGCGACTCCACAGGGTGTGTGGTTTCTGTTGAGTCTCCGCCTCCCTGGCCGCACGTCTCCCCACTCTGTGTGCACTGTGCTGGCCTGGGGCGTGTCTTCTGCAATCCTCGTCTATCAGCTGGGCCTTCAAGACCCTGCTCGGCACCGCCTCGCCCAGGAAGTCTACCAGGTTTCTGCTAGGCACAGACGACCGGTTGCTCTGGGTGCCTTTGTAGCACTGTGTAGATCTTTCTCGGGACTTGTTCACCTTTGTATCCCCCCGGTATAAACCAAGTCTAGTGCCCGCCTGCAGCCAGCTCTCCGGCAGGTTCAAGCGGACCTGGGAACTCTCCTACCACACTATTCCCAACCAGAAATTCGTTAGGCTTTTTTCCAAACTGGTGGCCACAGAGATGGTATCTGCCTCCCAGTAATGGGAAGTTTACCTGGGGCCGGAGTCCAGGGTGTGGTGGAGTGACAGTTGGCCTGCCCGTACTTCCTTGCCCTCCATACACTGGCCGGGGATGCCCCATGCCACCAACCCACCAGAGAACCGTGGAGGGAGTGGGAGGGGTGGCCGGCCCACAGGCTCCTGAAAGCCCCATGCCGGGCCAAGCAAGTGGGAAGGCTCAGTGACGGCTGAGCCGGGTGGAGTTGCCTGCACCTGGGAAAATGGAGGCAGCCCCGGGGCGGTGAGTGGCCTCGTGATGCAGGCAGGAGCTTGGTGGGCATCAGCCCCCCAAACAGGGCTGGTCCAGGGGTCACTCACAGGGTTGTGCCAGGTCAGGCGCTCACTCTCTGCCTCTGGTTTGCTGCCTTCCCCGTTCTCAGCCGCTGCCGCCTCGGGCTGTTCAGTCGCGGCGTGGCTCAGGTGCTCCCAGGAATCTTCTTTAATGCTGGCCTGAAACCTCGAATCCTGAATAGGGCAGCTGGCCGCCTTCAGCGCGGCCCCGGCCTCCGGGATCCTGTCTGCATCCACAGCAGCCCTGGCGCCGTGTTCCCTGTTTCGAGACTCGCTTTTGCAGCTAAGAAACAGTTCTTTTCCTGCTCCACACTTCAAAGCTCTTGCCTGTAAATGAGGCAGCCTCTCCTGCCGGGGGTAAAGTGGCAGTCACCCTCCATGACCAGCCACCAGCAGCGGTCCTCCCTTAAGAGATGGCAAGAGGAAAGTCCACAAGTTTCCCGGCTGCCTGAGGCCCAGTGGCCAACTTTTCCACCTCAGCTACTTCGCGCCAACCGCCGCAGCCACCGCCATCTTGAAAAAAGAGCAACATGTTTATAAAATACAAACTAATACAAACTGAAAGAAAGCAGATCGGTTGTTTTGGGGGGTTGAGATATGGATTACAAAGGGGCATGAGGAAATTTGGGAGATAATTATCCTGACTGTGATGATTGTTTTACAGATGCCATCAAATTGTGCATCTTAAATATATGCACTTTGTTGTTAATCACACCCCAATAAAGCTGTATCACCCCAATAGCAATTAGTCTTTCCTTCCATTCAAAATGAAAAAAAAAAAAAAAAAAGAACATGTTTGTGTCCCCTACACCTGTGAGATAATTTAAAAGTTTGCAATAAACAATGACATAGCACTCTTTTCATTTGAATGATTAGCACTGGTTAAAAAGGCCAGGAGATAGGAAAATAATTTCTGCTGTTCAGGTTTTCCAGATACATAATTATCCAATTGGGTGGTATTGAAATTGAAATAAGTTTTACGGCTTCATTTCCATAGATGATGTGCTTATAAAGTAGGAGGTACATTTCTATTCCTATTACAGATAGATATTCCTGATTTGGGCCATGGAGTAGGATCTGTTAACACTCCTACCACTCAGGAAGAGCTGGGAAAAATCTCTGCCCTTCTCCCTTCTGTGGCAGGAGACATGATATACATGACGGATGAAAGGAAAAGAAGCGGCCCTCTCTCTGGCTGCCCTGCAGGGAGGCAGACTGTTTTCTTCCCTCCATCCTTCTTCTAGGTGATAAGCACGCCTGGGTTGGGGACCTTGTTCATCTGACTTGACACAGCTTGAGGCACACTCAGATCCTTTATCAGTATGACTGAGGAAGTCTCCTCTGCAGATAGACTCACCCCGTTGCATCAGGGCAAGGTCTAGATTTGGGTTGAGAAGGAAAGAGGTCCTTGAAAGCTGAGTTTAGCCTCAGGTCCCAGTCACATTCTACAACCTAGCTGATAATAAAGTGGATACTATGATTCAATTCCAACATCTAAATTGGTTTAGAATCCATAGAGGAGGGAGGACTGATTCAGTAGATAATGAATCGTATCAGCTGGTGCTGTTATCGCAGTAGCATTCTGCGTGGTAGGGAATGATAGATGTGTTGCCATATTCCCAACGAGAGGAAGAATCTTTCTATAAATAACATAAAAAATGAAGGAAAACACAAGATGAAATTCCTGTCACATTACTATGTTCAACAGAGTTTCTTTCTGTCATCTGGCATCTTGATATGACAATTATAAAAAGTATTACAGCTTTAAATCAATAGATGCAAAAAAGAGATTAATTATCCTTTAAGCTAAAAATGTCAATACTACTTGATGGTATGCTATAAGATTTTGATATGTGGAGGTATTTTTTTGTGTGTCATTCAGTTGCTAAATTATCTAAGAATGATTTTTTTTTTTTTTTTTGGCAGCTGACCAGTACAAGGATCCAAACCCCTGACCTTGGTGTTACCAGAACCATGTTCTAACCAACTGAGCTAACCAGCCAGCCCTAACAATGATTGGAAGGAGTTGAATATTTAGGGGAAGCGTTATATAATATTCAAATAATTAAACCATTTATTAGATGATTTTTCCTGAATTCTTTATGATTCTAATCCTTTAAAATGGAAAAACCTAAGGTCCAAAACCAAAAGAGACATGTTTAAAGCCACCCCAAGATCTTTTTTCAAAAAAGATATCTCCCCCATGTTGTAAATATTTTGGGGTATATATATATTTTTTAACATTTATTTGTACATATTTGTGGGGTATACTATGTTGTTTGAATACAAGCATACACTGTACAATCACTCACTTAGGGTAGACAGAATAGCTTTGTACTCATTAATCTGCCACTTCTCACCCCTATCCTACCTCCCCTCCCATTATTCAATTGTCTATTTCTATGAGAATCACTTTTTTTTTTTTTTTAGATTCCATGTATGAATGAGATCATGTGGTATTTGTCTTTCTGTGCCTGGCTTAGTTTGCTTAACATAATGGTCTCCATCCATGTTGCTGCAAATGACAGAATTTCTATCTTTTTTTAGTAGCTGAATAGTATTCCATTGAGTATATATACCACAGTTTTTTTTATCCATTTATCCATTGATGGGCATTTAGGTTGATTCCTTCTCTTGGCTATTGTAAGTAGTGTCACAATGAACATGGGAGTGCAGTTATCCCAAAGATCCTTTTGACTTTATCACACATCTCTCCATCAATTTCCAAACTTGGCATGGCTGAGGAAAGGTTAGAGAGTTTTTTCACAGGAAGAGCCAGAGAACAGAGCTGTTCTCTGTGCTGTGAACACTTGTACTGTGTTCTCTCTGGGCTCAGATCAAAGGCATTCCCTGAATGCTCCCTCTTCCTCTCAGCGCCTCAGAGCTGTGGTCCAGGAAAAAATCAGAGCCCACTGGGAACCACTTATGCAGCTCCTGGATTTGCTGTTTATTACCTAACCTCAAGTAGTAGTAATAGTCGTAGCAAGAGCAACAGTAGCTACCTTTTATGTAGTGCTTACCATGTGTCAGGCATCACCTAAGTGCTCCACATGCATCATTTCATTTATATCTCACATTCTATCCATGAAAAAGCTAGAACAATTTTTATTTATTAGAGATCTCCTCCATTCCACAAGATACCACTTCTAAAGTCTTTTGTGATCAATTCTTGTGAGTTTCTAGGAGATAATTTGTACTCATATACCTATTTCCTTTTTTCTTTTTTTAAACATGGCTTTTAAGGGTGGTCCAAACTGTGGTCTGTGTTCATGGCAAAGGAACGTGTGTGTGTGTGTGTGTGTGTGTGTGTGTGTGTGTGTGTGTGTGTGTGTGTGTGTGTTACAGAGACAGAAAGAGAGATTAAAATGGTACCCAAAGAAATTATTTGCAGAAATAAATAAGATCTGTCAGGATGGGGGCTCAGAGTGCAGAAAAGATAGGCAGATAGCCCCGTGGAGTAATACAGCCATGATCTTACCATTTCTACTTCATGTCATGGTATACTCAGTTGAGAAACTAAGAGCCTCAGGTCTGCTACCCAGATGGGGCAATGTTGCAAATCATTTCCACAGCGTACTTGCTGGAGTGCTCTTGTCTTCTTCCATCATCCGTTACTGAGCCCAGAATTGCCACAAGAGACCCCAACTCCCACCAGCCTCATTGATTCTCCCTACATTTTTCTCTTCCTCCCTTCCTCTTTCTTTTTCTTGAATCCCCTTTTAACCATGTTTATTTTAAAAACATATAATCTAATACCTATGTTAGTATTTAAAAAATAGGGAGTTTAGAAAATCTATCCAGTTGCAGTGGTGAGAGGTTTCAAATTCTTGTGTTAGACGGAAGGTGCTATCAAAATGGTTTCGAATGCAACAGTCTTTGCCTCATTTGCTGTAAGCTCATGCTGAATTTCCCTTCTAGTGAAACTGTTTGCTGTACTAAAGAAAAGAGCCTTGAGTGTTGATTGGACTGTCTCAAAAACAAGAGTTGGAATAGCAGAACCTCCATGAGAAAAATGAGGATAAAGCGACTTGTCCAAGCTGGAGAAAGCTGGAAGCAGCCAAGATTTGGATCTAGCTGTGTCTGAGCTCAGCACCACACTTGTTAACCACTATCGTCCCATGTAGGTCAGTGTATGTAACTATATTTGCTTCTTACAGATCCTCACCTTTTCATTGTGAGGATGGCAGCCCATAGCAATGTCTTTGGTCCTTCCCTTCTAGAAGTGATTCCCAGGGCCTTCCAGTCTTCTAGGTACTGTAATTCTCTCAGGTATATCTGATAATTCAAGGTTCAAGGAGCATTGCATTTTTAATTCTTAGCATAACCTTTGTGTTGCTGCTCTTACTTCCATCTGCTATGGTTATCCAGGCTCTAGTCTCAGCCCAGGCCAACCCTGCAACAGTATGTATTACTTTATATCATTGCCCAAACCAAATCCTATCCACAAATATAGATTTTACTAAATATTTTCAAAAAGAGACAGAGGAGGTAGTTTGCAAGGGGATAGCATTTTATTAAGAAATTGCTGAATATCTAAGTCTCTCTTCTTTGACTTGCAGCCGCAATTTCACTCTCTGCTCTAGCCATTTGCCTTCCAGGCTTCTCATCATCTCCTCTGGGTTCCTACATGGAGAAACTGAGCTCTCTGCCTGCTTCTATATCCAAGTTTACCTACCTCTACCAAACTACTGATGATATTGCCAAGTGGATCAAAATCTATTGTTTCTGAGTGTATAGATTTTTGTTGGACTCAAGCAAGTCAACAAGTTTTCATTTATGAATACCTAACCATTTTTAATACAGTAGGATATTGTGCATAATTAATGTAGACGGAAGCATGGTAACCAGGGCCAGTTAAATCCCATCCTGTTCAGGATGGAAGAGGAGATGATTAGGCTTCTTAGAGAGCCACTCATGAAATCTTTAGAATGAACAAGGCTTTTGTTTTCATGGAAGCATTTGTTACTGGAAAGGCTTCCTCACCTGCAAAATGAGGAGGCTGGAGAAAATTTTCTTTGACAGATCCTTCATCTGCATGAAACCATTGTAGGGACCAATGCGGCTGGAATTCATGTGTCCAATCCCAGCGACCTGGTGGGAAGATGACGACCACTCTAGGAAAGGCCTAACCTTGAGCATAAAAGCCAAGATACTTTTTAAGCAGCTAAGACTTTATGTCCAGCAAGGGCCTACAGTATATGTTAGAATGATGATAATGTGGACAAATCAAAGAAGTCCACCATGTAGGCACATATTCTGGTATCTTTTTGTTTTTATCAACTCTGTGTCCTGCCATGCTTATTTGGAGAAGGACAGTGTATGTTTTGTGAGGCTCTGAACAAAACTGTGGAGGGGACAGCAAACTTTCTATCTCTTTCCATGATCTCTCCTATCCTCCCACTACCTCATCCTTTATTCTCTTTATCCTGAGTAAATTACAGAGGAGGCTCAGTTCTGTGACTGTGATGATTCAAGAGTTAGTATTTGTAATGGAGAAGCAACTACGATGGAGGAATGTATTGGCTTCCAACCAGGCTGTGTCCAAACATTGACCATCTTCTTCTGCTAGCTACTGAGGATCCTTGGATTGAGAAACATAAGCACAAATTAACTCTCCTCCCTCTGACCCAGGACAAGAACCTGAAAATCTGAATTTCTCACAAATGCCTGTACCCAATTTTTATGCATATGTAAGTTTGATAACCACTCTGATACAGAGAAAGGTTATGGATGGAAGCTGGCATAGGAGGATCTATTGGGAAGGATGAGAGGATGGTGTTGGCATATGTGCACAGGCTGGGAGGCCCCTTAAGTATTAAGAAAGTTAATGAGGCAACCTTTGATGGTTCCTCCAGCACTTTCTTGTCCCTTGTCCCCTCCCCTCAACCTTCATTCTCAATTGACATATACTTGACTGGCTGCAGTGCAAGTCTGTTACTGTTCCACTGTTTCCCTATATACCCAGACACAGAGCTGCTGAAGTAAGCTGGTTTCTAGCCCTTCGAGAGGAGCAGTGATGACATATTTGCATTAACATCTGCCCATTTGTCTCCAGATACAGTCTAGGAAGCCTCATTTAAGTAGATGCTGCACACTTGTGGCCTCCTAATTAACTCCTGCACCTGTGAGTAGTCTTTGCAGCTGCTTTTGAGGCTCAGGGGGCTTCCACCAGGCCCTTACAGGTTTCCAGTCCATCTGTCAGCCTCTCCATCCTCATTTTTGACAGCGTGACTCAGCTGCAGCCAGAGCACAGAGGTCAGGCCTCCAGATGCCCTTTGCTAACTTCATCATCAGAACCAGAAATGGGAAACATGTCTTGGGGAGTGTGCTTCTGCGTGGCTTTGCTGAGGCTCATTAGCCACCATCTAGGAATCCTGAGACCTTTTCCCTGGGAAGAAAAGAGGGGAGAGCAAAGACCTGGTGAACTCCTGAGGAACAGAACCTGAGTCAGAGATTTAAATGCTGGAGCATGGCTCCTGGGACCAGAGCCAATGAGAGCTCAGACCACACTTGGTAGCTGTGGGGACGGGAGAACTTAACATCTGCTTCAAGGCTTTCTCTCTTCTTCACTTACTATCACCTACTTCCAAGGTGAAGTGGGGAATGGTTTTCACCCTGAAACAGTCCCTTGGAGCATATTCTGCACTGTCTGACATCCTACTAGGGTATTTTTCCCCATGGGAGAGGTGATATTATAACCCTTTAGGGAGCAGGTCATGCTCTCTGAGAATAATCATTTCTAAAACCTCAGACCCAAAGAGATGTTCTTTGTCCCCTTGTCCCTAATAACAGAATTCATGAAAAACTGATAGATGTAGGGAGAAGAGAACAGGGATAATAGAATGGCCAGGAGGCCCGAAAGGTAAAAGGGACTGAGTGAGAGGGAAAATTGATGGAGATGAGATCAGAAAGTTATAAGGGGACCTGACCATTTGGCTCCATAGACCCTTGTGGGGTCCTGTGGCTTTCATACCAAGTGAGATGAGAGCCTTCAGAGAGTTATGAGCAGAGGTGAGAAATGACACTAATGGGCTCATCCAGGCTGTTGTGTTAAGGGGTAAACATGGAAACAGAGAGGTCAGTTAGGAGACTATTGCAAAAATCCAAAGCAATCCAGATGTTGTATACAGTGCGATACAACAACGAGTAAAATCATGGCCAGGGCTTCATGTTTCTTACTTTCTAGTTAGGGGAGATGGACAATAAAACAAAGAAGCAGGTTGATATGCAATGTATCAGGTGGTGACAAATTGTATGAAGATAAGTGGGTAGAGAGAGATGGGAAGACATCTGCCTCCAGCTGAAATCGAATGATGGCAGCGGATCAATATTCCTACCAATAACTACTAAAGGAGACAGAAAGATTTTTTAAAAAATATTTTTGAAGGCTTCCAAATTCAATCAAAATTGGGGGCAAAGAGGCAATCACAGCGATATATTCCTCTGGGAATTGGCAAAAGTGTCAGAAAAGAGGTTCCATTAAAACATAGATTGGACACGTCATTCCTTTGGCCAATACCCTCTCATAAATATTCCTCTAACTTGGCATAAAGTTAACATATTTTCAGTGACCTACAGGCCCTGCAGTTGGACCCCTTGTTAGCTCTCTGACCATTTTCTATTGTGATTCTCCTTTGCTCACTCTGCTTCACCCACCCTAAATTTTTTGCTCCTTCTCAAACATGCCAAGCACATGCCTGACTCAGGGCCTTTGCACTTGATATGCTCTCTGTCTGGAATGCTCTTCTTCTAGCTATTATCATGGCTGTCTCCCTGTCCTTCTTTACTCAATGTTATCTCTTCAGTGATTCCTTCCCTGGCACAATATTTAAAATTATAATATCACTCCCAGAATTCTTTACCCTCCTTCTATGCTTTAATTTTTTTCTCTATAGCATTAATCACTATAGTCTTTACTACCTATTTGTTTTGATTACTTTCTATTTGCTTTTCTCAGAATGTAAGCTACATTGGATTTTTTTTTTTTTATGTTTTGCACTCATTGCTTAAAACTGGCCAATTGCAGGCCCTTGATAAATATTTGTTGAATAAACAAATGAGTAAATGACTCACGTAGCATCAACATTGATAAATTTCAACAAGAGAGTTGAATTCATTTCAAAGTGAAAGAAATGACAGAAGATGACACAAAATTCTCCCTCTTAGGAAGTACAGCATTTTAGGAAATAAATGAGGGAGTCTGGCAAACCCTACCAATATTCCCTTAAATTTTAAACTTAAGGGCTGAAGACTTGGGTGAACTACTGGAAAGTCAGCAATACCATTGCCTGCCATAGATCAGACCCGAAGAGGCCAGAAGCAAAAGTTTGTGGTCAGGCTATTCTTCTGACCCAGTTTCCAAAAAGCAGCTTGATCTTGCTTCAGTGTGAGGGGAAGGCTGCTACCAGGGAGTGAAATAGTCTAGTGGGAGGAAGTTTCAGTGAACAACCTACCAGGAACCATTTGCACAGCTGTAGACAAACCAGAAAAGTGAGAGAAAATGTAAAATTTTATTGTCTTATTGAACAGTCCATGAGCCTGTTGAATTTCTTTGTCATTCGTCTTTCCTCCCATATGACCTAATTACCCAAAAGTCGGCTATCTTCAGTCCTAAATTACAGCTCCCTGTTGAACGTGATATTTCACCACCATGTACTAAGGGTTCAATGTACTTTACCTGAATAAATAAGTGAGGCTAAATGCACCATACACAGATCATATGCTTATACCCAATCAGAGATTAAAATATTTAACAATAGATATGTTTTGGGCAGAAGCCATCCAGGATGAATCCCCCTGAATAACCAGTAGAGCTATACCAGTGAATACTGGTTGAATATCAGTTCACTTTTATCACCTACCCCTCTACCCGCCTCCATAGCTTAGATTCAAATATCATCATATGGACACCATACCTAACTGTGACAATATCCTTGACATTGTGATCTTCAGCCTTTTAAAATTTCCTAATGCATTTATTTACTTAGAGAAAGTTAATCGAGTCACCTATTAAGTCCTGCCTTTCCAAGATGTAGGCTTCTTAATGTTTTGCTGACTTTTGAGTAGAAATTTTTCATCACCAGTTATTAATTTTTTAGGCTTAGCCCCAGTATACCCAGGTTCTAGGCCAATAAACCAATGCTAATTTCCATGCTCACCCAGTTTGATCTTTTATTATCTTGGCAAAAGGAATTTGTGAGGAAAATAATTTACTGATAAACTCTGCTTTTATATTCAAAGAGCTCTTATAAGTACAAGCATCTCTTCAATGATATAAAACTTCTTTTTTTCAAGATTAAACAGAAAACTTTAAAACACTCAAGGCAATAAAGTCAAATTCTAATTCATTTACGTGGTCAATAAAATGGAACTGAAAGAGAGAGGCATAGTGGATTTTCTTTTTAATGATCTACCCAGTTTTTAAAAAAATTTCATTATCTTCCAGAAAATAAGTTAGCTAAGATGATGTCTTTTCTTTATAGGAGACAGAAATTTCCAGTGAAGCTGTTATTACTCACTCAATTTTCAAATAATATAATCAGCTAAAGGGAATGTTGTGTCTAAAAAATTAATATCTGGTTGGCTAATAAACACATATCATTTCTTTGTAAACCATGACATATTTCTATGTCATTTTATTTAATATATGTCTGCCTCATTTCAGCATTCATTATGGAAGCAGAGAAAATTCTTTTATTTTATTGAATGCAAATATGCGAGCAGTAAGAAAATGATATTTCAACCGAATGTCCCTAGAATTTTCAGCATTTGTTCTGCAATATTCTAACACATACCATCCATACATTCAATCTCCTTCTTTACCTGCATAAAGTTGTTTTACACCAGTTGCTATAAAAAATGTTCAAGTTCATTTAAATACACACACACACAATGGAAGTATACTTTCAACCACCATAATTACACTATTACACATCTCATGCACTGTAAATAATAAATCTAACTGTTCTAAGCATCTCTTCTTGCAACAAGTTGCCAGCTCTTTTTCTTCCCAAAGACAAGTAAGATGTAAAAAAATTAATATGCAGCTAAGAGAAGTTATAGTTAACAGGGAACCATCATCTTGAAGATTAGAAGTAAGAACAGTCTTTGGAAAAATGACTTGCAATAGACAAAAAAATAAAAAAACACTGTTATGTTTTATGAAATAAGAAGAGAGAGCTTATATCATGAAAGGAAAATGACTGTGTCCTATTCATGAACACATGTGAGAGCATTTTCCACATAGCACTCACTAAATAAATATTTGTCAATTTGAAAGTTGAAGAAAAAATTTCCAAACTAAAAGTAACACCCGGGTGTGTATATCAACATCTAAATACATTCTGGGTAAATTTCATATTTAAAGAATAAAAGATGAGTAGGCGGATAGGTGGGTAGGTGGGTGGGTAGGTAGATAGATATATATATAGATGACAGACGGATGGATAGATCGATGGACATATGGTTGGATAGATAGTTTGCTTGGTTCTCCTTTCCAAACGTTTATGTAATAATACCCTCTTCTACTTGACAAAAGAAAGGGCTACCTCATCTCCATCCATAAAATTAATATCGTACATTATTACATTTACTTGGTGTAAAAACCTCTGGAACAATTTAGAATAATAGTATCAGGATTGAGAAAGTGAATGACCCTAAGGTCTTAATGGAAAACACTTGTGCAAATCAGGAAAGTAGTATTTATTGCTTTAAGTAAAATGAATGATAAGTTACGGAGCATTAAAAAATATTTTCACGCTAGTGAATGTGTGATTTTTGGCTTCTTATACACAAATCTAAGCTATTGAGTAACACTGCTATGGAAAATACTTTATATTCCTTTCTACCCATACATTAGTTTGTATTTCCTAAAACTTTATATAAGTGTATTCTTTTTAGTCTGACATCTTTTATTTAGCATAATTCCTTTGTAATTCAACCATGTTATTACACGTATCAATAGTTCGTTGTTTTTATTAACAAATGGTGTTCAACTGTATGGCTATACCACAGTTTATTTAGTGATTCATCTGTCAGTATACATTTAGGTAGATTTTGGCTATTACAAATAAAGCTGCTGTGAACATTTGCATACAAGTCTTTGTATGGCCATACACTTTCTTTGCTCCTGTTTAAACATCTAGGAATGGAACACATAGATCATATGGTAGGTATATATTCAACATTTTAAGAAACTGGAAAACTATTTTCCAAAGTGGTTGTACAATTGTACATTGTCACCAGCAATGTATGAGAGTTAACAGTGCTGCCACATTCTCACCAATACTTAGTATGGTGATTCTTTTTAATTTTAGCCGTTCTAATAGGAATGTAGAGGTTTTAATGAGGTTTTCATAGGCAGTTGCATAATAACTAAGGATGTTGAAACTTTTTATGAGTTTATTTGCCTTCTCTATACCTTCTTTGATGAAATGTTCATTTAAATGTTTTTTCCTTGGGTTGTCTATTTATTATTGAATTCTGTGAGTTCTTAATACATTCTGAATATAAGTCCTTTATCAGGTATATGATATGCAAATATTTTCTGCAAGTCTGTGGCTTTTCTTTCCATTCCTAGAGTCTTCTGAAGAACAGATATTTTTTTAAAATTGACAAGGTCCAATTTTTTTTTTTTTAATGGATTGTTCATTTGATGTCATTTCTAAGAAAATATTGCCTAACCCAAGGGCACAAAGGTTTTCTCCTATGTTCTCTTACAAACATTTTGTAATTTGAAGTTTTAAATTTGTCTGTGATTCATATTGAGTTAATTTCTGTGTACAGTGCAAGATATGGATTAAAGTTAATCTTTTTTTTTTTTTGGTCATATGGATATCTAATTGTTCAGCATAATTTGTTGAAAAGACTCTTCTTTCACTAGTGAATTGCCTTGGCACCTTTGTCAAAAATCAGTCGTTTGTATATGCATTGGTTTATTTCTGTACTCTTAAATGTGCTCCATTGGTCTGTCTACCTTTATGTCAACGGAGAATCCATTTTTTGTCTTTTCCAACTTTCGGTAGTTGCTCGTTTACCTTGGTCTGTGATTACATCACTTCAATCATCAAGACCGGCATCATGAAATCTCTCTCTGCTCTGTCTTCACGTCACCTTCTCCTCTGTGTACCTAAAATTCCCCTTTGCTTCCCTTTCATAAGTCTAACTGTGATGCATTTAGGACCCACCTGTATAATCCAGGACAATCTCGCCATCGTAAGACCCTTAACTTAATCACGTCTATAAAGACTCCTTTATTCCCCCCATATAAGGTAGCATTCACAGATTCCACAGATAAGGAGGTGGATATCTTTTGGAGGATGACTTTTCAGTCTGCCACAGTATGCCCTCCAGCTCCTAACGATTCATGTCTGTCCCACATGCAAAATACATTCACCCCATTCTAACATCCCCCAAACTCTCAACCCATTACAGTTTTACTCAAGTCCAAAATCTCCTCTAGATATCATCAGCCCCAAAGTTCCAACTCTCATTGTCTAAATCATCTAAATAAGGTGTGGATGAAGCTCTGAGTTTGAGTCATCCTGAGGATAGATTCATCTCCTTCTATCAACCTGCAAAACTAGAAAACAGATTATCTGATTCCAAAATACAACAATGGGACAGGCATAGGGTAACAGTGGTGGACATTTCCATTCAAAAAAGGAAGAAAATGGAAGGAAGAAAGGAGTGACCAGTCAAAATCAATTCCAAAATCCAGCAAGAACAGCAATTATTCCTTTATGTTTCAAGGCCTGGGAATAATCTTCTGTGGCTCTAGGCTCTACCCTCTGCATCTGTAGATTTAGACTTGGGGTAATTCTTCCTTTTTCTTGAGGTGTAGCACATGTTTGTAGCTGAATAGTTTCATCAGCCTGTTTCATGCCTGTGGAATTTTGGGAATCTGATATCCTTTCTTCATTTTATCCTATTTCTGTTTCTTTTCATTTACACTGGTAGTGTTTCTGCTGGCATGACATTCTCAAAAACCTTGTGGGTCTCCTGTGTATATCATGGCAATTCATTCTATTACACAAGAAGATCCTGTACAAGTCATTCCTGGATAATTCCATCTCTATTTCTGGCTTTTGCTGAGATCCTTAAGGAGATCCATGAGTCACAGTCTTAATCTTGTTAGAACTAGCAAAAGGTTATTCAGCCACACTCTTGGTCTTCCCTCCAGAACATGCTTTTCTAACAATGAATATCCCAATTTTAGCATCTTTTGTAATCTAGATAGGATGAGAATTTCCTAAGTCATCGAGGCCTCATTTCTTTTTGTTTAATAGTCTCCTCAACTTATCTCTTTCATCTTGCATTTTATTATAAGCATCAAAAAGAAAACAGACCATACTTTCAACACTTGGCTTGGAAATATTCTCAGAATGAATATCCAATTCATTGCTTACAAATTCTGCTTCCCACACAACTATAGTACACAATTCAGGTAAGTTTTCTGCAATTATATAACAAAGATCATCTTTCCTCTAGTTTCCAGTGACATGTTCCTTGTTTTCTTTTGAGCTTAATACTAAAAGCAGGTGAAGACATAAAAGAAATTATGCATGAATATTCCTCATGATCATAGATACAAAACCAAAATATATAGCAAATCAAATGCATCTGTTGGGCGCTCTGGCGGCTGCACAGGACCCCAACAGGTTTTTCTTTTCCCTAGAGGGTTGGGGCCAAAGGGATTGCCCTTTTCTCCCCCCCAGGACTTGGGGCAAAAAGAGATTCCAAGACATGGGTGAGCATGCCGCTGCTCTCCCAGATAGGGAACAAACACATACACACGCAGCGGGGGTTCTGTCAGGCAGTTCCGGACAACATGCCAAAGGTAACTGGGATGACAGGATTGGCTGCTTGATTCCTTTCCGCTTGGGCATGGCATTCCTCCTTATAAAAGGCACAGAACATAATAAACAAATTTGGGGGGAGGACTGCCTTACATAACATCTTCCAGTCCTGAGTGGTGCAGGGCTGATGGGCTAGTCCCTGAAGGACAGTTTCTGCCCATGGAGAATTAGGGCCATCCTTGGCAACAGCCTTTTTTAGTTCTTTTAAATCCTGGGCTTCCCAAGGATACCAAGGGGCTGGTCTGTTGCCCTCCCCCCCCAGATTAACATTAACAGGGTAGGCTTGAAATGAAGGTTTTGGTTGATCTATGGGATTTCCCCATGTATCTTCAAGTGGTTCCGGTTTACTGAAAAGAGGAGCTGAAACTGGGAAGGCTTGGGGTTGTTCGGAAAAAGGCGGGGGTGGGCTTTCAAATTTAGCCCAATTGGTATTTTGAAGCAGAGTCTTATGACCCTGCTTTTCTTCTATCTTTTCACCAAAAGTGGAAGGTCGGGATAGAGCTTTGCACAAGGGGCCCCATCGGCCGTTGCTTCGGGTTGCGGATAACCCTTTTCACTAATTGTATTGTCCTGTGCTCGCTCCTCAGCAAAAGCTGTCTGAATGCACTCTGTACGCAGGGAGTCTGAGTCGTCTTTAGTGCTAGGCTTAAAACATAGTTTAAGGGCGGATACAGTGGGATAAAAGCCTAAGGGTGGCTCGACTCCGTGGTGGACTTCCCTCTTCTGAGCCAGGGCCTGAAAACGGTCCCAGGTATCATATGAGAACAAATCAGCCGGGAGTGCCCAAGGTGCTGTAGATGGAACAGCCGCCCAAGGTGTGGCAACAGCAGCGTCTGAAAGCTCTAACCCCGGACTTTTTAACAAATACTTTAGAGACTTAAGGGCTGGATCGCTGGGTTTCTCTTGAAAATTCCCCGTGGCCAAAAACTAAAAAGGAGAAGACAGAGAAAGAAACGAAAGTAAAAGGAAAGATACGACCTTGAGGCCATTGGTACTTACCCCAATAGCAGATTTCTCTTGAATGTTGTCCTTTCTGAAGCTCCGCACTGTAGGTCAGGGCCTCTTCGTCATCTGTCTTTCAGGATCGTGCGGCGTTTTTGACCATCCCCGTGGAAAGGAAAAGGTGAAAGTGGTATGAGGCACCGTCCTCACACGGAGCACCAGCTGTTGGGGTCCCGTGCGGCCGCCGCAGACACCCAACATGCATCCATATGTAAAAAGAATAATACATCACAAACAAGTAGAGTTTATTCCGGAAATGTAAGAACAGCTCATCATTCTAAAGAGAATCAATATAGTTCACCATATTAACAGACTAATAATAAAAAGCCATATGATTATCTCAATTGGTGCAGAAAAAGAATTTGATGCTGTCATCCCAATAATACCTAGTAATACAGGCCAATGTATTTCTCAGAACAGAAGAACCATGTCATTAGGCCATTACTTACATAGCCAGAGGTGAGCCAGTGGCTACCTAAGTGTTCTAAGGAATAAAGCCACAAGAATATCACTTGGACAATGATCTTTCCAAGTCAAGCTCCTTGGGGGGAGTTGGGGGGAAGATACCCATTTCAAGAAAATGTTTCTGTCTGTCATCAGCACTTTACATAGATCTGGGTCTTAGAAGAAATGAATAAGAGAAGAGGATGGGGAACACTTCAGGGGCCTTCACACGTCTTTTGATGTTTTAATGAGATTAGAGAATATCATTTTTTGTCTTAAATAAAAGTTCTGCAGAGAATTTAAACAGTGCTCTTCAGACTTCCTCTTCTGTTATGAGACAATAAAGGGCATTGATGAGTCCAAAACATTTTTCTCTTAAAATTTAAAACTTTTTCTCTTTTCTTTGTGCTTTTTTCTTCTACAGCCTCAGAAATATGTACTCTTTATTTGCCCTTTGAGACAACAGTACCAGAGAGTCTCCTATTAATGCCTTGGAGAAGGGCACATGGAGGATTTATTCTAGTAACAAAAGGCTTGAAACCAATTGTAGCCATACTTTCCGCTTGTTTGACCATTGCTTACAATGATCCAAAGTTCTGAACTCAGCCCACAAGGCCCTACAACATCAGCACTTTCTCCGTGACACAGCTTCTCACTCGCTAAGCTTCAGTTACAATTTCAGTTTCTCAAAATCATAAAACTTTCTTAAATGTTATGCTGTCAGACATACTGTTCCGTTTATTTGTGGTGCACTTCCCATCACTTTCCACCTTGTTAGCTCCTATTTATTCGTCAAGTCTCATCTTAAATGTCTTTTTCAGAGATACCTACCCTGAACACACTCCAACCCATCTAGGAATTGTTCTCCAATACACTTCCTCTCAGCACCTGGTAGGATTGCTTCATTGCACTTAGCGCGACTCGATGTTTTGTATCCAACTGTGATCTTTTACTTGGTATCTTTCTCCCCACTAAATTGTAAACTCCTTTCAGGCATGGATAAAGCTATGTCCCCTTTATACACCATTATGTCTCCAGTGCATAAAAAAATTCCTACTACATAGGAAGCCCTTAATACTTACTGAATAAATACTGAATGGACTACCACTATCCTTCTTTACTCTAAGACTTGATGCAAAGTGAATATCTCAGTTTTAAGCCCCCCCAAAATGTGACTGTAATTTTCTCTCAACAGCATAGCATACCTATTAAAATTACATGTACTGCTAGAATGCTAATTAAATTATTGTAGCCTCAAAGAATAAGACACAGATTTTGAATGGGAAGAGAGATAGGAGTGTTACAGACTCAAGCGGCTTTACCACCTGCTCCATCCAGTATTATTACCATGGGTTGCAACCACGTATGATCAGATAGTTTAGAATAAAAATAGTTTTGCAACAACTTCCTATAAATTCTTTTACTTTTTTGTACTTCTCCCAAGCATTTTCTCATACAATACTCATGTAATGGTAAATGGTTAATAATTTTATTTTTTTAGTGGCCTCTTACTGTGTGCTTGACTCTGTGATAACCATCAGCACAAGGAATCCAAGAAGTCTGTAATGCAGATAATCTACTCAGGTACTGAATATAGTATTATATATTTGTGTTCATTTGTTATCTTCTAATTGCTTACCATTTGAAATAGCATCTCGAAGTTGGGGTAACAAGGTTGAAATGCCCAGCCTATTGTTGCACAAACCATACATCTGCATCTCCCATTTCTTAGTTGCTAGACAACTACTGTGTCCAGCTTCACTGTGACAATGACAAAAAATAATGTTGACCATTTGCTCCTAGCCTAATGTTTTGTTTAATTAATTGGTTGCCAGGCACAGTTAATACTATTTTGATGTCCAAAGACATGCCTAATGGGGATAGCAATATCTAATAGACTCAGAATCCAAGAGCTAAATGGGACCTATATGAGATCAGTCCAAACTAGAATGACAACATTATAACTTCAACATAAAGACACATGGCTTGATAAATAATTGGGGGGTGGGTGGAGGTAATGGTTCAGAATTTGAGACTCGAATCGCCCCAAGACATCTCAGAATTAGATTACCCTAGCTAAAATGTACAGAATAGTTTTTTCTCTTCTTTCACGAAACTAGTAGCATAATGAGTATTTCTGGATTCCAAGACATCCCTCTGACCAATAAAGAGTAAAGGGTCAGGGAAATGGATGAACTTACTCTCCAGTCTTCTTGAGAAGTCAGGAAAGTGTTGTTGGCATGGGACCACAAGCAGAGAAAACACCAGATAAGAAGCTTGCATGACACTAGGACCCATATAATTGGGAGAGTAAGCAATCATAGGTAAAAGTGAGACAGACATAGGGAGAAAAGATAATCACAGAAAGGCTTCTTGGTCACAGGGAGGATCAAAATGAGTGATATGGTGGACTTCTGTGCCCATGGGCAGGTGAGGGTCTCAATGGGGTGCCATGTGGGTGAGGAAAGTGTGTTTTGCAAGCTTTTTTCACCCAGAAATTTCCAGTGGCTGTTTTCAAACTACAAACATAATGTTCAATATATGTACAATGTGGTATTTTCTGTTATTTAAATTGTGCTTGCCTGATGTTTCAAATAATCTTTAAAGTGTTGGAAAAAGGGATTCTGGTACCTGGCAACATGCTATGAAAATCATCAACTGTTTTCTCTTTTTCATTCCCTTCTTTTCTAGAGTAATATCCAATTTATCCACTTTTTAATGTAGCTCCATTCTGCCCACACCAAAGTCCCTGGGTCACCTTTCTTTCCATGATGCAGGTCTAGTTCCCTAAGTAGAATTCCAGAGATAACTGTTGTTATCTTTATTGAGATATTTTATTGTTGTATATACAGTTGAATTATATCACTTCCCACAAAGTGACATTTAGGAATATTCAGAGTTCTCTTTTATATTCATTCTTGGGGTGGGCTGGTGTAGATGTTGGGTTCGCCTAGCCTAGATCCATCCCCAGCTGCTGTGAGTGTTGGTTGCTGATGGCTCTCAGCTGTCTCCTTTTTTGGAGAATTGCTTTTGGCCAAGGGAATTTCGCTCTGGAAAGTAAGGCTCTGTCCTCTGCCCAGGGGCAGCTCCTGACCAGTGACTAACTGCTGTATGGTTAAACTATGGAATTGTTGAAACTAGAGAAGAAGGCTGAGCAGGAGGATACAGGAAGTAGCTAAATGACTTTGTCTCTTCCCCAGCAGTCATTCTCTATAAGCTTAACTGAATTTATTCCCCTGTGATCATTCTCTTGCCCAAAGGAGTTAAGTGTCACATTTACACCAACCCCCATCTCCACAATGGGGAGAAGACAAAGCAACTGGCTGAGCAGGAGACAGAGAATCTAAAAGCTGAAAAACCCTGAAAGTGGTAGGAAAAGGTCACTTTTGGGGAAAAAAATAACCTTCAGCATGAACTTCAGAGATGACATTGGAGGACACGATCTTCTTTGGAAAGAGCAAGGATGGTGATTCAGTACTTAAAAATGCATTTGGAACAACTGTAGAAGCACAACTAAAATTAGCTACAATTGGTAATAAGAACTCTTACATAAAAATAACAATAATGAAAAGTAACAGTAGCTACTGTTGATTGATTACCTGCCCAGTGTGAGGCTCAGTGCCAGATTCTTTACATTTTTCATCATAATCCCTCCGACATACCTGTGAGGCCGGACTGAGTCCAGTGCTCATCTCTTTTCCCAACACCATGTTGCCTCTTGTTCCATTATAAACGCCCATAGGAAAGAGTAGTGCAGAACGAGCAGAAAAAGAGAAATAGAATCAATAGAAATATCAATTCCTTCCCCTTAGCACACAGCACAGTGCCTGGCATGTGATAGCTGCTTAATAAATATTTTCAGAGTAAATAGAAGACTAGAAGCTCAGATACCAAATTTTAATAATGGTTAATTTTAGACAGTGGGACCAGGAGCTGCATTTCCCTTTGTATTTTCCCGTAGCTTTCCGCATTAAATTTGTATTTTCATAAATTAGAAAATAATAACAGTGTATAACTATAAACCACTGTTTAGGTATTTTGAAAATTATTATCAGTTTAATTTCTAAATGAAGAGATTTTTGGTATACATAAAGCCTTCCTGTATATCACTTGGACCTTAACTTATTGGTGTATACAAATCCTAGGTTGCATAATGCCTCTTAGAAACGGCATCTGCAGATCTTCATTGTGAAGGCTGCTCTGAATCCCAAATCGAGGGCTGCTGCAGTTTTCCCCAGGGGGAGGGGCTACTGTTAGGACACCTCTTCTCCTGCTCTCTGAAAAGGGAGCTCCTACTTTAATTTATGGCCATGGTGAGGTCTTTAAAAGAGGGAGAGTCCGAAACAGGTCTGTGTTTCATAACAGCCAGCAATGACCAAAGTAATTCCTAGCCAACATGATGGCAGTCAGATCCAAAAATTACAAAGCTAAGAAGTCTGCTTAGATTAAAATATGACTGTCATGACTCAGTTTTCTGGAATTATTCCCTAAAATTCTATCCTTAGGTTGGGTAAGTGAAAATGCTCTGAAATGTCACTTTCTGTTCCCCGGTGAACCACTCTCTGACAAGCACTCTCTGAATCAGTCCTCTGCCAGGTGACCTTGACCCAGAAACTGAACCATGCTCCTGTCTTATAGATGAAGGAACTGAGGCTCAGAGAACTTCTGCCAAGGAGAACAGCTGGTTGGAAGCAAGTCTGTCTGAAATGAGAGACTAGGTTTCCTGGTTGTCTGCTGCTATTTCTGTGGTACCCATGGAAGAGAAGAGTTTGTCCTGGCTCTTCTGGACACCTCCCAGTCCAGAAGTCACTCGACACTCTTTCCTAGGCTGGGCACTCTTCATCCATACCATCACCAGCTGCCTCCTGGAAGAATTCAGCATAAGGATCCTTTCCCTGTCCTCAGCTGACGTTTTTCCTGTCTTCTGCCTGTAGGTGTCCTCAGCTGACGTTTTTCCTGTCTTCTGCCTGTAGGGGGTGGAGGTGCTCCTTCCTGTGGGGTCACAGCTCCACAGAGCTCCCGAACAGGCCCAGTCCTTTGAACACCACTCTTCTCTGACCCCTCTCAACCAGTATCCCCTCTGTCTGATGCTGCTTTTTATAGGATGGATGCCTTCTTTCAGCTGTAGTTTAATGAACATCAAACCAGATTTGGCTGAGTAGCTTTGGTCAAGATCTTAGAAACAAAACAGCTTACACTTGCTACTTGCCCTGTTCTCAGCCCAGATCTTTATAAGATAACATTTTATTTTACATTATTTATTCCAGGTATAGTTGTTGGGTCCTGTCCCTTTCCCCCTCTCTTGAGATCTTGCCTCCATGATCTGCCAGCTTCCCCATATCTCCTGAGCTTGGGGCCCTCACTTGCGGGGCCTCCTAGAGAAGGGATTTCTGCCTCTAGATTCACTCTGCCACTTGCTGAGTATGTGTTAAATTAAATCATGTTATCCACATTTTTTACCTATCAAGATGTCAATTTCATTTGGTTTAACCTGATATAGGAAAGTCCTACATGAACACCAAGATACCAGGCAGCATTGAATTGTACCTGGCTGAAATTTGAAACTGTATTTTCATTTTTAGAGGACTTGACTTTTTTAGCCAAACTCATACTACATAGTCATACATCCTCATATATATGGGTGTGTGTATGTGTGTGAACATGTTTGTCTCGATACCTGTTTTATTTTATTTTCACAGACTGCCCTTTAAAATGGAAACAAATACAAAGAGGAAGCCAAAGCCTTAGGTCCTGCACTCTGCAGACATACAGGGTTCCCGTTCACAGGGGACTGTGCCCTTGGTGGGCAGATTCTAGCAAGGACCACAATCTTCGATGCCTTGAAGTGGGCCCAGCAATTTCATTCTGCGGTAGGCTTGATTCCCTGTCAAGGTAGCAGCCAAGCTCCAGAACAGAGGAGCCAGCACTTCTGTCTGCTTAAGAGGAAGTTTTGGCTCAGTCACCACAGGAGGTCTCAAAGTGAGGCTGGAGCAATTTGCAATTAGACTCTCATTTGAGTTTTTCTTACTAACAGCTATTTAGAGAAGGACTTTAGATATGCTAGCTGATGATTCTGGGAACAGGGTTTGTTTCTATCCATAGACTGGCAGGCAGAGGGATTTCAGCAGAGCCATAATTTAAATACTTGAGGAAAAACACTCATGAAGCAGATATTCCATCTTTGTTTTTTTGTGGTAGTAATATTTTATCTGTTCTCATGACTATTTACCCTAGCAGATATTGGACCCCACATGTTATTTGGATGACCTTGGACAAAGCATTCAATCTCTCTAAGTCTCAGTTTTCTCATCTGTAAAATGGAACACGAACATGTTCCTCATAGGATTGTTGACTGTGTGAGATAGTGTTTACATTCTCGAGGAGCAGGTAGACAGCCAGTAAATGATTATACCAGTAAGGTTTGGTTGTCATTAGGACAAATGATGAAAAGGAAAAAGCAGGGTACTTTGAAAGTGACTAATGAGGATCTAGTTTGGTCTGGGGTACCAGTGAAAGCTCTGCTTCTTAGGGGAAGTGTATTAAAGAATGATGTCATTATTATATCCAGTTAGGAAAAGAAAAAGTGAGGGTCTTGAGATTATTGCAAAAGTATAGATCTACAATCTTCCTTTTCCTTTTGGTAAAGGAAGTAGATAAGAACAGTGGTTATTAATAGACACTTTCTTATTCCCTTTTAATGTTTCTAAATGTACTTAATTAAGCAAAATAAAGGAATTAAATAAGTTAGTAGTAGACTCCTACTTTAGTGCAGGGTTCTCAGCAATGGCACTGTTGACATTTTGGAGTCAGATAATTCGTTGTTGTGGGACCTTTCCTACGCAGCACAGAATGTTTAGCAGCGTCCTTGGCCTCTTCCCACCCCCTGTCATGACAGTAAAAAATGTCTCCAGACATTGCCAAATGTCCCCTGATGGGCATAATCACCCCCAGTTGATAATCACTGTTCTAGTGAATTCATCTTAGAATCACATAGCACTTGGGGTAGAGATAAACTATCGATAAATAGTTCCCCATGTTTGAGGACAGGAGAGAATATATAAAAACAAACAAGTAAAAATGAAAACAAAGTC
The DNA here is from genome assembly GCF_027409185.1 of Cynocephalus volans. Classification (NCBI taxonomy): domain Eukaryota; kingdom Metazoa; phylum Chordata; class Mammalia; order Dermoptera; family Cynocephalidae; genus Cynocephalus; species Cynocephalus volans. Next base: position 51,066,771 of record NC_084470.1, read on the forward strand.
AGTCTGCCTTTGTCAGACTTTGGGGTGGGCCACTTGGCATGATAACTTCTGCCTGAGACCTGACTGTATTGGGTAATTCTATTGTCCACTTTGTTAAGCTGGAACTAGGTTGCCCAGAATTCCTATCCCTGGTAGCTCAAAAGAGAAACCCGCACCAAATTTTGTAGGCAGAAGTAAAACAACAGACATTACTCTTCGAAGGACTTCAGGGTCTGATAGAGGGATGGACAGATGCAGAGCAGCACAGTGGCTCCAGCTGTCCCCATCCTCTTCCACTCCTCATCCAGATCCTCCCAACAGCTGGTCCTGCTGACCAACCGCTACCCTAGCTCACCAACTTGACCATGGAATGCAGAGATGGGAGCCTTACAGAGGCAATAGATTTCTCCCCATGACAGTCCTACTTGGGTAACTGCATGTACATGCCTTATCACACTTCCCTGCCATCTCTGACTTGTCCACTGAATAGTGCTTCAGGGGGTCTAGGTCTTAGGACTTGTTCTCTGACCTCATGACTCCTTCTTCCAGAACTTCATTTCCTCAGCTCCTCCCTCAATTGGATAATGTGCAATTTCTATAATAAATCCAATCCCTTATTCCATAACGCTCATTGTAGCTGAGTGACTGAACTTTGATAACATCGCTCTATCCCTTAGCCTTCCCCAGAACTAGAATTTCAGAAGCCACCGCTATCTAAGCTATTGTTAATCATATCCATCCCACGGGATGACACTTGGGACATGAATCATCACTCAGAGGCTGAGAGAATCAGGGCAAGCAGTCCACTTCCTTCCTAATTCAATAGGTACCAATACATTTATCTCTACTGTAAGAGCATGCCTGTTTCAAGAGCTCAATTTGTTTTGCCTGCACTGGAGGGTTATAGACTAGAAGAAAATGAACTCTTCCTAAGGCTGAAAGAGTAAAGCTTTCCCCTTAGCAGCCCCAGGTTTGGAACTTAAGCTGTGCTGATAAGTTCGGCAGAGCAGGGCCCACCACACTCTGACCAAGAGTGGGTGACCACATGGCAGCCTTGGTATTCCCTGTGTTCAGGTTCCGCAGAAGCAGACTCAGAGAAAAGGATTCAAAGCAAGTTGCTCACTTAACAACAATCAAAGGAGACATTGAGTGAAGAGTGGGGAAGAGAGACAGGACAGTGCAGGCAGGCAGCCAATAAGAGGTTCGTTATTGAGCAAATGACTGCTGTGGCAACTAGTGCTCAATCCCACTGGGGAACTCTGGGAACCAGTGTAGAAGGCACTGATTTATCCCACCTGTGGATGATGCTTGGGAAGAAGGATTTATGTTAATTATTGATGTCCACTTCCAACCTGCTCTGCACACAGGCAGAAGACCTCAGCTGCCGGAGATTCATGTGCTGGCAGCTGAAAGTTGGCCAGCATGAACCAAAATGGCAAGGCCCACAGGAATATGCAGAGAAGTACTAACAGCATTTGGTACTCTGCAACGCCAGGTTTTGTGCACATGGCTCAATACTCAGAAACTAGATTTAAAAAAAGAAAAGCATTAAAAAAATTAAAAAGTGTGTGCACTGTGTCTTGTTTCTAGTGTCTCAGAGAGTGATATACCACTGTCTTTGAATCTTAAATCCTGCAGACTAGAGTATTCCCTGCTCATATTCCTCTGATCACTTTAGAGCGATGCAGAGCATGTTATAGTTATTTGCTCAGTTTGTTTATTTTCTATTCTTCCTGGCTTTACATCATTTTCAGACTTAATGATCATTCCTCTGTTTCTTCTTCTCTTGGTCAAAAATGTACCTTTGAACAAAAAGAAGGAGATAAGAGATTGTTACTGGAAACTTCACAAAGTAAATTTGATGAGCAGTGTTCGATGGATGTGAATTTTAGCCTATTAAGAAAACTGATCCCACACCCTTCATATCCGTAGGATGACCTATACAAAGGTTTTAAATTGAAAATTGCTTGGGCCAACACTGTGACTCACTCGGGAGAGTGCGGCACTGGGAGCACAGCGGTGCTACCGCCGTGGGTTCGGATCCTATATAGGGATGGCCGGTGCGCTCACGGGTATGTGGCAGTAGTCACGTACTCCACATCCTGGGACATTGCTGAACTGTTTAGTTTGGTCCTAGAGTTCAAACATGGTGTTGGTCCATAGAACTATAAATTAACCTACATAATGTTGAAATGGATGATGTGACCCTTACTTATGAATTTAGCATTTGTTTAAAGAACAAGATGTAACCATTAACCAATCACTAACTCATATCATACTAGATAACTAATGTAAAGCTTGATTAAGGGGATTGTTCCCTCTCCTCCTCTTTTTGTGATTATAAAAATGCTGATGCTCTGTTTGTACCTTGGAGCACTTCCCAAGGTAACTTGAAAGTGCTTTTCTGGGCTGCAGTCACTCATTTTGGCCCAAATAAAATCTTTGTTGGTTTAGCTGTGCCTCAATTTCCTTCCTCAGCTCAGCAAAAGGATTGCTGTAGAAAAATGCCCCCCTAATTCCCTTCGGCATGATGCAAGTTGGCTATTTGCTAGAGTGAATGAAGAAATTACAGGAATATCATTACACATTCCTCTCCTGCAGGAAATGCCTTTAGTCTGTGAGAGCTTTTCATGCCAAAGGGATGAGATGGGCCAGGGCAGGGCTCGGAGGACTTAGTATTCTGACTCTGGGTCCTGAGGGCTGGCTCTGATGAAGCCTTTAATGGAGGAGAGTCTTGGAGATCCCTGTGTGCCCAGGCTTGCTCTCTGGCACAGGGACATTTACAGGGATCCTGGGAAAATGCCAAGCTAAGAACAAAATGTACCTATGACTAAATGTCACTTGTTATAGCACTCAAGGAAAAGAGAGAGTGAAGGAGGTATGGGAGAGGGAAAAAGAGGAAGAAAAAGGGACAAAGAAAGAATGGAGAGATGGATCAGAGTGCTTCCTGCTGCCCAGCCCTGTGAATTGTGTCATTTAATTTAGAGATGACATCCCTGAAGCTCAGAGAGTTAAGTGACTTTCCTAAGGTGACTTAGCTAGTCAATGGCAAAGCCAAATTCAAATTCAAATTTGAACTCCAAAACCAATACTTGTATCCACTTTGCACCCCAACACAAGCTTAGCAGTCTACGGGCAACTGGGTAGGGTGCAGCTCTCTGCAGAGGTGAGGAGCACCCAATGAAAGCAGCTACCCAAGTGACACCATTTGTGATAACTAAATAATAAATAACATTTGAGAAATTGCCGTATGCTACACACTATGCATGACATGTAATCTTCAGAATAATAGTTCTCAAGCCTGGTAACACATTAGGATTACTTGGGGAGTTTATGTAAATGTGTGAACACCTGGCCTTGCCCTGGATCTATTATATTAGAGTCTCTCAGGGTTGGAATGCAGCATCAGTATATTTTTTAAAAGATCCCAGGTGATTGTAATAAATAATCAGGGTTAAGAACAATTGCTTAGAACTATGGCTCCCAAACTTTAGCATGCATAGAATACTTGGAGTATTGATAAAACAGTAAGCAATACTTCTGGGCATCGCTGTCAGAATTTATACGTCTGTAGACCTGGGCTGAAGACCACAATTTTGCATTTTTAACAAGTCCCCAAATGATGCTGATGCTGCTTTTCTGGGGACCTCACTTTGAGAACAATCAATTTAGAACAACTTTGAGGATGTTGTTACAGTCATTTCCATTTTTCATGTGAATAAACTGAGGCTTGGTAATGACCAAGCCAGAACTTGCACTCAGTCTATGATCCATGTCCTTAAAAATCTTTGCTATATTTGCTTCATATTGTACAAAAATTGATCAGGCCTGAATTTGCCAAATGCTTCACTGAAAAGCAGCCACAGCCGGTTTCCAGCATTGTGTGAAAGTCTGCCTGGTGGGCTACATGAAGTCAGTTCCAAATTCTTGTGTGCTGGCAAGAAGGAAGACACATTAAAGACTAAAAGCTGATTTAGCTTCATTAATCAATATAACATTAATTGCTCCAATCTTCTTAATGAAGGACCACTAATGCATACAAAAACACTTCATCCAAGACAAATTCAAAGTGTCCTCCTCAGGGCCTGAGAAGAAGAAAGCTCCTCTGGAAGGGTCTCAGCTCTGTATTGACTACCTAAGTAGCTAGGATGTTCCTGAGAAAGCACAATTCGTGTTCCAGGAAATCCTCAGGCAGACCTCAGGTGCCCTCGTGAAGGAGGGCTTTGGCCAGTGCAGAATTCAGGGATGGCCTCCCAGGTTGATAAATCAAAGTCCTTTGTAAAAGTCAGAAGTTAAAGCCAAAGGACCATAAATATATACAATTTTTAATTGTCAATTTAGTAAGTTAAATTAAATTTTTTAAAAAGAATTTACAGCAAAGGGCATCATAAACAAATTGATCACAAGCTCAATTTCCTCCAGCACTTTTTATTGCCATAGAAGTGAATTTCAAGACCTCAAGCACCCAAGTGACTGCACTTTCAACTTTAATCAATTCTTCATTTAACTTCCAAGACAGGCTGAGAGCCTCCAAGATTCTTGGAGGAGGCCAACCTTCTGTTTATGTTCTCCCCTTCCCATAGCCTCTGTCCATGTGGCTTTCTCCTCAGAATGGTGCCCTTTCATTTAGAAGAGGGGTATAGAGCTGAGACTCCCACAATATGATTATTGCCTGACTGCTCTCTCTCTCTTCCATCTTTCCTGGTCTTAGCTGAGAGTAAGCATAGAAACTGCCTTATGTAAATTTTCTAAAACCACAGACTGGGATGTATTGCCATGTAAATAATTGAGGGAGTGTCCTTGGTTCTGTGAGAGTGAGGGAAGCAGGCAGGACAAGGAAGGAAGCTGCTGTGGGTTGATTGAATTGTGTCCCCCAAAGTCCATATATTAGAAGCTTAATACCCACTGTGACTGTTGAGGATAGGAAATCCTATTATTGTAATTGAAAGTTGGGGCCTTGAAGAGGTGATTGGATTGTAGGACCATGCTACAGTGAATGGATTAAAAATGGTGGTCAGGGATGTGGTTCTGAGGGCTTTAAAAGGAGAGCACATGAGAGTCTCTCTCTCTGCTCTGCCATTTTTTTCACTTGAGTTCCCCGCATTGCTGTAAAGCCACCACCAAAGAAGACTCACCAGATGTGTTCCCTGGACTTTGGACTTCCCAGTCTCTGAAATTGTAAGCAATAGATTTCATTTTCTTATAAATTACCCAGTTTCAAGTATTTTGTTATAAGCAACAGAAGAAGGCTAATACAGAAGCTAAGTAAGGATGGGAGTTCAGCTGAAGTCTGACCTCAACCTGATCCCATGGGTGGTATCTGGAGTATGAGTTACATCAGAGAGTTGTTCCTTCCGTGAAGGAAGGGGCCAGCCTTTTGGACCCTTGATATCAAACTGAGATGAGTTCCTTATCTATTGCCCAAATGACCAAGAAGCTTCTTATGCCAAAGTTTGCTGTGATAAAGATTAGCATTTATTTGAATGTCCATTCAAAGGAGCCAGTGGTAGCTAAAGGAGCTTTAAGACCCCAGACTCCTTGACCACTTAAAATCACAAGAATTTATAGAGCAAAATCATGAATGGGAGTCCTGAGATTTGTGTGTGAATCTCTTTGAACAGGGGTGAGGTCAGTGTAGTTATTTGTGGCATCCTGGCTAAGGTTCTCCTTGGCTCTCTCAAGTCTGGAGGCATACAATTACAAGCGGGCTTGTGGTTGGTTGTTATCTGCAAAGACAACTTGAGATTAGCATTAAAAATGATATCTTAAGTCATAAGACATTTATTTAAGGAACAAACACCCTGGCCTCTAAATCAAGTCTCAGCCTAAGGAACAAACACCTTGACCTCTAAATCAAGTCTCAGCCTAAGGAACAAACACTGTGACCTCTAAATCAAGTCTTAGCCTAAGGAACGAACATTCTGACCTCCAGATTAGCTCTTAGCCTAAGGAAATTTGTGTTTAATTAACTCCACCGTTATCTTATTATTGCTACTCCTAGGAACCCAGCCCATCCTGCATGGTCAAGCATTTTTTCTATAGCTATCTTCCACTTCCCCCAGCTGAGACCCACTCTGATGGGAGTCAGGGGAGCAGCCAGTGGAAATCAGGAGTCTGTCCCCTGGTTTCACCCTGTATCAGTCAGTGATTGGCTGTAGGCTATTGATGGGAAGGGCATACTTTCCCAGGCATTTCCAGAAGTAGTATACAGCTGACCAAGGGAGCAAGTATCAGGATAAAGGGGCAGCTGTCCAACACTCACAGCAGCTGGGTGACACCTGCTAGATAAAGGGGATGCCTGGGCACCGACAGCATCTACTACTGGAACTTTGCAGAATCAAGGAGACTCTTTGCCATGTGTATTTATAGTAAGTGCAACTGGGAAGTAGCTGATTTTTTTTCCCCTGTCGCCTTTCTTCAGGGCTTCCCAGGACACTTGATTGGCTTTCCCTCCTCTGTGTATTTTTGCCTCTGCTGTAGCCCTTAAGTATTTTAAAAACATGCTTTATTCTAAGTGTCTGTTTCCACACTGAGACCAAGTGTTCCTTGAGCGTTGGGACCCTGACCCTCTCATCTGTGAATCCCAAGACCTAGGGCAGCACCAGGCATGTGCAGGAGCTCCCTAGTTTGTTACTGGTATGACCCCTCCTTTTCTTGTCCCCTCCTTTTCATTAAAACCTCTCAGTCCAGTCCCATCTGGGTCACTTTCAATGAAAAGGACAACAATCAAGACTTTAAAACTCCAATGTCTGGGGCTCGTGAAGGTCTTAATGTAATTGCAATTTTGCAGAAATGAAATTAAGTCAAATAGATTTCTCCAAATAGATAAAAATGCACAGAAGGTTTAGTCATTCTTTATTTTATTTTATTTTATTTTATTTTATTTTAATGTTTTGTTGTTGCTGTTGTTTTGTGGTTGGCCAGTGTGGGGATCAGAACCCATGTCCCTGTTGTTATAAAGCAGTGCTTTAACAGTTTAGTCATTTTTGAACTCTTTTTGGTCCGAATAAAGACTCACTTAGTGGCTCTTTGAAGCAAGAGGCAAAAACCTGCACAGAAATAAGAAAGAAGGGCATGAACCATTCTTCAAGGTACTAACTGGCATATTCAGAGACAGCATTTTGCATAGTATAGGTTGTTATAAGGAATAAAAGCAGAATAACTTGAGAATAGAAGTTCACTTCACAAAGCTGGTAACCTATAAGTAGATATCACTATGGCATTATTAACACATACAGAAATTGAAATTTCAAGTATATTCCAAAACAACATTCTCCAGTTAAATTAAAACTCTTTCTGCTCCATTTATAACCATGTAAATTTACCATTGCAACACAATATTCACAAGCAAAAAAAAAAAAAAAGAACTTGCACAAAAATGATGCAAATATTATACTAAAGAAAGGATTGGATCAAGATGATAGATTGAATACATGGTTTTGCCTAAAATCCCTAAAAATGACATAAAAATATAATTAATTTATTGATTTTGAGTGAAAATAGCTCCATCTACACAATGTTTCTAAAAAGATTATGTGACTTTTGGAGGGGGATTCTCTTGGACCACTGCTCAGCCACTTAGCCATCGTGACCTTCCATTCTAAGGTACATAATTGATGAAAGCTGGGTGATGTTCCTGATCCTAGCACGATTTTTAAGGTCTAATATGTCTTCATCCAAAGCTAGTTTTCCTGTACCAAAGAGGAATCCTCTTGCTCCTTCCCTGGACAGGTACCAGGACATCCTCAACAGCTAGAGCACTGTACTGGAAAGAAAACTCTCCCTTGCACTCATGGATACCAGGGTTCTTTTGGTCAGTCTTCACTCCCACCTAAACTTCCTGGACTCCATTCCTTTTTGGTGGTTAGTGGTGAGTATGGGGAGGGAGCTGCAGTTGGGGGAGATTTATAGAGAAAATTCCTAGGGGATAGAATCAGGAGAGGGGGGACTTAACAAGCCATGGAAGGATGATTCCTAGGATTTTTTTTTTTTTTTTTGACCGGAAAGGGGATCGTAACCCTCGGCTTGGTGTTGTCCGCACCACGCTCAGCCAGTGAGCACACCGGCCATCCCTATATAGGATTCGAACCCGCGGGGTCAGCCCTATCAGTCCCGCACTCTCCTGAGTGAGCCACAGGGCCGGGGCCGGCCCCCTTGGATTTTTTATTGTGAGGGCTCCTTAGGCTTTGAGTCAAGGGCTTGTGCTGGGAAGAAAGCATCTTTTCCATTACTTCCTTCAACATGGCCAGCGCACTCCACCCGGGCTCTCAGGTGGCCAGTATGACCCAATTGCTGTTCTAGATTCAGCCCCAGAGCTTTAAAATTAATGAAAAAGCTCCTTGATCCTGGTCATCTGCCGAGTTTGGGGCACTGAGAAGAGAGTGGTACTTTGCTGGGAATATGTGAAAGGCTGAGTCAGAAAGTGCATCCTAGATGTCATTTGACACCTAAACCCTAACTAACTTTTTAGTGGAGTGTAATTCATGGGACTGCTTCCATCTCCAGCTTTTTATGACTGGCGTATGCGTTACTACCTGATGTCTTCCAAGAGAGATCTTCCTCCTTTACACCCTTAGGATACATGAACTTCGCTTGTCTACATATTTTTGGTTTGTTTCTTAAATGGTTTTATGTAGGTGCTACTTTACCATGTGAGAAAAATCTAAATTATCTGATAAACACAACTAGCTTTTTTCCCTCATTAATTTCTAATTATTTTCCCAACTTTCTTTTTTATTTTTTGATTGAGCTATAACTTGTACATAACAAAATGCACAAATATTAAGGGTAAGATTGATTAGTTTAGACATGTGTCTATACCCCATAGGCCCAACAAGTGCCCTGTGCCTCTCCCACCCAGAGGCAACCACTGTTCTGATTTCTGTCACCAGAGCCTAGTTTGGTGTGTTCTTGAACTTCATATAAATGGATGCGCTTTCGTGTCTGGTTTTTCTTCATTAATCTAATGTCTTTGAGATTAATCCTTGTTTCTGCATGCATCAGCACATTTCTTCTTATTGTTGAATGGCATTCCATTGCATGTGAATTGTTGTCTTTTAAGCCTGAGTGTTCCTACTTGAGTAAATATCTAGGCATGAAGTTGTTGGATAATGGGGTAGATGTAGGGAAATCACTTCTTGTTCCACAGGAAAGATGGGTGTCAATGACAGTGATTTAACAGTTACAGATATTGAAAGCCACATGTTACAGAAACCTTAACACCATCTCAGAATCAAGTTTAATCATGGACATAGGTTGAATTGAACTATGGTCAGCACTTTCCTGTTAACAGGAAAATGGTCATATAAAGAGACCAACCAAAGACAACTAACCACCACCTCTACAGAGAGATTCTCTGGCTTTAATATGCCTTTAGAATGTGAAAAATTAGGAAAGGGAATTGCGAGAGTGTGAGGTTTACCCTAGGGGACACTAAACATGAAACACTGGCTGAAACAGTTTTATGTGGCAATGTAGCTCTCTGCTGAAAGGATTAGGGAATTTCTTGTGGTCCAGTATGCTTGGCTTATGGGTAGTGGGTGGAGCCAGATTATGAGGACTGCATCTGTCAAGCTAAGCACTTTTTATCTTATACTCAAGGCAATGAAAAACCATTCAAAGTTTATGTGCTGAAAAGTAACAGAATCAAATTAAGGATAGAGAATAATCTTTCTCTTTATGGTATAGAAAATAGATTATCAAGGGAGAAGACTTGGAGACTGTGAGACCAGCTTGGAATATGTTGGAGTCATCTACATGAGAGCTGAGTAGACATAGTAAGGACGGAGGGAAGGAGACCGAATCACAGAGTATGAAGGAGGTAGAATCACCATTGACAGCTGGGGCTGCAGAGGATGGAGAAGAAAAAAAGGAGGTAAGAATGACACTCTGATTTCTAACTTGGCTATTTAGGGGAATGCAATACCATTTACTGCTTCAGATAACACTGGAGAGGAGGGATGTTGGAGTGAGGGATCATAGAGATGAATTTTGGACAGGTTGAGTTAGAGATGTGCCTACGGGACAACGAAGTGGAAGCGTTCAGGAGACTGTTCATATTTTGATCTGTACTTCAGTAGCTGGTCCAGCTCAGTAAATTGATCAGTGCTGGGGATATAAATTTGTGAGTAACCAGCATATAGGAGGTTGCATGAGCCAATGGAATGAGTGAGTTTACATATGAAGAGAGTATAAAGTGAGAAGAGAATAATCTGAGGGTGTACCCTGAGGAAAAATAACACTTTAAAAAATTTTATTTTTTAATAGACATGTTTTGATTGTACATATTTATGGGAATAGAGTTATATTTTAATACATGCATACAATGCATCATGATCAAAACAGGGTAATTAGCAAATTATTTGATGGAGTTTGGGTGTATTGTCCTCCCAGAACTCATGAAGAAATCTGATTCCCCATGTGACAGTGTTGGGAGCTGTTTGAGTCATGGGGGCAGATCCCTCATGAATGGATTAATGCTCTCCCTGGGGGATGGGAGTAGTGAGTGAGATCTCGCTCTATTAGTTCCCATGAGAGCTGGTTGTTTAAAAGACCCTGGCACCTTCCCTCTCTTTCTCTCTCTTGCTTCCTCTCACCATGTGATCTGCTTGTACCCACTGGCTGCTGCCACTTTCTGCCATGAGTAGAAGCAGCCTGAGGCCCGTGCCAGATGCAGCTGTCCCAGGATCATAAGCCAAATAAACCTCTGTTCTTTATAAATTACCCAGTCTCAGGTGTTCTGTTATAGCAACACAAAATGGCCTAATGTGTTCATCATCTTAAAAATTTATCATTTCTCTGTGATGAGAACATTTGAGCTCTTCTCCTCTATCCATTTGAGAACGTACGATAAATTATTGTTAATTATAGATGCCTAGCACTACTGTAGACCACTAGAACTTGTTTTTCCTGTCTAACTGTGATTTTGTTTCCATTAACCAACCTCTTTCTATCCCCCTCCCCCATCTTCCCAGGATCCTCAAAAGACAACACATGAAGGATGAGTAAAAAGGCCCCCACAAAAAAGATGGAAAGGTGCATCCAGAGAGATCAGTGAAGAATGAAGCTGTAGACAACACAGTGTCTAGGGATATGGGCGAGTACAGGCACATGTGGAAAGAAGAATAAGCTTACAGAGTCCAGAGAAATTTACAAACAGCTCTTGACTTTTTCTAAATACTCTACATTGGTCTATGTGGAGAACTCTATCAAGCACATGTCAGTCCCTTTTCTCTGATCTTCCTCTCTCTTCTCCCTTTTCTCCAGGATCTATCTCTATCTTCTACCTTTTTTCTCTTCCTTTAGAGAGCTCAGCTGTGACGTAGTCACATGGGTTCTGGCATTTGGGGTCCTTTCTCCAAACTCCATTCTGGATGGTGGCAGCAGGTCTTGATGGAGCAACCCTGAGGTGATGCAGAGGGTGGGGGAGGATGGGGAGGTTGCAGCTTTATGTCCTGTGGATTATTAATAGTGATATCTTTGAGGCAAAAATCCTTTCTCTTGCTTACATTAACCACCTCTTATGGCATAACTTTAAGCATTGTTATGGTGGCTATGGTGGATTGAATGGCCCCTCAATGTCATTGGAGCTTAATCCCCACTGTAACTATTAAGAGGATAGGAAATCCCATTATGGTAGTTGAAAGGTGGGGCCTTGAAGAGATGATTAGATTGCTAGACTAGCTGGCTGGTTAGCTCAGTTGGCTAGAGTGCGGTGTTGATAGATTGCTAGAACCATGCTATAGTGAATAGATTAATAATGGTGGTCATGGGTATAGTTCTGAGGGCTTTAAGGGGAGAACATGTGAGAGTCTCTCTCTATTTCTACCATCTCAAAATATGATACCCTGTGTCACTGAAGCCACCACCAAAGAAGACCCTCACCAGATGTGTTCCTTGCACTTTGGACTTTCCAGCTTCCAAAACTGTAAGCAATAAATTCTGTTTTCTTATAAACTACCAAGTTCCGATTACTTTGTTATAAGAGACAGAAATGGACTAATTCAGTAACTATATTTCTATCTCCTATGACACACGTTTACTCCAGACCAGGTGAAAGATGGGGAGGAGGGAAAGCATAAAGGAAAAGGAAATGCCAACCTATCACATAAATCAAAGGAGAGGGCATTAAAAGAAGGTGCTGGCCACCTGTCAAATCAGCAGATGAGTTAAATATAAGGTCTCAAAAAGTATACATCAAACTCTACAATGTAAAAGTCACAATTGACTTCCTCCAGGTATCGTGAAAAAGCTAGTACGAGACCAAGACTGGCCAGATTTATTTTTTTTAAACAATTGAAAGGCAAAATACAGCTTTTGAAGCTAACAGGACTTCAGAGCCAGGGTTCTAGAGATGAAGACCCTGGAGAGGTGGGCCAGCATTCTGCAATTGCTCTTGCCTTGGGGCATTTGCCACTTCTGGGGTCAGAAACAAGAGCTTTGGAATCTGAGTAGCTTCCTTGGTAGAGAGCTACTGTTAACAGGCAGAAGCCAACACATTTTGTGGAAATCTTTCAGGTCTGAAGAGACAAAAATTAGAGACTTAAAGGGTCATCTCTCAGTGGATTAAGAGACTGTGGAAGGAGAAAAGATAGACACAGTGAGTAGTAACTATGCTTTCAAGAAACTTGGCTTTCAAGGGGAGAGCAGAGACTGGTGGTAGCTTGAAGCGTATTCAGGAAAAAAACTAAAATGTAAAAGTGAGGGCACAAAGGACTCAGACTAACTGATTTCAAGACTTGTTATGAAGCCACAGTAATCAATACAGTGTAGTATTGGTGAAAGAATAGACTCAGATCATTGGAATAGAATTGAGTCTAGAAATAGATACAAGAATATGATCAATTGATTTTTTGACAAAGATTCAAAGATAATTCAATGGAGAAAAGGCAGTCATTTCAACAAATAGTGCAGAAACAATTGAACATCCAAATGCAGAAAAGTAAACTTGACCCATATCTTGCACTGAATAGAAAACTTAACAGGAAAGACCTAAATGTAAAACCTAAATCAATTAAACTAGAAAAAAACACAAGAGAAAATTTTTGCCATCTCGTGTAAGGCAAAATTTCCTAGTACAAAAATCACAAACCATAAAAGAAAAAACTTAATAAATTGAACTCCATCAAAATGTAAAACTTTATTTATTTTTTGTTTTTTTTTTGGCAACTGGCCCAGGTAATAGGGATCTGAACCCTTGACCTTGGTGTTACAAGGCTGTGCTATAACCAGCTGAGCTAACTGGCCAGCCAAAATTTAAAACTAAAATATTTAAAGACACTTCACCTGGAAAAGATAAACAGTAACAAATTAGCTCATGAAAACATGTTCAAAATTATTTTTTATTTTGTTTCCTTTTATTTATTTATATTTTTTTGGCAGCTGGCCAGTACAGGGATCCAAACCCTTGACATTGGTGTTACTGACACCATGCTCTAACCAACTGAACTAATTGGCTAGCACTTCCAAATTATTAATCATTAGGAAATAAAAAATTAAAGCTACAAAGAGAGACCATTACATCTCCTTTAGAATGGCTAAAATAAAAAATGCTGACATACTAAAAACTACCAAATTGTACAGTTTAAAAGAGTAAATTTTATGGCATGTGAATTATATCACAATAAAACTGTTACTTTAAAAAACTGACAGTATTAAGTGCTTGTATGGATACAGAACAACTGGAACCTTCATACTTTGCTGGTGCAAATACTAAATGTCACAGTTACTTTCAGGAAAAAGTTTGGCAGTCTTTTAAAAAGTTAAACATATGCTACTGTACAAATCAGCAATCCAATTCCTAGGTATTTACCCAAGAGAAATAAAAGCATATATGCACACACAAACAACTGTATGCTAGTGTTTACAGTGGCCTTGTTGTGGTAGGCAGAAAAATGGCACCCCAGTGATGTTTATGCCCTGATCCCCTAAATCTGGGAATACATTACATTACATGGCAAAAGGGACTTTACAGATGTGATTAAAGGTACAGACCTTGAGATGGGGTGATCATCATGTATTTTTCTGGGGGGCCCAATCTAGTCACATGAGTTGATAAAAGTGAAGAACCTTACCTGGCTGAGCTGAAGAGATGAGACTGAAGAAAATCGAAGAAGCCTGAAGGGGAATCCACAAGCTAATGATGGCTTTGAAGATGGAGGGAAAGGGCCATGAGCTGGGAATGGCCTTCACCTATCAGCCAGTGAGGAAATGGGGATCTCAGATCCACAGCCACAAGGAATTCCACCATCCTAAATGAGCAGGAAAAGGATTCTCCCATAGAGCCTCCAGAAAGGAACACGGCCTTCTGACACCTTGATTGTAGTGCAGGGAGACTACTTCTGACTTACAGAACTATAGAATAATAAGTTCTTATTGTTTTAAGCCACTAAGTTTGTGGTCACTAAGTTGTGAAAACTAATACACAGCTTTATTCTTAATTACCCCAAAGGGGAAATTAGCCAAATGTTTTTCAACTGGTATATGAATAAATAAACTGTGGCACATCCATACAATGGAATACTACTCAGCAAATAAAAAGGAGGGAATTGTTGATACATGCAACAACATGGATGAACTTTAAATGAATTTTTCTAGTGAACAAAGACAGATTCAAAGATTATATACTAAATGATTTTATTTCAGTGACACTCTAGGAAAGGCAAACTATGGGACTAGAGATCAGATCAGTGGTGTCCAGGGCCTGGGGTGGGGCTAAAGAGAACATTTTGGGGTGTTGGAACTGGTCTGTATCATGATCTGGGTGCTGATTTCATGACTGTATGCACTTGTCAAAGTGTACACTTAAAAGGGATGGCTTTTGTTGAGTAAATTTTGTCTAAAAAATCTGGATTTTTTTAAAAAAAGTAAGGGCCTTAAATTATTTTTGTGGCAAGCAGAAAGATGTAAGAGGAAGATTGGCAATCCTGGTAAGGTCCTTTGATATGAAAGGCCCTAATAGACAAACAAAGCAATCAATACATCTTCTTTCCTTTCTGAATTTCTATCCTTTTTTTTTTAAACAAACATTTTCTGAAAACTTGCTATTATTAAGTCATAGTGGTGGACATTCAGAGAAGAAGAAGAAATAAAAATGATAAATTACAATATAATACATTGTCCCCACCTCTAAGCACCTAGACTGACGGAAAAGATAAGTAAGTCTTTCTATCTCCACTGAGATCAGTCTACACTGAGCTACCACCTCCCTTGTCTGGATTCTTGCAATGGTCTGCTCTAGTTTCCACTTGTCCATGGTATTCACTTGAATTCTTCCTCCACATAGCAGCCTGCATATTCTTTTTGAAATATAAGTAAAATCATGTATCTCCCCCACTTAACACCCTTGCACATTACCAATGCCTTAGAACAAAACCCACATTCCGTAACACACCCTACATGGCCCTGAATGGTCTGTCTGTTCCCTGCCTACCTGTCCACTCTCACCATCACTCACTGTGAGATAACAAAGAAATATACATTTGGTTTCTGCCCCTGGTGGAATCTCTGGAGTTATAAGACTGTCTTTTTGTATGTTAAGGAGATGACTCGTGTCTGGGTCCTTAGATCACTTCAGGATGGAAGCTGGTTGCCAGAGGAACCATATAGGTAGAGGGTGGGAAATTTCAGCCCCACTCCCTGACCTCTGGGGAGGGGAGAGGGGATGGAGATTAAGTTCAATCACCAACGACCAACAGTTTAATCAACCATGCTTATGTAATGGAACCTCCATTAAAACATTAAACAACAAGGTTTGGAAAGCTTCCGGTTTGGTGAGCAGATCTGTGTGCCAGGAGGACGGTGTGCCCCAACTCTACAGGGACAGAAGCTCCTGTGCGTGGGATCCTTCTGGAACTGCCCTAAATACCTCTTCACATGGCTGCTCATCTGTATTCTTGGTAATGTTCTTTATAATAACCCAGTAAACATAAGTAAATGTTTTCCTAAATTCTGTGAGCTGTTACAGCAAATTACGAAACATGAGAAAGGTGTTGTGGGAACCCCTGATTTATTGCCAGTTGATCAGAAGTATAGGTGACAATCTGGGACTTGCAATTGGCATCTGATATGAGGGACAATCTTATACAACTGGAGCCCTTAACCTGTGGGGTCTGCACCAGCTCCATTTAGTGTCAGAACTGAATTGTAGTACACCCAGTTAGTATGCAGACAGCTGGAGAATTGGTTGGTATGGGGAAAACTTCCACAAATTTGGGGTCAGAAGAGCTGTGTGGTTTTTCTGTACTCATCATGTTCCAGCCACATGGGCCCTCCTTTTGACTCAAACATGCCCAACTCATTTCTACCACCTCCCCAAAGCTCTTCCTCCCTTGCTTTACCTGGATAATTCCAATCAGGCTGCAGCTCAAATGTCCTCACATTAAATCACATGAAAGAGTTATTCTCTCTTGCAGCTTTCTAAACTTTTCCTCATGGACTTAGCACATTTTAAATGAATATTTATTTGTTTCATGTTTCTCTCACCCTAGGTACCATAAATATAGGGAGTCTGTCTTTTTTACTTACCATCATATCTCCATTGTACAGACATAGTGGAAGTAGATGTCTAATCAATATCTCTTGAAAACAATGCGTGGAAATGACTGTGGTATGGTCTGTCATTTATGGTGTTTGACAGTTTCTCATACAGCTATGCGTTTGGGCTGCTCCCAGTATTTGTTGCAAAAATGAGTGAATGAGTAAATGAGTGAAAGATTTGTAATAATGGGTTATGAACAGTTGGCTGTGGGAGCACAGGCAGCAGGCATGTGAAACCCACAACTTGCTTCTTTTCTCCTTTCCTCTCCTCAGGAACATTAGCATTTATATCAAGCAATAGGGAACACAAAGAACTATGTATGGGATTATACTGTGCCTAACCTTGGCCTCAACTACTATGACAAAATTCTGGTGAGAGGAGAGGACCGTAGATGACTACCAGATTTCATTTTCACCTGGGTTCCTACTTTGAGGCAGACTGCAAGTCCTGCCAGAGGACCCAGAGTCCTCTCCTCTCACCAGCCAAAGACCTTCTAATGTGAAAACTAGTCATCTGTTACTACTTGGGTGCCTGTGAAAATGAAATCAACTGATAAAGGTTAATTTCACCAGAGCAGCTGAGACAAGATTTATACAAGCAGGGAGCAAAATAAAGTACAGAGAGTGGGAAGAACTACTTCACTGATTATAACTTACGGCATGCATGCTACAAAAGGTATTTTCCATAGCATTTGATTATTAAAATTCTACATACTAAAGCCAGAGATTTATCAGATAAAATATGCAGAGTCAGAGCAAAATGTTATAGAATACACGCTCAAGATGAATGATGTATGTAAGAAGTGAGAGTTTGCCCTGCTCAGCTCATTTAGAAAAAGACAATATAACGTACACAGGACCTGAAAAGAAGCTCTCTTAGTAAATAGGGCAGGGGTCATTGTTTGTAAGAGCAGTGTCAAAATCAAGAAAATAGGAGCAATGTGCAATTTTTCTAAGAGGTATGTGATGTCTTTGGAAGAAAATTAGTCCCAAAAGAGGAGAAATTTGGGACCGGAAGGGCCTGCCGGCACACCGAAGGAGCAGGTGCCCAGGTGAACATGCGCTGGACCCTCATGCCACACCCTGGGCCCAACCCAGATGCCAGCTGCCCACTTACCAAACAGGAGCCAAGGCAGCCCACCACACACTCAACTGCATTGATACGAGAGTCACCAGCAGAATCTACAAATAGAGGAAGAAGAATTTCCCCTCATAGCCCACTCCAGAGTGACAGAAAAACAAGTGTTCTACCAGATGACCAAACATCAGCAAAGAAATACTAGAACTACAAATAAATAAGAAGATATGACACCACCAAAGGAATATGGTAATTCTCAAGTACCAAGCCCCATAGAGCAAGAAACTCTTGAAATGTCTGAAAAGAAATTCTGAGCACTGATCTTAAGAAAACTCCAAGAAATAAGAGAAGAATAAATTAGAGAACACAATGAAACAAGAAAAAAATATCCAGGATATGAAGGAGGAAGTTTACAAAGAGATTAATAACTTAAAAAAGAATCTTACAGAACTCTTAGAAATGAAGGATTCTTTCAGTGAAATAAAAAAGAGGATGGAAAGATTGAGCAGCAGGCTAGAGCAAACAGAAGGAAGCATTTCAGAGCTCAAAGACAGTCTTTTTGAAATAACCCAGAAAGACAAAAAAAAGAATTTTTAAAAATGAAGAAAATTTAATAGAGCTAGCAGACAACCTCAAGCATACAAACATCCAAATAATAGGTATTCAAGAAGGGGAGGAAAAGGGAAAAGGCATTGAAAACTTATTCAAAGAAGTAACAACAGAAAACTTCCCAGGTAGAGGGAGGGATGCAGACTTTCAGATCCAGGAAGCCCAAAGATCCCCAAACAGATTCAATTGAAAACGATCTTCTCCAAGGCATACTGTAGTCAAACTGGCAAAACTCAAAGACAAAGAGAGAATTTTAAGCAGCAAGAGAAAATCATCAAGTCAACTACAAGGGACCCTTATCAGACTAACAGCAGACTTCTCAATTGAAATCTTAAAGGCCAGAAGAAAATGAGATGATATAATAAAAATACTAAAAGAAAAAATTTCCAGCCAAGAATAGGATAACTACCCAGCATAGTTATCATTCAGAAATGAGGGAGAAATAGTGTATTTCCCAGGTAAACAAAAATTATGGGGGTTCACTACTGCACAACTAGCCCTGCAAGAAATTCTCAAAGGAGTCCTGCATCCAGAATCTGAAAAATGACAATCACTAACATGGATTAACAAGAAAAAGCAAAACCCACCTTTAAAAAAAAATGCAAGTGAGAAAGAGGAAGAAGCTAAATCATGTGACTTCAAAAATCCAACTAATGAGGTAGGCCACACAGCTGCCGGACCCTATACCCAGCCCAGCCAAGTGTGTGCCAACTAGAGAGGCACCCCCCCCTGGAGAGGCCCAAGTCCCATGAAGAACACACTCCTGAGGTACCAGCGGGTGACTGAGCAGGCACTGAGGCAGCCATGCCAAATTGGCAGCCCTGGCAGCATCCTAGCCAGACAATAGTGTCAAACCAATGGACCTTTAAATCCCATGCCACAAAGACTAAACATCAAAGGAAAGATACCAGAAATATAAAAAAATCAAGAAAGTACACCACTAAAGGGTAATAACACTCAAGTTCTAAATCCCATAGAACAAGAAGCCCTTGAAATGTCTGACAAGGAATTTCGAGTGATAATTCTAAGGAAAGTGAATGAGATACAAGAAAACTCAGCTAGACAACACGATGAAACGAGGAAAAGTATAAAGGACCTGAAAGAAGAAATATACAAGGAAATCAATGCCCTGAAAAAGAATGTAGCAGAGCTTGCCGAGCTGAAGAATTCATTCAATGAAATAAAAAACACAACACAGAGTTTAACCAGCAGGCTTGCAGAAGCAGAAGAAAGACCTTCTGATCTTGAAAATGGGCTGTTTGAAATAACACAGACAGACAAAACAAGAAAAAAAGAATTAAAGTCATTGAAGAAAATCTGAGAGAGATATCAGACAACCCTAAGCATGCAAATATCTGAGTCATGGGTATTCCAGAAGGGGAGGAAAAAGGAGATTGCATTGAGAACATATTCAACAAAATAGTGGCAGAAAACTTCTCAGTTATTGGAAAAGACACAGATCTTCAGATTCAAGAAGCTCAAAGATCCCCAAATGTATTCAACTCAAAAAGGTCTTCTCCAAGACATGTTATAGTCAAATTGGCAAAACTCAAAGACAAAGAGAGAATCTTAAAAGCTGCAAGAGAGAAGCGTCAAATCGCCTATAAGGGAGCCCCAATCAGACTAACATTAGACTTTTCATCACAAAAGCTAAAAACCAGAAAGGAATGAGATGATATATTCAAAATACTAAAAGACAGAGATTGCCAGCCAAGAATACTCTACCCTGTAAGGCTATCCTTCCGAAATGAAGGGCAAACAGTAAATTTCTCAGACAAACAAAAACTGCAGGAGTTCACCACCACATGACCACCCTTACAAGAAATTCTCAAGGGAGTACTGGGTTTGGTACCTGAAAAATAAGTACTACTGCCATAAAAACTCAAGAAAAATCAAAACCCACTAGTAAAATCAAAAATGCCAACAATGAAGAGAAAAAAAAAGTTACCTACAACCCAAGAAACCAACAAATACAGAAGACAAACAGTACATCAGAAAGAAAGGAGCAAAAGACACTTAAGACAGCCAAATAAAAATCAATAAAATGATAGGAGTAAATCAACACTTTTCAATAAAAACTCTTAATGTAAAAGGATTAAACTCCCCAATCAAAAGACACAGACTGACTGACTGGATTAAAAAGGAGGACCCAACCATATGCTGCCTTCAAGAGACCCACCTCACCCATAAAGACTCACATAGAAAAAGAGTGAAAGGATGGAAAAAGATTTATCATGCGGACAGAAATGAAAAACAAGCTGGAGTAGCTATTTATATCTGATAAAACAGACTTTAAACTAAAAACCGTAAAAAGAGATAATGAGGGCCACTACATAATGATAAAAGGGTTGATCCATCAAGAAGACATAACAATTATAAATATATATGCACCCAATGTTGGAGCAGCCAGATTTATAAAACAAACTCTATTAGACCTATAGAAGGAAATAGACACTAATACCATAATAACAGGGAACCTGAACACCCCACTATCAATACTGGACAGATCATCTAGGCAAAGAATCAGCAGAGAAACAAAAGATCTAAACAATACTCTAGACCAATTGGAATTGGCAGATATCTACGGAACATTCCATCCAACATCCTCAGAATATTTATTCTTCTCATCAGCACATGGATCATTCTCCAGGATAGATCACCTGTTAGGTCACATATCAAGTCTCAACAAACTCAAAGACAATTGGTATTATCCCATGTATTTTTTCAGACCACAATGGATTAAAATTAGAAATCAATAATAAATGAAATTCTGGAAACTATACAAACACATGGAAATTAAACAGCATTCTACTTAATGACATATGGGTTCAAGAAGAAATCAAACAGGAAATAAAAAAAAATATTGAAACTAATGAAAACAATGATACATCACACCAAAACCTGTGGGATACTGCAAAAGCAGTACTAATTGGGAAATTTATCACATTAAATGCTTACTAAGAAGAATGGAAAGATGGCAAGTGAACAACCTAATACTTCACCTTAAGGAACTAGAAAAACAAGAACAATCCAAACCCAAAGTTAGCAGATGGAAAGAAATCATTAATATTGAAACGCAAAAAACGATACAAAAGATCAATGAATCAAAAAGTTGGTTTTTTGAAAAGATAAATTAAATTGACAAACCATTAGCATGGCTAGCTAAAAAAAGAAGACAGATGATCCAAATAACAAAAATTAGAAATGAAAAAGGCGATATTACAACTGATTCATCTGAAATACAAGGAATCATTCGAGACTACTATAAGCAACTATATGCCAACAAATTGGAAAATCTGGAGGAAATGGATAAATTTCTGGACACACACAAAGTACCAAAACTGATCCAAGAAGATGTAGAAATTCTGAATAGACCAATAACAACAAAAGAGATTGAAGCTGTTATCAGAAGGCTCCCAACAAAGAAAAACCAAGGACCAGATGGATTCACAGCAGAATTTTACCAAACATTCAAAGAGGAATTGACACCAATTCTCTACAAACTATTCCAAAAGATTTAAACAGAAGCAATTCTCCCAAACTCATTCTATGAAGCAAAGATCACCCTGATACGAAAACCAGGTAAAGATACAACTAAAAAAGAAAACTACATGCCAATATCCTTGATGAATATAGATGCAAAAATCCTCAATAAAATAGTAGCTAACAGAATACAGCAACACATACACAAAATTATACACCACGATCAAGTGGGATTCATCCCAGGGATGCAAGGTTGGTTCAACATATGCAAATCAATAAATGTGATACACCATATCAATAAAATCAAACACAAGGAACATATGGTCATCTCTATAGATGCTGAAAAAGCATTTGATAAAATTCAATACTCATTCGTGATCAAGACTCTTTATAAGTTAGGTATAGATGGATAGTATCTCAACATAATTAAAGCCATATATGATAAACCCACTGCCAATATCACCTTGAATGGGGAAAAGCTGAAAGCTTTTCCTTTAAGAACAGGAACTAGACAAGGATGCCCACTCTCACCATTCCTATTCAACATAGTGTTGGAAGTACTAGCCAGAGCAATGAGAGAAGAGAAGGAAATAAAGGGCATCCTGATTGGAAAAGATGAAATCAAACTGTCCCTGTCTGGAGATGACATGATCCTATATATCAAACAGCCTAAAGCCTCTACAAAAAAACTCTTGGAGTTGATAAATGATTTCAGCAAAGTAGCAGGACACAAAATCAACACACAAAAATCAGTAGCATTTCTATTCTCCAATAGTGAACATGCAGAACGAGAAACCAAGAAAGCCTGCCCATTTACAATAGCCACCAAAAAAATAAAATACTTAGGAATTGAGTTAACCAAGGATGTGAAAAATCTCTATAATGAGGACTACAAACCACTGCTGAGAGAAATTAAAGAGGACACAAGAAATGGAAAGATAGCCCATGCTCTTCGATTGGAAGAATCAACATTGTGAAAATTTCCATACTACCCAAAGTGATATACAAATTTAATGCAATCCCCATCAAAATTCCAATGACATTTTTTTCAGAAATGGAAAAAACTATCCAGACATTTATATGGAATAACAAAAGACCATGCATAGCCAAAGCAATGCTGAGCAAAAAAAATAAAGGCGGAGGCATAACACTACCTGACTTTAAACTATACTACAAAGCTATAATAACCAAAACAGCATGGTACTGGCATAAAAACAGACACACTGGTCAATGGAATAGAATAGAGAATCCAGAAATCAACCCACACACCTACAGCCATCTGATCTTTGACAAAGGTGCCAAGCCTATATACTGGGGGATACTGCCTCTTCAGCAAATGGTGCTGGGATAACTGGATATCCATATGCAGGAGAATGAAACTAGACCCATACCTTTCATCATACACTAAAGTCAACTCAAAATGAATTAAAGAATTAAATATACGCCCTGAAACAATAAAACTTCTTAAAGAAAACATAGGAGAGACACTTCAGGAAGTAGAACTGGACACAGACTTTATGAATATGACCCCAAAAACACAGGTAACCAAAGGAAAAATAAACAAATGGGATTATATCAAACTAAAAAGCTTCTGCAGAGAAAAAGAAACAATTAACAGAGTTAAAAGACAGCCAACAGAGTGGGAGAACATATTTGTAAATATACATCTGACAAAGGATTAATATCTAGATTAACAATTTCAGTAAGGTTTCAGGATACAAAATCAACACCCCAGTATCAGTAGCATTTTTATACTCTAGTAACAAACTAGCAGAAAATGAAATCAAGAAAGCAAGTCCATTTACAATAGTTGCCAATTAAATAAAATGCCTAGGTATGAATGTAACCAAGGAGGAGAAAGATCTCTACAATGAGAACTAAAAAACACTACTGAAAGAAATTTAAGAGGACACAAGAAGGTGGAAAGACATACCATAGTCTTGGATAGTAAGAATTAACATGGTGAAGATGTACATTCTATCTGAAGCAATCTACAGATTCAAAGCAATCCCCACCAAAATACAATGACATTCTTCACAGAAATAGAAAAAGCAATCCTAACATTCATATGGAACAACAAAAGACCCCAAATAGCCAAAGCAATCCTGAGCAATGAAAAATAAAGTCAGTGACATAACACTACCTGATTTCAAATTATATTACAAAGGTATTGTAACCAAGACAGCATGGTACTGGCATAAAAATAGACACTTGGATCAATGGAACAGAATAGAAAACCCAGGAATCAACCCACACACTTGTAGCCAACTGATTTTGACAAAGGGAACAAGAACATACATTGGGGGAAAGACTGCCTCTTCAATAAACGGTGCTGGAAAAATTGGACATCTACATGTTGAAAAATGAAACTAGTCCTGTACCTCTCTCCATATACCAAAATCAGTTCAAAATGGATTAAAAACTTAAAAAAATAATACCTAAAACCATAAAATGACTAAAGGAAAACATGGGGGAAACACTCCAGGAAGTAGTACTGAGCACAGACTTTATGAATAAGACCCCAAGAACACAAGCAACAAAAGAAAAATAAACAAATGTGATTATATCAACCTGAAAAGCTTCTGCACAGCAAAGGAAACAATGAACAGAGTTGGAAAGACAGCCTACAGAATGAGAGAAAATATTTGCAAACTATACATCTGACAAAGGATTAATATCCAGAATATATTAAGAACTCAAACAACTATACAGTAAAAAACCAAATAATACAATTAAAAAATGGGCAAAGGTGATGAAAAGACATTTTTCAAAGGAAGACATACAATAGGCCAACAGGTACATGAAAAAATGCTCAGCATCACTAGTTATCAGAGAAATGCAAATCAAAACTACATTGAGATATCATCTCAACCCAGTTAGACTGGCCATTATTAAAAAGATTGAGAATAACAAATGCTGACAAGGATGCAGGGAAAGGAGAACTCTCCTATACTGTTGGTGGGACTGTAAATTAGCACAGCCATTATGGAAAGCAGTATGGAGGTTCCTCAAACAATTACAGCGAGAATTACCATAGCATCCAGCAATCTTACTACTGGGTATATATTCAAAGGAATGGAAATCATCATGTTGAAGGGATACCTGCACTCCCATGTTCATTGCAGCTCTGTTTTAAAAAGCCCAAATAAGGAACCAACCTAAATGTCCATTGATGGATGACTGGATAAGGAAAATGTGTTATATCTACACAATGGAATACTACTTAGCCATAAAAAAGAATGAAAATCTGCCATTTGCAGCAACATAGATGAATCAGGAGAAAATTATGTTAAGTGAAATAAGCCAGACCAAAAAAAAGAGAAACACTGCATGTTCTCAACTCATAACTGGTTGCTAGAAAGCAAGGAAGGGAAGGAGGGAGGGAGGGAGGAAGGAAGGAATGAAGGAAAAGTAAGAAAAAAAAGACCACAACAATTCGTTGAGCTTTCAGAATGAGAGAACAAACCTAAGGATAGTAGAGATGGGGGAAGGAGGAGTTTGGGAAGTGATAGGTCGGGTAAAGGGCATAAAGAAATAGCACAATTTATAAGAGTGAATATACTAATCATAAATAATAAAAATTAGGAAAAAAAGAGGGAGAAATTGGATGCTCCCAATTCTTGCAAAGAGAGGCAAAACTCTAGTAAGAGCAGCCACCGTCTTCGTCCCACAGGACCACAGATAGCACCCCCGTTCACCCACTGGCCAGTGGAGGCCCACATGGAGGAGACTGCCCATTAATGTCCAGCAGGATGCTGGCAAGGTGGACCCTGCTGTGTGGGGGATTACAGGGGTCACTGAGGATGCCACTGGAGGAGGTCAGGTACTACTGATAAAAGGGGGCTTAAATGGGGTGCTGAAGTAGAGCAGGAGAAGTGAGGAGATAGAGGAAGGGGAAGGAGGGACCATCTGCCCTTTCACAAGATTTGAAAGAAATAGCCTTGTTCCCACCTTCCCTTCTTTTGATAGAAGGGGGTACATTCAGGCTTGCTCCTTGCACAATTCCAGGAGGTACCATTGACACCATAGTCTATGTGAACAGCACTCCTTAGAGTTACGCAGTACACCACCTGTGCAGCAGTATCTGGTAGCTTTAGATATAGCCACATCTTCTGATCTCCAACAGCTATGAGATGCTTATTGGAACAAGGATTGCATAAATCTCCAAGGTCAGGGTAGGCTTGGTCCAGAGAGATTGGAGTGGTGGTATTCAGGGGAATGGGCTGCAGCCTTCACACCCCATCTCCCCCCCACTCCGTGCCACCCTCCCTTATCCCCTGTGAGGTACTCACTGGGTCCTTAAGGATTATAGACTGGACACACTCTCAAGCCTGAGAAACATTCATGGGGTCCCTATCACCCCAGATTTTGCAGGACAGGAAGGAGGGGCCCTGGCACACAGGTTCCATACTCTCCAGGGTGGCCTCTGGCTCTGAGCTCTGCTCCTCAAGTCAGCTCACTTTATGGAATGTCTTGCCCATCCCTTCCATTGCTGATCCTCACTCACCACAGCAAAGCAGACATGGTATCTGCTTCTTCCCCTCCTGTCTCAGAAGAACCGTCTACCCAAGACTTCCATGTGGACTTCCCCAGAGGGCTGGGGAGATGGAGAGGACTTAATTGCAGCACCAGTTCCTGAAAGTGGAATATTAGACATCATTCTTGGAGTTTCCATGCATTCCATCTCACTGTTCTATTATCCATCTCCTTCCTTCTCAGTCCCTGTCCCTTCTGCTCCTACTGATTCTCCTCACCCTCAAACCCTGGTACATTCTCTCAAAGAGCAGTTTAAGTGTCTCTTCTGCTTTTTTGGCTCCCACCAACTTAAAACCTCAAAGCCTTTTTTTTTCACCCCAAGCAAACTAATAAGGCAGTTTCCTAAACAAAGACAGATGAATTTCCTCAACTAAAAAGAAATCTGCCAACTATTAAGATTATGTTTTTCACATTGCTATATATATATTTTTCCATAGAATGTTCACACCTAAGCTGTAAGACAGGTGTTATTGCACTTATTTTATAAATGACAAAGCCAAGACTTAGATTAAGTATCGTGCCCAAGATCCCCAACTTTGGAGAGAAGAAGAGCAGGACTCTGAACACAGATTTTTCTGTCCCTAAAACTCATGACCTTTTCACACACATGCCACCTCCTTCCTACCCTACCCATTGACTGGCCTGTGATCAATTATCCATAATTACCCCATTTGCACTTGTTATGGGTTTAGGGCCCCGTTCAAAACTTCATTTAGAGATATATAGATTTGAGTCTCCAAGTTTGGTTTGAGGGTTATTTGGTTAATTGGCTTAAATTTGTTTGGTGAGTTGGTTAAACAATTTAAATAAGTAATAATTTAGTAGTAAATATATAACAAATGATATAAAATTAAAATTAAATACTTTACAGAAAAAAAATGTTGAATTTTATTTTAAGTGCTCTCTCATGAAACTGCCGAAAAACAGAATTTGAAGGGAATTATAGAAGCTCAGATAAATTATTGTGTGGAGAGCAATGGACATGACTCTGATCAGTACCCACACCTCCTCCCACACACTCCTCTGGAGTAACTACATATTTAATTCCTTCATTTGGACACATATCCTAGATGGAGTTGGTAGCCATATCCCGTCTGGCTATCAAAGGAGAAATCCCATTTTTGGTAGGGGTAGTCAACCCCAAAAGTGGGCCCTAAGTGTTTCCTCTCAGTGTTTTTTCTTCTGTTGAATTTGGGCAGGTAATAACTGTATGTGCTGGGTACCATTAACTCATATAATTAGGCCTACAATTTTTTTCAGGGCAAATCTGATGAACTTGGCTATGTGTTGTCTCAGAAGCATGTTCAATGAAACACCAAAATTCAAGCTTCTCGTCTCAGATGACCTGATTTACAATGAATTTCTATGACAGGCCATTAAAACCTCCCCTCCATAGATGAAAATGTTTTACCTTTCTATTGAAACCTTGTTCTGCCAACCTGGAAATCAAGCACATCTTCTTAGAAGAGTCAGCAGATTGTACTCGAATAGCTGGACACTTGCATGTCAAAATTTTTATTACTTTTCTAGGATCTGTATTGGAAAAGTTCCTAGTTCCTTAAAGAATGGTACTCATACAGATGATCTAAAAATGAATTGTGTTCTGTGTCATAAGAGGAGAGTACAATGGTGAGACAGAAAGACATGAATATTCAGTCGGAATGCTTTGCTTTGGGACTGGTTCAAGCCTTGCATAACCTCAATGTAATTCTCAAGTTTAGCAAGTCATAGAAGGGACTAAAAATGCTGAAATTTTAGATTTTGACACTGCCTCAGGTTGAATGTCCCCCCCCCAACTTAATCCCCAGTGTAACTGCTGCGGGTGGGAACTCTTATTATCATAATTGAAAGGTGGTGCCTTGAAGAGGTGATTAGATTGTAGGACCATACTGTAGTGAATGGATTAAAGATGGTGGTCATGGGCATGGTTTGGAGGGCTTTAAAAGGAGAGGGAATGAGGAAGTTAGTTTCTCTCTACTCTGCCATTTTCTACCATGTGAGACCCCCACATTGCTAAAAAGCCATCACCAAGACCCTCACCCAGACGTGTTTCCTGTACTGTGGGCTTCCCAGTCTCTGAAACTGTAAGCAATAAATTTTGTTTTCTTATAAATCACCCAGTTCCATGTATTTCTGTTACAAGCAACAGAAACAAACTAATACAGACACATAACTACCTGAAAAATTTGTCACAACTAAATATGTAATTGCAATCATATTTAAATGTTCCTAAACTAGATGCTTTTTTAGAAAAGTAAACTAAATGTTGGGTGTAAAAACACATTCAACTAATTTGCGTGAAGTGTAAATTAAGTATGTGTTAGTTTGGTCTTTTCTGTTGCTGAAAAGAAGTCCCTAATCAGGAATTTTGTCAATTAATTGATTTTGTTTAATGAACATTTATGTAATGAACTAATCAAGCTCATGGTCATTCCCAAGCATATCTTGTTGACACTGAAGGCACAGAATTACATTAATAAATTTGTTAAGCAAGAAGTAAAAATATTAACAACAACTCAATGGCTTCTGTGAGATCCAGAAATTCCCTCCTCAACAGGATGACCAACCATCTCTATTTGCTTGGGACTGAGGGAGTTTTCAGGACATGAGACTTTCCATTTGAAAACAGGGACAGTCCTGGGTAAACTGGGATGAATTGGTCACTCTGTTCCTCGCATTCCAGCCTCTCAGAAAACGTGTGTCACAAGAAGGGATTTACATTTCTTCCAGGTTTGCCTGCTGGCCACTCCCTTCCTGAGACCAAGGGCCATGTGAGCATGGCAGCGCACTACTCCCTTTGCAGGCAGTTCCCTCTCTGCTTCCACAGCGTGTCTTTGCTGCTCTTAGAAACCTGTAGCCCCACATAGAACATGTATAATAAGCAAGGAAGAAGAAATCTAAGTTTAATTTTTTAAAAAAAATTTTATCCCTTTTACTCTTAGGTTTTTTTCTATGTTTGTCAGTCTTTCCAGTTCCATGTGAGCCTGGGAAAAGCCAATTTCTAAGGTCTTTCTGTCCAGGCAGTCACCAACCCCTCACTCATCAATAGCACTTCTGGCTTCCCAATCACTAAGTACTGAACCAGGACTTGTTTAACAGTGCTCGAATAATGTTGGGCCTTGTATTTGCACCTCACATGTCTTTAAAAACCCTTTAAGAATGATACTTTAAAGAGAAATCAAATAGTTCCAGCTAGTGATGGATTTATTTTAGTTTCTGTTTTGAATGTATTTCAGGAGAAATTTCCGGTTGACTTCAGTGAAGGTTTTAAGTCATCACCTGCAGCAGGTGCTTGTGCTGGCCCACTTGTATCCCCTCATCCTCACCACCTCAGTGCATACCCCTCCAACTTCCAACTGGCAGCACCTGCCTGTCTTTGCCGAAAGCTTTTCATAGTCTCCATAATCCACTTTGCCAGCGCACATGAGGTGATCCAGAAATACTGGGGAATTAACAACTCCAGGAACAGCCTTCAACCCATGACTGACAGGAACTGGTGTATAAACATCTTATGACCTGTTTGTCCTCAAGTACAATAAATCTGAGGGCTGAATGGGACAGACATTTGCTTCAGATTTTCCCCATGGGATTAAGCTTCAGTTACCCAGAGTGGTAACTTGCTTAGTGGCTCAAGCTTTCCCTTCCCTGTCTTGCTTCCCCATTTGCCTATTGATGTTTTCTTCCCCTCCCAAGTAAACTACTTGCTCTCCAAACTCTCTGTCAGGGCTAAAACTCTTGCATACACAAATCCAAAGCAGGTTATTGTCTTTCAGATCATCCTGTTTGTTTCCTCTAGAGCACTTATCATGATGCAAGGTTATTGCATGTGTTTACTTGTTTATTCTCTGCCTCCCTAACAAGGTCAAACTGCCTAAGTTTGGTCTGTGTCCATGTTCCTCAAGGCTATCTCCTTAGAACCACTCACTAAGCTTTTCATACAGTAGGAGCTCAAGGAGTTGTTAAATGGGTGAATGAACAAGTGAATTCCAAGAAAGTTGACTCAAAGCTAACAGATCTACAGTGAATTTACTGAATTATATTTTAAGGAACACACACTCACACACTTATGTATACCAAGTTTATCTGTTATGTAAGAATATTCTGCCGTCAAAACTGGAACCTGAGGCTGATTCCAGAGCCTGTACTGTAAACACTATAGGTATTGATGTTTTCTTCACTTGAAAGACAAAGTTATTTCCTTATATTATCCCTACCACAGAGGTCTCTGATGGGAACATTACATTACTGTGTGTGTGACGTGGTTTTGAAAAGCATAAAACGTTCCCCACCTCTAGCAGATACTGTTCACATCCACCATGCATGTGAAGAGAAAAGAACAAGACCCCTGTTCTTGACAAAGGACAAGGGCATCCTCAAGACCTTAAATCTACAATCACAACCAGGTTTCCTGCATAGATCCCTATTTATATTAGTATAATACAATGTTGCCACATGTGTATTTTCTGTAGATGGAGCCAAAATATAATATTTCTAATTGCTAGAAGATAGATTTTTTTTTTTTTTTTTTTAAAGAAGGAAACTGTAAAATAGCTTCAGTTGCTATGATTTTCTATAAGGAAAAAAGTCAGTGGAATGTTTTCAAGATACTGGTGAGGTGGTTTTGAAAGTCATGCTGTTTAAGGACAAAGAGACTGGGTGCAGTGAAAGCAAATGTGGGTCAAGCTGGGGAGTGAAGTCACAGATGTGGAGAGATGAAACTTGCAGAGGTGTCAAGAGAAGAAGTCCACCTCAGACCACTAGGCTGGCTCCCAACTTGGCTCCTTAGGTAACTTTTTCCTTCTTTTCTTTCATGATCCCAAACAACAAATTCCACCCTCTGCCTCATTCAGAGCACCTTTCACTCTTTTCTTTATTTCTAACATCTGCCAATATCCATGCCCACAGGACCTTTTCTCTTTAAGTGGCTGTCTTAAGTTGGGCTCACCAAGTACACAGGATTTGTTAAGAATGTGCTCTCAGGGAAAACTTGAAAAGGAAAAGAGAAACAAGATAAGGTGGGGGAGGAAGCCAAGCAAGAATGGGATGTCACCTGCAGTCGAGCTTCAGCCTGATTCCATAGGGAGCTTTGGAGTATGAATTGCATCATAGAATCTGTCCTGCTTTGGGGCAAAGAGCCAGCCATTTGAATCCCTGTGTCAGTTAGTCATTGCTTTTGGATTGCCCTGGGGCAAAGAGTTGTAACCTCCTGGCCAGGCAGCTTCTTTCTGACTGAGTGTGTTATTTTGGAGAAAGAGTATTTGTGAGCCATTAGTAGCCCATACTCTCAGTTCCTGGGAAATGGGGGCAGCAGCTGAGTAATGGGGTCTGAGTGCGTACCAAGAGCAGCCACAGCAGTGGGTTATCGTCACTTTGCAAGATGGAGGCGCTGGAGGTGATTTAGGTCTTGGTACTTCTGATGTGCTCATTTGGAATTATACACCCCCATTTTTTGCATGTCTTTTCATGACTGGAATTATTATTTTACTTCGCTCTCTAGGAAGAATCCTGGGTCATCTTTCTCCTGTACTGACTTTTATAATCATGCATTTGTCATTCATGTCAAAGACAAACAAAAACTGCCTGGAACTTATGTCTTAGTATGTCCCATCATAGCTAATATTAGTTGAGTGCTTACTATTTGCTGGCTATAAGATCTTTACATGTGTTATATTATTTAGCTCTCACGCAAATGGAGGAGGTGCTATTAGTCCCGATGGAAACACTATGGAGCATAGAAAAAGAAGCCAACATTACTCAGATATAAAAACCTGACAAAGAACGTAGGAAGGAAAGAAGGAAAAAAGAAAGCAAGAAAGGAAGGGCAAAATTTGAAACATATCTCACTTATAGATATTGACAGGCAGGAACAATTTAAGAACCCTTATTATCACTAAAATTATATGATGAATATATGTAATATAGCTAATACCAAATACAATTAGACAAGAGGAAGAATAATAAGTATAAACATTATACTACTAGAAAGACATAGACAAAAATATTACTATGTATAGATGATTGTATCATCCATGAAGCTGTCCAACAATATACAATATTATCCTTGAGAATCTAAAAGATTCATTGTATTTTATCATTCAGTGACCGTATTTTTCCTCCAAGGCAATTTTTTTTTCTGATCTTGATTTCCCTTAAGTTATATGTGATGTATCTATCTAGAATATTCTTAGTGTATAAAGATGCTTCTCAGAGAAAATCAAATTCACAAGAGACCTTTGTTCTAATGCCTCAGATTGGTCTCCTTCCTTTGAATTGCTGATCCTTTTCAAATGTGGTTTTTCTCAGTTTGTTCACTCACAAAAGGAACAATTTAGGTGTGTCCAGCGTTGAGAATTGAGAAAATTCCGTCAGGACTCAAGTGGGACCATGTTGTCATATTTTAATTCCAGAGATAATCTTCATTTTCACAGTGGCTTTATGTTGTTATATTTGTGCTAAGCAGTGAAGAAAGGAAGCTATCAGCTAAAGAGCTGCTTGGCAGGAAAATTGATCAGTGTGCCCAGGTGTGGGTACCAAACTCTGAAGATGACTGGGTTACTCTCCCTTTTCAAACCATTCCTGTGATGGATAGGTACTTTAGATAAATTTGTATATGAGTAAAATACAGCGTTGCCACACATGTACCTTTTTGTAGATAGAGCCAAAATATAATTTTTCAAACTGCTAGAAGGTAGATTTTTTTTAAAAAGAGAGAGAGAGAAACCATACAATAGTTTTAGTTGCTATGAATTTGGTGGTAATGTTCAACTCTCTAATACCTTAAATTGTAAAGATTTTGAAGGCAATATGCATCTCAGCTGGGAAGCCTAAAGTAGGATAGACAGAAGGAGTGTGGGATGGCAAGGAAGCAAATAATCTTGCAACGTATTTTCAATTCTCAAAAAAAAAAAAAAAATATCTGGAAGAAGTAAGCTTTGCCACAACAGGAAATATTAGAGCTATACCAAATGCTCACTAAACACCATCAACTTCTCTGAACAAAGCTGGGAGTTACTTCCTGGGAAGCAGTAATATTTCCATAAAATAAAAATGTAAATATCCTTTTGCCTGCTGCCTCTAGTTTGAGAATTACAAACTAATTATAAACAAAATAAAAAAGATGAGAAGAAAGGTTAAAAGTATAAAGGTGCAAGTCTATTTTCCTAGTTCCTCCACTTGGCTTTGTGAACCAAAACAAGTTACTTAACTTTTCTGAGCCCACATTTTTGCATTTTAAAATAGAAAAGCTACTAATAATGTAGAGATAGAATATTGTTAAAGTGAATAAAGCAAACAAAAGAGTATATATATTATGCTACCTTATTTGTAATAGAAATAATAAAATAAGACAGTATATATGTATCTGCTTACTTTTGTAAAAGGACACACAGGAAGGATAAACCAAAAACTAAGGTTACATAAAGGTTATCTAAAAGACGTGGATGGGAATGGGGTGGAAAGGTTGGGGAGCATGAAATGATACTTTTCTGATTAGTTGTTTTTATATAGTTTTCACTTGGGAATCATATTTGTGTTTTATTTTTCCTTTTAATTTATTTTATTGTATCTTTTTTATGGACTGGCCAGTATGCATGTTTGTGTTTTATATAAACAAAAAATTAAATTAAAAAATCAACAAGGATGAGAGGGAAATAATATAACATAATACAAACACCAAAAAGTATCTAACAGTATTTGAAATAAATAACATATCCAAACTGAGAGGGAAAATCAAAAGAACTCACCCAAGTAACTGTTTAACACAGTATTTTCACTGTATGCACTCAGGCTGAGCTAAAGAAGAACTGTAAACAAATATCGAACTCTAGTTAGTAGTGAGTTTGGCTTTTATTGTTTGTTTGTTTGTTTTTCCAACAGTGGTGTGTGCTACCTTTTTTGTAAGAGAAATTAAGCAATTTTAAAACTACTTTTTATAAATTCTAAGTTTGAGCAAATAAATAAATATATTGAGAATGGGGAAGCTAAAATAAAATCTATAGTGTTGGGTTGGAATTAAAAGTATCAGCACAAACTCATGGTATGTAATATAGAACTTACAGATAGATAGGTGGATAGATGTTATATTTACATGTACATACATATATATTCTAGCTCTGTTCACTGAGAATCTAGAAGCTATGACACAACAGTAGCAATGAGCCACCCAATGCCCAGATCTTGGTTTCTAAATACCATTTTCTAATAAAAGCAAACAAAGTTCTTTGGAGAAATGGCTGATTGCATAGCTGAAGCTGGGAGAATACAAGATGAGCCCTGAACATTTTGTTGTGGCAGAAAGTTAAAAAGTGCTCAAAGACTGATAGAGACATGATAAAAGGACATGAGAGCTAACTTAAAGGAGCACAACAGGCCAAATATGGGACAATTTTAGTACCAAATAGAATGACAGCAATGAATGAGAATACATTGAAATAGAAAAGAATCCATGAGTCTACAGTGATACTCAAAAATAGAAGCCTAGGGGAAAAAACTTGCTTTTTACAGAAGAATACTGGCTAATAGATAGAGAAAGAATAGTACAATTAGCAGGGAAATCGTATTTTACATCCCCAGTGTAATAACTGATTTTGGCAAGAATTACCAATGGATACTAACAACATTAGGTAAAAAGGTCTTGGGAAATAGGATATTCAGATAGCCTCAAATTATTTACCCTTCCTCCTACAAACTACTTTTCAGTTGCAAAGGAAAAAGTTACCTTTACAATGGGAGATACAAGGAAAGTTCTATTGCTTAAGATAGTCACCTACAGCAACCAAGAATAAATAGCATACATAAAGGAGAAGGAATAAAATAGAGAGGTCGACTCTCTTATCTAATGCTCAATATTATTATGCAGACTTTTTTTTATTGTGATAGCACAGAAAATAAGGATAGGAGGCATAAATTTTGTTCTGAATAGATTAAAATCTATTTGTAGGTGATATGACTTTGTGCCTAGACATTCAATTTTTTTTTATTAAAAGAATTTATTTTATCAGAAGAAGCCAAACACATGTCTAATGATTGATGTTTAATGATTCCATTTATGTGAAATTGGTGACTGCCTAGGGCTGTGGGAAGGACAAATGGAAAGTGACTTCTAGGGATTTGGGGTTTCTTTCTGGGGTGATAAAAATGTTCTGGAGTCATATAGTGGTGATCTGTGCACAACTTCATCAGTATACTAAAAGCCACTGAAATCGTACAGTAAAATTACAGGGAAAGCAAATAAAAACTATCTTAACCAATAAGAGAATTCACTAAGGTGGCCAGAAACATAATCAACATGAAATTTAATCATTTCCTATATATCAGAAAGTGTAATAGAAAGAGATTTATTTACAAAGGAAAAAAAAAAAAAAGCTGTGCCAACAAGCAACCTTTAGAATAAGTGAAAGACCAGTAGAAACGAAACTATTCAATTACCTAGAAGGACAGAACCATCATGATTCCCAACAGGACAACCCAGTAATGTAAAGTTAACAGTTCTTTCCAAATTGATCTCTAATTTAATTTAATGCAGTGTTAATCAAAATTCCAGAAGAATTTCTTTTAATATTCCAAGTTTATTTTAAGTTTATCTGATGATAAAATTAACAGATTGCCTGTATTTTTAGCAACTTTATTGATAAAAAATTGACAAACATAAAGTTCACCTGTTTAAGGTGTACATTTCAGTGATTTTTAGTATATTTACAGAGGTATGCAACCATCGTAAAAATTTAATTTTAACTTAATTTTAGAACATTTTCATCATCCCCCAAAGAAGTTTTGTACCCATTGTTCAGCTTCATTTCTTAATAGTAGCTTTATTGAGATATTACTCCCATATAAACTTCACCCCTTTAGAGTGGACAATTTCAGTGGCTTTCATTATATTGATAAAATTGTGCACAGATCACCACTACATAACTCCAGAATATTTTCATCACTGCAGAAAGAAACCCCACACCCACAGAAGTCACTCTCCATTTGTCCTTCCCACAGTCTTTGGCAGTCACTAATCTACTTGCTGTCTCTACCAATTTGCCTATTTGGACATTTCATAGAAATGGAATCATTAAACATGTGACCTTTTGTGTCTGGCTTCTTTTAAAAAAAGAAAAAAATACAAGACTTTTGCCTGATATCAAAATACACTATAAAGTAACAGTATTAAAACAGTGTAGAATTTTAACCAAAATAGGAAAGTATTTAATGGATCACATGCACAAAAAAAGTCTACCACTAAATACATAATAATGGTGGCAATTCAAGCCGGTGGGAAAGAATGTTAATAAAGGATGTTAGGACAAATAATACAAATATAGCAGAAATAAATTTAGAGCCTTTCCTCATGTCATGTGCAAAATTAAATTACTTTTAGAATAAATAATTAAATGTCAAAGAGAAAACTTCAAGAAAGTATTGTTATTATTAGTGTGGGAAAAGCTTTTCTACACAAGATGTAAGACACAGAAGATATAAGGTAAAAGGCTAATAGGTTTGAAAACACCAAAATTCAAATTTCTCTAATAAATTGTATTGTAACCCTCAAAATGAAATAAATACTTATAAAGCCATACTGACAAAAATGAACAATTCAGTGATGGAGAAGTGATAAAACTTTTTTACAGAAGAATTTCAAATAATAAATGTAGATTTTCTCCTTATCTCTAGGAGGTGGAGCTTAATTTCCTTCCTCTTAAGTGTGGTCTTCTAAAATATAGAGAATGGAAAGGGAAAAATGACTTTACAGTGGAGAAAATCTGGCAGACACCACCTTAATCAAGTGATTGAGGTTCACAACACCAGTGATAAGTCATGTTGATATCATGCACCCTTTGATATGATGTGATCAGAAAACACTGTCCCTGTGATTTTCTTCCCCCAAATCCATAATCTCAGTCTAATTATGAGAAATCATCAGATGAACCCAGATTGAAGAACATTCTACAAAATGCCTGACAAGTACTCTTCAAATGTAT
Organism: Cynocephalus volans; assembly: GCF_027409185.1. Classification (NCBI taxonomy): domain Eukaryota; kingdom Metazoa; phylum Chordata; class Mammalia; order Dermoptera; family Cynocephalidae; genus Cynocephalus; species Cynocephalus volans. Next base: position 51,103,959 of record NC_084470.1, read on the forward strand.
TAAGGTCATGAAAAACAAGGAACACTGAAAAATTGTCACAAATTGGAGGAGATGAATGAAACATGATGACCATATGCATCATGGCATCTGGGTGAGATCTTGGAACAATTTTGTTAATAATATGGTACCAGTGTCAATTTCTTACTTTTGACAAGTGTTTAATGAATATCTAACATGTTAACATCAGGAGAAGCTGGGTGAAGAGTATACAGGAAATCTCTATACTACCTTTGTAACTTTTTTCATGTCATCTGCAAAGAGGGACAGTTTGACTTTGTCTTTTCCAATTTGCCTGCCCTTTATTTCTTTCTCTTGCCTGATTGTTCTGGCTAGTAATTCCAATACAACGTTAAATAGTAGTTGTGAGATGAGGAACCTTGTTTTGTTCCTGTTCTTAAGGGAAAAGCTTTCATGATGATATTGGCAGTGGGTTTATTGTATATGGCTTTTATTGGGTTGAAATACTTTCCTTCTATACCTAATTTTCATGTCTTTATCATGAACAGATATTGAATTTTGTCAAATGCTTTTTCAGTGTCTATTTAGATAATCATATGGTTTTTATCCTTGCTTTTGTTGATGTGGTGTATCACATTTTTTGACTTGCATGTGTTGAACCATCTTGTATCCCTGGGATGAATCCCACTTGATCATGGTGTATAATTTTTTTGATGTGTTTCTATATTCTGATTGCTAGTATTTTGTGGAGGATTTTTGTGTCTATGTTCATCAGAGATATTGGCCTGTAGTTTTCTTTTTCTGTTCTATCATTGTCTGGTTTTGGTATCAGAGTGATGCTGGCCTCTTCGAATGAGTTTGGGAGAGTGGCTTCTGTTTCAATTTTTTGGAACATTTTGAAGAGAATTGGTATTCCTCTTTAAATGCTGGCAGTATTTAGCAGTAAAGCCATCTGGTTGTGGGATTTTCTTTGTTGGGAGACTGCTGATTACTCCTTCAGTCTCTTTACTTGTTATTGGTCTGTTCAGGTTTTCTATGTCTTCTTGGTTCAGTCTTGGAAGCTTGTATGTGTCCAGAAATTTATTCATTTTGTCCACATTTTTAAATTTATTGGCAAATTGTTGTTTGTAATAGTCTCTAATGGTTCTTTGTATTTCTGTGGTATTGGTTGTAATGTCTCCATTTTATTTCTTATTTTTATTTGGATCTTCTCTATTCTTTTTTTAATTAGCCTAGCTAATCATTTGTCTATTTTGTTTATCTTCTCAAAAAAAACAACTTTTTGTTTCATTGATGTTGTATTGTTTATTGGGGTCTCTATTTCATTTAGTTCTGCTCTGCTCATAATTATTTCTTTCCCCCTCCTAATTTTGGGATTGAATTGTTCTTGTTTTTCCAGTTCTTTAAGGTGTAGCATTAGGTCATTTATTTGAGGTCTTTCAATTCTTTTGATGTAAGTGTTTATTGCAATAAACTTTCCTCTTAGTATTGCTTTTGCAGTATCCCATAGATTTTGGTATCATGTGGCTTTATTTTCATTAGTTTAAAGAATTTTTTTATTTCTTGTTTATTTTCTTCTTGGACCCATAGGTCATTCAGGAGCATGTTGTTTACTTTTCATGTATTTGTATGGTTTCTAGAGTTTCATTCATTATTGATTTATACTTTTAATCCATTGTGGTCTGAAAAGATACTTGAAATGAGTTCAATTATTAAAAAGTTGTTGAGACTTAATTAGTAACCTAACATGCAATCTATCCTGGAGAATATTCCATGTGCTGATGAGAAGAATGTATATTCTGTAGCTGTTGTATGAAATGTTCTGTAGATATCTGCCAGGTCCAATTGGTCTAATAATGTAGTTTAAATCCTGTGTTTCTCTGTTGATTTGTTGCCTAGATGATCTGTCCAATGCTGAGAGAGGGGTGTTTGTGTCCCCAGCTATTATTGTATTGGGGTCTATCTCTTTCTTTAGGTCTAATAGTGTTTGCTTTATATATCTGGGTGCTGTAGTGTTGGATGCATATATATTTATGATTGTTATGTCTTCTTCCTCGATAGATCCCTTTATCATTACATAATAGCCTTCTTGGTCTCTTTTATGGTTTTTGGTTTAAAGTCAATTTTATCAGATATAAGAATAGCTACTCCTGTTCATTTTTTATTTCCATTTGCCTAGTATATCTTTCTCCTTCCCTTCACTATTATACTGTGTGTGTCTTTACAAGTGAGATGAGTCTCTTGAAGACAGCATATAGTTGAGCCTAAGTTTTTAATTCAGTCTGTGTCTTTTGAGTGGGGAATTTAATTCATTTACATTTAAGGTTGTTACTGAAAGGTACTGTCTTGCTCCTGGCATTTTATCAATTTTTATTTGGATGTGTTAAATATCTTTTGTTCCTTTTTTCCCACTTTTATTGTTTGTCTTCAGTGTTTGTCAGTTTTTTGAGGTTGTAAGATATAGTTTCTTTCTTTTTCTTGTTTGCATTTTTGTTCTTCTAGTGGGTTTTGTTCTTTCTTGTGTATTCATGATAGTGATTATTGTTTTTTGGATTCTAGATGCAGGACTCCCTTGAGGAATTCTTATAGGGCTCATCATGTGGTGGTAAACTCCCACAGTTTTTTGTTTGTTTGTTTGTTTGGTCTGGGAAATATACTATTTCTCCCTCATTTCTGAAGGATAGCTTTGCTGGGTATAGTATTGTGGGCTGGCAGTTTTTTCTTTTAGTATTTTGAATATATCATCCATTCTTTTCCTGTCCATAGAGTTTCTGTTGAGAAGTCTGTTGTTTGTCTGACTGGGACTCCCTTATAGGTTACTTGACATATTTCTCTTGCTGTTTTTAAGATTCTCTTTGTCTGTGAGTTTCTCCAGTTTGACTATAACATTTCTCAGAGAAGACCTTTTTGGATTGAATCTGTCTGTGGATCTTTGAGCCTCCTGGATCTGCAGGTCTGTGTCTCTACCTATAACTGGGACATTTTCTGCTATTACTTTGCTGAATTGGTTTTCAATGCCTTTTCCTTTTTCCTCCCCTCTGGAGCATCCATGATTCAGAAACTTGTTTACTTGAGGTTGTTTGCTATCTCTCTTAGACTTTCTTAAATTATTTTATTCTTTTTTCTTTTCTTCTCTCTCTCTCTCCCTCCCCTCCCTTTTTTGGTCCACCTGGTTTACTTCAAAAAGACAATCTTCAAGGTCATAAATTATTTCTTATGCTTGCTCTAACTTGCTAGTTAACCTCTTGGTTTTGTTTTTCATTTCATTGCAAGAATCCTTCAGTTCCAGGAGTTCTGCTACATTCTTTTTAAGGTATTAATCTCTTCATAAATTTCTTCTTCATGTCCTGGATACTTTTTCTCATTACATTGTGTTGTCTGACTGAGTCTTCTTGTATCTCATTGAATGTCTTTAAGATTGTTGCTTGGAATTTCTTTTCAGTCATTTCAAGAGTTTCCTGCTCTATAGGTTTGGTGTTTCAGAAATATTGCATTTCTTTGGTGGTGTCATATTTTCTTTCTTTCTTTCTTTCTGTTTTTTTTTTTTTTGTATTTCTAATGTGTCTATGTTGATGTTTGGCCAGCTGGTAGAGCAGTTCCTTCTTCTATTACTCTGGAGTAGGCTTTGAGGAGAGAGACTTCCTCCTGTAGATGTGTTTTATGTTCATCGTTGAGTAGGGTGATTTAGTATTGGTTCTGGGTAGATGCAGTAGTGTAGTCTCCATGTAGGTACTTCTGATGTATTCAGTATTGGAGTTGTGTGAGAGTGCCTCTGTGACCTAGGCACAGGGGCACTTAGTGATTCTTTGCTGAGGTTGGTGATACTGTGTTTGTTTATTGAGGACAGGGGTGAGCTCTTGAGTTCTTGGGAGAAGCACTCTGATGCCCTGTCACTCTTTGGCTGGGGTGGGTGATCCTGGATGGGCTTGTTGGCACCCTGACTAGTGTCCTATGACCCTGATAGGTGCACTGGGGTATACTGTAGCTCCTCAGTTTGAATGGATTACCCTGCTTGGGGTTTATATCTTTCCTCTTTCCCTGATTAGGAATGGGTTGGGAGTGATTGAGAATTTTTTTCCTTACTCTATTTGGATATCCTGGTTTCTGCAGTCTTAGGGGGTTCTGTGTGTGTCTCTCCCCAGATCAGGGCAATCATGTGGGCTGCACATGAACCTCCCACCCCCATGTGTGCTACTGTATGTGGCAGTGTAATTCCCTGTTGGTTTAGCCACTAGGTCATGAGTCTGAACTCATTCACCTCTTTCCTCAGGTTCCACTGATGACTCTCCTTGTGTCAATGCAGTTGAATGGCAGTAGGCTGCCTGCACGGTGGTGGTGGCTATTGCTGTGGCAGTAAGCTGCCCTTGCAGCAGGAGCAGCTGTGGAAGACCACCCATGTGGCAGTGGTGTCTGCAGCAGTGGTGGCGGCTGCCTGTGGCTGCTGAGGTCCCTGGACATGCTTCCTGCCATCTGCCAGTTGGGCAAGGGGCTGCCCACTACTGCTTAAAATTAAAAAAAAAAAAAAAACACTTTTTAATGATAAAAATTACTTGAAAAAAATTTTGCACCAATAAAAACCACCAGAAAAATAATACTTCCAGTGACAGAAAGAGAAGAAAATATTTGCAATATGTATTAATCAAAGAGCTTCTATAAATCAATTAGAGAAAGGCAAATAATCTAGTACAAAACTAGACAAAGTACATGAACTTGAAAACAAGCACGGAGAGAGAAATACTTATGAGAAGATCCTGAAAAATCAGGAAAATGCAAATCAAAGGAAAAAATAATATCAGATTACCAAAAAATTAAAAGGAATGCTAATGATGGTGATTTGGCAACATGGGAACTCAAATAGCTGGTGGAGTAAATTGGTGCAACCTTTTTAGAAGACAATTGAAACATCTATCAAGATGTTAACTTGAGATGTTTCTTATTTAATAAGTTAACAATTAGGAATACAGTCTAGAGAAATGCTCCCACTTATGTGAAGGGTAGATATACAAGAAAGCTAACTAAAAGTTTGGTTCAGAAAATTGCAAATGATCTAAATGTCCATAAAAGGGGAAATAATATTCAGAAAATTGGAAATAATCCAGATGTCTATAAAAGGGAGATTTAGAATAAATAAATACATGAGTATATGAAATACCATGCAACTCTTAAAAGTAGGGAAGAGATGATAGGTAGGTAGGTAGATAGATTCTGTTATTTTCTCTAACATAATTATTCTCCCTGTTTTAGTCTGTTTTGTGTTGGTATAACAGAATTACTGGAGACTGGGTAATTCATAAAGAAGAGAGGTTTATTTGGCTTCTGATTCTGGGACAGCTGCATCTGGCATGGGCCTCAGGCTGCTTCTACTAATGGCAGAAAAATAGCAGGCAGCTGGTGGGTACAAGCAGATCACATGGTGAAAGGAAGCAAGAGAGAGAGAGAGAAGGTGCCAGGGTCTTTTTTAGCAACGAGCTCTCGCAGGAACTAATCGAGTGAGAACTCATTCATTACTCCCCCCACCCCCAGGGAGAGCACTAATCTAGTCATGAGGGATCTGCCCCCATGACTCAATCAGTTTCCAACACTGTCACATTGGAGATCAAATTTCCACATGAGTTTTGGAGGGGACAACACATCCAAATTCCATCACTTCCTATAATTTCAGAAATATAAGCAATAAGCAAGGGGGATAAGTGATACAAATAATGTGCTTATTTTATAATGACTTATTTGGCCAAGCTTTATATATTTTGAAATCCTGAGTACATAAAACCTGTTCTTTATAAGTATCTGAACCTTGTTAACTTCAAGGAGAGCAGTATCTTCTTGTCTTTGACAATCTTGAAATAGAAAAAAATATATTTCAGTTATTTTTACCTACAGAAAAGGAAAAAAATTTATAGATCATCATTATTTTCACTGTAAATGAAATCAAGCAACTGCATTCTAAGTGTGTAATGCTGGAAGAAAACTAATGTTTTTGTACGTTTGGAGTTGTGTGGGTGTGTACTCATTGTTTTGCTTGTATGTGTCTCTGTGTGTATCTAGTGTTTTGGTTGTGTGCTAATGTACTTGTGTGTTTGTTTGTGTGTTTTAAAGAGGTTCTGGTACTCACCAGTCTAAGAATTGTATAAATCTCCTGCCATCCTTCTCTTCCTTGTCCCTCGTGTCCACTCATGACAGCCGCATTGACATATGAATGTATTTGTTCTAGCCAAATGGCAACATTAATTTTTTTGAGCAGATATGTGTCATACTCTATTAAGGATAAAGGAGAAAGGGTGTTTTCACACCATATCTATAGTCACTATCCAGCTCAGTCTCAGTTTAAAATATTCTGTTCTCCCTATAAAGTGGAAAAACAATCTTTGTCAGATCATGTATCTCACTCAGGGGTTTGGAGAAATATGGCCACTAAAACCATACTGAGAAACACTGTTCAGCAATAAAATAGACACAACTTCTGATATTTGCTGCCACATGAATCAGCCTCAAAAACATTATGTTCAGTGAAAGAAGCCAAATGCAAAAGACCACATATTCTATCATTTCATTTACATGAAATGTCCAAATATGAAAAATCTATAGAGACAGAAAATAGAGTAGTGTTTGCTTGAGGCTGGGGGTTGGGAACAGGGATCACTTGCAAACAGGCAGGATAGATCTTTTGAGGTGACAAGAATATTCTAAGGCTGGATTGTTTTGATGTTTGAACAACTCTGTAAATTTGCTAAAAATCACTATGAACTTTAAAATGGGTGAACACTATGGTATATAAATTATGCCTCTATTAAGCTGTTAAAAATATTGGTTCTTGTAAAGACAGAACTGTGAAACTCTGCTAAATTTATACTGCTGTAGTCTATATGTACTCAATACAGTATTGAGGCTACAGAAAACCCGGGATGAAGGGTCCAATATTAGCAATAAGAAAGCTAAGGAAGCCTGATGGGAAAGGAATTTAGGTGCTGTCCAGCTACCCAGGCTGAGATACTGCCATTCTAGCATCAAAGGACTAGAGCAACTTGGAAGGCAGCTTGCCTGGGATATCTATCATCTAGTTTCTGGCTCCTTTCATAACTCACCTGCCAACAATCAGCTATTAAACAACATGACCCCTCCACAATTCTTTGCTACATACCTAGGATCTCTTCATCCAGAATTATCTAACCTTTAGTCATCAGCAAAAATCTAATATCTTAGCCACATAATGAATAAAATATTAAATAAAAGAAAAGCTGCCCAATAATAGGAGGCAATTTCTTCCCATGCACTCCTGTTAATGCACCAGGAATGACCACATAGGGAGATAAGTCCTTATAAAGTTTTGGTCCAAGTGGGAGGCTCAGAGGGCTGTCTCAATTGGCCCAACTTATCTGAAGAAAACAGGATCAGGGTGGCTTTCAGAGAAGGGACACTAAGGTAGAGTCTTGAAGGAAATCTTCATGTGCCAGGGCTGCAAATAGTCTTAGTGTAGCTGGTGAATGAAATGTAAGTTGAGAGCCAAAAGGGGAGATTTCAGGAAAGGCATAATGAGAAAGGTGTATGGGTCCATTCACCCCTCCATCTCCCAAAGGCACCCTCAGGTTTCATGCCTGGTACCTAACAAAATCATCTCTGTTTGTGTCAGGGGAGTAAATGCTCTGCTGAGCCAAGAATTACCTGTGTTTCATTAGATCTCCATCTTGACAGCCTCTTTGGGTATGGATGACAGTGCAAGATGCACAACTACTCCAAGCCAGCCTTTGTCCTGTTAAATAAAACTTATAGGAGGCCACTGGTTTGGACTGAGCTCCTGTACTAGGCTCAACAGACCAAACCAAAATGGAATCAGTCATGCTGAAGTTCAAAGCCTCTAAGCCAAAACTACGTTTATCTGAACTTCCCAGAAATTAGGAGAGATAAGAGCCAAATCCCTAAACAGACCAGTTTTAGCCAGCATGGTAAGGAAGTCCACCTTTACAAGGAAGGTAACCTTGAAATGACCAGTCTACTTTTCATTCTGTTCCTGCTTTCCTTAGCCCTTATTCTATCTATAAAGCCAGCCTCTTCTGCTCTGCTCATTGGAATACTCATTCTATTTTATATGAGGTGTTGACCAATTCTAGAACTGAAAATAAAAAGCAATTAAGATGTTTAAACAAAATTTGTTTAAATTTTGTCTTTTGACAGTTCCAGCTTTGATGCTTACAAGGTATGAAAATATCTGTTAGTGTTGTAGCTGCTATGAGACCTAGGAATGGCAGGTTCTTGTGCTGCTGTTGCTTGTCCAAAAGGAAAAGGCACTAGCAAGTCTCTTCTACAAATGGGCAAGCTTTGAACCATGCACAGTGTGAGAAAAGACATAGGGGGCTGATCTACAAGAGCAGTGTTAACAGCAGTAGGTTGTCCAAGATTTCTGAGAGGATTGGCACTTAGAAACTCATCTCATTGTGCTTTGTGATATCAAAGGAACTCAATGGGAACATTATTAAATTGTCGCTGAAATGCAGATCCAAGATTGACTTTCCTCCTCTCCCTTGAATCCACTTATCACCAAAACACCGAAACAGAAGAACTCATGGGTATAACCATAAACCAATTTACTTTGTTTCCCACTGTCTTTCTAAAGTTTTCTGTGAGAGAAATTCTTTCTCTGTCCTTGGATGAAAATTTAGCAAATTACTTTTTGATCATTTGTAGGTAACAAAAGATCCTTTGTCCATTTTAAAATAAGACATAAGAATCTCAATTCAGAAATTATCATTCTAGTTCAATATAATAATCCAGACTTCAAACTTGATTTAAAGTTAAATCTCCTCTCCTCTCCTAGTCAGGGTCTCCTGCAGTCTTTCCCTATCTCCCCTCCTGCCTACTAACCTGTTTTCTGACCTGGTATATTTTCTTTACTCTGATAAGTTGGGTGAACAGTATACTTACTAAGCAGCCACTTAACTTGTCAGAGGACAGCTAACCAGCTTGTCTCACCCCTTGTATTGTCAGACCTCTCCACCTGTAGATGGTACTTATTATACTGTCAGAGATTTCCCCTGAAATCCCCTCTCAATTTAGGATGGAGAAGGGGATGTCCCTCCATATTCCAGCCCTACTCCCAGCTCATTAACAGCTCCCTACAAATAAGTACTGTCTAAAAAATTCTTCCTCAGATGCCCAGCAACCCATCCATTTTATACTGTCAATGTCACAAGGGGTTTAAGAGTCACATTACTGGTTTTTAGTTATTTCCTTAGAAATTCTTTCATTTGGGTTTAGTGCCTCACTTTAGTACCTTGCTACTCAAAATGTGGTCCCAGGACCAGCACCACGGACATCAATCACCTGGGAGCTTGTTAGAAACAGAAAAGCTCAAGCCCCAGCCCAGACCTACAAAATCAAAATCTGCATTTTCGCAAGATCTCCAGGTGATTCGTATGCACATTAAATTTTGAGAAGCACTGCTTTGGAAATGCTTTCAGCTATTTCTTGGTGTTTCACAACTTTCTGTTTACTTTCCTGTTACACATTTGTAGTTCAGTGCCCCAGCTTTGTGGGTTCTCCTTTCAGAAAGAAGGGCCAATGTTTGTCCTTCGTGAGCGCAGATCTCAAACCACTTAAAGAACTAACTTAGGGCCGACCCCGTGGTGCACTTGGGAGCGTGCGGCGCTGGGAGCGCAGCAGTGCTCCCACTGCTGCGTGTTCGGATCCTATATAAGGATGGCCGGTGCACTCACTGGCTGAGCGAGGTGCGGCCGGTCACAAAAAGACAAAAAAAAAGAACTAACTTAAATGTCTTTCTGTTGAATTCAAATGTTTCTCTGTCACCTCAAATTTAATATATCCTACATCAAATTTAGCCAAAAGAATTTCCCCAAACCTGACACCCCTTCTGAATTTTCTCACCTATAAGCTTACCCATTCTTAGATACCCGGCAATGTCCAATCTCTTCCAACACTTTTCTTGACCTTGAAGCCCACAGTGATCGCTCCCCAGTCTCACATCATACATTATGTTATTGTTTGCCACTTATTACAGCCTTTTTTTTTTCACTTAAGTTTATACTGCCTTGAATAATATTTAATTTTTATTCAACAATATCCATTGAGCACTTTCTGTTTTGTTTTGTTTTTTCCCCTGCATCTGGCTGGTACAGGGATCTAAACTCTTGCCCTTTGCGTTATCAGCACCACACTCTAATCAACTGAGCTAAGCAGACAGCCCTCACTAGGCATTTTTTTTTTTTTTTTTTTTTGGAGGCTGGCTGGTACGAGGAACCTAATTCTCAACCTTGGTGTTATAAGGCCGCACTCTACCCAACTGAGCTAACCAGCCAGCCCTCTCGATGGGGAATTTCTGTGTGCCAACCAATGTTCTAAGAGGTGGGGATATATTAAAGAACAAAACAGATTAATTTTTGCCCTTTCCAAACTTATATCCGCACTGTCTGCTCAATATCTTCACTAGGATATGCATCTCAAGTTTGATATATCCGAGACTGAACTTTTGGTATTCACTCGAATGCCCTCTTTCACCAGTGTCCTCCATCTCAATAAATGGCATCCCTCTCCCCATAATTGTCTTTCTCTTAACTGACTTCCAATCCATCAGCTAATCCTGACAACTCTACTTCCAAAACGTATCCAAAGTATTGCCTCTTCTTTCCTCCTCGGCTACATCTCTGTCCAGGTCACAGCATCTCATTTGGACTGTGGTTGCGGCCACCTGGGAGGTCTCCTGCATCCTATTTCTTCCATCTTCTAGAGTCTGTACCCTGCACAGTAGTATCAGCCATACTTTCACAGAATTAGTTTGAGCATCACTTCAAACTAACTAGTTTGAGCATCACTTCAAACTAACTAGTTTGAGCATAGCTAACTAGTTCAAAGCCCTCCAGTGGCTTCCCATTGCACTGAGAATTAAATCCAGAGACCTCACAGAGGCCTGCAAGGCCCTAAAGATTCTTGGGCCCCACGCTATCTCTCTGACTCACCTCCTACCACTCTCTCCCTTCCTTTCCCACCCAGCCACTTCGGCCCACTTGTTCGTTGAACACACAGCAAGCTCCCTCCCCACAGCTTTTGCAACTGCTTGGACCACACCTTCCCCAGGTACCCAGAGGCTTGCTTTCCTACTTCCTTCATGTCTCTCCCTATTCAAATAGGACCCCCTCAAGAGGACTTTTATGATTTACTATCTCACCTTCTCTGCCTTTTCTTTTTTCATGATACTTACCCTTAATCTATCCCCCCACACATGCATTTGTTTATTCATTTGTTTGTTTATTGTCTGTCTCCTCACTAAAATTAATTAAACATATTTCTTTACTGCATGCCCAGCTCCTAGAATGGTGTCTGGAGAGTAGACATTCATTAAATATCTGTTGAGTAAGTGAGCAGTAACTGAACGACCTAAGTTTGCAAATTATTACTTTGTTTAATAACAACCCAAATTGTCCCTATACTAATGTCACTGTCATTAACTCACATTTTCAAATGTCTTAGATAGAATTATGACTGGAAATTGGGCCTTGCTGGAGTATCACAGGACAGTGTGTCATGCTTATGAATATCTTCCATCATATGTGTAGCAATAGAAGTAAAGTTTGAGAGTAGTAGCTCTAAAACACAATCTCCAGCCTTACCGTGCAAACACTTTTTTCTGGAGGCATTTGGTGACAAGGTGGAGAGTGAGCCCTCAAGAAGCTGTCCACTGACCTTCTCTGAGAAGGAGCTGGGAAGATGTTGCCTTCCACATTCAGTGAGAAATGCATACTGTTGACACTTTTCCTGCTGCAGAGTCATGATATGGAAATCTGGAGCTAGGCTTTGGCTCAGATGGCATTCCTCAAGGTTTGATGAAAATTGTCCTCTCAACATGGCACTAGCTGCTAACCCTAACTTACATTTCTGATTCACATGGGAACTTTTAAGAAATAGCAGTGTTGAGCCACATTTCCAGAAATTTGGGACTTGCTATTTTTTAAAGCTCTGCTGGTGATTTTGATGTGTAGCCAGGGCACAAATCACTAGTCTCTAATCTGTGGGTGCTAGCACAGGGTAACACTAAAAGAGCACACATTCTGGGGAGAGCCCAGAGGCTCTCATGGATGATACCTGGACACTGGATGTAGTCTCAACCTTTGGGGACTCACAGCCCTATAGACAGCTTCACAGCTGCATGATCATTTCCCAATTAGAACACTGGGAACACTTTGGGATTTGACAGCTCTAGAGGAATGGAAAATTTAGAGACTCAAGAAAATAATGTATAAAAAGTTTTGGAAAGTTTAGAATGTAAAATATATGAAGCAAAAGTCAAAATTTAGATTTATTTAACCTGAAGAAGTAGAGCTAGGTAATTTTCTGACCATCTTTAAGTATATATGTATCTTTGACATTAAGAAAAATCTAGTACACAAAAATCCAAATTTGTGTAATAGAGACACAGGAGAGGGTAATTATTTAAACCTTTACATATACACAAACACACACAGAGTAATTATAGGCAGCAATTTATGTAGCATTGACTATGGAATGGGTGCTGTTCTAAGTTCTGTGTAGAGCTGACTTAACCCTTATAATATTTAACTCTTATAGCAACCCTATGAAACAGATGCAAATATTATTCTCATTTTAGGTTGAGGAATCTGAGGTACTCAAAGTTTAAGAAATTTGCTTTTGTTACTGTATGGGTCTGCGATTTAAAACAAAATAGACCAGTTGCAGAGTCCATGCTCTTAATCATCACTTGGTACTGTATGTATATATGTATTTGTATTTGCCAGGGTTCTCCAGAGCAACAGAACCAATATATATGAAGAGGTTTATTATAAAGAATTGGTTCATGCAATTGCGGAGGCTGGCAAGTCACAAGATCTGTAGGATGAGTCAGAAACCTGGAGACCCAAGAGAGCCAGTGGTTTAATTCCAGTATAAGTTAGAAGGTCTGAGAACAGGAGAGCAGATGATGTGACCTTTGGTTCCAGTCCAAAGGTCAGCAGGCTCAAGACCCGAGAAGAGCTGATATTTCAGATCAATTCTGAGGGCAGGAGAAAAGCTGATGTCCTAGTCTGAAGGCCGTCAGGCAGGAAGAATTCTCTCTTACTGGAGGGTGGGGAAAGTATGTGAAGATGAGAGAGGATCAGCCTTTTCATCCTGTTCAGGTCTTCAACTATTTGGATGAGCCTCACCCACATTAGAGAGGGCAATCCACTTTATTTAGCGTACAGACTCAAATGTTAACCTCACCCAGAAGCACCCTCACGGGAACACTCACAATGATGTTTGACCAAATGTCTGGACATCTTGTGATCCTGTGGCCCAGTCAAGTTGACACATAAAATTAACTATCACAGTGTTATTTATGTATGCATGTAAGTATGTATGTGTGTACATATATACATTAAATACAGCATTCTAGAGTAAATGTGCATGTATCAATCTGGATACTCACACACATACGTACTAAATAGATATGTACTGTTAAAAGTGCATACAAGAACAGATGTATATGTAAATAATGTTTTGAACAATATATATAAACATTTTGCTTTACAAAAAGATTCACAACTTTCCTTTAAACAATAAGCATACTCATTAAAATTATAATTTATAGTATTGAGGCTTATAAATAAGCAAAAATTTTAAAGGGAAAAACATTTCTGTTATCATGTGATAACCTGTTACAATCCTTTGCAGTGAAAGTTTTTTAAGACAGATTAAAAGGAAGGCACGAGGAGTTCAATGGAAAGTCTTGAATATTTGTTGTGGGTTATTTTAGCATGTGATGGATAAATACGATGAAAAATGTGTTCTTGTGGGATTTGCCTGCTGGACAAAAAACAAAAGCAAATGGTTGGTTTTTAAATATTAAGTATCCAAAATTCAGTGACTCAATGCCTCATTGTTCTATAATTGGTTAATTGCTGCTAGGAGAGCGAGGGAGTGGTACTTTGGAGAGTGGGAATGTTCCTGACTCCACGTGAACCAGACCATTAAAAAGCCGTGTGAGTTCTGGTTTTTATTTTTCTTTGCCCGTTGCTTTTCTAATGAATTTTTTCAAGGTTCTTAAACGTTTATCCAGTAAAGTAGTTCAAATGTCATTTTTACAAATATCTAACATTTTCTTGAAACTAAGGTCTGGTTTTATGAAATGATATATTAAACAATGAATATGTACATGGTAATAGAAAATGAAAGTATTTCTCTAATTCTTATTGACTTACTTAAGAGAAAATTTAGAAACCTTCTTACATTGGGTTGAAATTTTTCATTATTTTTGATATTTATAATTTGATAATTATAATATAACCTCAATCAAAAGGCTAATCCTTAAAATAAACTGACAACATAATCATTTGGTTAAATTAATTAAACAGTATTGAGTTTACAGAGTGTGTAGTAATAATGAGTAAACATAAATTAGGGAAGAGAAGTGAAAGTCTCAGAAGCTCTGCAATGATGAATAAGTAAGAAGGCTGATACCAGTTACATTGACCTGTGTTTTCCACTGTACTAAATTTATAGATATAGAATGAAATATTTGAGTAGCAAAGAGACAAAGATACTTTCTAGAATACTAGTAATGAATCTTCTTGTAAAAGGGCCACTGCCCAATTTGCTTGATATCTATTAAAGACCAAATTAGCCTATTTTTAAAGAAACAGAAGCCCAGTAGAAACATTCTTTCTATAGCCTCACATTCTTCTTCAGACCTAGTTATAAAGTGATTCATGGCACATCACTAAATGTTTCAGTTCTTCCTGTTAGCTGGGTTTCCTGGGGGCTGTGTCTGTCATCTCTCCTCCCATGCCCCATCCAGTCTCTCCTGCAATTAGGGTCTCTGGGGGATAAGGAATGTTTCCCCCTGTACCTTGTACCCTGCTATTTTAGCCAGGGTTTCTGCTCTAAACCCTTCCCTGTTTCCTTACCTTGGTGAGATGAGCTACAAGTCCAGGACTCTCACTTATACTCTTCTTGACAAAGACCTAGGGCAGGTGCAGCTCCAGCTGCCCATCCTACCTGTCCCCCCTCCCCCAGGCACTGCCCAGATCTTCTTACTTATCAGAGGCAGCCTTCCAAGCAGTAGGTACCACTAGATCACATCAGCCCAGGACAGAAAAACTGGCCAGAAGTAGGAGGAAGGGAACTGAAAACCTCACTAAGACACAGAACTTGTCTTATTCATCTTCACATTTCTGGAGCCACAGACAGTGCCTGGCAGTCATAGGTAATCCATAAATGTTGGTTGCACTGAATTTGGACTCCTCTTCCCTTCTCCCTCTCAACTTCATCTTCCAAGTCAGTGGCCCCATAATGGGTTTCTTATAAAACTATCATAAAAAATAGTTTTACATTACCTAGCATGTGACTGTTCCAGATTAACAAACTTTCCAAATTTCAGATGCCTTAACTGCAAAAAAAACTTTTTTAGAAGTAAGGTATGGGGCCGAGCCCATGGCGCACTTGGTAGAGTGCTGCGCTGGCAGCGCGGCGACGCTCCCGCCGCGGGTTCGGATCCTATATAGGACTGACCGGTGCACTCACTGGCTGAGTGCCGGTCACGAAAAAACGACAAAAAAAAAAAAAAAAAAGTAAGGTATGGTATATAATTTGAAATATATGGTATGATAAGAAATAAGTGAGTTTTAAAACTATGATTTAGTCAAAACTGGCAAATGGCCGTCAATTGCTGAATTGATATATAAGTTGTGGTATAGGCATGCAATGTAGTACTTATACAGAACGATCAGTGTACAACTACCCACAAAAATATTAATGAATCTTACAAATATAATATTAAGAGAATGAAGCCAGGTACAAAAGAGTATGGTATATGAGTTTGCTTAAATAAAATTTAAAAACAGGCTAGATTAATCAATGCTATTAGAGTTATAGTAGCGGTTACCATAAAGGCAGTAGTTCTTAACCCGCATGATTTTGTACTCCGGGAATATTTGGCAATATCTGGAGAGAGATTTTTGGTTGACACAGTGATGGGGCTGCTATGGGCAGTTAGTGCGTTGAGGACAAGAACGCTGCTAATCATCATATAATGATGCACAGGACAGCCCCACACAGCAAAGAATTGTCCAGCCCAAAAGTCGAGAGTGCTGGGGTTAAGAAACCCTGCCTGAGAGGAGGAATGGCTGAAAGTAGGCACAGGGAAACTTAGGGAGTTAGTAATATTGATCTGTTTGTTTATTACACAAATGTGTTTAATTAGAAAATTCATCAAGTTGTGAGTATATGATACATATACTTTTAAATATGTAGATTATCCTTCAAAAGAAAGTTTTTAAAAGTTTAAAAAGCTACCTATGCTTTAGAAAATCTTTATTTAATAAAGATAAATGCTGGGAATCAATTAAAGAATTATGAGGCTACTTAATATGAGGGTACTTCAAAAAACTCATGGAAAGATAGAATCAAAAGACAATACGAATCCTTCCGTGAACTTTTTGAAGTACCGTTGTATTAAGTGGCTATCAGCTTACATTGACCAAAATCATCTAGACTTAGTAGAAGTCTAGTTCTTAGTAGAAGTCTACTTCTACTAAGTCTGCTTCATACACACACACACACATACACACACACACACACACACACACACACACACAAATACTGTAGAAATCCCTAAATGTTTCATGATGCAACACAAAGTAAATATTTTACTCATTATATCTTTTATTGAATATCAGGACTTAAGGTGTATACTCATTGCTTTAAAATGGCAACAACTTCAGAAAAAGCATCATAATAAAAAAATGCATGAATGTTTTATTTACCAGAAAGTCCTTGTTGATATGTAGATAGGAATCTGGCCAAGTCACTTAAAATCAGAATTTGTTATGTCAGCACCTGCAGAAACCAAAGAAGAAAACAACATAAGAGCTACCTTAAAGAATGCCTCAGTGCCATGCATAGTCTCTCGCTGTGACTCTTCTGTTCAGCCATCACATCTGCAGCATCTCCTTTCCATTGGTCCATGAAATTTACAAGGCTTTTCACAGCATGAATTCCATTGACAGAGTATTTTGAATGGGGAAGTCGATTGTGGCTCTCATGTCCCTGTCTCACACTTGTTTGTTGGATGTGTTGAGGACATGTAATTTGTCTTTTTAGTTCATAGAACTCTAATCAAGGGAAGCTTCATGTGGAAGGATATAGGTCCAAAAATCCTGGATTCCACTCCACGTAGAAAGAGGTCTCAGGAGGAGGTCTCGGGTGGAGATAAATATATTTTGCATGTAGGACAGACATGAATAATTGTGGCCAGAAGACAGACTAGGGTAGATTATTTACAAAAATGACAAAATTATTTCCTTCTCCATATCTAGACTTCCGTGCAATGTGCTTTGCTGCTCCTCCCATATGGACATGGAGTCTCTTTCCCTACACATTTAAACTGGATTGGCCCTGTGACCTTTTAGACTAATAGAATGTGGGGAAAAGTGAGCGATGACAGTTCTGAGCCTGGCAGTTCATGCTTCAAAAGGCCTTGCACATTCTGCTCACTTTTACCAGAACTGTGTCCCTCCTGTATGAATAAGCCTGGGTTTGTCTGCTGGATTATAAGAGACCCCATGCAGCAGAGACAAGCCATCCTAGGTGAGGCCATCCTAAACCAGCCAGGTCCAGCTAATCCTAGGGGCTGCCCACAGATGTATGAATTGCATTTAGCCAAGACCAGAAAAACCACTTATCTGTGCCCAGTTCATATTGGCAGCCCACAAAATTATGAACCAAATAATTTGGAGTGTATCTTATGTATCATTCACCTTTGTTCTCAGGCAAGATGACTGTAAGCAGCTCCAGCATTTATTGTATTTGTGCAAGCCCAGTTTTATTAGTAGCTTCTCTTTCACTGAATCTCAGTGACTTAACTCCCCAGGTGACTTCTGAAGTGGTCATAGGTTGGATGGTCAGGGGGTTGTAAGCTCTGGTGGTTGCACTTAAATCCTTCTCAGAAGCTGGAATGATAAGATGGACTATGAGAAAGTGATGATTCCCAAAGTCAAAAAGTAATAGATATCCAATGGCTAGTATGTACTGCATCTCACTGCCTCTAATTTGAGCTGCTATAATGTTTCCAACTGGTTGGTCTTTCACTGCTCTGTAAATCCTGTCATCACCATCGAACCAGAGCCAATCATCCATTGCTTATTCTACTGGCATGATTTAGACATGGAAGATCACTAGAGAAAAAAAAGTCCATTTAGGATAAATTTGGCATTTTGGATGCTTTAGTGTTTACATTTTTGGATAACTTATTTTCTACCATATTTTATCCTAAATGCATACCAGAGCTCCTTCCACCTGAAATGAGAGAAGGATGTGTTGGCTAATTTTATGCTCTCATATTTCATGGAATGACACATATTATGGCAAACACTCCTGTTTTTATGGAAAGTAGAAGAACACTAAGCAAAAAATGAAGAAAGTAATCTTGTTAAATAATAAATACAGAGGGAACTGACATATAATGGATGAAAGAATACTATTTTCTTTAATCTTACTTAAACTCTGTCTTCCAGACTTTTGATTTCTCTGACTGACTTGCAGATGTGCATGACTTTAATTCACTTACCCTCAAAAACAATGAAGACTAAGATGTGAGCATGGTGTATGAGTGAGAAATCCAGTGGAAAGAATTGACAGGGCTGATGAATAGCCTTCCGGCAGGTGAAGATTATGTAGATTCTTTCTGTTCAAACACTGGTTTCATGATTAGTGATTCAGTGAATAATCCCAATGAGTAACCACCCTGGAATCAAGAAATGAATTATGATACATCCATAGGGTGAAATAATCTGCAGCTGTTAAAATAATGTTTCTAGGGAATATTAATTGATGTGGGAAAGTGTACATGCTATTTCACTAATTGAAGAATATTTCTAGAGATGTATCATGTCATCATTTTCATAATGTGTACGTATGTGTCTGTATATATACACACACATGTATATAACAAAATATTACCAATTGACTCTCCAAAGACATAATGAGAGCATTTTTCTCTTTAGTGCTTCCTTGTGTTTTCCAGAATCCCAGCATTAGAATGTGTTATTTTTGTAATTATAAAATATAAAAATAAAAATGCAGTATGTATCAAATAACCATTGTAACCCTCCATCAAATGTCATGCTAACAAAGTATTTTGCTACCAGGAAAAAAATATCCTGAGCTCCCCAAGACGTGTCCCTCTTGTATGAATTTTGAAATCAGTATTGCAGTCTGATGCAGATATTCTTTTGAGAGCCACAAGATCTTAGCCAAACTAAATAATTACTGACATCTACAGAGCACACCCTATATGCCAGACCCTGTTCTGAGTATTTCACATATCTTAACTCACGTAATGCTCACAACAACCTATGAAGTAGTTACTACTGTTATCTCTCTTACAAATGAGGAAACTGAGGTACAAAGAGTGTAAGTTAAGATGTGGTGAAGTCAGATTCCAGAGTTCCCACTTTTAAAAACTGTTCCACAGTTCTCTCCGAACTTGTGAAAGAGAACATTTTAGGTATAGCTCATAGACAAAGGAAGGGCTCTTCAGAGAGGTAATTAGAACAAAAAGGGCTCAGCCCAAGTAAGCAGGAGAAGGCCTTGACCTTCTCTTTGTCTATTCCCAAGAGGAACTCACCTTGGGCTTTGAAGACAGCATCTACCATGTAGGAGCTAAAGGGAGAAATGGGAAAGGAGAGACTCCAGCAAGTTCTCTGCCTTATGGGATTCCTTTTATAAGGGGTGGGATGCAATCCAGATGAGCAGACTGATACTTCAGGGTATTATTGTGCTAAAATAAAGGGGTCTATACTTTCATAAGCCTAAGAATCAGAGGGTTAAATAAAGTTAGACAGGGCTATTGCAGGAATTCTCAGAGCCTTCATTGTGCTCAAGTACATTTTAGTCTCCCTATGGAGTGGATATTGTGTGCACCATTTCCTAACTTCTTTCAACCACAAAACACGTTTCCAGTGGAGCATCTTCTGATATCTCTCCAAGTTACTGTTCTGTGGAATAAAGTTCTCTACATTATTTCCATTTTCCCCTAGCCCTTAGTGATTTTTTTTTTAAAAAAAAAACATTTCAGCCTTATTCCAGGTGTCCTCTAGACACATAAGAAAAAGATTTGTGTCTTTGGACATGTTTACTAGAGGGAGGGTTGCTAAGTTTTGGGCTGGTTTATTTTACACAGCAAAACCTAAATGATACAGTGTTCTTGGCATGGTGAGGATTGGAAGTCTTTCTTTTGAAAGCCCATGTTAGCTCTTGATATTTTGTCAAAGACTCTGAATCTCAGCCAAATCGCACATTTTGGCTTAAGCAAACCATCTCACATCTCCTATGACAGTACTGCCTAGTCCCTTCAGTAGTGGCCTCTGTATCCTCAATGGCTTGCAATGCTCAGTACCTGCCACATTCTTTCACAGAGAGTATATGGAATTTATGGATTCCGTTTATACTTGACTGAAGCTTCTCCATGTTGCCACATGGTAACTATATAAGGCTTCATCCTTCCAAAGCTCCAAGAAGGATGTGGAAATAAATGAAGATCACCCAAACGAGAACTAACAGAGGCTATTCAGAACTTGCTATAGCAAGGGATTCAGCCACCATCACTTGCATTTGGCAGAGACTCAAAAGCAGGCAGAGGAGTAGGAAAGCTTTACAGTGGAAAAAAGGCAACACTTCAGGTATGCCCTCAGTGAAGGTTGTTTGTATGGGGATGCTGTAGGTAGGCTAACTATAAGCAGGGCATCCTATATGATTGGTTTGGGGTGGATATTTGGTTTCCCCTGGTTAGTTTTTAGTTGCATATAGGGGCAAAAAGTAGAGAAGCTGGAAGGCATTAACCAAGTGCTAATTGTTCCAGGCCAATTGGTGCAGAGGTTGTGGTGTGGCTTCCCGGGTAGTTCCTGCAGAGATTGTGGGTGAGAGTTATGTTGTCATGTATGGTCTAGCCATTGTCCATTTATAAATTCAGTCTCTTGATTTACATTTTGGTTATTCTGTCACATGCAAGAGACTGACCAATTCAGAGAAGGCTAGAGACCCTGATCTTCACTGTTTGGGGCTTGTTCATTGTCTCCATGGTCAACTGTACTGCAAGATGCTTTTGAACATTTTTGTTATTGTTTCATCATGGTAATTATCTTGTGGAGAGCAGCTACACAGTAACATTTTAGAATCTGAATGGAATTCAGCAGATCAGTATCATGGATGCTATGACCAAAAAAATAATAACAATTAATAGTCCCTCTAAGATACTTTGGAACCAGGAACCAAAACCGCCCAACACAGACCAAGTAAACAAATTGCATAGCCCATGAGGATCAAGATCTAAGCAACTTTTTTCTTAAGGCAGGGTATAGCCTGTTTGACCTTGCCTTTTTCTTTGATTCTAACACGGCAAGAAGTATTAACAACGGCACAGGCACCACCATGACTAGTCAACAAGAAATCTAGAGCAAGGTGATTGTCCATCACTACTCATGCCAACAAGTTGTTATTGATCTGTATTTCATCAAGGGCAGAGGTTGTATCATTAACTTTGGTCAAAGTTAGTAATAAATTTCTTACAGTACTTTCTATTTGTGTGATTTCCACCATTAGGAACACTGCTCTAATTGTCCCCATAAAAAATAAGTCAATAATTCCCTCAGGTAGAGTGCCTAAGTAATCAAGGTTGGCCTTGTTTTGAAGTTTATGTCTAGGTTGGAATTTCCAACCTTGATGGTACATAGAATTAGGGTCTCTGTGTACAGATAAGTCTCAAAATACTACTCCTAAAGTGCATGAGGTGTTAGTCTGAAGCAAAAAGGACCAGGCATTCTGGCCTCAAAGAAAGTAATATTTGGTAGGGGTACATGGACATCTAGGAGAAAGAAATTGTTCACAATTAGCTGGGTTACATATTTGGTTCTCTATTAACCTCTTCCAGGTGGCAAGTAATTGACCATTACCTCATAAATGTTGTGGAATTCAAATTTAGAACCAATTATAAAAATTGGTTCTTTTTCTGGGAGAAAGGGACAATACCATAGTCACATGTTTATTTATTTAAGGTCATCTGTCTATTTAGGTGCAAGAGAAAATGCCAGTGGCTATAATTCCCTATGATCTTACTTGATGAGACTGAAATTATCCAGAGATTTTTTATAATGGCGGTCTGATAAGGGTGGCATATCCAGTAGTCAGCAAGATTCAGGGAAGTGGTTACCATTTTGGATAATCTAAGAATGGCATTAGAATAAATATATTCTGATCTAACAATTATAATAAAGAAAAGATAAAAGAGATAAAGGGCCCTTATGGGTGGACAGCAATGAGCAGTTTATAGAAAATGAGAGTAAGAATGGCTATAAGCAAGTAAATTAAGAATAAAATTAGTCAGGGGTCTTGGTGCCATGTCTTGGGCAGAAGATATCAGCTGTCCAAGGTCATTTGTACATTCCAAAGATCTCAGATCAGCTGTCTGCCTCTAAAAATTGGCTTCTACTATAAGATTTCTGAGAATCCTAAATTTGTGGTCCATTTTTGGAGTAGCCTTCCAACTGTGTAGAATTCTGAATTGCTTCTTTAGTTGTGAAACTTGAACCCAAGAATTGACTCCCTGGAGTTTCACTGCTGAATTTGTTGTTAACAGTACCTGATTAGGTCCCTTCTAATGAAGTTCAAGAGTAGTTTTTTTCTGATGTCTCTTCCAAAGATGAAATCTTCTGATTGAATATCCTGAAGAGGCTGACTGGGAAGATGTTGTGGGAAGACAGCCTTAACCTGTTGATGATAGGATTGGGTATAGCACATGAGTCCCTTATAATATTTTGCCATCTCTCCATGTAGTAGAGAGTATCAGAGGTGAAATCCCTAAAAGCATGGGTCCTGCACTTATGAGATCATAGGGGTATAGCTGATGTGTCTCTCAGGGAGTGAACCATATGACCATAATCTCCTGTGGTTTCATCTTTTCTTTGTGTGCATGATTAAATTATGGTTCAATCAATTTTTATTGAAAATGTTTTGGGTATGGTTTTTGTGAGACTTTGCCATAATTTGAGGGCCTTTTTTGACCCTCAGGTTTATTGTGGAAAGAGGGATTCTGTAGATCCCTTCCTGGGTCAATTTATTCAGCTTTTGCCATTCAGGATTTAGTATGTGTGGTTTTGACCAATGAATGTAGAAATTGATATAGTTCAGGTAACTCTGAGACACATGCAACTGAAGGAAGTCTAAATCCTTGTATGAATAGTAGCTGGCCTTGTCTAGGTTTAGGAAAATCCTGAAATATAGCTCTTAATTCAGCTTGGCCCAAAGTTTAAATTACACAATTGCCTACATACTTGGCTCATGTGTGGGATGAATCTTTAAATAGTGAAATGGAAGACCAAGGAGGAAAAACAGTGTATCCAAACTTACTGAGACAGTCAGTGGCAGAACCAAGCAAACAAACAAACAAACAAAAAAGCCCACAAAAAGCCAACCAAACAACCCCCCCAAATGGCATTTTGGGGTCTTAGGAGAGTCAGTAGGAAAAGGCAGGGGGTTTGGAAAAATGAAAGAAGAGGGAGGAATTGAAAGAAGTGTGGAAGGAGAGAGATCAGAAGGATAAGGGGGAAGAGGGAGAGTTGAACACAAGGAGGCAACTTTACCATTAGAATAGCATCAGAATGAATGTTCTAATGGGAGGACAAGGAGAGAGGGGATTTACCGTGGAAATGAGTCTAGTTTGTTGTTGCTTAAATTTTTCAAATTGTTTATTTGCTTTGGCCAAAAAATCTTGTAGTGAAACAATTTTTTAATCAGAATCTCATCTGGACAGCTTTACATATCAATCAAAAAGTGCTACCCATTGAGGCTGAAAAATCTTATTTTTTTTTTCTACGATGCGTCTCAAATGAACAATTTTGTCCAAATCAAATGTTCCTGAGAGCAGACGTTCAAGGTCCAAGTCATCACTGGTGAAGTTATACTGTTTAGACATATAGATGCAAGAACTAGAGTAGCAATGTGAGTACAAGTGGAAAGCAGGAGTTTCTTCTGGAGGAGGAGAGGATTTAGACTTACACAGTCCACAAGAGCAGGCAGCAGTCAGTAGAAAGTGATACTTGTGCATTTCTATCTCGTACCCCCAGCATGACAGTCCACAGCCTCTGCATGCAGACCTGACAGTCAGTACCTTCAGGCAGGTGGAAAACAACAGAACATTCTCTCTGGATCAAAGCCAAGGTTGGAGAACGAAAAATTGTGATGGAAGAAGAACCACATCGAGTTTTATTTGTGACTTGGCAAAGTTTGTCTACACAGTTGCCAGTTTGGTGAGAACTACAAACTCATTGGTCTGTGAAGCCAGCTCCAACAACAGGATTATAGGGCTTATGCTGTGTGCTGCCTTGTGATTCTCCTTCATATGACAAACAACACTTTTAGACAGCACAACATAAAAGAGAAGCACAAATGAGAGCAAAAGGGGATAAGAAAGCACTCCGCTCCCTCTGTGTTGCCTGCCTTGGTGATTTATTCTGTTTGGCATCTGGATTTTGTGATTAGTTTCCATTTGTTTGTCATCCTTGTTGGAATCAAGCCATTCTTTTTCATCCCTAGGAAGTGGATGAAAGGGGAGGCTTCGGGTGTGTTCGGACTGGGGGCTGTTTGGATGGGGAAGCTGTGGGCAGCCTAACTAGACGTGGAGCATCCTATGGGATTGGTTAGCTAAACGTATTTGGCTTTCTCTGGTTGGTCTCGAGTTGGAAGAGGGTGACAAAAAATAGAAAAGCCAACAGTCACTGACCAAGTCCTGACTATTCGGGGATGATTGCTTCAGAGGTTGTGGGTCGAAGTTCCTTTGCTGTAGGTTGACCATTGCTCATTTGAATATTTGGTCTCTCAGGGGCTCAACTTTACCAGCCCCATCGGCTTTCAGTGTCTGCCTCAAATGCTATGCCATTTCCGTCTTCTCACCATCCTCCCACATTTCCCAGGCTGAATCCCCTGGGGCCACGAAGGATTCAGTCCTGGATCCTTGGAAGAATGAAATAATATTTTTTTCCTCTTGATATTTCTTCCAAATTATTCTCTTGCTCTCCTGGAATAGAGAGTGCTTCTTTTCTTCCTATATAGTGGTAGCTTCATCCATATTATATTCCTTTATTCCATACCTTGGATTATGTTCCAGGTAGGATATACCTTTTTTGGCTCCTAGAGCCGTATGTCTCTTGGCTCTACCCCAAAACTGGTGATGGTGGTAGTGATGAAGGGGGGACTACTGAGAGGAGAAATACCCTCGATGAGCTGATAATATAATTGCAACTACAATAGAGTTTCTTCACCCCTTGAAGGAACTTTAAAATACATGAAAATTCAGGACATCAGCTTTTTAAAAAATCGGTTTGAATATTCAGTGTGCATAAAAGCCTCTGAATATCTTTGAATTTTAAATGTTGGTGAATGAACATTTTCACTGGCATCTTCATTCATTCGGTAAATATTTATTGAGCGCTTCCTGTGTGCCAGGCTTTTTCCAAAGAACTTTGAGATATCAGTGAACTACACAAAGACCCCTGCTCTCATGCAGCTTACATTCTAGTGGGGAAGACAAACAACAAATAGTAAACAGTAAGAAAATTTGTAGCACCTTAAAGACAAGTACTATGGAATAAGGAAAATTCAGAGCAGGGTATGAGGATCAGGAGCAGAGGAATAGAGGGCATATTCATCCATCTTTTTTTCTTTGGTGATGCCTGACTTTGCCATTTCAATAACAACCTTATTGCTAAGCCTCAGTGAATAAGATCATGACAATTAGAGCATCCCACATGGATTGAGCATTGTTATGAAAGAGATGCACACTCACACACAGGGCCCTAGCTAAATTTCCAGGCATTACTGCTAATTTTATTAATCCTCAGCACAGCTGCAGGCTGAGTCAGCTGCCACAGATCACAACTGGTCTAGGATTCAGAGAAGCATTGTAATCTTATTTGGTTATGAGGTTATTAACCAAATCCGGGCCTTATTGTAGGGATCTGATTTACAGTAAGAAAAATCGTAAGAGGAGAGAGTCACACATCAAGACTTCATAAGTAAGTAATAATCTGTACCCTTATAAAATAAAATTGTTACTATCAGAATCCCTCAGCACTATCAGCATCCTTTATTGGATACCCTAGTCTGTGAATGACAAGATTCAGTATTATTATTTCTGCATTGTCGTCCCAAGATGGAATCAACTTTACTAACGCAAGCAACAAAGCTTTCCAAAAGCCATTATTTAGTAGAGAATGAATAACTGTATAATCAAATAGTCCTTCTAAACAGTACCTCAGAGAAAAATACTATACTTACCCAAAACAGTACATTTTTTTGCCACATTTCTTTTTTTATCTTATCAATATACAACGTAGCTGATTCTCCACATTTCTATTTCTATTTTTAGTTAGTCCAGAATGATCTGCTTCCTTAACTCAAGATACATGTAGCATCACGTGTCTTTTATTTTTTTAGCTAATCACTGCTGAAGAGCAGAAAATTCAGGATTTCTCTTCAAGCTTAGTCTAGTGGGGTCCATCCCGTCTCCTCATACAGCAAGTGGAAAGAACTGGATTGTGTTTCGTGTTTGTCTGCTGCCTCATGGTGGGGCTGCTGAGGCCTGGTCCTGCCTGGTTTGGGTTCAGAGATTTCTCTGTGCTCCCTGGAAGCCCTTGCTAGTCTAGATCGCAGTGGATCCAAGGTTGCAGCTCTGTTTGATCACACTCCCATACTCAGCCATTGTTCCTGGGAGGTGGGTTTCTGTGGGCTTCTAACCAGGTTCACTCCAGTTACGAACACTGAGGTCCTCATGTTGAGCCTATTCACAAGCTTAGCTTCCTTGTTTCTCAAAGTAACTCTATTCTGGTAGTCTCTTTGCCCATCTCTGCACTGGATCTTTGTTGGGTCAGGGCCACTCTGCCTAGTTGTGCAGTTGTGTGCTGCATACAGGTATCTGGCTGGGAAGATGAGTGGAGGCTAAAATTCAGTGCATGCTTCACATGACAAGTCCATGCTCCTGGGTTAAGCTCCTCATTTTCTAATACATCCACCCATAGGGTGAAATAGCCCTGACTCATAGAGACCTGCTGGTGGGGCCCTGCTGGAGTCATTCTGCTCCTCCCTAACTGGTCTCCCTAATTTAAAATCTTAGAAAGCAAGATTAGGACATCTATGCACTCCTCATATAAATCGAGCCATATCCTCTTCAGGGACCAGTTTTCAAATCCAGCAGGAATGACCTCAGTTTGGTCACAAAGATTCTGTTTCGCAAGAACTCCCCTTGCTTCTTTTGCCTCCAGACACGAGAGCCAATCACAGTGAGTGCCTGCTCACCTTTCTTTTTTTTTTTTTTTTTTTTTTTTTCGTGACCGGCACTCAGCCAGTGAGTGCACCAGTCATTCTTATATAGGATCCGAACCCGCGGCGGGAGCGTGCCGCGCTCCCAGCGCAGCACTCTACCAAGTGCGCCACGGCTCGGCCCCCTGCTCACCTTTCTAATGGTGCCCTGTCCAGATCCCTTTCATCAGGCAGGTGCCCCCATCCCTACATGCTGTCAGTGTGGGTTGCTAAAGGCTCTCAGTGGCCCCCTTTTTTGGAGAATTACCCTCTGGGGGACAGAAGCTACTTTGTCCAGGAGGATCTAATCCTGCCCTCCCCAGACTGAAAACAATGGCTGACTGGCATGGGAATGTAAGAGCTGTCCCACCTGCTTCAAGATGCCATCAATTCTACTGCAAAATTCATGCTCCAGAAGATACCCTGGGATCATCCAGAGGCTTGTCTCCAGTTGAGACCACATCACTGCTTAGCTCCTTCTCCTGCCGCATCCTACACCCTTTATTTCCCTTCTCCTAATTGCACCCCCTCCATAAATACTGTGCAAGTGAATCCCTGCCTCAGGCTCTGCTTCTGAGAACCTGACCTAGAACAATAACTAGGAAATCTCCACACTAATTCTCAGAGAAAAAACCTAATCAGCTTTGGGATGATTTTCCTTCTCTGTTCCTCCTGAGAGACTGTTCCCTTAAGAAAATAAAGAATAAATATGCCTTGTTAAATATGTTGTTTTGTTACACAATATACCTGTCTGTAACGTGTAACAAAACAAAGTACTTAGGGAGGCATATTTATTCTTTGTTTTCTTAAGAGAACAAGAAATATAAATATAAATAAATAAATGTATATAAATTCTTTTTCTTTTCCTCACAAACATGAGCCTATAGTATATGCTATTTTATAATTTGCCCATCAACTCCCACCCCCAACCCTGCTAACCTTGCCACATGTTAGTATGTGTAGATTCACCTCGTTCTTCCTAGTGACTGTATAGAAGGCCTTATTTTAACCTGTTGTCAATTCATAGACTTGAAGATGTTTCCATTTCTTTACTACTATAAACTGTCAGAAAGGCCATCTGAAACATCTTTGTATCCTGTGCTAGTATTTTGGTAGTACAGAGTTCTAGAAGTACAATATATGGTTCAAAAGTTTGTATATTTTAGACCAAGTCGACCTTCAAAAATCTTCCACCAGTAGTATTTGATAATACCCATTTCCCCACATTCTCACCAATGTGGAATATTTTATTTTCTCTCTCTTTTTTTTTTTTAACCTTTTGAAAATATAATGAACAAAATGTGTTTCAATTTTCATTTTGTTCATTATGGTGCAGTTGAGCATCGATGCTAAGTTTGTGGGTTACCTGTATTTCTTCTGTGTATGGTCTAGTTATATCTTTTGCTCATTTTTCATTGGCTATTTTGTCAAGCTGACACTATCTTAAGCTATTCAAATTCTCGGGGTATACATGGCATCCCCCCTTGACCTCTGGTGTTGCTGTCACCTTATTCCTATTTTTATCCTTGTGATCATTTACAAGGATTTAGGGAGGATGGTGTAGGTGTTGGTGCCCTTCCAGGTACCCATTCCTGGGCTTGTGCCCCCTTTCCCAGATGCTCCCAGATTTCCCAGTGTGTTGCTGCCTGATGGCTCACAGCTACCCCTTTCAGAGAATTGCTCTCAGCCGAACAGAAGCCACCTTGCATGGGAGGGTTTACCCCCACCAGGGGCAGAAGGCAGCCCACGACAGATTGACAAAGGCCTCAAGGTGGGACAACTCTGGGGTGCAGTTCATGTTTCAAAGCTCCCAATGGGCTCAGGCTGAAACTGACTTTATCTCAGACCACTTTCCCTTTTCCTATAATGCTTCCCTCCCTGCCTTTCTCCTCTGAGCACCACCTCAATAAATCACACGTCCCTAGCTTCCTGTCTCAGGCTCTGTTTCTAAAGAACTTAACCTAAAACAGGCAGTGATATAAATGCATGAGCTCAGAACGGCAACAGATACAAGTATCAGGAACTATTTCTTTGGGTGTGGAAAACTCTGTAATTACATACCTGCAAAGAAAGAAAAACTTTCTAAATTTCAGAGTAACACTAATATATACTTATTTATATATCTCTCTACATAAAATGGTATGCTTATACGAAAAATCTAATGTGTCATTTAGTACTGACTTAATTATCTAGCCTCATTAAAAAGCAGAAATAGATTTATGTGTAAAAAACCACGACAGGATGTCATTTTTAGGTTATATAAGGCCCAAATTTGCCTAAGATCTGCAGATGGTAGAGAAAGCGTTCAATTTTCAGGGATCTTATCTAGGCTTTATATAGTGGTCAGGAGAGTAGCCTTCCCAGGAGGACATCAGAAGCCACAAACTTGCCATGCACTCTGAACTCTGGGACTTTTCTGTGTTTTGGGGACAAAATTTTTTTTACAGATCTCATATGCAGTCTTTACTATATTATGTCCATGACAATATTAGTATTTTTGTCCCTGACACACTTTCTGCATGTATACTTGATATAAGATCACTACGTGAAATATTTTTTTCCACAAATACCAACTAAAAACCTTGTTTACTATAAGGCAGTTTCAAACTATGAACTTGAATATAGTATTATAAGATGTACAATATAGCATATTGTTATTATGTGATATGCCACTTCCAATTTAGAGTGGGGAAATTTACTCATTTATTCACTAATTTTTTAAAAAGTTTTTATTCTGAAATACTTATAGATTCACAGGAAGTTGCATAGAGATATACAGGGAGGTTCCATGCAATCCATCATCCAGCCTCCCCCAATGTTAGCATCTTGAATAAATATAGTATTAAAACTAGGAAATTGACATTGGTAAAAACTACAGAGCTTATTCAGATATCAGTAGTTATACATGCACCTGTTAGTGTGTGTATATAGTTCTATGCAATTTTATTACATCTGTGGCTTCCTGTAACTACCACTGCAGTCAAGATACAGAACTGTTACAGTTCTCCTGGCTATTCTTTTATAGCCGTACCTACTCATTGCTCCACTCATCCCAGTTCCAAACACTTGGCAACCACTAATCTGTTCTCCATCTCTATATTTGTATTTCAGTAATGTTATACAAATAGAATCAGACAGCATGTGGCCTTCTTAAATTGCCTTTTTTTTTTCCCCTCAGCTCAATGCCCTTAGGATTTATCCAAGTTGTTGTGTTATCAATAGCTTGTTCTTTTTAAAAGTGAGTAGTATTCCAAGGTACAGATATACCTCTGTTTAACTATTTACTTGTTGAAGGACATTTGTATAGTTTCTAGTTTTGCCTGTTACAGTAAAGTCACTATGAACATTCTTGTTTAAACTTCTGTATGAACAATGTTTTCACTTCTCTAGGATAAATGCCAATGGTGGAATTTCTGGATTGTATGGTAAGTCTAATCTTAGTTTTAAAAGAAATGGTGGAACTATTTTCAAGAGCGATTGCATCATTTTACATTCCCACCAGCAATGTACAAGTAGCACAGTTTCTCTGCCTGTTCACCAGCATTTGGTGTTGTCACTATTTTTTCTTGCCCATTGTGATAGGTATGTTGTGGTATCTTATTATAGTTCTAATATGCATTTCTGTAATGGCTAATGATGTTGAACATCTTTTCATGTGCTTATTTGCTAGCAGTATACAATCTCTGGTGAAATATCTCTTCATTTTTTTTTTTTTTTTTTGCCCATTTTCTAATTAGATTGCTTGAGGCTTTTTCTTACTGTTGAATGTTAAGAATTCTTTATATATTCTAGATACAAGTCCTTTGTCAGATATGTGATTTTAAAATATTTTCCTCTCATATGTAATTTGTCTTTTTATCTTCTTCATAGCATCTTTCACAGAAAAAAAATTTTAATTATGATAGGTTAAAATTTATCAATTTTTCTTTTATTTATTTTTCATTCAACAAATAATTATTGAATATCTACAACTTATCAAGATAATGTTCCAGGTACACTGTAGGAATCAAAGATGAGACATAGCCCTTACTTCAAGCCACTTCCGGTCTAGTTGGGGAGATTGCAGATACACCCAAATAACTGATACTACAGAGCAAGTGCTCAGTGGCATGGAAGAGGTAAAGACATGGTTTTGGCTGGTAAGAAGGCAGTGCATGAAGGTTTTATTTGGCCGCTTCTATGCTAGAAAATGCCACAAGATGACATAGAAACTTCATTTATAGTCATTTTTTCCAGGCTAAAAATTATAATTTTTAGGTAACTAACATATAATAAATCTTGTTATGTGCAAAACAATTTCACATACATCGTATCAATTCATAAAAATCTTATAAGGTGATGGAGAGGATTACACCATATTTTATATTTTAGGGAATCTAGGATTCAGCTAAGTTAAGTAACTCACCCAAGGTCATACAGCCAGGAAGTGGAGAGCTCAGACTAACACCCCAATCTTGTGATTAATGCTCTTTTAATTCTACACAGAATCCTCCTGAGACATGTCCTTTTCCTGCCAGTATAAACTCATCAATCTTCTGGCTGAAAAATAGACTGATTCATATGTTAAAAGAAGACATGGTCCTTGCTCACACAATGTTAAAGAGCTCTTTTTTGATAAAGAAAGAATCCATTAAAACTCTTACAGTGGTCAAGAGCATGCAGAAAATGGAAAAACAAGTGCTGCCTGTGAGTCATGAGGGACAAAAGAGTGGATGAATATTGCTGGAATTCAGCAACATTTTGCTGGGTGACCGCTCAGGATGCAGTAAGCAAGGAGTGGCATCTTAGGTCACCTTCTGCCAGGCTCATTGTCACCCAAATCATCTTCAAATGCCAAATCTTTCACAGGGGACTTTTTAAAAAAAATCAATACTAGCTCTGGTGAGGAACTGAAGCTGTGCCTGTTTCTGACCTTAAGTACTACAAATAGGGAAGTGGAGCCCTTCTCTATTCATATGTCTCTGGGTTTCCATCTATATTTTCTTCCTGTCTTATTTGTGACCTTGCTCAAGTCATTTAACTATTCTGTATTTATTTGCCTTAAAAAAATGTTTAGAACTTAGGTAAGATGTTAGTACTTTGATTCTGAGAGGCTGTAAAGAGGCAGATCTATATATTAAGTAAGCGTTGCAAACAACTGTATAATGTCAAATAACCTTTGAACACAGTCTCCATTCTTGTCATGAGGCAGCACATCTTGGGTCCTTGAGGAAAGTAATCCTTTGGCATTCTACATTCAAACATTTACCCTGTTGGGTTGGGATCCAGCTGCAGACACTGAGGTCTTCACTAGGTCTGGACAAAAATGAGAGTGTTTACATGTGGCTTACTACTGACCAGACAGGACGCCTGCGTAGGAAGGTGTTCATGAAATACAGTAAACATTTCAACTGATGAGTGAATGATGATTAACTCTAACCACTGTGTCCTTGTTTATTCATAAATTATCAGAATACTGCTGTCCTTTGACTGCTCAAGGGATAGACTCATGATTGAAGCCGGACAAACAAGTTTTCTTGGGCAACTTAATGTGTATGCTGGAAAAAAAGAAAATTTGCCTTATTCTTGGATCCTGACCACTGAGGAGAAAATAATCCTGGAGCTTTAGATGAAGCTCACAGGGAAAAACATAGAGGAGAGGTGGGGAGAGAGGAAGAGAAAAAGAGCACAAGAGAGAGAGACTGAGACTGTAGTTTTACTTCTTTTGACACCACTTGAACCCCTGAATTCAGATGTGCCTGAAGTTAGACCTACACCTAGACTTTGCGTTTAAGTGAGCCTATATATTTCTTTTCATGTTTATGTCTGTTAGAGTTACGTTTCTGCCACTTGGTAACTAAGAGTCCTTGGGACCTCTTCAATAAGTTATGACATATCCTATTCAATGGAATATTATACAGCTGAAAGAAAGGAAGAAAGGAAGGAAGAGGAAACTCTGCAACGATAGGGAATGGTTACATAATACATTGTTTAGTGAAAAGAACACTCAGCTTGTTATTGTAATTTGTATTTATTGACTATAACAGTGCAAAACAAAGCACATTATTCAACTTGAGCTTATTTTGCCTGTCCAATTGGGTGATAAATTCCCAAACACTCTTCATTCTATTTTTTTCTCTCCTCCATAGAAATCAATAGGCTCTCAGTACAGGTTTTTGACGGGACACTGCTCCCTGAGGTAAAATCTTGTTGAAAACCAGTTTCAAACAAATGTTATCATGAAATGTTTCACTGGCAGAACTTGGTTTTTTCATTAATCATCTAATGGTCTGACGAAAATAAACAAACAACAAATGGGCAAAGGGTATGAATACAGAGTTAAAATTAAAAAGGAAATACGAATGGCTCTCGAACATGTGTAAAAATGTTCTGCCTGATTTTTAATAAGATAAATGCAAGTCAGGCTACTGAGACCATTTTTCACTTATTGGAATGGAAAAGATCAGAAAGTTTGATAACATACCCTGTGGAGGAGTGCATCCATGTAGCAGGAGCTGCCAGTCAGAGTACAACTAGAGAAACGGAAATCACTTGGAGTATTTAAATCAAAGAAATTTAAAACATGGAGTTGGTGACTCAGATGATGTTGAGAGGCTGAGAGGCTCCCAGGAAACAGTGAGGCCACCGGAGATTAGCGACTGTGGAGAGACAAAAGGATGAGGTGTTGCCAGAGTCCAGGAAGCTGGGTCCACAGTGAGCCTGTCCTAAAGGACTTGGAGTCACTCAGGAGGAGCAGCTGCTGCCCTTGACAACCCTTCTATGACCACCACCCAGGCTGATGAAGAAGAGTGAGAAATAGCCTGGCTTCCCCTTTCTCCCTTTTCCCATTCTCCTACTCCTGTATCCCATTGGCCAGAGCAACAAGAAGCCAGCTGATAGGGGAGTCTGGGAAATGCAGCTTGTCAGAGTCAGTTCGCACAAAGTAGAGCAGGAAGGGCTAGGAATGGATCTGAGGGCAAAGAGGCTCAGAAAAACAAGAGGGATGTGTGCATATGTGCGTGTATGTGTGTGTAAATAGGCAACCTCATACCTATGTGAGGGCATGAGTTAACATCTCTATGAGGCGCACTGGAGATTATCCAAATCGTAAATGCACATAGCCTTTGACCCCATGACTCTAATTCTAGGGATTTATTCTTCATATGCAATCCCAAATATACATAGTTATGTAAGAACAGAGTTATTCATTGCAGCATTGTTCTTAATAATTACAGATTGGAGACAATCTAAATGATCATAATTGGGGCGTCTTAAGTAAATTATGACATCCTATTCAATGGAACATTATACAGCTGCAAAAGGACAAGAAAAAAATTTTTGGTAATGATATGGAATTATTTTATGATAAGATCTTGTTAAGGGAAAAGCTCAAGGTGTAGAGCATCATGCGTAGTTTGTATAACAAATGCTACCATTTTGTATAAGAAAAGGTAAAAAAATACGAACGTTAGGCAAATATGTTTGATTGTGTATATGCAGATTTTCTCTAAGAGGGTACATACTGGTTGCCTCCAGGGAGAATAATTCAGAGGCTGAGAGACAAGGGTGGGAGGGAGTCTTGTTAACTGTATACCCAAACGCACTTTTTGAATTTTGTACTAAGTGAATGCTAATCAATCATAGATAAATAAAATTAAAATTGAATGTAAATAAAATAGAAACAAAACAAACTTTCTTCTGCTTAACCAGTTTGTGGACATTAAAATCTCTTTAAGGGAGGAAACTAGATCTTTAGAGAAATTAACACCTTTCCCTTCCAAATTCCCTTCTTAAAGGTTTTTTGTTGTTTGTTTTTGCTGCTGCGGACTGATCAGCAAATAAGCCATTCGTTTTATTACGCAAACTTTCAAGGAGAGAACAGCCTCAACCCACTGGCCTGAAAGAATTCCCGGGGATTTAGAAATCGCCAATGTAGCTCCACCAACGCTTTATTCTCACGGAGTGACTTCCACCCCGCAGCTAAAATTGACAATGTGTTTTCACAGCCTAGTTGTGGGGGCCAAAGCAGTCGATCTCAGGACGATTCCTGGCCCTGTGCCTGATGCACTCAAAGGCGCAATGAAGATGCCCTGGCCTGGAGTGAAACCTTTCAATTCTCAGTCATCTGTCTTCCAGGACCGGAAGCTCCTGGCATGAGCCCGAATGCGTGCCCTCACTTCAGCAGTCTTTGGACGTCCTTCTAACAGAGCGGGCTCACTAACCCGTCGGTGCGGCAGCTGTGGGGGCTTTGGGAGACTTGGGTGCACATTATCCTGGACAGCTCCCCGCGCCAAGCGCGTACCCAGTCAGCAGCGCGTTTTGAATGAATGAGCATCGCTAGAACAGTAAATTCATGGGAGAATTATAGGTATCCAGATTAGGATCCCCACGGTGACTTTAAATACCCAGGGACTGTGAAGTAAGGAAGACCTGTCGGTGGAGGAGCGCAACGCCAGCTTTGGCGAGGCTCTGGCTGGCGGACCGCGGTGTCCTAGAACCAGACAGGCCTCGGATTCCGGTGCCCCATCCCTCTGCGGTCAGTCAGGGTCCGGGCCCTTAGGGATCAGAGGAAGGGGACAGGAAATGCCTTACGTCAAATCTGGGAACCACCTGAAGTTGCGCCTGGGGGGTCCCGGGCCACTGCCCCAACACCGCACTGCGCCGCGGGGGAGAGCCGGGAGAGGGGCGCGGGTCCCCGCCCCGGGCGCGCGCAGCCCCAGCCCCGCCTCCTCCGATGCGTCCCTCCCCTCCCGGCGCGTGCCTCCCGCGCGCCTGGGTAGCTCCGGAGGAACCCGCCGGGCAGGCACCCTCGCCCCGGCGCAGGCGCGATCGCGCAGCACGCCTTCTGCTAGGCACCCGGCACGCGCCCCCGCCCCGCCTCCGCACGCGCCCCCGCCCCGGGCGCCTCTGATTGGCGGCCGGCCGGGCCAGCAAGTGGCGGCGGCGGCTGCGGCCAGGCTGGCCCTGCTGCCTGCGGCGCGGGCGCCTCCCTCGCAGCCGCTGCCGCCGCCGCGCTCCCGCCTCCTGCCCGCTCCCCAGCTACAGCTGAGGCTGCGGTTCTGGCGGCCGAGCCACCGCAGCGCTGCAGCCCAGCTCCGGCGCGCCGACCGACTCGCGCCCCTGCCTCGCTGCCGGCAGCCTTCTAATCCACGCGTCGCGCCGCGGCAGGAGCCCTGGGCATCCCGAGGCGCGGTGGTCTGAGCCCGGCCGCCATCGATGACCCTGACCGAGGACCTGCTCCAGGCCAGCCACTCCGTGTGAGTACCGTCCCCTTCCCTCTGCTCCCGCAGCTTTGCGCCACTCTCCCCCTGACATTGCCGCAACTTCGGGGGTGGGTGTGTGGAGGTGTCTTTCAGGTTCGCCAGCTCCCTGTGTGCGTCCTGAGCCAGGGCCCGGGGGCACGGCCAGTCCGCCTCTGCGGAGGGGCTTGGAGATGGGGGGACTTGAACTTGCTGGAGGATCGTCGCAGAGTCGGAACCACCCCTTTCTTTCGCTGCCGGGGCGGGAGCTCGCCTGTGCGTTTCCTTCGCGTTTCCCGATCCCCGCTGGGCTGGCCACGTAGCCCCTGGGCTGCGGCTCAGAGCGCACCTACTACGCGACCGACGCACCGGCGGGGCTCCTTAAACCATCTGGTAAGCGCCCAGCTGCAGCCCGGCGCAGCGGACTTGACTCTTTCGGACTTTTGAATTCTGTAAAATGGGGCTAATAAGGGATTCGCCCAAGGTCACGGCCGGTGCGCAGAGTTCGAACGCGCCCGGATCGCGTCTGGCCCCGCCCCCGTTTGTCTAGGGAGGGGCGCGTTTTGGCGGGGGACGGTCACTTCAGCTTCATCTCGGTCTTCTCCTCACACTCCTTTTCTCCAAAACCGCAGGACTTGGAGAGGTAGGGAGCCGATCCCAAGGGACTCCACACAGGTTTGATGGTAACGCGGTTTCCGGGTGAGCGTGGAGAGGTACGATTTAGTGGTGGGAACCCCGGGACCTGCGGCATTTGGAGCACTCTCTCTCTACCCGGTCACTTAATTTACTAACGTCTCGCATCTCGGCAGGGTAATGGAATTTGCTAGATCCGTCCTTCTCCGCTTCCTTCCCCCGAGCGAGCCCTGTTCTTCAGGATAAGTATCCCAGAGACCCTTAAGTGAACACACCAGTTTGGGCCTAGGGACTTCCTAAGAGAAGCAGGTACGCTATGGGGTTGATTTCGTTAACGTTGGCTCCCACCTGCTCCTAGAAAATGCAGTGTCTGGCTTCATTTCTCTCTTGCCCTTATCACCCTGTCCCTCTAACCCAGCCCACTCATCCCCCAACTCTGAAACTCAGTGATCAGATGACTACTTACATAGCTTTGTGATAACTGACGAGCGTCTTTAAACTTCAACTTTTTCATTTATTAAATGGAATAATACCTGCCTTTCAATCTTCCCAAGGCAATTGGGGTTCAAAGGATATGACAGATGTCAAAATGCACTGGGGTTATATTAAAAAGTAGAAGGGAAGTGGTCCGAGGGATCAGGGGCTGTGGGTGGAAATGGAGGTGATTTAAAGAATTGTACAGCAACATCTAGGACCCTGTTGGCAAATCTAAAAATCCACTTTCTAGAGAAATTTAATTTGCTAAGACTTTGAAAATACTGCTTTCTATCTTCCTGCTTATATTCCTTGCCTGGCCATGGGCAGCTGCATGTCTCCTAATTACCCGCCACCCCTGCTTCTCCCCATTTCTGGGGTGTTTCTGTGGGCCAGAAGCAGTATCGATGGGGCTGGGGACTCTGTGTTTTGTTGTGGGGAGGAGGCTGTGTGTGTGTGTGTGTGTGTGTGTGTTGTCTCTGAGGAGTCGCCGTGTGTCTCTGCAAATTATATGTATCTCTTTGTGGTCTGGGTTTCATTTGTGTGGGGGGCGGGAGGGAGAGGGAAGGAGGAGTTTTCTGGCTCCAGGACATGTTTACTTTTGAGACAGTGAAGTGTTTGCTGTGCTCAGTTATGTAAACTAGCAGTAGTATAGATTGTGTCCTGTCTCCTTCCTCTCTGCCTAGAGGGACAGAGGAAGAGCACATCTGAGGCCTTGGCTTTTAGAGCAATTGATTTCTTGCTGGCTGATTCTTTTCCCATAGAAAACTGGACATTCCCCTGTTTTAGCCTTCCCTATTATGATTGTGTTTGCCCAGCTGCTTGTCTCAAAGGCAAATTAAAGAAGGATGACTCTTGGTGAAATTGTTTTAGCATTATATTGAAGTATAATATAATTACAAAAAAATTGCACAGTTCTGAAGTATACACTCAATGGATTTTCACCAGCTGAACACATCTGTGTACCCAGTGCCCAGATGAAGACCTAGAATATTCTTAATCTTCCCATTACCCTTACAAGCACTGTCTCCTAAAGGTAGCCATCACCCTGCTTAGTTTTGTCAGGCATGTTTTATTTTTATTACTATTATTATTTATTTTATTATTTTACTTCTCAAGCTAAAATGAGACTTCTTGATGATTTTCTACCTTTTTAAAAAATGAATGCAAACCTAAACCAGTACAAGAAACTAGAAGGAAGAATTTGGTCTTAAGGTCTGGGTGGAGAAGGAGTTTGTTGTCCCACCACAACCTGATCATCAATTCTTCGGTAGTGTAACGAGCCACACCCCAAATAGAACGGTGTTGACAGTGGTAAATGGAGACTGTTTTTTTCCCCAAAAGAGCTTTTTCATAAGTAAATTTGAATAATACAAATATGAAATAGTGTGACATTAAAATATGAATAAAAAAATATGAACGAATTCTCATTTGAAACATAAGAAAGGAAATAAGTTGAATTTCAAAGCTAAAAATTGGTGGGGAACCAGAATTTCAAAACCGAGTGATTTATGAACTGTTTGTGCTGTTGCCACATGGTGGCGCCACATTGGCTGGAGAACTGAAATACCATCCTTTCCCAAGCCCTCAGAAAGGAATCCCAGGAATAAAATCCAACAGCTCAGTACAGTCAGTCCTCCTCTCCTGGGGTCCACATTGTGGCTTCAACCAATCGCAGAACGAAAATATTCGGGGAAAAAAATGGCGTCTGTACTGAACATGTACAGACTTTTTTCTTGTTATTCCCTAAACAATACAGTATAACAACTATTTACAGAGTATATAACATCGTACTAGGTATTATAAGTAATCTAGAGATTATTTAAAATATAGGGAGGATGTAGGTAGATTATATGTAAATACAATGCCATTTTATATCAGGGACTTGAGCAACTGTAGATTTTGGTATCCAAGGGAAGTCCTGGAACCAATCCACCACAGATACCTAGGGATGACTGTATCTCCAAAAATGATTTCAAAATACTGTTTTCCAGTGTCTGGCAGGTAGGCCCCTTCCCTGGACCCTACTACTAAATCCATGGACAGAACTCTATTCCAGCTCTTTAGGAAGATGGCTTGTGGGTTGGTGGTAGCTGTGTGTTAGGGGGGTGGAGGTGAGACACCATTGCCTGCCTCTCAGCGATGTGGAGCTAAGATGATGTGTCATTGAGATTTTTAAAGAGAATCAACTGAGAAACAAGCTTACGTGTGTTATGATCCTTTTAGCCTCATCTCACCCCAGAATCCACCCAAAGGTTTGAGAGGAATTCTCTTTCCAGAGGCAGGTAGTTCTTTTCACAGAGCACTGTCCATGTGAAGAATAAATAGCTTGGAAGAATAAATAGGCCTGGCTGCAGCCACATTGTTTCTGGAAGAAATGCACCAACGTCCCACAGGTTGGGGCCAAGTCATGAGGGGGAGGGGTGGGATAGTGTGTATAGGTGTGGAGAGGGCTGTATTAGTCCGTTTTTGTTGCTTATAACAAAATACCTGAAACTGGGTAATTTATAAAGAAAAACGAAATTTATTGCTTACAGTTTCGGAGGCCGGGAAGTCCAAAGTCCATCTGGTGGTAGTGACAGTGACCCAGGGGTCTCACATTGCGAGATACTGGAAGCAGAGAAAGAGAGAGAGCGAAAGACAGACTATCCTCTTCCTTTAAAGCCCTCAGAACCACGCCCCTGATCACCAATTTTAATCCATTCACTACTGCATGTTCCTACAATCCAATCACCTCTTCAAAGTTCCACCTTTCAATTACCATAATAGGATTTCCCACCCCGTTAACAGTCACAATGGGGGCTAAGTTTCTAAGACATAAAATGTGGGGGACACAATTCAAGCATCAATGAGTTTGGGGGGGACATAATTCAATCCACTACACGGACTAAGTGGACCCGTTCAGTGCCCTCTTCCCATTTGTCACCTTTTGCTTTCACTGTCAGCGTAACTGAGGTGCTGTTTAGAAGACTGGATTCATTTGGTGGCTGCTGTGCCTATAATCACTAAGAGTATTGAGTGTATGCCATGTGCTGGCACTATATATATTCATTTACTCTTCATTATAGAAGAAGGGTGGCTTCTCCATTTTATAGATGAAGGAACTGAGCCTTGGCAATTAAGCACTAGCATGAAAATCCACACACTGTGGGAGCCAGAACAAGGACTAAGAGCCAAGTTACTGAGTCAACTTTCCTAGCTGAGTTATGGGAAGAGCCTTGCATAATTCTTTTGTCCTTCCTTTCACCTGGTATAGCACTTTACATGTAGTAGCCAATGAAGTCTAAGTATTGGGTTGCTGGAAATAGAAAATCCTCTTGTAAGCAAGAGGGAAATCCAGACAGTGAATGGTGAGAACTTAGGGTTTACTCCATGCAGCCTGCGGCGTTGGGACCGAGTGTGTACCTGTCAGATTATGGACTCTTATTTCGTGCTTAAAATTTTACTGTATTGGAGGCCTGTATTATCTATTTTTGTGAATTTTTTGACTCAGCTCTTTTTTTTTACATGTGTTGATAACATGTTTTGATCATTGTAGATCTAGTTTATGTATTTTTATGTAGTATTTCTTTGTTTGACATACCAGAGTTTAAACATTCCCCATTGATGGACAGTAAAATGTTTCTACCTTTTGATAATATAAAGAATATTGCAGGGAATTTCCTTGACAAGATCTTGTAGAAATGTACAAGACTGTGTCTAGGACATATATCCCCAGAAGTTGAATGGCTGGTAGAATATGCTTACATTGACATCAGTCTGTTACCTCAACTCTACCAGATTTTGCAGATTGTTCTGAGGAGCAATTGTGCCACTTCATACTCCCACTGCACCGGGTTGGAGTTCCTTGTTATCCTCATATCGTCAACTGTGACTGTTGTTAACCAGATGTTGTAATTTTGGTTTAATCTGATAATCTGATGGAATATATTTCACTGCTCTTTTACTTTGCATTTTCCTTAGAGATTATCTATTTAATATACTTTGGTTTTCAAGTTTTCTTTTCTATGCATTACCATTTTTTACTGGAGAAGCTTTTATTTGATTTGATGTGATTTATCATTATACAATGTAATCAATTTTCAAGGCCCCTTACCAGTTCCTCCCTTCCCCCCTCCATCTTCCTTTTTCCCACCCCTAGCAACCTCAGTTCTGTTCTATTCTCTTAAAAAGTTCAACGAATTATTGTGATTGTTGTATCTTTTTTTGGTTGTTTATTTATTTATTTATTTTTATTAGCTCCCACATATAAGTGAGAACATGCAGTATTTCCATTCTATGCTTGGCTTATTTCACTTAACATAATCTTCTCTAAGTTCATCCATGTTTCTGCAAATGTCAGTATTTCATTCTTTTTTTTACAGCAGATTAATATTCCACTGTGTAAATATACCGCATTTTCCTTATCCACTCAGTGATGGGCATTTCAGCTGGTTCCTACTCTTGGCTATTGTAAACAGAGCTGCAATAAACATGGGAGTAGAGGTGTCTTTTGAACATGATGATTTCCATTCCTTTGAGTATATACCCAGCAGTGGGATAGCTGGGTCATATGGTAGTTCTATCTGTAGTTGTTTGAGAAACCTCCATACTGTTTTCCATAATGGCTGTACCAATTTATAGTCCCACCAACAGTGTAGGACTGTTCCCCTTTCTCCACATCCTTGCCAGCGTTTGTTACTTTCTGTCTTTTTGGTAATGGCCAGTCTAACTGGAGTGAGATGATATCGTAATGTGATTTTGATTTGCATTTCCCAGATGCTGAATGACATTGAGCATTTTTTCCTGTGTCGGTTGCCCATTCATATATCTTCCTTTGAGAAATGCCTATTCAGCTCCTTTGCCCATTTTTTAATCAGGTTTTAAAAATTTTTTTTATTGTCGAGTTCCTTGTATATTCTGGATATTAATCCTTTGTCAGATGCATAGTTTGCAGTTATTTTCTCCCACGCTGTAGGTTGTCTTTTCACTCTGTTAATTGTTTATTTTGCTCTGCAGAAGCTTTTTAATTTGACATAATCCCATTTGTTTATTTTTCCTTTTGTTGCCTGTGCCTTTGGGGTATTCTTCATAAAATCTTTTCCCGGTCCTACTTCCTGAAGTGTTTTCCCTATGTTTTCTTTTAGGAGTTCTATGGTTTCAAGATGTATATTTAATTCTTTAATTTGTTTTGAGTTGATTTGGGTATATGGTGAGAGGTACTGGTCTACTTTCATTCTTCTGTATATGGATGTCCAGTTTTCTCAGCACCATTTATTGAAGAGGCAGTCTTTTCCCCAGTGTATGTTCTTGGTGCCTTTGTGGAAGATCAGATGGCTGCAGGTATATGATCTGATTTCTGGGTTCTCTATTCTGTTCAATTGGTCTGTGTGTCTGTTTTCATGCTAGTACCATGCTGGTTTGGTTACTATAGCTTTCTAGTATAATTTGAAATCAGGTCATGTTATGCCCGCAGCTTTATTTATTTATTTATTTTTTATCAGGATTGCTTTGACTATTTGGGGTCTTTTGTTGTTCCTTATGGATGGTATAATTTTTTTTTTCTATTTCTTTGAAGAATGTCATTGGTATTTTGATGGGGATTGCATTGAATCTATAGATCACTTTGGGTAGTATGTACATTTTCACAATGTTAATTCTACCAATCCAAGAGCATGGAATATATTTCCATTTTCTTTTATCCACTTTAATTTCTTTCAACAGTGATTTGTAGTTCTCATCATAGAGATCTTTCACAGTCTTGGTTAACTTTATTCCCGGGTATTTTATTTTTTTTGATGACTATTGTAAATGGGCTAGCTTTCTTGATTTCTTTTTCTGGTAGTTCACTGTTGG
This sequence comes from Cynocephalus volans, assembly GCF_027409185.1. Taxonomy (NCBI): domain Eukaryota; kingdom Metazoa; phylum Chordata; class Mammalia; order Dermoptera; family Cynocephalidae; genus Cynocephalus; species Cynocephalus volans. Next base: position 51,147,419 of record NC_084470.1, read on the forward strand.
AGTAAAGAATGCTACTGATTTTTGTGCACTGATTTTATATCTGCAACATTACTGACATTTTTTTTTTTATCAACTTTAAGAGTTTTTTTGTAGAGACTTTAGGTTTCTCCATATAAATGATCATGTCATCTGTGAACAGGGATAGTTTGACTTCATCTTTTCCAATCTGGATGCCGTTTGTTTCTTTTTCTTCCCTGATTGCTCTGGCTGGTACTACCAATACTGTGTTGAATAGAAGTGGTGAGAATGGGCATCTTTGTCTTCTTCTCGTTCTTAAGGGAAAAGCTATCAACTTTTCCCCATTCACAATGATGTTGGTGGTGTATTTGTCATATATGGCTTTAATTGTGTTAATACTTTCCTTCTATACCTAATTTGTGAGTCTTTATCATGAAAGGATGGTGAATTTTGTCAAATGCTTTTTCAGCATCTATTGAGATAATCATATGGTTTTTGTCCTCGATTATGTTGATGTGGTGTATCACGTTCATTGATTTGTGCATTTTTTTTTTTTTTTCGTTTTTTCGTGACCGGCACTCAGCCAGTGAGTGCACCGGCCATTCCTATATAGGATCCGAACCCGCGGCGGGAGCGTTGCCACGCTCCTAGCGCCACACTCTCCTGAGTGTGCCACGGGCTTGGCCCAGATTTGTGCATGTTGAGCCATCCTTGCATCCCTGGGACAAATCTCACTTGATCATGGTGTATAATTATTTAGATGTGTCACTGTATTCTATTTGTTAATATTTTATTGAGGATTTTTGCATCTGTATTCATCAAATATATTTGCCTGTAGTTTTCTTGTTTTTTTCTTTTTTTGTTGTTGTATCTTTGTCTGGTTTTGGTATCAGGGTGATGTTTGCCTCATAAAAATGAGTTTGGGAGAATGGACTCTGTTTCAATTTTTTGGAATAGTTTGAAAAGGATTGGTGTTAGTTCCTCTTTAAATGTCTGGTAGAATTCAGCAGTAAAGCCATCCAGTCCTGGGCTTTTCTTTGTTGGGAGACTGCTGATTACAGTTCAGTCTGTTTGAATGTTATTGGTCTGTTTAGATTTTCTATGATGTCTTGATTCAGTCTTGGTAGTTTGTATGTGTCCAGATATTTGTCCGTTTCCTCCAGGTTTTCAAATTTGTGGGCATATAGTTGTTTTAATAGACTCTAATGATTCTTTGTATTTCTGTGATAGTGGTTGTAATGTCTCCTTTTTCATTTCTAATTTTTGTTATTTGTGTCTCTGTCTTCTTTTTTTTAGTTAGCCTAGCTTAATGGCTTGTCTATTTTGTTTATCTTCTCAAAAAACCAATTTTTTGTTTCATTAACCTTTTGTATTGTTTTTTGGGTCTCTATTTCATTTAGTTCTGCTCTTATCTTAATTATTACTTTTCATCTACCAACTTGGGGTTGGATTATTCTTGTGTTTCTAATTCTTTGAAGTGAAGCATTAGGTTATTTATTTGCAATCTTTCTGTTCTTCTGATGTGAGCATTTACTGTGATAAATTTCCTTCTTAGTACTGCTTTTGCAGTATCCCACAGGTTTTGGTATGATGTGTCATTATTTTCATTAATTTCAATAAATTTTTTGATTTCCTATTTAATTTCTTCTTGGACCCATATGTCATTCAGTAGAACGTTGTTTAATTTCCATGTACTTGTATAGTTTTCAGAGTTTTGTTTGTTATTGATTTCCAGTTTTAATCCATTGTGGTCTGAAAAAATACATGAATTAATTTTAATTTTTTAAAGTTTGTTGAGACTCGATTGTGACATGTGGTCTATTCTGGAGAATGTTCCACGTAGTGATAAGAAGAATGTATATTCTGCTGTTGTTGGATGCAATGTTCTGTAAATGTCTGCCACGTTCAATTAGTCTAAAGTATTGTTTACATCTTATGTTTCTCTGTTGATTTTTTGTGTAGATGATCTGTCTAATGTTAAGAGAGAGATGTTCAGATCCCGTACTATTATGGTGTTTGGGTCAATCTCTTTCTTTAGGTCTAATAGTGTTTGCTTTTTATATCTGGCTGCTTCAATGTTGGGTGCCTATGTATTTATGATTATTATGTCTACTTGCTGGATAGATTTCTTTATCATTATATAGTGACCTTCTTTGTCTCTTTTTATGGTTTTGGTTTAAAGTCTGTTTTAGCAGTTATAAGAATAGCTACTCCTGCTTGTTTTTGGTTTCTATTTGCAAGGTATATCTTTTTCATCCTTTCAGTCTTAGTCTGTGTGTATCTTTATAGGTTAGGTTAGTCTCTTGAAGACAGCATATCATTGGGTCCATCTTTTTGGTCCAGTCATTTTGTGTTTTTTGAGTGGGGAATTTAATCCTTTTAGATGAAGAGTTATTATTGAAAGGTGTTGATTTACTCCTGGCATTTTACTGATTTTGTTTGGATGTTTTAAACATCTTTTGTTCTTTTCTTTTCATTTTACATTTTTCTTCTGTGTTTGTTGGTTTCTTGAGTTGGTTAGATAAAGTTCTTTTCTCTTTATTGTTTTCATTTTTATTTTACTTTTGGGTTTTGTTCTTTTTTGTATGTTCATGGTCATGGTGGTTGTTTTTCAGGTAACAGGTGCAGTATTCCCTTGAGTATTTCTTGCAGGGCTGGTCATGTGGTGATGAACTCCAGCAATTTTTGTTTGTCTGGGAAATATACTATTTGTCCTTCATTTCTGAAGGATAACCTTGCTGGGTGTAATGTTCTTGGCTGGTAATTTTTGTCTTTTAGTATTTTGAATATATCTTCCCATACTCTTCTGGCCTTTAGGGTTTCTGATGAAAGTCTGCTGTTAGTCTGATAGGGGCTCCCTTATAGGTGACTTGATGCTTTTCTCTTGCTGCTTTTAGGATTCTCTCTTTGTCTTTGAGCTTTGGCAATTTGACTATAATGTGTCTTGGAGATGATCTTTCTGGGTTGAATCTGTTTGGGGACCTTTGAGCCTCCTGGATCTGAAGGTCTGTATCTCTCCCTATACCTTGGAAGTTTTCCACTATTATTTTGTTGAATGTATTTTCAATGCATTTTCCTTTTTCCTCCCCTTTTGGAACACCCATGATTCAGATATTTGTGCACTCAAGGTTGTCCACTGTCTCTCTTAGATTTTCTTAATTTTTTAAAACTCTTTTCTCTTTTTTTTTTTTTGTCTGCCGGGGTTATTTCAAAAAGCCATTTTTCAAGATCAAAAATTCTCTCTTCTGCCTATTCTAGCCTGCTGTTTAAGCTCTCTGTTGTGTGTTTTTATTTTGTTGAATGAATCCCTCAGCTCCACTAGCTCTGCTACATTCTTTTTTAGGGCATTAATTTCTTTGTTCTTCAGGTCCTGGATACTTTTTCTCATTTTGTTGTGTTTTCTGAGTGTTCTTATATCTCATTGAGTTTCCTTAAGATTGTTACTCGAAATTCCTTTTCAATCATTTCAAGGACTTCCTGTTCTATAGGATCTGATATTTGAGAATTATTATATTCCTTTGGTGGTGTCATATTTTCTTGTTTTTTTAACGTTCCTAGTATCTCTACATTGGTGTTTAGTCATCTGGTAGAGCAGGTGCTTTTTCTAGTACTCTGGAGTGGGGTTGGCATAGAGGGATTTTCTCTTGTAGATGTGCTTTATGATGATGTTTGAATGGGCTGTTTTAGTATTGGTTCCTGGCAGACACAGTAGTGTAGTCTCTGTGTAGGTACTTTGGTCAAATTCAGTACTGGAGTTGCATGAGAGTGCCTCCATGACCTAGTCCTTAGTATTTCCTTGATGAATTTGATGACATTATGTTGGTTCATCAGGATGTGGGCAAACTCTTGAATTTGGGGGGGTAGCACTTTGGAGTCTTGTCACTCTTAGGTTATGGTGGGTGTTTTTGGGTGAGACTGTTGGTACTCTGGTTAGCTCCCCCTGACCCTGATAGGTGCACTGGGGTGTACTATTTGAATGGGTGACTATGGGTGGGTCTCTCTTCTTTCCTCTTTCCCTGGGCTCCACTGGTGATGCTCCTTCTATCTATGCCAGTGAGTGGTCATAGGTCACATATGAGGTAGCAGTGCCTGCTGGTGAGGCAGCAAGCCATCCTTGTGGCATCAGTTGCTGTGGTGGTGGATGTCTTGGCCCACTCATTCTGCACTGGTGTTTTGCAGCAATGGCAGGGAGTGTTGTTGATGTCATGGCTGCCTGTTGCTCCAGCAGGGCTGTGGCATCCTACTGGAAAAGTTTTGTTTTTCACATTTAGGTCTCAGTTGAAATTTATATTTCTGTACTGTATGAGTCAGGGGTCTAGTTGTTTTCCGTACTGAAAACCATTTATTTTGTTATCATTTAATGAATAGTATACTATTTTCTTATTTATTTTGTTGTCATCTCTGTAATATACCAATTTCTGTTATATTTTTGGATCTATTTCTTGATTCTCTGTTCTGTTCTAATCATCTTTTTGTGATTTCTGAGCTAATACTATTTCATTTAATTATTAAAGCTTTATAATAAATCTTCCCTTCTTATCCTTTTTCTTTAAAATTGTCCTCGCTATTCTTGACCCTTTAGATTTCAACATGAATTTTAGAATCTATCCCTTTCCATGAAAACTCATGTTATAATTTATTTTGAATCTATAGATTAATTAGGGAAGAGTTTAATCTTTTTATTATTGATACATCTCATTCATGGACATGGTCAATCTCTATAAATTTTTTTTAGATCATTCTATAAAACTTTATAATATTTTCTATAAAGGTCTGGAACTTGTATTAGGCACCATACAGGTTTTTTGTCTTTACTGTTATTTTATTAATAGCTCTATTGAGGTATATAATTCGCATACCATGCAATTCCCCGTTTAAAGTTTCCAATTCAGCTTTTTTTAGTAAATCCACAGGGTATACAGCTATCAACATAATCTGATTTTAGAACATTTTTGTCCTCTGCAAAAGAAACCCTGTACTTATCTGTCACTCCCTAGTCTGCCCTTCTATCCTGCCCCCCAACACACCCAGCACTAGGCAACCACCAATCTACTTTCTGTTTCTATCAGTTTGTCCACTGTGGACATTTTATATAAATGAAATCATACAGTAATTCAATATGTGGCATTTTGTGTCTGGCTTCTTTCACTTAGCAAAATGTTTTCAAGGTTTATCTTCATTGTAATATGTCTCATTGCTTCATTCCTTTTTATTGGTATATTCCATCCTATGTATATACCACATTTTACTTATTCATTCATTAGGTGTTGACAGGTTTTATTGCTCCTGTGAATGGGATCTTTTTCCATCCAATTACATTTTTTAAATTGGTTATTGCCAGTGTATAGTAATGGGATTGGTTTTCATATGTTAATTTTCTATCTAGTGTCTTTGTTGGTTTGTGGATTCTCTGGATATTCTGTAGAAAGCTGTATGCATCAGAAATAATGGTGATTTTGTTTCTTCTGTTTTATTTTATTTATTTATTTATTTATTTATTTATTTATTTATTTATTTTTGTCTTTTTCGTGACCGGTACACAGCCAGTGAGTGCATGGCCATTCCTATATAGGATCCGAACCCGCGGCGGGAGCGTCGCTGCACTCCCAGCGCTGCACTCTCCCGAGTGCGCCACGGGCTCGGCCCTGTTTCTTCTGTTTTAAAATTGTATCTTTTTCTTGGTGTGTTGCGCTGCCTAGGCCCTCCAACATAATGCTAGTATTAGTGGTGATAGTTGACCTCCTAATCTGGTGTTTGACTTTGATAATAGTTACAAATATTCACCAAGAGTATGATGGTTGTTTTAGGTTTGGGTATATGTCTTTTAACATGTTAAGACATTTGATACTTCTGCTATTCTAATAGTGTTTGTCTTTGTTTTAAAATTTTTCTGTGTTTAATTTTATCGACATCCTTTTCTATATCACCATTAATCCATTAAAGTTATCATTAAATATGATATCAATCCCTTTTGAGTTTTCCTTTCAAAATTTGTATTATGGGATGATTATATGTATTTTCACGTTTAAAATTATATTTTAATATTGAATTTGCTTTTTCAAATTATACTGACACCCCACCCTAAGAGTGAACTCTCCTTTCAGAAAGGCATTTTTTCTTCTTCTCCTACTTGAGGATCAATGGCTTGAAGAAAGATCAGAGTGGTTGGAGAGATTACAAGGATTGATAAATATAAAGCTCTCTGAACAGTGTCTGGCATATAAATGTTAGTTATTGACATAATTACACAATGCAGTTAGTAATAAATTATCAAACAGCATTGACTTGGAGTCATGAAGAGGGGCTTCACTAGGGGCAGAACTGTCCAAATGGCGTAGTTCATGGAGGATATGGGATTTGACCTGGTGTTTGAAATTAAATTTAATCTAATTTAACATGTTAATATTAGACATATTAAATATAGAAATACAGGCAGACAGAAAGAAGAAAATAGAAATCACCTGTATTTCTACCACCCAGTCACTTTTGAAATTTTTATATATTTTTTCACAGAGGTCATTTAGTCATTTGATATAGTGAGTTTATATGTGTATGTGTGTGTATATATATATGTGGTACATACACACATATATACCTTTTAAAATATTTATTTTCTGAATCCCATTAATTATGAACCTTCGTAGGAGTAAGAGTTATCATCACATGAAAACATTCACTAATGAAGTGTCCATTTCTATATAGTCTCCATTCTGATGTCTTACCATAACACTAAAGGGTGTCTGCCTACCTAAGCATCATTTTCTTTATGGGTCAGTTGCTTTCCAATTATAGAGGATTTTATTGGACATCACAGTGCAAATCCATTCCAGAGTAGAACAGCAAATCTTGCAAAAGATGGAGGACTTTGTGAAGTTGATGAAACTAGGTTGTCAATCTACAGGAAATACTTGCTCACTGTTAAAAAACTGTGTTGCTGGCAGCCTTAAACCTGCTAAGGATTGAAAAAAAAAAGAGAAATGTACCTGAGAGAAGACACCATGCCTGCTCCAGAAGAGAATGAGCTGAATGACAAAGTAGAGAGGTTCTTCTGATGCCCATCCTTAAATAATTTTGCACAATGATGATGCTCTTCCTGAGTTTGTCAAAAATGACAAATGCTCATTGAAGGATGTTTTGTGCTCTTCTTTAAGTCTTCTAGGAAAATTATGCCCCGAATCTGAAAACTTGATTTGTTCTAAGATAGCACTTTCCAATAGAAGTAGAATGCTAGGAATACAGGTAGTTTCAAAGCTTCCAGTAGGCATGTTAAAGTGGAAATAATTTTAATAATATATTTAATCTGATGTGTCAAATATAATTTTGTTAATTCAGTTGGTTAGAGCATGGTGCTATAACACCAAGATCAAGGGTTCAGATTCCTGTACGAGCCAGCTGACAAAAACAAACAAACAAAAAATATAATTTTGGATACATTTCAAGATATAATCAATGTAAAAATTATTAAGGAGATATTTGACATTCTTTTTTCCATACTAAGTCTTTGGAATCTGATATGTATTTTCATACCCACAATACATTTCAATTGGACTAGCGAAATTTCAAGTGTTTGGTAGCCACATGTGGCTATGGTTATTGAACTGGGCAGTGCAGTGCTAAGCAATACTGTGAAGTCGTAATTACATCACAATAAAATGTATTTTCTTGTTTCTTGCCCTTAAAATATAGTGCTAATCAAATCTTTTTATTTTCCATTACTTACTGTGTAATTTTAAGTGAATTCACTTTAAGTGAATTTTCTCTGTTTAAGAGAGGTCCTTGAATAATAAGGACCATATAAATATACTTTTAAAACACAAATAAGATGATAATTTTTTTTAAACAGCATATGAGCAAATTTAATGTTGATTATTCTAATTATGTTAATCTTTATAATAATCTGTTTAACCTATGTACCATAATTTGTTTGAAGTCATTCTTTTAAGACATTAGGCACTTCAGACTTTTTATTGTAACTTCATCTTTGTATACATCCTTTATTTTCTTGCAATGAATTACACTGTAAAAATTTGTTTACTTTTCTTTAGGCTTTGGATATATACTTCCAAATGACCCTCCAGGAATATTTATAAATTTATTTTGCAATCAGTAGCATATGAGTATGTCAGATCCTCATGCCTCGCCCTCATTGAGGATGATTATTCATCAACATTGCCAATTTCTTAGGCAAAGGAAAAGATCCCAGAATCTTGCTTTTTAGTTCACTTTTCTTTACTGGTGAGGCAGAATATACCAGTAGGTTTATTGGCTCTCCATATCTGACTTCACTGTAGAGTTGTCCACAGGAGTTCTCTCTTTTACTCTGTGCATTCTGCAATTTGCATTTATCACTCAGTGTTTTTGAGGGAACTGTCAGGTTGTTTTACACAGATTATGTTCATATTTTTAGCCGCTAAGTACAATTTCATCATATGAAAATTCCACATTTTTAAACTCTGTTCCTCTATGATAAACTTTATTTTATTTTTGGTGGCTGGGCAGTATGGGGATCTGAAACCTTGACCTTGGTGTTATAACACCACACTCTAACCAACTGAGCTAACCAACCAGCTCTATGATGAACTTTAGATTTTTTTGGCTACTGTGTGGCTGCATTTAATAAACATCTTTGAAACCTATTTATGCATATGCACAAGAAATTCTTGAGAATATATTCCTAGAAGTGGAATTACAGGGGCTTATTTTGTGCAAACTTCACTTTGACCACCTAGTGCCAAATTGCTCCCCAAAATGGCTATACTCATCTCAACTCCTATTGCAATGTAGACAGTATAGATAATACTAGAGCAGGAAGAGCAAAAATGTTAAAGGAAGTATATACGTATGTATGCTTGTGTATATATAAATATTCTAAAGTTTATTTTGAAAGCTCAGTGTTTTTGACATTTTCATTTTGAATCTTGCATCATATACATGTATATGGATATAAATCATAAACATCATGTGAATATTTACCTAGCTTGGGAGAATTTAAGTGGCCAGTGCCTTTAATCATGGCAGACTGCAAGAGGAGGTAAGCACCTCTTAAGGAGAGCCAGGAAAGCACTTCTGTCCAGCTTTGCCCCCACCTCACCCACCTTAGGAGCCTTTGTGGTGGCTCAACACAAGGTGGGTTAAACAATTGGATAGTTATTCCTTTCCATCATCTCTTCTTTAAAAATTTAGAAAACCTTGGGTAGGGTAACTCCAAAGTAACACTGTGTCATTAGCATCCTAATGCAAATTAGTTTATGTGATCAATTGCTAGTGACAGGAAAACCAGAACAACATGACACCACCAGAGAGTTAGTGAGAAAAAGGCTGAGAGATGGAATTGGTTGGGGGATGGGCTAAGTGCTTTACTAAGAGAAACCTCATCCATTTCAAACTTACCCTGAAAATGAATTCTGTGTTTCTGTCAGGACAGTAAAAAGAGCTTTCTGAAACTGTACCTAAAAGCTTTTAGAAAATTGTTTTTATTTTTTTTATTCAACCATTACCTTAGGTTATTATGAGTTAAATTTTCTGTATATATTTATATATTATTAGCTGAGGCAAGAAAAATGCTCTGTGGAAAGTCATTCTGTAGCTGTGATTTACAGTGTAAGGCCACTGATAAGACGTGTGATTTGCAGCAAGGATGCACAAATCCATGTCATGAGTTGACTATTTAATCTCACTGAGTAGGCATTTGAGAAGAGTATGCAAGATATGCGTTCTTGGGGACGGGCGGGTTTCCAATAGACAGAGGTGCCTGTGGTGTCAGGATCTAATGTGGCTGCTTGCCAAAGTCCTCAAATAATCTTCTGACACTGAATCCTAGTGGCTCAGATTACTATGTCCTACTATAAAGTTCCCTCATTTTGGTGTGAAATGTAAATACCTGAAAATGTGCAGGGTCATTTTCTAGATAGGGTCATTTCTTATGCTTGGAAGCCTAGATGACAGGGTTTTGTTGGGATCACTGGGGAAAAGAAAATAGCCCAAGCCTTTTTACATCACGGTTTTTTTTCTGAAGACAGCCCAATGTGTGTAAGCAGTTCAGCCCCAAACCTCTTCCTGACTTCCTCTTGAAAGCCATTGTCTCCAGCATCCTTTCACTTTATCTGTATAGCACCAGCCTCAGAAAATATGGCAAGTGCTGCTTTTACATTTGTGTTATATTAATGTGGTTTTGTTGTTTTGCTTCTTTTGAAAAACAATTTATTAATCATTAGGGATTTTGATTTACTAGAATGATGTGTAACTAGAGTTTTTGAGATTAATCTCTTTCTTTTACAGCTAACTAGAAGAAAAATCAGAAATGTTGTTTTAACTGAATCCTCATCCAAAGTTTTTTAGAAACCCGCCGGTTGATTTTTCATTTCTATGGTCCAGTGGCTGTCAGGTGCCTCTCCCATGACTGCAGATCTTGCAGTCTGGTGCCTGAGTGCTGCTGAGATCCCCTAAAGATTCCTTTGTGCTCCCAGGTCTGAATCCTTCCTCCTGCCGGTTCCGGGTACCTCGTGCTTGCTCTTGACCACTACCCATTTTGTGCTTGGGTTCCTCTCCCCTTAGGCTGCTGTGGGTGATGGGTGGCCATGCAATGCGGACATTTCTCCTTTCTCTTCTATAAATAGCCCTAAAGCGACAAGGAGAATTAGAAACAAAAGACCAAATACCATTTTGGTAAATCTGGGAGATGGTGAAAATTGCTTCCCAAAAGGTGGAAAGGTTGCCAGAAGAGAGATCAAGTGGGGGCACGTGGGAGGAGCACAGAGATGTGCTCTGCATGTTCAGTTAAGTCATTTTTTGCAACCCCCAAGTCCCTTCTAGATGGCAGTGGGATTAAGAAGCCTGTAGAGGCAGTGAACTCTTCCTAACCCCAATCTAGTGCCTTCCCTCTTTACCTCTTGATCAGTTTCACCAGAGTTGTCACAGATTTTTTTTCAGACTTTCCAAAGAACCAACTTTTGGCTTTCTGTTCTCCATTGTATCATTCTTTTCTGTTTATTAATCTCTGTTTTCATCTTTATTTACTTCTTTCTACTTCTTTGGTTTTATTTATTTATTCATTTTTCTGATCTCTTAAATGGACATGATTAATTCATTAACTTACAGCCTCTCTTTTTCCTTATACATATGATGCATTTAGGTCTATAAATTTCTGTCTAAATATTGCTTTAGCAATATTTGCATTCCACAAGCTTTGATATGTAGTGTTTTTATTATTGTTCACATGCAAGTTTTAAAAATTTTTATTATGATGTCTTCTTTGACTTATGACTTATATGTTTATTTCTAAAACTTTTAAACATTTTTTTTTGTATTTTAATACACAGGGATGAGAGAATGCAGTCTACATAATTTCCATTCTTTGAAATTTGTTGACACATTTTATGGCGTGGAACATGGTGATTTTTCATAAGTGTTCCATATTTTCTTGAAAGGAAAGTTATTGGTTACAGTGATTCACATCTGTCCATCAGCTTAAGCTAGTTAATTGTGTTATTCAAATATTTCATTTTCCTTACTGATTTTTTGCAGTTTGATTCATCATTAATTGAGGGAGAAATATATAGACATGAATTTATCAATTTCATCTTGTTCTTCTTTCAATTTTGCTTTGTATATTTTGAAGCAATATGTTATTAGGTGCATTTTAGTTTAATTTGAGCATATATTGTTGTGAGACAACCCTCTTAATCTCTTGTGATGCCTTCTTGTTTTTAAGTTTGTGCTAAATAGAGCTATACTCGTTTTCTTTTGCTTAGTATTTGCCTGCCTTATCTTTTCCTTGTCCTTTTACTCTTAGCAGTTCTGTGTATTTTTATTTTACGCGTCAAACTACTGGTAACATCATAAAGTTGCTCCATTTTTTCTAACTTATAAGTTTGAATGTGTAAGTGATAATTATCTACAGTGTTACCATTAATATATTTAGATTTATTTCCCATCTTATTTTGTTCTTTCTGCTTGTTCTACTTTTTATATACTTAGTTACCCTTTCTAGCTGCTTTTTGTATCAATTTAGGCCCCTCCTCCAACTCCATATTACATTTACCTCCTTCACTTATTCAAAAGCTTTATACTCCATTTCCATTTTCTAGTGTTTACTATATAGTAATTTTAGCAGACATATTTACCTTAACAAAATCTAAACTGAATCAGATTTATTTTTGAACTCCTGAGATTTCAAGGACTTCATATTAAACTCTGATCACCCCCCTAACCAATTTATGTGTTAATGTTGTCTGGTAATTTATGTCAAACTTTTTAAAACCCCAAGTATAAGACTTTTTTATTATTGTTTTTTTCACATGGTATATACTTTGTTGATAGTATTATTCCATTGTCTTTCAACTTTCATTGTATTTTGGGAATCAGCTAACAATCTGATTATTATTATTTTTTGTAGTAATCTATCTTTTCTTTCTAGTTAATTTTAGTACCTTCTCTGTGTCTTTGTTGTCCTGAATTTTGCTATAATGCATGTAGTAAAAGGTTTTTAAAATTTTTTCTCATTCAGGTTTTACTGGGTTTCTTAAGTGTGAGGATTGATGTCTAATCAATGATCTGGAAAATTCTCAGCCATTGTTTGAATATTGTTTCTGCCCCATTCTCTATATCTCCTTCTGAAACTCTGATAGGTGCATGCCAGATCATCTTCCTATATTGTCTGTGACCTTTAACCTCTCTATCATGTTTCACATCCTTTTTTTGTCAGTGCTGCATTATGGGTTATTTCAATTGTCTACTAATTCACTAATTCTCTTATATGCCATGTCTATTTTGTTTTTTACTCCTCGCAGAGATTCTATTAACTACTATTTTTTAAAAAATTATTTCTTGAAGTTTTAATGGCTCCTTTTCAAGTCCGTGTGGTAATTTATATAGTTTCTTGTTTATTAGTTATATTTTGATAAACTCTTTATGTCCTTAATCACGTTAAGCACACATCTCCCCTTGGATGTACAATAAATATCTCCAAGTCAATTTTCTGAAAGCTGAACCCCTGCTCTTCCCCCACCAAACCTGTTCCATGCACATTTTTCTCATCTTAGTTGCTTAGGTCCCAATCAATATAATTAATAAAAAAAATATTTTTTTCAGTGAAAATAATGCATTTATTTATCATTTGAAACGTTTTTAATACAAAAATTATTAATGCCATATTCTACTTTTGTTTTTTACATGAATCTTTGAAATCTGGTATATATTTTCCAGTTACAGTACATCTCAATTTAGATGCTAAATTTTCATTACAATTACTTTATATATATCTAGATTTTATGAAGTATATAGTTGAAAAAGTATACCTACATACCAAAGTTGTTCTAAATATATTTAAAAGTTTTCTAATAGCTGACTTGAATATCCTTTAAATTTTAAATTAAATTAAATTAAATTAAAAGTTCAGTTCAGTTGCATTAGCCGTATTTCACACACTCAACAGCCACCTATGGCTGGTGGCTGCCAGACTGGGCAGTGCTGGTGGGACTTTCTTGTGGGATTGTTTATAAGTTTTTGAGTCTGTCATATGTGAAGAAAAGATAACCTAAAACAAAATTTTCACAACTGAGTAAAAGGAAAAAGTTAGAGTTGTTTTGCATAGCATCTGGCACTCTGTTGGTCAGAAAAAAGTGAAAAATTTTGTATGGGAGACTGTAATTTCTGTAAAATTGAGAGTGGGAGAAATGTTGGAATGTAGGAAAAAATAAGTAGATCTGCAGGAGTGGTCTCTGGCTGCTCCGTCTACATTCTCCACCCTCGCACCCTGTGTTCATTCTCTGTATCATAGGTACATGGCTTTTGTTTATTTGTTTGTTTTCTGAAAATAGTTTCAGTGTCTCCTTTCTGAGTAGGGAGGAATCCTGGGTCACAACCTCAAAACATGGTTGTAAACACCTGACATTAATTTCTTCAAGCAATTTTTTTTTTCAGATTCATGAAAGAATACCTCAAATAATTATCTTTCCAGTGGAAATGGATGTCTTGCAGTGTTTTCATTCTTCCTCTTAGAATCATGAGAAATTCACCTAATTGCCAGACAGATCCACAGAGGCTGAGACCTTGTATTTTTTCCTCTTTTGGACTCATTATTTGGAAGTGGGTCTCAGAAATAAACTTCTGGATTTGTGAGGACAAACATTCAATACTTAATAGTTATATCAGATAAAAGGGAAGAATTTTAGGAAAATACCAGCAATCTATAGCATGGGGAGCTTGAAGCATAAACCACTCATTTCTCATGTCGGAACTTACTGAAATCTTCTAGTTAGCAGAGAAAACAGGTGTTTTTTTCAAGACTTCATAAAATTGTTTGGGGTTCAGTGTGGAAGGAAAGAACTAATTTTGGCATACAGCAGTCCTCTCAACAAGCCTGCACGATAACATGATTCGGCAGTAGGAGTGTGTCATCCATGCCAATTTTTCCAATTCAGGTGGCTTTACTGTTTATGTTGCCCTTCAGACAGATACCTGAAAATGTGTCTCAGGAGCCTTAATATCCTTAACCTTAGACCCAGTCATTTTTTTTTTCTGATAATCTAGCCTAAGGGGAAAAAAAATTCTTAATGTGGAGAACCTTTATACACAAAGATATTTATCATAGTACTCAATGAAATAGCACAAAATTGGAATCGACCCAGATGTACAGCACTAGGAGACAGGTCAGTAAATACATTCACTTGATAAAATATAGTGCGGATTGATCCATTAGGAGTGATGCTTAAAAGTGATCGTACTAACCTGGAGAATCTGCTAGAGATAAAGTGTCTAGTGAGAAAGGGTGCATACTTCTGTGTGTAATAGGACAACACCACCACCACCTACAAAGAGTGGGAGAAATGAGACCTAAATGAACCAATGTGTGAGTAGTGGTTGCATTTATTTGATGGTGTTAGGGTGATCCGTTTTCTTTTATAACATATGATATCTTTCAAATTTTATTAAATGGGCATTTGGGGGGAGTACTAAATACCCTGTGAAAACTAAAGGAAAAAACTCAAAAGAGTGAGAGGGACAGAGAGCTGTTGTAGGTTCCTTCTGGTGAGCGCCTGGGACAGGGGTGGGGAGGTTGTTCCCCCTTTGACAACTATTTTGCAGAGTCGAGAATCCAAAAGAAAGAGATGGGGAAAAGATGGGATAGGAGAGGTGCCCCGGCTGGGCCAGATTAAACATTATTGGGGGCTGTCTCTCACCCCTGTCTGTGCAAACTCAGTCAGGGCTACGTGCCTTACTTCTGGGTTCTCCTTTGTCTGACATAGCTGTGAGTACAAGCAGACACTTAAGCAGTGCTTGTTGAGCTTAGAATCAGTGGGCAGAAACTGTGGCAGATTCCATTGGCCACTTTGCTTATGTTATGCTTTCAGGGTATTATCTTTGGAATCTGAAAAACAAAGTGAAGAAAATTTGTTTTACATTTCTATCCATTTTGAAGTAAATATCCATGGGCATTACTGCTGAATATTGTATTGCTCAATGCAAAACAGACTTTGGTAGTCCCTTTCAAATTGCTGAACCACTTCATTTAAAATAGAGCTGCACCTCTTCATGTTAGGTTATGCTTAAGAGTTCTGTAATCTTGTCTATAAAATTCTGTAAAACACCTTTAATTATCTTTGAAGTAGTTAACTTTAATTAAAGTATGTGTCTCTGAACCTCCTGCTGATGGAGGATGTGTTACCAAAGTAAGCTGGGTTTGCGAAACCCACCCTGGATCAGGCTAATGTTAAAGATCATTAAATAATTTCCCTCCTGCCATGGTACTGAATTGGAGATTTCTTTCTTTCTTTCTTTCTTTTTTTTTTTTTTTTTTTGTGCCTGATGCAGTTTTACTCTCCTCTTTGTTATCTAATAGGATATTATTTAGGATGAAATCTCTTTAGAATGTTATTGTTCATGTATGTTTGACTATAACTATGGTTTGAAAGGCCAAGCTGAGCATAGTATAGTTGTCCCTCAGTATCTGTGGGGGTTTGGATCCCGTACCCCCGTGGATATCAAAATCTGCAGATGTTCAAGTCTCGCAGTTGGCCATGCGGAATCCACGGATACGGAGAGCCAACTGTATTTTATTCTAAGTTGTTAAATTTGAAAACTATTTTCCTTTTGAAAATGTACATTCCAGCCTAGTTCAAACGTTTATTTCAACTTTCACTATATGGAGGCTTCAAAAGAAAAAAATAAGCTTATTTATTGCACTTGGGCCTCGAGTTGCCAAAGAAAGCAGAGCGTATAAAAGGATCAAATCAGAGAGGCATTTTGAAATCATCTGGTCCAGTGGTATGAAACTGGTGGAACAAAAGTTACTAGTAGGTCATCCTACCATTTTACCAGGTGAATTGGTATATTGGTGAGACTAGTGAATTCCATGGACATGACAAACTTCTTTTGCTATAAAAAGAGTTCCTTGGTTAATCACAGTATGTTGCGGGGGAAACAGATTGTGACAATGAATTAAGTATCCTCAAGTATTGGACAATGGAGCATTACAGGCAATAATAGCCTTACTGGCAGAGATGTCAAATCTATATGTGTCTATTCCAGGGAATACCCCTTCTGTGACAGAAAGAGTATAGTGTAAATACTGCCACATCGTGGTTGATTGGTTTTCTCCCTTCCACACCCCAAATCATTGGTCTCTGCTATGGGAAAGATATGCCCTCAGTGGTGATAATCAGGTTAGGCCTGGAGAGGGGAAGTCCATGAGGTTAACCCATGCATACCCATGTTGTTGGGCCCTTGGGGACATGCTGTTGAGTCCATTTTTTACAAGGGCTCATTGACTAAGCACTGGAGAGAAGGGTGACTGGCTTCCACAGGTGTCATCTTATTCATCTGATTATTGAGGGCTTCCTCTAAAGAGGGTGTGTGAGCTTCCATATAGGTATTTAAATATCATCATGCTGTGCCCACTTACAATAGTCCATCCACATTCTTCTTTCCCAGACCTTGTCACTGATCTTCCAATGTTTTGTTCTTTTCCATCCTCCCATATTATTAGCTACTGCCCATGGATTGATGTAGATTCATTCTTTTGGGGATCTCTCAGTACAGACAATGTGGAAAATCAGTATAGCCTTTAAATTCTGCCCACCAGAAGGATTTCCCCGCACTACTCTCCTGAGTGGAGCTGTAATGTTACAGCTATCCACTTCTAGTTTGTGTCAATTACATTTCATGGAGTGATCCATAAATCAGGCCTGAGGTTTTCCCTCTTATGTTGGACAATCATAAGGAACTTCCTGTGAGGACAGAGGTGTGTACTGAGGGAGAGGAGACAAAGCAACAGGTATGGGTGGCATAGGAGTCTGAGTCACCTACCCATGCAACCTACACCTTTTGTGACTGCTTGAGCCTGATTTCTTAGATAGCATTTTCACTTGACAGTGGATGCCTACTGTATACACTTAGCCTAAAAAGAAGTAGAAAGCTGGTCACATAGTCACTTATGTCCCATAGTCAAGTGTCCTGTACCAGGGTCTAGTAGCAAGCATGAGCTGTTTCTCAAAAGAAGAATAATTATCTGTAAAAGAGTACAGTTCTGCTCTAACACCTTAGCAGCCTTTGTGGTGCTTCTCCTACAGTTTCCCAGCGGTCCCATACAGCATCTCCATTTGTAGGAGCACTTTGCAAGTCACTGGTCATGATCAATTGGCCATTGATGGATTGACCCTTGTTCATGCATAGCCCCAGGGACAGAGCAGTTTGTACTCTACCTGGACTTGCTACAGAGCCTCCCCTTGCTCCAGGCCCCACTCAAAACTACTGCCCTACATTTTTCTTAGTAAATGGGTGAGAATAGCCTACTCTTAGGTGCTGGTTATCATCTCCAAAATCCAAAAGAGCCCATTAAGCTTCAAGCCTCTTTTTTGACTAAAAGTCTAAATTATGATTATGATTATAATGACAACAATAAAAACAACAGCCCTAGACTGTCTAGGACAATTCATCAGAGAAACAATGGACTAAACTCTGGTGGTGTGATTGAGGATGCAGCCGGAGAGACAGTGTGCTAACTCTGTCTGTTCTAAGGTCTAGGTGAGGTGCTGGTGGGCTGATTTGGAGTGGGCATCTACTTAAGCACAGATCTTTGCCCTTGAAATGCTTGACTTGAAGTACAGTGGAAGCTGGTTTCGAATTTGACTTTTATCACGTATTTGAAAAATACCCCTAATTTGAGAGTTTACTATTTACATAATTTCATTTTCTCCTCTTTAAGATTGTTATCTAGGGCTGGTCAGTTAGCTCCATTGGTTGGAGCACGGTGCTGATAACACTAAGGTCCAAGGTTCAATCGCTGTACCGGTCAGCACCAAAAAAATTAAAAAAGATTGTTTTCTATCTTTTTTTGTGTCTTTCTTTAGCTCATTGAGGGCTATAATTGGGGTCATTTTCTTTCCTATTTATGTATAAAATAGATCTCTGCATTTCTAAGCCATTTGTTGAGTTTTAGGCACTTTTTAGTCATTTTAGATTATCTTATTTGGCACAGGACAGTTGGCATTGTCTTAGTAACAGCACTCATAGCAGAACTTGAAATTTTGCAAGAGTTATTTTCAATAGGCTGCTCTCAAATTAATCAATCAATTGACAAATAAATGCCATCCATTCACAGGTAATTGAGTGGAGATGGAGGCTTGAGGGACTCCTGGATGCTGACGGAATTGTCACCACCTTTCTTCTAAGTCCAGATGCTCTGATCCAGCCAGGCCTTTGCCAGTCAGCCCTGAGAACAGGGCTGTAGCACTAGGTTCATTACATGGAACCTCTCAAAAGAAAAAAATCCATACTTTCAGTAATCACCTAAATCTGAATAAATGATTAAAAAGCTTAGATAGATTTAAATTAAATTCACTGCAAAATGAAATGACATTCCTGCAGTCACAGAATGATTCAGGAACATGCAGATCAAACATAAATTCTGTACCTTTTAAAGAATATACTAAAAAATTAAAGTGTGTGGATATTTTGAAACATTTTATTTGAAACATCTGAAATGACAACATGGACTACAACTAGCATAGAAGTTGAAAGGATTTCTGCAGTGTTATGCAGGTGTTAAGGAGGGCCATTCCCCAGAATTCTGCCTGCTCTTGGCAAAGCTTTGTTACTTCTCTCCACCCAGTCATCAGAGCTTGCAAACACTGTCTGCCTTGGTACCACCAGGACCAATCTCATTGTTCCCTCAATCCCTGTTCATTGGTCCCCACAAGAAGCCCAGTTCTCCTGGGTCACTCTGTGTCCCTCATACTCTGGTCCCCACTCATCTCTATACATTCCCTCATCTGACCCTGTCTTCCTCCTCTGCCCAACCCCTGTAAGAGCTGTGATGGTCATTTATCAGCAGTGCCCCATGTGGCATCATCTTCCCTGATGTCTCCCTCTCAAGCAGTTGCTGTTTCTGTCCCATGCTCTGGCTACCACTGGGCCTCCAGGTGGTAGAAGTATCCTCCTTGCTCCTCATTGTTGCTTTGAGGTTGCTCAGGCTGCCACCTCTCTACAACAAAACAAAACAAAACAGAATCTACTGCCTACAATCCTCCCTTGTTGCATTCCCCTGCTGACCCCTGAGTCCTTTCCTCTAATTCCTTTAAGATTAGTATTAGGATTCTCCAGAGAAACAGAACCATTGGATGTCTATATACAGAAAAAGCGATTTATTATGAGGAATTGGCTCACATGAGTATGGAGGCTGGCAAGTCCAAAATCTGCAGTGTGGGCTGGCAGGCTCAAGACCCAGAAGAGCTGATGTTCCAGTTCAGGGCAGCAGGTGGATACCTGGGAGAGCCAGTGGTGCAAATGAAGTCCAAAGTCAGTCTGTTGGAGAATTCTCTCTTGTTCAGGGAGTTTAGTCTTTTTGTTCTTTTCAGTCTTCCAACTGATTGGATGAAGTACACTCACATTATGAAGGGTGATCTGCTTTACTCAAAGCTGACACATTAAATGTTAATCTCACCCCAAAACATCCTCCAAAATTAACTGTTGCAAGTCCACCCCTTATCAAGTTGGTACCTATATGCGTCTACTTGAACTATAATTTATCCCCAAATAAAGACAATAGCAAGGTCATACCTCCACCTAATATAATAAAACTATCCTGCATACAACTGGAAACTCACAAACCCTTTCCCCAGAAGAGGAGGCAAATTTCTTGGATGATGTTTACTCTTCTCTTTGATATCCTGTAACTTAAATACAATGATGTGAAGTTAACAATACTTAAACACTATGCAATAAAGCCAGTGCACCTATGTTACATGGTAAGGAGATAAGAGAGAAGAAAACAAAGATATTTTCTATATGCACACATATTCACAGCAAGATAAGGAGAAAATATCATGACAATTACATTTCTTGTTTCTGTAACTGCTTATATGGTCATAGCTGGTATTCATTCATAACTACCTTCTTCTACCACCCAGCCCGTATTCCCTTTGCCTTCAGCAAGCACCTCAGTTAGTCATGGTTCTCTACCCTCCCTTTCTTGGTGACACAGCTTCTGGGTTAGTTCTTGTTGATTTTGATTCCCACAGAGATGATCCTTCTAAACCCCTGGCCTCTTAGCCACCTGGCCTCCCTTTTCCAATGACCTTGACCTCATCTACTATATTTCTGGAAACTCATTACTTTTTTTGTATGAATGCTTCTGTGTGTGACATCACTGTGCCTCTCTGGCTAGAGTTCATGGTAGTATTCGCTGTCTCAGTAGTTTCTATGCAAACCACGCTCCCTTGTTACCCTAGGATTTCCCTGAGTCTCTCAGTTTTTTTCTGAGTCTTTCTCTCTATTTAGGAGCAAACCTGGGCCTGATAAGGCCTGCAGCAATCACACAGCTCTCAGAGGAGCTTCTGTGGGCTCCTACCCAGACCCAGCCTTGCCCATGCAAAGCAACTCCCTGCCTTCCAAAGCTGTAATATCATCAAGGGCCAGAGGGCATTGCGAGAGCTTCCTCCAACCTCCTGTCTGCCTTGGTACCACCTTGCTGAAACCCATGAGCTACAATGGGTGGTGAGGAGAGGTTCCTGTTAGGATCAGAAGCCATCTTGTCCCCTCTACTTTACCATTTCTCCTGGTTGGGGCTGGAGAAGAGCAAATTAGCAGCCTTCCAAGTGTTACAGACTGCCAGACCATGAGTCCCAGCTCAGCGTCACAGATAAGCTTCTCTGAAGTGTGGGAGTCCTACCGGTGCATAGAGTGTTATGTCCTGCCTTCCCACTTAACATCATGTAAGTGTTTTCTCATGCCATTGCAAATGCTCATTGTAAATGCTGCCTTTAATGGCTTCCTAATATGCTATTGAATGTAATGTATTTGCCTAAAGTTGGGAAGGCATTTTAAAATTTTTCTTTGGGTTGGAGAGAACAAGATCCTTACATTTTAAACAGTTATCAAAGTACAAAGTTTTATGTCCCCCTCGAATAAGTTATACTCATTTTCAAGAAAGAAGTTAAGAAACAAATTGTCCCCTTTGCCTATTCTGGCTATTTTTCACCTCTGCGATTTCAGCGAGGAGGCCTTGCCTGTCCCCCACAAGAGAAGTTCTACCGACCATTGTTCGTGCAGCATCACACATGTGACACATGTAAAAAGGAAGGCAACACTGTTTAAGAGCTCTCGTGAGCTTCTATTTTCAGATGGTAGATATTTAAGGTGGAAAAAAAAGCAAGGTATGTCAGAAATTTATGTCAAACTGGTAAGCATATTATAAAGTAGACATTTTTTCTTATCTTTCAAGGTCATCAGTATTTTGTCTATTATGAGATACTTTTTCTTCTTGAAAGCAAATGCATGAAAATTGTAATTCCCAACTGTTACCATCTCTTCCCTAAACGTATTGCTAAACTTTTATAGTAAGAGAGAGGGAGGCATTGTGAGTTTTAATAATTTATAGCTCTGTGGTAGGAAGGAATTGGAAAGGAAAATGGAGATTTAGGAAAAATATGCCAGAGGATGTTCTGGCCTCTCTAGCAAACATGCATAGGAATTATTTTCAAAGAAGGGAATTAATCATTTTTAAGTATGTATTCTTTCAGAACTGTGAGTCTATGGGAAAATCTTTTATTCTATGGAACACATTCCTAGGATGTAGAGTGAACATCTGTCCCTACATGTAAACTACAGCATGGAAGTAGGACCAGACTAAAAGGACAAAGGATCCAAAATGATTTGCTACAATTTGTCTCACCCTCTTTCCACAGCTACACTGTCCACCCAACCAGAAGTAGGCTCTGGCATTCCAGTGCCAACAAATGGTGGCCAGCAACTGCCAAGAACAAACAATCTTGGCAACATTTTTTCAGGATGCTTTGGAAGGTTAGAAGTTAGATAAAAATAGATAAAACCACCTCTTTATTAATCATTTATTTCTGAATCTAAATACTAAAGCCATTGAAACAACTAAATTTTTATGAAGTGGTTTAATTAATTACCCATTTGAAAAATTGTGCCAGGGAAAACACTGGCAAGTGTTTTCTGTGGTGTGTGGGATGTGATGATGGCCTGGGGTGACAGAAGTCCAGGCTGCTTCGAGTGGAGATGGTGATGGGGTTCATCAGTAGCTACAGGTATGTCACAGTGACTACCCTAAGAACTTGTGAGTTATAAATATGAACTTTTAAGTTGTCCTTAGTCACATATTTGTTAGAGGGAGGACATTTTGGGGGGACAGTAAACTGAAGATACTTCGTTCTTCACATCTGGTGGTCCTCATGTTTTCTGCAGCTCCATATCATCTAAGTCAGATGAGAGTATCTTCTACAGTATAGAGAGGATGGCTATCCCACTAATAAGACTGAACTGTGAGGCTCAAGGTGATAAAACATGGGGTGGGGAAAGAAAGTCTGACCCTTTTGACCCAAGAAGTGTAGACAGGAGAGGAGTGTGGATAGAGAAGGACCAGCAACTGCCAAGAACAAACAATCTTGTTTACTTTCCTCCAGATGTCCTTCCTGTAGCAAATTTACATGGCTAAGAGACATCTTAAAAGTTTACCTTTATAACTTACAGGTTATAAGGGTGATCACCATGACATGCCCGTAGCTGCTGAGAGGGAAGGCTAGGAGGCCAGGAGGGTGTGTCATGGCTCTCCTCTTCTTGGTGTAGGTCATCAAAGGGTGTAAGTGTGTGTCCTAAGAGAGAGAGAGTAGCAACATTCAGTGGAAGGTACAGGTGAGCCTGAAGGTAACAGAGGGAGGACTAGTTTGGGGAAGCTGCAAGCCTCTTCAGGAAATCCTATTTGTAACCTTGTCTACTGTGGCCCAGGAACAACTGTGGATCATTGATTGGGGGAGCTGTGGATCAGGATATCTATTGAGCATTCTCTAGCCCCTGCCTTCCTCCTGCCTCACTGTGGGCCAGCCCATGGGCAATCCAGTACCAACCCCTTCTTCAGGTAGCCATTGCCACACTGTCTGATTGTCCTTTATTTCCAGCTGTCCCAGCGTCTATTCTAAAAGTGAAGGTATGAAGAAAGAGGACTCATCCCAAGTCCTGGGATTAAGTCCCACTGTCGGTTCACGACTAGGAGAACCCTCTGAGGTTTGCATATTAAAAATAAGGGCTCTGTAGCTGTTATTTGCTTACACTGTAATTGTGGTGTTTACATATAATTTGGTACTTCTGAGTAAGTACCTGATAATAATTTGCTCTCTTTGAAAGTTAAATATTCTCCTTTTCTCATCTACTAATTAGTTGTCTTAATCTCTTTATTTTGAGATTAAGTTAATTTAGAACAGTTAATTTAGACTACTGTGTTTGATCACAAGTTCAGAATTGGTGAAGTCTGAATTAGTGAGGTTTTAATGTATATTTTTTATGATCTTATGTTCTCAAGAATAATTTGTGTTCTAATTCTACATGTAGCCAGCTTCCAGCTCTTATACTGTTGTACTTTTATTACAGACAGAAGAAATGTACCAGACTTTTATATAGTAGAGGGAGTTAAAGCATCATTATCCAGTTGAAACTGAAGGGGAAAATCTCAGTGGGCTGAAAAGCTGTATATTTTTATCAAGTGTTCATTAGTGGTCTTCTGTGGGGATCAACATTAAAACACCCAAAAGGTGGGAAGCAGACAGAGACAAAACCCAAAAGATAGGAGAGGCTTCACACTGGGCTTCCACTGTGTTCAGACGGTTGGGAAACAAAAGTAGGGGATTTCAGGTATCTCTAATATCAAGATAGCAAGGAAATACATTGAGCTCTAATACAGACACTGGGCTTTTTTTTTGTTTCCTCTAAGACCAGTCATTATAGATAAAGCCAGAAAAATGAAATCAAGATTTATAGACTAAGTCACTTATTTGACAATAACATATGACGTGTATATATGTGTGATTTCAGAGCCCAGAGTCTCTGCAGTGATCCTAGTCATTGCATAGTGACAGCAGTAATGGACCCCACTGTGGACTCTCTGGGCATGCCTGGGAGTGTTTTGAGGTACATAGAAAGTCTCACATGCTTTGTAAGCCTTTCTGTTAAGACAGGGGTTTCTCACACTTGGATCTATTGACATTTTGTACTAGATAATTCTTTGTTGTGTAGGGCTGAGCTTTGCACTGTAGGATGTTTATCAGCATCTCTGGCCTCTATCCACTAGATACCAGTAGCACACCACCAGTTCTGACAACCAAATATTTCTCCAGACATTGCTGAATGTCTCCTGGGAGGCAATATAGTTCCCAGTTGAGAACCACCGGTGTAGACCATAGTTCTCACTTAGGGAAGTTGCAACTCCTGCTACCTTGCCCCACCCTCAAACTCCTGCTAATTCCAGCCACTTTGTGCTCCAGGTGTGTGTGTATGTGCCCATCTGACATTAGAAATGATTCCACAGAACCTGCTGCCACCAAGTGTGGCCAGCAGAGACCATGGAAGCAGTTTCCTCTCCTTTACCATCCTTATTTTTGAAGAAGATTTCACTGGGATCTAATAGATAGAAAATGCAATCAAATCTCACAATATGAAGATATCATCATATCTCCCCACCAATTTTCAACTTCCAGACTTATTTTCATGTATCATAAGTAAAATCATAATGTCACTTTTGTTTAATGGAGGAGGAAGTTTTTTCTAAAACAGCATGAGCTTGGAGCCTCCATGGGATATCAGGAGAGGCAGTGGTTCAGATGGAGGTCACAGGGGCTACAGGAGTTGTGCCTTGTCTTGGGGTGATGGCATCCAAACTATAGGATGCAATGAGTTCCCTGCACAGCCAGGTTTAGAACTGGTCAGGCTCCTTCTGCAGTGCGGGGGTCCCTGATGGAATGTGGGTCTGCAGAGAGTGTCTGGGGACAGCCACTTGTGGGATAGAGTATCCCTGGAGCCTGAAATGACCTCTTTGTTTATTCTTTCATTTATTTAGCAATCAACCATTTAGTCCACACCTATTAAGAACCAGGAATTGGACAAAGTCCTAAGGATTGAACATTTAAGGAGATGGATTTGTGAAACAGTAAAAAAACAAAAGTAGGGAGACCAGCCTGAGATCCTGACCAACTTTGGAGCATACCCAGAAGCCCCACCTGATTGAAGAGTCCAGCTTGCAGTGCTGCTCAGCTACAGAGCACAGCCCATAGCCTTGCCTGACCTGGGGTCCTGGTAGCAACCTTGATGGACTAAAGAGCACATCTAGTGGTCCCACCCAGGGAAGGAACATAAGCAGTGACCCTGCCCAACCACAGAGCTCAGCATATGGCCCTGCCCTACTGTGAAACACAGTCTGAGGCCCAGTCTGACCACATAGCCCAGCGTGCAGCCCCAGCTAAATGTGTAATCCAGCCAGTGGACTGATCCCAGACAGCAGCCCCTACTAAATACAGAGCCCAGTCAGCAGAGCTACCCAACTGCAGAGCCCAGTAGGTGTCCCCACTTGACCTCAGAGCACAGGCAGCAGCCTGCCCAGCTAGATACCCTGATAGCAAGCCCTGCATGCCCCATGGATACTACCAACTGGCCCATTCAGAACCCCAGCCTGGAATGACTGGCGAAGCTCTTTTCCTGCCCTTCACCAGTGGACCTGTAAAACCAATGCAAGGATACAAGAATCATGAAGAATCAGGGAAATATGACAGCACCAAAGGAAACTTTAAAGTTCCAATAACTGACCCTAAAGAAATGGAGATCTATGAACTGGTTGACACATAACTCAGAATAATCCCTTTAAAGAAATTCAGTGAATGACAAAAAAATCACAGATAGGCAGCTGAACAAAAATTAGAAAAAAACTGCATGAACAAAATGAGAATGTCAACAAAGAAATAGCAACCATAAAAAACAAACAGAAATTCTAGAGTTGAATACAATGACTAAACTGAAAAATTCAATAGAGAGCTTCCATAGCAGACT
The DNA here is from genome assembly GCF_027409185.1 of Cynocephalus volans. Taxonomy (NCBI): domain Eukaryota; kingdom Metazoa; phylum Chordata; class Mammalia; order Dermoptera; family Cynocephalidae; genus Cynocephalus; species Cynocephalus volans. Next base: position 51,173,705 of record NC_084470.1, read on the forward strand.
CAATCAAACAGAAGAATCAGTGAATTCAAAGACAGATCATTTGAATTATTCAGCTAGAGGAGCAAAAAGAAAAAAGAATAAAAAAGAATGATGAAAGTCTATAGGAATTTATGATATTGTAATGGGGATGTGTAAATCACTTTAAACTCTGACATAAAAATTCTAAAAAGTGTATTAAAAACAACTATAATTACAAGATTTTGTGAATGGATACACAATATAAAAAGATATAAATTATAAGATCAATAACCTAACATGGGGGAGGAGTAAAAGCATAATTATTGTATATGATCAAAGTTAAGTTGTTAGGTTCTAAAACTTAATTTCAATCCGGATATCTTGTTCAGTCAATATGAATATTAACTCACTGCCCAGTTCATATCAATGTGACCCCTCAAGTGGTTACATTTATATGCAAAGTATAAACTTTGAGATATGCTTTTAAAATCTACCATGACAAATATTTGCACAGGCCTAAAATGCTTGTGATTATCCACACCCTTCTTTCATGGCCAGGCTGATTTCTAAAGATTTCATGAGAGAATATTTGGAAGTATGCAAGGTCGAATCAGTCAGAAGGGCAAGCATCTGCTTGGAGAAAGTATGGGGAACTGAGAACATAGCCTCCAGCTGTGTACTTATGCAACTCAGAGTGTATCCTACTTGGCATCTCTGGTTCCTCTCTACAAAGGAAGGAAAGCACAGGGGTGATTCTAGAAATAACATTTACAGTGTTGACAGTAATTACTGCCACAATAAATAATGAGAATAACAATAGCTCATTTCAGTGAAGTGACATTATCTCCTCCCCAGAAGCATGTGAAATCTAATTTTTAACTGTTATAGCAGCAGCCATATGGAAAACTTTTGTATACCACATGAAGTCTGGTGCTACCCGTTTGAACTGTGGGGAATAAGTAACTGATACCTATCATGGTTATTGCCTGTCATATAGATTATCTATCAGAGCTATCAATTCCTCTTTCATTATGTTTTCAGTGTTAAATCAGTAAAAAAAGAAATTTGGAACAATTCAATTTTCACTGATTTAATATAAGCAGAGATATTCAACTTTGTGATTGTCTTTATTTATATAAACAAAAAAGTGACATTTTCCTCAAATTTGCAAGAATGAAGACATTATAGTTCAAGCTTTGTGTGATTAACATATGATGTTACTATATAGTTAAATTTAAGTAATCATTTTGGCAAGGGAAATAGGTCTTTTCTTAAAATGTGACCTGTGAAAAACAGGGTTGAAGGAAACATTACATAGTGCATATTAATGTTCTAAGCAATTCACTTGGAAATAACCATCATAAAGAATATTGAATTGTAATGAAGTTACTTGTTTTTAACAATAATCTTGTTACCATCATCACTATCATTATAAATATCATTATATTAAAAAAAAAGTTAAGTTGTTATAAGCTTTTAAAATAGGATGTTATAACTATAAGATATTTTATGTAAGCCTCATGGTAACCAAAAAAGTAAAACCTGTAACAGATGCAGAAAAGATTAAGAAAAAGGAAACAAAACATACCATGATAAATCATCATCAAATCTCAGAGGAAGACAGCATGAGAAAAAGACAGGAAAAATGGAGGTACAATTCAGAAAATAGTGAACAAAATGGCAGTAGTTAAGTCCTTTGCTGTCAATATTTACTTTAAATATAAATGGATTAAATTCTCCAATCAAAACACAGAGAATGGCTGAATGGATTTAAAAAAACAAAAAGGTCTAGTGATTTGCTGCCCACAAGAGAGACTCACTTTAGCTTTAAGGACACACATAGGCTGAAAGTAAACGGATGGAAAAAGAGCCTACTGAAATTATTCAAACTAGCCAGACCTAAACCTGCTTTCCCTGCCTGGCACAGAGACCACAATAAAGGCTCTTGCCCACATTTCCCCCACTCTCTCTGCCTCCTGGTTGACCCCAGTGCTTCTCTCTGTGGCCCCTTATGGCCTAGTGTGCCCCCTGATTTTGGATCTATAAGTACAACAAATCATCTTTTCACTACCAGTTGTTGGCCTTAATGTAACTAAATAGTGATAAAACCTATATTAAAACATAAATCCCTTCCTTCAAGGAATTTAAAGTATATTAGGAGAAAAAAAACAAGAACAAAAACAAGAAACCCATGTATACAAATAATCAGGAGTGACAGGAGAATGACAGAACATAAGAAGTACAGTAGATGGAATTATCTACCCTGAGTGATCAGAGAAAACCTCTGGAAAGTCATACTTGGTAGAAAAATAATAATACACTGGAGAGTGAAATGGAGGAGATAATGATATATCAAAAGTGCATTATATACATGCCAGGCATGTACTGCTGAAACACGCAGGGCACAGCACATATGCCAGTCATTTTACTAAGATCTTTATATAGATGATCCTAGTTAATTTAATTTTTAGTAACAGTTTCATTAAGATAAAATTCACATACCATAAAGTTCACTCTCTTAAAATGTACAGTTCAGTGGTATATGGTATAGTCAAGAGTTTTAACAACCATCACCACTCTCTAATTTCATAATATTTTCATCCCCCCCCAAAAGAAACCCTACAGCCATCAGCAGTTATTCCTCATTCTCTCCTCTCCTCATCTCTTTATAACCACAGATTTACTTTCTTTATGAATTTGGTTATTCTTTACAGTCATACAAATAGCATCATATAATATGTGGTCTTTTGTCTTCTATCATTTAACACCTCGTTTTCAACTTTCTTCCATGTTGTGGCATGTATCAGTGCTTCGTTTCTTTTTATTTTTATGGCCAAATGATACTCCAATGTATAGATATACCAGATGGTATTTATTTATTCACTCATGAGTTAATGGACGTTTGATTTTTTTCCAGTTTTTGGCTATTATGATAATGCTGCCATGGACATCCATGTACAAGTTTGGTGGGTTTTTTGTTTGTTTGTTTGTTTTGACCGGTAAGGGGATCGCAACCCTTGGCATGGTTGCAGGTCCGCACCACGCTCAGCCAGTGAGCACACCAGCCATCCCTATATAGGATCCAAACCCACAGCCTTGGCGCTCCCAGTGCTGTACTCTCCCGAGTGAGCCACGGGGCTGGCCCCATGTACAAGTTTTTGTGTGGCCATATGTTTTTAGTTCTCCTGGGTATATAATTAGGAATGAAATTGCTGTATTGTAGTTTTACGTTTAATGTTTTCAGGAAGTACAACACTATTTTCTAAAGCAGCTACACTATTTTACATTCCCACCAGCAGTAAATGAGGGTTGCAATTTCTCCATATCCTTGTCAACACTTTTTATTATGTCTTTTTGAGTATAATCATCCTAGTGGATGTGAGTGTTATCTTATCAAGGTTTTGATTTTCATTTACCTGACAGGTTAATGCTGTTGAACATCTTTTCATGTGCTTATTGGCCATTTGTATATCTTCCTTGGAGAAATGCCTATTAAAATCCTTCATCTATTTTAAAAATAGGGTTATTTGTATATTTTTGTTATTGAGTTGTGAGAGTTCTTCATATATTCTTGATAAAAGTCCCTTATTACATTGTGATTAGAATTTTCTCCTGTTCTGTGGTTGTCTTTTTACTTCACTGTTCTTGAAGAACAAAAGTTTTACTTTTGGTGAATTCCAATGTATTTATTTATTTTTATTGGTTGTGCTTTTGGTGGCATATCTAAGAAACCATTGCCTAACCCAAGATCATGAAGATTACTCTGTTTGCTTCTAAGAGTTCTGTAAATTTAGCTCTCACATTTAGATAATTGATTTATATTGTGTTAATTTTTGTATATGGTATGAAGTAGACATCCAGCCTCATTCTTTTGCTCATGGATGTCCAGTTGTCTCAGCACTATTTGTTGAATAGACTATTCTTTCCCTCATGGAATTGTCTCAACACCCTTGTCTAATCAATTGACCATGAATGTAAAGGTTTATTTCTTGATACTCAGTGGTATTCCACTGATCTGTATTTCTGTTCTTATGCTAGTACCACACTGTCTTGATTACTATAGCTTTGTAATAAGTTTTGAAATAAAGAAGTGTGAGTTCCACAACTTTTTTTTTCAAGATTTTTTGGGCTATTCTTGGTTCTTTGAATTTCTATATGCATTTCTGGATTAACCACGTCAATTCCTGCAAAAAAAGGCAGCTGTGATTTTGATAGGTGTTGCTTTTAATTGTAGACCATTTTTGAAACTTTTGCCATCTTAACAATATTAAATCTTACATTCTATGAACATGGGATATCTTTCCATTTATTTAAGTCAATTTTATTCAATGTTTTGTAGTTTTCAATGTACAAGTCTTGAACTTCTTGTGTTAAATTTACTCCTAAATGTTTTATTCTTTTTGAGGCAATTGTAAATGGAACTAGTCTCTTCATTTTATTTTTTGATTATTAATTGCTATTGTAAAGAAATATGATTGATTTTTTTACATTGATCTTATGTCCTGCAACCTCTCTGATCTCAGTGTTTTGGTTCTAATAGTTTTGTGCATTTGTGTGTGTATGCATATGTATTCCTTAGGATTTTCTACATGCAAGATAATGTTTTCTCTGAATAGAGATAGTTTTACTTTTTTCTTTCCAATCTAGATGCTTTTTTATTTATTTTCCCTGCCTAATTGCCCTACTAGAACCTCTAGTACAATACTGAATATAAGTGATAAGAGTGACATTCTTGCCCTGTTACTGATATTTGTGGTGAAAATATACATTCTTTCATTATTAATTATAATGTTAGCTGTAAATTTTTGAAAAGATGGCCTTAATTAAGTTGAGAAAGTTCCCTTGTACTTCTAGTTTGTTGAGTGTTTTTATCATGAAAGGTTATTAGATTTTGTCACATGCTTTTTCTGTATGTATTAGATAATCATATGGTCTTTGTACTTTATTCTTTTAATATGCTGAGTTACACTGACTTGTTTTCATAACTTCAAACAACCTTGCATTCCTGGCATAAATCCTACTTCATTACGTTGTGTATAATCCTTTTTATATGTTGCTATATTTGTTTTGCTAGTATTTGTTGAGGAAGTTTGCATCTACATTCATAAGGGGTATTGGTTTGATCTTTGTCTGCTTTTGCTGTCTGGGTAATACTGGCCCCTTGAAATGAGTTGAGATGTTTTCTCCTCTTCTGTTTTTTTGAAAGAATTCATGGAGGACTGATATTAATTCTTCTTTGAATGTTTGGTAGAATTCACTACTAAAGCCATCTACTCCTATACTTTTCTTTATGGGAAATCTTTGATTATAAATTCGATTTCTTTACTAATTATAGGTCTATTAAGATTTTCTATTTTTTCTTGAGTCAGTTTTGTCTTTCTAGGAATTTTTCAATTTCATCTAGTTTATCTAATTTGTTGGCATGCAATTTTTCTTAATATTTTTTATAATCATTTTTATTTCTGTAAGGTCAGTGTTGATGTCTCTTTTTCCTTCCTGATTTTAGCAGGTTGAATCTTCTGGCGGTTTTTTGGTCAGTCTCACTGAAGTTTTGACAATTTTTTTTATCTTTTCAAAGAACCAACTTTGGATTTGGTGATTTTCTCTATAATTTTTTACTTTCTATTTCATTTGTTTCCACCCTAGTCTCAGCAATTGTGAATAAAAAGAACAAAGCAGGAGGCATCACACTACCTAACTTCAAAATATACTATAAAGCTATAGTAACCAAAATAGCATGATACTGGCATAAAAACAGACAAATAGGTTAATGGAACAAAATAGAGAGTCTGGAAACAAACCCAGATATTCGCAGCCAACTGGCTTTCAACAAAGGTGCCAAGAATATACAGTGGAGAAAGGACAGCCTTTTAAATAAATAGTCCTGGGAAAACTGGGTATCCACATGCAGAAGATGGAATCTAGACTCCTATCTCTCACCATACACAAAAATCAACTCAAAATAAATTAAAGACAAGTTTAAGACCCAAAATTATGAAATTACTAGAAGAAAACATAGGAAAAACACTACATGAAATGGGAGACCAGAAAGCACAGGCAACTAAAGCAAAAATACACAAGTGGGACTACATCAAACTAAAAAGCTTCTGTACAGCAAAGGACACTATGAACAAAGTCAAGAGACAACCTACAGAATGGGTGAACATGTTTGCAAACTACGCATCAGACAAGGGACTAATGTCCAAAATATATAAGGAACTCAGACAACAGCAAAAAGACAAATAACCCAATTAAAAAATGGGCAAAGGACCTGAATAGACATTTTTCAAAAGAAAACATACAAATGGCCAACAAACACATGAAAAAATGCTCAGAATCAGTAATCATCAGGGAAATGCAAATTAAAACCATAATGAGATATCATCTCACCCTGATTAGAATGGCTATTGTCAACAAGACAGAAAATAACAAATGCTGGAGAGGATTTAGAGAAAAGAGAACTCTCCTACATTGTTGATGGGAATGTAAATTGGTACAGCCACTGTGAAAAACAGTTCAGAGTTTCCGTAGGGAACTAAAAATAGATCTACCTTACAATCCAGCTATCCCACTACTGGGTATATACACAAAGGAAGTGAAATCAATGTATCGCAAAGACACATGCACTCCCATGTTCGCCTAAATGCTATTCAATGGATGAATGGATTAAAAAATGTGGTATATGTACACAATGAAATACCATTCAGCTATTTAAAAAGAAGAAATCATGTCATTTGCAGAAACATCGATGGAACTGGAGACCATCATGTTAAGTAAAGTAAATCAGGCACAGAAATACAAATACTGTACAACCTCACTCATATGTGGAATCAAAAAAAAAAAAAGAAAGAAAAAAATGGTTCTTACAGAAGTAGAGAGAGAGAGAGAGAAACAGTATAGTTGATCTTTGAGCAAAGCAGGTTTGAACTGCTTGGATCCACTTATACACAGATTTTTTTCAATATATATTGTAAATATATATTCTCTTCCTTATGACTTTCTTAATTGTATTTTCTTTTCACTAGCTTACTTTAATATAAGAATACAATATATTACATATATAAAATACAAAATATGTGTTAATCTACTGTTTATGTTATTGGTAAGGCTTCTCTGGTCAACAGTCAGCTATTAGTAGTTAAGCTTTTAGGGAATTGAAAGTTATATATGGATTTTTGACTGCGTGGGGGGTCAGCACACCTAATTCCTGCATTGTTGAAGGGTCAACTGTATGTAAATATATTTAATTTTAATTTGTAATTGTATTATATATAAATTATATTAATATTAATATAAAACTTAGCATCTTAATCATTTTTAAGTGTATAGTTCAGCAGTGTTAAGTACATTTACACTGTTGTCCAAACAGTCTCTAAAGCAGTATATTTTAGACACTGAATCCTATAAGCTGAAACTCTCTTGATTATTCAAGGTTATTGACACAGTTTGTGGATTGTTCCAGTTTTTCGGATCTGTGTCCTTTTCCATGATGAAGCAATCCTCATACCCATATACTTATCAGCAGTAGAGGGACCTAGGTATAGAGAAGGGTAGGATCCATTTCTACTGATCTTGGGCAGCTTACATTACTGCATTGGTGGACAAGGATCCTAAGATGTGGGGTAAATGATGTTTGACCTTTTGGATGGATTGCGATGAATTATGCTAGCTGGAGGCCGTGTTTCACAGTGGGCACAGCACTGGCTTTGCAGCAAGACTAATTATATTGGAATGACTACATTTATAACCTTGAGTAATTTACTAAAATTTATTCAACTCTGTTTCCTCATAGGAAGAATGAAGCTGTTTTTGACTGTTTCCTAGTTAGGTAAGGACTTAAATAGTTACTATTATTGTTTGTGAAAATCAGAACTCAACTTTATCATTTTCTTTTACTTGGGATATTTTCTTCTCTCCCCCCCACACAAAAAAAATCTTTACCAAAAACATTAATATCTGTCCCTGTGTTTTGTAATCCCAACATCATCTAATCAGTGATTTAATGTGGTTTTGTTGTTTTTTGGTGGCTGGCCAGTACAGGGATCAAACCTGGGCCTTTGGTGTTATCAGCATCACTCTCTAACCAACTGAGCTAACTAGCCAGCCCTTAATGTGGTTATTTCTAAAAAACTATATGTCTGCTTAGCAGTAATAGTTGATGTTTTCAAGCTTCAGTTTAAAATGCCTAGAAAGTAATTTCAGCTCCTCTTTAAGTGAGGAAGCAAGAGTCCTATCATTTATATGTATGTGACTATACCACTTAGAGTTTTTGACTGCAAGGGACAGGAACAACCCTTAGCTAACTCAAGCAAAATAAGGACATTTTTGGAAAGAGACTTGGAGGCTTCAGAGAGAGGGGAACTAGGATGGCTTCAAGGATCTTGAACTTAGTAGCAAGAATAGATGGAAATTTTTTTCATTGATGGCCATGAGAATTGCTTAGTTCGAACTACACAAAGTCTTTGGGTTACTTGGTACAGATTCAGATCCAACTTTTAGGGGAGAAAGTCTAATCAGCCTAGCATGAGTCCTGTGCTTATATTTTGCTTAGAGAAACAAAAGCTTCAAGATGGATAGTTGCACCAGGACTACGTGAAATGTGAGTAGAAGTTCCCAGGAATTAAGTTGTATGGTGATACGAAATTGTCAAGGGGTTGCAGTGGATATTGAGTAGGGAAAAATGTGTCTACTCTACAAGTACAACTTTATAGGAACTACCTGAATTGATCAAAGCCTGGTGGGCAGAAGCCACTTTGATGTCAGCATAATAAGCACCATGTTTTAAATTCAGGGGCTATGACGAACCTCTCCCCACCCTCTAAATCATTTACAATATTTGGCTGATGTTTGTAAATTCAGCTGGTAAAAACTTATGAAGTAGTGGATATGATGGTAAAGAGTCATTTCATCTGGGAGATGGCTTCAGGATCTCCAATCCCAAATGCCAAGATCTGATATTTGTCTATCAAGAGAGATGTTTAAGGATTCATTCTATCGAAGAAGGGAGGTAGAAGGCCTAGAGTCCAAACTCAATGTGGGTTTTATGCCACTTCTTTGACTTCCACTCGTGTTACATTGGGCAAGATGTTTGACCAAGCTGAGCATCTGTTTTACTATCTGTAACATGAGACTGGTGATTCCACCTTTCATAGTTTTATATGACATTATCCACAACTCCTAGTGCAGTCTCTTATAAACCAAAGAACTTATCTCCACTCCCAAACTCCTCACCACCCTCAAAAAACATTTATTCAATATTTTCTTGACTAGGCATTGGGGGAACAAGGACTAACAATGTATGGTCCCTGACCTCAAAGAGCTGTCATGTGCAGACAGTTGCAGGCCAGCAGCAAGAGATATACCAAGCAGAGGGGTGGAGGGTAGGAAAGGGGGCACCTAGCTTGGTCAGGGAAGCTTTTCTAGAGTAGAGGGATATTCTGACCATGGGAGGATCTGCTTAGGTGAAATGGCAAGGAGAGAGGCCCGAAGCACACAGTGCTTGGAGGGGACTGCTGATGGTTTGGCACGGCTGGAGTGCAGTCACACCAGGGCAAGGGCAAGGGCACAGCTGGAGAACTGGGTCGGGGTGGGATCTCAAGCCAGAAAGTTTGGCCTTTTCTTGTTCCTGGGAAACCTCTTTAGCTAATGGTGATCCTTCTGGATATCTCTACTCTGCCCTGAAAGAGGGAGGAAAGGGATACATGGTACAAGACTGAATAATATGCATGGATATGGATGCCAGGAAGGACTGGATCAGGTTGCAGCAGGCATCATTATTCCTTTCCAAATTAACAGCTGCCATGGTACAGAATTCTCAAATGATGCAAATAGATTACTGTTTTCATTTAGCCAGAGCTAAGTCTGAGTTTAATAATAGATGTTTTCTCCTGGCCATAGAATTGCCTTAAGATTAGTAAATATTTTTTTCTTTTGTTTTGGTTTTTAATTTTCTATCTGTTTTATGACTCACTTATTTAAAAGGGCATTTTCATTCAGTATTTATGTCTTTCTCCCAAATTCTATAAATGAAAGATGCCAAAGGAAACCAAAATATAAACTTGAATGCAAATTTGAATTTAAATTTTTTAGATTAAATAAAAACACTTTTCTTTTTATTCCTCCTTCTAGCTAACTTGCATTTTTTCATTGACAGCTCCAAATTCAACCAGCCGTTATTTGTGAGCTTAATTTTAGCAGGTGTTTCATCAGTTCCTTTGAAAATATGGTAACAGAGCTTTCTTTGGGTCTCACAAGTAATTTATACTATAGTTGGTGATATGTTGAGTCTTTTACTGTAAAATGAGCAATGTCATGTCTTTGGGTTTTCGGATCTTAATTCCTGCCAAAGAAATAATACAGTTTATGTACCAGCTGAGGATATTATTCTCTCCAGTCTACTTTCTTGTGTAGGGTGTCAGACCTGCTGGAGATTTACTGGGATTTAATGACACATGCCTCTAGGACATTTCAGTTCTCTAAGTGGCATCCTACACTGGGAACCAGTGAGGGTTAATCTAATCTTAGAAGCGGGTATCTTTGGGACAGGCAGATTTACTCTGAAAACCTCTGTATTAATCAGTTTCTGTTGCTTATAATAAAATACTTGGAACTGGGTGATTTATAAGAAAACAAAATTTATTGCTTACAGTTTCAGAGGCTGGGAAGTCCAGAGTCCAGAGAACACATCTGGTGAGAGTCTTCTTTGGTGGTGGCTTTACAGCAATGCAGGGGTCTCACATTGGCAGAAAATGGCAGAGCAGAGAGCGAGACTCTCATGCACTCTCCTTTTAAAGCCCTCAGAACCATGCCCCAGACCACCATTATTAACCCATTCACTACAGCATGGTCCTACAATCTAATCACCTCTTCAAGGTCCCACCTTTCAATTACCATAATAGGATTTCCCACCCTCAACAGTTACAGTGGGAATTAAGCTTGTAATATATGGACTTTGGGGGACACAATTCAATCAATCCACAGCAACCCCCAAGTAGGAAGATTATATTGACACAGTGCTTGAATATATGCCAGTTAAGTTAGGTATGTTAGTTCAGCCCAGGGCTTCAAAAATATAAAACTTTGTAACCTGGAATGTCAATCACTTAAAATTTAAATACATGTGGGCTTGTGATTCCAAATCAAATTTGAAAATGGCATGTACTTTAGGACTAACATTTCAAGTGGAGATGAGAAGAAATGAATACAAAGGAGCAGAAAAAAATGGAAAACATAAACAGACCTACAGTGTCCCCAGGTACTGAGTTATCAAACAAAGATTTAAAAATAGCTATGCTACTATATTCAAGAAGATAAAGGAAAAGATTGAGAATTTAAGCAGATAAAACAGAACAGCTGAAAAAGAATGAAATGAAAATTTAGGATTGAAAAACTTGGTTACCGAGTTCAAGAACATTTTTTTTTAAATAAATTTAATGACAAGATAAGCAGAAGAGAAACTGAGTAAACAAAGAATTTCGATGTTGGTCAGAAAAATGTCCAGAATGAACTATGGGAAAACAGGAGGGTATAAAACCAGAAGGGAGAATGTGAGATTTGAAGAATACAGTAAGCAGGTCTAACTCACGTGTGTGTGACTGTAGTCCCAGAAAGAAAAGAGGTACCGTTTGAAGAGAAAATGTCTGAGAAATTTCCAAAACTGGTGGAAGTTGATGAAATCTATAGATTAAAGATGCTCTCTCTATAAACTTTGTACAAAGCAGGATAAAAATTACAAACAAACAAACTCTAGTCACATAATATTAAAATTCCTAAAAATCAGTGATAAATCCTTAAAAGTAACCAGAGAACAAAAGGCAGACCAGATAACTGATATCTGACCAGAAACCAAGAGAACATCTGGAAGACAGTAGGATGCTATCTTTAAAGTGCTAAAAGAAAGCAACCATCTACCTAGAATTCTAAAATCCAGCAAAATATCCTTAAAAAGTGAAGGTGAGAGGCCACAGTCCAGAAACATTGGCATAGACTCGTTTCTCTCTACTCCTCCCTGCTATACCCAATTATAAGCCCAAGGAAGAAAACATGACTGTGATGCCTAATTTTGTGTCTAGTTGGCTGGGCCATGGTGCCCAGATATGTAGTTAACCATTACTTTGGATGTTCTGTTAAGGTGTTTTTGAATAAGTTAACATTTAAATGGGTAAAGCAGATTACCTTCCACGACATGGGTGGGCCTCATCCAAACAGTCGAAGGCCTTAATAGACAACACTGACCTCCCACAAGCAAGAATAAATTCTGCCAGCCTACTGCCTTTAAATTCAAACTATGACTCATCCCTGGGTTTCCAGCCTGCCAGCCTCCTCATCAGATCTCAGACTTACCAAGCCTCTACAGTCACATGACCCAATTTCTTAAAATCAATCTCTCTCTTTCCCACTCCTCTTTCTTCCATATATATATGTGTATATATACATGTCCTATTGGTTCTGTTTCTCTGGAAAATCCTGACTAATACAACAATCAAAGGAGAAATCTGAAGGATGGAAAGAGGAAAAACTTGTTTAGGACCCTGGTACTGGAAGAACAACATAGTAACAGGGAGTCAGACACCCCACCCCAAAGCAGAAAAATGACCCAGGCTCAGTGTTTCCCAGACTCCAGCCTATCAGTACTGCCAGCCAGGGGAGTCCATCGTGAGTCCTACTAACAATAAGTGGACAGGAGAAGGCTCCTCCTTCCCTTCTGAGATCGACACTCCCATATTTACTGAGCAGCAGCAAAGGGGATTCTGCCACATTAAATACCTGGGCTGAGAAGAACTCTGTATTCCCCACAGGCAGGGGATATCCTACCACATGAGTGCCCAGCCTAGGAAGCCTCTTCATGCCCATGAAGCTGTATCTTTGTACCTTACCTAAATATCCTGAACTGTCAGGCTACACCCGTGAGAAGGATACTGCCATAAAAAGCAGCCCAACCCTGGAAGCCTCTTTGACCATGCAAGTGGAAAGTTTCTCACTGCACCCACCTAGAGGCACCAGGCAGTCTGGACTGGAGAAAACCCTTCTCCCTGCTCCCTCTCATGCAGCCCTAGTAGGGACTGTTGCAAATCCCAGTAACACCAGATAAACCAAATTGGTGAAAATAACACTGCAAAGGCTCTGAAAATTAAACTGTCATTGGAACCATAGTTCACAAAAGTTTAGTGCATTCTAAACTTAAATAGGGTGACTGCCTGTTACAACAAAAGAAGGAAATAGGACTGAGAGACTCCTAACATAATAGCCAAAATGTCCAGGATATAACCAAAAATCATTTGTCTGTCATACCAAGAACCAGGAAAATTACAACTTAAATGAGAAAAGACAATCAACCAACGTAGCACTGAGATGAGGCAAATGTTGGAATTATCTGGTAAGGATTTTAAAGCAGCCATCATAAAAATGCTTTAACAAATAATTACAAATTCTGTTGAAACAAATGAAAAATAGAAGAATTTCAATAAAATAAGTAGCTGTTAAAAAAACAAACTGGAACTCAAAAATATAAAAACGGAAATAAAAAACTTTTTGAATGAGCAAAAAATGGTGGCAATAACAGAGAACACAATCAGTGAACCTGAAGACAGATCAATAAAATTTACCCAAACTGAACAACAGACAGAAAAGAGACTGGGGGAAAAAAAAAAAAAGAATAGAGCCTCACAACATGTGGGACAATAACAAAAGGTCCTATATATGTAAAGGTTAGGAGCAAGAGAGAGCAGGATGTGTCCTAAAAGTAAATCAGGATCCTTTGATATTTATCCCAAAGCTGTGGGAGAACGATAAAAGGATTTTGGACATAGGGGTAACTTGATCAGATTTGCTCTTATAAAAAAGATTAGTTCTTTTTTAAGTTAAAAATTTTGAACAGGCAATGTACTTGAATATTTCAAAATTATCTGAAAGTATGCTTCATGTGCCTGACCACAGTCACCCTTCTCCTTAGGTGACATATGTTACTAGGTTTTTCCTATGTATTTTGCTTGAGGTATTTATTCATTTACGAGCAAGTGTGTGTTAACATATGTACATTAGAAACGTATTTTGTTCCTCCCTTTTTATACAAATGATAGCATACTATACCTACTATTCTGTACCTTGTTTTTTGTACTTAACACTTTAAGTACAAACGTTCTTGAAGAACTTTCCATATAAGCTCAAAAACAGGTTCTTTCTTCTGTTTTTTATTTTCTTTGAATCTACATAGTTTTCCATTGTAAGTTACACCATCATTATTTTTTCATGAATATAAGTGTATTATCCTTGTAGGATAAATTCCTACAGGTGGAATTGCTAAATCAAAGGATATCTTTTTGTCTGACTATCTATTGATCTAATCTATCTATCTATCTATCTATCTATTCGTAATACTGATAGACATTGGCAAATTGTCATCCATAGAGATAGTATAAATTTACATTACTAACAGCAATGTATGAGAGCACTTTTTTCCTCATAAACTTACCAGCACAATGTGATATTAAGATTTTTAATATTTGTAAATCCAGTCGGTGAAAAAGTGTCTTACAATTTGCATTTCTCTTTTTGTATATTTGATAGGTTACAAGCCATTTATAGTTCATTTTGTGAACTCTATTTCTTTTGCCTTTTTTCTATTTTTGTCTATTTTTATATTGGGTTTTTACTATTTTTTTTCCTTTTCTTTTCCACTTGTTGAAATTTTTATATTGAGAGAAATTAGCTTTTTGTCTTTGATATGAGATGCAATTTTTTTTCTTCTTTGTCATTTGACTTTGCGTATAATGCTTTTTATTATTCAAATATTTTATATTTTATATTGAATTAAGCCAGTGTTTTAATGGCTTCTGAATTATGTATCATATTGAGAAATGCTTTTCCCATTCTGAGATTTTAAAAGAATCCTCTCATGTTTTCTTTTATTACTTCTATGGTTTCATTTTTTTACCTTTAAGTTATTGATGCATTTTAGAATTATCCTGGTATAGAATGTGAACTATGGTTGTGTTGCTCATTGTTTTTATAGCTTAAAAACATCTAAAAATTAAAAAATCACTTTTCCTTGGGACTGTGTGTAGTCTCAACATTTTCATAATTTGTTTATTTATTTGTTCCAGTATTTATATTTCCTTCTTTTGAGGTCTCTTCTGTTTTTCCTCCATATGTATAATATTTCCAATTTTTTAACTTTTTTTCCATTTTATGTTGGCCTTTTCCCTCTGTCTGTTCCCCTGCCCCTCACCATGTCTTTTACTTTGTTTCAGTAGTTTTCATAATTTCTGCAAAAGTTATTATTTTTTGCTACAATTTTCCAAACTCTACCAACTTACATTTTATCATTTCTTTGATATTTTCCCTCTGTTTCTTCATTCATGGATATGATTATATCATTACGTTTTTAATTTCTTAAAAAAATTTGGTCACTCATTTTATTGCTCCACTTATAATGAAAGATCTTCAACTGTTGTTTGCCTTTCTTGCTTATTTATTTTTATCTTAATATTTTTGAATAGTTTATGAGTTCTTTTTTATTTTCATCATCAAGAGTTTAATTTTTTTCTTAATAACTATGTGGAAAGTTCATAGGGGCTTGAGTGTGGTCTAGGCTAGCTGGAGTTTTTTTTTTTGTTTTTAAATGTTTGGCCTTTATTTCACCAAAGCCAATGGAGAAAGGAAGATTTTTTGTTTTGATTCTTATTTTTTCTTTTTTGATCATGAAAAGATTGTTTTTTCCTTTACCGAGCTAAAAAAGGAAGACTGCTTGCAGTAAATATGTTTTCTCTATGTGTGATTCCTTCTATGTATGTTTATTTTTTAGAAACAAACAAACAAACAAACAAACGAAATGAGCCTAAGCAAGCCCTTTGAGCCAGCTAGTGTACTTTCCTGTTGCAAACAAGGGTTGGCACCTGAGGTAACGTCACTTGTCTTTGAGAAGGGTTGTAGTTTTTCTGGTGCTTCCTGAGGTCTGTAGCTGCAGGAAGCTCTCTCTGCAACCTTTTATCTCCTCTTTCTCTGACTCCATTCCTTCTATTTTAGATGCCTTTCCACTTATATTTGGTCTCTGTAGCTTTAATTGTATCCTGGTTTATCTGAAATAAAATTTACATTTTTGTTTCTCATTTTCCTTGTTGCTTGTTGGATGATTTCCAGAATGAGAAGGGAGAAATATTGACTTTTACACTAAGTTCAAACTAGAAATTAGCCTATATTTTGTTTAAGCTGCCAAAAGCTCAGGAATACATATTTATCTGAAAACTCAAAGAACACTGAATAATATAAAGACAATTTTCATAATCTTCGCTTGACTAATTCTAAATTGCCCTCTTGAAATATCCAGTATTAACATTTGATATGTTTCCAGTAACATCTTTTTCTATTTTAATGCAAATCTATGTAAAGATATACATACCCACATGTAGAAGCTATATTGTTTGTAAAGTTGTGGTATATTGATCAGAGTTCTTTTTTTCTTTTTACTGTCTATTATGAGCACTCCTCTGTAACAGTGAAAATTTACCTACTTCATTCTTTGTAATAGTTACATAATATTTCAGGAGATGGATGTACCACATTTAATTCAATCCCTCTCTGTTGATGGACTTCCGGATTATTTCCAGATTTTAGCAACTATAAACAGTGTAATAGTAAACATCAATTTATACATACCTTTACACTTAGATGTTTTGATTGTTCTAGATCACTTTCCATAATTGGTATTGCTGGATCAAAGGTATTTCATTTAAATAAATTGCAGTCTACTTTTCAAAAAGTTGTATCTGTTCATCTCTCCACTAGCAAATACTGAAAGACCTGATTTCCCCACATCCTTTCTACCATTGGAGTTACCAGTCTCACTGTATTTTGCTACTTTAAAAGGGAAAATATATCTCCTCATTTTAATTTGTGTTACCCTGACTATTGATGAGGTTGAACATCTTTTTTATATCCTTTGTCAATTTTTTAATTATCATTTTTCATTTTGTAAAGATCCTTTTGAATATAGGGACTACTAATCATTTTTCTTACATGTGACACATATCTTGTCTGTTTTTTTGTTTTGACTATATAACGACTTCAACTTTGTTGGCTTTGTTTACAATGTCTTTAGTTATACCATTTTAAATTTTATATGAACAAATGCATCTTTCTTTGCATTTATAGATTTGCTATTTTCTTCTAGAAAGTTTCCCCTATACTACAGTTGAACAAATGTTAATAAAAATTATTCTAATATTTTTATTATTTTTGAAAATTTAGGTCTTTAATCCACTTTATATAGAGAGAGATTATTACCCTGGCTCTGTGAGTGATGATTGTGGGGTGAAGATTTAGAATACAGGGTAATTGTGTACATTCTTGCACAACCCAGGTGAAAATTGGTGACAGCCTGACATCAGGCAGAGGTTCTGGTATGGAGAGCAGAACAGAACCATAGGAGGTGGAATCTCTTAGGAACTGAGGGCTGACTCCCTGTGAGTGGTGAGAGGAAAGAGGCTAAAGTTGTGCTGGAGACTGGATGACCAGAGTTGCTAGTCCCTAAAGCAGGAGCTCCAGGGGATAAGCACATATGGGTTCAGTTGTGGGACTGAAAAGAGCATCTCATATAAGTGCATTGCTAGAAATTTAAATTTTATATAAATATGTAAGTACCAATTATGTAAATTAATTTTGTCCTGACTTTGCTAGTGAGAGAGCAGATTGCTTCAAAAAGTGTGAATTTTTTTTCTAGTAAGTTAAAGAAGTAAATTGTACCATAATCTAAAAGTAATATGATCTGAAAATAATCAAATATGAAGAAGGATCACTTGAATAGCTTTAAAAGTAATTTTTAAATTGTACAGTTGATATAATGGTGTTATAGATGTGGAAAATATAAGAAAAACCACTTATGAACAACTGCTTTTAAACATCCTCCACTTTCTTTTAATCCACCTCCTGCCTTGCTTTTTAGAATGGATGATATGCATAACTTTCAGTAGAACTTGCAATAAAATGCCCCTCACATAATGTCTTGTGAGAGTTCAGGTAAATAAATGCAGTAAACAGACTGCTCTGTGTGTCATATGGCAAACCTCCAAGCAGACCCTTGCCCTTTGTGTTTTGAGAGGGTCTCGCAAACTGAGTGTGGTGAGTTTGTTTTGGTTCCTGTATCAGCGGATGGAACTAAACTTGACCAAACACAGAAGTAAAACAGAATTCAATCTTGAGTGGGTTGTATGAATTTATAAATAAAACCCCCAAACTTTAAAAAATTGTTTTAAATTAATTTATTTTAATTGACACATTGTAATTGTACATATTTATGGGGTACAATTTGATGTCTTGATACATATGTATGTTGTATAATGACTGGGTCAGGGTAGTTAGTGTATCTATCACCTCATGTATTCATCATTTCTTTGTGGTGAAAACATTCAAATGTCTTTCTTCTAGCTATTATGTAATACACAAAACTTAACTGTTAACCATAGTTACCCTACTGTGCAATAGAACACCAGAATTTATTTCTCCTGTCTAATTGTAATTTTGTACCTGTTGGCCAATCTCTCCCTCTTTTCCCTTCCCTTCTCCCCTTTCCCTTCTCTCTGGTAACCAGTATTCTACTCTCTGCCCCTACAATATCTTCTCTTTTTCCTTCTCCAGTTCCACACATGAGTGAGATCATGCTGTATTTTCTCATGCTGTCTTTCTGTGCCTGGCTTACTTCACTTAACATAATGTCATCAGGGTTCATCCATGTTGCTGCAAATGATAGGATTTTATTCTTTTTTTATGGCTAATATTCCATTGTGTATATATTCACATTTCTTTATCCATTTATCTGTTGGTGGACACCTAGGTAGATTCCATATCTTGGATATTGTAAATAGTGCTCATAAACAAGAGAGTGCAGATATCTCTTTGATATACCAATTTCATTTCCTTTGGATATATTCTCATTAGTGGATTGCTGGATCATGTGGTAGTTCTATTTTTAATTTTTTTGAGGAAACTCTATACTGTTTTCCATAATGTCAATACTAGTTTACACTCCCGCCAACAGTGTACAAGTGTTCCCTTTTCTCCACATCTTCGCCAACTCTTGTTTTCTTTTGTCTTTTTAATAATAGCCATTCTAACTGGAGCAAGGTGCTGTTTCATTGTTGTTTTGATTTGCATTTCCTCAATCGTTTTATAGGCAGTTTTCTGCTCTCCAGATTTTTGTGAATTGTACCATTTACAAATGGCCTTAGGCTTAACTGTATGTTTTTATTTCTTGGCCTCTTCAGATTGGGAGGATTTACCTATCTTTGCATTAATTACACTAAGATCTCCAATTATCCTTTGCTCATCCCCAGGATTTGAAAATTTTCCAAGTCTTAGGACAAATATTCTTTGGTTCTTGAAGCACAACAGGAACCTGAGTTGATATTAGTTTGTTCATTAGTTGATGCTGATAGAGTAGTCATTAGGCATTATTTTAAGCCCTTGATATGAATTGGGAATTTTTAACAGTTAGTATTGTTATTTTTTTTTATGATCTCTGAGGCTATAAATTAGTATAAAATCAATCATAATTCAGTAGTAACCAGTTTTCAGGCTGTTTCCTATAAGATGATAGCACCGGGCTTCTCCTTCAGCATTTTTGATTATTGTGGTTCTCTGTTGCAGTGTCAAGAGCACTTATTATATTATAATCTTGAGCTATTCTTATATAGTTATCACTAGCTCTTATTAGTGTTCAAAGTCACATTTATTTTTCATTAATAAAGTAATGCATCTTCACTGTGGGAAAATTGGAAAATGTAAGTATATCACAATAAATAACTAAAAATTATAAGATGTACTATTACCCAGAGATAACCACTGTGAACATTTGGCATATGATCATTCACATTTATTTAGAAAAACAAAAAATTGAGATAATTTTTGTTTTTTTAAATTTATAATGTTCATTCCTAAATATGTTGTAAACATTTTCCATGTCAATCATTTGTATAGCAGTGTAGTATCCTACCTTAGAGCTATATCATAGCAAATTTAATCAGTGTTCTATTATTAAACAGTTTAGTTGCTCAGACAATTTTTCTATTATAAATAACACTAACATAAATATCCTCATACATATCCTTGATAATTCTTTTTTACTTATTCAAATTCAATTTTCGAATATCCAAATTTGTTATTGTAGAAACATGAAAATATATGCAAAAACAAATTTTTAAAAATTGCATCACATAAAATTTTATCACTCAAAAATAACTATTAGTAATCTTTTTTGTGATTTTCTTTCAGTTTATTTCTCTCTTGTTTATTTATATAGATTTATACTATTCATACTGCATTTTCTTATTATTTTTCAGCCATGATATACATGTAAAAAAAATGCACAAATTACAAGTGTACACCTCAATAAATTTTCACAAATTGAACACATTTCTGTGACCAGAACCTAGATTAAGAAACATTACTAGTTCCCTAGCTTGGGCACTTCTAGCCACTAACTTCCTTCCCAAGAGTAACCACTATTCTGCTTCTAACACTGCAGAATAGTCTACCTGATTTTCAACTTTTCATGATTGGAATCATCAGTATGTATTCTTTGTGTCTAACTTATTTAGCTCAACTTAATATTTGTGAAATCCCCCCATACTGTTATATGTAGTTGTAGTTTATCCATGCTTTTTGCTGTGTAATATTCCATAGGGTGAATATATTATGATTTATTCTTCTATTAATGGACATTTGCATAGGTTCCAGTTCGGGTCTATTATTAATAGTGTTGCTATACACATTATTGTATTAACATATGCTTTTGGTAGACTACATGTTCTGTTTTTCATCTATTTTTTTCCCTTAATATGTCATAAATGTCTTTCTTTTTAGTACATTTTTATGGGCACAAAACATAGCATTGTATGATTGTACCATAACTTAACCAATCCTACTTTTGCACTTTCATTTTATTTCTAATATTTTTTCTATAATAAACGACACTGAGATGAACATCCTTGCATGTACATATTTGTACACTTTTTCAATTTTTTTTTTTTTTAACTTTTATTGAATCAAAATTGATTATACATATTTTGGGGGTTCAACATTGAGATATGTTGATCAAATCAATATTACTAGCATATATATTGTTACAAATCGTAATTATTCTTTATGCCCCTTGACCAATGCCTCCCCATCCCCCTTGGTCTCCCCCCTCCTCCCTCTAATCACCCTAGATTTCTTCTCTCCCTCTGAAAGAATAGTGGTTACTCTTTTGATTTGCTGCCCAAATGATCTGTCCAATGCTGAGAGGTGTGATCAGGTACCCCAATACTATCATAGAGCAGATGTTTCTTCCGTCACTATGAAATGGGCTCTGTGGAGATAGACATCCTCCTCCTTTCTTTGTCTCTGCTAGTGACTCTCCTTGTGTCAACTCACTCCAGTGGCTGGCAGGCCATCTGCATGGTGGTTGTGGCATCTAGCTGCCTTTGTGGCAGCCACGGTTATTGTGGTGGCTGAGGTGGACCACCCACATGGAGGAGATATTTTTGGCCTACTTTGTGGTTCTGGCAGTGTGCCTGGTTGTGGAGAGTGTCTGATCCCTGGTTCCATTCCCTGGTCGCCAAGTGGGTCCTGAGGCACTGGCACAATGTGCCTGGTTGTAGGAGAGGGTCTGGTCCCCTTCTCCATGCCCTGGATCCCCCGGTGGGCCCCAAGGCGCTGGCAAGTTGTGCATGGTTGTGGGAGGCGTGTCCGGTCCCCTTCTCTATGCCTCTGGTCCCTGGGTGGGCTATGAGGAACTGACATGGTGTGCTTGGATGTGGGAGGGAGGTCCAATCCCCTTCTCTATACACCAAGTCCCGTGTGGGCCCCGAGGCACTGGCATGGTGTGCCTGGTTGTGGGAGTGGGGTCTGTTCCCCAGCTCCATACTCAGGGTCCCAATGCAGGCCCTGAGGTGTTGGTGTGGGGTGCCTGGTTGTGGGAGGTGGGTCCAGTCCCCTTCTCAATGTCCTGGTTCCAGGGCAGGCCCAATGTGCTGTCACGGCATGCCTGGTTGTGGGAGGGGGGTCTGGTCCCCGGCTCCATACCTCAGGTCCCCAGATGGGCCCTGAGGCACTGGCATGGTTTGCCTGGTTGTGGGGGGGGGGGGTCCGGTCCCCAGCTCCTTACCCTGGGTCTCTAAATGGGCCCCGAGGCACTGGTGCCGTGTTCCTGGTTGTGGGAGGGGGGTCTGGTCCCCAGTTCCACACTCTGGGTCCCAGCGTGGGCCCAGAGGTGCTGGCATGGTGTGCCTGGTTGTGTGAGGGAGGGTCTGGTCCCTTCTCCATGTCCTGTGCCCCAGTGTCCTCCTGGTGGGCCCATCTCCCCCATCACCCGTGCTCCAAACACTGCACATGGGACGGGCCCTGCACTGGTCCCTTGTGATGACTCACCAGCCTCTGAATGGCTCCTTTTTCAGCTGTTTTGGCTCCTCACTCCTGCGTGGGTCCACGTGAACGCTATTAGTAGTCTTGCTGTCCTGGGGGCCACCAAAGTCCGCTTCTCCCCTTCTGCCTCCAAGTAACTCCATCTAAAGGGCAAAGCCGCGGCTTCTGCCAGCTCCTGCTCCATGTGCTCTATCATTAAAGCGGCCATGGCCCGAAACACTGAGAGCAGTTTTTTCTTTCTCTCATCGTGGCTTCTCCCACCTTCATGAACTCCATAGGTCTCTCCTCCTCTTCCCCTGAGCTCCAGCAGCCCCAGCTTGGCTGATGTTACATTTTTATCATTGTAAACTTGTTGATTGTGGGAGAGAGTGACACCAGGGACCGTCTATTCTGCCATCTTGACCGGAACTCCATTTTTTCAATTTCTTGAAGACAATTCTTACATAGAAGGAAGTGGCTGCGTTATTGCTTAGGCATGTTTAATAGTATTGCCACATTGCCATCTAAATATAGTCCGCCTGCTAGTATATATGACTGCCTGTGTTCCCAGAATCTTATTAAATAAAAAATTTCAGCTTATTTTAATTAGCAGTATATTGACTACCGGTGATATGGGTATTTTATTAAACTATGTTTTGGACGTTGATAGTTGGTGAATTGCCTTATTTCATGAGCTTTGCCATTTTATCTTTTAGAGAGTTTTATATTGTCATCTGTCTTTCGATTTTATTTATATTGTTTTTAGCTATGGGAGCTTTTAAATTTTATGCAGTAGAAGGTTGGGTGTAATTTCTATGTTATCTCCAAGTTCACATAAACTTTATGTGTTCTCAATTCCTTTATGAGAAGATCTAATATTGTAAAGATGGCAGTTCTTCTCCAAATCAATTGATAAATTTCTCCATCAAAATTCATTTGAATTTTTGCTCCTAACTTGGTAAAATGGTTTTAAAGTTCATCTGGTGACATAAATCAGCAATTTAGCCAAACGGTTTTGAAACAGAAAACATAATGAGAGATGATTTACAATATAGGGTTTTAAAGTGAGTTACTGGCATGAGGTCCGCTAGTAGGTCTCTAGCTTAGGACAGGTCAGGACAGAAAGTCCTAAGATAAACCCATGCAAATGTACATGCATGTGTGTGTGCAAGTGTCTGCACAAACACGCGTCCGTCTATCCTATTCATGGGCAATCTGAGTCAGATAGATTGGTCAATAAATAATGTTGGGACAGTTGGCCAGCCATAGCCAGCTTTGTGAGATTTCTAAGGACCATTTGTTAGTGACTTAAAAAAACTGAAGTGATAAATGGAAACAAAGAACAAGACGGAAAATTTATTGCAGTAATTCAAGGGCATTTGGTGGCATTCTCAGGCAGCAGCTCACCAAGACTAACACACCCTCACTAAATGTCAATATCAAACTCCCAGGAGAGAGGCTCTGACATCCAGCATGGGTCAGGTGACATCTCTGGGCCAATCAGCTGTGCTCCAGGGGTGTCACCATGTCTGCTTTGGGCCCACTCCTGTGCATGATTAAGGGTAAATTTAAGAGAAGAAGCCAGTTCAGGGCAGGGGTAACACCCCTGAGGATTAGTGAGCCATACAGCCAAGCACAACTTGCCCCTAAGAACAGTCACAGTGAAAACACATCTCTCATCATTTGTGGGGTTTTTATTCCTTCATAGGCCAAATTCTTTTGTATTTTTTTTCTCCCGATAGCAAGTGCCTTAAATGGGAGAGAAGTTTCTTTACAGTTCTAGGCAAAAATAAGCCATAATCAAAGAGGAAAGCCCCAGCAATATTTACCCTTTATTATTTTTAGGACTTTGGATATTCCAACTTAATATTTTCACTTTTCTATCTATATTAGGTGCATTGTCACACACACACACACACACGCACGCATGCACACACGCAAAGTACCGAGAGTTTGTAAAGATCCCATTCAAACATTTGTCCTTGATCCTTTTATTCTGGGTACCTTTCCACAATGTCACTTACATAGACATTGACCTTTCTTGATAAACTTCCCATCCTGTGTTTAGTATTCTTGTAATTTTTTTTTTTTTTTAATTTACAAGGTTTGTGCTAACCAGTGTCCCGTATAATTGTCTGTGTCCTTCCTCATGTTAGTTTTCGAGCCATGAATAGTGTAGACAATGCTACCTTTGTTTTGGTCTCCTAACTTTAAAGTTGTGTCCACTTGCTTTCCTTGTTAAGTCACCAGCTTCTTCTAAAGCTCATCTAATTTTGTCGCTTCTTACGCTGATTACATTGAAAACCTAGCTAAATTCGATTCAGTAATTATGTTAGAATAGCTACTAGAGTTTGTCATTGCTGGTTTGACTTAGTGCAGAGATTCCCAAATGGCCATTTCTCTGGATGTGAAGAGGTAGATGTTATCAAAGAAAAAAGGTTTCTGCAGACAAATACATTTGAGAAATACAGGCTTAAACAAAAGCAAACTGATTCTTTAGTGACAGACTTTTTAGAGGATCTGATAAGCTAATGTCTTGTGTATCCCCAAGAGGGCAATACAATTTGAAGCATTTCTCAAATTTATTTCATCCAGAGCCCCTTTTTCTCAGATAGCTGGTGGGAACAATAACCTGCGAAATACTTGGGGAAACGATGATATAATTAAATTGTTGGAGTTATATTAATTTTCTCATCAGTAAATTTAAAAATGTATTCTCTCTGTTGTCATCTTGGTTGAATATAAGCCAGAGAAATCAAGGGGCAAGAGTATTAATCCGGAAGTCAGGAGCTCCTGAACTGGCTGTGTGTCTTTGGGAAACTGCCTCCCTCTCCTAGGCTTGTAAGTTGTCATCTTTAAATGAGAGGGTCGTATCATACCTAACTGACCTCTGACCTGTGGACTGTGAGGCTTCTCCGGCTCTAATATGCTATTTCACTTGTTGCACAGGGAATCTGATTTTGTATTGGAGAAAAAGGAAAGAGCTTTTACCATTTCCCAGAAAGTTTTTTCATTATTCTCTGTCTTGTCCATTTAGGAGGAGACAGGAACCAGTCCTGATCATTCTTTTTAAGATTTGATACGATTAAAGCTGCCACTTCTGTCTTTCACTAACTGGGCATCTTAGAATCTTACTTAGAATTTTTGAAATTCTAAATAAGCCAGTGAAGTGAAATTAAAGGGACAGACATTACGTTTTTAGAAACTCCAAAGAAACTCTGTCACTTTTAGTAGGGTGTTTTAAAGGAAGAAGTCAGTCTGCATTTTCACTGTGCCCTCTAGTCTGTTTCTTCCTGCTCATCAGGAAATTAGAAGATGGCAGCTTATGAAACTTCTCCCCTTATCTTTGCAGCCTAACGGTGAAGTCTTGCTTCTAAATTACATCGATGATCAGCAGTTGCATTTTGTTTCTTCCCCCCCTCAACCCTAACATCCCTTGGACAAAGTGGACCAATTGCATTTTGTTTCTTCCCCCCCTCAACCCTAACATCCCTTGGGCAAAGTGGACCAAAGATTTATTTTTGACAAATAAAATTACTGGAGTGAAAAAAAATATTTTAAAAAATATTTGAAATTCCTATTGTGATTTGTGGTTGAATCTTGAAATTAGTTTGCATTATACAGTTATAAGATTTTATTTATTTATTTATTTATTTATTTTTGTCTTTTTCATGACCAGCACTCAGCCAGTGAGTGCACCGACCATTCCTATATAGGATCCGAACCGCAGCGGCAGCGTTGCTGCGCTCCCAGCGCCGCACTCTCCCGAGTGCGCCACGGGCTCGGCCCTAGTTATAAGATTTTAAATCATTTAGCAAGAGAATTTTAGGGACTGAAGCTCTTCCCTTCTCTACAGTTATTGCCATTATTTGGAAGCAAAAAGGGCAAATAGCTTCCATTTCAGTAGCAATCAAGTAATAGGAGTTGTTACAATGCTAGAAAGAGGGCACAGGGAACTCTAGACTTCAAGTTTTAAAACCTAGAGTTCAGAGTTTCCCTCTGCATCTTATGGAAGGCATGTCCATGTTGTAAAGGCATGGACTGAGTCAGACAGAGACATAGTCAAATCCTAGGTTATCATGTCTTAAACAGAATATGTAACTGTGAGCCTCAGTTTGCTCATCTGTAAGTGGTGGTAGTGATTGCCTATGGGATTTTGTAGGAGATGAATTATATGAATCGATATTCAGGTTATACCAACCTTGTATTACTAAAATAAACTTCCTGTGGTCATGATGCACTATCTTTTATATTTATTGATATGTTCGATTTGCCAATATTTTGTTTATAATTTTTTTGCAATTATGTTAGAATGAAATTGACCAATTTTTTTTTTTTTTTGTCTTTTTGTGACCCGCTGCACCTCGCTCAGCCAGTGAGCGCATCAGCCATCCCTATATAGGATCCGAACCCCCCGCAGGGGCACTGCAGCACTCCCAGCGCCGCACTCTCCTGAGTACGCCACGGGGTCGGCCCCGAAATTGACCAATTTTTAAAAAACATTTCCATTCTGTTCTTCAATGGTTTGGGTATTAAGGTATTTGGGTGTTATTTGAGCCTCATAGAATGGGTTGAAGAGGGTTTGCTCACTTTTTTATGTAGTAATTTTTTTTTTTTTTTTACCTTGAATATATGGTGCAGCTTGTTTGGTAAAATCGTTTCAGTTTGATGCATTTGGAAAGAGAGATATTTTTTATTTACTGATTAAGATTTTTTAATGGCTATGTTATGGTTTGAATGTTTGTCCCCTCCAAAACCCATGTTAACTTAATTTCCATTGTAAAAGTATTAAGAGGTGGGACCTTTAAGAGGTGATTAGACCATGAGGGCTGCGCCCTAATGGATGGGATTGGTGCTGTTATAAAAGTGGGAGGTTGGCTCTCTGCTTTTTGCCGTGAGATGACATGGCAAGAAGGCTCTTGCAAGATTCCAGTGCCTTGGTTTTGGACTTCCTAGCCTCCAGAACTGTGAGCCAATACAGCTATGCTCATTTTATGAACCAGTCCGTCTCAAGTATTTCGTTATAGCAGCACAAAATGGATCAAGACAGGCGATCAGACTGTTTTGGTATTCTCAGTCGTCTCAAATTGGTTTTACTAAAATACATTTTTTTAACAATTTGTTTTTTTCATCCAAAATTTCAAATTTATTAGAATGAAGTCTGACTGATATTGTCCATCTTTCCCCCCTATTTTTCCAACAGTTTTACAGGCATAGTTTTTCTAAAAAGGTTATTACAAAAATCAGTTGACTCCTTCTTACTCCCACTTGTCTCAGATTTTTAATTTTTCTTATTAATTTAGTATGTACCCTATGCTGAATATCTTTTCATGTGCCTGTTGGCCACTGCATATCCTTTTTTATGAAGTAGCTGTTTGTCTTTTACTTATTTTAAAATTGACATCTTATTGTGTTGGGAGAGTTCTTTATAAATTTAGGATACAAATTGTTATATAGATTGACTGCAAATATTTTTTTCACAGTCTGTGGCTTGCTTTTTCATTTTTAACATGGTGTTTTGTGAAAAGCAGAGGATTTTAATTATAATGAAATTCAATTTATTATATCTGTTCTTTCTGATTAGTATTTGCATCTTAAAATCTTTGCTTACCCTAAAGTTGTTAAGATTTTTTCCTATGTTTTCTTCTAGACATTTTATAGTTTCAAGTTTTACATTTATGATAAATTTTGAATTAATTTCTTGATTACGACTTGATATAGAGATAGATGTTCGTTATGTTTTTCTAGGTGAATATCCAGGTGTTCTAGCATCATTTGTTAAAAAGACTATCTTTTCCCATTGAATTATCCTGGCACTTTAAAGTACTAATTAGTATGTTGGACCTATTTCTGGACTCTGTCTTTCATTGTTCTCTATGCCTACTGTGACATCCTGAGTCACAGTCCCCTCCAAATGTATATGCTGAGCTTCTAACTCTCAGTACCTCAGAATGTGACTATATTTGGAGATAGGGTCTTTAATGAGTTAATTAAGTTAAAATGAGGTCATTAAGGGTTTCCCTGATCTAATATGACTGAAGCTTATATAAGAAGAGGAAATTCGGACACATTTATGTACAGTGGAAAGACCATCTGAAGACAGAAGGAAAAGATAGTCACCTGCAAGCCAAGGAGAGATACCTCAAAAGAAGTAAGCCCTGCTGACATTTTTGATCTTGGACTTCTAGTCTGTAGAACTGTGAGAAAGTAAATTTGTGTTTTTTAAACCACTTAGTCTGTGGTTCTTTGTTATAGCAGTCCTAAAAAAAATACAAATTTTGGTGTTGGGAAATAATTGTAACCCCAAAAATGTGGAAGTGACTTTGGATATCAGTAGTGAGTAGAGGTTGGAAGAATTTTGAGGTATATGTTACAAAAAGTCATGTTGCCTTGAGGAGACTGGTGATAGAAATGTGGACATTAAAGGTGATTCTGGTGAGATCTTAGAAATAAAATAGGAGAACTGTAGCAGAATGTTGGTAGAAATATGAATTTTAAAGGTACTACTGTTGAGGTATCAGATGGAAAAAAGTATCATGTGATTGGAAAGTGGAGAAAAGGTGATCCTAGTTATAACGTGGCAAAGAACTCGGCCAAGTTGTTTTCTAGTGTTTTGTGGAAAGTGGAATTTACGAGTGATGAACTTTGATATTTAGCTGAGGAGATTTCTGGGAAAAATGTTAAACATGTGGCCTGACTTCTTGCTGCTCACAGTAAAATTTTAGAGAAGAGAGATAAATTTCAGAAGAAATTGCTATGCAAAAAGGAGCTAGAACTTAAAGATTTGGGAAAATCTCAGCCTCAGATTGCAGAACGTTAAAAAGCATGTTCTGGAGAGAACATCAAGGGTGTGGCTGGGCAACCATTTGCTAAAGAGATTATGGGTATGAATCATGTATCCAAATCAATCATCTCAGCAGAAGCCAAGAATAGAGATTTGGTTCCAGGAAAGATCTGTGAAGGGCCTTTTCTGGTAGACTGGACCACTGTGAATTACATGGGAGGCCAACAAAGTTTCTGAGAAATTTGTACTAGCAGAAACACTGCCAGCTTGGATTGAAGGGAATAGAGATGGGATAAAATGAAGGAAGGCTATTGGACTTCTGGAATTCTACAGGCCAATAGAGCTATATGGCTGCAAACATACATTATCCTTCAAGAAAAGGAAAGAATACCCCTGATTCAGAGGTGTTCAGAGCTGCCACTGCTACAAAAAGCCTCAGAGGGCACAGGCTTAGGGGACAGGGATATCTCCTCCTCAGTTACAGAAAGTGGGGCAACCTCTTTGGTTTCAGAAGGCAAGGTAATCTTGGTTTCAGAGGGCCAGGCTGTTGTGGCTAGCCTCCGGGGCTGACGAGGTGGGGCAATCACCCTTGTGGGCCTGGAAAATAGGGCCACCTCAGTGGGCCCGGAAGACAGAGCATTAAGCCTATGAGGATTATTCTTTGAGTCTTAAAATCTAATGGAGTTTTACCTTCTCGATTTCATCTTGCTTGGGACCCGCAACCTCTTTCTGCTTTCCAATTTTTCCCTTTTGGAATAGGAATATCTATCCAGTGCCTATCCCACCATAGTGTTTTGGAAGTAGATAACTTGTTGTTTAGTTTCACACATTCACCGATGAAGAGGAATTTTGCCTCAGGATGAAAAATTTTACCCATACCTGATTTAGATGATATTTGGATGAGATTTTGGACTTAGAGTTGATGCTGGGTTAGGACTTCGGTGGTTGTTGTGATAGGGTGAATATATGTTGCATGTGAGAAAGACATGAAGTCTGGAGAGGCAGATGATAGAATGTCATGGACTGAGTTGTGTCCCCCACAATTAACACATTTGATGTGCTAATTACTAGTAACTCAGATTGTAACTGTATTTGGATATATAGAGTCTTTAAAGAGATAAATAAGTTAGAATGAGATTATTAGTGTGAACCTTAATCCAATATGACTGGTGTCCTATAGGAAGAGGAAATTTTGATATAGACATATATAGAGGGAAGACCACGTGAGGACAGAGGAGAAGAGGGCCATCTACAAGCCAAGGAGAGAGGCCTCAGAAGAAATCAACCTTGCTAACACACCTTGGTCTTGGGCTTCTAGCCTCCAGATCTATGAGAAAATAAATTTCTGCTGTTAAAGCTACCCAGTTTGTTACTTTATTATGGCAACCCTAGCAACCTAATACACCCACCTATAAGCCAATATCACTCTGTCTTGATTCATGTATCTTTATAGTAAGGACATTCAGTATTGGCTAGAAGTAGTGACAGTGGACATCCTTGTCTTTTTCCTGATCTTAGCGAAAAGCATTCAGTCTTTCATCACTGAGCACAATATTAGTTGTAGGTTTTTGGTGTTTTTATTCTTTATTTTTGTAAATACCTTTTATATGATTGTGGAAGTTCCCTTATAGTCTTAGTTTGCACAAGATTTCTATCATGAATTAAAATTAAATTTTGTCAAATGCTTTCTCTACATCTATTGAAAAGATCATATGATTTTTCCCTTTTATTATGTTAATATGGTGAATTACATGGATTAATTTTTGAATGTTGAGCTAAACTTGATTTACTTAGATAAACTTCACTTTGTCATGGCATATAATCTTTGTTAGGTCTTGCTGCATTGGCTTCACTAGTATTTTGTTGAGGATGCATATATCCATGTTTATGAGGGACTTCAAGTCTGGAGAATTTCCAGAAATTATTTGAATGTATCCTTAGGTGCAGCCATTCGCTAAAAATGATTTAAGATTATTTTACTGTATATTTTTTCCTTTTGCAGACAACAGTTTATTTCTACTTTATATATTTCATAGTCATGTGATTAAAACTATAAGGGATTTAGTATACATAGGATATTACTTTTTATTTTTATTTATTTTTTAAATTTTTCTGACCAGTAAGGGGATCACAACCCTTGGCACAGTGTGGTCTGCACCACGCTCAGCCAGTGAGCGTACCAGCCATCCCTATATAGGATCTGAACCTGCGGCCTCAGCACTACCAGCGCTGCACTCTCCCGAGTGAGCCACAGGGCCGGCTCAGGATATTACTTTTTTAAAAAAGATATTATAATTCATTTTATTCTGCAGTTATATATAGTACTTAGAATTTGAAACTTCAAATTACAGAAATTTAGAATTTTTGGATGCAGCGTTTTGGTGTTTTATGGAAACCCACATTAAGTCTCATGCGTGGTTCATTTTGTTGGAAAGAATACATTTTTTTTTCTTTATTTAAGGGTTGGAATGATGAAACTGGCTGATCATCAGTTAACTTCTCTTTTTTTTCTGCAGCCTTGCTGAAGTTATCAGTAAGTATTTGCTGAGTATGAATGCAGAGAAAGATGCTACATTATATAAACACACATAAATACTGTATATAATTCTGTTCTAATAACAAAACAGGTTGATTTTGTCTGTGTAGAGCTTTTATCTTGCCCTCAATTTGTGTCCTCTCCTTTTTGGTTTCCCAGGTCTTGTTTCATCATCTGTGTTTGGTATTAAATCATGGGGAGGAAGCTGGACCTGTCTGGTTTGACCGATGATGAAACAGAGCATGTTCTGCAGGTGGTTCAGAGAGACTTCAATCTTCGCAAGAAAGAGGAAGAACGACTAAGGTGAGAAGCCTCTGTTGTCCAATGGTACGGTGAACTGTATGTGGACAAGTGAAACAGGTTTCCTGAGCATATTCCCTGCTGCTTGCCTTGAGTTCAGACATCATTATGTCATGTGACCACACTCGTGATTATGTGAAGAATGCCCTGCCCTTTGTAGGGAGGCTTGCCACCTTCAACACTGGGCATCATAATGTCAGTTCAGAAATGGGACTGTTCACACTCCCTCCCAGTCGAGGTCTTGTTGTTATTAGCTGTAGAATGGCTGAAGTTGGTGATGAAGATGTCTGTTCTGAGCTTGCTCCTGGCTTTAGTTTTCTTGTTGGCAGGTTTTATTGACGAATAACCAGAGTGTTAAGAGACCAATACTTGGGAGAATTAAACTCATACATGTACAGTCTTCTGTTAGAACTCTCAGCTACCATGGTACAGGAAAAGAGCTCTGAGGATCTGATATAAGAAAACTGACCCTCAGGCTGGGATGGGATCACCTAACACTCTCACCCCCCTAATTCTATAGAAGAAACTGAAGCCCTGAGAGGTAGTCCTCTGACTCCTCCGCAGTTCATATTTCCTCATGGAATGCTCTTAGAAATACTGTTGCAGCTCAGGTGGGCAGCAATGCCTAAACTTGGAAGAAGTCAGTGTTGGAAATGAGATTATGTGTTGGGCCTATTATATTATATAAAGCTGATGGTGAGTCATTCTTAGCTCACCGGTTCATAAACATGTTATCCCTTTGAATGGGTTTATCCATGGCACTGTTTCCTTCTTAGACTCTAAGCAAAGATTTATTTTGCTCACTGTTATATACCCAATAGCTAGAACAGTGCCTAGCATATGTTCTTTTAAATCAATTAATTATCTAATTAACAGATTTATTGTCTTCCATTAAATAAGCACATTTGAGTATATATTATATGTGAGGCCAAAAAAATGTTGGAAATAAAGATGACTACACTAGAATGCTTACAGTCCAGCAAGGGAGATAACATTGCCAAGAAACCCAAAGTGTGAAGTATTCCAAGGTAAAAGATAAACAATCCATTTTTGGAGGTAGGAAAGATTTACCAGTTTTAAGCCATGTGGGAAAAAGCATGATTAGGGCTTTGGCAGAATCCTGCATTTCCACATTTGGATATGGATTATAAAAGAGAACAGAATCAAGGAGGTCCCCAAGGTTTTCAGTTTGGGCAACTAGAGGAATGAAGTTGGGATTCACTGAAAGGAGAAGACAGAGAAGCAGTGTCACTGGTCGTCAGAAGAGAAGAGAGTCCTGTCTTAGGCATTTCAATTTGAGATGGTTATTAGACACCCAAAGGAGATGTCTGGTTAGCATTTGAATATATGTATCTAGGGATCAGCTGGGAGGTCTGCCTTGGGTTGAATGTCCCCCCAAAACTTAATCCCCACCATAACTGTTGAGGGTGGGAAATCCTATTACAGTAATTGAAAGGTGGGGCCTTGAAGAGGTGATTAGACTGTAGGACCATGCAGTAGTGAATTGATTAAAAATGGTGGCCAGGGGTGTGGTTCTGAGGCCTTTAAAAGGGGAGAACAAAGAGTCTGTCCCTCTCTCTGCTCTGCCATTTTCTACCATGTGAGACCCCTGTGTTACTGTAAAGCCACCACCAAAGAAAACCCTCACTATAAGTGTTCCCTGGACTTTGGACTTCCCAGCCTCTGAAGCAGTAAGCAATAAATTTCATTTTCTTTATAAAATACCCAGTTCTGTATATATATACATATGTTATTTTATTATATTATAGAATATATATATTGTATATATATATATAAAATAACTAAACAACTAAAATGGACTAATACAGGGTCCAAATTGGGGATTCAAGTGTTGTAATGAAAAAGGTCACCAAAACAATAAGAGAGTAGGTGGAGCAGGAAAATGCAGTGCAATTGCTGGGCAACACTGAGACCTACTTGAAGTTTGTGGTCACTGTTTTACACTGAGACCAGTCTCTGGATGGTAGTGTGATTTTCCTGCACCATTCAGCTTCTCTCCTCTACTGGACCACGGACAAGAACTTTATCTTACTCAGTTTTGTGCTCCAGGCCCTGGGCACAGGGTTTGGTACATAGTAGGTGTGCCCTACATAATCTGTGGAAGGACGATAAATGTAGATTGTCTGTCAATCCATATGACCAAATCCATGTATGGCTTGAAGGATCAATTTTAATATTTTCTTTGAATCATAAGGATCATCTGTGTATCGTGCATCATCTCCTGGAAACTCAAATATGGGTAAGCTGAGACCTTCTTTAGTGTCCTGTTGTGGTTGTGGAGACCTGCTTTGGCTCCACTGCAGAGTCAGGTGCCAGTCGATGGGAGAGAGCAGCTTTACTGCTTGGTTTG
This sequence comes from Cynocephalus volans, assembly GCF_027409185.1. Taxonomy (NCBI): domain Eukaryota; kingdom Metazoa; phylum Chordata; class Mammalia; order Dermoptera; family Cynocephalidae; genus Cynocephalus; species Cynocephalus volans. The sequence goes on from NC_084470.1 coordinate 51,208,028, forward strand.
AGAAGAAGAGTTTTAAAGGCAGTGCAGTTGCCACTGCACTAGACTCTACAAGGTGGACACCATCTTTCTAGCAAGGACGTGTAGTCTTAGCAGACAGCAGTCAATAACCCTACTACAGTCCTGTGCCAACAAACACATGGTCGTGGGAACCTGCTGGGCTGGGAAACAATGATGCTTGAAACCATCAGTGGCCAAAGAGAAGTGACTGCTACCCACAGCACATGTCTGTTTCCAGGATCATATGTTGTTTTCTCTGAAAACAAATGTCACTATTGTCTTTCTTCCCATGGCCAGTGACATGCCTTGGTAGGTACCTAGAAAATGGGAGTGACACTCAGTGATTTCAGCAAAGAATCTTACTATTGGATAAAAAGAGATTAAGACAACATCACCTCAAAACCGCTGAAATTGCCAAACATTTGCTTCACTTTCCTGTGTTGCTTGGATTTAGGTTACATGGAAGAGTCTTGGAGATATTATTATAGAAATTATTTTTTAACTGAATCGTGAAAATATTCTAGAATTATAGAAAGTATTTTGCTTTCTTGAATGTAAAATTCATAATGAAAGATTTTTCTTTTAGCCTTAAATTGGATTAGTTTTCTTTTCTCCTGACCAGTTGTTCTTTATTTACCCAGTATCTCTGTCTGTGTTTATAAGGGGAGGTCTTGGGTATAGAGGTTATTCAGCGTTGATAATAAACTGTTCTTCAATGCTGACATAAAATATAGTAAATACATAGGTGGTGAAGGTGTGAATTAAATGTTCTCAGAAGATATCATGATAATGTAGAGAGAGAGAATTCACGGAAAGAGAGCTAAAAGGTGCAAAACAGTCACCATAAACCAGCACTGCCCTGTGTATTCTGCACAATTCATCTTGTTGATTCCTCACAGAAGTCTCTGTAATATTATCCGCAATTTACGTGGAGGCACCTAAGAACAGAGAGATTACAAATCTTTCTTAGAATCACACAGTTAATTGGAATGGAGGCAGGATTCTATTTTCCAGATTTTCTCAGTTATGCACACTGGGAAAAGTGTGCCTAACTTTTAAGCCTTTTCAGATCTGTGTTTTACCATTTCTTCCTTCTTAAATTTCTTAATGTCATTTGATATCCAGTAAATTTTTCCAACTGTCTTCTTTTTATAGTAAGTGTGTTCAAATTGTAATCTAAAAAGGTCCACTCATTAATTTTGTTGTTTTGTATCTAAAGTCTCTTTATTTTCTCATTTTACAACTTAAATCAGAAGTTGAAGAGTGAAGCATTGGGTGTCCCTGGGAATAGCTGCATTTTTAACTTGTTGTTCTTATAGTTAGGCTGAGCTATAGGTGGAACTTAGATTTGTTGTAATTTTCCTCCCTTTTAAGAAAGTCCTTTTCTTAAAATTTGTTTTGTTGGGTCTCTTTCCCAATTCTGCTATTTATATATATATTTTAATCCATAACTAAGTGTTCTTTTGTTTACAATAAGCATGTATTTAGAATGGATGTGATATTTTAACACCTGTGGAAGGGGCAGTATGACTGTCCTGGCCATGGCAGTAAGTGGATAAGGGCACAGTAGTGAGTACTGTAGCTCCATTCTTTTCAGGACTCCTTCTGTCCCCAGCTCCCCACCACATCTCATAAAGGGCACAGTAATATAACAATTGGTGTGTACATATCAGCGGCCGTGTGTATGCATAGTCATAGGTATCACTGTGAAAAGTGATTCTGTTGACCCAGTATCAGTAAGAGTATGAGCTTTCCCAGTACTGGGGATGTGAGGCATTGAACCCTTCATTCCATTAAAGCTATATGTATAGTGGGACCATTTGGCGGAAGAGAGAGGACTGGATGGGCCTGAGATAGTAGACATGCAGCACCACTGGGGTGGGGGGGGAGCTTATTTACAAACTCAATAGAGTGAGTGGTGTTTGCATTCTCCCAAAACCCACAACAGCATCAGTGCTGTGGATGGAGGATGCTGGAGGACAAAAGGCATGTTGACGCCTCCCCTACCTCCAGGGGCTTTGGGTCTCATGCAGACTAATCAGGTAAATGTGTAGAAAAGTTTATATATACTTGGCTAATTTTATTTTTGTTTTTCTTTTTTATCAGATGATTTCCAGTAAATAGTAAGAAATAAAATATTAAAAAGATCTTATGAAGAAAATCACAAGTACTCTGCTCCATGTTTAGTGATTTCTCTTCCTTGTCCTTTAGTTCTCCTGGCGATACCTCCATAAATCTGAAAATATACTTCTGTTGCTATACTTAGAAGTATGAATTTTAGACATTCTTTCAATTCTCTGTTGTGAACGACAGAGATTTTGCTCACTTATTTATACTACCCTTGTCTTTTGTTTCTTGATGGGTATCTTACTATTTTTGGTTTGGTTTTCTATTGGTCATCTTTCAAACTTAAATGAAATACAGAAGTCTCTGAGTCTCATCTTGGTAACCTTTGCCATCCTTTTTTTTTTTTTTTTTTCTTAACATTTACTTGTACATATTTGTGGTGTATGGTGTGTTGTTTCAGTATATGCACATACTGCACAATGATTCACTTAGGGTGGATAGCATCCTGTCTTGATTCCGACAGTGCAATATGCAAACGGCACCCCTGCTCTTCCATCTCCCACTCCTTCTGCTGTGTCTCACGTCTTTCTGCAGTGCCTTCACTCTCACACAGTCAAGGTCAAGGGCTTTCACATGCTGTTCTGAAAACATATTTGAGTCTCTCCTGTTTTGTTCTTAGGTTGATTCTAAATGTTGAAAACCAATAAGCAGCCCTTATGTAATTACAAGGGTACCTCAAAAAGCTCATGGAAAAATAGAATTAAAAGATAATACAAATATTTCCAGGAAGCTTTTGAAGACCCCTCATAGGACTGAAAATATTACTTGCTGCTTCCTCTCCCTTTTGGTCAGAATTTTATTGAAATTTGTAGGTGGCTGATTGTTCTCCTTTTCTCTTTACTCTTCTGAATTAATTATGTCTTTATTTCTTTGCTTATGCTTTTATTTCTTTGCTTTATTCAATTTTAAAGCTGTCTTGGAAGGGTTGGGAAACCACTAAGTGTTTGCTTTGTCTGTCACCTGGAACCCAGATGCCATGGTAACTTGCTTGCTCATCAGGGCCATGTGAGGCTCCCAGGGAGTACAAAGAAATGAAAAGCATGTTCCATGCACAGCGAATACACAGGGCACACGCTGGGGTCAGACACATTTGGGTGTGAATCCTTCTACCATGATGACCTTGGGCTGGTTACCAACCCTCTGAGCCTCAGAGGCCAAAATGATTCCAGGAAAGGCTGGGCCATTGCTGTACATCAGCACTGTCCTCTCTGCAGGAAAGTTGGCATTTCTGAAACCCTGCTGTGACTTTCACTACACCTGTGTGGATGGATGATGCAGCACATACAGTGGGCTCTGTTTTCTGTGGTTTGGATCTCTTCCGAGGTCCCACAGTTCCAGCTGTCAGTGATGCCTACTGAGGGCGTATCTTCTCATGAGTTTTCAGGTTTCTACATTGTTCTTTGCTTTGATTATCTTCTCTCCTTCTAGTCTTGGTCCATTTAAGAGAGTAAGCAGGGCTAAATATATTTAGTGTCTAAACAGGATTCAGTGAGAATAATAAATCAATTAGTATAAAAACACAGCATCTTCAATTCTGTCTGCAGCGGTTACGCTTTCCCAGTAATTAGATTTGTCATCCGCATTATATGAAGTTTTTCAGCCCTGTCTTCTTTCAATTTTACAACTCTCGAAAAGTCTTAATATAGTAGAGAAAAATAACCAGGCATACGTACCACATTTAAGTTCTTGATGTTCAGAATTCTTACCCAACTACTTTATTTCTTCTAGAGTATGAGTTTCTGTGGGACAGTGGGAATGTGGAACCCTCAGCTGGATCAGTGTGGTATTTACACCAGCTCTGAGCCTGGAATCAGGTACCCATGGCAGGTTTTAGGGCAAGCAGGTATGTGATGATATTGTTCATAGAAGAAATAATGTCTTAGAAAGGAGGAGAGGCCCTCACTGGAGGAAGCAATGCAAAAGGCAGCTTCCTAGGCCATGAACAGACTAGCAGAGAGACCATCAGGATGCAGTGTGATTAGGGGGTGGCAGTGGTTAAGCCTTGTTTTCCTCTCTGTTGGACTCCAAGTACTTCCTGCGTGGACCAGATATAGGAGGGCTGGCATCCAGCTGGGCACACCAGTCTCCCCATGGTAACTACCAGAGAGCATGGCCTTAGACTTGCACATTGTCCCTGCTCCTAAGTACCTCATGGCCCATGTTTGCTTGGGTGTTGGGTATTCACGTTGGTGGTCATCTCCAAAGGCCAAGTTCCCTCCTCTCCATCTGCTTTTATGTGTGTCTGGCAGCCTTCATTTTAAGAACTTCTTTTCTTCACTTGTGCAAGGTGGTGTTTCATGATGTCTGTTAATATCTGTTCAGATTAATAGATAAATAGATTAAATTATTAAAATAAGTAAATAGAATATTATCTGTGTGGCAGAGATAAATATTTCATGTGCTCCTGCACCTTTCCCAGCCCCCCTGCAGTGAGGTTGCAACCACGTGACTAGGTCTGGCCAATTGACTGTGAGAAAAAGGACCTGTATCATTTCTAGGCCAAGGCACTTAAGAGCTAGTGTGCCTCCCCCACCTCTCTCATAGCCTCCTCTGGTGACCTTGGTGGCCTTGTGTTAATACATAGCATCACTAGATGGAGGAAGCCTGATTCCTAAGACACTCATGGAGAAGAGTTTCTGATGACTTCATATGAGTTTTTTGGGTTAAATCACTGAGGCTTTGGGGTATGTTTGTTACAGCAACAGAACTTAGTATTGCTCTGACTAATACAGTCTGTGAAAGCTAAAAGGGAGCCAAGTATTCATTACACTCCAACCCTTGACTTTTCAGATGAAGAAACAGGCTCAGAGAGTGCATAGGCAGTTAGTGGTGGAGTCTGGCCTGGACCTGAGCTTCCTGACTCCAGGGCTTCCTGTGTTCCGCCATCTGGCCTCGCATGTAGTACAGGACACCTGTGGAAAGATCTACAGACTTAAACTAAAATCATAGTTTATCCTCTATGATTTTATATCATCAGACACATTTATAATGTGGTTTTTAAAATGACTGTTAATTGCACACTACTGTGGTGTTTAAATTGAGTCTCGGAAACACTAATGAGATAGCCATAGCCTTTAAAATTTCTCATTTAATATGTGCTTGTCAGAAGCTAGTTAGCATCTGGATAACTTGCAAAGGCTGCTGGCGCTCTAATGGACTTGGTCTGTGAGGTGGCAGGGGTGAGATTTGACAACATTGTTTCCCGTAACTGTGACTGGCCATGAATTGTCAGGGTTTACTGAACTGACATTGTACTTATGCTTGCGAAGAACTGCCACTGCCCAGGCTGGGCGGGGGCCAGAGGAAGGAAGGGAGGTGGAGTGTGGGCTAGAGAGCTCTTCCTGCCTGTCTCTGTCTGAGAGGCTTAGCGGCCCAGCCCAGCAGCTGCAGCGTGTCAACTCCTCCTTCTGCCTGTGTTAAGGAGGGGGAAATAGATGCACTTGGCGACCTGCTTCTGTTGCCCGTAATGGTATCAGTTATGCACTTGCTGCTGTGGCTCACACCCTCTTCACCATCTCCGGGGGACGATCTTCCATCCCCCGTGGGTCAGGTCTAAGTGCTGGGAGGACATAAATGAAAACTGCCAGGGTGTGTAGAGCCTCTCTCAAAATTAGGAATAATTGGTGTTTCCAGTCCATTATAGGGAAACTCCATTGAGGATTAATCACAGTTATTCCAAGTAGAACACAGTGCTTTAATAGAATACATTAGTGGCCTTTCTTCATTCAAGATTTATTTTCATTTTAAACAAATGAAAATCTTAATGTAAGAAAATTTTTCAAGAAGTTTCTATTTAAAAAAAGTAAAATTTCTTTGTTCTCACTGTTCTTTGTTTTGGACCTTTAAATTGATCTGAAGAGTGAACAGATACCCCTGGTTAAGGTGAACAGTCTCCGTGGCAGCTCTTGCCCATGCCTGTAGCTCTCTTCCTGGAGAATTTATTCCCAGAACTGTTTACCAGAAATCTCTGTTCAGTGTGATTAACACAACTCCAGCATTCCCTCTGCATCTTTTATACTGTTTAAGTCACACTAGCATCGAAGCTTATATTTCAGTCTTAAATTCCTCTAGAACAGTCACTTGAATATTTTAGTTTATTGTAATCCGCCTATGTGTCGTGCTCATACTAAATAACCGCTAACGAATTTTCCCTCATCATGAGGAGTTGTCAGTTATTTCTCAAGCATTATATTCACCCTTACTTAACTACTCTTCATTTACTCATAGGTTGCAAGACCTCAGAGACATTGAAGTGAGAGTATCAGTGTTAATTTCCTAATGATACAAGGTGAAAGACGATGTCTTCTGTCCTTGTTCATAGGCATGAACAACAGAGGTTTCATCAGGCTACATCAGTTTAAGTGTAGCAATAGGGAGACAGAGGGTATTTTATTTTGAAAGAACTATAATTGTAATTTTCTCTGGAAAATAGTACAATGTCCTACAATTTCTAAGAAATAAATAATTATATAAAATCTATTTCAACAGCAGCATATATGTTTTTTAAAAGATTAGGAAGCGACCTTTGCCATCAGATCTTATTGAGACTGGCCCTACCCTAGTAGCAAAGCATCCAAAATAGAAGTCCTAGGTAGCTAACTACACACACAGACACCCCCACCCAAACACACACCCCACATGATTTAAAAAAAAAAAACAAAAAACCCACAAATACGCCTGGTTATATCCTTCTGTGAAGCTGAAGTCAGATTACCTTGTCTTTACTCAGCTGGCATAAATATGCCTTATGGTTTATGAAATAACTGTGCATGCACAGAATAACTGTGTATGCACAGAGCACACCCGCCTGGCATCACTGCCCTTTTGTACTTCTTGTGATTCTACACTAACACTGTGGCAATAGCCTGTCCAGTTAGTGAATCTGCTGTCTTATATTAAATTGCAGCTGTTGGATATTCATTCATTTGCTGCAAAATTGTGTTTGAATATTGGGAGTTTCCTGGAGGGGTAAAAGGACAGGCAGGGGTGGAGGGATTCACAAATTTAATAATGGCCTTAGCCATTGCAGAAGAGTCCAGAAGATGTGCTAAGTCCTATGTGAATAATTAGGATGCCATAGAGAGTGAAGAATAAAAACATTAAGCAGACCCATGGGAACGCTTCTATCTCAGAGGAAGGAGTTAGGAAAAGGGAAAGGTTTCCTGGAGGAGAGGTACGTTTGATCTGATCCTCAAAGATGGACAGGATGTTTTAGTGGATTGAAACACAGGCCCAGCAGCAGGGAACATCCTGGTTAAAGGAATAAGGCTAGAAAGGGGGCATGTGTTTTCAATCCCAAATCAGGACTGTGGTAAGGCAGGAGAGAAAAAGACTTCTTTGCCAATAATTTTACTTCCATTGTTGTTTATAGCATTGAATGGAGCATTGTGTTCCAGGAATATCACTTCCTCTAATTCCCAACAATCTTGTGAAAAGCATTATTTTTATCTGTTTACAAAATGGGGATACTGAGGCTCTAAAAAGATGTTAAAACTGTTACTCAGGTTGTACGTAGTAAAAGCTGGATTCAAACCGAGGCAGAGTAGCTCTAGACCTAGAGCCAGTAACCAAGGCAGCGTACTGTCCCCCATACTGAAAACAAGGACATCCAGGTTCCATGGGACAGAATGGGTAAAATTAGGACCTTCTTGGAAAATCTGGCACCTGTGCTTGCTAAATCTTGAGGAATGTTCAGGGAGGGGGAAATAGTGGGGTTTAAGTGAGGATGTGGGAGTGGGTCATTGGGACAACACAGTAGCCATTTGCTACAAGTGGCATTGAGCACTTCACATGTGACTTGTGCAAATTAAGAAATTGTCTGAGTGTAAAACACACCCTGCATTTCAAAGATCAAGTATGAAAAAGAATGTAAAATATCTCAATTTTTGTAGATTACACATTGAAATGTTTCTAAAATTACATTTTAAATAAAGTATATTATTAAAATTAATTTTACCTGTTTCTTTTTCACTTTTTTAAGTGTGGCTATTAGGAAATTTTAAATTATGTATATGGCTCACATTATATTTTTATTGGGTACTGTTGATCTGGAATGCTAGGTAAAGCAGATTGGAATTTATAGAACCTAAAGATTAAGTTTTCTTTCCAAATTTTTTTCAGGGTAGCCCTTTTTTCTATATTAGGTATCTGTAAGAACCAACTAAAGTTTTAGCTAATTGTATATTGGCCTTTGATATGAAATAATGTCATCTTTGTCATGTGAAGGTGACCTCCAAATCATGTCCTGGTGTTGGCTCTATTGCACAGTTTAAAAAGAAAGCACACTGTTTTGGGGCCATGTTCATGGTGGAGAGTTTGTTCATCTCAAGACTTAGAATGAACCCTTTCATGTTTCTCTGAAGTTAATGGTTGACCAATTACATCATGACCTTTGAAATAACATACGGCTTTAGAATGGCCTCTGATTCATAATTTGTATCACGTCTCTGGCACCATAAAGTTATCACATATTCACCTGTGGGGGCCTGCCTTTAGGAATGGCCAGGAGATTTTGAATCTGTAAATGAGTTTGTAATGTTGAAAAGGGAGCCATACTAATGCTCTTATTTGCTTTTTAATTTGTGGTCTTTCAAAGATGAATAGTTACAAATTTAGACATTCTGGTTACACTCTCCCCATAATCCCATATTCTTTAATAACAATTTTCTACAAGGCTGCTTTTGTGGTTCTGAGTTCCTGATCTTATTTGCTTTTCCCTTGCAAATGTCAGAGGCTCAACTGCTGTGCCCTGATAAAGCTTTTGTGGCACTAATTCTTGGCTTGACCTTCATTTCTCAGAATTCTGGCCACAGAAAGCATTTCTTTGGCATTATATGTGTATATAGGACCTGAAAGGGAGTAAGAAGGCAAGGTTCCACAGCCATTTGTAAAAGCATTTTCCTTCAATCACAGTAATTCAGGCATGCACACAATCATTTAGCCAGAAATGGTGAGAAAACACAGAGGAGGTAAGCAGATGGACAGGGTGGGGATCAGCATTTTACTTTCTTCCTTGTTCCTGTGCTGCACTGTTGATGTGACAACTTCCTCACTCCCATGGACTTCTTCAGTGCCTGGAAGCAGGCTCCTACCTGGGGGCCAGCAGCTGCCTTCCCCTCCGTACCTAGCTCCTGAAGCCAATGGGCCCATCTCCTGGTGCATTTCCAAAGCTGACAGCTGCAGAAGGAAATTCATCAACAATATCTCCCTGACTCTAGGGTGATCGACTTACCACGACCTCCTTCTCCGAGATGAGGAGATTTCTCTTTTTTGTTATTAGATGATTCTCTACAAGCAGAAAGAAATGCTAGTGTTTGTTTTACAGTTGATACTGAATTATTTGGACACTTGATGTTTCTCTTCATTTTGTATATTCGCTTGTGCTGTCTTGCTGTGGCCAGAGGAGACTCTGCTGCCAAGGCATTTTTTTCATAGAATTGAAGATTCTGATGCCTTTTATTTAGGGAGGCTGTTTTATATATTTTCTCTTTCCCCACATACCGTCTGTAGGAACTATTCAGTGGCTTCTGTTTCTTTCTGATTATAGCAATGAGGCATTTCTATATGAAGTAGAAAATGGGTCAGTGGGCAAATAAAGAGTGAATTTCTGAGACAATTATACTTTCTGCTTTGATAGCTCAAATGCCAAAGGGCATCTTTTAAATAAGAAATAGAAGCTCTGAACACATGCAGGCACCCCAGCAGGACTAATTGGCCTGGGATGTGGCTACTGAGAATGTTTGTTTTCTCCTGGAGAAACATTTCTGCCTTGAAGGTGGTTTGCAAAGTTGTGTATGTCATAGCTGCATAGTTAGGGAGAGCCTGCCTCATGAGCTGGTTCTTTATGAATCACCAGGCCAGCTCTCATCCTCTAGTCCCTCTGCTTTGAAGGTGTTTTGCTCTACTGTGTCCTTAAAGGCCTCATTATTGTTGATGTGCACAAAAGATCACCCAACATAGAGGTGGTTCTGGTCAGCTATTGCTATTATTGGGAACAACAAAGGATGCCTCTGATGGCAAAACTTTACACCTCCCCTTTATCTATGGGAAGCCCATCACTAGAACTGACATTATCAAACTTTAGTTTCTTGGGCTCCGGAGGTGGGGCAGGTGGTCCAAGGCCTCAGCCATGCCCCCCTGAGGTCCACATCCAGCCCAGCCATGACCCAGCCACCACCGGAAGCCCCCTGGGCTCCCCTGCCAGAATGAGGGGAGTGCCATGGGCTTCGACCACTCTCCCAACTTCTTCCTTCTCCCACCCTATCCCTATTCTCTTGCCCCTCTCACCTCCCCCCAACTGCTCTGCAACAACATCATAGAATGTAAAAATATAATAATAATAAAAATAAATTAATTAATTTAAAAAAAGAAACCTTGGACTTATTTGAAGAGTTGTAATCAGGAAAAAGAAAAATATTTGAAGTAAATATGTCAAAATGGTAGTACTTTTCAGATCTAGGTGATGAGTAATTTGGGTTTATTTATAGTGTCCTTTATCCCTTAATATGTGTATTAAATTTCTATAAAGCAAATTAAACAAAAAACAATCACACACAAACCTTAATTTCTTCTCTGAAGTAGAGAGAGAATATTCCAGAATAAATGATGAAATTTTAGAGTTAAAGCAGAACTTAGAAGTCAGTCCTGAACTCAGGTATAACCTGCTTATAAATGTGGAATCTAAGTCCCCGGGATTTAAGCACGTTGCATAAAGAGACACAGTAAGTGAGCCGTGGAAGACTTGTCCTGTTTCCTCAACTGTGACAGTGTGTCTCTTGTTCAGTTTCTGTTTCCCAGTGCACTTAGGTAGTCAGTTAAATGACAGAAGATTTACCCCTTCTTCCAACAGTTTTCAAGGGAATATTAAACTCACTGGGTTGCCTAAATACAAATAATCATTATTTAAAATGTGTTTGTTTTTCTGGGGGTTTGAATCTTGAAAACTGAGGAATGAATTTGCATTCTGTGTTATGAAATCCACGCATATTCGGGTGGGAAATTACAGCACAACTCTAGGTTCATTGTAAAAATGCCAACAGCTGGCTGAATTTCACTTCTGAAGAGATAGAGTAGACATACTTCTCCGTATTTCTCCCACTAAAATCCCTGGGCACTGTATCGAAGACAAGCATAACAAGACTATGAAAGAGGGACAGGAGATGGCAGACTGGCTGTGTACCTTGGGAATGGAGGAATGAGATGGTGGTGAGTTCCCTGGGTTTTCTTTTTGCCTCATAGATCTGAGACTTGGAGGTGAAAAAGCTGGCAACCTAGAAATACCAATTACCATAGGCAAAAACCCTACTACCCCCAAAAACCAACAAAAGTCAAAGGACTAGGAAAGGGGTAGCTGAACACAACAAAAAACTTTTAAACAATAATTTTTATACTCCATTCAAACAACACAGGAAAAAAAAATTGTGTCCTCCACCCCTACCCAGAAAAAAGGCCAAGTGGAGATCTGGGATTTTTATCCTCAATGACCAGTAATGAGCCCTCCACCTCCTTTGTGGTATAGGTGAAGCTGCACCTGGCAGAAACAAGGTGCCCCTTCCCTCTCCCTGTCAGAATGGTGTCAGAGGAGCCCTAGTGGAGAGTAAAAATTTTACCACTTCCCAGTAGTAATGAGGCCAACCCACTGTGGAGTCAATAGAGACAATATGGGGAGCTGGAATTCCCACCCTGCAGTAACAAGCTCCCTCCTCAGGTGTCAACAGAGGCCAGATAGGAAACCTGGATTTCTACCTTTCTCCAGCAGTAACAATGCCAGAGAGGTGTCAGGAAAAACCAGCTAAAATCAGAGATTTAAATAAAGTGCAGGGCCTCAGAACATAATGCAAAAGAGGCTCAGCCATCAAAAAAAATTTACTCATCATACCAAGAAGTTAGAACTCTCAAACTGAATGAAAAAGAAAATCAGTAGATGCCAACACTGAGATGACAGAGGTGATGGAATTATCAGGCAAAGATTTTAAAGCAGTCATGATAAAAAAAAAACTTTAATGAACAATTTCAAACATGCTAGAAACAAACAAGCCTGAACAAAAAAGTAGAAACCCTCAGCAAATAAATAAAATACATAAAGAAGAACCAAATAAAAAGTTTAGAACTGAATAATACAGTAACTGAAGCTCAATAGCAGAATGGAAGAACAGAGGAAAGAATAAGTGAGCTGGAAAATAGAACAATAGAAATTATCCAGTGTGAACAATGGAGAGAAAGTAGATTGGACTGAAAGAATGAACAGAGCCTCAGGAACCTCTAGGACTATAATACAGGACTTAACACTCAAGTTATTCGAGTTCCAGAAGGAAAGGAGAGAGAGAGAGCTAAAAAAAAAAAAATACTTAAAGAAATAATGGCTGAAAACTTCCCAAATTTGACAGGAGACAGAAACCAAAGGAAAAAGAAAGAAACCAAGCGAATACCAGAGACCCATATAAATCTACACCAAGCCACATTATAACTAAACTTCTGAAAGCTAAAGACAAGGAAAAAATGTTGAAAACAGCCAAGGTAAAATGACATCTTACCTAAAGAGGAAAAACAAGTAGAATGACAGCAGATTTCTCAATAGAAACCATGCAGGCTGGAAAAAAGTGGCACACATTTTTCAGGTGCTGAAAGGAAAGAGCCATTAACCCAGAATCCTATATTTAGTGAAAATATTCTTAAGGAATAAAGGAGAAATCAAGACATTCTCAGATGAAGAAAAACTAAGAATCTGTTGCCAGCAGACCTTTGCAAAAAGAATGCCTACAGAATGTTCTCTAAACAGAAAGTGACAGCAGAAGAAATCATAGAAGGAAGAAAATAATATGGCAAGCAAAAATATTGGTAAATGTAATATGCTTTATCTTCTTCTAAATATGTTTTCTTAATTATGTTTGACCATTGAAGCAAAAATTATAACACTGTCTGATGCAGTTCTAAATGAATGTAGAGGAAATATTTAAGAAAATTTATGGTAAATGAGATAGAATAAAGGGACAAAAGAGAGATAAGGTTACTATTTTTCACAGAGCTGGTAAAATGACTATACCAGTTAAGTGTGATATGTTTTATATACATAAAATATCATAACTACCAACCACTAAAAAAGCTAAACAAGGAGATACATTTAAAACACTCCAGATAAATCAAAATAAAATTCTAAAAAACATTCATGTAACCCACAGAAAGGCAGGACAAAGAAAACAGAGAAATGAAAAACTGGGAAATATCGCATATGTAAGCCCTAACATATCAATAATGACATTAAATATAAATGGCCTAAATACAAGTTGAAGACACAAATTAGCAAAGTAGGTAAAAAGACATGCTTCAAGGATATGCTCCCTACAAGAAACTCATCTCAAATGTAATGATATAGGTAGGTTTAAAGTAAAAGTATGTAAAACATATGTCATGCAAAAATTAATTTTAAAAAACAGGAATAGTTATGTTAGTATTAAATTAGCTATACTTCAGAGCAAAGAAAATCATAAACAGAGAGGGACATTACATAATGGTAAAAGGGTAGATCCACCAAGAAAACATAGCAATTCTAAATGTACGTTCATCAAACAACAGAGCTTGAAAATATGTAAAGCATAAAGTGATAGAACTAAAACTAGAAATAGACAAGCCAACAATTAGAGATGAAGACTTTAACAATTCTCCCAACAACTGATAGAACAACTAGGCAGATAATAAGCAAGGGTATAGAAAAAATCTATACCACTATCAAGCCACAAGATTTAGTTGACATTCATAGAACTCTTCCCCCAACAACAGCAGAATACATATTATTTTCAAATGGCAACAGAACGTATGTTGATATAGACCATATCCTAGGCCATAAAACAAACCTTAACAAATTTAGAAGATGTGAAATCATACAAGATGTGTTCTAACCCAATGGAATTAAGCTAAAAATCAATATCAGAAAGATAAGAAGAAAATCTCTAAACCCACTGAAACTATAGAACACATTTCTAAATAATTCATGGGTCCAAGATGAAATCTGAGAGGAAACAAAAAAATGCATTGAACTGAATCAAAGTGGAAATATTATATTTCAAAATTTATGGGAAACAGCTAAAGCAGTGCTGAGAAGAAAATTTATAGCACTAAATTCGTATATTGGAAAAGAGGAAAAGTCTCATATTAATGATCTAAGATCACACCTTAGAAACTTAGAAAAGAACAAAATAAACCCAAGCAGAAGGAAAGAAATAATAAGAATCAGAACTGAAATCAACTACGTTGAAACAGAAAAACAAAGAAAATAAATGAAACAAAACCTGGTTCTTTGAAAAGATAAAATAAATTGACAAATCATTAACAATATTGACAAAGAAAAATAGAAAACACAAATTGCCAATATCAGGAATGCTACAGACAGTATCAATATAGACCCTATAGACATAAGAATAGTGAATACTATGAATATTTCTATATGCATAAATTTGATAACTTGGATAAACTTAGAGAAATAGTGTTCTCCCCCATTTACTGGTGTTTGAGTATGAGCTATAGGCATACATAGTAGTATTTGCAGAGACTACTAAGCTGAGTATTTCTTTTTCTTAAACCCATTTTTAGATATGCATGAGTAAGGAATATTAAGAATGTTGGATGAGTTTAAGAATTTTATGATTTGGGGATTTCCCAAGAATTTTTGGGAATTCTGATTTATTTCTGACTGCTGAAAATTAGTATTTGTAGGGAATTTGGAAACACTAGCCTTAGCTGTAGTCCCTTTGAGGGAGGAGCCAGAACCACAGTGTGGCCAGTACAGCCTCACAGGGGAGTGGTGGGGGATTTATGGAGCTGGAAGAGACAGGAATGGGAATGGGGCCACTGAAGGCTGACTTCATGTGCACTTCTAACCTGAGAGCCCTGGTGTCTCCAAGAAGCAAATAAAATGTGGTAGGGTAGTTATAAGTTCACTCATAATGATACGTCTCTAGGACTGCTTATGTTGGCCTGTGCTGAGTGCACAGCCAGGTGTGCTGCACTGAAACTTGAGTAGACACATAGCACAGGAAGAACCAGAGGTCAGACCACATAGCTACAGCACGCAGAAAAATGCTCACGTGTAATACAGGAGGACTCCCCAAAAGGGAGTTCACAGTTCTGGGTTCCTTCATCCTGGCAAATTTCTCACAGGTCTCTAACCACACTCTTGAGCACTTGTGATTTATACAGTAGATCCCCTTATCTGTGGGGGATACTTTCCAAGACTGAGTGGATGCCTGAAATCACAGCCAGTATCGAACCCTATACATACTATGCACAGTTTTCTTTTGTCTTCTTCATAGTTTCACAGGTAGAAGATTTGTTCTTACCGTAGATCTTAGCAACCTCAGCATAATTTTTTTTTCCTTCTTCCCTTATTCAGTTCAGAACTTTCACCTTTTCACTTAAAGGAAGTGCTTTACAGCTTCTTTTTGGCATATCCAAATTGCCAGCATCACTACTTTTGCACTTTGGGACATTATTAAGTAAAATTAGGGTTACTTGAACATAAGCGTTGTGATACTGCGACAGTCAATCTGATAACTGAGAAGGCTACTAAGTGACTAAGAGTGGGTAGTGTCAACAGGGTGGATATGCTGGACAAAGTGATGAAGGGATGATTCATGTCCCAGGTGGGATGGAACAGGACAGCATGAGATTTCATCGCACTACTCAAAACGGCCCACAATTTAAACTTTAAGAATTGCTTATTTCTGGAGTTTTCCATTTAATATTTTTGGATTGTGGTTGACCATGGGTAACTGAAGCCTCAGAAAGCAAAACCTCAGATGAGGGGAGACTACTATATTTAATTTTTACGTGTATATGTTTGTATACGTATATGTATCTCCTTTGCACTGAAGTGAAGTAACTGGACCAAGTCCAGGTTGTCCTTCTCCAGGGCCTTGAACCTGAAACCCACTTATCTTTGTGGTCTGCCTTAGTTCAGTGCTTTACAGACTTGGTCAAATGTATTCCTCACATTACCTGTGTGAGGTAAGCATTATCCCCAATGAAATAAAAGTTTGGTGAGGTAAAGGTCACTGACCCAAAGTCTGAGCTGGTGTCCACTCTTATATCTTCCTGCCCCTCCAGGCCTTGACACTTGACCACCATGCTCCAGCCCAGGTTAAATAATTTAGTGATTCCAATCACTAAAACTTGTATTTTAGAGTTAGAAGGGCCTTCATGAGATTGTGGATGGCTGTTCCCTGCCTCCCTACAGGCAAGAATTTCTTATTCTCATATTAGAGATGAGCTGTCTGAGATATTAGCATTACGCATGTGCCTTGCACGAGGTCAAAGAGTAAAATGTGAAAGAGAAACTGGAGTCTTGAGGTTTGTTCTGTCAAACCATGTTGCTCTTTTCTTGGCTTTCACCGTGAAGAACAGACAGTTTAGCTTAAGGGATCAACAAATAATTTGAAAAAGGTCATTGCAGACTAGACCTGTCCTTTGTTCTTTCCCTTTCTTTGTCAGACCATTGCTTGGCTTGACTGACCACGATTGGATTCTAGTACACTCATGTGAGGATTCCCTTTTCAGCCAGTGATATTTAAAGTCAGGTGTGTGTCTGACTCTGATGTGTTCGTCTTCTAAAGATAGACAGAGCCACCTTCAGCGTATTTGGGGACAAGATGCTTGTTTCCCAGGACAATAGCAAACATGTTCCTTATCACTAGTGTATTGTTTTTATTGAACCATAGTCTTGTTTCTTTCACAAGTCAGGGTCTTTGACACTTTATCTTCACCAGGGTTTCTGAGGTAGAGATCCAGTGCATTTTGCTCATGTCCTTTGTTTGTTCACTTTGGGGAAGGAAAAGGGTGTGAACATTCCCAGAATGTCTTCTCTGTGCCGGGATTCTCCTGAACAGCGTCTAAGGCCAGGGGAAAGCCTCTGGATCAAGATTCAGACAAAGTTCTGCTCTTTACCCTCTGTTCAGGCCTGTCTCTCTGATGTAGGCCACCCGGTGCTTGTGTATTTGAGGCCTGTCATCAATCTGAGGAACTGGAATTTGCCCAGTAGTGCACAATGTGGCCTTTATTTGGTCTTGGCCTTCATGTTTAAGCTTAATTAACAAAGGAGCTAGTGAAAGGGACTTAGATAACAGCTACAAAATAAGCAGAGGCCCGAAAGTATGATTTGATAAGGAAAATGAAAACAATGAATGATACGGGTTAACTGCTCATTTATGACCACTGCTGACTTTAACTTTCATAACAATAGTAAATTTTGTTTAGTGGCACTAAGAGAGCTTTTAGTTTCCCTGAATTCTCACCAAGGGAGAACTAGCCTCCTTTTATATATATGTGTGGTTTTGTGGAGAAAGAGAGATAATTTAGAACTGTAGTGAATTAAATCATAAGTGGAATTGTAAAGAGAGAGAGAGAGAGTAAGTAGAATTTAAATGAGAAGGAGGAGGAGAAAGAATTAGGGATTAGGGTCCAGAGAAGCAGATTCTAACCAGCTTTAGCTAAACTATAGTCTCCATGCCCAGGAGAAAGCAGGAAGCTTAGCACCACCCACGAAACTGAAACTGAACACACCCGTGTAACCAGCACCCAGATCAAAGAGCAGGAACTGACCACCTCCTAGAAGCCACTCTGTTCTCATTTTCAGCCACTGCTCCCCAAAAGAAATGCCAGTCTGACTCCTAGTGACATAAATTAATTTTGTATACTTTTAAACTTTATGCAAATAGACTCATACAGTATATCCTCTTCTGAGTCTGGTTTCTTTTGTTTGATATTGTTTATAAGATTCATCCAGATGTCACACATAGTATGGACAATTCATTCTTATTACTCTATAGTATGCAATGTGTTGATCCATTCTACTACCTATGAGCATTTGGGTAGTGTCTGGTTTGAGCCTGTTGTAGATACGTCTGCTGTGAGCATTGTCTTCCAGTGACCCTGTGGATGCATTTCCATTATATATACACCCAGGAGTGGAATTGCTGGGCCACAAGGCATGCACGTGTTAGCCAGAACACATATTGCCAAACAGTTTTCCTAAGTGGTTGTACCAGTTTACACTCCCGCCAGCAGCTTGTGACAGTTCCAGGTATTCCATATCCTCATCAAGACTTGGTATTTTCTCTTTTCATTTTAACATTCTGGTGGTTAGTAGGTGCTGGTATAACAGATGAGAAAGCTAAGGCATGGAGCAGGGCCTAATACTCCCTATCTTATCAGTGATGGCAAAGCAGGAGTTTGAGCCCCCACAGCCTGGCCCCAAGGCCCATGCCCTTCCCACCCTGTTATCCTTCCTTCCTCACAGGAGATGTTTCCTTCCTTGGGTGATGATCCACTTCGACTAGCCCTGGCCAGCTCTCTGTCCACTGTAATGATAGGTCAGTCAGCCTCTGTGGGCCCTTGTGTACAAATATTTTAACCAAACCTGAAATGTCAGCTATTCAATTGAGACAATTTTAAAACATCATTTCTGGATTTTATAAAGCTGTAGGCTACCCCAAAATTTCACTTTGGCCTCAAGTTTAAAACTTTAAATCCCATTAATGAACTTTCAAATGAACCACAAAATTGGCTCACTTTTGGCTCATCTCTTTGTCTTCTCTGTCCAGATTCTGAAGGAAAAGCCCAATTCCATCAGACAGCAGGGGAAAGAGCAGCCAGCTCACAGCAGAGCCTTCCAGCAGGAAAACAGGCCGAGTAGGCAACATTCTAGCATCATTCAGTCTTTTCTGTAGCCCTTGGAAAGGGCACTTAGGAAGACTACATAGTTGCATGGAAAAATGGGCAAAGAGTAGTTAAAAAATAAAGCAAGGAATAAAATGTTATGACCCCTGGAACTACATCTAATAAAACCCACACATACCTGCACATGTGTGTAAGTTAGAAAGAAAAGGCAGAGAGCTAATAGTAATTGTCTTAGGTTTGTAGAATAGTGGGTGGGTTTACCGCCTTTTCTATATTTACAGAATTTTTGCAAAGTGCCTGCATTAGTCTTGTAAAGAAAAAAGTTAAACTTATAATTTCTAAAAAGATAATTTTTCCTTTTATGTTTTTGCTGCCTATATGTGGGAAAATTAATTAGAACTATAATTGTTTTGAAGCCCTGGAATTATTATGTTTAAAAATCATAGAACCATAATGTAATGATTGACAGGGTAATACAATAAAATAAATATCAGCAGCCAATGTTCCAATGAGGAAAAGTGGAATTAAGGAGAGTATAATCCCTGGGTGTGTATAATATGTATTATTAATGGTTATATATGTGTGCGTATATATGTGTGTATGTATACACATGTATATATTAGTTATCAGTCTATCCTAGTTCTTATTAGCCCCTCTTTGTAAGATGAGTAGGGATACTAAAGAACTGAGAAGTGAAATATGTACAATTTGTGTGAAATAGTAGATATGTATTAGTCAATAAAATAGACTTTTGAGTATGTGTTTTTTATGTATGTGTGTGAACTTTAACGCATTTAAATCATACATACATAAATTTGCATGGAAATACACAATATTATATCATTAGCTATTTTTTGGTACTTATATTCTGAATTATTTTTCTTCATATTTTATTGTGTTTGCAGAATTTTTTATGTTGAGCATATGCTTATGTTTAAATTTAAAATGTCAAATAGTCCCAGGTAATATTTGAAACTTGCAAAACCCATTTGTAAGGTGGATAAGGATTCTGGGAAGGAAAAGGCAGTGTTGTAGAAAGATAGTGCTATTCTCTATTTTCCAAAGGACCATTGGGTTATATTGTTCAAACCCCAATTCTCTTTGTTTTTAAGTAGGTGATGCAGTAGAATTTTGAAAGTTATACTAGGTATTTGCTGACAATGAGAACATATTTGTGGCTTTGTTTTTTCAATGGCATATTTTATTTCCTATCAGATTTATGAATTTAATAGCTCCCACTTCTTTATTTACTTTAAGAGAGAGAAAATTAATCATTTTATTTTTTAATGGTACATGATTTCTTCTTATTTCTCAAAGGTTTTGTTATGAGACAACAGGGTTCCCTTCCTTAGAGAACACAACAAAGACCAGGGTAGGAGGAAAAGGCTTTATTACTTGCAAGTAAAGAGAACACTGGGGATAGCTCCCCATGCAATGTCTTCCTGAAGAAGGGAAAGGGATCATCTTATGCAGCCAAAGTTCCTACATATTTTCCCACCTAAGTTCTCATTTAGGTCCTCTCATGTAAATGAAGGACACAAGCTTGTTCAATTTGGATTGGTGGACTATGGGACATAGTTCATTGGTCAGTTCTAAGACAAATTTGCATTTGGACCTGAGAAGGAATGTGGCCTTTGGGCAATAGCAGGACCTCACAAAGTTGTTACATGAGCTAACCGTGGAGCCCTCAGCTAGTACAGATTACAGTCCATAGGTGGTGAATTGAGACTTCCTGTCATGACTGACCCATGACATTAAACAGGAGCAGGTAGTTGTGAAGATCCCACCTCCTTCTTGTGCAGACATTCACCAAAGTTCATCTCTGGGGCTCGTATTTCAGTTTCAGCAGATACATTTTGAAGGCAGTCTAGAATTTCATGGTTCATGACTTCCTGCCTTCTCCTGCAAGAACAGAAACTCAGAACAAAAGGTTATGACTGGTTAACTTCCTGTTTCGGACCTCTTACCTGCAGCGAGTGCCTGGTCATTTAGAAGACCCTGGACACCAGGATACAGTTTCACTCTACTTGGATGGATAGTGAGGCATTATTCACTGTTTGCATTTAATAGTTATTAAGCCAAACAATGGAATAAAAATGCATAGGAAATCAAATAAGCATAATTTGGTTCATTAAATTGTACTTCTTTAAAAACTGCTTTCTGATTATAAACATGTAACAATATAGAAAACTAGGAGAAGGACATAGAAGTTAAATGAAAATAAAAGTTATATGTAATCTCACCCCTTAGAAATAACCATCATAAAAACATTGCCAAATTGCCGTCTTAGACATTTAGCGTTTATTACCGGTTACTGCCTTTAATGGGTATTTATTGAGCCTCACGGTATGCATTGCTGTACTTTGGGAAAAGTTCGTGAGCAGGACAGATAAGATTCAGTTCCACATAGTTTACTGTCTGGGTGGGTTCACTATGTGTGTATGTGGAGGAGCATATAAGAGGGAGAGGAGGGAGTGGAAAGCAAAACAGATAAGTACCTTGTCAGTTTCATACAAGAACTGCCATTATGGGGGAAATATAGTCTTATACTGTATATCTTCAGTAGATAGGCTTTTTAAGCAAATTGGCATTCTATACAATTTTCCTCCACTTAATATTATATTAAGCACTACCCTATACCATTAGATATGGCTGTATTATGTTGTTCTGTAATACCATGTCATATCATATATCACATACCATCATATATGAATGCATCTTAATCTATTTAGCCATTCCTTGATTGCTGGATATTTGGGTTCTTTGCGATTTTTATAACATAAAGAGTGCTGCAATGAACATCCTCGTATATTATGAAATTTTATCATCTTCTGCAATCTTTTCTCCTTAAAGTTCATTTCTAAAAATAAAATTACTAGCTTAAATGTGTGAAATAAAATTTTTCCAGCTACTGGGACACACCACCGAGTTGGTTTCCAGAAGGTTGTGCCAGCTACCCTCCCAGTGTTTGCTTGCTGGTGAAACATTTTATGTTTGATCTTTCTGAACTTACGTCGACAAAACCTTGTGGATAGCATCTGAGTGAACATGCTGTGTGGTGAGTTCTTTATGGCAAGTGCTGTTTGGCAGGGGCTCTCTGTTTATCATTGATTGAGAAAATAGATGGAGCTGAGTTCTGTGTGCCCCCATAACAATGTTAGCAGCTCTTGGGACTTAGTACCTCTCTGGCATTCAGAATAGGAAATGGGTGTTAAATGCAGGTCAGAATAAGAAAAGAGTACTGTATCAGTGGAGTTCCCTTTGATCTCATTGTGTGTAAAGCATGCAAGGCAGAAAGGACCACCACTAACCTTCTCAGAAATGATAAGCTCTTGAGACTGTGTGCCAGAACAAAAATGTTATATGAATCTTGCTGCAACGCTGCATTTACATATATCCTAGGAATTAACATTGATCATTTAGGCCCAACACATTCAGTTTCTGGATTTTATAGAAATAGGAATTAGCAAATTTTCCTTGTAGTTTAGATATATTAATTTAATCAACAAAGATAAGTAGTTTTAAAAAAATTAAATAAGATGCTTGTTCGCTTAGGAACAGCTTTCCAGCTGTGGATTTGGTAATGGAGTGTTCCCATGAACACACATAGTTATGATGCCTTTGACTCTTGTGTTCTATAGATTTATCTAGGGCACCCATGACTGAGACGAGTTTCAGTGATATGATCTTACTGCTCTAGAAATTTTCTCTTTCTGATTTGGAAGAGCTGTAGTTCATTAAACTTTTGGACGTAATTGCTTTGATAGCTGACCGTAATTTATGACAACTTTCTCTTTTGTTCTATGTTTTATAAACCCTATACTTCTGTTTAATATTATTAAAGTTTGATGATGGGTCCATCCAATGAAGAAAAACAAGTGGAAAACACCTCACTGTTGTTTCATGTCCCTATCACCATGCAGTGGTTCTGTTTTTAGAGCAGGTTCTTAGAGTTAAAGTGGAAGTGAGCATCTCTCTGCTTTAGGAGAGAGCTCACAGCTGATGATAGTTGACCCAGGGCGGGCTTGAGGCATCATGGCTTTTTATGTTGAGGTGCTTCTGCTTAGTGCTCGAATTTTGGTAATTGCTTGCTGGTCTCCTTTCCTGAAGTTACCCAGTGTACGACCACAGTTCTATGAGACCAGTACGTTTCCCTGGAATTACCTCTTAATTAACTCTTCTGGCACTTAATCATCAAAAGCCCTATTTAATATCCAGGCTGCATAGGAAAGTGCTAGAAGGGATTTCTTTTACTAGCAATAAGATAAGGCCCTTTGGAGCCCTATTAAATTGATTCTCATTAGACATTGATTCATGGAGCCAAGCGTTCACCAGCTTTCTGCTGCTGTTGTGTTGTGGTTTGCATTTAGATGGGCTTTGTAGAGACACTCAGACTTAAAAGACTGGATCCTGATCGTTTCAGTATGTCCTGAATTTGTGAAGCTTTGTGGCAGTAGTGTTTGCTTTGTGGTATTCACATGGTTTAGGAAAAAGAGAGAGGAACCAGGATAGTTTGGGGCATAAACCAGGGCCCATCGAACTGTTCACACCCCATCCCACACAGCCCAACAAAACCAAACAAAAAGAAATTGAGGACAGGAATTTGAAAGTACTATGTAGTGTGCTTTGGAACTATTAAAAATCATGCTATAGTAGGCTCATACATTACTGGGTGGGAGTTTAAACTGTTATTCCCTCTACGTAGAGTGATGTGGCTATAAATATCAGAACTACAAATGTGTGTAGCCTATAACCTAGCTATTTCATCTCCAAGAATTATCCTACAGATATGCTTCATACATTTGAAATATTGTGTGTTTGAGGTTATAATTGTAACATTGTTTAACATATACACCAATAAAGTATTGGGAAAATAAACTATAGTACATCCAGATAATGGAATGCAATGTTGTTATAAAAAAGAATAAGGAAGTACTCTATACTGACATACAAAGATCTCCAAGATATAGTAGGGGTCTTTAAAAAGTTTCTGGAAAGATTTGTATTTTAATTACATTTTTCCATGAACTTTTTAAAGTACCCTCCTATTAAGTAAAAACAAGGTTCAGGACAGTGGACTGATACAATTTATTTTAAAGGGGACTAAAATACTGAAGGAAGAAAGCAGGGGAAAGAGAGGAGAGAGGGAGAGATATTCTGTATATGTATAAAATATCTCTGGAAGGATACATATGACACACAACTTCGTGGGAGAGGAATTGGATAGCTAAAGGATTTACGGAAATGAATTAAAGGAAATTAAATTTTTCTTAAAGGAATGAAGGAAATGACTTTTTATCGTGAAGCTTTTTGTGCTTACTGTATTTTGAACCATGACACTATAAATGCTTGCATGATATTGTGGGATAAGTACTAACAGTTCATCAAAAGTTTATTTTCTTTTCTCCAGACTTTAAAATAATGCAACTGTACAAACACTGGTAAAAAGTGTGACTTATGTTTCCACTTTTCATTCTAAGCAGGACACTGAAAGATTCATTTTTCTACTTTCTGTATCACTGTATGACCCTGAACTATAAATATATATTAGTAAATTCCATTAATATTTTGCTGGAACTTGATCCTTCTGGTTTCATGGGTTTAGTATGCTAATAAAAATATTGTTATTTTTATTATTTTCATAAGATCTTGACTGGTACCTCTAGAAGGAGTCTCAGAGGTGGTTTGGGTGAGCCCTGTTTTGGTGGCTGGCCATTATGGGGAACCAAACCTATGACTTTAGGGTTATAAGGCTGTACCCTAACAAACTAAGCTAACCAGCCGGCCTTAGGTGAGCCCCATTTTACCTATGAGGAAGGGCAGCCCAGAGATATTAAAACCACATGCTTAACATTCACAGCTAGTCAGGGATGCCTGGCTGGTTTTACGTTTTATTTGGTTACCTTAATATATCTTTGGTTCAAGAAATCACAATTATGTCTGTGCATTTATTTAACCTCATTCCAAATGCCTCTAAATAATAGGAGTTTCATCAACAAGTCAGAAACAAGGAAGTACCTTCTAGTCCTCAACCCAAAGGACTCCACAGATGTTCAGGAACTTAGAATTACTTAAAATTGTTCAGTCAATTAAAAAGTGAATCAAAAGAATAACCTCAGGTTAAAGAAAAATGAAATATAAATTAAATGGTGAGTTATGAAACCTTTAAAATTTGAGTTAAGGTTAAAAAATGTTAAATAACTTTTCTTATGATTGTACAACCTAACATGATGTCACAAATAATTCTTAAGAGAGAAGAAAATGTAAAAAGCATTAATATAAACGCTACAATCCTTTTACTTGGTGGTGGAGAAGAGGAGGAGGGGTAATTCCATAGGCATATCCTTAGATACTGTTTTATTCTTTGTGGTGATAGAGAAAATAGGATTGAATGGTTTATAAATATGCAGGTAAATGCTAAAAAAAAAAAAAAATTTAGAGACTACATATTACTCCTGAGTAACCAAAGAAATGAAAAAAAAAAAAAAATCCAAAAAAGCTTTGGTCTCTAGAAGAAAAGATACTGGAGAGTGGTAGGAGGGGCGAGGGAGCAACAAAAAGCACTAAATAAAATAACATGAAAAGATCAAATATCCCAGTAAATGTGGATTTATTAAACTCCTTCATTAAAAACTAAAGACCCTCAAATTTAATAAAAAAGCAAAGTCAATGCTATTTCTAGAGACTCATCTAAACAAAATGACATAGAAAAGATAAAAATAAAGAAATTAATGTTGTGGTAGGCAGAATGTTAAGATGGCCCGAGGTTCCACCCCATGCAACCCCACCCAGGCAAACATGTCCTACATAATCATGCCAGGATTACGTGTGTTCCATGGCATTGCTGGCTCTAAGAAAGGGAAATTACCCACCTACCCAGAGGTAATTTTGGGGTAGGACCTGACCTAATTACGTGAGCCCTTTACAAACAAAATTTTTTCTGACCGATAGGAAGGAAGAGTGAGAGAGATAAAGTGTGAGAGGGATTTGATTGAGGCAGGTTCTGCATTGCTGAGACGGAGGCACTACCTGGCAAGGACCGAGAGCAGCCTCTCTGACAGCAGCCCCCGGCCAGTGCAAGATACCAAGGACCTCATTCCTACGACAGTAAGGAAATGAATTCTGCCAACAACCCAAGGGAGCTTTGAAGTGGCTCTTTCCCTAAAGTGAGTCTCCCATATGAGGACACAGATGACTCTACACCTTGATTCCAGCCTTGTGAGACCCTGAGTGGAGGACCCAGCTAAAAGATGCTAGACTCCTGACCCATGGAAACTGAGAGGTAATAAATTTAGCAGCAAATTAGTGTTGCCACTGAGTTTGTGGTGATTTGTTACACTGTAACAGAAAGCTAATACAGATATATCACCCACTAGTAAATTTTAAGCAAGACTGGGGTGCTATTAATACCAGGCACAGAATTCAAGGCAAAAAGCTTCAAATAGGACAACGTAGGTTTTTTAATTTTAAAAGGAGTAACCTATAAGTATATAAAAGTGAACAACATTATATGGTGAAGATAGCCTCAGATTCTGCTTTTAAATACTAGGAGGAATAGATGGACGCTCAGCTGCAGACATTAGCACATGTGTAAGAGTGCAACAGGTCAAACAGACATAAAGTAAGTTGTGGTGATACTTTAGGACAGGATTAATAAATTTTACTTGAAGGATGCTCTTAGTCTGGGTGACTGATCGTCTAGGTGCAGCCACTGTGGGCAGACCTGAAGACCCAGATTTCCCTCAGCACAATAAAAGATCCTTACAGTTTCCAAATTCCTACGAGAGAGCAGCTACCTCTGGACTCAAATGATTCCTGTCCTTGCATTGTCCCTAGACTGAGCTGGTGTTCCTGTGGGAGCCAACAGAAGTTTCCAAGTCTCTGAGGTTCTCAATCTCCTATAGTCAATTCTGTTCAAGTCCTCCAGTGTATAAGCCCAGAGTTGAAGCCCACTCCCTCCAGGTGGGAATATGGCCTGGGCACAAAGGACTCTCTTGAAATCCATGTTTTCACCCTGCAAGGGCTATCAGTGAAGCCAGTTGTGCCCTCCCATAACTCCACAATACGCTAGGACTGCACAGGACAGGAAGACCCAAAAGCACATACTCAAGCTTAAATGCTACTTGGATGTCAGATGTTCAGGCTCTACAATTATGAAACAATAGAAATAAATGGCATTTTATGGTCTACAAAGAATATACAGACTTTTCAAAATTTCATAAAATGTTTAAGAATTTAGTCATATGTTAGTCTAAAATTTTTTACAAAACTCATTAGATTACCTAAATGAGAAACTCTACACCGTATTTTTGGGTTACGAAAAAGAAGTTCTCTCCTGAATAATTTTTCAGTTACACACTGTTTAGAAAATACTATTAATGACAATGCTCTGTAGCATGTGGCCAGAGCTATACAAGAAATAATCATTTCAGTGATTTTATTATTAAACAAGTAAGCATAGAAATAATTAAACTAGAGATTCAAAAGTTGGGGGAAAAAAGAGTAACAAAAAGCAACTTGGGGTAATGAGAGAAAGGTATTAATAAAAATAAAAGCATAAATTAATTATTTAAGGAAAAAAAAGAGTAGGATTAGCAAATTAAAATAAAATCCAGCTAGCTTATTTCCTTTAAAAAAAAAAAAAAGGTTATGAAAAATGGAAAAACAAAACCAAACCAAAAACTAACCCCCACCTCCCAACAAGACTATTCAAAGAAGGAACGGCAATAGAACATAGGGAATGGGGGGGAGGGGGAATGTAATCTCAGGTGCAAAGTAGATTAACATTTGCAAGAGAAAACTAGTTTAAATCCTCAAAGTGTGGTGCACAGACCGCAGCAGGGCTTTCACCTGAGAGCTTGTTAGAAATAGACCCTCTCAAGCCCTGCCCCAACCCTACTGAATCAGAATCTGCATTTTAACAAGATCCCCAGGTGATTCATGTGCACTTTGCAGTTTGAGTAACATTGCTCTAAATCAGTGGTTCTCAACAGTGGCTGCACACAATAATCACTTTCAGAGCTACGAAAAAATAAAAAATCCCAGAGGTTCTGATTTCTGGCCAGCAGGAATTTTTAGGACTACATGGGTGAGAGTAACATGAAGCCAGAGTTGATAATCACTGTTCTAAATTATTCTATGCAAATAAACATTAAAACCTCAATGTAATGGATGACTTTTTAGAGAAATATAAATTTTCTGGGGGAAAAATTAACTAAAAATGTGGTACATCATATGAATAGATCACCAGTAACAGAACAGCCTAAAAATGTGTCAAATAACAACCTCGCAAAAGGCAGTAGATTCCTAAAGCTCCACATCTGAGTGTCAGATTCTCAAAGAACATAAAATGCTATGCTATTTAACATGTTGCAGTAAATTAAAAAAAAAAAAAAAGGAGAGAGACTCCCAGTTCTTCTTTATGAAGCCAGCATATACCTAATACTCAACCGGACAAAGACAGCCCAGAAAGTATAAAGCAATTGCAGATGTAAATGTAAATATCTAAATTCTAAATAAGACATTAGCAAATCAAATCTTACTTTATATTAGAAATAACACCAATAGGTTATATTTTTAAAATATAAGGATGCTTAAATATTAACAAATCTGTTAGTATATACTATGTTATTTAATATTAACAAATCTCTTAGTATATACTTTGTTATTCAAATTAATTTCTGATAAACATTTTTATAAAGTATAATTAATAAGATGCCTTATTAGCATAATAAATATTATCCAAATCAAACCAAAAGCCTATATCATGCTTAGGTTGCAGTGTTAGATAGAGTAAGGGTGATATATAACTGGCACCTACTCCTCCATTTACCCACCATGGAGACACAAATTAGCATGAAAACTGTTTAATACTCCCCAAGACATGGAATTTCTCTTAAGGCCAAGATTATGGCAAAGTTCCTGTTCCCACTATCCTTGAACTCTGTAATTGTTAATTTTATGTGTCAACTTGACTGAACCACAGAGTTCCCAGACATTTGGTCAAGCACTATTCTGGGTGTGTCGGTGAGTGTGTTCCACTATAAGATTAACATTTGAATTGGTAGACTGAGTGAGGTAGATTGCCCTCCCTAATGTGGGTGGGCCTCATCCAATCAATCTGAACAGAACAAAAAGACTGAGTGAGAAGGTACTGCTTTTGCTTGACTGTGTGAACTGGGACATTGGTTCTTCCCAGCCTTTGGACTCAGACTGAAACAGTGGCTCTTCTTGGGTCTTGAGCCCATCAGCTTTTGCATGGGAGTTACACTGTCAGCTCCCCCTGGTTCTCAAGCCTTCAGACTCAGCCTAGAACTATAGGTCAGCTCTCTTGAGTCTTTAGCTTGCTGGCTACAGATCTTGGCACTTCTGAGCCTCTATAATTGTGTGAGCTTATTCCTTACAATAAGTATCCCTCTCCCCTCTCTACCTACATCTATTTATATCTGTATTTATATCCATCCTATTGGTTCTTTTTCTCTGGAGAACCCTGACTAATACAAACACTGTGTTAGATACTGGTCTATGCAATTAAACCAAAAAACAAAGTAACAGGTGAAACTATTGGAAAAAGGACACAAATTGTCATTTTTTTTTAACATAAAAATACAATTATCTATTGGGGAAAGCAAATAAAATCAATTAAAAACTATTAAAAACAATTTAGGAGTTAAAAAAGATAGGTTGTATAACAAAACAAATTTTAAAATATGTAGCTTTATTTTATATATTAACAATAAAAAAGTAGAAAAAACTTTGACAGAAAAATATTTCATTCACAGTAGTAACAAAAGCATCCAATATTTGGAAATAAATCGTTTTAAAAACATGTAGGAGAGATACATGTATATACAGTCATGAGCTGCATAATGACATCTCAGGCAACAATGACCACATGTACAGTGGTGGTCCCACCAAGATTATAATGGCTATACCATATAACCTAGGTATGTAGTAGGCTATTACCATCTGAGTTTGTGTAAGTACACTTTATGATGTTCACGCAACAATGAAATCGCCTGATGCATTTATCTGAAAGTGTCCCCACTGTTAAGTGACACATGACATATGTACACTTAAACACACACATATATGCTTCAACATATATATATATAATGATACATTTATTTACATAGAATGCAATTTTACTTATATCAGTATAATATATATATATAATTATAAATATCTCAGGAAATTTTTGAAGATCGGAATAATTTTTAAAAAGAGACCATATTTTGAGATGTGTCAATATTAAAAGCTAAGTTCTCTTAGATTTATTTATAGCTATAATAGAGCCCCATTTAAAATCCCAAAATACAGTCCCTTTTTTTTTATCCCTTCCTTGCTTTCTTCTTCAACCTGACAACATGATTTTATAATTTATCTGGAAAATAAATAAGCTAACTGACCCAGGGATATTTTGAAAAGAAAATACAATTAGGAGGATTTGCTCCTTCTGATGCAAACAAAATAGGGGGCAGGGGATTTAAAGACTCAAAAATTAATGCAGTGTGGTGTCACCAGCAAGGTACATAATATTGGTCAACAGAACAGAATTGAGACTCCAGAAACAGGTTCAAGCAAATATAATATTTTACTGTAAGCTGGAATTGAGTACATGAGGAAGATATTTCAAGTCAGTGGTAGAATGATATATAAATAAAATTTTGCAGCAAAATTTAAAAATCTCTCTTATACCAAAATAAATTACAGATGAACTAAATATTTTATGTAAAACAAAACAAAACAGATTTACAAAAGTGTTAGGAGTTAAAGTAAATTCATAGATGGGATGGGAATCCCTGAGCTTGAAAGAAGGAAGTCAACTATAGCAACGTAATGTACTAGGTCACTGTCTAATTCTCTTGCTGAAAATACGTTGAAAATGTGGGAGGAAACAACAATGACAACAATATGAAATAGAGAAACAGAATTTTCAGAATGCACCCAGGAGCTGGGATAAAGTAGTGAAAATACCCAGAGCAAAAATTAGATGAGTCCTCAAAAAATTTCTACAGAGAAAGTTTTCAATATGAGCATTTTATATTTTAAAATTACTAATCACTTAAGGAAATAAGGCTATGTAAATAAAAGCCAGAGGCAGCAGAACCAGGTCTATAAAATACATAGAGAGTAGGATTAATAGCTACCGAGTATTTTTTTAAATGCTTATTAGAAGTCAGGCAAATATGAAAATATGAATAAAAAACAAACAAAATTTAAAAACAAACAAAAATAATTCATTAAAACAAAGTACATAATAACTTAAATAAAACCCTAACAAATGTATTACATAGCAGATTAAACACAGCTAAAGAGAGAATTAGTATACTGTAAGATGAATTTTTGAAAAAAAAATCTAGCATGAAGTACAGAGAAACAGAGATGATGATATGAAAGAGAGGTTAAGAGTCAGAGACAGGATGGAGTGAGGATGCCTAACCCTGGTCCTGGAAAGAAAAAGAGACAAAAAAAAAAATGGATTAGAGTAGTATTTGTAAAGATATTGGTTGAATTTCCAACAATTGATTGAAAGCTTCAATCAAGATTTTCATGAAGCTTAGTAATTCCCAAGCAAGTTAGTAAAAATAAATCTACACCTAGACTTCTCTTACTGAAGATGTGGAACACCAAAGACGGACAGAAGGTCTCAAAAGCAGCCAGAGAGAAAAGACTTACTTCAAAGAAGTAACAACCATACTGACCTTTGATTATCAGCCACTGAGCAATAATGTCTTAAGTGTGCGGAGAGGTGTTTCAGAGTAAAATTGTTAGGCTTTCGTGATGGATTAGACATGGGATAACAAAGGATGCATTTCAAAAATATTAAGTTTCTGGAATATGAAAAATATCTTCATTGAAATAAAAAATACTGAAAGAAAGCCAGATTTGAGGGAAAAGTTCATTAAGTGGCTTTGGACAAGGTGAGTTTGAGGTGCTTTGAGACATCAAAAGAAGATGAGGGTTTTATTTTTTCAGCCTATTACTTAGCTCACAGTTTCTATTTTGTCTAAAACCATGACAAGGAACTTGGTCAAATATCTTGCTGAAATTGATTCATACTATATCTATGACAATCTCTTGTCCTATCAGAAATGAAATTAGTTTGGTGTGAATTGATTTTGGGTTGCAGCTCTGCCACTTACCATGTGACTTTGGATATAACATACTCTATGTTTAAAAACCTCAATTTCTTTATCTATGTCATAGTATAGATATAAATATAATTATGCATAAATAAAATCATACAGCTCACTGAGGTGTTGTGAAGACTAAAGATGATGTTATATCTGAAAAACCTTTGCTACATATAATGCCTTATGAATCATTATATGTTAGTCATTCCTAACTCTTTAGAATCTGCTTTTTTTCTAAGTGCTTATTAGCCACCTGTTATACTGTCTTTCTAGAATTTTACCAGGCATTGATTTCAAGCTCTGTATTTAAATAGAATTCACCTTCTTCTCTTCTCTCCTTTGAAAAGTGGAATGACACCGATCTATTCAGAGTTCTCAGATCCTGTTCACAGACAGTGGTTTGTAATTACATTTGCAGGTTCTTTCTGGGCTCTGGGATATGATTTGTCTCAATTGGCAACTTGAAGCCAGTATAAATCACCTGTGTGCTTTATTGTTTTAAATAATTTTTTCTTGTCTTGGGTTCCAGTTTTTTATTTTAACTGGAAAATAGTCCAGTTAACATGGAGAAGATGGAAGAAAAAGAGCTGCTGAGGAGTTCTGATTTTTCTCACTAGCATCTGTTAACTAGCATTATACCATCTGCCCCAAACAATGTTGCTTATTGCTTCTTATTTCTATTTCCTTGGAACATAATTTCAGATGCCAGTTAGTCTGAATGTCTTAACTAATTCTGAGCTTTTTTGTAAATGTTCTTATAGATCTCTGCCATCTAATTTTTATGTTCTTTTATCTTTAGTATGTACTTATACTTTTCAAAACTGTGAATTATTCCAACTTTAGTTTGTGCATTTTAAATACATGGCCTCATTAGTGCACAGCAGTTTGCACATGATAGGTATTCTATGTTTGTTTGCTTGTGTGAATAAAAGGATGAATTAATGAATCAGAATTTTCCGTGTAGACACATTGGTTACTTCAGGTATCTTCCCCTTTCTTTCTTTTCAAGATCATTCACAATTATATTATCAATTGTTTTTCATTTATATATTCTATTTCTTTTTAAGTTGCATTCCATCATGAGTTTGACATTTTAATAATGCATATATTTTTCATGTTTTAAGAAATATGTTTTCCTGAGATCCTTTTCTGCACTGATTATGCTCAGCTTTTCATTTCTTTATTGTTATGAATTCTGAGATGTGATGATCACTTTCTCTCAAGGTTTCTGTCACTTAAGCATCACAGTGACTTTTTAATTTTTGGTATCTGATCTCAGCTGGCAGAGCTGGGATAACTGAATCTCTCTTTCCATTTGGTCTTTTATCCTGAGTTTCTTTGCAGTGTGGTGGCCTTGGAATTCCAGGAAGGACATGAGTAGAAGGTGAAGGCTCTTGAGGTCAAAGCTTATGGTTAGGCTGATGAACTTCAACTCTTGGTGAAAGAAGCAACAAAGAACTGGTGGCCATGTTTAATCTGTAGTATATGCTATTTTTCATCCATTTTCATTTATTTTCCCAGTAGTTTTTGATTGTATTGGCTTACTTGATACATAAATGTAAAATAAGTAAGACCAATGGAATCATCAAAATGTTGGCACTCTGTGCTATTTCCAATTATACCTTTTTTGTTTTCATGCTTAGTGCTCTTAGCAGAAATCCTCCTTCTGGCGGTGGTTTGGCATAGAAATAATGGTTATTAGTGATAAACTCAGTTGATATAATTTGGAAACACTGCAGGAGACAATGGCCATATGGTCCTCTTCTCTTGGAAAGACAGAAAAAAAAAGTAGTTTTGTCAGATAGGACTATTTCATCTGCCTGTAATTTAGACCACTGATCTAAATCTGTTTTACTAATTTCAAATCTTGATGCAATGTCAGTGTATTAAAATGAAACTCAAGCCCCCTGGCCTCAGCTCCATGGAAGATCTAGAACAACAACGCTTAGTCCTGGCTAGACACTGAAGTCTACTAGAGAGTTTTAAAAAATAAAGGATATCTATAATCAGATAGGAGGAATAAGTTCAAGAGCTCTATTGTATAGTGTGGTGACTAAGTTAATGACAACATATTGTATTTCTGAAAAATGCAAAGATAGTGGATGTTAAGTGTTATCACTATAAAAATGATAACTATGTGAGGTAATGCATTTATTAATTAGCTGGATTTAACTATTCCATGATGAATATACACTTCAAAACATCATTTTGTACATGATGAATACATTCTCCACCACCTTGCCAAAAAAACCCTACACTGTCCCAATATTGTTATGTACTTGGTTGGGTTGGGTTTAGGCAATGGAGGTTGGTGAAATTCAGTTGGAAATATTTTTTTTAAGCTTCCAAATGTATCACCTTAAAGAACTAGATAAACATAACAATGCAATCCCAAAATTAGTAGACAGAAAGAAATAATTGTGATCAGAGCAGAACTAAATGAAATAGAGACCCAAAAAATGTTACAAAAGATCAATGAAACAAAAAGATGGTTTTTTTAGTATATGAGCAAAATAGACAAGCCATTAGCCAGATTAATTATAAAAAGAAAAGAGAAGATCCAAATAACAAGGATCAGTAGTGAAAAAGGAGACATTACAACTAATACCACAGAAATACAAAGCATCATCAGAGACTGTTATAAACAACTACACACTAACAAATTTGAAAACTTGGAGGAAATGGATAAATTTATGGACACATGCAAACTACCAAGACTGAACAAAGAAGAAACAGACAACCTGAACAGACCAATAGCAAGCAATGAGATTGAAGCAGTAATCAGCAGTCTCGCAACAGAGAAAAGCCCAGGACTGGATGGCTTTACTGCTGAGTTCTACCAGACTTTTAAAGAGAAATTAATACCAATTCTCTTCAAACTATTCCAAAAATCAAAACAGAGGCCATTCTCCCAAACTCATTCTATGAGGCCAGCATCACCCTCATACCAAACCAGACAAAGATAGAAAAAAAAAAAAAGAAAACTACACACCAATATCTCTGATGAACATAGATGAAATATTATCAATCAGAAAACAGCAATATATCAGAAAAATTATACAACATGATCAAAGTGGGATTCATTCCAGAGATGTAAGTGGTTCAACAGAAGCAAGTCAATAAATGTGTTGTACCACATCAACAAACCGAAGGACAAAAACCATATGATTGTCTCAATAGATGCAGAAAAAGCATTTGACAGAATTCAACACCTTTTAATGATAAAGACTCTCAGCAAATTAGGTATAGAAGGAAAGTATCACAACACAATGAAAGCCATCTATGACAAACCCACCACCAATATCAGCCCAAATAGAGAAAAGCTGAAACCTTTTCTCTTAAGAATGGGAACAAGACAAGGATGCCCTCTCTCACCACTCCTGTTTAATGGTGTTAGAAGTACTAGCGAGAGCCATTAGGCAAGAGAAAGAAATAAAGGGTATCCAGATTAGAAAAGACCAAATCAAACTGTCTTTGTTTGCAAATGACATGACCTATATATAGAAAAACCTAAAGACT
The DNA here is from genome assembly GCF_027409185.1 of Cynocephalus volans. Lineage (NCBI taxonomy): Eukaryota > Metazoa > Chordata > Mammalia > Dermoptera > Cynocephalidae > Cynocephalus > Cynocephalus volans. The sequence continues at coordinate 51,243,472 of NC_084470.1, forward strand.
CTACCAAAAAATTCTTAGAACTGATAAATGATTTCAGTAAAGCTTCAGGATGCAAAATCAGCATGCAAGAATTAGTAGTGTTTCTATACTCAAACATGAAGTAGCAAAGAAAGAAACCAAGAAAGCAAGCCCATTTACAATGGTCACCAAAAAAATAAACTACCTAGGAATCGATTTAACCAAGGATGTGAAAGATCTCAACAAGAACTACAAATAGCTGATGAAAGAAATTAAAGAGGACACAAAAAGATGGAAAGACATTCCACGCTCTTGGATTGGAAGAATTAACATTGTAAAAATGTCCATACCAGCTAAAGCAATCAATAGATTCAATGCAATCCCCATCAAAATACCAATGACATTCTTCACAGAAATAGAAAAAATAATCCTAACATTCATATGGAACAACAAAAGACCCCAAATAGCCAAAGCAATCCTGAGCAAAAAAAATAAAGCTGGAGGTATAACATTACCTGACTTCAAATTATACTGTAAAGTTATAGTAACCAAAACTGTGTGGTACTGGCATAAAAACAGACACTCAGACCAATGGAACGTGATAGAGACCCCAGAAATCAACCCACATACTTACAGCCAACTGGTATTTGACAAGGGCAACAGGAGCATGCATTAGGAAAAGGATGTCCTCTTCAATAACTGGTGCTTGGAAAACTGAACATTCATGTGTAGGAGAATGAAAGCAGACCTGTACCTCTCACCATATACCAAAATCAACTGAAAATGGATTGGAAACTTATATATAAGACCCTGAACTATAAACTACTAAAACAAAACATAAGGGAAGCACTTCAGGAAGTGGGACTGGGCAAAGACTTTATGAACAAGACCCCCAAAGCACGGGCAACAAAGCATAATAAATAAATGGGACTAAAAAAGCTTCTGCACACCAAAAAATAAAAAGGAGCAAAAAGACAACTTACAGAATGGGAGAAAATATTTGCAAACTATGCATGTGACAAGGGATTAATGTCCAGAATATACAAGAAACTCAAACAACTTAACAATAAAAAAACAAGTAACCCAATTAAAAAATGGGGAAAGGAAGTGAAAATATACAAATGGCTAACAGACACATGAAAAACACTCAACATCACTAAGCATCAGGGAAATGCAAATCAAAACCACATTGAGATATCATTTCACTCCACTCATACTGACCATTACCAAAAAGACAGAGAATAACAAACGCTGGTGAGGATGTAGAGAAAGGGGAACCCTCTTACACTGTTGGTGGGACTGTAAATTAGTACATTTGCCATTATGGAAAACAGTATGGAGTTTCCTCAAACAACTAGTGATAGAACTGCCAAACGATCCAGCCATCTTGCTCCTGCATGTATACCCAAAGGCATGGAAATCATCAGGTCAAAGGGATACCTGCATTCCCATGTTTATTGCAGCTCTATTTATAATAGCTAAGTTGGAACCAATCTAAATGTCCATCGATGACAACTGGTTAAGGAAAATATGGAATATATACACAATAAAATACTACTCTGCTGTAAAAAGGAATGAAATTCTGCCATTTATAGCAACATGGATGAACTTTTAGAAAATTATGTTAAGTGAAATAAGCCAGGTAGAGAAAGAGAAATACTGCATGCCCTCATTCATAAATGGGAGTTGAGAAAGAAAGAAAGATTTCTTAAACTCTCAGAAGAGCACGGAACTGAGGACACCAGAGGTAGGAAAGTGGGGTTGAGGAGGTTAGGGAGGAATCAGAAAAGGGCCACAAAAAGCGTTTACATTGTGTAATGATAAAATAGATAAATAAATAAAGTGCACTCAGAATAGACAAGCACTACTTTATCAGAATAGATAATCAATTTAGAACAGGGATTGGCACATTTTCTTCTATAAACAGCCAGGTAGTAAATATCTTAGGTTTTGCAGGCTACAAGCTCTCTGTTGGAACTACTCAACTCTGTCTTTGCATTATAAAAGCAGCTATAAATCATATGTAAATTAATGAGTGTGGTTGTGTTACAATAAACTTTATTTATGGACATTAAAATTTGAATTTCATGTAATTTTCACATCATGCAATAATATTCTCTCTTTTTTGTTGTTGTTTTTGTTTTTTTCCCCAGCCATTACAATATGTAAAAACCATTCTTAACTCATGAGTCATACAAAAACAAATGGTGGGCCTGATTTGGCCCAGGGTTCATAGTTTGCTGACCCCTATTCTAGAACATCCCTGAAAAGGTTTCTAGATCCACTGAAGCACTTCTCTCGTGGTCTCGGAAGAGGTTTTCATCATATTTTTTTTTTTTTAAATATCACTTTTTAGTCATTATGTTATTCTTTTTAAACAGTGTTATTATGGAATAGTTTTCATGCCATAAAATTAAACCATTTTAAGTGTACATTTCAATGATTTCTAGTAAATTTATAGGTTGTGCAATCATAACCACTATCCAGTTTTAAAATATTTTCATTGCCCTTAAAAGATCTCTTGTGAGTATTTGTATTCAGTCTCTTTTCCCACCCTATCCCCAGGTAACCACTAATCTACTTATTTTATCTGTAGATTTATCTTTTCTGAACATTTTATATAGAGAGAATTATACAATATATTGTTTTTCACACTTGGCTTCTTTCATTTAGCATACAATTTTTGAGTTCACCCATGTTGTAGCATCCATGAGTCTTTTATTCCCATTTATTGCTACATAATATTCTATGTATCCATACTGTGTATCTATATGGATATACCTCACTTTGTTTATCTGCTCTTTGTTTTGACTTCATTCTGGAAAACCAATTTTTCTTCTGTTACTATCAATAAAATCAGAAGCAGAGTTATCAGCTCAAGAAAATTTACTGGATTTTAATTTATGGTATTCAAAGGAATCACTAAAACAGCAAGTAGATTTGTGTGGAGGAACGAAAGTCTAACTATTAAACAATTAAGTATTAGTAATTATCATATAAATGTTATGGATTGAATAACTGATAGCAGAGTTAAATAGATTCATGTGTAAAAGTTTTCCTTGTGAATGGCGGTGTTCTTATCTAGCACCGTCCATGGTTGGTGTCTCCTTATTTAACTAAGTACAGTGAAAAACACTTCATCCCTGTGCTCTCTAATCCCCCCAGGTGAGCAGATTAAATTGAGCACTTGTGATACCAGGTACAAGAAAGTTAAGAAAAAAGACTATTTATTGGATATAGTGGACAAAAAAGGGAACTGGCATCAGCTTCCTGATCCTTCATACAGCTGCAATTCCCAGACCCAAGGCAGGCTATTCTCTTGGTCTTAGCATTATCCCTGGAAATGAGTGGGACCAGCAGTAGATGTGAAAGTGACTTGCTCCTTCAGTCCTCATCACTGGCCTAAGGAACGCCATGAGTCATTGGGTTTGGAGCTTAGAAATTTGTGAGAAGTGAAACCCACTAGTCCTACCTCCTGACCACAGTCAGTCTGTTTATAATGTTTCTCTCTTTCCCCCATTCTTTCCTGCACCTCTCCAAATGCTGTCACATTCAGAGTGTGAATCAATTTTCATTGAGAATTTATTCCTGAGACCAACTTGTAAAAAGCATGAAATCAATAAAGCAATTTTTAAATTTTTCCCAGGGAGGCAAACCATGCAGTAATAGCATGCAGTAAACTGTTTTTGCTGATGATTATAAGATTGCTCTTTTCCCCTAATCATGGCATTGGTAGTTCATTCACAGGTTGATTTGCTCTCCTTTCCTCATCCATCAAACAACTTTAAAAATCCATACAGCTTTGCAAAGGAACAATGTTGTATGAAGACAGCATTATTCCTACAGTTAAATGAGTGTGACTAGCTTATAAATCAGCAGTGCTAGTGTCACCATATACATTTGTTGTGTCTTTGTTTTGGCAAAGTTACAGCTTAAAAGAATCAAGTATTCTGGATCACCATGTGACAGTTTAACCATAACAGGTTGTTAATGAAGGAATCAAAACAGAGGCAGATGTTACCTTAAATGTGAGCTTACATAAGCCACTCTGGTCAGTGCTGGTTTTAAACAATTAAATTTCTTAGGAAGCAAGTTGTGCACTGGATCTTCCTTCTGAAAATCAATGCCTTCCCCCTCCTGAGGGGTATGATGTGCAGGCAGGAACCTCACAGTGCGGAGAAGTGTAACTTTGATTGTTGCTGCTCTTTTAATGTCATAGTAAATGAAATGGCACTTTGCAATCTCTCAACCACAGCAGTTTCCTCTTCTCATTCAAATCTAAGCTTGCTTACAAATGTTTCCCTAACTACTGTTTGAATCCAAAATGTTTATCTGGCATTCCTCTGCCAGTTGGATTCTGGAAGGAAACCTAGCTTTAAAAAACATCTTAGAACATTGTGTCCAGGTTTGAAATCAAGGGCCATGTTTCCCACGCACGTTGTTTTCCGGGCAATTTTCCTTGCCTTTTTTGCTGAAGAAACTAGAATGGTTCTTGTAAGTGGAGGGGGAAATGAGAGCAGAGAGATCCACGCACATTTCCCTGATGAAAATTACCCTATTATTTATACTTCAGTCTTACTTTAGAAAGGATTTGAAGTGGCTTACTGATGTAAACACACTTCAGCTAGAAGAGATAAGGCAGAGAGAAATAAGAGCAGAGAAGCAAGAAGCAATTGACTGTCTTTATTCTAAAATGAATCACTGGCGATTCCTGCCATTTGAGTCCCATCTTCTGGTGTTCTGGAGTCCAACTGGGAAAGGAAAGCGTTGAGTCTGGATGGTTGAGGCTCAAGGAAAGGCACTGACTTTAAAGGACAAGATCAGCCACATTTCCTGGCTTCACTCTTTGGAAGAACCCAGATTTGGATTTTGGACTAACCCTTTCATTTCTCGTTAAGGTGTGTAATGTCAGAGGGCCACAAAACTTCATCTTTTTGTCCTGTTTTATCATGTCTACTCTTGGAAGTAGCTCCCTCAATATGGTACGCTTTCCTATTCTGCTGTGAGATATTTGCTTCTCATTATAGCAGTCAGCCACATTTCTTGCAGTAGGACCATTAGATCAACAAGTGGGGAATTAAAGGCAAGAATTTTAGGTAGGCCCAGGGCATAAAGGTATTTGGTGGCTGGTTACATGGACTGAGCAATGTTTAAAATTGTTACTATATGATTCTGTTTCATGCACAGAGGATGAATGGACTTTCTAAAAAGGTTTCACAAGGCGAGTTATGAGCAGGTTATATAGCATGGTGATTTAGACTTGATGTCTAATCCCCTAATTCATCAGGGTTCAACCTGCAGATCCACCATATTTTAGCTGTATGACCTTGAACAAGTGACTTAATTTTCCAGTGCCTCAGTTTGCTCATCTGTAAGATGGTTATAATAATACCATCTGTCTCAAGGTTGTTATGGGGGTCAAGTAAGATTATGTACATAAAAACATGATAATCTTTCAGTAAATGTTAACGGCTATTGTGTCTAAACTCTTGAACCTGTTGTTATTGTTGTATTGTAACTCTGCATTTTCATTGCTTAACGAACTGAGTGATTATTAAGAATAATAATATTGCCTGTTGATCTGTTGGAAAATAATCTGGAGATGAGGAATGACCCAGAAATGGCTACATATTCTCTGGGCTACAGCTTTTTCATTTGTTCAATGCAAGGATGGGAATGGAGGATTTGTGAAGTCCAATCTAATGTGAAAATTCTCTGTGTGTGAAAGAGTGCTTGTTTGCTTGTCCAGAGATACATATCCCCTCTGAGAAGGTCTTTGATGACACTGCAAAAGGAGGGGGTTCAAGGGCTCTGCTGCAGTTGACCCTATAGAAGACATTGGTGCAGGCTTTTTCCCATCCAGGGCTTTCCAGTACTTGGACGAAGAAGCAAGGGCATCCCTAGGTATTGGGGAACTGGAGTCTCATGTTTTAGAGCCCTAAGTTGCTAAGTATGAGCCATGACTTAGAATCACCTTGTAGGAAGATGGAAAATAATCTGTCAGCCCATTTCTGGCCAAGATGCTGGGTGTACTTGACTTGGAAACAGTTTTTCTGTTACAGTGGTAGAATTATATGACTGATTTTTTTCAATTTAGTTTTGCATTATAGAGTTAGTATTGCTTGATCTTATGAGAGAACACATGCATAAGACAAAGCAAAGGTATATTAATAAAATTATGTGCAAATAATTGGATAAACTCACATATGAGAGGTGCCTTATATCATCTAGATGTAAAAATGTGAACAGAAAAGGTGCACACTTTGTGTTATAAAGGGCCTGGATTTGAACCCAGTGTCAGCACTTTCTGTGTGACTAGTGACATGGCTTGTCACTTCTCAGAACATAGTCTCCCTTATTGTAAAATGGGCAGTGTTTACCTGATTTGGTAGCTGTGCAGATTAAACGAAATGATGTGTGTGTGTGTGTGTGTGTGTGTGTGTGTGTGTGTGTGTGTGTATCAAACCATCATCTTATTTATTCATATATGCATTCATTTATTCATTCATTCACTTATTCAGTAATCATTTTTACTGAGTATTTTGCAGTATGCAAGATGCTATTGATGCAGAGATAAATGAAACAGGTGATTTTTTTTTTTTTTAATTTATGAATTCGAATGTGCATACAGGGATGGCATCTTGCTTTCTTAAGCACTATCTTGTGTGTGGTGTTTATTTATTTATTTTTATTGAAACATAATTGATTGTATATATCTGTGGGGTACAGTGTTGAATAATATGTGATCCTCAAATCAGAATAATTAGTATATTTGACATTATACAATGTCATCTTTTTTTTGTGATCCTTTTAATTTCTTGCTAACACCTCTCCCCCTCCCTCTTTCCCACCTGTGGTAACTTCAGTTCCGTTCTCTCCTTTTGAAAGTTCAATAAATTGCTGTGATTGTTACATCTTTCTTTTTTGTTTGTTTGTTTATTTTTTAGCTCCCACTTATGAGTGAGAACATGTGGTTTTTCTCTTTCTGTGCCTGGCTTTTTTCACTTACCATAGTTTTTTCTAAGTTCATGCATTTTGCTATGAATGGCAGAATTTTACTCTTATGGCTGAGTAGTATTCCATTGTGTATATATATCACATTTAACTTATCCAGTTGTCCACTGATGGACATTTAGGTTGGTTCCAACTCTTGGCTATTGTAGATAGAGCTGTGATAAACAAGGGTGTGCAGGTATCCCTTTGACAGGATGATTTTCATTCCTTGTGGTGTTTAAAAGTAAAAACATATCATGTTAAAAACACAAAGCTTTGTCCTTGAATCAAAGATGCTGGAAGGTTGATGTTCTATATGTGTCCAAAATTCATTATTTATGTATATTTGAGTATGTGTTTATTTCTCTTTCTACTAATCACTTATATGTATTGAAAGTTAAAGCAGTATTTTTCCATGTGATCTGGCTCATTTGCTCATTATTACTGCTTATTTTACAAGTAAATCTACATATTCATGTTATGTACTGGTAATCTACATCTTTAAAGATCATTTTAGGTTTATATTTAAGATTGAGAATAGGAGTGGGAGGATTATATGCCTAGGCTATTACATTAATTTCTCAATTTTATTTTAATTATTAAATTCTCAGTTTTAAAACTCAGTGTTAAAGTAGTTGAATGTCTTCTATCCCCTATGTACTCTCTAGGGCAGTATGTTGTGCTGAGTGACTCTTGATGTTTTAGATTTTTTTAGCTGTACTTTTAAATTTCTTTTTTCTTTCAGTGCCTGACATTTCACCCAAGTATGCCACCCGGTGCATTAAAAATAGGAAAATATCCCTTTTCATCCTGGTGGCTTGCTTTTTCCTAATTAATTTTCATATGTTAATTACCATTATGAGCAAGTTGGATTCTATTCTGTTTCACTTTAGACAAAAAGACTTTCTTTACTGTTTCCAAAGTATTTTAAGCAGTATGAAGAGTTTCAAAATGGTTTGCATGATACTATAGCAGGTAAGAAATTGATGGCATCAATTACAAACCAAGAGTCAACAAGATGTTACATGTAAAGAGGATGCAGCCCACGCTCCTCACAACTGTGTTTCTTATTGTAGTCTGAAAATGAGAAAAAATAATTGAAAGTGAGAAAAAAGAACTTGTCTGCTCTCTACAAGACTTTTCTATTAGTTATAGGTTGCTATAGGTAAGTACTTGACATCTGCTCAAGGTCTTTGTTCTCCTCTTTAAAAACTGGATGCGGGTCGACTTTTGCACATGGCAGAAGTCCCATTTAGATGTTAAACTAACGGCAAAATCATTGAGACCTGCTGCAGTGCTTTCTATGAAATCCTTTCTCCAGGATAAGGCTGCAAGTAAAACATCATCCAGAAGAGCTTCTGGACTTTAAAGAAATTGTCATGAAACTTCAAAGAATTCAGGATTATGTACTGCTTTGGAGCATACCATAGACTGCAATAGAATTTCATCATAGTTTTTTGGGAGATGAAAATTTTTGAAGAAGTTTAAAACTATTCTTATACTCTTCATTACTATATGTATTCATCTGATTATTAAAAGTGCTTATAAAATCATGGCAAGAATAAGTATCTTCGATCACTTTGATGCAGATATTTTCTAGTTTGAGAAGAAAAAGCACAGGTGTACTTACTTTTTTACTTCATTACAAGTATGGTAATAAAGAGTCGTTGTATAAACTCCCAATGTTTTAATACCATAGGTTTTGACACACTATGACTTTAAGTAAATTCATAATAAAATTCATATTTGCAACTAAGTCTGAGGCAAAGAGTAATAATAGTTTGATAAAATATTTTATGTACAAGTACAAAGTTAGCAAAAATTATTCTTCATAATTTTTTCTTCATGTCTGTTTTCCCATTAATCACCTAAGTGGGCATGTTATGTATTAAATTATATTTTATTGAATTGATTAATATTATGATCCAATTGGATTTTGCCTTCTTTATGTATTTATTTGTGGATCCCAGAAGCCTCCAAATGCACTGATTTGGATGATTTCTTACACATTCCTTAAGATCATTTTGTGGTTGCCACATAACACTGAATTGCTTTAAAAGAGAAAGAAGAAGTACGGCTTTATTTTTACTGAATTATAGCTGTTAAGAATACTTTAAAAATCTCAACTCCTTGCTCTTCCTAGTAGTATTTGTATCAGTCAGGGTCAAACAGAGAAACAAAACCAATGGGAGATATACAATAAGAGTTTTATTGCAAGGAATTGGCTTACCTGATTGTGGGGCTGACTAGGCGACTTTGAAATCCATAAGGTAAGCCGTCGGGCTGCAATTTTCTTACAGGAGCTAAAGCTGATGTCCACAGGCAGAATTTATTCTTTCTTAGGGAAGCTTCAATTCTGCTCTTATGGCCTTTCAACTGATTGAATCAAGCCTACCCAGGGTATCTAAAATAATTTCCCTTACCTAAAGTCAACTGATTATGGACTTTAATTATATCTACAAAATACCTTCACAGCAACACCTAGATTAGTGGTTTGGTTTTGTTTTGTTTGATTGGTTTTTAAATTAAATTTAATTTTTTATTCTTTTTTTGGAGATTAGGGTTTGAATAACTGGAGACTATAGCCTAGCCAAGTTGACATAAAACTGATCATCACAATATTTTAAATACAAAACATTTCAAATTCAGCAAAAATAATATAGATAGGCAAAATTGTTTGATATCAATTGAAACCAGTTGTTCCTTTAGTGTTGCAATAAAATGCACACTGAGAAAGTAAATGTTTAAGTTCCTCCTATTTTGGCGATGCTGTGGGTGGTTGTGGCTGAGCTTCTCTGTCTTGCAGCCAAGGCAGGCAGGCAGCTGGATAATTCCAGGATTTCAAGGTAAGCCCATCTCAGTGTGTTCTGTCTTCTCTCTAGCTCCTCAGAACTAGCCTTTCTGAAGGACTATAATAAATCAAGAGGGCCTTTCTTGGCTGCTCAGACTGTGTCTGTTGCCAAATTATTAACCAGACTTAGGTGCAGACGCTCTAGAAGCCAGAGCAGGACACTCTGAGTTTTACCAAGATTACCTATGATGTTGAAGGAGTGGTTCTCAGCAGTTTCCAGGAGAGGGGTTACAGATACTGAGCATTTGAAAACACTGACTGACCACTGTGTTTGTTTGCTTCTGCTCCACCTCCATGAATTAAGGCTTCTTAAAGGCACAGACCATATATCCTTAGACCACATCACTGAATAGCATAGGTATTAGTGAGGGCCCAGGCAGGAAATGGTGTACCCAAATTAGGATAATCTGAGGAGGGGTTAACAAAAAGGCTTATTTGTAAAGGTGTGGGCTGGCTCTAGGGAAAACCCAAATGATACTGTAATACCCTAGAGCCATTATCATCCCTAGCCTGGGGCATTAGGGGAGGGAAAGGTGACTGGAAGCCTGAAGAGACAGTCTGGGTCACAGCCAGGTGCTGTGACCTTTGGTTAAGGGATAAAACCAGTTGAAGAGGGAGCTGAGAGAAAAGAAATACCCTGACCCCCAAAATATACCTCACTCTCTCTCTCTGATCACCTGCCAGAGTTCCCTGTTGGCTGAACCCACGAAAAATCAGAGGGCCAAGGGTCTTCTGGTGGCGTCCTTCCAGGTCAGCCACTGGGAGGGCACAGTGGAGAGTGGGTCCAAGGGCTGGGGTAAGGAGGAGATAGTAATCCCTCCACAACATTATACAACAGCTACCAGTACGTGAACATGAACAAGCCATGTCATTGCTCTGAGCCTCAGTTTTCTCATCTTAAAAGGGGGTGTATTAGTCAGGTTTCTCCAGAGAGACAGAACCAACAGGATATGTATATAGATATATGGGAGGGGATTTAATAGGAGAATTGGCTCATGCAGTTCTGAAGGCCGAGAAGTCTCATGATAGACAATCTACAAACTGGATGCTGGTAGCATGGCTCAGTCCAAGTCCAAAAGCCTCAGAACAGCGGTAGCCAATGGTGTAATTCTCAGTGCAAGGCCAAAGGCCTGAGAGCCTGGAGGTGCCACTGACATAAGTCCTAGAACTCAAAGGTTGGGGAGCCTGGAGTTCTGACAGCCATGGAAAGGAGAGAATAGAGTCTCCCAGCTCCAGCAGATAGAGAGATAATCACATTTTCCTGTTTTTTCTGCACCCCCAGCAGATTGGAGGGTGTCCATCCATATTGAAAGCAAATCTTCCCCACCTAGTCCACTCAGACTCACATCCTAATCTCCTCTGGTAACACCCTCACAGACACACCCAAAAATAATGCTTTACCAGGTTTCTAGGTATTCCTTAATCTAGTCAAGTTGACACCTAAAATTAACAATCACATGGGGTAATCATAGTTATCTGGATGGGTTATATAGGAGCAGATAGTATATGTAAATTACCTTTAATAATAGATGGCATTCAATATAATAGCTTCTGTTGTTATTATGATAATTGTCACCTCTGTTGTTATCTCAACTAATTCATAACATAGATATGAGGGTTCATGTGTCAATAGGTAAAGAGGTAAGACATCGAAGAACGATTTTTGACTGTTTTAGAATAACTGTAGCACCTCACACACACATCATACACACACATGAGGGAACTTCAAAAAGTTCAAGTTTTGTAAAATATAATACAAATTTTTCCATGAACTTTTTGAAGATCTCTCGTGAGTGTGTGTGTGCAATACAAATATTTACTTTAACCTAAATTCTGATCATGAATGACAAAACTCCCTTCTCTTCCAGCTGCTTCTTGTTGCCATACATTTCTACTTTTCCCTACCTACCTGCCAGGGATAAAAATGAAAATCAGTAAACTCCAATTTGAATTGCGTTCCCCTCCTACCTAATTCATGGAAAATTTAATGATAGAAAAATGGCCAAAAGATTTGAGATCAGAGGGGTGAAACTGACTAATGCACATTGCCCAGCTTCGCAGTTACTACAACCCGATTTCATAAAAACTGCATCAGGCAGATGATAGCATTGCGATGTAGTAAATGTGCCTGCATCTGTAATTTCTCTTCTCCATAGTATTTAGGATTATAAGGAGGATTTATAGATTTGTAGGGGAGAAAAAAATAATTTTTTTTCTCAACCTTCTTAAGTTCTTACTTAAGACCTGTCACACACACATACATACAAATATATATATAGAGAGAGTAACAAGAGAAAGACAAGTTTATTCACCTATATATTTCATATATACATGGGAGATACCCAGGGAATGAGCAGTTCTCAGAGAGATAGCATTGAATTCCAACTTATAGAGCATCCTCAACAAAGAGCAGTAAATTTTTTAAAGAAGTGACAAGACTAAGGAAAAGGACTTTGAGTCTCTAGGGTGCAACTTGGGGTAAAGCAAATAATTAAATGGCAAATAAAGGCTAGCTTGTAGAGCTCATTAATGTGGATTCCTCTGGTGCCATCTTCAGGCACATAAGGGTCTAAAGTTGTCTTCAGTGGTTAACCTTTGCTTTCCCTGGTAGAAAGGGGAGATGAGATATCTTTTGTCTTTGTACGTTTATGTCCTGACTTTAGGCAAATGGAGGGCAGAGAGCTTTCATACATGTGCTTCTTCAGCTCAACCTTCCTCATGTCAAAGAGGCATATTTGGGGAAGGCACATTCTGGCCTCCCACAAATATAATACTATAGATAATACATAATGTATGTATAGATAGTGTAGATTACTATGCTCCGTTTATAAGTACAATTTCGATCATAAGTTAAATAGAAAGCCAGATGGAAATATCTTAAAAATTTATCTTGAAGAAGGTTCAGAAGGCATCTGCTGTGTTTACACAAAAGAAGCCTGCACCTTCAAGGTCCTCTCATGCAGTGATTTTGAATGAAATTCGTACTCATTTCTTTTGACAAGCACTCCATGCAGTCTGCCTGGATGAGACTCCTGGCCATGTATAAAACCAGGTCAGAGGTTTTGCTACAGTTTATCATATTACACCTATGAATGATTCATGTGCCATCTGTTGTCCATAAAGCCAGTTAAGGAATTCTAATAAATGCATGATTTCCACTTCCTAGAGTAAAGCAGCTTTGGCATTTAGAACCTTCCTGAGCAATAAAATGTCAGTAAAAATATAACTGACAGTTACGGGTCTTTGCTATTCCTAAGCATTAATCACCTTAAAGCACAGTATCAGGTTTCTATGACTATTAGCTCCAAAATGTTGGCAACATGTTAAGCTTCAATTACTTTTCATAATATCTTACATTCATACAAGCAAGACTTAATGACTCACAAAGACAATTTGGAATAAATACAGATATTCATCCTGGAATTTTCTCTTTCAATGGCAATAATTATTAACACCACCAGTTTCTTCTCTGAGGTAGTAATTTTTGGCGGTTTAGTTCTTATTCACAGTGTACTGAAGATGAAGATGTGATTATTATTAGTACCTTTATCTTTCCTAGCATGCAATTATTTGCATATTAATTTAAGTTTTTGGTGGGTGAAAATAGCACCATATCAGTAGAGGGATATGATTTTAAAGTATCAGTGATACAAAATAATTTTAATATTGAGCTAAACTTTAGCTGTTATGGTTCTGAATTACTTTTAAAAAGCATAAATATTGCTTTTTATGACATCCTGATCATGCTGGACAAAATAAGTAAATAAATATATTCAGAAAAGTTTCAAACCCCAATCAGTTTTTTGTTATTTTGGATATTCTCTACCAATATTTTTTGCCATAGGGATGTGTTCTGGTTACCTTTGGCAGGTGAAAATGGGAACTCATGGGAAGCCCACATGGACAGATTAGGAAACAGAAGCAGGTGTTGTACTAACCTGCCAGTCACTTCTTTTTCCTCAGCTTGGTTTTCTCTTCTGAAATGAGAGGGAGGGCCCTTCATTTCATAGCAGCAGTGGAGCTGGATTCTGTAGGCGAGCATCTCCACTGGACCAGAAAAAAATCTGTGCCCTGCCGGTCTTGATTTTATCTTTCTGTTCAACTGCCCTGAGTAATGTGATTCTGTTTATCACACTGTCTTTGTGTTTTAAAAGTAAAGATAATAAAATGCATATATAGTAAGACTCTAATTTTATAAGTATATAGAGAATGTGTATATGTTTGTTTGTATTGATTTAAAAAAGGTCTGGAGAGAATATTCCTAAATATTGAAAATGATTATTCTGGATGTTTTTGTTTCCTCTTTTGCACTTTATTTCCTAAATTTTCTTTAATCATAAAAACATGGGTTTATTTATTTATTTATTATTTATTTTTTAAAAGGTAGTAATAAACAAGTAAAAGTGCTCACTCCCTTCCTTGCCTTATCCTCTAAGGAGTACATCCAAGGAGAACACTATAGGCATGAGAGAGGAGATGTGCATTGATGGGGAGTCCATGCCAAGGACTGGGAGGGCCCAAGGGGCAGGTCCTTCAGATCAGGTTCTGGCTTAGTCAGTGCACTGACAGCAGATCTCTCAGGGGAGGAGATGAGGAGGACTCACCTGAACCAGGCTCCCGAAAACTGGCAGGTAAGTCAGAGTACACAGTCCCCAGCTGGCAATGAGATTGTTACCACCTCTTGGACAAAGATGCCCTTGTTGATGTGACTGGTGCATTCTGTGCCCTGCTAGACCCCAGGCGGCTGTTTGCTCAGTGCACACAAAGACAGGGTGGGGCTCACTCTCACAGGCTGGCTGCCTTTGGCATTCACCTCCATGGGAGCAATGTACTACCTCTGTTAAATGTTTGGCATGATGACTTTTGGTTAAACACAACTGGCATGAAGCTAGTTTTATGAAATGGAGATCTGCATAAAACATGTTGAAAGGATGGAACAGATGAGGAGCAACTGGAGAGAGGAAAATCCACAAACCTTGAGGCTACTTAACTTCTAGATAAACCATTATTCTTCTATCCTGTGCACATTCTGACCTCTTCCTTTGTTCTTTCTTCATACCAGACCTTCCAGACCTCTTCCCAGATGGTCAGTGCTGATCATCATCTTCCAATATAGGGTCCAGCTTTCCCCTCCTTTGTGCTTACACAGGAATTCACTCATTCATCAACGTCTGTGCAGCCCCTATTGTATATGTCCAAGGTCCTGGGTGGGGTAGATGTCCTCATGGATCCATAAAAGTAACCTCTGTTCATTAACAAAAAGGCTCTTCAACCCTTATTGCAGCAGGACCGCTAAGAGATGAGTGCACTGGGTAGTTAGAACTACTAACCTTAGTCCTCCAGGTATGGCTCTAGACCCAGGCTTGGTACCATGCTGCTACTGATGAGGACTGGTCCTAAAGGATGCCCTTGAATTGAGACCTGGGGCGGCATGCAGTGCATCCATGAAATTAGCAATGGCTGTAATAGTACTTGTATAAAAGGAGAAATTCAGACAAATTGTATTTTGGGCATCTGTATATGTCTGACCTGTGTGACACTGGAGGTATTATTTTGCCGAGGTAAGGGTGCTGATATAAGTTACTGAACAGGTAGGATCTCAGTCTGAGACAGGAAGGTTATCAGTGGGTGAAGAGTGCTGTGGAACTGAAGGATCTGCCCTGTGGGGTGTGGCTGGTGTCTCCCACAGCTGCTTGTTTTTAGGTGACCTTAGGACTATGCAAAGTGAGTTACAGCCTCTCCCTGATTAAATGCATCCTGTCTCTCTCTCACATTGTAAAAATAACCGTGGACTCTATGTTCCACCTACGAATATGATGCCATATGTTTGTGTTGACATAAACAGTCTTCCTGGAAATTTGGGACAAGCCTGGCCATGTGTTGATTGGGAACAGGACTTCTTAGAAATCACCAAGAAAACAATTCAGACTCGATCCTTGATCACAGTATTAAGTTAGAGTTTATCACTCTTATCTTTAGGTGGGTACATCCATAATCTTGTTGAAAACATTAATTTGGAAGAAAAGTGCTTCACACTTTATCTGTGTGTTCTACTGAACTCTGGATTGATTTTTTAAAAAATATTATCAGAGTCCTCATGTGTCTCCTAGTTCCCCAGCCTCCTTTACATTCTAAGTTGCAGCATTTTTTTACTTTCAACATAATATTTGATACAGGTGTTGCTTATTGTCCCACTCTTGGAAAATGGTATAAAATAGGATGAAATTACACAGGGGCAACGGAAGCCCTTCTGTAGGAATGGCTGATGGGTTTATTGCAGGTTGTTGTTGACTGCTGAATGGAAACAAAAAACTCAGTCGCTGTGGAATTCTACATCCAACAGTTTTTCATATAGTAGAGATTTATGAAGCAATCAACCCAGATTTTTAGTGAATGTGTCTCTCTTAGGATTTGCAATGTTTAGTAATTAAAACCAAGCAGCTGGCTTGCCAAATATGGTCAGACAAACCACCTTTTGTCACAGATGTGCTGGAGGATGCAGGCAGCGTTTGATTTCATGGCATTTAATAGGTAATTTAAAAATGGCAAGTAAATTGGCAGTTGTGAGTATATTTTCAAATGAACACAGCCACCACATAAATACTTTGTCACCTTTAATTAGCATCAACATGATACTTTTGTAATGAAAAATAAAGCCAGCGGTGAGAAGATTTTTACAAGATTTGTTTAAAGCATTCCATGAATGGCATTCACTCTGGTTGGTGCTGAGGAAATCTGCGTGAGCACAGGAGTTCACACGCCATCGAGGAGGCAAAAATTAGTGAAAGAATCACAGAAATAAGTGTAAAATTACAAGCATAACACAGGTTATGAAGGGAAAGGGTTATAATTTTGCTCAGGCAGGTTCTCCAGAGACAGAGCCTGAGACAGGGATTTGGATGCACATGATTTACTATAGGAAAACTCTCAGGAGAAGAGGAGTATCTGAATTGAGCTGGGGCAGGGGCAGGGTGTAGTCTCAAATGGACTGAGCTTCAGCCTGATTCCACTAGAGCTCTCGAGCATGAACTGCACCACAGAGTTGTCCCACCTTAAGGCAAGGGCTGGCCTTTCATAGATGTCCCCCCATGCCAGTGCAATGTGAAACGGGGTTAAACAGGGTTTGGCCTGGGGTGAGTGGGTATGGTCCCTGGGCACAGGGGCTCGTGTAAGGTCAAGGGTCCTTTTCCAGGAAAAGTGACAGCAACTGAAAGAATGGGTGGGACAAGCAGTAAGGGAATCCCAATGTGGCACCAGTAGGCTTCACTACACATGCTAAGAGAACATTGAATACAGTGTTCTTCTCTGTTCAGGACACTTCAGAGGCCCCCATATCACTCAGAATAAGACCCAAAGGCCCCCAAAAGACTTCAGAGGCTTGTGGGATCTGGTGCCCACTGTGACCCCGTATCATGATGCCTTTGTATCCATGCTCATTGCTCAATATGATACTCACTGTGGCTCTAGTGACCTTTCCGGACTGGATTCTCAGTTACCTTTTCTATTTAAGCAGCAATGTATATTTTGGACATATTTCCCATTTCATTAGTGTATGTTGCGGCACCCAGTTTTGTTGTCTTACACTTTTATTCCAAAGATCTTTAAGTGACTAGGGTAGTCAAAATCATAGAGACAGAAAGTAAACAATGGTTGCTAGGGGCTGGCAAAAAGGGGCAGTGGGGAGTTATTCTTTAATGGGTACAGAGTTTCTGTTTTATAAGATGAAAAGAGTTATGGACATAGATGGTGGTGATAGTGGCACAACAGGAATGTATTTAATACCACTCAACTGTGCACTTAAAAATGGTTGACATGGTAAATTTTATGTTATGTGCATTTTACCACAATTAATAAAAGGAAGTGCCATAGACTTGCTTTCTGTTAAAACCTGACATACGGTATGACTTTTCTGGCTCCAGAGAAATCTTTTTTCTTTACCAAATATGATCAGAATTTCTGTCCTCATTTGAAATTGGCCCAAAGTTAAAGATAGAAGAAAAGAGACAGATTCTTTGAAGTTATTTCTTTTTCTTTTCTTTTTTTTTTCTTTCTTTTTTTAATTTCACACAAAAGATTGCTAGATACATTGGGCTTTCTTATCTGGGCCATATTCTTACCTGTTACATCTGCCTTTCCACATTTAGGTTTGTCTCTTAGATCTCTGCTCTCTGAGCTCTTTTCACAACTTTTTCTCATTATTGATTCTTTATTATTTGATATCTACTAATTTTTTTCCTTCTTGCATTCTTCACCTTTCTGCATTCTGTTTTAGCACTCAGTTTCCATTACATAGCAAATCAAGGGAGGTCACTGACATCTGTTTCTTTGTCAAAATAATATGCTGCCTCTTGCATTGTGTGGCACTGTGGGAAACCATTACTCAATATTCATTTTGTTGGGGTCTTCGTGCGGAGAGGCCCTTGCTGATGACATTGTGATCCTTCCTTTGAGATGTTTTGAATAGTTTTCATTTCCAGACTGGCTGTTAGATCTGAAACACTGCCAAGTTCATGAAGAAACAATTTTATCTGACAAATTTCTTCCAATTGCAAGAATGTATGTTACTTATGAGACATAGAGTTAAGGCCTAATTTAGCATTGGAGGTTAGAACACATCAGCAAATGTTTATGGAGGGCCCACTGTGCAGCCAGAGGAGGAGGGCTCTGGCACATTGGAGGAGCTCAGGAAATATAGGTAGGATGAATGAAAGTGAGCTGACTGGACTGGAAACACAAAAATAAAACATGTTTTTGAAGAACTCAAAATACTTGAAGGGGAAGTGGATCTGCAAACACATGATTGTGGTAAACTGTACTAGGCCTCAATTTTCTCATCTATAAACTAAAGATAAACCCTATCTTACTAGGATTCTAAGAGTATTAAATGAAATGATACATGTAAAGTGCTTAACAGAATGGCAGATGGAACAATGTTAAAGTGATATTTAGTAGAGATATATGCAGAACAGGAAGAAAGTACTTAGCTCTGTTGAGAGTAGAGGGTGGGTAAGTTTATCCTAGAAAGGTTAATAGAGTTGGTGGCTGAGAGTTGAACGGCCTTTCGTAGGTCTATCCATCTTTTCACAGTCTGTGTCAGCAGCAACACCTGTGTATATTGATAACACCATATACATTTGCATAGGATAAGAAATTGGACCTCTGTTTATAGATTTGATTCCCTAATATTACTTGACATTTTTGTTATGCAATTGCCAGTTTTCTTACCAAAAGAAATTACGAGGGGAACCACTTACAAGCTACTATTAAACATTATTCACAAATAAATGCTCGATGGCTTTGATTGTGTTAAATAACAATAATTGCTAATCATTATGTTTCAGAAGCCCAGTGCCTGCCAAGTCTCTTGGAAATTATTCAAAATATTTTTGTAACAAATTTAGTAATTTCAACATCATAAAATATCTAATAGGAAAAATAAACTAGTAACTAGTTTATCTTAAAAAACATTTTAAAAGGCAATGGGTACCTTTTTAATATTTGCTCCGTGGTCAATATTTTTCTTGTTGTTGCCTGAATCATGGTCTTAATTTCTAGGCCTCATTTTCCCTGAAGATAGAATCTAAACCCTTCTGGTTTCTGAGTCAGGAATACATCATGGTGCATTGGCAAAAACTCCTCCAGGATTGTTTACCCAGTAATGTCAAATTCATAGATAAGATATGTCAACTGCATTTTCCCTAAGTTTCAGTCATCTAGAATAATATTGCTTTTGAAATATCAGAGAAGGAAAGGCATTTATTGCAATGATGAATGGTTGTTAAGTGTTAAACCAAAGACTAGAAATATTTACAATCTAAAGCAATCATAGAAACTTACTTCTTCAGAAATCTTTTTGAAGTTGTACTTTTGACAAGGCTTAATCCATAACCAAATACCATTGCCAAATATAAACCTGAATTACAAGTTTTTGATATTTGAAAAGGTGGGCCTGGATTACATTTCAGCCTTTATGTGATTCAGTTTATTCCCACAGTGCCTATGCAGTATATGGGTCACTAAATTAAACATCAAAGCAGGAAAATGGGAAATAGTACTGTAATAGAGGAAAGCAAATCTAAAACAAAACTAAACAGAAGATAATATTAGTTTCTTTGGTCAAAACTGTCTCCTTTGAGTATCAAGTGTATGTGTGTATTCTCATACCTCTTTGCTGTATATTTTTAACCCTAAAGTTTGAGTAATATGAATTACTGATTAGAAATATTCTCCATCACAAATCGCTAGATTTTGATTGTTATGCTAGTCTATTTGGACCCTGGTGATTTTAGTTCCTAAATTCTCTCCTGTTATACCACATCACCATGATCCTTCATCTATTCTATTTATTCATTTATTTGACACATAGCTGACAGCCTGCCATGGGACCCTACAGGGATGAGAAGACAGGGTCTCCACCCCCATGGAATTGACTTTCCAGTGGAGGAGACAATAAACTAGTAAATGAGTAGATATATAAAGAGTAATTTTAGGTTATGATAAGGACCAGGAAGGAAATAAATAGAGCTCTGTATTAGTCCATTTCTTGTTGCCTATAACAGAATTGGGTAATTTAATAAGAATTAGAATTTATTTCCTACAGTTTGGGAGGCTGGGAAGTCCAAGGTCCAGGATACATCTGGTGAGGACCTTTTTCTTGGTGGTGACTCTCCACAGAGAAACAGGGTATCACGTGGTGAGAATGCGCTGAACGAGGGAGCTAAACCATCAGCCCATTACTCCATGAGTGGATCAATCCGTTCACTAGGGCACAGTCCTCACAGTCTAATCACCTCTTAAAAAGCCCTGTCTTTCAAATACCATAATTAGATTCCCCACCCTCTTAATACTGTTACAATGGAAATTAAGTTTCCAATGCATGAAACTTTGGGAGACACATTTGACACATAGCAAGCTCTAAGATAGACATTAGTGGGGATGGATTCTCTATAAAATACTTGAAAACGTTAACCTTTATGTCACTTGGTTCCCCAATATAAACACCCACATGAGAAATTTAATTTAGAATTAGGTTCCAGGAAATGATACTTCCTATGAGGAACTGGTAAGCTTCCTTGCTTCTTTGTGAAAGTGAAAATTATATAATTTACCTTATTTTCCTTTTTCACTCTGGGTGCCAGGA
Source organism: Cynocephalus volans (assembly GCF_027409185.1). NCBI lineage: Eukaryota > Metazoa > Chordata > Mammalia > Dermoptera > Cynocephalidae > Cynocephalus > Cynocephalus volans. The sequence continues at coordinate 51,264,414 of NC_084470.1, forward strand.
GCTTGGAAAAAAACCTTAATGCCCAGTGAAAGCATTAAAGTATCTCTCTGGTTAGTATATTTGTGCAGCAGATGATCTAAACACCACCCTGGCCTCTGAAAAGCCATCCCAGGAGTGTGCTTGTAAAATAGTGAGTGGTTATCTCCCCAAGTCCAGCCTTGACAGATCAAAGAAAGGATTTTCCAGGCCAGAGCAGAGATGTTTTAAAGAACCTTTTTAAATGGAAGTTTCTCAGTATGATGTGCAATATAACTCATACCTCCATTTCTGAACAAAACTTCAGTAAAATCAATATTACATCCTAGTCTTAGGTAGGAATTGGATTTGTATTTTGTGGATGCATCTGAGGATTGAGGCTGACCTGAAACTGGCCATAGAGTCAGAGCAGATGTCCCAAAGTGGCTAGCCTCATTCTGGTTACATTTGATTCTTTCTCCTTTTATCTCTTCTCTTCACTTATTTTCCTGATTTATTGATTTTTTTTTTTTTGCGTTTGTCCATTAATGTATGAAAACATTGGCAATAAGTGCATACATCTCTCTCTCTCTCTCCCTCTCTCTCTCTTAACTTCCCTGCGAATATAAGGTGTGAAAAGCAAACAGGAATGGGCTTTTAAAAAGTCTTGCTCTGATGCCTACCAGCAGTATCCTTGGACAAGACACTCCACAGTGGGAGCTGCAGTGCCACACCCAGTCCCCCTTTACCAATCCAATGCACCCATATCCCAGGGCTGAGTATTGGCCACTGATGCTCATAGCTGCTCCCATCTCTGGAGAATTTTCCTTGGTAGAGATTACATCCCCCTTGGGTGGGGGGCTGGAGTGGCTTCCCAGGGACATGACTGGCTAACACAGGGCACAAAAGGCTGTCCTCTTTTCTCAAGGTGGAACCAACTCTGTGGTACGAAGCATGCTCCAGAGCTCCCTGTGGGATCAAACTGAAGCACACTCCAGCTGAGACCACATCTCTGCCTGGGTCTTTCCCCTTTCCTGTCCTCTTTCCTTTACTCCCCTTCTTTTGAGGGCACTCATACAATAAATCTTGCGAACACAAATCTCTACCTCAGTCTCTGCTCTTTGGGTCTCTGTTTTCTTATCTGTCAAATAAAGATTGGTCACCACTCATAGAATTATTTTGAGACTTAAGTGAAATAATGTCTGTATAGTATCCAGAAAGGCTTAAAGTTAAGCCATACAAGGGCTGGTACTAATTGTTATTGTGATGTTAGGCCACAGCCCACGGCTAAAGAAATGTTGAAAAGTGAAATCTTATTGAAAGCTTTTCAGAGTGTCTTGTTATTTATTCTGATTGTTCTGGTCATCATAGCCCAATAGATGACACATATCCCTTTGCCAAGTAAGCATTTTCCAGTTTCTAAGTGCAGGGCTATCCTCTAGTGGAATCTGAATTGATGTTAATTGAGGACAACAGGCAATTCCAAGTTAATCCCAAAATAATACATAATAGCCAAATGGCAAAATGTATGAAGATTGGTCTGTCTAAGATTCAATATCAATAAGTTTCTAGTATCCTCCAGAAACAAACCACTGCAACCATTTGTCCTCAGAACATATGTCCCTATCCCCTTGAGGTTTGAGTTCTAGAACCAGATGAAAACTTAGAGATCTGTGCTCCAATTTCTCATCTCCAGAGGAAAAAACTCAGAATTCAGAGAGGTGAAGTGACTTGCCCACTGTCCCACAGTGAATGAGGAGGACTGAATTACAATCCTGCCTTGGCCCTGACTTCCAACACAAAAGTGTTTTTGTGTGATGTGCTCCTGTCCATGTAGGCATAGATTCTTTCTTTAGGAATAGTTTCCATTTATTTAACTACGTTTATTTCTAATTATTTTACTACTTTCCTACTACTCTCTCCTTTGCTCATTGCTCTAGCCACCCTGTCCTCTTGGTTTACTACAGGCAAGCTTTCTACTCCATAATCTTTGCACTGGCTGTTCCCTCTGCCTGCCATGCTCTTCCTTGCACCACCTTCAACTCTTTGCTCAAATGCCAACTTTTCACCCTGACCACCCTATTTAATATTGCAGGCCCCACCACCAGCACTCCAGGTTTCCCCTTTTCCTGGTCTACCTTTCTTTTTTCCATAGCCCTTCTCACCTTCTGTCATGCTATGTAATTTATTTATTCATTATGTAGTGTAAAGAATGTAAGTGCCCTGAGAGCAGGGATCTTTGTCTCTTTTGTTCACTAATATAGTCCATGTGCCCAGAATGTTCATTGTATACACGAGGGGCTCAATAAGTTTTTGTTGAATTTATTAACCTTCCAAAGTAAATTTATCACCTAGTGGAAGGACCACTTGGTTCAACATGGAAGTAAATTCTCTGAAGTCTGAGGAGAGAATGAACAAATTTCTTGTGCTCCCTGGAAGACCAGACCACTGCTGCCTTCACATTGCCCACCACTGAGTATTGCTATCACAATTAACCCAAGATACTGGTCTCAAAAGGGAGGCAATCATCTGAATACCTTATCCACTGCCCCCTAGGAAGATCCAGGGCACATCCCATCAAGCCTCTCATCCCCATAAGGCCAAGTTTCCTCCAGCCCTGGACTCTCTCCCTGTGTGGTGCAGTTAGACCTCTACTCTGACTCTACCTGTACCACTCCAATCACCCATATCCTTCTACTCTGCCCTTTGGAGCTCACCAACATCATCAGCAGGAGACCCCTGTTCTCACCTCTTCTCTGACAGTTGTTGTCACTGTTTTGCTCTGAAGCCTGCTTCTCTCCCAAGGGCCTAGCTACTTTGCAGCTTTTTCGAATAGTGGCTGTTTTCTGCCCTTTCCCAGTGTAACTCTGGGCCTACTCCAGACCAGAAGCCCACATCCTTTGAAACACTTGCCATCTGAATGCACCACCTACCACCCTTCTTTATCCCAGCCATCTGTCAGCCTTGTAGCTAGTCCCCCTCATTCATAGAACATCATATTACCTGGATCATCTTCACAGTCTCCCCCAGTAGTCCTGTGACCTTCCCACTTCACTTTGGTGAGTCAGCTTCCCTGCAGTAACCGAACCATTATCCCAGTCTCTCAATTCTTTGCCTGTATTAATCTTCCTGTTCATAGTTCTTTTCTAGTCCTTGTCATCCACAGCAATGCCCAGCCTCCAAATTCTTGACCTTAAGAATCCCACTTCCTAACCACTGCTTCCGGTCTTTTAGTGACCCCACTCCAATAATCCTTTGTACCTTGGATCCAGTGAGTTCCACTATTTTATTGTCAAAGACCCCCCTCATGTCCTGACTTCTTTCTTACTTAGCTTGGACTTCATGGTCAATCAGGCTATTTTTTCCTTTGTGTATTAGTCCATTTTGTGCTGCCATGACAGGGAACCACAGTCTGGGTAACATAATACACAGAAATTGGCTCACAGTTCTGGAGGCTGGAAAGTCCAAGGTCAAGGTGCCAGCATCTGACAAGGGCCTTCTTGCTGTGCTGTCCCATGACAGAAGGGCAAACAGAGGGTGAGAGAGAGAGAGAGAGCAAGAGGAAGCTGAACTCATCCTTTTGTAAGGAACCCAATTCATTAATAATGAACCCATTCCCCTAATGATGGCATTAATCCACTCATGAGGGCAGAGCCCTCTCTGCCTAATGACCTCTTAAAGGTTCCACTTCTTAATACTGATCCAATGGTGATTAAGTGTCCAACACATGCTTTTTAAGGGACACATTCAAACCATAGCACTTTGCCTTCGCCTTCATTCCTTTTGCCTCTGCTTTTTCTGCCGTACTCCACTGAGAAACCCCACCCTGATAGATACATTGATCAACTCCCAGTGCTTCTGTGCACATGAGCAGCTGAGTGTGGATGAAGGAAAAAGTACCACCATGCTGACTGAGTCTACTTTAAATTTATGACTGCAAGAGCCAGTGGGCCTGGCCATTCCAAATCACTTCCCTACTCAAGCCTTCTTCATTGACCAGTGTCTGTTACTCACACCTTCTTCTCTCTCCCCAGTCCTTCTCACCCCTGCCACCTCCTCATGCTCATCTAATTATACTTTTTCTTGATTCACTGAGAAAAATAAAAGCAATTGGAAGCAAACTGCCTTATCTTTTCACCATTGAATCTACTGTCTTTCCTCTTAAAGCTGATAACTAGGTATTACACTTGGGTAGTGGTGACCAACCTGTGGGCAGACATAGGAATCCCTAGTGGTTCAGGGACTGTGAGGGACAGGCATGATGGGCACAGTGGGCATAGCCCCTTTGGGTTATAAAACTTTCATCCTAGGCTAACTAATGCTCCTTAGCCTTCAAAGACAGTGAACCTTCCAGTCACCATGATTTCAGTTAAATAATGACATCATTTTCAATCATTTTTCTGCTGCTTTTAATTTGCTTGCTAAATGGGTAATAATATATGTATGAACACTTCGTTTCAAACAAAGTGGAGTCCCAGAGGCATAGAACTTATAAATGTAGAGTAATAAATGTTATAAATAAATGTATATAGTCATGCATTAGTTAACAACAGGGATTTGTCCTGAGAAATATGCCGTTAGGCGATTTCATCATTGTGTGAACATCATAGCGTATCCTTACACACACCTAGATGGTGTAGCCTACTACATGCCTAGGCTATATGGTATAGCCATTATAATCTTGTGAGACCACTGTTGTATATGTGGTCTGTCATTGACCAAAATGTTGTTATGTATCACGTGACTGTAACTTCATTATTGTAGTTTGAAATATTGTCACCCATAAAGATGATTCTGAATGTTTCCAAGCAAATTACTATCAACGTTTCACTCCAGCAGCACAGCTTGGAAGAGTGTAGAGGCTGTGCTGCAAATAACATCTGCTCTTCCTGGGAAAGGTTCCTTCCCACAGCATGGCTGACTTGTGTCTTAAGTTCCAAAGTCAGAATATCAAGCAAAAAACCCATAGGACTACCCCTGAAATTCATTTGGTCACCCACAAAGAACTATATCATCTCTTATAATGTCAAAACATGGCACCCTAGCAATGTCCTGGGAAGATACACACTGTATCTTTACACAGACTCACACCAGGCGGTACTTGAGGGACTTGATGGTCTGAGAATTGCTTTCTTATCCTTCTCTAATTTTTTTGTGAGTCTTAATTTTGTGAGGTAAAAGCCAGAATATAAGCCAAGAAAACTCTCCCCCCCCACACCTCCCATGTAGCTGGTTATCCACAAGGACAGCCTTGGACAAGCCCACAGCCATGATGACTCTGGTCTCCTTCCTGCAAGGTTTTATAGATAGAAGTCATAAACGCTTCTTCATTTTTCTAACAGTGCTTTTAGATTAGAAACGTGGTGGGTCACCATCTCCTTTCTCCTAACCTAGATCTGAATACCTGGGAAAACATTACAGGCTTCTGCATTTCCGTTGTAATTTTCATAAATTTATTGTTGTGGTGTTTCCCAAAGTGTGGCAGTGGACCACTGCTGGTAGACCAGGTGAATGTGGGTGGTGCACAACTAAATATTTTTTTAAATATCAATATTTAAGTTTTTGTTTCAATGTGTATTAGAAAACAAATTAACAAACACATTTAGCCCAATATTTTATGGATATAAATGTTCAGAATTAGTCCACATGATGATATTTAAGATTTTTAAGTGAAATGACTATAATAAAAAATATTAAGTAAATAGTGATAAAGTTGATATATATACTTGGCAAACATTGTGAAAGTCACTGCCTACAGACTCACAATGAGAAAGTGTTGGTGGCTTGGACCAGGAAGGTGACAGTGGCACTGGGGAGAAATGGGAAGATTTAAGAGGTATTTTGGGAAGGATCCAATAGGCCATGATGATGGATTGGACAGCGTGGGTAAGACAGAGAAGTGAGTAGAATGCTAGGTTTCTGACTTCAGAAGTCCCATGGAAAGTGATGCCAAGTCCTCAGAACTCACATGACACACTGCTGGGGATCTCAGTATTGCACACTCTAGGAAGTACTGCAATTTGTAGCTTGCATGTCAGTCTCTCCTCAGGGGTGCAAGTGCTACCTTATTCTTTTGATGTAAGGTCAAGCATGTAGAAGGTGTTGAACCAATGTTGACTAAAGGACAGCATATATGCTGGTCTAGCTTTTTAATCCAATCAGTCAGTCTGTGTCTTTTGGATGGGGAGTTTAGTCCATTCACATTTAGGGTAGTTATTGACAAGTGTTGCTTAATTCCTGTCATTTGATTGCTTCTTGCTTAGCTGGTTTAAATATCTTTTTATCATTATTTCCCCTTTTATTTCTCTTCTTCAATGTTAGTTGGGAATTTAAGTTGGGATGATTTAGCTTCTTTCTCTTTCTTGCTGACGTTTTTGTTTTAACAGTGGGTTTTGCTCTTTCTTGTGTATTTGTGATAGTGGTCACCATTATTCAGATTCCAGATGAATGACTCCCTTGAGAATTTCTTACGGGGCTGGTTATGTGGTGGTGAACTCTCCCAACTTTTGTTTGTCTGAGAAATACACTATTTCTCCCTCATTTCTGAAGGAGAGCCTTGCTGGGTAAAGAATTCTTGGCTGGCAATTTTTTTCTTTTAGTGTTTGGAATATATCATTCCACTTTCTTCTGGCTTGTAGGGTTTTGGTTGAGAAGTCTGCTGTTAGTTTGATGGGGGTTCCCCTATAAAGGACCTGCTGCCTTTCTCTTGCTGCTTGTAGAATTCTCTCTTTGTCTTTGAGCTTTGCAAATTTAACTGTAATGTTCCTTGGGGAGGATCTTTTTGGATTGAATCTGTTTGAGGATCTTTGAGCTTCCTCGATCTGAAGGTGTGTATCTTGCCCTACACCTGGGGCATTTTCTCTTACTATTTCCTTGGGTAGGTTTTCAATATCTTTTCCTTTCTCATCCCCTTCAGGAATACCCGTGATTCGGATGTTAGAGCACTTGAGGTTGTCTGCTATCTCTCTTAGATTTTCCTAATTATTTTAAATTCTTTTTTCCTTTTTTTTTGTCTGCCTGAGTTATTTCAAAAAGACCTTCTTCAAACTCCGAAATTCTTTCTTCTGCTTCTCTACCCTGCTGCTCAAGCTCTCAGTTGTGTTTTTTATTTCATTGAGTGAGTCATTTCTAGAAGTTCTGCTACACTCTTTTTTAAGATATTAATCTTTTTGTTGATTTCCTCCTTCATAATCTGGATATTTTTTCTTGTTTCATTGTGTTCTCTAATTGAGTCTTCCTTTATTTCTTCAAGTTTTCTTAAGATCATTGCTTGCAATTCTTTTTCAGGCATTTCAAGGATTCCCTGTTCCATGGAGTCGCTTTGGAGCACTACTGTATTCTTTTGGTGGTGTCATTTCTTCTTGTTTGTTTGTACTTCTAGTATTTTTTCATTGACGTTTGGTCATTTGATAGAGGGTTTGCTTCTTCTATTACACTGAGGTTGGCTGTGGAGTGGCCCTGGTTGCTACTGTGGTGGTGAATTGTCTTTGCTTGACAGTAGGTGTGGTAGTGGTTATCTTAAACCACGTTGGGTCCTGTTCCAGAATCTGTGGTCGTATAATGAGCCCTTAGCACCACACAGTTCTGCTGCTCCTGGGCTCACCTCAGTGTGGGTCAGGGCGCAGGCATGCTGGCACTCCCCTCCGGGTCCCCATGAACATGTTTAAAGCCAGGCACAGGCAAGTCTGACTCTGAATTCCTGAACTTTCTGCTATACCACCCTGATATCTTCTCTTCCAAACAACTCTTAAAGTATTACATCTTTTACCTTTACCCGAGGGACCTACACTAGTCCAAGGAATCAGAAAAGTATTAGAGACTTTACCTTTGTTAGAAATTAGAGTCACAAAGCAGAAAAAGGTCCTTCTTGCTGTAGTTTAGATAAGGGATTAGGGAAAAGGGAGTAGTGTCCCCACTTTAGAAAAAGGCTATTGCGGTTGTCCCTGGGGAGACAAAGCTGAGCAGGACTAGGGGAGTGACAGCCAGGACAGAGACAAGTAGATGGATTCCAGCCATATTATATTTAGGAGCTAGAATGTGTAGAACCTGGACTGACTATGACAGGTGAGGAGGGGCAAGATTAAGAAAATGTCCTGTTTCTGGCTTGAGTGGTTGGGTGGATGGAGGGAGCATTTACTGAGCCTGGAAGGCCTGGAGGAGAGGCAGTATTTTAGGGACTTATCACAGAATTTAAACATATTGAATTTGAGGTGTTTAAGAAATGACATTCATGTTCTCACTTCAGGTATCTGATTGAGCACCCACTCTTCCTGGGAGTCTTCATGTTAAACATTTGTCATGCTGCCCTGTAATTATAAAGACCAATAGTTACCCCAGAGCATTTTATATTGGCAATATTCATTGTCTAGCATTTGAACTCACTTGGGACACTATTTAAGACATGAGGACAGCTGCTGGGTTGAATGGAAAATTGCTGTGGTTGTGTTCCCTTAAGTAGGAAAATTGAGTGGGGGGATGTTGTTGTTAGGGTGAATTTCCTGTCTTTGCATGTGTGTGATGGCCTCAGCAAAGGCCTTGGGAAGACATTTTTGCTTTGGAGAAGTAACACTGATGGTGGTTTAGTCTTTAGTGTCACTTGCAGACAAAGGCAGCTTCTATTTTTGTCAGAATCCTGTACGGGCGAATGCATACAGCCATTGAGAAAGCCGTTTCAAAATACATCTGATCAATTGTCAGGGGACAGTAGCACCAAGGACTTGGCTGGTCATCATTCTACTATGAGCCACAGAGCAGGCTGTCCTCTGATTTTTCATTTGTTTAAATATATGAAAAATACATATGGAGAGTCCTTTTTAAGACAGTAGATCCAATGAAGAAGTTATGGGAGGAAAAGAAATAGAAAAGCTAATACACGTAAGTGCTCTCAGACTTAACTTAGGTGTCCTGTCCCCCACAGTGCACATGGCCTGGGTTCAAACTCTCCCTCTATCCCTTGCTGACACCATGATGAAACAAGTTGAAAACTTGTATAAACCTCAGTTCTTCTGCACATGCTGGCAACGAGTGCAGTGTCTAATGTGGTTCCTGGTCCAGAGCAGGTTGTCATGGGTTCTCCAGAGAAACAGAACCAGTAGCATGTGTGTATGTATCTGAGAGACTGATTTATTTTAAGGAATTGGCTCACTCAATTATGAAGAAAGGCAAGTTCAAAATCTGTAGGGACACTGGCAGGCTGGAGACCCAGGGAAGCATTGCAGTTCGAGTTCAAAGGTGGTCTGCTGGCAGAATTGCTGCTGATGTCAGTCTTTTTCTTAGACCTTCAACTGATTGGACAAGGCCCACCCACATTATGCAGCATAATCTGCTTTTCTTGAAGTCTACAGATTCAAATTTTAATCTCATCTAAAAGATACCTTAACAACAACATCCAGACTTGTCTGTCCAAATAACTGGGTACTGTGGCTTAGCTAAATTGTCACATAAAATAAACCATCACAGAGGTTCTCCAAAAATACCTTTTTAGACTTACCTGGCTCTCCTCCCTGGTCTGGTTCAGTAGCCATCTCAGGTGGTCCATAGGCCCTGGGAAGGGCCTTGGGGTAGAGTCTTCATGCTCCATAGTACCATAAGGCATTAATTAATGATGGGGATACCTTCTGAGAAGTGTGTCATTAGGTGATTTTATCATTGTGCAAACATCACAGAATGCCCTTAAACAAACCTAGATGGTACAGCCTACTCCACACCTAGGCTATATGGCATAGCCTATGGCTCCTAAGCTGCAAACCTGTACAGCATGTTACTGTACTGTATAGTAGGTAATTGTAACATAATGGAAAGTATTTGTGTATCTAAACATAGAAAAGCCACAGTGAAAATACAGTTTTATAATCTTATTGAACCACCATCATATATACAGTCTGTTGTTGACCAAAAGGTCTTTCTGCAACTCATGACTGTACTTGCTTCCTGTGACTCTTTCTTTATCTTTAAATCTCTCTGCACTTGGAAGATCATATGGCACAAAGTGGTATCTCCACATATGTTTATTTAGTAAAGGACCACATAAATTATGTAGGATCCATTTATGTAAGCAAAAGATAAAAATTTGAACAAGTTAAGAATTTATTCGGTATAAATTTTAAAGCAGTGAATAAATTTAAGTATGGGCTTCAGAACACACCTTTTGACATATTTTTAAAATAAAAACATATGAGAGTACTTTAAAAAGTTCATGGAAGGATTCATATTATCTTTTAATTCCATTTTTCCATGAACTTTTTGCAGTATGTGGGTATAATCATAGTTCATGAAGGCCATTAAATTAATGCTATCCTTCTCAAATGGTCTTTTCTGAATTAAACTCAGATCGTATTCTCTGGCTTAGCCAGACTGTAAGTTCCCATTTTGGTCCCAGTTTTTGCCCAGGGAAACAGAAGAATGTGGTATGAGGGGGAGAGTATATTGCACTGTCACTTTGTGATTGCAGAATCAAGAGCCAGTTCAGACACAGACAAGCATGAGCTGGAAGATGGAGAGAGCTAAGGGAGAGCAGCTCTTCAGTGATATTGGTAATTACAGCAAGACCCTGCAGGACTCCTAACATCACAGCTCTCCAGGTGGACACTGAACCTCAGGGGGCCTGACAGTTCCTAAGCCAGAAAACACATTGATTATTCCAATCAACCGCCCAGACTGGTATTGCTAAAGGAATGAGAAATCAAAAGAATTTCATGTTCTCTGCAGTCAGTTTTGCCTCTTTTCTTCTCATTTCCTTGTGTCCAGCAGGACCAGAACAGCCTTAGGGATACAGCCATGGGGTGATGCTTCTGGTAGGTGCCCCATTTAGTCACTTTGCTCCCTGTCTGCATTCTGTTTCCCTGCTTGAAGCTCTTCCTGACTGCCCTTGCCCTAGGGCTGGGGTTAGGTGACAGGACTCCCTGTCAGGGAAGCCAAGGCAAATGGATGGGCAGGGAGGGGAGAGATGTTGCAACACTGGGGGTTCCCTGCTGGAAGTCAGAGCTGTGACAGGCAGACAGGGAGCCCAGAGCCACACGGACCAGATGTGAGGCTGCTAGACCCTGCTGCTGCTGCGGCTCTCTCCTGGACGGGGTCACCACAGTGGAGGGATGGATGACTTCCACCTTCTAATGTGGAGGCTCAAGGCTCCCTAAGAAGCCCTCCTGAGAAGCAATCTGAGACAGGCTTCAAGAGGATACATGTTTTCTTGATGAACAGGGTTGCCTCTTACAGTCAGAAACCTCTCACATCACTGCAGATGCTATGTCATAGAGAGAGCCTCCACTTCTTGATGGTTCCATTAAATGGTCACTCTGATGCTAATATTAATACAATTATAAGAATGGTGATTTTATCATATGCCTGTGATATACAAGTACAATGAAGGCATGCTTCATTTCTACTCCTTCCAACAACTCTTCAAAGTATTACTGTTCTCATATTGTAGACAATGAAACTAAGGTCAGAGAGTTGAAATAACTCAGCAGGTCTGATACCAAAGCCTGTGTGTTGCTCTTCATGTAACGTATTCTCAGTTAGGATGATTTTCCTTTCTTCTCCAAGGAGGGATAAGCCTAGGGAGAGGATGTTGTTTTGGGAAACTTGGAACAAAGAACAAAAAATGAGAGGGTCTAGGCAGATGTCCAGCCATTCAAGGGCAAGCCAAATGGGGGAGCCATATATGAAGGCAGGTAAAAGCCAGAGGGCACAGGGCAGCACTGGCCATTCTGAAGCCCAGAGCCAGGAAATTTCTGGGAATTGTGCTGGACAGCAAGGTCAAAGAGAAAGAGCAGTGCCAAATCTTGGGGAGTTAGGGTCATCAGAAACTCATGGAAAGCTGGCCTCTGAGAATGGCAGCCAAGATGATGATAGAGCTTCCTCTGACTCCCAGGGTCTGGAGGGCAGGAGAAAAGGCAGAGGAACCCTGGCCACCCCAGATATGCTGGTAGGAGGGAGCCATAGAGGTGACAGGCAGGAATGACCATTTCCAAACCCTACAGGCCTGTGAAATGAGGGCTCCTGATTGACAGAACTACTTGCTTCCACTTGGTTCCAAGAGCGGAACAGAGCAGCCCATCATGAACCAATGAGGCCAGGAGGCTTCAGAAGCCTATGTAAAGAAAGATGCCTGAGAACAGGTTGTTTTCAGTCGTCCCCCATCCCCCTCTCTGCGGTGGGTTTAGATGTTTCTACATGCTGTACTGGGCTTGGCATTGGCTTTCCAGCCCAGTGTGGTTGCTTGAAGCTGACACAGCCCTCCTGCCCCTGCCACCACATTGAAGGGCTCTCAGCAGTCCTGGTTTCATGTCCCGGTTCTGGACTACTTGTGCTGCCCCTTCTTTCCTTTCCATTCCATTTTGCTCCGAGTCTTGCCACTCTCTTCCCCATCTTCAGCCTTCCCTTTCCATCTTTACCTGGTCCTCATTCTACTTGACCCTTGGCCCTGCCCTTCTATCTCAGAGTTTGATCTACCTATGAGTGAAAAACCCAAAATAACAGTAGCTTAAACAGAATAGAAGTTTATTTCTCTTTCATGTAAAAAAAAAAAAAAAAATTCAGGGGTGAGTTCAGGGACCCAAGCTCCTAGGTTTCTTCTGATCCACACAGACTCTCAAGGTCAAATCCTAGATCACGATGGCAGCTCTAGAGCTTCCACCAACCTGAACAGAGAGAGAGATGGGGAAGGAAAGCAGAAAGACAAAAAAGGTGCCCCTCCTCAGTGAGTGCTACGCATGTTGTGTCCTACATGTCTCTTCCACCTTTATCTCATGGGCCAGGATTTAGCTACATTGCCACACCTTGATGCAAGGGATGCTGGCAAACACGGGCTTTATTCGGGGAAGTAATGACCCAGCTAAAAATCAAGGTTTTGTCTTTAAGGAAGAAGGGAAGAATGGATATCTTCCTTTCCCTTTTCTCTCCCTACTTCTCTGCAGTGACCTGGGCTCACCCTCAATTGTAGTTTGGGTTTTTCTTCTGGGTTCAGTGTTTTAGGCTGCCTGAGTATGCAAGAAAATTAACACGTCTAACCTTAACTTAGTACCAACATCACAACCAGTCTTTGAGATTGTCCCTCTTCTTCCAGGGATAGTGTTACTTCCCACTCTGTTTGCCAAGCCCCTTGTGTGGATCCAGGCACCTGCTCTGTTGTGATTAAGCTCACAAGCTCATGGGAGGCAAAGTGCTACAGCAACTGAGGAAGGATGGTTTCTGTCCTGAATCCTTTTTCTTTTTTGTTCAGTGAACAAAGCTTTAGAATCAGGAAAGTAGAGATCCTGGGGCATGTAAAAGATAAACAATTCCCACTCCAACTTTAGAAGTTCTTTTAGCAAAAAACAAGTAAAAATACACAAATGAAAAAACTCAAAAGCTAGCCTCAAGGTGGTATCCCGGTTCAGTGACTTTCAATCTAAGTAGGGGAACCTGTTTTAAAAATAAAACCTCAGGCCAATTCCTAATATCTAAAATAAATAAAAGTAGTATTTTATTTTTCCATAATTTCACTTTATACATTTAAATGTATACTATTTACTTATAAAATTCATCAATTAAACAATAAAATGAAGTCATATTAATGAGTATAACTGAAATGATTTGTAGATGTGGTCTTATAACAATGTTTATATCCAGTTTATTTCTCTATGTATTTTTTTTTGTTTGATTTCATAATTTCCCAGAGATCTGGATACATACAGATTGGCAGTTATAAATGGTAACACTTTTTATAGCTTATCTCGTGACTTCAGTTATATTTTTCAGCCTAGTGTAGACAGCAGGTGTAGGCTTCTTCTGAATCCACCCTATACACAGTGTATGTAAATGACCCTGGAAGCTCAAGTTAACCCCCCGGTGGCTTCAAAATCTTAAAATTTAACACATAACATGTTTGAATGTGCATGTTGCTTTTTATTACAACTTTATAAATAGTTAATCTACATATTACTATACTGTACATTACATCACCAGTTTCCCTGGGTCTCCAGCTTGCAGACAACAGATGATGGGACTTCTTAATCTCTGTAATTGCATGAAGTGATTCTTCATGGTAAATCTCATATAGACACATACACACACATACACACATACATATACTCTCTCCTGTTGGTTCTGGTTCTCTGGAGAACCATATTACACCTGAGGCACACTCCTCTTCCTTCCCTGCCCCACCAGCTCTTCTCAAGCTGTGTCTTGTCTGCACTGGGAAAGGGGTAAGGTACGCTCCCTTCTCGCCTTTCCTGCCTGCACTGTGGCTAGTCCCTGCATTCCTCCTTCCTCTGTTTTCAGCCTACGCAGCTTCTCTCTGGTGACCCCATGCTCCCCTCCTCACACTTTTCTCCATCGTGTGTCTTTGGCAGAGGAGGTCTAGGTGGGGCAGCCAGGACGTGGGGTTAACAAGAGGAATTGCATTTTTGCACTTCCATTCATACTCTCTGCGTCAATCCTGGAGAAGTAAGAACCCTAACAGTCCTTGACTTCTGTAGTGTGCGGGAGAAGCCAGCATGCAGAGAAGGCTTCTGGCAGAAAACGTTAATTCCTGTGGAAGAAGAGAGGCCATGGATGTGTTTCACAAACTGCAACACCTGATTTTAAAAGTCTGAGCTGTGCATGGGTCATGCAGGTGCAAGTCTGGAAAATTCTCATTCTTGTCTGAAACCTTCCCTTGAGATTAGAACATAGGTCCTCACCCAGCAGCAATGTAATGGAAAGAAAGAAGCTCTTTGTTGTTTTCCATGGTTATCTCACCAACTATGGGAGGTGGCGTGCTGTGGGAAAGAGAACTGGGGCTCCCGTGTGGGAGGCCTGGATTCACGCCCAGGCTTCACGACTCATTAGCTCTGTGAGACTGAGCAAGTTTCTTAACCTCTCCATACCTAGGTTTCCAGAACTGTAAAATGGAAGAAGTGGTAGCTGTCTGACTCTACCATACATTATTGCTGTGCAACTAAGTGGATATGTTTTCTGAGAAAGTTCTCTGTGCCTGTGGAGGTTACACATTGTAATTTTAGGCAGGTGGGCTCATTTGACAGCCAATGAGCAGCTTATTACTTTAAAACATAAAAGATGCTTAAATTCTCACCTTTTTCCTCATTCTTGCTGGGTTCATATTCTAAACACAACTCCAATTGTATTTGGTCAGATTGCCAGAAGCACTAAAATCTATTTTTTTTTTTAATAGTCCTAGAGTTTTTATTTTCTTTTTCTTTTCTTTTTTTTTTTAATTTTATTTTCTCGATATACATTGTGGCTGATTATTGCTCCCCATCACCAAAACCTCCCTCCCTTCTCCCTCCCCCCCTCCTCCCCCAACAATGTCCTTTCTCTTTGCTTGTCGTATCAACTTCAAGTAACTGTGGTTGTTATATCTTCTTCCCCCCCCCCCGGTTTTGTGTGTGTGTGTGTGTGTGTGTGTGTGTGTGTGTGTGTGTGTGTGTGTGTGTGTGTGTGTGTGTGTGTGAATTTATATATTGATTTTTAGCTCCCACCAATAAGTGAGAACATGTGGTATTTCTCTTTCTGTGCCTGACTTGCTTCACTTAATATAATTCTCTCGAGGTCCATCCATGTTGTTGCAAATGGCAGTATTTCATTCGTTTTTACAGCTGAGTAGTATTCCATTGTGTAGATATACCACATTTTCCGTATCCACTCATCTGATGATGGGCATTTGGGCTGGTTCCAACTCTTGGCTATTGTAAAGAGTGCTGCAATGAACATTGGGGAACAGGTATACCTTCGACTTGATGATTTCCATTCCTCTGGGTATATTCCCAACAGTGGGATAGCTGGGTCGTATGGTAGATCTATCTGCAGTTGTTTGAGGAATCTCCATACCATTTTCCATAGAGGCTGCACCATTTTGCAGTCCCACCAACAATGTATGAGAGTTCCTTTTTAGCACTAAAATCTATTGATGTAACATATGCATTAAATTTATTCATACCCGGAGCCTCATTTTTATAAAGAGGGGAAAACACAGATCTCTCTTAGGGCATTCTGTAGATGCTGATGTTTGGGAGGATATTTATAAGAAGCTGTTTTTTGGGGTTTGCTTTCCTATGAAACTGTGTGATAATTTAAGATTCTTATTTAATTAAATATCTTTTACCATTTTTACCCATATGAGTAAAATTATGAGTGATTTGTAAACATTTCCAGAGCTCCCAAGATTAAAATATCAACTTAAAATGCTCCTTTGATATAATGTATTTGAATTTTATCTCTGTGCCAAAGAAAGCTTAAAATATAATAAACATTTTTAATATGAAGCAGATTACACAATTTGCCAAAATAATGGCTTTAAGTTTCTTTGACCCCCCACGTTGAATATTTTTTTCCTGCAAGCATCTGGGCATTCAGCAGAAAATCCCCAAGTTCTTGGGGACAGAACAGTCACTCCAATTAACATGCAGCAGTGGGAAGAATCTGAGCACCATCTATGGGAGACTGGGACCCACATCCAGAGTCCACGGCTCCCCGGCGGCCATCCCTCTGCTGAGCCTCAGTTTCCTTACGTGTACTGTGAGGACACCAAGCCGTAAACTCTCCCCATCATGGCTACGGTAGTTTCTATCTTCCTGGGGAGTCTTACATGTCAAAGCATTTTATAATGGGACTCCAATGCTGGTGACGTGTGGACCTTAACCTGACTACATACCTTTTGTTTGATCCATGTAAGTGTTTTGAAACTGGAAAGTTTACATAAAAATCTAGTTGGGAGCTTTCACTGAAAAATCAGATTTGCAATGCTGACTCTGCGTTACATCTCTTGTCCAGGCTTGAGTTAGAGCCACCTCTTCGTTGACTCCAAGGACTCTCCTGCTCCCCCTTCTGCCCAGACCCTATGCCCAGAGGTCTTTGGTGATCCTTATAGAGCAGCAGAATCCATCTTATTTGGCTTTCGAAATGGGGCTTTGGAAGTTAGTGGAAATATCTCTAAGAATTAGAATGACCTCAACTTTTAATGGGTTCATTTTGTTAAGCACAAGCTTAAGAAAAATCCTACCTTCAAAAGTTGCATTTTGTCCTTGCCGATTCCTCATTGACCTGTGCAGGATTCTATGAGGAATCCCATAGTTCTAACTGGCTTATGTGATCAGCTCTGGAAGTAGTTACTTTGGATCTAAGGAAATCTGGCTGCATGGTAAGAGTTCAGTTATGAACTGGTTCAGGGTTGCTGCAGGCTCCTGTGTTCCACCTGACAGCCAAGGAGCAAGGGCCAAGAGTTTGTGGCCAATCACCGGGAGAGTTCAGAGCTGGACAGGGTGCTGCAAGGACAGGTGAGAGGAGTTGATCAGGGTTGAGACATGATCCTGAGTGACATTTCAGGTTCACCTTTCACAGAGGTGGCAGTAGCATTCCAAGAATGCCTCCCTCAGAGGCATCACCTGGGACCGGCAGTGTCATGGCAGGGTGCTGACAGAGGAAGGGACATCTGAGGGTCCCTGCATCCCCCTCTCGAGGGAGCCGGATCCTGCACAAGGGTTGAGGTGAGCTCCTGACCCAGGACAGCCAGGCAGGTGGCCCGCCATCTGCTGTTCCCATTCAGCCCTCAGCCCTCCATGTGTATCCACAGCAGGGACTTCTATGCGTGCGTGCATCTGCAATTGCTTTTGTTTTGTACTCTGTGTCTTCAAAAGACATTCTGGTGATGATAAATAAAATATTTACAGCAGAACACCTATAACTTATCGTCGTAACATATCTATTTTTAAATCTAATAAGAACACAAACCACTCTTACCTGAGGTGCAGCTTCTACCCTCACCACTTCACTGAAACTGCTCTTTCTAAGGTCATTGAATTTAGTAACTCTAGTGGACGCTGTTTGGTCATTATATTGCTTGACTTCTTGGTGGCACTGAGAATTGTCTTCCCACTCCTGGTTTCCTTGTACCTTGGCTGTCGGCCTCACACATAGGAAAGTGGCTTGGTGCTGGACTCCGTTCTTATCCTACCTCTGTCCTTTCTCCTTTGATAATCTCATCCACTCTGTCTCAATGCTGGTGACTCCTACAATCGTGTCTTCTGCCCAGATTTCTCCTCTGAGTCTCTGACTTGTGTATCTTGCCTGTCACACATCTCTGCTTTGATATTTTAGTAGCTGCTGTTGGTGCCCTGCTGGGATCCCCCTCACTGCTAGGAGTACCCACTCCCGGCTGCTGTGAGTGCTGGACAGCTGTTAACCATTAGCAGCCTCTTCTCCAAACAATCACCTAACAGTCTGCCTCCTTTATACCTCCGCCCCACTGCAAGGGAAGATCTCTGCCACTGACCAGCTGATACAGGGGTACAAAAAAACAAACCCTCTTGCTTCAGGTAGGACAACTCTGTGCTTAAATTCATGCTCAGGAGCTCCGGTGTGATCAGACTGAGGCAGACTCCAGCTGAGACCTCAGCCTTGCGTAGGCCATTCCCCTGTTCATCCTGTTTCCCTTACTTCCCTCCTCCTGAGAGAATCACTTTCAGGCAAATCCCCATCTCAGACTCTGCTTCTCAAACACGATTTAAGACAAATGTCATATTGACAGCTGAAAATTACTATATCTCAAAACTAAATGTCTCCCACTCCCTCACAGAGAGTCTTATTAACATGCACAAACCTTGAGTGCAGACAGTTAACATCTGTGCCTCCATCAAGTTACAGATTGCCATATCTCATGGCCCAGTAAGGTTTCATGTAAAGAGCTGGCCCAGGTTGGTGGGCGGGCCAGGCATTCCCTTCTTCTCCAGGTGGGAAAACTGAGATTCTGAGAGGATCCATACAAAGTAGATGTTGTAATGGGTTCTCAATCTCCAAATGCAGTTCCCTTTGTTTACATGATTCCAGAGATGTGATTTCTGTATTTTGGACTTCTGTAATTTCTGATTTCTCCCTTTGGGAATTTACCATCCAAAGCAACTTAACAAAATGTTGGACACATACTTATAACATGTAAAATTTTAAAGCTTGAAGGGGACTTAGAGTTCAGGTGTTAAGCAAAGCTAAGTGCAAATCACATGCACTCCCACTTCTTTGCACATACAGGAGCCAAGCAGATACTACTAATGGAACACAGCACTCTTTCCCAGTGTGTCTAGATGTGTCCGCAGAATGCTCTTAATCCAGGTCTCCAGATGACCACTACCAACCTGTGAATGTTAAGATAGATATCGGTATGGATATAAGTGGAACCTATTCATAACCCTTGATCAAGTTCAATCTCTTTATTGAACACATGAGCAAACTGCACTCTCCTGAAGGTAAGTGACTTGTCCAGGGCGAGGCAGCCTGTAGGCAGACAAGTCAGTTCTCAAACATAGCCCCACTGACTACTGATTCTGTATTCTCTTGAACATCCTGTACACATATTTGTATCTATTCCTTTTATCTGAATACTTAGCACCAATAGAAACTTTGCCTACAAAGTTCAAACTGAATTTTGCATAGTTTCCTAAATCCATTTAATCCAGTAGATTTCCTGGAAAACAGCTGAGAATCTAAAAGAAGTGACTTACATTTAAAAAATTTTTTTCTGAATATGAGCAGTGTTAGACTAAAAGCTGATTTACCCTGGGAATCTCATTTGTACCTGAGATACCTGATAGGGCGAGACCCTGTGAGTTTTTGGAGGAAAAGTCAATTTAGTTTTCAATTTAGCGAGTTAAAATGTAAATGTTTAATGTGGAGTCGTTCCCTCTTCTCACTATTTAGCCTAATGAGTAATCACTTTGTTGAAATGCTTTTGCTCATTTGTCTTCTCCTAATTTGTGACCCTTCATTTGTAGCTGGGTGTTACTGTGCATTTTCACTGGCCAAGTAGCAGAGGCAAGGAGGAGTTCCTTGTATATTCTAGAGATTAATCACTTGTTGGATGAATCATTTGCAAATATTTTCTCCCATCCTATAGGTTATCTTTTCACTCTCTTGATTTTTTCCTTTGCTGTGCAGAAGGTTTTTAGTTTGATTTAATCCCATTTGTTTATTTTTTCTTTTGTTTCCTGTACTTTTGAGGTCTTATAAGTCTTTGCACAGTCTTGCATTCTGAAGTGTTTTCCCTATGTTTTCTTCTAGGAGATTTATAGCTTCAGGTCTTATATTTAAGTCTTTAATCCATTTTGAGTAGATTTTGATATATAGTAAGAGGTACATGTCCAGTTTCATTCTTTTACAAATGGATATACAGTTTTCCCAGCACCATTTATTGAAGAGGCAGTCTTTTCCCCAGTGTATATTCTTGGTGCCTTTGTTAAAGATCAATTGGCTGTAGGTAGGTGGATTGATTTCTTGGTTCTCCATTCTGTTCCATGGGTCCATGTGTCTGCTTTTATACCAGTACCATGCTGTTTTGGTTACTATATCTTCATAGTATAATTTGAACTCAGGTAGTATTATGCCTCCAGCTTTATTTATTTATTTATTTATTTATTTATTTATTTATTTATTTATTTATTTATTTATTTATTGCTCAGGATTGCTTTGGCTATTTGGGGTTTTTTGTCATTCCATATGAATGTTAGGATTGTTTTTCCTATTTCTGTGAAGAATGTCATTGGTATTTTGAGGGGGATTGCATTGAATCTGTAGATCTCTTTGAGTAGTATGGACATTGTCACAACATTAATTCTTCCAATCCATGAACATGGAATATCTTTCTTTTTGTCTCCTTAATTTTCCTCACCAGTGTTTTGTAGTTCTCATTGTAGAGATCTTTCACCTCTTTCATTAAATTTATTGCTATGATTGTTTTTTGTTTTTTGTTTTTGTCCTTTTTTGGTAGCTATTGTAAATGGACTTGATTTCTTGATTTCTTTTATGCTAGTTCATTGTCGGTGTAAAAAAATGCTAGTGTTTTTTTTATATTGATTTTATATCTTCAATTTTACTGAGTTTGTTTATCTGCTGTAAGAGTTTTTTGGTAGTCTTTAGGTTTTCCTATATATAGAATCATGTCATATGCAAACAGGAACAATTTGACTTCATCTTTTCTGATTTAGATTCCCTTTATTTCTTTCTCTTACCTGATTGCTCTGGCTAGTATTTCCAATACTACATTGAATAGGAGTGTTGAGAGTGGGCATCCTTGTCTTGTTACTGTTCTTAAAGGAAAAGCTTTCAGTTTTTCCCCATGAAGGATGATACTGGTGGTGGTTTTGTCATATATGGCTTTTATTGTGTTGAGATAGTTTCCTTCTATACCTAATTTGCTGAGAGTCTTTATCATGAAGAGATGTTGAATTTTATCAAATGGTGTTTCTGTGTCTATTGAGATAGTCATATGGTTTTAGTCCTTGATTTTGTTGATGTGGTGTATCACATTTATTGATTTGTGTATGTTGAACTGTCCTTGCATCCCTAGGATGAATCTCATGTGATCATGGTGTATAATTTTTTGATGTACTGTTGTATTCTGTTTACTAATATTTTGTTGGGTATTTTTGCATCTATGTTCATCAAGGATATTGGCCTGTAATTTTCTTTTTGTGTTGTGCTTTTTGTCTGATTTAAGTATCAGGGTGATGCTGGCCTCATAGAATAAGTTTGGGAGATAGCCTCTGTTTCAATTTTTTGGAATAGTTTGAAAAGGATTTGTGTTAATTCTTCTTCAAACATTTAGTAGAATTCAGCAGTGAAGCCATATGGTCTTGGGCTTTTCTTTGTTGGGAGACTGCTGATTACTGCTTCAATCTTGTTGCTTGTTATTGGTCTATTCTGGTTTTCTTTTTCTTCTCGGTTCAATATTGATAGTTTGTGTATGTCCAAAAATCTTTCTATTGAGCCATCTTGATCCCTCATCATTTATTTTTTAAAATGCTCATTCTTTAGCATGGCATACAAGGTTGTTTAGAACCAGCTGCAACCCTCCCTTCATCCCCACCCCTTCAGGCTTATTCCCACTTATTTCTGACTTTTTCCACTGAGTTAACCACTCATCCCTTCTCAGACATACCATATTCAGATATGCATCTGCACTTTTGCACAAGTGTGTTCCCTACCTACAACTTTTTCCTCTGTTCTCTTTCTGGTAAACTCCTGCACGTCATTCCTTACCTAGCTCCAGCACCACTGTGTCTGTAAACTGCACTCCACCATCCTTATCTCCACCTCTGCAACCTGGCATTTCATACACCTTTTTGTAGCACCTCAGACTTTGTTCTGTGTATATGTACTTTGTATTTCCTTGTTTTTCTACTCCCTTAGGTTGTGAGCTGTGAATTGCTTTATGTCCCCATCATCTGGCAGAGAACCAAACACTTAATAGGAGCTTAAAGTAGCTAATGAATGAATAAACAGAAGAATGAATGAATGTTCTAAGAATAAAGGAACCAATTCAATCCTTGTTTTTGGTTAGAGAACATGTGTGTAGTGTATTTTTAAAGTGTGAGTTATCATGTGTTATAAGTGACTCAGATAAATTGGAGATACTATACTTTGGTAAGAAAAACTTTTTGGTCATTCAGATGGAGTTAGTGAATACATCAATTAGTATCTCTGAGAGGTGATAGGATATATGTTTTGAAGTGGCATCTTTTACGATTGTTTTTAAGTTGCTTCTGTATTTGAATCAATATATTTAATATAATTTATTCTTATCTTTTATTGCTTAAATTTTAGACATGTGATAGAGTCAACTAATAGTTGCAGCAGTTTAAATTGCTCAATTGCATTTATTTCTGAAAATAGAATTTTTACTTCATTACCCATACCTTTTGAATTTTGTGACTCAGTGTTGTTTTTGGTCCAAGTCCAGGGGCTGCTTGAAAAGTCCTACCAGACAGTGCTTAAATTTCAAATGAAGATGAACATAAAAGACACAAGCAGACAAGTAACCAGATGTGTGATCTTGCACATGTTATTTTGGGCCTGTTTACCTGTCTGTGGAATGAGGAGGGCTGTACTTGGAAATCATAAGGTTTATCTTGAGCTCAAACAGTATGGGTACAGAATATCAGTTGCAAGTATGGTAGATGCATCCAGGAAAAGTTGTCAGTATATCAAATAATGTACTTTACATGTAAAGTATACAGTCATTCCTCTGAGCCTCTTTGATTTTTTCTAATTTGTAATTTTGATATTTGTATATTGTGTTCTTAAAACTGGTGGCATCGTCTACCTCTCTGACACCATCACAGCCAGCACATTGTTTTCCAGTGCTCACATGAACAAGTGCAGTTCTGGAGGCTGTGCAAGCAAAAGGATCCACCCATGCCCGCAGGTTGCCCATCATCCAAATACATAATACAGCCATGTGTGAACGTCCTCCAGAAAGCAGGCTGAGGAGAGTGTAGGAGCCCTTCCTTCTCTGCCTCAAAGAGTTTTGTGATGAATTCTGCCAGATGCCTCATACATAGTAGGCATTCCACAAAGGTTGATTCCCATTCCTTTTTGTAAAAGCATGAATAAGGCAAGGAAGTCTTCATTTCTCTTTTCTCTTGTAAGGGAGATGTCAAAGAAATATGATATCTTAAGATGTACCTTGTACCCCATAACTATGTATAATTATTACATGTCAACTAAAAAATAATAAAATAAAATGGAAAAAATATTTTAAGATGCTTTTTAAAAATGTTCTGTAGGTTTTACAATAGTTTCCTTTCTAATTTGGGAAGGTAGATTACTATACAGTAATATGGAGAGTTTCAGGTCAGGAGGATCAGCTGTGGATGAACATCAGAGGTGGAATTGCCTTAACAGCTGTAGTGCATCACCGGTGAAGTCTGACATATCTCCATAAGTTGACATTTACCTTTACAAATATTCTCTTCTAGATGGATAAACCAAATATTAATAGAATTAAAGTAGGAGTTCACATACAATGCATGATGCATTAAATGTCAGTAAGTACGTGATGATCTGGGCTGTAGAGATCCTCTGAGGCTGTGTTTATCCTAGATAAGTGAGAGAATGAAGTCTGGAACATTTCTATTTTGTTTACGACAGCCTAGAGAGCGATGACAGTTCATTTCTCTTGGGAGATAGTTTTTTGTTCAAGGTCAGGTCTACATCAATAAGCCCAGCAACAGGAAGAAAATTCTCTAGGGCAAAAACATCTATTTCTGTGGATGCTGTGTGATATAGGTTTTGACCAACTCTGGAGCAGATGCCTGTACTCAGCCAAAAACTTGGACTATGAAAACTTTTATTTGTATATATTAGTACATGAATGGGGAATGGAAACATTTTAAATTCTGTCATATTATATTTATCTCTTATTCACAATCGAAAAAGAAGAATCCTATCCCTTAGTGGGACAGAGATCATTGGTTATTATATTTGTCTGAATATTTTATTTTAACTTTCCTACTGTGCACGCAAAAAGCAGAAAGGTTTGCTCTGTGCATGGTCATAATGTATAGGTGCAGAGCGAGAGTTGGTCAAATGTTTGTTTGTTTTGCCCACATGTTTTCCACAATCTTAGAAGCGTAAGCCATCAAATGTTTTTATTTTCATCTGGCCAATGCTCGTGCTTCGTTACAATCCTTTGCCCATTGGCTGATCTTGTATTTGGGAAGAAAGGGAACACACATCCAGCCATGTGATTCAGGTCCTTCCTCCTATGGACAAAGGCTGCCATCACTGTCCTTCCCTGTAAGGAGTTCATTGTTCTGTCGAAGGCATATATACAAATGATTAAAATTCAGTTTGGTATGTGCTATGATAGAGTTAGGTACAAAGTGCTAGCTGTGCACAGCAGAATGGGAAAGTTGATAGAGAAGGTAACATTTGAAGTAGGTCTTGGAGGAAAAAGAAGATAAATTTTCCAGTAAAACAAGGGGGAAAGGGCAAGTGTAGGAAAGATCACAGGCAAGCGGAGGGACAGAGAGTTCTTTGTAGCTTGAGGGTCAGCACACAGTTCAGTAGACAGCATCCATATTTCTGAGAAGTGGTGGAGGTGGGCCTGTGTTTTTGAGGCAAGTCACTCTGCTGTCATTGTTGAGGGTGGGTTGGAATAAAGATTCTAGTGCAGTGGTGCAGGCTGGTAACATTGAGGGCCTGAGCTGAGGCAGTGGCAGAGCAGGACATGGGAGATGTATCTAAGGGGCATGTTAGTGGCAAGTGGATAGGATTTGGTGCAAGATTAAAATCAGAAGTAAAAAAATGGGAAAAGTTGAGGGTGACTCTTAGGACTTGACAGGGGTCTCTGAATAGAAGTTATGCTCCTTGGGGAAAAATATGGGGGTGGGAATAAGAAATACAGTTTTAGACATTTTGAGTTCAGTTCCCATATGATAATGACCTGGAAAAGATGTTGACAGTTACTAACCATAGAGAAATACCTAGGAGAAAACGATAGGCAGTTACAGATCTTAGGAAAAAACGTGAGACCGAGATATAAGAACCACTGGCACATAAACAGTTCTGCATGACACACATACGGGCTGCATTCCTCAAGGGGGAGTGTAGAACCAGTAAAGAAGAGGACTAAGGAGCAAACTCCGGGAAAGAAATAATGCAACAGGAATTAATGTGTAGAAAAAACCAGGCGGCTCTCAGGGAGTCCCTTGTATTGGAGGTAAGAGTAGTCAAGACTGCAGATGTAAAGGAGGGTGCACGTAATGGGACTTTAAAAACCTTTCGATGTGACAGTGTATGACTGGCTCTCTGAAGATGTGTCAGTCAGGGTGCTATCAAAAAAGCAGAAACCCTCTAAATATTTCATACAGAAGGTTTTAAACTCGGGGAATTGGTTAAAAGTTTAGGAAGACATTTCCTACTGAATCTGATGAGCCCACAGACTTAAAAGTATGTCCCCTCTTGTAGGCTAGATGTCTGTTGGTTTTTCTTTTTCACATGTTTCTACGCCAAAGTCTGGGTTTATTATGCAGCTCTGATATCCTGGAGTTGATAAGAGTCTAGAGTGTGAAGGTCCCAGCTTTCTTGTGACCTGGCCATCCTTCCATTCTCTTCTTTTCAAGGAAAGAACTGTAATGCCCCTAGGGTGCTCTCACTGGTTATTGGAGAACTCTCTACCTGCTCAAGGTCGGATGGCTGTGTGTCTCATTTCACTATCTTCCCTCCAGATGTCCAAATGTCACTAAACATCTTTCATATTCTATTTTGGGGGAGAGGAGAGGCATTCTGAGAATTCCTTAGTTTTATTAAACATGGAGCATGCTGTTTCCATTATTTTTACTTATTTCAGTGGGTTCCTTTGAAGTTATTTATCTAAATATGCATTTATCCTGCAACCCTTTTATTCTGAGTTGTGACTGTAAATTTCTTATCAATTATAGGTTGAAAATGTTAAATATAAACTATGTCTCTCTTCAGTGATCTCAAAATTTTCAATCTCATTATTTTTCTTGTACAGAGATGGTAACTAGCAAGAATGTTTCAAGATACAGAAAGGATTGTAACTATCCCTACCCTCATTCCGCTAGGAAACCAAAAAAATCACCAGTTGGTTTTTTTTAAAAAAAAATTGGAGATATTAATTTTTGTCCAAACCATCCTTTCAATCCAATTACCTAGTTGACTGACCAAATATCAGTAAACTGCTTTTGGCCAGATATTCCAGGAGACCCATTGCAGAGGTGGGAAGCCTTTTCTGAGCACCTGTTGTTGAATGGTTGTTTAGCTGGTTTGAACCGAAATAATTCCTGATGTTTGTGGAATTACTTTTACATTTCGGTCCCTGCTGCATAACTCAGGTACATTTTCTCATTTATTTTTAAAACAAGCATTTCAGGATAGTGCTGATATCCCTTCCTTGACAAAAAAAGAACCAGAAGCTTGGAAGAATGAGAAACTTGCAGCGCCTCTCCTCTGTCCATCCAGCACCTGTTGTTTCCTGACCTGCCTGCTCATGAGGCCCTGCAGCACCATGTCAGGCAATGTTTGCGTGAGATGTGTGCAGTTGGTGATGCTCCAGGTTACAGGACCAAAGGGAGGGTTGAAAGTTCTGGCGAAAATAGTCTCCTTCATTTTCAGCTGGTTACCACACAGCATATTTAGTGTGTGTCATTAACTCTAACATTTGGAGAAAAAGATTATGTTTTATTGTCTTTTCTCATAAATCTGTGGTATACTGAGCTCTATTAGCCTTGACTGATTTTTTTATGATACTATCGGGGGTAGCAAAATGATTCTGCCTGAAGTTACCTGGTGAGAGAGTGATATGACCCATGGCATATTAAAAGCAAAACATACTTTTAAGTTATCGTGAATATACTACACCATAAATTGAGTCCACCTTTTGGAGCCTGGCTCTTAAGTGTTTATAACCTCACCAGAAGAGTATTCCATGAGGGATCCAGCCACCTCACGTTTACTCTTTGGCCCACAGCGGTCTGGCTCCTGTCCCTGTTCCCCTTTTGAAATGCTTTTCTCAGAGCATTTATCAGAGTCCCCCTGACCTCCATGTAGCCAAAACCAATGGACACGTCTTTGCCCTCATCTCAGACCATCATCCACTCTCCCCTTCTAGAAGCATCCTCTTCCTCTGGTGTCTTCCTCAGACTCTCTGTCTGACTTCACCTCTTCAACCTTTCCACCTGAGTTTAAATGTCTAGGGTCTTCCTGGCTTGTTGGTAGGCCCTCTTTTTTTCCCCCTTACCTCACATAGGGCCATCCCCATATTTATGAAGATCACTCAGACTTCCATAGCTAGCCCTCATTCCTCCTCTGAACTCTGAAGCACATGTCTAGTCACCCCCTTAGCACCACTCTTCGGGTGTCTCACAGATTTCACTAAAACATGCTCCTACCCACCCTAGTCTTCCCTCTCTCCTCAAATGGCTTCACTCTCCACCCAGCTGCACAAACCAGAAGTGGGGCCACTCTCTCTCTGGGCCCCACGTCAGCAGGTGTGCGTGCAGCAGCCCCTCCCTCCATCTCACCTGCTCCCAGCCAGTGCAAATCCCACTCACCTTACCTAGACCACTGCCACCCCCAGCACGACCATGCGTGGCCCTGAACGAGTCAGGCTTCACCTGGCAGGTGTTGATATTACAGTGGAAATTGGAGCCGGCTCTTTCCCTGCTTACAATCCTCAATAACTTCTCCTTGCCCTTAGAATAAAACCCAAACTCCTTTCTAGGGCTCATGTCTGTGTTACTCCCACATCCCCACAATATTATGCTCTTTTCCTCTGCTGTTCCCTCTGCCTGGAATGCTCTGTCTTCCGTTGGGCTAGCTCCTTCCCATCTTCTTGTTTTAACATAAATTCCAGCCCCATAAAGAAGCCCTCTCTCCTCATCCTATCTAAATTAGGTCCCCATGTTATCATGTTATTCTCAGTCTCAGTACCCTACTTATTCTGTAACAGAATGCCTTACAATTTATGATTATTTTGTTTTGCTTAGTTTTTTATCATCTGAATCCCCACCTTAGTACATGTCATATGAAGGGATGTGTTTTATGTTTTATGTCTTGTTTTCTTTTTATCCCCAGTGCCTAGAATAGTAGGTACCCAACAAGTGTGAATTGAGTGAATGATGGACAATCTAAGCAATAGTGCCTGTGACCATCAAGTGATGGCTCGTAGCTGTGGATCAAAATTACTGTCTCTTTGATAACTGAATTGAAGAATAGCAATCAAGTGACATACATGCCGTCACTTCTTTCTGCTCCACCCATGGCAAACACTGCTAACTCAGCTTGACACCTAGCACCACTGGGGCTGTGTGCATCCTCTCAATACATAGTGCTTCAGCCACTAACAACCTGTCAGAGTTGGCATGACAGTGGGCCAAGAGATCATGAAATGTTGGTAGGCTTTTATGATGCCTACTATACAGCGATCCATCAGGAGCAGACCAGACCAGATGTTTGACATTGCTAAAAATCAGGCTATAATAGTCCTCCGATAATTGTAACTTTGTTTTCCGTGGTTTTAGTGACCCACGATCAACCACAGTCCAAAAATATTAAGTGGAAAATTCCAGAGATAATTCATAAGCTTTAAATTGCATGCCATTCTCAGTAGTATAAAGGAATCTCACACTGTCCTGAACAGGATGTAAATTATCCCTTTGTCTAGCAGATCCACACTGTATAAGCCACCAGTCCATTATGGTACAGGAAAATCATAGTGTATATAGGATTTGGTACAATCCACGGTTTCAGATATCCACTGGGAGTCTTGAAATGTATCCACCTTGGATAAGAGAAAACTACTTGAAATATGTTCAACATCTTTAGTTGTTAGGGAAATGCAAATAAAAAACCACAATGAGATACCACCTCACACTCGCTGTTACCCAATGCCAAACAGTAAATAAGTATTACACATTCTTACCAGATACAATCACTTCTTGACATATAAACAAGTGAAATCAAATGTTATGGATACTTAGACCACTGGATTTCTTGCTAATCAAAATGAATAACTAGTATATGGTTTTTGTTGCTGTGCTCATTTAAAATCTCTACAAGTGCTGTGAAGTAGGAATTATAAGTACTGCTCAGAAAAACAGAGGCCCAGGAAGGTTGGGGGGATTTTTGGTAAGTAACTCAGCCCACCTATGCATCCTAGCCTCTTACACTAAACCCATCACTCTTTCCCACATTGCTGACCATTTGAGGGCCTGGTCCTTCTCAAGACATTTCAAAGCAGGTAGTTCGTCATACATAATTCTTGATTGATTCCGTAATTACCCACTATAAGTTATCCTATATAATTCTTCCCAATGATTTCTTTCATGAGATACTGCAGGGAAACAGCATCTAATAAGTAAGAGATGGTTCAGAAGAATGGCATTTCGTTCCTCCACTGAGCTGTGGTTCAAAACATTTCATTTTCTTGGAATAAACTCTGGAGGGCTTAGTTCAGTTTATTATTAGACACCCAGTGAGTTTTAAAATGCCACTGGAATTTGCAGAAGAACTTCATCAGTAAAGAAAATTAACACTCAAAGTCCTACGTGTCAAGGATCAAAATTTATAAAGCTCAAGTGATCCTGTGAAATGAGTTCACAGAGCTTTTTTAATCCCCAAAGACTTTCCTTCCTGGATGTTTTATCCCATTTAATTTAGTATTGATGACTTAGCTCATCTTCTGCTCTAAATCTGAGGGACTAAATAACAACATTTTGCTTCCTTGAGAAAACATCTCTGTATTATCTCCTTGTAAACATTTTATTCTGCCAAGTGTACACATATGTTACTTTACCCTGTAAAATTATTAGCTAATCTGATGTAGTCTGTCCTTCCAATACTGGATTCAGCTTCCCTTTAGTACCCAGTGCTCAAGCAACAAACAAGTATTGGGCACTGCTATAAAGAGCAGTAGGCCCTGTGCATGTGCTGGAAAATGTGTGAGCCAGCTAAGGGCACCCAAAATCTAAAGCTGCAAACACCCTTTCAGTAGTCATAGAAAGATGTTTATATGTTGTTAAGTGAAAAAGTTGGTTGTAAAATCATATATAGATTTCCAAAAATCTACTAGCAGGATGAGGTGAGTTAGTGTGATGCTTCTTTTTACCAAAAACACATAAAAATACCAATGAAATATAAGGTTTTATATAAGGAAGGGGAAAACATTTGCAAATCGTATATCTGATAAAGGACTTATATTCAGAATATATAAAGAACTCTTAGAACATAATAGTAAAAGACAGTCTAATTTAGAATTGGGCAAAAAAATTGAATAGACTTTTCTTCAAAGAAGGTGTTCAAATGCAAATAAGCACATGAAAAGATGTTCAACATTATTAGTCATTAAGGAAATGCAAATCAAAACCAGTTAGATACCACTTCTCACCCCTTGGGATTGCTATAACCAAAAAGACAGATAACAGGTGTTGGTGAGGGTGTGGGGAAATTGGAATCCTCACATATTGCTGGTGGGAATGTAAATTACTGTACCATTTGGAAAACAATCTGGTTGTTTCTCAAAAAGTTAAGCATAGTGTTACCATACGACCCATCATTTTCACTCCTGGAATTGAAAGTATATATCCACATAAAAACTTGTACATAAATGTTCATAGCAGCATTAATTACAATAGCCCCAAAGTAGAAATAACCTCAATGTCCATCAGCTGATAAATAGGTAAATAAAATATGGTATATCCATACATGCAATATTACTTTGCACTAAAAAGGAACGAAGTGCTGATGCATGCTACAACATGGATGAGCCTTGAACACATTAGGTAAAGTGAAAGAAGCCAGACACAAAAGGCCACATATGGTATGATTCCATTTATATGAAATGTCCAGAACGGGCAAATTCATAGAAACAGAAAGTTGATGAGTGGTTGACAGGGGCAGAGTGGAGATGGAGAATGAGGAGTGACTGCTTAGTGGATACTGGGTTTCTTTTTGATGTAATGAAAATGCTCTGGAATTAAATAGTGGTAGAGGTTGCATAACTTTGTGACTATACTAAAAACCACTGAATTGTATATTTCAAAAGGGGTGAATTTTATGGTATGTGGATTATGTCTTGATTTTTCCAAAATCAAGGGGAAAAAAGTAAGAAAGAGAAATTACCAGAGGGTATGTCTAGATCATTCAGGCTACTATAACAAAATGCCATAAACTGAATACTTTATAAAAACAGAAGTGTATTTCTGATGGTTCTGGAAGGTGGGAAGTCCAAGATTAAGACACCAGCAGATTCAGTATCTGATGACTGCTCATTTCCTGGTTTATACATGGTGCCTTCATCACTGTATCCTCACATGGTAGAAAGGGCAAGGCAGCTCTCTGAGGTGTCTTTTATAATGGCACTAATCCCATTCATGAGATCTCTGCCCTCATGACCTAATCATCTACCAAAGGCCCACACTTTCTAAAACCACCACATCGACATTGGGGGTTTCAACATATGAATATGACAAAGACATTCAGACCATAGCAGGGTAGATGTGAAGAGGGAATTTAAAACCAGAGGGATTGCCTAATCAGGTAGAAGACAAGGGGCTCTATGTTCTGATGTCTAGTGGTTGCAATGTTAGTTTCTGCAAGGGGGCAAGAGATGTGGCCTTGAGCTTTTGCAAGACAAGGAGTTGAAAATGAGATGCCTACCTAAACTTTGGCATGGAAAGGCGGTACTGTCAGTGAGAGGGGTTGCTAGAAAATTTCCACCCACTGGCTTAGGGAAGCTACAAAAAAGATTATCTTTTCCTAGACACCTTGGTAGGTGAAAAAAGTCTCCCATAAGAAATTTAAATCTCAAAACCCCAAGCCTTGATCACATATGGAATTGAAGATCAAAATCTCATTTCTCACATAGTACAGGACTCCTTGAGCTGAGAAACAAATGTGAGATTGGTCCAGAATTTATGACCGACGTGGCAACTTGGGAAAGCAGATGCATAGCTGCTCTGAAACACTATTTGCATAGGGAAAAAAAAGCACTTATAGGAATAGAAGCCTTGGCTGGACATGACCTTAATCAAAATGACAAACCCTGAAAGTATCTACCTGGGACAAGAGTTAATAGACATAGCCAATAGGAGGATTAGTACCACCTCTAGAAACTCACAGTAATGTAGGAATCAGGAAGAGGGTATAAAGAAGTATGTTTAAAATAATTTATAAGATAAAAGGATCAAATGGCACAAAAGAGAAAAGGAAGGGTGGATTTAGATGGAAACAAATCAACAGAACTTCTGGAAATGAAGATGAAAATTAGGAAAATTTCAAAAAGGTTAAAAAGTAGAGAAAACATTGGTCAACAAAGAATTATTAAATTGGAAGTTAATACTAAAGTACTTATCCAGAATATATCCCCCAAATACAGAGAGATGAAAAAAAGATTAGGAGACATGGCAGAACAGAAAAGGTTTTAGGTATAGTTGTAACACCAGAAGGAGAAAACAGAGCACGAGACAACATTCAAGGTAATCATGGCTAGGAAATTGTTTAGAATTAATGAAAGTTCTGAAAAGTTACCAAGAGACCTAGGCAGAATAAATGCAAACAATTCCACACTTAGACACTTCATAGTAAAACTGCAGAACACTTAAAAAAAAAAAAAACTTAAAGTAACCAGTATGAAAAGGTTAATTCCCTACAAAGGAAAAATTAGACTGACAGATTTCCCATTACAGAATTTGATCCCAGGGGATGGGGTGTGGGGGAGAATACCTTAGGTATTATTCAGTGCTTTTAGAAAATATCTAATGTCAACTTAGAATTCTGTACCCATCTAAACTCACATTCAAATGCAAAGGTGAAATAGACATTTTCACAAGTAAATGTTGCTAGAGTTTACTTTGCTGAAAGAATTACCAGAAGTACTTCAGCAGTAAAGAAACTTAACAAGAGAAAAAAAAAAAAAAGATGCAAGAAGCGATGACGAGCAAAGAAATTGGTAAATGTGGGTAAGTCTATACAAACGTCAACTAAAAAACAGTAAAGGAGTTCTGTTTTTGGTAATGGCTGAGTAAGCTCCTGTTGGACCAGCCCTTCTACAGATAGACAGTATACTTTCTGGATAAAATACAAAAACCAATTGCCTTACAGCATGCCATTTGCCACCAAATGCAGAAGATGCTTGAGGGACATTGACACTTGGAATAAAGAAGTAACACTAGCTGAGTTTCCTGTTTTTAGGGATTTTAGCCTGACAGTAGGTCTCAGTCTGCATCATGTGGCTAAAACACCAATTCAACAATGTGAAGAATAATTTCTGACATCAACCAAAAAATACTACAACTACAAATAAACACGAACACATGATACCACCATAGGAATACGGTAATTCTCAATTACCAGACCCCATAGAACAGAAAATCCTTGAGATGTCTGAAAAGGAATTCTAAGCACTGATCTTAAGGAAACTCAAAGAGATAAGAGAATTATCAATTAGAGAACATAATGAAACAAAAGAAAATATCCAGGATGTGAAGGAAGAAATTTACAAAGAGATTATTACCATAAAAAAGAATGTATCAGAACTCCTAGAAATGAAGGATTCACTCAGTGAAATAAAAAACAGAACAGAAGTCTAGAGCAAGCACAAGAAAGAATTACAGACCTTGAAGATGGTCTATTTGAAATAACTCAGGCAGTCAAAAAAAGGAAAAAAATTAAGGAAAATGAAGAAAATTTAAGAGAGCTAGCAGACAACTTCAAGCACACAAACATCTGAATCACGGGTTCCAGAAGGGGGGATAAGAAAAGAGCACTGAAAACCTATTCAAGGAAGTAATAACAGAAAACTTCCCAGGTATAGGGAGAGATGTAGACCTCCATACATAGGAGGCCCAAAGATCCCCAAACAGACTCAATCCAAAAAGATCCTCTCCGAGGCACATTAGCATCAAACTGGCAAAACTTAAAGACAAAGAGAGAATCCTGAAAGCAGCAACCTAAAAGCATCAAGTCTTCTATAATGGAGCCTCCATCAGACTAACAGCAGATTTCTCATTTGAAACCTTACAAACCAGAACAAAATGGGATGATATATCCAAAATACTAAATTAAAAAATTGCCAGCCAAGAATTCTATACCCAGCAAGGTAATTCTTCAAAAATAAGGTAGAAATAGTGTATTTCCCAGATAAACAAAAACTATGAGAGTTTACTACCACACGACCAGCCCTGCAAGAAATTCTCTAAGGAGTTCTGCATCCAGAATCTGAAAAATGATAATCATAATCACAGATCCAGAAGAAAGAACAAAACCCACCATTAAAACCAAAATGCCAATGAGACAGAGGAAGAAAGAAGCTAAATCATGTCACCTCAAAAATCCAACTCACATTGAAGATGAAAAATAAAAGGGGAAGAAAGGAACAAATGATATTTAAAACATCCAAACAAAAAGCAATACTTATCAATAACACCCCTAAATGTAAATGGATTAAATTCCCCATTCAAAAGACTCAGACTGACAGTCTGGATTAAAAAGCTAGATGCACTACATGCTGTCTTTAAGGGATCCGCCTCACCTATAAAGACACACACAGACTAAAAGTGAAGGGATGGAAAAAGATAGACCATGCAAATGGAAACCAAAAACAAGCAGGAGTACCTATTTTTTTTATCAGATAAAATAGACTTCAAACCAAAAACCATAAAAAGAGACAAAGAAGGCCATTATATAATGATAAAGGGATCTATCCAGTTAGAAGACCTAACAATCATAAATATCTATGCACCCAACACTGGAGCACCCAGTTATGTAAAGCAAACACTCTTACACCAAAAAAACAGATGGACCCTAATACGATAATAGTGACTAACCTGAACACCCCTCTGACAGCATTGGGCATATCTTCTAGGCAACAAATCAACAAAGAAACACAGGATTTAATATTCTCCTTAGACCAACTGAACCTGGCAGATATCTGCAGAAAATATCATCCAACAACTACCAAATACACATTCTCATCAGCACATGGAACATTCTCTAGGATAGACCATGTTAGGTCACAAATCAAGTCTCAGCAAATTTTAAAAAATTGAACTCATTCTAAGTATCTTTTCAGAGCACACTGGATTAAAACTAGAAATCAATAACAAGTGAAATTCTGGAAACTACTCAAGTGCATGGAAACTAAACAACAGATTCCTGAAGGACCTATGGATCCAGGAAGAAATTAAACAGGAAATCAAAAATTTCTTGAAACTAATGAAAATAAAGATATGTCATACCAAAATGTGTGGGATACTGCAAAAGTAGTACTAAGAGGGAAGTTTATTGCAATAAATGCTTACATCAAAAGAATAGAAAGACTCCAAATAAATGACCTAACACAGTGCCTCAAGGAACTTGAAAAACAACAACAATCCAATCCTAAAGGTAGTAGATGGAGAGAAATAATTAAGATCAAGACAGAACTAAGTGAAATAAACACCCAAAAAATGATACAAAAGAGCAATAAAACAAAAAGTTGTTTTTTTGAGAAGATAAATAATATAAAACAACAAACAAAAATCAGTAGCGTTTTTATACTCCAGTAACAAACTAGCAGAAAAAGATGCTAAGAAAGCAAGCCCATTAACAATAATTGCCAAAAAAATAAAATATCTAGGAATAAATTTAATCAAGAAAGTGAAAGATTTCTACAATGAGAACTACAAAACGATTAGCTAGGTTAACAAAAAAAGAAGAAACAAGACCCAAATCACAAAAATCAGAAATGAAAAGGGAGACATTACAACTGATACTACAGAAATAAGAAGAATCACTAGAGATTACCATAAAAAAACTATATTCTGACAAATTTGAAAACCTGGAGGAAATGGGGAAATTTCTGGATGCATACAAACTACCAACACTGACCCAAGAAGAAATAGAGAATCTGAACAGACCAGTAACAAGCAATGAAATTGAAGCAGTAATCAGCAGTCTTCCAACAAAGAATACCCAGGACCAGATGGCTTTACAGCTGAATTCTATCAAACCTTTAAAGAAGAAGTAGTACCACTTCTTCTCAAACTATTCCAAAAAATTGAAACAGAAGTCATACTCCCAACCTCATTCTATGAGGCCAGCATCACCCTGATACCAAAACCAGATAAATATATACCACACACAAAAAAAGAAAATTAGAGGTGAGTATCCTTGATGAACATAGATGCAACAATCCTCACCAAAGTATTAGCAACCAGAATACAGCAACACATGAAAAATATTGTACACCATAATCTAGTGGGATTCATCCCAGGGATACAAGGTTAGTGCAACATATGCAATTCCATAAATGTGATACACCACAGCAACAAAACAAAGGACAAAAATCATATGATCACCTCAACAGATGCAGAAAAAGCATTGACAAAATTCAACATCACTTCATGATAAAGACTCTTAGCAAATTAGGTATAGAAGGAAATTGTCTCAACATGTAAAAGCCATTTACAACAAACCAATCGCCAGTATTATCCTGAATGAGGAAAAGCTGAAAGCTTTTCCCTTAATAAGAGGAACAAGACAAGGATGCCCACTCTCACCACTCCTATTTAACATAGTATTGGAAGTACTAGCTAGAGCCATTAGGCAAGAGAAAGAAATAAAGGGCATCCAGATTGGAAAGGACGAAGTCAAACTGTCCTTGTTTGCAGATGACAGGATCTTATATATAGAAAAATCTGTAGACTCTACCAAAAAACTCTTAGAGCTGATTAACAATTTCCGTAATGTTGCAAGATACAAAATCAACACACAAACATCAGTAGCATTTTTATACTCCAGTAACAAACTAGCAGAAAGAGAAATTAAGAAAGCAAGCCCATTTACAATAATTGCCCCCAAAAATAAAATACCTCAGAGTCAAATTAATCAAGAAGGTGAAAGATCTCTAGAATGAGAACTACAAAACACTACTGAAAGAAAATAATGAGGACACAAAAAGATGGAAAGACATTCTGTGCTCTTGGATTGGAAGAATTAACATTGTGAAAATATGCATACTACCCAAAGCAATCTACAGATTCAACATAATCCCCATCAAAATACCAATGACATTCTTCAAAGGAATAGAAAAAGTGATCCTAACATTCATATGGAACAACAAAAGACTATGAATAGCCAAAGCAATCTTCAGCAAAACAAAAATAAATAAATAAAGCTGGAGTCATAACACTACCTGACTTCAACTTATATTACAAAGGTATTGTAACCAAAACAGCATGGTACCAGCATAAAAATAGATACTCAGATCAATGGAACAGAATAGAAAACCTGGAAATCAACCCACATACTTACAGTTAACTGATCTGTGACAAAGGCACCAAGAACATGCATTGGGGAAAAGACTGCCTCTTCAATAAATCGTGCTGGGAAAATTGGACATCCATATGCAGAAGAATGAAACTGGAGCTGTACCTCTCACCATATACCAAAATTAACTCAAAATGGATTAAAGACTTAAATATAAGACATGAAACTATAAAATTACTTAAGGAAAACATAGGGGAAACACTCCAGGAAGTAGGGCTGGGCAAAGACTTTATGAATAAGACCCCAATAACACAAGGAACAAAAGAAAAAAATAAACAAATGGGATTATATCAAACTAAAAAGCTTCTGCACAGTGAGGGAAACAATCAACAGAGCAGAAAGACAACCCACAGAATGGGAGAAAATAATTGCAAACTATACATTCGACAAGGGATTAATATCCAGAATACTACAAAGAACTCAAACAATTATACAGTAAAAAAAACAAAACCAACAAATAATCCAATTTAAAAATTGGCAAAGGAGATGAATAGACATTTTTCAAAGAAAGACATACAAATGGCCAACAGGTATATGAAAAAATGCTCAGCATCACTAGTCATCATAGAAATGCAAATCAAAACCGTATTGAGATATCATCTCACCTCACTTAGACTGGCCATTATTAGAAAGACCAAGAATAATAAATGCTGGCAAGGATGCTGGGAAAGAAGAACTCTCCTACACTGTTGGTGGGACTGTAAATTAGCACAGCTATTATGGAAAGCAGTATGGAGGTTCTTCAAACAGCTACTATAGAACTACCATGTGATCCAGCAATCCCACTACTGGGTAAATGTCCAAAGGAATGGAAATCATCATGTTGAAGGGACACCTGCACTCCCATGTTCATTGCAGCTCTATTTACAATAACCAAAGTATGGAAGCAGCCTAAATGTCCACTATTGGACAACTGGATAAGGAAAATGTGGTATATATACACAATGGAATACTACTCAGCCGTAAAAAAGAATGAAATTCTGCCATTTACAGCAGCATGGTTGAGTCTGGAGAAAATAGTGTTAAGTGAAATAAGCCAGACAAGGAAAGAGAAATACCACATGTTCTCACTCATAACTGGGTGCTAAGAAATAAAGAAAGGAAGGAAAGAAGGAAGGAAAGAAAGAAAGAAAATACCACAACCATACATTGAACTTTCATAAGGAGAGAACAAACTAAAGGATACTAGAGATAAGGAGGCGGGAGGGAGGGGGAATTGTGGAGTGATAGGTTGGATAAATGGCATAAAAAAAATCATGATTTGTAATAATGAATGTGCTATTAATAAATAATAATTTTTTGCAGTTAGAAACCAAAGTTGAACCAAAATGCTATCAATAACAACATAGAACATGAGAGGTAATTAAAGTTTGTGTGACTGGCAAGGGGAAAGCTCTTAAATTTAGACATTAATCCAGATATGCATGTTAATGTCTTAAGGCTAACCACTAAAAGAACTGAAAGAGAACATAAAATGCCAAATCACAGTGGGGTCAACAAAGAAAATGAAGAAAACTAATCAAATAGAAAGCAGAGGAAGAAAAGAAAAAGCATAATAAATAGAAAACACAAAATACAAATATATTACTAATATCAATATAAATGGTTTAAACTTCCATGGTAAAAGGTTCTCATATAGGATAAAAGTAGAAAATTTAGCTATGTGATGCTTATAAGATCCCCAGACAAAACAATGATGCAAATGTTGAAAACGAAGGAGTGTAGAAAGAAATACTCAGGCCCATATGTCAAATATAGACATTATGTAAATATTGTCATATCATCATCATTACATTTTACATAAATGTAAAGAAATACTCAGGCCCATATGTAAATATCAGACAAATAGACTTTAAAGCAAAAAGCATTATTAGGAATAAAGAGGGCTGTCTATAATCATAAAAGAAATATTTCATTAACTATACAACAATTATAAATCTTAATGCACCTTACATGATAGTATTAAAAATATAAAGCAAAAATTAACAGAATTACAGAAAAACAGAGAAATCCATAATTATAATGAGAGAGTTTAATGCTTATTCTCAGTTGGTAGAGAATAAACATTATTTTTAAACACACGAGACTTTACAAAAATTGATCAAGTAGCAGCCTAGTGCAAGTCTCAACAAATACCAAAGAATTCTAGACTCTTTTCTCTGATCAAAATGAAAAATAAAATAAAATAAAAATGAAAATCAATAACAAAAGCCACATATTTGGAAAATTTTAAACCTAACAATTATAAAATATTAAGGCTAAACGACAATAAAAATGCTCTGATTCTAGGGTACAGCAAAAGCTAGGTGTTAAGAGAGTTTTATAGCCTTAAATGCATGTATGAGAATAGAGTAAATATTAAAAGTAAATGAGCTTTACTTTTAAAAATTTGCTTTTTAAAAGTTAAAGAATAGAACAGATTCATAATCAGTAGAAGGAACAAATAAGATAAGACTAGATTTTATTGCAATGGAAAACAAATAAACAATGTAGACAGACACATAAGCAATCATCAACCTACCTGAAAGCCAGTTCTTCCTTAAAATTAATGAAATAAACCTCTGAACTTACTGATCAAAGGATAAAAAACTGAGGGCTAAATAAATAATATTCAGAAAGAAAAGGCAGGCATAATTACAGATATGTCAGAGATCTTAAAATCATGTGAGAAATCTGTGAACCACTTTATGCCCACACACCTAAAAACCTAAACCAAAATCGATCATTTCTTTAGGCTTCAAAATTAAAACAGTGTATATAACACTATTCCATTTTTTAAATATTGGGGCAGGAAAGGAAGAGAAAGGGAGTGAGAGAGAGAGTAAGAGAGGATGGATAAATTGTTAACTCTGAGTAGTAGAATTCAGGTAATTGTAACCATCTTCCTTTTTGCTTTTGTGTGCTCTGATTAATTTACCCCCATGCCTAGCATATCATCAACGGTGACTCCTATGTATGCAATCGTCGTTTATCAGGTAGGTCATGGATGGGCAGAGCTGTGGCAGCGACACGGCCCATGACAGGGCCTCCGAGAAAATCCCAGGGGCAGAGATGACAGTGGCCTTTCAGTGCAGCGTGTCCACTTGAAATGGTTTCCTGTTCTGTCCGGAGCCGGTTTCCTCTCCATCACCTTCCATTACCCTTAAACCATTGGTAGTGAACGTCCCTCACCCACCACACCTTGAGAGTCTGCTGCTTCCATAAACTGAAGAGAAGGGGTTTGTCCGTGCTTGGCAGAGGTGGAGTGGAGACCACCTCTAGTCACACAATGACCTTGTTTTCATCCAAAGGTTGGCATGAATTGTTGAAAATAATCTTTATTAGTGAGTAGGTATTTTATCATGCTTTAACTATCTTGTCTAACATTTAAAAACTCAGAATAGGAGGAGCTTCCAAAGGAATCGGAGAAGGGACGAGGAAAACAAGAGTGATGTTGTGTCACAAGGGAGGGAAGAGAATATTTCTAGTTCAGGAATGGGAGAACGATCAGGTATGGGGAGGCCTGGAAGTCCCTTTGGATTTAGCAACTTGGAGATTACTGGGGAGCTTGCTTTTGTTTGCTTTAAGGAAAAGGAACAAAAGGCAGATTGGAGTGGACCCAAAAGTGAGTGGGAGTTAGGACATAAATTCACCACCAGGGGTGGTTCTTTTAATAATTTTGACTGTTAGAGGTTAGGACTGTTACTGGGAGGTAACTAGATGAGGATATAGTATTGAGGGAAGTTTTTGTTTAGTGTTATCTGGTTTTTTTTTTTTTTTTAATGGGAGCCTAGTTTCCTGAGGCTGCTGTAACAAATTCCTCAAACAGGTGGCAACAGAAATTTATTGTCTCACTGTTCTAGATGCCAGAAGTCTGAAATCAAGGTGTAGGCAGGGCCACGCTCCCTCCCAAGGCTCTGGGGGAGAATCTGTTCCACGCTGCTCTCTGAGCTTCTGGTAGCTGCTGGCAAGCCTTGGCGTTCCTTGGCTTGTAGCCACATCACCGCGATCTCTGCCTCCCTCTTCACATGGCATTCTCCTCTGTGTATCTCTTATAAGAACACTTGTCATTGGATTTAGAGCCCACCCAGATAATCCAAGATGATTTGATCTTGAGATACTGAATTTAACTACATCTCCAAAGACTCCTTTTCCAAATAAGGTAACATTTACAGGATCCAGTGAGTTAGAACATGGACATATCCTTTTGGCAGCCACCATGCAACCCACTACAGGTGCTATTTGAGTATGAATAAAAATTGGTGGGGTGGTATAGGCCTTCCTAAGCAAGATATAAAGCCCAGAGGCCATGGAAGGAAACACTGATAGTTTTAATTACAGAAAAATTAAACACTTCTAAATGATGAGAAATACCACAAGCAAAGTTAAAAAAGACAAGTGCAGAACAGGAGACAATACTTGCCACGTACACCATAGGTATGTCTGGTAGGAACTGCACAATCACAAAGTGGGTACAGAGAAATAAATTATTTTTCTACTATTGTCTGGCCCCGTTTTTGTAACAGAAAAAAATGACTCACATTTGCCAATTCAGAGTAACTTGGTTACCTTCGGTTAGTTTTTTCCAGGTAATGCAGTCTGTTTGGGGTATGTCCTTGTCTCTCAGGGCTTCTCCCTTCCTTCTCACTGAGCACAGGGAGAAGTGTGTACAGTGACATGCTTTGCATTGGTATGGCTGGCTGTGTGCCCAGCATGACCATGAGCTTTTTGGAAGAAGGGTATTGTCATTTACCCAACTCTGAATCACCATTGCCTCAGATCTGCCCATCACCAGAGAATCCTTATTGACTCACATTGATCTTTTAAAAAGATCATTGAAGCTTTTAAAATCACTGGGTGCTTCAGTTTCCAGGGATATTAAATAGGGCCAGGACTGCATTTATCATATTCCCAGCAGGGCTATTGTGAGGATTAATGTTTTATCATAACTGGTCTCCTGCTCCTTTAAAAAGGCATTAATTAAGTTAAAGGTTTTATTTTTCAAGAATGTGCTTGTTAGTTTTATAACACTCCATGTAGTCTCTGAACTATAAGTACATAATCAGGTTTTCATACTTTCTCATAAAAAGTATGACATATAGCAGTACCCAAAATTAACCCACCGTTAGAGTTCCTCTCTGGACACTATGTCAAGCCATTGATCTTCCCGGGTCTTGCTATTCTACAGGAAAGTCCTCCCTGGTACCCTGGCCTGTAGGAGGTCTAGGACAGGTGCACGGGGGAGACAGCCCCCCAGCTGACATGCTGTTCTCTTCTCCTTCGCCGGTTCCCAGTGAGATGAAGCAGAAGCTGGAGGAGGAGGGCAGCAGGTGCAGCATCCTCTCGAAGCACCAGAAGTTCGTGGAGCACTGCTGTATGCGCTGCTGCTCACCCTTCACCTTCCTCGTCAACACCAAGCGCCGGTGTGGGGACTGCAAGTTCAACGTCTGCAAGAGCTGCTGCACCTTCCAGAAGCACGAGAAGGTCTGGGTCTGCTGCGTCTGCCAGCAAGCCAGGTGAGTGGCCGGGCACACTGTTGGGGTGTGAACCACTTCCTTCAACCAGGTAGGACTGGCAAGATTGATAGGTCAGCACAGAGCAGTGACTGCAGCAAAGAGATTACTGAGGTGAGATGTGGTTAAGGACACTGTTAACCTTCATAGAGAGGATGGGTTGGGGCCACAAGGGACACCTGGAATGAGTAGAAAGGAGAGGTAGACGCAGTCTTGGAGTTGTAGATGCAGCTCCCCACGTGCTTCATCCATCCTTGTGGAATTTCTCAACAGGGCTCATTCTTTCATGCAGTTTGTTCCACAAGAGTGTGCTGGAGTCTTAGGAATAATTTTGCATGCAGGACATGTGATGGTGAATTGGGCAGATTGCTTGACTCAGAGGTTTCGGGGAAGATGGGACACGTGAGAATTGGTCTCACTACGTACATACCCTGGCCAATTTGTCCATGGGCTGTGGAGAAAGCTTCATAGAGGACAAGAAATAATAGCAGGATTGTAAAAGTTAAAAAAGAGTCAATACTATGATGACTACTGTGGGAAGGAAATGACTAGCATGGCATTTCACATCCCCCCTTGGTGACTGGCAGAACATTTCTTTGCTACGTTGGGGATTTGGAAAATGATAAGTTTGACAAACCAGTGGCTGGTATTTGATCCTTGGAATTCTTAAATCCATGCTGATCTTAGCATCTGGAATGCTCATTGTGATTTGTATTTGCTGCATTTTCCACTATGCCTGTGTTACAGTGAGCAAGTCTGAGGCTGGCTGGTCCCATGGGCACACTCTCAGGAGCTCCTGCCTCCTGCATTTGCTCACTTATATCCTTTGATGCATCAAATCCTAGCATTTTCCCATAAAGCTAGCTAATAGGGACAGCTGCTAAGCTCCCTTGGGGTCTCCAAGGATTCAGTCTCTGGACTATAAAGAACAAAGTAGCCCAGAGACACCAACTGAAGCAAAAAGTGGTTTGTTGAGCATAGTGTCCAGGGCTGGGTGCTGCACAGGTTCTGTGCCTGACTTTTGAAGCAAGGCACCCATCTGAGTCGCCAATGGCAACTGGACA
Source organism: Cynocephalus volans (assembly GCF_027409185.1). Lineage (NCBI taxonomy): Eukaryota > Metazoa > Chordata > Mammalia > Dermoptera > Cynocephalidae > Cynocephalus > Cynocephalus volans. The sequence continues at coordinate 51,308,506 of NC_084470.1, forward strand.
CGAGGAGGAAAAGCCTCTGTGATAACAGAGGGAAGGAGGAGACTTTGATTGTAGATGGGCATATGTTTGGGAGTAATAGATGGAGAGAGCTTCATCTATACCTTCTGCTTCTCAGTAAAGCTGGGGTAAGGTCAAGCACTGAGAACAAGAGAGTTGTATGTTGAAAGAAATTAAAGTAAATTTGAAGTAGACATTACAGGAGTTGGAGAGCCAGGCTTTCAAGCCAGGTTCTGCTAACTTTAACCATGAATTTCTTTGCTTTCAATCTTCCCATAGCTTGACTTGCTCCAGCCACACTCAACTACCCATGTGCAGACATGAGGAAAGCAGATAGTTGGTTTATTCGTGCACTGGGGATCTTACAGGGTCTTGGGACAGGTCAGAAGGTAATGGAGTTTAGATATTACATAATGAAAAAAGTAAGGACAGAAGAAGGCTGGATGGGGAAAAGATGAAGGGGTCAGTCAACTAGAAGTACCTGGTGAAGTTGAAAGATTATCACCATGGTACTTAACAAAGCAAATTAGAAGAGCAAAAAATTCTGTGTAAGGAAGAAGGTGTTTGAATTAGTGATTTTCTACATGGATTGGTTGGGTCATGACCACAGAAATAGGAAGCAAGGTCTAGACGAGGAAGTCAAGGAACTAAAAGGCCAGTGAGCGTGGATTCTGAAACTACCAGGATGGTGACAGCAGTAAGGAGGTGAAGAATGAGCCAGGTAACAAGATCTTCTTGAGTGAGAAGGAGGAACTAGAAGGCCAAGAGTTGACAGAAATAAGGAGTGGAAGAGGGTGGTATGACTGAATGTCATGATTCTGCACCTGGCAAGTTGGGACAGTCTTATGCAGCACTTGGCACAAACATCTGCCGTGGCACCACTGTGCTGTGCTGGCATCTGTTACCAGCTGGTGGTGAATGCCACCAGACAAGGAACCTGTCTTCTTCCACTCCATTTGTAGCACCTGAACCTGGCATATAGAAGGAACATGAATCTTTGTGAGCTGAATAATAGAACGGGACAATGTCCAATAGCCGCCAAATGCATGGCACAGTTGAAGCTATAGGAATTTTGAGGAAAGGAACCAGAGAGTGTCAGGTGTCCTAAAGAGACATAAAGCATGAAAGAGAAGGGCATCACAGATGGAACTCCGGTGGAGAGGAGGAATCGTGGGGCATTTTCAAACAAGGAGTGGCATGAGCAAAAAAGGCAGCTCCCCCAAAGTGTAGGGGGGGGCTCCTGGAGTAGACCACTGTTGCAGTGGAATGACGGCTTGGAGAGTTGGGTCAGTTTGTGTGAAGAATTTGGGTTTGATCCTCAAGGAGTTGTGAAATAATTGAAATTTCAAACCCTAGCAGTGTGCTATATTCTTTACTGCGCTTCAGCATATTCACCCACAGACAGAAGGAAGTACTAAGACCTACATGATTTTGTTTCTTTCAATTTTTTTCTCTTTCTCTTCTCCCCAGGTCAGAAAAATGTCCAAATGTACTAAACAGTTAATAGCAATAAAACATGCAGCCTCTAGACCCCATATCCACTCTGAGTTGTATGTGCGGGTCTGTCGTCATCTTGCAATTAAACGACACATTGCATTTGTCAAATAAGCGACTTTATTCCTTTTTTAGTGTAAAATAGTTTATTTTACACTACCTCAGAATCACATCACTTATAAATGGGAGAACTTTGCCTCGAAAGCCAGATCTGATTCCAACCCTGGGCTATTTTATATATACTAGATCATCTCAAGAAATTGCTTGTATTGAAAAATAAGTTGTAAAAAGAGAAGCAAATGGCTGCTAAGGCTGCATTTTAAATTTCCTAAGCAGGAGGTTTAGGCAATTCCATTTAACTTAATCTTACGTCATTTTCATGTCAACATTGCATAACAACTCCTGAGTCTCAGAAGTAGAACATTAGAAAATGAAGGACCATTCATAAAAGGCTACCTGAAAAGACATTCTAAAAGCCAGTGTACACTTGTTCCTTCTTTTTTTTTCTTTAAGAAAATAGAGAGTGACTGAAGAGTCTTTTATCACATTCCGTGGGTCTCGCTCAGACAGAGCACACCCAAACTTTTAAAATCAAAGTTGGTGGGAAAGGGATGCTGAGGTTGGTAATTTTGCTGTTTTACTCTTGAGTTATATCTTGGGGGAATGTCTCCAGGGGTCTTGGGATTATTATTGGCTGAAACCAAAAGATGGATAAGTTGAGCTCATTCCCTATTTTTCTATATTATTCAAGTTAATTGCAGGAATCTGTCTAGGAAAGAAACCCGTGAAATGTGTCACATTTTTGCTTCTTGAAATTTCTCTAAGGCCCAATTTGACAGAGAAGTACAGGTATTTCTGGGTCAAAGTACCACAGATATATGGTCTGTGGCTGGAAGTCTTCAATTGTACCTGGATCACGTTCACGTTTTTGGAGGGATGCCTCAGAAGAGTTTATTTCATTTATGTAGTAGCAAGCTGGGTAACCCCTCAGCATTACACAACAGCCACAGCCAAATTCATCCTATAAAATATTTAAGAAATAGTTTGACTTGAATCAAGTATGGAAAATTTCACATAACTAACAACTTTTGAAACCTGCCCAATTTTTTGGAGCAGAAAAATAGTTTACAACAATTTCCTTAAACTTTAAATACAGATTTTTCCCTATAAAAGCCAGCATCATGCTGGGTGATGGTGGCATGAGCACTCTGTGCTCTGGTCCACATTGTCCAGCAGCTCCTCTGCCCTTCATTCAATCCAAAATGTCCTCTTTGATTAGAAGTAATTAGTCTTTGGGACATTCTTCCAGCATATTCATATTTAAGCAAGTAGGTCTTTAAAACATTGTACATGTCAGAGTCCATGAAGCTCACATTTGGTGTGTGTGTGAAATCTCAGTAAAAGAGTTGATAGCAGCTCTGTGAAGTTGCACAGATAACCAGTTCAGTGAGGCCACTTTCAAACTCATACTTCACTCCCACTACCCATGATGTGTTTTTCCTATCTTTATGTGCATTAATTCCATTTTTGGTGCATCGGTTTAATTTCTAGCTGTTTATTCAGTGGCTCTATATGCATATGTTTGTTGAGATACTATGGGCCTTGAATAATTATGATAATAAAAATGCATGCCCACAAAACCTTAAGGAGCTAGGAGCTGAAGATAAGCATTCATCTGACAATATTAACACATAGCTTCAGAAGTAAATAACTGTGTCAAGCTCATGGGCCTGTCTACAATGTATTGTAAATAAGTGACTCGGCTTGGAAACAGGGTACATCAGGAGAGGACTCAGAGAGAATCAAGTCACTATGAAAGTGGTTGTAATCTGCAGCTTCCACTGTCTTCTTTTCATATCAGTGAAAAAAAGTCTCTGTGTTCTAGTGTTCTGTTTGATTATTTAGTTCAGTCAAAGCATTTTAAAAATTTTAAATGAAAATTCTCATTTAACTGTCATTTTCTATAATTACAATGATATGGTTAGCTCTTCATCTGATCTTTTGCCCCATATATTTTGCATTCAAATTTATTTCTGTCCTCAGGGTTATTTAAAATCTTTAGCTTTGGGTGCTTAACAAATACCAGATGAATTTATTATCAAATGAAGGATGGATTACTTATTTTGGAAGTTATATAGCAAATGGAATACTACTGAATCTTTCCTTTTGTCATTTTTTATCATATATAAATTTATCTTCTTGACAACTTATTGTATAGGTTCATACAAACATTATAAATAAGGACACATAGTAGTTGCATTTTAAGATCTTCTGCAGGAAACAAAACACAAAACTTTAGAGTGAGCCCAGTCCATATGTATCAGTCATTATCATTTTGGGTCAAATTGGTTCAAGAAAGATGTTCCTACTTTCCTTGGGAACAAATTAGCTTTCTATCTCTTTGCTTCATTATAAAAAAAGTCCTCTTTGATTTTTGTCATGTTGTACTATTACCTTTAATGCAGACCAATTTGGAAGATTGTTTTTAGGGAATGAGAGAAAAAATTATCCTTGGAACTGAAATCAGAATACATCTCCTCATTATGCCTGTGGCATTTGCTTCAGTTTTTCTTAGAAAACTTAAGGCTTCATTTTTATTTTCCCTTGGAATTGAATATCCTTTATTCTATATGATCACTTAGTAATTGGTATTCACAGAGCCCACACGATTTATAAATTATCATACCACCAGACTTTTGGCATAAACTCTGCAGTATGTTTCAGAGATACCCCAACAAGTTTTTAACATCCATGAGAAAGATATATATTAAACAATTATCATTATGAGCTAAGGACATTTGCAAAGTAACAAACATATGGGGAGATACTGGACCTCACTAGAAATCAAAAGAATAGAGATTTGTGCCTCAAGTAGATTTTTTTGCTTATTAAATTAGGGAATTTTTAAAAAATATATTTCTATTCAGTGTTGACCAGGGTAGATTTAAAAAGGCACTCTTCCATGGCTGGTGAAGTCTAAATGGGGATAACCTCTTACCAACATGTACTGAGAGTCTTTAGCATATCCAAGCACTTTTACCCAGTGATTTCATTTTTGAAAATCTACAACTAATGACATAACAGAATATTTTCAAAATGCTGTACAAAAATGAGTTGTACTGAATTATTTGTAATGTTAAAAATATAAATATTCTAAATGCCCAACAATGGAATGATACAATAAATTAGGACATGTTCAGTTTGACAGATTATGATGAGGCCTTTAATGTGTATATTTTATTAGCATGGGTAAACTCTTATTCTAAAATGTTAGATTAAAAACTGCAGGGCCGACCCCATGGCGCACTTGGGAGAGTGCGGCGCTGGGAGCGCAGCAGTGCTCCCACCGCGGGTTTGGATCCTATATAAGGATGGCCAGTGCACTCACTGGCTGAGCGCGGTGTGGCCGATCACAAAAAGACAAAAAAAAAAAAAACAACTGCAATGCATGGGGGACCTGAACATACCTCTCTCAGCACTGGACAGATGTTCTAGGCAACAAATCAGCAGAGTAGCCATTACTCTTTCAGAAGGAGAGAAGAAATCTAGGGTTACAGAGGTGGGAGGGGGGAAGGGGAGAGATTGGATGAAGGCATAAAGAATAAGTACGATTTGTAATAATATATATGCTAAAAATATTGATTTGATCAACATACGTCAATGCTGAACCCCAAAAATATGTAGAATCAATTATGATTCAATAAAAAAAATAAAACATTAAAAAAAACTGCAATGCAAAGTTTACGTATCATATAATCACTATGCAATAAGGAAAACAGAAAAAAGACTGAAAGGAAATACACAATCAATGCCAGTAACAGTAATCTTCCTTTGGGAGGCAGGCTTGTGGATGATGTTTTTCTTATCTCTGTTTTCCACTTAGTTTTCAAGTGTTTCACATTTTGCAACATGCTTTTATAACCAGGTGTAAATAAAACAAACAAAAATCTGCAGGACTTGCTCCTTCCTCTCTTCCCCATTCCAAAATCCTCTCTTCCATCACCCCAGTGTTATCCTTCCCCCAAGAGCCCCTCTGATTTAACCTACAGGGATAAAACTACCCAGCTTCCCAGGGAAAATGGAACCATTGAAGGGGACATGTATTTGGAAGTTCTAATTAATGGATAATTTATGTTAACATAAGACCCTGTCTGTACAAGAATTCCATAGAGACTGTGACCACAGTACTCAATCTGCATCGTTGTCAAAGTGATCTGAATCATGAGGCAGATGGGAATTCTTTAAAATTTAAATTGCCCCCAGTGAAAGCTAAGCATCAATTTTCTGTTCACCAGTTCTTTACTATCAATAGATTAAATAACAAGTAAATATATCCAGTGTATCTGCTATGGATGGGATTGAATTTGCCTTTTCAAATGAATTGTTTTATATAATCCTTATAAGAACTCTGCAAAGGACAAGAGACTAGCCCCTTTGTAGAGCCAGGGAAGACTGAAGCTCAGAATGATTATGGGGCCAGCCCAAGGTCACCTTGTCAGTCCCAAGTGCAGGAGTCTTTTCAGTCTCTCCAGGAATTCAGCCTGGGCTTCTGGGTCCCTTATCTTCAGCTGCCCAGCAGGCATCCTCAACTCAGCCAGCCAGCCAGACCCTATTTTTAAGTCTGTAGAGCAGTGGACAGCCTGTGCTCCCTCACCTCAAAAGGGTGGTGGCAATTTCTGTTTGTCTTGAAAGCACTGAGTGTCCACAGGCAGCTAACTGCACACTTTGCACTTCCTGTGCAGCTGTAGTAGTGAAAATGGACTTAGGGGAGTGAATGTCAGGGAAAGGGGACCCAGCATAGTTGTCTTACAGCCCATGGGTAGAACATTGGCATTCGCCTCCCTTTGGGCTCCTTACAGTCATCTTACCTGTGGCCTTTCGACTTTATCATTTATCCTATCTGGATCACAGGAGACAAGTTGGTACTGCATCCATTGAATGATTGAATCCCTAGAAGTCTGTGCTTTTAGGAAAAGTACAGACTGTGGCATTGCACATTATGGGCATGAATTAAGTCTTTAAATTATTTTGGTAAACCACTGGCCTCTCAACATGTCTTTTAATAGGTTTTAAAAAAGAAGAAGAAAGCTTTACCTTGACATACAAAGTTTGACAGGCTCTTTACTAAATCTGTAATATCCGCAACATCAGAACATTTAGATACATCTATAGGCTGACAACCATGGATTTTTATTAATGTGAGTTTGTTTGCCTGAAAGACTGTGCTGGATGGTTAATTTTATGCCATGTTACCAAGCTATTGGTCAAACACTAGTCTAGTTGCTGTGAGAAACATTTTTAAATAAGATTAACGTTTAGATCAGTAGACTTTCAGTAAAGCAGATTACCCTCCATACTATGGGTTAACCTCATCCAATCAGCTGAAGACTTTAAAAGAAAAGAGATGGACTCTCCTGAGGAAGAGGGAATTCTGTCAACAGTCTGCCTTCAGACTTAAGCTACAACATCAACTCTTACGTGGGTCTCCAGCCTGCCAAACTACGCTACAAATTTTGGACTTAACAGCGTTCACAATCTCATGAGCCAATTCCTTAAAATAAATCGGGTGGGAGGGAGAGGGAGAGAGCAAGCACACTCCGCCATTGGTTCTGTTTCTCTGGAGAACCCCGACTAATACAAGGAATGTAGAACAAGAGGGGATGGGAGGTAGAGAAAAGGAGGGAAGTAAAAGGGGGGACTCCGTGATCTGTGTTCTCCTGCCTGCCCCTGGAGAGAGGGGGCAGCAGATAGAAACTAAAGAAGCTATTTTTACAGAGGAACAGGGGACCCAGCAGTGTTGCTTTGCAGCTTAGGGGACAATGTGTGACATAGAAGTGGGAAGGGAGGAGATCCCCAACCCAGTGGTTTCTCTACAGATGGACCATCAGCAGAGCCTGGAAAGGGGGAACATCAGTGGCTTCCTGTGAGACTTCCCAGGGCTCCAGGAAAGAACTAGGAGACACGCTGGGGTGGAGACTTTATTCAGGCAGGAGCACAGAGCCAGCAGCACCATTGGAACTGTTAAGGTGACCTATGTGTGTATTTTCCCACAGGCTGGTGGCACTTGGGGAAATTCAAGTTGCAATAGTAAAACAGGCATTGACTGAGGCAATAAAAGAAGAAAAGGAAACTTAGGATATTGAAAAATTGGAGGATGGACCAGCCCAGTTAGTAGGCAGGCCCATGACCCAAACAAGGTCAATCTGATCCTCTCTGAAAATTAGAGCTTTGGGCAAAGTTGTATACCAAAGAAAGGCAGTTAGGACTGAGTCCTTCTGAGACAGGTGACAAGACTTTGACCATAAGTTCCTGTTACTGAGATCCCTGGACCTACTACCTCAAGTCTTGGATACGCAGGTTTTCCCTCAATTCTTTAAAGCACCAGATCCTTTCATTAAATTACCTTTTCACTGCTTAAAACAGAGCTCATTTCTACTGCTTAAAACAGAACCTAATGAACCATAACTGATATAGGAGAGGGTATGGAATCAGAGCTAGTTGAAAGGTAGAAATGGTAAAGAGATTGGTGACTTATACCCTAGTATGGGACTATTGTGGTTTCCTACATGTTTTTTAATCTTCCACACTTAACTTAAATATAGCATCTTGAAATTGGCAGGCCTAGCCAATAATTAAGTGGTAACCTGAAAGAAAAAGTGTTCATGAGTTCCAAATTTTCTAAAATCCCTGGTGTAGCAAACAGAAGGGGCTTCGGCGTCTTCAATTAATTCCATGAGTGTGGCAAAGAGAGGAGGAAACCTGTAGGAATGAAGTGGGGGGATGAGGGTGTAAGCGTTGTTTGTGTAAAGGCCAGGAGTGATGCAAACACTGCCGTGATAGTGTTATTGCCCATAGCATGCTTCTGCAAATGGGTGCAGGCTGCCTTGTGTCTAGAAGCATGCCCCAGGCACACAGATACCTGTGCTTCTGGATTCACATACAACCCTACAAGCCAGTGCTGACTCACCTCGTTGCAGCTGGTTTTCGTATTATTGTCATGTATTTGCCTTGGCTCTGACTTCAGAATAAGTCTTTTGAGATGCATCCAGTGCAGACGGAGAAGTGATAAGCTTGCTTTTCCTCAGATCAATGGTCTTCAACCTGAGCTACACACTTTCTGCAGCTTTCATGGGCCATGCAGATAATTTTAATGGAATTCATTTCCAATCCTCAGCTTTCATATGTGTCCTTTCCAACACTGATCTGCCCAAAAAAGCACCTCCCTTTTCATAACCACCCTTCTCTTACTTAACAAAGGGAAACACAGCCCTCACCCACCCCTAGTTTAACTGTAGCTCAATGTCTCAAGATGAGGAAAGCTCCAGAGTGCACCAAGCAAAAAGGCAGTTCAGAAATGGTATTGGCGTAAGAAAGCAAAGTACTCTAACAACTGGGGAATGCCTCCTTTTGTATGTCAGGTAATTTCTGATTCTTTGCTCTCAACAAAATTGGAGGACCTAAATGACAGCAAAAAAAAAATATTGGATTATAGGTTGCTGTGTGAGTTTTGACATATAACTCAGATGGTGTTCAATTTGGACATTGCTCTAAGAAAACTGTTTCCATTTTCATCTATGGGAATAAGTTTCCTTCGGGCTTACATTTTTAAATAAAAGAATAAAACTAGGGCTGAACACCTTCTCATTCAAGTCATAAATAATATTTATTTATGCATAAAGGAATTGATTTAAAAGCCAGCTTATTAAAAAATGCATTTGTAATAAAAGTATGTGTTTATGTTTTGTTACTGCTTACCAAATATTTTAGTATATTTATGTTTTTGGTCAATGTGTTTTAATACTAATCAGAATTGACAACTTAATCTAAGATAAATATTCTAACACTTTGAGCCTTATGACTCAAAAAATTTTATTAAATTAAATTTATTATACATGTTTCTATGACAGAATGATAACATGAGAAATAAAAGACTTAAGCGTAAAAACATATCACACTACAATAAAATTCTGTAAGAGAGGTAGAATGGGATAGAAATGCCTTTTCAAGGAGAAAAAAGAAAAATGTTAATTTTCTGTTAAAGGAGTCAGCAAACTATGGCCCACAGACCAAATGTGGTCTGTCACCTGTTTTATAAAAAAGTTTGATTGGAACACAGCCATGTCCATTTGTTTACATATTGTCAGTGGCTGCATTCAGCTACAACAACAGAGTTGAATAGTTACCACAGAGACCATATGGCCCACAGACCCCAAAATATTTACTATCCAGATCTTTACAGAAAAAGTTTTCCAGCCCCTAGCTTAGACCAATAATAGCTTATCCCTTGGACTTCAGCAAATGTCCATCCTGAACTAACTGGGACACTTTAGCTAAGGTGATAGCTAGGATGGGGGAGGGGGATATGATAGCCACCATCAGTGTCTGCATAATCCATATTTTGAAATTACTGAGGATTTTAGCGGCTGACAAAACACCACACTGGCTAGTATCCCTGTTCCTCTTAATTGACTACAGATCTGTGGACCAAGGAACCCCACTGAGAAGGCCACACTTTTTGGTCTTGGAATAATGAGAGTACTTTACAAATTATGGATTCTGTAGCTCCATTTTCTTTTAACAGTCACCAGTCTAGCAGATATCATCATCAACTTTGCTCATTGACATGATAGGGGGAAAATGCCAAATGTTTAACTATTTTAAACTCTGATATTTAAATTAGTGTGCCCAGTCTTGCTGCCATTAGGCATTTCCTCAGCATTGCCTATTTGCCATATAATTAACCACATATATACCTACCAACCACATCAGTGTTTGATATGTCTTGGTGACATTAAGATGAAAATAATTCCTGAAAATATAAGGAGCTGCTGTATTAGATATGCCACAAATATACTTTAAGGTTGTAGGGAAAAATAAATAAATAAAATGGGAAATTTGTGGTTTTTTGTCAAATGCTGAAATAGAAGAGACCATTCAAATAGAAAACAAATTTCTGCCATAGAGAATGTTTCTCATTTAGCCCCTAATTGATGATAACTTTAAATTAAGAAGTAAAATCAACAGAAAATGTTCTTTAAAGTCAAGCCAACAGTTGGACAGCTTGTCATTGTCTGAGTGGGGGGAAAAGCTAAACACAGGCCCTGCCAGATGGACAGCACCAGTACACCCAGAAACTTTGCCAACCCTGGAAGTCTACCCCACCCTGCCTGACTGATGTAAGCAATGGGGCCCAACAAACTCACAAGCCCCGGGAGGTGACCCTGATGGCAGCAGTGGGTGCCAGTGACCGCACCAGCTGCATCACTCCCCACCACTGCTGCAGACACCAGTCCTAGGTGAGTGGTCTGTGACAGCCACCACCACAGCAATTCCTGCCACAAGGGTGGTTTGCTGCCACATGGGCAGCTCACTGCCACACCAGCAGCCACCACCATCTTATAGGCAGCCTGCTGACCACTCATTGGCATAGACAGAAAGAGAGTCACCAGTGGATCCCAGGAAAAGAGGTGAGCAAGCACAGACCTGTGACCAAGTGGCCCAACACACAGGGGAAATTACACAGCCGTACATGGTAGCACAACTGAGGGTGGGAAATACATGCACAACCCACAGGATTGTCTTGATCTAAGGAGAGACACACATGAAATCTTCCAAGAGTACAGAAACCCAGGATACCCAAATAGGGTAAAGAAGAAAATTCCCAATCACCACCAACCCATTCCCCAACTGGGGAAGTAAGTTCCCAGTAGGAGCCTCTGCCTGTAGGAAAGAGGAAAGAGAAAACTCAACCAGGGTCAACTATTCAAACTGAGGAGCACTGGTAGTGCATCCATCAGGGTCACAGGGAGCTAGCCAGAGTGCCAACAGGCCCTCCCAGGGTCACCCACCCCAACCAAAGTGTGACAGGGCACCCAGGCACATCTCCCAAGAACTTGAGAGCTTGCCCATGTCCTGGACAGACCAACATAGTGTCACCAATCTAAGCAAGGAATCACTAAGTACCCTAGTAACTATGCCATGGAGGCACTCACATGCAATTCCAACACTGAATACAGACAAGGTACCCACATGGAGACTGCACTACTGCGTCTACATGGAACCAATACTAAACACACCCTGCTCAATGGTCAGCACAAAACACAACTACAGGAGGAAGTGTCTCTCCTCAAAGCCCACTCCAGAGAAATAGAATCAACTGCTCTACCAGATGACTAGACATCAATGTAGAGATACAAGAAATATGAAAAAATAAGAAAATATGACATCAGTGAAAGAACATAATAATTCTCAAGTACCAGACCCCATACAGCAGGAAGCCCTTCAAATGACTGAAAAGAAATTCCAAGCAAGAATCTTAAGGAAACCCAATGATATACAAGAAGACTCAGTTAAACAATACAACAAAATGAGAAAAGGTATACAGGATCTGAAAGAGGAAATGTATGAAGAGATTAATGCCTTAAAAAAGAATGTAGCAGAACTCATGGAGCTGAAGGGTTCATTCAGTGGAGTAAAAAACACAACCAAGAGCTTAAGAAGCTGATTACAGCAAGAAGAAGAAAGAATTGTAGATCTTAAAGATGGTCTTTTCAAAATAACCCAGCTGCACAAAAAAAAAAAAAGAAAGAAAGAAAGAAAACATAAGAAAGAAAACATAAGAGAGCTAGCAGACAGACTGAAATGTACAAACATTCAAATCATGGGTGTCCCAGAAGGAGAGGAGAAAAGAAAAGGCATTAAAAACTGATTGAATGAAATAATAGCAGAAACCTTCTGAGGTATATTAAGAGACACAGAACTTCTGATCCAGGAGACTCAAAGATCCCAACAGATTCAATCCAAAAAGGTCCTCTCTGAAACACATTATAGTCAAACTGACAAAACTCAAAGACAAAGAGAGGATCTTAAAAACAGCAAGAGAACAGGTAACCCATCTCTCTGGTAAATCTGAAGGAGAATGGCCAGACTAAAGCCATTTTACTGAGGGGCTTTTAATGAGGGGGTTGAGGGGTTCTGGTCAAGATGGTGGAATAGACTGACCCCAGCATCACTCTCTCCCACAAATCAACCAATTTACAGCTATAAGAATGTAACAACAGCCAAGCTTTAGCCGCTGGAGCTCAGGGGAAAAGGAGGAGAGACCTACTGAGTTCATGAAAGGGGAGAAGCCACGATGAGAGAAAAAACTGCTTGGAGCTTTCTGGGCTGTGGTCACTTTAAGGCTGGAAATGCTGAGCACATGGAGCAGGAGTTGGCCAAAACCACAGCTGTGCCCTTCAGATGGAGTTGCTCGGAGATGGCAAGAGAGAAGAGGGCCTTGGTGGTCCCCAGGACAGCAAGACTGCTAATAGGGTTCCCGTGGACCCATACAGGAGTGAGGGGCCAGAACAGCTGAAAAAGGGGAGCCATTCAGAGGCCAGTGAGTCATCACAAGAGACCAGTGCAGAGCCTGTCCCATGGGAAGTGTTTGGATCATGGATGGTGAAGGAGATGGCCCCACTGGGAGAACACTTGGACACAGCAAGGACAGTCAATCTGCCCCCCAATCAGCACAGGACCACTCATAGGAGATTGGTTGGGAATGCAGAATTGCATGGGGTGCAGTTTGATGAAAAGATTCAGGCCCAGATTAGAGTTTCTACAAAACCAGGTGAACCCAGTTTCTGTAGAACCAGAAGTACCTATAAGGTCAAACATTAAAACCTGAGCTGCACAAAAAGTCTTCCTTGAACAGCAGCAAAGCACCAATTTAGCTCAACAATACAGTCCAAGTATTGGTTACCAGAGGAAGTTCCCCCATTTTAAAAGTCAGTAAAGAAAAAAAAATTAGTTCCAGTTCAGACAAACCACCAGCGCCTCAGGTCCACCCAGGTCCTTAAGGGATGGAGCCAAGGACCAGACCCCCCTACCCACCACCAGGCACACTGCGCCAGCACCTCGGGGCCTGCCCAGGGACCTGAGACATGGATCCGGGACTGTACCCCCCTTCCACAACCAGGCACACTGCACCAGTACTTCGGGGTCTGCCTAGGGACCCAAGGCATGGATCCAGGGACCAAACCCCCCTCCCGCAACCTGGCTCACTATGCCACTGCCTTGGAGCCCACCCAGGGACCTGAGGCATGGAGAAGGGGACCAGACCCCCCTCCCACAGCAAGGCACACCACACCAGGGCCTCAGGGCCCACCCAAGGACTTAAGGGATGGAGCTGGGGCTGGACCCTCCCCACAACCAGGCAAACTGCCAGTGCCTCAGGGCCCACCCAGGGACATGGGGCATGGAGAAGGGAAAAGGACCCCACTCCCACAACCAGGAACACTGAGCCAGTGCCTCAGGGCCCACCTGGGGACCTGAAGAATGGAGCCAGGTCCTGGACCCCCCCTCTCACAACCAGGCATATCACACCAGTGCCTCAGGGCCAGCTCAGGGACCCAAGGGATGGAGCTGGGGACTGGACCCCCCTACAACCAGGCACACTGCCAGCACCTCAGGGCCTGCCTGGAGACCTGAGGCATGGTGAAGGGGACCAGACCCCACTCCCACAACCAAGCACACCAAGCCAGTGCCTTGGGGCCTGCCTGGGGGCCTGAAGGATGGATCTGGAGACCTGACACCTCTCCTCTCAACCAGGCACACCATGCCAGCTTCTTGGGGCTCACACAGGCACCTGAGGCATGGATCCAGGGACCAGACACTCCTCACAACCAGGCACACTGCCAGTGCCAAGGAGCATGCCAAAAACATCACTTCCAGGTGGGTGACCCACCATAGCCATCACAATAACCATGGCTGCCTCAAAAGTGGCTAGACACCACAACCACCATAGAGATGGTCCACCAGCCACTGGAGTGCATTGATACAAGGAGAGTAAACAGCAGAGATAAAGAAAAGAAGAAGATGTCTCTCTCTACAAAACCCATTCCAGAGTGACAGAAGAAGCATCTGCTCTATGATAATACTGGGGGACCTGATCACACCTCTCAGTACTGTACAGATCATCTAAGCAACAAATCAACAGAATAACCATTATTCTTTCTGAAGGAGAGAAGAAATCTAGGGTAATTAGAGGGAGGCGGGGGAAAGATGAGGGAGATGGGGTGAGATTAGACAAAGGACATAAAGAATAAGTATTATTTGTAACAATATATATGCTAGTAATATTGATTTTATCAACATATCTCAACATTGAACCACAAAAATATGTATAATCAATTTTGATTCAATAAAAATTTTTAAAAAATAAAAAATAAAAACTGCAAGGGAAAAACATCAAGTCATCAATAAGGGAGTCCCCATCAGACTAAAAGTAGACTTCTCAACAGAAACCCTAAATGCCAGGAGAGAATGGGATGATGTATTCAAAATACTGAAAGAAAATAATTGCCAGAAAAGAATACTATGCCCAGAAAGGCTATCCTACAGAAATGAGAGAGAAATCATATATTTTCCAGACAAACAAAAACTGTGGGAGTTAATGGCCAGCTCTACAAGAAATCCTCAAGGGAGTACTGCATCTGGAATCTGGAAAGCAATAATCACTCCCATGAGTACCCAAGAAAGAACTAAATGAACTAATAGAACAAAAAAGCAAATGAGAAAGAGAAAAAACTTTATTTAACCACCTCAAGAAACCAACAAACGTGGAAGACAAACAATACAATGGGGAAGAAGGGAATAAAAGATATTTAAAACATCCAAACAAAAATTGATAAAATGACAGAAATAAGGCAATACCTTTCAATAGTAACCCTAAATGTAAATGCATTAAATTCCCCACTCAAAAGATATAGACTGACAAATTGGTTTAAAAAGTTATACCCAACTATATTCTATCTTCAAGAGACTCCCTCACTTGTAAAGACACATGCAGACTAATAGTCAAGGGATGGAAAAAGATATGCAACACAAACAGAAACCAAAAACAAGCAGAAATGGCTGTTCTTATATCAGATACAATAGACTTTAAACCAAAAACTATTCAAAGAGACAAAGAAGGCCAATATATAATGATAAAGGGATCTATCCAGCAAGAAGACATAACAATAATAAATATATATGCACCTGACACTGGACCATCAGATGTATAAAGCAGACACTATTAGACCTCAAAAGAGAAATAGACCCATATGAAAATAGTGGGGGACTTGAACACTCCACTCTCAGCAATGACAGATCATCTAGGCAACCGTTCAACAGAGAAACACAGGATATAAACTACACTTTAGACCAATTGGACCTGGCAGTTATCTACAGAACATTTCATCTAGAAACTACAGGTTATACATTCTTCTCATCAGCACATGGAACATTCTCCAGATAGACCACATGTTAGGTCCCAAATCAACTCACAGCAAATTTTTTAAAATTAAAATCATTTCAAGCATCTATTCAGACCACAATGGATAAATGCTAGAAATTATTAACAAGCATAACTCTGGAAACTATGCAAATACATGGAAATTGAACAACATGCTCCTGAACAACCTGTGGGTCCAAGAAGAAATTAAACAGGAAATAAAAAAAATTCTTGAAAGCTAATGAAAATAAAGACACATCATATCAAGACCTGAGGGACACTGCAAAAGCAGTTCTAAAAGGGAAGTTCATTGCAATAAGTGCTTACATCAAAAGAACAGAAAGATTTTGAATAAAAAACTTAATGCTACATCTCAAAGAACTAAATAAAACAAGAATAATCCAACCCCAAAATTAGTAGACAGAAATAATTAAGATCAGAGCAGAACTAAATAAAATAGAAACCCAAAGAATGATAGAAAAGATCAGTGAAACAAAGTTAATTTTTTGAGAAGATAAACAAAACAGACAAACCAGCATCTAGTCTAACTAAAAAAGGAAGAGAGAAGACCCAAATAACAAATATCAGACATGGAAAAAAGAGACATTACAACTGATATCACAGAAATAACAGAAAAAAAAATTGTTAGAGACCATTATAAACAACTATACACAAGCAAATGTGAAAACCTGAAGGAAATGGACAAATTTCTGGACAAATAAACACAAACATGACTGAACCAAGAAGACATAGAAAACCTGATCAGACCAAAAACAAGCAACAATATTGAAGCAGTAATTAATTGTCCCACAACAGAGTAAAGCCCAGGACTGGATAGCTTTACTGATGACTTTTACCAAACCTTTAAAGAGGAATTAATACCAATTCTCTTCAAACTATTCCAAAATATTGAACAGAAGCCATTCTCCCAATCTCATTCTATGAGGCCAGCATCACCTTGATACTAAAACCAGACAGAGCTACAACAAAAAGAGAAGAGGACAGGCCAATATTTCTGATGAACATAGATGCAAAAATCCTCAACAATATATTAGCAAACGGAATACAACAGCACAGCAAAAAGAATAGTACACCATGACCAAGTGGGATTTATCCCAGGGATGCAAGGATGGGTCAACATATGCAAGTCAATAAATGTAATGCACCACACCAACAAAATCAAGAACAAAAACCATATGGTTTTCTCAATAGACATAGAAAAAACATTTGACAAAAGTCAACATCCGTTCATGATAAAGGCTCTCAGCAAATTAGGTATAGAAGGGAAACTATCTCAACACAATAAAGCCATATATGACAAACCCACCACCAGTACATCATCCTGAATGGGGAAAAGATGAAAGCTTTTCCCTTAAGAATGAGAACAAGACAATGATGCCCACTCTCACCACACCTATTTAACATAGTACTGGAAGGACTAGCCAGAGCAATCAGAGAAAAGAAAGAAATGAAGGGCATTCAGATTGGAAAAGACAAAGTCAAATTGTCCCTCTTTGCAGGTGACATGACCCTATGTATCAAAGAGCCTAAAGACTCTACAACAAAAAGAATTGATAAATGATTTCAGTAAAATTGCAGGATACAAAATCAACACGCACAAATCAATAGCATTTCTATACTCCAACAATGACCTAGCAGGAAAAAGAAATTAAGAAGAAAACAGCTCATTTATAATAGTCACCAAAAAAATGAAATACATAGGGATAAAGTTAACCAAGGAGGTGAAAGATCTCTACACTGAGAACACCAAAACACTTTTGAAGGAGATTAGAGAGGACACAAGAAAATCGAAAGACATTCCATGCTCTTGGATTGGAATAATTAATATTTTGAAAATGTCCATACGACCCATAGCAATCTACAGATCCAATGCAATCCCCATCAAAATACCAATGACATTATTCATAAAAATAGAAAAAACAATGCTAGCATTCATATGGAGCAACAAAAGACTCCAAATAGCTAAAGCAATCCTGAGCAAAAAATAAAATAAAATAAAGCTGGAGGCACAATACTACCTGACTTCAAATTATACTACAAAGCTATGGTAACCCAAACAGCATGGTGTTATAAAAATGAATACTCAAACCAATGGAGTGAAATGGATAATGCAGAAATCAACCCACAAAGTTACAGCCAACTGATCTTTGACAAAGGTACCAAGAACATACACTGGAGAAGACTGTCTCTTTAATTAATGGTACTGGGAAAACTGGACATCCACATGTAGAAGAATGAAACTAGACCTGTACCTCTCACCATATACCAAAATAAATGCAAAATAGATTAAAAACTTAACCATAAGACCTGAAACTATAAAATTACTAAAAAAATATATAGGGGAAACACTTCAGGAAGTAAGACTGGGCAAAGACTTTATGAATATGACCACCAAAGCAAGGAAACAAAAGGAAAATAAACAAACGGGATTATATCAAACTGAAAAGCTTCTGCACAGCAACAGTTAACAGATCAAAAAGACACTCTACAGAGGAGAAGAAAATATTTGTGAACTATGCTTCTGACAAAGTATTAATATCCATAATATACAAGGAATGCAAACAACTTAATAGTAAAAAAACCTCAAATACCTGATTATAAAATGGGCAAAGGAGCTGAATAGGCATTTCTCAAATGGACACATACAAACGACCAACAGACACATTAAAAATATGCAACATCACTCAGCATCAGGAAAATCCAAATCAAAACCCCATTGAGATATCTCACCCCAGTAAGACTGGCTAGTATCACAAAGAGAGAATAAAAAAAGCTAACAAGGGTGTGGAGAAAGGAGAGCCCTCTACACTGTTGGTGGGACTGTAAATTGGTGCAGCCATTATGGCAAACAGTATAGTGGTTCCTCAAACAACTACAGATAGAACTGCCACACTACTCAGCAATCCCACTGCTGGGTATATACCCAAAGGAATGGAAATCATCATGTTGAAGGGATATCTGCACTCCTATGTTTATCGCAGCTCTATTTACAATAGCCAAGAGTTGGAACCAACCTAAATGTCCATTGTTGGACAACTGGATAAGGAAAACGTGGTATGTTTATACAATGGAATACTATTCTGCTATAAAAAAAAGAATTAAAAACTACCACTTAGCAGTAACATGGATGAGCTTAGAGAAAATCTTATTAAATGAAATAAGCCAGGCACAGAAAGAGAAATACCATGTGTCCTCACTCATAAGTGGGAGCTAAAAAATAAATGAATAAATAAAAAAAGAAAGAAAGAAAGACACAACAATCACAATAATACATTGAATTTTCAAAAGGAGAGAACAGAACTGAGGCCACCAGAGGAAATGGCAGGGTGGTGGGGGGTAAAGGGGCAGGGGTAAGGGAGGAATTGGTAAAGGACCATGAAAAACAACTACAATGTAGAATATTGAGCACACTAATTATCCTGATTTGAGCATCACATATTGCACACAGGTATTGGTATTCAACTCTGTACCCCACAGATACGTACAATCAGCTGTTTCAATTAGAAATAAAACATCTTCCAAAGAATAAAAAGTACATTTATTTTTTAAAAAAAGAAAAAAAAAAGCTAAAAACATAGAAACATAAAACATCTGTGACTCAGATGTTTGACAACTTTCTGGAGGTAGAATATGCCTCTCTCTTTGGTTTGTCTCCTATTAGTTATATCATACCAAGCACATGGAAAGGCCTTCTAAAAGGTAATCTCCATTATAATAATGCTTTACCTGTCCATAGCACTTCACTGTTTCCAAATATCTTGGTTGAGGAGTTACATCCAGGCCTAACAAACCTTGTTAAAATGCGTTTTACTAAGAAAAATATTTCCTTTACTCTGGCCTGTCTTGGACTAGGTTCTAGGCAGCAAGTGTCAGCTGGAGGCCCCAGAATAGATTCAAATATTAACTTTGGCTGAAGGTTCTCCTTAACTAGATAATACAGAAACAAGAGAATTAGTGGGGAATGACTGAAGCCATGCTATGGGCTAAACCATATATGTTTCTTAACGTTCACGTAAACATCATTGTAATTCAACAAATATTGAATAGTGTACAGTGGGGTTTTGATGTTAATATCTAATCCCTCCCCATACTGAAGTGATGAAAACTTAGCCAGGAGTTTCAAGAGGTGACCCTGGTTCTTTGGAGATCACCTGCGGTGCTTCGGGAGCCATGCGTGGGCTTTCTTTCTATTCTCTAGGAAGTAATTCAACATGAGGGTAGTTAGAGCAGTGAAGAGATTCTTTTGCCACCACCACACCTATCTTGTGATTCAGTTTCCTCCTACCAGTGGTTATTCTACAATTTCCAACTTCGCTATCAGTTTTCCTGATTGAGAAGATAGAAGAACTTATGGGCTTGCTTTTCAGCTAAGTACTTGTTGACATTAGACCTCTAGCCTCAAGCTGGAGGCCTGTACCCCACCTTCCTGACACACGTAAGCACATCAAGAACCCTCTTGGCTGTCTATTCTCTGAGTCTTTCTGGTACCTCAGCTCCTGTGGGTTCACTTTTTTCTTCCCTGGATGAGCACGGCCATTGCCCCAGCTTCTGTAGGGGCAAGCTTTATTTAGAAATAATTCATTTAACAACCACTTATACAACACTATGTGCTAGTTATGGCTCTAGGAGCATTATAGATATTAACTTTTTAAATATTCCTAATGATACTATGAGGTAGACACTATTGTTATCCCCATTTTAAATATAGGAAAATGTAGGCATGAAGAAGTTAAATAACTTACGTTAAATAGATTAGATTTTATTAACAACTTTGGTTGAATAGATGGGATTGGATTGATGAAAAACCCTAGCACATCATAAAGTTAAGTAGGTTGGGTACCTTACTAAAGCCAGTCAGTCTGTGTGGTATGTTGGAAATAGCACAGACTCTGAAATTACATACCTGGGTTCAAATCCACCACTCACTGTCCAAAGGGTAGAGGTAATAGTGCCCACCGCTTAGAGTTGTTATGAGAATTAAATTGAGGGAACTTACTTCAGTATCTGACATTTAGGTGTATAGTGAATATCAGTTACTATTATCATTACTGCTGTTGTTGATGTGATCATGGCATTGCTGGCTTCTCTAGGGACCCTAAAAGGAAGCCCCCTTAGCACTTGTGGAACGCACTGGTATTGACCTCCACAGCCCTCCATTCCCCACCTCTCCTCTTTCCTCCTCTTTCCACCCCCATGCCTGGGTCCTTATCTACTGGATTCTGGCAAGCTCTGGATGCACAGAAACAGTCCCAATTAAGATTTCTGAGAAGCCTAAAGTCCCATGGTGAAGGCTGCCTCAAGCTGGTGAGCTCTTCGCATTTCCCTCCAGCCTGACTTGTCCAAACAAGCTTGTTACTGAGATTGCATTTTAGGCTAAGACAGCTGGTCTTTCAAAGGGGCTGAAGCTCACAGAAGGATAATTGGAAAGTGTCTCTTTTCTGATACAGCAGAGCCCTTGAGTGGAATGAACAGTGATGAGCAGTTATGTGTGTTGGTCTAGGCAGACTGTATGTCATCATCTAAGTGGCGAGGAAAAAGATGCTGACCCATGAGCACAGGGACCATGTGCTGGGTGACTCCCAGCAAGTTTTGCTTAGGGGCCCCAGTGGCTCATCTTTGAACATCCTTATCCCAGAGTGCATACCTTCTCTAGCATGTTGGTGCACACATGGAATACAGTATCCAAAAGGTGAAGGCCCTCTGCACTGGAGACTTGTGTTAATGGGAAGCCCAGAATTTTCCTCTGTTGGCAGCACCTCCTGGAGGAAGAGATTGTGCTCGGTGATCTCTTGAGGTTCTTCCCATCTTACGTCCATGCATTAAGTCCATATGCTCGGCACCAGACAGATCTGGGTTTGAATCTTGGATTACCTACTTATTTGCTGTGTGATCCTGGACAAGTTATACAGTTTTTCTGAGTTTGAGACTAATGATACTTGCCTCAAAAGGTTATTGTATAGAAAAAGAGAGATATGGTATGTAAATCACTTAACAATGCCTTAGCCTCAATAACTGGGAGCTATTCTGTTGTTTTCATTTTGAGATTGCTAAATAGAAATTTCCTTTAGTTTATAAAATATTAAGCACTGTACTACTGCCTATGAGTATAAAGGCATTTTCTCAATTTGTAGATCTTTTTTAGCACAGCAGAAAAATTTAATTTCTATAATTAATTTGCATAGTTTCTTTCCCAATATTGACTAAGGCAGTTAAAAATATCACCACTTAGGAATTAACAAATGAAATGTTCTGAAAGATTTTATCGGATTTCCCAGTGAATGAGGAGATTAAGACTCATCATCATTTAATAATCTTAAGTGTGTATTACTTTAAGTTTTAGAGTCCCTAGGAACTATAAAGTGTGCATAGAAAACTATAGTTTTAATACAAACATCAGGTGAAAATTATTTGTAATTTTCACAATATGCATTTCATCTTTTTCTGCTCAAATAAAATGTTTAATCATCAAGCCAAGGTAATATTATACAACTATTATTTTAACCTGGCAGCACTTTAATACGCAATTTTAAAAAAATTTTCTGTGTAGGACTGACCGTGTGGCGCACTCGGGAGAGTGTGGCGCTGGGAGCGCAGCTGCGCTCCAGCCGCGCAGGTTCGGATCCTACTTAGGGATGGCCGGTGCGCTCACTGGCTGAGTGCGGTGCGGGCAACACCAAACCAAGGGTTGCAATCCCCTTACCGGTCACAAAAGGACAAAAAAAATTTTTTTTCTGTGTAATAATAAAGTTATACAAGAAAATTAAGGATGATATGACAAATACTTATGGATCCTTCACCCAGATAATGAACTAAAACATTACACATTCTATGGAAGCCCCTCAGTACCCTTCTTTAATTGCATCTTTCTCCCTTCCCCCTGAAGAAACCATTGTTTTGACTGTAGTACTTGTATTCATTCATTTCTTCATACTTTTAGTATGACTCTACAAATCCTTAAATAATACATAGTGTTTTGCTTGTTCGTTACCTTTATATAATTGGTATTATGATCTATATATTATGAAATTTGAGTCTTGCTCAACTTTGTCATATTTATCCACGTTGACATGCATAGTTTATTTATGTGGTAGAGATAGTGCTCAACAAATATTCCATGTGCTCCTTGTATTTTCCAGCCTCCTTTGCAGGTAGGTTGGAACCATACAATTGTTTCTGGACTTTGAGAGGAAGTGTCACATGTCATGGTAAAGTCAGGGCAGTTAACCAGGGTGCCTTCTCTCTCTCTTCTCCTTTAATGGCAACATTGAAGGCATTGTGTTTAGATTGTGCAGCTAATGGCACACGATGCAATTAATGGCAGAGTCCTCATTAGGCTAGGTTTCTGAGTGACTGTGTGGAACAGAGCCTCCTGGCAGCCCAAATTGAACTTTTAATATGAGCAAAAAAATAATCCCTTGAGGCTTTAAGCCAACTGAAATTTGGAGGTTAATGTAATAAAGGCTATCCTATCCTGAATAACATGGCAATTTGCATTGCTATATAGTATCGCATTGTATGACTACACTATAATTTCTGTTTTTCTGTTAATGGATATTTAGTTTGTTTCCTCATTTTTAGCTGTTACAAAACAGTACTAACAAGACATTCTTACATGTTTCTCCTGTATACACATGCAAGAGTTTTTCTAGGGTACATATAGCTAAGACTGATTTTTAAGTTATAGGGTATGCAGATACTCTACTCTACTAGATATAGACCAACTGTTCTTCAACAGGATTATAGAAGTTTAAATTCCTACAATCAGTATGAGTTTCTATTGGGTCACATCCTTGCTAACAGTTGGTATTAAAATGTATTTTTAATTTTTGCAAATCTGATAAATATACAATAACACTTTTAGTTGCACTTAACTCACATAATACAAGTTATGATTTGATTTGCATTTTGTTTTACATATGAACTTACACTTTTTTTATATGTTTCTGAGCCATTTATATTTACTCTTTGATGAATTGTCCATTTGTAAACTTTACTCTTTCCTATTCATTTATTTTATTTTTCTTAATGAAAAGTAGAAGTTCTTTTTATATTATGGATACCAATCTTTTACCCTTTTGTGCTGCAAATATCCTCTACCAGACTGAGGCCTGTCCTTTTATTTTTTTTTGATAAACAGAAGTTTTAAATTTTAATGTAGTCAATCTTTTGAATCTTTTTCTTTATATTAGAAATTTTTTGTCTTTTTACAAGATCCTTCTCTACTCTCAGGATATAAATACATTCTATTACATTTTCTTCTAGAATTTTTAAAGATTTACTTTCCATGTAATTCTTTAATCCACTTGAAATCAATTAAAATTTATGATTTGTGGTAACATATCAATCACGGTTCAGCTGCAGATAAAGAAGAACAATCTATCTAGCTTGAGCAGAAAGATTTTTAATACAGAGAATTAGCTGCTTGCAAATTGTTGGAAGGACCAAGTCAACTTTCCATGAAGGACTCCCAGAATGGCCTAAAGAACTGACCCAGCAAAAGAATTACTTCTTCTGCTAAGAGCAAGAAGTAGAAAACTTTCAGGAGTCCACAGAACTCAGGGATCTTCTTCCCAATTCTGGCTAATAGGCAATATACCTAATCCATAATTCCTGCCAGGAATGGAAAGAACCAACACAACTATATCCCAGAAGCACAAAGAGGAACCAGGCATGGGGACCTCTGTCACTACTGCCACAGAAAAACTAGATCCACGCTTGCCAGCTGGAGAGGAGCAGCACAGTTATTATTCTTCCTATATGTAAATAGAACTGGTGCTCATTGCCAGTCCTTTTAATACATTTGTTCATTTCTGAGGTCATTATTTTTGACTTTGAATCTTTTGTTTGGTTGGTTTCATCTTTAGTTTTTGGGGGTTTTTTAAGAAAGTTAAAAAACTTGTCAGTGTGTAAAATTCTGTGATCGCATTTTCTTCCCCTTTGGACCTTTGTAAATACTGTTGGTGGTAGACATTAGCACTGCTCACCATTGTTCCCAGCCGTCCTCCTTCCAGGCATGTGGGGACATGGCTCTTCCTCATCTCCTTGAGGTTAGTTGTGGCCATATGACTCGTTGTGACCAATAAAATGTGAGTGGAAGTAACCCACATGTCACTTCTAGATGGAAATATCCAGTTGCCCTTGTGAACATCTCCAGAACTCTCCTTCCTCGTCTTGATGTTGTGGAATCATGTGTAGATAAGCAGTTGCAATGCTGGAACTTTGCATGAAAGGCAGTGCCCTGGAGAGACCCGTGGATGTGTGGTAGATTTTGCATGATTAGGAAATAAATTTTTGAGGACTGAAGCCAGTGAGTTGAGGGTTGTCTGCTCCAATATGGAATCCATTCTGACTGGCTCCACTGCTTTCTAGCGCTGGGTTTGCACTAGTACTTTAACCAAGACTTTCCCACCAATCTTTATACTGGCTGGATTCTGTTATCCAGTAGTTTTGTTTTTTTCTAAAAAGATTCACAAGTAACTCATTTCCCGAGTTCTCTCAGATGTGAGAATGTCTGCCTGATGCCTTTCTACATTCTTAATGACAACTTGCCTGATAGTATCTTTTTTGTTTTTTTATTGTATAAATCTAAGGTATACAACGTGATACTTTGATATACAAATATATAGTGAGGTGATTGCTATAGTTTGGCAAATTAAAATATCCATCATCTCACATAGTTACGTGTGTGGGGGGGGGTAAGAGCATCTAAAATCTACTCTCTTAGTAGATTTTCAGTATACGATACAATATTATCAATTACAGTGCTCATGCTGTACCTACAGTATCTTTGGTTCACACTTTCTTCTCCTCAGAACACTACAGATGCTGCCCCATGAATAGCAATGAATGTTCTTTTGGAAAAAAATTTCAAGTCAGACTAACTTTTCCCCCAATTAGGTCTCAACTTTGTGTTTGTCTGGTTATCTAAAGAGTTCTGTCTGTATACATCAATTTATAACTTAACCACCATAATTCTCAACATGCCAGTGGTTGTAATTGAAATATAGTGTGCCTTTTGAATATGCAAACTTGATAGCTCATTTATTTCAAAATTTTCTGCTATTATACTTCTGAATATATTTTTTGTTTTATTTGTTGCTCACTTGACCTCATAAACAGCAGTTTATCCTTACAATGAATACTTTTCATCTGTCTTGAATATTTATTATCATCTCTTTAATTTTTAAAGTCACTTTGTCTTTTTCCTATGAATTCATTCTGATTATTACGTGTCTTTTATTTAGGCCTATAGTATGATTTTCAGCTTTATGTACTATGTTTCTTGATTTTTCTAATTTATCTAGTAGATCTGTAATAGTGGTGTTTTATCTTTAATTTTGTAACTTCTTTTCATACCTTCCTTTTGCTATCATTTTGTCTTTGAGTTCTTGAGAACTTGCCTGTATTGAATTCATGTTCCTATTAACTTTTCACAGTGCAGAGCCCTCAAGAGGAATTTTCTTCTTTTTCTTGGGTTCTCTTGACTTTTGGACTGAGTTCTTCATTTTCTTTTCTGTCTGAACTTTTGGTTATTGTGTGTAATGTTTTGCTTTTAATTTTTGTCTTGAAATGTCTTTGCAAACATCATGTAATGATAACTACTGACCTGTGATGCCATGAGGCCAGGCATCCTCCGGTATGTGGGACAGTCACAGACCAAGAAGAGCTGTTGTCTGCAAAATACCAGGAGGGTTCTGTTGAGCAACAGCAGTAGAATATACTGAGTGGGTTTTTCGTGAGCATAGAAGAGTGTGAGGATCTCCTCAGTCAAGTTGCATATCGTAGTTAGAATGAACAGTAGGACTTATTTCTACTCAGACAGACCTAGTTAGCTTTTCCTCTGATGTAAAGGAGGCTAGTCCACATGAAACCTAACTTTTTCTCTTCCTGATATGCATTAGATAGCCTGAAACAAGGCCTAAGAGATGGCAATAACAATTTCAGTGCTGACTTTTATGGTGTGTTTGTCAGGTTCCAGGAACGGGGAATAATCATTCATGATTACACACCTTTATAGGGTTACTCTCATCTCTACATGTCATCATTCCTGTAAACCCATATTTAAATGGCAATCGTCATGATAAGATATACATTTTACTACCATTTTACTTAACTATATCAAGTCTTATCCACTTTTTTATACAATGGTCATAGTTACTTAAATGCCTGTTTAATGGTCTATTATGACATTGTGTCACGACTTATTAACTCATTTTCATGATTTCAAACATTGGCATTTTTTCCCATTTTTATTTTGAAACTATAGACATGACTTGCATGACTATCTTCATACAAATGTCCTTTTGCTTCTGGTTATTTTCTTTAAAAAAACTCTAAGAAAAGAACTCTTGGTTGAAAGACTGCATGTATTTTTGACTCTTCTTAAATAGTACCAAGTTGCTTTCTCACAAAATCGTGCAGACTTATTCTGCCAGCAGCAGTTAACATCATTTCTAGCACAAATTCACCAATGTCAAGTTTTCTCATTTAAAAATTCTCAGTCCTTTTCTGGGAGTAAAGCAATGTTGGGATTTCTTAAAAGATTCTATTAGCCTCTTGAGATGATTGCGAATATAGTGTTCAATTTGTCAAGATGAAACCAGGGTTACTATTGAGGACATATTGTAAACAGTTTCTCCCAGCAAAGATTATTTAGCCCTGAAAACCATAAAGCAACTCTGTACAAAATACTGTATTTTTACAGTATTTTTACTGTATTCATTAATCCTTTCACCACCTTGGGGAGATATGAAATGGAATCAAACACATTGATTGAGGATATGACATGCAAGTTATGTACAAGACAAGGAGAATGATTCTTCATTCTCAGCCCCCTTGGGTGACGGTGATTCACTGAGGCGAGGGAGTAAACAAGGGAAGAAGTGCATCATCTCTAGCTTTAGTTCCAAGCCTTTTGCTGGTTTTTCATTAATGTTTTAGCATGTGGTCTTCACCCTGTCAAGTGGAGGGTACCGTTCAGGCTTGTATTGATGGTAGCGGGGCAAACGTTCATTACCACTGCACACTCCAGGAAGGCTGTGGATGCCTTTGCAGATGCTGCTTTAAAACACTGTGCTCTGTGTTACCAAGTACAAAATCTAGGCACAGCCACATCTTCACCCATCCTTTTATGATATTAAAAACCAAAACACATCAAAACGTACCTGAGAAACAAAGCCTGGCTTGTCCTGGTTTTCTAAATGTATAGTTTTGTCTTTCTGTGTGAATTGGTATATTGGTAGTGAGTACCCATGGGACAAAAGGACTGTAGTCTGAGAGGTGGGTTGAGTAACACAGCTCTTTTGAAAGAACGAAATGCTGTCACATACTTTAGGGGTGCACCTGCATGTCTCTTCTCCTCCGTATCCTGGCAATGGTTGCACAGAAGCCACACGCTGCCACCTATTTTTTATCCTCACTGCCATTACGTTTATTGTGACATTTCAGGTACTTTTCATTTGTTCACTTAATCTTAAAAAAATTCATGACACATTCTAATCCAACCTATCTCAAGGCTTGGATACATTTTTTTCTACTTTTAAAATTGCAGTAAAATATATTTAACATAAAACTTACCACTTTAACCATTAGTAAGTGTACAGCTCAGTGGCATGAAGTACATTCATAGTGTTGTGCAATCACCACCACCATCCCTGGAAACTTTTCATCGTCCCAGACTGAAACTCTGTAGCCACTGAACAGTGACTCCCCATCCCCTCCTCCCCCAGCCCCTGGCAGTGCCATTCTGCTTTCTGTCTTTGTGAATCTGACTCCTTTAGGTACCTCATATAAGTAGAATTGTGCATTATTTGTCATTTTGTGTCTTATAAGATATATTTTTAAACATTTTAATTTTAACCCCAGCTTATGCTTACTTTGCAGTATCTTACAAAAAGAACTTCACTAAAATAGAAAGATACATAGAAGTAGATTTTAAAATAGAACCAGAAAAACAGAAATTAATTATAATGCAGAAATGTATTTTGCAGTGAATGATATAAATCCAGATGTTGGACAACACATTTGTGTCCGGGTTCCTTGGTGACCAAAACAGAAAACAAAACTTGATCAATTATGTAATTTTTATGGAGAAAATAATGACTTCTAAGCAAAGCAAGTGTTTCAGGGCACTTTAATTCTGGAAGGCCTTTCTCTCTTTCATTCTTTGCAGGAAATCATTGATGTGGGGGACTGTAACCTTGATAATGGCCTCACAGGATTTCATAAGACTACTCCCTAGTGAACCTCTACTGAAAGGCTCCAAAAAAGACCTTCAGAGTGGAGCCAAGACAGTATGGCACAAGTTGACATCATTTATTCATACACAGGTGTATTACTCTGTTTTTGCTGCTTATAACAAAATACCTGAAGCTGGGTGATTTATAAAGAAAAACATAATTTATTGCTTACAGTTTCTGAGGCTGGGAACTCCAACATCCTTCTAGTGGTGGCAACAATGACCCAGGGGTCTCACACTGCAAGATGGTAGAAGCAGAGAGAGCAGAGCAAGTAAGAGAGAGAGAGAAAGACTCTTCTTTTAAAGTGCTCAAACCACGCCCCTGACCACCATTTTTAATCCATTCACTACTGCATGGTCCTACAATCCAATCACCTCTTCAAGTCTCCAACTTTCAACTACCGTAATAGGATTTCCCACCCTCTTGATAGTCACAGTGGGGGCTAAGTGTCTAATACGTAAAACTTGGGGAACACAATTCAAGCTCTAATGAGTTCTGGGGGACATAATTCAATCCACTACAATAGGTGCTTTTTGACTAACGATGGGGTTACTTCCCAATAAATCCCTTGTAAATCAAGAATATCCTAAGTCAAAAATGAATTTAATGCACTTAATCTGTGGAGTATCATTTCTTATCCTAGCCTATTTTAAACCTGCTCAGGATGCTTACATTAGTCTACAAACTAAAAATCATCTAGCACAAAACCTATTTTATAATAAAGTGTTGAATATCTCATGTCATCTATGGAATACTATACTGAAAGTGGAAAACAGAGTGGTTGTACAGGTACTCAAAATACAGTTTCTGCTGAATGAGTATTATTTTTGCACAATTGTAAAGTCAAAATATTGTAATTTGTATCATCATAAGTTGGGGACTGTAATTGAAGCAACATAACTCAAAATGAAAAATCATTTTTTATCTGTCAAATTAGCAAAACATTCAAGTTTAACAATATCCAGGATTAGTTTACATATGGGACAACAGATTCTATTGCATAGTTAGTGGGACTATAAAATAGTGCAAGCTTTTAGAGGACAGTTTACACATATATTCCACTTCTAAATATTCACTAAACTTGACAAACTACAAAAGAATGACAAAGATTTAAATAAGCACAGTGGTATTTATTGAAGCATTGTTTCTAACGGCTAAGGAAAACCGAAAACTACATAAATATCCTTTAATCAAGGACTGGCTTAAAAAAAATTGAGACATCTGTTTCATGAAGTACTGAAGTAGATTCATCTATCCTGATGGGAGAAGGTTAAGAGCATGACTGTAGAGCCTAACCTCCTGGGTGCAAATCCCAGGGTCATCATTTACTAGCTGTATAATCAGAGGCAAGTTATTCAGCCTCTCTGTGCTTAAGTTCTCATTTTAAAATGTGGGTAGTAGTATCTGCCTCAGAGGGATATTGTTAGGTTACCTAAATTTAAAAGTGGTATCTAAAAAGGTGCCAACCACAGTGTAAGTTTTTAATAAATGTTAAATCTATATTGTTAAATGGCAGAAATGCAGGATATAGGCCCGGGTGTTTTCTGGTCTCTTTTGGAAGGGAGGGAGGGAGTGAATGAGGGAGTGAGACAGGCAGACAAACAGAGACAGGGAGAGAGAGAGAGAGAGAGATGAGCATGGAAATGCTTAACTGTAGAGGGGAAAGGACTTTTCATCTTCATTTTACGCTTCTCTCTGTATTCACTGAATTGCCCAACTGTATTATTAAGAAGGCTAATCTGTGATAAAAACCAGCTCCAAAAATGTAGTGATTTAAAAAGTGAAGAGGTGTTTATCTCTCTTATGGAACAGTTCAAGGTGAGTGTTCCAGGTTGGCCAACCAACGTGTCTGCTTTGTACAGTCATTCAAGGTCCCAGGGCTCTGCCATCCCCTTGGGGCAATAGTTCTCAAACTTGACTGCATATTAGAATCCTCTACAGAGCTTTGAAAAAAATCACATCGCCCAGCCACACTCCACATCAATTAAATCAGAATCACTGGGGTGGGACCCATGGGTCAGAGTTTACCCCAGGGAATTCCTGTGTAGCCAAGTGCACTAGGGCCTTATCATCTAGTTATCGATGCCAGCGCCACATGGGGTTTCATACTCTGAGATGGGAGGAGACCATGGAGGAGGCCCACCTTCTGCCTGGCCCAAAAGAGGCAAACATCACTTGTGCTCCCATTCCATTGTCCAGAGCAACACCCACACAGCCACGCTGAGCTCCAGGGGCACTGGCGGCCACATGGCTGAAAGGGATTTTGGTGGTCAGCTAGCAGTCTTCATGACATAAACCATGTGAAAGTATGTCTCTCCATCCCTACCTCCCCCAAAGTATCAGGGATTATCTGGAGGGCAGGATTATGGCCTAACGTTTTCATTATAGTTTTCTATATTTCAGAAACTCTAATGTTATTTTATAATTGGAAAAAATAACCGTATAGTTTTCTTTTGAGTGAGGGGAAATAATACACAGTTCTCAACTTCTGAAAATGAGATGTCATTACTATGAAGTAAACGTAGTTCTAGGCAGCTGTCTTCAGTGACATTCAAAACAGAGACACAATAATAAACAGACATGGAGAGGGCATCTCATTAGCTATTCCAGTGATGTAATACAGCAGACACTGTGAGGTTATCGTATTAATATTGGTAACCTTTTTCCATTGCATGTGACACTTTACAATGCATTGTGGCATGACTTTCTCATTTTAATTAGAGGGTGAAACAAAACCATGAGCTTTTTGTGCACTTATTTTGGTACCACGTTCTAAAATGCAATTTAGAAATTTAAATGATACCTATCCCTGAAGACAGCTGAGTTCAAGACCCTCTTCTTCCTCTAGGTGTTTACACATGGACAAGCCTCCCATGGGCTCCGCAGCTGCTGGTAGGAAAGACTCCACTGGTCTCCTCTCCTTCCTCATACCCAAGCCTCCCAAATTAACACTCTCAAAACCTCTTCTTAGGCTGAGGCAGGCAGGTTCTGCCAAGAACTGGCTTGTGCTCTGGAGAGAAGAGCCCTATTTTAAAAGATGCTGCAGAGTGTTCATTCTGCTAAAGGAGATGTAGGGTGCTGTCAAAACATGATTTGGAGTTCCTTTGGAAAGTGGAATATTCTCAAAGACCCCAAAACCCACTCCTCCAGAACCTTCAGTTCTCTGGTTTTACTTAATTTCAATATCATTTAAAATTCTTTAGCCCTAGAGATGAGACCAAGCAAAGTGAATAGACATTAGAAGGAGAAAGGGCTAGATTTCCTAACTCAGCACTGAAAACCCAGAAAGAGGAAACACAAGCTGGCAGAACTCACTCCACTGGTATTTTTCAGTAGAGATGGAGGGATTTATGATGTTGTATCTACAGTTCAATTTATGAAGATCACACAATTTATTATTTAATGCTTCTGGAATGCTTTCGAGAGTAAAAAGGAGTGCCCTTAATTACATGAGGGCTGATGGACATAAACAGGGACTGTTCGAGGTAACTGGACTGTATGGGGTCCCTAATTAGGTGGCCCCTTTCATTCACAGAAAAGCCATCCTTGGTCTATATTTCTAACTTTTCAGTGCCCAGTGGGCCTGTGACCATAGAGTGGGGGTGACCTACACAATGGTTATGCTGTGTTGGAGAAATTCAGTTCCATCAGGGAACAGTTGCCACAAAACCCACTGGGCCAGAGTCTTGTTGGTAGCTCACACCTCTGTCAGAGACAGCCTAGACCCTAACCTTAAAGCAGGTACATTTAGCTTTCAGATCACATACTAGTGCTAAAACAATTGCGACTTTTTCTGGTCGTACATAAGAAAAAGCAACAGGTATCATACATTTGCTACCTCTCCTTTTGTTGGATTGTAGAAGCTTTCATTCTAAGAGCCTTTGCAAAACAGACACATGATCTGGGAATGAATGTTTACTGGCTAAACAGAGGTATGAATTTATACTAGTTAGGCAGGTTCGGAGAGCTGGGGCCAAGGGAGCCTGAAGTACAGTGGTATGCACAAGGATTCCACGAGAGAAGAAACTTCCATACCAATACAAAATAATCGTGACAATTTGTGAAACCTGTGTTATTCCTTTTTAAAAAATTAATTCTAATTACTTATATGTAAATTTTTTAAGAGTTTTCTAAGAAACTAGTTTTACCATATACCAATTTTTTTTAAAGTTTTTTTCTTCCTTATAAATTTCATTTCTTTTTCTTGTTTTACTGCCATAGCCAGAACCTCCAGTAAAATTAAATAACACTAGTCAACATCAACAAATTTGGGCAATTCTTACTCTTAAGGGAGGTGC
Source organism: Cynocephalus volans (assembly GCF_027409185.1). Classification (NCBI taxonomy): domain Eukaryota; kingdom Metazoa; phylum Chordata; class Mammalia; order Dermoptera; family Cynocephalidae; genus Cynocephalus; species Cynocephalus volans. The sequence continues at coordinate 51,341,811 of NC_084470.1, forward strand.
TATTGCTAGTTCACCAGTGTGTATGAGATTGGCTCTCGGGAGCTTTGGATGCATGTTTCCAGAATAAGGAAGTTCCTTTTTATTCCTATATTGCTCAGAAATTTTAACAGGAATAGGTAGTTTTTTTCTTTTCCCCTGATTTGGTGAATAACATTCATTAGTTTCCTTAAAAAAGCTAACTTGCATTTCTGGCACAAACTCAGCTTGGTTGAGTGTTGTATTCTTACACTCTGTATTTGTTATGGTTTTTGCACCTATGATCACGGGTGGGATTGGCCTGTAATTTTCAAATCTGTTCTGCTTCTTGGCCAGGTTTTAGTTTTTGGTACTAATATTAGTTACCACGATCCCCTTGAATTGAGTAGGCATTATGCCTTCTATTTTCTATTTTCTAAAAAACTGTGTAAAATTAAATTAGTTGTTCTCTAATTTGTAGTACAGCTTGCTTGCTTGGGACTGATGACTTCTTTAAAAAAATTACTATTAATTCAGTTTCTTTAATGAATATAGCATTATTCATATTTTCTATTTTATCTTAAGTTGTTTTTAGTAAGGTGTATTTTCTAGGAATTTGTCCATTCTATCTAGTTTTCCAATTAATTTGCAAATCAATGTTTGTCACACAATTGTATTCTCCCTAATTTCTGTCTGATGCTGTATCAACTCAGAAACCAGCCCCTGACTTACTAGATCTTTGCTATTGAGTATTTGTTTTCTATTCTATTAATTTCTGCCTTTTTTCCCTCCTATCTTCTTTGGGCTTTTTCTGTTCTTCTTTGTCTAATTTATCATGTTGGATACTTAGCTCATTTATTTTCAGCCTTTCTTCTTTTCTCACAAATGCCTCTCTATATATCACAGTAACTACATCCCACAACTTTTGATAAGTAGCCTTTTTATAATCATTCAACTTTAAATTTCTTAAATTTCTGCTTTGATTTTTGTCTTTGACCCAGGTGTTCTTTAAGAATTCATTTTTAAATTACCAAAATATGAAGTTTTTCTAATTGTCATTTTGTCATTGATTTTAAGCTTAATTGCTTTATGTTCAGAGACTGTGGCTTGTATGAGGAGTCTTCAAAGATTCATGGAAAGATTTGTGTATCTTTTAATTCTATTTTTCCACGAACTTTTTAAAGTAACCTTGTATGATACCAGTTTTTCAAAATTTATTGATACTTGTTCACTTCATGAGCAACTTCCCCAGGTACTCCACAAGTGCTTGAAGAGAATATATATTCATGAATTGTTGAGTAGAGTGTCCTATGTATGATCTTTAGATCAAGCTTGATATTATGCTGTTAATCTTCCATATTCTTGCTCATTTTTTGCCTGCTTGATATCAATTACTAAGAGAGACATCACAAAATCTACCACAATAATAAGTTTCTCCATTTCCCTTTGTAATTCTGTTTGTTTATGCTGTGTACATTTTGAGGCCATGTTATTAGGTACCTACAGGTTTGGAATTGCTATACATTTGTTTTTTTACTTTGACTCTGATAAAGTTGTGTTTAATAGGCTGTGTAACCTGTCCATCAAGTTTGCAGTTTCAAGTATAATATTGTTTTCATTTTTGGAAAATATATTTGCTTCTTTTAATTCTGATTGATCATCTTGTAATTGCTTGTCCCTTGCTCCTAATTATGTATCCTTTTATTTATTTTTATTTGATAATTCTGATATCTGAGTTTTTAGCTGGTCTGACTGTGCCAGCTGTTGTTTCTTCTGACTTGTTCAATATCCAGGTTTAGCAGATATCTTCAGCCATAAGTTGTTTTTGACCGATAGAGGTAATGAGAATTCAGGCTAAAACATCATGAAAGCCCTCAGTTATGACTTGAGGTGGTAAATTTTCAGAGGATATTTTTATTTCACCCAGTTTCAAATAAGTTTTATTCTATTCATAACCAAATAAGTTTCCTTTCTGCTTCCTTCTGCATGGTAGTTTGTTGCAGTGCCTTGAATTGAATATCTCCCCAAAACTTGACCCCACTGTGACAGTGTTAAGAGGGTGGGAAATCCTATTATGGTAATTGAAGGTGGGGCCTTGAAGAGATTATTAGATTGTAGGACCACAGTATAATGAATGGTTAATAATGGTGGTCATGGGCATGGTTCTGAGGGCTTTAAAAGGAGAGTTCATGTTCTGCCATTTTCTGCCATGTGAGACCCCAGGGTCACTGTCACCATCAAGGCCTTCACCAGATGTGTTCCCTGAACTTTAGATTTCCCAACCTGAGAAACTGTAAGCAATAAATTTCATTTTCTTACAAATTACCCAGTTCTGTGTTTTTTGTTATAAGCAACAGAAACAGACTAATGTAATAAGTGAAATTTACACTAAAAATATAACCTGATAGTGTCCAAGCTTTACATGCGGTTTCTTGCATTACATTTCACCACATTGGTGGGGGCCTTAAAGTTTATTTCTTATGTCTTGCCCCCAACATATTATCAAAAGAGAGCTTTGGGTTACCTGCATCCAGGTGAAACCCTATAGACAAAAAGCACCTCCACACTTGCTAACTTCTTTCATTCTCACTTTTGTTTAATTTTTAGCTTTTGAAGATTTCTTATTTTCTTTAGTGGTTTTCAGGGGATGATTAGTCAGTGTATAATCCACCATTCTGCTAGAAATTGAAGTCAACTTACAAATTTTTATGTTAAGATAAATAAACAACATTTGGTGATACTGTCTTGGAGATCTCTCTCAGATCCAGACTGGTATTTCTTTTATTTAAATATATTTTTTATTTTAATGGATAAATTATAATTATATATATTTATGAGGTACAGTGTGATGCTATGATATATGCATACAATGTTGGATAATTAAATCAAGCTAGTTAGTATATCCATGACCTCACAGAGTTATTTTTTGTGGTGAGAACATTGAAATTTATTCTCTTTGCAATTTTGAAATATGCAGTACATTGTTATTAACTGTAGTCAGTGTGCTATGCATTTGATCTCAAAAGCTTATTCCTCCTGTCTAACCAACATCTCCCCGTTCCCTCCCACCCCAGCCTCTGATAACCACCATTCTACTCTCTGCTTCTACGAGTTCAACTATTTTAGATCCCATATATAAGTGAGATCATGGGGTATTTATTTTTCTGTACCTGGCTCATTTAACGTAACATAATGTCCTGCAGATTTATATATGTTGTTGCAAACTACAGGATTTCCTTTTTTTTAAAGGCTGAATAGTATTCCATTATGTATATATATCACATTTTCTTGATCCGCCAAATGGGTATTATCAAAAAGATAAAAAGACTGTGAATGATAAATGCTGGAGAGGTTGTGGAGAAAAAGGAACTCTCACACATTGTTGGTAGGACTGCAAAATGGTGCAGCCTCTATGGAAAATGGTATGGAGGTTCCTCAAACAATTGCAGATAGATCTGCCATATGACCCAGCTATCCCACTGGTGGGAATATACCCAGAGGAATGGAAATCATCAAGTCGAAGGTATACCTGTTCCCCAATGTTCATCGCAGCACTCTTTACAATAGCCAAGAGTTGGAACCAGCCCAAATGTCCATCATCAGATGAGTGGATACGGAAAATGTGGTACATCTACACAATGGAATACTACTCAGCTGTAAAAACGAACGAAATACTGTCATTTGCAACAACATGGATGAACCTTGAGAGAATTATATTAAGTGAAATGAGTCAGGCACAGAAAGAGAAATACCACATGTTCTCACTGATTGGTGGGAGCTAAAAATTAATATATAAATTCACACACACACACACACACACACACACAAACCGGGGGGGGGAGAAGACATAACAACTACACTTACTTGAAGTTGATACGACAAGCAAACAGAAAGGACATTGTTGGGGGGGAGGGAGGAGAAGGAGGAGGGAGGGAGGTTTTGGTAATGGGCCACAATAATCAACCACATTGTATATCGACAAAATAAAATTTTTTTAAAAAAAAGGAATAGGGAGAGGTGAAAAAAAAAAAAAGATGAAAGACAAGTGTTGGTGAGGATGTGGAGAAAAGGGAACCCTCATACACTATTGGAGGGAATGTAAATCACTACAGTCATTATGGAAAATTGTATGGAAGTTCCTCAAAAAACTGAAAATAGAATTGCCATATGACCCAGCAATCCCACTTCTGGATATACATACAAAGAATTTGAAATGAGCATGTCACAGAGATATCTGAACTCCCATGTTCTTTGCCATTGTGGCACTATTCACAATAGCCAGAATATGGAGCCAGCTGGTACTTCTGAACCAGACAAGAGGCCACAGCAGGAGCTGGCAGCTGAAATCAGTAGCTTCCTACCAGATTGAGAAGTCTGCATTTAGTGGATCCCAACAGCTTTGAGCATGCTCACTATTTCAGAAAGCTGTCTCTTGTGTGTGTTTTTCATTAATGTCTTACTTAATTTATATTTAATTACCCAAAATGATGAACCTCAAGATTATTTATTTTCTGGGCCAGAAATCAAAAATTCATCTCTCTAACATTTAGTGTTTTATGTGCTTTTCCTGTGATCATTCAGCATAGGATTTGGGAATTCTATAATTTTAATTAGAGCCTAGTTACCAGTTTATTTAAAGCATAAATCTTATTGCCAATTACAGTGAGTTAGGAAAAATAAAAGCAGAAACAGTAATTTTTTTTACCCTCCTCACATGGCCCCTTAAAATATGCCACCTAATCATAAAGGGAAATAGCATGGGTGTTATGAATGTATTTTTCATCTGGACTCTCAGGAAGTCAACTACATTTCTTTTGCAGATAAATTTAGGGACTTGGTCTCATAACCCTTTTTGTAATAAAACACTTAATACGATAACAATCATATTAAAATCAAAGTGTCTACCCATATAATCGTCCAAAATAATTTTGGATCATTGGAGGTGAGAAACCCAATTTGAAAAAGCTGAGCATTACCTTACATTTAATAGACATTTGAGCTTTGCCAAGATTAGAAAACAAAATCTCCTGCTAGTTCATGAGGGAGCCGACAGGGATTTAGTCTTCATTCAACACCTATTTATGAGTGGGCACTACGTGCAAGGCACTGTATTCCAGCATTAAGGAGTCAGACGTGAACAGAACAGACATGGACTCTGTGTTCGTGGAACTCGTGACCTAGAAAAGGAGTAAACAGATTACTGTGTGATTCCAGTCAGTGTAAGTCCTAAAAGGAAAAGATATAGTGCTGTGAGTGGGTCTGAATTTAGACTGTGGGGACAGAGGCTTGACATCATGGCCCCTCTTGAAGGATGGTTGGAGCTGGTCAGACAAAGGCAGATTGGTCAGTGTGGGAGGTGGGAAGATGAGAAGCACATTCCAGAGAGGGTCAGATATGGCCAAGATTGCTTCCTTCCTTTTTCCTCTTTCTTCCTTTTTCCACTTCTCTCTATCTTAATTTCCATCCTCAACAATAATAAAGCATAGTAGAGGTGGTAAAGGCAAGAAGAGTAATGAATTAACTTTTTTAAAAAGTCCCTTCATTCTGAGATCTCTAGATACTGAACTTGGAAGAGACCTTAGAGGGCAGGGGGCAAACTTACCCCCTTTTGCAGGATACTGCATAAAGAGCCACCCCAAGCAGCCCTGCTTCAGAAATGTAATTTCTAGAACCCCCGGCCAGACTCTGCTCACTTTTATCTCGTCCCCTCCTATTTTTCCTCCTGGTTATGACCCTGCCTGGCTCCTTGGCACTGCCCATGCTGTGGCTCTGTGGGTTCTCACCTTGGCACTTCTCCTAACTATGGCTTTGCTTCTGCATTAGCCACACACACAAGTGCAGCTGAGCATCCATGCTCTCCCACCTGCCAGCATGGGATCCGAGCCTAAAAACTGCCTCATTAGGATCTGTGGGCTGACTCAGATGATCTTAGTAAACCTGCTCCTTTTGTAAAGAAACTTACTTCTTCAGTATATCCATTGCCTCTGGTTTGAATGTTTTTTCTAAAAGAAAATCAAATTTAACCTGTATATCAAGTTATGTATATCAAGTAATGGTGCTGTATATCAGCACCATTTGTTAAAGTTGTTCCTTCCCCATTGGATGGTTTTGGGTTCCTTTGTTGAACATCATGTGACCATAGACATGCGTATCTATTCTGGGTTTGCTGTTTTGTTCCATTAGTCTGTTTGTTGACCTTCATGTCAGTACCATGTCTTTAATATTAGAAGCATAAAGTAAGTCTCAAAAGCAGATAAAGGTACATTCTCTGATACTGTTCCTTTTCAAAATTGCTTTGATTATTCTAGGTCCTTTGCATTTCCAAAAAATTTTAGAATTTACCTCATCAACTTCTGCAAAAACACCCTCTGGGATTTTGATTGGAATTGTTTTGAATCTGCAGATCAATTTCAGGAGAATTAACATCTCAATAATACTGAGTCTTCCAATACGTGAACATGGTATAACTCTTCATTTATTTATTTCTTCTTTAATTTCTCTCAGCAATGATTTGTAGGTTTCAGAAATCTTTTGTTAAATTTACTCCTATTATATTTTTCTTGATACTATTACCACTTGAAGTTTTTAAAATATTTCTAATTGTTTGCTGCTAGCATATAAAAATACAATTTAGGGTTTTCTAAGCATTGAGAGAGAGAAGAGTCCAGGGTTCAAAACACAGCCAAGAGAGAAACCCCCAAAGAAGTAGTTACTTGTAGAATTTTCTCCTCCCCTTTTGGTCTTTACATTCTTTGACTAAAAGGGCTTTTCCAAATTAAGGAGTCTCTGGTCCTTCTTTTGCCTCCAAAACAAACTTTGACATCAGAGGAGCTCAGGTTTGATCTTAGTTTTACCAACTGTGCAGCCTTCAGCTCATTACTTCTCATATCCGCCCATCAGTTTTCTTGATTATAAAATAAGGATAATAATATCTACCATTTAGGGTTGCATTGAAGATTAAAGGAGATGCTGTGGAAGTGTTCAATGTCTATCACTGGTAATTCCCTTCGGTTATCCTTCTCCAGGCGCCACTAACTGGCTGCTACTCTGCAGAAAGACTTTTATGCCCCATCTCGAGAAAGTAGAGAGATGCTGTAATCACTGCCCCTTGTTACTCTTTGTAGTAAAAGTACGGACATACAACATTATCTTTCAACCACCAAGGAAACGTGAACTAAAAAATAAATGTAACTAATAGAATTAGAATTCCCTTAGCCAAAAAAGGTGGCAAAAGGAGTTGTTTCTCTTTTTTCATTCACCCAGACTTTATTATGTCCCTGCCCCATGCCAGGCATGATGCCAGGGTCCACGGGGCATTAGAAGCCTAAAGCATCCCTGTTCTTCCCTCAAAGTCCTAGCTCTAACACTGGGCTGGGGACCCAGAGCTGACAGGAAGAGATGATTTCTCCCTCAGAAGCCCCCATCTTCCAGGTCCTATATGAAGTACAGGAGTGTATCAGAGAGTCAGTCTCTGAACTGAATATTTTAATCTAAACTGAGAAGCAAGAAGATGAAAGCATTGGTCACATTTGAAGCATGTTTCTGCTAATTTGAAAGAGTAGAGAATGGTCTGGAATCCAAAGCAGTGTGAGCTCACCAGGGAGGTGCCCCAGATGCAGGTACTTTCTGCTCCTTGTTACATTCCCAGCACCTGGCATAGTTCCAGGGGCTCAGTAGATACTCAGTAAAGAATTGCTGGTTGGAAGAACTGGTTGGCTGTAGGGGAATGAAAGAGGGATCATGGATGACTCCTGGCTTCCTGGCTTACCCTTTGGAAGGAAGAATGGACCCATTTATGGAGTTAAGTAACAGTAGTTAAGTACCATGGTTGAGGACAAGATGCAGATGACAGATGTGGTTTTGCGTATGTTGAGCTTGAGGTGCATTTGAAGTGGTGCCTTAGATGGGGAGCTGGCCAGAACTCAGGACTCTGAAATGCATAGATGGTGTCTAGGGATAGAAGGAGCATACCAAAGGTGAATTATTAAGTGAGGAGACTCCTTGATGCTAGTCTTGGCAATGATTTTTTTAGTATGACACCAAAAGCACAGGCAACAAAAGGAAAAATAAACAAGAGGGACTACATCAAACCAAAAAGCTTCTGCACAGCAAACGAAAGAATGAACAAAATGAAAAGGCAACTTACAGAATGGGAGAAAATATTTGCCAACCATATATCTGATAAGGGGTTATATCTAAAATGTGTATATATCATGTGTGTGTGTGTGTGTGTGTGTGTGTGTGTGTGTGTGTGTATCAAAGTGTATAACTCGTACAACTCAATAGTAAAAAAAAATCTAATAATTCACTTAAAAAGCAGGCAAAGGACCTGTATAGACCTTTTTCCAAAAAAGATATACAAATGGCCAACAAGTACACAAAAAAGTTCTCAAAATCACTAATTCTTGAATTCTCATTTGAGAGCAGGAAAGAGTGGCCTAAAGAAGAGAAACTTTAATTCAGCATAGCCTGTTGGGAGGCCCAACACATTTGTCACATAAATGGGCTACTTCATCCTGTGCTGTGTGAGCTATACTGCCATAAGCATTCCTAGGAATCCTGCCTGATGAGTGAATTGCTCTCAGAATTGCCATAAAGGCAAGAGAGAATATTATGCAGTCTGTAATTCAAAGGCAGAGCCAGCCTGGGAATACTTAGGAATTAGTTGGTAAGGAAAGAATTGAAGAGGCTTGTAGTTTACAGCAGTAGAAGTGAGGTTAGGAGATAATTAAGAAAAGAGGATTTAATTTATGGTAAAGAATCATTCCAGGGACCCCAGCTTTTCAGTCAAGTGACATCCAGAGCCTCAACCTTATCCAAATGAAATCACACAAAGACATATGCATTCCCAGGGATCATGTGGCCTTTAAGTGATTTGTTCACACTGGGGACAACCTCTAAAATGGGATACCTCAAGAGACATCTAAGAGTGGCTTGTAGACTCAGAAAGTATAACAAATCCAAAATAAGCTGAATAACTTTGAAGAATCTTATTGGCATCTGTGCCTTTCAAACGCAATCATAAAGCACTAAAATTTTTTTCTAAAATTTTAAATCAATTTAGCTTGTGTCTCTAACTTTGAGAAGGGTAATGTGCCATTCAGCAAGTAAGCCATGTCTTGGCAATTATGTATCATCAAATATAAGTGACTTGATTCTCACCATTTATAAACTTAGTATGTATTAAATCGTGTCCTTGATATTTAAAAATAGCTTGTAGGGAACCAAAATCTGCTGCATATTTTCATATAAATAAAATTCATGCGTGTGTATTAGGTTTATTTATTTAGTATTTATTTCCCTCACCAACTTACAATTCTGTAAGCTTGCAAAATAAGAAAGGAAAGGCTTCATCTATACCAGGGTTTGGAAGAGGGATGGAGCATGGCAGAGAAGAGGGCTAAAACAGGATGCAGGGAAAAAGTATCTTCTTCAGGGTCACAGAACTGGTGCAACTAGGGTCTGGGGTGCATCATTGGAGGGAGAGTGTTTGGTGGATGGTGTTGGAAATTTAGGAATGTGTAGGGCAATACAGAGTTTGAAATGTTGTAAAGTGGGGGGGAGGTTTGAGGGTGTGTTCACATGTATGTGTTTATTGGAGAGATAAGAATTATCCCCTGTCACCTCACTTCCAAGGATTCACCAAAAAAGAGATAAAAACTTCTTGGAGAGCACTTTAAGAACTTACACAGACATATTCCTATTTAAGTCAGTAAGATTCTTCCTTCCCAGTGCCCCTATGGGTAGAAATAAGAGAAGCATATTTTCTATAGAGAAAAGCAAACAAACAAAATAAAACAGAAATAGAACTTCTTGCTACATGATGGAGCTGGAGCAAGAAGAGTCTTCATTGCCTTTGTAAGACTGTGTGTGTTCAGAAAAGGCATGCACATGGATTCCATAGACATCTTAGTTGTCAAACCCCCAAGCTGGAAACAACCCAAAAATCTATCAGCAGGAGAAGGGGTATATAAATTGTGGTATATTAATGTAATGAAATACTAAGCAGCAATGAAAAAAAAAAGAAAGAAGGAACTACAGATACATGCAACAGCATGGATCAACAAAGATAATGTTGAGCCAAAGAAGCCAGGCACAAATGTGCACATACGGTGTGATTCCATTTATGTAGAGTTCTAAATTGGTTAAACTGATCCATGATGAGAGAAATCAGCATAATGATTACCCTCGGGGTAAGGAGGGGTTGCTGAATGGGAAGAGATATGAGGAGCCCCCTAGAATGATGAAAATGTTTTATATCTTGATTAGGTGGTGGTATTACAGGTGTATATATATGTAGAAATGCATTGAGTGTGACATATAAGATTAGTGTACTTTATCATATATAAGCTATAATGCCATAAAATAATTTTTTAAAAAATGTATTGGAACATTTACCCTGGATCTGCTCCTTAACAGCTGTGGGGCCACTGGCCAATGGCTGAGCATCTCCGAGCATTTTTCTCATTTGTAAAATTAACATAAATGATACTTAGCTCATAAGGTTGCTGAAGTATTAGGGAAAGGATAAATTGTGCCTACTGTGGTGTCTGTCACATATTTAAAAGGCTCCCAGTGACAAGAACTTTCATTTATTTCATGGTAAGGGTTTTCAATCTAGACCCCTTGACTCCACAGCGCTGATGGCACAGCTGGAAAGCCATACTGAGTCCCTGCAAGTGTGCCAGAGGATGGCATTTCCTGTGACAAGGATGTCACTTCTAACCACACTCATAAAATTATTCCAGCTATACTTCTTATTGCAGTAAATAATTTTCTAAGCATGAGTGGAGAGAATTAGAAACTGCTGGGTAAGGTGTGTGGGTGCTACTCAAGGGAAATGAAAACCAAATCCACTGGCTGACTTTGAGAAGAAAAAAAGATCCTTCTCTGAGAATAATGCCAGAATGTGTCCTAGTAACTCTGAAAAATAAACACATGACTTGGAAAACCAAATACATTCAGATCTCTGCCAAGACACATAATAAACTTCTAAAAACTAAAGAAAAAGAAAAAAATCTTGAAAACAGAAATAATGGGTGTTTCAGTCAAGATGGTGGAATAGACGGTCTCCAGTGTCACTCTCTCCCAGAAATCAACCAATTTACAACTGTATAAAAAAGCAACAACAGCCAAGCTGGGGCTGCTAGAGCTCAGGGGAAGAGGAGGAGAGACCTACAGAGTTCATGGAGGTGGGAGAAGCCACGATGAGAGAAAGAAAAAACCACTCCAACCATTTTGTGCCACAGCCACTTTAAGGCTGAAACTGCTGAGCACATGGAGCAGGAGCTGGTAAAAGCCTCAGCTGTGCCCTTTGGATGGAGTTGCTTGGAGGCAGCAGGGGAGAAGAGGAGCTTGGTGGCCCCCAGGCGAGCAAAACCACTAATAGGGTTCCCATGGACCCACATAGGAGCAAGGAGCCATGACAACTGAAAAAATTGAGCCACTCAGAGGCTGGTGAGTCATCTCAAGGGACTGGTGCACAGCCTGTCCCATGGGAAGTGTTTGCAGCATGGGCAGTGGGAGAGATGGGCCCACTGGGGGAACACTGGGTCACAGTAAGGACAGCCCAATCAGCATAGGACCACTCAGAGGAGACTGGTCAGGAACATAGAATTGCATGGGGTGCAGTTTGATGAAAAGACTCAGGCCCAGATCAGAGTTACTATACAATCCAGGTGCACCAAGTCTCTGGAGAGCCAGAAGTACCTATAAAGTCAACCATTATAATCTGTGCTGCACAAAAAGTCTTCCCTAGGGAAGCAACAGCAAAGCAGCAATTTAGCTAAACCACAGAGCTCAAGTTCTGGTCCCCACAGGAAGTTTCCCCACTTTAGAAGTAAGCAAAGGACAAAAAAATTTGTTCCAGCTCAGACACACCGCCAGCACCTTGGGTCCACCCGGCGACCCAAGTTATGGTGCCAGGAACTGGACCCTCCCTTCCACAACATGGCACACTGCCAGCACCTCAGGGCCCACCCAGAAACCTGAGGTATGGAGCTGGGGACCAGAACCCCCCACACAACCAGGCACACTGCCAGTGCCAAGGAGCATGCCAAAAATATCACCTCCATGTAGGTGGCCCACCACAGCTACCACAATAACCATGACTGCCATGAAAGCAGCTAGATGCCACAACCACCATGCAGATGGTCCAACAGCCACTGGAGTGCATTGACACCAGGAGAGTCACCAACAGGGATAAAGATAAGAAGAGGTTGTCTCTCTCCACAAAGCCCATTCCAGAGTGACAGAAGAAGCATTTGCTCTATGATAATACTGAGGGACCTGATCACACCTTTCAGCATTGGACAGATCATTTGGGCAACAAGTCAAAAAGTAACCATTGCTCTTTGAGAAGGAGAGAAGAAATCTAGGGTAATTAGAGCGGTGGGGGGGGGGATGAGGGGGATGGGGTGAGATTGGACAAGGGGCATAAAGAATAAGTATGATTTGTAACAATATATAAGCTAGTAATATTGATTTGATCAACATGAAAAAAAGAAATAATGCATTTATTATAGGAGAGATCAATTCAGGCAATGGCAGAGTTTTCATCAAAAACTATGGAGGGAGGAAGGAAGTGGCACATTTTTTAAATGCTGAAAGAAACAAATGGTCAACTGTGAATTCTATATCCAAGGAAATTGTTCTTCAGGAATGAAGGGAAATCAAGACATTCTCAGAAGAAGGAAAACTAAAAGAATTTGTAGTTGGCTCATCTGTTCTTAAAGACTGGCTAAAGGAAGTTCTTTAAACAGAGAGGAAGTGATAAAAGAAGGAATCTTGGAGCATCAGGAAAGAAGCAGCAGCAAAAGAAAAAGCAGAAGTATGGGAACGTACAATAGACTATCTTTCTCCTTATGGGTTTTATAGCTCATGTTTGATGACTAAGAAAAAAATTATAATACCATCTGACATTCAAGACAATGAAGGCAAAGGAAGCTAAATGAAAACAAGGTTTCCACACTTCACTTGAAATGGAAAAATGTAAATACAGTAGACTGTGATAAGGGGCATATGTGCATTGTAATACCCAGAGCAACCACTACAAACACTATGCAAAGAAATACACTCAAAAACCCTATAAATAAATCAGGATAGAATCCTAAAAAAAAATACTTAAGGAAGACAGGAAAAGAGAAACAAAAGAATGAGAACGAGAGGAGACAGTAGTAGAAGAAACTGATGAAGAATTTGCAATGATGCATCTGCTATCTACCTAAGTGAAGCATTTTACAATATATACATGTATTGAAGCAACACACTGTACCCCACAAATATGTATGATTAAATTTTAAAATTTAAAAAACTAATTGGCAAAATCTGGGGAAATTATCTTACTGAATTTTTGGAAAGTTCTATATCTTTCCAACAGAGCCCTAGTCTAGACTCCAAGACAATAACTTCTCACTGTCTGAAAGGTCCACTCAAAACAGGTTGTTCCCTGAATGAAATGGATGTGACTTCCTAAGTGATCTGAGCTACCCGTAACTTGGCAGCCACCTTAAAATAAAGTTGAAAACTTGCTCTTCACTGTGTAGAGGCTGCCTTTCAAGGGATGAGAAGACCTGTAGCAGAAGTTTCACATTTTGAGTGGGCCATTGCCAACAAGGAAGGGGCTGCAACCCAGCCTGGCAGTCCAAATGAGAGTCATGAGGGGAAATGCTTGCTGCTGTTGGACCAGGTGCCAGGACATGGCAGTGTGAATTGGCTTTCCTGGCTGTTCAAATGCCTGCCCCTACCTCATGCTCAGGACCTCTGGTGTTGCAGAAAGAATGCCAGCCCTGTCATCAGACATGCCAGGCTTAAATCCTGGCTTGGCCCCTTACTAGTTCTGTTCCTTAGTTCCACTATTCATCAGAGATGATGCTGGTCCAGGGAAGTGCTAGGAGGAATAAACAAGGTAGCCCAGTGCCTACTGCAGGGGACCTCCAGTGAATAGTGGATGTTCCTGATTTCCAAGACAGCGTTCAGAGAAGTGATTTTGACACTGGCCCCTGTGAGCCTCAATCCAGCAGGCAGAACGTAGCAGTAAGTGAATCTCAAGTGGACACTGAGGTTGGTTGGCATTAGAGCTCTGGGGTGTGGACGAGGGAAGCCAGCCCCATACCCTGAACCCAGGACAAAAGCCAGGGGCAGTTGAGGAATTCATAATATGCCACAAGGCATTACCAATGAACTCCTCTCGTGCCATTGTTACATAGATGAAACTAGGACCACAGAAACCAGTGCCAGACACACACAGAAGCATGATTGTCCCCATGGAGGTCAGTCTCAAGAGTAAGTGGGCCAAGTGACATCATGTGGCCATGATGGGGAGATGGTATCATCAAGTTAGCTGGAGTTCGATGCTGGCCCCACCTGCCCTTGGGAAATTTCTAAAGTCTCACTTTCTCCTGTGTCAGATGAGTATAATATCAGTCCCAGCCTCCCAGTGCTGTGGATGAGATTCAGTGAAAGCCACATGCAAGGGCTCAGCTGGGCACCTGGCCTGTAGCAAGCACCAATAGATGTCAGCTGTTAGCATTGCTGTTGTTGTTATTGTTACCACTGGGGAGTGAGCCAGGCAAAGTAGATCAATTGAACCAAGAATACAAACTGAAATGTCTGCTTCAAGAAAGGAGGGTGTTATGAGAGACCAGGCTTTAGTTCTGTTGCAGGGAGCATTTGTCCAGCATGAATGTGACAGTTTAAAAAGCCAAAGCAGGAGGGATGGCCTTTGATCAGTGGTGTGCTGGCAAATGTTTAACAACTAGCTCCCCAGGGAAAAATAAAGGCTTGATTTGTAGCGTCTGCAAACTTCCATGGTGTAAATACTTTCAACATATACGTTGTCAAGCTGCTGATAGTCATCACTGAAAGCAGAGTTGGGAACAGATGCACACAGTCAGCTCTCTGGAGCCAGAACAAACCTGCTCCAATATACAGCCGACTAGGGTGGAGCAGGGTTTTTCCAAGAAACAACAGAGAGATTCAGATGGTAGACTGTGCTAGTGTTTGTCATCTTTTCTGTGACCAGCTGGCAGGCAGGGGTGCCTCTGCTGGGGTGCAGAGATATGCCTGTTTCTCACTACACCATTGTCTTGTGTTTATCTGCAAGTAGGGGCAGTCATGATGCCCTATGCTATGAAGGGGAAAGGGAGCTGGACCCAGCCCTTGTGAAGGAGGCTGGTAGAAGTGCAAGGCCCTGTGCAGAGAAAGGTGGGCAGCCACCGAGAACAAGACCCAAGCCAAGGGGCTGGTTGACCTGGGAGTGGGTAATGAGCAATGCTATGGAAAGACTGCAAAGGCCCCCAGGCCTGTTGGCGTCTGGTATGGCCGGCCCCAAGCAGGGGATAGGGGAGGAGGAGGACCAAGGACAGATGTTGGAACTCATCAGTCTTTACTAGTTTTCGGCCTCAGAATTTTTCCCCAGTTTTTCAGATGTTGTGGCTTTTGGTAAACTACACTCCTTGTTTTAGTCAGAACTGGCTCAGAACCTGGAGCAGGATCGAAAACACAGGCTGAAGGACACCAATGCAACAGAGTTGGGGAACACTCACTTACCTGAAAGCCACGAATTGTTACCCTGGTATATCCTGAATGTTTGCCAATATTCATTCATTCATTCAGCTAATGTTGGCTGTGCCTGTTCTGTGCCCAGTGTCTGCATAAGATCAAGACACAGCCCTGAACACGATGAGGTTCCTGCCCTACAAGGTCTCAGAGTCTAGCATAGGAGACAGAAAAAGCACCAGCCCTGATGGTACAGAGTTAGTGTCAGTGCTGGGAGGGCAGCCAGCAGTCAATGCCAAGGCCCCGAAGTGGTGTGAGCCTGGGAACAAGAGCCGTGCCTATAGCTGGAGCCTGTTTTGCTATAGCAGAGAGAAGCTGACTAGGGCTGGGAGGGAGTGCAGGGCCCAGCCCCACAGGGCCTTCTTAGCCCTAGTAGGAAATTTATGATTCTCTTGAGAACAGAGGACAGCCATTAGATGTTTTAGGCAGAAGCATGACATGCTCAGATTCATGCTTTAAGATGATGGCTCTGGCTGCTGTGCAGAGGCAGGAAGACAGGAAAGAGGCTGGGCAGTCATTCGTGGCAGGGAATGGGAGTCTGGACTTAGTGGTGGCCATAGGAATGGAAAGAAACAGACAGATTTGAGAGAGAACCAGGCATGTGGACAGTGAGGAGAGGGAGGAGTCAGTAGTGACGCTGTGACTGCAGCTCGGGCATCTGGATGGATGCTGGTATCATTCCTAGAGGGGCAGATCTGACGGAGCAGCAGCTTGCACGGTGGGTGATGTGTGCGTGAGAGGGCCTGAGATCTCCCTCGTGCAGACATCCATTAGGGGATGGGAGAAAAAGCTGGACAGAGAGAATGGGCATCTTAATACCGACATAATCTAAAACTGGACTCTAGTTGTTATGAAGTAAGCAACCAAACCTTCTCTAGCACTTAAATTTAAGAAGCAATTTTGCTTGTACAGGTTGAGTATCCCTTATCTGAAATGCTTAGGACCAGAAGTGTTTCAGATTTTGGATTTTCAGATATAGGGAGGCTTAACCTGTATTATGTTGTTTTAACCTCTCAGCCAATATGAGGTATGTGGAGGCAATATTCCAATTTTGTAGCTGAAGAAATAGATATTTACAGAGGTTATTATAACATCATCTTTCTTCATTTACAACCTTCACAGCCATTTTTGAACTTGGTAGCTTTCCATGCAGGTTTTTAAGACTCCGACATGCTCGCCTGGGCATAAGAAAGAGGTATATTCACATAGCAGCAGAATTTTGGCCCTAAACTCATTATGCCTAAATGCTAGAAATGATTATTATACTTGTCTGAGGCTCAAAAAATCAACTCAAACAAGAGCCAAAAAACAAATAAAGGGAAACAGAAAGGAGACGTGAGACTTTACAGAATGTTTTTCTGTGGTTTTCAGGAATGTAATCACCATCATAAATCTTTTAAACATTAGTTCCAAGGGGAGTGCCTCTCTTTGTCAGATATTGCTAGCTTATTATATTATAATGGCCTTGACAACGAATTGTTTATGCAGAATTGCATTTGCTTCCCTAAAAACCATTTTCTATAGATTTCTGTTTTCTTCTTTAAAATTATGTACAGGATCGTCAGGCCAAGGTGCATGTAGACCTATTTCAATGGCAAAAGGTCAAGGAAAGTCACACTCTACACTGTGTGTACCTCCAGTAATAATATAAAAGTGCTTCTCTTAATCCTTTTATTTTTGACCTTGAGAAAATCTCTCTCAAGAGTTTATTAATAAGTACCTAGTATGATGTTACTGGATGTAGAAAAACACTCTGCAAATATTTGTTGCATTCAAAATTTCATCAAGAAAGATCAACATATCCAGTTTTATTTCTGGTCAGACTTTTTTCTTGGTAGGTGAGCTTTGGGACCTTGTACAAAACTCCTGACCTTTCTGAGCATACCTTGTGAAGGAGCTCTGTGACCACATGCTGGCCACTGAGGAGCTGGACAGATGCTCCATGCTGAGATTTACCAGTGTTGTGAAGGGCAGTGATTGTGTTCAGAGACTGCCATGCACTTGGAATTAGAGAACAGCATGACTCCCCAGGGCAGCTGGGGAAAAGATGAAAGGAAGGAGCAGCAGGGGAACTTGCCTTTGCATGTGACCGGTGCCATCACACCCCCTGCCCCATGTGGATTGTGGTGCTGACGTCCTTGAAGAGAGCCCTCACTCCTTGTTGACCAGCCAAGCTTTCTCTTGTCCCCATTTCTGCTGAAGGCAGTTACTAGCCTCCTAGAGCAAATCAGCTGGAAGTATTACAGGATAGTTTCAGTTTTAGGAAAGGAAAACCTAACTCAGCTGACCAGCTTCATTCATTTTTAACTCATTGTCTATCAAGCCTGCTGGCTTATGCACTTCTCTGCCATTTCTGAATGTCTTTCAGAAATCAAAGGCCATACAGGGGCATATTATGCAGCACGTGTATCCTCAGTAGTAGCATCCCACTTCGACCTGGTGTGTGTTTCCTGTATGGGTGTGAGGACATGCAGTGTGGAGATGTGTTATAGTGTGCTGAGCTATGGAGCCTTAGGTAGGCCTTACATAAAAGCTACATCTTCAAATACACAGATGGGACACAGGTGGGTCTTTAGGAAGGAGTGAAAAGGATTCCTCTTCTTTCAGTCGTGGTTTCTTGAGTGTGGACTTCAAGAGGTCAGCAGTGCATGTGTACTTCCAAGTAAGCTAGCACACATGGCACCTGCCACAGGGAGTGGGGCTGCCCAGACCTCCTCTTGTCTACTTTAAATCAGTAGGCACACATTTCAGCAGACAGTTGCCGAGTATATTCTTAGTTTGTCTTTTACCTGAAGTGATAGACAGGAGTGGCTAAATGAGTATTAGCCTCATGGCATGGGGCATTTTGCTTGTCACTTCTAATTCTCACATTTAATAATGCTCTTGACTTTCAAATTAAACTGCAAGATTCTTTTCTGTGCCACATGAAGGGCCTAATGTGATAGAGGGAATTCATATAAGATAAGGGCTCTATCTCAGTGGTCTCCTCTTCTTCCCAGACTCTCCCAGAAAGAGCATTTTGTACTGAAATTGCCCAAGGAAGTCTTCACCTTCCACTCCAACCGTGATAGCAGTGCCAAGTATTGAATTTGCATGGAAAGAGATGACACTGCAAAGAGAATGCATTTTAGAAGCTATAAACTGCTCATCGGAGGCTCTGTAAGCTTGAAATGGACTCTGTCCTAAAGCATTTTTTGTGCAGTGTTTACTTTTCTTTCCCTGACCTTCCAGTCTGTGCTTATTCTGAGGTCACGGAGCCCCTCACACTGTGTAAATGCAAAGAAAGATGCACGTGGGGCTCCGGGACTCCTTCCCTCAAGGTTTCGAAATTGCCACCGACTCTCTATTCAGAGACCCTGCCTGGGGTCTTTGCTGCCTGTTCATGGTCACATCCCAAAGCCCCAAAAGATGTCTCCCCCTGTCTGTTTCAATGCTGGAGTTAGGCATTCACCCAACTCCATAAGGAATGGATAGGTATGCTCCCCAAATCCCTCTCCTACGTGAGTTTTGCTTTCACCGGGCAAGTCCTTAAACTGATGGAGGAGTATTCAGGAAAACTCCAGAGCTTTACCCTGGGATGCTTTTGATGGTGCCTGGAGCTGTCTTCAGTCCCTCTTCTCACATGTGGCTCCAGTTGGTCACCCAGAACCCTGAGAAGGGAAGGTGAGAGATCTGAAAGCCATGGTACATTTTTCCTGGGTGCTAGGCATGTTCTATATGTTAACTCAACAAATCTTCAAAAAGCCAACAAGGTAGGTATTATCCCCAATTTACAGGGAAGGAGATGGGCTCCAAGAGGTTAGTAACCTGCTTAAAGTCACACAACTAATAAGGCACTGAGCTTGGATTTGGAGCTCAGTCTATTTGACTCTGAAACTGTAATCTTTGCACCACTGTACTCATTACGTGGGTGCATGAGGCTACCACTGCCAGTTTCCAGAAGCTAGTCTGTCTTGGGTACACCCACCCCAAGAGTTCAGCCTGCTAGTAGCCTTTATATTCCAGGAGGTCTGGGCCTTTTGGTGCATCAGAGCTTGTAGTTAATGCTGACTTCCTCCCAGAATCCCCCATGGAGCTGAGCCTAGGCCTGGTACCTCTGACCCTCTGAGGTGACCATGGAAGCAAGTCTGCCCTTGGCTACTTGTAGCTTCTGCTTCAGCACTGGGATAGCAGTGCAACTTCACCTTCACCTGCACTTGAACCTGTACCTGCACTGGTGAAGCTCATCCTCCTCTCAGTGTTGCCCAAATGAGGTGAGATGCACTGAGCTTGTCACAGTTTGCTTCTCCCCTGGTCTCTGCTCTCAGCCTAGCCAGAACACCATTGCAGTTGGAGGCAAAACCAACAATAACAATTTGCTTCAAACTCCTAATTGAGCAGGGGCAACACATTCATGTTTTCCTTCCATCTTAAGATAAAGACAGAACTCCTTAATGTCCAAGAAAGGCCCACAGGATTTGGCCCACCTGCTCTTCTCATATGCGGGGTCTATACTTATTACCTCCCACCACAAAGTTTTTACACTTGGTGTTTCCTCTGCCTGGAAAGTTCTTCCTTCCTCTCACTTTACACATTTCAATCCATATTCTGCTTCCAGACCTCTCCTCCATGGCCACAGCCCCATCATCACAGATTGTCATCCAGCAAGTCTGCGTCCATTTGATGGTGTTTACCCCACTGGATTGTAAACCCTCTCTGTTTTTGCTTACCATGTTGTCCACAGTTTGTGGCACATAATGGGTACTCAACAAATAAGTCTTAAATGGCTGATTAAATATATACTTATTACAACAATCCTATAAGATAAGGCTATTAATACATCCATCTCCTCTTTGCAAGTTAATATAGAGACTTAGAAAGGCTGAGCTGGAATTCAGGGCTTAATCCATCTGTCTCTAAAGCTTGTGTTCATTACCCAGTGACAATTCCATGCCCCAGCTCCTCAATTTCACATTGGCCTTCCCATCTTGGCTCCTGAAGTAATGCCATCCACCTCCTCTTCTTTGTAGCACAGGACATCTGTTGCTGTGACTCTGGTTTCTTGTTTAGACATCTGTCTTCTCTGGTGCCTGGGGGTCCCCCAGAAGCAGGGGCCTTGTAGTTACCTCCTTCCCCAGCACTTGGCACACTATTCCTGCCCAGTACATTGTGGATTCTCATTATGTGTTTGGGATTTACCTCTGTTTCAGCCAGTCCTCTATGAACTACCAGAGACAGAAAACGCAATCCAACCTGGCTTAAAGAAAAGGAAGTGTATCAACTTGTATAATGGAAGAAGTTCAAGAGTAGCTAGGCTTCAGGTAGGGCTGATTCAGAGCTCAAACTATACCTTCGGGACTCAGGTCTTTCTCCATTGCTTTCTGTTGATGGGCTGCAGTTTCTAGCTTCTTAAAATAGCAAGAGCTCCAGCCCCTCCCTGCCTCAATCACACAGCTGTCTCAGAAACCACCCCACTCCCAAGGGCTGAACAAAAGTCCTAGGCACAGCTCACACTGGTCTGATTTCAAGTCACTTGTTATACTCTGGTTTCTCTTCAGATCGCATAAATCTTTCGCCTTTTTCAAGTCACTTGTCCCTCCTTGGCCTAATCACTATGGCTGGGGAGACACCCTGTTTAAAGCAAGACCATCTCTCGAAGCTAAGGGTGAGGTCAATCCCACCAATAAGCAAGAGCTAGGAGTGGGGAAAAGCAGTTCCCCAAATATTGGGGGCATTTTTTTTACCAAGAGGATGAATGAATTCCAGGCCTTGAAGGCCGGGCTTCCACTTGCATCCTCTTTTAAAATTTTTGTAGCTGACCTCATACCTCCTCCAACCCCGCTAGCCCAGCACTGTTAGCATTGGTTGCAGGGACAGAACCTGCCTCACATTCCAGTGCCTGGAGCTGTGAACAGATCCTGCCTTCACAGGTGCTAGGTGCTGCCTACACAGGGTGTGCAGCTCTGAGAAACCCCAGCTAGTGCGGGACCAGCACATCTAGCTTAGAGTTAGACCTTGGCAAGACACACAGGACCCCAGGGCCTCCTGATCCTCTGCCTTCAACTCTGAGAATCTAGCCTCGCTTTAGGGAAGTCAGGGGAGAGAATTCCCCAAGGGCCCTGACTGTGCTTCTCCGGGAGCTCAGGAGCTTTTTGAGAAATGTGTAGGTGGGGCCGTGTGTGCTACTCCAGCCACTGCACGGCTGCCACACATAGTCATGCTCACCCATGTGCACACACACCCACACCACAGATGCCACCTCTCCGCCTCCCTCCCTCCCCTCCTCTCATTTCTTCCTTCCTCTCTCCCTCCCCCCTTCCCTCCTGTCCCACAGTGTGCACTCACGCGGCGTCTTTCCCACATGCTCCACAGTCCCTCCCTTTTCCCGCTCCCTCTCCCACTTTTCCTCTTCTCCCGCTTTCCCAGTGCCTCGCCTCCCTCTTCTCTCCCCATGTCCTTCTCACAACCGTAGCCTCCTTTCTCCCACACATACATGCATGATATGCACAGTCTTTCTCTCTCTCTCTCTCACACACTCACACTCCCATTCACACTGTGTACAACATAACACTCCACCCATCCCTCCCTCTCTCCGAGACCTCAACATGCATACCCCAAACCTGAGCCCTCAGACTAAGTCTGTGACCCCTCATCCTTTGATGGTTGGCCTCCATGGATTTTCTTAGACCATTTCACCTCCAGATACACCCAAAAAGGCAGTCAAATCCTAAACTGGTGTTCCAACCTCAAATCTGGATTCATGCTCTCATGGAGTGTCACCACCCCACCCCCAGAAAGCCGTGGTCAGAGGAGGAAGGTGATCTGAACGTGGTCACACAGCCACTCCTTGACAGAGGTGGGGTGGTGGCCCTCGTGGCCAGTATTCTTCAGTCTCTCTTCTGACTTAAAGTGCCTCTCCCACATCCTGAATTCTCACTGTGTCATAAGAGGGACACTGAGGATGAAGACAGACTTAGCATGTGAGAAGGCAACGTGATAAATCAATACAGAGACCTCTGTGTGCAGATGACTTTGAGTCTATGAATTTGACTCCCCTCCAGAAAACCTTCATCTAAATGACCAAAGAAACCAAAGATTGTTTTTAATGGGACTGTTTCATCTCTGAACACAAGAATAGCCATCCCAGGCCACAATTTCTGCACGGTCTCATGCCGAGGACTTCATGGAGGGATGTCTGGGCCAGCCCAGGGTGAGCTGCTGTAAGAGCAGCCTGGGAAAGGGGTTCAGCCCAGCAGCTTCTCCCAGAGTCCCCCATCTCAGAGCAGCAAGGCTGAGAGCATGGGCAAGAATGGAGCATTGGGCAAAGGCATCAGCATCTTTGAAATGATGAAAATTTTCTTTGCCAGACAAAACGACGACTGTAAGACAATTCTGGTCACTCTGAGATGCAACTGGGCAGAACTGAGCTACTTCACAGAGCCCCCAGTGTACTGTTTGGGTGAAGAAGAACACTCCACCCCTCATCCTACCTCCTTGCCTTCTCCATCAGCATGCCTCAGCATGGGCAGACCTACCATCAACCCAGAAAAAGGCTCATAGGTTGTCATGAAAGCTTTCGACTTCTTCAGAGCCCAGGCCTTGAATCACTGTCTTTGTAAATAGAATCCACCACCACCACCAAAAAAAAAAAAAAAAAAAAAAAGCTTATGGGAATAGGAAATTAATTTTCTGTATAATAACTAACATTATTGAAAGCTTATTCTGTACTGAGTATTGTCCTAAGCACTCAGTTACCTTCATAACAACCCCATGAGGCAGGTATAATTCACCCATTTTACGGATGTGGAACTGAGGGAAGAGAGGTGTAGTGACTTGCCCAAGGTCTCACAGCTAGGAAGTAGAAGGGTCCGGATTCACACCCAGGGATGCTGCATCGCTGTGCACTATGATGCTCTTTAAAAAGCTCAAGAATCTGCAGGCTTTCTAAAGGATGGGTTCTGGGGTGCTTGGTTGAATTCTGGTCAGTGGTTTAAATTTTGGTGAGAAAAAAGATAATCCTTTCTCAAGTCATTTATTCAAGGCTTCTCTTGGGAGATATTTTTGGCTCTATACAGATGGAGTGTATCTTTCTATGCAAAGCCCTGAAGTCCACCATGGTGGATAATGCTAAAATCAAATAAAGTGTCCCCACCACAACCTACACTCACGAGATCTTTGGCCAGGCTTCCACTCTGGAGGTGGGGATTGGAAGCAAATGAGCATGATTTCCATCCCTGAAGGAAGTGTCCTGCAACGTGGCTCCCAGAGCTTAGAGCCTCCTGAGTGTCTCTGTAGGCAGAAAGCTGCAGAGGCCTGGAAATGCTGAAGAACCCACTTACAGGTCCCTTCTATTCAAATGACTTGGACATTGGAAAAGAGACTTGTGATCCTCCATTGACAGCATGGACAACAGGGGTGGAAGATGAGCTCTGTGATATATAGAGAATGAAATGTTTCTATAGGAGTTCAGCTGGAAGACTGTTAGAGAGTTCCAGTGTTCCCCACCTCCTGTCTGTCAAAGTAACCCTGGATACTCTGATCCAAGTTATTACTGCACTCTTTTTCAAATCAATCATTAGCACTTTCATCAACAGAATGAAAAGTCAGACTAGATTGGCCAGTGGGTGACCTGTGTTTGGCCCCACCAGGAACCACTCCATGATTTCAACTTATTTTTCAAATCAAACAACAACAGCACCCTTTTTTGGAGATTGGCATTTGAACCGAAGTGCATTAACTTTGTGTTTTATTTGCAGAATATACATTTCTTTCCATTTTTGTAAGAAGTGGTCATTGATATTTGCATTAAAATCAGTGAGTGAAGTATTTCCAGAGTCTGTGTTTATATCCTGCATATGAAGAGAGCCCATTTCTAACACAACACATTCCATGGAAGTGTGAGCAGAATTTTGCACATATGTTTTTATTTGTCTGGGAGAAAGGGACCCACTGGTAGAGGATGTGGTTAGTTGGCAGTGAGCAAAAAAGAACCAATTTCTTTCTTCCCTCCTTAACACCTCTGTTTATCTGTAGATCCTTTTTAAAGTAAGTTCTACATAAACAGTGGTGCTCTATAAAGTGTACCCTGGGTCTTCATGAATATTCTGAATCATGCTCACATACTCACACACAGACAAAAGCTATTGTGGTGACTTTCAGAATATTCTGCTGACCTCTTCACAATAAAGAGATATGCATATTCTTCAAAATCATGCCTAGATCTGTTAGAGAGAAGCTTTCTCAATTTTTTTCTATCAAATGTTTTGCTTTCTTCTCTTCTCTGTGTGTGTGTGTGTGTGTGTGTGTGTGTGTGTGTGGCCCATGCATGCATGTGTGGGTCCTCTTACAGATTAGAGGTAAAATAACCTATTGCACTGTCTGGGTTAATTATTGACATTTTACGGTCATTTGTAAGAACATAAGGAAGCAGCTGCCTCCAGGCATGTATTGAGAGGGTGTGTGTGTGAGTGTGTGTATATATATCTGTGTGTGTGTGTGTGTGTGTGTGTGTGTGTTTGAGCAAGTATTTCAAGTCAAGACTTCGTGTTTCATTCAGCACCAGAATGAAATTTTATGAAATGTCTACATTGATTTTAGAAAAAGACCAGCATGGCCCAGCTGAGGACTAGCATTTGGAGTCACATTGGGCAGTTAGGCAGCTCTTCTTCTAGTGTAAGACTCGTGCACCATGCACAAATCCCACACACACCTGAATGGCTCACTTCACAAAGACCATGAGACAGAGACCGTTGCAATCAAGCAAGAGGAGTTTATTCCAGCATGCTGGGGTCACATAGTCTCCTGGACAGAAGCGACCCCGAGCTCATAACACAAGCACTCTTTATACAGTTTTTCTAGACAGATTTTTGTGACAGGATGAGTTGTTGGTTATCTGTGGTGCCTTTAGATTTATGGGTAGGCTTTAGCAGGCTGGTACCCCGATAAGGAACAGCACCTTTCTCAATCGTTTATCTTCCCTGGGGTCTGGCCAGGTGGCCTTTAGATAAGGTACTAGTCAGTTCCTGTAACTGGGTGGGGGTCACTCCCTTCTTGGAATTTTTAGTGTGCCTCTACATGGCCCCTTAGAAGCTGCTTTACTTAAAATGTTTTCAGCAAGCATTTGTTACAGAAGCAAATTGCGTATATTAAAGTTATATTTTTCTTTACACTTGAATTTTCTTCCTGATGACAACCTGAATTTGTCCTGTCCACATGGAAGGGAGGAGAACCCACATCAGAAAGGATGGACATTGCAGGAGGCACATTTAAAACAAGTGCCTAGGAAATAACAGGTTTCTTCTTGTTCTGAGATAGCCCCTTCATAATTTGTGTGGCCTGAAAAAAAAATAGAAAACAATATCTGTGCTTATTATTAACAGTACTTTACAGATGGGAGGGTACTAATATTTGAGCACCACAATGTGCAAAACTGTTGTAATTTGGTGCACTACAAGCATGACCTCTTTTGGTCCTTTCAACAAATTTATGAAATCAGAGTTGGGGATGGGATAATACCCATTCTATGAATGAGGATAATGAGGTTCATAGAAGCAAAATAATTTGCCTATGGTCACAGAGCTAGCAAGTGGCCACGTCCACCCCTTCACACTGTGTTTTCACATACACTGGAGTCAACATGAATGGTCTCAGATGTCTGCACACACTCTTGTGCTCTCTCTGCACCACAAGGAACTGTACCCATTTTCCCTGCTCAGAAAAGATCCCCTGAGAATTTTCTTTCAATCATTCCTTCCCTCTGTCCAATCTCTTGCTGCCATGTGAAGCATGTTTGTATTGGAGCATTTAGCAAAGTAAACTCCATGGTCTGTGACTGATGAGAAAGGACACAATGGAACCATGTCTTGGGTTTTTCCATATCACAGGTCTTGAATTTGCAAAGCAAGAAGGTAAAACAAATAAATGTAAAAATTCACGTGACATTTCTTCCACAATGTTTTATTAAGCTGAGCATCTTTAAATGAGTTTTGGTGCCTCTCCCTCCCTGTCACACATGTGTTGATGGGTTTTTCTCAGCTTGCTTGTCTGAGATTTCACAGCTCTCGGTCACCTCCCTTCTGAAGCTGGTAATAGAAACAGACAGTAGCATTGTGCTTTTCCTTCAGCCGGGATTGCTGTCCACCCAGATCCTTGTGTCTTCCTGGGAAGGATTCCTGGTTTACCCTCTGTCTTTCAGTTTTTCTGGCCATGAGGACACAGATTAAAGATCTGGGGACTCCGTCACCTGTGTCCTGGCATTTAATTCTTTCTCGAGATACTTGAGCTAGATCTGGGTAGAAGAACTTGGCAGAGAGAAAACCACTGGTTCCGGTAATTTTAATAATTAAGCAATGTTGACTTGTTCTTTATTTCACAATTTGCTATTATTGATTATTTACTATAATTCTGCATTATAGGCTGCCTGATCGTTATTGATGTTTTCCAACAGAACTAGGTCATATTTGTCCTATTTGATGCATAAGTTTTTAGCATTTTGCTTATGATTATCTGTGCAAAGATTAAGAAATGAATTATAAAGGAGATTTTGAACTATTGACTCCATCTCAAAAATATGGGGGGAGGGGAAAGTGTTTCTCCTCTCTTTATTGACTGCTTTACAAAAAGAGAATTTTGTTCTTCTGCTGATAAAACAGAAGCCTGATGTGGTGAGGGTTGTGTTTGTGGCTGCTTTCACTGCAGACATGTGTCTCTGAGGCTGGAGCTGGACTCCATTTATTCCTGCAGGGAGTGGCAAAGTCACATGTGAGCTTAACATCATTGACATACTCCAAGATAACCCTACATACATGTTTTTTGAGTAGCAACTGATGAGACATGTAGGTTCTAGGGGATTTCATTGTTTAAGCTTGGATTTTCACAGAGCAGCCACAACATGATACTGCATCCATCACCCAGAAGGGACAATAAGAGATTTCTCAGGGTCCTAAAGCTAAGAACTAAGTCCTCGGATTGTTTTCTTATTTAATTTTATTTTAATCAAACAGACATCTATACTTTAAAACATCAAATAGTTCTCTTGATTTATTGCAAAAAAAAAGCAGTAGCCCATTGCCCCACTTCCTACCCCATTTCTGCTTCTTAAACACTACCATTCTCAACTTTTAGATTTCTTTCAGTATTTACCTCCAGATTTCTAAATAGCATGCTTACACTGCTGTTTTTGTTTTTGTTTTTGTTTTCATTTTCAGATTTTATCTCTTTCATTTTGTAAAAAGGCTTTATTTTTTATACTTTCAATCCCCTCAACGGATATCATTCTCCTTCCCTCCAGTCTCCCAGTGTATTTGTAATATAGTCTTTGTTAGATCAGTTTTCAGTGTTTTATTATTATGACTATAAAAAACAGCTTTCTGGTATTGCTATTGAGTGGTCCAAAGTCGTTCTGATATTTGATCCTTTGCATGTCACTTTTTTCCCTCTTTGAAAATTTGTAGGATCTTCTCTTTGGTTACAGTGTTATAAAATTTCACCAATGTGATTTTGCTTGGGTCTTTTTTTTTCTGCCATTATACTTGAGCTTTTAGAGAACCATTTCGCTTTGGAACCACAGTTCTTATAGGATTGGGAGATTTTCTTGAATTATTTCTTTGATTATTTTCTTCCTTTTTTTTTTGGTTCCTTCTGAAGTGTAGATATTGAACCTCCCAGATTAATTCGCTAGTTTTATTTTTCCTCCCCTTTGACCTTTATTCTATTTTCTGGAAGATATTCTCAACTTTATCTTCCATTCTATTAAGTCTATTGATAAAAAACTTAATAGACAGAATGGAAGATAAAATTGAGAATATCTTCCAGAATAATTTCCACAATAATTTATTTTCCAGAAGAATTTCCACAATATTTTTTTTTATTTCTGAGTTATTTTTCTCTGTTCCTTTTAGCATGTAAAGTTGTTGCTTCCTACCTACAGTATACTCTGTTAATGTTTTTGAAGTTTTCTTCACCTTTGAGTTTTTTTACTGTTTGTTTTGGTATTTATCTCTAATGATAGCAAATTTGCTCAAGAACCCAATGACCCAGAACTGTCAGTTCATCTTTAAGAGTGATGCACTGAAAACTGACTTGAGGGCCAGTGGGCCTGAGTGGGGCTCATTAACTGGTGGGCTTCAGCCTATGATGATCTGGCTGGATTGTTTTATTGGGGGAACTGTCAGTAGATCTTTTCTTTGCAGTTAATCAGTTTCCCCAGAGAGGAAGGCTCCAGTATCCTACTGGATATGTAGGTCTGAGAATCAGTTTAGGGGAGCCCAGAGTCAGAGTGGGGCCAAGGCCAGACCCAGCATTCGTCATGGGGGCTCAACCCATCAGTTTCCCATGGGTGCTCCTGTCCTTGATGCACCTGGAGCCCTGATCTCAGAGTGCTTCTATATCAGGTTTCCCAAGGAATAAACCTCAAGTCTTCTGCTGGGATGGATGAGCACTGTGTCCTGGCTGAACACAGTGTAAAAGGAAACCTGGGGGCCTAACTGCTTCATCTACCTGTACTCCCACTTCCAAAGGTAACTGATCCTTGTAATTCCTGAGCCTTGATGGGGTTCTAATGTGTGAATCAAGCTCCCCACTGCAGCATCCAGGATGCAGCTTCTCCAGGGCTCTGGGTCATGTATTTATATTTCATCTGCTTTCCAGATTCCCAGATGTTATTGCTGTGGCCCCTGTAGGAGTTTTGGCTTTTGTAGCTTATTTGTATTTTAATGGGATTTAGGAGAGAGCAAAGGTAAATGCATGCATTTAATTTACCTTGTCAACTAGAAGCCTGATTCTTGACTCCTGGTCCCAGTGGTGGCATATGGACTAGATAAGGGTATCCCTGGGAAACTGCAACACCAGTATCAGTTGTGGAAGTGGCATTAGGTGTGATTTCTCTCTGGCAGCCAGGAAAGTCATCTCTGGCATCTCAGTGTTATATGTGTTCACCCTAGAGGAGGATAGCACTGGGGGAAGGCTGATGGGGGAATCAGCAACAGCTTGCAAATTTATTTTGACCCCCATAAAGAAGTTCAGTTTAATCTCACAATTTAGGAGGCAGACACAGATACACTACTGTAGCTAAAATTCTTCTGCAGAAAAGCAAAAGTTTAGCAAAACAGGACTTACCCTTGCTACAGGCAGAGCACTCAGGTATTTCTATTCTATTTTGGTTGTTTATTTGTTTGTTTTTAATGGTGTTCTTGACCCACTAATGGGTCACAACCAGAAGTTTGAAAAGCTATAGTCACCTGAACTCATACCTGGACTCCTGCAGCAGTATCGCACTATTGTCATCTTCCCGCTTGAATTTTCCAGGGTTCTCCATTAGCCCCTGAACATCACACTCAAGGCCCCCGGCACCTGGCTCCAAACGTCGTCCCATAGTGTACCCACGTAGTGCATGTGCTTCTTGCAGCAGTGGTTCCAGCCTGCTTTCTTCCCCCCATCCCTCCATGTTCTTCACCCCCCTGGTGCCTTTTCCCTGTGCAAGCACCCTCGCCCCACTGCCTGCCCCCAGGAGAGTTGTACACTCCCTTTAAGACCCAGATGAAATGGCAGAGCACCTATGAGCTTATCCTGATGGTGTATATTGTTGTTCCCCACAGTGAGACAACTTACACTATGCTTTAAGTTTTTACTTTTGCTAAAGATGCATGAGGGTACTTCATAAAGTTCGTGGAAAAATGGAATTGAAAGATAATATGAACCTTTCCATTAAGTTTTTGAAGTACCCTCACATATGCAGAGTTTAAAGTTATCAAAAAGACTCTTTCAACTTTTTTTCTTTACCTCCCTCTTCACTCACCCCTACCCCACCCTACAGCCACTTTTAACTCTTTCAGTTATTTTTATGGTAAAATTTCCTCCACCTAGTTACATAGTATGCCTGTATTGTTCCTTGTTAATTGCTCAATTTTAGGAATTATCTGTTACTTCCTGCCATGGAACAGAAGGAATTAGCCTCTTCTACCCCATTCCCCCTTCCCTCTCATGTCCTACCTTTCAGTAAAGCCACATCGTGATTCAGAGTGTGCATCATTATGTCTGTTTATGTGCTATTCCCAGGTGAGCCATGGACTAAACTGTGGTTAATATTCTTCTACTTTAAAAAAAATTATTTTTTTAAAAATTGTGGAATGTGTCCTACATACCAAAGACTGTATAACATGCATTTGTACAGCTTGAAGAATGACAATGAAGTGAATATCCAGCTAGTGTCCTCTTAGGGGTCAAGGAGCACATAGACATTCCAGATACCTTCACTGGATGCTCAGTGGTCTGACTGCCTGCACTGTTAAGGCCCCCATGCCTGTCTCATCTATGCATGGAAAGAACACAGAACAGCAGGAAACTTCACAGTGCAACTGAGTTTGTTATTTCTTCTTGGACAGAAAAGTTATTTAAGAGAAATTTTGTTTGGGGGGGTTTGTGGAGATCTACTGTGCAAGTGGTTTGATTTTTCATGTTTGTGTGTTTGTTAATAATACCTACCTTTGTATAGGCAGAGAATTTTTCCTGAACAGTATCTACTTTGGGAGGTCTAGTGAGTTTTCCTTATGGCAGGGA
The DNA here is from genome assembly GCF_027409185.1 of Cynocephalus volans. Lineage (NCBI taxonomy): Eukaryota > Metazoa > Chordata > Mammalia > Dermoptera > Cynocephalidae > Cynocephalus > Cynocephalus volans. The sequence goes on from NC_084470.1 coordinate 51,372,858, forward strand.
TGTGATTCATTTTTATGCATCTTCCTTGCACATTTGGGGAACAAATGTGCCCTTTCTGTTTCAAAGGTATCAAATTTTATATATTCTCCGATATCTTTTCAACCAAGCTGATGGTATCTACTTCCTCTCTGTTTTTATCTACATTTGTTTGAACTGACAAAGAGTGAGCAAGTCCCCTGCTGTTATTTTTTTAAATTTCTCTTTGTTTTCCAACAGATTTTGCTTTATATCTGTAAATTTTATTATTTGGCCTATTACACTTTTATTATGGGTTATTCCTTTTATCAATGGAAAAATAACCATCTGTGTTGTTTAGTGGGTTTTTCTTGATTATTGCTGTGTCTGATTTGCTCTCCCTCTTTTTTCTCTGTGTCCACTTGGTGCTCTCTGGTCTTTTCTTTCATTTATAATCTTCTCTGTGATTTTTTTGACAGGTCTTTTGTCAACAACATATAATTGTATTTTGATTTTTTTATTTTTCCAAGCATCTGTCTGAAATACGGGCTAGGCCTATTGACGTGTATTATAACTGAAATGTTTATCACTTTTTATATACTTTATCAATATATTATGCTACTGTTGCAGCCCATGTTCTCAGCCTTTTTTTTTTTACATTGGATGGTGAGGGCAACTAGTTGTGATGCCCACATATTGTCCCATTCGTAAATTCTGCAATAGGTGTTGAATGCCTGCTGGTACCAGGCAGCAGACCAGGCACTGGGGATACAACAGACAACAGGATAGTTTCTGCCCTGTAAGCAGGGCTGGCTTCATGGAATTACAGTCACTTTAAGGAGCTGAGCTTGATGTGATGCTCTGCTGCTGTCATCTTGAAATTCTTAATCATTTTTCAGCAAGGGCCCCTACATTTAATTTTACTCCAGGTCCAACAGATTATATGACTGGTTCTGCCATGAAATTGTGTAAAAGAAACAGGAAATTTCAATATGGCATAATAAATACCCTACTAGGAGTCAGCAGAGGGGACTATGAGAGCGCAGAGGGGGCTTCTCACCAGGTCCAAGAGGCCTTCTAGACACACAGCTCATCACTGGGCTGACTCAGATGAGGAGAAGGAGTCAGCCGGGCCAAGTGGGGAAGGCAGAGGAAACAGCAGGTGCAAGGCCCAGGGTCCTCAGATTGCAGGATGTCTGTGGCCAGAGCAAAAATCATAGGTGCCCCTGATCAAAGCTAACTGGAAGCATCAAGGTCAGAAGAACTATGATCTAAAGTAATGAATTATTGGGGGCAAGTATCAAAAAAGATTTTTTTCAGATATCTGTACAAGATGCTAAACTAATTGACTGACTGCATTTTAAGTCATGCTGACAAGTCCCTTCTGTAATTGACAGATACTTTGTACCAGGTCTAGTGCCAGGGTCTGAGGGAGAGACACAAATGATTGATTGAAAAGGGCCTGGAATGCCATGGTAGAAAGTTCCACCTTTATCCTGAGTGCATGGGGAGCCATCTTTCCAAAATGCAGAGTGGGCAATGTCAGTGTCCCACATTTGAGGATGGTCATCCTGGCTTTGATACCGGCGAGCACTCAGGTCCTGGCTGAGGCTTACCAAATCTTGCTACTAGGCCCTAGTGTGGCTACCTGCCCCAAACAAAAATCCCTGGCTGAGGCTCCCCAAAATCTGCTACAGAACTCAAGTCCAGCTATCTGCCCCCAAACTAAAACAAATAACCCAAAAGTCAAATAGTTGGTGAAAAATGGAAGTCAGTTTTATTCAGGAATACCAGTGACCTGAGGAGAGATGTTGGGCTAATCTATCTCTCTGGTAAATTTGAAGGAGAAGAGCAAGACTGAAGCCATCCCAAAGATTCGGATTTACTGAGGGGTTTTTAAAGAGGGGTTTGAGTGAATGGACTGTGGGAAATGAAAAGCAGGAGGGAGGGGGATTTGAGCTGCGGGGAGCCAGGTGCAAGGTCTCAAGCCTTCACCTGGTCTCTGCTTCCGTCCTTGCTGTTATCTCACGGTCCTGCTGAAGGGGTGAATCAGCACAGCTTTACTGATGTCTTCCTTGGTTTCTCACTATGTCTTGTAGCTAGTCTGCAGCAATAGGCTGACTGGAAAACAACTTTACATTCATGTAAATAATGTCATCTTGACCCATAACCAAGGTTCAAAATATCAAATAACCATGGGTAAAGAGGGAACTCAAATAAATGCACGCTAAGAAAAAAACTGTGTCTTTTAAATTTTCTTACAGCCCAGTTGGTTTTAGGTCCCAACATGGCTTCAGTCCTGCTCACTCCAACAGCCTCAGCATGGAGTTTACCTTAAAGAAGTGAGGGGAGAGGCTGGGTGAGCAGGCTGGTTAGGAGGCTTTGCGTGGCTATCCAGGAGGAGGTGGTGGCAGCGGAAAGGAAGTGTGTGCATGGAAAGAAAGCAATGATCGCATTTCAGCCAACATGGAGGGGGCTAAGCCATGGTGCTTAGTTGTTAGTCAGCTGTGGTTGTGAGAGAGAGGGGTGAGGCAAAGACGACAGGTCACTGAGGTAGGGAGGCTGGACCTCGACCAGGTTTGTAAGAAGACAGAGCATTGAATTTGAGGCATGTTGAATGGGGAGACGTACGGGGAGACATACAGGGAGACATCCAGTGAGCAGGGTTGACAGGGTCTGCAGTGGGCCTGGCAGAGATGTCCAGTGAAGCCACAGGGGTGCCTGGGTCCACTCTGCTCCATGAGTTTTGAGAGTTCAGAGATGGGGTCTGCGAGTGCTGACATTCAACAGACAGGCAGAGGAAGGGGCATCTTTGCAAAGGGCTGAGGTGGAGAAGGAACCGTCAGGGGCAGCAGGGAAACCAGTGCTATGGAAGCTGGAGTATTATGGAAGCCAAAGGAAGAAAAGCATTTCAGAAGCAATGAGGAGGTCAGATGCATAAACTGTGGGCTGAAACAGCACATGAGCTAAGATCAGCAAAGTGACCTTTTGCCTTTGCAAAAAGGTCTTAGAAACTGAGAGAAAGCAATTTCATTGGAATGAATAGATTGTCTGAAGTGAGGAAGTGAAAACTGATCATGAGCAGTGAGATTCCTGGCTGCTAAGGACAGAGGTATAACAACCACATTTTCTAGATTCTATATCTGATGCTTTGACATCTGGGACCTTGCTGACCCTGGAATTATGACTGTCCTGGAGACAGTGTATAACTCATGCATGGTGTTGTAAGGTTGTCGCCCAGGAAAAGAACCAAACACTTAATTAAGAATTTTAACAGAGTCTTTTTTAGCTCGTTGGTGACTGCCTCCCCTAGGTATTTTGGGAGAACAGCTGCTAGCCTAGGTCTGCTGGAGTTTATAAAGGCAAAACCACATACCGTTGGCACAGGGGTTTGTCCAGGTGCAGAAAGCAAGCTAGGTCACAGAAGCCAAAAGTGAGCAGTTAAAGCAATCAGGCATAAAATTTTCATTGTGTATGGTTTCTGTTTGGTTTCTGTTTTCAATGGTTTCTCATGCGGAGGGGGTTTAGCCTGTGTCTAACTTAGTATTGTTCAGGGTCCTCTGTTACAATGGGTGCCTGTCTCAAATGCAAACCAGCCAATCCAGGGCCACCCCACCCCTCCTCTGTTGGGCTCTCACACTCAGGGCCACTGTTCCCCTGCCCTAATCACTGCAGGGCCAGGTATCAGAAAGCTAGAGACAAGCCCAGAGCCCACTGAATTTACTCAAAAAAGCCAATCCTACGTCAGCTCACCCTGCCTCATCCATTCCTTCCCACGGAAACCACAATAAAGGTTCTTGCCCACGTCTCCCACACTCTCTGCCTCCTGACCAACCCTAGTGCTTCCCCATGTGGCCCCCATGGCATGCACCCTCCTCTTGGGTAATGTGAGTATAACAAACTATCTTTTCAGAGGCAGTGGTCTCCTGATCTGTTGGTCTCACCATAACTGGTATAATAATAAAACTTACATTTTAAAACAAGAAGGGAATATAGTGACTGAGAGAGGATCTGGGTTTTTTGTATGTTCACTCTTCCCTGTCAAGTTCAGGCTGATGGGAGGGTGCCGTTTGAGAAGGTAAGGTCAAAAATATGAGAGAGGGGGGAGAAATTTGGGGCATAAGCCTGGAGAGATGGGTCAAACAGGCCCAGAGTCATCACCTTTCAAGGAGAGGGCAGGCTCAGCCTAGGGAAGATTGCTGCTGGAAGGGATATGCCCACAAAATGCAGCAGAGTCCCGTTTCAAAATAAACCCTGTATCCTTCCTTGTGTTACAACTAAGCCGGGTCATGATTCCTAGTCTCCTCCTCCTCATTCCCATGGTGGCCTCTGGACCCTCCATAATGACCACTGCACCCCCACACTCCTCCAGGACTTGGTCTGAGCCATGCATTTGGCACTGGGTGGTCTTTGTGGGTTATGAGATGTCCTATCCCCCCTGCTGCAGGGAGGCAGCCTCAGTCATGTCTGATGTCTTAGCCATGTCCCCAAGGCCCAGCATCTGTGGGATGCTAAATGAACATGTGTTGAAAGTGGTGATAGTGGCAATTCAATTCAGTGAACACTATGAGCACCAACTGTATACAGCGTTGTGAAGGACAGAGTTGAATAGGACACAGTCCCTGCCTAGGGAGCTCCTGCAGAAAGCAGATGTGTGTAGGGAGTAAGTATGGCCAGAGCTGACTGCCCGATGCCCACCATGGGCAGAGAAAATGCAGCAGCCCTAGAGCCTTTCACCTCATTCCTTACCAAGTTCTGCCCACCAGAGCCTGGGCTTTTGGGAACAAGGCCCTGATAGACTCAGGGGGAATAGAGCCTCAGCCAAGGATGGAGGGGAAAAAGGTCCTGAGAAGCCAGGAAGGGGATTTTGACCTTGAGAAGCCCTTTACTCTGTGACTGCCTCCTTGGAAAGGGCACATTTGCATCCATTTGCAGGTTACTCTCCCCAGAAGCTAGTCAGTTTTTATGAAAATAATAGAGAACATTGCCTTTGTAGGGAATTGTAGAAAAATGGCCCTTCCAGCATGTGAAGAAATGTCCAGTTTGAAGCAAGTCTTGTTTAGAGGCAAGAGGCCAAGGCTAAAGGAAGTAACCTCAGAGGACCAGCCATGTGAATAAGAGAAATCAAGAGTAAAAATAATGTTGATTCCTGATCTCAAAGACTCGAGATGCTTCATTTTTGAGAGGCACTGGTTGACTGTTTAAACTGCTCAGCCTGCCACAGCCAAGGTCAGCAGCCCCGTGCATACCAGGGGGTACCACACATCCCTTCCAGGCACCTGGGGCTTCTCCTGGCACCCTCAGGAGGCCTGGGCGCTCTGTGTCCTGCTACTCCTGTCAGCAGCTCCTCTTCTCATAGACCCACACACACCGTTCAAGGCCCGGGACATGGTGCCCAGCTTCCTTTATCACTCCACAGCTTCACTGCAGAAGCACAGGCCTTCATTCTCCTCTCTTCCTCTTCTACTTTTGCTAATCTCAACTTCAGTTCCCTCTCTGTAATTATTCTTAAATATTCTCAAATGCCTTGTGGTAATCTGCAGTTCATGAAGGGTGTGTGTGTGTGTGTGTGTGTACTCATTTTTTTTTTTTTTAATGCAAATAGATAAATTGGTGTCTTAATTTCCAGATAGGCCTTTCTAAGGCTTCCAACAAGGAGAAAACCCAGTGTTGATTCAAAGAAATAGGAAACTTTCAATCTAATACCTGAGAAGAGCAAAATTAGGACCCTGGCTCAACCAAAAAGCAGTTTTATGCATTTAGGTTTCCAAGTTCCTAGGACATTGACAGTTGTCAGAGCTACAGTCCAGTCCCCTCCTCAGCACCACCTGTTCATGCTGGGTCACAAGAAGAGAAGTGACTGCCCACCTGCTATGTTCTGGTAGCTTTGAGGCCAGATCATTTGTCAAAAGTTAATTTCCCTAGAGTAGAAAGCCAAATCCCATTCCTTGACCAGCTACCTTATCAAATGTTACTTGAAAAATGCTTCAGATGCATTAAACTACAAATACTAGTTCTGCTTGTTTCAGAGATGAGACATTTTTGTTCACGTAGCAACTGTGCAGACTAAACCTTTACAGTCTCATAGGAAAAAAAGATTAAAGACCCATTTTCTAGTTTATCTACCCAAAGGTTTCGTAGGGGGTGGGGCACCCACCACTGATGGGTGTTGAGTCTTCAGTGATGTTGGAGGTGGCCACAGGCTGTGCACAGCACAGGAGCTCCAGGGGCTCTGTAGGGTGTCCCCAGGCCTGGCTTGTGGCTCTGCGTCCCCAGCCCACATCTTGATAAGATGGTTCAGCTTTTATCTGATATATTGGGATTCTCTGTAGATTTCATATAAAGAACATTTGTAGGGGGGAGGAGAGGAGAATAGAAAGTTACCCAATTACCTGGTACACTAAATAAATGAGTAATTACTGTGTTGAGTAGATGGTTTCTGTTTTCAGCAGTTAAAGAGAAAGATTAACCTGATGAGAGAGAGTCCTGGGCCAGGAATGAGTGGATCTAGGCCCTGGGCCTTGCTATGTGAACATGAGCTAACACTTTATCTCCAAACAGATGTGATGAACCCAAAGGTTCCTTCCTGATCTGAAGTCTGTGATTTTGTGTGCTTGCTACTCATTATTTAAAAATACATGTGTTTAGAATATATGTATATATACAAGTGTTGATGGCCTCATCCACAGGTCAGAGAGGTGAGGGTTCAAGAGATTTAAGGTCAGCAGATGGGCTGGGGAGTTGGATGACCAAATTGTTCCCTGCCTTGCTTCTATGCTGCCCTGGGTTCTTAATAGTCCAGACCAGACATGGAAAAGCCTGGAATCCATCTATATTGGTCATACCAGCCTTGATTTCATGTGTCATGTGTTTGGAATCAGGCTGGAGTGAAAGGAGGGACTTTAATGGCTTAAGGCTGAAATACACACATACACAGACAGACACACACACATACACCACCTGGGATTCTACAGGAATAGAGAATGAATGTCCCATGGGGGGGGAGGAAGATCAAAGGGGGAGGGAGGGAAGGAGGGAATGAGGGCAGGAGCAAGGGACAAATGGGCCCACACATTGGCCCTAAGAGTGTTTGACTCACACTGGTCCTCAGTAAATGTTTCTGAGCACTTATGGAAGGGGTGAATGGACGAACTGGGCCAGTGCTATCTTACTTCATCAGCCAAGTCCAATTCCTACTCTAGTAGCAGCAAGCTGGGCATGGTACAACTCAACGCTCCCTAAAGCTGGTAGAAGCCATTACTGGCCAGCTGCATTTTTTGAGCAATCTGAATATTTCATCAGATCATGGCCATCAGTGACCTAAGCCCCCGGGATCTGAAGGTCACAGTGGCCATGTGGGAACGGAGAGAAGGCACAGCCTCTCTGGAGATGTCAGAGGAGAGGCTAGACCTGCGGGCTCACTCAGCCCTCCTAGGTCCAAGTTTTCATGCCTCTGCAAGAATCTTTCCTCCAGTCAGGTGAATGTTGGGGAAGTGAGCCAGGCTGCCTGTCAGAAAGTTCTGAGTGGTGAACAGGCTGCCCCTTCTATTTCTCAACAGGTGGCCTCACCATCCATGTGGCCACTTTTGTGACTTGTAGAAGCCTGAGAGCAGACTTTTTCCTCTGAAATCAAGTATTAGTAGCCTTATGAGACATTGAAGTCTATTAGAAAGCTACAGTCATTAAAACAGTTTGGTTCTGATACATGCATGGACCTTCAGAACAATGGAAAAGAAAAGAGTCCAAAAACAGACTTCAATTCATGGGGATATTTAGTAGATGAAGTGACATTTCAGAGCCACACGGGATGGTTATTTGATAAGTAATGTTGGAATAACTTGTTACCCGTTTGGAAAAAATAAAGTTAAGTCCCAATTAATATCAAAATAAATCCCACATGTTTCAAGGAATGAAATGTTAAGAAGCCTAAAAATATGAAAGTATTAGAAGAAAACATGGGAGAATTTACTTTTATAATGTTAGTGTGGAAGTAGCCTTTCTAAGAAATAAATAAAGCCCATTAAACTTAAAGAAAAAAGTAGTAACCATTTTGACAACATAAAATTTAAATTTTTCTGTAGTGAAAAATATACCGTAAATAATGTCAAAAGACAAATGATGAAATAAAGGTGGGGGCAGGTGCAATCTTAGAAATATAGACGAGCATATGTACAGCCACAAAAGGCTAATTTACTTAGTGTTTAAGAATTTTCATAAATCAAAGGCCAACAAGCCAAGAAACAAAAAAAAGGAACAAAGTCCCGAGAAAAAGAAAGAAAAGGAAACTTCAGTCTAAACATGTGGATGTGAGGAAAGACACAGGATGTGGGAAAGCAGAATAGAAGTAATGACAACGTTCCTAGGGGCTGAAAATCAGAAACAGAATGAAGAGCCTCAAACTACAAAGGGTGATCTCATCAAAGCCAAATTATAGCTATTGTGTTTACGCAAATTAAATTTCATTGCATCATATCACAAACTCCACCCTTTAGCTGTTTATCTGCCACTGCTTGGGGTAACCTTCTGTTCACGTATGTTCCCCTTCTTTCCAGATTATTCCCACTTCTATGGGCTTAGCTTTTAGATTTCCAAATTGAACTGTCTTCTATTTACTATCCATGCCCAGTGTCCTCACATATCTCGGCATCATGTCTTTCCTCAAGGGTAACATTGGCACGTCTGAAGAAAGTATCATCAGTGATCATCAATATGGTGTATTGTTTTCCTGGTTCAGCCTGTCAGTGTAGAGGCTGAAGAGGAAGAGCAGGCCTTGGGATGTAATGGACATAAAGACAGCTTTGTAACCAGACCTAGGTTCAAATCTTAGCTCCATCTGGAAACAAAAAGAAATTTGGGTCCTTATTCTCTACCTGACATCAAAATTAATTTCCTTTGTACCAAAGACTTTAGTGAAAAAGAAAACCACATAAAAAGAAGTAATCATTAGAGGCCTTACTACGTTAGGGTGATAATATGATAAAGGCCAATTAAAACTACAGTGGCGTATGAGTGTTCACTGATTGGATTGGCAGAGATTAATAAACTTGATAACACACTGTGTTGGCAAAGATGTTCAAATGTTGCTGTGAGATTATAAATTGGGATAAACCATATAGAACAAAATTTTGCAATATCTGTGAAATCCCTGCTGCATATACCTTTCAACCCTGCAATTCCACCTCTAGGAATTTATCTTATAGGTACATTTACCCATATGCAAGGGAACGAGTGTAACGGCCATTCTCTGCAGCACTAATGTAGTAGCTGATTAGGAAACAACCTAAATGTCAATCGGTAGGGCATAGGTTAAATAAATTATGGAATGGCCATAAAATGACCACTTACATAACCCTAAACAGGAATGAGGAAACTATTTACTGATATGAAAAGATCTCCAGGATGTGTTCTTACGAAAACAGCAAACACAGAGCAGTGTATAATGGCATGCTGCCATTTATGCAGAAAAAAGGCAAAGGAGAATATTTTTTATCATTTCCTTTTGTGTGTATAAGTGTACGAGAAACTGTTAATACTGGTTGCCTCCGGAGGCAGGAACTGGAGGGATGGTGAACACGGGTGAGCAGGAGACTTAAATTTTAAATCCTGTGGCCAATCTATTAATTTTTTTCTGTTTTTAAAAATTAATGGGCCAAAAAAAAAAAAAAGAGAGAGAGTGAAAGAAGATATTGGTGTCACCACTAACCAGCTATGTAGCCTTTGTTTTCACAAAATAATACCTGCCTCATAGTTTTGTTTTGAAGATTAAAAGGACCTAGCTCAATGGCAAGCATGTAATAGGCATTTAGGAAGTGGCAGATATTATTAATTAATTACGTTACGACCCCAACAACTCAACCTAGGCATTTTATTATGAATGAACAGTGAAGTTTTTATGGTCTTTAACCACTCACTTACTGTAGCAAAGTCCCTATCTTTCCATTTTTCACAGTAATACATTGTGTGCCTATTATAAAAGTCCAGAATTGTCTAATACTAACAGTAATCAGATCATCTTCTAGTTTCAACAACCAGCTAGGAACTTAATTTAAAGGGAAAAGAGCTCACTATATAGCTCTATCTTACAACTAGTCAAACAGATGAATAAACCTAAAAGGAATTGCACATATTTTTAAAACAAATGTGAAGATGTTATCAGAGCAAAACAGACATTCATCAGTGTCAAGACATCATTGAGGCCATATCCGATGCAACCCCTATGTGTCCCTGGAAATTTGGTTAGAGGAAGTTGGGATTGTTTGTATTCTGAGGATGAGGGAGGTGAGATGCAGAGAGATAAATTGACGTCTTCAAGGCCGCACGCTGAGTGATGTGTCTGGTGGAATCCACAGCTGCTAGCTGCTCTTTACTATCTCAGTCGCCAGATCATACAAATTAGCATGAGGAGAAGCAAAATTTCCTTTTTGGGCCAGCTTGGCATGGAGTACAGTTTGCTACAGCTACAGCGAGAACAGCAGCTCTCCAAATAAACACGGTTAAATTCTTACTCCAGGATGATTCTGACAAATAAAAGAAATAAGTCCCAATCAGCCTCCCTGCATCACGAGCAGCCAGAGTCCATGCAGTGGTTTGTGTAGGCAGGTCCTTCCTTCTCACGACGGCATGACGTTTACAAATTTACTCATGTCACAGAAAAAGAAAAATACCTCCTGAATTTAAAAATAAATGAAAAAGAAATTGGAAATATATGAATCATTGGATGAGAGTATGAATTATCATAGGAAAAGTACATATCAAATAGAAATTAAGGAGATTATAGATATCCTAATTTTCCATTTTTACATACAAAATTGTACAATTTTATGTGTTAAATGGAGGTATGAGAAATTAAACAAAAGGCCTTCAGATTTTGAATTTTTAACTTGAGAAGTTATTTTCTATGAATACATCTGATTTTCAAAAACAGCCAGTGATTTGACTCTTAAAATTGTAACAATTTAAAACCTGTAAAAATTTTATCTGACAGTTTTAAGCATCATACAATATCAATAATTTGTAATAAAGATCAGCGTCACGTTTGGATATCCTAAAACTGATTCACAAATTTTGCTTGATGCAAGCTTATCCATTTGGAGTGGCCTTAAGAATTCTTTTTCAATAATACCAGTTACCCTGGCATCTTGTGAAAGAAGTTTCAGTAAGCTGAAGTTAATTAAAAATTATTTAAGACCATCATTTGGTTAAAAGACATTTCCAAATATGGGCCCATGTCTTATTTGAAAGTGGGTCCTGAGTTGTGTGGACTCAGGCTGTGCCTGGAGCAGCTGGAGTTGGCCAGCTGTCTTTCTCTCTCCATGTGCGTGGCTTCTCACGTGGCGTCTCCAGCATAGCAGTCTCAGGATAACTCTGCCTCTTACACGCAGCCCAGTGTGAAGTGAGTTCTCTGTGTGCTGGTTACCAACTCGTTTAAGTCCGATGAGACAGAACACCCCCATGCAAGAGTTATATGAGGTGGGCTAATTACTTACACATAGGCAGAAAGAGAAAACAGAAGCCTAGGACTCATTGTCAGGAGTCAGTTCCCCAAGGCTCAGAAAGCTGCCCAGGACAGATGGACTATCTTCTTTGTTTGCCCCACTTGCACCACAGCTGAGGGACCCTGAAAAGCAGCTCGATCTGGGGTATAGTGACTCTCTAGGCTAGAACTGCTGTACAATCTGGCGATCACAGCTAGGTATATGCCCAAAGGAATGGAAATCATCATGTCAAAGGGGTACTCCCATGTTCATTGCAGCTCTATTTACAGTAGCCAAGATTTGGAACCAACCTAAATGCTCATCACCAGACAACTGAATAAGGAAAATGTGGTATATATGTTCAATGGGATACTACTGTGCCATAAAAAAGAATGAAATTCTGCCATTTGCAGCAACATGGATGAAATTATGTTAACTGAAATAAACCAAGCACAGAAAGAGAAATACCACATGTTTTCACTCATAAGTGGGGGCTGAAAACAAAAACAAACAAACAAAATAAATGAAAGAAAGGAAAGAAAGGAAGGAAGGGAGTGAGGGAGAGAAAGAAAGAAAGAAGGAAAGAAAAGAAAAACAGATGGACATCTGTTTCTAGGCAGGGACTGGAAGAGTTCTGGCTGGGCTGTTCTGGCCAGTTACTCCCTATCTCAAGATGTTGCATTCCCAGCACATACTACAGTTGTTCTTAAGAATTGGGGAGAACTGTGTCAGCTCAAGGCTGCCTGGAGTTGCCCTGTACCCAGGGCCACCAGACACAGTGCTCCAAGTATCCAGGAATGGAAGGACAAGACTTATAATGACTTAGCGTCAGAAATCCCAGAAAGTCACTTCTGTCCTATTCTCTTAGACGAGCAAGTCAGCGAGGCCAGCACATATTCGAGAGGACAGGGACGTTAAACTCCACCTTTCAAAGGGAGGAGGAGCAAAGAATTTGTACCCATCTTGAATCTACCCCATCCCGATGGAAAAAGACTTTCTTTATTTTTTTTTTTTTTTTTTTTTTTTAAAAAAGATGACCGGTAAGGGGATCTCAACCCTTGACTTGGTGTTGTCAGCACCACGCTCACCCATTGAGCAACCGGCCATCCCTATATGGGATCCGAACCCATGGCCTTGGTGTTATCAGCACCGCACTCTCCCGAGTGAGCCACGGGCCGGCCCCAAAGACTTTCTTTAGAACTTGACTCCACACCATCTAGAAGCTCAGACATTTGAGTCCCAATCAGGGACACAACCAAATCACAAACTCACTTGGGCCAGGATCCTCCATGACACTAAAGGCTCTTTTTGAGTGTTTTCTGTGACGTTAGCATCTTTTAATTTTTATAGCCACGAATGTCTCTATCTGAGGAAGAAGGAGGTTCCACTCTGGCCAGCTCATTGGGAGAAGGACCAGGACTGGGCATCACTGTTGCCAGGCTGGTGCTGGTGGTGACACAGAGGGAGAGGAGAGCCAGGTCGGCGGTGACTGGAGCCCTACCTCCCTGGCATTCCTGTGCCAGCCACACCCATCTCCCTGCACTCACTTTCAGATCTCTATTTGGGGCTTCTCTAGGAGGCTCAATCCTAGCGAGAAAGGCTGTTCCTTCAAGGGGGATATATGGAATTTGGTGCACTCCTAACAGGGATGGTCTGGCACAGTTTGGGTGGGAAGGAAATTGATTGGATCCAGAGGTGAGTCCAGCTGGATCAGCAGAACACAGCCCAGGAGAAGGGCAGCTAGGATCTGCACACAAGACCCCCAGCCCCACACGGCTCTCCTGTGCATGGCACTCTGCCTGCAAGCATTCTCTAGCAGCTGCTTTGTCATCTGGCTCTAGACAAGCCACATACCTTTGCCTGGCTAATTTTCTTTCTTTTTTCAATCCCCGTCCTTATACAGCAAAGGCAGTGCAGTGGTATTGGCACAGGCCTGGAGACAACTGCATAGCCCAAATCCCAGCTCTGCCTTTCACAGACCATATATCCTCAGTCAGGGACTGGAGCTTCTGCTCCCTCCTCTGTGAAATGGGGACTAATAAAGTACCTGTGCCATAGGGTTCTTGTGAAGATTAAATAGGTTAAGCATGTAAGGCTTAGAACCAGGCCTGGCACATGGGAAGCGCAGGTGTGTTGTCATGGTACACCATAGCTCATGTGGTCCGGTGAAGACAGAGGGGCTTTGTGGCCAGATGCAGCTCACACCCCAGCCCTGCCCCGCACTAGCCGTGTGACCTCAGGCATCTTGCACTTCCATCAGTGCCAGCTTCCTCCCTCCGATTGCTGTAAAGATCAGAGAAGTTGTGCATGGAGGGCCCGGGAGCAGCCATGGGTAAATCACAGAAATGTCTCCTCACTTCTCTTCTAAGCTCTTCTTCCTTCTTGCTGTTTGTCAACTCCGGCTTCTTTCTCTCAACAAGATGTTTCACATTGATGACAGCTGTCACGTATCAACTGAACATGACATTTCCAGCCTCCCAGCCATGTCTGTCTTGTCTGTCTGCAAATTCCCAGTGACACACTCAGGGGGCCCAGCATGAGGGCTGTTCTTTTCCAACCAGACTCTTCAGACTCTCTTGACTTTTCAAAACTGATTTCTCTGACTTGGTGCTCAAGGGCCTTCATGCTGTCTGGGCTGAAGGATTCTTATTTTCCAAACACCTGAATGACGTTCTGTTGTTTTCCACATAGCATTGAATCAGTAATATCTTCTCGTGGGCTCTTCACAGCATGCCAAATCTATCCTCCAACTCAGTGGTGCTCCAGGTGTAGTTCTTGGACCAGCAGCATCACATCACCTGGGAAGCTCTTCGACATGCCCATTCTCGGGCCCCACCCAGACCTACTGAATCAGAAACTTTGTGGGGGCAGGGGGTGGGCTTTAACAAGTCCTCCAGGAGAACCTCATGCACACTCAAGTTTAAGAACTACTAAAGTTCTAACATTTTGGTTAAGATGAAGTGTAGGAATGGAACATGTTTCCTGCCAAGTCTATTTTTACTATTTGTTTACTGATTATACCACATCCTTCCAAAAGAAGAGTGAAAGAGAGGACCACACTGGAGGAGCAAGAACTACAGGATCTCACGGAGTCCCCCTCATAGGAAACTTTCAGTTTGCACCATGCCGTGCTGGAGCAGAGGGCCTAGGCAAGCCTCCCTGCATCACGAGCAGCCAGAGTCCATGCAGTGCTTTGTGTAGGCAGGTCCTTCCTTCTCACGACTGCATTGTTTTAGTCTAATGAACCAAAATCAGTCTGGCATTCTTCAGCAAAGCTTTAATGTGATTGTAATCTCAATGCTGTTCTTGAAGTGAGTTAGGTGATTCCAGTCTGTCTTCCACTGAGGGTACATGACGTTTACAAATTGACTCATGTCACAGAAAAAGAAAAAAATTGACTGATGTCATAGAAAAAGAAGTTCAAAAACTGCTTACACAACAAGTGCCTTGAAGTGATTAGTATCTGCAGCATGATGTTAAGTAGGATTTTTTAGGGAAACAATACAATGATTCTAGATTTTCTTTGGATTCTTTGATTCATGGGGCTAGTTCTGTCTGCTAAAACTTTGAAGCAAAAGCCCTAATTTGCAATAAGAGCACTACTAGGATTTGTGGAAGGAAAACAGCCTGATCAGACATCAAGGCACTGACCCAGGACTGAGGTCTACAGTTTGTTGCCACATTTGCTTCTAGTTCAGTCAGTGACATATCAGCAAATTACTTGTTTCCATTTTCCTCAGTGAAATAGGGATAATGATGATTCATACCTCCAATATACCCATTTTTGGTTTTAATACTACTTGTGGACTAAGGACTCCCAAATCTATATTTCTAAACTAAATTTCTATCCTTTTAAGGATATATGTTCAGACTGGTATATCCAAATGCCCACCAGCTTTTGCCATCTGGGGATGTAACGGGTACTCCAAATTCAGGTGTCCTAACTAAACTTCCCACCTTCCCTCCAAACTTGATCCTCTTCCTGTATTAGGTATCCTGGTTAGTTGTGTGATCATCACGCCCAACTCATCTGAGCCTGGGGGCATCATTCCCTGTTACACTGTGAGCTCCCTCAGTAGCAATTGGTCTTAGTCACCTCTGTATCCCCAGTACCTTTCCCTGGACTCAACACAGCAAAATCCTCAAAAAAACATGGCAAAGTGGTCCTTATAATCCTGGAAATTATTTCTGATAATTACGAAGGATTGCCTTTGTGAAGAATTGTAACCCCTCTACCCCATCCCCACCCTGCAAAAAAGGTGAATACAGCTACCAGGGTATAATGAACTTCCATGAATCTAAAATCCATGTGAGCAAACTTGGTAGTGTTTTAATTCTTATTTTCACATTCTGCACCAACTCTTATCTAGATTTATCTATATATTTTGTTGATTTCTTTTCTAACCATATTTCTTGTAGCCTGTCTCCCTCCCTCTTGGATACATTCATACTATGTACCAGCATCACAACAGGTGCTTTGTGACATAGTCTTTAATTTCACAGCCTGTGAGGTAGATTCTACAAACACCATTTTTAAGTGAGGAGACAGGTTCAAAAATAGTGACTTTCCCAATATCACATACAAGTAAGTGAGGAGGCTTGAACTCCAACCCTCTTTTTCCCTGTAGCTACAGGCCTTACTAATACACTTTGGGGGATACAATCTTTCTTCCTTGGGAAATTTCATCAAAGATATAGTATTTTTTTCTGGCACAAAATAGTATATGTTTATGCAATTAAAAAATTTGTTTTTAAAGTTATTCATAATATCTCTATTCAGAGATATCAATAGTTACATTTTGGTACATTTTCTTCCAGGTTTTTTCCTATTTATATTTGTATTTTTTAATATTCCACATTGTTTTCATTATTATACATTTGTAATGTAGCTTGATGTCTGATAGGACAAGTTCCCTCATCCCCCATATCTTTTCTTTTTTAAAACATCTCTTAGCTAGAAAAAATATTCCTTTTTTTATTTTTCTTTTTTTTAAATTTTACTTCTCAAAATATATTGTAGTTGATTTTCGTGCCCCTTTACCCATTCCTCTCCAACCCCTCCCCCCACCCACATTGTATCTGTTCACTTGATTTAAATAGTTCAAGGAATTTTTGTGGTCATTCTGTCTTCTTCTGCCTCCCCCACCCTTTATTTGTTTATGTGTTTATTTATTTATTTATTTATTTTTAGCTCCCACCAATAAGTGAGAACATGTGGTATTTCACTTTCTGTGCCTGACTTGTTTCACTTAATATAGTTTTCTCTTAAGTCCATCCATGTTGTTGCAAATGGTAGTATTTCATTCTTTTTTATAGCAGGGTAGTATTCCATTGTGTAGATGTACCACAGTTTCCTTGTCCACTCATCAGATGATGGATATTTCAGCTGGTTCCAGCTCTTGGCTATTGTAAATAGAGTGGCAATAAACATTGGAATACCGGTATCCCTTTGGCATGATGATTTCCATTCCTCTAGGTATATTCCCAGCAGTGGAATAGCTGGGTCATATGGTAGATCTATCTGCAATTTTTTGAGGAACTGCCATACCATTTTCCATAGAGGCTGCACCATTTTTCAGCTCCACCAGGAGTGTATGAGAGTTCCTTTTTCTCCACAGCCTCTCCAGCACTTATCATTCTGTCTTTTGGATGTTAGCTATCCTGACTGGAGTGAGGTGGTATCTCCATGATTTTGACTTGCATTTCCCAGATGCTGAGTGATGTTGAGCATTTTTTCATGTGTCTGTTAGCCATTCATATATCTTCATTTGAGAAATGCCTATTCAGCTCCTTTGCCCATTTTTTATTGGTTTATTTGGTTTTTTGCTGTAAAGTTGTTTGAGTTCCTTGTATGTTCTGGATATTAATCCTTTGTCAGATGTATATTTTGTAAATATTTTCTCCCACTGTGTTGGTTGTTTTTTCACTCTGTTGATTGTTTCTTTTGCTGTGCAGAAGCTTTTTAGTTTGATGTAATCCCATCTGTTTATTTTACCTTTAGTTGCCTGTGCTTTTTGGGTCCTATTCATGAATTCTGCACCCACTCCTACTTCCTGGAGTGTTTCCCCTATGTTTTCTTTAAGAAGTTTTATTGTTTCAGGGTGTATATTTAATTCTTTAAACCATTTTGAGTTGATTTTGGTACATGGTGAAAGGTACAGGTCTAGTTTCATTCTCCTACATATAAGTATCCAGTTTTCCCAGCACCACTTGTTGAAAGGGTAGTCTCTTCCCAAGTATGTAGATTTGCTGCCTTTGTCAAAGATCAGATGGCAGTGTATGGATTAATTTCTGCGTTCTCTATTCTATTCCATTGATCCATGTGCCTATTTTTATGCCAGTACCATGCTGTTTGGGTTAATATAGCTTTGTAATATAGTTTAAAGTCAGGTAGTGTTATGCCTCTGGCTTTCTTTTTTTTTTTTTTTTTTTTTTTTTTTTTTGTTCATCATTGCTTTGGCTATGTGTGGTCTTTTGTTATTCCATATAAATGTCTGGATAGCTTTTTCCATTTCTGGGAAAATATACCCATTGGAATTTTGATGGGGATTGCATTGAATCTGTAGATCACTTTGGGTAATATGGACATTTTCACAATGTTAATTGTTCCAAACCAAGAGCATGGGATATCTTTCTATCTTCTTGTGTCATTTTTAATTTCTCTCAACAGTGGTTTGTAGTACTTTTCAAAGAGATTTTTCACATCCTTGGTCAGCTTTATTCCTAAGTATTTTATTTTTTTGGTGGGTATTGTAAGTGGGCTAGCTTTCTTGATTTCTTTTTCTGAATGTTCACTGTTGGAGTATAGAAATGCTACTGATTTTTGTGTGTCGATTTTGTATCCTGCAACTTTGCTAAAATCATTTATCAACTCTAGTAGTTTTTTTTATAGAGGCTTTAGGCTGTTCAATATATAGGATCATATCATCTGTAAAAAGGGACAGTTTGACTTCATCCTTTCCAATCTGGATGCCCTTTATTTCCTTCTCTTCTCTGATTGTTCTGGCTAGTACTTCCAACACTATGTTGAATAGGAGTGGTGAGAGTGGGCATCCTTGTCTAGTTCCTGTTTTTATTATGATATTGGCCGTGGGCTTATCATATATGGTTTTAATTATGTTGAGATACTTTCCATCTATGCCTAACTTGTAGAAAGTCTTTTGCTGTATTCTGTTAGCTAGCATTTTATTGAGGATTTTTGCATCTATATTCATTAAGGATATTGGCCTGTAGTTTTCTATTTTTGATGCATCTTTGTCTGGTTTTGGTATCAGGGTGATGATGTTTGCTTCATAGAATGAGTTTGGGAGAATGGTTTCTGTTTCAATCTTTTGGAACAGTTTGTAGAAACTTGATATCAGTTCTTCTTGAAGATTTGGTAGAACTCTGCAGTGAACCCATCCAGTCCTGGGTTTTTCTTTGTTGGGAGCCTTCTGATAACAGCTTTAATCTCTTTTATTGTTATTGGTCTGCTCAGATATTCTGTATCTTCTTGGCTCAGTTTTGGTAATTTGTATGCATCCACATTGTTTTCATTATTATACATTTGTAATGTAGCTTGATATCTGATAGGACAAGTTTCCCCCTGCACCATATCTTTTCTTTTTTAAAACATCTCTTAGCTAGAAAAAATATTCCTAATTTTTAAAAAAGAGAACAATCTCCTTCTGCCTGTGAGAGGGGCCCCTTCTGAATTTCTAGACACAGAAACAAGGGTTCTTTCCATGCAGAAAGGACTCTCTGTGAAGAAGCTTGAGTTGAGAAGGCTGTCAATAAATGATAGCAAAATGAATCCGAAGTGTGCCTGTGTCATTTTTAAAGAAATCAATTCATCTAATGCTTAGGAAATTGTCAGTTTTCTTCCAAATGCCTTCCCTGAGCTGGAATTTAGTGAAGTCATTGTAACACCAGGTAACAAGATGAAACTGAGAGGGGAAAAAAAAAAGCCTTAGAGGATTTAGAAAATATGCTGTTGATTTTCTATAACTATAGAAAATGAGCTTCACTTTTCTTTGGTTAGAATATAGCTACAGAAGAGAACTTCACCCCAGAGTATGTCTCCAGCTGCCATCCATCAAGTTCCCAAACAAGTGTTCTTCTCCCCACAGCTACACGACAAACCCCACAGACAAGCCTTGTAGCTGGGCAACAAGAGACACCTGCTTTAACTGGGCCTCCTTTTCCTGGCCCTTCTCCTTTGTGCCCACCTGTAACTCCTAAAACTTTTTTAACTTGTTGCTATAAGAAGCTGACTGCTTCAGTAGTTGAGCAATTCCCCAGAAGCCCAAGAGCCATAAGAGTGAAAAGTGTAAGGCCACATTTATTTTCCTGGGCCAGGGCCCTGCGCCAGCCCAGGGAGGGGTACTGGGTTCCCTCATGGTCTTGACCTCTCAGTGAATCTGACATAAGGTGGATTCTTCAGGAAGCCCTGGGACATGAGGATACTGTCGAGTTCTTCCTTCCAGCCTATGGACATTGTCTAGTGTGGACATTAACCACCCAGAGAATTGTCCCACCAACAGTCTCTCTCCAGGGATAGTGCAAAATCTTTGCCTGACCCCACAGTATACCAGGATGATACAAAAAGATAAGCCTGTTGGCCAGTGGATGAGGCCACCAAGGTCACACAGCACATGCTGCAGGTCCAGCCGGAACTTGAACACATCCTCCAACCCCAGTCCAGCCCTCCTTCCTCAGAGTCTTTCAGCATATTGCCTTTGTTGAAGCCGGCACACTGCCAAGGAGTTGCTCATGTTAGCTAATGGACCATTGGTTCATGGTGGGAATTAACAGAATTGTGATGGGCTCATGTGTGATCGGAGATCACTGTGGAGCCCACACAATTTTCAGTGCTAGGGAGAATGCAGAAGGCTGCATGCACTGTGTGGTCTCTAGAGTAATGGAACTAAAGGAAGAACACATGGTCTAAAAGACAGTGCAGGGCTGGAAGGAGTCTTAAGGAAATTTATGTCTATTGAATCAACCATGAAAATAGGAATTTTTCCACCTGCTGATGAAGAACCCTCCTGTGAAGCCAAGGAAGACAAGAGCTTGAGGGTGTTTTAGGTTCAAAGGAAACAAAATAATCTTGTTCACTTTGCAGAGATTATCCTAGAAGGCCTAGTTAATAGTACAAACTGTGAAGTGTGTCTGCAGAATGCATGGGGCCATGATGGATGCTTAACTGAGCAGCACAGATTTCTGAATTATTAATGAAAACAGTGCTGTGAAGTGCTCCAATAAAGGTTTATGCTTAGAAGAAAGGCAAGGAAGTTGGATGAGGCTTTATTGAGAATGAGGAAAATAGGAAGAAAGTACGTGGTGATTTGGATTTTGTTGGGGTTTGTTTGGTTGTATTGTGGGATGTTTCAGAAGTTCACAGCATGCTATAAAGAGGCCAATGGACCAGTCATCCAGATTTGATGATTCTCACAGACCCACCCTAACAGATGTTAAGGAGATGAAACTTATTATTGTTAAGGTCCATTGTGAGCTCCTCTCTGACTTCATTTCCTTTTCTCCCTCAAACTGGACTTACTGTTCCCATGCATGTTATTCAATTTTACAACTTACGGGTGACTAAAAATATGTATAGTATTGCTCTGTGTGATGGTTTTAGTTTACATTGATTGGCATTATGCTGTACATAGGGTTCTGAAGGGTTTTTTTAGATTAAACATGTTGAAAAGGATAGATTTGGTTTATTCATTTAATACTGCTGTGTAATCTCTTATTAAATGAATAAATCAGTCTACTTAACCATTCTCTTACTGATGGACTCCGCACCTTGTTCAAGCACTGCAGCCACACTGACCTTGTCGTACTCAAACATGTGAAGCAAACTTGATCCTCAGGGCCTTTGCACTTCCTAAACAAATAAGTTTTAAAAAGAAAGAAAGAAAGATGCGACAATCACAATAATTCATTGGACTTTCAAAAGGAGAGAACAGAACTGAGAAGGGGGAAGGGGGAGGGGGAGGGAGATATCAAGAAAGTGGTAAAAGAGCACAAAAAATGATTACATTTTGTAATGTTGAATATACTAATTATCCTGAGTTGAGCATCACATATTGCACACAGGTATTGATATTCAATGCTGTATGCTGCAGATATTTGCAATCAATTGTGTTTCAATAAATAAAGAAAATAATTTTTAAAAATTCCCTGCACCTGGAATGCTCTTGCCCCAGATTCCCCATGGCTCACTCCTTCTCCTTTTTGTCTCTTTTCAAAAGATGCCTTATCAGAGAGGCCTTCCCTGACTACCCTGCATAAATAGCTCCCCTGCCCTCCCCTATCACTTTCTCCTCCCCTTATCCTGCTGCATTTCTTCTCGTGGCACTTACAACACCTGACATAGGGTATATTGAGTTATTTGTTGGTCGACCTCCTGCCTCATGCACTAGCATGTAAACACCCCAAGACTGGGAGACTTGTCCATTTTGTCCACTGCTATATACTCAGTGCTCACATCAGCACCTGGCACATGGCAGGTGCTCAGTATATATTTTATGAATGAGTGAGTGAGTGAACAAAGAATGAGTGAATGAACCAAGGTTGTTGACATTGCTTTCTATTACAAGCAATGCTTCAGTGAACATCCCTGGGGACACACTGCAAGTGCTTCTCTAGGGAGATTCCCAGGATGGAATTGCTGGACCATAGGGTTTACCTCCTGTGAGCACTTTGTAAAGTGTAAGCCAGAGGTAGGACTATCTGGAGGGGAGGAGAGAAATAAGCTCTCTGTCTGTGTAGGGGGTGGCCTGCAGTCCCTGCTGTTTGTCCAATGTGGAACAGGGTCCTCACCTGTCTGCCTATCCAGACTTCATCTCAGTGTTAAACTCTCTTGTCATCTACTTCCTTAGACACTCTCAGAGTGGGGCACCTGACCCTCCCCATGTACAGAGACTTCCTCTGAAGCATTCTTGAGGTTGGTGAGGATAGCATTGCCTTCATTGTGTCAAGGATGAGCACTTGACTTGGATTTTCCTGTCAACTACTCACAGAACCCCATGGTGCCATTGTTAGCCCTGTTTTACATCAGAAACACAGGCAGAGAGAGGTTAAGTGATTTGCCCAAAGTCACAACTGACAGTGGCAGAGCTCAATTGGAACCCAGGCCTATAACCTGTGCTATTGATGATACTACTGATAATGTGTATTTCAGATTGAACAGAGTTGTGTGGCAGACTGTGCTACGTGCTTCTCATTCTATCTGTCATTTGGCCTCCACAACCGTGTTATAGGAGTGGGAGCTATTGTTATTCCCATTTTACTGGAGACCAAGGCACCCAGAGGTAGAGTAATGCATGACATGACACTTCTGGGAGATGAGAGAGCCAGAATTTGAACTCTTCTCACTGCCCCAGAGCCTCCGCATTTTCTGTGATGCCGTACCTTCCCAGCAGAATTCCAAGGGGCTCACCCAGCCTGTCCTGGAACCATCCCTCACTCCTTCCTGTAGGGGAAGCTTCAGTGCTGAGATGCCCATGATACGGGACGCCTCTTGCCCCTGGCCTTTAGGGAACCTGGCTGACAATTGTATGTGTTAGGTTTGAATCTTGAAGGTTTTAGTCTCAAAGCGGAGCAAAGAAAACCAGGAGCCAGGCAGTAAATTTAGGGTAGGCTTTAATGGAGGCACTCCAGGGCAAAGTTCTATGGCCCCTCAAGGGAGTGAGGCCGGGGAAGTCGCACCCAGGGTGGATACAAACAGGTATTTATAGGGGAGGGCTGTTGGTGAGTTTTTTTCCATATATGGTATGGAATTGAGCAGGGTTCAGTTTCTGGTTCCCACCTTCCGGGGAGGGAGGAGGGAAGGGAAGGGAGCTGGAGTTAACAAGATGGAGGGGAGGGGTAGAGCTCACAAGATGGAGGCTCACTTTCCGGTCCTCCCGATCCCGCTGGCCCAAAAGTATGAGCTCTTGGAGGACTAATCTGGTCATACATGTATGTTATGTACTTATCTACATCAACTTAAGTCTGTCATTCTCGGTCTTGTTTTCTGCTTCTACTCTGAGACATGAGCAAGCTGAGGCTTTCTATTTTAGAGTTCATTAAAATGTGTCTGAATGCCTTTGAGCTTTGGTGTAACAGTGAATAGAGAGCTCATCCAATTATGCACTTTTGAAGTCTTTTAGGGTTGACTAGAACTTAGAACACAATATTAGGACTCGTGGTTGCAAATATTAGAAGCCTGACTCAAAAAGGCTTAAACAAAAAAGAGAATTTGTTGACGCATACAACAGGAAAGTCCAGGTGTTGACTTCAGGCTTGAGTAGATCCAGGTGCTCAAAGTATATCTACAGGATTCTGTTCTCCCCCATTGTCAGATCTGCTTTTGTTAAGAAAACTGTGAATATCCATGAAGTGACGGCAAATATGGCCCTAGCAGCTCCAGGCTTTCATTCTGCCACAGAGCCAGCCCAACAGAAAGGAAGCACCTCTTTCCAAGAGCTTCAAGAAAAATCCCCCACCTGGATCTTGATTGACTGGGGCCAGGCATTGGGGCCAACCCTTCCACAACCACATAGATGGGAGAGAGCAGGAGTGTCCCAAAAGGAAAAGAAATGTTCTGTCAAAAGAATGAGGGGTGCAGTAATAGCCATCCCCCACCAATATGATTGTGGGCCCTCTTGGCTGCAGAGCTGAGCCCTCCAGGAGGTCCTTGCTGGTGGCCAGCTGCTCAGAGGGCAGGGCATGTGTGGGGAGAGGCAGCCTGGAGACCAATTCTTTTCCAGAGTTACATTTCTTTCGGGCTTTTCAAGATATCAAATAAATCTTAAGCCCAGAGGTTGTGATTTCCAAAGACAAGGTCTTCTGTATTTTCTTTCTTTTCTGCCATATTATTCTATATTCTGAAAATAGCTTTATGGGTTTTTTCCTTATAAAAATGACAGGTGCATATTGTAATAAATTAAAATGTTATAAAGAAATAAACCAGAGAGAGCCAGTCTCATTGATGTTGGGTGCCTGTGAATAGCACATGTGCATGGTTAAGAGCTCCCATTTTTAATCCCTGCTCAAGCACTTGCTCCTTGGGCAAAGCACTCATTCTCACTACACGTCAATTTACACCTGTAATGATGGAATGCATCACAGTAGAGTCTTTATAAGAAACTATTGAACTCTTTTTGTGCCAGACACCTATTGTTTGTGTTTTATCATTTAATCTTCAAAACAGCCTTTTAAGGTGGTTACTGTCATCATCCCCATATTATAGGTGAAGGAATGAGGCTTACAAGGATGAAGTAATTTGCTCAAGACCACACATAGTGGATGCCGAGGCCTGGGCCACTCCCAGCTGGCCCCAGCACCCATGCTTTTACCCACTGCACTATACCCAGTGAGAGTTAAATGAGGCAATGCCTGGAAAGCTTTGGCACAGTGCCTAAGCAGAGCAAGCCCTCAAAAACTGTTTGTTTTTTTTTTTTAACAGCAGCAATACTGGTGATATAATGCAATTTTATATAAAAGAGATGATACACTTGGTACATTTTCTTTTACAGCTGCTTTTCTCCCTCAGTGAGGAGGACGAGCCTCTTAATTCCATCTTGTCTGTGAAACCAGAGGCAAGGAGATGATAATTGCCTTCTGCCCTTTCATCTTCCTTCCTGGGCTGCATTTGGGGACCAGAAGTGGGCTTTGCTATGGAATTATCAGCCACTCCTTCAGGGGTTTCTCTTTAATGTGAGGCCATTTTAATGAGGACTTCAGAATCTCATACCAGGGGTGGGGAGTGAAAATTAGTACAAGCTTTCTGAAAGATTCACATCTTTGAACCCAGCAGTTTTACTCTAGGATCCACAATTATGGATATGTGAAATCATTTAGCTGCCAACATATGCATCACAGAATTGTTTTTAATAGCAAAAGAAATAGGAAAACTGCAATGTCCAGATATTAGAGATCAGTTACATAAAGCACACTGTATTCATACTGTGGAGAACTTTGAGGTAACTGAGAGTGTTGTGGGGGGAGACTATTCAAGAACATTAAAGTTAATCATGACTATTAAGTGAAAAAAAGAAAAACAGGTTATAAAACAGTGTCCTTTCATCACTTACTGGATTTTATTGAGTGTCTACTGTGGGATACAGGAATGTATACACAGGATACAAAGGATGCAGGAATGGAGGAAAAACCCTGTCTTTCATGAGCTTATTTTCTATTGGGAAGGGGAAATAGATAACAAACCAATTACTAATTAATAGTTAATACATCAGTATATTAATTATTTTGTAATTAATTAACTACGTGCAATTATCTATCATTAAACATCAGATACAGAGAAGTATTCCATAGAAATATGGGAAATGAATATCAGAGTAAGAGGATAGATGTGATACCGTAGTAGTGGTATTTTAGCAAGGGTTCCAGGAAGGCCCCCCAAGAGGATTGATGTTTGCACAGAGACCTGAATGGAGTGACAGATTAAGTCACGAGACTGTCTGTGGAGAAGGGCATTACAGGCAGAGGGAACAGCAAGGTCAAAGCCAGTGTGATCCCATGTTTGTTAAAAGATCGTGTGTATGTTACACATACTGGAAGGTGCCCACATGTGCTCAGGAAAAGTCCATCCATGGCTTACTCTCCTCACTGAAGTCACTAACCATTTAAAAAGAGTAGTTCCCATTGCCACCATCACAGCTTTCTGGCCACTCCAGGTGGTCGCCCTGCTGCTGCTCCACAGCCTTTGTCTACTGAACTCTTCGTAGGAAGAGGGAAAACATCCTTCTCTTGAAAAACCTGGTCTTTCAAAGTAGCTCTGGTCCTGTGGCCCCTTCTGCACCAACAGGCTTTAGACTGATCTCTGGGTCTCTGCTTTCCCCTTGTGTGCATACATGCATCCACAGACGTGCGTGTGCTCACACACACATACACACTCACACATATACACACTACCACCACGAGTTCCTGTACCCCTCCCACCCTCCCAATCTCTGTGTAAGTTGATTAAGAACCACTCTGTGGAGAAGTCTGGAAGAACACTCATCAAATGTCAAGTTCCAATAGTACAACTTTGGTTGATTTTTTAAAATCTTCTTTTGCTTATTTTTATTTCAGTGCTTTTATGGTAATACATTTATTTGGTTAAAAGAAATTCAAACAGTATAGAATCATATTAGATTAAAAGTATTTCATGTCCCCATCTCCATGCCAAGCCCCAGTCCCCCAGATAATCACATTTAAATATTCCTGGGTGTTACCACTGTAGTTCTAAGTAATATGTTTTTCTTGCCGTTTCTTGATTTGTCAACTTCAGACTTTCATGAATAACCCACTTTCTTCTATTTCTTGCCCCTCCCCTTGAAGTTTTATTAAAACCTTTATTATACCCTAGTGACCTCTATGACTTTAAATAACCTATTGAAACCACTATCTTTACTCCATATACCTTAGACAGACCGTCCTGACTCCATTCTGTAAGATTCTGCCTCTGTTCAATAAGATGAGGAAATTAGCATCTCTGACTATCCCTATCTTTC
Organism: Cynocephalus volans; assembly: GCF_027409185.1. Taxonomy (NCBI): domain Eukaryota; kingdom Metazoa; phylum Chordata; class Mammalia; order Dermoptera; family Cynocephalidae; genus Cynocephalus; species Cynocephalus volans. The sequence goes on from NC_084470.1 coordinate 51,399,772, forward strand.
CTCCCTCTCTCTACATCCAGGCTTCTATCAGGATGTCGATGACTTTTAATTTTTTCTTTCATTATCAAGTGTAAATGTCTTGACAATATGGGCTTTTTATGCTTTGTCTATAAATAGGACATGAAAGTTAAACAGTATTTTAATTACATAAATATTATTTGCTATGGACTAAAGTTATGATTTAAAATCCATGGAGAGAAAAAATTGTGATCCTTGGCCATCTCTCTTTTTCCATTCCATAAGTTGAGAAAATCTTACGTTTAATTTGCTTTATATTTAGACATACTTTCTTGAGCTGTTTTGGTTTTTGTTTCTCCTGGAGCTTCTAGTTGTCTTTCTTTGTTCTTGTTCACAAAGTAAAGATGCAGCTCCTTCACCATTTCTCTTCATCCATGTAGCTTCTTAATTGTGTACCTATTGAATGGCCCATTTGGACTGCCTGCCTTCCAGATCCGCTACACTGTTGTGATCCTGGGAAAGAAGTCTGAAATCTTACATGTCTGAAAATGTCTTTATTTTACCCTCATCTGGTGATAATTTGTCTGAGCCTAGAATTCTAGTTCATGTCATTTCTTCTCAGGGTTTAGAAAACCCATCCTCTACTGTCTTGTAGCATTCAGTGTTACTGATTTAAAATTTTCGTGTCATTATTATTTTTGTTCATTGGCAAAATACCCTTTGTTTCTGCCTGGAAGCCCCTGAAGTCTCCTTATCTTTGAGGATCTGAATTTTCTTAAAGATGTATCTAGGTGGGTTTGTCTGCTATTTTTTGTTGTTGTTGTTTTGTTTTTTTGTACAAAGGAGTTTAGTTCTTTTATTCTTTCTTAGAGGGCCTATTTTCTATATACTTAATAATTTTCATATTTCTCTACTCTGCTTTATTTTGTATTGTGTGTTCATTTATTCTGTTTGGCCATTATAAATCCTTTTAACCTAAAGACTTTTGCCTTTCTCAGCTTGGGGAAATTTTCTTTTGTTATGTCTTTAATTTTTTTCCCCCTGTCTTCCATTTTCTCTTTTCTCCCTTTGTATAATTCTTTTAAATGCTGAACCTCTTGGGGGCCAAGCCCGTGGCGCACGGGAGAGTGCGGCGCTGGGAGCGCGGCGACACTCCCGCCGCGGGTTCGGATCCTATATAGGAATGGCCGGTGCACTCACTGGCTGAGTGCCGGTCACGAAAACTACAAAAAAAAAAAAAATGCTGAACCTCTTGAATTGATCCACCACATCCCTTTTTTCTTATATATCCTATCTTTCTATCTACTTGTTGTTCTGTGTTCTGGAAATTCTATATTGATTTTAACTTTAGATCTTCTATTAAATTTTATATTGAACCTATTTTTTATTTCCAGGAAATTGTTGCTCGTCCTCTAATTACTTACTTTTCATATCACCCTAGCCCGTTGTGTGGATGCAGTATCTTTTCAAATCACTATTGATATTACTTAACAATTTTAAAGCTCTTTTAGATACCCTACATTATCTTTATTTGCTCTTTCTTATTGTTTTTAGTTTACCTTGGTCCTGCCTTCTTATGCAATTGTATTGTTTCAAATGTCTGGTGATCCCTGGTTGTCTATTTATATTTTTCAACAAACGACTTAGTTGATTAATAATGGTGATCAGCATGGGCCTTCTCTGCCATTGGGTAGGTTATTATTCCCAGTAGACCTCTTTCTTAAAAGGGGACTGGGAAAGGGAGTCAACTGAGATCTCTAAGTTTGTGAGGTAGGCAGGCAACTGGCACATGGATAGGACCTGATGGGCAGGTGTGTGGGGGCTCCCCTGGGGCCAAACAAGAAGAGCTTCATTACTTGGTATTAACCTTCATATTGAAGTCCTAGCCCTTTCTCAAGTAGATAGTTAAATTTTAATAGAGAATGCCTTTCTATTTTCAGCTTAAGACAAAACATCCTTGGGCCAGTTTCCCATTTGTTTGGGAATAGGGATCTACACAACCATTAAATTACCTTCTGAACACTATGTCATAATCCAAATCTGCTCTTCGAATCAGCCAACTAAAAAGTGGACCTTCTAATCAGTGCTAGTTGTTCTGCTTGGAAGGACAACTTTCTCTGTTACCTATGCTATTATTCACTTTCAATTTTCCAGAAATTTATCAAAATTTCTGATTCTGCTATCACCCCTATTCTTCATTTTTTATAGGTTTCTTTCCCCTTGGTATCTTCTCACATTTTACTGGGGTCTGGGGAGGAAGAGCAGCTAAAGGTGTGTGCTTCTTCCTCCACTGGATTGAAAGCCTTTGTATTCATTTTGTTTTTCTGAATTTTCATTAAAAAGTGTGTATCACATTCACAGTAAGAAAGTAACAACAAAAGCTATTCTTAAAATAGAAGGCTTTAGAAATGTGTTCTTATTAGGTGTAAAAGAGAAGAATCTTGTCAGTGTTTTGTTTCGACCATTATAGCACTAACCAGGAAACCGCTCCCCCACAGGGCTTCAGTCCAAATGAGGAAGAGGCTGGTGAATTTTGCTATCCTATTTGTGCCTTTTGTTTTCCCAGGCTAGATTAGAAATGTTAATGCAGTAAGAGTGTCAAATATGAAGCCTGCTACTAAACAGCTGCATCAACTTTTGCTGCATAATAAACCACCCCAAAACTTAGTGGCTTAAATGGCAAGCATTTATTAGCTTGCTGTTTGGATGGACTCATGTGGATGGTTCTGCTGGTCTCACTTAGGGTCCCTCATGTGTCTTCAGTCAACTGGTGTTCAGTGGCCTCACTCACCTGTCTGGGGGTTGGATGGATGGCTATTGGCTGGGCAAGAGGGATGACTGGACCAAGTGTCTCTCATCACCCAGGAGGCTAACTTGGGCTTATTCACATACTGATGGGTTGCAGGATTCCCGAGAGCAGCAAGCGAGGAAACTGCAGGGCTCTGGACTCACACAGCATCACTTCCATCACCCTCTGTGGTCAGAACAAGTCACAAGGTCAGCCCAGATTCAGAGGGTAGAGAAATAAGCTCCATGTCTTGATGGAAGGAACTGGGAAGCACTGTAGCAACTTTTGCAATTCACCATTTAGTAATTCTAATTTTCTGTCATCTAATTCTCTGTTTTCCTCAGGCTTCTGAGGACGCAGACTCTGGAATGGTTCTACAATAATGTGAAGAGCCGCTTCAAGCGCTTTGGCAGCGCCAAGGTCCTGAAGAACCTGTACAGGAAACACCGGCTGGAGAGTGGAGCAGGCTTCGACATCCTCGGTACTCCGGCTGCCTGCTGCTCTGGGACTCTTTGGTGGGCTGGTGGGGTAGAAGAGGCCTGGCTAGGAGGCCCTGTACACTGGGTCTCACTCATCTAGGACAGAGAAATTTGTTTAACTACCCAATGCCTGTGAGGAGCAAAAATAGGACAGATACCATAGACTGGTGAGCTTTGACTCTTTGTTCTAGCATCCCCATTGGGATAGAGCTGATATGTTAGGAGCTGGAAAGACCAAACAAAGTATTTCTGAAAATTGTGGATATTTTAATTCTGGATCCCTGGGGATGAAAGATTCTTGATTGTCGTCCCCTAATGACTGAACTGTTGGAAAGTTATTTGCATTTAGTTACACAGAGTGTAGGTCTGCTCTCAGAGGATATGCCTTCCACTCTTTCTTCCTACTCCCAAATCCTATTCTTACCAGGCCCAGAATTTGATATAATGGGAGAGTTAAAAAAGCATCAGGTTCCTCCCAGGAAGCTTGAAGGATGAATTTTACCTATGCTGTTTTTATACCATTAAGACCACCAAGTTAATTCGAATGAGAAATTTTATAGACCAACCAGTAGAAAGAAATGGTTGTCAGAATAGGAACAGCATGTCTTCCAAAAAAGGCTGTTTTTTCTGTCTAGAGGCATATTTTTTTCCATCACTCTGCTGACACAGGTAAATGCTTTTTGTCCATGAGAAACAGGGAAGAAAAAAATCTGATCCAGCTCATTTGGAGCCTTTTTACTCTCATTATTTTACATTGTTGTATTCTCAGTAAAGTCTTTGGTTGTGTCTTATCTAAAAATATGCCAACCAATTAGGCAAGAGAGAAAATAGGATGGAAGTGTTAAATGTGGAGAATCATTAGGGCCTTTTGTGGTTGTCACAATCACTGTCTTTCAAACTACTCAGGAAGCCTATAGCTAAGACAGCAGTGCTGAAGGTTTCCACATGTTATTATTTTCTTCTCTTTATTGATTTTTCTAAAAAATTTTCTCTAGGAATGGAGGCAAAAAAGAAATGAAGCTGAAAAGTCATGCTGTTAACAGTTTTTCAACCCAAAGAGATATCTCAAGAAGATATCTCCAGAATAGAATTGTCTGTCTCATTTGTATCCCATATTTTCTTTCCTCTCTTGTGCATCCTCGGTCCTGCTTTATGTACCCTTTTAAATGTCACCAAATTTAAACCTCATAGCTGTTCTGTACCACTTAACACAAATGGAAGAAAAAAGCAAGCACGTGTGGAGAATCCTGTAGAACAGAGCACAGTTCTGATTTCTTTCCCGTTTCCCTAAGGCCCTGCGGGTGGACAAGGCAGACGTGAATCCCAAGTGGGCTTGAAATTTACGAATGTCATTTTCAGAGGAAAATCATTTGCTGAGAATAAGTGTCTGCCACAGTTGAAGCAGATTTAAGTGTTGGGCCCTCTGTGATTCACCACTTTCTTCATCTGAGCCTCATCATAGCACTTATCACACAGGATTCAAGTGATGGTTTGCACAACCGCCTCCCTGCCGGACCATGATATGCAGGTGGTAGTGTCTTTATCTCTGTTCCCAAAGCATGGCTTAATGCCTGGCACAGCTTATGTCCTCAGTATTGCCCTAGTTCAATTTTAAAAGCATTTTATGGATACAAAGAAATTTCACAGAAGTATTAGAAGCAGTTGCTGTAATATAATTGGTACCTCCATTTAAACTAAGATTTCCTTTTGATAAACATGAGGACAAGCAGAGAAGAGATGATTTATGAGATGGTACTCAAACCTATAAAGCCATTATCATAAAACAATGAGATGTATTCTACAAGCCACGTAGGAAATTTAGTTACAACTCAAGTATGGAGAAGTCTTCCAGTGCTCAGGTGGCCTCCTGGTTATGTGGGACGACTGGAGAGCCATTAGCATTAGCTTTTACCTATCACCCAACACCCTTGGTAGGTTTGTCTTCTGCCATCTTCAATCCTCATGACACATTAGAACCACCTAGGAGTTTAAGAAAAAAAATCTCAATGCCCAAGGTCATCTTCCATCTCCAGTCAGTTACTTCAAAATCTCTGGAAGTGGGATCCAGTATATGTATTTTTTAAAACTCCCTGCGTTATTTTAAGGTGCCAAGACTGAGGACCTCAGCTAGAACTTCACAATAATTCGTTCAGCAGAGTTCCAAATAAGATGGTTTCATCTTCAACTCCATCTAAGGGTACTTATTTTCAGAATTTTGACTGTAAAAACATAATACGCAAAATCTACAGTGTGCAAGGCATATGCTGTGCTCCAGGACCTTCAGTGTAAAACTCCTCTCACCTATGAAATGTCCCCAATACACAGACCAGGGTAGTTTACCATAAAAACACTCAGTCCATTGAAAATTCATTTAGTCCACAGAATCTTATGGATCACCCATCACATGCACACCAGTCCCTCCCCAACCCTCCCAAGCTAGCCTTACTCCTTTTCCTGCAGCCCACATCAAGTGACCAGATTAGACCTAAAAGCAGACACAGTACTTTTGTCACATATATCTACAATTTATTTATTTCTTCAGTAAACATTTATTGAACACCTACTCTGTGCCTACCTGGTTTAAAAGTTAGGGTGACAACATGGGTAAGACCCCGCCAACATTCACAGCCAACATTCCGTGGAGAAGTCAGATAAGTAAACACACTTATAAGTAGTATAATGTCCTGTGGTAATGAGTACTCACATGGCTTAACTGATAGACCCAGCATGATATTTTTAACAATTATGCTAAAAAGAAGCACTACATGAAAAGGTAAAAGTGGCCATTACTAATATACTTAATCTTCAGACAAATGGAAAAATAATTCATGCTTTTATTTAGTATTGGATAAATAAAATGGGAAAAAATAAACCTTGCATTTATTTATTAATAACTCTATATTTTTGATATGATTCTTGGAAAGGTCTATTGCATTTTCATCTGAAATTTGATTGACAAATTGATCTTTTGGAAATGCTGAGCCAGGTGAAATCAGAGGTTCCTCCAGCTCAGGAAAAATAGTGAGATGTTGTCTGGATGCCGAGTCAGAGCTTTCCAGAACAATTCAATTGCTTTTTGCCCTTGGAAAAAATCACATCATCCTAAATAAAACTGACTCTCCCACCTGTGAATTTAAAGGGAAACAGAGGGAGAGTTGTTCTACTAGAAGACGTAAAGTCATGCAAAACCAGAGCTTGTCCACAGGTGAGCTCAGTCTTTCAAAGACGTTTCCAAATCTTCACCTCTCTCCTCATCCCCCACCAGCCTCCCCATCCTCTCCTCTCCTCCCAAGGCAGGCAGTGCACACCAGGCAGGGACTTCCTGGTCTTCCTTCCCGCTGCTGCAGTGGGGACGCTGCCCCCCTTCTCTGTTGCCTGCCCCTTCCTTTGCCCTTTGCATCTGATCCCTTCCAGAAAGGTGTCGAGGTCACTCCTTCTTGTCTATTCAACCTCTCTCAACTAGGTCGTTCCTATTGATTTATAAATGTACCTAAGTCTCTCCCTTTCCTGCACTCTCCCTTAAATGAGTTTTCTCCACTGATTGCCCTGCCATTCTCTTTCCCATCACAGTTGAACCTCAAAAGTGGGCTCTACTCAGGACTTCCATTTCCTGCACCCATCCTCTCCCCCTTCCAAGCTGTTTTCCACACAGCAGCCCCCTAGTGTACTTTTAGAGGCATAAATCTGACCAGGTCACTTCTGTGAAACCTTTAATGGCTTCACATGGCTATTAAGATAAGGATCCAAACACTGATGTGGCCGCCATGAGCTGTGTGGTCTGTCTCCCCTCTGCAGCACAGCCACACTGCCTCTCGCTCAGGACCTCGGATGCACCCTGTTCTCCCACTGCCAGGTTCTGTGCAAGCTGTTTGCTGTGCCCTGGCTGCTCTCCCATCTCCCACACCCCCTTGACTGGTTCCTCACTGACTGGGTCAGTGTTCTCTGCTGAACACTTTCACTGTACTGTGAACCACCCCATCAGAGCACTTAACATACCTCTAAGTTCATATTTATTTATACGTCTTTGATTAATGGATTCTCCCCCATTAGACTCTCAAGTTTGTCAGGGTAGAGAGGATTTCTAGCTTTGCTCACCAATGTACTCCTGACACCTGAATTAAGGCCAGGCACCTAGAAGATGCTCATGGACTATTTGCTAGATGAATGAATATATACTGGATGTCACATGCCAAAGTGAGATATTTGCACTTAGATGGGTAGGCTGGCAACTGAGAAGATGACTTATCCTAAAATTTTATTTTATAAATGAAGAAACTGAGACCCAGGGAGACAAAGTTCCTTCCTCAAGGTCACAGAGCTAGAATAAGTGGACCTCAGGCTTTTGAAAGCCTGGTCAAAAAACACAAATGCAGAAAGCGGCATGTGGTCAGGCTGAATTACTATGACTGGCTGCACACTAACAGCTTACTTCATGCAGGCCGCAGCCTACTACCTCCACTACAGATTCCTACAGCAAACACCTTTAGAGTTTCCCCATAGGAGCCCCCATGGCAGCCCATCCAAGAAAGCACAGGGTATGTGATATGTATTTAAGGTCTTTCGCTCAGTTTGACTTGGTGTCAGTGGCATTCACCCCTCTTTGAGCTAAGGGGAACGTAGGCCCATATTTATTTTCTTGGTTCTGTAAAACTGCTTTCAACCGGCATCCAACTCAATAATTTTTTTTTTTTTTTTTGAGCCACTTGCTGTCTAGGTGCTATCTTGGGCACTGAGGTACAGTGATTTCAAAAAAAAAAACCACACACAAAAAAACACATCTCCACCTTTAAAGATCTCATGTAGTAATTAATATGGGAACACAGTTAGCAAAAATCACTAACTTAAAAAAGGCTTTTAAAAGCAGTTAGCCAGTTGTTCTTCCCAGACTGGAACTACAACCAAGGTTGCATGTTCAATTTAGAGAAGACCAGAGAAGGGCAGCGGGTCTTAAAAAGTCAAATACCCCGGTTCAGCTTGCTTCACTCACTCATCTTACTTCACCAGGGTTGTGTCACATGCACTCTTTTCTACAGAAGAGAATGATGGCAGTTAAATCGTCAGCTAAGGGCAACTGTTTGGATTGATGCCATAGACTCCAGCTAAAAATGTGTGTGATGTCTCATCACACATCAAAGGAGTGGGCTATTGTTAGTCCTGTTTTTCCAGTAAGAAAGCCGAATGTTAGAGAGGTTAAGTAACTTAATCAAGGCAACACAACCAGTAATTTGCAGGTCCAGGAATTGACCTCACATCTCTCAGACTTCAATCTGTTGTTCTGTCTTTGGCTGAATATTGCCTCCAAAGAAAGTATTAAAAGGAAGCCGGGGGTGGCAGCAAATGCTACACTGGGAATTAGTGTGAGAAGAAAAAAGCAATGGGTCAAAAATTGTAGGATTATTGTGGGACCCAATGATCCTCTAAACCTATTTGCAAGGCTAACTTAATCAAAGTGGGTCATGGTGATCTGCCAATTCCCTGACACAGTGCATCAATGCTCATTGCAAACCTTTGATATTAATTCCATCTCTCTCTCTCTCTCCCCCATCTAGGAGGAAGCTTTCTCGAGTCAAATCTGGAGAATGAAGGGAGCATTTCAGGCAGTGACTCAACCTTTTATAGGCAGTCAGAAGGTAAGGCTGTGCTGTGGATTGATTGAATTATGTCCCCCAAAGTTCATGTATTAGAAACTTAATTCCCAATGTAACTGTTGAGGGTGGGAAATCCTATTATGGTAATTGAAAGATGGGGCCTTAAAGAGGTGATTAGATTGTAGGACCATGCCGTAGTGAATGGATTAAAATGGTGATCAGGGGTGTGGTTCTGAGGGCTTTAAAAGGAGAGCACGTGATAGTCTCTCTCTCCCTGCTCCACCATTTTCTGCCATGTGAGACCCCCTGCATTGCTATAAAGCCACCTTCAAAGAAGACCCTCACCAGATGTGTTCCCTGGACTTTAGACTTCTAGTCTCTGAAACTGTAAGCAATAAATTTCATTTTCTTACAAATTAGCCCTGTTCCAGATATTTTGTTATAAGCAACAGAAATGGACTAATACAGGTTGCTTAAGTGTTTACAGCTACTGGGAAGATGGAGTTATAAAAAACACCTTCAGATATTGTCAGGGTCTCCCAGTTGCATAGTTACCCCTGGATGCAACTATTTATTGCTATGTGTGAGTCCCCATGGATCTTCTTATTATTGCCATCTGTGTGAATCCGTCATCAAAATAGGTGAGTATATCTAAAGTGTGGCCTAGAAAACTGCATTCACTACCCAACTGCTTGACACTTTAAGATTGACTAGTCAATGTTCTTCCAAAGTTGGAACATAAGGGCCGGCCCGTGGCTCATTTGGGAGAGTGTGGTGCTGATAACGCCAAGGCCCTGGGTTCAAATCCCTACATAGGGATGGCCGGTTAGCTCACTTGGGAGAGCATGGTGCTGACAACACCAAGTCAAGGGTTAAGATCCCTTTACTGGTCATCTTTAAAAAAAAAAAAAACAAAGTTGGAACATAGCAATCAATCCACTCACTTGTGCATCCCATATTAAAATATTCTTATAGACAGTGTATCATTTACTGATTAACTTCCACTTTTTTATACCAGTATAAAAAAAGATGGAAAATATAGTGTCTATATTCAGGGAGCACTTAATGTGATGACAACTTAAATTTTATACCAATATAAAAAAGTCTCCTTAGAGTGGTTAAAAACAAAACAAGCTTCTAATTTCAAATGAAACACATCACTTCAATTCCTTCTCTGAAGCACTGGACATTGATGGTCAGTGTCTCCTGAATCACCCTCCTCCTGTGGCCCCCACAGCTCTTCTGAACTCTCTCTTTCTCTCTTTGGGTACTATGATGGTAAGTTTTATGTATCAGCTTGACAGGGCTAAGGGATGCCCAGATAGCTGGTAAAGCATTATTTCTGGGTGTGTCTGTGAGGCTGTTTTCAGAAGAGATTAGCATTTGAGTCAGTAGACTGAGCAGAGAAGATCCACCCTCACAAGTGTGGGTGGGCATCATAAACATGGCATCCAAAGCCTTTCTGGTTATGACCCAGGTGCTTGCTGTCCAGGGATCTGTGGGACCTGGTAATTATTTCTATCACAGGGATATTTGTACATGCCTCTTAGCAGTTACTTACATGCCTGATCACCCAATAGTTTGGAAAGCACATGAGAGCATGGACTCAGCTTGTCCATCAGGGTATCACTGGGGGCCATCCCAGAGCCTAGCACATGGGAGGTGCTCAGTAAATGTCTGTTTAATTCAACGAGAATTTGTGCCCTCTTCTGTGAAAAATACTCTCATGTGTATCTTGAAGAAGAGAGATAGGAAATACAGTGTCTATCTCCAGGGAGCACGTAATGCGATGACAACTTAGATTTTATAGGCTCTGCTTTTGAGAACATTGGGAAAACGATGTGTTCAAGCAGCCGCACTGCAGCGTGCAGAGTCCCTGGCTGGGTTGCCCTACACGGCTCTTTCATGACTGTCCTAGCCAGCCTGTGATGCACTCATCAGCTGGCTATATCACTCTCACCTTAACTGGGCTGGTTTTAGAGATTTTATTGTTTCCCAAGTAGCACTTTTTGTCCACATTTGTGTCTTTTGAAGTCTAAGAAGCTTGAATTTTTTTTTTTTTTTTGAGTGAGTGATTAATTAGTGAATTGATGTATTTATACCATCTCATTCCACAAAGAATTTTTGGCTGCTTACAGGAGATCTGCTTGTGTTCTATAACACATGGCTAGGAGATTATAAACAAAAGCAGGAGGTTGAAATTGGGGAAAGGGAGACCCAGGCACCCAGCCTTGCAGACCCATTCTTGCACCTGGTGTGACTTGGGCTTCTGGGGTAAACTATGTAAGGGATGACAGAAATTCTCACAAGAAACAAAAATCTGGTATCTCAAGAGAAGCAATTATGTCACCTGGGGAAGTCCTTTGATTTGGAGGTAGTTCCTCCCATTTCTTGCCATGCCTAAAACTGTGTTTGCTAATACACAAATGATATGTGTGAAATGAAAATATGATAGCACTATTTTATAAAATCATGTTAGCTTGTATTCATCTCACTTTTGCAGTTAAAATCAAGGACTGTGGAGACAGAGCACTGAATTCAAATCTTAGCTCTCTTATTGTCTCACTCTGTAACCTTGGGCAAGTTAATTAATCACTCTGTGCTTCAAATTTACCATTTGTAAAATGGCACCTACATGATACCTACTCACTGGATTGTGGTAAGGATTAACTGTGATCATGTATGTGAAACTCTCAGCCTGGGGCCTGGCATGTGGTTGAGTTCTGTTAGGTTGGCCAGTGTTGTTGCTGATACTGGTTTATAGTCTAAATATTCTTCCATGGATTTTGTATCTGCATTAAACTATAGGCACAGCCCAGTGCCCATAGGACATTTAATAACTGTTATCTCTGTCATCACAATGATACATTATATGCACAAAGTCAAACATAATCTTTATTTGAGAAAGTTATGAAGAACCATTATTTCCTTATATTAAGCCCTTCTGTACAGTCATTTTTAAGCCACTCTGAATGCCTGGACCTGTGCTTAGCATTAGGGTACAACAATGAATACGATCAATTCTTGCTCTCTGAAAATGACATGTGGGAAGGGGACAGGGGGATGGCACTTTCTGGCTTCAATGAAAGCAAGCCCAGAACCTCAGGTGGACACCCAGTCAAGGGAGGGGCTGACCGATCTGAGAAGGTTTTTCAGAGGAGGAAGCCTTGGGCCAAGACTTCGGGTCCCAGGGAACCAGCTCAGTTATGGAACAGGAGACTGGAGGAAGGCGGAGCGAGGTAACAGTCATGAAGACAGAGATGGCAGTTCTCAAAGAATCCCAGATCATCTGTTGTGTCTGGGGTGCAGGAGGTAAATGATGAGTGAGTGGCAGTAGTGAGGCGGGTGAGAAGGGCCAGGGACTTATATGCCACCATAAGCAGTTTGGAACTTAGCCTGAGCCTACGAAGGGTTTAAGTGGAAGAGCTTAAAGTGGATCAATGGCTTTACTTGTCACTTCCTTTTAGAAAGTGCTCCATGTTCTGTTTCTTGTCTAGGACATAGCATGATGGACACCTTGGCTGTTGCCCTGCGGGTGGCTGAAGAGGCCATTGAGGAGGCGATCTCCAAAGCAGAAGCCTATGGGGACAGCCTGGTAGGGCCTCCCCTTCTCTCCAGGGGGAGGTGTGGAGGTGTGGGTAGGGGTCCTGGCCACTGAGAGAAAGTGTAGGTCATCAGGAAATCCATGTCACAGCAGCCTTGACTAGAGCAGTAGCTGACCTCCACCCACACTTGTGGTCAGGACTATCCTGAAAAAGCGGTTGCCAAGTCCTCCCAAGCCCACCCTCACACGTGGCTATTCTCTTCCCTCCACAGGACAAGCAGAATGAGGCCAGTTACCTGCGGGACCACAAGGAGGAGCTCACTGAGGAACTGGCCACAACGATCCTGCAGAAGGTAGGTGGGCAGGGGCAGTCCCGGGGAAGAAAACACGGGGAATGTCTTGGGCACTGTTCATGTGTGCCTCCTCACTTGTCCCTTCTGGCTTGTGCCTTTTGTGCTCTGGGGCCCAGTGCAGTGGTTTGCATTGCACTGCAAACTCTAAGCAGTTGGATGTTTTGCCTTTAGGGGTTGAGTTGGTGGATGAGAAACCAGCAGCTCAGCACTGAGCAGGCTACTCCTTGGCTGGGTGTGTGTGTGTGTGTGTGTGTGTGTGTGTGTGTGTGTGTGTGTGTGTGTGTGTGTGTGTGTGTGTGTGTGTGTGTGTGTGTGTGTGTGTGTGTGTGTGTGTGTGTGTGTGTGTGTGTGTGTGTGTGTGTGTGTGTGTGTGTGTGTGTGTGTGTGTGTGTGTGTGTGTGTGTGTGTGTGTGTTGGTGGATGAGAAACCAGCAGCTCAGCACTGAGCAGGCTACTCCTTGGCTGGGTGTGTGTGTGTGTGTGTGTGTGTGTGTGTGTGTGTGTGTGTGTGTGTGTGTGTGTGTGTGTGTGTGTGTGTGTGTTGGTGGATGAGAAACCAGCAGCTCAGCACTGAGCAGGCTACTCCTTGGCTGGGTGTGTGTGTGTGTGTGTGTGTGTGTGTGTGTGTGTGTGTGTGTGTGTTGGTGGATGAGAAACCAGCAGCTCAGCACTGAGCAGGCTACTCCTTGGCTCTGTGTGTGTGTGTGTGTGTGTGTGTCGTGTGTGTGTGTGTGTGTGTGTGTGTGTGTGTGTGTGTGTGTGTGTGTGTGTGTCCTGCCAGTACTTCCCAAAGAATCTCTCCATGCCCTGAGCTGTGCTTTATGTGATGTACCAGTTAATTACTGCTAGGGGGTGGAGCTCAAAATTCTAACCCTGTAGTCAGGTAGTTGGGTTTTCTGGCTACCAAATCCCTTCCTGAAGCTATCTAAGGGCCCCACCTTGAATTGTCTCATTAGCATAACAAAGACACTCTTATCGCTCAAAAAATTACAAATATCTGGAAGCTCTGTGCCAGGAACTAGGGATGAAGACCAAACAGATCTATTTTATGACACCACAGTGTTTTTCCTGCTTACACATTCACAGTGGCTCCACTTCCAGTTGTGGGTTGGGGCCCAGTCCACTGTGGTATGTTCATTCTGGGCCCAACTGAGAGCACATCAGCTACTCGCAGCCAAGGCAGAAGCACGAGAGAGCAAGAGGGAGCAAGTGGTGCCTAAAAGGCTTGGCTCAGCCAGACAGCTGTCACTCACCCCTCTCACATGCCATTGGCCAGAGCCAGTCACACAGTTGATCCCAAAGCCGAGAGCTGGGATGTGGGAGGGACTGCAAAAGTCACATGAAAAAGGGCTGTATACAGGGAGTGTTGAAAACGTTCAGCCTTCCCTTTTGGTCACAATAATTCATGTCTCATCCACATGCCAAGTACACTCCCCTCACCCAAAGATCCCCAAATGTCTCATCCAATCACAATTCAAAGTACATTTGATCCATATTCAGCCCCTTTTCAGCTGGAAGTCTGTGAACTAAGCAAACAGATTATATTCCCTCATGTACCCAACATACAGTGTTGGAAGAGAGGCAGAGAAACAGCACTAACCCCACCCACCTGCAAAGAGGAAGAATGGGAGACACAGGAGGTCACCAGTCCACAGCAGTTCTGAAATCCCACTGGGCACATGAGGCCAGGTCCTCAGCCTGTAGGTAGGGACTGTGCCTTGATTAGGCTCCAGGCCTGTCCCTGGGCATGGCACCTCAGTTCACTGATCTCCTTGGCTCTCAGCCTCCCTTTTCATTATCCTGTCTTGTCTAAAAGGGCATTGAAGAATATGCTCATCTTGGTGGCTCAGCAGTTTTCTTGGCTGCTTTCTGCCTGTAGGAAGTTGGGAACCCAGAGACCTTTGTACAAATGGACTCACTTAATCCAAACAGCTGTGTCAACACAGCCCGTGGTACAGTGAGCTGGAGCTGAACCATTCCTGATGACTTTTGGTACTGCCCCCTTCATAGAACTTCCAGATTCTTCCTAAGTCAGGATGTATAGCCAGAGATTTGGGGTTTGAGATTTAGCTCCATCATTTAGTAGCTATGTGACCTTAATTGATAACTTTATCTCTCCGAGCCTGTTTCTGTAAAATTATGGTATGTACCTCTTAGTTTCATTTTGGGGATTAAATGAAGTAAAGCATATACATATGGTACCATCACAGAGTCTGACACGTGGCAGGCACTTAGTAAATAGAAGAAGCTGTTAACATCATAAAGGATTATTTGTAAACTATGAAATGCTTAGATGTTCAAGGCTATAGTTGTACTGTTTTATCATAAGGCAGGTCTGAAACAGGCTGGTGTTCTGTTGAAACTAAGCTCTTAAGGGGCAGAAAAAAAAGTACAAAGATGGTCCCAGTTACTCCACATAGCATCTGGGGTTGTCTTCAATATCATGTCTCCTTTTGTCCCCACCTCCCTCCCCAGATCATAAGAAAACAGAAGAGCAAAAGTGAGCAGCAAACAGAAACAGAGCTGGAGTGGCCACAGCCCCAGGGCCGCAGTGCAAAGGCAGCCGGCGAGGAGACCGCAGCCTCCCCGGGGGGCCACCGAGCTTCTGCCAGCCTCTGGGTGAGTCCCGAGCCATGCCCGCCACCCCCACAAAAACACCTCCACATGTTCAGTCAGAGCCGTCCTCCCCGTAGAAATGGGGACATGACGCTTATCCATGTGTAGCTGACTTATGTACCCACCAGCCAGCGTGAAGGGTCCCAAAGGACAGGGAGAGACACTGAGAGAGTGTGTCAGAGGGGCAGGAGGGGCGAAGGAAGCAAAGCTGAGAGAGACAAGACAAACGGACTATTGATGAATGCAGAGGTGAGTCTCTAAACAGACCAGTTTGGGAAAAATGAAGATGTCAGTGGCTGCATTTTTTTATTCATTCTGAAAGGAGTTGTACTGAGTCCTTTGGGGAAAAAAATAGCTTTACGAGGGTCATGTATGTTCTTATACCTAGATCACTGACTTTACTGAAACTGAGAAGTGACAGCAAGAAAATTGCCACTGCCATTTAAGCCACCAAAATGGTCACATCTGGATAGGGTCAGGAAGTCAGGATGTGGAGCCAGCCTTTTTGTCTGTCACCCTGAACTTAAGCCAAGGGCTGAGTCAAAAGGCACAGGGGCCTTCCTGTGGGCCCAGCGTCTGGGGCGTTTCACATGTGCCATAGAGTGGCTGAGCCCACAGCATCCTTTGTTGCTGGTGTAGGGACACCAAGCAGAGGACGCAGGGTGCTGGGAAAGGAGCTGGGTGCGGCAGGTACAGCAGGTGCAGCCGGAAACTGAGGCACACTGGTCGGCAGGACTCGGGCCCTGTCAACTGTAGGTGTCCTTGGTCAGAGCATGGAGCAGGGACAGGGCAACACACAGGTGCAGCTTAACACTGGGGAGTCTGACATGGGAAAGGCAGAACCAGGTGTTCTCCCTGCTCCCCCGGGGGTCCAGTGGCATTCATCCTCATGTGAGCAGATTAAAAAATGGGTGTGCAAAGCAGCGATGGGGTAGACAAGCAATTCCAGAGAGATCATCATAGCCTCACCTGCATCCTCTCCAGCCACAGATGCAGGGGTTGACGAGGAGTGTCTCTGTGGCTTTATCAGAGATTTAACTTCATTGATCTATCAGCAGAGCCTTCTCCTGTCAGCATGCTGTCAGCTTGTTGTCAGCTTGTTTTACTGCTGCTGTCCTGTGCTCAGCACCAAAGAGAACAAAATAAGTGGAAGACTTGGTCCCTGCCCTCCAAACTTTATAATATAGTTAGCCAGGCAGGAGGGGTATGGTTAAGATTGATAAAAAGGAGATTGTAGGAGACAGTTCATAATTGGGCACTCAGGTGAAAGATTGAGACTGGAAATGGATTTGGAATTTGGAGGGGCCCTTCCAGCAGTGAGGGGTGAAGGCCTCCTACTGGACAGAGCTGGGGAGCAAATGTCCTTTCAATAGCCTGTCATTCAGACTTGTCACTAAATCAGGCCTGCCGTTCCTGGGCTCAGGCTGCATGTACAATGTCACCTTGCATTTGGGAAGTCTTTCTGAAGCATTTTCTGCAAACTCAAAGAGTCAAGTTGGGGGGGGGGGGGGGTTCTAGAAAGTGAAAGTCTTTGCCAGCACCCCAGACTTACCCGTGAGTTGAGGGGTGAGAGGCAAATACAGGGAGCTTGGGTCCTGCTTCTGCCACTCCCGGGGTGGGATTCTGGGTTTGCCCTTGAGTAGCTCTGTGACCTTGAGCAACTGTTTAGTTTCCTGTCTGTACAAGAGGGATAATAAGACTGGCCCCAAAGGATGGCTCTGAGGATTTCTCGTGCAGTCAACACGGTCTTTATTGAGCTTCTACTGTGTGTGAGGTGCTGTGCTAGGTGCTGCAGAGACAGGGGTTCCTGCAGATACCACAGAATCCACCATAATCTAGTGGTGAGACACAGCATAAACAAGGAGACACAGGGGTACAGATTCTAGTCATTAATGTCAAGAGGATAGAGGGGAGGGAGGATTAGTGGCAGGTGAATGCTTGGTTAGGAGCAGCCTTTCTTAAGAGGTGACATGAAACCAAGACTTGAAAGATGAGAGCTTTGGGAGCATGGCAGGAAGAGCATTCCCACAGGGGAACAGCATGCACAGAGGCTCTGAGCAGGGAGGAATTTGGTCTGTTCAAGGAACAGAATAGAGGTCATGTGGCTCGAAATGGAGACTAAGGGACACAGGGGCAGATGACTAAATGAGAAGTGAATATAGGCCACTTAGCACAGAGGTGTCATCCCCCAAATGATAGTTACTGTTCTATTATTACCTTATTTCTACATTTCAAAGTCAAGGTCATTGTATCCCTAAAGTTCTCCCTATGAGTTACAAGCTGGACCTCACGTGTTTTGGTCAGCTAGACCACAGGCCCCAAGAGCAGCAGCTCTTGGTGTGTCACTGACCCCTGCCTGCTCCAATTCTCAGGCCACCTGCCCCCACCAGCGGTCCCCATCGCAGGTCCTCACAGGTGCCCTCCCTTCCCTCCCACACATGGCCGGATGGCAGCAGCTTGCTTCTCTTCTGCAATCTTAGCTCACCCACTGGAACATCTCTATCCACTCCCTGTATCCTGTTCTTCCTTCATCAGAGGGCAAAA
This sequence comes from Cynocephalus volans, assembly GCF_027409185.1. NCBI lineage: Eukaryota > Metazoa > Chordata > Mammalia > Dermoptera > Cynocephalidae > Cynocephalus > Cynocephalus volans. The sequence continues at coordinate 51,417,642 of NC_084470.1, forward strand.
GCTCCTTCCCTGACCTGTTTCGTGCCCCCTCGCACTGAAGAGACTCACTCCCCAGAAACAGGCCTTTCCTGGTATTTCCTATTCATACCAGCTGACTGCAGCTCTGCACAGTAACTGAAGTTCTCATGCAAACCCTGTGAACAGAGAGACGGCGGGGTTGGGGGAGGGGCATCACAGGAAACTTGAGTAACAATGGCAGTAATGGAGGGATTGTCAGACATCTATAGTAATAACATGTGACCAGTATCTTTCCTTTACATAAACTGTATGTGCAAAGGGCTTTCACATGTATCGTTCATCAGATCCACATGACAGCACCCTATGTTAGCTCCATTTTACAGAGGAGTAAACTGAGGCCTAGCCAGCCTGAGCCCTGGAACTAAGTGGGTATCAGGACTAGAACACAGGTCTCCCTGCTCCGAGTCTTCCCCACACTCTGCTGTCTCCCGTTTCACTGGGAAGCTCTGGCTATGGAATGCCCACTTCCTGACCAGATGTTCACTGGGTCTCCTTATCATGCGTATGGTTAAAGCTGGAAATGGTGCTCCTCCTACCTCCTGGAGACCGGAGACACTCTCTGTATGTCAGTAGAGATGTGGGCGGCGGACTCTCATAGGTACCACGAGTCAGACGGTGGGCACAGCAGTGATTACAGGCTGCAGTGCACCTCATTCAACAGCGGGACAGCAGAGGTGTCTTATCCACATTCCTCAGCCAAGCACCGGCTAAAAACAGCTTCAAAAAATAATAATGATGCTACCCAAGGGGGAGCTCCCGCCTGGCTCATCAGCTTGCTGGAAAGAACTCAGTCCACCTGAGGCACAGGATGGCCACGGGCTGTTTTCACCGAGGCAGCTGTTGAGAGGCTCAAGCCAGAGTCTCACAAGATTCCCATTTGGTTTGCTAAAGCAAATACCTCTCTGGGTCTGATTCTCTTGTTAGAACACATCTTGCCAATCACCTGCCTCCTGCCCAGCATAACTCATGGCTGCAGCTCTGACACTAAGGAAGAGAACTTCAGCATTTCTTACTTTTTTATTCTTCAGGCAGATAACAGAATATGATTTATGTCTAGATTTTGATATAGAAATAAGACCTAATGGAAGCCCCTCCCTGATTCCAAGGTTTTTTTGAATTTCTGTTATATAGCACTTGCAAACTGTGTTCCTCTTCCCCAGTCTTGAATCTACCTTTGTGGGAGAGGGGTGGGAGAGGACTGTGAGGCTATAGTTTGAAAAAGCCCTATAAAGGATATTGATGTACCCCTTGGGTGGGCACCCCTCCTGGCATAACACTTTAATCACCCAGATTAGATAATATGCTGGACGGGAGCAGAGTCCCCTTACAGAAGGGACTAGGTCATCAACTGGCTCCTATTTCTGCAACCTTCACTTTTAAACTGGACATTTGATCAAGGAGGCTTCCTCCTTCTTCTCCCTTTGAGTTCTCACCATCCCATGATTTGCAATATGTAATCTGCACATTTTTTGTCAACAATATCAGGCAGAAAGAAGTGCGCACTTCATCTTCCTCCAACCTCACACTTGTGGGGAGCTGCCCAAGCAAAGCAGCCTGAATCTGGAGAAATTAACATTAAAGAGAAAACCATTAAGCATCCAGCAGGGTCCTGGCACAGTTTTCCCCTTTGAGGAGCCGTTATTAGTCCCTTCATGATGGTCAGTGATCACGTACACTGTGGCTTTTCCGAAGCTCAGCATTGGGTGTGTGGTAGGCATCCTGCAGCTACAGATCGTGGCCAACTGATGGCAGAATGTGTCGATTTGTGGAGATTTAGTCAAGGCCTGGACTTGAGTCCTTTTCCACCTGTGAAGGAAGGAGAATGTATTGATTAAGGTCCCAGCAAAAACAGCGGGATCCGCACCCTTGTAAATGACCATCTTTAGTTCCTGTGTGGTTTGAAGACAAGAGCTGTGATTAAAGCTTTTAAACCCATTATCTGCGTGGAGAGCTTGCACATTTCCCAGCTCTTGGAGATAAGAATGCATCGTATTGAGTCTTGATTAACTGGCTCATTTGAAAAGGCCTACCCCAAGTTCCAGCGGTTCTAGAGACCAAGAAACCTGCACCCAGCCACTGTCCGAAGTGGTGGGATGGAGTTACTCGTCCGTCCCCACCTGGCTCCAGCCATCCAAACTTAACGGGCTCACAGGACACTCTGAGGTAACCCGCAGCTCCCACACTGACCAGCCCAGGCAGATGAGCCCCAGACACCCCAGCAGAAACAACCTGGACCCCTGCTTCTGCCCCTGACTTCTCTCCCACCTCTTGTCCTCCCTCCCTCCTTTTGTCCTTGTCTCTGTCCTGCTGCCCCATTGGTGTGACACCCTGTCTTGACCTGTTCCCTTGGCCCCTCCCTTCTAACCAGTACCATAGCAGGGTGTGCCTGGGGTCTCTCCAGGGGGGGCATATCCAGTGGACAAGCATCATCCTTCTCAGTGCCCCAGCCCCCCGAGGCTGTGCAGCCTGATGACCGTGACTCTAGCTGCTGCTGAGGTCCACACGGGGAAGGGACAGGAACTAATCGTGGCTAAGGAGCAGGCATGATGTTGGACCATCACTTGTTATTTGCTCTCCTCCTTGCCACAATATGGGGACACAGGTATTATTAGACCCCTTTTATAGATGAGGAAACTGAGGCTAAAGCATTAATATAACTTGCCGAAGGTCGCACAGCTAGTGATTGCTGGGGCCATGATTTGAATATCTTTTTCCTGCTCCAAAGCCCTTGATGGAAATTCTTTCTCTTTAAAAGGACATCAGCAGGCTCATTAATCTCCAAAGTCTCTTTTAGCTCAGAGGTTCAAGGACTGCAGTGTCCAATCCTGTGGCCACAAGCCACAAATGGCTATTTAAATTTAAATTAATTAAAATTAAATAAAATTTAAATTCCAGGCTTTGTTCACGCTGGCCACATTTCAAGTGCTCAAGAGCACCTGTGCCTGGTGGCTTATCTATTGGATGGGACAGTGCAAATATAGAACATTTCCATCATCCCATAAAGTTGTATTGCACAGCACTGGTCTCAGGATTTAACTGAAGAAAAGGCGATGAGCTGATGAACAGTAAATGCAGAAAGATGCGTGGACTCCGGCCAGAGCCTGGACACAAACCAGCAGGCCAAATCTCAGTTCTCAGGGACTTCAGAGAAAGTGGCTCTGCCACCTTTCCACCAGCTGCTCTCACCCTGGGCACTTATCTGCATCACCTGCCCAAGCCCCACTCCAAGAGTTCTGACTCAAGAAGTTTAGGGTGGAGCCAGGGCACCCATATTCTTATTAGAAGTTCCCAGGGTGATGCCAACAGGCTGCCAGGATTAAGGATGGAGTCTTTATGATATCTTGGGAAGGGATCCCTGGCCAGACCCTAGAAAGCCCTAAACCTGTGGCCTCCTGGGAGGGCTCTCTCCTTTGAGAGAGTTCTCCAATGATTTGGACAACTCTGGCTCAGGGAATAACTGTGCAGAATCCCAAAACCCTACAGGCCCCACTGCTTGGGCTTAACTGCAAAACCCAAACTTAATTCATCCCCACTCCGAAGGGATTCTCTTGAAAGTCTGGAGTGATTTTTCTCCTTTTAATGTCCTCCCGCATTGTGTGGCTCTCTGCCAGGAGGAAGGTCAGTGCAACCAGGCTTTCAAAGCCTTAAGATGCAATATCCTGGAAGGCACTAGTGCGGAGGTTAGAATTCATTAATGCTTCTTTGGGAGCATGTATAAAAGAAGTTGTCTCTAATAATCTGATGATTCTGTAGATAATGATGATGAAGAAGCCAAAGCCCAGACACCTACTATGTGCCCAGTGACTGAGACGAACTATGTCTGGCTCCTTCTCTGTTCTGTCTCTTACCCTGTTTCTATTTTCCTCAACCTCGTCCCTTCGTGTCTTTGTCATTTCCTCCCTCACAGGTGCTCTCTCCTTTGAATGGCCATAGCATAGAACCAAACTACTTTTTATTATTTTTATAGTTAGTGGATTGAATTTAATGACTGTGATCCTAAAAATACAAAGTAAAGCTAGTCTCAATTATTTATTCATATGACCACTCTTATTGATCCCTTTGTCCCCAAATCTTTTGTGCTAAAAAACATTCTCTCCCTGTTTTATAGTGTGAGCTCTTTGAGAGCAAAGACTATTTTGAAGCCATGGAGCTTGTCCTGTTGGCAGTAATCATAATCACAGCAAGTATAGCAACAATCCAAGCATACACATTCCAATTTATATCCAACAATCCATATCATTGCAAGAGATGTAGGTAGAACATGCTGCTGCTGCCCACACGGGAGATGCAGTGACTGCAAAGGAAGGTATAATAAAGATAACTGATGATTGCCCTGGGTGTTTCACCCAAAGCTTCAGAGCCCGCTGATTCAGGTGGCGAGTCTTGCTGGGTTGGAGCACTTTAACCAGGAGTGCATTGTTACCAGGCCTTCAGCAAAGGCAGTCAGTCACACACCAAGAGAGCATGGAGGAGCACCGACTTGGAGCCAAACACACCCGAGCTCAAACCCTGCCTCTGCCCCTTGACCACTCAAGTACATTGGGCAACTCATTCAACCCTGACTCAGTTTACGTATGTGCACCCAATCAGACTGAGTGAGAGAATGGATATGTTGCACTGACTTGGTGGTAGGGCTTAGTAAATGTTCTTATTTTGTCTAATATTTATTGAGTTCTTTCTCTGGGCCAGGTATGATACTGATTCCTTAATATGTGGAAACAAAGTTTAGAACAGTTGAAGTCCCCCAAGATCCCATTTAGCAAGAGAGAGCTGACATTGACCTACCACCTAACATAACGCCTATTAGTTAGTGCCTAAAGGGTAAAGAGGCAGGGCCTATTTGAAAGTTCAAATTCTCAAGTCCATCTCTGTTGTTGCTGACATGCTAACATTCCTGGACCCATGGTCTCCCCCAACCATTACCAGCCCCCTTGCAGAGATATGCAGACACTGTAACTCAGGCCCTCAGCCCTTCCACACCTCACTAGCCCTGCTTCTTCCATGGGCCCTAGGGTGGGTAAGAAGGAAAGTAGAAAAGCAGAGGCGGTTGGTGAGAAAGAAAGGGTGAGCACAGAGGGTTCAGCCAGGGTAATGAGCAAATAAATTACTCAAGTAATCCCATCACTTCCCAGGAGCCCTAGAGGTTGAACCAGCTGGGGAGCAAAAGTGCTGTTGTGGCGCCATCTGCTGGGCCTTGTGTTCATTGCAATGAATTTGTGGCAAAACCAGATTTGGGCCCCAGAACTGTGGCTTTTCTGCCCTCGTTGGAGACTGTAGGCCAGCAGTGTCCTGGGACCTGTTGAAGACAGTTCTGCTGAACCTTTTGTGACTGTCATGGTATAGTTTTTTTTTTTCTAGTGTGGACAATGGTTTGCCCAAAATAGATTATAAAACCTTGGCATCCCCAGCTCTCTTATGAAAAGCACAGAACCCATTTTCCCTGTTGGAACTTCTCATTTATTGATCTTGGCTTTTCAGAGAGGGGAGCATTTTTGTCCCATAATATTGGACCCCAGCCACCTCCTACAGACACACACGTCCACACATAAAACAGTTTGAGCCACTGCAAAATAAAATATTAAATATTGTCCGTTCCCCCTTTTTAGAACACATATTCTGTGATTTACAGTGACACAATTGTAGGTGTTCTCTTTAAAAGCCAGAGTATGGAAAATGACCTCTGTGAGGCTGCAATAATAATGCATCTGGCAACAAGGGTGTCAGCTCCTTAAGGGCCAGAATTATGTCTTGCATCCCACAAATTCAGGCACAAACATCAGGCATCGTGAGACTGAGGATCACACACGAAAGACCATCCCTTGCCCTCAAGGAGCTCACACGTAAAAGACCATCTCTGCCTTCGAGGAGCTCACAGTCTGTGGAAGAGCTGAGAACTCAATGTACAGCTATAACAGAGTATGAAAAGATCCGTGTGATCACCAGAAACGGCAGCCTTGCCGAGTCCAGGGTGGGATCAGTGCCAAGGGTTTCTCCACTCAATATGTGGGGATTTGCCGTGGATGGGTGCTTTCCTTCATTTTGAATAACTTCACTTGCCAACTGACCACCAGCCTTCATCTCTGCATTCTCTGAAAGCTGCTCATTATCTGACAAAGATTTAGCTATATCATAGACGTCTCCCTGAATACCCAATCCTGTGGAAACCTTGGTTGTTGTCAAGCTGCATCATCAGAACTGTTCTGGACACTCAGGACAGGGGCAGTGCTTGCTGTGCCCTTGGAATGAAGGAGGTGATACGTGGCCGAAAGCCACCTGACCACCTGTGTTAGCTTGGCTCTCCTCCAAGTAAAACACTGCTCTCCAGGATGTAAGTGGGGATGATAATAGGCTTCTTTTTCTTTCTTTCTCTTACTCCCCAATTTTATCCAAGAAGTAAAGGGGAAAAAAAAATCAGGCACCTGTAACCTGATTCCCCAAATTGCATTCACTCCACAGCAAACATCCATTGATTTCCAATTCTATACCAATTACTGTGCCAGCGGCTGGGTATGTCACCATTAACAGGACATTAACTGCCCTCAGTTGCCCACAGACTAGTGGGGACACCAGGCCAGAAAACAGATGTTTGTGATAGAGTTCAGTGACGCACAGTAGGCAGAGAGGAAGCTCAAGACCTTCCACCCAGATCGGGGAAGGGGACGTCAGTGGGTGTCCCACTGGCTGTGGCCTGCTTGAACTGACTCTTATCAACATACAGAGTCTGGTGGCATTGATAAGACAGGGAGAGTCCATCCGCCACTGGGCTCTGTTAACCTGTGACCACTGCTTTGAAAGGCAGGTCTAGAGGCTGTCATGTTTTCTCTTCTGTATTCAAAGGGTTGGGAAGAGATTGTGACCCTTGGTACACAGCTTGGAGGGTTCCAAATTTGTCTGTACACCCACCTTCCTCCTAGATTGCCCCAAGTTCTTGTAGGGGAAAGTAGAGGTTTCCTACAACTCTTTCTGAACCTGAATGGGCCTCCAGCACACTCTCCAGCAGAGTGTACCAGGCGCACTGTGATTGAGGGTTCCTGGCCCTTGCCTGGTCTGCAATGACAGGGCTGTGGACTTTGGTCTTCATCTATCTCTGTGTCTTTTCTCAGACTATTAAGAGTCCTTGGGGGTGTGGGATCTTCCCCCAAACTCCAATCATAAAGTGCAGTGTTGTCACCTGAATATCCTGTGCTAGTTTTTTTTTCCTTTTGCTATTCTCAAATATCTCTTTTCTTAGCTTTTATTATGCAGTTACTATGAGTGCAGAGTAAGGTTAGGTTATCTTAAGGAATTAAGTCTCTCGGCCTAGGTGTGGTGACAGAGGTGGTTCTGGAACCCAGGCATGGCGGCCTCCTGAGTCCAGCTCCAAACCACTCCTTGGCGCTACCCATAGCTCTCCAAGAGAGCTCTCCTTTAAAGTACCTATGGTAGGAGAGGAAGAAAGTCGACAAGGTGAGCACATTTCTCAGGGACACAAGAGAGCAGAGCTGTTGATGCTGATGTCAGCCAGCAGGTGGAGACAGATTGCTTTGGGGGCCTGAGTTACAGATCAGTGTTCTGCTTAATATAGTAGTCACCGATGCTTTCAGTGGCTTTATTAATATGCCCTTTCCCTCCTAAATTTATCAGTATACAAAGAGCAAAATAAACAACCAATAAAATATAATTCCTTCATTAAATGGCAAAGGGAAAAACTCAGTCTCTATCTGTTTGATGAAGTTCTCTGTATATAACATTTGGGCTTCAGAATATGTATGAAACAATTCAGATGTTTCCTGTGGGTCATGTCAATTCCATTTTTACCACTACTCATTAGGTTAGAGTTTGTTTTCCTTCCATTAATTCAGAGGCTAACTGAGAAGGTGCTGTGATAGTCCTGGCTTGTGGACTGACCATATTGTGCTCACTCAATGATTATGGCAAGTACACTGTGCTATAACTTTGAGTCTATGCAACTGAAAGTCTTCAGACTTGGAGGTCTTCGAGAGGGAGATGCTTTTATTTTTGCATGCACCAGAGCGGCTCATCACACACAGTTAGCACTAAGAAATATTGGCCAGGAGAATGGCTGGATAAGGAGTCACAGGAGAGCTGACCCTGAAGGATAGAAGCAAGGAACCATTTGTACCATTGCATGGCATTATGTACCAACTTGCAGCTTTTAAGCCTCACATGAGAAAAGCCAGTACCATTAATCATGTTAGTGCAGTGTCTGCCCTAAAAGCTGAAGGTATTCCTCCCAGGGATTGTGCCTTACGAGCTCACCCCGTCCTCTTTTTCTTCCACAGAGGTCCCAGTCTGCATTCTCCATCACTGGAGAAGATGCTCTGAAGACCTCTTCACTGGAGGCCGCAGCGAGGCAGCCGAGGGACGGGGGCCAGCACCCAAGGGAGGAACCCGCTTTGCCCAGTTGGAGGAGCATGGACAGGCTGGACAAGACAAGTAACGTTCTAGCAGTGTCCAGTTGACCCGTGGGTTTCAAATGTGCTGTTTGGAGGCTTCTCGGTTACTGCGTGGCCATTCAGCAACTATTCCCATAAGTCTGAGCTGATGTGTTCCCATTTGGAGCCACTGAGTCGCGAGGCCGCACAGCACACAACATATAATGTAGTCATGTTTTCCACCTGGGCGGTTTTCCTGGTTGGTGTGGCATAATGAAGGCTCTTGATGTGTCATCAGTATTGCACGTTCTGTGAGACAGTGGGGGCTCCTGGGCAAGCATGTTAAAATCACTCCACTGCACAGCCCTACCGCAGCTGTCCACTCCATGTGGACTGGGAGAGTGTTTCTTATGTGGGCCAAGGGCACTAAACCAACTTATCAGGGCATTTCAACATTCAAAGAGATTTGGGTTCTAGCATCGGTCTGGTTTTAAGGGTGTCCTTTCTAAAGCTGGATATATTAGTTAGGATAACACTGGCTGCTATAACAAGTAAACCAAACATTCAAGTGGCTTAACACAATAGTTTTTTGTTGTTGTTGCTGTTGTTTTTGTAACACAACAGTGCAGTGCAGGTGTCCCTGGCCAGTGGGCAGCCTTCAGAGGCCGAGACTCCCACCTTGTGAGTTTTCTGCTGGATCATCTACATTCGGCCAGCAGATGGAAGAGGAGAGAATGGAGAAGGCAGCTTACCTGCTCCCTAACCACCCTAGCAGGGACACACACCCCTTTCACTCCCGTCCTGTGGGCAGGAACTGGTCACATGGCTCTACCTCAATGCAGAGGGACCTGGGAGATTTGGTCCTGGCTGGGCTGACACAGCCCAGCAATATTGCTTGGCCACAAAAGGGTCTCTGATGGGTGGTTGTCTACCCCTGCCACACCTAGGGATGGAAGTGCCGTCACTTCGCTCTCCCTGCTTCCCTCTCCTAGATGGTCCCACCCTACAGGGCAACTGAACTCCACTTCTTCAGAAACTCGACAACATCTACAGCACACAGTCCTTCACAAAGCTGTCAAGTCCTGTAATCCCTCAGAATGAAGAGGCTTCTAAAGACGCTCCATTTCACGAACAGTTCTCCACTGGATTATGAGTATTCCTAACAAATTTGCAAAGGAATTTAGTTTTCAAAACTAAATTTGTGCATAATTTTTTGTAAAATTAGGTGCCCTTATGTAATTTATCAATTGCGTACAAACATAAAACTTAGTTCAACAGCATCACACAAAAATTCATACATCTCAAAATTTCATGCATCTCTTAGAATGAAGATATAAACTAAAAAATAAAAGCACTTGGGTAGAAAACTTCAGTTTTTCTGTGGAATGTTCAGCCCTTGACATGCTAAAATGTCCATGCCAACCCCAGAGGTCTTGAGGGCTGTCTGATATGTTTAGCAGGAAGCAAATCATTCCCAGAGGCATTGCTCCATCTCCGCAGAGCACAGATGTAGAACAGAGGAGGTCCAGAGGTGGAGGTCATCTTAAAGGTTAATGAATGTCCACTGGGCTTCTTTCAGCAGTTTGTTTATGCCTCCAGAGAAGAGCTGGTACAGGAGCCTATCAGTGCACACACAGGGTCAGCCTTAGGGCTGGGTTTGGGTAAACCACAGCAACTCCACTTCCAGTTGTGACACTGCTTACAGCAGTTAACAGATTTCCCCAAAATGCATTTTCACTTTATAGACCTTGACTAAGCATCTACTGTACACACAGCATGTGCTCAGTGTTGGGGAAAGAAAGATCAGGGGATTGTTACTGCTCTTGAGTTGCTCACTTGGAGCTGTCTGTAGAATAACGAAAGAGCAGGGGTTTAGAGAAAGGAGGGATGAGGGAAGCAGGGCCCCGGAGGGATTCTCCCAGTGGACTAAGAGAATGTGGGGTTGGAGCCCAGATACAGCTTTGAGCAGTTCTGATGGTGCAGCTTGACAACAACCAAGGTTTTCACAGGGTTGGGTATTCAGAGAACCATCTATGTTTTTGCTAAGAAGGATGGCTTTTTGCCGAGATAAAATTTGGCCAACTTCTATGTTCTCAGAGGCACATGGCAACTTGGAGTTGCAAAAGCCACAAAAGAAAGGAACTGGCAACAAGCTGAACCCCATCCCACCAAGTGGTGGTTGTTGGAGTTCAGGGACCACATTTACAACATGGTTGGCCCTGGAGCCAGGCACTGAGTGGCATGATCGGGATTTCCTCCCATAGCTGCAAGAGAAGCTGTAGACAGCAAACTCATGGAGAGCTGCACAGCAAGAGTCTTGCTCCTGCAGCCTGTTGGTGCCTGTGTTCATTAGCAAGTAGCCTCATGTGCCTAGATGGGGCCCAGAGCTGGCCAGGGGCTGGCAGTACAGGAGCAAGGAAGAGGTGGCCCTGCCTTCAAGGAGTTCACAGTCAGACCTGGGAGGCAGAGTAGACAACCAGGAAAATAAATCATAATACAGTATAAGTGTTTAGAAATGAAAGCTTTTGGGCAAAGCTCAAAGAACAGAATAGCCAGCTCCTCAAGGAAAGAAAGCCAAGTATGTGCCACTGAGGAGCAGTCTGAGAGTCGAGTCTCAGAAGATGGTCCCAAGAGCAGACTCAGTGGCCAACTATAAGGCCCAGAGGACCTTTCCTTTCTTCTCAGAGCAAACACGCTCCACAGCTGGGGCCCAAGTCTACTCTGCATCTTGTGGGTGTCTTGTTTGCCTTCTCCCTGAATTCAAGGATCTGAGGACCTGTAGTTTATGAGAGGTGAGCCTAGAAAACATAGAGGGCAGGAAGTGGGGACATGAGACAAGGAGGAAAGACAGGCAGTAGATGACTTGTGCCACTGTGGGTGATTGGAGTTCGTCCCTTTTGGGGAACTCCAGGAGCCAGTGTAGAAAACTCACCTGTCCAGCAGACAAGGGAGCTGGAGTACTTAGCCACCCACTCCCTCAGTCACCAGCATTTCCACCCTGCCCCTGGGGCAGGCAACACAGGCTCTAGTAGCCAGAGCAAGCCTCAAGCAAAGACTTGCAGGTGCTGACCAGGTGGAGGCCCAGCCAGTATACACAGAAGTGACAAGGGCCAAGGTTTTGGGGAAGGCTGCTGGGAAAATTAATATTGCCCCTTACTGGCCATTAATAGCTTCGTTGAGAGCCTGAGCATTCCTGAGAAACCCATGACACATCACTGAGAGAATGCCAGCCAAATAGAAACACGTTCCCAGAAGACCTACTATCACTACCACCACCACAAGTAGAGCCCATAAACTGTAAATGGCAATAACAAGCCTAGTTAGTCACTTTTCTGAGTGTTTACGTAATCAATAAAAATAGCATTGCTGTGTGGATAATAATACATACTCCTGAATAGTGACTAGTATATATGTTTTCTATGTACATACATATGGAGTACATGGATATTGATCCATAATCATGTGTTAAATACTAATACTATAGTCCAGTTCAACAGATATAAGGTAAAAATAGCCAAGGGTCCTCAGTGCAGCAGGCACTGTAATCAATGTTTTACATATTTTATCTCATAATAATCCTAAAGATAGGCAAGGTGGGTCACACTGACCCCACTGACAGGCCAGGAGACAGCCTCAGAGGTGCTCTCTGACCAAGGTCAGCTGCTAATAAACTCAGTAACTGTGGATCAGCCCAGCCTGAATCCAGAGTTCTTGTTCTTTGCTCTGCACTGAAGCAGCCTCATTCACTTACGGATAAGGGGGAAAGGAGCGACCAAGACAATGTGCTCTGGGCACACACATGCAACACTCTTTAGGAGCCTCCTCATGTAATGCCCACATCAGCCCAGTGAGGTATTAGCTATGCCCTCTCCACCTGTGAAGGAGCTGAGACTCAGAGAACCCCTGAGCAGGCTTGCTGCCCAGGCCCTTCGAGTTCGATACTGCTGGTCCTTCCAGTGCATGAACAAGCTCTGGGACAGAGCAGGCTAATTTGCATCTAAGGATGAGGAGATGGGTGAGATCCAGGCCCTGCCTCAGGGGCCTTGTCATCTGGAGGGTGGCCCAGCTGCGTGCATGATCAGCCAGACACAGGCAGGACCATGGAATGAGCCAGCCAGGCCGTCACACTGGGGGGCTCAGAGAGGGGAGGCCACGTCCAGACAGGGAGATGAGAATACACCCTAGGAAAAGGGGGAGGCGAGGATGAGGAGTTTGAGGACCATGGGGACTTCAACACAGGGACATGGTGGAGATGGATGCTGAAGGCAGAAGCAGCAAGGCCAGGCTCATGGCCTTTGGCTTCCAGGAGGCCCCTGCTTATGTCAGCCCACTGCTGGGGCCCAGCATCCCCCTGTGAAAGAGAGCCCAACCTCCTGATTCTCAGAAGAAAGGGGACTCGATGTCCTGCAGTCTGAGCTGCAGTCAGGCAGCTGAAAGGGACCTGGGCTGCTGAGTTGAAAACATATGTACCACCACCATCTGAATTCCTCTACAGTTGTGGTTCTGAAACAGGCCTAGCAAGTACAATACTCTGTAGACAACCCTGTGAAATGCTGACAACTTACATTTCATTATATGGAGCAGTACATTCAGTCTAATGTAGCATGAAGTAGGACCCTGCCTCAAGGTCTTACTGCAGCTGAGCTGTGGCCCCTGTAGGCCTCAAGCCCAGAAGCTGGTGTTCACACACAAGTTGGGAAACAATCCCCTGCAAAGCCCTGGGGCCCTCATCACCCACCCCCAAAAGCCCTGCAAGGGTCATGGTAAAAAAAAACAGCTTCTGGGGAAAAAAAACAAACAGCTTCTGCTGGCAACTACTGTGTCCAATGCCACAAGGCTAGGCTGGGCTAGGTACCCCTGGCTAAAGGAGCACTGTGTCCTTACTCTTACTCCCCAGGCACATGAGCAGGAAATATTTTACTGTTTGCCTTCAGCAAAAACAAAACAAGGCAACTTTTACCCCACCCCCACGCCACCCCTGCATGTAGATCAACCCTTAGGGATAGCAACAAGCTGAGCACTACTCCAGCCTGCTCCCGTGAGCTGCTTTACAGCTGGTCTAGGGCTTGCATGGCACAGTCTATAACCTTGAGCTGCCTTGGAGATGGGTAGAGGACACAATCTGTCCTGACTCTACGGGTTACTGGTGTTATGACTATTGACAAGTGCTTAACTCCACTCATCCTCATTGCCTTGTCTGGAAAATGAGATTGGAGGTACCAACCTCTTTGGGCCTCAAGTTCTTTCCAGAACGAGGTGTGTGCCTTGAGTTAAACATGGACTTTCATGGCCATCTCCCAAGGCTGTTGGGAGTGAGCTCTGTCAAAGTGCCAAGGGCAGATGTGTTAACCCGTGACATAGGCAGAGGGGAACTGGGGATCTAAGAGACAAAACCAAGGTCAAAGAGCCAGAACCTGGGGCTACCAACTGCAGCCCTCTCCCCTCCCCTCCAAGACAGCCTGGGGCAGGAGTGGGGCAGTTCTGAGGAGACCAAGGTGACCATCTGCCCAAGCAGACATGAAATAGGAGCCAAGTCTCTGAGTTTCTCTCCATCTGTGAAGTACAAGGGCCTCAGGGATTTCCAGGAGACCTTTACACTGCCCCCAATTAAGTGTGCCCTCCTGGTCTTCCAAAAGGCAACTGCTCCCCAACACCCCCCCCCAAGCCAATTACAGGGAAGTGACAGGTGACAACCTCACCTTGCTCTAAGATGATAACAGTCCCTCTCTGGTTTTTGTCTTCCCCCCACCTGCAGACCTGGCCCCAGTGTTGCAGAGCCCCGATGGAAACTGGGTAGCTCTGAAGGATGGCACTCTGCCCCCTACCCGCCTGCTGGCCAAACCTAAGAGCGGGACCTTTCAAGCCCTGGAGGTGGCCTCCAGTGTGGCTTCTGCCTATGATGAGATGGGTTCCGACAGTGAGGAGGACTTTGACTGGAGTGAGGCCTTGAGCAAGCTGTGTCCGCAGTCCCGGGGCCTGCCCAGGAACCCCCAGCCTCAGCCCACGCAGGCCCAGGGTTCCGACCAAGGCCCCTCAGCGGCCTCCCCCTCCTCCGGGCTCTCTCCCAACCCCGAGGCCATGTGTTCTGACTCAGAGACCTCTTCAGCGGGTTCCTCCCGGGAAGCTGGGCACCGGGCCAGACTGCCCTGTTTGCAGCGGAAGGCTCCCAGGAACTCCGCAGCTGAGAAAATGCACCTTCAGGGAGAGCTGGATGTGAACTTCAACCCCCAGGCGGCCAGCAGGGAGACTTCCGACAGCAGCGAGCCAGAGCAGGCCCCCCACGCCACAGACCGACGGGCCAGGAGGTGGAGAAGGGCCCGAGTGGGCTTAGAGGAGCCAGGGAAGAAACCGTCTGCCCCCAGCACCCATCCCCAGGATCTGGACCCACATCAGGTAATAGCACTGCACACAGGCAAACACACACAGGTTTGTAAGTAGGATATGCCCTCCTCTAAGCACAAGTGTCATAGGGGGTCCTGGGCATGGAATCCACAGACCCACATTTTCATTTTGGTTTTGCTGCTAAGTAGCCAAGTGACCCTAGAAAGGTCACATCTACTCTCTGGGGCTGTATGTCCTCCCTTTGGTGATGATAGCTTAGAATTCAAAGTGTGGTTTGGAAAGTATGGCCCTCAGACCAGCAGCATCAGTACCACCTAGGAACTCATTTGAAAGGCAGATTCTCAAGCTCCTCCCCAGAACTGCCGGATCAGAAACTCTGGGGATGGGGCCCAGCCACATCTTCTATGACAAGCCCTCCAGGTGACAATACTGTGCACTAAAGTTTGAGAGCCACTGGGTTAGGGTTAAGGGTGAGCGACCTGGAGTCAGACTGCCTGGATTCAAATCCAACCGTGTGACCTGGAGCAAGACATCCCTCTAGTTCTCAGTTTCCTCATCTGTAAAGTGGAGATAACATTAGAACCCACCTGAAAGGATGGTTGTGACCAGTGAATGAGGTAATGTTTATAAAGAGCTAAGCTCTATCCTAGACACAGCATGAGGGCTCAATGAATACTATTTCAATATGATAACTCAGGGGGCAATTTACTAACGTTGTGTGATTGTGTAGCCCACATCACACCCCTTCTCAGGATCCTCAGTGGCTTTGCCCACATGGTTTAATTCAAAGAACTTTCTTTGAAAATGTGATTAAAGCTATGAACTCCCACTAGAAAAATGCACCTGTACACACATATGCACACGCACACACACACTTTTGCTTACAATTTCAGATAGTTCGTGGACTCCAACCAGGTTAACTTTTATATTCTCTAAATACACCCTGCTCATTCCCAGCTCTACACCTTTCACTGTGCTGCATCCTTTCCCCTGCCCTCATCTCCGCCTTTGCCCCTGCCCTAGACCCCACCTCTTCAGGTGAAGCCCTGCACATCACTGTGGATTCAATACCAAACCTTGTGGAGCCCACTCTGGTCTACCCATGATAGTATTTTCTAAATTCAAAGTGACACGTGTGGCCTGAAAATATTACTGGCAGACTAGGCTTGGCTCACCCTCTCACATTAAACAAATGACTCGAAAGTCCAGAAGCTGGTGCAAGGATTGGAAGGTTTATTCAGATAAAGGGCATCTGGGGGATGACCAGGCTAAAATCATCCCACCTTCTGATGCCTGTTCTGGGGTTTCTAAAGGGGAAGAGGCAGGAAGATGAGGTAAGGTCTTTGTTCTGAAAAAAAGGGGGAGGCTGAGAGCAGCAGATGGTCTGAGTCAGATGTTAGGGTCCCATGATGGATTTGGAACTTAAGTGTCACTGAGTCTGTGGTCAGCTTCAAGCCCCTGATGTTACCTCAGGGTTAGAGTCCTTATCTCCTAGGGAGAGCTCAAGGATAATAACCTCAGTCAAACATCATAAAAATACCTGACTTGGATTTCTACGTGGATGCAATTTTCCTTTAAGTAAGAGGGAGAGCTCATAATCAACTAGGTTGCCTTGCCTTTCCTATATCTCCTCTTGTTTGCAGCTGATTAGAAAAGTAAGAAAAACAAGAAACTTAGTTTCAGTCCTTAACTGCAGGTGCACAACCTCTGAAGTAAATCAGCACAAGAGAGGTGATTTCATCTCTGGGCAGTCTCAGCCGTATGGTCAGGCTCTCAATTCCTCTGCTAACCTCAGGGATGATTATCAGTTTCCAAGTTAATAGCTGGCTGAAATGTTCTGCTTGGTCTTAGTTACCGCAAAGATGGCTGTTTTTCTGGCTAGGATCCCTTTCAAAAAATTTAAACGACCTCATATAAGCAATGGATTACAATATTTGAAACTGAGAGTCTTGTGGAAAGTCTAGTAATGTTGCCATTGCCTTCAATAGGCACATAGTCATTGGTCACATTATTATCCACTTGACTTTTTACACTCCTGGAGAAACCACAGGAGAAATGACTTCCTGAATGTCATTGTAGCTCTACAGTACCCAGCTACCATGCCCTGCACTCTTAGTTTAGGTTCCACCAAAAAAGCAGGGCCCGAGTCAAGGAATTGGATGTAGATAGTTAATGTGGAAGGAGATCCCAGGAAGCCCAAGGATGGGTCAGGAAAGTAAGAAATGCCAATTAAGGTAAGCTATGAGCAACTGGGGCTCAGCCCCACCAGGGAACTCTGTGAAACCATGTGGGACACAGCTCAGAATTCTTCCACCAGAGGACAGGGAGCATTTATCCATGGTCTCCTATCTCCCACTGATAGAGGGTTATCCCCCACCCAGGGCGGGCATTAATTCCATACACAGCCATGTTTGTGTGTGTGGTGCCTAAGAAATCCCTCAGAGAAGAAGAGAGAGACCTAGGTTTGAGGTGGAAACCTATCAGCGGGCCAGAAACTGTCCCCCACAGCTGTGGGAAATTCACACACCAGGGGATAACGGGCTGGGACTTCACCGGTGTCTGCTACAATATCTTATATGAATGCATCAGCCAGATCCCTGATCCTGAGGCCTCCGTGAAGATATCTGTGGACTCAGAGGCCCTCAAGTCACAGAACTGAGCATCCATCTCACTTGACCTGCTTATATATTGCCTAAAACCAGTCTTTTATTTGTTCCAAGCTCTCATTTCTTCTTTGTAAAACAGAACATTAAAAATCTGCCTCATGGGGTTGCTATTGATCATAGAGTAAAAATAAAAAGTTTGGTTCCATTTTGAATCATTATTATCTGGCTCAAGTGGAGACTGCTGTCCAAAGACTTAGAGCGACTTGCCTGAAGGGATGTTCTTGAGAGTTGTCTGCATAATTCACTTGCATGTATAAAATGCCACGTCTCCACTATAACTAGGTGCCTGAAGCTTCCTATTTATTCTGAAGTGGCTTGAAAGTTGTCTTCTGGTGTTAATCTTTGCAAGGCACAGTAAAGAGAAGGCAAGGACCAGCCGAAAGGCTCTGGACCAGTGTTGCCACTGACATCCTGGGAGTGACTTTGAGCAGATGGCAGTATCCTCTCTTCCCCACTAGGTGGGGATGGTGCTGCGCTTCCAGAGACATCAAAATGAGGGCCCCCTCCCCTTCCAAACCCGCTCCCCTCCACCTTTAGTTTACTAGGGCAGTTCTCCAAAAAAATTAAATTATATATATTTAAATTGTTTACTTACTTTTGAATATAAAGAAAATAAATGAATATAATGTGAAAAATATTACAACATGAAATGCAGTTCCCCTTGACCACAACCCTAAATCCCCATCATCTCCAACAAAATGAC
Organism: Cynocephalus volans; assembly: GCF_027409185.1. Lineage (NCBI taxonomy): Eukaryota > Metazoa > Chordata > Mammalia > Dermoptera > Cynocephalidae > Cynocephalus > Cynocephalus volans. The sequence goes on from NC_084470.1 coordinate 51,435,746, forward strand.
TAAAAGCATGTTTGGTGTGAATCCATGCAGATCTTTGTGCATTCATATACCTATAGCACATTTAGAAACATAGCTCAGTAATGTGTCTGTTTTAGCAAAATTAGCATCATGCTCTCCATATTCTTCCGCTGCTTTGTCTTAACAGTAAGTAATAAAGGTGTCAGTGCGCACAGATCTACAAAAGATATACAAAGCAGGAGCCTGGAGGTGGGAGCAGTTCAACCAGGGTGCAGGCAATAAGGGGTGTGTTGACTGTAGAGAATTTTAAGACAATAATAAATCCAATGAAAGTCAGCCTTTTTATTATCACTTTGCACCATGCACAGACAGTTCTAAGCAATGCTAGTGATAACATACTCTTTTCCACACTGGACCAGGGGATTTCAGTGCCTTCTCCCCCTCTGATCTCCTTGGTTCACCACTGTTTCATAATGGTGGATATTTAAAGACTTTTATAATGTTTTGATTTTGTAAAAAATACCACAGAGAATATCATTCTGCAAACCTCTTTATACAAGTGGAATTGCTAACTTGAGACATATATGGATCTTTAATTTTTAAAGTAGACTTGCCAAATTAAGCTTCCAAACATCATAGCAATTTACACAGCTATAACAGGGTATGAGTATGTTCTCTCATGTTGTCAACAATAGTGTTGTCAGTCTGTTAAATTTTTGCCAATTTTATGTGAGAAAAAATAATTCTTTTTAGTTAACATTTTCATAATTACTACTGAGACTGAACATGTTTTCCTATGTTTAAGGCTATTTGCATTTTTTTCTTCTGTGAAAGACACATTTGTATTTTTTGTCTATTATTTTAATTAGACTACTTGTCTTTTTTCTTGTTGATATTTAGGAATTAGTTTTATTATGTAATTACATTATAGGTTTTAATTCTTTGATAGTTACACATGAAGATATTCTTTCTCCTTGTCTGTCACTTTTGCCTTACCTTTAAGTATGTTTTATATGCCAAAATTTTGTTAATAATAATCTGTCAATTATTTTCTTTATTGTTTTTATATTTTGTGCCTTGTTTAAGAAGGCCTTAAATCCCCAAGGTTATAGGAATTTTTCCAACTTTTTCCGGGTGTTTTCTAGTTTTATATTTTTCATTTAGCCCTTCAGCCCATATATATATATATATTTTTTTTTTTCTTCTTCTTCTTTTTTAAAAGATGACCGGTAAGGGGATCTTAACCCTTGACTTGGAGTTGTCAGCACCACGCTCACCCAGTGAGCAACCGGCCATCCCTATATGGGATCCGAACCCATGGCCTTGGTGTTATCAGCACCACACTCTCCCGAGTGAGCCACAGGCCGGCCCCTAGCCCATATTTTTATTACTTTTCTGGATGATATCAGGTAAGCTTTAACTTTATTTTTTTCAAATTAAATATCTGTCACAAAACCATTAGTGAATAATCCATTATTTATCTGCTAGTTTCAGATGCCACCTTTAATATATGTTAACCTTCTTTTATTTCCATAAGCCTGTGGGGTTTTTTTGTTGGTTATTTATTTATTTTTTTTAACTTTCTATTTTAGTCCATTGATCTAGAAGTCCCATTTCAGTACAAATACTACTTTGTTTTAGTTATAATAACTTTATAATATATGTTGCTATCCAGTGAATGGTCTTCACTTTGTTGTTTTTGTGGATGATGATAGCATTTTATAAAAATGTCTTGGCTTTTCATAGAAATGATGTTTTAAAATTTGCTCTTCAGGTTACAAAATGATCTTTTTAAGTTTTGATTGGAATTGCACCAAATATATGTATATATCTGGGGATAATTTATACCTTTATAATATTGAGCCTTCCCATTTAAGATTTATTTACTTTCAGTAAAGATTTTTAGATTTTTTTCAAAGCCTCATACTTTTTTTGTCAAGTAATTTTTAACTATCTTATACATTTGATTCATATTGAGAATGAGATCTTTTTTATCTATCATATGTCCTAATTGGTTTTTGCTCGTGTATAGAACCCTATTGATTTTATGTTTATATTTTATAACATAGTACCCTAATGAATTCTCTTATTAATTCTAGTAATCTTTCAGGTGATCCTCTTAGCTATTCCAGGTAGATAATCATATTGTCTACAAGTAATAGCACTTTGTCTTTTCCTTTGCATTATATATACTTACTTCTCTTTCTCGTCATATTGCGTTGGCAACAACTACACTTCACTGTGAAATAGTATTGACATCTGGCATCCTGTCTTTGTCTTGCTGCTACCCTTAGTGATCTACTTCCAGTGTTTCAATATTAAGTATGATGTTTGCTCTAAGTTTAGTAGATATTATCAAAATAAGGAAGCATCTACTCCTGGCTTTCTAAACAATTTAAATCAGAAATGTGAGTTTTATTTTATCAACTGCTTTTTGACATCTATTGGGATCATCATACGGTTTTTCTTCTATAATCTTTTGGGGTTGTAAATCCCATTGACAGATTTCTGAATTTTGAATCATCTTTTCATTTGTCACGTAAATTTTACTTGATTATGATTCTTTTCTATAAAAACTGGATTCCATTTGCTTATTTTCACTATTATGCTATCTTGTTCAGTTTGGTATCAGGTAATACTAATGACTTTGCAAGGATTCTCTATTTTGTGTTATTTTCTATAACTCTTTTTATGACATAATAATTTTCTGAAAGTTTGAAAGAATTCACCAATAAAGTTGTCCAGGCCTACTGCCTCTTTATAAGGGAGATTCTTTGATTTTTTAAATAGATTTCTTCCTTGATTATTAAACTATTTAGATTTTGCAATTCTTCTTAATCCACTTAATTTGTGTTTTTATAGGAAATTGTTTATTTCATATAGATTTCAAATTCATTGGCATAATATCATACCTAATGTTCTCATATTTAAACAATTTTTTTCTTTGCAATATAGCTATGTATCCTTTCTAGTTTATAATGTTAAATTTTGTTTTCTCATTCTATTGCTCTCATTCTCACTCTCTCTCATTCTTCCTTTTTTTTCTTGATTAGATTTATCAGTCTTGGTATTTTACTGGTGCTTTCAAAGAACCAGCTTTTAGTTTTATTCTTTAATCTCAGAGATTATTTTGTTTCCTAGTCCATTAACTTCTGCTTCTATATTATCTTCCTTCTGCTCTCTTGTTTTCATATATATTTTTCTATATGTTCTAATATATAAAATATTTCATATATATATTTCTAATATAGCTAGTGAATTTTCACCCAAATGCATTTTTGTTTGCATCCCACAGGCTTTGAAATGCGGTGTGCTGATTGTCAAACTTTACTAAGTAATTTATCATTTTCAGTGTAATTCTCATTTTAATCAAATTAAGAGTTAATTAGAGAGCTGTATAACATTTTGCTTTGGTTTTTTTGTTTTGTTTGTTGTTTTTGTTGCTAATTTTTATTATGCATTATGAACAATGAATATGACTTATGTGACTACTATTGTTAGGAATTTGTTGAGATTTCCTTTCTGATCTAACAAATGGTCAATTTTTGTAAATGTTTCATGTGTGTTTGACAAGAATACGTATTCTGGGTTCACTGGAGACAAAACTGTTTGTGTATGTGTGCATTGTTCTGGGCATTAACAAGACAGACAAGGTCCAGACTCTTGAAGCTCGTGTTTATTTACCTTTATATCTGCCATTCTTCATTTCTCACCCTTATTTACTGTTGTCTTCATTGACCTATGGTTTTCCTGATTTCTATCTATCTCTTTGGAGTCTGGTGTGGGAATTGTCCTAGGAGATGCAAGAGTATGTCTCTGCTATTTCACTCCCTGCTAGATGCTTCACCTCACTAGCCATGATTATCAGATAAAGCCAGCTGGGAGCAGAAATCCTTTCCCACATTCTCTACCTTTATCCCTGGCCTCAAATCCCACTTAACACATAACTTTGCACATTGAGCTTCTGTGTATCTGTAACCATCAGCTACTCAGCACACTCTTCTGTCCTCCTAAATCCAATCCCCTGATGGCCATAGATAGGATAAAATGCGTGGGTTAGAATCTCTTTTGCTCCAGTACTCTTCGGGGGATACTCCACTGACTTTTGGCATTTGATATTGGAGAGATGCCTGAAGACAGCCTAATTTTTCCTTTGTTTATAATGTTTTTCTCTTCTAGATGTTTGTTGGATTTATTGTATATTTAAAAAGCAAACATTTTGCCAGAATGGCAGGTGTTTACTTATTTTGTACTGTTGTAACTGATATAGTGAGCTCTTTTCTGCACAATCAGGTATTTTTTTCAAATCAGAAGCATTTTCCTCTATCATTTTGATTATTACTTCTTTCAGACCACCCATAATTTATACGTTGAATCTGTATCCTATATCTTCCATGTCTATCATTCTCTCTTATTGTTTTCCCACTTTGATCTTTTCCTCAGTCTTCTACGAAACTTTCCAAAGTATGTCCTCCAAATCACTTATTTTATTTCCTAATATTAATTCTGATGTTACTGTCTTCAGATGCAGGACTAATACTGCTGCTGTGTTGTCAGGTTTTCTGCATCTTTTGTCTTACCAATCTTCCCATTTCTTCTTATTTTATAGTCTTTTAGTTTGAGTGCTTATATTTCTTATAGCTTCTTACACCTCTTCATTGGAACTCTGTGTTATTACTCCCCAACTAGAATGCAAAACTGCTATCAGACATTGTGTCCTGGTTGTTAGTAAAACTCACGTGACACCTTCAGGCTAACTTTTGTTTCCTTTGTTCTGCAGTATTTTTACAGTATTTTTCTACAGTTTGTTGTTGTTGTTGTTGTTGTTGTTTTGCAGTATGTTACTTTTTCTGTTAGTAGTTCTAGAATGAGGATAATGCTATCCCCGTCCTGTTGTTTGCCAATATCTAGCATACTTGAATCATTTCTGTTCTTCTGGCTTAAGGTAAAAGACTTTTCCTACTCTTATTGCCTTGCTCTATGTTTCTTTGAACAGACAGCAAAGAACCTACTCACAGTATTAAATACGCAATGAATGAATGAATGGATAGAAAACAACACCACCATTGTACACTTTATGTGGTTTTTGTAGTCTTTGCCCCTGGGACTTACATTTAATGACTAGACTTCCCAGGATGCGACATGGTGCCACGGCTAGTTCTTCCCTGTACCTACTAAATATTTGGGGGTAGATACATTTTCTAAGTTGCTATAAAATGGGAGGTACCTGAGGGGGATGGGGAATAGGGCTTATAGAAGGCTCAGCTGTTGTGTTTTCTGTTTGTTTAACGCTTGTTTTATTTTGTTTTATGGCGAGCGTTTGTCTTACACTTCTGGACCAAGGTTTGAGGTGCGTAGAATACTAGGGAAGGGGGTAGGGATCAACAATTATTCTGACTACGTAGAAGAGAGAGACAGTGGATGGCTCTCCACATGAATTTTTCAGTCCGTTTCCATGAGCCTTGTATTTAATGAAAAATTTCCAATTCACTTACGAGCAACAAGCTGACTTCTATTACTTTTTAGTTTTGTGAGTTTTTATCTTTTTCTGTATCTTCCCACACAATTTTGGTGGAAAATTTGGAGAGATTGTATAAGAGATGTTTGCCAGATGCCATTTTAAAATGGAAACCTGCTGATTAACTTTTCATAGATTGAGACTTCACGGTTGCAGGAGGCTGCTATTTTAGTTTCCTCCAATGTTACATTTTTTGTTGCACTCATTAGTGAAACTTGTTTTCTTGGAGTAAATTTGCTACTGTCTAGCATTCTAGCTCCTAATTATTCTTTAAAAATGTGTTAAGAATCTTGCCATGTTGAAAACTACCAATTCTTTATAACTAACAATCTATAAATATTCCTTTATTTAAGATGTTTATGCCTTGCTCCAGAAATAATTTAAAGTGGTTTACATAAATATAAACAGAAGAAAATAAAATAAAAATATAATAGATGAAAAAAGTAGGACAAAGGAAGAACCAGGGTGGAAAAGACAAGATGAAGCCAGGAGTAACATTAGTTCGTGAAGTAGATGCAATGAGGTTCTAATCATAGGCTAGAGATACCAAAACTTCAGCTCTGAGTTTCTAGAAGACAATAGAAAGAGGGTGACATGAGCAGTTTTCTGAGTCATGGAAGCGTTCATATAACAATAAACCCATTCCTTAAAGGATGCTGCTCTTGGAACTGGGATCAGAGAGAAATTCATGCTGTGGTTCATTGTGGAAAGGAAATATAATACAGTGTCCTCTGCTACATGCTGCTTCCAGTGAACACAGGCTTTGGGGGCTGCTTCTCATAATGTCACTCAGTGTTGACCAATGCATTACATCAGGCACAGTTCAGTCAAGTCAGGGGCCAAAATATACTGACTTCTGCTGGTCTAGGTTGCTCTAGGATTAAGCTTGGGTAGACAGCTGCCTCCCCAAGCCCTGTTTCATGAGTGTTGTGTAGCTCTGAATTCAAGGGGATGCTCTCTGACAAGTGCTTTTGAGACCATGCATGTTGGCAGTAAGCTGAGTTGGGGGTCATAGTGACACCCGCCTGCGAATGTTGAAGTATGCCAAGAGAATATCCCCAAGCAAGGCCTTATAATCTATTCAGAATTGTATTTGAATTTCCTTTAATACACAGGCCAAAGAGTGATAATTCCCCTCAATTCTCCACCATTGATTTTCAAGTTAGGCATGGAACATTTCCTTACATGAAATCTAAAGAGAAAACAGATAATAATATAGCTGGAAGCGGAGCTGCTCTAACTGAGGCAAGGCTGCCGCCTCCCCGTGCCCCTTGCTCCCCCTTTCTCAGCAGCCTAAGCAATTACAAAGAATAACCTGGAACCAGTTTAGAGCAGGTGTGACCAGAGACCTCCCTGCAAAAGAAAAATCCTAATCAAGTGTCTGTCGAGTGATTCTCTTGAGCATAAGAATTACTGGGCATGCCTTCCAAGATAAAGATGTAGACAACAGGTATGGAAAATGAGGCACTTGCTGAATAACAGTGCTTCATAAACATTTTTGTGTCATAGGCCATTTTGAGAACCTAATATATACTCTAGGTCTCCTCCCCAGGGAGGAAAAAAACATGCATAAACACAACAGTTTTCCATTCAATGTCAGGGAGTTTTGGGAGCCCAGGGAGCATCTCTGTATAGGATTTTTAACCAGTAGTCTGTTGGATATTAAGGATTATCCACCAAAAATGATTACTTTAGTGTTTCAGTGGTCAAGTTCTTTTGGGTCTTCTTTTGAGCAGATATTAAATGGCAGGGCTAACTATCAATTAAAGCCTTTACTTATATGTAGCAATAAAACTACGTCAAGTTCGTTAAAGAAAATCTTAAGCTCTTCATGACAGGGATCCAAACCCAACTCACTCAAAATGGATAACTAGCCATTAGGGACCAATGAAAAGAAGGGGATCTGGAACACACTTCAGTCTCTCCACCCCTGCCCTGAATGTCAGCACATGATTGTCAGGAAACCCTCCTGCTGATTCCAACTCTCAGACTGGCATGAAAATGCAGGTTCTAAATAACCACCAAAATCCATGCATCATGTAATTTAGTCTATCCAGACTAATTACAGTCCAGAGTCAAAGAAAAAGCAAACATGAAATCCACTGTTAATGCTGCTTTATCCCTAACAGATTTCTCCACCAACTGTGGTCAGTATGAAAATAATTGTGTTTCAAATCTGCCTGTTCCTCATGTAAACATTGACTGGAAAAGCCCAGGCTAGCAATTTTTCAGATATTTTGTACAAGATTGCCATAATTCTGGGGAATAAGTGGTTGCCCTTTCAATAAATGGCACAGTTTAATTCTGTTGGATAGGAGACTACAAAGGGAAAAACACAAAGAAGAGGGACAGAGCCCATAAGCCAGAGGAGTTTTTGGTTCTTGGAGTAGGAGATGTGCCCCAGATTAGATTAAGGATTTGTTTTGGTTTTTAAATCAATTTTATAATATGAAGGGCTCAGAAAACAGCATAGAATCCATACGGACACAACTAGTCTATAATTATAAAAGCTAAAAATAAGCCTTCCAGATGACATCCTGGTGCTACAATTCCATAATGTCCTTCACTGAGTTTACCCTCAGGTAGTTGTCCCCATATCTACCCTCTGTGCAGTTCTGCTGACCAAACTCAGGTCCTCCCATATGACAGGGTTCTTTCTCCTTGAGGCCCTGAGAAGCATATTGTAATATTCAATTACTGTAAGGTTCGAGATTCTTCCCACTTCCACTGCACTAAGCTGACCAAGGGTTTGGTTTGTATTGCGTGTGGTGGGCTGTTCTTACCTCACCAGTTATGAGGAAAAGGAATGCCTTCTTCAGCAGGGTACAACAGGTGAATAAAACTAGTTTTAGGTTGATTAAACAATGTTCAGAGAAGACAGACCTCTACCTGAAGGCACCAGAGACAGATGTGTTCCGAGTCCTCCGAGGGAAACATGTCAGCAGCAGAGGCAGCCCGCCCCACACTCATCCCGCTCTCCTCAGCTTCAGGATGGCTGTGCCCGGCATCCTGCAAGTAAAACTGCACCCCTGGGCCACAGAGAGTGCCCGTAGAGTTATTTAACCCATAAATCAAGCTTTTCTCAGAAGTCCATTGAAATATAATCTAAAGCCAGCTGCAGAAACTTTGATTTGAAGGTCAGGTTCAGTATCTCTCATCCACAGGCATGGGAGGAGCCACCGGGACACTAGGACATATTCAGCGAAGGTTGACATGGAGCTATTGAAATCAATCCTGTAGCTGGGCTCTTTGTGAAAAGGTGGAGAAACCTTGACCTAGAATATGAAAGACAGCCTTTGTGAAAAAGTGTTTCTCAGACTGGGGTTGTTTAACCTAAAAGGTGTTGTCATGGCGGCCTTCATATGTGGAAAATTTTTGTGAGGAACATGATAAGGCTGAATAGGAGAAAAATTGTTTTAAATTAAAGCAGGCAGGATTTCAGGGTGCACAGATCACTTGGATGACTGAAGGTAAGGACAGTCTTGTAAGGAAATCTGAGAGCATCCATATCCAGAAAGATTTCTAGGAAAATTATCTTCTCACTCCTTTAAACATTCCCCTTTGGGAAAAAGAGGTTAAACCCTTTACCTCTCAGGTTCTCTCCCTGCTTTGTGGTTCTACTGTCTGTTTTCCTTTTAATGAGCACAGTTTAACTTGGAGCATCCAGGCTTGTCTCGGTATGATGAAAAGAGCTGGGCCTTCAGGGTCAGGCCGTCTTTAGCTCAGCCATTCACTAGTCACGTGACCTTGGACAGCCTGCTCAACCTCAGTCCTCACGGATACAGAGGAACTGCTGGGATGCTTGAATGAGACTCCATGTGTACAGTGCCCAGTACAGTGGATGCCCACACAGTGTGCTCAGCAATGGGAAATCTCCAGAACCTTCCTCCACCTCTCACATTCCCATCACCTCCATTTACTTTTTATTTTATTTTTTTTGCACCTGGCCAATATAGGGATCAAACCCTGGACCTTGATGTTACCAGCACCTCACTCTAACAAAGTGAGCTAACCAACCAGCGCACCATTTACTTCTATCCCTATGTTTCTCAAGCTTGAGAATTCATAAATAACTCAAAAATTTTTCAAAGGACCTCCAGATTGGGAAAGGCTGCATTAAAATGTAAATACTGGCAATATGAAAAAATTTTAGCACCACCATAAATATAAATGCAAACATAGGAATAGAGATCATGTGGCAACACCCCACTGTGAGGCAGCTACCCTGATAACCCAGAATGTGCCTTTTTTAATGTGGTCAATGAAATTAAAACCAAAATTTAAAGACTGTTATAAAGAACTTGCAGACCATTGAAAATATATTAGAAAGCTCTTGTTTGAAAAACTGTACAAGCTTATCTTAAGGTGTATTCAGTCATTAGCTGTTTAAAAATATACATTCTTATTTAGCCAGGGTCTCCAACTTCCACATGCTAAATTTAAGTGTGCAAGGAAAAGCTGACTTTTTATTCTTCTGTAACTGCCTTAAACTTTCTCATCAGTCTTCCCCACTCTGAAGAGCCAGAATTGTAAACTAGCAAGTCTAAGGAACACTTAGCCTCTTGTGATTTGAACAATTTTCTTTTCTTTCAAAACTGTCTTTTTAAGGTAAATAATCAACTATCCACACCCACCCCACCCCCATTTCTCCAGCTTCACCATCGTGGGGAGCATGTCGGGGAGCCTCTAGAATCCTCCTGGCTGCAAGATATCTCAGAGCTGAGCGGCATCCTCTGGGTCCTTGCAGGCCTCTCCAATGATGGAGACTCTGTTCATCAAGTCACTTCCATGGCTCAGGCCTGGGAATTTGTGCTCTGTTTCCTGTCTGCTCGGTCAGACCCCGTAGCTCTTCCTCAGGCCCACCGTGGCTCTCACTTTCATCAGCTCCTTGGCCCTGGCTGTGCAGCCCCAGGACAGATCCTTCAGGACCACCATAAAGAGGCTCTGGGAAGTTCACTTTCCAGCACCATTAACCATCTTCTTTGTCCCTGCTTCTGGATGCTCTCTGTGCCACACAGGAGTCTGGGGAGACCTGGAGTCCCCTCCAGCCTCCCTCTGAAGCCCCTCATCTGGGCTGATGGGACTCTGATGTGGCTACCCTACATTATTAGGTGGTAGAGGGTCAGAGACCACAGGCCTCCTGTGAGGCTTCTGCTCCCTTAATTCCAATTGAGGAACAAGCAAAGTCCAGCTTTTGAACGGATTAGTCTCTAGAAACCCCTCTCTCTTGTCACAGAATCTGGCTTTTGAGACTGTTGTCACCCTAAAGAGGTTGTAGAGTGGACTGATCAAAGACCTTTTGGTTCCAGATCTACATTCTCCTTCTCAGGGCAAAGGGCTTAGCCTAAGGAAACAAAGATACAAGAGAATGCAGTTTTAGTGGGAAAAGAAAAACATTGCTTTCTTATTTTCAAAATAATGTCCCATTACACATGCAAATATCAATTTATAAGGTGGAAGTGGGCAAGCAATTCTGATTTTCAACAGATTACTTAAAATGCTTTAGGCTCAGATGCACATATTGCTCCTAATTATCCAACTTGCCCATAAGGAATTCTGTTATATGATGTTTGTGTGTTTTTTTTCCAAGTCACAAACATTTCTCAGAATTCTCTACTGAGTTTGTAATCTTCTTGCTGATCTGTTTGAGTCACTGTCTGCCAAACTAGGTATGCGTAGTGTTTGGGTGAAGTTGTTTTGATGTTCAAGGTCCCTTTGAAGCAGAAGAGCATATACTTCAGGCTGGAGATGCACCAGCACCTTACCTTCTCTAAATGCTGAGTTCCCAGCAGGCTCTAAAAACCAACCTCACTCCCCTTCCTCTGAATTCAACTGGAAGTTTTCCATTCCCCATTCAAGTAACAAGTACCTATCTACTGTTGTCTTACTAGGAAGTAGATTCACTCTTCTCAGTGTTTCTTAGGTCTTTGGAGGTGTGGATCCCCTGTGAAAACCTGATAAAAATCAGTAACCCTCACCCTAGAAAAATGTGCGTGCATACCAAAGTTTGTGAGCAATATCAGGGGTCTACAGAGGCCCATCCACAGACCTCTGTTTAGCATTTATTGTCTCAGCTGTTGTGGAGATTGACACTAAAATCAGTTCATGGGGGGAAAAATGTGTGAGTTTATAACAAGGCAGGGATTAATTAACACTTTGCAGACTGAAAACACATTCCTCTTTTTCTCTGGAGGTGTTAAGTATTTGCTAATCTGCTTAATAAATATAATATGGCCAAATATCACAAAGTTATTTTTGAAGCTCTGGTGGCTTTTGATAAAGATGCTTCCAATTAATGCTCATGGTCTCTCATCTCCTGGGCATCAGATCTGTGTGCACATGATTTGAGTCTACTGTGGACTCTAGAACCATCATTTATCATTAACGCTATTCTTGCCACTCAAATACGAGGGTACTTTAAAAAGTTCATGGAAATATTTGTAGTATCTATCAATTATATTTTTTCATGAACTTTTGGAAGTACTTTGTAAAACTTGAGATATGTCTTGATAATCTTTAGAATTCCGTGCTTTAAGATTTGCTCAGGCATCACCTATTATAATTTTCCCTCCTGACAACATCCACCTCAACCAACCATGTGAGGGCCCCTCCTCTGAGTCTCATCAAATCCTCATGTGTATATTTGTTGCCCAGCATGTTACAGTGTTCCTCTCTGCACCACACTGTGAGCTCCACTACAGCAGGAGAGGTATCACTCTCACCTTTGAACCCCCATGGCCAACACAGGGCTCAGCACATAGTAGGTACTCGATACATGTTTGCTGAATGTGGACTGAATCACAATGAATTAATTCTTCACAAGTTCTCATGTGATAAATAAATAGACGTGAAACTTGGACTGATCGTGTTAAGCAGGCTTCAGCTTTTGGATGAACTACATTAGCCTTGTAAAATAGTGTTTCACAGTCTGTATGTCCAAGGAATAATTAGGCCAAAGCTAAAGAAAAGCAAAGCAGAGTTAAAATGAATTGACACTTCAAGGCGTTAAATCTATTGAGTAGCAATGGTAAAGGAAGGTCACCAGGTATGAGTTTGTAGCCACTTGTTGACTTCCCGGCTAATTTAGTACATACCACAGCAAAAGCAGAAAAACTATTTGATAGATAAAGCTCCTCTTCTTCCTTAGGCTGATGTTTAACCCTCTGCAGTCTGACCCGGGTCTGTTTTGTCCATACCCTCAAGTTTCCCACTCTCTCTAGTTCTAGACCTTATTCCTCTAACTATGCCGAGTAGTTTCATGTACACTGGGTCTTACCTGGTCTTGCTGCTTCCTCATCAAGAATGCCTGTCCCGGGCCAGCCCCCTGGCTCACTCGGGAGAGTGATTGAGGCTGCGGGTTAGGATCCTATATAGGGGTGGCTGGTGCGCTAACTGGCTGAGCATGGTGCAAACAACGCCATGCCGAGGGTTGTGATCCCCTTACCGGTCAAAAAAAAAAAAAAAAAAAGAATTCCCGTCCCCATGACTATGTATTAAAATGTGCCTCATCTTTCGAGAATCTGTTTAGAGCCCGTTCTTCCCAAGGACCATTCCCGTATCCCAAGCAAAGGAATTCCTCCTTCTCAAGCACTCTGGGAGCACTGGTCACTTCTCACGAGGCTCCCATCACTGATTGTTACTCAGGACCAGGAAAAATAGTCATGTCCAATGGATTATTTTTCTTTCAATGATTTAAAAAAAATTTTTTTTATTTCTATATCATCTATTTCCTTCTAATCACCTTTGTCTAGACATCTGCCTTTAGAATTTATTTAATTGCAAATCATGTCAAGTACATTTGATGCACAAACATAAAGGATGAAAGAAACTGTCACACATCTTAAACAGGATAGTCCAGGTCCTTGTTGCAAAATGTTGTGTGATAAGCCCTTCTGGTTGAATGACTGACAGGATGAAATACCATATTTCTTTTTTATCCTTATGAATATCGTTGATAACATTTACTCATCGATTCTTGAGTTTGAGAATATTCACCTAGGACACTGTCACCTGAAGATTCTTAGTCTGGGATTTCACTAATACAATCAATGTCACCATCATTAGAATCTAGATCTGCTCTCCTCTTTGAATTCATCTTCTGAGTCATCTAATAATTGTGAAATGTTATTTTCTGTCAGTTTTCTTCTCTTTGCTATTATGAAAAAATTTGAATTCTCTGCTGTGTACAGTGAAAGCTAAAAGCAAATTCAAAATGGTGATGTATTTCCCTATTGAATCATCCATCCATCTAGGCAATTCCATTCTTCTGTTTATTCATTTTGTCTCTTTTAGCATAATTGGGAATAATTGGTGAGTAAGGATGAAAAATAATTTCCAGGATGATGAAATAGCAAAATGTCTCAAAAGACAGGAAAAATAATATCACAAAGATCCTATGATGTATCTTAGATTTATGCAAATTTCCAATGTACCCGTATGGTAATTGCAAAATATAAAGAGTTTTTTTCCATTTAAAAAATAAGTAAATTTTCTCTTTGTTTTTTGGAAGCCCTCCAAGAGAATAAAATCTATGACATATCAAGCCCTGCAAATAGATAGAACAACTCCAAGAGGAAACTCAAAAACTAAAACTGGGTCCAGTGGACCCTGATGGTGTGTCGTATTAAGTACATATGAACATTTCAGTATACATCTGTCCAGCTGAAGGCCAAGAATAAACACTCACAATCCCCATGTCTTCCTGGAGTTCCTTGGGGCTGGTCAGGGCCTTACTCTTAGAAGGAGCTTAGGAGATACTCACCAAATGGATAGTAAGAGCAGGAGATGTAATTACTAAGCTAGAACTGTAATTATGAAGGGAATGCCATACATTATTCCTTACATATGTGCAAAGACCTTGCACATTCTCAAAATCTCTGCCTTTTGCCTAGAATACTGTTCTTTCCACTCTCCCTTTTAGCTGAGTGACTGTTACACTTTGAATCTCAACTCAAACATCACTTCTGCACAGAAGCCTTTTCTGATCCCCTACCCCTCCCATTAAGTGCCCATTTATGGCTGTCAGACCTCCTCCCCCCACCCCCCACCCACACACATGATCTTCTCTGCACTTAACCAACACGAAAAGTCAAGACCTAAAGTTCTAATGTGTCCCCTCCACTAGGATGGCTGGCCAGGTCTGGGGCCAGCCAGATTTCCTCAGCACCAGCATAGGGCTGCCCATGGTGGGAATTCAGTAAGTATTATGTGAATGAAAATAACTGAATTGAATACAAACAGTTTTCTGAGTACAGATGCTTACGCACCTGAACCCTTTAACAAGGTGTTAAAATGCATGCATTTGAGAAAGTAAAATGTAAAAGTCCATCTGTTGAGAAAGCAGATCAGATAGGAGAGCTGCTACTCTCCTGGACTATCTGTTCTTTTACTCCAGGATTACAGGGAACAAGAAGTAACAAGACTGTAACAGAGGGGTCCTTATCGTATGACTCTGGCTTTCATTTAGATGTCGGGTGATTTATCAGAGACTGACATCAGCAATGAGGCTCGACATCCCCGGACCCCTACAGAAACCACGGAGAAAAAACTGAGAAACAGGTTGTACGAGTTAGCAAGGAAAATGAGTGAAAAGGAGACTTCTTCGGGGGAGGATCAGGAGTCTGAACCCAAGACAGAATCTGAGAACCAGAAGGAGAGCCTGTCCTCCGAAGAGAATAGCCAGAGTGTCCAGGAAGAGCTGAAGAAGGTAAGAGCCATGAAACCACCTGCAAACAGCTCGCATTTCTGCATTTAGGGTATTGGGGAAATGTTCTATATTTGCACAAAGATGTACTGGGCCCCCAGAGAGCTCTCTCTAAAATGCCCATCCCTGTGTACTTGGGAGAGCCCAAGAGAACCCTTCTTGATTAGCACTGGGTGGTACAATCAGGAAAACAGCATCACATGTCTTATGCAAGTCTCCCCAGACTGCTTGTCTCCTTCCACTATCCTTCATCAAGACAGTTTTGAGTCTATAATTGAGTGCCCCTGATTTCTCTCACTAGTAAAGAGCAGTGTTATTTCCCACCCTACCCTCTCCCTGAAGAATTTTGTCCATGGATGGAGATCACGTAGCCAATTGCTCTCTTAATCAATGACAGAGTTTTGTTTTATAGTATAGTCTTTGTGTTAAAAGTGGCCTTCTGGATTGTTTATCTGTGCAGTCTTCAGATTTTGATTTGTTTGTATTAGCCACAGAATCCTTTTTCAAACAAATTTTATATGGAATCCCAATGTTCCAAACAGATAAAAGCACTGCTGCTCTTAGAGTCCACAAAGCCACAACATGATCTTCAGGCCCACACTCCCTCTCCCCTTTCCCTGTCCCCAGCTGTCCTCTGAGTTCCAAGGGACACAGAAGACAGACCCAACCCCTGGCAAGAAAGGGATCTCAGACTCCCTCCCCCCAGTGAGTGCTCTGCCTGCTGTCCCGGCATGCACCTTTACAGCTTCTCAAAGCACAATTGTGCTGGACTTGGCCACTTGAGAGTCAGTATATCCCTACCTGCCTCCAACCGAAAGAAAGAAACTAACATTTGTTGAGTGTCTCCTCTGTGCCTAGTGCTCTGCATGTGTTCATTAGCTCATTAGATAACTCTTTGAAATACTTGTACATGCATCCCATTTTTGCAGATGAGGAAACAGGCTGAGCATTAAGGCTCACAGCTAGTAATTGCAGAGCTGAGGCTGCATCACAAACCCGCTTGGCCTCAAATCACAGGCTCCTTCCTTTACAACCAGCTGCCTCTTCTGTAGATCAGATAAGGTTTTGTCTGCTAACATCTAGAGTTCTTTGCACTTGTGATACACTCAGTACAAAAGATTCTATTTCATCTTTGGAGTGATGATTCTGGTAGAGAAAAACCTCCCATGTATTTTCCCTATTCTGAGTGTATGCTATATAAACTAACACGTTGCTGGTGACCCACACTCATGGGTGAATGAGGCCCCTTCACCTGCTTAGTCCTGGAGGAGCCAGGCCATCCCAGGAATGACTTACAAGTTATCAGGAGCAGGACCAGAAGGAAGCAGAGACCATCGCCCATAGCTGAGCCCCTGAAGCCTCCATCACCTCGGACTCTGCCTTTCACTCATCCCCATCCCACCCTCCATAACCATCGAGTCCTCACCCATAAATCTTTTCCCCTGGCATGTCTGTGGGTTGGGAAGTGGAGTTTGGTCTCCACAGGCAGTCCCTCACTGGGATGTAGACTCTAACCTTCTGCTTCCTTAGTGGTAAAGGGCTTTGATCTTGATACTTGAACTGGTGCCGCATTGTAGTCACATTTGTATGCCAGAACTGAGAGCCAGATGGTAACTGAAGAACACAACATTATTTCTTCCAGTAACTCTATGTCCTACTGGCTTTGCTGCCTGATGGTCTCAGGACTTCAAAGCCTCATGCTGTAGCAGTGGCATGCCAGGCTATGAGGAGTCATGCACTCCCATCCCTCATCAGCCTGCAGGGAGCAACCTCCTGGAGGCATAGCCACCAATCTGTACTTTGTTCTCCTGGGCAGAATGTGAGTAGGAAAAGGACGAGCCACTGGGGGGAAGTCCTTTCCTCCACCCCCCTGCCCTGCCCCAAACCCTCACTGACCAGGAAATTAAGACAATCGACTTTATTTGGACTTCCAAATATGTCAGCTTCTCAAAGTTCTAGTCTTATCCTCTAGGCTACCATGAATCAAATGAATTAACTATTCAACCAGATATCATTCTTTGCAGGTAGCAAACAAAAAAGATAATATATTTTCCTCCATTTGGCATGAACTACTGTAGTTAAAGGAAACAGAAATACAGCTTTACATATTGAATATTATTTAAAAACAGAAGAGTATAGAGATAGGTTTTAGGATTGGACTAGGTTTGAAACACAACCATGCAGTTTGCAAACACTGTGGACTTTGGTTAACATCTTAGCTCACCACACTATTTAGAACAAACCAGTGTCATTTTTGCCTGCTTTCTACAGCCCACCTCCTAACTGGTCTCCCTGTCCCTCTAGGTCCTTCTTGACCCCTCCAATTCTTTCTCCACTCAGCAGCCAGAGCTGCCCTGCAGTCCTTGTACTTGCTTTCAGCATGTTGACAGGCCCATGTCTGTCTTGTTTTTAATTAATCCCTAGGATGCAGCCCAGGTTTTCATTGTTGATTGGATAAACACATCTTAGCCTCATTTGTAGAATGGGGATAATCACAGCCCCTTATAGAGTTGTGAAGGCTGAATTACACAACATAGGGTTTAGCACATAGCAGGAGCCCAGCAAGTTATAATTATTGTACCCCTTTAACAGTATCAAAGAAAATAAACTTCACTGTCATGAAATACATCCATCTGCTGGTACTGAAGGGACAGCTCAGTGCCAATTCCCAATCAACACTTGTAGCATCAAACCATAGGTCTGTGACCATATTTGGTGCTCCTCATGCTATGCAGAATCTAAGGGGGAAAAACACTGCATTGGAACTTCAAAGTTTCCTTCTTCAGGACCAGAGTAACTGTGACTTCACCATGATGTAACCACCACTCATCTGTACAACACACACATGCACATGCACACACGTACACTGGTTGGGGAGTGAATCTGGGCTAATGTGACTATTCTAGAAGCTGCCAGTGTTCTACCTTTATCTTTTTACTATGGTAGTATGCACTGGCCCGAAGTCTACCTGAGGGCTTTCTCGAGCAGCTGGAGCTCCTCTTCCTGGGCAGAGGGCAAGCTGGATGTGCTGGAGAAATAACACTCTTAGGAGCAGCCCTAACTAGTGACTAATGGGAAGCGTGTAAATATTCCAGCTCCTTTGCCCCCAGTTGGGGTGGTGATTCTGAGGCATGAGGCATACTTGCTCCCTGAGTTCCTCAGCAGATTTAGCTCTAGGCACCCACAGCGATAAATTGCTTGATAAGGCAGTCTTTACTGACTCCCTTTCCTTTCTGACTTCCCCATTCCTCTACCACTATTTCCTGGGATCACCTCCCAAGTAAACCACATGCACACAAATCCTTGTCTCAGGATAAGCTTCCGGGGGAGCCCAGACTAAGACAGTAACCAAGCAGGAGAAAATGTAGATTCCTCAAATTACAAATGCTCACTTTAGTATTGTAAATAAGAACTGAGAAAATCCAAATGCCAAATTGGCCGCTAATTGCCTTTATCTTGCCACAAAGAATCTTGCCTTATACAGCGGGAGAGCACTAAGCACACTGCATGTGTCTCTCCCCTCTCCACCACTGTCCCTGCTCTCTGGGAGCCAAAGCAGAGGAACATGCATATTACCGTTGAAACAGTGACATCACTGGCAGTTCAGTGTTCTTAATATGACATCCCATCTAGAATTGGGGCTTCAGAATCCTGTCTGGCAGCAGAAAAAGACATTTTAGAAAAATACTTTTATTGACTGGAGTCAGCCCTTTGCTGTAGGAGACTTATCCCTACAGTAGGATTGTATGTCCCACTTTGGCTGGACGTTGGGAGCCCAAACAACTTAAGGATTCATCACTCCCATCTGAATTTTAAGTAGGTTGATCAATGAGCTTGTAGAGCTTGGGACCAGTCCAAAAACCTCTTGGGAACTGAACACCCAAAGGGTCATGTTTCTTTTTTAAGTAACAGCTTCTTTCCATCAGACCTCAGTGGTCAGCTTTCCAAACCATGTGGCCCTCAGAGCCTGGGAAGGAGCACTTGCTTTTCCTCCACCACTGGGCTGGTGGTCACGCCAATGGTTCTAGAAGAAGCCCTGGCTGAAATAGTTCTTAGAACCATTTGCCTCTAGGGATGTGGCTGCTACACTCCTGAAAGAAGGATGCAGAGAAGGACCAAGAACTCCCAGCCCAAGTTTGGAGACTACATTCAGGGGCCAAGTCTCCCACAAACCCCCTGATATTTTCAGGCCTGGAGCAGTAGCCGCCAAAGTCACCTTCTGGCTCTAAAATTCCATGTTCTAGATATGTAATGGATTAAATAAGTTTTTGTTCCCTGATACAAGTATCATTTACAATACTGTTTATATGACAAATGAGGCCTTATGTGTCAATCTTTGTTGTTTATTAAAGTGTTTATTAAAGGCCCAGGTTAGTAAATTCTTGCATTATAGTCAAATTTGTACATCTAGTGTCCTGAAACGTTTTTATTTAAAGTGTCTTTGTTTATTAGTTATTATCACAATAGTTGAGCCATTGTGCTTTATTTTCACAAGGGACTCACAGACCAGCAGATGTTCCCCATATTTATAGTTTCATAAAATTATTCTCATCAAAGTACTGAGACTTTCCTAAATTAATAAATGTCTTTGTACCCAAATAACAGACAAATGTGTGCATTTTCTAATGGCTTCTTCTCAATTACTAAAGTCAAGCCACATGGAAATACAGTCCTGATCAGTGGTCAAGGAGACAGAATTATTGACTGTTGTCTGGGTTTCCCAGACCCTTGGGTTTCTCAAGTTTAATGTGCTGATGAAAAATTTTTGTTGATGTCACAATGTTAACACAAAATCAAGTATTGTCCACGTGTGTCTCACTGTCATAAAATAAATCGTCATTCACATGAACATATAGTGCCTTTCCTCCCTGGCAGCATTTATTCCAGAAGAGTGTCTTCATCTTCACTGGTGCTAGGTGAATATAGTGTTAGATCCTGACTTGTAACTTCCAAGCTACGTTGATTTCAATAGGCCTTATGCCTATTGAGGAACTAACACCTTTTTTCTAACTTTCTGTTTAACTGCTGCCCTAGGAAAAAAGAGAAGCTTTAGCTGTCCACTTAGAGCTACAGCTCTTATCCACAGTGCTTGAACAGGTGAGGAGGTTTCATTTCACTCACGTCATTACTGGCATCATTCATTCCCACATCTGTGTCCTGTGTGTACAGGGAGGGGCCTGCCTGGCCAGGAAGGCAGAGTCTTGTATTCTCTCCTGGATCTGGGGTTTCAGCAGAGTATCTTCTTCTTTAGGCAAAAGATGGACTGAAGGCTAGAGAAAGATGGCCAGGACTCCAATGCAGATATTCCTTCAAGCCTCTGTGAAATACAGGTGTTGTCTGAAAGGCCAGGGAAAAGATGTCACCCCAGCCACAGCAATGGAATGAGACATAGGATAGATATGCTTTGAACAGAGAAAGGCAGAGTTGCTCTAGAAGGTTATGTGTAGAAAGGTCTAGAAAACAAGGCACTGGTTCAGAGCTCTTGCCCCACAGAAGTGCAAAAGTAAGATGCCCTGGGGAGATGGGATCATGGGAAGGGAGAGAGAAGAGGAGGCAAAGAAGATACTGTGTGTCTGAAGCTCTGCAGAATAAGTGGGATTGCATTTTTGGAAGACATTCTGAGTAGAGAGAATGTAAAAACAAAAGAAAGAGTGAAAATTGTATACCAGTCTCTCTACAAGTGCCAAAATCCTAAAGAAAATACTAGCAAACTGAATTTTGCAATATTAAGAGAATCACGTGTCATAGCTAATATATTTTATTCTGAAAATACAAAATAAAGTTAATACAGGAAACTCCACTGTTATAATAAATAATTTAGTAAGTACTGTTTTTTAAAAGCACATAATAATCTCAACTGATGCTAAAATGACCCCTGGAAACATTCAACACATATTCTACTAAAAAAACTCTCAGTGGAATAGAAAGATAATCCTATATAGCAAGATGAAGAATATCCATTTCAAAGTAACACAGTGAAACTCTAGATTTTTTTTTCTGAATGAGAACTCATTTTAAATATCAAAAACATCATGAACATCATGATATTTTGCTATTGATCTAAGAAATACATGACAAAGAGCTGAATCTATAAATGCTCTTATATAAATGTATATTTTGTTAATTAAAATAGCACGTCCATATGTTTGAAAAATAATAAATCTATGACTTTAAGATTTGTTTTAAATTACAGATGAATATTTTTTTTAAATTTGTAGTTATTTAGAAAATAGTGGCTGGGCTGGCCAGTTACCTCAGTTGGTTAGAGAGCAGCCTTATAACACCAACGTCATGGGTTTAGATCCCCATATCGGCCAGTCACATAAAAGAACAGAACAAAACAAAACAAAAAACCACTAGAAAATAGCGGCTGAAAGTAAAGTAAATTAGCAAAACTAATTTTAGGAAGACTATAAAACCTGATGTGACCACGGAAGAAATTGGTGAAGTGGTTAAAGAATTATTCCTCAAAAAGAAGATAGTCCCAGGTATTTTTGAAAATAAAATCCATCAAAAATGTTAATGGTACTAATAACACCCATACTATTTAAACTTTTCTTGAGCATTTAAAAATATGGAAAGCATTCCAGTTAATTTTACTTAATTAAAATCTTGGTCTGAATCTGATGCAAAAATCACATGCCACCAGAAATTTACATATTAACTCACTGGTGAATAAACATTCAGAAATTCTCAACATGTTAGCAAATTGTTCCAAACTACATATTAAAATAATAATTTACAATGGCCAAGTAGAATTTAGTTTAGGAATGTAATAATATCAATTTTAGAAAATCTATTAATATTTTTCATTATATTTACAGGTTAAATAGGGAAAAACATGATTATTTTATTAAATTCTTAGCTTGATGTCTGACATATATTAGGAAATTTATAAATATCCATAAATACTGAATAAAGAATGAATTCCAAAGTAACAGTTGATAATGTTGAGCAACCATTTCTGATAAAACAGGAAGATAAAAACTCAACAGCAATGGCTATAGTCTTTTGTGGGTTGCAGACCTTTTTATGAATTTGGTAAATGTTATGAACCTTTCTTTGTAAAGTGTAAAAAATGAAAATGATTTGGATAGAACCGGAAAGTTCACAGACCACATGAAGACCCATCTATATACCCCAAGTTAAAAAATTATCATTAATGACAGAAAGAAGACACAGATATCTTCTATTACCTCTATTATTCGACATTGGTCTGGCACTCTTGCCAATGCAATTAGACAAGAAGTAAAAGTTGCCAATATTGGGGAGCAGAAAACATAATTACAATGATATGTTACTGACTTTAGACTTCTGAATTAAGATAATAAAATCAACTAAAAAGATTACTCAGAATAATGTGATTGGCAGGATGACCTATCTCAAAAGAGTACCTAAGCAAAGGTTTTCATATACTACCAATAACCTCTCAGAAAATATAAAGGAAAAATCCTATTTGCAATAGCAACAAAATATATACAGTGTTGAACATGCACTTGGCATACAACCCAGCAATCCCACTCCTAAGTGTACGCACACACACACACACACACACACACACACACACACACACACACACTGGATTTGGAATGTTTATAACAGCTCTGTTCGTAATTACCAAAACCTGGAAACAACCCAAATGTTCATCACCTGGTGAATGGACACACTGTGGTACATCCATAAACGCAATACTACTCAGCAATAAAAAGGAATGAATCACTTATACATACATCGATGAATCTTAAAAGTATTATGCTGAGTGAAAAAAAAAAAGGTTACATATTGTTCATTTATACTTGTATGACATTCTGGAAAAGGCAAAACTATAGGGACAAGAAACATCAATGATTGCAAGAGGATCGGGTGGGTGGAAGGTTGATGTAAAGAGACATAAGGGACTTATTTAGTGTGTTGGAGCTATTCTATATCTTGATTTGGTGGTGGTTACACAATTACATGTATTTGTCAAAACATAAAACTGTATGCCTTTGGAAGGTGAATTTTACTGTATGTAATACACACACACACATACATACATATGCATTCACATACATGTGGGGGTACTTCAAAAAGTTGTGGAAAATAGAATTAAAAGGTAATGTGAATCCATGATGGAGAGAAAAAATTACTATATTTATATATGTTTCTATATTTTCTGCTATGTTTCATTAATGTATCCATGTACATAGTGGCCTTGAATAACTTAGACTCATATGAATAACTGACTTTGCTAAGAGACATAAAGATTGAATAAGTGTAGAAACATATCCTGTGCATGGATGGGAAAACTTCATACTTTTCTAGATGCCAGTTTTCCCCAAATTAATGCATATACTTAACAGAATTCCAATCATCTTAATGAGGTTTTTTTGGAAACTTGATGAAGGTTTTCTAAAGTTCATCTGGAAGACTAAGTGCATAAAATATAGCCAAGAAAATTCAAGAAAATAATAATAGCCAAGAAAATTTCAACCATTATAATAGCAATGGTGTTAGTACTGGAATAAGAAAACATTAATGAAACACAGTAGAAAATACAGAAACAGATATAAATATAATATGATATGACAACATTAAATTTAATATTAGCGAGAAAAGTTTACTTAACAAATATTATACTATTAACAAATTATTTAGTGCAAGCTGGTTAATATTTGAAAAAAACTAAATAGATCCATACATCGTATCATATATGGGAATAAATTCTCAATGGGCAGGAGTTTAAAATGTTGTAAAATAAGTTATGTGCTTACTAGAGTAAATTACAGATGAATATTTTATAAAATTAGGACAAGAAAAGCCAGAAACTTAAAAGACTAAAATATATGATTGCATAAAAATTAAGAACTTATGTTCATCAAAAACAATTCATAAAATTAAAAGGAAAACAATAATGAAGAAGACATTGACTAAATACCTATTGGGAGAAGAATTAATATCCTCTTAACACCAATAGATAAAGGGCGATGCATGGCCAGTAAGCATATGAAAAAATATTCAACTTCAATTGTATTACAATTTAATTTAGTATAACAGCTGGCCCAGAACTTGGCATGTGGTTGGCACATTCACTTTTTTCATTTAACAAATGTTTATTGAGTGTCTCAATGTGCCTGGCACTACTGAAGAACTGGGAAAATGGCCATGAACAGGGCAAAGTTTATTTTTTGTTCAGACAATCAATATGAATGCAAATTAAAGTAATGAGATGCCACTTTTGCCTAACAGGATGATTAAAAAGTACAATAATCAATGTTGGTAAGAGCTCATGAAAACAGGCGGTCTAAAACACATAAAATAGTGTAAGCACATATTATTAGCACAGTGGTAACTTGGTGGCCCAAAGCAATCTAAGTGTTAATACCCTCTGATGCAGCAATTATACTTTCATTTATCCTAAGGAAAAACTGGACAAGCAGCCAAAGGTATACTACAATGTAGTTCATCAGGCATTGTGTTTTTATTATAGGAAAACGCTGGAAACAGCCTGTGTGTCCAACAATAAGGGATTCTTAGAATGTAGGCGGATGAGGTCTAGAAGGCAGATGGGCATAGGTATTGGAATAGCAAAGAAAATTGGTCCAGATACAAGTAAGTGGGTAAATTTGATGTCAGGAAGTTGAGGAGGTTTGTTTTATGTTCTATGCATTTTTTTTTTTTTTAAACCTCTCTCACGCTGAACTAGGAGGCAAGTTTGTCTCCTGAAAGTGAGTGGATAGTGGAATTGGAGTTTGAGGATTGTGGAGAGGGTTTGAAATAGCTATTGCAAAAAATGGGGGGGAAATGTGGAGAAACAGGAAGATCCCCGGGCAGCACTGAAAGCCTAGATAAGGTCAGATCATGAACATTACCTGTAATAGAAAAAGTCTGTAATAGAAGACAGCAACCTTGAATGCAAATAAATGTAAAATAAAAATCCATTCTATTCCAAGAAAAGGGTCTACTCTAGCAGGTCTATTATAAATTCACATCATTCTACATAATTACACATCACTCAAGTGGTTCTGGGATTTACATTAGAACTTCTCATTTCAGAGGTTTGTAGTTTAGCCATTTTCTGTGAGCTCAAATTTGCATATTAATCTCAAACCAGATTGGGGGGATGAGGGGATAACATGGAAACTAATTCTATCCATAATAAGAGCAAAAAGTGTGAAATTAAAACTTGACAAGAAAACTGCAGATCTCCAAGAAAACTAGCAGTTTGCTGGGAGGAAAGATGTTGTAAAGATGAATTCTTCCAAAATTAGGTTAGAAGTTTAATGTAATTCAAAGCAAAATCCAAACCAAATGTTACTCCATTTTTCAAAAAGATTCTAAAAATCAAAATCATCTGATAGAATAAACAGTCAAAAATAGTTTAGAAATATTTAGAAAAAATAAAAGAGGACCCATCTATTAAGAAATTGCTTATATGTTTTAAAGGCACAGTAATTAATTTTTTGCAGTATCATTATAAGATGTAATGAAATAGTCCAGAAGTAGAGGCTAAAATATGTTAAATTTAACTTATGATTTATCTCTTGATTCCCATTCACTTCCCAATCCTGGTCAGAAAAATGTGGCTTTTTAATAAATGGTGTTGGGACAGTGTTCACTTGTTCTTTGGGTAGGCGATGTGGTGAGCGAGAAATGTCCCCATTTTCACTCTGAGGAAGGAATGGATGGATTCCCTTGGTTTGCAGGCCCAGCAATAGATATAGGAGACTATAAAAAAAGATGCCCAATTTCTCTTGTAAGTGGCACAAGCTCTGGAGTTTGAATCCCTGTTCATTCACCATTTCATCAACAAATAATTATTGAGCTGTTGCAGGAGCTGCAACGCAGTATGGGTAAGAGAGAAAGCTTCCTGCTGTCGGGGAACTTACCTTCTGTAGGAGGAGGCAGCTGATAAGTACATAAACACACAAAAGGGAAGATTTCAAATAGTGATGTGAGCTAAGAAGATGAAGCAGAGCAGTAATGGGAGGGACTCAGGAGGATGAAGAGTCTTGGACAGCTGGGAACTCTCTGAACAAGTGTCTTTTGTACTGAGACCCAAAGGACAAGCAGGAGAAAGTCGGGCAAAGATCCAAAGGAAGGGCTTTCCAGGCAGAGGAACACATGCAAGGCCCAAAGGTAGAAATGACCTTGACAAGGGAGAGTGGTGGGAGAGGTGAGGGCAGGGGCCAGAGCAAGCAGGGCTAGGGGGGGCATGCAGAAGCTTTGGATTTTATCCTGGCAGCATAGGAGGCACCTGGAAAATTTTAAGCAGAGAAATAACAAGTAACATTTATCAAGATCACCCAGGCTGCCATGTGCCACCTCCTTTCTGAGTGAGAGTGAATGGTGATTTCATGTCACCTTCGGCTTCTTCAGAGCCAAGCACATGCCCTAATTGTGCCCTGGTTACTGCCAGGAGTGGAGAAATGCTTCCAATAGATATCAGCAATTACAAGTATTTTCTGAGGAACAGTCAGTGTAAAAAGTCAATGGCTATGATCACCTCCTGGACCAAGAAAGGATCTCCTACATGCTCTACACCTGCCAGGGTGGGTTTGGCCGGAGGTGATGGCCCCAGCATTCCCCTCCTCTGTCACCCACTCTAGGTCCTGACATGGTCTCGCCTGGTCGCCTACATCAAGCAATAGTAGACACCACCAAGGAAAGGCAGGAAAATGATGTCAGGGAAACATACGGACCATTGGGTTTAATTCTGGAACTAAAGTACACATAGTATACTTAAAAATTTATTTCTAACCACCATTAAAAAGGGACAATCTTATTTCTTTCATAAATGGCCTTGGCCATGAAGACCTGGATTATTTAAGAACCCAAACCTTCCTAGAGGCCAGCTAGATTCTAATCTGTTATGTGTAATCGTTTTGGTTTATTACATATGCTAATTTATTAAGTTCATGTTCCAGTTTCTTTCCACACTCTGTGCCACCCTCTCTCATCAAGTCATTCTTCAGGGACATAAGTCTGTTCATGGAGAACGTATTTTGACGGGTTTAAAAGGCATCACCAAAGTGCCTTATGTTTCATGAGAACTGAAACATATTTGCTTGAATTTTTCTAGCAGATTTCTGTCAACTATTTAGGAGGACATATGGAGTTTCTTTTCCTACCTTTGAAAAGGAGAGAAATAGATGAAATCAGGGCATTTAGACAAATCTCCTTGCTTGCTCTGGTAGTTTGATGGAAGCATTTCATAAAGCCAAGACAGCATCTGTAATATGGGACAGAAGAATAATGAGTGGACTGTGAAGTCTGGATTACACTTAGAACAGATTTTCTTATCGAGTGCATTTTTTCTCACTCTGGTTGCCATTAGCTGCTCAATCGTAGGTGGACTCGAAGGCTTAGAACAGGAACTCATCAATGGACAGATGTCAAGCCTCGTTGTGTGGCTTGGTCGTGGGCTTGCCAAATCAAGGTACTTAACTCTGTTGATGTCAGTTGGTAAGGGCTCCTCAGTGACCTGAGGGCTCCCTGTCCTTACACCCTTCTCTTGCTGATCTCTTGTTCACTGGTGTGATTGTTCACTCAGATTCTGTTTCACCATCACTTTCTACGTCAGTCCAGAGACTTACGGATGTGAAGGAGGAAGCGGTGTGACAGGTGGGAAGGAGCATGGGCTTCGGAGACCAAAGGCTCCGGGCTCCAATCTCAGTTTTGCCTCTCCTCACTGAGCCATAGCTCCTTCATCTCTATCGATGGAATTAAAATCTCAACCTTGTAGGTTGTTTTAAGGGTTAAATAAAACAATGAGAAGCCTGGGGTCATACCTGGCACAGGATGGACCCACACTGACTCTGAGCCGGCTTCCTTCCTTTCTTCTTCTCTTGCCTCCTAAAGGAGTCTCTCAGAAACAACGTTCGGCAGGGGGAGAAGGTATGGCCCCGTGTTTGTTTTATGCAGCTGGAACTGCTGAAAAGCTTTTTAGCTCTGCCTGTAATTCCTCCATGCACTCCTTTGTGCTCAAGCATGTCTTTAGAAGACCCCTGTTAAAGTTATTTCTGTCGCTTGGGATGTCCACTCTCCCCTGTAAGCCCCTAAGGAGCATTCATCTATCACAGGACTGAAGGGACGACTGGAGGGCCCCACATTTCAACCAGTTTCTTGATTTCACTAAAACCAACTATGAAGATTGTATCTCTTCACCCCCGTGCCCGGGAAACTTAATATCAAAAATAATGACTTTAAAGTAAAAGTTAAACAACTGACTTGGATGTTATTCCATTTTGGCATTTGGTAATCACCCAGTCTCTTGGGTTGTGAGAAAAGGAGCTTGGAAATGTTACATTTTCCCTTATTTCAAAAGCCTAATGAACGCTTCTTTTCCCTCCTGGTGTTTAAATCTCCTTTAATGGTGTCGGTGTCTTCCAGATCACCCAGCTGGAAAGCACAGCAGCGTCTCGCCATCTCCTTCTTTACTCTCAGCACAGCGTCCGCTCAGTTCTCTTTCTGGAACATTGCACCTTTTATCCTTTTATCCCTACTACAGCTGCCACATCCCAGGCCCTTGTGACCTTTGATTTGAGCTGCAGTAATAGTTTTCTATGCTTTCTCTCCGCCTCCGATTTTCCCCAGCCCTCAATCTGTTCCTCCTGTGGCCATCAGAATTACCTTTCTAAAGCACACATCTCTCACGCTGGTGTGTTAAGAGCCTGTGCTTTCAAATCAGGCAGACCTGGGTGCAAATCCCAGCTCCTTCGAGACAAACCACGCCACCTCTCTAAGACTCAGTTCCTCATCTGCCACACAGAGTGATCATAAGACCTGCATCATAGGGTGGCTAGGAGGGTTAAATAAGGCAAGGCACACGGTTAAATAAGGCATATGCCAGAGCCTGGCACATAGTTGGAGCTCAGTAAATGACAGATCTTGCAGCAAGAACCTGCAGCCGCACCTCATTGCCAGAGGTTCAAAACCCCAGCTCCTGAGGCTGGCATTCAGGGCACCATAAGACCTGGCCCCTGTTTCCCTTTCTCATATGTTTCTCACAGTGTGCCCTGGGCTGCAGGGCCATTGATACAACATCTTCCTTGTGCTTCCAGACCTACCCCCAGAGTTGTGTGCTGCCGGAACCTGGTTGTCCCCTCTGCAGATCCACAGCCTGTCGCTCACAATGCAGGAAGTGACTTGTTTTCTGCTACTCACTGTTAATCTTTTTGACCTTTCCCCCTCAGTGCTCTCTGAGCACAGGGACCAAGGCTTATTTGCCTCTGTATCCTCTGCAGGGCCCAGTGCAGTACCCAGCATAGAGCAGATACTTCTTAAAGGCTTGAATTAAAGTAGTGATGATGGGAAATAGTTGATCGTGTTTGAGGGCCTGGTATTTTCAGCATCCCAGCTAGGCAATGACTTACCTTGATTTTATTGCATATGCGTATATATGGTTCAGTTTACTCCTAGTAAGAGGGAAATGCAGGATCCTCTGTCCCCTTTCTTGTTACTCTCCTTAAAACTGGGAAATAGTAGGATGAGAGAAATAAAGACATTTCTCCCTCTCTCTCTCTCTCTCTCTCTCTCTCTCTCTGTGTGTGTGTGTGTGTGTGCGTGAGTGTTCAGTTGCTTACTGTCATTTCTTAGAACAGACTATTCTGTATTCTGATATTATGTACTCCCTTTTTCATGCTAAGTTATCCTTTTTTATGAAATTATGGTGATCATAAGCAAAAGTAGGTCATGGTGGCTTTTTTTATTTTTAAAATATTCTTATTTGGCAAAAGTAAAAGAAAATACTGGGAAACAAAGAGCAGCAAAGTTTAACTTTTTGCGGAGTAAAGAATGATAAAAAACATTCTTCAAGACACCAAGTAGGTGAGGCGAGATGTTTCAAGAGTACAGCACGTAATGAGAGGTGTCTCAGCCACTAGGCCCTCACCAATAATGTGCCCACCTCCAGCCAGGAAACAGGCCAGAAGAGCAAGTGAGATGGGCTTGATAAGGACCCACAGCCTGTGTGGACACCTGACACATGCTGTCTAATTTAATCCTCTCAAAGTCCTCTTGAGCTAGATGGTGCTATCTCCATTTTACAGCTGAGGCTCAGAGAGGTTAAGTTATTTGCCCAAGTTCACACAGACAATTTTCCTGTGAATTTTCCAGGACTCACAGACCTGTGTGTGCAAATGAAGTGGTCACATTACCATCAATCCCCAGCAGGAAACCCCAAGACCACAGCACCCCCCTCCATTGTCTCCCTCCATTATTTTTGGAAGTCTTGAGAGAGGGTTCTGCCATGCTTTCATGACCATCATGGCCAGTTCTCTTGTAGGTGGCCACTCAAGGCCTCAGTGATGTTTGGAGCTGGCACAGGCCCCAGAGCACAGGCCTCACCAGGCTGCTGCTGCCCAGCCACTGTGAGAACCAGGCCCTGCCCAGGTATCTTCTCACGAGGGGCTCCAGATAAGCAAAAGTAGGGCCAATTTATGACTTTGATAGGCCCAGGCACTTTTGCCTTCATGGACTCCTTCCTCCATATAAAACATTAAAAAATCATATTTTACAACTGTGTTAGTATAAATATTAATATACTAATATTATATTTTAAAACACTTTCCTAGACCAAAGAGTCCATTTTTTTCTTGCAATTTTAAAAGAAATTAAAACATTTTCATGGGCCTCTAAAAGAATGATGGGCCCTAGGCTGGATGCCTACTGTGCCTAATGGGTAAGGAAGCCCTTGCATGTCCCTAAAGTGGCAGTTTCTGTTTCTTGATTGACCCACAGACCCCCACGCACACTGCTTGCTTCTGTGTCTCTCAAAAACCCAAGTTTTCAATGTCCCTTCAGCTACTACCTGTTTTGCCTTTTTTGCTCTTGTTATGAATGTCACAACAGTTCCCAAGGTAGAGCTAGGAAAATCTGTCTTCTGCCCCAGACATCTGTACACATCATTTAATCCTCAAAGTTAATTATATCAAGACATACTGAGTTACATAAATAGACATCCCTGACCTGTGACAAAGCCCAGGCTCATCACACTCTGCCACACGTGGACCCCGTTTTAGCCCAGCTGTGACAGACATACACCTGCACGTGTTCAAGATCTGAGGCTGGATCCACCCTCTTTAATTCCAAAGTGGTCTCTTTCTGTGAAGCCAGGCATCTAATGATCAGACCACGCTCCTGCTGCTCCCAGCTTCACAAGCTTGAGACATTCTGGCAAGGACTGTTCTCGTTCAATCCAGCTCAAAATGACCTTGCATTTCTTTGTCCAAAATGAAACTTTGAAGTGAATGATGGCACTGGGAAAATCTCAGGAGAATTTGCAAGGATTGCATATAAATAGGTATATCTAGTGTTTAGGATGAAAATATTTTCTTCTATAGAATTCTTTAGGCTCAGAATCTCCCCCTGGCAACACCTTACATTCTGCATGTCTTTGGAAAACAGTTTATAAGGAAGAATAATTGAAGTAAGTATTCATTTATAGCAACATGTTTTATATGAAGAAAATGTGCATGGGGACAGTATAGAAATTTTGCTAAGACTAAAGTTTGTGGATCGTGAAACAAAAAGCAAAGAAGTCTTGCTCTGCTGTGCAGTCCCTAGAGAAAAAAGAAACAATACAACTGGCATTGATAACATGGGTCCTGACTTGGTCTTTTTTCTCGGGTCTATTAAAATGGCCTCTGTAGCAGGGCCCCACCCTGGGAGTGGTAAACAACTTTCTTCAAGGTTTGCTTCGGTCCTGTTGTCAGTTATGAGTCACGATGGAATCATGAGTCTTCCTTAAGGTTGATGCAACGTGATGCGATTGGGGAAAGTGCTCCTCAGGCTGAGAGGGGTCGGAGCATCTCACCTTCCTCTCCTACTGCCCATGTGGCTCTGTTGCGGGCTTTCACGACCGAGTGCTTCTCATCACCTCTGCACCCCGAGCGCTGGACTGCTTGTTTCAGCCCCGATGGTTGTGAAGTTGATGTTGATGTTCTCCATGGGGCTGCAACACAGACTGAATCCTAGAAGTGGACACTTGGACTCTCAGAGGTGAACATCTGGCTTCAGGAGATGGAAAGTGTGAGTGCATCAGAGCAAACACACCCCATGGTGGACCAGCAACTCCAAGTGCCAGCTCTACCTGCACTAAGGCATAATGGCATACACTTGGCATTTTCAGAGAGAATCATGCATATGTCTAGCACTTAAATTTGTTGTTTAATTTGTACTTTTTAATCACTAGAAGGTTGGATTTTGGTACATGGGCTTACTGGTCATTTTCATTTTATCATCTGTGGGTCTCTTGGCCATGAGTGTCTT
The DNA here is from genome assembly GCF_027409185.1 of Cynocephalus volans. NCBI lineage: Eukaryota > Metazoa > Chordata > Mammalia > Dermoptera > Cynocephalidae > Cynocephalus > Cynocephalus volans. Next base: position 51,468,175 of record NC_084470.1, read on the forward strand.
TGTGGCCAACCTTCCTGTTCTGTGACAGCTTCCTATTCTGTTGGTGGACTATCTCCACACTTTCTCCTCTCCCTTGTTTGCTACCATGGAACTCACATGTGGTCTGTCTTATTATAATACCTGGAGTAATGTCAGCTGCCATAATGGAGCACTCCTCCTGGGCTCTCAGTCCATGCTGGCTTTGTGCAATTCAGCTCGTCCCTCTGTAAGCAATAGGAACAAAAAGGATCCTTTAGCTTTTCATTTCTCCCACATACAAGGCTTCTTGCCAGCCACCTCTGAATCTCCACCAGCTTTTCATCTGAACAAAACCCTACCCATTTCTAAATATAGCTTTTTAAACATAGTTGTAGAAGGTGCTTTCCACTTTTCTCTAGACTGGGCAGGGAACAGGACATTTACATAACAGCAAATTTTGACTTATGCAAAATCTTCTAATCTCTTTTATTGGGCCAGTGAATACACTAAAAAAAAAAAAAAAAAAAAAAAAGGAGGTTAGGTGCCCAACTCCTGTCATACAGCTAATTAAGTCCCAGTTATTCAATTTCCAGTAGGTGCTGTCCACTCCTACCCGCAGATCTGAGCAAACATCCCACTCCTGGGTAACAGACAAGAAACACTTGATTCTCTACAGATGGGAAATTGCTTGTGGATTCCAGTTTGTGTTTCCCAGTGGAAAGCAAAACTGTGACACCAACCAACAGTGAGATCTTGTCCAGTTTATATATATATATATATATATATTTTTTTTTTTTTTTTTTCAGTCACTTCCCCCAGCTGGAGACTAGTTCCCTTCTGAAAGGGTCCAGGTCTATAACCTTCCACGTGAAGCTGTGGTAGTCTCCTCTGACCAGCTGCCGGGGACTTGATGGCAAATGCACATGCATTCAGGGGCCAGGACAGTATGTCAATGTGTCAAGTGGCTGGGGTAGGGCTAAAATCATGCCATGAGGGCAGAGCCTTCATCCATTTTGTTCACTACTTTATCCCAGCATCTGGTGCAGAGCCTGCACACCAGAGGCTCTCAATAAGATACATAGAATGAACAGTGGACCCTGTAGAGAACTGGGAAATGCATATCTCCCAAAATATATTCTTGTCAGGAAAGCTTGCCTCTGGTAATATTCTGCTTCCAGCTTGCAACTCTTATGATTGAACAAACAAGTCTGCTTGTGGATGGAATGGAAAAATGACTGCCAAGCATACTGATGTCCAACTTCTCTCTTTGATATTATCTGTTCAGTTGGAGTCAAGATGCATATCACTCTTTATGTTTAAGCACCTCATAAGTCCTTCCATTAATAACCTTGGCCCTTTAATGAACCTAGATTTTTTGGAAATTTGTGTAAATTTTCATACTTTCCCTTCCATTATGCTATGGCCTAACTTTTTTTTTTTTCCTGAACCCCTTAGTCATGTCTTTCTTTTCTCAAGATGTACAAAGGTACCTTGTCTACCAAATAAGAGACAAACTTTCTGAATACATGTTTTATTTACTAAGAGAAGGGTAACAAATATTTCATACATACAATGTTGCCTTTTCTAAAATAGACTTAAGCAAACAGTGGCAGCTGGTTTGGCCAAAAACATTTTGAGCCCAATCCATCTCCAAAATATGCCACATCAAATTACAGGGTCCCGGAGAGTGGGGGACTCCCCCTGCAGGTTTTTCCTAAGGTGGAGAGTTGGTCCTAGCTGTTCCCTTGGACATTGCTCCTGTTCTGGATGGTCTGCATCACCTCTCTTCTATCCCGCTCCCCTGAGACCCCAAGCCTAACTTTTTTGATATGTAGCAAAGCCCCTTGAACCAAAAGGAGCATGACTGTGGGGTCAGTCAAGCAGCTGTTGTGCAACAGACAGGCTAGAGAAGAGCCTATCTGTGCCCTAACCCTAGGACAGTTGACAGGTATAAGACCATGTGCCTCAGCGTGGACACCCAGAGCTAGCTTCTGGACTGTGGACTCAGTCACTAACTCGTCACTCAGCCCCTTTGATTCTCTAGTGACGTGGGAGGGCTATCAAAAACCTCCTCTAGTGAAAAATCTGCAGTAGAACCCACTTGAAGGAACAAACTTTGCAAAATCGAACCATAGCTATCATTAATATTTTGGCCAGGATATATGAGTCAGATAGGTACCTTAGAAGAGCAAATCTCACCAAGACATTAAAATTCCAGGTTTTCTTGAAACATTTTACTGGTCAAACAAACCATGCCTGCAGGCAATATTTGACTTCCAATTTACAAACCCTACGATGGGATAAACAAAAATGTTTGTAAATGGAAATCATGACTGCCAAGTAACATTGATCTACAGCTTGTTGTGTGATGCTGTATGTTCAGATGAACTCAGAGATGCAGGTAATTCTTTGTGGTTGAAGTACCTCTGCTCTATTAATGACCTTGGCCCAGATCAGGATTGAATGTAATTTTGAGCCATGAATGGAAAAGCTGGAAGGGACCTGTCAACTTAAAAAAAAAAATACATTATAAAAAAATATCTCCTAATATAATGAATTTATTTAGGAGTAAATAAAAAGGATTATAATCTGGGATACACAGCTCTGGCCAGCTACAGGTGCACCCAAAGAGGGGAGGGTAAGGGGAAACTTTTGTTTGGCAAAAAGGGGAAGTTTACATTAGCTGCTTGGAAACAGAGTTCATTGGTTCTAGAGGCTCAAAGCTGGAGTTGGCATAAGTTTGTTGGTGGAGATGCTGTTACTGGGAAAATGTTCTTTCCAGAGCATCTTATCTAATAGCTGCAGTCCTAAAGAATGTCTAGTGATAAACCTGGGCATAAAAATATGTGTATACATAGGAAATGTAGGTTGTGAAAAGCGTGAGATGTGTGAAGGACTTGAAGGAATTCCTTGTGGGGTTATTTTAGAAAGTCCTTGATACAGTTCTTATCTCAGACATGCAAGCATGAGCTCTCTTCCTTCATGCTTTCCCAGCTCCAACTTGTTTGGTTCTGACAAGAGTGATTTCATCCTGGTATTTATGATTTTCACAGACCTGTGTCACTTAGGAACATGGCACAAAGAACAGAAAACCTGGCCCACAGTGGCTTCAACGGAGAGGGCATTTTTTTGTGTGTATAACAAGATGTTGGGAGGCAGGTGGTGACTCCCAATGGTTCAGCTAATCCAGTGCTCTGTGGGCCCAGGCTCTTTCAGCCATTCTGCTGCACCTCACCTGGCAGTTTAGTTTTCGTCCTCACTCCTGATGGCTCCACAGCTACACATTTATGTTCAGGAAAGAAACAAGATGCATCTATTCCCCTGATGAGGAAAACAGAAGCTTTTCTAGAAAGCCCCTCAGTAGACTTCCCTTTCCGGCTCACTGGTCAAACTATGTCACAGGACCACCCCAGCTGCAAGGGAGGCTGGGAAATGGAGTCTTTTTCTATTTACCTATTTGGTGGAGGAAAGCAAGGGAGAATGGGCTTGAGAATAGGTGTGGGGGCTATTGCAGTGTCTCCCAAGAGACTGCAGAGAAGTACAGTACCATCAGCAGATGAGGTCCTGGATCTCAGCAGTGGGCAGAGGACATATAGCATCCACTTGAGTTCCCCTTCTCTGCCTCCCTAAGAATCTGAAATAACTCATTGTGAGTCACAGGAGCTAAGCCAAGTGGAATCTCCCCCAAGTTCCCTTCTCCTGGGGAGATTTTTATCTTCTCATTCCTTCAGCACGTTGATGTTTGTGTGTGTTACCACAGTATCAATCCCGTGATGATGAGTGCCGTAATGTAGAATTTCTGTGTCATTGTTAATGTGCTGTTCTTGTCTTCTGTCTCCTTCTGTTATTGGACCAAACAGAAGTATTCTGCTGTTTCTCTCTGCAACATCTCCACAGAAGTCCTGAAAGTCATCAATGCCACAGAGGAGTTGATAGCAGAGTCTACAGGGCCCTGGGAGTTTCCGCCAGTCCCTTCTGACGGAGAGAAGGGGACATTTCCTCTTGGGACAGACCAAGTGAGACTGGATGAGCAGCTGACTTCCCTGGAAGAAAACGTAAGAGAGTGTGGATGTGCCTGGTCTAGGGTGAACATGTGTGAAGAAGAAGCTGATGAAGTTGTAGCTCATCACAAGAAGTGCAAGACACACACACACATACACACACACACACACACACACACACCCCTACCACCACCACAGCAAATATATTCTCAGGAAGGGTCTCAGGCTGGGTTCCCCATAAGCAGACCCTGAGATGAGGATTTTTCTGTAAGTGCCCTGTTAGGGAAGTACTCCAAGGGAGGCTGGTAAGGGGAAGGGAAGTAAGGCAAAGGGAAGGATCCAAGCAAGGGTATGACCTTATAACACAAAGAGTAGCTTCAGCCTGACCCTGCAGGGCTCTTGGAGTATAAGTACATCTCAGGAGTCATCCTGACCTAAGGCAAAGGAACTGGCCCTTCCTACAGCACTTCAGTGTTTCTGCCTCAGGCAAACTGTCTCCAGTAGCCAAAGCCAGTCCTCTGTATAGATCTGAGCTGGAACAAAAGCACCCTGAAGCTTGGTGGGGCAGGGAGGTGAACATATAGAAACTGAAAGACATGCAAGGGGATCCATGTGGAGAATTGCGGGTGCCAATACAGGGATGAGGGCAGTTGTCGAAAGAGCTTAGGTGTCTGCAACGGGTCTGCCCTGCTTCCCTAAGAAACCAACACAGCCATGTGTCTTTTATGTTTCCAATGAATCACCCAAGACCCCATGTGCCATCAGCAGCAGGAAGCACACTGCCTCTCTTCTGAGGCCTCCACACTCCACCCCAGAATTCTCCAAGCCCTCTGGGAACTGAGTAAGACCCTGCTGCATTACCTCATGACCACATTTAGACTCTAGACTGTCATCACCACCCCCCTCCATATTCCTACCCTTTCCGCACCCTCACCCCCCGCAACCATGCTAACGAGCCATTGCTAGCGGACCTGGCTGATCAAGAGGAAAATGCCTCATTGTGTATATTTAAAGTTACATTTCTTTTTTGGAAATAAAATAGTGAGAAAAATACTACAAAATAGTATTTTGTACAATACTTGGTACAAAACAAGCATCCAGTAAATGTTAGATGTTCTTATTAGTATATGACAGGCATGTCACCAGCCAACTCCTAAAATGATACCATTAAAATACACTAAAGAATGAGTTATTAAAAGTGGTTTCAACCTTAATAACAAACACTCTTAGCTCTTTCTCTCATCCAAGTATGTATTTGCTACTTTTAAGAAAAAGGCATGAGAAAGAAAGGAAATAAATAAGGGAAAAAAGGAAATAATAAAGAATAATAATAAATAAGGAAAAAAGGAAATAAAATAAGCCCTGTTGGGCTTTGCCGCAAAGAAGAATCATCCATTTTCACTGAAGTGTAGGCAGGTGGCCTGCAAGTCTCACTTGCTTCACTCATCTCGTTTTTACTTGTTGTCCCTTCTGAGGACCCTGTCCCCTACGGCTGGGCCTTCCATGGTGCCAGCTCCGGTACTGCCTGAAGGAAGCCTTGCTGGAGAATCAGGCGCAGGGAAAGGAGGGGGGATCTCCTAGGCTTCTGGAAAGGAATGAAAGGGAAAGTGCTGAACATTTCCGGAAGATTAAAAACCATCAGCCCAGTCAGTTGTTTGCCTGTGGAAATTTGTACATCTCTGAAGGCAAAATCAAATTAATAGACCAGGGGAGAGGAGAGACAGGGGAGATAGTGCTTATATTTATTCCTCTTCAAATTCAATTCCATGTAGTTTTATCCTCCCAAAAGGTATTTGCAAATATAAGTATTTATGTTAAAGGACGCCATAATTTCCCCCTTCCATTCAAGGAAGAAAAAATTCTTGGCTCCCAAATGCGAGTCCAGCCGACCAGAAGGGGTACAGGTGTGACTGATAATTTCAGGGTTCAGGAAAGCTCTCATTGCCCCTTGAGGAGTTATGGTGAGTGTGTTTGGTTTGGCCTAACAGGTGTGTCTGCTGGCGATGGATTTTTCTATCCTTCTGACTTGTGAGGAAGGAAAGAATGTAATAGATTCTTACATGGAAATATCCACAATCATTGTTGAGTATTTCAATAAATGCCTGATGATGACAATTTTCCAATACTCCAGACCAGGGGTGACACAGAGAGATTTGGACATCAGCCACTCAGGCCACAGCCGCCAGCACAAGTTCACGTGACCCGCCCACGAAGCTGGTATCAAATTGAGGCAGTGATTCCATCTTTCTAGACCCAGTAGAGTCTGCTTTTAGGCTGCTCTAATGAATACTGTTCCCAGAAATCAGGAACTGTTATTAGAGGTATTTTTTTTTTATCGTAGTGGAAATAACAACAAATCAAAATGACTCAAGGTAAAAAATGCCAATATTTGTTTCACTTTAAAAATTGAAGACTCTCTCCCCTTGGACTTCTATAAAACCTAAGCACGTGTCTGACCATTTGCCTCCCTTTGCTGTCCTTTCTGTTCAGTCATCTTTCTCCCATCAGACTGGCACTATTGACATTTTGAGTAGATAATTTGGGGGCGGGGTGGAGGGTGCTGTCCTGTGCATTGGAGGATGTTCAGCAGCATCCCTGGTCTCTACTCACTAGCTGCCAGTAGCACCCCCTCTTAGCTGTGACTATCAAAAATATCTCGAGACATTGTCAAATGTTAGGGGGGTGGAGCAGGGGCAAAATCACCCCAGGTTGGGAACCAGATACAGTGTATAAGTTCCTGCAGAACAGGGCCTGCTGTCCTTCATGTCTGCAGCCCCAGTCCGGGATCCAGAGCCTGACAAAGAGGAAGTGCTCAGTGAATGTCTATCTGACCCATGATTACGTCAGATGAATGAAACCTTTTTTAAAAGAAATGTTTTACTTCTGATGCGTGCGCTTTCTGTTCTTGTAAATGTGTCTATATCACAGTTCTTTCATTGCTCATGGTCCTGAGATGGCACTAATCCTGGACACACAGAATAGAAAAGGTTAAAGATATAGTTCACCAAGAAAGGAATATAGTTTTTACAAAGCATGGTATCAAAAAATCAGTGCATAAAATATCCAGATCTAAATGGCAATGGTCAGTTCTCAGGACAACTTAAAGCAAAGACAGCATGCCGTTTTTTTTTTTTTTTCTCTTCCAGGAAGCGTGTTGAAAAATGCCATGGCCTTGTGTGAATTTTCATTTTGTAAGAACCTTTTATTTTACGTTTTGTTTCTTTTGTTGGGTCATTAACACTTTCAGTTCAACACACATCCGCTTACCCACTGATTCTAGATGTCAGAAGCCCCAGCAGGGACATGTGGCGGAAAGGCCAGGTTTGAAGGTGACGGCTTCCTGTCCAGCATCACACCATGCCTCTCCTGTTCCCAAAGAGTTAACTGCCTTCTTCTGCCTCCTTCCCTTCCTCCCTGCCTCCACCTTTTCAAATTTCACCTCAGAAGAAACTCCATCTTTGTTTCTTTGAATTCTATGGGTTTTTGAGTCAGAAACAGGATGATTCTTTTCTTCGTCTCTTTAATTCACCAGATCACAGAGCCATGGGTGTGATGCTTCGCTCTGCTGTTTCCAGGATGGAATTCAGTCGAGCAGCGGGAAAAGGCCAGGGCTGGTTCTTAGACTGGCCTCTGGGCGCAGCTGACTTAAGCCAGGGGCTTTTTCAGTCTGTATAATAAAGAGCACACCTTTATTCCTCAGCTGCCATATCCTTTGTGTTGGGAACCCAGGGACTGTCGCAAATAGAAACAGTGGCACTATTCTCACTTCTGAACATTGGCTGCTAAGACCAGGACTCTGAGACCAAAGAGAGCACTTGGTTAAGAATGTTCACCTTTAAAAATACTTCTGAAGGTTTCAAAGCCACATAGGATAAAACAAGGAAATATTACGGAATATATCCAATCTCCTGTTTTCATAAACTGCCTGTTAACCCACCTAATTAGAGGAGAGCATGGGAATTTTAGAATTCTCTTAGTCTCTCGGCTTTGACACTCTTCTCACCTGCTGCCCAGTTTTAACACTGTGAAATCAGCTCTTGTCTTTCCAAAAGGCAGGAGCAATCTCAGGCTAATCCCAGCATCCACAGCCACACTATGTGGGTTCAGGTCCTTGGGCTGGATGCCTTGATCTCTGGGTATTTTAAATTCTTGCTGTGAAGAGTTCTGTTGCACCTGTTGGGGTCTGGCAGAGAGAGGAGTTTCACGAAGGGACTATTAACTGAGGTGTGGGCAAGGTTAAGGGATGCTGTAGGGCCCTGAGAACACAGTATAGGAGGAAGTTGTTACCACCTCTAGGCAGGATAGCCAGAGCCCAGGAGAACTAGTGCCTGGAAGAAGTCCCCATAGTGGGAGCTACAGCCACGGGCATAGAGCTGTGACCAGAACCCTGATGTCCACACAGAGAGAGAGTAGAGAAAAAAACACTCTTAACTTCTTTCTTCTGCCTTTAGTCTCCTGCTGGTGTCTCCCAGTGGTCAAACCTATACCAGCCAGCCAGGGAATGAAGTTCATATAGGTCAGCTTCCCAGGTAACAGAGCAGACAGAGAAGTGTAGAAAATGGATCAAGGGAGTCAGCAGAGAACAACTAACCACCGTTCTCAGACCTATGGTGTGAATAGGAGGAAGGGCCACCCTGTGGATTTGTACAGGGTTGGGAGTGGACATGATGAGTTAGCTCTCTCTTCCACCCCCCATCTGAGGACCTGCCTTATTCTCATCCTTGTTAAATGAGAGAAGCAGCTTGGGGTACCCTTTAATCCCCAGCCACAGAGGCAGTGGAGGGCAATCCCAACTTCTCTTTTGGCTCTTCCCCATACAACCAGTGGTAGCAAACACAGCAGGACTGCCCCATGGGGAGCCCAGCTCTGCCACCAGATCCAAGACCAAGCAGAGAATGTCAGTCCACCTTCTCAAGACTCTCCTACAACCCGCACAGCACCAGAGAGAATGTGGCACTGGAATTTGTAGAGGTGGTCATGGTTACTCAGGTGGTTCTCTGCCTTCAGAGGGCAGGAAAAGAAATGCTATCAGTTATTGTCCAATCTTAGTCCCCTAAAGTATATTTCATGGAAGCCAAGTCCAACAAAGTGCTCTAAGTTCAAATAGGGGGGGGGAAATTTGCAAATTTTTCCCAGTAAAATTAAGATACATATTAACACATTAAAGACTCTGAAAAGTCCTGCAGTAAAGAAATCAGTTTAATGCTCTTTATCCCAGGGTGTTTGATCTCAAACTCCTCCCTTAATGAAGCACCTATTCTCCTCTCCTGAACCACTTTGAGAAAAGTTGTTGAACCAGGGGCCAGTCAATGGGGCCACAGGAATCAGTGGCTAGATCTTGAAGAGGACATAGGTGACTCAGACATGGAACCAAAACTGAACCTCACTTAGCAAGCAATTCCAGGTGAACATTTTTCAAGTGGATTATTTTTTAAAGCTAGAAAAACATTTTTACCATATAGCATGTTAACTTTTGTTATTTCAAACTACCAACAAAGCCAGTGTTATATTCATCTATAACCACAGTAACTATTGTACCTTTATGTTAAAGTTGGGAATGTAAGACATCATAACATCCCAACTGTCACAGCATCATAGGGCAGGGAGAATGGACGCACAGATCTAGTGTCCCCCCTCCCAAGCTCACTTCCAGACTCTACCATTTCCCAGTTGTGTAGACCTGGGAAAGCCACTGAACCTTCTCATCTTTATCACAGTGATTATAATAGTACTTACCTGAAGGGTTGCCATGAGCATTAAGTCAGTCATCCTCCAGCTCAATGAAGACATAGCATCATCATCATCGTCACCACCACCCTCCTCCTCCTCCCATCTTTTAGGTGCCATCACTTCGGCTATAAATTCCTGTTCACCTGGTGTCAGTTCCGAATCACTGAATCTTCTCTTCCCCCTGGTGCCAGGCAAATGGCTTTTAGGTAACACAAAGTAAAAATTGAACATTCTGGCCTTTCTGAGGGCTTAGAGCCTTTTCATATTGCTTTGTCTTGGCAAAAAAAAAAAAAAAAAAAATTAAGGAACATTGAGTAGATGACCGTGTTGAAGACATAAAGAGCAATTAGGTTGATGCAGTCTTAGGGTTTGTGTGTTTCTGGTAAAATCAAGGTTCCAAGACCAAAGTTATGTCAAATTATTGACATAACCATTGCCACACTTAAATTATTGATTTCCTTTAAATAGTAATTCCAAATTTTGTTTCATTGGGCAAAACTGTAAATTTATATTTTTAATTAACTTATTTAAATAAATGTACATTTCTTTTTTTAATTTGGATAGGGGAAAGTATAAAAAAGTATAATAAACTCCAAAATGCCCTGGCTTCTTTCTTCTCTCTCTCCCCTTAATTTTTCTTCCCCTCTGAAGGGAATTTTTCAACTTCAAAAATGTTAAGAAATATATATTTTGAATAATTTCTGTACTCCAATACCTTTGAAATAGTCATCATTTCTCTCATGTGACAAATGATTAAGAACTATTTCTTGTTTTGAAAACAAAGAATAACTGACTATAATTAAATTGTGAAGATCTTTTAGAAACAACATTTCTCTAATGCTCAGCATATAGTAAAGAAATTAAAGCAAAAGGAAAACTGAAATATGGCAGTAGGCAGCAGACATTTGATCCATGGTCCCTATATGACTGTTGGATCACTTGATGTGACATCACTGGGCCAGCCACAGCTGGAAGAGCCCATGGCCAGCTAGTTATGCCTGGTGATGCCGCACAGTCAAATTTGCTTTCCTCAGACCTGCACCTGCCTTTGCTGTACTTTGTAACACTTTGTAAAACTGCCATTTTAATGTGGATGAGTGAATGTGCCAAGGAATCAACAGAGAAGGAACATTTCAGGGTCCTTCCCCTCACCAGCACTTAGTATCACTCCGTGCAAAAGATGCGCATGAGCTCTTGGCTTGTCCTCAACTCTGTTATATTTTTAACTCAGGTGAAAAGAACTGTTAAAGTCCCAGCCATGTGTTTCATTCATATCAACTTTAAATTGCTGTGATTACTTTATTACAGCTTTATATATGTTGATTAAAATAAGTACCACTCTTTAAGTAATTACCTTCTTTTTTTTTTTTAATTAATTTATTTTTTTTTAAGTTTTATTTTGTCGATATACATTGTGGCTGATTATTGCTCTCCATCACCAAAACCTCCCTCCCTTCTCCCTCCCCCCTCCCCCCCAACAATGTCCTTTCTGTTTGCTTGTCGTATCAACTTCAAGTAATTGTGGTTGTTATATCTTCTTCCCCCCCCCCACCGGTTTTTGTGTGTTTGTGTGTGTGTGTGTGTGTGTGTGAATTTATATATTAATTTTTAGCTCCCACCAATAAGTGAGAACATGTGGTATTTCTCTTTCTGTGCCTGACTTGTTTCACTTAATATAATTCTCTCAAGGTCCATCCATGTTGTTGCAAATGGCAGTATTTCATTCGTTTTTATAGCTGAGTAGTATTCCATTGTGTAGATGTACCACATTTTCCGTAACCACTCATCTGATGATGGACATTTGGGCTGGTTCCAACTCTTGGCTTTTGTAAAGAGTGCTGCGATAAACATTGGGGAACAGGTATACCTTCGACTTGATGATTTCCATTCCTCTGGGTATATTCCCAAGAGTGGGATAGCTGGGTCGTATGGTAGATCTATCTGCAATTGTTTGAGGAACCTCCATACCATTTTCCATAGAGGCTGCACCATTTTGCAGTCCCACCAACAGTGTATGAGAGTTCCTTTTTCTCCACAACCTCGCCAGCATTTATCGTTCACAGTCTTTTGGATTTTAGCCATCCTAACTGGGGTTAGATGGTATCTCAGTGTGGTTTTGATTTGCATTTCCCGGATGCTGAGTGATGTTGAGCATTTTTTCATATGTCTGTTGGCCATTTGTATATCTTCCTTAGAGAAATGCCTACTTAGCTCTTTTGCCCATTTTTTTAATTGGGTTGCTTGTTTTCTTCTTGTAAAGTTGTTTGAGTTCCTTATATATTCTGGATATTAATCCTTTGTCAGATATATATTTTGCAAATATTTTCTCCCACTCTGTTGGTTGTCTTTTAACTCTGTTAATTGTTTCTTTTGCTGTGCAGAAGCTTTTTAGTTTGATATAATCCCATTTGTTTATTTTTCCTTTGGTTGCCCGTGCTTTTGGGGTCATATTCATGAAGTCTGTGTCCAGTCCTATTTCCTGAAGTGTTTCTCCTATGTTTTCTTTAAGAAGTGTTATTGTTTCAGGGTGTATATTTAAATCCTTAATCCATTTTGAGTTGATTTTAGTATACGGTGAGAGGTATGGATCTAGTTTCATTCTCCTGCATATGGATATCCAGTTATCCCAGCACCATTTGCTGAAGAGGCAGTCCCTTCCCCAGTGAATAGGCTTGGTGCCTTTGTCAAAGATCAGATGGCAGTAAGTGTGTGGGTTGATTTCTGGATTCTCTATTCTATTCCATTGGTCAGTGTGTCTGTTTTTATGCCAGTACCATACTGTTTTGGTTATTATAGCTTTGTAGTATAGCTTAAAGTCAGGTAGTGTTATGCCTCCAGCTTTATTTTTTTTGCTCAGCATTGCTTTGGCTATGCGTGGTCTTTTATTGTTCCATATAAATGTCTGGATAGTTTTTTCCATTTCTGAGAAAAATGTCTTTGGAATTTTGATGGGGATTGCATTGAATTTGTATATCACTTTGGGTAGTATGGACATTTTCACTATGTTGATTCTTCCAATCCAAGAGCATGGGATATCTTTCCATCTTCTTGTATCCTCTCTAATTTCTCTCAGCAGTGGTTTGTAGTTCTCATTATAGAGATTTTTCACCTCCTTGGTTAACTCAATTCCTAAGTATTTTATTTTTTTTGGTGGCTATTGTAAATGGGCAGGCTTTCTTGATTTCTCATTCTGCATGTTCACTATTGGAGAAAAGAAATGCTACTGATTTTTGTGTGTTGATTTTGTATCCTGCTACTGTGCTGAAATCATTTATCAATTCCAAGAGTTTTTTTGTAGAGGTTTTAGGCTGTTTGATATATAGGATCATGTCATCTGCAAACAGGGACAGTTTGACTTCATCTTTTCCAATCTGGATGCCCTTTATTTCCTTCTCTTCTCTGATTGCTCTGGCTAGTACTTCCAACACTATGTTGAATAGGAGTGGTGAGAGTGGGCATCCTTGTCTGGTTCCTGTTCTTAAAGGAAAAGCTTTCAGCTTTTGCCCATTCAGGATGATATTGGCTGTGGGTTTGGCATATATGGCTTTAATTATGTTGAGATATTTTCCCTGTATACCTAACTTATACAGGGTCTTTGTCATGAATGAGTGCTGAACTTTATCAAATGCTTTTTCAGCATCTATAGAGATGATCATATGGTCCTTGTGTTTGAGTTTATTAATATGGTGTATCACATTTATTGATTTGTGTATGTTGAACCAACCTTGCATCCCTGGGATGAATCCCACTTGATCGTGATGAATAATTTTACGTATGTGTTGCTGTATTCTGTTTGCTAGTATTTTAGTGAGGATTTTTGCATCTATATTCATCAAGGATATCGGCCTGTAGTTTTCTTTTTTGGTTATATCTTTGCCTTCTTTTGGTATCAGGATGATGTTTGCTTCATAGAATGAGTTTGGGAGATTTGCGTCCGTTTCAGTCTTTTGGAATAGTTTGTAAAGAATCGGTGTCAATTCCTCTTTGAATGTTTGGTAAAATTCTGCTGTGAATCCATCTGTTCCTGGGCTTTTCTTTGTTGGGAGCCTTCTGATAACAGCTTCAATCTCCTTTATTGTTATTGGTCTGTTCAAATTTTCTACGTCTTCATGGTTCAGTTTTGGGAGCTTGTGTGTGTCCAGAAATTTATCCATTTCCTCCAGATTTTCAAATTTGTTGGCGTATAGTTGTTTATAGTAGTCTCAAATGATCCCTTGTATTTCAGATGAATCAGTTGTAATATCACCTGTTTCATTTCTAATTTTGGTATTGAGGGGAAAATTTATCGCATTAAATGCTCACTTCAGAAGAATGGAAAGATGGCAAGTGAACAACCTAACACTTCACCTTAAAGAACTAGAAAAACAAGAACAATCCAAACCTAAAGTTAGCAGACGGAAAGAAATCATTAAGATCAGAGCAGAACTGAATGAAATTGAAAACCAAAAAACAATTCAAAAGATCAACGAATCAAAAAGTTGGTTTTTTGAAAAGATAAATAAAATTGACAAACCATTAGCATGGCTAACAAAAAAAAGAAGAGAGAAGACTCAAATAAGTAATTACCTTCTTTAGATACATCTCATTCCTGTGTTGTGGGTTGTTTTATCACATTATTTATTAGGCTAAGGAAGCAGTCTGAATTATTCCAATGATTTTACTTTCTGTTTGCTCACTTTTTTTTTTTTTTTTTTTGGCGACAGGCCTGTACAGGGATCTGAACTCTTGACTTCGGTGTTATAACTCTGAGCTCTAAGCAGCTAAGTTAACCACCAGCCCTGTTTACTCACTTTTATGGGAATCACTTTATAAACTCTTAAGTCAAAATATTTGTTTCCTTTATTTCAGATTACTTCCTTTATCTGATCGCCCCTCAAATTTTCAATAGCTCTCAAAAAACTGTCCTAGTGGACAGATAAATAGATTTGACATGTTTCTTTTAACATTATACTATTTTCTAAGAAATAAAGCTTTTTCCTACTACAAATTTCAGGTCCATTCTAATTCCCTTATCCTGTTTCAAGCAAGCAGAAAGTAATTAATCAGAGACAATTTGCTCAAAATTTGTAATTATTTTAAATTAATTTCACTTCTTTTATGTTTTCTGAATTTTTCTGAATTACTAAATGTCAACCAAAATTTTTACTGGGAAAAACCCCATCATGAGTTTCTTTCATTGTTTCTTCTTGATATTAGTTTTTGTAAGTCACTAGACAAATTCACAATTTACATAGCTGATGCCATGTATTTTGTAAGATTTTATCAATACAGGAAAGCTGGGGTCGGGGGGAAGAGAGGTGTGGTTGACTGTGGGAGGGGGTGGCACGACCTCACACTATTGTTTAAGTGTGAAGAATCTTTATAAATGGGTGATTCCATCTTTTTCCCCCCAATGTTAAGCCCAGTTCTCTCTGGCTCCCTTGAATTATGGGAGTCCCCTGAAAGGGCCCCACCAGTCCTGGGCCCACAGACCTGAGCTCAAGGCTGTGCTCTCTCTACAGGTGTACCTGACAGCAGGCACTGTGTACGGACTGGAGGGCCAGCTCAATGAGCTGGAAGATGCCGCCCGCTGCATCCATAGTGGCACTGATGAGACCGAACTGGCGGATCTGGAGGACCAGGTAGCCACAGCTGCAGCCCAGGTCCATCATGCTGAGCTCCAGGTGAGGATACTCCTCTCTGCCCAAATGGGGGCCCCGTCTTCTGCAAGAATTGCTTCAAAGCCATTGGATCTATCAGTTCTTGTCATATCCAGCGTGCTTGCATGGATATGGTCCTTCCAGATGGATTCCACCAAATCCTCCTTTTTTAAAGTACAGCCCTCTTCTCTCTCAAATGATAGCCTTGAAAATAGATTGGACTTCTCTTTAAAACCTTATGTCAGTTTCCTCTTTGACAAATTCCCTGATTCATACATAGGTCTCCTTGCCATATAGGTTCCCATTTCCCCTCAAGACCACCTTTTTCTGACCCTTATCATAATGTTGATTACTTATTTAATGCCAGTTTTTCCCATTATAAACTAAATGCTAAATGAGGACAGTACTATAACTGTCTAGCTTAGCACAGCAACTCCAGTGCCTAGCATAATACCTGACACAGATATGGCACTTGATAAAAATCAGATGAATAGATGAATGAAATTGGAAGTGTAGCTTTCTTAGGCCAGTATTTTGCATAAAGAGCAGGCAGAATTTAAATATGACTGTTTCAGAACTGATCACTATAGTCTCTATAATTTTGTGAAGATGGCTGTTTGTAATTTTCATGGATATTCCCTTAGCCTCTGACTCTGTGGATCAGAACTGATCATGGACTAAGCCACCGATTCTCAAACTGAAGTCTATGTACCTATTCTCTGGAATCCCTGGTTCACTAATATTTCTGTAGATCCTGCACCCTAAAACTGCATCCTTGGGGGAATTGGGTTCAATAGAAACCACCTCTGGATAGAGATTACAATCTCAGGTGATGATTATTTTTAAAGTTAATATTTTTATTTTAAAGATTCAAAAATCACAACAACCACTGACATAATTTACCACTCTTGAGAATGAGAGGGTTCAATTCTTCACTCTGTGGATGGGTTAATGCTATGAACTCAGAATGGTCTCATCAGACAGATGGCCCTGTAGACCATTTATTATCAGCAAGAATGGCTGAAGAGCAACTCTCCTCAAATAAAAATTATTTTCCTTAAATGTCACCCAAGGTTTAATCAATTTGTTGTCAAAGTTATATAAAGTAGAATCAAATCATCAGTTTTCTGGTACATTGTGCAACAAATACATCCTGAGTGGTTTAGCAGGAAGTAATATTATTTATGGGTGTTTGGGAGGATTTTATTGGATAATTAGTCATTCCTGCTTCCAAATTTTTCTAGGCTTCAATTATTAGAGCCATATTTTATGGCAGAAAATCCTGGAGTCCCAAATGTCCCTTTTCCATGTGTTTGAATATGCCTATTAATTTATTATTCATTTTTAAATATTACAATAGTGTTATCAATAATACCCAATTTTCAGTGAACCTTATTGTGTGCCAGGAGTTGTGTTTAATGCTTAAACTTTACCTGTTTAAGTACTTTTATTGTATTTAATTCTTTCGGCAATGCCATGAAGTAACTACTGTTATTATTTCCCTTTTGTGTCTGGGAAAACTGTCTCCAAAAGGCTAAACCACCTGCCCAAGGTCAAACAGCTAGAAAGCGATAAAGCCAGGATATTAACCCAATCGGACCTCACAGTTCACATTCTTAACCAGTCTGTGCTGTGTGGTTTCCTGAGAAATGTGTTGGTCCTGCCGTCAGGGTACATGCACTTAATAGTCCTTAATTTTCATGAGAGGTGGTAACCCTTCCTTCAGCTTTGGGGATCATCTCAACATTTCAGTAGCTGTTGCTGCCAGAGAATGAAGCCTCCGATTCCTGTTGTCTGTTCTCTTCCAAAGTCTAGCCTCACGGAGGATCTCATAGAGGGTTTCCTGCAGGATGGTAGGAGGGTATCTACTGAGGAAGGTAGATGTGCCAAACTATGTTCCTGGATTAGGCCAGATTCTAGGGATGTTATCAACTTAAGAGTTTACCCTCGGGACAGGATGCCTTTGCTCAGGGCTGAAGGAGATTGCAGGACGGCCCATGTGGAGTATGCTGAGGGTGCCGTCCACTGCAGTGCACAAGGTTGTCTCTATAAGCATTTCAGGGAAAGTCTCTCTTAACTCTTAGTATCAGGAAAAGCTGTTCTTCTGAGTACTTGGTCTTTATCTTGTAGACATAGAGTCCTACACTGAGCTCTTTCACTGGCTCTCAGGAAACTCAGAGTTGAATTGTTCCTCCTTTCCAGCAAGTGTATGCGTCACTGGGCATGCAGTCTTAGGAATGAAGTGGGTCATAATTATACAGATAGATAACAAAATGTGGACAAAATCATCCCTCAGGAGTCTCCATTCCTCTTTCTTTGTCCTTTGTCCTACGGACTAAAACTTTAAAAATTAACCCCTTCTGATTCCAGAACCTGGCAGGCAGCAAATCAGGAGGTCGGCAGCTTGCTTGTCCATTGACTTTGTCTCCCAGGTCCCTCTGAGCAAGGCCCTCCATTAAAACTGCTTCCAGGGAGGAATGTGGGCATCTAGTCCACACCAGTTACAAATGACTAATAAAAGCTTAGCCAGCAACTTTTCTCAGAGGTGTGTGCAATTTATTGGTCTGTAAGCCAAAGGAATGCAGCTCTCAATGTGAAATTTGAAGAGTGAGGACAGGGAGGGGTGGGGCTACACCATGGCTCCTTCTGGGTGCTGGCAGCTGGGCAGCTGAGTCACACTCTTTCACCAGCTGTCACAGACTCGGCCTTCACCTACCTCCCCCCCCTTTTTGGACCAAGACTGCCACCTCTCAGGGGTAGGGGAAGCATCTCCTGCATTTGCTGACCCTTTAACCCTTTTCTCTGTACCTCCTGTAGCACCTATCCCAGTAGACTGTCCAAAGAAGGCCTCAGTAAGTGACAGCAGAATTAGAATTTGTCTTGATCAGCACAAAAGTGTCTAGGGATAAGGAAGGCAGTGGAGAGCTCGGGGGTGGAGCACACACATATTGGCTGCTGGACCTGCCTTCAGGTAACACGTTTGATGCCCCAGCAACACTCAGGCTGTTCCTCAGCAGGATGGCTGTGACCCTGCGCACCCCCCCTACCACCCTCAGTTCTACTACCCTTTTCCTGCCTCTTCCAGTGTCCCCCATGCCAGGCCTTGGCAAGTCCTCTGAAAATGTAGTGATGTGGCAAGAGCATGGCCACTGGCATTAATTCCAAGCTCTGCCCCAGACCATCTGTGTATATCACTTCTCCCTTCGAGCCAGTTTCTCCGTCTGTGAAACAAGAGAGTGGTACCTACTTCACAGGATTGTTTTGAGGCATCAATGAGTTCTCACATTTAAAGCACTTAGCATGGTTCCTGGCACATGGTAATGCCCTTGTCTAAGAGCAGGGACTATGTCTTCATCCCTAGGGACAGAGGGGACCAGGGCTCTAACTAAGCTTTTGTTCTCTATATCTGCCTTCAGACTCTGTTGGAAGGAAATCTGACTATCTGAACTTTCCATGTTATAGGTGAGGGTACTGATGCCCAGAGAGGGAAGGGAGTTTCTCAAGGCCACTTGGCCTCTTAATGGAGGAGATGGACTTCAACCAGTGGCTGCTGGGCCTCCCTCCTAAACCTTGGTGCTGTCATTTTGGATTTATGTCATTTATTTATTGTCATTTGTTTACTGTCATTTTGGAGTCATAGAAGAAGGAAGCAGGACATATAAATTATACTTGCCCTTCAAAGCTCAATTCAACTGCTGCCTCCTATGAGAGCCTTCTCTGATCCCCCTACCCCCGTGCTGAGCCAGGTGGCCCTGGGCCAGGGTTCCCACAGTGCCCTGGGCTTCCACATATCCAAAGGCGCACTCTGACAGGGTTGTTGACATGCTCTAGAGCTACCAAACTAGAAATTCAAGTTTATAGAGAAAGGCCTGTGTTTTATCTTCTCACTGCAGCATTAAATAGAGAAGTGCTTGGTAGAAGTTGAATGAATGAATGAATGAATGAGCATATATCAAAGCAGATTTGTTCTTTGTAAACTCCTGACACTTTTAACACAGATTCTCCTTTTTCATATTTCCTCCCTGCTGATCCTGTTTTTCTGTTGCATTCAGATTTCTGACATCGAGAGCCGGATTTCAGCCCTGACCATTGCAGGATTAAACATAGCGCCCTGTGGGCGCCTTGCAAGAAAACGGGATCAGAAGCAAAGAAATCAGGTGTGTTTGTCCCTCACTCCCTCTGTTGGAATGTTGTATGACCTGGAAAACTTAGAAGAGATAAAACATCTTTGGCTTTGCAAAGATATATTGGTCACTGTGTTCTGTTTATAGGTACAAACCATAGACACATCAAGGCAGCAGAGGAGAAAACTGCCTGCCCCACCAGTGAAAGGTATGCTTCAATGAAAACCACAAAGAAAATTAAGCCTGAATCACTTACTTTGAGTAACTCAGAGATCTGAGTTTGAGGCCCAGATGTAATGGAAAGTTCTCATCCAGAATTGCTCTTGTCTGTCTTGAAGTGGGTCCCCCTAGAAGAAAACCCAGGGAGAAGGATGAGAGTGCAAGTAGTTTATTTGAGAGGTGATTCCAGGAAGCACTGGTTAGAGAGGAGAGAAATGTCTCAGGGAAGGATATTAAGCCAGTACAGTGTACTTTAACTGTAGGTTACTTCTTTGGGTAAATGAGGCTAAATCCTCCTGGAGACTTCTGGGAGACAGTGTTGTCTGCACCTCAGTTTCCTGCCCACAGGTTAGGAAGATGGGGTATTTATTTTTCCTTCAGCTCCCATCCATCACTGGCTAAGGGTTACTTCTGACCTGCTCCATGCATGAGCCAAGACACTGTGGCAGTGCTTGCAGTAAGATGCTGTTGGACAGTGATGGAATGGAGACTGTCCAAGAGAAGTAGACAGGACACCAAAAGCATCTGCCACAGTGCCCAACCTAGAAGGGATTCCAGTGATGATAGTCATGTCACCTTTACCTGACATTTTCAACAACATCCCTGGATTCAGGAGCCTCGTAAGTGATGCCAAACTAGAAATTTAAATGTACAAATTAGAGTAGAAAGTCAGAAGAAGTGGTTTTTGAGCTTTGGTTCTGCCATTTATCACTCAATAAACATTTTTTTTTTTACTGTCATGATTTTACATACATCAAACATTTATTGCATGCTTTCTTTATATTCTACAAAACCCCATACAGTTAAATTTATCACAGGTCTACACTTATTTACTTAAATCCTTGGATCCATATGTGTTTCATAATTTGGGGGGCATTAGAAAGATAATATATGTATATTTCTTAATACTCCCTGTGGCATCTGGGCAGCATCTCATACTTAAACACATTAGTATCCTTTCAGCAAAGCATGAGAATGTTTGCACTTGGTGAGATGGACAAGGACTTTAAATGGCCACATGTCAGTTCAAGCCAGGTTTTTCAATCAGATGATTATGGCTCCAAAGATATAAAAATTTGCAGGTTTTAGAGCCTTTTATATTTCAGGGTTACAAATAAGAATGTATGAACTGTATTGAATTATCTCTGATCTACCTTTTCCCAGAAAGCCACCAACGACACCTTGACTTACTTGGTTCATCATAAAAATAAACACAAAAAAGATTCCACAGTCAGACAGGAATGAGATGCCAAGCCTAAAACAAAAATCTGGGTAATCTGGCCACCTGGTCTTTCTTCCTTAACAATTGTCCATGTTCCAGGTAACAGTTATTCCCATTTATTTCCTTTTAGCTGAAAAAATGGAGGCATCTTCAGTGACCACCATTAAAACATTTAATCACAACTTCATTCTCCAAGGCTCCTCAACAAACAGAACTAAAGAAAGGAAAAGCACCAAGGAGTTGATGGTAAATGTCATCTCTGTCTTAGTGCCCATCACTTTCACTTTTGACGGTACCTTCATCTGGTCCTTTCCTTCTGTCGCTCCATCAGTGCCCCAGGAAGCACGCTTCCTGCTTGGTTTCATGGTCCTTTGGATTTGAGGGTGGGGCGAAGTCTAAGAGAGTTGAATAACATCCTGCCTGGTATTGCCAGCCTCTCTAATGTATGGGTGAATCCTCTCGACTATATCTGCAGCTCCTTGCAGGAAACTGGTTTGGTATAAGAGAAATAAAAATATGTACACAGGAGTGTAAGGCCTGGTCGAGGTGTAAGAGCTTGTATTCTGTTTTCGGTCCATATTCACTCTCCCTTAAATTTCTTGTGAGCCATTAATACTGTGTTCCTGAAAAAAGTCAGCAGCTGCTCCTAAATGTGGCAAAGGAACGGACACTAGATAATTTGCACAAACTCTAGAGATCATATAGAGAGAGCTAACAGATCGTTTGCTTAAAAACCAACATATGCGTCTGAATTTGAGCAAATGCTTCATTGCTGCTTACATAGGAAACGATCCAACTAAACTGTCTCAGTGAAACCAATTATGCTGAGGGCAGACCACGTCTGGGATGTCAAGACTGAAGCAAGAGCAAACTTATTCTGTGGCCTTTTATGCATCACCTGTCCCTCCCCCCCTCCATCCACTCGTCACTGTCTCACAAGCACAGAAGCACCAGATAATGGCATAGTGGTGAGCATGTCCTTTTGAATGGCAGATTCCTCTCTTAGGCACCATATGACAAGAGGGCTACTCATTGCCTTTCCTTCCTTTGTCAGCCAGTACTCCTGACCTTTCAATGTCCAGTCACCTTGCTCCTGGCTGTTACTTCAAAGAGCTAAAAAGATGCTTTATCACACTGAAAAGGCAGACCACTAAGGTCAGGGAAGGAATTGGTAATATGCAAGATGGTTAAAAATAATTACCTTTCATAGAGACAGAACATAGATTGGTGGTTGCCAAGGGCTGTGGG
Organism: Cynocephalus volans; assembly: GCF_027409185.1. Taxonomy (NCBI): domain Eukaryota; kingdom Metazoa; phylum Chordata; class Mammalia; order Dermoptera; family Cynocephalidae; genus Cynocephalus; species Cynocephalus volans. Next base: position 51,490,316 of record NC_084470.1, read on the forward strand.
GAGGAGGTCTAGGAAGAAACTGCTTAACGGGTAAGGGGTTTTTCTTTGGACTGATGGAAACACATTGAAACTAGATAGAGGTGGTGTTTGCACAACCTTGTGAATGTACTAACTGCCACCAAATTGTTCGCTTGAAAATGGTTAGTTTTATGTTATGTGGACTTCACCTCAGTAAATTATTTTTTAAATGAAATAAAAATAAATTACCTTTAAGTAACACAGAGAGGTTAAAAATGAAAGAATGGACAATATTTACAAAACAAATAAAAACAAAAAAGAAGGGGCAGAAATAGTTTTCAAACAAAGTAGAATTCAAGACAAGAAGCGTTCAGAGAAAACGAGGAAGGATGTTTTAATTTTGATAAAATAAAGTAGGTTAAATAATGAGGCTTTCTTGATTTGGCAAACAGTAGAACGATACACTTTATTGTGCAATGGTTGGTGATTTTAAAACTCCCTTATCAGCCTTTGGCAGCCCAAGTACACCAGAAATACATACAAATCAGAGAATTGGATAGTGTAATTATTAAGCTTTAATTAATATGTCTAACTTTATAGTTTTCAGATTATTCACTTTCTTTCCAAGTACCAATGGACCATTTATAAAAATTGGTTTTATACCAGTTCACAAAGAAAACCTCAGTAAATTCCAAAAAGTAGAAAATGTAAAACTGCCTTCTATGACCACGGTTCCAAACACATTCTAGAGCAATGCTGTCTCATAGAACTTTCTGTAATGCTGGAAACATTCTATATCTGCAGTGCCCAGTATGGTAGCAACTTGCCACATGGCTATTGAGCACTTGAAATGTGACTACTGCATTGAAGGATTTCTAAATTTTAGTTAATTATCATACATTTAAGTGTAAATAGCCACGTGTGGCTAGTTACTAACAGATTGGACAGGGCAATTCTAGGAAATTAGAACAAAAGTTAAAACAAACAGAAACCCTACTTGGATGTTAAAAAGCATATGTACCCCCACACACAGCTGTGCATACACATACACATGCACACTCTCACACACACACTTTGAAGTAACTATTAAATTAAAGAGAAAAGCACAGCCATAAAAAAGAATGAAATTCTGCCATTTGTAGCAACATGGATGAGTTTGGAGGAAAATATGTTAAGTGAAATAATTCAGGCACAGAGAGAGAAACACCACATGTTCTCACTCATATGTGCAAGCTAAATAAGCTGGTCTCACAGAAATAGTGAGTAGAATAGTGATTACTAGAGACTGGTGGGGGGAAGGAGAGAGATGGAGAGGGAGGTCAGTGGTTACAAAATAGTAGAGAGACAGGAAGAATGGATCTAGTATTCTATAGTAATATGAGACTACACTTAACAACAAAGTACCATGTATCTTTGAGTAGCTAGTGAGATGATGTTGAATGTTGCTAACACAAAGAATTGACAAATGCTTGAGGTGATGGATATACTGAGCACCCTGATATGATCATTACACACAGTCTGAATGTACCCTAATATATAATATTGTACTCCATGAATATATACAATTATCATGGGTCAATTAAGAAAAATAAATTTAAAAGAGGGGGAAAAAAGAGAGAAAAGAGAGTAAAACAGTGGTTACCAGAGGCAGAGAAAAAAAAAAGGGAGAGGGGAGGTGAGGCTGGGGAAAGGTTGGTAGACAAGTACTAAGTTACAAAGTTACAAAGTTACCATTAGACAGGAAGAATTAGTTCTGGTGCTCTAGGGTGACAATAGGTAATAATATTAAATTGTCTATTTCAAAATGGCCAGAAAATAGTACCTTGAATGTTATAACCACAAAGAAATGATAAATGTTTAGGGGATAGATATACCAACTATTCTGATTAGATTATACAATATATGCATGTATTGAAATAACAAACTGTACCCTATAAACATGTACAATGAAAAAAATAAATTTAAAAAAATTTAAGAAATAATTAAAGAGAAAAGCAAATCCACAGAGTACTTAGAAAATGAAAACATTACTTATATCAAAATGAATAGGACACATATAAAACTACATTGAGTCAGATTCATAGTATTAAATATATCCTTCCTTATTAAAAAAGAAAAATGTAAAACGAATGAAGTAGACATTGAATTCCAGACATCAAAGATAAATGCAGAAACCAATTAATTAAAACCAGAAAACTATATAAATGATCATAAATCTGAGCTATTTGAGAAAAAAAATAGAAAAATTTTATGTCATATGAAAAAAATAAGATAAAGAGATAACAGTAGGATGTAAAATTTTTATATAAATATACTATGTGATATAAAACTATTCTAATAAATTTTAAAATCAGAATATTGGTAAAAACTGACTTAAGAAATAAAAAGAAATTTAAAAATCTATTAAACCTTCAAAGGGCTGGCTGGGTAGCTCAGTTGGTTCGAGTGTGGTGCCTATAACACCAAGGTCCAGGGTTTGATCTGTGTACTGTCCAGCTGCAAAAATAAAAATAAAAAAAAGATTCTGTGGTCAAATGGTTTTGCTGATAAATTTTTAAGGAACAGTTAATTCCCATGCTATATAAAATATCCCAGAGCATAAAAAAATTAAAAACTAAGAATTCATGTTGTGAAGTTATCATAACCCCAATTATCAAAGCCTTATGTGGCTGGTCAGTATGTATGCGATCTCTATGCTCACTCACACACAGGCACACAGAGACACACACAAGTCACACACCAGTCACACACCAATGGTATTTCTGCAGAGAGATGAAGCCTACTAAATAAAATACTAGAAAATTAAACACCATAGTGCATTAAATAATAAATGACAAGGTAGATTTTGAGGGAATGCAAGGATATCTTTAATATTCACTATGATATTGATTAATCACATCAATGGTTCAATAACAAGTCATTTCTTTCTAAATTAATTTATAGTTGAATCCAATTCTCATAAAAATCTCAGAGAGATTTACTTTGACTAAAGTTCATATAATAATAAATCAGAAAGGATTAAAAAAAGCATTTTATAAAATTACTTGATTTTTCTGCCAGATTTTTAAACAAATTAAAAGCTGTAAAGAAATTGATAATTAATGGAATAGAACAGAAAGCTTAGAAATAGATAAGAGTGTGTTATGTGATCAGTTTAAAGGTATTAGAAACCAGTAGAGTAGGTATGGATTATTAAAACAACAACAACAAAACTGTGCTTGGAAAATTGGCCATGGAGGTGGTAGTAGGAAAGAAATCAAGTTAAATAATTACTTTATTCCATCTATCAAAATAAATTTCAGGTGGATTAAGAAGTACATGTAAAAAATGGCATCACTTTTTAAATGAGGTGAAACATTTAACTGGTCAATGAGCAAGTGGCTGATGACAGTGTGCTCAATCTGTCATCTCAGGAGCCCACTCTGGAGTCTGCTGTGATGTATTAACGCCATGGAACTCCACTGCCAGTGACCCACTGCCTCCAGCCGTACACGACAGTGCCTTGACCCAACAGCCATCAAGTACTGTACGGATTTCCACCTGAGGAGAGGGCTGGGGAGGCTACAGTGCACCATTGCACAGGGCTGTCCTGATACCTCACCCAGAAGCAGTCTCAGACTTCAGCGTTGCAATCTTGCCCACTCTCTACTCAGGCTCCCAGGGGAATCCAAGACAGAAAATCAAGACGCTGGCTTCCAACAGCAGAGCACCATGTTCAAAAGATGCATCTTTTCCCTGTTCACTTTGCTATTGTGTGTTGTCTTTAAAAAAATTTTTTTTTGATCCCTTTGATGAAACTAGAATTCCATGTCAACAATTTATCTAAAGGAGAATTGTTGGAGGGGGGTGGAGGAAAGGGAGGTGAGGATTATCATTTAATTTATCATCAATGCTTATTAATCTCTCACAAGCATCTTTGTCTTATAAATGCTAATGTCTTACAAAAAGCAAGCGCCTGTAGTGAGCACTAGGGACAGTCTAATTTCAGGATTGTTCAACCATCAAGGATGCAGGTCTCTCTTTAGCCACCTTCCTCTTGCTGAGCTCCTAGCCCACTATACTAACAATCATTCCTACTGCTTTGCAACCACAGACCACAGAACGGAAAGCCCTGACACCCATGCCATGCCTGAGTCTGCCCCAAACAGTGTCTCATTATAGGGCTCTTCTGTGGACTTACTGAGCCTTTTCCCACTTCAAAGGGGAGAAGGGCTTGAGAAAGACCACCACTGGCTCAACTTTAGGGCACTGTCCAGAACCAGAATCACATGATGTCGTTGAGCAATGACTGTGTCTAGATGATGTTTAGGTAAATGGATTCTTGCAGAATATAAAACCACATGAGAAACTTTTTGTCCTGCCAAATTTATTTCCCTATAAATATTCAGCAAAGTAGAAAAATGACCTTAAAGATAAACATGATGAGGAGATAGCCTTAGAAAATTTACAGATATGAAAAAGCAAGGACACACTGAATGAATTTAATGGACACAAGAGTTGACACTGACTCCACGTCTGTGGTCTGTTTGGACCCGTCTCAAATGCATGACCATTTAGAGTGTGTTTAGAAAAGCAAACGGAACTGGAATCTCACTCAATTAATTGGGCATTAGCAACCCGTTTTTTACGTTTGCTTCTGATATATTTTGAATCTGAGGAAGAAGGCTAAAGAGGGGAGGCAAGGAAATAGTGTGATTAATGTTTAAGTGCCTGCTCTGAAGGAGGCAATGCTCTTCTCATTTAATACTACAGCAACCCTGTTCAGTAGGAATTCCCATTTTTCAGACTTGGTAACTGAGGGCCAGAGAGATTAAGTTGCCAAAGCCACACCTTTAAGCTAATTATAATTGGAATGCTTTACAAAAGCCTCTCTCTGTGTTGTTTTCAAACTCTGTGTCCTTTAGCTGCTATCTGCATTTCCAGACCTGATTTGCTGCTGAAATAGTGTTATGATCCACTCCTGGTGGGGGTCTACATATCTTCCAATAATACTCCTTGCTGATGCTGTGTGTGTGTTATCCAACAGAAATGACTCCTTTCAAATACGTAAATCTTTGACTTTTTGTTCTGTTGGTGTGATTCAAAGCAAAACAAAGACAAATTTTAAAAACACAACAAAAAAAGATCTGACTTCCAAATAGAACGTTTTCTTTAAGAGGCATGAAAAGCAACTATTGTTGTGTTACAGTGTTAAAATACTGTTTTCTTTGACAAAAACGTGTATTGTGTAAGCCTTGCAAAAAAAAAAAAAAAAAGAAGAAGATGAAGCCTGCTCTATGGCATTTGAATTTTTATAAAGGTTTCCTTGTGCCAAATAAGTGCAAAGATTTAATTTACTATTAAAAACCATAAGCATATGTTATAGTTCCAGAAGAATTATTTTGTCATCAAGTGATTTTGATCTTTAGTGTCAATATTTATATTTAGATTAATTTTTATAAATGAAAATATTTTAATGGTTTAAGAAAATGAGGACAATAGGACAATACCTTTGATGACTTCTGAAAGTTACGCCTGCCTTCATGTTATATGCACATTGCCGAGAATCACTGTCAAGAGAAATGATAAAGAAGTAAAAGTCATTTATGAAAATAAAGTTTGCATGTGTGTGATTTTTTCGTTAGGAGAGACTAGGAGTGAATAAGGAGGTAGGGAAAGGTCACATGGCTAGTAATTGGAAGGGTCAAGATTCAGAGTTATTGTTGCACACCCCACCTTCCTTCCAGTTTCACCACTCACTCCTTCACTGCAGGTTCTCCTGATGAGAGAATCTGCCACTGACCACCTCCACTCTAGTGGTCATGCAGGTAAGACCAGCAGTTTTCAAAGGGGGTTGTGATGGGATTTTGCCCCCCAGGGAACATTTGACAATTCTAGAGACCCAGGAGTGTGCTGCTATTGGCAGCTAGTAGGCAGAGATCAGGAATGCTCCTACAATACACAGGACACCCTCCCACGATAAAGGATATCCAACCTGAAATAGTGCTGAGGTTGATAACCCGAGTTAAACCCTGGAGGTAAACCGAGACATCAGTGGAGAAGGCCCTGCCAACCTCTGCCAGATTGTGTAGCCGAGCTGGAAGCAGGATAGTGCCTCTCCCAGTCTTCTGTTGCACTTTCAGAAGCTGGCATACCCAGAACACTCAAGCCAGACACTGGCCTCTACCATCCCCAAATAGGAATAGGAATCCTCCACTAACCCAAATGAGTGTCTAAAAATACTAAAGTCAGGAGCCTTCTCTGCCTGTGGCCTGATGCATTGGTACTCTAACAAGAGTGTGTGTCAGAATCACCTGGAGGGCTTGTTAAAACACAGATTGCTGGGCTCTGCCTTAGTGTTTATTATTCGCATCTCTGACAAGCTCTCAGGTGATTCTGATGCTGCTGATCCAGGGACCACACCTTGAGAAGATCTGACCTAGGAGCAAAGGAAAGGGAACCAGCTTGCTTTAAGAGCCTTCACCTGCACCTGGGATAACCCAGACCTAATAAAAACAGTGAAAGTCGTGAACTGCTCTCTCCTGTGTACAAGGTCCACTCATCCTGTTCCTCACATCACACAGGGAAACTGGTGCTTGGAGAAACTGGAAGCCGGGAAGCTGGGATTTAAATGAAGCTCTGTCAGACTCTAGAGCCCAGCCCTTCTTCCCAGCACAAGAGAAGGGGCTACCTCTACCTGCACTGCTAAGCAAAGAGGAATCTGAAAGAGAACATGTCCTTCACAGAGCAACAACCCCCACCTCAACACTAGTTACTGTACTCTCCATATAATTCAGGTAATATTTCACCCCGACGACTTCCAGAAAAATCAGTGTTTAGGCACATAGGGAAGCACAACTAGCAATGTCATGTGGCACAAAGCAAAATTACTTTTTAAAGTGTGGGAGTGGGAAGAGTGACAGGATGAGGTTGAGAACATACACTTTTGAAAACACTTGCCACTGACCTTGCTGCCGGCCTGCAGGATGGGGCAGAGGCACAGAGCATGTGGATGCCACCAACTCACGTGCAGCCTCTCAGCAGAAGACCAGAAGAGCAGGGAACACAGATACCCATCAAGCACAAGCCCCAGTGACTGCTGGGCCACCTAGATTTGAAAAAGCTGGGAAAAGAGTCCATTTGGTAATAAGGCAAGAGAGGAAGGGCAATCTCAATCACTAAATGCCTGCCGTGTGCCAGGCACTGCTCAGTCCTTACGCCACACATCAGATAATCTTTATATCTCTGAGGGAGGTCCCATCAACCCCATTCTACACCCTAGAAAATTGAGGCCCCAAATGAATCTGCTAAATAGCGTAGTATTTTCTAGGACCAAAGTTTCCCTGAACTGATAGTAAGTCTGTATCATGCCTGGTTGAAATGAGACTTTTCTAAACATAATTTAATATAAAGAAAATGTCTAATGTTATTAAGACACAACAAATACAGTAATAGTAGTTGCCCCAGAAAGGTGGTGACAAGGACCCCGTCCTTGACTCAACTAGTCAGGCTCCTCTGAGACCTCTTCTTGACTAGGCCTCATCCTTGGTCTGACAAGCCTAATCTTAGCAAATCAGTTTAGGGAGAATCGTCCCACCCCTGGCATCAAATCAAATTCCTCTTCCCCCATCCTTGGTATATAATCAAGTTCCTCATAGTAATTACCACCCACTGATCCCCTTACCCTGTCCAATGGCTGTAAATCTTCAGCTACCCTCTCTGTATCCAGAGTTGAGCTCAGTTATGTACTAAAGTCTCTCCCCTCTACTGCAGTATCCTGACAACAAAATCTGTCTTGCTATTTTTAACAAGTGTACAGTGCAATTTCTCTTTGATAGCAGCTGGGAATGAAAGGGAAATTTGTCACTATGTACCCTTTTGTACCATTCAAATTTTGACTTGTAGGAACATATTGCCTATTCAAAATTGTGGAATATACATAAAGCATATGTATTTCACAGGGCCTGGTTTTCCAAAGTCTTGCAGTTTCAAATATTGACCTTGCAAGGACAAGAAATTTTCCCCAGGCTAGTGAGTCTCTGTTGCAAGGTAAGAATTGTGGCACAGCAAGGTTGCTGGCTCAAAGACAGACTAGTTACTGATTGTTATGTAAAGACACTGAGAAATTGCTGTAAGATCACTTAATTGTCTAATGGAATGTCATCTGAATTGTTTCAGTGAAAGTTACCAGCCTATATTGTTAAACTGTAACCCCGACCTATGTCTCTTCCTGTAACTTCCTGGTCTGGAAAATAAACGCAGGAGGAGAACCCCAATTCGGGGTTAATTTCCCAAGGAAGTGTTGCCTCTTGCTGGAGGGTCCCAGGGAAGTAAACCACTTCCAGGCTTCTCACTGCTCAGAAGAGATGGGCTTTGAGTAATCCTTTGCGTCTCCATCACCCAGGGGAAGTGGGGTGACAAATCTGTGTGGGGGCGAAGCAACACAAAGCAACACAAAATATACACATAAGTTAATCAAAAATGTAGCAAGAATTTTTTTAAAGAAACAGAAGAAGGAAAAAGGAATCCTCAACAACTAATTAACGAAGGACTGAGTAAATATATAGCAACTTTAACCATCAAAGTATTCGTTTCTAAGGAATAAGGGATACATTGCACTGAATGAGGAAGGCATTTTGTAAAATAACCTATGCTAACCACACATCATTCCTAGCTATAAAAGCAAGTCTCAGAAGGCTCTCAGCAAGATAATGTGTCCCAAGTTACACATTTTATATCCACTTTAGGGTAATGCAAAAGCAAACAAAATTAATCTGTAATTAATTTGTCTCTAATTGGCTGACTCCCCCATAATTAATCTGAAGGAAATTAGCGTGGGATTACAGACCAAGGTTTTTATACACACATATACACGCTCATCGCCTATCCCTCACAGCATATAGGTGGAACGCAGAGCTGCTGCTATGGATGGGCATCAGACTAAGGGACGGAGGATAATTAAACATCCCAGAATATGTTAGATAGAGCCCTGATGTCTTCAGATCAATCAACTAAGACTGCAGGTGTCCAGGCAGGCTTATAATTGCACATGCCTCCAAATGGATATTCTTTAAATATTTGTTCTACATTTATTTAGAGGAGGGGCTGGGCCAAACCCGGGGCTCACTCGAGAGAGTGCGGTGCTGGGAGCGCTGAGGCCGCAGGTTCGGATCCTATATAGGGATGGCCAGTGCACTCACTGGCTGAGCACGGTGTGGGCGACACCAAGCCAAGGGTTATGATCCCCTTACTGGTCCCAAAAAAAATAAATAAATAAAATAAAAATAGAGGAGGGGCTGAGCTCTTCTAAATAAATGCAAAAGGCAAAAGCAGAGGAGAAATGAGGTCTTGTGAATGCACTATAGCAATGATTTAAAGTTATTCTCACATGCCTGTTAGCGACGGGGTTTGGAGGAGCTGGCATCTCACCCTTAGTCCAAGCAGTTTATTATTATATTTCTCCCCACCATGATCAGGACCTTCTTTGGGAAAAGTTCTGGTACATGTATGTTTTTCTAGTTACAGTTCCTGTGATGGTTTAGCACCCCCTGTAGGTTGGCACCCCAAGGACTTCCCTTGTTGATCCACCCTTGAGCCAAACCTACAATTGAGTAACTTTATATTTCAAGAATGTAATAGTGTGAATCACTTTGAATATACCAAAAACTCAGGCAATGTGGTACAGATAAAGAACACTAAATTAGAAATAACAGACACTGGGAATTTATCCCAAGCTTTCAGATTGTATACCCGACTGTCTGCTAGACTGCTGGCTTCAGTCTTTACCTGCAGACAAAATTCAACAAGTTTGTGGTATCACAAAAAATATATTTGGTCCTAGTCCCCACTTCCTGGCACAGAGATTGGAAGAAACTAGGAATTTCCTGAGTGATAGGAGTGTCTTTTGTTATTCATAATAAACCTCTTTTCACCATAGCTGAATTCATGCTAATGAAGTGACTCAGGTGGGCCCTTAGATAGTTTCAAGGGAGGGGCTGGTCAAGCAGTCCCACCCCCAGCCTCTCAGGAGGGCTGGAGATTGAGTTCAATCACTAATGATCGATAATAATACCTAGGTAATGAAACCTTGACTTTAAAAACTCTTAAAAATAAGGTTTGATGGTGCTTCCAGGTGTAAGATCTGTGCACCATGCACAAACCCCACGTCAGGATGGCTCACCTTGCAAAGACCATGAGACAGAGACCGATGCAATCAAGCAAGAGGAGTTTATTTCCAGCATGCTGGGGTCACTCAGCATTCAAGACAAAAGCGACCCTGAGCCTTTAATACAAGAGCTTTTTATACAGTTTTTTAGAAAGACTTTCACAATAGGATGAGTTGTTTACTGTTTACAGGTAATCAGAGGTGACCTTTGGATTTATTGGTGGGCTTTAGCAAGCTGGTACCCTGATAAGGAACAGTGCACTTCCCAATTGTTTATCTTCCAGGTGGCTTTTAGATAAGGAACTGGTCAGTCAGTTCCTGTAACTGGGTGGTGTTTTACTCCCTTCCTGGAATTTAATGTGTCTGGGCCTGCCTTACTTAAAATGACATTAGTTATGTTTTCTCATTTTTAGCAAGCATTAAATACAGAAGCAAATTAAGCATGTTAAAGTTATATTTTTTCCTACAATTTCCCCCTTTTTCTTGTGCGTATTTCAATCATGTAATACTTGTCTCTTGTTGATTTAATTCCTGATATTGTTGTCTTAACATCATAATCTGAACAGTGCTAACACGTTCTCTAACAAAAGCTACTAAGTGATTTAAAATGCAGGGACCGAAGGTCAGAAGTAACACTAAAATAACTAGTGGTCCTAGCAGGGTAGACACAAGGGTCGTGAACCATGGGGAGGAGTTGAACCATGACTCAAACCATCCCTGATTTTGCTCTTTTTCTTTTTTTCTTTTGGCTAGGCCTTCTCTAATTTTGGCCATGGAGTCTTTAATTACTCCTGAGTGATCAATGTAAAAACAACATTCTTCTTTTAGTATAGCACAGAGTCTCCCCTGCTGAAGGAACAAGTGGTCTAATCCTCTTCTATTTTGCAGGACCACCTCAGAAAGAGAGGTGAGGGACTCTTGTAATTTAGTAATTGAATTTTCTATTTCTTCAATATCACCATCTATGGCTGCCTGTAAACTTTGGTAATTCTGATGTTGAATAGCCAGAGCTGAAGCTCCTGTAGCTGCCCCAGCTGCTCCCAATCCTAAACCCAAGAAAACAGAGAGCGTGATACTTAGGGGCTCCCTTTTGGCTTGGTAGTTCCCGTTATCTTTATCCCAATATGATAATAGTTCTTCATAGGGATGGTAAACAAGCCGAGGCAGCAACTGAACAAGAACACAAAAATTCTGGGTTTCTTTCAGGACCTTTGAGCTAACACAAGGTGTAACCCCAGTAGCACAAGCCCACCATCCCCCTGGAGGGGGCAACAGATACATGTCACCAGACCACTTAGTCAAGTTGAGTGTCTGGTTGCACAGCTGGCTGTGTGAGGAAGGTATTTTTCCTACGCAGGTCCCTTGTCCTGCAACAGCTGACAGAGTGAGTTTGACTTGTCGTTGCTGCCAGTGACATTCTGAAATATCAGTTGTAGTATTAATTTTATTTCTGAAGGCTATTCCTTCATAATATGGGGGAGCAACATTATAACAAAGCCAGCAGGAGAGGGTAGCATTGGGGTTGGTACTATTTAAGACCTTGTAGGCTTCAGAAATTAAGCGGAGTAACCCAGGTTGGTTTTTTTTTTTTTTTTTTTTTTGAGGCTTAGGCTCAGGGGGCTGAGTTATTTCCTTTGGTGTTGCAGCCTCTGACCCTGCAGTGGGGACTGAGGGCTCTAGTTGGGTCCTATGGCAGTATTCTGGGTTTCTATTTTGAGCTTGATGGTAAACAACAGCCCATCATTATATTCTTCTTTATAAAACCTTAGTCCCTGTAAGAACCAAAATGCCCCAATGGATCACACCCTGATCACATAAGTCCTTCTCGGCCACACCCCATCATGGCGCTGGTTGCCCTACTTTTCCGTACTCTCCTTCCCGCCGGCGCGAATCGCACACCAATCAGCTCACCCCAAGCCCCATGCGGTATGCTAAGTAGGGATTGTATTTTAAGCCAATCAGCCTTCCCTAAAAGCCCTATATATATGTGTGTGTGCTGCCTAATAAACGCGCTCTCTCCAGGGGATCATCAACTGGTGTCGATTCGTCCTTTCATTTGGTGCCGAAACCTGGGACAGAGCTTCTCTAGAGCGGCAACACTTTTCGGATCACAGCGGCAACATCTTCCAAGTCGCCCCTCAGGGCTCCCTCGAGCTGTAACACTTTTCGAATCACAGCGGCAGCACTTTCCAAGTCGCCCCTCGGGAACTCCGTCCTGCCAGGACTGGCCTCCCTTCCACCGCTCACCCTTGATGGTCCACCCTCGTCCATTCTTTTTGGCGCTGGCTCCTTCCACTCACCACCGGCTCATCATTAGGTAAGCCCCCTTTCCTAAAGGGCACCAGCCCTTTTTCAGGCTACCACAGGGAGTCTAGATCGTCTGGTAGCGCCTAATGCCCATACCCCACCCCACCACGGTCTTCACGACCACCATAAATTCCCAAACTATAACAGGTTCCAAAGCCCCGGTAAATTTTACTTTCATTTTTGGAGGTTAAAAGCCCCATTCTGTTCTCTCCTTCACCCTCCTGTCCACCACTCTCTTCTCTCCACTTCCCGGGTCCGGGACCCAACCAGAAAATCCTGGTGCTAGGTTCCTTCAGGCACCGGGCTTTTGCCCTAGAGAAGTGGAGGTCTGAGTGATGACCCACACCTCCCTTCTCTCCTCCTGGTTCGTACCTGAACCCGCCAGTACTGACGTGACCTACTGGAGATGCCCTCTAGGAGCCCGCCTTTCCCAACTGGCCGAAGGATCTGTCTTATCACTAACCTCTGTCCTTTCTGTCTAAATTCCCATTAAGAGACCAGAATGGGTGCTTCCCCCTCCTCCCTAGGGGACTCTCCACTTCAGTGCCTTCTGAAAAACCTCACCAACCTTTCCCTCAGGCCAGATATCAAGCCCAAACTCCTCACCAAATTCTGCACACAAGATTGGCCTTATTATCCTCTAGATAATCAAAACGCATGGCCCCCTGAGGGCACACTAGATCCTAACATTCTATGAGACCTCTTTAACTACTGCCAGCACCTAAAAAAATGGAAGGAGATCCCCTACATCGAGGCTTTTCGCCTCTTGGCTCAGAACCCCGCCCTCTGCTCCTCCTGTGCTCCCTCTCAAGTCCTTTTAGCCTGTAAACCCTCTTCACAGTCACCCCTCGATTCTTCCACCTTCGACCCTGCTGATGAACCCCCACCCGACCGACCTCCTCCTCCCCCAGCGCTTCCGGCGCCTGCTCCTCCTCCCCCGTCATCCGCGTCACCTTCTGCACCTCCTGCATCATCCACTCCTCCATCTTTACCCTCCCCTACTCCTGACCCACTAAGCCCCCCTTTCACCCATTCCCAAGGACCACCCCCCACCCCTTTAACAATCGCCCCACTATGTGAGTAGCTGGGGCTGAAGGAGTAGTTAGGGTCCATGTTCCCTTTTCCCTAGCTGACCTTAAAGAATTAGAAAAAAGACTAGGCTCTTTCTCTACCGACCCTACCACCTACATTAAAGAATTCCAATGGATCCTGCAGGCCTACAGCCTCACACATCATGACATCTTTATGCTCCTAGCCAATACCCTCCTCCCCGAGGAACGCCGCAGGGTCTGGGATACAGCCCAAACCCATGCCACTGACACCCATCATACCAATCCAGATCACCCGCCAGGCCCCCAAGCAGTCCCAGAACAGAAACCTAATTGAGATTATAACACAGCCCAGGGAATCCAGGCTCGAGACCGTTTTGCCTCTTGCTTAATAATTGGCCTCAAGAAATCGGCTCGCAAGGTCGTCAACTTCCAAAAAATTCAAGAAATTGTCCAAAAAAAGGAAGAAACTCCCTCTGAGTTCCTCAATAGATTAACTCAGGCCTTTCAACAATACACTAACTTAGATCCCAACTCTGAAGACGGCCGGCATGTCGTTATGACCTATTTCCTGGCCCAATCCTACCCCGACATTAAAACTAAACTTAAAAAATTAGAGCAGGGTCCTGCAACCCCTCAGACCGAAATCCTGTCAGTGGCCTTCAAGGTTTTTCATAATCGGGAGGAGGAAAAAGAACGTCGAAAACAAAAGGCCGACCACGTCAACTTCCAGATGTTGGCCCGGCTTATCAACCCCCCTGGGCGCCCTCCCACAGCCTCCACCTCTAAGCCTCCACCTGGAACCTACTTTAAATGTGGAAAGGAAGGGCATTGGGCAAAGGCTTGCCCCACCCCCAGGCTACCCACCACTCCTTGTCCAAAATGCAAAAAGAAGGGACATTGGGGATCTGATTGCCCCCTTGCCCGAAGGGGTGAGGGACCAACTGCCCCACAGTCCCCCGAACCGTGGACACCACCTATGGTGGGCCTCGCTGAGGAGGACTGAAGGAGCCTTGGGCCCTTCCCGACCATCTCTATAACAAAGCAAGAGCCCAGGGTATCCATGGTTGTGGACGGCCACCCAATATCTTTCCTCCTGGACACTGGAGCCACCTTTTCGGTCTTAAGGGAATATAAAGGCCCCACCACCTACAGCAGCTCTCCTATAGTCGGTGTAGGTGGTAAACAAATCTTTCCCCCAAAAACCCCTCTTTTAACCTGCTGCCTTCAAGGCACTCAATCCGTTTTCTCCCATTCCTTTCTAGTCATGCTCCATTGCTTTGCCCTTGTCCTCTTCCTCTTCCCCCGTTTCCTTCCTCCTAGCGCTAGTTCAAGCCCAAGATCCTACTAATTCCACCCTTCCAAAGAAGTCCTTACCCATCCTAACGCACCCTGTTAACCCCACAGTTTGGGACACTGCCAGCCCCGCTCTGGCCCAGTGTTCTCCTGTACACATAAAACTAAAAGACCCCTCCAAATATATTTGTCAGGTTCAGTATCCATTAACCACAACAGCCCTCCTCGGGTTAAGCCCCATCATTCAGGACCTATTAAAAAAGGGGTATCTCCGTCCCACTCACTCCCCTTTCAATACTCCTATACTCGCTGTAAACTGATACTCAAGACATTTTTGCCTTCACATGGACTGACCCCCACTCCCGTCACTACAGGCCCTTCTAACAGCCCCTGCACTTCATCTCCCTGATCTAACTAAACCCTTTTTCCTCTATGTTCATGAAAATACGGGACAAGCTCTGGGCATTCTAGGACAGAATTATGGCCCCTCCTTTGCCCCCGTAGCATACCTATCAAAACAATTGAACCCCACTGTACAAGGCTGGGCACCCTGTTTAAGAGCCCTGGCAGCGGGACAGTTACTGCATAAGGAGGCATCCAAATGAACATTTGGGGCACCTCTCACCATTCTCTCACCACATCACCTAAAAGACCTCCTTACTTATAAGGCTCTCCAATCCCTCCCACCTTCCAGAATCCTAACCCTCCTAGCCTCGTTTCTGGAAAATCCTGCCCTATCCTTCACTACCTGCCCACCCCTAAATCCGGCCACCCTACTGCCTATACCAGATTCCCCCAACACCCCTTTGCACAGCTGCATAGAAAGCCTTCAAAATTTTATACCTTACCGCTCTTCCATCACTGAGGGACCCCTATCTCACGCTGATCTCACATGGTTCATGGATGGGTCTTCATTCAAGGAAGGAAACACTCATTACGCAGGGTATGCCATAGTCTCCCTTTATTCGGTTATAGAGGCCCAACCTTTACCCAAGGGTACTACCAACCAGCAGGCCAAACTTATCGCCACCACGCGAGCCTGCGTTCTAGCTGAAGGAAGAACTCTTAACTTATACACTGACTCCAAATCATATACTTCTCTCTCATGCCGCCATATGGAAAGAACGCGGTCTGCTTAACACCAAGGTTCACTCTAGCCCCCAAGCTTTATCCCAGTTTTTACAAGCCTTCTTCTCAATCACCCCATCTGACAAAGCCCTCTTGCAAAAATTTCCTCCTCATGCACAATGTGCCAGCGTACCAATCCTAACAGCCCTCTCAAACCTGGGCCATACCCCTCCCACCAGGCCAGAGGTCTCAAACCTGCAGCCGACTGGCAAGTCGATTTTCTAGAATTACACCTTGATTGGGTCCATCTTCTACCTCTCGCTCTACTCAAGACCAGAACTCTCCCAAAAAAGCCCTCCAATCTTTCCCCTTTTGAAATCATGTATGGTAGGCCCCTCCTACCCCCGGGGATCACAGCAACTGAAGGACCCATACCACCCACCATGGCCTTACGCTTGCTCTCCCACCTTCGCCATCACTTTCCAAAAATAACCTTTCACTCAGCCTAGGCCAATTAGTATTCTACACTTCCCCAGAACCCAAAATCCCCGTAACCCCTAAGTGGGAAGGCCCATGTCCTGTGATCATATTTCCAGGCTGAAGCCTTACACTCAGGATCCGCCCTCGGCCACCAAGAACTCCAATAACAAGCTGCAAAAGAACTTAACACACCATTCTTTTAAGTGTATCCCTCATCCTACTGACCCTTTCAAACTCCGCCTATCCCGGACCTCAGCCTTACCCCCAATTCTGGAGACATGAACCTTCTCCTTGGCCTTCTACTGTTCTTTTCATTTCACCCAGGGAGCTTTCAGGCCCCTCTGCTAGCTCCCCAGGGTCACGCATTTACACCTGGCAACAGATCATTTCTGAAACACTCATCTTTCTCAACCACACCTTACCAGGTCTCTCTCCCGGAAATTGTTTTCTCTCCTCCCCACCATCAGAACCCCTTAACCTTCCAGACGTCCCTCTCTGGGAGCCCGACAACAAACACAATAACACTTTGTTGCCCCGTCACTGTTTCATCAGAAACTCTTCCTCCCTAACTTTTCCTCCGTCTTATTGTAATCTTAACATAACCATTCATACCCACACTGTCGCCCCACCAGGCTCTTTCTTCTGGTGCAATGGAACCCTCTCTACCTCCATCCTGCCTAATCTTACTGCCCCATGCCTTCTTGTCACCATCGTCCCTCAACTCACTCTGTACATCAGTTCAGAACTGTTCCATCTTCTTCATCCCCCCTCAAGGCAAAAAAGGGCCACCTTCCTCCCGATCACGGTTGGTATTTCCCTAACAACATCAGCGGTCGGAGCTGGCCTGTCAGGAGGAGCCTTAGAACAGTTTATGGGCAGTCGAAGACATAAATGCTAAACTTGAAGGGGCTCTGACCTCCACTGCCGAATCTCTTTCCTACCTCTTTAGCTCAGGTCACCCTCCAAAACCGTAGAGCACTAGACCTCCTCACCGCAGAAAAAGGAGGTACTTGCATCTTCCTTGGGGAAGAATGCTGTTATTATATCAATGAATCTGGTCTAGTAGAAACAAACATCATCAAACTCACTGACTTAGCTTCCAGCCTATGAACCACATCCAGTTCTAACCCCTTTTCTTCTTTTATCTTAAACCCTATCCTAACTTGGATTTGGCCCATTTTGGGACCTCTAATCATTATCCTCATAACCTGCCTTTTCTTGCCCTGCATCATTAGGTTTCTTTAAACCCAAGAGGGAAAAATCTCTAATCAGGCCTTTAACCAGCTTTTGCTTAGAAACTACCAGCTTCTAGATACCAATGAACCCCCCGCCTCATCTCATGAGCACCTCAGCTGATGCTGAAGAGGTACCACCTTACAGAGGGAATGCATTCCTACACTCCCTCACCACTGACGCCTGGCTGCTGCCTCCAGTCTCCAACTATGAACAATGGAACCGGTGCATATTCGACTTGTGGCTTCAAGGAACGTTCATGGACTTTTCCCCTTTTGAAATTACTTGTTTCTCCACCTTCCTTTGGGGTTTCATAATGGGTATTTATGTACCTTCCTCCCTTTGCCCCCCCCCACAATGCCCCAGTTCAGCAGGAATTAGCTCGATGACTTCAACGCCCCCTTTCCTAAAACAAGAAAAAGGGAGGAATGTAAGAACCCAAATGCCCCAAGGGATCACATAAGTCCTTCTCAGCCACACCCCATCATGGCGCTGGTTGCCCTTCTCTTCCGTACTCTCCTTTCCACCAGAGCAAATCGCACACCAATCGGCTCACCCCAAGCCCCATGTGGTATGCTAAGTAGGGATTGTATTTTAAGCCAATCAACCTTCCCTAAAAGCCCTATATATATGTGTGTGTGTACTGCCTAATAAACGAGCTCTCCCCGGTGGATCATCAACTGGTGTCGACTTGTCCTTTCAGTCCCCATGTAAATCCCTTTTCCTATCCAATGACTATCAAAGTATTCTTCTAAATCCCAGTTGTCTGGGGTTCCTAAAGCTAGTTTACACACATCTGGAAATAAGTCAGGCCACCACCCTCCTGTAGTCACTTTGGATTGACTCCAGATTGTATCTCCCACCCCATTTACAACAAACCAAGTGAAATTTCTGGGGATATGTGGGCTACTAGCTAGCTCTTGGGCCCTGGAAGAGAATTGTTAGGCATAAGAGGAGCAAGAGAGTTTTCATCTTACAACATTTAGGGTGTCCGAACAATTTTCAGTCTTAAGGGGTGTTCCTTGGAACTCTGAACTCTCCAGGTGGTGTCTCCCGGTCCTTGGTCCTCTGGCGGCGCAGGTTTTACATGTGAGGCGTGGATCCAAGTGGAGATCCCGTCTACCTTTACAGCCGTTGGTGTCGTCAGGAGCACCAAGTAAGGTCCCTTCCAACGGGGTTCCAGAGATTGGGAGCGGTGTCGCCTTACACAGACTGTGTCCCCAACCTGGAACTGGTGAGAAACTTCGGGGGTCCCAGGCTTATAGGCAGCTGCCAGCTGCATCCAGACTTCCTTCTGCACTGCTTGCAGTCTTTTTAACCTGGCATATAAGTCACTGTTACTGTGGCAAATGGGTTCAAAGGCATCCCCCAGTAAAGTCAAGGGGGCAGGGGTACCATAGAGAATTTCAAAGGGAGTCAGGTTGAACCGGGAGGGGGTGTTCCTAGCTCTAAACAGGGCTGAGGGAAGGAGCACCACCCAGTCTACGCCAGTCTCCATGGTCAATTTAGTCAGGGTCTCTTTTAGAGTCCTGTTCATCCTTTCTACTTGTCCTGAACTCTGGGGTCTATAGACACAATGTAATTTCCAATCGACCGCTAGATGTCTGGCCACTCCCTGACTTACCTGGGCCACGAAAGCGAGTCCATTGTTGGACCCGATTACCTTGGGCACCCTGAAGCATGGGAAGATTTCTTCCAGGATTTTCTTGACCACGACTGTGGCTGTTTCTTGTTTCATTGGAAATGCTTCTACCCATCCAGAGAAGGTGTCTATAAAAACTAGGAAATACTTATAACCATATCTGCCTGGCTTGATTTCTGTAAAGTCTACTTCCCAATATACTCCTGGTCTGTCTCCCCTAAGTCTCTTGCCAGGTCCCACTGTATTTTTGCAGACATTTACCTTTTGACAAGGTACACAGCCTTTAACTATCTGCTCTGTTAATTGTTTTAGCCCTATGATATGATATTGTGTCCTTAGGGCAGTCTGGGCCAATTTGTTTACTCCCAGATGAGTCTGTTGATGCATTTGTTTTATCATGGCGTATGCTTGTTCTTGTGGCAAGATAGGCTTGCCTGACGCTGCATGCCAGCACCCTTTTTCTTGATTATAGTAGTTATTAGTGTCCCTTGAGATCACTGCTACATACTCAGTAGAGTATTTAAACTTGGGCTTTTCTAGCTCAGGGATGTTAACTAACAGAATAAACGTGGACCCATGGGCTGCCGCCCTTGCCTCAGAATCGGCCAAGTTGTTTCCCCTGGTGATGGGGGAATCCCCTTTCTGGTGGCCCGGGCAGTGTGTAATACTCACTTTTAGCGGTCAGTGAAGGGCCCCTAGCAGGGCTACGATCTCTGCCTTGTTTTTTATTTCTTTTGCTCCAGAGGTTAGCAGGCCCTGCTGTTGATAGATGGCACCGTGCACATAGGCAGTGGCAAAGGCATACCTGCTCTCTGTGTAGATGTTGATTCTTTTGCCCTCTCCTAGTTCAAGGGCTTTTGTGAGGGCGATGAGTTCTGCCTTCTGGGAAGACGTTCCTGCAGGTAAGGTCTGTGCCCATATCAGGTTCTGGCCATCTACTATAGCGGCTCCTGCCTTTCGTACTCCTTCCTCCAGGAAACTGCTGCCGCCAGTAAACCAGGTGGCTTCGGCGTCCATCAGAGGCTGATCTAACAAGTCTTTCTGCCATCCATGTGCCTCAGCAAGCACTTGTTGGCAGTCATGGATAGGAGGGTCAAGGTCAGGGTCTGGGAGCAGCGTGGCTGGATTTAAGCTTGCCGGGGGAGTGAAAATAACCCAGTCTGAATTCAGTAACAGAGTCTGATAGTGAGTCATGCGAGCATTTGTGAGCCAGCGGTTGGGGGGGCTGGTGTACAATACTCTCTAAGGCATGAGGTGCTGAAATTACCAAACTCTGTCCCATAGTCAACTTGTCAGCATCTTTTACCAGAACTGCGACTGCCGCTATGATTCTTAGACAAGCTGGCCACCCCGAGGCTACTGGGTCTATTTTTTTTTTATAGATATGCTACAGGCCTTTTCCAGGGCCCCAGTTTTTGAGTTAGGACCCCCTTTGCAACCCCCTTATTTTCTGCCACATACAGGTGGAAGGGCTTGGTTACATCGGGGAGCCCCAGAGCCAGTGCGGACATTAAGGCCATCTTGATGTTGTTAAAAGCCTGTTGTTCTTCCTTTCCCCACTTGAAGGGCTGACTGTTCTTAGTGAGGGGATATAACGGGGCTGCCATCTCAGCAAAACCAGGTATCCATAGGTGGCAGAACCTGGCAGTACCTAAAAATTCCCTGACTTGTCTTGGATTAGTGGGTAGTGGAATGTGAAACACTGTCTCTTTTCTGGCCTCAGACAACCACCTCTTCCCATCTTTAAGAAGGTACCCCACGTAACTGACCTGTCACTTGCAGATCTGAGCCTTTTTGGTGGAGGCTCGATAGCTGGAGGCTCCTCCAGCTCTGTGAGGAGACGCTTTGTTCCTTCCAGACACAGTTCTTCATCGGCTGCTACCAAAAGGAGATCATCTACATACTGTAACAGAGTTACCTGGGGGTTAGAGGCCCAGAACATAGCCAAGTCTTGGTGTAGGGCCTCATCAAAGATGGTGGGCGAATTTTTGAACCATTGAGGCAGGTGGGTCCACGTGAGTTGCCCTGCTAGGCCAGTCTCTGGATCTTTCCACTTGAAGGCAAAGTAATCTTGACTTTTTACAGTCAGCGGCAAATAGAAAAATGCATCTTTGAGATCCAGTACCGAATACCAGGTCCTGTCTGGAAGTAAAGAACTCAAAAGATGATAGGGATTAGGGACAGTGGCATGGAGGTCGGCCACATGTTTGTTTACCTCTCGGAGATCTTGGACCGGCCGGTAGTCATTAGTCCCAGGTTTTCCGGCGGGCAGCAAAGGAGTGTTCCAGGCTGATTGGCACTCCTGCAGGATCCCCAGCTGGAGCAAACGGGCAATGTGGGGTCAGATGCCTTCGTATGCCTCTCAGGACATTGGGTATTGTCAGACAGCTATAGGACTGGTCTGAGCCTTCAGCTCTACATGGACAGGGGACCAGTTTTTAGCTTTCCCTATCCCTGCAGTTTCTGCCCATGCCTGGGGGTAGTTTTCTAACCACCAGTCCATCTGCCAGGTCTCCCGCCCTTGTTTTTCAAACAATTGGTATTCATCTTCCAACCTGAGAGTTAGTACCTGGAGAGGCTTTCTTTGTTGGTTTAACACCTGAGGCCCCTCAGGATCAAAATGAATTTGAGCACCCATTTTGGTGAGGAGGTCTCTTCTCAGTAGTAGGTAGGGGCACTCAGGAATGACAATGAACAAGTGGGATACCCGGCCCACGCCTAGGTCCACCGTTCTTCGGGTAGTCCATGAGTACTGTCCTCTAGTTTCCCTAACTACAGTGGCCAGGATTTTGTGAAAATTTCTTTCTTGGCACTTTTCTCTCTTTATTTCTTTAGCTTCCTGCTCTTTCTGCTTTCTTTCTTCTTTTTCCTCCTCTGTCTCTCTATTATGATAAACCTTTTCAGCCACCTGCACTAATTCCCTCAACGACTTATACTGTAACCCTTCAAGCTTCTGCAGTTTTTTCCTGATGTCTCTACTAGACTGGTCAATAAAAGCAACTGTCACTGTAGCCTTGTGCTCCTCACTACTAGGATCATATGGGGTAAACTGACGGAATGCCTCCACGAGTCTCTCCAAAAATGCTGATGGAGACTCATTGGGCCCTGGATTACCTCTCTTACCTTTGTCAAATTGGTGGGGCGTTTTTCTGCCCCTCGGAGACCTGCCATTAGAGCCTGACGATAGACCTTCAGGTGCTCCCTACCTTCTGCCGAGTTAAAATCCCAGTTAGGTCTGGTCAACAAGAACCCTGCATCTATGACATCAGGGAGGAGGGTAGGTCACCCATCAGCTCCTAGAACATTCTTTTGAGCCTCCAGGAGGATCTGTTTTTTCTCCTCGGTGGTGAACAGGACCTGGAGGATCTGCTGGCAGTCATCCCAGGTGGGCTGATGAGTAAAGAGAAGGGATTCTACAAGGTTAGTGAGACCCTCGGGGTTTTCAGAGAAAGGGGGATTTTGAGATTTCCAGTTGTAAAGATCGGAAGAGGAGAAAGGCCAGTACTGTAAGGGCTGGTTGCCCTCTTCATCAGGAGGGCCATAAGCCCGCGGGGGGAAGATAGGTATCACCTCTGGAGAAGCTGCCTGTCTACTGCGTGTCCCCTGCGCAGGACCTTCTTGTGCTCTTTGTGGATCCTCTGGCAGGGCCAAAGGCTCTGGCGGGGCCGAAGGACGGGCTGCCTGTGGGCGAAGGGAAGGGGGATAGGGAGGAGGAGGAGGATCAGAAAGAAGCCAGTCCGGGTCAGTGGACGGCAGGACCTCCGGTTTCTTTTCCATTTCTCGGAGGGCAAATACAGCCGATGGACCTGTTAAGGGAACAAAGGGATGGACCCACGGAGGAGAATCCATTACTAGATCTTCCCAGACAATGATATAAGGGATCTGGTCTGGGTAACTCTCAGAACTAAAAATCTTTCTTTTTACTGCCATGATCAGCGGCGGGGAGAAGGAACCTTCAGTGGGCCACCTGAGTTGGAAAGCTGGCCACTCGGAGGAAAAAAGTGCTGCCCACTTATTCCTTCTGACCTGCACAGACAAATTATTAGCTCTGTCCTTCACATCAGTCCAGTATTTCAGAGTCAGATTTAAAGGGGAAGAGACAGTCTGCCCCATGTCGCCCCAGACAATCATCAGTCCCCACACACACGCAACCAGACAGACAAACACCAAAACACTGATGCGCCCCTGCCACGGGTGCCACAACAAGATTATCAGAGAACTCGGGAGGGGTCTCCTTCCTAGAGATCTCCCGTGGAGCCGAACTTGCTCGTCTCCCACAGAGGAATCTGGAGTGTCCTCCAGGATTCCTGTGGCCACGACGTGCCAGTACGTCTACCCGCCACTATGACCACTACAGACCGATAGCTCAGTCCCAGAGCCACCGAAAAGCCAAAACCAGACCGATGACTCCCTCCTGGAGCCACCAAAAAGCTAAAACCAGACCGGTGACTCCCTGCTGGAGCCACCGAAAAGCTGAAACCAGACTACAGCAGACAACAGAGACACAAAGACAGACACAGCAGACAGACAGACAACCGCGGTACCTGCTCGAGCAATCCTCTGTTCTCTAGTCTCTGGTCCCAGAGAGAGCTGCTTCCTGGCCAACGCACCAAAAATGTAAGATCTGTGCACCATGCACAAACCCCACACGTCGGGATAGCTCACCTCGCAAAGACCGTAAGACAGAGACCGATGCAATCAAGCAAGAGGAGTTTATTTCCAGCATGCTGGGGTCACTCAGCATTCAAGGCAAAAGCAACCCTGAGCCTTTAACACAAGAGCTTTTTATACAGTTTTTTAGACAGACTTTCACAATAGGATGAGTTGTTTACTGTTTACAGGTTATCAGAGGTGACCTTTGGATTTATTGGTGGGCTTTAGTGAGCTGGTACCCTGATAAGGAACAGTGCACTTCCCAATCATTTATCTTCCAGGTGGCTTTTAGATAAGGAACTGGTCAGTCAGTTCCTGGAACCGGGTGGTGTTTTACTCCCTTCCTGGAATTTAATGTGTCTGGGCCTGCCTTACTTAAAATGACATTAGTTATGTTTTCTCATTTTTAGCAAGCATTAAATACAGAAGCAAATTAAGCATGTTAAAGTTATATATTTTTTCTACACAGGTTGGTGAACACATCAAGGTTCTGGAAGGGGGGGGTGCACCCAGAAAGGGACGTGGTAGCTCTGCAGGCACCCCCATATCTTGCCCTATGCTTCTCTTCCATTTGGTTACTCCTAAGTTGTATCCTTCATATTAAAACTGTAGTCATAAGTAGAGTACTTTCCTGAACTCTGTGAGTCATTCTAGTGAATAAATAACCTGGGGATGGGGGAGAGTCATGGTAACCCCTGAATTTGTAGTCAGCCAGGCAGAAAAGCAGGTAGCATGGGGACCCCACTGTGGCTGGCATCTGAAGTAGGGGCAGTCTTGGGTGAACGAGCCTGCAGATAGGAACAGTGGTATTTCAGATGAACTTTTGGCCAGCTAGCTCTCCCACTTGAAGGAAATGTGAAGCAAAGCCACAGAGTGGGTGGCTTTCCTGAGTCAGGCTATGATGCTTCCTCCTTTCTTTTCCCCACAATACTCCACCTTCCTCATGTTTCACCTCACCAGGCAGCTGGCCTCACCGGCAGCTGTATTATAGTGCAGTCTTTATTGCAGCCATGCCTCACTCCCACCCAGACCCAAGGCAGGGACCATCATGGATTAATCTGTGTCCCCAGATACCAGCACCCCTCATTAAATCTATGTTGAACTGATTGTTAAACTGTTCCCAAAATGTGATGTGAGTCCTGCACAGTCTCCCTATTCTCACTGGAACCTGTGTAACATCGCCTCTAATGAACCCTTTCCAGCTTCTCTGGGATTTTTCTCAGCCCTTCTCTCTCCATGCCAAATTCTAATCCTAACACAAACCTCAGAGCCTCCTTTCTTCTCTCACTGCCTCTAAAAGAGAGATTGTGCAGCCTCCTTCCCAGACCCCTCCCTGGACCCCTCAGCCATCTAAGTAAACTATTTCCTAACCTAAACTCTAAGGCAGATCAGGAAAATGTTCTCCTAATGGCTCCTCTTATCCCCAGTACTCTCTCCTTTCTGGAATAGCATCACGTGACTTTACTTTCCTTATGGGAAAGTGAGATTCCTGGGATAAATCTGGTTATCTCCATCCTCAGTCTACCTTTCTCTATCTACCATTTATGTGCCTGGTGCAAGAATGTTTGCTAGATGATAATAACAAACAAGCAAACATTTAGACAGCCAGAGTGCTTTGGATGGGGAGAGTAGAGAGAACGACACCAGCAGACCATCCAAAATCCTCTCCAAGCAGGCATTTCCTGGCCAAAATTCCTGATTTCTCCATCTCCCCACCCCACACCCCCATTCCCATTGGATAGTAAGATATGTAAGACAGTAAAGAGGGTCCAGCCACATCCAAATTACAAGAGCATTCAGCCTCCCTAACCCAGAAGCCTAAAAAGCATGTGTTGACCAACCCATCTGCACAATCAGTATTAAGAGAAAAGAGAGTGATGAGCGGCTAGCTATACCCACAGAAAATATACAGCTTCTCTAGTTTTCTGGGGTAAATAGGTATGGTGTGAAGATAATGTTTTTCTCCTAAGAAGCAAGCACTTGATTTGACACAGCAAAAGAAATGTGACTCAATATTCAAAGCATTTGAAGGCTGACAGAAAAAACTAGACTCCACTCTTGGACTTACCATCTACCAACTCTGTGGCCTGCCATCTCGTCTATAACATGGGCTTACAAATATCTTCCTGGTGGTGCTGTGAAAAGGTTAAATGAAATAACACATGAGAAAATCTTCAGCAAAATGCTTGGTAACCATAGGTACCCAATGCTTATTTCCTTCTTTTTTTCTCCTAGAATAAGGAAATCATTCAAACATCAGCACTAGGACTTATTACAGAACAAAACACTGTGCCTCAATTTTACTACTCAAGGTAGAAGAGATTATTCTTCTGCAAATATTCACTCCCTTTGTCCCCTAATTCTGGGAGCAGTACACTACTCCATCTCACTGAAGCTGACTTGCCTCATTATAATGGAACATTCTTCCCCAACCCTTGATACCAGACTTGGTCATGTGACTGGCTTTGGCTAATGGAATGTTAGCAGAACTGCATAAGAGGCTTGAAATGTGTTCATGGAGTTGGATTTGTCCACTTATATTTTCACTATAAAAACATGCCACAGGCAGCCACTGGTCCAAGGAACAAACCCAGTCCAATATGTAACTTATAACAAAGCTGGGCTGACCACAGCCAAAATCTGCAGAGCTACCCGAACCAACCTGCAGACTTGCAAGCAAGATTTATTCTTCTAAATCTCTGAGTTTTGGGGTGGTTTATTAGGCAGCATTATGGTGGCAATAGCTACACTACCTAAAAATTAGTTGTATCATCTTAGATTTATTGTTGTATTAGGATCAGACTAAAGATTAGTGAATATCAAAAGTAAAGTCCCATGTCAACATAAAGAATGTAAAAGCAAACTATTGAGCTACTTGTTTTTGACATTTCACAATTTATATATGAAACTTCTGTTACATTTTGGGGAGGATCTCTCTCTCTCTCTCTCTCTCTCTCTCTCTCTCTCTCTGTGTGTGTGTGTGTGTGTGTGTGTGTGTGTGTGTGTGTGTGTGTGTGTGTGTCTCAGTGTGTGTGTGTATTGACCTTTCACAAAGGATCCTCTATTCATTGAAATTTTTGATAACATATTAGCATGGAAGACATCTGGTGTGTTCCTTTAAACATAATTTTTTGCATGACAGCCACTCTATTTTCTCCAAGAGGAAGTACTTCCCCTACAAAATTTGCATTTTACAGAACAGTTGGTTGTGTGAGCCTTCTGTCTCTGCAATTGAGTTTTAATTATGATGAAGTGCAGGTAAATGGAGTTGCCTTTTAAAGAGTTTCAAAGGGCTGGAGAAATTTAATATTCACTTCAAATACTACAAACTTCAAAGAAGTTATCAGAAGGATCCAATCTGGTAAAACTAAGTCCTAAAATTTAGAAAAATATGTTTTATATCAAAGCCATAAAGAAGAGAGACTTAAGGCAGTGTTTCTCAAAATTTAACATGAAAAGAAATTCTGATTCAGCAGGTCTGGTGTGGGGCCCCAGATGCTGCACTTCTAACAAGCTCCCAGGTGATGCCAATACTGCTGGCCACACTTTGAATAGCAAGGTTCAACAGAGTGCCTGAAAGGGCCCCCTGGGGAATTGAGGAGCAGTTTTCCAGGGTGATAACCTGTTCGTTGATGCCTCTTTTGTGAATTTTCCTCTCTTCCTTCTTTTACATCTCCCCTCCCTAAGCATGTATCCTTCCCAAATAAACTCTTCAACTCAGAGTCTGCTTTGGGAGAAAACTCAAATGAACACATCCCCTGCACTGCAGGTATGTGTCTGCATGTCTCTCCTGCACTGGCCCAAGAGCTTCTTGAGGAACTGGGTTCCATTCGTCCTGCACAGAAACTGGCACAGAATAGGTGCCTGAAAGGAGTTTGGTTCACCTAGGGTGGTCCTGGCTCTAGGTTGTTGTTACCCAATGCCCATGTGACTGAACTCAAGATCATGCACAACAGAGGAGCAGTCCCTCTCATGCCCATCGTGTGGCTGAAGTGTATGGAGGAATCCTAACACCAAGACGGAAGAGCAGGAGGTTCCACCAAACCTCATCTTCACCCTCAGCCCTCTTCTGGAGAGGGTAGGGCAACCCCAGGTAGCAATGAATGCTTCATGCACCACTCCCCCAAGTCCTGCACAAGCCCCTGCATTCACAGACTAAAGAGACAGAGCAGCAACTTTGGTTTAGTTCAGCCATTTTAAATGCCTTCTCTGGGCTAAGAGTTAACGCAGAGATCTCAGATGACTTTGCCCCCTCCTGCCATCATTGGTAAGCCAGGGGAGAGTTTGAGATGCTTACTCTTTTTATTGGTTTCTCTGAACATAGCCCATGTGCCCAGCCATGACCCATCTTTTCTGAGTGGATTCCTCCCCTTCCTCCTTTGCCCATAAAAAGCTGGAACTTGGGGAGTCCAAAGTTTAGAGCAATAGTTTTCAAAGCAGAGAACAGACTATACATGGGGCATAGAAGATGGTCAAATGGAGGTAGGAGAAAGAAAACATCAGAACTTCTATTTACATATTACATTTTATCTTAAGGTAAACTTTACTACTATTAAAAGTATGGATAGCTGAGAGTACACGTAAATAATTTATAAATGAATTTACGTATTTTAGCGGTGCATTGTCAAACGGTTTTTACTGATGGGGTGTGTGGCTAAAAAGGTTTTGAGACCATCTACCAATTAGAAAACTTAGCAAGTCTCTGATGATTCAAATTCCTCCTCCAGCTAGTCCCTACTCCCGCCCTTGTCACGGGCAGTGCTAGCTCTCTGGACCTTACTCAGCACTTGAAGAGCAGCTGAAAAAAGGGCAGAGGTGGGAAGAGAGCTCCAACCTATTGGGAGCCCTCATAGGAAGTACAGGGTCCTGGGATGTGTGTTGTTCCATCGTTTTAGGGAAAACCTTTCTGCCAGTTTTTCTTGCTCTCCTACCCAGCCCAGGAAGACAATGTCTACTTACCATCCAACTATCCTAACTGAAGTTCTGAAGGATATCAGGTTATTGTCAGCTAGCAATAATCCAGTGGTCTGCCTTGAGATGTGGCATTTACAATCAAGTTTCCTTGTGGCCCTTTGAAGTGGACCAAAGTTAAATCTTTCTCCTGGTAGAGGTGAGAGCCATGTGACATTGTGAGGTAGGTGAACAAGATAACAGCCTCCTCCTCTATCCAGCTCTGCCTCCCTCCATGTTCATAGTGTCTAAAGCCAGCCAGCAGGCAGCAGCAGCAGTTTATAAGTCCAGCATCCTGAGAACCTCTGCAAAGTCTACTTGTGCAGGAAAAGAGCACTGAACATCCCACACAGCTGCCAACTTTTAAGACCTTCCATGAGTCCAGAGAGTCCATACTCTACTATAATCAGGGCAATTTGGCATGCCCTTGGCCCTTCCCAGATGGCCCCTGCAAGGTCACCAAGTATTCAGCCTTGTACTTGCTCAGGGAGGTCTGAGGAGACAGTACTGAGAACCTAAGGGCCTGAAGGCTGTGACAGCCACCATCTCCTGCATGTGCTGTATTGCATGACAAAGAGCAGTGCTGGCCCAGAGCCATGGTATGCCATAACCATGCAGCATTAGGTGGTGAGATGACAGGATGACATGTCATGCAGGTGCTGTACTCAGTCACTCACCACTGTGTTAACTACTTAATTGAGGATAAAAGGGCTATTCGTAGGCAGTGGTAGTAGTCAATGTTTTCTACTGTGCTTCTACCTTCAACATGCCCTTTCCTGTCTCCTAGTAGTAACAATAATTTGTACTTTTGGAGCCTGACCTTTCTTATTTATTCTTCTTTACTATTTTATTTGTTTCATGAAAAACCCACTGGGAAGTCCAAAAATGACTTTTAAAGTCAGTCTTTAAAAGGAGAAGGCAGGGCCAGCATTATTTGCTGATAAACACAAATGACATGTGATGAATGCTCCACCCTGGGCAGACTCTATGAATAGGCATTTCCACCCTATTTGTAATTTGGGTCTTTGCATAACCTTTCTAGTGATGAATAGATGCTATCTTAGGTGTGCAGGACTGAGGTTCTTCTTTGTCTTTAAATGATGCTGTTATTATCTTCCCTATATCTAGCAGCAATTCTTCATTGTGATGCTGGGCTGACAAAATGCTGACTGTCTGGACACAACAGCTTCTGCTGATGTCATTTGGTCAGACATCAGGTTGGTGTCCATCGATTGTTAAACTGACTGATGACAAAGGAGTAAGTCATCCCTCTTGATTGGAGTGGTGAGGATTCTGCCCTTCCTGGTCTCCACTCTGCCCTTGATTGCAGGGGGGAATGGACATTTTGGCTAACACTAAAAAGGCAATTCTAAACGTAATTGGAAAGCCTGTTCCAGGCACTGTCAGAACAGAACTTTACCCCTATGAGAATTTCAGACCACAGGTCCAGGCAGGGCCCCAATTACCCACTGAGGGTCACAAACCATTCAAGCTAGAAATTTTCTCAACTCTGCTTGTTCCTACGTTACCTTCATTCCCCTGGAATACCTCCCTGTGACATTGAAAATCCCTATCCATCCTTTAAGAATGCTCAACTCAAATTCACCTCCTCTGTAATGGTCTCTGACCCTTCCCTAGCCCAGAAGAATCCTAGTGTAACCCAGATAACTGGGGGTAGGGGTAGACTTCATACCACTGAAAATGTAGGTTTAAACCTACACTGATTCAAACCCCTAATTCTATTTCCTGTGGAGCCCAAAGCCTTCTCCCAAATTCTGTCAATTTATGCTCATGGAGATCAATGGCTCCTGCCTTTCTTTCCTTGCTGCAGCCTCTGTCTCATATAAGATCAGTCCAGACAATAAATCCAAAACCTTCATCATTTTCGCCTAACACAAACACAACAAAGGAAACAAGCAACCACCCCTAACAGTAGACCTAATAGAAGGGCAGACTGGCGGAGCTGGAAGAAGTGGGAGGCAGGGGGTACACAAGCATATCTCACACCATTCCTGCTGCTATGACAAAATGTCTCAGTCTGAAGTAATTTATAAATAATAAAAATTTATTTCTCACCCTGCTGGAGGCTGGGAAAACCAAGATCAAGGTGCCAGCAGATTCAGTGTCTAGTAAAGGCTGCTCTCTGCTTCCAGGATGGCACCTTCTTGCTGTGTCCTCACATGGCAGGAGGGCAAAAAGGGACAAACGGACTCCCTCAAGCCCTTTTATAAGTGCACTAATCTTATTCATGATGGCTCTGCCCTCATATCTAATAACCTCCTGCAGGTCCCACCTCTTAATAATATTGCATTGGAGATTAAGTTTCAATATGAATTTTGGAGGGACATGAACATTCAAACCATACCATTCTGTCCCAGCTCCCAAAACTCATGTCCTTCTCACATCCAAAATACATTCATTTTATCCCAATAGCCCCAAAACGCTTCACTCATTCCAGCATCAACTCAAAAGTATAAGTCCAGAGTCTCACTTAAACATCATCTAAATCAGATGTGGGTGAGACTCAAGGTACAATTCATCCTGAGGCAAACTGATCTCTGGCTGTAAACCTGTGAAATCAAACAAGTTATGCACTTCCAAAATACAGTGGTGGAACAGGCATAGGATAGACATTCTTGTTTCCAAAGGGAGAAATAGTAAGGAAGAAAAGGGCAACTGGTCCCAACTTAAGCTCAAAATCCAACAGGCAAATAACATTAAACCTTAAGACTCCAGAATAATCTTCTTTGTTTCCATGTCCTACTTTCTAGACACACTGGGGTGCAGCCCCAAGGCTCTGGGTGACCCCAACCCCACAGTTTTGTTGGCTGCAGCCCACACAGCAGCTTTCCCATGTTGGAATCTATGCCTGTAGCCCTCCCATGCTAGATTTCCATGCTGGTGGCTCTATAGTTCTAGAGTCTCGGGGTGGCCTTCACTCCTGGCTATGCTAGGCATTGCCCTGGTAAGGGCTCTCTGGCATAGTCCCACCCCCGTAGCAACTCTTTGCTTGGGCCCCAAGGTTCATGTGGACAACCTTTGAGATCTAGGTGGAGGCAGCCATGATCCCACAGTTCATGCAGTCTGTAAACCTGCAGAGTTAACACCACATGGGCACCCTCAAGATTTACCAACTTTGCCTTCCAGTGAGGCAGCCTGAACTGCATCTGGGCCCACTGCAGACATACCTGGGGTGGCTGAAGAGTGCTACACCTGAATAAAGAGAGCAGAGACTTAAGGTCACACTGGGCAGTGAACCCCAAGGTCCCATGGGAACCCTGGGCCCCTCCTTTGAAACTGTTCTGTCCTCAAAGTGCTGGCACTCTGGCCCTGATATGGGAGTGGCAGCCCCAACAATCTCCAAAATGTCTTTCAGGTCATTTTTCCATGGTTTTGATGAACAGCATCTGGTTTCTTTATATTCATACTAATCTCCTGATCAAATGGTTGCTTGACTGCTCCCTTGGTGTTCTCTCCTGAGAACATTTTTTTCACTTTTTATAGGCTGATATTTTCCAACTCTTTAAATTCTGCTTCCTTTTTGCTTATAAATTTCATCTTTGTTTTTCTCACATTTTACTATAAGCTGTCAAAAGAAGTCATGCCACACACTCAATACTTTGCTTAGAGATTTCTTCTGCTGAATATCCTAGTTCATCACTTGCAAGATCTGCCTTCCAAAAACACCAGGATATAAACACAATTCAGCCAAGTTATTTACCACTTTAAAATAAGGATGGCCTTTCCTCTATTGGCCAGTATCATTTTTTTTATTTCCATCTGAGACCTCATCAGAATTGCTTTTACTATCCATATTCCCATCAATATTCTGATCATAACCAATGAAGTAATCTCTAAGAAGATTTGGGCTTTCTTTATACCTCTCCTCTTCTTCTGAGCCCTCACCAGAATAGCCCTTTAGAGTTCAGCCTCTACCCATTACCCACTTTCTAGATGCTTCAACATTTTCAGGTATTTGTTACAGCAGTGCCTTGCTCCAGTGCCAATTTCTGTCTCAGTCTATTCCTGCTACAATAAAACACCTTATACTGAGTAATTTATAAATAAGGAAAATTTATTCCTCACAGTCCTGGAGGCTGAGAAGTCCAAGATCAAGGTGCCAGCAGATTTGGTGTCCAGTAAGGGGTTACTCTATGCTTTTGAGATAGCACCTTCTTGCTGAGTTCTTACATGGCGAAAGGGCAACAGGGGACAAACAGATTCCCTCAAGCCCTTTTATAATGGCACTAATCTCATGATTAGTGCAGAGGGCCGAGGCCTCATGATCTAATCACCTCCTAAAGGCCCCACCTCTTAATACTATTTCACTAGGGATTAAGTTTCAATATGAATTTTGGAGGGACACAAACATTCAAACCATAGCACAACATGTCACTTAACAGATGGAAATCCAACTTAGATGTTTCTGTTCCTCAAAATTTCCCTTCAGCTTTCCACTAATGGACTCTCCATACAGTACCAGTCTCCTGCTGTGCCCTATGTCCTCTTCTCTGGCCTCTTTTCTGCTGCCTTGGCACCAGTGAAAATGCAGAGCATCACACGGCTGTCCTACTTTCTGCCCCACACACTCACCATGATATTTAGCCAGAGACAGTTCTTGGACCCACTGTTAAGATATTATTTTCCACCTAGTTGTATGAACCATTCCTTCATCTTCTATTCCTTCATCTTCTTAAGGGAGCATTTTACTCCCATTTATCACAGTACATCATTTATGTGCATGTCTGGATTGGTCCAGTGCATTTTGTCTTTAATCTATAATTAATAGTAAGTCACCAGAAAGTTCAGGAGGGGAGTGGCTTGATCAGATTTGTGGGTTTATTTTTCTTTAATCACTGTGATTTTTTAGTGTAAGGAATATATTATAGTAGGGCAAAAAGATTGTGGGTAGACTTATTAGAAGACTTCCCATAGAGTCCAGGAAAGAATCAAGACAGCTTAAACAAGGGCAGTGAGGAAGGAGAATTTTGATGAACCCAAAAGACATTTTGGAGGTGAAGTGGGATTTGGGAACTGGTTAGATATGGGTAGTAGAAAATACTGAGGTGTAAAGGATTGATGGAGTTTGGATGTGTTGTCCCCTCCAAAACTCATGTGGAAATTTGATCTCCAACGTGGCAGTGTTGGAAACTGAATGAGTCATGGGGGCAGATCCCTCATGAATGGATTAATGCTCTCCCTGGGGGAGGGGGGGTTAATGAGTGAGTTCTCACTCTATTAGTTCCCGCGAGAGCTCGTTGTTTAAAAAGACTCTGGCACCTTCTCTCTCTCTCTTGCTTCCTCTTGCCATGTGATCTGCTTGTACCTGCCAGCTGCCTGCCACTTTTCCGCCATGAGTAGAAACAGCCTGAGGCCCATGCCAGATGCAGCTGTCCCAGAATCGTAAGCCAAATAAACCTCTCTTCTTTATAAATCACCCAGTCTCAGGTATTTCTGTTATAGCAACACAAAACGGACTAAAACAAGGATGATCTCAGATCTCTGGCTAGAACAATAGGGAAAACATTGGTCCTATTCACTGAGCTGGGCGACAATGAAGGAAGTTGAATTCGTTTTCTGATATGTTCAATTTGAGATGCTGGACAGGTGGAGAGGTCCAAGAATTAGGTGGGTATGCATTTGGAGAGATCATACTGGAGCTGGAAATCTGAGAGTTGTTGGGACACAAATGGAACTGGAAGGTGTACATATAGATGAGATCACTGAGGGAGTATATAAAATAAAGAACCAAGGGCACTGGACCTGTGGAACTGCATTAGCAGAGGAAGAGCAGGCAGAAAAGTAGAAGGAAAACCAGAAGAGAATAGTGCCTTAGGAAACAAGGAAGTTTAAGATAGAAAAAGTGTGTGAATGGCTATTGAACAGTCAAGTAGTCTGAAGACTGGAAAACACCGAGGGCTCTGATTGTGACTGGATTCCATCAACCAATACAGAAACAGAAGCACAAGGTTGAACAGAATCTAAATAAAAAGATCAATTTTGGGTTCCATCAAGTTTAAGGTGCTTCTGGAACATCTTGATAGAGATATCCATGCGCAGATTATAAATGCACATTCATTCACTGAATTCAGTAACATGGGCTTAGTGTCTACTATCATTGCTAGGCATGATACCTAGCACTAGATATGTGGAAAGAAAAGGACACACTCCTGCCTTCTAGAAGCTAGTGGTCTAGGAAGAGAGATAAAACACTGGATTAAGTAATGTTGACATGCCTGTAGAGGAGAATAAGGTGTCAGGTCTGGGCAAAGTCATACTGCCCAGAGACTGGCTCAGAGGGACAGAGATCTGCATTAAATATCTCAAATCCACATCTCTGGTTTCTCCTACATTCTTTCATATTCTCTCATGTTTCCTTTGTAATGCCTTTGGTTCCTTTTTTCCTCCTGAATAATGCATTTGGAGTTTGGGGAATCTGTTCCACTGTGAAAGATTGTGTGTGTGTTTTCTTTGACCTTGAGGACCTATATTATACCTTGAAGTTCTTAATTATGTGGGGTTAGAGAGAATCAGGGATACTTTTGAAGAATATATATGCCAATCCCCTCCTCTTCCAAATTCCTAATATTTCACACAATCCTGTTCCCTAAATACCTCCCAACCCAGGCCCAGAGCAAGAGTGAGACTGAAAGTAGATATTTGGGAATTGGAGGCAGACTCAGAGACTAAGCAGAAAGAGGAGAGAAGAGGAAAGAAGGTGTGGAAAGCCCCCAGATTTCCTCCCAAGATTTCTGGATCAGTGGCAGCTCCATTGATTGAAGAAGTAGAATAGATGTAGGGAAGAGTAATACTTTCTTTTGCTTTGAAGTTTGCTCAAATTATTGCTTGAACTGATTTTGCAATCTCCACACTTTTTAATTAGCTACCTTAAAAACACCTAAAATGATCATTTTGAGTAACTAAAAGAGGTCATGAGCTGGTTGTGCCATTTCCACCAGTATTTGTATCTTAGCACACCAGCTATGCAACACGGTGACTGAGTGTATGGCTAACAATATGTATTTCTACATCATCCTAGCTTATACATGAAGACAAATCTCATTCCATCTGTTTTTTCTGCTAATGGATCAGTGATATCTCCACAGCTAATTATACAATTACATTGAAAATAATGTGTTTACTTTGAAAAGCCAGATTTGGTTTCTGTTATTGGGTAGTTTTAACATTGACAGATGCACAACTATTTCTAAGAGGGTGAAGGTCTTCACTCTTGTAGCACCTATAAGAGGAAGCCACATGGAATCCCTTTCTGCCATTACCAAGAAAAATGTTATTGAGGATATTGTCTGTTATATTGCCAGGGGTCCTTTATTTGGAATTATATTCCAAGAAGCAATGACACCCTCCAGATTCATTGCTATTACTGATAGCCCTGCAAATTCTCTTGTTTCTGTTAAGGAGTCTTATTATTTAGAAGGCCTAATATTCCGAGAAAGTTAACATGAGCTAACTGAAGAGATTTTATTTAATCTGTTTCTCACCCTCTCACCCATTTCTCAAGGCTGAATGGCTTTATTTACATAATTATCCTCTTTTGCTTCCCTTCCTCAAAGACATTTTTGATGCAGAATAGCTTTCTCTCCATCTTTATTTTCTTTAACTCCAGGAGAAGGTCTAATGCATTTCCTTCTTGCTGGTGGCTTATTGCAACGAGTGTAACCCAAATGGAGATGATCTGTGACTCTCCCGGGTCTCATGAATACTCATAAACAGCTACCTCCTCTACTTGGCTCTATCCACCTCGTCCTGACACCGTGATGCCACTGAGCACAACTGTGTGGTTGTCAGGCCACCAGGTTCAGCTGTCCTTTGTTAGTGACACCTCTCCTAAACCCAGTCTCTAGGATGCACACTTCCTTCCCTTGGCTTCCAAGATACTGACTGCATCTCCTGACTTCCCTTCTATCTCAATGATCACATTGGCAAAAGTTGATCAGAGAAGGAGCCAGCAAAGGAGACAGAAATAGTGTGACCAAAGACATGGAAGAAAACCAAGAGAAGGCGATATCATAGATGCCAAGTGAAGGGAGTAAAGTTGACCCTCCATATCCATGGTTCCACATCTGTGGATTCAACCAAACCCAGATCAAAAATATTTTTTTAAAAAAAACATAAAAAATAACAATAAAAAATAATACAAATAAAAATATAGTGTAACAATGATTTATATAGCACTTATATTGTGTTAGGTATTATACGTAATCTGGAAATGACAAAGTATACTGGAGGACGTGCATAGATTATATGCAAACAGTATGCCATTTTATACAAGGGACCTGAGCATTCAAGGATTTTGGTATCCTCAGAGGGTCCTGGAACCAACTCCCATGGATATTGAGGTACAACTGTAGTTCACTTTGTCAAACAGTATGGAGAGCGTCAAGTAAGATAAAACACAGTGAAATGGCATTGGATTGGCAATATGGAGATCAAGCCGACTTGGGCAACAATGGACTCAGTGAAGCAGTGGAGGTGGAAGCCTGTTTGGCCGGGTGGAGGAGATGGGTCACAAGCAAGTGGAGATAATGACTGTGGACAACTCTTTGGGAGATGAGCAGAGAAATGGATCCTGAAAAGAAAAGACTATAAAGTCACAGGAAGTTTTTGCTTTTGTTTTTTAAGATGAAAGATTCTAAAAAACCTTTGCATCCTGAGGGAACTAATGATATAGAGAGGGGGACATTAAAGGTATAAGAAAGAGGGGATGCTTACAGCAACAACGTCCTTGAGAGGGCAGAAGAGAACAACTGTAACAAGTGGCGATGTGGAGAACAGGGGTACGAATGCAGAGAGAGTTGGAGATTTGGTGACTGGATGCTTTTTGTTCTTATCTGATTGTTTCTGTTTTCTCAATAGAGTATAAGCAAAGAAGAGAAGAGAACAACTGTAACAAGTGGCGATGTGGATAACAGGGGTACGAATGCAGAGAGACTTGGAGATTTGGTGACTGGATGCTTTTTGTTTTTATCTGATTGTTTCTGTTTTCTCAATAGAGTCATCAGCCAAGAGGGAACATAGGGAAAGGAGTTGGGTTTTGAGGAGAAAGATGTATGGAATCCTCATTGTGGCGAATGAGAAGAGGAGCATCCTTGGAAGTGCAGTAAGAAGTACAGCACTGATTGCCCATTTGAGATTTGTGGTCCTGAACTTAAATTGAGGCTAGATAATAATAGAAATACTGCACATAAAGCACTTAGCCCTCATCTGGCACATAATGCAAACTCAGCAATGTAAGCTATTGCTATTTTGTCACGTGAATATTCCTTTTTTATTTGCTTAGATGATAGTCAATTCTATCAGAAAAAGAACCTGAATCCTGGGTGAGGTTGTTTCACCAGCACTGCAAATCCATTAAATACAGATATTGTTTCCAATAAAGTAAGAAGACTAAATTCAAAAGTCTTGAAAATGTAGGCCCAATGACCTAAAAAACTGACATACAGGAAGTGCATGATATCAATTAAATAAAGTGTTATGAGGACATAGTGCCACACGTTTGCTACACAGGTTTGCATTTTAATGTGGCTATTACCGAAGTTTTGTGCAGCCTTGTAGTGTAAGGGCATAGTTGGTCTGGGATCACATACCATGACGGATCGACTATGATATGGGTATACTGCATATTTTTAAAAACTGGTGGGTGGTTCAATTAAAAGAGTGGTAGAATCGATAAAGTAGCTCATATTCATTCAAGTGAGCTAAGAAAAGAACTCAGGGAAACCATTACTACATTGAGAATATCAGCATAAATTTGAGACTTGGAAAGGTCACTGCTCTATCTGTGAAATAAGAGGCAACAACCTCTGTGTCATCCTTCTTCCAGAAATTTATGAGGTAGTATAACATGCAGCTCTAACACCCACACTGTGGTACTTGGCCCTTCCTTCATTGGGGAAAAAAGTGACAGGGAGAATAGAACCCAGTGATCAATTAAAATCAAATGATTTGTTTCATCTGTTGATATTACCATAGAGCTTGTGTCATTTGTCAGTGTACTGGGGGAAGGACAGATCAGTCTCTCCACAGTATAAAAAAAGTGCAAGATATAGAATATGTGTCCAATATACTACCAAATGTGTAAAAAGGTGTCCACTAATACCCTTGTATATGTGCAGCCTGTCTTCGGGAGGGCACTCAAGAAGCTGGTAACAATAGTTGCCCCTGATGCTGGTAAGTGGGTATCTGGATGGAACAGATGGGAGGGAAACTTATTTTCGCTGGATATTAGAAACTCTGTCTGCATTTTGGATTTTGTACTTTGAGCAGGTTTTACATTTTCAGATAAAGAAATACATTAATTTTTTTAGAAAATGCTAGACACAGTAGCCCTATATTAGTAATGTTTGGGGAAATAAGGGAGGAGGAGGGGCGGTTATCTTTGGGACAGAGAAATCAACCAGAGTAAGAATTTAGAGTAGGAGATGCCCAGGAAAATGCAAGTCCCTTGAAATCTCAGATAGGGCACAGGATATCCCAGAGTTATGTGGGATGAGACTTGAATCAGTTTATTCATAAAAGGAAAAAACAGAAAGGTAATCTCAGAACATATAATACTTGGATATACCCAGTTTACATATTTATGAAAACTATGAAGATGGATTCTCCCTGTGTTTAGTAAATGGCAAATAACAAACAAAAATATTTTTATTGTGTCTACCTTAGAATTAAAGTTTCCAAAGTTCATCCTTTCAGGCCTTGACTATGCTGAAGTGTTTATCTGAAAAAATGTAGCATAAAAGGAAGAGCTAAGAAGTGTAGACATGTGAATTTAAAGAGAATACCTTCCTCTGTTAGTTATTGTTTTTATTCCAGAGCTTTGAAAATTGAGTTTCATAATTATTACTCAGTATAAATTTGTGGTAAGTTGATATTGAAATTCCACTGAGGAAAAGATGCAAAATGCCTGTGTATTTAGTTTCCTTTGATCATGTGCTTTGATTTTTTCATAACTTTATTTAAATGTGATATATTTCATTTATTTGTTTGTTTGTTTATTCTCTGCCTCGTTCCAGAATGGGTGTAAAGTCCACTTACAAAGACAGGGAGAAAGGAAAACTGAACACTTATAAACAGGTTTATAAAGTTAAAAAAAGAACAGTTTCTCAGGAATAATACGACTATTCTTGCTCCTAAAACCAGTCAGGCATTTCTCTGAGGATACTTATAAATAGACACTGTGATGTAAAGAACACATCCTTGACAACATTCCCGTGAGACAGCTGCCAATGAGTATCATTTGTGCGGTTTGCTTCCCTGTCTCTCAGCACAGACTGATGACATCATCCC
Source organism: Cynocephalus volans (assembly GCF_027409185.1). Taxonomy (NCBI): domain Eukaryota; kingdom Metazoa; phylum Chordata; class Mammalia; order Dermoptera; family Cynocephalidae; genus Cynocephalus; species Cynocephalus volans. The sequence continues at coordinate 51,530,403 of NC_084470.1, forward strand.
AAAACACAACTCAGCAAAACCAGTTCTCAAGTGGGTGGGGGGTATAAGGGGCGACTTGAAATAGAATACATGTTCTCAGCTTCTCTGCTGATCTGATTAGATCCACAGGTAGACTTTAAAATTTCTAGAGCAATACCCCATCTATACAGTTTCAACCAAACGTCAGACAAATATTGAGCAGCAGTGAACACATTGCTCGGAAAATGATACTGTGAGCCCAAATGCCTAACTCTGCAAGTGGATAATGACTAAGTCCAGGAAGGTCCTTCCTGCCAAGCATTTGCCTTTTAGTTGCTGGTTCATATAGTGATCTGGAAGGTCCAAAAGGAGGAGCCAGGTTTTAGAAAGGTTGGGCAACAGCTATTTCCCAAGAAGCATGAAAGTATTTTAGTAATATAACAACTGGTATGGATATAGTCAGATATGCCAGCTAGCTTTCAGTCCTCCAACACTTAACCAAATTACAAAAAGCCAAAGAATGATTGTTTGAGACTTTTTAAACTTGAGCTTCAGGGACTCCACTGTTAATTTCATGATAAGAATCCAGGTGCATTGTTTGCAAGGCAGACAATAAACAATGCTAAATTTGATCAAATCTTCCATTTAATACTCCTGTAGGACACTGTCTGTCACTGTTGTTTATTGAAGAGATGTAATGAGCCCACTATAGTTAATGGACATCTGCCCTGCCAAGTTACCTCTGAAGTTTGAGGAGACACAATCTATTGTCAGCTTATATCTAGTGTGTCCTCCTACAACCCACATTGAGCTGGCCCTACTCTCCTGGATCATGGTTAGGGCAGGGAGCATAACCCAAGCCACAGACAAGTTCAACACACAGCACTAGGAGAGTGCTTGGCCATCTTTTCAGAGGTTCTAGGAAACTAGGGTTCAGGCAGCATTGCTCTTTACGCTAGTGTTAGGCTCAGCTTCATTTAGCTAAAAACCCAGAAGAACAGAGGCTTAAACACATGGGGTTTCTTCTGTCACATATAACAAGTCCAGAGACTGGCAGTCCAGGGCCCCAGACTCCTTGTTTCATTCTGCCCTGCCAGCTGCAGCATATCCATATGGTAAGGTCACCTCATGGTCAGGACAGCTGGTGGATTGCCAGCATCCTGTCTGCATTCCAGGAAGCAGAAAGAATAAAAAAGAAGAGCAAAATGGGCACTTTTCCCAACTGAGTCAACTTCCTTTCAGCAATCTTTTTGGAAAACCCATTCAACAAGACTGCCTACATCTCATTGGCCACAACATCAAGGAAAGCTATGAAATGTAGTATAGTCTCTTAGCCAGGCACATTGCAGCCAGTATAAAAATCAGGATTCTGAATAAATCAGGATTCTATTTTACTAAGAAAGAAGGGGAGAATGGGTACTAGGGTAGCAACCAGCAATCTCTGCCACAAACAAATTCCAGTGAATAGAACAGCAGAACACGGACTGGCGGCTACATGATTTATTACCCACACGGACTAACCCAAGTCAGAAGATGAACCAAAAGTTCTGCAGCACCAGTTCTGTCTTGAGCAAAAAAGCACAATTTAACCTTTTTATTCCAAATTCAAATTCTTTCCTTCAAGATTTCATCCTTTGACTTGGCATTAATTCTTCCCAAAATGTCCCCTAACATTTGGAGCAATCTAGGTCCATTTGTCTTCATCTCTGCTATTTTCTTAATTTATTGGTAGTTTTTCTCATTATAATTCCATTAACATAAAGAGGGAGTCACACAGCCTGGGCATCAGAAGTGAAATATCTATAAATCAGCCTTGACTGATGTTTAAAAAAAATAAGCTAGAAATTCAGATTTTTCTTGAGAAGAAATAAATCTGAATTTTCATATGAAATATGACCACTAATTCACCTTTTTCAAAACAATGGGTGGGCCTGTATTTACAAACTTTGACCTACAGCATAATTGAATTACTCCCTAATTGACTTAAACATATGTACCTAGAAGAGTGCTGAGCACATTGTAGGCATTCAATAAAAGTTGATTGATTGGCGCTGTAACTGAGTCAATGGACTTAACCACACTCTTCACTTAGGGAGGAGTTTCTGGACCATTTCAGAGCTAGGGTAAGGTTAAGAAATGTTACCTTGGCTATGATGAAGGTAAGGGAGATCTAATCACTTTTTCTTTGCAATCAGTTAAAACACTATGGTTTATACTTAATTTTTAAAAACTAAAACCCTGTGACTATGAAAAATTAGCCTTAGCATACATCAGGCAAGCTTTAGTGACTTCTTTATTCTTGAGTGACTTTAGGTCATTCATCAGTAACCACTGAAACTGGTCCAAGTCTGGCCTGTCATCAATTGGCCAGACTTGCTCATTCTTTCCCTGTGAAAACACCATTAAACATAACATGACTCAAACTGTATGCTTAAATTCCGTAAGGGAGTAAGAATACAGGAGAAATAATACGGAATTTGGAGGCAAACAAATCTGAACTCAAATCTTGGCTATGCCACTAACTGGCTGTGTGTTTTTCAGCAAGTAATAAACTTCTTGGGGTCTCATTTTTTTCTCACCTGTAAAACGGGATAATAGATCCCACTTCACAAAATTGTTATGAAGAGTAAATAAATAATATAAAGGGCTTGGCACATTTCCTGGCCCATAGTGGAAGATAAGAAATATCAGTAGCAATTCCCTTTGCTTATTTAGTGTATGTCTCAGTTCAGAATGTTTCCTCTATTGAATTATAAAGTGGGTCAACTCATATATAACAAGTATTCATAGTGTATTTAACTCTCTATACATAATATATTTAGTACTTTCTTGGAAGTACTAAGAGAATTTGCAAGGTCTCAATTCTAAAAGTGGGTAGATGGGCAAACTAATATAACAGAAACTTAATTACACAATTTACAGGTTGGTTCATTGCCCAACCGTAAATTAACCCACAGTTTACCTGATGTAAAACAACTCTAAGAAACATTTCTGAAAGTATTCTAAAGTACAGGTTTTTAGTACCATAAGAAATTTACATCACTGGTGAATAAAAAGTTTACACACACACACACTTGCACCACTGGAGGATAAAGGATTATTACCCTAAAGAAGTTGATTTTCCTTCCCTAAGTGTCAGATACATTCATAGTTCATGGCTTAATCCCATGATATATGCCAAAGAGAAGCTCATTCCTTCACTCAAAATTCACTTACTGGACTTTTGCTTTCAACCAAGATGGAGTAACAGGAACTAAATTTTTTCTCTCACTTAAAACAATCAAAACACAGGACAAAATATGAGAAACAACAGTTTCTCAAGACACTCCACATAAAACAAAAGAAAAATACTGATCCTTGAGGTGTGGGGAGCAAATGAGTGAGCCCTGCGATTGGCTCATCTTACTGACTTGAAAGAGTGTTCAGGCCATAGCACAGGCTGGGGAGCACAGGCGGAAGCCTCCCTGAGTTAAGCAGAAAAACTGGAGAGTCCAGGGACACCAGGGTAGCTAGAGTTTGCAAGGCCCTGACCACTTTTTATCTTGGCTATTTCTCAGGGTTGTGTTTGCAGGGAGCAATCTCTAGGGATGAGGTAATATCTTCCCCCCAAACAAGCTTATTACTGCTCATAATAAAAGCAACAGATTTCACAAGCACAGTGTTCCTCTCCTGTAATACAACCCACTGCATGTATAGGCATCCACCTATGCCCCTCTATGATGCCTCATGGAACATGAGGGCATGGGAAACCAGCATGACCACTAGGGTCTGGTTACTGCCTTTGCCATGAGTAATGAAATGTTTTGTCTCTAACCCAGGAGTCTCATGTCTTTTATCAGCATCTGTATTAGTCAAGGTTCTCCAGAGAAACAGAGCCAGGAGAATATGTACATGAAAGGGAATTTGGTAGGGGGAACTGGTTCACATGATTACAAAGGCAAATCCCATAATAGGCTGTCTACAAACTGGAGGACCAGAAAAATCTGGTAGCAGGGCTCAGTCCAAGTCCAACAGTGCAGCCCGCAGTCTGAGACCAAAGGCCTGAGGGCCCCCAAGAGGCTGCTGGTACCACTGGTGCAAGTTCCAGAGTCCAAAAGCCAAAGAATCTGGAGTCTGATGTCCAAGTGCAGGAAGAGAAAGAGATGGGAGGGAAGGAGAGAGAGAGATGAGAGAGAGACAGAGAGAGATAGAAATAGAAAGATAGACACAGAGAGAGAGAGAGAGAGAGAGAGAGAGATCGAAAACCAGCTTGTTCTGCCTCCTTTGTTCTTGCCAGGCCCCGGCTAATTAGATGGTGTCCACCCACACTGAGGGTGGGTCTTCCTCTCTCAGTCCACTGGCTCACCTGTCAGTCTTCTCAGGAAACGCCCTCACAGGCACACCCAGAAACAGTGCTCTACCAGCCATCTGGGCTTCACTCAATCCAGTCAAGTTAAGCATTCAATAAGTAACCATCACAAGTCCACTCCTTGTCAAACCTTGGTATCCATACAGATGTCCTTAAACCATATTTAATCTAAAAAAAAAGACAATACAAGGTCATAGTTCCACCTGACATGATACAACTATCCTGCATACAACCAAAAATACACTAATCCTGTCCCCAGAAGAGGAGGTAAAGTTCCTGAGTGATATTTACTCTTCTTCTGAAAGTTGTATCCCACAACTTAAATACTGTGATATAAAATTAACAATATTTAAATACTCATACAAAGTCAATAAATCTTATGTTACATGATTAAGAAGTATGAAAAGAAAGGAACAAAGATATTTGCTTGATATATGTATATATATGCACAAATATTCTTTCAAAAGTAGACAGGAAATACTCATGATAATTACAGTCCTTGTTTCTGTAATTGGTCACATGGTCAAAGCTGGTATTTATAACTACCTTCCTCTACTACCCATTCTGCATTTCCTTTGCCTTCAGCAAGCACCTAAGCTGGTCGTGGTTGTTTAACCTGACAGGGTGACCCAAACCTTCATTCAGGTCTGGGCCATTTGTAGTCCTGCCTGGATTAAGTTGTTGTAGTTTCCCATTGACCTTAATCACAGGGCATGGTAGTACTAAGAGACTTCCTAAGGGATCTCCTGTATTCCAGACACACTCTTCCTTATCTCCATTTTGAATAGTAGTCTGATTTCTCCTTGGTAGTCTAGATCAATCACCCCCACCAACCCCATAACTACCTTCTTAGCCTGTTGACTCAGAGGCATGAGGGGCCCAAATTGGCCAGTGTCAGCCTTAACTTCCAGTCCAACTGGATCAATGTTATGTCTCCTGGTGGAAGCATTCCTGCCCTCTGGAACTAAGACCTCTATGCCAGCAGAGTATAAAGTCTCAGGAACACGAAGCAAAAAGTTTGCTGGTGGGTCCGTAGGGGTGATGGTGAGTGGTGCCACTATGGTTTTCACCCCTTGATTCCTGGACTCATGAGTCCTGGCTGAGGAAGAAACTGCACCATATATTGGGTACTGATTTAGAGCATATACAGCCTTCTGGAGAACCTTGCCCTAGTCCTTTAAAGTATTGTCCTTTACAGACCTGCTCACGCTGTAACTATGACTTCAAAAGCCCATTCCACCATTCTACAAAGCCAGCTGCTTCAGGATGATGGATGTAGAACACAGTAAGACCAGTGAATTCCCTGAGCATTAGCCCACTGCTGCACTTCTGTGGCTGTGAAGTGATTTCCTTAATCAGAAGCAATGCTGTGCAGAATACCATGATGGTGAATAAGAAATTCCATAGATTGGCAGTTTCGGCAGAAGCACTGCATGCAGGATAGGCAAATTCATATCCAGAGTGTCTATTGCAGAAAGAACAAAATGCTGCCCCTTCCATGATGGAAGCAGTCCAATGTAATCAGGTAGGTAGCTGGCTGATCACCCTGGAGAATGGTACCACATTGAGGGCTCAGTGTTGTTCTCTGCTGCTGGCAGATCGAGCACTCAGTGGTGGCTATAGCCAGATCAGTCTTGGTGAATGGAAGTCCATGTTGCTAAACCCATACATAACCTCCATCCCTACCACCATGGCCACTTTGTTCATGGGCCCATTGGGAAAGGTAGACTGGTATTCACAGGATTGGTTATTAAAATCCTCCTCTGTAGGAGGAAGGTAAGCATTCACATGGGACAGAAATATTTTCACACTTTTGCCCACTCAGAAAGGTCTATCCACACACCTCTTTCCCAAATTTCTTTGTCATCAATTTTCCTATCATGTCCCTTCTGAATCTCACCATCCAGCCAATCTGTTGACTACAGCTCATGAATCAGTATAGAATCACACATCTGGTCATTTCTCCTTCCAAGCAAAGTGTACAAGCAAGTGTTATGCCAAAGTTCTGCTCACTGGGAAGATTTTCCTTCATCACTGTTCATCAGGGATGTCCCAGAAAGGGCCTATAGTGCTGTAAGATGTCCACTTTCAGGTTTTTCCTGCATATCGTGCAAAGCCATCTGTCTGTCAGGCTCTAGTCTTCTCTTCCTCTGTCAACTGATCAGAGGGTATTCCTCATGAGGCCACAGGCACAGGCTGTGAGAGAGAAGGCAGTGTAGCAAGAGTAGGAACCATGGGCATTTGCGCCTCTTTGTGTGCCTTCAGGACCTGCTCACGCCGGATCACATATATGCCACTTCCATTTGATAATGGAGTGGTACTCTGCACACCCAACTTTGTGCTGGGTAAGATAACACCCCGTTCATAATGGGCAGCTCAGGTCACATAGTAACTTGGTGGCCCATGGCCAAGTGTTCAGTTTCAACTAAAGCCCAGGAGCGGCCAACAGCTGTCTCTCAAAAGGAGAGTAGTTATCTGTGGATGATGGCAGGGTCTTGCTCCAAAATCCTAAAGGCTTTCACTGAGATTCACCTATAGGGGCCTACCAAAGAGTCCAAACAGCATGCCTATCTGCCACTGACACCTCAAGGAAAATAGGGTCTGCTGGATCATATAGCTCAAGCAGCAGAGCAGCTTGCAAAGCAGCCTGGACCTGTTGCAGAGCCTTCTCCTGTTCTGAGACCTACTCAAAACTTGCACCTTTTGGGGTCACTCAGTAAATGGACCAAAGTAGCACACCCAAAGGAGGAATGTGTTGCCTCTAAAATCCAAACAGGCCCACTAGATGCTGTACCTCTTTACTGGTTATAGGAGGGGCCAGATGCAACAACTTATCCTTTACTTCAGAAGGGATATCTCAACAGGTCCCACACCACTGGACCCCTAGAAATTTCACTGAGGTATAAGTTCCTTGAATTTTAGTCAGATATATTTTCCACCCTCTGACACACAAATGTCATACCAACAGGTCCAGAGTGGTTACTCCTTCTCACTTTTAGTTCTAATCAGCATAATGTCATCAATGTGATGGACCAGTGTGATGTCTTGTGGAAGGGAAAGGTGATCAAATCCCTGCTAACTCAATTGTGATAAAGGGCTGGAGAGCTGATATACCCCTGAGGTAGAACAGTGAAGTGTATTGCTGGCCTTGCCAGCTGAAAGCAAACTGCTTCTGGTGGGCCTTATACACAGGTATGGAGAACCTATTTGCCAGATCAATAGCTGCATACCAGGTACCAGGAGATGTGTTAATTTGCTTAAGTAATGAAACCATATCTGGTATAGCAGCTTCAATTGCAGTCGCCATTTGGTTAAACTTACAATAATCCACTGTCATTCTCCAGGGTCCTTTAGGGCACACTCAGAAGCTTTTAGGCTGTTTATGCACATCTGGAGCCAAGAAATGGAATCCCTGAGCTTGTCCTTTTCTTTCATCATTTTGTCCAGCGACATTAGGAGCAACCAACCAACATTATCATATTCCTTGGTTTTCCAGAAGTGTTCAAAAGTATCATGTATAGTTTCTAAATTCCTTGCCTCTTCTAAGTGGTGAATAAGGAATATCAGATGTATTTATTTTGTATAATTATAAACAGTTCAAGCCAAAGACTACCAGCGCTCTCTGTACTACTGGAAGCAGAGTCCTTAGCATTTTTAAGTCTAATCAGATTAGCCAATTCCGGAAACCGCAAAACCAATTAACGTAATTCATCCTTAAAATTCTGTTCCTCTAGAATAACTCCTAGTACCAAATCTTTATTAGTCAGGGTTCTCCAGAGAAACAGAACCAGTAGGAAATATATATGTATATATGTGCATGTATGTTTTTATATGTGTGTATATATTTTTATATATGGAAATTTATTAGGGGAAACTGGCTCACAGGATTACAAAGGCCAAGTCCCATGACAGGCTGTCTGCAAGCTGGAGGACCAGAAATACCCAATAACATGGCTCAATCCAAGTCTGAAGTTGGCCTCACTGAGAATCCCCAGGAGGCCACTGGTGCTGCTGGCACAAGTCCCACCTCCTATTTTCTTGCCAGGCCTCCAGCCAATTGGATGGTGCCAGCCAAAACTGAGAGTGGGTCTTCCTCTCAGTCCATCCGCTCACATGTCAATCTCCTCTGGAAGCACACTCACAGACATACCCAGAAACAATGCTCCACCGGCCATCTAGGCTTCACTCAATACAATCAAGTTGACAACTAATAATTAATCATTACAGCATCCATGAAAATGTAACAAGCTAACCTGTTAGCTTGCAAGTAGAATAAAATCTCAGACCCTTCACAATTCTTGACAGCAGGAGGGTAGAACGAAAGGGAAGAAAATTCAGTGCATCTTTTGCCCCTTCCTTGAGAAGGTAAGTTAAGTGGCATGGCCATATATCCACGTTCCCTTCTAATTACGATCACCATTGGAGAATTATTACTGCAGGGAAATTTCCTCAGATTTCTTGAGTTAACCTCATTAAGTCTTTGACCTACGGATCCTTGAAACTTTCTTATTCTGATACTTGTTTCATGATTACATATTGGCTTGGTATATTAGTCCATTTATGTTGCTTATAACAAAATACCTGAAACTGGGTGATTTATAAAGAAAAAGAAAATTTATTGCTTACAGTTTCTGAGGCTGGGAAGTCCAAAGTCCATCTGGTGGTGCCAACAGTGACTCAGGGGTCTCACATTACAAGGTGGTGGAAGCAGAGAGAGAGAGAAAGACAGACTCTCCTCTTCTTTTAAAGCCCTCAGAACCACACCCATGACCACCATTTTTAATCCATTCACTATAGCATGGTACTACAATCCAATCACCTCTTCAAGGTTTCACCTTTCAATTACCATAATAGAATTTCCCACCCTCTTAACAGTCACAGTGGGAGCTAAGTTACTAATACATAAAACTTGGGGGACATAATACAAGCTTCAATGAGTTTGCGGGGGACATAATTCAATCCACTACACTTGATTTAAACTCTTTTAGATTCACAAACTTTTTAAAAATAAGAAAAAATATTGACTCTTTAACACAGGCCTAATTTTTGTTTCTGCTCAATGTAATACCCTATGTATTCTCCTCATACTGTGCTAATTGTCAGCATATTGATCACCATCACTATCAGTATTTTTAATTAAGTGCCAACATACACAGAGCTCAATCACCCATCTTTCCTTATTCTTCTCCCAGTAGAGAGGTAGAGTATGCATATGAGATTAGAAAACAGGCCTAGGTTATAACTTTCTCTTCTGTAGGTCTTCTGATCCATTCTACAAAAACCGAATCAATAAACATGGTATTTTAGACAGTTATCTAACAACTGAGCTCTGTTTATTCATACCGTGCAAGTTGTTAATCATCACTGGGCAGCATGGTTCCATCTAGGCAACGTAACTTTAAACTCTCAGCTATTTAACTCTGATTGAAAGTGCAGAAGCAAGAAAGACTAGTTATGATACTCAAAGTGTGAACAGGACACTAATTCATTGGGTTTTCTCTTTGTATTTGGCCTCCTGGAAGTACCAGCCTCATTGACTAGTCACTTGGGAATGATGATTTCCCATTTTACTGATGCAGTTTTAAAAGACTCTGCAGTCCTCCCAATTTGGGGGTGGGCAGGAGCCTTCCCTAGGGAAATTTGGATATCTGCTCTAAGTACTAGGCAAACATTGGTTTTGGAGGAAAAGCTTGTGGTAAAAACCAGAGTTGTTTTAACTGGAATTTTCCTCCTACCTATTGTCTCCTACCAGTATGGAGTCAGGTGCATCAATGTGGATCCTTTGAGAAGGAGAGACATCAAGATGGAATTAGATGTGCAAGAGATTTATTGGGGGAAGCACCTATGAAGGAAAGAGGAAGGAGCCAGAGACCGTGACCCTGTGAAAAAAAGAAGGAAGAAGGGTTGAATAAGAAGAGTCTTAGACTTCAGCACAAATCTAAGAAAGTTCAGCCAGGCCAATGAAGAGTCCTTGAGACAGAGGCACCCATGAGCGGATTGCCACATCTCTCAAGAACAGGTCTGCATTAGGATCTTTGTTGTGTTCAGTCACTGGTTGTGAAAGCCGGTGGGAAGTGGCTCAGTGGGATGTACTGTTGAATTCAGAGTGCAGCAGCTGGGGCTGCCCATCAATACGCTCACTGAAGCAGCAAATCTGAGTGGTGCATGATCACATGTCTGCCACAGTAGAAAACCTATGGATGGATGAGGACACGAGGCTCTAACCAGATAACACGTCTCCATGACTAGTAGATATAAGAAACAGCTCACAAAACCCACCATTGTCCTCACTGTAGGCAAACTGCCAGTGATGCCTACCACATCATAGTGTCCCCTTTATGAGGGCCCAAGAAAAACACCTCCTGAGGCTCAGAGCCAGGCAAAGCTATTCCTCCTGCACAACTGATATGTTTTCATCCTGTAGACATATGGATTTTCTAGCTGACTTCCTCTTGTCTTAACTGCTAGGAAGTTAGCAGCCAGATTTGGGGTCTATCTCTAGCTCTGGGGGCTTTTCTTTCTCAACAATTCTACTTTTATCTTCCCAGATTCCTTTTGTTAATACTACTATACTCTCTGGTGATCTAAAGTGCTTTCTGGAATACGGCAAGAAATAATCACCTTAAATTAGGCTGGTACCATTTAGAACTAAAAATACTAGATTTTAAATGCTTCAGATTATTCTATGATAACTTTACATATAGGTCAAGTTATTTTGCTCTAAACCAGTGCTGTCTAATAGAAATAGAATGTGAGCCATATGTAATTAAAACTTTTCTAGTATCCCCATTTAAAAAGTAAAAAGAAACAGGTAGAATTAAGACAATTTAAGTCTTTGGAAGGCCACCGTGTATTTTATACTCACAGCACATCTCAGTCTGGACCAGCTACACTGCAAGTGCTCAATGGCCACATGTGGCTAGTGGTTCCTGTATTGCACAGTGCAGGTCTAAGCACAAAGGTGATGAATAACCAGAGCCAGAAGAGCCTTTAAGATAATAACCACAATTCTGTCTAACCTGTATGCATATTAGCTTTGGTTAAATATTTGTGAGCTTATGGAGGTTTCTATGCAAACACTAGGTCTGAGAAAGGATGAGTTCTCCTGACGGGTAATGACCATGAAAACCGTAAAATTTCTGAATTTTTTTTAAACTTCTCTGTGTTTGTTATTTTTCTTCACTGGACCATCCTTGGCTCCTTCTGAGAAACAATGTAATACAAAACGGTTATGTACATCTAGTAAGAAAGAAAGTAAATAAACATGCATTTTGTTTATTCGCACTTCATCTGGCGTATTAAAATTATTCGGAAATTAGAGTATTAGAGTATAAAACTAAAGTATTAAAAGTTACTTTAAGGCACACTTATGAAGGTATTTTTGACTCTCCTTGTTTTGGAACCAGTTCTAGAACTTTACACCTTAGTTTGGATAAGAAAAATGTTTTTCATTTGAATCAGGACTAGAAGACCAAAAATGTGGCTAGACTGCTGAGAATTAAAAACTGGATATTTTTAGGAATATTATTTAACCTACAAAAGCCTCCATTTCTACATCTGTTACATAGAGTAATACCTACCTCACAGAATAGCTATGAAGATTAATATTATATATAAGCCTTGCAACAGGCAAATAGGAAGCACTGAATAAATGTTACCTATCATCATTGTTAATCATAAAAAACTGTTAAATTCAGGAATTCCTAACCTGGGGTCTGCAGATCCTTGGTCCATGGATAAAATTGCAGGGGTGGGGATCCCTAAAATTGGATGGGAAAAAGATTATATCTGCATTTTCACTAACCTCTAAGCAAAATTTACCATTTCTTTCCATTATGAATGTAGGCAACATTGTGGAGTATAGTATAAAGCAAATATATTTCATAGGGCCTAGTTTCTTGTAGTTTCAGGTTTAGTCTAACTTCTTAAAAGTACATATAAAATGTTGACCTTGCAAAAGACAGGAAATTTTCCCCAGGCTATAGTCTCTGTTGTAAGATAAAGAGTTGTAACACAGCAAGGTTGCTGGTTCAAAGACAGACAAATTACTGATTGATATGTAAAGATACTGGGAAGCTGTATAGGGAGAAGGAATGTTTGCTAAGATCAAGCTTTTATTGGTGGATCACTTAACTTCTTGCAAATTGCATTATGGAATGTCACTTTGCTTGTTTTACTGAATGTTACCAGCCTGCATTGTTAAACTATAACCCCACCTATGTTCTCTTCCTGTAACTTCCTGGTCTGGAGAATAAATGCAGGAAGTGAACCCCAATTTGTGGTTAATTTCCCAAATGTAAGGAATGCCTCTCTCTTGAGGGTTCTGGGAGATTAACCACTTCAGGGCTTCTCACTGCTCAGAAGAGATGGGCTTTGAGTAATCTCTCTCGGCTCCGTCACCCGGGGGAAGAAGGGTGACAAATCCATGTGAGGCAAAGCAACACAACATCACAGTAGTATTAGAAGGACCTGTCACTTTGCACCAACAAAAGTCACAGATACTTTCACATAACATTTCTGATGTTACAAACATTTCAAAATATCTTTTATGTTTATCACACTTTTGAAATTAGAGTAGCTATTAGAACTGCTACTAGATCTTGTTAATGTTACAATGTGTTGTTTTTAATTTCAATATAATTTATTTCCTTTGTAATCCTATGTATTTTACTTTATGCACTTAAAGCATTATTCTGAGGAGGATTCCATCAGCTTCACAAGACTACCATGGCACCAAAAAAAAAAGTTACGAATCCGTAAATTTCAGTTTTGCTTTCAGAAAGCCAATTAAGTTTGACAATTAAGCACCTGCCTGGGAGAGCCAAATCCCAAAGTCTCAGGTTTTTCTGTGTGTGACTTGATAGGTAGGAAAATATTACAGTTCTGGTACCAATTAACCTATCTGCTGAGCTCACCTTCAACTTACGTCTGGCACCCGTCCTATTGAGGTTCTGAATCAGACCTTATGAGGAACAGAACACGAATTGACAGGCTGGTTTTCTGCTATGTTGGATTCACATATACTTAGCCTCACTAGATGCCAGGCCCCTGCTGAAGCAGGAAGAGTGGCTCTCAAAAGTGGTCTCAGGCCAGCAGCAGCAGCAGCATCACACAGGAGCTCGTTAAAATCACAAATTCTCAGGTCACACACTCCAGACTTGCTGAAACAGAAACTCTGCGGCCCATCAATCTGTATTTTATCAAATCCTCCGGAGATGCATTCCGGAGTTTGAGATCCACCGCGCTGAGGAATTTGAGGTCGGCCCCACTTCGGAGAGAGGTTCCCACCTCCAGCATTGGTAGGCACTAACACAGCTCCCTGTAATGGGGGACTTGAATGTCGATGCAAGAGGTGCCGAAGGGAGGCCATCGGGTCGAAACCGGGGCTAGGGGGCTAATTTTGCCCCTGCATCCCGATTTCACTGAGATTACCCGGGGCCTCGAGTGTGACTGATGGGTATTACCCCAGCACCAACCCCTCGGCGCCACCACTGCAGGGCGAACAAAGGGGAGTCAACGGAGAGCCTGCGAGTGCGGGGGAAGCACAGACCAGCCTGCCAGCTCTGGCCAGACCTGCAGCTGCCTGGACCCTACTCGGCCCTGTCGCCGGCACTGGGGGGTGCATTCCCTGCCGGGAATTGCGGTCTCGACCTCCCGCGGTCCCCTTGCTTTACAGGATCTGTAGCCTTCGGAAAACTACAAGTCCCAGAATACCCGGCGCGGGCAAGTCACGTGGGAGGGCCGGCGGGAGCGGCTAAATAGTCTCCGTCGGCCATTTTGTGGGAGAAGCCGCAGCGCCGCCTCTTCTCTCGCGTCTTCTCATCTGTCGCCGCCGCCTCTTCCTCCGCCTCCTCCTTCGCCTCTTCCTGCCTCCTCCCGGCTTCCGCCGCCGCCGCCGCTCCAGCCGAATCCCAGTCCCGGGGTGAAGCGTTTCCCTATTTATTTCCGTTTTCTCGCCAGTACAGCCTCCTGACACGGTGATCCGGGCGGGCCCCGCAGCAATTTTATCCCCTCACCGGCCTCACACTAGTGTCGCATGTCCACTATCCAGAACCTCCAATCTTTCGGTAAGATCCGATCGCCGCCGACGCGCCTCCCTTCCCCCGCGCGCCTCTCGGCCGGCGGGCTCCCCGGACCACCGCCCCGGGGGACCCTCTTTCTGTCCTCCCCGTACCCCGAGTGGGGGCTTTGTCTCGGCGCCCGGAAAATGGCGACTGGGCCCCTTGGCGACCCCCTCCCCGAGGACGAGCCCCGGCTGCGGACCCCGCGCTGCCCCCGCCTCATCCTTGATCCGGCCCCCGCCTCCTCTTCTGTCCCTGAACCCCTCGGCAACCCTATTCCGCGGGTTCATAGGTCGGCCCTGCTGCTTGCAAGGGGGGCGCCGGTCCAGGGGGCTTGGGGATCGGCATCCATTCGCCGTCGGAGCTGCTTTTGAGTGGCTTTGGGGGGCGTTTAGTAAAAGATGCGGACACAGGCCTGTGATCTGGCACTGGGCAGTGGTCCGGTCTTCGCTTGCGTGGTTAATTTGTAAAATTACGCCTCCTGATGTATATTTTTTTTAGTTTACTTTTGTTTTTTGTAAGGCAGTTACGGTTAAATGACTAGGATGGGCATACGTATTTTAATGTTTTTGTTGTCATTAGAGTGTAACGGAGATGACGCACATTTTTATAGTGGTTATAAAATTAAGATTTTATAAATCTCTTTGCTCTCGTTGGGGAACCATGTTCAACGATAACACTATCTACCTATAATGTTTTTTGTTCAAATATCGGCGAACATACCTGTTTACATTTTTCTCTTTTTGTGAGAGTACCTTAGACATTTTATTAATACCCCACCCCCATCCCCATTGCAAAAAAAAAGCAACGTCACTAGAATCTTCATTGCTGACTGTTTAGATTTGTAGTGTACTATACTTCTGGAAGGTATTTACTAAAAATATTTTTCTATTTTGAATGTTTTTGTATCCCTTTGCAGACCCCTTTGCTGATGCAACTAAGGGTGACGACTTACTCCCGGCAGGGACTGAGGATTACATTCATATAAGAATCCAGCAACGGAACGGCAGAAAGACACTGACTACTGTTCAGGGCATTGCAGATGATTATGACAAAAAGAAACTTGTGAAAGCTTTCAAAAAGGTAAAGGTGTTAGGTGAAAGGATTAAAATATGTGCACCTGAATTTCACACCTTTATTTGAATATATCAGTGTGGATGAAAATGACTGGACTGAAGAAAGCTGTTCTCATTTCTGTAACTAACACGCAGATATATGGTTATTCTCCTAGCCGGGTCTCCCATCTTAAAGTAAGATTTACACGGATTTCAAACAAAATAAAATGTAAAATGTTTAGATCTTGATTTTCCACATAAAATTATTTTCTTTATGTGACCTGCTGATTTGTTTACAAATTAACTTAATTTGGAAGGGTTGTGGATTATAGGAGACAAAAATCTGTTTCTTGAATGTAATCAAGTCTACTAAAGTAGTTAATTTTATTCTTAGAGAAATAAAACTTCATCGTATTTGACTAAATTATATTGTACATTTATGTACTTTTCCAGAAATTTGCCTGTAATGGTACTGTGATTGAACATCCCGAATACGGAGAGGTTATCCAGCTTCAAGGTGACCAAAGAAAAAACATTTGCCAGTTTCTCTTGGAGGTGAGTGATCGGGTGCTTTAAGTGTAACCTTGAGATTGCTTCTAAAATTGTGTTTAAAGGCAACGTGAATTATTTTCTAGTTAGTAAAAATCATGTGACTGAAGTACGTTAGGTAATTAAGTAAAATACAGACTTGTTACTTATGTTGATGGTAATAAGACTTTGACTGGTTTATTTTGCCATTAAAATGACCTGATCATTCCTGTATATACACAGGGTGTTTCTTGGCTTGTAAAAGTTTTTAAGTATGTGTTGAATTGTTGGCTTTTAACAGTGCATGCCACAGATAATAGTGTTGCAATAAGCTGTTAACAGTGATTCTTTTTAATGACTGCTCCGTGTTTTCTTAGAGATGACTTTATATATTCCTCAGGGTGATTCTGATAAATTTTATTTTACAGGTTGGTATTGTCAAGGAGGAGCAGCTTAAGGTTCATGGATTCTAAGATGAACCTAAATATGTGGATAATTTCTTGAATGATTTTGTTCTCTAAACCCAGTTTGGCTGCCTTGTGAAATGATTCTCTGCAGTAAACGGACTTTTCATTTATTTAATCATTCAAACTTTCATTCACATCTGCATGATTACAGAAAACATGGGGTATGTAGGCTAGTAACACATAAGAAAATTGCAGTAAGATGGTAACAAAACCCCGTATTCATGTTAACATGTTTCCAATGGAAAATATTTTGTTTTGAATGTTTATATGTTTATTGTTCACTTTACTTTTCATTTGACTAAATGTTTTTTGTTGTATTAAACCATGTATGTTGCAGCTTAACAATAAAAAAAACCTGTGAATCCTGTTGTGAGCAAGTTATGCTCCCAAATCTAAGTAAGACACACATGTATCTTGTCTTTCATAATTGGAGTTCTCATTCTGCAAATATTCTTCCTGATTAGCTTCAGCCACTGTTACACCCAGAGCTAAAAGAGAATGTTTGCTATACGTAGTTTGTTTTTCATTTACTGACTTAAGAATACAAGGAGTTTGAACTCAGCCAGAGCTGCCACTACTAATAAGCCAACTAAAAGTTGTCATGGAATTTATCAGAATGTAGTGTTAAATTCTTTTAGAGTATGAAGTTTGAACTTTAAAGTATTAACACATACAACTCTTTTTTATGTGTTTTCATCAGTTGTTACTGGGCTGCCAACATGAGTCTAAGTGCCAGATACCATAATAGGCTTGTGACATAAAATATGTTTAGTCACTGGCACTGCCCTACAAGTGTAGGTGGTGGTATCACTCTCTTACAGATGAAGCCATTGGGCTTCAGGTTAACTTCTCTAGAGTGCTAGAAAGTGACAGGAGTTGGGGTGCCAGCCCAGGGCTTCCAGCCAGAGAAGCAGTGTTCTTTCACTACACCATGGTTTTGGTATGTGTTTTACCAAAGGAAGTGAGAGCCACGAATAACAATGCACCAGTGGTTGTGATGGTGTAAGAAGTGTAATTTGCAGTTCTTAATAGAGATTTCTGCAGCTCTTCCTCTTGAGCTCAGATTTCTGCTTTCGTTGAGCAGTAGTTATTTCCTGAGTTGTACAAGCCATGCCATTAAAACCGTTTAGCCGAGGCAAAGGAATGCATCTGCAATTGTGAACTTCTCAGCTCAATTCACTGGGATGATAATGGTGTGAAAAAAGTCTGTCACGTGGGTCTATACGTTCTGTACCCAATGAGACCCTCCTCTTTTGATGATACTGCTTTTGGGAAAACAAAATCAGCCTCCACAAAATTTTCCTCTTGAAGGCGCTAAATAGTGAGTTTTACTTTCTTACTTCATCCTAACCCCAATAAAGGCTAGGACTATTAGGAGGTGAGTACTGTAGAATACAGTGCCAAATTTGGTAAGCTCATTTCTAGAAAACAATAAAATTTGACTACGAAGATCAACAGGTTTGGGAGAATTTTCCAACTTACTGAGAAGCCCTCACTTTTCTACATGTAACATTCTGTAATGATTCTACCCCTAGTTGAGGGATGCTATAAAAATAGTAAAGCAGAGACATTAACATCTGCATTTGAGTGTTGCCTCAATAAATACATCTTCTGAGGGCTGATAGTGCCTAGAAAAGAATTATTCTGTTAGGATGAGATGAGGGAGGCCTCACAGACAGGGAAAAAAAGACCCCTGATCCAGGGACCCGTAGATAAGCTCTTCAGTAATCACTGTGTGTATCAGGCCACTTTCAGTGAAGGAGATCAAAACTTCCCTCTTTAGATTTTGTGAGAATTACTGGTCCCGCCATTCAGCCTATGAGCCCCAGACATCTGACTGGACTTGTCACAGGACAGTCCCAAAGCTAAGAGCAAAAACATATACCCTTCTCCTCATTGAGCAAACTGGAAATAGAGTACATAGTATCTGCAGATTTGTACAATTTTACTGAAAGTGGTTGAAGACTAAACTTGGAATCATCACCCTCAGTTGGAAAAGCTGTCTGGCTAGGAGCCTTTGAGAGAACAAGAGCAGGGTGAGTTGTTCTTGTCTGACTTGGGGGCAGAAGAGACTAGGAGGCATTATGTAACTGAGGAAGGAAGATAGATTATGTCTTACAGATGCAGCAAAAATAACAGTAGCCAAAGTGGATACCTCATTGTGCCTCCCACGTGGGAAGATTTTGACCCTGCAGTTTCATTAGTGGTTTATGCTTCAGGGTGCAAAGCGGAAAATATCGAGGTGAGTACAAATAGATTTGTCTCTGGATCTCCAAATATTGCAGAGGTCTTGGCAAAGCCATTAGGGAATTAGGACCTTAGGTTGAAACACAGCCTGAGGTAAAATGTTTCTAGCAGCAATGTCCTCTGACTTTCAGTCTTGGCCCTCCCAAAGCAGAGGAAACCCGGTGGAAGCAACCTGCCAAAACTAGAAAGGTGTATCTCTGCTCGTATCAGAGAAACAGGTCTAGTCCCAGTCCCGATGGCAGTTAACCAAAATAACTTGAGAAATAGAGTGGTAATGTAGTCTTCTGTATACCACCTGTATGCCACCAGCTGGCCTCAGTTAAAGGAGTAGGTGGTTACAGCTCAGGAAAAAGCTTCATTACATCACCCCCGCACACGTGTTCACTGGGCCTCTGAGGATTCCCCTTACCAAGACAGAAGTCCATATGGGAAGTAAAGGAGGTGTGGTCCTGCTATAACTACGACCAAGAAAGTCTTCGTATGATGTGTACTGCTTTTACTTGACAAGCAGGCAGTAGCCTGGCACTTGTCTGGGATCAAGGGACCAAATGGAAAAGCCAGGATTAAGCAGGAGCAAACTGTATCAAGAGCCCTTAGCATTGACGGCTTCCTTTATGTTGTCGTGCAGGCACGTAACTCCCTTTTTATCTGGATAATAGAAGCATGGAAAAAGAAAAGTCATAAATCAGAGGAATGACTGTATTTCCTCCCTCCTGATAAACCATTGAGAGTGGAATCAGTGCCAGTAAGAGAATGCAAATTGTCCTTGGATGTTCCTAATCCAGGGGTTACTGTGTTAGATTACATGCAGCCTGTGGGGATTCTCTGACCTACACAAAGAACTTAAAATGGCAATTTAAACTCAGCACTGGCTCGTAAGGATGGCATTGTGGGCCGGGTGGCTCACCTGTTAAGTCATCAGTCTGATTTCAAGCCTACAGGTGGAGCAGTAGCTCTGCTGTGGTCTGTAGCTCTGGTCCCTGTGAATTGACATGATGCTGAATTTCAGCACCTTCATCTCAAACTAGTGAACAGCCCAGAGATCTTTTCTTGCAAAAAACAATGACATACAGATAGGTTCCAGTCATTCAAGGCACAAAAGAGTTCTAAAGTTCAAAGCCAAAATCTACAGGGAATTTAAGTGATCTCAGGCCCCAGGCTGAGCTTCAGCTGCAGATCTCTGTTCTATCCCAGAGGGTTTTGAAGGGCCTCTGGGCCTATAGAATGGTCTGGAAGGAGGCTAACGTTAACCCTTGGGTTTGTCTCCATGTGTCTGTCCTTTACCCATTCTTGTCAGGACCCCAGAACCACCGCCTGAGTCCATTGTGCAACGAACAGCATATGGTCTGGGGAGTGGAAATAGAATCAGAAAGCACTTTAATCCATGTCAACCATGACAAGTCCTGTGGGGATGACATTACATATGCTCCCTTAAAGTAGGAAAAAGGCCCTTCACTCCCAAGTCACAGACGTCCACTCTGAGTGCATTTTTGCCATTGACTTGTTCAAAATTCAAGAAACCTTAGTCCAATATTCAGATTAAACTACCAGCATCAGGAAGAATAGTACATGAGTGGTCAGACACACTGAATGGGACCCACCAACAACTCACTTGGAAGACCCAGGGACAGACGCTATGTAAAAAAAACTGCAGGAGGTGTGGGGAGGAGTGCTGATTAGGGCAAGTATGTAGTCCTGTAACACCCCCTTGTGGCCACTTACAAAACTTAATGGCTTCTAGCAAGTCAAGTGAATTAGGAAGGTTTAAGTTGTTCTAGTCATCTACACAGTAGTAGCTGACTGGTTTGATTTTATCATTCCTCAAATATTTTCCAGAAACTGATCTTGTCAATCCTTTATTATTGCAACCCATAAAAACCAATTGAGATTTGCTTTTACCTTGGAAAGACAGTAATAATGGTTTTTTGGTTTTGGGGTTTTTTTTCATTTCACTGAGTTACACTTACTTCTGAGTTGAGAATGATGTATGATTATCTTTTACATAACTTTTCTATGAGTGTTTTCTTTTTCAGCTATTTTTTCTTTTTTATTGAAAAATAATTGATTAAACGTATTTGTGGGGTACAGAGTTAAATATCAATGCCTGTGTACAATGTGTGACGATCAATCAGGATAATTAGCATGTTCATCATTGCAGAACGTAACCAAGGCTTGTGTCCATTAACCAGTTCCCCCATTCATACCTCTAGCAACCACAGCTCTCTTCTCTCCTTCTGAAAGTTCATTGCATTATTGTGATTGTTCTTTCTTTTATTTATTTTTTTAGCTCTCTCTTATGAGTGAAGACATACTATATTTCTCTTTTTGTGTCTGGTTTGTTTCACTTGACACAGTTTTCTCCAAACTTGCCCATGTAGCTGTGAGTGGCAGAATTTCATCCTTTTCTATGGCTGAGTAGTAGTCCATTGTGCATATATACCACATTTTCCCTATCCAGTCATCCATTGATGAGCATTTAGGTTGATTCCATATCTTGGCTATTGTAAATAGAGCTGCAATGAACATGGGAGTGCAGGTATCCCTTCGACATAATGATTTCCGTTCCTTTGGATATATACCCAGAAGTGGGATTGCTGGATCATATGGTAGTTTCTGTCTGTAGTTGTATGAGAAACCTCCAACCTGCACAATTAGGGGAGGGCTAATGAGAGCTCAGCAGAGCTCATACTGTCTTCCATAATGGCTGTACTAATTTACAGTCCCACCAAAAATAGAAAACACAGTGAAGTCAAAAAGAATATAGAGGACATGTATGAGAAATTCAACAAAGAGATAGAAATAATTTTTAAAAAATCAAACAGAAATCCTCAAACTGAAGAATTCATTCAATGAAATAAAAAATACAACCAAGAGCATAAACAGCAGGCTAAAACAAACAGAAGAAATAATTTCTGAATTAGAAGACATGCTTTTTGAATTAACACAGTTAGACCAAAAAATGATAATGTTATCACGGTCTTACCCTGGGGATATATAAAGTCACCTCACCTGTGTGAACAGAGACTTCTGTTTATGGCCTCCAGGGAATGGGTAATTAAGCTAGAAAACAATCAAGACTCCTAAATTGTCCCTTGTTGAGAAACACAATCTGGAGTTTTTGTGCATGCGCACATGTGCTGCACATGTGCACAACCCAAATATACAGTTCTCTCAGTTTAAACTTCTTAGGCCAGTACACAGGTTAATGTGCCTTTTGGCTATGGGAAGCACATCCACTTAGAGGGTCACCTGAAGATTTTGTCTGAGAAAAATGTGACCAAATTCCCTTAAAGCCCTTAAGGTCTCAATACATGATGCTATTCCATTAGGCCTGAAAAACCCGGAACAGGACTCATTTGGAAAACCAATCACTAATAATATACTCACTTTAAGAGCCTCTGGCAGATCTCACCTGCACAAGGAGGGGAGGGCTAATGAAAGCTCAGCAGTAACCTGGAAATGGTACTTTAGGGATTTGATTCTACATGAATTAGTGGTGACATCACCAAGTGGGCCCCTGGTTAGCAAATCACCACAAGAGGTGCTGACAAAACCTATTGTCTAACAACAGATCCTTTGGGCCTTTCTACATTTTTATCAAGCAGTGCCTCTCATTTTCTCACTTTTCTTGCATGAATAATAAAAATACTTCATTTCTTTACAGCACTTACATCCTAGATCCTGCTCTGAAAGTTTTATGTGTATGTGTTCATAATTCTCTTCACAGAATTCATGACCCAGCATATATTCCCTGGCTTACCATCACAATTACACCCTTGAAAATATCCTCATCTCCCTTGATCCTCTCTCTTTTTTCTGTATTCATTTGTCAAAAGCCCAGCCCTTGTTTAACCGAACCATCTGACTACTCCACACCTGCATGGAATAGCTGGTGGTAGCTGGAGGACAACAATGGTTTTTCTTTCTCCATTTCCCTTCTCTCCCACCACGCAAGGTGGAGACTTTGTCTTATCTATCACTGAGATATTTGAGCCTCCCTCATTTTTCCACCTCCAAATCTACCCATCTAAGACAGTGTTGCATGTGCTCTGTCTTCTTTCCTGTTTACAATGGATAAAGTGCACTTGCTGCCATTACAATGAACCCCTCCATTTGTGTCCTCCATGAATTACCACTGTAATTATTCTCTTTCTTCTGAATCATCAGTTTCTGCCTCTCTACTGGATAATGTTCATCAATACCTTCCATCTTTCAAGTAGAAGAAGATAAAACCTCTCCACCTCATGTTCCCTTCAGCAAATAAGAGCCTGTGTGACGTCCATTTGGATGTGTAACAGGCATCTCATCTTAGCATGGCTGAAGTAGAAATATTGACTCCATCCTCCACCCCCCAACTCTCTCCTCAGTCTGTGATGGAGTTTGGATGTGTTGTCCCCTCCAAAACTCATGCGGAAATTTGATTTCCAATGTGGCAGTGTTGGAAACTGATTGAGTCATGGGGGCAGATCCCTCATGAATGGGTTAGTGCTCTCCCTGGGGGTGGGGGGGTTGTGAGTGAGTTCTCCTCTTGTTTCCTACGAGAGCTGACTGCTTAAAGGACCCTGGCACCTCCTCTCTCTCTTTCTCTCGCTTCCTCTCGCCATGTGATCTGCTTGTACCCGGCTGCTGCCACTTTCCACCATGAGTAGAAGCAGCCTGAGGCCTGTGCCAGATGCAGCTGTTTCAGAATCATAAGCCAAATAAACCTTTCTTCTTTATAAATTACCCAGTCTCAGGTGTTCTGTTATAGCAACACAAAAGGACTAAAACAGAAAATTGGTACTGAGGAGGGGGTATTGCTATACAGATACCTGAAAATGTGGATGCAGCTTTGGAACTGGGTAATGGGCAAATGTTGGAGGAGTTTGGAGGACTTAGAAGAAGTCAAAAAGACAAGGGAAAGTTTGGAATGTCTTAGAGACTTATGTGGTGGTGAGCAGAATGCTGATAGAAACGTGGACAGTAAAGGCCATGCGGATGATGAGGTCTCAGATAGAAATGAGGAACTTATCAGGAACTGGACAAAAGATCACCCTTGCTACACCATAGCAAGGAACCTGGCTGTGTTGTGTCCATGCCCTTGGACTTTGTGGAAGGTGGAACTTAAGAGTTGTGAACCAGAGCATTTGGCCAAAGAAATTTCTAAGCAGCAAAGCATTAAGGAAGCTGCACAGTTGCTTTTAAGAGCCTACTCTGCGTTATGGCAGCAAAATCATGAAAAGCCAGAATTTAAAAGGCAAGCAAAGTGTAAAGATTTGGAAAATTTGCAGCCTAGCCATGCGGTAAAGAAGTGGAGAGCCAGAGAACAATGCAAGGGTGAGGGAGATAAACTGGTTGCTAAAGACATTATCTTCATGGTGAGGCAGCCAGATGCTAATAGTGGAGACAATGAGAGGAAAACCCTGCAGGCATTTCAGAAGTCTGGAAGGGTTCCCCACCCATTACAGACCCTAGAAGGACTGAGTTATCCTGGAGGACAGACCTGGGCCACAGCTGCCCCCAGGACCCTGCTCCCTGCATCCCAGCTGCTCCAGTTGGAGCGACCCCAAGTGTGTTTCATGCAGCAGCCCGGGAGAGTAGAGGCCTGAAACCTTGGTGGCATCCACGTTGTGTTAAATTTGCAGGCCAGCAGGATGTGAGAGCAGTGGAGATTTGGCAGCCTCCACCCAGATTCCAAAGGATGTATGGAAAAGCCTGGGGGCTCAGGCAGAGACCTGCCGCAGGGGTGGAGCCAACACAGAGACCATCTATGAGAGCAATGCTGAGCAGGAAAGTGGGGTCAGAGCCCCCACAGAGAGCCCCCACCACGGAAATGTCTAGTAGAGCCAAGGCAGCAGGGCTGCTGCCAGGACCCCAGAACTGCAGGGCCAGTGATAACATGCAACACAGGCCTGGAAACGCTGTCGGCACCAGCATGGCCCACTGGGCTGTGCCTGGCAGAGCTGCGGAAGTGAGGCTGCCTGAAGCTTTGGGGGCCCACATGCCCAATTGTGCCCAGGATTCAGGACTTGAAGTCAAAGAAGATTATTTTGGAGCTTTGAGACTTAATGTCTGCCCTGATGGGTTTTGGACTTTTGGGGGGCCTGCTTTTCCTTTCTTCTGGCCTATTCCTCCCTTTTGGAATGGGAATGTGTACCCAATGTCTGTTCCACCATTGTATCTTGGAAGTAGATAAATTTGGTTTTGATTTTTACAGATTCACAGCTGGAAGGACTTTTGCTTTTGGTCTCAGATGAGATTTCGGACTTTGGACTTTGGACTTTTAAATTGGTGCTGGAACAAGCTAAGACTTTTGCAACTGTTGGGATGGAATAATTGTATTTTGTATGTGAGAAGGACATGAGCTTTAGGGGGCCAGCAGTGGAATAATGGAGTTTGGATGTGTTGTCCCCTCCAAAACTGATGTGGAAATCTGATCCCCAGTGTTGCAGTACTGGAAGCTGTTTGGGTCATGGGGCAGATCCCTCATGAATGGATTAATGTTCTCCCTGGGGGAGGAGGGATAGTGAGTGAGTTCTCACTCTATTAGTCCCTGTGGGAGCTAATTGTTTAAAAGACCCTGGCACCTCCTCTCTCTGTCTCTCTTGCTTCCTTTCTCTTGCTTCCTCTCACCATGTGATCTGCTTGTACCCGCTGGCTCCCTGCCACTTCCCACCATGAGTAGAAGCAGCCTGAGGCCCATGCCAGATGCAGCTGTTCCAGACTCATAAGCCAAATAAACCTCTTTTCCTTATAAATTACCCAGTCTCAGGTATTTCTCTTATAGCAACACAAAACGGACTAATACAGTCTGCCTCATCAAAGTAGATGGCCCCACCATCCACAAAATTGCTCAAGCCTAAAACTTAATCATCTTTGACTCTTCCCTTCTTTTAATGCTGCTCCCTCCATCTAATCTAATCAAGTCTTGTCATCTCTACTTGCAAAATATCCTTTCCCTCACTTCCATCTTCTGACTGGTCCACCCTACTCCAAGTATCATTCTCTTTCACTAGGACTTCTGCAGTAGCTCTTCAGCTAGTCTTGCACGCATTCACCACACAGAAGCCTGAGGATTCTTTATAACATTCAAATGGAATTATGTCAGTTCTCTGCACAAAATTCTCTAAAGTCTTTCCCTTGCACTTAATATTAATTCCAAACATATTACAGGGGCTTGCAGGATCCCACGTGACCTGTTCCCTGCCTACCACCCCATCCCATTCTTGCCATCTATTTCTCTGACTCTCCACTATACTCCCAGACACACTGGTCTTTGACCTTAGTGCATTTACAGTCCATGCTCACTTGGCTTGGGATGCTCTGCTCTGTTCTCCATCTCCTTTCTTGTCCCTCAATTTCAGTTCAAACCTAATGTCAAGGAGGCCATCCCTGACCACCCAACCTAAATAAGCCCCCCCATCCATCTCTTACATAGCACCTGTATTTCGTTTTCTTCATAATACTTATCTTTACCTTGCTCATTGTTTTTGCTAGTTTACTTTCCATCTTCCCACCACTAATGTGTACGGTGCATGTAGGAGGTGCTGTTAGAGCCTCAACCACATCCCTTGGCACTCACCATTCACACGCATGCTCACTGGATGCTCCAACTGCAAGCATCTGTGTCCTTTGCATCCAGGACAGAATGGAAATACCAGGGAGTTAATGCTTGCTCCCCACACATCACCCAAGCAGCCTTCAACCAATGATTGTTGGGAGTTGGAATAAAAGTATTCCAGATCCCTCACCCACATGGAAGCATGTTCTCTACTGGCTCCCAGAATTCTCCAGCAAGATTGAAACTTGGTTGCCCATAATGGTAACCTGTCAATAAAGCACCATTATTGGCTTCCTTCCCTCCTCTTCCCTTCCCTGTCTCATTTCCCCATACCTTTACCAGCTTATTGAGATCACCTCTGGAATAAACTATCTGTACTTCCATCCTAATCACAGCCTTTGGTGGAACCCAACGTAAGAAATCTCTATATCCCCCTTCTTTTTTTTTTCTTTAATGACCCCAAAATGAAAACTATAAGGATAAAGTGATGGTTTGGATCCACTAAAATTAAAGACTTCTGTTCTATGAAAAACACAGCAGGCAAAGTTAACAGACAGTAAGAGAAGATATTACAATGCCTAAAACCAACAAAAGGTTTAGAGCTAGTTTCTGGAGTATATAAGGAACTTGTGCAAATCAGCAAGAAATGTCTTTTCTATTCAAGGATGACTTTTTCCCCTATAATGTTTATTGGAGGATTTTCTCCCCCTTTTTCCTCAATGTTCAATGGCCTCCATCTTAAAAATTAATTGATCTGACAAAATTTTAAAATTTTTGTTTTGCAAAAGCCAAACAAACTAAAACCTAAAACAATAACAATAAGCAAAGTTTAAGGATGAAAACAAACTGGGAAGAAATATTTTCAGCATATACCAAAGGATTATTATCCTTTCTTGCAAGTCAATTTTTGAAAAATGTGTACATATCACTCCTTTCAAAAAGAGAGAAAACATAAATATACTTTAGCTATACTTGTAGGGAGATAGCTTCATATTTGGGGTATTAGAACTGCAGAATATTAAATGAAAGACTCAAACTTTTATTATTATTTCCATAATGTGTGGTTTTTGCAGATCTTTTGGAAAACACAGAAAATCCACAAAAACTCAAAGAAAAAAAATGACAGTTGCCTATAATTTCACCATGCAGGGCAACTACTATTCTCATTTCAGTGTGTATGTAACCTTTTAGTTTTTTGCTCTTGGTATAATTATTTTTTGTAATGAAAGTAGGATTAATTTGTTCATTATATTTCATAACCCATTTTGCTGATTTTTCTCTCATTAACAATTGCTTGTGTCATTAATTATTCTTCCTACAGTAGTTGGTAGCCCCTACTCCTGGTGTGGACACAGGGCGTTTCCAATGCAGATTCAGGGCATTTCCACTGCAGTTTGGAGAAGCCAGACTTTGCAGCCAAGCAGACCTGAGTTTGGATCTCAGGTGTTCCTCACAACTGTGAGACCTTGTTCAAGTCAGTGAATCTCTCAGAGGCTTAATTGGGGGTGATGGCTTGTAGCTGACTCAGCTAAACAAATAGTTCTCTAAAAAATATATCAATTGCCTTGAAGGGGGGCCTCATGACTTGGATGAGACATCTGTTCTTAAACAAAGAATTCATGATTCTTGGTGTATCAATTCATGTATAACCTGCTAACTCTGGGTATGCCACCAAGTTATCTTTAAGATTAGCCAAAGCATCGTCTTACACATAGATGCTCATCCCACATGTAGATATTTTTTGCTCGTGTGCTGTAACCTGTAACCAATGATTGTAACTTCTGTATTTTACCCACCAATAAAAACAGGACAACTCCAGTATGGGGAGTCCCCCTCCCTTCCAAACCTTTCCATAAAATCTTTCCAGCCTGTAACAGGATTCAGAGCACTTCCCAACTTTGTTGGTTTGTGTTTCCCAGGTCCATCCTCACATTTGGCTCTCAATAAACCTTCCTAAAATTATTTCTGCCTCAACAGCCTTAATTTCTGTCCACAGCTATCACATTGCTTCTTTCCCAGGGTGGTTGTGAGAATTAAAGGATGTCATGTAAGGTGCTTAAAATAGTGCCTGGCTTATAGTAAATGTCCCCCCAATGTTGGCTAATTATACAAAGTCAGCCACCCACCCTCTCCTCACCTTCCTTCTGAGTGTCATCAATTGTGGCTGGGAGAGCAGGTGAGGGACCACTGGTCTGGAAGGGCCAAGTGGGCATTGTCTTGGCCAGAGCATGCCTATCAGGAGGCCTCTGAGGGGACAGGGGGACTGGAGGAGCTGAAAAGAAGTCAGAAATGCTGTCCTGAAAGGGTGAGCTCCTCAAGACCAGCTGGAAAGGGGAGAGTGGGGAGGCCCATCACAAGAGGCTGAGGGCAACCTGGGGCATGCCAGGCTGAGAGGTTTGGATTTTCCCAGCCTATTAGCAGCAGCAAACAGGAGCTGCCACACTCTCTGTGCTGGGCAGTAAGTTCGAAGCCAGGGTCATACAGTGAATGTGACTGGGCCTTTGCCTCTGTTTCCAGAATGCAGGACACACAGTCTGGTGGCTTGGGCTCCAGGAATCTTTCCTAAGTGCATCCTTGAACAGGCAGATATTGCATTTGGGTGGCTTGGAGAATTGCTTGGGAAAGGAATTGGTGAGAGGCCAGAAAGGAGGAAGAAACATGTTGAATCCCAAAGAAACATCATGGCAAGGTGTGAGATTCACAGTCAGGCCCTCTGATTCCTACCCTGAAGGGACTTCTTCCATTCCCCAAGCTACTATGCCCCAATTTAATTATATTGGCACCTTTGTTGAAAATCAATTGGCCATAAATTAGAATTTATGTCTGTACTCAATTCTACTCCATTGATCTGTACATCTATCCTTATGCCAAAACCACACTGTCTGAATTACTGCAGCTTTGTGGTAAACTTTGAAATTGCAAGTCTGAGTCCTCCAACTTTGTTCCTTTTCAAGATTGTTTTGGCTAGTCTATGTCCCTTCTATTTCAGCTGGTCATGAAGTGTCACTTTACCTCCCAGGTGTGAGGCTGTGTCCTGTGCAAAGTTTTCTCTGAGGAACCTCATAAGGGGAGCTTGATGCAGGGGTGACTGAATGCCCTGGCCATCTTCCCAGCTCATATCATCCCAATCTCCTCTTTATACCCATACCATAAACTGCCTAACCACTCTGTCTCCTAGCCTGGCTCCTGAAATCCCAGCCTGAGCCAGTCCTCCTCCCCAATGCCTGAGGACAAAGCAGCTCTAGGTGTTTTCAGAGAGTCTTACAATGATTGTTTTTTCCTCTGCTAGGGGAGAAAGAGAGAGAGAATTTAAACATATATAAACATAAATCTAACATTTATTTTGAAAATGTTTTCTT
Organism: Cynocephalus volans; assembly: GCF_027409185.1. Lineage (NCBI taxonomy): Eukaryota > Metazoa > Chordata > Mammalia > Dermoptera > Cynocephalidae > Cynocephalus > Cynocephalus volans. The sequence continues at coordinate 51,559,966 of NC_084470.1, forward strand.
TTGCTTGTTTTTCTTGCTAGAGGTTTCTAAATCTAAGTTCTTTAATAGTAATTTATTACAACTTTTTATGTAAATATTAATAGTAGGTATTTTAGGCTCACAGGCTATATGATCTCTGTTGCAACTACTTAATCCACCATTGAAGCAGGAAAGCTGTCATAGACTATAGTAAATGAATGGCTGTAGATGTTCCAATAAAACTTTATTTATGGACACTGAAATTGCCTTTTCATGTCATAAAATAATATTCTTCTTTTTCTTTTTCATCCCACCATTTAAAACACACAGAAAAAACACTCTTTCTTGACTAGCTGGCCATACAAAAACAAGTGACAGGACTTATTTGGTCTGAAGTCTATAGTTTGCCAACCCCAGATTTAATGTGACACAGGAATCATAGAGCTTGAAGGAACCACACGTTAAACCAAGAAGTTTCGGTTAAGCAGCTCATTCTGACTAAAATAGCATTTGTAACACCACGGTTCTCCCTAAGGTGACATCAGGTTTTAACCTGAAGACCCTAAAAGGGGACCAAAGCCTGTTCAAAGAGACATTTCCAAAGCAGGCCCAAGAGGCCTGAGTTTGAGCCCTCTTGGCCCCGAAGGCCTTGGACACCTTCCCCAGGAAGTCAGGGCCATGTTATCATCTATGTCCAAAGTTGCACCCGTGGATTTATCCAAAGTCACAAAGCATACCTCTTCAATTTGGAGAGGGAGAGAAAAAAATATCATTTAGAGTTCCCTTTCTGGCACAGGCAGTATTAGTGTCACGGGGACTTTGTGTCAAAAGGCCTGGGTCATGCCCTGGCTCTGCTGTCAGCTCCCTCTGTGACCAGGAGAAGCTCTAAGCCCTGACTGCCCGGTCAAGATCCTGGTGCCACTGAATTCTGGCTGTGCAATATTAGGCGGGTTACTCTATCTCCCAAACCTCAGTTTCCATATCTATAAAATGGAGCTGATGATGATAACCTCAGGGACTCATTGTGGGAATTACAGAGCATGGTGCTTGGCACATAACAAGCATTTAATAAATGTTAGCTTTTATTATTATCTATCAAGGGAGAAAACATTGGTCACATGAACTTTATGGAAATCAAAAACATAAAGGATGGGAAAATGTGAAAGTGAGATCTAAGATAGAATTTCAAATAAAAACATTAGGTTTATGGCAAGGCCCATCAGCCCCCGGTTTAAGCAACACAGAGTGAATTTTGACCTGGAGCTGCTTAATCTTTGCAGCTTTGTAGTTATGGATCCTTTTTTAATTTTTTAATTTTTATTTATTTATTTATTTTAAAAGCTGACTGGTAAGGGGATCTTAACCCTCGACTTGGTGTTGTCAGCACCACGCTCTCCCAAGTGAGCTAACCAGCCATCCCTGTATAGGGATCCGAAACCGCCTTGGTGTTATCAGCACCGCACTCTCCTGAGTGAGCCACGGGCCAGCCCTCCTCTTTTATTTTTATTTGCACCTTTTCTCTTTTTTTCTTGATCAGTATTGCCAGAGGCTTATCAGCTTTTAGTTTTTTCAAAAAACCATCTTCTTTGGTTTTCTTGATTCTCCCTAACATATGCTTATTTTCTGTTTCATTAATTTCCTTATCATTATTAATTTTCTTCCTTCCACTTTTTTTGTTTTATTCTTTTTGTTACTCCTCAAGTTAGATGCTTAGCTCGTTAACTTTCAACTTCTTTGCAATCGTAAGCATTGGAGGGTAAACGTTTCCCTTGTGCAGCCCACAGGTTTTGATATTTAGTATTTTCATTATTGTTCACTTAGAAATATTTTCTAATGATCATTCAATAAGGCGCTCTCCTCCGCTCCTCGGGGAGCTCTGTGGTCTATCCACCTTGCTCAAAACCACCAGAAGTATGCACCACTCTTGCCGTCCTTCCCAACCTGGCTCATTTTCGCTGCTTGTGGCAAACTCAATTCAAATATTGTATTTGGACATATCAGGTGTTAACTGATTTACCTGAAGATAGCATTTCCTATTCACTTTCTTACTCTCTTTGATGTTTCTATTTGTCATAGTGTGGCAGGGATGTCTTTATTCTGCCTTATTTAACCACAAATTTTTGTACTTTCACTAGTTGAAAAATGATAGTTGCACTACCCAAAGATGGCCAATAGATGATGCTGTTGACACATTTAAGACCAGCCCTTGAATTTTATAAGCAATCTAATTTGTTTGCTTGTGTTTATTTCTTAGAGAAAATGCCCAAAAGTCGGAAGGATTGAGGGGTTACATGATACTGGATAAACTCTCAGATGCCCTAGGCACTCAAGAAAAAATATGATAAATAAAAACTTTGTGGTGATGGGGAGCAATAATCAGCCACAATGTATATCGACAAAATAAAATTTTTTAAAAAAATAATAAAAAAAAAATAAAAATAAATAAATAAAAACTTTGGTTTAAAAGGTGCAGAGAAATGTCCAGCAATGCACCCTCAGGGGACCTCTCACTCTAGACATCCAGAGACCTCACGGGGGAAGCGGCATTTGCTTCCCTATGAGAGAGCTGCTTAGCCATTCCCTGAGGATGCTTTCCTTGACGCAGTCACTTGGCTGATTTATTTTGGATCACAGGTAAGTAGTCTTCCCAAAACTCACTTTCAAGAGTTTAAAAGGTTAGGTGGACTATGCTATCTACCCTAAGTGAATCATTGTGCAGTATATACATGTATTGAAACAAAACACTGTATTCTACAGAAATATAAAAAGTAAATGTTAAAAGTAAAAAGAGTTTAAAAGGTTAGAGGCTTTTAGTTGGGAACTATTTTCCACTAAAGTAAAACAGGATGTGGAAGCGATGGTATCTGAGGGAGGACACGGTGCCTTTGAACTATTAGAACTTCCCAAGTGACACATACCCCTGTGTGCACAAGCACACACACTCTTATTCTCTCTCTCTCTGGCTCACAGGCGACCTGTACTCAAATCCCTCCACAGACTCCTGAGCACTTCTGGAGCTTTAATGTCAGTGAGAATCATCTGTTGACTCAGGAGGCCTGAGTGAGCAGAGATTCTGCACTTCTAACAGCTCCCATGATGCTGGTGCCATCGGCTGCCAGCAGCACTTCGAGGAGCAAGGGCTAATGGCAGCGCACTGATGTAACAGTAGCAGTCTATTGCTTCAGAGAAGGCCCAGGATTTGGAATCAGAAGCCCTGGATTCAAATTCACGTTGTACAACTTTCCAGCTGTGTGACCTGGTCAAGTCAGCTAACCTCACAGAGCCTCAGTTTCCTCAGCAGTGACTGCTATTAAATTAGATGATGTGTGTATGGCTCCAAACTCAATGCCTTGCCATAGAAGGCACTTAGTCACATTTTTAGGAAATGTGAGACTTATGCAGTGTGAATGCTGGAGTAGAACACCCAGAGCCACTCTGGTTCCTCATGGAAATGACCTAGGAAATCATTTTCTAAGCTTGCCTGATCACTAGAATTACCTGGGACACTGAAAAAACACAAACTCTAGACTCATCATCTCCCAGATTCTGAGTGAGAATTTCTGTGGAGGGAAGGGGTGACATTACTAACAGTGCTCTGAAGGAAACTTGAGATCAGGCAAGTCTGAAACACTGGCCTACAGAATATAAAATATGGAAAAACCTGCTTCCATTGTAAAAACTAGGGAAAGGTGCTGTCTTGGTCCATTTCATGCTGCTATAACAACATACCACAGACCAGGTAATTTATAAAGAACAGAGGTTTACTTCTTATAGTTCTGGAGGCTGGGAAGTCCAAGGTCGAGGGGCCCACATCTGGCGAGGGCCTTTGTATTAGTCTGTTTTTGTTGCTTATAACAGAATTCCTGAAACTGGGTAATTTATAAGGAAATGAAATTTATTTCTTATAGTTTTAAAGGCTGGGAAGTCCACAGTCCAGGGAACACATCTGGGGAGGGCCTTCTAGGTGGGAACTCTCTATCAGGTCCCATGGTGACCAGGGTATCACGTGGCAAAAGAATGGCAGGAGCAAGAGCAAGGGAGAGCTGACCTTCTCACTCACTGTCCTTGTGAAGCCATCAGAACCACACCCATTACTCCATAAGTGGCTCAGTCCATTCACAAGGGCACAGTCCTCACGATCTAATCACCTCTTTAAGGCCCCACCTTTCAATAAACATAATTGGATTTCCCACCTTCTCAGTGTTGTTACAATGGGGGTCAAGCTTCCATGAGTTTTGGGGGGACATTTAATCCACAACAGCCTTCTTGCTGCATTATCCCGTGACAGAAGGTAAAGGGCAAGAGAGTACACGTCAGAGGGAGCAAGAGATCAAACTCGCAGCCTCAAGCCCTTTTAAAATCAGCATTAATTCATTCATGAGGGTAGAGTCCTCATGACCTAGACACTTCCCCACCTCCCAACATGGTTGCATTGGGAATTAAGTTTCCGACACATGCTTTTAGGGGGACCTATTGAAACCACAGCAGGTGCCCTCTATCTATCTGAAATAGCAGTATTTTTCTTTCTATCATAAAGATGGGGCCAAAGGAAACCCAGAAGACAGCCCCAACACTCTAATGAAAGATGAAAGAGGGAGGAAGTGGGGGACACCAGTCACCAAGCAGAGCCCCACAAAGCCCCTAACTCAGAAGGCCAAGGGCAGGCCCGGGGTGGGTCTCCAGGCTCCCATCCAAGAGGCATCTGCGATTCTGGAAGGCAGGGAGCAGGGCTTCCTGCCGGGCAGCAGGGGAGATCGCATGCACACAAACACTTGTGTGGGTCTGCTTCTTCTGGCAGGATGAGCATATGGAGGAAAATCAGTAGGGTCACAAAGATAGCATCATTTTGGACAAGGCATTTTATCATGATCAGACCAAAATTTAACATAAGAATTCCCTTCCCCTAGCAATTCCACTTCTGAGAATTTATGCCAAGAAGAGAATCAGACAATGAGACAAAACTGAATGCATTTGGGTGTTCAGTGCACTGTGGTTTATAACACTTAAAAATTTGAAACAACCAACATGAGACTGAATGGTTAAACAAATTAGAACTGAAAAGGATTTAGGCAGGCTAAGAGTGGGAGGGGGCAAGCTTCAGAAAGAGGGCTCAGCAAACACAATGTCCTCTGTGAGAAAGGAGCTGACCATCATGATTGCAGCACAGGATGGAATGGGCAGTTAGCAGGAGGAGAGTGAAGGTAGAGAGGCAGGTGAGTCAGACAGGGCCTCACAGACCAGGGACAAAAGCATGAATGTTATTCGAAGGCACGGATGCATTCCAAGTGGGAGAGCAGCATGACTGGAGAGCGGTGCTCTGCAGAGAGAGGAATGTACGGGGAGCAGAAGCAGAGGCAGGGAGACCAATCAGAGGCTCCCGTGGACTGATGGTGGCAAAGAGGCAAAGAAGTGGGTGGATAAGAGACTTGTGTGGAGGAAGAAGGAACAGGACTTGCTGTTGTGTTGGCCGTAAGTGGCAAGGAAAACACAACTGCCAGGATCCCATCTTTAGAAACCTGGTGGCTGGGAGTGACAATTTTAAAATGAGGAAGGCTGTGGTAGAGGGGCAGAATTGAGAAGTGAAAACAAGAATTCCATTTTGAGCATGTTAAGTTTTAGATGTCTCAGAGATATCCAATTGAAGATGTCAAACAAGTAGTTGGATTTATAAGTCTGGAGCTCAGAGAAGACATAAATTCAAGAGACATCAGCCCATAGAATATTTTTAAAGCCATGAATGAATGAGATTCTTTAGGAAAAGAAAGTATAGAAAAGAAGGCCCAGAAGAAATCCATATGGAATATCAAAAATGTTCTGAAGTAGCCATATGCACCCTCTTTGGAGGAAGTGTGAATTGGTACAGCTTTCTGGAATGATATTTGAATGGATTTAATGTGAAAGAAATTACATATCAAGCTCCTTTAACTGTTCAGACCTTTTCACTTCCAGGCACTCATCCTAGAAAAATCACCACAAGTGGGTGTTAGGAACCATCAAAAGGCTTTGATAGTTTTAAGATTGCAACTTGACCTGGGCCCATGGGTTCCATAAATGCCCCCATCTTGGTTGGACTCACCCATCCCTTATTCCCATAAGATCCCCAAGGGATCGGTATACACAAGGAATAAGAAACACACAGGACACTAAATTATCACTTGATCTTCCCCACCTCACACCTCCACCTTCCCCTGCAAAGCCCCATGGAGTTGAATGCATACATAGTCCAAGGCCCCAGGGAAGTTTCCTTCTCCCGAGTCCAGCTTCTGGATGATGCTGAGTGGGATATGTGAGATGGTGAGATGGCTGAGTGCACCCTGAGAAAGCAGGTTTCCCAGCACAGTGGAGCAGAGGATATCAGACAGGTGTCACATTCAAGTGCAACAACTTTTAACAGCTGGGTTAGGTGCCATGGCAGCTCACCCCCCACCCAAACCACAAAAACAACAGTGTATTATTAGACTGTAGCAGAGGTCGACTCACCCTGAAAGAAGCACACTTTAACCTTTGAGGTCCTCAATATTCAGGCCTCCTCCAAGTCCTTGAACCTAGTTTTGCATTCATTCATATGTTTTATACCTTTCTTAAAGAGGGTCTCTAAAATTGCATATGCATTAGGTCCCTGCATACCAAGGATGTTCTTGCTCTTAGAAATGTGAGCTGACTAATAAGGAAAAGACCAAGCAGTCAGTAGCAAGCACTGCAGCTGTCTGAAAGGAGGCGCTGTGAGAGGCCCTGCAGAGAGCAGGAACCACGGGCTGGCCAGTGATTTGCCTAAGCTGGAATCATGAAAACTCACTAGGCAGGGAGAGCAAAAACGAAGGTAAAGATGCCTCCCGGGCTTGTGGTGTTGTGGGGAGGAGTAATGAATAAATGAGACGATGTGTATAAAGCTTTGAGCATGTGCTCCTTACAGAGTCAGCACTTGCTGAAGGTGAACACTTGTTATTATTAGCATTGTTGGTGTTACTGTGAAAATCTGTGCACACCATTTGCTAAGGTTCTTGGAGCTGCTATGGGTTAACCTTCCATGACTGAGGTTTCTTTTGCGAATTTCCATGAAAGTCTGTCTTCTTTGTTGCTCTGTAGTATTCCTGCAATAAAATCCCACAATGCAGCTGGAAAGGCCTAACTCTGGCAGGTACAATCTCACCTGAGCCTCCAGGTGGGGTAAGGCAGGTGACCTTGTTCCCTTTCCACAGGTGGAGACTGCAGCTCTAGGAACTTCCCAGCCTCACCTAAATTTCCAGAGCTGGTATGTGATGAGACTGACACCTGAACCTAGAACATGGCTTTTCTGATTTTCCAGTGGCCTCTTTGAGGAGTTAAGTCAGTTTGGCAGTGGGTAGCAAAGCCAGCTTATCAGTCTCAGTTAAAAGTAGTGAGTTGTTTTCTCTGTGCCCTAATTATTTTTCCAGCAAATAGAGGTTAGATAGGTGGGGGAAGGATACACGTTCATTGATGATGGGATCAAGGTGATTCGAAAAAGGATGTCTCCCAGAAGCAGAGGGCTTCCACGGAACTACTGTTGGAGTCTTTATGGGGGCAAAGGGATGGGGGAGGTGAAGAAAAAATTGTAGGTGGGGAGAGTAGACTCTGGGTTCCATTGACCTTCAAGCCCAGCAATTTGGACAGTTATCCTGTGGCCGCTTCTTTGCTTGGGTTCTTTATACTCATCAAGTACTCTCACTTTTGGTTCTCTTGGAAATTATGTTCTCACTGTAAATAATTCCATTGGCATTGAGCATTTGGGAGAGTGTGGGCAGCACGAACCAGTTTCTCCTGACCTGGCTCTGCTCTGGAAGAACTGGCCATGGAAGTTCAGTGCTGCAGAGCTGAGTGCAGCCCCTACAGGGGACAGAAGCTACAGGAATTGACCCCCTCCCACTCCATGCCCACACTGGCAGCAGGGAGGCCACCAGGAAAAATGCTTGTTGACAACCATGAAAGTCAGGACTGTTCCCAAGATTCCTTTTCCACCTGGTCTTTCAAAGATGGCTGCTTGAGAAGCCCAGGAGGAGGAGCCTGGAAGTCATGGTGCCCAACTGTATTATAAACCTATGAGAAGCCATGCCACATTTGCTATCCCGAGCCACCCACACGGTTGTCTTTTTTTCTACTACCATCGTCCTCAACATCTTTTTGTCCCTTTTCAAGGGCGAATGAAAAATGTCCCACAAAACTGCCCAAGGAAGTGATCATCTCACTCACACCTATGAGGAAGGTCCGACATCAGCGGGTCTTTGCACTGCCTTCCAAACCCTTGCCTACACTGACTACCTAGGAGGAGACAAGCAGCTCTGTCCATACTGGAGTTTCACCTTTAACTAAAATTTAATTCACTCCTGCCTTGTCCCTGTGGCCACATGCTGCTGGGAATTGGTGCCACAGCAGTCTGGATTCGGGCCAGGGCCTTGCAGAACACCCAGAGGCATTACCAAGTAAAAATAGATTTTCCTGACTATTAAATCCAGGGCTGTACTTGGGAAGCCAACGAGAGCTCCCCAACGAGAGCTTCCAAGGGAAGCTGTGACCTGCCCGTGGGCAGAGAATGGATGTTTTCAGTGATCCCCCTGCACGCACACCCTCACACGCTCACACAGATTTGAACAAAGTGGGATTATGCAATTACTCACTTAAATTCATCTCATTTCCAATGGGAAGTCATTAGGCTGAGCATGAGAAAAAGAAGAGCTTCAACCATTCACATGTATGAGTGTTAAATTAGTGCCAGGTGTGTGGGGAATTGAGAGGAAGGCAGCTTCCTGCAGACACTGCCAGTGCCCCAGCCACTGTGCACCTGGAGATCACCTAAGCAGCACACATGCCATGGCTTCCTTCCCTGCACACCCACTTCGCTCTGACCAAGGGCTCTCTCCAGCTGTGGGAGGAGGGGGCAGGTCAACAGACTGTCCAGAGTGCCAGGGAGTTAATGTCCCTGAGGCACATCCAACGCAGGACAGGAGCTGGCAGATAAACACCCCAGCTTCCTCATCTCCTCATTTACTTAGTCTCTCAAGAGGTCCCCCCAGGATGGCCTCCTGCTCATTAATTCACCCTTTACTGACTGTCTTCCTCTGACTCACTTCCCCCGACTCTTACCAGGCCTGTTGGGGTCCTTTTTCAAATGAACTACTTGCTCCCAAATCCTAGTCTCAGTGTCTACTTTTGGAGGAACTTGAACTAGGACACAATTTTAGTTTTAACCTCAGTAATAATGACATTGACAATTTAGCTTTACTAAAAGTGAGGATCTCAGACTGAAATATCCACAGGCCAAAGACAGTGAGTGGTCAAATCTCCACAGGCCCAAATCTATAAATATCTACAAGTCAGATATTTACCTGTGTAGATATCAAATATCTACAGGCCATAACTCAGTGGGGCCTAAGGGGCTCTGGAGTGCTCGTGTCCTCTCTGGGAGGTGGCTACTACTCTATTTAAGGCTGTTGCCATTAAATAAGGTGGGTTTGGTCTTGACAGATCTTCCAGTTTTTAAAGAGAGGCTGAAATTCTGCAAGTTTGTATGGGCTTTCCCAATTTTTAAATGTTGGAATTGGTTCAAAAATTTTAAAACACTATGAAGTCCCAGAGAAACCCACTCATGGACCAGAACCCACCTGCAGCCCCCCCAATTTGTGACCTCTGATTCCACTGGATTTGTCAATCAGGCACCCACTGGTGACCCTTTGCAGGGCAGTTTAAGCTGAGTAGTGAGGCTGAAAGGCATATTGTAGAGAGTTGAGAAAAGAATTGGAAGTGAGAAAATAGGGAAAGCCAATATAGAAGATTCTTTCCAGAACAGAGATAGAGCAGTAGTTGTTGAGTTCAAAGAAGTGTTTTAGTTTTTAAAGTTTAGGCACTTGAGAATATTTTTAAACAGAGAGGAAAGACCCAGTAATGAAGAAGAAGTTGAAGACAGTGAAGAGAGAGGGGTAACCAATCAAGCAAAGTCCCTCAGATGAAGCCAAGAACGGACTCAGGAGTGCCAGCTGCGGGGCTGGTCTTCAATGTGGGCAAAGCCCAGCGTTCTCCGAGATGCGGAGCAGGGGTGCATGACACCCAAGGGAAAGGTGCTTTGAAGTACCCAGGGAAGAATGGTTTGTTCTTGTAAAATAACATTTATTAGGTATTTTTGTTTTATTATATTTTTTATTATTTAACTATACAATTGATACATGATTATTGTGGAAATGTTGGAAAAAATAGAAAAGACTAAAGAAGAAAATAAACATTTCCAGTTATTCCACAATCTAGAGAGAACCATTGTTAGTAATTTGCATCTATACCTTTCCCTTCAAACTGAGATTGTGCTATACCTACTTCTTTGTAATCTGATTTTTTTTTTTAACTTCATATCTTGGACATCTTTCCATGCTTTAGATATCTTTTAATATATGATTGGTTATAGTCACTCTGTAGTTCCCAAAGATGCCCACACCTCCATATCTCCCATCCATATGCTCTCCTTATAGTGTGACATTGACATGCCTCCATCAACAGGCAGGGTCTTTGTTTCCTCCCTTTGAACCTGGCCAGTCTTTTGTAATTGCCATAATCAATAGAACGTGGCATATTCGTAGGTGATGCTGTGTGACTTCCAAGGCTAGTTCATAAAGGCAACATGGCTCTTTCTTTCTTTTTGCCCTTGGAACTAAACTACCATATTGTGAGGAAGTCCAAGCTACATGGGAAGGCCACATGTGATTGTTCCAGCTGACAGACCCACACAGACCTCTAGCTGATACCAGCATCTGCCAGTATGTGAGCAAACAAGACTTCCAATGATTGCAGCCTTTGAGTTCTCCAGCTGAGGCCCCAGACATCACAGAGTAGAAATAAGCCACCCCACTTTGCCCTACCTGAGTTCCTAACCACAGAAACTACAAGAGATAATAATCTTTGTTAAATACCTAAGGCAGTGTTGCATTGCATGGACATATGATAATTACCCTTTCTTGGGCTTTAGGATGTCTCTAATTTTTTGGTAATTGTAAATAACACAGAAATGAGCCTCCATGTATCTGATTCTTCACCTGATTAACCATCTCTTTCCTAAGAATAAATTTATAGGAGGGCAATAATTCAGTCAAAGGATATGATCATTTTAAAGGCTTTGGAAACACATTGCTAAATTGCTTCCTAGAATGGTTGAGTCAATTTACATTCCCACATGAGTGCATGAACGTGTATGAGAGCATTCAGTGAGTTATTCTTAGTCACCATTCTCTGACAACTTCACATTTCTTTTCCTGAAGCTCTCATCCCCACTTTTGTTGGCCACTTTTGGAGGCACATGATTCTGGAGTTCAGCAGCCAATCAGCGGATGCCATGTTGGGAGTTGTCCAAGACAAGGAATAGGTGGGAACTGCTGGTGGTGGGGCCGAGGGGCTGGGCAGCCTTGCTCAGAGCGGATTTCTCAGGGAAACTGCAGAGATCGATCACACCACAAACCAGAGGCCTTTCCTACCCTGATTGGATGGAGCCTGGGATAGCAGCTTCACCAGCAGCGCTAAACCTGTAAAATATGCCTGTCTCTGCCCTGCTCCCTGATGGGGTTGATAGCAGGGGTGAGAATACCCTTTCCTGTCATTTATTGTTGTTACAGAGGTAAAATTCACATATCATTAAATTAACCATTTAGTGGCATTTAGTACATCCACAGTATTGTGCAACTCTCACCTCTACCTCACTCTAAAACATTTCCATTGCCTAAAAAGGAAACTCCATACCCATTGAGCTGTCACTCCCCATGCCCTTCCACCAGCTCCTGGTAACCACTGTCTGTTTTTCGTCTCTATGGACTGGTCTATACTGGATATTTCATAGAAATGGAATCGTGCAATATGCGGCCTTTGTGCTTGGCTTTTGTGGTTCATCCACATGTGTCAGTGCTTCTTCATTTTTACAGCCAAATAATATTCCGTCGGGTGTATATATCACAATTTGTTTATCCATTCACCATCATTCATGGGCATTTGGGTCATTTCCTGCCTCTTCTTTTTTACCAAAATATGTGTATCAAACATCCCACAGATAGTCATTCCTTGTTACTTTTCTAACTGAATCCTCACAATAAGTTTTTCTACTCAGTTATTAAGGATTATTCATCACTCTACAACTCACCCCTAAAAAAAAATCACTTGATCCCTTATTAAAGCCCTCCTTTAACTTGACTTGGAATCAATTTCTCATTTACTTTCAAAGCAAAACAAAAACCTTTCCACAGAGTGCATCAAACAACTGTATAAAAACTCAAAAAAATATTTTTGATAGAACAGGCTTTAAAAGAAGATATTCAAATGCATTCGAGGCAAGCCATAGCGTTCTACAAGGCACTTCTGATTTACCCGGAGAAATTTGGGCCAAAGAAATGGTTACCAAAACTCTCCTTTGTCTTTCCACATGTTCAATAAATTAAACATTCAACTAAAATGAGAAGAAAAGCCAGTCATTTGAGTGTTAGTGCAAACAAGCTAAAGAAAGACTCAGTGGCACCAACTGTCTTTAACCAGCCTAACCAGACGCCGTCTAAGAATCAGAGAACAGGCTCTCACCAGATACTGAATCTGCTGCCTCCTTGATCTTGGACTTTTTAGCCTCCAGAACTCTGAGAAATAAATTTCTGTTGTTTATGAGCCACTGCTGGGCTCAATGCAGGACCCTTGCTATAACATGTGATGATATGGTGCGAAGTGGATGTGACTTTGATTACCCCTTTTGTACTATAACTGAATTGCTGCTGCCCATTCTTTATGCCAGTTGTTGGATCCATCTGGGAACTCAGTGGGGCCATGATTCACATATCAGCATGAAAGGCCTGTGTCTCATTTACTTATTTCCTCCTGAGTATACTCCAGTGGGAGGCTAAACTAGATATACGTAGCTCTACTAGTTTATCTTACTCAGAGAAAAAAGTTCATCACAGTTTAAGAATAATAACACTTATATGGCCAAATCTTACTGACAAGTTCTAGGTTTTTATATTGTTGGGTCGATTTTTTTAATCTATTAAATAATTTAAACCAAACCTATCTGAACATATTCAATACGACTCCTACTTCTCCAAAGTAAATACTAGAAATTTTGCTTTAGAATTCGGTGCAGTATTTTCTGGTCCCAGAGGTCAAGTAGAATATTTTGATCTGCCTGGGGAATTTGCAGGCACTGATCAAATATACAGAAATCATGGGTAAGATGCCTGAGGATGTGTACCTCCCTTGGATGAGTATCTCCCAATTGGCAGCAAAAATCAGGTTTCCTAGGTAAGCTCTCTTCTCTCTTCCTCAGCTGTTTGGGATGTAGGCTGTTACAGGGATTGGGGAAGGTTGAAAGGGAAGATGTTTTGCAATGTAAATAGAGGCATGTATTAATTAGTCCAGACTGTTTGGGTCACATGTAACAGAAACACTGCACAAATGAACTTAAACATAAAAAGACAGACAACTTATTGGTTCATTAAGCTAAAGATTCATGATTATAGCTGTCTTCAGTTACAGCTGAATCTATGAGCTCAAACTATGTCATCAGCTCTGCTTTCTTTGGTATTGTCTTCACTTTTTGGCAGTGGCTGGGATAAGGTCAGCCCCATCTGAACCAAAAGACAGAGAAGGGTGGTTTCCCAGAATAAAGGCTAAAATTTCAGAGTAGATGAAAATAAGAGATTTTACCACAAGAGGTTATATCCTGTGTATCTTTGTAAAAATGACTCCATGAAGTTTGCCCTGAGATACCACATTGCCTTATCTCATGATGCCTCTTGGTATAGACTGAATGTTTGTGTGCCCTCGAAATTCATATGTTGAAATCCTAATTCCCAATGTGATGGTATTAGGAGGTGGGGCCTTTGGTAGGTGATTAGGTCTTGAGGCACAACCCTTATAAGTGAGATTAGTGCCCTTACAAAAGAGACTTGGAAGAGCTCCCTCATCCCTTCTGCCATGTGGGGACACAGTAAGAAGGTACCATCTGTGAACCAGGAAGTAGGCCCTCACCAGATACTGAATCTGCTGACACCTTGATCTTGGACCCAGCCTCCAGAACTGTGAGAAATAAATTTCTCCTGTTTATAAGCTACCCAGTTTATGGTATTTTGTTATAGCACTCCAAACCGACTAGGACACCTTTTGAGTATCTACTATGTGCCAAGCACTGTGCTAAGTGCAAGGAATACACTGATGAGCAAAACAGACACTCTCTCTGCCCTCATGGAGTTTGCATTTTAAGGTCAATATACTTTTTTGTAACTCCAGCCAGACTAGTCCCTGTCTTCTTCGTGAATGACTGCACGGCAGGTGGTGAGGGGAGTGTCATAAGCCAGGTTGCCTCCAGGCAGAGAGCCTGAGACAAGGATTAGGTATATATGAATTGTGGAGGGGGTGTTCTTAGAAGAAAGGGGAGGGAGGGAAATAGGATGGACTAGGGCAAGTAGCTAAGCAAAAATTAATCTCAGCTGGAGTCAGTTTTAGCCTAATCTCATGGGAAGCTCTGGAACATGAATTGTATCACACAGTTGGTCCCAGTTTAAGGCAAGAGGGTGGGCCTTTTGTAACCCCATGTCAGTCACTTAATGGCTGTGGGCTGCCCTGGGTTGGCTGGGAGTTTAGTATTCCAGGCCAGATGGCTTCTGTTTTGCCAGAGCAATTCTCTGAAGGGGCCACGTGAGCCATTAGTCACCACACTTGCAGCAGCAGAGATTGGGTCCACTGGCCTGGTGAAAGCATCTGGTGAAACACCAAAAGTGTCACTATAGAGAGGATGATGTTGTTACATGTTTTCATTAGGTAATGTTCAGTGCCTATATATAAACTGGATAGCAGTTTTTAATCAATTAGTTTTTCAATCATCCAATTAATTAAGTGATATGACCACAGAGCAAAATAATAGTATTAATATAAATACAGGGAAATGAAGTTAAACACTCTTTAAGCCTTCCTTAGGACCTTGGTAATCATTTTAGGCCAAGGGAAAAAAAAAAAAAAGAAAGAAAGAAAAAGAAAAAGAATAATAAGAATAAATTAAAGCCACATTGTAAGCTGAGTCTTTCTCAACAATTTGCAGGGTTTGTCAGAAATATTAAGGGGAATGAGGCTGAATATTGTAAATTGTGTTTGGCAGTTGGAGAATGCCACATCTACCGGAAAATCTTTGCTTCCTAAAAACAGAAGCACTGCCTGATGAAGTCAGGACAATTACAGACATTAATCATTGTAACTGAAAGCTTGTGACTGAATAAAATGGGAGCTGAAAACTCAAAATCTAGTTTGTCAGTAATGGACAGACAATTATGTCTATTAGAACATCCATTGCAGATAAACAATGAGCAGTACTGGTCAAAATCTTATGCATTCTTCTATTTTAAGATGACTGTATTAGTCCATTTTCTGTTGCTATAACAGTATTATCTGAGACTGGGTAATTTATAAGTAAAAGAGGTTTATTTGGCTTATGATTCTGGGACAGCTGCATCTGGCACAGGCCTCAAGCTACTTCTACTCAGGGCGGAAAGTGGCGGGCAGCTGGTGGGTACAAGCAGATCACATGGTGAGAGGAAGCAAGAGAGAGAGAGGAGGTGCCAGGGTCTTTTTAAACAATCAGCTCTCACAAGAACTAATAGAGTGAGAACTCACTCCCTACCCCCCCTCCCCCAGGGAGAGCATTAATCCGTTCATGAGGGATCTGCCGCCATGACTCAATCACTTTCCAACACTGCCACACTGGAGATCAAATTTCCACATGAGTTTTTGAAGGGACAACACATCCAAACTCCATCAATGACTTTGCCCATTGAGAATTGCAGTTTGATTAATTGTAACAATTTTACCGGCATGAAAGAGATATGGAACCATTAACTATTCAGTTAAGAAGGGAGGAGCTGGAAGCCTTGGGGTCCCAGAGTGAGCAGATGCATCAAAATCAGGGCTGGACACTAGAGGCATGCACTGACTGGGAGAAATGGCCCAGCTGAGTTTTGTGTTGAGGAACTGAAATGAACACCCCTCCACACGTGCGCGCACACACACACACACACACACACACACACGCACACACAGCTTACCGTACACATTAACATGACTTTACTATTCCATTGTATTCATTAGCATAACCTTGACATGTCAGGAGAATCCTACCCAGGAAAATAACTTGAAAGTTTATGGCAAGAACCTCCTGAAAGATATACATCAACAGACAGCTTACTCTCTAGGATTCTTCAAACCCCTCACCTCAAAATCTTCACCACCCTGTTTCCACCAATTCTAAACCATTATGCTGTGATCTTTTTCCAGTTCTAACCAAGCTTCTCATTGAAAGACCTTCTTTAAAAAACACTTCCAATTCTCAAAATCTAGCTCTGCCTTTGCTTCTTGAAGACACAACTGAAGCTCTGTTGTGGTGGTGTTCTCCCTTACCACAGTGAAGAATCAACTCAGCATTGTCTTCTCAACAAGTTGTGTTGGTGATATTTGAGGGGCTTGCATTTGACAATGTTCAATAGCCATAGCTTTTCAGGCATAAATCTTAGTGTTTGCTTCTCCATCTTCAATCTCTTACTCCAG
This sequence comes from Cynocephalus volans, assembly GCF_027409185.1. Lineage (NCBI taxonomy): Eukaryota > Metazoa > Chordata > Mammalia > Dermoptera > Cynocephalidae > Cynocephalus > Cynocephalus volans. Next base: position 51,576,478 of record NC_084470.1, read on the forward strand.
GGCCATTTCTTGAGTCCCTGCTTGGTTTGTTTCCATTACTCTAAGCTCCCTCAAAGAAAATGAGAGGGATGCATATACATTTTAAAAGTAGGTGGGAAAATTACATGTGAACCTTTATGCACCTAGCATTAAAGCTTCAAAATATAGAAAACAAAAATGATACGAATACAAGGACAAATGGACAAATCCACAATCATGGCAAGAAAATTAAAAATAGAAATTGACAGAGTAGGTACAAATAAGTAAGAGCATGGAAGATTTGAATAAAAATTAATAATATACACCAAATGTTGTACCCCCAAAAGAAATAACACACTCCTTCCCCTTGAATCACTTTTTACACTTAGCCTCCATGACCCCATCCTCTCAGATTTCCTCCCACTTCACTGGTGCCTCTCTGTTTCTTTTCACTAAAATGACGGATGTTGCACAAGGGCAAGGATCTTTGTTTTGTTCACTGATGGATCCTAAGAATTTGGAACAGTGCCTGGCATATAGGAGGCACTCAATAAATATTCGTTGAATGAATACGTATTTTTTATGCTAAGATGGAACACTGACAAATTTTGACCATGTCTTAGGTCACTAAGGGAGTGTTCCAATTTCAAAAAGAATGAATTATTAGAACACATTTAATGACCAGAGTGCAATCTAATTAGAAATTAACAACCAAATAATACTTTTTAAAAATTCTTTCCACTTTGATATTTTTAAACACTTTTTTATGTCTTTCTTATCTTTCTTCTCTCTCTCTCTCTCTCTCTCTCTACCTCACCTTGCCCTGTGGCCTCCCAACAAGCATCTGCCTGTAATTCCCAGGTGAGACTATACAGTTTATTCCTCCAATATCTTTCAGTTCTGAGTTGCAAGGATACGGTGAAAGTGAAACTCCTGGAAAATGCGGTGTGGTGCTGCTGCTACCAGGTCAACAGAAATTTACACATGAAGTACAGACCACGGCCTGTCCACGAGATCATCAGTTCAGTGAAGGAGAAGCCTAGGAAGGAGAGGAGGTGCAGCATTCTGCATAGGCACAGTGAGTATTTTGTCACTGATCTAAGATAGGGTGTGACCCAGAGTAGGCAGTTACACCAAAAGCCCAAGCCTGGAGACCTGAATGAGTCTTCCACACTGACTATGAGCACTGATCCACCTCTGTGCAAGTTGGTTATGTGGTCCACGTGTCTCCTCCAAGACCAGTTGTGACCATGGACTCTGATATCTGATGCTCACCAAGTTCCCTTTCATTTTACTTCACTGATATGCTTCTTAAATTGAAGGATAGCATACACTCAGAAAAATGTATAAATTATAAGTAAATAGCTTTGCTACGGACCGAATTATGTCCCCCCCAAATTTGTATATTGAAGCCTTAATCCCCAATGTTACTGTGTTTGGAGACAGGGCCTATGAGGAAGAGATAAAGGTTAACTGAGGTCATAAGGGTAGAGTCCTAATCTGCTAGGACTGGAACCCTTATAAGAGGAGGAAGAGGCACCAGGGCGCTCTCTCTGTTCCTGCCCATGTGAGCAAACAGGGAGAAAGCAGTTATCTGCAAGCCAGGAAGTGAGCCCTCGCCAGGAACCAATTGGCTGGAGCCTTGATCTTGGACTTCCCAGCCTCCAGAACTACGAGAAAATACATTTCTATTGTTTAAGCCACCCGGTCTATAATATTTTGTTATGGCAGCTCAAGCAGACTAAACTCAGTGAATTCTCAGAAAGTGAACACACCCATGTTATCACCATCCAGGCCAAGATATAGAATATCACCAGCATCCCAGGAGTCCTCATCACTTCCTTCCCAATCCCTCTCCTTCCCAAAGTCAGCTAACATACAAACTTCTAACACCAGAGATCAGTTTTGCCTGTTTTGGACTTTAAATAAATGGCATCGTACAGAAAATTTAAGAAAAAAAAGAAATCTTCCTGAATAATTCTTGGTCTGAGGACAGAAAAAAGTAGGAAACCACAAATTATTATTATATTAGAAATGAAAGCACAGTATATGAAAATCTGTGATACAATCTAATGGTACTTAAAGGAAAATTTTAGTTTTACATAAATTTATTAGAATAAAAAAACCGAAAATAAATAAACAATAATTTATAAAAAACAATTACATCAAAGCAAAGAAATTAGAAAAAAGATTTAATAAACATAAAGGCCAAAAAGGTATAGAAAACAAAAATCAACATAGATCCATAAAATCAAACACTTGTTCTTTAGAAATACACTCTGCACTGGACATCTTCCATTTGTTCTTCTAGAATCTTCACTCTTCTCCACCCTACTGTGTGTCCTGGGAGACTGATCTCTATGGACTACATCCAGAGGTCACCGACTGAGTTTGGCCAGAGAGGCACCAACTGCAGTTGGGAGGGAGAGGAGAGTCAGGTTAGAACATTTATTCCTCTAGCGCCTTCCCTACAGGCGACTGCCTGTGTCTCTCTTGTCAGATCACAGCTCCTCTCAAGGAAGCCTCTTCCATGACTCTCTCCCTCCAGGTCTCATCACTGCCGCCCCGCCTCACCCATTCATGTCTAGGCGTGATACTGCCGCCCATTACTAGCCCCATGCATGTCCCTACACCCTGCCCACATGTTTGTAAATAAAGAATGCTTTACTAAACGCTCCTCGAATTATTCAATTTGAGTGCGCCTACTGTTTCCTGACTATAGCAAGTCCCCCCAAATTAAACAAAATATAAATTAAATTTTAAAAGTACTTTGCCAAGTTTCACCAAGAGAAGACACACACACACACACACACACACACACACACACACACACACACACACAAAACAACAACAGCAACATTAGGAGCAGTAAAGAAGAAACAATTGCAAATATGAAAAAGTTTTTTTTTTAAAGTATAAATCAATTATGTAAAACTTTAGACAAATAAATTTGAAAATCTAAAGGAAATGGATAATTTTCTAGGACAACATAGATGATCAAAATTGGTTTAAGGAAAAACAAAACAAAACAAAACAGAAAAGAAAAAGCACTCAAAGATCTACCCTAAACAAGGCTCTTAGGGCTAAATTATTAAGTAGAACCAGAGAATGTCTGTGTTACATATATTGTTCTGCAGCATAGAAAAAGATGAACATTGTCCCAACTCTTTTATGAACCTGGTATAAGCCTGATACCAAAATTAGTCAATTAGAAGAAAGTGATTGGTAGATTCTACTTAGGATGATGGCTGAAAAGCTATCCTAATAAATCCTAGCTAATCAAGTCCATTAGTGGATTACAAGAATAATATATCATGCATTTATTCCAGAAATGGAGAGATGACTCAACATTAAGATATCTATTACTGTAACTTGGTGCAGTAAGAGATTAAAGAGAAAAAAAATATCATTATCACACTAGATGCTGAAAACCATTTGATAAAATTTAACACCCATTCCTGGATTAATTTTTTTTTAAAAGCATCTCCTAACAAAACAGGAATTAAAGGAAACTCCCCTATTTTAATGATAGGTATCTTCCAGGAATCTGCAGCCCAGAAAAAGGGGAAGATAAATTAGCCGTAACATGGGACCTCAAAGAAGCAGGACTTTTTTAAAAAAAATTTTTTTACTGTAACATAGTTGAATATACATATCTGCGGGGTACAGAGTTGAATACCAATACTCATGAGCAATATATGATGCTCAAATCAGAATAATTATTATATTCAATAATATATACCGTCATTGTTATTCATGGCTTTTTAACAATTCCTCCCTCCCCCCTCCCTCCCACTTCTAGTAACCTCAGTTCTTCTTTTGAAAGTTCAATGTCTTATTGTGAATGTTGTATCTTTCTTTCTTTCTTTTATTTATGTTTATTGTTTTAGCTCCCACTTACCAGTGAGAACTTTTTTTTTTTGAAATTTTAAGTTACTTTGTTAGTAGATAATATGCTTCATACTTCAAAATTCAAAAGATAAAAGGTTTATAGATAAAAAGCCTGAGTGAGTAGGAAAATGCACACTTTCTTCATTCTCAAAGCACCATCAACACAGAAAACCAACTTCTGTGACCAAAAGTGTAGGGATTTCTCCCCACTGGCAAGCAAGCCTGCAGTTCTTCACAAACACCAGCGGGGTGTCTTCTAATTCAATTCTGAGATTATCCACCCGGAGATAGCATCAGATCCCACAGGTTGAGGGTGACTGCCCTCCACCTCAAATGCCAGTCACAAGTCCAGGCCTCTGGAGCTTCTGACTGACCAGCTATAAATCAGGGTTCCCATAACCCCTTCCTGGGGTTTGGTTAGTTTTCTTGAATGGCTCACAGAACTCAGGGAAACACACACTTACGTTTACTGGTTTATTATAAAGGATATCACAAAGGACCCAGAGGAAGAGATGCATGGGGTGAGGTACGGGGAAGGAGCATGGAGCTTCCATGGGCTCTCTGGGTATCACCCCCTAGGAACCTCCGTGCGTTCAGCTATCTGGAAGCTCCCTGAACTGTGTGCTGTTGGGTTTTTATGGAAGCTTCATTATGAAGGCATGTCTGAAGCAAGGACAACAGTGTAGAAATGTCACTCGACAAAAAATATATGATCTAATGCTAACAGCCTGGGAGGGAAAACCCAGCCAGGACGGTTGGTCAGCACCACGCTCACCCAGTGAGCCACCGGCCATCCCTATATGGGATCCGAACCCATGGCCTTGGTGTTATCAGCACCACACTCTCCCGAGTGAGCCACGGGCCGGCCCAGCCAGGACGGTTTGTTCTGGTTCTTCCTGGCCTCTCTGTACAGTATTCCTCTGCCTGGGTAAGGGGAGGGCCCCTCCTGAGATAAGGGTCTTGTGATCTACAATCAGAGATTTCCTGCCTCAGGGAAAAAAGGGAGCAGGTGAAAGGAGAGCAGAAGGTCAGAGAATAGCATGAGCCAGGAACCATGGATGAAAACCAATATCTAAATATCATAATGTCATGAAGCCTCTCTCTCCCAGCCCATCATCCAGCCACCTAGTTGGCCTCCCCAGAAACAATATTACTAGCTTCTTGGTTATTCTTCAGGAGCTGAAATTTATGCATTTACAAGCAGATTTGTAAATAAGTGTATTTTTTACTCAGTGGTAGTTAATACTAGTTCTTTTCCTTAGCAAAATATTGTTTCATATCAGTACATAAAGAGAATTCTCATTATTTTTTTCTGGCTAAAAAAGCATCACATTGGATAAATATATTATAAATTTGTTCAACTAGTACTCTGCTAAGAGATAGGTTGTTCAAAACTTTTGCTGGGACAAACAATACTTTAGTTAATAAACTTTATATGTGTGTCATTTTGTACATGTATGAATGTATATGTACGATTATGTGGTAAAGAATTCAGCCTCGCCCAAAGAGAAGGTCTGACTTTTGTCTTTGGCTTTTTAAAGATAATCTATGTTATGCTTGATAGGAAGGTCTTTATTTAAGGTGGAGGCTGGCCACACCAGATCTTAGGGTGGGACTGTTCACACCCAACAGTCTTCATGGGGAGGCTGGCCATGCCAGGAAGACCAACTATGTGACTTAGGCAAGGGTCTTGGTTCATGTAGTGTTAGTCAACCTAGGGACTGAGTTCAACCATATGGACAGTGAATCAATCAATCACTCCTATGTAACAGAGACCCAATTAAAACTCTGAACACCGAGGCTTGGGTAAGCCCTCCTGGTTAACAATATAACTTGCACTATATAGGGTCACACATTGATGCTGAAAGAGTAATGTATCCTGACTTCACAGAGAGAGAACAATAGAAGCTGAAGTCTGGAGCCCTCCTGGACACTGTTCTATGTTTCTCTTCCTTTCGTTCATCTCAATCTTTATCCTTTCCCTGTGAGAAACCATAATTATGAATATAACAGCTTTCAGTGAGTTCCGAGACCTTCTAGTGAATTATCGAAACTGAAAGATGTTTGGGGAACCCTACAAACTTATGTCAGAAGTGAGGATCACCTTATGTGGAGACTGTGCCCTCTAATCTTGTAGCTGGCCCTAAACTCCTCACAAGGATAAATCCATGGAAGTAAAAATTTGGGGTCAGAGAGTTGTCCATTTGCAAGTTCAGTAAAGATGAATAAAATATCCTTCACAGAGATTGCGCCAAATTGTATTCCCACTAGCAACAGAGAAGAGATTTTCACAAGGTGGGGAGTGAAAAAATAATCATCACTTCCCTACCCTGGATTGTGAGGGAGTAAAAAGCCACTTCTTGGGAGGACTGTTGACATTAGGGTTTAAAGTCAAAGATGTGGGAAGAACATTCCTAGAAGTGATTGAGGCAGGAGACATGCACAGTGTTCAGGGAAGTGGAGAAGAATGGGGGCTGCATCCAGGACAAAGAAGAACAGAGCACGACAGATCAAAGAGGCAGCGGAGTAGCCACCTTCTAAATGGGGTGCCATGCTCTTGGATGCACCATGGGCTGTGTGAGATCAAGAAGGATTTCCAGACCCTTGGCTTCCTTATGTACTCCTTCATCACATGAGTGTGTCTGAGAAGATGCTTGTAATGCACTGTTCCTGGGAGAGATTCTGACCCTACCTTATCAGTTTTGCAAATACCTTACCTGTGCAGTGATGTGGTTGTCAAGGAGCAGGGATAGTACATTTATGTGAATTTTAAAATGCAGCCAGAATTCTGAGAAAACGTAGCCTGATTTGGTGACTGGGTTTCACCGTGAGAACTGTCATTGCCAATTAGATTGTATGGGAAACATCTGCATAAATTGCATAAGCTAAATCTGCAACTACAATGTTCTGACAAAAATATATTTAAGGCTCATATACAGTATGTGTATCCTGAGATTATATCCTTTGCAGTTATTTAATTTTAAGATGAAAAAAAAGTAGATGTTAATTTAAAAATGTGTGAAGAGAGCATAGTTTTACAAAATTCTTTAACATAAGACATTGAGGAAACTGCAGTAGAAGTCTGGGAAGGTGGATGTCAACTAAAGAAAATAGAGATTTTAATGATCTCTTGGGAATGGAGGGTGGATGCTTGGCTGGAGGGCTGGATTCAGCTGAATGAGAATTAGGAACCTTGGACTCTCCAGCTATTGAGGATGGAAGGAAGGAGGGAGACATAAGAAATTTTTATATTATTCCTTTGAAATCTCACTTGTCTCTTTCAAGCATGTCTTTTTATTTTTATCTTGCCTTTTCTTTCTCTTTGTGTCTCTACCCACCACCTTTTTCCTTCTGTTTATTTCTGTCTACACCCTGTCCCTCCTCTTCGGATTTCCTCTTCTTCATACCATTCCCCCCACCTTGATCTCTGCAACTGAATTAGCATCAGTACTGCCAAGAGAGTGCAGTGAAGTGAGTTGCTCAAGGCACGCCTTGAGCTAGGGGCTGCCTCCTGGGGAGGTGGTCAACCACAGACCAGACACAAAGTTCTGGGGCTTAGCCCACACACTAAGCAACTTTATTGGGTACAGGCATGTCTTATATATGTTTTAGCCAGCTGTAAACCCTTCCCATACCTCCCCGTCTCCTAGGCAACTCAATAGGAAGTCTGTGGTTTGCGGTTAAGCTTTGCAAATTTTTGCTGACCCAGTCTTTTTGCATTTCTGCTGAGAGTCTATATCCTGGAGAGCAAGACTGCCTCCATCTTTAACAGGTGTTCTCCTTCATTTTCCTCCAGATTACTATCAATGGTTTCAAGGAGTTATGATATTCTGTTAACTTTCCACAAGAGTTACTTCATTGCATTAAGATTAAATTTATTTTATCGGACTATGAAAACAATACCTCAGCAGATTTTCTTTTTGCTTCAACTCCTTTTAAACTAATATCTACGTTAATAAAAACAATGTAAGCAAATTATCTTTGGAATAATACACAAGAAAAAAAATGTTGGTTGCCTTTGCAGAGGGGAACTGGGTGATAGGGGCAGGAAAGAAGTCAGACTTTTTACCGTAACACTTTCTATTTACTTCCTATTACAAAAAAATAATAACATAATACAGGCACCTAATTTAAAAATTAATAGCACTAAAAAGATAGTTCTCTGCCGTACCTATCACTATCCCCTTTCTTCAGAAGCATCTACTTCCAACTCTTTCGAGTGCTTCTAATACTTAGCCTCACATTTCTGAATAGGGTGTTCTAGTTGCTACTTCAAGATTTATCAGTTTTAGGGAGTGTCTGTTCATTTCCAGTTATGGTGTTGGAGAGTTTAGTTCTTCTACACACCACCAGCTTCCACTTCTTCTTCTTCACAATACGTTTGTACCGTAGGTTTTTGGTTTAAAAAATAGCCAATGTAAGTATTATTCACTGGTGAGTCAAGTAGTTCTATGATTTGCCTCCTTCCTCTTATAGGTTTCTACTTTCCTTCTGTTTTTATTTGCTTAATTTTCTATGATATTTTTTTCAAGTGAATCCATAGATCTGTTACATCTAATTTTTCCAAATGCCCAAACACATCACATTTCCCTTAGAATTTTTTTTTTTTTTATCCTGTCTATCCTGAGATTATCAATGCTGGTCATCAGCTGTGGCATCCAGGAGCCTCCTTTATTCACACTAATTTTTCACCAAGACCCTGTTACCAATGCAGTCCTACTTGGAAAAGGTAAATTAAATTCTGTTCCCTCAAGGGATATGCCCTCCTCTCCAGGGGACGCCAAAACTCCCTGGCTCTCTTCCCTTGAACTCCCTCTCCTGCTTTACAAGGTAAGTGGAGCTCAAGGTGTCAGTATACTTCATTCTCCACCAGAACACATGTTAACTTAGCCAACTTGCTTATTGGTAGACAAGTATTTGTCTATACGCCTAGTATCATAGTGGATGCAAAGTACCAGCCATGTTCCCTAATGTCAAAGACTTTGCAATCTCATGTAGCACAGAGGTGAAACAGAACTAACAATTAGTAAAAAGTCTCTTTTCATCTCTGATTGATAATATTTTCACACCTTAAATGTAGTAGTCTCTGTAAAAGTCTATACTTTTTGCTCTCTTCTTTTGTCTCTTTACTCTCTTACCTTGTATACCAGATATAACATTAACATTTCCTTGTATCACCTGGGTATGCTTATAATTTTTTGGAAACTCTCTCATTTTGTGTCCAAAGCTGACTTTTAACAAGTTACTTAATCTTGTTGCATATCAGGGTCTTCATATATGAAATGAGAGTAATAATAGACGTTGTCTTATAAATTTGTTGTGAGCATTAAATGAGGAGATTAATGTGAAGAATTTAGCTTAGTTCCTGACACTTGGTTCATAGTCAATAAATATTAGCTATAGTTTGTACATTGGAATTTTTTATTACCATCATTACATCATTTTATATGGTCAGAGAAAAGAATCTTAAAGCATCATTTCACCATCTTCTAGTAGTTGGTGTAATTATTAAGAAGTCTAATGCCAATCTGACTTCCGTTCTTTTGTCAGGGACCTGTTTCTCTCTCTCTAATCTCTACCTCTCTCTCTCTCTCACCTTCTTTCCATCTCAATGTTTTAAAAATTCATAGTGACACGGCTTGGTTGTTTCTTGTTCCATCCATTGTGCTGGGCACTCAATTTAGCACTTTCAATCTGGACGTTCCTTTTCTCCAATTTGGGGAATTTTCTTCTACTTCTTCAATAATTTTTTTCCCTCTATTTTCTCTGTTCTATTTCTGGAACTTCTAATTGAATGCTGTACTTCTTGGATTGATCCTCTAATTTTCTTATCATTTCTCTCCCATCTCTTTATCTTTATCTTTTTATAATGCATCCTAATATATTTCCCCACCTTTATCTTCCAAATAATCGATTGAATTCGTCACTTTATCTATCATGCTTTAAATGTCCAACAGAGTGTTTCATTGAGTTCTAATATTTCCTGTTCCACAGCAACTCTTTCTTCCTTAATGGATACAGTATCTTCAAACCTCTCTGTGAAGCTTAATGATTGTGGGGTTTGCTTTTTATCTCTTCTGCTGCTACTTGCACTGTCTTAGTTTTCTGAGTTTCTTTTTCTGAATCTTTTAATTATTGTTGTTGGTTTCTGTTTTCTCTCCCTCTGTCTCTACTCTGCCTTGGCTGTTGGTTCATATTTACTATTAATCATTCAGCCTGAAGCTGAGGTCTTCAGTACCACCAGGTACCAAACCAATCATCCAAACTAGATTCCCAGAATCCAGGCTGTTTCGAGGAGATTATCACAACACCTGTCTATAATCTCCTGTGATGAAGCTGTGAAATGATTTGGTCATGAGAAACTCAGTTGATTAGCCAGACCACCCTTTTTAGACTTAGGGCCTCCCATCTCCTTTAGAGTAAGGCTTTGTACAAAACACCCCCAATTACTCCTTTATGATCCCAAGTCAAGCCCATGTTATACCTTAGGGGAGAGATGTGATCACTATTAGGCCATCTTTTTATGAATTCTCAACATCCTAGGGCAATTTTCCTTCCCAACTAGACATCACAATTTACTCCAATGCTTTAATTAAAAAATTTTTTTCTCCATACCCAAACAATAACAGTAAAACAAGTGAGGGCATGCTTTCTGCAGAGAAAAAGCGATAAAACCAGATCAGCAGAATTTAATCATCACAGATCAGGGTGAAGGGCAGAAAGATGAGAGCTGAAACTCCCAGGAAGATGGCATTTGGTAGACAAGTTCTTGCATCTAAAACTCAGATACTCAGCTGGAGGGGTCCCAAAAAGACACAGTGCAAGGTATTGTTTTGATAGGAAATGAACACCAGCAACTGTATGCTGGGTAATTTTGTAGAAAAATATAAGTAAATTAAGAAAAAAGTTTAAATATTAATAGCCACAAAAGATGAAAATATTAAATTTCTTCCAAAATCTGAAAATGTTTCAGAAGAACATTATAAACAACATTCCCATTTTAACAGGAAACAGTTAAAATACAGTATGGCATTGGAGGGAATCTTACTTTCCATCATATACCCTGTTGCAAAACTTCTGTGTGGGGGGCAAGGGTGTCTGTTCATTTAAATTGCCTGTCAGAGGCCCACCCAACCAAGCAGGAACTGAGGGCCTAGGAGCTATGGGCCTGAACAGGCTGGGATGTCCAGGTACCCAAAAGGTAGAAGTAACTCAGCTGAGAAACCAGAGCAGTGTCAGGGGCCCAGTGCAAAGGTTATAGCATAGAACTTCCTCATTAGGGTTGTCCTGGGCTGGTTGAGTTGCATCTGGATGCAGGGTCCACCCCCTTGGCTGTAATTGCTAACGTTGTAGGAATGACTCTGGCTTTCGGTGCATAGAGTAGCAGGTGTGGGAAAGTAGAAATCGAAGGAGTAGCCGGCATCCCCCACTAATGGTATCCTGCAGTCCACTTCCAGCCCTTGTGCCAGTTGCTAGTGCATGTGGAGCAGGTGCGGTTGTTTTCTCACCAGCTTTGCACAGGGGCACAATCAGATCCATTCTTTACACCAACTCTGGTCTACCTGCTGAATTCAGTGCCTCAGGCTGAGGGAGCACTCACCAAGGTAGGTGTCCTGGATGAAGGGGCATTTGCAGGTGGGTACCATCTCTGTACAGTGGAGCCAGTGAATCTGTTCACATGGGTGTATCCTCGTGGCTTCCTACAGCAGCAGGTGTTCTTCCAGGGGCTGCACTGCTCATGCAGCTTGTCCTCAGAGCTGGCTTTTCCTTGTGGTGCTTGGCAGACACTGAGAAGGTCAGTCTTTGCCTGCAAAGTCCTGGGCTGGGCACTCCACATCGTGACCACCAGGACCAAAAGGAGTAGCAGCTGTGTTGTCATCTGCTGGGCTATATCTGTCCCTGAATCCTGCAACAGCGTGGGATTGTCAAGTCTTCTAAAGACCTCAGCAGGTAGAGGGTCTCTGGACCCAAACTTATTTTTAATCTTTTACCTTCTCAAAAAAAATTATTTAAAAGATGAAAAACCTAATAAAAAAAAAAAGGGTAAATGATATGTACTCCCAATTCACCAAAATGAACAAACAAAAACAGCAAATGACCAATAAAATATGAAAAGATATTTTAAAAATACTGTCAATGTTTGGATATGGTTACATCATTCTATCTTTGTTGTAAAAATAAAAGGTGTAAAATTTAAAATTTCCCCAGGTCTCATATTTTCACTGGTTTTTCTAAAGCCAACAAATGCCTTTCCCTTGGCTCATGACATATTTTTTATATCAAGAGAGCAAGGTAGGCTCACAATTTCAAGATAAAAACAAACTCAAAGAAAAAAGTGCCAAAATATATTTACTTTAGTCCCATTGCCTGTTTTCTTTAATCCCCATTATCCATGGTCTGATTATTTTTGGTATTGAGTTCTTGATAATATCTGCAGCTGTCAGGGTAATTACCAATGTCATCTCACCGTAATGGTTTTAGAGCTTGAAATTTCTATATTTAAAAATCACATAATATCTCACAGCTAAAACTAAAAATTTAAGTTAAAAGTACAGGCTAGTAATCTATACATCACATCTTCTGACTTTGCTCTGGAGTATTTTTAAAATTACATTATTCAAAGGAATGCATTTTTCTCTGCCCTCTTCTCCATAAAGAATAATAGGAGACAAAAATTTTTAAATGTGAAAACGTGAGAAAGGCCTTTGAGGATAAAATGTAGTTCATCTACCTCTGAATTTTCTCTCCTTCATTTCATCAGTTAGACATTAGAGTGGATCTCAAAGAATTGGACATGTAGCATAATTTAATATGTAACATAGCCAGTGTGCCTGATTGTATTCAAACTCATCTGAGCTATTTCAAGAACTTCATAGGTCCTGAACATTCTTGTTTTTGAAAGCTCTGCTGATAGTCTTATCAAATCTTTTAAAGTGCACTCATATAAATATTTATTAACATCTACATTGTCCCAGGCATTGTTCTAGGAACTTGGCGTACATTAGTGAATAAAAGTAAGACCCCTACCTTTGTGAAACCTTTATTCTATACAATTTATATCCAACTAAGGAAGCGTCAGGTTGAATTAAATTGAGTTTAATTGAATGGTTGGCATGTTATGTTAGGTAGACACTTACATTAGTAAGGTCAGTCTAGACTGTGCTAGAGCGTAGCTTAGATAATTGAACAACCAATCCCCCAAATCTGTGGTTTAACATAACATGAGTTTATTTCTGGCTCACTGCATGTGCAGTACAGTTTGGAGGAGCTCACTTGGGAACCCAGACTTCAGAAGGCATCACCATCTTGTGGTGGTCTGTATCTTGTAACTGCACCTGTGAGAACATATGCCCTCTTCAATCCCCATAACTGAGGAGTAAGCTGGACAATCATGCACTGAGTCTTAAATGCTTCATACCAGAACTGATAAAGGCCATACTCAATGGCCAGAACTAGCCACAGCCCTGCCTAACTATAAGAGGCTGAAAAATGTGGGTAAGCCCAAGGATATTCATGAGCAGTAAATGTCCCAGCAGCAAAACTTACTTAATATTTATTGAGTTTCTTTTGCACTTTTCCTTTTATATCTTAAGGCCAATAAATGTTTTCCAAGTCTCAAATGTTTGTGTGAAGAACTCATAGGCCCTAAGCACTGTTCCTATAATTACAATAGTTTGTATTTACTGAAAGCTTATTACATACCAGGAGTTGTTTTAGGTGCTTTACATGTGCACACAAAGGTGTTGATCATTTACTGTTCACAGCAACGCTGCATCGTAGTTACTGTCCCTCCCCCATTCTACAGATGAGGAAAAGGAGGCACAGAAAGGGTAGGTCACCTGCCCAAGTCACACAGCTAGTAAATGGCAATGTCCGAGTTCATGCTGCTCTGTTACACTGCCTGTAAGACACGAAGGGTAAACAGTATTTATCTTTTCTGCCTGTACCAACACTTATGGTAACAATAATGAAAGAGGAGAGAAAAGAAAGAGGAAAAGCAAGACCTCTCCTGCTCAATTCAAGGCCAGAGTGACCAGTTCTCATTCTCTTTTGGGTGTGTTTCCACCCAGAACAGTGCTATAAAGAGACGGGAGAAACAGGAGATGGCCCTCATCCTTTAACAGCTGAGATGGCAGTACCCTCTACAGTCTGCATCCCCAGGAAGTGGGATAAAGCAGTTGCCTGACCAGTGCTGTCCTAACGGAGTTTATTCTGTGTCCGAATTAATTTCTAATGTGGGTAAAGAACAGAAGATATTAAACAAACAGATAAAGTTGACCAAGGCATTGATTTTTCATTTTTTGTGCCCCAAACAAATATAAACATAGCCGATTCACTCAAGACACTGCCTTGCCCCAAACCTGGCAATTAGAGATCTACAGAACATCCATGACTCAGCACACCCATTCACAGCGCCTGCTGTTTATTTCTGGTTTTGTATTCAGCACATCATCAGGAAGGGCAAGCAAGTCTCGGCAGCATGCAAGCATGCACTAACGTGGACGGGCCCACTCCCTGGAATAGAGCTCACACTGTGTGGTCCCACTACATGAAGTGCAAAAACAGGCAAAGTTTCTCTATGCTGATCAACATCAGAATAGTGGTTATCCTTGGGAGGAGGTACAAGGAAATATTCTGGAGTGATGGAAATGGTCTGTATCTTGAACTGGGTGGTGTTTCACATTAAAAAATTAATCAAACTAAGCACTTAAAATTTGTACATTTTACTGTATATAAAGTATTCCTCAATAAACATACTCTACTTCCCTCCGTCACTAGAAATCACTAATCAGGTGGTATATGATTGTACCATAATGGGGTCAGATGAACAAGGGGTTACCTTTACCACTCATTAGCTTGCATAGGTGGTATTAGCTGGTGACCTTGGGCAAATGGTTCATCTCTCTAAGGCCATAAAAAAGAGCTAGTCCTTGTGCTTCCTGCAGATGTTCACAGCTAGACCCCCTTTAGTCCTGGGCACAAAATCTCTATGCTGTATTTAATATATATATTATATAATATATATTTGTTGTTGTTGCTGCTGTTGTTGTTTTAAATACAATATCCTTGATGTCCTATCAGTACTGAAGACAGAATTATTAGCATCCAACAACAGGTTTACAGTACCTAAAGGTAGGAAGAAACTAATCTTCAAACAGTCCCAGAGATAAAGTGGGGAAGGGCTCCAAGAGGTGGACACCTGGGACTCCAAACTTACAAACTTAGGAGTTGCTCCTGTAGAAGTTATAGAGAAAAAAAGGTAAGAAGTGGGGAACACTGCTGCTCTGGAAGCTCACACACCTACCCAGGGCCAGCCCACTGTGTTTGGCTGTATAGGCTGCACTCTGAACAACTTCGGTGCTGTAGTCCACATGCATTGTGTCCCCTGCAGTTGGGTTGTGTAGGATCACCATGAAAGGTACCATTAGAAGGCTGAGGACTCTCCAGGCAAATATCCAACCCCTCCTAAAGGAGAACCTCTCAAGTCAGAACCTCACCTTGGCTTTATTAACTCTTCACCTGGTGATTTCTCAAAAAAGCAAAGCCATCACCATAGTAGGACTTTGTTCTGTTTCTGAGTGCCCCATTCAACTCCACCCAGTAATATCCCAGGAAAACTTAAACCCAGTAATGCCTCTGGATACCCACAGGATGGAGTGTGAAACTCTGCAATTATACTTGGGGAAATGGGGACTTTTGAGCTGAGTCATGTTAGTGACACACACCACTCACACACACACACCTTGTATCTGCTAATAGTATTATTAGTATTAACATTGTTAAAACTTTTAACTGTGGCTTATTTGGGGTTTTGATATGGCAAAATACTATGAGGGTGCATAGAAAGGGCTGGGACAAGGACTGAGGATTTTTAAAATTTTGTATCTGCATTTTGAAAATTTGTGAGGCCTCAGGAAACTAAAACCCTTCATGCAAACTTTTTACAAATTTCCTTTTGCCTTTATTACTTGGTGAGACATAAGCTGAAAGAGATCTTAAATCCAAATTGTTAAAAATGGTGAACAAAATAAAAAGGACAACAAAAAACCCCAAAGCTATTTTCTCCAAAAAGTTGGAACTGAGTTTTACTGTCTCACTCCACACGTTACAGCAAAGGGAGGACGTGCAAGGGCTTCCCAGCCCTCCTGGCCAGGACACCTATATCTTTGGGCCTTGAGGGGCTAGGAGGAGGGATGCTTGCTTCTTCCATGAAAATCTTGTTTTCTTCCTTACAGAAACATGTTAATTTCAGAAAGAGAGAAAATAATGATTTCCTAGCTATAACGAATAAATTTAATGAGGAAGTTCATCCATTTCTCTCAGTCTTTTCTTTATCTTTTGCCCTTTTATTCTTTTATAAAGCTCTTAGTAGATTTGCTATCAAAGTTGATTGTTTAGGCAAATTTTAAATATTGCCCAAAAGGGATTGGCTCAAATTTTCATACATATCTACATGGATCCTAGATTCAACTGAGAAAACTAGATTTAGAGCTTCTCAGAAATATATGGATTTGAGGGATGTGTGGTTAATGGTGAAGATTATTGCTTGAAAAGTTCTGCTTTTGTATTTCTCAAAGTGTGTGTATAAGAGTATACATGTGCACATATTTTGTTGTTACTATTATCTGGGGGATATTTTGTGATATTGGATAAAACTGCAACTCTCAGAGGAAATATCCACAGCAGTCATTAAGACATCTTTCAGTTCTCTTGAAAAGTTTATTTACCAAATGACAAATCACCTATCAAGTGCCATAATGACACTGAAGCCAATATTCATAGAGCTATTATTATATGTCAAGGCTTGAGTTACATACTTTACATTGTTCAGTAATTTAATCCTCAAACAAAACTGTACAATTTGTATATAATCCTCAAAAAACTATTTTTATATAAATTCTATTAGTTACATAATCCTCAAAATAAATCTTTTTTAAAAGGGTAATTTATAAGAAGCTTATAAAGAAACCAAAGCAAAAAGGAGTCAAATAATTGACTCAACATCACACTGTGGGTAAGGAATGCAGTATTAATGCATAGAAACACAGCCTATCTTCAGAGCATAGTTCTGACCTGTGTGTCAGCTAGACTGGTTCACTTGCTGCATCATGAGTTCAATCATGATAACAGTTCTTTTTCTGAAGCTCTCACAACAGGTGACTCTGAACATTCGGACTGGGATTCGGCTCAGTTCAAATCAATAAACATGGTGCTCATTAGTCTCCAAGCTATGGACTGGGACTAAAGAGCTCTCAAGAAGTTTGCAGTCTGGTGGAGGAAAGAGAAAACATTAATCACTGTAACACCAGGTAGCAATGGATAAGTAATAGAAGAGAACAAAATGCAGAGAGTTAGGTCTTCTGTCAACATGGCAGACTGAGTTGATGTGAACAGTTCTCTCCTCCAGACAAGCACATAGAAATGGTACATGAAATATGATGCAAACAAATTGTTGGTACATAGCTGAAGTCAAAATAAGGAAGAATAATTCCCAGACACTATAAACAAAGAGAGAATTCAAGGCCAAAAGGATAACCATGAGCTAAAAACCACTGTAGTCCAAGGAGATGGCAGACACTTCAATGGCTAGTGGATGAAATTCCAAGAGATATGAAGGCAAGATAGCTGGAGGAAGCCCTCTACATAAAGCCCAGATCCTGTAAGACTGCCCTATACTTAATAAAGACACGTGAAAAATTATATCCACTAAACCAAGAAAGCAGAAATGAAACTTCTTTCTAAGACCTTGAGTTGGGGAAAAAAAAATGTCACTTCTAAGAAACCTAAACCCCTAGCCTGTGTCATATACCAATGAGGGGTCTGAATTTATATGTCTATAGGGTGCCATAAGTGTAAGGCAAGGAATTATCATAAAGCCCAGTCCAGGATCCTAGGGTTGAGGCCCCTAGGCTTCCTACAAAAGAAAATTCAAAATTATAGAGACACTTTCATAACCCAGAGTCCACAGAACTTCCACTCAGAAAACAACCCACCTAGAAGATAACATCATGATAAAAGATCGTGAAGAGTAAGAGGAAAGATATCACCATAAAGGAGAATCAGGAAATTTAGCAAACAAATTAGCATTAGAAGCACTTAAAAGAAGAAAAAATAAAAGCAAAAATTGAAGATTAGGATTTAAAAGGGAAGGAAAAGCAGAATTGAAAAAGAACCAAGTAGAAATCCTAGAAGTAAAAATATAGTGATAAAATTTTAAAAGTTATTGAATGGTTTAGGCTATATAGACCCTGCTGAAGAGAAAATTATTGAGCTGGAAGACTGACATAAGAAAATTATTTCCAAAGACTGTACCCTTTACCAAACTACAGTCAGCTTCCTTTGAGCCCTCTTCTATACTGAAACTCAACCTTCGCCTCATTCTGTCTTTGGCTCCATCGCTTGATATCTATCTGATCAGGTACCTCATTCCTCACCTTTTATGTATAGGTCCTTGGCCTCCCTTTAGCAAGAACCTGCAAGGCCAGTTTAGCAAGAATCTCCCTACCCTTGATGTCTTCTCATAGTAATTTTTTATCCGCTTACTCCTTCACTCGGCTTGTTGGCTGTAAATGCCCAACTGTCTTTGCTGTATTCAGAGTTGAGTGCAATTTTTCTCTCCTATTGCAGTAGTCATGAGCTCTATTGCAATAGTCTTAAATAAAGTCTTCCTTACCATATTAACAAGTATCAGAATAAGTTTTCTTTAACATTATCCAGAATGTAACACAGAGGTATTTTTAAAAAATTAAAGACATGGGGGAGAAAAAAGAAGGCCCAAAATGCTTCTCACTGGAGTTCCAGAAAGAGAATAGAACCTATGTAGCAGAGGCAATATTTTTAGAGATAAAAGCTGAGAAGCTTCCAAAATTAAGGTATGAATTTTCGAATAAAAGGATCGTACAGAATCCCAAGAAAAAATAAATAAATGCAAATTATTAATTCATTACAGTGAAGTGACAGGTCAAAAATGAGGAGAAAACCTTAAAACCATTCAAAAAGAAAACACAGATTATCTCACATGGAACTACAAGTAGGCCGACTGTATTTATCATCAGCAATGATAAATGACAGAAGACAATTTAATATCATCAAAATACTGAAGGAAAATAACTGTCAGCATTGAATCCTATACCAACTAGATAATTATTCAAGAATGAGGATAAAATAAAACGTATCAGTCAGGATTGAACAAGAGAAGTAGAACCAGTAGGAGATAGATGATGGATGAGTGGATTGATAGACAGACAGATTTACCATAAAAAAATTGGTTTATGCAGCTGTAGGGGCTGACTAAGAAAGTCTCTAAAGAAGACAGTCAGGAAGGGAAGTATTTATTTATTTGTTTATTCTTTTATTTTTCAGTCTTTTTTCTATGCCTTCATTTAAAGACCTTCCAAACAATTGAGGTCCACCCTAGATAATCTCCCATTTTAATTAATTTAAAATCAACTGATCAAAGACTTTAATTGCATTTGTAAAATCCCTTCACAGCAGCACCTAAGTTAGTGTTTATTTGAATAATTGAGAGAAGGTATATGTCTGCTACAAAATGGCTCCAGCTCTTGGAAGTGAATATTTCTTGCAGCCCTCGGTAAATGGAAACATAGTAGAAAGGGGATTATGGGAACTGTAGTTTAGTCTAGCCCAGGTGACGGCTCAGAAAACAATCACTAGAAAGGTATTTAAAGATGAGGACTTATAGTGCATAACCATTCCTACACTGGACAAAATACTAAAGGATGTACATGTGTCACCTATCAACAGGGATATGTTCCGAGAAATACATCATTAGGAGATTTTTGTCGTTGTGCAAACATCATAGAGTGTACTTACACAAACGTGGATAGTATAGCTTATTACCTAGGCTATACAAGTGTACTTCTAAAAGTTCATGGTAAAATAGCATTGAGAGATAATATGATTTTTTCCACAAATTTTTTATATACCTTCACATAGTATAGCCATTATAATCTTATGCAACCACCATCATATTTGCAGTCCATCATAGACTAAAACAGCATTATGCAGTGCATTGCTGTGTTTCTATAGAAAGGATATTGAACTCAGAAGGAAGGGAGGATCTGCAGAAAGCCATGGTGAGGTTGTGGTCTCTAAAGACTACTCCACTAAAAGCAACTGGGGCTTCTTAGAGAAATGACTAATTCCAAGTCTGGGACAGAAATGAACCAGATGAACCTGAGACATTTTATCAGCCTGAAAGCAAAGAAGCTGTTGGTGGTAGCTGACTTTCAATATAGCCTCCAATGATACTCATCACTCAGCATCAACAGACTTGTGTAGTCTCCTCCCACACTAAATTATGATTGGTCAATGTAGCCAGTAGACTATGGCAGAAGTGAGTATGTGATTTCCAAAAGTAAGTTGTCAGGGGTATTGTTTTGCCTTGTTTTCTTGCATCACTTACTCTGGAAGAAGCAAATCATCATGTCATGAGGACACTCAGGCAGCGTTGTGAAGAGGCCCACATGGGAAGGAACCAGCAACTACCACCAGCGTGCTAGCAATGTGAGTGAGCCACCTTGCAGGTAGATCTTCCAGCCCCAGTCAAGCCTTCAACTGACCTCAACCCAACTAACCTTTTATCTGAAACTTCAAGAGACCCTGAGCATAAATGCCCAGCTAAACCACTCCCAAATTTCTGACCCATGGAAATTGTAAGAAATAAGAAATATTTGTTGTTAAGTCACTAAGATTTGGAGTAATTTTGTTACACAGCAATAGATGTTTAACACATTAATGGAGATATGTCAAAAGGACACAAGAGCCCAGTTGAAGAGACTACTGCTGTCCTAATATACAACAATTTGGGCATGAAATATGAATAAGACTGTGATTGAAACACACCAAATTATATAGATAATTATATAAATACATAGAGAGGTACACAAATAGATAAATACATGTATAGACAGAAAGTAGTAATCATTTATCTTGCCTCACCTGCATTAAGGTATTTTGGGGTAACCAAATAGTAGAATGAGTGAAAGTTCTTGTTTATAAAAAAAATAATTCCAGCCAATAAATGCAATAGAAATTGTAGAATTAGAAGCACACCATTTTGTAACCCCTAGGGAAATAGTGGATCTAGGAAATGATTATCAAAGCCTACTGGAATGATCAATTTTGAGGTTGATGGGGAATTTATACAATGGAAGAAGCAGATGAACACCTGAACTCCCTGACATCTCTAAAAATAGGGCAACCAGACACTATGCATCTCATGATAAGGTATAATAAATAGTAAGGGCATAAAACTACCTGTGAAGTATTCTTGCCAAAAACAATCAAACCTGATTCTAATTAAGCTTTGAGATCTAACTATATTGGGACAGTTTAGAAGACAAATGTCCCAATGTCCCAGTTTGTCCACTAAATCAATGACGTGGATGTGGCAGAGTGAATGGAGACTGTAATAGAATTTTTAAAAAACGTAAGAGATAAAAAATTAAATGTATGATATGAATTGTTTAGATCCTGATTCAAATAAACCAACAAAAGACAGCTATTATATGATGCAATTACTATAAACTCTGTTATGTGGAAAGGAATGGGAGTTATTTTTAAATGTCCTTATCAGTTTACCAGTGAAATGACATGATGTCTAAGATTTGCTTTAAAATGCTGAAGAAAAATAAATGTTGGCTGGGGGAATATAAAAGAAACAAGATTGGCAAAGCGTTAATTATTGAAGCTAGATTATACTGCACTATTTTCTTTATTTTTGTATATTGTTAAGAATTTCTATAGTAAAAAAATTTTTAAAGAAGCAATGGAGAGCAAAGAAATTGGTAAACATAAGAATTGAATGTAACAATAAATCACTAAATCATGGAAGAATTCTGTATAATTTATGTAGATATTCTGCCACCGGGAGGTGGAAGATAATTCGACACCCCTTAAGTGTGGGATGCTTGTAGCGATTTCCTTCTAAAAAGTGTGATTTGGAAAAGGAGGAGAAAAAAAAGACTAACTTTGCAGTTAAAGTTAAACCTGACAAACACTACTTCAGCCAGGTGATCAAGGTCAAGACCATCAGTGATGAGTCATGTTGACAGCACGGACCCTTGGTATGATGTGATGAGAATGGCCCTTTACCTCTATGGTCTTTATCCCCAAAACTCATAACCCCTGTCTAACCGTGAGAAAAACATCAAACAAACCCAAATTAAAGGACATTCTACAAAATACTTGATCAGTGTTCCTCAAACTTGTCAAGGTCATCAAAAATAAGAAAAATCTGAGAAACTGTCACAGTCTAGAGAAGCCTAAAGAGAAACGATGATTAATTGTAATGCAGTATCTTAAGTGTGATCCTGGGGCTGAAAAAGGACATTAGATAAAAAACTAAGGGAATCTGAATAAATATAGACTTTAACTCATAATAATATATACTAATATTGATTTATTAGTTGTGACAAATGTACCACAGTAAGATTAACAATAAGGAAAACTGGGTACAGGGTATACAGCAAACTCTCTGTAATACTCTAGCAAATTTTCTGTAAAACTAAAACTATTCTAAGCTAAAAGTTTATTTAAAAAATAAATTACTACTTCTGAGGAAGTAAAAAATACAAAAGTAAAATTAAAGTATCTCCAGACCTCTTAGATCAAAGTCACTAGAGATGGATATCAGGTAGTTATTTTTTTTAAAGTGTGTGTGTGTGTGTGTGTGTGTGTGTGTGTGTGTGTGTGTGTGTGTGTGTGTGTGTGTGTGAGAGAGAGAGAGAGAGAGAGAGAATTTTGTGTCCCCCCTAAAATTTAAATATCGAAGTCCTAACCCCCAAAATTTAAATATTGAAGTCCTAACCCCCAGTGTGACTGTATTTAAAGATAAGGCCTTTAAAGAGGTAATTAAGGTTAAATGAGGTCGTAAGAGTGGTTTCATAACCTAGTAAGTTTTATGTGCTTATAAGAAAAGGAAGAGACACCAGAGAGATTTCTCTCCTCTCTCCACATGTACACAGAAGAAAGGCCTTGTGAAGACACAGTGAGAAGGTGGCTGTCTGCAACCCAATGAGAGAAGCCTCACCAGAAACCAACCCTAATGGCACTTCCATCTTGGACTTCTGGCCTCCAGAACTGTGGAAGCATAAATTCCTGTTGTTTGTCACCCACTCTGTGGTATTTTGTTATGGCAGCATAAGCGGACTAATACATTAGACATATAGCAACAAAAGTTGAAGATGGGAAAGGTGATCAGAATGATTGCTGTTATGAGTTAAATATGTCCCCCAAAGCTTCATGTATTAGAAGCTTAATCCCCACTGTAACAGTGTTAAGAGGGTGGAAAATCCTATTATGGTAATTGAAAGGTGGGATCTGATTAGATTGGACCCCAGGACTTTGCACTGGTGAATGAATTGATCCATTCATGGAGTAATAAGTTGATGATTTAAAGTGCGGACATGGGTATGGTTCTAACAGCTTTATAAGGGGAGAGAGTGAGCAGGTTAGACCTCTTGCTCAGCCCATTGCCATATGATACCCTGGTTGTCATGGGACGCTGTAGAGCTCTCACTAAGAAAAGGCCCTCACCAGATGCATCCTTTGGACTGTGAACTTCCTACCCTCTGAACTGTAAGAAATAAATTTTATTTCTTTGTAAATTACCCAGTTTCAGGTATTCTGTTATAAGCAGCAGAAAAAGATGTTGATTATTAAGTGTGCATTTTATATCTTTGTTATGTCAAGCATACATGTTAAAAACCAAAGGGTAACCAATAAAGGAATAAAATAGAATGTACACATTCAAACTAGTGAATAAAGAAAATTCAATCAATTCTAATGGGAGGCAAGAAAGAAAGGAAAAAGAAGCAAAAGCAATGCGATAAAGCACATTAAATATATCACTAAATAAGATGCTAGAAAAAGTAATGACAGTATATCAGTAATCACAAATTCACCTTAAAAATGGAAATGTGTTAAGAGGCACGTAAAACCTAGTGACACACAACCTAGCTTGAAGTAAAAGGATGGAAAAAAAATCTACTATGTGAATCAGTTTGGATCTCAGCAGAATCCAGATCAGATGGTTCAAAAGACTTTAGGGACAACCTACATAGGGAAGCAGGTTCAGAAAGTAAAACAGCCATCAGAAACAGAGAGAAGCTGTTGCCACTCTCAGGCTGGAAGGAACAAGGGGAAGATCAGTATTGCCAGGCTGCTGAGAGCTCTCCACAGGAGCTGCAGTAACGGAGGGACATGACTCCTGCCAAATAATGCAGCTCAGAGTGGGCAGAAAGGGGCAAGGAATACTTGACCCCCTTCACCCTTCCATCTCCTGCCTCCCATGGCAATCTAAGCACAGGCAGCTGGCGAGGGAACTGGAGTGATGCAGTTTGTAGGCCAGAGCAGGTAAGAAAAGGGTGGAGAATGCATCCAGTAGACAAAGAGCATAGCAGTATTCATGTCTGATAAAAAGGACTTTAAGACCAAAGCATTATTAGGAGTAAAGAAAACCATTGTTTAATGATCAAAGGAACAATTCACCGGGAAGATATAACAATGCTGTGCCTATACAAAACTAACATAGTCTTTGGTATATAAAGAAAATATCACAGGGGTTACAAGGAGACAGCAACAAATACACTATCATAGTGGGAGGTTACAACATAAATCTCCCAGAAAGTGATGGATCCAAGTGACAAGAATTTTCTAAGTCTGTAGAAAAATATGAATAACCCAAGAAGAGTCATATAATGGACATATATAAAATTGTACTCCTAATAATTTAAAACATAGTGTTACTGAAAACCCGCCAAATGTCCTTCAGCTGATGAATAGATGAACTGTGGTATATCCATACAAATTGAATATTATTCAGCAATAAAAAAGAAATAAATTGTTGATACATGTTGATACATAGACGAATATCAAATGCATTATGAGAGTGAAAGAAGCCAGACTCAAAAGGTCACATACTATAGGATTCTGTTTATACATTCTGGAAGAGACAAAATTAAAGGAACATGTATTAGTCCATTTCTGTTGCCTATAACAAAATAAGTGGAACTGGGTAATTTATAAAGAAACAGTATTTATTGCTTACAGTTTCAGAGGCTGGGAAGTCCAAAGTCCGGGGAACACATCTATTGAGGGTCTGGTTCTTGGTGGTAACTCTACAGCGATGCAGTGTATCATATGGCAAAAATGGCAGGAGCAGAGAGAGCTAACCCCTCACTCTTTTTCCTTTTAAAGCCAACAGAACCATGCCCATGACCACCATTATGTTTGTTCCACCGTTGTATCTTGGCAGTAGATAACTTGTTTGGATTTCAGAGATGGGACCTTGAGACTTTGAACTTTTGTGTTAAAGCAAGTTAAGACTTTGGGGATGGACTGGATGCGTTTACCTGTGAGAAGGACATGAGCTTTAGGGGCCAGGAGCAGAATGCTTAGGGCTGAATTGTGTCCCGCAAAGTCCACATATTATAAACAACACCCACTGTGACAATGTTAAGAGGGTAGGAAATCCTATTATTGTAACTGAAATGTAGGGCCTTGAAGAGGTATTTGGATTGTGAGGACAATGCCCAAGTAAGTGGATTAATCCATTAATAGTTTAATGGTGGTTGTGGGTATGGTTTGGAGGGCTTTAAAAGGAGAGTATGTGAGAGTCTCTTTCTCTCTTTGCTCCACCATTCTGCCATGTGAGACCCCATGTCACTGTCACCGCCAACAAGGTGTTCACCAGATGTGTTCCCTGGACTTTGGACTTCCCATCCTCTGAAACTGTAAGCAATAAATTTCACTTTCTTATAAATTACCCTGTTTTGGGTATTTCTGTTATAAGCAACAGAAAGGGACTAATACAGAACAGAAAACGTATCAGTGGTTGTCAGGGGCTGAGGGTGAGGGAAGGGTTAACTACAAAAGAGCAATACAAGGGAATTTTGGGGGGGTGATAGAAATGTTCTGCATTTTGATTGTGGTGGTGCATGACTATGCATCTGCTAATACTCACAGAACTATACACCAAAAATGGAATTTTACTGCATGCACAGATTTTTAAATTGAATTTCAAAGTCTTTTCAAACTTAATAAAATATCTATGAAACTAACAAAGTTCATGGCCACAAAGGAAATCTTAAGAGCTATCAAAGATCAATATCACACATACCAAATTTTCTAACTGCAGTACAATAAAACTTTAAATCAGTTATAAAAATTTAGTTCCCAAACCTCATACTTTTAGAAACTAAGAAACTACTTTTAGATACTTTTAAATAATCAAAGACAAAATCCCAATAGAAATTACCAGATATTTAGAACTGAACAATAATAGAAGCATTAAATATGAAAATTTGTGAAGCATAGCTAAAGTGGCATTTTGAGCAAAGTGTACTCTTAGATGCATACATAGAGGACAGAAATTTAAAAAACAATAATAAGCTAACCATTTTGTTCAAGAAGTTAGAAAAAGAACAACAAAAATATAAAAAGTAGAAAGAAGAAAATAATGCAAATAAGAACAAAATTAGCTGTAATTGCAAACAAAGTCACAATACAGAGATGACTGTTAATAAAATGACAGTAGAATTGTGGCTGACAGCCAAACAAGAAGAGTATGAAAAGAATGCAGAATCCAATCAGGTGGAAAAGGGATAAGATGAAGCCAGTCGAGTGGAGAAGGAAATTAGGCATATTCCAGCTATGAGTGTAGCATTTCATTCCCCCAATTCAGGTGATTAAAAAATGGAGAGAGATTACAATTAAAATTGGTGCCCTGGGACATGTGAGGCACTTGTTTATAAACTCCATCCTACTGAAAGGGTTTGGCTGAGCCTGCTCATGCCTGCCTGGCCCCTGGCATAGGCAGAGACCAATTCTAAAAAAGGGCTTAGTGTGTGCCTATCTGTGACTCAGATAGAACTGGCTTAGTCCAGAAGTTCTCAGGACCCCCACAAGCTTTTGTTTTTATGAGGTTTAGCTACCATTATTTAATGCACTAGAATTGAAAACTGGAAATTAAAAATTATTTATTTATTCATATTCATTTAAAAATAACAGTAATAAAACAGATACAACATTGCTTGCAAACAATTCAAAAATGAGAACAATCGAAATATCCACAAATAGGGAAAAGTTAAGTGAACTGTAGTTTATTTAGACAATAGAATACTATCCAGCTTATTTTTAACCTAATCTATAGATATCAACATAGATTAGTCTCAGGAAAAAACCTTTTGAATAAAGAAGGCAAGTGGCAAAAATAATAGAATATATAATACCATTTATGTACATTTTTAAAATCCAGAAAAAAATGAATCGGTAGAAGAAAATCTTTGAATGCCAGGCTGAATTTGAATTTATGCCAGTGGGCAGTGAGAGCTCACTGTTGAGTGAATAAGTCATAAAAAGATTCTGAGCAGAAAAATCATACTGCTTGACCTCTGCTATGAAGGAGATAAGTCTAGCAGGGTTCTTAACCTGGGACCCACAGACAGAATTCAAGGGGCTTGTGTCCTTGCATGGGAACAAAATACATCTCTATTTCCAGGAAATCTAATATTTTCTTCAATTATGAACACAGGCAATAAAGCAAAATGGTATTAGCAAGACCTATGACTTTGTCAGCAATAGAAATCATATGTATTTTCATATCATATTACACTTGTGGTAGATGTCTTTAAATATCCTTTATGCTCATCACACTTTGAAATGAGGATAGGAATTATACCTGAGGCTAGATTATATACTGAGTGAATAAAAGAAACACATGCATATTATATTACAAATTTGATTTTTTAAAACATTTTGAAAATGCATTTCAATATAAACGTTTCCTTTGCAATTCTATGTGTTTCATCTTATACATTTAAAAACGTGATTTTGAGAACATCCATCAGCTTCACCACACTGCCAGAAGGGGTTCATTGTACACAAAAAAGTAAAACTAGGTAAATTGGCTAAGAATAAGGAGAAGGTGGGGGCAGATTCCTGGAAGGCTGATGTAGCAATAACAGGGCCCAGATGAGGGTGTTTGTAATAGGATAGGAGTGAAGCTCAGATCCATGATCTGACTCATTTCCTGCCCAGCCCCAGTACCTAGCACAGGGCCTGGCACACAGAGGCCCCCAAGTCAAATTTGTTAGATGACTGGAAAACAGAACTGGCATGGGAGGTAATCGTGAAGTGGAATATACTGGGTTGGTCCCATGAGTGGGTTTATGAGGCTAGAAATAAGGAAAGGCCAATGGTGATAGAAGCTAATGCATCTCAGATTCATTCTAGTGAAGTCTGTCACAAGAGCAGGTGCAAGAGAATGGCAGACTTGCAATGTGCCTACCAAAGGTAAGGGCTCATTCATCTTCCTAGCCTCTGAATAGCCAGTAATCACACATTGGTCTTAGTTTTTAATGTCACTGATCTCGTTTCAAATTTGTCTTTTCTCCTTTATACATGGGACTCCTGAGCACATTTATCGGTCCTCCTGGATTTCCCCCACAAAGGCAGGATGGGACAAGGCTATTCCTAGCCAGACTGCTATTATAAGAAACAGCTTGCCCTATATGATATCACCTGGGCAAGACCTGAATCTGGGGCCAAAATCATAAATTTTTTGAAAGGGCAGTTGGATTTATGTGTCATGTAGACCAGAACACTGGGAGTCCAGGTATTTGGTTAAACAGTAATTTAGGTGTGTCTGTGAGGATGTTTCTAGCTGAGATTAATAACTAAATCAGTAGATTGAGTTAAGCAGATTCCCTCCCCAATGTGGGTGGACCTCATTCAATCCTACAAGGGCCTAAATGGAATAAAAAGGTGGAATAAGGGAGAATTCCCTCTCTTTGCCTGCTATCTTGTAGCTGAGACATTTGTCCTCTCCTGCCTTCAGACTTGAAGACTGAAACTTACACCATCAGCTCCCTGGGTCTCAGGCCTTTGAACTTGGACTAGAACTATACCATTGGCTCTCCTGGGTCCCTAGTTTGCTCACTGCAGATGCTGGGACTTTTCAGACTCGATAACCACATGAGGCAATCCCTTATAGTAAATCTCTTTACATATACTTACAATTGGTTCTGTTTGTCTGGAAAACCCAGACTAATACAAATTTTTGGAAATATCAGATGGAAATAATCTTCTTTGTCTACAACTCTCTACCCACGAAAATGTTACGAAAACATAAATTTAGAGCAAAATTTTTTGCTCTTTGTGCTTTATTAAATTTGCTGGACCAACAGAGAACATAAAAAAAAAAAATGAAAAAAATGAAGAAAGCAATGCATTTCATTAGAGTTGTGTGGAACACACACACACACACACACACACACACACACAGGTACTTAATTTCCTCCCTCATCCACTCTTTTTGACTTCCGGCAGTCTGACTTCCATCCCAAGGTTCCCCTCTTAGCCCTTATTCTTGTTCATCTCTACTCTCTCCCCAAACTCCAACCATTCCCATTGTGCTAATGATATACATTTTTAGCCTTCAGCTTTCAAAAAAGATAGAATCACAGGCTGTCTGACTCGACCCAACGTCCTCATTTCACAGACGAAAAAACTGAAGATCCTAGAAGTCTAGAGATGTTTCTGAGGTCACATATCTGTTGGTAATTAGTAGAGTTGAAACTAGAAGCCAGGTTTCCTAACTTCTAGCATAGCACTCTCTCTGATAATCCATTTGTCCCTCTGATCTATATTCTAGTTAGCTATGAACTATCTCCAATTAGATATCCTCTGTTCAACTCAAATACTACAAGCCTCAACATATAGTCATAGAAATAGCAATCATTTGTAAAGGTGTTAAGTGGAAAACTGGACAAAAGTATTCATCATATAAGGTAGTAAAAGTGTTAATCTATAAAGCAGCATTCTATTTATTCAATACATATTTATTAAGTGCTCACTAAGTACTTAATTGTTCCTTAAAAATACAAAAGTTATGTAAGAACAGCCTGATTTCTGTTTGCATGTGGTTTACTGTCCAGTGGGCAGAGAAAGACTAATCAGAATTACTGCTGTGAAAGGCAGTCGTGCACAGCTTCTCATACCCTGTGGGGTTGCAGAAGAGTGGCCGTGGGCCTGGAACATTTCCTTGAGTAGAGATAGTCCTCACAGCCTGTACTTGGCATAGCTCTTTACTTCATAATATCTTTCCCTGTTCCGGGTTTGACGTGTACTTCTTTGTTCCGCTTAAGTAGGTGGGTCAATGGCCCTCAGGCACATCCCCAGCTTTCTACAGACCCCATGGGGGAGGGGTTGAGAATCTTCACCTGCAGCACAGGAGAAGTGTGTGCAGGCCATCTCCCTGCATCAGCTCAGGGGGAGGGGGGGACCTGCTGGCCATGGGGGACCAATGCTCAGTGATGAAGCTAATCTTGCTCTGTCTCTTTTCTATGTGAGTAGAGTTCTCTATCCAGTGCCTGTGTGAGTCTTATCTTTCTTGGTGACCCCAACACCTGCAAACCATGTGGTGGGTTAACATCCTGGGACTGCTGCTCCTGGTGGTAGGCAGCAGGTGTCACCTGCTCAACAATTGCCATAACAAAACTCTAGCTGAAAGAAAAAAAAAATGCCTACTAATGAAGCACAAAACTAAGGGACCTGACTCAAGTTGAATGTATGACCCAGACTGGGGAGTGTCAGGGAGGTATCAATGAAGTGACTGGGGTAAAAAAAAAGTATAAACTAGAGCTAATTAGGGAAGGATAAAAGGATAGATAGACACTACGGGCAGAGGAAATAATGTGCAAAGGCCCTGTGGCAGGAGTAAACATTGTACATTTGAAAAAAATGAAGGATGGTTTGCCTTCAGAGCATAAAGTGAGAATAAGCATGGGGCAAGCAGAGACTGGAAAGGGAGATGGGGTCATATCTTGCAGGGCCTTATTGGTCACACTGAGAATTTACTTCTGGATCCACTGAGAAATGGACAGCACAGAACAGTGTTTTAAGAAGTGTTTTGACACAGTGGGATTTGTGTTTTAACAAGACGAAACTGGCAGCAGTAGAAAAATGGATCACAAAGGAAGAGAATGCTCACAGAAAGATTATGTCGGATTCTACCCAATGCCCTCATTACTTTCTCCAGTTTTCCACTTAACACCTTTACAAGTGACTGCTGTTTCTATGACTATATGTTGAGTAAGGTAGCTTAGACCAGTGGTTCTCACCAGGGAAATTGTACCCTTAGAGGACACTTGGCAATCTCTGGAGACATTTTTGTTTTCACATTGTCAGGGGGTGGTTGCCAGCATTTAGTGGGGGGTAAAGATCAGGGATGCAACTAAATAAATATCCCGCATCACAAATACACAGGACAGCTCCCACAACAAACAATTTTCTGACCTGAAATATCAAGTGTTGAGAATGAGAAATGCTGGCTCAGTCCATGGTGATAGTGAAAATAGAGAGAAGTACAAGGGTACTTCAAAAAGTTCCTGGAAAAGTAGAATTGAAAGATAATAATAATTCAGCAGGAATCAGTGAGCGATTGATTCTGAGGAACGAGGGAAAGATCACCATAGGTAACCCTCAGGTTTCTGTCTTGCTCACCTGCGTGAGTGGGGGTTCTGTCCACTGAGATGAGAAACGCTGGAGGAGTTGATGGCTTGTGGGGGGAAGATAAGGAGCTTAGCTTGAAACCTAGCCTGTGAGATGCCTGTAGGTCATCCAAAAGAAGTCAAATGCAGTTCTCTAGGTCTGCAGCTAAAGCGAAGAAGCCCGAGCAAGAGTCGCACATGGGAGAGGCTTCTGTGAATAGCACAGAAGCCATGGGCACGGATGAGATTACCTAGGAAGGAAGACAGAATGAGGAGGAAAAAGGGCCTAGGACTGAGTGTTGAGAAACTCCTAGAAGAGGAGCATGAGCCAGCAAAAAGCATCTAGAGGAGTGGAAGGACATGTCATATATCAGAAGCTTCAAGAGGGACTGTTCTCCCAACATTCTCAAACATGAGCACCACAGGTTTTTTAAACTTTGCTAAACTAATCAATTTTTTTTAAAAAAGTCCTGTTTAAAGATACCAAAGTTTTAATTGGCAATTTTTGGTAAATAATGAGATTAAGCATCTTTGCCATGTTTACTGGTCTTTTATATTTGTTTTGTAAATTGGCCAGTGCATGCCATTTGTTCATTTTTTCTATTTTAGATATTCATATTTTTCTATAGATTTATAGGACCTCATTACATATTATGGTTTTTAATTCTTTGCTTTTTACATTCCTTACATATTTTCCTACAATTGAGCTTTTTTTTTTTTTTTTGGATGTCTTTCTATGCAGTGTTTTTTCATTTTTATGGATTTGAATTTGTTGATTTTATCTTCCTGCTTTGATTTCATGCTAGAAGAAGCTGTTCCTTCCTAAAGGTCATAAAAATATCCTTTTATATTTTCTTAGGACATTAAATTATTTTATATTTAAATTTTAATGTCTAAAATCTATTTTCATATGTGATGAGTAATTGGGATTTTTTTCAAATGTGAGCCAGTAGTTTCAACATCAGTTATTGAATAATATGTTCTTTCAACCTCCTCTAAATTCTATATCCATTAGTCTGATATTGGACTATCTCTTTTGTTGTTTAGATCAGTTGATATATTACAATTCTCAAACCAGACTATTTTAATTACTGTAGCTTTATAATATGCTTTATAGTAAGGCAAGTATGTACGAGGGCACTTCAAAAAGTTTGTGGAAAAACAAAATTAAAAGATAATACAAATCTTTCCATGAACTTTTTGAAGTACCCTCGTATTATTTTATAATCAGAAAAAAAAGGAAAGTTTTGTGTACCTATGTGTGTCTGGGGGGAGAGTGTATGTGTGTGTTTATGTGTGGAGAATTGATGGGGAAATGTGTGTGTGTGTGTGTGTGTGTGTGTGTGTGTGTGTGTGTGTGTGTGTGTTTACACATGGAAGGTCTGTGATGAAGTGCTTTTGAATAACTAGGTCTAGTTTGAGAGCTGCAAAGTTTTAGACAGTGCCTGGAGCAGAGAGTTTCCAGAAAAGTTTGGAAAAATAAAACGAGAGTTGGAGCCTATAGGGCTCTCAGAAGAAGTTAGTGCTCACGCTTACAAGGCCTGCAGATTGAGGCAAGTGGAGAGGAAATCTGGCATGGACTGATCTCTGTTATTTTTAGACAACAGCACCAATTGCATTCCAAGGCCCCCTAGGCCTGAGAACCTTTTCACAGCCCTTGGGGAAATCACTGGTGATGGTAAGGTCAGCCATTCCCCCACCCCCGCCCCGGCACTTAGAGCTGATCTGGTAAAGCATCAGCAGCTGTTCGTGGGCTTATGGGGCCCTCTGGGTGCAGAGGGACCCTCAGCTCTCAGTCATATGCCTTATCTTTCATTGGCCCACAGCTTTCAAAGAAAACAAGTCTTGTAATTCAGCGAATGTTCACTGAAGTTCTGACATCCCCAGTGCAGACCCTGTACCAATCCCTCAGCAAGGGCCCATCTCCATCCAACTCTGGGTGAGTGACTTTGAAGCTCTTGCACGCACGTGCACACACACACACATAGGCACACACACGCACCTAGCTTGGGGCCCACTTCTCCTGACTCAGATGCACTTCTCCAGGCTTAGACGTCTCAAAGCAGGGATGCTCCTATCGTCTCATTGAGGTTTTGGCCCCAACTGCCCAGGATAGGAAACAGGTGGATCTCTAGGAGAGAGCTGGGGTATTTGAATCACTGCAGCCCCTGTGCTGCATTTTTGTCATCTTTTCTTTTCGGCCTCTTCTAGGCTCTGCTTCTCCTGAGTTTTGTCTAATGACACCCATCTAAAACGGGGTAGGGCAGATCATTACTCAGTAAACAGTGAGAATGTCCCTGGGCATTGCCAAGGCAGTTCTGCTAAAATATGGGAGGAAATGCCTCTGCATTACTTGGTGCACCAGGCCTGGGTGACCTAGGGACCGCTTCATCCCCAACACTAAAGGTGTTTGACTCCACTCCACCTCCACGGAGAAGTGGGGCCAGGGACCGCCTCCTGGGGGGACCGCATGAGGTCATGCACGCCCACGGAGTGCCCAGTCCCTTGGCCCTGGTCCCATTTTCCCTCCGCGTAGGGTTGGGGTGACGATGGAGAAAATTATTAAAAAGATCAAAAGGCTCTTGGCCTTGGCACAGATGAAAGAGGGAGGCAGGCAGTGGTCACCCTGCTGCCGCCCTCCCGCACGTAAGCTCTGGCGGGATTCAGGCCCAAGGCCTCGACCCCTCCTCTCCTACTTCGCGTTGGGAGATGGTGGTGGGAACTAGAACAGGGAAGGTGCTCTTTGGCTTGGACCTGGGGCATCGGACCCTGGGGTCAGGCAGGGGCGGTCTTCGGGCACGAGGCGCTCGCCCTGTCCCTTCCCCTTGCACCAAGGGCTGGGGGTGAAGGTGGCAGGAACTAGAAGAGAGAAGGTGACGAGGTACAGTAGTTGGCCTTGACACCGACGAGGAGGCGGGCCCGGCCGAGGCTGCCCCGCCCCCGCGCCCCGCCCCCTCCGCCCCGCCCCTGCTTGCACCTCCTGCGCTGGCTGCTGGCGGCCACTGCGGCAGCGCCTGTCGCCTTCTCCTAGTCGGCCGCGCACAGGTAAGGACGGGGGACCCGGCGCCAGAGCCGCCGAGGAAGGAGCGGGGTGCTGAGTGAGGCTGAGAGGTGGGAGGAAGGGAAACGGAATAGGATTCCCCCAGAGGGCCGGAGGGAGGGACCGAAGCACGCGAGCCCCAAATCCTCGGGTGGCGGAGAGGTGGTCTCTGCCATGCCGGCGAGGGGTGGACGCGTCTCTAACGAGCGCCTCTACGAATCAGGAGATACGCTGGGAGCTTAGATGTCTGAGGTTGAGGGGAGACGCAGTCTAGAGTGGGCCCCTTCAGATCCTGGGCGCTGGATCCCGGGGGCCAGACATCCTTCTGCAGTTGTTTCCAGCTAAAGATACCCCTCCGGGTCTTTAGGGGCGACTGCAGGCTCGCTGGCCGGGAATACACACACACAAACCATGCTTGCTGGTGTGCTTTGAAGAAAAGCCCTGCCTCGGCCCTGTGAAGGTTAATAATAGGGAGAAGATTTGTTCTGCCCGGGGTGATGTATAGGTGGAACAATCTGCAGAAAAAGACACTTGTGTTTTTTGTTGTTGTTTGGTTATTTTTGCTTGGGTTTTTTTTTTTTTTTTTTTTTTTTTTTTTTTTTGACTTTTTTTTTTCAGTTTAAAGTTTCAGCAAACCCGTTCTTTTTCCTTACACTTGGGTAGGTAACCCGAGAATTTAAATTCCATCTTTGGGTCTATCTCTGAAGTTCTGGGTTTGGGCTCACCTGTTCCTGAATGAAGTTTTGATTTGGAAGAAGAGAAGTGGGTTTGTGTTTTAATGTGGGCAAGTTTTTTGAATTTCTGAAGTCAGGAGCCATGGCGATATTGTCATTCTGTATTTTCTCACCTGCAGCTGGGAGAAAAGATGTTCACGGTACTGACCCACCAGCCATGTGAACAAGCAGGTTAGTATCTCTCAGCAGGCAGCAAGCGTGGTTTTGTCAAATCACCTGAGAATCCCAGCTTCAGCCCACAGCTTTACATCCAGGTCCCCTGCAAATGACTGTTTAACCTCCTTGGTTTGAGACTCAGTTACTCACAGGAGTTTCACCATCAGCATTCCTCAGATAAAAGTAATGCTTTCCATCAAACCACACAAAACAAGGACTAACACGCATGTTTCACTTAAATGGTTTTTCCGGTTTGTATAATCCATTAATTTGGCCCTTGTGGTTTCCCTTACTGAGCTGCATGTAAGGTTTGCTTTAGAATATTGTTGATTTTGTGATGAATTATAAAGTGCTTGGATCCTTCTCCTGTATTTCCATCCAAATGTGCTTGCTGGCACAGTGCCTACAACATCCTCCACCCCCTATCATGGGACAGTGTTGTTATGGTTGATACTGCAGGCGCAGTGTGGATTTTCTCTCTCTCTCTCTCTCACACATACTCACACACACACAAACACTTTCAAGTTTGCCCCACCTGCCTGCCTCTGGAGCACTTTTTGGATTTGCTCATGTGGAAACCCAGAAGGCTCTGGCCTCTCCATGCTCAGGTAGGCACCTTGCAATTATAATGTTTGTCCAGCACTAATGACAGCACAGCTGTAGGCTGTGTTCCCTAAATGAATGAGATCTGATCTAGTCCATTTTGCTTTGTAATAAGCTTTTCTCCTGGGGCAAGGGTTTGCTTAAGGTAATCACAGCTTTTTACTTGAAAACTGCTGAAGCACAGAGGACTTAGGAGGCCAGCCACGTGGCTGTGGTTGTGGTTGCAAACTGCCTACATATCACATCCCCCTCCCCGGCGGGTAGATGTTCTTTGGTCATGCCACTTAATTGGGTGTTCTTGTCTTCCGAAAGGATATTATTTTAGGAGAGTAATGACAATTTATGTAATTTTTTTTTTTTTTTTTTTTGTAAAGGGAAATTGTACTTAGGGAGCTAGTTTACTTTGATTTCCAGGTTTTCCCCAAAACAATTTGAAATTTTAACACATACACTGTAACATAACACATAGTCTAACCTGTTACATTCCTTCCAAAGAACAAGTTTAACTTGGCAGATTAAATCTCTCATTAAATCTCTATGTCTGTTTGGGGGGAAAAAATACCTTAAACCTCTACTACCAACACTGACATATGCATTCTTCGAAAGTTGATGCAAAACCTCACCTTTGTGGATTAACCGGTTCCTGGCTGGTTTGTGTACTTTTATCTGGAACCACAGAAAAATGATCTAGGACCCCTTCAGATGCTCTGAAGGTCTACTCCACAGTGGTTGGCTGTTTACCCTCCTACCCCAGTTGCTATTACAAATGAGTCTGCATTACAAATAACCATGTGCATAAGTTATTTTACACACATGGATCTAGTTCTGTGGGACAAAAAGTGAGATTGCAAATCAGATGGTATGCTCATTTAAAATTTTGATAAACATTGACAAATTGCCTTTTAGTGATGCTGTACCAGTTTGCACTCCCAATGACAAGGTAGGAGAATGAAGGTGTTGTGACTACTTTTGACATCAGGAAGTGTCTGTGACTATCTCTATATTGCAGGGGAATCAGATGGGGCAGGTAGATTTGGCTATTCTGAGCCACTGAGACCCATTGCATGACTGCCCTCCCCAAGTAGTCAATGTTGTGATGTGATTGGATATTGGGGCTGAATCTAATTCTATCATGATGGCATACATGCCCCTTTTTTCTTCCACGAGAATGTCTCCTAGAAATAATGAAGGGATAAAACAACAGTAAATGTTCTGGAATAGGGCAGGATCTACCTCATTGCTATTCAGTAGAACTTTCTGCAATGATGGAAATGTTCTGTAGTTGCACTGTCCAATATGGTGGCCACAAGCCCATATTTGGTTATTGAACACTTGAAATGTGGCTAGTGAGATTGAGAAACTGAGTTTTTAATTTTATTTAATTCAAATTAATTTACATTTAAATAACCAATTGGTGAGAAGCTTATGGGATTCTCTGAATCCAGTGATCTTTCTATTATGCCATTGTTTACCATATTTTAGCCATTTGGGTGCCATTTATATTTATGACCTAATAGTTCTATGAAGACTATTGTTTAGTCAGTTTTTTAATTGAATGTCCTTTTATCTTTTTAAAAGTTAGATATAATTTATATAAAGTGAAATAGGTAGGTCTTAAGTTGTTCCCCTAAATCAGGTATTCTTGTTTTCCAAAAGTATATGTTTTTAGGATAGTGGGGACAATTTATATGAATCTTTTTTTTTTTTTTTAAGGGTATTTGTACCTAAGAAGCTGGTTTACTTTGATTTTCAACTTTTCCCTAAAGGACTTTGAAAGGTTTGATGAGTTTTGACAAATGTACACACCCTTATACCCCCACAATCCTATTAAGATATAAATCATTTCCAATACCCCCAGAAAGTGCCCACATGTACATTTCCAGTGAATCCCTGCACCAAACCACCAGGCAGTCACTGTTGTGATTTCTGTTACCTGCCTGTTTTAGACCTTCACATAAACGGAATCATTTTAGTATAGTATAGTACTAATTTCTCTTTACTGAACTGAGATTATATTAACTTTATTATTGTTATTGTTAGTTTGGTGGCTGGCTGGTATGGCAATCCGAACCCCTGACCTTGCTGTTATCAGCACCATGCTCTCCCAAGTGAGCTAATTGGCAGCCCCAACATTATTTTTAGATGGAATATTATATCAACTGCTTTAATAGAAAACCCAAATTTTTAAAATTTACATTAAAACAAATGTTATTGTAAATCATCTCAGGAATGACTAGTAATATGCATTTTATACTTTGAGAAATACTAGAAAAGTAGACCATGCATACCCTCCCTGCAAACACTGTTTTAGTACACAATTTGGGGGGAATAAAATATGGGTATTGAAGCCCAACTGCTGCTCTGCCTTTATAGTGCAGGGTCTCAATAAAGCCAGACAAAGTGACTTATGCACATGATTATGGGTCTGGTCCACGGATTCTACAAAGAAGACCAGTGCCTGGCTCCTACTTTTCCCTCATGTGTCTTCTGGGTCTTTCCATTTTAGGCCTCAAGGCCCTCTACCGGACTCCAGCCATCATTACCTTGGTGTTGTTGCTCATGAGCTTTGTGATTCTTGTGTCTGTCACACTCATCCAGATCCACAAGCAAGAGGTCCTTTCTCCAGGACTGAAGGTAAGAGTGAAGGGATGGGCATCAAAGGAAAGAAATGGGATATGACATCAATCGTTCTAAAACCACGAGTTAGAAAGGAAGAAAGTCCTTTCCCCCCTGCCTTTGGCTGGAGCAGGAGAAGGTGGTATAAGACCCAAGGGAGAAGGTCTGGATACACTAGGTTTATGATGTTTGAGGCTACAGATTGAGGGTGGTGACACCTTCTCCAAAAACTATGCGGTCTCGCTTTGACTTCTGACTGTAGGAACCAAAGCTAAAGTGTGTAGCTAGGGATTGCAGAAGGCTACCAAAGATTTACCAGTTGGTGCAGTTTCCATTTTTACCAGCTTGCCCCTTCCCCCAGACCACACAACCCTGATTATGAGTGAAGACCAGGAAACCAGGATCCTCTTCTGGCCTAGCCTGAGTGAACAAAAAATCAACGACTTCAGAAGGTCTCCTTGAGCTGTATTTGTGCTGCCTCTCTAGGGTCTAGGACATGTGCCATGATCCGCATAACCTTTCCTCTCCAAAAAATTACTCCAAACCTTGTGCTTAGTTCCAGAGGCCTCTCTCAGCACTTGATAAGTTCATCCCCAATGGCCTCTTAGATCATTTCTGGTGAGCTGAGTATTATAATATTTCACCCCAGCCTTGGCTTTGAGGATGTCCTTGGAGATGAGAGGTGATCCCACGAGGGGCTGTGAAGTGAAAGATGACAAGAATCAGTGGATCCTTCAATCATTTTGGCTAGGGGTCAGCAAACATTTTCTGTAAAGGGCCAAAAAGTATATGTTTTAGGCTTTAAGGCCACTTATAGTCCGTTGTATGTTATTCTTTGTTTTTTGACTCATTAAAAATGTACAAACCCTTCTCAGCTGGAGGGCCATAGGGTCCAGGTAATTGAGCCCTGTGATTTGAATCTCATTTAAGCAGTTACACTTGACCTCACAAGTCCTTTCTACATCTTCCTGCTATTAGTAATTGTTCAAAAGCTATATCTGAAATATGCAGAAGTTTTTACAAGGAAAGAAACTAATACTGCCTTGGGCTCTGTGGGTGGGTTTGATCTAACATTCTGAGGCTACTTTCCTAAAGGATTAGAGTATAATCTCCTTTAGATAATGGCATTTGGTTCCTTGATAGGATATTTTACTTAAGAGTTTCAGCCTTCATGAATAAGAGGAAAACTAATTATCTGGTTGTCCAAAGACATTTGCTGAGACCTAGAGAAGGTGTTTTCCCAAGCTCCCAGCATTGCTTTCTTCTATAAAGTACTGTGTTTAAAATGTAGTATGTATTTGACATACTGAGTACAGGATGTGGGTTCTGAGCTGTCCACACACAGGCGCATGAGGCTCTTTCCTCTGGATTTTCCAGGGGTGGGAAGAGAACAGGTTTGGAGGTGAGGAGACAAGACAGAAGCCTCCATTTATAAAATTTTGAGCACTACATTTTGTGCAGTGCTGTTCAGTTTAGTGAGCACTTTTCCCTGATTTTTCTTGTTTATCCCTTGTGCCGAATGTTGAAGGTGGGCAAAACAAGCACCTTGTTCACCATTCAGCAAGTAAGGAAATATGGGTTTGGCCAGTGAATGGCAAAATCAGAACTGAAACCTGGTCCCTTCTGTCGCAAGGCCGGGGCTCTCTTCACGACCTCCCTCTCCTCCCTGATCCTGAGTTCTGAATGGAGACCTTAGGAGGAGGGATTGGCCTCTGATAGGAGAACGCATCCTCCTTTGCACAGGAGGGAAGGTGGGGAAGATGGGTGCAAGAAAGTTTTGAGTTGGGGGAGGGGAGTTTAGTTCCCCTCTTAGACCCTAGTAATTGGAGTCCCTGCCCTGGGCCCCACATTTCAGAAGGATCAGCTCTAGCTGCACTCCAGGTTCATCTCTCCATGGGACAAAGGAATGTGCCTACTCAGTGCCCATGCTCCCCGGAGCATGGTGATTGGGACCCCGGAATCCAGAGTCTGTGTGAGCCTCCTTCTGAAGGAGGACCTCACCTCTGGTCTGAGAGGTGGCCAAGAGGCAGCTGCTTGCAGGGGATATAGACAGAGCATGGATGCGGGGTTCTGAGCTGTCCACACACAGGTGCATGAGGCTCTTTACTCTGGATTTTCCAGGGGTGGGAAGAGAACAGGTTTGGAGGTGAGGAGACAAGGCAGAGCCTCCATTTATAAAATTTTGCTTCTGTCCCCACAAATGTTGGGGATGGGCTGGTTAAGGCAGTTGCCAGCTGATGGCTTCCACTCGTTCTGGGAGGTGTGATGTATGCCCTCTGTTCATACTGGAGGGACTTGGAGGAATTAGATGGAAGACCAGAGGAGTAGACTGAGTGGAGAGAAGTGGATCCCAGGGCAATATAGAGGGCACCTTGGAAGGAGAGGACCTCACATGTTTATTTTCTTTTTCATTTTTTTTTGGGGGGGTGGCGGAGCACAGGGAGCTGTTTTATAACAAATTCAATTTCTTTAATAGTTACAGAGCTACACAGGTTATCTATTTCATATTGGCTCAGTTTTGTTTTTTCTTATTGAATCATAATTGATTATACATATTTTAGGGGTTCAGTGTGGATATATGTTGACCAAATCAATATTATTAGTATATATATTGTTACAAATTGTATTTATTCTTTATGCCCCTTGTCCAGTCTCTCCCCATCCCCCCCTGCTTCCCACTCCCACCACTGATAACTCTAGATTTCTTCTCTCCCTCTGAAAAAGTAATGGTTACTCTGTTGATTTGTTGCATAGATGATCTGTCCAATGCTGAAAGGTGTGTTCAGGTCCCCCAATATAATCATAGAGCAGATGCTTCTTTTCTCACTCTGGAATGGGCTTTGTGGAGAGACATGTCTTTTTCTTTTCTTTGGTCTCTGCTGGTGACTCTCCTTGTGTCAATGCACTCCAGCAGCTGGTGGACCATCTGTGTGGTGGCTGTGACGTATAGCCACTTTTGTGGCAGCCGTGGTTACTGTAGTGGCTGTGGTGGGCCACCCACATGGAGGTGATGTTTTTGGCATGCTTCTTGGCACTGGTAGTGTGCCTGGTTGTGGGTGGGGGGTCTAGTCCCTGGCTTGATGCCCCAGGCCCCCGGGCAGGGCCCCAAGGCACTGGCAGTGTGCCTGGATGTGGGAGTGTGGTCCAGTTTCCAGCTCCATGCCTCAGGTCTCTTGGTGGATCCCAAGGTTCTGGTGGTGTGCCTGGGCCAGAACTAATTTTTTGTCCTTTGCTTAGTTCTTCTTTTTTTTTTTTTGGTGGCTGGCCAGTAGGGGGATCTGAACCCATGACCTTGGTGTTACATGGCTGAGCCTAATCAACTGAGCCATCCCCTTTGCTCACTTCTAAAATGGGTGAACTTCCTGTGGGAACCAGTACTTGAGCTGTGTGGTTGAGCTAAATTGCCGCTTTGCTGCTGTTTCCCTAGGGAAGGCTTTTTGTGCAGCTCAGGGTTTAAAGTTGACTTTATAGGTACTTCCGGCTCTCCAGAGGCCCAGTGCACCTTGGTTGTGCAGAAACTCTGATCTGGGCCTGAGTTTTTTCATCAAACTGCACCCCATGCAATTCTGCATTCCTGACCAGTCTCCTCTGAATGGTCCTGCACTGATTGGGGAGCCAATCAGCTGTCCTTGCTGTGTCCCAGTGTTCTCCCTGTGGGCCCATCTCCCCCATCGCCCATGCTCCAAACACTTCCCATGGGACGGGCCCTGCACTGGTCCCTTGCGTTGACTCACCAGCCTCTGAATGGCTCCCCTTTTTCAGTTGTTCTGGCTCCTTACTCGGGCGTGGGTCCACGGGAAACCTGTTAGTGCTCTTGCTGTCCTGGGGCCACCAAGGTCCTCTTCTCACCTGCTGCCTCCAAGCAACTCCATCCAAAGGGCAGAGCTGTGTTTCCTGCTGCTCCTGCTCCATGCACTCAGCAGTTCCAGCCTTAAAGCGGCCGTGGCCCGAAATGCTCTGAGCAGTTTTTTCTTTCTCTCATAATGGTTTGTCCCACCTTCATGAACTCTATAGGTCTCTCCTCCTCTTCCCCTAAGCTCCAGCAGTCCCAGCTTGTATGATGTTACATTTTTGTAGTTGTAAATTGGTTGATTTGTAGGAGAGAGTGATGCTGGGGACCATCTATTCTGCCATCTTGACCAGAACGCAGGACCTCACATGTTTAATGCTGCTGTCTTAGGTTGGGTTCCCCTAGTCAAGGATGTGAGTGCAAGTAGATCATGTGAGTGTGATCACAGGAAGCATGGGTAGGAGAAAGGGGAAGTGAGACAGGAGGTAAGGCAGACAAGAGGGAGCCTGT
This sequence comes from Cynocephalus volans, assembly GCF_027409185.1. NCBI lineage: Eukaryota > Metazoa > Chordata > Mammalia > Dermoptera > Cynocephalidae > Cynocephalus > Cynocephalus volans. The sequence goes on from NC_084470.1 coordinate 51,619,291, forward strand.
TATCCAAAGTGTTAGCACTGTGGACACCTGGGGCTCAGTGCTGCTGGGGATCTCTGGGAACCAGTGCAGAATTCACCTCAGAGTTATCCCATATCAAGGGGTGCAGAGACACATTCCCCTCAGTTGTTTCACTCAAGGGCATGGTTATAACCAACTTCCATCAGTCACGGGTTGAGAGGCTGCTCCCTGGGGGACATTAACTCTCTAGTTTCTGTCATATTGTGTGCTCAGGTAGGCTTGGGCCACTAGAGAGAGCCTCCAGGCAGGTGGGAGGTGGATGGTTGTCCACCACAGTAGTAAGGTCTTATGAGAAAGCAGGAGCAGGAAGTGTCACAGGGCATACTTAGCTCCCAGCTGAGGCTCCCCAAAATTGGTACCAAACCCACAGGTCCGGCTGCCTGCCTCCAGACAAAAAACAACAAAGTCAAATGTTGGTAAAAATGGAAGTCAGCTTTTATTCAGGAATACTGGTGACCTAAGGGGAGATATTAGGCTAACCCTCCTCTCCAGTAAGCCAGAAGGAGAATGGCCAGGCTAAAGCCATCTCAAAGACTCAGATTTACTAAGGGGTTTTTAAAGAGGGGAATGAGAAAATGGAGTTTGGGAAATAAAAAGCAGGAGGGAAGGGGACGTGAGCAGTGAGGGCTTCGTGCAAGGTCTCAGTACAAAGTCTCACCAAGACTCTGCCTGGTTTCTGCTCCCATCCTTATGTCAGTGTCTGGGTAGTACATGCAAGTCTGCAGCTTCAGACTGACTGGAAAACAACTTTACATTCATGTAAATACTGTCATCTTGCCCCATAACCAAGGTTCAAAATTTCAAATAACCATGGGAAAAGAAGGAACTCAGAGAAATACATGCCGAGAAAAAAATTGTGTCTTAAAATTTGCCTACAGCCCGTATGGTTTTAGGTCCCAGCATGGCTTCAGTCCTGCTCCCTCCAACAGAAGGGCAAATAGCTTCCCATGTTTATACAGAAGAGAGGATTTTGAATGTCCGCACCACAAAGAAATGATAAATGTCTGAGGTGATGTATATGCTAATTACCCTAATTTGATCATTACACACTGTATATATGTATCAAAATACAACAGTGAACCCCATAAATAAGTACAATTATTATGTGTCAATTAAAATATTTTTAAATATATTTAAAAAAAGAAAATAGCAAAGATAGAATAGAATTCAAAGAGGGGATTTTAAATCTCTTCAGATCCTTGCTATCAGGCTCTAGCCACAGTTACAAGAGCCAGGAAGTTGTATAACATAAGAAGATTGGTTCCAAAGGTCCATTCTGCCTAACTAACTCTGTGGATTAAGTGTGAGAAAAGACAGATGTTCTGGGCCAGTTGAACCAGGAGCAGAATGACAGCCTTGGAAGAGAGCTTTCCACCTGTGGCTTTTCTCAGAGTATTGCAAGACCTCTCCTTTTGTTTTGCAGTGTGTGCTGGGGGCGGGGAAGAGTGCTGTAGCAATAAAGTTGAATGAATAGGAGGGCTTTTTAACTGTTTGTCACGCTCATGTTTGTATAGCGGGAGCCCTGTGTTGCCTTTGTGTGCAGCTGACAGTTGGTTCTGAGGGGGCAGCTCCTCGGCAGCCTGTCTGCAGGGCCCTGGAATGTTACACAAGACCCTCACGAAAGGTCGTGAAATTTGGCTGTTACATCCAACCTTGGCTTGCCTGACCCTGGTTTATGTGAGTTGAAGAGCAGAACTATTAAAACTCAGTCAAGGGATGAAGATGTCACCAGTCCCTTGTGCTACTGGTCTGACCTGCTCCACAAAGCTTGAAAAGTAAACGTGATGCCGTCCCTTTTATTTTTCACTTGAGTCCCCCTGCTTTATTATCATTAAGTCCAAAATCTTCCTCTTGAGGCTTCGCCCACCCACCCCCAATCACAACCATCCCAGAACCTTGGAGCTTTTCAGTCCAATGATCAACACCACATTGCCATTGCCCCTTGCACCCACATTATGTCACTGTTGAAGATGGGTCCTGCATGTCTTCAGGTTTCAGGGCTGGGCTTTTCTGCAGTGACCTGCTCAAGCCACATAAGTTTCCCATGTTGGATCCAAGATTATAGACCGTTTTAGTTCACATGCCTGTGCTCAGCCTTACTCTCAAAGGCATAGCCATTTGGCCGGGCTGTGTTGAAATCCTTCCCTTCTAATCCTCATTGAGTCTTGCTCATCAGCCTGCATTTCTATTGCCTTGTGGTCTGCCCTGGTTTACCCCTTGGAGAGCAAGAGGATAATAAGGAATGGTGGTGATCAGGTGGCAGGAGGAGGGAGGAAAGAAAGCCAACCAATAATATGGAGGCCCAGACCCCTTCCTTGTTGCTTTCAGTTTCAACCTGCATTTTAATCTCACTGTGAGTCTCTGCCTAGCACACACTGAACAATGCCACCATTGTTCACCATGGGAGACGTTATATCAGGATCCCGATCAACATTCATCAGACTGAAAGGCTAAGATTAAGAGGCTGTCCAGGTTTGAATACCAATTTAGAAGAAAAAAAACAAACTCAGTTTCTCCTAGTATACTCTCACAGCATGCTTCTGACACCAGATGTGTGGGAGTTTTTCCCCATACACCAAACAAGTGATCAATTCTGCAGCAGATACCAGCTGGGTGCCCTCTAGTTCAATTCGGACACTATCTCCCTGGAGATAGCATCAGATCCCACAGATAGAGGGCTCAGTCCCACAAGACTGCCCCCTACTTCAGATTCCGATTGCAAGCCCTGGATTATTTTATCTGTGCTTCTGACTGACCAGCTCTAAATCGCCAATTCCAGGACACCCTTCCTTGGATTTGATTAATTTGCTGGTACAGCTCACAGAACTTGGGGTAACACTTACTTACAATTACCAGTTTATTATGAAAGATTTTACAAAGGATACAAATGAAAAGATGCACAGGGCGAGGTATGGGGGAAGAGTGTCGTGGAGCTTCCATGCCCTCCCTGGGCATGCCACCCTCCAGGAATTTCCATGTGTTCAGCTATCCAGAAGCTCCCCAAACACTTTCTTTTGTGCTTTTATAGAGGCTTCATTATGTATGCATGGCTGATTAAATCTTGGCCATTAGTGACCAACCTAACCTTATCCCTTCTCCCCTCCCCAGAGGTTGGAAGCTAGAAGTGAAAGTCCCAACCCTCTTACCCTGCCTTGGTCTTTCTTGTGACCAGCCCCCATCCTGAAGCTGCTTAGGGGCTGCCAGCCACCTGTCAACTCATTAGCATGCCAAAAGACACTTATCACTTTGAAGATTCCAAGGATTTTAGGAGTTAGAAGGAAACTGGGACAAAGACCAAATATATATTTCATAATATCACATCAATGTACACAGGATGTTCTATTTCAGCGTAATAGAGAAGCTATAATTCAGGAACTAGAACAACTTCTTAAAATTTGATCTCATTTCAAATGAAGCAAGCATTTGTAACGTCAGAATGTTGGAAACCTCCTAAATGGCTAGAATCAGGGAATTGGTTAAATAAATTATTCTATGTATCACAGTGGATGTGATGAATGTACTGAAAAGAGTGATATCAGATTACTTTTACTGGCAGGGAGAGATGTTCATGATAATACTATTAAGGAAAGAGCATTGCATTGGAGAAAATGATGTGAAGTGAAATAATCCAGGCACAGAGAGAGAAATACCACATGTTCTCACTCATATGTGGAAGCTAAAAAAGTTGGTCTTGTAGAAGTGGAGAGTAGAATAGTGGTTACTAAGACTGGTGAGGGTGGGGAGAGAAGGGCGGAGGGGAGAGGGAGAGTGTGGTCAGTGGATATAAAATTGTAGAACGATAGGAAGAATAAGATCTAGTGTTCTACAGCAATATACGGAGACTACAGTCAACACAAATCACTGTATAACTTCAAGTAGCCAGTTGAGAGGATGCTGAATGTTCCCAACACAAAGAGATGACAAATATCTGAGGTGATGGATATGCTAAGTATCTTGATGTGATCATTGCACACAGTATAAATGTATCCAAATATCATATTATACTACATAAATATATATAATTATCATGGGTCAATTAAGAAAAAAATTAATTAAAAAGAAAAAAAATTTCAGAGACAGAAGTAGATTAAAGGTTATTAGAAATAGGGGAAAAGAATAATGGGAAGTGATTGCTTAATGGGTACAGAGTTTATGTTTAGGATGATGGAAAAGTTTTGGACATAGACAGAGGTAGTGGTTGCACAGCATTGTGAATGTAATTAATTCCACCCAATTCTGTATTTAAAAACACTTATAATGGCAATTCGTATGTTGTATATGTTTTATCACAATAAAAAGAAAGAAAATTGTAAGCACACAAAAAAAGAGCATTGCAAAATAACTATGTATGGTATGATCCTGTGTTAATTTTAAAACATCCATCTAAACACATATGTATATATATAGCTGTATGTACAGAAGACCATTAGAAAAGATATGTAACAAAGGATAAAACAATAGTTGGATTTGAGGGGTATTTGCTTTTCTTTCCTCTTTTTGTTTATTTGGTCTCCTATTTACTTCTTATAGTAAGTTGTCTAAAGATGAGGGAACCTAGAGAGGTTAGGCATCTTACCATCATGGTGAAATCAAGAACTCATCCAAGTTGACCTGCCTGCAGATCCAACTTCATTTTCTTCCATGGGACAACCTAGGCTAACCCAGCGCTGGTGGAATGGGGGAAGGGTGCCATCCTGAAGGCTTCTGCCTGCCCTGGGATGACTCTAGGCACAATTAGACAATGGGCTTAAGTCAGCATCATTAATTCTGATCTCCATAGGCTGCTGATACATGTTCGTTTCTGGTCAGGTTTGGTCCAGGGTCTGGGCTGGGCCATACCTTCAGGTGAATGAAACTCCTTGTTGTCTGTTTCAAGCTGAGCAAGACGGTCCAGGACTCACAGCCTAGTGTCCTGTGTACAGCTCATATGTGGAAGCTAAAAAAGTTGGTCTCATAGAAGTGGAGAGTAGAATAGTAGTTACCAGAGACTAGTAAGAGTGTGCGAAGAAGGGAGGAGAGAGGGAGAGTGCACCCCAGCACTGCCCACCAACACCTGCCTGCCTGCACACATACATATTACCAAAGTGGGAGCAATATGTTAATATTATTTTGTAGTTTGTTTTTTCCTCTTAATTATGAATACTTTAACTCTGAGGGCTGTTATAGACCTTTACATGGCTGTCCCTTGTGAAAACTTTTTACAAGTTCTTCCTGTAGTTTCTCTTTGGTTGTTCATTTCCAGGCTGATCAGCTGGAAGTTTGAAAACTGGACGGCATCCAAGTAACTAAGCATCCTCTCCCTTCTGAGACCCAGGTGGTTTCTGTCCCTCACCTCATGGGTCTGGATGCGGGGGGGGACTCAGAGGACCTGTCTTAGTATGCAAGATCCTTGGAGTACAGTTCTCAACGTTGGCTGCACCGAGATCACCTGGGGAAGTTTAAAACCTGTTGACACCTGGGCCCACCCTTAGAGATTCTGATTTAATTGATCTGGGATGCAGCCTTGGCATTGGGAGTTTTAAAAGCTTCCCTGGTGATTCTGGTGTGTGGCCAAGATTGAGAATCATGCCCTAGAATCTGACCTGTCTCACCTCATCCCTTTCCCCCACAGTTCAAGGGGCCAAATTGGTTCAGAGAAAATAATCTTCTCTTTTTGGTCAGCCCTACCTAAGTGAAGCAGTGTGGATTAAGGTATTTGGGGTTCTCCATGGTGAGGAGTCCTCAGAGAGGCCCAGCCCATTTCTGACTTTCCCTTTGCTTTTTTATGAAGTATGGAATCGTGCTGGATGCCGGGTCTTCCAGAACCACAGTCTACGTGTATCAGTGGCCTGCAGAAAAGGAGAACAATACTGGAGTGGTCAGTCAGACCTTCAAATGTAGCGTGAAAGGTAAGGACCAAAATGTGTCTGGAAGACCCAAACAAAAGCAAGATAGTGTCTGAAGTCCTTCAGAGGCCTGGAGAGATCCTGAGAAGCTGCCTGAGGCAGGGAATGAGCACTGGATGGGTAGTCAGGAAAATGTGAGATCTGTGCTAGTGCTGCTACTTGTCAGTGGAGTGACTTTGGTTCAGTCATTTCCCTTCTCTGGGCCTCAGTTTTCTCATCTTTAAACATGGGATGTGGTGTCAAGAACTTTGAATGGTCTGAGATTTTACTCTGTCGTACTTTCACAGATCTTGATAGAAGACACAAGACTCCTGGATCAGAAACAAAGGACAGTTTGTTACTCACAGTAATAGCAGTAGCCAGAGTATTAGCATTTTCTTGGGCTGATTCTCTGACTCCCAAATTGCACAGGATAATGTAAGAAGGGCCAGATAGTACGTGTACACACAGTGGGCTGTGTTACAGAAGAGGAACCCTGAGGTTGGGGAACCTGAAACATTTATAATGGGCAGTGAGCATGCCTGCTCTTTGCTCTAGAAACACTATGTCTGTCTTTCAAGACTGCTTGCTATGCAAATATTCTTGAAAAACAGAACAAAGGCAATCAGCACCTCTGCTTATAAGACATGTGGAAACATAAGAGACACATGGAAAATTGTCTTCCAACAGGGGGAAAGGGTGGCTGTACATATTGGGGGTAGGTGGAGGAAGATGGACAATACATAAACAAATGGGTATGGCTCTGTTATAGCAGAGCTTCATTTATAGACACTGAAATTTTGAATTTCATAAAATTCCCACATGTCACAAAATACTATTCTTCTTTTATTTTTTTCCCTACCATTAAAAATATGCAAAAACTCTCTTAGCTCACAGGCTGTACAAAAAAGGTGATGAAATGGATTTGGCTCATGGGCTGCCAACCCTGAAATAGAGTATTATCAGCATCTTTAATGACCCTCCATGCAACTCCCTGCCTCCCCCACAGCATGTCCTGAATTTTAAGTCAGCTGTTTCCTTGTTCTTCTTTGTAGTTTTGTCTTATATATTCTGTTTTTCCTGTTTTTGTTAGTGGAATCAAACATGTATTTATGTAAATGAAATCAAACACAAATCTTTCTGTAATTTGCTTTGTTCACTAACACTGGGTTTTCAAGATGTATCTATGTGGATATGAGTAGCTGTAACTCATTCATTTTTCTCTGATAATGGACATTTGTAATTTCCTGGTTGCTAAGATTGAGTATCTTTCCATATATTTATGGCCATTCCTATTTTTTGTGAAATGTGTGTTCATGTCTTTTGCTCATTTGTCTACTAAATTGCTTGACCTTTTCTTACTCATTTGGTGGAATTCTTTATATATATTCTGAATGTGAATTCTTTGCTAATAATATTATTTTGTTGTTGCTAATATCTTTTCACAGTTTGCAGTTTGTCTTTTTAGTTTCTTCATGATATCTTTTGATGAATGGAAGTTCTTGGTTTTTATGTAGGTATAACTATCAATCTCCTTTGTGGTTTCTTCTTTTGTATATTTTATTTTAAAAGTCCTCCCCTATCCTGAGTTCATTAAGATATTCTTCTAACAAAAGTTTTATAATTTTGCCTCTTACAATTAAGTCTTTAGTCCGCATAATCAAGCCCAGTTAGTGAGTATGTATATATGCGCAACTTTTTAAAAACTACCCTCTTTTGCTTTTAGAGCACTGTGATCTTTAGCCTGGAGCTTCCCAACCAGTGTGTCCTGAATGGGTTACTGGTATATCCTCAGTCCACAGGACAGCAGGTTAGAGACTCCAGATCTGTCCTCCCTGTCCCAAGCAGCCTCCTTCATTTCCCTCAGTGAGCTGCTCAACTATTATGATTTCTTAGAGGTCATGGCACTGAAAAAGTTGGGAAGCAGTGTTAGCCTTTCCCATAGGGAGACCAAGTGTCTTCTTTGGGTAACCAGATGAGTTCTCCCCTTCCTGGCAGGACAGCCAGGAGCTCGCCTACCCTGGTGCATGGGTGTCACAGGTTAAGATCTCTAGAAGCAGATGTTGAGACAGAGTTTAGAATGCAAGGGAGTTATTAGAGACCCACTCCAGTAGCAAGAAGGGGGAAGAAGAAGGATTGGACAGAGGAAAAGTCAAACTTCAATGCAGTCATGACGAAGCTTCAGCCAATCAGAGTTTTTCTACACTGGGCTGAAATGGCCTGAGATGGCTGGGTTACAGTACCTCTGTCACCATCAGTCATTGCATGTTCACCACTGTGGGAAGAGCAAGACCTTGAGCAAGGCAGCTCTCTGCAGCTGAGGCAAATCCTGAAGGAACTGATGGTTAGGACAATAAGTCTTTATTTGAAGGGGCATCTGTGTGGCTTATCTCTGTGTATACCAAGGGGGCTTGGATGTTTTCTGAGTATTGCTTGTGCTGTTATCCACAAGACACAGGCAGCCGCAGTTTTGCTCTGACCTCAGCCAGCAGTCCCATCTCTGTTCTCCTAACTTCTAAGCCATTTCCTCATCTCCAAGTGGGAAACAGGGCAGCAGAATGGTCCTACTGAAAAGAGAGACCATCCACTTCAAGAAAGAGCGAGTCATGTACAATAGTAGCTTAGTAAGACTTTACCTCATCCCTACTGTGTGAGCTCTGGAAAGTTATCTTCTCTGAATCTTCACCCCCTCATCTCTAAAATAAGAAAAATAGTAATATTTTCATAGTCCACTCCATATGAATGATTAGAAGATTAAATGGCATAATACAGTATATATATAGCAGGTAGCACATTCCTGGACTGTAGTAAGTGCTAGATAAATGTTAGCTGTTATTCATGGGGCATCACACTCCAGAGCTCCTGGTGGATCCTCTGTCAGTTAGTCTGTCCCACCGTTACAAGATCTCTTTCTTTAGACCTGAGAGACCAATTCAGCCAAGTCAGTCCTGATGGCCCTTTGTCCATGGGGAGAGGTAGGGCTTTTATGAGGAGGTGTCACAGGCAGTCTCTCAGGGGAAGGGACTCTTGGCCCACCCTGGATGCCATATGTGATTTAAGGGAGGGACAGGGTCATGGAGCCTGCAGCACATCCACAAATGGATCTTCCCTTCTTTGATCACAGTAGCCTCAGGGATCCATATGGTACTCTGAATGACCAGAAGATCACACACTGCAGCTTAAATTACAGAGTTGAAGTTCAGCAAGTGTCATCCCCTTGAGAACACGTGGCTTCTCCAAGTATAACTTGGGTTTCTGGTTTCTCAGTTGCAAGTTTGCCAGGGCTCCCTTGCCTTGGCCAATGTGAAGAGGGTGGTGAATGCTTGCTCACCCAGCAGTAATCCCAGACACTTAAGCCCTCAGAATTTCTTTATCTGGGGGTTCATAGCGGGTGTCAATCCTCACTTGCTGCTGTTTTCCATGAGCTCACTGGGCACTGCCTTTGTTGGTGGTCCAGTGCTGGTGTTCGCTCTGGTTGCTTGTGGTCAAGCCATCCCCTTGAGGGGGCTGGTAACCTGCATGCCTCTCATTTCTTTTGCAGTGCTTGTGCCTGCTGCTGCCTTCTCCCACAAGGGACATTCAAGATGTTTTTCCTTTAAACCAGCGATTAAAAATTTTTTAAGCTCCACTGGAGCCTAAACTTAGCTATCTCCTCCACTGAAATGCCTCAAAGAGTAGCTTCAGGGACCAGGCACCACAGTGTTGAAAAGTGTCCTCTGCCAATAGTTGGTCAGAGCCCAAGTTAAGGCACATGTCTTTTGTTTCTGTCCCCCCCGGCAAGTTTTGTGCCATCTGTTCAACCCTCTCTCCCCATATTGAAATAGCAATTTCAGATCTCTTTTTGAGGTTCTAAATCCCTGTATCCCATGAGCCTGTGAGCCTCATCTCCTTTTTCCCTCTAGGAGGCTTAAGGGACCTTATGCAAATAGGCCCTCGAGTGACATTCCTGAAGGTTTCACTATTCTATCTTACTCCTAACCACTTCCTATCCAGAGACCAGCTCTAGCAGACTGTATTTTGTCTGTCTTAGATTGGACTACATAATCCCCTTACTATAGAAGTGTATGCTGGTTTGAAAATCTCATTGATTGATCGATTCAGCCATTCATTTAATAAATATTTATGTGCCTATTTGCCAAGAACTGTTCTTGGCACTGGAAATTCAGAAATAAAATATATATAAAGTCTCTGCTGGTATATGTTATAGAACTTGCATTCCAATGAAGGAGATAGAAAAAAATAAATGCGCATATGGTATTTCAGGGAGATGAACTGTGAAGAGAAATCAAGCAGGGTGGGAGATACAGAGTGACCACACTATTTTCTTTTTAATTGAAACATAATTGATTATACATGTTTGTAGGGTACAGAATTGAATATCAATACCTGTGTACAATATGTTATGATCAAATCAAGATAATTAACATATTCATCATTACAAAACATAATCATTTTTTGTGTCCATTAACCAATTTCTCATTAGCCTGTTTCCTCCCACCTTTCTAGGAACCACAATTCTGTTCTCTCCTGAAAGTTCAACCTTTCTGAAGGTTGAACTCAGAAGGTTGGAAGTGTGATCTTCCTTCCTTCCTTCCTTCCTTCCTTCCTTCCTTCCTTCCTTCCTTCCTTCCTTCCTTCCTTCCTTCCTTCCTTCCTTCCTTCTTTCCTTCTTTCTTTTCTTTATCTTTCTTTTATTTATTTATTTTTAATTCTCACTTATGAGTAAGGTCATGTAGTATGTCTCTTTCTGTGTCTGGCTTATTTCACTTAACATAATTTTCTCATACGGTAGTTCTATCTATAGTTGTCTGAGAAACTTCCATACTGTTTTCCATAATGGCTGCGCTAATTTACAGTCCCACGACCAGTATAGGAAGGTTCCCCTTTCTCGTCATCCTTACCAGCGTTTGTTATTTTCTGTCTTTTTGATAATAGCCAGTCTAACTAGGGTGAGATGATATCTCAGTGTGGTTTTGATTTGCATTTGATTAGTGATGTTGAGCATTTTTTCATGTACCTGTTGGCCATTCGTATATCTTCATTTGTGAAGTGTCTATTTAGCTCTTTTGCCCATTTTTTAATCAGATGATATGTTTTTTTACTGATAAGTTATTTGAGTTCTTGGTATATTCTGGATATTAAACCCCTTGTCAGATGTATAGTTTGCAAATACTTTCTGCCATTCTATAGGTTTTCTTTTCATTCTGTTCAGTGTTTCCTTTGCTGTACAGAGCTTTTTAGTTTGATATAATCCCATATATATATATATATTTATATATATAAATATATATATATATATTTTTTTTTTTTTGCTTGTGCTTTTGGGGTCTTATTCATGAAGTCTTTGCCTAGTCCTGTATCCGAAAGGGTTTCCCCTATGTTTACTTCTTGGAGTTCTATAGTTTGAGGTCTTTTTTAAAGTCTTCAATCCATTCAACCCAAAAAAGCAAATTGGAGAAAGGTGTATATATTAAGCTACCATTTATCTAAAAGGTGGGTGATACAAATATATATGTATTTGCTTATATTAAACAAACACTAGATAAACTTTTTTTAAAAAAGAAACTATAGGGAGAGGAGACAAAGATAGAATCTAGATGTCTCTGAATATATCAAGTTTTGAAGATTTGACTTTAGAACTATTTTAATAGCTATAAAACAAAATTGAGTTTTAAAAAAGACAGTTCCTAAAATTTAAGAGCAAATGAAACAAACTAGCCCAATTTTACATCAAGTTATTGGCATAGCCATATAAAAAGAGTATTTTAATATGATTAAACATGGTAATTTGACAAAAAAACTTTTAAAAATGTGTAAAACTGTTTTTAATAATCACAAAGTTGGTGGCAGTGCTGGTATTGTTATACTGAGACTGTTGTGTGTAGATTGTGAAGTAAGGCAAATGAGTTATGTTGGAGTTGCTGGGAATCATGATTTTTAGCATAGGAAAAAGAAAATAAAGATGTAATATCAAAGAGGTTAAGTAAAATCCTCTAGTTTTGAATTTGAATTGGATGTATCAATAAGAATTCATGATGTATATTCTCTTAAATAAAGTTTGTCCTAGGTCTGTCCTATGAAAAGGCTTTCAATGAATATCCTAGCTTCCAAATTTTGTACACTAAATACTATTTTTTAATAAAAGGTACCAGGGATCCTTGGAGAAATGGTGGATTCCAGATCTGGGGCAGGAAATGTACAAAATCATCTGATATATTCTGTCACTTCAGAAAGCAAAGAAGCTCTCAAAGGCTTTAAGGGTCATGTCAAAAAGACTTAGGGACCCATACCTTTCACCATACACTATAGTCAACTCAAAATGGATTAAAGAATTAAATATAAACCCTGAAACAATAAAACTTCTTAAAGAAAACATAGGAGAGACACTTCAGGAAATAGGACTGGGCACAGACTTCATGAATATGACCCCAAAAGCACGGGCAACCAAAGGAAAAATAAACAAATGGGATTATATCAAACTAAAGAGCTTCTGCACAGCAAAAGAAACAATTAACAGAGTTAAAAGACAACCAACAGAGTGGGAGAAAATATTTGCAAAATATACATCTGACAAAGGATTAATATCCAGAATATACAAGGAACTCAAACAACTTTACAAGAAAAAAACAAGCAACCCAATTAAAAAATGGGCAAAAGAGCTAAGTAGGCATTTCTCTAAGGAAGATATCCAAATGGCCAACAGACATATGAAAAAATGCTCAACATCACTCAGCATCCGGGAAATGCAAACGAAAACTACACTGAGATACCATCTCACCCCAGTTAGGATGGCTAAAATCCAAAAGACTCTGAACGATAAATGCTGGCGAGGTTGTGGAGAAAAAGGAACTCTCATACATTGTTGGTGGGACTGCAAAATGGTGCAGCCTCTACGGAAAATGGTATGGAGGTTCCTCAAATAATTGCAGATAGATCTGCCATATGACCCAGCTATCCCACTGCTGGGAATATACCCAGAGGAATGGAAATCATCAAGTCGAAGGTATACCTGTTCCCCAATGTTCATCGCAGCACTCTTTACAATAGCCAAGAGTTGGAACCAGCCCAAATGTCCATCATCAGATGAGTGGATACGGAAAATGTGGTATATCTACACAATGGAATACTACTCAGCTATAAAAACGAATGAAATACTGCCATTTGCAACAACATGGATGGACCTTGAGAGAATTATATTAAGTGAAACGAGTCAGGCACAGAAAGAGAAATACCACATGTTCTCACTTATTGGTGGGAGCTAAAAATAAATAAATAAATTCACACACACACACACACATACACACACAAAAACCGGGGAGGTGGGGGGAAGAAGACATAACAACTACAATTACTTGAAGTTGATACGACAAGCAAACAGAAAGGACATTGTTGGGAGGGAGGGGGGAGCGGGAGGAGGGAGGGAGGTTTCGGTAATGGGCCACAATAATCAACCACATTGTATATCGACAAAATAAAATTAAGAAAAAAATGAGAAAAATAAAAATAAATAAAAATAAAATAAAAATAAAAAAAAGACTTAGGGACCACATTGAGGAGGAACCCACTGGCGAAAGGTGGGACCATCAATAAGAATAACTGCAATAAATTGAAGCACTCAAATACTCTTAAATTCATATGTTCCTACAGATCTAAAAAGCAAATAAAATCCCTTATTGGTTAAATTAGGGGGAATGTTGGAGATGCAACCTACATTTTTTAAGATGGCAAATAAAGGAAGTAATCAAGCAGTTATCCTGCCTTTCCTTTACAAACTGTAGCATAGAGTAACCCAATAGTTAACGCTGGGGAGGTCTTTCTCTTTTAAGGCAATAAATGAAGAACAAAAGGTAGAATTAAAATATCACTATTTTTCATAATTTGTGTAGTGATAAGTAAAAAATAAATAAATAAATAAAAATAAATATCGTTATGTTGCAACCCCTAATGGAATAATGGATGTAAGCACAAAAAGAAAGACAACCAGACTCTATGTGCCTTCTATTGTAAGCACACATTAATCCCTATACAGTATTCTTTCCAAAAAATTTCAAACCTGAATCTGATCAAGCCTCTACATTCAATTAGCAATTAATAGAAAATACAGAGGACCATGTAAGATGTTAATTGAACTGTGGGGGTACAATCAGCAAATTCTACACTGTGGAAACTCTACAGGACAAAGAAATTACAAAGATTAAAAAAAAAATTACAAGGAAAAATAGAAAGGGAGGGTGGAACCAATAAATTAAAAGGGGCTTAAGATTGCAATGTATAAAATTTATTGGGAACCTGATTTATACAAACGGGAGTGGAGAGAGAGAGAGAGAGAGAGGTGGGGAGGGAGCGGAAGGAGAGAAAGAGGCACAGAGCGGGAGAATGAGAATGAATTTGGAGGCAATGTGAACCCTAACCAAATAATGGATGATATTAAGGAATGTTTTTAATTTTTGTAGGTGTAATAAGGGTACTTTCGTTTTGCTTCTTTCAAAGAATTCTTACCTTTTGTGATACATACTGAAATACTGGGAATAAAGTGATACGATGTCTGCAATTTGCTTTGTGGGAAGAGAGTGGAGAGAGAACAGATGAAGTAGGAGTTGATCATTGTTGAAGCTGGGAGATGGGTGCTTGGAGTTCGTTATACTATTCTCTCTACTTCCATTTATATTTGAAATTTCCATAATGAAAACATGTTTTTAAAGCTCACTTTTTTCACCTTTGTAATTTATTCCTTCCAGAGGTTGGGAGAGGACCGATCAGTGTGACCCTTGGGAATTAGCATATCTACCTGTTTTCAACCCCCTACCACAACCTAACAGTAAAATTGAAAGCCAATTTGCCTTTTATTTAGAAGCCAACAATAATAATACAACTTCTGGGAATGCTGACAAGTACTGACTGCTTGCTCTTCAGGCTCTGGGATCTCCAGCTATGGGAATAATCCCCAAGAAGCCCCCAAAGCCTTTGAAGATTGTATGGGAAAAGTCAAGGGGCAGGTTCCAGCCCACCTCCATGGGTCCACCCGCATCTACCTGGGAGCCACGGCTGGGATGCGCCTGCTGAGGTAAAGGAGAAATGGCCCAAAGGAGCCCATTTGACCCAAATAGCCAAGAATGTGTTGAACCTTGCCAGGAATGTAACTCTATTTCTGGGAGCAAACACGAAGGGAAGAAGTCCATATTCTGCCATAAATTTAGGCTTTAAATGTTGGGAAATTTTTAGTCTTTATTTTAAAACCCAGCAAGAAACAATTCTAAAATTGATTCCCTCTCCCTTGATGGTTTTATTGAAAACTTTGAAAAAAGCGAGGTAACATGAAATCTGCTCATGGGAACTAGAAAGAATCCTCTGGTTCTTTAGAATAGTTGTTTTTGACACCTGGCATTCTGACACTTCTGAACAACCAGCTAAGTTCTGTAGTAAGTGCGATCCATAGCTATGTAGCTTCTGCCCATGTACAAAACATCACTGAAGTCTGGTTTAAAACAATGCAATGTCTACACCTCACGTCAGTCAAAGCCTTTGGAGTGATGAAACAAACATCTCATTTCATTCAATCAATCAGTTCCTTCTAAATTAGCAGCCATGACTTTTAGCCCAGTTGGATTGATTTTGATTGTCCTTTTTTTTTTTTCTCTCCATTATAATATTTCCTTGACCTTGAAATAAAAGAAAAATAGTTCCAAAAAAATATCAAATTTAAGTCTATTCAAGGTAGAGGCTGCTCCAAGCATTGGAAATAAGGCTTTTTCAAGAGAAGACAACACTCATTTTCTTCAAAGACACTTTATCCATGATCTCAGTCATGTAAAATTATATATGTCTGGGCATGAAGAAAATATAAATAAATAGAGCCACTTTAACAAGACCATAAAAATAAATCATGAAGCTCTCTCAGTGGATTGGACCTTTTCCTTGGAGTTTTCCTATTCTTGTTATTATTTGATGTCCTGGTTGACTAAGCAGAAATGTGGAAGGAAGTTGTATTTTTTTTAACTCACTCTTGGAATCTGCAGTGTGTTTCAAAATGATTGAGTTGACCTGTAATAGAAATTATATAGAAATTTTTTCCTTCTGCTTTTTCTTTCTCATGAAAACAGTTCTAAAGAACCTGACTTTTTCTTAGTTGCTTTTCCCCCAGTTGCTCAGTGAGATATTATTAAAAGGTCCTGCAATTTATAGCCCATGGCAAAAACCATGAAAAGAAAACTTACCACTTGGGAAAAAAAGTGGATGTCCCCTTTGAATAATTAACTTTTCTTGTAAAACTGTTTTCTGATAGTGATCTACTTCTTCTGAGGAACTAGCTGATATTTTAATTATTAGAAAAGTAAAACAAAAAAATTTTAAAAAAAACAATTGATGTAAATCAGCTAGAATGGGAATTGATAAAACTGGGAAAACTGAATTACTTTCCAAGCAGTGATTATTTGCCACTGAGTTGGAATGGACTTCTGCTTGTAGCATTGCTCTTTCTTCTCCCTGAGCCAAGACTGAGCCAGGGTCCCTGGCTTTCTTAACCCACTGATGAAAGAGGAAGTAATCTCCCAAGTGAGCTTTCTTTCATAGGGTAAAACAGCAGCAGGTGGATGCCATAATAACACACAGTAATGCTATGTTCCACTCCTCTGTGGGTCAACACACCAGTGGTTTTTCAATCCAGTGATAACCGTGATTACCATCATATCCTCTTATGATGAAGCTCTTCCAAAGAGTGAAGCAGGGACAGCTAAAAACTCAATCTTCTTCCTTTCCCCCTTCCTCCAAAACTGCCCTTCCTTCTGGCTTGACCAGGGCTCCTTTGCATGATGCCCTTAAGGGATTACCTATGTCACTCTTCTGCTGTCACCAATCTGCTGATCTGAGTCAGAGCAATAGCAGCTAAGTAGGAGGCTCTTTTGATTGCTGATTGCTAGAGAATGGAACTGGAACAGGAACAGTTAGGGATGGATGGGGAGAACAAATTGTACTTCCACTGAAAGCTACTTTCCTGCTTGGTAGTTTGACAGGTAGCAAGTGCATCCTGCCTTCATGGTGGCCCCAGGAGACATCAACTCGCAAAAGGGGTTGCCGTGTATGGTACACATCTGGACAATCATCCCTGTCAGCAGGAGGTGGGGATGTTTACATTTTCACCTGAGGGAGACTATTTTAAGACTGTGTTGTCTGGGCACTCAGCCTTTTGTGTTCTGTGCCTTGCATAGGTTGCAAAATGAAACAGCAGCTAAAGAAGTCCTTGCAAGCATCCAAAGCTACTTCAAGGCCCAGCCCTTTGATTTTAGGGGTGCTCAAATCATTTCTGGGCAAGAGGAAGGGGTATATGGATGGATTACAGCCAACTATTTAATGGGAAATTTCCTGGAGGTGTGTGGAAACAAATGCATGGTTTTTAATTTTGCTCTTTATCCCATCCCCTGTGAGTGGTAGCTTAAGCAGAAGTACATGATGACAGGGACATCTGTCCTGTGTCATTCATTAATGTAATTCATTAGGATAACACATGTCATATCATGTAATTATTAGGATAACATGTAACATTATTATGTGTAATCTCATGTAATTCATTAGGATAACACCTATGAGACAGTAACTAAGAAAAGACACATGTACAGCTGGGGGAAAAGCATGGATCATAAACAGGACCAAATTCTTGGGGGAGGAGGAATGTCATCACTTGACTAGATTGTAAGAAATTGGAGAGGGTGGAATCTAGATTTAACACTGGGCTATGGGTCTTTTGAAGGGCAGTTGGACCATGATTCTTTGAGAGACTCCATGGCCATCTGGGATATACATAGCCCTCAGACAGTCTGCTTCCCCGAGTCCCCAGAGACAGAGAGGTCTTCACTCTGTGTCCCTAGGTCTCCTTACAGTCCAATCCCTGCACTCCCTGTTTTTTTGATGTGGAGGAAAGTCAACTCTCAGAGACAACTGCCCTGTTACAGAGGGTACAAACTGAGGGTACTGGGACCATATCCAACCCAAGACCTATTTTGTTTCCCTGCAAATGTATTTTAAATTTATAAGATAATTGCCAATAGTTAATATTTGGGAAATTTCACATAAAAATTTACATTTCTAGCTTCTTCTGACCTCCTCACCTTCCCATTCCCAAAACTGGAGGAACTGATCACAGTGGATTTACATTCCTGCGTGATTATAACTAATGAGAACAAAATGTAACTCATGGACTCTCCAGTTTGTTGCAGTCCCCACCACTCCCTGTTGTACACCTAATCTACTTCACTCATTTATTTCTCATTTATGTTATCTGCCCAGCTCCTGTAAGCATTTGAATTCACCACCCCTGAAATAAAAGGAGAGAACTGGCCCTGAATGCTCCCCATGTCATACTTCTTAGTATTAGGAGATGGGTCTTGGGTGGAGAAACCTAGGCGAACAGAGATGGTGCCTTTGGCCTTTTTTCTCACTTTCTTTTCCCACTGTGCAGAAGAACCTGTGGCATATGTGGGTGCATCCACATGGAGTAGAAACTACAGGTGCCCTGGATCTAGGTGGTGCCTCCACCCAAATATCCTTCGTGGCAGGAGAGAAGGTGGGGCTAAACACCAGCGACTTCGTGCAGGTGTCCCTGTATGGCTACATGTATACACTCTATACGCACAGCTTCCAGTGCTATGGCCGGAACGAGGCTGAGAAGAGGTTTCTGGCAATGCTCTTTCAGGTACGTGGGCCTGGGAGGTGGGGGTGCAACAGGTGTTCCCATGAGGGTCTGAGCCACGGGGAGGGTGCTCTGCCTTCTGGGGTCTGTCCTTTCCACTTCAACTGGAAGGTGGATGGAAATAATAGCATTTTCCAATTTGCTCCTGGGGGAGCAGTCCAAGCTCTCTCTCTCCTGTTGACCACTACCAGCAAATCTGAGTAAGAAGTACAGGAAATTTCAGGGCTCCAGATATTTTGTAAATGATTCAAGACCTGAGATCCCTTTATGGACACAAACTGTTTTAAACTAGTAGCTAAATAAGTCTGGGAATTTGGGGACTCCCCTGGGTGCAGATAAAATAATATTAGTGATCACAAGAGAAACGCTTGCTGAGAGGGAAGAGGTTGGAGCCCTCCCCAGGCTCAGCCTCCTCTTAGATGGGTTTAGATTAGGCAGACTCGATGCCCTTTATATGGTAGGACTTTACAGCAACCAAAGTTAATTGTGTTGGTCAGTAATGCATACAGTAAGTGTTCCAGGGCACAGAAGCCTACTTCAGGCATCAGCTGGTCACTAATATAAGCAGCATTAGTGCAGTGTGTGTCAGTGAGGGCACTAACTCCATAGATGAGACCCCAGACCCCAAACTCCAGGATTAGGGGACATCAATGTCAGCCATGCCTGGGCTGCTGAGATGGAGGGGAGGGGCCTTGACCACCTAGAGGGGTATGAGGACAACCAGAAGCCACAGATTCTGGTTTCTGATGAGACCCAGGGGCAGGAGACAGGCCTGGATCAGCCTGTGAACACAGTGGACACAGAATCAGTAGTTTAATCCCATTCCTCCAACCTACCTTGGAAACCGAAGATGGAAACAGTTTCATTTAGCCTGCAGAAAAATTCAGTTGGCTCACAAAAGTGTCATCTCCAGCAGTACTCATATCTTCAGACCCCTGCATTTACACAGTAGTCAGGAAGGTGTATTGCAGGAACTTGCCCTATAGTTCTGGCCTCTCTCAAAAACCTTACTGAGCCTCACAGGAAAGGCTGGAGCCCCAGTACACATGCCTGTGACCTTCACTGTCAGGAGTCTGAGCATTGCCCGGGAAGGACAGACGTGAGAGCTGCAGGCAGTCTCAGCTACTCTTCCATGGATCCCACCCCCCACACTTTTGCCCCCTCCCGCACTCAGCCAAACCAAGCCCCACAGGTAACCAAATCTGTCCTCTCTAGTGAGGGTCTCAATATCCACCACTCCTCCCCACTTAATCATTAAAGTAGTTCAATCAACATGCTTTTTTAGGAGAGAAGCTCTGGAAGATCCTTTTCTCCAACTCCTTTTATTTGCACTTTTCTGAGGTCTCGTTTAGGTTTGAGAATGGAGGTCTCCAAGTGTGAACCCAGCGATGGGGGTAGAGGAATGAACTCCCAGCCCCTCATAGCTTACAGGGACATGGACAGGGATCTCCAATTTACCTGGTAACCTCTGGATGCCTGAGAGAGTAGCTCTATCCTCAAGGACTTCTGACTCAGTCAGAGGGAAAGATACAGATGTGATGAGGATCACCCACAAATGCAGGTCCAGACTTGCCTGACCAGAACTTTCCTGGGTCAAATATGTGTTGCCAAGCCCTGACTTGGAAGGTTCACACAAATTATTGCATCATGAACACTGGCTGAGTAAATTCCACCAGCCTGAATCTCATTTCCTCATTTGAAATATAACGAGCTACATTGTATGGGGAGAATGATACCTGGATATGTACTTTGCAAGTTATTTTATTATTAACAAGTCTCTAGTCACCTCAGGGCTCAAGTGTCACTCAGACAGCGTGTTAGACATTCGGAACATGCATTCACCTTTTTTTTCTCCTTTTAAGTAAGAAATTTTCCTTCTGTTTTTAAAGTAATACATATTTTCTGAAAAACATTTAAGGATGCACACCAAAAAACTAAAGAATTTTTTTAAAAAGCAGAATTCACTACTATTAACATATTTGTTGCATTTTCTTCAGGGTTTTTTTTTTTCATGCATGAATCTGTATTTACAAACTTGGCTTCATACGTATCTCTAGTTTTTGTTTAACCTAATAATATCCAGCTTCTATTTAACCTAACAATGTATCATGAGCAACTTCCTGTGTTGTTAGTCTTTGAAATTATGATTTTTATGGGAGCATAACATTCGAAGTACCAGAATTTAAAAAGAAAAAACGATATTAATCATTTTATTATAAAAGCAAGTACATACTTATGGTAAAAATTTCAAACTATACAAAAAGGTGTTAAAGTGAAAATGAATGCCATCCCTGGTCACAGCTTGATGTGCTGTTCTTCTACACTTTCTAGCTCAATGTACAATTTATTTTCTTTACTGTTTAATATCCCGTAATTTGTCAACAATTCTCTTCCTGGTGGGCAGCAAGCTATGTCCTGTTTTGTTGCTACAACAACAATACAGTAAACCTTCTTGCACGTATAAACTTATGGACTAGTGATTTTACTCCTGTAAGATAGGGTCAAGGGATAGCTGTATTTTTATTTAAATGAAAAAACAGGCAATCTTCAACAAAATTAAAACCATTCAGATTCCCGCCAATGTTGTGATGACTTTTTGAAATCTTATAACTTCAGGTATTCCAATAATAGGTACTTAAATAATGAGGATCTGTTTCTGGATTTTTCTGTTCTGTTCTGTACATCCATTTTTCCCTTCTTGGGCCAATATCATGTTGTTCTACTTGCAATAGTTTGTTTTTGTACTCTCAGATGTTTATTTTGAACTTCAAAATTATTTTAAGAAGTAACAAAAGAAGTTTTTCATCGAGACTGTGATTGCACTTGCATTGATTTATATGTTAATTTGGTAAAAATAGGTTTACTAATGATATTAAGATTTTCTCTCCAGAATTGTAACATGTATTTCCATTAATTTAGTTCTTGGTTTGTATCCTTCAATAAAATTTATAGTTTTCATCATTTGTCTTGTTCGTTTGTTGTTAAATATCGTTTCTTTATGTGTGTTTTTAATACTTTATTGCTATTGAGAATAGTTTTTAATCACTGTTTTTTCCCAATATTAACTGGTTTTACTCTGAGAACAGATTAGGCTGTAGTTTTCTAGTAGACCTTTCTCTCTGAAGCCCATTGATTGACCTTTTCGTGACAGTGCCCTGCAAACACTAAGTTTAGTGAAGATTGTTGAATGTTGAGTGCATGAACTTGGCAAACTGGCAAATTATACTTAAGGAATGCCATGACAAGTAATTCAAAGGCAAAAGGAAGAGAACTAATATTTACTGAGCTTCTTCTCTGGGTCAAGCCAGAGATGATTTATACTATTTCAATCATTTAAAAAGTATAAGTCAGACTTGGAGGTAGATACTAAATAACCAGTTTATTGATGTGATTTTTTTTCTTTCAACCAATATTTCAGCCATAGGGTGACCCACATATGATATATTGCAAATCAGATATAACAGTTTTTGAAAATCATACATTTTTTTCACACCATTGAGGCAGAAAGGAGCCTACTTGCCTCCTCCTCAGTCATATCAAGATCTTTCTGGAAGACACTCATGTGAGTTATGTTGGATGAGTGTTATAGGATTCTGTGCAGAATCCTGTCACTGACCTGTATTATTTTGATGTGTATCTCAATTTCCTCATCAGTAAAATGAAAGGATTGGGCTAAATATCTGAGTCAAGACTTTACTCTAGGGGAAGGAGTATGTCTTAGTGGCTTTGAAATTGAACAGAGTTCAAATCTAATTCCTTAGAAAAGAGAGTCCATAAATAGAATCAAATATAAATAAATCAAAAATTATTTATAGCATGAGATAAAGAGAGTATTTTGCGCCAGTAGATAAGAGATTAAATAGTCATCTGGAAAAAGTAAAGTCAGGTTCCTACCTCAATTTTTATATCAAATAAATTGCAAGTTGATGAAAAATTTATGTGTAATAAGGACATTATTTGTTTGTAATGGCAAAATGATTGGGAACAACCTCAATGTTCCTCTAGAGGGTATTCCTTAAATAAACTATGGTTTATTTGTACAGTGGAGTACTATGCAGCTACTAAAAAGAGGAGCCACTCTACACGTACAATGAATGGGAAGATCTCAAAGATATATTTTTAGTGAGAAAAACAAGGGGTAGAACAGTGTATATAAAGTGCTACCATTTATAGTTTAAGAAAAAGAAAGTGAGGGAGGAAATATGTTTGCATGTGCATACAAGATCTCCAGAATGATACACCAAAACTGGCTATACTGATTGCTTCCAGACAAGGGTCTAGTGGCTGGAAGTGGGTGGGAAGGAAACTTCATTTTCATAACATGTTTATTTGTACCTTTTGGATTAGTTTTCTAGGTGTAGATAATATTCCATTCAAAGTGATATATTAATCTGAAGATACCTGTTTTCTCACCAAAATGGAGTTCATAAAACCTGCTTCGTAGGGCTATTGTAATGGCTGGATCAGATAGAACCTAGCGTAGTGGCTGGTACAGGGTAACTGTCACACTTATCTCCCTTTCCTGCTCATATTTGAGTTACCTAGACAACCTGGGATCAAGTGCACACTGACACAGAATGTCATTCTTTCAATTTCTCTCTTGGCATTGGAGGGTAGTGATAGTGAGAATCTGCAAAAGGGACATAGTTGATCGTCCACAAAAGAGTGGTTTCTAATACCTCACTCTTGTATCTACAGAATTCTACTACCAAAACTGATCTCACCAACCCCTGTTACCCTCGGAATTATAGCACCAACTTCACCATGGGCCATCTATTTGACAGCCTGTGCACAGTGGACGAGAGGCCAGCAAGTTATAAGCCCGATGACATCATCACTTTTGAAGGAACTGGGGACCCATCAGTGTGTAGGGAGAAGGTGGCTTCCATATTTGACTTCAAAGCTTGCCATGAACAAGAAGCTTGTTCCTTTGATAGAGTTTATCAGCCAAAGGTTAAAGGGCCATTTGTGGTAAGAGCAAAACCCACTGAAAGATTTCTTTCTTTCCCCTCTCGAATATTTACTGTCTCTCTTCTGCTGACCTGTTTGTTACCCACTTCATTATTCCCCATTCTGAAACCTCCATATTATAGCCCATTCTGAGAACTAATTTCCTTCTGTACTACTTACTTACAGGCTTTTGCAGGATTCTACTACACAGCCAGTGCTTTAAATCTTTCAGGTAGCTTTTCCCTGGACACCTTCAACTCAAGCACCTGGAATTTCTGCTCACAGAATTGGAGTCAGGTCAGTATTTAAAAAGAAAGGATCAATGTCAACACAAAAAAGTATAGCAGACTATATTCCAATTGTATGCACTTGTATGTATAGTCTGAATTGGCCTTTAGGCTCTTCAACTTCCACCACATGTATAAAATGGGGGTAAAAAGGGAATGTACCTCGCACATGTGTTGTGAATTAATGTTATGATCACATGCACAGTGGTTTGAACAGTGTTTGGCACATAATAAGCACACAATGAATTTAGAGATTATAATTATGTGATATTGTATAAAGATATTTTAATTATTATATTGTACTTGTATGATGGTATTTTTATATTATATAGTCATTTTATTATGAAATTCTGGGTGATAAGATTCCTTAAAATATGACTGTTAGTCTAAGGTGTTCTGAAATGTGCATTTGAAAACACACCTGCCTCTTAGAAGTTTTAAACCTCCTTTTCAGCTCCCTTTCCTGCTCCCCAAATTTGATGAGGTGTACGCCCGCTCCTACTGCTTCTCAGCCCACTATATCTACCACTTGCTTGTAAATGGATACAGATTCACAGAGGAGACCTGGCCCCAAATACATTTTAAAAAAGAAGTAAGTCAAAGCACAAATTGTTTTCTCCTGTTCCTCCCAAAAGAGAGGTTTATATGTATGAGTGTGGAAGAAATGTAGAAAGTAAATGAGGTATTGGTGATTTTAAACTTGCTGGTGGAAGCTGATCAGATAGATCACCTGTGAACTTCTCAGGAGAAGAGATAATGGAGAATTTAAAGGAGTTGCTCACAGGAGACCCTTCCAGATGGGGAAAGAACTGGAAGCCAGGGTCGGTGGACTGTGAGCTCCTCAAGGGCAGGGACTTATCTTATTATCTTCATTTTCCCAGCATTCAGCACAAGGGCTAGAACCTAGTAGGTGATTAGTAAAGTTTTCTTGAATTAATGAATACGTTAAAGATCTGAGGCTTTTCATCCTTAAAAGAAGCTTCAAATATAACTTAATTTTTAAGAGGATTGTAACTAATCGTTCTCCATTTTACACAGACATTATAGTAACATACAGACTTTGAAGCATAAGGAATTTACATTAGCATTAAATAAGAATTTTCTCTTTGAATGAATTTGAGGTCACGGTATTTACTGACAAAGTCTTGGGGGATGAGGAGGATCTTAGCTCAGTGTTTTATATATTTACATATTGAGTGACTAGAATGGTCCAAAGCTAGAATCATAGCTGTCAGGTGACTGAATGGTGAAGGGGCCTCCAGACCTTGTTTTCAGGCAGAACTCAGCCTTGCAAATATGTTCAGCCAACTCTATGTTCCCCAGGTTCCAGGAGGGTTTTTTTCATTTCAGGAATAGCTGATGTGAAGCCTGAGGGATATCTGGAGTCAGCCTGTTCAATACCAGCTTGGGCAACAATTAGATTAAACCAGTCAATATCCTGCATTAGGCCTCTGACTGTCTATATTTGTATAAATAAAATTGAGTCATCTACAAAAAATAAGGATGTCTGGAGACATAAGAACTGTTGATGGCATGTACTCTCTAAGCTTTGCTTCTAATAAATCTAATAACCAGTAATGTACAAGGAATGAGAATGACTTTCCATTGAATACCAATTTGGATTGGTATTACATTCTAGGTTTAACATTTCATTCCTTTCATCATAAAGAATTTATATCCAGCCAAATTAGTATTTAAATGTGAGGGCATAAAGACTTCAGAAGATTTGCCACACAAAGACTTATACTGAAAATATTTTTGGAGGAAGTATGGCTGGCTGGTTAGCTCAATTGATTACAGTGTGGTGTTGATAACACCAAGGTCCAGGGTTTAATCCCTGTCACCTGGACAGCTGACAAAAAAAAAATCAAACAAACAAACAAACAAAACATTTTTGGAGGAAGCAATCAAATAAAAAGAGAAGTAAATTCAGGAAATGTTACAAAATATAGGAAGTTAGAATAAATGATCTTGTCTTAAAATTTATATTAAAAAAGAAAACTAACACTAGAAAAAGGTAAAAGAGAAAATCCATCTATATAACCCAAGTATAGAAAATACCCAACATGATGGGGTACAGTAGGGAGTTGTAGGACACAGGGATATAAAAGCAGCCTAAAATTCTCATCTTGCCAAAGGGAACATACAGATACCATTTTTAAGGCAAAAAAAAAAAAAAAAAGAAAAGAAAGGAAAGGAAAAGAAAAAGTAGGAAAAGAGCACTAATTTTAATTTTTAAAAATATTAGAAAAAAGTCTAAATTATATAGCAATAATCACAATAATCATAAATAGACTAAAACAGAGAAACACATATTTTAAACATAAGGAAATGGAAAGATTGAAAATGAAAAATAATTTTCTTTTTATTTATCAGTCAAAAACTATCCAAAAGAAAGCTGGTGTAGCTATTTGATATCTGACAAAATAGTCTTTCAGACAAAGAGCATCATTTGAGGTACAAAGGGTTACAAAATAATGACAAAAAGTTCAATTCACTGTGAAGATTGCAAATTTGAAACATTTATCCACCTAATCAAACAGCCTAAAAACATGTAAAACAACAATAGGTAGAACTCTCAGAAGAAACTGACAAAGTCTGCTTCCCAATCAGACTGATCCCCTGTTCTTAGAAAGTGCTCCTAGGCAGTTGGTTAGAGCGCAGCTTTATAACACCAAGGTCTAGGGTTCACATCCCCTTATCAGCCGGCCACCAAAAAAAAGAAAAAGAAACTGATTCTGGGTTCAGTAAACTACTCATACTCTCTTTCTTTAGCCACAAGCACTCCTGTACCCATGGACAATAGGAGTACTTTCACTGTTTTGTTTTTATTGAATCATAGTTGATTATACATATTTTGGGGATTCAATGTTGACATATGTTGATCAAATCAATATCATTAGTATGTGTATTGTTACAAATTATACTTATTCCTTATGTCCCTTGCCCAATCTCTTCCTATACCCATCTCCTTCCCCCCTCCCATTCCCCCCTCCCACCATGGATAATCCTAGATTTCTTCTCTCCTTCTGAAAGAGTGATGGCTACTCTGTTGATTTATTGCTTAGATCATCTGTCCAATGCTGAGAGGTGTGTTCAGGTCCCCCAATATTATCATAGAGCAGATGCTTCTCTCACTCTGGAATAGCTTTGTGGAGAGAGACATCCTATTCTTTATTTTTGGTCTCTGCTGGTGACTCTCCTTGTGTCAATGCACTCCAGTGGCTGGCGGACTATCTGTATGGTGGTTGTGATGTCTAGCCACTTTAGCAGTAGCCGTGGCTACTGTGGTGGCTGTGGGGGCCACCCACATGGAGGTGATGTTTTTGACATGCTCCTTGTGCTGGTGGTGTGCCTGGTTGTGGGTCGGGTCAGGTTCCTGGCTCCATGCCCCAGTCCCTAGGCAGAGCCCCATGGTGCTGGTGGTGTGCCTGGTTGTGTGCAGGGGGTCAGATCCCTGGCTCTATGTCCCTGGGTGGGGCCCTGAGGCACTGCTTTTGTGCCTGGGCTGGTACTAATTTTTTGTCCTTTGCTTACTTCTAAAACAGGGGAACTTCCTGTGGGAACCAGTACTTGAGCTGTGTGGTTGAGCTAAATTGCTGCTTTGCTACTGTTTCCCTAGGGAAGGCTTTTTGTGCAGCTCAGGGTTTAATGGTTGACCTTATAGGTATTTCTGGCTCTCCAGAGACTAAGTGCACCTGGGCTGTGTAGAAACTCTGATCTGGGCCTGAACCTTTTAATCAAACTGTACCTCATGCAATTCTGCATTCCCGACCAGTCTCCTCTGAGTGGTCCTGTGCTGATTGGGGAACAGATTGGCTGTCCTTGCTGTGTCCCAGTGTTCTCCCAGTGGGCCTGTCTTCCCCACTGCCTGTGCTCCAAACACTTCCCATGGGATGGGCCCTGCACCAGTCACTTGCAATGACTCACCAGGCTCTGAATGGCTCCCCTTTTTCAGCTGTTCTGGCTCCCCACTCCTGTGTGGGTTCATGAGAACCCTATTAGTGGTCTTGCTGTCCTGGGGGCCACCAAGGCCCTCTTCTCCCCTGCTGCCTCCAAACAACTCCATCCAAAGGGCACAGCTGCAGCTTCTGCAGTCTCCTGCTGGCGTTCAGCAGCTCCAGCGTTAAAGCAGCTGCAGCTTGAAATGCTCCAAGCAGTTTTTTCTTTCCCTTCATGAACTCCATAGGTCTCTCCTTCTCTTCCCCTGAGCTCCAGCGGCCCCAGCTTGGCTGTTGTTACATTTTTATAGTTGTAAATTGGTTGATTTGTGGGAGAGAGTGATGCTGGAGACCATCTATTCTGCTATCTTGACCAGAACTCCCTACTTTCACTGTTATTCACTGTGCCTTCCTCACGCTGGGCTGTGATGAGGTTACGTGGATTGGTCTTCTTACTGTTTTCCCTGCAGTGCTGGAGGTGGGATGCCTGAGCCTTTGTGGCCACAGTGCGGTGTCTGAACTTGGGCAAGGCCTCTGACCTCCTTAGGCCACAGCTTCCTGTGGGAGCTTTGTGAGGTTGTCAGTGGTGTGCTGTGGGTATGTAATTCTAGCCTCGAGCCCTTCCCTGAGCCGTCTCCTCTGCTCCACAGGTGGGGAACAGCAGCATAGCCTGGTCTCTCGGCTACATGCTCAGCCTGACCAACCAGATCCCAGCTGAAAGCCCGCTGATCCGCCTGCCCATACAGCCGCCCATCTTTGTGGGCACTCTTGCCTTCTTCGCAGCGGCGACCTTGCTGTGTCTGGCGTTTCTTGTGTACCTGTGTTCAGTGTACAGAAAAAAGAGGCACTCCGAACATGCCTTTGACCATGCAGTGGATTCTGAGTGAGCCTTCAAAGCAGCTCCTGGAGCCCTAGGGCTGCCTAGAACCAGCGTGGGTGGCACCAGACAATGCAAGCTAAGTGGCTGCCTTCCAGAAACACAACTTAAGTCAAATATCTAGGTCATGTGCCTCTCAGATATTGATTTTTGACAAAGCGCCTCTTCGGCAGTCCCTGTGCACATTGCTCCTTTTTTCCACTGTCATCGTGGTGTGTGTATTTTGCCTACCATACCGCAGGTATACTTAATGCCATCATAAGACATTCAGTTCTGTGATTTGCTTACCAATTACTCTCCCAGATTATATGTCATTATATATCATCATAAGACTTTCTATTCTGTGATTTGCTTACCAATTACTTTCCCAGATTATAGATCTCTCTGCATAGGTCTTGACTTTGGGGAAAGAAAAGGAAGCTACAGGAATATTTACCTCCAAAGTGGGATGAGAAAGAACTCCAGCAAGTACAATGGCTACAAATTAAGTATCAACATTATTTCAGATTGCTGTTTGTTAGCTGAATATGGAATTAAAAAAAAACTTATTTTGACTTGCAATGTCTGTTTGTTAACTTTCTCCTAGAGTCCTAAAGTGGTATTTATGAGAGGAATTTTTTAAAATTAATCAAATTTTATTAAAACTTTCCTAGTGGATTAAGATAATCATGCATTAATATTACCTTTATTCCAGAGAGTTCAAAGTCCTTTCACTTTGATAAACCTTTGGCTTTGTGAGGTAATTGAGCCAAACATTTCTGTTGGACATTCTGCTTGATATTTCCATATTTGACATTGTAAGCCTCTGTGAGGCCACAACCTACCACTCGGATCTTAATTCCCACCCAAAATGGCTGCTCCCAAACTGCACCTTTGCTCACATGGACCTCACTACTTACACTGTGGACCATCCTCCCACTCATCCAAATTATACATATTTCTCAAGGTCCAGTTCCAGCTCTACATCTTCCATGAAGCTTTCCTTGTGTGCGCACACGTGCACACACACACTATGATCTACCTCCTGGACCACTTTTTCAAAACTAGTCACATATATTCTTATATTGTTACTTATCTTTGTGTAGGTATATACGGCTTATTTCTAAAATAGACAGTATGCAACTTAAGAGCAAAGCCTGTCAATTATCCCTCACTCATTCAACAGACATCTAAGAAACATCTGTTATGGCCTACCATCTTGCCAGATGTGATGTTGGATTTGGATAAGTGCTATGAATGTAGTATACATTCGTATTTGTTGATTAATGTTGTTTCCATAAATGACTGTGGGATGCAATAGACTATAGAAATATCAGATAAAAACAGCATCCAAATCACTAAGAAATTACAAGAAAAAAAGGACATGTCTGTGTAGGAAAGAGGGCCACGCTCCATAAAGGCAAGTCTAAGTTAACATTCCTAACCCATTTGTGAAGTTGGAATAAGCTGATGAGGGATTTTAGGTTTTCTGACACATATTAAAAAATTCTAATCAAATGGATTATTGTGAAAACTGCAGTCCAAGTAACATCTAGTTACTGTGATGAGCAGAACATTAAGAGGGTCCCCAGCACCTTCACCCTCTGGTGTTAACTCCTGTGATTACATTGTTACATTGCAAAAGTGATTAGCAGATGTAATTATTAAGCAGTTGACCTTAAAATGAAGAGCTTAACGAGGTAGGCCTAATCCCATCACATGAGCTCTTTAAAGGCAGAGCATTTTCTCCAGAAGAGGAAGTCAGAGAGATTCAAAGCATAAAGATTCGACTGCTGTTGCCAGCTTGAAGATGGAGGGGCCGTGTGAAAAGGTCCTGAGAGCAGTTTCTAGGAACTAAAAGCAATCCCTGCTGACAGTCAGCAAGAAAACAGGGACCTCAATCCTACAACTTCAAGAAACTGGATTCTGCCAACAACCTGAATGAACTTGAAAGCAGATTTTCCCCAGAGCCTTCAGAGAAGAGTCCAACCCAGTTGATACGCTGATTTCCATCTTGTGAAACCCTAAGCAGAGAACCCAGTTGAGCCCACTTCAATTTCTGACCTACAGAACTGTGAGATAATAAATGGGTGTTGTTTTAACCTACAAAGTTTGTGGCAAGTTGTTACACAGTCATAGAAAATGAATACAGCCAAGGAACCCCAAGCCCCAAGGCTCCAAACAGAGCAAGTGCTTACATTTGAAACATGTGGTGCATACAGAAGTGATGCGGTATCACAAACTGTGTCCATTCCTTACAACGACCACCTAAGAAAGGTGTGGGCTCAGGGATGGGGACTGTGAGTTGAGATTCTGGCCTGGTGGAGTCTAGAACTCATTGCATCACGTCACCTTTCACATTGAAAGGCAGTGTCATGCAGCAGTTAGGAGTTTGGTTTTAGAATTTTGTAGTCCAACATACGCATTCACACACGGATATGTGCTTTATGACAGAGGTGTCACGTAAGAGCAGTGAGAAAACATGTGGGACAATTGGACATCTTTATGCAGAAAAAATGAAATTCAACCCCTTCCTCATACCATTTGCAAAAAATCGTTTCCAGGTAGGTTAAAGACATATAAAGGATTTATTCAATTTATTTTTATTTTTTTATTGAATCATAATTGATTATACATATTTTTGGGATTCGATGTTGACATATGTTAATCAAATCAATATTACTAGTATATATGTTGTTACAAATTGTTCTTATTCTTTATGTCCCTTGTCCAATTTCTCCCTCTGCCTCCCCCCTAACACCACTGATAACCCTATATTTCTTCTCTCCTTCTGAAAGAGTAATGGTTACTCTGTTGCTTTGTTGCCTAGATGATCTGTCCAATGCTGAGAGGTGTGTTCAGGTCCCCCAATATTATCATAGAGCAGATGCTTCTTCTCTCACTCTGGAATGGGCTTTGTGGAAAGAGACATCCTCTTCTTTTCTTTTTCTTTGGTCTCTGCTGGTGGCTCTCCTTGTGTCAATGCACTCCAGTGGCTGGTGGACCATCTGCATGGTGGTCGTGATGTCTAGCCACTTTTGCAGCAGCCGTGGTTACTGTGGTGGCTGTGGGGGCCACCCACATGGAGGTGATGTTTTTGGCATGCTCCTTGGTGCTGGCAGTGTGCCTGGTTGAAGGTGGCAGGGGGGTGGTGGTGGTCTGGTTCCTGCTCCATGCCTCAGGTCCCCTGGTGGTCCCCAAGATGCTGGTGGTGTGCCTGGGCTGGAACTAATTTTTTGTTCTTTGCTTACTTCTAAAATGGGGGAATTTCCTGTGGGAACCAGTACTTGAGCTGTGTGGTTGAGTTAAATTGCTGCTTTGCTGCAGTTTCCCTAGGGAAGGCTTTTTGTGCAGCTCAGGGTTTAATGGTTGGCCTTATAGGTATTTCTGGCTCTCCAGAGACCTGTTGCACCTGGGCTGTGTGGAAACTCTGATCTGGGCCTGAACCTTTTAATTAAACTGTACCCCATGCAATTCCTGACCAGTCTCCTCTGAGTGGTCCTGGGCTGATTGAGGGGCAGATCGGCTCCCCTTGCTGTGTCCCAGTGATCTCCTGGTGGGCCCTTCTCCCCCACTGTCCATGCTCCAAACACTTCCCATGGGACAGGCTGTGTGCCTTTCCCTTGCGATGACTCACCGGTCTCTGAAAGGCTCCTTTTTTTCAGTTGTTCTGGCTCCTCACTGCTGTGTGGATCCACGGGAACCCTATTAGTGATCTTGCTGTCCTGGGGCCCACCAAGGCCCCCTTCTCTCCTGCCACTTCCAAGCAATTCCATCCAAAGGACACAGCTGCAGCTTCTGCTGGCTCCTGCTCCATGCGCTCAGCAGCTCCAGCCTTAAAGCGGCCATGGTCCAAAATGCTCCAAGCCGTTTTTTCTTTCTCTCATCATGGCTTCTCCTGCCTTCATGAACTCTGTATGTCTCTCCTCCTCTTCCCCTGAGCTCTAGCAGCACCAGCTTGGCTGTTGTTGCATTTTTATAGTTATAAATTGGTTGATTTGTGGGAGAGAGTGATGCTGGGGACCTTCTATTCCACCATCTTGACCAGAAGCACAACATATAAAGGATTTAGAAGACAATATAGGAGAAAAATTTTAGGATCCTGAGTAAGAAAAGGGTTTCTTAAACACTACACAAAAAGCATTAACCATAAGAGAATACTTGATACATTTGATTACATTAAAATTAAGAAGTTCTGTTCATCAAAAACCACAATTAAAAGTGAAAAGACAATCCACAGAGTGAAGGAAGGTATTTGCAACATATATAACTGATAAAGGACTAGTTTCCAAAGTATATGAAGAACTTCTATAAATCAATGAGAAAAAAGCTGGTGACTCAATTTTTCTAAATGGGCAAAAGGCTCAAAAAGACACTTCACAAAAGAAATCTAAATGTCTAAAACATAAAAAGATATTCACTCTCATTAATAGATAAGAGCAATGCAAATTAAAACTACAATGAGATAACAGAAAATACCATTAGTTTGGCAAAAATTAAAAAGTCTGATAATACTAAATCTTAGCAAGGATGTGGAATAACTGGAACACCCCCATTCTGTTGGTGGGAATGTAAATTAAAACAACAACACTGGAAAATTTTGATACTGTCTAATGTAGTTGAAGATATACATACTAAATGACCAGGAAGTTCTGGGGTAAGGTATATACCTTAGAGATATGAGTTCTTTTATATACCAGGATACATGCCTAAGAATGTTTTTAGTAGGAACCAAAAAGCTCATCCCATGAAATCAATGAATACTAGTAATATAATAGTAATGTATAATATAATATATAGTAATAAAATAGTAATATATCTGTACTAGAAAATATCATACATCAACGAAAACCAAAGAACTACAAATATATGCTCAGTATGGATGGATCTTACAAATATAATGTTAAGGGTAAAAAGCAAGTCACAAAAAATATATGTAAATATATGTAACATATAAATTCCCTTTATATAAAGTTCAAAAACAAGCAAAGCTAAATACAGAAGGTAAACTTTAAGGAAAAGCAAGGAAATTATTACTTAAATTTGGGGGAAGATGGAAGTTGTGTTTAGAAATAGACAAACTAGAATCTTAGTCTGCTTGGATTGCCATAACAAAATAATATAAACTGAGAGACTTAAACCACAGGAATTTATTTCTCACAGTTCTTGAGGCTGGAAAATCCAAGATCAAGGCACCAGCTGATTCAGTTTCTGGTGAGGGCTCTCTTCCTGGTTTGCAGATGACCATCTTTTCACCATGTCTTCACGTGGCCTTTCTTCTGAGCTCTTAGGGAGACAAGAGTACACGACCGCTCTGGTGTCTCTTCTTACAAGGACAATAATCTCTTCATGACAGCCTCATCCTCATGACCTCATTTCACCTTAATTATCTCCCAAAGGCCCCACTTCCAAACACCATGACATTGGGGGTTAGGTTTTTAACATATGAATTTGGGGAGACAGAAACATTCAGTCCATACCAATAGGGCTTCTGGGGTGACAGTGTTGTTCTATAACTAGATAGTGGTTACAGGTCTTCCTTTTTTCAACCATTTATGTACTTTCTGTATGTCCTATAGGATAGTCATTTAGCTCCATGCTTGATAATAGATTACTTGCTATAGTAAGATTTGCTACTTGTTACCTCTGTAACCTTTAAAATGTCTTTCAATCTCTTTGGGCCTTGATTTCATACCTAAAATGGAGATTATACCAACTTTATGGGATAGTTGAGAAAAGAAAAAATGCACACTTAGCCAGTACCTGGCACAGAGTGTAGCTAATAAATATGAGTTTTAAAAAAGTATTTCTTTCCAACATTTGGATCCTCATATCCACCAGCCACCAAAAACAAAAACAAAACAAAAAGCATTTCTTTCACCCATTTACTTATCCCTTTATTCACTCATCACATTCACCAAAAGTCTATTATCAAACACTGAGCTAAGTGACTGAGGCTGAAACAGAAATGAGACACGTCTTTTCTCTTGAAATACCTGAGACTTGAAGGCCCTCTGCTGGAGCCATGGAGAAAACTTTCCCAGGCTGAGCCTTTTTCTTCTTTTCTAATTAAATGTTGAAAAATGTCATTAGTTCAAAAATATTTTTAATATTATAAAATGAGACAGTTGAAAATATGAACATTTGATGATACCAAGGAACTACTGTTAATTTTTGTTTAGGTGAGATAATGGTATGGCAGATTTTTTTTTTCAAGAATTCTTACTTTTTAGATACTTGCTGAATTATTTCCACATGAAATGTTACATATGTTGTATCAGTCAAGGTTCAACCAGAGCAATAGAACCAGTAGGAGATATGTATTAAGAGATTTACTGCAAGGAAATGGCTTGTGGGGCTGGCTAGGCAAGTCTGAAATCCACAGGGCAGGTCTTCAGGAAGGGCAGGCTGGAACCCCAGGGGCATGAACGAGAGCTGTAATCCACAGACAGAATTTCATCTTTCCCAGGGTAGCCTCAGCTCTGCTCTTAAAGCCTTTCAACTGTTTTAATGGGCTCACCCAGTTTATCTAGGATAATTTCCCTTACTTAAAAATCAAGTGATTATAGGTTTTAATCACATCCACAAAATACTTTCACAGCAACACAGATTAATCAATAACTGGGGACTGTAGTTGGGCCGGCCAGTGGCTCACTTAGGAGAGTCTGGTGCTGATAACATGAAGACCACAGGTTCGGATCCCTATATAAGGATGGCTGGTTAGCTCACTTGGGAGAGTGTGGTGCTAACAACACCGAGTCAAGGGTTAAGATCCCCTTACCGGTCAGCTTTAAAAAAAAAAATAATAATAAATAAATAATAAAATATACTTTAAAAACTCAGAATCTCACTGCTTTATTGATATTTTTCTTTCTGCATCTTTTTCTCTGTATATTTTTATACCGTTAAGATCATGCTGGAGTTACAATTTTATATTTTGCTTCTTTCATAGCATTCATTATGCCATTAGCTCTTTCAAACCTCATTAAAAATTCTTTCCAAATATCAAACCAAGTGATTAAGAACTGAGACTCTGACAGCATACAAACCTGGGTTCAAATCCTAGCTCTGCTGATCACTACTGTGTGGCCTTGGCCTAAACTTCTTAGGCTTTCTATGCCTCAATTTCCATTAATATAGTCATTCAGTTTGTTTATTCATTCATTCATTGATTCAACTAATACTGATTGAATTCATCCTCTGAGTCAGATCCTGTCTAGGTGCTGTGGCTCCGCCAGTGAACAAAGTAGACAAAGTCTTTGCCTTCATGGAGTTCACATTCTAGTGGGTGAGACAGACACTAAACAACTAAATACATACTGTTCAGGAGATTGTAACTAATGCAGAGAAAAATAAAGCAGAGTAAGGGTAATAGGGAGTGCCAGGAGCAGGGGATGGGGATTACTATTAGGTCAGGAAAGTCTTTTCTGATAAGGTGACATTTGCACAAAGACTTGAAGAACTGGAAGGAGTCAGCCATTTGAATATCTGGTGGAAGAGCATTCTAAGCATATGCAAAGGCCCCAAGGTAGGAGCATGTTCAAAGTACAGTAAGGAGGCCAATAGGATGCAGCAGAATAAACAGCTGGAAGAGGTAAGAGACAAGATCAAAGAGTTAACAGGGAGTAGACTGTTCAAGCACAAGCAAGAATAGGCAAGACAAATTCATTATAGTAGAAGGCGGTATAGGGGTTGGACCCAGGGAGTGGGGTGAAGAAAGAGGCAACTGAATGCAGTGACAGAAATGCTCTCTATATTGGTCTGGATGGTGGTTTCAAGGACATAGTTATATTTTTCAAACCTCATTAAACTGTACATTTAAGATCTATGTATTTTACTTCAGGGAAATCATACCTTAATCAAGAAAGAGAGAAGGAATAGGTTTTCTGAATTTAAAAAAAAAAAAAAAATTGAAGGGTAACATGTGGATGAGAACTTCCAGGCCAGGATTTTGTGCATGAAGGCTGTTTTCTGTGTAAGTGTTGTGAGGTACTCGCACAGAGGAATCCAAGACCAACATTGTTTTTATAGCTCTTTTAATAGTTGACAGCTCTTTTTGGTGTTACAGCTCTTTTTGGTGTTACAGCACCTCATTGCTTGCAAGCAAGGAGAGCAACAGCATTAGGTTCGTGTCTCCCTGAATGAGGGAAAAGGCCCACCTTATATAGCCAAAAACTTCCTGCCCAAGTTCTCATTTAGGTCCTCTTATGCAAATGAGGGATGCAAGTCTGTTAGTCCAGATTGTTGGGCTATGAGACATAGCTCATTGGTCAGTTCTGGAGCCTAATTTGCATGGGTGCAGGAAGCAAGCTAGGTTACAGAAGCTAAAGTTCGTGATTAAGACAGCCAAGCATAAAATTTCTAAAACATTTTCTCCAGCAGAAGGGGGCAGGTTTAACAATCAGAAAATGCTCAGGGTTCCCCACTACATAAGCAAAGCAATTTCTTTCAATGTTATATGGTTCTTGCTCTTAATCAACTCCAGGAATATGCCATTTGTAAAACGATGAAAAAGTTTTGGACCCAAGTTTATATTTTCTGTGCATAACTCCTCTTGGGCTAACTCATTCCTCAGTTTTTTGGGGTGTGCTTATTTGTTTTTTAAATGCTGACTCTAAAAGAGTATTTATTTGCCCTAAAATGACCTTTTTTGGAGTTTTGAACATAAGCACAGCTAGAGTTCTGTCATGTTTGAGGAACAAGCCCATGTCTGCCCTGTTAAGGTTAGGGGTTAGGGTTAGGGTTATGACTATCATTTCTCCCCCACTCAACTTTGCCATTCCAAATAAAGTCTTTTCATTATTATTATTATTTTAACATTAGCTTGTACATATTTGTGGGATACAGAGTGTTATTTCAATACATACATATACTTCAAAATAATTCACTTAGAGTAGGTAGCATAGTTTTGTATCCATTAGTCCACCACTTCTCAGATGAAGCCTTAAGCCACAGTTATTGAGAGCCTTTATAACTCATAGCTAAATTGGTAAAACTGTATTAGTCCATTTCTGTTGTTTATAACACAATGCCTGGAACAAGGTAATTTATAAGAAAACAAAATTTATTGCTTATAGTTTCAGAAGCTGGAAGTCCAAAGTCCAGGGAACACATCTGGTGAAGGCTTTCTTTGGTGCTGATTTCAGTGACAAGAGAGTATCACATTGCAAAATGGTGGAACAGAGAGAGGCTAACCTCTCATGTGCTCTTCTTTTAAAGCCCTCAGAACCATGCCCCAAACCACCATTATTAATCCATTCACTACGGCATGGTCCTACAATCTAATCACCTCCTCAAGGCCCCATCTTCCAATTACCATAGAGGGATTTCCCACTCTCAACAGTTACAGTGGGGATTTAAGCTTCTAATATATGAACTTTGGGAGACAACAATTCAATCAATCCACAGCATTCCCTCCCTGGCCCCCAAAGTTCATGTCCTTCTCACAGGTAAATACATTCATTCCATCCCCAAAGTCTTAACTTATTTCAACTCAAAAGGTCCAAAGTTCCATCTGTGAAATCAAAACAAGTTATCTGCTTCCAAGATGCAATGGTGGGACAAGCATAGGGTAAATATTCCCATTCAAAAAGGGAAATAGGCCAAAAGAAAAGGGTAATAGGTCCCAAACAAGTCCAAAACTCAGCAGGGCAGGCATGAAATCTCAAACCTGGTGAATCATGTACCTTGACTCTATGGTTGACCTCCTCTGCATGCTGGTGTGGGGGTTGTGCCTCCAAGTCCTCAGGAAGCTCGACTTCTTTGGCTTTCCTAATCTCAGGGGATGCTTCAGCTCTTTCAGGCTGGTGTTGCATGCTGGTAGCTCCACAATTCTGGGGTCTCCATGTTGGTACTGCTCCCATGGTTCCACTAGGCTTGGTGCTGATGGGGTTCCTCTGCTGAAACTCCAAACCTACATTTCTGCTCAGTGTCGCTCTAGCAAAGGCTATATGTAGTGAATCCGCCCTGCAACAGATCCCTTCCTGGGTCCCCAGGCTTTTCCGTATATCCTTTGAAATCAGGGTGAAGGCTCCCAAGCCTGCACAGCTCTGGCATTCTGTGAGCCCGCAGAGCTAACACCACATGGATGCCACCAAGGCTTCTGGCTTGTATTTTCCAAAGCAGAAGTTCCAGCTACTCCTGGGGCCAATTTAGCCATAGCTGGAGCAGCTTCTGGGGTGCTGGTGTTGGAAGCAGCTTCCCGAGGTGGCCCTGGGAGGCGAGCCCATGGAGGGCACCTCAGGCCTGTTCCCCAAGACTATTCTGTCTCCCTAGGCCTTTCAGCCTGTAAAGGAAGGGTTGGCCCCAGAGGCTTCAGCAATGCCTTCAGGGCCTTTTCCCCCTTCTCTTGATAATCCCTCTCTTTTGTAAGAATCTTCTTAGCAAACAGTGGCTGGACTACACCGTTGAATTGTTCTCCTGAAAATGCTCTCTGCTTCTCTACCACAAGGCCAGGCTGCAAATTTTCCAAATCTTTACGCTCTGATTTCCTTTTAATTATAAATTCTGGTTTTATGTCATACCTTTGCCACCATAACAGCACAGGCTGTTGCAAGTAGGCATGCAGCTTCTTTAATGTTTTGCTGCTTAGAAATTTCTTCTGCCAAATATCTGGGTCACAACTCTTAAGTCCCATCTTCCACAAAGTCCTAGGGCTTGAGCACAATGCAGCCAAGTTCCTTGCAAGTTCATAGTAGGGGTGATCTTTGTCCCACTTTCCAATAAGTGCCTTCTTATTTTTATCTGAGACCTCCTTAGAATGGTCTTTACAGTCCATATTTCCATAAGCATTCTGGTCACCACCACGTAACCAGTCTCTAAAACTTTCCCTGGTTTTCTTGTCTTCTAAACTTTCACCAGCATCTAGGCTTTTTCTAACCTGTTCCTCCAAATTCCTCTAGCCTCTCCTCAACACCCAGTTCCAAAACTGTTTCCACATTTTCAAGTATTTGTTATAAGCAACATCCCACTTCTCTGATACCCACCCTCAACAGTTACAAGGGGGACTTAATCTTCTAATATATGAACTTTGGGGGACAAAATTCAGTCAATCCACAACACAAACTGACTCCCCCATTTAGTCATAGTAGTTGCCCTCGGGATGCCTTTACTGGATCTGATGCCACCTCTCATGGGCCAGGTGACCAGAATTGAATGCAGTCAACTTCTCATTCAGATATGACCCTATGTCTTTGTTAAGTTTCCCAGGCTCTCAAAATCCTCACCCTTCTCATGCTGCAATCTGGATGTTTCTTCAAACCCATTCCTTCAGAGTAGTCAGAGATTTTTCTTTTCTAATGTCCAAGGAAGGTTTCTGTGCAAAGAATGGACTATTGACAGTTACTAGCCATTAAAATAATATTCCATTTTTTTAAGTCTTATGTTTAAAAACATATATTTTCTTAAGCCTTTTATTTCAATTTATAAATCTTATTATTCTTTTTTACATCTGGCCATTTTTATGTAAATTAGAAACAATAACTTTGCCTTGCCTTGTGATTAATGTTCAACTAAATCAAATCTAAGAGATTAAATTTCCAGAAACAGTGTCACATCTTAAAAGTGTTATTAATTACAGTGGTTTCAAAACTGCAATTAGATAGGAGGGATAAATTCTGATGTTCTATAGCACAGTAGGGTGACTGTGGTTAACATTAAGTTTTGTATATTACATTAATAGCTAGAAGAGAAGTTTTTGAATGTTCTTACTACAAACAAATGATAAATGCATGAGGTGATGCATACACTAACTATCCTGACCTGATCAATCATGACACAACATATATATGTATCCACATCAAGGTGTACCCCATGAATAGTACAGTACAACTACAATGTGTCAATTAAAATTAATTAATTTTTTAAAAGATG
The DNA here is from genome assembly GCF_027409185.1 of Cynocephalus volans. Lineage (NCBI taxonomy): Eukaryota > Metazoa > Chordata > Mammalia > Dermoptera > Cynocephalidae > Cynocephalus > Cynocephalus volans. The sequence goes on from NC_084470.1 coordinate 51,659,760, forward strand.
AAAAGAATGTTACTAATTAAATTCCTTGAAATTTTTAAATTCTCTTCATAAATGTCATATATTTTAATTTTTCAAGCACTTCATGGGCCTCACAGGGCAGAGTTACAAACCTAACAAACCTTTATAAGCACTAAAGAAATTCATGTATAACCCCCCAAAATAAAACTTATAATGTAGGAAATCAAGTTCTTTTAAACATCCCAAAGTTGTCTACACACAACCAAATTTTCACAAACCTTTTAACTTAAAACCCAAAGTCTAAAATCAATTACACATTTAGGGCTGGCTGGTTAGCTCAGTTGGTTAGAGCCCTGCCTTATAACACCAGGGTCACAGGTTTGGATCCTCATACTAGTCAGCTGCAAAAAAAAAAAAAAAAAAGAAAAAAAAGAAAAAAAAAATTATATATAATATATATATATACACACACACATATATATATACATAAAATCAATTACACATTTTGATTTGAAATTACATGATAATCTGTTAAATCCTCTTAAACATTAGAGGTACTTTAATAATAAATACTCAGAATGACTCATTTAACACAAAATTTTATTATTATGGTTTTCATTTGCTTAATCATGGCTCTATGTCTTCCTTGAATTGTAAAATCTCTCACCCAGCCTTAGGAGCACAGCCTAGATCACAGGTGGGCTGAGAAGAATGGGTCAAAGGTATAGGACAGCAAAATAATTATCCCCAGCTCAGATATTTGAAATCAGGACAAGGATCTGGCTCCAAATACATCAAGGATGATTCTACCCCAGCCACAACTTAAAACGCAGGAACTTCTTTTTTGCTATTTCAACAAGGCCCTCCAAGCCTTGCAGATAGGACTTAGTTTCACAATTAATAAATTATTTAACCCATTTATTCAACAAATATGAGAGTACTTCAAAAAGTTCATGGAAAAATGGAATTAAAAGATAATACGATCTTTCCATGAACTTTCTGAAGCAGCCTCATATTCACTGAGGGCATGCAATCGAGTGAGGCACTGTTTGAGGCACTTGGGTTACATAAAAAAAACACACAAAGATTTTTGCTTTTCCAAAGACTAAATTTTAGTAGAGACAGAAGGGGGACAGACGATAAAATAATGATGTGACAAAGTAGTAAATTATTTTGTGTTAGACCTTAAGTAGAATGGACAGGCTAGGCCTCACCAAGAAGGTGACATTTGAGCAGACTTGAAAGAGATGAGGGAGCCAGCCTGGCTAATGTTTGAGGGAAGAGTGTCCCAGGAGAGGAACAGTCAGTGCACGTGTTTGGCACTCTTCACAACATCAACAACAGGTTGGGCAGAAGCCTGCTTGCCGTAGCTGGAGAACAGCAAGAAGGCCAGTGGGGCTGGAGAAAAATGAGTGTGGAGGAGAGTGATGGGAGATGAGGAAGGAGAGGTGACAGGATTAGATTGTGAAGGACCTTGTAGGCCACTGAGCAGGAAGGTGACATAATCTGACTTAATGTTTGAACAGGATCTGTCTGGTTGCTGTGTGGACAAAAGACTGTAGCGTGAAGAGTGGAAGGAGAGAGACCATTTAGGAAGCTGTATTAGTTAGTGGCCTCTAATAACAGCATTTATTATCCCACTGTTTCTGTGGATCAGGGATCCAGATGCAGCTTAGCTGAGTCCTCTGGCTCAGGGTCCCTCACAGCTGCAGTCGAGGTGTGTCAGCAGGGCTACAGCCATCCCAAGGCTCAACTGGGCAACAAACCACTTCCAACTTCACACAGGTGGTTGTCAGCAGGACTCAGTTTGTTCGGGCTCTTGTACCATGGGCCTCATTTCCTTGCCATGTGGGCCTCTCCATAGGGCAGCTGACAGCATGGCAGCTTGCTTCATCAGAGCCAACAAGCAGAAAAGAGCAAGAGGGAGAGAGGAAGAGAGAGAGACAGAGACAAAAGGAGGCGTCACAGTCTTTTTCATCTAATCTCAGAAGTGCAGCCCATGACTTCTGTCATATTCTATGCATTAGAAGAAAGTCACTGGTCCAGCTTCTCTGAAGGTGTGGGAACTACACAAAGGTGTGACCACCAGAAGGCAGAAATCATTTGGGGCCATTTTAGAAGTGCCTACCACAGAGGCTATTGCAGTTATCCAAACGAGATAGTGGTGGCTCGCACAGGTTGGTAGTAATAAAGCAGGAGAGAAGAAGTCAGATCCTGGGTAGATTTTAAAGGCACAGCCAAGAAGAGTCTGACTGGATGTGGGCTGCGAAAGAGGAGGATCAAGGATAACTCCGTGTTGTCTGGCCTGAACAACTGGAAGGATGGAGAAGCCATGGACTCAGATGGGGAAAACTAAACAGTAAGGTTTAGCTCAGTCAGTGCTACTGAGAATGATAAAGCAGGGAGAAGGATAAAAGTGCTCAGGTGGAATTGCTGCAAGAGGGAGTGGTGGCTATTTTAGGGAGGTAGGGGAAGACCCTGAGGAGAAGATGACACTTGAATAGAGACCCACAGGAGGGGAGGGAGCCAACCACGTGGGTATCTGGGAGAAGAGAATTCTAGGCAGAGGGAACAAGTTCTCTCTCAGCATGTGTGAGAAAAGGTTCCTTATAACATACTGACCCAAATAGGGATGCATGCTTTAAAGATTTGTCCTGGGCACCTGGGAAACTAGATTACCTGGATAATGGTACCCACAAAAATCAAAGAATTCAGCTGGGAAGAGTTCCCACTAGTCTGCTAACCTTCCCATCAAGATATCAGCAAGAATATGACATTAAGGGGGTTGGGGTGAGCATGGGGGGAGGGGTGGTGCCAAAGATCAGAAGCTCTGTGTGGGCTTGTGAAGTTTGAGATGGCTAGTTGACAAATAAGTGCATCATAAGTCCTAGAGCCATCTTGTCTGTATCTGCCCAATAGAATGAAAGCTCCCTGAAGGTAAAATTTTAACCTATTTTGTTCACTGCTGTGTCATCAGTGCCTTGAATGGTTCCTGGCACACAGCAGGCACTCAGCATTTGCTAAATAAATTAATACATGAGTAAATGAATCTGCTCATTCCTTCCAGATGGCACAGTGTCAGCATCTCTCCTCCCCAAGCGCCCTTGTCTTTTATTCCACATCCTTGTTTACCACCATTCTCACTACACTGTGTTACCCACATCTATCTTCAATGTAATGTCATTCCTTTTGGGGAGAGGTGTTTCCATGGTGATGCAAGAGCTTTTCACCTACTCGTGGGCCTCTCAGACAGCTCTTTGTAGAAAGGTTCTATTTCTAGTGTTAAGACTCCAACACGCATGGAAATTTCCATTCCTGTCCTGGAGTGTATTCTCTTATCAATATAGCTAGCTAGATGATTTGCCTGGTGCTTTTCAGCAGCTGTGTAGACTAGTTCATTTAAGAAAACCTCTTTTGATGGAAATTTGGTATGTTCTAAGACTCTGGCTATTCATTCATTCACTCAGAAAATATTTACAGAAGGCATTTTCTATTTCGGTCACTGTTTTAGGCACTTGGCATACACCAGTGACTCCACCCTGTGTTCCTAGTTCTATGATAAATTACCCAACCTTGTTGATGTTGTGAAGTGTGTCAAAGACCTTGATTTTGCTTGCTGATCTCTGGCACCAGGCCTTGCAGCCCACTGAAGCAAAATATGTATAGTAAGAAAAAACACATGTCCTTCGAAACACATGTCCTTTTATTTTTATTTATCAAAAAAATAAAAGCTCCGAGTGTTCAGGATCATGGTTAAATAACAAGCTATTAGTTCTGGAAGCTGTAATCATTAGAAAGAGCCAAGCCTGTCAATCTGTCCTTGTGCTGAGGAGAGGAAAATACTCCCTGTCTCATTCTTTTGAATGAGAGACATAAGACTCTCACTTAATTGGGTCCACTTTGAAACATTACACACACTATAGCTACATCTACCCACTTCATGCACACACACTCATAAAGCCATGCCTATTCCCCACACCCACTACACTGTCCCAGCTATCCCCTGACTCCCATACCACCCATAGGTGTGCCCCTCCTACATAGGTACCTGTCTTTCCATTATACCCCAAAACTCATACACACACACACCAGACACTCCTTCTCTCCAACACCCTTGCTGCTCACACTTAGAAACATTCATTATTTTTCAGATACTCACATCAAATCCCAAAAAGTCAGAGCTGTGCACATTTGTACTCTAAGCCCAGCCTTCTGCCCACTGGCCTCAGAAGTAGCAGGGACTCAGCTGGGCATTTTGGAAGGGTCATCACTAAAGTAACCCACTTGCAATGAATCTCCTAGCCTTCCTGTCAACCCCAGCAGTCACTGTAGGCTGGAAGCCTGGTGGATGAAGCCTGGGGATGGCAGAGCTGGTGAGGAGGCCTTTCAGATTCAAGGCCCACTAAAAAAACTGAGAAAATCCTAAAGGCTCTGTGGCCTGGAGTGATCTGTTCAAATTTCATGACAGCTTTAGTGTGGTGAGCTGTGGACATTTTCTCTCTTCCTGTGGCTTCTAGGCCCTGTTTATCCATCCTACCCCTAACTTAGACAGTTCGTGAAACTCTCCCAAATCCATTCTTTCCTTTCAACCTACTGTCCCAGACAAATAAGGATGCATGCTTTAAAGATTTGTCCTGGGAACATGGGAAACTAGATTACCTGGATAACAGTATGCACAAAAATCAAAGAATTCAGCTGGGAAGAGTTCCCACTAGTCTGCTAACCTTCCCATCAAGCTGTCAGAAAGAATCTGACCTCTCTTTTACCCAGAGACAAGGAAGCCCAAGAGAATTTGCCTTTGGAAGAAGATATAAGCTTATGAGCTTGTGTCTGCATTGAATATCTCTGGAGAGATACACAAGAACTGATAATAATGGTTACCTTCAGGGAAAAAACTGTTGAACTTGGTGACTGGGAAATGGAAAAGTAAAGAAATTTACTTTTCACTGTGTCTAGACAAATACCAATATCTCTCATTTATCTTACCTTATGGTTTAATTTTTGTGTTTTATCTCAACCTCCTGGACCTTTTTTTTTTTCTTTTTCATATCATCATTTGAGTCAAACCCCTGGACCTTTTCTAATGAGAATATATTTACAGATTTTCATCAGGAGTTTCTTCACCCTTTTTCTTTTTACTGCTGTCTTGTATACAGCCTTAAATATTCCCCAAGTGCGTATATCCTTCATCAGTTCAGTTAGCATAGAAAGAAATTGTATTCTAATTAAAATGAGAAGACTGGAGAAAAACATTGATACAAGGTCACACAACTAGGTAGTAGTGAAGAATGGGCCCAGAACTGGGCTCTCTTGACCCTAAAGGAAATGATGATAGATACATATGTTTATGGGAACAAAACATTTAAAGACAAAGAGAAGAAGAGTTCCACAAGCCATACAGAACACATCCCCAGCCCTAATGGTCATCTCACAAATGTATGGACTTCATTAGATGTGCAAATGGATGGGAAAACCCTTCACCACAGATAAAACAGTTCACAGTTCATGCTTACTGGTGTGTCATTCTTATAGAAGGTAATAAAAACAGTGATGAAAGGGCCAGCCCGTGGCTCACTTGGGAGAGTGTGGTGCTGATAACACCAAGGCCACGGGTTTGGATCCCTATATAGGGATGGCTGGTTTGCTCACTTGGGAGAGCGTGGTGCTGACAACACCGAGTCAAGGGTTAAGATCCCCTTACCGGTCATCTTTAAAAAAAAAAAAAAAAAACCAGTGATGAAAAACAAGGGATTTGGGGTCTCAAGATCAAGGATCAAAAACCAGTCCTTCCAACGGTCTATGTGGCCTTGGACAGGATACTTAACTTTCCAAGACTCAGTTACCTCATTGGAAAAATGGTAATGATTATATAATTCCTCAGAGAATTGCCAAAAAGATTAAATGAGAATGTGTGCAAAGCAATTAGAATATCCACCTGGCAGTCATTGCATTCTCTGCCTTCAAAATACACTACAAAGCTACAGTAATCAAAACAGCATGGTACTGGCATAAAAACAGACATATGGACCAATGGAACAGAACAGAGAACCCAGAAATAAATCCATGTATCTAAAAACGTAAAAGCATACATTGGGAAAAGGACAGCTTCTTCAATAAATGGTGCTGGGGAAACTGGATATCCATATGCAGAAGACAGAAGCTATACCCATATGTGTCTCACTATATACCAAAATAAATTCAAAATGGACTGAACACTTAAATGTAAGACCTGAAACTATAAAATTATTAGAAGAAAACATAGGGGGACTACTCCAAAACATTGGTTTGGAAAAAAATTTTATAAAGACTTCTAAAACACACGTAACAAAAGTAAAAATAGACACATGGGATTACATCAAACTAAGAAGCTTCTACACAGCAAAAGAAATAACCAACAGAGTGAAGAGAATGGGAGAAAATTTATGCAAACTACTTATCCAACAGGGGATTAAAATCCAGAATATACAAGGAACTTAAACAACTCAACAACAAAAAACCAAATAATCTTATTTTAAAATGGGCAAATGACCTGAATAGACATTTCTCAAAAGAAGACATACAAATGGCCAACAGATATATGAAAAAATGCTCAACATCACTAATCATCAGGTAAATGTAAATCAAAACCACTATGAGATATCTCACTACAGTTAGAATGGCTATTATCAAAAAGACAAAAAATAATAAATGCTGGTGAGGATGTGGAGAAAAGGGAACTCTTATACACTGTTGGTGAGAATATAAACCAAAGGAAAGGAAATTAGCATACCAAATAGATATCTACACCACCACGTTCACTGCAGCACTATTCATGGTAGCCAAGACATGGAATCAATCTAGGTGTCCACTAACAGATGAATGATTAAGGAAAATGTGGTATACATACAAAATGGAATACTACTTATCCATGAAAAGGAATGAAATCCTATTTTGTGGCAAAATGAATGAGCCTGGAAGATATTATGTTGAGTGAGGTAAGTCAGGCACAGAAAGATAAATACTGCATGTTCTCAATCATACATGGGATCTAAAAAAATAAGTTAAACTCTTAGAAATAGAGAGTAGGATTGTGATTACTAGAGTCTGGGAAGGGGAGGTAAGAGGGAAGATAGTGAGAGGCTGATTACTAGACACAAAATTATAGCTAGAAAGGCATCTAGAAATTAACAATAATTTATTCCATGTTAAAACAGTCATGCAAAACAGTTAGCAAACCCCCCCAAAATATTCAGCAGACACATTTGTCCTCGGACAAGTTCCAAGCACCAGTACATAAAATCAGCAACTCAGAAAGCATTCCAGTCACTCTGTTAGTGTGTGGATGGTTCAAAGTCATCCAAGACCTGATGCACAACAAATTCAATGTCTTGGGGACAGGGCCAGTCCAGGCAAGTCCTTGCTGTCCTCCAGAGTGCCTCTATCAGATTCTGTTCTCTCCACCCTCCAGGTGGAACATGGACAGGCATAGCACCAGGATTGAGAGAACTATTAATGTTGGGATAGGAGATGAGGTTCAAGTGTTGCAGGGTGGCAAGGATATTACTTGGTTGCTCTTGCATGGGGACACTCATCCACTCAGCCATCCATCTCTACAGCTCTGCTTTACACCTGTCCAGGTAGGGAATATCTCCCTTGAATGCCTCATACAATGCCACCTCAGACTCATCATTCTACAAATGCAGATTGCTTGGGATGAAACTGAGCAATGAATTGCAGCAAGCACTTGAACAGCTTCTTCTGCAGTTCAGAAACGACACGGTTCAGAAAGGGAATGAACAAGGACTTTCTGTGGCTCTCTTAGAGACCTGCGGCTGTGAAGACATTGTGGAGAACTTGGACGCATAGCACAGCGAAGAAAGAAAGAGATTCTTCTATTCCCATGCTTTATGTCATTGTACAAGGACACAAAGACTGGGTTCCCACCATCCTTCATTTTCAGGAGTTTCTAGAATGAAAAAGTTGGTTTCATTAGACAAGTGAATGAGGTATCAGTCTGCTACGTGTTCTGACACAAGGACTTGGTACACGAAAAGACGTACTTAACAAACACCATCATCACTATGAAGTAAACTTGGTGATGAAGTAAAAAGGTCTTTCAGCTCCCCTATGGGTGCCTATTTCCTACAAAACATTGAAGATGACTGCATACTTGGCCTTGAAAAGGCTCAGACACTGAGAGTCTGCTCCACCTGGCATTTTCTCTGATGCTTCTCTCTTCTTCCTCCCCCTCCCCCTCCCATAATTCACCCCACTCATTCAGAAATGCCTGCAGCAACCCCAGCTAAGTGGTGAAATGCTCTGAGGATGGCCTTAGCAATACTATGAGTTTGCCCATAGTGTCTAGAAGTTTGGTGACTAGTTCTACTGCACAGGACCAAATAATAGCTGCATTCAGTCACATCTTAGAGGCCAAGTGCAAGGCCTTGAGAAAGATTCACAAATCCTTGCCAGCTGACCATTCATGTAATTACCCTCTGTAACTGAAACTCTGCAGGAGTTCCTGTGGTAAACCCCATACTGCTATTCTCTGCAGGAAGAGTTCTGTCAGGAGATTCTCAGTCATGCCAATAGTCTCTACAAAATCAGTCAGGCCTTTACAAAGCTCCACCTTACCTTCTTTATTCTGGTGAACATAGTGCATAAAGAGGGAGAGATTTTCTTTGGAAGAGATTCTAGTGCTCCCATCTATGATCCAATTAAGATTGTGCTGCTTTTCCCTGTTCCTGAAGCTTTTCCTGGATTTGGAGACCTATTACCTTGATTGGTTCATTCTGCACTTGTTTGTCTGCTTCCAGAGTACTGTGTAGTACACAACTAACATCTTTCAATACCGGGTCTAGTTCTGTAATATAAAGTGAGAATGCAGATATAGTCTTGGTGTTAGTGAGCCTTCCATGCAAGAAAATATTCTGTCTTCCACAGAGAATAAGGATTTTAATGTTCTGTTTTTGAGCATGACATCTTTCTGTGAGTAGCTTCTCATGCTCAAAGGCAACAAAAGCCTCCATCTTTGCTGTTACCTTTCCATGTTCCTTAGATCTGCTATGTTTCTCAAGTATTTTCTTGACGCTAGACCAAACTTTCAAAAGCAAAAAACCAACCTCCTTGATTGTTAAATACAAAGCATAGACAACAAAATACCCCATCTAAGCATTTGGAGTATTGGACAAACTTGTTCTACTTAAGGATCTGAGCACTGCATTCCAAGAGTCCTGACCCATTCCAGAGTTCATTAGCCTCTTTTGGAACTGGAAGTTGGAAGTGGGCAACCACTGGGTTGCTGTGATGACCTTGGACACTGTCTTGCTCAATTTCAGGGGTCCTAAGATTGCAAATTTTGAAAACAGATGAAACACATTGTTTTCATTCCTAAATATACATGCACCTGTCCATCATGCAGGTAGCCATGCTGATGGCTACCATGCCAATTTGGTCATTACAACAGTTGATTTATATCTTGGGAAGGCTACAGGAACAAGAAAGTCAGGATTCTAGGTAGTTTTTGCTTTACTTTTCTCTTTTTTTACTTTTTATTTTCTATTTTTGGCAACTGGCAATATGTGGATCCAAACCCTTGACCTTGGCGTTATCAACACCGTGTTCTAACCAACTAAGCTAACCTGCCAGCCCTAGCTTCACATACTGAACAGGCTTATATTTCTTTCACTTTGGGGCTCCAGACAAAAACACTCTATCTGCTAAACTGACGCGTCCAACCACAGTGACAGAAAAAAACCAAGACCTCTCTGCTCAGCTGCAGCTGACAGAAATACTAGGGTCCATCTAGTTACAGGTAGATAGTTCTGGCCACGGGGACACATGCAGAGACACCGGGACACTGCAGGGAATGGGCGTGGTGCTACCCTTTCGGCAGCATTCCCATCCTGGCCCCACGACCAGTGCAACCCCTCTGCTCGGCGCCCCACGGCAGGAACCCGAAGCATGGCGCCCTCCCTGACCCTCACATCCATTCCTTGACAGAAGCCAAGTGCAAGGGGGCACGGCTTCGAAGGGTGGGTGGGGCGGGCGGAGGAACGGCTTCCAGGGCAGATCACGGTACCCACAGACGACTCCTAAATCTAAGAGAGCACTTTCCGCCCTCCGCACTTGCTTTAGGTACGGGCCTCGCCTTGCGTGATTGGACCTCTGGCAGGGCGTGGCTCCGCAGGTAGAGGCCGAGGAGCGGAGAGGGAGTCCCGGACACCATCTCCATTCCTGGCGTCGCCCTCAAGTTGCCCTTCCTTTTGGTGATTGGAGGAGGAGGAGCAGGGTGGGTGTTCCGGAAGGCATGTAGTCGGCCAACCAGAGCTCTGTGCTGGTGAGTCTGGTCGTCTGGTTACTGAAGCCTGTTAGCAGATCATGCGTATCTATTTCGTTCACGGATTCCCGCAACCTACTGAGGGAGACAAGCCTTGTTTAGAGAAACCTTGCCATTATAATGGAGCTTGGAAGGAACCTGAAAACTGCCTGGGGTTGCTTAGGAGGTGATCTTGAGATGCATCTTCAAGGACGCACTGTGGTTCTTCAGGGAGGAAGAGTGGGGAGCACATTCTGGAAAAGGAGGGGACTCAACTGCTTGGAAAGCCACTGGGATCTGTAGCTTTAGCAAGATAGGAGTGGGAGACGAAGAATGAGTGGTGGGAAAAGCTAGGAAGGTGTTTGGGGGTGAGACTGTGGAGTCCCTTAATTGTCAGCCTAGGGAGTTTGGGCTTTATCCCGTAGGTTAGGGGATAAAAGTAAACATTTTGAGGACTTCAAATAGGGGTTGTCGGAATGAGCAGGACAGAAGCACATACGCTGTAGGCAAATTTTAAAGGCAGTTTTTGTTCTTGTCACACGTTTCTCTTTGTTCCCTCTTTTCCCATGGTTATTTGATAATTTGAACCTTGATTATAGAGCAAGATGACATTATTTACATGAATGTAAATTTGTTTTCCAGTCAGCCTGAAGCTGCAGATGTGCACGTACCATCCAGACCTTGAGATAAGGATGAGAGCAGAAACCAGACAAGGCCTTGGCAAGACCTTGTACCTGACTCATAGACATGGACCCCTCATAGCTCATGTGCTCCTCCCTCCTGCTTTTCATTTCCCACATTTCATTCCCTCATCCCCCTCTTTAAAAACCCCTCAGTAAACCTGAGTCTCTGAAATGGCTTTAGCCTGGTCATTTTCTTTACGTTTACCAAGGAGGTGGCTTTAGCCTGGTCATTCTCCTTCAGGTTTACCGGAGAGATGGGTCAACCTAATAGCCCTCCTCAGGTCACCGGTATTCCTGAATAAAAGCTGACCTCCATTTTACCAACATTTTACTTTCGAGTGGTTTGCTTTTGTCTGGGGGCAGGCAGCCAGACTTGTGAGTTTGGTATCAATTTTGGGGAGCCTCAGCCAAGAGGTACCCTGTAACATGGTAACATAATCAGAAAAATAATTGTGTAACTGTAGGCAGAATCTCAAAATGTCTCCTAAGGTGTATTCAGTGAACCATTCAGGGAGCTTGTTTTTAAATGAAAATTCTTGCCCCTTCCCAGACCTGCAAATCAAATTCTCTGGTTGTAGAACCAGGAAACAACATTAAAAAAAATTTTTTTTTAATTAACATACACTTGGGAAATGCACAAATCATAGGGCTAGAGCTTGAATTTTCACTCCTGTAGGTAACCCTCAGATGAAGAAAACATGACCAGCAGCTGAGAAGCCCTGTCTTCCCCTCCAGCTGCTGCTGCCTGCTCAAAGGGTAAACACAATCATTACTTCCAACAACCAGATTAGTTTTGCCTGTCTTGAATTTTATATACATAAAATCATTAAGCATATATTCTTTGTGTCAGCTTATTTCACTTAGTGTTATGTGTGAAATTCATCCATACTGTTCCTTGTAGTTGCTGTAGACTCCATTGCTACAGATTACAATTTAACCATTCTCTTGTTTATAGGCATTTGGGTAGTTTCCAGTTTAGGGCTAGTGCTGCTGTGAACATTCTTATTCGTGTCTTTTGCTTTGTAAATTATAAAGCAAGATACTAAGGCCTAAATACTAATTCATTCACTACCCATTTATTGAGCTCAGGTATTTAATTATCAGGTACTGAGCTAAGATCAGGAGATGGAACAGAAAAGATGGCCATAGTCCTGCCCTCGTGAAACTTATTCTAATTGGCACAAAACGACCTAAATAGACATAACAATAAGTCAAACAATTGTAATTCTGATAATAACTCTGAGGAAAACAAAAGCTGAGCTAGAAATGGAGGGAGGGGTTAATTTCTTTTTTATGCTGTAACTAAGTTAAGTCTCTCAGAAGAAATAACTAGGAAATAAAAAATACGAGATGAGTTGGCACTGTCACACAATGAGTATGAACAGAGGGAAGAGCATTCTGGCAGGGGAGACACCATGTGCCAAGGTCATACAGCAGAAGAGAACTTGGCCTGTTTAAAACCAGTGTGGCTGAAGAACAATGAAAAAGTGGAAGGGGGGCATAAGGTGTATACGGGTATAGGAGCATATAATGCAAGGCCAGAGTAAGGAGTTTAGATTTTACTCTAAATACTGTGAAGAGCAATTGAAGCATTTTAAACAGAAAGTGATGTGATCTATTTTACTTATTTAGAAGATCCCTCTGACTGCTGAGCAGAGAATAGATTAAAGACAGCAGGTCACTTAAAAGGTTGTTAGAGCAGTCCTGGGAAGATATGCTGGCATAGAACTTAGAGAAAAGTAAAGGCTTGAAATACATTCGGGAATTGTCAGCACAAAGATCACCACCTTAATCAAGTAATGAAAGGTAACACCACCAAACTGAGTGAGGCATGTGTGTCCTGATGTCAAGCACCAAGGACATAGCATTTCTACTAAAAATGCACAAGCTGAATTTAATCATGAGGAAAACTCCAACAAATTCATATTGAGAAAGTCTACAAAACGACTAGCATATGCTCTTTAAAAATGTCAGTATTATGAAAGACAAAGAAAGGCTTAGGAACTGTTACGGACTTAAAACACTAGAGACCTGGTAACTAAATGCAACTTGTAATCCTCTATTAGATCTTGGGCGGAGAAAAAAAATTTTTTTCTCTTGCCATTTACTGCAAAGGACATAAGTGGTACAACTGATAACATCTGAATGAGGACTGTGGATTAGATAATAGTACTGTATCAACATTAATTCCCTGATTTTGATAATTGTAGTGATAACGTTGAGAACGTCTTTGTTAGGAAATAAAATTTAAGAATATATAAATAAACGGACATCGTGTCTGCAATTTTCTCTCAGCTGGTTCAGAAAAAAAATGAGTGATACAGCAAACGTAAAATATTAACATTTAAGGAATCTAGAAGGGATTATGGTAATTATTTGAACTAGTTTAGCAACACTTCTGTTAGTCTGAATTACTTTAAAATAAAAGGTTAACAGAATTACTGGGATCACTTAGGCTGAGAATGTGAGGAGCAATAAAACCTAGTGCTAAGCCACGAGTAATAGCAACATTTAGACAGAAATCGAGAGTACTGAATAATGAAAGGAAAGACGGAAAAATGTTTTAAAAAAAAAAAAGCCAAATGGAATGCTGACAGAGTTTTAATGGAAGGCATAGTTTCTGTGTTCTTTGCCCTAAAGCCCTAAACGACGACCGTCCTACAACTCGCCAAACCAAATCACCGAAGCCAATCTCACCGCACAGGTCTGCCAAAAACCAGCCGACCCCTAACCGGCTCCGCCATATTTTCCCAGTAAGCATGCGTGCGTGTACGCACGTACGCCCCGACCAATCGGTGCCCACGTCGGCGTCTCGTTAACCGCAGGGGTGGGACGGTCTTCTACACATGCGCACGGTTGGGCGGGCCTTCTCTCTTCTCGCCTGACGCCGCCGACATGGTGAGTCTCGCTGTCTTGGGCTCCGGTCTGGCGGGTATGTCGCTCGACCTCCGCTTCGGCAGGGGAACTGAGGCGCGGAGCGACGTCCGGAGGTCCCTGAGAAGTGTGTGAAGAGGATCCTGGGGCGGGCTGTGGACGGGGTTCAGGTTCTTCCCGGACGCAGGGCTGGTGAGCGCGTGGAGAGCCTGGCAAGCCCCGCGCGTTGGACCACGCGTGCGCGCTGTCGCCGCCACCAGAGCTGGATGGCTGAGGCGGCTGGTGGCCAGGGCTAGCCTCCGGGGACAGGCAGAACTGGGGGCGTGCAGGCCCCTTAGCCCTGGAGACCGGCGGGAGCCGGAGTTTCGCCACCGTTGCCTCTTCCGGTTTTGTTCATCCGGCTCAGCCCATGGGCTTGAGCATGTTCCCTCTCAGCATTCTTTTTCGCTGTGATTAACCATGTTACATTTAACCTCTGGAATCGTATGAAGTAGAGAGTATTTTAAGTCTGGCTGTCTTTTCTCCCCCCATTTTAGGTGTTCAGGCGCTTCGTGGAGGTTGGCCGGGTAGCCTACGTCTCCTTTGGGCCTCATGCCGGAAAGCTGGTCGCGATCGTAGATGTTATTGATCAGAACAGGGTAATTGTAGGAGAAAGTGTCTTTTTATCTAAACTTTTAATTGCAACTTTTAACATAACATGGCAGTGAACGGTGTACACTATAGTAATGGTAACTGTCTAAATGACCCTGTAAGGTAGTGCTACGGATGTTTGCTTTACCTCCTATTTTACTATTGAGGAAACAGGCGGTGGGGGTGGGGGGGGTTGAAGCACAGACTTGAGTTAGCTATTACTACTGGGTTTAAGTATTGTCTCAGTCACTTAAACAGCCAGAGCTTTTAGCCAGTTACGGCCTAAAACACTGGTGAGGTTAAAATGCATTAGTATATGTAAAACAAGTTTAGAAAAGATCCAGGCACATAGAAATCACTTTGTGTTTGCTGTTGTCAGTATGTAAGAGCAGCAAATTAAGCGGTTGACTAATGGCTGTGAACAAACATTAAGTTTTTGGAAATATAAAGATTAAAGACTTAGTATCACAAAGTAAATTAAATGTAGTTTGTTTCTATGGTACACTAATGGTAGTAGTTTAATCTTTAAGAAGTAGTGTAGAGAAGTGTTTTTGTTGACCAGAAGAAGCAAAGCTGTATGATTCAAACTGAATTTTAAAAGACTGCTATAGAGTAGGACAGTGTTTGTTTTTTTGTGAGCAGTTTATTTAAATAGTGTGAATTTAATGGCCCTGAGAAGACAAGTAATTATACAGAATATCTGTCTGTTTAAATCACTGTTATGTTTTGCACTGAGATCCTTGATCTTTTTGTTCTAGGCTTTGGTCGATGGACCTTGCACTCAGGTAAGGAGACAGGCCATGCCTTTCAAGTGCATGCAGCTCACTGACTTCATCCTCAAGTTCCCACACAGGTAACTATCCACCAATCATCACCCCCCCCCCCCAGTTTAGTAGAAGTTTGTTTAGTTTAAATTTGTTTTGCTATTTTGTTGTTTTTTCCTTGAGATGATAGTAAGCAGTGCAGAAGATTCAGAGCAGTTCAGAAGAAGCATTTACATTGTAGTAGTAAATAGGCATGACTTACTTTTAAGTCCTATGGTCCCTTTTCCACCCTGATAATTCTCTGGCTTTGCCTTTATCTGGACTTGCCGTCTTCTTTTCTCCTGGTCCCTCTTTCTTTAGTATTGTCACATGATAGTCTTCCCTAAGGAATTCTGATTTCTCTACTGAACATAGTTACTTTTAGTTTTAACACAAACAGAAATACTAATTTGTCTCTTCCGATACTAGCTGTCATTAGTTTAGCTTTTAGTGTGCCCCAGTTATAAGGTATTTAACATAAAGAGGTTCTATTTGTAGCTTACATGTAGGGAATTGAGGCAACTGGCAATGATTCTTTTTTGACAGAATAGAAATTATAACACTAGTTGTTGCTGTACAGTTATGTCAACCCTCAATGAAAGTTGTGTTAAGTTGGTTAGTGCCTGGCATGTGCATAATGGACATTCAAGTGCTGGTTATTGAAAACTTCTCACTCAGATAACACTATAGTATGTTGCTGTACAGTTATGTCAACCCTCAATGAAAGTTGTGTTAAGTTGGTTAGTGCCTGGCATGTGCATAATGGACTTTCAAGTGCTGGTTATTGAAAACTTTTCACTCAGACAACCTGGAGTATGTCCATGCTGCTGCTACTTTGACTACCATGTTGTTTGAAGCACAGTTTAGAATGAATCTTGAGGGTACTTGTTGAAGTTTACAGAAGTAGAGGAGTTTCTGGCAGCTTATGTTTTCTCTAGGTACTTTTGTAATTCTGTGTCTTAGATCCCTGGATGTTGCACACTGGGTTTTATTTTTAGGATGCTTGGCTGCAAATGATTATTATACAGAATAAAAACAGACCTAAGGAATAACTTCACCTTGTTTATTATGAAAATGAAGGGCTTTCTCCCCATTCTCTACCCTAAGTAGTAGTATATGGTGAGAGGACATTTTTCTAAATATATAAAATGGACTGGATTTCAGTTTTGTTTAAAATTGTGCTTGAAATTATAGAATAGCCTGGCTTAATGAACACGATTCAAATAGATAAAAGATAGTATTCCAGGTGGTCTGTGTGCTGTGAAGACAACTAAAGCTGGAAGTATAATGGAAAGGGTGCTTTTCAAAGAACAAAAAGCTGTCCTTGGATATGTGTGTCTTCAAAGCTGATTCCTTAATCTGTGGTCTTGGCTCTTTCTAGTGCCCGCCAGAAGTATGTGCGACAAGCCTGGCAGAAGGCTGATATCAATACAAAGTGGGCAGCCACAAGATGGGCCAAGAAGATTGAAGCCAGAGAAAGGGTAATGACTTAGGGTCATTTGAATTCTGATCTTTTCTTTTTTGGAAGGTTGGAGGGTAGTGTGAGAAGGATAATTTTTATTCCTTTTATTTTTTTTTGTTTTTAACAGAAGGCCAAAATGACGGATTTTGATCGTTACAAAGTCATGAAGGCAAAGAAAATGGTAGGTTTTAAGATCCATATTCTTGTCTACCTTTGCTTCAGGATAATAATGGAGCAGTAGCCAGTTGACATTTCAAACTGCTAGCTGCTTGGGTGCTTAGTGTGAAAAGGAAGAATTTATCCTCATTTATTGTATTTCACAAAGTCCTTAAGGAATTTTGTTACCTTTATCCAGATTTAGTAGTGAGAGAGAACAGACAATACCCTTTCTAAGAACTAGCATAAATTAGTTTTTTGTATGCACATACAATAAATGCTTTCTTATATTGAATTTTTTCAGAGGAACAGAATAATCAAGAATGAGGTAAAGAAGCTTCAAAAGGCAGTTCTTCTAAAAGCTTCTCCCAAAAAACCACCTGCTGCTAAGGGTGCTACTGCAGCTGCAGCTAAAGTTCCAGCAAAAAAGGTGACTACTGTGGGCAAGAAAGCTCCACCCCAGAAGGTTCCTGCCCAGAAAGCCACAGGCCAGAAGGCAGCACCTCCTCCGAAAGCTCAGAAGGGTCAAAAAGCTCCAGCTCAGAAAGCACCTGCTCCAAAGGCATCTGGCAAAAAAGTATAAGAGATTATTGTAAAAGTAATAAAGATTCTTTTTGACATGTTGGCAAATCTGTTGAACTATATGGATTTAAACCATGTTGCTGAGGCTGGGGTTAGGATGCAGATTGGTAATAGGATTGTAAACGTTATTAAAGAATCAATTCCTTTACCTCACTCTGACCAGACTTGGATAGATGTTAGAAAGCCATCACAGAGTAATAACTGGAGTGCTCTCATGGGAAATCATGGTAATTAGAACACCAGGTGACATTTTTTTCTTGTACAAATATATTTTTCATAAATAGGTAAAGTTCCAGTCTCTTGATGCTCAAAAGTTCAGTGGCTTGCAAAAATACACTATGCAGGAAAACAAGACAAGTGTTACATATGGTAGGTTGGTTACTTGGAGTTTTTGGTTCCCTTTCTACTACAAGATTTTAGGATCCTGGATGGACTTAAATACTAGAAGGCTACACTGCATTTTGGAAATTTACAGATATATTTAAAAAGAAACTCACTTTCTAGCCAAAAACTGGCTTCCAAGTTTCACTGGAGTACAGGACAAAGCACATTCATTTTCTTGGTATTAATAAGCAAGTGATAGTAGTGTAATAGGATTTGTGATGGGGAAAATTACAAACAACTAAAGGTCACCTATACTACTCTTAGGGATAGGGAATTGTCTAGAGGAAGTGGAATCTACACCAAAAACTTGAGGGGAAGGTGATGGAAAGGGAAGAATGGTATGTGATAAGAAGGAAATAAATCTATTGATAATGTAGAGAACTGATTAGAGGCCACAACAAGGAAGCAAACTATGGGAGTAGTGTAAGAAGCCACTGAGGGTTTTTTCAGAGTGATACCTAAGATTTAGGTATTGCACTGTGGGATTGAATCTTATGGGATCAAGACTGGGAAGGCCCAGATTGGTGGTATGAAGTTTTATGATCCAAGGACATGGTGGTGCTATTTAGTCAGCTTTGGTCATGCATGGGCTGGAAGGGAAGTAAAAAATCCAAATGTGATTCAGGCTTTTGGTTTATACTGGCTCATTGGTTGTGGGAGTACAGCAGGAGCAAGGTTATCTAGGGGCAATGAGTTGCACACCATGCAGACTATTCTGGGTGGATAGGCAGCAATGCAACAACCTGTACTCAGATCCTGGCTCTGCCTCTTTAAAACTGATTTAGGGATGTCCCTTAATCTTCAGAGCCCAGTTTCCTCATCTGTGTGGTATGCTTTGAAGTTGTTAATAAATCATGATTGTGTAGCCCAGTAATTGGCTCATGGTTGGATCTGTGATGATAATAACAAGGAGAAAAGGTCTCAGGACAGATTGGGGAATCACCAGTATACAAGTGGTCACTGGTTGCCCAGGGATAGAGAACAGCAGTCAAAAGATGAGTAGAGGAAAAGATTTGGAAAGAGTCGAGAGGTGAGAAACTAGGAAGGGCACATGGAAGCCAGGGGAAGAAGTTTGGTAGAGATTGTCAAGGGGAGGGGAAGAGGTTTCAAGTAAGTGATAGAGATGTTATATGGGGTTTGGAAGTTTTGCAAAGTTGGAGTGACTTGCGCATGTTTGAATGCTGGGAAAGGAGCTAATTGAAGGAAAGAGACTTTGTCCTTGAAAGAGTGGGGCTGTGTGGAATCTAGAGAAGAGGATGAGGGATTAGTTTAGAAGAAAGAAGTCCTTTCCATGAGGAGAAAAAGAAAGAAAAGGTGGTTTGGATACTAAATCTGTAGGTTCGTTGTCAGAAAATTGGGGACTTTTCACTTTGATCTCTGAACTTCTCTTCAGTTGGCAAGGTCATACACTCGAAAGGGGGATGAGGAAATATAGATTTGCAGAGAATACAGGTTTATAGTTACTGTGGAGAAAAGGGAGAGCATTTCTGTCAATTTGCAATGATACTGAGGGCACTTTGCCTCCGGTCCATGATGTTATGCTCAGAGGATGAGGAAGCTTCAGGGTAGAAGCAGCATTCAAGCTGCACCTAGAGAACAGTGCAATATGGAACAATGGAAATTGGGAATTCCACCTTCAGGAAAGTGATTGAGGCATAAGGTACCTGAAAAAGAGTAGGAAGTAAAATTAGTAAGGTGGGGCGTGATGAAAGATTTTTGAGTTAGGGAGTAATCTTTAGGAAGATCAGTCTAGCAGCATAGTCTGAATGGGTTGGAGGATGGAGGAGGAGATTGGGAAATTACTAAAATATTCAAACACAAAAGTCCATTTTGATTATAGAGAACTCTGTACTTTTCCAGGTACCCTCATTAGGAAGGCATAGAGAAAATACCAATTTCAGAATCACATCCAGGTGTAAATCTTGTCATTGTGCTCAAACCCATTTGTGTGTGTGTGTGTGTGTGTGTGTAATGCTTATTTCTCATGTGTTGAGTAAAAGCATTTGTGTCCTCTCAGTTCCTTGGCTGTGTCTTAAAAACAAGAAATTTAGCAAAAGCAAACAAAGCCTCCCCACATTTTCTTTTGGTGATTAAGGACTTGTTAGTTTATCAATTTAGATATACTTTTTAGTTTCCTATTTAAGGTCAAACCCATTCTTGCACCTCACATGAGCCTCATCTAAACAGGTAACCTATACCTGCCATATATTGTGGTAAGGATCAAATGAGATGCTTGTGAAAGTGAGGACGTGTTTGTATCATCTGCACCTGGTGCAGTTCTTTTCGCACATTCGGTACTCAGAATTCAGAGTTGAATTGTGTTGAGCTGCACTGACCTTAATAGCAAAATTAAGAAGTTGGACAGTTTGGTTTTTAGAGATCCTCTATTTCAGTAGCCTCCCATCTCCAGGTAGTTGTCATGTCCTCTAATTCACATTATTTCTTTTCCACTCATCTGTTGGATGGAATGTCATTTATCCTTTAGTATCTAAATTAAAGGTTACCTCTAAGTCTACCAGCTGGCTGAAAAAAAGTTTAATCTGAACTAAATCATGAGTACATTTACATCATAATAAAATACTACAGTTGAAAGTAAAGGTCCCCTAGATTATCTCCAATTTCAGTACCCTTTGTAAAGGAAACTGTTATGTAATCCTTGCAGACATTTTTCTATGCATTTGTAGTAAATGTACATAAAAATAGTAATATAGTTTGCTTGTTTTAAACAAGTTTTGTGCTGTACATGTTCTCTAACTTCCATTTTTCTCAATACATTCTGGAAGGGTTCAGATCTTCGTACCGGCCAGCTGCCAAAAAACAAACATTCTGGAGCTTCTATATTATGGTTCTCCAGAGAAACAGAACCAATGAAATAATTGTGTGTGTGTGTGTGTGTGTGTGTGTGTGTGTGTGTATACACATATATATGGAGATTTAGAGGCACGGGCTCATGCAATTGTGGAGGCCAGATAATCTCACAATCTGCTATCTGCAAACTGGAGAACCAGGAAAGCTAATGGTGTAATTCAGTCCAAGTCCAAAGGCCTGTGAACCAGGGGAGCCAGTCGTGGAAGTCCTGCTCTGAGTCCAAAGGCTGAGAAACAGGAGCGCCTGTCTGAGAAGAGAAGATGGATGTCCCAGCTCAAATGGAAGCAAATTCACTCTTCCTCTACCATTTTGTTCTATTCAGGTCCTCAACAGATTGGATCATGTCCACCTGCATTGGTGAGGGTGGTCTTTACTCGGTCTATCAACTCAAATGCTAATCTCTTCCAAAAACACTCTCACAGATACCTGGAAATGTTTTACCACCTTTCTGAGCATCCCTTAGCCCAGTCAAGTTGATAACATAAAATTAACTATCATAGCCCCTATTTATCTACCTAATTTTTTTATCTTCTACATAATAATCTTCAATTTGAATATTCATATGATTTGTTGATTCTTATTATGGGTGTTCATTTGACCTCTATTGATAGACATTAAAGGTAATGCCAGTTTTGTTTGCTTTTGTTTGTATTTTCTGTTTAAACAGTGCTTCTGTGAATATCCTTGTATATACCTCCTTCTCTACATTATAGTATTTATCTGGGACACATTACCAATCAGTGCAGTTGCTGGATTGAAGTGTGTGTGTGTTTTTATCTCTCTTTCAGTAGGCTCTATGAATTTAGACTTGCTCTACCGATTTAGATTTCCATGAGCAGTGGCTGAGGACACTCCTGCCTGGAAATCTTGAACTCCTGATATCATCACTTAAATTTTTGCCAATCAGTGTTTGAAAAGTAGTATCTAACTTGCATTTTCCTGGCCCAGTATGGCACTAATTATTCTAGCTTTATGTTCTATTTAGATAGCTATTAAGACAAGTTCTCTCTCTTAGAGTTATTTTCAATGTTTTCCTTTAGTTTCCTTCCACATTTTCTCTGTCAGATAAAATTTAGAATTACCTGGTCAAGTTAATTAAATCCTATTGTGATTTTGAAATTGTACTGAATTTATAGATGTGTTGGGGGAGTGAATATTCACCAACTTAGCAATACTTACTCTTCATTCAGGACTTAGTATATCTCCAATTACTTGGGTCTTCTATGATTTCAGAATTTTCTTTATATATGTATATCTTGGTTTATTCCTAGTGACTTTGAACTGGAACCAGTTCCTAATACCTATTCTAATTGAACATTAGTGGAGGGCTATGGATTTTTGTGTTAAAGATAACTGTGATAGAAGGGATACGGATTTTTTAAACATGTTCACGTTGCTGTGTAAAGATATAAAAACAGCTGAATATTTCTGTACTCTATAGCTCTGTGGTCACAAGCTTGTGCTTGTGTTAGCAAGGAAACCACAGGCTGTCAGCTCTCAGCTCCTTCTTGTGTAAATGAGAAGCAGGTTAGCTCTCAGAGACCCCTCCTCAGGTAAACACACTTCCTGCCCTTGTACCCAGGTGTGTTAAGACCCTTACCCAAAAGCTTCCTTAAAGACATGTTTATGTGGAAAGTTTTATGCTCTGCTGTGACCTCCATATTTCAGCTTCTGCAAGCCAGCTGTGCTCGCGGTTGCAGAACATCCTGTGTGCCTAACAGGATGTCACTAACTGCCAGTTTAAAGTTAGCATAAGTAACGCCATTTTATATAAGTTTTTTTAAGAGTAATGGCGGGGGGGATGGATAGAAAGCCTCTGCTAAATGGTAACTGCAAAATTAGCTTATGTACTCAAGGCTTGCTTGCATTGGCTAGTTTTAAAGTTGACAATCATCTGATCACCCAAGCTAAACATAAAAACCGAAAGTAACTTAGGCTCGGGGCTGCTCCTGTCTCTCCTGTCCAGGAGACTGAGCGACCCCAGCATGCTGGAATAAACTCCTCTTGTTTAATTGCAACGGTCTCTGTCTCGTGGTCTTTGTGAGGTGAGCCATCCCGACGTGTGGGATTTGTGCACGGTGCACAGGTCTTACAGCTGAACTCTCTTATTGTTCTAATGGAATATTTTAGTTGATTTTCTTGGATTATCTATGTAGATTATGAAAACAAGTTCCCCATAATAAAGTAGTATTACATGTCATAGACTAAGTCTCAATTAAATGATAGATTCTTAGATGTTTTAATGGACAAACATGCAACTCTTTTAAGCTTCAAATAGTTGTTTTGAAGATTGCCCTCCCTGAAGAGTACCACAAGGTCTTATCTCCCATACCTTCCTGTTGCAAGGCCCCCAGGACAATCATTGGGAAGGGCCTGCCTCTTTTATACCTATGAACAATACAAATCCTGAAACTGATGAGCTAAGGAGTAGGAGTGTGATTACCCAGTCCCCTGGCTAGTGAGAATTTCCCCTACTGCTTTCCTCCAGTAAACATCTTACAACAAGAGTCTTATTGTTAAGTTGAGTCTGCTGTCTTTTCTGTAATAATAATCATGTGATCTACAAATAATAATTTTTTCCTACATCTGTAACAGGTTTATTTTTATTTTTTAAAATTGTTTCTATTTTTTGCGGTTTTTTTTTTTTTTTTTCTGATTTCTTCATCCTGTCTGACTGAAACTTTGTATCCTCTCACAAACATTTCCTTATTCCCCCACCTCAACCCCTGGCAACTCTCTGCTTCTATGAGTTCAACTTTTTTAGATCCCACATGTAAGTGAGATCATGCAATATTTGTCTTTCTGTGCCTGGCTTATTTCACATAGCATTATGTCCTCCAGGTTTACTCATGTTGTCACAAATGACTGGTTTTCCTTCTTTTTAAAGGATGAATAATATTTCATTATATAAATATACCACAATTTCTTCATCCATTCATCCATTGATGGACACTTAGGTCAATTCCATATCTTGCCTATTGCAAATAATTATAATAATGCTGCAGTGAAGATGAGTGCAGGCATCTCTTCAACACACTGTTTTCATTTTCTTTGGATATATACCCAGAAGTGGGATTGCTGGATTATATGGTATTTCTATTTTTACTTTTTTGAGGAACGTACATACTGTTTTTCATAACGGCTGTACTAATTTACATTCCCACTAACAGTGTACAAGTGTTCTCTTTCTCCACATCCTCGTCAACACCTGTTATCTATTGTCTTTTTGATAATAGCCATTCTAACAGGTGTGAGGTGATCTCTCATTGTGGTTTTAATTTGCATTTTCCTGATGATTAGTGATGTTCAGCATTTTTTCATATACCTGTTGGCCATCTGTATGTCTTCTTTTGAGAAATGTCTATTCAGGTTTGCTCATTTTTTAATCGGGTTATTTGTATTCTTCCTATTTAGCTGCTTGAGTTCCTCATGTATTATGGAAATTAATCCCTCATCAGATGTACATTTTGCAAATACTTTCTCCCGTTTTGTTAATTGTTTTCTTTGTGATGCAAAATATTTTTAGTGTGGTACAATCCTATTTGTCTGTTTTTGCTTTTGTTGCCTGTGCTTTGGAGCTCATATCCGAAACAATGGTTACCCAGACTAATAGCAAGAAATTTTTTTCCTATGTCTTCTTCTAGTCATTTTATAGTTTCAGTCTCATGTTTAAGTCTTTGGTCCATGCTGAGTAGATTTTTCATATATCATGTGAGATAAGGGTCCAATTTTATTCTTCTGCATGTTTCACCAACACCATTTGTTGAAAAGATTTTCCTTTTCCCGTTGTGTGTTCTTGGTACCTTTGTTAAAGATCAATTGACCGTAAATGTGTTAATTTATTTCTGGGTTCTCTATTCTGTTCCATTTGTCCATATGTCTGTTTTTATGCTATTACTATGCTGTTTTGATAACTATACTTTTGTAGAATATTTTGAAATCAAGAAATGTGATGCCTCCAATTTTGTTTTTTGCTCAAGATTGCTTTGGCTATTCAGGGTCTTTTGTGGTTTCATATGAATTTTAAGATTTTTTTTTCTATTTTTGCAAAAAATGCTGTTGGGATTTTGATAAGAATTGCACTGAAACTAGATTACTTTGCATAATATGGGCACTGTAAAAATATTCTTCCAATCCATGAACATGAGATATTTCATTTTTTGTGTCTTCAATTTCTTTCATCAACATTTTATAGTTTTCAATATTAGATCTTTCACTTCCTTGGTTAAATTTATTCATAAGTATTTTTCTTTATACTATTGTGAATGGGATTTTTTTTAGATATTTTGTTGTTGGTATATAGCAATGCTACTTATTTTGGCATGTTGACTTTGTATTCTGCAATTGTACTGAATTTGTTTATTTGTTTATTAGTTTGTTTATTTGTTAACAGTTTTTTTGGTGGTGTCTTTGGGGTTTTCTATATATAAGATTATGTCCTCTGCAAACAGAAACAAATTTACTTCTTCCTTCCTGATTTGGATGCCTTTTATTTACTTATATTTTCTTGCCTAATTGCTCTGAATAGGACTTCAAGTACTATCCAGAATAGAAGTGGCAAGAATGGGCATCCTTATCTTGTTACTGATCTTAGAGGAAAAGCTTTTCAACATTAAGTATGATGTTAGCTGTGGGATTGTCTTATATCACCTTTATTATGTTGAGGTACATTCCTTCTATACCTAATTTGTTGAGTTTATTATTATTATTATTATTATTATTATCATCATTATTATTATTATTGTGAAAGGATGTTTAATTTTGTCAAATGCTTTTTTCTGCATCTATTGATAATCACATGATTTTTATCCTTTATTCTGTTAATATGGTGTGTCACATTTATTGATTTGCATATGTTGAACTGTCTTTGTATCCCAGGATGGTCATGGTGTATGTCCTCACTTGATCATGGTATGTGATCTCTTTAATGTACTGTTGAATTGGGTTGCTGGTATTTTGTTGAGAATTTTTGCATCTGTGTTCATCAGGAATATTGGCCTGTAATTTTCTTTTCCTGTGGTGTCCTTGTCTAGCTTTGTAATGCTGTCCTTGTAAAATTAGTTTGAAAGTGTTCCCTCCTCTTCAATTTTTTGGAAAAGTTTGAGAAAAATTGGTGTTAATTCTTCCTTAAATGTTTGGAAACATTTAAGAATTCACCAGTGAAGCCATTAGGTCCTGGGCTTTTCTTTGTTGGGAAGTTTTGATTACTGATTTAATCTTCTTTCTCATTATTGGTTTGCTCAGATTTTTTATTTCTTTATGAATTAGTCTTGGTAGGTTGTATGTTTCTAGGAATTTATCTATTTCTTCTAGGTTATCCTATTTGTTATAGTGTAACTGTTTGTAGAAATCTCTTATGATTTTTTATATTTCTGTGGTATCAATTGTAATATCTCTTCTTTCATATGTAATTTTATTTATTTGAGTCCTCTCTCTTTTTTCTCAGCTTAGCTAAAGGTTTGTCAATTTTGCTTATCTTTTCAAAAAACCCATTCTTGGTTTCATTAGTCTTTTCTGTTGTCTTTTTGGTATATTTTATTTATTTCTGCTCTGTTTTTATTATTTCATTCTTTCTGCTGACTTTGGGTTTAGTTTTTCTTTTTCTTGTTACTTGAGGTGTAAAGTGAGGTTATTCATTTGAGATCTTTCTTTTTTCTTACTGTAGACATTATTATTATAATTTTCATCTTCAAACTGCATGTTTAGTTTTCTTATTGCGTTGGACCTCCATGGCAAGTTTTGCTACAATGGAGATAGCATTCTTGTAGGATTTTGATGAGGTTTTTCATGTTTCCTAATTAGGCTTGGTGGTTGCCCTCTTATTAAATTAAGGTTTCTTTGCTAAGAGTTTTTATCAAGAAAAGGTAAAGAATTTTGTAAAATGCTTTTCCACTGCATGTTGAGTTGATCATCACCCCCCAACCTTTTCAACATGCCATGTATTTAGGTCAGTAAATGATTTACCAATATTGGGTCATTCTAGCATTCCTTGAATACATGGTAGTACTAGATTTAAGAGTTTTGTATTAGTGTTCAGAAGTGAAATTGACCTAGAGTTTTCTTTTGTTAGGTTGTCCTTATCCAGTTTTGCTATTAATAGTGCAGGCCTCATAAAATGATTTGAAAACTATGTTATATTTGATATTCTTTACGAAAGTATAACAATGGGTCTAAATGTTCTGTAAAGCTATGAAGGATTCACCTATTAAAAATCATTCTGGACCCAACACCTTTTTATGAGTAGATCTTTGACAACCTTTTCTTTGTCTTTGGTTATTATCAGTCTGTTCAGATTTTTCATGCCTTTAGCCAATTTTGGTACTTTATTTTTCATATAGGAAGTAATTTGGTCTAGCTTTTCAAATATACTGTATAAAATTATTTTACTCTTTACATTTCCATGTCTGAAGAATTTGTCCCTTTTCCTATATCTATTATTGTTTACGTGCACCTTTTCTCTCTTTCTTCAAACTTAAGGTTAATCTCTTTTAACAAATGTCTATTGGACTTTTCAGAGAACCGCCTTTTAGTTTTATTGTCTCCTTTTTTTCATATTTCACTGCTCTTCTTTTATGTAATTGTGTTTGATTTTATCTTTATTGGTTTATTTTGCAAAATTTCTTTGGGTATATTTTATTCTCTTTCTAGCTTGTCAAATAGCAATCCTAATTCATTTTTTTAGCTTTTTTATTCTCTCATACCTGCATTTAAGTTTATGTTTATTCTTCTGAGTCTGCTGTAGTCACTCTCCACATGTTTTGATTATTCTTATTTTTCTTTGATTTCTTAATAATTTATAATTTTTGTTTTAATTTTCTTTTCACCCCAAGAGGTATTTAGTAACATGTAGCCATTCAAAAAACACTTAGTTGAAAATATTTTACATGTTTTTAAAGTTTTATTCTTAATATGTAAGTGTATTCCTTTGTTATCAGAGAGTGTGACTTGAATGACATTTGCTTTTTGAAATTTAAAATTTTCTTAGATGCCTACATGTTACACTTCTTGCAGGGTATATCGATCCTGTTAATAGTTATTCAAACAGTTATTTAAATTATTTAAATTCTTTGTGTTCTCATATTTTTGGCTATTTGATTTTAAATAGAGTTGTGTTAAAATCTCTCTTTACAAATGTGGATTTACCAATTTCTTATATTTCTATCAGTTTTTTGCTTTACATATATTAAAATATATATTAGATACATAAAAATTGGTTATCATTAGAACTTCTTGTGGATTAGACTATTTTCCAATATGAATATCTCTCCTTTAATGCTTTCTCTTTTTTTAATGCTTCCTTTTAATGCTCTTCTTGAATTTTATTTTTTCAGATGTTAATTTAATATTGTTGTGCCTGCTTTTTATTTTGTTAGCAATAGTTTAGTAGATCATTTTCTACCCTTTTATTTTCAACTTTACCATTTTCATTTTGCTTTTTGTGTGTGCTTGTAAACAGCATACAGCTGTTTTGTTTTTTTTAAAACCCAATCTGAGTCTCTTCATACATTAATGCAATCCATTATGTTGGACTACATTACCCCTATAATTGGGCTTATTTCTGTCATCTTACTTTGTATTTTCCATTTGCCATCCTCTTTTGGTGTATTCCCCACTTCTCCCCTATACTTCTGCCTTTTGTTTTTTAATTGATTCAAAAGTCACATACCTTCTATTTATATCTTTCTATTGGCTTGTAGAATTAAATCAAGATCTTCCACCTACCCTCACTGAACAATATCTAAAGAGGCAACACTTATTTCTGTTTAATAGTAACTTTTACTGATTTCTTGGCTTACGACTGCTACTTGCATCCATCTCTTCTTCTTCCTCTCGGATTCTTTGGTTTGTTTTCATAGACTGCATCCTCTAGTATGCTTTCAGCTAACATTTATGAGTGATAAACTTTCTAAATTTTTACTTGTCTGAAAGTATTTTTATTTTGACCTTATATCTGTATGATATCTTGGTTCTGTAGAGTTCTAGATTTAAAATGATCTTCCTTTGGAACTTTGTAGAGAGTTCACCAGCACCCTTACTCTCTCTCTTACTTGGGACTGGGCACTGTTGGAAAATGCAGGGACAGGAACAAGAATTTGTGAATTCTACTCTGCTCCAGTGGCATTAGACACATATCTGATTTACTTTCCACAGTCTTCCGATTTTCACATGAAGCAGGCTAAGAGAGGTGAAATAAGTAAGCTCATTCATTCACCAAATATTTGTTGGATGCCTACTCACCTACTAAGGGAGTTCTCCTGAAGGAGCTCATAGTGTACTGGGAAGAAAGTGAAAAGGTAATGTCAGCAATAAGCATGGGACTCCAGAAGACTATCACCCAGGACATCAGAAAAGACCTGAGTGACAGCTATTCTCAAATCTGAAACATTTAGGGCCAATATCTGAAAGCCCCAGATACTTCTGAAGGTTTTTTTAAAAGCGGAACAGTGTCATGACTAGACACATCTTAAATCACCCTGGCTGCAGTGTGGAGAGGAAGGATTGGAGGGCGCTAGACTGGAGACCAGGAGAACCATTAGGAGGCTATCTCAGTAATCCAGGTGAGAGAAGATGCAGAGGAAGGAGTCAGCGATGATTGACTTTATTGGTTGGGTGCAGACTGGTGCGTTTCACTGAGGTGGGGGAACCCTGGAGGAGGAACAGGAGAGCGAGGGTAGGATGATGAAATTATTTGGGAATATTTTCAGTTTAGGATTCCTGTGGGATAGCCAAGTAGAAATAAACAGTAGGCAGTTTGATACACAGGTCTCTAGCTCAGAGCAATCTGCACAGTGCCTGGCCAATAGCAGCACTATCGTCATAATTATTATATTTGGGCTACAGAAAGAGAAATGGGAGTGTGTTACTGGAGAGTGGCGATGATACACAGGAATAATAATAATAATGTCAGCAACAATATGTCTAGCACTTATTTTGACAGTACAGAAAGCGAAGTCGTCATGAGTACTTCACATGAATTGACTCGTTAATCCACTGAGTTTATTAATTCTAAGTTATTACCCTTCTCAATTGAGAAATTGAGGTAAAGACTTAAGTATAATTTGAGCAAGGACACACAGTTAATAAACAGTGGAGCCAGGGTTTGAACCAGACATTCGCACTCCAGACACCACAATCTTAGGTCACAGTCCAGTCCATCAGCCATTAAGTGGGAGGCAGGAGCTATAAACTCATCAGAAGGTTAAGTTACTGTTGGTAAACGCTAGAGCCAGAATTCAAAGCATCACAAGAAGCATAATGTGGGCTCTCTGTCCTTCAGAAATTTATCGTCTAGGTGGGGTGCTAAGACAGAAGAGAAAATACCTGATAAAATCCAGGCGCTGGAGTAGTCGGGGGTGGGGTAGTGTGTGTCTGGGCTGGGGAACCATGGAGAAGGGCCAGCCTCCCGGCTTCCTAGAGAGGCGCGGGACCGCCCACCTGCTCGCGCTTCCGTCTTGACCACGTTCCGCTGGGCTGCGGGTTCTCGGGGTGAGCAGCCCCGGGATCCCTAACCTGGCTAGCCACTCTGAGGTTGGGCACTGGGGCCTCGCAGACGCCGCCCGAGGGGCCCGCGCGGCCGCCCCGAGCCCGGGTCCAGCCCTCTGCCCGCAGAGGCGCGATTGACCTTCCGGTCCCGAAGAGCTGGCCTGACATCTTCTGGCTCCCGGTACTCAGGGCGGGGGCCCATGATGTGTGGAGTCGCCTGCTTCCCGGGGTGGAGCGTTCAGATCCCGGTCGGGTCTTCGGTCAGCATCGCCCACCGGGTCATTGAGCGCCTGGCTCTTTTCAACCGGAGGCTAAATCACCACTTGCATTTTGCCCTGCAGCCCGTGGTTGGTTCAGGGGTCCCAAATATTCGACTTTTCTCTCCAGAGGCTCGTTTTAGGTATTTGCCAAGATCACTAGATAAGCATTCAGTACAAACTGCTTAATAATGCATTTTTATAGTGGGGCCAAGGATTTTCTTAAAAGCCACTAATCCACTGCAGTTCTTGACTCTTGTTTCGTAGCTATTCTTTCTAGGAATTTCCAGCTTCACCAGGCAGATCTACAGGAGAATGTACAATGGTAGCATTTGCAGCACCCCGTTAATCAGTGGATAAGGTGATTGAGAACGGCCAGAATGTCCTAAGAATATTTGTTTCCAGTAATAGTGTCAGAGACTGAGAGGGGAAGAGGTGGCAAGTGTGGGAAACAAGACAGTATCAGCTTCATTGTGGTTCTCTCTCTTCTTAGCTCTGCAAGTTCTTGCTTTTCCAAACCTAGAGGGCAGTGCATGAAGCCTTGGGTCATCAACCATGCTCCAGACTGTGTTGTCCCAGGTGAGCTGAGCTTTCTTCCAGCTTTCCATATTCAGAACAGATAAGAAAGTTAGTACAGGCCCAGAAACCTGACCTGGCCAGTCCTGTGCTTAGCTTTGCATCCACCAACGTGGCAAAGAGATATGCTAGGGGAGTTGATGAGGGAGAGTAGGTAAACTTGGGAGGATCAGGTTGATTGGGAAAGAAGGAAGCACCAGCCAAGAAATTCTGGAAAGTGGGAATCTACATACATTAAATCTTCTAGTGTGGACCCCAGATGAGTAGCTTCAGGATCAGCAGGGGGCTTGTTAGAAAAGCAGAATCTCAAAATATCCAAATCTCCTGAATCAGAATCTACATTTCCCAAGATCTGGGGAATTAAGGGGCAAGTTAAACTTTGAGGACTGCTAGTCTGTATCCCAATTTACAGAGGAAGGCAACCTTCTGAGATTAGACAGGTACTCCCATGGGAGGAGTTTGCCCTGCAGACCACTCAGTTAGGGTACAGTGAAGCCAAAACTGGGAGCATTTAGAAAGTATGTATTGATGAGGGAGGTGTATTCTTGGAGGAATGCTGAGTTTGGAGCTGAAGCCTGTGCCTTTAGCACAATGCAAAGATAGCGGTTTAACCTCTATGAGAGCCTGTATCATTTGTTGGCACAAATTTATACAGCATTGGAAGCAGTTGATTTTACTGAATTTTTCTCCAGTGTCCAGGATCGTGTAGTGAGAAAGCTAAGGGCATCATGTGATGGATGTATTATGAAATGAAAAAGCTTCAATCCAGAGACTTAAAGACAATGTGTATGTAGCTACTTTTTGTGGACATTGGACCATCCACTTCTGTTTGAGCACTTCAGCCAAAATTAGCTCCTACAAATCAGGAAATGTTTAAACATCTGTGGGGGCAGTCTGTTCTCTCCTGGTGCTTTGTCACTCAGGATTAGGGTCCACTAAGAAAAACCCAAGTAACAGTGGCTTAAAAAAGGTAGAGAACTCTCATGCAAAAGAAGTCTGGGAGAGTCCATTCAGGGCTAGTTTTGCAGCCACACTATTATCATGCGCTTAGGCTTTTTCTTTCTTCTCTATCATCTTAGCACTGGTTCTCATGCTTTAGGTCACTTTACGGTCCAGGGTGGCTGCTTGATCTCCACCCATCATGTGTGCATTTCAGCTAGAAGAGGCAATGCCAAAAAAGGTGAACCTCTCCACTGAGTTTGCTCTCTTTTAGAATTCATTCCAGAATTCCCTGACAATGTTTACACTTGCATTTCATTGGCCTCATTTAGTTGTCAGGGCTGGGTGCAACCTCAAGTAGAATTAGGGTTCTATTACTAAGGAAGATAGGAAGCACACACACACACACACACACACACACACACACACACACACACACACACACACACACACACACACACACACACACACACACACACACACACACACCACACACACACACACACACACACACACACACACACACACACACACACACACACACACCACACACACACACACACACACACACACACCTGTCAGTCTTTGCTGCACTCTCTATGAGGAACGTTTGTTATTTAGAATCTTCTAGGAAGTTTTCCCAGTCTCATCTGTGGTTGTAATAAGTGCTGAATTTATATGACATCATGTGCCAGGTGATGTTTAGTTCTTTACACATATTAACTCATTCAGTTCTTACAAGAGCCCTGTAAGGGAGGTACTGCTATTATCTCAACTTTACAAATGGGGCAGCTGCGGTACAACAAAGTATTTCATCCAAAATCACTCAGCTAATGAGTATCAGGGATGGGAGTTGAACCCAGGATTCTGGCAAGGTTTTTCAACTTTGGCAGTATTTCCATTCGTGGCCAGATAATTCTTTGTTGTGGGGGACATCCTGTGCATTGTGATATGTTCAGCAGCATTCCTGGCCACTACCCTGTAGACATCAGTAGGATCACCACCACGACCATGCTGTGGTTATGATAATTAAAAATGTCTCCAGACATTGCCACATATCCCCTGAGGGGCGAAATTGCCCCTATGTTGAGAACACCAGCTCTAAAGTCTGTGCTGTTTGTCACTATGCCGTGCTGGGTCTGTAACCTACTTCCCATGTAGGGGAATTAACAGCCCCACATAATAATGGAGGAAGAGTAAGTGCTAGCAAAGGACAGAAGCAGAGTGGTCACATATGCAGCAGGATATTGAGAAGCTAAATGTTCCAGAAAACAAGGAACCAAACAATGCATTGATAATTAGAGAGGTGTCTCAGAGGTATGGAGGAGTAGAGCATAACAAAGGGAATGAAGGTGAGGTCCATGTCCACAGCTGTCGACTCTGGAGAAAGTAAGACAGATCATTAGCATTTGGGATCAGCAAAGTGTCTATTCTGCATTGTCCAATAAGAACTCCCCTAGCTACATGTGCCTATTTAAATTATAGTCAATTAAAATTTAAAATGCCATTCCTCAGTCACAGCAGCCACATGTAAACTTCCTGGTCAATATGTTATCTGATTTCTTCACTGTATTGTTACTATTTCCCCCTTGTAACTAATAAACAATCTATGTGGAGACATTTAAGATCATGCAGATAACTTGCTCCTCATCAAAATTCTCTCTGAGGTTTAGCATCCATTGATTTTTGCCAGAACCAATTACAATGATGACTGCAAATCTTCTAGAACTCCTATAGTTATATTCCTTCCTCCCAGAAGGGACTAAGCCCAAAGAATAAGTTATTGACATAATGAACTGGGCTAGAGTACAGTGTGAGTCAGAAAGAGATGTTATAGTGGGACTAATTTATATAGACGTGGTCAGTTCATTTTGAAGTTTTTGCTTCTTTACACAACCTTGTAATAAGTACTCACAGAAGACTCCCTTTTGCGTATTTCAAAGTGCTTAACAATGCTGATTCCCATCATCTGAAAATGGAAATAATAATTCTTGCTTTGCAGATGTGTTGTAATGATTGAGCAAATTGATGTAAAAGTAACCGGCATGGGACAAGGTACACAACCCTAAAAAACCTGTGATAGTTTCCTTCATTCTCAAGAAGTTGAAGGTAGTTTCAGTGAGAGACAGAGAGAGATACACCTGGTGAAGAGTACAACATTGGCATGTCACCCAGAGCTTAGGTGATCAGGGGGCAGGTCTCTGCACGAGGGCGGGAGACTGCCATCCTGTCACTGGACTCAAGTGTGTCAGGAGAAGAGGAGGTGACACTGCACATTGCCTTCTAGGGAGAACCAGCTTTCTGATAGGGCAAGATGATAGGAAGAGGGAGAAATATCCAGAATGAAAGGAACTCTATCCCAATGGAATCACTCCTCTGTCTATAGTAGAAGATGTGGAGAAGGAAGACCAGAAAGAAGCTGAGTGGAGGGCTCTTGATGGGTGCTTCAGGATGAATGGAGGCAAGGTAAAAGACAGGTACCTTCTTTGGTCGATTTAGAAAACATGCGAGAAAGACAAACCTGGCTCGTGGAACCATACGTGGGTTAACGTGATCACCAGACAGAACAACAGATGCTGCGCTACATGCTTAGAATGACAATATTGGGGCCTCCAAGGTGTGTACAGGGAGAGTGGGAACGCTGGTTGAGGGCTGCCCCTGACTGAGGTGTTGTGTGGCTCTCTTTGCCAGTATAAACCTTCCTTGAGGCTCAGAGCCATGGGTTCCAGTAGATTTATTCCTTCCCTGGAATTCAGACCCCTTTGCTCTATGCAGGGCTTGAGGAGGAGCCTGTTGTTTCAGAAGCCAGTGACCTTTGAGGACGTGGCCGTGTACTTCACCCAAAATGAATGGGCCAGCCTGGACCCTGCGCAGAGGGTCTTGTACAGGGAGGTGATGCTGGAGAATTATGCAAATGTGGCTTCCCTGGGTAAGTCCTCCCTCTCTGAAACTCAGCTTCTACTCTTGGGGACTCCTAGATTCCTCCTTTTAGATCTGAGATCTCTAATACCACCAGGATTGATGCTCCATGAGTTGAGCTCCCTCATCCCATTTCAAGGAGTAGCTGGATGGAGAAAGATCTGGATTCACTTTGGTTTTTAACAGGACTCCCCTCTTCCCTGATTCTTGGTGGGGACTTTACTGTGAGGGGCTTTGCTCTGGGTACAGAGAGATCTGAGAAGGTTCCTGGTGCCCCACTTTCATTCCTTCAGTCTTTCATTTCCCTGGAGGAGACCTTGGCCCCACCTCTATGTGTGAGAGACCTGGGACCCCCCTGTACATACCTCACATGATTGTGGGAGTTCTCTGGCCTCTCAGGTAGAGGCTAGAATAAACATCGAGCCTTTCCTGCGATTCCCCAGATTCTCTCCTCACTGACCCCACTTAGTCTCCCGGGGCATCTGCTGCTGCTTTTTTCACCTGGTGAAGCAGAGAGTAGACTGAGGGAGGACAGTGGTGACTCTCTGCAGCTTCCTGTTCCTTTTCTTTCTCCTTTAGCAGCATTTCCATTCCCCAAACCAGATCTGATATTCCAGCTGGAACAAGGGGAAGCACCAAGGGGCCTGGATCCCTGGACACGTGTCGGGGGAGAATCCCTGAAAGGCATGTGTGCAGGTGAGCAGCAGAACCTTCCATCTTCCTTTCCAGCCTTGCCTCTCCTTTCTTTTAGCGATTTAACATGAAAAAGCATTTTCTCCTGTCATAGGGCTGTTGTGGGGATGAAAATGGTCACTTTTATTCAAGGAAGTGTTGCTCACTAGAGCTTCAGCTCCAAACTGGAAAAGACCAGTTCAAGCATTTCGTTTTCTGTCATTTTTCTTTGTAAAGGTAAAAGATTCAAACTCTCGTAGTGAAAATAGGCTTCTGTTGGTCAATTAGGAACATAAACACAATATGGTAAGAACTTACTTTCATAACATTTTGTTTGTGTTATGTGTGTGTGTATGAAACTGTACATGAGAATGGAATTTTTCTGAATGCCTGCACACTGAATTATAAGTTAGCTTTTGAAAAAAAAACTTTTTTATGTATTGGGAATGAATGGTTTCTTTTTTTGTGTGAGAGACGTTGAGTTGAGGTAAATGTAAAAAAAATCCAGAGATTTGGTGTGTAGCCTTTCTCATTCAGTTTCCCTGTTCTCATATTCTCCTAATCCTTTATGCTATTTAGAGACTCTGTACATCAAGTGCCCCTTTCTAATTCCCCCCACTTCGGTCTTAATACCTTTAAGTTGACTTTAGCACTTCAGGTTGTCTTGACGAAGCACCTTTTCCAGCAGCTTTCCTGAAGTTGTCGGTATTTCCCTTTACCACAACTGCATGTTGTCTATTTAGCATGCCAAAGGCTTTAAGCCAGCATTGTTCAATAGAACTTTCTACGGTGACGAAAATGTTACATATCTGTGCTGTCCAATATGGTAGCCATTAGCCACATAAGCACTTGACATGTGGCTAGTGCAACTGAGGGACTGAATTTTTAATTTTATTCCATTTTAATGAATTTAATGAATTTAAATTTAAATAGCCACAGGTGGCTCGTGGCCACATTATTGAACAGTACAGTCTTAATTAAAAGAACAGCTTCAATCTGTCTTTTTTGTTTCTAAATCAGTAGGTTTCAAACTCTGGTGTTCATCAGAATTACTTGTGGGGCTTATTAAAACACAAATTGCTGGGTGCCACCTCCATACATTCTAATTAGGTAGACTGCGGAAGGGCCTAAGAATTCGCATTTGTAGCAAGTTTCCAGATGATGCTGGTTCAGGGACCACAATTGGAGACCACTGTTATTGAGAATCTAGAACCATGTTCTTTAAACTCTGGGTTACAACTCATCAATGAATTGTGATCAGCATTTAAAAATTAGATTATATTGGCCAGCCACTGAAACCAAAAACTAAAAATTAAATAAAAATTAGACTAGACTATAGATGTAAATAAACTAGACCAAAATGGTATAAAATGTATTGGGAATGTATCATTCTTATACAGGATATTGTTTTGTGAAACTTTTGCTTCTGTTTCAGTTGTATGTGTGTTTATGCATGTCTGTACTGGATTAGGATCTAAAATAAGAATCCTGGTCAGCAGGGTCCAAGAAACATTTAGCTGGAAGTTTCATTTGACCTTTGGTACTAAAAAGACAAAACAAAAAAGGTTTCTATGCTGTAGAAGGTTTCTACCAGTAAGAGGGGAAACCTTCCACTCCCACCCCAATTGCTGTCTCCAGTCTAGGCAGGGTTCTTGGCCCGGCTTGTCTTTGTTGCTTTCAGGGGTCAGATTCTCTCCCAGAGGACAGCACATATGTTTTGAAATAGTAGTCCTCTTATGAACCCTTCCTAGCCAGCGGTGTTACAAATTGTTTTTTCTCCAGCCATGCTTGTGATAGGGAATATCTCTTTTAAAATGACAAAATATGTAAAGTGTTTGGACAGATTTCATGCTTGATTGGGTCTTGGGATCCTCTGTGGCAGACAGCATCTCCCAACCCTCTGGATACCATGTAGCACTAGAGCTGCTCACCCAGCTCTCTTTTCCAGTGTAGAGATCTCTTTCCTCACTTGATTTCTTCATTGCTTCCTCTTCCTGTGACTTCTCCGCCCCATTCCAGTTTTTCTTTTTCCATTTGCCTCCATCAACAGCTTCTGCTGTCTCACTGTTTTTGTCATCCTTATGGCATTGCTTGTCTTCTCCACTTCCTGTGTTTTTATTTTCCCTTTGGGGCACCAATGGGTGACTGTGTCTCCAAAAATACATGTTTCCTATGCAAACTGGTAGTGCTTCATCCTTTTCCCCTTCTAGCATAAATAATAAGGGACTCATGTTTTCTTTTTATTGTGCTAGGTGGTAAAACCAAAACTAAGAATGAGGAAAGAACTCCAAACCTGAACATTTCTGAAGAATCAGAATCTCACAGACTAATAGTGGAGAGTTTGCTGATGGACATTCCCCAGCACCCTCACTTCAAGGACAGTTTAGAGAAATTGCAACTGTATGAGACGGGGAAGAAAACAAACTCAAAGAAAGCAGATTGCACAGATTTGACAGTCCAGGATAATAAATCCTCCACCAAGGAAAAAGAGGAGATAGCCAGGAAATTGGAAGGAAGCAGTAGTGTCAATACACATCTTATTACAAAGGAGGGCCTTCCTAAAGAACAGGTGTTTTATAAATGTGGTGAATGTGGCAGTTATTTCAACCCACATTCAGATCTTCACCAGCATCAGAGAACTCACACTGATGAGAAGCCCTACAAATGCAAAGAATGTGGAAAAGCCTTCAGATATAACTCAAAACTGTCAAGGCACCAGAAAATCCACACTAGGGAGAAACCGTACTCATGTAAGGAATGTGGACAAGCCTTCAGTCAAAATTCCCATCTTCTTCAGCATCAGAAACTCCATGGTGGAGAGAGGCCCTATGAATGTACAGACTGTGGGAAAACCTTCAGCTACAACTCAAAACTGATTCGCCATCAGAGAATCCACACTGGAGAGAAGCCCTTTAAATGTAAGGAATGTGGGAAGGCATTCAGGTGTAGCCATGATTGCATTATCCATGAACGAATTCACACTGGCGAGAAGCCCTTTGAATGTAAGGAGTGTGGGAAAAGTTATAGCTCCAATTCAGTCCTGATACAGCATCAGCGAATCCACACTGGGGAGAAACCTTATGAATGTAAAGAGTGTGGCAAGGCCTTCCATCGTAGTTCAGTATTTCTTCAGCACCAAAGGTTCCACACTGGGGAAAAACTCTACAAATGTAATGAATGTTGGAAAACTTTCAGCTGTAGGTCCCGCTTCATAGTGCATCAGAGAATCCACACTGGAGAGAAACCTTATGAGTGCCAGGAGTGTGGGAAGAGGTTCAATCAGAAGATCACCCTGATTCAGCATCAGCGAGTTCACACAGGAGAGAAACCTTACACATGTAAGGAGTGTGGGAAAGCCTTTAAATGGAGTGCAAGTTTCATTCAGCATCAGAAGTTGCATACCAAGAAGAAACCAGTCCAAGTAACAGGGCCATCCACAGTAAAGCCCCACTGCCCCTCAGCAGTCCTCTCCTCTCTGCTTCCCCAACATGTGTGCTCTGCCCCAGCCCCACCAGAACCTCCCCTGTCTTCTCCACATACAGTGCTACTTCCTCCTTCTCTGCCTCTCTTCCTTCTATTCCCTTCATCTGAGATGGCCAGCTCTTCACCTGTCCAAATAGTGCATTTTTTTCAGGATCTTACTTCTCCTGGGAAGTCATCCCCTTGTAGCCTGAATCCTTTGTCTCACTCCCCATGAGCCCCATCGTGTTTTAATTCCCATTGCATCTTGAATTATTAGGGTTTCCACTGGACTCCTCATCATGTCTTTATTGATATTCTTCTGCCCTTGTCTTGTGTAAGTTATTACTGTTTTCCCACCTCCCTTTTAAGTTCTCACTCTTAAGGACCAGGTTTGATTACTCTCTTTTATCTTCTGGGTAAGAAATGTAAGTATTTGTTCTTTATAGTGTCCAGTTTTGGCCTATACCTTCAGGCTGCATCTGCTTTCTGTGACTATTGGAGTTGGAAGAGTTTGCAGAACATTTTGTGTTTTAGGGGATATGGCATTATGATGAGATGGGCCATTGTAATTAGAGATAAAGGAGAAGTGAAAAGCCCATGGGAGGAGATAATCAGAAAAAGTATCCAATGATTGCTTTCAGGATTTAAGGAGGGCCATTTGGTGGGTCAGTGGCAAGGCTCACTGTGGGGAGAATCTTAGCCTTGGAATTTTTTATTACCTTGATAGTGAACATTATAAGAGTCTTGTGTAAGTATGGAATCAACCAAATATTCAGTGAAAAGATTATAAAGTGATGAGTAGGCATTGACAGCAATAATGTAAAATTATGTCTTTAAACTTGATTGGAAGGGGATGTAGTTTTCTGTTTGTTTTGTTTTTTGTTTTTTCTATTCCTATACATTTTTTTGCTTAATTTCAATACCCACTTAAATATGTAGGTGCAAAAAGTGACTTGGGCTTGTGCAGTTTAGGGTAGGTGCCTGAGTGTAGTAATGTCTAAAATTATACACAGAGTGAACTTAGTGGTATTGCACTGGTAAACATCAGAGGCAAGGAAAAGAGAACCCAAACCATAACTTGCTGTAGCTCTTGCTTCAGAAGTGAGTCCATTCCTCATGAGTTACTATACAGCTACATGGATGTGTTCTCTTACCTACTCCGGATTCTCCAGTGATTTAAGTCTAAATTTGTGATTGGTAGTACTTTTAAATAAATTTTATATTTAACTACTGTATTAGTTCATTTTTGTGTTGTTATAACACAATACCTGAGACTGGGTAATTTATAAAGAACAGAGGTTTATTTGCTTATGATTCTGGGACAGCTGAATCTGGTACAGGCCTCAGTTTGCTTCTACTCATAGCAGAAGCTGGCAGGCAGCCAGTGGATACAAGCAGATTTCATGTCGAGAGGAAGCAAGAGAGAGAGGGAGGTGCCAGGGTCTTTTAAACAACCAGCTCTCATGGGAACTAATAGAGTGAGAACTCACTCACTACCCTCACACCTCAGAGAGAACATTAATCCATTCATGAGGGGTCTGCCCCCATGACTCAAACAGCTCCCAACACTGCCACATTGGGGATCAAATTTCCACACGAGTTCTGGGAGAACAGTACATCCAAACTCCGTCAACTACTTTGGTAACACCAAGAAGTGTTTTAAGCATGTTGATTGTTGTAGTTTGAATGTCCCCACAAAGCTCATGTTGAAACTTAATCCCCATTGTGATAGCATTAAGAGGTCAGGCCTTTAAGAAGTGATTAGGATTAGATAAGGTCATCAGGTTGGGGCCCCAGGATGAGACTGATGGCTTTTTAAGAAGAGGAAGAGAGACCTGAGTTGAGGTGCATGCTTGCTGTGTCTCATCATATGATGCCTCCTGCCATATCTTGGCACAGAAAGGAGCCCTGCATTAAATATTGGAACCTTAATATTGGAATTCCCAGCCTCCAGAACTGTGAACTGAATAAACCTCTATTGTTTATAAATTGCCTATTCTGCGGTATTCATTTATAGCAATAGAAAACAGACTAAGAATGAAAGTTGGTACTGAGAAGTGGATTGTTGCTATAATAGATACCTGAAAATATGGAAGTGGCATTGGAACTAACTGGGTAATGGGTAAAGGCTGGAAGATTTTGGAGGGACAGGCTAGAAAAAGCCTGAATTGCCATGAATAGAGTGTTAAGGGTGGCTACTTTTAGCTGCTTACAGTAAAGTAAGAGAGGAAAGAGATGATTTAAAGATAAAATTTATCTTTAAATTGGAAACGAGTGGAAAAATTGGGAAAATTTGCAGCCTAGCCATATGGTAGAGAATGAGAAATCATTTTCAGCAGAGGAAAATCAAGAGTGTGACCAAGTAACCAGTGGGTAAGGAGATTAGTATGGATAGAATGAAGCTAGAGGCTATTTATCAGGACAATGGGAGAAAAACCCTGAAGGCATTGTAGAGAGTTTGAAGCTGCCCCTCCCGTCATAGGCCCAGAACTCTAGGTGGGCAGAACAGTTCAGGGGACAGTATCAGTGCACTATCCATGGACTTGTTGGCCTGCATAGCCATGGATCTCTCCTCATTCTGGCACAGTGCTCCTTGGCTACCTAGTTGTAGCTCGAATGACCCCAGGTGCAGCTCAGTCTACCTCTTTGGAAAATACAAGCTGTAAACCTTGGCAGCATCCAAGTGGTGCTAATTCTTCAGGTGCACAGAATGCAGGGGCTATGCAGGCATGGCTTCCTCCAGCTAGACTTCAAAAGATGTATCAAACAGCCTGAGGGTCCAGAGAGACTTGATGCAGGGGTAGACCTCCACAGAGAGCCTACTAGGGCAATGCTGAAGGGAAATGTAGGGTCAGAGCTGCCATAGATTGTCCCTAGGCAACGCCTAGTGGACCCACAGGGGCAGGACTGCCACTGAGCACCTAGAATTGGAGTGATAACAGCATGCAATGCCAGTCTGTAATGCCAGAGCTGTTGTCATGAGACTCCAACCTGAGACAGCTGAAGCATGGGTTGAGCCCAGCAAAGCCATAGGGTTGGGGCTGCCTGAGGCTTTGGGTGACCAACTCCCCCAGTTGTATTCAGGAGGTGGCCCATGGAGTGAGGATTATTTGGAAGCTATGAGGTTTAATGTTTTTCCTGTTGAGTTTTGGACTAACTTGGCACCAATTACCCTTTTTCTGTGCCTCTTTCCTCCTTTTGCAGTGGGAATGTCTATCCTATGCCTGTTTTACCATTGTATTTTGGAAGTAGACAACTTGATTTGATTTCAGTCTCACAGCTGGAGAGAATTTGCCTTGGGATGAATCATTCCTTGAGTCTCATCCTTATCTAATTCAGATGACAATCTGGACTTTGGACTTTTGAGTTGATGCTGAAATGGGTTAAGATTTTGGGGGTCTTTGGGATGGAATGAATGTATTTTGTATGCGAGAAGGACATGAGTTTTGGGGCACCAGTGATGGAATGCTATGATTTGAATGCCCCCATCAAAACTCATGTTGAAATTTAATCCCCATTGTAGCAGTATTAAGCGGTGGGGGCTTTAAGTGGTGATTAGGATTAGATAAAGTCATCAGAGGAGAGCCTCCATGATGAGACTAGTGGCTTTATAAGAAGAGGAAAAGAGATCTGAGCTGACATACACCTTCTTTCCTTCTCTCCATGTGATGCTTTCTCCATGTTATGACACAACAAAAACGCCCTCACTAGAGGCAGCCCCTCCACCCTGGACTTCCTAGCCTTTAGAACCATGAGCTAAATTAAACTTTATGAATTACCCAGTCTGTGGTATTCTGTTATAGCAACAAAAATGAACTAAGACACTGGTCTTACCAGATTTTATGCTCTCACCTGTTTGGCTGTATTTTCTGTGTAGTGCCTAGAGGCCCTGACCCTTGTCAGAATCACTGCTTTAGGACAGTAACAACATGAAAATGTACTTTAAAAAATTAACTGGGAATATAGTACTAAGAAAATAATATGTACAGTGTTAGGTTAACAGCATAAAATTATGTCTGAAAGAGTGGGCGTTGAGAGACACTGGTTTTGATTTTGGTCAGGTTTGTCGATACACACTTTAAATATGATAAATTTCATCCTTTTAAAATATACAGTTTGATGAGTTTTATTATATGAGTACAGTTGTGTAAACAAGATACAGAAAATTTCCATCACCCCCTAAAAGTTTCCTTGGTATAAGGAGAAATGTAAATGGTTGGTGAGATGTTGGGGATTTTTTAAAAAAAATTTATTCCTCAATAAGATTTGTACAATACCTAGGATTTAGGAGAAGAAAAAGCAAAAACCAAATTTATTTTTCCAGCTACAGTCAGAGCTTCCAGATTATGCAGAGCCCAGAATCACTGCTAAGTAAAACAGTAAAAATGTAGGAATGTGACAATGACTGGTTTGTTTGCCATATTTCAGACATGTATGCATACACAATTTTTTTGTCCTATTTACTTCTTCAAAACACCATTAAACAGAAGGGCCTCAGGATTTCTGGGAGAAGTATAGCAAGAAAGGGTAGGAATGAGAGACTCCTCAACTAGCCAGTCTGCAGGAAAAAAGTAACTTCTAAGTAACGTTTGGAGGATAGCAGATTATAAGATGAGAAAAAAGAAAGGAGTGTAGGGAAAAATAAAAGGATCTGCTCCAGACCTCATGGCCAAGAGATTTATGGGTTTCTGACCAGTGACTTCTATTTTGTCATTTGTCCTTTCATTCAATAGGCATTTAGAGGTTTTTCCACATTGTTACACAAATGTTATTACCCAACCCCCCACAGCACTTATACTAGGTGCTGAGAGTAGACAGATGAATAATGTGCCATTCTTTTTAACAAAGGGGATGGTGTTACCAGGTTGTCTGGCATTTAATAGATATTCAGGTGTTTTCTGAAAAGGGCCGTGGGTAGTTTATGGTGAAAACCGATGTGTAAAAATAAACTCATTCATCACTTAAATTCCAACAAAGTGTTCTATCAAGGAGTTTCTATTTTCTCTGAAAGTGAAATGGTTATATTCAAACACACTTTTACCCCTGTGATATTGTGATACAATAAGAAACATATATATTTGATCCTCATTCCCAGTTCCTGGCACAGAGCTCTTAAAACCGTTGTAATTTCCTGAGTGATAGGAGTGATAGGAGCATCTTTTGTTATACTCCTGTTTGGTCTTAGTCCCCAGTTCCTGACACAAGAGTTTCTAAGACCCTTGAAGTCCCTGGAGTGATGAGTGTCTTTTTATATGGTAATGAGATGACTGGTGGCTGAGATCCCCTAGATAGCTTAAGGATGGGGTCTGGCTGCCAGAAAGACCAAGTTATGATTGGAGACTTTGAACTTCTAACTCCAGCTCCCAAAATCTGTTAAGGGGAGAGTGGCTGGAGATTGAGTTAATGAGTGGCCAATGATGTAATCAATCATGCCTATGTAATGAATCCTCCATGAAAACCCTAAACAAGGGTGTTCAGAGAGCTTCCATGTTTGTAAACACA
Source organism: Cynocephalus volans (assembly GCF_027409185.1). NCBI lineage: Eukaryota > Metazoa > Chordata > Mammalia > Dermoptera > Cynocephalidae > Cynocephalus > Cynocephalus volans. Next base: position 51,704,267 of record NC_084470.1, read on the forward strand.
CTGAGGTGCTGGGAGGGTGATGCACCTAGAGAAGGCCTGAAAGGTTTGGGCCTCTTCCCCCATATGTTGCCATGTCTCTTCTGCTTGGCTTTTCCTGAGCAGTATCCTTCATAATGAACCAGTAATGGTAAGTAAAGTGCCTTCCTGAGTTTTGTGATCCATTCTAGCACATTGCAAAACAAGAGGAGGCAGTTGCAGGAACCTCTGATTTATAGTGTAAGACTCGTGCACCGTGCACAAATCCCACACGTCGGGATGGCTCGCTTCACAAAGACCACGAGACAGAGACCGTTGTAATCAAGCAAGAGGAGTTTATTCCAGCATGCTGGGGTCACTCAGTCTCCTGGACAAGAGCGACCCCAAGCCCCTAACACAGGCACTTTTTATACAGTTTTTTTAGACAGACTTTTTGCAACAGGATGAGTTGTATACTGCTTACGGGTTATCTGAGGTGACCTTTAGATTTATTGGTGGGCTTTAGCAGCTGGCACACTGATAAGGAACAGTGTGTTTCCCAATCGTTTATCTTCCTTGTGGCCAGGTGGCCTCTAGATAAGGAATGGGTCAGTTCCTGGGACCGGGTGGTGGTTAATCCCTTCCTGGAATTTAGTGTGCCTGGGCCCACCTGGTCTTTACATAACCCCTTAGAAGCTGCCTTACTTAAAATGGCATTAGTTATGTTTTCTCGTTTTTAGCAAGCATTAGTACAGAAGCAAATTGCACATGTTAAAGTTATATTTTTCTCCACAATCCCCCCCTTTTTCTTGTGCATATTTCAATCGTGAAATACTTGTCTCTTGTTGATTTAATTCCTGATATTGTTGTCTTAACATCATAATTTGAACAGTACTAACATGTTCTCTAACAAAAGCTACTAAGCGATTTAAAATGCAGGGACCGAAGGCCAGAAGCAGTATTAAAATAATTAGTGGTCCTAACAGGGTTGACACAAGAATCGTGAGCCAGGGTGAGGAGTTGAACCGTGACTCAAACCAGCCCTGATTTTGTTCTCTTTCTCTTTTTCTTTGGGCTAGGCCTTCCCTGATTTGGGCCATGGAGTCTTTAATTACCCCTGAGTGATCAATCTAAAAACAACATTCTTCTTTTAGTGCAGCGCAGAGTCCCCCTTGCTGAAGGAACAAGAGGTCTAGTCCCCTTCTATTTTGTAGGACCACCTCAGAAGGAGAGGTGAGGGACTCCTATAATTTAGTAATTGAATTTTCTATTTCTTTAATATCAGCATCTATGGCTGCCTGCAAACTTTGGTAATTCTGATGTTGAATAACCAGAGCTGAAGCTCCTGTAGCCACCCCAGCTGCTCCCAATCCTAAGCCTAAGAGGACAGAGAGCGTGATACTTAGGGGCTCCCTTTTGGTTCGGTAGTTCCCGTTATTTTTATCCCAATATGATAATAGTTCTTCATAGGGATGATAAACGAGCCAAGGCAACAACCGAACCAAGACACAGAAATCTTGGGTCTCTTTTAGGACCTGTAAGCTAACACAGGGCGTGACCCCAGTAGCACAGGCCCACCATCCTTCTGGAAGGGGCAACAGATATGTGTCACTAGACCACTGGGTCACGTTAAGAGTCTGGTTGCTCAGCTGGCTGTGTGAGGAAGGTATTTTTCCCACACATGTTCCTTGCCCCGTAACAGCTGAGTGAGCTTGACCTGTCCTTGCTACCAACGACAGTTGGAGACATCAGTTGCAGTATTAATTTTATTTCTGAAGGCTATTCCTTCATAATATGGAGGAGCAACATTATAACAAAGCCAGCAGGAGCGGGTAGCATTGGGATTGGTACTATTTAAGACCTTGAAGGCTTCAGAAATTAAGCGGAATAACCCAGTTTGTTTTTGAGGCTTAGGCTCAGGGGACTGAGTTATATCCTTTGGTGCTGCTGCCTCTGTCTCTGCAGTTGGGACTGAGGACTCTGGTTGGGTACTCGGGGATGCTGGGGTAGTCTTTGGTTTGACCCCTGGAATTAGGTATTTATTTGGGCCTATGGCAGTATACTGGGTTTCTATTTTGAGTTTGATGGTAAACAACAGCCCATCATCATATTCTGTTTTATAAAACTGTAGTCCCCATGTAAATCCCTTTTCCCATCCAATGGCTTTTTTTCCCCGAATCCGTGAAGGACATTCGGAGGGGGTGGCACCATCCCTTGCAGGCAGGGACAATCTTTTGGTGGATATAATTAGCAGTTACCTCTATATAATCCCAGGATGACGATGGGCCCCAATATGTGTCTCCCGTGGTCTCGCGCCCCCAGCTCTTGCAGAAATAATCTGCTTTTGCTCCACACTGGGAGCTGAGTTTCCTGTTGCGGTGGAACCCAGGGCATACATAAAAGGTGAGAGCACTTAGCCAACTCCTTCTAGAAGGGGTCGCACAACCTACCCCTCCTGATATCCCAGGGCGGCCTGGTGGTCTGGGGGTGACAGGGGGTTTATGGCTATCAAAGTATTCTAAATCCCAGTTGCCTGGGGCTCCTAAGGCTACTTTACACACATCTGGAAATAAGTCAGGCCACCACCCTCCTGTAGTTACCTTGGATTGACTCGAGATTGTATCTCCCACCCCATTTACAACATACCAAGTGAAATTTTGGGGGATATGTGGGATGCTAACTCTTGCACCCTGGAAGAGAATGGTTAAGCATAAGAGGAGCAAGAGAGTTTTCATCTTACAGCATTTAGGGTGTCCGAACAATGTTCAGTCTTAAGGGGTGCTCCTTGGAACTCTGGACTCTCCAGGCAGTGACTCCTGGTCCTTGGTCCTCTGGTGATGCGGGTTTTACATGCAAGGCGTGGATCCAAGCGGAGATCTCGTCTACCTTCACAGCCGTTGGGGTTGTTAAAAGCACCAAGTAAGGTCCCTTCCAGCGGGGTTCCAGAGATTGGGAGCGATGTCATCTCACATAGACTGTCTCCAACCTGGAACTGGTGAGAAACTTCAGGGGTCCCAGGCTCATAGGCGGCCGCCAGCTGTGTCCAGACTTCCTTCTGCACTGCTTGCAGTCCTTTTAACCTGGCATACAAGTCACTGTTACTGTGGCAAGTGGGTTCAAAGGCATCCCCCAGTAAAGTCAAGGGGGCAGGGGTACCATAGAGGATTTCAAAGGGGGTCAGGTTGAACTGGGAGGGGGTGTTCCTAGCTCTAAACAGGGCCAAGGGAAGGAGCACCACCCAGTCTACGCCAGTCTCCATGGTTAATTTAGTCAGGGTCTCTTTTAGAGTTCTGTTCATCCTTTCTACCTGTCCTGAACTCTGGGGTCTGTAGATACAATGTAATTTCCAATTGACCTCTAGGTGTCTGGCCACTCCCTGGGTTACCTTGGCAACAAGGGCGGGTCCATTGTTGGACCCAATTACCTTGGGCACCCCAAAGGTGAGAAGATTTCTTCCAGGATTTTCTTGACCACGACGGTGGCTGTTTCTTGTTTTGTTGGGAATGCTTCTACCCATCTGGAGAAGGTGTTTATAAAAACTAGGAGATACTTGTAACCATATCTGCCTGGCTTGATCTCTGTAAAATCTACTTCCCAATACACCCCTGGTCTGTCTCCCCTGAGTTTCTTGCCAGGTCCCGCTGTATTTTTACAGACATTTACTTTTTGACAAGGCACACAGCTTTTAACTATCTGCTCTGCTAATTGTTTTACCCTTATGATATGATATTTTGTCCTCAGGGCAGTCTGGGCCAATTTGTTTACTCGCAGATGAGTCCATTGGTGCATTTGTTTGATCATGATGCATGCTTGTTCTTGTGACAAGATTGGCTTGCCTGACGCTGCATACCAGCGCCCTTTTTCCTGATCGAAGTGGTTATCAGAGTCCCTTGAGATCACTGCTACATCCTCAGCAGAGTATTTAAACTTGGGCTTTTCTAGCTTAGGGACATTAACTAACAGAATAGACGCGGGCCCGTGGGCTGCCACCCTTGCTTCAGAATCAGCCAAGTTATTTCCCCTGGCGATGGGGGAATTCCCTTTCTGGTGGCCCCGGCTATGTATGATACTCACTTTTATGCCTAGGTCCACCATTCTTCAGATAGTCCATGGGTACTGCCTGTACCCTGTAGCCCCTTGTACCCATGACTTCTTTTTGAGAAGGGATCCATTTGCTTGTTGTAATACTGAATTTTCAGCTCCAGTATCTACCACGAACTGAGTAGGCTTCCCCTCCACTGTTAGAGAAGAGTTACCCTGGGTTCGGGGAGGGGGTCCGAACCCCATCCCCTCTAATCGCTGTCTTTATGCATGACCCAGACTTTGGGGGCCTGAGGCTTTTTCTTTTACTTGGGGCATTCTTGGACCCAATGTCCTTTCTCCTTGCAGTACGCACATTGATCCTTTGCCAGGGGTCCCTTCCTGTTGCCCGGTACTGTCTTACTGGGCTCCCTAGTTTCCCTGACTACAGTGGCCAGAATTCTGTGAAAATTTCTTTCTTGGCGCTTTTCCCTCTTTATTTCTTTAGCCTCCTGCTCTTTCTGCTTTCTCTCTTCCATTTCTTCCTCTGACTCTCTATTATGATAAACCTTTTCAGCCACCTGCACTAATTCCGTCAATGACTTATCTTGTAACCCTTCAAGCTTCTGCAGTTTCTTCCTGATGTCTCTACTAGACTGGTCAATAAAAGCAACTGTCACTGTAGCTTTGTGCTTTTCACTAGTAGGATCATACGGGGTAAACTGACGAATGCCTCCATGAGTCTCTCCAGAAATGCTGACGAAGACTCATTCGTCCCCTGGATTACCTCTCTTACCTTAGTCAAACTGGTGGGGCATTTTGCTGCCCCTCAGAGACCTGCCATTAGAGCCTGGCAGTAGACCTTCAGGTGTTCCCTACCATCTGCCGAGTTGAAATCCCAGTTTGGTCTGGTCAATGGGAATCCTGCCTCTATAACATCAGGGAGGAGGGTAGGTCACCCATTGTCCCCTGGAACGTTCTTCCGAGCTTCCAGGAAGATTCGTTGTTTCTTCTCGGTTGTGAACAGGACCTGGAGGAGCTGCTGGCAGTCATCCCAGGTGGGCTGATGAGTAAAGAGAAGGGATTCTACAAGGTTAGTGAGACCCTGGGGGTTTTCAGAGAAAGGGGGATTCTGAGATTTCCAATTGTAAAGATCGGAAGAAGAGAAAGGCCAGTACTGTAAGGTCTGGTTGCCCTCTTCATCAGGAGGACCATAAGCCCACAGGGGGAAGATAGGAATTGCCTCTGGAGAAGCCACTCATTTACTGCGTGTCCCTTGAGCAGACTCTCTCTCGGGTTCTTGTGGGTCCTCTGGCGGAGCTGACGGCCGGGCTGCCTGTGATCGGAGAGAAGGGGGATAGGGAGGGGGAGGAGGATCAGAAAGAAGCCAGTCTGGGTCAGTGGATGGCAGGACCTCTGGTTTCTTTTCTATTCCTCGAAGCGCAAATACAGCCAACGGGCCTGTTAGGGGGACAAAGGGATGGACCCATGGAGGAGGATCTGTGACTAGATCTTCCCAGACAATGATATAAGGTATCTGGTCTGGGTTACTTTCAGAACTGAAAATCTTTCTTTTTACCACTGTGATCAACGGCGGAGAGAAGGAACCTTCAGCGGGCCACCCAAGTTGGAAAGTCGGCCACTCCAAAGAACAAAGTGTGGCCCATTTATTCCTTTTGACCTGAACAGACAAATTATTAGCCCTAGCCTTCATGTCAGTCCAGTATTTCAGAGTCAGATTTAAAGGGGTAGAGACAGTCTGCCCCATGTTGCCCCAGAAAATGGTCATTCCCCACACACACGCAACCAGACAAACAAAAACCAAAACACTGATGCGCCCCTGCCACGGGTGCCACAACCAGATTATCAGAGAACTTGGGAGGGGTCTCCTTCCTAGAGATCTCCTGGGGAGCTGAACTTGTTTATCTCCCACAGAGGAATCTGGAGTGTCCTCCAGGATTCCTGTGGCTGTGACGTGCTGGTACGTCTACCCACTACTATGACCACTACAGACCGATGGCTCCACCTCGGAGCCTCAGAAAGTCTGAAACCAGATCAGTGTCTCCGTCCTGGAGCCACTGAAAAACCCGAAACCAGATTACAGTAAACAACAAAGAAGACTCAAAGACAGACAAAGCAGACAGACAGAGACAACCGCGGTACCTGCTTGAGCAATCCTCCATTCTCTAGTCTCTGGTCCTGGAGAGAGAGCTATTTCCCAGCCAACGCACCAAAAATGTAAGACTCATGCACCAAGCACAAATCCCACACGTTGGGATGGCTCGCTTCACAAAGACCATGAGACAGAGACCGTTGCAATCAAGCAAGAGGAGTTTATTCCAGCATGCTGGGGTCACTCAGTCTCCTGGACAAGAGCGACCCCAAGCCCCTAACACAGACACTTTTTATACAGTTTTTTTAGACAGACTTTTTGCAACAGGATGAGTTGTATACTGCTTACGGGTTATCTGAGGTGACCTTTAGATTTATTGGTGGGCTTTAGCGGCTGGCACACTGATAAGGAACAGTGTATTTCCCAATCGTTTATCTTCCTTGTGGCCAGGTGGCCTCTAGATAAGGAATGGGTCAGTTCCTGGGACCGGGTGGTGGTTAATCCCTTCCTGGAATTTAGTGTGCCTGGGCCCACCTGGTCTTTACATAACCCCTTAGAAGCTGCCTTACTTAAAATGGCATTAGTTATGTTTTCTCGTTTTTAGCAAGCATTAGTACAGAAGCAAATTGCGCATGTTAAAGTTATATTTTTCTCCACAATAGCTTGTCAGTCAGACGTACAGGTGGCCCAGGACTCATGATTGACATCTGAAGTGGGGGTAGTCTTGTGGGACTGAGCCCTTAACCAACCTGTGGGGTTTGACACCTACTCTGGGTAGTTAGTGCCAGAATTGAATGATTAGATACCCAGCTGAATGATTAGATACCAAAGAGTTGGAGAATTTGTTGTTAGTGTGGGAGAAAAACACACATTTGGTGTCATAAGTGTGAGTAAAAACAGTTCATATCCCCCTCTACTTGCTAGTTTAAGATTTTTCATAAGGACTGCCCACTTTCTTCAGGAAAAGTATGGGTGTCTTATTACCTGAGTTTTTTCATTTTCAGACTTTTGCTTTTACCAGTGACTTAGCTAAGTATGTTATTTAGGACTTATTAAACATAGCAGAAACCTACTTGAATAAACGTTAAGTACACTTAATTTATTAAGTGATTTCTGCATGTATTCTGGCACTCAAGAGCAAGAATGCAGCTGGGCAGTCTAGAATATCCAAGCAGTCAGGAATAACAAGCAGCACACCCAGGCTCAGTCTCAGCTCTTTCCTCATTTATGTTCCTTTCTCCCCTCTTGTCTCTCCTGTTTTCTCTGTACGTAGCAACATAGCAGAAGTTGCCAGAGGTCCCAAGTTTACAATTCTGTTCCAGAGACCAGGTCAAAGTAAGTTAGAATCTCCCAAACTTAATTCTAAATTCCTGGGAGAATCTGATTTGCCCAGTTTAGCCTAGGTGTTCACTTCTGGTCTACACCTAGGGGAAGCAGGGGTGGGAGACTAGGTCTTGTAGTGTAAATGAGGCTTCTAGGGCCCCACTCTGGGGTGAGGGGGTGGTTAACTGGGCTGATCAGACACTTAAAAGGAATCTGTTTCTAACTTCTTTGGTCACCACCTTTTCCCTTGCTTCCATTGCTGTATGCCTCCTGACAACTAAATAACCGAGGAGCATTTCAGGATAGTTTTTCCCTCCTGTCAGGAAGCTTTTAGAAATGTACCTTTGACAGTCTGTTATGCCTTAGTGTTGATCATCCTCTGTTAATGTTTCTTGGCTCACGGTGGGCTCTCTTAGTCTGTACATTCAGATCTTCTTTTGTTGATGGTTTGTGACTAGCCAGTGTTGGGTAGAAGAGCTGATGGGGTTATGGAAAGCAGGAAACTGGTCTCTTCTGACTTCCTCTTGGCATTCATTGTCTTTGGGATAAACAGGCACCTCTGGCTGTGACTGAGTGAGGGTGAATCTCTGTGTATCTTGGGTCTTTCTCTTTGGAATGTATGTGCGCAGTCAAGTCAGCAGCTGCAAGCCTGGCTGTCTGATTACAGCTCTCTGTCTGGTTCAGTTGTGGTTATAGTTCTCGGTTATCCTTATATTTTCACAGCCACTCCAGTGTGGAAGCTGTGATGGTGGTAACAAAAACAATGTGACTGCATGATTTCTCTTTTAATTCAGCCAGCACTGCCATGCTTCTGGGAGGAACAGGCCTCCAGCGGGGTATTTCCTTCCTCTTCCTTGACTGCCCTTGCCCCCAGCCCTTATCTTCCCATGCTGAGATTTCTTAGTAGCACCTTCAACAATATCTCATTCAGTACACTCCCTGTTCTCTATACTATAAAACAATGAGGCAAGCTGTGCAGGAAACTTCTGCCTCCTACAGTTTATTCTAAATTGTGATGTGCTCATCTGATAGTCTTCTGTGTTTATAGTGTGAAGTCAAGCTAAGTCTCTAGTTTGTAGCCTTCCCCTGGGGAAAGGTTAACACTCAGTATGTCAAAGCTTGCTGTGTTAACAAGTCCTCAGGTGTTAGAGAGTGCAGCCACTGAGCACAGACTGGAGACTGTTAAAACTTTCACCTTTATCAGTCCGGCCCCTGGACAGGGTCCTAGGAATGGTGAAGGCTTAGGGAGAAGTGCAAACAGCCATTTCCTATATGATATCACACTCTTGAGGCCAAGAAGTTTGGCTTTTCAATCTCAGTCGCATGTGGGGCAGCTAGGAGTGCAAGCAGGACCCCAAAACATCTGCTTTCTCCCAGGCCTTACTGATGCCTCACCTGTAGCCTGCTGCTGGGGCCTGGGCAGGCAGAGCTGCATTTCAAAGCAGCAGGGTATCTCTGACACTGACTGCGGCGGGAGGACCAGGCTGTGTAGGAGGGTTACCTGAGCATCCTGAACCAATACAACACCAAGAGGGGAAACCTGCGGGCTTGCTAGAGAGAACTGGGCTCCCGTCATACATCCGGCTTATCGTGGGCTGGTGGAGCCCCTGCACTGGCACGGGGGAGGGCACCTGTGTGCTGGTGCTCTGGCCCTGCAGTGACAGCCTTTGAGGCCAGACTCAGAACACCCAATCCTCCACCTGCATTTTTTTCCTGTAGCCCATATCGGTCCAGCCACGCTCTGCCTGCTTTCTTTCCAGGGGCCACCTCTCTAGGTCATGGTCAGGGTCATTGGTCACAATAGTAAAAACTATTTTCCATTCTAACCCAAGGTCACTCTGAGGCCAGGATTCTCCTCTTTCTGAGACTCAGTTCTGGACAGTGGAGTGTGGTGGCTTGCATGTTGCCAGCAAGTGGATGGAGCAATAAAATGAAGGAACAGCTGTAACTGCAGTGAAGGTGGGGCCAGGATGCCCTGGGGTGTGAGGACAGTCATTGTTCTAGGAGTTAACCAATTCCAGACTTGGTGATAATGGGGAATAATGCATGTATGGGCCACCAGAGAAGGTCAGTCTCATTCTTGACTTCCTCTCACTTAGATCCTAAGGCTTTTTCTTTTCCAAAATCAGAGAGTGGTGCAGGAAACCAGGGAAAGGCAGCTGTCTCCAGGCAGCTGGTCCAGGGGAGCTGGGCTTCCTAACAGCCTGTCTTAGATGAGCTCTCAGAGAAGTCAGTACAGGACTTGGAGCCTAACCTGGCTTCCCCTTTGCAGGGCACCCAGGCAAGTGTGTATGTGTGTCTATGTACATGAAAGTGTGTGTTTTTTGGGGAAAGTAATTTGAGGCAAAATGAGATTATTCAGATATGAGATAGCTTTGTTTGGAGAGAGCACATATTTTTGAGAAGAGTCATTTAACTGGTGAGGTGGAAGCACCTACTAGTAAAATTTTCTGGGAACTAGAAATCCATATCACTTTTTACAGATGAAATCTACCAACTTAGGCAGGAAAAGTCTTTTTGGGAATACATTTGCTCAGTAAATTGTGTATGTAAAATAGCATAAGCCTGGGGACTTGTTTCTTCAGCAAATGTATACTGAGCAAGCAGCCTCTGGATGCCATGCCATAATACTAGTAATAATACTAGTTACAGACTTACTGAGCTCTTACTCTGTGGATTCCTTCATGTAACAAATATTTATGGAGTTCCTGATTTGTGCCAATGGTGACCAGGACAGTGCTTTCACGGAGCTGTAAAATGTAGTAGGGAAAACAGAAAAAACACCAGTGAATGTGTAATGCACTGTCAGGGAGTGATACATGCTTAAATGGGAAGGTGGGTAAGGGGATAGAAAGTGACTACAGTGCAGGGAGTGGAGGAAGGTCAGAGAGGGCCTCTGAGGAGGTGATATTTGAACAGACTGATGTGAGGGGGCAAACTAGGCAGAGGGAACAGCAAGGTTCTAAGGTGTGAACAATTTTAAAAGTGTTTGAGTTTTTGAGCAAGAGAGAGAAGGCAAGTATTTCAGGAGTGAAAGGGCCAGACAGGGTGGTTAGAGATAAGGCCAGAGAGAGAGAGAGAGAAGTGGGCCTCCTCTTGTGTGGCTTTGATTTTGTACAACTGGACAAAGCCTTCTTCACCCAGAGTTGTAAGGGAAAGTCTCACTGAACGGGTGATACCTGTGCTGAGATGAAAAAGAAGGGAAAAACCAGGGGGGTGAACACCAGGCTGATGGAAGAACAAACACAAAGGCCTTGTGGTAGGAAAAATTTTGACTTGTTTGAAGAAGAGAAAGGAAGCCAGAGTGGCTAAACTACACAGAGCCTAGGGAGATAGTTATGCTAGTTGAAGTTGTAGAGAGATGCAGGGGGCAGGTCACATGGGACCTTAGGTAAGGTCATAGGAAAGAGTTGGATTTCATACTAAGAGCAATGGTGGTTCTTAAAGAGTTTTTGAGTTTTATACAACCTTTTTATCAGATCATTCACACTAATGTGCAGAAAATCTGTTGTTAGGGGTGTAAGAGTGAAAAATGAATGAGACTAGTTAGGAAGTTATTGTAGGAGTCCAGCCAAGGAAATGATTAATGTTATAGTATGTGCTGATATCTGGGTACAGCAAATTCTCCCTTTTTTCTCCCCCAAATTTTCTAAGCTTGTCTTTTTGTCCATTCTTCCATATAAACTTCAAAATCCATTTGTAGAACTTTGCTGTCAAAATGTGATCCAAATACCGGCAGCACTGGCATCACCTTGGAGGCTTTCAGAACTACAGACTTATAGAATCAAACTCTACACTTTGACAATACCACCAGATGATTTGTGGGTACATTAAAATTTGATAAGCACTGCTCTAGACCTTGCTCTGTGTGTTTTGGCATCTCATATTGTCAAGGAGAGGTCTGAGGCAGCCTGATTTTGCTTCATTTTTAGAAACTACTTTGTCTGGAAGTTTGTAGAACTTTATATCTTAAAGTTTAGTAATTTCAGTAGGATGTGCCTTGTTGCTGATTCCTCTTTATTAGTATTTGCTGGAACTCGGTGAGTACTTTTAGCCTGCAGATTTTTCTCCCTGATGGATGTCTTCTTCCTCTAGGTTGTCCAATCAGGATTAAAACTAACAGGGTTAGATTTAAGGACACAATGCATTTTAAGATTATGTTGTCTTTCCAGTATATTCTTTTTTTAAAATTGAGGTATTGCTGACATGAAATAAGCCATGCATATTTAAAGTGTATAATTTGATAAGTTTTAACATATGGATACCTGTCAAATAGTCATCACAATCAAGATTACAAACATAATTACACCCCCAAAAGTTTCCTCATGCTCTTTTATAATCCTTCATCCCAGCTCGCTCCTCCCCTGCCCCCAGCAAAAGGAAAGCACTGATTTGTTTTCTTTCAATATAATTTTCCTTTTCTAGAATTTTATGTAAATGTTATGACACTGTTTGTACTATTTATTTATTTGTCTGGTGTCTCTCACTCAGCATAATTATTTTGAGATTCACTCATGTTATTGCATATGTCATTAGTTCATTCCTTTTTATTGCTGAGAAGTATTCCACTGTATGGCTATACCACAATTCATTTATCCATTCACCTGTTGATGGCCATTTGAGTTGTTTCTAGTTTTTAACTATTACAAATGAAGCTGCTATGAAAATTTGTGTCCAAGTCTTTGTAAGAACATATGCTTTTGTTTTTCTTGGGTAAATAACAAGAGTGCAATAGCTAGATCATAAGATAGGTGTATATTTAATTTTTAAAGAATCTGTTAAACTGTTTTCCAAAGAGATTGTGCCATTATACATTTCCACCAGCATTGTATGAGAGTTCCAATTCCAATACATCTTTGCCTACACTTGATGTTGTCTGTATTTTAAATTTTAGCTATTCTGATAAGTGTGTAATGCTATCTCATTGTGGTTTTAATTTGTTTTTCCCTAATGACTAATAATGTTGAACATCTTTCATGTATTTAATTGTTTTCCACATTGGTGAAGTGTCTGTTCAAATCTTTTTTTTTGGGGGGGGGGGTGCGGCTAGCCAGTTTGGGGATCCAAGCCCTTGATCTTGGTGTTATAACACCTTGCTCTAACCAGCTGAGCTAACTGGCCAGCCCTGTTCAAATCTTTTGCGCAATATTTTTTTTAATTGGTTTATTTTCCTATGAGTGAGTTTTAAGTGTCCATTATATTTTTTGTATACAAGTACTTTATTAGGGCTGGCCAGTTAGTTAGAGTGTATTGTCAATAACACCGAGGTCCAGGGTTCGATCCCTTTTACTGGACAGCTGCCAAAAAAAAACCACACACACAAACAAGTACTTTATTAGAATATGATTTGCAATATTGTCTTCCAGTCTGTGGCTTGTCTTTTTCATTCTCTTAAGAAGATTTTAATTTTTATGAAGTCCAATTTATCAATTTGTTCTACTGGTTGATACTCTTTAGAGATTGTAGTGTATATGTTTATGTGCATCCACGTATGTGTGCTTATTCATGATAAATGTTCTCTCGCGATCAATATTCATGATATTGACAGGTTTAGAGAAGGAGCATTTTGCAAATGTCTGTTCTTATCATGCTATCGTTCCTGGAAATCTAATTAATCTATTTATAAAAATTGCTGTGCATAAATTTACAATGAAATTACTATAGATTTTATAAAATGGACTGTTTCTATGGCAAGTAAATTCTCTGTGTTAGGCAGCCTCCACAATGGCCCCCAGTGATCCTCATATCCTGGCATTCAAGCCCTTGTGTATATCATCCCACACTGAATCGTGACTAGTCTCTGATGAGAATGTATTAAGAAAATGATCATGCATGACTTCCAAAAACTGGGTCATAAAAGCTTCATCCTTGGTCTCTAGGATTGCTCCCTTTGGGAGGAAGCCACATGCCATGTTGTAAAAACACTCTCATGGGAAGGAATTGAGGCTTCCTGCCAACAACCATCACCAACTTGCCAGTCATGTGAGTAAGCCACCTTAGACAAGGAAACAGGCAAATAACTTGCTGCAGGTCACACACTAGTAAGCAGTGCAGCTAGGTTTCTGGACCTAGGTAGTCTATGCTCTCAAATGATACACATTGGGCCTTCTGAGACGTGGGCCCCTCTCTTCCCACGCATGCTCTTCCCACTGCAGCGCAGCCGCAGAACCCAAGCAGCTTTGGCACATGTGGATCAGCGGTCCCCTCTGTACCTGGAAGGGCAGCCAGAGCGGCAAACATCAGAGAACCCTGGGTAATTCCTAGGATTGTAAGCATTCTGTGGCCTGAGCTGGCCGGAGGGCATCCCCCCGAAGGAGCTGTCGAGTGGGGGCGCTGCGGGACACAGCATGGGGCGGGCCACTCTGGCCCGTAGTATCGCTGGGAGTAGGGACGATGACAGTTGAGGCTGGGGTACAGTACCACAGAGACCGGCAACTTTCCAGGTTCCTAGGAAGAAAGGGAACGGAAAAAGGCACTTCCGGCCGAGCCGGAGGGACGCTTTCCCGAGAGCCCGCGGCAGGTGGTGTTCCCGTGCTGTCGGCGTCGGCGCCGCGCGGGCTGAGCCGGTCGCGGCGGAGCGGGGTTCGGGGGCCAGGTATCCGATTTGCTTCCCCGCGGTGTGTACCGCCCGGTTCTCCAACCCCTGTGCCCTTGGGGTAAGGGGGTGGCGGGACGGAGAGGGGCCCAGGTCGGACAGAGGGCCTTTGCGGGGTGGGAAGTGGCATCACTCTCACCCGTGCCTCTGTTTTTCCCTTAAGTCGGGCTTCTCCAACCCCGAGGGAGTGTGTGAGGCGGAGACGCCAGCTATGCTCCGGACCCCTCGGCGCCAGGTGAGCGAGCACGCTCTCAGCCTCTTTTGCCCCTCTTTCTGGCCCTCCCTCCCTTTTGATGACAAGAGAGAGCAGGTGTCAGCTCTGCCTCCAGATCCTGAGTTGTGCGGGCCCTGGCTTCCATTGTGTATCTGTCACTGTGAGCGGGGTGGAGAGGTGAGAATGCCCAAACCAAGACACAATTGGGATGGAGAAAACGAGTGAATGTGGGAGAATTGATTGGGAAACATTTGGCAATTGTGGCCAGCCCCCTCCCCCAAATTTTCTGAAAAGTGGAAATCTGCATCACTGCATACAATGAAGGCCCCTTTTCACCCCTATCCACAAAAATTAGGGAACTCTTCTCTTAGAGCAATTCTAGTAACTGTTTTGTACATCCCATTCGATTTCCTGCATAGACAGGTCGTTAAGAATAAAGACAGTTTTACATCTTTCTTTACAGTGTTAGACGCCTTTTGTTTCTTTTTCCTTGCCTCACTGCTCTGGTTAAAACTTTCATTTCGGTGTTGAATAGAAGTGCTGAGAGCAGATATCCTTGTTTTATACATGATCTTAGGGCAAAAGCATTCAGTCATCTTAAGTCTTATGTTCACTGTAGGTTTTCGTTTTTTGGTAAATGCCCTTTTTCAGGTTGAGTGTCTTCTATTCCTAGTTTGCTGAGAGTTTTTATCAGGAATGGAGGTTAGATTTTGAAAAATGTTTTTTCTGTCTCTGTTTAGATGATCATATGATTTTTCTTTCTTAGTTTGTAAATGTGGTGAATTACATTGGATTTTTAAAATATTAAACCAACCCTGCATTCCTGGGATAAAACCGATATGGTCATGATGTATTATTCTCTTAACTATATGTTGGATTTGATTTGTTAAAATTTTGTTTAGAATTTTTGAATCTATGTTCATAAGAAGTATTGTAATGCTTTTGTCCCATAGAATGAGAAACATTCCCTCCTTTTCAATATTTTGGAAACATTTGTGTAGAATTGAAACATTTCCTCCTTAAATATTTGGTAGAATTCACCAGTGAAGCTATTTAGGCATGGAGTTTTTTCCTCATGAGGTTTTTAAATACAGTTTCAATTCTTTTGGTAGATATAGGGATACTCATGTGTTCTATTCTTGAGGGAGTTTTGGTAATTTGTGTCTTTCAAGGAATTTATTCATTTTATCCAAGTTGTAGAAATTATTGACATGAGGTTATATATTTCCTTATTATCTTTTTATTATCTGCAGTGATGTCACTTTTTTATTACTAATATCAGTATCTATGTGTTCTCTTTTTTCTGACTAATCTAGCTAGAGGTTTGCAAATTTTCTTGATCTTCTCACAGAACCAGCTTTTGGCTTCATTAATTTTCTCTGTTTTTCTGTTTTCTATGTCATTAGTTTCCACTTTGATCTTTATTTTCTTTCTTCTGCTTACTTTGTATTAAATTTGCTATTCTTTTTCTGGATTCTAAAGGTGAAGCTGAGGTCACTGATTTGAGACCTTTCTTTTCTGTTTTTTAACATAGTCATTTAATGCTATAAATCCCTCCCTGCTAAGTACTGTGTTAGCATCATCTTTCAAATTCTAGTACATTGTGTTTTCATTTTCATATAGTACAACATACATTTGACATTCTTTTATGATTTCTTCTTTGATCCATGTGTTTAGAAGTGTGTTATTTAGTTTCCAAATATTTGGGCATTTTCCAGGAGTCTTTCTGTAATATCAAATTTAATTCCATTTAGTCAGAGGACATATTTTGTATGATTTGCATAATTTTAATTTTATTAAGACTTCTTTCATGGCCCAGAATATCATCTATCTTCGTAAATGTTCTTTTTACTCCTGAGAAGAATGTATGTTCTGCTGTTGTGGGATGGAGTGTTCTGTAAATGTCCATTAGGTCAAGTTGGTTAATAGTATAATTCACACCTGCTTTAACCTCTTTGAGAGAGGGTATTGAAATTTTCAACTATACTTATGTATTTGTCGATTTCTCCTTACAATTTTATCAGTTTTTGCTTCATGTATTTTGAAGCTCTTATATTAAGTGCATATACATGTAGGATTGTTATGTCCTCATGGTAAACTGATTATTTTATGTTTAGGAATGGTATTCTTTATCTCTTAATATTCTTTGCCTAGAAATCTACATTGTCTTATATTAATTTACCAATCCCAGCTTTCTTTTGGCTAGTATATCTTTTTCCATCTTTTTGCTTTTATTTCTGTCTCTGTATTTAATGTAAATCTCTTGAAGATAGCAGATAGTAGGTTCTTGTTTTTTTAAAATCCAATCTGACAATGTTTGCCTTTTGGGATGTTTAGAGTATTTACATTTGATGTGGGATTGTATGGTTAGATTTGAGTCTCTCGTCTTCCTATTTGCTTCCTAATTGTCCCATCTGTTCTTTGTTCTCTTTTCTTTTTCCATCTTCTTTAGGATTAATGGTATTTCTTTTTTTTTTATGATTCTACTTTTTTTTCTCTTTTGTTGGCTATGGATATACTGTAAGTCTTTTTCTTATTATCTTAGTGGCTGCTTTAGGGTTTGTAGTATACAAACACAGTTCATTTTCAAGTAATATTATACCATTTCATGAGTAGTATGAAACCTTGTGATAGTATACTTCCATTTTTCACCTCAAGGCCTTTAAGTTATTGTCATGCATTCTACTATTACACATCTTATGAATCCCACATTACATTGCTATTGTTTTTAGTCAATTAGTTTTTGTAGAGATTTAATACTTTAAAAAATTCCTACATAGTTACCATTTCTTGTGCTCTTCATTCCACTGTGTATATTTAGATTTCCATCTAGTATCATTTTCTTTCTTCCTGAAGGTCTTCTTGTAGTGTGTGGATCTGCTGGTGGTGAATTCTTTCAGTTTCTGTATGTCTAAAGCATCTTTATTTTGCCTTTGTTTTTGAAAGATACTTTTGCTACATCTAGAATTCTAGTTTTTTCCCCCTTTCTGTATTTTAAAGATGTTGATCCACATCTTCTTACTTGTGTTGTTTCTGACAAGAAATCTGAAGTCATTTTTATACTTGTTCCTCTGTATATGTCTTTTTTCTTCTGACTTAAAAAACTATATACTTTTTATCACTGATTTTGATCAGTTTGGTTATGATGTGCCTTGGTATAGTTCTCTCCTAAATTCTTGTGCTTTGGGTTTGGTTAGCTTCTTGAATATGTGATTTTATAGTTTTTGTCAAGTTTAAAACATTTTTAGCCATTATTTCTTTAAAATTTTTTTGTCCCTCCTTCTTTGTCTTCTTCAAGGACTCCAATTATCAGTATGTTAGGCTTCCTGAAGTTCTTCCACAGCTTACTAGTGCTCTGTTCTTTTGCCTTCCATCTTTTTTCTCTCTGTGTTTCATTTTGATGAGTTTTTATTGTCATGCTTTAAAGTTCACTAGTCTTTTTTTTTCTACGGTGTCTAATTTGCTGTTAATCCCATGAAGTATATTTTTCATCTTTGACATTGTAGTTTTCATATCTAGAAGTTTGATTTGTATCTTCTTTAAAAATATGTCTTCCTTGTCTCTATTTAACTTTTGGGTATGTGGAATACACTTATAATAACTATTTCAATGTCCCTGTCTTTCTCTGCTAATTCTAGTATCTGTCAGTTCTGGGTTGGTTTTTGACTGATTGATTAATATCCTCATTGTGAGTCATGTATTCCTGCCTCTTCGAATGTCTGGTAATCTTTGATTGAATGCCAGGCATTGTAAATTTTACCTTGTTGGGTGCTAGATATTTTTATATTCCATTAATATTGTGTCTTTTCTGGAATAAAGTTGAGTTACTTGGAACCAATTTGATCCTTTCTGGTCTTGATTTTATGATTTGTTAGTAGAATCTGGAGTAGTGATCAGCCTAGGGATAATTATTCTCCAGTACTGAGAAAAGATTATTTTGAATGCTCTATCCAATGGCCCATGAGTTATGAGTTTTTTCAGTGTGGCTAGCAGAAATAGGCACTGTTTCCAACCCTGTGTGAACACTGTGCATTGTTCCCTTCAGTTCTTTCAAATGATCCTTTTTCTGGCCTGGGATAGTTTTCTCACACCAGTGTGCTCACAGAGTATTTGTTGAATACTCTAGAGAGATCCTCTGCAGATAACTGGGATTCTCTCCCTGTGCAGCTTTCTCCTCTCTGGTATACTGTCCTATAAACTCTAGCTGCCTCGATCTCTTCAGACTCTACCAGGTAATCTGCCAGTCTCTGCTTCAGTTCCCTCTCTGTGTTGCAGCCTGGAAGTTCTTTCAAGATAGAAAGCTTAAGGAATCATAGGGCTCACCTCTTTGTTTCTCATCTCTTGGGGATCATTGTCCTTTGTTGCCTGATGTCCAGTAACTTGAAAACTGTTGTTTTATGTAATTTATCTGGTTTATTTTGGTTCAGGCAGGAAGGTAAATCTGATCCCTGTGACTCCGTCTAGGTGAAGAGTGTAAGATTTCCCTCAACATGTTGAAACCATTTCCCCTTTTACTTTTGCTATTTAGCCTGTTGCCATCCCAACTCCCCAGTCTTCATATGTGTGTTTTTGCTTCTCTGAAAGCCTTTAGGATCTGTTTTGTGTTCTCATTTTTCTGAGTTTTCTCAATGATGTGCCTTTGTGTAGGTATTTTTTATTCATTGTCCTAACTACTTTGTGGGTCCTCCTCCTTGTGCTTTTTAAGCAGATAAGAGTGTTTTACCAAGTTATAAAAAGCAGTGCATACTTTAAAAACCATGAGCTCATCCTTGGTTCTATGGTGTGAATTGGTTGGCTTTTTGTTGGTTTTCCTCTCTGCCAGCAGTTAAGTTTCATCCTTGTCTGCTCTTCCGATTTAGTTACCACTCATCCATTTTGATGGGGTTTTTTTTGTTGGTTTTTTGGGGTTGTTTTTTTCTTTGGCAGCTGGCTGGTACAGGGATCTGAACCCTTGATCTTGGTGTCACTGAACCCTTGATCAGCACCATGCTCTCCCAAGTGAGCTAACTGGGTAGCCCCATTCCTCCTTTTTCTACCTTCTAAAATTCTAACATCTCTTGTCTGCTTTGACTCTTCTCCTCTTGGGCCTTTGTATTATTGTTGCTTTAGGAGGGTTAGGGAGGGAGTGGAAATTAGTACAAAAGTGCTTTTGGCTATGTTTATACATATGTGCACACAAAACTTAAGTGCGGGAAGGAGCCAGAGGGACAGACAGGCACACAGAGCTGGGCACAGTGGAGTCGATGCAGAGATCAGCAGGTGAAGGCAGTACTGTTTGCTAGGGATGACCACAGAAGGGTGCAGGTGATAAGACCAATGCTAGCTGAGGACTGGCACCTGGCAGGGCACTGCATAGCTGTCTTTCACAATACCACTATACCCAGTAGGTCTCTGCCCCACTACTTAGATTGTCCTTTGCCCTCTCACAGGGCTTGAGCAGGAATGTATTGTTTCAGGAGCCAGTGACCTTTGAGGACGTGGCTGTGTTCTTTACCCAGAATGAATGGGCCAGCCTGGACCCTGTGCAGAGAGCCCTGTACAGGGAGGTGATGCTGGAGAATTATGCAAATGTGGCTTCCTTGGGTAAGACATTTCTTCTCTTTGATGTTGCCTGCTTCTGCCTTTTGAGCATCCTGGCTTCTTTCTTCCCTAGAACTTTGTGGGATCTCTAATAACCCTCATGGGAAGTCGTTCTGAAGTCTGAGCTCCCCAGAGGTTACGGGGTGGGACAGCTTTGTGTACCCAGGTTTTGAAATCAGCCGTACTTCCAATCCTGGGAGGGGTAGTACCCCAGGCATGGAGGGAAATGTGGCATTCTTGGGAGCTCAGTAGAGCCCTTTGTGCCTCTTTTCCAAGTTTTCTGAAGAAGACTTGGGACTTCCTCCTCTGAATGCAGAATTATTCTAGGATTCTGTCCCCTTTGTCGAATTTTCTGTCCTCTAAGATAGTCTCTAAGGCTGTTAAGTTTCTCCCTGACTTCACTTCATCTCTCTCTACCTGGCTCAGTACAGAAAGATAAAGAAGGTTGAGAGGGGACCCAGCTTCATGATTCCCTTTATCATTTTGTTCCTCTTTCATTCTTTCTGGGCAGCTTTTCCATTCACCCTACCTGTCCTGGCCTCCCAGCTGGAGCAAGGAAAACTGCCATGGGGTCTCAATCTCTGGGAACCTGTGGGCAGAGAGGCCATCAGATGTGTCTGTCCAGGTGAGCATAAGAACCTACCAGCTGCCTTTTTTGCTTGGCCTGCTTTATTGTTTTCACATTTCAATACGTAAGAAGTGTGTCTTCTCTTGGGAGACTGTTTTTGTCCCTATGGGATCGTTACATGTCACTGAGTTCACAGTGGTAGGCTACCTCAAATGAGAAGGGCCCATCTCTTCCAAAACAGGAAGAACATTTCTTTGCATGTTCATCTTTGCTTCTCTTCCTCATGACCTGCCAAAGGAGACTGTCTGCACTTAAATCAGATCTTTTCTTCCCTGTCACATGGAAACATTTTATTTTTTTTTACTAGTTTTTGCAAAGATGAGGATGTCAGATACCTTATGAGGAAAATAGGCTTCTTGCAGCCTGTCTGGCCACTGACATACCATAGAGTACATTGTTTCTATGGAAAACTGAATTATAAGTTCCCAAACACTGACTTAACAAACTTTTAAAAATTCATTTTTATAATAGAAATTTTCAAACATATGCAAATACCAGCATAATGCAGCCCAAGTATCCCTCACCTAGCCCCAATATCACCAGTATCCTGCCATTCTTGTTTCTTCTTTCCCCCACAAATAAGTAAAAAAATCTCTTTTTAACAGATGAACTTTTGAAGTAAAACTTGCTGTTTTACTTTTAGAGGTGAATGGCCTCTTCATTTTCAGAGTTGTGGATATGAGAATTAAAAGTAACAACATGGTGTATTTTCTTGCCTTTCTTATTCTGCTTCACCCTTTCTCTGCCTGTTAAAATTTCCTGTGCTCTTGACACTCTTTGCAGAGAATGCTCATTACTGATGTGCCCTCCCCCAGCCTTGTGTTATAGTTGTGCCTTTCTGGATATAATGCCAGGACTTCAGGTTATTCTGGTAAAATATTTTCTAAACAACTTGCTTGTGAACACATTAGATTTTGCCCTGGCCCATTGCTGAAGATTATATTAGTCTGCGAAAGTCTTCAATAGTGGAAGGAAAATAGCCTTTGGTTTTTATTTTTTAGTACAATAGTTTAGGATTTCACATTCTATACTGTTTTATTAAACTGTACACATATCCTGTATGACCTTTTAGGAAAAAGAGCAAGAATCTCATTACCTGGTTCTCTTTGGGACTATGTTCATTCTTGGGAGGGTTCTTCATATTTCTAGTACTCTTCTGTTTTAGAGGCAAGCCTGTAAGCCTTTTCCTTTCCTTCTGGATGCTGTGGTATTTGCCATGCACAGTCCCCTGAGCCACAGCATAGGAGCCTGCTGCTTTATTAGAACCAATTTCATGACAGATCAGTTCTCTTTTCAAAGATTATGATATGGATAATGCTTTTATTTTTTTTTAAAAAAAGTGGCTTTTAAGGAATTTTAGCCTGTGGGGCCCTTTGTAGTGCTTGAGCTGCTCAACCTACCCCTTCTCCCATCTTTGGTATCTATTCATCATTTCTCTAGGTCTACCCCTTTATCCACCTCATTCACTTTTCTCTTGGTCTTTCTGCCCTAGTTAACAGTCTTTGCTGTTTTCCAGTCTTCACAGTCTTTATGGGCATGCCTCCTGGCCGCCTTGTTTGCCTCTCTCACATAGGGACCTCATGTCACTTGTGGAGCTCTGCTGTGTGGTGACCTTAGGTAGCCATTTGGTCAGCACAATGGAAAATATCCTTATACTCAGGGCAAATTGCAATCAGTTGATTCTGTTTCCTCTTTAGCACAGGTATTTTCTTTCTGTGATATCAGGGGCTGACACATGTGTTTTCTTTTTATGATATTAGGGGGTGAGACCAGAACTGAGAAGGAAGAATTAACTCCAAAGGAACCTATTTCTAAAGAAACAGAGCCCCACAGACCGGCCTTGGGAGGACTGCCAGGGAATGCTCCCCAGCATCTTGACTTTGGGAGCAGTCTAGAGCAGCCCCATAGTCACTGGATAGTTAAGAAGACAAAGAGGAGAGATTTCACATATGGGTTAGCTGGGCATCATGAGGCCTCTGCTGTTGAGAGTGAAGAAAAGTATAAGAAATTAGGAAAAAATGTTAGTGTCGGCATACGACTCACTACAGATCAGATAATTCCTAGTGGTCAGATAACTTATGAATGTGGAAAATGTGACAGATATTTCAGTCGAATGGTGGACTTCCACCAACATCAGAGATGTCACACTGGTGAAAAATCTTTTGAATGCAAAGAATGTGGAAAAGACTTTAGATATAACTCATTACTTATTCGGCATCAGATAATTCACACCGGAAAGAAACCATTTAAACGTAAAGAATGTGGGAAAGGTTTAAGTTCAGACACAGCCTTGATTCAGCACCAGAGAATCCACACTGGAGAAAAGCCTTATGAGTGTAAGGACTGTGGCAAGGCCTTCAGTAGCAGCTCAGTCTTCCTTCAGCACCAGAGGTTCCACACTGGAGAGAAACTCTATGAATGTAATGACTGTTGGAAAACTTTCAGTTGTAGCTCAAGCTTCATTGTCCATCAGCGAATGCACACTGGAGAGAAACCCTACAAGTGTAAAGAGTGTGGGAAACGGTTAAGGTCCAACACAGCCTTGACTCAGCATCAGCGAATTCACACTGGGGAGAAGCCCTTTGAATGTAAGGAGTGTGGGAAGGCATTCAATCAGAAAATAACCCTGGTTCAGCATGAGCGAGTTCACACTGGTGAGAAACCGTATGCGTGTAAGGTGTGTGGGAAAACCTTCAGCTGGTGTGGAAGATTCATTCTGCATCAGAAACTGCACACTCAGAAGACACCTGTCCAGACATAGGGCTATTCACAGGCTCATTGTGCCTTTCTTTGTGTTTCCCTGTTTTCTTGCTCTTTGTTAGTGTCCTCCTGTCCTTTCTGGACTGTGCTGACTCTTAACTCTACACCTTTGTTCCCATGGCTCTGCATATGTGGAATGGTCACTTCTCTACCTGTCCCAGTAGTATGTTTAATTCAGACTTTTCACTTCCATCATGAAACCTTCCTCAAATTCACTGTCTGCCCAACATAAACTCTCTTTAAAGTTAGGAGACAAAAAACAAAAAAAAAACACAAACCCCCAAATTACAAACATAAAAGGAAATGTAAGTTTCTAGATTGAAAGGATACACTGAGTGCTCAGCAAGATGGATTGGGGGGAAACCTATATTAAAGAACATCCCTGAATTATCAAAATACCAAGTTTATTTATTTTTAAATTTTTTGTTTGTTTTATCATTACACAATGTAAACATTTTTTGTGGCCTTTTACCAAAATACCAAGTTTAAAGAAGAGATCCTTAAAAGTTTCTAGAGAGAGAAAACAAAAGATCGGAAGTAAGAATGGCATCAGATTTCTCAACAGCAACCATGAAAGTTAGATGACAGTGGTGTATGCTTTCAAAATTATGAGGGAAAATGATTTTCCCCCAGAACTCTATATACTCAGGTGTGAGTATAGAAAAAGGCATTTCAGACCATTTAGATTTGAAACTTTATCTCCCATGTATCCTTCCTCACTAAATAAGGGTTAAACCAGTAAATTAAAAGATAGATATGTGGATACCCTATTACAATCTGTATATCAGAAGGCTCCTAAACTCAAAAACAGAGGGGCCCTGTCCGTCTGGAGCCAGACACATCTTGGAGGCTTTTCTTAGCAGGGTGCAAGCTTTAAGAGACCTACCTCAGGTGCAGTGCCTATCCATCCTGCTTACTTTGCAGTTACTCTTCACTACTCAATTGCAGTCTGTGCCTTTGCAAAAGTCCGTGTATATGCCCTTTGAGACAGATGCAAGGCCCTATATGTCTTACATTTATCCATCTCATTGCTGTTCCAAGTGACCTCAAAGCAGGAAGTGTTTCCTTGCAACATCGTGTAGTTATTTTTTTTTTTTTTTTTTTTTTATGATCATGGAAGAACCGATCATTATTTTCTGTGGAAATAAGGAAAGATATACATGTGTTCTGTTTTAACATTCACTTAAACATTCTGCAGACAGCTTGATTTTGCCCATTGAAGGAAACAGAGGGTAGTGGTTAATAATAGGGAGCCAGGCAGACTTTGGTGTGTAAACTTGGTTCAGTTACAGAAACTGTACTAATTTTCTTATCGGCAAAATGGAGATGACAACCTACCTCAACCTACCTCATAGGACTGTGTTGAGGATTAAGTGCATTAACACATGTAGAAGTGCTTCGGACAGTGGTGCATAATAAATAATCAGAAGCGTTACCTATTATAATAAGGCCTTTGATAAGTTCTGACCTGTGTGTACAGGAAACAATCACCACAATCAAGATAATAAACATAGCTATCACCCCCAAAACTTTACTTGTGCCCCTTCATAATCCCTCCTGGCCCTCCACAAGCAATCACTGTTTGCTTTTCATCACTTTGGATTAACTTTTTGTAGTATTTTACATAAATGTTACCACATTGTATGTAGTCTTTATTTTTTTGGTCTGGTGTCTTTCACTCAGCATAATTATTTTGAGATTCATCCCTGTTGTTGCATATGTCAATAGTTTATTCCTTTATATTGCATATCGTATGGACATGCCACAATTTGTTTATCCATTCACCTGTTGATGGCCAGTTGTTTCCAGTTTTTGGCTTTTACAAATAAAGCTGCTATGAAAATTTCTGTCCAAGGTTTTATAAGGACGTATGCTTTCACGTGTCTTGTGTAAATACCAGGAGTGGAATGGCTAAGACATAAGGTAGGTATATATTTAACTTTTTGAGAATTTTCAAAACTTCTCCCAAAGTGGTTGTGCCATCATTGTACATTTCCGTACATTCCCACTAGCATTGTATGAGAGTTGTTAATCTGCCCTAAAAGGACCCACAGACGTCTGTTTAGGTCTTGGAAAGAGAGAGAGAGCTCAAAGAGCAGATGGAAACCGTGGCTTTCCTGAAGGCTGTCCCGCCTTGGACCACAGCAGGATCCTTGGCTTGGGCCTCCTATAGGTGATACAACAGGCACCGTTCTCCCCACACCTGCAGAGCCCAGGCTTCCGGTGACTCACGGAGTAAAGGCGGTGACAGCTGAGGGGCCTCACCTGCCTAGAAGCCAAGGTCTGGGTACAGCCAGCCGCATCAGTGCCGCGACACCCAGTCCCGAGGCATTGCCAATGGATGCGCAGGAGGAAGCCCTGCGGGGAGTGTCGCAGTCCAGCGCCCGCCACTGACCGCTCAGCGGACAGCAGCCCGCGGCGTCTTCCACAGGGCGGGGCGAATCACGTGGGGCCGGACCGCCGGGACGACCGAGATGGGCGACCTCCGGGCGGCCTAGAGGGCCCTCGGGCGCGCTCTTGCTTCCGGGTCGGCTTTAAGTGACCAGTTTCTAGGTATTACGGGAGAAAAAGCGTGGGTTTCAGCGAGTTCTACGTGCCAGGTCCTGCCGGTGCCGGTTTCCTTCCTGCCCCTGTGGGCTTCTCAACTCCCCTTCCCCTGAACTCGGTTCTGATGGCGGCCCGTCCCTCCCTCACCCGGAGCTTGGGCGTCCGGGCCCCGCAGAAGCTGCCGGAGGTGGCTGTACGGCCTTCTGGAGTGCGGGTCCCGCTCCTTGCCACCGACTCGTGATCTTTTCTGCACTAAAGAGCTTGTCCCAACAACCTCCCGCGCCCGGTACTGACGTTTCCGATGTTTGGGGTCTTCTGCTTCCCCGGGTGGAGTGTTTCGATCTTAGTTGGGTCTGTCTCTGGTCAGCATCACTCTCTGGGACACTGAGTATTTTACCCTCAGTCCTTATTCAGCCACCCCTGTTACTCCTCTCCAGAGGCATCCTTTTTTGGGTCACTCCTATGGTCCCTGTAAGCATTCTGTAAAAACTCTCTACGTTTTTACAGACCCAACAACGTAGGCAGGGATTTCTTGGATTCCTCAATCGACTCCGTGTGAATGGGCTCAGGAATGCTCTTCGGATGGAGGATTGTCCTGAGGACAAGGCAGAGCAATTCATAAGGAGGTTGGGGGGCGATCAGTGTGGGAGACAGAGAGGAGTCTAAAAGAGTCTTTCCAATGTGCTGGAAATGTGGAGACTGGGAGGGCCATAGGTGGCTGTGGGTGATGCAGGCAGAGTTCATAGCACTCATGGCTCTTTTCGCTTCTAAGGATCTTGCTTTTCCAAATCCAGAAGACAGTGTGTGAAGCCAGGGGACATCAGCCATGCTCCAAACAACTTGGCCTCAGGTAAGCTGAGCTTTATTTCAGTCATTTTACTCGCGTTAGCTATCAGGTAATTAGGAAAGGAGAAAGCCTAACTTGGCTAAGCTATAGTTTCACCTTTGATTCTATCACCAGGGCTATGGCAGATGTAAATATGTGGTGGTGGAAATAAGAGTTTTGTGTATAGTGGTGAGTTTGGATGTGTATTTTTAAGTGGAAGAAAGGGGATCCAAGCCAAGAAATTCACTCTAAATGTAGAAATTCAGATCATGTTCTACAAATGAAAATCACCCACTTGATTTCATTGAAGACCTTGCCCCACAAATTGTGGATATGTCTCAGACAGACCAGCATACTTTCAATAAGCATTTTATAAACGCTAGATGCAAAGGCCCTGAAGTGTGGGAGAACGGTGGATGTTTCCTAGAAACAGGAAAAGGTCAGAGGAAGTGTTTTAATACGAGGTGGGAGAAGTAGGCTTGGGTACTGTAGGTCATGGTGAAGACTTTGGTTTCTGTTCTGGGTTAAGTGGGAAGGCACTGAAGGGTTTTAAGCGTGGGGGGTGTGTGTGACATGGTTGAATTTGTATATTAAAAAGCTTTTTCCAGCCCTTAGTTATGAATTGATTGTTGAAGGATGTGAATCAATTAAGAGGATATTGCAGTCCAGGTGACAGAATAGTTTTTAAAATAGTCATCATTTTTTAAAGCAGTTTTAGGTTCATAGCAAAAATGAGTAAAAGGTACAGACATTTCCCATATACTCCCTGCCCCCACACATGCATATACGAAGGTACTTCAAAAAATTCGTGGAAGGATTTGTATTATCTTCTAATTCCATTTTTTCATGAATATTTTGAAGCACCCTGGTACAAGTTCTGATGCAAGTTTAGATACAAGTTCTGATATCAGCACAATGTCAATGTCTTTAAAAGAATGGAGATAGTTTCCTTATTCTCTGATATGTCCTAAATAGCATATAAAATTTGATTCCAAAATAACTCATCCCTGAAACAATTTAAAACTGGCAATTTTTAAAAAATAGACTTTATTTTTTAGAGCAGTTTTAGGTTCACAGCAAAATTGGGCAGGAAGCTCAGAGAGTTCCCATATATCTCCTGCCAGTACACATGCCCAGCCTCCCCTACTATGAACATCCTGCAGCACTGTGGTACATGTTACAATTGATGAACATGTGTTGACACGTCATTATCACCCTAACTCCATAGTTTACATTAGAGTTCACTCTTAGTGTTGTACGTTCTATACATTTGGACAAATGTACAATGACATGTATCCACCATTATAGTATCAGACAGAATAATTTCACTGCCCTAAAAATCTGCTATGCTCCACCTATTCATCCTTCCCTTCCCCATAAATCCTGACAACTATTGATCTTTTTACTTTCTCCATAGTTTTGCCTTTTCCATAATGTCATGTAGTTGGAATCATGCAGTATGTAGCCTTTTCAGATTGGCTTCTTTCACTTAGTAATATGCATTTGAGGTTCTTCCGTGACTTTTCATGGCTTGATAACTCATTCCTTTTTAGCACTGAATAATATTTCATTGTTTGGATAGACCATTGTTTATCCATTCACCTAGTGAAGGACATCTTTGTCACATCCATGTTTTAGCAATTATTAATAAAGCTGCTATAAATTTTCACGTGCAGGGTTTTTTGTTGATATTAGTCTTCAGCTCCTTTGGTTAAATACCAACGAGCGCAATTGCTGGATTGTATGGTAAGAGTATGCTTAGTTTTGTAAGAAATTGCCAAACTGTCTTCCAAAGTGGTTTTTCCATTTTTCATTCCCATCAGCAATGAATGGGAGTTCCTGTTGTTCCACACCCTGGCCAGCAGTCAGTGTTGTCAGTGGATTTTGTACATTCTATTTGGATTTTGTACATTCTATTAGGTGTGTAGTGCTATCTCATTGTTGTTTTAATTTGCAATTCCCTAATGCCACGTGTGTTGAGCGTCTTTTCAAATGCCTATTTGCCAACTGTATGTTTTCTTTGTTGAAGTGTCTTTTCATGTCTTTTGCCCATTTTTTAATTGGGTTTTTCGTGAGAGTTTTTTGTAGTGCTTTATCAGGTACGTGTTTTGAAAGCATTTTCTCCCAGTCTGTGGCTTGACTTCTTATTTTCTTGGCATATTGCCCTTTTAAAGTATGGTTCAATCCTCCTTCACCTTTCTTTTCTTTCATTCATTTTTTTTTTTCCCCTATAATGAGTTGGTTGGTATTTCACATACACTTTTTTTTAGATGACTTTAAATGATCTCCTATCCCTACAGAAATCTCACATAATTTTGCTGGGGGCGTTGCTTTGCCTCCCACGGATTTGTCACCTCTCTTCCCCTGGGTGATGGAGCTGCAAAAGGATTACTCAAAGCCCATCTCTTCTGAGCAGTGAGAGACCCTGAAGGGGTTAATTTCCCAGAACCCTCAAGAGAGAGTCATTCCTTCCTTTTGGGAAATTAACCACTAATTGGGGTTCTCGGCCCACATTTATTCTCCAGACCAGGAAGTTACAGGAAAAGAACATAGGTGGGGTTATGGCCAATTATAGTTTAACAGTAGAGACTGGTAACATTCAGTAAAATAAGCAAAGTGACATTCCATAATGCAGTTTGCAAAAGGTTAAGTCGACCCACCAACAAAAACTTGATCTTAGCAAACAGTTTTTCCCTACATCAATTTTCCAGTGTCTTTACATATCAGTCAGTAACCTGTCTGTTGCTGAGCCAGCAACCTTGCTGTGCTACAATTCTTTATCTTACAACAGAGACTTTAGCCTGGGGAAAATTTTCTGTCTTTTGCAAGGTTAACATTTCTATATGTACTTTTAAGAAGTTAGGGTAAACCTGAAACTCCAGGGCTTTGTAGGCCCTGTGAAATACATTTGCTTTATAAATATTGATATATTTGACATGGGGGAATGGATTTTATCGAATTCGTAGGTGAATTTGGAGATAATTGACTTCTTTACAAATTTGATTCTTCCCATTTAGCAACACTGTATGTTCCAATTTATTCAGTTCTTCTCTTATGTATCTTAGTAACCATTTAGTTTTCTTCGTCTTGGTCTTACACAATTCTGTTAGATCTATTTTTAGCTATTTTTATATGAATGGCATCTTATTTTCTCTCACTATGTTTTCCAGTTATTTATGATGGTATTTAGGAAGGCTAATAATTTGGTTGACTTATCCTATATAAAGATAAACTAATGAATTAATTTGTCAGTTCTAAATGTTTTTAGTATATTCTCTTGGCTCTTAGATATCTTTAGGCAGATAGTTATTTCATCTGCAAACAAAGATATTTATGTTTATTTCTTTCCTGTATTTATACTCTTTTTCTGTCTTTTGTAGAAAGTGAAGCTTCAGCTCATGGTAAATTATCAGGTATCAATTTTGGTGGATAGGCTCTGGCATTTCACAGTTAAGGTGGTATTTGCTGTTGGTTTCTCACACTCTTCATACGTTTAAAAATTTTTATTTACAGTCAAACCACTTTTGAAATTAATAATTTTAGCAAATGTATATTAAGCATCTAGTACATGCCAGACACTGTACTGTGTGCTAATAAACCAATAGTGACAAAACAGAATTCTTGCCTCATGGAATTGCATTCTGGTAGTGAGAGATAGACAATAAACAATATAATATGTTAGATAATGAAAAATACTGTAGAGAAAAGTAAAATATATCCCCAACCCAACTGCCTTAAATCAGAAAGTTTTTCTTTTAATATTAGTTGTCTTTTAGGATTCAAGAAACTTGGGGATATTTGATGGCCAGTGGGAAGGACAATCTCTTCCTTGCCTCTGGGGAGGAAGAGATTGATGGTGGTAGGCTGGGAAGAGGAAGTTGTGAGAGAAACCCTGGAAGTGTTAGGGAGTAAGGTTTGACTTGCTGTAAGTGGAGGTGAAATTTGGTTTCACCTGTGAGCCTGTGGTTGCTGTCCTCAGAAGGCCTTAAAGTCTTGCTTTTGAAGCAGTGATTACTCACAGGACAGGATTCAGTCTGCTGTTTGGATTTTTGGCTTGCACTATTTTGAGGGCTCTTTGGACTTCATCATTGCCCAGTGTCTAAATTTGATCCTTACGTTCAGTGATTCTTTTAGAACTGAGTTCCCCAATTGCTCTAGTTTTGAAAGACTAGAAGACTACATAAAGATCTGCATGTAACCAGTAGAGCTGCTGTGAGAGATTTGAGTTGGCAGAATTTATCCTTGGTGTACATTTCTTCCCTGCTTCCTCCAAGATGAGTAACAGTAGTGTTCCCTTCTCCCTGTTCCCCTGTGCCCACTCCGGTGCACAGGCTGCCTTAAGGGCTGCCAGGAGTCAGAATGTGACATGCATGAGTTAGGTGCTTGGCTGTAGCCCCTGATGGTAGATATTTTCATTTTCAGAGGCTGAAAAGAACAACGCTGACTGCATAGGGTAGTGGGAATCTCCTAGGAGGTGGGATCATCTCTGGGGGCATCAAGGCTTACCTACCGTGATGCATAAGCTGTGAAACCCCTCCAGGATGAGGACCTACTCTCTGTGGTCTGCATTATTCTGACTATAGAAGCAGAGAAAGTAGCCAGTAGACACAATCCAGGACTGCTCTGGGGCATTATGGAAGGTTTAGAGGTTCTGACTCCCAGGGTGATGTGTGCCATTTTTAAATGACCCGCAATCCAAATTGGGGGAGGGGGCCCATGTAGCCTGGAGGGAGTGTGGTAAAGATGGATTGAATACTGATTTGGGGAGTTTGAGAAGCTGTTCTCCAAATTTGGGGCAGCACCAGTTTCTGATGAGGGTCAAGGGTTAGCCATGTTTTTGGAGAAGTTCGTGAGCCCGGTTGGGAGACAGCTTGGTTTGTGGGAAGAGCCCAGGTTTGCTGTTCGACAGATCTGGGTTAAAGTTCTAGCACTGTCTCTTTCTGGCTGTGTGATCTTGGGCAAAGTAATTTACCTTCCTGAACCTTAGGTTCGTCATTTGAAAAATGGGAGTAATAATTCCTACCTCACAGGTGTGTTGTAACAATTAAATGAAATACAAGATTTAAAATCACCCACATAAGAGCCTGGTGTACAGGGGCTAATCAACAAGTATAAGTTCCCTTCACTTGGGAAGATGGAGGTGGCCCCAGGGGGAGGCAGAGAAGGGCAAACCTAGTGAAGAGGACAGCATAGGTGCAGTGGAGCTCAGAAGACTTGGGAGGAGGGCCGGCCCATGGCTCACTTGAGAGCGTGGTGCTGACACCAAGTCAAGGGTTAAGATGCCCTTACCGGTCATCTTTTTTTTTTTAGGAAAAAAAGAAGACTGGGGAGGGATCTGTGCCCAGGGACAGGACTCTACCAACCTGTCTCTGAAGACATGTGGTTCAGAGAACCAAAACAGCAGGCTGCAGGTTTCTTTCAAGAGAGCCAGCTTTCTGATAAGGCAGAAATATAGAAAAGAGAAATTTGCAAAATACATACTCCTCTGCAGGTAGTATATGATGCTGGGGAAGACCAAGGAGAAGCTAGGTGCAGAGAAAAAATGGGGGCTGTGCGTGTGTATTTTGGATGGATGGAGATGGGGTGAGTGGCAGCTGTCTGGTGGTTGGTGTATAGAAAATAAGGTAATGGGATTATGGAGTACAAGAGGGTAGGAGGTGCCAGACGGACAGAGGGATGAAGACAGGAACATAAGGGTAGATGCAGTTACCAGGAGGAGAGCACCGGATGCCAGTCTATGAGAGGAATAGTTTGGGGGCCCCAGAGCTGTGCAGATAGGAGAATAGTGGGGCTCTCCATTAGAAAGTGGGAACACTAGCTGAGGACTGGCCCCTGGCTGGGGTGCTTGTTGCTCATGCTAGAGCAGACCTTCCATGGGGCTCAGAGTTGTGGACCCAGGCAGGTCTCTCCCTTCTGTATACAGGCTGCCCTCTTCTGCCCCTCACTCAGCTTGAGCAGGAACCTGTCGTTTCAGGAGCCAGTGACCTTTGAGGATGTGGCCGTGTACTTCACACAGAATGAGTGGGCCAGCCTGGACCCTGTGCAGAGGGTCCTGTACAGGGAGGTGATGCTGGAGAATTATGCAAATGTGGCTTCCCTGGGTAAGGTCTCTTTCAATGGCCCTTTGTGATAGTTTGACATTTTCTCAGATGTTTTGGGGATTCTAGTAGCCCTTGGGTTTGAAGACTCCAGAGGACAGCCTGCAGTCACCAGCTTCCAGAGATGTTGGGTGGGGAAATCCCTGGTTCCCTTTGGTTTTGATACTGGACTTCCTTATACCCCAGAAAGGGTGTTTTTCTGGGCCCTGAGGGAAAGGGCTCTTCCTGACACTCTAGGTGAGCCCTTTGTTCCTCCATCCTTCCAGGATTCTGGGGCTATTGGCCCTCCCCTTTGTGGAGGGGTCTCCCAGGAGAGCAGTACACATATCTTTCCTGAGGGAGTTTCCTTTCTTCTAAGTCAGGGCCAGATGGTAAAGTTTCTTCCTGAGGAGAATTGTATCTTCCTGGCTTCATCGTGGAGCACAGTTGGACCCCTTCCTCAGAACCTCTTGGGAGCTCACTTGGTCTTCTAGGTGTTCCATTACTCTCCCCAACTATCCTGATGGAGGGTGGGCTGAGAGAGGTTCCAGGAACAGCTCTGAATGTCTCTTCAGCTTGTCTTTTTTTCTTTTCTTCCTGAAGTAGTGTTTCCATTCCCCAAACCTGTTTTGATCTCCCAGCTGGAAAGAGGGGAAGCACCATGGGGCCCAGAGGTTGTGAGAGGCATCAGTCCAGGTGAGTGGGAGAACCTAGCAGCTTTGTTTCTTGTTTTGCCTTCCTGGTTTACTACATAAGAAGTGTTTCTTCTGCCACAGGGAAGAAAGCTCCTGGTCATTTATAAAGCAGTACTTAGTGCACTTTCTGACTTCTCATTGAGTTCTGACAGTTTGGCTTGTGTTGACCTTGGCATGGATCATTGAGGATTTCATATGTCTGTGCAAAGGATAATGTGAAATAAACAGTAAAAGAAAAATATGTATGCATTGATAACAGTGATAGCAATCATTTATATGATTGATAGCAATCATGTACAATCATGTTTTTAAACAAGTTTTTTTCTTTAGTTTTTGCAGTGTATGGTCCACACTGTCTGCGCATTCCTGTGGCCATCCTCTCAGACAGAAAAGCTGTGACCCAGTAGCTCCTAAACCACTTCTTTTCTAACGTACCAGTGGACATTTTTAATTTTATGCCATTTTACTTTGCAAAGAAGTGGGGTTCCATCCAACTGTAAGGAAAATGTGATTCTGTGGGCCAAATTGATTTATTTGTACCACAGTTACAAATTTTATTTTTAGGCCTTTAGTACTGAAAAAAATGGCTATCATTTACCTTTAAATTACCTAAAAGTTTCATTTGCCATAATCTTGAGGTCTACATTGTATTTGTTACTATTGAGGAAAGGGCTAGGAATATTTCCCCACCAAGCCCTCAACACACACACACACACACACACAGAACACCTAGAATTTCCCTGCGAGGGATTACCACTCCTGGAAGGTTTTGGTGGCTGGTGCATATGGTGATCCGAACCTTTGACCTTGGTGTTACGAGCCTGTGCTCTAACCAACTGAGCCAACTGGCCAGCCCTTAAATATGATTTTTTTTTTTTTTTTTTGTGGCTGGCCTTGGAAGGTTTTGATTACTTGGGTTTCTTCTTCTTTTGGAAGAAAGTTTCCAAGCCTTACTTCTCACACACTGTGATTTTGTATGTAGTGTTTCCCTTGGCACTTATACACAGTGGCCTACAGCTCTCTGATCCAACTTCTGTTCCAGCTGACTTTCTGAAAGAAATCATCTTTTATCACAAAATATTATGTGGAACATTTAAATTAGAATTATTAGGACACCATTAAGAATGTTGGGTGGTTTCCCAGGTTACAGGTAGGGCATGGGGATCCACTCTTTGTCTGGTTAGTGTTTCTCAGCCTGCAAGACCTCACGACACTCCAGTGCTCCTCCACTCTTCCCTCTGTTCTCTCCTGGGTCTTGATACCTCCCTCACTCTCTCTCTCTATGTCTTTAAAATGTTTTTGCCATTTCTTACTGATCCCTCTTATCTCTCTCATTCTTTTTTCTTTCTTTCTTTTTTTTCCCTCCTGCCTTCTTTCCTTCCCATTATTACAGTGCTCTTTCCCATTTCACCTGCCTTCGTTCATTTCCCAGCTTTCCATATATGGGGCACTTCCTGCCTGTCTTTCCTGGTCTGTTTTTAGTGTCTTCACTTCTCCAGTGGTGTGTCATTATTTTGCTTTGTCTCTCTCATCCTCCTTTAGGGATGCTTGTAGCCATTTCAAAGGTATATTTTTAAAGATCACATCCGATAAGAGAAACTGGATCCTGTTCTCCTTTCAGTTCAGTAACAAGGAACACTTGTGATTTCTTTGGTCAGGTGGCGAGTACTGGATCAAGAATGAAGAGCCAATTATAAAGCAGGAAGCCTGTGAAGAAACAGAATTGCACAGAATCCCAGTTGGAGGACTCCTCAGGAACGTTTCCCAGCACTCAGATTTTAAAAGCAAGGCAGTGAGGCAAACTTTCAGTCTAAATCCAAATCTGATACTTCGAGGTGGAATGAAGTTCTACGAATGTAAAGAATGTGGGAAAATCTTCAGATATAACTCAAAGCTTATTCGGCATCAGATGAGTCATACTGGGGAAAAGCCTTTTAAATGTAAGGAATGTGGCAAAGCTTTCAAATCTAGCTATGACTGTATTGTACATGAGAAAAACCACATTGGAGAAGGGCCCTATGAATGTAAGGAGTGTGGCAAAGGTTTGAGTTCCAACACAGCCTTGACTCAACATCAGAGGATCCACACTGGAGAGAAACCCTATGAATGTAAGGAGTGTGGCAAGGCCTTCCGTAGGAGCGCGGCGTACCTTCAGCATCAGAGATTACACACGGGGGAGAAACTCTATAAATGTAAGGATTGTTGGAAAGCTTTTGGTTGTAGGTCGCTTTTTATTGTCCACCAGAGAATTCATACTGGGGAGAAACCCTACCGATGTCAGGAGTGTGGCAAAGCCTTCACTCAGAAAATAGCCTCTGTTCAGCATCAGCGAGTTCACACTGGGGAGAAGCCTTATGAATGTAAAGTGTGTGGGAAAGCCTTCAAATGGTATGGAAGTTTTGCTCAGCATCAGAAATTGCACCCTGTGGAGAAGAAGCCTGTCAAGGATCTTGGGCCATCCCTAGTCAGTCCCCAGTGCCCCTCTCCAGCCTTATCTCCTGTTCCTCTCCAGGGGTCATGCTTTGCTCCAGCCGTGGCCATGCCTTCACTGACCTTTCCACATGCTGTGCTCATTCCTGCCTCTGGGCCTTTGTTCATGCTGCTGCCCACATCTGGAATACCTTCTTCACCTGGCCAGGTAGTACGTGTCTTCCAGGGCCTTACTCCCACTGTGAAGCCTTCCCCAATTATGCTGGCCCCTTCTCACCCCTCATGAGCTTTATCTTAGTATTCCTATGGTTCTTACTCCCAGCAAATATCCAAACTAATTTGAGTTTTATTTGTATTTTTTTCCCTCACTTTACATGTGTTAGAACTGTGTCAGCATAAACTCATTTGTTGTCTACGTACATTTAAAGACCATGTTTATATACCATATTCTCTTTTCTTCTGGGTAGAAAATGGAAATACTTAACCTTCGCATTGATCCCTTTCAGGCTTGAACAGCAGTGTCTGTATCTGCACTGTGGGGTTGTTAGAAGTGCTGGGAGTACACTTTGGTGTGTTAGGGAAGTTTGGGAAAGAGGATATCCTCATACTGGGCCATTGTGATTAGAGAGAAGCAACCTGGGAAAATCAGAAGGCGGCATGCAAGACCTGTGGGAGTAGGGACATGGAATAAGCTTCCAGCAGTGGACTGTAGAAAAGAGTGCATATTGTTCAGTGGGCCAGTAGCTAGGAGGTGTGTTAATACCATTGAAGTTGCGTTGCCCTTGGCATGAATCGTTGAGGATCCCGTACATCTATGCAAAAGATAATGTGAAGTAAACAGTAAAAACAAAAAAAAGTATGTTTTGATAGCAGTGATAACTCATTTACATGATTAATTGCAATCATGTACAATCATGTCTTTAAACATGAAGAAGGTTCTTTTTCTTTAGTTTTGCTCTTGATATCTAGGTGTTTCTTTTTAACTTTTGTTTCCTAAGTAAATATACACAAAGGCAATCATCTTTATTGTATTTGTTGTATACATTTTTCTTTGTGGGCATTCTGATTTTCTCTTTGAAAAAATAAATAAATAAATAAAATAATAAGCACTAGCTTCTACATTTTATTTTCTCCATGTAGCATGACATGTAAATACAAATTTGGTGAATTACTAAAGAAATAAGAGTAACAGTGTAAAGCCAACTTGTGAGAAATCTGAATTTCTCCAGAATTGCTTTTTAGATATAAAGGGTGCTGTGTAATGGGTTAATGGCTGGGCTTATTTGGTGGGTTACTGAAGTGGAATTTTGGGTTGATCTTGGGATTGGCCTTGATGAGGGATTTTTACAACTGTGCAAAAGACTATGTGATGTAATTACTGGAAGAAGAACTTGAGTTATGCACTTATTGGCATTAATGTAAATGTAGATCCTAAACTTTGATGGAAGGGGCCATAGAGTAGTCCCCCATATGTGCAGGGGAATATTCCAAGACCCCCCAGTGGATGCCTGAAGCCACAGGTAGTACCGAACTCTATGTATTCTATTTTTCCTATACATACATACCTATGATAAAGTTTAACTTCTAAATTAGGCACAGTAAGAGATTAATAGCAATAACTAATAAAATAGAACAATTATAGCAATATGTCAGCATCACTACTCTTGCGCTTTGGGGCCATTATTAAGTAAAATAAGGGTTACTTGAGCACAAGCACTGTGATACAGTGACACTGGATCTGATAACCAAGACGGCTGCTAAGAGATGAAGGACAGGGAGCATCTACAGCATGGATACACTGAACAGAGGGATGATCTATGTCCCAAGAGGGACGGCACGAGATTTCATCATGCTACTCAGTGGTGCACAATTTAAAACATGAGTGTTTTTTTCTGGGATTTTTCATTTAATATTTTTGGATGACAGTTGAACTCAAGTAACTGAAATCGTGGAAGGCAAAACCGTGGATAAGAGGAGCTACTTTACATTTTCTTCTTTTGTTGCTTTTGCTATTTAGATGTTTCTCTTATAGCATTAACAGAAAAACCTTTACATTCTTAGTTTAAACTTTGCCATGTGTCTGAAACTGGTGTGCTTGTAAAAAAAAAAAAAAAAAAAAAAAATAGTTTTCTAGCCTAACTCTCAGAAATTCTGATTTTGGGTATCTGTGGTGATAGCCAGATCTTTAGTATGGACCATACATTGAGGGATTTACTTTAAACAGAAAATGCTTCGGGGATGTCTGGAGGCATACGTTGACAAAGGGTCTAGGAGGGACTGCCTTATTTTACAGTGCATCTTCTGGAGGGAGACATCTAAAAGTAGTTTGGGTGGTGCCAGGTTAGAAAAAGAGAGTGAAATATGGCCTGTCAGGAAAAGAAGAAAGGGACAAGGAGATCTGATGTGACCTCTTGAGGTCTCCACTGTCACAAGGTTTGTGGGGGTTGACACTGGCTACCATTAGCCTTTTATTTGCTTGTTGGCTGAAGTAATGAGGAATTTTTTTTTTTCTTATTGTAAAAATGTACTTCAAAACAGCTCTTGGGTTTAGAACTGAATAACTGTGAGCTTTAGAACTGAGCAACAGTAAGAATAGGACATTTGACAGACTATGGGATGTGCAAAAGGTGGTATTCAGAGCAATATTTATAGTCTTAGATGCATTTTTTTTAGAAAGCAAGAGTTTAAAAGCTTATAATTTGGTGAGTGAGGTAAATACTTCGTGGTAGGAAACAAACAAAAATTTAACTGGACACTAAAAACAAGCAAAGAAACAAACTTCAAAACCCTGAAATGAACTTAACCAAAATCAGATATACAATAGGGTTTTTGGTAAAGATGTTGGTTGAACATGTGTGTTAGCATTTACACCCTCCTGAAACCCCACTAAAACAGTTAAAGAGATTACAGATTGAAAGGAATGTACTCACGAGGACAACAGAAATAAGATGATGATAATAGTCTGGAAGCTAGAAAGCAGGTGAAAGAGTGCTGACTTATTAAAAGTCACCTGAGAAAGGTGAATACTAAACCATATAGGAGGAAGCTGAGCAGCTATCCTATATGGTAGGGTTCCAAAAAAGGCTTAAGAAATGAGAATTCAAATGTCTGTGGAAGTAGGGGTGCTAGTGGAGCTAAGAATGGGAGAACTGGATTTAGAAATCACTTAGATTCCCAGGTCAGGCCCCCCCCCCCCCACACACACCCCAAATCCCTCTTAGTCCATTAGTCCATGCTGCATTAACAGAATACACGAGACTGGGCAAATTATAAAGAACAGATGTTTATTTCTTACAGTTCTGGAGGCTGGGAAGTCCAAGATTGGAGGCCCACATCTGGCGAGAGCCTTCGGGCTGCATCATCCCATGGTGGAAGGTGGAAGGTGGAAGGGCAAGAGAGCACGTGTGAAAGAGGAGGGAAGGAGGCCTGAATTCATCTTTTTATCAAGAACCCACTCCCACGATAATGGCATTAATCCATCCATGATGGCAGAGACCTTTTCACCTAATTGCCTCTTAAAGGTCCCACCTCTCAACACTGTTACGTTGGGGATTAAGTTTCCAACATATGAACTTTGGGGGACACATCCAAACCATAGCACCCTCCATTCTCTGGAATAGTAAAACAGGAATTTTGGAGGTCAGGGGTACCACATTGAATGTTAGGTCCTTCTCCCTTACCCTCTATTTCTATGCAGAACACTGCCAACTAGACTCATGCACCTTCTAGGCTGAAGATCAAAACTTTCTTTGGGGGATCTACTTAAAGTCAAAAGAAAAGACCAATGGTATTGACATTCTGCTTCCCCAATGAAATGACTCTAACAGAGGAGTTCCAACCATGCATACAAGAGCTGCTAGCTATCTTTTTAATGCTCCCATTTTTAGGTATAAACAAATAGCCAAGGATATAAAAGAGGCTGAAGCAAGCAAAAAGCAAACAAAAAACCCAGACTAATGCAAGAAAATTTAATAACCTGTGATTAGACAAGATGTTTGCATCCATGAATCCATGAAACGATAGCATGGTATAAAGGAAAATTCAGAGTAAAAAAAGAACTCTCGAAAGCTAAAAATGTATATGAGAAATGAGATGCTCAGTATAAACACTGGAAAACAAAGTCAAGGGAGTCACCCAGAAAGTATAACAAAAAGAAAACCAGCATAGGTGGTCTGACAGTTAAATAGACATTAAAGAATGGAGAAATTGGAGAGGAGGGAATCATCAAAGAATTTAGGAAGATTTTCCAGAATTGAAGGCTAGAGCTCTGTGCTTTCATCAACACCTGTTAAAAGGAAGCCCCCACTTCTTGGGGTAAGGCCGCCTCTCCTCAGGCCTCCAGGCCTCTAGTGGCAGTAATGAAGAGGGGGACTCCAAACCCATCCCCCTTCATATTGGTCGTTCAATCTCAGCCTTCCCACCCTTATAGTTATGGGTCCTGAATCAATCAATCAGGACAATCCCAACATGCTCTTTATGTTTATCTCAGTCACCACAAGGAGCCCGGAACTCCCAGGCTAACCACCCTCCATCTCCTTCAAAGTTAATCCCCTACATCTCTGCATGTTTCCCATTCTGTCTTCATCTATTAACCTCTCTCCAGCTCCCAAAAACCTTATTGTTCTCTGCAACTGACAATCCATTGATAGCAAAATTCCCTGTATTTTTGACATCTCTGAGAATGGACTTTTTTTCCTTCCTCTCATCAAAACCTACCTATCCCTTGAGGATTCTGCCTCCCCAGCACCCTATGAAATGATGGTTATTTTCTTCCACACTCCTAATATCAGATATCCTGGATCCTCTTTGTTCCTCCTTGCCAGTTCCAGACCTTTCTTCCCCTCTCTCCTTTCCTAAAAGCCTCCAGCTTTGAATCCTCATATCACCAGGCTGTACTACCTGACCTCTGGGTCGCACCCCCTCATTCCTTGAAGATTTTAGCTCCTGACATACTGTCATTCACTTAAACATTATTTCCCCCGACCTTTGTTGAGGTATGATTAACAAATAAAAATTGTGTGTATTCAAGGTATAAACATAACATTATTCTTTCTTAATTCTTGATGCTTTAAATAGATTATCCTTCCAATATCTCACCTTCTCATTTCGTTTCAGGTCTTCCATTTTTACCTCAACCACTCACTCCTTTGATCATACGCTAGACTTTGTTGTTACCAAATACTTCACTTCCTCTGTAATCTCAGCACTTTAAGTATCATTCTCTATCACCTATCTTTCCAATTTATTCCTTTTATGTGCTAACAGTCCTTTAACTTCTTCCTCCTTTCTCACTGTCCTTCACTTCCCTTGTGCTTTGTTCTTTGCCTCCATTGTGCCTGTTTTTTCTTCTCTGCTCAGCCTAAAGTCCATGGTCAATTCTTACAATAGTTCCTTTACAGTCTCTCTCAGCTCCTTTGCCCATCTCTTACTTTGTCATGCTTTCTTGGCAAAACCCCAACTCTAACTAAATGCAATTCTTTGTCTCTTCTGCTCCTGTGTAGTGGATTAAATTATGTCCCTCCAAAACTCACTGAAGTTTTGTGTCCCCCAAGTTTTATGGGTTAGAAACTTGGCCCCCCACTGTGACTGTTAAGAGGGCAGGAAGTCCTATTATGGTACTTGAAAGGTGGACCCTCGAAGAGGTGATTAGATTGTAGGACCATGCTGTAGTGAATGGATTAAGAATGGTGGTCTTGGGCGTGGTTTAGAAGGCTTTAAAAGGAGAGGGAATGAGGAAGTTGGTCTCTTGCTCTCTCTTGCTCTCTCTGCTCCACCATGTTCACAATGTGATACTCTGCCATCACTGT
The DNA here is from genome assembly GCF_027409185.1 of Cynocephalus volans. NCBI lineage: Eukaryota > Metazoa > Chordata > Mammalia > Dermoptera > Cynocephalidae > Cynocephalus > Cynocephalus volans. Next base: position 51,745,837 of record NC_084470.1, read on the forward strand.
CGCCACCACCAGATGTGTTCCTTGAACTTTGGACTTCCCAGTCTCAGAAACTGTAAACAAGAAATTTCATCTTCTTATAAATTACCCAGTTCTATATATTTTGTTATAAGCAACAAAAATGGACTAAAACATCCTGCAACCATGCTACCCAAAATGATCGTGAAAGAGCACACTTCCAAGCCGAATGGTATCGCTTTAAGTTCATGAGCAGCAAGTTCAAGTAGGCCTTTAATGCTTTCTGACAGTCATAATACATTTCTGCAGTCCACTTAACCCTCCCTCTTTCCTAGCCCACTATTTTATACCTTCAACACCTCTTTCTTAGCTGATGGTTGTGTTTCTGCCCTCTGCTAGACAGCAGCAAGGTCTAGAAAGTGGCTGTGCCTATAGCCCAGTGACAGAATAAGAAGACACTTGAAGCCAACCTGGGCCCAGAAGAGTTTTGGCCATCTGGTCTTACCCATTTACTTTCCAGCTTGCAGTAACTGGTCCTTCACCACTATATTCTGTCACTTCCACTAAGCAGTTCCACCTTTTTAAGGTTCTGTCACACTTAGTAACCCACTCCTGGTTGCCACTTCTGTGTCAGTCAGTGTTCAGTTGTACACAGCAGAATCCACTTTAGTTTGTGCAGAAAGGGACTAGATGCATACTATTAGTTAGCTAACAACATTTCTAAGAGGGAACGACAGAGGGAACGACACTGGGATGCCACATGGGCAGAAGCCAGGGAAAATGACCCACCATAGTACCAAATGATTCCAGTGGAAACTCAGCAGCTGTTGGTGCCTGCTACTGGATTGCCACCCCCATCAAAGAGAGGGACTGGACCACCAGGAGATTTACTTTGTACACTGGAGAAAAAGAAAATACCACCGTACTCATTTTGGTAGGACACTGCAGGATCTTATGAGTTTTACTTCCATCTTCTGCAAGGATTTACCTGCTCAGTGGGAAGTTGGTTATGTGTATACATTCAAGTAGCAGGGGCTTCTGGGAAATACAGTTTTTGGATTCTGCCTAGGAAAGTGAGACTCACAATGTAGAGAAGTCCTGCATTGGGGAAGGAATTTTCAAAAATATTTTGGGCAGCTATAAAATATCAGATGTCTGTTGCAGGCATTGAAGATGCCTTAAATAAGTGAAAGATGCACTATATTCATGGGTAGGGAAGATCAATATTATCGTGATTTCAATTTTTGTCAAATGGATTTATAAATTAAAGCAATATCAAAATTCCAAAGGGGCAAGTGTGTGTTTATGTGACTTGAAAAACTAATTCTAAAATCTATATAGAAGGGCAAAGGAGAAAGAATAACTAAGACACTTTTGAAGGCCATGGCAGGGGGTTTTGTGCTACCAGATATTATATACAATGATCATCAAAAGCAAAACAAAGCAAAAAACACCCCATAAAAATTCAAAACAAAATAACCTAAGTTGCAAAAGAATACATACAGTATAATACAATTTGTTAAAATCTTAAAAACCTAAAACAATGTACTGTTTCAGGATATACACATTTTATACAAAATTAAAAAGTATAGAGAGATCAAGCATTATCAGTGGCACAGCTGGGAAAATATAAAAGGAAGTATTTCTGTCTCTCTCCTACCTTTCTATTCTCCTCCTGCTACTTCTCTCATTCTGTCCCAAATTCCTGTAACCCAATCCCAAGTCCAGCCCACCAATGGTCCAACACCCTCCACCTTTGCCACCTATTTCTTATCTGAAAACAGGTATTTTTCAAATTATTTCAAATACTTCAAATTAATGATTCTCAAAGCACTTTACAAAATGTGGTATTTAACATCCCTATAAAGTAGAATAGTATTAATATTTTATGGCTGTTCAGAAAGAAGTTATACAATTTGCTTTAATCTAAAAATTGTATCTTTTTTTTTGCTGTTGATACATATCTCAAGTCTTTATTGTATGCACATATATTAATGTCAAACATTTTAGGCCTATTCACTGTTATAACCACAATAACACTCATTAATGTAAATATTCCAACGATTAATTAATTAATTTAACAAGTAGAAATTACCTGCCTATTTCAAGTTAGGAAGTCTGTAATGCGAACAAAGTCAGGTGACTGAATATATTGCTTAAAGAAAACATTTTGACAATTTTATTACATAAAGCCCAGTTGTAAGACTGACTGTGATCTTTCACTTAAATGAGTAAATAACCAATGTTATCATCTCATTTCTACTGATCTACTTAGGAGTTGCAATGGATGTGTGTGGTGTTAAAAGGAAATTTCAATTGGCCCAAAAGTTTTAACCTACTCCATTTTGCTATCTCCACAAGGACAAACACCTTGGATTTCAATAATAATAAAAATATATACTTTCCTGGTACAATTTCCCATTTGATATCTAAGCACAGGGCATTGCAAGTTAGATTTTTTTGAATCTCAGGTTTGTGTAAAAAGAAATGAGACTCCAGAATGGTAAATGACCTTGCTTGTGATTTCAGTGGTTAGGGACAGAACGGATGTATTTTGATGCCTACTCTCAGCTCAAATGTTACCTTTCTAAGAATAAGTCTCAAGTACAGCAGAAGTTTTCTGTGTATCAGGTAATTACTTACATGCGGTAGGTTTTGGGGTTTTTTGTTTGTTTGTTTCTTGTTATTGTTTTGAGGTTAGTTAGTTTTAGCAGATTAATTGTAATTTGTTCTTCAGTGACTACTAGCACATTGGTTAATTATGGAAGGGGTGATGTCCATTAGGTGGTAAAAGTGTAAATAATGAGAGTCAAATGTATAGGTAACAGAAATCTGAAGCCAAATTGTGCCTGTTTCTGAGAAGGGAGGTTCCCTTTACAGCCACTATGTTCTAGGGACAGAGCAATTTTCTTGTACTTCTTAGGTCTCTCATTGCCCATAAACAAGGTGCTTAATTGTTTCATAAGCAACTTAGAAGAGGTGTCTCCTTCATTTGCATAGTTTGACCATTTTAAGCCTGTTGATTATATAAAGTGGCTTTTAAATTAAATTTAAATTAGAACAGTTTTCTTTCTTTCTTTCTTGTTTTTTGGCAGCTGGCCAGCACAAGGATCCAAACCCTTGACCTTATCAGCACCATGCTCTCCAAAGTGAGCCACCAGCCGGTCCTCAGAAAAAATTTCTAATTATAAAAGGAATATATGCTTAGAGCAAAAAACTTATCTAGAAAAGTACCTAAGCCCAAATTTCACCACTTTTTATACTTTGGTGAATGCACACCAATGCACACACTCACACGATCTCACACACACATGCACACATATACAAATTATAATATGCATATTCTATCACAACGTTTTTTTTCAATTAGTGGGATATCATGCATATATCCAAAGTAATCTAAAATATCTTTTTTAATACCTACATAATATTATATTACATGGATTTGTATTCTTTATGTAACTAGTCTCTTATTATTGAACATTTATGATATTTTCATTTTGAATCTCTTTTAAATAGCTTGATGCACACAGTGTACATACATAATTGATATAGTCATGATATTTTAAAAGTTTATTTCTACAGATTTTAAAAAATAAGAGAAATGGAATATTTTAGATAGAATAGGGGTCCCTTTTGTTGTTCTCCTCTCTATTTCCCTCCATTATATTTCCAGAGTTAATCCACAAGTAATATATAGTATCACTTTGTCCATTTTTAAAAGTTTATGTAGATGCTATTGTATCAGGGACACTGAAGAAAGTTATTGCCATGTGCAACCCTGTATAGTGACTATGTTCAGCTCTGTGTATCATTCAGCAACTCGTTTTTTTCTATTTATGTTATGCTTGAGATATAGTAGAGAATGTGTGTTTCAACAAAATGAGGGAGGGAGCAAACCAAAAAAGAGAAAGATTTAGTGTTCAGGAAATGGAGGAAAGCAGTTGTACACCTACCTGTCTTAGGCAACTACCAGTTCAAATTGCAGTAAGATGATGGAAAACTGGGAGGAAGCCCTCTAGGAAAAAGACAAAAAAAATTCTAATTTCAGCACATTATTATGTAATGTCAGAACACCAAGGATAAAGAAAAGATCCTAAGAGCTTCTAGGGGTTGGTAGGGATGGGAAACAGGTCACACATCAAGAAACTGAAATCAAAGTGGCATCAGACTTCTCAGTAGCAACATGGGATGCTGAAAGAGTGGAGTAATGCCTTCAAAATTCTAAAGAAAATTATTTTCAACCTGGAATTTCATCCCTAGTCAAACTACCCATCAAAAGCAAATTAATGCAAGTAGAATGCCATGCACTGACTGATGAATGTACTGGGAGTGCTGAAGTTAGAAAATGATCAGTTTTCAACCATTGTAATAAAGATTAGTTCAGGTGAGAATCATCAATGGAGGCTCAATCAAGAGGGAAATTTAACGAGGAGCAGAATGTATAGTTGTAAATGTCTACCCATCAAAAACTTATTAGTTGCAGTAGGAAGCATGGTAACTGTCTAGAATTACTACACCTTGACAAGATGATCACAATTAACAACACCAATGAGGGGCAGATGGGAATCATGTCCTTCATAAGCAAGACACATCACTTATAAGTATTCTAGCCAGAGATAAATATCCAAATCTCACCACGAGGATGCACTAAACCCCAAATGGAGTACATTCTATTCGAAAAGGAGTTTCTGTATTCTTAAAAAATATAAATGTCATAAAAGACAAAGATTGGGAAAATATTACAGATTAAGGGTGACTAAGGGGACATGACAACTAAATGTAATGCTTGATCTTACTGGATCTTCTATAGAGGAAAAATAAACTTCTATAAAGGACAAATATTATTGGGCCGAGTTACAACATTAGAATCTAGACAATAGATAGAAGCATCGGATCAATGTTAAATTTAGTGAAGTTTATAACTGTGTTATGATTATGTAAGAGAATATTGTATGTATGGAAATATACGTACTGAGGTATTTATGATTAGAGAGCTATGATGTATACAACTTACTCTTAAATATTTTGGAAAAAATGATTATCTATCTATCTGTCTATCATCTACCCATCCATCCATCCATCCATCCACGAGAAAGAGAGGCAGAAAAATCAAATGCGAAAGAAAATGCAGCAAAATGTTAATAAGTGAACCTGTGAATATGGGCAAAGGGTAACAAGTGTCTCACATACTGATCTTATTCTAACAATTCTTCTATAAATGTGAAATTTTTCTGAATAAAACATAAACTAATATAAAAATATTTTAGGCATTCAGGGACTAAGTAATTAAACCATCATGTTGTAAGAATATGTGTGCTTCCAAAAAAATGAGGAAATAACCAAGAAAAAAATACAAGGGACCCAGGAAATTGGAGTTCCAGCACAGGAGGAGAAAGGAGGTTCCCAGGAAAGCAACCGTATGCTGGGGATAGGCATCAACCAGTCAAGGTTGCAATAGAAGGATGAAGGGTTGTGGGAGGAGGAACTACTGAAAAAGAAGAAAAAAAAAAAGATGACATTGCTTTAGGTGTTTGGGTGTTTGGAAAAAATACTATTGTTTGACAGGTCTGTGAGAGAAAGGAGTCAGAAAAAACAAAGCTAATTACTAGAAAATCCAGGCAACTGTGAACTATAGGAAAATCAAAAAGTTGAATAAGAAAACAATGTAATCACAGAGCACAACTTAGCTTAGAAAATAACAATATTTACACAGTCATGATAATGTAAACACTGCATTTTGTTTTAACCATAATTCATTACATAATAATATTGGGGAAATGGTAGACTGTAGTGAGACGTAGAAAACCAAAATCCTCAACAATCACAGCAGGAATTTAATGGATTCTATCTAAAATGGACAACTAGCTCTATGAAGAGCAATATAAATGTATGTGGAAGCTACAGTTGATTGTCTACGAAACATCCAATCTTCTTCTTCCTTCTACCTAGGTTTTGTTGAGCATTCCCTCCCTCCATTAGCCATGTACAGCAAGGGGCATCTCCAAGGGCCAGACATTGCTTGGTCCAAGTCAACGATGCTAGTCCTTTCTGACTAGCTCAGGCATATGGCAGTGTGCTACAGTTCTGGCCAATAACACACAGGGAGGGCCTCTGGGGGCATCAAGGAGTAAAATTTTCACCTTTACAAAATAGACACTTAGGAAGGGGCCTTTAGGTATTGTCATGTCAGAATGTGTTATTTTGAGCTGCTCTACCTTGTGAGCTGGAGAGGAGCCAGCCAAGATGGAAGAAGACAGAACCCAGAGAGTATCAGAGAATGGAGCCCTGCTTATACTGCACCTTATATTTTCTTTCCAATATATCTTTAAAAGATAAAATCAACATAAAATAAGTATAAAGTAAGAAAAAAAAGAAAGAAAAAAAGAAAATAGTACCTTTTTCATCTAAATCCTTAATCTAGATGTTGCTGTGAACAGTTTAGGGTGTGCGTTATTCAGGTCATTGTGCATATGTATATGTGTGTGAGTATGTATGATTTATATATATATATATAGGATTTTAGTATATACGCATATATGCATATGTGCATATATTTTTATGTACGTATGTATGTGTGTGAGAACACACATACACATATACAATTTTTTGAAACCCCAGTGGGGATTATACTACAGGCCAGTGTTTCTCAAATTCAAATGTGCTTAAGAGTTATCTACAGGGTTTCTTAAACACAGATTACTAGGTCCCATCCACAGAATTGCCACACACAGCTCATCCTCCCAAGTCCTAGTGGACAGGCTCATGTCCCCGTCCCTCCCACTTCTCTCCCTAGACCTGAGGAAACAGCCATTTCCATTCTAGATTCCCTACTCACTCAGAAAATCACAAAGCCTGCACTGCATCCCCTCCCATATCTAGTTAACTCTCTTGATAAACTTCTACTCTTAACAGCAAATGTCTGTTTTTACGGATTGTTTTCATGTCAGTAGCTTCCAATTTGTTGTTTATTTTTTTAGAAACACAAACACTTATTAACTGCTCCTGTGAAGAAAGAAAAATCCAGATTTTTAGTATCTTAAATATCTGGCTACCTTGCTGGGAAAGGAAAAAAAAAATAACTTTTACTCCTTGATGATTGACAGCAGCACATCAAGAAAAGAAAAAATAAGCCACTTTCTTAATCACCCTGCCACATCCATGATATGCTAGATGCTGCAGTCAACTCTTGTAAGACCCATCAGATGAGACTTTTTATGATGTTTTCTGCCTTGTCCCTGACTGATTTACCATGTACTTTACATATATTTTATCCCCAGATGACTGCATGCTAATTATGTTTGATTTTCTACTACCCCCAAAACTATGTCCACTATGGTTATATTGAGAAACAGGCTGGCAGAGACCTCCTGGGAACATCAGCAGACCTGAACCTCAAATGGTGACTGTTTGTATTAGTCCGTTTCTGTTGCTTATAACAAAACACATGGAACTGAGTAATTTATAAAGAAAACGAAATTTCTTGCTTATAGTTTCTGAGGCTGGGAAGACCGAAGTCCATCTGGTGATGGTGACAGTGACCCAGGGGTCTTACATTGCAAGATGGTGAAAGCAGAAAGAGCAGAGAGTAACCTCCTCATTCACTCTCTTTTTAAAGCCCTCAGAACCACACCCCCGACCACCATTTTTAATCCATTCACCACTGTATGGTCCTACAATCCAATCACTTCTTTAAGGCTCCACTTTTCAATTACCATAATAGGATTTCCCACCCTCTTAACAGTCACAGTGGGGGATGAGTTTCTAATACATGAAACTTGTGGGACACAATTCAAGCATCAAGGAGTTTTGGGGGACATAATTCAATCCACTACACTGTTCCTTAGAGACAAATCTATTCTAAGATAAGGTAGTGCTTCTCTAAAGATACTGAGATTCATGACAGTTGATGACACATTGATAGATCCATTAAACAAGTTTTTTATTCATTCTCTTTTAAAAAAATTTTTAATTTTATTTTGTCAATATACAATGTGGTTGATTATTGTGGCCCATTACCGAAACCTCCCTCCCCCCTCCCTTTCCCCCCTCCCTCCCAACAACCTCATATCTGTTCACTTGTCGTATCAACTTCAAGGAATTGTAATTGTTGTGTCTTCTTCCCTCCTCCCCCCCAGTTTATTTGTGTATTTATTTATTTATTTTTAGCTCCCTTAAAAATAATTTTTAGACACCTACTATGTGCCAGGCACTGTACTAGGACTGGTGGGTATAGTGGTGAACAAGTCCTTATCTTCTTGGATCTTATAATCTTTTGAGAGAGACTGATAGGGGGGCAGATAATTTAACAAATAATTATTTTGGTAAGCTCCTGAAGAAAAGGTATGGGATGTTATGAGAGAAGCCAATGAAAAAGAGAGGCTAAGGGAAAAGGGCAAAGGTCCTAAAGATAGGCACATGGCTCATTTGAAATAATGAAAGAAATCTAGTGCATCTGGGGTAATGGGTGAGGGACATAGAAAATAAAAACATATAGAGTCATTTTACTAGTACAATTTGCTTACTTAAGTAGAGATTCTTTAAGAGCTATTCTAAAGCAGATGAATATGGTCTTTGGAATATTTTTACCCAAACATTTTATTTAGAAAATTGTCAAACCTACAGGCAAATTGAAAGAGTGATGCAATGCATACCTGTAATCCTCCATCTAGATTCAACAACTGTTAACATTTTTTCACATTTGTGTGTTCTATCTTGGTATGTATGTATGTACATGTATTTCCCTGAATCGTTTGAAAGTTTCAGACACCTTGACACTTCACTCTTAATTTCTTCAGCTGCATCTCCCGAGAATTTTAAGGACACTCTTCTACATAAATGTTACTGAACCCACGTCCCCCTGCCCACTGCTAAACAGAAACAAAAGACCTGAAAGTCAAATGTTGGTGATAATGGAAGGCAGCTTTATTCAGGAATGCCAGCAACCTGAAGGAGATGTTAGGTGAACCCATCTCAAAGCCTCAGACTTACTGAGGGGTTGTTAAGGAAGAGGAAGTGGGAAGTGAAAGGCAGGAGGGGGATGTTTAGGAGGCCAGGTGCAAATTCTTGCCAAGGCTCCATCTGGATTCTGTTCTCGTCTTTAAGATTATCTTAAAGTCCCGCAGGATTTTGATTCCTTGCTGGTGCCCATGGTTAGCCTCCAGACATCTGTTCTTGGAACTCTGCAAGCCTCAAAGAAGAACTGTTAGTTTTACAAGGTACTGCTTAGCTTTCAACGGTCTTGTTTTTCTACTTAGCAAGCAAGATAAGAAAGTTAGGGGATGGGAAGAAAGAGAAGAGGAAAAACAAATGTCTTCAAAAAATTTCCTACAGCCCAGGTAGTTCTAGGTCTCAACATGGCTTCAGAACTGCTCACTCCAGCATAACCACAGTACTACTCTCACACCCAAGAAAATATAGCTTTAGTGGGCTATATTTTATATATATACAATACACCCATTTCTAATGTACAATTCAATAATTTTTGATAGCTTTATTGAGGGGCACAAACATCATCATAAATCAGTTTAGCATTTTCATCCTCCCAGTAAGATCTCTCATCCCCAGGCAACCACTAGTCTACTTCCTGTCTCTATAAATTTGTACTTTCAGAAAAGTTGATAGCTGTATAGTATTCCACTGAATGAATATATCAAATTTTTCTATCTCTTTCCCAGTTAATTGGCATCTGTGTTGTTTCCAGCTTGTGTTTATTATGAATTAAGCTGCTATGAGCATTCATGTGCAAGACTTTATGTGGACATATGTTTTTATTTCTCTTGGGTAGATTCTTAGGATTGGATTTGAAAGGCCTTAGGATTGTTTATACTTATTTATTGAGAAACTACCAAAGTCTTTTCCAAAGTGACTGCACCAATCTACATTCCTACCAATAATATATGGGAATTCTTGTTTTTCCACATTCTCAACAACATTTGCTGTTATCTGTCTTTTTCTTTTTGATTGTGGACATTCTAATGGGTATAAAATGGTATCTTATTGTTAGCTTAATTTTTATTTCCCTAATGACCAATGATGTTGGACATCTTTACATGTATGTATTAGTAATTTGTATACTTTCTTTGGTGAAAATTTTGTTTGTATCTTTTGTCCATTTTTTGATTGGTTGTCTTATTATTGAGTTGTAAGAGTTCTTTGCATATTTTGAATATAAATCTTTTATTGGTTACATGCTTTGCAAATATTTTCTTCCTGTTTGTTGCTTGTCCTTTTACTTTTTTAACAGTGTCTTTTGAAGTGCAAACATTTTTAATTTTAATGAGAAACAATTTATCACTTTTTTTTATAACTGTGATATTGGTGTTGTATCTATAAAATCTTTTCCTAACCCAAGGTCTTAAAGATTTACTACTATGTTTCCTCCTAAAAGTTTTATTGTTTTAGCTCTTACATTTAAGTCAGTGATTCATTTTGAATTAATTTGAGTATAAATCAGTATAGGTTTTTAAAAAATGTCTTTTATCGGGTTGAGAAAATTCCCTTCTCTTCCTAGTTTGTTAAAGGTTTTTATCAAGAATGAGTATGGGGGGTGCAGAGCAAGATGGCAGAGCAGTGAACGTCTCCCTGCAGATGCATCAACTTGAACATCTACCTATGCACAAACAAAAATGAGAGAATTTATTGCCTCCACATCTGTCTTACAAGAAATGCTAAAGGGAGTTCTTCAGACTAAAAAAAGAGACACTAATGTATAACAAGAAAACAGCTGAAGGTATAAAACTCAATGAGAAGAGTAAGTATACAGACAATCTCAGAATCCTCTAATACTGTAAATGTGGTGAATAAACCACTTATATCATTAGTATGGAGACTAAAGTACAAAATTATTAAAATAATAACCATTAATTTGTCAAGAGGTATGTAATATAAAAAGATGTAAATTGGGATGTCAAAAATTCTAAATGTGGGGAGAAATGGAACTAAGGTATAGTGTTTTTAATTTTTAGTTTTTGGGGATTTTTTTCTGTCTTTTTGATCTAATTTAAGTTGTTATCAACCTAAAATATGTGTTGTAACCATAGATGTGTTTTGTAAGCCTCATGATGATCACAGAACAAAAACCTATAGTAGAACCACCAAAAATAAAAAGCAAGTAATTAAAACACAATACTAGAGAAAATCACCTAATCACAAATAAAGATAGCAAGAGAGAGAGAAAGGAAAAAGTGAACTATAGAAAAACTAGAAAAAAAGTAACAAAATGGCAATAGTTATATCTTACTTATTGATAATTACCTTTAATGTAAATGAATTAAATTCTTCAACTAAAAGACATAGAATGACTGAATGAATTAAAAAAAAAAAAAAAACCTAACTATATGCTGCTCACAAGAAATTGACTTCACCTGTAAGGGCATACATAAATTAAAAGTGAAGGAGTGGAAAAAGTTATTCCATGCAAATAGAAACCAAAGGAGAGTTGGGTAGCTATACTTATATGAGATAAAATAGATTAAACCAAAAGCTGTAAAAAGAAGACAAAGAAGGTCATTATATAATGATAAAAAGGTAAATTTACCAAATTTTTTATTAGCACATTTGTTGTTACAAATCATACTTATTCTTTATGCCCCTTATCCAATCTCTCCCCTTCCCTCTACATCCTCCACCTTGGTACTTCCCCCTCCCCTTCCTCCTCTAATAACCATAGATTTGTTCTCTCCGTCTGATAGATTAACTGTTCCTCTATTGGTCTGTTGCCTAGATGATCTGTCCAGTATTGAGACAGGTGTGATCAAGTCCTCCCCTATTATCGTAAATCAGATACTTCTACTATTCTCCAGTGTGCTTTGTGGAGAGAGAGGTCCTCTTCTTTTTTTCCCCCTTGTCTCTGCTGGTGCCTATCTTGTGTCAATGCAGTTGAGAGTCTGGCACACCATCTGCATGGTGGCTGTGACTGCTGCTATAGAGACTAGCCACTTTTGCAGCAGCCATGGCAATTGCAGTTGCTATGGTGGGCGACCCATGTGAAAATGGTGCTTTTGATGTGCACTTTACTTCATTATGGCTGGGTTTGGCTTCCCCGAGCTCCACACCTCGGGGCTCCCAGCTAGGCCCCAGGATGGCGGCAGCAGCTGGCCAAGTTGCAGCTGAGTTCAGCTTCCCCCGACTCCAAGCCTCATTCTAAGAGTTGTTATGGAGCAGTTGGCGGGAGAAGGAGAAGGGAAGGGGGAAGGGAAACAGGATAGGGAGAAGGGGAGTGTGATTGAGGCCCTTGGCCCCCTCCTCATTCCAGCAGGGGAGACCAGGGGGCTTCCAGCAGCAGCTGGGTCATACTGGGCTGGATGCAGATGTCAGGGGGTGTAGCTAAAGCCCTTGACCCCCCACTACCCTGGCTCGGGAGTCTGGGGTGCTTCCTGCGGCAGCTCAGTGGTCGTTGCTGGGCTGGTTGTGGATGACAGGGGGATGTGGCTGAGGCCCTTGGCCTTCCCTCCTCCCTGGCTTGGAAGACCATGGGGCTTCTGGTCCTCTAGGTTTCATGGTGTTCTTTGGTGGTGTTAGAACTTTATTAGTTAATATCAAACTTTTTCTCTGATCTATAGGTATCCTGTTTTTTCTTTCAGTTCTGTGTTGGATTATTCACTGTTCCCACCACTTAAACTCTGCACTGGAACTAATTTGTTGTCCTTTGCTTACATCTAAAATGGAGGAACTTCCTGTGGGGACCAGCACTTGAGCCCTGTAGTTGGGCTAGGCTAAATTGCTGATTTCCTGGGGAAGGCTTTTTGTGCAGTTCAGGTTTTAATGGTTGACCTTCTATGTACTTCCAGGTCTTGTGAGGTCCAGCACACCCAGGTTGCATGGAGACTGTGGTCTGGGCCTGAGTCTTTTCAGCAAACTGCACCCCATGAAATTCTATATTCCTGACCAGTCTCCACTGAGTGGTCCTGAGCTGAAAGGAGGGCAGATCAGCTGTCCATGCTGTGCCCCAGTGTTCCCCTAGTGGGCCCCTCCCCTCCACACTCCAAACATTTCCCATGGGACCATGTGATGGTCCCTTGTGATGACTCACAGGCCTCTGAGTGGCTCCTTTTTTCAGCTGTCTGTGACTTCTCATTCCTATGTGGGTCCACAGGAACTCTGTTAGTGGTTTTCCGGGTTTGGGGGCCACGAAGTCCCTCTTCTCCCCTGCCGCCTCCAAGCAACTTCATCCATAGGGCACAGCTGGCTTTTGTAAGCTCTTGCTCTGTGTGCTGTCTGGGGCCAAAGAGCCCGGTCATAGCCTACACAGGGTCATGAAGCCCTGCCAATAGCCCTCTGACACTAAAGATATAAATGCTGTGACCTTTCTGCCCTTTTCTCCTTACTGCTTGCACAGCCCTAGGCATAGATCACCGCTGCTTTGCTTTAGATAGCTGAGAAATGTTCCATTTCCTGGAAAGATTTGCCCTGTGATTTCTCCCAGAAAACATCTGCATGCTTCCTTATCTGCTGATTCCCTCCTACTGTCTACATAAGCTGTGACCTTCTGGCTAATAAACGAGACTTGATCAGAATACTGTCTTGTCTCCATTTCTCGCGTCTCTTGTCCCATCCAATTCCCACTTCCCACTCCAGGGTCTGCGTTGAATATCCCGCGGGTCGGGACAGTGTGCTCACCAGCTCCAGCCTTGAAGTGGCTGGGGCTCGAAATGGTCAGAGCGATCCTTTCTTTCTCTCACTGTGGCTTCTCCTGCCTTCACAAACTCCATAGGTCTCTTCTCCTCTTCCACTGAGCTCTAGTGGTCCCAGTTTGTCTGTCGATGCTTCTTACTAGTCATGAATTGGTTCATTTTTGGGAGAGAGTGATGCTGGGGGCCATCTATTCCAGCCAAGATGGGAAGCTCCCCCGCCAAAGGTTTTGCTCTTGCTTAAATTCAGTCAGATTTGAGGATTGGAAGGGTACACATTTAGGGATTAAGGCAGCTAAAGATTTTGAATATCTTACACATGGTGGGTGTCACAACTATTAGTTGTCTCCAACATGTGCTCTTCTCTTAGAGCCACCGATTTTTGGATGTTAAATCAACCTTGCAGTCCTGGGATAAATCTCACATGGTCATGGTGTATAATATTTTCTATATGTTGTTGGATTCAGTTTGATAATATTTTGTTGAGGATTTTTGCATCTATTTTTATGAGGGATATTGGTCTACAGTTTTCTTATGATGTCTTTGTCTGATTTTGATATCAGGGTGACACTGACCTTGTAGAATAAGTTAGGAAGTGTTTCTTTATCTTCCATTTTCTGAAAGATTTAGTGGAGCATTGGCATTATTTCTTTTTTACATGTTTGACAAATTTCACTGGTGAAGCCATCTGGGCTTCATTTTTGAAGAACTTTGAATTACTAGTTTAATTTCATTACTTCTTATAGGTCTATTCAGATGTTCTCCTTGTACTTTTTGAATCAGTTTTTGTATTTTTACCTTTGTAGGAATTAGAACAAACTTCACCTAAGTCATCTAATTAATTAGCTTTAAGTTTTTTGTAGTATTCTCTTTTATTCCCTTTAATTTCTGAGGGGTCAGCAGTAAAGTCCTTTTTTTGTTCATAGTTTTTGTGATCTGTATCGTCTCACTTGTATTCTTAGTATAGATAAAGATTTGTCATTTTGTCAGTCTTTTTAAAGAAACAGTGTTGATTTCATTGATTTCCTCTGTTTTTTTCTATTTAATTTATTTCTGCTCTAATATTTATTAGCTTCTTCCTCATGCTTGCCTTCAGTTTGGTTTGCTCTTCTTTCTTGAGATTTTTTAAGTGAAAATTTATATTATTGATTTGAGACCTTTCTTCTTTTCTAATACAGGCATTTTAAAAACCATTTCTAAGCACTGCTTTAGCTACAACCCATATATTTTGATATTTTGTGTCTTTATTTTCCTTCAGATCAATGTACTTCTTAATTTCATTGTAATTTCTTTTTTAATCTATGGATTATTTAGAAAAGTGTTCTTAATTTCAAAATATTTTTGGATTTCTGAAATTCCTTCTGTAGTTGATTTCTAATTTAACTTGATTGTGGTGAGAGAACATACTTTGTGCGATTGCAATTATTTTAAATTTATTAAGGCTTTTTTGTGGTCTAGTACATGGCCCATTGTGAAGAATGTTCCATTTGTGCTTTAATAGAATGTGTATTGTTCTGTTGTTATCAAACTGTTCATTAGATATCTGTTAGGTAAAGTTGGCTGATAGTGGTGTTCAAATTTTCTATGTCCTTGTTGATTTTCTGTATAGTTTCCTATCAATTATTGAGAGAGAAGCAGTGAAGTATCCAACTATTATTGTTAAATTGTCTCTTTCTTCATTTAATTCTGTCACTTTTAGTTTCATGTATTTTGGGACTCTGTTGTTATGTCCATATATGTTTATAGTTCTTATTTCTCCATGCTAAATTGAGCTTTTTTATTATTATATGATTATTGTTTGAAAAGCATCTCTATTTTCCCATGATTTTACTTTCAGTCTAATTGTGCCTTTGATTCTAAACTGTGTGTCTTTTTTTCAAAAACTTTTTATGTCTGAATTTATTTTCAATAAATGCACTCAAAAATGTGTTTCTTAGGGCTGGCCCATGGCTCTCTTGGGAGAGTGTGGTGCTGATAACACCAAGGCCAAGGGTTTAGATCCCTATATAGGGATGGCCATTTAGCTCACTTGAGAGAGCGTGGTGCTGACAACCCCAAGTCAAAGGTTAAGATCCCCTTACCAGTCATCTTTTTTAAAAAATGTGTTTCTTAAGGCAGAATATAGTTTGACCATTATAAAATCTACATTCTGCTAATTTCTACCTTATGATTAGAAGGTTTAATCCATTTAAATTCAATGTAATTACTATGGTAGATGTTACATCCACTACTTTGCTATTTGTTGTCTATATGTCTTCTGCCTTTTTTGTTCCTATGTTCCTTTATTGCTGCATTCTTTTATGTCATATAGATTTTTTAATTGAACCATTTAAATTTCTTTTTTTTAATTATAATTTTTGGAATTATTTTATTAGTGGTTGACCTGGGTTTTGCTATAATATCTTAAAACAATCTAGTTCATATTAATTCTAACTTAATTTCAATAGCAAAAAGATACTTTGTTCCAATATTGCTCCATTATTTCCCTATCCTTTGTGTTATTATTGTCATACAAATTATACATTTATACATAATACATTTACTTACATAGCTACCTTTAACTGTGCTCTTAATTTCTTGGTGTGGCTTTGAGTTTTATTCTGATGTTCATTCTTTCCAACCTAAAGAACTCTTTTTAATATTTCTTAATTTCTCTTTTTTTTTGAAGAATAGCCTGCAAAATATAGATTCCTTTTAAAAAAAAATAAAAGTGCAACATATCAAAATTTATAGGATGTGAGTTTCATGCAGTGCTTAGAGGAAAATTTATACTTATACACACCTATATTAAAAATAAGAAAAATCTCAAATCAGTAATATAAACTTCTACCTTAAGAAAATGATAAAACAAGTTACAAAATCAAATATAAGTAGGAAATAACAAAGAAATATATGAAATAGGGAACTAAAAAACAGTAGAGAAAATCAACAAAGTTGATTCTTTAAAAAGATCAACAAAATTGCAAGCCTTTATCTAGACTGACTAAGAAAAAAAGAAAGAATACCAAAATTACTAAAATCAAAAGTAAAGCAGGGGAATTATTACATTGTCATTATGTTTTTTTGTGATGGTAAGATTTAGTTTATTTCTCTTTCTCATTTGAGTTTTTTGTTCTACTGGTGTGTTTTGTTCTTTCTCGTGTGTTTGTAGTAGTGATTATTGTTTTTTGGGTTTCAGATGCAGGACTTCCTTAAGGATTTCTTGTAGGGCTGGTCATGTGGTGGTGAACTCCCACAATTTTTGTTTGTCCGGAAAATACACTATTTTCCCTTCATTTCTGAAGGATAGCTTTGCTGGGTACAGTATTCTTGGCTGGCAGTTTTTTTCTTTTAGTATTTTGAATATATCATCCCATTTTCTTCTGGCCTGTAGAGTTTCTATTTAGAAATCTGCTGTTAGTCTGATAGGGTCTCCCTTATAGGTGACTTAACATTTTTCTCTTGCTTCTTTTAAAATATTCTTTCTTTATTTTTGAGCTTTGCCAGTTTGACTATAATGTGTCTTGGAGAGGATCTTTTTGGGTTCAGTCTGTTTGGGGACCTTTGAGCCTCCTGGATCTGAAGGTCTATGTCTCTCCCTATGCCTGGGAAGTTTTCCATTATTATTTTGTTGAATAGGTTTTTCTTGCCTTTTCTTTTCTCCTCCCCTTCTGGAATACCCATGATTTGAATGTTTGTGCACTTAAGGTTATCTACTAGCTGTCTTATATTTTCTTCATTTTTTAAAATTATTTTTTACTTTCGGGAGAAGAGGGCCTTGGTGGCCCCCAGGCCAGCAAGACACTAACAGGGTTCCACTTGGACCCACATATGAGCAAAGAGCCACAACAACTGAAAAAAAGGAGCCACTCAGAGGCTGGTGAGTCATCACAAGGGACTGGAGCATGGTCTGTTCCATGGGCAGTGTTTGGAGAATGGATGGTGGGGGAGATGGGCCCACCACGGGAACACTGGGACACAGCATGGACAGCTGATCTGCCCCCCAATCATCACAGGACCACTCAGAGGAGACTGGTCAGGAATATAGAATTGTATGGGGTGCAGTTTGATGAAAAGACTCAGGCCCAGACCAGAGTTTCTACACAAGCCAGGTGTGCCAGATCTCATGAGAGCCAGAATTACCCATAAAGTCAACTATATTAATACCTGAGCTTCATAAAAAGCCTTCCCTAGGGAATCAGCAGCAAAGCAGCAATTTAGCTCAACCATAGAACTCAAGTTCTGGTCCCGACAGTAAGTTCCCCCATGTTAGACGTAAACAAAGGACAACAAATTAGTTCCAATGGAGTTTAAGTGGTGGGAACAGTAAAATCCAACACAAAACTGAAAGAAAAAACAAAGTACCCACCGCCAGAGGCAAAGTTTGATATTAACTAGTGAAGGTCTCATTTCATCAAAGAATACCTACCTATAAGAGCTAGAAGGACTGGAAGTCCCCTGGGCTACCAAACCAGAAAGGGTGGAGGTCTGGGAGCCTCAGCCATGCCCCCTGACACCTGCAACTAGTCCCAAGGGTGGGGGCCAGGGCATTGGCCACACACACCCAACACATACAACCACCCCAGCGATGACAACCGAGCCACCACAGGAAGCACACTGGGCTCTGCTGAGTCAGGGTGGTGGGGAGCCGAGGGCCTCGGCCATGCTCCCTGACACCTGCAACCAGCCCAGTGATGACCACTGAGCTGTGGCAGGAAGGGCCCGGGCTTGCCCAAGCAGGAGCAGTGGGGGGCCAATGGCCTCTGCCATGCTCCCCTGACATGTGCAACCAGCCCACCGATGACCACCAAGCAACAGCAGGAAGGGCCCCGGGTTCCCAAGCTGGGGTGGTGGGGGGTGAGGTCTTTTGCCACACCCCTCTGACATCTGCACCCAGCCCAGCAGTGACCAACCCATCACTGGAAGCCCCCCGGTCTCCCCTGTGGGATGAGGGGGGTGCCACAGGCCTCAACCCTGCCCCCCCGTCCTCCTTCTTCCCTCCCATTTCCTTCCCCTTTGCCCTCTCCCCCTTCCTCCCAAATGCTCCACAGCAACATCATAGAATGTAAAAAAATAATAATATTAATTTTTAAAAGTTTTTAAGAAAATAAAATATTTTTTAAAAGGTTAAAAAAATAAAATAAATTTTTATTTTACTTTTTTTTTCTGTCTGCCTGTGTTATTTCACAAAAACTATCTTCAAGATCAGAAATTCTTCTGTTTGTTCTGGCCTGCTGCTTAAGTGCTTGGCTGTGTTTTTCATTTCATTGAGCGAATCTTTCAGTTCCGTGAATTTTGCCACATTCTTTTTTAAGGTATTAATCTCTTTGTAAATTTCCTCCTTCATATCCTGGATTTTATTTTTCTCAATTCATTATGCTATCTAACTGAATCTTCTCAAATGTCAATGAGTTTCCTTAAGATTGTTGCGTAGAATTCCTTTTCAGTATTTTCAAGGGTTTCCTGCTCTATATGATCTGGTAATTGAGAATTACTGTATTCTTTCGTGGTGTTATATTTTCCTGGCTAGTATCTCTACATTGATGTCTAGTCAACTGGTAGAGCAGTTGCTTCTTCGGTTACTCTGGAGCGAGCCTTAAGGAGAGACACATCCTCTTCTTTTTTTGATCTCTGCTGGTGACTCTCCTTGTGTCAATGCAGTTGAGTGTCAGTGGCTGTGACTACTGCTGTGGTGTTGAGCCACTTTTGTCACAGCTGTGGCTGTGGCAGTGGTTGTGGTGGGCCACCCATGTGGAAGTGGTGTTTTTAGCATGCCCCTTGCCTGCTTCTGGGCAGGGTATGCTGCCCTTGGCTTCTGCCTAGGACTCCCTATCTCAGTTTATTTTTGAAATCTGCTCATTTCTCCTCTTTCTCAATACAGATCTCCCTTCTACTCATCAATGCACATGGTTTAAACATTGACATCCCAAGTTTCTTTTTAAGATTCTCCAATTAGCAGTCTCCAAATTGATTAAATTATAAAGAAAGAATCATATTGACTTTCCTATGTTTTGGGCAGGGTACATTGGCATAAGCTACTGAAAACAATGTCTTCAGCCAGGACTGTGGAGGCTACTTCCAAAAAAAGGGACATGGGTTAGGCACGCATTCCTAACATGTTCACCACAGCCTGAAACATACTAACAAATGATGATTCCATCCATAATTTTAACACCTTTTCAATTAAAACTTTCACATATCTTTATACGTTTTTTCAGGAAACCTTTGCATTTTAACATGTCCTTATCTCAAAAGAACAAATATGAAAAAATTAGGCTTTGAAACCATTAGGAAAAAGGAGCAACAGCTTTGAGGTTGGAGAAGGTTCATTTATTTTTTTATAACCTCCACTGACCATATGAATTTATAGCTACTAAAATAACAAAATATACTGTGTGTCTGATTTTCACAAAAGTGTATGAGAAATTCACTGGCTTTTGCAATATGGTTTTAGTATAACATTGCCTGTTGCAGATGCTATGTTTTTGGTTAGTACAGCTGAGAAGTGAGGGCTTTCTTCTTTCACCCAGCCCCCACCCATAGGAAATAAGCTCTACCTTGGACACAGTGCTTCAAAAATACTAGGGCCAGCCTATGGCTCACTTGGGAGAGTGTGGTGTTGATAACACCAAGGCCGCAGGTTCAGATCGCTGTATAGGGATGGCCAGTTGGCTCACTTGGGAGAGTATGATGCTGATAACACCAAGGCTGCAGGTTCGGATCCCTATATAGGGATGGCCGATTAGCTCACTTGGGAGAGTGTGGTGCTGACAACACCAAGTCAAAGGTTAAGATCCCCTTACCCATCATCTTAAAAAAAAAATGAAAATACTGGTGCCTCAATTGCACTTGCCCAGTTTATTAATAAAGTGGAGATTCTGCACCAAAGCCATTTTGATCCCAAGGAGACCGTGCACACATCCAAAGCTGCACCTTAGTTTGGAGGCTGGGAAGTCCAAGGTCCAGGGACCACATCTAGTGAGGCCTTCTTGGTGGGAACTCTACAGAGTCCTATGGCAACCAACATATCACATGGTGAGAATGGGCTCCTCAAGAGACTATAGAATTCTTAACAGTCTTTTTCTTTCAGCACTTTAATATGCCATCCTACCTTTTTGCCTTCATGGCTGTTAATCTTATTGAGAATTTCTTGCACATGATAAGTTGTTATTCCTCTTGCTTCTTTCAAGATTCTCTCTTTGTGTTTGACTTTTGAAGTTTGATGATATATGGAGGTGTGAATTTCTTTGAGTTTATCTTATGTGAGCTCAGTTTGTCGAGATTTTTAGATGTGTAGATTAATGTTTTCTATCAAATTTGGGAAGTTTTTGGCCATTATTTCTTCAAATTTTCTTTTTCTTCTTCTGCAACTTCTATTACGCATATGTTGTCATGTTTGATGATGTCCACAAGTTTCGAAGCTCTGTTTATTTTTCTTCATTCTTCTGTCTTTTTATTTGTCAGACTGAATCATTTCTGTTCTATTTCATTGGTTAAGTATTCTGCCAACTCAAATAGGCTGTTGAGCTCCCACTGAAATTTTTAGTTATTACAATTTTCAACTTCAGAATTTTTATTTGGTTATTGTATTATTTCTCTCTTTATTGATATTCTCTATTTGATTTGACATTATTGTCATACTTTCCTCTAATTTTTTTTGGACATGATTTTCTTAACTCTTCAAACATATTTATGATAGCTGATTGTAAATCTTTGTCTGATAAGTCCACCATCTAGGACCGATCAGGGGTAGGTTGTATTAACTGTTTTGTTTTTTTTTTTTCATTGTGCATGGGACATTCTTTCCTATTTCTTTGTGTGTGTTATAATTTTTCTGTTGAAAACTGAACATCTTAGATAATATAATTTGTCAGCTCTGGAAATCAGTTTCCCTCCTACACATGGTTTGTTGCTATTGCTGACCGTTTAGTGACTTTCCTGGGTTAATTCTGTAAAGTCTGTATTCCCTGTTGTGTGCAGTCACTGTCTCTACCTAGTTAGCTAGTGGTCAACTAATGATTAGTCAATGATTTTAATAGATATCTTGAGCTAGTAAGTCTTCCATTCTTTGCTGAGAGTGCTCTATGCATGTGTTGGGTCATGTCTTCATTGCTCAGCAATTTACAAGTCCACTTCAGCCTTCACTTTTTCCTTGCACAAGGCCTGAAAATCATTCACAGGTAAGTGGTTAGAGTCCTTTCAGATCTTTCCTGGGTATGCACACAGTCAAGCACGTGTGCACAGTCTTACAGGCCTTTGAATATATATTAGAGCTTTACACACCCCTGATGGACATCTGTTCCACAGATATTCCTGTTAAACTTTTGGCTGGGCTCTTCTTTTCCCAAACTGAAATTGTAGCTTTAGGCAACTGTGATATCTTGTGTTATCTTGAATGTGGATTGTTCAAGGTTGGGATTGGTACATTTAGTCTAGTTCATGGGTGTGGGCTGGTGGAGTTTTCTCTGTCTCTCCAATTCTAGCTTCATGAAGAAACCCAGACTGAATGATAAGATAGATTTCTGTGATCTTGGTGCTGAAAGATGGTGACCAGAGGGCATTGATTCTTAGTTCTCATCTGAATCTGTAGCCATCATGGGTTTTGTTTTAGTATAAGAAAAGAGTACATAATCTATGACTGGCCAACATATCTAATTTATACAGCTATCTGATTTCCAAATAGCTAACAGAGTGCTCGGCATGTTGAAGGCTTTTAATAAGTGCTTTTTAAATAAATAAATTACTAAATCATCATTGTATAAAAAGTTATTGCCTTCATCATAATTCAAACTGCAGGTTAATGTCACCAGAAAATTAAACAGTAAATATATAGAGATTCGTGAGCTATAAATTGTAAAATAGGCATCACTGTAGATTAAATACAGACAATTTCTACAGATCTTAGTTTGTATATGAATTGAATAAACTACTTACATAATTACAGAATTGCTTTAAAGACATGCAGTAAAAAATATCTTTAAAATTAAACAAATGTATATAGGTAGGTAAATGTTTGTCATTAGCAAGAGTGAAGTGAATAATGTGAGAATCAGCAAGTTTAGTCTTTAATAATTAGTGGGGAGGGGATAAAATTAGGCATTGTTCACAACTTTATTTTACCTGCCTAGATTTTGAGAAAATTACAGTTCTAAGAAAAGTGGTAATGATCTAGAGTACCTTTCACTTCTATATTGACAATTGTTATGTGAGAGAGCACAGTGTCAGTCATGGAAACAAAGGGAAAAGACAAAGGCAACTTGACTCATTTCAATTCATCTAGCTGGACATACTAGATCCCCAAAATAGTTCAATTTGTTCCTAATGGGACCAGCTGAGAGATCTTCTGACTTTTCCGGAATGCTAGTAATCTAGAGAGGGGACTGAGCCCTGTTCAGATCTCCATCTTCATTTTCACCTCATTTGAAAAAATGATTCACACAGATTCACCAATTATTAACAATTTCTGTATTTGGTTTCTGCCTGTATGTATGTACAACACACATGCACACACGCATACATATAGAAACACACACATTTTTTTCCTGAACCATTTAAAAGTAAGTTGCAGACATCATGTCCCTGTACCCCTAAATATTTCCATGAGTATATCCAAAGAGCAAGAACATTTTCTTATTTATATAACCTCAATATACTTATCAAATTTAGGAAATTTAACATTGATCCTATACTATTTTCTAATTTACAGTCTCTATTTCAATTTCACCAATTGTCCCATTAATGTCCTTTGTAGCTATTTTTATTTCTAATCCAGAATCACACATTGCATTTAGTTTTCTTTTCTCCAGTCTCCTTTAATTTGGAACACTTCTTCAGCCTTTCTTTGTCTTTCATGACTCTGACATTAGTTAACATGGATGTGTCTGATGTTTTCTCATTATTGGATTCAGGTTACACACTTTGGCCAGAGTTTTCCAGAAGTGATATTGTGTCCTTCTCAGTGCATTATATCATGAGGCATACTTTGTGGGTTTGTTCCATTACTGATGATATGAATGTTGCTCATTTGGTGAAGGTGATGTCCATCAGCTTTCTTTATCATTAAATTAATATTTTTCCTTTTCTAATTAATTAGTGCTTTTGTGGGAGATATTTGGGGTATATGTAAATATCTTGTTCCTCACTAAACTTGCACCTATTCTTGCCTGAATCATCGCCCTCATTTTAAAATAACTATCTGTTTAATCAGTGGAGCACAAGACAGACCCTAAATCAAGTTTTATAATTCTACTAAATTATCCTTGGCAGATGAAATAGCTGCAGAATGCCAGCAAACTTCAGACTATTTATTCAGTAGACTGATAAACTAACCAGTAAGGTGAAAGCTGCTGAGTATTTTTAAACAGAGCTATAGACAACACCAAAGAAAGAAAGAATAAATTCAGGCTGAGGCTGGAGCCTGGCAAGTACTCAGGTCTCATTCACCTGCTACTCAGTGCCAGATAAACCTTGACTAGGACTTATGTTCAGGACTAGGAGAACTTTTCTCTTCTCTGATGGGTTACTGAATGTTTATTTTTAAAATGTACTTTAGTTTTCAAGGCTGAGGTTTTTTTCCTGGGAAGAAACTTTTCTTGTTCATGAGAATCTTTGGCATTATAAAGGAAGTATACAGGCCACACCCACCCTGTGCCCCTCCAATGCCTGGCAACGAAGGGCAGAGAGGTCTCTGGCTTCATGGGGATGGCTGGGTTCAGGCTTTCTTTGGCTGCTTGCATATGGTACTTTCCTTCCTCTCTAAAGAGAACATTTGCTTTATATTTATTGGTCCAGTGTGGTATGGTTCCTTGGCATACATCATACAAAAAGTGGTGATTCAGAAAAAAGACCTCAAATCAGGTGGTTGTTCCATGACAAAGTTCTGCTGGGCTTTTCTCGGTATCTGTGGCTCCAGGATGGAATTATTCTCACAGCTAAATAACAGTAGATTCATTTCCATTCATTTGCTCACAGTCAAACACAATTAATACTCTGTGTTTGCACAAAGTTTGTGTAGGAGGAGAGACTCCATAGCATTAGTCATGAAGAAGACTGATGATCAGAGTGTTCTTCAAGCTAAACATATAACAACTTGATGTCAAGAGACTAAGCCTAGTTTTCATTAAAATATAATTAGAGTACAATGAAGTGCACATATCTTGAGCATTTGATGAGTTTTGAAAATTATATACAGCATGCAGCACCATCAAAAAAAAGATATAGAACATTCCCATCACTCCAGAAAGTTCTCTCTTGCCCTTCTCCAGTCTATACTCACCACCCAGAAGCAGCCACTTTTCTGATTTCTATCACCATGTTTCTTTGCAAAGTAGCCAATATTCTAACTGATATCTCAAAGGGTTGGTTATGCCTATTTTTGATCTTCATATAAAAAGAATTACATAGTTATGTATCCTTTTGGGGGTCTAGATTTTTAAAGCAACATTGTCTGTGAGATTCATCCTTGTATTACTAATTATTTTTATTATTGCCATGTAATATTTCCCAATATTATTTTGAAGCAAATCCCAGACATCGTATCATTTCATTTACATTTCAGTAGATAACTCTCAAAGATAAGGAGTATAAAAAGCCCCTGTATTATCACAGCTAAGAGAAGTCAGTACAAATGCTCTGACCTGACCTGGATCCTCAGTCCAGTGGGGATATTGAGGATTGTGGCCCAGGCTGTCAGGAACACTGGGGTTTTGAGTCTTGCCTGTGGCAGAGGGGTGAGGGGAGGAGGGCGTTTAACAACCCTTAGTGGGGTACTGGGGAAGGAAAAGACATAGAGAATGAGGGAGGGGGCGAATGATGTTATAGAACTTAGTTGCAGCTTGATAAATACATGTGGAATTAATGAGTGACAACATCAGGAACGTTGGATGGAAAAATACCTGGTTTTTCACTCCTTCTGTCTTTTAATCATGGGGTTTCCAGCCCCTGAATCATACTTGTGTACCCTAAGCATTTATTCTTCTTACCTGTGTTTATTTTGCTTAAAGATTCAACTAGCGGGACTTAGGACACACAATATCTCTCAATTCAGAATACCTTTTCTTCTCTGTTTAAAACCCATCTTTAGACACATACCCATGCCGTCTTTTTATTGGAATTTAATTTTGACTAGAAGAGATCGATCTCGTTCCCCGGTTACTATGAATATACCTGCACACCGTTTTTTTCTTGTTTTTTTTTTTTTTTTTTTTTTTTTTAAATATTTTCCATTTTAATTTTCTATTCCAAAAAAAATGGTGTGTATTGACCCAACCCGGCATGCAAATCAGTAACAGCACATTTCATGTTCTTGGTATATTTCCCCATGCTTGCATCTATTTCTGCAGCCCTCCTGCTGTTTTCCTGCCTGTGTGTTCCTTTATTCTGTTGATAGCTTTCATTTTGGTCTCCCCTTCGCATCTGGCCCTTCAGGCTGGGCTGCGGTTCCGCGCTGTGGTTGGGCTGTTCAGTGATTGGACTCTCTCCAGCCCCCACCAGATGCTGGCTCTTTCTGCAGCAGGAAGATGAGCGTAGGATGTCTTTCTTATGGTGTCTGAATGATGTATTTTGCTTTGAGTGCAAAAGCCCATATCAACTTCAAATGCTATCTGTGCTCTGTTTTTAATCATCATCATCATCATCATCATCATAACAACAACAGTAAAAACAATAATAGAAAAAACCTCACAGTTTTAGAGCCATCTTAAGCACAGCCTTCCTCCTTGGCTATTATCTTTCAATAATATTCAAATAGGTCTCTGAATTGCAAACACGTCTATGCATTGCAAAATGTCTTCATGAATGTTCTGTTCTGCTAACATTTTTCCCTGTGCTATTATGAATTATATCATATCTCTCTCTCAATAGAAGTGAAAATTTTAAAAATAGAATTGTTCTAGCTGATGACAAGAATAAATGTTCCTCAAGCAAAAAAAAAAAAAAAATTAACTACAGTCATCACTCTGTAACTGGGGGATTGGTTCCAGAACCCCCCAATACCCAAATCCAAGGACACTCAAGTCCCTGGTATAAAATTGTGTAGTATTTGCATATAATCTATGCACATCTTCCTGTATACTTTAAAACATCTCCAGATTTCTGATAATATCTGATATAATGTAAATGCTATATAAATAGTTGTTACACCATATTGGGTCTTTAAAATTGTTTTCTTTTCAAATATTTTTGATTCGTGATTGGTTTGAATCTGTGGGTGCAGAACCTGTAGATACAATGGGCCCACAGTGCTACAATGGCAAGAGGCTAAGCCTAGGTTTTGTTAAAATATAATTAGCATACAACAAAATGCCCATATCTTAAGCATTTGATGAATTTTGACAATTGTATATACCCATGAACCACCACCAAAACAAAATATAGAACATTTCCATCACCCCAGAATGTTCCCTCCTGTCCCCTTCCAGTCAATACCTACCACTCAGAAGCAACCACTATTCTGATTTTTACCATAAAATGGTTTTGCCCATCCTTAAACATTGTGTAACTACTATGTGAGAACTTTTGTGAATGCCTCTTTTTTTTTCACTTGTTACCATGTGTGTGTGATTTTCTCATGTTGCTGTGTGTACCTATAGTCCATTCCCTGTTATTGCTGAGTAGTATTCCATTGCATAGTCATACAGTTCATTTATCCATTCACCTGTTGATGGGCATTTGGATTGTTTCCAGTTTGGGACTATTTTGAATAAGGTTGCTTTGCTATGAACACTTGTGTACAAGTCTTTGCACAAGTGTGGCAGAAGACTCTAAGATGGCCCCAATGATCCCGCCTCCTAGTATTCCCCTTGTATAATCCCCTCCCTTGAGTGTGGTAGGTACCGTGACTTCCATCTAAACAGTAGAATTTGGTAAAGATGATGGAATGTCACTTCCACGATTACGTGGAATTGCATCTTCCATCTTGCCAGAGGTTGCTGTTGACTCTTTTGCTGGCTTTGATGAGGTAAACTGCTCTGTGGAGAGGACCATCTGGCAAGGAGCTGGGGGCGGCCTCTGATCGATGGCCAGGAAGAAATTGAGGCCCTCAGTTGAGAGCCAGAAAGGAACTGAATCCTTTCAACAATAAGTGAGCTTGGAAGTGGTTCCTTCCCTGGTTGAACTGCAGATGCCTTGATGGCAGTCTTAGGAGAGAGGCTGAATGAAGCAGGGGGCCCAGCTAAGCTGTGCCCAGCTCCTGACCCACAGAAACTGTGAGGTGATAAATGTGTGCTCTTTTAAGCTGCTAAGATTGTGGTAATGTTACACAGCAATAGATAACTAATACAGTGGGTACATGTTTTTCTTTCTTTCGGATAAATATCTAAGAGTAGAATGAGTGGATCATAGGGTAAGTGTACATCTCACTTTCAAAGGAACTGACAAACTGTTCTTTAAGTGGTGTGTATTTTTACACTCCCACCAGCAGTGTTTGAGAGTTCCACTTGCTCCACATCCTTGACACTTCGTGTTGCCAATGTTTTTGAATTTTCCATTCTGTTTTTTTTCTGGAATCATTGTGGTTTTTAGTTTGCATTTACTTGATGACTCATGAGTAATAAACCTGTTTTAACCGGTTGCAAAATTTTGTTCAAATTTTGTTTTCCTTCTCAAATAAATACGTCTTATTTCTTGGCTTAATTCTTTGTCCTTGTTATTTGAGATATAAAGATAAAAAGACAAGATTCATGTCTTAAGGAAACTCAATATAATGAACAGATCAACATACTATTATATATAAAATACAAAATGGGGAATAGAGGACATGAGGTATATGTTATATGTAGAAAAATGAGTAATTCAGTGTACTCATTGCTAGGTGAAGTAGCATGTGCTATTGTGCTGTAAGTTAGGTATTTATACATGTCATGTTAATCTAAGGAGTCTGAAACTTACAGACTACTACCGGTTGGGATGGGCTAGGCTGCCACAGTAACAAAAAGTCCACCATGTTTCACTTGCTTGAAACAATAGAAGTTTATTTCTTGTTCATATACATATCCATCATGAGTTGGTCTGGAACTCTGGTTTGCATCTTTGTTGTTTTAATTGTAGAACTCTGGCTAACAGAGTTTCCACCAACTTGGAATATTGCTGATCACTGTGGTAGAAGGAGAAAGCACAGCAAAGCTTGCACAAGCTCTTGAAGGTTCACCTAGGAGTGACACATTCACTTCTGCTCACTTTTATTGGCCAGGGGATTGGCTCCAACAGGACAGGGAAATACTGTATAATACTGCTATCCAGATATTAAATAATTTACTCTAAAAGGCAAAATCAGGACTTAGGCCAAATTTTGTGATTCTAAACTTAATGCTTTTCTCCTTAAACCACAGTTGTCCCAAATGATCCTTAAAATCATAGTTTCATTTACTTACTATTTCCATAGTTTTCTGTTCTATTTCTAAGGCTGAAACAGTCCCTTATTCATTTTTCATCAGGAAGCATCAGAGATCTCATGTAAAAAGAGTTTATTTATTTAGCATGCCTGTTTATTTATGCACAAATGCATATTTTCAATTTCTTCCTTTCCAGTTCAGAAAGCTCTGTTGGTAATGAATTTCCATCAAAGTAGTGCAAGATTGGAAAGTAAAATAAGCTTTGTCACATTTTCTAAAATAATCAGCACAAACCCAATGTGAGAACCAAACAATTATTACCTCCAGAATCAGCCCCAGATTATTAAAATGCAATTATACTCTGAAAAGTAACCCAACAGGGGGTCTTGTTTACTTTTTCTCAGTCATTTTCACAGTAGATTTTCTCAGGGTCTAGGGGACACCCCATCCACGCTCTCCTAATATCTGAACAATACTGTAGATTCACACAGTACTCCAGGATACAAGAATTTGTTTTTTCCTCAATTGGTTTCAAAGCTACCAATCATATACTAAATCAGATATGGTCACATATGACCTGTAGATGTGTTTTATATGACTCACATAGTGTTTGCAATTGAAAGAGAGAGAGAGAGAGAGAGAGAGAGAGAGAGAGAGAGAGAGAGAGAGAGAGAGAGAGAGAGAGAGAGAGAAAGAAAGAAAGAAAGAAAGAAAGAAAGAAAGAAAGAAAGAAAGAAAGAAAGAAAGAAAGAAAGAAAGAAAGAAAGAAAGAAAGAAAAAGAAAAGAGCTGCCAATACTTCAAAATCTTGCATACAAGTTTGGATTTGCAGTTTCTTTTGGAAAACTGGAAGAGCAGGCAACTCTGGTCCCCGTTCCTATGTGGCAATACTTGGCTGACCCTGAGTGACAGCTGCCTGTTTAGGAGTGCCATGTGTTGTCCAGATCCTCACAATACCCACTTGGGACCTCTTCACTCGTGGGCACAGTGGAACTCGGCATTTCTCAGCATCTCTCGCCCTGATTCTCTACAGTTTTCCCAGTCCCAGCTGTCATAAGCCACTTGGAGCCCTGAGCTGCTCAGCAGGGGAGCTTCCGTAAGAGCCTCCTGTAGGGCTAAGAGCCAGATGCCATAGCAGCAGGTACCAGTGAATGCAGCCTGGGGCCGTGCACAGTTCCCTTGGCTTCCCTGACAGATTTTAGGCAATGCCGGAGTTCTTCCCTGACTTGGCTCCCCAGCTTGCCTTTCTGCTTCTGCCCTCATTACAGTGATAGTCCAACCCCTCTTCAGTCCTGTGAGGTATACAGATACTCAAAGCTGGCTGCAACCTTCCCTTCCTTCATAGTCCTTTCCTGGCTGGGACCCTAGGCTTCTGCTCACCTGCAACCTCAGCTCACAGCCTGCTCACCTCCTCTAACACAGCTCAAGCTCTCAAGTGAGCACAGGACTGCTTCAATTTGTTATTGACTTAAATTTTGTTATTTATTTGCATAGCATAAATACATAACAGGATCTTTGTCTCAGGAAGCTGGATGATGAACTGACCAATGGGACAGAATAGATAGTCCAGAAACTGACCCATGTATCACTGGGTTCATGACAAAGGTGACACTGCAGTGTAGTAAGGAAAGGTTTGTCTTTTTAATAAAAAAGTTGGATCAATTGTATATCTATATGGGAAAAATGACTATCTTTACCTCTACCTCACACAAATACAAAAATCAGTTCCAGGTGGGTCACAGATCTGAAATGAGCAGGCCTCTGGAAGGATACATAGAAGAGCATCTCCATGACCCTGGAGCAGCGTTTGTTTATTTAGTTCTTCTTTTTAGTCATTTAACACAAAGTGGGATTGAGAGCCCACAATATACTGGGCTATATGCTGGGCAGCACGAATGCAAGAGTGACAAAGACATAGTCCTTGCCCTCAAACAGCACACAGTTTAGTTGGGGGAAGAGACAAGGAACAGGTGACTACAACTCAATGTGAGGAGACCCGTAACAGTACGTAATGGGAGCCCAGAGGTGGGGGTTCCCAGTCCTGCCCAGGGGTAGGTTGAGGAAGGGCTTGTGGAGGAGGCGATGCATGAGGGAGGAGTCAGCCAGGAGGGGTGGGCGGGAGGGCATGCCAGGCACAGAGACCAGCACACGTAAAGGCAAGGAAGAGCAGGGCACACGGATTGCTACCCATCTCTTCAAAATGTGTAGGAATTCTCTTGGCTTATTTGCTGGCTTCTTTCTGAGAAGTCTCATGTGTTTGTTTAGCACATTCACCACCACATGATGTGATTTCAAGCACAGTTATTGTTATCCTAGTTTTACGGGTGGAGAAAGGTGGATTTGGAACACTTGGATGACTTACCCAAGTCCACCCAGCTCTCCTGTAGAGATGGCGGAATTAGAACTCAGGTCTTTGGATACCTACTTTTGTATTCTTCTCACTATGCCGTGTGGCTGCTAGTTCAGCCCTGACCAAGCCTTTGGGACATCACAGAGCCTTGAAGGCTTTAAGGGAAAGAAGGATGTTCCAAGCAGTCTTCTGGCCAGGTTTACAATGAGCCAGGTTAGTGCCTAAAGGCTTCCTGGCATGGATAAAGCTAAGGGACTGGCACAAGGAAGGCTATATGGCCAGGATCTCAAAGGGCCACAGGGGTGCTGAGCCAAAAGTGTCCATTTTACACTATGGCTCTGTTTGTAGGGAGGTGGCTCTGGAAGAAAATGCACAATTGGATGCCATGGCATACCATGCCACAAACCTGCCACTAGGTGGTGCTCAGATGCAGGCATAAACCAGTAACTGGAGACCCGTTAACTTGCACAGAGAGTAGGAAGGTGATTGTGCTGGTATCTCTGACAGAAACCGTGGTGGAGGCGGGGGTCCCTAGACATACACAGGACGACAGTCTCCGCTTACAGGCCTGCCAAGATCTGCCATGTTCCATTTGCAAACATTGAGCCGAATGTCCCTGCTAGCCTCATGAGGTTTGTGTGCCTTGAAACCAGCAAGGAAGCTGGAAGTAGGAGCCAGGTGTCTAATCCTTGCTCTGTCTGCATTTACCTCTGGGGGGCTACAAACAGCTGTATTTGGACTTTGAAAGATTATGGTAGCCCCCCCTCCCCCACATATGCAAAACATAACTCTGCCCACAAGACCCCAAATGTGCATGGTGCCAAGCTGCAAAAAGTGTCTTTCTAGATTTTCTGATGGTGAAATTCTGGTTGGACTCATCAGATGGCCCTTTTCTGGTGCCCTGTTTTCACATCCATCAGGAAATCCATGTGTGTGCCCTATTCTTTTCTCCCTTTCTGGTACCCTGTTTTCACATCCATCAGGAAATCCATATGGATGACAAGCAAATTTCTTGGTACTTCAAAACCTCAGTTTTCTCATCTATGATGTGGGGAGAGCTTGCTCCTCCAAGGGCTGCTGTGAGCATCACGTGAAAGAACAGGACCAAGAGAGCTTTGCAAACTATAGAGTGCTCTCCATGCTTCTCGTGGCTCTATTTGTACACTAAGTCTTTTGTGATGCTAATTATGCCCCCTCCTCCTTCTAGACAGCATTTATCATGGGCCAGGCGTGGGTCTAAGTGCTTCGTTATCCAAAGATCTCACCACACCCTGTAAGGTACATGCTTCTATAGCTCCTTCAGGCTAGTTACTAGCAGAGGGAGCTTCAAACCCAGGCTTGTGGCTCTGGAAATTTGAATTCTGGGGCCTCACCATTACCCTAGATGGCCTCCCCTGATCAAAGAAAAGTTGCTGAACTAGAAAACCATGTGCCTTCCTTTCCACATATTCATTTACTGCCAGACGGAGGCTTAAAAGTTGTTCTCCCTGTGGTTCTCACCTCCCTATACTCACCTCCAGCCTCAAGTTGGCTCCTGTTAGGAATAGCGACACTTCCAGAATATATTTGTCACTAACCCATTCAGGCCCTGTTGAATGGGATCATGCTGGGTGTGCAGAATTAGAAAATACACAACTCTTCCTCAGGCAGCAGGCTCCTCACCACCCGACAGTGTCACCTCCCACCTTGAACCAGTGAGGTGGCTTGTGATGCACCCTCCCCTCCTCCTCCTGTCCCAAAGAGCCTACGAAGGTCTGCGGGCTCCCAGGTCACAGAGCTTCATCCATGAGATGGAAGAGGGTCTTCACTAGATGGACACTGGATGTGGTGCCTTTTCGTTTTTGTAATTTCATGGAGAGATGCCTGTTTTTACAAGGTTCATGATTAGCGTTTGAACTTTAAATTGATTTGGGGGGCTGTTGTGAAAAGGGGGAGGGATAGGAGATGTATTTTGTAACTGTATCAAGCTATGGCACCAGCACTGAATTAAAGGAAGGAAGCCAGCTAGACAGAAAGGGCACTGGTTGTTAAGGTCCCCTTTGGTCTAAGATTCTGGGATTCAAAGACTGGGTCCCATTCATTTGTTTTCATTAAGGTATGAATGACCGATACATTGTGCGGCTCTCCTCACGTTTTACATAGGAGCTATAAACAAGGCTTCTCTCAGCCAGATTCTCTAGCCATCATTCCAGGAGCAAGCAAAGGGAGCTGCAGTGCTGCAGGGAGTCCTCCTCCAGCACCTAGCTGCACACATGAGTAACTTCAGCCAACCGGTCCAGGAAGAGGGAGTTCTAGGAAGTCACGCAGGCCAGGGCGGACTTGAAGCCATGGTTCAGTGACACTTCCCTGGGTCCCCATGAGCACTCTGACCAACTCATACTGGAATGATAAAATTGACTCCTCTCCCTGGGTGCCCCGGGGAGGGAATGGGCCCGAAAGGAAAACTCTTCTTCTCTCAGGATAACCCCAAAGTCCTGTGGTCAGGTCTCAAGTCCCAGTTTCTAATGCAGCAAATGTGGGCCCTGAACACAAAGGCAGTCATGTGCTGATGTGAAGTGATTAGGGGATCAGCCAGGTATTTGCTAAGTGCTTTCCAGCTGGAATCTACACAGGAAGACAGGCCAGTGGTGAATGACTGCATGGGGAGGCGACATCAGAGCAACAATGCAGGGGTGATGGTGAGGTGGGAGCTCAGAGCAGGGGCACCCAGCCTGTGCAGGAGGGGGGCTGAGCCTGGCCGACAAGTCGGAGTTGGTCAAGTGAGGAAGGGACAGAGGGTTTTCCAGGCAGAGGAGCAGCTTTTGCAGAAGTCCAGAGCAGATTTGCTTTGCTGGAGAAGGAGCCCTGTTGAGAGATGAAGTCAGAGAGGTGAGCAGGTCACTTAGGAGAGTTCAGAGAAGGAAGGAAGAACCAAGGGTACACTACAGAGTCGAAAACCAACAGCACTGGCAGAACACCCAACACTCTCAGGAGCATCTGGTCTCGTTTCCGTGACAGCTGGGACCTGGTAGGCCAGAGGGCACAGAGCAGGGTGATCCTGCCTGAAGCAGTGAGGGCAGAGGTCCTTCACATAAGATTAAACACAAATCACTAGGAAGGTCCTCGCCATGCCCAGCCCCTTCTAAAGGGCACTGATCCTAAGTGTCACTGTGATTTGCAGCTGCAGCCAAACGGAAGTCTCTAGTTGGCATGGTGTTTACGGAGTCAGTCCCTGTGAAAGCGGCAGAGGCTAAAACAGCCAGGACAAGAGGAGAAATGCAGGGCCATCAGCAGATTCCAGAGGCCAGAGGTTGGCCAGGACACTCATTGCTCTAGAAATCCTCTCAAACCCTGTCTCAGGGACTGGCCCTCTGCAGGTACTGGTGTGTGCCAATCAAGAAGCCTCCCCACAGCCCCATGGCAGGGGTAAAATCCCAATCCAAGATCACACCCAGCATGAGGCAACAGGAATGCACCTCCTATCCCAGCTTGGCCACGAGGGCTTCATAGGCTAGTGGGTATCCTCCTTGCTGGTCTGGTCATTTGGGTATCTGAGCTCCAGCTCTAGTTATACCATTCCATCTTCCCTGAGCAGGAATCTCAGTGTTGGCCACAGCACACAGGGTCATGGAAGGGGCAGTGGTGTCAAATGCCACTACTGGATAAACCAGTTGCATCCAGTGGGCAAATTGTTCACCTTCTCGGGACGTGTGATTTCTCATCTGTGAAAGGGGCTGAGGTCTCCACCTTGCATGGTTAAAGATAGAATGAGACAATGTGCATAACGCTAAGGCCCAGGCCCAGCTCAGTCCTTCCAGCCATGGTCTGACACCTTGCAGAGGAGAATTCTCCTGCCACCCTGGGCCAGATGGACAGGAAGTCTCCACTAATTTGCAGAGGCCAGGCTGAGTCCGGGACCCCAGCCTTGGCTTGCTTCCCAGCCACCCTGTGGCTTGCAGCCTGCAGGGGGCAGCAGCAGGACACACAGCCCAGGCCTGGCCTCTCCCAGCCCAGGCTGCTTAGCTCTCCCTGCAGAGTCAGGGCTGGGAAGTTCTTCTCTGTGCAGTGAATGCAGCCTGGGTTGGTTTGTTTTTAAATGGGTGATGTTTGAGGTTCCTTTATGAAAGCCTTTCACATCTGGCATTCAAAGAAAATAATCAGTCTAGACTATCAGGTCCGATAGCAGCTTGTATGAAATTTAGGTCTGACTTTCCAGTAAAAGTGCCTCCCTGCTCCAAGCCAGCTCCCACCCTCTCCCTCCTTCTCTTCTTGTGACCTTTTATCTCAGCGGGAGCCCTGACTAGAAAGAGTGTTCTGGAAATATGGTGTGTTTCTCATTAAGTTTCTGCAGCATAAAAGTCACGTGATACAAAGCTCTTCTTCCCCCTCTCCTTTCTTACCCTATGTATCTACAATAACTCCTGTGGCTTCGGTTTTATTTAATTTGAGATGATTGAAGACTGAAATCTTGTTGATATGAAGATTTACGAAAATCTGTTCCTAGGGTGCTGGTGGTGTGTTTGGTTTATTTTTCCTTAGCATTGAGGTGGTCACACAGAACTCCAAATCTAATCAGTCCTCTGCTAGGGCCCAAATGCCCAACCCCTTCTTTTTCCACATCTGTACATTTCTTCACAATTTGAGCCTACAATTTGGGAGATTTTAATGCTGGGTGGGCCCAGACTTTTGAGGGGGCCCTAAGGTGTCTCTGGGGGGCTGCAAGGAGACTTGAGGCTCTAGGAGGGTCATTGTCTTCAACAGCTGCTCCCTCCCCTGCATCTGTTGAGAGGCTCACATCTGAGCCCAGTGGTCTGCAGCAGCAGAGTGTAGTAGACAGAGAGAAAGAGAGAGAGAGAGAAGAGGCCATAGGTCCTGACAACTGCCAAGTCTCCTTTATGATTTCCTGGGGCCAGAGGCTGCAAGCCCTGCACTGCCTCTGTGACCGTAAAGCCGTGGGTTGGAGTCTGTGCAGCTGCTATCTCACAACAGGTCCACAGCTTCATGCCTAAAGCACAGGCCCATGAGAGTATGAATCGAGTCACACCTGTGCAGTCCCCCTCCTCACCCACCTCTCTGCAGTGCCCAGCCGCTGGACGCCTCTATCCTCCAGCCCCTCACCTCGGTCTTTGAAGAACAGCAGGGTCCTGGAGCTCCCAGGTCAGCCTCCTCCTCACTGCCTCATGGCTGTGGAGTGATCCCCAGGCAGGAATGCTGAGGGGCTGGCAGGATGCCTGGCTTTCTGCCGCCTTATCCTTCCCTCCACCTCCTGGGGACCATGTCTCTGTCAGTTACCAACATTCATAGGCACCTTTACAACACAGCCCTACCCACTTGAGCTTCAGTTCTGAACAGCAGGATAGAAACAAGCAGGGCGTCCACTTCTGACTGCAACTAACTCCCAGTGAGACCTCGGGCAAGTCCCTTCCACCCTCCACGCTTGTCCTTGTCTTCTCAGTCTGGGGTGGATCTGAGGATTGCTAAACTCCCTTCCAGCTCAAACAGTTTGTGGCAGGATCAGCAAACTATTGCCCACAGAGGCCTGTTTTTCTGCATAAAGTTTTATCGGAACCCAGCCACACTCATTCATGTACATATGGTCTGTGGCTGCTTTCACGCTACCGTGGCCAAGTTGAGTAGCTGTAACAGAGCAGCAAAGGCCCTTTACAGAAAAAGTTTGCCAACCTCTGGTCTATGGCTTTAATTTAAGTTTATTTTCTGTGGAGTGAGGCAGAGTTGTTCCGAGAGCCATGGTAATTTTGTTCTGTGGAACGAGGACCGGTCACTTGAATGAAGCAGAGGAGGCTGCTCTAGGATCCCAGCCAGAGAGGAGGTGAAGCTGTCAGCTCAGGCTACCCTGCAAAATACCACAAACTGGGTGGCTCAAACAACAGAAGCTGATTTCTCACAGTTCTGGAAGCTGGAAGTCCATGAACTAGGTGCCAATGAGGTAGATTTCATTCTGAGGCCTCTTCTCTTGGTTTGCAAATGGCCACCATCTCACTGTGTTCTCACATGACCTCTTCTTTGTGCGTGCACAGCAAGAAAGAGAAAGCATGCAAGCTCTTCTTACAAGGACACCAATTCTATTGGATCAGGGGTCTGCCCTTGTCACCTTGTTTAACCTTAATTACTTCCTTACAGGCCCTGTCTCCAAATACAGTCACATTGGGGGTTAGGGCTTCAACATATGAATCTTGGGGGACACAATTTAGTAGGAGAATGCTCATCCTTTTTTCAAGAGACTTTCTAATTTTGCCAATCTGACAGATGGGGAAACTGGCCATGGGAGGTCAGAAGCTTGCTCTGGGTCTCAGGGTGGGTTCCCCAGAAGCGAACCCTGAGAGGAGGATTTATGTGCAAGTGAGGCACTGAGGAAGTGCTCCCTGGGGGATTCACAAGGGAGACAGGGAAGGCAGAGCAAGAGCTCAGGCCAAGTCCCACAGCGGGTAGCTTCATCCCGAGTCTTCAGGGGAGCTCTGAAGTGTGCATTACATTCCAGAGTCTGCATCTGCATCTGTCAGTCATTGGCTGAGGGCTCCAAGGCATTTCCAGTCTCTGCAGGTGTGGGCAAAACAGCTCAAGCCGCCTGAGGGAAGTCCTCCAACCTGAGGGAGTTGTAGGTGCAGGAGACAGAGGCAAGATCACAGAGAAGCCAGGGGAGGGCCTCACAGCAACTGCAGAAGGGATTGGAGGGTGTCTGGGCAGAGCATTGCCTGTGCTGCTATATCCCACAAGGAAAAGTCTGAGTCAATAACAAAGTATATGTTGAAGAGTGTCCAGGCTCAATCTGGTAAAACAAAATTTGACACATCTGCAAGAATGTTCTAGGCTTGGAAGTCATATGAGGAAGGGACTAAACCTTTTGTATTCTCACATTCCCAGACCTAGCACACATAGGTGCTCAGTTAGGCTTGAGAACTGTTTGGTGAGTGAGTAACTAGATGCCTGGAGAGGAGATGGAGTGATGGACAACAGGCTGGGGTCAGGTTTGCAGGGCCAGCCCTTGCCCTGGGCCGCTCCTCACAGCCAGGAAACATGCCCTGGGCCTGACAGTCCAGGAAGACTGGAGGTTTGGCCATTTTCCCCCGCAAAGGACTTTTCTGGGTCTGGGTCTCAAAGACTTTCTTCACCACCCAGGGGAGTAGCTTTTCCTCCCTGGAGGAAAGAGGGGCACTGAAGTGTTGGGGGTGGGGTGGGTGGGGAGAGATGATTTGCTTGTAATGCGGATGAGATTTTGCTTCTACCTTGATTTCACATCTCAGAACAAATAGAATGGTGGTGCCTGATGTCATGTGTTTTTATCAGTTTTGTCACATCGCCTTTCTTTTTACCTGCTGAAAAACTATTCAAAATAATGAGAGTTCAGTAAGGCAACCAGTTACAAAATAAATGTACAAAAATCAATAGCTTTTTTATTTCCAACAGCAGCCACTTAGAAAAAATAATGGAAAAAAAAGATCTCATTCACAATAGAAACAAAAGATATTTATCACCTCGAAGCAAACTTACAGGGGAAGACGTGCCGTACTTTCCTCCCTCTGTTTCAGTGGACAGAGGTATCTCTCTGTGGAGGAAGACAGAGAATTGTTATGGCTTCAGCCTGGATTCCTGGCCCCTGCTCTTAAAACCTTTGCCACAGGAGGATAGGGGGCCAGCGTTTCCCTGGCTCACCTGGCGGGAGGTTTTTGCCTCTTCTGAGGCTGGTTGCAGATGTAAGCTCTGGGCAGCTGCAGAGAGGCTGCTGGGCCTGCTGGTTGCCTGTTGTGGTTCCTGTGGGTGGCCACCCTCGCCCAGGCAGGGATGGGCCTCAGGGCACGAAATAGAGCAGGGAGCTGTAGGAGGAGGTGCTGGTCTCCTGGAGGACCAGCAGACTCCAGAAGGCTGCAGGGTTGACCTCTTCTACTATTCTGGGATGTCTCACTGGTGATCAAGCTGACTGTGACCAGTGTGGGGGCAGAGCACAACACATATTTGGTAGGGATTTCTCCTGTAATTGGGATGGTGTCATGTCTGGGATGGCGTTAGATTAAGAAAGAAATCCAGGGAGATTTTATGCTAAAAACATTCTAGGGTTACCTAGAATGACCCCTAACTTGGGTGGAAGTATCACATACACTCGTATTCGTCAGGATGTTTTTCTTTTGCAAATGGCAGAAAGCCTAGCTTAATCATTCTCCTCCTACAAAAAATGAAACAACACAAAGCAAGAGTATTCCACCCATTTCCCACTGACGCTGTGCACACCAGCTTGACTGCTGACTGCCAGCTCCTCAACCCCGCCTGAGGAGTCTGCTTTGCCCATTCTCACAGCAGGTCTGAAATGAAGGGATCCCCATTAGCCCTGGGAACAGCCTGACATACCACAGTGAGGTGAGGTGGGCCAGTATCCCTGCTCCCTTGCTCCTTGGGTGGGATGGCTCTGAAATGTGTGCTCCAGAGTCGCAAGTGAGGCTGAGTCCAAGCTACCCTTTAGCAGTTACTGGCTCCATAATTCCCCCTTCACCGGCTGCCTCTCTTCCCTGTCTCACTCTCCCAGTCCCTACTGGTGTTTATTCTCAACTAAACTCTTTGCATACAAATCCTTATTTCAGGGTCTTCTTTAGGGGGAAGAGAGAGGGAAAGAGAAAGAGAGAGACTTATCTGTAGCCTCATATAACTAGAGACCAGGCTTCAATTTGGCTTTAAGTAGGGTTGGACCCAGAGGACTCACCATTATTAGGATGATCAAATCTTCCCATCGCTTGGTCTACTTCTCCAGCAGATGTCTCAATACAGTGGCTCCCAGCAGCCCCAGAATTACACTCTTCAAAGTGAACTACCCTAGCAAAACTTTTTTTTTTCAATAGTTCCAAAATGATCTTAGAACTGCAAAGCACTGGACTGACGTGCACACCTCTGAGCCGGTCACGGAGGCCCAGTGGGTGGAATAGTCTGACTGGCCAGCCCTGAGTCCTGCTCCTGTGGCTCCTCTTCAAGTCTCTGCTTCTCCCACACACTCTAGTTGCATACACTGGAGAGAAGGAAAGCAGGGATAAGGGACTCCTGTTTCAGAAGTAGGTAAGGGCAGACACTTGTCTGTGTGCCTGTGCTGAGGTCTGTCTGTTTGTAGATAGAAGGAGCTTTAAATTTATCTGTAACTCTAGAATCTGATCACTTGCTAACCATCAGACAATACTGATGGACATTTTCAGAGAATCTGTGGGCAAGCTAGACAACTCTTTTCATCAAAGTTATAAGACATAGAAAATGAACATCCCAGCTGAGGTCCTGAATCTAACTCCTTTTTGTACGAGTGATTTCTGTAGAAGAAACCAATCTGCAACAAGAAAAAGAGAAGACAGGAAATAAACTAATATCTAGAGATTTCCTACTGTGTGCCGGTCATTGTCTTGGCACTCTACAGTTGCAATTTCATTTGACCTGAACCCTGCAGTACTCGTAGATGGCCACACTGAAGCTGGGTGATGTCAAGTCAGGTGCCGAAGAAGCAGAACAGAGACTCAAAGCCTAGACTGCTTGGCCCCTCAGCCATGGGATTGCTACTATTCCAGATGCATTCCCTCTGAGAATGGCAACAAGAAATGG
This sequence comes from Cynocephalus volans, assembly GCF_027409185.1. Classification (NCBI taxonomy): domain Eukaryota; kingdom Metazoa; phylum Chordata; class Mammalia; order Dermoptera; family Cynocephalidae; genus Cynocephalus; species Cynocephalus volans. The sequence goes on from NC_084470.1 coordinate 51,786,644, forward strand.
AAGTTCTCTTTGCTGGTTTTGTGGATAAGATAAACTCTCTTTCCACTAGTCTAAGTACTGTGACATTAGAAAGGAGATGTTTTAACTAGGTAGAGCATACAGCCATATATGTTGTAGGAATTAGAAGCAATTCATCAGTGTTTGAGAAATCACAAAGAGCTTAACAACATCAGCAACAACAAAATTAGTAGTTTTCTCAGATCCAGGAGGGAGAAAACTGTCTATGCAGAGCAAGCAAGAACAAAAGACAGCTTAGCTCCCTCTCTGAAGGCAGGGACTCTTTTATGACTTTGCCCCCTGAGCCCATTACAGTGCCTGACACACAGTGGAGCTCAGTATGTACAAGTATTTGGTTAGTGAGTGAACACGTGGATATACATTGATAGTTGTTTTTTTTAAAACAATACTACTTTCCAAATGTCTCTCCATGACAACAAATAAATCATTTCTGATGGTTACATAGTAGTTCCTAATAGTTCAATTTATTTAATACCTTACTGAAGTAACACTTTATAATTGTTTGATATGTTTGACTATATAATTCTCTATTTTTGTTAGTTGGGTAGTTTACATTTGGGAGGGATATTAAAAAATGCTGTGAATGAACATCCTTGCACTTAAATTTTTCAAATAATTTCCCTAGAATGTATGCAGAAAAGAATTGCTTGGTTATATGCACATGTTACAGCTTTTTCTATTTTTCTTAATACACATAGCCAAATATATAATATCCATACATAATAAGAAAGAATGTAATTTACTTTTTAAGTCAAACAAACAGGATTCCCCTTGTCACAGTCTTGGGCTAGACATCTCGGTCATATCTTAGCACATATTGGCACGCTAAAGTGAATTAATTCATTTTTATGGGTTATTGCGTAAGATAAGTGGGCCACTGGATAAGATTTGAAAATCTATTGCTTACTTTTTAATTCCACCATACTGCTCTGTGAGTCTCTGGTAAACCTCTGGAGAACCTGAGTGCCTCGTCCCTGTGCCTGGGATGCCATGTCTCAGGTAGCTTCTATCCTGCTTTGCCTCCTCTCTTCCCCCATAACCTCATTAGTGTCTCTCACACAGAGCATTAGGATTCCAAAAATATCTGTAGAATTAAGTGTTGGCAAGAGTGTGGGAAACGCAGGCTTGCGCACACGGCTGGTGAGAGTATTTATTGGTACAGCCACTTTGAAGGCAATTTGGCAGCATCTATTAAAATGTAAAATGTGTGTATACTGTGATTCAGCAATTATACTTCTCCATGTCTTTTCAAGAGAAACTTTTGCACATGTGCGGATGTTCACCTACCAATGATCATAATAGTGAAAAGCTGGAAACAACCCAAATGTCTATCAATAAGGGAATGATTGAAATCTGAAATGTGCACTAGTTAAGGAGTATAAAGTAGACCAGAGACAGTGGGCCAAATCCAAGCTGGCAGAAATATTTTATTCACTTTACAGAGTATTTCCCCCCATATACTCTATAATTATTTTAGCAAAGTCAATTCTTGTTATTCATGATGATTAAGTTCTATAAAGTCATTGGAATCACTGAATTAGCTAATGCTGAACCATGACTCTTAGAGGAAATGCAGAGTTGAGATTTCCGTGAGCCTCTGGTCACAGTTTTGGCAATCAATCAGTACATTACTTTGTTTTATGTGCATTCTGTTTGAGAACAACTTCTTAATATATATTATTGATTCATTAACATTGAACTCACAGCCAACAGCACTATAACTCATGCCAAACAAAGTTTACCGAAAATATGTACTTTCTCTGTAAGGTACCTCACAGCCTTCTTGATCCTAGGGACACTAGACAGCACTTCAGCACTACTCTTGGGGGCCATTTTAAACAGTGAAATCAACAGAAAGCACTAAGGTACAAAAAATATGGCATTAGACAAACCACGAGATAACCCTTACTTGCAGTATGAGAGTTGAATCAGGAAGACAGAATGTTCTCTTTGCCCAGCCTCAGCTGGGAACATGCACATCGGGCAACTCAAATTTTTCGCCACTCTGCTCATGTCTGCAAATGACCATGAAAGTACTGTGAGTACTGACTTTGGGGTTATAAATAAATTTTAGTAAGTAGGTGAGTTCTCAAATGCAGAATCTGTGAATAATGAGGATTGACTGTCTATATCTCTAAAATATAAAGACTTTTAAAAACATACCTCAATTACCATTATTACTCCTAGATTCTTTAATATTATTGAATATCCAAAGTTCACATTTTTTCAATTGTCTTTTAAAAATCATTATGAATTCATGGAATTAGGCATATTTGATATATTTTAATCCATCACAATGATTATTACTATATATTACTAATATAATTAATATTTTCATTGATGTTCAAATTATCCCGTCTTTGACCAGTAGAATCTTTTTCAAGTTGGCATATTGCTTTCTGATGCAATTAGATCTTTCAGCCTTCTCTTGTATAATTCCTGTATCTTACCTTGAATTAGCTCTTTCTCCAAGAAGCTTTGGTTCTTTTTAGTGAGAAATGGTGGTGTATAGAGATCCTAATATGAATGCTAAAAGTGTTCATTGCTATTGTCATTGTCACTATTTCTAGTCCTCTTGAGTGGACAGAACTAGGAAACGTAAGACGTATCTATCTAGATAAAATAAAATTCATTTTGAATTTGAACCAATGCTTTCTTTCAGTTCCAGGATTACCTGGTTGGTACTTATCTCTTCTATCTTAATCTGCATTCCCTTCTTCCCACAAACAGAATCTTTGTTCTCATAAACATCCTGGATGATAGAATTAAAACATCATGTACTCAAGTAGTTTTATCCCATATTCCCAGCACAACCATCCTAGAGCAGCAAAACTACACACTACCACCAGCAATATTATTACTGAAAATACTTTTTTTGTTGTTTTTGCAGTTCTTTTTGTACTTAGGTTATATGACATCTTTACAGCCTCTCTCTGTATTATGCCACCAAAACAGATACACAAGTTCATTTATCTCATTTTATTTTTTTTGTATTTTGGGATTAATATTTTAAAATTTAATTTTGTCTTAAAATTATATAGACTAATTACATGGCATCAAAGTCATATATAAAAACCAAAATATATTCAAATAAGTCTACCTTCTTTTCTTTCCCGTATTAAAAAAACTCTTCAAAATCTTTATCGTTTATCCTTCCATTAAAAAAGAATTAAACCTTTGTTGTGAGTGTACACACACACACACACACACACACACACACACACACACACACACACACACACACGTATTGTTTTTGGCAGTTTGCCAGTGTGGGGATCTGAACCTTTGACTCTGGTATTATAACACCAAGCTATAACCAACTGTGCTAATCAGCCAGCCCTACATCTTTGTATATTTATATCTATATATCCCTCCCTTTCTTACAGAAATAGTAGAATAAGATACACATTTTCCTGTATCTTATTTATTTATTTATTTTTTAAGTTTTATTTTGTCAATATACATTGTGGCTGATTATTGCTCCCCATCACCAAAACCTCCCTCCCTTCTCCCTCCCCCCCTCCCCCCCAACAATGTCCTTTCTGTTTGCTTGTTGTATCAACTTCAAGTAATTGTGGTTGTTATATCTTCTTCCCCCCCCCCGGTTTTGTGTGTGTGTGTGTGTGTGAATTTATATATTAATTTTTAGCTCCCACCAATAAGTGAGAACATGTGGTATTTCTCTTTCTGTGCCTGACTTGTTTCACTTAATATAATTCTCTCAAGGTCCATCCATGTTGTTGCAAATGGCAGTATTTCATTCGTTTTTATAGCTGAGTAGTATTCCATTGTGTAGATGTACCACATTTTCCGTATCCACTCATCTGATGATGGACATTTGGGCTGGTTCCAACTCTTGGCTATTGTAAAGAGTGCTGCGATGAACATTGGGGAACAGGTATACCTTCGACTTGATGATTTCCATTCCTCTGGGTATATTCCCAACAGTGGGATAGCTGGGTCGTATGGTAGATCTATCTGCAATTGTTTGAGGAACCTCCATACCATTTTCCATAGAGGCTGCACCATTTTGCAGTCCCACCAACAATGTATGAGAGTTCCTTTTTCTCTGCAGCCTCGCCAGCATTTATCGTTCATAGTCTTTTGGATTTTAGCCATCCTAACTGGGGTTAGATGGTATCTCAGTGTGGTTTTGATTTGCATTTCCCGGATGCTGAGTGATGTTGAGCATTTTTTCATATGTCTGTTTGTTTTTAATACTGTAACAATGTATCATGGAGATTATTGCATAGTAAAAGATGGAGATATTCCTCATTCCTTATTATAGTTGTACAGTACTCTATCATCTGAATGTGCCTAATTTATTCAACTGGTCTCTGACTGTGACATTGGCTGTTGTCTGTCTTAGCTTTTTAAATTAGTGGTGCAATTAGTGACCTTGTGCATATATCTCTTCTGTAGTTTTGTCAGTACATATTTGGGGTAGATTCCTAGAAGTATGATTATTGGGTCAAAGGGTAAATGAAAATGTAATTTTACTGGGTATCTCCAAATTCTCCTTCACAGTGATACAGGAGGTGCTCAGTTTCCTTGGACCCGGGTTTCAGGACATGCCTCTGGGTTTCCAGCCACTCCCTGAGGTCTCAGGCCCCCTTGTCTGAGCTCTCCCCTGGAAGAAAGCTACCTTGTCAGGTTGACCTATTTTTAGCACCAACTAAGGAAGAGACCATAGAGGGCTGGCGTATGCAATCCAGTGGGTAGGCATGCTCAATAGGGAACACAGAACATTCTGGTGCATGCAATTGGGAACCACCCCCTTAACTGAATATTCACTAGATAAACTATAAAAGCTAAATCCCAGCTGAAAGCAGGGTGGTGGTTGTTCACTTTCCTGGAGGCAACTGCACTTTGCTGGCTGAGATGTGTATATTTTACTTTGTATCTAACTTACTTTCAGCAAGCAGCTGCTCATTCTCTTGAGCCAGCCTGCACTTTGTACTTGACTGTAAGTATGTTTTTCTTGCTTTTGTGTTAGACTGGATGTTTGTACTGAACTTGCTTGTGTGTTAACTTGGTGTGGGCCCTGCTCAGTCTCTGGAGCTATGTCTCACTTTCTCTGTGGAACCTGTTTCTCTTATCTATTTTATTAAACTTGTTCTCACTGTCTACTGTGGCTCTGCCCTTGAATTCTTTCCTGTGGTGGAGTCAAGAACCTGGTAAGAAGATGGGGTGGGTTGAGGCCGACTACCCAGCTGCCAGACCCTACCTCCAACATCAGTAGAGGTTATACTATTTGCATTTTTCTAGCAATATATGGAAGTGTTTTCTTTCCTGCAGTGTTACCAACAGAATATATTGTTGAACATCTGGATTTTGCTAATCTTGGGATAGGTGAGAAATTGTATCTTGGTGCAGTTCTACTTTGCATTCCTATTATTATTGCCCAACTTTTCAAGGAAAATAAAATGTATTGATAATATGTAAAAGAATATATTTCATATAAAATTTTCAACTCTCTTGTAAAGTTAATTTGGCAGGACAAAACCATCATTTCCATATGGGCATGACTGGTTGAGACTGAGTATGGGCATGTGTTTTCTAGTTCAGTATAGACTCTATTTTGCCTCTTCACTGGATTATATTGCCTGCTTATCCTTGTTGACACTTAAATTTGTCACACAGTCCTTGACTTGGAAAGCAGGTGTATCAGTTATCTATTGCCACAAAACTGTTGTGTAACAATCACAGAATTGTAGGTACATATGGCACTGAGCATTTATTGCTCTTGCATGTGGGGTGTTGGCTAGGTGTTTCTGCTGGTGTTAGCTTGGGTTATTCACATATGTTGGGAAAATATAGAAAAAATGGTCAGGACCCCTCAGCTGTTCAGAATCTTGCCAAGCATCTGAGGCGAATATGCACATGCGCCCAGGTGTTCCTTGTTATTGTCTAATGTGAAAGATCATGTGCAGTTCAGCCCAGTCCGCCACTTCTGTATGGAAATTGCAGACAGTGGGGCGATTCCAACACTTCTCCTCACATCCTGGGGTTGGATTCTGTGTCCCTGAAGGTGTTTTGGATTGTGGACTTGAGTATAAAGGACTAACAGCTCTGATATACGGCGCTTCTGAGACGCTCTGGGAAGCCACTAGGGTGGCTGCTTCTAGCGCTGAGTAAAGCCTATTATTTCTTCACCCACGGTTCCCAGGACCTTTTCCTATTATCTAGCTCGTGGACCTGCGTGTGGAGGGTTTGTGACCCAGTCTGGACAATGAGCTGGAGGGGTCTGTGAACCCTAGCCCTAGCTCTACAACACATCAATGTGGCGGGGTTCAGGTAACTATCAACTGATCTAGGTTGTTCTTGGCTGTGTAGTTACAGAGCATATGAGGAGTGTAACCCCACGTATGTAAAACACAGCATGTATGTATTGAACTGTGTGCTTCCTGTTTAGCTCAAAGCATGAGCCCTTGCTGCCTACGTTTCTGGTTTTGACCTATCTCCCGTTTAGACCGCTATGTCCTCTTGTTCCTCACACCTCCCTCAATCCCCAATTTCTCCCCTTTTAACACATTCCCAGCACTTTAGTCTCAGGCATATGCTCAATATCAGTAGGAGTTTTTCCTCTACTCAGGCCCTTTGGTTCTGTCAAAGATGGGAATGTATTCTGGTTCTACAAGAGGGATGTGGTGGAAGGGGAGAAATGGAAGTAGTAATGTTGATCTTAACAGAAAGAGACTGACCTCCCTGGGAGAAGGGGGCATTCTGCCAGCAGACCACATCTGGACTCAAACCACAGCTCTTCCCTGGGTCTCCAGCCTTCTGGCCTACCCTGCTGATTTTGGACCTGCTAAACCTCCTCAATTGTGTGAGCCAATTCCTTAGCATATAGGAGGGTACTTCAAAAAGTTCGTGGAAAATGGAATTAAAAGATAATGTGAATTTTTTTCATGAACTTTTTGAAGTAACTTTGTACATGTACACATATCCTGTTGGTTCTGTTTCTTTGCAGAACCCTGACTAATAACAGAATGTTGGTAGCAAGGGCTTCAAATCTGGGTTATTGTTTGTTTTCTTCTAAACTAACTCAAATATACCTCCACACTGTGAAAATTAATTTCTTTCATTTTAATATGAAAGGATGACTGTTCCTCACATAAACAAAATCCTGACTTCATTTTTTGTCAGTGATAGCTCTCTTCTTATGAGTAACTCCCTTCTTGTTCTGAATCGCACTACAGAGATTTCTGGTATTGACTGACAACGAAGGGTCTCAGCTCCGGAGAAGGATTCTGTAACCCCGATGTTTTTCTTCTGCAAAGGTGAGTTGAATGGGGGTAGACAGCAGGTAGAAAAAATAGAGTGAAAAGAAGTCTCTTCACCCTGCACAAACTATTAGAGGTTCTTTGTGTTTAATGTTCCTAAAAGGTTTAGACCTTCCCTAAGAACTATTTATTTTCAGAAATTGTCCTGGTTTGATTCAGGTCAAACCCAGTAGGGGAGATAGTGTCGACATATAAATATTTTGGGCCATTTTGTCTAATTTAACCTACAAGAATTTACAGACAAGTCACTGGAACTTAGAAGTGGGAGGCTCTGGATGTCCTGGAAATGCTGAATTTTACGCAAATAGCATCACTGACATACAGCTCTTGACTCACTGTGGAGGATCCCCAAGGGCATATGAGGACCATCTCAGTAGCCAGGCTCAGACAGGGAGAGGATGTGAAAGAGGGCACCAGCCTGCTGCCATACTAGGCACTCTGGACTCATGGCAGCAGAGACCACAATGCTCTTCTTCCTATCACCTTATTTCGCAAATATTTCAAGGAGTGTTTGTTCTAAATATCCTTTGATTTGGCAGGGGCACCTTCGCATCATGGGGACTCTGCATCTGGGAGCAGAACTGAAGGTGCTCTGCAGCAGAGGCTGCTTTCTTAAATGCTCATAAATTCCGCATGCTGTGGAAACAATGAAACGCATAACAAACACACACTCTGAAAATCCTCTTATAAATCCATTTCAATCTGTGCCTCTGCAGAGATCAGGGGACATCACCTGAGAATAGATAGTCACATGGTCTCCCAAATGCACAATGGGATGAACACGGGACTGATGGGCTGGACTCCCCAAATTTAGGTCTCAATCATCAGATTCCAACATTAAAAGTCCAGTCAAGGCGGGGATAGGGTGCTTGGAGGAAGAAAAGTGAAGGAAGAAAAAAAGTGGAAACCCCAGTCTTCCAATAGGCCACTGCTCTTCTTGGGGAAAGAAGCTGTTGTGATGAAAGTGAGAACAACAGTGACCACACTCTGGCATGGTGCAGTGAGTCCTATGGTTTTCCAGCCGTGTGACTGGAGGCAAGTTATCTAACTCCCTGAGCCTTTGTTTATATCTGTACAATGGGAATAAGCACACCTCTTAGAGTTGTTGGCAGATTAAGATCATATATGTGAAGAATATGGCACATAGTAAGTATTCATCAATGCTGCTGTCGTTGCTGCTCCTTTTACCGTACACTTAATCACAGCCCTGTGAGGAAGGCCAGCAGGCAGCCACCTCCACCTTCCGGGAGGTGGTGGGAAGGGAAACAGGAGGAAAAAGGCACCATGGCTGGGTGAGTCAGTGGTACGGCAGGGTGGAGAGTTGAATTCTTGGCTCCTGGTTCAGACTAATTAAATGGACCAGATTCTTAATAAGCCATTGCCTAAATGATTGGAGAATCCAGACCAGCCCTAGAGATATGTGCATGTTTTGTTCTCTGATCTTAGGCCATTTTGCCCAGAGAGGAGGCTGAGCACAGAGCAGCCTCGTTTATCTGACCTCTGCTTATCTGGGCCTTGGGTTTATCTGAACAGAGTCCTTGGCTGGCTGGCTGTGTCCCTCCCACATGCCATTCAGGACAGAGCAAGGCACCGCTTGGGATGGTGCGTTTCTGTTCAGAACAATTTCTCTGGCCTTCTTAGGATGCCTTGCTCTTGGATTATTCAGGTGTGTGTGGGTGTTTGTCCTATTTCAGAATAATAGGAGGTCGGTCTGAAAGGTGAAAAACCCTTTAAGGAAAGTGAAATCAAAGAAAATAATCACGTCATGAGGAGACTCTCTCTTTCTCTTTCTCTCTCTCTCTTTCTCTCTCTCTCTTTTATCTCTCTCTCACCCCTTCAGTCTCTCCATTATTTTGATAAATTTGATGCTCACCCAGGCCGTGGCATTATGGTAAAATCCTGGTCTTCGGGCTCATGTTCATAAAGTCTGTTCCCAGACCTAATTCCTGAAGTGTTTCACCTATGTAATTTTACAGTTTCAGGTCTTATACTTCAAGTCTTTAATCCATTTTGAGTTGATTTTAGTATATGGTGAGAGGTGCGTGTTTAGTTTCATTCTTCAGCATGTGGATATCCAATTTTCTCAGCACCACTTATTGAAGAGGCAGTCTTTTCCCCAAGGTATGTTTTTGTTGCCTTTGTTAAATATCAGATGGCTGTAAGCCTAAGGGGTGATTTCTGGGTTCTCTATTCTGCTTCACTGGTCCAAGTGTCTATTTTAATGTTAGTACCATGTTTTCGTTACTATAGCTGTTTTGCTGTTTTGGTTACTATAGCTTCGTAGCATAATTTGAAGTCAGTTAGTGTTGTGCCTTTGGCTTTATTTTTTTTGCTCAGGATTGCTTTGGCTATTTGGGGTCTTTTGTGAACCTAAAAGCACAAGCAACAAAAGAAAAAATAAACAAATGGGACTATGTCAAACTAAAAAGCTTCTGCACAGCAAAGGAAAAAATCAACAGAGTGAAACGACAACCTACATAGTGGAAGAAAATTTTTGCTAACTATGCATCCAACAAGGGATTAATATGCATAATATTCAAGGAACTCAAGCAATTACACAGTAAAAAAAACCCCAAATAACCCAGTTAAAAAACAGGCAAAGGAGCTGAATAGTCATTTTTCAAAGGAAGACATACAAATGGCCAGCAGGTACATGAAAAAATGCTCAACATCATCAGTCATCAGGGAAATGCAAATTAAAACCATATTGAGATATCGCTTCATCCCAGTTAGACTGGCTATAATCAAAAAGATGGTGAATAACAAATGCTGGCAAGGGTGTGGAGAGAAGGGAACACTACTGCACTGTTGGTGGGACTTTAAATTAGTACAACCACTATGGAAAACAGTATGGAGGTTTCTCAAACAACTACAGATAGATCTTCCATATGATCCAGCAATCCCAGTTCCGGGTATATACCCAGAGGAATGGAAATCATCATGTCAAAGAGATACCTGCACTCTCATGTTCATTGCAGCTCTGTTTACAATAGCAAAGATATGGAACCAACCTAAATGTCTATGGATGGGTGATTGGATAACGAAACTATGGTATATGTGCACCATGGACTACTACTCTGCCATAAAAAAGAATGCAATTGTCCCATTTGCAACAACGTGGATGAGCTTGGAGAAACTTATGTTGAGTGAAATAAGCAAAGCACAGAGGAATAAATACCACATGTGCTCACTCATAAGAGGGACCTAAGAGAGAAAGAAGGAAGGAAAGAAAGACCGCATGGTGCGTTGGACTTGCAGAGGGAGAGAACATACCTTGGGATACAAAGTGGAGTGGAGGGGGGCGGAGGAAGGGGAGGGAGGTTGGGGATAATTGGGTGGGGAACACGGGGTACAATCGCAATTTCTGTTGATGGGCATGCTGCCAGTACGGATCTAGCCTTCACGTCTTGGGCATGAGGGGTGACAACCAGCTTTGTATCTCATGAATATTCATAATGAATTTTTTACAAAGTCCCGGTCTTTCCATCTTGCCATACTATCAGTTTTCCCTATAAAATGGAGTTATTTTGAAGAATTGAGCTACCCAGTGCGAAACAGCAGCACAGAGTAGGGGCAAGGTCAGTTGATTTGTGTAGAGATGGCCTTAATTGTGTCCTGGTCCTGTAACTCTGGGGTTGTATGACCTGGAATAAATTACTTACCTGCTTGAGCCCAAGTTTCCTGTTATGTGTAATGATCTTGGTTTGCTTACATTTTCCATATGCCTCGCTTTTTTGCAATATTTGTGTTCTGAGTGAAACTGGGATTGTGATATGTTTTGAGGGTGAAGAAATACTAAACATCAATATTGAAATATTAGGTGATTTATTATCATGCCCTGGAATGTTCTGGGTCATGTCAGGGTGTCAGGGAAGATGCCAGACATTTCTGAGGCTCTGTGTTGGGCAGGATTTAGAACTGCAGATTTTTTGACAAGGAAAGACAAATTGACGTCCCTCATTTTTGATGTCAAGAGTCAAGGCATTGAAAAAATGAAGATCCCACACAATGTGGAGTGTGGAGCATGACAATGAGTCATTCTCGATAATTCTGGAAATATCAATCCGACCCAAACCCTGCTCTTCTATGTTTGTCCTGCTCAAAAAGAGTAACAGTGGGAGCCTCTGGTAGCCAGGTGTCTAGGATAACTCTGCTTAGAGATAGAGTTTCATCCAACAAGACAGCTGTCCCTGCACCGGAGGTGTCCTAAGACTGTGGAGATCCTATTGTTTGAGAAGGCCTACATCGGTGGAGGGATGGGGAGGATGGGAGAATTTCACAATGTTCACTGGTGGACTGTGTGTACTAGTCAGGGTTTTCCAGAGAGACAGAATCAATAGGATATGTTATAAATATTCGAGAGGGGATTTATTAGGGGAATTAGCTCACATGATTGTGAAGTAAAGCCCTACGATAGTCCATCTGCAAACTGGATGCTGGTAGTGTGGCTCAGTCCAAGTCTGAAGGCCTTAAAACCAGGGAAGCTGATGGTGTTGTTAGTATAAGTCCTGGAATCCAAAAGCTGAAGAGTCTCGAGCTCTGATGTCCACGGACAGGAGAGAAGAGTGTATCCCAGCTCCAGCAGATAGAGAGAGAGCTTCACCCTTTTCCTTCATCTTTTGTTCTCTCCAGGCCCTCAGCAGATTGGATGGTTCTGCCCACATTGAGGGTGGGTCTTTCCCACCCAGGCCACTCAGGCTGTCATACTAATCTCTGCTGGAAACACCCTCATGGACACACCTAAAAAGGTAACTTTACCAGGATTCTCAGCATTCCTTCATCTAATCAAGTTGACACCTAGAATTAACCTTCACATTGTGTCTCCCAGTAATCCACTCTGCTTTAAGAGCCTGGGAAATGGGCTGTTAGTGGGAAAGGGAAGGTACTGCATATAAACTCTGATGGACTTGGGTTGAATCTATGATAAAATGTAATGGAAGGCCCAGGGCCGTGGGAACACTGGGTTTAGCCAAAAACAGTGACCCTGAATGAGCCCCAGTGTCCTCGTAGATCTCAGTATGATGAAGCTAAACCAGGGAGGGAGAAAACAGAGGTTTTTGGATTCTAGGGTGCCTGTCAAAAGCCTTCTTCAAAAAGGCTTCTTTGTATTATTGGTGGTGGTGGGTCTTCTGACCCCAGAGGAGGTTCACTAGTATTCCTGCCCATAGCTCCCTAGCCTGGGGGTCCTTTTGGAACATCTGTCAAAATGGGGACACAATAAGTATAATAGAAGTACTTTGTAAACAATGCCCTGTATGCAACTTTAAGCTGCTGTAACCATTATTTCCATTACACTGATCTTCAGTGGAGTGCTTTTATTTACCGCAAATGGGGTTTAGAAAAACCTTGCCCCCCCATACGGATGCAAGTCTTTGTCATTGTTCCAAGAAGAAAATCTCCTAGAATGGACCTTCATGGAATCTTTTCCTGATGATGCCATCGTCCTCTAAGTGTTTACTGGTGAAGTGCCTGAAGCAATATTATCCCCAAGACACCTCAATGTGGATAATATCTGACCTCTTATTCCCTTTAAAATGTGAACAATCTTGGTAGTTTGCTCGCTGTATGTGACAATTTATCATCTTTACTAAGCACTGTAAGGAGTTTAAAAAAAAGAAGAGATTTCTGTTCCTGGCAAAATGGAAAATTAGAAAATCTGAGCCCTTTCCATTACCAAACAACTAAAATGCTAGATAAATTATAAGAAACATAATTTTAAATGTATGGATGACCTTGCAAGAAAATGAAGTTGTCAGAGACCAGGGATAGAGTGGGATTGGGAATGAGTAAGTCCTGATGTTACTGGCTGCCTGGAGGCATCTATGGCCACAGACTTGGAGGGAGACAAGACACCAAGACTGGGGAGAGTTGGCATGGTCCTCTCTGCACTCCATGTAAAGCTATGATCCACAGAGGGCTACACTCTTAGTGAAAAAGTAAGCCAGGAAAAACCCTCCTGTAGAGGAGAAATGCAAGGAAACTTGTCTATTAGCTGTAAGAAAATAATCTAAGTGATTCATTTTCAGAAATGACTTATCTGAGGATGTTTTAACTGATTCAGGCCCCACCCAAAAGTTGGCTGACTGGTCCAGCCCATTCCCAGAGAGTCTCTGAACAGGTAGAGCTCTCCTTGAGATGGTAATCAGTTACTAGCCCCTATTGTTTTCTTCATTCCATGGTGTTTCTTCTCTCACAGGTATGAAGCGGGCCTTTTTCACTGGCTTGTCCTGAGCCCCCAGACAAAGGAATTCCTTGCAAGGGGGTAATAAATTTTAGGCATCATTTGGGAAGATTGTGCTTCCTATAGTACTCAGCCAATGAGGAGGTGGGGAGAGTGTACTAGGGAATAAATTGCTTGCTACGGCCTTTTTCCGTGTGCCTGTACCATTCACAGACACCCGGACTTGCAAGGCCATTGCTAAAGTCTTGCTTCCCTGTACCTTATGTCTTCATGTCCATCCTTAAGCATTGGACAGGTGAGGGCATTTATCATAGTAGCCTAGCCTTGATTCTGGGTAAAGGGGAAAAAATATCTTTTACAGATCTGTGGACACAGGTTGGCCCTCAGGTGGGGTTGGTGCCTGAATGCCATTATTTGCAAGGTTTGGAAATAAGCTGAGAATCTGAATCAACTGGAGATAAGATCCCAAAAGAGAACACACACACACGTACACATATCACACACAAAGGAAAAACGGGACTAGTAGCAAGCAAAAAATACGATGATAGAAATCAATCCAAATATATTTGTAATCACAGTAAATATAAGTAGATTAAACCATTAAATAAACATATATTACTGTACTAGAGAAAAAACAACTATATAATGATTATAAAGAAAAAGAACAGTATAAATTTGAAAATAAATAATAGTAAAAACTACAGTAGGCAAACAAAGCTGATCTAATACTACTAATATCACACAAAATACACTTTAATCAAAAAGCATTTCTAGACATTGAGCATTCTTATATAATGATAAAATTTTTAGTTTACTAGGATGACATGATGTTTCTAATCCATTATGTATTTAATAATATAGCTCTCAAATATGTATAACAAAATTAACAGAACTGCAAATTCCCTATCATAGTGGGATGTTTTAGCATATTTCTCTGCATAATAAATAGATCAGAAAAGAAAATCTGTAAGAATGTGGAAAACCTGAACAACATAGTCATTCATTCACTCATTCAATACTTTATCAAATACCCATAATGCCAGGCACTGTTTAAGGCACTGGAAAAACAAACAACAGTGAAAAAATGATTCTCTTTCAGTAGAAGTATATGCACCAGGACATGCTCAATAATGTTTATGGCAGTATTGTTTAATAGCAAAAGATATGGAAACAACAAATAGCCATTATAGGAGAATGATGTATTCACACACTGGAGTACTATACAGCGTGAAAATGATGCTACACACATTAATAGGGAGTAGTATCAGAAATGTTGAGTGAAAAAGTGAGTTGCTGAAGAATTAATACATGGTAACATCATTTCTATAAAATTCAAAGGAAACTGAGTAATACAGTATTTAGGAACACATACGTCTGTGGCAAACTATAAAGAAAAGGAAGGGAATACTAAATACAAAGTTCAAGAAAGCGGATACCTCTGTGGGAAGATGGGGGCTGCCATGATAGGCACCAGGGAGTGTCAACTCTATTATTCATGTTTTATTTTTTAAGTTGGCACCAGGTGGATTCATAGGTGTTTATATCATTATGATGCATTATAATTTACATATATATATTTTAGTATATATAAAATATTCCATAATAAAAAAATGTGATAATATCCCTACTGTTAAGGAACTTAAAATTATCCAAGGTAGACACAGAAGAAATAAATGAAAAAATATGAATAATAAGAGATTAGGATACACAAGGGTGAATCAAGCCAGGGAGATTTTAGAGATAAACTGAGACCAGAATGGCTGCATAGGGGCCAGAGGATACAATGGTGAGCCAAAACAGACCTGGTCTCTGACATTTTGAAGCTTGTCCAATGAGGAATCAAGGGATTTCTTTTTCCAACAGGCTCTTTAGTCTATGTCCTATGATAGCAGAAGGCATCTAATTCATGCATATGGATATAAAGTTTGTGTGTATGTTCTGGTTATTACTGCTGTAACAGAACATCTCAAAACTTAATGGCGTAAGACAACAACTATTCTATTCTGCTCACAATTTTGTGGATGAAGAATTTGGGGCAAGGGACAGCAGGGATGGTTTGTCTCTGCTCCATGTTGTGAGAGGCTTCTACTGGGGTAGCTCAAATGTTTATAAATGGCTGAGAAAGCTTGACTGGGGCCATATATCTAGGTCCTTGATTCTAACTGTCAGCTGGGTTCCTTGGTTTTTCTTCATGTGGCATCAGTTAGGGCAGAAATATCTAAAATGTTTTCGCTTACATGCTTGCCTCCTGGGCTGATAGAACTGAAACAACCAGGAATTGGATGGACATTTTCTCTCTCCATGCAGCTTCTCCACATGCCTAAACTTGGGCTTCTTCACAGCATGGTGGTCTCAGCATAGCTGGCTTTCTGACATGGTTTAAGCTTTCTCCGGAGAACAGGGTTGAAGTTGTAAGGCTTCTTATCATCTAGTCTTGGAAGTCATGTGGTATCTCTTCAACCACAGTCTGTCATAGACTATCATAGATATATCATAGTCATAGATATATTATAGTCTATCATAGATATACAGTCAGCCTAGATTCAATACATGTGTGTGTGTGTGTGTGTGTGTAACAATATGAGGACATGAATACTGAGAAACTTTGTTCATCAAGAGGTGGGGGGACGTTTCTGGAGACTACCTCTTACAGTATTATGAGCATATATCCCTGGATGTAGAGGGAGGAGACTAGAGACAACATTTGTATGTACCATGACATTGGTCTGTATACAAAGTCTGTATATAGGACCCAGAAGCTATCTATTCCAAGTGACTCTAGAGTGCCACTGCCCTCCCTTGGTATTGCTTTGTCACTGAGCTGGGGAGACCTGACCCCCTCCTAATTTTATTAAGAGGGATTATGATCCATTAATGATGAATTGAAGGTTACAAAATGATGATATTCTAGTTCTGTCACTTATTTTTCATTTGTTAGCTGGAGTACTTCTCTGAAGAGGCATTTCCTTTTGTCTACTATTTGTTACTGAATAAAACAGTTCCTATAGAAAAACAGGACAAACGATAGATCTTTTTTTTTTATTTACAGGTTTTCAAGAGAGGGAGACAACTAGACATTTTGTGCCTCTTGATGGAAGAACACACTTCTAGAGTTCTGCCTCACTAAATCAAACCTGAATCTGATCATGCCTTTGCACCCAGGTATCTGTTTGCAGAAAATACAGAGGACAAAAGAACATTTTGCACTATACCAAGAGGATGCAAAAACAAAAACAAAAACAAACCGGCTTGTGGGAAACTTTATGAGTCAAACAACTTTCTTTTTTCTTTTTCTTTTTCTTTTCTTTTATATTAACTTCTCAATATACATTGTAGCTGATTTTCATGACCCTTTACCCATTCCTCTTTCCCCCTCCCTCTCTCCCCTCACCCCCCTACATCATATCTGTTCACTTGTCTTAACAAGTTCAAGGAATTATTGTGATGGTTGTGTCTTCTTCCTCCACCCCACACTTTGTTTGTTTGTGTATTTATTTTTAGCTTCCACAAATAAGTGAGAACATGTGGTATTTCTTTCTGTGCCTGACTTGTTTCACTTAATATAATTTTTTCTAAGTCCATCCATGTCAAACAACTTTCTTTAACAAATAAATTGAGAGGAGGAAACAAGGGAGATGGAGAAGAAACCCATAATCTAAGAGACTGAAAAGACATATGACATAAATTGAAACACAGGCAAAGTTAAATTATATTGTTTAAGGATTCATCCCAGGATGGTAAAACTAAAGAAATGCAAGGAAGTGATTATTTAACAAGTCAGGATAGCAGCTGATTTTGGGGAAGAGAAGGGCATAGCAATTGAGGTGGGGCATATGAGGGACTTCTTGTGAGATGCAAAGCACAGGTGGTAATTACAAGAGTGTTTGACTTACACTAATTCATTAAATTATACTTTTGTTTTATGGGTTTTTGCGTATCCTTGTTTTATTTTATGAGAAATAAAGCTTTTAAAATCCAGGAGAAGCACACCCACGAGCTGGAAGTCCCTTATCCGCCGCCCCACTATGCCCACCTCTTCTGTCAATACTTGAGGCAGTACCAGTGTTCAGGAAAGAACATGACTTTGGAGTCCAGAGACCAGGCTTTGAATCTCAGTGTACCACTTGTTAGTTCTGCGGTGATCAACCTTTTCAGTTTTCCTGGGGTTGAGGGGCTTCTTGGAATGCAATATTTTCAGCGCTAAAGCCAGGAAAATCCCAAGCAAACTGGGACAGCTGGTCACCGCAGGTTACCCTTTGAGCTTCAAATTCCTTACCTGTAAATGGGGACACGAATCCCTACTGTGTTGAATTATGAGGATTAAAGAATATGAGAAATAGGAAAACTGGATATACTGTCATCAGAATATAAAAGTTTCAGTTCAATTCTGTTCATCGGTATCAAACACATACAATTACAGCTACCACCTATAGCACTCACTAAGTGAGGCAACCTTCTAAGCCCTCACTACTCAAAGAATGGTCCTTGGACCAGCACCATTGGCAAACCCAGGAGCTACTAAGAAATGCAGTTTCTCAGGCTCCACCCCAGACCAGCTGAATCAGAATCAGAATACGTACTTTAACAAGATCCCCACATAATGTATATGCACGTTACAGTCTGAGAAGCACTGCTCTAAACACACAAAGTAACTCATTTCATCATTTAAACAATTCTTTGGTTCAAATCTCGATTCCGGAACCCTCACTCAATCTTGGAATCCTAATACCCAGCACAAGACCTAGCACAAGACCTGGCCCAAGGTAGTTAACCTCAATAAATATACATTTTGCACCTGTTCCCTCCTGGAAGTGTCAGGAGAGGACAAGATCAGAACTGAAAAAGGTTTACATTTCACAGGGTTTAGAGGGACTTGAACTCCTGAATATCAGAGCTTTATCTAATTAAATTTCACACTGGAACAGAATGAGAATCTAGATTCCTTACCCCAAATCCCTGCAACCACTTCATAGGCAAGTGTGTTTGTAAAGGAGTGAAGGTGACCCTAGATGGGGAAACAGCCATTGAGAGCCACAGCCAGGGAAGAGTTGGTATCATTTGTAAATCAGTGGGTGGATTGCTCTGCCTGTGTTTCAGAAAGTCCTTGCTCCACTCCTGGGGACTCAGCACTTGCCCAGAAGGAGTCATTATTCAGCCTGATCACCTTAATTAACACTACAATATTTCATCGGGGATTTATATCTATTTGCAAAAAGCTTTCAGCTATAAGGTGCAATGAGCTCAAACTCCAAGTCACAGACAACTCTAAATTCCATCAGTACTTCCCGGGCACAGCAATGCATGAAACAACTTTAAAGGTCTTATGGGGCACCCAGAACAATTATTATTAACGATTAATCACCACCACTACCATCACTACTACTACTACTAAATAATAGCAACTACTGTTACTGTGTACCAGGCACTATACAGTTTTCTTTATACAATATTTCATTTAATTTTCACAACCATCCTATGAAGTAAGAAATATTATCCCTATTTCGTAGATAGAGCAATTGAAATTTCAAAAGATTAAGCAACATGCCCAGTAGCAGATCTAGTAAATGTCATAACCGGGATTTGAATGCAGTTTGAGTCCATGTCCTAAACACCACCTCCCAAGATGCCAAGCTTTTATTACGCTTCTCTCACCTTTGGGATCTCACGACATTGCCACAAGGGTCTTTCTCAGCCCTTTCATTGGGTATCTGCTGGAATATTTTCTGTAGAAAATGTCTGAGTACATGTCTCTATCTGGCTTAAACTACCAGGAAATATGTCACCTTAAGAGGAAGGCAGGTATCAGAGAGAGTATCATCCCAGTGGTTCTGGAGCTGTGTCTTTGATCACTCTGGCTGGATCTTCCTCCATGTGAAGCTTCATCCTTAGATAAGCTTCCCTCATGGTGCAAGTGTGGCTGCAGGTGCCCCAGGCTTTGCTTCCATACTCCTGAGGAGGAGGAGGAGGGACTGACTACTTAAGGTGAGGAAATTTCCTTGCCTGAAACCTTCAGAAACCTACATGCATATCTTAATGGCAATGGCCTGAATGTGGTCATCTGCACATCTGGACCAGTTTCTTAGATAAGGGAAATGCCATGAACTAGTTAGCTCAGGCATGACAAAGCTGAACCTGTACTTCTGTTAGAGGTATGAATCATCCCCACTCCCAACCCCAGATTGGGATAACTTTTCCCCCAAGCTTTCTAGAAATTACATGTAGAAATAAGATGAAAAAGATGTTGAGAAGATAAACACAATTTTCGCTACAGGGATGACACCAAATTTCTCCTTGAGTTTCTTTTTTTTTGGCATCCACTGAGGCCTTTGTTGCTGTGGACAGAACAGCTTTTTTTATTCCCATGGTTCACTTGATCATGTTGTCTCAGCAGGGCCTGTCTTAGGTAACCTGTGACGGGGTATGTCCAGTCTTTGGTGCCCACTTGCCTCTTCTCTATAGGCTCAGGTGAGTTTGAAGATGATAGTGATAGGATCTGTCATGACCTTCCTGTCTCCAGCCTGGGCCTTCCCCCTCACCCCAGCAGCATTGCCAAGACTGCTCCTGCCTTCCTCCCCCTCCTGGGTCCTGTTATCTTGGGGTCTACGAGGCAACTGACTGGAGCTCAGTTAATGGTCTTGAGTGTGCTATATGGTAGTGGGTGAGGTAGATCTGTGAGCTGCTGTTCTGTCTTAACATGGAAACTCTATGATCTTAACTTGAAGTGGAACCATAGGTGGGCTCTTGACATGGTAGAAGTGGGCAAGTTATACTTAGAAAAAGATCTTTCTGATGTCCCTCATTTCAGTAATGTTTCTGGATGGTTAAAATAAACTCAGTAGTCTTGTAGGAAGAACACTGGACTAGGGTTCAGAAGAATAAACAAAATGATACCTATAAAGGACCTTGCCAGAGCCTGGCATGTAGTAGATGATAAATAAACAGTAGTCACCACTTTCACATCATCACTTCAATATTGGTCTGTTTACCAGCTCATGGTCTTAGGCAGGTAACTTAAATTCTCTGAGCTTCAATTTTCATATCAAAGAGTTTCCTTGCTCTTACCTATGAAATGGAAATAGTACCATCTTGCCACACTGTGTACAGGTATTGTGTGGCTCAGTGTGAGTGTGCTTTATAAAAAGTAATGTATTCTTCAAATTTGAGTAGCAATAGATTGCTTTGCCAGTGTCCTTCTTTGAGAAATGAATTAATATTTTCAATAAATGTTTATTGAGTATTTTCTATTACAGAATCCTGTGTTGAAGGCACAATGTTGAATAAGACAGATTCTTGGCCCTCATGGAGCTCACAGTCTAGCTAAGGACACTGAGAATTAATCAAGGGATTACAAACAAATGCTACTCTAGAGGTCAGCCCAGAGCAGCAAACTTGGTGTGGGTAGGATCAAGAAAAGCATCTGCAGGACATGACACCTGAGCTAAGTCCGAGCATGGATTGAAGTTAACCAGGGGGAGGAAGTGGTTGGATGCAATGGGAATAGTCAGGGAGAAACTGATGAGAGTGAGAGAACTGGACCACGTTCCACCTGGCTAGAGTGTGGCAGTGGGGCCATGGAAGGGGACAAAGAGAGGTGGGCAGGGGCAGAACACACAGGGCCTTGGGTGCCATGCTAAGATTTGGAATTCATCCAGAAGGCAAGCCCTTTGTGGTGGTATGGAAGCCCACAATCACTTAGCTGCTTTGGATAATGGACTGGAGAGGGAGACATTAGAGCAGTGGGCCCAGGCAGGAGGCTGTTGCGGTAATTTAGGAGGCATTAAAGAAGAAGGGGAGAAGGAATGGACATTTGGGTGAGAGTAAAGAAGTCAAACCAACAGGATTTGGTGACTGATTGGATAAAGGGTGATGAAGAGAGATCTAAGGATCTTACCAGGTCTCTGGCTTGGGCGAATGGTTGAGGCCATTCAGAGAGATGGAGAAGGCAGGAGGAAGAGCCAACTGAAGGGAGCTGTACACTTAGCAGGGGTCCAACAGCTCCAGATGTCACTCAGGAAAGATTCCCAAGGATAGCTGTCATGAACATCTGGATCTGGGGTTGAAGCATCACCATTGGTCAGAATGTCTGCACTCTTCTCCTTGTCCGTGGTGAAGATGGCTTGGCAAGCAGGATAAAGCAGAGGCTCACATGTGTGCTGAGTGGATGAGTCCATAGATGCTGATAATTGGTATTCTGTCAACCACAACAGGCAGCAGGGGAGTTTTTGTCTGTTTTTGTGGCATTTGCTTAGTGTGACTCAGAGTGATCTGAATGTCTCTTTGCTGCTTGCAGATGTGGCTGTATTGTAATGCATTGTTTTGTTGTGTCCAAACATGAAGAAAAATATTTTGTATAGAGTTGTTGGTGCCTTTCTGGAAGGTCTAAGAACTTTGAATAAGCTCTGGCTGAGAAAGAATTGATGTCTGCAGAGGAGGGAGCTATATCTCTGTGCTGCACACTGAGTTCCTCAGCTGAGGATTCAGAGCTGCTGATGGTGAAGGGAGCAGTACTGTTCCTGGTTTTTCAGAGGTGATAGTATCTCCTGGGAGCTCCCATGTCTGACTGTCCTCTGAGCTGAGTCTGGAAAGAAGAACAAATGACATCCTCCTGAAGTGGAGCTGAGCTTAAACACAGGGAGCACGGTTTTCTCCCACCTTCCCGGCCGTACACTACCTCTCATTTCAGACAAAGTAGCCCTGGGTGAAAAATTGGAAAGAAATGAAGAAGATGCGGTGCAGGCGCCAGACAAGGCATGCACTCCTGTTCACCCTTTAATTTCCAAAATAGCCCTGTGAGAGAGACATTCTCATAGCACTTAGAAATGAGGAGCTGGAAGCCAAGAGAAGCTAAGACCAGGCCTAAGACCACACAGTGAGTCCCAGAACTGTGGTTTCACCCCAAGGTTGTCTAATTTTAAAGCCCATGTCCCTTTCTCAATAGGATACCAACAAGAGAGAAGAGAAGATCCACAGGAAACTAGGGTCACCATTATGATTCCTTTTGTAGAATGAATACAACACCTCAGAGTTCTTCCCAGTGCCCGGGGAATCAGCAAAGCTCTACTGAATTAGTGGAAGCCATGGAAATTGAGGACAGAGTCAGGGTCCATTGGCCTCAAGGGGCTGATAAAAGGCCAATTTTAACCAGATGATATGGACTGACTGTTATATATAGTCAGATTCTTGAAAGCCGCATGAATTAGACTTGCCCAAGCATTGTTACAGGCACTTTATACATATAATCTCACAATGAGCACAACTACCCTATGAGGTAGACACTGTCATCCCCAAGGAAACCATAGTGTAGCGAGGTTAAGTAACAGGTCAGTCAAGGTTATGCTGCTAAATAAATGGTGGATCCAGATCTGAACCAGGACCAGGCAGTCTGATCTGAAAGCTGCTCTTGACGGCTGTGCATTGCCATCTTCTGATAGCAGCTGGATCAAAACCTGCTTGTGTGGAACATTAGCTGTGCTTCCGTTAATGTCAGGGAGGAAATAGGATGCTCCCCACTGCAGCTCTTATTTAACAACTTAAAAAATAAGTGTAAATAGAGCAATGGACTAAGCAGAATTAGAGCTGAGCTAATCATTACTCACAGATGAAATATTATCACCAACTAAGAAAACAAAATAAGAGATTCAACTGTAGAACTATAATAGTATTAGATTACAGTTTGAGGGTCATTTAAAATAGCAAAATCAATAATTTTTCATGTCAGCAATAGTCACTTATAAATCTTACTTTAAAAACCTCACTCAATATAGGAATACAAAGATAAAGTTTTAGGGATAAACTCAACAAGAAATATACAGAAACAATATTTAAACAGACAAGAAAAATTTTACTGAGGGACGAAAAAGAAAGCATGAATAATTTAAGAGACATACTGATTTGAGAGTGGAAAGACCCAGTGTCAGTGATTCTCACATTAATTGTTGAGTTGCAATTCTGTTACTGCTATGTTTTTTAAATCAAGATAATACATATCTGTGGGATGACAATTGATGGAGTTTGGATGTGTTGTCCCCTCCAAAACTCATGTGGAAATTTGATCTCCAATGTGGCAGTGTTGGAAACTGATTGAGTCATGGGGACGGATCTCTCATGAATGGATTCATGCTCTCCCTGGGGGAGAGGGGATTAATGAGTGAGTTCTCGCTCTATTAGTTCCCGCGAGAGCTCATTGCTTAAAAAGACCCTGGCACCTTCTCTGTCTCTTGCTTTCTCTCGCCATGTGATCTGTTTGTACCCACTGGCTCCCTGCCACTTTCTGCCATGAGTAGAAGCAGCCTGAGGCCCATGCCAGATGCAGCTATCCCAGAATCATAAGCCAAATAAATCTCTCTTCTTTATAAATTACCCAGTCTCAGGTAATTCTGTTATAGCAACACAAAACAGACTAAAACAACAATAATCCTCAAATTAATTGTTTGGTGCATTCCTTTTAACTATATTTTCAATATGAGTTTTAAAAATTGAAGTAATACATGTTCTTGGTTAAAAAAACCAAATTGGAGCCCCACTCTTCAGAGATAGCCTGTATTAGTCTGTTTCCGTTGCTTATGACAAAATACTTGGAACTGGGTAATTTATAAAGAGAACGAAATTTATTGCTTACAGTTTTGGAGGCTGGGAAGTCCAAAGTCCAGGGAACACCTCTGGTAAAGGCCTTGGTGGTGGCAACAGTGACCCAGAGAACTTAGGTGGCAGAAAATGGTGTAGCAGAGAGAGACCAACCGGTCATGTGCTCTTCTTTTAAGGCCTTCAGAACCACACTCCTGACCACCATTAGTAATCCATTCACTAGGCACGGTCCTATAATCTAATCACCTCTTCAAGGCCCCACCCCATAGTTACTATAATAGGATTTCCCACCCTCAACAGTTAAAGTGGAGATTAAGCCTCAATGAGGTTGGGGGAGGGGATCCAATCTACAGCACAGCCCCATTAACAGTTTGAGCTATTTTTTTCTGAACATTACCACCGTACTTTAAAGTATGTCCTGCTGCAATTTATAAATTGATCAATTGTAGACATTAATTATGAAGCTCCTGCTATGAAGATGAAGATGTGGTTCCCTTCCATTACCTCTACATCTGTCCCCAATGGCTCAATGTAATATCATTCTTCATTTTTTCTATGGGTTACATTGGTTACTTCCAGTGATTTGCTTACACTTTATTTCTGGTGAGGTCAATAACAGCACCTTCTGACTCCTCATTTTGTAAGATGAAGGTGTGGTGTTAACGTCTCTACAAACTCCTACCCCTTTCCACTCCCATTATCTGTATTAGCTGTCTACATTGTCAAGGTGAAGGATGTTTATATTGTGTTCTTTTATCCTGAAGTCTTCTCGTTTGTTCTGGATCAATTTTAAAAGTTGAAAATCAGTAAACAGGGATTCCATTGTTGTAACTATGTAAACATTGTTCACTGCAGAGCTAACTAGTGTATGGGATGACGGTACCTTCCCTGAACAGTTTTTTGCTTTTTGTTTTGTTTTGTTTTTTTCTTTTCCTGGAGTTAAAAAAAAGGCTTTTTCTTTTGTTTTTCCATTGTTTGCCTTGATTGTTGCAAGACCAAGTTGTTGTGGAAAGTGTAAAATCTCTAAAATCTCCACCTGCCACCCCCAGCCCCCAACCTTCCCTCTTCTCCTATTTGGGGTGATTGCCAGTCCCTCCAAGACCTCCCTTCACACTCTCTGGTGGTTGGATCAACTGGTTCCCATAGGCCATGTCTACTCCCTTATTTTGTTCGGGCTTATAACCTACTGACCTCCTAAGAAAGGACAGATGGGAGGTAATTTTTCTCCATGCTACATAATTGAAAAATTACTTTAATCAACTCTAATATCTAATGGCTTTAACTTTCATTGATGATCCTTGTCTGAATTCCTTATTTCATTTAGGGCCACAAACTGGTGATTTTCTAATTCCTTTATTTATCTTATATTTATTATTTGGCATTTTTTTACAGAGATAATTTTTTCATCATCGTATCAGTGTAAACTATTACTCCTAAAAAGCAAGGAATTGCTTAATTTTTTGCTTTTTGCAATTTTCAGACTAAGGGATTGGTAAAAGTGTCACAGGCCAGGTATTTCTTTATTTTTTTAATGTCAGTTGAACACATGTGTGAAAGAGAAAAGCAAAAGTTGGGCTACCTTCTGCGTGGCCCGTGCATAAGCAATCCTCCGTGGTTTGTGGATTTTTTCCTGTTTGGGAATCAGACCAGAAAGAGTCAGAGGGTGCTGCACCAAATGGATTCAAATCCTATACCTTTGCTTCAGCACAGGTGGAGAAAGAGGACAGATCTTACCTACCAGGAAGGTTTCTTGACTGGCCTCTCCAGTGGCATTACACAAGGAATATCCCAGGCATAAACTCGACCCACTGTAATTCCGGCATTTTAAAATGTCATGCTCCAGATGTTTTTAGAATAATTGCTGTGCCTAGTGAAGCTGTGCTTGCCTAAGCAAAGGCAGCCTCCTCCCCACGCTCTCCCTAAGTCCTGCTCTCCCGTGGGGCTTGTGTAAAGGAAAAAAAGATCCCAAATGACTCCCCCGTCCTATTTTGTTCATCTGTTGTGTTACAGTGAATACCCCTGGGTTTGGAGTTCATTGGAGCTTTGCAGTGAAAGGAGAAAAAGAGGACATTTAAAATATTTTGTAAGCCTCTTGTCTCTTGGAGCAAAGATTGTAATTTCTGGTTCAAAGGAACTCTAGCATAGACAATCTGCCTTGCTTTGTTTGTCTCAGGGGAAAAAAATACAAACAGTACAACAAAAACACAACAACACAAACCTGCTTCTGTTCCGGACTCTGTTCTAGGCACGGCAGCTGTGGAGATGGGACACAGATGGTGTGACCACATCCTGGGGTGCACAGCCATTTCCACACTGTCCCTCAAGAGAGTTTCTGTAGGCAAGTTGGAATCCTCACAAAGTTTCCTTATCAGGAAAGTGATGAGCAGAAATGAGCAGAAGTCTTGTTCACAAACTGTCCTGCACCGTGTGGGCACAGAATAAGTAGCAGATAAATATTACCTCCACACCCATTCTGCCTCCACAAAGGCAATCTCTAAAATCTCCTCTAGATCTGTAGCTCCATGCCTCCATCTGCAAAATGGATTGATAATGGGGATCAAGTGGAATACTTCGTGTGGAAGTGGACGGGAAAACTCTCGGCTGACAGGCAGGGATCGTAGTAGTGCCATTCATAAGTGAGAGGAACTTTGGAGAAGACGCTTTGCCTAGAGCCTCCCTGCACTTGTCACAGGGGACAGTTCCTTCTTATCTTGGGGGAAAAGGGCACCAAAAAGGCAGAGCTGGGAGTAGGAGTTCGGAGTGGCCATAGAAACTGCAGGCCTTCCAGATGCTCTCTCGAGAAGAGCCCGCAGAGTGCAGAAGGACGGGTCTCCTTGCCCTCTGGGGCTTCTGCATCAGGGGTTCAGTCTTCCCACGGCTCCCATTTACTTTGCCTTTTTTTTTTTTTTCCAAAATGGAACTCTATGCATTTTTGCTAATACTTGAATATTGTAAAAAAGTTTCACACACCACAGAGAAAGTTCAAATCCTCTATCCCACAGAGGGAACTATTGTTAATAGCTGTGTGTACATTCATTCAGACTTTAAAAATAAGTATATAGGCATATGAAAAACAAACTTTATTACATAAACAGAATCTCTTTGATTCTGTTCTCTCTCTTTTTCAACATACATATGAGGGTACTTAAAGTTAGCGGAAAAATAGAATTAAAAGATAATATGAATCTTTCCGTGAACTTTTTGAAGACACCTTGCACATGTTTTCTCCTGTCCGTGTAACCCTGTGTCATCAGCATCTTTCCAGGTCTTCCCGCATTTACACAGAATTCTATCATCTGGAATTTCAGACCCTCCTTCTTCCTCCTCACTTGTCTCAGTGCTTGACACTGTACATACACACATACGTACATACATACATACACATATACGTACATGCATACATACACCCATACGTACATGCATACATGCACACACACGGACATACATACATACATGCACACACACGGACATACATACATACACATATACATACATGCATACATACACCCATACGTACATGCATACATGCACCCATACGTACATGCATACATGCACCCATACGTACATGCATACATGCACACACACGTACATACATACATACACGCACATTGGGCTGGGACTCCTTGGGGAGTCATTGCTGACTTCTCATCCCAACAGGCTTCCCCAGGAAGGAGGGTAGGGGATGGGTGTGTCTGTGCTTTAACAAATGTTTTCTTCTATACGAATGCAAACCGTGGTGACCTTCTGTGAGAGCACTATAGCACAGCACCACGACCCTGACTGATCTGTGTTTGGGGTTCCTGCTATTTATGAAACGCTCCCCACAGGGTTCTCTCCCCAAGAAGGTAAGTCTGAGAAGCTCTTAACTGGCTCTCTGGTCCTGTTCTCTGGCCTCAGTTTTCCTTCTACCTCTTTTCATTTTTGATTGAAGTGTAACTGTAAGGGGCCCGTCTTATATTTACAACATGATTTAAGTGATGTTGTAAACATCTCTATAAACACCACCGAGATCCAGGACTGGACATCCCTGCACCCCGCAGGCTCCCTCCTCCTGGCCTCCTTTCCCATGGGCCCATCTTGTAGAAGCTCTTCTGGCTGCCTGTTGGGCCACCACTAACAGCTGGGTCGCTGCATTTCCTACACCCAGCTGTCACTTTCTCAACCCCGCCTCCTCCCCTCCCCCCCACTTCAAAGAAGTCACCACCCTCTTTCCTTCAGCTTCTCGGTTTTTCCCAACTCCATTTTTCTTACATCCCCACTTCATCCTGGACCCAGATCCAGGCCAGAGCTCCCAGCAGCAGCCCTGACACGGTCCAGGAAGGGTTAAACTCAGGCAAGCGCCAGCTCCACGCAGTTAATCCGGGATTCTCGGCACTGATCTCGGTGCCTATCATTTGCATTTCTCTCCTTTGTGCAGCTTTTCTTCCTCCCCCTCCCGGCCCGCGCCCCGCATTAGCATCCCTCGCCCGGCCGCCGGCTGCGGGGCCCCCCGCTGTGCGCCAGCCTGTGCAATCTGCAGGCGCCATCAATTTTTCAGCACTTTTCTCATTTCTCATTACAGTCAGGCCCATGCGGCTCCCCACTCAACACCCTCCTGGGCCGTCCTGCCCGAGAGCCAGCGAGCCCGGGGCTGTCACGTTCCTCCCGACCCTCCCGAGCGTGCACTTGCTTGTTGAAGCTCCCACCATAATTAATCACAGTATTAATCCTGGCCAAGCCTGTCTTGCTGAATAATTATGTCAACACGCTTGGTTGCCTGGGCCCGACAGAAATTTTACCAACCTTGAGACTGGACGATATCCCTGCAGCCAGGCCTGCTGCAAGGCCTGGGCTCCTTGCCTACCCCGGCCATGAGCTCACAGCAGACAGGCACATACCTGCACACGGGCCTGCTTGCACACATGTAGAGGCACACGCACTGCACAAACCATAGGCCTTAGAGAGGAGCAGAATGGTGGGACTCACAGTCAACAGCATTTCTTTTCAAATAAGGAAACATGGCCTCTCCATGAAGTTATCTTTAGGTACCAAAGTGGGGTGGTTGTCATAGCGATGAGTGCATTATTAAGAGAGTGTTGTTCACCCTGGCAGCTAATCTTATAATGAGGCTGGCTCATTATCAGGTTGAGGCAAAGTTAGCTTTTGCTCTCCATTTTGCTGTGGGCCTGGTGTCTGGCAGGATCCTGGCACCACCTCCAAGCTGGATCACCCACTCTTAGCATCCATCTTTTGTATGGTTACCCCATCTTCCTTCTCTGCTCTTCTACGGGGACAGATACAGGAGGACAAGGCTGGGCAGGGCTCCCTGGGGCCTTCGCCCAGCATATGTCCTATAGCTGACTACCTGCTATAGTTTGTGAAACACTTAACAGCACCAGAGAACTGTGTTGTCCCAGGCAATGGGGACCCGTGTGAATTAAAACTGCAGATTGGCCTGCAAACAATCAGCTCCTCTCTTTTTCTTTTATACCTGTTTCTCTTGCTTGCTGAGTCCCAGGAAACCAACCCTAAGGAATAAATACTACTTTTTCCATCATGACTCCCACTTAATGGGGGCTCCTTCTTTCCCAGTGGTCACTGCAATTTTGTGAATCCCAGATACATGAAAAGTCCACTCATCACCTCAAGTTCGGGTACCTGGTGACTCTTTGATTTCATGACCAGATGTCTAGTTAACTTTAAACCAATAACTTTAAACCAATCTGGAGATCGTCTTCCGTTGCTTTCTTTGTCTGTCTCTACTAGGGCTTTTTTATAGGTTGCTACAAAGGCCTATTGGGCTCAAGTTTAGATTTCAGGCTCCCTGTGATTTTCATCCTCCCCTTGTCTTTTTAAATGAAGCTGCTTCTAATCTTGCTCACCTTCTGGGTCAGGGGAGCCTCCTCTACAGAAGGAAAGGAGAAAGCAAACAAAAGAACTCGCTGCAAAGAAAGGAAATCATTTGCACTTTTATTATTTTAAAAATTTATTTATTGACTTATTTTTATTATATTTTTACATTCTAAGATGTTGTGGAGCAGTTGGGGTGGAGAGGAAGAGAGAAAGGGGGAAGGGAATAGGGGAATACAGTTCCTTTACAAATTACCCAGTTTCAGGTATTTCTGTTATAGGAAACAGAAGCGAACTAATACAGGGGATATTATCAAGCAAGTCCCTCACTGTTGGCAACTGGGACTTAATCCCTCTGGGCAACTCTGGGAGACAGTACTGAACATGCCTTTGAGTTACTGCACCTGAAAGGTGGGTGCTGGCCATTGGTGACCAACTGGTTGCTTGTGGCAAGTGGGGCTGTTAAGTTCCAGAAGGCCTGCCTCATGGGCAGGGGGATTCCAGTAGCAAGAGAAAGCCCTCAGCCAAAGAGATGAAGTGCCAACAGCTGGAAGTTGGGGAGTTGTGCACTGAAATGGTAAGGGTAAGGGGATGTGGTTGGTGTACCAACTGCAGCTTTTACATAGCTGGAGGCCAAAGCTTCCAGATTTATCTACATGCTCAAGAAGAGCAATGGATGTAGATGGGGTGCCAGAAAAAACAATGCTATTTCTAGCTCTCCGTCTACTGGTTGGTAAACTCAGGTGAGTCAAGTCATTCAACTTTTTGGAGGTTTATTTTCCTCATCTGGAAAATGGAGTTAGTAGCACCTACCTCTCAGGATAGCTTTGAGGACTAAATGAGGATTTCCGGTTTTGAACAAAGGGCTTCATGCTGGTGATTATTATTACTATGTGGCAGTCAACCCCCAGGAAGGAAGGCAGTTAACATCTTTCAGAACCTGCCTGTGATCACATTTGGTAAGATCAGAAACCCCATTCCTTGCAGTCATGCCAGTTATTCTCTAAAAATGCCAGAAGTCAAATTTAGACCAGTCTAAATGGCACCAAGATGCCAACAAGAAGAGGAACAAAGCGATTCCCAGGGAAATTCCTCCCCTCAAGAGGACAGCAAACCCTTTAATCCTGCAGTAGCAGGACCACCTTGTCTGCTTTTGTAGAACAGCCTAGATTGTAGAGTTAAGAAAGATTCTCAAAATTTGTTTAGTTCATTGGTTTCAAGCACTTTTAGCTTCAGAACCTGTTCTTTAAAGAGAATGTGCTGAGAATCTTTGTAAAACAAAAGTGGAGCACTCCTGAGCTGGGGACCTAGTCCCTCCCTCAGGTTCTCGCACACCTACCTCCTCCTTTGCCGCCCCTGGAAGGCCTCTGCTCCTCAAGGCTCTGCAGGTGCAGTTTGAAAACCAACATGTCAGGTACATTCCTTGTCAATGAACAAAGGAAGAGATGGGGCTGTTGTCATTCCAGGCTGGGGCTTCATTAAATAGGTCCAGGGAACCCAGGCCAAGGCAAGTCGGGAGGGTGAAAAAACCCAACCAGGACTGTAAGACCTAGATCTTGAAGAGGAAGAAACTGGTGGAGACCTCTACCTCCTTGCTCTGATTCTGTGCTTTAAGGGTAAGTTCTTTGAGTTCCTTTCCTCTGACCCCTTTGGCCCCTCCTCTAAGCACCCCGTCTGGCCCCAGGTGCCTTGTCACCTCATTTGCTGTCTGGACAGCATGCTCCTGCCCCCATTGCCCTTTGCTCTCAAGGCACAGAGACTGATGGACTGTCCTGCTGGGCCACCTTTCTCCTGCCAAGCCTTCTGCCTTGGAGGGGGATGGGGTGCCCAGAGAGATGAGGTAACTCTCCTAGTGTGACCAAGCTGCTCTACAAGCTCCTGTGCAGAGCTAGTTTGATCATGTTTGATTCCAGGCAATTTTCAGTCCATTTTCAGTCCGTTTTCAGGAATTTTCTGTTTTCCTCTTACCCAAATTATCCTCCCATAAGAGGCCCTGTCACCACTCCAGTAACCAGCCAAATGACACTGGAGAAGGGCATATTCTTGGCTACTGATGGGCACACCTTTCCTCCAGGGAGGAGCAAATGGAAATGGGATTGGATGTTGTCATATGGGTTGGCAAGAGCAATGATGATCTTTCTCTTGTAACTGCCACTTCCCAGTAGGTGGACCCCCTGAGACTCAGTTTCCCCAGCTGTAAAAATTTGGATTGTAATACCTCCCCCCTTGGGTTGCTGTGAAAACTACATAGAATGACATGTGTGAAAAGACTTTGGAAATGGGAAAGGCTACAAAAATGGAAGGGATTTTTACCTTGTTGATGGCTGTGGAGGTGTAATTTCTCTAAGGCTGAATGCCAACCTCACAGGGAGCCTGGCATGGAGAGCCAAATGTACCCGCGTCTCCAGGGAACCTCACCCTGCTTGGAGAGAGAGAGCTGTTCCTCACATGCCCACAGGCAACGGAGTTGGGAGTCCGAGGATAAATGCCCACCATAAGCACTTCCCATGCTCCAGTTGGGAGATTTGGAGCATGTCCTTCTCGGTATCTCAGAGGTTCCTTGGCAGCATGAAGCCCCAGTAACTTGCTCATTCATCCACACTTCACTGGCTTTTCTCTTTTCCCTGTCTCGTTCTCCCCTTCTTCCCTCATTTCTACTTCCAGGGCGGGGGGGGGGGAGCGTGCATCTCCTTTTAAATAAACTATCTGTATCCAAGTTCTTGTTTCAGGGACTGGTTTCAGGGGAACCTAAACTAAGACACAGCCACTTGGGAAGCTGTGGTGAGAGGGCTGAGAGAGGATGTAGAAAGTTCAGAGAAGGCTAAGGACTCCCTTAACTGAGAGAGTGACAGTGCGGCAGTGACTAGAGGTCCTGGCTCAATGGTCCAAGATTGCTGTGGGGTCCCTGGAACTGCCTGAACCCTGCTGGCAAGACCCCACCTGGACCTAAGGCTTCCAGCCCCGGGCTAGCTTGTCCTCAGAGTGTTCTGTGCCTAAACCCACTGCTATGCTCACCCTTGCCCAGCGGGGGTGAGGACAGAGCACACAAGTGTTCTGTGCACAGTGTAGGTTCAAATCTCAATGCAATGCACACCTGCTAGGCACCTGTGCCATGCAGAGCATCTGAGGCTGTGCTCCTAAGGCACTGGAGAATTCAGGCAGAGGCACAGGCCTGGACATACGTGGCACATGTAGGAACACCAGCTCTTCCCAAACTCAAGTGTGGCTGGCCACAGGGAAGGATGGTTAGGGTGGGAGGGGGTTGGGGAGATGAGGGAAATTGGGGCCAGGATGTAAAGGGCCGTAAGCACGGTGCTGAGGAGTTTGGACTTTATCCTGTGGGTGGCTGAAAGAGGGTATAAAATTTTTTTATTTAAAAATATTTAATTGACAAATAAAAATGGTATATATTCAAGATGTACAATGTGATTTGATATATGTGTACATTGTGTACTGATTACCACAATCAAATAAATTAACACATCCATCACCACCCATAGTTACCGTGTATATGTCGTGAGGACATGTAAAATCTGCTGTCTTATCAAATTTCTGCTATAGTCACCATGCTGTACATTAGATCCTCAGAATTCATTCATCTTTTAACTGAAAGTTTGTACCTTTGACCAACATCTTCCCATGCCACTCACCCCCAGCCCCTGACAACCACCATTCTTTAGATTCCACGTGTAAGTGAAATCACACGGTATGTGTCTTTCTGTGTTTTTGCCTGGATCATTTCACTTAGCAGAATGTCCTCCAAGTTCATCCCTGATATCAGAAATGGCAGGATTTCCTTCTTTTTTTCAACAGCTGAATAGTATTTCCTTGTACGTATACATACTGCACGTTCTTTACCCATTCATCCATCAATGGACACTTAGGTTGTTTCCATATCTTGGCTATTGTGAAGGTTTGAATCAGGGAGGGCCAAGTTCAGAATGGTACACTCATTTTTTGAGGTCCCTTCTTATGCCAGCTACCCAGTAAACCACTCTGCTGTCCCAGGGACCTCCAGACTTTGACCCTGGCTTCCTGACCTCTCTTATGATGAAATTTTTCCATGGGCTGTTCATGCTAGCCTCTTCTGGTCATATCCTACCTTGTCAAATACAGAACTTGGGCTCTACATTTCCTCTCTGACAGAGTTTTTGGGAGTCAGGAAGACCAGAATTCAAATTTCAGGGCTACCACTTACTGGTTGTATGAGTTTGACTATTTTTAACTTCATTGAGTCTTTTTCCTCATCTGTAAAAAATCGTGGCTGTGATGATTAAGTCAAATAATTCCTAGGCCTAGATCAAGGATTTTATCCACTTTAACTAATATTCAATCTCACTAATACTTTTATGATACCCATAATATGGGAGATACCAGGATCATTAACAAACATTCTCTGTTTTCTGGGGGCCTAATGCCTGGTGGGAAAGTCTGGCTCATAGGTTAACTTATGATGTATAGTAGGTTCACAACTGCCTGTCTGTTTCTTTCCCCCCTTCTTGATTGTTCCTCTTCTCACTGGCTTCCACATGTGGTTCAAAACCTGGACACACACGTGGGCCTGCTCCTTTCCTGACTCAAAGGAGGAATGAGTTGGCCAGCAGGAGACCACTGTCCATCCTATGGAGCAATGAACTATGTGGCATGTAGGTATTGACTGTAAACAGCTTCCCGTCCTTACCTCCCCTCAACCATCTTTTCCACCCTGGACCCCCTCAAAGCCTCCTCCCAAGTACAAGTAGCCCCTTGGTGCAGCCACACCCAAACCAAGGCCAGTCTCCCCAGCAAACAAACCACAGCCAGTGGTGGTCTGTCCACACCCTCTTGTGGTGGGCAGCCATGTGCAATTCTTTGTTTTATTTCTGCTGCAGGGCAGTTTGGCTACTGGCTGCTTTTTTGGAAGTAGAAACATGATTCTTCTTCTCAAGAGATTAGAAAAGGAGCAAATTGGGCTTCTTTGTGTTAGTGCTTTTGGATCTCCATTCCCTATCCTGCATAATTATTTTGGTGCATGCTGCAGACATATTTTTAGAACTTGGATCCTGAACAAGTGAGGAGACTTGCTGGATGCTGCCTAGTAAGTGTGGGAAGGCTTGCACAAGCACAACATGTGGTTGCTGCTGAAAGGGAGGATCATGAGTTAGCTGGGATGCAGGGAAGACCAGTTGTCAGGGGAGTTTCAGGTGCCAGGTGATTACCTCAGCATAGTGATAGTGAAGGCCAGAGTCACACTGCTAGGCCCTGGCCTTAGGTTGAGGAGACCAGGACAGGATGATCACACAGACACTCCTATTTAAAAAGGGAAGGAACAGGAGGCACACAGCAGTCATGGTCCATAGCAATTCTGAAATCCCACGATAAAGAGAAAGAGACAAGGAGAGAGAAAGCCCCATTCCTTTAAATAGACGGTCAATGAATCTGTATAGAAATGAGGGAAATCACCAGATCTTCTCTGCTTGAATGTATGGGCTGGCCCAACGTGACAACTAGGGTGATATCACCAATTGGTATCACAGCACTCTCTAATGGTGTCACAATCTGGCAGGAGCTGTAACTGAGGTGTGCAGCAAAGCAAGATATGTTGAGGATCTGTCCTGGGCAGTGAGCAGCAGAGTTAAAGATGGTTTGTCCCAGGCATTGGAAGGGAAGCCTGGGAAAATAAAGCCAAAAGTGCCTCACCGCTTCTTCCCCAACTCCCACATGGGTTCTGTGTGGTACATGAATGTCATTAGAGAGGATTATTTCATATCATATTTATTTGGCATTGGCTTGTGTTTCTGGATTGATACAAGTGACTTCCCCAGGCAGGGCAGTGAAAAGGCATAAACAGCACCATGAAAAAGGGACAAAGGACAAGAAGGCACACAGGGAAGGGCCACTGGGATATGGGGAAAAGGAGGTGGGAATCTCTGATTCTCTTTAAGAGGTTAAGGGGTGTGTGTGTGTGTTTGCCTATGTGTGTTTGTGTGTATGTGTCTCTCTATATGTACATGTGTGCACGTATATATGTCTCTGTGTGACTGTGTGTGTGTGTGTGTGTGTGTGTGTGTGTGTGTGTTGAAAGCATCGAGAAATAGCAAAAAAGAGTTCTGCTGTTGAAGGAGATATTCCAGGGTGAGGTCATGGATGAAGTCTGGGTGGGAACGGTGGGAAGCAGGATATAGGGTCTGGACAGACTAAGGGAGCAGTGCAAAGGGAAAGAAGCCAGGTCCAGCCATTAGATGGAATAGAGACTTTCATTAAATCTAAGGGGGAAAAAAATAATTCAAGGGCAACTCTAGTCTGGTTCAGCTTTTCTGGGCTGGGGCATTTGTGTGGGAATCAGAGAGCAAGGACCTGTGTGCTCCCCCAGGCCAGGCTGGATGGGCAGAGAGGCCCAGGGGAGCACCTCGCTTCTGTGTTCTTCCTACTTTGAGTGGGGATATGATACCTGGAGCTGCAGCAGCCATATTGTGACCAAGAGATAAAAAATCAATACTCTAAATGGGGCAGAGGGAAAAGAAAGTGGAAAGATATATGGACCAGTGCAGCCTGGGGACACCATGAGCCCTGAACTGCTACCTCAGATTACTTCTCCTTCTCCTCTTTCTTTGTGTTTCTCTTCTGACATCAGAAAATGATGACACTAGCCCAGAATGATGGGGGACATCTGGAGAGGTCCAATTACTTGATGAAGAAAAGCTTGGATTTCATACTAACACCACATGGCACTATAGGTTACTTTTACCATGCTGCGTAAGTGTAGAAGGATAATATTAAGGAAAATATAAGCTAGTGTTAATATTTTCAATTCCCTCATTTTTACCATAGTGGTTCCCCTGCTCTTCTACCTTTCAAGAAACTAGGAGGCCCTCTTGAGATAATTGGTTCAGGAGACAAAAGTGACGAGCAGACAGGAGAATGGAGTCTGAAAGTTTCTTCCTGACTTTGGCCTCCAAAAACCAGAGCCCTCAGGGAGTGGAGAGGTCCTAGGCACAGACGAAATGCTCAGGAGATGTGCCACAAGGGAGAGCAGAGAGTGTGAGGAGGGGAGGCTCCTCTCAGGGCTGGGCAGGAGGGAGCCAGAGGTACGTGAGGAAAGCACAGGCTCCGACAGTCCCAGAGAGAAGGACCCCAGGGCCGGCTTCTCAGGGCAGCTGGAGCCAGCATGGGCAGATGAGATCTGACAGTGGGGTTCTATGTTCTGTTTCCTGGTAAAGTTCCCCACCTGGGGGGCTGGAATGGCTATGTGACATGTTTAGACAGCCCAATAGAGACCCTGTGTCGCCCCCTACATACTAGCATAGCATAGAAATAGGGGATAAAAATAGGCTGCTGGGCCCGAGGCAGCCACAGGACAGGCACAAGGGACAACCTAACAGCAACTTGTGAGCCTGGTGAACGGGAGGTGATGGGATGGGGATATCTTAGCTCATACCCGAGAGGACAGGTGACTTGCTGATCAGTTGTTCCATCCCATCCTGTCCTTGATAGGCCTTGGCCCTCTAGATGTTCCCAGGAACTTAGACTTAAACCGTCTTAGTCTGAGTTTCCCTGAAAACAGAGCCTGAGATAGGATTCCATGTGCAAGTAGTTTATTGGGAAGGAGATCCCAGGAGGCAGGAGTAAGGCAGTAGAACTAGTGAGTCAGGGAAGGAGGAAAAGCCAATAAAGAAGGTATTAACAAGCAAATTATCTCTGCAGGCAACTGGGGCTCAGCTTCTCTGGGGACCTTCTGAAGAACAAGCCTCAAAATTGCCTTCCTAGAGGATGGGAAGGCTGAATTATCTTCGCATGAGGCAGCAGAGCACAGATGCATGGAAGCATGTGCTTATCTTGGGCACTGGCAGCGTACCTGTCCACAATGGGGCTGCCACCAGATGACTGAGAGGACATGGTGCTGAGCATCCCAAGGGCCTGCTACACAACCTGTGAAGGGCAGAGGCAAGCAATTGCCAGAGTTAAAGTTACCCTCATCCTGGTGGAATGAGCTCAAAATAAAAATTAATTTGAGTAATATAAACCTAAAGAAAGTTATATTTCTCGTTTGTAGACGAGATTTTATATCTGCCTTGTATAAAACATTAAGACTAACTAAAGTCAGTCTGCTATAATGTGGTGAATATAAAGTTTGGAGCCAGACTAGCACTGGATTTGAATTCAGCTCCTATCATGTAGCTGAGTGGTGGTGGGTTAATCGCGTCACCTCTCTGATTTCTGTTCCCACATGTGTCAAACCAGAAATGGTGACACTTACCTCAAAGTGTTGCTGAGGGATTAACAGTGACTCAGATGAAAGCCACAAAGATGGGTTCTCCATATGCATCACTTTACTAAAATTTAGTTCTTTTCCTTTAGTTATTCTTCCAAATAAGTTGGTCCACTTATTTTTAACAGAATCTTGTCATTCAGGAAGTTTTTAGTAAAGATATTTCTTTTGTTATCAACAGATTTAACGGAGTGAGCTCAGATTCTTTGTTCTCAGTGTCCTGGAGTCTGGGACAACCCTGAAAGCAGGCCACTCAGAGACCAGCTGTCTTGTGCTTTTTCTTTCCAAGTGTGACGCATATTGCACATGGGCTCATTTTCCCAACTGACCTTTGGGAATTAAGCATTTTACCTTGGTATTTGTTTTGGGATTGGAAGCCGTATAATGGAGGAATTCCCTTCCTTTCTCCATTCCAACATCTCTCCCCACAAGACAGTAAGGTCTAAATGTTCTTTAGTTCATTGCTACAAGTGGTGAGAAATGCACCTGTCTTTGCAAAAGCCAAATCAGCTGCAGCTGGAGATCAAGGCTACACAGAGCAGTGAGGTGGCAGCGCTACCTGGTGTGCAGCAGTCATTAAAAACTGGCTGACTCAGTGGAAAGACTCCCGCAGACAAGATGTCTGCCATCTGCAGGGGCTGCGCTTGGAGTGCATTGCAGTTCTCCATGCTGAGAGCAAAGTGTGGACTGCCAGCACACAAGGCTCTGTTCTGGGCTTCCTTGCCCACCATGATTCCTGGCACAGTGGCCTTTGCTCCAGTCGGTGGTACCCACTTTAGGGCCACCTAGATTGACATTGCAATATCTGTGCACACTCAAAACCCTCCATGGCCCCTCATCACTCACAATGCATGCCTCAGGGGCGTCATGAGAAGTCCTGAGGGCTCAGCTCCGGAACTTGGCTAGGCATTATTTCCGACTCCTCTTCTAAGCTCATTTGCTCTGGTCTGTTGTCCTCAGTTTCCATTCCAGCTTGAGTCTGCCTCTTTGCTCAGCCCTCTGGCTGAATATTTATTTGGCTTTGATATTTCTTTTCACCCTGGATGCTTTCTCTTATCTGAATTACCTAGGCTTCTTGCTTTGAGAGAAGAGTTTATTCCACTCCATGAATCACCATGTGTACTAGTCAGTTTTTATCGTGATAATACAGCATAACAAACAGCACATATTTATGGTTTCTGCTGATCGGTCTGTGGTGCAGTGCGTGTGGCTCTGCTTCAGACAGTGGGTGGCCAGGGGGCTCCTCTGTCTGGTACCCGAGGCACCTGTGAGCATTCCCTTCTCATGTCACATGGCAGCAGCTGAAGAGGCCAACCCAGACAAAGCAAGTGCATTTAAAGCCTCTGTTCACTTCACATCTGCTGACATTTCATTGGCCACAGCAAGTCACATGGCAAAGTCTTTGTCAGTGGAGTGGAGATGTATGTCCCACTTCTTCCAGTGGAGGTTGGGGTGCATTGCAGAGTCACATGGCAAAGGAATTGGTCACGTAATGCTAAGGTGGGTAGAGAAAAGTAGGAAAAACAACCCAGCTTATCACACTGTTCCAGGCCCCATGCTCTGGGCAGCCTTTGGGCAGTCTGGCAAGCAAAACATTTGCCTTCCAATGACAAATTTCCCTTTCGTGGTGAGATGTCTTTTTGTGAATTACCAACAGATACCCATTGTGGGAAAATTTATTATCAAAAGTGCCTCTTCCTTTGGGATCACACAGCCCCTAGACTGGGTAATTGGTTTTGTAAGCAGAGAGCAGCCTGGAATTCAGCCCCTGCTTGCTCTTTGGGTGGGTACCCCAGTGCAGGGGACAATCTGTAGGCTGTATGCTGTCATGCTGTGCACACCTAGTGTGGCTTGTGGGGCCTGGGAAAGTACTTTTCCTACAACTGACTCCAAGCTATGCGGGTTGGAGTGGTCTGAAATTGTTTCCTGTTTTTGTCAATTTAAGTAAAAAAGCTTTTCTTTTTCTTTTAGCTTCACCTTCAGAAAAGAAATGAGGATTTTTCTTTTCCAGAAGCAGACTTGCCGGCCAACCAGAGGTCAAAGCCAATGTAAAAGAAGCAGGATGGCCATGAAACATTCATAATTATAGAGTAGCACACATGTCTCTGAAGAAAGGCCCTTTTCTTCCTTCCCTAGGAATGACCACATAACTCACAATGACCCTCACATTTCAGTGTTGAGGAAACACCACAACTCTTGGTACAACAGTGACAATGTATTCTGACCGCCTAGGTGTCTGAGTGTGATGGTCTACATTGACTGGCTCTTCAGTACAAAGGAAGTAGGCCGGTGCTCCATCACTGTCCTTTGGTTTTTGTGGTGTCCAGGTGTGTGAGCGTGTCATTCTCACCCTTGTACTTCCTGGTTATAAGAAATTTAACAAATGGATAGGAACTGCAGAGTTTCTACAAGCATGGCTTCAGTTTCAGTTTGGAGGCAAGACCTAGGCTTTGGTTGATGGTATTATTGGCCCCAAATCCTTTACCTGCCTATATCCTTGCCCTTGCCATGGTCTCACTGTGGGTGTAGGTCCCTGCACCTTGACTTTGGCCTTGGCCAATGATGTGGGCAGAAACCAGGGTGTGCCAGTCCAAGCCTAGGCCTTAAGAGACCTTCTTTTTCTCTTGTGACTCAGAGAAGTTCCCCCCTTGGTAGCTGTATCTCCCTTACTCTGGGCCCTGGAATGAATACTTGTGGAGTAGATAAGAGCCAAACTGCAGTGACAGCCAAGATAAGCCACCTCCATAGCTTGAGGGAGAGCCACCCAGTCAAGCCCAGCCTGATCAGCCAACCCCCAGCTGACCTTCAGACCCATAGACCTGCAGACCTGTAGATGCATGAGTGAAAATGAGTGATTCTTACTAAGATTTGGGATGGTTTGTTACATAGCATTGCAGCAACTGTTAACTGATACACTCATTTTTTGATAGACTGCCACAGTATATTGACCCTGGACACCAGCCACAGCTGGGGCACAGGAAGCACCCCAGCAGACTCCACTTTCTTTTTGACTTTAGGGCCAGGATCTGCATGAAGGAGAAAGTGTATGACTTAATTAAGATACAATTAAGATCTTCCTCCATGGTCTCCCTTTTATCTACTGTCCTCATTATCCTGGTTACTTTTCTTTTCACTGTGGGAATGGTGCTGCTGTTGCATGCTGATGAGAGTGTCTGTGGCCCAACTTCTGAACTAGAGATGTCTGAGTAATTAATTTGGATTTAAGCTCCTCTAGCCAGCCCTTGATAGACCCACGATTGAGTGCATTGGAGGGACTTGATTTCTCCTGGGCTTTTTTGGGTGCTTAGAGGTCAAGAGTCATTTGGTACCTGTCTATCTAAAGCCAGTCTCAAAGTGAGTTTTGAACAATGTATGAAAATGTACCATTGTTTCAAGTGACTTGGCTTACTCTTGGGAACCTCCACTCCCCACCCCCAATGCTATGAAGTTTTTTGCATTTTATCTCTCCAATTTGGTCACACAGCGATTCTCCCTCATGAAAGAGTGAAATATTTGCTAGGCATGCAGCTTGGCTGGAGCTTGGGCAGAATATGGGCACCTTGATACAAGTTCATTACTTGTTTGAGTAAGGTAGGTGAGCAGGTAGAAATAAAAGTGTAATTCCAAAAGACACATGGGGAATTCACTCAAGAAGTAACAGCCCCGGTTTTGAACATCATTGTTTTTGGATGTACAATGTGCTTTCTAACTTTTCATATTTCTTTGCTTTCTCTCTACTCTCTTTGAATCTCCTCGAAGATCGAGTCTTTCTAGACTTCATCAGGGTTAAGTGAAATCACTCATGCTCTGAAATCCTGTAGTGCTTATTACAATGGCTTTCAATTTTTTTTATTGAGGCATAATTGATTGTACATATCTGTGGGGTCCAGCATTGAATATCAATACCTGTGCGTAATACATGATGCTCAAATCAGGATGATTACTATATTTATCATTACACAATGTATTCATTTTTTGGTGGACTTTTACCAGTTTTGTGCTAACTGTCCCATTGCTTCCCCCTTTCCCTCCTCTGGTGGCTTCAGTTCTGTCTCTCCTTCTGAAAGTTCAGGGAGTTGTTGTGATAATTGTGTCTGTCTTTTTTTCTTTTTAAAGTTTATTTGTTTTTGTTTTGTTTTGTTTTTTAGCTTTCAATTATGAGTGAGGACATGCAGTGTTTCTCTTTGTGCCTGGCTTGTTTCACTTAACATAATTTTCTCTAAGTTCGTCTATGTTGCTGTGAATGGCAGAATTTCATTCTTTTTTTATGGCAGAGTAGTATTCTGTTGTGTATTTATAGCACAATTTCCTTATCCAGTTGTCTGTAAATGGACATTTACGTTGGTTCCAACTCAGCTATTTTAAATAGAGCTGCGATAAACGTGGGAGTGCAGGTATCCCTTTGACATGATTTTCGTTCCTTTGGGTATATACCCAGCTGTAGGATTGCTGGATTGTATGACAGTTCTATCTGTAGTTGTTTGAGGAAGCTCCATACTGTTTTTTATAATGGTTCCCCTTTCTCTGCACCCTCGCCAGCATTTGTTATCCTCTGTCTTTTTGATAACGGCCAGTCTAATTGGTATGAGGTGATATCTCACTGTGGTTTTGATTTGCATTTTCCTGATGCTTAGTGATGTTGAGCATTTTTTCACATGTCTGTTGGTCATTTGTATATCTTCCTTTGAGAAATGCCTATTTAGCTGCTTTTCTCATTTTTTAATTGGTTTACATTTTTTACTGTTAAGGTGTTGAGTTTCTTGTATATTCTGGATATTAAT
Organism: Cynocephalus volans; assembly: GCF_027409185.1. NCBI lineage: Eukaryota > Metazoa > Chordata > Mammalia > Dermoptera > Cynocephalidae > Cynocephalus > Cynocephalus volans. The sequence continues at coordinate 51,829,571 of NC_084470.1, forward strand.
CCCTTGTCAGAGTCATAGTTTTCAAACATTTTCTCCCATTCTGTAGGTTGTCTTTTCACTTTGTTAATTGTTTCTTTTGCCATGCAGAACATTTTTAGTTTGATATAGTCCCATTTGTTTATTTTTTCTTTTGTAGCTTGTGCTTTTGCGGTCATATTCATAGAGTCTTTGCTCAGTCTTACTTCCTGAAGTGATTCCCCTATGTTTTCTTTTAGGCGTTTTATAGTTTCTGGTCTTATATTTAAGTCTTTAATCCATTTTGAGTTGATTTTGGTATGGTTAATGGCACAGGTCTAGTTTTATTCTTCTATGTGTGGGTGTCCAGTTTTTCCAGCACCATTTATTAAAGAGGCAGTCTTTTCCTCAATGTATGTTCTTGTTGTCTTTGTCAAAGATCAGTTGGCTGTAAGCATGTGGATGGATTGCTGGGTTCTCTATTCTGTTCCATTTGTCCAAGCATCTATCTTTATGCCAGTACTATGCTGTTTTGGTTATTATAGCTTCATAGTATAATCTGAAATCAGATAGTATTATGCCTCTGGCTTTATTTTTCTTGCTCGGGATTGCTTTGGCTATTTGGGGTCTTTTGTTATTTCATATGAATGTTAGGATTATTTTTTCTATTTCTGTGAAGAATGTCTATGTATAGGATCAAGTCATCTGCAAATGGGGACAGTTTGACTTAGTCTTTTCCAATCTGAATGCCCTTTATTTCTTTCTCTTGCCTGATTGCTCTGGCTAGTACTTCCAATACTATGTTGGATAGGAGTGGTAAGAGTGGGCATCCTAGTCTTGTGACTGTTGTTAAGAGAAAAGCTTTGGGCTTTTCAACATTCATGATAATATTGGTGGTGAGTTTGTCATATATGGCTTTTATTGTTTTGAGATACTTTCCTTTTATACCTAATTTGCTAAGAGTCTTTATCATGAAGTAATGTTGAATTTTGTTGAATGATTCATCTGCATCTATTGTTATAATCATATGGTTTTGTCCTTGGTTTTGTTGATGTGGTGTATCACAGTTATTGAATTGCATCTGTTGAACCATCCTTGCATCCCTGCGATGAATCCTACTTGATCGTGGTGTATAATTTTTTTGATGTGTTGCTGTACTCTGCTTGCTAATATTTTCTTGAGTATTTTTATATCTATGTTAATCAGAGATATTGGCCTGTAGTTTTCTTTTGTTGTTGTATCTTTGTCTGGTTTTAGTATCAGGGTGAGGCTGGCCTCATAGAAAGAGTTTGGGAAAATGGCTTCTGTTTCAATTTTTTTGAATAATTTGAAGAGAATTAGTATTAATTTTTCTTTAAAGGTTTGGTAATAACCAGCAGTAAAGCTATCTTGTCCTGGGCTTTTCTTTGTCAGGAGACTGCTAACTGCTTCAATCTCATTGCTTGTTATTGGTCTGTTTCTTCTTGATCCAGTCTTGGTAGTTTGTATGTGTCCAGAAATGTATCCATTTCCTCCATGTTTTCAAATTTGTTGGCATTTAATTGTTTATAATAGTCCCTAATAATTCTTTGAATTTCTGTGGAACCAGTTGTAATGTCTCCTTTTTCATTTCTGATTTTTGTTACTTGGGTCTCCTCTCTTCTATTTTTTGTTAACTTTGCTAATGGTTTGTCTATTTTGTTTAACTTCTCAAAAAACCAACTTTTGTTTTTCTGTTATTTTGTATTGTTTTTTGGGTCTCTATTTCATTTAGTTCTGTTCTGATCTTAATTATTTATTTCCATCTACTAATTTTGGAATTGGATTATTTTTGCTTTTCTAGTTCTTTGAGGTGTAGTGTTAGGTTGTTTCTTTGAGATCTTTCTACTCTTTTGAGGTAAGAGTTTATTGCAATAAACTTCCCTCTTAGTATTGCTTTTGCAGTATCCCACAGGTTTTGGTATGATGAATCTTTATTTTCATTAGTTTCAGGAAATGTTTTGATTTCCTGTTTAATTTCTTTTTAGACCCGTACATCATTCAGGATCATGTTGTTTAATTTCCATGTATTCATATAGTTTCCAGAGTTTTGCTTCTTATTGATTTCTAGTTTTAATCTGCTGTGGTCTGAAAAGTACTTGAAATGATTTTGATTTTTAAAAATTTGTTGAGACTTGACTGTGGCCTAACATGTGATCTATCCTGGGGAGTGTTCCATGTGCTGATGAGAAGAATGAATGTTCTGTAGTTGTTGGATGAAATGTTCTGTAGATATCTGCCAGGTCCATTTGGTCAAAAATATAGTTTGAGTACCATGTTTCTTGGATGATTTGTTGCCTGGATGATCTGTCCAATTGTGAGAGAGGTGTATTCCAACTATTATCATATTGGGTCTTTCTCTTTCCTTAGGTCTACTAGTTTCTTTAAGGTCTAATAGTTTGCTTTATATATCTGGGTGCTCCAATGTTGGGTACATACATATTTATGATTGCTATGTCTTCTTGCTGGATAGATTCCTTAATCATTATATAGTGGCCTTCTATGTCTCTTTTTATAATTTTTGACTTAATGTCTATTTTATCCAATATAAGAATAGCTACTCCTGCTTGTGTGTGGTTTCCATTTGCATGGTATATCTTTCTCTATCCCTTCACTGTTAGTCTGTCTGTGTCTTCACAGGTAAATCTCTTGAAAACAGCATACACTTGGGTCCAGCTTTTCAATCCAGTCAGTCAGTCTCTGTCTTTTGCATAAGGAGTTTAATCCAGTTACATTTAGGTTTGTTATTGAAAGGTATTATCTTACTCCTGGCATTTATTGAATTTGTTTGGATGTTTTAAATATCATTTGTTCCTTTCTTCCCCTTTTCTTGTTTGTCTTCAATGCTTGTTGACTTTTTGAGTTGATAAGGTTTAGGTTCCTTCTCTTTCTTGTTTTCATTTTTGTTCTACCAGTGAGTTTTGTTCTTTCTTGTGTATTTGTGGTAGTGGTTATCATTTTTTGGATTCCACATGTAGGACTCCCTTGAGGATTTCTTGTAGAGCTGGTCATGTGGTGGTAAACTCCAGCAGTTTTTGTTTGTCTAGGAAATACACTATTTCTCCCTCATTTCTGAAGGATAGCCTTGCTGGGAATAGTATTCTTGGATGGCAGTTTTTTCTTTTCATATTTTGAATATATCATCCTATTTTCTTCTGACTTGTAGAATTTCTGTTGAGAAGTCTGCTGTTAGTCTGATGGGGGCTCTCATGTAGCTGATTTGATTCTTTTCTCTTGCTGCTTTTAGGACTCTCTCTTTGTCTTTGAGTTTTGTGAGTTTGACTATAATGTGTCTTGGAGATGATCTTTTTGGATTAAATCTGTTTGGGGGTCTTTGAGCCTACTATATCTGAAAGTCTGTATCTCTCCCTATATCTGGGAAGTTTTCTGTTATTATTTCTGAATAGGCTCTCAATACCTTTGCCTTTCTCCTCCCCTCCTGGAACACCCACGATTCAGATGTTTATGTGCTTAAGGTTGTCTGCTAGCTCTCTTAGATTTTCTTCATTTTTTAAAATTCTTTTTTCCTTTTTTTTTTTTTTGTTGCTGTTCTCTTGAGTTATTTTTAAAAGACCATCTTTGAGAGCAGAAATTATTTCTTCTGCTTGCTCTACACACTGCTCAAGCTCTTGGTTGTCTTTTTTTTTTTTTGCTGTTGAATGAATCCTTCAATTCCATGAGTTCTGCTACATTCTTTTTTAAGGTGCTAAACTCTGTAAATTTTCTTCTTCATATCCTGGGCATTTTTTCTCATTTCCTTGTGTTGTCTAACTGAATCTTCTCATATTTCATTGAGTTCCCTTAAGATTGTTACTTGGAATTCTTTTATAGTCATTTTAAGAGTTTCCTGCTCTATGAGGTCTGGCACTTGAGAATCGCTGTATTCCTTTGGTGGTGTCATATTTTCTTGTTTTTCATATTTCTAGTATCTCTACATTGATGTCTGGTTATCTGGTAGAGCACTCGCTTTTTCTATTACTTTTGAGTGAGCTTTGAGGACAGAGGCTTCCTCCTCTTTTTCTGGTCTCTGCTGATGACTCTTCCTGAGTCAATCCAGTCAATTGGGTGGCAAGCTTCCTGCACAGTGCCTGTGGCTGCTACTATGATGGTGAGCCACTCTTGTGGCAGGAATGGTTGTGGTGGTGGCTGTGGTGGACTACCCATGCAGAAGCAGTGTTTGTGGTGTACTATGGGCATTTTTCTGCCTTCTGTCAGGTGGAGCAGTGTGCCCCCAGCTCTGCTTGGGTCCTCAGGCATACTTCTGTCTTCTGTCAGGCAGGGAAAGTTGCCTGTCAGCTTTCAATTTTTTTGCTGTGTTCCATAGTAATAAACGAATTTTGTTCAGTTCTTAACACACATGCATGTGCACATGCACACATTTTTATTTGTCTATTTTAAAGTTTCACTTTCTATCTTAGTCTGGGTCCTCCCAGAAGTAGACCCTGAGATGAGGATTAATGTGCAAGTGGTTTATTTGGGAGGTGATGCCAGGAAAGACCAGTAGGGGAGTGGGGAAGTCAACCAGGGAGGCGAAGGCAGACATTAAGGATGAATTATCATAAGTTGCTTAATCTCACCAGGGAACACTGGGAAACAGTTTTGTGGCATCCAGCTTCACATAGGCCCCCAGTGATCCTTGCCTTCTGGTATTCATGCCCTGTGTAATTTCCTCCCATACTGAATGATATGTGTGACCATGTGTCCAATAGAACGTGGTACCTTTGGTTGGAAGCTTTTGAGATGGCCCCAATTATCTCCACCTCCTGGTATTCATGCCCTTGGGTAATCTCTTCCCTTAGAGTGTGGGCCACTTCTAATCAATAGAATATTTCAAAGGTAATGGATGCCACTTCTGAGATTAGGTAACAAAAAGATCCTGGCTTTTTCTCGGGTGTGCTCTCTTGCTGTTTCCCTCACTGAGGAAAAACCAGCCTCCATATTGTAAGTTGCCCTTGGAGAGGCTCTCATGGAAAAGAGCTGATGTCTCCAGGCAACAGGCAGATGAGTGAGCCTAGAATGGGTCCTCTACCTGTGAAGCCTTGAGGTGCCTGCAGCTTTGGCCAGCACCTTGACTGCATCCTTTAGAGACCCAGAGTCAGATGCAATCACCTAAGCTGTGCCCAGATTCCTGACCTGTAGAAGCTGTGAGTTAATTTTTTTCAGCTGCTTGGGTGATTTGCTATGCAGCAATAGACAGTTAACATTGCATCTGACTTTTGAGGCTAGAGCATAAAACTTTGCTGTTCCCATATTTCCTCCCATACTGAATGATGTGTGTGGCCATGTGTCCAATAGAACATTTCTAGTGCTGGGGGAAACCAGACACAGATCATGAGGATATTCAAGAAGTCCCATAATGGAGAGGTTATGTGGTGATGAACTGAGGCCTCCTGCCAACATCTGGCACCAACGTGCCAGGTATGTGAATGAAACAATTGGAAGCAGATCCTCCAGCCCCAATGAGGCCTTTGGTTGGCTGCAGTCCCAGATGATATTTTGTCCATAATCTCACGAATGACCTGGAGTTGGCAGTTGGAAGTCTGACCCATGTGCACTGAAAGGTAAAGGTGAGGGGGTATAGGTGGGGGTGCTCACAGGACCTGCTAACTCTCAAACTCAATTGAAATCTGATCTACATTACCTCCCTCCCCCAGGCAAGCTTGGAGTACCTACTCCTTCTTCAGGGCCTGGTTCTTACAGGATGTTGTCCCTGGAGAAGGAAGAGGAAAAGGACAGCATCTCTTTACACAACAGTGCCCATCTGTGAGGCTCCCTTGGCTGGGTGTTGGTGTTTCTTGGGCCAGCATTGGCTGGCTGTTGATACCCTCTGTGACAGGAGTTCAGAGGCTAGCCTTCCCTGCAGGTGGGTGTCTGGGTCCTTTGAAGGGTAGTGTGGTATTTTCCTAATGGAAACTGACTTCTTCCACCTCCACTCAGCTTTCACTACTGGATTCTGCCCCACAGCCACCCTCTGCCTGGTGGACAGCCCACTTGGGTGGTGTACAGGAAAGACAGGTCAAGTCTAGTCATGTTCTGTGATGTCCACTTGGCCCGTGGGAAGCTCACATCATCAGTTGCACTAAACAGCTGAGATGCAGGCTGTTCTAGGCTTCCCTCTGCCATGTGCCTCCTCTCCAGGCATAGTCCCTGCTCAGGTGGACACAGGGCATCCCTGGAGATTAAGGGGAAAGACTCCCCATTTTTCAGAGGGATTCCAGATCTTTACCACTGACTCTTGGGGACTTATTCCACCTGTCAGGAGGAATCACTTCTCACATCCAGCACTGCCTTCCAGTTGGTGACTCCACTGTAGGTCCTAGCTTATGTTTTTGGAGCAACAAGAAAAGTCTCACCTAGCACTCTGTAATACAAATAAAATGGCTTTCACAGTACTGGGCAGTGGGTACTCTACTAATGCTCATCTCCTCCCTCTCCTCAGTGTTGACAATAGAGGATGCACCAGTGTGATTGGTATAATACAAAAATGACTCAGAGAGAAAGGGAAAGGAAAGAGCTCATGCATTCCTGGCTTCTTGTGCAGCGCCTAGCATGGACGGGGTGCTGTAAATATTTACTGAAAGAATGAAAAATGGAACTGATATAGGAATCTTTTCAATAGGAAGCAAATGCATAGAGGCACAGAGGTCCATAGCATCACCTTCTGGTGCTCATGGGGGAATGCAGGGCAGTGGCCTTACCTTGTTAGTCAGTGGACAGATGCTACAAGCCAGGGGTCTTTCCTTCCCAGACAGGGTTCCCTTCTTGGGCATCAAGCAGCTGCAATCCCACTTGTCTTTTTTGTGTAAAATGTGGCCAGACCTGAGGCCCTCACCATGTGCCCTCTCTTCCAGAGGGGTCTGAGGAGCCTTCCTCCCCCTTCCCTTTCTTCCTTCTTTTCTTGTTCCATCCGTATATTTCTGTGTCTACTACAAAGGTCAGAAAAACAAATCAATGCAGAGAAAGACCCAATAATCCTAAGACCTGACTCAGGGATGAAAGGTGGGGAGGGAAGCTGCTCAATAAAATGAAAGAGAATTTAAAGATTCCCTGAACAAGGCCCAGCATGGGGTCCCGATCAAAGCACCAGGCAGCTTTGGTCATGTGTGCACGGGCTAGATGCTCTGAAGCTGGGGGAGAGAGCGGCTCCCAGGCCTCAGTCTCTCCCCCTGCCTCTTTTCCATCACACTCGCAAACACACACACACACACACACACACACACACACACACACACACACTCATTGAACCATCACCTGACTGATAAAGAAAAATCTGACCATGAATTTCCGGAGTCTGGGAGGCAGAGGGGAGAAGACATTGGCAGCCTACTTATATCCCTGCAGTGATGCCATTTGCCCAGGCTGTGCCCAAGATCCCCATCCAGCACAGGAGAGGTAAAATGTCTTTTGAGGACCAGACGAGGGTATTGATAGCAACTGAGGAATGGGATGTTACAAATTTCACCTGGCTATTTCTGAACTGAAAAAGGTGAGAAAATAAAGCCTTTGGATCTGCAAAGAGCTGAATTCATTTTAAAGACACTTCCTTGTGAATGGCAGCTCTTCCATGAAGTCCTTCCCGACACCGACACTTCTCAATCCAACACCTCTCAAACCCCCAGGTCCGCTTGAGCACTCTTTCCTTGGAGTACCCACTGCACACCAGAGCTCTTCCACCAGACCACCTGAGGTGCATTATCATTCCTCAACATTTGTCTGAACCATCCTATTCTAGGAGGGCCAGTGGTAAAACAGACCATGGGCAGACTGCCGGGGCTCAAACTGAGCCATCTTCTCTTATCGGACAAGTGAATTAACCTCAGTTTCTCCATCTGTAAAATGGGAATAACAAGTCTATTCTTTCACATGATGATTCTTTAAATATTTAGGAGCAGGCTTTTCTCCTCCAAGCCTGATAGCTTCTGTTCTTTTCACAATTCTTCATATAACATGGCTTCCAAAGATCTGAAAAATATTTTGAGCTAGAACAGCATTGTCAGAATAAGAACAGAAGCTCCCCATATGGAAGCCTTACTTGGATATATATGTTCTGGCATGTTTGCTATCAAGTGACTCATCACTCTATATTATGCTTATTGTGCATAGATATAGAAAATATGTAGACTTCCGTATATTCATAGATGGAGACTGCAACATATGTGATGTCTATATTTGTGTGCATGTGCATGTGCATGTGTGTGCATGTGTGCATGTGATCCTTTTCTTGCTTGTTTCCAAAGAGTTTTGAGGTGACTTGCTGATTGAAACAGAATAGAAGATGAGTCATTTAATAATAAAACAGAATAAAGATTACAGGAAGGATGCAGAAATATATACTTTAAGATTTCTGAATTGACTAAACATTTGCAGGAAATTTGGCTGTTTCTTAAAACTTAAGACTTTAAAGCAAACCCTCTTGGCTACCTTGGTGTCAGAGGAGGGGGTGATTTTATATCCTGTCAGTAACTATTTCTTGCTTGCAGTAGGCCAGAGAAATGGCAGCTGGATTCCAGGCAAATGAGAAATTTAAGCAGGTTTAGGCATTGGCAGCCTATAGCATGTTGGTTTGTGTCTTTTTTTTTTTTTCACCTACCTTCAAAAAAAATTTGTTATTTATGCATCAACAAAAAACAAAAATAAATCCTGTATTTGTAAGCCACTTTTTACGCTGTTCATCTAATAATCCTCTGCATGGCATAAACATTCTTTTCATAAACTGAAGCCCTAGAGAGGTTAAAAGTGACTTGTCCATTGTTTGGATATACAATTCATTTATCCATCCTTTGATTGATGGAAATTTCAGCTGTTACCATTTTGAGACTTCTGTAAATAAAGTTACTATGAATATTCTTGTGTGGATCTTTTTGTGCACTTATGTTTTTATTTCTCTTGAGTAAATACCTAGAAGTGAAATTGTGGGTCATAAAACAAGTAAATGTTTTAGTTTATTAGAAACTGCTGAACAGTTTTCCATAGTGGTTTTTACCAGTTTATACCCTCACAGGTTTATACTCTTAGAGTCCAAGAGTTCTAGTTTCTCCATATCCTCATCAACACTTGATATTGCCAGTCTTTGTTTTAACTTTTCTTGTGGGTGTGTAGAAGTATCTCATTGTGTTTTTAATTTGCATTTCCCCAGTGACTAATGATTTTGAGCATCTTTTCATATGTGATCTGGCCATTTGAATATCTTCCTCAGCATCAAAAGGAAATGAATTCCTACTACTCACAACAACATGAATTAATTTCAAACACATTTAAAGACAGACACAAAAGAGAACATACTGTATGATTCCATTTTTATAAAATTGAAGAACAGATAAAACTGATATACAGTGGTAGGGGTCAGAATAGTGGCTACCAAGGGAGCTGGAGGTGGGGGAGGGGATGTTGGCAAGAAAGGGGCATAAGAGAAATCTCTGGGGTAATGGGAGTCTTGTTTATCTTGATCTGGGTAAAGATTACACAAGATTTCTTTCCTCTGGCTGTAGGAGATCAGCCTAGTTCTTTGCCAGAACACCTTAGGTGTGTGCTCACCTAAGGCCAGTGGCTGTCATGCCCTGATTCACCAACCCAAAAGGGGGCTGGAGAAGGGAGTCTGGCAAACCACAGAGTCACATTCTGTCTCGTCCCAAATTATTAGCTTTTGCTTCATCATACAACTAATCAAAACCTCTTTGTCCAGTTGTTCATTGTGTGCACTGCACAAAGTTACCTGGCAGACGGAATGAGTAGGCACTGAAATCCAAGCTGCAAGCCCTGGCTGTGTCAGCTTCAGAGTGGTACCTTTTCCTAGTCATCCTCTGAGAGGGATGCCTTTTTAAAATTTTGTAGAAAGGTATCCATTAAGCTAGAAGTGGCATTGTGGCTAATACTGGGTCATGAACAGCTGTTCATAGCAAAGCCTGCCTTGGTACTTGTTGAAATGGCAGTTTCTGATCTCTTTGTGGGGAGACATCTCTTCCTAAAAATACAGGCCCATTTGGGGAGCATTTTTATGCATATTCTTCATTCTTCATCCATCCTTCCATCCATCCATCTATCCATCCATCCACCCATCCATCCAATATTTGCTGTGTACCTAGGGTGCACACTATATACTAGGCACTGTGCTAGCTGCTGGGGATGCAATGGTGTTTTTCTTTTGGTGCTCCTCCTGTCTTTAACTCCTCAGCACTTTGAAACATCTCTGGCCAGGGTGTGCAAAATATTTTTGGTTTTCTGGCTGGAGAGCACAGCTTTGCTCTTCGATATCCCATACAAGGGGGAGAAAGCTTTATGCAACAGTGTTTTCTCAGCTTCACACCATCAGCTCCTGTCTGTGGCTAAGACAGAGTCCTGCCTGCTTGGGCTCCTCTGTGCTGCTGCCTGCTCTGGTCTTTGTCCACCAGAGGACTATTTGGAGGGTCTGGTGTAAAATGTAGCCTCTTCTTCCAATTCAGACTCAAATAGAAGGTAATCTTCCATTCTGAAATAAGAAAAAAAATGAGGTGGGGCATCATAATAATTAAAGTGATAATTCCTTACACTTATATAGCACTTAAACTGTTTCTAAACCATTTTCACATTAAATATTCTATCACTGTAGAATTTTTGTTTCAAAATAAAGATTTCAGTCACTTCCTATTAATATTTTTATAATTTCTCATATCACAACGGATTTTGCAGAAATAAGATAATGTCATGTGAGCCAAAGGGGACCAGGTTTGAAAAGAAATGGCCCTGATTCCTGGCTGGAGTGCTGGAGTGTATGTTGTTAATACCAGGTTGTCCTGCGGCAGGTGTTAGGAAAGAAAGGCTCACGTTGTAGGTGGAAAGTGGGAACAATGGCGACTTACTGGACAATTCCTATCAGACTGGAAGGGTCTCGGAGACCTGGGTAGGCTACAGTTGACTGAGGAGGTGTAAAACTGGATGACGCTTGGCTTTAAAAAGCGGGTTGATGTTCACTGTAGCAGGAAAAGACCTTAAACGGGGCAATGATGGAGACTTGGAACTTGAGCTGAAATGAAGGCTTGATTCACTTGGCAAGTAGGTGCTCAGAATAAAGGCAGAGGTGGAGAAGTTTGAAAGACCCTTAAGCCTCACAGCAGAGAGAATTAGACTCGATATTGAAAGACTTAGCACAATTCTTGGTGTTTTCTCAATGCATATTTGTTCCCCAAAAGGTGCGTGGTAAAAGTCAAATGAATTCACATAACCACAAGGCAGTTCTAGGAGAACATTTGCATAAGAAGTAGCAGGATAGAGAGTTTCAAGATGGCGGCGGCTGCGGCGGCTGGCGCGGAGTAGCTGAGGTGGAAAAGGTGGCCACTGGGCCTCAGGCAGCCGGGAAACTTGTGGACCTTCCTCTGGCCATCTCTTAAGGGAGGACTGCTGCTGCTGGCCGGTCGTGGGGGCTCAACGCCACTTTGCCCCCGGCAGGAGAGGCTGCCTCATTTACCGGCAACAGCTTTGAAGTGTGGAGCAGGAAAAGAACTGATTCTTAGCTGCAAAAGCGAGTCTTGAAACAGGGAACACGGCGCCAGGGCTGCTGTGGATGCAGCCAGGATCCCGGAGGCTGGGGCCGCACTGAAGGCGGCCAGCTGCCCTATTCAGGATTCGAGGTTTCAGGCCGGCATTAAAGAAGATTCCTGGGAGCGCCCGAGCGGCGCCGTGACTGAACAGCCCGAGGCGGCAGCGCCGAGAACACGGAAGGCAACAAACCAGAGACAGAGCGAGCGCCCGACCTGGCACAGCACTATCCTATAGAACAAGAAGCCCTTGAAATAACTGACAAGGAATTTCGAGTGATAATTCTAAGGAAACTGAATGAGATACAAGAAAACTCAGCTAGACATCATGATGAAATGAGGAAAAGTATACAGGATCTGAAAGAGGAAATATACAAGGAAATCAATGTCCTGAAAAAAAATGTAGCAGAACTTGCTGAACTGAAGAAGTTATTCAGCGAAATAAAAAACACAACGGAGAGTTTAACCAGCAGGCTTGTCGAAGTTGAAGAGAGAACCTCTGAACTTGAAGATGGGCTGTTTGAAATAACACAAGCAGACAAAAAGAAAGAAAAAAGAATCAAGGACATGGAAGAAAATCTGAGAGAGATATCAGACAACCTCAAGCGCTCAAATATCCGAGTCATGGGTATTCCAGAAGGGGAGGAAAATGGAGATTCCATTGAAAACATATTCAACAAAATAGTGGCAGAAAACTTCCCAGGTATAGGAAAAATCACAGATCTTCAGATCCAGGAAGCTCAACGATCTCCAAATGTATTCAACCCAAAAAGGCCTTCTCCAAGACATGTCATAGTCAAATTGGCAAAACTCAGAGACAAAGAGAGAATCTTAAAAGCTGCAAGAGAGAAGCGTCAAATCACCTATAAGGGAGCCCCAATCAGGTTAACATCAGACTTTTCATCACAAACCCTAAAAGCTAGAAAGGAATGGGATGATATTTTCAAAATACTAAAAGACAAAGATTGCCAGCCAAGAATACTCTACCCTGCAAGGCTATCCTTCCGAAATGAGGGGCAAATAGTATATTTCTCAGACAAACAAAAACTGCGGGAGTTCACTACCTCACGACCACCCTTACAAGAAATCCTCAAGGGAGTACTGGGTTTGGTTCCTGAAAAATAACTACCACTGCCATAAAAACCTAAGAAAAATCTAAAACCGCTAGTACAATAAAAATGGCATTCATGAAGAGAAAACAAGCTAACAAAAACACTATCTACAACCTAAGGAACCAACAAACAAAGAAACCAAACAGTAAATCAGAAAGCAAGGAACAAAAGACACCTAAGACAACCAAACAACCAATAAAATGCTAGGAATAAATCAACACCTTTCAATAACAACTCTTAATGTTAAAGGCTTAAATTCCCCAATTAAAAGACACAGACTGGCTGACTGGATCAAAAAGCAGGACCCAACTATATGCTGCCTACAAGAGACCCACCTCACCCATAAAGATTCACACAGACTAAGAGTGAAAGGATGGAAAAAGATTTACCATGCAAACAGAAAAGAAAAACGAGCTGGAGTGGCTATTCTTATATCTGACAAAATAGACTTTAAACTAAAAACCATAAAAAGAGACAATGAGGGACACTACTTAATGATAAAAGGACTGATCCATCAAGAAGACATAACAATCATAAATATGTACGCACCCAATGTTGGAGCAGCCAGATTTATAAAACAAACTCTATTAGACCTAAAGAAGGAAATAGACACTAATACCATAATAGCAGGGGACCTGAACACTCCACTGTCAATATTAGACAGATCATCTAGGCAAAGAATCAGTAGAGAAACACAAGATCTAAACAAGACTCTAGACCAATTGGAATTGGCAGATATCTACAGAACATTCCACCCAACAACCTCAGAATATTCATTCTTCTCATCAGCACATGGATCATTCTCCAGGATAGATCACATATTAGGTCACAAATCAAGTCTCAATAAATTCAAAAAAATTGGAATTATCCCATGTATCTTCTCAGACCACAATGGATTAAAACTAGAAATTAATAACAAACAAAACTCTGGAAACTATACAAACACATGGAAATTAAACAGCATTCTACTTAATGACATATGGGTCCAAGAAGAAATCAAGCAGGAAATCAAAAAGTTTATTGAAACTAATGAAAACAATGATACATCATACCAAAACCTGTGGGATACTGCAAAAGCAGTATTGAGGGGAAAATTTATTGCATTAAATGCTCACTTCAGAAGAATGGAAAGATGGCAAGTGAACAACCTAACACTTCACCTTAAAGAACTAGAAAAACAAGAACAATCCAATCCTAAAGTTAGCAGACGGAAAGAAATCATTAAGATCAGAGCAGAACTGAATGAAATTGAAAACCAAAAAACAATTCAAAAGATCAACGAATCAAAAAGTTGGTTTTTTGAAAAGATAAATAAAATTGACAAACCATTAGCATGGCTAACAAAAAAAAGAAGAGAGAAGACTCAAATAACAAAAATTAGAAATGAAAAAGGCGATATTACAACTGATTCATCTGAAATACAAGGAATCATTCGAGACTACTATAAACAACTATACGCCAACAAATTTGAAAATCTGGAGGAAATGGATAAATTTCTGGACACACACAAGCTCCCAAAACTGAACCGTGAAGACGTAGAAAATTTGAACAGACCAATAACAATAAAGGAGATTGAAGCTGTTATCAGAAGGCTCCCAACAAAGAAAAGCCCAGGACCAGATGGATTCACAGCAGAATTTTACCAAACATTCAAAGAGGAATTGACACCGATTCTTTACAAACTATTCCAAAAGATTGAAACGGACGCAAATCTCCCAAACTCATTCTATGAAGCAAACATCATCCTGATACCAAAACCAGGTAAAGATAGAACCAAAAAAGAAAACTACAGGCCGATATCCTTGATGAATATAGATGCAAAAATCCTCACTAAAATACTAGCAAACAGAATACAGCAACACATACGAAAAATTATTCATCACGATCAAGTGGGATTCATCCCAGGGATGCAAGGTTGGTTCAACATACGCAAATCAATAAATGTGATACACCATATTAATAAACTCAAACACAAGGACCATATGATCATCTCTATAGATGCTGAAAAAGCATTTGATAAAGTTCAGCACTCATTCATGACAAAGACCCTCTATAAGTTAGGTATAGAGGGAAAGTATCTCAACATAATTAAAGCCATATATGCCAAACCCACTGCCAATATCATCCTGAATGGGGAAAAGCTGAAAGCTTTTCCTTTAAGAACAGGCACTAGACAAGGATGCCCACTCTCACCACTTCTATTCAACATAGTGTTGGAAGTACTAGCCAGAGCAATCAGAGAAGAGAAGGAAATAAAGGGCATCCAGATTGGAAAAGATGAAGTCAAACTGTCCCTGTTTGCAGATGACATGATCCTATATATCGGACAGCCTAAAACCTCTACAAAAAAACTGTTGGAATTGATAAATGATTTCAGCACAGTAGCAGGATACAAAATCAACACACAAAAATCAGTAGCATTTCTTTTCTCCAATAGTGAACATGCAGAAGGAGAAATCAAGAAAGCCTGCCCATTTACAATAGCCACCAAAAAAATAAAATACTTAGGAATTGAGTTAACCAAGGATGTGAAAAATCTCTATAATGAGAACTACAAACCACTGCTGAGAGAAATTAGAGAGGATACAAGAAGATGGAAAGATATTCCATGCTCTTGGATTGGAAGAATCAACATAGTGAAAATGTCCATACTACCCAAAGTGATATACAAATTCAATGCAATCCCCATCAAAATTCCAAAGACATTTTTCTCAGAAATGGAAAAAACTATTCAGACATTTATATGGAACAATAAAAGACCACGAATAGCCAAAGCAATGCTCAGCAAAAAAAATAAAGCTGGAGGCATAACACTACCTGACTTTAAGCTATACTACAAAGCTATAATAACCAAAACAGTATGGTACTGGCATAAAAACAGACACACTGACCAATGGAATAGAATAGAGAATCCAGAAATCAACCCACACACTTACTGCCATCTGATCTTTGACAAAGGCACCAAGCCTATTCAGTGGCGAAGGGACTGCCTCTTCAGCAAGTGGTGCTGGGATAACTGGATATCGATATGCAGGAGAATGAAACTAGATCCATACCTCTCACCGTATACTAAAATCAACTCAAAATGGATTAAGGATTTAAATATACACCCTGAGACAATAAAACTTCTTAAAGAAAACATAGGGGAAACACTTCAGGAAATAGGACTGGGCACAGACTTCATGAATACGACCCCAAAAGCACGGGCAACCAAAGGAAAAATAAACAAATGGGATTATATCAAACTAAAAAGCTTCTGCACAGCAAAAGAAACAATTAAAAGAGTTAAAAGACAACCAACAGAGTGGGAGAAAATATTTGCAAAATATACATCTGACAAAGGATTAATATCCAGAATATATAAGGAACTCAAACAACTTTACAAGAAGAAAACAAGCAACCCTATTAAAAAATGGGCAAAAGAGCTAAGTAGGCACTTCTCTAAGGAAGATATCCAAATGGCCAACAGACATATGAAAAAATGCTCAACATCACTCAGCATCCGGGAAATGCAAATCAAAACCACATTGAGATACCATCTAACCCCAGTTAGGATGGCTAAAATCCAAAAGACTGTGAACGATAAATGCTGGCGAGGCTGCGGAGAAAAAGGAACTCTCATACATTGTTGGTGGGACTGCAAAATGGTGCAGCCTCTATGGAAAATGGTATGGAGGTTCCTTAAACAATTGCAAATAGATCTACCATACGACCCAGCCATCCCACTGTTGGGAATATACCCAGAGGAATGGAAATCATCAAGTCGAAGGTATACCTGTTCCCCAATGTTCATCGCAGCACTCTTTACAATAGCCAAGAGTTGGAACCATCCCAAATGCCCATCATCAGATGAGTGGATACGGAAAATGTGGTACATCTACACAATGGAATACTACTCAGCTATAAAAACGAATGAAATACTGCCATTTGCAACAACATGGATGGACCTTGAGAGAATTATATTAAGTGAAACAAGTCAGGCACAGAAAGAGAAATACCACATGTTCTCACTTATTGGAGGGAGCTAAAAATTAATATATAAATTCACACACACACATACACACACACACACAAACCGGGGGGGGGGGGAAGAAGATATAACAACCACAATTATTTGAAGTTGATACAACAAGCAAACAGAAAGGACATTGTCGGGGGGGAGGGGGGGAGGGAGAAGGGAGGGAGGTTTTGGTGATGGGAAGCAATAATCAGCTACAATGTATATCGACAAAATAAAATTTAAAAAAAAAATAAAAAAAAAAAAAAATTAAAAAAAAAAAAAAAAAAAAAAAGAAGTAGCAGGATATTTGCAAAAGGTGGCTAATAGCTTCTTTGTTATAAAAAATTGTGGCTGTTCTGGTTGAAGTAGTGTGGGAGGCCTAGGGCTCCCCTGCACTGCTATTCAATATCTACTTTCCTCTCAGTGAACCCATGAATTGCCTTCTTGGAACCCCCAATGTTCCATGTAATACAAGTTTAAAAACCAGTAGGTTAAATGATTTCTAGGGACATTAGCAAATTTCTCCACAATTTATCTGTTGTTTTGTCATCCCTGAGGGTTTCTTGGTTTACTTTGGCACCTGCAAGTTAGCTGTGTAGATGCTGGGTTTGGATATTAGGGATTGTGGGGGTAGTCCCATCTGGCCTTTACTAGCAGAAGGCTGTCCTTGGTCAGCTATTACCAGGAAGACCGAGGCATAGATATGAGTCGTTATTTCCCCAAAGGCCTTTGAACAGAACTATGGCAGATGGCAAACATGGCCATGATTATTTCCTTTTCCTTATTGACATTCCCTTACAATGTAACTTTGCACATCCTCTCATTAAGATTTGGAGTCTATTTCCTTTGAGTCTCTGATGAATCCAAATAACTTAAGTTGGCCAATAGAATGCAGTGGTAGAGACATTGTGCCTGTCTGAGCATTGGCCTCAGGAGGAGGTGAAGCTTTTGCTTTTGCCCTTTGGAACACTGATTAGCTACCATGTGACTGGCCCAGGTTAGCAAGCTAGAGGATGGATATCATGTTGAGTAGAGATGAGCCATCTTAGCTGAGGCTATGCTACATCAGCCAGTTCCCAGCTGGCCTGGCAGCTACTGCAGAGTCATGAGTGAGGCGAGACCAACAGAACCATCCACCTGAGCATAGCTCAGATTGTCAACTTACAGAATCATCAGCTAAACAAATCACCAAGTTGTTTTAAGTCACCAAGTTTTGGGTAATTTGTTATACAGCAAAAGTTACCAGATATGAGGAGTCAATTTAGGAAATGATCAAAAGAATTTCCAGAATCTTTATACAGTCATCATGAAGGCCCAGTGTCATCCTTAATGGCAGAGATGATGCTATGTGATCCACAAACCATTTCATTTTCTTTTTGGGCATACAAGAATACCATATTTCTGAGTCTTCTTATATCTAGATAAGGCCATACTACTAATTCTGGCCAGATGTAATGTGAGCAGAAATAATGAGGGTCATTTCTTTGCTGGGGTAGTTAAGTATTCAGTATGGTTTCCTCAAATTCTCTCTTTACTTTACCTGTCAGCTGGGTGAAACCATGGTGACATCAAAGGCAGGATGGCAGAGCCACAAGATGGGATCAGACTGCTTAGAAGAGAGTATCTATCCCACCTGCATCCATCTCTGATATGAGTTATTTACATTATATTAAGTTACTGAGATTTAGAATTGTTTGTTAAAGCAGCTAGCATTTATTACCCTAAAACCTAGTTAGAGACAGGGCAAAATTAATGCCCTAAGGCTCTGAGAGAATTTATTTTTAAGATAGGCAATTTTAAAAATTTCAGACACATTTAAAAATTAAACAATGAATTCACATTTTTTAAAATTCAAAAGATAAAGAAGGATTTGGAATGAAAAATCCCCTTCTCATATGTATCCCCTAGTCACCTAGACATTTTCTTTGAAGGCAACGTTAACTATTTCCTGTGCATCCTTTCAGAAATATTTTGTGTATATGCAAACAAGTGAATATATATTACAAATGGTAGCATGTTTTACATGTTGTGCACTTTAAAAAAATTTAACACTTAATTTTGGAGGTCTTTCCTTATATTACATAAGTAGCTTCCTTACTTATTACATAAGTACTTTTTCCATAAGCAGCTTTTCAGTTGCATACTATTACATTGTATGGATATATTATAATTAATTTAGCCATCTCCAAATTGATTGCCATTTGGCTTGTTTCCAATCTTTTGCTAAGACAAACAATGCAGCATGACCCTATCCTTACACCTATGTCATTGCTCACAAGTGGGAGTTTACCTTAAAGAAAAATTACTAGAATTGGAATCAAATGGCATTATGCATTTGCATTGTTGAAGGTTTCCAAATTTCCTTCACAAAAATTTTACAACTTGCACTTCTGTCAGCAATATGTGAAAGTGCCTGGTTTTTCTGCATCCTCCCCAACGTAGTGTGATGATTAATGTTTAGATCTTTGATGAGTTGATAAGTTCTCTACTGTAAGTGTGTTGCGAATATTTTCATATATTTAAGAGTGATTGCCCTGCTGGTTTCAAACCTGAGATACCTGTGCTTCCCAATCACCCCACAATGCTCCCTGCTACACTGGCCTCATCCCCCTGTCATTGCCCACCCATCTTGCCTGTTCTCCCCCAATGCTCTGGCTGTGGTGAGCATCCCTAGGACCAGGGCTGGGCCCAGGGAGCTTCTGTACCTACAGCCCCAGGTGCCTGGCAGCCATTAGGCCTTAAGGGCTGCCTGTCGAATGGACACCTGAAATTAAGTGATGGAAAGAAAAGCATCAGAAAAAGCATCAGGAGCATGTAAGGGAAAGTATTTTGAGGGAGAGGGAAAAAATAGGTATCTGCTAAGCACATGCTAGGAGCAGGGAGCATTATAGTGATTACCTCATATTATCCTCATTATGTTCCTGTTATTATTCCCACTTAAAAAAAACAAGAACACATAGGCAAAGAGAGGTTAAATGACTCTCCCAATGTCCCACAGGTGGTGGGTGTTGCAGCCAGGATGCAAATGCAGGTCTCACTTTTTCACTACACCAGTTTGCTTGCAATGATCCCCTCTCTTTGCAAACTGTAAGGGCAGCCCCATGGATGCAAATCTTTACTCCTAGCCCCAAATGACTGTCCCCTTTCTGGGACAGTAAGGCCACACTGGGCTGAGGGCAGTGTGGACACAGGAGACCTCGCCCTGCCCCTCCTCTCCTCACCATCTTCCCTGGAGTTGCTTACAATGGTGCTCCTTGGAGCCTCTCCGGGTTCTGAACGTCAGCACAGCATTTCTGTTATCACATGTTATCAGCACCAGGTCTCCCTGGGACAAAATGCTTATTGGAATCCTCCAGAAGCCCACTTATCAAGTGTCCCACACCAGAGAGACCCCAGCTTTCAGAAACAAGCCCCTTTCCATCAGTCTGAGATGGAATTAACCTCCCAAAGGACCCTGTGCAGCCTTTATGAACCAATCAAAATTGGTTCCACGTTGAGTTTCCATAGGTTTTATTTTATTTTCCCTCCAAATCTCATGGCTGCTGCATTAGGCAACAGCCTCCTCAAGTTGCTTAGAAACTGCTTTGCGCCAGCCGGCTCATCCAGGTCCCCATGTGCAGGCAGAGTGATAAGCACCACTATTTATTTCTTTTTAAATACAGGCATATAATTAAGCAAAACGTTCTGATGTCTGCAAAGTCCGGCTGGCAATAAACAGCTAGTGAGAAAGGCCTCCAGGTGGAACAGAGCTGGGGATTTCAATGAGAAAATGAATGAATAAGACCCTCATTCATTCCTCTCTTTGTAAATTTAGGGTCAGTGCCAATTTTAGGTGACTTACATTTTTTTTTTCAATGCGGGTTTCACTCTGGCCCTGCTCAATCCTTCAGAACTGAAGATGTTTCTCAAGGGGGTGACACTTCCAACTCCATGTCTTACTCTTCCAAACAAGAAAAAGGAAGAGAAGAGAGGAGGCAGCATGGCAGTGAAAATCTGTTGTGCTTGTTCGCCGGCCTCCATGTTGCCTTCTTCTGATTTTACACTGGAGTTCCACCTCTCCCGTTTCCAGGTGTCAGGTTTGTGGGGATGACTACAGAGAGCAGACACATAGGACAGGCCTGGCCAGGGGAATGGTTCAGGGCTGGACCTGTGGCCCACGCTGGTTCTAGGAGCGTCAGTCCTGGGACTTGGTTGGGACTCTGGGAAAGGTGGCGTTTTCTTCCTGCTGTGGTCGCAACATTGGTAGAGTAGACACCCAGTTCTGCTGGCAGTCATCTCTGCCACCATGCAGGAAAGGCCTGCTGAGAATGAAGCCCAAATAGAACAAAGTTAAGAGATGAAGACCACATTTTTGGAGCCACTGGAGCCAAGTTTTTCAGTTAAATAAGCCCATAAATTTTCTCTCTCCCCCTTTATTTTACTTTGCCAGCTTGACTTGTGCTTTTGTTATTTGCAGCCAAATGGTCCTGGAAAGCAATTGTGCCAATCCCTCACTTTCACCAGAGATCTGCTGCCCACCTTTTAGATAGGGCCAGGTGGAAGGACTCTGCCTTATGCTGGTCCCATTAAGATCTTGATACCTATTAGTGCAAATATTTCCCCCCATAAGGAGAGGCGGTGAGGGGGGTAGTTATGAGCTCAACAACACGGAGAAGGGGAAGGAAGTCTTGGAGCTCCTTTGAGGGCAGCAGAAATGTGTATTACAGTGCATGGACATGATGGCTGAAGAAACATCAGTCATGGGCTCTTAACGCCAAGCGCTTTTGGGTGGAGAAAGGGTGACAGGACACGTGTAGTAAAGCTAAAGACAAGACCACAATACAAGCCCTGATAGGAGATCTACGTGGTCAGGATGGTAGGAGTTTATGGAGGGTAGAGGCAGGCTTCCAGAAGCTGTTGGCTCAGGGAGTTAGAGTGGCCAGTAGAGAGGAAGGTGGAGGGGTGGTGCCAATGAAGGTACAACCATTGGACCAGTACAAATTTACAACAAGACTGCCCATGCCTCCATTTTTGGTGCAGAGGCTCCTTTTATCATCCCCCTGTCCCCTCCTATTTATCCTATTTACCCTCTTCTCTTCTCCTACCCTTTCTCCATCCCTGAAAGTGCTCATGGAGCAGGAGACCAGTGGGAGGGGAGTCATCTCTGTCTGCTTCTCCATCCCTGGGAGTCCAGCACATGAGCTTTGAATTATCTCAGGGCGGAAGTAGGTTAGACGGAAGGAAGAACCAAGAAGGACTCCTAAAAGAGGCTGCATCGGTTGCCAAGGCAACATGCTGACTCTTTCCCTGGAGGAATTTTAAAATAGGTCACACTTTCCTTTTTATGGAAGGTTGAGAGTCCTGCCAGGAATGATGATGGGACCTGCAAAGAGCTCAGCATGAGAGGTCAAATTCTGTCAAATCACAGATTTCCCTTATAGAAATCTGTACAAAAGGACAACTCCTTCTCCTCAGCTGGGCTGCTCTCATGGCTGTTCCCACAGCCTGCGAAGCACACGTGGTTGTTTCCTGACATGCCCCTCTGTGGGGGTGTAAGCATCTACACATTACCTGGCTGCATCCATCCTTTTTTCACAGCAGGTGCCAGTGCCTTTTTGAGGCTTTCCTTCCAGAGCTGAAGCAGGGTCCCCTCAAGTATCCTTGTCTTCTGTCACTAGCTCTTTAGGACTTCGGATCCAGGTTTGACTCTCTGATCTGCCTCTTACTAACCAGGAGATGCTGTCAGGCTATTGAAACTTTTGGAGCCTTGGTTCCTACTCTGTAAAAACTGGAGAAGCTCACCTACCTGGAAGCGTTGGGGAGGGAGAAGCTGAGATAGTGCAGAGAAATGTCCCATCCCTTTGCCTGGCACAAAGCAGACATGTAGGCATTATCAGCTTCCTTTTCATTTCTTTTAGAGGAAATTACTGAATTTAGGGTGGTCGCACCCCTGGAGGATCCAGTCCCAGTTTAGGTGTCCCTTAGGCAGAGATGCCTTCTCTGAAGTCCTACCTCATGCAAATCTCACCTCATACTCTCTGATGGCCTCCTTTATTCTCCTTTCAAATGTGTGCTTCTATGTTTATGATCATTGTCTCTGTAGTAAGAATGGGAGGGCAGCGACTTTGTCTGCCATGTTCTCCACTGTATCCCCAGTGCCTGGCACACAGTAAGGGTTCAGTAAATGTTTGTTGAATGAACAAATGAGCGATCAGAAACCCTGCTTGGTAGTTGCATGTCTTTGCTTAATAAGGCACGGGGGAAATGAAGATATTGCTATCTAATACATGTAATTTCTCTGGGAGGAAAAAATCTTTGCAAACATGAGCCCATATGATGTTTATAAATAATTAAGTGGGCCCTTGGTAATGAAAAAGTAACTCCTAGAATTACACTGTCTGGATGAATGCTGCTTTTGTTTGCTCTAGTTTAACGTAGCAATCTTCAAAATTTGCATCTGCTGCTTCCACCTGCTGATTTTCATGGACTAGATAATATCTGTGTTGCTTTAGGTTCTTCCCTAATTGTTGCCCCTCAGATACCTGTTGGTATATTTCTTTCTTCCTTCCAGCACGGCTGTGAATGTGAAGGCACTGGGCAGACAGGGTTGGGAGAATGATCTGCATTTGTCTCCTGGGAATAAAGAAGACATTCTTGTGGAAATGAATTCTGGAATTGGAGTCAGGAGGGTCAAGAAGAGAACATACAGTTGGTCATTGAAGGGCCCTCTTGGCATTAAACAGACAATAAACTAAACAGAGAAAGTCTGAGTAGAACATGGAAACACTGATGAGAGAATCAGAGATGGGTGATAGGAAACAGTAGTGATTCTGATTTCTATACTGGGCTTCTTAGTTTTCTGCTGCTAAACAGAATACCATAGACTGGGTAGTTTACGAAGAAAAGAGATTTATTTCACTTATAGTTCTGGAGGCTGGGAAGTCAAAGAGCATGAAACTAGCACCTTGCAAGGGCCTTCTGGCTATGTCATAACATGGCAGAAGGCATCACGTGGCAAAGAGGCACACACACGAGACAGAGAGAGAAAAAGAGAGCCGATCTCCTGCAATAAGTAACCCACCCTAGTGCTAACAGCATTAGTCCATTCATGAGGGAAGAGCCCTGTGACCTAATCACCTTTTAAAGGTTCCACCTCTTAATACTGGCACAATGGCAATTAAACTTCAAGATGAGTTTTGAAGGGGACATTAAACCATAGCACTGGGTCACACGGAGGCTCAGGGTAAGAGAGATCTCCAGCTAACTCCTGTGGCTCTCTGGACTCTGCCTTCATCCTTACAATTGGAGATAAACTCCTTTGGGGCCAAAGCACATCAAAGTCTCCTTTATATCATCAGAGACTACACAGAGGTTCCTTGGAAAGTTTTTCTGGGCAATTGGCACCAGTGACCCTTCCAGAATTTCTTTAGTAATGGAGAAAGAGATGGTGGCAGAGATGGGTAACTGTCTGTTCCTCCCTTCCACAGTAATGTTGAGACAGAAAGAGATTGCCCAGCCAGAGGCTGCATTTTCCAGCCCCTGCTCCTTGTACTTGGTGTGGTCATGTGATATGAGAGGAAGTGATGTGGACCACTTCTGGGCCAAGGCTTTTAGGGGGCATGTGAGCATGTGTGCCCTCTCTGCACTTATTCCTCTTCTGCCAATTGGATACAGATGACATCTAGACCTTACAGAACTGGGGGAGAGGGAGTGCCAGATGGAAAGATCCTGTTCTCTGAATGACCATGTGGAGGGAAGTCACCTGCAGACTTGAACATGCTTCCAGATACATGAACAAGAAATAAAATCTTACCATGTCAGACCATTACATGTGTTTATCACAGAAGCTTGGTCCATACTGAATGAAGCAGATGTTTTATTAGTCTGGTTGGGCTGTTGTAACAAAGTACCATACAGTGGTGGCTTAAATAACAGAAATTTATTTCTCATATCTTTAGAAGCTGGAAAGTCTAAGATCAAGGTGCTGGCAAGGTAGGTTTTGTTCTCAGGCTTCCTCTCTTGGCTTGTAGGTGGACATCATTTTGCTGTGTGCTCACACGACCTCTTCTTTGTGTGCATGTGGAGAGAGAAAGAGAGAGAGAGAGATATCACTGGTACCTCTTCTTACAAGGGCACTAATCCCATCATGAGGTCCCCACCCTCTGACCTCATCTAACCCTAATCACCTCCCAAAGGTCTCATGTCCAAATACCGTCACATTGGGGGCTAGGGCTTCAATGTATTAACTTTGGGAAGGACACAAACATCCAGTCCATAACAGATAGAATACTCCAATCTGAGCCAATGGAGTGGGAGGGCAGAGAATGTTTCTCAAATCTGCATATGTATATTTTGCCACACACTTGCTCATGACCAGACTTGATGGTGATTCTTCAAAAAGGTTCAAATCATCTTTAGTTGGGGCTCAAGGTGGTCATCCTTTTTTGAATAGGTAATTTATACATATGATTTGAAAATCAAAACATTATTAAAAGATATGTAGGACTCACTTCCACCCATGCCCTCATTTCCTGTATTTATTCCCCTAACACATGAAGGAGTCACCATTTTGTTACCTTTTCATGTATCCATCTAGAGTTTATGTAAATATATGCATATATATGTATACATATTCATCCCTTTCTTGCACAAAAGATAGCATATTAAAACACTTTTCTGCATTTTACATTCTTTGCTAAGCAATATATCTTAGATGCCATTTGCTATCAGTATATAAAGAGCTTCTTCACTCTTTTTCACAGCTATGTAGTATTTTATTAAATGACTACCATAATTAAACCAGTTCCCTTTTGTTTCCACTCTTTTATTGTTATAGACAGTGCAGCAGAGAATAATCTTTTCATGAGTGCAAAAATATTAGTAGGACACAATTCTAGAGGTGGGATTATTATTGGGCCAAGGGCCGAATGCATTTACAATTTATATGAATATTTGCTCCTTTCCATTGAATCTGGTTTCTGGGAGAGTCCAGGGCATGTTTAGGCTCAGCAATTGGGATTTCATTTCTCTAGAAACTCTTACCATGAGTCAAAGTACTCAGCAGAGCTGAGAGAGTGTGGGCAGAGCTCAGCTGTTGTGTAGTATCTTAGAACACTCCAAGGTAAGAGCTGTGGTCCTTCCAGATTCTTTGTGTCTCTGCCAACTGGAGGTTATGTATCTGTGCTCTGATCTCTTGTAGCATGTTGCCCATTACAGCTCCAAGATCTGAGCTGTAGTTCCCCACCTGTCAAATTGGGAATAGAGGTCTCTGGCTGCCATGGGTTGGTGGTATCACTCAAATGAAATGATGTGTGTGGCAGAGCTGTCAAAGCTGTGTGGTTCAGAGCTAGAGCTCTGAACTCAGACTATTTGGGTTTGACTCCTGGATCTACCTTTTCTTAACTCTGTGAGCATGGGCAGATGTTTAACCTGTTGAGAAGACTTTAGTTTCGTCAGCTGTCAAATGGGAAAGACAATAAGAGTTATTGTGAAGATTGTCAAAGATAATTTGAATAAAACACTAAGCACAGTGAATGGCACAAAGTAAGTGCTCAGAATAAATATGCATGTTACATGTCCTTAGATGCGTCAGTAGGTATGACGTGCTCTTCTAATTGGCGAGATACCTGGCCTTATAACTCTCCTCATGTTCTTCATACTTCAAACTGTGGTTAAACGATGTTTACAGGCCATCAGCAAGTGCCTGGTTTTTGTCACGTTTACTCCACTGATCAACTGCTCTCTGTGACTGGCTGATCTAGGACAGTAATGGCATATCTCAAGTGAAGGCTTTTGGTTCAAGAGTCATCAGCTAGAACATCAAATAAACTCATATCCCAAAATAATAGTAAATTCATGAAAAATGCCCCCACCCTCTTTTATGCTGTTTTTCAATTTGGCCAAACCAAGTGACGTTTACACTGTCAGTGCAGCACAGAGGAAAATTGAGAGCAAAACAGTTTATAGCACATCTGACAAATGAACCTCATAGATTGGTGTCCATGACAGGTGATCTGGCTGCAGTTATGGTTCTGAGGACCATGTCATTTTCACAGAGTAGACACATGTTAATTGAGGGTCATCTTCCTATCCTCAGAATGTACAGTGTGCTTGATGTATAGCAGGTGCTCAAAAAACATTCATTGAATAAATTATTGAATGAGACAATTGAGAGAGACTTAGTAAGAAACAGAATAAAGGAGTAAATTCATGCTTTTGAAGAGTACCAGTGTTTTTTCTACTGTTGGCTTTGCTTCTCTTCATGGACCATCATCCTCTGGCCAATGCCGTGGTTTGAATGTGTCCTCCAAAGTTCATGTGCTGGAAACTTAATCCCCAATGCAACAGTGTTGGGAGGTGGGTCCTAATACAAGAGTCCTTCAAAAAGCTCATGGAAAGGGCTGAACCCGTGGCTCACTTGGGAGAGTGTGGCGCTGTGAGGCCGCAGGTTCGGATCCTGTATAGGGAAGGCCAGTGCGCTCACTGGCTGAGTGCAGTGTGGGTGACACCAAGCCAAGGGTTACGATCCCCTTACCAGTCACAAAACGCAAAAACAACAACAACAACAAAAAACCAAAAAGCTCATGGAAATATTTGCATTATGTTTTAATTCTATCTCTCCACGAATTTTTTGAAGTACCCTCATAGGTCGTGACTGCTCTGCCCTTTTGAAAGTATCAATGCTGTTATGTAGGAATAGGTTAGTTATCAAGAGTGGGCTTGTTATAAAAGTGAGTTTGGCCCCCTCTTGCCTTCTTGCTCATTTGCTCTTGCCTTCTCTTGCCCTTTTGTTTTCTGCCCAGAGATGATGCAGCACAAAGGCCCTTGCCAGATGCTAGTGCCTTGCTCTCAAATTTCCCAGCCTCCAGAACCATGAGCCAAATAAACTTCTATTGTTTACAGATGATACAGTTTCAGGTGTTTTGCTATAGTGACACAAAATGGACTAGGATACCAAGAGTTGGTTTTATTTAATAACCACTATTTGAGTGCTTTTTGTGTCAAGGCCTAGTGCTAGAGGCTGGTGGGCATTTAAGCATCACCAATTCTCTAAGTACTGTATTTAATTTAAATTAGATCATGTTTTAGCCTGGTAGGAATTGAGATGTCACAAACTGTTTGACCTTGTAACAACTGCTCTAGAATCCTACTGACTTTAGACGATGCAGCTTTGAATATTTTCTGCCAATTATGAGCCAGGTAAAAAAAAATCATCACCAAATAGGAATGAGAATGAAACACAGGAAGTCTAACCAGGCATGATTCTGAGCTCAAACATCCCACTGGTGAGGAGGGAGGCTGGAGGGGACAAGGCACTCCTGCTGCTCCAGGGATTAATGAACAAACCACCTTGTTTCTCAAGGTGACATTAAAGAGGTGTCATTAAAGAGGCCAGTGTTTATGAGCTAAATAAAGGTGAAGGGAAGTTTCCAGTTGGGCTGGAAAAAGACTTTTTCTAAGAATTTTTCCTTCCATATTACAAAAATTCAGATGGAACATTTCTTTGGGCATAAAGACAATTATTACAAAAAAGAAAAAGAAAATAAAAAGGATTGCTACCCCATCTTTATTGCCCCTCAATCATTTAAACAGTCTGCACACTAGATTTTAATGTAATATTTCTGCTAGTTGCACATTTCTTTTCCACTAGCCCAGGTAAAAATACAACTTTCTTTTTTTAAAAAAAAATCCAATTGTATTTTCAATTTTAAATGCAAAAGAGAGCAAGGTCAAAGATGTGATGAAGAAACAGGAAGAATTTTGCTTTCAGCCAATTCATTCAGTGTCTCAGTGCCTTGTCTACTCATTGGATCATGTTAGAAAATGAACAGCCTGCTTAGAATTTGCTACTGCAAGGGAGTTTCCAGATGCTCAGACTGTGGAACATTTGTGCTTTTAGTAAGTAGATGGAACTTAGAGTTCTACCAAACATGTTTTTCCCGCAACATGGCAGAAAAACTTTGTACAACACACCCTCTAACCCCTACCTTTCTCATAGACTCCTGATTCTGCCAACTTCTGCTTGCTCTAAAAGAATCAGCCCATCTTTTGATCCACATACCAAGCCAAAAGAGTACAATTGTGGAGAAGGATAATGAATCCTCAAGAAAACTTGAGTTTTGAAGTTATTAGTGCCCCATCCCATTCCCTCAGAATTTACCCTTACAAGGCAAAGGCTGCTACTGTGACGTTTGTGAATCTCTGTTTGAAAGATTTTTATTGGATCCTGAGCACACAGCCTTCATGCAAGGCAAGCCAGAATATTGATGTCCTGGAAGCAACCCTCGACCAATCATTGATAGGAGTCTGGGAAAAATGTCCCAGATGCCCCACTCTGTAATAGGGATAACTCTGAGATATGTATGTTACATTGGCTCGCAGAGTTCCCCACCAAGATGAGCCCCAGTTGTCCTAGTGGTAACTTGTTTGGTTACATTACTGGCTGCCTTTCCTCCTGTCTCATTCCCCACTCTACTAGTATTTCCCAGAACACCTCCAAAATCAACTACTTGCACTCAAATCCTGTCTGAAGGTCTGCTTTTAGGAAAATCCAAACTAAGCCATATGTTATAATGATAAAAAGGGAGCCCCAGAAGAGGCAGGAATTGATGATCCTTATAGCTATAAAAGAGACTGTTTAGACAAAGTTAAAAGGGGCAGGGCCCAAACTGGTGAGTTTGTAACTCTTCGACCCCTTCTTCATTTTCAATCACTTTGCTAAAAATGAGGCCTTCTATGATATTTATTTATATTAAGAAGGCCACAATAAAATTTTTGATGTGTGGATATGTAGCACCTAATGCAGGACCTAGCACACAGTAGGTGTACACAGTAGTTGCTGAATTCATGAGTATAAAGCCCCAAGTCAGACATGTTTTTTGACTAAATTCCCTCAGTCATTTCAATGCACCATTACTCTTATATCAGTTCTCCATTTCCACCATTCGTCCTGAGCTGTCTGGTGATTTTTTTTCACCAGTCCAAGTATGGGTTTTTACATTTACCCATACTGAACTTTTTGTGTGTTAAATTTACCTGTATTTCTTGTTACTCGCTACTGATTCTGTCACCTGCCTCTTGCTGCTCTGCTCAGCCTCACACTCCCCACAGTCTTCTTCAGGACACCATCTCTGTCTTCACCCAAGCCACTGGTACAGTTCTTAACCAGCCAGGAGTGAAGTTAAGAAACTGGGCAGATCACATCACCTACGCTTCTACCATCCTTTTTCTTCAGAGTTGTTGGATAGCAAATGAACAGAAAATTGCTCAACCTAATTTAAGAAAAGGAGAGTTCGATGTGGTACATCTACACAATGGAATACTACTCTGCTATAAAAAAGAATGACATACTGCCATTTGCAACACCATGGATGGACCTAGAGATAATTATATTAAGTGAAACGAGTCAGGCAGAGAAAGAGAAATACCACATGTTCTCACTTACTTGTGGGAGCTAAAAATAAATAAATAAATACACAAAGAAACTGGGGGGCGGGGAAGAAGACACAAGAATTACAATTCCTTGAAGTTGATACGACAAGCGAACACATAGGAGGTTGTTGAGAGGGAGGGGGGAAAGGTAGGAGGGAGGGAGGTGTCGGTAATGGGCCACAATAATCAACTGCATTGTATTTTGGCAAAATTTATAAAAAAGGAGGAAAAAAAAAAAAAGAAAAGGAAGGTTTGTTTTAAGCACTCTGGGAAGTTTTGTGCACTCTGATTTCTCTCACCATTTGGGTCCTCGTGGTTTCTTATCTCTGCTATGGCAATTGCTGCATTTGCCTCCCCCTGCAGACTTGGATATCTGCTCATTCACTGAGGCTCACAATAAGCCATCGTGGCTGCCCTCATAACACTTTCTCAGACTCCAAGACCACTTGGCCTCCCAACTCAGCTCCCCATGATCACACATCGTTTGAATTGGCCCAGTTTGCTACAAGTATCCATGTCTGCTCCAACCATCTGTTGGCAAAGTCATATTGTGCATTGAGTTGCCCCTTTGGAATGTGGGTGGGATAGTTTCTCCATGTTGAGGTATATAGGAAAGAAGAAAATGACTGCATGCATTTAGGATTCCTCTAAAGGCCACAAATATGTCTGTTTTTAAGAACTCATTCATAGGGTAGATTTTTGGAGAAACCAGCATTTCGAGGCCTGGAGACCTTCTGGGTAGGCCTGTGTCTTAGTCTGTTTTCTGTTGCTGTAACAGAATACTATAGACTGGGTAAATTATAAACAATAGAAGTTTATTTGGCTCAGGTTCTTGAGGCTAGGAAGTTCAAGGACATGGTGGTAGCTTCTGGCAAGGGCTTTCATACCGTGCCATAACATGGTGGAAAAGTGGAAAGGCAAGCAAGCACATGCAAGAGACAAAACATGAGGAGAAGCCTTACTTTATAACAACCTGCTCTTGTGGTAACTCACTCAGTCCCATGACTGTAGCAGAGCCCCCATGACACAAATACCTCTTACAGATCCCACCATCTCTGAATACCATTACACTGGAAATCAAATTTTAATATGAGTTGAGAAGGGGACAAACCATATTCAAACCACAGAAGCTTGCTATGTGGTTCCCACAGAAGACAGCCTAGTCTATCAAAATGTCTGGTGGAAGCCTACTTTTATCGGGAATGCATTTGTTTATTCATTACTGGGGAAAACCAATAATTTCCTATGGCCTATTCTGATTTTAATTAGAATATTAATCAACTATATTCTGTACAATTTTGGCTAAAAATCCACAATGCAATATACTAAAATTCCTAGGAGCAGAGCCAATTTAATTTGTATTAGATATTTTGCCCCAGGTTAGCATTAAGGACTTATGATTGCATGTCTTATGTAGCTATTATTATTATAAATGTGCATACTGTGCAAATTAAAATCATATTTCATTCATGAAAAACTCTTTGCTTGCTTGAGTCCTAGTGACTGTGTCCCTGTTCCTAAGGAAATTCAGTCCTTGTGACACCTCTTATGATAGATCTAGCAAGGAACTGCTTCTGGGAAACTGAGGCATTTACCAGTTCTAGAATAACATGATTACCCACAGCATTGAAGCACTGAGGATACAGGAGAGTATCAGATGATGGCCCTCACTGTGTTTTTGCTCAAGGAGCTTTCAGCACTCACAATAATGTGTGATGAACGTTATAATGGGGTGCTGTGATATATTTTGTGGGGTCTACAGCCTTATCTAGAGATCGGGAAAGGCCTACTGGAGGACAGGGTATGTAAGCAAAGACCTGGTGATTGACTAGGAGTTAAACAAGAGAAGGGAGGGTGGTGGGTAGGAGGAATGAACAAAAATTCAGCACGACTGCATTATAGACGGTGGGGTAGGGACTGCCAGGAACAGGACTGGAGAGCTAAGGTGGGGCCAGGTAATGGAGAATTTGAAGCCATGGTAAAGAATTTAAACTTTACTGTCAGGAGCAGTGGGAAGCCAGGGAAGCTGTTAGTAAAGGAGTGATATTATGAAACTTGCATTTTAGCAGGAACCCTCTGGCTAAGAAGTGAAGCATGGGTTAAAAAGAATTTACAATAGAAGCAGAGACATTAGGAAATCATTTCCATAACGTAGGCAAAAGCGGATGACGGCCTGTACAACGGGGGTGGCCAGGGAAATGGAGAGAAGTGGATGGACGGAGGGATATTGAGGGGGTAAAACTGACAGGTGGTGACGATCCATTAGATGTGGAGGCGAGGAGGAGGGATAAGCCAAAGGAGAATTCCAAGTTACATCTTGATGGATGACAGTGTTATTTATTGAGATGAGAAATATGGGCAGAGAGGCATTTTGCAGGGAGGAAAGGTGATGAGTTCGAATTTGGCGTGCTGATTTTGAAGGGCTGGAAGACACACAGATTGTGCTATCTCGGAAGTGGTTGCATATGTGGGTCTGTTCTTCAGGAAAAGAGACCTGGTTGGGGGTTAAAGACTGAGAAGTCTCAACCTAAGGAAGGTCTTTGAATCCATGGGTTCTGTTAGAGTATCCCAGGAGATCACGTCACGTGAAAAGACAGGTCCAAGGATGTAGCCCTCAGCAACATCCTGAGGGCAGAGGAAGAGGGGCATGCAAAGGAGACTGAGAAGGAGCAGAGTGGCTCTGGAGGATAACCAGGAAGCACCGTTGTCACCTATGTTGGGGAAATGTGAAATGGAGTTGAGCAGGCATAGTCGATGATCTCAGATGCTGCCTAGGGCTCAAACAGAATGGCTCCCCAGAGAAGCTGAACTCGATCCCCTATGTGTACCTACGATCCCAGAGTCCAGTAGCCAAAGGTTTTTCCTCCGACTCACCACTGCATATTTACATCCAATTTTTTGTCCTACTTATCCTCTTTTTGAGCTTAAATGTATCTTCATAATTAAAAGAATTATATTCAGAATCAATAAGTGTTCTGTGTAGTGGGTGAGTTTCCCCTCCAACTCTCCTTTATCTAGAAATGCATAATCATTGTTTTCTTGTACTCACTGTTATCATCATCACATAAATGTGTATTCATTTAGATGCTTCTTTAAAGTAGTGGTTCTTAAATGTGGTCCCTGGACCAGAATCATCAGTGTTACCTGACGAGGTTGGCAGAATTCTAAGATGGCCCCAACCTGACTCCCTGGTGTACATGTCCTGTGTAATCCCCTCCCTTCGAATGTAAGTGCACTTGTGCATATGATGGGGTATCTCATTCCACTATTATGTGAAGGGATTTTGCAGATATAAATAAGATCCCTAATCAGTTGTCTTTGAGTTGGTCAAAAATATTATTTGGGTGGACCTGATCCAATCCAGTGAGCTCTTAGAAGGGGCTGGGCCCTTTTTGAAAAAACAAGTTCAAAGCATGAAAGAAATTTCTTCTGCTGGTCTTGAGACAAAGTGAACTGCCGTATTGTGAGAGGGTCTTTGGAGGGGCTACAGGACAAGGACCTGAAGATGACCTCTAGTCCCTGGTTCACAGCTAGCAAGAAAATGGGGCCCTAAATCCTATACCCACAAGGAACTGAGTTCTGCCAACAGTCACTACATGAGCCTGGAAGAGGATCCAGAGTTCCCGGATGAAAAGCAGCTCAGTTGCCACCTTAATTTCAGCCCAGTGAGAACCTGAACCAAGGAGCCGGCTAACTTGCGCTTGGGTTTCTGAGCCACACAACTGTGAGCTATCAGCTAAGCTGCTACATTTATGGTAACATGTTACCCAGCAACGGAAAATGAGTACACCTGGGAACTTGTTAGAAATGCAAATTCTTGGGCCCTTTTCCAGAGCTACTAAATCAGAAACTCTGGAGGTGGAATCTAGCAACCTGGGTTTTAACAAGTCTTCAGGGGATTCTGATGCTCAATAAAGTTCAAGAATCACTATTTCATAGGGTCTTCTAAATACTGAATTCCAGGCTACAAATCTTATGTGGATGTCATGGCAAAAATTAATAATAAAATACAAGAATCATTTGTGGACTGCCTTACATATGAAGCACTTTCAAATACATTATCCTGTAAAACCCTTCATCCTTTAACTCTCACAAGATTGTCATAGTTTTATTTTAAAGATGAGAAAGCTAAGAGCTGAGATTGAATTCAAATTTTGGACTTGCTGGAGCTGATATTGGAATAAGATCTTGCATGGGACAGCACAGTCCCTATTAAGCATCTGTTGGCCTTTGGGACATTTTATAGTGTGTCAGTGAAAATATGGATTTGTGAGTACAAGAAACTTGTGCTGGATTCTTGTGGCCCTTGGAGACCACCCAAGATTTCCCCACTTGGGTTTACCAGACAGCAGAATTAAGCTGTCCCCCAGAGGGACCTGGAACTGCATTCGTTTCCCACTCGAGGACACTCATCCACTCTTCCCTCCACTCTTATGTCTTTTTTTTTTTTTTTTGGCGGCTGGCTAGTATTGGGATCTGAGCTCTTGATCTTGCTGTTATAACACCACACTATGATCAACTGAGCTCACCAGCCAGCCCCCCTCCGCTCTTCGTTTTACAGTCAGGACACTGGCTCCTGAGCAGGAACGATGGCCGGGAGCAAGAGGGCAGTGAGGAAGGCCTGGGGGGGCTCACTCCATTAAAGACCAGAATCTAGGCTGCTTCTATCTTCAGGAACCAATTTTAGAATGCATCCAGCATGACATTTGCAGAGGTAGACACTCTGGTCGAAGTCTAGCTGTCCTTTGATTAACATAAATAAAATGATCCCCTGGGTACACTCTGATGGCTTCTGGAAGGCTCAACCTGGCTGCACTTAAGATATAATAACCCTGACATTCACACTTGCACAAGCCACACGAGCCACTGTAAAGGCTGCACATTTAGCAGTTTGGCCTGTGAGTTTATGGCCATGAATTAGAGATGACTGCACTGAGAGTTCTGCCTGGCACTATCAGCTCATTTGTCAACACTCTATTGTCCCCCAAATCCAAACCACAATTATTCTTATTGAATGCAATTATTTGGGTAAACTAATTTAAAAAGCCACCAGAAAAGACAGAGAGAGGGCAAGAGAAGCTGGGATGAGGTGTAGGATACAAAGATAGAAAAAGAAAACAAAAACTGAGCTCAGAGGTAGCAAGTAACAGCTGTGGGCAGGAAAATGGTCACAGGGTTTTCCAACGCATTAGAATTGCAGGAATCTGGGGATTATCACAGGAGCCAGATTTAGCAGAAAAGTAGGATTTGATACAAAACATACCAAAGAGGGTAAGGACTCTTGTTTCAAGCAGCAGGACACAACAGTATCCTGAACTAATTTCCTGACCAAACACCGAAAATCTGAGATAAAATATTTGAGAATATGTATTTATGTACATTGCTGGGCTGGCACAAAAGTGGCATTTTTCAGAAGCCAAAACAGTGTGAAAGTAGGAACCAAAAGGGGTCAGCAAGCACCAAAAC
The DNA here is from genome assembly GCF_027409185.1 of Cynocephalus volans. Classification (NCBI taxonomy): domain Eukaryota; kingdom Metazoa; phylum Chordata; class Mammalia; order Dermoptera; family Cynocephalidae; genus Cynocephalus; species Cynocephalus volans. Next base: position 51,865,042 of record NC_084470.1, read on the forward strand.
TGGCTTTCAATTGGGCTTTTCAGTCCAAACACACAGACCTTGACTGTCATAGGGGCACCTCGATGGGCTGACAAGGTCCAGGCTCATCCCAGGCGTGCTGTCTCCACATAACACTGGGACCACAAAAGGCTACACCATAAGTATCAGGGTGAATGAGAAGTGAATCTGCCACAGCCAACAACTGTCTAGAGCTGCAGTGTCCCATGTAGGCGCTACTAGCCACAGGTAGCTATGGAGTCCTTGAAATGTGGCTATCGACCAAGGAACTGGATTTTTAATTTTACTTAAATAAAACTTAATTTGAACAGCTGCATGTGGCTACTGACTACCCTGGGACAGTGCAGGGCTAGGGGGTACACTGAGAGCCTGCAGAGAACTTCAGGAAGTGGGTTTCAGGTCACACCAATGGTGCCTGCAGCTGGGTCAGGGAGCACATCCAGTGCTGCTGCCCCTCACTGAATCCGTCCAGGTGGTTCCTGGTGTCAGCCTGCAAGATCATTGAATCCCTCAGCACTAGGAAAGCATTAACAAAACATGACTTTTCTCTCCCTGTACATTGCAAGAGAGTAAATTTCCTCAACTCTTACTCTAGTTTAGTATCAAGGAGAACAGAGTTGAGCAGAAGTGGTCACAGGGAAGGGAAACAAAATGTCCTGATGGCCCATCATGTGCCACCGGTAAGATAAATATATATTATTCTATTAACTCCATGCAGTGATTTGGCCTGATCAGTGTTACTGTCAACCCTGTTTACAAATGAAGAAAGCAAGACTCGGAGAGCTGAAGTGACCCATCAGTGTGCACACCTGGTGACAGGGCAGGGATTGGAACCTGGGTGTGCCCATGGCCACCCCAAGACAACAGGACCAAGTGGATGCCATAGTGCCATCCGCCAAGGACACTTTGGGCTGTCTCTGCAGGTCAGAGACCCACAAGTCATCCCCTGCAGGGGCCGCAAATTCAGAGGCCTCTGCCCTGCTCACTCTGTGCTGTACACAGTTCCTGTTGTCCTCTCTTCCTCCTGGATCCTGTCTGCCTGGCTCCCGGGCAAATATCTCACCAGCATAAGTGCAGCCGAGGTCACTGCTGCACCCGGGACTGTGGAGTTGGTGGCCTCTGGACATTCTGTCGGACACAAGCCTGACTGAGGACTTAAGAATAAAAGCCCAGCCACAAGCAAAGCCCCTGCCAGGCCCACTTAGGGAGGAGCAATGTAATCCACTTAACCCCTCTTGGCCTCAGTTTCCCCATGCAAAATGAGAGCACAAAAATGGTCCTTGGTTTGGTTTAGGCTCAAACCTGACTCTCCCCTCCCAGCTGTGGCCGTCGTCCAGTCACTTCCCCACCCTAGCCACATGCCCCTAACAGGTTCTACGCAGTGAGTGAGAAGATGTGCACAGAACAGGCACGTGCAAAGCCACATGCAAAGCGCCATGTGGAGGTGAGAGGTCACGCTCCAGAGCCCCGTTTTCTTGCACTCACACTCTTTCTCCAGCTGCCGTGACACTTTTGGCAGCACAGTTCAATAGTTCAAGATTGTGGCTCTGGAGCCTGACAGCTGTGTGAATCCCAGCTCTGCTAATTCCCAGCAGTGGGATCTTGGCAGGAAGCTTATCCTGTATGTTGCCCACTTTCCTCCCCTGTAAAATGGGTCAGTAGCAGAACTATCTCAGGGTCGTGGTAAGGACTCAATGAGTTAATACTCATGAAAGTCTTCAAACGTTTCCCAGAAAAATAATCTCGCCCTCAGAAGGTGCTGCAGTGGGACCGTCAGAGTGGACATGAGGAGGGGGTGACCAGGCAAATGTCCAGGGTGTCAGGAATATGCTGTTTCCTGATCTAGGTGGTAGTTTCACAAGAGAATTCAGTTTGTGAAAATTCATGGAGCTGTGTGCTGAACATATGTGCACTTGCTCTGTCTGTACCACACCTCCAGAAAGGTTTCATTTTAGTAGTGTCTGGGAATTAGTACAATTTCTGAGAAAACTCCAGACTTTCAAAGCTGTGTTATTGGAGGGGTCCAAGCCAGGTCTCCAAGAGGTTAAAAGCTTTCTACCTTGTCTGAGTTATAAGTAGAATAAATGGAAAATCACACTAAGGTATAGATGTGATAAGAGTACATCGCTGACAAGTAGGAAGGCCCAGAGGAGGCTGAGAGGAATCTGGAGTCCCAGGAGGCTGGTGGCATCCTCCGGGCTGGATGATGGGGTGCGGCCACACTTTCCCCTCCCTCAACCTTAGGAACTCTTTGTGACTATTCCATCACACCGTGAGGAGGGCCGGAAACTCTCTAGTACAGAACACACAGCCCAGTGCCCACGGCCTGAGGCAGCAGTGTGCTTCAGATGATGGATAACCATTTCCTTTTTCTGGGGAAACTTAGTGAACCATGAGGCATCAATTCCATTTTTTACTTCTCTTGTGTGGCTGGCCTCCTTCTTCTATCACCCTTCTTCCTACAGGGCTTCTAATTGCTACCGGTACCCAGAAACAAAGACATCAACCAGGTAAGGGAAGTCTAGGCCCAGATCCAGAGAGTTTGATTTTTGATTTTTCTGGTCCTCTTTCCAATTTTATAAAGCAATTCTCTTGGCACATACAGACATCTAAGATGGGAACACTTAGGAGAGAATAAAACACTATGATGCTGACAGGGTTTAGAATGAGAACTAGAGTTTCTGTCTGAAGCTCACAGACCATCTTTCTGGGTCTGGTTGAGGACTCTTGGGTAAAATCCCAAACACAATGATTCAGTGGCCATTAAGTGGATTATGGGAGTTCAGGATACTTGAAGAAAACAGTGTACTCCAAAATTTGTTCATCGGCTGTCTTTCTATCTTAGGTGTCTTTTGTATGAGAATGTCCTTTGTGTTAGAAACTATCTGAAGAGCAATCTTGAGCTTCTGACAGTCTCTGAAGAGATTACAGAGCCCTCTCTCTGTCCTCAGGAGCAAAATCCTATCTGATTGGAGTATTAAGTAATTACACATCTGAGACTTTGTGTCTGTCTTCAGCTGAGGATTACTGACTGAAATATCAAGTGAAGATCATGTTCAGAAAACCCTTCTTTAATTTTTCAAAGAGGCAAACATAGAAAATATTTGTATCCACTTTAAAAATGACTCATACTTTCGGTTCGAAGTAAAATGGAGTAGACACATTTCTCCCTACAACTCATTCTAAATACATCTGAAAACTCTGGACATCATAACCAAACATAAAAAGGCTCTGAAAGGTAAAGAGAAGAAGGTAGATCAGCCAGAGACCTCGAGATTCAAGGAACAACCCAGCAGTGAGTACCCTGGGTTTTCTTTTTGTCGCCTTATATCCTGGACTAGCTGCTAAAGAAGCTGGCAACCCAGAAATGTCAATAGGCACAGACCAAAAATAGGCCCAAGAAAAGCCTGCTCACTCTAGACAAAGGACTGTGAAAGATGCAGCCTGGAATTAGGAAACTCTTTCATAACAATTGTCCTAATCCAGATAAAGAATACAGGAAAAAAACATGCCTCCTCCTCACCCCCATTAGCAAAGGTTGAGCAGGGAGCCTACACTTCCACCTTACCTGGCACTCTTACCATCCTAATTCAATACAATACTTGATGTCTTAGGCAGCACAATAAGGCAAGAAAAGGAAATATAAAAAGTAGATTGGGAAAGAATAAAACTGTCCCTATTTTCAGAAGACATAATGATCTATGTAAAGAATCCCCAGAAATCTACAAAAAAATCTTTGAAAATACAGGAGTTGAGTAAGGTCTAAGAATACAAGATTAACGTCCAACATGAGCTGTGTTTTGATACACTAGTAATAAATGCATGAAAACTGAAATAATAAGCATACAGTTTATAATAACTTAAAAAAGAAATCTTTAGGTATTAATCTAACAGAACTTGTACAAGACTTGAATACAAAATGCTAATAAAAAATCAAAGATCTAAATAAAGAAACACCATGTTCGTGGAATGAAAGACTCAACAAAGAAAAGTGTCACTTCTCCCCAGATGGATCTACAGGTCAACACAATTCCTGTTAAAATTACGGCAAGATTTTGTTGTTGTTGTTGAAATACATGAGCTTATTCTAAAATTTGTATGAAAGGGCAAAGATATAAAAATAGATAAAACAAGTTTTTAAAAAGGAGAGGAAATAGTTTACCTGATTTTCAGATTTACCACATTGTTACAAGAATTATGGCAATGTGTTATTGGCAGAGGTATAGAGACACACAGATCAATAGAACAGAATAGAAAATCCAGAAATAAACCACACTGATTTTTGACAAGGATGCTAAAGCAATTCAGTGAGGGAAGGATAATCATTTCAATAGTATTGGAGTAATTGGATATCCATAGGGAAGAAAACAAACCTCAACCTAAACCTCGCACCTTATAGAAAACTTAATTCATGGATCGTGGACCTAAATGTAAGACACAAAAGTATAAAACTCCTATAAGGTAACATAGGATAAAAGCTAGATGATGGCGATGGCTTTTAAGATACAATGCCAAATGCATGATTCATGAAAGAAAGAACTAAGTTGGACATCATTAAAATAAAAAATTTCTGCTCTGCTTAAGACCCTGTCACTGTAATTAAAAGACAAGCCAAAGACTGGGAGAAAATATTTGCAAAACATATATCTGATATTTTAAAAAATATACAAAGAACTCTTAAAAACTCAACAATAAAAAAATCCAATTTAAAAAATAGGCCAAAAAAACTGACCAGACACCTCACCGAAGAAGATACATAGATGGCAAATAAGCATGTGAAAAGATGGTCCACAACATATATCATCAAGGAAATGCAAAAAAATGAGGTACCACTATACACCATTTGGAAAGGTCAAAATCCAAAACACTGATGACACCAAATGCTGGTGAGAATGTGAAGCAAAAAACAGGAATTCCCATTAATTGCTTGTGGGAATGAAAAATGGTACAGCCGCTTTGGAAGACAGTTTGGCAGTTTCTCACAAAATTAAACATATTCTTACCATACGGTCCAGCAATCATGCTCCTTGGTATTTTACCCAAAGGAGTTGAAAACCTATGTCCACACAAAAACATGCACATGTATATTTATAGAAGCTTTATTCATAATTGCCAAAACTTGGAAGCAACTGAGTTGTCCTTCAGTATGCGAATGGATAAATAATTATGGAACATTCAGAAAATGGAATATTACTCAGTGCTAAAAAGAACTACCAAGCCATGAAAAGACATGGAGGAAACAAATGCATATTACTAAGTGAAAGAAGCCAATCTGAAAAGGTTACATACTGTATGATTCCAACTATATGACATTCTAGAAAAGGCAAAATTAGGGAGACAGTGAAGAGATCTGTGGTTGCCAGAAGTCAGTAGGGAAGGAGGGATGTGTAGGTGGAAACAGGATTTTTAAGTCATTGAAACTACTCTGGATGATACTACAATGGTGGGTACATGTCATTATACATTTGTTCAAATTCATAGAATGTACAACGCCAAGAATGAACTCTAAAACTATGGACTTAAGGTGATAATGATGTCAATGCAGGTTCATCAGTTGTAACAAATGTACCACTCTGGCAGGGGATGTTGATAGTGGGGGACACTGTGCATGTGTGGGGGGATGGGGTATATGGGAAATATCTGTACTTTTTATTCAATTTTGCTGTGATACTAAAACTACTTTACAAAATACAGTGTTTAAAAAGTATCAGTTTTAAATTTGTTTCAGGGGTGAGTTTTTATTATGATCAAACTTAATACATGATTTAGGACACATGTCAGAAAATGGGGAAAGAAGGAAAGCATTTTCATTCTTTTAAAGACACCGACATAGTGCAGACACCAGAATTTGTATCTGAACTTGCATCAGAACTTTGGGGGAAACCTCTGTACCTTCCACTCAATTTTTCTGTTAACCTAAAACTGCTATAAAAAAATAGTCTATTAAAAATTAACTCAAAACAGATCATAGATTTAAATGTAAAACATAAAATTATAAAACATTTAAAATAAAATATAGGGGAAAATATTTGGAACCTATAACTCGGTGAAGAGTTTTTGGACGTGATACCTAAAGTATGATCCATAAAAGAAAAAAAAATCAGTAAGTTGGACTTCATCAAAATTTAAACTTCTGCCCTGTGAAAGATCCTGTTAAGAGGATAAAAAGACGGCTACATTCTTGGAGAAAATATTTGCAAACCACATATATGACAAAAGACTCATATAAATATATGTAAAGGAATCTCAAAACTCAACCGTAAAGTCAACAAACAATCAAATTAGAAAATGGGCAAGAGGCATGAAGAGACATTTCACTGAAAAGGATATACAGATGGCAAATAAGCACATGAAAAGATGTTCAATACCACTAGCCATTAGGGGAATGCAAATTAAGACCACAATGTGATATCATTATATGACTTATTAGAACAGCAAAATAAAAATAGTGACTATCCCAAACACTGGCAAGGATGCAGAGAAACTTGTTCTCTCATAAATTGCTGGTGGGAATGTAAAACAGTACAGCCACTCTGGAAAATAGCTTGGCAGTTTCATGAAAACTAAACATATACTTACAGAACAACCCAGCAATCACACTTCTGGGCATTTACTCCAGAGAAATGAGACTTAACGTCCATACACAAACCAGAACATGCATGTTTATTGCAGCTTTATTTGTAACAGTTGAAACCAGGAAACACCCAGAGTATCTTTCAATGCATGAATGGCTGAGCACACTGGGTTACAAACGTACCATGAAATATTACCCATCAATAAACAGTAACAAACTATTGAGACACACACCTTGGGTGTATCTCAAGGGCATTATGCTGAGTGAAAAAAAGCCAGTCTGAAAAGGTCACGTATTGTACAATTCCATTTATATAACATTCTTGAAATCACAAAATTATAGAGATGGGAACAGATTAGTGGTTGCCAGGGGTTAGGGATGATGAGTAGAAGGAGGTGGGTATGATTATGAAGGGTTAGCGTGAGGGAGATCTTTGTGGTGATGGAATAATTCTGTACCTTGATTGTGGTGGTGGTTACAGAAATTCATACATGCGATAAAATAGTAGAGAACTATATATACATGTTGTACACATTGCTGATTTGGATATTGTACTAGTTATGTACCACGTCACCATTAAGGGAAACTGAGTGAAGGGTTCATACAGACCTCTCTATGTTATTTTTGCAACTTCCTGTGGATCTAAAATTATTTCAGAATAAAGTTAAAAAATGAAAAAATAAAAAGTAAAATACCTTATAAGTTTACATGGACACTGTCAATTCAAATTTAGGATTACACAATAAACCTCGCTGATCAGACACGTTTGTCTCTTTTCCCCCACACTGAACGTCCTGATTCTCAACGACATCATCATAAATATCTCCCCCTTTTTTTCTTTTTTTACAAAACACATCCAACAGACTCAGAGTAACAATACCAATACTCCCACCAATGAGGTGACTACTGAAAACAATTGCAGAATTATTTTACAGTTCTTTCTGTCTTTTAGGAATATTCTACTGGGGATGTACAGGTAATTTAGAGTCATTTAGAATATTTTCCCTCTGGGGGTATGCTACCAATGGATATACATCTGTGTACATCTGCTTTATTTTGCTTATGATCTTACTGATTTTTTTAAAATTTAATTTTGTTTTGTAATTATGTACATTTTTGTGTGGTTTCAAGTCAAATCCTCAAAACTAGATATAGTCAGAGAAGCCTAAATTTTACCCTTTTTATCCCCATTCTGTCTACAAATAACCATTTAAAAAATAGTATTATTTGTCTTTCCATTAAAAAATATGTATTTGCATATACATGCGTATCTATATCTACCACTTTTTAGAAACTATACAAACTTCAATACATTGAAATTGTTATTTATGTATTCACACTAGAAACCATTTCTTTATACTATCTAGAACTCTTCCTTTTTGACAGGTCATAACACTCCACTTTGTTGATGTACCATATTTCATTCAATAGTTTTTCTGCTGATAGGCATTTAAATCGTTTCTAATTTTCTGCTATTATAAATAACACTGCAGCAAATAGTCATTTGCACATATCTTTTCTTATTTTTACCAGTGTACTTTCGGGATAGATTTATAGAAGTGGGATTGCTGGATCAAACAGTTATATATATGGATTACTTTTGATTTATTAAAAAAGAAATAAAACACAATAAAACACTAAAATTGAAATGCAGAATATCAATTCTGTGAGGATGACCATGCATTTTGACTCTTGGTCCTTCCTCAGGGTAGTGGAATACTCCCTCTGGTGAGAACACAGGATGGTCACTGTGCAGATCTGGAAAGTGAGCCTTCTGTCACCACCAGCCCCTGCATGGTCTCTGGGCAACAAGCTGAGTCAGAAATGAGGTGAATGGTGAGCAAGATATCAAGTCATCCCTCGGACCTGTGCCACTCTCCAGCTGCCCAAGGAAGCCCCAGCACAGCCTTGTATGCCGACCTTTATCCAGCTCTTGATGTAACAGGCCTCCTCTGTGTCCCAGGCCATGCTCATTCAATCTGTCCACCCTAGGAAGTGAATGCTTTTAGTAAAGTTAAGAAAACTGAGATTCAGAAAGTTTATGTCTCTCTCAAAATGCCATAGCTAATATATGACAGAGCCAGATTCAAATCTTGGTCTGTAGAATATTCTGGAAGATGATGGAATAAAGATGTTTATCTGATCTTTCTCCTCTTAAAAAATTATCCCAAATCAACAGGAAGAACAAGAAATAGGAAATTACAAAACATCTGGAACCCTAAATCACAGGACACCAAGACAGAGTAAGCAGTCAAGAAAGGTTCATGGCTTAGCTGAGAAGAAGAAGCTTAACGCTGAGTGGTTGCAAGATGTGTGTGTGTGTGTGTGTGTGTGTGTGTGTGTGTGTGTGTGTGTGTGTGTGCGCGCGCGCGCGCATGCAGGCTTTTTTTGCTTGCTTTTGTCATAAAGAATATAAGAAAGGCTCAGATACAGGGAGCCCCTGGAGCCTTAGAATGCTGGGCAAATTGGAGCACCGAAGACAGGAATTATTTGAAAGTCATGCAAGAAGCAGTTAAATATTAGATCTCCATTCTATTTCCGCAGAAGACCCAGAACTTATTCTTTGGAGACACTGAACCAGAGGATGGGACATTAGGATGGAGATGAGAAATATGTCTTAATTTGCCTTAATAGAAAATCAATAGGTGATGTACAGAATTGATAAATCTGGAGATAACATCAAATGCATATTTGGAGGCATAGAGGTAAAAACCCAGAAAAAAATTAAAGTGTTAAAAATGATTGCTGAAACACAAATATATGGTGAAATAGGGAATAGATACAACAACAATAGCCAAACATTGATAACCATTGGCATTGAATGGCCAGTGGGTTCATCATATGATTCTCTGTACTTTTGGGCATGTTTGAAAATTTCTATAATTAAAAAGTAAAAATCAAAGGCTACTTTAAAAAATTATTATTATTGTTAAAGCACAATTTGATACTTGAAGCTATTTACAAAGAATACCTTGACACAACACAAGAACAAACCTGGTTTCTCTACTTCCAAATCCGTTCTCTCAAGAAATTAAACTAAGTGAGACAGCTGAGGTCATGGAGGTAAATCTGGTGTCTGGGGCAATACCTGGAGGGCTTTGGAAAAGTTTGTCTGTCCAGATTCTGCCATTTGTCTGTCCAGATTCCTTATCTGCAAAATGAAGATTTGGGACCAACTCCAAATTCTGTAATATTAGGATTTAGCAGGGTTGACATAGACTATGGGAACAGAGTGGGACAAGGTGGGTGGGAGGGATGCACATTAAACATTCTGTGAGAAAATGAGGGCTAAAGAAAGTGAAGGTTTGCTGCTGTCAGAGAATCTTATATTGAGGACTGTTTCCACTTCTACTTATTTTCTTCTTCAATGCTTTGTAATCCTCTTCAGCCAATTTAGAAAATGCCCCTCTATGCTCTGGGGAGGATTATATTTCAACAGGAGCAACATTTGATTATCTGGAGGAGCTTAGCAGGGACCAGTGGCCACCACTGGTGACAGTGACTAATGAAAGAGCCCGGCTGACAGCGTGTGGATGCGGACAAAGATTGTGTGGCTGCGTGTCCACCCTTAGTTAAATGGAAGGGTCCAGTTTGGTCTGCTGAACAAACACATTTATGGAGGCCTATTGAACACAAAATTAATTTAGGAGACATTAATCTAAAGAGAATGTGACTGACAGCAACAGTGGTGGTGTTTAATGGCAGACAGAGTAAGGAAAAATGAGCTAGGCCTGCCACAGCCCTGCCTTTTGTTGAGAAAATATGAGTATCCCCAGGGCTTTAATAGACTCTAATCCTTTCTTTTGAACAATATATCCTCCAAATAGACCAAGTGAGCAAAATAGAATCCTGAAGAATGCACAGCCCCAGAGAGAAACGTCCTGAAGTCACGTTGGCTTCAGGAAGCGATGCCGTCTGCCCATCCACATGTCTTCTCTTCCTAATTTTGCTTTCTTCTATGTATGTCTAGGTTGGGGTTTATTTACATTACTCTATATAACCTTGCTTCTCACGGTGTGGTCCACAGACCCACACTATCAGCATCACCTAGGGGCTTCTTAGAAATGCAGACCCTCAGGCCTCACCCCAGACCTGCTGAATCAGAATCTGCATTTTAACCAGATTCCCAGGTGATTTGTAAGCACATTAAAGTTTGAGGAGCCCTGTTTCCTAAAGTTCCCTCCTTAAGGAGAGATTGGAACAATCTAACCTCTGATGGTACAGAAAACCAAGAACTATCTGGTAATCTTCCCCTCTAATTTATAAAAACTAATTGAAGTCTGGTGAAAAAAACTTGAAAAAAGATTTAGAGAAATTGAAAGGAAATCATCCGAAGTATTGTGAATCCAGTATAACTGATTAATATTTTATGGTGTGTCCTTCCTGCCTTTGTTCTGCATTCGTGTGTATTATTTTTAAACACACCCACCCACCCACACCCACACCCACACACACACACACACACACACACACACAGAAATATAACTCTGTACCCCATAAATATGTACAATCGATATGTGTCAATTAAAAACTAAATAAAAGCAAAAGAATAATAAAATTACTTACCAACTGATAAAAAATATAGGTAATCTCTCATTCATTTGGTTAGCCAGTCAGTCAACAAACACTCACTAAGTACCTAGCAGGCACTGGGGATACAGTGATAAACAAGACTGATAAGTTTTGTGGAGAAACCAACATGTAACCATATCAGACATAACAGGTACCACACCATGGATGGGACCCTCCTGTCTCCCCTTGCCCAATCTCTGCTTTCCGATGCTTAAGTCCTTATATATGATCCCCACTCCAGAAAGACAGTGATGGTCTCCCCCAATCTGCTTTTACTGGCCTTCCTCTGATCCACTTTCCCTCTAACCCTCCATTCTTCAGGATCTGTTAATTATAAGATTAGCTAACATTTACTGAGTGCTTACAAAGTGCTAGGCATTGTACTAAATGCTTTGCATGTATTATCTCTAATCCTTGCAACAATTCTATCAGGTATTGTTAGTATCATACCCATTTTACAGTTAGGAAACTGCTCAAGGTCACCCAGACAGTAATTGGCGGTCAATCTCCAGGTCCAGCATTGAGCTGATACACTGATTTATACTAGGGTGTTAATGAATAACAACTTGTTTGTCTCATTCATGCAATTAATAGGCAACCACCAGACACAGACAATTTACCTTAATCCAAAAGAATGAATCTCTAATTCTGATATTTTAGGAAGGGAGGAAGATCAAGTGAGAGAAAGGGATGTTAGAAGAGGGTCTTCCATGTGTGCCCTATTACATATCATTTAATTTTTCAGTGATCTAGTTATTGCTTTGTTTTGGCTAAAAGAGGAAATAAACACCAAAAAGAAACCATTTTAGAAATTCAACCTTCTGCAACCTTGTCTCTTTTAAATTCCCAGCCAGGCAAATGTTGACCCAGAGCCTCTTGCTCATCCTTCAAGACGCAACCTGAAGACTTCCTGCTCCTTGAAGTCTTGTCCGCATTATCCAGGCCGAGCTGACCCTTCTCTCCTCGTTGTAACATGCTCTTACATAGGTGAATGAGTCTCGAGGGCTTCTCTTTCATCCTCAGCCAACTTGGGAGATTTAACCCGGGAGGAGCTTCTACTTTCTGCCGCTTCTCACGTTCGGAGGCTGTCTTGGTCTGGGAAATTCCGGACCTGACTACATCTGAGCACTGGACACTACAGGATTGGTTGCCAATAATGCTCGCCAGGTAGTACTTAAAGGAAAATCTCTTTATTATGGAAGACATCAGCCAGGAGATAGAGGGTAAAATTCCAACTGCCTCCCCAGCTGCAAGGGAAAGGGGGGTTTTATGGGGTTGGGGATGGGGGCTACGTATAAGGGCCAGGTGCGAAATCTCCAGGCGTGACAGTCAGCTGCCTTCTGAAGTCATCTATGGCACCAAGGCTCCTTCTGCTTTCTGTTCTCACCCTTGACGTTATCTTAGGGTCCAGGTGACCTCACCTCATTCCCAACTGAGCTGCATTCGTGTGACTGTGCCGTGCTGTGATTTAATCTTAGTTAATGACTTAGAGCTAACTACAAAGCAAGAAAAATAAAGTTATTTTCCACAAAGCAAGTTAGAGGAGATTTTTAAAAGTGGCTACAGTTACATCACCACTTCCTAGTTCCAGGATTCTGAGCATGGTCTTGGTCTTTCCAAGCCTCAGTCCCCTCCTCTGTCAGATGGGGATAACCATTGGGTCTATATGATAGGACCATGGTGAAAGGCTGCAGGGGATGTGCTCAGCTCCATGACTCGTGTTTGGAAAACACTCAGCAATGGTCTCGTGTTCTTCTCATAGTGCGCTTTTTATCTTATTTGCATGCCTTATTTGACTGTGTTTTGGAGAGCAAGGACTGTGTCTTATTCATTTTTATATCTTTAGGCTCTAATATGGACCCAGAATTGGTGTTCAGTGAATGAAAGTAGTAGAAGAAAAAAAAAATCAGTATTTATATTATTAGGCAAGAAATTAAGACGAGAATTTTGTTTAGGGTGACATCTCATGTTCTGAGGCATAGAAGTAGGAGAGGACACTACAGAGGGTTCAAGTAAATATTGTGTCTGTTTCCAAAAGTTTGATTAAAAAATCCTGATTAAGTAAACGTCCACTAATCTTATATCTGTGACCCGAGTGAGTGGTTTGGTCTATTCTTCGGTGTCTGTCTTTGTAGTTACACATCTAAGGAGAATTGTCCCTAGTTTAGGGGAGGTTTAAGCTGATCAGTGAATTGGAAATTACCTATAAAAAAAAGTTAAAGGATTCCATACTACCTGATATAAGGAGAAAAAAGAATTAGAGCAAATAGAAAATATTACCAAGATGATGAAGAAAATTTTATGTGTGTCTGTGTGTATGTGTATATGTATACAAAAAGCAGTTTTATACATCCGAAGCCACTTTTACATTGATTTGGGTGTAGACTCATCTCAATTCCTACCACAAACAAAGATTCTCATAGTTTGGGGCTTTAGATTTGCTCTAAGGGCTTTAGATTTGGTACAAGTGATTTAAATTAGTTATAAAATAGGATCTTTTGAGGCTATCTTGAGATGTTATCTTCTTCCTGAGTTATAGAAAAAGGTCTAGTGGTGGCCTCTACCTGAATTTATTTTTTTAAATATAAAAGGTTTTTTTGCTATCAAAAAATTCTGGTTAAAGAATTTCTTGGAGAATTTTATGCAGTTAAAATATGAACAGAATACAATTATACATTAATTCTACAAATGTTTTAGGTTATGATTATTAGCAAAGGAAGGTCCATATTTCTCAAAAGACTAACAATGGCCTAAGACAATTTTGGACCCCTTAAGATTAAATAATAATACTGCACTACTTACTATAATTATAATAATAGTGCATTTCTCCAAATGGCTCAATAATAATTCTCTCCCAGCTTCTGGATGAGCTGTCTGGCCTCCCTGATCCGTAGCAGAGCTTGAATGGAGAACTCTTCCTAGATAGCCACTCTGATATAGCATCTGCAGCCTCTGAAGGTTGGGGTCATGCTCACTGCCACAACTTCTGTTTAAGGAGGAAGGGTTCTTTACTCACAGCTAAGCTGCATGCTTAATATTTGTCTTTAATTTTTCCTCTCAGCACAACTTATTTCCTTTGTTGGCCACAACCCCGAATGACCAATGGGACATGAAGGATGCTGGGTATATGCTTCCTGAGCCAGATTCACCATGGCTACCTCACTTTTCAGTCAGTATAACCAAGGTCCTCCCCAGCACTCTCAGCCACAGTGTAGTGTTCCTAGACCTCCCAAAGGGGAGATGGGAGGTAGCCTCTGCAAACTACAGAAAACGTATGAGTTCCTCATCATGGTATCAGAGGACTGTCATTTGGGGTCTTATGTTCAGACTTTTGGTAGATCAGGAGAACAAAACTCATTCAGTCATTAGTTCATGCATTGAGGCAGCAAGAAGTGAATTTCTACGTCGCTCTAGACTTTGATCCAGCTGCTGGAAATACAAACGTACATGAAGACTTGGTCCTTCTGAGAAGGAGCAAGAGGTCAACGTGTGAAAAACAGATACATAAAAAATATCTCTGGAAGAGTGTGCCATTATAGAGGTATGTGACAGGGGAGTTCCCTGGTCCTGCTCTATGAATGGAAACATATCTCAGGCAAGGGACCATACTAAGCCTACTAGTATCCTCTCTGGTTTTTGACTCCTGTTTTGTTCTAGTCTGTAGAGTAATTCCTTTATCCATTTGTCTATCATTCATTCACCACCCATTTTCTCATTCATTTATTCATTCAATGAACATTAAATACCTTCCAAGTGCCAGGCACCTTTACAGGTTTCAGGAATGTGAATATGACTTCCTGTCCTCAAAGACACCGTAAGTAGACGAGTAGAAAGACTCTTAGAATCTAGTGTGACAAGTGCACCATTAAAGGGGTGTTCATATGAGAGGGCCTGGTGGTAGAATCTTTATAGACTTCACAGAAAGGGGTTGATTTGCTGGGCCTATTAGGTGAAGTCTAGAACTCCAGACTGGTCCCATTTGCTTAATGGCGACTTGGTGAGTGCAGATAGGCAGGGAGGGAAATCTGAATCATTTTCAGTTGAATAATGTACCTAACATTCTCTGGTGCTCCATGAGAGGGTGCTTTCTAAAAATGGCATGATATGGTGGTGTGGTGTTTTACAGTTAGCAGAACCTGTGCACATTTCAGTATTTTAATCTGTAATTATCCTGTCAACCTTGGGGCACTGGTTAAGGGAAGATTTGTTTTTGTCATGCCAGCGCTGCAGATATGACTCAATGGGATACATTCTCAGAAGTATTATACTTGGCCTCTACCTTGTGAGGCCAGTGAGAGACTGGATGGGAAGGGGCCTCTAGAGCGGTTTGGGGAATGAGATTTGGCACCTCCCCAACCTGCCTTTTATTCCCAGATCTACCACTTAACTTGGGTAAGTTTCTTAAACTTCCTAACTTTCAGTTTTTTTATTTGTACAATATAAAATAAAATAAAACCTACCTCATAGGTTTGTATTTTAGAATTAAATTAGATAACACAGGTTACATTGGTTTTTCCAGTAGCAATTCAGAGTTAGGAAGCAAGCTTTTAAGAAAAGGATCTTGTTTTCATGTAAGAAGAAAGGCAATCATGTGTATTTATTTTTCCCAGTGATTCACTGATTTGAAAGTCCACCTTCAAGTACACAACCTTCTATTTCGTTTCATTGATCAGTCTACCCATTCATTCATCATTGTTTTAATAACTATAAGTTTATATTACATTTAGTATTTGATAGAGCAAATCCCCCTGTTTAGTCTCCTTTTCTGGCTATTCTAATTGTTCTTACACATTTGTTTTCCAAGGTGAGCTTTAAAATCATTTTGACAAGTTTCGAAAAACTGTACCTAGGAATTTTGATTGACAGTTGTTCAATGTACAGATTCAGGGAGAAGTGACATCTTTTAATCTTCCTCATCGAGAACATGCAGTTGCCATCCATAGTATTTCTACATTCTTTTAGATCCCTTAGCACAATTTTATAGTTTTCACCTTATAGGTCATGTATATGTTTGATGAATTTATTTGTAAGTATCATATATAAATGTGAGTGGGATCTGTTTTTGTATCGCATTTTCTAAGTGAATTACATTTTACTATTAGTGTATAAGAAGCCTACTGATTTTCTGCATTTACTTTGTAATTGAACACTTTATTGAATTTGCTTATTATTTCCCATAGTTTTTCAGTTGATTTTTGGGGGTTTCTGAAGAATGCAATGACCATATCTGCAAATAATGGTAAACTTGCCTTCTCATTTAGAATATTAATGCTACTTATGTTAGCTTTTTGTTGTTTTATTGTGTATCATGTTTATATTGTTTGGAACTTTAATCATAATGCAGGTACAAGCTATTGTTTTTGTGTATGTATGTATTATTAATTTTATCAAATTAAAAAATCAAGATATTATGCTTTTTTGAAGTTTCTCAAGAGATCACATGGTTTCCCCTTCCATTAGTATAAAGAAATATATTACTAAATTTCCTAATTTTGAATTAATTTAAAAAATACTTTTAGGTTCTATTGCTGAGATTATATTTAGACTTTTCATGGCTATTCACCAAGTGATTTTTAAAAATTATTATGGACGAGTTCTGGTATCAGCACTATGTCAGTGTCTTTAAAAGAATGGAGATACTTTCCTTCTTTCTTTATTCTGATATTTCCTAAACATTATGTAAGGTTTGATTTTGAAATAACTCATCCCTGAAACAATTTAACACTGGCACTTTTTTGAGTGGTAGTTTCTTTCTGACCATTTTCCCAGTTTTGATCTGTGAAGATAGGAGAAAATGAATTATTCTCAGCTTCTCTTATCAAAGAGAGTGGTCAATTATCACTTCAGCCATTAACTGAACCCTAGAATTGGCTTTTCTGGGAAGCTATTTCCTTTTCCCAGGAGAGAAAACCAGGGGCACTACACCATGTTAGCTGCCTCCCAGGTTCAATGGACTGACTTCAGGAGCTTGGTCGTTTTATCCTCTAAGTCAGGACTTCATTGAGAAGAGAAAGCAAAACAGGGAAGAGGGCTGGATCCTTAAATCCTGTCTCTCCTTTGCTTTCCCTGATCCCTCCCCTTTGAAAACCTGTCCTTGGGTATATAAAATCTATATGATTAGCGGAAATGTTTTCAAATGCCTCCTAAATGTCTCCTAATGAAAAATCTCACAGGCCCAACCCTCATTGGTCCCCCCATCCTCCTATATTCTTGGATCAATTAATGGCAGTTCCAACTACTCAATTTCCTAAGTCAAGAACTTGAGCTTTGTCTTGGACTGTGCCTTCTTTCTCACCTATCTCACTTGATTCGTTGACAAAGCCTGCGATTCTATCTTTGCAATATCTCTCAAATCCCTTTCTTCCTCTCCCTAGCAATCACTGCTGCCTTAGTTCAGATCCTTACAACTGCCACCTCATTGTCACAACGGCCTTGTCATCAGTTTCCAACTCTAGTCTTGCTTCCTTGTGACTCCTGCTCCCCACATCTCCTTCTACCCTTCCACCAGAATGACTTTTAAAAAATGATTTTGATATTTATCAAAGTACTATACACAGTTAAAAATATCAAATACAAGTCTATGTTGCTGGTCTGCATTTTTTTTTTTAAATCAAAAAAGTATTGAAAACTGATTTTGGGGGTACTTTTGTTACCAAAGCTCATTCTGTTGGCAAAACCTAACCTAAAGATTCATTGCAAAACTATTGTGTCAATTATGGGGTGCTCCCCCACATCCTGATGAGAATAAGTATGATATAGTATGTGCATGATATTACCTTTTAAAAATCAGAAAATATCTGAGTTCTGAAATACATCTGGTGCTAAGAATTCAAGATTGTGGATTGCGGGCCTGTAGTATGAATCCTTATCTCCCATCCCACTCCCCAGAGACAACTCTTTAAACTCTAGCTTTTTAAATGACATTTAGTTTCATATTTTAAAATAACATGCTTAGCTTTATATTTCTTGATTTATCAGTTTTTGACATTTTAGCATATTTGTTTTCCATTATAATTTGTGAAGGTTTGGCTGACTTAACATCTTTGCCAACTGTATTAGTTTGCTAGGGCCACCATAACAAAGTACTGCAGACTGGGTGGCTAAAACAACAGAAATGTATTTCATCACAGTGCTGAGAACCAGAAGTTCAAAATTAAGGCATTAGCAGGGCTGGTTCCATTCTGAGACCTTTCTCCTTGGCTTGTAGACAGCCATCTTCTCTCTGTGTCTCCACATGGTCTTCCTCTTGTGTGTGGTGTCTGTGTCCTAATCTCCTCTTTTTATACTGACACCGGGCATTGGATTAAGGCCTATCCTCATGACCTCATTTAACCTTAACTACCTCTTTAAAAACTGTATCTTCAAATACAGTCATATTCTGAGGTACTGGGGGTTAGAACTTCAATGCATGAATTTTGGACACAATTGGACACAATTCAGCCTATAACACCAGCAACACCTCCTGCTATTTGGTCTATATGTTTATTTATCAAAATTTTGGTTTATTCAATAATCAAAGTTTACATTTTAGGGTTGTGCAAATATTGTTCATTACAGAGCCCAGTAGGGTACTATCATTATATTTCGTTTCTTATTTTTTTCTACAGTTAGTAAATGTCCCTTTTTTCACTTGCTAACTTTTCTGGGTACCTCCTTTCTGTGTACCCATCCTTAATATTATCCTCAGATGCTTTATCTGATCTGTCAGTGTATTAACATTTCCAGATAGTTAACAGTATAAAAAAACCAACAACCAAATAACAACTACTAGTTGCACTTGGCTGCTCCTCCCAAGATGGTCACTTTAAACCTGCTGTGTAACTGACATTCCTCTTTTGGATCCTCTCTTTCTTGGATTCCATGCTTTCTTTTTTCTTGGTCTTATACCTCTCATTTTTCTGGGGCACATCTGTAGTAGCTTTCCTAGAAAAGGCATGGAATATAAGATATTAGGATCCTTGCATGCATGAAATATTATTTCATATCCACACGTGACTGATGGTTTGCCTGGGCATAGAATTCCAGGTTTAGAATAATTTCTCATCAGATGTTTACAGCATATCCCCCCTATGTCTTTGTAGGTAGCAGATTATACTCTCTCTGAAAGCCTTAGAATCTTCCCTTTTCCTCGAGATTCAGAGATTTTACAATGATGCCCCTTGTACTGAATACTTTTATTGATTTTGTTAGGCTGTTGGTGGACTTTTCACTTTGTTGGCTTATTTTTTTAGATTTGGAAACTTCTTTAATTACTTCTTTGAAAATTTCTTCCTATATTTTGTGTTCTCTTTTTGTAACTCCTATTATTCAAATGTTGAACTTTCTAGCATGATTCTCTAATTTTCCTTTCTCTTATTTTTCCCCTCTGTTTTCCTAGTCTACTTTCAGAGGGACTTTTAATGAGTATTATTTAGTTCCCCAAACTATGTCTGTTTCCTCTGGGCACCTATTTTCTATTGGTTCTGTTCTATCTTGTGTTGTGGGATTTCACCAAACATTTGTCGATCCTTGGTGAGTTTATATTTAGGAATAAGACACCAAAAGGATGGATTAACTAGCTGGAATCTCTGGTGTATGGATGAGGTTGATGGTCTGTCTTTATTGTAAGATAAAGAGGAACCCTCAAATGTCAGTATCTAGAGGTCTTTTCCCTTGTGGCATTCAGTTTCTCAAGAGAAGAACTATCCATCTCCTGCCTAGGGTTTATAGCTGAGTGATATCTATGGCCATACCACCCTGACTGCGCCTGATCCTGTCTGAATGATGTCCTTGGGGAAGGGAATGTGTGTGGTGCAGGTGGGGGGAAGAATGAGAATGGGAAACTGAATTTTTGGAATATATGTTTTCTACTTATCCTCTTGCTTTTAGCCCTGTATCACATTTCTAAGCCTCCTCCAAGCTTGAGATCTTGAATCCTGAAACTCTTGACTTCAATTCATTCAGAAATCAAACCCTCTTCCCCTTGCATGGGTTAGAGGGCTACAAGCATAACTACACTGTATACAGATTTCCAATGACTCCCGTTTGCAGTATCTTCCTCTGCAGAAACCTTCTCAGGTAGCTTCCTTTGGACAGCCAACTCAGAGACCACTCTGGTAACAACTTTCTGTCTTTCAACAATTTGTTGATATTATTCAGATGTCTCTCTCTTTGTTCTGTGAGTTTACACATTTTGTAAGCTTTTACTGAAAAGTAAGAGGAAGAGGAGGTAAACACAGGTAATAAACCCTTTGAGTGAACTTGGGGGCCCCAGCAGAAGAGTGATCTTTCTGAATGGTACTTGGTAAGCAGCACAATCCAATCTTCATTCTAGAATGTTACCTTTGGGAGGCCCTGAGGCAGACACATGACTCTCAGTCCCCTGTCCTCTACCAGCTTTCTAACTTGCAAAACTTCATTGACATGTGTCTCCTTTAATGGCTCTGTGTAGCTTTTAAAATAAAGTTCAAGCCTTTTAAACTATCAACCCCGCCCACACCTCTCCCGGTGAAATCTGTGTCCTTCCTTTGCTTTCCTGTGGTATCCTTTGGTCACCTCTCCTTGTGCTCAGCACGCTGTGTTATAGGCTCTATTCTATTGTCTCCTTTTCTGTGAGCTTCCTGAGGACTGAGATAAGCTTCTGTGTGACTTTTCATCCCCAGTTTAGTGCCTGATACATTATAGGAGCTCAGTAATGTGTGTCGAATAAGTGACAACAATTTTACTATAACCCTTTCTTCTTAGATTTCTTACCTCAGAAGTGTGTGTGCAGGCGATTTGTTAAGAAATTGCTCCCAGTAAAGTCTAGTAAGGGACTGGGAAAGCAGGACAGAGAAGGGAGAGAAGCCATCAAGGGTATAATTTTAGACAAAGTCAGCAGCTTCAGCCTAATCCTGTAGGGGAGCTCTGAAGTGTAAAATTATCCCTCAGAGTGTGTCCAAACTTGAAGCAAGGGAGCTGGGTTTTCATAATCCAGCACTGTCAGTTACTGGCTAAGGTCTGCTCTAGGATGCAGTGACCAGCTGCCCTAGCTGGCCCAGTCTGGGGCAAGCTAGGATATTTGGTAACCCTAACAGGTACTTCCAGCTCTCTCAGTAGCCCGAGGAAAGCCCTTGGAAGAGAGAAACAGGTGTAGCCCTTACAAGCCAGAAGAATAGCAGTAGAAGAATAATGCCCCCCCAAGATGTCCATATCCTAATCCCTGGTACCTGTAAATACCTTATCTTAAATGACAAAAGGGACTTTGCAGTTGGGATTAAACTAAGAATTGTGAAATGGAGAGATTATTTTATATTATCCAGGTGGGCCCAATGTAGTCACAAGCGTCTTTATAAATGGAAGAGGGAGGCAGGAGAGACAGAGAAGGAGATGTGATGACAGAAGCAGAGGTCAGAGTAGTTCAATAGTTGGCTTTGAAGATGGAAAGAGACCACAAGCCAAAGAATTTAGCCTCTAGAACATGGAAAAGGCAAGGAAGTGGAATCTCTCCTAGATCCTCAAGAAGGAGGCCCTGCCAACAACTTGATTTTAGCTCATGAGACCCATTTTGGATTTCTGACCTTCGCAAATGTAAGATAATAAATTTTATGTTGTTTTAAGCCACTAAGTTTGTGGCAATTTGTCACAGAAGCAATAAGACTAATATTTACTAATACTTAGGCAAAAGCTCATTGAAGCTGGTGGAGGAGAATGAAAAACAGTAAAAGGGATCTGAGGGGTACTGAGGATGCCCAAATAATATCTCCCCTTCCAAACCAGAAAGCTCAGCGAGAGAGCTAAAGCTTTAAGTCAATAGTCAACAAATTAGTGGTCTATCAAACCAGGGAAATACAGCATAGAAATTAAGCCATGGGATCTGGAGTCTGATGCCCATTGGTTAAATCTTAGCTTTTAGTACGTTTTAGCTCTATGATCTTGGCATGTCTGAGCCTCTCTGAATCTCAGTGCCTCATCTGCAAAAGGAGGATAATAACAAAACTCAAGAGCTGTTCTAAGGATTAAATGAATATATTTGTAAAGTGCTTGGCACATAGTAAGATTTCAATGCAGATATTATGGGCAGCACAGTGGGATCCCATCTCTATTCAACTATTACATTCTAACAACAGCGTAAAGTGAAAATTAAGCTTTGTGAATATTAGGGCTTAAAAGTCACTTTATTTGCTCAGAAGTTACAGTATACAAGGTTTCATGTTCACAACCTTGTAATTAGTATGTACATATGAGAGTTTACTCATTGCCACAATGGGAATTCTATAATACGGAGTCCAAGTGCAAAACATAATATTACAGTATTTTAAATCACCTACAAGAGGGAGAGCGCTGTTAAATTGTACAATGGTCGCCTCTGTACTCTTGTATATTTAGTATTTTTTTCAATTTATGGTTTGTTTATTTAAAGCATGACTTTTCCCTCCATTTGAATTTGCTCTTGAAATCTTTGTTAAGCCCAGCAAAGTCACCCATTGTACTGTGCCTGCTGTCTCTTCCCAAGGTTGGGGCGGGGGGCGGGGGACAGTGTTTTGTTATGTTAAGCAGTCATAATGGGAGTTTAATAAATAAACATTAAGTTGCTATTAGAAGTGTCAGGAGGACTGGTATAGCTAGTAACTTTCTAATAATTAATGAAGATGAGTTCTAAATATAAAGCCACTTATACAGTATCCCAGATCAGTTTCAGCCACATCCAGAAAGGGCCCTGGAGACCCTTTCTGTTATCAAGGTGCTGCTATCCAGGTGGGTTACCTGGGGTCTTTTATTCATCTCCATTAGAGAGCAGAGGCTGGAACTCAAATCAGCTAGTGTAAAAGCTTCTGAACAGCTCTTCAAGGAGGCTAAAGCCACTGATTATCATACAGGGTAGGACCCATCCCGAAGTAGTTTGTCTGTGGTCTTTTCTGTCCTCCCTTGTCCTCCTCCCCAGGTCACACAACTCAGAACTGGTGGACATCCTAGCCGGGCTTTCTTCTGCATTCATGGGATGCCACTGGTTTGGGCTGAATCTCTTTGAAATTTGGTGCTTTTTCCCCTGGGTGAAATGGTGGAGGAGGGAGAGGGAGCCAGGGGAGGGGAAGGAAGTCCTCGCCTGGGCTGCTGGTGCTTGGTGAGGAAGGGAGTGCATGTGGGGCAGCTTGCTTTACTCTGAGCCCTGCCAGCTCCTGAAAGTGCTTTTTTTTATGACATCCCTCCCTGAGGAGG
The DNA here is from genome assembly GCF_027409185.1 of Cynocephalus volans. Classification (NCBI taxonomy): domain Eukaryota; kingdom Metazoa; phylum Chordata; class Mammalia; order Dermoptera; family Cynocephalidae; genus Cynocephalus; species Cynocephalus volans. The sequence continues at coordinate 51,888,362 of NC_084470.1, forward strand.
ACCTGTTAAAACAAGAAAAAACATCAATCAAACCTTATGGGGTTATTTTAAAACTAAAGAGAAAGTATTTAGATGGAAGGAGGGGGCGGACAGCAGTGGAAACTCAACCCATCTCCCCTGACCCCCAGCCTCAGTTCAAGGCCCCTGGCACCCGTGCCCACCCTGTCCCCCTTCATCCGGCTGCCCTGGATCCAGGCCCCCACGCCTTGGCTTTGTTCGCCAGATGAACTGCCCTGGCTGTGCTTTGCCTTAGGCGGGGCCTTTTGGGGATAGAGCTGTGTTTGTCTCCACTGTGTGTTGAACTTGGCAGGTGCAGGCGCATCTCATTCCAAGTCAAACTACCACCTTTCAGAAGGGGAGGCTGGGCCTGGAATCCACGGCTTGAGCCGGGTCCCGTGTACAAGCCTGAACCGTTGGAAGTGGATATTGCCCTTCTCCATCAGTCGTGCCAGGCCTAGCGCTGGGCACGACTGGGAAGGCAGGGACAGGCATTCGGGGCTGGAGGTAACCAAAGCAGGCTGGAGGGCTGTGGGGAGGAAGAATAAGGGCGGCTTCATGGCCAGAGGTTCAAGCAGCCCTGAAGAGTCACTGTTGCTTTGGACATAAGAGTGGTTTCTGGCCATGCTGATACCACTGGGTGCATACCTGAGCATGCAGAGCCAGCTCGGGAATGAGGTCTTTTTTCCCAAGAACCAGCCCTCCTACCAGAAAGGTCTGGAAAGACAATGAGTATATTCAGGAAGTTTTTCCTCTTTTCCCATTGCTTCCCCCTAAGCTATTATGGAATCTGTGGCTCCCACAGAGAGAAGCAGCCCTCCAAGGATGGGAGAGGGCAGCCTGCAGATCAGAGGGCAGAGAGACTTCCAGCCTCAGTTTCTCATTTGAAAATTGTTGCCAGAGAGGTCCCTTGTCCACTCCACCAGCATTAATGACTCCTTGATAGGGCAGAGGTGAAGTCTAGATGCCAGTACCACTATATACTGGCTGTGTGACTTGGGAAGTGACGTAGCCTCTCTGTGCCACGGTTTCCTGAGAAATGGAGTTATTGTCTGTTACATAAGTGCTGTGAAGCTTAGGGGAGGTAACGTGTGGAAACTTTAACCATCCCTTGTTCAGATGTCACCACATTGTCACATATACTTGGTGTCTCACCTTAGCTTCATAATAGTCCCATGAGGTAGGAAGGGGAAAGGTGGTGGGAAAGTCATTACATCTTGTTTTAAAGTGTGAAGAGCTTTGCCAGTGGAAATGATGGTATTGGCAGCCTGCCCCTGGCACAGAGAAAATGACCCCAGTGGTTTTTGTACCCATGTTGTGTATGTTTCTCTTTGTCTAGTGAACTTGCTGTGAAACAAAGAACTCCAGTGGAGGTAGACAAGGTTGTAGATTTTCCAAGACCCTCTTGGGCCACAAAGGATGGGAAATCTGTATTAGGGCAAGCAACTCATTCTACCAGTGCTGTCCAGTAGAAATATAGTGCAAGCCACATATGGAATTTTAATTTTCTTGTAGCTACCTCGAAAGAAGTTTTTAAAAGGTGATATTAATTTTAATGTATATTTTTAATGCCCATATATTTAAAAATCACCATTTCAACACCTAACCATACAAAAATTATTAACGAGATACTTTATATTCTTTTTTTATACCAAGTCTTGGAACTCCAGTATGTATTTCACACTTAATGGCACATCTTAATTCCACCGCCAAAAAATCATTGGAAATTCTTAATCTGTATTTCAGTCTCACAAATTACCATTGCCAGAATAGATTCAGTTACTCAAGTGGTTCCAAATATAATTAAAAGTTTTCCAACAATGGAATCAAGCATCAGCTTTTAAATACAAATTTTAATTAACTAAAATTAATAAAATTTAAACTTCAGTTCCTCAGTCACACCAGCAAAATTTCAAGTGCTTAATAGCAAATATGACTGTGGCTATCAATTAGGATGGCGCAGGAGAAAATGTATCAGCTGGATAATTTTCTTGTTTGCATTTCCATATTTAGAATGATTTTCAATAACTATTTCTTTGAAGGAATGGTTTTAAGTCACTTGCCTGTTTTATAAGTATTTATTTAAAACTAGACAATATACTCTGTCTAGCCACTTAACTGGTCACACTTCCGGACAGTGCAATTGGTCAAGGGGATTCCACTGTTGACCTCTATGTGCTGTGAATAAATCCAGCCGTAGATCCCAAGTGACATGTGACTCTCTGACATAGTGATGAGGAAGGGCCGCAGTGTCAATCCATATATTAGTTAAAAATATTAATTTCTGTCCTTATTTGAACATAAACAGAAATGGAAGATGTAACGTTTTCTTCCTGCACTCCTATAAATCACCTTTGCGTGCCGTGCTTGGAAGACCATGCTGGGAATGCTGCTGCTGTGTTCTCTTCAACCTTTTCCTGAACTTGGGCGCAACCTCTGGTCCTAGACTTTCAGGGAATAAGTAGGCTCTATTATTGGACTTTTCTTTCCCTCTGATCTCCTCTCCCCCTCCCTGAGTTCCTTGTCTTTTTCTTTTTTTAAGCATTATGTAAGACATTCATTTATTGGGTTTTGGCTTCAGACTTATTAAATATTAAATACTTTGTCATCCAAAACAAAAAACAAACAGAAACAACAAAATATTTCCAGTTGAAGTTGGAAAGAGATGGTCTAGTTTTTACTTTAGAATTTAACCAAATTTTGTTCTTGGGGGTAAACTGTACAGTAGCTTTTCCCTCCTACTCAAATTTGCCTAAGTAATTTGATGGTAATAGGACACCATCATGGAAACTTATATTTCTAGTATTTTCAGTGTTCATTATGATTTTCTCCATCTGCACTAGCAGTTCTGTCCTATTTATGTGGAAATGGTTTACGGTTTTATCTGCTTAGAGTTCAGTACTTTGGCAGGCTGTCCTCACTGTGTCCCTGCTCAGCATCTTCACCCTGGCTTGGTTCTGGGTGGTCCATTTCTTCTCCAGTTTCTCTAAGTGTTTCTCCTCCCACCACTTCTGTTTTTCTTTCTTCATCTGTTCTGCTACTTAAATCATCTGAGGTGGAGTTTTGAAGTCCTTGGCTTTTTGCAGATAGAAGTCTGACTCTTTTGAGGGAGCTGCATTTTCGGTGAGTTTCTTCTCTCCCGCTTCCCTCTTGAGGAGGACCCAGACAGTGTTCTCTGAAGAGGAGAAAGGATTCTTGGCAAACTGTAGGAAATTTCTTCTTCCCTTTGTCTCTAATTATATAAACAGAATATTCCAGAGACCTAAACATTGTTTTCTACAAGTGTCTCACAAAGAATACATTTCCCTGGAGGAAATCTAGAATGTTCCTATCCATGCTCACCCAGGCTTCCTGCATGCAGGTGACTTGGGCATGGCTGTGCCAGGCTCTGCTCAGGGGCTGAGGCCTAGGCCATGTTTCCAGATTTTTAAATTAGTTTTATTCTGAGAAATTCTAACATTGTTTTATATACTAGGAGGTAACTTTTTATTGCTTCTGCTTCTTTTCTCTTTTTAATTCCTCTCAGATGTGATTGTTTCTTTAGCATCAGCTTCAGCTCTGTCTTCCCAGGGAAGAAACCCCCAACTGGGAGCAGCTGAGCCCTACTTGGCTTTTTCAGAAAATGTCCCCCATAAACACTGACCCAGGGCCCGGGTTTACACAAATCTCTACACATAAAGACACTTCTGTGGCTTAGCAGGTGACTCTGGGTTTCCCATGCTCTTTGCCCACCCCCCAGTAGTTCTGCTGCCAGGCAGCAGAGCAGGACAGGACAGGAGGTGTCAGAGAGGCCAGGGCGAGGGACTGGAGCACCTAGATTTTACCAACCATGCCCCAACCCCCCATCAGCTTTGTGAGAGGTGTTTTTTTGTTTTTGTTTTTTTTAATTTACTATGAGTATTTTTAACTACCTTTTTGTTTATAAATTAAGGATACTACTGCTTTTATTTTTTTAGTTCATTAATTTCTGCATCTATATTAATGTGACACATATTTGTTAATTTTATTTTGTTGTTCTTTTTCTAGCTTCCTGGATGTTAGTTTACTTATATTTTTACTCTTACGTGTGTCCCATTTAAGAAATCTCTGCTCACCCAAGGTCATAAATGTCATATCAAAAAGATAAAGTGCTGTTTCCTCTGGAACTGTGACGGTTTTTCCTTCTATATTCAGTTCTGTGAACCATCTTGAATTACTTTTCAGCACAGTGTGAGTTAGGATGTATGTGGTTAGTCAATTGACCAGTACCATCTGTTGGAAAGTTATAGTTTTGTCACTGAATTGTATGAATCAGGTGATCCTATGTGTGTGAGCCTGTTTCTAGACTCTGTTCTCTTCTACTTGTCTATTATTTATCTTTTCTCCAATACCTCATCATAGCTTTAAAATAATGCTTGAAATTTGTTAGTATTTGTCTTCCAGATTCATTTATTGCTTTGGCTATTCTTAGTTCTTTGCATTTCCATAGATGTTTAGAATCAGCTTGTTAACTTTTGTGGTAGGCTGAAAAATGCACATACTTCTACCTCCTGCCTCTCTACCCCAGCCAAAAATTTCCATGTCCTAGTCCTTGGGATCCTGTGACTAGTACTTTATATGGGAGAAGGTCTTTGCAGATGTGATTAAGCTAAGAATCTTGTGATGGGGAGATTATCCTGGATTATCTAGGTGGGCCCTAAACGCAATCACGTGTCTATAGAAGAGTCAGGCAGAGAGACTGACAACACAGAGGAAAGGGTGATATGACGATGAGGAAGAGAAAGATTTCAAGACAGTTGCCTTGAAGACTGGAGTGATGCAGCCACAAGCTAAGAAATGTGGGCAGCCACCTTAGGCTGAGAGAAGCAAGGAAAAAATCCTTCCCTATGGCCCCCAGAGGGAGTGCGATCCCTTGATTTCAGCCCAGAGTTACTGACTTTGGGCTTCTGGCCCCCAGAACTATGACAGAATAACTTTTTGTTGTTTTAAGCCACCAAATTTGTGGTCATTTGTTACAGCAGCCTTAGGAAGCTAACATAATTTTCAAGAAAAAATCTGCTGGGATTTTGTTGAGATTGCATTGAATCTACAGGTCACTTTGGGAAAAACTGACATCTTAACAATATTATGTCTTTCTATTCATGAACATGGTATATTCTTTCATTTACTTAGGTCTTTATTAATTTGTGGAGTTTATTTTTCACCTGTGAGTGTTGGTCAAGGGGTCAGAGTTGGAGAGCACATGACGAGGTGGGCACTATGTTCTTGTCCTGAGTCTTACTGCCTCCCATATGTGGGCAGCTTTGTGTCCACATGTGGGAACAAACACAAAAGGAAATAATGTAGGATTTTTTCTTTTTTGTCAGCTGGCCTACATGGTCAAAAGGAAATAATAAAATCAAGGTTATTGTTCCACTTACAGGGATTCCCAGAAAAGTAGGTTCCTTTAAGGAGCAAGCCCCAAAAGAACTCTTGTGAGTGAAACAGGGATGGTATCTTTGAGAATTCCCACATACTGCCTGTTGGCCTCACAAGAAAAGCACCCATGTCCAGACAGACACACTGCAGAGTTTCTCATTCAGTTGGCATGAGATGGGACCTAGGCACCTACATTTCTGAGAGCTACTCAGGTTATGCAGTTATGAAGCTAGGATTGAGAACCAGTTTGCTGCAGACAAGATATGAAATCCTGGGATTATGGGATCAACAGACAAGGCATTTTAGCTCCTTGTCTTAAGAACAAAAAGGCTGGTCCTGGCTGAGGGAGGTGTTTCTGTGTGTATGTGTGGATGTGTATATATGCGGTGGTGCAGGAGAGATTGGGAAGGGATATGGAGGAGAAGGTAGAAAAGAGGAAGAAGCGTGGAACATAGGGAGATACTTGCCTCAGGGGTTGTGTTAAGAGTGTAAGAAACTCGGGCCGACCCCGTGGCTCCCTCGGGAGAGTGCGGCGCTGGGAGCTGGTTCACTCACTGGCTGAGCGCAGTCACAAAAAAGGACAAAAAAAAAAAAAAGAATGTAAGAAACTGAAGTGAGGCAGCCCTGTTTAAGAGAGAAGGTAAACATAAAGTGAGGGCATTTGATGCACAGGACCTACCTGCCCAGAGGCCATTAGAGCTGAAAGTGGGATTCTGTAAACTGTATTTCTCTTCGCCAGCTGGCTCCCCGTTAGCTTCTGCCACAAGGACTGGAAGGAAGAGGAATAGAGAAGGGATCTGCCCTTTCTTCTACATCTCCTATTTCTGTGTCACCACAGGAACAGTATTCCCTGAGCCAAACTTCTTGCACCCCTTGGCAGTACCTGCCACACCCAGGCAAGAGTTTCTTCCTTGCATTTGAAGTCTAAGCTTTGGAGGCCTCTTCTCCAAGCTCCTGAGCTATTCACACCATCCAGGCAATGAATCCTGTTCTGTAGTCTAAGCCCTGGCTTGCAAAGCTTCTAGAATCCCAGAACTCTAAACCCTTCCTTTTGCTTCCCCAGCCTTGGAGTGGATGTGCTTCCTGCAATTGCTGCCTTTGTCTTACCTCTGACTTTTCTAGACTTCCAGCATCTGTTTACCCAACTACCTATATCAAAATCTTTCCATTAAGATAACTAGTGTGGTTTGTTTTCCTGACTGAACAATGACCAACACAACAAGTAATGTAAACAAAACAAAACCATACTCTGTCACCTATTGGGTTGGCAAAAATGGACAAGATCAATAATATGCAGAGTTGGTGATGCTGTGGGGAAACATACACACTTACTCTTGCATGTCAGCTTGTGCACCCTTTTGAGCTGTGCTTGGCAGTACATATTTATATTCAAAATGCATATGCAATTTGCCTAAGTAATTCTACTTCATGGTATTTTGTGTAGAGAAAGACTACCACCTGGGCACAGATATATATCTGCATGATATTTATTGCTGCACTGTTTGAACTTTAATAATGACTTCAGGGGAATTATCAAATGGCTATTAAAACTATGGCGTATCTGTTATACAAATGAGGTTAATCTATATGAATTCATGTGGCAAGATTTGCAGGACATGGTAGGGTAAAAACATCAAATTGTACAGTAGTACTGCTGATATAACTCTATTATTTTGAAATACACACAAGACAAACAATAAATGTAAGTAAAAATTCTGGTAGGTTACGTACAAAACTCTTAATAAAAGGTACTTCTTGGGAGAGGACTAGAATTGGTGAGTGATTCCCCCAGTGGTCATGGCAGCTTTTACTTTGTCTGAGTTGACTGAATTTTTAACAATATTAACATATTTAAATGTATTGATGTTAGCATTTTATATAGTTTTGTGTAATTATAAAAATATTTTTAAAATCTCTAGCCATTCTTTCCTTATAATCATACTCATCATGGTGGCTGCATGCCAGCTACAACCTGGAGTCTGCAGGGCATGACTCGTGCTTCTGCCTCTGTCCCTGGGGTCCCATCTCTGGTCATTGGTCCCATCCCTGATGGGCCTTTCCCTGAGGTTCAGCCACACACATCTCCCCTCACTGCTGGGCAGCAGGGATTTCCTGATCCTTGTCAGCTCCTCTGAAAGAAATTCCCACTGGGAGTGTGGGAATTGTCCCTCTTCTAAATAGGGGTCCTACAGAGAGAGTTGGAATTGTTGACCTACCATTTGGTGTTCAGGTGATGACTTAAGGTCCACTGTCCTCTTGACTGACATGACATTTCCAGGACTGGGGGTTCTCAGGGAACACCAAGCCCATGTGGCAACTGTAGCAGGTCTTCTGATACAGTATATAACTCTGGCATGTGTGAAGCACTTTACTTGTTCATTTCATTCTTTGGGACAACTCTATTAGAAAGGTATTAATATATCTCCATGAAATATCTGCAATCTAGGACTTGTGTTAAGTTACTTTCTAAGGCCTGCATAGGTGGTGTATCCTCAATAAACAATAGTCAACATTGCTATTATTATTCTTATGGAATTTCAGCAGAGAAGGTGGGTGCCATCTTACTTCTGTGATATTGGAGGCCCTGTCCCAGCTCTAGTAGGCCTGTAGACCACCACCTTCCCCCTATAACTGTATAACAGTGAAAATAGTGAGGGATCAGGGCAATGAGAGCTTGAGCCAGGCCCTGGGGTCAGATTATTATTGGATTTTCTAACCTTGACAGAATCTTGAACTATATTACAGTGTTTTATGTTGTACTTTATTTTCAAGAGAGTTTCATGAAGAAAAAAAAAAAGTATTTTTAAATAGGACTTTTTTTCAGGTAAAAAAGAAACTTGGGATAAGGATGGATATAGACTACTTTGGGCATGGAACTGTGAGACCTTAGAAGACAAGCTATCTGAGGCAAGGGACCCGTCAAAGGGATGGCTCTGTGGCTGGCCCTGTGGTCTCCTGCCAATTTGAGCTTTAATTGACCAGAAATATTCTCTTCAGGGGTATCCTGCAATCACTGGAGACATTAGACTACCCTGATCCCCATTTAATTTTTGAGAGTTTCCCAGTTCACTGCCTCTGAGGTCGTCTCCTGATTTTGGCTTAGGAGCTGGGACTCATCAACTTTGACTATTTCCCTGAAATCTTCAACCCTTCAAGAAATTCCTAAATTCAAATATCCTTTTCTTAACGTAGAAATTCATCTTAGAAGATGCTCTATTCCTTTGGTGAGCTTCCTCCCCGCAGCCCTTCTCTTCTCTCAGGATCTTCCCTCCCCTCTGCTACTCTATGGCTGGAGTCTCTTAGGGCACAATATCCACCCTCATCCCTTGGTAGGGTGACCACCTCATCCCGGTTTTCCCCGGACTTTCTTGGTTTTAACAATGGAAGCCTCATGTCTCAGGGGATCTCACGGTCTTAGGCAAGCCAGGATGGTTCAGCCACTCTGTCTCTTGGTTCATTTCCTGCATAGATCCACCTGTAGTTAATCTGGGCTGCATCTGTTGGCCCCCATTGCAGTCCCACCTGCCATGTTGCATCTGCCATGCTGAGTGTGAGGGACTTAAAAGTCTGCCGTGTTCCCCAGTCAGAGGGGCCTGTGAGAGTCCACAATCAGTATCAGAGGGAGGACATATCAGGGTTCTCCGGACTTCCACACTCATAGATAAAATACTAAGGTAGAGAGAGGACTATTCAGGGTGATGAACTTGTTTCCCTGGACCGCTTGGTAACGTTGGCTATAGAGATATATCTTGAAATAAGGGTAGCTAAGGAGGGAAATTTGGGTAGAGGAAGAGGCCAGGACTAGGCATTTCTCAACCTAAACACGTATGGATTCAAGGACCTGAAGAGGCAGACCTGCCCTCTCCTACATATATAACAGAATATGGACATCTTGGACCAGCTGAGCTCCTGAACAAGGAAAAAAATCTCCTAAGAGGTATTCAGGGGATGTTCCCATCCCACAAAGAATGCCCGGTTTCCAGTTTCTAAGCCATTATGGGGTTTCCCAGGAGAGGGCAATGTCGAGTAGTCAGCAGGCCTTGAACGACTCACAACTGACTTGGAACCAATCCTGATTGGTCTGACCCAATTTCTTGCCCAAAACTTCTCTAGGGCATTTTCCAGTTGCTTCTGATCTCCCTTGAGCCCATTAACAAGCCATTTCCTGAGTGATTCACAAGTCACTTTTGGTCTCCTTTTTAGCCCCCAAACCCCAAAACTAAGTAGATTTTTAAAAAATTAATAAACTTTATTTTTTACAGCAGTTTTAGCTTCACAGAAAGTACAGAGGGTTACATATACCCCTGTCCCCACACATGCACAGCCCAGCCTCCCTCCCACTATCAGCATTCCACACCCCAGTGTTAAGTGCATTACAATCTATAAACCTACATTGACACATCATCTCCCAAAGTCCATAGTTTACATTAGGGTTCACTCTTGGCATTGTACATTCTATAGGTTTGGACAAATGTGTAATGACACGTATCCACCACTGTATCACACAGAATAGATTCACTGCCCCAAAAATCCTCTGTGCTCCCCTCCAATTCCTGGCAACCATTAATCTTTTTATTGTCTCTCCATAGTTTTGCCTTTTCTAGAATGTTATAAAGTTGGAATCATATAGTATGCAGCCTTTTAGATTGGCTTCTTTCATTTAATGATAGGTATTTAAGCTTACTCCTTGGCTTGATAGCTCGTTTCTTTTTAGCAATGAATAACATTTCATTGTCTGAATATACCACAGTTTATTCATTCATTCACCTATTGAAAGACATCTTAGTCGCTTCCAAGTTTTGGCAATTATGAACAAAGCTGCTGTAAATGTCTATGTGTAGATTTTTTTGTGAATATAAGTTGTTAAATTGTTTGGATAAATAGCAAAGAGTATGATTGCTGGGTTGTATGGTAAGAGTATATTTAGTTTTGTAAGAAACTGCCAAACTATCTTTCAAAGTGGCTGTCCCATTCTGCATTCCCACCAGCAGCGAGTGAGAGCTCTCGTTGCTCCACACAATCGCCAGCATTGGGTGTTGTCAGTGTTTTGGATTTTGTCCATTTTAATAGGCATACAAGGGTACTTTGAAAAGTTCACGGAAAGATTTGTATTATCTTTTAATTCTATTTTTCCATGAACTTCTTGAAGTACACTCATACAGTGGTATTTTACTGTTGTTTTAATTTGCAATTCTTTAATGACATGATGTTGAACATCTTTTCATAGGCTCACTTGCCATCTGTATATCTTCGTTGGTGAGATGTCTTTTCAGATCTTTGGCTCATAATTTAATTGGGTTGTTCATTTTCCTATTGTTCAGTTGTAAGAGTTCTTTGTATATTTTGGGTAAGTCTTTTATTAGATGTCTTTTGCAAATATTTTCTCCCAGTCTGTGGCTTGTCTTTTCATCCTCTTCACATTGTATTTCACAGAGCAGAAGCTTTTAATTTTAATGAAATCCAGCTTATCAATTTCTACCATGGATCATGTCTTTGGTGCTGTATCTAAAAAGTCATTGCCAAACCAAAGGTCACCTAGATTTTCTCCTATATTATCTTCTGGAAGTTTTATAGTTTTGAGTTTTACCTTTAGTTCTAGGATCCATTTTGAGTTAATTCTTGTGAAGGATGTGAGGTTTGTATCTAGATTCTTTTATTTTGCATGCAAACATCCAGATGTTCCAGCACCATTTGTTGAAAGACTGTCTTTCTCCATTGTATTGCCCTTTCTTCATAGATCAGTTGACTATATTTATGCAGGTGTATTTATGGGCTCTCTATTCTGTTTCATTGATCTCTTTATTTTTTTTCCAATACCACACCATCTCTATTATAGTACCTTTATAGTAAATCTTAAGGTTGAGTGGTGTCTGTCCTTCAGCTTTGTTGTTCTTCAATATTACATTGGCTATCCTTGGTCTTTTGCCTCTCCATATAAACTTTAGAATCAGTTTGTCAATATCCAAAAAATAAATTGCTGGGATTTTGTTTGGGATTGCATTAAATATATAGATCAACTTGGGAAGAACTGACATCTTGGCAATATTGAATCTTCCTATCTGTGAACATGGAATATCTCTCCATTTATTTAGTTCTTTGATTTTTTTTTTTTTTTTTTGGCAGAGTTTTGTAGTTTTTAAATATAGATCTTGTACATGTTTTGTTAGATTTATAACTAAGTTTTTCACTTTTGGGGGGTGCTAACGTTAATGATAATGTGTTTGTAATTTCAAATTCCACTTGTTCATATAGGAAAGTGATTGACTTTTGTATATTAACCATGCATCCTGCAGCCTTGTTATAATTGCTTATTGTTGATTCTTTCAGATTTTCTACATAGACAATCATGTCATCTGCGGACAAAGACAGTTTTACTTCTTCCTTCCCAATATGTGCATCTTTATTCTCCTTTTCTTGTCTCATTGGTTTAGGTAAGACTTCCAGTACAATGTTGAAAAGCAATGGTCAAAGGGGACATCCTTGCCTTGTTTCTCATCTTGAATTTTTCAGTGTTAAGTATGACATTAGCTATAGGTGGTTGGTGCTGAAGTTCCCCTCTATTCATAGTTTGCTGAGAGTTTTTTGTTGTTGTTAAGGAATTTATTTTTTAATTAAAATGTATTGGTTGTACATATCTATGGGGTACAGAGTTATATTTCAATACATATATACAATGTGTAATGGTCAAATCAGGGTAATTTCCATATTTGTCATACCCCAAATTAATCATTCTTTGTAATAAGAACATTTAAGCTCCTCTCTTCTAGCCATTTGAGAACATATAATAAATTATTGTTAATTATAGATGCCTAGTACACTTCTGTATACCACTAGAGCTTATTTCTCCTATCTAGCTGTAATTTTGTATCTATTAACCACATTCTGCCTATCTCCCCTTTCCTCTTCCCTTACTAGACTCTCATAACCACAATTACTTGCTTAGAGTTTTTATCCTGAATGGATGTTGGATTTTGTCAAATGCTTTTTGTGAAGTATGCATAAAGCAAATGTATTTCATAGGGCCTGGTTTTCCAAAACCTTGCAGTTTCAAATATTGACCTTACAAAAAACAGGAAATTTTCCCCAGGCTATGTAGTCTCTGTTGTAAGATAAAGAATTGTAACACAGCAAGGTTGCTGGCTCAAAGACAGACAGGTTACTGATTGATATGTAAAGTTACTGGGAAGTTGCTGTAAGAAGAGAATGTTTGCTAAGATCAAGCTTTTGTTGGTGGATCACTTAATTGTCTTATGGAATGTCATCTGACTTGTTTTTACTAAATGTTACCAGCTTCTATTGTTAAAACTTGTTAAAACAATAACCTCACCTATGTCTCGTCTGTAACTTCCTTCACTGGAAAATAAATGCAGGAAGAGAACCCCAATTCATTGTTAATTTCTCAAATGGAAGGAATTCCTCGCTCTTGAGGGTTCTGGGATATTAACCCCTCTTTGAGGCTACTCACTGCTCAGAAGAGATGGGCTTTGAGTAATCTTTGGTGGCTCCGTCACCCAGGGGAAAAGGGGTGAAAAATCCATGAGAGGCAAAGCAACAGCCTTTTCTCCATCTATTGATAAGATCATGTGATTTTTTTCTTGTTTAACCTATTGATATGATGGATTACATTAGTTGATTTTCAAATGTTGAACCAGACTTGCATACCTGGGATAAATCCCATTTGGTTGTGGTGTAAAATTCTTTTATACATTGGTGGATTTGGCTTGTTAATATTCTGTTGAGAATTTTTCCATCTATGTTCATGAAAGATACTGGTCTGTAGTTTTCTTGTAATGTTTGGTTTTGGTATTAGGGTGATGCTCATTCAATTCCTCATAGAATGAGTTAGAAAGCATTCCCTCTGCTTCTAGCATCTGGAAAAGATTGTAGAGAATTCATATAATTTTTTTCTTAAATGTTTGGCAGAATTCACCAGTGAACCCATCTTGACTTGGTGATTTTTGTTTTGGAAGGTTATTAACTATTAATCCAATTACTTTAATAGATATAGACCTATTTAGATGGTGTATGTATTTTTCTTCTTGTGTGAGTTGTGGCAGATGTGTTTTTCAAGGAATTGGTCTATTTCATCTAGGTTCTTAAATTTGTGGGCATAGAGCTTTTATAATATTTCTTTATTATTCTTTTAACGTCCATGAGATGTCCCGTTTTTCATTTCTGATAATTGTGTCATCTCCCTTTTTTCTTAGCATGGCTAGAAGCTTATTGATTTTATTGATCTTTTCAAAGAACCAACTTTTGGTTTTATTGATTTTTTTCTATTGATTTCCTGTTTCAATTTCATTGATTTGTGCTCTATTTTTTTTTTCTCCTGCTTACTTTGGATTTAATTTGCTCTTCTTTTTCTAGTTTCTTAAGGTGGAAGCTTAGATAATGAATTTTAAATCTTTCTTCTTTTGTAATATATGCACCCAATGGGATAAATTTTCCTCTAAGCACTGCTTTTGCTGTATCCCACAAATTTTGATAAGCTCTTTTTTATTTTCATTTAGTTCAAAATACTTTTAAATTTCTTTTGAGATTTCTTCTGTGATCCATATGTTATATAGAAGTGTGTTCTTTAATCTCCAAATATGTGGGGATTTTCCAGCTATCTTTCTGTTATTAATTTCTAGTTTAATTTCATTGTGATATAAGGAAAGACATTGAATGATTTCTGTTCTTTTAAACAAGTTAAGGTGTGTTTTATGGCCCAGAATGTGGTCTATCTTGGTGAACATTCCATGTGAGTTTGAGAATACTCTGCTGTTGGATGAAGTAGTCTGTAAATGTCAATTGTATCCAGTTGATTAATAGTGCTGTTGAGTACAACTATGTTCTTACAAATTTTCTGCTTTATGGATCTATCTATTTCTAATAGAGAGGAGTTAAAGTCTCCAGCTACAATAGTGGGTTCATTAGTTCTCTTTGCAATTTTGCCTCATGTATTCTGACACTCTGTTGTTAGACTCATACACATTAAGAATTGTAATGTCTTCTGGGAGTATTTACCCTTTTATCATTAAGTGATGCCCCTCTTTATCCCTGTTAATTTGCCTTGCTCTTAAGTCTGCTCTGTCTGAAACTAATATAGCTACTTCTACTCTCTTTGGATTAGTGTTAGCATGGTATATCTTTTTCCATTTCTTTACCTTATCTATATGTGTCTTTGTAGTTAAGGTGGGTCTCTTGTAGACATCATATACTTTGGGGTTTTTTTATCCATTCTGACAATTTCCATCTTTTAATTGGTGTATTTACATCATTGACATTTAGAGTGATTATCAATATAGTTGGGTGCATATCTACCATATTTGTTACTGTTTTATATTTGTTGCCCTTGTTTTTTGTTCCAAATTTTTGTCTTCCACATTTTTTTCTGCCACAATTTTTGTGGTTTTAATTGGGCATTTTGTATTATTCCATTTTCTCTTCTTTCCTAGCATATCCATTATACTTTCCTTTCAATTTTTTTTTAGTGGTAGCCCTAGAGTTCACAATATACATTTACAAGAAATCTGGATCCACTTTCAGATAACACTATACCACTTCACAGGTAGTGCAAGTACCTTATAACAATAAAATATTCCTAATTCTTCCCTCTAATCCCTTGTATCATTGCTGTCATTTATTTTGCTTATACATAAGCATGTATATGTATATATATTTAATTGAATAGTTGCTGCTATTATTATTTTCAACAATCTCATCTGTTAGATCATTTGCGAGTAATAAAGTTTTTCCATTTTATTTTATTTTTTTGAAAAATATTGATTATACATATTTGTGGGGTACAGAGATATTTCAATACATGTATACACTGTGTGATGATAAAATCAGGGTAATTAGCATATTCATCATTACAAGGCTTAATAATTTCTTTGTGATGAGGACATTTTTATTCTCTGATGTTCTTCCTTTCTTATGTGGATCTAAGTTTTTGACCTATATAATTTTTCCTTCTCTATTTTTTTAAACATTTCTTGAAAGATCTTTTGGCAACACAATCCTTCAATTTTTGTTTGTCTGAGAAAGTCTTTCTCTTTCACTTTTGAAGGATAATTTAACAGGATACAGAATTATAGTGTTTTTTCCTCATTGTTTTAAATATTTCACTCTACTCTCTCTTTGGTTTCATGTTTTCCAAGAAGTCATTTGTAATTCTTTTCTTAACTCTTCTCTAGGGAAGTTGTTTTCTGCCCTCTGGCTTCTATAAAGATCTTTTCTTTTTCTTGAATATGATATACCAAAGTGTGAGACTGTGAACATAACTTACTCCATCTTGAAGCCCTTCACACTTGCTCCTTTGTGTGAACCCTTTCTACAAAAGTTATACAGTAACTAGGGGTAAAGTAGTTAGAATAATAGGTAGAAACAACAGCTTGCTGCCTACAAAAAGGGAACTTAATGATTAAGTACTGGTATGGCAACCACTGGTCCATCTGTATCACAAGACCACCAAAGATAGTAATCATTGTCACAATACATTTGGCGTTAGTGACGTTAGCTTGTTTCTTATTAATTGCTTTTTGGCTTTTTCCACTGCTTTGTTTGAACTGCCTATGCAAACTTGTGTTCAACTAGAAGGTGGCACAGAGAAACCTTGCATATGACTCTGGGTCATTGCCCACCCCATCCATCATCCTGTAAGTTACTCTTTTAATAAAATTCCTTCCTTTACCACATGGAATTTCCTACTTGGTTTTTTGGTCTTGAGATACCTTCTCAGTTAGGTGACCATTTTGCCTTTAGTCCACCTTCAAACAGTAGCTGTAGATTTTTTCTATTTTTCTTCTTTATTTTTTAATTGGCATGTACTGATTGTATTTGTGGGGTACAGAGTTATGTTTCAATACATGTATACAATATATGATGATCAAATCGGGGTAATTAGCATATTCATAGTCACAAAAATTTATAATTTCTTTGTGATGAGAGCATTTGAACTCCTCTCTTATAGCCAATTGAGTACAATAAATTATTGTTAATTATAGATGCCTAGCACTACTGTAGACCACTAGAAATTGTTTTTCCTATCTGGCTGTTATTTTTGTATTTGTTAGCCTACCTCCCTATCTTCCCCTCCCTCCGCTTCAGAGCTTCTAGTAACCACAATACTACTCTCTACATCTATAAGCTCAACTTTCTTTTTCTTTGTTCTAGCTTCCATCTATGAGTAGAACATGCAGTATTTATCTTTCTGTGCCTGACATTTCATTTAACATAATGTCTTCCAGGTATGGTATACCTGAGTGCAGTTTTGTTTTTGTTTTTGTTTTTTTCTTTACATTTATTCTGCTAGGTGTTCTCTGAGCTTCCTGGATCTGTGATTTGATGTCTGATATTAACTTGGGGGAAATTCTTAGTCATTATTGCTTCAAATATTGCTTCTTTGCCTTTCTTCTCCTTCTGATATTCCCCATTCCACTTATGTTACACCTTTTCCAGATGTCCCATAGTTCTTGGATATTCTGTGCCAGTTTTTTTCCCATCTCTTTTTTCTCCTTGCTCTTCAGCTTTGGAAATTTCTATTCTCATATCCCCAAACTTGTAGAGTCTTTTCCTAAGCCATGTCCAGTCTACTAATGAGCCCATCAAAGGCATTCTTCATATTTGTTAATGTTTTTGTTCTCTACCATTTCTTTTTGATTCAACTCTTTGCTTATATTACCACTCTATTCTTGCATGTTGTCTACTTTTTCCATTAAAGCCCTTAGTATATTGATCATAGTTTAAAAAAATTCCTGGTCTGATAATTTCAACATTTCTACTATATGTGACTCTGTTCTGATGCTTGTTCAGTTTCTTCAAACTATGTCTTTTACCTTTTAGTATGCCTTGTAATTTTTTGTTGGAAAGTGGACATTATGTGCTGGGTAAGAGTAAGTTTGATAAATATGATACAGGAGGTGCTCAGTTTCCCTGGGCTCCAGTTCCAGGATATGCCTCTGGGTTTCCATCCACTCCCTGAGGTCTCAGACCCCCTCCTCTGAGCTCTGCCCTGGAGGAAAGTTACTGTTGCCAGTTAAACCTATTTTTAGTGCCAACATGGAGAAAATGAGACAACAGGGGGCTGGCTTATGCAATCCAGTGGCTGGGCATGCTCGAGAGCACAGAACATTCTGGTGCATATAACTGGGAACCACCCCCTTAACTGAATATTCACTAGATAGAGAAACTATAAAAGCCAAATCCCAGCTGAAGGCAGGATCGTTGCTCACTTTCCTGGAGGCATTCTGCACTTCCTGGCTGAGATGTGTATATTTTACTTTATATGTAACTTACTGTCAGCAAGTAGCTACTCATTCTCTTGAGCCAGCCTGCACTTTGTACGGAACTTTAAGTATATTATTCTTGCTTTTGTGTTAGACTTGATGCCTGTACTGAACTTACTTTTGTGTTAAACTTGGTGTGGGCCCTGCTCAGTTTCTGGAGCTATGCTGCACTCTCTCTGTGGAACCTGTGTTTCTTATCTGTTTTATTAAACTTGTTCTCACTTTCTACTGTGACTCTGCCCTTGAATTCTTTCCTGTGGCAGAGTCAAGAACCTGGTAAGAGGACAGGGTGGGTTGAGGCTGACTATCAGGCCCCCCAGACCCTACCTCCAACATCAAACAGACCTTTAGTAACGTAGTGGTGTCAGGCTGGATCACAGACCCCTCCACCCCATCCTGTGCAAGTCCTGAGCCAGTAGTCAAAAGAAAAACTGAGCAGCCACCAGCAAAGTGGACATGCTTTATTCTTAGATGGGAGCTCTGCCAACCAGCGGTTCAGAGCCACTGCCTTTCATACCAAAGAGTGCACAAAATAGCAGCAACAAGCCAAAGGGTACACAGCTGTGCATTTGCACTAACTCTACTCCTATGTAACTTGTTTACAAAGGATGTGCTGAAACATACCCAGCCAGATATGAGGCAAGAAGTCCTGACTAAACTAACTCCACTTTCATTACAAGTGGTAAGGTGTAGGAGGAGAGAAAGCACTCCATAGTCTTAAGATTAGGCCTCAGTCCTTGGGTAAGTTTGTGCCCCTGAACTGTGAACTTTGCCAGTGCTTCTCAGCTTTCTCTCCTTAAGTGGGACAGAGTGGGTAGAGGGGGTTGGAGTTGGATATTTCCCTTCTCTGGGTAGGCAGGTTAAGCTCTGATAAAACTCAAGCAGATTACGCCTTGGTAAAATAGAGCTTAATCTAAATGGCTTGATTTTCTGCTGAGAAAAGGCCTTGTTAAGAACAGAATGCTCTGGTGTATTTCAGAATGGTTCATTTCCCCTCCCCCCATCAGAAGCAAAAGGGCATTTTTCTCCAATATTCTCTGGTAGCATACTTACAAGTAAAACTCACAAGTGTGAGGGCCTACTTAGAAACGGGACCTCTGGAATTTTTAACTCTCAGAATCATTCACGCTGAGCCTCCAGCAATTCATTAATTATAGTTTAGATTTTACAGCCCCAGTACTGGTTCCTGCAGAAGTTTCTGCTCATAGGTTTCTTCTTCAGTAAGTTGTGATTCTTGTATCTTCCTGTCTCTCCAATTTGGGGGCAGTGGTTTCTTTTGTACCTCACTTCTCTGACACATCTAAGAAGAGTTGATTTCTCAGTTTGTTTAGCTTTTTACTCGTTGTTAGGACAGAGTGTCAACTTGTGTCTAGCATACCTAACTGGAAACTGAAAGTCTCCCTAAGTAGCTTTCTGAGATCCTTGATAGGTTATATCCAGGCTATGTCTGAAACCTTCCTTGGGTTCTTCCCTAGCTGGAATGTTGCTGAGCCCCTCACATGAAAGCTTTCTGGGTATTCAGTTCATTTCCCCTTAGATCCTTGTTGCTTTGGCCTTTGAATTCATAATGGTGAGAGGCTATGTTTGCCCGTTGGCTGAGATATCCTGACTATTCTCTGAGGCTACGTCCATACCAGAAACTCTTGTATCCTATGGGCCCAGACCCAACAGAGTTGGATAATCCCCTTCGAACGGGGGTGCTTCAGTTGACCACTGAATCCCAGTGTTTGGGATGATATTCTTTTCTTTCCTGACATTTATTGTTTCAGGTGATTGTCTTTGAGCCAACATAACTTAGAAAACTGGGAAGAGGAACAGGAAATCAAGGGTAACCTCAGTTGGGTGTGGGCCCTGGGCTCCCCTTACCTGGTTCATGTTCCTTTATTCTGAATACTGGTAGCAATTGACTCCACTATAGGAAGAAGGAGGACAGAGGGGGGAGTCCAAACCCACAAAGAGGATCATTGATGGAGTTGATGCCCCATGGCTCACTGAGGAGGTGGCCCTCTATCATCTGAAGACTGAAGCTCACTGCTGCCTCAGGCAATGGGCACTGAGATGTCTGCTGTATTCTAGAGGGTTCTAAGCTTGCATCACAAAGCAATGGAGTAGTCACAAAAGGTTCCTGAGGTTAAGGAAGGGAGATTCACAGTCCCACCCCTACCATCCAGTCTAGAAGTTCCAACTACTCTCCTGCAACTTTAGACCCCTCTCCCTTTCTTTGAGCCTTCCTACTTGTTAGCCCTGTCCTCTCATCATATCACACAAATGTTTTATCGAGAATTTCTTTAAAAAAACGTTTTATTTTTCATTTTAAAAAATTTATTTATTAATTGGAACTATTGATTGTAGATATTTATGGGGTACAGAGTTATGTTTCAGTACATGTATATAATGTATAATGAGTGATCAAATGAGGTTAGTGAGCAAATTCATTATTGTGAAAATTTATCAATTATTTGTGATGAGAACATTGAACTCCTCTCTTCTAGCCATTTGAGAACAAACAATAAATTGTTAATTATAGATGCCTAGCACTAATGTATACCACTGGAACTTATTTTTCCTATCTACCTGTAATTTTGTATCCACTAACCAACCTCTTGCTGTCTCCCATCCCACCCTCTAGTAACCATAGTTCTACTATATAGTCCTAAACATTCAACTTTTAAAAATTACTTTATTATTATTTATTATTTTAGCTCCCGCATATGAGTGAGAACACGCAGTATTTATCTTTCTGTGCCTGACTTATTTCACTTAACATAATGTCTTCCAGGGTCATCCACAAATGACAAGATTTTACTCTTTTTCATGGGTGAGTAGTATTCTATTGTGCACATATACTATAGTTTCTTTATGGGTTCATCTGTCAACATACACCTAGATTGATTCCATATCTCAGCTATTGTGTATGGTGCTGCAATAAACATGGGGGTGCAGATATCTCTTTGATAAGCTAATTTTCTTTCCTTTGGATAAATACCCAGAAGCAAGATTTTTGGATTATATGGTACTTTTATTTTTAGTTTTTTGAGGAACTTCCATAGTTTTCAATAATGGCTGTCCTAATTTACATTCCCACCAACAATGTAGAAGAATTCCCCTTTTTCTGTATCCTTGCCAGCATTTGTTATTTTTTCCCTTTTGTTAATAGGCATTCTAACCAGGGTGAGATAATATCTCATCATAGTTTCAATTTCCATTTCCTTGATTATTAGTGATGTTGAGCATTTTTTTCATATAGCTGTTGGCCATTTGTATGTCTTCTTTTAAAAAATGTCTATTCAGGTCATTTGCCCATTTATTAATCAAATTATTTGGTTTTTTGCTGATGAGTTGTGTAAGTTCTTTGTATATTCTGCATATTAATCCTTTGTTGGATGAATAGTTTGCAAATACTTTCTTTCATTCTGCTGATTGCCTCTTTGTTTCTTTTGCTGTGCAGAACACCTTTCGTCTGGTGTAATCACATTTGTCTATTATTGCTTTTGTTGCCTGTGTTTTAGAATCATCTCCATAAAATTTTTGCCTTCGGAGTGTTTCCCCTATGTTTTCTTCCAGTAGTTTTAGTTTCTTTCTAGTAGTTTAAGTTCATTTAAGTCTTTAATACATTTTGAGTTGATTTTGGTAAACAGTGAGAGACAGGAATCTAGTTTTATTCTTCTGCATATGGATATCCAGTTTTCCCAGCACCATTTATTGAAGGGGCTGTCCTTTCCCCAATGTATGTTCTCAGCACCTTTATCAAAGATCAATTGGTTGTAAATATGTAGATCAATTTCTGGATTCTCTATTCTGTTCCATTGGTCCATGTGTCTGTTTTTTTGGCCAGTACCTGCTGTTTTGGTTACTACAGCTCTTTGCAGTATATTTTGAAGTCAGGTAGCATAACACCTAGTTTTATTTTTATCTTTTTGCTCAGGATTGTTATGGCCATTAAGGATCTTTTGTGGTTACATATGAATTTTATAATTTTGTTTTTCTATTTGTGTGAAGAATGTCATTGGTATTTTGATGGAGATTGCATTGAATCTGTAGACAACTTTGGGTAGTATGGACATTTTCACAATGTTAATTCTTCTAATCCATGAACACAGAATATCTTTCCATTTTTTGTATCCTTGTTAATTTTTTTCATCAGGGTTTTTTGTAATTTTCATTGTAGAAATCTTTTACCTCCTTGGTTAAATTTAATCCTAGGTGGGTTTTTTGTTTTTGTTTTTGTTTTTGTTTTGGTAGCTATTTTAAGTAGGATTGCTTTCTTGCTTTCTTGCTTTATTTTTCTGCTAGTTCATTGTTAGTGTATAGAAACACTACTGATTTTTGTAGATTAATTCTTTATCCTGCATATTTACTGAATTTGTTTATCGGTTCTAAGATTTTTTTGGTGGAGTCTTTAGGTTTTTCTCTATATAATCTGCAAATGGACAATTTGACTTCCTCATTTCTAATTTGGATGCCCTTTACTTCTTTCTCTTGCCTAATTGTTCTGGCTAGAACTTACAGAACTATGTTAAATAGAAGTAGTGAGAGTGAGCATCATTGTCTTATTCCTTTTCTTAGAGGAAAAGCTTTCAACTTTTCCCTGTTCAGGATGCTGTTAGCTGTGAGTTTGTCATATATAGCCTTTATTATGTTAAGATACTTTCCTTCTATACCTAATTTGTTGAGAGTTTTTATCATGAAGGATGTTGAATTCTATCAAATGCTCTTTCTGCATCTAGTGAGTTGATCACACGGTTTTTGTCCTTCATTTTGTTGATGTGGTATATCACCCTTATTGATTAGCATATGTTGAACCATCCTCGCATCCCTGGGATAAATTCCATTTGATCATGCTGCATAATCTTTTTGATGTGCTGTTGAATTTGGTGTGCCAGGATTTTGTTAAGATTTTTGCATCTATGTTTATTAGAGATATTGTCCTGTAGTTTTCTTTTTTGGTTGTGTCCTTGTCAGATTTTGGTATCAGGCCTCATAGAATGGTTTTGGGAGAATATCCTCTGCTTGGATATTTTGGAAGAGTTTGAGAAAAAATGGCATAAATTCTTCTTTAAAAGTTTGGTAGAATTCAGCAGTGAAACCATCCAGTGGTGGGCTTTTCTTTTGGTTGGGAGACTGCTGATTAATGATTTAATCTTGTTACTCGTTATTGGTCTGTTCAGGTTTTCTATTTCTTCTTCATTAATCTTGGTAGGTTGTATGTGTCCAGAAATGTATCCATTTCCTCCAGATTTTAAAATGTGTTGGTGTTCATTATAGTCTCAAATGGTTCTTTGTGTTTCTGTGCTGTCAGTTATAATGTCTCCTTTTTCATTTCTGATTTTCATTATTTGGGTCTTCTCTCACTTTTTCTTAGGTAGCCTAGCTAGTGGTTTGTCACTTTTGTTTATTTTCTCAAAAAACCAACTTTTTTTTTTGAGAATATCTTTACTTGCATCACTGGTCTGCAGGGGCAGCCCTGGTAACATCATTGTTCAGAACAGAGCAATTTGTATAAACAGTATCCCTCCATCTTTCATTTTCTCTCTTTCTCTTTCTTATAACATAGTTGATTGCATGTCTGTAGGATACAGAGTTGAATATTATTACCTGTGTGCAATATGTGATACTCAAATCAGGATGATTAGTATATTCAACGTTATACGATGTAATCATTTTTCATTGCCCTTTCCTAATTTCTCCTTTATCTCCCTCCTCTTCCCCCATCCCACCTCTGAAAAACCAACTTTTTGTTTTGTCAGTCTTTTGTATTATTATTATTATTATTATTATTATTATTAGTCTCTGTTTCATTTACTTCTGCTTTGATCTTTATTATTTCTTTCCTTCTGCTAATTTCGGGTTTGGTTTGTTCCTGCTTTTCTAGTTTCTTGAGGTGCATGTTAGGTTGATTATTTGAAACATTTTACTTTTTTGATGTAAGCACTTACTGCAATAAACTTCCCTCTTAGTACTGCATTTGCAGTATCCTGTAGGTTTTGGTGTGATGTCCTTCTATTTTCATTTGTTTCAAGGAATTTTTTGACTTCCTGAAAATTTCTTCTTTGACCCATTGGTTGTTCAGGAAAGAGCATGTTGTTTAATTTTCATGTATTTGTAGTTTCCAAGGTTTTGTTTGTTATTGATTTCTAATTTTATTTTGTTGTGAAATATACTTGATATTATTTCAGTTTTTTAAACTTTGTTGAGACTTGATTTGTGGCCTAACATGGTTTATCCTGGAGAATGATCCATGTGCTGATGAGAATAATGTATATTCTACAGTTGTTTGATGAAATGTTCTTAGTCTTTCAAGTCCTTTTGGTCTATAGTGCAGTTTAAATCCAATGTTTCTTTGTTGATTTTTTATCTGGATGTTCTGTCCAGTACGGAGATAGGGATGGTGAAGTCCCCAACTATTATTGTGTTGAGGTCTGTCTCTACCTTTATATCCATTAGTATTTGCTTTATATATCTGGATGATCCAATCTTGGGTGCATATATATTTACAATTTTTATATCATCTTGCTGAATTGATCCCTATCATTACGTAGTGCCCTTATTTGCCTCTTTTTATAGTTTTTGGTTTAATGTCTAATTTATCTGATGTAAGTATAGCTATTCCTGCTTGTTTTTGGTTTCCAGTTGTGTGGAATATGTTTTTCCATCCTTTCATTAGTAGTCTATGTATGTCTTTACATGACAGGTGAGTTTCTTGTAGGCAGAGTATAGTTGGGTCTTGTTTTTTAATCCACTCAGCCAGTCTTTATCTCTTAAATGAGGAATTTAATCCATTTACATTCAAAGTTATTATTGAAAGGTATTGCCTTACTCTTGATATTTTATTAATTTTTTATTGTTTTATGTATCTTTTGTTTCTTTCTTCCTCCTTTATTTTTTGTCTTCATTGTTTGCTGGGGGTTTTTTGTTTGTTTTTTGTAGTAACAAAATATACTTTATTTCTCTTTCTTTTGTGTGTATCTGCTCTACCAATAAGTTTTATTCTTTCATGTGTTGTCATGATGATAGCTATTACTCTTTTGCTTCCAGATGTAGGACTCCCTTAAGGATTTCTTGTATGGTTGGTCTTGTGGTGCTGAATTTCTATAGTTTTGTTTGTCTGGGAAGAACACTATTTCCCCTTAGTTTCTGAAGGATAACTTTGCTAGGTATAGGATTCTTGGCTGGCATTTTTTTTCTTTCAGCACTCTGAATATATCATCCCACTTTCTCCTGGCCTGTAAAAGTTTCTTCTTCAAAATCTACTGTTAATCTTCTGGGGACTCCATTATAGATGACTTGACACTTTTCTCTTTTTGGTTTTAGAATTCACTCTTTGTCTTTGACTTTTGATAATTTGACTACAATGTGTCTCAAAGATGACCTTTTGGAATTAAATCTGTTTGCAGATCTTTGAGCTTCTTGAATCTGGAAATCCATATTTCTCCCAACATTTGGGAAGTTTTCAGCTATTACTTCATTAAATAGGATTTTGATACCTTTTCTCCTCTCTTACCCATCCAGCACACCCATAATACAGATGTTTGTACACTTAAAATTGTCCCATAGATCTCATAGACTTTCTTCATTTTTTAAATACTTTTTTCTTTTTTGTCTGAGTTGTTTCAAAAAAACCATGTTTAAGTTCAGAAATTCTTTCTTCTTCTTGATCTAGCCTATTGCTTAAGCTCTCAGTTGTATTTTTTATTTTCTTTAATGATCTTTAATTCCAAGATTTCTGCTTGGTTCTTTTTTTTATAAAATCTATCTCTTTGTTGCATTTCTCCTTCAGGTCCTGAATTGGTTTTTTTTCCCCATTTTGTTGTGTTGTCTATCTGTATTTTCTTGTATCTCATTGAGTTTCTTTAAAACATTATTTGAAATTCCTTTTCAGATATTTCATAGATTTCCTTTCTTTGGGGTCTGGTACTGGAGAATTATTGTATTCCTTTGGGGGTGTGATGTTTCCTTGCTTTTTCATGTTTCTTATATCCCTACATTGCTGTCTGGGCATCTTTTGCAGCAGTCACTTCTAATATTCTGGCATAGCTTTTGTAGGAAAAGACTCTTTCCTGTAGATTTGTTCTGTAGTATCAGTCAGGAAGGGTGTTTTAGGTTTGGTTTTGGCTGAGCACAGTAATGTAGTCTCCGTGTGATTTTTTCCAACTCTACTCAAACTCAGAATTATCTGAGTGCCTCTGTAGCCCAAACACCTGGATGGTCAGCAGCTCCTTGCTGGAGAGGGCAACACTGAGTTGGGTTATATGGGTCATGGAGGATATCTTGAGCTCTTGGGAGAAGTGTTGGGGTGCTCTGAAGCTCCTCATCTATAGTGGGCAACCTTTGGGTAGGCTTGCTATTTCCCCAGCTAGGATCTTATGCTCCTGATAGAGGTGCTGGGATAATCTGAAGCTCTTTACCTGAAATGGGCAACCCTTCATTGGATTACTAGGATCATGGTCAGAACCTTGGACTATGAGAGAGATAATGAGGTGCTCAGCAGCAACTCAGCTAAAGTGGACAACACTCAGCAGAGTCACTGGGTCAGTGGGCAAGACTCTGTAATCCCAAGAGAGACACTGGGGTGCTCTGCAGCTGCTCAGCTAGAGTAGGACACTCTGGGAAATGCTGCTGTGGTTGTGGGTGGGCTCCTGTGGCCTGAAGAGAGAAGCTGGTGTGCTCTGTGGCTTCACTGTTGAAGTGGGCCACTCTGGGGAGGTTGCTGTGGTTGTGCACAGAGGCCTGCACCCTCAAGAGAGAACCTGGGTTGCTCTGCATCACTACCATTGTGGTGGACCACTCTGGGTGAAGTCATTGAGATGCTGGGTGAGAATCTGTGCCACCAAGAGGAAATCTGGTTCACTCTGAAGCTCTTCATCTAGAAATGGCCACACTGGGTGAAGCCTTTGTTGTCATGGGTGGTCCCCTGTCCTACCAGGAGAGATGTTGGGTCTCTCTGCAGTTCCTCAGCTGGAGTGAGCCACACTGAGTAAGGTTGGGGGCTCATGGGTGGGACCCTGAACTCCCAAGAGAGATTCTGGGGCAATCTGCAGTTTTTCAGCTTCTCAGCTAGCAACCCACACAAGGTTGCTGGGGTTGTGGGCTGGTCACTGTACCCCCAAGAGAGACTCTGGGTCACTCTGATACTCCTCAGCTGAGGTAGGTGGCCCTAGGCAGGCTCACTAGATCTGCAGATGGGGTCTGTGCCCTTGAGAGAGGTGTGTGGGTGCTCCATAGTTTCCCAGCTGCAGTGTGTGGTTCTGGAAGATTTGCTGGAGCCATGGCAGGACTCTGTACCCATAGGAGAAGTGCACAGGTGCTCAATTAAAGAGAGCAGGGCCACTGACAGTGGCAGAAGGCCCCAATCAGTCAGCTCTCTGGTTCCAGAATGTATACAAACTGGGTCCCTTTCTCCTGGACATGGCCTCCACACTGCACTAAACTGCCTGTTCCCAGGGTGCAGGGCACAGTGTGAGCTCAGGTGCAAGTGTCACGGTGTGATTACAGAGCCTTAGATCTGTGGAGATTCCAGGGCTATTGGGTCCCAGGGCAAAACGCACTCAGGTGTTGGTTCCAAACCCCAAATGGTGACGTGCTGAGGCAGCCCAGGACTCAGGGGGAGGGGGAGGTCAGCATGAACTCTCTTCCTGGATTAATGCAGTTACGTGGGCTCACAGCATCTCCTTACACTAAGCTTACAGCTTGCAAAGGTCGCATGGTTCCCCTGTAGCCTGGATTGCAGGTGTCTGCAGCGCAGTTCTCACTTACCTTTTGCCCACAGGCAGAAGTTCCTCCTTGTTCCCTGCTGCTTCTGGCTGGAGGATGGGGTGGTGGAGGCCAGGAATTTTCTTCCATTCTCTATATGGCTATTCTGAGTTTCTGCTATTAAGTATTCTGCCTAATAGCATTTCTGTTACTCATTTCACGTGCTCCAGCACTCTCCTTTAGTTACTTTTGTCCAGCTGTAGTTGCATATTTGTTGTTCCATCTTTCTTTGTGGGAGAGATGAGCAGTAGAGTCTTGTAGGTGGCCATCTTACTCCCAGGAATCCTCAGTAAGATTTTGTATTTATTCTACCTATAACCTCAACAAGCTAGGAAGCCCTTTACCCTTGGAGATCTGCCTTGGACACAGCCAATTACACAGCCTTTCAAAGTATGAAGTTTTGCCAGAAATCTTACTAATTCCCAGGCAGTATTAAAACTAAAGAAACCTTTCTGGAGGTATGGTACAGACAGACAAGCACACATATGTTTAGCACACAGCGCCATGAATTTTCACAAACTGAATTCTCCTGTGAAACTACCACCTAGATCAGGAAACAGCATATTCCTGACACCCTGGACATCTGCCTGGTCACCCCCTCCTCATGTCCACTCTGAGGGTCCCACTACAGCACCTTCTGAGGGCAGGATTATTTCTCTGGGAAACATTTGAAGACTTTCGTGAGTATTAACTCACTGAGTCCTCACCACGACCCTGAGATAGTTCTGCTACTGACCCATTTTACAGGGGAGGAAAGTGGGCAACATACAGGATGAGCTTCCTGCCGAGATCCCACTGCAGGGAATTAGCAGAGCTGGGATTCACACAGCGGTTGGGCTCCAGAGCCACAATCTTGAACCACTGAGCTGTGCTGCCAAAAGGGTCACGGCAGCTGGAGAAAGAGTGTGAGTGCAAGAAAATGGGGTTTTGGAGCACAACCTCTCACCTCCACATGGCACTTTGCATGTGGCTTTGCTTGTGCCTGTTCTGTGTACTTCTTCCCACTAACTGTGCAGAATCTGTCAGGGGTGTACAGTTAGGGAGGAAAAGTGACCGGATGGGGGCCACAGCAGGAAGGAGAGAGTCAGCTTTGAGCCTAAACCAAACCAAGGACCATTTTTGTGATCTCATTTTGCATGGGGAAACTGAGGCCAAGAGGGGATAAGTGGGTTACATTGCTCCTCCCTAAGTGTGTCCAGCAGGGGCTTTGCTTGTGGCTGAGCTTATTTGTCTTAAGTCCTGTCAGACCCATATCTGGACTGAATGTTCGGAGAACACCAACCCCTCCAACTCCCAGGTGCAGGTATGACCTTGCCTTCACTTGTGCTGGTGAGAGATTTGCCCAGGAGCCAGGCAGACAGGATCCAGGAGGAAGAGAGGACAACAGGAACTGTGTACAGCACAGAGTGAGCAGGGCAGAGGCCTCTGAATTTGCAGCCCCTGCAGGGGATGGCTTGTGGGCCTCTGACCTGCAGAGACAGCCCAAAGTGTCCTTGGTGGATGGCACTATGGCATCCACTTGGTCCTGTTGTCTTGGGGTGGCCATGGGCACACCCAGGTTCCAATCCCTGCCCTGTCACCAGGTGTGCACACTGATGGGTCACTTCAGCTCTCTGAGTCTTGCTTTTTTCATTTGTAAACAGGGTTGACAGTAACACCGATCAGGCCAAATCACTGCATGGAGTTAATAGAATAATATATATTTATCTTACCGGTGGCACATGATGGGCCATCAGGACATTTTGTTTCCCTTCCCTGTGACCGCTTCTGCTCAACTCCGTTCTCCTTGATACTATTCTAGAGTAAGAGTTGAGGAACCTTACTCCCTTGCAATGTACAGGGAGAGAAAAGTCATGTTTTGTTAATGCTTTCTTAGTGCTGAGGGATTTCAATGATCTTGCAGGCTGACAGCAGGAGCCACCTGGACGGATTCAGTGAGGGGCAGCAGCACTGGATGTGCTCCCTGACCCAGCTGCAGGTCCTGTCTGGCCGCTCGCCATTCAGTGGCTGTGGGACCCCGGCCACAGCACTTCCTCTCTGATCTGCAGAGGGCTCCTGACATCAGGAATCGGGAGCCCAGTGAGCAGAGCCACCCCGGGTGGGTGTTGCTGGCATTCCTTGAACAGCAGCTGAAAACATTCCCCCAAAGCATCCCCACATGATCAGGTCACCCTACAGCCCTTTACTAAGATGCTGGTCTCCATGAGGTCCCCCCAACAGTTGCTGTCCCTTTCTGGAACTCTCTTCCCTGAGGCCTAAGACAGGGAGCGACACATGAGCTGGCGGCCTGCTGGTCCACACTCTCTGACATGGGTGCGATGTTGTGCAGCCACATCAGACACAACCCAGACCCTGGCACCATTGGTGTGACCTGGAACCCACTTCTGAAGTTCTCTGTGGGCTCTTGGTGTACCCCCTAGCCCTGTGCTGTCCCAGGGTAGTCAGTAGCCACATGCAGCTGTTCAAATTAAGTTTAGGAACATTACAGTAAAAAGTTCAATGCCACAAAACCATGTGACTTTCTCCCCTTGCATCTCTCTACATCGTCTCCACCACCTGCCTGTTCCTCTACAGTCCTACATCTCTGGTTTTCTCTCCTTGTATGGTCCTGCCATCTCACCCTCCTCTCAGGGCTTGGCACTTGCTCTTCACCCCCACTTGGAACACTCTTGCTCCAAATTGTCACTTGACTGTCTTCTTCTTATCATTTAAGTTCCAGGGGAAGCGTTTCTTCATCAGTGAAGCACTCCCACCCTGCACTGAGGCACCTCTCCCTGCCTCTTTCTACCTGGTTTGTTTCTCCTTTGTCACACTCCCCAGTGCCTGGAATCAACTTATGTGTTTGCATGCTTAATGTCTGTGGCTCCCATTTAAATGCAAGCTGCTTACAGACAGAGACACTACCTCTTCTCACCACTGATGGCTACTGCCTGGGGCAGCACCTGGGACAGGTTGTCATTCAGTAAATACCTGTTGACAGTCTGGAGTTTCCCAAACTTCAGGCGTTTGTGCTTCATCCTTATGAGCTTGCCTTGTCTGTGTGTCAGCCGTCTAGTATCTAATGCTTTTCTTTCACTGACCTGCATTCTAACTTAGGTACTTACTTTAGCCTTATCCTGAACAAGTGATGTTATGTAATTCACATGCTAATTTTTCCAAACATGCATAAAAATGAATGCATAATTATTTTACATTTTTTTCCTGTGTGCTACCTAAAAATCATCGTGCTCATCTCAAGTGGACACGCCCCCTGGGAAACATTGTTCTGCCCCCACTGGCTCTTCTCTGCTGTTCCTCACACACACCCACGCTGCCAGCTCACAACAGGACCGCTGCTCTCCAGCCTCCTCCCTTCTGCCACCCTGAGGATTTACAGAGCTAGTGTTCCCAGGTCTTGAGATTTCAATTTCATTTCTGGAAACCAAAGTACTGGGGCATCCGGGTGTCTGAATAGCTTGGCCCTTTCCCTGCTGCCTGTGCAACCCTCTAGCAATTTGCTCTTCATATGACCATACGACCCTCCTGAATGGCACAACCAACATGCACAGTCCAGATCCGCTCACTGACGACGACTGACCATTTGTCAGAGACCTGCCAGTTGGGCCGGGAACCTCAGTGATCATGGTCATTTTCTTCTCAATTCAGCAATGAGGCTCAGATTCTCCTCCACGGGCTTTGGCAGAAACATGAGTTCTGGCTGAGCCGATTTCTCAAACACTACTTCCAGCTCTATCTGAGTCAGGTGAAGGAAAAAGGAAGAGGTGGGGGGGGAGCCAATCTCAGTGCCCCACCTCCACTTTCAGGTCTACTGGAGAGTCCATCAGGCTCTCCCAGGCTTGGTTGGACTGATTTGTGTGTGTTTTCAGTTGTACGTTCTGGGTCGCCAGCAGCTGCAGTGCCTCCATCACCAGGAAGCATCACAACTGGGTGTGCTTTTCTTTTGCTTTTTCTCAGTCTTCTCTTTGTTTTGTTTTCACTTCTTCATGAATATAAAGCATGGTTCATCACTCAAAGGACACTCCTTCCTTCTCCCTGAGTTTTCATTTCTTCTTGGGGATACCTCCCTTCCTTCCTTCCTCTCCCCCGCATGACCAGCAGCCCCCCACCCCTTCTATCTCCCCTTACGAGACAACCTGTTGGGGGACCTTAGTAAGCGCCCACCTTGTTTCTCACGGTTTCATGACCTGGAAGGCTTTCATTTCTTCAGACTCTGCACACTGTCCCTCTCTCATTCTGGGCCTTCTCACGTGGATTCCCTCGACCTGGATCATCCTTCCCCATCACTGTGGGTAGCTTCTGATCTCCTTCCAGTCTCATCTTAAATGGCACTTCCTCCTGAAGCCTTCCTAGGTCCCAGCTGCCACAGATTAGGCTAAATGCCTCGCCTAACTGCTTGCATAGCATCTTGAACTTCCTCTTTCAAAATCATAACACTGCACAGGGACAGTGTTTGTGCCAAGAGTGGCTTCTCTGGTGGTGACAAGGAGCCTCATCCTCCTTAAAATTGCCAATAGTCTACCCTCCAAATAACCATACAGCCCCAATAGGAAGAGTACTCTGGCTGCACAAACATACTGCCTCTCCTTTAGAGAGCACCTCTGCAGCAGTCCCTCTGGGCTGGTAGCTCAGTGAGGGAGAGGCCATGCCATTCTTGCTTATCACTGGGTCCCTGTGCTTAGCACTGGGCTGGAAAGTGCTAAACACTCAATAAGTATTTACTGACTTAGTGATTGGGTGTGTTGAGTTCGTTAGAATAACTGATACTGGCTGGAGTTTTAAGACCCTACTGAATATCAGAGAGATAGCAAAATGTAAAGAATGAATATGCCAGAATGGCTTTAAGTAGAGACAGGCTCTATCAGAACCAGTTCACTTCCACTGTCAGGCTGTGATTCAGTTCACATTTCTTGTTCACTATGATGTCCTGGAGAGAAAGAGAGAGACACAGAGACAGAGACAGAGAGAAGTAGATTCTTACACTGCTGCACATTTAGGGTCCACCCTTCAGTTCTATTTACCGTAATTAGAAAATTGAAATAAAAATATTGTGATAGATTTAGATCCCTTCTTTCTTAGTATCTTTCCTACCTAAATAGTTTCAAGGAGGGACCTCTTTCAGAAAAAGCAGGACCAGTGATGAAAATAATGTAATGGAAAAGTATAATATAATAATAATAATAAAAATTTTAAAGATAGCACCATAAAAGCAGGATTTCTTCTTTTTCTTTTCAAACTGAAATTTAGAAAATCTAAAGAATAACAGAAATGAAAATATTACATATCATCATTTATGGAATGTAGCTAAAATGGTACGAAGAGGAAAATTATCTCCTTAAATGTGTGTATTGAAGAAAAAGAGAGAATTATAATAAATGAATTCAGCATCTAATTCAGTAAGTTAAAGAAAAATAACAACAAAATAAACACAAGAAAAGTAGAAGAAAGGAATGAATGAGAGGAAAAATAATTAATTACAAAACAGAAAATAGTAAAACTAATTCTATATCTAAGTTCAGATTCTTTGACAAAACCAATGAAAGAGATAAAGCATTAGCTATTTAATCCAGGAAAAAATGGGGGAATGTAAAAATATACACACAAAAAATGTTAAAGGGACAATAAAACAGATATAGAAGAAATTAAAAGAATCACAAGAGATTACTTTGCTCAACTCTGTATAATTATATCTGAACACTTACATTAAATGGATAATGTTCAAGGAAAATATACTTAACCAAAATTGACTTGAGGAAAGATAGAAAATCTTAATAAACCAAGTATTATAAAAGAAATAAACCTGTCAAAGAGCTGCCCTCCAAAAAGCACCAGGTCCAGATGGTTTCAAGAGGAATTATCCCAAACCTTTCAAGAAGAAATCATTTCAATGTCATTTGAACATTTCAAGCATAGAAAAAGGAGAAAGACTTCCAAATTGTTTCCACAAAGCAAGCATAATATTGATACCTATTCTCACAAGGATGCACAAAAAAGAAAGTCATCGTTCAATCTCATTTATACTGATGCAAAAAAATTCTAAGTAAATCCAAGAGCACATTAATAGAGAAATATGCCATAACCAAATAGTCTAGTCCAAGAATATATGGATGGTTTAATAATGGGAAATCTTTTTCATTGTTGTTTTGTAAAAAATAAAGTAAAATGGAAAAATCAGAACTTCATTAAATTTTTAACATATATTTTATTGTTTAATATTTTTATTTGAGCTATGTACTGGAGTGATGTCTGAATAGTCTCAGTGTCTAGGGCTTCCAAAGGTCTTAATCAGGTCTTGATTTGAGCAAGAAGTTGGGTAACACCATAGACTGGCTGTGTGTTGGCAGTGGGTGGGGTAGGGTGCTCCTGGGATCTGTTGGTTAACAAACTTTTGAGCACAAGTGAACCTGGAGGCTGAGTATGTGAGAGAAGGAGAGCTGGTCAAGGTCCCTGGTACCCATGCAGACCCACCCCCAACAGGAAATAGCCAGAGCACTCGCCTACCCAGCTGCAGTCCAGCACTCTTAAGGGTTAGAACTTGTCATAGAGCTCAAAGAAAAGAGGTGTGTCCTGCCTCTTAGGAGATCCTTCAGGGACTAGCACTTGCACCATAGCTAAGATGGTGGCTAATTCCTAGGACATTTGAAATGGTAGTATTTTTAGATGCAGTCAAAGAGTGGAGTTGACCTTGAGGTGGAAGAGGGAAAGTTAACATTATTGGGGATGAGCATAGTTGTGATTTATGCCAGCCACCACGGTTCAATGATGGCCTAGAGGGGAATCAATGAAAGGGCTCACACTACATGTATGTGATAACTGTGTATTGACAGAGAGACAGACGGGGGGGGGGGGGAGGAGAAGCCAAGGGAGAGGGGGAGAGAGAAAATGAAGGGAGAGAAGAGAACGAGAGAGACTCATTTTATTTTTAAGAAAAGATTAATTAAGGATGAACACTTTGTAGAATGAACATGTTGGGTGCTGGTTTCTGGTTTTCAGCAATAGCTCCTACTTCCTGAAACTGCTTCCCTGGAAGAGTGCAGGAGGCTGCCTCACACCATGAAGTGCTAACTCATCACTCAAAAAAGAGCTGGCCACAGAGAACATAGGCAGAATTTTTTCTTTTTTCTTTTTTTGGTGTGTATTGTGCGATGGTACCTTGGACAACTTGGCTATGTCTTTAATTATATCTTCAATGCATCCACCCATATACTAGTTTCTACCTATAAGCACTGTATGCATTAACACAAGAAAGGGTAGAAAGTGAGGTCCTGAAGAGCCCGGTTTTCTGGGAATTCTCTACTGTCATGTCAGCCACATGGCCACCCAGTCCTGAGGCATTGTACTGAAAGCCACAGAAGCAGAGGGGAGCTGGGCACTTGGCAGCCTAACCTCTCCTTGCATCCTAGAATCCTCCCTGCTACATCTCTAATGGTGGGTAGCCAGATTCCCTTTAATCTCTTCTAGGGACAGGGAGCTTACCACAGCAACAGTAGACCCCTTTTTTCTCAAACAAGTGAGCCTCTCTCGATGAAATTCAGCCCACTTTCTCATTTTAAAAACCTGTCGATTTCGTAATTGAAAAATGACATCTCACCATGTTTTGTTTTCTATATCTTTGATATAGGGGTGTTGAGTTTCTTTTCTCATATGCTTATAAGATTATTTTTATTCATTCTTCTGTGACTTTACATTTCCTTTGCTCATTTTTTTCCTGTTGGTGTGATAATGTTTTTTAAGATTAATTTATAAGTTTTACATGACTTAAATTATAACCATTGTTTTCCACATTTATTTTCACATTTCTTTTCCAATTTGTAATTTTCCTTTTTGTTATATTTGGGTTTGGTGAATAAATATTTTTAATGTTATGTAGTGTAATCTTTCTATCTGTAATCTTTTATCATATTTATTCATAGAAACTCCTTCTCCGTTCTGAAATAATTTAAATACTCATACTGTACACAAAGTTCCCGAACACACGAAGGCCCAGTTTTCTTGGAACAGCTTTAATCATTCTTTAATTTAATTCTTCCTGGTGCTGAACCGAAATCTGTCACCTTTCAACTTTCAGTGCTGAGGTAGCCTGAAAGTATGAGGACCCCTACGATTTCATTCTGTCAAAGAGTGTTGAGGAGTTCTGTGGATTGCACTTTGCTTTTCTTCTTTAGTAAGAGGAAGTTATCCTCTATGTTACAGTGTAGGTGGGTTAGAAAGCCACCATGGTGCCTCTGAGGGCAGCTTTCTCCAAAGGCTAGGTATATGGAGAGTAGCCTCAATGGTCAAGGGCAAAGCCTTTTTTCAAGATGTGTTGCATTTTAAAGGTTTGAGAATAAGGCAACCTTACTCATGGGGAGTTGGACAGGTGGGTAGGATGGAGAAGAAGCAGAGATGGTGGTTCTGAGTCTGCAGGTGGTAGGTGCTGGAACCAGACCTGCTGGGCACCCCTAGGGCCAGCTTGCTGCCTGTTTCCATCCTGGGGAAGAGACTAAGGGTGTAAATGTGGACTAAAGCAGTCATGACCTTGGTGCCCACGCTTGTGACCCACTGTGCTTGCACAGGACTATCCCTGCGGATGAGCATCCAAGAGTATGTGGGGCTCAGCTCCAACAGCCCCCATCTGTGGCAGTGAGAACCAGTGGTTGCCACAGGACACCCAGATTCCAATTCCCCCTGTGCAGCATGAGGGAAGGCTGAGTCCTTTGTGACCCAGTAGCCCCTGGATTCTTGGACAATCCAGTTTGGGTGGGTGAGAAGCTTCAGGAAGGATATGCTGGATTAACTGTTAATAATGTATGTGTCTACTCAAGTAATTAATCAGAAAAAAGTAGAGATTTGACCTGCATTTGTGGAGCAGTTCAAAACAGTTAAACCTGTCAAAACAGATCAAACCAGTTAAACTAGATAGCTACCGTTATCCCTCCCAAATCTTGGTGTCGCCAGACCAAATATTTCTTTTTACAGAATCATTCTTAAAATGACTTCACTTCCAACACCCTCATCACCCTTATCTGATTTATCTCCTGTTTGTCAATACTGCCAATCCACCGTGGCATCTAGAATCCAGCGAAGTTACCAGATGATGATAACTCGCTCCTGTTCCAGTACGGGTTGGATATTTTCTGTTTGTCTCTGCAGGTCCACTTTCCAAGCTTCTCCACTCTGGTCTCAGCCTGGGAGACCAGCTGCTACGGCCTGAACAGGCTCCATCGACGGGCTCCCTTGCTCTCTGGCTCTGCTTGGGTTTGGCCAATGGAGGGCACCAGTATTCAAAGGACAGGAGAAGAACGGGGTCCTGCTGTTTATTCCTCTGGCTCCTCCTGCTCTGTCCCTCTACTTAAGGCCACATCCCCTTTCAGGTGGGTTTCTCTAACAACTCTGCTCTCCTCCTTTCCTTCCTTGGTCCTTCAGATGTAGGGATGGCAAGTTTCCACTCCAGAATTATGCTTTGTCTGTTTCCCATCATCTTTCCTGCACTTTCGTAAGTGGTTCTTTATTAAATGCTCTGTGATTACTTTATTTGGCGTTGCCATCTGTTTCCTAAGAATATGCATTTTATGAAACATACCAAGTGTTTCTCATGCACATTATGTTTGAGAACCATTGACTGAGCAGGGCTGAGGTGGCTAAAAGGAATTCCTACCAGCTTTTTATATTATAGAAAAAGTTCCATATGTTATGAGAGTCCATCCTCCTGCATCACAGTGAGGGGCAGAGCCATGTGCATTGTCGTCTGGCTGGATATCTACCCAGCCATCAATGAATTGCTCAGAAATTTACTTTCTTATGTAGGTAAGTCTGCTGGGAAACGAGAGGCTGGGCAAAAATAATTTTGCCAAGCCAGGGCTGGTGGAGTCACAGGAATTGAGTTGAGCAGTCACAACAAAAGTCACTCACATTTCTGTCTGCTGTGGTTTGTGAAGGGTCAGCTATATCTCATCAAAGGGGCTGGTGTCAGGGTCCGAGGGGTGACCAGTGACCATGGAGGAGCCTGTGGCCAGGTGGACAACCCAGAGGGATATTAGACACCCTGCCTTTCCAAAAAATGTGCTAGAAAAATATACTCCAAAGTTTGGGGGAAGGTAACTTACTTATAGTTGCTTTTCTATCACTTTGTTTTGTTATTGCAAAATTATTCTCAAGGTAAACTTAGAGCAGCCAGTAATAACTGCTGCTGGGATTGCTGCAGAGGCCTACCCTCTGGGGCCTCCACTTCCACCCTCTTTCCATCAGCCCATTCTCTCAGGGGTGGTCCAAGTGACATTTTAAAATGCAAATTGGACCCCATCGCCCATCTCAGTAAAGGTCAGGACAGTAAAGGTCAGGACAGGTTTCCTAGTGCTGTTAGGGGACACACCGGGTAACACTCCCCCAGAGTCCTGCTTCCTTCATGTACTTGTTTATCTCTTTATTTGTTTCCTTAAACTTCTGATTGGGTGACTTTGTTGGAGGAGCAAACTGTAACAGCCTTGCTTATGTGATCGCGGTTAGCGTGGATGCACATGAAAGAATGACCGCCAAGTTGCACAGCCCAGAGATGTCCGCCGAAAGGGAGCAGGACTGAATCGAGCACATGTATTGACATCGTAGGACTGTGCTGATCAGTAGAAATATGATATAAGCCTGCTATATAATTTAAAGTTTTCTAGTAGCCATAGTAAAGAAAAACCAGGTGAAATAAATCTTAGTAATGTAATAATATGAAATATGTAGTGAGTTCTGCTGCAGGGCTTTTATTTAATCCTGAGGTATGATATTCAAGGACTCAGCTTCATGACCACAAAATCTCTCTGCCTCTCCCTACCCTGGCAAGCCAAGGTCTCAGAATTCAGTCAACACAGCTTCTGTTCACAAGTAATAAATTAGCATCCACGTGTACAGCATGGATGATGTCAGACCCTGTATCTTGGTATCTGAAATCCCCAGAATGACCCAACAAGGGAGCCATTACCATCCTGTTCACACAGACCCAGAGGGTACAGCCAGGATGAGGATGTGCATCTGTCTGACCACAGCCATGGGCTACCTGGACACCAGGCCACCTCCAGACCTCAGCCATCTGGTAGGTGAGGGCAGGCGTCTGAGCAGCAAAGCCGTGTGAGAGAGGCTGGTCCAGGGGGAGGCTCACAGAGAGCCATGGACCCACTGAGCATCCACAGCAAGGTGCATGCAAACTGCTGAGGGCAGTGACCTCTCCTCTTACCCATGGGGGCTGTCACTCCCCAACCAGGACAGATTCAGTGTTACCTGAAGCTAGAGGAAATGATCCTCCAAATGCTCCACTTCTGTTCCCTACAATGGCTTGTTTTGTTGTTGATAATATTCTTTTATTTTTTAAAAAAATGAGAGGTAATTTTTAAAATGTATGCATTGATGAATTTTGACAGTTGCAAAACTCCCTATGCAACCATCGTCCCAATCAAGCCATAGAACATTTCCATTACCCCACAAATGGAATGCCTTCTTTCAGATAATGCCTCCTGCAGGAGCAACAAATACTCTAACCTCATCCATATAGATTAGCTATGCCTATTCTTGGAGTTTTAAAATGAGATCATGTAGCATTCTTTTATGTCTGACTTCTGCTCAACATTATTTTTGTAAGATTCTTCCATTGAGCAAGCATATTGGTAGTTTGTTCTTTTTTATTACTAAGTGATATTCCACTAGAAGAAATACCTCTGTTTATTTTTTTATGCCTTGTTGATGGGCCTTTGGGTAATTTCCAGCTTTTGTCTATTATGACTAAAGCAGCTATGTCTTTGGGGGGATATATGCTGTCATTTACTCAGGGCACATACCTAGGAGTAGAATTGCTGGTCTTTAGGGTAAGTGTATGCTTAACTTAATTAGAAACCATCAGACAGTTTTCAAAAATAGCTGTACTGTACCTCCAGCAGCTTCTTACAAGGTCCTGGTTCCTGGCCAGGCAGCAGGCAGGTCCCCCTGGCAACCAGATCACAGTAGCCTGATGGGGCTGTTCGTGCACCCTCAATCTGGATGCAGATCAACAGAATCCCAGCTTGAACCAACTTAGATCAGAAGAGTAAAAGAGGGGGAGTCACTGGCTAATGTAGTCCAGTATGGGGAGGCCAAGGTGGCTGGAGCCAGGGACACTCCATCTACTGTCTGTCTCTCATTTCTGCTTCTCTCTTCCTGCAGTTAGACTTCTTCCAAACTGGCTTTTTCCACATGCGAGGTGTGGCTACTGACAACTAGGGTCCCCTCCTTACAGTTTTGCAAGCATTGGGAATCCTCCAACCCAAAGATAAAAAATGCCAAAAATTAGAACTATGCCAAGATGACATTTTTTAGCTTTTCAGATTGGCAAAATCCAGAAGTTTGATATTGCTCTCTATTGACATGGACGTGGGGAAATGGGAAGTTGCATACATTGCATGTGAGAGAGAAAAACCGGTACAATCCCTAGAGAGGGAAATTAGCCCATATGTATCAAGACAAGCAATCCCACTTCTAGGAATTTATCATACAAATATTTTCAGATATGCAAAACAATACACGTATAAGGTTAGTCATGGAAGTGCTATTTGAAATAGCAAAGACGAGAAACAATCTAAATGTCCATTGAAGGGGAACTGATTAAATAACGTATCATGCATATATTCCCTGGAATACTCTTCAGCTGCACTGTTCAAAATAAGATAAAGGTGAGGAAGTACTTCACCTACTGATATGGAAAGATCTCCACCAAGATACTATGTTAAGAGAAAAAAAATGCAGAAGCAGAAAATGTACACCTTATGTCACTGCTTATGTGACAAAAGGAGAATGTGATAATAAATTTGTATGCTTGCATATGCACAAAGTAACTATGGAAGGTTACCCTAAGAAGTACGTGGTTATGGGAGGAGAGACAGGGAAAGGGAAAAAAATAAGACTTTTTACTGTATACTTTCTACCTTTTTAGACATTTTTATTTTTGAATTATGTAATGTATTACCTTAGTGTGAATATGAAAAACTTTGATTTTGTTTAAGTTGAAAATTATAAGACCTGACTGTCTTGGCTTAATAATGTGCTTATCTCTGGACCAATCACTTTGTTTGGGGTGGGGTACTATTTTTGGCAGCCTCCACTAGGAAGAGATTGGAGGAACATTTCCCAGGAGAAGAGGAGTACTGTTCTGAGACTAAACTGAAACTAAAATTGTCCATTATAGCCAGGTAGCAGAAATGGGTGAGTCCCAAAGGGGAGGTCCAGGGGCTCACTGCAAAGGAGAGTGCACGGACTTCTGGGCACTGAGGAGAGAGGTCTGCAAAGAGGAGAGAGGAGGTGAGGTCCTGCCAGTGCTGCTTAGCAAGCCTACGAGACTTCCCTCCCCCTACCGTCCAGCACCCTGGAATTAAAGGGTAACTAATGGAAGCTCCTTTCTGCTTGGCTGGAGGGGCCTGTAAGGGGAATATTAGAAGATACAGAAAGTCCCCTCCTGCTGCTGATGTCTTTATCCTCAAGTCCTTCCATTTTACTGGCATAACTAATCCCACCATGCCCAACCACATACCCCTAGCCATTTCTTTGTAATACTTCCATTCTTACTTTCCCATTAAAAACAATCTTTTCCTCTTCTCCAGTCCAAGTCTGTCATAAGCAGATCATGAGATGGGGATTTTTCTGCACATGATTCATTGGGTGAGAGCTCTCAGGAGAACAGGAGGGAATGAAATAGGATAGGGGCGGCAGAGCTAAGAAGAATGCAAT
Organism: Cynocephalus volans; assembly: GCF_027409185.1. Taxonomy (NCBI): domain Eukaryota; kingdom Metazoa; phylum Chordata; class Mammalia; order Dermoptera; family Cynocephalidae; genus Cynocephalus; species Cynocephalus volans. The sequence goes on from NC_084470.1 coordinate 51,929,488, forward strand.
CAGGGGTGCAGTCGGCTTCAGCCTGATCCTCTGGGGGCTCTGGAGTATGAATTACACCACTCTGAGGCAAGGACACCTGCAACTTGTACTTCTGTGCAAACACGTTGTTGCTTGATGGCTTGTGGGAGGAGTCATGCCCAACCTCCTGCAAGACAGCTGCTATTTGGTTGGCCAAGGACAGTTTTCCAGAGAAGAGGCAGCAACCAGCACTCACAGCAGTGGGGGATGGGTGTCCCTGCACAGTAGGAGGTCTGGACGGGGAACCCACAGTGTGCAGTATTGGTTTGGTCAGGTATCTCTAGGGGAGCACTTCCTTCTGAGCACTTTAATGTGACATTTACTTAATGACTATTTTTTTCTGTCCTCCCCTTACCTGACTCCCACTCACTGCTGAATTATTTCAATGCAGATTCCATATATCGAATAGTTGAAGATACTTTCCATAACCCCAATACCACTATAACACCTAATAGAACAATATTTTCTTAATATCATTTTATATCCAGCTTATGTTTTAATTTCCTGGATTGTGTCAAAACTTTTTATACTTACTTTGTTTAAAACAAGATTCAAATGTGGTCTACGCATTGTATTTGATTGCTGGCTCATCTCTAACACCCCCTGAATTTCTTATGCCATTTAATTGTTGAAGAAATCAGAGCATTTGACCTGCAGAATTTCCATATTCTTCTTAGCTGGTTGCATCCTTACTGTGCCATTCAGCATGTTCCCCTATCCTCTGTACTTCTTCTAAGCTTGGTAGTTAAGGGGGCATAAAGCATGCTCACTGCTATCAATTTGTCATTGCTTCCAGGCCTGTTCAAAGGACAGACATAGGAAACAGGCATGTTTTAGAAAGAGAAATAAATCATGAGTTCATACTGTTATTTCCCATTTAAATTTATGATTATACGTATTCTACTAAATCTTCTAATTTTATATTTGTCTATTTTCCCTTATGTTGAGAATCTTTATTCCTAACAAGAATTTAATAATTATACTCATGTATCTATCTACCTAGATACATTTCTTTCTGAACAGTTAATTATTATTATCTCAACCTTGGCTGAAGCACCATGGCCCTGGGACAGCCACCTAAGTTGCCTGAGCTCTGTCTGCACATCTGTAAAATGAATATGGGCATCCTGGCCCTCCCCCTCAACCCAGTGTGGCAGGATCAGATGAGACAATGGATGTACTAGCATTTGGAAGATAGGAAAGCACCTAGTGAAGGAAGGTAGCCACCCTAGGGACCTGTGAAGAGCATGGGTTGTTTCAAGGGAACCAATTTCCAGATCATTAATTTCCATACACATATTTTTCTAGTTTGATTTGCCTAAGAACACTTCTGAGTTTATAACATTTGTTCTCCCACTTTATTGTTTTTTATTATTGTATTATAAGCATATTATTTTTACAAATCATGACTTTTCCTTATACCCTTGTTTTAGTCCATTTTGTGTTGCTATAACAGAAATACCTGAGACTGGATAATTTATAAGGAAAAGAAGTTTATTTGGCTTATGATTCTGGGACAGCTGCACCTGGTACGGGCCTCAGGCTGCTTCTACTCATGGTAGAAAGAGGCAGGCAGCTGGCGGGTACAAGCAGATCACATGGCGAGAGGAAGCAAGAGAGAGAGGGGAGGTGCCAGGGTCTTTTTAAGCAACGAGCTCTCTTGGGAACTAATCGAGCGAGAACTCACTTATTAATCCTCCCTCCCCCAGGGAGAGCATTAATCCATTCATGAGGGATCCGCCCCATGACTCAATGAGTTTCCAACACTGCCACACTGGGGATGAAATTTCCACATGAGTTTTGGAGGAGACAACACATCCAAACTCCATCAGCGCTTTACCCAACCTATCAACAACAACAAAAAAAAGCAAAAAGGTGTACTCCTCACTTGCCTCTGATCTGACTGTGGTACATTGCCACAAGGTGTGAATGGAGAATGGAGGAAAATAAGGGAAGAGTTCTTTATTGCTTAAGCAAGACTCCATCAACCCCTGGGCTCACATATTTCTCCATCTTATGCACTTCGTGTTAAGGGAGAAGATGGTCTAAGAAATCTCTTCCCTATTTTGACCCACATTAGAATGTTCTGAATACTGACAGAAGGTAGTCTGAGTGGTGAGAGGCAAGACATTTTCCTTCTTCAAGGAAAGTCCAATGACAGCAAAGCAAATAGAACATCAGTGAGAAACATTAAATGCTAGCAAAAAAAGAACACAGCTTTTTCAAATGTATTTAAACGTAAGCAACACTTTCCAACTCACTCAGTACTGATCCTAGGTCAGGTCTTCACCTCAAAGGAAGGGCAACAAAGTACAGCCCAAGCATATAGGCTAGTGACACTGATTCGTTTAAGTACAACTGCAGACTTTGCCAAGACTTTCACAATTGTCAAGATACATCAAATAAAACCCACAGATAAAAGTTTTAGATGACTTGGTTTGGATGCAGTGTATGTTATTCAATACGGTGATTTAAAATTCATTTTGTGAAATCATACCATAAAATAATTCAACGATAGCTAATGCCTATCTTATTTTACCATATAAAATATTTAATATCTACTTCCTATTAACATGAATAATATTATTCTAACTTCTGGGCTGATTAATTTTTGGCAGAAAATACCTTTCTCTTTCATTAAATGCGTGAAAAGTTAGATCATATTTCTTCTCCTTAGGAGATGCATTTCCAATTATATTTGACTTTTTATGTTTAAAAAATAATCAAAATTGGTAACACTTTAATGCAATTTTGATCAGTTGTGTGATTATTTAATCCAGAAACGTTTTCTTAAACATGGATAACATTAAGGTTATAAGAATAAGATACATTTTTAATGTATTAAAAAACATAATATGTTTTCATGTATAATAGGGTGATCAATAAAAGATTTTCAAATTATAGAAGTATATTAAATTATGCTAAAGGTTTGTGGAAGAAGTAGACAAGAAATATGAATTTGAGGAGAAAAAGGAAAGATATAAAATTTCTCGGTGGTAGAGGACAGCTTATTCATATATTTTAAATTGGATGGTGATGGGAATGAAATCATCGTGAGCTCCAGATTCCCTTTAATATTTTAAGACCATTAGTTTTCTTTTTAAATGTCAATATTTGCAGTAAAATGAAAATCATATCCCCAACAATTACTCAAACTTATGATGAAATCTTTGACTTGTGAACTTAAAAATATGTGATGAGGTGCATTGCTTTTCAAAATTTCTCTTTGAGATGTGCTGCAAGCAAACCTTTGAAGACCACTGAACTATGGAAAGACCACAGCTGCAAACACAGGAAGTGTTGTTTTCTCCTCCTTGGCCCCACTCTCTTTACCTTCCCAGTCTATGGCCAACTTGACCAGGATGCTCTGTGTCTTCCTGAGCAGCCTCCAGCCAGCCTCCTCAAGGAATTACTCTTTTCTCTTCAGTCAAAGCCTATCAGAGATACGAATAACAAAAAGTAAATGACACATCAGTTAGTTATTGTCACAATTATATTGCATGAAAAAAACAACCAGCCAACTCAGGTCATGAATCTGTGGGTTGGCTGGGCAGTTCTGTAAATCTTGCCTGGGCTCTGTTAATCTCAGCTGAGCACTCTCATGCATCTAGTCATTGGGATGGCTGTGTCTGCTCCACATGATCTCTCATCCTCCAGGAGGCTAGTTTGGGCTTGCTGTAATGGCAGCTGAGCAGGGCTCCAAGAGAGAAAGAGAAAAACATGCAAGGCAACGTGAAGACCTTGCTCAGTACTAGCATTCCATCACTTCCACAACTATTGGCCAAAGCAAGTCACAGCTGTCCCAGATCCAAGAGGCGGTGCAGTAGTCTCCACCTCTTAATGGGAGAAGCCGCAAAGTCACATTGCAAAGGGACATGGATGCTAGAGAAGCAGAGAACTGGGGTCATTTTTGCAATGAATCTATCACAAATAATAATAGTTACTATGACCCAGGTGCTTGTAATGAGCCAGACACTGCGATTAGCTACTTTAAATAGGTAAATTCATTTGTTCCTCAAAAGGGTGGAGAATCTAACTGTGTGTATCCTGGTTTTGTTTTGTTTTTCCTGCCTCTCTTTTTCTCTCACAAGTATCCTGAAAGCCACTTTTCCTTCCTCTAATGAAACAAAAATGAAGACTTGAGGAAGCTGCAGGCCACAGTGCCCAACAAGAAAGTTAGGATGCATGTGCAGAGCACATTTTTCTGCTCCCCCAAACCAGGTAGGGCTGAGGCTCATGGGCAGGACAGGAGAAGGCAGACTGGGGAGGGAGGTGTAGAGGGACTGTAAATGCTGAATGAGGGAGAGAAGTGTCCTCCTGCTTTTAGGATGAGGAACAGTGGAAGGGAGCTGTACCCACTTCCCCTTGAGTGTGGACCCCCACCCATCTGTAGCTGGAAGGCAATCCACCAGGACCCTCTGTAGCCCCTTCAAACACAGGGTGGGGAATTTGAACTGTTTACATGGAATGGGCCATAAAGGCAAACCTTACACCTTAACCAAGATGGAATGGAATGGAACCATCTGGTAACTTCCTTACGAGCCAGGGAAGCTGTGGACAGAGTGTCACTACTGTTATTTGAGCACATATTATGGGCCAGGCACCAGGCTAAGTGCTTTACCTGTGTTGCCTCATTTAATCAAACAATAGCCCAGATTAAGGGTAATTTAGGTCATAGGTTGGCTACTGATCTCAGTCAGCACTGCAGGCTTTCTCCTATATGTCTGGTGAATGTGTGTGTGTGTGTGTGTGTGTCTGTGTGTGTCTGTGTGTGTCTGTGTGTGTGTCTGTGTCTGTGTGTGTGTCTGTGTGTGTGTGTTAGAGAGTGACACGTACACATGCAGAGACAGAGACACAGAGACAGAGAGAACAAACCTGTTCTTGTTTGGTCCCACCTCACCCAGTTAGGTCGTGTGCCCATGCCTTGTTCAGTAATGGTGTTATCAAGGGAGTGCCAGGTCCTGATTAGCTTAGGCCTGGGCTGCTGAGTCAATCACTAGCAGTGGAATGAGGTTATTAGGATTGGCTGAGACTAATCAGGGCTTACCTCTAGAGTAAGGGTCATTTTTTCAAACCACGCTGCCACTACTCAATGGGGGAGGGGTGGAATGGAATTTGGGGGGTCATCCATTATGTCTACTACATATGTGCTGTTGTTACCCTCACACTGCAGGACAAGAAGCTGAAGTGTAGGGAAGAGGAAAGGAAGGAAGCTGTGGGCGGCATAAAGGACACTGCAGCCCTCAGACAACTGAGTTTAAGCCCAGCCCTTCTGATGGCTCATGGGGGAGCCTGGGAACCTTCCATCACCCCTCTGGCCTTTGTCCTCCCCTGCTTTTAGGAGGCTTATCTCCATGGTTCTTTCTGGCACTTATATGGTTGAGGATCTGTGGCCTGTCCAAGCTCACGAGGCCAGCAAGCAGTAGTGCCCCAGATCTCCCAGGCCATGGCACTTTCCACTATGCTGTGATACCTAAGCTCTGCTTTTTCAGATGTGTTATATTTTTAAATCAGAGACTCTTTGACCTCATGTGAGCAACTTGGATAGTCCTGTTTCCCTGTTTTATTCAGCCAGTGTGAAGCCTACTCCTAAGTGCAAGCAGTCATGGCAGGGAGCAAAATAAGGGAGTGTGCTGGCGTGAGTCAGCTGAGGAAACAGGCACCCTTGTCGTGATGCCCCTGTCCTGAGGACCTGCAGGACACCCCATTACTTGTGCAAAGCCCAGAGCAGGACAAGAGGGGACTGAAAGGCCAAACCCCAAAGCCTTTATTTTCTGCTCCCTCGACCACTTTAAGTCCTTTCCTGAGAAGATGCAGGTAAAATGTGGTGAGTCTTCCTTGTAATCATGGGGAGGTTGCCTGATATGGGAAGCAGAGGCAATTACACACAGACTTGAAGATCACTTTTTTGAGTTGTGCCAGTCTCCCTGGCAGGTCACCATCTATCTAGAGAGAAAGGAAGGGTCAGTGACTTGGTGACAGAGGCGTAAACTGAGCCCAAGCAGCTTATTTCACTGGCTGTCCATATTGTGGATCCTGAGACCTTCAAGATCTCCAAACTCCCCTGTTAGTCTTACATTGCATTGGCCTCTGTGATGTCTAAGTAAGTCAACATAGGGTATTCTTAAAATTGAGGCTGTTGTAAGGGTCTGGCTTCTCCCAGCAGCAGATCTGGAGATCAAGATTCCAATGTAGGTAGTGCATTTAGGAGATGAGCCTAGGAAACACCAGAAGGAGTGGGGAAATGATGCAGGAAAGGGAAGGAAGCCAATAAAAGGCACATTTTCAATCTGCTTACCAGTGTGAGCAACTGGGGCTTACTCTCTGGGGAATCCTGGGCACTGGTGTAGAACATGTGCCTGAGTTATTCCACCCAGGAGATGAGAGAGCTGCAGTGTTTAATCACCAAATCCCACTGGTGCTTCAACAGGGCACCAAATTGTGGGCACTCTTGTTGGCATAGATGGCTCTGGTGGCCAGAGGAAGCCTTTAGGCAAAGGGACATAGGGGCTGGAATGAGTGGAAATGGTAAGGAGTGAGGGGATGTGGGCAAGGCATGTTCCACACAAGGCTTCTGTGATTCACTCCTTGGAAACTTCATGGAAGGTGCCTCTGTTGGGCTGCATGGGTGTCCGCATCTACAAGGTCACTCAGCAGAGGAAAATCTATCCCAGCACCTAGAGAATGGCATCCTAACTGCATAGGCTGACATTCAAAGTCCAGCACACCTGAGGCCCATTGTGTCCTACCAAGCTCCTTTTGGCCCATTCTCCTGTCCGTCATTGACCACAGCCTTGACCACGGCCCTGCACAGACATTCTCTCCACTTTGCTTTGTTCATCCAATTATCCCCCTTCCCTCTCCTCTCTGCCTGGCCCAGTTCCCCCCAGTCCTTAAAGCTTCAGAAGGTCAGGTCCTCTTCTTTCTCTCAGGTCTTTTTGTTGTTGTTGTTTAATCAACTGTCCTTTGAGCTCTTTGCACCTTCCTGTCATTGCCTTTCCTTTCTCCTATTACATATTACATTGTATTTTCATGTGACTGTATGTGTGTGGGTCTAGTTTCCTCTACTTGACAATACATTATATGAATCTGTGTACCTTTTTCATCGTGCCACAGGACTGACTATAAGTGTAACAGACACTTTAAAAATGTTTCCTATCTCGGACGGTGTATTAACTCAGATATTGGTTTGGCTACTAAGAGAGGCCAAAATAACAGTGGCTTAAACAAGGTAGAAGTTTTAATTCTCTCACAGGTGTAAGTGTGACTGGCAGGTGGTTCAGGGCAGCTCTGCTGCAGGAGGGTAACCATGGACTCAAGTTCCCTTTGTCACTATCTGTCAAGCTGTTCTTCTTGATGGCATGATCAGATGGTGGCATCTGATCCCCGGATGGTGGGAAAGGAGTGGAGAGCAAGCAGCTTCCTTGAGGACATGATCTGAAGGTTGGTTACACAAATCATTTCTCAACTGGAATTTGGTCAAATGGCCACATCTCCTCAAAGGAGGCTGGGAAATGTAGTCTAGATTGGTAGCTACAATTTGGGGTGACCATTCAAAAGGGAGAATGGAAGAGTGGATGTTGAGAGACAGGACTCTGATGCAGAGGGATTATAAATCTACTAGTTTTACTTTGAATGACATAAGCCATTGCAGCAGATTTGAATAGTTAAAATATTAATACATCCCATTTACTTATTCCTGTATTTCTCACAAGTGCAATTAATAACTTTGTTATTCTCATATACAACATGTAGAGGAATAATATTTAAAATTTTAATTGAAGTATCTTCATTTGTGCTAATGCATTTTCATCTACATTCATTCCTCTGCTAAAATTAGGCCATGAGGCTGAGGTTCATCTGCACAGAGCAAACTGAAATGTGGAGACAGGAATGAGCTAGTGCTCACCTCTGAGTTTTGAAGCAGACTTTTGAAGCTCATGGCAGAGGCAGTAACTTGGAGAGATAAGACTTTTTAAGTTCTAGACTGCCTGAACACCAGAAGCCCAAAGTGTGTGCCCTAAACAATAATCTCTGAAGGAGTGCATCATGATTAAAGAAATCATTTTTCTTTTCCTTTTTTTGACTGAAATCTTTATTTTATTTTATTTTATTGGGTTAGTTGATTGTACATATCTGTGGGGTATGACATTGAATATCAATACCTATGTGCAATATGTGATGTTCAAATCAGGATAATTAGTATATTAATCATTATACAATGTAACCGAGTTTCGTGGTGAGATTGTTTTTCTATCCAAAAGGAAATAAGATCTGTAATGGGGTGAGGAGGAGACAGTCAGAGAGTTACAGAGGGGATCAAAAGAGGAAAGTGCTGGGTGGGCTCTGAGCAGAGATCTCTGTCCTCCACCTCACCCAGGGACAGACCCCTGTTCAGGGGAGGACACCAGGGTACAGTCACAAGAGCCAGATCACCTGGTTTGAATCCTGAACTCACCATTTATTAGCCTTGTGACTTGGGCAACTTCTCTCTGGGTCTGCATTTTCTGTCCTGTAAGGTGGAGGTTCATAATAACATCTACCTTATGCTGTTGTTGGGAGGGTTCAGTACGTACATGCAAAATGCTTAGAACAGAGCCGGGTACATAATAAGTACCCCCAAAATTCCTTGTTATTACTAATACCTGAGAGAAGAGCGATCTGGGTAGAGTTTCATTTTGTCTCTAATTTTAAAAATCTGTAATATCTAGCATTTCTTCCACATATTTTCAGTTACATATGACTCGGACTTTTTACACTTGAATATTTAAAGTATTTTTTAAGTAAAACTGCTCAAAGTGTATAAAGCTTGAATTACATAAAAAAGCACCCGGAATGCAGAATCTTACCAATAATGAGTACACTGCATGAGATCCAAAAATCTGTAAATCGTGTTTGATGATACACCTTGTAGAGATTCCACACTTAATTTGAAAAAGATTAAATAAGTTAACATTCAAAGATGCATCCAGTTCTTGTACACAGTCATGGTGTACCTGTCACCTGTAAGCAGGCATGGTGCCCATCCATCTATGCATACCTGCAGGTCCATTGGCTTGTGAGATTTGAGGAAAATACACTCCAATAAAAGTTGGTAGAAACACATTTTGAGGGGAAGATTTCCAAAAGCACAGCATTAATGTGGACAACTTGAAAAGGACTGGCTTCATGCTGTCTTGAAATCGCAGTTGCAATTGAGTCTGGGGTGCTCTTCAGTGGGAACAAGAGACATGGCTTATGGGACAATCCCAGGATCTTCTGTGAAGTGGCTAGCCCTTCCTTGGTAGTGATGTCATTCCTTTCCCCTGTGTTACACACACTGTGTGCACACACAAACACACATCCCACACTCCAACAAACAGAGCTTCGCTTGATCGCCATAGCAACCTGTAGCCAAGTTCCCAGTGAACAAGTTTCACAAGACACCAGGATGTTTTCCTGCACTGCTCCCACTGAATTGGGCTAAGATGGATCAACAAATGGCCTGCAAGAAGAGCAGTGAGAAAGGTCCCCAAAAGACACCAGACTGACTCCAGATATGGCACCAGGGGAGGAAGACGACCCACATATTTGGAGTGACTTACCAGAAATGAGTTAAATTACATGCAGAATCCCTCCCTAGATACCCTGCAGAATTCAGGGTCCAAGGAGGGAAGGATGGCTCTGTGCAGAGCCTTGGCTGCTAGTCCCAAGTTCTTGCCTGCCAACAGGCACTCTCTTCTACCTTACGGCTGGCAGGGTGTGAGCTGAACAAAAAACCTCCTCCAGCTCCTTCTCATAAAAAATAAACAAACTAACACACAAACCAAACTAAACTAAACCAAAACTATCTAATAAAATTGATGGTCAAAACCAACCCATATTTTTTGCTGCCATTTTGTCTCAATGACTATTTGCTCCCAGTTGCCTGTTGCCGATTTAAATCAACAGTCAATCCTTTGATTCCCACCACACCCATTCTGTGAACTGGATCCTGAGTGTGGGGACTGGTCATGGGACATAAAACAAGGCGAAGGACCTGGGAGGTCATGCATGCCACAGCCACGTCATGCCCAGATGAAGAGACAAAATCTATTTAGATCTCTTTAGGGATAAATAGTCAACATCATCTGAGATGCTACAAGGTCATGTGATTAGAAAAGCTCTTCAAGTTTCACAAAGTCCTTTCCCTCAACAGTATCTTATTTGAACCTGGTAACAAGTTTGCAAGGGCAGGGAAGTTCTTGTATTTGTCTGATGAAGAAACTCTACAAGCCTTGGGATGAAGCCAAACTGATATCTGAGGAAAATTTATAGCTTTTATTAGAAAACTAAAACTGATTTAAAAATAAGTAAAGTAGTCTAGTCAAGAGACTAGAAAAGATGGCAAGATAAGTCCAAAGATTATAAGACATAGGATTCAAATCTTGGCTCTGCTCTTTATATTGTCTAAGAGACTTTTGGGCAAGTTAATTCACCTCTCTAACCTCAGTTTCTTCAATTCCAAAATAGACATAATAACAAAAATATATTGCCCCCAATGAGTATGCATGGTCTATGGTTAGTGGAAATATAGCAGATTTTGTGCTTCTTTTGCATTTTGCTTATTATTATTATTATTATTATTATTATTATTATTATTATTATTATTTCTTGTTTTTCTCCTTCTCTTTCTTCCTTGTCTTCTAATTCCAAGTAACAAGCATTCCTTCTGTAATTAAAAATACTGTAGTGATTTCAAAAAAATAAAGATGGGGAGCAAACGTACTGGACACTTCCAGATCCTTTCTTTACGTATTGAAATTTGGTACAGGTTAAAAGGTCAGAACACAGTGGAATCAAGCTGCCTGCCTTTAAATCCTGACACCCTCTCACACTTGTGTGACCTGGAACACGTTGCTTAAGCTTCACTTTATTCACTTGCAAAAAAGTGATGCCTGCAGTGCACCTCCCTAAAAGTGGCTCATGTTAAAATGTCATTCATGCCAAGTTGGTGGGTGCTAACATATTTCCAAGGCAGGAAATGCATGTGGGGCCTCCTGGATAAATTGCCTTAACTTACAGAATGCTCTAAGGGAGAGAATTTTAGACACCACAGCAAAAAAGGAGAGTTGTCATGTCCCTTCTGCATCAAACCAAGTGGTTGTTTATTTGCATACTACTCTTCCATCCTTCCTCAGCCTTAATTAAAAACCTAATTTCTCTATTACCATAACAATGAATGAAGCAACAACTGATTTGTTTTGCCAAATTAATTCTCCTTTTGGGAACCTGGGAGCACATTGTTTATCAGAGCAGGAGACAGAAATTTAAAAATGGAAATATCTTTCTAATACATATGCCCAATTGAGAAAATAACGGGTCTAATATTTCAAAATTTGAAAGCATTTTGAAGATTTGTTCACAGCTGTGTCCCCAACCCACAGGACAGTGCTGGCACATGGAAGATCCTCAGTAATTACTTGTTGAATGTATGAGTGGAATTAGCATCACCAAGATCTTACTTTTCACAAGTTTTAGCTGTTGTTTAGCTTTATCCATAAAATATTTACAAGCAGAAGCAGGGATTTAATTTATTTTGATATCCCATTAGATGTTTCATATATTTTCTCCTTCATTGTTGGCAATTAAGAAAGAACAGGTTTACCTTTTTATGCACAGTCAAAATGGACAAACTCTTCTAACATCGTTTCATTTGCCAGTGATGAAATGTTTTCAGAGAAGTGAACATAAAATATTTCCAGTGTAGGCTCCAAAGTCCCTCTTTTCTGAGGAAACATGACTGTGTCATGGGATATAACAGCACCTTAGAAATAAACATGCATGGGATGGTGACCTCACTAAACATTTTAAAATTCAAGGTAAATATTTGATAGTTAGATACATTCTGTTTATCTTTTTAAGGATTAAGAAAATTTACCCCAACCTCAAAGTTGTACCCAGAGTGAGAGATTGTTAGAGATGTCTTTTCCAAGATACTTTTAACATCTCACAATTTTATCTTTATTTCTCATTTTTGCATATCTTAAGATGTATTCTGAAGAACTACCGAATGGAAATGAAATAAAATTATATACCACCGATGAAGGAAAATTTGCAACATGGGAACCAGCACCTACTCACTTTCTATTATTAGCCAAAACCTCCAGAGGAGTAGGAAAGTGGGCTGGGGAGCGGAGGGGAGCAGCTGCATTGCCGGCTTTTCTTGGTGACATCTCTAATGGGTAGATTCAGCAATTCTTATGTTTTTGTGACTAGATTTTCCTGAGCTGAACAGTGCTGCCACCAGCTATGTTTGGGCCTTTGCTCCAGGCACTCTTAGGGTGTGACTTAGAAACTATTTCTAGTCTTAATGGGATAATTTAGCACCCAGTCCCAAAAACCACATGGTCTATAGCTCTGTGTTGAAGAATTATAGACTTTTCCAAGCTGGAAGTTAAACAAACACCAAGTAAAAAACCCTAAGATATCCCCTTATCTAGTGATGTTCAAACCTATTTCAAGCAGCAGAAACTGTTGTTCACATGAAAGTTTACCTGAGATCTGTAACAGATGATGTTGGAGCCACATCCAGAGCCCCTCGAATCCTCTTGTCCGGGCTTAGGTGCACTTTTATTTCCAGTGGCCGGCACCTGCAGCTGGGCTGGTGGGGCCTGCTTTGCCCACACTAGTGGGAAGCTGGGAGGATCTGAGAGTTCTTCTCCCTCTGGAGCGGCCCTTAGCCAGTGATTCATCAGTAGAGGAAGATGAGAGCCCAGCTCCCTTGCTTGGGTCAGCACAGCCGGAGATGTAACTTCTACTCCTGAGCTCCCCATGGAATCAGGCTGAGGACCCCCCCCCGAGGGACTCTGCCTGAGATGGCACCCTTCCTTGGCTTGCTCCCCTTCCCAGTCTGGTTCCACCAACTTCTTTATAAGTCTACTCTGGGAACATTCCTCAGCAAATGACTAGCACACACAATTTTACATCTCAGGGTCTCTGCTGAGGCACCCCACCTAGGACAGAAGCCTGGCATGCAAACACGGGGATGCGGTGAGTGAAGAGTGGGAGGGAAGTCTGCAGACCCCTGCGGTGTCCCACTTTCTTGCTTCCTCCTTTCTCAATTTCTCACTTTCTCTCTCAAAGAGAAAAATCAAGCCCAAGGTGATAGAGGGGAGGGCAGAAGGGAAAACTCAGCATTATAAAGGCTCGGGGTAGACAGGGTCCTTCCAAACCCAGGGAAAACATTTACTGTTCCAGAAAGTTTGATGTCAGCAGATGATGAATGTTCTGAAGCCACAAGGCTTCCACCACCCTCGAGGGCAACTATGGCTTCAGCTGACAACTCCCAGCACCTTGTGCCTTCCTGTTTCCTACTTTCCCTGCACCTCTCTCTGCCTGAGGGCTTTCCTGGCCATGGAAGTTATTTGCCAGTACACAGAAAGGGTGCGAGTGCTGGAGAGTTACTTCTCCCAAGATCAACCCTGAGCCCATGCAAGGTGGTTGGTAGATGAATATCTCAACCTCTTCACCCCTGGGTGGCTCAGTTTCGAGGGATGTGTCCTACACTGTCTCTCAGAGGGTTCCTAGAAGGATTAAGTTCCAGATGCCTGAAGTGGTAAACTGCTCACTAGGCAATATTTTCTAGATTTTTCTTTTTCCCTTTTTGCCTCCTTTTCCCACTCCCTCAATTTGTTTCCTTGGGTTGTCTCCCAAATAAACTACCTTCTCCCAGATCTTTGTCTCAGGGTCATCTTTGGCAGAACCAAAGAAAGACGTCCAGTTTGGAGTAGACCCAACCAGAGTCTGAAATCAAGGTCCGGTCTCTTGGAAAGGAAGATACAAAGAGCCAGGGCTGTGTACATGCCTGGTGGGGAGGAGAGATCCTGGTAATGAGTGACTTCTCAGGAAACAAGGCAGGAACCTAGCTGGGGACTGGGTAGTCATGGTTTTGGTCAGGGAAGGTTGTGGTTTGTTGACCTCAGGAAAATAAGACTAATTCCTGATGCCATTAGCTGACAGCCTGGAGTTGCTCACATGCCCCGCCTTGATCAGGGCTCACTTGGGAGCTGGAGAAGAGACCTTCAGGCCCTGTGCTGAGCAGAGCTGGGAAGGAAGGGGAGACCATCCCAGGATGTTGGCATTTGTCAGCTGGACAGATCGGCGTTCCAGGATAAGAAGTGGGGCAAACACTGCAGCTAGGGCTGCTGTGTGTGACACTCAAGATAGACATCTAAGGAGGCATCATAAAGAGGCTGAGATACCTTCACCTGCTGAATTTGGCTTTGTGACCTTATTGAGGGAAAGTCATTCCTCTGTGGGCTCCAGAAACCTCTTTTGCACAGTTTTATATCAAAGTATTTAACAACCAGAGACCAATCCAAACAGCTCTTATGTGACTGACCACAAGGCCCTGCTAGTGCACCTTGTCCAGCTCTGGTGGTGCTCGAAGTACAGTGGGGCCAGTTTCTACAGCAAGGTCAACATTATTCACAGGCAGCGGGAGAATTTAGGTGGGATAAAGCTTTCAAGGGACCTAGGAAGTTGCCACTTCTCCCTTCTGCAAATTATAGACATGATTGCAGGAATGGACTCAAATTATCTGGTGTTGTTGTCCTTTCTGAATCTCCACACTCAGACCTGAGAGGATGGAGCATGGGAGAAAGGGGAGGAGATCTAGCTTGGAATCTCCAGTGCTGCCACATACAAGCTGTGAGATCCAGCGTCCTTAACTTCCTGTTTCTTCATTTGATGTGCGTGTGTGTGCATGTGTGTATGTCAGTCAAGACTAGGGCGGGTGCCTAAGTTACAAAACTTAAGGAGGCACTCCTCAGATTTTCACAGCCCTGAGAGGGAGCCCCTCCTTAGATATGGCACCCTAGACTCTCAGCTTGTTTCTGCCTAGTCCTAGTCCTGATGCGTGTGTGTATGTGTGTGTGTGTGTGTGTGTGTGTGTGTGTGTGTGTGTGTATGTGTGTGAGAGAGAGAGAGAGAGAGAGAGAGAGAGAGGGAGAGAGAGGTGGTGGCAGGGCCTTCCTACTTTAACAGTAATATTTATTACTATCATTTGCAGAGCATTTACTATGAGCCTGACACTGTCTGAAGTGCTTTTCCTGCATTATTTTCCTTAACCCTCATAACAACTCTATCTAGTCGATATTATTCCCATTTTACAGATGGGAAAACTGAGGCTCAGCTAAAAAGAGATGAAACTGGGGTTGAACCTAGATCTAGGAGGGTACTTTAAAACTCTGTGAAAAAATTTTTTTAAGTTTTTACTGAAACATATTGATTGTACATATTTATGGGGTACAGAGTTAAATTTCAATACATGTTTAAAATGTGTGTTGATCTATTCAGGGTAATTAGCCTATTCATCATTGCAAAACAGTGGAAAACTTGAATTAAACGATAAGACAATTCCTTCCATGAACTTTTTGAAGACCTCTCATATTTGCTCTCAGATTCTGAACCCACAACCTTTAAAACACACAGACGCACAGCACATTGTTTCTGTGAAACTCTGGGTCCGAGTCCTCATACAACGTACAACCCATCTGCCTCTCTTTAAGGAGAAACAGAGTGTCAAATTATAAACGAATATAACAGATCAATAAAGAGTAGATGATTGTATTTCAAAAGGATTCTCCAGTTTATAAAGTAATCTCCATAAACAGGGAGATTTCCTTGTGTACCGAGTTCAGAACTTCATGTGCAGTTCTATTTCCATGGGATTTTATTTCTATCGTCCCTTTTAAAATATTCCCACATCTAAAACAATGAGGATGATTTATATTTATGGACCTTTTATGAGCAGCATAGAATCCTTCGCCTTCTCTCTCCAGGTCTTCAAACTTTCCATGCAAGCGTTACAATCCCCTTTTCACAGATATGGAGAAAGAGAGGCAGAGAAAGACGAAAGGCTCAGACCAAGCACAGTGAAAGGCGGCGAATCTGGGCCTAAAACACAGACTCTACACCCTTGCTTAAGCATCTGTGGGCTCTTCCTGGTTGCCTTCTCTAACTTAAGTGTTGAGGAGGAAGATATCTCATCTGAAAAAGTTCCTGGAGAGTCTGCATCGCCAGTAGGGAGCATCTGCCTGGTCCTATTAAACTCCACAAGGAGTGATTTTTCCAGGGCCCAAGGACATATGTTTCTTCCCTGGCTTTGCAGCCTTCCACCTATTTGCATGTCCAGAGAGACTTGATAAGAGGCTGAGATGTTCCTAGGCAGCCAGCCCATCGGTGCTTTCCTTGCCTACCTGCAGGAGAAATCAAGCTTTTAGGAGACAGTTGTGGACCAGCCAGGAGACTTGATGTGTCCTATGCCTGGGAAAAGTCACAGGCTCCAACTGGTGCCTGGAATTCTGGCTTTGAGAGGTGCTCCCCATCAATGCACATGTCATCATGGCCGCATTCTGTGAACTGGTTTACATTCACTGCTGGCAGGTGGGTGGGCTAGAAGAACATGAGATGCTCAGTGCAAACACATCCCCTAATAAGCATGCACCTTGTTCACCAAAGCTTGGTAGCATCCTCATTGACTAAGAAACTAGTCTGGGGTAGGGGCAGGTGTTGTGAACAGCGGTACCTTCTCTCCTGTGAAATAAACCTGCTCAAGCACTAGATCAGGCCAGGGTGGGCATCATTATTATTCTTATGTAAGCTTGGTGATCAGCTGCAAGTCAGGAGCACTCCACTGATCCGTAGACCTTGACTTTCATTAAGGCTGCATGTAATAAATGGCCACATGTAGACTCTCTGGTATTTTATAGGATTACTTGCAAAGACATGCTCCACAGACTTCACGTATTCTTATTTTGTGAGCATTTCTATATACTGAGCCTCATTCACAGTGGAATTGAGTTAACGTACAATAGGAGCACATACAATAAAATGATAAAACATAGATTAGAATAAAAATTCAGGTCTAAGGAATATAAACCATCACTTCTTTTGCTTTTTCACTTTCTTTTCTGTTTTGTGGATCTCTAAAAGTAAGCTTAATTTTTTGGGGGGGGGACAGTTTTTTGGGGGGAGGAGGGTGTGGGACAGAGTATAAATAAAATAGACTGGCAGAAAGGTCAACAAGACCTGATAAATAGAAATCAGGAATAGGAGGGAGAGGAATCCGAATCTGCAGTCCATGAGTCTCTCCATGTTAAGTGCTGAAGTCGTGCCTCAATTCTGGCTCTGAACTTTGTAACAGTCAACATAGAAAGGGCAAAGAAGTCAGACATATATTTCTTATTATCAGAGAGAACATAACGTGCCTGTTTCTCAGGAGAAGTAAAGATTTTAGTACTTCACTCTAAAAGGAATTTCTCAGGTGTGAGATTCCGGGAGAGTCATTCCCTGCTTGGGAAGACAGTTGCCTCCCGGGGCAATTCTTTGGCTTGTTCCCATAAGTGTCTCCTGCTCTGAAGGGTCCTGGGTGGAGGCCAGGCAGCAGCCGACAGCTGGAGGCTGTGTTCCCTGACAAGGGCTTGGAGGGTCATGCTCATGGTGGGAGTGGAGACTCAGAAATAGAAAGAAGGTTCTGGACAAGGGGGCAACCAGCATGGGCTGCTGCGTCTTCATGACCAAGCCTAGAGATGCCACAGGAGCTAAAGAGAGGTGGCTGGATCTCAGGAAGCAACACGGACACCAGCAGAAAACCCTAGGACAGTGAAGGCGGTAAGATCCCAGTGTGGGGTAACAGTGGCTGCGGCCACAGGTGGCTTTCCAGCTGTGCCTTTCCTCTCTCCCTCATTGCCTGGCATGTGATTGCTCAATGGATCCATCTTCCATAGGGCAGGAAGCAGTCCTGCCAAAGCAGGTCCTAGAGTGACATCAGAGCAGTCGATGGTAACTTGAGCAGGTGGTCTTCCTCCCCCAACCCAGTGTGTGGGCCATCCAGTTCAGCAAAGGGTGTCCCCTCTGGGGCACAGATGCACACTCTCAGGGAGAAGTCATTAGACATCTGAGGAGTGTGTGAGTGGGTGTGCTATTAAGAAACCCAACAAAAGGAGCAACTTGTGCAGGAGCAGTAGAACTAACGGAACAAGTAGAACAGTAATTTTAAATAAGCAGAATAAGTATCCTCAGGAGGGTCAGGAAGTAGGAACGAACAGCTATGAAGAACACTCATTAGAGGTAACAGGTATGAAAAATAGAATTGTCAAAATAAACACTCAATGCATGGGTTGAGAACATTGGGGATCCAGCCGCAGAATGAATTAGTGAGAGGGACACTGGGTCACTCTTTCTACAGTTGGTGTCAGAAAGGGAGAAAGGGACAAAAAGAATATGAGAAAATAATATGGAGGCTAGAATTAGGAGTGTCAATATTTTTTTCTAAGACTCCCAGAAAGAGGGAAATAAATGGAAGAGAGAAAATAATTGAGGCCTCTGATTAGATGACTGCATGGTGTGCCAAACAGGACAGATTCTCTCTCTCTCTCTCTCTGTCTCTCTCTCTCTCTCTCTCACACACACACACACACACACACACACGCCTAGACACATTGTAATGAAATTTAAAGACACCAAAGGCAGAAACATTTCCAGAGACAGAAAGCAGATGCCTGCAAAAGAGTTGGTTTTAAATAGACATTGAACTTCTCAACCACCATCAAGTTTGCAGGAAGACAATACAGTAATATCTGCAGGGTGTGGATGGAAAATATCTGCATATCTAGATTTTCTATAGATCTAAATTATTATTTAAATGTGAATAGGAAAAAAGAAATCCCCAGAGATACACAATCTCAGACACACACTACGTAAAGTCCCTTTTGGAAGACCCTGTAAAGGTGTCTCCAGGAGGAAGCAGTGAGATGTGGGGGAAGTAGGGTGAATGCATAACTCATTACACTTGATTATTGCCCAGATAAGTAATGGCTTAAAGCATAGAATAATGACATTGTGGACCTAAAATGTCAGACCACACCAACATTGCAGGAGTGTTGGTGTGGCTAGAAGAGGGAGAGCGGGGGAGATCAGAGGGAGGTGGGAAAATAAGTTTCTGTCTTATTCACGTGGAAGATACACATGTGGACAGGGATGCTCTTTTTTTAGAACTCATGAATTGCAGTCTTGGTCAGCCATTCCCCAATCTTTCACAAAGGCACCTGAAGCAAAGTAGTTTTTCTTAACAAATATCAACTGTTATGGACTGTTTGTGTCCCCCCAAAATCTGTACGCCGAATTTCTAACCTCTGATGTGATAGCATAGGAGGTGGGACCTTTGGGAGGTGACTGGGTCGTGAGCGTGTAGCCCTCATGAATAGGATTAATGCCCTTACTAGAAAAGACACAAGAGCTTGCTCCCGCTCTGTGCTCTCTGCCACGTGAGGATACATGAGAAGATGGCCATCTGCAAACCAGAAAGTGGGCCCTCACCAGATGCCAGCTCTTCCTGCACCTTGATCTTGGGTGTTCCAGCCTCCCAAACTGCGAGAGATAAATGTTTCTTGCTTAAGCCTCCCAGTCTATGGTAATTTGTCACAGCAGCCTGATTGGTCTGAGACACCAACCATACAGCCATCATTATTTTCCTCCTCCTCTTCAACAACAACAGTTCTGAATCATGCTCCTCATAAGAAAGACTCCAAGACAAATCCATTTCAGGAATTAGGGCTGAGAAAGTCTCTTTTCTGCCAAATTGGACCAAGTTGCTTTTATTATGTGAGAGCCAGGCCATCCCCTGCTTGTTCCCAGGAAGCTGAGGGCTAAGTTGTCTGGCCGGACACCATCCCTCACCGTGGCTTCATTTTTCTATATAGTTATTTTCCCTCTCTGCCCTTTCCATCCTTACCCCCATCTGCCCCCAGTCCTTCTCTTCTATTTACTCCTGCACTTCGCCTATTAAAGTTGTTTTTGATACCGCTTTTGAAGACCTTTTGCATGAGGTAGAGCTATATTGGTGTCTGTGTCTATAATAAAGTGGTGAGGAACTGGGCTCTGGAATCCCATATGTATTAGCCGTGTGATCTCGGACAAATTAGTTCTCTTCTCTGTGCTATAGGTTCTTCACCTGTAAAAGGAGAATACTAATAATCCTTGTATCAGGGGGTTGTGTGGGGAACTGAGATCACACAAGGAAAGGGCTTAGCACAGTGCCTATTAAGTGCTCAAATGTTTATTTTTGGATCAATTCTATATCTTCTTTCTGTCTTATGCTTTGTATTTCCCTGGGATGACACAACAATCTTGAAATGCATACTAGTGACTGTCTAGATGGCTTGTTTTGGGGCCTTTCTTCACAAGATAGAAAGTGATCTAGTCCAAATTTTAGAGAAAAATACATACATTTTATATATATATATACATATACATACACACACGTATACATGTATACTTACATGTTTACATGTATATTTGTGTGTGTGTATATACTGTGAACACAGAGAGGGGGCAGGGGCAGAGAGAGAAATGCAAGCTCCATAGTAGTGGCCTGAGGTTGACACTTTGGCACGCAGCCATTAACACATTCAGTTTGCAGTGATGTTGTTGCCATGCATGGAACCCACCAGATATTGTGTGGCTTCCCCAGTGAGGGTGTCTTATTTTCATGGTAGTGGGTGCTCTGTGAGGGACAGCCTTTGCAATAGCTCCAAACCCTCCCACCTCTCACTAGCATGACTCTGGCTTTAGGCCACTTTCTCCACTTCTCAAAGCATCCCCTTTATCATTCCATGCACAGGAAGGACTTTGAGCTTTGGAAAAGGAACATTAAACAGCAGGTTTTAACTTCCTCCTGGCTTCACAGAGCTGCAGTCCCTCCCCCATTGCTGGATGAGGACCCAGATCTGGCCCTGCTTCTGAGGCTCACATCCCCCACCACACACCGCCTCTCTCAGACCTCTGGGGCATGAAAACTGGTCCTGAGCTGGACAAGTGTGAACACCGAGCCCTTTGGGAAGGATCCCGCAGAGGTAGGGGCTGCAGAGATGAGCAGAGACACAAGTGAAAAGGTGAGAGGGAAGGCACATGAGGCTTTGAAGGCAGAGGACTGCCTGCCCAGCAACTGTTGCCTCTCCATGTGCCAAATGGAATCCATTCAGACATATGGAGGCCACAGTTGGCAGCACAGCAGGCTTCCTGGCCAGAAACTCCTGGAGAGTGGGGCTCAACTTGCCTCTAAAATGTACCAGCATGGCTACTGCATCTTTCTTGAATGTGCTGCAGGCATTTCAAAACCCAGTATGTGCATTCCCAAGCTGCTCCTCCTGGTCCTCCCTGCCTGGTGGGCACTTACCAGCACAGCTAGCTGCTAGCTTTTCCTGGGCAGGGTCTTGCCAGAGCAGGGATCCGGCTGTTCTGGGACTATAACCAGACTGTTTATGGGGACTGTGATTTGGGGGAAACCAAGGATCATATTTCAACACCTGGAACAGTTCTTGGCAGGTAGCAGGTGGTCAGTAATGTGGGTTGAATGAGTGGGGAGAGTTTTACAGAAAGCAGAATCTCTCTTCCGTTCTCAGCAGTCTCTTTTAGGGAGAGGCCTGAGAGAGTCAATGTTTGCATTTCCCTGGTCGTGGTAGCTGTGGCTTACCTCTCCTCCAGCTGCTGTGAGGGGCTGTTACAGCTCACAGCAGCCCCCCTTCTCTTGAGAATTGCCCTCAGAGACCACCACACTCAGGAAGTATGCACTCCCCACCTGAGGCAACGCATGGAGAGCGACTTACTGAGAGAGGGGCACAAAGCCCTTAAATGTCTCTGTGGCAGGATTTATGCTCCAGATCCCCCTTGGGCTCAGGCCAAGGCTAGATTTACCTGCGACCAGATACATTTTGCCCCTCCCCTTTCTTGTCCTGCATCCCTCTCTTCTGTGTACCTGAATCTCCCTCTCAGGCTCTGCTTCTGGGGAAACCCACTGACGACATTCCCTCAAGAGATTTCTGCTCTCGCTCTGAGCGCCGAACTGTCAAACTGGAAAGGGATCTTAGAGATCAAGCTCCTTTATTTGGAAGGTGAGGAAACTGAGGCCCAGGGACGGGGAAGGACATGACGCCAGCATAGGAGCACAACCCAGGCCGACTGTGTTCAACTTTGCGACTGCCTGAGTGCTTGGGGCATGGGAGATCTGGCCCATAAACCCACATGCAGTGGTGCTCGGTGTACCCTCATCCTCCCTGCAACCCCCCAGGGTTGCCAGGGCTGGGAGGCTCCAACCTTTGTGCCAGGACAGCTGGAGGGCCTCTGTTCACAGAAAGGAGACATGTCACTGTCCTGCCTCCACCTGCAAAAAGGATCCTGTGCCACACTGATGAGGCTGTTGCCATTTCTTTCCCAACTGCTATGGGTTGAATGTGTCCTCCAAAGTTTCATGTATTAGAAACTTAACCCCCACTGAGACAGCGTTAAGAGGGTGGGAAATCATATTATGGTAATTGAGAGGTGGGGCCTTGAAGGGGTGATCAGCTTGTGAGGACTGTGCCCTTGTGAATAGATTGATCCACTCATGGAGTCACGGGTGTGGTTCTGATGGCTTTACAAGGACAGCACTGCTCATCCATTCCTGCCATGTGACACCCTGCCTCGCTGTAGAGACACTACCAACAAGGCCCTCAACAGATGCACCCGCAGGATTATGGACTTCTTAGCCTCCAAAACTGTAACAAATAAAATTCATCTTCTTATAAATTACCCAGATTCAGGTATTCTATTAAAAGCAACAGAAACTAACTAACACACAAACCTTGAGGAAGAGGTCAGGCCCACCCCTGGGGTAACTGCACTGGGGCCCCATGCTTGGAAGTGGGAGGCACCTTGGAGCTCTCTACCTCCCTTTTTTTCTCATTATTAAAATATAATTTCAAAGTATTTGGTGGTCTCCAGCCTGACTAAGGTGCTGTGAGCCCAGAAGAGATATGATATGGGTCAAATTATGCCCCTCAAAAAGATACGTTGAATTCTTTACCCTGGTGCCTGTGAATATGACCTTACTTGGAAGGAGGGTCTTTGCATATGTAATTAAGATGTAAATTATGATGAGGTCACACAAGAGCAGGGCAGGCCCTAATCCAATATAACCAGTATCCTTCTGAGAGAGGAAGAGAGACACACAGTGAGAAGGCCATATGATGATAGAGGCAGAGACTGGAGTGACACAGCTGCACAACAGGGAATGCACAACAGGGAATGATGGCCACCATGAAGACCAGGAGGAAGTGAGGAAGGATTCTGCCCAGAGTCTCAGAGGCAGCAAGACATGGCTGACATCTCGATTTCAGGCTTCTAGCCTGCAGAACTCTGAGAGAACCGATTTCTGTTTCTTCGAAGAACTCAGTTTTTTATGGCAACCCCAGGAAATTAACACAGTGTTTTTTCGGCACCTCAGGTCACCATGCACGCTATTGTCCTTAGGATAAGCAGGCACTGAACGGGAGCCAGCAGGAGAAAACTAGCTGGCTATGGGTTCCAGGTTGGACTCCCAGCAGCCATATGGGAGCCAGCCTTTCCAGAATATGAGCCCAAGAATGAATGAAGTTCTCGCTTCTTCCCGGGGAGATGTTCTTGGGGGTTATTGTGAGGGGAAAGGGCTGAGGAGCCAAGCAGGGGGACAGCACTGCTTAGGAGTCAAGTTGTCTGAGGTCTAACCTGGGCTCCACCACGAGCAGCTGCGGGAATCTGGGGAAACCTTCACCCTGGGACTGCTCTCCTCCCTTATAAAATCAAAAATGTGCATCTAACTTGTTTCTCTGGGACTCCAATGAGTTAGTGATAGACTCTGCATCTGATACCATGACTTTCCTAAGCCTAAAAGAGACCACCCCATATAGTCCACTCTATCTTAAAGGGCTGCTTCTGTCCTGATCAGGCTTGATGGGACTTGTAGATAAGGAAACTCAAATCGGTTCCAAGAGGTCTTGAGTTCAGATTCTGAGCAGCCAATCTTTTTCTCCCTGTATTCTGTTCTGCTCCAAACTTCAGCTCCCTTCAAAATCAGCCTCTCCAGCCAGCCTGCATCTGTGCCTGAATGGAAGGTGCCCACAGAGACCCAACACAGCACCTCATTTTGGGCTCTCCATGCCTTTTTTAATCTGATGAAGCTGTTAGTTTATTAGACTGTTCCATGAATTTTATATAAAGACCTATGAGGAAATTGCCCCTCTCATGCTTACTAAATATGTTTTCAAACTTTTTCAAAATTACTTTTAAAAATTTTACTCAGTACAACCAATGAAATAATGCAAAGTAACACGTAAAAGGGTATTTTTAAAAGTTCATGGGAAGATTTGTATTATTGTTTAGTTCTATTTTTCCTCAAACTTTTTGAAGTACCCTTGTATAGAAAGAAATAAGTTTGACCATATCCACTTGCTTGCATCTCCAGCCCTCCCTTCCCTGATAACCTCCCTTCCTCATTCCTATGTCAAGTTAACTATTGTAGAGACTGCTGAAGACTTCTCAGTGTCCATTCTGCCTCTTTATCTTAGTTTAACAAACCCCCATTTTAGCTGGTATGTTGTTTCCCAGATAAAAGATTACATTTCCCAGCTTCCTTTGCAACTACATGTAGTCATGTTTCCAAATTCTGGCCAATGAAACAAAAATGGAATTGTCACATGAGACTCTCAGAGACCTCCTTTAAATAAGCAAGCCTTTCTTTCCCTCCTCACATCCTCCTCCTTGCTTCCTTGAATGTCCGTATGATGGCTGGAGCTCTAGCAATCATCTTGAACCATAAGGACAAGGTCCAGATCATGAAGACAAGGGCCATATCATGGGACAGTGAAGTGGTGACCCAGAAAGAGCCTCTGTTCCTTGTGACTTGTAGGGCTGACATACTGGACTGCCCACATAGAGTCTTCTTTTACATATGGAAAAATGAGCTTCTATCTTTCAAGTCACCTTTTTTCCCACGCTCTGTTACTTGCAAGCAAACCTAATTTTACCTGATAACAAATATTGACAACCTTTCACATATTTCTTCAGGCCATATAAATATGTACAAACACATATATGTACATATAAATGAATTGTTTTGTGCCCATTGTTTAAAAATAGAGTCAGTAAATGTCTCTGCTTTCAGCTTTTATCTCTTGACAATGCACTGTAAATAATGAAGTATTGCTCATAGTGGGCCAAAAAGCAAAATAATTAAAACTTGAAACAACCTGAAAGTCATCAATAGGTGACTGGCTGAATAATACTATTTAAAAGAATCAGTCATATCTGTATTCATTGATCTTTGAAAGCTTATCTCCCTTGATAATACATGTTTTGATCAATAAGATTGTAAAGAATCCATCAAGCTTCCCTTTAAACCCAATTCCAGGAAGCTCAAAGCTAAATTACTGCTCAGTTGAGGTAACTCTCTTCCTTTAGTAAATGAAACAATGGTCTTCTTTCTCCACATAATAACCAGTCTCTTTCTTATCTTTATTGTAGTCTTCCCAAACTACCATGTGTGTTTTGAGTCCTTTGTGCCAGTAAGTGGGACAAAAACAATAAGTTAATCAGTAATTCTGGCATTTAGTTTACTGCTGAAGAGCTCCAAAGCAATTGGAAAGACCAACTGCAAAGTAGCGTAGATACAGGGAACCGGCCATCTTTCAGCTCTTCTTCTGAGGAAGCGAATTGGCTCACAGCCCTGGACACTCTTCCCTGGGCTCATCTCTTCATGAGATGAGCAGTTCAAGATGAGAATGAAGAATTTTGGCTCCCAGATATAGCCAATACCACAGAGCGGTGGTTCATTGGGAAGGTGGTTCTCACTGGGAGTGTGGGACACCTGCACATTAAAAGCCCCCGCCTCTTCCCCTCCTACCTAAGATTCCCATTTGTCCCAGCTCTTATCTTGCAGAGGACCACTGCTGTAGAGTGCTGGACAGAAAGAACAAGCCTAGTGGTTTTAGCCTGCCTCCTCATTCTCTCCTTCTTTCTTATCCCCTCCTTATCTTCAGGCTCCTCCTGCAGTTTCTCTAAAGAATCAGAAGCAGTTATTACCATCAGAGAGTTCTGGACTGGGAGTGGTGGTTCTTGGCTTGAATTACCATTTACCTACCTGGATTAGATTAACTAAATACTTGCTAGATTTCTGGGTGAGTCTCAGGGATTAGCAGAGTACCTGGGCTTCTGCATTGGCTAAGCCTCCCTCGTTGACGCTGGCTGGTTGACACTCTTCCCAGCCCCAAGATGACTGGGCTGGGAGACTATTCTTGCTCCTGCCAACAAAATGTTGAAGCTTCTGATCTGGCCCTAGAAAAATAAGCAAAGGCTAGGAAGAAAGAAAATCATGTCTATCATCATTGATACCCTTTTCTTTTAAATTAAAAAAATTACTTTTATGGAGACAGATGTGTTGGCCGCTGGAAAGAAGAAAATTTAATTGATAGATCTGCTTAAATGGAATAAAAGAAAGTCTTGAAGAAGAAAAGAAATTTAGTAGGTTGATAGGATAATTCAAATGCTTGATTAGTTGCACTGAGGATGACCAGGGTTTAACATTAGCAGCTGCTAACTTGACATGTGATTTAGACTAAATCACTTTCCCCGTAGGCATCACTTTGCCCAAAAATATAATGAGGGGGTCTCTTGGGACCCTTTTGGTTTGAACACTGCTGAATTGTGAATAAGCTGGACCCATTTCAGATGCAAGACCTCTGGGCAGAGTTCCCAGATCTGTAAGCTAAGTCACCACTGCTTCTCTTTGGGTTGCTATAAAGTACAGATGATTCTATGGACCCTGAGACAAATGCCCAGCTGCCCCTGGGCCAGTCCTGTAGAGAAATTCTTGCAGAGCAGGTTGAGTTGGTGGGTCTGCATAGGGCGAGAGGCATCATTCCTTTTCTCTATCAGTGACCTGCTCAAGTGATACTTATAGCAAAAAACGAGACAGACAGGTAAGTGCTCCCAATTCAGTGTGATGTGAGATCTGTCAGGGTGTGGTGGGATCCTAGGGGAGATGCTGGGGATATATTAGCTGCCTCAGGAGAGATGGACCAGATCATCAAGGGCTATGACAGCAATGGACAGAGGGGCTTTTTGCCAAGGGAAGCAGGAGGAGAGGAAGGACAGATAGCAGGCTCGATACTGGGGTTCTTTGTTGCATGTAAAATAAATTGACTCTGGATAATACAGTCAGGAAAAGGAATTCATTGAAAGGTATTGAGTAGCTCACAGGATCCCTGAGAGGTATAAAGAATCAGGCTGGGGTCAAATGTGGCTAAATGGAGGCTGCACAAAGAGAACCACAGCCAGCCTTGTGCCACACAGGTAGGCTAGTGGGGATGCCCCTGCCACCATTAACTCACTGCTGGATCCTGGATGTTGCGTCTACATTCCACCACCACCACCACCCCCCCCCCACTATCAGAAGAAATTATCCTCTGTCTCTGCTTCATTGGGTCACTAACTTCCAAATGAAAGCCTGGAGAGCATTGGCGTGAGTGACCAAGCCTAGACCACCTGCCAATGCACTATCTGCATGGTTTATTGGCTTCTATGGTGGGAGACAGGTTGATAGAGAAGATCCTAAACGAAAAAAATGAGATACAGTCATGTGCTGCATAACAACATTTTGTTCAATGACAAACCTCATATGTAAAGTAAAAATATACCATATTTTTACTGTACATTTTCTATGTTTGGATATGTTTAGATACACAAGTACTTACAACTGCATTACAATTGCCTCCAGTACTCAGTACAGTAACATGCTGTACTGGTTTGTAGCCTAGGAGCCATAGACTATACCATATAACCTAAGTGTGTAGTAGGCTCTGCCGTCTAGGTTTGTGTAACTACACTCTATGACGTTCACACAACGATGAGCTCACCTAACAATGCATTTCTCAGAACATATCCCTGTCGTTAAGTGACGCATGACTATGTTCGGTACTCATTGGGATACTCTGCATATTTGAGATCCTTGGGACACTCAGCAGCCCCGTCCCCGCCCCCCCTAAAAAAGGGAGAGGGGCATATAATTACTAATAGGGCTAAATTAGGTTACCATTAACTTATCTCTCTTTCCAAGGCTTAAAGGGAAGAAGATTAGAAAGAGACTGAAGATCAAGTTACAAAGGAGGGAAAAAGTGATTTTGAGAGTCCTCAAGTTACATTAGTTACTCCTTAATTAGGATTTGAAACCAGTCAAAACTTGGATATAAAAATGTGATCAAACCTGGGTCCATCAGTGTTCCCTATGATTAGGTTGATGCGTATTTTAAAGAAGGAAGTGTGACCTGGGGTGCATTCCTCCACATCTCCTTGAAAGGACAGGAAATGGATAAGGGTGACCTGGTCTGAGATCTGTCATCACAAAACTTGGGAGATCCAAGACAGCTTTGCAGTAGGTCGGATGTCAGGCAAGGAACTTTCAGCTGCTCCAATGGGGTAGGAGGAACAAAGTAACTTCCATCCCAGTGGTAATCAATAGTCTGCCTATAAGCACGTAGCACTTTTATGAGAAGCATGGCCCTAACCTACACCACCTTTTTCCTAACCCTCTGACACTGTGGGAAGGTCTTCAGGCACTGTGCTTAGAGCAACCACATACATATATGTGCACATACATGTATGTATGAACACACATACACGCAGCCTCCTTTAGAGTAGAACAAGTCTTCCCTGGGACAAAGGGAACACAAAGAGTCAGGCCTGGTCATGAGCTGACCTTGAAGGGATGGGTCCATGACCTTTGCCTCCTCATCACTCTCTGGATTCCTGAGGAAGAGGAAGAGGTGCTCTAACAAAGAATCCATCTGGTTTTGCCTGGGAGGTGTGGAAGACTTCAGAAATGGGGCTACCTGGAAGTGAACCTTGAAGGAATAAAGGATATTGCTGCTTGGGGGGAGCAAGGGAGATGGTCCACATGGGGGGACAGGCATGGCAAAGGC
This sequence comes from Cynocephalus volans, assembly GCF_027409185.1. Taxonomy (NCBI): domain Eukaryota; kingdom Metazoa; phylum Chordata; class Mammalia; order Dermoptera; family Cynocephalidae; genus Cynocephalus; species Cynocephalus volans. Next base: position 51,958,296 of record NC_084470.1, read on the forward strand.
CCCAAGTCCCCCACCATGCTCTTGCAGTGATGGCTAGTGAAGGTGTGGTCCTTCCAATGATTCACTGAAATGTATTCTCAAGTCTTGCTACTGCCCTGGCCCTCCACACTGTGATTTGAAGACAAGTCAAATGATAACAGGTATTTATGGAAGCCTGAGATTTCATACCCAGAGATGTAAGGGTAATCTTGATAATGGAAGAGTTGCTACGAAACTTTCCAAAGCACCTGTGAGTTTTTATGAGTCAAGTGTGGTGATGGTGGCCCTCCCAGAGATAAGGTCTGTACCAAGTGAACTCACAGATCTAAAATCTTGATTCTGGTATTTTTTCACACTCTTCTGTAGGATGACATAGCACTAGGGTTCAAATTGTGGAATGTCACCACTGGATGGGGGTCCTGAGAGGCAGAGCAGGAGTGGGAGTCTCGGGGGGAGGGTGTCAGGATTTTACCTAAGGCTGCTCAGATAGCTGTGGCAGAGCAAGGTGTGATGTGAACATAGATGTGCTAGACCCAGTTCTTTCAGAAGCAAGACACAGACTGTTGAGAAAAAAAGGGGATTTGTTGCCTTACATCCTTGAAAAGTCTAGGTGCAGGCACAGTTATCAGGTACAACTGGATCTGGGCATTTGAATCATGCCTCCTTCCAGCTCTTGGCTCTGCTTCCTTTTGGGTTGCCTTCATTCTCAGGCAGACTGTCTCTCATGGTGGCCTCTGGCACGTTCACATGTTCATTCTCACAGTTCCAAGGTCAGCATAAAGAACGTGTCTCAGCAAGCATTCCAGGATGAACTCTGATTGGATAACTCAGGTCATGTGCTCATCTGTGAGTCAATCACTGGACCAATGTTATGAAATCTGCTAATTAGGCTGGCTTGGGACTAGGTAAACCTCATTGTTCCAAAACACTGGGATTAAGAATGGAGATGTGTGAGATTTCCAAGGAAAACTGGAGAGTTATTTCTGACAAAAGTAGATCTGACTGCTTGGAAGACATAGATGCCCATTATATCGGTTTATCTAAATCTGAGTCCTATGTGTTTTCTCTACACTAGTTATAGGAGCCTTAGCTTCCCTGACACTGGAGAGCCCCACCTGTTCTTTCCAGCACCCAGGCTTGCCTTACATACCCAGGTGCCCAGAAAACTCAACCAGCGGGCATTTGTCCTTGCCAGACTATTCAGGGAAAGGGTGGGAGGTGGGAGAACAATTGAGTTTGCCCTAATACATCATTCTACCCCAAATGAAAAGATTAAGCAACTTATTATTTTAACTTCATAACCCATTAAAAGAAAATGCATAGTCTTACAGTCCTCCTTGATTGAGACTAAGTGCCTCATTAATTCTTGATTCACCTGCCAAGGGAGCAGAGGACGGCAGTGAGGCTGGTGCCTGGGGACCAGCAGCCTGAGGGTCCCACCCGGGACACGCATCCCAGGGAGCATGAGGGCACTGGAGCACATTGCCTGGCACTCTGGGGCAGCACTTGCCTGTGCAAAGTAGCATCCTGCGGTAAAGACTGTGCAGAGGCAATAGATGTAACATAGCTGCTTTGTTAGAGCTCTGCTTCAGGCAGAATGTTTCACAGGCTGTGACTGAATGTGAAAACTTGGATTTTTGGCAACTTGGATTTAATTGTCAGGCTGCAGGGCTTTTCTGGATACATCATTGGGATTTTCACGACAGGCTTGGCACTGGAAATCTTCCAGCTGGGGGCCCAGAGAGGGTAAGAGATTTGTTTGACATCACACAGCCATAAGTTGAACAGTAGCTGGGACACTCCTCCTTTTTTGTGCCCCTATATTTTAGTGCTCTTTCTGCCTTTCTGACTCAGGGTTTTGTGATTTTACCACAGAGATACACTGTTCCTGTGGGAGGTATGGCTGGTTCTCTGGGTGCCCCAGCTGGTTCTCTTTTCCCATAGGCCTATGGCTCTTCACAGCTGTGACTCTCCACCTGGGGGCCTTCTCTGGCTGCAGAGCCATGCATGGCTAGTACACAGGAGTTAACCATCCCAGAGCAGCCTTCAGCCAATGAAACATGAGAATTGGTAGACAAACACCCAACTCCTCCTCCCTGGGTGGGACCACTGAGGCATGTTCTTCACTGTTATTCTCAAAGTGCGGTCCCAGCATAACCAGGGAACTTGATAGAAAGTTCTTGGGCCCCTCCCATCTCAGACCTACCAAATCAAAAACTCTGAGAATGGGGCCCAGCTGTCAGTGTTTTAATATGCTTTCCAGGTGATTTTGATGCACTGAAAATTGGAGAATCTATTCTACAGTCTCCCTAAGCTTCTTCCTCAAAGCCCTGGTTGCTCCAGTGATAACCTGCTTATTAGTGTGGCCTGCTTGGTCTCTCTGCTTCTCTCTCATACTCCCCCATTCCTCTACCAATGCCTTCTGAGATCATCTCCCAAATAAACTACTTGACCTCAAATCCTTGTTCCCCTGCTTCTGCAGGAACCCAGGTGGTACAAAGGGCCCCAAACACATCTGAGGTGTCTTTTTCTTATAACCACAGTTGGTCCTGGAAACAATGTGGGGTGATGAAAAGCCCTTATTAAGTAACATTGGCTTGGACCAGTAATTTAAGCTCTTGAAGCTCTAATTTTCTAACCGAGAGCCTGAATTATTTGGACTCAAGGCCTAGGAGTCAGAAGGTGGGTGGGGTTTGGCATTAATTCACCACCAACACATCCATTAATATTTGGGGCCTGAATGATGCCCAGTGGAGTCAGGTAGATCCCCTTCTCCAACACATTTCTGCATCCAAAAATTTCCCAAAAGCCATGAGAGCTCCAGAAGAAAAGTGACTGGCATGCCAGTTCAAAGGTGAATTGAATTATAGGGAACTAATTACAGGAGAGGGTCACGGGCTCCCTGAGGGCTGGAGACTTCTGTCCCAGTAAGCTGGATTCTTCTGGAGGACCCACTGGAGGAGACTGTTGGTCCCAGGTTCAGTGGACACCCAGATCCACCTCTCTGAGGTCACGTGCCAGACCAAATAGCTGTGAGCATGCATCGTAATCATAAGCTATGCATGAGCAGTGACATTAGGGGCTCGGGCAGTTTTACTGTGGGACACCCCACTGAGGACAATACAGAGAGCTAAGCATCCTGTTTCTCACCACAGGAACTCATTGTGACAAGTGAGGTTGGTCTCCACCTGAGATCCCAGAAGTGGGCAGCTCAGCAGTGACAAAGTACGACTCGAATGCCAGCAGAAGTGGGTGGCTTGGTGAAAGCCTAATTCCTGTGATCTTGCCAGAAGTTTTAGAGGTGCCACAGATCACTGGCTCTCCCCTCACCCCAGAGGCCCGCAGACACCAAAGTAACTAGAGCCAGAGGCTGGCCAGGATGTTGGGAGCCAGCAGTTACCGAGCTCAGCTTCAAGTCAGGCTTCTGCCACCCAGCTCTTTGACAGGCACAAGAATAAAAAGTGAGTCTGTATTTTTGAGGAAATTATGGGAATTTCTGCTAATAAAGTGTATAGAGTGTTACAATTTGGAATATTCATATGTATGCAGGGCCTTCAAAAAATGGAAAGATTCATATTATCTTTTAATTCTACCTTTCCATGAACTTTTTTGAAGTACCCTCATTTATATACACACTGTATATACATTCATATATATATATATATTTACACACACACATATATCTCTCTCTACTTATACACATACACAACACTATGGAAACCTGCAACACATAAGAAGGCATAGAAACCTCAGCTGGCTCTTGTGGAATCTGAGTAAGCTAACAGTAGCATAGCTGCTCGACTCAGTACCTAGCACAGAGTAGATACTCAATGAAAGCACCTCAAAACCCCACAAAAACCTGCTAGTGCTCTGTAGCAGAGTTACTCTCAAAACATGTCAAGAATATCTCCGCAATGGCAGAGGATAGCCACGTGGAATGCAGTGAGGAGCAGAACGTCCCAGACACATGGATAGAGGAATCTGAAGCATAGAAGTCCAATCGGCAAAGTCTGAACTCTAGCGCCCCACCCCACCCCCCACCGGGGCCTCCACAGTCTGCCTCGCAGGCTCCATTCACAGGGACAGGGGTGGGAGTGGCACCCCTGGACTGTGCATGGGGTGACCTGGCCCCCACACTTTCCACTTTAAGCCTGGTGGATTAAAAAATCCAATGGAAACACAGGATTCCTGGTGTTAGCTCAATGCTCATTGCTATCAAAGCCAAGAAAAAAAAGCTCACAGCTTCTCAAACAGTGTTAGCCTCTGAGACCCTGAAGACACACTTCATATTTTTCACAGCTAGAGTAATAATCCATCCCACACACCAGCATGTAAACTGGCTGTTCCTACCAAGACACCAACCAGCACCAATGTGCGGTGAAGCAACTCTAAAAAATGTACCGGGGTCACCAAATCACAAAAATCACTTGCTTTATACAACACAGAGCTGCTCTTCCCACTTTTCAATTCTATTCAAATGGAGGAGTGGAATCGGCCACGACAAAGCACTCACTATAAACTCCACACATGCTGCCCTGCACGCATCACCCTGTCTTAAAATACAACTTTGCTGGAATTCCCTTCTCATCCTTTACAGGCAAGAATTAGTGATGGGATGCTCCCACATGTAACGGACAGGAATGCGGCCTTCCAAAAGGCCCACGTTTATCTAGCCAGTTGGGGGATGGGGGGGCGAGGGTTTCTGCGGCACAACTGAAGTCCAGCAGACTCAGTAGCCCTGGGTGTGTATAAAAATGCTAATTTCCTTGATTTATTGAGTGCCAGGCAGGGTGATGGGTGCTATCATACGGTGTTGCTACTTGTCACAACATCCTTGGAGACTGCTAATTACTTGTCCTATGATCCTAGGGTGTATAGGAGTCTCCAGGTCTCTAAGCCTGTTGTTAGTGAGAGCCTACAATGTGCCCCCCCCCGCCGTGCCAGCTGTTTACACATTGTACTTCTAATATCGACTGATTCATGGTTGCCAGCCTGTGGTCTCACAAATAAGGCGAAAAATGAAGCCGATATTAACTGTGTTGCTAACAATTACTATAGAGGAAAGTGAGGATACCCATTTAAAAAGAAATAAACTAATACTAACTGCTTCCAAATATGATTGGTAAACAGATAATTCTTTCTAGGAAAGTAAGTATTTTATCATCTTGGCTCTTAACAGCTTTATCGAAGTATATTTTACATATCATAAAATTCACCCATTTCAAGTGTACAACTCAATGCTTTCTAGTAAATTTAGAATTGTACAGCAATCACCACAAATCAATTTATAACATTCTCATCCCCTAATAAGACCTCCTGTGCCAATTTACAGTTAATCCCCATTCTCGCCCCAGCCCCAGGCAGCTACTAGTCTATCTTCTTTGTGAATTTGAATCTTGGCTGTTTTTTAATGCAATATTCTCAGTCTCTGTGTTCTCATTTTTCCAGCTGGACATTAGGCAAGAGGCAGCATGGCATGGTGGAAAAAGCGCAGACCAGGAGCCAAGTGAAGATCTGCTCAACTGGGACACTCGCCAGGTTAATGGAAATGGGCAGGTGACTCCTTTTGGGTCTCACTTTATTCATTGATAAAGTAGGCATCACAATTCCAGCTTTGCAAGGTTGCTGAGAGATGACTGTGAAAACAGTCTGTGAACTAGTTAGGTGACATTACCCTGATTTCCAAAGAGACAATCGAGGCTTAGCTGGTTAAGTCATTGTTCCCATGTCACTAGCTAGAAAGTGACGAAGTAGAGACATACACTTAGTCTTTCTGGCACTGAAGATCATGTGTTTTCTAGTACACCTCACTGGTCCCCCAAAATGAATCTGATATTGAGTTGAAATACTTTTTTTCAAGTGTCTCAGCTGCACAGAATAATTCCACATTGAGCTTACATATGATTTACCTTCAGCGTAACCAAGGACTGCTGATTCCCTAGCAGCGTTCACTGGCAGCACCCTGGACAGGCACATATGCAGCCAGCAGAATGGAGAGTCTCCTCCAAGTTCACAGTTTGTCTGTGGGTTCTCTGAGGTCCCAGGTACGTGGTATGGATGAAGCATCTATCCAAGGTGCCTCTCATCCAAATGCTCCTTCCTGTCATGCAGCATTTCCATTTCAAACTGGCTCATAGCAACTGTTCTTAATCAGGGAGGGTTGCTCTTCCCCTCTTGGATTCTCCAGCTCCGTCAGCCAAACACACAGGACTCACCTTCCACAAGCACAGGTGACTCTCATGAGAGGCAGACTCACATTCTGCAATTCTGACCTTGGTAACCAGACTCTAAAGTCATCTGCCATTGGTCATTTGCCAGAGTCGACCAACAGATTCTGTCCCAGGAAATAAAGGAGCCACGGTTCAAGGTTTCTGGAACTTGAAACCTCCAAAATCACTATTCAGCTCAGTACATTTTCCAAAATGATTACCTGAAAAAAATTAAAAGCCCCAAACCCAGGATCTCCATGAAATTCTGAACTTGCCTATAAGGAGTAAGGCAGAAGGCACTTACTAGAGAACTGGATTCTGCCATTGGCTCTACAACCAATGCCCTGCAAGACCTTGTGTGATCACTTCACCCACTCCGGGACACAGACTACTCCTCTGCAACATTAGTTTGGTCAGGTCAGTTTTTGTTGTTTTGTTTAAGTTATTTTCTATAGCATTACTCCAGTCCACCCTCTAGCCCCCCAACACAAAGTTCTGTTTTTATACACTTTATATACTCGTATTTGGGCTTTATGCAACATTTTACTCAAAAAAAAAAAAATCCCACCGATAAAAAGAATGGAAAGTTTGGGTTTGTTGCCTCCAGCTCTAACAAATAATTTAAGACTTTGTAAAAGATTTCTTTCAAAGCCGAGCACCATGCCTTCAATTTATGTAAAATAGCACTTGGTCAACAAGCATTCTACAACTTTCTTTGCAGACACCATTTTAGGAATTCACCAATGGATAAGCCTTTGGAAATTTTACTTGGAACAACAGATAAAGTAACAAACACCATGGGCATCTGTATAGCACTTTTCAGCCACTACATTTGTTAATATGTTTTAGTCCTAGCTGTCATCTTAAGTGCAAGTTACTCACGGAGGATCCAGTAACCAGAGGGTCTCAACAAAGCCAGTGGAATAGGCACAGCACAAAATGCAGAAGGTTTGTTGGTAAAGCTGCTCCAGCGTTTAGGCTAGTGTCTTGTTTATTCCTTCAGATCCAGGTTCGTACACTTTCAGCCATGGATGTATGCAGGACACCCTCACTGACGCCTGGGGGTGTGAGTGTCTCTGTGTGTGTGTGTGTGTGTGTGTGTGTGTGTGTGTGTGTGTGTGTGTGTCTGTGTGTGTGTGTGTGTGTGTGCGCGCGCCTGTGTGTGTGACAAAGATAGGGCCTGAGAAGTGGGGGGGAGAGAGAGAGAGAGAGATAAAGGCTCAGAGAGACAGAAATGTATTCACAAAGAGAAAATAGAAATAGACATAGACAGAAGAGAGACAGAATGAAACCAAACCTGTAAACACAAAGATAGATGTTGAGAGCAGGGGAGACAGAAAAATAGAAAGACACAGAAAAAGAGAAAGAGATGTAGTAAGCCAAAAAACAGTTTGTTGACAGTAGCTTAAAAAAGACTTAAGAGAGTTAAGAAACTTATTAACAGAACACAATGTGTGGATCTTACTTAGACACTGACTTGAATTAACAAACTATAAAAAATATGGATTCAGTTGCGGATACTTGAACACTGCCTTGATGGTTGATAATACTAAGACATTATTGCTAACTTTTGAGTGTGTAAATGGGATTGTAGTTACAATTTTACAGAGCCCTTATATTTTAAAGACGTCTTCTGAAATATTTATGTGTGAAATGGTACAATGTCTGAGCTTGCTTCCAAATAACATGGGGAGGACTGGGGGAAGATATGAATGAAGGATTATTAAAACTGGGTGATGGGCACACGAGGGTTCATTAGATTATTCTGCCACTTTTGTGTATGTATGATATTTTTCATAGTATGAAATTAAAACAATATTTGTTGAATGCCCACCATGAGTCAGATGCTGTGTGGAGAAAGGAGATATGGTGGACAAGACAGACATAGAGATGGAGGGATGGAGACAAAGACAGAGGCAGCTAGAATCCCAGAGAGATAAAGGAGAAAGAAAAAGAGAGAACAAGAACAGAGGGGCAAGTGCTGTGCTCAAAGCCATGTGCAAAAGGCAGGCTTTATCCCAGTGATGTTGGGATCTGACAAATTTTCCAGCATTCCTGTGCCATCCCAGGCTGGGGTTAAAAATGAGATGACTTGGACAGAACCCACTCCACCTACCATCAGCCAAGGCAGGAGTTCAGCTCCTGGCAAAGCCTCTCGTATTGTGTTACTGGGAGTCCTTTGGGAGCTCAAGCCCAAGTCCACTCATCCACAACATGGTGTCCCCCCATTCCCCCTGACTCTTTTACTAGCTCTTGGCCCAAAGTGCTGCCTCTGTGGCCACCTCCATCCTTCCCTCTCACTGGTCATTGGGTTTTTCCTGGTCATTGCTCCCATTTCCAGTGGGTACTTCTATGCACAGCAGACACTTCATCCTTCCCTCCTACAGGTCACTGAGGCCTGTCCTGGGCACAACCATGCCTGCTGGACATTGCCACCTCTGCCAGGTTTTGCTTCCACCCCACAATGACAGCCACCACCCTGGCTAAGCAAGTGCTGGAGCTCTCCACGTGACACAGTGCCTAATGATGTGTGGCAATGTAGAGGACAGGACAGTGTTTCTCCTCCCTGACAACAATGGAGGCCAGGAAGAGCCAGAGCAGGGCTGCTCATGCTCCAGTGCCTCACAACTCTTAACTCAAGCATCCTCTCATCCAGGACACATGAATCCCAGACAAATCCCAGAAACAGCCATCACACTGCACTCTTCTAATAACCAAGGCCAAGCAAGACCTGTCCTGCAGATGGATTAGTTGGGATTCTCCAGAGAAACAGAGTGAACAGGTTCTGTTCATACAGAATGAGATTTATTATGAGAGACTATCTCATGCGATTATCAGGCTGAGAAGTCCCCTGATCTGCTGTCTACAAGTTGGAGGGCCAGGAAAGCTGGTCATGTATTCCAAGCCCAAAGGCCTGAAAGCAGGGGAGGCAATGGTGTAAGACCCAGTCTGAGTCTGAAGGCTCGAGAACCAGGAGCACTGATGTCCAAGGGCAAGGGAAGGCTATTGTCCCAGCCCAAGCAAGGAGCAGATTTGGCTTTCCTCTGCCTTCTTGTTCTATACAGACACAGTAGGCTGGATGACAGCACATCAGTGAGGGTAATCTTTATTCAAGTCTACCAATTCAAACACTAATCTCATTAGAAATACCCTCACAGACACACCCAGGAACAATGTTCTACCAGCTATCTGGGTATCCCTTAACCTAGTCAAGCTGACATAAAATTATCATTCGCAGATGGCTTCCCTCCCTCCAGGTTCTGTGGTCTCCAGAAGGCCTGCCCCTCTACTTCCCACCCCCAGATGTCTTCAGCTACACAGAGACCGAGCTTGGTGGAAAGCAGACCCTTCCTACACACAGTATCAGGAAGCAGGAGATTTCCGAGTGAGAACATTACAGTCCCTTCTGCCCTATGCCATCACATTCCAGAGCCATGGCACTGCCATAGCTCCATCCTTTTCCTAGGAATCTTCCTCCCTCTGTATTAAATTCAAGGGGATGTTCTGAACCTGCTGGACCCTGTAGTCTATCCGGACTTAATCCTCTGAGACCTAAGAGAGAGAGAGATCTTCCAACAGAGGCAGAAACATCCAGCAATGAAGAAATATTTCCTCAACCCACATCCTAACAGTATGGATGTGTGCAAAGGGTGCTGTGGTACAAAGAGAGGTATTTTATCCTAAGGAATGAATAAATCCATATGCTGCTCTTTCATGTTTAAGGAGAAAAGAACGTTGACATTCACTGAGGTAATGCCTGTAACTGATACTGAGCCCTTGACTTATGGGATCTCTATAAATAAGTAATCCCTTTCCAAGTTCTATCCTTTCCTCTTACTCCCCACCAGGAAGATCTTGTCCCTGTAAAGCAGGCAGATCTCCTGGTTGCAATTCTCCCAGAGGAAATTTGCATTCTAAACCTTCTTTCTGCATTTGGAGGATGATTGAGAAACAGGTAGATGGAAACCAATAAAAGGCTGACAAATACTCTAAAAAAGAAAAAGGGAAGCATAAAAGAAAAACTCATCTTGGGCTCTATCCCAGCAAGATCCCTGGAGATTCTTGTTTCCTTGGTCTGAAGCTGGCTTGGGTAAAAGTACTTTTTGCTGAGACTTAGCAAGTGTTTATTGCACATCTACTACGTATTAAGCATCATGGTAACTTTCCCATCCTATGAGATGAGTGTTATTATTTTAATAATTAATACTTCTTTTCTTGCAGAAACTTGGAAATTTATGATTTTTTATTATTAAATTTACTTATTTATTATTATTTTTATATTCTAAGATGTTGTGGAGCAGTTGGGAAGGAAGGGGAGAGGGGATGGGGAGGGGAATATGGTGGAAGGAGGAGGAAGGCGGAGTGTGGTTGAGGCCCATGGAACCCCCCTCATTCCAGCAGGGGAGCCCTGGGTGCCTCCAGTGATGGCTCTGTGGTCATTGCTGGGCTGGTTGCAGATGTCAGGGTGGTGTGGCTGTGTCCCTCGGCCCTCCCCCAACCTCAACTTGGGAGCATGGGGGGCTTCCAGTCCTTCTAGGTTTTATAGGTGTTCTTTGCTGGGGTTAGACCTTTACTGGTTAATATCATAATTTTGTCTCTGATCCGTGAGAGTTTTTTCTTTTCTTTCAGTTCTGTGTTGGATTATTCGCTATTCCCACCACTTAAATTCTGCACTGGAACTAATTTGTTGTCCTTTGCTTACTTCAAAATGGGGGAACTTCCTGTGGGAGCCAACACTTGAGCCCTGTGGTTGAGCTAAATTGCTGCCTTGCTGCTGATTCCCTGGAGAAGGCTTTTTGTGCAGCTCAGGTTTTAATTGTTGACCTTGTAAGCACATCCAGGTCTTGTGAGGTCTGGTACACCTGGGTTGTGTGGAAACTCTGGTTAGGGCCTGAGTCTTTTCAGCAAACTACACCCCCTGCAGTTCTTTATTCCTGACCAGTCTCCACTGAGTGGTCCTCTGCTGATTGGAGGGCAGATCAGCTTTCCATGCTGTGCCCCAATTTTCTCATGGTGGGCCCGTCTCCCCCACCCCCCCACCCCCTTCTCCAAACACTTCCCATGGGATGGGCCATGTACCAGTTTCTTGTGATGATGCATCAGCCTCTGAGTGGCTCCTTTTTTCAGTTGTCTGTGGCCCCTCACTCCTATGTGGGTCCACAGGAAACTTGTTAGTGGTCTTACTGGCCTGGAGCCTCCAAGCAACCTCATACAAAGGGCCCAGCAGTGGCTTTTGCCCAGCTCTTGCTTCATGTTCTCACTAGGGCCAGCCTTGAAGTGGTCAGGGCTCGAAATGGTGGCAGTGATCCTTTCTTTCTCTTATCGTGGCTTCTCCTGCCTTCATGAACTCTGTAGGTCTCTCCTCCTCTTCCTCTGAACTCTAGCAGTCCCAGCTTGGCCACTAAAATGGGTTGATTGTTGGAGAGAGTGATGCTGGGGACCATCTATTCCACCATCTTGGTTCCAAATCCCAATAATTATTACTATTCTGATAGCAGCTAGCATTTATTGAGCATTTGCTACATACCAGGGGTTGTGCTATGTGCTTTATACACGTTATCTAATTTTCACAGTAATCTAACAACGTAGGTACTTTTTTTATTCCCATCTTACCAATGAGAAATTGAGGTCTGGGGAGAGTTGTCGGTCCCAAATCTCACCTGTTGACACCTTATTGCTTTGGTCCTTCTGACTCAAGTTTGAGTTAGTAAATGCTTGGTTATTGTGGCTCAAAGGCTCTGAATGTTGTGGCTGTACAGCTTTAAGAAACCTGGTATGAAGCTCTGATGCTACTTTCATTTTCTAAGGCAATGACTGACTCAGTCAGAACAGAAATAGGCAGCAAAAAGGATTTCCCTGTTGCAAGCAGAGCACATTAGCCATATTTGAGACACTGAGACACCCTGAGATAAGCAAACACCTGTGTCTCATCCCCTCTTTGTGTAAGCTCCCTGGAATCCCATGACCCTCTTCAGGCCAGATGGTTTTTGACAATCTTATGTCACTCAGCTATGTCAGTGTAAAACTGTCACCATCATTAGCCCCAGGTGAAGAGCAGGCATGTAGGAGGTGATTCCTTACCATATCCTTCATTTCTTTCATCCATCTTTGAAGGTTGAGATTTATCTTTATATTTTATTGTATCCCTGAGTCTAGTCACAGTCCCACTGATCATATGATATCTCCACCATCAAAGGGATTTCCCAAATGCACGGATGGGGCTCTATCCCAGCAATCCCATTCTAGACCTAGAAGTCTGAACATCCTCTATAGACTCTCCCAGACTCCCAGCTCATCCCCTCATTAGTTCTGCCAATTCAACCAGGGAGAGGTACCAGGTATCATTAGAGACTCTTAAGGTCTCCTAAAGCTCAGCGACTTGAATTGTGGTCCATAGACTAGTGTGGTCAGCATCACTTGTTAGACCTCTAGAATCTCAGGCCCTGCTCAAATCTGCTGAATCAGAACTCATTTTGAACAAGATCCCATATGATTCATATACATACGAGTTGGAGAAGGATTGCTAAGCCAGTGGTTCTCAATCCTGGCCACACACTGGAACCATCTGGGGAATTTTTAAAAATACCAATGCCCAGACCCACCTCCTAGAGATTCTTATTTCCTTGGTCTGGAGGTGGCTTTAGTAAAGGAATATTAAAAAGTCCCCAGGTGATCCCAATGTGCAGCTGGGGCTGGGAACCACTGGCTTAGAGAACTGGACAATACCATTTTAGCTACATTGATGAAATCAAGAGGAGTAACCCACTTGCAGGAGTCCTATCACTTGGGATGAATTCCTCCCAGGACTCTGACTCAGGATCCAGCCTCTCCTCTTTGTCCCTGGCAAGGAGAAGCAGAGACCTCACTTCTCTTCTGCAACAAAGGAGGTTTCTCTGGCATCATATCATGTGAAGATGGGAGGTGGGAGAGCAGGGATCTCCAGTGGAGTGCTTTCACTGTCCTGTGGCCAGGTAGACACAGTCCCTGGGGAGAAAGGAGGCATTACTGGAAGTTCATCTGAAGGTCAAATGCACATGAGTGCCTTTCCTGAAGGCTGGAAAAGCAATGAAAGGAGTTAGATTTGGGCTGCTGCCTGCCCTTGCTCTAATGGGAAAAACAGAAGTTACGCGGTGGGAGGAACATGAGGAGTGGGTGTCGATGGCCCTCCTGGCTTTTGAATTGCAGCAGTGGGGGCAGCCACTCTCCCTGCTCCCCTCACTGGGCCCTGCCCATACCCTGTGTCCCTGGAGGGGCGCTAGAAATTCACCCACTGCAGACGCCCCACATCAAGGCGGTTTCCTGTGGGTAGTTATTTTGGGAACAGGAACTCGGATGTTTGGGTGGAAGAGGGGCAGCCAAGGGCCTGGAGGCAGGCGAGTGAGAGGAGAGGGCCAGCAGCTCAGCGACACTGAAGTGGCCTCAGTGCCCAGACACAAGGCAGCCTCTGCTCCCTGCACAAAGGCACGGTCACGTGGCCACTGGGGCCATTGTCCACGCTGCCTCAGGTTTCAGGGAACCAGAAGCTGGGAGGACCAACCTTTTTTCTTTTTCTTTTCTTTTTTCTTTTTTTGGTTTTAAAGCAACAGGAGCAAAGGCCAACAGCATTTGTTGACCCCAGAAGGGGGATCTACACATCCACACGAGCCAAACAGACTTCTCCAAGTTTGTTTTTCTGACACATTGGAAACCACACAGTTCAGAGAAAATTCATCTCACATGCTCCAGCCTGCTTTCCCGGAATGTGTCCAGGGACTGCTGTGTCAACACTGCCAAACTCAGCAAGCCTCCCTTCCAATGGGATGGTGGGATTTGCCAAGGAAAAAAATCAGCCCACATCCTGGGGGTGGGAGGGGGGGTGGAGATTGTGTATAGTTCAAAGGGAGGGTGGGCTTCCAATTGGACAAGGCACTTCCCCGATTACACAGTTGTCACTGACCCCTCCAAAGGCCACCGCCACATCCCCTCAGGTTCCCTGTTCCCAGACAGGGCTGCGTTTGTGTGCTCAGCTGCTGACTGTCCTAGCTTAATCACCCAGGCTGGGTGAGTGGGGAGAGAGGGAGGAGACTGGGGTTGAGGATGTTTCTCAGCCTTGCTGAACTCTGCCCTGAGGCAACCTGGCAGAACAAGAAAGGGCTTTGGCATCACCCAGACCCAGATATAAATCCCCATGTAGGGACTCGGCTGTAAATCCCCATACAGGTACCTACATACTAGCTGTGTTGCCCTCCAGCAAGGGTGACAGCTTCCTGCTTGCAGAGACATTACAAGGAGAGATGGGGCTAAGGATGGTGAAGGCTCTTATTAGAGGGTGGGGACCTGATAGATGCTGATTGAATACTAGTTCCCTCCCACCTGTTTGTCCTAGGAGGCCTGGGCAGCAAGGCAGAGGCAGGAGGTCTGCCTCTCAAGCTACAGCCTGAGGCCATATTCTTTTACTTTTTCAGCAGACAGAGGACGACTGCCCCCACAACTGAAAATATTTTGGTTATGGAATTTCATGATCAAAATGCCCTCCAGACATCAGGTACAGCAATGAAACTTCTTTTCTTTTCCCCAGGGAATAAGCCCCAGTTCTGCTGGGCAGCAGGAAACTTCATTCAATTCACGTAATGAATATAGTCATTTCTAGGGTCAATTTAGGATCTGCACTTTGCAATTTGGTCACAGTCTAGCCTAAAATAACATGGTGGGGTTTCTTGCTTTTCCTCCTTTTTCTGAGGCTGGGCTCTTAGGAGCAGGCAGTGAGTGGCGGTCTGCGGTGATCGGCTGTGAGTTGCATGGGAGCAGCCACCTTGTTCTTCTCTGCTTTGGGCGCCTGCATGAAGAGTGGCAGCCAGCTTCTCCATACAAGTGAACAGGAGATGGGCAACCCTGCTGAGGCATGCTGCTCATGTAATTCATACTCTGGGGGTGGCCAGTGGGTGTTCTGGTCTCTAAAAAGCTCTGTTATAAACAAATCAGCCACGCCTCCCTTTGGCCCCCCACCATTTAAACCACACCATTTTTTTGGTATGTGTCTCCTTGAGTTACCTTACTCACTGGGCAACTTTCAAGGCAGCGTGCTGGCTCTTTCCACTGGCAGATGTGGGACTTGCAGAGCCTCCTCCACACCACTCCCTGGCCAGGGAAAGTCTGCTGCCTGACTCCCTTCCTTCCCTGCACCAGCTCCCTCACACTGCTGGCTCAGCTAGGTACCTGGGTGAGACTGCCATCCTCAGAAACCTCCAGAAGAGAAGCAAAAAGCCTTCACTTCTCTCTCAGCTCTCCCCAAACCTCATGAGGAATCCTCTTCTGTTTCTTGCTTTTTGCTCTGATGATGATGGTGGCAATGACAACCTCTGTGTGTGTGTACAATGAATGGAATGTATGGCTACTCATTCTTGATCTTTAAACTCTGCTCTTCCTCTGTCAGGCAGAGGGAAAACCCGGTTTTGTCTCCTGGGACCTTTTTCAAACTCCGAGCTGTGTTCTTTAGCAACTTCAGAGTCAGGGGTCTTTTCTCTCAGTGTTGGGGGCATCTCTGCACCAATGGATGATCTTGATTTTAGGGAAAGTTGGTGGAAAGTCCCAATGAGAAGCCATATGGAATCGAGAAAGGGAACATTTAATTAACATTCTACATATCAACCTACCACAGTTACATAATTTTAAAGTTAACTGGTTTCAAGTTGTCTACTAGCCACTGGCAACCGTCTCATGGCATGACCTTGGGAACATTGCTACAGATCTCTGAGCCTCAATTTTCCAAGGCTGGATCACCTCTAAGGCCCCTTCCAGCTCTAAACTTCTAACATGCATGTGTTTAAGATTCTGGACAAGCTTCTGTGTGCTGAGCTCTGACATCCATGTGAAATATGGTGAGTCCCCATCAGACTCCAATTTCTCTAGTAATGGAGGGGAGGTCTAGTATAGATTAAATATAATCCATTGATAATCCAAAACTCCACGTTCACCTTTGGTTTTGATCTCATGTATTAGAGCAGCGAACAAGCTACAAAATTGACCAATTTGAATTCTACCTGTCCCTTCCCCTTCCATCCTCTCAAAGACATGCTAATTTGATCTGTAATGTGGCCAAAGGGCAGAGAGTAGAAGGGAGGAGAAGCCAGAGGCATGAAAAATCCCCAAACTGGATCATCCACCCCCTGGATAATAAGCAGTTGCCTGAACAGAATGCTCTATGAGTATTGGTCTCTTTTCAAGCCAGCCACTGTCCCCATGCTGCAATAGCTATAATCTCCATGGCAAAATGCATTAAACCGTTGAGTTCCTTAGACAAATTCCACCATTTCTCATTCAATTCACAGGCAGGCTACATTTTTTGAAATTCAGAAACTCATTAATTATCATCTGGAAGTAGCAGAATATTTAAAACACCTTACCAAAATGCCAGTCTGTGGACCCAGAAGCCATATTTTCTGCTGTCCAGATAAGTAAAAGAAAATAGAGACTTGCATAAATTTATCATGGTTGTCTTCATAATTATAAATGTCTTCATATGAATACCCTTTAATCCATAAATGTACGTGACTTGTAAATATTGCTGAAATCCCACATGACCTCCATTGGCTTCTCTTTACACTGTGATCTTTTGGGGGGATGACAGAGTATCCATCCTTTCTAACCATAATCTCTATATATCTCAGTTCACATCTCTGAGGGAGAAAATTTGATTGGCTCATGGACAGACAATGGGTAGTCTGCCCTTGGGTCAGATGAGGATGTGTTCATTGCCTGTTCTACCCATAGTCCCTTGCTGAAAAAGGCTTCTCCATGTACTTAAAACTCTGACCATAGGTACTTGGATTAAGAATGGATATCTGAGCTGGTTGGTGCTTGTGAAATTCTTGGACTCTATGGCAAGAGACTGGACCATCCCTGTGGCAAGGCCCATCCCCAGTGTGGACAATAGGTTGGACTACATGAATCTCAGAAGGTTCTTCAAGCTCTAAAGTTCAATGATTTCTTTCCTAAGCCAAAAGACTCCTGGAACCAAATCCTAGCAGAGGCAAGGATTCTACCAGGGCATAGTGCCTGCCGTGGGGCAGGGTGGTAACCAAAAGATCCTAAGCCAGGGTTAAGGTGATAGAGAGGACTGGGAGTCAACAGAAATCCAGAAAAATTAGGGGCTGTGAT
The DNA here is from genome assembly GCF_027409185.1 of Cynocephalus volans. Lineage (NCBI taxonomy): Eukaryota > Metazoa > Chordata > Mammalia > Dermoptera > Cynocephalidae > Cynocephalus > Cynocephalus volans. The sequence goes on from NC_084470.1 coordinate 51,975,620, forward strand.
GCTTGTGACCCCCAGGAAAGGGGGGACAATCAAGGCTAGGTGTAGCAGAGACCACACGCCCTGTGGTGCCGCCGTGTGATCCAGCAGCCCGGCCCAGTGCACACAGAGCAGGGAGACATCCAGCAGGGGAAGCAGAAGCTCTGCAGAGACCACACACCCTGTGGTGCCACCGTGTGATCCAGCAGCCCGGCCAATTGCACGTGGAGCAGGGAGACGTTCAGCAGGAGAGGCAGAAGCTCCACAGAGACCACACGCCCTGCGGTGCTGCTGTGTAATCCAGCAGGTAGGCCTCACTGCCACCACCTATCTCTGTCCCCAGCCCGGCGGCCCAGTGTGCATGGAGCAGGGAGATGTCCAGCAGGGGAGGCAGAAGCTCTGCAGAGACCACACACCCTGCAATGCCAATGTGCGACCCAGCAGCCCAGGAGAGTGCATGCTGACCAGACAGGTGCCTCCCCAAGTCCCAAGGCAACCACACACACAAGGCACTAGTAACCAGCTGAGCAGACACTGAGGTAGCCATACCAAATTGGCAACCCAGCAACATCCTAGCCAGACAATAGTGTCAAACCAGTGGACTGTGAATCCCCCAGCCACAATGACTAAACATCAAAGGAAAGATACTAGAAATATGAAAAATCAAGAAAGTACACCACCAAAGGGTAATAACTCTCAAGCTCTAGATCCTATAGAACAAGAAGCCTTTGAAATGTCTGACAAGGAATTTCGAGTGATAATTCTAAGGAAACTGAATGAGATACAAGAGATACAAGAAAACTCAGCTAGACAGCATGATGAAATGAGGAAAAGTATACAGGACCTGAAAGAAGAAATGTACAAGGAAATCAATGCCCTGAAAAAGAATGTAGCAGAGCTTGCCGAACTGAAGAATTCATTCAATGAAATAAAAAACACAACAGAGAGTTTAACCAGCAGGCTTGCAGAAATAGAAGAGAGAACTTCTGACCTTGAAGATGGGCTGTTTGAAATAACACAGGCAGACAAAAAAAAAGAAAAGAAAAAAGAAAAAAGAATTAAAGGCATTGAAGAAAATCTGAGAGAGATATCAGATAACCTTAAGCACTCAAATAGCCAAGTCATGGGTATTCCAAAAGGGGAGGAAAAGGAGATTGCATTGAAAACATGTTCAACAAAATAATGGCAGAAAACTTCCCAGTTATTGGAAAAGACACAGATCTTCATACTCAGGAAGCTCAAAGATCCCCAAATGTATTCAACCCAAAAAGGTCTTCTCCAAGACATGTTATAGTCAAATTGGCAAAACTCAAAGACAAAGAGAGAATCTTAAAAGCTACAAGAGAGAAGCATCAAATCACCTATAAAGGAGCCCCAATCAGGCTAACATCAGACTTTTCATCACAAACCCTAAAAGCCAGAAAGAAATGGGATGATATATTCAACATATTAAAAGACAAAGATTGCCAGCCAAGAATACTCTACCCCGCAAGGCTATAATTCTGAAATGAAGGGCAAATAGTATATTTCTCAGACAAACAAAAACTGCAGGAGTTCACTACCACACGACCACCCTTACAAGAAATTCTCAAGGGAGTACTGGGTTTGTTATCTGAAAAATAACTACCACTGCCATAAAAACCCAAGAAAAATCAAAACCCACTAGTATAATAAAAATGGCATTTATGAAGAGAAAACAAACAAAGAAAAGGGCTATCTACAACCCAAGGAACCAACAAATACAGAAAACAAACAGTAAATCAGAAAGAAAGGAATAAAAGACACCTAAGACATCCAAACAATAATCAATAAAATGCTAGGATTAAATCAACAATTTTCAATAACAACTCTTAATGTAAAAGGCTTAAATTCCCCAATCAAAAGACACAGATGGGCTGACTGGATTAAAAAGGAGGACCAAACTATATGCTGCCTTCAAGAGACCCACCTCACCCATAAAGACTCACATAGACTAAGAGTGAAAGGATGGAAAAAGATTTACCATGCAAACAGAAAAGAAAAACGAGCTGGAGTAGCTATTCTTATATCTGACAAAACAGACTTTAAACTAAAAACCATAAAGAGATAATGAGGGCAACTACATAATGATAAAAGGATTGATCCATCAAGAAGACATAACAATCATAAATATGTACGCACCCAAAGTTGGAGCAGCCAGATTTATAAAACAAACTCTATTAGACCTAAAGAAGGAAAGAGACATGAATACAATAATAGCTGGGGACCTGAACACCTCACTGTCAATATTGGACAGATCATCCAGGCAAAGAATCAGCAGAGAAACACAAGATCTAAATGACATACTAGATCAATTGGACTTGACAAATATCTACAGAACATTCCATCCAACAACCTCAGAATATTCATTCTTCTCATCAGCACATGGATCATTCTCCAGGACAGATCATGTTAGGCCACAAATCAAGTCTCAACAAATTCAAAAAAATTGGAATTATCCCATGTATTTTTTCAGACCACAATGGATTACAATTAGAAATCAATAACAAATGAAAATCTGGAAACTATACAAACACATGGAAATTAAACAGCATTCTACTTAATGACGTATGGGTCCAAGAAGAAATCAAACAGGAAGTCAAAAAATTTATTGAAACTAATGAAAATAATGATACATCATACCAAAACCTGTGGGATACTGCAAAAGCAGTACTAAGGGGGAAATTTATTGCATTAATTGCTTACTTCAGAAGAATGGAAAGATGGCAAGTGAACAACCCAACACTTCCCCTTAAAGAACTAGAAAAACAGGAACAATCCAAACCCAAAGTTAGCAGATGGAAGGAAATCATTAAGATCAGAGCAGAACTTAATGAAATTGAAACCCAAAGAACAATGCAAAAGATCAACAAATCAAAAAGTTGGTTTTTTGAAAAGATAAATTGACAAACCATCAGCATGGCTAACTAAAAAAAGAAGAGAGGAGATCCAAATAACAAAACTTAGAAATGGAAAAGGCAATATTACAACTGATAGCTCAGAAATACAAGGAATCATTAGTGACTACTATAAACAACTACATGCCAACAAATTTGAAAATCTGGAGGAAATGGATAAATTTCTGAACACACACAACCTACCAAAACTGAGCCAAGAAGATGTAGAAAATCTGAACAGACCAATAACAATAAAGGAGATTGAAGCTGCTATCAGAAGGCTCCCAACAAGGAAAAGCCCAGGACCAGATGGATTCATAGCAGAATTTTACCAAACATTCAAAGAGGAATTGACACCAATTCTTTACAAACTATTCCAAAAGATTGAAACAGAGGCCATTCTCCCAAACTCATTCTATGAAGCAAACATCATCCTGATACCAAAACCAGGTAAAGATACAACTAAGAAAGAAAATTACAGGCTGATATCCTTGATGAATATAGATGCAAAAAATCCTCAATAAAATACTAGCTAACAGAATACAGCAACACATATGTAAAATTATTCACCACGATCAAGTGGGATTCGTCCCAGGAATGCAAGTTGGTTCAAAGTACGTAAATTAATAAATGTGATACACCATATTAACAAAATCAAACACAAGGACCATATGGCCATCTCATTTTACCAAAGCATTTGGTAAAATTCAACATTCATTCATGACAAAGACCCTCTTAAGTTAGGTATAGATGGAAAATATCTCAACATAATTAAAGTCATGTATGATAAACCCACTGCCAATATCATCCTGAATGGGGAAAAGCTGAAAGCTTTTCCTTTAAAAACAGGAACTAGACAAGGATGCCCACTCTCACCACTCCTATTCAACATAGTGTTGGAAGTACTAGCCAGAGCAATCAGAGAAGAGAAGGAAATAAGGGCATCCAGATTGGAAAAGATGAAGTCAGACTGTCCCTGTTTGCAGATGACATGATCCTAAATGTCGAACAGCCTAAAGCCCCTACAAAAAAACTCTTGGAGGTGATAAATGATTTCAGCACAGTAGCAGGATACAAAATCAACACACAAAAATCAGTAGCATTTCTATTCTCCAATAGTGAACATGCAGAAAGAGAAATCAAGAAAGCCTGCCCATTTACAATAGCCACCAAAAAATAAAATAAAATACTTAGGAATTGAGTTAACCAAGGATGTGAAAAATCTCTATAATGAGAACTACAAACCACTGCTGAGAGAAATTAGAGAGGATACAAGAAGATGGAAAGATATCCCATGCTCTTGGATTGAGAGAATCAACATAGTGAAAATTTCCATACTACTGAAAGTGATATACAAATTCAATGCAGTCCCCATCAAAATTCCAATGACATTTTTCTCAGAAATGGAAAAAACTATTCAGACATTTATATGGAACAATAAAAGACCACGCATAGCCAAAGCAATGCTGAGCAAAAAAAATAAAGCTGGAGGCATAACACTACCTGACCTTAAGCTATACTACAAAGCTATAATAACCAAAACAGTATGGTACTGGCATAAAAACAGACACACTGACCAATGGAATAGAATAAAGAACCCAGAAATCAACCCACACACTTACTTCCATCTGATCTTTGACAAAGGCACCAAGCCTATTCACTGGGGAAGGGACTGCCTCTTCAGCAAATGGTGCTGGAATAACTGGATATCCATATGCAGGAGAATGAAACTAGATCCATACCTCTCACCGTATACTAAAATCAACTCAAAATGGATTAAGGATTTAAATATAGACCCTGAAACAATAAAACTTCTTAAAGAAAACATAGGAGAAACACTTCAGGAAATAGGACTGAGCACAGACTTCATGAATACGACCCCAAAAGCACGGGCAACCAAAGGAAAAATAAACAAATGGGATTATAGCAAACTAAAAAGCTTCTGCACAGCAAAAGAAACAATTAACAGAGTTAAAAGACAACCAACAGAATGGGAGAAAATGTTTGCAAAATATACATCTGACAAAGGATTAATATCCAGAATATCCAAGGAACTGAAACAACTTTACAAGAAAAAAACTAGCAACCCAAATTAAAAAATGGGCAAAAGAGCTAAATAGGTATTTCTCAAAGGAAGATATACAAATGGCCAACAGACATATGAAAAAATGCTCAACATCACTCAGCATCCAGGAAATGCAAATCAAAACCACACTGAGATACCATCTCACCCCAGTTAGGATGGCTAATATCCAAGAGACTCTGAATGATAAATGCTGGCAAGGTTGCAGAAAAAAAGGAACTCTCATACATTGTTGGTGGGACTGCAAAATGGTGCAGCCTCTATGGAAAATGGTATGGAGGTTCCTCAAACAATTGCAGATAGATCTACCATATGACCCAGCTATTCCACTGCTGGGAATATACCCAGAGGAATGGAAATCATCAATTCGAAGGTATACCTGTTCCCCAGTGTTCATCACAGCACTCTTTACAATAGCTAAGAGTTGGAACCAGCCCAAATGTCCATCATCAGATGAGTGGATATGGAAAATATGGTATATCTACACGATGGAATACTACTCTGCTATAAAAAAGAATGAAATACTGCCATTTGCAATGACATGGGTGGACCTAGAGATAATTATATTAAGTGATACAAGTCAGGCACAGAAATAGAAATATCACATTTTCTCAGTTATTTGTGAGAGTTAAAAATAAATAAATAAATTCACAAAAAACCTGGGGGCAGGAGGAGGGAAGAAGACACAACAATTACAGTTCCTTGAAGTTGATATGACAAGTGAACAGAAAGGACAAAGGAGGGAGGGGGGAGAGGGAGAAAGGAGGGAGGTTTCGGTAATTGGTCACAATAATCAACCACATCGTATATTGACAAAATAAGATAAAATTTGGAAGAAAAAAAAAAGACTAGGTGCAAAACAGGTGTCACAGGGTGTCCTGGCAGGAATGCACACCTATATGCATCTGGCATATGGAACTTAGTGTCCCCAGTCTCTACTCTCTGATTTACCTTGAGGCTGGGGAACATCCCGGGAAGAGGAAGTCTCAAGCCCTGCCCGCAGATGGAGTTACGCCCCGCTCAGATCCCCTTTACCTGCTGGTCCACTCATCCCCCAGCTGCTGGGAGTTGTTGACTGCTAATGAACCGTAGCTTTTCCCTTCTCCAGAAAATTACCCTTGGCTAAAACCTGAGGTTAAGCATCTCAACCCCAAGAGGCAGTTCCGTACAAAAGGCCAGCTCCTGGCTATAAGGTGGGACCAACTTTATGTCGCAACTAATCCTCCAGAACACATTTTGGGATCAGCCTGAGGCTAGTGTCCAGCTGAGACCACATCTCTGCCAGCTCCATCCTCACTGCATCTTGTTGCCCTCACTTCCCTTCTCCTGAGACCTTCCTTCAGTACATTGTGTGCCTTTGAATTCCCATCTCAGGCTCTGCTTCTAGGGATCCCGCCCTAAGTGACATTTTGTTGATTAACATTGGAGAAGGACCTGTATCTGAGAGATCTCGGGAGACCACCTTTTTTATGCTTTTTTTCCCCTTTTTTTATGTCTTTGGGATCTTTCATTCTAACATGGGGAAAATGTGTTAGTCCAGCAACATGGTAGATTTATAAAGACTGTTAAGGAATAATGTAACTACTGCTCTACAAGGTTAATGCATTTAACTCAGAATGATATTTTTTTTGGTGTGAAGAAAGGTCTTAATTTATTATACACTGATAAAAATTTGTACTATAACAATCAGGTTAGAAAAAAAAAAGAATGTATTTGTGTTATTTTTTAATTGCTTCCCAAACACATGAATTAACAGAAGTTGCTTAAAGACTGGTACAGCCGTTTCTATTCCAGACACTTTCTCTATTGTTTTCCTCTGAGTCCTTCCCATCCCCTCCCCCTACCCTCCCCCTACCCTCCCTCTCCCCCTCCCTGCTCCTCTTCTTTCTCTTTCTCTCTCTCATGTTAACTATCACCTTCCCATTGCGATGCTCATCTCAAAAATTTCAGGTCCTTGAGTCACTCCAGTGTGTATTTCAAAAAAAGCCCTGTATTTACTTCCTTCAGACAGTGATCTCCAGCATAGTTCCTGCTCATAAGAAAGAAGTCCCCTTTCCTGACTCACCCCACCAAGCTGCTGCCAGGAGTTTCCATGATGACTTTGGGTTCTGAGCTGTCCCTGTGCTTATCGGGTGTTTTATCCAGTTGGCCAGGGCAGCCTTGCTCTGCCTTCCCTTCCTCTTTGTTTCAATTCCCCAATCCTGCTTCATACCCAGAGATTTCCTTCTTACTCTGTCTGGTCTCCCCATAACGACAGTGGCTGCTCCTTGAATGTCATTACAGACAGTTGGCAAGAGCAAGCACATATAGGTCTAGAACTGCTCGTGGGTTGGTATTCTAGTTTTCTATTGCAGCATAACAAATTACTAAAAACTGAGTGGTTTAAAACAACATCTATTTGTTACCTCATAGTTCTGTAGGTCAGAAGTCCTGGGGCATCTTGACTGGGTTCTCTGGTCAGGGTCTCACATAAAAGGTCTCCTTCTTATCTGGAGGATAAGAAATGTTCATTCATGTTGTTGACAGAAACGAGTTCATAACAGTTACAGGACTGCAGTCTTCATCTTCTTGCCAACTGTTGCCCAGAGTTTGCTCTGAGCTACTAGAAACCAGCTGCCCCATGTAGCCCTCTCCTTCTTCAAGTTAGCAATGGAGAATCTCTTCTGCACCAAATTTCTCTTACACATCAAATCTCTTACTTCCCCTGTCTCTGATCTCTAGACCCAGATTTAAAGGATTCATGAGATTAGGTCAGACCCACTTGAATAATCTTCCTTTCTTAAAGTCAACTGTGCCAAGTAATACAACCTAATCAAAGGAATAGTCTTTCATCTATTCACACAGGGAGTGCACATCGGGGCTGGAAATTTTGGAGGACACATTAGAATTCTACCTGCCACAACTGATTTCTCATTTTTCTCTTTGGTCCATTGCACCTGGCTTCTACCTTGGCTTGTGTTGGCTATAAAAACCCTTTCTGGCTCTCTGTGAGATATGAGATTCCTGTGTGTCAGGCTATTGGGAATATACCCTAACCTCTGGCATAGGTGTTCAGTACAGGGAGATAGTGGGAAGCCTAGCCAAGGAGTCCTTTTGAATTATGGGTGATTGCTTTTTAAGTACACAGATAGCCACCATCAACATTTTGTCCATAGATCCTTCTGTTCTTTGTATTTAGCCATTCTCTGTGTATATGTGTTCATGCATGCAGACACACACACACCCTACATGAACATACTTACAGAAGTAAATATATATAGCTTTAAATAAATTGGCATCATAATGTATATACTGTTATTGTTCAGTGCTTATTCCATTTCCTCATGTCATATTCAATGGATGCTTAATATTTATTGCACTTACCCAAGAACATGGGTTTTGGAGCCATGCTGCCCAATTGCTTACTAGCTCTAGAACAGTTGACTCATCCTTCTGACCAAAGTATTCTCATCTGTAAAATGAATGTAATTACTGTACCTCCTTAAAAGAAAGTTTGTGAGAATTAAATGAGCTTGTAAAGGAGTCAGTACATGGTGCTTGGCACATAGTAGGTGCCCAAAAGTTAAATATAGTTGTGCATCACTTAACAATAGGAATATGTTCTGAGAAATGTGTCTTTAGGCAATTTTTTCATTATATGAACAGCGTAGACTGTACTTACACAATCCTACATGGTATAGCCTACTACACACCTAGGCTATATGGCATAGTCTATTGCTCTTAGGCTACAAACCTGTACAATATGTTACTGGACTGAATATTGTAGGAAATTGTAACACAATAGTAAGTATTTGTGTATCTAAACATATCTAAACATCGAAAATGCATAATAAAAATAAGGTATAATCGTAAGACCACCATAGAATATGCGGTTCGTTATTGACCAAAACTTTGTTACGCGGCGTATGACTCTGTGTGTGTGTGTGTGTGTGTATTGCATCATTCACCCTTCCGTGACCATTTACTCTCCCTTACCAAACGTTCCTATTCATGGAAACTGGCTTCCTCAGCAATCCTCTCTACCATTATCTTTGGTTCTGCACAGAAGTCATTATATAGACAATAGATCAGAATCAATTAAGCCAAGTCTGGAAATTCCACTGTCACCATGAAACTTGCCACTAGCCACCTACAGATTAATGTCATCCTAAAACCAAATGAAGAATAGTAAACTCAAAGGTAACTTTGTTAGGGGAATAATGAGTTTGATTTTTGCCTTTTCCATATGAATATAATATTTTAATGAATTACTTGTACTTATGTATTCTTTTACTTTAAGCTCTTAGGTTCTGAAATATTTCTGAACTATTTGGACCTCAAAAGTTATCTATTACTATCACTGTTGTCATTATTCAAATCCCTATTAATGGGCATTAAAGTTGTTTCCTGTATTTCACCATTATGAATAAGCCTATGGAGAGTGTTCTTGTATATAAATCTTTTGTATGAAGATGGAAAGATAGCCATCTTTCCAATCAAAATCAATCCCCATCAAAATTCCAAAGACATTCTTCTCAGAAATGGAAAAAACAATTCTAACTTTCATATGGAACAATAAAAGACCACGAATAGCCAAAGCAATCCTGAGCAAAAAAGATAAAGCTGGAGGCATAACACTACCTGACTTTAAACTATACTACAAAGCTATAGTAACCAAAACAGCATGGTGCTGGCATAAAAACAGACACACAGACCAATGGAACAGAATAGAGATCCAGAAATCAACCCATATACCTACAGCAATCTGATTTTCAACAAAGGCACCAAGGCTACACACTGTAGAAGAGATTACCTCTTCAGTAAGTGGTGCTGGGAAAATTGGACATTCATACGTTGGAGAATGAAACTAGACCCATACCTCTCACCATATACCAAAATCAACTCAAAATGGATTAAATAATTGAATATATGTCCTGAAACAATAAAACTCCTTAAAGAAATATAGAGAAGAAGGATTGAGTACAGACTTTATGAATACAACCCCTAAAACACAGGCAACTAAAGGAAAAATAAACAAATGGGATTATATTAAACTAAAAAGCTCCCACACAGCAAAAGAAACAATTAACAGAGCAAAAAGACAACCAACAGAGTGGGAGAAAATATTTGCAAAATATGCATCTGACAAAGGATTAATATCTAGAATACACAAGGTTCTCAAACAACTTAACACCAAAAAAAAAAAAAAGTAACCCAACTAAAAAATGGACAAGGGAGCTGAACAGGCAATTCTCAAAGGATGATATACGAATGGCCAACAGACACATGAAAAAATGCTCAACATCACTCAGCATTCAGGAAATGCAAATCAAAACCACTTTGAGATACCATCTCACTCCAGTTAGGATGGCTAATATCCAAAAGACTCTGAACGATAAATGCCAGTGAGTATGCGAAAAAAAGGAACTCTCATACACTGTTGGTGGGACTGCAGAATGGTTCAGACTTTATGGAAAATGATTTGGAGGTTTCTCAAACAATTACAGATAGATTTACCATATGACCCAGCTATTCCACTGCTGGGAATATACCCAGAGGAATGGAAATCATCATGTCGAAGGTATACCTTTTCTCCAATGTTCATTGCAGCACTCTTTACAATAGCTAAGAGTTGGAACCAGCCCAAATGCCCATCATTGAATGAGTGGATGAGGAAAATGTGGTGTATCTACACAATGGAATACTACTCTGCTATATAAAAAATGTGAAATGCTACCATTCACAGCAACATGGATGGACTTAGAGAAAATTGTAGTAAGTGAAATAAATCAGGCACAGAAAGAGAAATACTGCATGTTCTCACTTATTTGTGGGAGCTAATAAAAATAAATAAATAAATATACAAACAAATAAATTGGGTGGGTGGGGGGAAGAAGACACAACAATCACAACAATTCCTTGAACTTGTTAAGACAGGTGAACAGATATGATGTTGATGGGGGGAAAGTGGGAAGAGGGAGGGGAGAAAAGAAGGAATTGGTAAAGGGACATGAAAATCAACTACATTGTATATTGATAAATTTAAAAAATAAATAAATAAGTTTGATGGAAATAAATAAATAAATAAATCTTGTGTACAGCTGACGATTCCCTTGGAATAAGTTGCTAATAATAGAACCCAAATTTGAAGGAGATTTTCGTATACATGCTGCCACATCACCCTATATGAGATGTGTGTCCGTGGATATTCCCAGCAGCACATGTGTTAGACTGAAGTCATCATCCCTCAGTTGGCACAATCAGATGGGGGCTGATCTGAAAAGACAGGGTACACATAAAGAACTAATCTTTCAGATCTAACCCAGGTATCACAGCCACTCATGAAATGTCACAAGTAATTTATTATGAATAATAATTAAAATCTCCAAATTTGTGAGTGGTTTGCTTCTTGGTCCTAACTAGTACAGATTCCATGCTATTCCTAAAATATCAGGTTTCCTTGCCATGCATTCTGATATGCTTTTTTGAGGAGCAGAGTTACAGCTACGAGAACATGGGTTTCTTTTGCAATTTGAAAAAAGAATAATAAAAGTTAATATTTTTACAAGAGTCTAAGTATAGGGATTATCCTTGGGCAGCAGAGGAGAAATCTCTTCCTCATCATTTTCAGGTTGTTACAGATAAGGTCCATTCGTAGATATAATTGAAAGAAGTTGTGAAAGTTAAAGTTAGATAGCTTGAAGATTGGTATTTAAAACTAAAAACGTTTTCTTCTGAGAGAAAAACACCATTGCCAGAGGACCAAATGACATTGACATTGGAAACCAAAAGGGGGCCGGTGGAGCAGGTAGACCTGAAGCACATTGAGAATGCTGTCAAGAGAGCACAGTGAGCACAGATGTCAGGTGTAGGCTGAACAGAGAAAGAAGCCAGGCCATGCCCAGGGTAGGAAAGAAAGGATGGGAGGATATGAAGGTCTCAGTACCAAAAAAGAACAGGTATAATTCCAGGTGAGTTCAAGAGCTTGAAGGACAAGTATTGTGCTCAGAAATGGACATGATCAAAGGTAAAATTTCTAAAGTTCTGAGCATAACAAGGATTGTGTTGTTGACCTGGAGGTGGGTAAACATTGCTGAAATTATGGTAAGGAAACCCTATCTGTTGGCTTTTTCTGTGCATCAATCAACCCCAAAATTTAGTGGCTTGAAACAACAACCAAAACATAGTAGAGCTGGGTAGGCTGGAGCTCCACAGAAAAAGTGTTGATTGGACAGGCAAAGATTGGATGTTCCAACCACTGCTGAGTAAAGAGTTCCTGCAGTAAGGACAGCCAATCTCTATCTTCCAAAGGAAGCACTTCTTTTTTTTTTTTTTTTTTTTTTTTTTGTCTTTTTGTGACCAGCCGTAAGGCGCTCAGCCAGTGAGCGCACCGGCCATCCTTATATAGGATCCGAACCCGCGGCGGGAGCACTGCTGCGCTCCCAGCGCCGCACTCTCCCGAGTGCGCTGCGGGGTCAGCCCGGAAGCACTTCTTTATAAGGCAGTCTAGGAGCTGGAAAATCCTTCTATGAACTGAACTGAAACCTGCTTTCCTGCAATTTTCACCTGTTGGTTCCAGTTCTGTGCCCTGGGCCAGAAAGATTGGCAAATCTGTGTCCCCTGTTACACAGTCACTAGAGAAGACCCTGAGACGCTGAGAAAGAGATATCTTTTTAATCTTCTGGGTAAGATCCCTTCACATGCTTGAAGATCGTGATTGAATCTCTTCTCTTTCTTGTCACATGAACAGCTGCACACAAGTCCCCATGGCTCTAAGTTTCTGACTCATTTAATGAAGTTAATTCCCCTCTGGGAAGAGAGACAGAGAGTCACCCAACCAGAAAGAGAGAATTGTTTTTGAGTCCTCTGGAGAGGCAGCTGTAAAACAGAGAGTATAGCAATTAGACAGGTAATCTCCATATCCCTAAAGCCTAAAATAGCTAATTGAGGCAAAGGCAGATTTCCTGAGCCTAAATTATAAACTTATTTATTTTTTACTACTAGGTAATAAGTGTAGACTTAGTCAAAATAAATGTACAGTCTCAAGAGACAAAAATAATTTCCTAAGCAAGTTTAACTACATTATCTCATGTAAACCTTTTAACTAACCTGAGAGATAGATTGGATTATTTGCAATCTTACAGGTAGAAAATTTGATCCTCAGAAGGCTAGAATAGTTGGCCCACTCTCAAGCTAGGCCAGCTTCATTCTGGGCAAGTTAGAATACAGTGCCCACCTGCCCCTTGTGGAGGAGGATTTGGAAGGAGACCTGGATGTAGGGCACTAATCCACATTCCACAGGGATGATGCAGGGTAAATGGTGGCAATAGTCTGATTCACAGTTGTAATTTGGGCCTTTGAATATACACAATAGGCAAAATAATACCCCCACCCACCCAAAATATCCATGTCCTATCCCTAAATCTGCAAATATGTTACCTTCTATGGCAAAGGGAACTTTGCAGAAGTGATTATATTAAGGCTCTTTAGAGGAGAAAATTATCCTGGATTATTTGGATGGGCCCAATGTAATCAAAGGGTCCTTATAAAAAGGAGATGATAGTGTGAGAGAGAGAGAAAGAGATTTGAATATATTATGCTCCTGGCTTTGAAGATAGAGGAAGGGACCATGAGCCAAGGAAAGCAGGTAGCACCTAGAAGTTGAAAAAGGCAAGGAAACGGATTCTTCCCTGAGTACTCCAGAAAGAAACAACCCTGCCAACACCTTCAGTTTGACCCAGTGAAACCACTGACCCACAAAACAATACATGTATGTTGCTCTAAGCCAGTAAGTTTATGGTAATTTGTCACAGCAGTGATAGGAAACTAGTACAGTATACAACTGTCATTCGAATTCGCTTGGTATGTACCAAGGCAGACATGAACACATGTCACATGTAGGCACATGTCCTTGTCTGGGTTCTCCAGAAGCAGACTCTGAAACTGTTTTCAGTGCAAGTTGTTTATTTGGGAATCTAGAGAAAAAAGGAAGACAAGGAGGCAAAGAAAGTTATTCTTTTGAGCAAGTTTCCACTGTGGACAATTGTGGATGATACTGACTTGGGGTCTTTGGGAAACAACATAGAATAGACCTCAGAGATGTTCCACCTGAAGGTTGGTAAAGCTGGGGCTTTTGTATGTCATTGGCCTATGGCTGCTCTTGGAGGCCCCTAATATTTCTAGCTTGTTCCCACATGGACTGATCGAAGTCCTCAGGCAAAGAGTTGCATGTGCTCACATTGAGAAGCCATTGGTGTGCAGGGGCATGGTGAATGCTGAGGCAACACTGTGGGCCCGTTGGGGACTACTGGAGCTGAGTTCCTGGAGGGTCTGCCAAGAAAAGATAGGCTGCCCCATTCCACAGATTCATGTGAACCCTTTCAGAGTTAACTTGGAGTGTGTCTTCAGATCTGAAATCTCCCAGAGAAGAGAGGGTATTTTTTTTCCCAGACTATGGCCTTTGATGATAGAGTGGGGGAATCCTGGCTAGGGATGGAAGGCTTTTCATGAAGAAAAGGAGAAAAGTATTTCATGAGGTCTTGCTTATCTGATAAAGAGGGAGCTAGACTGAGTCTTGACCAAGGGAGAGAGAAATAAAACTCAGGAAAAATCAAGGTGACCTAAGATGTTAACATAATGAGAGAACAAGAGTCTCATAAAATACTCCCAGGTTTGATAAATAACTTACTTGAAATACAACTAGAAGGGAGCTGTGTTCAAAACAATGGCAGACACAATCTCACCTAGATTGAAGTCACGTAATCTAATGCCTGCAGTTTTTTGTTTTTTGTTTTCTCTCAGGATTGCTTTGGCTATTCAGGGTCTTTTGTTGTTACATATACATTTTAGGATTTTTTTTTTCTATTTCTGTGAATAATGTTATTGGTATTTTCATGGGGATTGCATTGAATCTGTAGATCAATTTGGGTAGCATGAACATTTTCATAATGTTAATTTTTCCAATACATGAACATGGAATGTCTTTCCATCTCTTGGTGTCCCCTTTAATTTCTTTCAGCAGTGTTTTGTAGCTCTCATTGTAGAGATCTTTCACCTCTTTGGTTAAATCTATTCCTAGGTATTTTTTTATTTTGGCGAGTATTGTAAATGAGCTTGCTTTCTGGATTTCTTTTTCTATTTGTTCACTGTTGGTGTATAAGAATCTTGCAACTTTACTGAATGTGTTTACGAGCCCTAGGAGTTTTTTGATGGAGACCTATATGTAGGTAGGATCATATCATCTGTGAATAGTAGCAATTTGACTTCATCTTTTCCACTTTGGATATGCTTTATTTCTTTATCTTGCCTGATTGCTCAGGATAGTACTTCCAATACTAGGTTAAATAGCAGTGGTGAAAGTGGGCATCCTTATCTTGTTCCTGTTCATAAAGGAAAAGATTTTAGTTTTTCCCCATTCAGAATGATGTTGGCAGTGAGTTTGTCATATATGGCTTTTATTGTGCTGAGATACTTTCCTTCTATACCTAATTTATTGAGGTTCTTTATCATGAAGTGATGCTGAATTTTATCAAATGCTTTTTCTGCACCTATTGAGATAATCATATGGTTTTTGTCCTTTCTTTTGTTGATGTGGTGTATCATGTTTATTGATTTGTGTTTAGTAACCAAAGCAGCACAGTACTGGCATAAAAAGACACATGGACCGATGGAACAGAATAGTGAACCCAGAAATCAACACAGGTACTTACAGCCAACTGACATTTGACAAAGGTACCAAGAACATACATCAGGGAAAGGACAGTCTCTTCAGTAATGGTGCTAGGAAAACTGGATATCCATGTGTAGAAGAATGAAACTAGATCCATATCTCTCACCACATACTAAAATCAACTCAAAATGGATTAGAGTTTCAGTATAAGACCTGAAACTATAAAATTGCTAGAAGAAAAACAGGGGAAACACTTCAGGATGTAGAACTGGGCAAAGACTATATGAATAAGACCCCAAAAGCACAAGCAACAAAAGAAAAAATAAACAAATGGGATCATATCAAACTAAAAAGCTTCAGCATAGCAAAAGTAACAATTAACAGAGTAAAAAGACAACCTACTAGATGGGAGAAAATATTTGCAAACTATACATGCAACAAGCAATTAATATCCAGATTATACAAGGAACTCAAACAATTTCACAGAAAAAAAAAGTAATTCAATTAAAAAATGGGCAAAGGAGCTGAATAGACATTTTTTAAAGGAAGACATACAAATGGCCAACTGGCACGTGAAAAAATGCTCAACATCACTAATCACCAGGGAAATGCAAGTCAAAACTAAATTGAGATATCCTCTCAACCCAGTTAGACTGGCTATTATCAAAAAGACAGAAAATAACAAATGCTGGTGAGGATGTGGAGAAAGGGGAGCCTCCTACACTGTTGGTGAGACTGTAAAATAGTATAATTATTATGGAAAACAATATGGAGTTTTCTCAAAACAACTGCAGATAGAACTGCCATAAGATCCAGCAATCCCACTTCTGAGTATATACCCAAAGGAACTGAAATCATCATGTCAAAGGGATACCTGCATTCCCATGTTCATCACAGCTGTATTTACAATAGCCAAGATATGAAACTAACCTAAACGTCCTTCAACAGATGACTTGATAAGGAAAATGTGGTTTATATACAATGGACTACTACTCAGAAATCAAAAAGAATGAAATTCTGCCATCCACAGCAACATGGATGAACTTGGAGAAAATTATGTTATGTGCAATAAGCCAAGCACAGGAAGAGAAATACCACATGTCCTCACTCATAAATGGGAGGAAAGAGAGAGAGAAAGAGAGAGAAAGAGAGAGAGAGAGAGACAGAGACAGAGACAGAGACAGAGAGAGAGACAGAGAGAGAGAAACCATAATAAAAAGTTGAACTTTCAGAAGGAGAGAACAGACCCATAGTTACTAGAGGTGGGAAAGGGGAAGGAGGAGGAGGATTAGGGAGTACTTGAGTAAGAGACACAAAGAATAATTATGATTTGTAATGATGAACAGTAATGCTAGTAATATTGACTTGATCATCATATACTGTACACAAATACTGATAGTCAATTCTGTACCCCATAAATATGTATAATCAATTATGTTTCAATTCAAAAAATAAATTTTAAAAAGGAATCATGCTATAGAAGAAGATGACACAGAAACTCATGGATCCAAGTGGAGAATAATAATTGGGAATATTCTGGCGAGGCTAAAAGTGGGAAGAACAATCCACTTTGTGTGGGGGTTTTAGTGATGGGGCTGAGGTTGGCGGGTCAGCTCTGCCAACTTCTGCTACAAGCCTCACCCTGCAGAACACATTCCTAAAGTCCCTGCTGACAACTTCAACTCCCACCATTGTGGGGAAAGCCATGAGGGAAGAAAAATTATTCTGGAATTGACTCTGACCACCAAGAAAAATTAGTTGGCAAAATGGAAGAAGAAAAGCTTTGTGTAATGTGACTATTTTACCCTGAAATTCATAAACAAAATATTGAGAATGGTAAGAGAATGGACTCTAGACTTCAAAGCATAGTCCCAAAACACCCACAAAAAAATAGATATAACCCTGTGGCTAGAGGATCTAAATGGTGATATGACATAAGAAAAAATGGAGGCTTTAAAAATGGAATTATACCAATTCAGAAATAAAACATCTCCAGAGAGAAATGTGCTTCTATGTGAGGCTCTTGGATAAATTCTACTCTAGAGGATATAAGGAAAAAAATAGGAGGAGACATAGCCAACAAGTATAATAAAAGTAAGATATGGGCCAGGAGGGTTTCTTGATATCAATCCTATGAAGTAGGAAGAGGAAATAGGCTCAGAGTGACTGACTGGTGCAAGATCACACAGCCAGTAAGTGGGTCAAATGAAAATTTTTACAAATGATGTGGACTTGCAGCTGGTCCAACCACTGCTCAAAGAGCACTGATTCACAAATCCACATTGACCTGGAGAAGGGGTCCAGTTGATTGCCGACAGGCTCTGCCTTTGGCAAAGTTTTGGCTAACATTTTTATGCATGACCCTGATGTAGATTGCATAAAGCCAGGAGGCACATAGAGGAATTTTGATAGATAAAGATTCAAAATCAGTATGAGGAGTTGGACTTCGTAGACAAGGTAAGCCGGTGTCCACACACAGGTTGAGGAGCCCTCTGGGGAAATTTCTTGGGTGGTTTATGGGGACGCCAGATAATCACAGACTTCACATAAGCTGACTAGGTGTTGTGGCCAATCTCGTGAAGGCTTGCTGGTCTGACCATCTGCTTGGAGCTCCTGCACTCACCTTTCTGATGGGGTCACTTGGCCTGGCTGCTGGTAAGGCATGCCCAGGGTCCACCATGCAGTGGCTCCATTGCAGTGCCCAGCTGAGGATGCTGTTGGAGGTCTGAAGTCCCTCATGTTCCTGGATTCCACCATGTGGGTCCTTGTCCCTGCCTTCACTTGCCACAGCCACATGGTCTTATATGTTTCTCATTGCTTGTCTTCCTTTTCAAATATGATCCTCTGCTTTCTGTCACTCATGATTTTCTCATAGCTTTTTGTCTATTGAGAGCTCCTCTTCTTATTTTGAATGTGTTTATATAGATACATAACACACAAGGGTACCTCAAAAAGTTCATGGAAAGATTTGTATTATCTTTTAATTCTATTTTTCCATGAATGTTTTGAAGTATCCTCATATATTTTTAAAATATTTTCTATTTGGCTTACAAAGGGCAGAGCATGGTGTTTGCCTAGTCATTGAAACCAGAAGTTATTGGCTAAACACAAGGCTGAAACATGCTCTGTTTGAGAGCCATGGCAGATAGGAAAATTAGGTTCTTTCTTTTCAAATCCAACTCAAAAGGCCTGAACAGCTGCTTATGCTCATTGCCCGTGGGACAGCACTTTCCCTTCTTTCTGACCCATGCAGGTGCCTCCCCTGGTCAAAGACCAAAAGAGCAGTCACAGTAATACTTCCTCAAACGCTTGCTAGACTCATGGCAAATTTTTCTCTGTGAAATCTTGGAGGAAGTTTTATCTCCTAGAGCAACAACTGCTTGTAGAGTATCCAGAGAAATTATAATGGCTGGAGGTTGTGAAAAATATTGACTTATTTTGGTGATTATATAATGTTTTAAATTTTTTTAATATAGATGGCAAGAGCCATAAACTTTCAATTTTTCCAGCACACTTAATTTGAGCTATCAAAACTCCTTATACATGCCTCCTTTTCTTCCTCTCTCGCTCTTCCCCTTCCTTCCTTCCTTTCTTTTGCTCTTTCTCTCTTTCTTTTTTATCTTTGCAAGAAAAAAATAAGTAAAGGGGAATTAAATGAAGCTTTTAAAATCTCATCTCAATATCGAGAATATGTTCTACAAATTGAACATGAAATAATATCCAAATGTGATTTATAGTTAATAGGACTAGCAGGATTCCCAGAACCCAATTTTATCCCTTTGGTATAAATCTCAGATTTTTTTTTTTTAAAGACAAAAATAACCTTGGAGAGCCAAATTCTTCAGAATCAATCATGAAAGATATGTAAGAAAATCTGAATGATGCAGAGAGGGTCAGAACTCATTGCATATCCCAGAGTTTGAAAATGTCATGTAGAGGGGAGAGGCCATTGGCTACTCTCCCAGGATTTAAGGTTCTTGATGAACAAGCTCCAACCTTTCTTTTCAGGCTTATCTCTCATTATTTTCTCTTGCTCTCACTTTTCCTCACATAATTCCTTCTTCACACACAAACACACAAACACACACACACAGAGGGAGGTAGGGAGGGAGAGATAGAGAGAGTTATTCAATTCGGAGAACAGTCCTGCAAATTACGACATATACATCATGAGTATTAGTATTCTGTGGCTGCCATTAACCTTATTTATTTTAGAAATGAGCTGAAGTTCACCAAGATTCCCAAAACGTTTTCACAGTTGATGGAGAGGCTAGGGTTGCCAGTTAAAATACAGAATGCTCAATTAAATTTGAATTTCAGATAGCCAATAAATGCTGTGACCCATATATACCAAAAATATTTTTGTTGTTTATCTGGAATTTAATTTCAATTGGTCATCCTATGTTTTTATTTTGCTAAATCTGGCAACTCTAATGGGAGGGGTGTACCAATCAGGGTCTTGCTAGAAAAAAGATGACACTTAAATTGGGTAATTTGAGGAGGGTTTTGAAAAGATATTACCCACAAAGGTGCGGACAGTCCCAGGAAACCACAAGTGATAATGCAGTACCTGAAGTCAGAAACAGCAGGAACAGTTACTACCCCTACAGGAAAAAGGAGAGGGGGAGGCTTTCAGAACCCAGAGACAGAACGGCTCCGTGAGAGGGCTGTCCGACATGAGCAATGACCTCTGGCTGAGGGGCTGAACCCAGCTGGTGGCCTGGAGATGGAGAACCTGTCATCAGTGCACTAGCATATGAAACATTCCTTGTGAGTGTTTGCAATATTGAGATTAATAACAGGCCATCTAGCCTAGGATTTCTTCACGCTTTCGTGTGGACAGTTCCTAGAAGGACCACCTGTATGATGGCTAAACTAATACGATGAGGGTCTTCTGGAGAAACAGTGTTGCTTCTGGGGCAGATAAAAACTGGCCCTAATACTCAAGGGTGACTCAAATTCTTTTGTATTAGAAATAATACTCGGTTTACACTATGACCCAATTTTGGTTTTTTGTTTTTTTATTTGAATTTATTATTATTTATTTAAGCAAAATATTAGGCTTTTTTCCCCCAATTTTGATGCTCTAAAGAGGCTTTTTATTTATTTCTTAATTGATAAATAATAATTTATATATTTATGGGATGTTTTGATATATGTATACATTGTGGAATTATTAAGTCAAGCTAATTAACATACCTATTATCTCACCTACTTATTTTTTGTGTGTGGTGACAACATTTAAAAT
Organism: Cynocephalus volans; assembly: GCF_027409185.1. Classification (NCBI taxonomy): domain Eukaryota; kingdom Metazoa; phylum Chordata; class Mammalia; order Dermoptera; family Cynocephalidae; genus Cynocephalus; species Cynocephalus volans. Next base: position 51,996,490 of record NC_084470.1, read on the forward strand.
CTACACTTTCAGCTATTTGGAAATATATAATGTATTGTTATTAACTATGGTCACCATGCTATGCAATAGTTCACTAGAAGTTTTGGATTTCACACAACTAACTGTGCAAAATGGTCACCCTGAGAATGTCTGAATCTGGGACCTACTGTGGCATTCTGATTGTCATATTAGGTATTGCTCCTTTAATTGTGTTCTTAGGTCACGGGATTTCAGTATTACATAGTTTAGAGCAAAAAGTAACACTATCTTCTCATCTTCAGATAAAAGCTTGTGATTGTTGCTGCCTGTAATGGACCAGTGGTCCCAGGAGTTACAGATGATTTTAACTACTGACATGAGAGCACTGTGTTCCTGAGATGTGAACAATGGGAGCCATGTTGTCATCCTCATGTTTTGTGGCAGGAACTTTCTGCAGTCTTGCCATGAGCTAATTATTGGTTTATCTCATGAACAGGTGGGATCAGTTAATAATATTTCCAAAAGATGGTACCACACAAAATCCTAGATGGCAGAATGTCCATAAAGTATTAGAAAATCCCAAGGTCAACAAAATTCCAAATTAAAAACTCAGAATGTAAAGTGATCCTGATTGTGTTTTTGCTGTAATATCATTAATAATCAGCTGTTGAAAAGCTTAGCTAAGTCACATTTTACAAAAAGATTTTAATTCTTCAACAAGATCAGCAAGATATTCAATGACTCTCAGTAAAGGTAATGTTTCAGTGTCTTCATTAAATTGTATTTTCAGTCTCCCAAGAGCCTTACCTCACCCAAACCAGAGGGCTAGAATAATGTACATGTTACTAGTTCGAGGGCATCTTGTTTGATTAAATGTTCAATTAATCTCTCATTCAACACAAGAGCTCCATTTATAGATTTCAAGAGAATTGGTAAAATCATTACTGAAGGCTTTAAGCAGAGGATTGACATGATGATAGATTTGTGTTTTAGGAAGGTCTTTCTGATTGTGGTGTGGAAAAGGTTTGGAGGGATAAAGATTAACAGCAGAGAGGCCAGTTGGGGGTCTACCGCAATCATCCAGAGAGTGGAAGTGGGTCAGGAGTTGCGGAGCTGGTAAGTAGCCATGTGTCTGGCCTCACATGGTGGCGGCCGTGGGTGCAGACTCACAGATTCTCAATTACAAGGAGCAGAATTGACCAAAGGTACTGTTTCTGTGCTCTAGATTCCAGCATCACGTCGGCTGAGGCCATGCTTCCCATGAACTGCTGTCAGCCAATTACTGAAGGCTGCAGTAATACAAATCAGGGATGTTCCTGGGAGACCCTTATCACCTCTAGTAGTGATTTTGGTTTAAAAACTCCCCAGGGGCTTTGTGGAACCTTCCTTACACTGCACAGGGTAGGATGCTTCCTCCCTCTTTCCTTCACCCAGGGTCAGACTGTACTGTGGTCTGAGAACTCTTCCAGCCTTCCGCAGCTTCCTCCACATTTTCTCCCAGAGCTATTTCCCTTCATAGAAGTCCTTGCATGTTTTATCTCACCCTGGTGTCTGCTTCTTGGAGAACCTGGACTAACACAGGGGACAATTTCAAAATAGAAAAATTTTGAATTATATTTTATATTATTATTTTTGAATAATTTAGAATAATTGTTAATTTCAAAAATAGAATTAACAAAGAATGAGGGAGAAGGAGTCTACTATGACTCCCGTGCTTCTGACGGGCAAGAGGGCGGATGGCAGAAGCATCACAGAGACAAGGAACTCCAAGAGAGCAGCAGCTGTAGAGTCGAGATTTTCTTTATGTCTCTGTGATCTTGATGATGATGGGGGAGACTCTGATGCCCAAGAGACTACCCTTTGACTTCCCTTACTTTAAAATGTATAAAAATATTGCTGTTCCTGGCTTCTTCCTTACCTGAGTCTTTAGACTGTAATGGTGCAGGAACCTAAGCCAGTACCTTTCATTAATTAATTTCACTGTGCCCTTCAGCTCTGGTAATCCACACACTCTTCCAAGATCATAATCCCACAGGTCTCCAAGCTTCTGCTCCTGCTCTGTCCTCAGCCTAGAAATCTCACCCAGAATTCTTCACCTTCTGAAATATTTCTCTTTTGCTGGAAAACAGCAGTGTAAGAGAATGGGAAAGCATAGGGTTTCAGGTGGCAGGACAGCCCATCATTCTTTCCCAGGCATCCCCACAGTATGCCGCAACACCTCTATTAGGTTTTCATGCTTGTTTTGCTTTATGTTTTACTTGGATGTATAAAAATTTGTCTGCTCCACTGGATTGGAAGCTGTATGAGGACGGGGAGTATTCTTCCTGTAACTCCAGGGTGAGCAGAATAGCAGGAGGCTCTGTTGGTTTCCAAAGACCATGTTATTCACACTACATTGCCAGAGTCTACAATACTGAACATTCCTCAAACTCCTGCAGGTAAATTGTGTTTGTTATGGGCTGAATGTTTTTGTCCTCCCAAAATTCATATGTTGAAGCCCTAACCCCCAACACAATGGTATTCGGAGTTAAGGCCTTTGGGAGATAATTAGGTTTAGATGTAGTCATGAGGGTAGAGCCCTTATGGTGGGATTAATGCCCTTATAAGAAGAGGAAGAGAGATCTTTCTCTATCCTTCCACACTCGTGCACAAGACTATGTAAGGACACGCTGAGGAGGTAGCCGGCTATAAACCAGAAAGAATGCCCTCACCAAGAACTGAATCCGCAGGTTCCTTCTTGGACTTCCCGGCTTCCAGAACCGTGGGAGATACATGTCTGTTTTTTAAGCCACCCAGTCTATGATAAGTTTTGTGGGGTTTTTGGTTTTGTTTTGTTTTGTTTTTTGGTGGATGGCTGGCATGGGGATCCGAACCCTTGACCTTGATGTTATCAACATCGTGCTGTATCCAACTAAGTTTACGAGGCAGCCCCTATGGTAAGTTGTTATAGCAGCCCAAGCTGACTAAGACAGTGTTGAATTCCACCTCCACCCAGGCTGGAGGCCCATAAAACACCATGTTGTCTGCCACCTGCCATTTGCATCCCTCCCCACCCGTCCCCTGTGACTGTGGTTCTCATTCCAGGCTCGCCCTCCCCAGTGGTCCAGGCACTAGACCTCTCCCTCCCCATCAGAACATCCTGTCACCTCAGAATTTTGCCAGTTGGATGCATTAGTGCACATGAAGGTATTAGATACTCAACAGGTTGTTTTTTGAGGACAAGATTCTCTCTCAGGCTGTTGATGTCTTAAGCCCCATATGTGAGACCTTTGAGTCCAAGGCAAGCTGGTGGGGAGAAAGGCCTTTTGGCCCCTCCTGCAACAGATCTCAGACACCGTTACTTCTGCATTTGCATCAGTTTTTTATGAGAGAGAGAGAGAGCCAAAGATGAGGTATGGACCTGTTTTTGCTAAGCTTCCTCCTGGGGGAATCTGTTAATAGAAACATAAATCTACGAAGGCCTCAGAGCCTCTCATTTCATAGTCAGGTGACTAAATCCCAGCAAGGTTACTCACAATGACACATCGAAAGTGGCAGAGCCAAGGCCAGAAGGAAAGTACCATAAAGGAAGGCACATCATTCTCAGAGCAGGGCTCGCTCAGGCGTGTACTCCCTCCGTACCTTTCTCTCTATTCCTCTCACACCCTTCCATGTCGCTTTTGCTGAGCAGGAGGGCTAAATCACAGCCACAGTTTCCAGAGGTCAGTTTCCAGGGCAGGCGGGTGTTGAGGTTATGCAACCACATGGTGAATCACTCTGGAAGGTCAGCTCCAGCACATTCTCCTGTGGTCAGCTCCATGGGGCGCAGCGCTTCACAACAGCTGCAGAGAAGCCTGAACAATCCTATCTGCAAGATAAAACCCCTCGTAAGAGTTTTAAGTGTTTTAACCAAGCCTTCCAGGATCTCTTTCTGCTGCAACCGCAACAATCCTGTGGGCTGCCCGGGAAGATGCAAAAGCCCTTTACCAAGACTGTTTAACCCCCAAGTTTGGGGGAATAAAACCTGGATTCTGCCAAGAGAAAATGAATCTCCAGGAAAGGGGCCATTCCTTAGGAAATTATAAATGACCAAAATTGTCTCAAAAATTATAGAACCTGTTCTAACCAATAATTATAGAAGACCCTGAAAAGTTGTCCAAGAATTACCTGAAAGAAAAGTCAACAGTTCCCAGAAGCAATATAATTGAGGAATTTTTTAAAGTTTAAAAAAATTAAGTATTTTTTGCTGTATAAATTATTTCAGAACATAAAAATGTGAAAAACTCCTTCAATTCGTATCACAAAGCAAGTTTAACCCTGATCCTAAAATGACATTGTGATTCCAAAAAACAGATAGACCAATTTCATTTATGAGTATAGATGTAAAAATTCTAAACAAAGAGATTATAACTGAAAAATGTTGTGAAAAGAATATGCATTGTGACTAAGTAGGGTTAAGAGTTCTAGGAATGCAAGGACGCTGCAAAATCAGGGAAGCTATAAATAGGATCCATCACATCAGTAGACCCCAGAGCACTGATACAGTTTACATCTATTCCTGATGTTTAAATAGGAGTAGAACAACATTTATTTGAGGTGCTGGTTATTCCCAGTTTATTGTCCCCAGAGTTTTTCCTCCTCTTTTCAACTCTCTTTAGTGTCTTTCTGTGGCTCACCTCTACAGACTGCATCTTCCTGATTCCTAGGTCCTCTGCCATCAGACTGTGTTCAGCCACTGGGTATGGGCAGAAGTCTGGAAGCTGTAGATAAAATGGTTGAAGTAATTATTCTCTTTATCCCTCTTGACACCCTGCAGTTCCAGTGGTGGCTGTGTTCCTCTAGGCAGTCCCTCCAGCACAGCTCTGACTTGCACAGGCGCCAGTGATGTTTTCCCCTCCTTATGTCCCTTCAGGCCTCGGGGTCATCATAGATTCTCACTGTTGCTAGTTCCTGGACACCTCACCATCGTTTGGTGGTTCTCCTAACCCAGCCCTCACCTCTACACTTAGCTTCCTCATTCAATTCTATTTAAATCTAGTTAAATCTTTTTCAGTGTACCATCTTCCTGCCACAATCTTGACTAATACATTTAGCATGACAAATAATATTTATTTTCTACCAATAAGCAACATCATATTTATTAGAGTAACTAAATTATCTGATAATGTAATAATAGGAAGAAACCGCTGAATTTTTCTCTTACACAATTTTTAGGTCAATGAGAAAATTGAAGCAGAAATTATAAGCTCTAGAGATTAACAATAATAAAATTCAATATTTCAAATTTAGTAGAAGATGGCTACAGCTGGTTTCACAGGAAAATAAAGCCATAAACATAAATATTAAAAACTATAAATAAAAATTTTGTAAAACTGTATCCTACAAGTTAGGAAAAACATCAAGGGTAACATATGGAAAGCATAAATATAGTAAAGATAAGAAGAGAAATTAGTAAGTCAAGGCAGAAACGGAAAACCAAACTCATATATAAATATTGATGTAAAAATTGTAATAAAAATTAGCAACTAGAATAAACAGATAATATAGAAGAAAAGATCCCTTTCATAAGAGCAACAAATAAAAAACAATAAATAAAAAATTTGACAAAGCCATTTACATTAGAAATAAAAAATTAGAAAGGGAAATTAACAAGGAGATAGAGGACATTAAAAGAAGTTCCAGGGAATGCTTAGCAAGCCTAAGTGCAAATTAAATTGAAACCTGGATGAAATAATTTAGAAAACATAGAAATTACTAAAATTCATCCTAAAAGAGATAAGAATTTTAAACAGATCAGTAATCAGAAAAGAAATTGAAACTGCAACATACCCTAATCACCAGGCCCAGATGGCTTCTCAAGTAAATGATTTCAAACATTCAAGGAACAGAGAATTCCAACACTTAAATGGTCTCAAAGCACAGCAAGATGAGAAGAGCTTCCACAGGAAGCCAAAAATAATTCCACTACTGAAATCAGACAGAGCACAAAGAAAACAACAAAACTCATTTATGAATACTAATGTAAAAGTTGTAATAAAAATTATCCACTAGAATAAACAGATAATGCAGAAGAAAAGGTCACTTTCATAAAGGCAAGAAAAATAAAAATTCTGCAAGATGCTGGGATCCAAGTACTCCAGTTTGGTGTCCTCATACAGAGCATGACATGGGAAAAGAAAGACTTTTTCCACCTCACTTCTCGGCAGATAGCGTTATCAACTTTCCTCATTTGCCTGGTACTGTCCTGGTTTAGCAGGAAACCCCTCCCTAAACAGAAAAATCTTGATTTTGGCAATGGGTGCAAATGTTGGGAGAAAAAAACAATATCTATATGGCAGTCCCCAAAATAGGGGCTGAAAGCAACATTGTATTTAGTAGCAAATTGACACTTTTGTACTTGCTGTCAGTACTTTTTCCTGAATGACGCTGGCAGCTGTGATTTGCTGCTCATAACGACAGATCATTTATTGTTGCATCACTCGAAGTGATGGGACTGAAGTGTGCAATTTAAATGCATTGTAATTGTGTGCATTAACAGTTTGTCTTTAATTTGCAAGAGGATTAACCCTTGGGCCATGTATAGAAACAGTGCTAGTTTTATTTAAACAATTTTATAGAGATATTATCCACATTCCATAAAATTCACCCATTTAAAGTTTATGCTTCAGTACTTTTTGGTATATTCATAGCCTTGTGCAACCCTCATCACATCTAATTTTGCTACACTTTCACCACCCCAAGAGAAAAGCCATACTCATTAGAAGTCACTTCCCCTGCCTCCCACACAAACCCTAGACTACCTCTAATGTACTTTCTATATCTATAGATTTGCCTTTTCAGGACATCTCATGTGGATAAAATCAAACAACATGTGGCCTTTTGTGACTGGCTTCCTTCACGGAGCATCATGTTGTCAAGGTTTATCCATATTGTAGTATGGATAAGTACTTCATTTCTTTTTATGCTCAATAATTCCATTCCATTTTATTTATTCATTCATCAGTTGATGCACATTTGGGTTGTTTCTACTTTTTGGCTATTATGAATAATGCTGCTATGAATACTATTTGTGTACAAATTTTTGAGTGGACATTTTATTTCTCTTGGGCATACACCTAGGAATGGAACTGCTTGGTCATATGACAACACTATGCTTAACCTTTTAAGGGAATACTAGAGTATTTTTCAAAGTAGATATGACATCTTACATTTCCACCAACATTGTATGAGCATTTGGTTCATCCACATCCTTGTGAACACTTCCCATTTTCTGACTTTTTGAATATAGCTGTCCTAGTGGATGTGAAGTGGTATCTCATTGTGGTTTGATTTGCATTTCCTTGATGGCTAAGGATGCTCGACATTTTTTCATGTGCTTATTGGCCACTTTTGGTATATTTTTGTTGGAGAAATGTATAACCAGGTCTTTTATCCATTTTTAAATTGGATTGTTTGTCTTTTTATTATTGAGTCATTAGAGTTCTTTGTGTTTTTTTGACATATGTATCTTACCAGGTACACAATTTGTAAACATTCTGTCTTATTTTATTAATTGTTTTGGGTTTTTTTGTTTGTTTGTTTGTTTTACTTTCTTGATGGTATTCTTTGGGGAAAAAAAAGTTAATTTCGAAGGAGTTCAATTTATCTTTTCTTTTGTTGCATATGCTTTTGGTGTCATATCTAAGAAACCACTGTCTATCTCAAGTCATGAAGATTTACACTCATTTTTCTTGTAACTCATTTTTCTAGTTTTAGCTCGTACATTTAGGTATATGATCCATTTTGGGTTAGTATTTTGTATGGCATGAGGTAGAAACCCAATTTTATTTTTTGCATGTGACTATCCAGTTGTTCCAGTACCGTTTGTTGAAGACTATCCTTCCCTTATTGAATTGTTTAAAATCAATTGATTATGATTATAAGCATTTAATTATGGACTCTCAATTCTATTCCATTGATCTATATGTCTATTCTTAGACAGTATCAATCTGTGTTAATTACTATAACTTTATAGTAAGTTTTGAAATCAGAATGTGAGTTCTTCAACTTTGTTCTAACTTTTCAAGATTATTTTGACTATTATGGGTCCATTGCATTTTCATATGAATTTTAGAATTAGCTTGTCAATTTCTGCAAAAATAAATAATCTGAGATTTTGATAGAAATTACACTAAATCTGTAGATCAATTTGGCAAGTATTGCCATATTAAGTCTTCTGTGGCATGAACATAAATGAGTTTCTTTCAACAATATTTTATGGTTTTCAGCGGACAAGTCTTGCACTTCTTTTGTTAAATTTATTCCTAAGTATTTTATTTTCTTTGATGTTATTGCAAATGGAATTTTATTCTTAATTCCATTTCCAGATTGTTTATTGGAAATATATACAAATACAATTGATTTTTGTATATTATTCTTGTATCATAAAATCTTGCTGAACTTACTTATTACTTCTAGTATTTTATGGATTCCTTGGGATTTTCTATATATAAGATAATGTTATCTACAAATAGAAATACTTTAGGTTTTTCCTTTCCAAATTAGATATTTTTTTTAAATTTCATTTTCTTGCCTAATTGCCCTGGCTGAACCTCCAGTAAAATATTGAATGTAAGTGGTGAGAGGGAATATCCTTGTCTTGCTCCTGATTTTAGGGAGAAATAATTTAGTCTTCTACCATTGAGTACATTGCTAACTGTTGGTTTTTTTGTAGATGACCTTTATCAGATTAAGGAAGTTTCCTTATATTTGTAGTTTCTTGAGAGTTTTCTTTTTTATCATCAAATGGTATTGGATTTTGTCAAATGCTTCTTCTGCAATTATTGAGATGATTACTGTGTTTTTGTTTTTGTTTTTGTTTTGTCCTTCATTCTATAATGTATACATTATTGATTGTATCAATTGATTTTTGGATGTTAAAACAAATTTACATTTCCGAGATAAATTTCACTTTATTGCTTTTATATGTTCCAGGATGCTGCTTGCTAATATTTTATTGAGAAATTTTGCATCTCTTTTTATAAAGGTTATTGCTCTGTAGTTTTATTTTTTGTGTGATGTCTTTGTCTTATTTTAATGTCAGTGAAATACTGCCCCATAGAACAATTTGGGAAGTGTTCCCTCCTCTTTTTTTTTTTTTTTTTTTTTTGGAAAGAGTTTGGGAAGAATTGTTATTAATTATTTTTCAAATGTTTCATAAAATTTACTAAAGAAATCATTTGGATCTGGGCTTTTTTTTATGGAATATTTTTAATTTACTAGAATCTCCTTAGTTGTTATAGGTCTATTTATATTTTCTAATTCTTTTTCAGTCAGTTTTGGTATTTTGTGTCTTTCTAGTAACTTGTCAGTTTTATCTAGGTTACCTAATTTATGGGTGTACAATTGTACTTAATATTCCCTTATAATCCTTTTTATTACTATACGGTCAGTAGTAATGTATCCTTTTCCATTCTTGAGAACTTGTTTGGAGGTTCTAGCAGGGGAGCTTGGCTACTTGTATACCCTTAACCAAAGAATAGTCCTCTCCTCTGTCCTCTTCAACCTAGTGCACAGCTTTGGGAGGGATGCACATGGAGAGGCAAGGGAGGAAGGAAACACCCATCTAGCCAGCCAGATCAGCTGAATCAACCCTGGCAATCAATGGGGTGACAGCTGTCACAGGCAGATCGCCCTCACATCCTATTCTTGACTTTAGCAATATGAGTTTTCTCACTTTTTCTCTTGTTCAATATGGCTAAAAGTTTGTCAAATTTGTTGATATTTTCAAAAAATCAACTTTTGGTTTTATTAATTCTATTATTTTTCAATGTCTATTTCATTTAATCTGTTACAATATTTATTATTTCTTTCCTTCTGTTTGCTTTGGGTTAAGTGTTCTCTTCCATTTTTTAGTTTCTTAAGATGGAAGATTAGGTTATTGATTTGAAATCTTTTTTTCTTTTCAATATAGGTGTTATACATTTCCCTCTGAACACTACTTTCACTACATTCCATAAGTTTTTATGTGTTGTGCTTTGGGTTACATTTATATCTAGGTACTCTCTAATTTTCTTTTTATTTATTTTTTGACCCATGGGTTACTTTGGAGCATGTTTAATTTTCACATGTTAGTAAATTTCTCAAATTTTATTCTGTTACTGATCTCTAATTTTATTTCATTATGTCTGGATAACATACTTTGTATGACTCCTTTAAAATTTATTGAGGTTTGATTTATGTTCATTGTCTATCCTGGAAAATGTTTGTGTGTGCTTGAGAATATTGTGTATTTTGCTGTTGTTGGGTGGATTGTTCTACATAGATATCTGTTAAAACTACTTAGTTTATAGTTTGTTCAAGTCTTCTGTTTTCATATTTATCTTCTGTCTAGTTGTTATATCCATTATTGAAAGTGGGATATTGAAGTGTCCAACTATTATTACTGAGTTATCTATTTCTCCCTTCAATTCTGTCAGTTTTTGTATCCTGTACTTTGGGGCTCTGTTGTTAGGTGTATATATTTTATAATTGTTATGTCTACAAGATATATTGAAAACATCATAAAATTTCCTTCTTTGTCTCTAGTAACAATTTTTGTCTTAAAGTGTATTTTGTCTAATATTAGTATAAACACTTCTGTTCTCTTCTGGTTACTATTTGCATAATACATCTTTTTCCATCCATTTACTTTCAATCTATTTGTGTCTCTGAATCTAAAGTGGGTTCCTGTAGCCAATATATAGTTGGTCACATTTTTAAAAATTCATTGTGCAACCTCTGACTTTTAATTGGGTTTAATTCATTCACATTTATTATAATTATTAACATAGGATTTGTCTGCCATTTTGCTTTTTTTATATGTCTTTTTGTTCCTCTGTTCTTCCATTACCACCTTCATTATTTTTGTTCCTCTGTTCTTCTCTTCTTCTGTTACTGCCATCTTTATTTTTTAAAAAAATATTTTCTAGTGTACTATTTTAATTCCATTTTTCTACTATATTTTTTGAGTTTACTTAGGGGTTGCCCTGAGGATTGTAGTTGCATTTTAACTTAAAACAATCTAGTTATGATTAATACTAACAATGTCATTAATATATGGAAACTTGGAGTCAATATAGCTCTGTTCCATCTCCTCTCCTTTGTGTTATGATTTCAAATCAAATCTTTATACTTTGTGAGCCCACCCACACAGTTATACAATTGCTTTGTGAAACTTTTTTATTTTTTAATTTATTAAAACATAATTGATTGTACTTTTCTGTGGGGTACACAGTTAAATATCCGTACTGATGGAGTTTGGATGTGTTGTCCTCTCCAAAACTCATGTGGAAATTTGATCTCCAGCATGGCAGTGTTGGAAACGGATTGAGTCATGGGGGCAGACCCCTCATTAATGGATTAATGCTCTACCTGGGGGAGGGGGTTTTAATGAGTGAGTTCTTGCTCTATTAGTTCCCGCAAGAGCTTATTGCTTAAAAAGACCCTGGCACCTTCTCTCTCTCTCTTGCTTCCTCTGTCCATGTGATCTGCTTGTACCTGCTGGCTGCCTGCCACTTTCCGTCATGAGTAGAAGCAGCCTGAGGCCTGTGCCAGATGCAGCTGTCCCAGAATAATAAGCCAAATAAACCTCTTTTCCTTATAAATTACCCAGTCTCAGGTATTTCTATTATAGCAACACAAAACAGACTAAAACACATACCTATGTGCAATATGTAATGCTCAAATCAGGATAATTAGTATATTTAGTGTTACACAATGTAATTATTTTTTGTGTCTCTTTACCAATTACTCACCAACCGCCAGCCCCCTCCCCCTTTCCCACCTCTGGTGGCCTCAGGTCTGTTCTGTCTTGTAGAAAGTTCAATGAATTATTGTGATTATTGTATCTTTCTTTTTTATTTGCTTAATATTTTTATCTCCCCTTTACCTGGGAGGACATGTAGTATATTCTGTATCTGCCTGGCTTGCTTCACTTAACAATTTCCTCTAAGTTCATCCATGTTGCTGTGAATGGCAGAATTTCATTCATTTTTAAGGCTGAGTTGTATTCCACTGTGTACATATACCACATTTACCTTATTCAGTTGTCTGTCAATAGACATTTAGGTTGGTTCCAACTCTTGGCTACTGTAAGTAGAGCTATGATAAACATGGGAATTCAGGTATTCCTTCAACATGATGATTTCCTTTCCTTTGGGTACACACCCAGCAGTGAGATTGCTGGGTCATATGGTAGTTCTATCTTTAGTTGTTTAAGGGGCCTCTATACTGTTTCCATAATGGTTGCACTAATTTATAGTCCCACCAACAGTGTGGGAGGGTTCTTCTTTCTCCAGATCCTTGTCAGCATCTATTTTTCTCTGTCTTTTTGATAATGGCCAGTCTACTGGGGTGAGATAATATCTCAATGTGGTTTTGATTTGCATTTCCCTGATGATTAGTTATGTTGAGGATTTTTTCATGTGTCTGTTGGCCATTTGTATATTTTCCCTTTGAGAAATGCCTATTCAGTTCCTTTTTCCATTTTTTAATTCGGTTACTTGTTCTTTTACTGTTAAGTTGGTTGATTTCCTTGTATATTCTGAATATTAACCCCTTGTCAGATGCATAATTTGTTGGATTTATGAGGTGATAAAATAGAGCTTCTTTCTCATTCTCATTTGTATTTTTGTTCTACAGGTGGGTTTTTTTCTTTCTTGTATATTTATGGTAGTGATTATTGTTTTTCAGATTCCAGATGCTGGACTCCCTTGGGGATTTCTTGCAGGGCTGATCATGTAAGTGGTGAATTCCTACAATTTTTGTTTGTCTGAGAAATGCACTATTTTTTCCACATTTCTAAAGAAAAGCCTTTCTGAGTATAGTATTCTTGGCAAGCAGCTTTTTTCTTTTAGTATTTTGAATATATCATCCCATTCTCTTCTGAGCTGTAGATTTTCCATTGTGAAGTCTGCTGGTAGTCTGATGGGGACTGGGGACTCCCTTATAGGTGACTTGGTGTATTTCTCTTGCTGTTTTTAAGATTCTCTCTTTGTCTTTGAATTTTGCCAGTTTGACTATAATGTGTCTCAGAGAAAACATTTTTGGATTGAATCTGTTTACAAATCTTTGAGACTCCTGTATCTGAAGGTCTGTGTCTCTCCCTATATCTGGGAAATCTTGCGTTATTATTTTGTTTAATAGATTTTCAATGCCTTTTCCTTTCCCCTCTCCTTCTGGAATTTCCATGATTTGGGTATTTGTGTGCTTAAAGTTGTCTGTTAACTCTCTTAAATTTTCTTCACTTTTGAAATCATTTTTTCTTTTTTCTTTTTGTCCACCTGGGTTATTTTGAAAATACCATTCAAGATCAGAAATTCTTTCTTCTGCTTGTTCTAACCTGTTGCTTACACTCTTGGTTGTTTTTTATTTTGTTGAGTGAATCTTTCAGTTCCAGTAGTTCTGCTATATTCTGCTTTAAGGTGTTGATTTCTTTGTGAATTTCCTTCTTCATATCCTGTATATTTATTTTCATTTCATTGTGATGTCTGAATCTTCTCATATCTCAGTTAGTTTCCTTAAGATTGCTGCTTAGCATCCCTTTTCAGTCCTTTCAAGGGTTTCCTGCTCTAGTGGGTCTGATACTTAAGAATTACTGTATTCCTTTGGTGGCCTCATATTTTCTCTTTTTTTTAAATTTGTTTGTTGTTTGCTTTTTGTTTTTGTTTTTTTCTTTTGTATTTCTAGTATCTCTGTGTTGATGTCTGGTCATTTGGTAGAGCCAGTGTTTCTTATATTACTCTGGTGTGGGCTTTGAGGAGAGAGACTTCCTCCTGCAGGTGTTTTATATTGACCATTGAGTAGAGTGTCCTATTATTTGTTCCAGGTAAATTCAATAGTGTAGTCTCCGTGTGGGTACTTTGGTCAGTACTGGAGTTGCGTGTGAGAACCTCCATGTTCTTGGCACTGGAGCACTTGGTGAGTCCTTGCTGAGGTTAGTGACACTGTTTGGTTCATCAAGAATGTAGGCAAGCTCTTGAGTTCTTGGGAGAAGCACATGGGTGCCCTGTCACTCTTTGGCTTAGGTGGGTGTTCCTAGGTGGGCTTGTTGGCACTCTGGCCAGCATCCCATAACCTTGATGGATGCACCAGGGTATACTGGAGTTCCTCAGTTTGCATGGATGGCCTCTGGCTGAGTTTCTCTTTCCTCTTTCCTAGAGGCAGAGGATCCTCTAGGGTCCTTGCTTCTCTCTGTTGAGGGATGGATTGGTGGTGATTGGAAATTTTCTTTCTTACTCTATTTGGTTTTCCTGGGTTTCTGCACTCTCAGGGGATTCCCTGTGTGTCTCTCCCTGGATCAAGGCAGTCATGTGGGCTGCACATGTACCTCCCATCCACAGGTGTGTTACTGCATGTGGCAGCATAATTCCCCCCGTCAGTTGGGCCACTGGGTCACAGTTCTGCACTCACTCACCTCTTTCCCTGGCCTCTGCTAGTGACTCTCCTTGTGTCGATACAATCTAGGAGTTGGCAGGCCACCTGCATGGTGGCTGCCACTGTGGCAGGGAGCTGACATTGTGGTAGCAGTGGCTGTGTGGTGGCTATGGCAGACCACCTGTGTGGAAGCAGCATCTGCAGCAGGGGCAAGGGCTGCCCATGGTGGCTCCTGAGGTCCCTGGGCATGCTCCAGCCATCTATCTTCCTGGGCTACCTGCAGCAGCTCCTGAGGTTTCCAGGCATGCTCCTGCCATCTGTCAGGCAAAGGGCTTCCGGCAGCAGCTCCTGAGGTATCTGTATGTGCTTCTGCTGTCTGTCAGGTGGAGGGCTGTCCATGGTGGCTCCTGAGCTTGAAACTTTCTTATAAATCAGATAGCACAAGACCTAACTATAAAGGAAATGCATTTATTCTGTTGTTTGTATTTACCTGTGTAATTGCCTTTACTGGTACTCTTTATTTCTTTGTGCAGATTTGAGTTACCATCTAATGTTCTTTTATATCACCTGAAGAACCCCTTTTGTTGTTTCTTATAGAGCAGATCTGCTACTGATAAATTTTCTCAATTTTAGGTTGTCTGGGAACATTTTAACTTATTCTTTACTTTTTAAGGATAGTTTTGCTTAATGTAGAAATCTTGGTTGGCAGCCTTTTTCCTCCAACACGTTTAATATGTCATCCCACTGTGTTCTGGCCTTCATGGTTTCTGTTGAGAAGTCAGCTGTTAATCTTATTGAGGATTTCTTGTATGTGATGAACTGTTTTTCTCCTGCTGTTTTCAAGATTCTCTCTTTGACTTCAGCTTTCAACAGTTTGACTATAGGATCTGTTGAGGTTCTTACTTGGCACTCATTCAGCTTCTTGCATATTTGGGAAGTTTTTGATCATTTCTTTGAATATTTTTTCTATACCTTTCTCTTTCCTCTACCTCTGAAACTCCCATTATGTGTATATTAGCATGCTTGATGATGTCCTACAGATCTTTGAGGCTCTGTTTGTTTTCTTCCCTCTTTTTTTCTTACTGTTCTTCAGACAGAATTATTTCTGTTGACTTGTCTTCAAGTTTGTTGATTCTTCTACCAGCTCAAGTTTGCTGTTGAGCCCTCATAGTGATTTTTCATTGTTATTGTATTTTGGTTCTTTTAAAAATAAATTTCTATTCATTTATTGATATTCCCTATTTGATGAGTCATTGCTGTCATACTTTCATTTAATTATTGAGACATAGTTCCTTTAGTTACTTAAACATATTTATAATAGTGATTTTAATTCTTTGTCTAGTTAATCCAACATCTGGTCTCTGCTTAGGGATAATTTCCATTTGTTGCTTTTATCCTTTACATAGGCCACATTTCTTGCTTGTCTGTGTTTCTTATAATTTTGATTGAAAATTGGACATTTTAGATAATATGATGTGTCAACTTTAGAAGTCAGTTTCTTCTCTTACTAAGGGTTTGTTGTGATTCATGTTTTTGTTGTTGTTGCTACTGTCTATTATGGCATGTGAAGTTTCTGCTCAATCATCTTAGTGGTCAGCTAATGTTATGTCAGTAATTTTCTTAAATGCTTTGAACCAATACATCTTCCAATCTTTGTTGAGAGACTCTGTATGTGTAGGGTCATTTCTTTCAACACTCAGTTTACATCTCTTCTTTACATTTTACTTCCTACTAGTTTGGGGTCTCAAGGTCAGCCAGAATGGAAAGACTGAGACACTCTCAGGTCTTTTCTTGGCATGCACACATCTCTGCATGTGCATGCATTCTTCTAGATCTCCAAGAAGATTAAAGTTAGATTAATATTAAAGTAATATTGAAATAAGAGACTTTCAAGAATGCTATGGCCATCTTGTTCCCTAGATCTTCCTTTTAATTTTGTGGCAGGCTCTTGTTTATCCCAACTGGTATCACAGTCTTAGGCAGCTGTGATATTAAATAAATTTCACTGATTGTTTTGACAAACACCCTGAGGATAGGACTTTTCCTGAAGAATAATCTCTAAGTTAAGCCAAGTAATTACAACACTCTGCAGATGGGGTTTCTCCAGGGAGCTATAAGGTAGGTCAAATAGTGACAATGCCCTAGGTTGGGGGTTTTTGAGGAGCTCCAACTCCAGTGCATGATGACTGCATGGCTGCTGTTTTTCACACCTCCAGTGGTTGCAAGGCCACCAATTTTTAAGGCTACTGCAGAGTTAGGAAGACAGGAATGAGAATAGGTCAAGTTAAAATGGCATGAATCCTGCTATTCTTACTAAGGCAATCAGTTTTTTTTTAATAAATGGTCTTCACATTATTGCAAGGCTTTGGTTAATCTGTAAAGTTCTGAAAACCTTAATTTTAACATTTTTTTTTTGCCACTGTTTTAATTGTTTTTTGAAGGAGCAGACTTATGTAGTCCTTATTTTGGCAGTCTGTATGTGCTACCCAGTTTAATTTTTTAACATTGTGAATAGTGTTATCATGTTTCCTAAAAGTTCAGATAATAAAAATGAAAAAAAAAAATGATAGAAATACTAGCATAACCCAGACATCACCAGAAAAGAAAGTTCTTTGCGTATTTTTAATTGCAGATGTAAAGACACATATAGCAGGATTAGGAAGATAAAGAGTCAAAACATAACATACTACACAATATGTATAAAGAATTTGGGACTGGGTATCATGAAGAAGTGAAAACACAGATGGAGACTGAATCTCTCAAGTTTGGGATAAGACAGACAAGCACTTCTAAGTCAATCAAATGGTTTTCATCTCCAAACAATATAACAAAGCTTAGTTGAAAATAGCACCTGCTGAATTAACTTGGGCAAACCACATAAACAAACATGCATTATCATGTTGTTCCCTTGATTGCCGTGTGCAATTGACAGTTTTCTTTCTTGATTAAAATTGCAATTAAATGTAATTAAATTGTCCTGCAGTGAACCAAAAGGGAAATTTTTGTAACAGATGTGTTAAATGCTCATCCACTTAGTGACTACAGGCTTGTTTTGGAGAGTTAGAAACTAATTTCTGTAAGTCTAAAAACCTGCTGTTGCTAGTAAGTAAAATCCTAAGTATTCCAGGGCAAACATTTTTGTTGAGACTTGAGGCTATATTTATCTTCCTATCATCACATTGAACTAATACCAGGAATCAATGTAACATGCATTTGATAAAAGCAGAACTACAAGTCAATGTAAATTTTAAGTTTAACTATGTTCAGCCTTACTACTACATAAAAGGAAAAAAAGATGTCCTAAAGGTTTCAGGCAGTTCAGAGAAGTATTACTGGGAAAGGAAAGACAAGGGTAAAAATATGCTACTGTATCATGAGACAAAAAGAAACATTTCACTGTTATTTTTTATTAAATATAGGTAATGTCTGTTTAGTGCTATTATGTTCTCCTTTACAAAAGTCTTGCATTTGTGTATTTTAAGAATACACCATAATATAGCTATACAATTTAAATATCAATTTAAAAGTTTATTATAAAAAGAGTTTAAATAAATTGCTCTATCAGAGGACAAAAGGAAATATTATAAGGATATTTTATTTTCATTATAAAAATGTTATATTTATTTTATTGGTGCTATGTTTATTTACTACTATCACAGCCAGTGCTATTGTTGTTTTGTTTAAACAATAGCATTATGTTACAGAAAACTAAATAATATAGAATAATATGTAATTACAAATAAACATCTATTATTCATATTTTTATATTAAAATAGTAAAACATGACTTTTTATTATATGCGTTATTTTATTTCATATGGCTCTGTTCTGAGTTGGTTCTCTACAAAGAGAAAAAAATTTCTCAACAAATTGTTCTCTACAATATCCACAAACTACACAAAATCTCAGTCATTTTAGGGGTTTCTGTGCCCCAGGGCCATTGGTGAAAAAGAGACAGACAGCCACCCTGGCAGTTTCTGCCGAGAGCCTGAAGTGACCATCCAGAGGCTGGAGCAGCCACAAAAGCTGGTGGGAATCTCTTGTGCACAGGGAGAGATTGTAGGGCTGTATGGTACCTACGGGAAATGAGGCCTTGTAATGCTTCCTGATAACTCTCAGAAATACAGGTGGGTAGCAGCCTTTAAAAGGAAACTAAGGTCTTCCATGAGCTAGTGAATTGGGGTTATTAACGTTAGTGTGACTGTACTAGTCAGCTAATGCAGTTACCATAGACTTTTAATTTGAATTAAAAGATAATATGAATCCTTTCATAAACTTTTTGAAGACTCCTCATAGATACACATTTTTTCTCTACAATGAAAAACTTTAATGTATCTCCCAGTCTTTGAAATATAGACGAGCCATTCATTATAATAGAGAGAATTTGAATAATAAAATCAATAATGTTTAATTAATAAATGTCCAAGGATCTTTGTGTTCTCTAAGCAGAGAATACATATTCTTTTTTATAGCATATAGAATACACACACACACACACACACACAATATTCCATACTCTGTTCACAATGCCATACAACTTGAAAGAAATAACAAAAAAACCTCTAAACACATGGGAATTTTTTAAATGATATCTTAAATTACTCTTGGGTCAAAGAGAAAATCCAAACTATAATTAGGATAATAGGAATAATTATATAACATAGCAACGTTTGTGGAATGGGCCTTACCAAATGGAAAATCAGTAGCCCTAAATTCTGTCATTAATGAACAGACAGAATGAAAATAAATGAACTCCTGATTCCATTCAGTAAGTTCTATAAAGAACATCAAATGAAGAAAAGAAATTAATGATGATAAAATGCAGAAATTAATTAGAAAGCAGAAAAGCAGTAGAACTGATAAATACCTTTAAACGCTGGTTCTCTGAAAACAGAAAAACAATAAAATAGAAAATATTCTGACCAGTTTGACAAAGACAAAAGAGAGAAAACACAAATCCGTGAAATTACGAATGAATACATAAAGCAAATAAAATGATGTTTAACAAAATGATTCTAAAGCTGGATAGGAAGCCCTGTGACTCAGAATCTACATGGAGATCTAATTCATTCATTTCAACTGCAGAATTCTTTTCCAGCATGTGAATATATCACAGTATGTTTATCTGTTCTATGAATGGATATTGAGATTATTTCCTGGGTTTTGTTGCATAAAATACTACAATGAACATTATTGTAAATATACCTTGTGCATATGTGTAAGAGTTTTTCATGAGCAGTGATTCTCAAAGTGTAGTCCTTGGACTAGTAGCATTAGCATCATCCTGGAACTGGTTAGCAAAGCAAATTCTCAGGCCCCACCCCAGACCTGCTGAATCAGAAGCTCTAGGGTTGGGTCACAGGCTCTCCAGATTATTCTGATGTGTGCTCCAGTTTGCAAAGCACTACTCTAGGGTACATACTTAGAGGTAGAATTATTGGATTGTAGGGTTAAGTGCAACTTGGTCTTTATAAGATGTTGCCAACTTGCTTCTCTAAGGGCTGTGCCAATTTATACTTTCATACATAGCAGTGTATAGTAACAGGATTTTTGGTCATCTGCAGTCTTAAAAACAGTT
The DNA here is from genome assembly GCF_027409185.1 of Cynocephalus volans. Classification (NCBI taxonomy): domain Eukaryota; kingdom Metazoa; phylum Chordata; class Mammalia; order Dermoptera; family Cynocephalidae; genus Cynocephalus; species Cynocephalus volans. The sequence continues at coordinate 52,016,398 of NC_084470.1, forward strand.
GGTATTATAAGACTTAAACTGTCAAAATGATAGGTGTGAAATAGTACTTCAATGTTTTTGTTTGCATTTCTCTCATAACTAGTGAAATTAAGCACCTTTATCTAGGTTTTTCAACCCTTTAGTTTTCTTCTTCTATGAATTACCTACTCATATTTTTTGTCCATTTTTCTAATGGGTTAATAATCTTTCTAAATGACATGCAGAAGTTCTTTGTATATGTCAAGCACATGTATTGCAAATATCTTTTCCCAGTCTGTGGCTTGTCTTTTTATTTTAATTATGGTGACTATAAGCATACAGAAGTTTTATTTTCTATGTGGTAATAAAATCTATCACTCTTCTTTACTAGGTTATGCTGTTGAGAGTGGGGGGATCTTGCTCAAGAATTCACCCCTGACTTCAGTGCCATAAAGATAATTTTCTGACTTTTCTCATGCAACAGAGACAGCCTGAGAAAGGATAAGTAGTAAACATTTAATAATGAATATAGCAGAGTCCTAGGGTCATTGCCCACTGGCCTCCTTGAGTGCTTCTCCATGAGGAAAGAAGAATCCTCTTCTTGTATCTTTATATTCCAGTCCCTCCCTCTGTCTCCTCCTTGCTTCTGTAACCTCATCTTTCCATATCCAGGCAGAGAGTGCAAATCCCAGACACTAACTGCATGTGGAGTGTTGGTGGTTGAGGTGATGGTAGTGGTAATGAAATTCATAATGGAAATGATGTAATCAATTCAGAGAGGTTTAATAACCATCAGAAAAACACCATTGGCTTTAAGAGTAGACATCCACACAGAGAATTATTGTTTTTCAAGGGACACATTATGTATAACAGATAATCAGGCAGGTAGCGTGCTGCATGAAAGTCTCCCCAAAACCTGAAAATGCACTGGCTGGTGTTGACATTAACTTGCCCTTCAGACAAAGATTTGAGAAAACATTTATGAGAAACCAAGTGTCTATTCACCCCCATCTGTATGAATCTACCCTGTTTGAGGATAGAGAGAAAAATATCAACATGTGTGCATTTGAAAAAAAATACTGAAGAATGAGAAAATGGAATTGCATCTAGAAGGTTCAGGGGAAAAGCACCGCTCTGAAAATGATCTGTTATAGAACTCAGAAGAAAAAAAAATGAGCAATTACTTAGCAATGTTAATTGAGTACTAAGTACAGAGTCTCTGGGACTCAACACCATAACGTCATAAAGAGAGCAGGCTAAGGTGTTATGGTAACAGGAAGAGGAGAAAAGAAGATGAATAAAAAAGAAATGTATCAGAAGAAAGTATTGCATGGAAGCCAAAATCTCGATAACAAACCTAATATCTCCACTGAAATGAGAAGACATATTATGTATAAAGAAGTTATGTCAAGGGAAATATAAGTAGTAACATAGAAGATAAACTTGAGATACTCTCCCAGAGTGCACAGAAAAGGACTAAAAAGTGACACTGAAGAAAAAATAGATAAATATAGAATAATGAATACAAAGATAATTGGTTTGCTTGAAGAAGACACAAAAACTAACGGGACAAATGCAATTCACTCATTAGTTCATTGATTTATTGAACATATTTTTTTTTTCTTGGCTAACATTTGCCCGATGTATCTTTTTTGTTGTTGTTATTTTTTTACATTCTAGGATGTTGTTGTGGAGCAGTTGGGAGGGAGGGGGAGAGGGGAAATGGGAAGGAAATGTGATGAAGGAAGGAGTAAGGAGGAGGGGCAGGATTGAGGCCTGCGGCACCCCCCTCATTCCCACAGGGGAGACCAGGGGGCTTCCAGCAGTGGCTTGGTCATTGCCAGGTGGGGTACAGATGTCACGGGGGTGTGGCAAAAGCCCTTGCTCCTCATCACCCCACCTCAGGAACCCAAGGCCCTTCCTTCTGTGGCTCGGTGGTTATTGCTGGGCTGGTTGGGTATATTGAGGGGGTGTGGCTGAGGCCTTCAGCCCCCCCACCACCCCAGCTTGGGAGAGCCTGGGGCACTTCCTGCAGTGGCTTGGTGGTCATCGCTGGGCTGGTTGCAAGTGTAGGGGGGGGTGGCCAAGACTCAGCCCCAATCCTCTGGACTGGTTGCCCAGCAGACTGGTGTCAGGGGGCATGGTTGAGGTCCGTGGTCCTCCTCCCTTTCTGGCTTGCTAGCCCAGGGGACTTCCAGTCCTTTAGGTGTTATAGGTGTTCTTTGGTGAAATGAGACCTTTACTAGTTAATATCAAACTTTGTCTCTGGTTGGGGGTACTTTATTTTTCTTTCAGTTCTGTGTCGGATTATTTGCTGTTCCTGCCACTTAAATTCTGTGCTGGCACTAATTTGTTGTCCTATGTTTATGTCTAAAATGGGGGAACTTCCTGTGGGATCAGTACTTGAGCTCTGTGGTTGGGCTAAATTGCTGCTTTGCTGTTGATTCCCTGGGGAAGTTTTTTTGTTTAGCTCAGGTTTTAATGGTTGACTTTTTAGATACTTCCAGCTCTCATGAGATCTGGTACACCTGGGTTGGGCCTGAGTCTTTTCATCAAACTGCACCCCATGCAATTCTATATTCCTGACCAGTCTCCTCTGAGTGGTCCTGTGCTGATTGGGGGACAGGTCAGCTGTCCTTGCTTTGCCCCAGTGTTCCACTGGTGGGCCCGTCTCCACCACTGCCCATGCTCCAAGCATTTCCCATGGGATGGGCCATGCTCCAGTCCCTTGAGATGATTCAGCGGCCTCTGAGTGGCTCCTTTTTTTCAGTTTTTGTGGCTCCTGGCTCCTATGTGAGTCCATGGGAACCCTATTAGTGGTCTTGCTGGCCTGGGAGCCACCAAGGCCCTCTTCTCTCCTGCCACCTCCAAACAACTTCATCCAAAGGGGACAGCTGCAGCTTTTGCCAGCTCCTGCTCCATGCACTCAGCAGCTCCAGCCTAGAAGTGGCCAGGGCTCAAAACCATCAGAGTGATTCTTTCTTTCCCTTATTGTGGCTTCTCCCACCTTCATGCACTCCATAGATTTCTCCTCCTCTTCCCCTGAGCTCTAGTGGCCCCAGCTTGGCTTTCATTGCTTTTTTATAGTTGTAAATTGGTTGATTTGTGGGAGAGAGTGACTCTGGGGACTGTCTGTTCCACCATCTTGACCAGAAGACTGAACATATATTTATTGAACAATCTACCATGTGCTGTGCACTGTGCTGGGTGCTTCATAAACTGTGATGAACATATTCAACGTGGTTACTTCCTTCATGTGTTTCTGTCTAATTAGACAGGTATCAGAGAAGCAAATACACAAATAGGTACATATGTACTTGCAGATTTTGGTAAACATTACAGAGGAAAGCAAAACAGTAATTAATGATATGACAGAAGAAAACTTTAGTGACTTGAAGAAAGATCTTTGCATGAAGCTTAAAAGAACCCATTCCTTGGCAGGAAAAACCAATAAAGATAGAACTATGCAAGCTAGATGAAGACAACAGCTAAATTGAAATTTTCAAATTATAACAGTAAAAAATTCCTATAGGGGATCATGTAGAACAACAACAACAAAAATACCCTAGAATGGCTCATCTTTTCAATGCTAAGTGTCAGAAACTCCTGGAGCATTGCATCCAGAGGCTTTGAAAAAAGGTGAACATGAATTTCATACCCAATAAAGTGTCTTCTATGTGTAAAGGCACATGACTTTATCAGATAAATAAACTCTTCAGAATATCTTCAATTTGTGTATTCTTCTTGCAGAAACTATTAGTTCAACCAAACAAGATAATCTTAAAAAAGTAAGAGCTCAAGTATAAAACCAGTTTAAATTGAGATAAAGCCAAATTATTGATGCACACAAATTATAAAACTAAATAAGTCCACAGAGCTTTCAAGGAGCTAAAGGGCAGCCAGCATGGGTGGAGACAGAAAAGCAAGGAAAAAAAAGTAGGGAAGGTGTAAAGCTAGATAGGGGCAGGTATTTGGGCCAGGTCCTGCAGACCTAATAGGACATACACACACAAACACACACACACATGTGCGCATGCACACACACACACACACACACACACACACACACACACACACACACACACACACATTTACTCCCTCTTTGAGAGTACATCTAACTTCTTCAGAAACATGCTATACAGATAATTGAAAAAAGACCTCTATCTCGAATTATGCATAGCTTTCCCAATTCTATAAAATAAAGGTAAACAATCTAATAGAAAATTTCTAAAAAATAAAAAACTAGCCAAAAAAGAAGATAAAATGTAACTTAAAAAGCAAAATAGAAAACAAATAAACATTTTTAACCTATCAAAATTAAAAGGACTAAAAGAAAAAATAGATACTATCTAGACTTGGCAAGGGTCAGAGGAAATGTACCTTGCTTATGCAATGTTTGAAAAAATGTAAATTGGAATGATTCTCCGGTAGAGCAATTTGGCAACATATGATAAATGTCTCTTTGGCTCGGTGATTCCACTTCTAGGAATTTTTTCTTGTGCTTTTCCTTCATAGCACTTCTCCCAGTTTGTTTTTCTTTAAATCAGTGCAGTGGACTGAATTATGTCATTCAAAACTCACTGAAGCTTGAGTTTTGTGTCCCCCAAATTTTATGTATTAGAAACTTGGTCCCCTCTGTGACTGTTAAGAGGATGGGAAATCCTAATACGGTAATTGAAAGGTGGAGTTTTGAAGAGGTGATTAGATTGTAGGACCCTGGAGTAGTGAATGGATTAAAAATGGTAGCCAGGGGCATGGTTCTGAGGGCTTTAAAAGAAGAGAGAGTCTCTCTCTCTCTCTCTCTCTCTCTCTCTCTCTCTCTCTCTCTCTCTCTCTTCCCCCCCCCCCCCTTGCTTGCTCTCTCTCTGTTCTCTCTGCAATGTGAGACCCCTGGGTCACTGTCACCACCATCAGATGGATTTTGGACTTTCCAGGCCCAGAAACCGTAAGCAATAAATTTCATTTTTTTAAATAAATTACCCAGTTTCAAGTATTTTTTTATAAACAACAGAAATGACTAATACAATCAGTTTTTAATTATATGTTTATTTGTGTGATTATATAATTAATGATTAATGCTTGTTTCCATAAAGGCAGAGATTAGTCTTTTTTGCTTACTATTGTACCTTAGCATGAAGCATATTCTTGAATGAATAAATAAAAATGTTTTGAAAAAACATCCATGTATATGCACATGTTAGAGGACAGTTTTCAGTGAACTAAGACATAGGCAGTGGCGTGCTAGAGCTGGCGCTCATGCCAGTTATTCTGAATCTTGATTGTGGTGATGTTTACACAAATCTATATAGGTGTTAAACTTTTTAAAACTGTCAATTTTATGATATATAAATTTTTTTTAAAGTAATGGAAAAGGAAAAATGTAATATATACACAAAATTCATCACTTCTTACTTATTTTACATTTTATTATTTCTATGCTCTTGAGATTATTTATGTGTATTGTATTCTGTGCTGAAAATGTTGAATATCTCTTCCCAACTCCATGTCCAGTGGCATCGTTAGGGTAGCTTGAAATTTGCCATCTGTGTGTGTTTACACCACAGAAAGTGGAAAATGCTACAGATCAGGGCTTTTCTCTTTAGAGATCCAGTTGACAAAAATTTACTAGCTTTTCCTTCTTATGGGCCCAGGCTTTGTAAGCAGGTGTGCCATGAATGTTTGGAGTTTGGATACTACTTGGGAGAAAGGAATGGAAGTCTAGGCAGGCAGAGAACCTTCATCTGCTTATTTATTCTGTATCCTAAATATATCCAGGAGTAGAGGAGCTGCCTGGGGAAATGTGACAGAAGCCTAACATTTTCCCTTTTCAAGCAAAGTTATTAAAATATATCTGATGGACAGAGATCACTGTGATGGAAACCAGCTGTTGGGAGAGGGAGCAAGACCCCACTGGTGAGCACCGTTGGTGCACCCATTCCCAGCTGCTGAGAATTCTGGCTGCTGTTGGCTCAGAGCTACCCCCTTCTCTGGAGAATTGCCTTCACTGACCAGAAGCTGTGTTGCCTAGAAGACTATGCTCCCTACTCCTCCCCAGGGGACAGTCCACAGCCAATGGCCAGCTGGCTTGAGGTATAAAAGGCTGGATCCCTTTACCTCTAGGTGGGACAACTCTGGGATACAATTCATGCTCCAGAGCTTCCTGATGAGGCTGAGGCTGGCTCCCACTGAGACACTTTTGCCTAGCTCCTTCCCCTGCCCTGCCCTGTTTCTCTTCCCCTGAGAGCACTCTTCAATAAATTAATTAATCAAGAATCCTCAATTTCAAGTTCTGTTTCTAGGTGTCCTGACCTCAGACAGAACCAGAGAGAGATTTCATTAGAAGAGTAAGTGAAGCCTTGACCAAGAACTGGGGCATGTGTTGTCTTCCAGGTTGTCCTGCTCCTGCCCCAGCACAGCCATCCTGTTGTCAGGTCATGATCTCAAGAAGTGGTCATGGGAATGGACCTGAAATATAAAGGTTGAAAGACCAGGCCCCTTCCATTGAGACGTACCCTTATCTGAACAAAACACTGAGATGGGAGCATCCTTTCCTTCCCTCCAGGACCCATGCAGCCAGAGCAGAGAGCAGGGAATGCAGGCTCTACAGCACTGGTATCTCTGTAGATTCCCTGGGCCCAGTAAGCAGTGATAATAAGGCTCAGGATTTATGGAGACCAGGGAAGGTAGGATCCAGAGACACCCAGAACTGGTGGCTAAGTTGAGATCTTGTCTCTGGGCACTGCTGGGCTGTTAAGAAGCAATGGATGGGGCTCCTGGCCTCATCAAGGGTAGCAGAGGCAGTAAGGGGAACATGTTGCAATAATGTTGATAGCTACACATGAATACCTAACTTCTTTTAACTTCATGGGGGCCCAGTGAAGTTTCTACTTCATTGCTGAAGAGTTAAAGGTACCAAGAATGAAGAAAGAAGGAGTCTTGCATGTATTCATTCCACAAATATTACTGAACCAAACATGTGTCAGGCACTGTTCTACGTTATCTTAGGTCATGTTCCCTAGAAACAGGCTGTGTGGCTGAAGTTAGCCAGCAGGAGGTTTACTGGGGAGTGGTTTCAGAAATAACACCAGTAGAGGAGTTAGAGAAGCCGGACATCATATCCTTAGCCAATTTTGCAGGGAGCTCTGGAGTTGGAATTTTCCTTTAGAGATGTTCAAGGCGGGGTGAGGGGACTGGGCTATTGTACCCCCAAACCTACAGGTCATTGGATGTGGGCTACCTCTTTGGAGGAGATGTAACCTTGTAAAAGTAACTCCCTTTGGCTGAAGACTATTCCTAAAGAAGTACTCATCTGTGAGCCAGCAACCCGAGCAGCTTAGGAAATAAGTGCCTTAATTCCAAACATGTGATCTGGGTGGTGAACCGTATCATCCATGACATAGATTCCAGGGATGCAACCTTGATCAAAAGAGATAAACCCCCACTTCATGGAGATTATGTTCTAAGGAAGGAAGACAGAACATAAAGGGGATTCACATGAAAATGCCATTACAGTGATCATCTCTGGGTGCCTTGGTTCATCAGTGATTTTAATTTTTCCTATTATAAGCATGTACATTTCCTAAGTAGCCAGTAACAAGTATGTATTACTTGCATAATTATAACATACACATTATTTTTAAAAATCTTCTGGAAGAATGTATGGGTAAGAATAGTCAAGATTAATTTTGATTGTGTAGAATCATCAGGGGGACTTGTCCTAGCCACGGTTTAAATAATACGAGGCAAGATTAGGCAGGGATATCAATGAAACCAAGCAAAAATTGCAGAAAGAGACCATGCCTGATGTAGCAATTTGGTCTGTGATGCAGGTAGGAAAATAGTAGGGTGTTTAAGGGAATGGACTGTTTGGGAGTCAGAAAGTCTATGTTGTTGGCTATGTTTCTGCTCAAACTCTCTAAGGCTCAGTTCCCAGATCTGCCTAGTGTTGTGAGGTTTAAAGTAAGTGTTGTATGCTAGTGTGTGTAAAAGGATTTAGCACAATTCTGGGCATGTAGCAGGTACCAATAAATGGTAGTGGGAATGATTCTTAATAAAATCATTAATGTTTGCTCTAGGTGTATTAAAAATTTTACACAAAGAAGAGGAAGCACATTCCAGATGAATTAAATAATTACATGTAAAAAAAATTATTACTACATTCCAAATGTTTAATAATTTTTTTCAAAAACCAATTCATTAACATTTAAATATACCCAAATCAAAAATGCTAAAATTATAGCTTTAAATGCAATTTAAGAAAAAAAAAAATTGAGAAATGAAATTTGGGTGTCATTAGACCTCTATTCACAAAGGCTAGACTTTTCCCTTGCAGAAATCAATTTGCTTTCCTCCACTCTCATAGAAGCAGGCACTATGCCTCTTATTCGGGAATTCCTTCTAGATATCTGTTTAGAATTCTGCAGTTGCAGCCTCCCTTTTTCTCCCCACCCCTGCCTCATATTTTACATCACCCAAAGCTCTGCTAATAGGAGCCATCTCCAGAGACATTATCTGACCTCCTCTACCTGAGATCTAATAACTCTGAGAGTTTTCAGATGTCTAAAGTGTCAGACACACCATTATCCAAGGAAATATTTTACCTAGCAATTTACCAAGTTTCACAAAATCATTTTCCCAAACACCGACAGTGCTTTGTGGAGGATAAGTAAGATAAGTATAGAAAATTGCAGGAATGAGCCAAACATCCAGTGATTTCACAGATGGATCATTACCAAGTTCTCAGGAAATCTTGTTTATCTTGTTAAAGATAAATTAGTCAGAAATGGGCAAAATGGTTTTGATAAAATAACTGCATTTTACATATGTTTACTCTAACCTTCAAAAGCACTCCAAGTATTTCATAGGTTTTAATCTTCTGGTTTTTTCACTAGCTCTTCATGAACAAGTAACACTAAAAAATAAATTTATATATTACTATTATTTTATTAATGTATTGTTAATCGCTTTTTAATTATGATACTTGTATATTATAGAGAATTATGAAAATAGAGAAAAGTAACATTTTAGGATATTTCTTTCATCTTGTTTTCCATGTATATACAGGGATACAGCAAAATTGGGATTATACTGCATATAGGGTTTGCCTCTTTTTTAGAATTTAAGATTATGTAGTAAATTTATTTCTGCATCCTTACATGATATTTAAGAACCTGATTTTTAGAGAGTACTAAGTTTATTCTTATGTTGAATTACTGTAATTTATCCAAGCAATTCCTTATTTTTGGACATGTAGTTTATCTTTGATTTTTCACTATTATACACAATTTCTTTTTATGTATCTATCAATAAATCCCTCCATCATTGGATTCCTTAGTTTCTCAAGAACAATTCCTAGAAACGGAATTACTGGTCAGAAGGCATGAACATTTTTAAGGCTTTCGTATGTTAACTTAACCTCTCTGCATCTCGGTTTCCATATTGTAAAATGGGATAATAATAATACCACCCTCACATGACTGTTGAAAGGATCGAGTGAGATAATTTATTGCAAGTTTTTAGCAAACTGTAAAGTAGTATGCAATTTATTATCATTAGTTATTCCATCCCAACCCATTCCAATCCATGCCAGTCAGTTCCCAGGCAGGCTAATTAGCTGCATCCTACTGCAAGCTTGCCGAACACAAAGGCAGAACATTAATAAGTTCCTGGGTAGCCGGCAGCTGCTGGGACTTAGTGCTAGCATTTCATTCCCTTGAGAAGTTGCCAGTGATTTTCCTCCATTTCCCTGCCTGTAGTTATACGCCGTAGTGATTGGAACAGAACAGTATGGGGAGTGGTAAAAAAACTTGCCCGTTTTCTGCCATCCCATACCCAAAGATTCAGCCCAGCTCTGAGAAGTCTGATCCCAAGGCTTCGCTATTCTGTGAAATCAGGAAAAGTGACTAATAAATATGGTGCTTTATTTCTTAATGGAAAATTTAGCTTCCTAAATCTATTTCTAGAATACATACTTACACTCATAGGCGCACACACACATGCACTGTGTGCATCATTACAAGGATCCACGTCCAATTTCAGGGAGATGGTCCCAGGGCCAAGGTCAGAACATCCAGGTTCATTCTGGTGGCAGCCTGAGTCTGCACAGGGAGACGAGGAAACAAAACCAACAAAGTGCTAGCTGAGTCCCTTCAAAGTCCATCTTCGGGACTAGAGCTCTCTGACCATAAACCGCCTAAGGGATAATGAGCTTCAAGTCACAAAGTGGAGCAAAATGGAAGAGAAATTCAGGCCAGTTAAATAAAGTTGGAGTGGCTGGTGTGCTGAGGAATAGCAATGGTTCACAAGGAGAATCTCATTTCGTCTTTAATTTGCATATGGTGAAGATTGATTTTCTACAGCTAATCCAAATTTATGACACATCAGGTGATATATAAAGGACTTAATGGACCATTTAATAGCCAAACATTTTTCCTGATTAGTACCCACTTGACCTGGTGGCCCAGAGATGAATGTTGATCAGCCTGCCCTACCCCGCTTCTTTCCAAGTGGCTGTAAGTGGAATAGCTGCCAAACAGGCGGCAGATAAATAGAACCGGACTGTAGTCAGTGTCCCACCATTTAGAAATCTGGTGCTCTTGAAGGGCAGGCAAGGGTGGTGGAGGAAGACTGATACGTTTGTCTCTAGAAAATTACACTTGTCAGGAACTTTAGAGCTTTCACATCAGCCTCGTTTATGCAGAATACATTCATAGAGCATTTGTTATATGCCGTCCTCTTTCTTACACATAATCTCAACAACCTCAATAGATACAGACTCTTAATCCCAATTGACGAATGAGAAAACCTAGTCTCAGAGAAGTTAGACCATTTGCCCAGTCACCTGGCTAATAAGTGGTGGGACCAGGAATGAAATTCAGTCCAGGGGAACCCCAAAGCTTACACTCTTTCCAGCCCAGCACTGCTTGTCAACGACTCATGGGTTACTTACTGTGTTGGATAGAATCTGGATCTGAGCAGAAACTGTCAGGAGTCTGGGTCAAGGCATAGGGAAGAGAGTAGGTGGAGCCAGGCCAGATGTCTTTGTATAAATCTGAATCTGGAAGTCCAATATCAGAAAAATTTGATTGTGACTTTTACTTTGTCACAAAGTCCATCCAGGGAATTCTGAAGAGAATTCTCTGGCTGTAGAGCCTGTATGATATTCATCCAACATAAATATCTTCACAGCTCCATTGTCATGTGTGGGCCTATCATCGAAGGGGTTTCTGCAGGAATAAACTTGCCCAACCTTTAGTTTTACATTAGTGAAAGTGCTTTCTTCCACCAGGATGGATTTGTTTGTTCTCGGGAAACCCCCACAGCCCTGGTTGAAGATTTCAGGAGTGTGTCATTTATCTATTGATGCATAAAGAACCACACACAAAATATGATGTTTTAATGCAGTAACCATTTTTTTTCCCCTCATATTCTGTGGGTCAGAAATTTGAGCTAGGATCAGCTGGGTAGTTCTCGTGGTCTTCTTGAGGACAATCATGTGACTGCTGTTATCTGGCAGCTCAGCTGGGGCTGGATGAACTAGCATGACTCACTCACATGTCTGCTAGTGCTAATGGCTCTTTTCTGGGCCTTACTCTTCACAGGCTTTTTCATCCTCCAGCCAGCTGGCCTGGGCTTCTTCACATAGTGTTCTCAGGGTTCCAAGAGTGTGAAAGCAGAAGCTGCAAGGCCACCTGAGGTCCAGGCTTCTAACTCCAACACCGTCACTTCTGCTGCAATCTGTTGTTCAAAGACACAAAGCACCCAGATTCAAAGGGGTAGAGAAAAAGACTCCACCTCTTGATAGGGGGAGCAAAGGGACATGAAAGCAGAAATGAAAGAAATATTTGGCCATTTTTTGCAGTCTTTCAGAAGGACAAAATAATCCCACCTGGACAAAGGGGATGCTCTATCCCAGTGTTCTTCAAACATTAACATGCACATGAATCCCCTGGAGAACTCATTACAATGCAGGTTCTGATTCAGTAGGTCACAGGTGGGGCCTGAGAATCTGTATTTGTAACAAGCCTTTAGGTGATGCTGATGTAATTGATTCACAGACAACAAAGAGTAGTGGGGTTTTAATAATTGACATGAGGCAGTGTCCACTCCCTTTTTCCAGCTAAGCTGGGCTCCTTCTGGCCTGGCTGATAATGTACTTCCTATGTACTTCCAAGGGTAGAGAGCCACCCGGCCTGTACCTTTAGTTTGGGATATGCAGCTAACGAACTCAGGTAAAGGAGTATGTACATTACAGGTCTACTGTAAAAGCCCTGGTGGCCTGATACAGATCACATATCTTCTGGAAGTACTTGACTCTCTCGTTAGCTCCATGTCTGTGTTTTCCAGCATGGTTTTGTGATCATATTGGGAAAGATCATCAAATCTCAATATTAAAATGTTCACTTTAATCTAGAAAATGCCATCAATCTCTTTCATAGAATCTTAAAAATAGATTTTAAATAGTTCCACATTTCAAGTATTATTACAACAGATTGCATAGACCAGATGGATAGTTCTCTGCATCAGAAGGGGTAAAGCTTGTCTGATTGTATTCAGTCAAAATCTTATCAATTATAACTACTCCTCTGTCGGGGCTGGGCATACTATCATCTGAGGCAGGGCCCCCAAGCTCAGGGGCAGATGTTTGGATAACAAAAGCCTGGGTTAAAGTTTGGGACTCTGGTCAGTAGGAATCCAGAGTATATTCTTTCTGACATGAACTCATGATGCAGTTTGTAATATAATAAAAGTGAATGTTCTGAGTGTGTGTCTCTTCTGGATGATGTGGGAGTAATCAGGCATCTAGAAAGAAGAGTGGTCAATAATTACATTGATTCTGTTGTTTTGCTTTGTTTTGTGTCACCAAGCCATTTTGTCTCTGTCCTCACAAATGCTAATTATCTGGGGGGAGCTGAGGCAATGCCTGTACCTCTCCTTTGGACAGTGTGGTTCTACAAAATGAAAAAGTTGATGAGAAACACAGACAAAGATGATGGGTGTATTAGTCCTCTTCTGTTGCTTATAACAGAATAATTAAAACTGGGTAATTTATAAAGAAACAAAATTTATTTCTAATAGTTTGAAGGCTGAAAAGTTCAAGGTCCAGGAGATGCATCTGGTGAGGGCCTTTTTCTTCCTAGTGAAAACTCTCTACAGAGTCCCATGGCAACCAGGGTGTCACATAGCAAAAATGGCCTGAACAAGAGAGAGCTAGCCTTCTCACTCGCTCTCCTTTTAAAGCAATCAGAACCACTTCCATCACTCCATAGATGGATCAATCCATTCTCAAGGGCATAGTCCTCACAATCTAATCACCTCTTAAAGGCCCCACCTTTAAATTACCGTAATTGGATTTCCCACCCTCTTATCACTGTTACAATGAGGGTCAAGTTTCCAATACAGGAACTTTTGGGGGAAACATTTAACCCACAGCAATGGGCCAGAAATGTCCTTATCTTTCTCTTTGAAAAATAAAAATCAGGCATCAGGTCAACTCCAAGAGACAATTGTTTGTTTTTTAGTGATTGCCCAGATTCCTTTCAAAATGGAAGGTACAACAGAGTTAGATAAGGAGGAGGAAAAGTTCTGGTTATAAATTAATAGAATGCTAGTATTCAAAGGCACTACAGAGATCAATTAATATAAGCCTCTCATTTTACAGACAGGAAAACTGGGGCCCAGAGAGGTGACATGACTTCCATGAAGCCTCAGAACTTGCTCCCAGTTGTCCTAATTCATCCTGTAAACTCAAATGAAACATGGAGGCAATTTTACATTCTGAGGTTACTGTTGTTCTATTGGGCCTGCCTCTAAGATATCTTGTACCTTTATTGGAAACTTCTGGTCCTGTATTCAAGACTTCCCAAATTATTTTCTCAAAGTCACAAGTCTTATAAAAGCCCTATTTTTTCCTTATGGCCTGTTTCATTCTTCCCTGAAAGTTTCTGATTTCTTACTATAACATTTTTATTAAAATCACACTGACATATGAGATAAACAAAACCCTTCTGAGGGTTGCTCTCACCAGCCTCTCTGCCTCTCTCTCTCTGTTCTGTGCTTTATTAAAGACAGAAATGACATTAAGAATCCAGTATTATAGCCATATCACCCAGCAGGCATTCCAAAATTATGCATTGAATTGGCTGCTTCTATGAGGGTCCATCAGGGTTTGTGGAGAAGAAAGGGGAAGAGATTTCGTGTATGATGCTGTACACTTTACATACACAAGTCTATGTAATCTCCATAAAAACTTTCCTCTATTTTACTGAGGAGAAAATTGAAGCACAGGAAAATTAAATAGCATACCCAAGATTACACACTGAGTAAGTAGAGGAAGCTGGCTTAGAAGTCATATCTTCAAACCCTTTGATCTTTGCACTATATTAGTGGTTCTCAAATACTTGTCCAGGTTGGGTTAGAATCATTGTGGAGATTTTTAAACATAAATTTGTTCACCCTCTAGCATTATCTCATCAGTCTGAATTGAAATCCAGAAATTGTACCATATAAATTTTATTTCTATTTTATTTCTGTTTCTATACACACAGACACACACACACACACACACACACACACACACACACATACACACACGAGGAGATTTCAAAAAGTTCACAAAAAATAGAATCAAAAGATAAAAATAAAAATTATAAACTTAATGTCTCAACACAAGCTTCATCAAATTCAAGACACTTTTGTAAGTGATACCAGCCATTTAGTCCATAATTAAAGAACTGAGGGTCCTGGGAATTTAACCATGTCAATACAGTCTTTTTTACATTATTAACTTAAGAAAAATGGGTGCCCTTTTAAGATTGTTTAAAATTAGGGAACAAAAAGAAGTCAGAAGGAGCCAAATCAGGACTGTAAGATGGATGCCTAATGATTCCCCATCAATACTCTCCCAAAATTGTCCTTGTTTGATGAGAGAAATGAGCAAGAGCATTGTCGTGGTAGTGAAGGATTCTTTGGTAAAGCTTTCCTGGGCATTTTTCTACTAAAGCTTTGGCTAACTTTCTCAAAATACTCTCGTAATAACAGATGTTATTGTTCTTTGGCCCTCCAGAAAGTCAACAAGCAAAATGCCTTGAGCATCCCAAAAAACTGCTGCCATGACCTTTGCTCTTGACAGGTCTGCTTTTGCTTTGACTGGACCAATTCCATCTCTTGGTAGCCATAGCTTTAATTGAGCTTTTTCTTCAGGGTTGCACTGATAAAGCCATGTTTCCTCTCCTGCTACAATTCTTCAAAGACATGCCCCAGGATCTTGATCCCACTTTAAAATTTCCATTGAAAGCTCTGCTCTTGTCTTCAGCTCATATGGGTGCAATAGTTTTGGCACCCATTGAGTGGAAAGTTTGCTCAACTGTAATTTTTCAGACAGAATTGTGTAAGCTGAACCAGTTCAGATGTCTATGATGCTGGCTTCTGTTTCTGCTATTAATCATCAGTCCTCTTCAGTTAGGGCATGAACAAGATCAATTTTTTTTTTTTTCAAATTGACATGGATGGCCTGCCGCTGTGGGCTTCATCTTCAACATTGTCTCATCCATTCTTAGGATGAGTTATTCATTTGTAAACTGCTGATTTCTTTGGGGTATTGTCTCCATAAACTTTTCACAAAGCATTAATGATTTCACCATTCTTCCACCCAAACTTCATCATAAATTTGATGTTTGTTCTTGCTTCAATTTTAGCAGAATTCATATTGCTCCAGTAGGGGCTCTTTTCAAACTTATGTCTTATCCTTAGTGGCTCAAACTAGATCCTGTTCAGACATGTTAGTACAAATTAGTATGAGTTTATTTTGGTGCAAAAATTTTTTGAAATCCATCCATAGTTTTTTCATAATACGCATTTTTCATGAACTTTTTTGAAGACCCCTGATAGATCAGCCTTTGATACGTAATGAATTGTCCTCGAACCTAAAAGATAGATACAAACCTGTATTTAGCTCATGATTCTGTGAGTAAGGAGCTGGGGCTGGCCTCAGCTGGATGCTTCTGTTGGTCTTCTGGATGTTTCTGTTGGTCTTGCTGGGCTCATGCATCTGTAATCAGTTTCCAGGTTGACTAGGAACTGGCTGGTCTAAGATGGCCTCAGCTACAATAGTTGGTATTTGCTCCATTTGGTTTCTCATCTTCTAGCAGGTTAGTTCAGGTTTTTTTACATGGCAGCAGCATCAGGAGTACCAAGTGTAGCAAGAGAGGGCAAGCCCAATGCACAAACACTTCTCAAGCACTGACTTGTATCATATTTGCTACTGCCCCATCGGCCATAGCAAGTCAACTGGCAAAACCAAGGCAGTGTGAGAGGACTACAAAAGAGCATGGATACAGGAGGACAATTATTGTGACTATATTTGCCACCAATCCATCTATGTAAGTAGATATAGATGTAGATATTTACAGACCACATGTGGAGATAAAAGTTCAAACAGTACTTAAAAGTATGAAAATATTTATGTGCTTTATCTAGCCCTCTCCATCATAATCCTACCTTCCAGAAGTAACCACTTTTAACTATATTTTTATCTGGTGGTATATAATGTTTTTATTGTTATTCAACAATTTAAAAAAACATGATAGTTATATACATATCTTTAACTTACATAGTAAAACTGTTCAACAAGGTTTGTTGCCAACAACAAAAGTCCTTTCATTTTGAACCTTTCAGAGGCAACTGCTTTCAATTCTTTTAGCTAATTATCTTGATAGTTACCTACATTTTACTAAGTTTTTTCCCTTCAAAACTTTTCATTGTATATTGTCCTCCTTCTTCAGAGGATGGGTGTCCAGAACTCTGCCTTTATCAAGCCACACACCCTCTGCATCCCCTCTCCTGCCAATGAAGCTGTCTCACAACTTTCTCTACTACCAGCCTAGGATTCAGGTGTCCCAGGTCAGCTGAGAAAGTGAGTGCTCAGCCAACTGCTTTTCAGCTTCCAAAATTTTTCTGACATATTTTACTCTTTCCCTTTGTTCTTATGGAGTTTTGTCTTTTTTAAAGCCCCTTTACTGCTCCATTATTGAGATTTCCAGACAGAGTAAAAATATATTCATGTGCTCAATCTACCATCTTGACCTGGAAATGCTATGACATTTTTTCTTGATTTATCAATTTGAAGAAATATCTATTGACTTTTTACTTTGAAAGGTAAGAATTTTAGCTCATCCGTACTAGTCCTTTCACCCCCTTCTATTCCTTTTGATTTGGGTTGGTTCTATTTCTAGTTTTAGTTTATTTATTTGTGTCATATTCTGGAGAGTGAAGATATGGCAAAGAATAAAATAGACCATTTTGAAATTCCTGCAGTCCCAGAGCTTACATCTAGTGAAACAAACAGAGTTTTAATTATATATATATATACATATATATGTAAATGTTATAAACATAAAATGTTTATGTATAAAATAATATGTATACATATGTATAGGCCTTTTAAATCTGAAGTCTTGTGTCTTTCTTTAGCTCCAGAAAATATCTTCTATTGTTTTAAAAATATTTTCTTCCAGGGCCAGCCCGTGGCCCACTCGGGAGAGTGCGGTGCTGATAACACCAAGGTCACGCGTTCAGATCCTATATAGGGATGGCCGGTATGTTCACTGGCTGAGTGTGGTGCTGACAACACCAAGCCAAGGGTTAAGATCCCCTTACTGGTCATCTTTTTAAAAAAAAAAAAAAATTTCCCTATATTTTCTGTTTTCTCTTCCTAGACTTTTATTTGATAGATGTTGCCCCTCCTAGTTAGACTTTTTCTTGCATTTTGCACCCCTCCAACACTGCCCCCAATTGCTTTCTCCTCCCACTTCTCTATCTAATTCTTTTCCTCCCTCCCTCCATCTCTCTCACTTTATATTCCAAGACATGTCAAATTATAACCTTTGCATTGAATGTTTATTATAGTGATCATATTTTAATTTCCATGATTATATTTATTAACTTTTACAAACTGTTTCTTATTCTCTAATTGCTCCTTTGTATTGCTGTGTGTTCTTCTTTAAGGAACACACTAGCCACTCAACTTTCTCAGAGGAGTAGTTAGATTACCTTAAAATTACTTCTCTTCCAAAATTATTTCTGTTCTCCTGGGGTCATTTATTCTATCTGTGTATATTGGCCCATCTTCTTTGTTCTGCTTGTTTACTTCAACAGCTAGTGAATTTTGACTGTCCTATCATATTTATAAGAGAATAACTATGGCAATTAGTATGGGTAAGTGGCTGAGGTTTTCTCTACCCTTTTGAAGGTCCAGTTCCTTCACAGACTGCCTGGAAGTGGACCAGATGGATCAACCAGAGACCACCACTTCAGGGAATCTGGCAGGGATCAGGTAATCACTTAATGCCCCTCAAATGTCAAGACAAAAAGAGTCATATCCAAATATAGGACCCTTCATCAGATATCTAGGCATGTTGCTCATTTATTTTGAATTCTTCTCCTAAGACCAAACTCTGCTGCCACTTATTCTAGGATCAGGGGTCATCTCAATTTGTGGCCCTTTTCTGCTCTACTCTTTTACCTACCTACCCAGAAACCAGCACTTTTCCCAAGCTCTTCCCTCTATGTCCTCTGAACTGTTATACTCCCTGCTCTGATTTATTCTTTCAAATCATCCCAACCCTTTCAGAGATTCATCAAGGCCTCTGGTTTCTCCACTAATCTCACTGCTTTATTAATGTCTCATCTTTTGACCACTTTATTTCCATTTAGTGGTAAATAATCATGTTGGTTCACTTCACTATCATGACCCAGCCGAAAAATTTGTATTTTTAAAACTCCCCCAGGTGGGCATGGTGTGCAGCTGATCTACTTCCCAGTCAGCACAAGACCACTCAGTGGAGAAATATTGCCCTGAAAGGCAGCAGAACTGCAATGGGTGAAGTTTGCTGGAAAGACTCAGTCCCAGGCCAGAATTTCCACACAGCCCAGCCCAGGTGCATCAGACCTCACAAGACCCAGAAGTGATTTAAAAAACCAACAATTAAAAACTGATCTGCACAAAAAGCCTTCACCAGAGAATCAACAGCAAAGCGACAATTTAGCTCAACCACAGAGCTCAGGAGCTAGTCCCCACAGGAAGTCCCCCAAATTTTGTAATTAACCAAAGGACAATAAGTTAGTTCCAATGCAGAGTTTAAGTGGTGGTGGTAGCTAAAACTGAAAGAAACACACACACACACACACAGATCAGAGACAAAGTCCTCATACTAACCAGTAAAAGTCTAACACCACTGAAGAACACTTATAAAACCTAGAAGAAAAAGGTAGCAGTTTCCTCAAATTCCCAGTCATCAACATAAAGATACAAAGATTGAGAAAGAACAGAGAAATATGACACCATCAAAGGAAACAACCTAAGCACCAACAATGGATTCAGAGGAACAGTGGATTTATGAAATGTCTGACAGAGAATTCAAAATAACTCTCTTAAGGATGTTCAGGAGTCACAAGAAAATAAAGATAGAAAATTAAATGATATCTAGAAAACAATACAGGAGCACATGAGAAACTTGACAAAGGAATTGAATACATTTTTAAAAGTCAAACAGAAATTCTAGAAATAAAGAATAAATTATCTGAACTGAAAAACTCAATAGAAAGCTTCAACAGCAGACTTAATCAAATGGAGGACTCAGTGAGCTTGAAGATAAAGCATATGAAATTATCAAATCAGAGGAGCAAAAAGAAAAAAAGAATTTAAAAAAATGAAACAGAAATACAGCAAATATGGGACTCCTTTAAGTGAAATAACCTCCACATAATTGGCCAAAGGAGAGAAAAAGGAAGAGATGTAGAAAGCATAGTCAAGAAAATAATCGCTGAAAAATTCCCAAGTGTGGAGAAAGATGACAGCATCCAGGTACAAGAAGCTCAGAGGTGACCAATCAAATTCAATCCAAGGAAGAACACCACAAGGCACATCATAATCAAACTCAAAAGCCAAAGACAATGAAAAAATACTGAAAGCAGCAAGAGAAAAGAAACACATAACATTCAACAGAGCCCTAATACATCTCTCAGTGGATTTCTCAATAGAAACCCTACAGGCCAAAAGACAATGGGATGATATATTCAGAGGGCTGAAGGGAAAAGACTGTCAGGCAAGATTTCTGTATCCAGCAAAACTAACCTTCAAATATGAAGGAGAAACAAAGGCTTTCTTAGACAAACAAAAGCTGACAGAATTCATCAACACCAGACCTGTCTTATAAGAAATGCTAAAGGGATTTCTTCAATCTGAAAGAAGACAACACTAAGGAACAGCAAGAAAGCATTTGAAGGTACATGACTAATTCATGAAGTAATTTCACAGACACCCTTAGAATACCTCAATGTCATAAGGGTGGTGAATAACCCACTTACATCCTTAGTGTAAAGACTAAAGGACAAACTTAATGAGACAATAACATATCCAACAACCATATTAGAGATAGGCAATATTAAAAGATGTAACTTGAAAAAATACAATATGAAAAAGTGTATGTGGTATGGGGGGGGGATGATGACAAAGCAGAGTCAGCTTTGGTTTCCTCTTTTTTTCTTAGATATCAAAATCATGTTGTTATTAGTCTAAAATAATCTGTTACAACTTGTGAAGGTTAATTCTAGATGTTAACTTGATTAGATTATGAAATGCTGAGAAACCTGGTAAAGCTATCTTTTTAGGTGTGTCCATGAGGGTGTTTCCAGAAGAGATTAGCACAAAAGCCTGAGTAGAGTGGGTGAAAAAGATCTGCCCTCAATGTGCGTGGAACCATTCAGTCTGCTGGGGGCCACAAGAGAACAAAAAACAGAGAAAAAAGGTGAATCAGTCTATCTGCTTGAACTGAGATATACTCTTCTCTCCTATATGTGAACATTAGAGCTCAAAACTCTTCAGCTTTTGTGTTCCAGGACTTACACCAAAGATACCATTGGCTTCCCTGGTTTTGAGGCCTTCGGATTTGGACTGAGCCACCCTACTGGCATCCAGTTTGCAGATAGCCTATCATGGAACTTCTGTTCACAATCACATGAGCTAATTCCCCTAATAAATCCCCTCTCATATATTTATAACATATCCTATTGATTCTGCCTCTCTGAAGAACTCTGACTAATACATAACTATAGCATGTTTTTTGTAAGCCTCATAGTAATTATAACAAAATCTTAAGAGACATTCTAAAAATAAATAGTGATAAATCAAAACACACTGCTAGAGAAAAACCATTCATTCACAAAAGAAAACAGTAAGATTAGAAAAAAGAAAAAAAAGGATCGACAAAACAACCAGAAAGAAAGTAACAAAATGGCAGTAATAAGTCCCTATATATCAATAATAACTCTTAATATAAATGGATTAAATGCCCCAATTGAAAGACACAGAGTGTCTGAATGGATTATAAAACAAGAACCAATAATATGCTGCCTACAAGGAACTCACTTCACCTATAAAGACATACACCAACTGAAAGTGAAGGGATGGAAAAAGATATTTCATGCAAATGGAAACCAAAAAAGAGCAGGAGTAGCTATACTTATATCAGATAAAATAGACTTTGAGCCAAGAAAAGTGAAAAAAGAGATAAGGGAGGTCATTATATATTGATAAAGGGATCAATTCAGCAAGACGATATGACAATTCTAAATATATGTGCACCCAACTTCAGAGCACTCACTTGTGTAAAGCAATATCTATGAGACCTAATGGGAGAAATAGATTCCAACACAATAATTTCTGGGGACTTTAACACCCCACTTTCAGCAAAGGACAAATCATCCAGACAGAAAATTAACCAGAAAACAGAATTAATCTCACCTCTAGCCCGATTGGACCTAACACATGTATATAGAACATTTCACCCAACAACTGCAGAATACACATTCTTCTCAGCAGCGTATGGAACATTCTCTAAAATAGCCCACATGTTAGGTCACAAAATAAGTCGCAACAAATCTTTAAAAATGGAAATCATAACAACTAATTTGTGTGTCCACAATGTTCTAAGAGGGAAGTATAAAGCAATGAGTGCCTACATCAAAAAAGAAAGACTTCAAGTAAATAACCTAAAATTACACCTCAGGGAGCTGGGGGAAAAAAGAACAACCCAAACCCCAAATCAGTAGAAAGAGAGAAATAACAAAGATCAGAGCAGAAATAAATGAATTAGAAATTTTTTAAAAAGATCAACAAAACAAAGAGTTGGTTTTTTGAAAAAATAAACAAAATTGATAAACTTTTAGCTAGATTAATGAAGAAAAAAAGAGAGAAGACTCAAATAAAATCAGAAATGAAAAAGCAGACATTACAACTGATACCACAGAAATACAAAGGATCATAAGAGACTACTACAAACGACTATATGTGAACAACCTGGAAAGTCTGGAAGAAATGGATAAATTCCTGGACACATACAACTTACCAAGGTTGAATTATGAAGAACTAGAAAACCTAAATAGACTAATAACAAATATTGAGATTAAAGCAGTAATAAAAAGTATCCCAACCAAAAAATCCCCAAACCAAATGGCTCCACTGCTGAATTCAACCAAACATTTAAAGAAGAGCTAATACCAATTCATCTCAAACTCTTCAAAAATCTGAGGAGGAGGGAATAATTCCAAAGTAATTCTATGAGGCCAGCTTTACCTTCATTTCAAAACCGGAAAAAGACACAACAAAATATGAAAACTACAGACTGATATCCCTAATGAAAATGGATGGAAAGACCCTCAACAAAATTCTAGCAAACAGAATCCAACAACACATTAAAAAGATCATTCACCATGATCAAGTGGGATTCATCCCAGGGATACAGGGATGGTTTGATATATGCAAATCAATAAATGCAATGTGTCACATCAACAGAGTGAAGGGAAAAAACCTTATGATCATTTCAATAATGCAGAAAATGCATTTCATAAACTCCAACACCACTTCATGATAAAACACTCAACAAACTAAATATAGAAGGAATGTACCTCAACACAATAAAGGCCATACATAACAAACCCACAGCTAACTTCATACTGAATGGACAAAATTTGGTAGCTTTTCCTCTAAGAATTGGAACAAGATAAGGATGCCCACTTTCTTCACTATTATTCAACATAGAATTAGAAGTTCTAGACAGCTCAATAAGACAAGAAAAAGCAATCTAAATTGTAAAGATGGAAGTCAAACTATCCGTATTTGCAGATGGCATGATCATATCCATAAAAAACCCCTAAAGACTCCACCAAAAATTACTAGAACTAATAAATGAATTCAGTATAGTGGCAGGATACAAAATCGACACACAAAAATCAATAGCTTTCTTATACACCAACAACAGAATAGCTGGAGAAGAAATCAAGAATGTAATCCCTTTCACAATAGCTATCTAACCCTAACCCTAATAGAAGGAGGGCTCCCTTCTAGCTGGCTTGACTGTAGAAGTCAAGGAGAAGGTAGTATCTAAACCAGGTTTCCACCAGCCAGGATGCATCGATTAAGAAAGCACAATTCAAAATACCGTAAACAACAAGGGCAATTTATTGACTCCTATAACTGAAGTCCTGAGTTAGGACAGCCTTCAAAGATGATGGATCCCATGGCTCAGCGACCTCATTGAAGAATTTCCTCCATTCTCCTTACACTGCCTTCCACAGTGCTGACTCTGTTCTAAGGCTAGTTCATTGATGGCTGAAAGCAGCAGGTGATGCCTTCACTTCCCCTTTTATGTGCAGTAGGAGAGATACCCAGCGTTGCAAGCAAAATACCTCTGTTCCTACCCAGTGTATGGCTTACATGACATGCCCACTCCTGGACCAATGACTGGGGTCAAAGGATACAGTATCCTGGTTGGTCTGAGTCAACTGGGGTCCACTCCTGATACCAGGTGGGGTGGAGTCAGCTTCCTGGAGTGAGAGGGTGGATAACTGAAAAAATCCTTGGGCACTGACAGGACATTCAGGATGTAGAATAGAAACCAGAGAGGCAACCAGCAATATTCACTCTAGCAGAAAATGGCATTTTAGACAAGGCATCAGTAGGAGCAGAGGCCTGAGACTGGGAAATATAGTCTGAGTCTGGGGACTGGTGAGCATCCCAATGTAAGCACATAAAGAGTGGAGAAACACCACTGTGCCTGCCTTTACCTGGACTATGACTTACCTTTAGGTCTTTGATATCCTTTTCCACAACCCTTTAGAGTAGACATCTTCACTTTCTGGTCTGAGTCCTAAAAACTCCACTGGACAGACTCAGGGGATCTATAAACCTCACGCAATTATGCCCATTTTTCTGGGGCAAGCCAACTTAACTTTACTCAGATTTTTTAAAAAGCATATGATCCTAAACAGGTTAAAAACTATAGGCCCAACTAAGGTCACCCACATCTGGGAACAGTGCAGAAAGCTAGCAGACTGTGCCCTTCTTGCTGATCTTCTGATCTGATTTACCCTGATCCCTGCCCATCTGCACCCTAGACCCAGCATATGGCTCTTTCTTCCTGCTGCTGTGAATTTCATGGACCTGACCTAGTATATACTTGATCCTTCCACATTAGCTGACTTTTAAACCAACAAGGAAAGAACAGATTATTAATAAATGGAGTTGGGATGTCTAGCTAAACATTTAGAAAAGATAAACCTTGCAATTTCTACACACAAAAAGATTCCATATGGTATAAGAGAATAAATGCAAAAAGTTTCACCAAGAACATACTAGAAGATGTTATACTTGAATAACAACATAATGTTAAAGTATGAAGTATGAAAGGAATTTCTTAACATATGCTCAAGGGCAGTTATCTTAAAAGAAAATTACGTGAGGATTAAAAACCTCTGAACATCAAAAAGTAACATAAAAGATTAAAAGGCAAATAAAGTAGGGAAAAAAATATGAAACATGTGTGGCCAAGGATTAATATAATTAATCTGTTAAAAAAATCCTTATAAACGAATAACAAAAGATAAATTCTCCAAAAGACAAATGCGCTACAGACATGAAACAGTTACTTTACAAAAGATGAATTACAAAGTGCTAATAAAAATGTGAAAAACTTCCACTTTGCTTACAACAGAAGTAAGTAAAATGAAAACAATGAGATTGTTCTGTAAAATTATAACTATCAGTAAAGGAAAACTATAAGGAAATGAACCCAGGTATACCCTGCTGATGAAGTTTAAATGAGCACCATATTTTTAAAAGTGACCTGATGGTTTCTACTTTAAAACATTATCTAGTAACAAAAGCCCTAAAATATGTGCATTTTTTGATTTAGCAATTCCACTTTTGGAAATTTCATCTAATAAAATAGTCACTCACATAGACAAAGATGTGGATTTTAGGAATTTATTACAATGCTCTTTGTACAGTGAAAAATGGAAACATTCCATTGTTTAATAATAGGATGTTGGCTGAAGAAATTATGGCTCATTTTTACAATGGAATGCTTTGGCTATTACAAACAATTTTAAAGTATGTCTATACACATGGAAATATGCTAACAATATATTATTAAGTGAAGAATGTGGGTTATGAAATAGAAGTACCGTGCTCCTGCTCTTGTAATAAGTATTTATGTACAGAGATGCACAGAAAATGATTATGTGAGCAGCACTGTTACAACAGAAATATAATACAAGCCACAAATGTACGTCTACATTTTCTACCTGCCACATTAAAAAGGGTGAAAAGAAACTAACACAACCAATAATATGTTTTATTTAACCCAATATATCTATAATATTATAATTTCAACATGTAATCAACATTAAAATTATTAAGAAGATACTTTACATCCTTTATTCATATTAAATATTTAAAATCTGATGTGTATTTTTCCCTCTCAACACATTCAAACTAGTCACATTTCAAGTGCTCAGTAGCCATGTGGAATGAGTGGCTACCAATTTGGATAGTTCAGATGTAGAATCATATTCACTAAGGTTTTAGTAGCAGTTGGAACAATCAGTGCCCTTTTTGTTATTTTGTGTTTTATGGAATAATCACGTATTACTTTTTTAATAGGGAAAACTTACCAAAGAAACTTTTCTGAAATTTCCTTGGTCATTTACTGAGGGGAGAAAGTAAAAAGAATAATTTTAATATCAGATCCGGCAGAAGCAGAAGGAAGAATCAAGCACACTGATCATATACTTCCAAAGAATGGAACAGAATTTCTGAGATCTCCACGAGTAAACTCCCAGTGTATCACAACCCATGAGGGTGTTTAGTAGTTTTAGGGAAACAAACTGGGATTTTGTTCCAGTAAAAGTACAGATTTTAAAAATGGCTATCACCTAAGCTTTGGAAATCAGATAATTTCCTTTTAGAGATATTCCAAAGAATACCACAGAGGTGTGAAGAGAAAAACATTTAAAGCTTTTCCATGAGAAGATATTAATCTTAAATGAAGAGTGTTTAGGAGAATCCTGCAATATACCTGCCAATTAAGCCAGATTGGTGGGTGGAAGTATTCCAGAAGAGATAACATAAAAATAGAATCATTATTCAATCACGATTTAAATTATTCAAATCTTTTCACATCAAGCAGAATTTAAATGAAGAGATAGAAATAGCTTATTCTAGTCATTAGGACAGATATGTAATATAGGTAGTGATACTCAAGCAAGGGGAGCCACACGAAGAAAAATAGGTAAGCTGAGGAACTAACAGCATTCTTCTCAGTAAGCTTGCCTTACCAAACTTGAACCTACTAGTTAATTTTATTTAACCTTTTTATGAAAGTGCAAATTTCATATCTTATTTGCTGGTGCCTCCACAAGGTCTCCCATAGGACCTGGTACATGGTAGGAACTTGTTACTAATTTACTTAACAGCACTATTTCGTGAGTGTCTGTTACATGTCAGACCCTGTTCTGCTTGGTATGATACATCAAGAAACAAACAGGACAAAAAAAATCCTACCCACATGGAGCTTCCATTCTAGGAGAGGAAACAGACAGTAAACAATAAATATAATAAATAAGTTACATAAGTTATAAAGTGATAAATGCAATGAAAATAATAGAGGAGGTTACACACCCCTGTTCATAGGAGCATTATTCACGATAACCAAGAGATGGAAGTAACCTAAATGTCCAATGATGGAAGAATGGACAAAACAAAATGTGGTATATACGTACAATGTATCCTAGTCCTTTCCTGATGCTATAAAACAATACCTTAGACCGGGTAATTTTTAAACAATAGAAATTATTGCTGTTATTGTTCATAGCTCTGTAGGCTGGAAAGTCCCAGATCACAGTGCTAGTGTATTCAGTGTCAAGCAAGGGTTTTCTCTCTTCTTCAAAGATGGCACCTTCTAGCTATGTCTACACATGGTGGAAGGAGCAAATGCTGTGTCCTCACATGGCAGGAGGGCAAGGAAGCTCCCTTCCACCTCTTTTATAAGGGCACTAATCCCATTCATGTGGTCAGAATCCTTGTGACTTAATCATTTCCCCAAAGTCCTCACCTCTTAATACTGTCACATTGTATTAGGTTCCAACATATGAACTTTGGGCGGTGGGGGGGGGGGGCTAACATTTAGACCATAGCATTCTGCCCTTGGCTCCCTCAAATTCATTCCTTCTCCCATGCAAAATACATTTATTCCATCCTAATAGCCCCCTAAGTCTTAATTTGTTCAGTATTACTCAAACATTTAAAGTCTCACCTAAAGATCGTCTAAAGCAGATATGGGTGAGACTCAAGGCACAATTCATCCTAAGGCAAATTCTCCTCCAGCTATGAACCTGTGAAATCAAACAAATTATGTGCTTCCAAAATACAGTTGTGGGACAGGCATAGCATAGATACTCCCATTCCAAAAGTGAGGAATAGGAAAGAAGAAAGGGATAACAGATCCCAACCAAGTCCAAAACCCAAGAAGGCAGATATTAAACCTTAAGTCTCCAGAATAATCTTCTTTTTGGCTCCATGCCCCACCTCCTGGACACACAGAGGTGGGGGTTGGGCTCCCAAGGCTCTGGGTGGTCCTGCCTCCATGGCTTTACTGTGTGTGGCAGCTTTTATGGATTGGAGTCTGATACCTGCAACTCTCCCAGGCTAGAGTTGCACATTGGTGGCTCTACAGTTCTGGGGACTTAGGGACAGCTCTGCCTTTCACAGCTCCACTAGACGTTGCACTGGTGGGGCTTTCTGTGGTAGCCCCAACCCCATGACTCTGCTGAACATTTCCCTAGTGGGGGCACTCTGCAGTGGCCCCATCCCTGCTAGTTTTCTGCCTAGGCCCTGAGGCTCTCCAGGGTATCCTTTCAAATCTAGGTGGAGGTAGCCACATGCTCACAGCTCATATACTCTGCACCCTGGTGGAGATGGCACCTCCTGGACAGTGCCAAGGTTTATCACCTGTGTTTTCTGTAGGGACAGCCTGAGCTTCACCTGGGCCTGCTTGGGCCACCACTAGGGCAGGCAAGTAGCACTGCACGGGGGTGCAGGGATCAGACGCTTGACATTGTTCTGCTCTCGAGGCCCTGGCATTCTGAACCTGTGATTGGCAGCCCTGAAGATCTCCAAAATGGCTTCAGGGTCATTCTTCCATTGTCTTGGTGAATAACACCAGGCTTTTGCCCAGCTATACTAATCTTTTTAAACTTTTGCTTGGCTACACCCTTGGTGTCTCTCCTGAACACACCTTTTTATTCTTTACAACATGGCCAGGCTGAGAATTCTCCAAATCTTTAAGTTCTGCCTTCCTTTGGATTATAAATTCCATCTTTATGAAATATGGACAGAAATATGGAATACATTTGGGTCTGAGACCTCATCAGAATAGCCTTTACCATCCATATTTCTCCCAACTTTCTGATCACAACTTCTTAGATAATCTCTAAGACTGAGGCTTTCTATACAGCTGTCCTCTTCTTCTGAGTTCTCACAAGGATCACCCTTAATGCTCTGTTCATGGTGATGTAGGCTTTTTTTCAGCATGCATCTCCAAACTCTTCCAGCCTCTACTCATTACCCAGTTCCAAAGCCACTTCCACATTTTTTAGGTTTTCATTACAACAGTACACCACTTCTCAGTATCAATTTTGGTGCTAGTCAGTTCAGGCTGCTATAATACCTTAGTCTAGGTAATTTATAAACAAAAGGAATTCGTTGCTCACAGTTTTGGAGACTGGGAAGATAAAGATCAAGGTGCTAGCAGATTCAGTATCTAGTGAAGTTTCACTCTCTGCTTCAAAGATGGTGCCTTCTGGCTGTGTCCTCACATGGCAGAAGGTCAAGAGAGCTCCCTTCAAACTCTTTTATAAGAGCATTAATTCGGGCTGGCCCCATGGCTCACTTGGGAGAGTGCGGTGGTAGCGCCGATGCCGTGGGTTCAGATCCTATATAGGGATGGCCGGTGCGCTCACTGGCTGAGTGTGGTGCAGACCACACCATGCCAAGGGTTGCAATCCCCTTACCGGTCAAAAAAAGAAAAAAGAGCATTAATTCCATTCAAGAGGGTAGAGTCCTCATGACTTAATCACCTCCCAAAATTTCTCACCTCTTAATACTATCACATTGGGTATTAGGTTCCACCATATGAATTTTGGATGAACATCAACATTTAGACCATAGCACCATGGAATATCGTTCAGCCTTTAAAAAGAAGGAAATTCTGACACATGCTACAGCGTGAATGAACCTTGAGGCCATTATGCTAAGTGAAATAAGCAAGTCAGAAAAGGACAGGTACTGTCTAATTCCACTTACATAAAGTACCTACAGCAGCCAAATTCATAGAAGCAGAAAATAGAACAGCAGTCGCCAGGTGCTGGGTGAAGAGGAAAAGGGGACAGGTGGCCATGTGGGTATCTGGGGTATACTTGCAGTCCAGGCAGAGAGAGCAGCCAGTGCAAAGGAGCAGACCTGGCATTGTAAAGAACAGCAAGGAGGCTGTTGTGACTGGAGTGGAGTGAAGGATGAGAAGAGGAGGAGCTGAGGGCCATCAAGTGATGGGGACAGATCATCAAGGTCCTTGTATACCATTGTAAGGACTCTGGCTTTTCACCTGAGATGGGAGAAATTGAAGGTGCCTCAGCAGAGGAGTTGTGTGCTCCAACTTAGATTTACAGGGGATCATTATAACTTAGGGAAAGGAAAGGAGGGAGACTATTTAGGAGGCTATTAGAATAGTACAAATGTGTTGCTGTAAAAAAAAATGAATGAAGGAACAAATGAATAAATAAAAACCATAAATAAAGGTATTTTTAAGCTGCTAAAGAGTACTGTGCAGTGAAGAACAAACTTTACCCAAACCAGGTTCTATTCTTTGTCTTCAGATGCTGGAAGCTGATCTCTAGGTCCCTTGAATGGCTTGCAGGATGCAAGTGTCTTTGTTTGCTTGGGGTTTTTGGCCACTGGACAGTCTAATACTCTGACTTACAATGAGGGCCTTGGAAGATGACATATCAGTTCTGACCTCTCTCTAGTTTCATTGTAGGACCTGGAAACTAAGGATTTTAGCCACAAACCCTAGAAGGAGCTGGAGACTAAGGGTCATCCAACAAGGGCAGCATGTGGTCAAGCCCCAATAAAAACCCAGGACAATGAAGTTCAGATGAGCTTCCCTGGTTGGCAATACTTGAGTACTGGCACAAATTGCAGCTATGATGTTACATCATCAAGGACTCCTCAGGAGGAGAAGACCTCCCAGACCTCACCCTATGTATCTCTTCCTCTGGCTGGTTCTGATTCATATCATTTTGGTATAATAAAACCATAATCATAATTATAGTACTTTCTTAGGTTCTGTGAGTTGTTCTAGCAAATTATCAAACCTGATGGAGTCTGTAGGGACCCTTGAATTTGTAGCCAGTTGATCAGAAGTGAGGGCAGCCCTGAGGACCTCCAAACTTGCAGATGGTCTCTGAATTTTGCACAGATGTGGCAGTCTTGTGGAGGACTATGCCCTTAACCTTGAGTTTCACAAACTCATTGTAGCTATATATTTCATTACAATGGCTATTGAACTATATCATACATATTCCATGACAAATTGTCACTTCCTGGACCAGAGGTTTGAAAATTACAACCCATTGGCCAAATATGTCCTACTGTCAATTTTTGCAAATAAAGTTTTATTGGAAAACAGCTAAGATAATTCC
Source organism: Cynocephalus volans (assembly GCF_027409185.1). Lineage (NCBI taxonomy): Eukaryota > Metazoa > Chordata > Mammalia > Dermoptera > Cynocephalidae > Cynocephalus > Cynocephalus volans. Next base: position 52,047,445 of record NC_084470.1, read on the forward strand.
TAATGTATTATCTGTGGCTGCTTTTGCACTACAACAGCAGAGTAGAGTAGTTATGACAGAATTTTATAGCCTGCAAAGCCGAAAATATTATCTAGCTCTTTAGAGAAAAAGTTGTTTAGTCACTGACTTGGACCTGACCATGACCTGGGATTTGGAGTATGAACTCAGAGGGCCACTAAATATGGGCTATTTCCTATTGTATTTCACAGGACAATGGGTTGGCAGGACAGATTATACAGGATAAGGAAAGTGAGGCACAGTAATGGATTCAGCAAAAGAAGGGAAAACTTCTAGTTGGGTGCGGCACTATTGCTCTATTAATTTAAAATGACAACCCTCAAGGCTAGCCTCCACCTTGACACCTTTGTCATCAACATATATTCTATAGAAGAATCCTTTTTTGTCCCCATGACACAAATTTCCAATTTAGGTTAAGCAATGGTGGTAATTTACATTAAATACTCTACAAACCTTGCCAATAACTGAAGTAATAGGTCTTCAACTCTTAAAAAAATGACAAGTAGAGTTATTCTGTCTGAATATTGGCTCAAATTCCAATCCAAATCCTGTGGGAAGTGAAACACTACCCAAAAGATTTCCACCAAGACTCCAGAGGTCACGTCCGGGGGCCACCTCACACTCTGACCTCTTGCCTCTGCTGAGCTAGTCCTGCTTATGGCTCCTCTTCCCACCTGTGTATGTTGTCCCCAAGCATGCCACAAGTAACCGTCTAAGTCACTCATCCACTTTCAGACACTCACCCAAGGCCCTTTCAAGTTCACTAGGATTTGCTGAACATTGGGAAAGACTGAAGAACTTAACATGGCAGTGAACACCAGCAACTTAAAAGTGAATACTATTGTACCATGGTTCCCAAACTGTGCACCAAGACACCCTGTGGTGCTGCAGCCAACTTACAGCAGTACTATGGGGTATTTTAAATTTTCAAGGAAAACAAAGTGATATTCAATATCTGCCAGGCACTGTACAAGTTACTAGCTCAAAGTAGTTCACTGTTTCAACAGCAGATTGCGCTACATCCTTTCAATGATACCTTATCTTCATGAATCTGGATGTTCAGCATTGCTGAGATAAGAAGCAAGGACCATGTGAAAGTCAACATCATGCAGCAGGAAATGAGGGTAGTGGTGTCCAATCTTATTCCAAAGTTTGAGAAGAGTGCACATCCAAGGTTCACATATCTGATTAGTAAATCATTGTGGTTATTTAACAGTAATATAAAATTACTTTTTATTTAAATTTATATTATTTCAAACTGCTACTAAATTGTTAGGACATATTAAGCTGTTTGGGCTTACTACTTAATAAAGGAACTATTTTATATTTCCTTTGGCCTAGCGGCACAATGCGAAAATTCCAGAAACACTAGGAACCAAGAAAGTTTGGGAAAGTTTGCCATTGTAGTAATTAATATTGTCGAAAAATGTTACTGGGTCATTTGTTTCTGCCATCTAAAGTGCCAACTCCTAAGGGGCTGGGCATTTTATTTTCTCCGCAGTGCCCCTATATCCCAACACTTTGTTTCCAGTCAGAAAAATTTAGTCATCTCTTTCATTTTCTTGCCTTTTTTCCAAACCTCCCTTCTACTCTCCAGCAACTTATCAAGGTATTTCCCCAAACAAAGACAATTTTCTCCCTAAGAGAAATTCATTTACAAGCAAATTTTTTTTTTTAATTTTTAAATATTTATTTACTATTATTACATTCTAAGATGTTGTTGTGGAGCAGTTGGGAGGGAGGGGGAGAAGGGAATGGGAAGGAATAGGGTAGAAGGAGGAGGCAGGGGGGACATGGTCAAGGCCTGTGGCACCGCCCTCATTCTGTCAGAGTAGCCCAGGGGACTTCTGGCAGTGGCTCAGTCATGGCTGGGCTGGATGCGGACTTCAAAGTGGTGTGGCTGAGGCCCTCAGCCCCCACAACACCAGACTGGGAGCCCTGGGCACTTCCAGCTGCAGCCTGGTGGTCCTCACTGGGCTAGATGAAGCTCACATCCCCCCACCGCCCTGGCTCAGAAGCCCAGGGCACTTCCAGCAGTGGCCTGGTGGTCATTGCTGGGCGGCCTCTGAGTGGATCCTTTTTTCAGTTGTCTGTGGCCTCTCGCTCCTATGTAGGTCCACGGGAACAGTTAGTGGTCTTGCTGACCCTCTTCTCCCTGCAGCCTCCAAACAACTTCATACAAAGTGCACAGCTGCAGCTTTTGCCAGCTCTTGCCCCGTGTGCTCATCAGGGCTGGGCTTAAGGTGGTCAGGACTAGAAATGGTCAGAGCGGTCCTTTCTTTCATTGTGGTTTCTCCTGCCTTCATGAACTCCATAGGTCTCTGTTCCTCTTTCCCTAAGCTCCAGTGGCCCCAGCCTGGCATTTGTTGCTTTTTAATAGTTGTAAATTGATTGTGGGAGAGTGCTGCTGGGTACTGTCTATTCCACCATCTTGACCAGAAGTACATTTGTTTTTTAAATTTTACACTACTCATATAAATTATTGTGACATGGGTGAAGAGGCCTTGAATCATAAGAGCACCAGCACCCAGGAATAGGGGGAAGAAAGACTAACTTGAAGACAAGATTGGTGAATAAAGGAAGAGAATGGGCCTAAGAAGAAGTTGACCATTTCATAATTTTTCTGTGACCATGACTGTGTCCCCAAACACATTTAAATCTGTCTGGGGTCCAAACAGAGCATGTGACACAGACACAAACCCTTCCCCTATCTCTACAAACTTTGAATGTTGTCTAACCTCAAAAGGCAGGATTTTATATTATCTTGATGCTTTACTTCCTTCTGCAATTAAATATACAGGTAAAAGCTGTGGAACAATACATGGTAATTTAGTCTGGCAGATTTGCTCATCTTCTCAACAATTTATCCAAAATTAATAAAAAAAATTTTGGTCATCATCTTTGGGCTTCAAGCACACACACCAACCACTCCTTTCCTTGCTTTATCATTTATTCTATTCTTTATTTAAGTAGAACATTATACAACTTTGCCAACCCTGTGGGTGGGGGTTGGGAGAGAGAAAACTGATTCTTTTACGAGAACAGATCTGACCTGGCATTTATGAAGCTCTGCCTGCACTGTTTGATCTTAAGCCCAATTAATGAAAATACCCATGTTCTTTCTACCCCTGGCTTGCTGCAGCAATATCCTTTTCCATGTCCATCACTGTCTAATGTCTGACAGAATGATAGACACACACAATCATTCCTTATTGTAGTAGAAATCTCTCACCCAAATGGGTTTTCTGTAGTCACTCTAACACATCTCTGGCCAAAAGGCTCCTTTAAAATGGGTCCCACATCTTCTCTGCATTGCAAGAACCACCTGTTCCTAGATCTCTTTGCATTAATTCACATTAATCCACATGGACCTCTGCACTGCTAACGACACTCTGAGAAGGCCATTTATATAAACCCAATGCAAGATGTAATGGGTGGGGGTGAGTGTGGCAGTCTTGGTGCTTCTGTTGGGAATACTTGCTTGAAATTATTTTCTGAAGGACCCAAAATTTTTGAAGATTTTGTGTTTTAGAGTTTTGTGTTTCATATAGAGTTTGTGTTTTATTTTCCAGTATGTCTAGAGATCTCAATCTGGTCTTAACCAAGCATTTTTTAAAATGGCTCCTACTGTTCCAGGCACCAGACTAAGTGCTTATGGTGACTGGTCTCCAAATGTGGTCACCTTCAATTCCCTCCCTTCCTGGATGCACATCTTCCTCACTTAAAGAGATGGAGCTTATTTCTCCTCTCCTTCAATCTGGCCTGGCCTTTTGAGTTCCTTTTACCAATACAGTTTGGTGGAAATGACACTGTGCCAGTTCTAGGCTTAACCTTTAAGGGGTCCAGCAGTTTCTGCTTCTTCTCTCTCTTGGGAGCCAGCTGCCAAGTAAAAAGTACAACTACTCTGAGATTACCAAGCTGTAACAAAGACCTAGTTACCAAATGGAGAGGTCACAGACACAGAGAGAGAGAGTCCCCAGCTGTTCCAGACACCCCAAGTGAGATGTGGGACATGTGAGTGAATGCAACATCTTGGATATTTCAGCCCCAGCAGGTACCACACAGAGGAGAACCTCCCAGCTGAGCCCAGCCTAGACTGCAGAATTGTGAGAAATCGTAAACTATTGTTTTAACTTACCAAGTTTTGGGATGTTTTGTTGTGTAGTAGCAGATAACTGAAAAAGGGCTTAATAAATATTATTTAATTTAGTAAATATAACAACCCACCCTGTGTGGTGTGATCCACTCCCCACATTTCAAAAGTGAGAAAATTGAGGTTTTGAGAATTACATGATCTGCCTAATGTCACACAGCTTGTAAATGCTGAGCTGGCACATGATTCCGGGCTGCCTGATTCCAAAGTCTCATCACTTAACCAAAGTATGCTCCTGCCTCTGCACACAACCTAACAACCCTTGTGTACATGGTATATGATAGTGGTGCCCTTTGTTCAAAGGAAATATGTCAGAATGCTTGGATTAACAGATGCCAACAGCTCCTGATCACCCTTCATGTTTCACTAAAAGAAGCCCCTATGCCAGGCTTTTTATAAAGATGGATGGATAGTGGCCATGTGAACCATGTCTGGGAATGACAGCTGCTGACAGGGACGTAGAGGACAAGAGGACAGCTGGGAAAGGAAGTAGCATTTGCTGAATAACTACCAAGTGCCACTTGTTGTACATGACTGACTGATTTAATCCTCAGGCAACCTAATAAGGATGGCATAATTAGTCTCTGCTTTATAGATAAGAAAGCTGAGACATAGAGAGGTTAAGAAACTTGCCCAAGGTAACCTAGAAGTAAATATCAAAGTCTGTCCAGCTCCACCATCTGCGGTCTTGCTGAGCTAATGAAAACTAAAGACCGGAGCTTGTACCAAATGCACAACTTGGAGATTGTTAATGTTGGCGGTAAGGGAGTTTTCAATATTCAAGTTTTATTTCTCAATATACTGATTTTTCCAAAACCAAAAGCTAACCTGGGAGTAACAAACAAAGGAAGAGCAACAACATGTTTCAAAGAAACACAAACAAGTGTTAATTAAAATACAAACCTACAGGGGAAAGCAAAACAAACTGTGAAAAACTCTTGAGTGCAGCCTCCTGAAACAACCAAGCATTGGGAGGAGACTGGGGGTGAGGGGAGCATGACCTCTGACAGCAGGACTGAGCCTTGCAACAAGGTCCCAGGCCTCCTCCTCACATGGAGGGATACCCAGGTCATTTCTCTGTATCAAACACCTCTAGCAGAGACCGCTAGTTGCGATAGTGGGTTTTCTAAGGAACTTTAAAATGTTTTGAGATATCAAATCAACCTCTAAAAGTTGTCCTGCATGCTTTATGGCCCCTCCAACATACATTGGCAAAGGTTTCAGAGTCCACCAGAACTCCTGTGGCCTTGTAGTTCCTGTCCACTTAGAGGAGGCTTGGCCTGGTAACCTGCATCCTGGGGCAGTCTGTCTACCTTTGTGAAGACACATACACACACATGCATGCACACACTCACACACACATCTGATAAGCTTCACAGTGTGCCACCTCTACCAGGAAGCCAAGCACTGTCCTAGTTTCCTTTGACTTTCCTAGTTACTTAGGAGTGAGTCTGGATAGCGTCTTTCTCTCTGTCTCTATCTCAGAATGGAGGCTGTGGGACCAGCTGAGAGTTGTCTGTGTTCCCTGTTGGCCGCATAGATGCACATGCAGTCTGCCCAGTCTGTCTCTGCATTCCATGTCCTCCTGCCCGCATCCCCAGCACAGAAGAACATAGGCATCTTTGGAATGCCCCCCTTTACTCAGGCCCACAGCAGGTGTGGAAGCTCTGGAGGTCTGCGGCTAGTGCTCCCTCAATGGACCTGCCTTGGGAAGGGAAGCGTGACCAGCCACCCACGGGCTATCTGCCCCTGACCCTTGGGGTGCCCCTTCTTTGACTTCTGTTTTCCCCTAGCTATGAGGAGGCTGCAGCAGAGGTTATTGAGGAGCCCTCCCACTGCTGACATTCTAAGACCAGAGAGTCTTTCCTGGTCATCAGACTGCTGTGTTGGGAAGGACAAGCCTTTCCTGCCAGCTCTTAAAGGCTCATCCCGGCCATGTCCATGCTGGAAGCCCTCCTCAGGGTTGTCCTGGAGGGAGCAATGCATGGGTGTGTCTGTGAACTTACATGGACTTTGCTGTCCATACATAGGACTATCTGGCTATTTACATATTAGGAGGAAAGGAGACACACGCAGGCTAGCTTAGTAATTAGACCCATGGCTGCTCCCCTCTTTTTATTGCCAAGCAATTGCAGCATCTAGTTCAACACAAGAATGACTCTCCCATGAAGAAGCAGAAAAGAGGATAGAAAGACCTTATTAACCCATGCATATAAGCTGGTAGAGCTGCTAGAGAAGCAGGCAAATTAAGAGTTTCATTTCATTATTTTGTTTAAAGCAAAGCAGCAATAAACACCACTCCTGAAACCCCTCTCCCAATCTCATAAATGCTTCCGGAAGCATTAAACAATTGGAGTTTATGAGAAACTGACTAACAATATTTTTGTAGATATGAAGTCATCTGTCATACCACAAAGAGTTTGGATCTAGGACTCCTGGCTCCATGACCACCTACAATACCATATCTTGCTTGCCCCTCTGTACACTGAGCTGTGAGATCGTATTTATTGTCCTCTCCATGTCTGCATGAAAATGATTTGTGAATCTGTCTGAAGAGATTCTTTAGTCATCACTGCAAAGCAAGGCTCAGGCTTATGGCTGAACAGACAGGCACACGCTCAGACACAAATGATCAAGTATGAAAGAGAAAGGACACGGACATGGAATTGGGAGTTGGAGAATGTCTCTGGCAAGTCATGCAATCTTCCTGAGCCTCAGTTTTCTCATCTGAAGAACAGGAATAAGAACAGCTAGCCAGCCCGCTATTCTTAGTAAATATCTGCCTTGTCTGACTCATGGGGTTAATTTAGAGCTCAAATAAAGCAGGCAAAGACAACGTGGGCTTGAATGGCTACAGAAATATGAGATGTTATTATTTGGCCCAGTTGTACTACAAGGAGAATTTTCAAGGTAAACATGGAGGACAGCCTGCCTTGATTGGGTCAGCTAAGAGATACTCTTTTGAGTATCCTACTCTTTACTATTTTTCCCAAGGTGTAGGTTTATTTTGTTTCCTTCATCTGTAAGGAGAGGAAATGTACACCTAGGAGGGATCATAAAAGTCCCAGCCATAGGTCCGTGAAAGGTAGAGCAGGGTAGAAGCATCTGGAAGCTCTGGCCACTCGGATGGTTCCCAGATGCAGTTTTGGTGGTTTCATTCAAGGAGGAAGACACTTGTGTGTCAGTTTCTCACCTCATTCTCAATGTCACTCTTCCTTTATGCTGATAAATAATAGGTATTTGTTGAATTGATTTGCTGAGACTCTAATCAAAGCAACACAAAGTAAAATGTCAATGGGAAAAGATAAATCTAGTTAAGTGATGCTAGTTAAATAATTGAGTTTGCAGACAAAGCCAAATAGAGGATGACCAGCTCTGTCCATCTAAACTGATGGGTTTCACAAGGAGCTCCTGCATCCTTGAAAGCAGAATAGCTTCAGATGAAAATGTATAGGAATCCAGGCACTTTGGAGTCAGAATTGTATTTAGAGATTCTTTTCTTTCAACTGTCATTCCACAGATAAGTAAAATAAGTCCCACCAGGGCAGGGCATTTAGCCAAACTCAAACCCAGGTCCTCTACAACCAGAGTAACAGAGAAGACAAAAGGTAGAGCCAAGACTCAAACCCAGGTCCTCTACAACCATTACATTTCTAGTAAACCCAAGACTATAACTTCAATAAAAAGTGCCCAAATTTCCAGGCCCATATTTTCAGTTCTTCATCCAGAGCACCAAGCTATGCACCAAACTATGGCTGATTCCTTAGTGCTCTGTCATAGCCTCTTATCCAGCCAGACACCAGGGTCTGGTAGGGCAGACTGTTGAGGCATCTCAGGCACTGGAAACATATCAAAAGACTGGCAGTGACCCAGAAAAGCCCAAGAGGAAAGAGGATGCAACATATAGTCTGGACAGAAGGGAGAAGGACAAAGTATTCAGGTAGAGGATGAATGAATAGCTGTCTTGGCAGGAGGCTGAATGGGAGAATTATGGGAAGACAGGAAGTGGCAGAAATGTGGCACAGAATGGTTAAAAGTAAGCAGGTTCCTGTAGGAACTAAGGTGGATGGAGAAAGAAAACCAAAACCAGCCTGCCAGAAGTGGAATGTAAAACAGTGCCTTGCTTTCAAACAAACAAATGAACAAAGGGACAATCGTGGTCCAAGGCATGGGATACAAGACCAACACAAGTCCTGCATGGGTAGAATAGAACACCTGGCCTAAAGACCCATTAATTACCTTAGGATCCAGAAAGCGTCGGTGTCAGAGTCTGGAGGGGGCAGTAAGTAGCTCCAGGAGACTAGAGAAGTAAGAAGGTAGATGGATCCCACTCCTCAGTGAATTGTGCCCAGAACCTATTCCCTCCAGAGGGGAAGGAAAGGAGAAAAAAGGCAGCTGAGTTGATGCATAAAAGTTTCCAAAACATTTGCTTCCAAAACACACTATTTTTTAAAATTGAGAAATAGTGTCAGAAAGATCAAAGGGCTGAAGCCCTTTTTGATTGGCATGACATTGCTCAGATAGTCCTAGGGTGGACAATAAGGATGGGAAGGCAGGGCTCTCTAGACATAGCCCTGGATGGCATCTACAGGAAAACCAAAGCCACTAGGTCTCCTCCCACTTCCAGTTTTCAGCATATTTTTGGAAATGTATGGTGTCATTAAATGTCCCATTCTCATAAAGATTTGAGCCTTGAAATCTTCGTCTCTATTCTCAGCTGGACTTGGGCCCAGGGTGACCATTACTTAAGTGATTCCATGCCTTGGTGAGCTGAAGTAAGGGCTTTCATGTTCAAAGGACATGGTCCATTGAAGACTTGGCATATAGACTTGCTCTGATCTTCATAGTCTTCAGTTCTCGCAGCCAAAGCAGGCTGACTTTTCAAAGGTAACTATATTCTCTTCCTCTCTTCTTCCACCCACCCCACACCCCCATTATCAACCATTCAAGGGCAGAGGAAAATAATGCAATACAGGAGGGGAGGAGCTGCAGCTGCACCAGCAGAGTTTAACTCGGGCTTTTCTTCCCAATAGGCAAACCTCTCCCATGACACCCTTTCATTATGAAAAGCAAACCATGTCAGCCAGACTATTCAACTGGGCTTTGAGGGCTGGGTAAGAGATTTTTTAAATGTTCTAAAATCTGTATTCGGCCAGCATAGTCTGAAATTCCAAATTTACACAAATGCAGAGAAGAAAGCAAATTTTTTTCTTTCATTGGGAGAATAAGGGGGTATGTTATTTATTAACCATTGTCCCAGCTCAAGACATCAAGTTCAGCCCAAGAATAAGTCTAACACTGGGGGCAATCTAACTGGGAAAGGGGAAAGCCTGCACCAGTGATGAGTGGCACATGACACTGCAGGAGATATAGAAGGCACATGCATAAGCAATGGTTAGGCAATAAATTAAAGCAGGGCTGCTTGTTGCTTTGTGTTAGAGTCCTTGTATGTCTGTGCTAGGGCAGCTCAAGAAGTCCTGGTACAGACTATTAAGTTCACTTCAAGGGGAAGGGAGCAGTGCTTTCTGCGGGAGAAAATGTGATGGGAGTTGAGAGAAGATGAAGACTAAATGAGCACTCTATGTGCAAAATTCTGTTCTAGGCACATGACATATACAGTTTTTCACTTAGATATTCCATCCATGAGGTAAGTAATGTTTCCTAGTTTACCAAAGTGGAAACTGGTTAAAAGACCTGTTGGAGCCAATCCACGTAGGCCAGGGCTGATGGTGCAGAGACAGCAATGAGCATGATCAGGAACCACTGAAGAGAGAAGCAGGGGAGGAGGATGGGTTGTAAAGTGGTGAGAAACAAAGTGGAAAGGCCAGGGTGGGCCAAACATAGACAGTGTCAAGTGCCAGACTGGGGACTGAGATTTTCAGTGGGAGAATTTTAGCAGAGATTTGATGATACTAGTGCTTATGATCAGGCTGGGAGCTGCACTGAGGCTAGATGGAAGAGGGGAGATTAGAAGTGGGAGAACGATGAAGACGCTGACATTGCAATCCAAGAATGAGGCCATGTTGATCAGGACTAAGGTTTTTGTACCAGGAATGGAGAGGAATAGAGCAAACAGAAATCTCAGGAATAGTCCATAGAACTTGGCTTTTGACTATGTAATAAGAAAAAGGGATTTTTCATACTAACAGATCCTAGTAAAATGCTTCAAATCTTCAAAGAAGGACCACACAGTGTAAAGTCACCTCCATTCTTAGGCAAAGCTGCACTCAAGTTATCCCAGACAGATGTGTTATTCTAAATTTTCTCCCCATCTCTCTGGAGAGTTTCAGTGTCTTGCAGCCACTGATAGTAGATGTTCTGATGCTTTCCCTGCACAATGGAAGCATCTTAACTTGCTCTAGGCTACATTGCTGATGCATGAGGATTATGCACCACTTAGATAGGGTTCTTCTCCTCATTTGGGAAGTTGGCCGTGGTCAGGGAGGGAATGGACAATAACCTTAAAAGGAGTTCTTTTGACTTGGTGCAGTGGATACTGTCGGTGCTCCACTTAGATCATCTTTACCAGGCTGGTATATCCATCCCCAGCTGTGACAAGTGTTGGCTGCTGAAAGCCCACAGCTGTCCTGTTCATTGGTCTTGATGCCAATGGAGATTATGAATCCTCCACCCACCCACCCTTGGGCAGCTTGCAGCCATTGGCAGACTGACCCAGAGTTACAAAAGCCCAGTCCCCTTGCCTCCAGGTGGGGCCAGCTCTATGGTTTGAATCATGCTCCAGAGCTCCTCATGGCATCAGACTAAACAAACTCCAGCTGAGACCACATCTCTGATTAGTTTCACCCTTTTCCCCATCCAGCTTCCTTCACTCTTCTCCTGAGAGCTCTGCTTCAATAAATCACATGCACAAGAATCCGTGTCTCAGACTCTGCTTCTAGAGAACTTGAATTTAGACACTTGGGATTCAAAAAGGTTTAATTCATAAGAACTGAATCCACACTATGGGTTGAAACTTATACAGTGCACTAATCAGAAAACTTAACTGTAATCAGAGAAGTCCAGAAAACAGAACCTATGTCAAGTAGTTCAATCAAGGGAACTTTAAAAGAGGACCTAGTTACAGAGTTGTTGGCAGAGTTAAAGATGGGACAGAGATTAGAAAGCTGTAACCACCCATAGGGCTGGAGGGACAAAGGGCAGAGATGGTGTCATCACAACCTAGGAGTCAGCGCTGCCTAGATAGAGGTGAACCTGAGTTGGAATAATGGGGGAAGCTGCCCTGTAGGAGCTGGAACCTGAATTCTATTACATCTGCTCTTAGTTTCCCATTGGTTCTTCCCATTGGCTGAACCAGTGCACAAGGGAGCCTGGGAAATGTATTTTTAGAAGACTGATGCCACATATACACAGAGCATAATGGAAGGGCAGGGAATGGATCTAAGGCCAAATAAACAAATGGCCAGCACAATATAGGGAGAAAACTACACATAACACACATATCAACTATGCTGAGTTACATGTCAACTCCCCACTCCCCTCCATGAGCCACTAGGGAAGCCATCAACAGGGAGGGATTGGGAAGAGTTACTGGGGTATTTCTCTTCTCCTCCCTCCCTGTACATATGTCAGTTTCGGATTCTTCTCTGTGGCCCGTGTTGGTTGATCACTGGGCTGGTCACTGCCCATAGCAGACCTGATCATTGATATACTAACTGCAGAGACCTCTGCAGTATTTCTTTCTCAAAATTCTCACTCCAGGATGTGCAGTAGAGCATCTTCGTCAACTCTGTATCTATATTTCTTGCTTTTATCCTATTTGTTGCTACATTATTCAATGAAAATGTTAGAAAAGGGATTCATCTCTAATTTTGTAAATAGGTTTGCAAATGGCTCAGGAACGCCACCTGCTCTCTGCACTATGATAATCAAATGGGTTGATAGACCTCCCAGGCTTTTGCAGGAAAGTGTCATCCTCTATCAAGTCCTTACCCATTCATTGCTTTTAGAAAAACTGTGGCTGACTCCTTGTGTCACTATCTACCCTACGGCCCCCTCCATCAAGCTATTATGTTTGCTATGTTTATCCTTTCCTGTGTGGGTTGTATAAGTGGAAATTAATGGATTAATCACCAAGCATAAGCCTCAAGCCCCTTTTACACCAGTTGGCAAAGCAATTCATCCCCCACCTTTCAACTGTGCTGTCTCCTATATGGGTCAGGTGGCCTCCCTTTTCCTATGTCCTTACCAACAAGCAGAACCCAGGAGACCCCCTCACTTCTTGGGCCCCAGGTATGGTGTTGCCTGTGATTCAGTAGCTGCCTCTCTGTATGTAGGCTCACTGAGATGGTGCCTTGCACCCGGAGATGTGAGTGTGTCTGTGCTAAGTTCTGAAACAAAGGTCCTTAAGGGACATCAAATGTCTTACATAAGCCTCTTGCTTGGTAGTCTTATTTATTCATTCAACACGTATTTGTTGAGAACCTACAGAGGGGCTGGCCCTGAGGATGTAATAGTGACTATAGGTGAATGAAGGGCAAGAGTATGCTTTAACTCGATTCACCTGCCACACAAGGCTATCATGACATCTCAGTATGAGCTTTGCTCAATAAAGATTTTCATTCTTTCTTCCAAAAAAATCCTACTTGAGAGAGAACTGCATGCAAGGCACACATTTAATGACTAACAAGATAGAGAGTATTATGTGTCTATGATGCTTCCATCCCTCTTGTGGTTCTCTGTGGATGAGTTTACTTCCCCACCCTATTGACTCTGGACCTGGCTGTGGGACTTACTTGCCTTGGCCAGTGAAATGTGAGCAGAGGGGCCAGGGGGACTGTTGGGAAAAATAGGAAAATATCAGGGCCCCTAGGCTGTTCAGAATCTTGCCCAGCATTTGCTGTAAATATCCTCAGGTGTTCCTTGTTACTACTTAATGTAAGTTGCGTATGGGCACCCAGGTGTCCAGGGTTGTGGACTTAAGTATAAAAGACTAACAGCTCTGATCCACAGTGCTTCTCAGAACTCTCAGAGAAGCCACTAGGACAGTTGATCCTAGATGTGAATAAAACCCATTCATTTTTCTATATCCACAGCTCCCAGGACCTTTTTTTTCTTTCTATTACCTAGCTCACAGGCCTGCATGTGGAGGGTTTGTAACCCAATCTATGCAACAGACTGGAGGGGTCTGTAAGCCCTAGCTTTACAAGGACAATTTGGAGCTGAGGCCTTAAGAGGCATCACATACTTTTTCTCCTCATCATTCCTTCACATGGGTGGGTCTTTCAGGTGGGCTCCTGAGAGAACCAAACGGGCAACTCAAAGCCTGGAGCTCAGCCCTCCTGAATTGCAGCTGTCCCGGAGATTCCTGAGTGACAGATAAACACTTGGTGTAGAAATCTACCAGGATTTGGGGAGTTTTTGTTACACAGCAATATTACTGTAAAAGCCTAGCTAGTAAGGCAACTTCTCCAAACTTTGTTTTCCATCTGCAAAATGGGAACAACAATTCCTACTTCTTGGAGCTCCTGGCTCCATGGATTTCAAAGGAAATAACATGCAAAATACTAAGCACAGTGCCTGGATATATAGTAAGTGCTTCATAAAAGGCTGCTTTATCATCATCATTAGTATTTTAGCCATTGGGCCCTTTTCAATGACTACAGTACACACACTCTGCAGTGGGTTCCAGATTAATTTATGGCCTTGGATTTATAAGCTCACATGACACCTAAATCAGTAGGTTTCAGATCATAATTGCTGTCTGAGCTGACCACATTTTGACTTGAATTTCCTTTAATATATCAAGTGAAGACTGTGTGAATTGCAGGTGCTAAAATCTATTACCAGATCACTTGGTTTGAGATCTGTGGGCCAAGGGAATACACCATCACAATCCCTACACATCATTAAAGAGCTGGTTTTCTCAAGAACATCAGGTGAGGAGAGTAACTTAATGAGAGCAATAATAAGCTTCCAAATGAAAATATAAGCTCTGAGAATTAGGTCATCCTAAACGGAACTCAGAAACCTGGGCCTAAAAATAGATTAATTCCATGCAGGGTAAGAGACCAAGTGTCTGGGACTGTATGAAGCAGAAAGTTAGAAAAGAGGCCTTTGCATAAAGTGAGGCTCCTCGAATGTTTCACACTCACTGAAACAACATGATGGTTAATCTTATTCATTGACTTGACTGGACCATGGGGCCCAGATATTTGGTCAGTTGATTACCTTATATAATGTTGAATATACTAACTATCCTGATTTGAGCATCACATATTGCACACAAGTATAGATATTCAACACTACCCCACAGATACGTACAATCAACATGTTTCAATTTTTAAAAAAGGCATAAAACTAAAAAAACAAACAGACATCATTCTATATGTTTCTCTGAAAGTTTTTTTAAAATGAGACTAATATTTCAATTGGTGGACTTTTGAGAAATCAGGTGACCCTCCATAATATGGGTGGGCCTCATCTAATCAATTGAAGGCCTTAATAGGAAAAGACTGACCTCTCTGGAAGAAGAGGAAATTCTGCCAGTAGACTTCCCTCGCCTTCAGACTCTAACTACAACCCTTTCCTGGGGTTCCAGCCTTCAGGCCTATCCTGCAGATTTTGGACTTGCCAGGTCTCCATAATCTTGTAAGCCTTAAAATAAATCTCTCTCTCTCTCTCTCTCTCTCTCTCTCTCTCTCTCTCTCTCTCTCTCTCTCTCTCTCTCTCTCTCATCTCTATATGTATGTGTGTGTGTAGATATATATATATCTACACACACACATACACAAACACACATCATGTGGGTTCTGTTTCTCTGGAGAAACAAATACAGATGGTCACTAATACAAATGGTGAACTAGAGAAAGTCTAGTCACCATCAAAAGGTGACCAATGAGCCTGAATCTCTCTCAAGCCCTCCTCTGAGTGGAAAAGAGTCTTCTTAGGGAATCTGCATTCCAGGATTGCCTTGGTTTCAGATTTCAATTTATCCCAGGAGACCTCAAACCTAGAAATTAATAAAATGCAATCCTCAGGAGGCAACAACTCCAGAGCATCTGGAAAGAAGCAAAACTAAAACTGTTTGGGAGGAATTCCTCCTACACAGGACACCCCTAGGCAAAGCCCACCCAATATGAACTACTATTACTTACAAATTTTAAATTATATACCACATGTTGGAATAACACACCATGAGCCATAAACAAGACAATCAACAAACAGCAGGTTTAGACTACTAAGAACTTCAGACAATAAAAGTGTCAAATTCAGAATATAAAAGAAATAAGTTTAAAATGATTAAATATAGACAGTATGATACAGAGGTTAATTCATTGTAAAATTCTGAGCAAGTTACTTAATCTCTATGCCTCAGTTTCCTTATCTGCATTTTCACAGTATCCCTAAGGAATTCTGGTACACACTCTATCTTGGGATTCGCCACCCTGGTCATCCTGCATCAGAACTGTGGAATATACTATAAAGCATATGTACTTCACAGGACCTGGTTTTCCAAAGTCTTGCAGTTTCAAATATTGACCTTGTGGAGGACTGGAAATTTTCCTCAGGCTATAAGTCTCTGGTGTAAGATAAATGTTTGTGGCACAGCAAGGTTGCTGGCTCAAGGACAGACTAGTTACTGACTGTTATGTAAAGAAACTGAGAAAGTGCTGTAAGAAGGAATGTTTGCTAAGATCAAGCTTTTGTTGATAGCCTTACTGGATGTTTTCTGGCTTGTTTCACTGAAAGTTACCAGCCTATATTATTAAACTATAACCCCACCTATGTTCTCTTCCTGTAACTTCCTGGTCTGGAAAATAAATGCAGTAAGAGAACCCCAATTCGAGGTTAATTTCCCAAGGAAGAGATCCCTCTTGCTGGAGGGTTCCAGGGAAGTTAACCACTTTGGGGTCTCTCACTGCTTGGAAGAGAAGGGCTTTGAGTAATCCTTTGCATCTCCATCACCCAAGGGAAGTGGGGTGACAAATCCGTGGGAGGCAAAGCAACACAAAGCAACACAGAACATCATAGGACATCACATGTCCTCTTGCCCTCTGGAGGGAGGGTCATGCTTTCCATCGCCTGCTCACCCTCTTCTCACCACATACACAGGTAGGATCACATTCCCCTAAGCAGAGGAGCAATGGAGACTCTGTGTAGGGCTTTTACTTTATGCCTACCGACACCAGAAAAAAATGTCCCTTAGATTTGGCTGGGAACCTTGGTTACCAACCGTCTCTGCTTAAGGATGAGCAAAGGAGATAAGCCACCAGATCAAAAGCACAGATGGCCTTCAAGCCGAATGACAGGAATAGTACTAGTTAGCCACCACTGCTGCTTAGCACGGTGGGGACTTGATTAAATTATGCTGCTGCACAAAGGGGTCAGAAGCTGCTGCAAGTTTTGTACCAATTGGGGTACAAAACTGAGGACAGCATGGTTGGAACAAAATGGTCAATACTGAAAGCTTCTCATGTAAGACTTAACCCTTCAACAAAATATGTGGGAGAAGTGGAGGCGTGCACACTAGGGTTGTTCAGATCCTCCTGAGGAGGAGGATGAGAAAATTGTCCCCATGTGTGCAAAGTTCAAGTGTAGGCGGGGTCACTTGGCAAGGCACAGGAAGGTGGGTTTTCTGAGAAGGTGGGTTCAGTGATGGATTCCTCTGGGATTATAGCAGGAAAGCTGAGGCTGAGGCTGAGGTGGAGGAAGATGGAGACAGCCTCTAGAGAGGGGAGGTTTGGGGAGCCAGGGAGACAAAGATTTTCCCACAGCTTCGGCGAACACCTGTGTGATGATGTTTGAGCCTAACAACGCACAAAGGGATGGCCCAGAGGTGGCAAAGAGACAGAATAATTAGGGAATCACATCCTGGAAGACAAAGCATAAAGGAGGTGAGCAATTCACCTAGGGGCCAGGTTAATGCACACACCCAGGGGAGCCAGAGGAGAGAGTGATTCTCACAGAGGTAGGCGTGTGTTCACCTAATGAAAGGAAGTTACTCCCCTGGGGACACTAGGATGCACGAGGATCACTAGCAGGGGAAAATGTAGCAGGAATTGACTGTTCAATCTGGTTTTACATGTTGACAACTGCTTTTTCTCCCTTTTCTTTGTCCCATTAGTGGGATGCAATCCACCTTGGGGGTGGAGGGCACTTCTCACCCACCAGGAGAAATGCAAATGTCTCATCACTTGCAGAGTTTGAAGATCAAGCTCTTCCTGCCCTCAAGGAAAGGGGAACCAGTTTTTTGGTTGCTACATATTTGAGCTCTGGTTTTAATGAGCCAAAGTTAATTGTGAAAGAAGAGAAAAAAGGGCTTTCGTGTGGAAGAAATAAGAGAGTGTAGGTCAGACTCCAAATGAAGATTGTGGAATAGGAGTGAGCAAACGGGGTCCACAATGGAGCTGAAAGCTTGAGATGTGCCACCTGAACACCTAGAGGGGAGGTAGGAGCGAGCTCAAGACCCCTAATATGTGATGGTGGTTAGTGACACTTTCTTTACGTTGCAGACATTACAGAATAAGTCTGAAAATCCCAAGACAGTAGCTTTTATACCAGAAGAAGACAACTCGTTAGCCATTCTGGGATACGAGTGGCATGGCTGTAACACCAGGGAGACAATCTGTTCTTTCATAGCAGCTTGTTGACAACATCTGCTACCAACCAAGCATGCTCAGGCTTGTCTAGAAGGTGCATCCAGACAAACAATAGACATTAAACCCTAAAGAAAACAGCACAGCAAAAACTGAAAACACCCAGTCCCATAAAACAACAAGTAGAGCTTCCATGTGCAAACCCACCTCAGGCCCCATACACTTGCTGTTCCCTCTGCCTAGGGCTATTCCTGCAGGTGTCTGCGTGGCTCCCTCCCTCACTTCATTTCACTGTCTGTGGAAACATCACCTCCTCAAAGAGGCCTGGCATGCCACCTGTCTGAAATAGCACCATCCTCAATTTTCTCCAACTGTGCTTGAATTGTCTTCATAGGGCCCATTACTCCTGCCATCATTGTGCATATTTATTTGTTTATTTTGTTCTCTCTCTAGAATGTAAGTTTCAACAGGGCAGGGAATTTGTCCATTTTATTCACTGCTATGTCCCTATTGTCTAGAACAATGCCTGGCACATGGTAACATTAGCCATCAGTTAACATTAGCATCTGAATGGATTACCAAAACAGAAAAATTAGCCCCTCCGTAGCCCCCTGCAGTTAAAACATAGATATATTTTAAAGGGGATTTATTTCAAGAGGGTGAGTTATCATCCCAGCCCAGTCTTTAGCCTCTACAAGCTAAAGAAAACCAGATTGTTCTGCTAAACCACTCTCCAATTTAAAAAGAAAAAGTTGTCTGGAGCCTGAATTACCTGTTCCTGCTCCATCCATTGGCTTCTCAGACATTAATTTATCTTTGTTCAGTTGTCAGAGCTTAAGAACATCAATCAGCTAATGCCTGTCACTAATCCACAAGCAAGAAGGTAGGGTCTGTCCTGTCACTTCTGTGCTTGGCTTCATTGTTTTCCTTTTTTAATTTAGATGTAATTTAATTACCTCCTTTAAATGTAAAGAAATGCAAGGATCATGTAAAATGAATTTAATGCAAAAGGGTGTGTGATAGAAAGTAAATTTCCTCCTAACCTGAGAGAGTCTCAGTCTCTCTCCTCAGAGACATCCATGGGTATCTCATTAAGGCTGCAATTTACACTTCCTCATTGCAATGAAATTAACCTGCCTTCCATGTATTTTTTTCTTTTTTGGGGGGGGGGGCGCGTGGATATCCTCTTCTCTAAATGATCTGTTCAAGCCCCTGCCTATTTTTCTATCAGGTTTTATGCCTTTTTCTTATTAATTTTTAGTTCTTTATATTCCAGAGACAAGCCCTCTGTGTTCCCAGTGTTTTCTCCATTCCGTGGCTTGCATTTTCAAGCTCTTAAAGGTGATTTTTAGGAATACAAGTTCTTAATTTGGGGTCCAATTTTAAGCAAATTTTCCTTTTATGGTCAGTGTTTTTGTTCCTTGTTTAACCCAAGATGATGAAGATTTTTTTCTATGTTATCTTTTAAAGAATTTGTTGTTTTGTCTTTCACATTTATGTTTAAAATTCACCTGGAATTGATTTTTGTGTATAGTGTGAAGTAGGAATCCAGTTAATTTTTTTTCATATTGATGTCCCATTTTTCCAGCACCATTTATTGAAGAGGCTTTTTTAAAAATCTTCTGCAGTGCTGCCTTTGTTATAAATCAAGTGTCTATACATACGTAGGTTTGTTTCTTGGCTCTCTATTCTGTATCATTGGTGTAATTGTCTAGATTGAAAGGAAAAGCACCGACCCCAGTGCAAAATAAGACATACCAGGAGACAGGGACTCAGCCGAAGTGTATTAGGCAAGCAAAATGAACAAGCGGACTGCCCTCTCGAAAGTGGGAGCAGCAGCAGGGAGAGTCAGGCTGGGCCTTTTATATCCAGTTAGGCTGAGCTGGACTGTTCCTATTGGCTAAGAAGGAAGGGAGGGATGCAAGTGGGGTTTAAGCTGAGCTGGGACTTTCTCACAGGTGGGAAAAATTGCACACGTGGGAAGGTGAAGTGGCAGCTAGGGGATTTTTCTGGGTGGGGTTTTCCGGGAAACTTTCTCAGGTGCCATTTTGTGTATCCCCGTCTTTAACGTCATTTTACTTTTCTGGTGGAGGGTATATTAGCCAACATAGATTTTTACGTTCATTATCTGTACCTTAATTATTAGAGCTTTATAATAATTCTTGTTGTCTAGTCAAGCATATCATCCTGGTTTTTTTTCTTCTTCAAGGGTCTCTTGGTTATTCTTGACTCTTTACACTTCCATATAAGTTCTAAAAAGAACTTATTAATTTTCACAAAAAGAAAAACCTATTTTTATTTTGTTAGGGATATCAATTCAATAAGAATTTACATGCTTTATGGTATTAAGTCTTCTTATAAACATGATGTGTCTTATATATATATGTAATTTTTTTGAGAAGTGTCCTAGCTATATAGTATTTTATGCTGTTATAGCAGATATTTATTTTTTTTATACTTTGTTTATTACTGATATATAGAAATGAAATGGACACAAATGTAAATTGATTTTATATCCTACAATATTGCTATTAAGTCTGATTTATTCATTCATAGATGCTCTTGGGTTTTCTACGTATATGATCATAGCACATCTGAATAATGGGAGTTTTACTTCCTCCCTTTTGATTCCTATTCATTTTATTTATTATCTTTGTCTTCCTGCACTGGTTAGGACCTCCAGGGCAATGTTAAATTGAAGGAGGTGATAACTGGCACCTGTCCCTGGTTGCTAATCCCAAAGTAAAAGCTTTTAATATTTCATCAAGTATGATGCTTCTGTAGGTTTTTGAAAATAGATACCCTTTAATTAAATATTCTCCTCTTCTTAGCTCATTGTTACTTTTTAAATCATGAATGAATGTTAAATTTTCTGAAATACTTCTGCATTTATTGAAAAATATGATTTTCTCCTTTTATTTCTTTTTTAATTAATTAATTATTATTATTATTTTATATTGTAAGATGTTGCAGAGCAGTTGTGGGGAGGGGAAGCAGGGGATAAGGTGAGAGGAAGAGGAAGGACTGGGGCATGGTCAAGGCCCATGGCACCCCCCTCATTCTGGCAGGAGAGCCCAGAGGGCTTCTGGTGGCAGCTTGGTTATGGCTTGGCTGGATGTAGACTTTGGGAGAGCATGGCTGAGGCCCTTGGCCTCCCCACTGCCCCGGCTTGGGATTCAGGGAATTTCTGGTGGCAGCTTGGTGGTTGTTGCTGGGTTGGATGTGGATGTTGGTGGGGGCATGACCAAGGCCCTTGGCCCCCCGCCACCCCAGCTTGGGAGCCCAAGGGGCTTCCAGTTGTTCTAGGTTTTATAGACGTTCTTTGTTGGCATTAGACCTTTACTGGTTAATATCAGAACTTCGTCTCTGATCTGTGGGGTTTTTGTTTTTTCTTTCAGTTTTGTGTTGGATTATTCACTATTCCCATCACTTAAACTCTGCACTGGAACTAATTTGTTGTCCTTTAGTTACTTCTAAAATGGGAGGAACTTCCTATGGGAGCCAGTACTTGAGCCCTGTTATTGAGTTAAATTGCTGCTTTGCTGCTTATTCTCTGAGGAAGGCTTTTTGTGCAGCTCAGGTTTAAATTGTTGACCTTATAAGCAATTCCAGGTCTTGTGAGGTCTGGTACACCTGGGTTATATGGAAACTCTGGTATGGGCCTGTATCTTTTCAACTAACTCCACCCCCTGCAGTTTTCTATTCCTGACCAGTCGCCACTGAGTGGTCCTGTGCTGACTGAAGGACAGATCAGCTGTCAATGCTGTGTCCCAATGATCCCCCATTGGGCCCATCTCCCCCACTGCCCACACCCCAAACACTTCCCATGGGACAGGCCATGTGCCAGTTCCTTGTGGTGACTCACCAGCCTCTGAGTGGCTCCTTTTTCAATTGTCTGTGGCCCCTCATTCCTATGTTGGTCCACAGGAACCCTGTTAGTGGTCCTGCTGGCCTGGGGTCCACCAAGGCCCTCTTCTGCCTTGCAGTCTCCAAGCAACTTCATACAAAGGGCACAGCTGTGGCTTTTTCCAGCTCTTGCTCCGAGTGCTCACCAGGGTCAGCCTTGAAATGGCAGGGCTTGAAATGTTTGGAGCGTTTTTGGCTTCTCCTGCCTTCATGAACTCGGTAGGTCTCTGTTACTCTTCCCCTGAGCTCTAGTATCCCCAGCTTGGCAGTCATTGCTTTTTAATAGTTGTAAATTGGTTGATTGTAGGAGAGGGTGACACTGGGTACCATCTATTCTGCCATCTTGATTGGAAGTCTCTCCTTTTATTTCTCAATGTGGCAAATTACAATAATGGATTTGCTAATGTTTCACTAACCTTGCTTTTATATTTATAGACTAAACCCAAGTTGGTTATGATGTATTTGCCTTATATAGATATATGGCTGGATTATGTTTACTAACATATTGTTTAGGAATTTTTTGTATATACTCATGAATAAAATTAACTTGATTTCATCTGTCATTCTGGTCTTATCAGGTTTTGGTATCAAGTTATACTAGCACCATAAAATGAATTGAGGCATGTTCTATCATTTTCTATTCTCTGAAAGAATTTGTTTAAGACTGCATTGTTTCTTCCTCACATTTTGATGGAATTTAATAGTGATGCCACTAGGGCCTCTAGTTTTCTTCATGGGAAGAATTTTTTTTTTATTATGGATTTAATTTCTTCAATAATTACATAGGACTCTTCAGGTGTTTAAAATTTTCTTCTTGTGTCATTTTTGGTAAACTGTATTTTTCCAGGGTTTTTTCCATTACATCAAATTTTTCAAATTTATTGGTGTATTGTTTACAACATTCTTTTATTGTCATTTTAATGTCTGTCAAATCTGGTTATATTGGTTACTTATGGTTTTCTATTTTTTTTGTTGTTGTTGTTCAGTCCTACCAGAGGTTTGTCAATTTTGTTAATCTTTTCAAAGAACCATATTTGTTGGCTCCACCGATTTTTCTCTTTTGTATGTTTGTTTTTTATTTCATTAATTTCTATGTTTTTCTGTATTATTTCTTTTCTCCAAATTTCTTTCAGTTTATTTACTTTGCATCTTTCAATTATGTGAGACAAATGAATCTTGGCTTGGTAATTATATACAGAATTTCCAAGCTAAGATTCAGAGAAGAGGGATGAACCTGGAATTTGGGGCCACTTTTGCCTAGGAGACAATTGATATATATATACCAATGAGGGTTTTTGGCTGTAAGCAACAGACACTCACCTCTGTTAACTTAAGCACAAAATGGTCACTTATAGGATGGAAGGAAGGGCTGAAGAACCAGGTTTGAAAGAGGATAGGAGCCAGGGCCCTCCAAGCATCTCTGGAGCAGGAACTAATGTAGTTTTTACATTACTCTGATCAAAAGTCAAATTCCAGGACTCAAACATCTGATTTGTGCCAAGTGCCCCCTCTTGGCTAGGGGCAGGTGGGACAGACTGCATACAGCGAGGATACTGGTTCCTCCAAAGCAAACTCAGAGGCTGTGATCAGATTTGGGAATGGATGCTGGGCAGACAAAAATAGCAGATGTCCACTGCAGAGAGAGAAAGAGAAATACAGCAGGAGCAGGGAAGCAGAAGAGAAAGAAAAAAAAGAAAAGGAAAGAACGGGAGGAAAAGTAGCTTGGAAGAAGAGTGTTAGACCAGTGTGAGCCATCTGGAATAAGAGACCTTGCCAGAATCAAGAAAAATAATTGAAGCTCTTCCCAGGACCCCAGTATGACTTTCATGGGTCTTCATGGGCCCCTTCCTACTCTGAAAAATATGTTAAAAATTATATTTTATAACTGTGTTAGTATAAAGGCAGATATAGCTCAGACTGGATTTATTATTACATATTCATTATTATTATGTTCCTTTTTTCCTCTGATCTTAAAGGAAATCAAAATTAAAACATTTTCATGGACTCCCTAAAAGAATCCCAGGCCCCGGACGCTGTGCCTGCGCTGCCTAATGGGCAAGTCAGCCCTGCCTGCCCCTGCTGTCCTCTTCACCACTCCTCCTCAGCATGCAGCCTGCATTGGGATTTACCATTTCCATGCCTGTTGGCCCATCTTCCACCTTCCGGCACCTGCAACACCTTGCCTGAGAGCTCTCTCTGGCCGCTGGAGCCGGCTCTGCCTATAGAAGGGAAGGCTAAAATTGCTGGGGATTTGACATTTTTATCCTGCAGCTCTTAACCAGTAAGTAATAGGAGATGGAGTTTAAATACCCCAGCTCTTTACCCCTCAGAGGCACATGTTCTTCACAGACCCCTAAAGGACCTGAGCAGAATTAATCTCCAGTCCCCCAAAATGGTAACTTGTTTGATAATGTATTTTAATTAGCTGCCTTCCCCTTCCTGTTCCATTCATTCATCTACCAGTGAATCCTGGGATCACCTCCCAAACAAACCATTCGCACTCAAATCCTTATCTCAGGGACTGTTCCTGGAAGAACCGAACCTGAGACATTACCCCTGAGATTAGCTGGTATTTGGGGATGAGGAAACAAAACTCTCTAAAATACCAGCCTTACAACCAAACATAAGTTGGGGGAAACATAACTGGGGGGGCAGGGAGGTGCCTTCTCTCTGCAGAGAGAGGAAGAACAAAGGCCCACTAATTATTTTCTTACAGAGATGCTACCTAGTTGGGAGGGGTGGTCTGGCCTTGAATATTTTCTTGGTTCACTTTTGTGAGAATATTATTCCAGAGGTTTTTCTGGTCATCAGACTTTCTTAATCTGGGCATTTGCTCTTGTTCAATTTCATATGAAAACTTTAGCACTGGCCAAAGAATAATGGACTATTTAATTCCATCAAAGCCTGGTGAAATCTTTCTTCCTGGTGTTTTAACTGGCCGAGTCACTTAATTTATACAAACCAATAGCAGCAGGACAAAGCACTTTGACAATATAAAGGGTTATGGAAAGACTAATTCATATTAATCATCTGAGTTATGTTTTCATTTGCTTTAATGTGGTGGATTTGGCAATGGGGACAGTTGGCCTCGTGACTGCCCCTCAGAATGAAAATTTAAAGGAATGTGTATTTTTGGAAAATCACTTTTCTGTAACAAACCCAGAGTTCTTTTAAAGATGCTTTAGCTTACAAAACATCAAGTGAAGAACCACTATTTATTTTGTGATCCAAAGCAGGGCTCTTTGGAAACCCTGGGAGAGAAGAATCTAGAGAAATGATACTCATTTTCACAGGATATTCACTTGTGGAACAAATGTGTTTTATTCTTTCTTTAAAATAGTTCTTATGCTTTTACCCATATTGTTACATCTGCGTTTTTCCTCTCCAGTGTCCCCAGTGGGTCAGACCACAACAGCATAATGATTAACAACATGAGCTTTAAACTCAGAAAGGCCTGTGTTTGAATTCCGGCTCTACCACTTATGTGTGACCCTGGGCTAGTTATTTAACCTCTCTATACCCCTGTAGAATGGGGATAATTATATCCGCCTCATAGACCTGTCAGTTTAGTATTGAGATAAAAAATAATGCATGAAAATGCTTAGCATATACTAAATACATTATGTACTATATATTATTATCCTTTGTTTCTTGTTCTTAGCCAACATTCCCTTAATCTGAGTTCCTATGTCCTTTTGATAACTTTTCAAGACTACTTGCAACGTCCTCAGCAAGTACAAAGCTGTTCCCACTCAAGGCTGGGGAGTCCACACAGAGGTGTGTGGCTGACCATCTGGTGTGAGATCTGAAGATAAAAGATCCTCCTGCTCACACCTGCAAGGCTCTCAGAAGCCTGATATCCTGCTTCTGTCCCTTCACATGTTTTGGGATCACATGACTAGGATGGGACTTGGCCAGGTCAGAAGTTATGGTCTCTAAAGTCTACTGAAAAGCTAATACATGGTCAGCTACAGGGATCTGAGGTCTTTCCTCAACCTACTCACCTTCATGAAGGCGAGATAATTAGGTGAAAGAATGAGCAGAGGCCTGGAATACTGAGATGCAGGAAAAACAAACTTCAGTTGGGGACAGGGAGGGCATAACACACCCCAAGACACCCAGAGCAATCAGGCTGCATAGGCAATGACAAGGATATACTGTGTTTAGGGCTGTCAAGATAAAGTCCAACAATTAGATGACCATTACAGGTGACTATGAACTTTGGCATCCTAAACAGTCAACCCAGATGACCCAGGAGTAACAGTACTGTTTGCAACGTATTTTCATACCCATTACCTCCATACCTGGTACCACGCTAACCAGCAGCTGCTTTATGTAATAGTCACCAACATCCATGTCTGTTTCCTGGGCAGAGATGCTGAGGCAGAGCAGGCCATCAGCAGTGAGAAGACTGGGAGGGGGTTTCCACCCAGCCTTTCCACTTAAGAAAGTGACAAGGGAAAACCACACAGCCTCCTGCATCTCAACAGATTCACCTGTGAAACAAGGACATAATAATGTCTGCCACAGGACTCTTGGGAGAGCCAATGTACGTGAGCTGCTTTGTAAACTTTACAGGGCTGTGCAAACAACTCAATATTCAACTTCTGGTGCTTAATCCAGGGCCTTACACCTGTAACAAGGTGTTAATATTGAAGTTTCCACAGAGATGATGAGACACAGTAGTGTGAAATTCCAAAGCCATATCCTTCATGTAAAAATTACCAAAAAAAATTGTCAGGAACTGATTTCATAACTCCTAAGGCCCCTTTCACCCATTCTAAGAAAACAAAAACAGGAGAGAGAGAGAATTTTGAACATGCGTGTGAGTGTGTATGTATTTACTTATTTTTTTTTTTTTTTAGAGAAAGCTATTGCTGTGCCATGAGGCTTCCCACTCTGCCCGGGGGGCAGGGGTAGGATTTAAGTGCTACCTCAACCTCAGTTTTAGCAAGGAAGTTTCCATGGGACCTCTCAGAAAGCTGTGAGATGCATTGCCTGCATTTGGAAGCATGGAGCAGAGGATTATTGCACAGCTGTCCGTGGCTACAAGGCTGAAGGGATGGAGTTGGGTGGAGGTGGGCTCTGCAGAAGAGAGGAACGGAGTGGGATCTGCTTGGTTTCATCTCAACAGGGCCCCAGGAGCCAAGGGGAAATGCTGGATCTCTAGGGGCTGTAAAAAGGGCCTCAACTGATTCCTGGAACAGAGAAGCATCTATCTGGATGGAGGGAACTCTCAGTGAAGGGCTGACAGGAGACCTTCAAGGAGCCTTCAAGGTCTTTCTAAGAAAAGTGGTCAGCTCCAAACACCGGCCAGACTGAGAGGACAGATCCAGTTCTGTTCACAATAAAGCAGGATGTTTCCTGCCCCTGCTTCTCCCGTATTCTCTCACTATGACCACCCCAAGAGTCAGGAACTGTCCAACACGTTGGCCTTTTTACAATCTGATGTCTCTGTACTGCAAATACACCCTCCCCAGAGATACTGTCTAACTGCAGAAATCTGCCGCAGTGCCTATAGAATTCACCAGCATCCTGGGATGAAAGATGCCCCAGGGAAATTTCACCTTTCCCTCTGCGTCTCGGCAGGAAACCCTGAACAACTCTTGACGTATGACTCCAAACAAGACTAGCCACATAATTTGTGGGGCCCAAGGCAAGACAAGAGGCAGGGACCTTTGTTTAGAAATTATTAAGAATTTCAAGACAGCAACAGCAAAGCATTAAACCAAGTGTGGGGCCCTTCTAAGTGTGTAACCCTGTGTGACTACACAGGTGGCATGCCCTTGAAACTGGCCCTAACCTCAAATTATCTCCTCCATTAGCAAGCACTACTAGAAGAGCCTGGAATCTGGCTGCCTTTCAGGAAGATCTTCCTTAGGCTGCACCACTCAGAGTGACTTGAATGAACATCAGCCAACAGTTCTCTTTACCTCCTGCAGGCAGGAAACTAGGCAATGGGAAAGCCAGTGCCCATTGGAACAGGGGAACCCTATGCACACAGGAAGGTCTCCCCAGCAATGTGGCTATGGGTCCCAGGGCAAAAATAATTCTTTGGCAGGTAACCTCTATATGAGAGTCCAGGAATGGGTGGAACATTTATTTACCTTCAATCAGAGAACTGCAGAGGGACTTAGCTCACAACAGGCTTGTCCTGGGCTGTTCAGGATTTTGTGGGATGGATGGTTAAAATCCTGGCCAGATTGTCCTGGGAGGCAGCCACTGTCCCTGTGGGCAGGAGACCTTCCTGAGAGACTGAACAGAGCAAGTTTTTCAAAAACATAAAATAATTATACAAAGGAGAGTGAGCACCTTCAGGGGCCTCCTGCAGGTTCCTCATTCCCTGCTCTGGTGCACTGGTGACAATCAGCCCAAGGAAGATGCCATGAGGTTCACAATGCCATTTTGGATCTAACCCCAACTACAACTCAGCAGCTCCCAAAGCAGAAGGAAGGTTCTGGCAGCTACACTTCCGCCCAGGCTCACTCTTGCTCCTTCATTTTCTTAGAAATATGGTCATGGAGGCAAACAATCTCATTACAGTGAGAAAGACTAGCCTAGCCACAGTGTACCCAAATGGATGCATTTACCTATTTAATGTCTGCCTTTCCCCCGGGGTTGTAAGTTCTATGGGGGCAAGGGCTATGCCGATCTGGTTTCTTGTGTGCCAGAGTGTTCAAAGCATGTTTGAACATATTTATGGAATAAAATGAATGGATTTAAAAGAGAAAAGTGAGTGAAAATTTTCTTAGAGAACTTGAGTCAGGGCTCCTGGCTATGCCTCCATTTGTCTTAGGTTACATTCCATAGAAGCAGACCTTGAGAAGGCGATCAAGTGCATAGCTGTTGAGAGAATGCTCTCAGGAGTAGGGGAGGAAAGGAAGCCAGAGGGAGCAGGGGACAGAGCTGAAAGAGGTCTCAGCTGGACACTGCTTTGGCCTGATCCCTCAGGGAGCTATAGGGCATGAATTGCACTACAGAACTGTCTCACCTCGAGAGAAGGAGCCTGCCTTTGTACCCCATGCCAGTCATGGGCAGGAATGTAACCTCCCAAGAGCAATTCTCTGGAGAAGGGGACAGCTGTGATCCCTGAGTAGCCAACACTGTTGGCAGCTGGGGGATGGGTGCAGCAACCAGTCTCCATGAGACCACCCACTCTCACCCCCTCCCCCGACAGGCATGCCTGAGCAGGTGGGTCCCAAGATTTAAATTCTCAGAAAATGAGGAAGCTTTGGTCTGCTAGCCTAAGCCACATTCACGGCCTTAGGGGTATCTGGTGCTTTCCCAGTGAACAAAAGGGATGCTTTGTTTTCTGTTTAGCTGTTGGGCCTTTTGAACACAGAGGACTCTGTCCAAGACCCTGGAGAGGAGAAGCAGGGGTTTGGAAGATTACCAAAACCTTGCCGTCGTTCTCCACTAGACACTAACTGGCTGTGTGCAAAAAGAGAGGTGTGTGGTGGGGAGAAGTCAAAGTAACTTACGTCTCAGCTGGGAGATGCCAGTAATGGACATCAGCTCCCACCAGCCCCTGCTAAAAACCCTCCCCTGGCTTTGGACAGCACTTGTATTAAAATCCAAACTCTGCACCCCACCTGCAAAGTCTCACCTCATCTCATCCCTGCCTACGCCTCCCACCTCACCTCCTCCCACTCACCCTCTTACTATCCTCCAGCAGCCCAGCATCTCTTCTGTTCCACAAACAGGCAAACCTCCTTGCTGCCTCAGGGGCTCGGTACACGCGGTTCCCTACACCTGGAATGCTTTTCTCCCCAGTGACCTCCAAGGAAGTCCACATCCCTAACCTGTTAGCACCTAGCCCATTGCTCCCTGACATTTCTCTTCTTCATTCATTACTCGTTTATTGTATTTTTCCACCTCCTCTGTAAAATGCAAGCTCCATGAGAACACAGATCGTGACTAACTTACTCACAGCTATAATTCTAGAGGGAAGGGGGCTATTTGAGAGTTAGGGAAGAGGAAGAATGATACATTATATTTGATTGAGAAGTTGAGTTTAATGTTCCCGTGAAATATGTGGATAGAAATGCCCAGGAGACAGCTGGAGATGCCTGGCTAGACCCAAGGGAGAGTTTGAGCCTGGGATATATATTTCAGAGTCCTTCCCACAAAGCTAATAGCTGAAGTCCTAGGTGTGGAAGTGAAGACAGCTAAGAGCAGAGCCTTAGGCAACACCTACGTTCTGGAGACTTGTTTTATCACTTTGCCTAGAATGTTCCTCCACCTCCCATTAAGCATCCTGCTCTCAAAATTAAAGTTGCAGCTTAAGAATTGCTTCTCTCTTTCCCCACATTGATAATTCCTTCTCTGTTGCAAATGCAGAACAGCAGCCCAAGCCCCTTCTGGAAGCAGCCCTCTCCCTCCTGGAAGCTGGCAGGAGGCTCTCCGGCCAGGCTGGCCTCTTGGCTGCTCTGCATATGGAAGTTCAATTACAGTCAATGGAAGGCCCATCTGCAGGGTGAGGGCAGAATACAAAATGGAGATTGGTGCACCAGATAGGAGCCTAGATCAAAGAGGAACCCAGAGTTTGTGAAGTCCTTTCATCCTCCCTGATGAAAGGTGATACATGAAGGCAAAATTATCATGATTATTTCATTGGGTTCCAATTGGAGATGGGCTGTAGCTCATCCGTACAGACAATAGCAAGCAGCCTGCCTAGGTGTCTCTATAATATACACAGTCAGGCTGTACACAAATTCTTATACGTGTGTGTGTGTGTTCGTGCATGCTCATCAATAACATCACCTAAGCATTCTTTATTGTCAAGGAAGCCCTAACGAGAATCACATACTTGAACTCCCTGAGTCCTATAAATACAGATGGACCATGAAATATACATATTTTGTAAATGTATATAGAAAAAGCCGTAAAGTAGGGGGCAAAGGAAACAGTAAGTACATTTGGATTCGTCAGCGTCTCTCCAGAGAGAGCCCTGAGGATATACCATTCTTAGAATAAAGCTTTCATTTCACAGTGCATCAGTAGGAAAATTAACAAGCTTCCCTCATCCTGTTCCATAATTCATTCTCTTTGTTTTAGATATTGAGCTGAGCTGGTGACTTGAAACCATGAGAAATTGCTTTTAAATACAGATCTGGGCCTGGCAGTTTTGCCTTGCCAGTGACGGAAGACCAACTTGTCCCATCATTAGGGAGATGGACATCATGTCACTTTGTCATTCAAATTCCTTTTCAATTTAACTCCGTGTCCTTCACTGGTGCTGGCTGCGGTGCTGCAAAGGACATGGTTTCTGGGCTGAGCATTTCCCTGCTATCCCAGGATTGCTATTGTGGCTGGATTTAGAGGTCCTTAGCTTGGGGTGAGGATAAAACTCATGTGTGGGATGGGGGAGGGAAGAGCTCTCTCTAGCCCTGTGTTTACCTGACCTTGCAAACAGCTTTTTCTTTCTCAGGGAGAAGCCGACTGCTGTTTTTGGCGGCTCTGCATGCCTGGGGAAAGTGGAAGGCCACAGGAAGGTGACAGCCAAGGCAGGGTATAACAGCAGGTCCCCAGGGTGGGTCATTCAATAGGCCAACAACCCAACTGAGGCTTTCTAGGGTTGGGGCCTTACACTAATCTGGATGCTGACATCCTTGTGACAGCAGTAGAGGGAAAGTGAGCTGCAGAGCAGAGATAGGGAAACTTGAAATGACTCCCCTAAATGATGATTGATTTATTTTGTGACATCATACCCCCAAGGCACAGCTCCCCTAAGAGGAATTCTAATGTGTCAAGTTGGTGGGCTGGGTTTATTCTATTTGGGATGTGGTGACAAGTGTCCTACAGAGTCAGACTGGTGGCTTCAACATCACAGGGCTTTGTCCAACTGGGTCTGGATATGTATTAGTCTAGATTCCATTCTCCCTGCTTCCTTTTTTATTCCACTAGAAATAGAAGGTTTTCTCCCTGTGGCCCTGCAGAAGAGATACAACTCAGCAGTGATTCCTCTCAAAGAACATATCAGATTCTTAAGAGAGTATAACAGGTTTAAGTGGGTCAGATGCCGTGACTCAGAAACTCCCCTTGATCCTTTAATCTCACATCTGAAGCACAAGACCTGTCCAGGTTACCTGGGGCAACACCACCATGGTGCCATCAGGGCTTCTCTTTAGGAAGGTTGAATAATCCGTCTGCTGCATGTTTTCACACTCTAGTTAAGTTCAAGACTCTGAACATGACTTATAAGTGTGAGCTATTGTTTTAAGGTCAACCAGGGTCATGTCAGGGAAATTCTGTCCTCTGGGCGGGGAGTCATGGTGACCAGGCCACTGTAAAGCTACATGAATGCCAAGAACTCTCAAGAAAAAAGAGTCACCTCCAAGTGAACTGGAGGGAGCAGAGACAAAAGAACACTAGAGGCCCTGGACTAAGAAGCATGGGAGCGAGTTTTACCTCCATTTCCAGAAACTGCTACACAGTTCTTCTAAAATGCCAGTGGCAGCAAAGAAGAGACAGCTGCCTCCCCAGCCCCTCATTCATCACCTGCTTGCTGGCCTAGGACTGATAAAACAAATCCAGATCAGATTACTTGGCAGCTGGGAGAGCTATGAGATAAGGAAAGGCAAGCTCAGTAGAGTAGCAAAGATCAAATTGTGTATTAATCTTTCCAGGAACTAAAACCTTGCTCTCTCTGCAAGCCTAAGTGAGGCACCTCAACTAAGTCAGCACCCAACATGGTTCCTTGGAGAAAAACAATACCTTCAGCTTCTACGAGGGAATTTAGAAAACAGAGCACTAGGAGACTGGTCCATTCTCACTCAGCCAGATGATAGAAAAATGAAGAAAAGGGCAGAGATGAACATTATAGAGAAGGTGAGTGGCCAATGGCCAGAGAAGACCGGAGCAACAAAAAGAACATTGGACTGAGCGGGAGACTTGGGTTCTTGTTCTAGCTCCACTTCTCTCGCCCTTTGAAAATGCACTTGAACCCCTCATGGCTTTAGTATTTTACAAAATGGCAGAGTGAGGATCTCTTCAAGCTAAGATCCCCCTAGCTTGAAGCTTTTCCAATTCATTACTGAAATCTTCACAAGGCATTCCATCTGATGGCTTATTCTTTTGACTCCGCCATTTTACTCAGCTAAACCTCAAAGTTTTGGCTGCAAAATACTCCAGAAGTATTGGGAAAGCTTTAAAGTTTTCATTGAAAACTACCAGCTTTGTTTGGGAATAGGATTCAGACATGAGCCCTCAAAATATCAAGGACATGGAATATTGGGGGAATGATGGAACTGTTCTGTAATCTTGTTTGTGGTGGTGTTCACACTACTCTGTGCAAGTGTTAGGACTCAAACTGTGGACCAAAAAAGGTGAATTTTACTGTATGTAAATTTTTAAAATAAAGAAAAAAATCATCAGTGATCCTTCAATATTAAATCAAGCCAAATTCTCAATCAGATGAACTCTCCTCCTTTACCCAGGAAGCAAAAAAAGAAAAATGTAGGTATGCTAAAGTGATCACAATCAATGACCTCAATTCCTCACCACTTTTTCTAGTCATATGTGAGTGAGTTCTGAGACCAGAGCTGCTGAGCACATTCAACCTAAGTCACCAATGCACAGACCAGTAAATAGATGCTTATTATTCTAAGCCGCTATATTTTGATGTGTATATATTTATGATTGTTATATCCTTTCACTGGATAGATCCCTTTATCATTATATAATGACCTTCTTTGTCTCTTTTTATAGCTTTTGATTTAAAGTCTAATTTATCCAATATAAGATTAGCTACTCCTTCTCATTTTTGGTTTCCATTTGCATGGCAGATCTTTTTCCATCCTTTCACTATTACTCTGTGTGAGTCTTTACAGGTGAGGTGATTTTTTTGCAGGCAGCATATAGTTGGGTCTAGTTTTTTAATCTATTCAGCCAGTCCATGTCTTTTGAGTAGGGGATTTACACTTAGAGTTGTTATTGAAAGATTTTGTAATACTCATGACACGTTATTGATTTTTGTTGTTTTAAAAATCTTTTGTGCCTTTCCCTTTTATTGTTTGTCTTCAGTGTTTGCTGTTTTTTTGAGGTAGTAAGACATAGTGTCTTTCTCTTTCTCATTTGCATATCTGCTCTACCAGTGGGATTTGTTCTTTCTTTCTTGTGTATTTATGGTGGTGTTTAAGGTTTTTTGGACTCCAGATGCAGGACTCCCTTGAAGATTTCTTGTAGGAGTAGGTGTGTGATGGTAAACTCCCACAGTTTTTGTTTGTCTGGGAATTATACTATTTCTCCTTCATTTCTGAAGAATAGCTTTGCTGGGTATAGTATTCTTGACTGGCAGTTTTTTGTTTTTTGTTTTTTTTTCTTTTAGTACTCTGAATATATCATCCCATTCTCTTCTGGCCTATAAGGTTTCTGCTGAGACATCTGCTGTTAGTCTGATGGGGACACCCTTATACGTGACTTGATGCTTTTCTCTTGCTGATTTAAGATTCTTTCTTTGTCTTTCACTTTTGATGGTTTGACTGCAATGTGTCTCATAGAGAACCATTTTGGATTGAATCTGTTTGAGGATCTTTGACCCTCTGGATCTGTAAGTTGGTATCCCTCCCAGTATCTGGGAAGTTTTCTGCTATTATTTCATTGTTTTCAATGCCTTTTACTTTCTCTTCCCCTTCCAGAACATCCATGATTTTGTTGTTTGTGTGCTTAAGGTTTGTCTAACAGCTCTTGTAGATTTTCTTCATTATTTTAAATTCTTTTTTCTTTTTACTTTTTTTTTTTTTTTTTGGTCCACCTGGGTTATTTTGAAAATACTATCTTTAATATCAGAAATTCTTTCTTCCATTTTCTCTTTTCTCTAGCCTGCTGCTTAAGCACTCAGACATATTTTTTATTTCATTGAATGAATCCTTCATTTCCAGGAGTTCTGTTACACTCTTTTTAAAGGTATCTATCTCTTTGTAAATTTCCTCCTCCATATCCTGGATAGTTTTTCTCATTTTGTTGTGTCATCTATCTGAGTCTTCTTGTATCTCATTGAATTTCTTTAAGAGTGCTGTTTGGAATTCCTTTTCAGTCATTTCAAAAGTTTCCTGCTGTTCATGATCTGGTAATTGAGAATTATTGTATTCCTTTGGCGGTGTCATATTTTCTTGGGTTTTCATATTTCTAGTATCCCTACATTGATGTCTGGTCATCTGGTGGAACACTTACTCCTATAACTCTGAGAAGGCTTTTGAGGACAGAGACTCCCTCCTGCAGATATGTTTTGTATTGACCACTGGATAGGGTGTTTTAATTTTGGTTCCAGGTAGATGCAGTAGTGTAGTCTCCACCTGGTTACTTCAGCCATATTCAACATTGGAGTTGTCTGTGAGTGCCTACATTGTCTAGGCACTGGGTAAGCCACTATATTTTGAGATTGTTCAGCATGTGGCATTATTGTAACCAGAGAAAACATACAAAAAGTAAGAAATTATAAATCATAAGAAAAAGACAGATGAGCCAAGGAAAGAATTAGCTTTGAGGAGGTGGGAAACTATGGAAGTTGGCCACACTTTCCTGAAACGACCCTGTCTTTTTTTGTTGTTTGTTTGTTTAAAGGAAGGCCACCTGAATAATTCTGTGCAGGAAGACAAAAGCAAGATTGAAGTGGAGCCAATGTAGGGATATATCACTTTGTGATAAGATCATGATTCTACCCAATAATGAGGGTCTCTCCACATCTGCAAATTTGATTCCATACATATGCAGCCTCAGATGAATTAAAATAGTGTAATAATAACAGTAGAGCCATTGTAGTCTTCTATGAATACATGTGAATAAGCATACACCCATATATATACACGTATATGCAAAAGAGTCAGCCTGTATAGGCATATGCACACAGGTATATTCATTACATAATGCTCCCATTGTTGTAACTTGGGTGGGTGTGGCAAGGTGGCAGGCAAGGATCTCACCACACAGGAAGAACTTCAGTCTGGCCAAGACAGGGCCAGGCAATACATTCAGATAATGGCCTCCCCGCCATTAGCCCTGACACTCAGGGCAGAAGGAGCTAGCAGTACAAAAGGACATGGCAGCTTCCTTTTGGTTCTACTTAGTGGTGCCATAGAAGGGAAACAGGAAGAGAAGATCTAATCTAGACCATGAGCCAGGCAAGAGTTCTCAGGGAGAAAAGGAGCTAAGAAACAGGAGACAATAGCACGTGGATCTAAGAGGCACATCCAGGTTGGAGCAGGCCTAGTCAATGGCTAGGAGTATAATTTCCCAACAAAAGGGACATTCTTGGAAAGCTGGGCAGCATGTCAAGGCTATACATCATTGGGGAGGAGGGACTGGTGAGGAGTAAACCTAGCCAGTTAGTTAGACCTATAGGTGCTGAGACAGGAGAGGGGACACATTTTACCCACAGAATAGGGCCGTAAGGATGAATAGCAAGAGCCACATCTTGGATCACTCTGGAGCAGGTGTCAGAGTAAAGCACGACATATGGAAGATCCAGACACACAATGGTAACCAGAAAAAGAGACAGAGAGAGGGAGAAGCTTCAAGGCCTCTCCCTAAACTGAGAATTAGTAACAGCAGTGTGCACAAGTGCAAAATGGTCTGGAATGATTCAGGAGCTGGGTGCCAATACCTGAGCCAGCTTCTATGGGATCCTGGAGGAACATATAATGGTGATAAAAACTCAGGAAAGGCAGTGGGTCTGGGACCTCGGGTTCTGGGGTCTTTGGGTCATATCCAGCCCATTATCAAGTTCTCTCAGTTAAACTTCCAAAATATCTCTGACATCTGTCCAGGGCTCTCAACATCCATTCCACCATCATCTCTTGTCTTGACTTATGCAATGGTTCTAACTTGTCTTTCTACACAATTGCCAGAGTGGATATTTAAAGATATAGTTTGAATTTCATTATTCTTCCTGATTAAAACCTTCTGAAGTCCTTCTGGATTCTTTCCCAATGGTTTCAAATGCCTTGCTATGACCTACTTCACCCCATTCTTGTTATTCTCTCCCTCTCTCACTGCTGCAGCCACAGCAACCTTACTTTGGTCCTGCAATGC
The DNA here is from genome assembly GCF_027409185.1 of Cynocephalus volans. Classification (NCBI taxonomy): domain Eukaryota; kingdom Metazoa; phylum Chordata; class Mammalia; order Dermoptera; family Cynocephalidae; genus Cynocephalus; species Cynocephalus volans. The sequence goes on from NC_084470.1 coordinate 52,084,108, forward strand.
CTCCAGCTCTTTCTTGACTTAGGGTCTTCACTTACACTCTTCTCATTGTCTGCATGTGCTTTCTCCCACTGCTCATGAGGCTGACTCCTTCTCTTCATTAAGGGCTCAGCATAAATGCCACTTTTTTAGAGACGGCTTCCTGGATTACTTGATCTGAACAAGGTTTCCCCACTTTTTCTTTCTCATAGCATCCTATTCTTTGTCTTCAAAACCATGATCATAATTGGTAATAATTTATAATTATTTTTGTTTGTTCCTTAATGTCTGAAATCCCCACTAGACCACAGGGCCACGAGGACAGGGACGAATTCTGTCTTGTTCACCACTGTCCACCCATGCTTAGCATGGCACAAGGCAAAGAGTAAGTGTTTAATAACAATTTATTGAATAAGTTATTCAATAAACAAAAGGTTTAGAAACAAAGGTTTCCAAAAGGTTTGGAAACAAGGTAGGGGAAGAGCAAGACAGACCCTGTTAGAAGAATAGCCCTCTGGACTCTGTGGGCTCTGCAGATGTAGAATGTGTACCACTGAGTGAATTCCTGCCACATTTGCAGGCACTGTTTTTGGCTCAGGGATGAGTCTGGACCAATTAGCCACTGTAGGGCTGTAAAGGACAGGAACACACACTCCTAAAAAAGTTGCAAAGGGCTAAAAGTGTTAGGTTTTGAATGTTAATCCATCCATAAAGCATCACTTGAAACCCTCCTCTGTTCCCCACTCTATTTAAGACAATATGGTTGTTTTCTCCCTACCGCCAACCCAGCTGTCTGCCCCAGCATCTTACCATCCACATCTAGGTAGCTGATAACTGATACAGAGAAGCTTCCAGCAACTGCCTACACTATCTGTTGCTGGTATCCTCCTTGCCTTGTTTTAACTCCAGCTTCCGGGATAGTCCTTGCCTTTATCTGCCAACGTGGCCTCTGCTCCTGCTCCTAAGATTTGTGCGCACACTGAGAAGCTTCAGCTTGAACTTGATCTCTCCCTGAGGTCATCTTTGTCCTGCTCTCAGAGGTGAAACTGGCTGGAGCTGCCAGCACCTGTGCACCAGGGCTGAGAAGGCTTATGCCAGACTCTGGCCAGTGCAGATGACTTCCAGTTCTGCTTCTGCCAGACCACTGGCACCAGTGATTCTGACCTAACTTGGACCACTCTTTTTGTTGTCCCTTTCCTCTAGTGCTCCTCATAGCATTTGAAAAACAAAAGTGAAAATCAATGGAGAATCTTAAATTTCCTAGTAAAGAGAAATATTTTTGTATTCCTAGTAAATAGGCTTTATCTTTTCAAAAATTTCTCTTTTACATGTTTTTCTATAGATAGGAATGGCTTTGAATCCTGGGCTTTCTTCCCTGCATTGATCCCAAGCCCTGGGTCTCCAATGCTCTTCAGGTCAGATTTGAGAAAACTGGGAGACAAGACAGTTTGTGTGACCTAGATTTAATGGAATTGAAATAATTAAGCATCAAGCATTATTAGCAAAGCCACCATTTGTGGTCAGAGAAAAAGTGTTAGAACCAGAGGGGCATTCAATAGTAGGAGACTTAAAGGGACCAAGGGGTAAGAGCCTTGAGTGATCATAATCCTTTGGCAACAGGCAGCCTGGAAGATATCCCTTGTCATGCCCATCATCAGGGAGGCCTAATCCCCTCACCCCACCCCTGCCTCTGCAGGGCTGAACATAGGCACTTTGCAGGAGGCCATCAAAGGCATTTTTGTGAGAAGCTAAACCGTAGTGCACTTATACTTCAGGAAAAATGAGCTTCTCCTGAATTTTCAACATTTCACAGATCCATGCAATCACACTTTGGTACCAAAATAACAGAGCACCAGAAATAGAGTTGCTGAATGGTAATTGAGACAGAAAGTCTCCATACTCTAAATACTGGACATCGAAGAATTTCTGCATTTAGCACCCCAGCTCAGACACAAGAAAATGGTCAGTCTAATGTGGGTTTGTTTAGACTGAGTTGGGAAAAGAGTCTTCACAGACTGTTGAAGGAAGTGAGATAAGGATGGAACCAGGACAATGTGAAAAAAGGAGATTCCAGAGCAGATACTTATCCTTAGCCTCTCGTGTCAGAAAGATGCAGCCATTCCTTAGAAAGGACGGATGGGGAGTAACCACGAGACCTCTAGAGGTTAAGCCTACATATATTTTGTAATTCACTTACATGTATCTATGCATTTTAATGAGTCATAATTGTGAATTTCACATGTGCATTTAATAGAACTTTCTGGAGATAGTGCATTAGTGATTCCTCATTAGTGGTCCCAACAGTAACAAATTAAAGCACAGTGGAAGGGCAGTTAAAGGAGATACTTTGGAGATGGTTCTTGATACCATCGGCTTTCTAGATTGCTTCTGGGTAGGGCCAATTCTGTTCAGAATACTGTATATTGCAAATAGGATTAGTCTGTTGAATATGCTAACCCCATGCTCCCGAGGATTTGACTTTCAGTCACAAAGGATGCTAAGATCAGGCCCCATGCCAGGGTGAGAATGGCCTGAGTGCCAGGCATTCGCCTGAAGGGCAAGGTCTCTGGAGGCCACTGCATGTTCCATGAAGCAGAGAGGCAGAGCCTTTGCTGAGAAGGGGACTCCTGAGCCCTGGCCTTGGCTGGGACTTGGGTGCCGCACCCCCCATTCAGCTTGTGGCTTCCCTCCCCCATCTCCTAGTCACAAGGTCAGACATCTAGAAAAGCTCTCTCCTTGTTTTATCTGGCAGAACATTGGGACAATAATTGGAATGGATTCAACTGGCCAGGAAACCAAAGCCCTAAAGAAAAATGCTTCATGAGTCCTGCCAACCTCCTGCTCCTTGCCAGTCCCAGTGCTGGACAAACAGCCCTGCCAGCATTTGGGTTTGCGAGGGGAAGTACACTCCGTATGTGGAAGCCACATAATGGAAGCTATGTGCTTCTCGTGGACTGCATAGGCAAGCGCCACTGCTGCTCCCATTATGTGGCTCATGAAAGGGCTTTCACCTCCTGGGCTGGAAGGGAGTTGGTCTGTCTGCAACAAAGGCGTTTGCCTCTCTGGCTTTCTGAAAAAGAATGTGTGTGCTTGTCAAAACAGAACTTTCCTGCGTACTTGGAAGAGTGGGCCTGCCCGCCTGCCAGAAAGGAGCAGGGCTCAGTCTGGTTGAAAAGGGAGAAAAATTCCACTAAGCAGCCCCATTAGCCACCACGCAGGACAGCCTCCCTCTCTCACAAACACATTTGTTCACTGTTGCAAAGCTGGCTTCCCTAGCAATTTCCCACCACTGCGGTTTGACTCAGTCTGGAAGGTAGAGAGCGGCATTGGGGGTGAATGTTTTCCCATCATGGAAAGGTAAACAAAACTTTTCTCTGAGGTGGACCAGAGCCCTAAGGCTCAGAGAATTGTAATGTGTTGGTAAACAATCTCACTTCGCTTTTCCAATTCTTTTTTTTTTTTTCCTCCAAAGTAGGCCACTGTTACCCCTGTAATAGTAATGGAAAAACTGAGATGCAAAGATAACCTGACCCAGTACCTGGAGCAGGGCTTTGAAAACCTGTGTGGAGATTAATCAGCTGATTGTGACAATGTGGTCCTCCTTCAGAAGTGTGCTTTGGGTTCAGCCTCCCCATGCAGCCACAAGAGCATGTTCAACCAAAGCAAAGTCCAGGGCTCAAATCAGATATGACTCTATGAGTACAAAAAACAGCACCAATTTCTTCTATAAAGATCATTTAACTTTGGTGTGATTGCAAACATTCCCTTTCAGAACCTAATAGCCCCATTCTTTTGCTGGCTCCATATTTAAAAGGGAATCTTCATAAAACTCAAAATTGCACTCAGAAGAGGCCATCCCATCCTCCGTGAATGGATCATGTTTCCACAAGACAAGTCTCCACAATAGTCTTAATGTGAATTCTAAGTCCCAGATTGTAAGAATTGCATTCATTTAATTTGAGTGGTTAGATTAACTCTCCCTAACCAATGAAAATTACTTCCTGGCTTCTGGGTAGGAAGAAAAAGAAAAAAAAGCAGAATCTGGGGCTAATCTTGCAATTACCTTGTACTTTGCAGTTGCAAAAGCATCATGCTTTGAGATGCCACAACCCTCAAGCAACTGCCTAAATTTCACCAACGAAAGTCTTGGCAGGATGGAGAACATTTCTGGATCTAGCTCCTAAACTATAGTTGTGAGTTCCAGGATAATGATTAAGTATTATTGCAGCTGGGAATTATTGTTAATCAATTTATGCAAATTTGTTTAGATGTAGCTGGGGATTTCTGTTAACTATTACATGTAAACTTACAAATCGTTTATCAGTATCAATAACTTACATCTGTGCAAGTGATTGCTTTGTTTATAAGAAGATGCCCATCTCCCAGAGGCTCTGAGGGCTAGCATGTAACACAAGCATCTGGCTCAATGACATGTATTATTTCATACCACAGAGAAATTCATCTCTTCTTGAGAGGTTAAAAATCAACAACTGGGTATAAAAATAAATACGGACAATAAATGGAACTTCAGGAATAGTTTCCTGTGTTGTAACTGCTGATCTCCAAGAGGGGTCAGCTGCTGGCAGTCCCCAGCAGTTCATGACAGTTCTGGGCTAAAACGTAAAGATAGTGGTAAGAACCTACAAGTGGGGCCAGACTGTGATTCAAGAAAAGTGAATTAAGTTTAAGGAAAACAACAGTATGCATTTAATAAGGATGTAAGCCAAGAAGTTGCCACGGGCATTATGTGTCTCCTCATGGTACATTTGGAAGTACAGTTGGTCCTCCCAATTTGTGCATTCTGCATCCTCAGATTCAGCCAATCATAGATTGAAAATATCCAGGGAAAAATGGATGGTTGTGTGTGTACTGAACATGAACAGACTTTGTTTCCTTGTCACTATTTCCTAAACAATATAGCGTAGCAACTATTTACAGGGCATTTACACGGTATTAGGTATTATAAGTAATCTAGAGATGATTTAAAGTGTATGGGAGAATGTGCATATGCACATACTGTTGGGCCGGTGGGATCGGGAGGACTGGAAAGCAGCAACAAAGTAGCGACGGAGGCTCCATCTTATTAACTCCACCCCTCCCGTCCATCTTGTTAAACTCCCTCCCCCACGCCCCACCCCCAGAACGCAGGAACCGGAAACTGAACCCTGCTCAATTCCTTACCATATATGGGCAAAAACCTCACCAACAGCCCTCCCCTGTAAATACCCGCTTGTGTCCACCCTGGGCGCGACTTCCCCAGCCTCACTCCCTTGTGGGGCCGTGGAACCTCGCCCGGGAGCACCCCCATTAAAGCCTACCCTAAATTTACTGCCTGGCTCCTGGTTTTCTTTGCTCTGGTTCGAGACTAAAACCTTCAAGATTCAAACCTAACACATACTATGCAAATACAATGCCATTTTTTTATATCAGGGATTGAGCATCCATGGATTTTGATACTGAGGGAGGTCCTGGAACCATTCCCCCATGGATATTGAGGGATGACTGTATACAACAGCATTTCCTAAGAAATAGTCTTGCCAGAAATAATTAAACCTGGATTTAGCCAAGCATCTAGATCTTACTACAGTTTACAAGAAATTCAGGAGATAGAGAAACATGCTAAACAATATTATGAGGAAGAAAGAAGCCAAATCCAAAATATGCAACATTCTATGGGACAGAGGACTTGATTCCTTCAATATGTAATGACATCGAAACCATAGGAGAGGAGAAAGTGTTATAGATGAAAAGAAACTTAAGAGAGATATTTTTACAAAACAATGTGTGGAACTTGTTTGGATCCTGATTCACCAAACCAACTATAAAGTTTTTTTTTGAGATTATCGGAAATTTGAACAAAGATGGGTTATTAGATAATCTTGGTGATAATATATTACGAATGTGTTAAAATCTAAAGTTCTTATTTATTATCAGTCTAGAAAATGAAACAGCTGAGATTTGCTTTTAAATATTTCAACAAAAAAAATATGGGAAATGGGATAAAACAAGATTAGCAAAATATTGATGTTTAGGTAATGTATAGATGAGGTTTCATTATACTATTCTCTCTATTTTTGTGTACGTTGAAAACGTTCCTAACATGGTTCCTAATATGGAAAGAAAGTGCTGTGAGAGTTGCAGCTTTCCAGCAAGGGAATCTTGAAAACAAGCTGCTGCATCACTTTGGGGTGGGAGGTGGTGGGGGCGTGTTCAGAGCAGCAGGGTGAGCACAAAGCCTGAGGCAGATGGGAACTGCCAGCCTGTGTGACACCAGGCAAGCCAGTAGTCAAGGCAGCCCAGGAGGCTGGTCATTGCTTAAAGACTAGAGTCACCAAGGTTGCTGCCTCCACCACTCTCCCACCTTGCCTCTCACACTCTCTTCCATTCATCCTCAAACATATATTGAACACCCAGCACAGTGTTTGCTGGGGAAACGGGAGGAATAAGCCATGTGTCCCTCTTAATGGGAAGGCACACTAATACACAAAGAATGGGAGGTTAGTTAAACAATTCAAACCCCTAAGCATCCTTGACTACTCGATCCACAAATTTCCCTGGGACTATCAGTGGTAAATCATGGTGGCCACATGGAGACACAAGGATGGAAAGGCCAGCAGTCTTCAGAGTGTATAGGGGCCTTGGCACTGACAGATGCTTGAGAATGCTGGTCACGCTTCCCCTGACAGTGGCCTTTGTGATCCTTAAACCAGGATCGGGGCAACCAGACCCTTTACTTTGCTGTCTGGCATTCCGGCTTGGCTGTCTGATCCAAGCATGGGTGTGCATGAGCTATAGCTCCTTGGCTTCAGGCACTTTAACCTCCAGCTCTGGGACTGTGTCATCTGGAACCACCTCCAGGAGGTACATGGCACAGGCATGCTGGTAGCTGCCTTTCCTGGCAGCACTGCTCACACTCCTGGTTGGCTGAATGTATTTGAGAATGTATTCACATCGGCTCCTGGGAATAACCTTTTTGCACCTCTTAACTCCATGTCCTCCTGTCCCTTTCCTGCCTCTTTTCCTGGCACGGACACAGACCCAGGTAGCCTCTGTGCTTCACTTTGCTGCTGTTCTCCAGGCACCTGCAATCACCTGTAGCCCAGTTGTTATTGTCTCTCTCGCTCCTCCCCCATACCTGTTTTATTTGAAGAGCTCCAAACAATTGTTTGGGCTAATTGAAAAGGAAATTTGAATGAGAACAAGTCTCTGTTGAATGAAACGCCATGGTTAGAGAATGTTTTGTTCAGAAACAATCTTGTTTCTATATAACACATACAGTGCCTCTAACTACTTATTGAAGAGCTCTAAATACAGTTCTTACCTGTCAAGTCGGTAGCTTATAAATTGGCTTCCCTGACATCACAGGTCTCTACAGCGGTGCTTGAGGGACTAACACTAGTACTGGAAGAAGGAGATGATAAGAGGACAACAGAGCCTGCAGTGTCCACCCGCACCCCGCCTCAAAGAACTTCCCTTTCTTTGGCTACAGCTATTAGAGTTGTGCATAATACGAGAGGGGCGGGGAGGAAGGAAGGAGAGAAAAGAAAGAGAAAGAAAGAAAGAAAGAAAGAAAGAAAGAAAGAAAGAAAGAAAGAAAGAAAGAAAGAAAGAAAGAAAGAAAGAAAGAAAGAAAGAAAGAAAGAAAGAAAGAAAGAAAGAAAGAAAGAAAGAAAGAAAGAAAGAAAGAAAGAAAGAAAGAAAGAAAGAAAGAAAGAAAGAAAGAAAGAAAGAAAGAAAGAAAGAAAGAAAGAAAGAAAGAAAGAAAGAAAGAAAGAAAGAAAGAAAGAGAAAAGAAGGATTTCTATCTATAAACACAAAGTTAAAAACCAACTGCTTCAATAAATATTCTAACTCATTGTGGATTTGCATACAGCCTTTGCTAAAGGGCTTGAAAAATGAACCCCTAAGCTGTCTGAATATGCCACCTGCATTCTTGTTTAATCTATTTGTTTTGTTACCAGACCTTTCTTCAGAGCTATCACAAAGGCAAAACAGCCTAGTCCTATGTGATCTTACATAAATTCACGGACCTGGTGGATTCAAAGGTAATAATTACATTTTCTACAGTCAATCTTTTTCCCAAGTGGAAGTTCAATGTCACCAGTCAGCCTACATTCCATTATGGTGTACCCTCGTGGCTCCCTGTGCCTGCCCAGATCCATGTGGACACTTAGGGAGCCACAGGAACACAGCAGAAGTAGTGGAGACACTATGTGATAGCTGTGTGGGGGAAATATTCTCTCACTGATCATGAAATCTGACCAGCTTTTTGCTGGCAAACCAGGTTGATAAATCCTGGTAGCCTCAGTCGTGTCCCTACTCACCCCCTCCTACTCTAATAATTCCGGAAGTAAAAAACCAAGCAACATTTGATAGTGACAGGAAAAGCAGCCACACCGTCAATCATAGAGGAAATCCCACAGCAGCAGGGAAAGCTAATCACTGCCTTCTTGTCACCATTTCCAATAAAACGATGGCAAAGTTACAGCCTTGTAATCACAAAGTACCTTCATGTTTCAGAGCAGATAAACGAGAGTGGACGCCACTGTCTTTTTCTATGGATTCTCCAAGACTTGCAGGGAAATCATTAAATGGAGGAGAGAGCACAAGTTGGGGGCAGAGAGTGACATTCTGACAACTGTGTATTCCCAGTCAGGAAGCAGACAACCTTATTCGCTGGCCAACAGCTGGGGACAGGGCATTCTATGTATGTCAACAAATATTTTTAGAGCACACACTCCGAGCAACATCCTGTGATCTCACCACAGGAGCCACAACATGGGAGAGATGTGGTCCTTACTTCAAGGAGCTTGCAATCTGGTCAGAGAGCAAGTTTGCGTTCAAGTAGCTGTCAAATATAAAGCCTAAGGTGTTGATGTCATGAGGGCAAATAACACAGGCACTAAGGAAGTGACAGGGATGTCACGCAACCCTGAAGGCCTGGGCTGGGAGCTGTGAACCACTTTACCCCTACATTCAACTTGGACCACGGTGCTGGGATGCTCCTGGTAATACTGTAGCCCCTTCCACATAAATGGCGCTTATACAGAACAGAGAAGATCTCTCCATGGATACTGTGGGGACCCATAGAGACTCCGTAGATGCTGTTTTATTAGTGCCAGGAAGTGCAATGAGATGATTGCCACTTATGCAAAGAAGGGGACAGGGTCTACTTGGCCTGATTTTGTGACCAGAGAACTCTTCATTCCAAAATATCTCTCTGACTTGCCTTTTCTGAAATAAAAGATCTGTCTTATGAAAAAATAATACCTCTTCAAGGAATAGCACTTAGGTTGATAATGGGCCATAGGCACATTAACATGCACAGATGCACAGAGCCGGCAAGTCTGATAAAGTGGCTCCTACTCCTCCTGTTCTTCAATCTCATTGGGAATTTCAGGTCCTTGATTTCCTCATTTTCTTGCTATAAATTATCCATTTCCTTCACACACTTCCACATCCAGCTAAGGAGTAGATGCCCACTGTCGGGAAAGTTACCATGAAGTTGCAGAGAGGTCCTCCGACTTCCTGCTACTGAAGTTACAAACGCACAGGCATCTGCTCCCGTCCTCTTCTGCTTCCTCCTTGTTAAAATGAAGAAGGATCTTCTCTCCTGCCTGAGACCAGTCCTACCCCCCTGGGCTCTGGATTTCTCCTCTCTCAACTTCCAGGGGTCTCCTCCAATCGATTATCCTCCTCTCCATTGGTTTTTACCCATCAGTATTTCTAATAAAATCTGATCTCTTCCATCTGAAAAAATAAATCCTCCCACAACCCATGTTAACCCAGCTAATCCTCAGGGCCAAACATGAAAAAAAGCTTGACTATAAATGCTTTCCACTTCCTCACCTCCATCTTTCCTCAACTCTATCAAGGTGGCTTCTGTTCCAATCACTTTGCTGAATGTGCACCACTTCCCCTGGCCACCCTCTACCCATGTCTCTGTTCACCCTTCAGGCAAAATATCACTTAAATATCACTTCTGGGAAGCTAGCTCGGCACTTAAGACAGGGTTGCTTACCTCTTATCTGTATTCCTATAGCATTTGACTTTTATTGTAAAATTTATTGCACCGATTTCCAATGATCCGTTTATTTCTTTGGTTATGAGCTCCTTTAATGAAAGGGTTGTTTTTTGCTTGCTAAGGCATCCCACTGCATCTGTGATAAAGAAAGTGTTCAAGGTTATGGAGCTAGTAACGGGCAGTACTGAAACTTAACCCCTACCTAGAATGGGCTCTGTCTCTAATTATCCAAACAAAAATGTTTCTCGAGACAAGGGCTTCTCAAACTTTAATATGTGTGCTCATTACTACAGCATCTTGTTAAAAGGCATATTCTGATCCAGGAGGTCTGGGTGAGGTCCAAGATTTGCATTTCTAACAAGTTGCCAGGTGATGCTGATGTTGCTGACTCATGGGTCACAGTTAAAAGCAGAGTTCTAGCTGACATATAAACAAAATAGTATTATCGACTATCAGAGAAAGAGGGTCACTCAGTATAAGCTCAGATTCCAAAGACAGTGTGGGAGGAACTATGAAGGGGGTTCCTCTGTTCTCTAGCCTTCCTTTCTCAGAGCTGTCTGTTCCTCAATAGCCAAGGAGAAATGAAAAATTCCTTCCAATGCAGTTATACTCTTTAACTCACATCACAATTCTACTGCATTTCTCACTCTAGGAAAGATTCCAATTTGACAGTGGAAGGTGAGATAAACCCTGAGTTATCAAATTGTATTTCCTCAATCTGTCTAAACAAATTCCCTTAAAACCTACTGAGGAAATGGTTCTGCTATTTCCCTAGTAATCTGGGTAGGGTTGATGTCATTCAAAACCTGGAGATCAGTCAGGGCCACTCCTTTCTGGTTTTTTAAGGGTCCTCACTCAATGAACTCCACCCATTAGAGATAATTTCTCTGTAAAAAAATTAAAGAGACAGTGCCTAGGTGCCCACCAAGCAAGGGACCACTGGGTAAGGAAGCCAGAGGTCACAGAAGACTGCAATGCGCCCAGCATTATGGACACTGACTGCTGAACGTTTCTCATACAGAGCACACATAGCTCCCTATTTCTTACGGAATTAAACACAAACCCTTCTTTCCAAATTTGTAACCACCATTACCTTACCTCACCATATTTACTCAGCTCTATTAATATTGCTCTAATTTATTTATATCTTATCAGTGTATAAAAAGGAGCACTGATGAGCTGAAAAAATTAAGAAAAACAATTACATAGACATATAATGTAACAACAGCAACTAAAAAGTCATTAAAATAAGAAAAAATAAACAAAAACTAAGTCTCTAGGCCTTTAGCAGACTTTAATTCCTAAATATATCAATTTCTTTCTCTCTATTCCAAGGTCATCTGGGAAAGTCCAAACCATAGCCAGCTGTCTTACAAAATCCAAATTTGTATCAATGCTCAAAAATGAGACAAAAATAAATGAAAGCCTTGATCAACTTAAGCCCTCCCTTCTGTCAAGAAAACCCTTCATGTATGCTTTCCTGATAAGGGTAGGGTCAATGTCAATGTCTTTATTTGCCTTATGTGCTTGCTTTTCTTCCCACCTAAGTTTTACATTTCTGCACGAGGGTATCTCTCTCTCTTTCTCTTCTGACTGTGAATTTATTATTCAAACCCCAAATATCACTCCAGGTCACCTTAGACTCCCATCAGAATGATCTCCACTGACCCTCATGTGTAGATTGTTTGCAAAAAATGTCCACTATTGTTCCTTCTTTGTATCCACATCCTTTGCAACATAACTTTGCTGCTGCTGTTTCAATCAAGAGGCAGGATTATTTCCCCATTCCTGAAATCTGAGCTGTCCACATGACTTTCTTTAACTAATAGAATGTGGCATAAGTAACATGGGGAATTTCAAGCCCAGGCCCCCAAAAGCCTTACATGCTTCACTCACTCTGAGGCCCCTGACTTCTGCCATGTGGACAAGCCCAGGCTAGCTTGCTAGACGATGAGAAACAACGTGGGCAGAGTGGGCCCGGTTATCCCAGCACAGGTCCCAGATATGTAAGAGAGTCCAGCCAAAATGAGCAAAGCCAGCTCCAGTCAACCCACGAGCTAACCACAAGCACATGAGCAAGCCCAGCCAAGATGAGCTGAGTCAGGCCAAGATCAAGCAAATGCCCAGTTGAGGTTCACAAATATTTCCATGGAAATTCAATGTTTATATTTACCAAATATGCTAACAAACACACACACAAAGAAATAGAACTGTGCCATTCCCAAGCAAATTCCTGGATTTATAAATATGATTTGTATTATGTTATAGGCATAAGATATAGATTGATGTCTATTGATATATATTCATATAGATATAGATATAGATATAGATATAGATATAGATTAGATATAGATATAGATATAGATATATATCCAGTCATGCAAGTACCAGGGACAGATGGCTTGCCTCCCTACCTCCCACGACACATCCAGTGCCCACCACAGAGCTGAGCACAAGCAGGCCTTCCACATAGACAGGATAAATAGATATATGACTTCTCCACCTATCTTATAGAAAACTGAAATGGGTCTTCAACGATCCACCAGACCAATATCAACTTTGAATAAGATTATCTCTCCCCATACTCTGGGGGACAGATCAGGGTAAAGCCATTTCCACTTTGCTGACCACTGAGCCCGGAGTTCTCAACTTCTTTTGCTGCTTGAACATCCCTGAAGGATGTACACTGTCTTAGATGACTGTGGCTCACTGCGGACCTGGGCAGGACACCTCCTGCCATGGTAGGGGAGCTGCTTATCAGAGTGGGAGTGTGGGTGCTACCTGAAAAGCCCCCTCCCCGACATAATTCTGATATATCCTGTCAACCTAAGTGGGAGTCATCAGGCCTACTGTCCCAGGGGGTGGTTCTTTCCAAGCCCTGCCCAACCCACAAGCTTCTAGACCTGCTCTGTACAATATGGCCTCTAGCCATGGGCGGCTCTTTAAATTTAAATTAGTTAAAATTAAATAACATGAAAAATTCAACTCCTTGGTAGCATATTTGAACTGCTCAATATTCACTTTTGAACAGCATAAAGAACATTTTCATCGCAGGAAGTTTTATTGGACAACACTGTTCTAGTCAGTTCACGAACTCTTCCCATTAGGTCTCTGCAACCTCCCCATCCTAGAAAGCATCTGTTTTCTAATCCTCCACTTACCTATTATCTTTTCCTTTCCTTTTCCTTGTCTTTTCCACAGCTAACCCCTGTGCACCTTCTCCCCTTTAGTTCACACAAGCCACTCTGAGCACCTTCCCTCAGGCCCTGGATGTCGGCTCCAGTATTTTTCTTTCTCTAAGAGTACATTCAAAACCCACATTTACATTTAAATGAAAGTCCTCCTTCCACCAGAGGTATGCCTAGAAATAAATCCAAATATTTCAGTCAGGGGAGTTATCTTCATTTTCGTGAGATAACCTGTCTGGACTCCATTGGAAATGATTACAAATCCACGGTCCCCTGTGCCTTCAGGACTAGAACACTAATTTGGTCTCTCAGCTAGGAATCCGGGTTGCAAACCCTTGCTGAGGGCTGGCTTCTGTTCTTTCTCAGGCTGTGCTATATCTAAAACAACCAATAGAAGTTTAAAGCCGAGCAATGTCTTACTGCCATGACTGTACACTGAGCAGAAAACTCAGACCTTGAGCTGTGAGGGAAGCATCCTTGCTAAAGGTGGGCCATCTTTCTGTCTTTTGGGCATCTGCTATTGCCAGGGGTTTCCATATCTAAGAGGGATCATCTCGACCTCTTCGTACCTTTGGTAGACCTCATTTGTCTTCAAGAAAACAACACAAATCTTTAAATTCAGAGAGTGGACTTTGTAATCTTGGAAACCTGGGGGGGGAGGAATGGTGGATGAAATTAATGAGAAAATTAACCAATTTTTCTCATTTCTGGAAATGAGAGAAATAAGTAAGAACATCTGTAGGTTGGATTTCTCTGAAAGCAGACCCCGAAACAACGATTTTAGTGCAAGTAGTTTATATGAGAGGTGATTCCAGGAAGCAACCAGTACAGGGTGAGAAGGTATGAGAAAGGAAGGAAGCCAATGCGCAAAGTATTAATGAGCAGCTTATAGCTGTAGTCAACTGTGGTTCAATCCACTAGGGTCCTCTGGCAGGCTGTATAGATTCGGCGTGGCTGGGATGAGGGAGCTGGGGTATTTATCCTCCATTCCCAACCATCAAGTGTTGTTAACAGATGTTCCTGAGGACATTAACTACCTACACTTCAGGCCTATCCTATGAATAAGTCAAACACCATCCTATGGTGAGAGAAAGTCCTCAGAATAGGTTTAAGTACTCAGCACATGGGAATGGTAACACCGTGGGGCTATATGTGGGGCATCAATAGCTCTGCCATATCCCTTTTCTTGCAAGATTGGAATTTCATCCATTTCCTTAAGCAAACAGGAGGTTTGTTTTTATACCACTTGAATGGTTTCAAAAATCATCCCCAATTACGGCATGGTGAGAACCATATCATGTCATTCCCTCCCCTAGAATACTGAGGTCAACCTGGACTCTGAAAAGATATGGTTGGCACAGTAGACATCTGCTGCATTGGCCTGATCAGCTTTCTTCCTTCCATCCTTCAATACTCTGATGCAAGGGTGTGTGGATCACAGAAACTTCCTGCTTTCTGGCTGCAGGGGTGGATATGTGGTCCAGGCCTGGCCTATCACAGCCCCCAGACAGTGAGTGATTACTTCAAGGCACAGGTATGTGCCTCAAGCAAGGCCATTGGGAATCCTACCATGAGATCTCATATATGGATGTTGGGAGGGTAAGGGTCTCTAGGGCCATGTAAGCCTGAACTGCCATGGGCCACCTCTCCAACCACACGAAAAGAGTGTCTGGAAAAATGAAGCCATACTGAGGAAAGTAGGGCCAAGGAATGGAAAGACACAGACTGAGTCCTGGTAAAAATATGTCAACCCCTGGACCCAGCTTTGCCTGAAGTCAGTCCACTCCTGACTTTCAAAGCACACAAGTCAACAAATGCCCTTGCCTGCTAAGGTTCATTTGAGTTGGGCTCCTGTCACTTAATTGAAAAAGTCCTGTCCAAACAAAGGGATTGAGAATATTATGCTCTTTGTTGTTTTGAGGACTGACTCTTTAGCCATCAGACTATACAGAGAGAAAAGTAGCCACTGCATTCACTGTTGGAATGTCAGTGTCACCGGGGTGTATAATGCCTTTGCTCTGAGGACCACGGGGAATGTTATGTTTGTGAACACTGAATTGTATAACTAATTGGTTTCCCTCTTTGCATTGGCCGCTAGAAAGCCCCAAGGGAAATGTTGTTCTATTCTTTTCTCCCTTCATTGCCCAATTTCTTCATGTCTTTTTTCTCCTGTACTGTAGGCATTTGTGTACACTACTACAAATCTGAGTTTTTTATTCTTTTTTCTTTTGCATGAGAGGATTTGCACTTGCACTCTTCAACTTCAGCTTGTAGCTGTGATGGACTGATCCCTGCATGTGATGGCATCCAAACTCACTGAGATTCTCTCCGTTTTTTTGCCTCATGGATTTTTCCACAGGCACAGGGCTTGCTCAGGCCATACAAGCATGTCCTAGAAGGGTGGAGGAGTTGACATCCCCAAGAGAAACCCTCAGTCAAAAGTGGATGGGCATTGGTGTATAGATTCCCCAGCCTCCTATTGGTCAGGGGGACAATTTTGAGGAGCATTCTACACAGTTCCTTAGAAGGCCCCAGAGAGGCTGAACCCCAGGTGCCCATGGCAATCACCAATCTGGTTTGCTTCAATAACTCACCCTTTATTGACTTTTCTGCTTTCTCTCATCTGAGTCTCCCCACTTCCTCACTTCCACTCCCTGGAATCACCTTTCAAATATCCTCCTGCACCTAAGTCTTTGTTCCAGGCTCTGTTTTGGAAAGAACCCAAATCAAGAGAGAAACAAATAAAATAAATAAATAGATAAACACATACATAAAAGTAACAACCCTTTTTTCCTCACCTCATCTTAGAAAATTCTAAATAAAATAGAATTTTTATTAAAAATAATTCAAATTCAATGTGTTTGGCTATAAAAATGGCACAGAGAGGGTCCAAAAAGGTCCTCTTGCAAAAAAGCAGGGACATACAGCCTTGGCAGTGGGGGATGTGCTGAAGTTCTGGAGTGAGGCCAATCACAAGGGACAGTTGGACACATCACTCCCTCCTGGTTGCAGAATGAAAGAAAAACCACTAAGGGGAGGATCTCCTTTTAAACTGCAGGCTATCAGACACATTTATATATATATATATATATATATATATATATATATTTTATATTTTTATATATATGTATTTTATATATATATATATACACATTGTACTAAAGAGAATTACATTAGAATAAATGGAAAACAAATAAATGCAAAACTCAAAACTTAAAAGAAAAGAAATTATCTAATTATTTCCACATCTAACCATTTGCTACAAATGTCTGGCAGGATGCAACATTCTCCTTCCCTATCCTGTGAAGAAAGTTTCCACAGCATTTGTTCTCAACGATGTAATGTATTTCCTGTTGTGATTTGTGAGCTGTTCACACCAACCTGATGGTTTGCTTCAATTAAAGCTTCCCCTTACACCAGGCAGAAACAATTACACCCTCCAGGATGGGATGGGTGGTCCCACAACCTGGGAGTGGTGCTGCCCTGAGACTATCACAAGTCCTCTCTCCCTGGTTCATTCAGATGATCCCTCAGAGCCTCAGAGAATTTAGAAAGCACCCAGAGGCCTAATCACCAGCAGACCTGGGGCCGAAACTGCAAAGTATCTTCTAACAGGAGCAGGAGCTGAGCAGGACCAAGCCCAGAATTATTCTCTAGGATACAGAGCCAGGGCAGCTTTTCACATGAATAGAACACAAATTAAATGTAGCCAGTGGTGTCTGGCTTCACATCAATCTCTTCATAAAAAAATAAAAGAAGGGAAATTGGAGTCGAGGGAAGAGGAAGGAGGAGACGGTGCAGGAAGAATTGCGGGCCTCGTCAAAGGGGTGCTGGGAGGCAGGAAGGAAAGCTTGGCCGGTGGGAGCCTGGGCTCTGTCCTGGCTTCAGTATCTCCACCTGTCATTTGCAACAGCTCCCTGTGGGCCTGGCCTACAGAACAGGCCTGGCCCCCAGGAGGCCTTCCAGAATTAGGGGCTTGCGTATTGATGGTGAAAGAAGACCCTTCAGGCTCTGATAGGTGGATTAGTGAATCCAGGGTCACTGAGGGGCCAGGGCTTTGAGACTCTGGCCTTGGCAGGTTGCAGAGCTAACCTCTCCATATCTCTCCAAGATATGGAAGAGGAGCAGGCGACTACACAGTCCACGAAGAAGGGTCCCCACTGGTGGCTGAGTGATGGTCCCAGGCCAGCTCCACCTGGCCAGCTTTCGCCTGGATTCCCTCGGGAACTATCAGATTCAGCAAGCTCCCAGGAAAGCCTTGCCTTGAAGAGATCCGAAGCAAGCATTGTAAAAATAGAGCCAAGAGGCTGTTCACTGCAGTGATTACAGAGGGATTGTTTCATGTCAAAGACCCCAGCTTTTAATAGTTTACACTGAGACACAGGTTTGTGTGAAGAGAGTGGACCCTGGGCCTCTGTTCACACCCTATGGTTGCAGCCAGGTGGGTGCCTTGTGACTCAGTGAGCCACCTGAGCCATAGCTATTTACCGGGTTGAGATCAACACCCCAAGCTGCGGTGTAGAAGCACGGGAGTGGTGTCTACTCCAGGAGGTAAAAGGGGTAGCAGGCTCAGGGCTGAGAGAGCCTACCTGCTTCCAATAGAAGATTCACTGGCCTTCTTAACCTGCGGGCATATTGAAGGCAGGGAGGATGACAGGGAGCCTGCTGTTGTTTCAATGTCACCCCAAGGTCAGGTTGGTGCTTAATCCCCATATGGTATTTGAAAGGTGGGGCCTTTAAAAGGTGATTGGACCATGAGGACTATGCCCTCACGAGTGAATTACCTATTCATGGAGTAATGGGTTGATCATGGGAGTGGCACTAGGGGCTTTCTAAGGAGCACACCCTTACTCAGTCTTTGCCATGTGACACCCTGCATTGCCATGGGACTCTGCAGAGGATCCGCATCAAGAAGAAGGTCCTCACCACATACACCCCTTGACCTTGGAGTTCCCAGCCTCCAAAACTGCAAGAAATAAATTTCTTGTCTTTATAAAGTACCCAGTTTCATGTATTCTGTTACAGGCAACAGAAAACAGACTGATACAGAGGCCCTTGTGTGTTTGGGCAGGTGGCTCTGGTTCCAGGTAACAAAGCACCATCAGGCTTGGGGTGAGAGGTCTCCAATGGAGGAAGAGACACAGTGATCTTGGTTTACGTGGAAAAAGGAAAGAGAGGTAGCAGAATCCCAGGCTGCTAAGGCCATGCTTTGTGACCTTAGGAAAGCTCATCACCTCTCTTGGCCCCCAAGATTTCTGACCTCTATGCACAGGTCAGTGAATGCCCCCAAAGAAAAGGGAGTGGCAACGGGTCACACAACTGCAGCATGCAAAGGCTCAAGGAGCCCACTGGTACCCAAGAGAGGTGGTGAAAGGACGAGTCGACACCAGTTGACGAGAGAGCTCATTTATTAGGCAGCACACACACATATATATAGGGCTTTAAGGGAAGGCTGATTGGCTTAAAATACAACCCCTACTTAGCATACCGCATGGGGCTTGGGGTGGGTGTGGCTGAGAAGGATCAGGGTGTGATCCCTTGGGGCATTTGGGTTCTTACATTCCTCCCTTTTTCTTGTTTTAGGAAAGGGGACATTGAAGTCATCGAGCTACTTCCTGCTGAACTGGGGCATTGTGGGGGGGGGCAAAGGGAGGAAGGTACATAAATACCCATTATGAAACCCCAAAGGAGGGTGGAGAAACAAGTAATTTCAAAAGGGGAAAAGTCCATAAACGTTCCTTGAAGCCACAAGTCGAATATGCACCGGTTCCATTGTTCGTAGTTGGAGACTGGAGGCAGCAGCCGGTGGCAAGGGCGTGTAGGAATGCGTTTCCTCTGTAAGGTGGTGTCTCTTCAGCATCGGCTGAGGCACTCACGAGATGAGGCGGGGGGTTCATCGGTACCTAGAAGCTGGTAGTTTCTAAGCAAAAGCTGGTTAAAGGCCTGATTAGAGATTTTTCCCACTTGGGTTTGAAGAAACCTAATGATACAGGGCAAGAAAAGGCAGGTTATGAGGATAATGATTAGAGGTCCCAAAATGGGCCAAATCCAAGTTAGGATAGGGCTTAAGATAAAGGAGGAAAAGGGGTTAGAACTGGATGTGGTTCGTAGGCTGGAAGCTAAGTCGGTGAGTTTGATGATGTTTGTTTCTACTAGACCAGATTCATTGATATAACAGCATTCTTCCCTAAGGAAGATGCAAGTACCTCCTTTTTCTGCAGTGAGGAGGTCTAGTGCTCTACGGTTTTGGAGGGTGACCTGAGCTAAAGAGGTAATTTGTCTCTGTAGAGAGGAAAGAGATTCGGCAGTGGAGGTCAGAGCCCCTTCAAGTTTAGCATTTATGCCTTCGACCGCCCATAAACTGTGTCCTAAGGCTCCTCCTGACAGGCCAGCTCCGACCGCTGATGTTGTTAGGGAAATACCAACCATGATCGGGAGGAAGGCGGCCCTTTTTTGCGTTGAGGGGGGATGAAGAAGATAGAACAGTTCTGAACTGGTGTACAGAGTGAGTTGAGGGACGATGGTGACAAGAAGGCATGGTGCAGTAAGATTAGGCAGGATGGAGGTAGAGAGGGTTACATTGCACCAGAAGAAAGAGCCTGGTGGGGCGATGGTGTGGTCATAAATGGTTGAGGAAGGGAAGCGTTTAAGGGGACGGCCGCCAGGAGCGGTCGCATGAGAGAAAACAATTTCCGGGAGAGAGAGAGAAAGATGAGTGTTTCAGAAATGATCTGTTGCCAGGTGTAAATGGGTGACCCTGGGGAGCTAAAAGAGGGGCCTGAAAGCTCCCTGGGTGAAATGAAAAGCTAAGGAGAAGGTTCATGTCTCCAGAATTGGGGGTAAGGCTGAGGTCCGGGATAGGCAGAGTTTGAAAGGGTCGGTAGGATGAGGGATACACTTAAAAGAATGGTGTGTTAAGTTCTTTTGCAGCTTGTTATTGGAGTTCTCGGTGGCCAAGGGCGGATCCTGAGTGTAAGGCTTCAGCCTGGAAATATGAATCCATGGAGTAACATGATTACCTGGCAGGGCAAGTTTAGCAGCAGTTGGAGTGCAAAGGATGACAGGACATGGGCCTTCCCACTTAGGGGTTAGGGGGGTTTTGGGTTCCAGGGAAGTGTAGAATACTAATTGGCCTGGGCTGAGTGAAAAGTTAATTTTGGAAAGTGACGGATCTGGAAGTAGCCAGTCCTGGTACTTCCATAATTCGGCAAAGGTGGGAGAGCAAGGGTAAGGCCATGGTGGGTGGTATGGGTCCTTCAGTTGCTGTGATCCCTGGGGGTAGGAGGGGCCTACCATACATGACTTCAAAAGGGGAAAGATTGGAGGGCTTTTTTGGGAGATCTCTGGTCTTGAGTAGAGCGAGAGGTAGAAGACGGACCCAATCAAGTTGTAATTCCAGAGACAATTTAGTAAGGTTCTGTTGGTTCTCTCTACCTTTCCAGATGCCTGAGGTTGGTAAGGGCAATGTAGGTGCCAGGGGAGAGAGAGTGACTGGGAGAGTTTTTGTATTATCTGGGCGGTAAATTCAGGTCCATTGTCAGATTGAATGGAAGTGGGCATCCCAAATCGTGGGATGATTTGGGAAAGGAGAGTCTGGGCTACGGTGGAGGCCTTTTTATTGGATGATGGGAATGCCTCTACCCATCCTGAAAAGGTATCAACAAACACCAAGAGGTATTTGAGGCGCCGGACGGAAGGCATGTGTGTAAAATCGACTTGCCAGTCGGCTGCGGGTGTGAGACCTCTGGCCTGGTGGGAGGGGTATGGCCCAGGTTTGAGAGGGGTGTTAGGATTGGTACGCTGGCAGATTGTGCATGAGGAGGAGATTTTTTGTAAGAGGGCTTTGTCAGATGGGGTGACTGAGAAGAAGGCTTGTAAAAACCGGGATAAAGTTTGGGGGCTAGAGTGAAACAGGTCAAGGAGCAAGCGAAAGAGAGAGGACTTATCATCATTAGGCGGTTGAGGCTGAGAGGGTGTCTGTGAACCTTGGGAGCCGTATGGAAGAATAGGAAGTTGGTTTTGTGTCTTTGGGTGCATTGCCGCAGTGCGTGCGGCGAGGTCAGCCTTACAATTCCCGCGAGTGATTGGGGAATCGTCCCTCTGGTGGGCTCTGCAATGAATGACTCCTAATTTACAAGGTAAATGGGATGCCTCAATTAATGTGGAGATTAAAGCTGAGTTGGTGATTGTGTTACCCTTGGTGTTAAGCAGACCGCGTTCTTTCCATATGGCGGCATGAGAGAGAAGTATATGAAAGACATATTTGGAGTCAGTGTATAAGTTAAGAGTTTTTCCTTCAGCTAGAACGCAGGCTCGCGTGGCAGCGATAAGTTTGGCCTGCTGGTTGGTAGTACCCTTGGGTAAAGGTTGGGTTTCTATAACCAAATCAAGGGAGACTGGCATAACCTGCATAATGAGTGTTTCCTTCCTTGAATGAGGACCCATCCGTGAACCATGTGAGATCAGCGTGAGACAGGGGCCCCTCAGTGATGGAAGAGCGGTAAGGTATGAAATTCTGAAGGCTTTCTACGCAGCTGTGCAAAGGTGTGTTGGGGGAATCTGGTAGAGGCAGTAGGGTAGCCGGGTTTAGGGGTGGGCAGGTATTGAAGGATAGGGCAGGATTTTCCAGAAACGAATATAGGAGGGTTAGGATTCTGGAAGGTGGGAGGGATTGGAGGTAAGGAGGTCTTTAAGGTGATGTGGTGAGAGAATGGTGAGAGGTGCCCCAAATGTTAATTTGGATGCCTCCTTATGCAGTAACTGCCCCGCTGCCAGGGCTCTTAAACAGGGTGCCCAGCCTTGTACAGTGGGGTCTAATTGTTTTGATGGGTATGCTACGGGGGCAAAGGAGGGGCCGTAATTCTGTCCTAGAACACCCAGAGCTTGTCAGGAAGATGAAGTGCAGGGGCCATTAGAAGGGCCTGCCGAAGCTTGAGAAAAGGGTGCTGAGGTGAGGAGAGTAAAGGTTCTTCAGGAGGACCCTTACTCATATTATAGAGAGGTCGGGCTAGCAAAGAGAAATTGGGGATCCATGCTCTGAAATATTTTTATGCGTACAGGGGAACACTGGGCCAGAGCGGGGCTGGCAGTGTCCCAAACTGTAGGGTTAACGGGGTGCGTTAGCATGGGTAAGGACTTCTTTGGAGGGGTGGAATTAGTAGGATACTAGCGCTAGGAGGAAGGAAACGGGGGAAGAGGAAGAGGACAGGGGCAAAGTAATGGAGACTTGAAGTTGAGATAGAATGTCCCGACCCAACAAGGGGACGGGGCATTGTGGCATGACTAGAAAGGAATGGGAGAAAACGGATTGAGTGCCCTGAAGGCAGCAGGTTAAAAGAGGGGTTTTTTGGGGGAAAGATTTGTTTACCTCCTACCCCGACTATAGGAGAGCTGCTGGAGGTGGTGGGGCCTTTCTATTCCCTTAAGACCGAAAAGGTGGCTCCAGTGTCCAGGAGGAAAGATATTGGGTGGCCGTCCACAACCATGGATACCCTGGGCTCTTGCTTTGTTATAGAGATGGTCGGGAAGGGCCCAAGGCTCCTTCGGTCCTCCTCAGCGAGTCCCACTATAGGTGGTGTCCACGGTTCGGGGGACTGTGGGGCAGTTGGTCCCTCACCTCTTCGGGCAAGGGGGCAATCAGATCCCCAATGTCCCTTCTTTTTGCATTTTGGACAAGGAGTGGTGGGTGGCCTGGGGGTGGAGCAAGCCTTTGCCCAATGCCCTTCCTTTCCACATTTAAAGCAGGCTCCAGGTGGAGGCTTAGAGGTGGAGGCTGTGGGAGGGCGCCCAGGGGATTTGATAAGCCGGGCCAACATCTGGAAGTTGGCGTGGTCGGCCTTTTGTTTTCGACGTTCCTTTTCCTCCTCCCGATTATGGCCACTGACAGGATTTCGGTCTGAGGGGTTGCAGGACCCTGCTCTAATTTTTTAAGTTTAGTTTTAATGTCGGGGTAGGCTTGGGCCAGGAAATAGGTCATAAGGACTTGCCGGCCGTCTTCTGAGTTGGGGTCTAAGTTAGTGTATTGTTGAAAGGCCTGAGTTAATCTATTGAGGAACTCAGAGGGAGTTTCCTCCTTTTTTTGGACAATTTCTTGAATTTTTTGGAAATTGACGACCTTGCGAGCTGATTTTTTTAGGCCAATTATTAAGCAAGAGGCAAAACGGTCTGGAGCCTGGATTCCCTGGGCTGTGTTATAATCCCAATTAGGTTCCTGTTCTGGGACTGCTTGGGGGCCTGGCGGGTGATTCGGATTGGTATGATGGGTGTCAGTGGCATGGGTTTGGGCTGTATCCCAGACCCTGCGGTGTTCCTCGAGGAGGAGGGTATTGGCTAGGAGCATGAAGATGTCATGATGTGTGAGGCTGTAGGCCTGCAGGATCCATTGGAATTCTTTAATGTAGGTGGTAGGGTTGGTAGAGAAAGAGCCTAGTCTTTTTCTAATTCTGTAAGGTCAGCTAGGGAAAAGGGAACATGGACCCTAACTACTCCTTCAGCCCCAGCTACCTCACGTAGTGGGGCAATTGTTAAAGGGGCAGGGGGAGGTAATCGAGGGGTGACTGTGAAGAGGGTCTACAGGCTAAAAGGACTTGAGAGGGAGCACAGGAGGAGCAGAGGGCAGGGTTCTGAGCCAAGAGGCGAAAAGCCTCGATGTAGGGGATCTCCTTCCATTTTTTTAGGTGCTGGCAGTAGTTAAAGAGGTCTCGTAGAATGTTAGGATCTAGTGTGCCCTCAGGGGGCCATGTGTTTTGATTATCTAAAGGATAATAAGGCCAATCTTGTGTACAGAATTTGGTGAGGAGTTTGGGCTCAATATCCGGCCTGAGGGAAAGGTTGGTGAGGTTTTTCAGAAGGCATTGAAGTGGGAAGTGGAGAGTCCCCTAGGGAGGAGGAGGAAGCGCCCATTCTGGTCTCTTAATGGGAATTTAGACAGAAAGGACAGAGGTTAGTGATAAGACAGATCCTTCGGCTGGTTGAGAAAGGCGGGATCCTAGAGGGCGTCCCCAGTAGGTTACGTCAGTCCCGGCGGGTTCAGGTACGAACCAGGAGGAGAGAAAGGAGGTATGGGTCATCACTCAGACCTCCACTTCTCTAGGGCAAAAGTCCGGTGCCTGAAGGAACCTAGCACCAGGATTTTCTGGTCGGGTCCCGAACCCGGGAAGTGGAGAGAAGAGAGTGGTGGACAGGAGGGTGAAAGAGAGAAGGAGAGAACAGAATGGGGCTTTTAACCTCCAAAAATGAAAGTAAAAATTTACCGGGGCTTTGGAACCTGTTATAGTTTGGGAATTTATGGTGGTCGTGAAGACCGTGGTGGGGTGGGGTATGGGCATTAGGGGCTACCGGACAATCATGGCTAGACTCCCTGTGGTAGCCTGAAAAAGGGCTGGTGCCCTTTAGGAAAGGGGGCTTACCTAATGATGAGCTGGTGGTGAGTGGAAGGAGCCAGCACCGAAAAGAATTGACGAGGGTGGACCGTCAGTGGTGAGTGGTGGAAGGGAGGCCGGTCCTGGCAGGACGGAGTTCCCGAGGGGCGACTCGAAAAGTGCTGCCACTGCGATTTGAAAAGTGTTACAGCTCGAGGGAGCCCTGAGGGGTGGCTCAGAAAGTGTTGCCGCTGCAATTCGAAAAGTGTCGCCGCTCGAGACAAACTCCATCCCGGGTTTCGGCACCAAATGAAAGGACGAGTCGACACCAGTTGACGATCCACCGGAGAGAGCGCGTTTATTAGGCAGCACACACACATATATATATAGGGCTTTAAGGGAAGGCTGATTGGCTTAAAATACAATCCCTACTTAGCATACCGCATGGGGCTTGGTGTGGGTGTGGCCGAGAAGGATCAGGGTGTGATCCCTTGGGGCATTTGTGTTCTTACATTCCTTGGTGTGATCCCTTGGGGCATTTGGGTTCTTACAGGTGGGGCAACTAGCAAGGGGGGGGGGCAGGTAACAAAGGGGTGTGGTGACTCCTAACACACATGTACACACCCTTCCATCCTGCAGAAGCTCCTCAACCAGCAGAGGTCAACCCCAACTACACAGCTCAGCATGGGAGGTGCTGGGCTGAGGTGGTAGGACAGGATCACATAGAGGCTGCCCAGTGGCTGCAGCTGAGCTATGAAGGTCAGCTAATTCCCTTGCCTCTCCCAGCAAACACTTGGTACCACTGCTCATGGGCACTGGGCCTACTGCCTCCTGGGAGAGCCAAGAAGGGAATCAGAGGAGGGACCACCCTGCCCAAGAAAGAACAGCCCCGTTCTCTTTCCCCTGGAGGCAGGAGAGCTCAGTGCTTAAGAAGCTTGGGTGCTGGGTTCAAACCTAAGTGGGTTTGAATTCAGCTCTGTGACCCTCTCTTAGTGACCCTGGGCATCTTATTCTACCTCTTTGAGCTTCATTGCCTGGTTTGTGAAACAGGGGGATTAAAGGCAACAATCTCAAAAAGCTAAGTGTGCTGATGCAGATATCCTGTTTGTCACAGTCTGGCAAACAGTAACTGCTCAATTAATCAAATTAATTAATCTAATTAATTAATTAATCAAATAGCAACTGCTGGTTATTATAATTATTGAACTCTGAGGCATTCCTGGTGCCTGGCACATAAAAGAGGCTCAGTGAATCCAGCATACCTCTCAGAGAGGACAAAGGTGTTGGCCTCCAGGAGGCTGGTTCCCTGTGGTCTTGGTAAGGGGAAAGGAGAGGGACTTATGCATAAAAATACTCCAGCTCTACCTCCCTCCATCAGTCTGGACCTCACTGTATACCCACTGGACCAGTCAAATGGGATCAGGGGAATGACAAGGTGGTTCTTCTAGACTGGGAGGAGGGTCTTGGGCTGGAGGTACAAGAGGAAGGAAGGGGATTTAAACCTTTCCATGTCCTATCTTTGAAGAAGCATGGAACTGTGACAACATAAAGGCTCCAGAGTTAGAGGCCTGGGTTTGAGTTTCAGCTCTATAAATTTCTACTTGGTGTGACCTTGAGATTTTAATATCTATGAAATAGATATAATTATTCCTAACTGGAATTGCTGTGAGGATTATGAGATCATAGATGCATAGCTCCTAGGAGAGGTTTAATAAACCTTAGTTTCCTTTTGTTTGAAGGACGGCTCCATGAATTCTGTCTCTTTCTCTGTTTTGTCTTATCATATTTGGTTTTGCCTCTGTACAGAATCAATTGCCAGATTTCTGAAGCACAGATTCTGTTACCCTCTGTGTCAAACCCTGTTCTACCCAAATCATGGACATACACACACACACCTTTAAAAAGAAAATGTACTTCTCATATGTAACCAAACACACTCCATCAGGAATGAAGTTTCCAGCAGGTTCCAGCAACTGATGAGAACTGCAAATTAAACCCCAGTGTTCCCTTCCTTGTCCCTTCCTCCCACCTAGTGACCAAGTTCTCTAATTGGATTCAGAGGCTTTCTGCCCAACACTTGAACTGCAAAAGGATGTCAGTCCCTAGGAGGCTGCTGCTCTGCAGATCTCCTATGTGCTGTCCCAGACATGTCCCCATAGAAAACATCAAGGGTGACTGCCAGAGTCACAGACAACACATTCTGGGTAGAAGATGGCTTTCAAACCTCAGAGATTTCAGTTATTTGAACCTCTTGGATTGCAATCCCTACGCATACTGCAAAAGTCCATCTCTAATTCCTATTTCATAAAACAAGCAGCCACAGACACTCAAAGCAGCACATAGACAGCCCTGCTTGACTCAGCCCACACACATCTGTCCATCACTCACTCAACAAACACTCAGGGCAGCAGCTGCTATCCCTGGCACCAGACAAATTAGCATGTCAGTTCTATCCTGCCTCTTTCCCATCCCTATGGCTCCTTCCCAAGCTGAGAACATCATCGTCTCTTACTGGGTCATGACAAAGCCTCCTAATATGTTACCACCGAGCACAGGCTATTAGGCCCTGCAGAATCTCATGGTGCCTCGTGCTGAAGCCTCATCTCCGGGGCCTCTGTTCGTATACACAGTGTTCCAGTGGAACTAAACTTCATGTAGTTCCCAATTTTCTCTGCCTAGATATCCTTCTGGCCTCCCCACCTTTCTCCCACGTGCCTTGAAAACTAGGATTTTTTTTAAGATTTACCTCAAAACTCACCTCTTTTGGGAACCTCCCTAATAACCCCTGACAGAATGAGTCCTATTTCCCTGTGGGCTGTTGCTGTACCTTTATCACATTATAGTGCAAACAAATCCTGTCCACGTTAACCTTCCCCACCTGACTCCGAGCTTCTCAAGGCCAGAAACTCTGCCTTAGTCATCTTTGTGGACACTGTACCTAGCACTGAGGAAGAACCACATAATAAGGTTTTCTGGAATGTATTAGTTACGTAATGCTGCACAACAAATCACTCCTTTGGAAATCAGGTCATTTCCATGAGGTAGGACTGCCAGATAAATACAGGACACTCAAATTTGAATTTCAGATAAACAAAGAAAAAAATTTTATATAACTATGTCCCAAATTATATTTATATTTGCTAAATCTGGCAACCCTAAAACAAAGACCTCTCTACAGGACTGCTCAAGGATTCCTAAAACATTGTGGCTGGCTTCTCCTAGAGTGAGAGCTCCCAAGGGAAAAGCTGCAATACTTTTTGTAACTTAGCTTCAGAAGTCACACACTGTCACTTTTCCCATATCTATTGGTCATACTGCCCAGCCCTAATTCAGTATGGGAAGAGAATACACAAGGTCATAAATACCATAAGGCTGGCTCCCATATGGAATAAATTCCCCAAAAACTGAATTCCATTCATAGTGTCTCTAGTTATGCTCAGGATGCCATTTGAAACATCCAGTTTCCCATCTTTAAAATGGAAAGCATAGCCCCTCCTGCTGTGTGTTTCTCTTAGGCCAGATCCTTGACGATGTGAACCGGCCATTCTCAAATGCCTGCTTTAGTGGAAGGGAATTGAAGTTTGAGAAATCCAAAATCACCCAGCTATTTATCCTGGAATTATAAATCCAAATGCACACAATATCCTCATCTGTTCCTCTATCCCATAAATTCCTTAATCACCCCAGTCTCCTCCCCCTCTGCTGTCAGAAGCCACCATCACTCACCAAATGAGAGCTGACTATAATGAAATGCACGGCAAAGTATTCAGATAACAGCATGGCTCTTGCCAAATTCCAGAAAATGTGAAAATCTAGACTTGAGTTTACCTCTGTTTCAAACTTAAACTGCAAGATTCATTCTTGGTCCTGCCTCAGGGCATTTATACCTGCCATTCCTTCTACCTAGAAAATTTTCCCCATAGAGAGCCTAACTCTCTCTTATCATTCCTCCTCAGAGAGGCCTTCCCTGACCAGTCTATTTAATACAACCCCATCAGCCCCCCAAACCTGGTCAATTTCTGTCTCTTTACCTTTCCATGTTTTCTTCATAGCTTCTGTAACTATACAAAATCTTTTCATTTTTTATCTATTTGTGTATGTCTGTTTCCCCTACTTAGAATATAAGCTCCAAGAGTAACATTCTCAGCCTACTTCCTACACATGGAAAGTTGGGGATCCAGAGATTGTTCTGTATTTTGAACTGTCTCAGTCCAGGTCGGTGGCATTTTGGCCAATCCAGTCTTCTCAAAAGCTTAATGGGCTTTCTATGTATCTAATTTGTGTACACTCCATACAACAAAAGTCACATCTATAATCCTTTTCAAGACAAGTCTCTCTCTGCAGACTTAATCACTGCTATTTTGGGTGTATGACCTGTTATGGGACATCACCCTTACAATTTCTGGAAGCCCTTCTCTCTAGCTGAGTAGACTTAACCAAGAACTACCTTTATTCTTTCATCTGTCTTCACAACGTGTCTCACAACCACATCCTCCATTTAACCTTACCTTGAGGTCATGTCTTAATTTGA
Source organism: Cynocephalus volans (assembly GCF_027409185.1). NCBI lineage: Eukaryota > Metazoa > Chordata > Mammalia > Dermoptera > Cynocephalidae > Cynocephalus > Cynocephalus volans. The sequence goes on from NC_084470.1 coordinate 52,113,187, forward strand.
TTATCCTTTCCTCACTCAAGAGGCTAGAGATGAGAAAGTTTTTGTTTTTCAACTCAGGCCTTTCTATATTCTCTATAAATTTGGCTCATAAACTGACCAATTCTATTTGAATCCATCTCTTTCTTGTGGTACTTTACCATTTATAGCTAGTAAGGGCCAGCTGATGCTTCCAACATTCTTCCTGAGATCCTTTTGGACATGTCCAAAACTTCGTTTGGTACATTTTCACCTTCCAGGTTAGCACAGGCATCTGGCCCTTGGTTGATCTACGAAGATCTTGGCTGGGACAACTTGCTTTTGTACCACGTGCCTTTCATCCTCCAGAAAACTAGCTGAAGCATGTTCTCCTGGCAATGAAAGATAAAACAAAACAAAATATGAACAAACAAAAAAGCTTTAAATCACTTTGTAAGTGGCTTACAGAGATGATTTATTACTCTCTCATAATTGTGTATATTGACTGGAATCAGCTGTGAAGTCCTCGCATGGGGCTTTCTCCTGCAGGTACAGTCAGATAGAGACTGGAGATGAAGACTTGACTGATCCATATGTATAGGATGGATTATTTACTCATACATTCACAGACTCAGCTAAGATAACCGGAACAATGGAGTCCGCTAATCCTTCTTCCATATGTCTAGCTTCTTCACAGCATAGCAGTCTCAGAATAGTTGGAGTTCTTACACAGTAGCTGGCTTCCCCCAGTGTGTGCATTCCAAGACCTAAATATTACTTTTTAAAGGGGTATTTATTAGAACATGACTTCTTCACTGAATTTCTCATGTGGCAAGACACTGACCATGAGTCGGGTGAGCGGGTTGCCCTCACCTTCTAACACAGAGGAGCCAGTCCACTCACCTATAAGGAATACTTACAAGGTAACTACCCAGGTGCCCAAAAGGGTTGGAGTAATCTCAGAATTGATTGTGTCTTCTTTGCTTGATGAATATGGAGTTCTGAAGTTGGAGCCTCCTAGTTTCAGAATTTCTGGGACATATTTGACCTGGCATTCTCACCTGACATCAGAACATTTGATGTCTTGCTTCTTCGTCTGATATCAGAACTAAATCTACTTGCTTCCCATTTCACCAAAAATGGCATAATATGAGGGAGTCTTCAAAAAGTTCATGGAAAGATTTGTATTATCTTTTAATTCTATTTTTCCATAAACTTTTTGAAGTACCGTCGTATTTCTGTCTTTGCTGGAGTTTCCCTAAAAGCAGAGCCTGAGATAAGGACTAGGGAACTTACAGTTTGGGAGGTGACCCCAGGAAACAGAAGTGAGAGCATGGAAAGAGTGAGGTAGGGCAAGCCAGCAAGGGGGACATTAAGAGGTGACATAGTGCTGTTTGTAGCTGGGGCTCAGTTCAACTGGGACCTTACAAGAGTCACCAAAAATATCTCCTAAAACTGTCCTTTCAAAGGATGGGAGTTGGGCATTTATCCATCCACTTCCCGCTAGTTAGGGGTTGCCCCGGACAGGTTAACCACACACTCAAGCTCAGGAAGAGAGAGGGCCTGGCCTCGGAGAAACTTTGGGGCAGAAAGCTAGGGTTTGGGGGCAGCTGTGGCAAGATGCTATCAGCTCAGGTAAGTCAGAGCTTGCCTAGAACCATCCTCTGTGGCAGTAGCTAAAGAGGTGTCCTGGCAATGTGACATGGGCCACTAGGGGCATCTGGTACAGTTTCCTTCAACCTCTTCTTTGTTTTCAGAGGCAAAGTTTACATCTCAATCCTTGTTCTTGTAGCTTACATGAGGCCATTTAGCCAGCTCATTGCTAAATGTGAAGGAAAGAGCCAGGATTTCCCTTCCAGATTCATCTGATTCATACTCGCTTTCACTTCTAAGTGTGCAAGTGTGTAAGGATTTACCTTTTCTTTACCTTGAGGTACATACACTGTTTCAGACAGCTTTTTATTTCTGCATGATGCTCTCCTCAGAGAAGGGTACACCATGAACAAGGGAGCCAGAGGGACACGACCACAAACTCCAGGGAATGAGGCTGAGGCTTGTTTGCTCAGGGATGCCATTTCCACACGAATCCCTGCTGGCATCTGGGGTCCTCCTTATTCCTTGAGGTCTAGGGGAAATTGCTTTAGAACTGCCTTCCTACCTCCCCCAGCCCAATTCCGTGGCCAGAGAAATCCTAACACCCTCTTCCAGACTTCTGCCAAGTCTTGGGCATTTATGTTCTCCTGGGCCCACTACTGCCTCATAGGCTCCAGCTCCCTTGAATGTTTTATGATACATCAATCCCAATGAGAAACTTAAGCATGTGTTTCATTCCAACAACAAACAATCATTCACATATAGCATGTATAACTTTGGTGAGTTTGACTCAAGGTTTGGGAGAGCAGATGTCAAGAAGGGGGTCTCACTCCACACAGAATTTTAACACCTCACTGGTTCCTTCTCTCTCTTCTTCCATCTTTTTCATGACTAGTAACTCTCAGAATGCCTTAGGAATTCCCAAAACTCCTTCTGTTATGTACCTCTCCTCTCAAAAACTTGTCTACTGTACACCAAACTTTAAGGAGCTTTTAACATTTTACCCTGTGCTTTTGTGGATTTTTAAATTCTTTTTAAATTTAACATTAAAAAAAAATGTTTTTAGACAAAGACAGTTCTCGACTTAAGAGGAATTTAGTGCCAGCTACTAAGATAATCATAATGATTTATTATTAGTGTTCAGCCAATGTGTTACCTGAAATTTGTGCCAGCTACTAAGATAATCCCACCTCTCCAGTTCACCACTGATGTTAGCCAAGGTATTGCCTGGCTTATTTACCAGTTCTCCCTTGAGACACCCTTTGCCTGACCAGGGAAGGCTGTCATACGACTTGCACCCTGAGTGTGACTCAGAGGACAGAGCTAAGGTACTAGTACAAGCAGTAGAAGCCATTAATTAATAAACTATGAGCATTTACTGGAAGAATGCCAAGATAGCTTATGGAATCCAAGAAACAGGGAAACCCCTAGCTCCAGGAAGGCTGAGATCAGAGCTATGTGGAGCCCATAGCAGGGCAAGTCTAGAGTTTCAGGATATCCCTTTAAGTGTCTGTTACTAATGTGACTCTGCTGGAAGGAGTGCCAGTCCACATTTGTATATGTTCCAAATTTCAGGTTCCCAGGACAAAGAACCTGATCTGCTTGGCTAAATGATAGCTGAGGGCAGAGGCAAGTGGTAGAGCCCTGTCCCATTTCCACATGTGAGGTCAAGAGAGGTGAACAGGGGCATGGACAGCTTTATTGAACTAGGAGGTCACCCTACAAAGGTCTGCTGCAGCCCTTCATCAAGTCTGTATTACACTCATATTAGGTGGTTTCTCAGTTCTGATATAGCCATTTTGACCAGTCCAGACATTAAACTCTATGTGACATTGGCAGTATTGATTTTTAAAGAGTGTAAGCTGTAGGCTCTGGTGATTTTAAGCCTTGTTTTAAGGCTTTGGAGCTTAAGACACATATTTCAACTTCTCCACCACCATCATGGTGGGCCATGGAACTTTTTGGATTGTATTTCATGGTGCGTGTCCTCTTTATCCTCTCTGAACAGTGCAGCTCTGTTTGCTGGCTCCTTTCTAGAAACAAGCAAACATAACCTTTCCACCTGCCACTTTTCTGATTTTCCCCGAATCCTCCTTCTCTTTTAGCCATTTGATGCATGCAGTTACCCCACTTGAATTCTCCACTGTCTCCTCTTTTCTCAGGGCTAGAGAGACATTTTATCAGGAAATCTGGAAATTAATACCAGAATTAACTCAAGCTATGTAGATACTTATAGTTTAGAGTTTGGAATATTGTCCAAAGTGAACCTAGATGCTTATTTCTTTAGCATTGTTTTATTGCTCTTGATTCTCTTAAAATTTCTATAAAGTTGCATGGTTAAATTTAGTTGTTTAAATAAAGTTTATTTTTGTTATTAGTGGTAGAGTGGGAGTTTGGGGGGAAAAATAGAAAAACATGCTGATTCTTAATGAATAAAACCAGTGATTCTAGCCTTGGTCTTTCCGACTTTGGGATTGTGACACTTCTGACACCTACTGTGGAATACCCTAATTGCTGGTTGAACATGATGAGGTGTGAATAATAATTAGTGGAGGCATTTATCAATTATTTTTTATATGATAAGCACCTATTGAGCCCTTTGCATAGAGCATTAGTTTCCATGGGCCGCCACAACAAGCTATCACAAACTTGGTAGCTTAAAACAACAGAATTTTATTCTCTCACAGTTATGGAGATCGGAAGTCACTGCCAAAATCAAGATGTTGCAAGGCCATATTCTGCCTGAAAGCTCCAAAGGAGGACCTCTCCTCACCTCTTTCAGCTTCTGGTGGTTCCTGTTGTTCTTTGGCTTGTGGCAGTGTAAGCCCAATCTGTCTCCATCTTCACATGGTTTTCTCTATATCTCTCCATGTCCTCTCCTCTTTTTATAAGGACATTGGCCACTGGATTTAGGGTTCACCTTAATCCAGTGAGATCTCACCTTTATTGCTAACTAACTGCATCTGCAAAGACTTTCTTTCCAAATAAGGTCACATTCTGAGGTTCCAGGTAGACACGAATCAGGAGGAAAGTAGTGGGGGAAATATTCACCCCACTACACATAGGGATTATTTGGTATCATTATTTCCATTTCATCAATGGGAAAGCTGAGGACCAGGATGTGAAGAACTTGTCCTGTCACTCAACTGTCCACTGGAAGAGCCAGGTTGTAGACTCAGCTCAGTAAGATGCTGCATTAGTCCATTTTCCATTGCTTTTATCAGAATACCTGAAACTGGGTAATTTATAAAGAAATGAAATTTATTTTCTACTGTTTTGGAGACTGGGAAGTCCAAAGTTTAGGGGGCACATCTGGTGAGGGCTTTCTTCTTGGTAGGGGATCTGTATAGCAACACAGGCAATCACATGGTGAGGATGGGAAGCTCTCTTTCACGTGCTCCTTATTACACCACCAGCCCATGCCCGCAATAACCTATTTCTCCATGAATGGATTAATCTATTCATGAGGGCAAAGTTATCACAATTCAGTCACCTCTTAAAGGCCCCACCTTTCAACACTGCCATAGTCTGATTCCCACCCCCCACCCCCGACCCCTTAACATTATTACAGTGAGGATAAAGCTTCCAACACATGAACTTTTGGGGGACTCATTTAACCCATAGCATTCTGCCCTAGCCCCCCAAATTCATGGTCTTCTCACATATAAATACAATCATTTCATCCCCAAAGTCTTGATTTATTTCCACTCAAAAGTCCAAAGTCCATCTGTGAAATCAAACAAGTTATCTACTTCCAAGATACAATAGTGGGACAAGCATAGGGTTCATATCCCCGATCTAAAATGGAGAAACAGGTCAAAAGAATATGATAACAGGTCATAAGCATGCCCAAAACCCAGCAGGGCAGCATTAAATCTTAAATATGGAGAACAATCTCCCTTGACTCCATATCTGGCATCCTCTGCACACTGGTGCAGGGACGGAGACTCCAAGTCCTTGGGCAGCCCAACACCTATGGCTTTCCTGGGCTCAGCCCACACTTCAGATCTCCCGAGCTGGCATTGCATGATGGTAACTCTACAATTCTGGGGTCTCATTGGTGGTCCCACTACCATGGCTCCACTAGGCACGACCGTAGTGGGGTTTCTCTGCTGCAACTCCTACTCCACATTTCCACTCAGCGTTGCTCTAGTGAAGGCTCTCTGTAGTGACTCCACCCTGTGACAGACAGATCTTTTTCTGGGTCCCTAGGCTTTTCCATACATCCTTTGAAATCAGGGTGGAGGCTGCCATGCCTCTGTGCTCTTGCATTCTGTGAGCCTGCAGACTTAATACCACATGGACACTACCAAATTTTCTGACTTGTATCTTAAAAAGCAGTGAGTCCAGTAGAACCCAGGGCCAATTTAGTCATGGCTGGAGCAGCGAGAGCAGCAGGGGTACAGGGAGCAGCATCCTGGTGTGGCCCTGGGCAGCGAGCCCACAGAGGGTACCTTGGGTCTGTTCCTCCAAACCACTCTGTCTTCCTAAGCCTCTGGGTCTGTGATGGGAAGGACAGCCTCAAAGATCTCTGAAACGCTTCTGGGGTCTTTCGTTCTCTTGATGATTCCTTCCTTTTGTCCTGATCTCCTTAGCAAATGGTTGCTGAGCTACTCTTGTTTTCCTCTCCTGAACATACATTCTCACTCCTTACATGGCCAGGCTGAGAGTTTTCCAGTTTTTCATTCTCTGCTTTTAATTTAAATTCTGCCATTATATCATACCTTTGCTGCCATACTCAGCAGCTGCCTGAATGCTTTGCTTCTTAGAAATTTCTTCCACCGAATTCCTTGGTTCATGACTCTTAAGTTCTGTATTCCTTAAAGCTTTCAAGCATGGACACAATTCACCATGTTATTTGCTAGTTCATAATGAGGGTGATCTTTGTTCCAGTTTCCAATAAGCTCCTCATTTACATCTGATACCTCCTTAAAATGGTCTTTACAGTCCCTGTTGCTATCAGCATTCTGGTCACCACCATTTAATCAATTTCTAAGAAGTTCCAAACTTTCCCTGGTCTTCTTATCTTCTAAGCCCTCATCAGAACCTAGGCTTTCTGTAGTCTGCTCTTCCAAATTCTTCCAGGCTCTGCCCATCACCCAGTTCCAAAGCTGCTTCCACATTTTCAGGCATTTGTTATAAGCAACACCCTACTTCTGAGTATCAGTTTTCTGTATGAGTCCATTTTCTGTTGATTATAACAGAATACCTAAAACTGGGTAATGTATAAAGAAAATGAAGTTTATTTACTACAGTTTGCAGGCTGAGAAGTACATGGTCTGGGAAACACATCTGGTGAGGGCCTTCTTCTTGGTGGGGGCTCTGCACAGAGTTCCACAGCAATACAGGCATGAACATGGCAAGGACAGAAAGAGCTCTTTGATGTGCTCTTGTAAAGCCACCAGTCCATGTCCATAACAATCCATTACTTCATGAATGGATGAATCCATTCACAAGGGCAAAGTCATCATGATCCGATGTCTCTCAAAGGCCCCACCTTTTAACACTGCCATTGCCTGATCTCCCACCCACGATCACTGTTACAATGGGGACCAAACTTCCAACACATGAGCTTATGAGGGACACATGTAACCCATAGCAGATGCCAACTCCATTCTCTTCCTACTATACCACACTGCTTCTAAAAACCAATATGCAAACCCAAGCCTAGAAAGCTATAGTATCAATGGTCGTCCACCCCTTGGCCTCCAGACCATACCACTCAAGGCAAAAGATCAGAGTAAGGCTGTAATAATTTGAGTTTTGTTTCAATATGGTGTTGGATTTAAGCTCATGTTGAGCTCATCGCTGTTTTGCGAATAGAAGCAGTCATGCCGTGTAATGCAGTTCTGTCTCTTCAGGACACAACTATCCAACAATCATGCAATGGTGGGAGTGCCAAGGACTGCTCTCCTCTGGGGTCCCAATGCTAGCTGGCCAAGTGACCTTAAACAAGTCACTTTTCTAGGCCCCTAACAGAAGGACCTAGCTTTAGACAATGCCTTTATTGCTGATGTTTTATAAGTATACACAGCACACTTGTATAGTTACAGGAAAGTGTCCTTGTCCATATATGTTAATATTTGCTGGAGTGTGGGCAGGAGAGTACAAAGAATGTGCTCACTGTTGACTTTTCACCCCCAAGTTAATGGTTAACTTTGTTTCCTTGTTAGACTGTGTTGCTTGTTAGCTTTAGTCAGAAAGAAAAATTCTGAAACACGGAATGGAACGGCGTTAACATTCGTCTTTCTTCACCTTTACTTGATGCAGTTTATTTCTGTTAAGCTAGGTCAGGATAGCTTTCACAAATATGATATTTCAAAAACGCAGTTTACCACCACATTTTTGCTATATACATCTCTGAACTGATGTTAAGTGTTCAAAATAGAAGTATTTTCTTTATATGCTCATGGTGTTTTTAAAGGTTAGAGATATCTATTGCAGCAATTTAGAAAGTCATTCTTTGTAGGTGGCTCAGTAAAGTAATGTACGTGGCAGCACTGTGAAGTAGGAACAGCGTTAACCTTGTGGTCCCACACAACTTGGTTCAATTTGAGTTCTGTGACCCACTAGCCATGTGACCTTGAGCATGTCACAGATATGAGTCTCAGTCTCATCCCTGAATGTACCTCAAATAGGCACTTGGTAAAGTATTGTGAGTTTTAAAGAAACATATAAAAACCTGACACATAGTAGGAGTTAAATAAATGTATTCTCTACTCCCTTCTCTATTTAGTTGTTTCATTGAATCAAGATTCATCATTTTGAAAACGTGGTTAGGACTTTGCAATTAAATTTCCTTCTCTTCTAAGTCCACTACTGAAATGGAAAAGGCAGGTCTGTTTTTCTCATTTTGACTAGGCATCAGGGCAATATTCTGGAGGAAACCCAAGCAACACAGAATATTTCTTCCTCATTTAGGAAAGTGTCTGCATCCAGATCTATAAATTTAACCTGCCTTTCTGCCTCACCAATGGATTTTACCTATCGTGCCCCAAAACAAAAGGAAGGTTTGAACAAACACAGTGAAATTGGCACCAGCTCACTTGATAAATCATTGTTGGAACAGGAGGGACTTTTGTGTGGTAGTAACAAGCAACTGCAGCCTGCTTTGGTGCCTCGCCCAGATAAAGTGTAGCTGAGACTCGAGCCTGTGCCTGGTTCCAAATTGTTTACTGTTCAGTGCCGTGGGCACATGTCCTGTTAGCCCTGCACAGAAATGACAGATGCCCATGGTGGTGCACCAGGACTTGGTCTGTCAGAGGAGCTGGTTTAAAAGGGATTTAGACTGTGGGAGGAAAATCATCATGTTGTAAGAATGAGGAGTGGTAAGTAAGGTCTCTGTGTACAGAATTCCAGGCGATGAAAGCAGTAGAGGAGAATGAACCAGATCACCTTGGCAGGACTTCCCAGTCCAGCAGCAAACATGGCAAGGCTTAGTGCACTGCTCTCGTGGGTCAGCCCCTGTGCTCCCTGCAGAGGAATGAGGATAAATGAGAAACAGCTCCTGCCTCCAAGGTCAGTGTTTAGTGCAGGAAACAGCCTGCTAACCACTCTGCCACAGGCAGAACAGAGGTCTCTCCTCCCCACAGGAGAAGCACACTGTTAAAAACAGGTCCTCTGCAGCCCAACAGCCTGGATTCTAATCCTTCCTGGGCTGCTTCTTAGCTGTGTGACCTTGGGCAAGGTATTTAACATCATTGAGCCTCGGTGGCCTCACCTGTAGAGTGGGTATGATAATAGTACCAACCTCATAGGGTTGTTAGAGTATTAAAACAGTATTTTTAAAGTGCCTGGCACATCGGAGGCACTTTGTTATTAAGTTGAATATAATCCTCAGGAAATTCATTTTCATTATAAGCTGTGATAGAGACCATGTTTTCTAAACTGAAAATGAAGGCACCTGAATACATCGGCAGAGCTTCCTGATTTATAAGCATATATTCGTGAAAAGTCTTACAGAGTGTAGAAACATTAAAGCATGTTTAGGTTTCACAGAGAGAATCCAGGTGTTTGATATTAGCAACTTGTCTGCTTTTGTCACTGGTTCTTTCTAACAAAGGCATGTAGGGCCCTTTCTATCTTGGGGAGAGCTGGAAGCATCCCTGGGTCTTCAGCAAACCTCCTTAGGTATAAGCAAGAGCAGGGTATGAAAGAACCACTGTGTGATGAATCTTGGGAATGAAACTGAAAGACCCAGTGATGCCGAGAGGCAGTATGTGTAGAAACAAGTACTTTCCAGACCATCTCTCTTAGCTTCCTGTAGGTTAGTCTGCTTTCTGTTCCTCTGCTTCCATTCTACCCATACCCAGCCCCACTCTAGCATGGAACATGCCCTGAGCACGTATATGTGTGTGTGTGTGTATCTAAGCATGCACATATACTCATGAGTGCGTGTGCGCACACATGCGCACATCATGGTTATCTTTCTAAACTCTCCTGGCTCTGAGAAAATGGCATTGTTTCCAACTGCATGTAGACAGGCCCCAATAATACCTCCACTCAGGTCCTGAGGTCTGTGAACCAGGCTGTGTCTCCCACATAGCTGGTCTGCTGCCTGTCTGCATTCTGGCCTTCTCAGCGTGTCCTCATTTCCAGCCCAACACCCTCTCCCTGACTTGGAGACAGAATTTGGCCCTCAGGGCTCCATGCCACACAGCCTGCAGTCACCCTCTGGCTCTGTACTAGAACCTGACTAACCAGTCCCAGCCGCTGGACCCCACCCAGTGCAGATGTCCAGGCAGGCCTAGGCACCTGTCGGGTGAGGACTCTGCAGCTCAGCCTCCCCCTGATGCACACATCCAGCCATTGTCCTCGGATCTTGGTTACGAACACTGTTCCCCCCACCAGGGAGGCATCACAGTGGTGGGCAGTGATGGAAGGCAGCAAGTCTAGTTGTGACACCTTAGGGAGGTGCCACAAGCATCCTGGGCCTTGATGTCTTCCTCATTTTAAGTATTCCATAAAGTGTATTGATGAAAACACTTTGTAGATTTTTAAGGGAAATAATCCTTTTTTGCCCCTTCTCCCCTCACCCCTCACACCGTCCCCCACCCCCCATCTCAGCAATAACAATATTTTCATTAATTGTCCATTCCTCTGGCCACCTATTTCTGGCTAATGATTCCATTTTGATAGGTTTATATAAGCAATTAAAGACCGGGAGAATGAGGACTTTGAGCTTTCCAAGAGCATGGAGTGACCAGGACTGAGGAGCTGCCCAGTGGCAGGACTTTAAGTGCTAAAATCAGCAAAGTTTTGGGTAAACGGTGATTTAGCCACACCCTAGTTGGTCCCCTGCTGACCACCTGAGAGGCATGTACTCATATTTTTGTGGCTATATTTCCTAACTCACAGTAACTAAAGTTCAAGATACACAGGTAACAAACAATAAAGCAATTTGTCAGAAACATTATTCTATACTTTTGAGTAAGCAAAATACAGTCAAATTTTTGGTGTTTTAGAAAGATATACTAGAATTATTTAAAACCCAGAAGTCTTTTAAAATCATATATTAAAATAAACACCAAGATTCATTGAGATAACCACTTAGGATTTGTGCATTTTCCTGTATTTTGTATTTTAATATATTTTAATATAAATTTTACTTTAAAAAAAACAAAATTTCTGGTTATTACTGTTTTATAAATAAAGGGTGCCATGACTTCATAGGTTACTGATCAACAAAGAGTTTAAATATTTAAACTCTTTAAAGATTTAAACTCAGGGTATCTGTTTACATATAATTATACAATATAAGACGACGGAGGGAAGTTTGTCATTTAAAAAATAATGGCATATGACAACTACATAATTGAATATTTTAAATTTTAATGTTATGTGTTGTAACATAATCTAATAAAACAAAAACTATAATAATCTACTCAAATTTAAGTCATTGTGTAAATATCTGTATTACCTGCTTTTCTTTACATTATTGAATCAAGGCCTCGATTTTATTGAAAAGAGAGTACAAATCTGTAAAATATTAATATGAGCTACATTTTATAAAATAGCATTGATTGTAGCACCAAAAAAAAAAGTAAAATAATAAAAATGAGCCCCATATTTAACACACGTGGATATTATGGTTTGACCTATATGACAGGACTTTATTTAAAGCCTCAGTGCTTTATTAAAAGTGTTAGAAGCAGTAGTGTTCATTGATTTAGGTCTAAGATGAAGACAGCTGGCCAAACTAAAGGATTTTGCATATGTTGGTTCTAAGTAAAATAGTTAAGGATAACCCAGGAAAGAAAATGTGTAATTTACTTAACATCATGCTCTGATGGGAGAAAAGAGAGGACACTCATGTTCCTGACCTTTTAATTCACAGTGACCTCACCTCTTGGTGGATGCAGCCCAACTGGTGCTCCTCCCTGGGAGGAGAGAGAGGAGAGGAGAGAAGAGGAACAAGGACACATGAAGGAGACTAGTGCTTCAAGGGTACAGCCAGTTGTGGCACAGGAGAAAATGCATACAATTAATGCACCATTAGCTCTCACTTTGATTAAAAGAAAATAAAATGAGGCACTCACACTCAGATCACACTAAAATATACATTGTTTCTCCGTCTCATTCTCTCAGTATATTTTCATATATTTCTCTTCGGAATGGCTATTTTCTACACGGGAGACAATGTCGGAATGTTTCTCTATTTGAGGTGATGTGTTTCAACATCTGTGATGGTTAATGTCAATGCATCAACTCAGCTAGGCTATGGTGCCCAGCTGTTTGCTCAAACACCAGTCTGGATGTTGCTGTGCAGGTATTTTTTAGATATGGTTAACATTAACAGTCAGTTAACTTTGAATAAACAGTAGCATTAAATTAGTAGACATTAAGTAAGCAGATTATCTTCCAAATGGGGGTGAGCCTCTTCTAATCAGCTGCAAACCTAAAGGGCAAAGACTGAGGGTTCCCCAAGAAGAAATTCCCCTTAAGACTGCAACATCAACACTTGCCTGAATTTCCACAAACTTCTGACTTGCAAGACCCCGCAAGCATATGAGACAATTCCTTAAATTCTCTCCCTGCACACACACACATTTTAAATAAAGCTATAGATTACATATTAGGCCATTTCATTGTTGTACGATCATAGAGTGTACTTACACAGACCTAGATGACATAGCCTACTACACACCTAGACTACACAGTATAGCCATTGTAATCTCATGGGACTACCAATACATATGCAGTCTTTCAATGACCAAAATGTCCTTATGTGGCACAAGACAGTATATATATTATATCTATATACAAGGGTGCTTCAAGACAGTATATATATCTATATACAAGGGTACTTCAAAAAGTTCGTGGAAAAATTTGTATTGTCTTATAATTCTGTTTTTCCATGAACTTTTTGAAGTGCGCTTGTATATATTGTATTGATTCTTCTGAAAAGAAAGTCTAGAACATTACAACCAACAACTATTACTACAGTATCCTAGTATCAATCAAGATTGCAGCGTGAAGGCTCCTGCACCTGACTAGCAAGGTCCTTGTGTTGATTCTAGCCAACTGAAGAAAATGGCAGAGGGTAGGATTCAGCTTTTCCTAAGGTTCCTGATTGGCCACAGTTTGTTCTGCTATAATATAGAAGATGTGTTCCTAAGAAGGCTTGTACAAAAGCACCCATAAAAACCAATGCTTCATTAAGCTGGAGAATGCAGGGAGTCAGGGCTACAGAGTTTCACATGCTCAATCATAAAGTCCTGTTTACCTTCAGGAATTTTGATTATAATGATAATTTTTAATAGCAAGTGTTTATCTGTAAAACCCAAACATCACTAAGCAGGGTTGGACCACGTCTACTTTTTTGCTCAAGGGTTCAGACCTTTCTTCTTTCTCCACAGGCAATTCCATTAGTTTAGGGCACAAAGCTATGTGAACAAAGCAGTTTCCTGCATAGAGGGCTGGCCCTGAAAGCTGCTAGCTCACAACTACCAGGCCAGTCTAACCAAAGACTTATCACCTGAAGCTAATCTTATTCTTAGGTAGTTCCCTCATATTCTATTAGCATTACAAAAATACATGTTGCAAGGGAAAGGCTCTTCATTCAGTATGGGTCATCCTGTGGGCAACTTCTGATCAAGGCTTTTCAGCAGTGAGCTGGTAGAGTTAGGTGCAGAGACTTACAGTTCCCTCGTTTTTGTTTGTTTGTTTGTTTTTTAGTCAATCAGAAGCTAGAGAAACTAGAATTGGGTACTTGTAACAAATGCGTGATATATTCCCTTAAAAAAGACAATTTAAAATCAGAGATCCAATTGGATGCTTCTGCCAGTACCCAACAAAGATCGGGTGATTCCATTCTTCATATGACACCAGCACAGACAGATGTAGAGACACATAAGGGCACATTTGCACTGAGAAAGCTGATGGGCTCTATGTGACCCTGCCCCATGTGCCAACCATAGTGGGATATGGATATATCCCAAAATTTATTCATTAGTCTATAGATAACTACTGAGTGCCCATGATGTGCCCAGTACTTTTCTAGGTGCTGGAATCTGATGCTCAGTTTCCCAGAACTCACAGTAAATGTTCTGGGTATGGCACCTCTCTTAAGAATCTCTAGTTACAGGAGAGAGGTGTGTGGGACTTGTGAGCTTGGCACTGGTACATGACCATATTTGTGGCTACAGATGATCAGAATATTCTCAATTGGCCATGTTTCAGAAATCTGTATTCATAGACCACGAATCAGTTGCCTGATCACTCTCCTTGGTGCAAATTCCAACTTCCCATAACTGACGAGGAGTGTGAAAAGATGAAATAGCAAAGACACAGTTGTGCCCAGACCACAACTGGCCAAAGACAGGCCCTGAGAGTTTTCAAACTGTTTTTGGTTATTGTTTGTTTTATTATGAAATACAGTTTATTCATGTCAAGCTACACGACTACACCAGTTGTCAAGTAAGACAAATCATAACTAAAGCCAAAATGTTTCATTATTTTAATTACACTAAGTTTCCATTTGTATTGTCAGGGCTAGGGCTCAGACCTTTCAAACCCATTGTACAGACTGGGTCACCAGACCCCTCACATGCCAGGCTGGGTCACCAGACCCCTCACACGCAGGTCCACGCTAGATAATTGGGAAAGGTCCCAGGAGCTGTTGGCAGATGACATGAGCTCAGTCATCAGCAACGGCAGCAGCAGCAGCGTACAGGTCTGGCAGTGGCGGCGGCCTCTCGGAGGGTCCTGGGGGCCCTAGCAGCAACAGCATCCAGCAGAAGTAATGGCCTCCTCACGGCCCCCTGAGGGGCATCCCGAGGGTGGGCGGCACTGTGGATCAGAGCCACTCATCCTTTATACTTAAGTCCATAACCCAGGACACCTGGGTGCACGTGCGCAATTACATTAGACGATAACCAAGGAACACCTGGGCACAAGTGCATATTTACATCAAATGCTTGGCAAGATTCTGAACATCTGAGGGACCTTGACTATTTTCCTGTATTTTCCCAACAATTCATTCACTAGATTAAACAGGATCCAGAAAGGAGAGGGAGATACACTGAAATGGAGTAATGGAGAAGAGCGTAACAAAGGATAACTTTTGAGGGTGTGATCAGTGTTAGGAAGCCAGCAGGGGACAGGGAAGCACCTGGTCTAGTAACTGTGGGAGACCCAAGAGCGAATATCTCAACCGCAAGCTCCCCCATCCTCCAGTGCCTCCCGTAGCCACACCAGACAGAAAACAGGGCTGAAGGAGCTCCTTGCTTCTGTCCATACAGGTCAGCCTGCTGGGAAGGACAAGTGGAAACTAATTAGCTCAACCACTAACAAAACAGCAGTGACCACACTCGAGCAGCTTGCAGTGCTTGAGCTCCTGCTCTGGGCTGGGGAGGTGATAGGCACCAGGAAATGTGTTCTCTCATTTTGTCCTCAGGTAGCATAGTGAGCTTCCCAGAAAAGGATCAGATCTAAAGTCATGTGAGCTTCCCAGATAAGGATCAGGTCTTAAAACTCTTGGAGACCCAGAAACAAAAATAGCGTCATGTCCATGGGAGGCAGGAATGAATAGTCCTTGTCCAACTAGTTGAAAAGAAAAAAAGCCTCTGAACAAAATATGCGGAAAGAGACACTATTAACCCAGTAGCTCTCCCCAGGTAGCTACTGGCACACCCCTAGCCTGTAGTGCTGGATTCTGGACTCTAACAACTTATGCAATCTTAGGTACATACATGATCTCCCTGACTCTCTGTGAGTTTATGAAAGCCCATCTCTCTGCCCACCTAATGGACTCATCAATTTCTAGCAATTCAGTTCTGTGGACACAGAGTGAACAGAAGTGAATTATTTCTAAATACCAGTCTGGAATTTCTGAAATTATCACACCGTCACAGGAATAAAATTAGCCAAAGCCCCAAGTGAGCCATTAAATTAACACCCTATGAACTTAACTCTCCTTACTTGATTCATAAGTCCGTTTGCAATTTTAAACACCACTCTTGGGGAGGAAAACTAAAACAGGGCTTGTCTGAAACTTTCTAGATTGCTTCCTGGGGTCACCCAACTGATTGACATACTCTGTTGTTTTTAATACAATGCCCTGTTTGCTGACCATATTGTCAGGTTAGTAATTTGCAGTGGAAGTGAAGGAACTTTCTGTAACTAGAATTCCATGCCTACATGATATTAGAATCTGGTTAACCAGTTAGGGTTAGGTTGACCCTGGCACAGACTTTGAAGCAGTAAAAGGCTGGGACTCAAATTCAGAGGAGAACTTATATGCTCCCTAGAGGTTGCCAGCATTGGGATTTGCACAACCTTGTTAAGTGACTAGAATCACATTCCTTGTCTGATTGGCTTGTTCTCACAGGGAGTGGATGTGGCCAGCACTGACCTCACCAAGTGATGGGTCATTAGCTAGACCAGGACTTAGGAGACCACAGCTCCTAACCTGCTCCTGATCTGCCATTTATCCAGCATGTGGGATGGAGCAAGTCACTCCTGGCTTGAAAGCCCATGGGTGCTTCCTACCGTACTTGGTGAGAGTCTAGTGCCCTATCAGGCTGAGCTGACCATGTTCCACCCCACTTTCCACTGCCCCTGCTGTGTGCTGGGCATCTGACGATGGCACCAGGGGCCAGCCATGCAAACCACACTTCCTGGGCATCCTTGTCTACTGGCTTCTGCTTAGGTTTGGTCGATGGAAGACACAGATAGATTGTAGGGTGGGAGCGAGAAGATAAGCCAGGATTTCTCCCCTTCTCTCACCGCCTTGGCTTTCATATCTCTGGCAGTAGCAGCATCTTCTTTGTAGATCCAGATCACATTTTCTGGGCTCTGGTAACATACCTCCACCTGTGCTTCTCCAGCCCTAACTGTCCCTAATCTCTGTGTCACCTCACTGTTGCCTGTTTGCCTTCAGCTTTCCGCTACCTCTAGCCCCCTGCACCAAATTCCTGGCGTGGGCTCTATCTTCCTGTCCAGATCCTTCTGATACACTGGCCCTCCTTTTGTTACTTAAATGAGCTGTGCTATTTGCTCTTTCTATTGTCCTCTGCAAGGATCCAAAATGCCCCTACACTTTCCACCAAGAGATCACTCCCTTGGACCTGGCCAGCCCGGAGCAGCCTTGACTTCACATTCCTAGAGTGGTTTCTCTACAAAGCAAGACATGCCCTGGAACTTGAGCCCAAGGCGGCATGAAGCCAACTCACTTCTACTTCCCTGAATTCTGAAAAAGCCCAGAGATACCGGCGCTTGCACGAAAGGTCACTGCTCATTTTAATCAAACCACCTTGCTCTGCACGGCTGGGCTGGGGCCTTCAGTCAGGATTTCCTGCACAGCAGATTTTCTCTCCTCTCGGATAACAGTGCTATTTGCTGCAAGCATCCAATAGAGCTTGAAATTACCCTGGCAAGTTGTTTACTCTCCTCAAGAGTGACTCTAGGCTCTGAGCAGTGTTTGTCTAGCACTGTCATTACTTTTATTAACTAAGCCTTTGCACTTCCAAAGTGTGCAGTAAGCTCCGTAAATATTTTATTAGCCTTTGTAATTAGTAGTTGCATCCCACAGCCCTGCTGGGAAGTGGGTCAGTGTGACAATCTCCATTTTACCACCGACGTGGAAGAGAACTACCCAGAGATGGGAAATAGGCCTTGAATCTGAGGGCAGAAGCTAGAGCTCTCCCTCCCAAGGAAAAGCAGGGACTTTGCTTGCTGGCATTTATAGAAATCTGATGATCCAAATACTAAACAGTGAGAACAACTGTCCATCACTTGCAAAATGGAATGGTAATTCCTCTACACAGGGCTCTATTGAGAATTGGATAAGTGGATAAATATATATATATATATATATATATATATATATATATATATATATATATATATATGAAAAGTGGATAGCACACAGAAGCTTCCAGCACATAGTAAGCACTCAATTACACCACTTCTCTTTGTCTGCCTCTCTTTCCCTTTCTCATTACTACACCAAGGCTTGATTTATTCACCCTCAGGGTAGACAAAGATAGCTGCACTCTTCAAGGAATGTAGTCCAAGAATGTGACCTGTAAAATCTCTTATTTAGGTTTTTTTGTGTGTGTGTGTGTGGTAAGTATACGCTGATTTTTAAACATGTTTTCAAGGGTGAAAAAAAACCCAAATAGAACCATTATGTTAGCTATTGGTTGTGATATTTAAATCCTTTCTACTTTTCTTATGTTTAGCTCCTTAATATACCAAATAGCGAAAGAGAGGTGATAAAATCTCTTGCTATCACTGTGATTTTATATTTACGTCTCCCATATTTCTAGGAGTTTTTGTTCTGTGTATTTTGCTGTTATGTTTTTCAACACATGAAGGTCTATAGCTGCTTTGTCTTCCTCAAGGATTTTTTTTTTTTTTAATCATAAACAATCCAGTTTTTTGTTGTTGTTGTTGTTGTTGTTGTTGTTTCATTTCATTGTTCAGGCCTTGATTTAAGCTTTATGGTGAAATATCTTCCTTGTTTTTTAATTGCTTCCATTTGACTGGTACATATTTTATTATAAAAATCAATACCAAAATAGATATTTATTCATTATTTACTTTTAGGTATGTCTCTTAAAAACTTTGTATAGATACAAATTTTGGTTTTTTTTCCTTAATTTGAGAGTCTTTGTTTTGTTAGAAGGAGAATTCAACCAATTTATGATTACTGGATTAAGTGGTATTTTTATTTTAGTTCTTTTCCTTTTTTTTCATATTTTCTATTTACTATACTTGTTGTTTCTGATTTATATTTTTCTCTACTATTCAGCTTGACCAAGTTTTTTTTCCTATACTCATCCCCATCACCACCACCACCATTAATTTGCAACTGTTATGCTTCTCTCTTCTGCTGGTGGTACTTTCCCATCTTTATTATCACATTTAAAAATGCCTACATTTTCCACTGATACATGAAATTAAATAATGACCATACTGTCTTTTACCAGCCCAGTCCCCTTCACCTCTCATTGTAAAAGAAACATTGGAGTTCTTCTTATTTATTATTTCCTTGCTCCTTCAACTTCTAGTTTTGCTAAAATAGCCCATAATTATAAATTCTAAACCATTTATTTTCCTTGTCTGTTTCAATAATCTGCATTTTCACTTTGCATTTTCTTGTTATAGTATATTCTTCCATTTAGATCATTTTTTTTAAGTAGGTTATTTAATTCACTTTGTTTTCTTTTCTTTTTGCCTTTGTCTAAAAGTTTTTCATTGTTTTGGATTTAACTTGGGTTTGCCAGAAAGCAAAGCCTGACACCAAGGCTTACTGGGGCTATGATTGAGGGGACAGGTTGAGTGTCATGAGAGTGACGCAGGGACTGAGGAAGAGCCGGGACAAAGATTTCTTAATGCTCCACCATGACTGCAGGTGACTGGTTGCTGCATCCTGAGAATGGTCATGAATCCTGTCCCAGAACTATCTTCCCAGGAGAAGAAAGAGGGAAGAATTCATCCACCAGCTCAGGACCTCCCACTGGTCAAAGATTTGCCTTGTGGAGTGTTAATTCCCTTGCATTTCCAGGTTGCACCTACATGAGAAGTGAGCGGGTTCCCACGGTGTCTACTGCCTGGAACTTCACAGAGAAGCCCAAGGGCCTAAAGTAAGAAGCACAGGGCATGGGCCTGAGGCAAGACACTGTCAGGATGTACCTGCAGGAAGCTGGCCAGATCCTGTGTAGTACTGGTTACCACAGCTAAAGTTGGAATAACACAGGTGAAGCAGAGACAATCTGAAGCAGTGCAGGGAGGGTGTTCAATGCAAGTGTGATGCCTATACATCATCACACAATCAAATCAAATCGAAAGATATAGGATAAAGAATTACAACCACCATCCAAACCCTTCCAGTCCCCAAGCCTGCTGCCTAGAAGCAATTTAATTTTGCCTCTTTGAACTGTTTTCTCCTGATACTCACCTGCATATTTCTAAATACATTTATATCATCAATTTCTAGAATTTCTTGATTTCCTATTCAAATGATTCAAAATTTTGTTGTAATACCACCAAAACCCATTTCCACATTCCCATCCTTCTAAAAATTTTTACAAACTAGTTTTTGTTCAATACAATCAGTGTTTGCATTTCATGGCTATAGCTCATTGTGGTGGTGAGAATTATATTTCTTTCCTGTACAAATTTTTCATTTTTCTGAAAGTAAAGGCTGCCTGGTTTTATTCATTCATTTGGGTACCTATATTTTTTCCACATGTTGCCTCTGATCTACCATATGCCTACCAGTGTTTTTTCTTAGAATATTCTATCATATCAGATAAACTTTGAGTAAACAGTTTCCTTTTATTCTCTTCCAATCCCTCCTTTGGAGCCTTCATTATTCTCCAGTCTGGGAGGGCTGGCTCCCTAGAACTGCTACAAAATCCTCAGCCAGAAACTTCCTTTTGTTCTCTTCTCTGTAGGAGACCACTTCTTGGACCCATGTCTTCCTCTTCCTTGGTTTACTCCCTCAATTTTCTGGAGTACATCCAGCTTTCGTTTCCCATGAAAGCGTGCCTCATAGGTTCTGTCCTTCCATTCCATGTCTTAATTTCTTCTTCACACTTGAATAGTACTTTGATGCCAATAGGGTTTGAGGTTGTATATTATTTTCTCTCAGAATTTTGAAGGTAGTTCTTTTTTATTCCAACATCCAGTGTTTCTCTTAAGAAGACCCATCCATGCCATTCTGACTTTAGTTATCTTAATTTTTTTTTTTTTTCCCTCTCTGGAAGAGTTCAGAATTTCTGATCAACCTATGATATTCTGAAATCTCTTGGCTTCATGTTGGAGAGAATACTTTTTCACTCATTGTACTGAGCCCTTCTGGGCCCTTTTAATAAGGAAACTTGTGTCTTTCACTTCTTTAAACCATTTGCTCTCAACCACTTTCTCTCTTTCTGGAATTCATAATTTGATGGTGAATGTCTTAAATTTATCTATTAGGCCTTTTATCTTTTTTCTATTTTTTCTCATCTTTTCACAATATCCTATTCTTGTTTTATAGATGCAACATTTTATTTTATCTCTTCTCTTACCCAGCTTTTATAATAAGCAAGGCACTCTATAAATACTGGTTATATAAATGAACATCTCTGGGGATAATATAATTATTTTAATTATTTGGGGGTTTCCTTCTGTTCCTGTTATTACCTTTGATCTCCAGATTCCTTTTGTTAGTTTTTTGTTTGTTTGTTTTTTTAAATATCTTTATTCGTGTATGAAGTTGAGCCAGTTAAAATTGGGCTTGGCTGAAAACAACAGAAAGCCATCTATAATGATTTAATTGAACAGTGTTTATTTCTCTCACACAAGACCATCTAAGGCCTTGCATCTTCTTAACAAAATCATCAAGCACCCAGGCTCCTCCTAAGTGTCTCCTCCCCTATCTTAGGCTTTTGTCCTAAGGCTGCAAGATGACTGCTTTACCCCCAGGCATTACACCTACATTCCAGATAGAAAGAGGTAGAAAAAGAAAAGATAAAAAGGAAAAACGTGGATGCAGTTTAGTTTGTACTTTTAAAAAAGCTTTCCCAAAAGCTCCATGTAGGGAAGTGTGCTTTTATATCTCATTTACTAAAAGTGTTCCAGATGACCAACCCTGGCTGCAAGGAAGTCTGTGGAGGTGGGTGTGGGCATATTGCTGCTCAAATAGAACCCCGGCTCTTTTAAATGTGAAAGAAGAGAGGATGGGTGTTAGCAACCAGCAGTCTCAAGTGGTCATTCACTGTTTATATTTAAAAGTGAGACACTAACATCTCCCCAAACCCACCACTGCTAGCCTCTGATAACCACCATTCTATTCTCTGCTTCTATGAGTTTGACTTTTTTAGATTCCAAATGTGAGACCATGTCACATTGTTCCTTTTGTGCCTGTTAGTCAAATTATACAAAATGTTGGTGAAAGGATACAAAATTTTGGTTAGACAGGAGGAATAAATTCAAGTGATCTATTGTACAACATGGTAACTATAGTTAATAACAATATATTGCATATTTGAAAATTGCTAAGGAAGTGGATTTTAAGTGTTCTAACTGCAAAGAGATAATAAGTGTACTAGGTAATACATACGTTAATTAGTTTGAATAGCCATTACACAATGTATAAATATATCAAAACATCATGTTATAAGCCACATATCCAATTTTTATTTGTCAATAAAAAGAAAAAAGAAGTGCAAATTTTAAAAATTAGTAAGTGATAGTGAGACAGTAAAAGTCTGATTGTTCATGGGCAGAATTGTCAACTAGATTTCCTTGTAAGAAAATCATTTGGAGATCGGACAATTCTGACAAAGTCTGCAAAACATCACCAAGTTGTTGCCAGTTTTTGAGTATTCTCAAGGTTGGTTTTTATTCACAGAAAATATGTAGAGGTTTGTTTTATTTTGATTAAGATTTAATATTCAATTTATTATACTTATAATTTTTAAACCCTCATTATTTCTTAAACTTTTGACTTGTACTTACAAATGTTATTATTCTAAGTCTTGGAGATCTTAGAAATCACCTCTGAGGGATTTATGAATGGTGTTTGGTCCTTGTTTTAGTCCGTTTTGTGTTGCTATAACAAAAATATCTGAGACTGGGTAATTTATAAAGGAAAAAGGTTTATTTGGCTTACGATTCTGGGACAGCTGCATCTGGCACAAGCCTCAGGCTACTTCTACTCATGGCAGAAAGTGGCAGGCTGCCAGCAGTTACAAGCAGATCACATGGTGAGAGAGGAAGCAAGAAAGAGAGAGAGGAGGTGCCAGGTTCCCTTAAACAAACAGCTCTCACGGGAACTAATAGAGCGAGAACTCACTCACTACCCTTCCTCCCCCAGGGAGAGCATTAATCCATTCATGAGGGATCTGCCCCCATGACTCAATCAGTTTCCAACACTGCCACACTGGAGATCAAATTTCCACATGAGTTTTGGAGGAGAGAACACATCCAAACTCCATCAGTCCTATTTGCAAATGTGTTTTATTAGATACCTTCAAATATTTTTAAATGCATATACAAACTTAATATATTCAATTTTTTAAATACTTCATTTTTTCTGAATTAGAAAACAAACTTTCCTGAGCACATAAATAACTATATATGTTTAAAATATTAAACATATATGAATATGTTAAATCTAAAGTTATCTTAAATGTTCTAATTCAACCTAGAATTACAAATCTAAAACAAATATTTAATAAAAATTTTAAATTTGAGTTCAAGGTTTTTACTTATAATTAGCCAAATTCTAGCATTATAAACAACTAAAATACAAATATGAAAACATTTTTCTCTTACCAAAAAATATCAACACAATGATTTTTATTCTCTTATGCTTTTCTATCCTTAATTCTAAATCCTACTGTAGTTTAAAGATGCCTACCTACTAAAGAAGCCAAATTCTGCTCAGGTAACCAAGGTTACTTCCTATTAGAGACTGTGCCAGGACCTGGAGCTGCAGAAACCCAGAGCAATCTTTCTCTCCACACTTGCTGTCATACTGAACCCCTCTTTAGTAGGTTGAACTATAAAGAATCAGCATTTTTATAGTGTCAAAGATGTTTGAATATTGGTTCAGCTTAGTGAAGACATATATACCATGGGCTTCAAAACACAAAGAAGCAGTATGCTCATAGTCCTCATTACCTAATTCTCTAGGTCACATAGTTCTTACACGTATCTAAAATGACATTTGAGTAAACTTGACCTATCTTCATGAAAGTCATTTTCAAGAGATCATTCTACTTTCATCTCCCCTTGACCAAGAGTCAAATAATACCTTCTAACTTTGCTATATGGTCATTTCTGTATTCTTTACTGGTACAATGAATGAGTCAATAATACCAGCATGACAGCCAGGTAAGTAACGAGATCCAGCACCATACATTGCTGTTCCACTTACCTTCACACTAACTTTGTAGTCTGGGGATATTTATCCTCTTCAGAGGTTACTGCTTCAGTGTCTTTCCTGGGGATTGCATGCCTGTCCATAAGCCTTCTGGGGAGGGACGGGAAAGGAAATCTCTAGGGAAGGTCCTCTGTTCGAGATGCGAAATTTCACTTAATTCCCCTCGGTGAAGCTGCAGTCATTACCTCCTGTCTCTGAATGTCTGGTGTCTCTGCCTGCATTCTACATCTTTCCAAGTCAATCTACTCAGGCATTCTGTGAGGAGGAGTTGCCTGCCAGTGTGGGAAGGAGGAGAGTACAGCTAATGCTGAGAGCACAGCAGTAAAAGAGACATATTGAACTAGTCCCCCTGATCCCAGCTCTGAATGTTGCCTGCCCTTTGCTGTCCCCGGTGTTTTTGAGTCCAGGTTCTGTAGAGTGAATTGGCTCTACCAAGCTCCATCTGTATTTTGACTTCCAAACAGCTCAACTGAACTCTCTGTTACTGTTTGGTCTCCTGTCTCATTGTGGGCTTTTACCTTTTTAAAATTCATTTAAATTATTTGAGTGGGGCCACAGGAGAGAGAAATAGTAAATGTGTGGTTAACTTTGACTGGAATTTTTTCCATTTAGATTTTACTCTATGTATTAGAAGAGTTCTTGCTCACCACCATTTCTAATCCTCTCGTGAGATCTTTGATCTTGTTTGATGTTCATTTGGTTTGAAGAAGGGATACCAGGTCAACCATCACATGAACTCTCCTTTGATAGGATACCTGGGTCATGTACTTTCTAAGTTCTTGCATGTTTCACATTGTTTTTATTTTGCCCTGACTTAGTAATGTGATCTTGAATAGTAAAGAGGTTTTATTTTATTTTGTTTTGTTTTATTTTATGTTATCTTATTTATTTGTTACTGTCCTTTTCTCTCAGTAGGGTTTCTTGGAACCCTGGAAGCTAGAAATGTAGTTCTGTTTCCCAGTGCTGCAGGTGAGAAGTCTGGTCCTAATCTGTTTCTCTTTTGTCAAGGAACTTATAAGATTCTCTCCTTATACTTAGAATGAATAAATTTAGGTATCTAGGATTTGTTCTGTTTGGATTTTTGTTTATATTGGTTTTGATATTATTTTATTAATTCCGCTTTTTATTCAGGAAGTCCTTAAAATCTGAAGATTTGAGTCAGCCCAGAGAAGTTTTCTTCCAGTTTTTCCCTAATTATTACTCTTCCTTCAAATCCTTTCACATCTTCTATTATTTGCATGTTACATTTCCTGTATTTGCCCTTCTGGTATCTTATATTTTTCATTTATCATTTCATTTTCTTTGTACTATTGCTTAGTGTGGTGAGGTATTTTTCCCATCTTCTAAGGCTCCATAACTAAATACCACAATCTGAGTGGCTTACACAATAGGCATGTAGTTTCTCACAGCTCTGGAGGCTTGAAGTTCAAGATCAAGATGCCTTCAAGGGTTGGTTTCCGGTAAGCCCTTTCTTCCTGGCTTGCAGATGGCCACCTTCTCACTATGCACATGCAGAGAGAGAAAGAGAGAGAGAGCTCTGGTATCTCGCTGTCTTCATATAAGGACACTAGTCATATTGAATTAGGGCCCCACCTTTATGACCTAATTTAATCTTAAGACCTTTGAAAGCAGATACTATTGCTGATACTATTAGGTATCCCCCATGGTTCTTTGCATAATTTAGTGCTGAATAAATATTTTCTGAAATAAATGAATAAAATATAAAAGAAAGAAAATAATATGATATCTTATAGATGGAAAGGAATGAGGGTGCATAAGGCCAAATTTTTGTAGGCCTAATGATTTTTGGAAACTAGATTCAATCATTATAGGTAAAACCACCATCTTTCTAAGATGAATCTTCTGCTGCACCACTCTGCAAGGAATGATGGTCAAAGCTGAACACAAATAGAATGACCTGCTCCAGACTGCTCCTAGATATTGGCATGAAATCTTTTACAAACACAGAATTGTTCAAGTGTGACCAAATAAATCATCAAGAAAAGGGAAAGATTTGCATAGACAGAGAGCTGTATAAAGAGGCTCTGATAAATACAGCCAACAAAAACATTTGTGTTTCTGAGATTACGAGATCCTGATCAGAAAACACAGGTGCTCAGAAAACTGGAATGTGGTCCCTGTATTACCTGGCTGCTAAAGCCCGTCTGCTGTCCTCAGTTCTTTATATTCTGCTTGGAGAAGTGGCAACTCCTCGAGAGCAGCTGGGCAGGAAAGTAGACATTCATGTTAGCGCAACTTGGGAGGTGGCAACTTGGGCAGCATGATCCCCACATGAAATGTTGTAAACAGGCATGGTGGCTGGGATGAAGAGTGGTCATACTTCATGTACTCTATGTCTTCTTAGTCCTGGCAGTGTGCTAGAGTCACCTTTGAAAATACACCCATGTACAGTCCCCACCCGCAGGAAAGTCTGGGTTGAAGACTAGGCATCAGTGTATTTTAATCTCCTGAGCTAAATGCAATGTGCTGTGAAGGTTGAAAACCACTACTTTATGAGTTGCCAGTGCAGGATTATAGTTCTGAGAAGGAGATTCAAGTAGCATCCCAGGAGACGAAGAATGAGAAAGTAAAATACAATCAAATACTATGGAATGTGGAATCAATCATGTGGAGGGAAAACTTGAGAAATAATGTTGTCGTGAGGTTCAGAAATGCTCTCTGGGGTTGAGGTCGAACTAAATCCTAAGCATTCCTACCTAAAAAAAAAAAAAAATTCCATGTGTTTCTGTTATGCTCTCCTCTCACAAGCCCTTTCCTCTCTCAAATCCTCTCTCCCATTCCCAACCCAGTCCCAGATGCTAATGCTGCAGCAAATCTCTCCATGGTAGCAAAGACAAGGTGTGAAGTGCTTTCAAAACAGAATTAAGAGATGACAATGATAAGACAGACAATAAATATAGAGGATAAAGAACTGAAATCCAACATATGAATTACCAATTTCCTAGAGGAGAAAATGGAGGCAAAAATTAAACTCATAATTAAAGACAACTTCCCTGATTTCTTGTGATCTGAGTACAGAGATTAAAAGAATTTACCATGCCACATTGTAAATGAATGAAAGAGACCCACATAAATACGCATCTTGTCAATTCTTATGAGTTGTCCTGATAATGAAAAAACCTCTAACATGTGCCTATGCAGGAAATAGAAGCCGATCAATCCCCACTTCGTTTCGGGTCTCACCTGCTGTACTCCACAGTTCATCTGCACTGAACTTGCTGCCCCGAACACAACATCTGTTTTTACAGCTGTGTGTCTGAAGATTCAGCAGCCTCAGCTTAAGGCCTCTCACCCACCCCTCTTCCTGTCTTCTCTTTAAGTCCACTCTCCCTTCCAGGCCTGGCTCAGGCTGTGTCCTCCATGAACCCCCTTCTGTTGCCCTTCTTAGAACAAGTTTCTCACTTGCCTTGCTCCCCTCGCTGTACCCCACCATTATGAGTAGAGCTGCTGTCTGCCTCCCTGCTAGACCATGAGTCTCTCCCGAGGACAGAAACCACTGCCCTCAAGGGTGTTCAACACACACACCACCTTGCACAGTTCCTAACTGAACAATGCTTGCTTCATAGTTTGGCTTTTATGTCCCTTTATTTCCCCTGAAGGTTTCTAGAATAGGCCTTGGTCCTGTTCTCCAGAGAACAATGGACATTCAGTTATCTATTCAGTTGTCTGTCATGAGAACTGCTCAGGAATCCTGCCTGGGCAGCTGCAGTGGAAGGACTGCCCTGTCTGATGGGTGACTTCAGCCCCTGACAGAGCCAGCCATCTGGGTCCCCAGGTCTGAGCAACCAACCTTGGGTGTCCTGGTGTCCTGCTGACTCATCTCATGGGTCTGTAAGTGTCAGGTTGACTGGGTCTCCCTTCCTGCATGGTAGGCCCATGGTGCAGAGGTCACTTCTGCCTGCCTTCCTGCAGGAATCATGAGTTATACAATTGCTAAAATCACACAGTGGAAAGAGAAAGGCCTTGCAAACCTTTGATGAATAATCAGCTAAGTAGACAATCAATTCCAAAAAAAGTATATAAACTGTCCTGTCCTCCTAGGCCTCTCCTATGAATATTACAACGAATCTTTAAAAAGTATTTTTAAAATGCTTCTCAGTCCCTGGAAAAATTCCCTTACCATAATTTCTCTTGATGTGAGGATGGTTTCTGCAAAATTTTCAGGACTTGTTTCTCTCAGGAAAGGAGTTTCTTACAGGAACTCTGTTGTGTCTGATGACTGGGATTGCTCAGTTCTCACCTTGAAGATTTAGATCCCACAACCAATTATTGAGGCAGAAATTAGTGCCCCCACTTTACAAATGGGAAAACAGAGATTCAACAAGGTGACGTGTCCCATGCAGAATCATACTGTCCCTTAGTGACAGGATTGGCACTTAAAACCTGGGTCTCCCTATCCTGGACTCTTTCTACCATCAGCTTCCTAGATTAGTGAAAGGAAGAGGAAGGAGAGGCCAGAAGCTCTAGCTTTGCCCCTTCCTTCCCTTCTCAGTGGCCGATCTGTGTTCTGGAGACATGCGGATCGTGATCTGTTCCTCTTGGGCACTATATCACTTCACTAGTTTCTCACATGTAGAATGTTGTATTAGAGACATTGTTAGACCTATGGACTAGCCTACTCAACATGGATTAGCCTACTCAAGAAAAAAAAAAAATTAAGGCCACTGCTTTTGGTGTGACATGGCTCTAGAGAACTTGTTTCAACCCATAGCTTCAGAAATTAAGATCTTCTAATCAGAGACTTAGCGTTTGACCCCCACCAAGGAGAGTAAATAAGCAAACCCAGACAACAGAAGCACTGCAGACAGGGAAGCCCAGCCTAGCATTTTAGCAATTAGGGGTACTTGTCCATGAAGCACTTAAAAATCCATTTAGACTGTCCAAGTCGGTTCAAGCTCTTTAATCTTGAATAAAGTAAACATGACTGTTTTTAAGAGTTTGGGTGGTTTTTTTTTTTTTTTTTTTTTCCTATTTTAAAGCAAGGATATTGGGAGAGAAAAAAATTAGACATTCAAGGCCAGACCTTTGGACCCCAGTAATGTGTAACAGCTGCAGATGCTGGTCAGACCTTTCGGTGATATTTTCAGTCTGCCAACGTCAGCTCACCCTCTCTTAGACTGAAAACAACACATCACCTTGAAGTACACTCTTCATTTGCAGCTTGAAAATTCCTTAAGGGCAGTGCCCAAACTTTATTCTGCATCCCAGAAGTGTAGCTCTGCCCAGGGGTCTCAGCAAGTGCTTGCTAACTTGCTTGGAGGCAGCAGGCTGTGCACCCCCAGACAATGGACAAATCTCACCATGGCCCACAGGCACCACACTCTCCAGCCCAACCAGCCCCCTTCCCATTCTGAAAAGCACCACGCACCTCCTGACCTCCATGTCTTGTGCATGTTGGTTCCACATCCAGGGCATGTTTCTGTCCTCTGCCTCCACCCCATCTCTCCACCGCATCTCTCCCAGCTGAAAGGACACCTCAGGGGTGCTTTTCCTGACCTCCTGGCACTTATTTTTCTGCTGCTGGTCTCTTGGCAGTGAGTTCTGGAAGGCATGGGCTATTACATACTTCTCTGTGTTTATTTGCTTAGTGTCTGTTTTCCCCACCAAACTCCATGAAGGCAGGGACAACAAGTGCTTTATTCACCTCTGTGTCCCCGATGCCTAGCACAAGACCTGACAACGTGGGTACCGACTTGAGGTGAAGAACTCAGCCATCTGGAGAACCAGGCTAAACAAATCTCAATTTGTCCTCCCTTTCAGTTCAAGATCTTAAAGGCTAATGTGCCCTTTAACCAGCATGACTCAGCCAAGTGATTACTCATTTAAGGCCGCAAAACTCCAGGTTTAGTGGGTGCAGTACTCCAAAGTATGGCCTTCAGGGGCCAGAAGAGAAACACCGTGGGGCTCTTGTCTGAACAATGTGCACTAACAAGACAATTCCTGAGGACAGCAGGCGGAATGTGCCCGGGGGTGGCCAGCATGCCTATTTCTACTTGGGGAAATTATTCAATGGAGCTGCAGTCACACCTTCATTCCTTTTAGTTCTTGTTCAACTAGAAATTGTTTTTCTTCTCCTACATGGGGAATTTCCTGAAGTCCTGGTCACATTCTCTGAGTAGGAGGGTTCCCAAGAGACCAGCAGCCAGCCCCTGTGTGTGCTGACAGGTGTGGCCCTGTTAGGCAGCAGTGTGATGGACTTCGGACCCCCCTGAAGACCACACACTTTAAAGCTGTTTGGGGACCTAGGAACACAAACAGAGCATTTAATCTTGGGGCCCTGACACTTTCTCAAGGTCAAAAATGTCACAGCACACTGCACTCCATTCCTTAACTCAGGAGAAAAGACATTGCAAACATGCAGGACTGAGGCCCATAAAACCAGCCCCTTTGGATTCTCTTGTGTGTCATTTCTATTTTTGATCCCCTGTTAAGTTTGGATGTTCTTTTGCTTTTTGGCAGCTGGCCAGTATGAGGATCCGAACCCTTGACATTGGTGTCATCAGCATCGTGCTCTAACCAATTAGGTGGTCTTTTCCTTTTTTTAAAACTTTTTATTTTGAAATAATTATGCAAGAAGTTGCCAAGATAGTACATAGAGGTGCTGTGTATTCTTCATCCATTTTCCTCAAGGTTACATCTTACATAATTACAGTATGACTAAAACCAGGAAAATGGCATTGGTATGATGTGTGTGTATAGTTCTATGTCATTTTCTCACCTGTGTAGATCCTGTAACTACTACCATGATCAATATGTGGCACTATTCCATCACTGAGAAGATCTCACTCATGCTACCCCTTTATAGTCACAGCCTCGCCCTCCCCCTGGCCATCCCTAACCCCTGGAAACCACTTATCTGTTTTCCATCTCTATGATCCTGTTATTTAAAAAATATTATATAAATGGAATTACACAGTATGTGATGTCTTGAGATTGGTTTTTTACACTCAGCATAATGCTCTTGAGATTCATCCAGATTGTTGCATGAGTTAACATTTTATTCCTTTTTACTAAGCGTAGGTTTATTGTGGTGGGTTACCATGGTTTGTCCAACTATTCACCTGCTGAGGAGCATTCTAGTTGTTTCAGTTTGGGGCTATTATGAATAAAGTTGTTATGAACAATCATATAGAGTTTTTTGTGTGGACCTAGGTTTTCATTTCTCTGGGAATGCAATTTCTGGATCATATGGTAAGTGTATGTTTAGTTTTTTAAGACATTGTCAAACTATTTTGCAGAGTGACAGTACCATTTTATATACCCATGAGCAATGTATGAGGGCCAGTTTCTCCACATCTATGCTAGCATTTGGTATTGTCACTACTTTTTATTTTAGCTGTTTTAGTATCTGTGTAGTGATAACTCATAGATTCTTAATATTCATTTCCCTAATGATTAGTGATGTGACTCTCTTTTCATGTGCTATTTGCCACCATATATTCTCTTTGATAAAATGTCTCTTCATGTCTTTTGCCTATTTTCAAATCAGATTGTTTTTTACTGTTGATATGAGGGTTCTTCACATATTCTAGAAGAAGTTCTTTGTCAAATATGTGGTTTGAAAATACATTCTCCCAGTCTGCAGCTTACCTTTTCATACTCTTGACAGGTATTTCATAGAGCAAAGGTTTTTAATTTTTGATATAGTCTAATTTATTGATTTTTATTTTATGAATCATGTTTTTGGTGTTAGATCTAAGAACTCTTCACCAAGAGCAGGGTCCTTAAGATTTTTTTCCTACATTATTATCTAAAACTTTTTTAGTTTTACGTTTTACATTTAAATATATGATTGATTTTGAGTTTATTTTCACATAAAGTATGAAGTTTAGGTCAAGGTTCATTTTTGTCTACGGATACCCAGTTTCTGCAGCACCATTTGTTCAAAAGACTATTTTTCCTCCATTGAATTGCTTTTGCTCATTTGTCCAAAATCAGTTGCCCATACATGACAACTATTTCTGGGTTCTTTATTTTGCTGCATTGAACTATGTGTCTATCCTTTCACCAGTATCACACAGTTTTGAGTACCATACCTGTATAATAAGTCTTAAAATTGGGTAGAGTTATTCAACCTTATTCTTCTTTTTCAAAATTCTATGTCCTTTAGCTTTTCATATAAACTTTAGAATAATCTTGTCTATATCTAGAAAACAGATTGTTGGCATTTTAGTAGTTAAATCGATATATCAATTTGGGAAATTTTTACATCTTTAATATGTTGGGACTTCCAATTAATAAACATGATATGTCTCTTTGTTTATTTAGATCTTCTTAGATTTCTTTCACCAGTGTTTGGTATTTTCAGCAAACAAGTCCTTTGCATGCTTTGTTAGATTTATTCCTAAGTATTGTTTCAAGAGGTGTAAATGGTATTGTATTTCTAATGCGATTTCCATGTATTTCTTGCTAGTGTGTAGAAATACAGTTGATTTTTGTGTGATCTTCTTATATCCTGTGACCTTACTGAACTCACTTATTAGTTCCAGGAGTTGTCTTATAAATTCCTTGGGAGTCTCCGTGTAGGTAATCAGGTTATCTGCAAACAAGGACAATCTTATTTCCTTCTTTCCCATTGTGTGTCTTTTATTTCCTCTTCTTGTCTTATGGTGCTTGCTAGAACTTCCAATCCTCTATTGAATAGCAGTAGTAAATGTGGAAATCTTTGCCTTGTGCCTGATCTGAGAGGAAGAACTTTTAAGTTTTTCACCATTAAGCTTAACGTTAACTGCAATTTAGTAGATGTTTTTGATTAAGTTAAGGAAATTCCCCACCTCGTCTTCTGAGAGTTTTTATTATAGTAGTGTTAGATATTATCAAATGCCTTTTCTGCATCAATTGATATGATCACATGATTCTACTGCTTCAGCCTTTTAATATGGTGGATAAAATTGAATGATTTTCTAGTACTGAAAAATCCTGTCATTCCCAGAATAAACCTCACTTGAGTATGGTGCATACTCCTTTTTATATATTGTTGATTTCTATTTGCTCTCGTTTTGTTTACAAGTTTTACATCGATATTCATGAGGGTTTATATTTTTCTTCTTTTGGTACTTTGTCTGGTTCTCGTATTAGGGTAATATTGGCTTCAGAAAATGAGCTGGGAAGTGTTCCCTCCTCTTCTATTTTCTGAAAGAGATTGTGCAGAAATAGTGTTAATTCTTTAAATGTTTGGTAGTATTCTCCAGAGAATCAAACTGGGCATGGAGATTTCTTCTCCAGGAGTTTTTAAATTATAAGTTCAATTTTATAATAGTTATAGAGCTATTCCAATAATCTATTTCATATTGAGTGAGTTATAATAGTTAGTATTTTTCCAGAAATTGATCCATTTCATCTAAGTTGTCAAATTGTTTGTGGATTTGTTCTTAGTATTCTCTTGTTCTTTTGATGTCTGCAGCATCTGTAGTGATATCTCGTTTCATTCCTGATAGTAGCGATTTGTGTTCTCTCTTTTAGTCTTTGTTAGTCTTCCTAGAGGTTTGTCAATTGTATCGGTCTTTTCAAATAACCAGATATCTGTTTCATTGATTTTCTCAGCTTTCCTGCTTTCTGTTTCATTGATTTCTGCTCTTATCTTTATTATTTCCTTCCTTTTGCTTGCTTTGGGTTTATTGCACTCTTCTATTTCATTTCTTGATGTGGGAGCTTAAATTATTGATTTCAGACTTTTCTAATATGAGCATTTAGTGCTGTATATTTCCCTCTCAGGCTAGCCTTAGCTGCAAATTTCGCTATGTTGTATTTTCATTTTTATTCAGTTCAATACATTTTTTTATTTCCCTTGAAACTACCTTTTTGACTCATAGCTTATTTAGAGGTTTGCTGTTTAATTTTCAAGTGTTTGGAGTTTTCCTGTTATTTTTATGTTATTGATTGGTAATATGGTTCTGTTGAGATCAGAGATCAAATTCTACATTATTTCAATTTTTAAAAAGTTGTTGAGGTTTATTTTATGACCCATTCTATGGCCTTTCTTGGTATATATTCCCTGGACACTTGTATAGAATGTGCATTCTGCTGTTGCTGGGCAGTGTTTTACATATGTCAATTACACTCCTATTGTTTGATAGTGATTTTGAGTTCTTGTATATCTTTGCTGATATTCTGTCTAGTTATTTGATCATTGTCTAGAGAGGAATATTGAAGTCTTAACTATAACTGTGGATTTCTTCATTTCTTCTTTTAGTTTAATCAGTTTTGCTTCAATATTTTGTAGCTCAGTTGTTTGATTCATGCACATTTAGAATGGGCATGTCTTTTTAATGGCTTGAGTCTTTTATCATTATATAATGGCTCTTTCTGTTCATAATAATTTTCTTTGCTCTGAAGTCTACTTTTTCTTATATTGATATAACCAGTCTTAACTTCTTGTGATTAATGTTTGCATTGTTTATCTTTTTCCATCCTTTACTTTCAACCTACCTATACCACCGTATTTTAAGTGAGTTTCTTGTAGATAGCATATATTGAATTGCGCGTTTTCATTAATCTACTCTGCCAATCTCTTTTAATTGGTGCATATATTTATTTACATTCGATGAATTATTGATATGTTATGGCTTACGTCTACCATTTGTTGTTTATTTTCTCTATTTTTTATTGTTCTTTTATATTTTTCCTGACTTTCTATGGGTTACTCAAGCACGTTTTAGAATTCTATTTTGATTTATTTAAAGTATTTTTTAGTGTATCTCTTTATATACCTTTCTTAGGTATACCCCTTTTCTCCTCTCCTTCTCAGATTACAATGACACAATATAAGCTTTTTTGTTATAGGCCCACCTGTCCCTGAAACTCTATTCGTCTTCTTAAACAGATGCAGTGAGACATAATTTACATGCCACACAATTTGCCCATTCAAATGTACAATTCAATCATTTATAGTATATTCACAGAGTTGTGCACCAATCATCACAATCAATTTTAGTATTTTTTTATTTCCTCAAAAAGAAATCCTGTGTTTTTTATCCGTTAACCTCCAATTTTTCTGCCACCACTCACAGTGCTAGACAACCATTAATATACTTTCTCTCTCCATAGATTTGCCTATTCTGAGTATTTCATATAATTGGAATCATACAATATGTGGTCCTTTGTGACTGGCTTCTTTCACTTAGCATAGTGTTTTCAAGGTTAATCCATGTTGTAGCATACATCCATATGTCATTCATTTTTATTGCCAAAAATTATTTTGTTTTATGGCTACACCATATTCTCCTTATATATTCATCATTTGATCGACATTGCGTTGTTTATACCTTTTGGCTATTATGAATAATGCTGCTATGAACATTCATGATGTTCATATGATGTTCTAATGATGGCAAGATTTTTTCTTGTGCGTATTGGTCATTGTGTATCTTCTTTGGAAAACTATCTATTTAGGACTTTTGTACATTTTTAATTGGGATGTTTGTCTTTTTATTATTGAGTTGTCATAGTTCTTCGTATGTGCTAGATACAAGTTCATTATCAAATATATGATTTGCAAAAATGTTCTTCCAATCTGTGGGTGTTTGGTTTTGGGGGGGTTGTTTGTTTGTTTGTTTGTTTGTTTTACTTTCTTAATGGTATTCTTTGAAGCACAACATTTAAAATTTCGATGACAGCCAGTTTATCTATGTTTTCTTTTGTTGCTTGTTCTTTGGTTGTCATGGCTAAGAAACCATTAGAATCAGCTAGTCAATTTCTGCAAAGAAGTTAGGTGGGATTTTGATAGGGATTTTGTGGAATCTGTAGATCAATTTGGAGAATATTGCCATCTCAAAAATATAAAGCCTTTCAGTTCATGAATACAAGATGTTTTTCCATTTGTTTAGGTCTTCTTTAATTTCTTTCAAAAATGTTTTGTAATTTTTAGAATAGAAGTTTCCATTTCCTTGGTTAAATTTATTTACATATATTATGTTCTTTTTGATGGTATTCTAAATGGAATTTTTTTTTTATTTCATTTTCAGTTTGCTCACTGCTACTGTATAGAAATACTACTGATTTTTGTATATTTGTCTTGTATCCTGCAGCCTTGCTGAATTGTTTCTTTAGGTTTTTTTTTTTTTTCTTTTACTAGATTCCTTGGGATCTTCTATATAGAAGATCATGTCTTCTGCAAATAAAATACTTTTACTTCTTTCCTTCAAATATGGATGCCTTTTATTTTATTTCCTTGCTTACCTCATTGCCCTGGCTAGAACCTTCAGTACAGTATTGAATAGAAGTGGTAAGAACAGACATCTTTTCTTGTTTCTGATCTTAGAGGGGAAGCATTCAGTTTTTCACCATTCATTATGATGTTAGCTTTGAGTTTTTCAGAGATGTCTTTTATCAGGTTGAAGAAGTTATTTTCTATTCATAGTTTATTTGAGCATTTTTATCATGAAAAGGTGTTAAATTTTGTCAAATGCTCTTTCTGCATTTATCGAGATGGTCATGCAGTTTTTGTCTTTTATTTTATCACTATTTTTTTTTATCAACTCTTTGTTGTTCAGACTGACTAATTTCTATTGTCTTATCTTTAAATTCATTAATACTTTTCTCTGTCCTATCCATTCTGTTGTTGAACCCATTCATTGAGTTTTTTATTTTGGTTATTGTATATTTCGGTTCTAAAATTTCCATTTCTTTTTAACTGAGACTATTTTTTAATTTGTTTAAGTATATTCACAGTTTCTCATTTAAGCATTTTTTATAATGGCTGTTATAAAATTCTTGCCAAATAATTTTAACAACTGGGTCATCTTGGTGTTGGTGTCTGTTGACTTTCTTTTTCATTCATGTTGAGATCTTCCAAATCTTGCTGTGACAGTTGATTTTCAATTGAAACCTGGACATTTGAGGTATTTTAAGACCCTGGGTTTTATTTAAATTTTGTATTTTAGAAGGCCTCTTCTTACACTGCTGTCATAGAGAAAGGGAGACACCATCTCATTATTGTCAGCATAGGTGGAAGTCAAGCCAGAGGTAGGGAGGAGGCTCTTTTTCACTTTGGGGCATGGTTAGGAGTTCAGTCTCTCCACTAGGTCCCTGCCGATATTACCCTGGCTGAGAGGGAGTGTGGCACTTTATTACCTTTCCCCACTGTCTCCCAATGTGGAGAGATGAACTCATTACTTCTGAGCAGTGGCAAAATTCCTAACTTTCCATTAGGATTTTTCTGACACCAACCCAGTGAGGAGAGCAAGAGTTATCTCATTATCATTGGTTGGAAGTAGAATCCCAGGATTCCCATATAATCTCCACTGGCAGAAAGGTGTGTGTGTGTGTGCAGAGTGGGGTGGGTATCTTTACCACAGAAATGAAAGTCCCACTTTCTGTGACACTCTCCACCAGGGCATTGAAGTGCCTTGTCACTGGCTAACAAGGGTGGAAATCTAGACTCTTGGCCTTTGCTGGAAGGGGTTGCAGCAGGGGGAGGGTGGAAGATGTTTGGCTGGAGTAGAACAGTTGTCTAAAAGTTTTCTGTCTTGCTAGACTGCTCTTTTCCTGGTCCTTTGGCTAAAGAGAGCAGGCTTTTCTTGGGGCTTTGTTTTGTCTAAAACCATTGGCATTTCTTGGTTCCCAGATTCTTTTGTACACAGTCTGAGATCTATGAGGCAAAAAGAAAACCCAGGGAACTCATCACTTTGTAATTTCTGGGGTCCTGAGGTCCCTAGTTGGTCTGTGATCTTTTCTCCATCGAAAGATGGAGTCTTCTTGTGTTTGTTTTACATATAATGTCCAGGATTTTCAGCTATACTTAGCAGGAAGAAAAACAAAAAGTATGTCTGCTCCATGTTTCAAGAAGTGGAAATCCCCCCACCCTTGCATTTTTAAAGACTGACTTTGCTACCTCTCTTAGAACCTCCGTGTAAGTTGCTTCATGTATGAGTGCTTTCATGGAACACTCAGTGCCTTGAAGTGTGGCTTTCAAACATCAGAGATTTAATGCAACGCTATGAACAAGTAGCTTCAGGGACTGCATTTACATCCCACAGCACACTTGCAAGTAATTTTAATAACTTGTCTGAAGGGATCTGGTAAATCTAGAATACATAGATATAATTAACAGATAGAAATTGCATTTATTTAAGGTATACAACCTGATGTTTTAATATACATATATGTTGTAAAATCATCACCACAATCAAGCTAATTAACATATCCATCACCTCACATAGTTGATATTTGTGTTTGTGTGGTAAGAATACTTAAGATCTACCTTCTTAATAAATTCCAAGAATAAAATACAGTATGTTTAACTATAGTCACTATATATTGTACATTAGATCTCCTTAACACATTCATCTTGCATGACTGAAATTCTGTACTCTTTGACCAACATCTTGCCATTTCTCTCACTCTCCAACCCCTGGAAACCATCACTCTCTATGAGTTTGACTATTTTACCATCCACATATAAAGGTGATCTCGTGGTATTTGTCTTTCTGTGTCTGGCTTATTTCACTTAACATAATGTCCTCTAGGTTTATTCATGTTGCCACAAATGGCTGGATTTCATCCCTTTTTAAGGCTGAATAATATTCCATTATGTATATATAATGAAATATTATATCTGTACATATATAAAATCATATATGTATATAAATATAAAATCTTTATATGTGTGTATATGTGTGTGTATACATCTTCTTTCTCATTTGGGCATTTATTGCTATAAACTTTTCTCTTAGTACTGCTTACATTGTATCCTATAAGTTTTGGTATATTGTGTTTTCATTTTCATTTGTCTCAAGATATTGATATTTTTTAAATCCCTTTTGATTTTCTCTTTGACCCAAAGATGTTCGAGAGTGTGATATTTAATTTCCACATATTTGTAAACTTTACCATTTTCCTTGGTTGGCAGGCCTGCTATCAAGGTAGTTGATGGGCATGTCTCCTCCCAGGTCCCTTGGTGGATGGGGCTGGTGGCAGAACTGCAGCCAAGGTCAGTGGGCCTACCACCCACGCACAGTCCTGCCTTCTAAGCATCCCACCTTGCTCTTGACCTCCAGCAGTGTTTTCAACCTCCTACTGGATCCTAAGGCTCCCACAGAAGCATGTTTATCTGCAGATAACTGCCAAGACATTGTTTCTTTGGGGGAATGAGGACTGGGGACCTCCCATTCCTCCATCTTGCTGGTGTCATTCTCAGGATTATATATTGAAAGTCACCATAGTTTACATTAACTGAACAAGGGCAATGAATAAGAAATAAAATCAAATTTCAACTGTCACTTATCTAATAAACTTGAGTTGAAACTTTTCCCCAAATTAGTAGACTCTCAGTTGATGCAAAAGAATAGTGATCTCAGGGAGTTCCCACAAAATTCTCATTTCTCTTCCCTTTTTCAGGTTATCGATTGAGTCCATTATCATATGTTACTGCCCCGGGTTCCCGTTGTAATCCACCTGAACTTACTAATATTCAGGAAAAAACAAACAAGCAAACAAAACTGAAATCTTGCCTAGTCTAGTTCTGCAAGAAATTAAGTCCCTTCCTGAATATTTCTAAAGGTAAAGAATTATAGATACCTACTCTCACTCTAAACTGCTTCTAGCTTTTTCTTATGATGTCTTATTCAGCTCAGCTTCTACTGTCTGTTGTGTTCTCTTGGAATTGGAATTGCTCTGCCCAGACATCAATATACCTTTTTTTTTTTTTTTTTTCGTTTTCCAGTATACCACTAATGCTCATGCAGTGCTGCATGGGTAACAGGATTCACTGAAGTTCACTGAAGATATGGGGCTTACAAAGGGGAACTATTGCAGAAGACAACAAGTAACAAAACTGACCATTCCTTCCTTGGGTATATCTTACCAGCTGGACCCCAACTCCTGACTGCTGAGCTCACTAGAGATAATCCAAAATCCCTAATATTAAATAATCTAAGCAGAGTAATTTCTCTCTTCTTGTCTTGACAAAGGCCAGGGAGCTTATTTATAACCAAAAGGACCATGAAAGTATTTTCTAAAAGAATTGTTTTTTTCCCTGAGAATAAATTCTACCTTTTCAAACACAAAATTGATTGAAGGCATTTTTTAACAGCATTTACCCAATACTTTAAAACGATCATGTTTTTTAACCAAAAAACAATTCATGTGGTCTGACCAGCTTTTTTCCCAGTGTATGAATATGTCCATTTGAAAAGCCTTTCAAAGTTTTAAATTAAATTTGATTGTAGTGCATGCTTAATAGAGCCTCAGTTTTCTCATCTATAAAACTGTGGACAATATTACCTACCTTACAGAAATATTGTGCTATATAAATGAGTGCAAAATACGTGAATACTATAGAGACCTAGCCCAGTTTCCAGCACACAGAGCACACTCAACGTGTTAACTGGCCCTATAATGAGAAGAGCAAAATTAAAAGAAATTGGGAGTGTCCTGAAATATTTGGGTGGGAGTTACCACACCTTACCAAATACATGTATCTCTTTCCATCTGTGGTGTATTTACTTTCTACACTGCAAGAATTTCTAGTTTCTCCAAGGATAAAAGGGATCTTGAGAAGGCCTCTTTCCAAAATAATCTTTCTTCTTCCTACATCACTCATCGCTACCTTAGCACATTACCTTGAGATTAAAGACATGAAAAAAAATCATCTCTTAACTTTTATTTTCATTTTTGAGGTACAGAATTCCATTGTTCTTTTCTTAACTTAGTGTACTTTCATGAATGTAAAAATATTCACAAGAGTTTTTAGGTTCATGTACAGCCTCACTTTCCCAATCTTTTCTCAGCCATTAATCCTGTGTTCTTTTTAAAAATGGAAGGATTATGACTAGGGAAAGGATAATATCCAGTAGCTTTCCCTTGAGTTAAACTAGAATTCCTTTTCACGTGCTAAATTGAGTCACCCTGCTAAAGCCCCAACCAGGACCTCTGATGTTTCTGTACTACTGAGCCCTTTGCACGGGCTGACTTGATGACAGCCATTTCCTGTGGGTCAGAGGGCTTTTAAAGCCATTTTTTGAACTCTTCTTTCCTGTGGTTTAGGTATAAATGGCAATTCCAAAAGGTGAGAGACAGTGTTCTAAGGAGGCTAATAATGGATGTTCAAAAGCCTTTTATTTAAAATCCTTAAATGTTAATAATATTCCTGTCTTAGTTTGGGCTCCCTCAAAATCAGAGCCTGAGACAGGACTTGGTGCAGGTGGTTCATTTGGGAGGAGATCCCAGGAAGCAGGTGTGGAGGGAAAGCAGGAGAGGAAACAAGGAAGGAGGAAAAGCTCCTCTGAGTGTGCATCGTCAAGGTGCTGCTGTGGGCAATGGGGGCTCGATTCTGCCGGGACCTTTGGCAAGTGCACAGAATGCCTTCCAGAATGTTCCATCCAAAGAATAAGAGGCTAGGCGTTTGTCCACTGGCTCTCATTCTTCACTGGTTAAAGGCGTCAGCTGGAGAGCTACCTCCCCGTACTTCCAGGTTGTACTTGCTTGAGGGCTGAGTGAGCTCCCAGCTTCACAGACAGCTCTGAGGCAGGAAAACAGGAGACTTGCTTCATGTTTGAGGGCATTCTCTCACACTGAACTTTCTACCGGAGCTGCATTAGAAATCATAGGTGGGCTGAGGGGATATGTCGCAGGGTGCCAAAAGCATTGGCCACAAGCTTATTGTCCCTTCTGAATGTACTGTCATAGTCCCCCACCCTCCCATGCCTACAGGGGCACTCCCCCACCAATGGGTTATCCAGTCATGGCAGTCTCGTCCAAAGGACACTGACGTGGGCGGTCACTGCTGTTAGCCTCCCCTGATTGCCATGGGGGCTCCAAGAAAAAGACCAGCCTCATCCATCTTCCTTCCGACCTGTCCCTTTGTCTACATCCTCCCTTGTACAGAGCACTCCTGTGTGTCTGGGAGGAGTCATGCAACCTCAAGTGTCCCCAGTGAAAGCTGCCATTCAAGAGAGCATTTCGGTTGACCACAGAGGAAGTGGCAGAGAATCCTCTGATTCTACCTAGAATGTCTCACCTGCCCACCTCACCCAGCTTGTTCACACTTAGCCCTGTGCCTGAGACAATCCCAAGGCTGAGTTCAGTGCCACCCTGTGCTGCCACTTACCAAAGGACCTGTCACACTTGTTTAATGTGTTGACTGGCCCATGCCCCATGTGCGTCGGGAGCTTGTGAGGATTATGCTGCATCTTCATTTCTATGTTCAGTACCTAATGCAGTGCCTGGGACACAGCAGGTTCTCTGCAAATACTTGTGGTAGCAAAGGAGGGAGGGATAATGGGAGGGAGGAGGGAAGTCAGTTTCTGGAAGATAAACTGATATGCTTCTATCATAGCTGCCAAAGAT
The DNA here is from genome assembly GCF_027409185.1 of Cynocephalus volans. NCBI lineage: Eukaryota > Metazoa > Chordata > Mammalia > Dermoptera > Cynocephalidae > Cynocephalus > Cynocephalus volans. The sequence goes on from NC_084470.1 coordinate 52,155,422, forward strand.
AAGTCATCTGATACGAGTGGGGATTTCCCAGAAGTAGCCATTTAAAGCAATACTTAGCTGAAATCTATTGCAAAATTCAGTAGTACTTTCTTAGGCACTTATTTGCCTTTATTATTTTTTTAAGAAAGAGATGCTGTGAGGGTCAGTGACTCAGACCACTAGGTGACTTGGCTGTCATTTCCTATGAGTCAGGCCTACCAGACAGCCGAGGACAGAGGTGAACAGGAAACTGGGCCAGAGAAAAACCAGAGAAACAGAGAGTCAACACAGATGTCGAGGAGCTTTTCCACACAGCCCAGCTCTCTCAGGCCAGAGGGGCAGACAAAGCCTAAAATGCCGGACAGTCACGCCCAGGTGACAGCAGCTCTATTCACCAGCTCGAGAGCTGTCCTCAGGAAGCAGGAGGGAGAACAAGTAGTAAATGCCCTGGGCTTATGGTCGTGTCCCTTCCCAGCAGAGCTCTGCCCAAATGAGGATGCAGGAAGGGTAGGTAAGAGACAAAAATGTGCTGTTTTTGTTATTTATTTGTTTGGGTAAAGAAAAAAAAAAGATGTGTGCACTCATTCCTTCATAAACTGTGAATTTTTCCTCCCTCTTCTGTTCCTGCATCGTCTCTCCCTACTCTGACATCTTAACAATCCTAATATTCGACTACTACACAGAATATGCAGCAGTGGACATCCATACGAATTGAGAGAAAGGAAAAGAAAAGTTTGCTGCTTTTCATTGAAAGTGCAAGCACAATGACGTGAGGCACCTTAGGACAGAAGAAGTTGCCACAACCCTGTGCCTCTTCACAGATCCTAGCAGCTGCCTGGGCTTGTCTGATTTAGCCTGCGGGGCATTCATGATATAAAGTAACTGGCAGAAGCACAAATGCAAAAGACCCTAATTACATAAATTGCTGAGTGTTGTGCACAGGAAACAACATATTACATTTGTAATACCACTTGCAGTGTACAAAGTGCTTTCTCCATATTCCCCATAATCTAACAACAATCCTGAAATTATCACTATTTACTGATGGAGAAACTGAGGCAGAGATAGGTTGAGTGGCATGCCTATGACACACAGCTATTACCAGGTGGATCCTGGCATTAAACTAGAGTTGTCTGGGCCTAAGCCAAGTGCTGTTTCCAGAGGCCTGCAGCAAACTCCCACCAACTGGTTACCTATAGCCTCCCATAACCTGCCTTCTGTCTCCTGAGCAGAGATGTTTATACTTCAACCCCAACATGCCAGTGACTATAGCGGATAATTACGCCGCTTGGAGAAACACCACTGTGTCCAAAAAGAGAGCTTGGTTTTGATAACTGTTTAGCTAACTTCTAGAATAAAGAGAGTGTAATATTAGGTAAATGTTTAGATGGAGTTAGAAAGAAACTTGGAGGGAGCTGAGTATTTATTAAAGGTCGTTGAATATGCAATGCTAAAATTGGGAAAAGAAAGCTTGGCGCAGGACACTTGGGCTCTTCCAGAGTTGGGAAGAGCCTAGCACCTGTGATACATGAATCTAGAGCCAGAGGAACCAGAAAATGCCACATACGAAGCTCCACGTGCTGCATGGGGCACTCAGCCTACAGACTTGCCTGATTCTATCCCTTGCCTCCTGTCCTCGTTGAGAGTGCTCAGTGCCTGGGGCCTTTCTAAGAAGAAAGGTGTCAACATGTGGGGCTCTGATGCCAGTCACATTGGTCTTCCCCTGCTAACACAGGACTGTGTAGAGGATGAGAGAAGTTCTGGCATGCTCCAAGGCCACTTGTGGGGGCAAGCCACTGCAGAGGCAGCAAGAGGCATGCTGGGGTCAGCAGGGTAGCCTGGCTCTATCCAGATTCTAGGCAGGTTGAAACAGAAGAGAGAGGGTAAGGATGGGGTGTCAGCTGGAGCCCTGGACATTGCACTGGCCCACGGTTTTAAACCATTGGCAAATGCTGACAACTTTCAAATGTATATCTCCAGCCCAGACCACACTTCCTAGCTTGAGACTCATTAGTTGACATCACACACTAGGGTATGTCATAGAATCTCAAACTTAATATGCTTGCTATGGAACCCGAAATCCACTCCTCTAACCAAACATCCATCAGTTACTTGAGGCAGACTCTGGGCGTTGTCTCTGAGTTTCTCCTGCTCGCTCGCACATGCAGTTCATCACCACATCCTGGTGCGCTCCCAAATCCATCCACTTCTTTTCGTCTCCAGGGTCATCCCCCTAGTCCTAGCCCCCACAGCCGCCTACCTGAATCCCTGAATTCACATCCTTAATGGGCTTCCCACTTCTACTCTGCTCTCACATAGCAGTCAGAATGACCTTGCCGCAGTACAAGGCATATTGTCATTCCTTGGCTCAAAACCCTCCAACGGCTTCAGAACGGAATCGAAACTCTAATGGAGCCAGCAAGGCCCTGCAGGGTCTGGCCCCGGCTACGTTGCCAGCTTCACTTCAAACCCCCTTTCCCCAACTTACAATATCCCAACCCCTTCAGTTCCTCTGCAAACAAATCCTATCTCACTTTAGCATCATCACAGTGCTGTCCCTCTGTCTGGAATTCCTCCCTCTTCCCTGCCTTTTGCGGTGCTATTTCCTTCTTATCCATTCAGTCTCAGGTTAAGTGCCACTCCTCAGACTTCCTAGAGGCCTTTCCTGAACACATACTCAAAAAAAAAAAAAAAAAAAACCTTCCTGTTATTCTCTCTCAGAGCACCCAGTTATTTTCTTTCCTAGCAAATATCATGATTTGTTATTTTATACTTATTTAGTTTTCTTCTTTGATGCTTGGCCCTGTCACTAGACTATAAGCTTTGTGGTGGGGTGGGGGGGCGGGGTATGTCTGTTCTGTTTACCCTGTATCCTAAGAGCCCAGTACAGTGCCTGGTGTATACGTGGTCAATAAATAGTTACTGAGTGAATGAATAAATCAGTTTTAAATGAATATGTAAATTTAAAGATACAGCAAACGAATTTGTTATTTATGCTCTCAAGAGAGCCTCTCTGCCTGCCTCCAATCCCTGATTCTCCTTGGTCCACCATTGGCTCTGAGCAGCCCATGTAATTTAATGCTACATCAGGGTGGCTGTGCTGTCAGGCAGCTCAGACAGAAGTAAGACAAATCCCTCCCTCCAGCCATGAGCCACAGCCCTTCCCTTCTGTCCTTCCTCTCCTCCTTTCTTTCTTTATTCATTCAACAGATGAGCCTGTATGTAATAAACACAATCATAACATGATAATAGCTACATTTATGGAGCTTTTGCAATTTGTTGGGCACAGTCCTTTTTCTAAATTTTTTTGTTTAGTCCTCTGTAGAACCCTATGATGCAGTTTCTAGTATCTGTTCCATTTCACAGAGAAAAAAATTAAGACTTGGTGAGTTAGGTGACTTTCTCTAGGTCACATGTTAATAACTAGCAGAACCAGGACATTTGGTTGATGCTATAGGGCTCATGCTTTAACCCACAGGCCACACTCCTTCACAAATGTTTGTGCAATTCCATGTACTTTAAGATTCAACCAACAACTACTGAACTCCCACTTGTCAACGTGTTTGCATTCACCTTCATATTTTATTCCCACAACAACCTTGTGAGGTAGGTCTTTACTACTCTCATTTTTGCAGAAGGGGGACTGAGACCCTGATTGTTGAATCACCTTCACACAGTTCTTTGTGGACGAGCCGGGATTTGATGCAGCTCCCTCCCTCGAGGGCAAGTGTTCTTTCTGCTCCCGCATGTTTTGCTGCTCTTCCTGGAAAGAAAGGAGCAGAGAGCACCAGGACTCGTGCCTGCGTGCGCCGTGATCAGTGGGACTCGTGCAAGCACACGCTGTGAGCAGTGGGGTGTAGCCTATTGGATAAACTACTCCCAGAAGAACCCTGTTGTTCTTCCACCTCAAAAGTGGCTCAGGAAAGTCATGGTATGGGGAGAGGGCCTGGGCTTTGGAGTGAGACAGATGTCCGTTTAATTCTCAATTTTGTCCTCCACTAGCCGGGTGGCCTCAAGCAATCTACCCAACTCTCTGAGCCTTTGATAACACTAAGAAAGTGGGTCCTGGTACCAACATCATGGAGATTTGGGGGGAATTAAATAAGATCACACAAAAGAAACCCTTAATACAGGGGTCAGTACGTGGTAGGTTCCTATTAACCAGCTTGGTATTTTTAACTTCCTGCCCAGTGGGTTCTCAGGCCCCAAAGAGGAGACACTATAATTAGGCTATTCTGCTGTGGAATTCCTCAGAGCCTCATGCCTCTCTTTTTTCCTCCAATTGTCTCTCCCTTCCTTTCCCACCCACAATGTGAAGCTGACTGTTCTGTCTGCAGGAAATATGTTAAATGAGACAAAGTTTGTGTTAGCGCCTCATTCCATGAGCTCTGCTGGCATGTTCCTCTTGTCTGGTCCTTGGGGAGTGTCTAAAATGTGGTCAGGTATGCCAGCAGACAGTGTCACAGGCATGACACACACAGTCAGTAGAAGGGAAATTTCATTTGCATAAGTGCACATACGGGCACAGATTTTAGAGACACAGGTCCACATCCCCACACGGCTACCGGCTGTGAGCCCGAGGCCATGTTATGCACTATCTCCAAATGTCAGTGTCCTCATCCACAAAACTTCCAGGACTCTTATTAGAATAATGAGAGGCAATGTTTTGAAACACCTAGGACAATGTCAGGCACACTGTAGGTATTTCATAAATGAACTATTTTTAGAGTATCTAATACAGTGCTTGGCATCTAAGACAGGAATTGACAAACAACAGCTAGCCCACAGGCCAAATTCAATTCACCACCTGTTTTTATAAATAAAGTTTTACTGAGACACAGCCATGGCCAATTGTTTATATCATATTACCTATGGCTATTCTGTCCCTACAACAGCAGAGTTGAGCATCTGCAACAGTGAGCACATGACCTATAAAGCCTAAAGTATTTTCTATCTAGCCCTTTGCAGAAAAATTTTGCTGATCACTGTTCTGAAACATACTCTATAAATGTCTGGCACACAGCTGATGCTCAATAAATATTGGTTGAATGGAATATACCCTTACCTCCCTATATCATACATAAAGTCAGTCATCATATATGAATGCTAAAATTCCTTTCAACAAACTCACCCCAAAATATACATGCCCCTCACTCACGTGCTTGGCTGAAGATGTGGGTCTTTCTTAATATCATCTTTTTGGGGCAGGTGTCCTTTGGCCTGTACTCAGATCTTTCCATGTTTCCTGAGCACCCTGTGTGGTGTTACCTTGGGCTCTCCTGGATTCCCAGGTGCCTGGGCCTCCCTGCTCATGCCCAAAAAAGGGAGTGGAGAGAAAACACTGAGCTTTCTGTTTTTAGTGTGCTCTCTTTATACTTGATGTCTCCTCTTTCTCACTGGCTTCCCTCTCTGACTCTTCTTTCTTTAGCCAAAAATTCTCTTTAGGTTTTTCTTTGAGTTTATCTTCCTCAACCATCCTAACTGTCCTTCCTACAGCACTGATTCCTACTGATGACAAAATGGTAGTGTGGTTAAAAAAAAATCATTTTTCGTAATTGGGGAAAAACTTTAAAAATTTGCACCTTTCCTTACTGTCAATTCCTTCCTTTTCTTCCTGAAGCCAGAGGCTGCTGTAGACTCCAGGGTATAATGGCCAGAATAGTCATGGGGTCCTCTCAGCAGCTGCTCACCTACTGCAGCAGTTGGGATTTAGTTCAGCTCTGTTAATAGAGAAACAAAATGATAACAGCTTAAACATCAGAGAAGTGTAATTGTCTCTCATGTAAAAGTCTGGAGGTGGGTAATCTAGGGCTGTTCTTCCCTGTGAAGGGCTTAGGGATCCAGGTTCTCTCACCTTGCCACTTTTCCTCCCCAGGATGAGACCTTCATCTTCACAGCCAGAGGTGGGAGTTGAAGCTCCAACCATCACCTGCTCATCCTCGGTAGCTGAATTTAAAAAAAGATGAAGGAAAAGGAGCAAAGTGTATGCACCAATTGTTTAAAGGATGGTTCCCAACAGCTGTCACCTGCTACATCTGCTAATATCTCATTGGTCACATGGACACACTTAGCTGTATGGGAGTCTGGGAAATAGAGCATTTATCCAAGAGGTCCTATGCCCAGATGAAAATGGGGGTTCCATCTACTAAGAAGATAGGGAGAACAGGTACTGGAGGAAAACCAGTGAATGTGCGTTCCTTAGGATTGGTTATAGCTACAAATAGCAGAAGCCCAGTCTTCAGTGGTTTAAGCCACTAGGATTTTTATTTTTTTAATTATAAAGCAGTCCAGAGGTGGACAGTCCAAGGCCTGACTAAGCAGTTAGTTCACCCTGTCACGGAGGACCCAGGCCTCTGCTCTGCCTCTTGAGTGTGCTGGCTTTATTTCCACAGGCTGTGGTCTGAAGGTGACAAGATGGCTGCTGCAACTTCAGGTTTCGTATCTTCATGCTCTTCTCCAAAGACAGAAGGCAAGAGGTGGTAGGAGAGGGCTTTCTGCTTGTGATGCCCTCCTTTTCGTATACTCCCAGAAGTCCCTAGAAGCTTTCCCTTCCATCTGCTTTGCCAGCTCTGGGTCTCATGCCCACCCCTAAGCCAATCACTAGCAAAAGGGAATGGTGTTGCCGAGACTGGCTTACATGACTTGCTGCCTGCACAAAATCAGGACTCCGTTAGCCAAGGAGAAAAAGGAAACGACTTGTAAATAGAAATGCAATAGAACAATCCACTGTTATCTGGGAGGGGAGACAAATAGTCATTGTTCCCTCCCCCCCCCCCACCTCTATGAGCATGATACTTGGATTCTTCCTGGATAAAAGGCAAAGGGTGAATTGAGCTTTTCTTATAGCTGCTATTTGTTATCAGCATGTTTTGTATCATTACAAAATATGGAATTAGAGGTAAAACCTGCTCCATGAATCTTTAGGTTTCAGCTTTCAGTTCAGAACTCTGCAAGGTGCTGCCTCCACAATGCTCAGAGCTATTTTCAGGTGAATGTTCTGGACAGAAAAAGCAGCTTCCTAAAAATAATTTTGCAGTGGCAATCATACATCTCCTGGAAATGATACACCTTATCTTGTTGATAGGGTCTGCAATCCTTTGGCAGGGCCATCAGCCCTACCCAGACTGCTGGTGATAATGAGATTAAATTCCTCTCCACTGAAAATAGTCCTCATCATTCCAGCAGAGCCCAAACAACACTTTGCAATGTTACCCATCCAAGCATGACATTTGAGAAGTGGCAGTGGGCAAAACACATCTGGATTTGCAACATAGGGCTGGAGGCTTAGCATGATAGACAACTTGGCTCACTCAGATTTCATCCAGATTCCTCTCCTAGAGAAAATAAAAGGGAAAGTGATGTTCCTTGGGTCCCTACCATGTGGTGGGTGTTTTCTATGTATTGTTTATTGAAATGCCACAACCATAAATAAAGTTGGTCTTGCTCCTGTCTGCAATCTCCCTCACAGGCTGGACATGGATGGGACTAGATAGCTGGATTTGGGGCTTAGGACTTTGGGTCTGGGACTCTGAAATTAGGCATCCAGAATTGGAAAGCACCAAAGGGTGTACACAAGACAAATTCCCCAGTAAACACCAAGGGTCCAAGTCTAAGAACAAAACAGTACTGAGGAGAAAGGGAAAAAAGGTCTTAAATCATAGAAAGACCTGGTAGATTTTTATAAACAACACTCAAGGGCATGTATGGTACAGGAGTAGCCTTAAAAGTTTTGGTTGGGGAAACAATTGTTACCATTTCATAGGGGGCAGGTGAAGTTCAGAGGGGCCTATACATTACCCCAGATGACACCATTAGCAGGTAGCAGAGCTGGCATCTGAGCTCTGGCTTAGCACTGGTCCCAAATCACTGCTCTTTCCACTGAATCACACAGCTCAAGGATGACAGGAGCCACCTGGATGTGATACAGAACAACCTTGCTCCTGATGCCAGACCCTTGGGGCTGCAAGTGTTGCCACCACCCAGCCAGTGGAAATTTAACTCCTTGCCCCCTCTTGGTTCTGGCCTAATTTCTCTGCCCTTACTGTCCCCAGCTCCCCATAAGTGAGTCCTCTGATGCCTCCAGCTACGGGGTCAGCGTTAATCTCAACAGAGATAAGAAGCATGACTGTAAGACTGCAACCCTTTAGAATTGCATTAAGAGATGTATTATGAGGATACTTTCAGCAGAAAGTTACCAAAATAAAACTTGAACCAACTTAGATAAAAATAGGGATTCACTGGAAAGACACTGGAGTAGCCAAAGCAAGGGAAAGACATCAGTGAAGCTGGGCCTCAAGTTCTCTCTCTCTCTCTCTATCTCTCTCTCTCTCTCTCTCCCCCCCATCTTTCTCTCCTTCTGCTTTTCCCTCTTCTGTTGCAGAATGCTCCTAACCAGGGTAGAAAATAGCCAGTGACGTTTCCTAACATCTTACAGCTTCTAATGCCTGAAATACCATCTCTCGTCCCTCATTTTCAGTCCCCCAAAACCTCTGAGAAAGAACTTGGATTTTCCTAACTTGTGTCAAATGCTCACTCCTGGGAAAATCACCCACAGCTAGATAGGCCTGTGGACAGTAATGGGGGAGGGGCCTCAAGGTCACAGAACACAGACGTAGCCACTGGGAGCCCTTTCTTGTGTATCATGGGACATTCTCAGGGGATGATTGTGAGTACAAAACCCACCTCGAGAGGTGTCTGCTGTGACACCATCTGCAGACCTAGGGTTTGGGGGTCAATTAATCGATGCTTACTTGTCTCCTGCACATCCAGGAAAGCATCTGCCTATTGGCAAAGGGAGACATTAAAGGAATTCATCCATCTCTGCTTAGACTTTAATGGGAGAAATAATCTCCCCTGACAAATCAAAACTCTAGCCCTGGGTCTTGTATATGTTTGGAATCAAAATTTACACTATCTGCTAGTTGAGGATCCCATAAGCCAAAAAGTTAACATGAAATTTAGCCAGCAATGTCCCAGAGAACTTGTCAGAAGCAACCATAAAACAGCTCTGGAGTTATACGTCCCAAGTTATATAAGATTTCTTCATGGAAAGACAGCACCTGCTAAAGATAAGCTCACAAACAACAATTAAAAACCATGTTAGGAAAAAAGCTTACATTAGCAAGAGTCAAAACATGCAAAAGGAGGATTAGAGACTCCACAAAGTTGGGGCTAACAACATTCTGTAGCACCAACCATAGCCCTGAGGACTTAATAATATTCTGAAAGGAAATAAGAAATATGTTAAAATTATGAGAAATAAAAGGAGAAATTAAAACCCTAAGAATAAGATACAAAGAATACATATATCTGAAAAAATAAATAGAGCTTTGTAAACAGCTTCATTGAGGTAAAATTAATACTAAGCTGCACATATATAAAGTGTACAATTTGTTAAGTTTGTATATCTATACACCAGGGAGATCATTCTCATAAGGAAGACGGTGAGCTTATCCACTGCTTAAAGTTCCCTCCTGCCACTTGGAATCCTTCCCCTCACCCCTCTCCACACCCTTCTTCAAGTAATCCCTGATTTGCTTTTTGTCACCATAGATGAATTTGCATTTTCTAGAGTTTTACATAAATGAAATTATATAATATGTACTCTTATTTGTCTGGATTCTTTCATTTAGCATAATTATTTTGAGATTCATCCATATTGTTATATAAATCAATAGTTTATTTCCTTTTATTGTTGAACAGTATTCTGTTGTATGGATATACCACAGTTTGTTTATCCATTTACCAATTGATTGACACTTGAATTGTTTACAGTTTTGAGATATTAAAAATACAGTACACATTTATGTACAAGTCTGATGTTCCTGGCACACTTCCATCCTGGTATAACCAAAACCATAACAAAAACAGAATTCTTCCTTTAGTATTTCTTATGGCTATTTGTTCAGCCTATTCTTGAATATCTGCAATAACAGGGAGCTCCCTAACTTAAAAGTACCATGCTTCATTTGGGAAGACTCTGACTCATAAAATATTGTTTCTTATTTTGAGGGGAAAAAAAATCTTCCTCCCTACACCCTCCATCCATTTGACCATGCACATGGCCAGGGAGAATTACACAGAAAGTTCTGAACAGTTTCAGGCAGCATGGAAATAACCACATTCGCTCAGACCATATTTTCCACCAAGCATGTTATAAATCTTGTTCATGGAAGAGGTTCTCTCCTGCTCCTACTGCTGACTCTTCAGCATGGAGGAGTCACATTGCTGGATGGAGGCTCAATTAGTGAGTGTAGCTGGGGATCCATCTGCAGAACAGGAAGCCTATTGCGGCCAGCACAGTGAGTGGTCCTCACCACTATCGAACACCTTGGGAAAATCACTCCTCGTGCTACCAGAGGAAAGGAAAACCAGTATCTGAGACTCTATTCAGAACATGCTCCTCCAACAGGGATGAGAAAGCTGTTGAACCTTGGCTAAGATACATGACGGAGCTACTATAAGTCAGAGATAACCAAGTTTAAAATATGCCAGACGTTGATGGGCTGGCTTAGAGGTCCAGCCTTTGAGGTCTTCTGTGCTTTCAAAGAAAAGCAACCCTACCTTATACCATTAGTAAACATGACGTTGAAAAAGTAGGAGGAAGTGGGTCTTTACTCCAGAGAGTGAGGGAAGGTACAGTAGTAGCATCAGCCATAGCCCTGGGGACCAGCACAGATCAGTGGTTCTCAACCAGGGGTGATTTTTCTCACAGGGAACATTCAGCAATATTTGGTTATCACAACTAGAGGGGAGAGAGAGATGCCATTGGCATCTAGTGGGTAGAGACCAGAGATGCTGTTAAACATTCTAAAATTCAAAGAACAGTCTGAAACAACAAGGAATTATCAGTCCCAAAGAGGAAAAACCTGGTATAGATGAAGAAGGACTCTAACAGGTAAAAGCCTACTGGCAGCTTGATAGTTTTCAAGAAGCTAGATGGGGATATTCTTTAACAAGTTCTCAAGCACAAGGTGCTAACGTGGGCGTACACCCTAATGCTAGTGCTTATAAGTCAACTCACTCATTCCCTGTGTATTAGTCCATTTCTGTTGCTTATAACAAAATACCCAGCACTATGTAATTTATAAAGAAAACAAAATTGATTGCTACAGTTTCAGAGGCTGGGAAGTCCACAGTCCAGGGAACACATCTGGTGAAGATCTTGGTGGTAGGTTTACAGCAATGCGGGGGTCTCACATGGCAGAAAATGGTGGGGCAGAGAGCATGAGAGAGCAACCTCCTCATTCACTCTCCTTTTGAAGCCCTCAGAACCACGTCCCTGACCACCATTATTAACCCATTCACTACTGCACAGTCCTATAATATAATCACCTCTTCAAGGCCCCACCTTTCAATTACCATAATAGGGTTTTCCCACCCTCAACAGTTACAGTCAGAATTAAGCTTCTAATAAATGAATTTTGGGGACAAAACTCAATCAATCCACAGCACCCTGTAAAAGAGTTTACCCAGAAAACACATCATGAGCTTGCTTTCTGGCAGCAAGTCAAAGCAAAGGGAGAAAATTTGATTACAGTAAGAGCCTGCGCTGCAAGAAGCTTGACACACCGAGTCGTAGTTGGATTCTCCAGAAGCAGATCCGGAGATGAGAACTTGGTAAGAGAGTGGGTCCAAGAAAACAGAAGATGAGGAAGCCAAGCAAGGGAGCGATCTCAGGCCAGGCCCCACAGAAGACAGCTGCAGCCTGATCCTGCAGGGGAGCTCTGGAGTGTAAGTTACGCCTCAGAAAAAGAAAAGGGCTTGAATCCTCCCACGCATTAGTCATTGCTCAAGGATCATGGTGGAGAAGTAAACTCCCAGGAATTTCCAGTGTGGCCTACAGGTGGGCCAAGTGATGTCCAGCAGCCTGAGGGAATCCTCCATAACAATCCCACAGATGCTGTCTGCTGGAAGTGGAAAAATATCCAAAGACAGGGAGCACACAAAAATGGTAAAATGAGATCTGAGGAGATCTGGGTGGATCACTGACATTGTCTGCTGCACACTTATTTCAGCTGAGGCTACAGGCCCAACCTCAATACCGGGTATTTAAGGAGTGCCCCCATGTCCCAAGCACAGCTGCAAGGACACGCACCCGTTACCTGTGGGTCTTTCCTCCACCATCCTAGGTGCGAATGTTGCAATTGCCAGCTTAGAGCCTGCACCTGTTACATTACAGGCCTCTACTTATGCTCAGATCTGGTTTGTGTGTTTCCTAGACCTCCATTACATCGCTTTTACTGGTTTAACCCCGATGTCAGAAAATCCCATACTCTGTTGTCCATAAGCCTGGTCCTAAGCTTCAGTCTTTTGGGGCCTGAACTCTGAATCTGTTGAGGGTCTACCACACCCTTGTTCTAGAGAGGAATCAGATGGCCCTGTCCACTGTGGCTTCAGCAGCGCTTAGTTAGCCCAGCTAGAGGACTCCTATCCATGCGGGTTCATCACTCTCATGCTTAGACTACCACCTGCTGCCTCTGCTGTTTTGGACCCTCCTAATGTCTATGCAAAGTCTGGGTCACCCTAGCAAGCCTCTTCCCTACAGTACTGTTCATACCTGAGTCCTCATTCTTCCCATTCTTCCCTCGTGTTCTCTGAGTCCTACAAGCCTGTGTTTCTGAGGTCTCCACGTGTCTCACCCCAACTCTGTCTGATTTTTTAACAACTGGGCACCTACCACCTTTACCTTGCTCTGCATCCAGGCTGGATGATGTAAAGGGATGAAATCACAGCCAGATTTTTTTTATAAGCAAAGAAACTTATAATTAAAGGGAAACAAAAGGTTATTTTTCAAAGAAGAGTTACTGGGATTGAGCAACCATCTGCTTCACTCTGTCCCTATAGACCCAGCCACTGAATGACCTTTCTTAAAGGTCAAAGTCTTTCTGAAAGTTTTAGTTTATGCAATACAGAGGTCATACATATCTTTAAATTTCATAACTCTAATATTTGCCTGACCCTACTGTTAACAAGAACTTACATCCTTTCTTGAATTAAATAGATGAATAAATATACAGTGATTTATATCAAGATAGATTTATATTAAGAAATTCTTCCCTTGCACTCATTTTGCAGAAATCTATATGGATTTTTCATCAAAATCTTTTGACTAGTCATGCTGAATGTTAGAATCTATTCTAAACCACCTGGAATATTATCAGATGAGCAGCTCCTGGATAAGTTATAGGGCCAACATATCACAAAAATTGTCTTCTATAATCATACAGAGTTTTCCTTCAAAAGTCATTCTTCAGGAGAAGGCAAGTCATTTTTACAGCTTATGAATAAGCCAAATTGCTGAGACAAGTTTTATTACCTGCCACCCACCCACACCTATAAAGGGACCTGTCAATTGACACCGTCTACAGTGTCAAGCCACACAGTTAATGACATTAGTTGATCATCCTATGGGCTGTGTCTTAGAGAAGCTAGCCCAGTGTAATGTGGGACCAGCACAGCAGGTGGCTCAGAGACATTTGATCCTCTATGAACTAGTTGACCTCTAATATATCTTACACTCTGATATTGCCAGTGGTAAGAACATAATGTACTTGCAGAGATTCAGAAGTGTCTTTAATGACTTTGTTGACTTATATCACCTTCCAGGTAGGATGGTCTTCAAAGTGAGTCAGTTGGCACTGAACTAATTTAATTCAGCAATTCTTGCTGTTTGTGGAAGAACAAGATCTGAATCAAGCAGCCCCAGATAGGCTTGAAACTCATGTCTTGTCTTTGGCCAAGTGGGCAAATGACTACACACACATCACGTCTTGTCTTTGGAGCCAGCCCACTGTGGATTATCTTCGGTGTTGCAAACAGCATCTGCTTTGACCAGATACCTTCAGAAGATGAATTGGCCCAGAATGTTCTAAAATTCACAACCTAAGCAGCAATTTCTCAAAACACTTTTTTGGTAGCAGAAGGGGCACAAATTATTAATATCCAGCTTCGGCAGCAGTAGTTCACAGGCTGCAGATTCCATTTGTGAAATTTAAGTCTCTGAGCAGTGACTGATGGTCCTTGGGAAAAGTGCACCTTCAGTAATCCCACACATTCAGCTGTCTTAGTCTTCCTTACAGCAGGGCCTGCAAAAAAACTCTAATATGGCATGTGTTTATGTCCTGCTGACCCAGCAATGTAAGCAGAGTGAGGGTCCTAATGACCGCAGTCATTTATATCTCAGTGGCACAAGCCTATACCTCATGTAAAATCTGCCCACCCCCTGTTCCTCCAAACTGCAAGAGTCCCACATGCGCTCACGAACTGTTGTCTTTTCCTCTTCTCTGTTCCCATCATTAATGCTCACTAGGGAGGAAGCCACCTAAGGGTAGTGCCCACCACTGCCTTTCTTCTGGGGGACCCAATTATCTTAGTTTGGTTTCCACAGGAGCAAACCCCAAGACGAGGATTCAAGCAAAATTGCCTTACTTGAAACATAATCCCAGGAGTGGAGAATCAAGCAGGGAAGAGAAGGAAGCAAATAACAGACATGTTATCAAGCCAGCCACCATCTCTTGCAACTGCAGTCTCATCCCAATGAGGGACTGTGGGAACTCATGTAGAAAGCGCACCTCAGAGTGGGCCCTCTGCCCGCAGGTGTGTTTATACACCAACTCCCATCAGTCGTTATTTGAGGCTGCTGGGGGAAGGGCTTAGTTCAGGCCAGAGAAAGCCCCCAGGCAACTGGCAGCCTGGCTCGTGTGTACTACAATAGTGAGGCCCAAGAGCCTCTTAGGCGTGGGGCACCCACAGCATCTGTCTCACCAGTACCCACAGCAAGGGTGGCATTTCCTGGCTGTCCCTGACCTGAAACTAGGTGGACCGCATTCCCTGCAGGCCTTACTGTGCCAGCGTACACATGTGAAAGGATGTCTGTAAGACACATTCCTAGAAGTGGAATTGCCTGTTTTAAGGAGTACAGATTTTTTAAATTTTAAGATACACTGCCAAGTTGCCTTCCAAGAAGCGTTCATCAACTGATACTCTGGCCTGCAGTGTATCTAAATTCCCTTTACCCTGCTTTGTGGGATGCTGATATTTTCTATCATGGTGAAATATGTCAGGCTGTGGTCCTCACTTTTTTTTTTTTTCTCATGTTTTTAGGTAAAATTTACATGTAGTAAAATTTACCCATTTTATTGAACAGCTCTGTGAGATTTAACAAATGCATATAATTGTGTCACCACTGTAATTGAGATAAAAATCCATTACTTAAAAAAATACACACGTCTCTTTGTAGTCAACCCTTTCCCCACACCAGGCCCTTGGCAACCATTGATATGTTTTCTGTTTCTATATTTTTGCCTTTTCCAAATTACTATTAAATGGAAAAATAGAACATATATCCTTCCAAGCATGGCTTCTCTAATGCAGCAAAAGGCATTTGCAATTCATCCATGTTGTTGTACATATCAATAGTTCACTCCTTTTTGTTACTGAATTTGCAGTTTGTTTATCCATTTATCTATTGAAGAACATGTGCGTTATTCAAGTTTTTGATGATTATGAATAAACATCCATGGACAGGTTTTTGTGTCAACACAGTTTTCATTTCATTTGGGTAAACACCTATGAGTGATATTATAAGAAACTGCCAAGCGGCTTCCAAAGTGGCTGTATCATTTTGCATTCCAACAAACAGTGTATGAGAGTTTTACTTCCTCCACATCCTCATCAGCATTTGATATTAATGGTGTCTTTCTTTCTTTTTTTTTCCTTCTGTCTTTCTATGTATTTGTTTATTAGCCATCCTGATTGTTTTATAGAGGTATCTAGTGATTTTAGTTTGCATTTCCCTAATGACTAATTATATGTGTTTGTTTGCTATCTACATGTCTTTCTGGTAAAGTGTCTGTTCAATTCTTTTGTCCATTTTTAACTGGGTTGTTTGTTTTCTTAGTGTTGAATTTTGAGAGTTCTTAATATATACAAATACTCTATCAGATATGTGATTTGCAAATATTCCCTCCCAATCTATAACTTGGTCTTTCATTCTCTTAATGTCTTTCAAAAAACAGAAGTTCTTAATTTTGATGAAGTCTGATTTATTATTTTTGTTTTATGGATCTTGTTTTTGGTGTTGTATTTGAGAAATATTTGCTTAACCCACATTCACAAAGACTATATTTTATATTTTCTTCTAGAAGTTTTATAGTCTTAAGCTTTACATTTAGATCTATGATCAATTTTGAGTTAAATTTTGTTTGTGATGTGAGGTACGGATCGAGGGTTTTTGTCTGTTTGCATAGGATTGTCTAATTGTTCCAGCACTCTGTTGAAAAGACTACTCTTATTCCATTAAATTTGCCTTTGCAATTTTGTTGAAAATCAATCAAGCATATATATATGGGTCTATTTCTGGACTTTCTATTCTGTTTCATTGATCACCATGTCTGTCCTTTCTCAAATACCACACTCTCTTTATCACTGTAGCTTTATTAGAAGTTTTGAAATCCAGTAGTGTGAATCCTCCAACCTTGTTCTTTTTCAGAATTGTTTTGGTCTTTTTAGTTCCTTTGCATTTTTATATACATTTCAGAATCAGTTTGTTAATATCCACAAATAAGCCTGATGAGATTTTAATTGGAATTGCATCGAATGTATAGATTAACTTGGAGATAATTCACATCTAAATATACTGAGTCTCCCAATTCATGAACACAGTTTATCTCTATTTGTTTAGTCTTCTTTTATTTCTTTCATGAGTGTTTTGTAGTTTTCAGCATACCTATTCTGAACATATTTTGGAGAGTTTGTACCTAAGTATTTCATATTTTGGTGCTATTAAAAGTAGTACTTTTTTCATTTTAATTTCAATTGATCATTGCTAATGTAGAGAAATATGATTGATTTTTGTAAATTGACCTTGATTCTACTATACTGTTAAGCTCCTTCACTCAAACATTTTTTTTTTTAAGGAACTGTCGTGTGTTTTATTCTCATACCCTTACTTATACCTTTGTTAGGTTTAACTTCTTAACCTTCTTTGAGTATTATTTCTGTGTATGGTGTGGTGTAGGAGTATATAATTTATTTCTAACACCTTTTTCTGAATAGTCCAATCTTTTTCCCACTTTTCAGCAAATCCTATTACAGAAAGATTCAAATATGGGTGTGCATCACACACAGGGAGTCCCTGAATGTAGATCACTTGCAAACTGTTCTGAAAATATACTCCATATGTGAATGATAAATGTACTAATATGTGATTAACACTGTGTAATTATTTATTTATTTCCCATCTTATCTCAGAATGGGTTGTGCACAGGGTTGTGCCATTCTTTCAGCAGTAGAAGTGGCCAGTGGAATACACTATACAGGGTTACTTTGCATCATCTCCAGCTCCTCAGCGGAGCTCTCGTGTGATGGGCATACTCAGAGGTCTTACACTAGGGGGACTTTAATTGGGCAGGAGAATTCTGCTTGGATTCTTAGTATATTCAGTGATTGCTTAGTATATTTGTGATTGCATGAAGCAATCACAAAAGAAGACCCAAAAATGTGTCCTTGGCTGTCATTGGGTAAAGCTAATACGGCAGGGAGGAGGGCTCAGCAATTTCCTTTGCATTTTGCCACATGGAGCTTTAAGGGAAATAACAGGCTCAGAGCATGTCACAGTGATCAGGGAGGCAGAAAAGAGAGAGCACAGTATTAGGCAGAGCGCCTCCTGGCCAAGGGAGAAGAGCAGCCGAGGAATGCTTTCCAGCCTGGGGCCAGCTGCACCTGCTATATTTGGGGTCAGTCTCCTCGAGGCAATGCCTCTGCAGGATTCGCCAAGGGAATTCCTGGGAATTTCCACCCACTTCCTCTTCTCCAAATGGTAGCAAGTGGCTTTTCACTCTGAAAGCATTTGTTTTTGCATTTGGGTTTAGGATAAATTGTCAACTTACCCAGGCTTTTTGAAGAATTCATAGCAATCAGCATCTTTTTAAGAATGTAAATGAAATTTTCTGTGAGTGCTATTTTCTTTGTTTATTGTACTTTTTAAAAATCATGTTAAATATTTGATAGCAATGATTTCAGTACTAGTTTATGGTATACAAGGAAGGAAGAAATTATATAATAGCTGAGACTGGCCATTTTCTAGTGAGAGTGTGCTCTGTAGGGTTCCAAGCAAGGGGGGTGTTGTCTTCAAATCACCAAGGGAGGAACGGAGGGAGACTCAGGAAGGCAGCCATGAGGAGGTGATCTGCTCATGGTTCTCACTTTCCCTCTCCCTGCCAGGGAGGATGCCCTTCCTCCATTTCCAGCTTTGGCAAAGACTTTTCTGTTTAATATCACTGTTTGTTGCAAGTCTTCCAAGAAGGGCTTATCTGTACTCCACGTTAGCCCTCTGGGACAACTGAACCAGTCCTCAGAGTACCCCTACTCTTTTAAGTCCTCCCAAAAAAAGAGTGAGGTGGCTTTGCAAGAGCTGTGACCATGAGGTGAGGGAGAAACCCCTCCCCCAACCTACCCCACTCCCCAACTTCAGGGCACTTTTGGCAAAGCAGAAGGGGCTCAGGCTGTGAGGCAGAAACTGATCAGTTTGGCAGGAGATTCAGTAATGTGGGTGAAAGGAGGGGCCTATGAGATTGCAATCCCATAATCACAGTGAATTAGGGGCTCTGCATTAAGAATCATTCAGAGAGTTAACTGCAAAAAAAAAAAAAAATGCAATCGAAACAATGTGCCAGAAACTCTTAATTCCCGCAGCAATCCCACGCTGTTGGCATTAGCACTCCCACTCTGCAGATGGTGAAACTGAGGTGCAGAGAAGCTTGGTGGCTAGTCAGGTCTGAATTCAAAACCATGTCTTCTCTCCACAAGTTCTTCCCACTCCACCACACCTGGGGATACAGGGTTTTATTTCAGACCAGCCTCCACCTCCACCTCACCCATCAGTAACTTCCCAGATTACACGCAGGGATTCTCCACCGGGGAGGCAGAGAACAACCCTCTGCAGCAGACCCTTCACATTCAGAGTACAGGGACTATGTCTACTTTGAAAGAGGTTACCCAGAACGTCTGAAACACCCTCTAGGCCATTTGAGAATCACTGGTTTAATTAAACTAATAGACACAGGCCGGATCACATAATTTCTTCTTGCCCAGATAACTGCCATTTCCAATCCCAGGGACAATCTTGGATTAACGTTTGACACACCTCCCTCCCCCAAGCCTTTATCCCTTAGTTCTTTTTGATGTGGGAGTTTATCAAAGGACTACATTTCCCATCTGGAACACTCACAGACAGGACCAATGTGGAGGTACAGTCAGATTAGAAAAGACAGGGGCTCTGGGGCCACCTGGGAACAAAGACTAGAGAATTCAAAGACGAAAAGGGGTAGGTACCAGGAGCAAGTACCAACCCACAGGGCGTTCTGCCACCACCATGGGAGAGAGATAGCATCATATGATGATGGTCATATCCCGGCCACATCCCCTTGGGTGCACCCTGGGGGATTCCTGCAGCCAGTAGTTGCCCAGGCTGCTGAGGGCTTCTGTTCCTCTCAGCCTGAGGGTATTCTCCAGCCACAGGCACATGCCAAGTCCAAGCAAAGCTCAGGCCTGAAAAATCAGGGAGTAAAATGCCTCAGAAAGTCTCTCAGCCAATGGGGATGAGAGTCAGTGAATCGAAGCTCCAGTGTCCTCCCACCTTGGTGAGAAATTCTGGGGTTCGATCTCCGCTGCTTCCCACAGAGTGTCCTGCTCGCGAGCACTCCTGAATTGGTTTCTTTTCCTTCCCTGTTCACTTTCTCGCTCCCTCATTTCTGCTGTCTGGGATCACGTCCCAAGTAAACTACCTGCACCCAAGTCCTTGTCTCAGGGTCTGCTTTGGGGAGACCCAAATGAAGACATGCCCAGGTAAACACTTTGGTCGGAGCTCTTTCCCGGGCTTCAATACTACACTCCAGCTGCCTCCAGGACACTGCCATCCACCCCAGCCAGACTCCTCTCCTTTCCCTGTGAACCTGCTTCTCTCCCTCCTTTGCCGAGTCGGCTAATGGCGTGGGCATTCTTGTCCAGGTTACGGCCTCTGCTGACCGCAGGGATTTATTGAAGTGACCCAGTTCAGGTGAAATGAAAGGTAGGTTCAGGCCTTTTGCTCTCTTACTGGGGGAGAAAATCTGCCCTTTCCGGCCCCAGGAACTGAGGGCCGCCTGGGTGAGTGTGAAGGCAGAGCCTGCTGAGAGCGGAGATGAGCTGATGTTGGCGAACCCACCCTTGTCCATGGAGTCTCAACCCTTCAAGGGGCACCAACCACTTGCAACTGCACCTCTTTGCCCAGGGCCCTTCTCCAAAAATCTCAGAAAGCTGCACCCTCTGAGCGTATGGCAGCTGGAAGGGCCAGGGAATTAATGCTGCCTTGGAGCAGCCCTCCACCAACAGCTGCTGGGAGTTGTCACCCAGCATCCTCGCCCCTCGAGTGGGGCAAGGTGGAGGCACAAGTTCCCAGAGCTTCACACTGGGATTCAGCTCCGGGCACCCACAGTGGCAGCTGGCTTGATACCTCAGCAGTTTTAGGTGGTCTTCCCTTCCCTGTCTCACTTCCCCACACTCCCATTGGTACTTCTTCCCAAATCACATTCAAATCCTTGCCTCGGCATCTACTTTGGGGAAACTCACATTAAAAGGTGACAACTCTAAGGATAGAGCTAAAGTAACAGAAGGGGGAAAAACTAGTCCTAGTCATTATTTGAACCATGGATCAAGCAACACCTGAGGCAATATTTTGCTTATTTTTTTCCCCCCTTAACAAATCTGAATATCTTTGTCAGTTGCAACACTGCATCTTAATAGGTAATCTAAAATTCTGCTAAACCATTGAATAAACATCTACACTGCCATTCTAGATCCTTCACAATGTGGTCCTAGCCTCAGCTTCTCCAGCATTCTATCCACCCTTCCCCATCTCCAGACAGAGACCAGACTGGGCTTCCTGCTGATTGCTGAAAAATTCCATGCCCTTTTGTATACTCAAGCTATGCCTGCCACTGGGCCCATCCCAGTCACCCACCCACCCCTTCTCTGAGCAAATGTCATGCATTTTGCAGAGCCCAGCTCTGAAGCCTTCTTTGCTCCCTCTAGGCAGGCCAAAGTCTACTCCACTTTCTGATAGGAAGTTGTTCTGGTAGGATGTCCTGCACTTCCCATGTTCCTCTCATGTTTGTAAAAGGAAGAAAAAAATTTCTATTAAAATTATCAACTGTCTTAGGTGGCTCTAGGATGCTATTCATTTTTTATTTAGTCTGGCTACTGGTTCCACAGGTGTGTTCACTTTGTAAAAACTTATCGGACAATGTGTTTCTAATATGTGCACTCTGTATGTACATTATATGTCAATAAGTAGTGTGTTTAAAGATAAAATATCAACTGCAGTCTAAAGTCCTCATGGCATAGAGAAAGTCCTCTTTTCTTCTGAACACTATGACACATTTGGTTGTAAAACTCTGAGGTTAGGAGATAGCTGAATGACTTGCCCCAAAAGAGGAGGAATAACTGGAGCCTCATAGAGCAGGGAAGGGTTGGTGAGCAGGACATGCAGGGGGAGCAACAAGCAGCCACACACCCACCATGCCATCACTACTCCATGACCCTCGACTTCCAATGCATTATCTAAGTTCACAAAATGTTTGGCACAAGTGGATTTTTCTGGACTGTGGTAAAGTGACTTAGTTCCACGTGTCCACTGATGCAGAATGAAATGTTAGCACACTTGATTCAGGAGCTGGCAGTAAAGGGCCCCAAGAGAAGGTGAATTCTGAAAATTAGCATTTGTCACTGGGAGGACATCAGACTTTATAGGGCCAAGAAATTGGGTGTTGAAGCCAAGTTTAGTTCCTACCAGAGGGGCAGGGACACGATATCGTTGTCTCAGTATGTCCTTTCTCCTCTATTGGTCTGTAAGTTTCTTGAGGTTGAAAGCAGCAATTGGATGGATTGCGAGGGGAGGGTGCAGGGAGGAGACAGAGGGAGAGAGAGAGAGAGATGGGATCCTTGTACCTGCCCTCTTCACTCAGCTCTAAGCATTAAGAAGGTGCTCAATAAACTTCTTTTCACATAGATGAATGAAAAGTGGAAAATGATGATGGACTTGGGGCTTCTTGGATAGTCAATATAGTCCTAACATAGAAGCAACCTAACAGTATAAAGAACGTGAGTTTCTAGTTGAAGATCTAGGTTGAAATCTCAGTTTAACCACGTACTGGTTGTGTGACTTTGGGCAAGACACAACCTCTCTGAACTTCAGTCTCTTCACCTATAAAATAGGAATATACAGAGGTACTTTTATAAACTGTAACGTGCTTTTCAGATTCCTGTGTTGAGAGGGTCATTTTCAGGACCCGCATTCTACATTAGCATAGCTTACCTGAACAGTGTAATTTCTCTGTCCCCCTAATATCTCCCCCATCTGTTTGTGCGCTCTGGCATAACTGTAGCAGTTAACGAGAGTATAGAAATGCAAATAATCATTGATTTACATTCACACCGAGGCTTAAGTGATTCTTGATAGATTCATTCCAGAAAGAGGAGGTTTTCTTTGGTGGGAGGACACAGAATTTCAACAGGGTGAGGAGAGGCCACAAGAGAAGGGGCTGGGGGCAGCTATATTTCAAACACCATCAACAAAAGGCATTCATACCTCCCTTGCCATATTGTCACGGCTGTGTGCTATTGTCATTTGTGTTACTATCATGTCAAAGTAGGCAGATGTTACATGAACTTTGGAAAGGAATAAACCAGGTGTGGAATGTGTCTTCTCAGAAGTAACACCTGCAGGAGGTGCACCTGCACCCCATCCTCAGAGCTCCTCACAGTGGGGGTGTGATGTTTGTCAGATGCACCTTCTCAGCATCTCTGTAGGGCCCTACCCCATAGTTGGTACAGCAGTTATCCTGTAGGTCAGCCCTTCTAACTTTTCTGTGGCTAAGAATTCCTGGGAGTTTTGTCAAAATGCAGATTGTGGCTCAGCAGAGTTGGGGTGGGGCCTAAGATTTGGTATTTCTGACAGGCTCTCCCAAGTGATGTTCATGCTGCTGGTCCAGGGACCACATTTTGAGGAGCAAGCCTATAGATTCTTGTTAAATTAACAAGGGAATAATGAATAATGAACAGTGTGAATGAATAATGAACAAATTAATTTTTTAAATTTCCATTACGTATATCATCAGCCCTGGCTCTTTCATCTACTAGGAAACTCTTACCTGTCTGCCCCTCCCAGGAAATTACAGCCTGTTATTTACAGCCAGCTGTCTGTCAGGAAGCCAGGATCTGTCTTCAGCCATGTGGCCTACCTCTGCTTTTGAGCAACAGCTGCCTATCCCTTGGCTGCCCCACCCCCAGCCTGTGCCCTGTAACTCACCAGGTAGCATTTGATGTGAAGATGAAAGGACCAGAACACCTGGTGTCTGCACCGCTCTTCAAGCTCCACTTCCTCGACATCAATCACTCCAACCCTCTCATTGATCCAAATTAAAAGCTAGGCTACCTAGCTCCTGCTGCAACAGATTCTGGTTCATGGCTGACCCAAAGGCCAGCTCTGTTGAGCCCCAAGAAGAAGTGATGGGGCCAGCCAAGTAGTCACTTCCTTTGCTCAACTTCTGGGGATCAACTCCATGTCCAGCTGACTGTCATTCTCTTCTTAACATCCCAGGCATTGTGCTGGACAGTGTCTGGGAATGAGATGGGGAGGACCCTGAGCATCTTAAGGGTATGCCTAGCAGCACACAGGCACCCAGGTGGTTCACCTCAGTGCAGCCTGTGGGCACAAGTCCTCTCCCGAATCCGTAGTATTAGGGTATGCTCTGTGTTGAGTTGTATTGGACATGAATTAAGAGCTTGGCCTCCTGATTTTCATGGCTTCTCACTGCACAAGAGCTTTCATCGGAATGAATTACCAAGGACAAGAACACCTCCCCATCCAACATTAGCCAGATTTTTAACTTTTGGGTTTCTTCTGACATGCATCTCTTCTGGACAAGGAGAGTACCCTTTCTCTGGAGGACTTTGGTTTCCTTTGAACATGGTTGATGGTCCTTGGGGACATTTGGAAGCCAGCAAATTCAATCTATATTTGTTGAGAACCTAATCAGTGCCAAGCACTGTCCATACTGCTGAGGACAGTGATTAACAAAAGACACAGGCCCCTGCACCCTAAGAGCACACATTCTGGTGGACGAGGAGAAAAAATGACCAAGTCAATAAATAATTAAGATGTTTTCAGATAGTGACAAGGCTGTAAAGACAATTAAACACAGGACTTTGGGGGCCAGGGAATGCCTTTATGAAGAAGTGACATTTGAATAGGTACCTGAAAGGTAGGAAGGAGCCAGCGTGTGGAAACCTGGGTGCAAAACAGAGCTTTGTTGCCAATACAAAGTCCCAAAGGAGGAAAGACCATGTGAATGCCCCAGGTAGAGAGAAGCGGCAGTATGACTGGAGGATGGGAGTGAGGGAGAAAACAGGTTTGAAGAGCCAGGAACAGATTGTGTAGTTTATTCTAATGCAGTGAAAATCCATAAAGGGATCTGGGGAGTAGGGAAAGGGAAGACATGACATCGCTTACATTTTAAAGAACACACTAGGCATAATCCTGTAGAAAAGATTAGAGGGGAAGGAGCACAAATTGGAAGTGGGAGCAGGGAAACCAATTAGAAGGTGACTGCTGGCTAGGGAGATAATGGGGCCATGTACTGAGAGAAGTGGCTGGACTTGCAAAACTGAACAAAGGACCTCATGAAAATCTCTGCTGGTGGCATCTTTACCACCACCCATCCCCTAAACTCTTGCAAAGATGCCTTAGCACAGGAAGTCATCAGTCTTAGACCCACACTCCCTAAAGGCTGGAAGCTCTTCCCAGTGTCCCAGCATAGTGAGACTGACCCCCCACCCTGGAGAGCAAATAATCCAACCTGCCTTTCACCTGAGTTGTGCTACTCAACCCAGGAACAACCAATAAACAAGCATCAAAAAGCTTTGAAGTACTAATTTTTTTATAACTGGCTTTCTTTATATTTTTAATTGACAAATAAAAATTATACATATTTAGCATGTACAATATGATGTTTTGAGATATATACATAATGAAATGACTAAATTAAGCTAATTAACATATCAATCGCCTCACATACTTATCTTTTGTAGTGAGAACATTTAAGATCTACTCTTTTAATGATTTTCAGGTACTACACGTAATACATTATTATAAACTATAGTCACCATGCTGTACAATAGTTCTAGAACTTATTCTTCCTGGCTAAGTGAAACTTTGTTCTATTTGACTAACATCTCCCCATCCCCATTCCTAGCCCCTGGCAACCACCATTCTACTCTCTGCCTCTATGACTTCAGATTCCGCATATAAATGATACCATGTGCTATTTGCCCCATATATTTCACTTATCCTAATGTTCTCCAGATTGATCCATGTTGTCCAAATAACAAGTTTTCTTTATTTTTAAGGCTAAATAGTATTCTACTGTGTGTTTATATATATATATATATATATCACATTTTCTTCATCCATCCATTGATTGACACTTATGTTGATTTCATATCTTGACCATAGGGAATAAAGCTGCAATGAACATGGTAGTGCAGATATCTCTGTGCCATACTGATTTTATTTCCTTTGGATATATACCCAGCATTGGGATTTCTGGATGATGTGGTAGTTCTATTTTTAATTCTTTGGGAACCTCTATATTGTTTTACATAATGGCTGTACTAATTTACATTCCTGTCCATAGCATACAAGAGTTCCATTTTCTTCACAACCTCACCAACACTTATCTTTTATCTTCTTGATAAAAGCCATTCCCTCAGGTATGAAATGATATCTCATTGTGGTTTTAATTTGCATTTCCCTCATAATTAGTGATGTTGAGCATTTTTTCATATACCTGTTGGCCATTTGGATGTTTTGATTTGAGAAATGTCTGTTCAGGTTCTTTGCCCATATTTTGATTGAGTTATTTGTTTTCTTGCTACTGGGTTGTTTAAATTTCCTTATGTATTTTGAATATTAATCCTTTATTAGATGTTTGGTTTGCAAATATTTTCTCCCATTCTTAGGTTGTCTCTTCACTCTGTTGATTCCTTCCTTTGCTGTTCAGACAGTTTTTAGTTTGGTATAATCCCATTTGTCTATTTTTGCTTTGGTTGCTTGTGCTTTTGGGATCATATCCAAAAAATCATTGGGTAAACCAATGTCAAGAAGGTTTCTCTCTATGTTTTCTTCTAGTAGTTTTACAGTTTTAAGTCTTATGTTTAAGTCTTTAATACATTTTGAGTTGATTTTTATATATGGTGTGAGATAAGGGCCTAATTATGAGGATATCCAGCTTTCCCAACACAATTTATAAAAGGGACCATTCTTTCTTCATTGTGTGTTCTTGGCACATTTGTCAAAGATCAATTGACTTTAAATGCATGGATTTATTTCTGGGCTCTCTATTCTGTTTCATTGGTATATATGCCTAATTTGTGATAGTACCATGCTGTTTTGATTCCTATAGCTTTGTAGTATATTTCAAATTGGGTAATGCAATACCTCCAGCTTTGTTCTTTTTGCTCAAGATTGTTTTGGCTATTCAGGATCTTTTTTGGTTCCATATTAATTTTAAGATTGATTGATTTTTTTTATTTCTCTGAAAAATGCCTTTGGAATTTTGATAGAAATTGCATTGAATCTGTAGATCACTTTGGGTAGTATGTACATTTTAGTAAATTAATACTTTTAATCCATGAACATGGGGTATCTTTTCATTTATTTGTGTCTTCAATATCTTTCATTGACGTCTTATAGTTTTCAGTGTACAGATCTTTCACCTCCTCAGTTAAATTTACTCTTAGGTAACTGATGCTATTGTAAATGGGATTGTTTTCTTGATCTTTTTTGGATAGTTCACTGTTAGTGTATAGAAACACTACTGATTTTTATATGTTGATTTTGTACCTTGCAACTGTACTGAATTTGTTTATTAGCTCTAACAGTTTTTTGGTGGAGTCTCTAGGATTTTTTAAATATTAAATCATGTCATCTGTAAACAGAGACAATTCTACTTCCTCCTTTCCAATTTAGATGCCTTTTTAAAAGATTTTTAATTTTTTGCCTAATTGCCTTAGTTAAAACTTCCAGTACTATATTGATTAGAAGTGGTAAGAGTGGCCATCCTTGTCTTCTTTCTGATCTTAAACAAATCTTTCAGCTTTTCATCATTCAGTATGATGTTTGCAGTGGGCTTGTTATACTCATATATGACCTTTATTATGTTGAGGTACATTCCTTTTATACCTAATTTGTTGAGTTTTTAATAATGAAAGGATGTTGAATTTTTTCAAATGCTTTTTCTGCATTTATTGACACAATATGATTTTTATCCTTTATTCTTTAATGTGGTGTATCACAGTGATTGTTTTGCATATGTTGAAACATTCTTGCATCCCAGAGATAAATCCTATTTGATCACAGTGCATGATCCTTTTAACGTGCTGTTGAATTTGGTTTGCTGCTATTTGTTGAGAATTTTTGCATCTATTTTTATCAGGTGTGTTGACCTGTAATTTTCTGTTCTTGTAGCATCCTTGTCTGGCTTTGGTAGCAGGGTAATGCAAGCCTCATAAAATGAGTTTAAAAGTGTTCCCTCATCTTCAATTTTTTGGAAGAGTTTGAGAAGGATTAGCATTCATTCTTCTTTAAAAACTTGGTAGAATTTACTAATAAGGCCTTTAGTTCCTAGACTTTTTTTGGGGGGGCAAGGTTTTTATTATTATTATTACTGATATAATCTCTTTATTTACTGTTGTTCTGTTCAGATTTTCTATTTCTTCATGATTCAGTCTTGGTAGGTTGTATGTTTCTAGGAATTTATCCATTTCTCCTAGATTATCCAATCTTTTGGTGTACAGATGTTCATAAGAGCCCCTTATGATCCTTTTTATTTCTGAAGCATCTGTTCTAATGTCTTGTCTTTCATGTGTGATTTTATTATTAGAGTCTTATCTTTTTTCTTCTTAGTCTAGCTAAAGGTTTGTCAGTCTTGCTAATATTTTCAAAATAATATATCTTAGTGTCATTGATCTTTTCTATTGTTTTCCTAGTCTCTATTTTATTTATTTCTGCTCTGATCTTTATTATTTATTTCCTCCTGCTGACTTTGGGCTTAATTTATTCTTTTAATTTTTCTTTCTGGGCTTAGTTCCTTGAGGTATAAAGTCAGATTGTTTATTCCAGACCTTTCTTCTTTCTTAATGTAGACATTTATTACTATAAACTCCCTTCTTAGTGTTGCTTTTTCTGTAGCCAATAAATTTTGATATTTTGTGTTTCTGTTAACATTTGTCTCAAGATATTTTTTATTACCCTTTTGATTTCTTCTTTGAACCACTGGTTGTTCCAAAGTGTGCTGTTTAAATTGCGCATATTTGTGAATTTTCCAATTTTCTTCCTATTATTGATTTCTAGTTTTATACCATTGTGGTCATAAAAAATACTTAACATGGGTTCCGGTCAAGATGGCGGAATAAATGGTTCCCAGCATCACTCTCTTCCAAAAATCAACCAATTTACAACTATAAAAATGTAACATCAGCCAAGCTGGGGCTGCTGGAGCTCAGAGGAAGAGGAGGAGAGACCTACAGAGTTCACAAAGGTGGGAGAAACTACAATGAGAGAAAGAAAAAGCTGCTCTAAGTGTTTCGGGACACAGCTGCTTTAAGGCTGGAGCTGATGAGCACATGGACCAGGAGCCGGCAGAAGCCGCAGTTGTCCCTTCAGATGGAGTTACTTGGAGGCAGCCGGGGAGATGAGAGCCTTGGCGGCCCCCAGGACAACAAGACCACTAACAGGGTTCCCATGGACCCACGCAGGAGTGAGGAGCCAGAACAACCAGAAAAAGGAAGCCACTCATAGGCTGGTGAGTGATTGCAAGGGAAGGCACCGGGCCAGTCCCATGGGAAGTGTTTGGAGCATGGGCGGTGGGTGAGATGGGAATACCAGGAGAACACTGGGACACAGCAACGACAGACAACCTGCCCCCCAATCAACACAGGACCACTCAGAAGAGACTGGTCAGGAATGCAGAATTGCATGGGGTGCAGTTTGATGAAAAAACTCGGGCCCAGATCAGAGATTCTACAGAACACAGATCCACTGGGTCTCTGGAGAGCCGGAAGTACCTATAAGACCAATCATTACACCCTGAACTGCACAAAAAGCCTTCCCAAGGGAAACAGCAGCAAAGCAGCAATTTAAACAACCACACACTCAAGGACTGGTTCCCACAGGAAGTTCCCCCGTGTAGGAAGCAAAGGACAAAAAATTAGTTCTGGCCCAGGCACACCACCAGCACCTTGGGGCCTTCCTGGGAATGAGAGGCTTGTGCCAAGGAGCATACCAGAAACAGCACCTCGGTGTAGGTGGCCCACTGCAGCATCCACATTAACCATGGCTCCCGCAAAAGCAGCTAGACACCACAAGCACCATGCAAATGGTCCACCAACCACTGGAGTGCATTCACACGAGGAGAGTCACCAGCAGAGTCAAAGAAAAGAAGAGGATGCCTCTTTCCACAAAGCCCATTTCAGAGTGAAAGAAGCAGCATCTGCTCTATGATAATATTGGAGGACCCGATCACATCTCTCAGCATTGGACAGATCATCTAGGCAACAAATTAACAGAGTAACCATGATTCTTTCAGAAGGAGAGAAGAAATCTAGGGTAATTAGAGGGGGAAGGGGGAGGGAATAGGGGAAGGGGAGAGATTGGACAAGGGGCATAAAGAATAATTACGATTTGTAACAATACATATGCTAGTAATATTGATTTGATCAACATATCTCAATGTTCAACCCCCAAAATATGTATAATCAATTTTGATTCAATAAATAAAATTAATTTTTTTTTAAAAAGATACTTAATATGATTTCAATCACATTGAATTTGTTAAGACTTTTTTTGTGGCCTAACCTATAATCTGTCTTGGAGAATGTTCCATGTGTATTTGAAAAGAATGCATATTCTGCTGCTGTTGGATAGAATATTCTGTATAAGTCTGTTAGATTCATTCAGTCTGTACTGTTGTTCAAGTTCAATCTATCCTTATTGATTTTATGTCCGGTTGATCTATCAGTTGTTGAAACTGGGGTATTGAAGTTCCCTATTATTATTGTATTGCTGTCTATAGGGGTCTTCAAAAAGTTCATGAAAGAATTTGTATTTGTATTATCTTTTATTTGAATTTTTCCACACATTTTTTGAAGTACCCTCATATTTTTTTTCCTTTAGTTTTGTTAATATTTGCTTTATCTATTTAGGTGCATTGATGGGTTCACATATATTTGCAACTGTTATATAGCTTGATGAATTGACCCCTTTATTATTATATAATGACCTTCTTTCTCCCTTGTGACAATTTTTTACTTAATGTCTATTTTGTCTGATATAAGCAGAGCCACCCCAGAATTATTTTGGTTAGAATTTGCAAGAAACATCTTTTCCATCCCTTCACTTTTAGCCTATGTGTGCCCTATAGCTAAAGTGAGTCTCTTGTAGGCAGCACATAGTTGGGTCTTGGGTTTTTCCATTCAGCCACTCTATGTCTTTTTATTGAAGAAAATAATTCACTTATATTTAAAGTAATTCTTGATTGGTAAGGACTTACTATAGCAATTTTGTTCATTTTCTGACTGTTTTGTAGTGTCTTTGCTATATTCTTCCTCTCTTGTTGTCTTCCTTTGTGATTTGATAATTTTATTTTTTTTGGCAGCAGTATGCTTTGATTCCTTTCTTTTTATCTTGTGTATATCTTCTACAGGTTTTTTTCTTTATGGTTACCATGGGGCTTACATAAAATATCTTATAGTTATAACCATGTATTTTAAGCTGATAACAATTTAAATTCAACCATGTACAAAACTCTGTATTTTAACCATTCCTCTCCCCATATTTTGTCATTGATCTCACAATTTATGTCTTTTGTATATCAGGTATCCATTAACAAATTATTGTAGCTATAGTTATTTTTAATAATCTCACATTTTAACTTTTATATTAGTCTTAAAAAGTGATTTATGCACCACCATTACATTATGAGAGTATTCTGAATTTGACTATATTCTCACTTTTACAGTGAGTATTATACTTCCATATTTTTCATGTCTTTAGTTAGCATTCTTTTGTTTCAACTTGAAAAACTACCTTTAGCATTTCTTGTAAAACAGGTCTATGGTCATAAACTCCCACAACTTTTGTTTGTTTGGGAAAGTCCCTATCTCTCCTTCATTTCTGAAGGATAGACTTGCAGGATATAGTATTCTTTGTTGGTAGTTTTTTCTTTCAGCACTTTGAATATTATCATCTTAGTCTCTCCTGGCCTAAAGGATTCTGCTGAGGAATCCACTTAAATCTTATGAGGATTCCCTGGTATGCAACAAGTTGCTTTTCCCTTGCTGCTTTCAAAATTCTGTCTGTTTTTGACTTTTGAGAATTTGATTATAATGTGTCTTAGTGAATATTTCTTTACATTTAATATATTTGGGGTTCTTTGGCATTCATGGATATGGATGTTCATATCTCTCTCCAAATTTGGGAAGTTTTCTGTCATAATATCTTTCAATAAATTTTTGTCCTCTTTCTCTTTCTTTGCTCCTTCTGAAACTTCCATAGTGAATGAATATATTGGTTCACTTAATCATGTCTCATAAGTCCCATAGGGTTTCTTCACTCATTTCCATGTTTCTTTTGTTCTTTTTATTCCCCTGATAGGCAATTTCAAGTGCATCTTTAAGCTCATTGATTCTTTTTTATGCTTGATTGAGTCTGCTGGTAGAACTCTCTATGAAATTTTTCAGTTCAGTCATCATGTTCTTTAGCTCCAGAATTTCTGTTTGGTTCATTTTAATGGTTTCTATCTCTTTGTTGAACTTCTCATTTTGTTCATGTACTGTTTTTTCTGACTTTCTTTAGTTGCCTATTTGTGTTCTATTGTAGCTCACTGAGTTTCTCTAAGATGATTATTTTGAAATTTTTGTTAGGTAGTTCCTTGTTCTCTATTTCTTTAGAGTTGGTTACTTATACTTTATTTTGTTCCTTTGGTGGTGTCTTGTTTCCCTGATTATTTGGTTATTTGTGGTCCTTATGGTCATGTGTTGGTGTCTGCACATATGAAGAAGTAGATATCTATTCCAGTCTTTACAGACTGGCTTTGGCAGGGAAAACCCTCCACCAGTCAGTCCATCTAGAGATTCTGGATGGGCCATCTGGTGGGGCCTGCAAGTGTGCTTGCTGCTGGAGTCATCAGGCAGGCTGGCCTGGTGCCTGAGTCAGCAGGTAGGTTGGCCTGAAGCCTAAGTGTATCCACAGGGGCTGGCCTGGTGCTGGGGCTGGCCTTGAGTCTGGGTCCACAGGGGTCAGCCCGCAGGCTGAGAATGCAAGTACTGATCCATAGCAGCCAGCCTGGACCCTGGGTCCATGGGGGTGGTCCTGGAGTCTAAGTTTGGGAGGGCCAGCCCAACGTCAGTGTCTAGCAGACAGGACTGGACCCTGCGTCCACTGAAGCATGGGACCAGGGGGCCAGCATGGAGCCTGGGACCATCGAGTCTGACCTGGTCCTAGGGCAAGGCTGACAGCTGTGTCTGTGAGAGCCAGGCTGGTACTGGAGTGAGTGTAAAGCCTGGTGCTACAGGGGCCAGCCTAGAGCCTGAAGCCAAGGGAAAAGGCCTGGTGCCTAGGGCCTCAGGGACAGGCTGGAGGCTGGGACAATGAAGACTAGCCTAGAGGCTGTGTCTGCAGGGGCTGGCCTGGCACTGGGGTGAGTCTGAAGCCTGGAGTTGCCGGGGCCTGCCTGGATCCTGGGGCTACAGGAGTTAGTCTGGAGACTAGGACCATGAAGACCAGCCTAGCACTGGGTGGGCCCGGAGACTGAGTCTACAGGGTCCAGCCTGACATTGGAGCAGGCCTGGAGTCTTGGTCCACAGGTACCATCCTGGAGTCTGGGACTATGAGGGCTGGCCTGGCACTGGGTTTCTCTGGGGTGGGACTGATGCTGGGGCCTGCAACAAAATCAGGTACTCACTTCACTCTCATTTCCCCACACAGAGGCTCCATGCTACGCTGCCCAAACTTGGAGGAGGGGTAATGTGGATAGGGTGAAATCAGCCTTCCTACCCTCTTCAATGTGATTTTTCTCATTTCTGTGCTACATCCTGATGCTTGGATCTCTCACCTGGATTCCCTAGCTCTTGTGAAGGTATTTTTATGTAAGGATATTTGTTCAAATTGATATTTCTGCACGGGGACAAGCACTGGAAAGTCCTATTCTGCCATCTTGCTGACAGCACTCTTCGAACTAAATATTTAGTCTCAACCTTAAACTGGCTTAAAGTTTGTAACTGAACGGGAACATGGTATTTCTTAAAATATGTCTAGTCCATTGTTCCTCAGTCTGGACCCTCAGGGTGAAATTTCTGATTGGAGAGCTGCTTGACTGTCTTCATTTCCTCATTGCTGCATATGATTAAAACCAGTGTTTGTTGACTGCACATCATCTCTGTCCCTGCCCCTCACCACCAGTAGGCTCAGCAATGCTGCCACCATTTACAGAGACCAAACTCCATTCCCAATTTCCCCATGGAGCAGTAACTGGGAAGGGAAAGAAAGCAGTAAGGGAGTAGACCAATGACCATTGGCATAGCTATGCTCCCTGGTAGCTTTTTTTTTCTCTCTCTCTCTCTTTCACTACTTTAGGATAAGGGTTGAATTGCTGAGAAGATAAAAGCTATAAAAAGAACTGTTGCAACCACACAAGGGGGAATAGAACTGTTTAAAACCATGGAAGCCTTATCTGAACTGTAGTTAAATCACTTGAGTGCTGATAAAGGAATTACTGAGGAAGATGAGATTTCCCAGAATACTTAATTTTTCCTCTATTTTATAATAGAGGAAATATTCTTAAAGCTGAAAGGAATGAAAAAGCCTGATTCCTTTATTTCATTGAAGAAGAAACAGCAGCCAGCAAACAAAAGTAATGTGCCCAAAATAAAATTAATTGGTGTATATCTTAGCCTAGTTTACCCCCAAAACCAGATCTTGAAACTAAGGTTTACATGCCAGTTGCACATTTTCGGAAATGATCTCAAGTAATAGGAGAAGGGATCTTAGAAAAGTGAAGTAGAGAAGGAGAGAAAGCCAGTTTCTGTCCCTAATAGTCAAGGGTTTCTCAAGGGCTGCTAACTCCCTCATACCTCCTGGAGTGTGGGCATCTGCGCTGCAGAGTGCTGCCCCAGGGTGACTCAGGGCAGACAGGGAAAATGCAAAATGCCACTGAGGCTCCTGTGTTCTACCCACCACCCCTGATCATCACTGACCAATGAGGAAGCTGTGCCACTGGAAAGCTGTGTGAAAAGGGTGAAAGGTAGGTTAGAATATGGAATTGAAATTCATGAGTATTAATGTTTGTTACAAAATATTGCTTTTCTAATAGGACTGCCAGAATTCTCAACTAATGAAGGATATGGTACACATTCAACAATAAATATGAAAATCAGAATGGGCTATACCAGCAGTAACTCACCCAGTATCTCAGATGTCTGTGCCCCTGGTTAACACTTCAGATATAGAATAGATAAATCCCTTCTTACTCCTTTCATTGATTTACTCAAGTAGGGGCTGATAGCCCAAGTGAGCTGTAGCAGAGTCAAACAGGAGCCCTCAACTTTCTCAGCTATAGCCCCCTTCATTAGCATAAAGGACCTCCTCTCACCTGTCACCTTAGAAAAATCCAAACAGAATAAATTAGGATAATGACCTGCTTTTGAGAAGTTTCATGCCCTTCCCCCAAATGTCCACATGTTAAAATGCTTCCATGAAGTTGTTAAGCACTTTCAGAATTCGTCATCTTCAATTAATTAGTGTGTAATGGGAATATGTATAAACTTTTTAGTAATGGATAGTGTCTTTTACAGCTGATGGAGGCTTTATTTTTGCCAACCAGAAGACATAGTTGACCTCAGCCACAATCATCATTTTTTATTCATCTCAAGACCTAAAATAACAGCAAATTATGCATTATAATTTTCAGGGGTTTTGTTTGAATTGTTAATACATTTGCTGTTAAATTCCACTTACAGACTTATGCCTTAGTTATTAGCACTATTTGAATTGCTACTTTTTAAATTATTTACTTATATGCTTATTTGTGTTGTTTATTGTTTATTTTTTTGCTTGTTTATTTAAGTTATTTCTGAACGTATATAATCAACCTGGCAGAAGATAAATGTGATAAGCCGTCCCTTCTGCTGGAGATTGTTTTTCTCCTTCTATTTTCCCTGCCTTTTTGACTGTTGAACTTTGTTGTTTTTCTAGATCCAGCTCAAATGTCACATCCCCTTGGACCCTTCCTTACCTTGCTAATCAAAATTTGTCCCTTCCTCCTCAGTGATGCTATCACCCTGTGATCCTACATCAGTTATAGCACTGATGATGTTTCACTTCGATTTCATGGGTGTGATTCTTGGTGAACCATTTGCCTCTGGAGAGAGAGTCCACTAGTGGCCATCTCAGAACCTTGATATGATAGGCATGCCATAAATATTTGTTTAGTTCATTTTACCAAACTTCCTCTATCCAGAGGAAAACTGTTGACAGCCTTGTCATAACCAGGTTCCAATCTCCCTTCAGAGGTAAAGGCAAGCTGCAACAAATAACATATTCACAAGGGTGCTGTCTTAGACTGGGTCTCCCCAAAAGCAGAGTCCGAGACAAGGATTCTGGTCTACTAGTTCACTTGGAAAGCCATCTCAGGCTTCAGAGTAGGGGAGTGGGGAAGTGAGACAGGGTAGGAAAGGCAGTCACCACAAGGTGATTGATGAGTGTGCTGTGAGTGCTCTACTACTCTGGGCCTTGAGGGTTAATGCCACTGGAGACCTCTGGGAGAGTGTGTAGACCATGCCTCAGATATACCCCACCTGAAGCACGAGGAAGACAGGGTGTTTATTCACCAACTCCTGAGCACTTTGGGTTGTGAACTGTTCCTGGGAGCACTGACTCCCCAGCACTTCTGGCTGCCTCTGTGCACAGGCTGTGCCCACTCCTGCAGCCAGAGAAAGTCCTCAGGCAGAAAGCTGCGGGGCATAGAGTGGGAAGAACATCCTGAAGGAGAAGTGCTGAATGGGATCAGCAAGGCACCCGAGTCAGTTCAAGTTTTCCATCTTTGGCCAGATTTTGACCATGAGAAATTTTCTTTCTCTTACTGATCTGAACCCTCTGGCCTGTTCTGCCCCTTGGGATCACACACAGAAAACTCTAGTCCTCTCCCACGATGGCTGTTGTCATGTCCAAAGACAATTGCTGTATTCCCTGTCATCCCACAGACTTACCTCTTCTGATACAACCACCTACCATGGTACCTCCCTCTCCTTGAAAGTCAACACTGGGACCATTTTGAAGAAACAGAAGGTTTGAAAGAGGCAATTTAAAATATATTACATCAGAAATATGAATCCTAAGAGCAACTGCCTACATCGGTATTCTACCTCCCTACTCCAGTGTTAATGGAGACTGGGATGTCTTTATGGTGACATTGTGTGATAAGGTGTTTGAGCAGCTGGTTTATGGTCCATGGGCCTTTACAGCACAGTTTTGAATAATGCAGTTAATCCTAAAATGTTATTAAAACATCAGATTAGCCCATATGACAATACAAGGTGACCTGGTCAGTTGGTATAGCACAGAATCTTGAATGCAAATAAAGAGAGATACTGTCACAACCATGCAAGGGATCTGTATAAAACTCCTCTTTCCTAGAGGAGATGTTTTTTTACTTATTTATTTATTTACCTCTGCCTTGCCCAATTATAGGAAAAATTTTGCAGTGACTTACAGAAATATATACATGATTTCAAATTACATGAAAAGTGAGAACAAACAGAAAAATCAGAAGTAGCCAGACAGTGGTTGGACACACACAATAAGAGTAAAAGGCCCTGTGCAACCAGTGAGGGTCACAGATTTGGATCCACACAGCTTGAGGACGAGGAAAGAGGGAATCATTGCCATTCGGGAATGCCACAGACATTAAGAAAAGATACTGAGAAAAAAATCAAACCAGGGGATGAAGAGATGACACAGTGGCAATTTAAAGGCCTCCCAGGTCAGGACACTATTTTCTAAAGCAAACTGTATTCTTATTTTCTGGGCACATGGTGTCCACAGAAAACAAAACTGTATACTAATTAGGGATGTATACACGCACACACACGTATATCCCTATACACAAACACACACGAGGGTACAAAAAGATCATGGAAAATGGAATTAAAAGATAATATGAATTCTTCCACGAACTTTTTGCAGACCCTTCATATACACACACACAAACACACACACACACACACACACGTATAGTTAGAGTGTAAAGACATAAAGACATGTGTGGGAACGATAACCACTAAATTAAAGATGGTAGCAACCTTTAGGAGTGAGCAAGAGAACAGGAAGTTTCTCACAGAGACTTCAACTGTGTCAATAATATTTAATTTTTCTGTTGGATTATGGATACATGGAACTTTGTTATGCTAATCTTTGTACTTTTCTGTGAGTCAGGAATATTTCAAAGTATGCATTTTATTCTGACTGTTAGAGAGGCAAGAATGAAGGCAGTAAGACCACTAAGGAGGCTATTAATGTTGCCCAGGAGAGAGAAGGAGGAAAACTGGACTAAAATGAAAGTAGTGTAGTTATAAAGGAAGCAGGCAAATTTGAGATATGGATTTGAGGTAAAGCCAACAAGACATGCCAATGGATTGCATGTGAAGTGTGAGGGAAAGAGAAGAATTGGGACTAACCAAGTTTTGGCACTACAAACTGCACAGGTGGTGGTGGAACAAAGAACAAGGATGGCTAGGGCTAGGACGGGAGGGTGAAGTAACCTGCAGTTCTCTTTGGACGTGTGACATTTGAGATGTCTGATAAACGAACAAGTGGAGATGTCAAGTTGATGGTTTCATATATGAGTCTAAAACTCAGAGTGAAGATCTAATCTGCTGATTAAAATCTAAGAGGCATCGACACATACATTTCATTTGCAGACATGAGACCAGAAGGGACCACCAACAGCATCTGGATAGAGAAGAGGCCAAGGAAAGAACCTTAGGGATCTGGAACAAAAGCAGCAGCCAGCAAAAGAGACTAAGAAATTCCGGGCCATGGGGTAGGAGAAAAACAAGAAAGTGTGTTATCTCAGAGTCAGATGAAGTAGCATTTCAAAGAAGGATGGAGGGACCAGTCGTATCCAATGCCACTAAGAGGTCAGATGAGGACAGAAAATTGACCTTCAGCGTTGGCAAGATGTAGGTCAAAGACAATATTAGTAAAAGCCTTGTTGGTGTGGACTGACAGGAATGAAAGTGTGGCTGGAAGACGGAGGTGAAAATGGGAGGCAAGGAATTTGAAAGATTTGTTTGTGTTCAAACATTTCAATGAGTTTTGCTGTGACTGGGAACAGAGAAATGACGTAGGGAGGGGACAGGCAGTAGCTGGAAGGCAATGCTAAGTAAAGAGGGTTTTATTTAAGGTGGAAGATTAAGGTGTGTATGTATGAGAGTAACCTAATTGAAAGGGAGAAAGTATTAATGCAGGAGAGAAATGGGATACCAGAAGTAGGAAAATTCTTGAGCCAAGAGGGGGTGGGAACCAGGGTTAAAATAGTGATTACAAAGGAGATGACACAGGCCGTCATCATGTGTAACAATGGGGTACAAGTGCAGGCAGAGTGCTGTGGTCTGAATGTGTACCCCAGAATTCACGTGGAAACTTAGTATTCAATGCAACAGTGTTGGGAGGTGGGCTTTTGGGAGATGGTCGAATTATGAAGGTTCCTCCCTCGTGAATGGAATCAGATGACATTATAAAAGTGCTTGACAGAGGGAGTTTTTCCCCCTTTTGCCCTTACACCTTCTGCCACGTACGGACCCCAGTGTCTCTTCCCTTTGGAGAACGCAACATCCAAGGTGCCATCTTGGAAGAAGAGACTGGACCCTCACCAGACACTGAACTTGCAGGGACCTTGATCTTGGACTTCCTAGCCTCCAGAACTGTGAGAAATAAATTTCTATTCTTTGGAAATTACCCAGTGTCTGACATTCTGTTATACCACCACAAAATAGACTAAAGCACAGTCCAAAAGGTAGAAAGATAAGATCGTTTCACATCTAACTAAATCATTTTTCTCTATGAAGTTGAAATTGAGGTCATAGTTCAGATTGAGAGGTGACGGGCTATTGAAGCCTTGAGGAAAGAAGACAAGTAAAATGGCTGTTTGGGAGGATAGGAAAGTAAATTTATTGGGGAAGAGTAGCAGGAGTATCTGGAAGGGTTGAGTGCCCATTTGAGATCAAAAGTCATAAGTCTGAAGTGAGTTGACATTATTTTCTCCAGTGATATTCAGCTTCTTGGGTACAAACATAGAGTAAACAGAAAATTGGGTTTAGCTAGGTTGTTCTTGCAGGAGGAAAATGAAGGGAGAGAGGAGCAAAGGGTGTTTACATGGGGATAACCATACTGTGCTGACTGTATAACCTAAAGGGGGTAGGGAGGGAGAAGGATGCTGATGATAAAAGGAAAAATCAAAGGCTTGGAAGTTTCAGCAAAGTCAGATATTTTCTGCGATGAGAGAACCAGAGAACTGAAATAGGAAGAAAGGCAATGATTGTCAGATAGTGGGATATTTAATATGAAGAGTTAGGTCACGAGTCACTTATTATGGTTGATAAAGTGTAAACTAGAAAATGAGGCATGTGAGTGGGTGTCTGAAGTGCAGTGAGGAGAGAATAGTGACAAAGAAAGCAACAAAATTCATAGCTTTCTAAAAAGACATACTATAAAAACAACAAAAATTAAAAACAAAATGCCAAATGATCTCAACACAGGAGGTGATTGCAGTGGGGTAGGAAGGAAGATGGCAGACTATGGAAATAAAAACATGCTAATGTTATGTTCTTATTTGGAGAGAGAACACAAACACTCATTGACATTAGATATTGATAGAAAAATGTTTAAATATATTTGTTTAAAATTTCATGGTAACCACCAGAAGACAAAAAAATAGTACATAAGTTCTCAAATCATTAAGAAGGAAAAGGAGCAAAGAAAATGCAATTAGTTCACTAAAAGGCAGAATAGAAGGAAAGAGAACATGAAAACAGTGTAAATAGAAAACTGAAATTAGATGGCAGGAATAAGTTTGTACTTGTCGGAGCAATTGCTACATACATAAAGAGTGGGGAGAAGAGGAAAGAGAACTTCTGAAATGGCTGAGGGAGGAGCTTAGGAAATCCTTTCTTCAAAAAGAAACAACAAAACTGTGCAAAATTTAACAAACAACTATTTAAGGATTCTGAAGATTGACAACACATACAATAAATTGAAAAGTGCTTCCTCAATCTAAAATGACTCAAGAAGAAGTAGAAAGTTTGAATAGATTTTAAGAAGTAAAGAGATTGAAATATTAATATAAACATTCAAATAAATAAAAGTACAGGACCAGATGGTCTCACTGGTTAATTCTACCAAAATATTTGAAGAAGAATTAGCATCAATACTTCATCAAATCTATAGATACAATGCAATCCCTATCAAAATCTCAGCTGGCTTTTTTTTTTTTTTTTTTTTTTTTTGCAGAAATTGTCGAGCTCATCCTAAAATTTTTATGGAAAAGCAAATGACCCTGAATAACAAAAAGGATCTTTAAAAAGAAGACAAAATTAGAGAGCTTATAAGTTCTCATTTTAAAACTTACTAAAAAGCTACCATAGCCAAGAAAGAAAAGATAGACGTATAGACAGAACTGAACATCCAAAAATAAACTCTTATATTTATGGTCAATTGATATTTGAGAAATGTGTCAAGACAAGTAAATGGATAATGAATAGTTGGTTTTTTAAAACATATGGTCCTGGGACAATTGAATATCCACATGCACAAAAATAATTTTAGACTGATGTCCCACACCATAAACAAAATTTAACACAAAATGGATCACAGACCTAAATGAAAGAACTAAAACTATAACAATTTTAGAAGAAGACATACGAGAAATTTTTCATGACTTTGAGTTAGACAGAGATGTTTTTTAGATATAATACTAAAAGAAATATCCATAAAAGAAAAAATTGATAAATTTAACTTCATCAAAATGAAAAATATTCACACTTCAAAGACACCATTAGGAAAATGAAAACACAAGATATGGATTGAAAGAAAATATTTGTAAATCATATATCTGATAAAATACTTTTAAACAAAATATATAAAGAACAATTACAACTCAATAATAAAAAGCAAATAAATCAATCTTAATTTTTCAACAATGTTTTGTAGTTTTCAGAGTATAACTTTTGCACTTCCTTT
Organism: Cynocephalus volans; assembly: GCF_027409185.1. Taxonomy (NCBI): domain Eukaryota; kingdom Metazoa; phylum Chordata; class Mammalia; order Dermoptera; family Cynocephalidae; genus Cynocephalus; species Cynocephalus volans. The sequence continues at coordinate 52,196,790 of NC_084470.1, forward strand.
GTCAAATTTATTCCTAAGTTTTTCATTCTTTTTGATGCTATTGTAAATGGAATTGTTCTCAATTTTATTTTTGGATTGTTAGTTGCAAGTATATAAAAGTACAATTGATTTTTGCACATCGATCTTGTATTCTGCAACCTTGCTCAACTTGTTTATTAGTTCTAATAGTGTTTCAGTGGATTCATTAGGATTTTATATACAAGACTATGTCATCTGCAAATAGAGATCGTTTTGCTTCTTTTTTTCCAATCTAGATCCCTTTTCTTTTTTTTTTTCATATTCTTCCCTAATTTCCTTGGCTAGATCCTCAAGTGCAATGTTGAGAAGTTGCCAGAGCAGACATATTTGTTTTGTTCCTGATCTCTGAGAAAAAGCTTTCAGTCTTTCATTATTAAGTATTGTTTTTTAGTTGTAGGTTTTTACAGAGGACCATTATCAGGTTAAGGAAGTTCCCTTCTGTTCCTACTTTGGTGAGTGTTGTGTGTGTGTGCACATGCATGTGTGTGTTGTTGTTACTGCTCATTTTTAATCATGAAAGGGTGTTGAATTTCGTCAACTGCCTTTTCTGCATCTATTGAGATAATCATGCAGTTTTTGTCCTGTATTATTTTGATATGGCACATTACACTAATAGATTTTGAGATATTAAACCAATCTTGCATTCTTGGGATAAATCGCACTTGGTCATTGTGCATGATCTTTTTTATATGTTGCTGGATTCAGTCTGCTAGTGTTTCATTGAAAACTTTTGTGTCTATATTTCTAAGAGATATTGATGAGCAGTTTTCCTGTGATGTCTTTATGTAGTTTTGGTACCAGAGTAATGGCCTCATAGAAGAACTTGCAAATTGTTCAACCCAATTTTAAAATGGGAAAAATATTTTATCATTGCCATTCTGTGGGTATGAAGTAGTATTTTATTGTGATTTTTTAATTTGCATTTCCCTAATAACAAACATCTTTGGTAAAAGATGTTCAATGTCTTTTTATATACTTACTGGCCATTCATATATCTTCTTTAGTGAAATATAAATTTGAATATTTTTCTTGTTTTTAATTGCATTACTAAAAAGACCAACATACCAAGGTTGGCAAGGATGTGGAGAAACTGAATATAAAATGACGTAGCCAATTTGGGAAACACTTTGGCAACTTCTTAAAAAGTTAAACATAACTGCACTATATAAACCAGCAATTTTACTCCAGGGTATCTACACAAAAGTAATAAAAATGTATGTCCACATAAATATTTATATGTAAGTATTCATAGCAACATTTTCATAATAGCCAAAAAGTGGAAACAATGTGAATGTTCATCAGGTGATACATGGATAAACAAGATGTGGTATATCCATTCGCATGAATGCCATCCAGTAATTTAAAAAGAACGATCTATTGATACATGCCACAACATGGAGGAACCTCAAAAACATTATGCTAAATAAAAGAAACCAAATGCAAAAGACCACATATTATATGATTCCTTTTTGTAAAATGTCCAGAAAAGGCATGTCTGTAGAGACAGAAAGTAGGTTAACAGCTGCCTCGCGGTGGGAGAGGGAACGGAAAGTGACAGCAAGTGGGTACAAGAGATATTTCTGGAATGATGAAAATGTTCTAAGATTAGAATGAAACAGTGATTGCACAACTCTGTATGTTTACTAAAAATCACTTAAATGTACACTTAAAGTGGGTGGATTTTAAAACTTTTTAAAGCATTTAAAAAATATAATGTGTTAAACTTATCATTTAAATAAAGGAAATTATCAGGTTTGGTTTAAACATCCAACTATATGTTGTTGAAGATGACACATAAAATAATAATTATTCCTAACATTTATTTAGCATTCACTTTGTGCTCCATATTTAATCCCCACAACAAGTTATGAAATAGTTCTTTTATTATTCTCATTTTATAGATGAGAAGCTGAGACACAAAGTGGTCAAGTAACTTGCTCAAGGCTTCAAAGCCTGGTAGTGACAAAGATGAGCTTTCTACCCTACCCACTTGCCCATATTGTACTATTAGGTAGGAATGTTTAAAATAAAGGAATAGAGAAGATAATCCAAGAAAAGTGTAAACAAAAACAGAATTTTTTTCACTGTCTCACAAATAAAAGTCAAGGCAAAAGATATTAATTATAAGTATTTTACAGTGATAAATGCTCAAAATACCAAAAAGATAAAATAGACATAAACCTTCATACTTACAATATGAAAAGCAAAAATAGTAGAAATTCTAAGGGGAAAATAATCTACAAATTCACAGACAGGAATATTTGTTTTCTTTTCTCATAAATTAAGCAAAACCTTAAAGACATGAAGAACGTGAATGCTGTAACAACAAACCTGATGAGAAAGAGAATAAGCATTTCTTTTCAAACTCACATGAAATTTCCATAAAAGCTGACCATCCGCTAAGCCACTTACACACACACACACACACACACACACACACACACACACGCACACACACATAGATAAAATCCCAAAAACATTTTTTCCATAACAGAAATTATACAGGTTATATTCTTTGGCCACAATGCCATAAAATCAGAAATCAACTTTAAAAGGATAGACAAAAACAAAAACTATCTGCTTAGGAATATTGAAACAGTTTTAAACATAATTTTTGGATAAAAGAAAAAATTAAAATAGAAATTATTACTACCTAAAAGTGAATAACCATGAGAATACTACACATCAAAATCAGTTCTCAGAGGAAAAATTACAGCTTTAAATGTATATATTAGAAAACTAAAAATCTTAAAAATAAACGAACTGGGCCCAATACTAAGAAAATTATTTAAAAGCTCTGCAGAATAGTTCTAAAGAAGTAGGGAAATTTAATAATAATAAAAGCAGAAGTTAATAGTCTAGAAAACAAAAGAAAGAATAATCAATAAACTTGTTTTTGTCAAAAGACCAACAAACAGATAAACCTCTGGCAAATGTGATCAAGAAGAAATGTAGAATACACAAACAATATCAATGATAAAAAGGAACATAAATTCAAGTAAACAGGAGATATTTATAAATTAAAATGTGCTACATATATAAAACATAATTACCAGCAAATATGAAAATCTGTATGTAATGGATGATTTCCTGGGGGAAAAATTAAATTTAGAAAATGATTAAAGAAGAGGCAAAACCTGAATAGACCTATATCAATTAAAAACAAAAGAAAAAGTAGTTTAAAAATTTCCTTATGGCAGACACCAAGTCCAAGATTGTTTAACAGCAAGTTACGCCAAACCTTAGAAATACATAGGCCCTCTGTTCTAGCAATTTTGTTTCAAGAATCTGTCTTACAGAAATACCCCGAGATGTTCAAAGAGTTATGCTTAAAAATGTTTCTTGCTTTGAAGTTTATAATAGCCAAAGAAGTGGAAACAATCTATATTTCCCATCAAAAACAGAGTACTTACTAGAGCATGGATATTCATGCTCTAGCAAAATGAACTTGACCTCTATGTACTGACACAAAAAGATCTCCAAAACATTCTGGTCAGTGAGAAAATCAAATTTAAGAACATTTGTAGCGATAGAAAAGTAGATCTGAGAATATATGTCCATCTTTGTGTGAGTGTCTACAGATAGAAAGGGGCTGGGAGGATGCTCACACCCCACCCACGCTGGCTGCTTCTGCACGGATGGGCAAGACCACCGCAGCACAAAGAGGAAATACTGTTGTCCTCTGACCATTTTACACGAAGAATATACTTAAGTATTGCTAGTGTGATAAAAACAGTAACTACAAAGGTAAAATGAGGCATTCAAGTGGAGGACAGAGATTTCCCACAAGACAACCTTTAAGACCCGTTCCAGATCTAAAAATTTTATGACTCACTCCTGTCATGGAGCCTTCAAACCAGATTATTACAAAACAAACATCTGTTTACATTTAACATTTATCCCTTGGCTGGGCCAAAGCAAATTACTACTTTTCACCTTCTGCCCTTCAGAGCTAGAAGGCATTGGAACCCTCCAATAAGTTCACCGCAGAGACACTTTTCTTCTCTCTGTCATCGTTCCCACTCGGCCCTTAAGCTCCCCAGGTGAATCACACCTGTGGTAAGACTCACAATGGTCTTATAAAATGATAAGTTCCTTTCTGACTGAAAAATAAAATGCTGTTTGTTGTTTTGCCTAGAATAGGACTAAAAGAGCTGCCAGACCTGCCCCAAAGGGAAAGGAGGTGGGCTTGGGTTGCAGGCGTGCCAACCGCTACCCGCCAGCTGGACTCAGCTCTGAACTCTTTGTAACATCAGTCCTCTCCGCCACTCCTTCCCTGCTTCTCCCTCTAGTTGGGTAGAGCCGGTGACCTGGCTCCATTTCCTACTGCTTTATGCTTTTATCTAACACTTTCACCTCCTTGTCTGCTGAAATAGGGCATGAAGATCAGGAGCACAGATACTAATAGCCCATTTTTGCTTCAAATCATTCTATCCCAAAACTTAGTGGCTAAAAACAACCACCATTTATTTAGTTTCACCTCTCTGAGGGTCATCCGTTTAAGCTAGACTCAGTTGGTGACTATTCTCATGTCAGATGGGCTCTTTCATGAGCCTGCAGACCATACAGGTCATTCAGGTGGCTCTTTTGGAGGGAATGGGCTTGCTATCAGCTTGGTGACAGGGGTGGCTGGGACATGTGTCTTTCACCCTCCAGTGGGCTAGCCCAGGTATGTTCCCGCGGTGGTGGCGCCTACAAAAGATGGTTACAGGCCTTTTCCAGGCACTAAATACTCAAGTTAAGACAAAGAGGGCCCACCCTGTGGCGCACTCGGGAGAGCGCGGCGCTGGGAGCGCAGGAGCTCTCCCGCCGCAGGTTCGGATCCTATATAGGGATGGCCGGTGCGCTCACTGGCTGAGCGCGGTGTGGCCGGTCTCAAAAAAGACGAAAAAAGAAAAAGAAAAAACAAAAGACAAAGAAGAAATCCCACACTATACTTTACCTTCCTGATAAATATCTCAAGACAAGATTGTAGTTCTCAGACATTGTTCCACATTTCATGGATTCCAGTGTTTTAACTCATCAGAGATTATCTAGTCTAACTCCTCTATACCCAGAGTCCAATCAGATTAAGTCCCTTCAGGAGACCAGGAGAGCTTGGAGGAATCAGAAAATAACTTCCATTCAAGCTCAGGTAATGGTAGCCCAGCCCGTCCTGCTGGCATGGGAGAGGTTACACTGTAGTTATTCATGTGCTCTGTGATCAGGATTCAATTCCCTGGGAGAGTTCAGCATCAGGAGTTCTTTGAAGAAGATGGAAAAAATAGAACCAAAAACCTGAGCTTCAGGTAAAGAGGCTTCTCACGAAGGCTGAATATTAACATTCAAGACCACCTCTGGGCTGGTGGCTTCAGCTCCTTGGCTAAATACAAAGATTTGCAGGTTTAAGACACCTGGTGGGGCAAATTACAAATCTTCCCATTGGATAGATTATGCCTGCTTTTTCTTGTCCGGAAACAACATCTACCTGATTTACTACAGTTCCTAAGCTCCTCATCAGAAAGTAGGGAGGGGAAAGTATACCAATGCCTGTTGCTGGCATTTCTGGTTTTAAACCCAAAGTGTCACCTACAATTGGGTTTTGGAATTATGTGATCTGCCTATGATCCTAAGAATTGATCATCATTTAATGATGTACATGGGGCAAAAAATAATAAAAATTTTTCTTAAACTACAGACTATCCATGCCAAACCCTGAACTGGCACCAATGTCACAAAAATAAAAAGGCAAAACCCATGACTTTTGGATGCTTATTGTCTAGGAGGGGCTACAGACAGATATTCTGGTATTTGTAATGCAACAAGATAACTTCTATAATGGTGTATGCACAGAATAGGAGCAAAACAGAAGTTGGACCAGTCACCAAGCAAGAGAAAGAGAACAGAGGCTGATTCTCGAGAGGGCATGTGGTTCAGTGTTACTAGTGTATAATGTAAGGTGGTGAGGAAGATACAGAGTGGGGTGGAGGCAGGAAATGAGGCAAGAAGAGTCATCAGCACTCAGATCAAGAAGGGTCTTCATAGTTAAGTTGTGCATTTGTCTCAAGGGAAGTAGGAAGCCACTGAGGAATAAAAGCAGAATAAGTAGGTCATTATCCATTTTTATTTTAAAAATATTATTCACTGGATGAACAGAATGACATTCAAGAGACTATTATAACTGACCAGTCAAAACATGGTGACTATCTGAACTAGGGCAACCCCAATGAAGATAGGGAAGAAGAAACACAGGCCTAAGGTAAGCCTAGCATAAACAATAAACATGATTTGGTAGCTGGTTAGATATAAAATGGGAGAGAAAGAAAAGAACCAAAAATTTTGATGACATATTTACTTGGGCCATTGGGCAGGTAATAGTGTCATTGGCCCAGATAAGGAATACAAGAGGAGGAACAGGTGTCGGGACAGGTTTGGATGGAGACAACAAACGGTAAGGTCTGTCTGTCTGGCACATTGAGCGTGGCCTCTGTGGAAGAACTATCAAGGTGGAAACAGAGGCTTGAGCTTATGGTTCTAGGGCAGAGGGGAGAAGAATCCTGGGATACGAGTGGGATCTTCAGCCAAGCTGAAGCAGAGAGTGCTCGGAGAGCGGGCGTGGAGCAAGACAGAAAGGAGCCAAGGACTGAGCCCCAGGGAACAGAACACAAACACTTGACAAAGCCAGAGGAAACGGGAGCTGGAAAAGAAAGAGAGACACAGGGAGGGAGTGGCCATCAGTGTCATCTGCTGCTGCAAAATGGGAAGATAAGCCTGAAAGAGTCACTGTATTAGCCACATGGAGGTCACTGGTGACATCAGCGGGAGTGTTCATAGTCAGACACGGCTCAGTTCCAGGGAGATAGGCGTAAAAGGAGGTCAGAACAGGGAGACAGCTGGTAGAGATGACACTTTAGAAATGTGGCCTTAACGTAAATAAAGATATATAACATTAGGTGGAGGCAAATACATAGTCTAGGACGGGCTTTGCTTTAAATAAAGGAGACTTAATTATGTTTAAATGTCATTGTGAAGTGGGGGCAATAATACTACCTTCATAGGATTATCATAAGGATAGAGCTACAGCATGTATGTAAGGTGTTTAGCAAAGTTCCTGGAACATAGTAAGTATCCAGTAAATAGTGGCTGCAAGAATAATGATATTATTAATAATGGCAATAGTAACAATTGAGTGCAAAACACCACAGGAAAGTAGGTTGAAGACAAAACACAGTGAAGGAACAATTGACGGTACAAGGAGGCAGAAAGAGAAGCGGTCCAGGATGCAGGTGAATAACTAATGGTGTGAAGAAAAAGAGAATCATTCATTCAACATGTATCGAGCACTTACTATGTGCCAGGCACTCTGCCAGGGAATGGGTATATGTATATAAGAGGATAGGAAAAAAACTGTTTCTGCCTTCAAGGAGCTCACAGCCTAGAGAGATATACAGTAAATCAACCATTATAGCGTGGTGGGATGGAGTTAAAATCAGGGTTGTGTAGAAACCCAAGAGGGGACCCTAATCTAATCTTGGCCAGCAAGGTTGAGGGAGTCCAGGGTTGAGGGGTTCCTGAAAGAGGTGACACCTAGCCTGAGACCTGATTTCCCTAAACAGGAGACAGGCAGGAAGGCAGTAAAGGAGGGAAGAAGGGGAGACAAGTTACAATGGGATTTGCAGTAAGTGGGAAGGGAGTGGAGGAATTCGTGTTAGGGACCTCTTTTATTCTGTGCTATAGCAAGTTTATCCAGAACTTAAGAGTGGGTTTGGAACAGCCGCAATGAAAAGGCAGAAGAAACTGGTACATAACACACATGGCAAGCCGTACTGAGGACACTGGCGAGGTTGCTGTGATTGCCCTAGAATGCTCATGAGGCTAGACAAGAGTGGAGAGGCGCCAAGGTTTGCAGAGTGGTGTTGCTGGCTGAGGGTCAGGGAGTTGACTGTGCCAGCCAAAGAGAAGATGGTGTAATGTCTTCCAAGATAAGGGGAGAAGTAAAACCAAGAGAGGCCTGGCTGATTGAGCCCCAAGTAGAGGACACATGGAAATAAAAGCATAGTGAAGTCAAAGGGTGGATGTGGTGGGAACCGGGGACTGAGAAGCCTGGTGGAAAAGAGGCTGAGCTCAGAGAGGCAGATACAGAGTCAATAGCAGCCCTGGGGATGACAGAGTCCAGCAGGTGCCACAGGCATGGAAGAGTGGAGGGGGTGACCATGGGAACTGAGCAGACCAAGGAGCTACCCAGGAGTGCCCAGGATGCTGGCAGGAATGGGATGGAGAAGGGAGTGCTCTAGCCTCCATCACCTTTGACAAATGTGGAGGTAGAACAAGGGTTGGGGTAGGAGAACGATGGGCTGGAAGCTTAGGCGTGGTCTGCTCAATGACGAGGGCAACCCCTCCTGGGTTATAATATTCTCCCGTGAGTGCTTATGAGATCTCATGCCCTGACCTTTTTTCACTTAAAAAATACAGTCTGTGAATCTGAGAAGTGACCTATTTTCTTCCATTCCCAAATCACATTCTCATGTTCCTCCTAGGGCTGTCCTTGTTGCAAGTGGGTGAGGACAGCAAGTACAAATGTACTGCTTAATTTAGGAACCGTGATTTGCTTCTAAATATTGTTGCTCAGTGATTTCACTCCTTCAGACCTAGAGGTTTTCCTTCCACCTCACAACTAAACAAGTAAGTAGGCGGTTGGAAAGCAGTGCATGAAATGACGCGGTGGGGTCTGCAGGCACACGTGGCAGGCCTAACCCAGGCTCCTTGTAGGGGTCAAGAAAGGCTTCTGGTGCCCAAAGGCAATGTTTGCCTCCCTTGTTTTCCTCACTGTCTTGCCCTGTTGGGAGCTCACTGAGACATCAACCATGTGAAAGCCAGGCAGACACAAAGCCTTTGGGAAAGGCCATTTTCTGGCATGCTCTTTGGCATTGTAGAGATGGGGAAAGAACACCAGCCTTAATTTAGACTCATAAAAAAACTGTTAATCAAAAGTTTGAAAGGCACATCCTCAAACTTCTAATGAGCATCAGATTTTGAGTGGGGGGCAGTGGCCACATGAAGGGAGAAAAGGGCTGTGAGAGTGCTGGACTCCCACCTCAAAAGAAGACTCCCCAGGCACTGCTGTCTTTAACTTGGTCCTGCCCAGCTCCTCAGTCTCCTGGCCTGTGTTTCCAAGGCAACAAAGTCCCTGATAAGTCCAACACTGGCTGGTGAGTTGTGTTTCCCTGAAATAAACCAACACACAGTAGAGAAAATGGCTGTGGGCCCAAACAGACAGTTGCTTGGATCATAAAAGGCCTTTGGTGGATGGGCCCCTTTGTACCCGTGAAGATGCTGACTGAAGACTAGCCAAAGAAAGGAGCTAATCTCTCTGAGAAAGTACAGAGTATAGGAGAGACATTCAGTACTGGGGAGCAAGTGAGACAAGGATTTGGGCTCAGGTAATTTATTAAGGACATCCTCACAGGTGAGAGTGGTACTGGAGAGACAAAAGCAGGACAGAGAAGGGGAGAAAGTCAAGCACTATCATTTCAGGCAAAGTCCCTCAGAGGGTCGCTTCAGCCTGACCCTCAGGAAAGTTCTGGATTGCAAGTTACGTCTCCCAGTTGTCCTTCACTCAGCAAAGGGAGCTGGGCTGTCATAATACTTCTCCAGTCAGCCATTGGTTATTAGTTATCCTTGGTGGATGCAAACTCCCTGGCATTCCCAGGTCTTCATAGATAAATGGACTCCAGGAGCTGGAAGGCAGTCCTCTGCTACTGGAATCAAAAATTCACCAAAGCCAGGGAGAGACACGCAGATCTGGTAAAGGGATCTGAATAGATCTGGGCAGAGCATGATGTCCTCTCCAGTTACTCATCTTTGTCAGTGAAGGTGAAGGAAGGATCAACAGAAACACTTTGGACTTGAACATCACTGCCTTTGTGGAACCTCAGAGTCTGAGGAACTCCTAAGAGGCCACTCCAGTTGTCAGGAGGATGGGGGAGGGGCTGAGCACACCAGGATCTCCAAGGAGAGCAGCTCCTCCTTCCTTTCCCTTACATATTGACCTTTCATATATAAGGTCATTTAAAGAAAGCCTTCCCCTGCTAAAAAGAAGTTTGAAAACCGTCCTAAAATAGCTCTTCATCCCTTCTGTGTGGGCAGAGTAACTCATGATGGTAACCAAGTGTGGAGGCCCTTGGGAGAGTCATCCCCTACGCTAGAGTGGCAGCAATCCTAGCCCTTGACAGGCACTCACCCTCCTGCCCCCACTGCCGTGAACCCCACCAAGCTGGAGACAACAGCTCTGGCCACACTCTCACAGACTTCTGTGAAAGTCCCTGAGAATAAGTATGCACAAAACATACTTCACTTTTCAGAGTATGACAGTGACATGGTGCCCAGACATGTACAAGGGACAGAGCCAGAAAGAAGAGAGTTAGGCAGCTTGTAAATAAAGCCCTTGGAAATGAAAAATGCAGCACCCCCAGATACAAAGAGGAGGACCAAAGGGAGATTTGTGGTCCCACAGAAGTCTTGCTCTCCATCTGGTTAAACAGGTTGCTGAAAAATAGCTTTAATTTACCTCCAGGAGGAGAGATACAAATTGAGAATTGCTGGGGGGAAAACGTCCCTGGATTTCTGAGTTTGCAATTATTCAACAGATATTATGTGCCAGGCAGCCCACTTGATTACCTGCCCTTGCAGAAAGGGGGCAAGGAAGGCCATAATTAATAAAGTCAAACAGGACCCCAGGAGAAGTAAAAGTGGAGAACCCAAAAAAGGAACTATTTAATGCAGGCCACTGAAATTCCAAAGTGTCCCATAATTGCCACTTAAATGTTACCAACCTGCGAAGTTACCATGTGCTCTAGACAGAAAGATTCCATCAGCTTTCATGTGACACAGCAAGTTATGGACAAACTGTGCAGAAATGCCCTAAAGCAGAAACACAAACTGGTTGACCAGGTTCCCTAGAATTGTTGTCAACATCATAAAATTAAGAAGCTTCACCTAACGATCCCAACTTCTGCTTGTTTGTTTCTTTGTTTTCTGAAAATTGACCTTGACAATGCTGGGCCCAACATCCTGAAGGTCATGGTGAGTGGTAGCTGGGTAGTTCCCCCTTCCCTTTGGATGGGGACACTTTCACATTTCTTGCATCTTGGAGTACAGGATGCTCAGACCCATGTAGACATCACGATGAAGATGTTTCACTTGAGCAGCCAGGAAAGCTATCTCTGCTGTTGTTAGCCCTGTTTCTTTGTTTTTGCCATCTCTGTTCCATTTGAAATTCCTCTATTGCTTTATGTTAGCCAATATTAGCACACACCTAAATGCAAGATAAATTTAATCACAGTAAGCATGGAAATACTAAATCCTCAGTTAACCAGGAGGCACAAGTGAATGACGTTGAACAATGGTTGGTTTCTGGGGAGGTGATAGCATTAGTACCATTTTCTGATCTTGGCTCTAAGTTCTTTGCATGTGTTACCTCCTTGAATCCTCACAATAGCCCTATAAGGTAGGTCATATTTCCATTACAGATGAGGAAATTAAACTTCACAAATCATAGAGTCAAGCTTTAAATAACTGGGGCTTTGTTGTATTTTGGAATCAATACAGTCAATACATACTAAGATTTTTAAAAGGGCTGAGAATCATTTGTTTATCCAACTATGTCACACTCCAGGACAGAGGAGGGAGGCACATCTAGGAGGCTGGAAAGGTGTGCAGGATCTGAGCAGGAAAGCTGATGACATGAGAGGTGGAATCCCAGGCTGCGATAGCCCAGCCAAGGAGACAGAGTGTGGTGACCACATTTCCTAAACCAAAACTGAAGCTGGTCTAGATTTTAGAGAGTCTATTCTCGAGGGCAGAACATTTGGTAAATTAAAATCAATACCAGAAAACTGGCTTTATGATTGGCAGGGTGCCAAGATCCAAGCCAGGTGGTCAGATAATAACCATAGCCAATATTTGTTGAGTTGGCTTTACTTTGTACCAGGCAGGGTCTGAGCACCCCACATGCACTGTTTACCCTGTGAGGTAGGTACTCTTATTATCCTCATTATACAGATAAGAAAACTGAGGTGCAAAGAAAGGTTAGGTAACTTGTCCAGCACCACAGTTAGCAACTGGAAGAGTTGGGATTGAATGTCATTAGTTGTTTCCAGAGTCTATAATCATAAACTTGTATTTGCCACTTCAGCTGGCCAAGCACTAGCCACACAAACACAGGACAAAGGTTTAAGTGAAGGAAACTTCTGAGGGTGCAGCAGCAGGAGTCAAGAGCCAAAGCTGGACAAACAGGGTTAGAGGCCCAACACAGGGAAGCCAATCTCAACTGCAAAATCCCTCATCAACTCCAAACCTTTCAAAGGTATAGGAAATACAGGTTCTCCCATCCCACAGGTGGAAGCGTTGGTTTACAACCCCTTGAGCAGGCAATTTGCCTGGAATCTATAAATTCATAATTAGCATCCTCAGAGCCAGAAATTCCTCCTGTCCTCATTCACCCCAGAAAATTCCTTACCAGCTCCTGTTGTGGAGCCCTCTTCAAGCATAAGGATGATGATCACCACACTGTTCATAATAGCAAAGAGTAAGACAACCTAAGTGTTCATCAGGAGGGGAATGGCTAAGCCAATTGTAATAGACCCATTCCAGGGAACACTCTCCAACAAAAATTATACATACCTCGCATGAAGAGAGTCCAAGGTCCAGGAGGCAGCCATGGAGCTGTGCCACTCAGATCTCCCTTCATGAAGAACTTGCTGCCCAACTGCAAGAAGAACAGTGAGCTGACAGTCTCCAGCTGCAGCGCTTTGGGGATTCATTGCAGCATTTGAGCTGAGGCCATGCTCTTCCTGGGAACCTCCCCTCTCCCCACCACCAGTGACTAAGCATCGCTGGAGTACTAAGGCCTGACCATTTCTGCCCAACAAGGCATTCCTCCAAGGGGCAAAGTTAACTCTGAGCTCCCCTTGGCCTGGCAAAGACTGACAGACTTGCATCACACTGTGCTCTCCCTGCCCAACCTGCTCCCCCCCCTTTATCTTTCACAGATATCACCCCCAAATAACCTCTTAAAGTCCTCTCTCCTCTCAGCATCTGCTTCCCAGAGGACCCCAAGCTGGCACACCCATTGATGAATGAAAACAGCAAATTACAGGATAATACATACATTAAGATGCCATTATGTAAATAAACACACACTATATGAATACATATGCTTTAAAGGTAGAGAAAGAGAAAAAGGAAGGAAGGAAGGAAGGAAGGAAGGAAGGAAGGAAGGAAGGAAGGAAGGAAGGAAGGAAGGAAGGAAGGAAGGAAGGAAGGAAGGAAAGAAAGAAATAAACCTCACACACTAAAAAAATATATACATTTCTATGCATTCACATATATGGATATGTACGCATTGAAAAGTTCTGGGGGAAAGCCCAGGCAAATGGTAGCAGTAGTTATTTCTCAAGGTGGAGGAAAGTTTGGGAATGATGCATGAACAGGACTTTAGATTAACTGTATTGCTTTCATTTTCTTTTTACAAGGAGAATGCATTCAGGCATTACTTATGTAATTAAAACCTTCTAAACCATACACCAGGGCTTGGGAATCCAGGTCCCTTGGGCCAAGACTGAGTTTACTCAAGGAGGAGCCCCAACATCTCTGCTTGAGTTAGGGGCCCTCAGAGTGGGGCCCAAGACCACCCAGAAGTGTTGCATTCTGCAAGGGTCTGCCAACCTCCAGCCCACTCCCTGCCTCTGCTAGAATAACCAGGGACCACAATGATACATTGAGAAAGTGTCCAGAAAGACCTATGGAGAATTTTAGATTGCATGAGACTTTCCCGGCCTTCCCAGCCACACTGTGCAGAGATGCCATAACTCCCCAGTACAGCATCGATGAGAATTGCACTTGTAAATCTTCCCCTGCATGGCATGCAGAGCATCAGAGAATGATTATGGGTGATGCCAAATCTAACCAGCTGCATGGATGGCTCATGCAGGAGGGAGCCACATTTGTTACTTATCTGTCAGAACTACCTCTCTCACCTTTAAGCTGTCAGGGTTTCTCTCTCTCACCTCCCTGACTCCTGACCCTTTCCTCCTTCCTCCAGTGTCCTTAACCAACTTTGCAGGGGCAGGCTGGGGAGGGGAAGAGCCGCAGGCTGAGTACAGGCTGGAAACTTCCTCCTTGGACTGCTGGCCTGCATTCTCTTCCCACGGGTCACACTGACACTGACAGGCTGGTGATAGGTCAGAGGTTTGCAATCTGGACGTGGCATGAATGGTTTTTCACAGTGTTCCCAGAGGAAGAACTTGAACTGGCTGTGTTGAGGCTATTACCATTTAGGAAATTACTGTTATTTTTATTTGTGGACACCGATAAAAATGACATTTGGGACCAGGATAGATAAATGTTCCATTTATAAGGAACCAGAAGTCTGAGATATGGCTGGGGTTGCCCAGACGTGGTGGGGGGATGGGGAGACCTCTGGGAGGAGGTTCACTCCAGCACTGCAGGGATAGAACAAAGCCCAGCTTGGAAAACAAGTCAGAGGCACAAGTTCTGAGAAGTCCCAGAACTGTCATCTTTAATCAACCTGTGTGTGACTGAAGAGGGCCTTATATAAAGTATTGTCTACTATGCCCCTGGGTCTACACTCACTAAATACTCACAATAAGCTTGCATTCAACTAATGAGAAGGATAAGTAATGCACCGAAGTAACACAGACGATGGGTGACAAGCTGGGTTTGGCAGCAGGTTCTGTTGAAATTACTGTGTTGTCCTTCCACCAGCCCTCAATGCCAAGGCCTTGCTCTCAATGACCCACCTGCACCATACAGGCCTTCAGACCAGCCAGATCTTCATGGGCACCCATTCCAGAAAGGGAACAAAGCATTCATTGGGCTGGTGTCAATCTTTGCAAACACATTCAGCATCAACTTTGTAAATGGGCTAAGATGTTGACACTGAGGTTGTGACTAAATGCCTGTGCATCTCCCCACGTGCTAAAGGGGGAATAGCACAAGTAGTTTAGATTCCTGCTCTACTACTTTTTAGAAATTAATTATAGTTCCTATTTTCTTAGTTTTTACCTCATTTCCTATTTCTGTCTCAGGATCCCATCCGTAATACCACATTACATTTAGTTGTTGTGTCTCGTTACTTAGGTTCCTCTTGGCTGTGACAGTTGCTTAGAATTTCCTTGTTTTTGATGACCTTGACAGTTTTGAGGAGTTCTGGTCAGACATTTTGTAGAATGTCCCTCAGCCTCACCACTTTTTACCTAAGAAATCCTACTCGAAGGTAGAATTCATGCAGCTTCCACAGGCATCTCTTCATAGCCAGAGAATAACTTTGAGATAGTAGGACAAAGGTCTTCAAATTCATTCACTCTACAAGCAGTCACTGAGCCCTTGATATGTGCAAAGAAAGTGCCAGAGGACTCATAAAGGAAGGGGCAAGAGAAGCAGAGATGAGAGTAGAGTACCAGAGAGAGCACTCAGGTTCTCCTCCCCACTTCTTCCCTCAGGGTCCCCGTTGTTCCCTCATCTGTGAATGAAGGATCACAGCTGTGAACAAAGAGTTGCACCAGACCAGTATTTCTCAGAGTGAGGTAGAAGGCCACTTGCATTAAAATCCCAAAGGTGCTTGTTAAAAATGCAAATGCTCAACCTTCCTTTGGATTCACTGAATCAGATGCTCTGGTGAGGAACTTAATGGGGAGGGAAGGTGGAGAAGACTATGGTTGATTCTGAGGCTCAGACAAGTTTGAGGGCCACCATGAAAGATGATATTGAATGGTCTACCCTGCCCTGATGGGACATGTACCAGCCTAGGTGGATACAAAGGCAGACAGATGAAAGCAAGTAAGTGACATTGTGCTGAATTCCAGAAGGAATGGTACAGGCAAGGATTGCTGGGGACTCAGAGAAAGGGGCTATGATCCACGTGGTTGTGCATGGTGTCAGAGAGCAGAAAAAGTATGACCTGAAGCATGAGTATATAAATAAGACATATGAGAGCCTGCTAGGGTTGGGTAGCAGCTTGTAGGCACAGAATGGAGAATCTGGAATAGAAGGTGACTTGCAGACTCCAACACTGGTGCCCAAGAGAGCAGTGTTGTTCTTCCTCAGATATAGGGAACCTATTAGGCAGAACTGGCCTGGAGCAGGAAGATGAAATGATGTGTTTGGTTTTAGACATGCTGTAGTCAAGGTCTCGATGAAATATATAAGCAGACACATCTTGTAGGAAGTCAGGGGTCCAGACCTGAAATTCAAGTGGGCAGGTAGAGAGGTGCCCTACACACTCATGGGCTTTTAGGGCATACCATAGCTGGGTTTGACATGTCCTATCTCATCACCCTCCAACTGAGCGGTCTTCAGCCAAGTCACTGGACTCCTCTCATCTTTAATTCCCAGCTCAGTGAAGTGGATGTGACATTGACCTTCAGGGTTATATTGAGGATTTAATGAGATACTATATGTAACATCTTCAGAGCACCACAGAAAAATCAACACTAATTCACATTCAAGGTCACAGTTAAAGCTGAAACCATGAGCCAGACCTTGAGGGAAAGAGTGTGTAGTAAAAAGAGAAGACTAGGGTCTGAGCCTTGGGGAAAACAAGAGTTAGGAGACAGCAAAAGGAACAAAAGCCAAAAACAAAAGAGAGAGCCTTAGGATCAGAGGAAAAGCAACAGTATCATGGAGTGGGAGGTAATGCTGACCTTCCAGGGGGTTATCCATAGTCAAGTCCCCCAGACCCACGTTCAAATCCCTGCTCTTCCACTTGCTAGCTGGGAAGTGAGACTTGCTGGACTATTTCCTCAACTGTAGATCTGGGATGACAATACCTACTATGTCTGGTGGTTGTGATAAACAGCTAAGATGTTGTACGTAAACCTTATGTTTCACAGGAGGAACTCAATGAATGCTAACCAGTATCTTAACTATTATGCAGGCAAGGCCAGCAAGTGTTTCTCAGAAGGGGCAGCAAACAGTGCCCAATGCCTCAGAGAGATTAAGAAAAATGAGGACCTGAGATAAAACCCTGGATTTGTGATTTCGGTGAACAGAGACAGGTAGAAGCCAGTGGGCAGGATGTGAAAATGAAGACAGCTAGTATGGACTCCTGTCCTAGGGCTTCCCAAACTTTTACGAGACATGGCACGTACAGAAAATTATAATATTTACACAACACCCAGGGACAAAACATTGAGGCTGCTCAAAACCAGAGAAGACCATCTCAAGAACTCCAACTGCCCCCAGCCCCATCCAGCTGCCCTGAGGGCTGAGGGGATCAGTAGCCCAGCATTCTGTAACCTATGCCAGCAGCGGGATACCAAGGCATACCAGTTGGCAGCTGTGCCCTGTCGCCTGCCACGTAAAGCCAAGGAAACAGCAATAAGAGGTCTACGATGATTACTGAGAATTTTTCCATGAACCACTTACTTTAAGGAGGGGTTGACAAACTTCCATAAATGGCCAGCTATTTTAAGCTTTGTGGGCCATACAGTCTCTGTTGCAAGGATTCAACTTGGCTGTTTAAGTGCAAATGCAGTCGTAGAAGAATTCATAAATGAATGAGTATGGTTGCATTCCAATAAAACTTTGTTTACAAAATCAGACAGCAGGCTGGATTTGTCCTGTAGGCCACATTTTGCCAAACCCTGACTTTGAGCTTTAAAATCAGGCAATATACTTCTACTAGAATCACCAAACACACAAGAACAACTAAATGAAAAAGACTGACATTACCAAGTTTGGGGGAGAATGTGGAAAAACTGGAAATCTCATACATTGTTTATGGGCGTATAAATTAGCACAATCACTTTGGAAAACTTTTACGGTATCTACTAAAGCTAAACATACATAGCCTACAACCTAGCAATTCCACTCCTGGATAAAAACGCAATTAAAGTAAATGCATATGTCTGCCAAAACACATGTACAAAAATATTTGTAGAAATTTTATTCATAATAACCAAAAACTAGAAGCAGCCCAAATGTCCAGCAATAGTAGAATGGACAAATAAAGCCTGGTATATTCAATACAATGGAATGCTATAGAGCAATAGAAAAGAACACACTCTGCTACATGCAACAATGAGGATTCACCTCAACGACATAATATTGAGTGAGACAAGCATATGATTCCATTAATGCCAAGTTCTTGAATAGGCAAAACCAACCTATAGTGATAGAAATCAGAAAATTGGTTCCTTTTAAGAGAAGGTATAGACTCGGATTCTTTGTTCTGGATGGGGGTTACATAGTGTATGTATATGAAAAGATTCATAGCGATGTACAATTAAGATATGTGCATTTATTTTGTTACATCACAATTTTTAAAAGATTTTTAAAGGAGTAAAAACTCAAAAAATGCAGATAATTCTGAACCCAACATGCCTGTCTAATGAGGAACCAACAATAGCATGCTTCCCCTGCAGACCTGCAGGACTGAGCCAGTCTTTGGGCACACCACACTGCCAGTCTTGGCAGGATTGGGAGATTGAGTAAGATTTTCTTCCCCAGCCATGCTGGATATTGATATGTCACTGGCCTGGATTATAAGAATTCTAATATTTCCCTTCTGTCAGTGAAACATCTGCAAGGTGGTAGCCAAGCTGGAAGTGGAGGAGAAAAGGGGGTTGGAGAAAAAAAGATGGGGCTTGGGGTGGCTAATAGCAAATGACAATGAACAAGATTTGCAGGAAACAAGCATTACTCCCAGTCA
Source organism: Cynocephalus volans (assembly GCF_027409185.1). Classification (NCBI taxonomy): domain Eukaryota; kingdom Metazoa; phylum Chordata; class Mammalia; order Dermoptera; family Cynocephalidae; genus Cynocephalus; species Cynocephalus volans. The sequence goes on from NC_084470.1 coordinate 52,215,517, forward strand.
CCCAGTGAAGGATCCCAACTTCGGCAGCTCAGGATTCCCTCTGAAGGCCATTCTGTGAGGTGACATCATCTGCCAAGATGAAAGATATAATGGTCACAGCACAGGACATACCACCTGAGGCTTGGCTGCTCCATAGATAGGAGCCCTCAGAAGGCTGGGGATCATAAGAAACCTTCAATATACCCACTGGGTTGTTAAATTGTCTGAAAGAGTTCTGCGAAGTCTTAAGCCAGCACTTATCTGTATGCCAACATATAATGCTGCCCACATGAAGACACTGGCACGAACTGGCTTTTCTTTGACCTCCAACAACACAGCATCCTGGCTTCACTGGGTACCTAGGCTAGGAACAAAGTTCAAATGCTGTTACTAGAAACATCTATTTGGGTCTGATGAATCCAGTTCTCTTTCCAACCCTTGACTCTCCTCCCCTTCAAAATTTATGCCTCTTGCTCATGCTGCTACCTGTTCGGAATCTGGTGACCAAATAAGTTCTCAGAGAGGTGTGCAGGGTGTGTGGGGGACACGGGAAGAGAAGCCAACATTCATTGACCCCTGCTAGGTTCATTCATTGACCCCTGTGCCAGATGATTTTACAAATTTGTGCCATACAACACAGCAGCCACTAGCTACATGTAGCTATTTAAATTTCTAGTTTTAATTCATTACATTTAAATAAAATTTAAAATGTAGTTCTTCAATTGATCTAGCCACATTTCAAGTGCTCAACAGCCATGTGTGGCTAATGGCTACTGTATTGGACAGTGCAGATATAGAATATTTCCATCATCGCAGAAATTTTCAATGGACAGCCCTGTATATAGATCTTCATTCCCTTAATCTTTACAACAGTCCTCTAAGGTAGTTTATCAGTGAGAATGCATTGGGATGCCTGTAACAGAAAATCCCAGTTTGAAATGGCTTGAAGAATAAATTTATCATTTATTTTTAAATAAACAGTATTTATTTATACCTGAGAGTCCAGAAGAAGGGTGGTTTCAGGCACAGCACAATCAATGAGGTTATCGAGGAGCTAGGGCCTTTCTGCATCAGTGCTTTGCCGTTCTCACTACTGCCTTCCCATCAAGTCTAGTTTCCCAGGTAACTGTAAGATGGTGACCAGTGGCCACTGGGACATGTGCTTCACCCCCTGGGAGAAAGTGAAAATACATCTGCTCCAATCCGATTGGGCCAACTAGGATCACATGTCCTTCTCTGGACCAATAGATGTCAGGGACTTCCATGCAGTGGTTGGGATGAATCAAGATTCCTCTATGGAATTAGGGGCTAGAGAAAACTGAACAAAATCATGGTTCTTTAGGATAGAAGGAAGAAGGAAAACGGATGATGGATAAATAACCAATATTATCCGTTACAGTGAGTGCTGTTACACCCATTTCACAAACAAGGAAACTGAGACTCAAAGGGGTTACGTAAATTACCCCAGGTCACAGAACACATACAGAATAGAACAGAGGATCACTCTAGAGTCTGTCACACCACAGTCTGTGCCATTGCTCACATGCCACCCCGCACACAATGCTGTGTGCATTTTGTCATTCAGCAGCATGCTGCCACAGTGCCACTCCAGTGATTATCACCTCATTCCTGATTAGTATGAACATGATGATTAGCTAATAAGGCAAAGCAGCAATGAACTTGCTCTGATCATCTTTCTGTGTAAGCAACTTCTGGTTATCTGTTGTACAGGACACCTTATGCTGCTCTTCTCCCCCCAACCTTGCCTTTTATGTTAAATATATGATTTTTATCCTCAGAAGGGGGATTATCTCAGAGCAGAATTGGCAAGGTTAAACACTATCTATAAAACACATTCAGCTCTGCTATGAAACGAATTACATAATATATCAGTCATCTACCTGGCTTTCAAATACCTGCAAATGCATTTCTGTTCAGTATGGGTGAGTATTTTATATTTTGCCTCCCTTCCCATGAAGGTAAAAATGACCTTGGTTCTTAGGAAGTGAAGATATATTGAACGGGTTAGGATCAACACAGTTCCATTTCATTTAGTCTCCACTAAAATTGCAAGGAGTGAAAATAGAGATTGAATTTATTTTACTATATATTGCCTCATTTGAACTTTAGTAAGGCATTAACTTCTAAGAAAACCCTCCCCCTTCCATAATCCCTTATTGATGGCATGTTAAGGAAATTGCCTTGACTTTATTGATTCTGAGCTATGAGGTACAATGTAGCGCCGGTGTGTTAAACTGAGCAGAGTGTGCTGGGCTGGCTATCGCTGCAGAGATGGAACTTGCTGACAGCGCAGCACTGTGGCCCTGCCAACACCCATGGCTGTTCTCCCCAAAGAGCAAATTAATAGAATGCCGGGCACATAAGAGCCTTCCATCCACAATCTTGCTGTAAAAGAGCAAGTGATGGAAAGAGAGGAGCCCCGTATCCTGAGGAGAGAACAGCAGGCCAAGATGTGCACCAGGCCAAGACAGGCCCTGCACATCTCCAGCTTTCTGTGGGGCAGAAACCCCCTGCAGAAATCTCCCCAAGTATCCCAGAAACTGTCCAGCCAGGCTGCTTAAGTTCTTAAAACCCAAGTCCTCACCTACAAAACGGTTCCAGTGGGGTGAAAAAGTTGTTATTTTGTCTGGCACCAGCATCCCCTTTACATACTTATTCAGAAAATGACTGAGATGGGACACTTTGGGAAGGAGGGTAAGATGCTCTATGAGCAGACAGTGAAACAAGGTGGTCACTGACAGGCTCTTCATTTAGAAAGGGATCAGCCACATGTGGGGAAGGGAGAGAATCAGGTGAGCAGATAGAGATGAGAAACAGATGGGAAGGGGGCGTGGATGCCGGTCTGGTGAAGAAAGGACTTTTAAGATCAAGAATATCTAATATCATCTTGAGGTGTTTATGATGAAAAATTATCTGCTGCTCCCAAGCATGTGATAAATTCTGTCACTCTCAGAAAAAGATATTCAGTGTAGAATAGGAGGGAGGCAGGGTGTGGGACAAGGAGGAGGACCAGCACGGAGCAGAGGGAGGAAAGTGGCCCCAGAAGCAAGCGGCGTGGAAAAAGGAATTCAGAAAGACTGGAAGCACTCCAGCCCCAGGCATCACAGACATGGTGGGGAGGGAAGAGAGTGGGGGCCAGAAGTAAAGCCAAGTCTGTTTAGATCTCAAAGGATAACTGACCTCAGCAGATATCTGGGCCACATGGGAACATAATTCCACACTTTTCAGGTTGAGGTGAGGCTTACATTTAATGACTGAATTTCCTGATTTCTATTCCTCCCTCCCTGCCCTCTACCTCCCAGCCTTTTAAAGAATGTGCCCTGCTAATGGCAGGCATGATTTATGAGCTGCCCATAGCCAACAGAGGCAAGCCAGGCTCAAAGGAACACCACAGTGTCTGCCCCGTGTTCATGGGAGTCAGCCTTCATTCACTCTGTCTTGTCCTTCACCTCTCACTCCTCCTGTATAGACCCTTATCCATCTTTCCCCTCCCACGACATCAGCTCTTACTTCAGCCTCCCACCCAGCAATCCTCACACAGCCTCCTGGTAACACTCCCCATCCCCACAGCTCCACCTGCCCCCTGGACCTGCCTCCCCTCCTCCTCTGCATCCACCAGTGAGCAAGCCCCAGGAAGGAGCCAGCAGCAACAGGTGCCCATCAGAGAAACCCTGCATTGTCACTGCACGATTCCCACACAATCACCAGTGGGTCCCCATGGAGAGTCAGGCTTAATGGGCATGTGGCTCGTGAGCTGCCTGCAGAAACACACATTCAGACACGAAAAGGCTTGTCTTCCGCAGAGGATGCCTGGGCTCTCAAGTCAGGGCTGGACTAGAAAAGTCAAGTGTACTTTGCCAGTATCCCCTCTCTTCCACACACATGTACTCTACTAAGCCCCTCACCTCCAATTTTTATTTTCATTCCTTCCCCAGAACCAACACCTCACTTGATAACCAACTGATCTATTGAACCTCATGTAGGAATATTTGCCTTTGTGAAAAGGGGCACAGCGGAGCGCTAAAGAAATTACTTTATAAGGGGTAGAGTGTCAGCCACCACCAAGGAATGTTTAGGACTTTGTGTTTGGGATTAGTAATGTAGAATGACCTTTACCTGTCGACCCTGCCAATCCTCTCCAAAAGAGAGAGACAGAGAGGATCCCCCTCAGCCATGTATGTCCTCATAGCCCAGCCCAGTGTCTGGCATAGAGAAGATTGTCAACAAATGTCAATCGTTGGAGGCCATCCCAGGCTAAGAGCCACCAGCTGCTGAAAGATGAGCTTGTCCACTTCTGATGACCCCCAAAAGATAGATAAAAGCCTTCCCAAACCTAATGGGGGGCAGATACTGTCCCTTCCTTTCTGAATGTGATAATGAGTTTACTTTCTTAAGAGTGAGATCAGAAGGGAGTGAAGGTTAAACAAACAAACCTCTTCCTTTACCTTGCTGATACTAACGGATTCGCATGGCTGTGCTCCGGGTATTGCACTAAGTCTGTTCTTTTTTCTCCTTCTTAGTAATAAGCTGAAGGACTTGAGGATGGGGTAGGAGGGGAATGATAAGCGTCAAGAAGAGAAAAAGATTACAAAGGCAGCGGAAAAGTCCCCATGTTCAGCAAATACATGTTGAATGAACTTCAGCTTGAGGTGACACTAGACATTATATAGGTCACAGGCCAATGACTTAAATGCCTCACGGTGGAAATGAGAGAAGGAGGCAATTGAGATGGGTTATGAGGGGCCACTGCTCCCAGGAGGGCTCCCGACCTTTCCATGAGCAGTAGCCTCGTTTCAGCTCCAGATGATTGTTCCCAAGTGGATATGTGAGTCTCTCGTGGCTAGATCTTCCCATTTTTCTCCCCAAGAAAAGCCACAAATGTGGATTTTCATGAAAAAAAACCAAAACCCATTTTGAAACATTGTAAATTAGTTCAAAAAATTTCAAACACTATACCAGTAAATAAAAATGCATCTGAAAATTGGATCCAGTCTGTCCTGTTTGATGTGGAATAGTGGTTCTCAAACTTAAGCAGGCATCACAATCTTCTATAGAGCTTAGTGATGCCTGGGCCCACAGATTGCGGGGCCGCACCTCCAGAGTCTCTGATTCAGCAGTTCTTGGATTTCTAAGGAGTTCCCACACTTTGAGACCCACTGCTATTTGGAGATCACTATGGTCTCCAGCCTTCCTGTCTGTCCCCTGTGAATGAACTTGTGTGTATGGCCTTTCTCTATCTAAACCTGCCTTCAGCACATGTATTTAAAATAGGATTGTGAGGCTCTGATTCCTGGGCTCTTTCATTTCCTGATCATGTTTTCCCTGACAAGGTCTGGACCTTCAGCATCATACTGTCTTCTTTAAGTCCCAAACCAGAAGATGCTCTTCTGAAGAATCAGGTGCCCCATGGACCTGGGATGCTCAGCAGCATTCAATCATGTTAATATTAGGTAAAACCCAATATAAATCCTCTTGGTGTCAGGGGTTCTGCAAGGTTGCTCTAATTGCCTGAAGCTTAAAAAACATTTTTTAACCTCTTCTGCCTTCAGAGAGTCAGTTCCAACTAGACCAGGGGAAATTTATAAACCCTTGGGGTTCTCATTAGGGCATGAGAGCACATTTCTGGTACCCAAGGAGCATCAAAAGAAGTAGCACATACTTGTTGCTCCAACAGGACTATGCTCTCAGCCAGGATTTCCATTGTGACTTGTCTTTTTTAACCCAGAGTTACAGAGCTGACTAGACCTTTACACCCCTACACAAGTCCTGACTAGAAATCAGTAAGCCCACTTCCTCTAATTTCCCCAGAGAGTGGTGCAGAAACTGATGAAGACCAAGATTACAAGGTGGCCCAGGAAGCTACAAATAAAAGAACCTGGCTCTCCTAAAAAACCCACTTGCCAGGGCCCCAGAATGACAGCTCACCCATACCTCTCAGGATGATGGTTCCGAGAATTTAATCCCCAAAGTTCCAACATGCTCTCACTCAACCCAAATGTCTGCCCACCCTGTCCTTGAAATCTCCCAACAGACATACAAATAGACTAGCAGTGAGTCTTGCAGTAACCATTCGTGTCACTGTTTGGCATCCGGGAAAGGCCACCATCCAGGACACAATGTCACAGGGAAGGTGAGTATAAGCAACTGTAAATAAGCTGGCCATAGGCAAGGGGACTAAGTCTGGTAGGTTCCCAGGAGAAACCCCGATATGGACAGCTCTTCTTGCTGAGGGGTGAGATCCCTCCCTGCATGGACCGTATGGGGTGGAATCTAAATGGAACACGCGCATCAGCCCTGCCAAGATCCTGCTTTTGGATGCCTGATGCTGGTGCCCAGCCTTCCCGAATCACTCATCTCTTGCCTCTCCACCACGCATTTAAAACTTTCTAGCTCAGATTTAGGAGACTCTCTAGGCTAAGGTCTTTATCCCCTTTCACATGGGCTTGGGGCCTGCGTTCCTATGTCTTTACCATGCTGAACCACACCTGCTACGGCTTATGCCCCCTTCCCCTGTATGAAATCAAGGAATTCTGGACTCAATAGAACCATAAAGGGACTTGAGCACCACCTATAAAATGTGAAGAATGACAATGGAGGATCAAATTGGACAGCGACCTCAAAGTTCCTTGCCACCATGAGCAGCTACACATCAGAAAAGGGTGTCTGCATCCTCTGTCTTAACCTTGGCTGCACCCAGGTGTTCTAGTTCCCTTCCAGTGCGCAGCAAAATCCTGGCATGGTTCCCTCTGGCAAGAATGTGCCTGGGGGAGGAACTGGAGAGGGGAAATTTTAATGTGGACAAAAGAACCTGTGTAAAGTTAAAAGATACACTTTCCAAAGGAATCAACTCTGAGTTCAGGAATCAGTATGGGTACATAGTCCCCCCTTGGGCTTTCTTTGAGCCCACAGAGCTTTAACTGCATGGGGTTTGCAAGAGAGGGCCACAGAGAAGCCCACCTCCATAAGCTCCCACCATCTCTTACTCATACCCAGGCCTCCCTTGGGCACGTGTCACAGCACCATGTGAGAGGTGAGAGCTAACGTAAAGAGGAACTGGCAGTGAGGCCAAGTGGATGGTCTCGTGACACACACCTAGAGGCCAATCCTGGCCCAGGCGTCATCAGCTGTTGTTACTCAGCACATGAATTCTCCTCCCTAAGCCTCAGCTTGTCCATCGTGAAACAGATAACAGCACCCATTTCATGCTGTCTTTGTGAGGGCTCAAAGAGCACGTGGTGCCCGGCAGAATCCACCTGTGTGAGCTTCTGTCTTAAGTGAGGCTCCCTAGGTACAGAGCCTAGACAGGGATTTGGGTGCACATGGTTTATTGGAGGAGTGCCCTCAGGAGAAAGGAACAAAGAAAACGGGATGGGGCAGGGTAATATACTAAGCAGGGAAGTGGTCTCAGCCGAGTCTACTTCAGCCTTATCCCATGGGGAGCTCTGGAGCATAAATTGCACTACAGACAGGGCCCCTCCTAGAGGCTAAGGGCAAGCATAATCTACAGGCTGTCCCTAAGGAGGAAGGGAGGCTAGTGTAGTAGGGTAGCCTTCTGGGAGAGGCAGCTCCCATGCAGCTGAGGGCAATTCATAGCAGCTGGGGATAGGCGCCCCCTTGGTGATGGAGATCTGGGTAGGGCACCACCAGCATCCACCACACCTCCTTCTTTACTTCTCTTTAGAACTTCGAGCAATAAACCAACTTGCTGCGTTGGCACAGAGGCATACCTGAGTTGTCCTGAGTGCAGTGCTAACTGTACCATAGCAAGAAGCTAATCGTGCCCCACAGCCACAACCTCATGACAGCACTATGAGGGTACAGATTCCACTCTTCTGATCTCACAGGAAGCTGCCGAGCAGGCAGGCTGCATTGCCAGGAATAATGATGGGTTCACATTGACCAGCCACACCCTTGCCTTGTCACCATTAGGATCAAGCAGCTCTTCTCAAAAGGCTGAGTAGGCCCAGTCTGAGATCATGGAATAGAGCCTTGCTTCTCCAAGTGTGGCAGGCAGAACAGCAGCATGGGGTCCCCCAGGCACTGCTTAGGAAAACAGATGCTGGAGGCCCCCCCAGACCTGCTGACTCAGAGCTCCGGTCTAACAAGACCCCCACATGACCCATGTGCACACCGACGCATTAGATTCACTGGAGAAGTCACTCTCCCTTTTCTGTCCTTTGAGGCCCCACTGCAGTGCTTATCACATTTGCTGCAGTGTTTATGCTTACTTTGTATGTGACCAAGAAAAGAGTAATAGCATGAAGCCAACAAGGAATCTTGAGACCCACAGACTGGGGTTTGAAACCTAGCTTTGTCACCGACTAGCTAGGTGACCTTGGGCAAGTGGCTTCCCACTCTTAGGCGTTTTTTTCTCCACAGGTAAAATGAAGAGGATAATTTCTACCTCACATAGTTATCATGAGACAAAGTATTTAAAACAACTAACTCTGTGTCAAGCACACAGTGGGCATGCAAAAAAAAATCCCCAAGGTCTAGCTTACTGCTTGACATGCACTAATGTTTAGGAAATGTAATTGAAATGAGTTGAGTTGAAGCAGGGTGACTTTCAGCCTCCAAGGAAACAGAATGCCCACGTGGAGAAGGATGGAGTTTCAGAAACTTTGATCTCTCTGCCTGCTCTCGTTCCCCTTGATGGTTTTCACAGCGTGTCATCAGCTGTCAACACGTGGAAGGATTTGTCCCTGCCTACGCAAAGTCTTTGCCTTGCAATGTTTGGGAGGATGGATGTAGACTAATGGGGACAGACAGCAGGGCCAGATGCCATGTGGCCTTGGCATTTGGAGCACACAGGCCTCCCTCCAGACTTCAAAGCAAATGTAGCAAACTGGTAGTATGCACCACATTCAGCCCTCGCCCCTATTTTATTTGGCCTATGCAGGTTTAAATATCATTTTTAGTTACTTGAAGGCATTTAAAAATCAGAGAATTTATAAAAGAAATCTGACTTTCTGGCTTCTCTTAAAAATTTGGTATCACTCAACCTCCATTCCTGCCTGGCAACAGTTGGCTGGAGCTGAAAGCAGCTGCTTTCTTTGGCAGGGCCCACGCTTTCTACTTTGCCACAGTCCACACTATTCCCTCTTGTCACACTTCACCCACGCTTGTTCCCTGTTTGGTCTCATGCTGTCTATCTTTCTAACCTCTCCTTGACTGATATCTGGAAGAACAGAAGACCCCAGGGGATTGGAGGAGGACTTGGGCCCTCTATAATCCATGGAACGGGTCTTTGAATAAATCGTGTCTTCTAATGGGTCAGGAAGGCCCTCTAAGCCTTATATAAGCATTTTATGCCTCTCACTATCTGAGCATTCTGGATACTCCAATATTTTTGCATAGTGTTCATGTTTTATCTTTACAGAGGCTCTGTGAAATGGGTATCGTTGAGGTGGCTCCCATTTTATGAATGAGAAAAGTAATGCTCAAAGAGGCAAATACGAGGGTACTTTGAAAGTTTATGGAACGATTCATATTTTCAATTCTATTTTTCTATGAACTTTTTGACGTACCCTTGTGAGTTTCCCACAATCACACAGGAGGCCAGTGGCAGAGCCAAGACTTAAACATGGATCTGGCAGATCCCAGTGTTCCTAAGCCCTTGGCTACAGCTCAGCTTCATATATGTGTACATAAGGGCTGCAAGACTGTAAATCCGCACTTAAAAAAAAAAAAAAAAAAAGAATTCCACTATCTGAAACCAGTTGAAAAGAAAAGAAAAAAATCAATGAGTGACAAATGTTGTTGGATGCCTACTCTTTCATATGCCCTTTAATGTGTAATCAAACTCCCTCGAGCAAACCATCCTCTTGATGTGTATGCCAATGTAAGAACAGCGTTCCTCTAAGGCCTGCTGCACACCCTGTCAGCAGGCAAAGAGTTATCGGGTCTTTGAGCTGCAGCCAAACCTTCAAATGGGGCTTGTCCCTGGTGACCAGCTGCTCTCCACGTAGTCCTGCTCAGCCATGGGACCTACAGGGCCCCCTTGTCCCCCAACTCTCTTGCCATTCTCTTGGCTCACGTTCAGAATTCCTCTCCTACCTCCCCTTACCTGGAATATTCCAAGAGTGTAAAGTAGCAGGGACCAACTAGGCTCCAAGTCACTTCTCCAGTCATAACTTTATATCGATTCATCATCCTCAAACTGTGGATTTTCTTAAAGACACCCTTCTCGGCTTTCGGTCTGCTATGGGGCCTTGCTGAGTTTATACACCGATAGAATGTCAACAGTGGGGAAGGTTCTATATCCTCACTCATGCAGACCATCTCCCACCCGCAGGGCTTCCTCCCTCAGCACCTCTGACAGGATGGAGATGCAGCCTGTGCTCCTACCCCTGGAAATACAAAACTCATTACCTCGGAGGACATTCTGTTCTGAACTTCAGAGCTCTGAGTTTTAACACACACTTCTTTAACCCTACCTGAAATGTGCTCCATTTGTGTACTATTCATCCATCAGCAAACCTGTGTTGAGCACAGATTCAGTCATGACGTAACATCACAAGTAACAGAAAACCCACTCAAATTGACCTACTCTATAAAATGTATCATTGGGGGAAAAAATGGCTCCAGATATGGTTTGTCCCAGAGTTCAGAAATGCCACAAAGGCCCAGGTGGTGTTCCCCTTCCACTCTGCCTTCTCACCTTACGTTCTCCTGGTAGATCCTGGGTCAACCTTGTGTTAGCAAAATAACCGCTGCAGTTCCAGCCTCTTACCTCACCCTTCAGGGGAACCAACAGCAACTCATGCTAGCTCCTCTCACAAGTCCTAAGACTCACTCTTATTGGCTCAAATTGGGTCATGTGCTCATCTGTGAGCCAGTTGTTGCAGGCAGAGGGATGAAATGTGGAGCTGGGGTGGGAGCATCTATCCCACAGGTACCAAAAGACTTGAAATGAGGAACAGGTAAATTCTCTGAAGAAAAATGAGGACACTGTCGGCAGGAGAAGTGGAAATGGATGCTGGGGAGAAACCCACAAACCTTGCCTTCTACAAGTCTTTGCATTTTGACAGCCACCATACTGGTTACTGAAGATGGTAAGTTGAACAGAACTCAATCTCTGCCTAAAGAAGCCAATAGCTTGCTGGGAGCACTCACTATTACTGTGTAGGGTTCACATCAGTGCTGGTGCCATGTTCTGGAGTAGGGAGAATGTGTCCTCCTCTTATGAGGCACCTCCTAAGCATTTGAAAGCACCTTACCCATCTCTTTAAAATATCCCCCAAGCTGAGCATCCTTGGTTCATCCAGTCATAAGCCCTCTGACTTGGTGTGCAAGACTCGGGCTATGACAGTCCCCTTCTGCGAATAACATGAACACAATGCACAGAATTGAAACTGAGCTCCAGAAACAATGGGACTGCTTGAAACCAGGGTCTCCCAGCAGTAGGCTCTGAGACTAGGATTGGAGTGCAGGAGTTTATTTGAGAGGTGATCCCAGAAGATACCAGTGGAGTATGTAGAGGAGACAACCAATGCAGAATGGTGAATGAGAAGGTTATCACCATGGGCAATCAGGGCTCATCACTCCTCGGGAGTTCTAGGAGACCACGTGGAGCATGCTGTCAAGCAGCCCCACTTAAGGAGAAAAAGGCTGGGTAGTTGTCCCCCAACTCCCATCTGTCTATTGATCAAGGCTGCTCCACGCTTGTTAACTCCCTGGCACTCTGGCCTGCCCTAGGTACAGGCCAGGTACAGACCTGAGGCCAAAGAAGCCACAGGTAGACAGGTGCTTGCAGTAAGAAGCCATCAGCTGTAAGCAGACTGTGAGTGCAAATGAGACATAGAAGGATACCCACAGTACTTGCTACAGGGACTATTCCCCTCGAACTGGGCACTCACTCAACTTCTGCATCAAAGGTGTTAACAGCCCTGCCATTTAGAAGCTGAGACTGAGTCTGTGGTTTCAGAAAATAAAGACCTAAGGCTCATTCCGACAGGTGCTTGCTGTCCTGCCAGGTTTCCCCCACTTCTCCCTCCTGTACTTGTATCCTCAGGTTTTGGATTAAATGTTGCACCTTCATTCCTTCCTCGAAAGTTTCATCCTTTTGGTTTTAGTCCAAGACTGCAGCCTGTTGAAATCATCTGGCCTCTTCATTGGATTATCCATCACACCTACTCTGCCCCAAGCTTCAATCATGACCAAACCTGAGTACTACTTTTTGTCTTTTTGTTTTCTTCAACTTTCTAGGACACAAATAATAGTTGTTCATAATGAAAATTTTAGAAAAACTGATTAGTAAAATCAAAGCAAAAAAAAAAAATGCTCACTATCCCACCACCCAAAGATAGCTGCTATTAATGATTTAGTTTCTGCTCTTGTAGAATTTTAGGAAGGCATAGAAATATTTTTTCCTACTAAAATGTGATCATATGACATAAGTTTTGTAACTTGCTTTTTAACCCTTAAAAATGTCTGCTGTGTGTTCACAAATTCTTTGATGCTCCTTCCAAGAGTATGGACTGGACCTATGACTCACTTCTCACATACAGAAAAGGAAAGACAGTAACTTTATAGTGGAGGAATATGGCAGACACCACATTAACCGAGTGATCAAGGTTAATATCACCAGAAAGAAGTCATGCTGATAACATGTTACCCCTTCTAGGATGCGCTGAGAGGGTGGTGGTCACCTCAGTGGTATTCTGCCCCAAAATCCATAACCCCAGTCTAATCATGAAAACACCAGAAAAACCCAAGTCAGGGAACATCCCACAAAACATCTGACCAGTCCTGTTCAAAAGCATCAAGGTCATAAATAACAAGACTGAGAAACTGCCACAGACTGGAGGAAACTAAAGAGACATGACAACTGAATGTAACGTAGTGTCCTCAGTTGAATCCTGGAACAGAAAAAGAGCCTTAGTGGAAAACTGGTAAAATTTGAATAAAGTCAATAGTTTAATAAATGAGATTTTACGGATGCCGATTTTTTAGTTTTGATAAATATACCATGGTTATGTAAGATTTTAGCATACAGGGAAACTTGTGTGAAGGGTATACTAGAACTTTCTGTGCCATCTTTGTAACTTTATTGTAAATCTAAACTGATTTTTTTTAAAAAGGTTTTAAATTTATATGTGCTGAACATCATTCCAGTTCAATCAAGATCTACAATAACATTTTTGATGGCGGGCTAGCATTTTATTGTATAGAGATGCCAAATTTTACTTAATCGATATCCAGATTTTTTCCCCCAATTTTGGCTATTTTAACAACACTGAATTGATAATTCTCTTCAATTCACTTTTGTGCACTTGCCTTTAGGATAAATTCCAAAAGGTAGAATTTCTGGGTACATTTTACATTCCCTTTTCCAGTGTTTGGGAGTAACCACCCCGTTACTCCCTAAAGAGTTTGTATAAAGTGCAGTTTCTCAGATCACACCCTGCACATGCTGAACTTGAATCTCTAGGAGCATGAGCCTAGGAATCTGCATGTTCACAAGCAGGTGCACTGATTGTTATGGGCAGTGTCATTTGAGAAGTGCTGATCTGATTTTTGCTAAATGAAGTTAAAGTAAATTTCAGATACCTTGTTTGGCGCACACCGTCCACTAAACCTTCGTTGACACCCCATATGCCAGCTTGGTCTTTGTAGGCAGAGGAGACCTCAGTCAGTCCATCAACAGTTAGTAGGTGGGTACAGATGCTGCAGAGTATGCTGGAGGAAACAGGGCTGAGGCCATGCGGTGGAGCTTTGTTCTTTTCAAATCCAAGAACAGAGCTAAGTGGGCGAAGGGAGGAGAGGTTGAACCGCCCATCATCTCAGACTTCTTCCCCCTCCACAAGCCCAGGAGCTGCAGATGAACATCACCTCCCCTGCCTGGGCTCAAGAAAAGAGAAGAGCAATCCTTCAATTGGTCAGAAGAGCCACCCTCCCAGCTTTCTAGGGTGATCATCTCATCCTGATTTGCACGGGACTTTCTCAGTTTTCACACTGAACGTCCTGCAACCTAGGAAACCCTTTAGTCCCAGACAATCCTGAATGCTTAGTTACCCTAAGTGGCCCAGAGAGAACCCTAGGCCCTAAATCAAAAATCTGTGCCTACCCAATGATGAGACTAGAACATGTCCCACAGCTCTGAGATTTGAAGTGCTAACTGAGGGGAGGGCTCCAAGATGCTCCAGCACCCTCGACTGCCTCTGCTTCCACAGTGCGTCTCTGTCTGCTCCCGACACCTCCTACCTGCCATGTTGTCTGCATCAGTGGCCTGTCTCACCCCTCTCCTTCTAGGCATCAGCCAACCCCTACCCACATATCAAACTCAGCTCCACTATCACTTCCTCCAGGTAGCCTTCCTGCTCTCTCAGCCTGAGTTAGACGACAGTGCCTCTGTGCTCCCTCTGTCAGTGCTCTCAATCCCTCCCCAGGAGAGAATCACAAACACAGCCTCACCAAATTCCTGCTCTCCCACTTAGAAGCCATGTGAAATTGGGCAAGTCACTTAAGCTTTCATTTCTTCATCTGTAAAATGGGTTAAGTAATAGTACCCGCCTCATAAAGAGCATGTGGCATTAAATTAAGGGAGATCATGTATATAAAACTCACCACACAGTGATGTCCAATAAATATTTTTGAATGAATTAATTAATTAATACATAGAGTTGAAAAATCTAATTCAGAGCCAAAAGCTAGCCATCAAGGCAACTCATTGTCTCGTCTACGTATCCCAGCTTCCTGTCTCTCCCTGTACTCTCAATTTCCTTTAGCACAGGTGTTCGCAACCTCCCCAGTGCCATGAATCCCTATGGCAGCCTAATACTATAGAACCCTTCTCAGAGTGATTTTTTAAATGAATTAAATCAAATAATAGATCACAAAGGAAGCTAATTATACTGAAATTATTATTAAAATATAAAGTGTAATTTGTGAGATAGCAATATACGTACTTCTATATTAACACATTATTAGCAGCATGTCTAATAATGACTATAATTTGAATAATGACGGATTCAAATGATATCTTGAGGTAACTACAAAAACATTAAGGAACTATAAAAATACCCATGATTTCTCTTTGTGACAGTCCTACTAACTGTTCATTGCTTACATTTTGCCTACATTTATAATTCAGGGAAATTTACCTAGAAGTTACTGAAAATAAAGATACAATGTTTTGCCCATCCAAGTGCACGGACCCTGAGCGATCTCTATGGAGCCTGGGCTCAGAGCCTCTGCTGCTCATGCTAGCAATGTAGGGAACTGCAGCCAGAGCTGACTGCCTCCAGCCTGGGGTACATTTGGGTGTTGGGGGGATGTTCCATGTCCCTGCTGCTTCTAGAACATTTGGGATTGGTCTCATTCCAGCTCTTAGGAACATTTCTTACAAGTCAGGAACATTGCTGTGCAGACATTTCCTGGGATCCAGAGGGCATGCCAATGGGAATGGTCTGTCATCCAGGCTTTCTGCAGCTGCCAGGGGCCACAGCCAGTGGCAGCCTTGAGTCCCCAGAGGGTTCCTCTGGCAAAATCCTTGGTGGAGGGGAGCAGGCAGCACCACCCTTTGGTGGGCTTTCCTGCCACCAGGCCACACGCCAGCAGCAAAGGCCTATTGAAGAGCCCAGGGGCCACCATCAGGGTTCCATGAGCACCCAGGTAAGGCAGGTTCTCCCAGTCAGAGTAGATCCAGCTGCCATGAGGTCTGAGGCTTACACAACTTGGGGACCACTCTTTAGGGAAAAGAACAACAAAACTACATACAAAATCAGGCAAGAAAATAAATACCTAGGATGACAAAAGAAATGACAACAAATTATAATTTTAAAAAGCTGACAACACATCACAAAATCAAAAAAAATAGCATACTACTTGTATTAAACAACTGCCTGGCATCCCTCTAAAATACTTTTTCCCTGAATTTTTTGGCTGATCCTCTTTGATGGCTTCATGACATGGCAACAATTTTATATCATTTTTCTTTAGAGCCAATAGATGGATAATTCAGACATTTCTCTAACATAGTTCATTGAATTTTTTTCATTATTGATTGTTTTTTTAAGTTTTAACTATTGATAAGATCCTGTAAATTTTTAGGATTATTGTCAAATTTGGGAATCTTTCAAGCTGAAAATAAAAGGGTTTTTTTAAGTTTTCTTACTATGAAGTAACCTATCTTTATGCTTTGAATTGAAGATGCTCATTAACCAGTTTGTCATCCATGTCATTGCCATAGTGGCATATCGGGAGGTCAATGCCATCGTATCCAACAGGGGAGAGCTCCTGCTGTGACTAGATTGTGGAGAACTGAATCCTTCACATACAATTTCACATGTCTGGTAAATGGAAGGAACTTCCTCAGAATGTGTTTCAAGTCTTGTTTCTTCTCCACGCTCAGTATGGTTCTGTGGCGAGTTCTGTGCTCTGTGTTTCACATCTCATGACAACCTTGGCCCCGCACCTTCCAGATGCAGTGCCAGGTGAGTCAGCTGTGTGGGTGGTAGTAGAATTCTTGGAAGTCATTTCTACCCCAGCACATCCAGCATGACTTAGCTAAGCCCCGATGTGACGGGGAACCATATTTCTCCCCACACAACTGGATGAGTGACCAGTTACCTCCACCTTGGCCAGATCCTGCACTGCCTGTGGCTGCTCCAACTGCACCCAACCCTAAGGGTAATGTGACAGAGTGGGTATCACAGTGGAAGGAGGTAGTGGTTTTAATGTATTATGGTTGAAATGCCTTGCTTTTGCAAATTTTACAAAAACATGGCACCTGGGAACATTTTGTTAGGCCCTCCCAGGGCTTTGGGAGGAGCCTATGTAAGAGAAGAGACCTCAAGCTTGTATTCGTTCAACTTCACGGGGGTCACCCTGCTTCCAGCTGCAAGTGACAGAAATCTCAGCTCAAAGTGGCTCCCAAAACAAGAAATCTTACTAACACACATCATGGAAATCAGACATGCCCAGCTTGAGGGATCCATCCCCAGGGACACAGGCTTTTCCTGCCTTTCCTCCCTACCTTCTGCAGAGTCAGCTTCAGCCTGGATCTCCTTCTGTTCTTGAGATGGCTGTCAGGAGCCACCTGGCTGTCTGCCTCCTCCATGAACTTTCATGGAACCTCCAGCCTCAACACTGTTTCTGTGGAAAGGTACCTTCGAAGCTCCAAACCATCCATTCATTTTTCTATTTATTCAGTGAGCAGGGACAGGTGCCTGCTGGGGCCAGACCTTGTGCTATGAACTGGGAAACCAGATGGGACTCAGACACGGTCCCCACCCTCAAGTGCATGGGCTAGTCAAGGAGAAATGAAAGTAGGCAGACCACTGAAAGAGAGGATGAAAAGATCAGCCTGAGGACACAGGAAGGTCCAGGAACAGCCCTGGACCAGGAGGGCGAGACTGCTGAGTTCCTATCTTTAAGGGGAAAGGATGAAGGAGAGGATGATATGGACAGAATGATCCAGGTGTGCAAAGGCCTGGGGCATGGAGAAATGGGCGTGTCACTCCACATGGCTGGAGGACAGAGGAAGGTTATGCTAGGTGACAACTGCTGGGGGGCAGTGGGGTGCAACGTGCAGGTCTTTGGACCTGGGCTTCATCCTGAAAGTGAGAAGTGGCCAGTGAAGATTGTCAAGAGAGAGCAACATGATTAAATCAGATTTAACAAGCCTGCTTTTTTAAGTAGGTGGAGGAGTGATGGGAGGGATGCCAGTATGAACTGAGCAGAAATTATTTCAAATTCTGTGTAGGTGGCTGGCATGGCATTCCCTCTGAAACAGACACACACACACACACACACACCACACACACGGAGCTGGTACCAACAACTCCTGAGGAGACCCCAATTCTGTGTAGGTGGCTGGCATGGCATTCCCTCTGAAACAGACACACACATACACACACACACACACACACACACACACACACACACACACACACACACCACACACGGAGCTGGTACCAACAACTCCTGAGGAGACCCCAAAGACACCAAAACAGCCTCTCTGCCAGTTCTGACAATTGTCAACCATCTCACAGGTGCTAGTGTGTAGGTGTATGTGTGTATGTATGTATGTGTGTGCACACATGTGTGTGTGCTTGTGGGCATGTATGTATATGTGTATGAATATGTGTGTGTGTGCGTGCACACTCATGCATGCTTGTATGTGTGCACACGTGCATGCACATATGTGTGCTTGTGGGCACGTGTGTATGTATGACTATGTGTGTTGGGGGTGGGGTCTGATCAGCAACCAGCTTTCCCCCTCTCTACTTGATGCTCAAACTCTCTGCAAAGAGACCTGGAGTCATGTATGAAACAGAATCTGAGCCCATGCATCTCCAAGAATCCCCCTCTGCCTCTTGAAAACCCTGAGATGGGGAAAGGAATAAGGGCTGGACAGGGAGACAGCAGCAGCTCTGCACTGAGTCACTATGTGATCTTGGGACAGATACTTTATGTTCCTAAGTCTGCTTTCTCCCTTTTACAAATGAGGAAGAATATTGCCAGTTCTGCCTACTTCCTGGGAGAACAAAATGGAATGGAGAGAATAAATAGCTGGAATGTAAGAGTTACAAGTTTCCTTTTAGGATCATCCGTATAGAACAGGCCTATGACAATATCAGTAACAGCTAACATTTACTGAGTGCCTTCTTCGGGCCAGGCAACTTCATTACCTCTTTTAATTATCATATGAAAGATAAGGAAGGGATGGTCCAGAGGAGTTAAGTGATGTCCTCACTGTCACAGGGCCAGTCAGGGGCAGAGCTGGCATTCAAACCCAGTGCTGTCTGGCTTCAGGGAGTCCCCTATTAGTTACTACAGCTGATAATGACTTAGTAGTCTGATGACTGGTACTCCAAACAAAATTCAAACCAGAAGGGCAGTCTTTTCCACAGTCTGAGAAAAGGCAAGAGGTCCCCAGGTATCAGGTACATATCGGGAGAAAATCAAGACTTAACAGGATCTGCCTTTGGAAGAGTAAGTATAACTTCCAAACAGGAAACATATTCCTAAACTCCAGCAACTGCTGGAGTTAAGAACAGAGAGCAGAAGACACAGGTGACGTCCACTTAACTCTAAGCATAAGAACACAGGGTGACGAGGTAACTGCCAAGTTTGTTGGGGGGAAGTTTAGACACAGTTAGACTAAGATCGACCTTAGATAAACAGCCAATCAGCAAGCATTTACTTTGCACTTATAACAGGGCTTATTTATTGTGATTAAATATACGTAACATAAAATCTACTATTTTATCCACTTTTAAGCGTGCATTTCTGTGCCGTAAAGCACAGTCACGTTGCTGTGCAATTGTTACCACCATTCATCCCTACAACGTTTTCATCTTCCTGAACTGAAACCCTGTACCCATCAAACCCTGCTAACTCCACTTGCATGAGCTACCTAGAGGAGTCAAATGCACCAGTTCCTTTTAAACAGATGCCACTCTTTACATTTCACTTGTTACGAAATAGGGAAATGGGCACAGAATTGACACTTTGATTCATTCATTCACTCATTCAGTTATTCAAGCCAGCATGCCTAAGTGTGAACTACAGAATAATTGCCTTCTGTTGCTTGACATGAACTACAGCGAGACAGGAAAAACATAAAAACGCCTCCGTAACTTCTGAGCTACATTTTTCACAGGGCTGTGGGAGAGCTGGCAACAAGGAGAAAGGATGTATTTTTGAAAGGATAAAGCCCCCTTATTATAGCATTACACAAAATTCCCGCTGCTACAGCTTCCTTCAGGAAAACTCCAGGCGCGGCCAGTACCGGTGTGCATAAAACAATGAAGACATTCTGAAGCTCTGTTTTTAAAGCCAAGAACAAGCTTTAGGAGTGAGAGGAAATGTCACCATAAAAGTCTGGGGAGATGGAGGTGTTCTCAAGACCACGGTGATTCAGTTTTCCTCTGCACTACTGTTTTGTGGTACACTCTGCCTTGCTCTCCCTGGAGTGTGGAAGGGGGGCCTCGCACGAGGGAAGCATTTTGCTGGACACTTCTTAAGCTCCCAATGGTTGTTTGACTCTGAAAGCGTTGAGGGCCAGGAACTTATATTACATTTTTCCTTCTGTGTGCATGAGGCAGGGAAGCCCATGTCGATCCTTTAGTATTCTCCCAAGGAACACTGAGTTGCGTGGGCGCCAGCTTGTTTAAGATCTAGAGCAGGCTTTCTCAACCTCTGCACTGCTGACATTTTGGGCCAGATAATTCTTTGTTGTGGGGGTTGTCATGTGCACTGGTGCATTGTAGGAAGTTTAGCAATGTCTACCCACTGGAAGTTAGTAGCACCCCCACCCACCCAAGTCATGGTTGTGACAACCAAAACTGTTGTCAAATGTCCCTTGGAAGTAGGGTTGCCAGATTTATAAAACAATAAAATAAAAAGGTGTCTAGTTAAATATGAATTTTAGATAATGAAGAAATAATTTTTTAGTATAAGCATGTCCCGTTGGAATATTTGTGACATGCTTATACTAAAAAACTATTCATTGCTTATCTGAAATTCAAACTTAACGGGGTATCTACTATTTTACCTGACAACCCTAGCTTGGGGACAAAATTGCCTTTATCTGAGAACCACTAATCTAGGGTGACCAGCCATCCCTCTTTGCCCAGGACTTTCCTGGTTTTAGCACTAAAAGCCTAGCATCTTGGGAAACTCCTCAGTCCCAGGCAAACTAGGACAGTTGGCCATCCTACAAGGTCTATCTTCAACCTTTGTGCTGGTTTCTGCTTTTGGCTCCCTGTAGGCACAACAGCCCTTGGGAGATGCTGGTGCTTTCAATGGATGGAGAGGCTGAATTGCAAGATTGACCGGCAGGGCTCTCCAAGGAAATCACTCAATGGCCCTAATTTTGCTGAATTGTAGGTTTACAAACATAACCAAAACATTACCGGTAATGGCTCAAGTCAACCTTCAAAGTGGCCTATTGATTGTGACCGCCTCAGAGTAGATTTTTCTTCTCAGAAATAGCATCCATATCCCAGAGAGCTCATTTTAAATAATCCAATACTCAAAGCTAATGGGACTTCCCCACCAGCTAGTGAGACTATAACTATGCTTTGGTTTTCCTACAAATCCTCGAGATGGATTTTTTGTGACTTGTTGTTGCCTTAATTCAGAATTGTATTGACTGGTCTCCTCCTGCATACAGGGCTGTTACTAGGCAACACAGATTTTTTCTTTTTTTTCCCTGTCATTTTACGTTGGGCAAGACAGCAAAGTGAGGTGGGGGTTGGGGGTGGGGTGAGAGGTGGTGGTGTTGCAGAAGATTTTTCTTTACTAATTTATCTATTGCTACCCATGGTATTACTCAGTCCAGAACAGATCCCAAACCCCACTCTTTACAGTTTCTTTCACAGAACTCTGGACTTTAGGCAATATGGAAAGTAAATCCATCTTCTGTTTCTTTAGTCCATAAGGTTTCCAGCCACTGTAATGGTCACCTTATAACTGTGCTGGTCTGTGGTATATTGGAGTGAAAATAAAGTATTCTCCAAGAATTTGGAAATGAGGCCATTTCCCAAGAATTAAACTGAAAAAGTTCACACACAATGGCCATGACTGATTGGGTGAATGTTCTACTGAGAAGTCTGGGAATATCCCATAATTCCCATGGGGCACCTGGGGATAGAGTCTGAGAGGCAGGATGCCATATGACCATATATGCTGGAGCCTGCCTGCACCAGCTGGTGAAAGCCATTGTGTGCATCTCTTCAGCAGCTTGAAATCAGTCTTGGTGGGAGTATTTACAGCTTGGAACTTGGCAAATGCTACAGATCAGGGCTTTTTCCCCCAGAGAGCCATTTGCTAAACATTTACCAGTATACCATTGAATTAAATGTAAGTATAATTAATACCTAGAAGCTCCACCAGTTGAGTTATACCATGACTGGAGAAGAACTGTAAAAAACAGCCTGGAACATTTAAATGGGAGGCCCTCAACTCCAAAACTGGTCATTCTATTACCAGTAGCAAGCCAGGGAGAAAAGGACTGGTCTTTGAAGACACATGCCCCATCCTGGTGTTATGAGTATCCTGAATGTCAATCTGCTTTAGGATTCCTCAAGGACCTTCTGAATATAACTTGGCTTTGCAAATTTTGAATTGTAATGTAGACCAGTTCTGTTTCTCAATATAAATTAATAGATCAGCATGCAGGTCTACATATCTATGTTGGGAGCATAAGTGTGTCCCAGTACAGTAGTTACATGCCCAGGTGCTGGAAGGAGTCAGACTTTCCTGGGTCAGACTCCCTTGCTCTGCCACTTCCTGGAATGTAATCTGGAGCATGTTGTTTCACCTCTCAATGTCCTCACCTTCATCTTTTCTGCTGATTAAGGCCTAGCTCAGCTTTCCCCATCTCTACAAAGCTTTTACCTACTCCAGCACACACTGATAGCACCCTTCTCTAGACCATTTATTTTGTTTTATTTCCAGTCTTGTCTCCACCGACTAAATTTTATGATGCTTGAATACTAGAACAATGTTTTGTATGACTCTTTTATTCCCAGAAAGACCTATTCCTATGCTGCCCATGTGGTAGGTACCCGATACGAGCCCACTGATAATTAATTAATACAGATTCTTTAGGATGTCCCAGGTAGAGTGTAAGGTATGTTTCACACTAACCCAATAAAAGTGCCCAGCTCCCCATTGCCCTCTGCATGCCCCTCCCCTATTTCTCACCTTAGTGGATGCTCCTTTGTCAAGAATGAGGCCTCAGCGGTATCAGTTAGAATATTAGAATGCTTTTGGCTACAGGAAACAGAGAGCTCCAACGCAAGCTGGCTTCAACAACGTGCAAGTACAGAGACAATATCATCTGGAGGTGGGTACAAATCAGCTGCCAGGTGATACTGTCCTTATGGATCCAGGAACCTTCCATCTTGCCACTCAGCCATCCTCGATGCTGGCTTCTCCAAGGGATGCTTGCAGGATGATGCAGTAGCAGCAGGCACTCATGACAAAGTCCACAGGAAGAAGTCTATCTGCTTGCTCTACCCAGTGTCACCCAAATACGTGATCTTTTATTCTCCCCAACTCTCCTCATTACTTTCTGAAACCCTGTAAAATCCCCAAAGTGATGGGCCTGGGACTGTTATGCAGGCTGGCACTTTCAGAACAGTGAATGAGCAGAAACTTGGCAAATTGGGCTCCAAGCCTTCACTGGGGCCAGATGAGGTGTCCACACATACTCAAAGTTCTATCTCCCTGCTCGTGAGTCCTTCCCAAGAGTAGGTAAGTCAATCATCTCCCTGAACTAGAAGGAGGTTTGCTTCTCCTAAGCTGTCGAGAATTAGTAGGAAATCTGCCCTTAACCCTTGAGCCCAAGTCACAGAGAAGCCCTAGAACAAGGGTCTACCAGTATAGTTCGTGGGTCAAATTCAGCCTACAGTCTGTTTTTGTGCAGCTCAAAAGCTAAAAATGGGTTTTGCATTTTTAAATGGCTGAAAAAATCAGAAAAAGAATATTTTTTGACACATGAAAATTATATGAAATTCATATTTCAGTGTTCATAAATAAACGTGCTGGAACACAGCTACACCCACTTGTTTGTATGGTGTCTATGACTGTTTCTTGCTGCAGTGGGGGAGCTGAGTCATTGCAACAGAGATAGCAGGGACCATAAAGCTTATAATATTTAGCAGCAAAAAGTTTGACAACTTCTGACCTAGAAGGGCTCTGAGCCAGGCAACAACACCAGCATCATCCACCCACCCAACAGGACACAAGTGGTATTTCCAGCCCCACACAGAGCCCAAGGGAGGTCGCAGGGCCTCACAATCAAGCGGGATCCACTGCTGTGCCTGACACTTTTCCCTTGGCCACTCTAGCCCTATCCAGGGATATTTGTTGAAGCCTCTAAGGACTATAAGGAAGCCCGTCCCCAATGCCTTCAGGGCCCACTGTCAAGTTGCAGATACCGACTCCCATGCCAGGGGCACAGCTGTCCACTAGCACCATCATCACAGACCCCACAGAATGACTGTCTCCACCAGACACCCCTGCCCTTCCCCCCAGACCGTGATCCCTCCCTAGGCATAAATGACCCCACCACCAAGCGTATCACTGCCCCTCCAGGCTCTGGGGCTCTCATGGGCACAACCACCAAAATGGGGGGAATAGCTTTCTTTTCCCTCTTCTGATAAAGTAGTACAAATATCCCTTTGATTTTTTTAGTGACAAGAACTGTATAAGATGCTGTGGGTGCCTTGCCAGTGTTTCGTGGACCTTACTATTACAATACATGACAATCATCTTCAAACCCCAGTATCTGTACCTCTGTGCCTGAGTCCTTTGTCCCCAGGAGGCAGACCAGAAGGGCCAGGGCATTATCATCCAACCCCCAGCAGCCCTCAACCTATGATTCTTGGGAGATGGTGTATAAATCCCCCAGCTCCCTCACACCTCAAGGAGGATAAATCTGAAGTGTGGTCTGTGCTGCTTCCCAGAGCTTCCCCACAGGATCCAGTCACCCCCTGCCCTGCTCTTCACCTCCTGACCACTGTGCCCCTCACCTCCAGAACCCTCATCTTGGGGTCTGGTTCTGGGAACAATACAAATGAAGACTTCAAGTTAGATCTACAACCCTGTCCCATATTCTGGCTCAGGCATGAGTCATCTATGAGGGACTAGAAAAGTCTGGAACAACCAGCTGTGTTCCCAGCATCCTCTCTGCCCACTCCACATGGAAACGCTTGGCGTGCAATCGGCCTTCCACCCGTCTTAGCTCCTCATCTTCCTTTTTTTCCCCGGAATCACACTCGCAGTAACACAGAACTGGAAGTGGAACAAGATTTGTAGTGCAAGCTGCAGACTTCCCTTAATTACCTAAGGAGCTTTATTGTCATGTGAATTACAGAAGCCTCCCTCTTATGAACAAAAAGTACCAAAAGGGGGCAAAGTTCAGGGATGGGGCAAAGGGAAGAAGGAGGAGAAGAGACAAGGAAAGAAAAAGACCAGAGAAAGTATCTAGGAAAGGTCCTGGTCTTTCTGCATGGGTTTCAGCTATTGAGGGTGAAGCTGAGTTAATGGGTGTGGATTACAGGGAGCAAATTTTTCTTTTCTTTTTAATGGAAGGGATGTCTATATAACTGTCCTGACTCTGTAATTACTGTATACTGAAGGACGCAGTGATATTTAACTCAGGCTGCAGCTGCCCCTGGTTCCCTGCACCCTCAAGCTTTGGATATGAAGGCCACTCACGGTCACTTCTCCCAGGTCCTAAACCCTCCCTGGGACAATCATAACACAGGGCTCGATCCCTCACCCAAAACTCTTGGGGACAGGTGTGTTTCAGAATTCAGAATGCATTTTAGAAAAGTAATTTTGTGTGCAGACTATATCTTGCATAACACCCCAGTGGGCTCTGGGACATCTCATAATCAATGGCATTAATATTTCTGCAGTGGCATGTGTGCATATTCACACCAAATGAGATCAATAAAGGCTATAAATAGCCTCCTGTTAGTGAAGATCAGATATTTCTGGCAAATGAAATTAGTTAGGTCAGATTTTGCTGTTATTTAGATTACAACCAACTTTTGGTTTTCAGAGCTTCTGGCTCTTGAGATTATGGTTAAGGGATCACGGACCTTTCAAATCATATTTTCATAGCAATATATCAACATTTAGAAAAAAAAAAAAAAAATGAATTCTGACTTTCACCCTGGATGAGATCTCACTGGTTCTCACTTGTGAGAGCCACGACTGGACCAGTGCAGGCTCCAGCCCCCTCAGCTCCTGGACTGGGCCAGGGTCCTGTGACTGGCTGTGTTGCCATAGGGTTGAGGGGAAGGGGGTCCCCCGTGAGGCCAAAAACTGCTGGAACCCATGGAGTCAGTGGGAGCAGCCAGCAAGGAGTTGGCCAAGGCAGTCCTCAAGGAGCCACATCAAGTGTCACATCTTAGGGACAGGTATGAGGCCAGAATAGTCAAGGCTTAGTCTGGGAACAAGACATTCCTATTTGGGCCTGGCCTATGCACAGGGGGCAGGTCAGCTGGCTTGGATGTGTAAGCACCTGCTAGCCTTGACTTGCCTCCAGAGGGCTCTGGCGAAAAGGTGCATTCACCACCTGGACTCTAATGCTCTGGCCCTCCCCACGTGAAAGGATTACGTCACCAGATTAGCTGAAGGCAAGCCTGGCCTCCAGGGGATAGGGAGACTGGTTTCTTCTGCCTGAACTACTCTTAGTAGCATATCCAGAAGGCGTGCTTTTGCACATGCTGCAATCTCTTAGTCATCAATTATTCAAAAGCCAAGTGACTTTGGTCTGTAGCTGTTTTCTCTTCTCAGCAGGGTATAATTTGGAGGGTGGACAATCTGGATTTGCTTGTTTTACATCTAGGATCCAAACCTTAGTTCTCAAGTCCTTGTTCAGGACCCTGAAGAGCAGGGTACAGCAAGGTGGCTCCATAATGGAGCAGAGATGGAACAGAGATACTCACAGGGCTAGCAGGCAGGTGGGGCCATGTCACGTGACCATCCGGAAACACACCCATTTTCATGGGGGCCCAGAACCTCTTGGCAAAAGAACATAAACAGTGTCAATACTCGGAGTTCTGACACAAACAAGACATGTTTGTGAACTGAGGCTAAGTCCTGTGAGGGTGTACCCACAGAGCCTGGAGAAGCACCGGCACACTGCAACAGTCATGCAAACAATAACAGCATGCATGCACACAAAGCCTTGCTGGGGGCAGGTGTTGTTCTAGACGTTTTACATAAACTAACTCTTTAATGGTGACAACCTCATGAGAAGCGTAGCACGCGTTTTCAGGTCTGTATCATTGTCACCCTTGATCTCAGTCCATCTGCCATGGGGAGCTTCCTCCTGGGACAGTGTCTCTAAGCCATGTGCCCATGGCTTGTTCTTATCTTCCTCAGGGACTCACTCAAGCTTCAAAGCCAGCTTAGCCCTCCAAAGGGCAGGGCAGTTACCCCCAATCCCTTCATCCCCCCTCCCTGCACAACCCTCCACCAACGAGGCTGGGAGCTGTAGATAAATGCTCCTGCCTTTCTCTTTCAGGAGGAAAGTCCTGGGAGCTTTCTGTATACTTGTCAGAGGTCCCAGAGTAACTGGGCTACCAATGCCAGCAGAAGTAACCAATAACGCACCCTTGTGTTGGCATTTTCCCTTTTCCCTGCTCATTCTTCCTGCTCCCTTGCTCCCGCATCCTCGGGTCACCTCCCAAATAAGATATCCGCTACCAAGTCCTGTCTCAGTTCTGCTTGCTGGGACACCCAAACCAAGACAAAGAGGTGTCTTTAATACTATCCCTGTTTTACGTAAAAAAATCAGGATATCCCTGATTATCCGTAAAACAATGAATATCTGATGTTGACCAAATGAATTAATGAATGTGAGGTTGGGGTGGGAGGAGAATAATTTAAGCCAAATATCCTTACTGGGGAGCAGAAGAGGGAGGATGTCACACCTGCTGTTTTCTGTCCGTGGGCCTGAGGATGCTCCTGACGTAGCATTCTGATCGTCTATGTGGGCCCTGAGGCAGAAATGGTTTGTCTTGCCACTGAAATCCGAGGCTTTTGGGAGCCATACTGTAGATAGCCAAGGAAAGCTAATCTTCTCCACTAACAGGGAATCTCAGCCCAGCCACCCACTGGCTGTGTGCCGTGGACATGTCTACAATGCAGAGGTCTCCTTTTATTTTTTTATTCTTAAAATTTAATTTTATTTTATTTTATTTTATTTCATTTTATTTTATCAATATACAATACAGTTGATTTTTGTGTCCCTTTATCAATTCCTCCTTTTCCTCCCTCCTTTACCCCTCCCCACCATCACCATCATATCTGTTCAAATGTCTTAACAAAATCAAGGAGTTGTCGTGTTTGTTGTGTCTTCTTCACTCCCCGTCCCCATTCTATGTGTATTTACTTATTTATTTTTGTTAGCTCCCACAAATAAGTGAGAACATGCAGTATTTCTCTTTCTTTGCCTGGCTTATTTCACTTAATATAATTTTCTCTAAGTTCATCCATGTTGCTGGGAACAGTAGTATTTCATTTATTTTTATAACAGAGTAGTATTCCATTGTGCAGACATACTACATTTTCCTTATTTACTCATCTGATGATGGGCATTTAGGCTGGTTCCAACTCTTGGCTATCATAAATAATGCTGCAATAAACATGGGAATGGAGGTATCTCTTCGACATGGTGATTTCCTTTCCTCTGGGTATATTCCCAGCAGTGGAATAGCTGGGCCATATGGTGGATCTATCTGTAATTGTTTGAGGAAACTCCATACCATTTTCCATAAAGGCTGCACCATTTTGCAGTCCTACCAACAGTATAGGAGGGTTCCTTTTTCTCCATGACCTCTCCAGAATTTGTCATTCTCAGTCTTTTGGATATTAGCTATCCTAACTGAAGTGAGATGGTATCTGAAAGTAGTTTTGATTTGCATTTTCCAAATGCTGAGTGATATTGAGCATTTTTTCATATGTCTGTTGGCCATTTGTATATCTTCCTTTGAGAAATGCCAGTTCAGCTCCTTTGCCCATTTTTTAATTGGGTTACTTATTTTTTACTGTTAAGTTTTTTGACTTCCTTGAATATTCCAGTTATTAATCCTTTGTCTGATGTATACTTTGCAAATATTTTCTCCCATTCTGTTGGATGTCTTTTTGCTCTGTTGATTGTTTCTTTTACTGTGCAGAAGTTTTTAGTTTGATATAATCCCATGTGTTTATTTTTCCTTTGGTTGCCTGTGCTTTGAGAGCATATTCATAAAGTCTGTACCCAATCCTACTTCCTGGAGTGTTTCCCCTATGTTTTCTTTAAGGAGTTTTATTGTTTCAGGATTTATATTTAACTCTTTAATCCATTTTGAGTTTATTTTGGTATATGATGAGAGGTATGGGTCTAGTTTCATTCTCCTACATATGAATGTCCAATTTTCCCAGCACCATTACTGAAGAGGCAGTCTCTTCCCCAGTGTGTGATCTTGGAGCCTTTGTCAAAGATCAGATGGATGTAGGTGCATGGGTTGACTTCTGGATTCTCTATTCTGTTCCATTGGTCACAGTGTCTGATTTTATGCCAGTACCATGCTGTTTTGGTTACCATCACTTTGTAGTATAGTTTAAAGTCAGGTAGTGTATGCCTCCAGCTTTTTTTGTTGTTTGTTTTTGTCTTTGTTTTTCCTCAGGATTGCTTTGGCTATTCGTGGTCTTTAGTTATTCCATATGAATGTTAGGAATTTTTTTTCCAATTCTGAGAAAAATGTCATTGGAATTTTGATGGGGATTGCATTGACTCTGTAGATCACTTTGGCTAGTATGATCATCTCTATAGATGCTGAAAAAGCATTTGATAAAGTTCAGCACTCATTCATGACAAAGACCCTCTATATATTGGGTATAGAAGGAAAGTATTTCAACACAATTAAAGCCATATATGACAAACCCACTGCCAAAATCATCCTGAATGGAGAAAAATTGAAAGCCTTTCCCTTAAGAACAGGAACAAGACAAGGATGCCCACTCTCACCACTCCTATTCAACATGTTGTTGGAAGTACTAGCCAGAGCAATCAGGGAAAAGAAAGAAATAAAGGGCATCCAGATTGGAAAAGATGAAATCAAACTGTCCCTGTTTGCAGATGACATGATCCTATATATAGAAAAGCCTAAAGACTCTACAAAAAACTCTTAGAGTTAATAAATGATTTCAGCAAAGTTGCAGGATACAAAATCAACATGCAAAAATCAGTAGCATTTCTGTATTCTAACTATGAACTGACAAAGAAGGAAATCAAGAAAGCTATCCCATTTACAGTAGCCACCAAAAAAAAAAAATACCTAGGAATAAATTTAACCAAGGATTTGACAAATCTCTATGATGAGAACTACAAACCACTGTTGAGAGAAATTAAAGAGGACACAGGAAGATGGAAAGATACCCCATGCTCTTGGATTGGAAGAATTAACATTGTAAAAATGTCCATACTACCCAGAAGTCTCCTTTTAAAATGGGTATAGCATTAGAAATGGCTTGGGAGACTTGTCAGGAGGATAAAATGACACACTGCATTTTGAATACTTAGCACAAAGAGTAATTGCTCAGTACCTGCTGGATAACATTATTACCATCAGCACCCTGACACAATTCTCAACTAAGCTCCTATGATTGCAAATGTTGATCATTTTATGTGGCCATCCAATATTTGAACTCCCTTTTCATTTGGGGAGTTCCCCACTTTATGAGTCTTCATTGTCTAGGGTGCCTGCTTCTGATTGGAGGCACTAAAAATGGCAGAAACTGGCTCTCCCAGTGTCCTTTACAGCCAGGGCACAGGCTACATCCAGGATCCACCAACAATGAGCCCAGGTGGGTTCTGACTCAGGCGCTAGACACAGGAATGGTGGAGTTCTCTCTCTCTCTTTCTCTCTCTCTGTATCCTGCAGGTTCAAGTTTGTAGCACTGAGATAGTAGCAATGCCAAAAATAGTGCCCAGGGTTCAATAACCAGAGCAGCAGAAGTTTCTCCAGACCCCTTCAGACTTCTTCTAACATGGGATTCTAGATGCTGCTCCAAGCTGCGTATCCTCTAGCTCAGCTGTACACCTTCCTACCGATTCTCCAGCCACCCAGTGTCCTTTCCACCAAACTGTCCTCTGCTTCAATCAGCAGAAATTGGCTTCTGATGCCTATACCTAAGAACCATGACTGGTACGGCCACATTACAATGTAACTGTGCCATGGCCTGCAGTTCACAATGCATCTCCTGGAGCGTCTCCTGGAGTCAGAAATCCTATATTTCTAAATCTGAAGCTGGTGCCAGCCATGACTCATGAGGCCCTCACAGCTTCTTGCCTGAATTACTGAGACAAATCCGCCTTCAGAGCCCAGCCTCCATGCTACAGTCAGAGCAATGCTTATAAACACAGATCTGGACCCACCAGACCCTCCTTCATTGGCTCCTTAGAGCCATCAAAACACTGAGGATATCTAATGCATCCACGGTCTGTTCTGACCACTTCTCAGCCATGTCTCCCACCCCCACCCAGCCTCCATCTCCAACACACAAATTGGAGTTTGTGTACAGACAGTTTGTCTGTACAGACAGACCGGGTCCCACTGCTTGAAGCTCGCTGGACATGCCAAGCACTAAGGTCTACTCACTCTTTATCCATCAAGACTTAATTCAGAGGTCACCTCCTCCAGGAAGCTTTCCCTTCCTCATATGGATTAGGCATCAGTGTTCTCTGGGCATATATTTATTGTTAAAATTTTTAAGCTGCTTTACAATTGCCTGTATCTTTGTGGGTCTACCCTGTGATTCTCTGGTGACAAGGAATTTGTCTTTAGTATATATACCCCCAGTCCCTCAAGTGAGGTAAGAGTTTGGTCAGTGTTTGCTGAATTACTGAAAGTAATTGTACCCAGGTTTCCTTCCTCCCCCAGCTCCCTATGCCCTTAGTTTAGGCCTCTGTGAGAGCTTTGATGCCATTCTACAGTGTCTCATGGTCACTCGTGAACATGTCTTGTTCACCTTGGAGCACTATGGCCCAGGTCATGCATCCGATGAGTGTTCATGGAATTGGTTGAATCTGAGTCAACAAGGTGAGCTGGCAGCCTGTGCTGTTTGTTTTTGTCACATTGCAGAACTGCAGAAGGCCTGTCCAGGCTCCTTTGGGGATTCTTCTATTCCTTTTTTCCCCCAGGGTGAGTGGGCCCCAGCAGTTCCCGCTCAAAAAGCCCCTTAGCTCTGAGCTTGGGGCTCTCTGACCATGTTCAGGGTGAGAGAGTGTTGCCAAACTCTGCTGGAGAACCCAAAATAGGCCAAGTGTGTGACACAGCTAGAAGGGGGCAGGTGTAGATGGCTCCAGACGAGGGACCCAGAGCTCTCGACCCGCTTCCTGCCTTGGTAGGATCCAGCTGCCCACCTCTTATTCTGAGGTTTCCTGGACATGTCCAGGGCCTCTCCAGGGACATATCCAGCCCTGCCATCTCTAAGAAAAAGTAGGTTAAACTGGAAAAGGAGACAACAAAAAACTCCACACAACAACCTACAGGGATGTGAATAGAAGAGGAAAATATAGACATGTAGACTTCCTCATGCCTGCACCTCAGGGCTTTTGCTTTAAAGCATCTTTGGACAAAACTACTTACTCCTCTCTTCACTTCTCCTCCCTGCCTATTGCATCCTGAGTCATCTGCAATTCAGCCTAGGAGGCTCCCAATGCACCATGTTCAGCACCCCAATTTATTCCACCCCAGGGACAGTTCTACTTCCTGTCTCCCTCTTCCTCCCTCTTCTCTTTCTGTCTCTTCTACAGGCAGTGAAATGAGAGGTTTCCTGAGAAGGCAGAACTAGGTAGACTTGGGTTCCTCACATGGCAGGTTACCCTCAGCCTCAGCTTATTCGTCTGTAAAATGGAACCAGTGAAATATATTTTGCAAAACTGGTAATGGGATGCCCATGCTAGCCCTCTAAAAGACATCCCATACATGTCTATCCTTTTCCTTTCTTGACTCTGACCTTGGCAGCCCAGCAGCTTGAGGTTCACAGAATGGGGGAGTTATGTTTGGCAGCAGCCCAGGAAGGGTCAGCACTAGTAGGTAAGAGAGAAAGGAGAGAGAGCCAGTGGACCAGTGGAGATGGCAGAGATGAGAAATGATTGAACCATTGAACAGCAGAGGACGATTCTCCCAGGGTTGGAGGAGGGGTACCAAGCCACACCTGTCATAAAGCATCAGGAAACCATCAATCCACATCAAAGCAGTCAATTCCTTAGTCTCTGAGTGTTTAAATAATAAACACAACCAATACTGAACTCTGAGTGCTGCAGCATCCTTTCCTCCAGAGAGAGGCTCCTAGGGGGACCACGAACAAAATGTATTGTCAGCCAGCTCCTGCAAATGCCAGCCAACTCATGCTGGCTCCCTTCCAGAGGAGTCCACTTGCATTCTGAGCACCCATAGCCAAAACTATGCACCTATTAGTGACATCCCCACTTCTAAGATGATTTTGCATAACAAGGTTACAGAGCCCAACCAGAGCCATGTGGCTCCATACAAAAGTGGAACTGGATTTCCACCTTTCTTAGATCAGATTCCCTAGAGGCAGAGCCTGCCGGCTCCCTAGTTGTAATTATACCCTCAATACCCCATTCTGTTTCTAAAGTGCTTTATAGTTTGGGAAGGTTTTAGCACAGGCTATCTCTTCTAAATCCTGCAAAATCATTCAATGAAGTGGGTGAGCAAGGATGCTTTTCCTCATCCTCATTTGAAAAAGTGGAAAACGAGATTCAGGGAGAGTAAACTGTACCCACCCAGCAACTCTGAGGGCTGGCATCCCAGCCCCAGTCTCAGTCAAAACTCAAAGACCAAGTCTCTCCATTCTCTCTGCTCATAGTCAATGTTTAAAATTCCCACTACTAGGTCTCTCCCTCCCCTGAGCTTTTAAATACTCCTGCTTCTGTGACACACTACACTTGCTCGCCCAGTCCCACCACCTAGACTGACATCTGATCTTGCTCATCTTTATAGCTCCAGTGTCTACTATAATCTGTTTTCCAAATGAACTTCATTGCCTAGAAGCATGGTGGATGCAGGTAGGTAGTGAGCAAGGATAAACCATGAACAGCCATGAATGCTAAGCAAAGGCAATTATGTTTAATCCTATAGACTGCAGAGGCACCAAAGGGTCTTAGGCAGGGCTGTAGCATGATCATATTTACATTACAGAATCTGTGTGGGTCTGTGTGGAAGACGGCAGGAAGGAGTCTCTGTCCACTGTTTTAAAATATCACAGCACATTAAACATGAGAGTTGTTGCTGAAGAAATTGTATTATTGCAGGAGAACTCTAAGGGGAGGAGGGCAGGGAAGGTAAAGTTAGATTCAGAATTCCTTAACCTAGAGTTCAGGACCACAGATAAATGATCACTTCCCCAACCCCTCCAGCTTTATTTACCCTCCTTCTTTTTTGTATCCCAGTCATTTCAAGCTATTTACAATTCCTGAAAAGGTCCTGCTAAATTCCAGATGCCACACTTCTGCCTCTGCTGTTTTTTCTGCCTGCACTGCTTTCCATTCTCGTCTCCTTGGGAAACTGCTATTCAGCGCTAGTATCTAGGGCAAATTCTAGGTCTCTTTCTGCCATGTACTCCACTCCCTGAAGGAGTGTGATGAGGTCAGGTCAGTTTTGAGGATGTTGATTTGGACATGGGGACTAACAGTAGAGCTTTTGGTGTATCCAAGGAAGGTCAAAGCTCTAAGCCTTCTAGAAGCCCAGTGGCCAGAAGAGACCAGCAGCTCCCTCAGTCCAGAGTTATACCGCAGATTGTTTAGAACAGAAAAAATGAAAAAGAGGCTTGAGCAAGCGTCTCTAGAAGTTAGACTGAAGACAAATAGCCAGGCAACTCATGCCTCCTCTATCCTTTCTCTCTCAGGAGGAAGCTGGACTTTTTGCCTGGGAGTTTGTGATATTTCTATCACTGCCCCTCTCTCTGTTTTTCCTGCATACACCTCTTGGCCTTTCAACATTTTGCCCTTCCAGACATGCATGGGTCATATGAGCTAGGACAACAGTTACCATTAGACAGGAACCTCCCCAAAGTAACAGAAAATTTTGAGGATCAGAAAGAATAGATGCAGCCCCTAGATCTTTCTCCTTATGAAAAGCTCTTCTTTCCTTGCCAGCTAGAAACAATGCAGTGAGCTGTCGTGGGAACAAAGAGAGAAGAATGTGGTCTCAGAAGAACAAAGTCAGAACTTGGTTTGGTTTTTTTTTTTTTCCTCCCTCTCTCTGCTTAACACATGGACTTTCATTAAATCCATAATAAAGGCAGACATTTAAATAGTATGAGACTAAATGTTGTCAGTGGACGTGGCCCATCAGAAACACCCTCCTCATCCCCCGAGCGGTTTGACAGCCAATGATGCTGTTGAGCCCTTCATTCTAGTTTCCACCCTCGGGGCATATGAGGGACTCACCTGGCCTTCTCCCATCAAGCCCATCTCCACCAGAAACTTATCACTTCTGGCCCTGCTGAGTCACTTTTCCTCATGCTACACTAATGGCTCGAGGTGCTGACAATCATTCATGGGAAACCAAAAACATCACTGCAAAGTTTCACATAATCTGGGATTGAATAACAGGAGTCTGTTACTCATCTGTTCCCCAACCAGCCCTAGAAATCTGTCCACAGAAATCAGTGGGGTGCAGGGAGACAGGTCTGTATTAAGCATCTATATTGTGCCAGACACAGGATCAATTTTATTTTATTTAGACCTCCAGTAATTTAGTGAGCTAAATGTCATTGTTTTCCTTTCTTTGAGATGATAAAACTTAAGTCAACAGAGACAAAATGATTTTTGCAGGTTCTTTGGTAAGAGATTGTCACATTTCAAACATAGATATGTCTGATTCTTAAATGAGTCACAGAATCTACTGAGTACCACAGAGACCCGAGAATTCCCCAGGGTATTCCTGAGAGTCTGAAGGCATAGTCAGGGAGAAAAGGAAAGGAGGTGGAAAGGGGAAAGAAAAGGAGAAAAGAAGCCAAGGAAAAAGAGAAGAGGAAAATAGAGGAGCTCATGGTATGGTGTAGAACTGTGAACAGAACGATTATTACAAGTGTTCCTCTTTCTTGCCCACTGCTCTCGACTATCAGCCACTGCTGAGGAAGAACCAAGGCCCTTTTATGTGAAGGGGCGGAATGCTCATGGGAAGAAAAATGTCAAGGGTGTGGCACTGCTATGTTCAGCTCTTCGTGCCCCAATAAGTCTGGAGGAGTATCTTAGATGGTGGCTCCCATGGGCATTTCCACCACAACATGTAGGATGGTTATCACATACATGTGGGTGGGACAACAGCCAGAGGGAAACACTAATAAGCGAATAATTTGTCACACCTCCAAACCAATATTCTTTAAATATTGGTTCAATATTTATTTAGAGGAGAATATGAGTACTACGTGGAGGAAGAATTGAGCTTCCCTCTTTTCTTTTAACTTGCTGCTGAAATATAACCTACACGTAGAAAATTACACATATCATGAGTACTCAGTGAATTTTTACAAACTGAATACACATCTTTACCAGCACCCAGATTTTTAAAAATAATAATAGCATTACCAGCATTCCAGAATCCCCCTTCATGTTCCCTTCCTTGCTATACCCCAAGGATAACCACTGTCTTGACTTCCAACAGCAAAGATTAGCTTTGCCAGTTTTTGCTCTTCTTATGGATGAAATCATATACGACGTGCTCTTTTGTGTCTGACTTCTTCAGCTACATCAAGTGAGAGTCATCCATATTGTTGTATGTAGTTAGAAACTGTTTATTATCTTTGCTGATTGTATCCCATGGTATAAATATATCACAACCTATTTATTCCTTCTACTGGTGTTGAGCACTAGGAAAATCTCTAGTTCTTGCTGCTATGAATAGGATGGCTGTGAACAATCTAGAAATATCTTCTGGTGAACATATGTAGATATTCCTGCCAGAGAGATATGCAGATATAGATAGACATAGACATAGACATAGACATAGACATAGACAGAAATAGAGAGAAATTGCTTAATCATAGGAAAGGTACATGTTTATCATTCATAGATGCTGCCAAACAGCTCCCCAAAGTTACTGTACTGAGTTACACTCCTGTTGGCAGTACTGGTTGCTGTATCCCCACCAGCACCTGGTATTTTCTGAGTTTTTGTTTGTTTTTGCATGCCCCTTAGTAGGGTCACCACTCCTAGTCTTTCATCTCTGCACCACTTATGTACTGTTTGCCTTCTAGGAATTCTGGGAACTGCCATTTTCTCCATTTTGTTACGTTTTTGTGATGCTTTAGTACTTAGTAACCTTCAGAGACCAGCATTCCAGACCCCTGTGCCCAGTGGGCCACTCCTTCCTTACCTAGCTCCAGAAAACAAGCTTACAGATGTAGCCAGATTACGTTCCCATTTGGCTAGCTATAATTCCCTCCTTTTCTCTGCCTGTCAAGAAAGCACGAGTGTAAGTAAGAGTGCAGTTATCATGGGAATTACCATAAATCTGTTCTACTTTTTTTTTAGTAAAGTATTTACAGGCTTCAGTCCTTTCATAATTACTAGTAATAAATTTCTTGGTCATATCTCATGGCACCACAGGTTTGCCAACAATTATCCACGTGATCCTAAACATTTCCTTCCCCTGGCACCAAGATCAGATTTGAGCAAGTAAGTGGGGCCCCTGTTCCAATCCCCCTGCCTTAGCAACATCCCCACCTGTACCTTCATTCTAACCCTCCCCTCCAAAACCTCCCTACCCCTCAACCTCCACTTTCATCAGTGACATTAGTTCAGTGCTTGGAACCAGCCAGGGCCAGCATTAATATTTGGATGGGATATCTTGGGCAGGGACAAGGACCTGTGTGGGCCGCAGTCCCATATCTCCTTTTTGGAATACTCTCTGGCCTTCTATCCTATTGGGTAGGGCTGGCCTGATGCCCTGAGGAGCCCCAGAACTGATGCTTATAGAGTTGTCTTAGGGCCAGCTGATGAGCAGACTGTTCCCGCTGGCTGGTGTGATACTTCTTTTAAGAGATCCCAAAATTAGACCAGCAGATATCTACAGAACATTTCATCTAACAACCACAGAATATACATTCTTTTCATCAGCACATGGAACATTCTCCAGGATAGACCACATGTTAGGTCACAAATCAAGCCTCAGCAAATTTTTAAATACTGAAATCATTTCAAGTATCTTTAGAACAGAACAAATTAAAAGTAGAAATCAATAACAAGCAAAAATCTGGAAACTATACAAATACATGAAAATTAAACAACATGCTCTGAATAATCTCTGTGTTCCAAAAGAAATTAAACAGGAAATCAAAAAGTTTCTTGAAACTAATGAAAATAAAGACACATCATACCAAAACCTGTGGGATACTACAAAAGCAATACTTAAAAGGAAGTTTATTGCAATAAATACTTACATCAAAAGAATAGAAAGATTTCAAATAAACAACCTAACACTATACCTCAAAGAACTAAAGAAATAAGAACAATCCAATCCCAAAATTAGTAGATGGAAAGAAATAATTAAAATCAAAGCAGAAGTAAATGAAATAAAGACCCCAAAAATGATACAAAAGATCAATAAAACAAAAAGTGGGTTATTTGAGAAGATAAACAAAATAGACAAACCATTAGCTAGGCTAACTAAAAAAAGAAGAGAGTGGACCCAAATAACAAAATCAGAAATGAAAAAAAAGACATTACAACTGATGCCACAGAAATACAAAGAATCATTAGAGACTATTCTAAATGACTATACACCAACAAATTTGAAAACCTGGAGGAAATGGACAAATTTATGGACACATGCAAACTACCAAGACTGAACCAAGAAGGCATAGAAAACCTGAACAGACCAAAATGCAGTAATACCAGTCTCCCAACAAAGAAAAGCCTAGGATCAGATGGCTTTATTTCTGAATTCTACCAATCTTTTATGGAAAAACTGATACCAATTCTCTGCAAGCTATTCCAAAAAGTAGAAACAGAAGTCATCCTCCCAAACTCATTCTCACCAAAACCAGACAAAGATACAACAAAAAAAGAAAACTATAAGCCAATATCTCTGAGAAACACAGATGCAAAAATCCTCAACAAAATATTAGCAAACAGAATACAGCACCACATCAAAAAAATTATACACCATGATCAAGTGGGATTCGTCCCAGGGAAGCAAGGATGGTTCAATATATGCAAGTCAATAAATGTGATACACCACATCAACAAAATCATGGACAAAAACCAACTGGTAATCTCAATAGACCCAGAAAAAGCATTTGACAAAATTCAACATCCCTTCATGATAAAGACTGAGAGCAAATTAGATGTAGAAGGAAAGTATTTTAACACAATAAAAGCCATGTACAACAAACCCACCACCGATAACAAAATGAAGATGCCTGCTCTCACCACTCCTATTTAACATAGTATTGGAAGTACTAGGCAGAACAATCAGGTAAGAGAAAGAAATAAGGGACATAGAGATTGGAAAAGATGAAGTCAAACTGTCCCTGTTTGTAGATGACATAAGCCTATACATAGAAAAGCATGAAGAGTACAAAAAGACTCTTAGAAGTGATAAATGATTTCAGTAAAGTTGCAGGATACAAAATCAACATGCAAGAATCAGTAGCATTTTTATACTCCAATAACATACTAGCCATAAAAGAAATCAAAAAAGGAAGCCCATTTACAATAGTCACAAAAAAAATAAAATATCTAGGAATCAATTTAGCCAAGGAGGTGAAAGATTTCTACAGTGAGAACTACAAATCACTGCTGAAAGAAATTAAAGAGAACACAGAACGATGGAAAGACACTCCATGCTCTTGGATTAGAAGAATTAACATTGTGAAAATGTCCAGACTACCCAGTGTTATACAGATTCAGTACAATCCCCATCAAAATACCAATGACATTCCTCACAGAAATAGAAAGAAACAATCCTAACATTCACATGGTAAAACAAAAGACCCCAAATAGCCAAGGCAATCCTGAGCAAAAAAATAAATAAATAAAATAAGCCAGAGTCATAACCTTCCTGGCTTCAGATTATATCACAAAGCTATAGTAACTAAAACATCATGATACTGGCATAAAAACAGAGACTCACACCAATGGAACAGAATAGAGAACCAGAAATTAGCCTACATACTTACAGCTGACTGATCTTTGACAAAGGTAACAAGAACATACATTGGGGAAAAGACTGCCTCTTCAATAAATGGTGCTGGGAAAACTGGACATCCATATGAAGATGAGTGAAACTAGACCTGTATCTCTCTCCGTATACCTAAATCAGCTCAAAATGGATTAAAGACTTAAATATAAGAGCTGAAACTATAAAAACCCCTAAAAAAAACAGAGGGGAAACACTTCAGTTAGTAGGACTGGGCAAAGATTTTATGAATAAGAGTCCAAAAGCACAGACAACAAAAGAAAAAAATAAACAAATGGGATTATATCAAACTAAAAAGTTTCTGCACAGCCAAAGAAATAATCAACAGAGCAAAAAGACAACCTACAGAATGGGAGAAAATATTTGCAAACTATGCATCTGACGAAGGATTAATATTTAGAATATACATGAATCTCAAATGAGTTAACAGTAAAAAAGCAAGCAACCTGATTGAAAAATGAGTAAAGGAACTGAATGGGCATTTCTCAAAGGAAGATACACAAATGGCCAACAGACACATGAAAAAATGCCCAGTGTGGCTAAGCATCAGGGAAATGCTAATCAAAACCATTGTGATATGTTATCTCACCCCAATTAGACTGGCTATTATCAAAAAGACAGAGAATAACAAATGCTGGTGAGGATGCAGAGGAAGCGGAACCCTCCTACTCTGTTGATGGGACTGTAAACTAGTGCAACCATTATGGAAAATAATATGGAGGTTCCTTAAACAACTTCATCGATGGATGACTGGATGAAGAAAATGCGGTATATATACACAATGGAATACTACTCTGCCATTAAAAAGAATGAAATTCTGCCATTTGCAGCAACATGGATGAATGTAGAGAAAATTGTGTTAAGTGACATAAGCCACACACAGAAAGAGAAATACCACATGTCCTCACTCATAAGTGGGAGCTAAAAAGATAAACAAATAAATAAAAAAAGAAAGGAAGATAAAACAATCACAATAATTCACTGAACTTTCAAAAGGAGAGAACAGAACTGAGGCACCAGA
This sequence comes from Cynocephalus volans, assembly GCF_027409185.1. NCBI lineage: Eukaryota > Metazoa > Chordata > Mammalia > Dermoptera > Cynocephalidae > Cynocephalus > Cynocephalus volans. The sequence goes on from NC_084470.1 coordinate 52,256,233, forward strand.
GGTGGGAAAGGGAGAGGGGAGGGGAGGTTAGCAAAAAATCGGTAAAGAGCACAAAAAATGATTACATTGTGTAATGCTGAATATACTAATTATCCTGATTTGAGCATCACATATTACATACATGTATTGATAGTCAATGCCGTACTCCTCAGATTTGTACAATCAACTATGTTTCAATATATTAAAAAAAACCAGAAATTCCACAAGATTGGGCTGCCAGATGGTGCTTATATTGCTGACATGAGGTGACTCTCACTCACATCAGACATAGGATGAGGGAGGGTTCTGGATACCAACAGTTAACCCCCAACCATTGGCCTTGGGTCCTGTGCATGGGCCCCTGTATTGGCTCTCACCCAGTTGTGTTCTGGCCACAGTGCTGCCTCCAGTTACAGCTTCTGAGGACAGCAAGAATATTTTACTCTGTGTACCCCTGCAGTGTGGGCACTCAAGGCAGCCACCCCACCCTCTGTACAGGTTTTGCTCCCTTTCGGGCAGTCCTCCAGAGTTGGCTGCACCTATCTCCTCCAAGGGCTTTAAAGACTGCTGTTGCACAAAGCCAGTGGACCTGTTGAATCAATGTCCTCTCTTCCCATCAATCAATGTGGTGACATCGTGTTCTCTAAGGTCCTTCTTAAGACATGCTCGACAAGGGTCAGCAATCCCTTTGACTAATGGCTCCATGCTTGGCCTTAGACTATCCACTGCTGTGAAAGGCAAGGGTAGAATCAACATTGAGAGCAATCACAGTTTAGAAATACAATGATTATAGCCTAAAGAGTCCAAGAGAAGATGGTTGGAAGACATGTTGTACTACAAAATTCTAAACTGTAAATTTAACATGACCAGAAAACGAAGTCTTGCTCATATTTTCCAGCATACGCTGGGTTAGACTTGCATTTGTAGTTGTGATAGTCAATTTTAAGTGCCAACTTGACTAGGCTATACTCTTCAGTTATTCAGACACTAATCTAGGTGTTGTAGGTGTGGTTAACATCTACAGTCAGTTGACTTTATGTAAAGATTATCCTCAGTGATCTGGGTAGGCCTTATCTAATCAACTGAGAGGCCCTAAAAGCAGAGCTGAGGTTCTCCTGAAGAAGAGGAAATTCCACCTGTGTACTGCAGCTTTAACTCACACCCAAAAGAGTTCCAGCCTGCCCTGTAGGTTTCAGACTTGGCAAGCCAGCCCCATAATCACATAAGCCAATTCCTTGCAAGAAATCTCTTAATGTATGCACATCCTGCTGGTTCTGTTCCTGTGGTTGACCCTGACTGATGCAGTGGTCATCACCAATGAAACACAGTAACAACCTTTGAGAGCGTCACTGGAAGCCATTTTTCACAAATGGCATAGTACATGTTGCAGCACCATGAGTAAGATTAAAGCCAGCATTGAGTGCATGGCTTTAGGGAACTGCAGAGGCAAGAAAATCTATTTTGTTTCAATACAAAGAGGTTCCAAAGGGCCATGGCATTGCGAGTATTGCTACCTTTTTCTCACAGCAAAGGATATGAAGTTACCCAGGAATGTTGCATTTCATAATAAAGAATATGCAGACATGGTTCTTGGGCCTAAAAAGGGAGACAGTGCCCAAATACCATGAAGACATTTCACGTGCACTGATAGGACAATAAACAAGTGCATAAATGCCTTTTCTCTACTCATTACTCTAAATTTTTACCAATAAATCACTATGCCTTAACGGGCCCATGAATTTTCTAATATGTTTGTTAATCAAATAGTCTATATAGACAGGGACCCTGCAAAAACTATCTTCCTGGAGCTCACACTCTCTAAGAGTGATCATGTCTCCCCCTCCTGCACCTGTGTGTCTCCCCACTCGGTAATGAAGAATTTGACCGGTTCTTCAGAACTTCTCCCACCTCTAATATTCTGATTCTTGCCCCAAGGAATTCAAAGTACCTTTCATCTAGAGCTAGAACAAATTTCAGTCCAGAGGATGTGGGTCTTCAATTTGGTATAAAGTAAATTCTCCCTTCACTTGTCCACTCAGAGCCTCTCGCCCCATTCAGAGAGAGGACTTTACTGCTCCTTTCTCAGATCAAGAACATCCCCCCTTAGGACATCTCCCACCTGGACTCTCACAGCAAGTATATAGCCCAAGCTGAGTGGGGGTTGGGTTCGGGTACAAAGCTCACATCCTCACTTCCTTATAGTGGATACTCAGCCAGGAGGCCTGCAAGCAAATTCTGTCCAGTCCTCCTCTGATGGCTGAACACAGTAACAATGCCTAACCTTGACCTTCAGGCCGTGTAACCGCTGCTGCAAGCATTTCTATGCATGTGGCTTTGACTCCTGTGGGGCCCACACACTTGTGCATGGCGGGTATGTAGTGAAAGGACTGCTGGCCTGGGAGTCAGGTCCTCCAAGTCCAGCTCTGCCATTGCTTAGCTCTGTGAAACTAGGAAGGCTCCTTTTCTCTCTGGACTTCAGTTTCTTCATCCGTTAAATGGGTGAGTAGAACTAGGACACTGAGATTGCTTCCAGCTCTCACATGCTACATCTTCTTTCAAAGTGTAAAAGAAATTTGAAAGGAAAGTGCAAAGAAAAGTGTAACACATAAATTCTTACTGTTCCATGTGTGGGTATGTGTGTGTGGGTATGCACGTGTGTGTAGTTTTTAAGGTCTTCCGTGTAGGTAATATATTTATTCTTCCTTTTTTAAATAAAGAAGAAATAAAAATCAAATATCAACACCTAGAGGGACACACTAGGCAGGATACACTGGCACCTGGCAGGATACACGGCCATCAACTCCTAGAGAGACATCTGAATCAGCAGTCCCAAATGGCAGTCCTTGGTCTTGATTGGTTCACAGATGTGCTCGGTTTGGCCAGCCATAGTTTAGAAGCATGGATGTTGATGCCTTCAGTGGGACATGTATATGGGCCTTGGTTTCATTACAGCACTCCTCTCCTCAACTCCATATTCTCCACACTTGGCTTGCATTTACATATCCCACCATGCCACCAAAGGCATTTGAGTTTGTGAACATAACTTATTAAGTCTACCTGAGAATAAAAGTAATAAGAGTGTTCTCTATCCTTTCCTATTTTACCTCCACTATATCTCTCAAGAGGTATTACTTGGGCAGCAAGGGCACAATTAAGTGTGTACTTCCTGCCATGTATTAATTATATTCTGATATAATACAGGAAGAACATGAGCTTGGAATGATCAGACTTGGGCCCAGATTCCAGCTCTATGATTTGCTTCTTTATCCAGACCCTCCAATTCATTTACCTTCCAGAGTTCTGCCATGATCAGCAAAAGCACCTGGCACAGGGGAGCACACAGCGGGAACTCAATAAATGTTAATTCTTCTCTCATCCTGTTGCAGAATCAGCCCAACCTCTCTCCAATATCTTCCCCAGGGGAAAGCTCTCTTGGGCATACCCAGGCTGGGCTATGGTGTGCAGTTCCTCATTATGAGATGCGAAGAGCCCAGAAAACAAAAATCTGGAGTAGAGGGACACAGGGTGGGGCTGCCTGTTTTGTTCCTTTTGCAATCTCACATGATGGTAGAGAACAGCACCATGAACCTGGCAAAGGTGACAGCAGCACTGGTCAAACGCAAACTGTCCTAAAAATGCCTAAGGCAGCACAGCCTTGGATAGCCTTTTCTTTTTCTAATCAAGGCAAAGATTTCTCAAAAAAATCACATAGCAAAGGAAGCCAAAGGAATGTTGGTGCCTATCCCTAGAAGCCACATATATCTATTTTTGGTTCTCAGTAAAGCCCAGTACACTGTAATTAGTATAATAACATGCTCTCCTCCATAAAGACAGATGACACAGTTGACCCCCAGTCCCCATCTGGGCCCAGGACGTGTGCTGTGGGTTGTTTTGCCAGCTGTGGACTTGGATTATTTGCTGGCACCCTCTCATCTAGTTTGGATTGGGACCAGGCATTTGCAGGAAGACCAGGAAAGATGAGTGTGGGGTCGACAAGACCTCTGAGGAAAGAACTGGTAGATGTAGAGTCTGGTCGCATCATGGGTGGAATTAGCATGGAATTTCACTTGAGTCACTTCATTAAAGACCAACTGGCCCCTTACACCTTGGGGGATCAAAGCTTCATCTTGGGATTTTTCACCCAAGGTGGTGGACTCAGTGCAGTCTCCCTGCTAGACTACTTCCTAGTCTTGGGACATCAAATATATACTCTCAGGTCAGCCTCCTTGAACACAATAAAACCCAATTAATTATCCACAGGTAGGAAGCCATAGAACACTGTACATTGCACAGGGAAAGAAAAGTGAGGACACAGGAAGAAGAAACAGTATCAGGTCATTTCAGGTGAAGCTTTCTGAACATTCTCCCTTATATATATATCTGTCCAGCCACCTGGAACCTTCCCATCCTGCTCCCTCCAGCAATCCTGACCATCTCTCTGGCTCTAGTCCGCTCCTCTCCCAATCTAGACTGGGTTCATCCCACTAGGTGACCCAAGATTTCCAATATTACATGTCAATGTTATGGCTTTTTTGGTCCCTGCCTACCCTCGAGTCATTGGTCTGTATACCTCAAAGTCATGTTGTTAGTCCTGGGGAGAGTACAAAGAAACCTCTTACCAAACCTCATTTCCCTCGTTCGTAACATACAGATGATTTCTTAGGCCCCTTGCAGATCAGAAATCCTAGTCCCAAGAATGGCTTGTCCATCTGCAAGCAACCTGATATACACCTATCATCACTGGATATAGGTGAGGGGGCAGGGATTATGTTGTACGTAGACAGGTAGAAACAGGTATGTGTATATACATAAGAGCCATCTTTTGTAAAAAGCCATTACAACCTTCAGTTATAAAACCCTTAGTCATATACATTGTAGCACTCAATCTTCACAGTGAACTTAATACAGGCAGGGCAGGCTGCTACTCAAATCCAGATCTTCTGACTTTAGGGCCAGTGCTCTTTGTGACCCATACTGCATCCCCGGTAAGCAGAGGCAGTGGGAGTTTATACATCTCAGAGAACACAGGTAAATGGGGCACTCTTCCTCTGAGTTCTGTGACCTGGTATAATGGTGTAGTTAAGACTGGATGCTAGGGCCAGCCCGTGGCTCACTCGGGAGAGTGCGGTGCTGATAACACCAAGGCCACGGGTTCGGATCCCATATAGGGATGGCTGGTTAGCTCACTGGGTGAGCATGGTGCTGACAACACCAAGTCAAGTGTTAAGATCCCCTTACCGGTCGTCTTTTTAAAAAAAAAAAAGACTGGACGCTGCATCAGGCTCACCTGAATTTGAATCGTAGCTCTGCCATTTAGTAGCTGCATACTCACTCTTGAGCAAGTCACTCAACTTCTCTGAGCCTCAACTTTATACTTTGTTAATAATATATACATCACAATGGAGTTAACGAGAATTAAATGAGGTAGTACATGGAAGTGCTCAACACAAATCCAGCACATAGCTCCCAATAAATAATAGATTAGTTAGATTAATGTTATATATTAACTTGCATTAATCCACAGAGTGTTTCCTGCCACATCTGTTCAGAAAAGTTTTAATTTTAAAAACCCAGGAGCAATATACCACACTTAGTGAAGAGCTTGGATCCGAGATGAGGTTAGATGAGCAGATTAGAAGGGACATTGGAGAAACTCAACGGAAGGAAAGGCACCACCTCTTGTAAAATTCTGTGGTCTTCCAGATTGTTGTAATGCCAGTGATTCATGTACAGCCAACACAGAGCAAATCATGTGTCGATAAACAAAGCTGACCACAAGGAATGGCTGACAGGTCTCTTTAAAGAAGCACCAATCCCATAAAAGGCCAAAAATAAAAATAAACAATAGCGAGAAACTTGGCTTTCAACACAGGACACATTTCCTGCATGGGCCCTGCTCGGAACTCTTAAAGATCCAGCTGGAAACAGCATTAGATAGGAGTGAGGTCTGCAGCCAGGTCAATCCAAGCTGACTTCCATGCTGGGAGCCCAACTCTTCCAAAGACAGAAGGTGTGGGGTGAATCTTCTTACACATCCCAGATAACCAGCATGGCCTAGGCATGGCGCCTGTGGAAGAGTGATGAAGCCAGACTGGATGAAGCATTAGGGAACTAACTAGAAGGTTCTCGAGGTCAAATACAGTGGAATCCATTTCTCAAACCAGCCTGAAGAAGATTCTCACTCCATAGTGTTTGTTTTTTAAGTGACGGTTGAAGATGCATCTCCCATAGCCTCTGGGAATCCTCTCTCAAAGACATCTGGTACTTCGCCTTTTAGATGTACCTGGGAGAGCAGAGGTTTAAGCATCTTAGAGGGAAATCCAAGGAGAGACAGAATGGAACCGAATGAAGAGCTCTGGTCCAAGATTGGAGAGCCCTGGATTCTCTCTGCCTCATGCTCCCATGATCTCTGTGACCTTGGTCAGGGTTCCAAGCGAGGCTGCCCGTCCACCCATAGATACACTCAGAGGAAATGCGAGCTTCCAAGGTGGGGAGGGCAACAGGATGCCTAAGCCCTTCACACCCTGAGGTTCTGCTTCCCTTCCTTTCTCTGGGCCTCCGTTTCTTAATCTGCAAAATGTGGAGCCTGGGCAGGCCTCTCCAAACCATGCATTCTCAATGGAAATGATACTGCTCTAGGTCTTCTTGAATCCAAAGGGCCACCAGACTCTCTATTTCTCCAGCATAGCTCTGGTCTTAAGCCAGTTCTTACCCATATTTTTTTAAATGCACCTGTGTTATTGGCTGCCCTGATGTTCAGCTCTGGAGTTGGAAGTAGGATCTGTGCATGGCACCCCCCTTGGCAGAAGCCACACTTAGCACCTTGAGCACATTTAGTCTCTCCTGAGCAGAACTCTGACAAGTCTAACTCTTTCTGAAGCAGGACCTTATGTTCAGGGTGACCAACTCGTTTATCATCCAGACAGGGACACTTCAAAGAGTAAAATGGGATGGTATTGATAAATACACCTGAACCACAGAAGACTCTGGAACTGTCCCAGGTACACTAAGACATCTGGTCATCATACTTATGAAGAGGAGCCTATGATGACTTCATCGTTAGCCCAGATCAAGAACAGATGGCCCATTTTGGCCATGCATGGGGTAAGTTTTGGTTGGCACATAACCTGGGGGCACTCCCAGCATTGAGTTGGTGGGGGCCAGGTGTGCTAAATGTCCTGCAATATAAAAAACAGTCCGGACAACAAGGAACTGTCTGGAACGAAATGACCAAAATGTCTCTACTGAGAAATATTACTATAGTGGGATAATAGGAACTATAAACAGTGATATAAAACTCAGGATAACAGCTTCAAATGCCACCAGGGCCAGTCAGGGATTGAAGGTGCTCTAATTCAAGTCTTTAAAACTGCACTGGATTTGGCTTTTGGTCTCTAGATTGCGGCCTTTTAATAAAGGTTTACTGATCAGAAAAGATGTTGATGGTATATTAAGGGAAAAAGAAAGGCTAAAAATCAGTATGATCCCAGTTTACATATATGTATTCTCTCCTCAAACATGTATAGGGAGAAAGAGAATTCATATATTTATGTATATATACAAAAATTCTGAAAGAAAAGAATATAGAATGAAATTTGGGGTGACAAAAAAGTAGATGGCCCAAAGCTTAAGCATTTTCCCCTTTAAAGTTTTCTAAAGCCATAGGAAAATCTGAACCTTTTTAGCAGAAATTGGCAACTGCTTAGGACGGAGGCCCCCTGGGAATAATCTATGAAAAGAAACAGCAGCCACAACTCTAGGTCTGTGCCTGTGTTTGTCATCACATCCCAAATGATTTTTCCTAACCCTCAATCAGACTCCTGATGGACGTAAATCCACACCCCTGCACTCAGCATGCTGATCCACAGGAGTTGGAGCGATGTTGAGGCGTGGGGTGTAGACAGGGTGGGGAATGAGCAGGAACTGGTTGCAAAGAAGCAAACTATTCTCCACTCACATGTTCTTCTGTGAGGAAACACGTGCTCTGGCCACCAAGACGATCGTTTCTGGGCTCAAAAACAGGAAGAAATTCACTAAACACTACATCGCCAGCACAAAGAGTAAAGAAAGTTTGCCAAGAGGGCAGCCCTGTCTTGATCGGAACATCAGCTGAGTCTTTAAAGGCAGAAACCACTGCCAGGCTCATGGTTTCTGAGGTAAAGGTACAGCCCCACTTGCCCTGGGCCTCCTCTGCTGGCTCTAAGATAATCTTCACTTAGACACTCGGCCATCCTGACATGCACTGAGATAATCTTCACTTAGGCCTGTAGGTGGAAAGGGGGCACTGGGGCTGTCCCCTTATTCATGTGGAAGGAGACATCTTTTCTAAGCTCCTCAGCTGTGGTAGGTCCCACACCTCCATAATTTCCCCCACTCTTCACAAGAATCCTACACTGGGCTGGGCCCCTTACATGCACTATCTTATTTAATCCTAACAATTGCCCTGTGAAGGAAGTTTTACTGTTCCCATTTTACTGATGAAAAAAACTGAGGCTCGAGGAGGTTAAGTCCGGCAGCTAGTGTCAGGTTTTAAGTCTAGACTTGTTGGGGCCACAGTCTTTAACTTCCCATGATTACCCACCATTGCACAGCTCCAAGGAGTTGCAGAAGGAGCTGAGGTCATTCCTTTGTGGGCAGTGTAGCCACTGCACCTGGCTGTCCTTGAAGATAATGTCCAAAGTCACAAGGGGCTCTGGAACTGGGCCTTTGGAGACAGGACATGGGCTGACCCCTCTATTTATCAGCTGTGCCATTGACCAGACATCAGCCATAAATTTCCTCCTATAATGCTTAATAAAATTAAGTTTAGAGGACAATGACATTTGTTTGCAGTAAGAGCTGAGTGTGGGGTAAGAGACACATAGCAGATCCCACTCAATTTCATTAAATGATGTATTAGTTATCCATTGTTGCATGAAAAATGACCCCAAAACTAAGTGGCCTAAAACCACCACCATTTATTTAGCTCATTATACTATGCATTGGCAAATTGGCTGGGCTCAGCTGGGCAGCCCTTCTGTTCCTGACTAGGCTCCCTCATGTATCTGCAGTCAGCTGAAGGTCAGCTGTTGGTTGGCTTCGCTGATGTTCCCTGTGCTCTCACATTTCCAGTGCCTGCCCTGGACAGCTGGGCTGACTTGGCTCCATTTCACTCTGTTTCTCATCTTCCAGCAGGCTGGCCTTGGCTTGTTCTCATGACTGGACAGGTTTTGAAGAGAAAAATCCATAAGGTCTCTTGAGGCCTAGACTCAGAACTGAAATATTAACACTTCTGCCACAGTCTATTGGCTAAAGCAAGTCATAAGCCAACCCAGATTCAAGGGGTAGAGAAATTGACTTCACTCCTGATGGGAAGAACTGCAAAGTCATATTGCAAAGAGGCGTGGTTATAGGAAGGGAAATAATTGTGGTCCTTTTGCAAATAATATGCCAGAACTGGATTAACTTAAATCCCATCAGTAAACACTTCATGCTTCCTCAAGATGGTTCTCACTATTGCCCATCCCTATTCAATTCAAATTACCCTGGAGAACCCTAACCAGGTGGATGTTGATACCCAATCCCCACCCCATCTTCACCCCATTTCCTGAGCCTTGTACCTACTAGGCTTCTTCAATTCTTCTAGAAACTTTAGCCTAAAGAGATAGCCCCTTATGCACACATCCAACTACTTGCAGTAGAACAACCCATTGCCTCTCCTTTGGGGAACCTGACCTCAGCTGGATCCCAACCCATTTCTCCATACACTCATTTTTTTAAAAAAGCATTTATGGGCATCTATGCTGTGCCTATCATTCATTGTTCTAGCATCTAGGAATATAAGGAAAAACTAGAATCAGTATCTGCCCTCCTGGAGGTCACAGTCTAGTGGGAGAAATAGACATAAACAAATATGATCTTCATTTCACAAATGAGGACAGTAGGCCCAACATCACAGAGCTAATGCATGGAATGGCCAGGATGTAAACCCAAGCAGGTCCACTCCACAGCCCATGTGTCTATTAGCCACCACACTGCACAGCAATAGCAAGAGCAGCCTTTGCAGAGTGGTGGGGTAAGAGCCAAACCACAAGAGACTAAAGCATATTTGGTAGGTAAGGAATGGAACTATAGGAACATCCCTGCAGAGTGACAAAGTGTGGGAGATGCAGAGAGAAGAAAAGCAGACAGAGCTCTTCCAGCTGCAGATTCACCCAGAGGGCTACGGAGAAGATGGAAGTCCAGTCACTCTAACTGAAACTTGGGCTCACACAGGTGCCTCGACAGGACCCTAGAGTACTGGGCATGGCTCCTTTCCTCCTGCCAAAGACATCAGCCTCACCTTCAGAGTAGTGTTCAGGGGAAATTTTGCTGCTTCCCCCAAATGCCAGCCAATACTAGGTTCTTAGAGTAAGGAGGTATGTGTGGGCTCTCTAGAAGTGTTCACCCAGTGTGTGAATGAATTTATATTCATTGTGATTTGGCAACTATTTACTGCATTCCCATGGATGCAGCACCAGCTGGAGTCAAACTTGGTAACAGTTTCCCACCTTATCCTCAGCTATTTTATTCCAGCTGATGGTGCGTACACCTATATAAATTGTTCACCACTAAACACGTCACTTAAGAGCCTTATTTATCTTTTGGAAGCTTCATGAAGTAATCATACAGATTCATCATGCCATATTCTGCCCTTAAAATATAGGGGATTCCCTATTAACTTTAATGGGAAAGCTTGTTAGGTGTCTTTTTCTCCCTCCCTTGGCATAGATCAAGGTTAGTGCATGGCCAATAAAAGACATTTCTCAAAAGACCTACTGCGTCATTCCTGCCCATTTCCTGAGCAACTGAAATAGTGCCTTCTCCCAGGATGGTTTCTTATACCTTGCCTTCAAAACACAGTGGAACAACTTCCCCTATAGGCCCACACTTGGTCCTCAGCCCCCTCTGCCCAATACAGATTGATCTCGTGCTGGAAAAATCTTCCTGCCTTAAAACTCCAGCATTCTTTCCTCTCCTTCACCCAATGTCTTTCTACTCACTGTTACCAGTATAAATCTGTCCCCACAGTTCCCACCTAAAATCGTGGCCCACCTTCTGAAGGTGCTTCCAGCTCCTGGTTGGCCCTTTGTCCTGGGTCTTCTACCATTTCGTACTCACCAGAAGGTTCTGATTCTTCAGGCTTCCTTCCTCAGGTGGAATATGTCACTTCTACCTTCAGACTTTCTACTGGTTGGTTGGTTGGTTGGTTTTGAAATTGGCTTTTATATTAGTTAGGGTAAAGCTTAAGCTGCTATAATGAAAAGACTCCCAAGAAACTATGGCTTTAAAAAGATAGTATTTTCTCTCTCCTGTAACAGTCCTGAGGGGGGTGGGTAGCTTTGCTCTGCATGTTCATCCCAGAACCTTGGCTCTTTTCCATCTTATTGCTCTACAGTCCTTATGTGCATAGTCAAAGCCTAGTCATAGGCACATCTGACATCTGTGTTTGAGCTTATGGGGTAAGAAAAGAGGAATTCCAGAAAAATGGCTTTTTTCTCCATGTGACAATCATCTGGAAGTGATATTTCCACTCACCTTCCCTTGGCCTCCACTTGGTCCCAGAGATGCCTCCCTCTGCCTCATGCCCAGCAAAAACTCTGCACTGTGTAAGGGAGAATGGATTTTTGTGGACTTCTAGCACTTACCCCCACCGTTGTAATTGGTTGGCTTTTTCGGAACTGAACTGCTCAGAATCAAACACGGTTAAAAGGGAATCTTTTCTCACAATAACATTTGTGTAGAAGAAGGAAATACAAACCAAACACCTGGGTGGTAGACTCTGCCACCGTGCCTCAAGTCTTTCTAAACTAAAACATTTTCTTCAAAGTTAATGTAACGAAAGGTCTTAATAGAAAGGGGTCCTCCTCAGCTGCTTCTTCTCATAGCAAATCTGATCCATCCGGATACGCTGTGGATTCTTCCTTGATTACATATTCAGAACAAAACCATCTCTCACCATCTCCACCACCAGTCCAAGTAACCAGCAACTCTTTTCTGGATTATTTCAATAGCCTTCCAATGACTAGAATTCTGCCCTCCTACAGTTCTATTTTCAACACAGCAGCCAGAGTGATTCTTTTAAAATATAAATCAGAATCTGTTGCTTCTCAGCTCAAAATTCCCCATGGCATTCATCTCAAATTAGGAGCAAAAGCCTGAATATTTACAATGGCCTAGAAGGCCTGCATCTGATCTTATCTCCTACCAGTCCCCGTCCCCCTTGCCTCCCATCTTGTCTCTTACCTGTCCTCTTCTGCTCCCTAACCCCTCCAGATCTGCTTCAGTGGCCTTCTTGCTGTTTCTAAAACATGCCAACCACACCCTGCCTCAGAACTTTGCACTGGCTGTTCCCTCTACCTCAACTGACAAAACTGGAGAGAGATACACACAATTTTCAAGAGCTGATGCAAGCCAGCTCTAACACGCCATTGCCCACACTTCCCCAGCATTCTCTGTCTCTTTACCATACTTTAGTTTTTGTCTCCTTAGCACTTATCACTACCTGACATATTATACAGTCACTCACTTGCTTGTTAATAGTGTGTGTCCCCCAGTAGAATGTGAGCTGGATAAGGGCAGAGACTATATCCTCACTGTCATATCTCTACAATCCAGAATATCTTAGGCACTCAGTAGTATTTGTTGGAATGAAAAATGAATGAAATTGCAAAGGACATAAACATCTTCCACGAGAGAAAACACATTATAATCAAATGTATGGAAAAATGTTCTTTTCCACTTTTACTAATTGTCTAAATCAGTGCCTACTATCAGAAGAGGGAGCAGTAATTCCTTAATTGAAACTACTGGAGGAGTTGACTAGACAGAAAATGTGCCACACTAGAAGAATCTGGAAGAGCATCAAACCTGGCAGGGGCCAGGGTTACACAGAGAGATTCTAGTTGGGTTTAAGAATCAGTGCAAATGGATTCAGGATTAAGTTGGGGTTTGTGGGGATGTCCTATAAAGTTAAGGCCAACAGAGTATGGTGGATTTGTAGGTCTCCCTAACCTAAAGGGTCAGATAGAGGGAAACTATTAGTAATATAAGAAATGTAATTGAAACAGATGTGGGGTGCTATGTTTCAGCTACAAAAATTAAGTATATACATTTTAATAGTAAGAGCCAATGTGAGAGAAGTTGGGAAAGAAATGGTATCATCATACATAGCTGGTCACATTGTAAATTGGTTTGATCCTTTTGGAAGTTAATATGTATTAAAAAGAATAAAAATGTTCATGCCTTTCAACCCAGTAAGCCTAACTCTTAGATTCTATCCAAAGGAAGAATTTAATAGAAGAAACCCACCATAAACATAAAGACATTAATATGACAGTCACTATCATAGCCAAAAGTAGAAAATGATCTAAATGTGCATTAATAGGGAATGATTAAATATATAATGTATAGTAACTCAATGGAATATATGTCATAAAGCCCTAGAAAGTAATTATGAAAACCATATAGCAGCATTACTGATGCTTATGACATAATGTGGAGTGAAAACTCAGACTACAAATTGTAGACTATTGGTTGCAAACCTTTAAAACTATATTCACAACATGGCTAAAACTAAGAGAACGTGTTAGTGGGAACGGGATTTTTTTTTTCTTTTTCTAAAATTAACTTTGTTTAATTACTAAAGTTTTAATGTTAAGCCCTTGATAACAGAAAATTATTTTTATGCTAAAATAGAGGCTGAAGAGAAGACACCCCTTCTCTTGGTGGCTGGTCAGCTACTAATAATGAAATCCACCTGAAGGCCTTCTGCATGAAGCTCCGTCCAGCCCGGCTCAGTGAGCACTCCATCCATCCTTCCTATCTAGGCTGGGGCAGGAAACCAGATGTTGGGTTTGGGGGGCATCTTAAGGTTCCAGTGGTCATACCACATTCCCTGCCTGTAAAGAACAACTTGAGACCATGAAAGTTGTGAGGAACATCCTGCCTTCCAGGCTAAACACTGAGCAGCAGCACCAGGCTCCCAGCCCAGGGTGGGGAAGACCAAGCCTTCCTTAGTCAGCAGCTGAGGAACCTTCTGCCCCAGGAGCCTGCACTGCCAGGGGAGGGCTGGGGGCTTCTGGCAATTATTGCATTGGTCTGCGCCTGCCGGCTGGCAACAGCCAGGGTGCAGGAGTAAAAGGGGAACAACTTCTGCTTTTCGCAACTTGTGCTTTCGTTCACTTTTCCAAACTCTCCCACACCCAATGATGAGAGTCATGTAATCTCACAGTGACGATATTTGTCCAGGTCAGATCATCTATTCCCCTGCCTCTGGGTAAAACTGCATTTAAAATGCCCCCTAAAAATAGTTGTCAGCCCTAGCCTGAGTCTTAACCACAGAAAAATACTCGCCAACCTCTCACGGCTCTGCCCATTTGGAAGGCAACGCTGTGTCCCACAGCTCAACCCATCTGAAAGTTCTGCTAATTGAATCCCTTTCTACACGGCTGTAAGTTCATTACTCTCTCCTTCCATCCTGTCGGCCCACACAGAAAGCAGCTGCACTTCAGAATTACTGCCACCGTCCTCACCATTGCATTTGCTGAGCCCTTAGGTTGTGCCAGGCACTGCACTAAACGTTTTTTTTTTTTTTTTTAATCCACATCGATGGTTTATTTGGAAGTTTTTCTGACTATGGGGGTTCTTCCATCAAATGAGGACTCAAAGGAGAGAGAAAATAAAAGGTACTTTTTCAGTTTGAAAGTCACAGTTTACCATTCTATACTTAGACTAGAAGGAAAGTGAAGAGCCCACTGATAGCAGGAAGAAGCAAGAGTCTTCTGGGTTCTGGCGTTTGAAGAGCTAGATGTTCAGTTACTGTGCATTTCCATTGTTTTTCCATGGCAGAACACAGGGCAGAGATTTGGGAGCTCACATGCTTGAAGTAAGGTTACTCTTATGTTCCATAACTATGTTGCTTGCAGGGCTGTTGTTACCACATAGCTGGCTGTGCCCCAGACAAATGGGGTGCTGGTCTGTTCTCACAAATCTTTATCCCAGTCTTCATTGCAAGGAGGGTATTGCCACGTGCTCTCAGCTGGAGTCTGTTGTCCAAAGTTCCTGGTTTGGTTGACAACATCTTGCTCGATACAACTTTTGTCATCATAACTTGAGATATGATGACTGATTTCCACCTGAGGAACTTGGTGGCGAGCATTGAAGGGACAAGCAGCCAATTTGTTTGCAACATCAGGATGATTCTTTCTACAAGTCTGCAAGCCCCAATCTAGTGATTTTTATCATAGGGACATTGTAATATCTTTTCAGGGTCCAGGGGATCAGTGTAAGTTTCTTCCATATTGGAAATGGAGGAGCTGAATTCAAGTGCTTGGTCCAGACACACCCTCCCCACAGTGGCCCTCACCCCACATCTTCCTAAATTTTTCTCATCCATTTAATCTTCACAACAATTCTATGTAGTACATGCTGTTATTATTGCCATTTTATGGGAATAATATGAGGAAACTGAGACAGAACAAAGCTGAGTAACTTGCCTATGACCACACAATAAGTGGCAAAACCAGGATTTGAACTATGGCAGTTTAATTCCAGAACCCATCCATATCCACTGTGTCCCCTGCCTCCCTCTGCATAATTATTGACACTGAAGAAGAGGCACAGCATTCACAATGTAAAAGTTTTCAAAATTCAATTTGTTCTCTAAAATATTTCTTATTTGCTGGGAATTTAAGATAACCATAAATTCATACTGATGACCTGACTCAAGGGAGGCTAAAAGTCTTCCAGCAATTGCCCAAACCAGCAAATGTTTTCTTTAAAATGAGCCTCAAATACTGCCCTGTGCTGTGGGGAAGAAAGGGATGGGTCTCAAACTAAAAAAGAAGTTTGACAAACCCCTGTGATACTTCTAGACCTAAGTAACTCTGCTGTGGGTCTGTAGATTTTTAAGACTCTTCTTGTTGATTTGGACACAGCGTTACCTAGCCTACTGACTTAGAATCCTCTCTGTACATTAATAGGATTTGACTCAAGAGCCTCAAGGAAAGCAGATAGGAATGGGTGTGAGAGATGAAGGTAAGAGTCCAGGGACGGACACAGAGAAGAAGGGACTCCCCAGCTGCAGAACAAAGGTGAGCACAGATGGTGAAGAGAAAGGCAGGAGAATGGGGGGGTGGCAGGGGGATATCTACAGCCCAAGGCTGGAGAGCTTCTGGAGTGGCCTGGCAGCAAGAGGCCTAGGAATGACCAGCAGGAACCACCCCCACCTCAGAGCCTCCCTGAGATATCATATATGGGTTGGGAGTCCTTAAAGGAGCTTGGTTTCCTGCAGTTCAGCAGGTGGGAGGGGCATATGTAATTACAGGAGCAAAGCACTGATCTCACTATCAATGTAATTTCATTTATACTCACAGGCTGGTAAAGAAGAAAGAATATCCAGTTCTAATCCTAAAAAACAAAGCTAATAATAAAACTTCCTATTCAAAAACCCCTGCTATTCCCTAATAACCTACAAGATAAAGCCCTGACTCCTCCACTTGTCACACAAGGCCCTTTGTGATCCAACTGCTGCCTCCCCTCAGGGGCACAGTGTTCCCCAGTCTTCCCTAAATACACCATGCCTTTGCCGACCTCTACACCTGTGCCATGCAGCACCTTCTCTAGAAGGCCTGCCTTCCCTTTCCATTTCCCTACTACTTATTTCACAAGGCCCGCTAAGCTGCCACAACTCCCAATTTATTTTGTTACTGGACAGTATTTCCAGGTTCTTGGTCAAACGGTGAAGAAAAATCTTTTATGGGACTGACAGGAGCCCACATCGTGGTGAGCACCCGTAAGGAAAAAGGAAAGAAAAATGGACAGAAAGAATATTCAAACAATAGGACTTTATCATAGAGTGAAAGTATGTGCAGAAGGGAGCACATGCAACCTCACAAGTGAGGAACACCCCTGGATTCTTAGGAGGAGGGTTTATAACAAGGTTGTTTCTCTGTCCTAACTAAGAGGAGCTATACTTGGCCATGGGGGAGAGTCAAGGGTAATTAAGGCCTAACAGGCTGATGCAAGGTTTCATACGCTTCCTGTCATGCATCCCTGAGCTTCTGAAGTTTTTGGTCATGTGCAGCAGAGTCACTTTTCCCTTAACTTTGTCCTTTCCTGCTAGTGTCACAGATGGAAGGTCATATAGAGGTCGTCTGCATTTTCATTCCCCTTAGTGCACAAGTGCTGCGGTTTTTGTAAACTGCAAAGTTCCAGGTGCACTGTGCTGACTGGTAGGGTGGTTAAGCTGTTGTCAGCTCATTATGGGTTCATTAACTGCAAATCAAGGAGGTGGCTAATGCTGATTCTGTCTGAATATTTATGAACAGCCTCCCTGGGCACGTCCTTATTCTGTCCTGCCTCAATTTCTCCTCTCACCTTCTACCCCTTGCTCCCCAGTTACCCATCCTTTCCTTTAGGCTCCACAATGCAATGTTCAGTCATGGTGTTGTAATTGTTGGTTGCCTTTCCTGCGTCCTTTCCTCCACTGCGAGCAACAGTAGACAGCCCACCCCTCTCTCATCTTTATCTCTCATACCCATTTCCATCTGCTTTCCTCGAGATTCTTGAGTCAAATCCTATTAACCTATGGAGAGGATTCTAAGTCAGTAGGCTAGATAATGCCATATCCAAATCAACAAAAGGAGTCTTGTTGAAATCTGTGTAACAATAGATATTTTTGGAAGCCAAGGCTTGGAATATTTGTGTGTTCGATGACACAGGAGCAGGTGACCCAGGGAATTAACCTGCATGATGTGCCTGGAGTGAGGACATTCAATGAATACTGGTTGAAATCAGGCCTTCCATTGGCCTTGATTTCTTGTGCGCCTGCAGACAAGATTGGGTTTGCACTTGGCATCCCAGAAAGACTACAACTGTCAGAATTTCTCAGTCTCATTCATGGGAAAACTCCTTTTGTCATTAAGGCTAGTTTTTTTTAATTCAAGAAGCTGGGAGAAATGAAAAATTTTAACTGGCCAGGATGTCTCCCATCACTGTGTCCTCATCCTTGCCTGGGACAGTAACACCCTTCTGCATTCCTCATTTCTCTGGTTCCCTCTCATTGCCCCCTCCCCAATTACACCAACAGGCATGGCTCAGGAAGGCCCACCTCTGGTCCGTTCTACCCCCTGCTCCTCATCACTCTCTTCTGCCACCATCATTTACTAGGCTGTTTGGTTCAACCTCCTTGGCCACATGATAGAGGACAGTGTTCTCAGCACCAGCAGTTTCAGTGATGCAGGTCACTTCCTGCGTCATCTATCAGTGTGTCATCAAGTACACCAAATTCCAAGCATTTCCTTCCAAAAGTGTCAGTGGCTATTCAGATTTCTGAAAGGCTCCTCTTGTGGATTTATCTTAGGGTACACACAGGGCTACCTGGCCTTCTGTCTTGAGAATCCTCTTCATATTTTGACAGAACCTCAAGAAAAGAGATAGGAATTGGCTTTTTCAGTCTACTCCAACAGATTTGCTTCTCTTAAATTAATTCATCCCTGGAAATCAGCAAGAACTCCTAGGCCAGCATTCCTCAGCAGGCTTTCCCTCTTGGCTTCTAGAGAATGCAGTAGGATGGCCTGGGAATGAGGTCTGGGGGTCCCAGGACTGGAATTCCTCCTGTAGAAACACTGAGTTTAGGTCTGCCTGCCAGGCACCGGGAATCCTCTAGTACTACAACTCAGGCTCAGGTACTGCATGAGTTCTGCCTCGCTTCCTGGTACCAGTTCCACTTGGGGGAGCAGCAAAGTCGAAGCAGGTACAGGCCTTTCCTCCTTACCCAGTCTGGCTGCAGGACATTGCACCTCTAGAAAAACAGCTGCCTGCCAGTCCACACTTCACCCAGGGCCTCCGAGCACTCTCTGCCCACAGCCCCCAGAGCCACTGTTAACTGACCCCAAAGTATACTGCCTTCCTAGGGTTCCTGGAATCAGCTGGGCTCCCTGTGGGTACCTGGGGTTCAAGTAGACCCTAAAGATCTGATCTGCCCCTGGGGTGAGAGGCAGAGACTGGGGAGACTTTCCTACCAGTTCGGCAGTATCCAGTTCTCTAAAATTGACCAGTTCCGTGCCTGGATCAATTCTAACTTCTAGAGAGCCAATTATTCCTCCTTGGAGTTCCCCTGGAATAAAACCTGGCTGCAGCCTAGTTCTTCAGTGTGGGAAGGAAGTTAACTCTCTGCTGTACCCCGGGACCCAGCCAGGCACAGAGCTATGTGCCAAACTGAGTCTCCCCTGGGAGGACCCCAGAGCCATCTGACTGGCAGAGCCATTGCTGAGGAAAATGGATGACTGGCAGTATGTGCCAGCCAGGTGCAAGAGAAGTCACCACAGAAGGCAATAGGCAGACAGCCAGGGCATTCTGGAAGCAAGACTCAGCCAGTCCCCAGTCTAGCTTCCAGAATGCCGTGGCTGTGTGAGCCTGGAGTCAGGAGCTGAGCCATGACAAAGAAAGGGGCAGGCAAGATCAAAGGCAATGCAGAGTCGCACTGTAAGTCCTGGGGCACAGGCAGGGGTCCCCCAGATGCAGGCGTGAAAGAGTGACCAGAGCAGAGCATGGGACTCAGCAGAAACTTCTTAATTCCTTTTATGCTGTGGGCAGAATTGTGCTGGCAACCTCCTGGGACTGCAGAAAGATGACAAAGGGCCCCCATCTGTGAAGAGAGAAGGGTTTCATGTGATTCCAGCCAATGGAGGGGAGAATCAGCCCCTGCTTGGGACAGAGAGTAACACTCTTTCTTGTGCCCACCTAAAGCCCTTGAGCCTGAACTAGCCATGACATGTCTGAGTTCTCCATGGAGCCCGCATGGAGAGAGGTCCTTTCATCATCTGCACGAAGGACAGCACCTGAGAGACTCTTCTTACCTCCTCGTCTTTTAAGGGGTAAAATAGCACCTGAGACTCTCAGAGTTGCAGGACAAATACTACCCCACGTGTGAAGTACAAACTGGGATTATGAAAGAAAAAAGCTCTCTTGTTTTTAAGGTAATAGAATTTCTACACCCAAATGAACTGTCCCCCTAAAGCATAACTCTGGAAAACTATACCTTATGCCCTGGTGATGCCATTGCTGCAGATATTTTGGGATGCCTCCTATGGAGGCCTTCAGAGACCATTTACAAGGCACCAAAGGGAACCAGTATCAACATCATAAAACCACACCTTGTTTTGCCCAAGAATGGTGTTACCCAGTATATTAGTCAGGACCAGGAGAGAAATCCAAATCAAACTAGCTTTCCTATGTTTTTTCCTAAGAGTTTTATATAAAGTATCACATTTTACATTTAAGGCTGTGATACATTTTGAGTTAACTTTTGTGTAATGTGTGAGACTTAGATTAAGGTTATTTTTTTGCCTATGGATGTCCAGTTGCTCCAGCCTCATCTTTTGAAAAGGTTGACTATCCTACATTGGATCATATATGTACCTTTGCCAAAAATCAATTAAGCCTATTTGTGTGAGTTCATTTCTGAATTCTCTGCTCTGTTCCATTTATGTTTGTGTTTCATTTCCCATTACCATATTGTCTCAATTAGTGTAGCTATGTAAGAAGTCTTAAGATTGGATTATACATAAATTTATTTCAGGAAATAGAAGTCTTGAATTAAATTCCTCTCTTTTTATTCTTCTTTTTCAAAATTATTTTAAATATTCTAGTTTCTTTGCCCTTCCATATAAATTTTAGAATAATCTTTTATATCTAAAAAATAAATCATCCTGGGATTTTAACAGGAAATGTGTTGAACGTATATATCAATTTGGGGGGGATTGACATTTTTATTGTGTTGAGTCTTCCAATCCCTGAACACGGTATGTCTCTCCATTTATTTAGATTTTCTTCGATTTATTTCATTAGGATTTTATAGTTTTCAGCATACAAGTCTTGTACATGTTTCATTAGATGGTTACCTAGTCCTGTACTTGTTTTATTAAATTTACACCTAAGTATTTCATTTATTTGCTGAGTGACTATAAATGGTATTGTATTAATTTCAATGGTGGCATGTTCATTGCTAGCATATAAAAATACTATTGATTTTTGTTTTTTTATCTTGTATCCTGTGGCCTTGCTGAACTCATTTATTAGTTTTAGGAGATTTTCTCTTTTTTTGATAGATCTTTGGAATTTTCTAGATTGACAGTCATGTCATTTGCAAATAAAAGCCACTTTATTTCTTCCTTTTTTGTCTGTATGCCTTATATTTCCTTTTCTTGTTTTATTGCAGTGGCTAGAAATTCCAGTTAAATGTTGAATTAGACTGGTGAAAGCAAACATCTTTGCTTTCTTCTGAACTTGAAGGTAAAACATTCAGCTTCCACCAGCAAGGATAAGGTTAATTGTAGGAGTTTTGCACATGCCCTTTATCAAGATGAGGAGTTTCCCTCTATTCTAAAATTTTGAGAGGTTTTTTCCTTATTATAAATGGGTGTTAATTTTTTTCAAATGCTTTTTCTGCATTAGGTATGATTATATAATTTTCTTCTTCAGTCTGTTAATATGATTGATTACCCTAATTGATTTCTGAATACTGAATCAGACTTGCGTCCTTGGAGGAAACTCCACTTCATCTGGGTATATATATTTTTCGTATGTTGCTAAATTTTATTTGCTAATATTTTATTAAGGATTTTTGCCTCTATATTCATGAGATTTATTGGCCTGTAGTATTCTTTTCTTACAATGCTTTCATTTTGGTAACAGGATAATACTATCTTCATAAAATGAATTGGGAAGTGTTCTTTCTTATTGTCTGGAAGAAATTTGGGTAGAATTTGTTTAAATATGTGGTAGAATTCTCCAGTGAAAATATCTGGGTCTTGATATTTCTTTTTTGAGTTTTTAAACTATGAATTCAATTTCCTTAATAGTTAAAAAGCTAATGCCTTTTATGCTGATGTCAGGTGGGTTGCAACGGTTTGTGTTTTTCAAGAAAAGGGTCCATTTCCTCTAAGCTGTCATATTTATGTGTGTGGAGTTACTTGCAGTGTTCCCTTATGATCTTTTTTCTTCTGGGTCCATAGTAATATCCCTTGTTTCATTCCTGATATCGGTCATTTCTTTCTCCTCTCTTTTTTCTTTCATTAGTTTTGCTACAGGTTTATCAATTTTATTGATTTTTTTAAAGGATTATCTCGTTGTTTCATTGATTTTCTCTATTGTTTTCTGTTTTAAATTTTGTTGACTTCTGCTCTCATCTCTATTATTTCCTTCCTGCTACTTGCTATGAATCTATTTTGCTCTTCTTTTTCTTGGTTCTTAAGGTAGGAGCTAGATTATTGATTTGAGACCTTTCTTCTTTTCTAATATATTCAGTTAGTGCTGTAAATCTCCTTTTCAGCACTGCTTCAGCTACGTTTCACAATGCTGATATGTTGTATTTTCATTCTCATTCAGTTCAATGTATTTTTTAATTTCCCTCCAAGATTTCCTTTTTAACCCATTGACTATTTAGAAATGTGTTGTTTAGTTTCCAAGTATTCGGAGATTTTTTTCAGTTATCTTTTTGTTGTTGATTTCTAGCTTGATTTCATTGTGGTCAGAAAACACACTCTGTATGACTTTAATTCTTTTAAATCTGTTGAGGTTTGCTGCAGTGACTCAGGATATAGTCTGTCTTGGTCTGTGTTCAATGGGCACTTGAAAAGAAGGTGTCTTCTGCTGTTTGGGTGACGTGTTCCTTAAGTGTTCTACACATGTCTGTTATAGGGTGCTTATAGTCTGTTAGTTGATTGTGTTGGCATCTATTGATTGTCTTTTTTCATTCAGTTGAGATTTTCCTGGTTCTTGGTATTACAAATGATTTTCTGGACATTTTCATACTATAAGTCTCTGGTTCTTTTTTAAACCTTATGTTTTAGCTGGCTTTGGGGAGAGGGGGTCTTGGCACTATTCAGTGGGGACGTGAGTACCAGCTCCCTCCTTGGCCTTCTCTGACAACACCCTGGTGCAGTTGCTGGGACTTCTTGTTACAGCCTTTAGAGGGAGGAAGTCTCATGATCCCCATTTGGCCTGTGCTAAGTACAAGTCAGGTTGGAGCCATATTTTCTTCTGTGATGTTTGGCTGGAATAGAGCAATTACTGTCTAAAAATTTTCTGTCTTACTAGTCTGCCTCTTTCTTAGTCCTTTGGCTAAAGAGATCAGGCTTTGTTGAGGCTTTTAAAATCTGGACCTACTGGTGTTTCTGGGTTGCCAGTTTCTTCAGCTCTAAGTTTGGCGTATATAAGACAGAAAGAAAACCCAGAAAGCTCACTAACATGTCGCTCCTTGGGTCCTGAGGTCCCTGTCTAGTCTAGCTTCTTTTCTCCACCTTTCAGAGTCTTATGTTTGTTTCATATAATGTTCAGAGTTCTTGGCTGTGCTTAGTAGAAGAATAAATAAAAGCATTTCTACTTCATCTTCCCGAAGCAGATGTCTTTTCATTCATTTTCTTTTAGTCTTTTTTCTATGTATTCTTAAAAACAAGAATTTTCTCTACATATAATTCTACTTTTTTAAACTTAGCATTATGATGTAAACATGATTTTAATGGTTACAGAATATTCTGTCACATTGTTATCATGTAATTTCTTAGCCATTTTTTCTCAATTATTTGATTTGTTTCCAATATGTTATTGTGTAGTTCCTTTAGCCCTTCTCTTAATAGACATGTGTCTTGTTTCCAAGGATTTACTGATGTAAGTACCACTATAATCAACATCTTTGTGCATAAGATTTTATTTCTTTATTTGGGAGTTATTTTTCAGTATAAATTCGTAGAAATGGAGTAACTGAGTTAAACAGTAAGAATATTCTACATTGTACATATTTTAAAGGGCAGTTTGGAATGTGTTTATGAGAAACATCAATGCAGCCTTGCCTGTAGTATTTGGATTCACAGGGACCCAAATGCCTTCACTCCCATTTCAATTTGAGACTAAGAACATCACCAGCCTAACTTAAACAGATGTGACTATCATGCTCTCCCAGCAGAGGTCCTTCATCAACCCGCATGTCAGGAATCAGTTATTAATATTTGTGTCTTAAGCATGTCACCTCCAAGTAATCAGCAAATCCTTTATTACCCCGCTACCATGTTTCTTATCTTTACTAGGGTGTATATTCTTTCAATAAATCATTTTAGAGTATTCATGTGCGCTATGACTAAAATGTTTATAGCCTCCACACATCACTGTAAAATGAGTGCTACACCTGTGCTGTTTGAATCAATAGCCACATGAGGCTATCTAAATTTAAATTAATTAAAATTAAAAATTCAAGTTCTCATTTGCACTCATCACACTTCAGGTGCTTGATAGCCACATGTGCTATGTGTAGGCTGTTGTGCTGGACAGTGTGGATTATAGACATTTTCCATAATCATGGAAAGATCTACTGGACAGTGCTGGGGAAATGAGTCCTCTTTGGACTCAGCTGTCACAGAGAACCTTTGTTTCATAATTGCCTTTCCATGAATCAATTCAGATTCAAAGTGAGTACATCCTCCTACTCGCTGGAGACACAAAGGAGCACCCCACCTGAGGAGGCTGACAGTAATTAACATCATGCACGACCATGGAGGAGTCACCAGGTGCCAGACACTCACTAAACACAGCTACTTCCCAACAACCCCAGGCACGAGTATGATTTTACACATAATAAGAAATTCTGCTGAAGAAAATTTTCTCCCGTTCACTCTAACTAATTTGTTTGAAGGGATGCTTTAATATGCTGCTCAGGGTAGAGGGTGAGACTCCAGGATCGTGCCCGAGGAATAAAGGGCACTCACCGGATTGCTCTATAATAATTCATTTTTCTGAGGGAGGCAGAGGATAGAAAGAGGTATCACCAGGAGAATGTATGCATAAAGCACATGTGGAGTTCCTCAATCTCTTTCAAAGCCTCATGTGATGTAGGTAGGACCCTCAGCTTCCTCTCCATACAGACCTAGGGGCAGCAGGGCAAGGAGAAGGGAGAGGTTTGTGGGCTGCTGTCTTCTGCCTTAGACCCAGACGAACGTCAGTTCCATGCCTGATTCTACCTCCTGTTGGCTGCAGTATTCTGACTTGCAGTGTGGGGGTAATGACACCTAACATGGTTGTTTACTTGAGGCCTGAACTGGAAGAGAGATAAGAGATTCATCTGTGCTGCCTTCCAGGTCACCTCGGGACTGCATGCCCTGTGGCCCAAATGAGACAGGTGACACTTCCACTTTACGGCCAACTGGTACAGAGCTCTGGCCAACTGGTACAGAGCTCCAACAGGCTCACTAAAAAGGAAGGAGTGAGTGAGTTCCCCCAGCCTAGTGCTGGTGGCGCACCCTGGGCTGCAGGAAGAGGAGACAAGATACAGTTGGCCAATCTTGCACCCAGACCCCCTGAGAAGAGAAGATGACAGAAACTATACTGATGCTGCCAGCAGCAAGGTACAGCATCCTTGCAATTCTGTATGCTGCACAGCGAGAGCCCAGCACTCCCTGAGATATTGAGCTTTAAACCTGTCACAGTAAACAGTCAGGAATTAATACACTGACTCCCTGGCTCTGGCAGTGCAATTTGCCACCTAAATTGTTACCTTCCCAAGAACGGTACATAAACAAAATGAGCAGGTCGTGGAGACTTTTCAGCAGACAGAGTGCTCATGGAGCTCACAGGTAACTGGAAGAAGGAGGGGAAAGTGGGGAAGAGAGCTGGCATTTCAAGTATCCCTGAGGGTGTGCCAAGCAGGGGGCCTGGTGCTTAACAGGCACCACCTCTTGTATCTTCACAGCCCCCTATAAGGGAAGAATTGCCATTCCTGTCCAGCCAGTGAGGAAAATGAAGGCCAGAGTTATTTGCCCAAGGCCACAAAGCTAGTGAGTTAAGGAGCCACCCTCAGCCTCCATGGTTCTGACCCAAGATTTGTAAGATCTGTGCACCGTGCACAAACCCCACACGTCGGGATGGCTCACCTCACAAAGACCATGAGACAGAGACCGATGCAATCAAGCAGGAGGAGTTTATTCCAGCATGCTGGGGTCACTCAGCATTCAAGACAAAGCGACCCCAACCTCTTAACTCAAGCACTTTTTACAGTTTTTTTTTTTTTTTTTTTTTTTTTTAGGCAGACATACTTTTGCAACAGGATGAGTTGTATACTGCTTAGGGTTATCTGAGATGACCTTTAGATTTATGGGTGGTCTTTAGCGGGCTGGCACACCAATAAGGAACAGTATATTTCTCAATCGTTTGTCTTTCTTGTGGTCAGGCCAGGCAGCCTCTAGATAAGGAGCTGGTCCCTGGAACCAGTGGGTGGTTCCTTTCTTCCTGGAATTTAGTGTGCCTGGGCCCACCTGCTTGGCACCTTAGAAGCTGCCTTACTTGAAATGGCATTAGTACAGAAACAAATTGCGCATGTTAAAGTTATATTTTACTCTACAGTTTCATGCTGAATCAGGAAATGAGTCAACACGAGGCACATGAGCTGGTCAGTAGTGAACTGGGAC
Source organism: Cynocephalus volans (assembly GCF_027409185.1). Taxonomy (NCBI): domain Eukaryota; kingdom Metazoa; phylum Chordata; class Mammalia; order Dermoptera; family Cynocephalidae; genus Cynocephalus; species Cynocephalus volans. The sequence continues at coordinate 52,282,689 of NC_084470.1, forward strand.
AGCAGACAGAGCTCTTCCCAGACCCCAGGGCATTCTTCTGACCCTTTTGGTACACCCCTCCTTCACTGGCTGTATCCTTTGCTTCTAACAGCCATACCCACCTCTCCCTTAGGAGGACTTCTAAAGGCTACCACAGCACTCTGCTCACATGTGCAAAATGCTGGAAGTGTCTGGAAGTGTATGGCCTCCCAGGTGGCCCTTAGCCAAGGATGACTGGGGACTATAAAAGTTCAGCTCCATTGCCTCAAGTCAAGATGAACTCTGAGGTGTGACACCCTCCAGAGCACCCTGCAGGAGCCGCTGAGGATGGGGCTCTGCCTGGGATCACACCCTTGCTTGGTTTCCCACTCTACCCTGCCTCCCCACTCCCTTCCTAGTTTCTTCTGGGAGCACTTCCTTAATAAATCAGTTTCCTATAGATCCCTATCTCATGGTCTGCTTCTGAGAAAGCTACCTAAGACAGAGTACTGTATTCCCTCACTGAAGGCATCTGACATGTAACTAGGACAGAGTTGACTTAATGACTCAGATCTCCTTCATTAATAAGTTTCTTGAGGCCAATACCTCTCTGTCAGTGTCCACCAAAGTGCCTAGCACATGAGTCTTTACCCTCTTCATAAAACAGAAGTGGTTTTGGATATACAGTGGATCAAAATTTGAACCAAAATGCAAAATGTAGCTATTTAAAACCTCGTCCAAAAAGATGTCTATTCTCTCCAAAAGACCTTTAATATGACTGGTATGAGCCATTCAACCAGCTGAAGTTGCAAACCGGTCCTATTCCTTCTATTCTTCAATCACTCAATTCCCACATTCCCACCTTATCAGGAAGAAAATTCCTCCTCTGGACCTTCTTTATCCCATCTCCCAATATCCCTGGGCCTTACTCAGACTTAAAAGGTCAGTCCTGCTTCTTAATGCCTGGTGGAGAGGGAACAAGCCCCCACTCCTGCTGTGGCTTCTGTTGCTGTCACATGGTGTCAGCATGGAAAACTGGTCCTGCAGAGTTGCAAGGATGCTCTTCCCCCGGGGTCAGAGCCACATTGCCCAACCACACAGGCTGCAGCCCAACCCCAGAGGTGCTATTCTCATGCTTAGCCATGTGACTGTAGGATACAACCATATAGTCTGCAACTTGCACAACTGTGCATGGTGGGCTCACTTTTACAAATCTCTGCATGGCCTGTGTGGCCCCAGCTCGGGCTCCTAGGTTGCAGTTCTTCTAATTCACATTCACATGCTCAGCCAGTTCCATATGCCCACCTGGAGGAACATCCAGCCACAGCTCTCCTCCCCACCCTAAACCCTCCTTCGCCCCACTCCGCATGCCCACACATACCAGCCACTAGTCCCGGCTGGTGAGTCTGGATCACCAGCGCGGGCTTCCCTTCCAACTTAGCAAGCTCACCCTTGGGCATCTTGGTGTCCTCCAGCCTCTTGTCCTCAGTCAGGACAAGCCAGTGCACTAGAGAGGCCCTGACATCTCTGAACATCAGAAGCTTAGGGTACCACCAGTCACATCTCCTCTGTTCACTCACTCAACATCCACCTTCCCACCTTCCTCCCAGGAAGCCTGTTACAGGCTGAGCTGTGTCTCACCCCAAATTCATATGTTGAAGTCCTAACCCCCAGTACATCAGAATATGACCATATGTGAAGATAAAACCTTTAAAAAGGTGATTAAGATAAAATTAGGTCATATGGGTGTGTCCTAATCCAACAGGACTGGTGTTCTTGTAAGAAGAGGAGACTAGGACACAAACACACACACAGGGAAGATGATGTGAAGATACAGGGAGGAGAACGTAGCCATCTACTAGCCGAGGAGAGAGGCCTCAGAGGAAGCCAACCCTGACAGCACCTTGAACTTGGCCTTGTTGCCTCCATAACTGTGAGAAAATTAATTTCTGTAGTGTAAGCCATCCAGTCTGTGGCACTGTTATGGCATCCGAGCAAACTAATAGCAAGCCACTTGCAAACGTCTCCACCATCTTCCCTCCTACCAGTTCTGCCTCCTAAGGGGTATTGGGAAGAGCCAGCCTTGTCAGGCACAAAGAATGTCCGCCATCCCCCACAGCAGCAGTGGCCTCCTCTCACATTTCTATGAAGAAAGGAACCATTCTCATGCTCAAGGTGACTTCCTACATCCCCCAGCCAGAGAAGGGGCTGGCAGAGGCTCCTACTACAACATTTCGTTACCGTAATCAAAGCAACTCAGCCATTGGGCCTACGAGCTTTTGTTGTTACCTGCCACTGTGAAGCAAGCCTTGGTCCTCCCAATGCTACAGCGTGGTAATGACACCACTTACGTCTCTATTTCACCTTCTAGAATTGGTGAGGGAATATACAGAATGTTTTTTTTCTTTTTAATTTTTAACTGCTTGGAAGGAAGTTATTGCTCTCACATATGGAAAAGTAACCGGAATATTATCTCCTTCACGTGCAGAGCTACCTTGAATGCCTAAGGGACTTCCCCAGAGAAATCCAAAGCAACCCTGGACCCCTGAGATGGGAGTCACTGCTAATTTGGTTCCCTGGGTCACACAGAATTGGAAGGAGGTGTCATAGGAAGAGGGAGGCTGGTATTTTCTCTCCACTCACAGGACTGTGGTACACTTTACATTTCCCAAAGGCCATAATTATTTCCTGGAGAAGAAATTCAAATGACCCAGATAGTTAATTCAGTGAGATTGGCCCAAAAAGTATTTACCTAAAAGGCAGTTTTGTGGAAGAGAACAGCACAACACCGTCAGGGTTTGCTCTCATTGCCTGCAAAATGCAGGTGCCAGATCCAAAGCTAAAGCCTAATGTAATTAGAGAGGGCAGGAGATTTGGGAGTTTGGAAGGCAGAGAGAGAGAGAGAGGAGAGGAAAGGAAAGGCAGCCAGAAGGAGGGAAGGAGGAGCAGAGAGAGAGAAAAATGGTTTTCTCATGAACCACCCCATGCAGTGAGCAGGACAGAGGCTGTCCATAATCATCCTGGATCCTAGGAGCTCCCTGTGCACGAAAAAAAGTGGAAGAGCAGGAGAAGCTTATCTCTAACTGCCTCCATTTCCCCTTCCATGGCCATCTCTGACCATCTAGGACCACCTTTCCTTTCCTCCAGACTCCAGGTACCCCTCGCCCCATGACTGAGCCTTAGCCCCGCATTGTCCCCTCTGTTTCTCCGAATCCAAACACTTGTTCCCTTGGAATAAGGAGCTCAACTCTCAGCCAGGAGGAAACTCGCTGGTGGAAATAATTCACACCAACAGCTACTGCGTGTTCAGCGCCATGCTCAGGCGTTAGTCGGGACAAGCCGGTGAGCTGATTACATGGTCACTGGACAAATAAGAAAATATAGTAGAAGGTACTCGACAAAAGCAAGATGACCCCAGTGTAAGGTGTTCTGTCTGACATAGGAAGACAAGTACTCTCTAAGCAGTTACTGTGTGCCAGGCACTGTGCTAAGCCTTTTGTTGTAACTTATTTAATTTAATCCATACAAAAAATCAATAAGTAGAATTATTATCTCAATTTTATAGATAAGAATATTAGAAAAAGAGCCAGGCCTTGGACTCAGCTCTTAATCACCATGTCCTTAAAAAGCCATGCCTTTAATTGCCTTATTACCAAGCCTCTCAGTGCAGGAAAATGTTGTAATAGACTGTCAAGGTCCTTTTTTCTGCCCTCTCATCCCTGTCCAAGAAACAACCCCAGGCAGCTACCAACAAATTGACCTTCAATTTCTGAACTCATGATAGGTCTCCAAGACAGTGGAGTTGATTTACACGGGGTTAGAAAGGGCGTGCCGATGGAGAGTGACCCTGCCATTTGTGTAGCTATGTCACGGTTTGCACTGTTGGGCAACAGGCTTCACCCACATAATAACCCTGATCCATCCCCACCCTGCATTCTTCCCTGATCTGAAGAGGTTGAAATACTCTACTGAGAATTCTTTTCATCTTTGAGCTCTGGTGGCCTGCAGGAAGCCTGCATTCTTCCCTGCTGCCCAAATGCAGGGTAGGGCCCCCACCTGCAGCAAACTGCAATGGTTTTGCAAAGCCTGGTTGGGAGGTAAGAATGTCTAACCAGGGTTCAGTATTTTGAGGTCCATAGTCACCGCACACCTAAGCCACATTCTCCACCATCACCTTCATTGGTGAAGAATCTGATATTCCATTGTCAATCTAGAAGCTCCCAAACCTGCCTTACTGGTTCAGAATTCAGGTGAGGAAGAGACATGCTGTGCGCCGGGCTCCCGCAAATCCCAACAAGAGGAGCTGTTTCATGCAGAGCAAGAATGGACAATGGGCCAAGCAGAACTGAAGGAGGCCTAAAAGAAACCAGTCATAGGCACTCAGCAAATGTCAATCACACAGTCTGGCCAATGAGAGTTCAATGACTCAAGATAAAATGAAGCAGTGCGTCCTGTAGGACATCATTTGAGGCGTTATATTTCTGTGTATACAAAAGTGTATATAAATATTTATCCACATAGGGACCTACGACAGGTAGTTAGGCATATAGAAATTAAGCGTGAGTGAAAACTCTTCATTTCTTATAATTTAGAGACTATTTATGTGATATGTAGAGGATCCTGCTTCCATGGACTGACATTTTTGCAAGCCCAAGCACAGAGCTGAGTCTGCCAGCATCATTTACATACTGAACCAGTCCTACCCCTTCTACGGGAACCCTAAGACCTAGGGACCATACAGGTCAGAAGATCAACTGTCTATGTGATCATGGGTGTGCTACCCACTCATCCAGCCTCAGTTTCCTTCTCCACAAAACAAAAATAGCAGGACTTCCCTTGCAAGGTATTTGCAAGGGCTAATTGATAAATTCAAACATTTGTGAATGTTTATATTCTTAGTTTAAAGGGATAAAACTTAGATTGGGCTGAAGATATGGGACAAAAGACCAGTGAGAGTAAATAGGAGGCCAGAGACCATGTGAGGACCCATCTGAGGACTTCGGTGGATTTAGTGTTGCTTGGAGGATGGTCTATGGGCAAAACAAGAATACTTCTACAGCCTCCTCTGGATCCCAAGAGCACACCCAATCACTGAGAGTAAGACCAGTGTCTTGGTATTTGGCTTGTACCTTCCCACACCATCAGGCATTAAAAGCATAGCTCAGGGGTCAACAGGACCCCCTGGTTTCCTGTGTGTCAGTCTGGTCTTCCCAGTCAGAACATAAGCTCCTTGTTTTGTACAGGGCATCTCTGTGTGTCCCACAGACCTGGGCACAGAGCTGGTACAGAGCAGACCCTCAATAAATATTTGCAGATTGTCTGCCGGGAATGAGACCTGACTTAAGCCAACTGCATTACAGACCTTCTGCCACCACTTGGCTTGTGGCCATCTTTCAGACCTCTTTGACACAGACAGAATGTGATTTCTACCACCTATGGATAAAAGAAACTTTCCCCTTAGTACTCCGAGGGGAGAAAATGCCAATGAGGTGTCCTAGAAGGATGCGGGGGCCACAGCAAGAGGCCCCATGTGAATATCACCAACGGCTTTTCTGGGACATAGGGAAGGGTCAGGTAAAAGCTGGCTTTCCTGGCTGGCTGGGGCATTGTCACCTGGGATATTCACAGCAGGGCCCCCAGGAGAAAGAACAGATGGGAGGGCAGGAAGTCACCAAAGGGCCATGCACTCTGCGGTGGTGGGGTGCTCTGGCCACGCCCGGCCACCTGGCTGCTGCAGCAAGGAAACAACTTCCTTTTGTGGTCTGCCCCTGGCTGGCTGCCAGGGCTTCAACAAGAGCCTTGTGATGTGCACTTTTGAAATGTGTTGGTGGCGCGGAATGGCATGTCTAACTCGTGTTTAATGACCGTCAGCGTTTACATCTCTTTCCCACGCCCACGGACGCAGACTGGCTGCGTGTGGGGGGGGTGGCCGCCGTCTCAGTGCCTGACCATGTGGCCAGGGCTCTCAGGACACACTTCCTTTTACACTAAACCTGGCCTCTGACAGGCTGAGGGTGTGGCTCCTTTATTAGCATGAAGAAAAGACAAAAGAAATTATATTTGATATTACCTGACAGACATGTATCATGTCATTGTTAATCTTCACAACAATTCCGTGAGGTGTTATCACCCCTGTTTTACAGGTGGGGAAACTGAGGATCAGAGAGGTTAAATCTTTTGCTCAGGGTAACACAACTAGAACATGGTGAGGCAGGATTACTCCACCCCAGCCTGTCTCCTCCTGCAATCAGACTCCTCAGATACCCCAACCCTCTCTTAAGACCCCAGGGTCATTCTCCTCAGGGACAGAGACAGCCACACTCCACATCTCTACTGCCTATGCTCACCTCACAGATGACCATCAGCAATCGGAGTTTGAGAAGGGCCAAAACAGGCCAGCTCACTCCACGCTCCCGGCTTGCTTTAAGTGCTTTGGACTTTCTTTGGCTCGTTCATTTTCAAAGTGCGTCTGTCAAAGTGTGAAAATTACTGTGCTTATTCTTTTCTGACTGTTCTCATTTTTCTTTTGTTTATTAATTAAGGCTGCTCCTGCCAGACAGTCCCTGGAGACACACTTTGGCTCCAGCAGGTTCCCTGGGTGGTCTCTAGGAAACCCAGACCAGAACGGCCACCCAACCCAGCGGTGATGACCAGCCCCTCACACGAGTAGGACATTACACCACGGTGACACAGCCCTTTGCGTTCCCTCAGTTTACATGATCTGGGAGGAAACTGCTCCCACCACACAGCCCCCGATCTAGACTAGGTTCCCCCAGAAGATCAGAGTTTGAGGGCACGTGGTTTATTTGGGAAGTTCCAGTAGAGTAGTATGGAAAGTGAGACAGGGAAGGAAAGGAAGACAGTACAGGGAAGTGTTAATGATCAGGTCATCCCTGTGGGCAACTGGGGCTCAGTGTAGGACATGCCCCAGAGCTGTGCCATCCAAGGGACAAGGAAGCTACGGCATTTGTCCACCAGTCATTGGTTTAGGGCTGCTCCCAGACAGGCCAAATACTCTTATGGTCCAAGTCCTCAGGAAGAGTGAGACAGGTGTGCTTGAAGTCAGAATCTGCCAGCAAGTATGGGAATGGTAGGAAAGGGGATGTTGGCAGGGTGCCAAGAGCACTGTTCAAGCCTCTGTGGTGGTGCCATGCTGGATATCGGAATGCAAGACAGAGCTCTTGCCCTCTTCCCCCCCCTCCACCCCACCTTTTTGGTTTATATTTGGAAGATGCCACAGCAGGGCTCTGGGTCACATTGTCTGCCTGTGCAAACACTTCCTCAGGCATCTCAGACCAGGAAAGAAGCAATCAGGGTCACTGCCCAGTTTGGATGAGTCTGAGGGGATGCAGATGAGACAACTAGACTAGTAACTGATCAAAGGCAGACCTTCCAGGGAGGAAAAGAGGGCTGTCCCAGAGACCCCTGGATGCCCGGGCACATCAGCTGAGGCATCAGTGGCCACTTGCCAGGCTGAAGGACTGCAGAGAAAGCCTGCAATAATCATAAGATTTGCACCCTTTTCCTGAGACCTGTCCTTTAGAAGTGAAGATGACCACGAAACCAAATCAAGCATGACTCCTCTTGTAAACACGGGGCAGGGTTGGGGTGTAGAATGAATGGATCATTTGCAGCCTGGGGGAGGGTGCTGTGTCCTGCTCCCTTTCATTATCCAGTAATGAATCTACTGACTCCTTTCCTTCCCATCGCTGATCCTCCTCCTTCCTTCTGTTTCTGTGTCTGTCTGGATTCCCTCTGCCTGTCCCTGTGGGCTTCTGTCCCCATTTTCTCTCACTCCCCCACTCCTCACTGCCCCCCACTTCATCTCTCTCTGGGCCACTATGTCTCTAAGGTCATTATCTCCTGTCTCACTCCTCTCTCTTTATCTTCTCTCCACCTCTCCCCCCCACCTTTCCCTGGGCTCCCCAGGGCTCCTTCCCCACCCTCCTTTAGAGACTGTGTACACCTCTGTGAAGGGTTTGGAGTTTCAGCGATAGGAGCTGCATAAGTAATTAGTGGAAGGGAACAGGGCATATGCATCCCAGTGGCAGACTGCCTGTGTCGGCTGCAAATGCAGGCCTGACAGGCTCATCCATTGCCAAGGACTGCGCTGAGTGTCAGTCACCAGAAGCCTTCCATTCAACCGCCTCCTTTTAGCCATCATCAACATTTCAAAAGAGAATGCACAAGGCCTACAGTAGGTTCCTATAATTCACCCAAGGGTTGCGCCTGCCGCTGGGAGACAAGCGGCATTCTTCTCTGTGAGTGAGCTATTTTTAAGAGCACTCCCCCCGTTTGCAGTTCCCATTTCAGCCCAAGCGCTGAATGAGATTCTTTTTTCATTTGGTAGGCTCCCCTTCTCTGTTATTATATAAAACCATTTCAGCCCTTAAGGAGTTGGCATCTGACATCCACAGCTTCTGAATCCCCAGAACAGAGAAGGGAAGGAATAAACAGAAGGGAGGGAAAGAAATGTTCCATTTCTGCTTCAGCGACATGAATCGTCAGAGAGTTAAATAGCAACAAAGTATTCGGTGTTAATCTTTAATATTCCCAGGAACTTGTCACCTACCTCCTCCTTCAATCCCAGAGCTGCCGTTCTCCAAGTGATTCTGGCGCCTCTCACAAGATATCACACCTTCTATTATGCTCTAAAAAATGTACCCACCAGAGGGGAGTTCTTAGTGATTAAGCTGCTCCTCACTATTTACAAGAACATGACTGCAAAAGGATGAGCCCTCGATTCTTTCTCCGTCAGTCTTGCCTGTTTTAAGCAGTCCCTGCCTGAGCTCAGCCTCTGATGTGATCTCTCCCTTCCTCAGGCTCTGGAGTCAGGGAGTGATATTTGACAAATATCAAGGGACGAAGGTGGCATCAAAGAATAGACGTAGAGAGGGGTTGGGTGCCAGACACCCTGACTGCTTCTCTACTGACAGCAGCTCATTCCCACCCCAGATGAGGAAAACCAGGTGGCTTACCTTTTCATGCAAATAACAAGATTCTTCCTCTAAAATGTACCACGTGGTATGTTGTCTTCATGTGGGTTCCCCCAGAGGCAGATCCTGAGACCAGGATTCCAGTGGGGATAGTTTACCCGGTAGAGGAGTCAGAAGGGAGACAGGAAGGAAGGCAGCAACTAAAGGGTGTGTTATCAAGCAACGCTGTGCTGTGAACATCTGAAGCATAATCCCCCAGAGGATCTCTGGGAGTCAATGTAGAACATATCTCAGAGTTACTATACATAAAGGGCAAGGGAGCTGGAGTATTTGTCTACCAAGTCCTGCCAATCCTCGGTCGAGGGCTGCTAGAAGGAGAGCATGAATCCTCTAGCTCTTTGGGCTCATGCACACAGTAGCAGAGAACAAAGAGATGCAGGTGCTGGCTTTGGCTTTGGAAGCACATTGTGCAATGGTAAGCTAGAGGGGAGATGGACTTGGCACCCACAACAAACATCAATAACCTATATCATTTGTGTTTGGGGGTTATAGCTTCAAGATAAAAAGTCAGAATCTAAATTTAACAGATAAAACACTACCCTTATTAAACCAAACTTCTTCTCCTTGGGTACTTCCTGGGTTTCCAGACACCAAGCTACGTAGGGTCCAAGAGTTTTTGCCCTGACACCATAGTCATAAGGTTTTTGTTTTGTTTTGTTTATAGAGGGTTTATAGAAGGGTTTCTCCTGTTTGTAGAAAGAGTTGCCTGGATTGAAGATCCCATTCTCACCCCAGATTGCCTGGAGGGCTTTGTGAAGCTGAGCAATGCTTTCTCCCTTCCTGGAGCACCTGTGGGTCTAGAGTGTGCCCAAGCAAAGCAGAGGAGGAAAGCAGAAGGAGGTGAGTGACTCCCTCCCTGCCTCCCTGCCAGTTTACCTCTGCCATCAGTCTCTGCCCAAAACATGGATCTTTTGTAGAAATTCTTATTGTTTTATAGTATGTCTATTGACACTCTCTTCCTCCTGGCTCCATGAGGACCAGGACTGGGTCTTTTCCAGCATTGTACCACCATGGTACAATGTTCATTAAGCTTTTCTTAAGTGAATGAATGAATGCTGTCACTGCTCAACTTAAAACCTCCTCTGGTTCCTCTTACCTGTAAGATTAAGCCCATAATATGACATTCAAGACCTTTCCCAATATCCTACCTTAATTTCTCACCCAAGTCGCATGCCCTGCCATTCCTCTACGTGGTACTACTGATCATTTGGCCAGTATGTCACATTTTTTCATTCCTTTCGGCTTGTTGTGTGCTATTTTCTCTGCCTGGAATACACTTCTCCCTTTCTTCTGCTATGAAATGGCTACCTAACCTTGAAGATCCACCTCAAATGTCCCCTCCTCTGTGAAGTCACCCCAACTCCAGCTCCTCCAAGAGGTGTAAGTTGATCAAAGGGCAGACCTAGCGTGTGTTTGGGGCAGTAGCAAACAGAGACAACCAGCAACTCTTTTCAAACGATTTTGATATTTTCAAAAAATAAAGGCAGCTAGGTCTCCAATATGGAAAATATTCTGAATTGGTTTGGCCTTCCTTGTACATTTTACAGTTTGGGGTATTTTTGTTTTTATTTTTGTTTTGTTTTGTTTTAACTCATCAAGCTTGGAGAAAGAGGCACCATAAACCTTTTGGAGCTCTGGGCCTCTAGAGATCCTATTATTGCTCTACTTTCAGGCACTAAAATTGTTCCTTCATTCACTCATTCAGCACACCATGCCAGGCATCCCGCAAGGCCCAGGTCTGTGAGATGCAGACAAGCATATGACCCAGGCCCTGTCCCTTCAGGCCACACACTCTGGAGGAGGTGATCAGCTCATTACAGATCATTAAGACACTGTGTGGTTCCTGACCACTTGAAAGGTCCTGCTCTAGCAAAATAAATAATGGTAGCAACGGATTATAACCCATTACCTAAAGTAAATATCCAATCATCCACAATAATGCAAATAAATAAATAAATAAAGAGCAGAGAAGGGAAAGCTCTTTCTTACGGGATTCCTAATTAATAAATGTGAAAGGAATGATAGAAATACAAAATCACCATTTGGCAACCACCACATTCATAATGATTGTAGCAATAATCCAATGCTAATGCTAAAATTAGTGGACAAATGTATGCTGAAAACAGGATATTTGCATAATCTCAAAGTATCTCCTCATGAGATACTTATTAATTACAAAGGGAAGAATAGTAACTTTATAAAGGGTATATGTACACAATGGAATGCTACTCAGCCATTGAAAAGAGTGAAATACTGTCATTTTTGGCAATGTGAATGAGCCTGGAAGACGCTATGTTAAGTGAAATAAGTCAGGCACAGAAGATAAATACCATGTGTTCTCACTCATATGTGGAAGCTAAAAAACAGTCGGGCTTATAGAAGTAGAGAGTAGAATTGTGTTTGCTAGAGGCTGGGAAGGGAAGGGTGGGAAGATGGGAAGGGGTTGGTTAATGGATACAAAATTACAGGTAGATGAGAAAAATAAGTTCTAGTGGTCTACAGTAGTGCTAGGCATCTATAATCAATAATAATTTACTGTATATGTTCTCAAATGGCTAGAAGAGAGGAGCTCAAATGCTCTCATCACAAAGAAATGATAAATTTTGCAATGATGAATATGCTAATTACCCTGATTTGATCATCATTGTATACATGTATTTAAATATAACTCTGTACCCCATATATGGGTACAATCAATATGTGTCAATTTTAAAAAATAAAAATAAGAATAGTAATTTTATAGGAGAGAAACCTGACAGACACCACCTTAACCAAGTGATCAAAGTTAACACAACCAATGATAAGGCATACTGACATCATGCCTTTAAAATCCATATTAAGAGACATGCTACAAAATGACTGGCTAGCTTTTTTCAAAAGTGCCATGGTTATAAAAGGCAAAGAAAGATGTATATTTTGCAAATATTTTCTCCCAATCTGTTGGTTGTCTTTTAACTCTGTTAATTGTTTCTTTTGTTGTGCAGCTTTTTAGTTTGATATAATCCCGTTTATTTATTTTTCCTTTGGTTGCCTGTGCTTTGGGGGTCACATTCATGAAGTCTGTGCCCGGTCCTACTTCCTGAAGTGTTTCTCCAATGTTTTCTTTGAGAAGTTTTATTGTTTCAGGGTGTATATTTAATTCTTTAATCGATTTTGAATTGATTTTGGTATATGATGAGAGGTATGGGTCTAGTTTCATTCTCCTGTGTATTGATATCCAGTTATCCCAGCACCATTTGCTGAAGAGGCAGTCTCTTCCCCAGTGTATAGGCTTGGTGCCTTTGTCAAAGATCAGAAGATTGTAGGTGTGTGGGTTGATTTCTAGGTTCTCTATTCTATTCCATTGATCAGTGTGTCTATTTTTAAGCCAGTACCATGCTGTTTTGGTTATTATAGCTTTGTAGTATAGTTTAAAGTCAGGTAGTGTTATGCCTCCAGCTTTATTTTTTTTGCTCAGAATTGCTTTGGCTATGTGTGGTATTTTGTTATTCCATATAAAAGTCTGGATAGTTTTTCCATTTCTTAGAAAAATGTCATTGGAATTTTGATGGGGATTGCATTGAATTTTTAAATCACTTTGGGTAGTATGGACATTTTCACAATGTTAATTTTTCCAATCCAAGAGCATGGGATATCTTTCCATCTCCTTGTGTCCTCTGTAATTTCTCTTAGCAGTGGTTTGTAGTTCTCATTATAGAGATTTTTCACCTCCTTGGTTAACTCAATTCCTAAGTATTTTATTTTATTTTTTGGTGGCTATTGTAAATGGGCAAGCTTTCTTGATTTTTCTTTCTGCATATTCACTATTGGAGAAAAGAAATGCTACTGATTTTTGTGGTTGATTTTGTATCCTGCAACATTCCTGAAATCATTTTTAAACTCCAAGAGTTTTTTTGTAGAGGCTTTTTAGGCTGTTTGACATATAAGATCATGTCATCTGCACACAGGGACAGTCTGATTTCATCTTTTCCAATCTAGATGCCCTTTATTTCCTTCTCTTCTCTGATTGCTCTGGCTAGTACTTCCAACACTATGTTGAATAGGAGTGGTGAGAGTGGGCATCCTTGTCTAGTTCCTGTTCTTTAAGGAAAAGCTTTCAGCTTTTCCCCAATCAGGATGATACTGGCAGTGGGTTTATCATACATGGCTTTAATTATGTTGAGATACTTTCCATCTATACCTAACTAGTAGAGAGTCTTTATCATGAACAAGTGTTGAATTTTATCAAATGCTTTTTCAGCATCTATAGAGATGACCATATGGTCCTTGTGTTTGCTTTTATTGATATGGTGTATCACATTATTGATTTGCATATGTTGAACCAACCTTGCATCCCTGGGATGAATCCCACTTGATCACGGTTTATAATTTTGTGTATGTGTTGCTGTATTCTGTTAGCTAGTATTTTATTGAGGATTAATATCCAGAATATACAAGGAACTGAAACAACTTTACAACAAAAAAACAAGTAACCCAATTAAAAAATGGGCAAAAGAACTAAATAGGCATTTCTCAAAGGAAGATATATGAATGGCCAACAGACACATGAAAAATTGCTCAACATCATTCAGCATTCGGGAAATGCAAATCAAGACCACACTGAGATACCATCTCAACCCAGTTAGGATGGCTAACATCCAAAAGACTGTGAATGATAAATGCTGGTGAGGTTGTGGAGAAAAAGGAAGTCTCATACATTGTTGATGGGACTGCAAAATGGTGCAGCCTCTATGGAAAATGGTATGGCGCTTCCTCAAACAATTGCACATAGATCTGCCATATGACTCAGCTATCCCACTGCTGGGAATATACCCAGAGGAATGGAAATCATCACGTTGAAGGTATACCTCCTCTCCACTGTTCATTGCAGCACTATTTACAATAGCTAAGACTTGGAACCAGCCCAAATGTCCATCATCAGATGAGTGGATATGGAAAATGTGGTATATCTACACAATGGAATACTACTCTGCTATAAAAAAGAATGAAATACTACCATTTGCAGCAACATGGATGGACCTAGAGAGAATTATATTAAGTGAAACGAGTCAGGCACAGAAAGAGAAATATCACATGTTCTCACTTATTTGTGGGAGCTAAAAATAAATAAATAAATACACAAATAAACTGGTGTGGGGAGGGAAGAAGACACAACAATTACAATTCCTTGAAGTTGATATGATAAGCAAACAGATATGAGGTTGTTGGGAGGGAGGGGGAATAGGGAGGAGGGAGGGAGGTTTCGGTAATGGGCCACAATAATTGACCACATTGTATATTGACAAAAAAAAAATTAAATTAAAAATTTAAAAATTTAAAAATAAAAGGCAAAGAAAGACTGAGGAACTTTCTCAGATTAAAGGAAGCTTACAAGACATGACAAGTAAATGCAATGTGAGATCTTAGATTGAATCCTGAACCTAAAAAAGGACATTAGTGGGACAATTGGCAAAAGCTAATAGGATTATGTTGATATTAATTTCATGGTTTTTATCATTGCATAATGGTTATGTAAGATGTTAAGATTAAGGGAAGTTGAGTGAACAGTACACAGGAACTCTGTGTACTGTTTTAGCAACTTTTTTGTAAATTCCAAAATTATTCCAAAATAATAAGTTAAAAAATATATGAGGGAAAAAAGCCTGCACTGTTTTCTCACCTCGCGTTATCAAAGCACATGGGGATTGTTGTGAAATATTTGTTTAGTTTATTTCCATCCCCATAAGGCTGTAAGCCTCTCTAGAAACAGCCTAGTTCACTCTAGAATCACTGTGGTACTGATGCCTGGAAGGTTCCATATCAGCCACTCCCCAACACCCACCCCTTACACTATGGAAGCCATCACTGGGAGGTAGAAAGAGAGACTGTGGACAGAATTCTGGACTTAGAGAACAGTGCTGCTTGACTATCAGCATGTCTTTTATGAAGAGAAGGGACAGTGCAGAGATAGTGTGATAAGTAGATTTTTTGCAAAACTGGGCACAATTTTCTACCCTACCCTTATCCGTGTCCCTTTGCAGTATACCTTTCCAGAACCTTGCCTCTTCCACTTGATCTCTGTCGGCCTTGCACTTGCTTTGACCACTAAACAGAAGACATGACACTGAGCCAGTTTTGAGCCTAGGCAAAAGAGGCCTTGCATATTTCTGCTCATTCTCCTTGAACCCTGTTCACCCACAAGGTGAAAATATCTGAGCTAGCTTTTGAAAAATGAGAGATCACATGACAGAGACAAGCCAGCAGCCAGCCAACCACCAAGCATGTGAAGGAAACAATGTTTGATGAGGGAACTTGCCAGCTGACCACAGACTCATAAGTGAGCCCAACCAAGACCAGAAGAACCACCAAGCTAAGCTGACTCACAGCACCATGAGCTAAATAAATGATTGTTGTTTTAAGCCACCAAGTCTTGGCATCATTTATTACACAGCAATGGATAACTGATATAGATAACAAGACTTTGATATCTTTATATCTTATATCTCTTATAGCTCTAGGCTCAGGGACTAATACAAATTACTCTTTCTTTTCCTCAAATAGACAAAGCCATGGATCCTTGTTTTTAAAAAAAGGCAAGCCACAACCAAAATAATACCAGAGGGGTCTCTCCTCCTAAAAGAGAGAATTTGGACTCCTCCCCTAAAAAAGAAAGGGAACCCTTGTGGAGTCCCACTAGATGAGGAAGCAAAACACAGGGAAGGCCAGCTGAGCAACTTCTCAGTAAGGGATCCTCAGCGCACCAGGAGCTGCTGGGGGCAATGGAGGCAGAGCAGCTGGTGGTGGGAGGAACTGACTAAGGAATCTCCCTGTACAAATCTTGTCCATACCTTCTCCCTGAGGGATGGCCAGGAATCTCCTGAGTCTCAGGTTGCAGGACAGAAGCCTCTCCGGGCTGCATGAAGCCCAGAGGAGTTGGGCAAGCCAGGTTGAGGCCGTCACACTGGAAATGTATGTCCCAAAGAACTTTCGGGGAGAGAAGGAAGAGGGGAAAAATGGGTGGCCAAGGGGCTAGCAAGAGTGAGGAAGGAGGGTGTGTGAGGGCCATCAGAGGTAGGCTGCATAGGTGCCAGCCCCAGGGTCCCTTGCACCTGAGCTGGAGGTGCCTCCCAGAGGCTGGAAACATGAAGGACAAGACTCCCAGGAGATGGGATTTTATCTAAATTTCCAGGTTAACTCCCTTCATGAGTTGCTTTGCTTCATTCTTGAGGTCCTCACAGTCCATTCCCATGTGCTTGGGCCCCTCCATAAAAGAGCCCAAGGATGAGGCTAAAGGGACTAGGTAAGCACAGTACGAAGGGAGATTTGGGTTCTGACTGGTGTCGAGGCATGTGTCTTCATAGAGACGGTGGCTATAGCAGGCTGTTATCTGTTCCCTCAAATGAGAGGCTCGGTCATTGCTTCAAAGTGCACCCCCAACACACACTCAGTTGCTATGAGAGAGAAGCTGTATATTTACTCTGTTCTATGTCCTCGGTCAAAATTCAGCACTGGTCACTGACTGGAGCATCCTATCTTTACATGCCTGAGGACACTGGTACACTTCCCACGGTGACAGCTTGCCTTTGCTTTCAGGAAGTGCTTTCTTGACTGGGCACAAAGAAAATGGCCTCTGGTGCCTTCCCCAGCTCTGTCCCCAGAGCATGAGGACCCTGCTGTTTCCAGAAACTGACTGTCATCTGGCCATTGATCTGAGAACCACACAACCCAACCACACAGATCACAAGAAAACAGTACTTATTAAATGTCAGACTATTCTAATATTTGAATTGAGGAATCATTTACGGTGTGTTCTACACTGGGAGGAAGAAGGAGGAATATAAAGGGAAGGAGGAAGAAGTGAAATAGTCAAAAGAAATATGGTAGTCAAGATTTCTTATTAGGCAGTCAGGCAACAGACCTCACGGCAACAGATCTCAGTGGGCAGGAGTCGCCCACCCACGGCCTTCACCTGGGGCCCCTTCCTGCCCTATCTCAGGCCTCCTCCATGCCACCAGCCAAGCTCTCCAGAACACCGCATGCTACACTTGGCTGAAAGCTAAACTTGGGTTTATTCCAGCCCAGCTCAGCTCTTTCTCTGTTTTTCCCCTCAAGATGTAAGACAACTATTAAAATAAACAGCAGGGCTCTCAGCCACACACGCCCCTTGTTAATTCCCATGGTTAACCCTGAAGGGGCCAATAAAGAATAACCCCATGATTAATTATTTAATGATAGTCTCCCACTCCCAAGCCTGAGCTGTCCTGCTCCTCATGGCCACTGTGACGGGTTCAACTTGAGCTGGAAAGTGGAGGGCAGTAGTCCCTGGGAGACCATCTGCCTTCAGGGGCTTGCCAGCGCACAGGTGGGTATGAGGCATGCCAAGGTTGATCCGTGACAGGAGGTGAGGATGTTCTGGGATGAATCAAATTTGTGCCAAGCATCATCACTACTTGGGATGAAGCTCTTCTTCATATGGTCCAGGAACAAGCTGTCACCTGCACCTCCCCATATCCTGGCTTTGATCAGACGTATGCATGCAGTCAGTCCAACCCTGAAACTTGCTTGCTCCTTTCCCAGGGAGACAGAGCTTCCTCAAAGCCACCATTTATAATTCAAGTCACCCCCAGAAGCTTATATTAGCATCAGCTAGTAATTCTGTCAGACATGGGTACCCAAGAAGCACACCCTGACATAAGAACTCAAGTGCAAGTAGTTTATTTCAGAATAAAGGAGAGTGAGGAAGTAGATAAGAAAGGGAGCATAGCCAATACAGGGTATACTGTTGACCATTTACCACTGTGGGTCACTGGCATTTAACCTCCTGGGAAAACTGGGAGCCTTATAGAACACAGGCTTCACATTATTCTCAGATTAGCTGGGATATTTTTATACCAACTACCACAGTCTTTGGTTGAGGGTGAGCAGGGGGTCAGGGGGAAAACGAATGGGAGTGTTAATTCCCCAGCATGTCTACCCTTTCATGTGGATGGGTCAAATGGGCTTCCATGACCAGAGGAGGCCTCCAGGAGAAGAAATGCAGGTTCTGGCAGCACGCACTGGAGTAGTGAGGGCCAGGGGTACAGGCAGGGATTCGTAGCATTTGCCACAGGCCTCTCGGTGTGAATTACATCAGCAGTGATGATTACAAATAACATTGAAATATTCCCCAAGAGTCTGAACTCAGCCAGGTGAGGAAACTGTCCTCTGTTATCTGGTGAGGAAATGGAGGCTTGGGGAAATCATGTGACGTGTCCAAAATTGCCCAGTTAGCAAATGGCTCAAACCCTTTGATCCAAAGTTTCAAATTTTTGCTGCTTGAGCACTTGGCCAGAATAAGGACACTGGAAACAAAAGGATGAAACATGGGGTGGACAGGGAAAGCCTGAGGACAAGATATTAGCTACCATTTATTGAGCAGTTATTATATTCTTGGCCTCATTGTAAGTGCTTTGCATGAGTTTTTCTCATCTAATCTTCACAATACCTCCACATGAGGTGACACTATTATTTTCCCCATTTTGCAGGTGACAAAACTGAGGCACAAAATCAATTAAAAAACTTTCCCAAGGCCATACAGGTAGGAAGGGACAGAAGTGGGATACCACGGCTGGCCAGTCAGCTCAGTCGGTTAGAGTGTAGCCTTGTAACACAAAGGTCATGGGTATGGTTCCCTGTACTGGCCAGCTGCCAAAAA
The DNA here is from genome assembly GCF_027409185.1 of Cynocephalus volans. Lineage (NCBI taxonomy): Eukaryota > Metazoa > Chordata > Mammalia > Dermoptera > Cynocephalidae > Cynocephalus > Cynocephalus volans. Next base: position 52,301,316 of record NC_084470.1, read on the forward strand.
AAAAAAGAAAGAACAGAGGTGGAGTGCCAGTCCAGGCAGTCTGGCTCCAGACTCTATGTTTTTAAGACTACCTCACCTTGTCTCTCTATATTCCTAACAATTTTGCTATATTTGGGCCACTTGAAGGCGATTGAGCTCTTCTCAGCTAAAACACAATTCCTAGGATTTCTTGACATCAGCAAAGAGCCTAAGGCTGGGTGAGGAAGGAGCTGGGAACTCCAAAACCATCTAGCTATCCACCTCAGCAGAGAAAGCAAAATACATGGACAGATCTGGCTTTGGGATCTATAGCTGCGGGTATGAATTCTGGGTTCTCCATTCAGTCATCTCACCAGGATTTTCAGGGGCAGCTATTTGCCAGACATTAGGTACTAGGGTTACAATGGTGAGAATGATGAGGAAAACCAACGCATTGCCTGTCCTCATGGAATTTATATTCTAGCAAGTTTCTTCAAGCAAGTTATTGACCCTCTCTGAATTAGTACAATTGTAACCTAGAGTCATTAAGTAAGAACTTGTATGTGCAGTGCCTGACATGTGGAAAGGTACTCCCTGAATGGCAGTGCTCTAGTCTTCTGGCTGTCTCCTGGCTGGCTCTTCTTCTCTTTGTAATCTTTTGACCCTAACCTTCTTGCTCTTTACCTGGCCAAAAAAAGTAAACAGAAATAGAGGAGTGGAGGGACTTACTCCAGCTCTATGTTCAAGAGAGGAAAAAGGACAGTCTAAAAGCAAATAGTACATTTCTCCTCCCTTGAGCCTCGTTCATGAATCTCAGAATCCACTGTGCCCTACCACCAAAAAGCTCTAGACCTGAGGTTCAACACAGTAGCCACTAGCCACATGTGGCTACTGAGCCCTTAAAATATGGCTAGTACAAATTGAAATGTGCTGCAAGCATGAAATACACACAAGATATTGAACACTTGGTTGAAAATAATGTAAAATATCTCAGTAATTTTTATAATGGTTGCATGTTAAAATTGTAATATTTTGAATATACTGAGTTAAATAAAATATATTTTTATTAATATCACCTGTTTCTTTTTAGTTTTTTTAATGTGGCTACTAGACCATTTAAAATTATACATGTGGCTTGCATTTCATTCCTGCTGGGCAGCTCTGCTCTAGGAGTTCTTGAAAGAATTCTCGATTTCTTCATCTCTCATAAACTGACTCCCCCCTCAGTCTTTCTCAGATTAGTAGATGGCACCGGATATAGGTGCACACACACTCACAGTCACACAGCTTCCAGACAGCTTTTTACTGCCAAGAACCACAGACATATGAAGAAAGAACATAAAAGAAAAAGATCAAACTGAACAGAAAAAGGAGAGAGAGAGAAAGAAAAAGAGAGAGGAGAAACAAAGAAAGAAAGCAGGGAGATCAAGCAGAGAAAATGCAAAAAGCAAAGAAAATCTTCTTTGAAAAAAACATTTACTTTTCTTATAGGCATGAGAGAAGATATTATATTTATGAAATGACATACCACTATGCAAAAGGAGTAAATAGACAACAGCTCTCCTAGGACTTAAAAACCCGATAGCCAGTTGTTGTTGTTGTTTTTTAATTCAATAGAAGCATTGAAAGAAAGTAAAACAAGAAAGCAAAGAAATAGATAAAATGGTCCCCCCTTATCCACGGTTTCACTTTTTGCAGTTTCAGTTACCTGTGGTCAACCACGGTCCGGAAAATGATCATGGCTTGTCACGGCTCCATGATCCAGGATCACCAGAAGCAGATGATCCCCCTTCCAGCATATGGTCAGAAGGTCAGTAGTAGCCTAACACTACCACAGTGCCTGCATCATTCACCTCACTTCATCATCACATAGGCATTTTTTCATCTCACATCATCACGGGAAGAATGGTGCATACACTACAAGATATTTTGGAGAGAGAGAGCACATACACATAACTTTTATTGCAATACATTGTTATAATTCTATTTTATTAGTAGTTATTGTTGCTAATCACTTACTGTGACTAATTTATAAATTAAACTCTATCATAAGTATGTACATATAGGAAAAAACATATTAGATATAGGGTTCAGTACTGTCCATTGTTTTAGGCATCCATTGGGAGTTTTGGAATATATCCCCCACAAATAAAGGGGGACCACTGTAGTACAATAGCAAGAATAAGAAAATTAATCAGTCTTTAGTGCTCTGTAAACATTTTTAACTATGACTCGTAGTAATAAATGTATTGTATTGAAACCCAGTACACACAGATACTCACACACAATACTACTACTTGTTACATGATATGATGGTTTAGTCAGGGTTTTCCAGAAATGGAATCAATAGAATATATATATATGAGGAAACTTCAAAAGTTAGTGGAAAAATAGAATTGAAAGACAAAAAAAAAGAAAGATAATACAACTCTTTCCGTGAACTTTTTGAAGTATCCTCATATAGATATATAAGAGGGGATTTATTATGGAAACTAGTTCCCACAATTATGGAGGCTGAGAAGTCCCATGATATGCCATCTGCAAATTGGAGAACCAGGAAAGCCAATCTTGTAATTCAGTTCAAGTCCAAAGGCCTGAGAACCAGGTTAGCCAATGGTGTAACTTCTAGTCTAAGGCCAAAGGCCTGAGGACTGGTGGAGGATATGGGGCCAAGGACTGGGTGGAGGATATTGGTGTAAGTCTTGGACTCCAAAAGCCCAGGAACCAGGAGTTCTGATGTCTGAGGACGGGAGGAGATGGATGTACCTGCTTAAGAAGAGAGAGTGAGAATTCAGCCTTTCTCCACCTGTTTGTTCTAACAGTGCACTCAATGGTTTAGATGATGCCTGCCCACACTGTTGAGGGTGGAACTTCTTTACTTAGTTTACTGGATTCAAACGCTAATCTTTTCCAGGAACACCTTCATAGACACACCCAGAAATGATATTTTATCAGCTACCTGGGCATCCCTTAGCCTATTCAAGTTGACACATAAAATTAATCATCACATATGCAGACTGAAATTGCCTATTTCATTCTATTCTATTGCATTTTTTTAAATACTTGTTACAGCCCACTAAATTAGTTTTTTGACCTTCTAAAGTGACACAACCTGAAGTGTGAAAAACACTGGTCTAAAAGATGAAATATCTAACTATTTGGAGCTTTAGTAGAAAAAAGAAAGGGGAAGAAATTAGCAAATAGGCAATATAATAAAATTTCTAAGAATTAGATGACTCATATTTCCTATTGAAAGATTTCACCATGGGCCTCAGAGAATGAATTTTAAAAGACTACATCAAGGCACTTCATCATCAAATATCAGGAGAGCAGGAATAAAGAGAGCCTAAAAAATTCCAGGAAGACAAAAAAAAAGTCACAAAGAAAATACAAAGATACAAAGAATTACATCAGACATCTCAACAGCAATTATGACTGCTAAAAAACAATAGAGTTATACCTCAATTCTGGGGCTTGATTAATTTCAAACTAGAATTCTATATCCAGACAAACTCTCAATCAAGGATGAGGATAGAATATGACTGTTCACATAAAATGACTCAAAAAAGTTATGTCCCATATATCCTTTCTTAGGAAGTTATGGAGGATGTGTTTTAGAAAGAAAAAAATAATAATAATAAGCCCAGAAATGGAAGGAACAAGAGATGAATCAGAGGCACCACTGACAGAAAATGCCAGGAAAACAGATCTGTACCAGTCCTAGAAAGAAACCAGGACAAATGGGGACAGAAAAAGAGAACATCAATTTTGAGGTCTCCGGGCAGGGAGATGATAGATTACTTGATATTTTGAGAAAAATATTAATGAAAGATTGACAGATACATAGAAGTATTGGGCATAAATTGGGGATGGGAGAGATGTCTTGGATACAGAAAACTAAGCAAAAAAAAAGTGAAAAAGTGCTTCACTTTTTTAATAATGGAACATAATCGTACTACACCACTTGATTCAACAATAAGCAATACTTTCTTAGTCTTAATAATGTAAACACAGATTTGATTAGCCTTTTGGGACAAGGCAGGGGAGCCATAGAGGGAATTCCTATTTTATATTTTAGGCCTTATAGTCCTATTTGATTTTTTTCAACCTATTGATTTTTTTCAATATGTGAAATTTACGCTGTGAGAAAACTTAATTTCTTTAAAAAGAAGAGCCACAGAAATGCAGGAAACATTTTTGCTGACTTTCTTTAAACTATTGATCCAGCAGGAATAATTAGTAAGTACGTCTTTCTTTGTGTAAAACTCCTACTATTAGGGAATCAGTCTCTTCCTATCCCCACCATGTAAACGTTGAACAAATACTTGAGACCACTCATCCCAAGGGCTGCTAAGTTGGGCACCCACCATCCTGTTCCACTTCAATCAGCAAAGGCTAGTTCTGCCTAAAGAGATATGGTTGGATTATGAATAACAATGATGAATAATTGTGGTTTACCATTGGGGGAAAACTGGACGTTCCTCTGTCCTCAAACTGATGTCCCTGGCAAGCTCACCCCTGGTGCTTCTTGGATGGCTCTCATCTCCTCTGGTGCACTATGGCAGTCTTGGACCCAGAGGAGTCTTGGAGAATATCCACATTAATGGGAACACATCTCCAAAAGCAGAGAAGTACTGACAAGAATCAAAACTGACTAAAGAAAAAGTGACCACCCCTAAAGTTATTTAAAAGACATGTGTGATATCCTCATCCCTGGGAAAATACAAATAATTTTTACAGGAAAGAAGCTGTCTCTCTCTGAGATTTTATTACACGGTAAGATAGGAGGCTTTCTTAGATGAAATGGGACAGACTCTATGTAAGCAAAAAGGCCCTTAAAATTGATTCTTTCTTTCCCCATGTATTCAGGTTTCCAACAGGACACCAGGATGACAAACAAGTGCCAATTCAGGCAACCCCCCAGATGCATGCCCCAGCTTCTCCCAGCTTTGACCTGATATACAGAGAAGCCCTGGGACCCATCCCACAGGCCTCTCAGGGCAGGGGTAAGAGTGTATGTCTTGCCATGCAGAGTGTAATTCTTCAGGGTGAAGGCCAGACATATTGTACCATGATCTGGGCGCTCACAGTGGGAAAGGCTGATCAAAATAGCTTTGCAGCAACCAGAGCCAACAAAGAGCAATGTGAATTCAGAAAGGCCCAAACTGAAGTCCCCTCTCTCCCCAGTTTGGAAATATCACCTCTGCCTTCTGGTTTTCCCTTTCCATTTGCTTGGCTGAATTTCAGAACTAAAGTGAAAGCTGCACATGCCTCATCCAATTATTACTCTATCGTGCTGCTGCTACAACGTGTAATAATATTTTGTATGATTATATCACTGTACAAATCCCTCTTATGCACATTAATTCACTTGACCCTTAAAACTACCCAGTGAAGTCAGCAGGGCATTTTATAGAAAAATGAGGTGCAGAGAATTGAATGCCTTTCCTGAGAACACCAGCCAGTAACTATTAGAAGAGAGGCCATATTATTTCTACCCAGCCTTTCCCCACAAAGGAAATGAAGCTGATAACAGTAAATGCATATAATAAAGTAGTGTGATACACAGAAGAAACAGGAAAAAGTAGAAATTAGAATAGATGGGCTGGGGAAAACTCTTTCAACAAGGTCCTGCATAGTTGCTATAATTCAAGATATCCTGGCAGTCTAAGCAAAAAAGGAAACAAGATAGTCATACAGTTAAGTTGTAAATGGTGAGCCAACATAAAAAAATCCAGCATTATAGACAAAACTACCCTTGAAAAGACTTGGGTCCATTTTTTCATCCCAAGGAGTACCCTAATTAAATCAGCCTCACTCAGGAATTGCTTGGGTCCACCAGCTAATGATTCACCCCTGGAAATACACAATCCTGTCACTGGTTTAGCACAGGTTTTGGGAAATATTTCAAGGCTCAAAATCAAGATTTCCCTATCTGAGTCTCAAGAAAGCAAGATATATCTTCTAAATGGAGTGACTGGTGCTTACCTCAATCTGCTAGAGAATCAGTTCCGAAGACTTAGAAAAGAGCCTAGAAACTTAGGTTCTCTTGATTACAGTATCAGTCATTAGTTCCTCCAGAACTCTAATTGTGTCTCATTGACATCTCAAAGACTCAGACTCTCCATATGCAGATAGAAAATTATCCCTCCAAACAATGCTCCTAAAACAAGCCAAAAGGAAAACAGTTGTGTAGTTCTGGTTGTATCTAGGAAGATTTTTACAAGGTATAGATGGCATCTGATGCTTATGCTTTCTCAGCATCCTTTCTCTTTCTTTGCTAATAGTTTTTCCTTTGGGGTCTGATGGGTCAAAATACCCAGCAATCCCATTTGGCCAAGAGGTGGGATTATGGCTCAACTGAGACCATTGAGATTCATCTCAATGTTAGAATTTGGGGTAGAGAGACACAGAGCTGAAACAGCTGACGGAAAGACCCCAAACGAGATAGCTCATGAAATTCTAACTAAGATTTTCATGGCTCTCCTGGTTCCCATAGCCCGGTTGGTCAGCTCTTTCTATGATTCTATCAACTACCCAACATCCTCCAATACATTCTTTTTTAAAAACTAAATTAATAAATGTCCATTTATGTTGCTTACTGTCAAAGAACCCTAACAGATACATAGAGTAAGAATGTAGATGAGGAGGTAGGCTTTTTTGACAGATCTTGCTGCAGGCCAATGTAGTCTAACCAAACCAGGGGGTGCTTATCAGAAACACTGGAGAGCTTCTAAACAATTTTCATATGCATTTTGACAAAGCCCCTGTCGGAGTGCTGATGCCATGAGTGATTAAGAATCTTTCCTCTAGTGGATAAGACACAAACAAACCCGAGCTCTAATCCTGGCCATACCTTAGGTGACATACCCAGAAAGTGAACAAGGTGTCAGCTATGAGACAAAAAGGGAGCGAGAGTGATTCTGGAGAACTCTCCACCTTAATTGAGGGACCACTCCTCATCCTAGTAAATTGTGGCCATGGGGGAAAGAAGACTTGAGCTTGCCAAACCATCCAGATTTTCAAGAGAAGTCTGAATTCAGTATAATTTTTCATAAACAGAAGGTAACCATGAAAAAAATTACAAGTTAAACAAAATAGGTTTATTAAATTCCAACTGGAATTATTGCCCACTTCAGGGTCTGAGCCTGAGGTCTGTCACCTCCTTGCTGCAAAGAGAGATTAGAAAGAGAGTTTAAATCATGCTGCATCAGACTAAGACTTTCCCCTTCATATAATTAGTAAGAGCATTGAAAAGGGAATAACATTATCATGATGTGATTCAATGTTATTCAGTGCTGGATCTGTGGACTCCATGTACAACTGTCCCACCTTCTAGGTTCCTGCTCAGTGCTGTTCACAGAAGTCAATACTGACTCCTTTTCCACCAGGACCACTAAGAACAGCAGCACAGATAGGGCACTGCCCAATTCCAGTTCATATAGCCTGGTATAAATGATGACCCTTGAGTTGCACAGTGTGGTAGCTACATTACCTCTCATCCAAGGAGGCTCATTTAGGCTAAATCTCATCATGATGTGTACAAAGAAAGCCAAGGACTTCTGATTCAAGTCCTCCATAGGGCATGGCCTCACATCCCTCACTTAGTCAGTGACAAAGTTGGTCTGGAGATTGAGCTGCACTTTGATGGAGAACCTGAGGTTTGGAAGAGGCTCATTCTGATCTACAAATCCCCTTGTCCATCATCTGCTTCCCAATACCTGGATTTCAGAGGCCAGAGGAACAGGACATGAGCCAGCACCATCTCTACCAATGACAAATCTGTGACATGTTTGGCCATGACTTCAGACAGGTCAGAGAAGCAATGAGCTCCCATCCTTTCTCCCCTTACACCCGAGCCTCTGGCATCTGTCCTGACATTAACAGGTGTGAAAGAACAAAGAGGGAATCCTTATATTACAACTTCCTTCCCTCACTTATTGTTTTGGTTACACACATACACATACACACAAGCTGGGATGGCGGTGGGGAGCATTAGTCAGAGTCAAATGAGGCATATGTTAGGCCAGAATTACAGTCCTCTTCTCTGGTCCCAAAAACCTCGCCTTGGACCCCTCTAATACCCATTCCTTCCACCATCCCATGTGCCTGCCCTTTCTGATCACATCGTCAACTACATTTCAAACAGAAACTCAAAATTTAGCTCATTTTGTGTCAACCCAGGACCCAGGCAGGGAGACGGCAGCTTGAGCAGGTGCCTTGTCTGAACTGATTGCCTGGGACATCTAGCAACACCTGGTTTTTTGGAATGTTTGTCTCTACACCATTGAGGTTTGGGCCTGAGATTGCTACGAAGTTGCTAGCATCTCACACAGAAATCTAATAAAGTTCCTGAACCGGGAAGTGTCATTCTTACAAACCCATTTTTAGAAGGCAAGCAGCTAATCAGACATCCTAGCTAATTAGCTGAGCTGTGGGAGGAGCAACATATAAATATCTTGCTGGGAGAGCCAGGAGAGAGAAATCATGCAAGGAACACAACCAGTCCTTTCTGCAGGAGGAACATAGTAGACCAAGAACCATCCTATCTGTAAGTCACCATATCCCCAAAGTGGCTGGCAACTTTGCCACTATTCTTCACCCATCCAGAGCTGCCCTTAGAATATTCTTCTTAGTACAGCTGAGCAGGTGTTCACATCTTTGCTCAATCTTATGCCCTCTGGGAGAATCTCAGAGTCTTTATAACTAGTCTTTAGTTCAGTTCCTGTTTTAGGTATCTGTTGCTATGACACAAACTGCTATGGGCTGAGTGTTTGTGTCCCCCCCCCCCAAATTCATATGTTGTAATCTTAAGACCCAAGGTGATGGTATTAGGAGTTGGAGCCTTTTGGGAGGTGATTAGGTCATGACTGCTATGGGTTAAATTTGTCTCCTCAAAGTTCATGTATTGGAAACTTGACTCCCACCATAACAGTGTTAAGAGAATGGGAAATCCAATTATGACATTTGAAAGGTGGGGCCTTTAAAAGTGATTGGATCCTGATGATTGATCCATTCAGGGAGTAACGGGTTGATGGTTTAATGGGTGTGGTTCTGATGGCTTTATAAGGAGAGCAAGTGGGAAGCTTAGCTCTCACTCCAGCCATTCTCACCATGTAACACCCTGCATCACTACAGAGAGTCACCACCAAGAAGGCCCTCGCTGAAACATGGACATCCTGGCCTCCAAAACTGTGAGAAATAAATTTTATTTTTTTATTAACTACCCAGTTTCAGGTGTTCTGTTATAAGCAACAGAAAACAGACTAATACAGAAAATTGGTATTGAGAGTGGGGTTTTGCTTATGATGAATACCTGAAAATGTGGAAGTGGCTTTGGAACTGGGTAATGAGAAGAGGCTGGAAAAATTTGGAGCAGCAGGCTAGAAAAAGCCTAGATTCTGGTGAGGGCTTAGAAGACAAGAAGACCAGGGTAAGTTTGGAACTTCTTAGAGATTGATTAAATTGTGAAGACCAGGACACTGACAGAAATATGGACAGTAAAGGCCATTCTGAGGAGGTCTCTGATGAAAATGAAGAAGAGCTTATTGGAAACTGGAGCAAGAGTCACCCTTGTTATAGAGTTGCAAAGAATGTGCCTGCATTCAGTTCATTACCAAAAATTTTATGGAATGTGGAACTTAAAAGTGATGAACCAGGGTATTTGTTGGAAGAAATTTTTAAGCAGCAAAGCACTCAGACAGCTGCATGGCTACTTATAACAACCTACACTAAGTTATGGCAGGAAAGGCATGATGTAAAGCTGGAATTTATAATTAAAAAGGGAATACAAAATGGGTAGTAGAAAGAAGGTAGTTATAAATACCAGCTATGACCACATGACCAGTTACAGAAATGAGACTGTAATTGTCTTTCAATTTTGTTAAGAATACATCTGTGTAAATATATATATATGTGTGCATATATACTCAGAAATTATCTTTGTTTTTGTTCCTCTTATTCATATCATGTAACATAAGACTTATGCACTTTATATTAATATTTAAATATTATTAACTGTACATGATAGTGTTTGTATTTAAGTCATAGAAAATCGGGAAGAGTAAACATTACCTAAGGACTTTACCTCCTCTTCTGGGAAAGGGATTAATCTCTTTTCAGTTGTACGCAGGATAGTTGCATCATGTTAGGTGGAACTATTATGTTGTCACTGTCCCATGTGAAGATTAATATGGCTTAAGGAAATAAGTATGGACACCAAGTTGACAAGGATTGTACATGTGTGATAATTTTAAGTGTCAACTTGGCTAGCTTAAGGAATACATAGGAATCTGGTAAAGCATTATTTTTTTATGTGTCTGTGAGGGTGTTTCCAGAAGAGATTAGCTTGTAAGCCTGAGAGGACAAGCTGGTAAAGACCCACTCTCAATAGGGATGAGCACCATTCGACCCACTGGAGGCCTAGAGAGGACAAAAATGGAGAAAGAGGTTAGTTACTCTCACACTCTATTTCCATTAGAGCTGGGATACACTCTTCTGTCCTGTCTGTGGACATCCAAACTCAAGACTCTTCAGCTTTTGGGTTCCAGGACTTACACCTGTGGCACCCTGGCTCTCAGGAGTTTGGCCTTGAACTGAGAATCACACCATCAGCTTCCCTGGCTCTGAGTCTTCTGGACTTGGACTGAGCCATGCTACTGGCATCCAGCTTGCGGATGGCCTATGATGGGATTTCTAAGACTTCACAACCACATGAACCAATCCTCTAATAAATTCCTTTTCATATATTTATTCATATATCCTATTGGTCTGTCTCTCTGGAGAACACTCACTAATACAAGGGCAGAGACCTCATAAATGGGATTAGTGCCCTTATGAAACAGGCCCATCGGAGGACAGTGAGAAGACACCTTCTATCAACCAGAATATGGCCCTCACCAGACACAAAATCTGTCAGCACCTTTGATCTCGGACTTCCAAGCCTCTAGAACTGTGAGAAATCAATTTTTGTTGTCATAAGTTTACGGTATTATTTTTATAGCAACACAAACAGACTAAGACAAACCACTCCAAAACTTAGTCACTTAAAGTAATTTGTTATAGTCTTTTATGATTTTGTTGGTTAACTGGGCCCAGATGGATAGATCTCACTTGGCATCTATTATGTGGTTATAGTCAAATGGCAACTGGAGCTGGAGTCATTTGAAGGCTCAACTGGACTAGACATCTGTCTCAGTCAGTTTGGTCAGCTTTAATAAATACCATACACTGAGTGGCTTAAACAACAGAAATTGATTTCTCAAAGTTCTGGAGGCTGGGAAGTCCAAGATCAAAGTGAAAATCAATTGCCAACTGATTCAGTTCCCAGTGAGAGCCCTCTTTCTGGTTTGCAGACAGCCATCTTCCTGTTGTATCCTCACATGGTGGGATTATAAGGGCACAATTCTCACCATGAGGGCTCCATTCTCACAACCTAATTACTTCCAAAAGTTCTCATCTCCAGATATGAATTTTGGGGGGACACAAATATTCAGTCCATAACAACATCCAAGACATTTCACTCACATGGTTGGTGGTGAATGGTGGCTACAGGTTGGGAGCTCAGCTGGGGCTGTTAACTGGGCAATGAAAAAGTGCTCTCTCCATGTGCTTGGGCTTTTCACAGCCTGGAGGCTGGGTTTCCAGAGGGAGCATCCCAAGACACCCAGGAGGAAGCTGCTGGGCTTTTATAACCTAGCCTTAGAATCTCTCAGAACATCACTCTTTTGCATCCTACTAACTAAGCAAGTCACTAAGCCCAGCCCAGATTCAAGGAGGGAAGTTAGAATCTTCCTCTTGATGTGAGGAACAACATACATACTTAGGGAAGGAAGGAATCAATGGAGGCAATTATTGGAGACTACATACTTCCCCAGAAGCAGGCCTTGAGATGATGATTCATGTGCAGGTAACTTATGTGGAAGTGCTCCCAGGAGAAACTTGTTAAGAGAATAGAGGAGGCAGGTCAGGGATCAGGAAGAAGCCAAGCAAGGGGTGATTTTATACAAAGTTCCAGCCTCAACACAAACCATAAATGAGCTCTGGAGTGTAAACTGCACCTTAGAGTTTGACCCAACTTGAGGCAACGGAACTGAGCCTTCATGTTCCTACATATGTTAGCAGTTGACTGGTGGCCATGGGGGACATTAGGGACACATAAACACCCACGCACTTCCCATTCTCTACATATGGGAAAAATGGTTCCAGTATCCCAAAGGCAGTCCTCTGAGAAGGGTTAAAGCTCTGGAGGCTGGGAAGTCCAAGATCAAGAAAAGTAAAGCACACAGATGTTGGGGAAAGTGTGCAGCGAAATGTTACAGGGACCCAAAGGGCTCTGAGTTGAGGACCAGCTCTGTCTGCAATTACTGCCTCAGATAGATTGAAGGGAGAATGGAGAAGTGAGGGTTTGTCAATCATTATTTCATCTCACCCTCACAGCTATCCTACAAGGCAGATCCTGGAATCCCTATTTTATGGAGAGAAAACCTATGCTCAGAAACATTAGATAACTTACCCATAGAGCAGGAGCTGGGCCCAGAACCATATGGCCCCGAAGTCTATGCTCCTTCCTTAAACCACAGTAAAGACACAGAAGACTAGGAAACTCTAGCTAAATGCTGCTTCTCACCACAAATCATGCTTGGGATGGGGCTTTGGATGCAAAAGCCTGGGTTTCCTCTAACATCTCACAAAACCACACCATTTACAGAATGCTCTGCGCTACTGTGGAAGACGTGGCAAAGTTCTCAACCATTTAAGTCATGATATCCTCAGGAAAGTTGCTGAGGGCTTCATCCTCCTTTTAAAGCAGTGGTTGTCAACGTGGATTAGGGAATGGAGTTTCCCCCCAGGGGACATTTAGCAATGCCTAGAGACATTTTTGGTAATCACAAGGGGCAGAGGAGTGTCGCTACCGTCCTCCAGTGTGTAAAGAACAGGGGTGCTGCTGAACATTCTGCAATGCACAGGACAGCCCCCACAACAAAGAATTACCCCGACCCCAAATGTCAATACTGCTGAGCTTGAGAAACCTTGATTTAAAGGAACAAGAGTCTCTGGTCAAGTTGAACATCCAAGAGAGCGGAAGAGGGAAAACCAGCAGCTTTACCAGCTTTTATGTGACCCAAAGTCTAATTAATATTGAAAACTGGTTTTTGGATGGTTAGTTTTTTCCCCCAGGAAGTACAACTAGCTCTTTTTCTTTCCATTTTAGCAGCATGTACTAGTTGGAGTTCCTGAGTCATTCTACATTATGGAATTCATAACAATCCACTGGCTTATGACATTCTTCTGCCAGAGAAGATAACTAGCCACCTTCTCAAGGGGAGACAAGGACAATAGTTGGTGGCACTCAGCAAATTTAAAAGTGAGAAAATTAGTAGCAAGATGTGTTCCCATGATGCTCTGCGTTCTCCACATGCTAGTCTGTAACTTCTTAAACACAGAATCTGTTTAACACAACAAGAAGACAGCGATCTGTCTCAACATTTGAAAGTGTTGTATATGTTCAACTTTAGGTGAATCGTCGCCATAATTTTACATGACTGATAATATTAAACATACTTAAACATTCAAACAGGTGTTCCTTTCAAAGTAGTCACCTTGGGAGGTTATACACTTATTTTTAACAAATCTTCTATTGCTCAAAATATATTTGTACTTTGGAAATGCCTTCCAGTTCAGCTTAGAACAACAAAAGAAAAAAAAACTCATTACCTCAGAGTCATATACCTTACTTATGATCCAAAATGGCATTTCTCACTTGGAAAAACTAGTAGAATTTTTCAGACTTATCTCTGAACAAATCTGGGTCAGTCTAAACATCAAATATACTCTCAAAGAACCAAAGTTTGCAAGATATTTATCTTCAGAACCCAGCTTTATTATGGATTTAGGTTACAGTTTAGAATAAAATTATGCCCAAGGTTAAAGTAAGACTTGAAATATTCACTGTTCAATTCCATCTTAAGCCATGCTCACAATAGTCAGTATCTGACTTTAGCCATGCTTTGGTTAACCTTGGTATTAAATGTATATTTTCATTTTGACATCACTTCTGTTTCTAGTAGTGAGTTGATAAATGTAGCACACCTGGCACTGGGTGATGCAGATGCAAAAATAAATAAAACAGTCCTTGCCTGAAGGCACACTGATCTGGTGAAAGAGACAGACATGTGGGCAGATTATTACAATTAGGGGTGATATTCAAAATATTTTACAACCAATGAGGCACAGGCCCGGCTAACCAGAACAGACTTCAAGCTAGAGTAGGACCTATTTGACCAGGAATTAACTCTTTAGTTGTTGGATTATGGGACCATCCAGAGGTCCCAGGGAGAAGGTGAGGGCTGACACAGAGGTGGAGGGTGGGATTCTCAGTTCCATGTTTGAACAACTGGTGTCCATCAGCTGAATACCAATACTGGTACAATATGTCATGTGGGAAGTGCGTGCCAGAGGTTGGCCCAGAGGAGGGGTTACTCGCTGTGCAGATGTTTGAGTACCTCATCCTACCTGTGATTTCAGCTGCAGCTGTGGTGAACAGTTCCACAAGCTTAGACACCCACCAGCTGACAATGTCCTACCTCGAGCTCTATTATCTCCTTACTTTCTGCCCTAGAGCCATCAATCCACTCCAGCTCATCCCAAAAGTGGGGTATTCTAATACTCCCTGAGGCAACCCTCAACCAGTGGGGACAGGGATGGGGAGGAGAGGTGCTGGAGAGACTCTCTGGCCCCTTCTCTTTCAACAAGAGGCCTACTGGCCTCCTCCCAAGTCCCAGGAGACTCAAGTCCCTGTCGCCACAGCAGCAACCTCCATAAAATACCTGTACACCAGCTTTTCCTCTTCTCTAACCCACTCTCCCTGCCCTTCACTCCTGCTTCCAGGAATCACTTCCTGAGCTCTTATCTCAGGCTCTGCTTTTGGAAGAACCCAAATCAAGACAAGAGTAATCAGTGAAGGCACCACCAGGAAGACAATGTACAAGCTGCTTCATTACTTCAGGGTGGTCAAGGGCACTGAGATCCCACAAACCATAAGGATCTCAGAGCAATTGATTTGGTCAGTTGTTAAAGCTTTTGAAAAACACAAGGCCCAGTTCCTTTCAAAGGCCTATCCCATTTGGACTAACTAGTATGGATTTCCCTAAACATGTGTCACCCTCCAGGGAGCCATGCATAGCGAGTGCTCAAGGGAAGGAAAATTAGGAGAGCAAGTGGAGTTTTCAAATCTTATCTACAAAACTATTTTTGACATTTCTGTGGATTAAATGTCCCTCCCAAATTCACTGAAGCATAATCTCCACTGTAACTGTTAACAGGGTAGAAAATCCTGTTAGGGTGATTGAAAGGTGGGGCCTTGAAGAGGTGATCAGAGTGTGAGCACTGTGCCCGTGTGAATGACCCATTCATGGAGTGACGGGTGTGGTTCTGATGGCTTTAAAAGGAGAGCAAGTGAGCAGTTTATCTCCCTCATGCTTAGCCATCAGCCGTGTGATACCGATACCCTGCATTGCTGTGAAGAGTCACCACCCACCAACAAGGACCTCAGCAGATGTTTTCCCGGGACTTTGGATGTTCCAGCCTCCAAAACTAAGAAATAAATTCTATAAGAATAATTCTGTAACTGTAAGAAATAAAACCACTGGTTTCAGGTATTCTGTTATAAGCAATAGAAACTAACAGACATCTTTTTATATTGTCTCAAATTCTGGTCTTCCCTGGCCATATTTTCTTTTTTATTGGTTATGAATATTAATGAGATACAAAGCTGATGGACACCCTTTGTGAGCTAGATGTGAGGGCCAGATCCATACTGGCAGCATGCCCATTACTACAAATTGCAATTGCACCCCGTGTCCTCCACCAACTTATCCCCAACTTCCCTCCTCCCTCTTTCCTCCAGTCCACTTAGTATCCCTAGGTGTGCTCTCTCCCTCTGCAAGTCCAACACACCACTGTGGTCTTTCTTTCCTTCCTTCTTTCTCTCTTAGCTCCCTCTTATGAGTGAGCACATATGGTATTTATCCCTCTGTGCTTTGCTTATTTCACTCAACGTGTTTCTCCAAGCTCTTCCATGTTGTTGCAAATGGGAGTATTTCATTCTTTTCTAAGGCAGAGTAGTATTCCATGGTGCATATATACCACATTTTCCTTATCCAATCATCCATCGATGGACATTTAGGTTGGTTCCATATCTCGACTATTGTGAACAGAGCTGTGATGAACATGGGAGTGCAGGTATCTCTTCGACATGATGATTTCCATTCCTCTGGATATATACCCAGAAGTGGGATTGCTGGATCATATGGAAGATCTATCTGTAGTTGTTTGAGAAATCTCCATACTGTCTTCCATAATGACTGTTCTAATTTACAGTCCCACCAACAGGGCAGTAGTGTTGCCTTCTCTCCACACCCTCGTCAGCATTTGTTATTCTCCATCTTTTTGATTATAGCCAGTCTAACTAGGATGAGGTGATATCTCAATGTGGTTCTAATTTGCATTTCCCTGATGACTGATGACGTTGAGCATTTTTTTCATGTACCTTTTGGCCATTTGTATATCTTCCTCTGAAAAATGTCTATTCAGCTCCTTTGCTCATTTTTTAATTGGGTTGCTTGATTTTTAATGTCCCTGACCATATTTTCTTAGTCCATCTTTTTCTTTCTTTGTTATCCTTATCATTCACATTTTTAGTTATCCCTCTGCCCCCTGTTTCTGACTTTTGGCTTGCTCATCCCTCCCAAGGCCAATTTTTATCACCAATCTGAATCCCTGCCAATTCTCCTTCCCTACTGTCTTTCACACTCGTGCCTTCTCTTCTTCCCCCACTGCCATGTGCTCAGCTCAGACCCTCATTACTGCAGCCCTCGATGCCTGGAAACCCTCTCCTTCTACTTGCAACCACTGTCCATCCTCAGCTTAGTGCTAGGAGGAGCTTCTGCCAGACACATTGGTGAGATTTGAATAATATCTGAATAGGGAACCCAGAAATGCCAAATCCCACCTTCCTCCTAATGAGTTTGCCAAGATGCATTTGCCATTATATGCAGGAGCAAGTGAGAAACAAAGTACCACTTTGTTACTTGCCAACTTAAAAGCCCAGTGCAGAACTTTCTGGCAAAGGGACTGGAAGCATTGCTGAGTGCCCAGGATGAGGAAGATGTCTGTCTTCCCGTGAGCTCAAAAACTCTCCATGGCCCGCACTCAAGACTAAAGAAAGAGAGTACCGAAGTGCACATGACTGAAGAATAGAGGAGCACGTGCACTTTCTCTTCCAGCTGCCTGGAAATGAGGAAGAAGGAAGCAGAGCTCTGGGGCAGAAATGAGGCAAGTGGGCCTCCTCCCGAGCAGGAGCTTGAGGAGTACAGTGAAGAGGAGAAAAATGACCATAAAATGCATTATAGTCTCAGGTTAAAAGGTATTTGTGAAACAAGCAGACAGTAATCAGACAAAATTGGCCAGCACCAAAAAAAATAGAACCCAAATCACAAGGATAGTGAAAAGAATAGGTAGTTTGGTTTAACATCAGTGGCACTAAGGAAAAATTGAAGGTCTAAGTCTAGTCCACACATTTCTGATCCCAGAAGTTTAATGTTGTTTGTACATGCTTTGAAAAAAATTAGCTATCATCAAGTTGTCCACAAGAAAGGACTAAACAGACACTAAACAAGGTACCTGGGAAGTCAGTCCCTCCCCTTAATATAATGGTGTGATAATTCCAGGAGGGGGATGTGTAGGTCTAGTTTGAACATGGAAGTGGGACTGCCCAAGGGTAGCATAGATGGCCTCAAAGATGACACTTGATGGAGTCAAAAAAGGCATAAAGGAAATCAGTGTCCACGATCCACATTGCTTTGCCTCAACCAATCATTGACTGTGCGGTTAGCTCCCTCAGCTCTGCTTTGAGTTGACTCGGGGTTGAAGTGATGGTGACAGCCTGCTGATGCAACCGAGCCACTCCCACTCAAAGTCGAGAGTAGACAAGGGGTTGTCAGCACAGGAAAGGGGTCTCCCTCAGTTTATCAATTCTGCACCCTAGAAGGGAAAGAGTGTGACTTGTCCATGGGTAAACATGGTCCAACAAGCATTCTGAAGTCTAATCAATTAGATTAGTAAAACATTGGGAGAATTCTACTGGGAAGGAATGAAAATGGGTGAGAAGCTATATCCAGAGCACATTTCTCCCCTTAGAAGCCTACATTCCCACACTTTTTTCTTTTGTTAACCATCAAGCTTATTAGCCAGGCCTCTTGTCAGCCAAACTTAGACTGTCTGCCACAAGGCAGAAAGCCATGGAGTATCAGGGACATCCCCTCCTCCATTCTTGTGGTTCCTCTTCAGATACTTTTACCCCAAAAGCAAAGCCTCTTTTTTTTGCTCTCTGAAATCTCTGAAATGCATCAGGAAAGGCCACTCATTGAACTCCAAAGCCCACTACCTGACAATTTACCCCATTCTGTATCCCATGACATCATCCCGCATAGCTCATCAGAGAAGGTTATGCAAGGAACTCAGCCCAAATCCAGCAAGATAAAAATGAGTTAAGAGCCCCCCACCATTATAAAGTTTCCACACAAAAAAATTACACTTCTTAGAGAATATAAAAGTTCCAACAATGCAATCAGCCTTCCTTTGTTGCCCCAGAGAAAGTAAAACCCTGAAATCAAATCTCCCCCACTTTGCTACTTAAAGAAATCAATGTTGAAAAACATTCTTTCCAGGTGTTTTCATTCTACACTCTCAGGAACCTGGGTGGAATCTTGATTTCTTCTTCAATAGCTACAGCATGGACTGGCTCTTGCTGGGACTGGTGTGGTTCTTCCAGAGTCTTCTGGGAAAGATTTATCCAATGCTATGTCTCCTGTGGGTCCCATTTCCCGAAGCTCCAAATTAACAGGCCACATAATATCTCAGCCTCAGCCGCATACCATAAAACAATCCCAGTCACCTCAAAAGCTTATCAGGTAAACACTACTTTCTCTATACCCCAGAGAGAGGGAGGGGAGAAACGACACTTTTTAAATCACATTACTCCTGCTCAAAACCTCCACTGACTCTCCATTGCTTAAAGGATAAATTACTATTACCTCCTTCTCCCAACATCCAAGGATTTCCAGGATCTGGCCAAAACTTATTTCTCCACCTCTGTATGCTATTCATGTCGTTCTGCCCACTTTCCATGTCCTCTCTCCTCCTTTCTGCCCCTCTCTAGCCTCAACTCACTAATTAAAGCTCAATTCAGGTGACACCTTTTCCACAAGCCTTCCCTAGCAATCCACACACAGTGGTATCTTCCCCCACTCAACCCCACCTGTCCCAGAAGTCAAGGACCATAGCCTGTGCTACTCATGCGCCACTGACCACACAGTCTTGCCTCTGGGCTCTCTGGTAGTAAAGACCAAATCTGTACTCCACATGGCCTTAACAAGAGTGCTGCATACAAAATGTGATTCCACTCTGGGGAGAAGTTGGTTTGGGCAGTCGGAAATTTTCACTCTACAAGAATTTGACCTCGTATTAGCCAGATATCCATTGTAGTCAGGCTAAACAGGAATGAATTTTTACAGGGTGTTTACAGTTTACAGGATCACTGGAAGAACTCAACAAACAGGTTGAGTTTTCTGAAATAATTCCCAAAGCCACAGGAATAAGTGGGCCACCGAAAGAGCTGCTGTCTCTCCTATAGTCAGGGGCTACTGGATATAGAACCACATTATCAGTGTCACAACTAGAAGACCATCACATCCACATCATCAGAAGTGTGCCCCACCTATGCCTTGCCTGTTGATGTCCTCAAAGATAGTGGCTGGACCCTGGGACCAATACAAATGGCTCCACAAGCGTGCCTGGCAACAGAAAGAGCAGATGCGAGGCATCTGCTCACCTCAGCCTCCCCACACTCATATGAGTGCACATGAAAGGCTGGATCTAAATCCTGTCCAGAACTCAACCTGCAAGGGAGTCTAAGAAATGCAGTTCTTGGCTTTCCAGCCTCTGCAAGAAAGGAAGACACTACAAGAAGGGTGGAATAGCTAATGAGAGTCAGCCCATCATATCTGCCACAAATCCACACATGTTAACCTTGTCCCTGGTCTTCGCCTCAAATTCACACGTATTTGAATTATCTGTGGTGCTGATATTTTAGGATTCATCTCAGTGACCACCATGCCCCCCAAGTCTGTCAAATAGTTAATAGTCTATAATCTGCAAATGAGTGTTTCACTACACTGAGGCAATATTTCTCAAATGCTAATAGAAAAATCCTTACAGACTCCCAGCATTTTTGAAATTGTTTTTATTGTAATGTTATTTAAAATGTAGAAACATAAAAATAGCTATAAAATTCTCATGGTTACAAAATCTTAAAAAAAAAACTATAAAAATTAATTTGCAAGTTAAACATAAGCAAAACTCAAAAACAAAAAAGCAAATAAAATTCAAACTAACAACATTTCTTTAGCATGATTAATGATGTTGTTTTGCTGAAAGTGAATCAGCAATGTCAGGCCTAATGTAGGAAAATTCATTTGCACATTTTACATTTCACATGTTAATGGCCTGATTCTTTTGATTCTGAGCAGGATGGTCCGTTGTTTCAGTCACTGTCACTGTCATTATCATTATTTTTCCTTTTTAACAATGAACTCATTTTTAACCACTGATTTTAATGTGCCAGTCAATTTAAGGGTGCACTCCAAAATAGAGTGCTGAAAATTTTAAAGCACCATTTAATGAAATCTTCTTCAGTGCATAATTACTGATACCCTATTGTTAGTGAACTGTGAAAGGTTGGTTTGTACAAAGAGGTGATTCGTACAGCACAGCACTGCTGTGAGTGTGGTTCCAATCACCAAAACGCAGGCCCTTGCAGTTCCACATGTCTACACTACCAGGCGCGGGGTGATGACTCATTCTCTCACTTCCTTTCTGCATATGAACTACCGAGAATCCTTTGTGCCTACGGGTTTATTTGAGCTTTACCTGGCACCAATGTAAACGCAAACAGAGGCAGTACTTGGTTAGGACATTTGCTACAATAAAAGAAACTCCTCCCTGCAAATCAACAAGAACAAGACTGGAAATCCAATAGGAATAAAATGTGCAAAGACTATGAACAGGCAATTCAAAGAAGTGAAGGTAGAATGGCTCACAAGCATGAGAACTGATACTCATGCTGACACAATTCAATCACCAATTAAAATAATTATGCAATACCATTTTACATCCATAAAACTGTCAAAATTAAAAAGTCAGATAGTACCAATAACTTGATAATAGTAAGCAAGTATGTGGGGGAAAAGGAACATGTATGCAGTAATGGTGAGAGAGAAGACAGCATGCAGCCACAGTGGAAAGCAACCTAGCACTACTTAGTGAAATTAAGTATGCGTATACCTTGTGATACAGAAATCCAACTCCTGGAAACACACCCAAGAAGAGCTAACACTCAGGTCCATGAAGGAACATATGTGAGAATTTTTTTTTGCCATTCTTTTTTTTTTTTTTCATAGCAGGGTATTTGTGGTAACTGAGAGATTTTAGAGGAATGGATAAGAAAAATATGATGCCAGCCACTACAGAACACATGGAGCAAATGTTAGTAATGACTTAGAAGCTCATATAGCAACATAAATAAATCTTTAAAAGCACTGTGTTGATTACAAAAGTTAGAATAAGATCTCTACTATAATATGTTAAAAATGAAAAAACTTGCCTACACAAATACTGTGCATTTTTCAAAGATGTATACCTATTTCCAGACATATGCCAAACACATTAGAATGGGTACATATCAGTAGAAGGGATATGGGAGTGGGTATAAAGAATGCAGACAAGAAAAAGTAAAAAGCAAAATTGAAATAAAACAAAAAGTGTCCCTACCTGAACTTATAATAATAACAGAGGTCTGTGATGAACTCCACTCTCTCTAAAGATCCAAAAAAGAAAACAAGAAAACTAAGTGTATGGGCATATGATGTATCTTGAAAGTAGAATCAATGAGATTTAGTGATGGGGTTTGGGATGTGGAGATAAGATAAAGAGAGATATTAAAAAATAAATCCTAGCATTCTGGTAATACAGAGTTTTGGCCAAAATAACATTTATGGAAAAGGAGAATATGGGAGATGAATTATATTAAGGGAAGGAGGAAGTGAAAATTAAGAGTTCAGTTTTTACTGAGGACCTGAGTGTCATCCAAGCAAAAATGTGCAGTTAGATTTGGATAAGTGGGTCAGGACCTCAGAAGAGAGATCTAAGCTGGTTTATTACTTAATTAACAGGCTAAGTTGCCACAATGTAACAAGGAAGCTCCAAATACAGATACTTAATGAAATAGAATTTTACTGTTATATGACTTTGCTCCATGAGGTAATTCAGGGATCCAGTCTCCTTCCATCATTTTCCTACATCCCCAGAATGTGTCCTCATTGGAAATGATAAAGCTAAGTTAGTGCACTGTCTGTATCCCAGCCTGTGGGAAGGTAGGAAGAGAGAGGGTCCAAGCCAAGTGGCTTGTCTTTCAGTGGGAGATTAACCAAGAGTTGCCCACACCACTTTTGCTCGCATTCAATTGGCTCAAATTTGGTCAACCCTCAAAGCTGGCCACTCTGACTCACAAGAGAGGCCAGGAATGTAGTGTCTAGCTGGGAAGCCCAGGGTCTGGCTGCAACTCTACAAGCGTACTTCAAAAAGTTCATGGAAAAATAGAATTAAAAGATGATGTGAATCTTTCCGTGAATTTTTTGAAGTACTCTCAAATTAATATGGAAGAAGGGGAGAATAGATTTGGGAGAATAACTGGTAGTCTGCCCAAGCTGGCAGTGAAATAGTCGTGAACACTTAGGTAGCTCTAAAAGCCAAAGAAGCAGATAAAATAACGTAAGATGATAGGATAGATAACTAAGAAAAAAGGAAAGAGACCAAACCCGAAGGCACTCCTACATTTAATGATGCTGTCATAGAGTAGGAAGAGCCCAAAAAGTAGACTGAAAACCAATGGAGAACAGAAGGAAAACCAGCAGTGTGTGTTGTCACAGAGCCAAAAAAACATCCCCAGACAAGGTGCTGATGGTCATCTCTGTGCCCCATGAATATGCATAATCAACAAAAACTTTAAAATAATAATAAACAAAAAATAAATAAATGAAATAATTTTTTTTTAAAGTCCCCAGAGAGCAACCCTCCACCAGTGAAAGACAGGAGTCTATGAATAAATGCCACAACTTCCCTGCCCTACACAGGGACAGTCTCTCAAGGATCCCCAGTGGACCTAGTCACACTTGCCCACAGAGGTGACCTGCTCATTCTTCCACTCCGGATTGGCTTCCTTCCCTTCCCTGCCTCACTTCTCTAAACCCTTTGTGCTTCCTGGGATCTGCCACAGGGGCATCCCAAACTAAGACAAGGCCTCAAAACACACTCTGCAGGAGTTATTATGACTCTGTTACTATGCTTCCATGCTTTTGCTCAGGGCAGGCTAAGACTGGAGCCTTCCCTCAGGGTTGCAGTCACAGACCAAGGGATTTATTACAAAACTCACAGGCCTGTATCTCCAGGTCACATTCATCCCACAGTCCTGCCAGCTCTGGCTATGACAGATCAGACTGCTCCCTAAATTTAATGCCCCACTGAGCTACAACAACAGCAACCAAAAGATGAAGAAGAAAAAAAAACAAAAAAACCCAGCTCACCAAACACCCCACTCCTGAGAAAATAAATAAAATCTGTGTCTCTGATGGTGAGGTCAGGAGATGTTTTATTCTCAAACACTTGCACTGCACCTTCACAGGCCAAACCCATGAATCCTCAGTCTTTATCTTGACACTATATTAAATGGGAATTAAACTGAGTGATAGTTGTGGCTTCTCACAAGAAGCTCAGAGTAAGGAAGCAGTTGGAAGTACTGGGCACAGCAGTGCACAGGGAGGAAGGCAGCTCCCAGGGACTCTAGGGACAGCGCTTCTGGTCGGACTAAACAGCGTTGAGGCAAGATGTTGCTTTGAGGTTGAATTTTAGGGCATCAATATTGCCTCATTCCTGAACATTTAGAAGTTTGGCTTAACATTCTAAGTCTGTATACATGTTCTAGAAGGACAAAGCAGGATGGAGAGGATGACAAAGGGCTAAATAAGAAAACCTACTCCATCTAACTTCTCTTTTGTTTCAAGAAAATATGTACTGATTCTTCGCCTGTTTTGGATCAAATACTTCTGAGACACTGACGAAAGCTCTGGAACATACACATATGCCCACAGACAGGGAATGTTGCCTGCCCTTCCACCTGCCCTCAGGCTGAAGACCTCTACTAAGTAAAGAAGAAGAAGGGTAAGAATAAGGAACAATCAAGAAAAGGAAGAAAAGGGAGAAGAAATGCTTGAATGGCACTTTACAGTTTACAATCACCTTCACAAATGTTAACACATGAACACCATAAAATAACCTCATGGGCTAGATCATTCTGCTTTGGGAAGGCATACAAGGGGCTCTAAGGCATCTTGGAAGAGGTGCCTCTAAGGTGAGACCTGAATAATGACTGGAAATCCACCAGCCAAGAGGGAAAGAAGAGGGTTCAAGGCAAGAGCAGAGGCCTGGAGGTAAGAGAAAGTACTACGGGTGTGGTAGACCTCTCCCCACCACCATCACTGCACATGACCCTCAGATGAGGGCAACTTCAGATGAGAAGAAAGAAGTCAATTATGATGGTACAGAGATATTTTTAACGTTTGTTATTTCCCATGGCTGATCAGTGACTCCTCCCTGGAACACTTCTTCCTTCAGCAGGACTCTGAGACCCAGCTCCTGGTGGGATTTCTCCATCCCTGACTGCTTCCTCTCAGCCCCCTTGTTGGTTCCTCTTTTTCCCTCCCACGTGCGAGAGTGGTCCAGAGTGCAGTCTTTGGACATCTCTCCTTCATTCTTTCTTCTATGTTTGGCTGAAAATATCATCTGAATGCTAAGTCCTATACTGTGTCTCCTGAGCAGGCTTCTTCCCTGATGGAGTGCAACTCACTGCCTACTCCACCTCCACGTGGACATCTGTTAGGCATCCCACACTCAACAAGTCCAAAACTGGGCTCCTTCCTGACTCCAGCAAATGGCAACTCCGCTTTTCCAGCAGCTGAGTCCTAAAGTTCACAGCCATCCTTGACTCCCCTCTTTTTTTCTCCTCCTACATTTGATCTGCTAGCAAATCTTATTGGCTCCATCTCCAAAATATACCCAGAACTGACCATTTGCTACCATTACCTCTTGCCTAGATTATCACGATAATCTCGTCACTTGTCTCCGTTTCTGCTGTTGCTTCTCTTCAGCCTCCTGCCCTTGTAGTAGGTGGCTCCTGTAAAAATTTGTTAGACTATGTCTCGCCTCAACTCAATATGCTCCAAAGGCTTTTCATATCACTCTGAGTAAAATCCCAAGTCTCACAATGACCTGAGAAGCTCTGCATCATTTGCTCCCCTCCCCACTGTCCCCACGAACTCTTGGACTTCACTTCCTACTCGCTCACACCAAGACAACCCCACTGGCCCTACTCCAAACACAGAAAGCCCGATAAATTTTCAGGGCCTTGGCACTTGCCAAACTGCACCTGGAAAGCTCCTCCCCAACTGTCTGTGGGGCTGTCTCCCTCACCTCCTTCCTTCTTTCCTCAGACACCCCTTCTCGGTGACTACTCAGTGACTTCTCTGACTACCTTCTTCCAAATCAAAACCCCACACACAAATACTCTCTGTTCCTCTTCTGTGCTTTATTTTCTCCTTAGCATTTTTTACCATCTGACATACGAGCACGTATATTTCATTTACCAAATTTTTCCCTATCTTTCCCCACTGGAATACAGGGGAAAGGACAAGGATTTTTGTCTGTTATGTTCACTGCGATCAGAACAGAGCCTGGAACATAGTAAATGATGAACAAATACTTGTTCTATAAATTAATAAATGTACAAACCCATAGCAGTGATTTAGTCTTGAAAGTCAAGTTTTTCATTACAAGGACTAGAGAAAAAATATTCTGATTTCCTAAAAGCTAAGAGTCCTGAAACGGAGGGGTTAAATTATGCCATAAGTTGGGAAGAGAGTGTATGTTACTCATTCTATTCATGCTAGTCGTCATGAAGAGCTTTCTCCTACCCAAAAGGAGAAAGTAGGAGCTAGCAGGAGGGGGAAGATGAGAGAGTCATAACCACAGCTCAGTTAAAACCTGGCCCCTGATTAAGATTCTGAGAATGAGGGATGGGTGATAGAATCCTCAGATAGGAAGAGAAGCACTCAAGGGGCAGACAGGACTGGAACTTGCCTTCCAGGGCGAAACGTAAGTGGCCGGAAGAGTCTTGGAGAAGACCCAAGTGCCCTAGATAATGGTGAGTAAGGCATCTAGGACTGGCCCTCACAGTGGGGTCACTGTGAAGAGTGAAGTTGGGGAGCATCTGGACTCCTTAGGGGGACACAGAAGTGCTGAGAGGGCCATTGGACTAAAGAGGCCTGCATGGGAGGGGACATGAATGAAGCAGAGTGTCTGGACTAGTCATCCAGAGGCCATAGCAGGACTGAGGACATAAACTGCAGACAGGTGCATTCCAGCAGAGGAAGCAAGGGTGTGAGTTTCTCTCAACACCATGGATATACCCGTAGAGACTTATATCTCCCCAGAGCATGGGAAAACCAAGTCACCCAAGTAGTAACAGAAAAACTGAGTGTTAAAAGCATTGACCAGTCAAAGTCATAGAGACAGGAAGTAGAAGGGTGGTTGCCAGGGGATGAAGGGAGAGGCAAGTTAGTGTTTAATGGTACAGAGCTTAAGTGTGAGAAGATGAAAACGTTCTGGAGATGGGTGGTGGTGACAGCTGCACAACAATGTGAATGTACTTAATGACACGAAACTGTAATCTTTAAAATAATAAAAGGGTAAATTTTATGTTATATGCATTTTACCACAACAATTTTTTTAAAAAACAGCATGGACCAAGTGACCTTGAATTGGCTGGATTTTTTTCCCACTATGGAGCAGAAACAGGGACATGTACAATAATTTTAGTTCAGCTGTAGAAAAATAAAGTTGCATTTTTTCACATCTGCATTCAGTGACTATATAAACTGTGGCTCCCTACTACCCCCGCCCCACATATTTTTGTGAAACTGTAGGTAGTTTACATTGACCGGTAAGGGAAAACGTGGAAAGCTGGAGAGATATTGGCTGTCAGGTGACAAAGTCCTTGTATGTTATGTTGAGGAGTTTAAGGAGATGAGAGAGCCATTGAAGCAATTTAAAATGACAGAGTGGTGTGGTCAGCTTTGTATTCTGAAAAGCTCATTTGGCTGCATCATGGAGAATGGGTATTGTAAGGGGTGGAGACAGAAGTAGGGGCAAGAAGAACAGATGAGAGGATCATAGCAGCAAGAATGGAAAAATAAGGGTGGGTTAGAAATTTAGGCAGCAGTAATGATCATGAGTGGCTGGGTAAGGCAGGCTGAGGGAAAAAAGAAGCACCAAGGTTGAGGCTCAAGTCCTGCTTGGTCACCTGAGTGGAGAATGGGTAAGTCACTAAGATAGGCAAAGGAGGAGAAAAGCAAGTTTGGTTGGGGACAGGGTGCTATGTTGTGCCTACTGGCAGTCAGAAGCTCATAAAATTAATTAGTAAAATGTTTATGAAGGAGTTGCCACTTCCAACCATAAATCCATGACCATTGGGCCTGGGAGAGACTTCAGAGAGTATCTAGGCCAACATCTTCATGTTATCTGAGCAAGGCCTTGGGAGGAGAGCACACTTCCATTCACGGGCAACGAGGCTGCAGAGGTAGGATAAGCCAGGGTGTGAAGGGAATGATCTAAACCAGGGTTCCAGAAAGTTGATCATAGCACTGGTGAGCTGGATGGACTGGTGGGAAAAGACTGAGAAAGGGAACTGAGTAACAAGAGAATTTCAGGTTGCAATAAAAGCAATTTTTCCTTTAAGCCTTGAGAGTCAGACAAACTTGAGACCTGATCCCTAACTTTGTGGCCTTCAGCTGGTCAAATCAGCACTCTGGGACCCTACTGCCATCTGTAAAGGGGGAGGTCTGAACATTTACCTCAGCAGCAGCATCTCAGTCCCTGGCACACAGTAGGTGCTTCAGAAACATTAGTTTCTTTGCATCTCCCACAACCAGCCATGTTACTCAGTTGACCTCTGTCTTCCAAAGATGCTCTTACTTAAACTACAATCCCATTCACAGTTTCCTGACTCTGTAAGCCCACCCTCTCCAGTCCCCAGTTCAGTTACTCAGAACTCTTCCTTACTCTTTTACTTTCCTCCATGGGGCTGGGCTGAGGATGTGGAGTTGATTATCTGACTGGACATTTCAGGCTGACATGTAGAAGCCTGTAAGGTTCTGCCTCCCATCCCATTTTTAAAAGGATACACTTGCTCAGATCTGTTAGAAAGACTCCTCTCATGTATTAATTATGCTCCCACTAATTACACAGAAGGGATCCAGCAGCATTATTGGGAGGGATGGGCACAGAGCAGCCAAGGAAAGGAATGGTGAGCTTGGTCTTTGCCTCCTATTTGAGTCCAGTCTGAATTTCAGAAAAGATTCTGACAACTTTTTTTCATCCTGTACACACAAGTGGTGGAATTTTCCAGCCTCTGGTCTGGTAGGCCAGCTGCAGCTGCATGTGTTATGGGGCTGGAGGTAAAGGGAAATAAAAGAGGAGCACTTATGTTTCCTAATTCTAGGACTCCATTAACTATATGATGTACCATCTATTTAATAATAGACTTCAAAAAGAGCAAGGGGGAGAGACACTCCCACACTCAATATCCACTTCCCATTTCAGGAACATTAAAATGTAAAGGAAAAATGTTTATCTGCAATTTGAGGAAATGCACTGTCTATTTTCTGAGCACAAAAGGAAGGGAAAAGCTAGAGGCTGTAGAGGCCCAGAGATTGAGCCCAGGCCATGGAAATGTCTGCCCGCCCTTCCTACCCAGGAGCTCCCCTCTGTCTGCAGTCAGCAGCCCCTTGAACCTCCAGGAAACCCATCAGGCCCAATCCTCAGAGAAGCCAGACACGCTTGTGGGAGGCTGCTGGCTGCTGATGACCACCGACTGCCAAGGAGAGGCCCTCAGGTCACCAAACAGCC
This sequence comes from Cynocephalus volans, assembly GCF_027409185.1. Taxonomy (NCBI): domain Eukaryota; kingdom Metazoa; phylum Chordata; class Mammalia; order Dermoptera; family Cynocephalidae; genus Cynocephalus; species Cynocephalus volans. The sequence goes on from NC_084470.1 coordinate 52,330,407, forward strand.
TGTGAGAGGTAGACACCCAGAGCCATCCAAGGAAAATCCCCCTGACCCATCATGGCTTTGGGAGCTGCAGCCAGCTCTTCAGGTGGAGGCAGTGATGCCTGTCAGCCATCTTAGACCAGCTACACTTCAGGGAGGGTGAATCTGTAAAAAATAAGTGTGGCCCAAAAATATGTGTTATTTATTTACAAGGTGGTGCTAGTGAATAGCTCATTTATTCTGAGATTAAAATGTGCCAACTGAGTGGCTTCAGGGTTTTAGAAACAGTCTGATGGAATCTTTTAATATGTTTAATAATATTTTTAAGAATCTAAAAAACACATGTTTATTATAGAAAAATCAGAAAAATCAAAATTAAGAACTCTTCAAGTCTCAACAAATTCAAAAAAATTGGAATTATCCCATGTATTTTTTCAGACCACAATGGATTAAAATTAGAAATCAATAACAAATGAAATTCTGGAAACTATACAAACACATGGAAATTAAACAGCATTCTACTTAATGACATATGGGTCCAAGAAGAAATCAAACATGAAATCAAAAAATTTATTGAAACTAATGAAAATAATGATACATCATACAAAAACCTGTGGGATACTGCAAAAGCAGTACTAAGGGGGAAATTATCACATTAAATGCTTACTTCAGAAAAATGGAGAGATGTCAAGTGAACAACCTAACACTTCACCTTAAAGAACTAGAAAGACAAGAACAATCCAAACCCAAAGTTAGCAGATGGAAAGAAATCATTAAGATCAGAGCACAACTTAATGAAATTGAAACCCAAAAAACAATACAAAAGATCAACGAATCAAAAAGTTGATTTTCTGAAAAGATAAATCAAATTGACAAACCATTAGCATGGCTAACTAAAAAAAGAAGAGAGAAGATCCAAATAAAAATTAGAAATGAAAAAGGTGATATTACAACTGATATATCTTAAATACAAGGAATCATTCAAGACTACTATAAACAACTATATGCCAACAAATTTGAAAATCTGGAGGAAATGGATAAATTTCTGGACACACACAAGCTACAAAAACTGAGCCAAGAAGATGCAGAAAATCTGAACAGACCAATAACAATAAAGGAGATTGACGCTGTTATCAGAAGGCTCCCAACAAAGAATAGCCCAGGACCAGATGGATTCACGCAGAATTTTACCAAATATTCAAAGAGGAATTGACACCAATTCTTTACAAACTATTCCAAAAGATTGAAACAGACGCAAATCTCCCAAACTCATTCTATGAAGCAAACATCTTCCTAATACCAAAACAAGGTAGAGATACAACTAAAAAAGAAAACTATAGGCCAATATCCTTGATGAATATAGATGTAAAAATCCTCACTAAAATACTAGCTAACAGAATACAGCAACATATATGAAAAATTATTCACCAAAATCAAGTGGGATTCATCCCAAGGATGCAAGGCTGGTTCAACATTCGCAAATCAATAAAAGTGATGCACCATATTAATAAAATCAAAAACAATGACCATATGGTTATCTCTATAGATGCTAAAAAAGCATTTGATAAAATTCAATATTCATTCATGACAAAGACCCTCTATAAGTTAGGTATAGATGGAAAGTATCTCAACATAATTAAAGCCATATATGATAAACCCACTGCCAATATCCTCCTGAATGGGGAAAAGCTGAAAGCTTTTCCTTTAAGAACAGGAACTAGACAAGGATGCCCACTCTCACCACTCCTATTCAACATAGTGTTGGAAGTACTAGCCAGAGCAATCAGAGAAGAGAAGGAAATAAAGGACATCCAGATTGGAAAATATGAAGTCAAACTGTCCCTCTTTGCAGATGACATGATCTTATATATCGAACAGCCTAAAGCCTCTACAAAAAAACTCTTGGAGTTGATAAATAATTTCAGCAAAGTAGCAGGATACAAAATCAACCACAAAAATCAGTAGCATTTCTATTCTCCAATAGTGAACATGCAGAAAGAGAAATCAAGAAAGCTTGCCCATTTACAATAGCCACCCCCAAAATAAAATACTTAGGAATTGAGTTAATGAAGGATGTGAAAAATCTCTATAATGAGAACTACAAACCACTGCTGAGAGAAATTACAGAGGATACAAGAAGATGGAAACATATCCCTTGCTCTTGGATTGGAAGAATCAATACTGTGAAAATGTCCATATTACCGAAAGTGATATACAAATTCAATGCAGTCCCCATCAAAATTCCAATGACATTTTTCTCGGAAATAGAAAAAACTATCCAGACATTTATATGGAATAACAAAAGACCATGCATAGCCAACACAATGGTGAGCAAAAATAAAAAATAAAGCTGGAGGCATAATACTACCTGATTTTAAACTATACTACAAAGCTATAATAACCAAAACAGCATGGTACCAGCATAAAAACAGACACACTGATCAGTGGAATAGAATAGAGAATCCAGAAATCAACCAACACACTTACTTCCATCTGATCTTTGACAAAGGCACCAAGCCTATACACTGGGGAAGAGACTGCCTCTTCAGCAAATGGTGCTAGGAGAACTGGATATCAATATGCAGGAGAATGAAACTAAAACCATACCTTTCATCATATACTAAAGTCAACTCAAAATGGATTAAAGAATTAAATATACACCCTGAGACAATAAAACTTCTTAAAGAAAACATAGGAGAAACATTTCAGGAAGTAGGACTGGACACAGACTTCATGAATACAACCCCAAAAGCACGGGCAACCAAAGGAAAAATAAACAAATGAGATTATATCAAACTAAAAAGCTTCTGCACAGCAAAAGAAACAATTAACAGAGTTAAAAGACAACAAACAGAGTTGGAGAAAATATTTGCAAAATATACATCTGACAAAGGATTAATATCCAGAATATATAAGGAACTCAAACAACTTTACAACAAAAAAACAAGTAGCCCTATTAAAAATTGGGCAAAAGAGCTAAATAGGCATTTCTCAAAGGAAGATGGCCAACAGACATACGAATGGCCAACAGACATATGAAAAAATGCTCAACATCACTCAGCATTCTGGAAATGCAAATCAAGACCACACTGAGATACCATCTCACCCCAGTTAGGATGACTAACATCAAACAGACTGTGAATGATAAATACTGGCGAGGTTGCAGAGAAAAAGGAAGTCTCATACAATGTTGTTGGGACTGCAAAATGGTGCAGCCTCTATGGAAAATGGTATGGAGTTTCCTCAAACAATTGCAGATAGATCTACCATATGACCCAGCTATCTCACTGCTGGAAATATACCCAGAGGAATGGAAATCATCAAGTCGAAGGTATATCTGTTCCCCAATGTTCATCGCAGCACTCTTTACAATAGCTAAGAGTTGGAACCAGCCCAAATATCCATCATCAGATGAGTGGATACGGAAAATGTGGTACATCTACACAATGAAATACTACTCAGCTATAAGAAAGAATGAAATACTGCCATTTGCAACGACACGGATGGACCTAGGAGAATTATATTAAGTGATACAAGTCAGGCACAGAAAGAGAAATATCACATGTTCTCACTTATTTGTGGGAGCTAAAAATAAATAAATAAATACACACAAAAAAATGGGGTGGGTGTAGGGAAGGAGACACAACAATTACAATTCCTTAAAGTTGATACGACAAGCATACAGAAAGGACATTGTTGGGTGGGAGGGGGGAGAGGGAGGAGAGAGGGAGAGGGAGGGAAGTTTCGGTAATTGGCCACAATAATCAACCACGTTGTGTATTGACAAAATAACATAAAATTTGGAAGAAAAAAAAATAAAGAAAAGGAACTCTCAGGGGAAAAAAATAAAAATAAAAATTAATAACTAGTAATTGAATTGTAGAGACAAGATGAAGAACATTTTGTCTCATTCAATTTTCTATTCAACAAATTTTTAATAAAAACCAACTAAATTGCAAATAAATAAATAAAATAAATAACACATGTTTTTTATGGAAAAATCAGAAAAATCAAAATTAAGAACTCTTCCACATAAATGTGTGTACATATCCACAAAGGCACATGTACAAGAATGTTCATTGCAATATTGTTTGAGGTAGTAAATAAATAGAAACTACTTAAATGTCCAGCAATGTGCAAAGGGTTAAGTAAATTAAGCTATGCCCTACAGCATGGGAGGAGGTGAATGATATAGTAAAGTGAAAGATAAAGACATAGAAGAATATACATGGTATGATTCCATGAATGAAAAAAATTACTTTAGAAATTTGTATGCATTTACAAATGTAGAAAAGGATCTGAAAAGAAACACACCAAATTGATGTGTTACCTCCAGGGAGAAGAGGGAGAGGGTGAAAGTGTAGAAGTCTTTGTTTTAGTTTAAGCACCTCTGAATTGTTCGAAATTTTTGATAAGTTACTTTTGAAACTCAGAATTTAAGGAATGAGAAAATCCACATTAGCAATAAATAAATAAAAGCCATGCATAAGACTAACTCCTGAAGATAACCCTAGCTTGGTGTGTACTCTTCCAGGTTTCATTGTGCAAATAAGATTGTATTCATAACTTAAATTTGTCTCTAAATAGCATATGCACATCTTTCCAAGTCAATAAGCAAACACTTTATTTTTAAGAACCACCTCCTATTCCATTGTATGAAAGTACGATACTCATATGTATTTAAACAATCCCCTAGTGGTGAACATTCAGATTGTTTTTTTAAAAAATACATGCATACATACATATATATATATATATATATCAGATGGCTGTAAGCCTGAGAGGTGATTTTTGGGCTCTCAATTCTACTCCACTGGTCTGAATGTCTATTTTCATACCAGTACCATGCTGTTTTGGTTACAATAGCTTTGTAGTATAATTTGAAGTCAGGTAGTGTTATGCTTCTGGCTTTATTTTTTTTGCTCAGGATTGCTTTGGCTATTTAGGGTCTTTTGTTGTTTCAGATGAAAGGTAAGATTGTTTTTTCATTTCTGTGAAGAATGTCATTTGTATTTTGATGGAGATTGCATTGAATCTGTAGATTGCTTTGGGTAGTATAGACATTTTCACAATGTTAATTCTTCCAATCCAAGAGCATGGAATATCTTTCCATCTTTTTGTGTCTTGTTTAATTTCTTTCAGAAGTGGTTTGTAGTTCTCATTGTAGAGATCTTTCACCTCCTTTGTTAAATTGATCCCTAGGTATTTTTTGTTTGTTTGGTTTTTGTGACAATTGTAAATGGGCTTACTTTCTTTATTTCTTTTTCTGTTAGTTCATTATTTGAATATATAAATGAAACTGATTTGGGGGCATTTATTTTGTATCCTGCACATTACTGAAGTTATTAAGCAGCTCTAGGAGTTTTTTGACAGTCTTTAGGCTTTTCTATATATAGTATCATGTCATCTGCAAATAGGGAAAATTTGACTTCATCTTTTCCAATCTGGATGACCTTCATTTCTTTCTCTTGCCTGATTGCTCCAACTAGTACCTCCAGTACTATGTTAAATGGAAGTGGTGAGAGTGGGCGTCTTTGTCTTGTTTCTGTTCTTAAGGGAAAGGCCCACAGTTTTTCCCCATTCAGAATGATACTGGTGGTGGGCTTGTCATAAATGGCTTTTATTGTGTTGAGATATTTTCCTTCTATACCTAATTTGTTGAGAGTCTTTATTGTGAAGTGGTGTTGAATTTTGTCAAATGCTTTTTCAGCATGTATTGAAATAATCATATCGTCTTTGTCCTTGAGTTTGTTGATGTGATGTATCACATTTATTGACTTTCATATGTTGAACCATCCTTGCATCCCTGGGATGAATCCCACTTGATCATAATATATAATTTTTTAATATGTTGCTGTATTCTGATTGCTAATATTTTGTTGAGGATTTTTTCATCTAGGTTCATCAAGGATATGTGGGAGCTAAGAGAGAAAGAAGGAAGGAAAGAAAGACCACAGTAGTGCATTGGACTTGCAGAGGGAGAGAACATTCCCTGGGCTACAAAGTAGAGTGGGAAGGAAAGGGGTAGGGGGAGGGAGGTTAGGGTTAATTGGGTGGGGGACATGGGGTACAAATGCAATTTGTGGTAATGGGTATGCTGCCAGTATGAATCTGGCTCTCACATCATGGGCACAAGGGATGACAGTCAGCTTTGTATCTCACAAATATTCATAACCAATAAAAAAAAAAAGAAAGAAAAGTTGTTAGGAAGTTCAATCAATAGCACTTGTAATTGATTAGATGTGGAGGATATGAAAGCAGCATAACCTGATAGTGGTTGATAGAATGATAATAGTGATTTTAAAAAAAAACAATGCAATGAACATCCTTATTGCTAGATTGTTGCATGTTATCACAATTATTTTGCTAGAAGTAAAATTGTTGGGTTAAAGGGTTTGTACATTTTAAGATTCTCAATTCATATTGTCAAATTACCCTCCAGAAATGTTGCAAGGTCTACAATCCCTTATTCACAAAATTCTGAAAACTGAAAATTCTAAGTTTGGTAACTAAACTCATGTGGTGGCAAACCCTGACCTGAATGATCTCAAGGCTGTTTACAGTCTTTATTTATCTCACTTAGAATGAGTATCTGTACATTTCACTGTAGACACATAAATGTATTTGATCATAGGATAGTACTCTCATTCCTGCACAGTGCTATATAATATACAGTTTAAACATCACATTGCTTTCCTAAAACTTGAAAAATTCTAAATTCCAACACACTTCTGGCCCCAAGTATTTCAGATGAAGGATCGTGGACCAGTGTTAATTCAAACCTCCCCCAGGAGTATGAGTGCCTTTTTCTTCATGTGCTCACCAATACTCGATTTTGTAAGGTGTTTTCATCCTTGCTGCCTGATTTGTAAAAATCATAAGTGAGGTAGGCACTTTCCTGAGTTGCCTGGCCGTTTGACTGTCTCCTCACTCATCTGTCATCTGCTGTCTGTGGCTCTGAGCCCCTCCACTCCAGCTGCCCTTGAGGACCCTCTGACCCTCTGACACTTCAATGCTACTGTTGACCATCTCCTCACTTCCCACTCAGGGACCACCAGCCCAAACTCCCCATGAGCTCTTTCCTGCCTTCTGCCTTCTGGTCTCTAGTGCTCATTCCCAGCAGGTGGGACACCATTCTCTTCTAACATCAAGGTATTGGATGGAAGGAGGGAGGAGAAGTCCTATAGCAGAGAGACAGGACCCCAGGTGACACTATTACTATATGAAGTTTTTGTGTTTCCAGGAGGCAAAGGACTCTGAAGGGGGGTGCTGGGTCAGTATAGAGTCCAGTGAAACCTCACATCAACTGCCTCACACCTCTGCCAAAGGAGCCAACCCACGCTGCAGGTTCATTCTGCACATAGGGTCATTTTTTCTGCTGCTGTCATTTGCATCAGTCAGAATGATCATGCAATTACAAATAAAGCCTTTCAGGGAAACTGATTCCAGCAGTCTAGTCCCAGCAATACCAATGGTATCACTTGGGTCAAAAGTCTGCTGGAAACCCAGGCAGGCTGACTCAAGGGAGCACCTGGGGAGAGCTACCGAGAGGCCAGATATGTCAGCAGGAACATGGCACTGATGCCTATTTCCATGGACTGTCATAGCTGCCCCAGGTGTCTGAAGGCTGGTGGCTGTGCCTGCCTCACAGATACAGCCTTTGAAGCAGAGGCCAGCCCCTGGCCAAAACGTGCAGATTCTTCCTCCAGCCCAGCCCCTGAGCATACCACTGAATCTCCCACAGGCTAGGTCAGGTCATTAAGAACACAGTGCAATAAGAGATGCTTTTCAGAGTGCTGCTCCGGCCTCAGGGAGGGATGTCTGAATTCTGATAAAGCACATCCCTGAGACCCTGCAAGAGCAGCTGCAGCCACTTGTAGACAACAACAACCAAAAAAAGGGTCTTGATGCAGAGCCTTTGAGAGGGTATCTGAAATCATACATGTCCTATAGACAAACAGTGCTTCAGGAGCAGTATCTGAATGTCTGAGACCACATGCAGGCTTTGGGAAGTGGGCCAATGGGGTTCATTGGTAATATTTCTACACACAATTTTCTGTATTCAGTGGCTTTTAATCTGGGTTACTAATGGGGTTTCAACATTGGCTCTAGTGCTTCAGTAAATTATTTAAATTTTCTGAATCTAACTTTTCTCATCTGTACAGTGGGGATTATTACTAGGGTCAAAAGAGATCGTATATGTAAAGCACACATACTAGTGCTTAGTGCATGGTAAGCACTCAATAAATATAAGTTATTGTTGTTTTATTACTCTTTTGGGTGGTTATTAATATTATACCAGATGAAAAATGAAAAGGTCTTTGATCATGAGCCTGGACAATTCATTATAGAAAATAGCAGAGAAAAAAAATAAATAAACAAAGAAGATGTCTTTATCAAGCTCAAGTTCTAATTGCCAGACCAAGGGTAATCTATAATTTCTTCCCATTAATAAAATGAATCATGAGAAGATAGAGAAGAAGAGGTGGGGTCCCAAGGCAACAAAAACAGAAACAGCAACTGAGGGGACTGCAAGGAAACCCACTAGGACACTGGTGGCTGGGCAGGTGAGCCCTTAACCTGCAGAGGCAGCCCTGGGGGCATGCAGAGAAAGGGAAGCTGGTAGCATGAGACAAGCCATCAGAGGACAAGCTGCTGAGAAAAAGCGACAAAGTCAATCAATGCAGGTCCATCCTTTTGTTTGTCACTGCCATTGGGGGGATGAGCACATTCAAAAAGAACAGGTTTGGAAAGAAAATTCCTCTCTAGAATTGCAAAAGTTAAAGCACTTAAAGAAAATCAGAAAACTGCAGAGGGTCAAAAGAAGGCAGGCATCTCTATCTTGCACTGCAAGTCTCCAGGAGTCTGTCTCTGAGAGAAATATGGAAGCAGAGGCAGACTGGACTCAACGCACAGTGCATCAATGAGGTGTTACAAGTCACCACCATTTTTGCCTCTTCATGGCCAATGTTGAGCCCCAACCAGAATTTACCTGGGTTGGGAGGGCTAGTCATAATGACAGAGGCTCCCCCCATGCAGGGAGAGGCAGTCATTCACTATCCTTTTCAAGTCACAAGAACTACTCCTATTATTCCAAGGATGGGTCAATCCATTCATGAGGGTACAGTTCTCTCCATGCAATCATCTCTTCAAGGCCCTACCTAATAGGATTCCCAGCCTCTTAACACTGTCACAGTGGGGATTAAGTTTTGGGGAACATTCAATCCACAGCAATATTACTCCAGTGTTTGTGGTGGTGCTGGTGTAAACAAATATACTGCCAAATATGTTGAGGAGGGATGCCTAGCTCACCAATGGGTGATCCTCTCAAAGGTAGCTCAGACCTTTAAGATAGAAAACCAATCATTTAACATATTAGGTCTGATCCTAATTGCAAGGGTTGTTGTCTACTTTAGAATTTTTGCATCTTAAAATGATTATCACCCATCTCCACAGCAAAATAATGGTTAATAACAGTTAGATAACACTCACTGAGTGCCAGGCACAATCCACACCTGAAATTTAATTTTCATAACTGTGGACATGGTATTATTCTAATCCCCACTTTACATATGAGGAAAGTGAGGCACAGAGAGACTTAGTAACATAATTAGAAGTCCCACACTCATGCAAGCAGATGATAGGGAAATTCATTGCTGTTCCCTTCCATGATACATTTTTGCACAGTGACACAATGGCTTATGACGCATTTCTCAGACCGTATCCTGTCATAAAGTGACACATGACTGGGGATATGTGTGTGTGTAAGTACATACACACACTTAAATATCAAAGAGGAAGTGGGAGCAGAGTGAATATTTGCTAAACATTAATTTAATCTGATTTATCACTATATATGTGGACATAACCTAAAGAGGAAAAGGACTGAGAGCAACTATATCCCAAAATGTCAATAATACAATTCTGAATGGTGGGACTAGAGGTAATCATTGTCTTTTTTAAATTTTTCTCTGTTTTTCAAATTTCCAAAGTGTTTCGGAAAAGGGTTTGGGTTCGGGTTTTGATTTTTAGTGAAGGTGTTAGGTCTCGATGCCCTGCCTCTCAGGAGGCTCCTTGACCCTTGCACGAGAGAGTCCACCTCGTCCCTAGCAACCTCACTTGAGGGCATGTATGAGAAGATGTAACAATTAAGCCAAAAAAGTCCTGCTTCACCTTTCTCCCACTCTGCTCTCAAAAGTGAATTTTTCCATGGTAACCTGCAGCTCCCTCCGTTAGACACAGAGACCACAGGCAACTTCTAAATAGCAGCTTCATGCCTGTGCCTCTTCATGTGTAAGACTTGAGGAAAAAAAGTCTTGAAAAGGCACACCAAATTGTTGACTATGGTCATCTAGGTGGTGAGATCAAAACTGATCATTATCCTTTTTCTTTATACTTTTGGTACAATCTGAGTTTTTAAAATAACATATATTACTTATATAGCTATATGAAAATAAACTAGTTTTTTTTAGGAGAAAAAAGTAAAACTTCATTGCCTCTCCATGCCCTCAGGATAAAATTCAGTCTCTACAGGGCTCACAAGATCCCACATGATCTTGTCCCTAACTATTTAGTGACATTTTAAATATTCAGTTGAAATATATGAAACTGCTATTTTTCTTAGCCAAAATGGTCAGTTACTGGAAACTGTATGGTTGAACCTACCAAGGCCCTCATCTGCAACTATGTGCATCTCCCTCTGTATGTGCAAAATCCACTCTTCTCAAGCCCACTTTTCCTCCACCTCCTACCCACTCCTCCACCCCTGTTAACTGCTACCCTTTCTGCAAGTCTTCCAGTCTCTCTGTTATTTCTTTCAAGAAGACTTAATATTGCATTTGTCCAGGTTCTTATTTCTAATCTCCTCTACTAAACCGTGAACTCTTATAGGTCAGGCTCCATGTTTTACACACCATTAAACAGTCTCAGCTCAACATACCCAGCACATAGCAATCACACACTCATTGGATAAAAAATAAATGAATGCCTCCATTTCATCAAAGTATTATATAATTTTTTTTTTTTCTGTCCCACTTTTTTTTATGCTTATTACTCTCACAATTTATCTCCCGACAGAAGGAAACAGCTGATAAAAGAAGCCCTCCTTTGTTCTGGATTTCCTGGCCGGGTCATTCAAGTCCTGTTTGCTTTGACCGCCTCTGGAGTGCTTGCCGGGTGAGGTCAGGGAAGGGAAGGAGAAAACCCGCCTGCCTGTTGTTGGAGTCACAGGAAGCCAACTGCAAGGCTCCTGCTGTGTGGAGAGGGGGCTGGGGGATGGGAGGGGCTGGCAGGAGGATGAGTGACCAGCCTGGAGAAATCCCAACCTGAGGAGAAATGTGTATGTAAAGCCTACGCCCAGCCTTGGGACCTGCTAGCAAAAGAAGCCTATATGTGATCAGGAAGCAGAGTTCTAGGGGACCACTGGACAGATGGGGAAACTAAGACACCAAGCAGAGTCAGCATTTGTCAAGATCACAGAGCCAGGCGATGGCAAAGCTGAGACTCCAAACCTGGCTTGCTACCCAAAGTCTTCACTTTCTCCTGGAGAGGCAGAGCTGGGTGCGTCTAAAACCCAAGACTCCTGGCTTCTGCTCAATTATAAAGACTTTGGGTGATTAATGCACTCACAATTATTTTCTTAGCACCTGTTCCAGCACCTGTCTTGGTAGGCAGTAGCGGAGGAGGAAAATTCGCACCCTTGAAATTCTCCAGAATGAGAGTAACGTGATTTGTGGCATCCATAAAGTTGAGCAACTCACCTGAGTGAATCAGAGTCTGAGGCACTGGAAGCCCTTGCAGGAGGATGTGGCTTCTTCAGCCTGCCCTTCCCAGAAGCACTCTGCTCCCTGAGCCCCGCCTCCTCAAGGCTGATGCTTTAACTTGTCCTAAGCATGCAGGAGTCTTGGTTCCCAAGGCACAACAAGAGGGGGAAAGAACACCCCGGATTGAGTACTTATGGTGAGCTAGGTCCTATGCCAAGACCAAAACACTCTATGTGCTTTGATCCTAAAAACAATTTCTAAGATCAAGAGACTGAGGCTTCAAAGGGAGGATTGTGAGGACTGGGTTCTGGGGTGTCTGCTACAAAGCCTCTCAGCACTGTATTGCTTCCTTATATACGTTATTCATTAACATAGGGTCCCAAGCCACACCTTCCATAGCAATGTTCAATGGCCACTTGTAGTTTGTTCATATTGGACAGCACAAATTTTACAGATCATTGCCATCATCACGAACAGTTCTATTAAGCAGCACTGAACTAAACAATGACAGTTGGCAGCTCATGAAAGCACTTTTCCACCACCCTATATCTTTTCTCCACCTTCTACTCTCACTCCTTCCAAAAATGGCCATGCAGGAGGGGATGTTGTATGTGATCAATACATATTTGCTAAATGAATGGGGAAGGTGTGGCCTGAAGACAGGAAGGAGGTGGCTGAAGAGGTGGAAGTGGGCATGACTTATTCAAGAAACGTTCACTAGCTGTTTGAGAGCTTGTGCAGACCTAAAGGCCCTTCCTCCATCATCCATCTCCACCCATGAAAACACAGAAATAAATGGTGATATAATTTATGAGAGCAATAAAAGTCTATACCTACACATACCTCTTCAAATGACTCATGTCTATATGCACACACAGTAAAATGTTTCAACTGAATCAGAACAGTGGTTAACACTGCAGAGGGCAAGAGCACCTTTTTATTTTATTTAGTTTTTATTTAGTTTTTATTTTTTAAAGATGACTGGTTAGGGGATCTTAACCCTTGATTTGGTGTTGTCAGCACCACGCTCACCCAGTGAACTAACTGGTCATCCCTATATGGGATCCGAACCCATGGCCTTGGTGTTATCATCGCCACACTCTCCCGAGTGAGCCATGGGCTGGCCCAAGAGCACCTTTTTAAAATGAAATTTTTTAGTCCTTCTTAGGCCAGAACTTGAGAGCTAGGATCCTGGAGTTCCTGTAACCCAGCTCCATTATAGTACAAGTGGAGAAACCAAGGCCCATACCTGTGACTGGCCCATGGTCACACAGTCAGGTAGAGGCAATGTTGCTCTCCTGCCCACTTGACAACTAGAATTCAGGCCAGACTGTCAGCAGGCAATCTTTGTGAGAGTAGATGCAACAAGGAGTAGGAAGCTCAGAGAGCCAAGGTTGAGATCAAGTTGATGAAGAAACCAGGAATAAAATAAAACAGTAGGTTAGGAACAACCCCAGAGCAATAGAGTCAACCAGTTGTACATTAAGAAGGGGAATGTGCTATGGTCTGAATGTCTGTGTTCCCCCCAAAATTCCTGTGTTGAAATCTGACCACCAAGGTGATGGTATTAGAAGGTGGGGCCTTCAGAAGGTGGTTAGGTCATGAGGAAAAAGCTCTCATTAATGGAATTAGTGCCTCAGAATGCTAGCTACTCCCTTCGACCACATGTGGACTCAGCAAGAGGCGCCAACTATGAAAATCTCACCAGACACCAAATCTGCCAGAGTCTTGATCTAGGAATTCCCAGCCTCCAGAACATGAAAAATAAATTTCTGTTGTTTATGGTATTTTGTTATACCAGCACAAACAGACTAAGTCAGAAGGCAATTAGGAAAAATTGAAGTTTGGCAGCATCAAGTGCTGGCAAGAATGATGGAAATGAGCACTCTTGTACTCTACTACGGAACTGCATGCTGTGGGGCCCTTCAGAGGGCAATTTAGGATTGTCTAGTAGAATTCAAAATGTGCATCCTTGTGATCCAGCAATCCCACCACTTCTCAGGAAAAACACTTGCACGTGTGCACGCAGAGACAAGGCTGTTCATTGCAGTATGGACTATGATCATGAGAAACTAGAAACAACTTAAGGGTCCAGTCATGGGGATGAATACATAGCATGCCATATAGACACACAATGGAAAACTTCGAAGCAATTAAAGGGAGCATAGAAGATCCATCTAGGGCCACCGCAGTACATACCACATCTTCATATGAATTGGAAAAAGATAGGTCCCTGTGGGTAAACCAATTATAGAAAGGCACCCTTTCCTCTGGCCTAAGCTAGTGGAGATGGGCTAAGTTTCAGCCTCCCTCATGCCCTCCAGGCTGTGCAACCAGAGTAGTGGCTCTGAGTCCAGCCCTACCAACCTGAAGCACCATGTCAAATAGAAAAAGAAGTTGTGGCATAGTATGTAAGACGGGATGCCTTTAAAGAATTTAAACACATATTCTTTATATTTTCTATAGGGATATAAATACATAGCATGCATGATAATGAGCAGAAAAAGGACTAGAGGGACACACATGTTCCCTGTAATAGCTATTACCTATGGGGATACTGGCAGGTAAGGACTGTTGGTCAAAGTGGCCTTTAACTTTATCCAAAGTTAATTTTTTTTTCTTATTTTTCATTTAATTTTTCACAAGGAGAATGTACTTCTCTGTAGTTTTTATGATTGAAATTAAATTTCAAACTAAAAACTTAAAAATGAGAAGGCGGGCCTTTGAAGCAGAAAGAGAATTTACGTCATCCTAGGTGACATCCACCACCACACTAACCCAAGTCCATTCTGACCTCAGTTTTGGGTTGGAGTGAGTAGAAAGTGACATGGAGCTTGAACTGGGTCAGAGAACTTGTTAGAAATCAAAGAAAAGTAGGCCTAGTGAGATGGTATCTCTCCTAGGCACACCCGCAGGCAACCTTGGTGACTTCAGGCCAAAGAACCCCAGCTTTGTCCCCAAGGCTAGAAAACAACCAAGAAAATAGGAGGAAGGAGTGGAGCCTCCCCATCCTCATCCTCTCCCAAAGACAGCACTTCCCCTACATGCAAGGAACACCCCATGCCCCTATCGAAAGTGGTGAGAAAGTCAACACACCAACTTAGCAAGATCAAAGGAACCATCCAATGACTTTTGGAGGCTTTATCACAGTGAAAAGGTGAGGGAAATTGACTGGTCTTGAAATTGTTTTTTAGTGGTTTGATTTCATGGTCTTCTTGTTACTTAAGTACCATTCATCTTCCTCCAAATCTCTAACAGGAGTTTCATGTGGCTTGGCAGCTCAATTTCCTCCCCGCCTACTGAATGAGAGAAAAGGTCCAGCGGTCACTTATCTAGGGAAGGCACATTAGGTGCCATTTGAACCTGTGCCACCAAGTCTCAGCATCCCTCTCTTTGCAAGATTTACACCCCCCATGAAAGTTGATTTATATCTTGAAAACTTGCTGCTCTTGTCAACTCCATTCAGAGGTAATCCTTGTATTGATCCTTCATGCTTTGGCTACTGTTTAATTATCTCTCAGAACAATTGGTCACTCAGTTGAGGAGACTTCACTGAAATGACAATGATGTTTGACTTGAATGTGCAACCTAAAGGAATAATAGTCCCACACCTATTTTCCCATTTCCTGTGCGTATCTTCTTTCCTTTTGTCTAAACCACCCACCATCATTCCCACCTACCAACAAGTACCTGCCCTGATGCCATAATGTGCTGCTCAGGCTGCATTTCTATGTTGTACACTCTCTCCCAGGGGTTGGTCCCCAGTGGCATTACCCATGGCAGGGGTATCATTTCTCTTCCAATGACAGAGAGAAGAAAAAAATCTGGAATAGAACAGCAGCAAACAGAATGATGAAAAATTAAAAGGCTAAAGTCAGCATTTCAGACCTGTGGCTGTGTGCTCATCAGCACAATTGTTGCTGCGATTAAACCTTGTGTGTGGATGGGCCTTGCATTCAAGCTGCAGGCTGGCCACAATTTCAGCTCTTGCCCCGAGCCTCTCCCAAGCTTGCCTGGCACAGTCCAGCCCCCTTGTCTTTGTCCATGTTCCTGCTGCTTCAGGGACTGTGACTGCCTCAGGTGGTTCTCCCAGAAGTAGACCTGAGTCAAGGAATCAAGAGGAAATGGATTGTTTGGAGGTGATCTCAGGAAACGCTGTTAGGGAAGCAGATAAGTAAGGCAGGAAAGGAAGGAAGGAAGTAAAGAATGTGTTATCAAGCAGGTTACCACTATGGGGGAAGGAGGCCCAATCCCCTAGGAGACCTCAGAACTCACCTCCAAGTTGTCCCACTTGAGGAACAAAGAAGTAGGGGCATTTGTCCTTCACCTCCCTCCACCATGGGCTATGGGCTGCCCCTGGGGCACTACCTCTCCAGTCCTCACAGCCTGCCCAGCACACTTTGCAGAAAAAGCCTCAGGCTGAGAGTTGCATGTGCATGCAGTGAGCACTGGCACTCTCTCCTGGATGGTGATTCCAAGAGACATCAGTTGCACCCCTTCAGAAACTGCTGCAATTCTTCATCTCCTTTTTGCTGAAAAACTCTTACTTATCCTTCAAAGTCCTGGTGAAATATGACCTCCTCTGAGATGCCACCTCCTTCCTCACTGCCTCCCCAAGAATTAACAGCTTCCTCTTCCAATCTCTGTTAGCATACACTTCAATTAAACCAGCAATCGTGTGTCCTTCTATTTTACTTCTTTTTCCCAAAACTGTACAATTTGAGTGTGAAGATCAAGTCTGAGCTATCTGGGTATCTTAACATATTCACCCATTCATGTAATTTCTATTTACTGAGCACCTGCTCTGTGGCAAGCACTGTTCCAGGTACCTGGGATACAGAAATTTAAAAATAAACAACAAAAAACTGGATTCCTACTTTCTTGATTTTAATAGTGGGGGGGGCAGTCAAGAGGTAACAGATAAAAACAAACAAATAAGCATATAATATGGCAGTGGTGATAAATACAATGAAGGAAAATAGAGCCGAGTATGGAATAGGAACAAAGTGGGGGTGGAGGGGGTCAGGAAAAGACCTCTCTGATAAAATGGTATTTGAATGTGGATGTTGGATAAAGTGAGGGGATGATGCATAGGATATTTGGGGGAAAGCAATCTGGGCAAAAAGAATCACATGTGCAAAGGCCCTGAGGTGAAAGCATGCTGGTGTGTTCAGAGAACAGCAGGAAGCACACAGTGTGTGCCCAGCTCATGGTTGATTTAATGGTTCATGACTGCGGGATCCACCCACAAACCCCTTCTGATTTGGCTGAGCTTCTTCTCATCCTGTGCACATCTCTATCACTGTACTTGTCATATGATACTATAGTTACTTGCAAGGTAATCAAGGGGAGGGACTGTGTCTTTTGAACATTTTGTGTTTGAACTCAGTCCCCATTCCGTTCTATGTGCTCAAGGTGTCCCTTAAACTGAAATCCTCATTATTCTCCATCTAAAACTTGGTAAATTAGAGATCAAATCACAGAAAGGGTCCATTTGAAGTGCACACTTGCTACAATGCACCTTGGCTTGTCAATTAAGGTGAACCTGGATGCTGAGGAATAGCTTCAGATTTCTTGATGGCAATGACCATTCTCGGGTGAAACTAGGACCTCTTTGGGGAGTTACAGTCCTAAAATGTGTACCCTTTACTCTCATGGGCATTGAATTAGCTCCAGTAGCTGAAAAAATTCTACAGATTGGCCAGAGTGAACTTTTGGTGCTAAAAAACAATGACGTATTACAACCTTCACAGATGAACACAGCCTTTAGTCCCCTAGAAGCCACCAGTGTTCTCAATCTCATCCTAGAGCAGAAGCAGCAGCTGCTCGGGTATGGACTCAAATTTGGGCCTAAGTGATTACATTTTATGGTGGTAGCAGATGACAGCATGTTCCAGGAAAAGATGTCATGAGCCTTCACATATTTAGTAAGGACATTTGGGGTTTCAAGGACAATAGTGTTTTGTCTAGACAGCTCTCTCTACCCTTCCTCTGGGAAATTGTATCTTTCTTACTCTGAATATATGTCTGAGGGGAGGAAGAAGCTGGCAGTCACAGTTCCCTTAGTTACAGAGTCAGCGACCCCATGAATTAGGTATCATTAACCTCTCCATTCTATGAATGGATAACTTGAGGTTCAGCAAGATGAAGTTTGTGCTAAAAAAAAATCACCAAGCTATAAAGCAATAGGGCCAGGAGTCAAAGTCAGTTCTTTGTGATTCCAGGGCCGTTGTTCTTCACTGGAAATGACAGGTAACAGAGCAGCAGCAGGGCAGGGGGAGGGGCAGACAGGCACTGGAAGTTGCCATCAAGACCACATGGTCCCAGTAAGCTTGGATCCCCAGAGATCAGACAACCTGGAGCCAGGGACTCAACAGCAGCCCATTCTCCCTTCTCTTCTCTTATATTTGCTCTGTGCTAGGAGGTCTCAGTTCCTTTCATGAGGCTGAAATTAGGGTCTCCAGGAGTTCTGAGTACACATTCTCTCAACTTCATCATCCAAGAAGAAAGCTCCAATTAGATAAATCCCAGAAAAATCCCCGATTTTCCCAAGCCAAGAACAATCACTGTCGACAGGGGGTGAGGCCCCATGATTGGCCCCATTAGGTTGGGAGGGTGGGATACCGGGAATGACAGCCTTTACTGGAACCTCATGGAACTCTAGGTGTTGAGTGGAGGAGGAGCAGCTCCCTGAAGAGAATGGGGGTATAGCAAGGACATGTCCCCACAGGAACTGCTGGGACCTAGGCAGCCACACCAATAGTATCTGCTTAAGCTCCAAGACATTTTGCCCTCACCAATCCAACTCCCATCCCTCCCCAGAGGGAACAAATCTACTAAACCCATTCATTTTGAGAAGTAAAGCAGTTAAGGGGTCCGGGCTCTCTCCCATGTTAATGCGGGGTGTGCAGAAGGGTGGAGGGAAGGGGTCTTCGTTATGGAGAACAGGAAGAGAAACCAGACTAATACTATTAACTGGGCTCTGTATTAGTCAGGGTTCTCCAGAGAGACAGAACCAATAAGATATGTTATATATATATATGTGAGAGGGAATTTATTAGAAGAATTAGCTCACACAATTGTGAAGAGAAGTCCCACGATAGACCATCTGCAAACTGGATGCTGGCAGCCCAGCTCAGTCCAAGTCTGAAGGCCTCAGAACCAGGGAAGCCGATGATGCCATTGATTTAAGATTTTGGTACCAGAGAAGTGGGTTGTTGCTTATAACAAATACTCGAAAATGTGGAAGCGGCTTTGGAACCGGGTGTTGAGGAGAGGCTGGAAGAATTTGAAGGAGCAAGCTAGAGAAAACCTAGTTGCTGGTGGGAGTTTAGAAGACAAGAAAAGTAGGGAAAGTTTGGAACTTTTTAGAGACTAGTTAAGTGGTGGTGAGCAGAAATCTGATAGAAACATGGACAGTAAAGATCATTCTGAGAAGATCTCAGATGTAAATGAGAAGGACTTATTGGAAACTGGGGCAAAGATCACCTTCGCTATAAGGACTGCATTGTGCTCATGCCCAAAAATTTTATGGAATGTGGAACTTCAAGGTACTGACCTGGATATTTGGCCAAAGAAATTTCTAAGCAGCAAAGCATTAAGGAAGCTGCATGGTTACTTGTAACAGCCTACGCTGAGTTATGGCAGAAAAGGCATGAAGCAAAGCTAGAATTTATAATCCAAAAGAAAGCAGAGGGCAAAAAATTGGAAAATTTTCAGCCTGGTCATGAAAGCAAGGGTGTAGCACAACAACTGTTTATTAAGCAGATTAGCATAGAAGAGAGGGATTATGAAGGGAAGGGAGAAAAGACCATGAAGGCATTTCAGAGGCTGCCTTTTCCATTACAGGCCTGGAGGCCCAGGGAGACAAAATGGTCTCAGGGAACAGCCTGAGGTGCCCTCCACAGCATCACTGCACCAGCACCCTAACTGCTTTGGCTGCTCTGCCGTTCTGCCATGTGGGACCCCTGGATCACTGTCATCACCACCAAGGCCTTCACCAGATGCATTACATGGACTTTGGGCTTCCCAGCCTCCAAAACTATAAGCAATCAATTTTGTTTTCTTACAAATCACCCAGTTCCAAGTATTGTGTTATAAGCAACAGAAACAGACTAATACCATCTTCCATTCTGGAACTCTGCATAGTTCATCTCTAATCCACACAGAAAGGTCAATAGTAGTGTCCCATTTTGCACATGAGGAAAAGGAGATTGAGAGAAGCGAAGCTGATTTCCTTGGGCCACACAGGCAATACATGGGGCAAGCAGGTGAATTAAGCTTTTCTTTTCACATTGGTGGCACTACCACAGGTGAGGAATTTCCCCAGTCTGCAGAACCTCTCCCCAACAGCACTTGTACACTGGCCTAAAGGTAGGGTACCCACCCCGGCGGTAAGCTTCTTATTTAATATTTTTCAGGATTCTCTTCCCACCATCTGTAGATGTCTGCTTAGACAGTCATAGTCTGCCTGAAATCCAGACACATCAGGTAAAATGACCAGAGTCACTGGGTGATGGACTTTTCCTTTGTGCCTTTTGGTCTAGAGGTGGCAAAACACATTACAAGTTATTATAACAGGATGTTAACCAAGCCTTCTTGTCAACATGGAATTAATTGACAACTGGTACTCTTAGATAGAGAGGAGGTAGTGCTAACGATCATTCTAGAAAGGGACACTTCTCCCCTAGGCTTATTAACAGGCAGCAGAAGTGACCCCTCTATAATCAATCACCACCCCCACCCCGGACACTACTTATAAGGAGAGCACTGGGGAGTAGAAAGAAAGTAGGGATCATGGGACAGATCTGTGTGGCTTTGTGGTGAGCATAGGGTCCCTAGAGAGACTAAACCCCTTGTGTCCCCACAAAAGATGGGGAGATAGAAGTGCTTTCTCCTGTTCACACCAATAGGGAGGAATAGTCAGGAAAAGCATACATGCAGATTGGGGTATCTACAAGAACACTTCATCTCCTTCCCTGGATCTTTCTAATATGGGCAACAGGCAGAGGGAAACTTGTTTGGAGAGTGCTTGAGAGAACTTGCAAATGTCTCCTGAAGGTGAGGGGCACATATGAGCATCTTCATCATGCATGGAGTAGGAGGCTTAGAAGAGGCTCAGATGAAGAGTGCCCAGGAAGAAGAGGAGGCACCTCCACCAAAGAACAAGGAGCTTGGAGTTTAGAGGAGGAGGCAGAAACTGTGGAGTTGCCCAGGGATCCCCAAACTAAGAGAAGAGATGCCCCCTCAAAAAGAATGTTGGGGACCTGAACTGCTGGTGGAGTTGGCAGGAGATAAGGCCACCCCTGAAAAGTCTTCAGCAGTGGAGATGAAACCAAGCACTGCCCCCCAAAGAAACCACATCCACTGTCTACACAGAGATGGCCACATCAGAAAAGACCTCAAGCTTCAGACAGAGCCAGATTGAACCAAAGGGAAATCAAGGCCACCCCACCAACATGAGAGTCATGTAAGTTGATCTCTGCTTCCCATCCCTCCCCACTTCCCCAGTGTCGCTAGAGATAGAAGATGGAGGAGGAAGAAGGGAAATGGAAAGCCCATGCTCTCTCTCCATCCAAGTCCTCTCAGCCACAAGTCTAGACAGCAATGGCAAAGGAGAAATCACAGCATTGAACAGAAGATTGGTGTTTTTAACAGGACCTGGCTGCATTTAAGCACTGGATGTGACCAGAAAGTTATGGGATCTGTCAAGATAAATTAAAGTTTGAGAAAGACAGATAACACAGGGCACAGCAATGAGAGGGGGGAAATGTCTTGTATTTGTATCTCTACTGCACAGAGTGTTCTCAATGAGCCACTTACATTTGGATTCTCTTAACTGAAATATTTGTCCTAATCCTTTGAGCCATTCAGAGCTCATTTTTATGTGTCCTTTTAGGGATGAGAAACAAGACCAGAGCCCTCTGTCTCTCTCTGCTTTGCCTGTATCTGTTTAGCTCATTGTCCTGTAGAGTACACAGGCTCTCTCTGGGTGGCTGAAAACAAGGCCACTATTTTCTCCAACTTAAATCCTCCCTGTTCCATAACCCCAGGGACTGGGGCGGGGGGACGCCCTTCTCCAACTCCACCTGAAAAATCTCAAGGAAGGGCTTTGATTGGCCTTGCTTGAGTCACGTGATTCCCCCACCCAAAAGATCAGAGTCTTGTGATTGACATCACCCACCATCATGTGTTTGGATTGGGGAGGTGCAATGCCCAAGAACAAGGGTGCACAGAGGAGGAAGAGACAAAGTGCTACAGATGGCCCTCATGATACTAACGTGCATCTTAAATATGCACAGTTTTCATTCTTCTGACATGTGGGAATTCTTGTTTCTCCACATATTTTAAAAGATAGTTTAAATTATGTGGGGCTTTTTAAAATTCCCTTTAACAGAATCAAGCGATTGTGAAAGAGAATAAAAATGAGTGATTGCAATTTCCACGTTTCAGTTTCCTCATCCTTAAATATTATAAAGGCCCATTTGTAAATGAGACCCTCTCTTTGGTCATTCCTTTTTTCCTTGGACAATAAAAAGATTAAAAAGTCATGTGGGGCTGCCCAGTTAGCTCATTTAGTTAGAGGGTGGTGTTATAACACCAAGGTCAAGGGTTCGGATTCCCATACGGGCCAGCTGCAAGAAAAAAAAAAATCATGTGGCTAGTGTCTACTGTTTGAACAGCACAGATTATAGAACATTTCCATCATTCCAGAAAGTTCTATTGGACAGCACTGATTTAGATGCTTAACAGAGGCCAAAAGCTCAAGTAGACTGAACCAAGAGCATGTTGGTGACAAGCAAGACAGGTATAG
This sequence comes from Cynocephalus volans, assembly GCF_027409185.1. NCBI lineage: Eukaryota > Metazoa > Chordata > Mammalia > Dermoptera > Cynocephalidae > Cynocephalus > Cynocephalus volans. The sequence continues at coordinate 52,352,958 of NC_084470.1, forward strand.
AACTAGGAAGGACCAAATGCTGGAAAGAGAGCCAGGCAGTTCTCTGTGGGCTTAGCTCCAACTGGGCTGGCTACTTCTTCCTAGGCAGGAATCAACGTCCAGTCGTGGAAGGAGGTGCGCAGGGACAGCTGGCTGGAATGAGGAGAGCAGCAGATTTGCCCTGCACATTCCTTTCCCAGGGCAAGACCTCACACTTTGGGGTTCAAACTTGTCAAGGGAAAAGCAGAAACAAGCAGTCTTTCAACATCTTTCAATTTTGTTTTTTCACAAATTTTTTGAGGTCCCTCATAAAAAGAAAACAAAGTCACTTAAGCAATTCTTTCTGGAGAATTCTCAACCTTCTTCCTCTCTCTTTGTAGATTTTCTGATCAGGATGAAGCCAAGAAAATAAGATCTGGAAGGAGTTGGGCTAAATATTCAACCCAAAGCACTCCTTTTTGTAGATGTGCCAGAATTCAACCATTCTCCTATGGGAAGCATGTTTGCGTTGTCCTAGTTATCTTTGCTTACCTAGTCCCTGACATGGTGTCTGGTCCAGAATTGGTCTTGTGAGAATATTATTAAATTAATTAATTACTCTCCAGGCAGTTACTTAAGGAAACATAAGGTTGCCCAGGAAAATGTTCATCTGTTAAATGTGGGCAAGAGGAAATAACGAGTATCAAGATAAATCATTTAAGCCAGTGGCTGCTGTAGCACAGCATCACAAGTGCTGGTTCTGATGCTTGTTTAGGTTCTGCTGGTAACTAGCTGTGCTGCTTGGGCCTAGTTTCCTTATCTGTAAAATGGAGGGACTGAATTTGATGTGCACCATGGCCCTGTGCAGCTCTAAAATTCTGTGCATGTGACACCTGGCCATTCCTTCTTTGACCTAGAACACATGCATTTTCTTTTTTCTAAAAGAGTATGAGAGATATTTCTGCTTTCTTTTGTGCAGATAAGGGAATTTATGAAGAGGGATTAATTAACCCCTTCCCTCATCAAAGGTGAGTTTGGGACCATCCCCAGTCCATCTGGGGCCAGTTTAAGTGACCTATAATTAAGTTGTAAAACTGCTCATGATTATGCAGTGAGACCACATGGCAGGGAAGAAGTGCCCCTAACCCCACAGGAAAACTGGAAACATGCCTGATGGTGGATTTCTCAAAGTAGCGGGGGAAGAATGTGGGGCTCTGAAAAATGAGTTAATTCATATAGTCATAGAATTGCGGTCGAGAAATTAAAAAAGAAAAAAGACCAAGGAAATGGGCACCTTCAGGTAGGTAAGCCAAAAAATGAAGCAGAAAACAATATGTGAAACTACCTACATACCCTATTACACCCTGTACCTTACCCATTTATAACTACTTACATGTTTATGGTTTTCAAAAAAAAAAGCTAGTGAGTTCAGTATCCTCATCCTCACTTTACAGGTGAGGAAATTGAAGCCAGGAGAGGTTCACTTTGATTCATTCATATTACTGAGAGCTTACTAAGTGCCAGGCACTGCTCCAGGAATAAGTCGCACAGCAGTGCATGTGGCAGACATGAAATTTACAGCCCAGGAGGGCTGTCAGATGCTGGAAAAATGGCTAGCCAAACCACTATTTAATTATAATGATGCAAAGTTCTACAAAAGGAAAAGTCTAGGGTACTCCCTGGGGTACAAGCAAATAGTATGTGCAACTACCTAACCTGGTGCAGGGGTCAGAAGAGAGCTCTGAGGAAGGAGACAGGGACCTGAAGTATGTGCAGGAAGTAGCCAGATCAGGAGACTGGAGGAAGGAGGGGAGGTCTCAGGAGGGGAGGTCTCAGGAGTGGAGCTTGTCAATCATAGCCTCAGGAAGTTTCCCCTGCCCCACCCTCCCAGAGGGCCTCTGCTAGTCCCTTTACAGGATCCAGTTTCTCTTTCCCAGCCCTTAGCTAGTTTGCAATTATTCATTTGTTTTTGTAATTATTAGATTAATGCCTGCCTTCCATATTAAGCATGAGCTACAGGAGAGCAGGTACCATCCCTGCTTTTGGTCACTGCTCTATCCTCAGCACCTAATCCAGAACTGGGACAGAGAAATGCCCAGTAACTATTTGTTGAGTCAGTAAACGAACAAAGCTGACAAGTGTGAGAAATCTTGTGATTAAAGAAGAACAGATAAATAGGTAATAACAACAACTTGACCTCTGGTTAGTATGGGGTCTTCAGCATATTGCCTGACACATAGTGTTTACACTCTAAATGGCAGTTATTATTTAAAATAACTACAAATAACTTAAAGCTATAAAAAATACCTGAAGTTTTTCTTCTTTTCTAACCCTATGTTGGTTATCCCCATTTTGGGGTGAGAGAAGTGATATGACTTGCTACAGTCACACCACCAGAGCCCTCAGCCTGATGCTCCATTCTAATACCCCAGCTGCCCCTGAAAAAGAGGCACCCAGCAGGGCAGTGCTTTCACCCACAGCACCTCACCTATCATGAGCTTTTATTACTGAACTTTGAAAATCTACACATCACCTTCTGTTTTTTGTCTGTACCATCTAGATGATTATTTGCTTGATATTTTTCTTTAAATGTATTATGTTGAAACGTTCAATGAAAAGCACACTATCACTTTTTCTTAAACAGTGAAGAACTGCAATAAACACAATGAAAACAAAAACATCATGACTAAATTCAGATGTTAGCACGTGAGAAAGGATCTTAGCCTGGGGTCTGCTCTCTCTGTGTTAAAATGAAAAAAATACTAAAGGAACTTCTTTAGTATGGAGAAAAATGCTCCCAGATGGAAGGAAGGAAGTGCAAGAGGAAATGCAGAGCACCTAAGAAGGTAAAGACAAAAACTATTGACTGCTTAAAGCAAGAATAATAATAACATATAACACATGTAGAAGTATAATATATGCTGACCTGAGCAAAAAAGGCAGGAAAGGGATAAATGGATTTAAATTGTTGTAAGGGACTGACATTGCTCGGGATATGGTAAGAGTACTAATTTAAAGTAGACTGCAATAAGTTGAGGATGCGTATTGTAAATACTAGAGTAACCACTGAAAGGATGATAGTACAAAGCACAACAGAAAAGTTCATACAGGAGATAAAGTGGAAGGGGAAAAAGGGAAATCAGCGAAGGTGTGTTAGGAAGGTAAAAAAAACACACCAGTACAAACCCAAGACTTCAGTAGATCTGAAAGAAACTTAGAAAGAAAATAAGCTTTGAGCTTTTGATTTAATATTGTCTAATGCTGTATCCATGGCCCACCCAAAACAGGCCTCCTCTTACTCCCAAGAAAGCTGATCCACCCAATGGATATGACAAGGAGGCCATTCCATTACTAAGAACAGTGCGTGGAATCATCACATGTCCATTTCCTCCTCACTTTTCTCATGGGACAAATGAGCTCTACATGAAGATCCTGACCAGAGGCCCTTCCTTCAAACCAACACTTCTCACGGGGGGTGATTTTGCCCTCTAAGGGCATTTGGCAATGTCTGGAGACATTTTTTGTTGTCATAACTTAAGGGAGGGGGGCTGCTACAGGCATCTAGATGCTAGGACTGCTGCTGAACATCCTACAATACACAGAACAGCCCCAAACAACAAAGAATTATCTGGCCCAAAATATCAGTAGTGCCAAGGTTGAGAAACTCTGCTTTAGGGCAAAACTAATCACAACACCAAACTGGAGTCTTGAGTTGAAGCCAAAAGGAGAAGAGCTGGCAAGATGAATGTACATGTCATGAATTCCACACTAGGATCAAAGTTTTCAGTCCCACTTCCCTGGACTACAATCAAATGCTTCATTTAACACTGAGGCTCTCATCAGAGAGTTTGGTAACTGATTCTAGAGCACAGGAAAAGCTCTAGTTTCACAAAGCTGAAATCCTGGAAATTAGGTAAGGGTCTTTCCTAACATCAAACCCCAGAGAGACAGCACTGAGTTATACAATGTAGAGATGCTAGGATGAGTGAATAAGTGGCCTCCCTAACCATAGAGGACTCTGTGGTCAACCTTGTGCCTCGGGCAGTTTCTCAGGGATGTCTGAGTTGCTTTACCCACCTTCACTTGACTTGGTTGTTCAAGGCACAGCTTGGTGAGTTTTTCTCTTTCCTTAGCATCTGCCTATCATACCTCCCAGGACTCATCTGTGAATTGCCACCAGGTACAGCTGCTGCCCTTGCCTCCCTCCTTTGCCGGAGCAGAGGTTTCTGGAGCCAATGTGTTTCCTCCACAGCTGCGTGAAGCCTCAGGGCACGCTGCCCTCCTGTATCCTGCTGACAGCCTGGGTTCTGCAGAGCCTCAGAGGCAAGAAAGCCCAGCTCTCTGGAGACCCGCTGCTCCCTGCCGGGCATCTCCAGGGATTCAGGGCAGGCAGAGAATTCTCTCAGGGGCATCTCCGCAGCAGCCCAGGCTTCCTTCCTACGTGATGGTGGTATGTGCAGGGGGAGAGAGAGGGAGTGGGGCAGCCATATGCAAGTCCAGGGAAGCAGGGAGAGGAGGGCTGATAATCCTCTAAGAATGCTAATCTCCACAGCCTCTAGCCCTGCACAGAATTTCCCCACTGCTTCTTCCAAACTTCTCCAAAAGCATAAGTTTTGGAGGTGCAGTCTGGGCCCTCTGAGGACCCCCGTGGGGGAAGTGCACATCCATGCTGAGGCAGGGTCTGATTTGTCACTCAGATGAATTGATGTCAGAGCCATTACTGGGTTCGTGGTAAGTTTTGTCTCCCTGGGTGGCTTATCCACAGCTGCTGCTAATCACCACAGTGCAGACCTTGCCCTGGCTTCAACTGCTCACAAAGCCCAGCCAACTCTACCCCTTGATCTCACTCATATCAGTTCTCGTCCCCCCCTCTTCATCCCATTGCCCTGTTTTGGTCTAAGTGGGTCATCTCTTACACCTTGATAACTGGAGAGTCCCCTACTGGTCTCCCTCACCTCCTCCCTCCTGACTATATGGCCCTCTGTGGACACCTGTGGGTTTTTCAGAAACAGTTCTGTTCACCCTCCTGCTTAAAACACTTGACCTAGTTTCCAGAAAACTCCAGATTCCTTGGTGCTAGACAGAAGATCCTGCTAGAATCCAGCTGCTCCTTTTCTCTTGAGGTCCCCTCTGATCAGTCAAGCCCCCAGGGAGGGTGATCATTAGATGAGTCAGTCACAGAGAAAGAAAAACCTTCTGGCCCCGTGGCTTTGCTTATTTTAAAAGCCATCCAGGCTGAGGCAGCCATCCACATGCAGGGAGCCCAGTCAGAGTTGAAGGCATGGCTCCTGTCTCTGGAGGGCAACAGCAGGTGCTGCCAGCCCAAATCCCTAGCTCATACTCCCTGCACCCCTCAGGAGAGCATCTTTCAGGATTCCAGTCTCTTGTCAGGCTTATGACTCTCTTCCCCAATAACATATGAGTAACGGGGTAATGATTGATGCTCCCTGAGCTCCTACTGTATGTGCTGGGAACTGTGATAAGCCCTTTACCTGCTGTCTCATTTAATCTTCACAGCAGCCCTACAAGGCAGTGCAATTATTATCCCCATTTTGCAGATGACCAAACTGAGATCCAGAGGTCAAGTAGCTTGAAGCTCACGCAGATGGAAAAGGGCAGAGCAGAGATTCATAATTGCAGGCATGCCCTAAACCACTTGGCCATACTGTGGCCTAGGTTCAGGTGGGGAGCTGAAGCTGCTTCAAAGTTCAGAACGGGTAGAGTACTTTACAGCATGTTACTTATTCGTCTGTGTATACTTTCAGCTCGTGTTGGCAGCTTCTGATTTAGCACTTCTTTTGAGAAGATGTTTTCACTCCCTTTGAGGATTTATGCATCTTATTTAATAGAAAGGATTCAGAAGAATCTTGATGGTGAGTTGCAGCTTGGCCTACCAATTCTGCAACAATCCTGGAAGTCTTGGCCAAATTTGGGGAGAAGAAGAGAAAATTCTACTTGGTCACCCTAATCTCAGAGGCAGCAGGCAGGGAATCTTGGTTCAGAAAGTAACCTATACCCTGAAAGGAACGAGTTTGATTATAAATTTAAACCCATTGCAAGGGCTCCTCCAGGGACTGGAGGGAGTGTTCTGGCATCTCAGAGACAGTAGCTGAGGTATGTGTGCTCTGTCTTTCCCCTCCGATGTGGAGAAAGCCTCATCACCTCCTGCAGAAGAGAGGAGGCGAGACCATGGCCCAAAGGATGCTGGATGGCGAGGGTCTCAGCAGAAGTTGCCTAAGAAAAGTGGCATTAGACGTGAAAACCTGAACTTGAGAACAAAGAAATTTCCCATGGGCAGCTGATTTCCTTAAATAGCTAATTTCTCAAGCTGCCCTTCTCATCCTTGCAACTGTTCCTCACCTATTTTGAAAACGTACAGCAGAGGTTATTGAGGACCTACCTCTGAGGATGCAGCTGCTTTTTTCAAAGTGGTAACACAGAATTCAACATGCTTAATTCTCCCCTCCCTGCATAGTACAGAGGAGCTGTCCCTGAGGATTGGAGCTGTCAGGAGGTGAACCCAACTTCAGGGCAGTCCATGTGGGGTGTACGTGCATTCCTGGCATTTGGGAGAATAGCCTTCCCTCAAGATTTATGGGCTTCATTTTATGTTTCAATGGTTTCTGTCAAAATTTCAAGAGGCACCAGTGACTGATGGGAAGCAAGAAAAAGGAAGAATACTCCAGGTGGTAGAAATAGCACCGATGAAGTCTGCGTAGACGTGAACAAGCATTTGTTCAGCAAATGTTTACTGTGCATCTGTCGTATATTTTTGATGATTCCCAGATACAAGAGTCTGGGCCCACAGCCCTCTTAGGACACTCTTGAGGCTCTTGCAATGTCTGGCCTCTCTGGAAGGCCTGTTGCCATTTCTTCCAACTGCGGAGCAGAGTGGAGCCCCAGTTGATGCCAACCTCTCCCCAGCCAGCAGTGAAGCTTCAGAAAAATTGAGCCTGGGAGCTGACCTAGGACAGCTGATCTTTGCTCTTTCCTGGTTCTAAATCCTGCACATCCCCAAATCCCTGGCAGAGTCACACGCCTGTTTAGACATGACTTTGGCCCTGCTAATGTCTGTGCATCTTCACCTCTCTGAAACCAGGACCTTCTTTCTAAAGGCCACCTAGAGCTTCTTGCCAAACAGCTGAGAAGCCCGGTCTTGAGGAGCATCCACAGCAGCCACTCAGGCCATTTTCACTTCCCACACTCAGCCTCCTTTGAAATAAATGCATTCAATGCAAAGGTCCAAAAAGGATGAAGCAGTTGTTTTTAAATGCTGATTTTATGCCCCTCTCAAAGGCACTCTTTTGTTCTGTTTAATTTTTACATCAGATTGGTGATAACAAACTCTAGGGCAGATTCATCAAAGGAAACTGATAATTACTGACTCTGTACATTTTATTTTGTTCATTATTTTGTTAACACCCAATTCTGTAAAATACTCATGAATGGGCTGGAAACTGGCATAAAAATTATGAGCAATAACAAGATGATTTTGCATTGAAATAGGTTTATTACCTGACGGCTGCAGTTAAGTGTGTGGAACTTACTTTGTGTAGGCAGCAACATCCAGCAACAAACACTTTATAACCAAAGGACTGGGCTATATTTGCTTTGCAGAAAAGCCTCCTCTTGTCCAGGCTGGGATTCCTGATGGGTGGAAAACAGTAGACTTCTGGAGAAGTCAGAGAGTAAGCCTAAGGCAGCACCAAAAATGACATCCAACCAATCGTTAGGGTGGCACCCTGGAAGACCCCACAGTCACTGAGAGTAGCAGAAAGTGTGCACATCTGTTGATTCATTCCACATTTATCTATGAAGGATTTCTTATGTGCCCAGTCCTCAGTAGAATTCAAATGTATATAAGTAGTGGGTGTTTGTTACTTGTGGATGCCTCCCAACATCTTTAAACACCCTTCCTGTCTTTGCAGAAGTTCCCTAATTTATCATGCTTCCCAAGGTGGAAGCTGGAATCCCTCTTGCCCAATCACCCTTGCTGCTAGGGTGCAGGCTTAGGCCCTACTGATCTGACATGCTCACATGAGACTGACTGGGATACTAGTGTCGTGAAGTTGGTGCCACAGGGAACCCATTCTGCTGAGCATAGCAGCACATTATTCTAAGTAGAATTCAAACCCCAGACTCAGAGGAGTGAACACAATATTTGTGCCCAGGGGTATATTCCTGGGAGCAGATCTGTGATAGAATCTTGCCACTATTTTTGGTCACTGAGCCTTAAGATCTATTCCTCTGTCGCTCTCAGAGTTTCTGTGAATTATCTAATATTCTTGAACAAATTCCTTTTCTTCATAAACTGGTTAGAATGAATTTATAATGTTTACAACTGGGAACCCAGACTGTGATCATAGTTCTATAAAAGCTGCAAGTGACAGAAGCTGAAAGGAAATTTGCTGAGTTTTGTAACCAAAAAAATCCAGGAGGAGTATCAGTAGCTTCAGGCATGGTCTAATTCAGGGGCCAGGATTGGCTACATAATTTGCAGGGCCCAGTAAAAAATAAAAGTGTAGTGTTCTTTCTTAAAAATTGTTAGGAATTTTAAGATGACAATGTAAGAGCATTAAAACAAGCATGGGGCCCTTCTAAACTCTAATCCCTGTCTCACTACACAGGTTGCAGGTCCATAAAACCAGCCCTGCCAGGGGCTCAAACAATGTCACCAGAACTCCTGTGTCTTTCTCTCTCTACCTCTTGGCTCTGCTTTTTGGGGGCATTGACTTCATTCCCAAGCCAGCTTTCTCTGCATGGTGGCTAATAGAGTTGGGATGTGTTGTCCCACCAAAACTCATGTGGAAATCTGATCCCCAATGTGGCAGTGCTAGAAGCTGTTTGAGTCCCAGGGGCGGATCCCTCATGATGGATTAATGCTCTCCCTAGGTAGGGGGATTAATGAGTGAGTTCTCACTCTATTAGTTCCCACAAGAGCTGGTTGTTTAAAAGAACCTGGCACCTCCCCTCCCTTTCTCTCTCTCTCTCTCTGCTTCCTCTCTCTCTTGCTTCCTCTCTCCATGTTATCTGCTTGTACCCACCAGCTGCTCGCCACTCTCCGCCATGAGTAGAAGCAGCCTGAGGCCCATGCCAGATGCAGATGTCCCAGAATCATAAGCCAAATAAACCTCTGTTCTTTATAAATTATCCAGTCTCAGGTATTTCTGTTATAACAACACAAAATGGAATAATGGCCCTTAGCAACTCCAAGCTTTAAGTGCAGCAGAAAGAGAGAGGGTCTCTTTTTTAAAATTTCCAAAAAAGGGTCTAAGAATTTGGTCTGATTAGTCAAGCCTGGATCACATACCCATTATGGAAGGTGGAGTCATCCCCACTAGAGTCGTGTGACCTATATTAGCAAAAGGGAGAATGGATGGTGAGCAGGTAAAAGCCACAGAGGAGACCACTGCTCAAGGTATACCTGCTCTCAAGATGCTTATAAATTAGTAGGAAATATGACCTCATAAGAAAATGTGACAGAGAGAGTTAATGTTCATCAACATGTGCCCACTTATTTCCAGCCTCCCTTCAGTTAGGTTTGGACCTGTGCAAGTTCTGAATTGAGAACCAACACAGTTAAAAACTAGTGTCCCTCCCCCATCACTCTCCTCTCCTTGGAGGCCACATGATCCAGAAGCATAGTTTTAAGGTAGAAGGAAGTACCCAATCAGCATTGCATGATACATAAGTAGGAAACAACTTATTTTTTGAAATAAGCCATTGATATTTCTGATTTTGCTTATTACTCCAGGAAAGTATAACCTATTCTAATACAGTACATTGGAGAAGACAGAGAAACTAAGACTTCCCTGAATCTTGGTGTTCCCTAACACTACTTGCTGGGAGCCTAAAGGAGAACTGTGGATTGATATGGTCAGGAAAGAAATAAGGTATTGAAACATAGGCAGGATTTGAATAAGCAGGGAAAAGGGTCATCCCAAGGGGAGATTTGTGTGAATAAATTGTGCCTCATGAGCCCATGACCCTTGTGATATTATCCTAATATTATTCTTTCATAGATTTAACATATTGTAAATTGCAGGTTCATCAATGCCTCTACTGGGATGTGCAGGATCAGGAGAATGTGTGCAGACAACCTCTCTGTGCTAGTAGTTCCAAATAGCCAAGCTCTCGTTGCATCACCTCAAAGAGCATGCCTCTCAGCTGGACTGGGGAAAAGCAGGACATGCCCAGAAGTGCACTTCCATCTCAGGTCTGCCAAGTAGCATCCCCCAAAGGCCAGTCTCATGTCATAAAAGATCTGGGAACAAATTCAGCTCCATATTCTGCATATTGCATATTAAAGACTTTGAGGATTCCCACAATGAAGAAACCTATTAATTTTGACTACATGTTTTCCAAACTGATCAGACCACCGCAACTCTTTTTCCCATAACACTGTCAAAGGATGCTATGGACACTGCTGCACTTCCTTCGTATAACAGAAAGGTCAAGTGTGACAAAATGGTATAGATGTTAAGTACCTGGAGTTTAGACCTATCAGCCACTACAAAGCCAGAAAGATAGTTATAGTAAATGCTCAGCTAATTTCCTATTCAAACTGGGATAAATCTCAAAGAGAAAGAGAAGGAAAGGGGAGAGGAGGAAGATCTTGTTGTCCATTTGGAATGCCCTTTGTTGCAAGTAGCAGGAACAAGATTAACTTATCTTAAACAAATAGGAGACATTTTTTTCTCCCATAAGAAAGATCAAGATCTCAGGACAAGTGCTTCTGGCTTTCTCTTGACCTCTCCCTTGTGGTCATATGGCTGCCCTGGTTCCAGGCCTCACATCTGTGTTCAAGGTAGGAGGAAGGGCAAAGGCATGATGCCAGTTTCCTCTGTTTATTCAATCAAGAAAGTAACAGCTTTCCCAGGAGTCCTTAGCAAACAATTTCTTCCATCTCACTGGATCTAACTATGTCATAGCTGAAGGGAGTTTAGGAAAGTGGGTCTGGCCTATCTCAGTGTAGGTAAGGGAGGGAGGAATAGATGTTGGTTAGTCAACAATGTCTGCCACATTCTGCTTCCAAATGTAACCAGAAAGACTCAGAATCTGCACCAAGATAAATTATTTCTGTACATTAAGATCTAGCTGATGCTATCTTTGTTTTAACTTTTTATTGAAGTAAAATAAACAGAGAAAAGTACGTGTATCAAAATTGTACAGCTTGCTGAATTTTCACAAAGTAAACACACTCATGAAACAACACCTAGTTTAAGAAAAAGGGCATTCCAAGCTCCCCCAGAAAACCCTTCATGTCCTCCTCCTGGAGGTAGCCATTCCCATTACTTCCACAGCATAGATCAGTTTTATCTTTTTTTACTCTGTAGTTTTGAGTAACAGAGGCTTAGCACCTTCTGAGATGTACTTTGTACCAGTACAGCAATTTTCCCTGCTACAACAGATGTTAAAAGGGAGTGGTATGAAATATGAAAGATGTTGAGGGCTAGATCCTAAAACATCATATGGTCAGTACCACTGTAAATGAGAAACAAATGTACTGTCATTCATTTGCACATTCACATTTGCACTAACCAGGTCCTCAAGTGCTGGGAAGAATCACTATTATTAATTAAATACATCCCTGATGCCAGTCATTCTGAAGAGCATTGCAGAGTTGCCCGTGAAAAAAGCAGCTCAACTGCAAATCAACTCCAATACCTCTCCTAGGGGCTCATATTAGGAACTCTCATTTGTTTTCCCCATCCTGAAATCTTTCTCCATCAGCAGTTCCTCGGGTCTCTCGTTTCTCAGTTTATCCTGCTCTGGAAAGTCATTGCCCCTCTTTATGAAGTGCCTTCAGAGTCCCCAAAGTGAATTTTATTTAAGCCAGGCTTTCTTACTTTCTTTCTTCTATGAAAGACTATGCTTTCTTTCATAGAGAACATATGCTCTAAATTTGCTAAGTCCTATGAAACTCCAATCAGTTGAACGTTGACAATCACATAAACTTTTTTTTTAAGTAGAAGAAAATCATAGTCACTATTTACTTACACTGTGTTAAGCATGTTACATTTACCATGTCATTTAACTCTCACAACTACCCTATGAGGTAGAGGTTTCCCCATCTTACACATGAGGAAAGAGATGTTCAGAGAGCCCTGTGACTTGTCCAAGTTCTCACAGCCAGTGACTGTAGAAGGACAAATTAGAACTTAAGCTGTCTGACTTAAAATTCACATTGGCCATGTTCAGCTGGCAGGAAACCTCATACTGGCCCTCATCGTGCAAAGGCTGTGAAATGGAGGAGGGTGTCTATCAGAGCAGTTAGGGGCTTCTAGGATGCTGGCAGACCTAGGTGAAAGTTGAGAGGTCAGAAAGATGCCCAGGGGTCATCTGGGTCCCAGGTTGGAGTCCAAGTAAGGGTAGATCTCCCCTGCAACACACAACCGTATACCTATGCATAGAGCATAATGAATGGGGGAGAGGAAGGGGTAGATTCACTCTCCTTGGGACTAGGAGGACCCAGCCAGAGTCTCCCACCCTTACTCTAGTCAAGGTTGCCTGGAGCCACAAGCCCAGCCTGAGGAGCTGGGCTTCATCAAGCCTTCTGAGGAGGTACAGGAAAAATGCCAAGACTCAGTTAATGCCTTTCCTGCCCAAGTACTCCAGTGCTCCAGGGAGAAAAGCCTGTCCAGATTCCCACGACCTGTTGAAACACACAGAGCAGTTGCACCGCAGCATGCCCAGGCATGCCGACCACGCTGAACACACTGATTGGCCAGATGCATTGACTGTGGTCTTAGGTCAAGCTCCGTACAAGCAGACTCTGAGATAAAGATTGGTGTGCAACTGACTTATAAAGGAAGCGCTGCCCAGGGAGACCCGCAAGGAAACAGGGGAAGCAAGACAGGGAAGAAGAGGAAGCCAAGCAAGGGTGTGATCCCACGAGGACTTCTGGAGTGTGACTTATACCTCAAAGTTGTCTGGTCCTGAGACAAGGGAGCTGGCATTTCATCTCTCCCCATGTGCACCCTTCACTCACCGATTAAGGGCCACTGCCTGTGTGGGTGGGCACGTGCTGGCTCTGTGCGTGAGGACAGAGTGGGTTCCAGTGTGAAGACAATCCTCTAAACAAGAATGCAGGTTTTGGCTCTTAGAGGTGAACAGCAAAGTGGAGAAGGGGTCACAAAATGTACAAACTATCTAAGATGTGGGCACAGCACACACCCTAGATGCAGCAGCCCTGATAAAATGCTGAAGTGTGTGACCCCATTCACATTTCAATGTGAATGTTCATGTGTGATCCCTCCAGCCAGTGAATGAGGAAGAACTAGGTGATGGGCAGGTAGTGATGATAAGATAATGTGTGTTACTGAGCTTTTATTTACCTAACATTTAAAAAATTAATGCTAGGCTATCTATAGCACGTAATACAAAAAATCTGATTCCCTACTTCAAAACGAATGAATTGCATAATAGTGTTTATAAGAACTGTATGAACTTCTGAATCTAACAAACTTTGCACAAACTCTGCTCATATCTTTGGATACCTGCATTTTATCACAAGTGACTAGATCCTACTCTTTAGAGATGCATATCATGAGATTCATTAAGGATGAGATCTTAGAAGAATAGAATAAATTGTTAATAATAAAACATATTAACAACAGCTTTATTGAGGTATAATACACATACCATATAATTTTCCCACTTAAAGGTACAATTCAGTGGTTTTTAGTATGCTCACAATGTTGTGCAGCCATCACTACAATCAATTTTATAATATTTCCATCACTCCAAAAAGAAACCTCATGCCCATTAACAGTCATTCCTCGTTTCCCCGCAAACCCCTAGCCCTAAGCAAAAAGTAGATAGGACTGGAGGACCATCCCTCTTGTTCCTCATTTCAGGAACCATCCAGAAAGCCTTATGGGAGAGAACAGCTCTGGATAGTCCCCCATTCTCCACATTTGCTAGGGAGAGTCACACTTTGGAGTGTTTTTCTCATTGCCAGGCTTGGTGACTGGCAAGTCAACAGAAAGAAAGAAAGGGAAAGGCTATATCATTCAAACATACTGAACTAATGACTCTGCCCCATGTCCCAGTCCAAGAGAAAGGGGAAAATTCGCATACCCGACTACCCTGAGAGCAGCAGCCACCTCTGACACTTGTGGCAGGAGTGTGGCCTGGTTTCCTTCCTGAACACCAAGGGGATGTCAGGTCGCTCGCTGACAGAGGGCCAGCATCCCCAAACTCAGGGTTGGGGAAAACAGGGCATTCCTTATACAAGAAGCTGGCATTGCTGTGCAGTACTGTTTGAACCAAGTTATAAATTTCCATAAAAGCCTCCTTATCTTTTGGGAGAAGAAAAGGCAAGAGAGCACCCAGCATGTTAGAAAATCCTTTAGAAATTAATTGACAACACTACTAAGGAATTTATATCTGACCAAACATTTTTTTATTCTTCCAGCTGAGGCAAAGAGTCTAGAAAAAGTCTTCTATGAGACTCAAGGTTACTCAATCAATTAAACATAATCCCCTGTGTATAACTTTGCTGAATAAAAATCTTGGCTAGAGCGTGGCATTACCAAGTTGGGTGCATTAAGTAAACATTCATTTGAAGATCTTTTCCACTGGAATATAAGAATAAGGCAGTGAAAAAGAATACATTTTCTGAACATCACATTGGTCCCATTAGGAGGGCTCTGTGATCACATTATTAAGTGCTTTGTCTTCACATAGAGACTTCCCTGTCTCTTTCACCTATAAGCAGAAAAAGTCCTCCCCATGCTCATTATCAGGCTCGCAGAGCCCGTTCTCTCTGATGTGCCTCCCTCCCTCACTTTGGAGCTCCACTTCCTTGAGATCTGTCATTGTCACCTTTATTATAATGGTGTCTTACAATCCCACAGCTAGTGATACTCAGGGGAGGAGTATTCTGATGAGGAGGGTGGGGGTGCTGGGAGACATCTGCAATGGAAGTTTCCACAGAGGCTACACTGAAAACTTGCAGAGAATGGAGGACTGGTAGGGAGATGGGCATTTTGCCACCCAATTTTACTCCCCTAGTCACATTCAAGAAAAAGCCAGAAATGCCATTGAAGGTATTCATGAAAGTAGATCTTGCAGTTATTCTAGTTGCACCAGGAATACTTCTTCCCAGAAAAAGCCAGCAGAGTCTCATACACACAGAAGCAGTGAGTAAACAGGTAGAGGTGATGTACTTTCTTCATTACATGTGGGCAAAAGGAGCTCAAACCACCCATGACTGGAAGGAATTATGGGTGGTTTCCTTGTCTCACATTCAGTGGGGCCCATGACTCAAAGGTAAAACGATTAATCAGACCGATAAAATACAATGGGCTTTTTTCATTCTTTCTAAGAAGAGACTATGCCTCTGTGGATGCTACTCAATTAAAAGAAAGCCAAAGATCAGTGAGTAAGATTCACCCACATTTGGAGGTAGAATTGGCCCAGGATATGATAAAAAGTCACCAGAAGTGCAAAAGCAATATTTTTAGAAGCACAGCTAAGGGATGGCCAAACAACCAGCCATAAATCAGAAAATCTTTAATCCTTCCAGTTTGTCTGCATTGGTCAAAACAATTGAATTTAATCAAATTCCTATGCAGATATCATTTGTGTGACGGTTTATGACATCCTAGAGGTGAATAAAAGTCATGTCTGTCTATCATCTATTTTTCGTATTTTTCTCCCTATGAGTGAACAAATATCAAGACAAAAATAGATTTTAAAAATGTATACAGCAGCATAATAAGTTGCAAAAATCAGATTTAAAAAAAAATGTTAGGGCACTCAATCTTTTTTATTAGTTTTTGAGCCTGCAATTAAAAACATTCCATAATTTTAGAAGACATTGGGTCCAATGCCACATGAAAATGGAACACAAGCTGCTCTGCAATTTTGAGCAGAACAAAAGAAAAAATGAAGAGCTATGGGAAATGAGCAAAATATACACTTTCAGCTGAGATAAAATACAGGTAAAGTAAAAAAGACAGAGAGGCTATTCCAATTGGAGAAATGCTACGACAGGAACTTCTGTTAATAAGGGAAGTAAAAGCCAAGTTAAGAGGAAAACCGAGACTCATAATCATTTGCAGAAGTAGGTGTGGGCGGTGAAATGTGACACTCTGCTCAAAGTAATCCAACGACCGTTTTCATAGTGGTTGGTGATTCTGGAAGCGACCAGAGAGCCAAAAATTCACAATGAAGGTAAAAATGGATGAACATCTTCTAGGATAAATTTTAAACAGATTAAAGACATAAATGTCAAAATAAAAAATGTTATTAGAAAACATAGAATCCTCCTTTTATAACCTGGAATGGAGAAAAACATTTCTGGCTGTGACTCAAAATGCAGAAGAAACAAAAGAATAGATTGATTAATTTGCCTACATAAAAATAAAATCTCTTGAATGGCAAAAAAGAGCAAGAGAGAAGGATGAGGAGAAGGAGAAAGAGGAGTGTGTTAGTCCATTTATGTTGCTTATAAACAAAATACACAGCATTGGATGATTTATAAAGAAAATGAAATTTATTGCTTACAGTTTCGGAGGCTCAGAAATCCAAAGTCCAAGGAATACATCTGGCAGAGGCCTTGGTAGTGGCGACAGTGACAGCAGGGTATCACATTGTGAAAATGGTGGAGCAGAGAGAGACTAACCTCATTCAATCTTTTTAAAGCCCTCCAAACCAAGCCCATGACCGCCATTTTTAATCCATTCATTCACTAGGCATCGTCCTGCAATCCAATCACCTCTTCAAGGCCCCACCTTTCAATTACCATAATAGGATTTCCCACCCTCAGCAGTTATAGTGGGGATTAAGTTTTGGGAGGACATTCAACCCAAGGCAAGGAGAAAAAGGAGGAAAGGGAGGAGAAGGAAGAAGAGGAGGGGAAGGAGAAAAAACCAAAAACACCATAAAACAAAGACAAACAACAAACTGGAAAAAATATTCATATCACAAAGACTGAATCTTCTTAATATAGAGATTTTCTAGAAATTGAAGAGACCAGTAAGCAAGATATATGACCATCAGTTTGGAGAAATAGAAAGAAAAATACTCCAACATATGAAATTATGCTCAATCTCATTCAAAAGAAAAATGCAGAATCAAATTAACACTGAGATATCATTCATAAAATTCCAAAAGTTTGATGACACACCATTAGATTGGGTTCTCCCAACTATTTTAGTGTAAGTAGTTTATTTTGGAGGTGATCTCAGGAAACACCAGAAGGGAAGTGAGGAAGAGAGAGAAAGAAGTCAAGACAGGATGTGTTATCAAGCCAGTTACTACTATAGGTACCTGGAGCTCAGGTGGGAGCCTGTGGGAGACAGTGTAGAGCACATTTTCAGAGTTGCCACCTCTATGAGTGAGAAAGCAGAGGTATTTATCCACCAATGCCCTCCCCATCACTGGTTGATAGCTGCTTGTGGAGAACTAACTCTCAGGCATTTCTTCCCTATCCATTGCTTACTCTCACACACAGGCCAAGTCGGCTTCCTGAAGCCAGAAAAAAAGTTCTAGGGCAGAAAGTTGCAGCTGTGGCTGTCTAGAGATGATTGTCTAGAGGGTATGGGCGGGGCTCAGTAGTCTCTTACACACAACCTCCATTGATGAAACCGCCAGACAACAAACACTCTCATACATTGCTGGTGAGAATGGAAATTGTTACATCATCTATAGTAATGGGGAGTGCAAACTGGACACTGGCAATTTGACAACATCATACTGATTTTTCTCTCCTCCTGCATATATCCTTTGACTCAGCAGTCCCACCTCTGGGAATTGTTCCTACAGTTAAGATTTGCACATGTAGTAAATGACACATGTGCAAAATTATTTATGCAGCTCTATTTGTAATGACAAGTGCTTGGAAAAAACCTAATGTCCATCAATGAGGAGGGGCTAGGGAAATAAATTAAGGTACCATGGACTGCCATGCAGTTATAAAAACAAATGAGGCAGCACTCTTTAGTACTGATGTGGCAAGATTTCCAAGATATGTTAAGGTACTAAAATAAAGTGCAAGAAAATTATACCTATACTATCTTTTGTATAAAAAAAGGGGGATAGAGGGAAAGTAACATGTTCATCATAGGGAAACTGACAAGATAGAGAACTTAATAACAGTGTTAAGGCGAGTGTGGTGGTGGTGAGAACTGGTGGATAGGGTGAAATATAGATATATGAACATATATTTCCAGATTAATACCTGGAGGATTTTCTAAAACAAGGACCAGTTCACCACTTCATGGAGCTGGTGACTTGTGGCCTTCCCAAAAACTCGTATCTGAGTATTAAACAGAAGGTCGAGTGGTTTAGAAATTATTTTAATGAAAAAGGGGCATTCTGAAAGAAAGTGACAGACAGTTCAATTGAAAACAATGGAAATTTTTATTTCTAGCTGTTGGAGATGGATATTATACCAAAATAAAACAATTTTGCTAGAAAAAATATATATATTACAAAAAGAAAAAAAAGGGGAAGGCTATATTAACTCAATCTAGCCAGCTAACGAGTCTGGCCTGGTGTCCCAGTCCAAGAGAAATGTGTATATATATGCATATATATTCACATATATATGTATGCATACATATGTTGCACATACATATATACATATGCATATGTGTGTGTACACATATGGATATGTACACATACATATATATGTATGCATATGTGTGTGTGTATATGGAAAGATTCATATTAACTTTTAATTCTATTTTCCTACAAATTTTTTGAAGTACCCTCATATGTGAATTCATTATTTAACTCAAAAATTAAATTTAGAAATGCTGATGGATATCTGGTGGCATGGAATTATGGGGCACTTTTTCATTCTGTGTCATACATTTCTGATTTTTTTGAATGTTTTGCATGGCACATGTATTACTTCACAATCTGAGAAAATAGTAGAGACAGAATGACTAAATACAAACTAGGGAAACAGACAACAGTAGAAAATAATAGAAATGGGGGGTTTATCAAACCAAGTGCTGAGCTGCAAGGAACAGAAAATGACTCTGGCTGACTAAAGCAAAAAAGGAGTTTATTGGAGGAATATTAGATAGTTCACAGAATCGCCAGGAAGGTACAAGCAATGGGCTTGAAATACAAGCAGAAACCCAAGGAGGCTAAGTAGCAATAATCACAGAACAGTCTGATGAGGACACTGTTGCTGTCATGCCAACTGGCCCTGGTTCCCTCTGCTATCTCTAGGGGAATAGGATATCAGACCAGAAGTTTCAACTGAGGCACCAAGATATGACAGGTTTTAGATGTCAGAGTGATATGTGAGGCAGGTCACCAGGCAGAAATGTCAAAGCAAATGGATGACCCAAAACTGGTGACAGTGAGGACATCCGAAGGATGAGAGACCAAGACCGGGGTAAGATCCCTGAAGAGGACCTTTGAAGAGCTATTGTGGAGTCCCACCATGCCCAAGGGAGAGGCAGAGTCTACCAAGGGTTCCAGTAGAGGAGCTGCTAATGAACTCACAAAAATGCCCACAACAGAGCCACTTTTAAACATTGGCTGGACCCAAAGAGCAAAAGACAGTTTATGACAACAACCAGTTTGTTTAAAATGTTGCATTCTTCTTACCTTTCCTCATGGCCCCAACCCAAAGGGGTCAAAAATAGCAGCTAGCCAGTGGGGAGGACATGATGGTGAAGGAAGAAGTCAAGTCACCCCCTTCGTAGTATCTCTTAGCTGGGAGAGGGAAAATTTTTACCTTTGACTGAAGATGTAATAACTTCAATAAACTGAGCACTGTTTTGCAACTTAGTAACCATAGCAATCTGTTACCTGGCATTCAGGACCACCCTCGTGGAGGAGGCTTAAAGGGATGGCAAGGTGAGGTAGACAAAAATAAAGTTACTTTTAAAATCACCCATCGTAATTCTGGTAAAGTGACAGTTACGTAGAAAGAAAACATTACTGCTGCAGTTGTTGGAATGATTAAATCTGACTTGGTTTCATCATGTTATCTACTCCAGCCAAAATCCCAAACAGAAACATCTGATTGGCTGAGCTGAGACCTACCCGTGCTCCTGCTGCCATGGTCCATGTTGCTCCCAATACTCTACCTGGGGAATTCCCAAGCTTAGGAAAAGGGCTCAGAGACAGGTGGGCAAAAAACTGACATGTGCACTATAATGGGAGGCTCTGCATTCACTTCTGATGGGTACTGTACCCTGCTAAGTGCTTGTGGGAGGGAGATTGGGGGAGGGAAGAGAGGATTCCAAGAAGAGTAACACAGAACCTGCCCTCAATGAAGAAGAGCCTCACTACACTATAGTAACTACAATGCAAAAGTATCTCACTTTTAAGTAGAAGCTTATAGCTTAAAAAGCTTTTTCATGTCTATCCCATTTGCTCTTGACAACAATACAGTGAGACTACTCTCCAGTGTCCAACATGGTACCTGGCACATAGCAGATATTCAGTAAATGTCTGCTGGATGAATGAATGGGTAAAGTAATGAATGGGTAAGGAAGAATAAAATCTAGTGGTTAAAGTACAGACTTTGCAGTTCATCAGTCTGGTTCAGCACTGTGCAATAGAACTTTCTGTGATGATGGAGATGTTCTTTGAGTTATGCAATATGATGGCCACATATGGCTACTGAGTTCTTAAAACATGCTAATAAGACTGAGGAGTTTCATTTAATTTTAATTCATTTAAATTTAAACAGCCACAAGTGGCTAATGGCTACTGTACTGGACAGCACAGGTCTAGAGTTCAAATTCCAGCTCTGTATACTTATCATATAACCTGAGCAAACTCTTTCATCTCTCTAAGTCTCAATTTCCACAAATGTAAAATGGGAAAATAATGTTCTCCTATGTCATTAGTTGTGATGGTTAAAAGAGGTCTTAAATATAAAGGATGAAGTTCACTGGGTTGTGAAGGGCAAAGCTTCATGTCCAGCAGAAGCTCAACAAATGGAAGCTGCCATTTGGATTATTGTGACTTCCACTACAATGGCTGTTACTGCTACTACAGAGGTGATGCCAAGACTCAGAGAGGTAAGAGCCTGTCCAAGTCACACGGCTAGTGCGTGGCAGAGTGGGATTTGCATCTCCCGCATTCTTCACAGCAGTGGCTTTCTATCCACAAATTTAAGCAAGAACTCCAAGACCCCATATGGGCTCTAAGCTTTTTCTGCGCACTGAAAAGTGAGTCTTCCACATATGTTTGCAAATAGTATTAAAATTCATGTAGATTCCACTGGGATTCATAAAACATTAATTTGTTTAAAAGCGATACTGAATTTATAGCAGCTTTTTATCGTTATATAGATTCTCAATCAGCAGACACTGAAGAACAGCTATTAAATGAGGTATCTCAGAATTCTTTGACACTGAAAAGGCAGCCTTATCCTCTTTGTTAACACCTTCTTGTTAAAACAGCATTAAAGAAGGGAAAGACACAGGGTATACATACACATACACACAAAGGAGTTAGATATCAAGAGAAAATGGTGATGCAAGAGACTCCATAAACCAGTATTTATTCTAGGTACGTTTGCTAGAAACATGAATGGTGGTTTTTACCAAAGGGGACTTATTTAAAGTCAGTTAATAGAAAAGATCAAGGTGTAATTCCCCTAAAGGATTGTACAATAATCAGCAACTACAATAAATCTAGTTCTGAGTTTACTTAAAAAAAAAATTGCACAAATTCAGAATGGGTAAAACGATGCCTTAAAGCAGATTATGGGAAAGATTTCAAAGGTTTAGAACAGTGGTCCTGAGTGGAGTGAATATAACTCAGAAGGTACACATGAAGATTCCTTGAAATGAGGAAATAAAATACTAAAACTGTTACATTTGCTTTTTACCTTAAAAAAAAATCAAGCTTCCTTGATATTTAATATATGTATTGACAGCAGTACATGTATATAATATAAATTAATGTACATATAGGGAGTGCATATACAAAATTATTTTACTAAGAAGACTGCATAATTAAAAATCTTCAGAAATTTTTGTTTTAGAAGACAACAGCTCCAGATAAACCTGCAGTATGCTGTGATTAATAAAAACAAGCCAAAAATTGAATCATCTTAATTTTGTTAGTTATCTTTTTCTATGTGGCAAACTACCCACAAATGAAATGGCTTACAATCACCATTTCTTATTGTTCAGAACCTGCACAATGCCACTTGTACTGACAATTTAAGAATAAGGGTTCTGAAAACCAAATCATATGAAGAAAGGATGAAGGAACTGGGATTGGTTTGCTATAAAAAGAAAATATTAATAGGAAAGAGGAGTATACATGTTAGACATTTACTATCTTGATCTCTTACAGCTTAGTTTCTAATACAATTTATAGTGGAGCCCTGGTAGTCTAATGGTTAGGGGGGAAAAAATTACAGTGAAAGGAAGAATATTTTGAATGGTTGATCCCTTGAGCAACAGAAATTAAAGCGCTTTTTCTTGTCCCAAATTGATTTCATAATTATAGAACTATATGATTTTAGAGAGTTCCAGTTGGGTGGAACGATACAGTCAGCTGACATGAAAATTACTGGAAAACCCCAGCGGAGATGTATACATTTCGTACCTGTCAACTTTCCTCATTTTTATCCAAAAATCGGCTATTTCTTTTCCCTCTATTTAAAAGAAAACCAAGATGGTCTCTGTTTCTTTTTCTTTTTTCCCCAAGACTCAAATTCTATAATCGCGAATTCAAAACATGAGTGTATTTAAAAATGGATTAGGGAAAAAAAAGCTTTAGTATAAACAAAAGAAAGATGGAGTAAAATGCATGTCTGTCTCTGCATGAGAAATGGTGTGTGACAAATATTCGGTACCTCTGCACAGAGAATGGTGGTGACTCAGAGCATTGCTTGTCCACCTAAAAAGAGTATCTGAAATAAAATCTATTTTAAGGAAAATCCTTGCAAATGCAGTGTCCCTTCTGGGTGTAGCTGGGATAATGTTCTATTTGAATAATTTTATATCTTCTCCTAGAACTAAAATTTCTTCAAATTTATATCAAAATGCTGTTAAAATCTATTTATTGTATAGGAAACTAATCTATTGTATTACAAGTTTAGAATTAAATTTTAAGATCATCCAATAGAATAAATGTTAATAACCAATAACCTTGAAAATTTGACCATGATAAAATTTATATATTTTTGCTTTTTAGCAAACAAAAAATTAAGGCTGCAATGCAAACAAAAATGTTATTCCTTTCAGGAGGATTACTGGGAGAAAAATCAGAAATGACTATATTCTTACTCTAAGAGAATTTTTTAGCCAAATAGTTTAAAATTTTTTTTGATCTCTATATTTCTCCATTTTTCTAGGCCCAAAGTTATTTTTTGCTGAGTGGTGCCAAATAGTAAATGGACATTTGTTTTTGGCATTGTGACCTTCTCCAGGCCCCTTCCCATGTTAACCTAATACAATATATTTCTGGCACACTCTTGTGATATAACCAGCAACCATTCGCCATAAACACTCAACATGACATCAAGTGAGAGTAAAAAAATCTCTTTCAAATTAGTGAGGAGTACTACATTATAAACACATTTCCTTCTTCTATAAGACAGATGATTTTTTAAAATTATTAATTCAGATAGGTAACTGTTCAACACTTATTTTTCCTCTAGCTATAAACATGGATCCACCTAATTTTTGTTCTAAAGCCAATAGTCTTTAAATGTTATAAGCTATCTTTTTTTAAAAAAAATCTATAGCTGGTGCATATGTTTTCTAACTAAGACATAGCATCAAACTTCCATATGTTTGAAAATATCATACCCTCCATCCCAGTACACACACACTCATACGCGTACACACCCGATGCAACTCCACACTTATGCACTGATGACTGAACCATTTGGAATGGGTTGGTGGGGGGCAGGGAATAAAGGATTGAGGAGGTTGTGTTTTTTGGTCTTTTTTTTTTTTTTTTTTTTTAACAATAGGCATATTTATCGAACAGGACATTTTGCTCCGTATTTTGTCTTAGTGTGTGGGGGGAATCATAATTGTATTTAGACTTTAGCATGGGTTACTCAGTTCACAGCAGAAGCACCTGCAGCAAATTAATTTGTTGTAGCACATTAATTATCTCATAGCTTCTATTTAGACTGCAGCTGTTGCTATTATGTTAATAATATTTTTTATCACCACTGTATACAACAGGTTATGGCAATAATAGAAATATCTGTTTTTGGCTCCCCCCCCCCCCACACACACACTGTTTCTATTTTTCTGTCAGAAGGGAAGACTGAGAGAAATTTAGGCAAATTAAGCCCTAAAGTACACTATAATTTTCTATTTCTGAACTGATTTGTAAGAGAATGGGTAAGTGAAATTAGCACAGAATCACCCCACACAAAGATGGCGCGTGCAGAATTTGTGAAAGCGAAAAAGAAGACGAAGGAGAAGCAGAAGAGGGACGGAATACTGCAGTGCTGGGGTGGTGAGTGTTTGGATGGGGGCGGGGAAATGCAGCAGTTTTCATGAAATAATAAGGTGGGGGAAAAAAGGCATACAAAGAGTAGGTTTTTCATTGTTTGTAAAATATAAACACAGATGAATTCTGTCTTTGGTTTGTTCATGCTTTTCACTCTGCACAGCAGGGATGTTCTTAAGAAGTTGCCCTCTGCGAAATTTCACTAAATGGGAACCGTGGACCCTGCATGATGGGATTATAATCACACCAGCCACTCCTTTTACATAATTTTTTGTTTAAGATCCAGTAAGACTCCCTGTTTTTAATATATATAAAGCAATAGACATGTATATGTCGATAAACTGAGGGTTTGCATCCTTATAGCCTAGTGAAAGCTAAAACAAAAAACCGGTGATACCACATCTACAAATCTCAATGGATTCAAAAACAATATGAAAATTTTTAGCTGACAAGAACATGTCTGCTGCCTGCAGTCCCTGCAATAGCTCACCATGTTGCCTACTAACCGAAAGATCAAAAATTATCGATTTCATGGCGCTGCGTGCTCTGGAGAGAAAAGCTACTTTAAAATTTGCATTGTTTAAGAAATGATTTAAAAAGAAAGAATCATTTTTTTCTGAACACTTGGGGATGTAAAAATGGCTTGTTTTAATCTTTTCCATGATTTACTATAATTCTATTATTTTTAGCAGTTGGAGTCCAGAAATGATTTTTTTCGATGAATTTGGGATTTTGCCGCAGTATACATCTGCAGTCCCAGAATCCTCTGGTAAGTTAATCCTTCTTGCGATGGGAAACGCCTTTAACCTTCTTGTGAATGAAATATCTGCAACCATTTTGAAATTTTTAATAGTGGGGGGTGTGTGTGTGTGTGTGTGTGTGTGTGTGTGTGTGTGTGTGTGTGTGTGTGTGTGTGTGTATTATGTGCACGCGTGTGTGTTGGGGGGAGTATGTCTCTGAAGCATGATTTCTTAGTAAAGCCGCGGTACTTGTCTTAGTTCTTAGAAACATTGAAAAACATATATACCTTTATGTTCTTTGAATATCATGGATGATGTCTCCATTGCTCTTCCTTCACACTTTCTTTGGTAGCCATTAAAATGTACTTCCTTAGTATGGGAGACCAATGAAGGCCTCGAGAACACATAACTCCGAGCACGAAGGGTGTTCCTGGTGTTACTGAAGTGACCAGGCCACTGCCACCACCATGGCCATTGCCTCCCACCACCTTTACCACCCCTCCCTCACTCTGCAGTGCACATCAGCTGCAAGCTTTCCACAGTGTCTCTCGGCCGAATTTGCCCAGTGGGTTCCTAGATTACTTCTGTGTGAGAGAATAGCCAACCATGTAGTCTGACAAGAGGTATTTACAACTACTTAGCCTGTTCAGCTGGAAAGGAATCAAAAGATAACACTGAACCCTGAGATGATGTATTGCAAATCTAAAGTCCCAATCCATAAATAGCCCACTTGATGAACTGCTAAATGAAAAGCTGACCCTGATTATTGTCCAGTGTTTTCACATTGTCATAAAGAAATATTTTTAACAGGCCTTCTTAGGGAGTTGATATTGATTGTTTTAAATGCATAGAATATTATTTAGTCTTACCTTTGTGCTGGGAGGGGATTTTTCCCAAGGAGATTCAGATGCAGATTCCAAAGGAGACCACACCCTAGTTTCACAGCTTGTTTTCTACCATTTCTGCTTATTATCAATTAGGGTTGATAACAGCTAAAATTTTACATTAATTTAAGGGACCTAATCGAAAGGAGCCAGTCATCCGTTTCCCTCTTTTGAAAGGAAGCTCATTGTCTTAGATGCTCAATAAATGTTTAATTAATGGATTTGTTAGAGCTAAATATCCAAAAAGTGAATGGATGGAACTTCTTTACAACGCTGGCTTGATTAATGTTTCTGTCTCAAGTACGAAAACAATCTGGGCATTTATTTTATTTTTTGCTTAAAGGTAACTCAAAAGCATGTGTTTTAGTGAAGAGATGCTTTATGTTCGGGTTCTGTATAGCCACTGCTTGATATGGTCTGATATCACGACAAGTAATAGCTTCTCTGTTAAACCAGCTGCAGACACTTTTGGTTTCTAAGAACATGGTCTAAAATTTAGAACCATTTGTCTGCCACCTTTCACAAAATGAATTAATTTATAGTCCAGAAGGAACAGGTGTAAAAAGATAACCAAATGTTTTTTATGAAATGCATTGCCCAAGGTTTATTTTTAAAAATTATTTTTACAAAATCACTTATTTTACCAACTCATTAGGTATTTTGATACTGTATTTCCCTTTGATTAAAATGTTAGTATTTGTCTTCATTTCACAGAAGTTATTCATCTCAGATTTTTGGTAAGACAACTAGAACAAGTTCTGTTTTATGAGAGAAGCAAATAAAAATTCTGAGCAATTTAAGTTCAACTAACTTGTTTTAATGCTAGCCACCCAGTAATTCTTCAAGATGCACGCTCAAATTTGATGGGAAAAACAGCATGCTGCATTTTTGCAAATTTTACATTTCCTTTAATAAAGTGTGTTTGCTTAAAGTATAAATATGGATTTAAAAATCCTAATTCTAAATACAGATTAAAATATCTAAATTATTTTTAAAATGCTTTATTTTGGCACCTTAATAGAGAAATACAAATACAGAAGTGTTTTCATCTTTTATATTTTCTAATGAAGCAGATATTTCTTAACCAGTTTTAACAGTGTATTTATTCAGCATACACTGAACACAGAAAAATCAAACATCCATTAAAAAAAAACTTTAATAGAGGTTAATCAGTCATCTGATTTTAAATATATGGCTTTAATCAAATCACTGTATATTCTTTAACTCTGTATATGACAATTAAAATTGGGGATCAATACCTGGAAATTCCATTTATACTTTTGCATTTATATTACAATGCTTTGATGAAATGTCTGTTTTTGTCCAATCTGTTTGAATTATGACCAGCTGAGTTAACCACAGCCAGCAGCTACACTTAATTCTACAGTATTACCAGCAAAGATACAAATGAGAAAGTCATTCTAGATAATGGATCTCACTGAATATCATCTTAGTGTGTGGACTTCTTCTACTGCAGTGGCCCACATGTGCTATGGTGATAGCACTTGACATTACTACTGTATACAGCAGAATATCTTTAAAACAGAAAAATAAAAGAGTTAAAGAATATATTGGCTCTGAAACATTATGTATGCCTAAAACTACGTCTTACCTCCATGAAGGAATAAGTAGGTTTCCTGCCTCTACCTATGTATAAAGACCTATGGTTTGAATGCATTAATTATAGTCCTGGGAGGTAACTTTCACTGTTGCTTTCTGTACTCTATTGTTTTGGAGGAAAAATAAGCATAAAACAATAGACTAGAGAAAGTGAATCGATAATTGTTTCAGCTTTGACAAATGCAAATGGAGACATTGCCAAGGGAAATGAAGACCAAACGTCTGCCTATTGAAAGGAAATTAGATGTTTTTGAAGAATAGAAAATTGGTTTTAAAAAATTACAGGCTGCCTAATCAATAGCTCCTTTTATAAACAACATAATCAGACGTCTCAAGTAAGCAATACAGTAGAAATGCAGCTCCTCCAAAGAAAAATCACCACAAATAAATCTACTGATACCTAGCGACACAGTGGAACTAGATAGAAATGGAATCTATAAGAAGTAACCTAATTGGAGCTAATCCATTTCCATTAGTTATTTGTTCACAGTAGGTATTCATAAGGACTAGTTGAATTGTGGGCTTGGCGCCCGTTCTACCAACAGTTTTCAGCCTTCGTTAGTGGGGATAAAAAAAAAAAAAAAGGCTCGGCCCGGTGGTGGTTCACGTCGGGATTCATGCTGAGCAACCGGTCGGGATGTGGGACCCACCATCCGGACAGTATGTGTGTGGAGGGTGCTTTGGGTGCTGTGAGACTGGGTTGCGAGCCAGGACCTGCAGGGAGTGTATGACACAGACCGCAACGACGGCGCAGCCCCTAACCCGCACCCCGCTGGGAGCCCCCCGACCGACGGTGGTACGGTGTCGGTGCCCAACAGCACCCCGAGCTGGGAGGGCCCCCGACCTCGGCGCCCTCGCCGCCGCCCCGAACTTCGGCCCTCCCAAGGCCTGTCCCACCCGCCCCGCGCAGCCCTCGAGGGCCAGAGCCTTCCTTCGAGCGGCGGGAAGCGCGCGGCGAGCCGCGAGTCTGCTCTCAAGGTTCGTGGGACGACGATCCCCCCACCCCTCACCTCCCACCCCGCGGCGGCCCGGCCTCCCAGCTGAGGACCACGGCACCCTCACGGGCTGCCCTCCGTTCCCGCGCGGCGGGCAGCCGCCAGCCTCCACCCCGGACAGCGTCCGGGCCGCGCGCGGGCGCCCCGCCCCGACCCGGGGCGGTCAGACGACGGGCTGCCGGGCGGCGCGGGGACTACTTTCCGCCGCCCGCCCGCGCCCCGCCCCTTGTCCTCGCACGGCGGAACGCTCCGCGCTGCGCCGGCGGCGGCAGGATACAGCGGCTTCTACGCGACTTATAAGAGCTCCTTGTGCGGCGCCATTTTAAGCTTCTCGATCTGTGGCAGCCGCGTTAACCCGTCCTCGGGAGCGGAGAGCGAGGGGAGGCGGAGACGGAGGAAGGTCCGAGAAGCAGCTCCAGTCCCCGCCGAGCCGCCACCGTAGGCTGAGGACGGTCGGACTCCCGCGGCGGGAGGAGCCTGTTTCCCTGAGGTGCTTAAGTGCTCCTTTCCTTATCCTTCCGGAGCTGCTCCCTTTCCCTCTTCGGAGCCAAACTTCGTCGAGGGCGCGCGGTCCCGGCGGCGGGCGGGGAGCCGGGCCCGGAGCAGCCCGGAGGCCGGGGGTGGGGAGCGGGGGCTCCGCCTGGGGGCGGCGGAGGCGGGCCGCACCCGGGGCGCGGAGGTCGGCGGCGGGGCCCGAGTTCCGGTTGCGCTGCCGTTCAGGAGCCCCGGGGGCTCTGTTTGCGGGGAGGGGGCGCCGCGGGGGCGCGGCCAGGAGCCCGGATGGCCGGCGGGGTGGGGGTGGGGGACTGTGGTTTCCGTCCCAGGCTCCGGCAGTGGCCGAGTTTGGGGGAGGGACCCTGCGCCTCGGGATGCGCCGGGCCCGGGGTAGGGGGCGGGGTGGGGCCGGGGGGCTCCGCCTTCCCAGCCCCAGTGGCGAGTTGGGGTTCGGGCGCTGAGGCGGGGACGCCACCCTAGGTTCCATCTGCTTTGGGGATGGGGTCAGTGGACTTTCTCTCTAGATTTCCTCTTTCGTTCTTAAGGAGAATGAGAGAATTGTTAATATTTTTCTTAATGTCCTGCCTATGTGAGTTTGAATCGAAGCAACTTTAAACCTTAGAGTAACCAAACTCTTAGTGCAGCCGGTGCGATGCGTCAGTAGGGTGTGCACATGTAAAATCCGTCTCTAGCACCTATATTTTCTCGTACCGTGCAGATAAGTGAAAGCGACTTGTAATGTACTGGGAATCTTATAGGTTTATGGCAGTGGGTTTGAGACCCTAGTGAAATAAGGGGGTGGGGGTGGAGGCGAGGGTGACTGGCTTACTGTTTCTCACCAAGAGAAATGCGGAATTCAGCCTCTGACTGCTGAGAATTTTGTTAGTAGAAATAATATATTCAAGAAGTTTTACTGCAGCTAAACTTGATTTTTAGAGCGCGTTTTCTTTTCAGCGGACTTAATTTTTCCCTCGCTACAAAATTAGCTAAATGAAATTCAAGCGTTGCAACTTCTTTCAGTGTTTTTGTCTGGGGAAAGAACTTTGAAGAGACTTTTGAAGTTTCCATACCCCGCTTCTGACTCCGTCAAGCTTGAAAGGTTTGGCATTTGGGTGTAGTTGTTTCCTTCGTTTTCTGTTCCTTTTTCGAGGGAGCATTGTCTCATACTTTGTATCTTCCAGACATCTGTGGTCTCCACATCCCCCCACCCCCGAGTTGTGAGTGGTGAATGAAGAGAGACTGGGCTGCTGGTATGCAGAGGTCGGCAGAAGGAAATCGAGGAGTGGTTTTAGTGAAATGAGAGCTTTGTATCATGAATAATGGTGGCTTAGACTAGACATCAACTTGAAGAGACGGCAGTATTTCCTTTGATAAAGTCTAGGCTAACGTTTTTCAGATCGCTAAGTTGTAAAGTATTTTGTCTGGAATTTAGAAAGCCATTTCATTATTTGTCACTTGGTGAGCATTTATTACCTTCAGATATCTTCGTGTTAACTTGTCTTCATCCTAAGAAACGTTAAATGTACCTTAAGATGTTATTTACTAATGTAATAATAATGTAAAAATAAATGCTGTTGTTTACTACCTGCTTAAATTAGTGACAAACTACTTTGGAGGCTCTTTGTTTGAACTAAGGCTGCTGCTACATTTATTTTTTACATTTAAACCCTCAAAAAAAAAGTACCATTAAGGTTTATTTGTGGGTGTCCTCTCACATTAGACAAAATTTGATTAATTTGCACCTGGTATTCATTGCTTTGACCTAATCTTTGTTCTGAAGGCCATATGCAAGTTGAAAAACTTGCAGAACTGTATTCTATAGGATTAAAGGAATGCTGAGACTATTCAAGTCTGAAGTCCTTGAGGGGGAAATAAAAACTGCCCTAGAAAGCTTAGTATACCATGTAACTTGGAGTCCTGTGGAGTCCTAGGCCCTGAGAGTCTCCGGGTCTCCTAGAGACCAGAACAGACATTTAAAAACAATTTTCAGGGAAAACTTGATTATTTATTTATTTGTTTATTTATTTATTTATTTATTTTAAGTAAGGTGGTTGATTAAAAAATTGACCTTTCTACTGTTATAGTGATGACTGGAATAAAAATAGTCCTAAATCAAGGTCTGTATGCTTATTTTCATAACACTGCCCCCCACCACCACAAAAGATAGGAAGGGAAAAATGGGAAAGAGACAAGTTCCTCTAAGAGTTCTTTGAAATGTAGTACCTATCTGTAGATACCCTTTTTTGTTTTATGGTGGGATGGGGAGAGAAGCATGTTAAGTATTGTTAAAACCAGGGGCATGGAGAATTCAAAAGTTTGCATATCTTTTTTTTATAGTTACATGTAGCAGTGAAATTAAAACCCCTGAAATGGACTGTTTAAGTATATTCAGCCAAATGAAGCTTTAGTATTACTGAAATGAAACAATATCTCTGTCCAGTTGTAAGATGATTTTATTTCTCTTTCAGGGTCTACTAGTTGCTGGTAATAAGTGTAAATGAGTAGGTGGTGAATTTAAGTTTGGACACTGAGCTTGGTCGGAAGCGTGCTTGACTGCTAACCCAGGGCAGAAAGGATGAATGCTTTTAGAACTGGATAAATTTCTAATAAAAAATATTGGCAATTCTTTTGCAGTGCTACATGTTGATTAGTGACATTGTTTTTGAAAACATTACTTGTGTTAACAGTTGTTTTCTTGTAGCCCTCTTATTGGTACTGTGGTATCTAATGTTGAAACAGCTTGACTGTAAACATTTTTATACCATAAAAGTAAGTAGTAAACAGACCAGGAGCAGCTCCTGATTTGTCCAGAAGCTATTTCCTCATGTACCATCATTGAGAGGATACTGGTGTACAGAATAGGTTCTAGTTCTTTAATAGACTATTATATGTATTGTTACCATTATGAGTGTGATAGATAACTAGACTAATAGGTTAAAATAAATACATCCTTCTCAGGTTTCACAAAACCTTTTGTGTTGATTGAAAATGAATAGGAGTTAACTCCTATGGTTTTTCATCGTTTAAAGGCAGCAGAAATGTCTTTATTTCTTCTGTTTACTTAGACAGCTGCTTTTGTGTTTCATGCAAGACTGAAGGTTGACTCAGTTTAAAACCTAGATTCATCTGTTAAGGCCTGAACCTTTCTATCCTTGAAATGTGTATAGAATCTGCTTTCTCCCTAAGGAAAAAGAAGCTCTTAAAAGACAAAGTCAGTCACATTAGGAACCCATATTTAAGGGTTTTGAACTTAAGTGTGGGCATTTTTTTAAAGAGGCATTCCCCACGCCCTCAAGTCTTCCTCAAACCTGAAGCAGCAGGGTAGTTAAAGCTTGTTTTCATTGCATGCTTTGGTCATGTTGAGT
The DNA here is from genome assembly GCF_027409185.1 of Cynocephalus volans. Classification (NCBI taxonomy): domain Eukaryota; kingdom Metazoa; phylum Chordata; class Mammalia; order Dermoptera; family Cynocephalidae; genus Cynocephalus; species Cynocephalus volans. The sequence goes on from NC_084470.1 coordinate 52,385,432, forward strand.
GCCCTCCAGTGGATATGGACATAGTATAATGCTTGCATTTTGGGTTTTTTTTTTTATTATTATTATTCCAAAAAGTTTGTGTGGAATATATTTATGAATAGTTCTGATGAGAGAGAACCAACTAAGAAACGATCTGAATTCTAGTATAATTTATTCCTATTAGTACTGCTGACTTAAATGCTGGCTTGAGAAAATGTCATCTCAACCAATATTTGCAGGAGAAAAGTCAAAGTTAAATTAGAGAGTTATATTTAGGTCACTTTAAATAGGCAGTTCTGCTTTAATATATCATAATGATAAACCAGAAATTCAGTGTAGTATTGTAGGAGATAAAAGGTCATGTTTGACCATACTGATAAATTGTAGAAACTAAAATTTTCAGGAAAAGTTAATAAAGATGTGAATTGTCAATTTGTCTAAAATCATTTGCAGAGTAAAACATGTGTAAGTGCTCAACTAGGTTATATTAGGAACTAGATTGAAACAAATCTAATTGAGTCAGTGTTCTTGAACTAAAATATAATGCCCTAGTGAGGGTCTCATTTGTACGGTGTGTGGGCTCTGATACAGTGTAACACTGTTTTGTTCTTTAAATTTTTCAGTAAATACCTTTCTAGGCTACTATGTTAAAGTTCGTGGTATTTCTATTAGTAACGTTTTCTGAAAATACTTGTTTCATAGCAGACTCTGCTTAGTAACGGGAATGAAGCTTACTCTAAATTAGCTTTTGGGAAGTCAAGTGGTCAGTTTATGGAAAATTTTCAGAGTTTAGATTTTTAAAATTTTTTCCCCCAGAATCTGTGGTTTGAAGTGAAATCAAAATGTTAATAGTGTGAGGAGGGAAAATGACAGTATCACTCGTTGCTCCATTTCACCCTTGGAATTCAGTATAGTTTTGGGGAAACATTGATATGATTTTTCACTATCATTTCTGTATTATTGTTATAGATTTTTTTTTTAAACAAAAAGGCAAGATTGCCATAAGTGCTTTATATGGCTGTTTCAGGATTAAGTATTCCTCCAAAGGATCATACTTGGAATACTTGTCCAAGCTGATGCTTAGTATTTGCAGCATTTACTGTCTATAAGCTTCTGTTCCAGTTTTTCAAGATTTTTATGAGAAATGAGAGTGATTTGAAAGTTCTTTTAAAAATTACGTACATATGACTTACTGAAAAAAATGTTTTCTACTAGGGACTTAATTTATCTCTTGAAATTGGCTACTTGCCCTTATTAATATAGTATACAACAATTTGATATTCAAGATAAGTGACTAAAATAAGATTACTTTCACAAGCCCTGTAGGGTTGGTCTTACCACATTATAACGGGAATGGCTACTCAAATGTTACCAGGGCGAGGCAGGTACGGTATAACTGGGACTATGTGGACTACCACAAATTGGAGAACACATTGTCCCATATAAGCAGCCAGTCATAAGCAGTCTGAGCCATTGGGTGGGAATATAGTTCATGTTGCCAGATCATCTGAATTCTTTTTTCCCTAAAAGGAGGAAGTCCAGATTAATGTACATTTCTCAATTTGCAAATATTAGCAACTGAAATTCATATTTTAAAACACTTTAGCGCAAATTAAATACAAATACATCTATTGGCTGGATACTGCCAATTTTGTAATGTCTTTAGTAGTCCCATTTGAAGTACTGTTTTTTAATGATGATTCTATGAAATGACTGGTTCTGTGAATTTATGTAATTTAGCAAATAACATTGTTAAACCATTAGGATTGTATTTATTTAGGCACTTGGAAAGTGCCTTGCAGCAAGTGACTATAGATTAGGAACTTAGAAGCAAGATTCGTATTATCAACTTGTTTGTGAAGTCTGGGAATTTAAGAATTAAGATAGTTTGGTTCTAGGAAAAGGGGGAAAATAACTTGCTCATTACTTGATCATCTTAACAACAGTTCTTTAAAGTGTATTTTTGAAGGAGGTCTCAAAAATAAATCTGTGAAGGCAATTAAAATGCTGGAGAAATTCTGACTGTGTACACAATTCATCTCAGCCTTAAATTTTACTGAAGTCTGAAATCATGTATTGGTTTTCAGCAGAAGTCTGTATTTCTAAGCTAAACTGTTAGACTAGATCCAAAACTTAAAAATGAAGTTTAGATAATTAAAAAGTAATTGAATATGCTTTACTTAAATTAATGGCATATTGCTTTATGGTGAGTATAAATTTATGCAGGCAATTAAATAGATTTTGTTTAACTGTTTTACTAATAGCAAGGTTTTTCATTTCCAGAGTTTGAAAAGTTGGATATCTTCAAACTTCATGTTTAAATGGCAAACTATGACTGGACTAAGAATGCAAACTGTAGTACAACATGATTTTAAAAAGCATCATCTAAAAATAGTGCTATAAGTTGCAATTATTTTTATACAATATGATGTAAAATGCAAGCAGATCAGTGAAGCTTTCATAAAGCATTAATCCTAGAGGTGCCTCACCCTGTGGCCTTTCCCACAATTCCTATGTTACTCTTCATGGAGCCACTGTAAATGTTTTTTTTTATAATGTTCCAGAAGTTTCCTACGTCTGGTTTCTTTTGGACTTGTTGAAAAGGGTTTTTTTTTTTTTTTCCTCCTTTTTTCTCCCCCTCCCTATGACAGTTTGAAGAGTGTGAACAGCTGGATGATGCTGGGGTGAAACTGCTTCATAGCACTTCTCTTTTTCTCCCTTATTTTTTTCCATCTTTTAATTTTTTCACTAATATTCCCACAGTTTACTTGTATTTTAATAATTCAGATGTTGCTGGACTGATGCTTTCTTTTGAACTGGCTTATAACAGATGGGTTAATTTGTTTAAAAGTTGGGGGTGGGGTGGAATATTAACCTGCTTTAAGTTCTTTCAAGTTTATCAGTCTTCATGGCAGATAAATCTCTGATTAATAAAATCTTATCTTAAATGCTGGTAGCTAATCTGAGTTAGAAGTAAAAGATGTACAACAGCTGAAGGGGTAGGGTTAGTTTAAGCTTTTATTAACAGTTTATGATAGCTGAAATTAATGGTGATATATATGTATGTATGTATAACACACTATTGGAAATTATCCATATAAAAAGGGAGAAGTTAAATTTACTGCAAAATTTCTTGGGAGTGAAGTTTGAAGATGATCTTAAATGATTGTAGTAATTTGGTATACTGAGGGGTGGTTTTGCAAAATGCTTGCAATTTTCCTTTAATATGAAGTAAACTGATTAAAGAGCTATAACAGGCTAAGAACTGTGCTCCATTTTTTTTTTTTTTTTTAAGTATAATTAAGTGGTTTTGGGGTATGGGTGTAGGGAGTGAGTCTGTCTTTGAAGCTTTGCATATACTAAATGAATGCCACATGTATAAGGGAGGAACAAGGGATTCTTGGAAATATTTTTCAATCCAAGTGACTGTGGAGTCTTCCAAGTGGAGTTCCATTCCCCTGTGTAGTGCTGAGGTAGATATTTAAATTTCTTTCTGAGTGACTGAAAGTATGTGGTAGCAACGTCTAACAGTACTTATACATTATAGTTCATTTAGAAAAAGGAGTAAAAACTAAATGTTATTAAAAACTAAACAGTATGCTGACATAGCACTCTTTAGATTCATAAAATAGTATATCAGTTTTCTGGCATTTTGCTTAATTTTTACGTTTGTTTAGTTTTTAAGGCCAACTATTTTGTTATTTTGTATCTGATAGTTGTCCTCTATAGATAACTATTTTCTTAATTCTGCTGTCATTTTTTCCTGAGTCCTGGATCAGACTGCCAGCCATTTTATTCCCCATAGAATAAGAATAAAAAATAAGAAGTTAGAAAGTTTAGAGATTAGATGTCTAGGAATAGTCTACTCTTGAGTAATGATAGTTAAAATGGTATTGCTGGTAAGTGGAAGTTGGGATATTGTTGATAAGTGGAAGCTGGGAAATACTAAAATTGGGTCTTTTTTTTAGAAAGATACTTACTAATCGTGCTTGTAGAATGCCCTAACTGAATGCCAGAGGGTCTCAGGTTTTCCTTATTGCCATTATACCCCAGATTCTATTACATTTCTCTAAAAACTCTAAGACAGAACTTTTTAATACTACCCTTTTCTTCTCAAACTACTACCCCCCCCCCCCCGTGCCCCACCCTGCTTCGGAAGCTAAGCAGGAATGTCTTTGTCATCTTATCAGATCTTATCAGCCTATATCAAGGGTCTATCTTTACAGCATTCTGGTCAGATGGCAGTCGTGACATATGCCTTTCCAAGGACTTTGTTACTTTAGATATCTTGCTTTTCTGTATTACTCTTATCCCCCCCAACTCTAATCCTATAGATTTTTTAGGGGGGGGGATCCCCCAGCTCCTGACCTTTCATTGTCTCCTGAAATCCATTCATTATGACTTCTGGAACTCTTAGTCATTAGCAAATCCCTTGTATTTGCAGTCTTTTCTGTGAATGTTTCCTTCTCTTTCTTCCCCCACTGTAACCTAGCCTCTCCTCTGATAATGCTGCTTTCCTTTGCAGCTCTCTCAAATGGTAAATATTTTCACTTCTTGACCATCCTTTTTCAAAACAAAGCTTTGACTTCCATGTCATCAAATTATATCACCCCCTACCCATCTTTATTTCAGGCATCTACCAACCTTTCTGGGCCATTCCCCTCCTTTCTTGAACACTTTAATAGTTCCTGGCTCATTGTCTCTGTCTCCTTTATTTTTGTCACAATTCTTGGTGATATCAACAGTGCTACTCAAAATGTGGTCTGGTCTGTGAACTTTTTGTTACTAGTATGAATTGTGGTAAGGAATTTATGCCAGCATGTAAATCACCTATGTCACTGAGTTCACTGTTTAGTTCTGCTGACTTTTTTGTAGCAAGACTTTTTTGATGAAGGAAGCAGTATGTTGATTTATAATCTGGTACTAGTTCTATATGGTGTTGTGGTCTGGCACTTTGAATAACATGGATGTAGATGATGCTTCTAGTGTCTTGACCTCTTAGTTCCTTGATTTTTTTTCTCCCCAGTGATCTTATTTCCCATCCTAATTCAACCACACATTCCCATTGCCATATGCAAGAATACCTTGTCTTTTACCAGTAACTGTGTCCCTCTCCCCAATTAATTCCAAGCATCTCACTTTCTCATTTCTCTAGTAAATATTTCAACTCCAGTAGCCCTTCAGCCCTGCTGGGACCTACAGTCTATGAGGGTGCTTCAAAAAGTTTGTGGAAAAATAGAACTGAAAGATATGACGAATCTTTTCATGAAATTTTTGAAGTACCCTTGTGTTTATCCAAGCTTCTTCCTGTCTCTCCTCACTTCTACCCACCTGAAATTTCACATTGAATTATAATCACTTTCTTGTATATATGTTCAACAACCTTGTCCTTCCCTGGCTTCATGTCCAAAGATCCTAGTGTCTGTAACTGTGCCCTTTGCCTTCTCTACTGTCTCTATGGATAAACTGTAGTGTTCAAGATACGGTCAAACCAGTTCATACACTAGATCCCATCCCCTCTTGCTCTCAAGAATGGTACTCTGTCATTCTCCCTTCTCCTGCATCATTGGTTTTTCCTTCTCTACTGGCTCTTCCCATGAGCATACAAACGTGCTATTATTTATCCCATTTTTAAAAAACTTTCTCCCCATATCTCCTCTAACCCACTACCTCAGTCTGTTTTTAGCAAAACACCTTGAAACAATTTCTTATATGCGATCTCTCCCCTTTTCTTTTCAACCCTTACAGTGACCACCATGTTCTAAATTTCTAGTCCTCATCTCACTTAACTTATTAGTATCATTTGCTACAATTGCTACAGTTACTTGAAACATTTTTTCACTTGGCTTCTCGGCCACTATGCCTTCTGGCAGGTTTTCTTCCTTACCTCACTGGCAGTTCTTTTGCTTTTTCCATCATCTCTCCGACCTCTGTGTTAGAGTGGCTAAAGGTTTAGACCTTTCCTTTTTTTTTTTTTTTGTCTATATTGACTCCAGTGTCATAGCTTTAAACAGTATTTACATCTATTTGCAGACGACTTCCAAATTTACATCCCCAACTTGGAATTTCTCATATCCAGCTATTTTTTTTTCCCAACGTTTTGGATGTCTAAGACACATCTCAAACTTAATATATCTAAAACTGACCTCCCAGTTCTCCCCAAAGCTGCTTCTCTCAGTCTTTCCTAAATGCAACTCTTATCTTTCCAGTTAGTCAAAACCGTGTAGTTCTTGACTCATCTTTTTCTCACACCCCATATCTAAGTCCTTGGCAAACCCTTTCTCTTCTCCCTTCAAAATACAGTATATCCAAAATCTAACCATTTCTTGCCATACTCATGACATCTTAATCTTTTGCCTGGGTTATTGCAAAGGCCTTGTAACTGGTCTCCCTGCTTATACCTTTGTTCCCATTAAATGGATTCTTAACACAGTAGTCAGGGTAATCCTTTTTTAAAAAGCAACAGAACATGTAACTTTTCTGTTCAAAACCCTCCAGGGGCTTACCATCTCATTCAGTAAAAGCACAAGCTCCTACATGTTCAGACCACGCCCTTGGTCACCTACTACTTTCCCCCTCTCACTCCTTCCTCTTCAGCCTTTTTGTTTTTCCTCTATCTGATCACACATTCATGGCTGATGTCAGATATGACTACCACATTCCTTTTTACCCAGTTTCACTTCATTGTATTATCCTCATTTATTTGATTTGTGGTACTTAATCATACTCTGAAGTAGCATGTGTTTACTTGCTCATTCTCTCCCTCTTTCAGGGTCTTTGTCCCGTTTTTGTATCCCTGGTAACCAGAACACCTGGAACTTACAGGTACTCAGTAAAGGCCTATTGAATGAATATTCTAGAATCGCCCAACCTTCGTTTCCCTCTAGCTAATGCGCCATTTATTTTTCTGCTCCCTTTCACAATGAGAACACACATGAAAGAGATACACCCATGTATCTCCTTTAACTCTCATTCCTGTTCGTGTCCTCCCTACATTATTCCAATGAATGTACTCTTGCAGGGTTCTGCTGGACCTCCATGTTGATCAATCAAATGGATACTTTTTAGCTTTAGTCTTGCTGAACCAATCAACATTTGGCACATTTCTTTCTTTCTTCCTTCTAGAACAGCACCGTCCAATAGAACTGTCTGTGATGGTGGAAGTTCTGTATCTTAGCTGTTCAGTATGGTCACCACCAGCCACATGTGGCTATTGAGCATTTGAAATGTGGCCTTGTGACTGAAGAACTAAATTTCTAATACTAAATTAAATTTGAATGTAAATAGCCACATGACTAGTGGCTGTTGTATTGAACAACACAGTATAAGAAATACGCTTTTTTTTTCTTACATGGCACTAGACTTAGTATCACAACCCAGTTGCTCAACTCAGACACTTAGGAGTTATCTTTAATTTCTGTCATCTTTAATTTCTTTCATCTGCTATATCCAATTCATCAACAGAGTCTGTTGTTTCTACCTACAAAGTATTTCTCCAGTCTAGCTACTACTTGTACCTAGTGCTACTACTCTAGCCCTAAGTCACCACCATCTATCACCTGGACTATGGTTATAGCTTCTTTACTGGTTTCCCTTTTTTCTGTCTTGCTCCCTTCCAGTTTTTTGAATTATAGCCAGAACTAGCCTTTAAAAACTTGAATGAGATCTTGTTATTCACTTGCTTATAAATTGTCATAACTTGCAGTTGCACTTAGAATGGAAAACACATTTCTTGTCAAAGTCTAGAGAACCCTACATGATCTGGCTATTTTCAACCCCATGTCATTGCACTCACCCTTCCCCTCTATAATCAAACCACTGTGAAGTCAGATGATCAAGTTCTTTCATGACTTTGGGCTTTTGCTCATGTTATTTCTTATTTCTGGAATGTTCCTGCTCTGCTTCTTGCATGCTGGCTCTTTTGCATCCTTCTTCAGGTATCAGCTTGAAAGTTACCCTCAGGAAGCCTCTGGTCACTCTTCAGTAGGACCTTCCACTTGTGCTTTTGTCTCATTCCACATCCTTCTTCCACTTGTTAATTATACATTCACCACTCTTAGTAATTGTTTATTCAGTTATCTGTCTCCTCAAGAATGCACATGTCTGTTTCAATCATTACCGCATACCCAGAATCTATTATAGTTCCTGGCATGTAGCTGATGCATAAATATTTTTTGAATAAATGAATGAAATCTGTACATTATATTTATACTGTTGGTATTGCTATGTCCTGAAACTATTGAGTAAATAAAGGAATCGGGGGAAAGCTTTCTTGTGGAACAACAAAAAATCCCTTTTGATAAAAATCACTATTTGGTAAATTGAGAAAGCAAAAAAATATATAATATATCAGCATGACATTCATGTATAGCTCCAGGTTATGACTCATTTATTGGTGTATTTTTGGACTCAAAATACAACAAAGATTAGGGGCTATTCCTTGAAGTTCTTTGTATTGAAATAACAAAAAGCAGTCACATTTTGATATACGGTTTTCAAGATGGCGGCGGCTGCGGCGGCTGGCGCGGAGTAGCTGAGGTGGAAAAGGTGGCCACTGGGCCTCAGGCAGCCGGGAAACTTGTGGACCTTCCTCTGGCCATCTCTTAAGGGAGGACTGCTGCTGCTGGCCGGTCGTGGGGGCTCAACGCCACTTTGCCCCCGGCAGGAGAGGCTGCCTCATTTACAGGCAACAGCTTTGAAGTGTGGAGCAGGAAAAGAACTGATTCTTAGCTGCAAAAGCGAGTCTTGAAACAGGGAACACGGCGCCAGGGCTGCTGTGGATGCAGCCAGGATCCCGGAGGCTGGGGCCGCACTGAAGGCGGCCAGCTGCCCTATCCAGGATTCGAGGTTTCAGGCCGGCATTAAAGAAGACTCCTGGGAGCGCCCGAGCGGCGCCGCGACTGAACAGCCCGAGGCGGCAGCGCCGAGAACACGGAAGGCAACAAACCAGAGACAGAGCGAGCGCCCGACCTGGCACAGCACTGTGAGTGATCCCTGGCAAAGCTCTGTTCGGGGGGTGGATGCCCACGCGGCTCCCCGCCTGCACCACCAGGCCACTCCTTGCCCCGGTGCTGCCTCCATTTTCCCAGGTGCGGGCAGCTCCGCCCCGCTCCGCCATCACTGAGCCCATTTGCTTGGCCTGGCGCGGGGCTTTCCGGACCCTGCGGGCCGACCTCCTCTCCCACTCCCTCCACGGTTCTCTGGCAGGGCTGGGGGTGTGGGGCGTCCCGACCAGTTTTGGGAGGGCTAGGAAGTACGGGCGGGCCGACTGTCACTCCACCACACCCTGGACTCTGGCCCCGGTAAACTTCCTGTTACTGGGAGGCAGATACCATCTCTGCGACCACCAGTTTGGAAAAAAGCCTAACGAATTTCTGGTTGGGAATAGTGCGGTAGGAGAGTTCCCAGGTACGCTTGAACCTGCCGGAGAGCAGGCTGCAGGCGGGCACTAGACTCGGTTTATACCGGGGGGATACAAAGGTGAACAAGACCCGAGAAAGATCTACACAGTGCTACAAAGGCACCCAGAGAGACCGGTCGTCTGTGCCTAGCAGAAACCTGGTAGACTTCCTGGGCGAGGCGGTGCTGAGCAGGGTCTTGAAGGCCCAGCTGATAGACGAGGGGTGCAGAAGACACGCCCCAGCCCAGCACAGTGTTCACAGAGGGGGGTGACGTGCGGCCAGGGAGGCGGAGTCTCGACAGAAACCACACACCCGGTGGGGTCGCCACTGCACGATCTAACAGCCTGGGCCAGAGCACACGGAAAGGGGAGAAGTCCTGTACAGAAAGTGAAAGCTCAACAGAGATCACACACCCTGTGGTACGTGATCCACCAGCCCAGCAGAGTACAAGCTGACCAGAAAGGTGGATCCCCGGAGAAGCCCAAGACCCGAGGCAACCACACACACAAGACACTAGAGGCCAACTGAGCAGTCACGGCGGGAGCCACACCAAATTGGCAACCACAGCAACATCCTAGTTAGTCATTAGTCTTAAACCGGTGGACTGTGAAACCCCCTGCAACAATGAATAAACACCAAAAAAAAGACACCAGAAATACAAAAAATCAAGAAAGTATACCACCAAAAGTTAATAAATCTCATACTCTAGATCCTATAGAACAAGAAGCCCTTGAAATAACTGACAAGGAATTTCGAGTGATAATTCTAAGGAAACTGAATGAGATACAAGAAAACTCAGCTAGACATCATGATGAAATGAGGAAAAGTATACAGGATCTGAAAGAGGAAATATACAAGGAAATCAATGTCCTGAAAAAAAATGTAGCAGAACTTGCTGAACTGAAGAAGTTATTCAGCGAAATAAAAAACACAACGGAGAGTTTAACCAGCAGGCTTGTCGAAGTTGAAGAGAGAACCTCTGAACTTGAAGATGGGCTGTTTGAAATAACACAAGCAGACAAAAAGAAAGAAAAAAGAATCAAGGACATGGAAGAAAATCTGAGAGAGATATCAGACAACCTCAAGCGCTCAAATATCCGAGTCATGGGTATTCCAGAAGGGGAAGAAAATGGAGATTCCATTGAAAACATATTCAAAAAAATAGTGGCAGAAAACTTCCCAGGTATAGGAAAAATCACAGATCTTCAGATCCAGGAAGCTCAACGATCTCCAAACGTATTCAACCCAAAAAGGCCTTCTCCAAGACATGTCATAGTCAAATTGGCAAAACTCAGAGACAAAGAGAGAATCTTAAAAGCTGCAAGAGAGAAGCGTCAAATCACCTATAAGGGAGCCCCAATCAGGTTAACATCAGACTTTTCATCACAAACCCTAAAAGCTAGAAAGGAATGGGATGATATTTTCAAAATACTAAAAGACAAAGATTGCCAGCCAAGAATACTCTACCCTGCAAGGCTATCCTTCCGAAATGAGGGCCAAATAGTATATTTCTCAGACAAACAAAAACTGCGGGAGTTCACTACCACAAGACCACCCTTACAAGAAATCCTCAAGGGAGTACTGGGTTTGGTTCCTGAAAAATAACTACCACTGCCATAAAAACCTAAGAAAAATCTAAACCCGCTAGTACAATAAAAATGGCATTCATGAAGAGAAAACAAGCTAACAAAAACACTATCTACAACCTAAGGAACCAACAAACAAAGAAACCAAACAGTAAATCAGAAAGCAAGGAACAAAAGACACCTAAGACAACCAAACAACCAATAAAATGCTAGGAATAAATCAACACCTTTCAATAACAACTCTTAATGTTAAAGGCTTAAATTCCCCAATTAAAAGACACAGACTGGCTGACTGGATCAAAAAACAGGACCCAACTATATGCTGCCTACAAGAGACCCACCTCACCCATAAAGATTCACACAGACTAAGAGTGAAAGGATGGAAAAAGATTTACCATGCAAACAGAAAAGAAAAACGAGCTGGAGTGGCTATTCTTATATCTGACAAAATAGACTTTAAACTAAAAACCATAAAAAGAGACAATGAGGGACACTACTTAATGATAAAAGGACTGATCCATCAAGAAGACATAACAATCATAAATATGTACGCACCCAATGTTGGAGCAGCCAGATTTATAAAACAAACTCTATTAGACCTAAAGAAGGAAATAGACACTAATACCATAATAGCAGGGGACCTGAACACTCCACTGTCAATATTAGACAGATCATCTAGGCAAAGAATCAGTAGAGAAACACAAGATCTAAACAAGACTCTAGACCAATTGGAATTGGCAGATATCTACAGAACATTCCACCCAACAACCTCAGAATATTCATTCTTCTCATCAGCACATGGATCATTCTCCAGGATAGATCACATATTAGGTCACAAATCAAGTCTCAGTAAATTCAAAAAAATTGGAATTATCCCATGTATCTTCTCAGACCACAATGGATTAAAACTAGAAATTAATAACAAACAAAACTCTGGAAACTATACAAACACATGGAAATTAAACAGCATTCTACTTAATGACATATGGGTCCAAGAAGAAATCAAGCAGGAAATCAAAAAGTTTATTGAAACTAATGAAAACAATGATACATCATACCAAAACCTGTGGGATACTGCAAAAGCAGTATTGAGGGGAAAATTTATTGCATTAAATGCTCACTTCAGAAGAATGGAAAGATGGCAAGTGAACAACCTAACACTTCACCTTAAAGAACTAGAAAAACAAGAACAATCCAATCCTAAAGTTAGCAGACGGAAAGAAATCATTAAGATCAGAGCAGAACTGAATGAAATTGAAAACCAAAAAACAATTCAAAAGATCAACGAATCAAAAAGTTGGTTTTTTGAAAAGATAAATAAAATTGACAAACCATTAGCATGGCTAACAAAAAAAAGAAGAGAGAAGACTCAAATAACAAAAATTAGAAATGAAAAAGGCGATATTACAACTGATTCATCTGAAATACAAGGAATCATTCGAGACTACTATAAACAACTGTACGCCAACAAATTTGAAAATCTGGAGGAAATGGATAAATTTCTGGACACACACAAGCTCCCAAAACTGAACCGTGAAGACGTAGAAAATCTGAACAGACCAATAACAATAAAGGAGATTGAAGCTGTTATCAGAAGGCTCCCAACAAAGAAAAGCCCAGGACCAGATGGATTCACAGCAGAATTTTACCAAACATTCAAAGAGGAATTGACACCGATTCTTTACAAACTATTCCAAAAGATTGAAACGGACGCAAATCTCCCAAACTCATTCTATGAAGCAAACATCATCCTGATACCAAAACCAGGTAAAGATATAACCAAAAAAGAAAACTACAGGCCGATATCCTTGATGAATATAGATGCAAAAATCCTCACTAAAATACTAGCAAACAGAATACAGCAACACATACGAAAAATTATTCATCACGATCAAGTGGGATTCATCCCAGGGATGCAAGGTTGGTTCAACATACGCAAATCAATAAATGTGATACACCATATTAATAAACTCAAACACAAGGACCATATGATCATCTCTATAGATGCTGAAAAAGCATTTGATAAAGTTCAGCACTCATTCATGACAAAGACCCTCAATAAGTTAGGTATAGAGGGAAAGTATCTCAACATAATTAAAGCCATATATGACAAACCCACTGCCAATATCATCCTGAATGGGGAAAAGCTGAAAGCTTTTCCTTTAAGAACAGGCACTAGACAAGGATGCCCACTCTCACCACTCCTATTCAACATAGTGTTGGAAGTACTAGCCAGAGCAATCAGAGAAGAGAAGGAAATAAAGGGCATCCAGATTGGAAAAGATGAAGTCAAACTGTCCCTGTTTGCAGATGACATGATCCTATATATCGAACAGCCTAAAACCTCTACAAAAAAACTGTTGGAATTGATAAATGATTTCAGCACAGTAGCAGGATACAAAATCAACACACAAAAATCAGTAGCATTTCTTTTCTCCAATAGTGAACATGCAGAAGGAGAAATCAAGAAAGCCTGCCCATTTACAATAGCCACCAAAAAAATAAAATACTTAGGAATTGAGTTAACCAAGGAGGTGAAAAATCTCTATAATGAGAACTACAAACCACTGCTGAGAGAAATTAGAGAGGATACAAGAAGATGGAAAGATATTCCATGCTCTTGGATTGGAAGAATCAACATAGTGAAAATGTCCATACTACCCAAAGTGATATACAAATTCAATGCAATCCCCATCAAAATTCCAAAGACATTTTTCTCAGAAATGGAAAAAACTATTCAGACATTTATATGGAACAATAAAAGACCACGAATAGCCAAAGCAATGCTCAGCAAAAAAAATAAAGCTGGAGGCATAACACTACCTGACTTTAAGCTATACTACAAAGCTATAATAACCAAAACAGTATGGTACTGGCATAAAAACAGACACACTGACCAATGGAATAGAATAGAGAATCCAGAAATCAACCCACACACTTACTGCCATCTGATCTTTGACAAAGGCACCAAACCTATTCACTGGGGAAGGGACTGCCTCTTCAGCAAGTGGTGCTGGGATAACTGGATATCGATATGCAGGAGAATGAAACTAGATCCATACCTCTCACCGTATACTAAAATCAACTCAAAATGGATTAAGGATTTAAATATACACCCTGAGACAATAAAACTTCTTAAAGAAAACATAGGGGAAACACTTCAGGAAATAGGACTGGGCACAGACTTCATGAATACGACCCCAAAAGCACGGGCAACCAAAGGAAAAATAAACAAATGGGATTATATCAAACTAAAAAGCTTCTGCACAGCAAAAGAAACAATTAAAAGAGTTAAAAGACAACCAACAGAGTGGGAGAAAATATTTGCAAAATATACATCTGACAAAGGATTAATATCCAGAATATATAAGGAACTCAAACAACTTTACAAGAAGAAAACAAGCAACCCAATTAAAAAATGGGCAAAAGAGCTAAGTAGGCATTTCTCTAAGGAAGATATCCAAATGGCCAACAGACATATGAAAAAATGCTCAACATCACTCAGCATCCGGGAAATGCAAATCAAAACCACATTGAGATACCATCTAACCCCAGTTAGGATGGCTAAAATCCAAAAGATTATGAACGATAAATGCTGGCGAGGCTGCGGAGAAAAAGGAACTCTCATACATTGTTGGTGGGACTGCAAAATGGTGCAGCCTCTATGGAAAATGGTATGGAGGTTCCTTAAACAATTGCAAATAGATCTACCATACGACCCAGCCATCCCACTGTTGGGAATATACCCTGAGGAATGGAAATCATCAAGTCGAAGGTATACCTGTTCCCCAATGTTCATCGCAGCACTCTTTACAATAGCCAAGAGTTGGAACCAGCCCAAATGCCCATCATCAGATGAGTGGATACGGAAAATGTGGTACATCTACACAATGGAATACTACTCAGCTATAAAAACGAATGAAATACTGCCATTTGCAACAACATGGATGGACCTTGAGAGAATTATATTAAGTGAAACAAGTCAGGCACAGAAAGAGAAATACCACATGTTCTCACTTATTGGAGGGAGCTAAAAATTAATATATAAATTCACACACACACATACACACATACACACACAAACCGGGGGGCGGGGAGGAAGAAGATATAACAACCACAATTATTTGAAGTTGATACAACAAACAAACAGAAAGGACATTGTTGGGGGGGAGGGGGGGAGGGAGGGAGGTTTTGGTGATGGGGAGCATTAATCAGCTACAATGTATATCGACAAAATAAAATTAAAAAAAAAAAAAAAAAAAAAAAATGTTTATATACTATGTTTTTTTCTATGCATACATACCTGTGATAAAGTTTATCATACAATGAAAAAAAAAAAAAAAAAAAAAAAAAAAAGCAGTCACATTTTGAAAATAAAAGCTTCCTAACTCATTCTACTTTATTTATTATTCTTCTTAATATAAGAGAGCTTCATAATTATGAGACCTATTAGTAGGATAAGGCTGTCAAAGACAGCAAAATGTCTTTCTGTTTGAGAGAATAACATAAACTTGACATGCATGGCGAGGGACAGGAGGTTGCTAAAGATTAAGAATCTGTGTAGTCTTAGTGAATAGATGCTTCTGTGGGAGCTGATGCTAGGGATACTCCGTGGAGTTTTTTGTTTGTTTTTTAACCTGGGATACTCCGTAATGCTACACACAGTTTGGATCATATGGTTTGTCTACAGCTATAGCCCTTAGCTGGTGGTAGCCACATCAGCAACCTGTGACATTGTACTTAAATAAAAAGTACAATGCCAGGGCCCTGATAGAGAACCGCTAATCATATGTGTTTTTAGATGTTCCAGGTTAGTCTGATTAACACTCTTGGTTAAAAAGTGTTGGGAGGATCTGGTTGCCAGTTTAAAGGGACCAACAAGAAAGCCTATAGGTCTTTTTTTTTTTTTTTTTTTTAAAGAACTATAAAGATTTAAAAAGCCATGCACATATTGAGGCTGTATTCTGATTTATTCTGGTTTAGCACATACTGGTCTTAATTGGCCTGCGATATTTTTCCCAAATAAATGGTTTTGGTGTGGCTTTCATATATCATTTGGTCCAATTTCATGTTTTTTACACAACCTGTTTTTGAAGATACTCATGGGAAAAAACTTTGTGACCTCTCTTAGTAACCTGTTAACCCACTTAAAAACCCTTTGCAGGTCTTCACATTTAGACTTAATGTACTTAATTAAAATGTAAATTCACTTGCCTTTGTTCTCAGTGAAAGTATATAATAAATGAGGGGTTGGCAAACTACTGCCTGCCACCTGTTTTTGTACAGCCTGTGAAATGAATGGTTTTTACATTTTTAAATGTCTGGGGGAAAAAATCAAAAGGAAAATATCTCATGACACATGAAAATTCTATGAAATTCAGATTTGTTTCTGTGAATGAAGTTTTATTGGAACACAGCCATGCTCATTAGTGTACATATTGTCTATAGCTGCTTTCACACTATTGTAGCAGAGTTGAGTAGTTGTAACAGAGCTTGTGGCCTGCAAAACCTAAACTATTTACTATCTGGTGCTTTCTAGGAAAAGTTTGCTGACCCCTGTTTCAGATGATGTACATTCTTCATAAATGATTCCATCATGATTCTGAAGGCATTTAAGAAATTTCTTAGGTTATGTATAATTGTTGTTGACTGTCTAAGCCGTTCCATTTAAGACATTTTGTGTGTTCTGTCTACTTTTTCAGCACTTTATTTTTTTGTTGGCACATTCAGTCCATCAAATATTTAAGTGCTTAATAAGCACTTTGGAAATAGAGAGGAACTAAAAGTAGAGTCTCAGCCCTCACAGAGTTCATTCATTGAGTCTTTTTTTAAAGGTTAGTGTGCTGGCATAGTGGGGAAGGGAAACTTGTAACAAGTGAAGAGGGAGGTTATTGTTATGGGATATAAAGCAATACTTTAAATTACTTCTAGAAGTCATTGAATCCCTGCAATTAATTCTGCGTATAGTCTGAATATAGAATTAACATCTAGAAATTTTCTTGAAATTAAATCTTCCATTTCTTTGAAGGCATATGTAGTGCTACTAGGTACCTAGTCAAAATATGGTGTATATAGTGATTCAAATAAATCTTAGAAATATTAAAGAAAAAAGGGTTTTATTTTTTGGCTGTGGTCATCTTCAAAGAATGTAGTTCTTTAGTATTACATGTGACACTTTTATCTAAAATTGCTAATCCTTTTCTTGAATTTATCTGCAACATTGTTACCAATTGTCTATAATTTCCGGCGTTGGGGGTAATATGATGAGATTGGAAGGGCACATGACTGAGCTGCACACAGACCTGGATTTGAATTTTAAATGAGCAATTTATTAGTTGTACTCCTGTGTTAACTACTGCTAGTCACTTTTCTTATGTGATAATTTAGGGAATGATATCTACTTTGAGATTGCTATGAATATTCAGTGAGATAACATATTAGGCTCAGAACTGAAGATGCTAGGAATCTACTTATGCTACCTTGTTAAGTATGTCAAGGACAAAATTAGATGTTTAGCTGATATCACAAGCCAGTATCCTAAAATTAATCTGTAAAAGATATTAAGACACTGTAATTGACTTAGTCAGAAATCTGGCATTACTTTGTAATGCAGTTGATTCTTTGAATATTGCCACTTTAATAGAATAAGAGCTAGGAATGAATGAAATATTTATTAAGTTATTAGAGATAGGAACATTTATTGATATAAGTAAACAAAATGATATTTGCCTGAATACAAAGAAATTTGCAGTGAGTTCTGTTTCCTTGCTTTAGAAAACATTGGCTGTTTTTCCAAAGAATGTCACTTTTTAGTCCCTTTTTTTGCCTTGAGGCAAAATGATTGGCTCAGTAGTTTCGTTTGCATAAAGTTCATTTTATAGGACACACTTAGCTTTTATGCTTAGAAACATTTCCTTAATGCTATTTCAGTGTTTGCCTAACATAAAATGATATAAAATAATCTTCTTGGACAAATATTATTTCTGATAATAATATATTCTATACATTTGGTTCTGCAAATATATGCAAAAACCTATGTAAAAAGGTATGCAAATGTTTTGCATGTTTCCCCCATAGCTAGTAAAGTGAACTTTTAAAAGCCTAAATCACAAATCATGTTACTTCAGTGGCTTCCCAGTACAGTTTGGGTTTTATTGTATGTCCTTTGTTGATCTGGTCCCCACTTTTCTCTTTTCGTGGTTTCCTGCCTTCTGTTTACATTAGTGACCTCTTAATACCTTTACCACACTAAGTTCATCCTTTCCTTTGTGCCTGTTCTCTGCCTGTAGTGTTCCACCTCATCTTTACCTAGCTAGTTCCTTCTCCTCTGCTCAAATGTCACTTCCTCAGAGAGGCCTTCCTTGTGACTATGCACACATCTTATCTAAAGTCTCACTCCTCCCCTACCAGTCAAGCTTTTCTCACCTTCATAGCTCATCTTCATAGCAGTTCTCACTTTCTAAATTGTCTTGTTTTTATTGCTTAATTCCCTGACAGAATATGTTTTTCTAGATGTGCAACCTTGACTGTTACTGTTACTTGTTGTTACTGCAATTCCAGTAACATAAAAGGTGCGTAGAATTTGTTCACTGGATGAAAATGTATGCCATTATAATGGATACATTATTTTTTATTCAGTCCCCTGTTGATGGGCATTTAGGTAATTTCCAGCTTTTTCTGTATGAATGCTTCTCTGTACCAACTTCTGGGTATACTTTCATGACTATTCCTGTAGAATACAATTTTAAAGGAAAAGGAAAAGGTATTTACATGTATGTTTAATGGGTAGTATCAGCTTATGCTCCAAAAAGTTTCTTACAGTTTAACCGTATCATTATCAGCAGTGGGTATTATCTTTTTAATCTTTGCCAGTCTGATAAGCAAAAAGTAAATGGTTTCAAACATTTTTAATATATTTATTGCTCACTTTCTGTTTTTCCTTTGAAATGCTGGTTCATGCTCTTTCCCTGGAGTATAGTTCTTTTTTCTTAATGATTTGTGTCCTTTTGTGTGTGTGTGTGTGTGTGTGTGTGTGTGTGTACTGTGGATATCAGCTTTTAATTATGTTTCATATTTTCCAGTATGTCATTTGTTAAATTATATGTGGTGGACTTTTGCCTAAATTTAAAAAATCACACCCACACACACAGACACACACACACAATCTGTGTTTTCCTTTTTGGTTTTAGAGTTTCAACGGATACTAACATTAATTGGGCTTCTTACTATGGTTTAATTTCTGTATATACTCATATTTTATCTCATTGTTTTATTTTTTTGCATGCAAATATTTGAATGCAGGTTTAATTTTAATATAGTAAAATAAGCATGAAAAAAATGCTTTTTAGAATGATGAGTTCATTTCTCCTGATACTATTAATTAGGTAATCCAGCTTTTTTCCACTAATCGTAATATCACTTTCTTCATTTATGAAATTGCCACATCATATCTGGGTTTTTGTTTTTGTTTTTTTAATTAGTATAGTCTCTTATCCGTTCCCACCCTAATAACACAATACTTTAATTGATTAAATTAAATTGAGTGGCTGTTGATTTATAATGTCATCTTAGTATCTGATAGAACTGGTTCCTTCTCATAGTTATTCCAGGTTTTCCTTTTTTAAAAAAATTATCCTCACACTTCCATTCCAAATGAACTTGAGAATAATTTTTCAATCCTAAAGAATTTTGACTAGAATTTTGTTGGGAGCACATTAAATTTATAAACTAAGAGAAAATTGACAGCTTAATACAGTACAAAACTTTTCTAGTCAAGAACAAGACATTTCTCTCATTTATTCTTGTTATGTACCTTGTTTTTATTGTTGCTTTTATGAATGAAATATTTTTGTGATTATATTTTTCTAACTGTCCTATTTATGTCTAGTTTTGTATATAATTGTAATGGCCACTTTTATTAAAAATTAAACTGAGTTGTTTTCAACCTTATCGGACCATAAAAATGCACTTTAAATGGGTGTAAAAGTGTCTCAAGATTGTTAACTGGTGTTCTAAAGTTTAAAAATATTTAGCCAATCATTTTGTTAAATTGAGAGAAACAGGATTTTCACTTTCAAGATAAAATGGAAACATTCTCCCACATAGCTACAATCTTTAGCCTTCTAAAATATACTTTTAGCCTGGTTAGCTTTTGTGACTGCCACCTTTTTCAAGACGGGAATATTTTATCCTTGTATTTGAAACTTGAGTTAGTAAGGTTTAGCTGAATTATCAAAAGTATACATAAAATACTAATGTCCCTTTTGGGTAACTGCATTTTAATTTTTTCTAAAGATTAAACTACACAGATTTGTATTTCAAAATCATATTTGAGCTTTAAGTTATTTTATCTGAAATGCTGATATGTAGCTATTTTCTTATTTTTATTGTTATTTTTACTATACAAAGTAAGAGCATAATGTAATAAAACAACTATGTACTCACCACCCAGATTAACAGATGCAGTTTTGCTATATTTCTTTGATTTAAAAAAACAAACACAAACTGCTAAGGAGTTGAAGCCATCTTTAATACCTTTTTCCATCCTATTCCCTTTCTTGCACGCACCCCTTGCCCCCTGCTATGTATTCTTTGGACTTTTGGAATCTGTTACTGACCAAAGATTGTGTGTGAAGTTACTCATTGGTGATACATTCATAAATTCAAAAGATTACTACCATAATCTAATTATAATTTACTATTGAACAATGGGGAGGGGGCATTGATTCTTAAGTAACACTACTTTACTGATAGCCTGCTCTTCGATAGGTATGTCATACATTCATGAATACCTGACTGAACAATTCCCAATATATAGTGAAAAAAGTCCACATATAAGTGGACTTACGCAGTTCAAACCTGTGTTGTTCAAGAGTAAGACGCAGTCAGCCTAAACATGCTATATTAATGATTATTCAAAGGGTCTCTTACGTATAATGTATACATATACTCCATAAGAACATACTACATCAAAAATCTGGCAAGCCAAAAGGCTACATGTAGCCCAATAATAATAATAATAAGCATTTAAACTCAGAATTTTGAAAAACTCGCAAGATGGGGTGGTGGTGGCAGTATATATGCTAGATATGGATAGACATATCTATCAAAAGTTGTCTGAGGTAACAGTTGATGCTGACAAACCCTTGGTAAGCTGGCCATTGGTACAGTGCCTTCTGTGAAATAATATCAATTTAAGCTCTGTCAGTATTTTATAGCAATGTATCAAAGAGACTTAAAAGTTCTTAACTCTAACCCAGTAGTACTACAACTAGAACTTATGGCGGTAGAAGAAATTAAGAGAATTATTTGTATGTAAAGATGTTTATTGCAGCGTTATTGGAATAGCAAACTAAATATCCAAGAATGGGAAGTATGCTTAAATTATAGACAAATGATATAATACAGATGATAATATTTTAT
Organism: Cynocephalus volans; assembly: GCF_027409185.1. Classification (NCBI taxonomy): domain Eukaryota; kingdom Metazoa; phylum Chordata; class Mammalia; order Dermoptera; family Cynocephalidae; genus Cynocephalus; species Cynocephalus volans. Next base: position 52,406,820 of record NC_084470.1, read on the forward strand.
AATGGTCTATACAAGGAATTGATTTTTATATTTTCATTTTAAAAACATAGCAGTAAGTTTAAAATAGTAGTAAATATACCAAAATGACATAATTCAATAATTAACTGTGTGGTAGACTTATATTATGTAAATGACAAAAAATTTTTATACTAAGCATATATTACTTTATGTCTGGGGTAGGAAGGACAATAAATTATGAAGGAAAGAAGAGATTATTTGGGGAACATCCTAATTTTTCCTAGCCCCAAAGACATTTTATATTTCGAATAGCCATTTGTTCACCTTCATTTTTAAAGATACTACCAAAGGCACATACATTTTAGGTGTTTGGAGGAGCAAGGGTCATTTGATGTTTGTTTCCTAGTGACCATTCCAGGAAGACTTCTTCCAGAAACACATAAACAAACACACAGCTGAAGAGCAAATAAAAAAGGAAACTGGAGTTAAGTTGTGACTTAAAAGACTAGTGTTGAATGAAAAGTACTAAAACAGGAAGATTTGAGAAAACTGTGGATTTTTTAAGTGGCAAAGTATTGCCAGTGACAGTTAATGAAAATGCACATGCATGTGTTTTTAGATTTACAAATAAAATTTACTAAGAACTTTTAAATCCCTGAAGATACATCAAAAGTTTATCATGCTCCTGAAATAGAGTGGCATTTTCTTACTTTAAAACAGAGAATAAATAATTGGCTTTGGTTCTTCTCATACAGATTATTGGAAAAGTGAATCGTTAGAATGAACTGCCAATATAAAACTATGGTTTTATAATATATCGGCTTTATTTTTACATATCAGAGTTACTGCCAGTTAGTAACACTCAAACTTTTGGAAACTAAAGTAATTAAGATAATTTTGTCCTGATGAGAACTTGAAAAATAACTTCAGTGTGAAATCTGTATTGGTTGTGTCAAGAATTCTTACATTGACTTTGGCAGGAGGCATTTGTAGGATTTAAATCAGAAATAGCAAGATGGATTTTGAGGTATTCTTTATAAAATATGTAATAGGAAAGAGCATATGTTTAAAAAGCAAAAAGACAAAAATGAAGGATGCATGTGTCCACCACCTCATTAGACTGGATGGGAAAATATATGAGAAGTTGGCCATCCCCCAGCACCCTCTTTCTTTGTCAAGGCATCACTTGGTGGTGATAAAGCCGTCAGGACACAAAGCATTCTAATGTAGTTGTAGTTAGTGATCACCTGCATCTTGGAATATTTAGTACTTTGTAATTTTTAAGTACTGTCCCCCTCACCCCCCCCCCCAATCTTGACTGGTAGTGGATTTTCCACATTTTTGTTTCTCGTAATTCTTTCTGAAATGAGTATTATTTGGAATTTGATCTCTTAGATCAATCCTCTTTCTTATTTTTTCTTCTCTCTCCTTTCTTATTTTGTGTGTTTGTCTTTCTCCTTTATGCTCTAAGACATTTTCTTAACTTCATTTTCTACTTTTTATTTTTATTTATTTTCTCCAGTCTCTATGAGGATACTAAATTGAAATGCCCTATATCTCTCCCTATCCAACCCCATTTTTAAGTTCTGTGTCTTTCTATAGAGCCAGTTTTTCTGTTGGTTTTCCTTGAACTTTTTCCTTTGATGTTGAAGGTTTTCTTAAAGTGATCGGTAAGCCTTGGTTGACTGGGAGCTCTAGGATTGGGACCTTAATGATTGGCAGGGTGTGGTAGAGGGGAGCCAGCCCTTGGCCTGAGGCTCTGGCTAGAGGAAGACTTTCCTTGGGGGCTAGATTCTGCCCTAGTTCTCTGTACGGTCTGTTTGATTTCTTTAGTGAACAGTGCTCAGAGTTTTGGTGTATTAAAAAGATCTGTCTGCAGAGCAGTGCAGGGGTGAGTGGGTCTGTGCTGTTCCCTCTGTAGATTCCCATTTTCACTCATACCTTTTACTTCTCTACCTGCTGATTGTTAACATTTGCTCTCCTTCACCTCATAGGGTTTCAGTTAGGAGCAAGATGATTTTTTTTTTATGTATGTTGCATAAATTTTAAAGTGCTAAAGAATATGTATGTATAATGTTGAGAATCCCCAGTGTACAAATGGATATTAGAAGTTTGGAACATGAACTTGCTTTTTTCTATAAAATCATTATAAATCATGGTCAAGTTACCGGGTCAGCCCACATAAACAGATTTTATCCAGTAACATGGCTAAAATGTTTTGCCTTTGCATCAACAGTAAGGAAACAGTACTATAAATATTTTTTCCTTGAAGCTAGATGTATGTCTGTAGACACAACTTGTTGGTTTTTTAGCCTGTTGGCATTGGCCAAAGGAGAAGCTCAGTATAGAACATGTCTTTTGCAGAAATATACTGGGGCTGGAGTGGAGGACCCATTTTCCAGAGAGGTGGGAAAGTGGTTAAATAGACAGTCACAAAGGCAAAAGATACAAGCTAAAACACAGCATCAGTAGACAGAGAATCTAGATGCCTTCCGGCATAGTATTTCTCAAAGTGTGGTCTGCATCACTTGCTGCATCTTAGTTTGTTAAAAATGGAAATATCTGTGCCCCACTCCAGTTCTGTTGAATCAAAACATTAAAACACATAGTCCTTCTTAGTAAATTATCTTAAAATGTAAATTCTTAAGTACAGAAATCACCTTTACTATTTTCTGTCCTCTGTTTTGCCTTGTACATAAATAGTTCTTTCTACTATGGACACCGAAACAACTATTCACAACTCTTGTCAGTTTAGGTGTCATATGGTCTTTGTGATTGTAAAAATCTAGTGCTGGAAGAGCAATTTTAGGAATAATCACCACGTTAGCATATAGTTTCCAACTTCATTAAACATTTAAACTTCTTTGTGCATTAATTGAAAACACAGTTCACACTTAAATATCTTATTCCATATGTTTTTGCACCCAGTATGTTAATTTGTAGACACCCAATAGTTTGTAGTGCAAGATGAACTTATTTTGGGACAAATTTTGTAAGAAAATTTTGTCATTAGTAATATTTGGAGGCTGTGGGTCCTTAACACTGTTCTCATTTGCAAAAAATTCCATGTGTGATTGTGTTTTTCCTGAATATTGCACAATAAAGACAAATACAGACATAAATTAGATGCTAAGATTTATATATATATATCATGAAATTTTTATATTGCTCAAAATAGCATCCCAGTTGGTAATATTTATATTTACAATAAATCATTGCTATGAATTTGAACTTAAAATTTTACTAATGAAGGTGCTTTTTTATTTGTGTTGCAAACTTTCATTTGAGAAGTAATTTCACTTTTTAGTAAAAAATCTAAAATCTCCTGTTCTGACCCAGTCACCAAAATCTGCTTTATTGAAGGTATTTTATTTATTTATTTTTTAGATTTTTATTTTTATTGTTACATATTTACTGAAGGTATTTTATATGGCACTATATTGTATCAGAAAAGAACTGAGTTGTTTACTGAAAATTTCATGTTTTTAAAATCTGATTGGACCTCTTACTGTCCAAAGGGATTCTATGAATTTTTTGGTGAGAAGTTAAAAAAGAAGGGGCTTTTTAAAATTCACAGAGCAGTTGATTTTTGAATAGTTTTTCCCCCTCCCTGTCTTTCATTATTAGAGCTTTTATGCATTCTTATCAACATCCTGAATATTGGTAATTTATATTTCTACTAAAAAGAGGAGTTTGTTAAGGAGGAATTTTCATGCAGAAGTTCAGCTATGATGGAGCTGCGGTTGCGGTGTCTGGAGGAGAACTTATGGTTTCACTATATCATATGGTAAAAGAGTATTTGGAGTTTTTGTAGGCATAGTCTGTGACATTTAGCAGGCATCTCAGTGACTTATGAGTATTAAAATGAAACTAGGTTTAATTCCTAATGACTCCTGATTAACTTTTTTAGGGTATCTGCAGTATACCATACAACTGTTTTGAAAATCCTGCGTGGACAATGGCTACTCAAGGTTTGTGTCATAAATCTTTAGTTACTGAATTGGGGCTCTGCTTCGTTGCCATTAACCCAGTCTGGCTCAGATCCCCCTGCTTTCCTCTCTCCCTGCTTACTCGTCAGGCTACCTTTTGCTCCATTTTCTGCTCACTCCTCCTAATGGCTTGGTGAAATAGCAAACAAGCCACCAGCAGGAATCTAGTCTGGATGACTGCTTCTGGAGCCTGCTGCAGTACCATTTCTCCACTGATTCAGTGAGTAACTGTTAGGTGGTCCCCTAAGGGCATAGATGTTTCATCACTGAACTAATTCTAGCTATCATTCTGCTTTTCTTGGCTGCCTTTCAGATTTGACTTTATTTCTAAAAATATTTCAATGGGTTATATCACAAATTTTTTTATTTTAATTAAGGTAACATTTCCAATATATTAATGCTAATACTGTTTCATTTTTACAGCTGATTTGATGGAGTTGGACATGGCCATGGAGCCAGACAGAAAAGCAGCTGTTAGTCACTGGCAGCAGCAGTCTTACCTTGACTCTGGAATCCATTCTGGTGCCACTACCACAGCACCTTCTCTGAGTGGTAAAGGCAATCCTGAGGAAGAGGATGTGGATACCTCCCAAGTCCTGTATGAGTGGGAACAGGGGTTTTCTCAGTCTTTCACTCAAGAACAAGTGGCTGGTAAGAGTATTATTGCTTTACTGAAAGTCAGAATATAGTTTTGAAAATTAAGTAGTTACTCATAGAAGTTAAGTGTGTAATAGTGTAAATAAAACGGTGTGGCAAAGAAAAGGGAGTGATTGCAGTGTCACTTTTACAACTTAGGATAACAAATACTCAGGTAAATGCTGAACTGTGCATAGTGAGTGTTGAATTTACCTTTCCCAGATATTGATGGACAGTATGCGATGACTCGAGCTCAGAGAGTACGAGCTGCTATGTTCCCTGAGACGTTAGATGAGGGTATGCAGATCCCCTCTACACAGTTTGATGCTGCTCATCCCACTAATGTCCAGCGTTTGGCTGAACCATCACAGATGCTGAAACATGCAGTTGTAAACTTGATTAACTATCAAGATGATGCAGAACTTGCCACACGTGCAATCCCTGAGCTGACAAAACTACTAAATGATGAGGACCAGGTATGCAGTGACTTGGCTAGCTTTCCAGTCTGCTTTGAAGGAAACTTTGAAGAGGGAAGTTTCAAAATGTCTGTATTTGAAAACTAATGATGCCTCTTAATCCGTGTTTTCTAGGTGGTGGTTAATAAGGCTGCAGTTATGGTCCATCAGCTTTCTAAAAAGGAAGCTTCCAGACACGCCATCATGCGCTCTCCTCAGATGGTGTCTGCTATTGTACGTACCATGCAGAATACAAATGATGTAGAAACAGCTCGTTGTACTGCTGGGACCTTGCACAACCTTTCCCATCATCGTGAGGGCTTGTTGGCCATCTTTAAGTCTGGAGGGATTCCTGCCCTGGTGAAAATGCTTGGGTAAGAAAACATGGTCTGAATGCTTGAAGCTGAGAAGTAGAAGACTGCAATCATGACATTTCTGATGAGGCTTTTTTCTTCTTCTTCCCAGTTCACCAGTGGATTCTGTATTGTTTTATGCCATCACAACTCTCCATAACCTTTTATTACATCAAGAAGGAGCTAAAATGGCAGTGCGTTTAGCTGGTGGGCTGCAGAAAATGGTTGCCTTGCTCAACAAAACAAATGTTAAATTTTTGGCTATTACAACAGACTGCCTTCAGATTTTAGCTTATGGCAATCAAGAAAGCAAGGTAAAAGAAATTGTTTTTAATGTGGTTTTCATGGAGCATTGGAGACCCCCAATGTCATGTCATTCCATGGACTCTTACAAATTCACAGTATGCCTCACCCTTTGTATGTAGCCTAGAAAAGTTGGACATCTCTGTCCCTTTAAATGTTTGTGTTTGTATGTAAAGCACTGTGCCAAGCACTAGGAATAGAGCAGGCAAGTTTCTTTTCGAGTTTTTATTCTTTGGTGGGAGACAGATGTTGAAATAATAACCTAATTACTATTTAATTCATGTGTTAGGAAGAAAAGGGACTATGAAAGCACATAAACAAAACAGACCCTGTTTTGAGGGTTCAAGGAGACCTCTTGGAGGAAGTGATAGTTGAGTTCAGCTTTCAAGGAGGAGAAGGGATTAACTAGGTGAAGGTTAGGTGAGAAAACAACATCTTTGAAAGTCTTAAAGAGGAAGAAGCATGGTGGGTTTGGGATTTTTATGAACCACGTAGAGTAAGGAGGAGGATGAGGTGGGGCAGCTGAGATAGGCAGGGCAGATTCTGCAGTGCTTTGTAGAACATGTTGAAAGAGTAGTGGGAAACAAATTTATCAGCAGAGGCATGAAGTGATAAGATTTGTTTTTAGAAAACTGGGGCTAGGTCGAAAGATAGTGATATATAGGGAAGAAAAAGGGCAAGAGTAAGTGATTATTTTATGGTATTTCTTTTTAAGGTGAATGTAATTAGGAAAATCAAAGGGTCAAATGATTAGCAGTTTTAAGTGCCTGGTCTGGTTCAAGTTTTCAACGAACGAGTTTTGATACAACTTTCATATTTGGGCATTACTATTGCATATCATCATGGTTTCTGGATGGTTTTTTTTTTTCTTTTTGCTATGATCGGTGTGGGAAGAGGAAAATTGGGCCGGAGTTGAAATATTCTTGGGAAGACTGGGATGCCTGAGTTGGAGTGGAATGCTATGGAAGGGAGGGGTTAGATAGAGCCTCAGTGTGGGGATCTGAGTGATGGGGTCCAGGAATATAATTAGTCCAATGGCAAGCTGGCTGAAATTGTACAGTGAAATAGGTTGGTAATATGGCTTTTCTCGGGCATTTGATCAAGATTCAATGACTAACTATATATACATACCTTTCTAGCTGATCATTCTGGCTAGTGGTGGACCACAAGCTTTAGTAAATATAATGAGGACCTACACTTATGAGAAACTACTGTGGACCACAAGCAGAGTATTGAAGGTGCTGTCTGTCTGCTCTAGTAATAAGCCGGCTATTGTAGAAGCTGGTAAGTATATGATGTATCTATTTTGCTCATGTGTTCTAATTAGCATCTGCAGTTCTAATTAGATCACTTTTCTTGGGAAAAGGTAATAGAACAACCTTAATGGACTGAAAGTAGGTGGTCCTACTTAGTTTGTAGCCAAAATCACATTCAGACAAAGTGTAAGTTCTGCTTGCTACCTAGATTGGTGCTATTTAAGGCTAGCTTAGGCAGAGTTCTTATTAATCGTCGTAAATGATGGCATATGCTTTTAATTTTGATTTTGTATATACCCAAGATTTGCTTTGCTAACAGACTTGTGATTGGAAGCCCAGGAATCTTCATTTTAAGAAGTTCACCCAGCTTGTTTGTTCTGAAAATACTCAGCACTTAATATATTTCAAGCAATGAAATAGGCACATGGTATACATTGGGTACCACAACAGATATTGTCCTTCTTCTTATTCTTAATAGTCTTGTGAAGATTGCAAAAATATGTAGTGATTACAAAGTAACATGAGTTTTATGAGAAAACCAAATAGTAAATAGTGATAACAGATTTAATGAGGAGGGGAGCTGTCTAATTAGATGCATAGGGAAGGAGCCTCCCTGAGAAGGGGATGTTAAATGGGACTGCAAATGAACTGCAGGATGAGAAGGAACCTGTTGTCCATATGAGAAGTGGGGGTTAAATGCTTTCCAGGTGGAGAAAAGAAACATCATGTGTTGTGTCCTGGAGGTAGGAAAGATATTGCAGAGTTCCAGTTACTGAAAAGAAAGTCTGTGTAAATAGAACATAGTGAGTAATGGGCCCAGGATGAGGTTGATGAGCTAGGCAGGGCCATATCATGTGGGACTTTCTAGGCTTCTGTAAGATACTTATGCAGTTTATTCATGCATTATTTCAGCTTTGGAACCACAGATGTAGAATATTTAGATCAGTTTGGAAGGCTAGGTGGGATCCACATTCTAAAGAGTTCCTGAAGGTTATACTAAAGAATTTGGCCTTTATTTTATAGATAATGAGAATCTTTTTTTATTATTTTTTTACATTCTGTGAAGTTGCAGAGCAGTTGGGAGGGAGGGGGAGAGGGGAAAGGGGAAGGAAATGGGATGGAAGGAGGAGAAAGGAGGAGGGGCAGGATTGAGGCCTGTGGTACCCCCCTCATTCCCACAGGGAAGACCAGGGGGCTTCCAGTGGTGGCTTGGTCATTGCTGGGCTGGGTGCAGATGTCAGGGGGGTGTGGCAAAAGCCCTCGCCTCCTACCTCCCCAGCTTGGGAACCTGGGGCAGTTCCTGCAGCAGCTCAGTGGTTGTCGCTGGGCTGGTTGTGCATGGCCGAGGCCCCAAGGCCTCCACCATCTGGACTGGTTGTGTGTGTCAGGGGACATGGCTGAGGTCCCTAGTCCTCCTCCCTTTCTGGCTTGGGATAGCCCAGGGGACTGCTGGTCCTTCTAGGTGTTATAGGTGTTCTTTGGTGAAATGAGACCTTTACTAGTTAATATCAAACTTTGTCTCTGATTGTGGGTACTTTGTTTTTTCTTTCAGTTCTGGGTTGGATTATTTTTCTGTTCCCACCTCTTAAACTCTGCGCTGGAACTAATTTGTTGTTCTTTGCTTACTTCTAAAATGGGGAAACTTCCTGTGGGAACCAGTACTTGAGCTCTCTGATTGAGCTAAATTGCTGCTTTTGCTGCTGGTTCCCTGGGGAAGGCTTTTTGTGCAGCTCGGGTTTTAATGGTTGACTTTATAGGTATTTCAGTTCTCATAAGATCTGGTGCACCACCTGAGTTATGTAGAAACTCTGATCTGGGCCTGAGTCTTTTCAGCAAACTGTACCCCTGCAGTTCTGTATTCCTGACCAGTCTCCTCTGAGTGGTCCTGCGCTCATTGCGGGGTGGATCAGCTGTCCTTGCTGTGTCTGTCCAGTGTTCCCTTGGTTGGGTCCGTCTCCCCCACTGCCTATGCTCCAAATACTTCTCATGGGACAGGCAATGTGCTGGTACCTTGCGATGACTCACTGGCCTCTGAGTGGCTCCTTTTTTTCAGTTGTTGTGGCTGCTCGTTCCTGTGTGGGTCCACAGGAACGCTATTAGCGGTCTTGCTGGCCTGGGGGCCACCAAGGCCCTCTTCTCCCCTACCGCCTCCAAGCAACTTTATCCGAAGGGCACAGCTGCAGCTTTTGCCAGCTCTTGCTCCATTCACTCGGCAGCCTGGAAGCGGCTGGGGCTCGAAACATTTGGAGTGGTTTTTTCTTTCTCTCATCATGGCTTCTTCCACCTTCATGTAGTCCATAGGTCTCTCCTCCTCTTCCCCTGAGCTCTAGCAGCCCCAGTTTGGCTGTCATTGCTTTGTAATAGTTATAAATTGGTTGATTTGTGGCAGAGAGTGATGCTGGAGACCATCTATTCTGCCATCTTGCAAGAATCTTCTGATGGTTGTTGAGCAGTGGCATAGCATCACAGTGGTGTGTTTGTTAACTGTGTTAACAGTTTGAATGACCAAAAGCAAGAAGTACTAGACCATTGAGATGTTATAGCCTTCTAGAAATGAAATAATTTGATTTTAGAAATATATAGCAAAGGACAGATGTTTGAGAATTTTGAAAGAATCATAAAATGTAATAATACAGGGCTAAGGGAGCAATCAAAAATGGTTTGTGGTGGGGAGAACATTGGTACCATGAAGATAAATGGAACTATCAGAAGAGATTGTTAATTTTTGAACAAAATTAAGAAGCTGACATATTCAGAGTGACTGACAGGTTAGCAGGTAGTCGAAAATGTAAGGTACTAGAATGCAAGAGAAGGCAGGGTTAGAGATTTCAAAGTTTCCCTCTTAGTGTATGGGGTTAAGAGCAGCAGGGAAGGGAGGTGGAGAGTGCTTCAGTCATCTGCATGGGACTATTTTACCATAGACCTAAATCAGAATGTGTGTGTGTTTTTAAAGTCTCTATAGGCCATTCTGATGGGCATCTGGGGTTAAGATCTACTCAGTTAATGTTATGTAGAGGGGGAGAGAATAAAGTTTTATGAGAGGACAGAACGTAGTCATTTAACAAATATTGAGCATCAGTCTTCTGCAGGTCACTCTATTAGTAGCTGGAGCTACTGTGCAGAAGCTATTCGATAGAGATGATCTTTGTCTTGTAGGGAGGATAGACTAAATTGTAGTTGTGATGAATGCTGTCATGTTACACTTCCCTCTGTGTAACCGAGACGGGGAAAAAAAGAGAAAGAAAGAGTTCACTCAAGGTAACATGAATAAGGCCTGGAGGGACTGCTGCCCATCAGGGGAACATTAGCCCCCATCCAAAAATCAGTCTTTCTTTTTTATTGCCAAGGAAGTTTCACAAGAAAAATCAGTTGATTCAATCATCAAAGAAGGACATCAAAACAGGCAGTGTTACAGAAGGGAATTATAGCTCAGTATAGATTTAAACAACTAAAACTAGTAATAGCAGTAAAACTAACAATGTGACATTCCAGAATGCATTTCTTAAAAAGCTAAGTCCATCCACCAAGAAACAGCTTGCCCTTAGTAAACATTTTCTTTTCCACATACTTCCTACAGCGATTTCTTTAGCATATTTAAACAGCATTCAAGCAGTTTCCTTAACATACCTTAAGAACAATCAGTAGGTTAAATAGTCAATTGTCATTCAAGCTGGAATCAAGCCAGTAACCTAAAACAGTCAAAGTACACAATTCCATTCCTAAACAGTGATTAGAATTGATTAGATGGCTTTTGCCAAACTTATCTGTGAACTGTTGTCCCCTACTTGAGAGCTTTTTAGCTTGTTCATGCATTACCTAAAAATCCTATTCTAAGATCAAAGGAGAATCAAGATTTCTAACCCATTACGTTGTCATGGTACCAGTCTCACCTAATTTGAGAAAATAAAACAGACCTGAGGATGAACAAGGAGACGAGGAAAAGAAAGTCTTTCTCACTGCGCTCAGAAGTGATTTGAGTTAGAGACAGATGAGTTAAACTAGTGTGTGGGCTTCCATTTATTCATATTCTTTTGCGAGAGTAAATGTTCCTCATTGGGGATCCTAAATGATGGAAGGCTTTAAACCTTTGGAGCATGTGTTTTGGAGACAGTGACTTTTATATAGTCCCTGGCAACAAGTGTTCCAGTACCCTCTTTCTGGATTGTTCTTACGTAGGAATTTACATAGCTCCTTCAGGTCTTCCCTCAGATGTCCCCTTCACGCTGAGATGACCTCCCTACTTAAAATTGCAGCCTTCCTCCATTGTCCAATTTTTCTCCATAGCACTCAATACCATCTGACATACTGTGTGGTTTTAGTTTATTAATTGCATATTTGTTTATTGTCTGCCTCTTCCAACTAGATTATATGCCCAGTACGGGTAGGGATTTTTGAATATTTTGCTCACTGCTTATATCTACAGCTCAGAATAGGGCCTTGTTCTGGATAAATATTTTTTAAATGATTGAATGGATGAAAGGAAATAAGTAACAGGAATATTACCTACAGGAAAACAGTGGAGCTAATAAAGGCTTTTTCTACATAGGAAGGGAGCAGTAGCTATTTGACAGAAGTTGTTACTAGTGAGGTGAAATGGAAAAAGGAAAACAGCAAAATCCCAGAAAGTGAGAAGTAAAGTACTTGGGGAGGGAGGTAAGCTTGGGAAATAAAGAGGGACACTTTCTAAGGCTAAAGAAGACATTTAGGGCTGATAGTGAGGAACTACCAGCTAATGGCCATTGCCTTTTTAATTTTTAATTTTCTAGGTGGAATGCAAGCTTTAGGACTTCACCTGACAGATCCAAGTCAGCGTCTCGTTCAGAACTGTCTTTGGACTCTTAGGAATCTTTCAGATGCTGCCACTAAACAGGTAATTCCTGAATAAACTGGTTCCCTGGTGACAGAGTCAAGATGAATATGTATTGAGCATCTGTTTTTATCTCCATAGGAAGGGATGGAAGGTCTTCTTGGGACTCTTGTTCAGCTTCTGGGTTCAGATGATATAAATGTGGTCACCTGTGCAGCTGGAATTCTTTCTAACCTCACTTGCAATAATTATAAGAACAAAATGATGGTGTGCCAAGTGGGTGGTATAGAGGCTCTTGTGCGTACTGTCCTTCGTGCTGGTGACAGGGAGGACATTACTGAGCCTGCCATCTGTGCTCTTCGTCATCTGACCAGCCGACACCAGGAAGCAGAGATGGCCCAGAATGCTGTTCGCCTTCACTATGGACTACCAGTTGTGGTTAAACTCCTACACCCACCATCCCATTGGCCTCTGATAAAGGTAATTGTCAATCAAAATAGAATGTTGCAGAATTGAAAATGAACCTCTAGCTGTTGGATGGCTGCCTAGGCAGAGGGCCTGATAAATAGGAATTGTATTCCTTAGTAAGTAGGAAGTGTAACTGGGTTAAGGGTGGGATTCTGAAATGTTTGTGTAGCTACTTTTAGTTGATACCAATTGATTTAGTGTGGTGGGAATTTTAGGCTAAGAAAATGATTTTTGAGTTGTATACCAATTCTTCTTTCTTATCTGCAGGCTACCGTTGGATTGATTCGAAATCTAGCCCTTTGTCCAGCAAATCACGCACCTTTACGTGAGCAGGGTGCCATTCCACGACTAGTTCAGTTGCTAGTTCGTGCACATCAGGATACCCAGCGCCGTACATCAATGGGTGGAACACAGCAGCAGTTTGTGGTAGGTATAGTGACACTTGGCTATTTAAAAGGAATGTATAAATCCAAAGGATCCTGAACTTCTTTGGTTTATTGGTCCTCCCCATTCTCCTTCCTGAAGGGTTGTTGATGACCCAAAAAACTGACATGCTTCTGCAGCTGCAGAGATAATAAGGAATAATGTGGCCCCTGGTGCTATTTCTTTGGACATGTCCATTGCACAGTTGGTCTTTCAAAGGGTATGTGAGGTGTGGTTTACTGCTATGGGGTTAGGCACTTTATGCAATGTTCTCATTTAATCCTTACAAAGGCTCACCTACTTAAGAAGTAGTGGAGCTATAATTTGAATCCAAGTCTGTCTGATTTCAGGGTTTCTTTTCCTCTACTGCAACATGAGTTTTGCTTATAAATGTTTAACAGGCCTTTTTAGTCTGTTTTCATGGGCCTAAAACTATATAATCGTGACAAATCTTAAGAATTAAGTAGTTGCATTTCTGGAATCTTTACCTGTAATATTCTCAGCCTAAAGCTTTGGTGTTAAGTTCGAGTCTTAAAACTAGCTTCATTACAAGTATATAATCTACAGACACTTCTGATTCCTCAGACTTTGAGACTCAGACCTCTTATTTAATTAGGTTACATTAGAAAACAAAGATGGACCCCACAGAACAGATTTTGGGAATCCCATATTGCTAGTTATGTGTATACACTCATATTGGAGCTTTGATTTTCTCCATTAGTTATCTTTCATACTGGCCCATCTCCCATGGGATGGCTTAATAGAATGAAGAGGACACCTTTTATTTTAAATGTCTTTTTCTATAAAGAAAGGAGTTTTGTGTCCTCCTATAAAAACCAAGTCGTGTATAAAAGCTGCTAAGAGTTGCAGAATCCTAACTTTTTAAAACTCAGACCCAGAAACAGGAGAAGCAGATGGTACTTACATTCTGTAAAAGCTAATAACTTCCTTCTCCTATACTGGCTATCAGTTGAATAGTCTTAGAAGAGGTGAGGAATGGATTTTCTGCTGGCTACTCAGTAGAATTTTAACAGTTGGTGATAAAACTGCCAAGCTCTCACCAATATAAACGCAGATGTACAAAAATAGAGGGGGCATGTGAGCATTACTTTCCCATCTGTGCATCTTTTTGTCATATACTTTTACCCAGAGTGGTTGGTGCCCTTGCTGTAAGAAAAAGTTATCTTTGGGATTCAGAGGTACAGGATATGGAGGCTGTACTTCACTGCATAGCTCTGTGGGGGGGGGGGGGGGTGTCTCTCTCTCTCTCTCTCTCTCTCTCTCTCTCTGTGTGTGTGTGTCTGTGTGTGGTAGGTCAGGGGTGCCATTTGGAATTAGTGCTGCCAGGAGGCCTCCTTTTAGTGACACTCATCTTAATGGAATCCTCCTTCATTCCTAAATAAACAGCAAATTATGGGGAAGTTTGGATACGTAATGTGAATAACTGTAGTGAAACCCAAAGCCTTTCAACTTCATAAACTTCAGAGGGGAGAATGCCCTATTCGATAACCATATTTCTTTTGGTAGGAGGGGGTCCGCATGGAAGAAATAGTTGAAGGTTGTACTGGAGCCCTTCACATCCTAGCTCGGGATGTTCACAACCGAATCGTAATCAGAGGACTAAATACCATTCCATTGTTTGTGCAGGTATGCTGGTTTTAAGTGAGGTGTTCGAGATTTTATATGTCCATAAAATTTCAGGATTTTAGTGATCAACAAAATTTCAGAAAATTAGGGACCAAAATGGGGCCCCAACATTTAATTTTATGAAAATTCTCTTCATTTTTCTTGGTCAATAGAAGGAGAAACATTGAGACTTCAGCCTAAGAAGAGGGAGGAGACTTTACACTTCACTTTTAGTTGTGCTTAGTTTTGGAGGAAGAAAAACTGGCCTAGGGGCCAGGGCACTGGCCCCCAGTCAACTCTGGGTTTTCGAAATCTTAGATCGATTAAAATTACCTCTGAAGAATGGGTTTGTAGCTAAAAATATTCTAGAGATCCAGTGGTCCAGAGCATTAAACACCCTAGGACATAAATTCAGAGAATATGATTTAATACGAACAGTGTGAATGCCTCCTATACTCTGCATTGGGAATGTTTGCACCATAGTGGGGTGCTTGCCATGTTTTAATTTTAGATTTAATTAGGTTTTGTTTGTGTATGCTTTCTCCTTAGCTGCTTTATTCTCCCATTGAAAATATCCAAAGAGTAGCTGCAGGGGTCCTCTGTGAACTTGCTCAGGACAAGGAGGCTGCAGAAGCTATTGAAGCTGAGGGAGCCACAGCTCCTCTGACAGAGTTACTTCACTCTAGGAATGAAGGTGTGGGTAAGTAGAAAAGGAACCAAAGCCTTTCATGGATGTGTACAGTAAAGAAAGGAGCTTTTCCTCACAGGCCTTTCCCCCTTCCTCTCCCAGCAACATATGCAGCTGCAGTTTTGTTCCGAATGTCTGAGGACAAACCACAAGATTACAAGAAACGGCTTTCAGTTGAGCTGACCAGTTCTCTCTTCAGAACAGAGCCAATGGCTTGGAATGAGGTAGGCAAATGTGAGCACATTCATCTGGTAGTTTGCTAGAGCAGGTAAGGCAGATTATTGTTTTCCCTCAGAACACTTAGTACACATTCATTTGCATTGACTTTGTCCCTGGCTTGAGTATTTCTTTCTCTCTATGCTATCCAGCTATTACTGTGTGGAAGAATTACAAGCTTTAAAGATCCTGCTCAGGGGGCCGGCCCGTGGCTCACTCGGGAGAGTGTGGTGCTGATAACACCAAGGCCACAGGTTCGGATCCCATATAGGGATGGCCGGTTCGCTCACTAGCTGAGCGTGGTGTTGACAACACCAAGCCAAGGGTTGAGATCCCCTTACCGGTCATCTTTTGGGGGGAGGGGGGGAAGGATCCTGCTCAGAATCATTACAAGTTGTGTTCCCTGACATTGGAATTCATGAAGGAGAAAAATGAAAATGTTGCCAGATTAAAGATTTTCAAAAGGGTGTAAGGAAGGAGGCAGTCTCTTGAACAGTCAGCTTTTTATATACTCTTCTACTTGAATTCTGTGAATTTGTCTTCAGTATTTGTTCTCAGTACAGGTGTTCATTGAAATGTTGTTTCTAATAATCAAAATTAGAACCACCCTGGAAATTTATTTTACCCTCCCCAAAATGATCAACTATGGTACATAGTCATATAGTGGATTATGTTTGTTGAATGAGATATTGTCGTGTTAAAAAAAAAAAATGCAGATTGCCAAACAGTGAGTAATGTGTTAGTTGGGTTTTTAATAGGCATCTTATTAACATGTTGCAACTTGAGCCCTTAATTTTCCCAACCCACCCCTTCCCCAAACCTGTTTTCACAGTCTTCTCTGTTTTAATTAATGGCAACTTCGTCCTTCCAGCTGCTCAGGCTAAATATCTTCTTTCTTTCATATAACACACCCTGTCTGTCAGCAGTTCCTGTTGGGGTTAGCCAGGTGTCTTTGTTAATTTTATTTATTGCTGTATCTCTAACACCTAGAAGAGTGCCCAGCATATACTTTTAAGTTGAGAATTTTCATTTTGCTCTGTATTCTTCCTTACCTTGGACCTGTTTATCTAGACTGCTGATCTTGGACTTGATATTGGTGCCCAGGGAGAACCCCTTGGATATCGTCAGGATGGTATGTGTCTCATATTTCTTGATTTACTCAAGATCAAGCTAAAGTTCTAAAGCTTTATCAAAAGAGCCGGTTTGCTCATCTGGGAAACCAGTGTTGGCAGGAAAGTAGTGGCTGCAATTAAAAGCAGTTCTTAAATTACAGAGTCAGCAACAGTAACTTTAGTGGTGCATAGGGAATTCTGAGCCACACATTGAGCAAGCAACAGGATCACACCACACCACCAAATACATGTTCCACTGCTGGGCCTTTGCTATGCAGGATGTTAATTTGCCTGGCTTTTTATTCTCTCTTTGGTCAGAGAACCCATAATACCTTTATCCACCACCCACCCCAGGGAAATGAGAGTATGGGAAACTCCTGTCTCTGAGTTCAGATCTGGGGTGAGTATTGACCTAGTTGTATTATCAGGGTTTTTTAAAAGGCTAATTCAAATTTTTATAATGAAGATGGTCACTAACAACTATAGCCATCTTAAATTTATAATCTTACCTGGTTTTACCGAATTACTCAACTGCTAAAACTCATAGTCTTCTTACCATGACAGATAAATGTCAACCCTTAAGATTGAATATGGTAAAGTTTCATTGGAAACAGTGTCTTTTCTCAGTACTTTTATGGTATGACCTGGACTTTTCAACAGATAAGATTACACCTGCCAGACATCCTTGTTACTGTCTTAAACTCCTTCCCATGACTTCTCAATGCCTAGGTGGTGAAACACACAGTAGATTGCTGCTTCTCCTCCTCAGGAACCTTAAATTTCTGCCAGGGCAGATGCAGAGTGTTCAGGGGTAGACTGATGGTGTGACTAGAATCCGTGGGTGTGCTTCTGGTAGAAACAGACATTTTCTGTACTCTCTCATGGATGACCTGGCACAAAGTAATTATTTGGCTGAAGAAAGCTAGAAGTTGAAGAGGCTAGAAAGCAGTGCTGGTTTAGAAAGCAGTGAGTTTGGATGCCCTAACCTCGGTATTAACTTCTGTTCTGTTTCTCCTCCCTCCCATTTTGTTGCTTCCCCTGACTCTTCTAGATCCCAGCTATCGTTCTTTTCACTCTGGTGGATATGGCCAGGATGCCTTGGGTATGGACCCCATGATGGAGCATGAGATGGGTGGCCATCACCCTGGTGCTGACTATCCAGTTGATGGGCTGCCAGATCTGGGGCATGCCCAGGACCTCATGGATGGGCTGCCTCCAGGTGATAGCAATCAGCTGGCCTGGTTTGATACTGACCTGTAAATCATCTTTTAGGTAAGAAGTTAAAGAAAGCCAGTTTGGGTAAAATACTTTTACTCTGCCTACAGAACTTCAGAAAGACTTGGTTGGTAGGGTGGGAGTGGTTTAGGCCTATTTGTAAATCTGCCACAAAAACAGGTATATACTTTGAAAGGAGATGTCTTGGAACATTTGAGTGTTCTCAGATTTCTGGTTGTTACGTGATCATGTGTGGAAGTTATTAACTTTAATGTTTTTTGCCACAGCTTTTGCAACTTAATACTCAAATGAGTAACATTTGCTGTTTTAAACATTAATAGCAGCCTTTCTCTCTTTATACAGCTGTATTGTCTGAACTTGCATTGTGATTGGCCTGTAGAGTTGCTGAGAGGGCTCGAGGGGTGGGCTGGTATCTCAGAAAGTGCCTGACACACTAACCAAGCTGAGTTTCCTATGGGAACAATTGAAGTAAACTTTTTGTTCTGGTCCTTTTTGGTCGAGGAGTAACAATACAAATGGATTTTGGGAGTGACTCAAGAAGTGAAGAATGCACAAGAATGGATCACAGGATGGAATTTATCAAACCCTAGCCTTGCTTGTTTAAAAAAAAATTTTTTTTTAAATATCTGTAATGGTACTGACTTTGCTTGCTTTGAAGTAGCTCTTTAATTTTTTTTTTTTTTTTTTGCAGTAACTGTTAGTTTTTTAAGTCTCTTGTAGTGTTAAGTTATAGTGAATACTGCTACAGCGATTTCTAATTTTTAAGAATTGAGTAATGGTGTAGAACACTAATTCATAATCACTCTAATTGTAATCTGAATAAAGTGTAACATTGTGTAGCCTTTTTGTATAAAATAGACAAATAGAAACGGTCCAATTAGTTTCCTTTTTAATATGCTTAAAATAAGCAGGTGGATCTATTTCATGTTTTTGATCAAAAACTTTTATTTGGGATATGTATGGGTAGGGTAAATCAGTAAGAGGTGTTATTTGGAACCTTGTTTTGGACAGTTTACCTGTTGCCTTTTATCCCAAAGTTGTTGTAACCTGCTGTGATACAATGCTTCAAGAGAAAAATGCGGTTATAAAAATGGTTCAGAATTAAACTTTTAATTCATTCGATTGTGTCATCTTCTTATCCTTGTCATTAAATGGTTTGTGAGGGTACTAAGTTTATCCAGTTCAACTTCAACCTGAGGAGAACACATAGTGAAGTAATTTAAATCGTCATATTAGAGAGGGCCTTTCCTCTAGATGGGATTATTTGCCGAGTTTCTTTAGCACTTGGCCCTGGTTTAAATTGCACACCACTCCCCCCCCCACCAAAAAAAGTGGCTCATCCTTAAACATTGTGATTGACTCTTGGCTTAGAGCCTATGGCCAAGAATCCTTTAGCCTGGAGTCTTGCTGTGCTCATGTGAGTAATTGCCCAAGTGACCAAAAGCCTTCTCAGTTCAAAGGCATGGGGGTACTAGTGTTTGGCCTACATGGAGCTAAAAGAAATAGAGTAAAACTAGAAGTCAAATGGGCATCCCTCACCCCAAACCCTTTCAGATAGTTTTACATTCCATTAAGGTAATAATGAAATATTAGCTACCTGGATTTGGATTTCTAGCACCTTCACACAAGTGTGACTCATTGGGAGAGGGGAATTCCTTCAACTCCATTTTGAACTGATAATTAAGCAGGTTGAAGTGTTGATGCCTATCTGTCTGAACAGAATCGGAGAGAACCGGAATGGGCCTTCTTCCACACTATCTGCCAGATCCTGTCATCGCAGTGGTAGGTCTGACAAGCTTAGTTCATCACATCTCTTAGGGCAGACCTGTTAAGACTTGTGTTTTGGTCTTTTTTAAAGGGAAGGTGTTTTGTGCTTGAGAACTGTTTTGGATTTACTATGTTTTTTTATTATGATAGTAAACAAACATGCATTGTTTCTTTTTGTTAAAAATCAGCTTCATGTGGGGAGGAGCTTCAGTGAATGCATCTACTTCACAAAAATTCTTCACTGCGGTCTATGTAATTGGGGTTGAAGAAGAAACGTTCATGTAGTTGGTGAGGTGGTAGGTCTCAGCTTCTGCCTCATGCATGATAACCAAGAAGCCTAGAGCTACTGGTAGGTTAACACGTTGAAGATCTGTAGTGAGCTCAGCTTTTAACATAACCATGGGAAGGTATTTCATTTAAAGAACTGTCTTTAGAAAACTTTCTTTAGAAAACATTTCAGAGCTTTGCCTAAAAATCATATTTTTGAAGTTCCACTTAAAAACTTTATATTAAAAAGTTAAAATTCAGCAAGGTTGTTCTCGGATGTACTTACAAGTACAGAGGGTGAACAATAGCCAGGATACTTGAAGAATAAGAGAGGAAGACTTGCTCTAGCAGCTGTCATTCCTTAACTATAATGCTAGAGGTAGTTAACATTTATTGGCACAGGAATAGAAATACAGATTAATGGAAGAGTAAGACAAAGGCACTTAAACACTTTACAGGTAGCATTGGAGGTCACTGTGGAAAAAGAGGGACGTTTTTGTAAAGGTGACAAATGGGTAGCCATTTGAATAAAACATAGAAAAGCATCCATGACCAACAAAATATTAATTTTTTCTTTAAATAAAGACAGTGTGTATATTACTGATGGTTTTTCTTTTGCCTCAAGTTCCATCCAGTATGGCACTCTGTGACAGCCCACATTGGAAGCACATGTGTCCAACAATCAGTTTACACAGGATACAATGCAGTAAACTACAGCACACACACACATTTGGATGTGGGTAGAGTATGGGTATATCTCAAACATCATCTTGAACAAAAGCAAGTCACAAATACATGCTGTACGACCTCATTTATCTTCATTGATTAAAAAAGGTACAATTTAAGGAAAGCATCCATGGATGGTAAAACTAGAAAGTAAATAGATGACCACCAAAATCAGAATGGTGGTTACCCGGGAAGGGAGGTGCATAGGGTGCTGGCAAGGTACTAACCTTTTCTGTAAGTAGAAGTACTGAGGGAAGTGAGGAATCAAGTTTTCATTACCAGAAATGGTGTTGGGGAGGAAAAGCCTAAATGGAGTGCTGCCTAACTGCATTTCTGGCCCAGGTGGGTGGGTATAGGAAGTGAAGATAAGAAAACTGATAAGAACATGGCTGTTCAGAGTAAGGGTGTATCAGTTCGTTTCTGTTTATAATAAAATACTTGAAACTGAATGATTTATAAAGAAAATTTATTGGTTACCATTTCCGAGGCTGGGAAGTCCAAAGTTCATCTGGTGGTGGTGACAGTAACCCAGGGGTCTCACATTGCAAGATGGTGGAAGCAGAGAGCGAGAGAGACTTAACGTCTCGTGCCCTACTTTTAAAGCCCTCAGACCCACACCCCTGAGCACCATTTTTAATCCATTCACTATGACATGGTCCTACAATCTAATCACCTCTTCAAGGCTCCACCATTCAATTACCATAATAGGATTTCCCACCTTCTTTCTTTTTATTGTAACAAAGTTGGTTGTACATATCTGTGGTGTACAGAATTGAACATCAGTACTTGTGTGCAGTATGTGATGTTCAATCACAATTACTCAGTAACAGTCACAGTGGGGGCCAAGTTTCTAATACATAAAACTTGGGCAACACAATTCAAACTTCAGTGAGGGGGGGGGGACATAATTCAGTCCACTACAGAGAGCTTTCCAGCGTGAGCTTTCCCTCCCTTTATTCAGTTATATCGTAGCTATGAGACAGCCTTGGGATTTAGACATTTGATCCCACTGCAGTGGCCACTATGGCTCTTTGGAGCCAAAGAATGACGCTTTCTCATGTTGGAGCAGATGTTTTAGACATGAGGCTTTGATTTGAGTATTTGAATCCTGGGTAATGAAATAGCTTGAAATATATATGCTCTTTTTTTTTTTTTTTTTTTTAAAAGATGACCGGTAAGGGGATCTCAACCCTTGGCTTGGTGTTGTCAGCACCATGCTCAGCCAGTGAGCAAACCGGCCATCCCTATATAGGATCCGAACCCGTGGCCTTGGTGTTATCAGCACCTCACTCTACCGAGTGAGCCACGGGCCGGCCTATATATATGCTCTTTAATTCTTGTTTTTATTACGATAATAAACAGATTTGAATTTGTGCTGTTTGGTTTATAAAGCAGAAATGCCAAGTCAATCTACTGCAGTAGTTTTGTTCTGTTAGGTGAGAATCTAACTGCTTTTCCTTGCCTTGAGCAAGTCACCCACCTAAATGCAATTGTAAAATATTGAGGGGGGGGGGAGTGCAGAGAAGGTAATTCTTCCTTTTTCTTATCCAGCAGCATCCTACATGGAGTCTCTATAGTGTCCGTCCCACCATCCCCACCTCATGAGACTCCAGTAAGCTAGACAGAGATGACAGGCCTCAGCAGAGCTGGGGGGGGCGAGGGACAGGGACAGATCTCAGAACAGGTATACAGGGAGGCAAAAATGATCCCACCCTTTCAGACAGGCTGGGACTGTAACCCTATGTATTTCCTGGGTAAATTCTGGCATGGACAGTGAAAGGTCCCTGTATCCATAAACTCCTGAATTTCCATGTTAGATAAGACTGGCAGAGATACTCTGACAAAGCAGTTCTACTCTCAGAATTCATTTAAGGTATATTCACATGAAGCATACAAGGATATTCACTGCAGTGCTGTTGTTACCCATTAATGGGTTAAGCAAATTGTGACGCATCCATTTGGTGGACCACTGCTATCAAAAGGAAAAAAAAAACCCAGCACATAAAGCTGTTTTAATAAAAAATGATCTTCAAAATTATTAAGTAAAGAAATACATCATTAAGTAGAAAAAGAGCAGAGTTTACATCTGCTAAAGTTTGGGTTAAAAAAAATGGGGGTGTGTGTGGCAGAATCTTTGTAAAAAACTTACATATGCATAGACTATCCCTGGATGCATACAAAGACACTGGTGACACTGGGCACCTTGGGGGAGGAGACTGAGAAAGAGAGAGGGACTATGCTCTACATCTTTTGATACCATATAGCGCTTTTACTAGGCTCATACACTTATCACCTATTCAAAAGTAAACAGTGAATGCTTTTCCTCAACATTAAGCCTCTGATGAGAGGCCAGAGGGGACTTAAGGAATCGGTTTAAAAGGTCCTTGTTCTAGGCTGCAGCTTCTTGCTCCCACACTTCCCTCCTCCACAGTACCACTGAAACTTGAGGCTGTTGGGGCCAAAGCCCCCTCAGCTTTGGCTAGTCTTGTCCCCACCCCATTCCAGACAGCTCTCCCAAGGGTCCAAGCCCTTTCTTGTGGCTTTCTCCTTCCCTCCCTACCTCCTCTTAACTCAACCCTTGCATATATCAGGGAGATTTATTTCTACATTGTGTTTTTCTGTTGCCAGGGGAGGAAGAAAGTGCAGAGACGCAGTTTCCCTCCTATCACTCACCTTGTACAAGAGCCTAAAGCCCCTGCTTTCTGAACTACAAAAGAGGGATAATTCCTGCCCTGTGTTCACAGAGTTGACTTGAGAATGTCCATGAGGTAATATGGGAAACACGAAAAGACAGGTGCAAAGAACCATGAGATAGTAAGTTATGCTGCTGCATCACACAGACCTAGCCTCCTTAACTCCCCCACATGATTGTCAGCTCCTCTCAAGACACATGTGGCCAGTCAACCAAATGGCACTTCACAGAGGTACAGCTCAGAGGGCACCTACTCTCAGGCTCTAAGGTAAGGCCAGGTCTTGGAGCTTTAGGCCTGCTGTTAGTGGAGGGAGAGAAGGTAGTCCCTTGCAGCTACTCACCTAGGCTTCCCCTTCCCGCTCATGGTCTGGCCACCTCCTTTCCCTCCTACATCTGATTGAGTAACACCATTCATCCCTTGAGAGGCTAAGCCAATGAGTTATAGCCAATTGGCAGGCAGCTGAAGTTAGGGTATAGAGGGTAGGAGAGGGTTAGTAGGTGCCAGGGTCTGGGCCCCTCGCCACTGCCAGAGTCCTGAGAGCTCTGAGGGGGCCCAGGGCCAGCAGGGAAGAGTTACCACTCTCAGCCTCTTTCTGCCCAGCCAGCCTGCTCACATCCCCCATCTCTGAACTCTGGGACCTAAGCTGCTGCTTTCCATAGGGCACCTGTGTAAGAGTAACAAAAAGGATCCCTTTAATCCAGGAGGACACAGCCTCATGT
This sequence comes from Cynocephalus volans, assembly GCF_027409185.1. Classification (NCBI taxonomy): domain Eukaryota; kingdom Metazoa; phylum Chordata; class Mammalia; order Dermoptera; family Cynocephalidae; genus Cynocephalus; species Cynocephalus volans. Next base: position 52,430,518 of record NC_084470.1, read on the forward strand.
CAGGGTACAAGCTTTGGCATAAACTAGCTTTAGTGACCTGGCACCTTCGGGACCATCCTCTCCCTGTCCCTTGCCTACCTTGATATATGCCTTCTCCCCAACAGGCAATGCTGTGAGGCTCAGGGCCAGGGGTGGTCCACTCAACAAAATGGTTTCTGGGATGTTAAGACCTTCCTATTTTATGTTAAACAGCAAAGATCTCTTCTTGTTCAACTGAAAAGAAGAAAGGAGGAAGAAGAATCTTTCATTGCTCTGAAATACCCTCTGGGAGCACTCCAGACCCAGAACCCTGAGGCAGTTCCCCCAAAAACTGAATGAAAGGAGATGTCCTGGGAAAACAAGGAGACCTTTGCCTGTTCCTGGGCCCAGCAAGCAAAGGCACTTGGGGCTGAAATCCAGGTCTCTGGTCGCTCCACCAGCTACTCCCCCCTCACTCCTAGATGCACAGGCAAATCCAGCCAGGCCAGGGCTACATGGGCACATGCAGCCTGGTGGAGGGCACTGCCCAGCAGGACTAAGTCCTTAGAGCCTCACCCCATCAGCAGAGGTTAAATGAAGCTGCTCGTTACTGGGTGGGACACACTCTCATGCCCCAATTAGTCACAGCTCAAGGTTTGAACACCCCACTAGGGGATACTCAGGGGCTATGGAGTCAGTCCTAAATTAAGCCAAGCTGTGGGCTGCTGGGCAAGTGGATCGGCTCCTCTGAGTCTGTTTTCTCATCTATGAAATGAAGCTAGAAGGCCTGCTTTGCAGGTTGTGGTGGGGATTAAATAAGGTAATTGACATAGAGGCCTTTGATGTGGTTGGGCGCAGGGCTGATGTTTTTATTATAAAGCCAAATGAAAACTGGCAAACTACCCAGATCACTGTGTCAAAGTGGTGCTGTTGGTGACAACGTGACCATCTTCCCATGATGAAGTAGGTGGGGCCTTCTGTGCACCTACGTGGCTACCACTTTTGCCTGTCCCACCCATTCTACCTGCAGGTGGCTGCTGCCTGGAACAGAATCTATCTGGGCAGTGTTTGTTAAGGGACAAATCCCCTCTCCCTTAGGAGAAGCACAGAGCACTAGAGCTGGGAGAGGGTTAGTAGCCATTGCTCTAGTCTAGCCCCTTCACTTCACAGATGGGGAAAATGAGGCCCTAGAGAGGCCAAAGGATTGCCTCAACTTACTCATCTGGTTGGAGCTGCTCAGGACCTACCTTCCAGTCCAGATTCAAAGAGCAAGCCTTCCCCAGTAAAGCAGTCCCAGCATCTTTCCATAGTGTCCACCAAATATTTTCATGGGCTTGACTCTTACATAGGAAGTAGGAAGGTGTGTGTGAGGGAAAATGAGGCAAAAGCTGGAAAGGTTTCTGGGATAAGGAGGTACATGATACAAGTTGTGGGAATGATTCTGCCTTGATGCCATCATCTCATCTTGATGGGCAAGCCTACAAGGAGGCCAGTGTTCCTTGAGCGTTCTGCATTCTTTATACAAATGTTTAACTATCTGCTGTTTAGTAAGTCCTGCCCAGTCCTCCCCAGGACTCTTAGAATTAGTTTGCCCCTGAAATGAAAAGAAGAAAAAAGCCAGGTAGGTAAAAGTGGGAAGAAGATAATGAGGCTAAAACTAGCTTCCAAAGGCTTGCTCTGGAGCTGCAGCTTGGCAAGCATTCCTGTCTGGTCCTGCCTTTCAGCTCTTCCCCAAGGAGGAAACAACTGCTTACAGAGAACTGTGCTTCTCATCCACTTCTTTATTAGCACAGGCAGTGCGTGCTTTAGAGGAGGCCTACCTGGCCCACATGGAGTGGGGAAGTATGTTTCTGAGAACAGCTAGCAAACCTGGGCTTCCCAGATGCTTCCTATAGGAACTGAGGAAGTCTGTTGTGGGTGGGTTTTCTAGGGCCTAGAGTCAGTGAGAGCACTTCAGCTGGCAGATTCTAGATTCAGCTGACTTTATTAGGTCCAAATACAGCTCTGGGTGGTGATGTGGCCACTATGTTTGGCAGCTGACCTTGCCTGTGCAGTCAAGGGTTGGTGCTTCAGAGTGGGCTTGTGCTAAGTGCCTTCTTGCCTAGTGGCTGACAGCTTGTAGGATTTCCTGGGCCAAGGAAGCCACCACATTGTCAGCAGATGAACTATGAAAAAAAAAAAAAACAAAGTAGATCACTTTCCGGGCATCTACAGGGTAAAATGCCCACCCTATCAATGGGGCTGGCCTCTTTTGCACCCAAGTATCTGATGGACCAGCTGCTTCCTAGAGCTGTGCATGCACATCATCTTCTCAGAAGCAGAAGCAGGAAAACTTGACTCAGGCTGTGAGGTGAGAACCCTCGGCCCACAGTCCTGGTGGGGCACACCTAAGCTAGGCCTGAGCTCCTGGCCCTGGCCACCACTCACCATATGAGCCACGTCTGCCAGGAGCACTGTTACTACCCTGTAAGGGCAAGTCAGACGGAGGGCAGCCACACTCTCTCTGGCCCGGGCCCACAGTGGGCCTGCCCAGTTCCTGCGTAGAGCTGACTTGTGCATCCCAGACCCACTCCACACACTGACCTGCCCTGCTCCATAGTACTGCTTCCCAGCCAGTCAGCCAGGTCTGAGTTTCTTACTCTCATAGGTGTGGATGTGCAATTAAAAACTTAAAATGGAAACTTTGCAACCAGAACAAATTGAGACACATTTAAACCTGTGACTTAACAACTGTTAGCAAAGAAAAGAATGACACTAACATAGCGGTTACCCTTGAAGGGTAAAATTAGATCATGGCACACTCTTGACTGCACAGAAATAGAGCTGTTACCAAATAAATGGAGGGGGGGCAGGGGCGGGTGCACTGCATAAAACACGTGGGTGGCAGTGGGATGGGACAGTGACTGGGAGATGGTGCCATGCATTCCTGCTCTGCGCATCAAAGGCCCCAAGGGACAGCAGGAATGCGTTTGAACTCAGGCTGCTCCTGGCTGAGCCCAGGTTAGTCTGGTGGGGCCACGCGGCCCACCCTGCCTGCCAGAGCCACCACAGGGGCTGGCAAGGAAGGCAGACCAACCTCTGGCAGAGCAGCAGAAAAACTGGGAACTTTTGCCATCCACTCATTCTCGGTTGACACAAGAAAACCCTTTCTGGTTGGGCCATCTGAACGAAGCCCAAATGAGACAACCCACAAGAGCAACCTCTCCACCCAGCACAAGATCTGCCCAGTGAAGATGTTTCAGTTGCTGGAGTGTTGGGTGTGGATGTAGGAGAGGCCGCTGGCCTCGTGGAGCACTGAGCCTTCTTTTGACACATTCACTCCAAATTTGGGTCCAGCTCTCCCAAATTGGTCCAGCATGAGGATGTGCTAGCTCGGGCCTAGAGGCAGCCAGAGGCCCCTGCTAGGTGAGGAGCCCCACAGAGGCATGCCCTGGAGGGGAGGGTTCTCAGGGGCAACCGGCTAAACTCCACTCCTCAGCGGCCCTCCACGTGCCCTCTGCAGCACAAATCTGCTTAGGGTGGCTTCCTCATGGATTTTTGCACAAGGCCAGGTCCCCTGGGGAAGGATGCCAGAAACCAGTCTAGCAGAAGGCCTAGATCCCAGCCAGGGAGTCACTATCCATGCCCTATACCACAGGCACACCCATCTTCTCCTTCCCACCCCCTCAGAAATCCACGGATAAGAAACTACTTCCCTGGTTTACACTAAAAAGGAAAGGGGCTGGGGTAGACCAATCCAGGATTAAATGCAAAAGGCTGGTAGGAGCCGAACCTTCTCTGTAGACTTACCTTCTTGGCCATGCCTCAGCCACACACATTTTTTTTTCAAATTAATACCAAACCCAAACACACCAGGAAGCAGATTTCATAAACCTCTGCAGTTCTAAACACCAACAGAAACTGCCAGGAAATGCCAGACGCCATTCCATGTCTTACACATCCAGTGAGGATCAGACACCCCTTAGGATGTGGGTCCTTCTTCCCAGGGTGGAGAGAGCAGCTGGGGCTCAGGGAACTGTGGCCACCACAACCTCTGGCCACTTCTCTCAACTTTGGGGACAATGGCTGGAGAGAGGAGATGTGACTACATTCACTGAGCCCGCACCACAGCCAGCTCCGGTGCTGTCACACAGGGAGCCCAGTGACACAGGGAACCAAGTGAAGGATGGATACCTGGGGGCACCTTTCTCTTGATTCCTATGTAAGTTTTCTCTGATCACTTGGCACTATCATTTTGGATGATAGTGTAAAAATTTGTAAGCCCCACGTGTACCTCTCAAGTTCAGTGTGTGGGGGGAGGTGCATGTCACTGTGGGATGAACCCTCCCGACAGCTCTCACTCCAACTCCAGCAAGCAGTGGGGTCACTATGCGGCTGACAGAGACACTGGTTCCTGCCTTCACAGTATGTAACACGCTCCTGGTGACAGGCCTTGCTCTGGTCTGTTGTCCTCACTTCCAGTATGGTCTGGGCACACTGACTGCACAGCTGAGTACTAGGAGGTGGGCCTAACCCCACACTGTTGGCTTCCAAGAGTAGATGCTCTGCCCTGCACGTTCTAAGCTTCCCCTCTGAAGGTCTGGCTGTGAAGCAGGCAGGGCTGGTGGTGCTGCCGCAGCCCTGCCCGAGCCCACGGGGCCTCCACAAGGTGGTGATAACACCTCCGGCTGGGCTGCTGATGGGGGTGCGTGTGCACCCACACACCTTCTCATGAGGGTCACTACATCTCCCACCTGGTCACGATCTACTCAGCCTTCTCAGATGCATTGAGTTGGGAATATTGCCTCCCCTGGCAGGGCCGAGACCTTCTTTCCCCCTGTTGATTCCTGCCCTGCCACACCACAGTGGGGATTACCAGGGGACAGAGGGGCTGAGTGTCCCTTCCCACAGTGGGAGGGATCTCAGTGGGCAATGACAGGCTGGAAGGAGGTGGTCCCTGGTGTGGGGCAAGTGGGGGCAGTGGGTGGGAGAAGGAGCTGGTTGAGAGTGCCTGCTGACCCTGAGCAGGCTTTGCACACTGCTCCTGCTGGGCTCCACTTACCCGCTGGCTGGGGCCAGCTGCTCCAGAGCCCGCAGGAGGCTGTCTGCATTCTTGAGGCTCTCCAGATGCTTCTCATTGGAAGTGATCTGCAAGGGAGGAAGAAGAAAGTGGTCAGCCAGCCCATCCTTGACTCGTGCTGTGTTGGATGGGAACTATGAGGGTCAGGCCTGTATGGTGCTATAGCTGCTGCCTGTGTCATTGGGGAGTGTGCCCTGGGCTGGTCTGCAGCTCCCTGTAACCACCCCCAGGGCACTGCTGCCACGGGGATAGAGGCAGAACACTGGTGACCCTTGTGGGTGAGCATAAGTAAGTCTGCTGGTGCTGGAGATGGCCAGTTCAGTGTGGGGTGCCTCCTGTGGGTCCCTCAAGAGGGTTTGTATCTGGAACCCTGAACTTTCCAGTTGAAGCAAAACTACATTGTTAGTGCTGGGACCCAAAGAGCCAGACGAGTAATTAGAAACCTATCCTTGGGGGTCTAAGCCCAATACAATCTTTTTCACATGGGCAGAAGGATCACGATTCTGGGTGCCTGGGGATCTGGGGAGGATGGGAGAGGAGCCACTAATAACCAAATCCCAGGAAGTTTGCCTATGCTAATCACCACAATCCTGGGAGAAATACTCTTGGGCATCCCTGACTCTGCAGCACCTATGTGCAGAATCATAAACTCTCAGGACTGGAAGGGCTCAGATGGGATGGACCCAGCCTATGTACCCAGAGACCTCATAATTCAGCCCCTCCAAAAAATGAATCCATGTTCTATAAGGCAAAGAAGAGAAGACTTTAGGAATAAACTTTTTATTCTTATATTAGACTTGCTTCTCAATACACCATTCACGTCCTATTTTTATCTTTGCTAGTTTAAAAGTTTTGTAGTAAGCACTTGTATGGCACTTTATATTTCAGAAGGCTTTACAGTTTCTTATACATGTTCTCATTTATTCTTCTCAACAGTCTCACCTTCCAAGGTAAGTATGTAGCATGTTTTATATATGAGGTAAAGAGGCTTAGTGAAATTAAGGTGCCCTACAGGAGTTCACATGGAGCCTGATTTTCTTCCCACCATGTAGCTGGAACTAGATTAGCCTTAACTGATCCAGTTGCTCGAGTGTTCTGTGTCTTTCCACTTTATCATAATGATCAAGGCTGGATTATTATCTCCCTAGTTGTCAAGAAGAGGCTGAACATTTCTTAACCAATCACTCATGGTGATAGGAAGGTCACAAGGATAATTAAACCTTAACGTGGACTCAGAACTACATGTGAATGAATTTGAACCTCCACTGAGATCCTCTCCCACTTCCTGAGTGTGCCAGAGACCAGCTGCCAGTTCAACGGCATCAGGTGTGACTTGTGCAAAGATTTGCATCTTAAAACAGCTGCATGGACATTTGTTCTGAAATTACATTCAACTTGATGAGTTCAAAAGTCTGCTATTTGAAAATGTCAACTGTACTTCAATTATGTCTGAAGTAAGCACAAACTTATATTGAAGGTGCACTCCAAATCAGGGGTCTTCAGTGAAGATTCCCACTTGATTTTTCTCAGAACTGCCCCCAGACAGCTCAGCTGAGCTACATCCAGGCCCACTGCCCCCAACCAGCCCTGCCTGGTATTGTGTGCAGAGGCTGTGCTCCAAGGAAATCACCCCCTCAAGTCGCAAAGAACTGACAAAATTACACTGACTCATAAGGCTGGCTAGAAGGTGCAAATAGAAAAATACAGTGAGAATTATGTGATCAAAGGAAGAGACAAAAATAGCATCATGTGCCCCTGACAGAAGTGTAGGAATCAACAAAGCCAAAAGAAGTAATTAAAAGCTATGTGATTTGGCCACTTAACTGAACTCTTATAAATAACATCAACTGTTGTCCTGTATATAAGGATGACTTAATTAGAAAATAAAATTGAAAATTACAGTCATGCACTACATAATGACATTTCAGTCAACGATGGACTGTAAATACGACAGTGGTCAGAGCCACAGGCTATACCAAACAGCCTAGTATATAGTAGGCTAGACCATCTAGGATTGTGTAAGTACATTCTATGATGTTCGAACAATGATGAAATCTCCTAATGACACATTTCTCAGAACATATCCCAGTTGTTAAGCGACACATGATTGTATGTCAGTCAGGGTTCCAGTTCTCTCCCTTTCTCTCCTTCTGAATGCAACTATCAAAACTGAACAGAATGCATAGCACAGCTATTTGAGAACACTGAAAAGTATACACCAACAGGCAGACTGGGAGAGGACCCTGAATTCAAAGTTCCACCAAACCACTTCTTTCTTTCTGGTATAGGCCAGCCTGAGCTGAACAAACCCAAACCCCAGAAGTGAGCGTTGTGAGGCAGACAGAGAGGGCTCCAGGAGAAACCCAGCTTCAGGAGTGGGAAAGAGAACTCCCAAAATCTAGCAAGTAGATGAACCCCTCCCCCAGGTTTTTTTCACTCCTTTTCCTCCATCCTCCTGTGCTCCAGACCCCAGGCACTTCTGTGGTGGCAGCCATGGCAGTGGTAGCAGCAATAGGCATCAGCAACCCAAGCTCTTTTTCTCTGTGTTTGGCCCTGTGTGACACAACTGTGGAAGTGGGCAGTTTCTGGCCAGATAGAAAATGGGAGATCCAGGGAACCAGAAAGTATGTGGGAGATAATGAAAAGGTCTAGAAAGCAGCCCCATAAACTTGTTTATGAACTCCTGGGCTCGACCCCAACCTATGCATGCATGGCACTGATCTTGACAGCATACCAAAGACTTGGAGAACTGAGCTAATGTAAACCTCTGCCCACCTCCCCATACTGACCCCTGGGGGAAGGACACACCAGATAGATCCACATAAGCACTGCCAAACCTTTAAAACTGATCTGACACTGAAATTACAGTGCCAACCTGCAGCCTGAACCTACCCGGCATAATTGTTTGCTAAAACAAAAAATACCAATATTCTCTGTAGAGTTTCAACAAGACAGTTTCATAATGTAATATTTTAAATGACCAGGATAAAATTCAAAATTACTCAGTGTATTAGTCAATTTTCTGCTGCTTATAATGGAATACCTGAAACTGAGTAACTTATAAAAAAAATGGAATTTATTTTTTACAGTTCTGGAGGCTGGGAAATCCAAAGTTGAGGGATATATCTAGTGAGCGCCTTCTTCCTAGTGGGAACTCTCTAAAGAATCCCAAGGCAGTGCGGGGAATCACATGGCAAAAGAGCTGAACATGCCCTTGTGCTAACTTAGGTCTCTCTTCCTCTCCTTATAAAGCCATCAGTCTACTCCCATGATAACCCATTAATCCATTAGCCCATGAATGGATTAATCCATTCATGAGTGCATATCTCTCATAATCCAATCACTTCTTAAAAGCCCACCTTTCAAATACCATAGTCAGGTTACCCTCTTAATACTGTTACAAGGCAGATTAAGTTTCAACATGAGCTTTAGAGGGACAAACACTCAAACCATAAGCCCTTGGCATATAAACAACCATGAAAATTTGAACTCACGTGGGAAAAGACAATGAACAGAAGATAATAAAACAACACAGATGCTGGAATTATCTGACATAGATTTTAAAGTGTTGTTATAAAAATACTAAAATGAAGTAACTACTAACATTCTTGAAATAAGTATTAAAACAGAATGTAGCAGTTAAAATATATATATGTACATATAAAGAATCACCAAATGGAAATTTTAACACTATAAATATAATAAACAAAATGATAAAAAATCTCACTGGATAGACTCAATAGCAGAATAGAGATAAGAGAAAAGAGCCAGTGAACGTGAAGATAGATCAATACAAATGACCCAGAAAGCAATAGAGAAAAAAAAAAAAAAAAGAAAAAAAGATTAAAAATACTAATGAATAGTGTCTTAGGGACCTGTGGGACAATAATGAAAAATTTTGTCACTGGAGTTCCAGAATGAAAGGACAGAGAATGAATGAATAAAAAGATATTTGAAGGAATCATAACTAAAACTATTCCAAGTGTGGTGAAAGAAAGAAACCCACAGATTCAAGAAGCTGAGTAAATCCCAAACAAGATAAATCTAAAGAAATCCACGTCCAAACACATCATAATCAAACTTGCTGAAGACAAAAGATAGTATCTTGAAAGCAGGCAGGGGGAGGGGGGAAAGATGCATTGCCTATAGTGTAACAATGATTTGAATTACTGTGGATTTCTCATTAGAAACCATGGCAACCAGAAGAGAGTGGCACAATATTTTTGAAGTGCTAAAAAAAAAAAAAAAACGAACAATCAAACTAGAATTCTATACGTAGCAAATACCATTCAGGAATGACATCATCATATCAAAATATAATTCAGGAATGAAGGTGAAATATTGACATTCTCAGATAAAGGAAAATTATTAGAAACAAAGCTGCTAAGCTGCTTTAAAAGAATTACCAAAGGAAGGTCTTCAAGAGAGAAAGGAAATAATACCAGAAGGAAACTTGGAACATCAAGAATCAAGGAAAAGCAGCAGAAATGGTAAATATAAGAGGATATTTTCTTTCTTTAAAAGATTTTTGATGGTAGAAAAGTAAAAAATATATTGTCTGATGAGATTTACAGTCATAAAGGAGCATAAAGGAGGAGAATGGCAAAGAAAACTATAAGGTGGTAAGGTTTCCATATTCTAATTGATGTGGTAAAATATTGGTCATAAGTAGACTGTGAAAAGTTAAGTATTTATAATCAATATCAACCACTAAAAAACTGTATACAAATAGCTATAGTAAAAAACAGAATAAATTAAAATATAATACTAAAAATGTTTGAATAGCTTAAAAGAAGGCAGGAATGGAAAAAGTGAGGAAATGAAAACACTGGGGATAAACAGAAATCAAACAAAAAGGTAAACTAAATCCTAAATAACGAGAATTACATTAAATGTAAATGACCTAAATACAGCAAGTAAGAGATTTTCTGAATGATTAACAAAAATGGCCCAAGTATATACTGTCTATAAGAATCTTAATTTAAATATAATGAAATAGGTTGGTTAAAAGTAAAAAGATGAAAAAAAGATATACCATGCAAACATAAATCAAAAGAAAACTTTTATCAGACATATTAGACTTTAGAGCAGAGAAAATTATTAGGGGTAAATGGAGATATAACATGTTGATAAAAGAGTTATATCACCAAGAAGACATAATAATAAATATGTATGCATCTAATAACATAAATTACAAATACACAAAGCAAAAACTAATACCACTTAAAGGAAAAGCAGGCAAATCCACAATTGTAGTTGGAGAATTCAAAACTCCTTTCATAGTAATAAATAGGATGAGTAGACAAAAAGTCAGCAAGGATGAAGAACTGAGCAGCACCATCAACCAACTGGATCTTATTGATATTTGTAGAGCACTGAACCCATCAACACCAGTATACACATTTTTTCCAATAATCCAGGAACATTCACCAATGTATACAATATTCTGAGTCATAAAACAAATTTTAACACATTTAAAAGAATATATATTATTAAAAAATATATTCTCTGACCATAATGGGATAAAGCTAGAAATTAATAACAAAGATAATAGGAATATTTCCAATCACTTGGAAATTAAACAACACACTCCTAAATAATCCAAGAGTCAAAGAGGACATACCAAGGGAAATTAGAAAATATTCCTAGCTGAATGAAAGTTACTATACAACATATCAAAATCTGTGGGATGCAGCTAAAGCAGTGTTTAGAGGGAAATTTATAGTACTAAATACTTATATTAGGAAAGAAGAAACGTCTCAAATCAATAATCCAAGCTTCTATGTCAAGCAACTAGAAAAAGAATAGCAAAACAAAACCAAATTCAAAGAGGGAAGGAAATAACCAAGAGCAGAAATCAAGAATAATGTGGTAAATGGAAAACTAAATATATTAATACTTACATTACTGTAAATTTACCAAATACTCCAAGTAAAAGATTAAGATGTTCAAACTGCATATAAACAAAACAAAACATATTACTTAGAAGAAACATATTTTAAATATTAGGGCATAGAACAGTTGAAAGTTAAAGAATGGAAAAAGATGTGCCATGTGAACAGTAACCAAAGAAAAGTTGGCACAGCTAACAACAAAGTAGACTTTAAGGTAATAATCATAACCAGAGATAAAGAGAGACATTTCATATTTATAAAAAGGTCAACTGACCAGGAAGATACACCAATTCTAAATTTGTATGCCCCTAATCACAGCCTCAAAATACATAAACAACAAAAATAACAGAACCAAAGTGAAAATTAGACAAATCCACAATGATGGCAGGACACTTTTCAATCTCTCCCAGTAATATGCATACAAAAATCAGAAAGGACACAGAAGTTATATACAACAAGATTAACATGCTTGACCTAATTGACATATATAGAAAAATTCATCTGACAACAGCAGAATATATATTCTTTATAAGTGCACATGGAAAATTTCCAAAATACACACCATATACTGGGTCATAAAACAAGTTCTGACAAACTTCAAAGGTATAAATCTAAAAAAAGGTCAAGATGTGTATGATAAAAACTATAACATAACTGATGAAAGAAAAAAATTAAATGAATATACTGTGTTCAAGAATTGAGAGGCTCAATATAACAAAAATATAAATTCTCCCAAAATATAGGTTTAATAAAATTCCTACCAAAATCCCAGCAGGGATTTCAGCAGGGATATTATAAAATAACTGATTCTAAAATGTATATGGAAAGACAAAGGAACTAGAATAGCTAAAACTATTTTGAAAAAGCAGAATAAGGTTTGAGGAAATCACATTACTCAATTTGTAAGATTTACCATACGGCTATAGTAACTATGACAGTGTAGCACTGGCAGAGGGATAGATAAACATATCAATGGAATAGATTAGAGGGCCCAGAAATAGAACCAAACAAATATTGTCAAAATTTTGATAAAGTAATTAAATGAGAGGATAGGTTTTTAAACAAATGCTGCTGGAACAAATGAATGCTGTAGTGGACTGAACTGTGTCCCCCCAAAACTCCCTGAAGCTTGAATTGTGTCTCCTACTTTTAATGTATTAGAAACTTAGCCCCCACTGTGACTGTTAAGAGGGTGAGAAATCCTGTTATGGTAATTGAAAGGTGGAGCCTTGAAGGGGTGATTGGATTGTAGGACCCTGCAGTAGTGAATGGACTAAAAATGGTGGTCAAGGCATGGTTCTGAGGACTTTACAAGAAGAAGAGAGTCTGTGTCTCTTTCTCTGTTTCCACCATCTTGCAATGTGAGACCCCTGTGTCACTGTTGCCACCACCAGATGGACTCTGGACTTCCCAGCCTCAGAAACTGTAAGCAGTAAATGTCATTTTTCTTCATAAATTACCCAGTCTCAGGTGTTTTGTTATAAGCAACATAAACAGACTAATACAGATGCCCATCTGTATCTTATACCTTATATAAAACAATTCAAAATGGATCGTGGATGTAAATATAAAACTTAAAACTATAAAACTTCTAGAAGAAAATATAGGAGAAAATCTCTGTGACCTTGCTTTTGTTGTTGAGTCTGTAATACAAAAACACAATCCCTGAAGAAAAAAAAAGTTAACAAATCATACTTTATAAATATTAAAAACTCTGTTCTTTGTAAGGTACTGGTAAGAGAATGAAAAGATAAGCCACATACTAGAAGGAAATACTTGCAAATCACATATCTGATAAAGGACTTGTATCCAGAACATATAAAGAACTCTTAAAATTCAACAATACAAGAACAAACTGAGTTTTAAAAATGGACAGAAAATCTGAACAGATACTTCACCAAAGAAGATAAATGGGTAGTAAATGAGCAGGATGCTCAACATCATTTGTCTTTCGGGAAATGCAAATTAAAACTGCAATGTATTACCACTACATGCCTATTAGAATAGCCAAAATTAATAAAACTAACAATAACAAATGCTGATGGGGATGCAGAGTAACAGAAATTCTCAGTCACTGTTGGTGGGAATGCAAAATAGTACAGCACTTTGGAAGACAGTTTGGCAATTCCTTATATAATTAAACATAGTCTTACCATGTGGCCTGGCAATTGCACTCTTAGGTATTTACCCAAGTGAATTAAAAACAGGTCTACACAAAAACCTGTATGCAAAAGTGTACAGCAGCTTTATTCACAATCACGAAAAAGTGGAAGCAACCAAGATGTCCTTCAACAGGGAAATGTAAAAACAAGAAAGCCATTCATGCATCAATTGGCATGCAATCAGATCTGTATAGTCTGATTTGATTTTTAGAATGAGATATTAGTAAAAACAAAGTCTGAGTAACTTTTCAGAAGAGTTTTAAGTTGCCTTGCTAAATTATTCTGTTCCATGACACCAAAACCATTTTCTATGATTAGTCAAGTTTGCAGTATTAGGATTTCAAGTGGCTTTGGAATGAATGAGCACTAAAGAGTAAATTCTCCTTTCTCCCAGAGTTTGGTCTCCTCTTAGATCAGTGAGGGTTATAAATTGAGATGGGAAGCAACCTTCTTTTAAAAACATTCCACTATCTACCAGAAAATGTGGCCTTCAACCTTCTACTTCAATTTTCTTAAAAACCAAATTATGGGTCTGCTCAAAAGTCATCCCATCTACTTCTCTTTTGAGCTACCTAAACAGAGAATGTTTGGTGCAAACTAAGACCCACATAGAAATCTCTACCATTCTGAATGAGGTAGGAGCGAAAGTGACACTTGTCCACTGTGATACTGAATTCATGGCCAACTCCTGAAGAACTTCTCACAGTTGTGATTACAGAAGTCAAGAAAGAGCACTGCAGTTACTAAGAAAATAATGTGAGAGGAACCACAAAGACTATAAACACGACATCTTCTTCCTGTAGTTACTATTTTCATTACAGTTGTCCCCTTGGTGTCCCTGGGATGCCAAAATCCATGGACGCTCAAGTTCCTTATATAAAATGGTATTTGCATATAACATAAGAACATCCTCCCGTGTACTTTAAATCATCTCTAGATTACTTATAATACCTAATATAATGCAAACGCTACGTAAATAGTTGTTATATTGTATTTTTTTATTTGTATTATTTTTTATTGTTGTATTTTTAAAATTGTTTTTTCCTGAATATTTTCAATCCGCAATTGATTGAATACGTTACTAGCAGTCAGTTAATTTCCATAAAACAAGACAAGCAAACTCAATTTTGTTTCACAATCATGTAGTATATAGCAGAGGTTCCTGGACTTCTGAGTTCATGAGAGAATTTCAATATTTCAAATGGTCAGGTGTCAATTTCCTGCAAACAGTCACGCCTGCCTCACATTTCTCTGCTTTATGATGAAAATACATCAGCCAAGTCTGAAGTGCTAGTCATTTTCTCACGCTGCTAAGACATCTGACTGGTATTTGCACGGCTAAAATCAATCAAAATGGAAACATAAATCATACTAAACATAGGAAGTTCACCTCGTAGACAAGTATTGTTCAAAACATGGGGACTTTAAAGGAAAAGCCATAAAAGATTTGGGAATATGAGCTTAGAATTAAGATTAACTTGAAAAGGCACTTCTTCTACATCTGCAAAGTTAAGGATATCTGTCTATCCAGCTATCTATCTAAGATCAGATAAGTACTCCCTCCTCATCCACAGGAGACACATCCCAAGATCCCAGTGGATGCCTACAGCTGAACCCTATATACACCATAAACAAATTTTGTTTTCCTTTACAGTTTCAAGGATAGAAAATCCATTCTTACCATAGGTTTTAGCAACATCAGCAGCAGATTTTTTTCCTTTTCTTATTGAGAACTTTCACCTTTTCACTTATAGGAAGCACTTAAAGGATTTTCTCTTTGTCATGTCCAGATTACCAGTATCACTACTCTTGCACTTTGGGGAGATTATTAAGTATAATAAGGGTTCCTTAAACACAAGCACTGCGATACCATGACAGTGGATCTGATGACCCAGACAGCTAAGTGACTCTAAGGTGTGGGGAGCATCTACACTGTAGATATGCTGGACAAAGGGATGATTCACGTCCTGAGCAGGACAGAGCGGAATGGCTCAGGATTTCATCATGCTACTCAGAACGTCACACAATTTAACACTGAAGAATAGTTTATTTCTGGAATTTTCCATTTAATATTTTTGGACTGTGGTTGGCCATGGGTCTCTGAAACCGCAGAAAGCAAAACCTTGGAAAAAGGGGGGACTACTATAATGCACTTTGGTCAAATACCTAACTTGTATTCAACCTTTTGCTACACTTTAACATGACATTATGTTAACCCATCATTCATGCATCATTTGGTTTAACCCAAACACTGAAAGGAGATGCTGGCGTCCCTAGTATAGAATTATTCCTCAAATTCCCTACCAGGCTCACGAATTGTAAGGTAGTGGTTTTATACACAACACCCTGCAGTACAGAGTTTGGGTTGGCTCTTTTCTGGATTTCAGCTTCCCCAAATGCAAACTAGCAAGAAGAGCCATCTGTAGCCAGTGATGATGGCAGACCCTGAAGTGGGCCAGACACCTTAGTTTGCAGGAGAGGCTGTGAGCACAAAGAGAACAGTGGCTTGCCCAAGGCAAAGTGGCCACTGAGGGACAAATCCACCCCTGGTGCCTACACCCCTTATGTAAGGCCTTACAAAATTGTGCAAATCAGAATGTACTTCTATTTTCTATCACCACGGTGCATCCTGAATATATGCTCATTAATATGACTCACAGCATCACCCTCAGGAAGCTCATAAAAGTCTCCAGTGCAGGCTTTTGTATTTATAAACGTGTTTTGGTATGGGGAGATAGTGGCTGTAACGAGTCAGGTATGGACAGGTTGTGGTACGTGGTGGGTGGGTGGGTGGGTGTGTGTGTGTGTGTGATGACATATGGCTATATCTTTAGTGATCCTGAATGTGTGTGGCAAAATGAAGCCAAGTTAACTTTAGCTTTCTAACCATGAGTTCCTCTCAACAGGCCCAGACAACACTGACAGACTAGAAACAGATCAGGAGATGAAGCTGACGACAGCAAGAGCGGCCCAGGTGCTGCTTGGTGCTTGTTACTACAGACACACACTTCACACAGGGGAGGATTATTTTAACTCTGCAGCCTTCAGATCTCATAAATACAAGTAAAAGCAAGCAGGTAACTATGACAACTCTACTTCAGAGAGTTTAAATCTCAAAAATAAACCTATCCATCCAGCCCCTTTATTTTGTTGTCTTAACATATACTTTGTCTTCTCTTCAGCTGGGGTTTTCATGTTACTTCAAAGCCATTTCTCCCCATTGCACATTGAGACACGCCATCCCCTCGCCATCTGACTCCAGGATGGAATCTGAAGAACCTCTGGTTGGTGTGATGGAATCTAGCGCTCCCTCCCCCACTTTCTACCTGATGTTGCAGTGTTCATTCTGGGTCTTTCCAGAAACTTCTTGAAATGCTGCCAGGGCCTCACCTTTCATATTCAGATTAAAGCAGAACTATATTAACATATGTTGCTATGCATCCAGACCCAGATGCTCGTTACATCTTGCATGGGATGCTGAGTGCCTCTGTAAGGAGTAGTTCTCATGCACAGCCTTTGGCTGCCTTTCGGCATCTGTGCCTTCCCTGGAGCCCACTTAGAAACTTTATGTTCCTCAGCAAAAGCTAGTGAGACCCCTTCTGGCCGGGGTTAGTAAGCAGGGGATGATCTGAAAGAAATCTAGAGGTGCCCCTAAGGGTTCCTGCCAGTGGATCTGCTCATCAGCAAGGTCCTGGCTGGAGCCCACACTGGGGCATCTCAAGGGAAGAGGTAGGGTCTTACAAATGACATTGTTCCAGCTCACAAAGCCTTGCTCACCTACATTCGACCCAGACCCCCATGAATGCAGATTCACTGCAGAGAGACAGAGAGATTGCACTGAACACTCTGAGTGGTATTGGGGCATAAGCAGCACATCTTTGTGTCCAGGTGGAGCACTGTCCAAGGCATTCTCCCATGCTCTGCAGGGGGCACAGTTTAGCTAGCTTTAATTCACTGGGGGAACCCAAGCAGTATCAAGGCCTGAGACAGTGGTGGCATGTGGAATATAGTGATTCCTCAAGTTGAAAGAGGCTGGGATGGGAGAGGAAGAAAGTGGCAGACTGCCTCTTGCTCAAAAGCACACACGAGTCTCCACGTCGTGCCCTCCAGAAGAACTGGGGTGGGGGAGGGGAGTCTGCTCAGGGCATTAGCAGGTGTGAGGGGTGTAGGCCAACAAAACCTAGGTTTCAGGTGGAAACTGCTGGGATTCATCTTTATCTATAGGACTAACTGAGCCAAAAAGCCTTGGAGTGAAAAGGGCTTGAGATTTGGGTCAAGAAAGGAAACCAACATTTCTGAGCACCTACTATATTGACAGATAAAGTTTAATGGATAAAGTTAAATGCTTTCAAATATATTATCTTCTTTTTGACAACCCTGAAAAATAAGTGTTAACTATGATCATTTTACAGATAAGGAAATGGAGGCTACGAGGGCTTATGTCACTTGCCTAAGGTCACCAGGTCAGCAAGCAGTGGCAGTGAGATTTGACCCAGTCTCTCTGACTTCAAGATCCATGCTCTTCCCAAGAGACCACTCTATCCTCATATCTGCCTCTAAGTACCCTGCACAGTTGTTGGCTGATTGATTAAAAATTATAAATGACTAACTGTTTAAATGGTGTTTCACTTCTAGCTCCATTGCCTACATGCTGGGTGACCTTGTGTAAATGGCTTGCCCTCTCTGTACTGTGTTGTGGGCCATCTCTTGCGGTCTGTGTAGCACCCTTTGCTCCCCGCCACTGTGGCTGATCCTTATCATTTCCAGCAGGAGCATGGCCCACAGAATCTTTCTCATAGACAGAATCGGGGATTCCTGGTCTTGCCCGAAGGAGTTTGTGGATCCTACATACTGCCCATGAACTGTCCCTGACATGGAGACCAGTACTCATCTGACAGCTGCTCTCAAGCGTGGCTACCAGAAGGCTGAGCACATCTCTCCTAGCACTCCGAGGTGGAGGTCTGTCCTTGCTGGTGATGGGAAGTGGACCAAACATTTGCTGAGTAGCCGATGTGGGCCATTGTCTCGTGTTCTCTTCACAGTGACCTGTGAGGAAGGTCTTCTAGGATGACACATTAGAGATGGGGCAAGGTGGCTGGTCCGTAGTGGAGCTGGGAGGGAGACCCAGATCTGGCCGGCTCTCTCCTGCCACCCACCCTGTTGCTGCACTGCACCTGTCTCCCTCGATGAGGGTCTGGCTGCCGGAGCACTCAACACCGAGATGGGGCCGCTGTCTGAGAGGGGAGGGCAGGAGCTGACACCTTCTGTGAGTAGTGAGGAGGCTGCTGCAGGGGGAGCCAACCCCAGCTTCCAGGCGCCCAGGCCCCCAGGTGAGTGGTGTGGCCTGCAGCATTTCAGACATTGGCCTCTGGAGTGGGGGTCAAAGTGGGGAGTATTGCTCCTCTCCACTAATGTTTCCAGATGTAGAAAAGCAGTGTGCAAAGAAGGTAACACCTGGATTATCAAATGGTGTGGGGGAGAAGACACCAGTGTGGAAGGATTGCTTCCTTCTCTTGACCTTTCTTTCCTCCTCCTGGGGTCTGCCTGCTCCGCAGCCTAGCCCGACTCCTCCACTCTCCTCTTCTGCCCTAACTCCTGTCTGCTCCTGCAGCCACTTGCTAAATCTAGAGGCCCTGGAAAAGACATGCTGAGGATTTGAATGTTTTTCTTTTTCACCCCATAAGACATAGTTATTTCCTAAAAGAAAATAATCCACAGCTACCTCCTTCTTCATTTTAGGCCAGCCAGTTCACTTAGCTCTCTGCAGAGCAATAAAAATGTCCTTTTTGCTTAGAAACTGTTCATAATTACATCAGTTTCTGGCCATTAAATCCAGTCAGTTAAAAATGGTGAATATAATATAGCTGGTTTGGGAAATCTTTTAGGCCTGATCCAACTAACTATCTACAACAGCCAGGTCCAAAATAAGTGAGGAAAAAACAGTTTTAATTGGTAAAAAAATTGTGGTTGTGAATCTCTTGTGGATATAAGAATAAACTAGAGGTTGGCCCAAAGAAAGTTCTGGTGAAATACAGGATGAGGACATGCCATTTTTCCCAGGAAAACCCAAACCAAGTGCTTAGAAAGACAAGCATGTGAGAATAGATTTCCAAGGCAGTGGCACTAGGACATCAACCATAGGATGCGGATGGAATCATTTCTTCACGAGAGAAAATATTTGGGGTAGAAACCATCGTGTGATTTGGTTAAGTGTGAGAAAACGTGGGTCATAAGAAGTGAGGAACTATGTGAGCAGACAGTATGGAAATTTGATCCAAACAAATCTCAGCCAGTCCTTAGGAATATTTGGGATTCTATGGAGGTGTCTATTTGATAACAGTCACGGATTGTTTTATTTTGTGGTGAGCGTGTGTGTGATGGGGGTGCTTTGAGGTGGGAAAGGAGAAGTAGGTTGAACAAGTGGCTTAATAGCGCCCATCTCCAGCCCTTTCCCTGAACTTCCCATTGGATTAAGGGAAGCAAGGTAGAGCGATGTCAGCTCAACAAAGCTAAATCCACCCCTGGCTTCCTTTTCCCTCAGTTCCTCACTCCACGAAGTGAGCACACTGTCCACCACTCAGCACTGCAGTGACTCACCCGCTGTAAGCAGAGACAGCCACGAAAACGCTTACAGTATAAAGCAAACATCAAATATACAAACACGTGGACATGGCTTCAAGGACATGCAATGAGTATGGGTGCAGCCCGAGCGTTCGAAGAAAATGATACCCAATCCCCACCCCCAAGGCCCTCAGTCTAGTCAGAGGTGCGCAGAAAACAAATCACAATCATGCATGAGATGAGCACACATGGAAGGCTCTCTGGCAGCTGTGAAGCATTTTCTGATACTAGTTAGCATAATTCTGTGGTTGAGAAGACAGGGTATATTGAGCACCTACTATGTGCCGGACTGTTTACATTACGGGGATACAACCTGTGGGTGTCAAGTCAGAGCTTCCACTGTGAGAAAGACAACTACAAAGTAATCAAATCAAATCAAATAAGAGAGCGCTGGGTATCAGGAAGAAAATAAAGCAGAGGGAAAAACGGAGCTGTGAGGTTGGCCAGGACAGTCTCCCTGAGGAGATGACACTGGGCTGAGGGTGGAATGAGGAGGAAGAACTGGGCATGAGAATATCTGGGGGACTTGTACTCTGTAGAGGGGTGATGGTAGAACCACAAAGGTCCTGAGGTGGGAACCTGAGCCTGCTGGAGATGTGGAAGGTGCAGAAGCAGGCAGTGGCAGGGAGCAGGGTTAGGACGGACCACGGAGATGGTCCAGGAAGGTGAGAGGTGGCGGGGATGAGGCACCACGTCAGGAACTCCCACACCAGCACCAAGTCCCCGGCCACGCTGACTTGATCCCTCCCCTCATCCCTACCCCCTCCACGAGCCTCAATTAGGCAGAGACTAGAGGCTACCTGGGCCTCTGTCCTCAGTGACAGAGACTGTGCTTTGGTGGGAGTGTGAGCCAGCGCATGACGGCTGGGATGAGTGTGCCAAACAGGCCGAGCACTGAAGACCCCTTCTTGCAGGCAAAATGCCTAAACCGTCCCTCTTGAGGGGGATGAGAAGAAAAGTTGGCATCCCTCACAATATGGAAATAGAACCCTAGAGATTTCTACCAGAAATAAAGTAACTCGAGTACTGGTCAGAGAAAAGGAAAAAAAGCTCACACCACTGTTCCTCTTCTCCCCCTGCTTTATTTTCCTCCTGACATCCAGTCCTATCTCACATTATTTTATTTGTTTACTTTGTAATTGTCTTTTTCGCAGTGGAAGCTCTGACTTGACACCCCCCAGGCTATATCCTCAGAATCTAAACAGTCCAGCACATATAGAGCTCACATCTGAAAATGGGCAACATGATTACATACTAATTCTCAGAGTAGAGAGATCAACTAATTGGCAATTATTAGTAATCTTTTAAATGGACTTTTTGGATGAGCACTTTATTTTTTGGTAAGTGACCACTTTTTAATACTTGGAGAAATTGTCACCTAAATGACTGAAGTCTTCAACCTCCTCCTGAAAACACATTTCCACTGGGGGAAAAGTCAGCTGGGTTATGGTTGACTGTGATTTCTGCTCAAGATAACACATGTTCCACTGAGTAAAAACATGTTTGCCAGAGTGAATCCACAAGTACAATAGGGAGCCTTGGGAGATGACACAGGGTTGGGACCTAGTAGCTGCTCACCACAGGCTCTCAAAGAAGCTGTCACAAAGAACTCCAAAGGCATCAAGTTGGGATCTGCAAGAAGGGGCAAAGGGCCCCAGGGACCTGAGGGTTTTCCTGGGCCTGGAAACCGAAGGCTGGGCCAATAACCCAGAATCCTCAATCTGGGCTGGACCCTGAGCCTCCAGTCAGGAAAGCAGGTGAGGAACCACTTCAGGGCAGGGGACAGACCCGCAGCCACAGGTAGCCAAAGCCAGCAAAAGAGAGGACCCGGGGGGTGGCCAGTTTTGAGAGGGATTTGCAGGCTTCCTGAGACTTGGAGGCAGCCACTCCAAGAGACTCACCATCACCTGAAGACTCTCCTCGACATGCATCAGAAGCAGGCTGAGCACAGTCGGGTACCACGGGAAGTAGCAGTGGGGTGGGGAGCGGGGCACTGGAGCTAGCAAGCTCCTTGTTCCCTCCTCGACCTTCCTCTGTCCTTCCAACTTCACCTTACACTTCAGTGACGTTCTAATGAAACAGCAGGGGGTCACTGAAATTCCTTCAGTTGATAAAATGGGGAGGAAAATAAGGTGGGAAGGAAAAATAAAACTCATCTGGTTTACCTGATTAAAGTTGTCAGGCGATAATTAGTCAAAATTTAGGCCTGAAAATCCCCATGTTGGCTATTATTTTTGTTGAGGGACTTGATCAGATACTGACAGACTCCATGTGGAAACATTTTAATGATGACCACTTTGAGGAAATGAGCAGGCCCTTTGAGAGATGTCACCCTCCCCTCCCTTAGGCTGGACCAAAGCTTGAAGACATTCTTTGTAACGCCTTTGAGAAAGTCTGGCTCCAGAAGGAGGGAGGGGGGGGAAGGGAGTCATGAAGTCTCTGGATTTTCACCTCAGAGAGACAGGTCAGCTGTCAGCTGACCCCAGAGCATCCGTTATGCACGGCCGAGTGCTGACAAGGAGCTGTGTGTGTGTGTGGTGGGGGCGGGGGGGGGTGCTTGGAAAACTCCCAGGAGGAGTCAGCTGACCCACACATTCCCTGTTCTGGGCAAATCTGATGGACCACACAGAGTCCAGGAGAATTTGTATACACAGGAAACAATTTCCTGGCCAAGTGTCAAATTGTCCTTGGGGTAAAATTAATCAAACCAAGGTCTCAGAGCCTTCCAGGACAACATCAAAGAGCCTGGATATTCCTTTCTAAAAGGCTTTGAGCAGGCTGAGTTGACTAACCTCCTCAAGCCTTAGTCCCTCATCCTCATGGAGACCCAGTGGAGGCGGGGGTGGGGACAGGGGAAGAGAGCTGATGCTTGTGGCAGGACAGGGTTTGGGATCCTGGACTCAAAAGAGTTGTGACCACCATGTGGCGATCACTCTTTCTGGGAACTTTAACAGGGATGCCAGAGCTTTGGTCCAACTGAGTCTCTCACGGGTGAAGCTAATGCTCTAGAAAAGCCTCAGGTTGGCTGCAGACTCTGCTCAGACATCTTTGCAGAGCAGAGAGAGACACATGAACAGAGAGTCTCACAGAACAGATGTTCCAGAGCCCTACGACCAAGAGGGACTCCCTCCCAATTCCGGTGAGCTACCATGAGTGAATTCTCAGGGGCAGGCTGTTTGGCCACAAACAGGCTAGACTTTACGTTGTTTCTTCACATTTTTCTTAATGGCTTATAATACAAGGTTAGGCCTCTTGGAAGCCTAATAACATTATTTAAGAAGAAAACTTTTCAGGTGTTTTCAGATGAGTTAGAGTATTAATAACTTACAAGTGCTTCATGAACCCCAGTTCAAATGCAAAAGCATTCTTAGGAGGTTTTCACTCAACAAAGGCAGGAAAATAAATTGAGACTGAGAAAAGGACGACAATGGAGAGAAGGGGGAACTCCGAGTCTTCCTTCCTACTGAAGTGCTGCTATACCATCCCCCAAACGGCCTCCTTTACCTTCCATGGTTCCTTAAAACCACTCTGCTCCAGTAGACTCACATGGGGGATGGCAGTGCCACTGGGAGGGCAGGCTGCCTCCACTCTTCTAAGAGAATGTGACCCTTCTCACCACCTGGTGACCAGGTGGCGGGGGGGGGGGCATGCAGTGAGGGGGTTAAAGCTCTTTTACACTTACCTTAAATGGACTCATTATCCTGAAATGGGGAATGTGGCAGCTGATAGAAAGGTGGAAGTTCTAAATACCTTAACACTATAAACACTGCATGACTCTTAGGTCTTCATTTGACAATGGCCATAGTGAAAAGTCCTTCCCAGGCATTACCCCAGCTGCCTCAGAGCAACATGAGTCCTGGTACAGATGAGGAAACTGCCACCTAGGGGGGCAAAGTTTTGACTAGCCATGGTCTTCCTGGCTTAGAATCCTTCATCTCCACCATCAGGTGACACTGAGAAATGATGAAGGGGCCTTCAAGTCAGAAGTGCAAGCTGAGATGTTGACAAGATTAAGGTAGCCTGTAAAACAGGCACCGAGTTGTTACTACACATTAGTGTTTCTAAACTGGGAGTGATTTTGTACCCCAGGAGACATCTGGCAGTGTCTGGAGACATAGATGGTTGTCACAACTAGGAGTAAGGGGAGGTGCTACTGGCATCTAGTGGGTAGAGGCCAGAAATGCTGCTATACATGCTACAATGCATAGGGCTGTCCCCATAATAAAGAATTATCTGACTCAAAATGTCATTAGTGCTGAGGTTGACAAACCCTGGGCTGGACCATCAGATCCTTCTTGAGTCAGACTGTGTTGCCTTCTCACGCTATACTAGGATGTCTTTCTTCAGAATGTCACACACACACACACACACACCCCACACACACCCTTCTTTTCCTCTTGCCCAAAGCTGAGTCTTGGACCAGGCTTTCTTTCAATACACAACACCCTTCCTTCTGTGGTACATGGGTGACCATCGCTTGGACATATCCCACTCCAGGATGAACTGGTGCTTCAAAATCCTTCCAGGCTTCCCAAGGCAGAGAGGCTCTGGTAGAGCAACCTCGAAGGTCCCACACTCCACCATCCCCACATATACCTCCAGAAAGTGAAGACTCAGCTCTGCAGAGGCAGGCATTGCACACAGCTGCTGCAGAGCCAGCCCAGGAGCAGCAGCTCAGACACAACTCCTAGGGGCCAGCCCTCAGCTGCTCTCTGGATCAAAGTGCTCGCTGGTTACACTGACCCGACTAACTCAGGAGATCCCATATGACCCACTTCAGTGAGAATATGAAGCAAGCTTTACTACACTCCTCTGAAATTAGTTCTGTATGAGTTTTAGAACATATCTGCATTCTGGGGGAAAGATATATGATAAGCAGGACTTCTTTATTTTGTATAATCACTCCAGGTGTCCCCTGGAAATGGATAATTCTACCCACCTCTATTAGCTTCACCAATAATCTCAATAAAAAGCCATAAAAGGAATAAAGGCCACAGACGGTCAGAATCTGACATGTCACTCAACATGTCCTTTTACAGAAAATCCTAGAACCAGAGACCTTGCCTAGGATAGATGTAGATAAACGAGCTCCAGGATTGACAGTCTTATGCAAATGTAGTCTTCCAGTATCTGGTTTTTTTTTTTTTTTTTTGTCTTTTTTGTGACCAGCACTCAGCCAGTGAGTGCACCGGCCAGTCCTATATAGGATCCGAACCCGCGGCGGGAGCGTCGCTGCGCTCCCAGCGCCGCACTCTCCAAGTGCGCCACGGGCTCGGCCCGTCTTCCAGTATCTGGATGAGGTGGGAGACAGCACGATCCAAGGCTCCCTTAAGTGAGGGATGTTATGAAGCTACAATCCATTTCACCCCAGTACAAAATGGCACCATGAAACAGTTGCTACCTTGATGAGATGCTTTGGTTCAAGATTGAGAAAAACATCGGTTAACATCGTAAGGATTCTGGGACTGTTTTAATTAAATACAATATGTAAAGATGGAAATTTAGGAAAAACAAATTATTATGTAGATTGTCTACATAAGAGAAGGACCTTCACAGCATTCTTTTAAATAGTTAAAATTGCCATGTCTCCAAAGTTATTCAAACTATAAACATTTGGTTTCACAGTTTCCTGTAACATTCAATTATTTAAAAAAGAGAAGTGTTCAATAAAGTACTTGTGCATGACTGTGGGTGAAAAAGTGCTAGGGAAAATCCTCAACTCTCCGGAGGCTCATCTTTTATCCACCCTTAATACTTTGTGATAACTTTTCCTGTAGTTTGAAGTTCCAGTGGAAATACTATTTATCAGTATGAACTGCTATGTATGAAAATTATGAAGTAGACTGTTTACTGTATTAGTTGGAATGTACATGTGTATTGGGATAAATACACACACACAACACAAACACACATACACATCACTGTAAATAGCCTGTGATAACGACAAAGCATGTTGTTAGCTAAAGCTGGAGGCCAAGAGATTGACCACTCAGAAAAAATGATCTGTAATACAAAGTAAAAACTACCTCTCAAGCAGGGGGCTCAGAGTCGAGAGAAAAGCAGCGGTGGTGAGGCACAGTCAGGTGGGACAGGACACAAACCCCTAGCAGGGAGAGGGTCCGAGAGCTGGGACTGGACACTCACACTAGACGCTTACTCAACCCACCCTCCTCAACCCAGCTGAGGGTCTACGACCTTGAAGCAAGCCCCTGCCCGGCTCCACGTCCACGATGGTCCGCTCCTCTCCCCATGGAACCCAAAGAAAGACTTGCTCTGCCCATCTGCGGGTTCTCAGTCCTTGGAGTCAGGGATCAGAGACAAAGACATAAGGCCTTTTCCTTTCCCCTCTACTTTCAGTTTTTGTTGTTTTTCTCTGAGTATACACAGACAGGGAAGGAATCAATAACATTTTAAAGTTCAACCTTCTGCCTTTTGTTCTTGGATCCAAGGTAGCCTTATGGCAACATTCTGTTAGCAGCTGGTAATGATAAAAGCTAACATGTATTGAGTGCTTACTGTATGCCAGGGACTGTTCTAAGCACTTGGAAATGAATTCGCTCATTTAAGCTTTTAAGAATTAAACACTATTAATTCCCTCATTTTATATAAGAGGAGATTATGGCACAGAAAGGTTAAGGTTCTAAGGAAATCATTAAAAACCTTAAATAGAGTAATTGAAATTCAAATCCCATAAAATGACAAAGTCTAAGAACAAACTACGTTTTTTGTCTTCTACTTGTTCGTTTTTGTATTATTAAAACAATTGGCAAAAATTATTGCAATAACTCTTTTTCCTAAACTATGAGGGTGCTTCAAAAAATCTGTGGAAAAATGGAATTAAAAGATAATACAAATCTTCCCACGAACTTTTTGAAGACCCCTCATATCTTTCTAAATTTTTTTTTTTAATCATCTATATCACATGTAGTTTTTACTTAGTCGTAACAGGGCTTACAAAACTGTGTTTTCTACATTTTTCTATGTCCTTTTTCTATGTCTTTCTCATTTTGCACTGTCTTCGTATATTAATTTTTTAACAGTTTTACTGAGGTTTAATTGACATAATAAACTACACAAATAGAAGCTGTACAGTTTGTCAAGTCTGGCCATACGTACACAACTGTGAAACCAGCCCCACAGTGGAGATGGTGAGAACCTCAGCATCCCCGAGTCCCCCGCGCCCGCCTCTAACCCGCCCTTTTTGTTCTGCCCACGCCACCCCCACCTCCAGCCAACCCTGATCTGCTTTCTGTCACTATGTGCTACTTCGCATTTCCTAAAATTTTACATAAGTGGAATCATACAGTACACACTCTTCTTTGTCTGGCTTCTTTCATGCAACATAATTACTTTGAGATTCATCCACGTTGAACATGTATGGACAGTTCATTCCATTTTACTGCTGAGTAGCACTCCCTCCTTCCTATGTCTACACCACATTTTGTTTATCCGATCACCTATTGATTGATATTTGGGTCATTTCCAGAACTCTCATACACTGCTGGTGGGAGTGAGGTTATCATTTGTGATGCTCTTCAATCCTTTGTATCAATCGAGATTTCAATATGGTACTGTTTTCCTTCTGCCCGAAGAGCTTTTTATAGGATGTCTGCTGGCAATGAATTCTTTCAAGTTTGTATATCTGAAAGCATCTTTTTTCTGCTTTCAGTTTTGAAAGATATTTTTTGCTGGATATAGAATTCTAGGCTGACAGTTTTTCCTTCCGATGGAGATGCTGCTTCACTGTCCTCTCATTTGCATCGTTCATAGAAATGTGCCACCACCTTTATCAGTGCTCCTTCTGTACCTAATGCTTTCTCCTCTGGCTGCTTTAAAGATTCTTTGTCACCAGCTTTAAGCAATTTGATTGTGATGTGCCTTGGTGTAGTTTTTTTCACGTCTCTTGCGCTTGGGGCTCGTTGAGCATACTGGATCTGTGGGTTTATATTTTTCTTCAAATTTAGAAAATTTTCAAGTACTATTTCTTCAGATATTTTGCTGTTCCTCCCCCACCCCTTTTTTTTCAAGGACTCCAATCACACATATATTAGACCACTTGAAGTTATCCTAAGTCATCTTTACTTATAAAAAAATTCTGTTTCATTTTGAATAGCTTCTATAACTGTGTTCAAACTCACTAATTTTTCTTCTGCAATGTCTAATTTGCTGTTAATCCCATCCCATGTATTTTTCATCCCGACATGGTAGTTTTTATCTTAAAAAGTTCTCCTTAGGTCTTTTTTTTATATCTTCCATGTTGCTGCTAAGCTTTTTGAACATATGGAATACAATTATAATAATTTTTAACATCCTTGTCTGCCCATTCTAATACCTGTGTCAGTTTTGATAGATTGTGCTTTTCTGCTTCTTTGCATGCCTTGTAATCTTTGATGCCAGACACTATAAAATGTACCTTATTGAATGCTTGATATTTTTGTATTGCTATAAATATTCTTGGTCTTTGTTTTGGGATGTGGTTGAATTACTGGAAACATTTTGATCCTTTGGGGTCTTGCTTTTCTGATTTGTTAGGTAGGTCTGGAATAGTGCTTAGTCTAGGGCTAATTATTCTCCACTACTTAGACAAGACCCTTCTGTGTATTCTACCCCATGCCCCGTGAATAATGAGGTTTTCCAGTTCAGCTGGTGGGAACAGAAACTATTCCTGGCCTCGCACAAGCACTGGGCACTGTTCACTTTAATCCCCCTTTGGATGGCTCTTTCCCTGGCCTCACACACAGATGTTAATCAGTACTGCTGAATACTTTGGGGCACCATGTGCAGATCTTCAAGTTTTCTCTCCAATACTGTGCCCTGTAAGCTTCAGCTGCTTTGGTCTACCCGTACTCTCAGCTCTGTCTCCTCAACTTGGAATCTCCTGGGCCCCACCTCAGTTCCCCCTCCATGTGCTGTGGCCTGCAAACTCTCAGGGCAGTAAGCTGGGGCAATCATAGGATTCACCTCTCTCAGGAGTCACTGTCTTTCACTGCCTGAGTCCAGTGTTTTGAAAACCATTGTTTTATACATTTTTCTTTTTCTTTTTTTCTTTTTTACTATTTCAAGCAGGAGAGTAAATCTGGGCTTTATTACTCCATCTTGACTGGAAGAAGTACTCATGTGTTAACCTGTAATGCTTACAGTTACAAAATTTATCTAATCATTCCTCTATTGTTGGATACCTAGGATGTTTGCAGTTTTTCATTTTTTGTGCACATGCATTAGTTTGTAGTATATTTTAAGGTTGCAAAGCAACACAGCCAGCCAATAAGTCACAGTGGCAATGTTTTCCTTCAAAAAATATAGATTAACTTTTAAAAAGGCCTAGGAATTGACAAAAACAGAATCTTAAATTTAATTATTCATAAGAATATTTTGGCACGGATATAGCCAAATTAATTATAGCCCTTGGCCTAGAATACATGCCTATAAATAAACTGAACCAGAATAAAATTTTGGTGGGTTTGACTCACTAGTCCACTTAGATTCCTGATACCCCAAACAACCAGTGCAGTCCATGACATCCTACGGAGCTATGTTCTCATTTGCTATTGCTCCAATTTGTTGGCATTTCTCTGAGGCTTGTAGCTCATGGACTCGTGTGCCTAGGACTTCTATTGATATATTGTCAGGAAAGATGAAAAGCTGTGAGAAAAGATGCTTCCACCATGGCTACCCAACTCTGATAAACCTGGACTCATTGTTCTGTCCACTATAATTCTGTGTGGGAATGCTCGAGATGTTTGTGCTCTGTACTGCCCACTAAACTGGCTCAGAGGCTCCAATGGGGCCAAAGTAGAGTGAACTAGGTCATCCCACAACCCTTATGGGAAAAACACAAGCCATCTTCCATAGCCCATGCTTGGCAAATGCCCTGGAAGAAGCAACTCATCTATTACTTCCCATAAAGAATGTTAGGGAACTGACAAAGCAGAGTTACCGATCTTTAATTTGCTGCTTGGGCTTTGGGGATCATCTAGGTTGGTGACCCACTGTTACAAAGGAGGCCTAGAAGTTCTCCTCTTCACTCCTGCCAAGTTAGAAACAATTTGCTGGTTACAAAGAACAATTTTATAGCACTTTGTTAGGAGTTACAATAAAACATGGGTATGGGTTTCCTTTTGAAAGTATTTGCCTTATTTGACCTGATATTTAGGTGACTTTGAGGCAAACCATTAAGTACATAGAAACAAAACATTAAATCAAAAGATCAAACTTAAAAAGAATGCCTACAAGATCAAAGACTGTTCATCCTGTCTTGCTGCAGGAGTGTTTAGCAGAGGGAGAAAACATTTCTTTTGAGAAATACCCTTTTCAAAGAAAGATCAGAATCCAGCTTTAAGACAATGGCCAAAGGGTGGGGAGATAAAGGGTGGGGGAAAAAATCAGTAATGGCATTCACGGCAAACTTTTCAGCTGCGAGTCCTGACAAGTTGGTACACCCGTCAGATGTCTGTCTGAATGGTCATGAGAGAACAACCCAGCTGCTAACGAACTTGCTCAGAATCTTTCCTAACATTTGCAGCATCCAAGGTGACACCATCTGCCCAAGAAATGTGCACATCCACCACGCCTCCAACAACGATTGACCTAGCTGCTGCTGCCATCAGCCCCTGCGCAGAGTGGGCAGTTAATGAGCCGTCCTCACTGGGCATGGGCTTTGTCTGTGGCTGTGTTAAAAAGGGACATCAATGTAGACAGGATCAAGGATCAGCCCCTCTCCCAGCTCCTGATCCCAAGAGTCCATGATGATGGAATATATAACACGTGAGACTATTGATGATCCATTAGGGCCTGACTTAGTGTCAGAGGAGAAAATGAGCTGGAGAAGGTTTGTCTGTAAACATCCAACACTTGCCACAATGATGACCTCAAATGGTGTGCGTTTCAATTCACTGACTTGGTTAATTCTCCATTATCCTTCAGTTGTGTGATGGTAGGAGGTATGGGACGGGATTGGCACACTTGATCCAACTCCGGTTAAACAAAAGACTCCTTTCACCAGAGTTCTGAGGAAACCCTACGTTCTGGTCACCTATACCCTCAAGCCTCCCTCCAAGGTAAACTATTCACTTAAGATCTCAACTATGTTCTCAATTTTGGACTGTCTCTTGCTTCCCTGGACCATCCCAGGTCAAAGCTCCAGCCTTTGCAAACCCTTCACTTCGCTGAGAGGGGAAACAAGAGGACAGTGACAGGTGATAGAAAAAGAATAAAAGCTCAAGACAGACTAACGGAAAGACAAACCTCAGAACTGTACAGTTCTTTGTCTTCATTCTTTCTTTATCAAAGTATAGGGCAGAAATTTGATCACATAAAATTCTGCATGGAAACAGCTAATAAGAAAGGAATCAAAAGGTAAACAATAAACTGGGAAAATAGTTGCAACATATATCACAAAGGGCTTATCTCTCTAGTAAAGAGCTCCTGCAAATCAATCAGTATAGGGCCAACTCAAAAAAAAAAACAAAAAACTGGGAAAAACATATGAAAAGACAATTTACATGAAAGGAAATTCACATGGCTTTTAGACAGGAAATTGTGCTTAATCTTACTTACAGTAAGCAAATACAAATTAAAACAACAGCAAAATATCATTTCCATCTTTTCTAACTACCAAAGATAAAACAACTGAGAAAGTGGGAAAGCAAGCAAGGGGCAGTGTACATAGAGCTTCCATTTGTGCAAAGGGGGAGCAGAATGCGTGTCCAACACTTCCCAGCATACGCATAGAGCATCTCTGGGCTGATATACAGAAAGTCATAATAAAGGCTGCCTCCAGAGAGGAGAATTTGATGGCTAGAGAACAAGATTGGATGGGAGACTGTTCACTTTATAATATTGTTTTTATTGATAGAAATTTGAACCAGAGATTGCCCTAAAGCTGAACTACTTTGGTCAATACCTAGGGAACGAATATCTTTTCTGGGACCTCGTTTTGACAGACATGCTGATGGGCCAGGCTCTTTGTATCTTCAGAGATCAATACATAATTTCCTTTACAATAATTATGGTGCATTATGGTTTGTGAAGGTCTTTCATACATTATCTTCCTGAATCCTTGTAATAACCCTGTGAGATGAGCATTATTTTCATCTGTTTTTCAGAGGGCGCCAGGGAGGCTCAGAAAGACAGCTTTCATTGGCCAGAGAGTGAAGTTCCAGAGCCTGGATTTGGCAATAAGTTAACCCGGCAGCTGAGTGAGGTTGCACTTTTAGGTCTGCCCAGCCCAGGACTCAGAGGTTATGAACACACCACAAGCCATGGGGAAAGCAGACGAGGGAGTGAGAGCAGGTGGAGGGCTGAGGTTGGGACAACCAGCAGTGGGTTTGTGTGTGTGCAGCCCAAGGCCAGTCCAGGAGCAACCAGACCTTCAGGAGGAGGCAGGGCACCTAGTAAAGGTGGGAAGAAAGGCTTCTCCAGGGCCATGCAACTCCCATGGCTGCTAAGGAGAAAGGGAGGCTGAGGCCAGGTGAAGAAAGATGGCCCTAAGCTTATGCTCAGGAGTGACACAGGAACACAGGTTTGGGGCATGGCTTCCTGTTAAAACCACAGGGTACTTTCCTTCCCACACTCGAGGCCTCCTCTCTTCACGCCATCCCTCCTGCCTCTTGCTTTCAGTCCTCCTGCCAGACCTTCATTCTGGGAATGGCAGCTGTCCAGGGGGCAGAGGTCAAACCACTCTGCAAGGGATGTCCAGCACCTTCACTC
Source organism: Cynocephalus volans (assembly GCF_027409185.1). Taxonomy (NCBI): domain Eukaryota; kingdom Metazoa; phylum Chordata; class Mammalia; order Dermoptera; family Cynocephalidae; genus Cynocephalus; species Cynocephalus volans. The sequence goes on from NC_084470.1 coordinate 52,462,920, forward strand.
ACTGCACTTCTCAAGGGCAACAAGACTATCAAGCCGAGAAGCTTGGAGCATGTCTTTCCTGGTGGTAGGATACTGCATACATTGTGTAATGTCCTGCTCATGCAGACTGCTCACTGACGATAGCAGAGGGGACGAGGCAGGAGGCCGTGGAAGTTCCCTGTCAGCAATCCCAGCACATCAAAAGCCTGGCAGTAACCCTAGGAGCTTATGGCAGAAACTGGTGAAAATCTCGATGGAAAATGGCAAGGTCAGGGTGGGGGCTGGACTGCGGGGGGAATAAAAAGGCGAGCCAAGAGCTGAGATGAGGTCACCAAGTAGGCAAGGCTGTGGGATTCATAAAGGCTAAGTAAATAAAGGAGTTAGGGACTTTTTTTTTCCTAACAAGTGAGAAGAAGGAAACTGTTTCTGTTTAACTTGGTGGAAGGAAGGAAAATAGGACTGAGTGGCAGAGAGAGGGATACAATTTCCTGCTGGCTCAAGAACTGAAATGATGTGAAGAGAAAAAACAACATAGTTTCCTCTGCTTTCTGCCCCTGGGATGTGGATTTCGGCTGTGAGTGGAATATGATGCTTATCTTTATATTGATTTTTCTTGGTCCAAAAATTCAGAAACAAAATTAGACCAAATGAGTCCCCCATGGGGTGAAATTTGGTTGAGTAAATTTGCTCTGCAAAGAACAGGGCATAGAGTTAGGACTGATGGAGGACACATTCTAGATTCTCCTTTTACCCCTCGGGACATTAAAACTCCCTGGGGGGTTGAGCACTCTTCAAATAGCTGATTTTCCAGCTAGAGATTTGGGACTTGGGGAAGCTGAGTTTTTCTCTCAACCAAATACTCACAGTAAGAATCTCACACTCTTCTAGGATGATATTAACATTTGCCATAGTTCAAATATACGAACTGGAGTCATCCTGGAAATTACTGCACCGAGGCCAAAGTCATGTTTGTTCATAAACATTTAGTCCAATGAATTTTGTTATTTAGCAAGGTTACAAACGGGGACATCTGAGCACAGGTCATGCTTGGCCTGTTTGCTTAAACTAGGTTGAAACTTCTTTTGGATCTTGATCCCACAAGCCTGTGTAAATATAATCTAAATGTCTTTAGAGTTACTTTCAAGCAGCTTGAGTCTGGGGTGGGTGTGAAAAGACCTAAAGGAACAAAGTCATTTCTTTGATAAGGATGAGAATTATATTAAGATTCAGTTTGAGTGTAGTATATATTTTCCATATATATTTTGTGAGAAAACTGAACTTCGAGTAATTTCACAAACAGAAAAAAATGTAAAATACAGCAGTAGTGGACACCTGTGTGGCCATAAAAAATCCATCTCCCCTTTTCCCTTCCTATCACAACTCTAATCTTTTCCCTTCCCGTCAGAACTCCTCCTTCACGTGGCTTGCACTGGGGAAGATAAGCCCACCTGAGCACAAGCTGATTCTCAGTGAACAACGCACTGACCTCGATCTGATCAATGAGACTCTAGGGGAAGTCTGCGGCGGCTTCCGGGAAAGATTTCCTTCTCTAAATCTAGACAGGTCTTGGAGAACCTTGGGAAGTTACATCTTGGTATGATGTCTGGAACTGTTGCAAACACTCTGCTATGGACTAATAAAGCAGCCCATGTAAGGAGGAGGGAAACTCAAGAAAGAAAAGCCAGGCAGGCCCTTGGAACCTCCTGTACCTTTGGACTCTTCTATGCGATACATTTATTCACTGTTTAAACCAATTTGACTTAGAGTTTTTGTTATTTGCTGATAACATAACTAGTAACTAATGTGTGACCCTAAGAATACATTAAAGGACCTTAACTTATCATACCCCCAGGGGATTAGCACTCAGTGCTCAAGAGAGAAACCTGCCAGTCCCACTCACAGACCTGCCCAGTGGCTGTGTTTATTCAGAGGAGAAACCCTCCTTGAAGTAATTCTTTGAACAGCCAAGATTTCCAACCTAACCTTGAAATGTTGTGATGGTCAAAGACGGTGAATATTTGGGTTCTGCTTTGTCCTGGTTCACAACAGAGCAGGCAGCCTGAGGCAGGGCCCCTCTTCTGACTGTTGGGGACCCAGAGCACTGAGCACACTGTGGTGTGTGGAGGGGCTCCACGTCAGAGCACCGTGGGGCAGTGGGCAGCTGCAGCAGCTGGCAACTCCTAGGCTGTCCACCTTGTTCTATTTTCTTTCTGTGAGAGCTATGTCTCTCATACATTTAACGTTTTTTGATAACCTATTTGAATTGTTTTGTTATTGCTCTTGTTATGACAATTATAAAACACACACTTAAAATGCTCCTAATTTTGGAATAACACACCATCATCTGAGTGCACTGAACATTTTAAAATGATAGTTCTTACTTACTGAGTTTACTGTTTCAGGTGTTAGCAGGAGAGGACACAGTGCACTAAGATGACTGGGATAAATGTTTAAATCCCCTAGGGCAACTCTGTATACTCTGCATTCTCAATTAGATGTTATTATCATCTGGACCCAACACCCACTGACAATAACCATAAATACTGTCAGAAAATTCCCTCAGAAATTTAGCATTACTGAAAATATCCACAAAACACTAAATGAGTTAATATGATTTTGGTGCCTGAACACAAATGTTTTATGCTGACAAAAGGCCAAGACTGAGGTGAACTTTCACAACAATGAAAGCTGAGCAGTATCCTATGGCATCCTGCAAAATCTCAGGTTGAAGGTGATTAGAATCCATGGCAGACAGAGCAGGAAGAATCTGGGGGCATATTCACTCAACATCTCCTTATCGTACAGAGGAGACTCAGAGCTCAGCACTAGAAGGAAGAGCCCAGCGAAGGAAGTCAGTCAGTCCAGTACCAGAAACTGGACTCTAACCCTGCATCTTCTCATTAGATCAAGCTCATTTTGGCACAGGACCTAGTAAGGTCTCTGCCATATAACATTACAGGGATGATGATGATGATGATGGTGGTGATGACAATGATGACAGATAAATTTATTAAGATTTACTGTGTACTAGGCACATCACCTGTATTAAAACTCATTTATAATCATGCAACAAGGAGATGCAGAAGATACTATTATTACCCCCATACAACAGATAGGGAAATTGATAAAGAGTTTAAGTAACTTCCATACAACTGGAAAATGGAGGAGCTGGAATCTGAACCCTCACAGTCTGGCTTCGAAGTCCCTGCTCTTACTCTTTAGGTTATACTGGTTCTCCTCTAGCCTTCTGGCTTCCAGTCCTCAAAGAGCCCGTTCTAGCTCCATGGCAGTATTAGTGACTAGTGGGCTTGCACTGAGAAGGGGTTCAGGGACTCCTAAGAAGCTAAACTGAATTCTACTGCTGAGGCACTCAGTGACTGGGAGGCAACATTATAAAGCATGGACCAGGGGCTGCCCAGAATTATTGGACTCCTCTAGGTCATGAGGGAAAGGACTGTGGTCCATGCATGCTGAACAGCATCTCTTGATACTCAGAGTTATTCCCACCCTTCTACCTTCTTGCTTATATGCAGGAACCCTGGAAACTACAATTTCCAGGCTCCCTTACCAGCAGGTTCCAAATTCGATTTTGCTGGTGAGATCAATCACACAACATTTGGAAAGCAAGCAAAGAGAAGCTGTAATTCACTGGAGGCAATACAGGCAATGGTTTTTGGCAGTTTGCTTTGATCCCTGCAAGTCCTGACTCTTCAAACACTTGCAGAAACTCCTGATTTTCACTCCCTAAGTCCTTTCAGTTCCCTGGATTGAATCCCCTCCTGTCTGGAATACCTAAAATGGCTGTTTAATTCACTAGACATTGCCTGATATAAAATGTGTACAGGACTACAGTGTTTCTTGTAATACGTAAAAAAGAAAAGAAAAAGAAACACCATAATACCCCTCAGGAAAGGAATCAATATACAAACTACATTCTAATCATGCAATAGAGTACTATTCCCAGTTAAAATAAAGGAACAACCTATATTAATAAACATCGTCAAGTCTTAAAAACATAAAGGGACATGGGGGGCTTCTGGGATGATGCAAGGCTCTGCTTGTCAAGCCAAGTGCTGGTTGCACAGCTGTATTTAATGTATGAACATTCATCATGCTGTCACTTGTGATTTCTGTATTCTTCTGTAAGTACGTTATTCATCAAAAACTTTACAAATAAATAATAATAACAGCAACAATGACTACTACTAATAGGGGAAGCACTTCAGGAACTAGGACTGGGCACAGACTTTATGAACAAGAGCCCAAAAGCACAAGCAACAAAAGAAAAAATAAATAAATGGGACTATATGAAACTAAAAAGCCTTTGCACAGCAAAGGAAACAATTAACAGAGTGAGACAAAAACCTACAGAGTGGGAGAAAATATTTGCAAACTATATATCCAACAACAGATTACTAATATACAAGGAACTCAAGTAATTACACAGTAAAAAAACAAATAACCCAATTAAAAAATGGGCAAAGGAGCTGAATAGACATTTTTCTAAGGAAGACATACAAATGACCAACAGGTACGTGAAAAAATGCTCAACATCACTATTTATCAGGGAAATGCAAATTAAAACCACATTGAGATATCACCTCACTCCAGTTAGACTTGCTATAATCAAAAAGACAGAGAATATCGAATGCTCCAAGAGTTGGAACCAGCCCAAATGTCCATCATCGGATGAGTGGATACGGAAAATGTGGTACATCTACACAATGGAATACTACTCAGCTATAAAAAAGAATGAAATACTACCATTTGCAACGACATGGATGGACCTCGAGAGAATTATATTAAGTGAAACAAGTCAGGCACAGAAAGAGAAATATCACATGTTCTCACTTACTGGTGGGAGCTAAAAATAAATAAATAAATTCACACACACACACACACACACACACACACACACACACAAAACTGGTGGGGGGGGAAGAAGACATAACAATTGCAATTCCTTGAAGTTGATACCACAAGCAAACAGAAAGGACATTGTTGGGAGGGAGGGGGGAGAGGGAGAGGGGAGGAAGGTTTCGGTAATGGGCCACAATAATCAACCACATTGTATATTGACAAAAAAAAAAAAGAAAGAAAGAAAAGAAAGTAAATACTACATTTAAAAAAAAAGAACATTATGATGTATGAAAACTTTAAAAAAATCAAATGCTGATGAGGATGTGGAGAAAGGGGAACTCTTCTACACTGTTGATGGGACTGTAAATTAGTACAACCACTATGGAAAACAGTACGGAGGTTTCTCAAACAACTACAGATAGATCTGCCGTACAATCCAGCAGTCCCACTTCTATGTATATATCCAAAGGAATGGCAATCATCATGTTGAAGGGATACCTTCACTCCCATGTTCACTGCAGCTCTATTTACAATATCCAAGATATGGAACCAACCTAAATGTCCATCAATGGACAACTGGATAAGGAAAATATTGCATATATACACAATGGAATACTACTCAGCCATAAAAAAGAATGAAATTCTGCCATTCGCCACAACATGGATGAACTTAGAGAAAATTATGTTTACTGGAATAAGCCAGGAACAAAGGGAAAATACCACATGTCCTCACTCATAAGTGGGAGCTAAGAGAGAAAGAAGGAAGGAAAGAATACACAGTGGTAGCTTACCTAGGGTTGCAGAGAGGGGCAGGGGTGGGGGAAAGGAGGAGTTTGGGGATTAATTGGGTTGGGGACACAGGGAGTAATCAAATTTGTGGTGATGGGCATGCTGATATGATGTGGTATTGATCTGGCCATCACATTTTGGGCACAAGTGGTGATGGTCAGCTTTGTCCCCTTGAATATGCATAACCAATAAAATAAAAAAATGAAATAAAATAAAACAAATTATAGGACACTAAAGACAGAAAATAATATTTTTTCTGTTTTTATACCTTTTTTATTGATTATGAATATTCATGGGGTACAAAGCAAATTGTCACTACTCGTGCCTAAGATGTGATGGGCAGATCCATACTGGCAGCATGCCCATTACCACAAATTGTGATTATACCCCCTGTCCCCCACCCAATTATCCCCCCAATTATCCTGACCTCCCTCCCCATCCCCCTTTCCCCACTCCACTTTGTATCCCTTGGTATGTTCTCTCCCTCTGCAAGTCCAACACACCACTGTGGTCTTCCTTCCTTCTTTCTCTCTTAGCTTCCACTTACGCGTGAGTACATACGGTATTTATCCCTCTGTACTTTGCTTATTTCACTCAACATAAGTTTCTCCAAGCTCATCCATGTTGTTGCAAATGGGAGAATTTCATTTTTTTTTTTTTTATGGCACAGTAGTATTCCATGGTGTGTGTGTGTGTGTGTGTGTGTGTGTGTATCACATTTTTCTTATCCAATTGTCCATCAATGGACATTTAGGTTGGTTCCATGTCTTGGCTGTTGTGAACAGAGCTGCGATGATCATGGGAGTGCAGGTATCTCTTCGATATGATGATTTCCATTGCTTTGGGTATATATGTAGAAGTGGGATTGCTGGATCATATGGTAGATCTATCTGTAGTTGTTTGAGAAACCTCCATACTGTTTTCCATAGTTGTTGTACTAAATTACAACCCCACCAATAGTGGAGGAGCATTGCCTTCTCTCCGCATCCTCTCCAACATTTGTTATTCTCTGTCTTTTTGATTATAGCCAGTCTAACTGGGGTGAAATGATATCTCAATGTAGTTTTAACTTGCATTTCCCTGATTGCTAGTGATGTTGAGCATTTTTCCACGTACCTGTTGGCCATCTGTATGTCTTCCTTTGAAAAGTGTCTATTGTTCCTTTGCCCATATTTTAATTGGGTTATTTGTTTCTTTTGCTGTGTAATTGCTTGAGTTCCTTATATATTATGGATACTAATCACTTGTCAGATGCACAGTTAGCAATAATTTTCCCCCACTCTGTAGGCTTTTGTTTCACTCTGTTGATTTTTTCCTTTGCTGTGCAGAAGCTTTTTAGTTTGATATAGTCCCATTTGTTTTTCTTTTGTTGCTTGTGCTTTCGGACTAATGTTCTTAAAGTCTGTGCCCAGACCTAGTTCCTGAAGTGTTTCAACTATATTTTCCCTTAGTAATTTTACAGTTTCAGGTCTTATATTTAAGCTTTAATCCATTTTGAGTTGATTTTAGTATATGGTGAGAGGTGCATGATTCTTCTGCATATGGATATCCAGTTTTCCCAGCACCACCATTTATTGAAGAGGTGGCTTTTCCCCAATGTATATTTTTGTTGCCTTTGTCAAATATCAGATAGCTGTAAGCCAAAGGGGTGATTTCTAGATTTTCTATTCTGCTCCACTGGTCTAAGTGTCTATTTTTATGCTAGGACCATGCTGTTTCGGTTACTATAGCTTTGTAGTATAATTGGAAGTCAGGTAGTGTTATGCCTCTGGCTTTATTTTCTTGGTTCAGGATTGCTTTGGCTATTCAGGGTCTTTTGTTGTTCCATATGAACAATGAGAATGCTTTTTCTATTTCTGTGAAGAATGTCATGGTATTTTGATGGGGATTGTATTGAATCTGTAGATTGCTTTGGGTAGTATAGACATTTTCACAAGGTTAATTCTTCCAATCCAAGAGCATGGAATGTATTTCCATCTTTTTGTGTCTTTTATTTCTTTCAGTAGTGGTTTGTAGTTCTCATTGTAGTGATCTTTCACCTCCTTAGTTAAATTGATTCCTAGTATATTTTATTTTGGGTGTGTGACCGTTGTAAATGGCCTTACTTTCTTGATTTCTCTTTCTGTTTGCTCATTATTGGAGAATATAAATGCATTTGATTTGAGGGCATTTATTTTGTATCCTGCAACGTTACTGAAATTATTAACCAGCTCTACAAGTTTTTTGATTGAGTCTTTAGGTTTTTCGATATATAGTACATATCATCTGCAAATAGGGACAGTTTGACTTCATCTTTTCCAATCTGGATATCCTTTATTTCTTTCTCTTGCCTAATTGTTCTGGCTAGTACCTCCAGTACTATGTTAAATAGAAGTGGTGAGAATGGCACCCATGTCTTGTTCCTGTTCTTAAGGGAAAAGCCTTCAGATTTTCCTCATTCAGAATGATACTGGCAGTGGGCCTGTCATAGATGGCTTTCATTGTGTTGAGATACTTTTTTTCTGTACCTAATTTGTTGAGAGTCTTTATCATGAAGGGATGTTGAATTTTGTCAAATGTCCTTGCAGCATCTACTGAGATAATCATATGGTCTTTGTCCATGAGTTTGTTGATGTAATGTATCACATCTATTGACTTTTGTATGTTGAACCATCTTGCATCCCTGGGATGAATCCCACTTGAACATGGTGTATAATCTCTTTGATGTGTTGCTGTATTCTTATTCGTAATATTTTGTTGAGGATTTTTGCATCTATCTTCATCAAGGATATTGGCCCGTAATTTTCTTTTTTTGTTGTGTCTTTATCTGATTTTGGTATCAGAATTATTTATATTGGCCTCATACATGAGTTTGGGAGAATGGCTTCTGTTTCAATTTTTTGGAATAGTTTGGGGAGAATTGGTATTAATTCATCTTTAAAGTTTTGATAGAATTCAGATGTAAAGCCATCTGGACCTTGGCTTCTCTTTGTTGGAAGATTGCTGATTACCATTTCAGTCTCATTGCTTGTTATTGGTCTGCTCAGATTTCAGCTCACAACAAGACTTTCAGATAGGTTTATTTCTCCCACTTTATAAGTAGAGGTTCTGAAGGGCCAAATTACTTGCCAACAAGTCCCTGGACTTTTGTCCAAGCCTTTGGATCCAGTGCCTTAGCTTCTGACCACTGCCCTCTACTGTGCTCTCCAGGGCCCCTCCCAACATCTTTGACCTGAAGCAGAGGAAGCTTTCTGTTTACACAGTGGATAGTCTTGCTCTCATCATAAAACAGGCGGTAGAGAAGGCCCTCTGGAGTAATGACTGCCCTTACTGTCCCCTCCCAGCACACAGTCCACAGAAAATGACAACTAGTACGTTAGGCATCATAAGGAAAACCAGTGCAGATACTCAACAATGAATTTAGTGTCAGGAGGGACAACACTTGGGAGGGTCTTTTCTTATCCTAAGGGAAAAAAATTAAAAACTCTGATTAGTGGTTCTTTCTATCAGGAAGGACTGCAAGAATTAAAAAATGATACTGGGAGGTATGAACATTAAATCAGAATGGAGAAGAAACAATCCATAATTAATTAATAGTAATAGAACTGATGCAAAATTAAACTAAAACTGACATTGTAGATGTTGGGCTTTGTCCTTGAGTCCCAAAAGATCCTGTAATCATACAATCCAGGGAGTTAGATCGGCTGAGAGAATAGGGAAAGGCCCAGAAGAGTATCACATGAATTAATATTTTATACAATGTATGTAAAAAGATCAGATAAAATATTCCTACATTGTAACACAACTGTATGGATAAAATCTATTTACAAGGAAGCATTAATGTTGTGTATTAAAATAATACTTTGACCATATGATTTTAATGACAGCAATTATCTTTGGGAACATATGGAATTTAAAGACAAAGGACTCAATATTAAGTATATTTGGTTTGCCATGGGAAGAAACAAAGAATGAATGAGACTGATATTTTAATTCTAAGAAGCCCCATGAATAGGACTAGTAACCTAAAGAATAGAAATAAGGTAAAAATGAATAGAAATAAGGCAAGACCACTTGGATAACAAACCCAGAAACAACTTGAAGATTCACAGAAAATCATTAATGGGATTATCAGAAGGAAATGAGAACACACACACACACACCCCAAAAATAAAAGGTTAAAAACAAAGCTGGCAGTATTCCATGCAAGGTCAAGGAAACACAAGATGGGATTAAAGTCAGGAAGTGGCAAGAAGGGAAGACCTCCTTGTCATGGTAGTGAAGGTCCATTCATTCAGTCAGTACCACTTCTGGGCAAGGCCTAGTGCTGGGCCAGCTGGAGACCGATCCTGAGATAAATATAATACAACTCCACTCTCAGAGACTCACCACCAAATGGAGAACTAAATTCCCAAACAGCATGTTACAGACTAGAACATCATAGAGGAATCTCTGAAGGCTATCTAGTGTTAGGAGCCTGGGCCTTATAGTCAGACACCCTGGGTTCAAATCCTGTCTCCCCAGTTTCCTGGCAATGTGATCCCAGCAAAATGTAAACTGTCTTTGTTCTATTTCCACAATGGTAAAATAGGGGACAATAACAGAAGCTCATAGAGCTGCTGTGAGGACTAAATGAGTTAATAAGTGCACTTGGGACATTACCTGGCATATAGTAACTTGTTATCCATTATTACTATTATTATACAAATTGCTATGCAGCCTTATGAAAGTACCTGTGGTAGGTGGGGAAGGCTTCACTGCAGAGGTGACATTTCATATGTATCTTGAAGGATTAGATGCAGTTTGCAAAGTAGAGAGAAAGCAAAATAACTCCCAGTAGAGAAAATAGTGTAAACGAAGACGTGAAGGTGTAAAAAGGTGTGGTGAGTTCAGGGCCCAGCCTAGGTGATTGGTAGAGTCTGCAATACAGAATGCTAAGAGATAAGGATGAAAAGATGCTCTGGTCTGAATGTATCCCCCAAAATTCATGTGTTGAAAACTTAATCCCCAATGCAATAGTCTTGGGAGGTGGGGTACAATGGAAGGTGTTTAGGTCATGAGGGATGGATTAATGCCTCTATCAAAAAAGCTTGAAGGAGAACATTTGTTTTCTTCTGCTCTTCTGTCATGTGAGGACAGAGTGTTCCTCCCCTCCAGAGGACACAGTGTTTGAGATGCCATCTCGCAAGCAGAGATTGGATCGTCACCAGACAATGAACCTACGGCACCTTGGTCATGGACTTACCGGTCTCCAGAACTGTGAGAAATAACCTTCTGTTCTTTATAAATCATCCAATCTGTGGTATTGTGTTATAGCAGCACAAATGGGCTAAGACACGAGATCATTTCAGGCCAGCTGTGACAAGCTTTGTGTGCCACACAGAGTGGTTTGCACTCCATTCTGTCAGTAGCAGAGAATCATAAGAGTTTTCATGGGAAAGAAAGCGGTTAAATGTATTTTATAAAGATAATGTGACTTCAGGTCATTATGGCCAGCAGCAGTTATGTCAGAAGTGCCCCTTTTGTCCAAACACATTGAAATGCTGGGAAGCATCCAACCAAAATGTAAAGGAAACATATCAGGAACAAGGCAAGGATGTCCCCTCTCACTACTCCTTTTCCAACATCATGCTGGAAGTATTAGCCAATTCAAATAGAAGAAAAGGAAATAAAAGGTATACAAATTGGGAAAGAAGAAATACAGCTGTCTTCATACACAGATGACATGATTATCTATGTAGAAAATCCACAAGAATGGACAAAGGTACTCCTGTGTATAAATAAAAAGTGATTATAATAAGGATGCAGGATATGAGATTAATATACAAATGTCAATCACTTTCCTATATACAACCCATGAGCAAGTGGAATTTGAAATTAAAAACACAATACCATTTACATTAGCACCTCAAAAAACAAAACACTTAGGTATAAACCTAACAAAATATGTACAAGATCCACATGAGGAAAACTATAAAACTCTGACAAATGATCAAAGAGGAACTAAATAAATGGAGAGATATTCCATGTTCATAGATAGGAAAACTCAACAGTGTCAAGATGTCAGTTCTTCCCAACATGATCTATATATTCAGTGCAATCCTAATCAAAATTCCAGAAAGTTATTTTGTGGATGTTGACAAACTGATTGTAAAATTTACATGGAGAACCAAAAGACCCAGAACAGCCAACACAATATTGGACAAAGTTGGAGGAATAACACTATCCAACTTCAATACTTACTATAAAGCTACTGTAATCGAGGAAGTGTGGTGTTAGTGAAAAAAACAGATAAATGGATCAATGGAACAGAACAGAGAGCCCAGAAAGAGACCCACATAAATATAGTCAACTGATCTTTGACAAAGGAACAAAGACAATACAATGGAGCACAGACAGTCTTCTCAACAAATGGAGTTGGAACAACTGAACATCCACACGCAAAAAAAAAAGAGTCCAGACACAGATCCTTCACTCCTCACAAAAGTTAATGCAAAATGGATCACAGATCTAAATGTGAAATGCAAAACTATAAAACTCCTAGAAGACCTTGGGTATGGAGATGACTTTTTAGATACAACGCCAAAGTCATGATCCATGAAAGAAATAATTGATAAGCTGAACTTCATTAAAATTAAAAACTTCGGCTGTACAAAAGATAACATCAAGAGAATGAGAAAACAAGCCACATACTGGGAAAAAAATAGCTGCAACAGATGCATCTAAAAAATGCGCTGGATATCATCTCACCCCAGTTACACTGGCTATTATCAAAAAGATTGAGAATAACCAATGCTAGAGAGGATGTGGAGAAAGGAGAACTCTTCTACACTGTTGGTGGGACTGTAAATTAGTACAACCACTATGGAAAACAGTATGGAGGTTTCTCAAACAACTACAGATAGAACTACCATATATATGATCCAGTAATCCCACTTCTATGTCTGTACCCAAAGGAATGGAAATCACCATGTCAAAGGGATACCTGCACTGCCATGTTCATCACAGCTCTATTTACAATAGCCAAGATATGGAACCAACCTAAATGTCCACTGATGAACAACTGAATAAGGAAAATACTGCATATATACACAATGGAATACTACTCAGCCATAAAAAAAATGAATGAAATTCTGCCATTTGCAGCAACATGGATGAGCTTGGAGGAAATTATGTTAAGTGAAATAATCCAGGCACAGAAAGAGAAATACTGCATGTCCTCACTCGTAAGTGGGTGGAAGGAAGGAAGGAAGGAAGGAAGGAAGGAAGGAAGGAAGGAAGGAAGGAAGGAAGGAAGGAAGGAAGGAACGAACGAACGAACGAAGGACCACAATAATACACTGAACTTTCAGAAGGAGAGAACAGACCTGTGGTTACTAGAGGTGGGAAAGGGGGAGGGGGAGGGAGGTCAAAGAAAAATTGGGTAAGGGACACAAAGATAATTACAATTTGTAATAATGAACATGCTAAAAATATTGATTTGATCATCACCTATTGAACACAAACACTGATAGTCAACTCTGTACCCCATAAGTATGTATAATCAATTATGATTTGATTAAAAACATTAAAAAAAAATACTTACAGTCTTTCTCCTGCACAGGTTGCTTAGCAAGTAAGGAAGGGAAAGGAAAAGAATGCTATGCTTGTGTAAGGTAAGGGGAGTGTCTCCGGCAACCCCAAGGATAAGCAACAAGAGGCTGCAAGGTGCCTGGGAACCTTCCATTTCCACAGCCTTTCTCTCTTTGGCCTAGCTCCACTTTAGTATCCAAGTCCCTTCTAAGCTTCAACTCCTCCCCCGATCCCCCAGGGTGGGTGGAAGGGGCCAAAGACCTTAACATACACCTCACCAAAGAAGATATATAGACAGCAAGTAAGCATATGAAAAGATGCTTCACATCATATATCATCAGGAAATGCAAATTAAAACAAGATACTACTACACACCTTTTAGAATGTCCAAAATCTGGAACACCTACACCACCAAATGCTGGTGAGGATGTGCAGCAACAGGAACTCTCATTCATCACTGGAAGAGCTCAGCAGTTTCTTACAAAACTAAGTATATGCTTACCACACCAACCAGCAATCATATTCCTTGGTGTTTACCCAAAGTTGGAAACTATGTCCACACAAAAACCTGCACACAGATGTTTATAGAAGCTTTATTCATAATCATCAAAACTGGAAAGTGACCAATATGTCTTTCAGTAGCTAAATGGATAAACTGTGGTGTATATCCAGACAGTGGAATATTATTCACTGCTCAAAAGAAATGAGCTATCAAGCCCTGAAAAGACATAGTGGAAATTTAAATGCATATTAAAAGTAAAGCTAACCTGAAAAGGCTGCATATGGTGTGATTCCAACTGTATGACATTTCAAAAAAGGGAAACTATGGAGACAGTAAAATGATTAGTGTTTGCCAGGGCTTGGAAGGCATGGAAGGGATGAACAGGAGGAGCACAGAAGATTTTGAGGGCACTGTGGGATATTATAATGATGGAGGCATGTCATTACACATTTGTCCAAACCTAGAGAATGTACAATACCAAGAGTGAACCCTAATACACTATGGACTTTGTGATATGTCAATATAGGTCTGTTAGTTGTAACAAAGGTACCAGTCTGGTGGGGGATGTTGTTAGTAGGGGAGGCTGTGCATATGTGGGGGTAGGGGTATATGGAAAATCTCTGTACTTTCCTCTTAATTTTGCTGTGAACATAAAACTGCTCTAAAAAAATTAAATCTCTAATAAAAAATTTTTTAAAAGGAAACACTTAACTCAGTCTAAAAGGAAGGGAAAAGATCCCCAGAGGGTAGTAAGAGCAAGGCTGGAAGCTGAAGCCCCCAGGGCTCTTGACCAGGGTGCCCATCACAGAGGCGGGCTTTACAATCACCCTGCTGGGTGCTGGTGGCCTCAGACTTGGTAAACCAGAGCTGTTTCCTGGTTGAAGGTGAGACTCAGGAAGGTATGCCCTGCCTATGGAACAGGCATGGAAAACTCTGCCAACCAGCTGGGGACTCTGTAGGAAAGCTGCCATCTCTCAGTGCTATGTGTAGAAAAAGAATTAATCCTGAGACAAGAGAGGCCTTTGGTGGGAGGTGACATTTATGCTGGGGCCTAAAGGTGACATTTATGCAGCCACAGCAGAGGAAGAGCAAGTGAGCGGAGGAACTCCAGACTGAAGGGCTCTAAGATAGCAAAGGGCCTGAGAAAGCACCTATGGTCCTCGTGGCTGGAAGCTGATGAGTGAGGGAGAGAGGAGACAAGGGCAGACTGCATCGGGCCTTAAGGCAGGGGACGCCCAAACTGAGTAGGAACAAGCAGAAGGGAGGCAGGGAGGAAGGAAGAAGAAACAGGCGAATGCAGAGAAGTGGGGAAAGGAGAAGGAGAGAAGAGGCAAGAAGGGAGAAATGAGGGAAGGAAGGAGGGGGGATGGAGGAGGAAGAGTCACACTGAGGAAATGGAAGTGGGACACAGTGGTCAGATCTAATCCTGCACATTTCCTGTGCAGAAGCCCAGTGCACTTTTGCCTTCTGCAAATGCAGCCTGAGACAGTAAGAGGGGCTGTGCTCTGGTGCTATCATGTGACTCCCCTGCTGCGAGTGTGCTCTCTCCTTGACTCACTAAAGCAGATCCATCCTTTCAGGGGCCCAATGTCTCCAGAAATCTCTCTCCTTCCCATGCCTCTGTGAGTGCCGGCTGTGCACTACCATCAAAGTTAGGTCAGCACCTATTTGCTATTTAACTTTTCTGCCTTTGAGATTTGTGATCCTGGACTCCTTCTGGAACCCGAGCCTCTGCCTCTCTGCAATCATTGATGTCTGGCACCTGTGGTGGTGGGTGATGGGGTGGCTTCTTCCTGCCATAAACATTTGGAAAGCAAAACAGAGGGTGAGCCTCCGCTTCTTGCTTTTGAGATTGATGTCACACCATGGAGGGTCCCATGAAGTGTTCCAGCATGTCGCACTGGCGAAGCAGGAGAGAAGTGGATACTGATTTTGAACCCTCTTAAAGGGACTGGCAGAACATTTCTTCCTCAAAACAAGTCTAATGCAAGGGTTTCTGGCCCCTGCTACACAGCAGACTCACCTATACCACTTTGAAACACACAGATTTCCAGGCTACTCCAGATCTGGCAAGTCAGAATCTTCAGGGGTGAGGGGCCAATACTTTTGAAAAGTTCCATGGATTAAGAGCCACTGAAATCAATGGAAGCCAAAGAAAAATTCATACAAATTAACTAATTTGTTTTCTCCAAACCTGAGAAGCTTTTTGATGGACCACTGCTGGTTTCAAAGGTGAACTACCTTGCCAAACACAACCTCTCTCCCCAAAAGAGGTCAAGTATGGTGAAGCTGTTAAAAGTTTTTGGATGGGCTAATGAATTATCACATTGCAGAAGAGCATAAACATCAGCTCACTGTATCCAAGGTCATGAAGGAAATGAGTGATGCTCTCCTGGCAATGTTTGCCAAAACTTTTAGCATCTATAGGGCAAAGGCCTAACACAAATCAATAAGTCCTCGGTTAACAACTGACTAGGCAGCACATAAAAAATTGCCCATCACCACTGAGCGTGCTGCATCTATCTTTTGATTCTGCTAATGAAAAGAAGAATTAGAGAGCTAAATAATATCATACACTATATAGAGCAAGTGACATCCAGCTTAAAGTGCAACAGGGGAAAAATAATATTCAGCTTATAAAACTAATACATAAACTCAAACAAGAAAGTTCCTGAAATAATTTTTAAAATTGGCTTTTGGGTTTACTGATGGATGAACTACTTCAGTTTTTCTGTCAATAAGAAGAGAAAACATTAGGATTCAAAAGACAAAAAAATTAGCTTTTTCTAAGAGTTTAAAGATAAAGAAGTTAATAGTTTAAGGATCACTATTCAATCCCAAATTAGTCAGACTCTCAAAACCTCAACACTATGCCATTATTGTCCCTGTCCCTGATGTTTTCCTGTTGTTAAACAAATAAATTAACCAAAATTAGTGCCGTTTAAAAATATTTAGATCTTCTTCTTCTTTTTGTTTTTACCCCCTTAAATCAAAAAGAAAAAAGGATTTTGACATACATGCAAGAAACATGGGTTTCAGCTACATTAACTATGCCTTCTGTTGTTGAAGATTAAATCACTTAACGATTATGTTCTCCAAACTATATATTAGGAGAGTGATAACCCTGGGAAGGTTATGAAATTTCATGTGTATTGGCCGGAGCGGGGGGTTGGGGGGTCCTCAAATCACAGAGGGTCAACAGAAGAAATATTCAAATTTACTTAAGAACTAGTATGGCATGGAACTGAGCAGTCAGAAGGGCACCAATCCAAAGTGATACACCTGCAGTGTTCTGGCTGAATCTCAGCATTCAGGTAAAGCATTAGATTTGGAATATCTAAACTCTTCAGAGAATCACTGACAGTTTTAAGGAACCTCAACAATTCAGTGAGTTAGAACGAGAGTTAGAGTTAGGAGAAGAATGTCTGCAAAAGTAGCTGTAATTATTCTGTTCTCTGTATCCACACCTCTGACAATGTGACATTGCAGCTGCTCCCATCAAGAGGTGGAGTCTATTTCCCATCCTTGAGTGTGGGCTGGCCTTATGATTTGCTTTGGTCGACAGGATGTGATGGAAGTGATGTTGTACCAGTTCCAAGCCTAGAATTCCAGTGACTTTGCACATTTCCCTTCTCCCTTTTGGACCTCTGTCTCTAAAAACAAGCCTAGGCTAGCCTGCTGGAGAGTGAGAAGCCAAATGGGGCAGAAGTGGTCCAGTTGTCCTAGCCAAGACCCCAGAGATGGGAGACAACTTGGCTGAGATCAGCTGACCAAGGGTGCATGAGAGAGCCCAATTACAACAACCAAAGACTCCCCAGCAGCTCCCAGCCTAAATGGCTGACCTGCACAATCATGAGCTATGTAAGTGGCTTGTGTTGTAAGTCAGTAAGTTTCAGAGTGATTTGTTAATGCAGCTATATTTAAATGAAAGAGTTGAGGGGTCTGCTAAAAATCTGGATGAAGAGATTATGTTCCTTGATCCTTAGCTCAAGAGAAGTACTTTATAATCCCAATGAACATACTATTTTTGCGTTGCTTTACTTCCAACCATTATAACCTACATATTTTTTCCACAGTATCTAATCTGTATTTGTTATGATAATTTCTGATGGCTATAAAGTATTCCACTGAAGGAGTATAATATAATCTATATAACCACGCCCATTTTGGTAGTCTTTTAGATTGTTTCCAATTTCTCAGAATTATAAACAATTTTATACATGTAACATATTCCATGCTTTGGATGATTTCTTTAGGATAGATTCTTAGGAGTGGAATTACAGAGTCAAGGTTATTAACAATAACATGGCTCTTGAAACAGGTCACCAGATACATTCCATAGGAGCTGAAGCAATTTCCACCATGCCAGCAAGGGAAGAGAACCAGTTTCATCACGCACTTGCCTGCACTGGATTTATTTTTAGCAGGTACAAATTTAGTAGATGAACAATTGAAAAATGAGAGCTTTGATTACATTTCTTTGAATGGATAAAAAAGCCTGGAGCAACCATGGAGCAGTCTGATTTATACACCACTGGATGAATGAGGTTGGCATACAATTTTGAAGATGTGGAGAACTCACGAAGAGGTAAATGTTACTCAGATATTTACTTCTGGAACATTTACAGCAGCTCTAAATTGTGCAAACTGGTAGGTATTTGCTTTTCTAGAATGAGTTTTAAAGGAGAAACTCTATTACTACAGACATAGTATTTGAATATGTGTAACTTTCCTCTAAATATATGTTTATAATGGGCATTATTTAACATAATCAACTTGACAACAAGTAAACCCTATAGGATTTTGCAGTAAGTTTTCACTGTTTTCTGTATTAAAATTATTCTGTGGTTGCCAAACACTACCCAAACAATATGACCCACCTGGGTGAATCTTTATCTTAAGGCCTAACGATGCACACACACAGTCACTGCACAGCCTGGTGAAGTGTACCCTTCTACAGCACACCCAGATGGTTGTGCAAAAGCACCACATAGATCCCAGCTAGGAAAAAGCTATGGGGATACCCTACCAGGCACGATACAAGAGATATGTGGCTAATAGCAGTTCAAATGCTGAAGTTTATAAAAGTTAATTTTCTCTTCTCTCTTATAATTAAATCTTGATCATTTTACAGATTTTTTTTTTCTTTTTTTTTTTTTTTTGCTTCTTTCCGATCTAAAATAACTGGGACCTGAAGTCACAACAGAGAAGTTGTTGAATCCAGATTGAGAAGAAGGGTCATGAAAGATTGTTTGGTGTGACTGACTTCCTCAGGCTCAGGGACGGGTCCACCACACACAAGATGGTGCAGGACTAGTCCCAGAAAAGGTCAAAGGAGGCTGTTGCATTTCACCACAAAATGAAAAGCTGTGATTTCTAAATCATTCACTGCCCGGAGATCATCAACACTACTTGCTGCCTTCATTAGTCAAGACTGAGAGCTGAGTGAGGTGGGGAGAAATCAGTACCCTGCAGGGATGGTGCTGTTGATGCTGAGAATGTTATGCTAACCAGACTTTTTTCTTTTAACCAACTGGCATTTTATTTCATTTTTAAATGAAATGCTATTCAATCTTTTAAGATTAGGAGAAATGTGCATTTCTATACATGACAGAGTAGAATGAACTGAATATTCCCCAACCCAGAATACCTTCTAATTAGCTCTAAGTTATACACCAGGAACCGATAGGACACGTGAGCACTAACTTATTTAATGGTATACAGCCAGCTGAATAGATTTCACATCAATCCTAATTTATTTAACTTTCAACCAGACAATAGCTTAAGCACTGGGTGGAATGGCTGATCATTATTTTCTACAGAAATAGGCTCTCTAGTGTGCTATGTTTACAGTTTTGCAATGGAATGCATCTGAGTAAACGCATCTTTATTTTAAGAATCTATTAATACAAATGAAGAAATAAGAAAAAACAAAATAAAATAAAGAGGTTGGATTGTCACACATTGTCAGATATGTATCACTAAAGTATTTCACAATCAAGATGCTTATAAGGACAAGATGAATGTGACATCTCTTGGGAAGGGGCATTCTATTTCTAAGAGTTATTTGATGTTGAAAATTCGGTTTAAAGTTCTAAAACAGAGTTGGCCTCTTGATTAATAAATATTTTTATAATATTAATAAATTTAACATTTTCTATGTAATATGGACACTGAGGCCCAGACCTGACTGATACTGAAATGGTAAGAGTCAGAAAAGCAACATGGGAAAATTACATCTATATGATGTATGTACACAAAGAAGGGGAGCATCGCACGCTCTCACAGGAAACCACTTTTATATAAGCACTGTAAAGAATGTTTGGCCCATGTAGGAACTGAACAGACATGTTTAAAGGAATTGACTGTCAGTCTAAAGTATTTTTAACTTTTCTTCTCTCTCAGAGATAAATGGGATTTTCCTGAACATATTAGTCAGTGGAAATAAAATAATATTTGCATCAAGACATAATGAAATTGTTTAAGCAAGTTAGTAAGCGGGGTTTTTCACGTGTCTGAAAGCCAGGATTAAGAGTCAGAAAAGGGATGCCAGCACACGCTACTCTACCATTTCTGCTTTTAACTGTCTGGTGGCCTTCCATACAGAAGTATGGATGGTGAATGGGAATGAAGCAGAGACAGATGATTCTCTGAAGAGGTAGTTTTAGGAAAACTCAGCACGCTGTGATGAGCTATTTATTTAACTATTTGCAAAGTACTTGAAATATTTAGAATATTTCCCAGTTGCAGTATAGGCTTATTTGTTTCCCAATATTCTCCAAAAAGTTCAGATTCCAGGTTGCAAAACAGTCCTATTTGAAGTAAACAAATTTTTATTTCATTTTATTTTTTGTTATTTCTGTTCTTAAAACAGATAATTTTAAATGGAGGGAAATAATAAAAAAATCTGATTCCCAATAAAAAATTCACAATGAATGTCTGTTGGGGGATTATGGATAGTTTCTAAAATTTCAGTGGTCTATGTTATCAAAGCAAGAGAAGCAACTTTATTTAAATATTCAAAAGTCTAAATAATCTATCCCTAACTAAAGTAATGTGAACATAAGGGAATTTCATAATATTAAAGAATAGTGAAACTTTTCTTAAAAACAAAATATATTAAAACTGTCTCTAGTAAAATATTGGAAGACAGAATTGTGCATTTGTCAGAAGAAGCAAAATCAATATCATATTCAAAAGTCATGATATGCCAAACATTCAAACACAAAAAATCAAATTTTGTAATTATTTTTATCATTATGATTTTATAAAAATTATAGCATTGTCACTGATAATAATTATTTGGCCCTTAACTGATTTTGACATTGTCCTTGTCTCAGAGTTTGGAAGAAAATATTTTCCTATTTTTGAGGAACATTTTAAAAGCTTCAAGGTCAGGAGCCTATACGGGGATATTTCATGCTGCTTAAATGAAGATTAAATCATTGTAGGTATCATAGCAAGAAGTAAAACTCTAGGGAGGCTATTAACAACTTTAGCATTTCTAGTTCATGCTAGGGTATTAATTCCACTTCCCACAGAAAACAAGAAAAGTGGTATTCATTAAAATTAAGACCTGTGACTATAGAAATGTGCTACCACAATTATATTAGAGCACATTATGAGTAACATACAAATGTCTCCGTGGATCCAGTGAGGTTAGTGAGGTCTCAGCCGTGTTTCCCTATTTCTTCACACAGTAAAATACACACAACCAACTTTCAATTATTCAGAATGGAAGTGAGTTTTTGCAAACAAGTCTAGCAGTGTCCTCTGAGATAAGGGGTTTTCTGGGCCAGGGAACAGTGATGATGTTTAAGCTCACAGCTGTAAATGTGCTTTTTCTGCTCTGTAATTTCCTTCTGACACGCTGAATTCTATAACTCAGGGTCATCTTGGGTATCATGTCCTGGGATACACCTGTGCTGTGAGATAAAACTGTTGGGGAGGACAGCAGCCTGCAAAAGTGACTGGAATTGAATCTGGGAGCTCAGTGACACCGCAAGAGGTGTTCAAAGCTCCCCAAGAATTCTCAGAAGAATTTGGGAGGGGGCTGTATATGTGTCAAATAGGTGGTATCGCTGCTATATTTGGATACTAAAGAAAGAGACGTTTGAAGCCTGGATAACATGGGGGTACTCGGCATCATATGTGGAATGGTGAACACTCTGTCTAGGTTTCCTTCTTCCTGGTATATGAGCCACTGAGTATCTCTGAGACGGATAAAGAAGAAGTCCTGCATTTAGGAGAAGGTTGTGTGCAAACAAGTCTGTCTGAGGACAGCAAAGAACACGTCCATACGTCCATACGTGTTGGCTCAGTAGAAACATGGAAACTTTTAACACAGATAAATGTAACACTTGGGGTTCTTAGTTTTGAGTAGCAAGCTGCAGAGATGAACCTTGGCTGATTTCAGCAGAGAAAGATACTGGTGGTTCATAATTTTGGGGGGAGCTGGAAAATTTGAGTCTGAGCTACCAGGACAAAGACCATAACCAACCACCATCACTGCTGGCACCAGGGCCACTTCTGACTAGGAAGGCAATAATACGGCAGCCATGACTAGCAACAGCTCTGCTTGTGATCCACAGTACCAGGAAGTCAATCTGGCAAACCAGGATCCACCACTTTTCCAGAGAGCACACTCAAAATCCCTTGCTTTCTATGTCACTAGCTGCTGTGTCAAAGTGTGGAACGAGGGAGCCTGACAGGGTAAACTGAGAGGTCCTGCCTGTGGCTCAGCTGCAAGAGAGGAAGGAACGGCAAGGATGTACTATTCTCATTAGAGGCGGTCGGTCCGTTGGTCTTTGCTTCCTGCCAAGAATTCTAAGGTGAGACCATTCCTCTGTTATGGAGAGGGGGGCGTACATGCTGGGCCACCAAAAGGACATGTGCTCTGCAGAGTAAGTTACTAATCTGACTCTGTTGCTTAAATGGTAGGGAGATAAAGGAGGAAAGAGATGGAAGCAGGGATGAGGACAGAACCAAGAGCTGGAATGAAGATAAAAGCAACAGGGGTGCTAGCGGGCAGATGATTCAAAACTGGGATAGGAGAGCGATTGGCAGTCGGCAGCAGGCAAATACTGGGAAAAGGCTGGTGTGTGCTGCCACTCAGCCCTGACTTCACACACCCCCTTGGGAATCCTTCTCTGTGCTCTGACAACAGGAAAAGAGTCAGGTCTGAAGGGGAAGACTTAGACTGTGGGGAGGGAAACTCCAGCCCCCCCCCAAAAGGCAGGTGCTTTTTTCCTTTTAAATTAAATGTTAATTTTTTCCTGATGCTAAAGATTCATTGTGAGAGAGTTTCATTTCCAATAATATAACAGGAGGACCTGGATAGATTAAAAATGATCACACTATAAAAGCCTAGATGTGCTGATAAAATAGAACCCATATCCTTTTAAAGATATAGCTGCACCAGCAAGGAAATAAGAGAAATGCCCAGTGGGAAAATGTGAAGAAGAAATGAAAATCTGGAGCTGTGGTTTCTGGTTGGCTGCCTCACAACACTCTCGTTTTGGTACCCAAAAGCTTGACTGTCCACAGCACGTATGGGCAGAAAGCGAGAGGCTGGATAAACGTGAGAAGGGACATGAGAATAATACACTTCCCACTGACACAGAGACAGTCAAGGAAGCTTGGCTTGAGGGACCTGAGCACCAGGTCAAAAAAACTCTCCCCGAGAATCTGTAGCTATGGTTTTTCTTTTACATAGTTTGGAGTTTGAATTTATAAGCCCAGTATAGTCAAGAAAACTCAGAGTTAAAAAAAAAAAAGAAAAAGAAAAAGGAAAAACACATTAAAAGAGAATCTCTGAAGGATACCTGGAAGAATAAAAAATAAAACAGCTCATAAGAAACGCCCCCTCAACAAAAATACAAGCACCTCGCAGCCTCAAATTACAAAGCACAAGAAAAAAATGATCCACCTTGATTATGGCTCACAAATAGAAGTACTGGGCTCTGAAGAACTTCATTGGCTGAATTATTGAATAAAAACTATAGAAATGATTAAGCTGATTAAAGGTATAGAAGAAAAAATTAAGAAGAAAAGATCAGGATAGATATTTGAAACAGATATTGAAAATATTTGGAAAAAAACTCCATTTACATCCAAGAAATGAAAAATGTAGTTGCTGAAATTAAAAATTCAAAGACTGGGTTAAGCAGTAGATGAGCAATAGGTGAGGAGAGCAAATTAGTAGAAAAAAAGATATAAAGAAACCACTCAGAACACACGACAGAAAGTGAAGGAAAACGTGTAAAAGAAGTGAACAGGCTAGAATTAAAGTATCCAACATCTAGTAGAAGCTTAAGAAGAAGCAAATGGAGAGAAACAGCAAGCAGCAGTATTTAAGAGGTAATGGCTGATAATTTTCTATAAATTATGAAAGACATGAATTTTCAATTTCACAAAGCACAATGAGTCCATGGAAAGAAACAGAAAATACAGCCACATGTGGAAACACTGTTGTGAAACTGCAGGACACCAAAGATGAAAGATTTTAAAATCAGAGAAAAAAGACTGATTACCTATTAAAAAAATGACAATTAGACTCAAAGCAGACTTATCAATATTTACAGAATGCAGAAGACAGTGGGATAATGTTCTTAAACTGCTGAAAGAATATTGTAGAAGATTAAATGAATATTTTAGAATGATTACTTCTTAATAACATAATTTCAGTTATACAATCATCCAAGAAATAGCTTAAAACAAAGATATTTTTCTGAAAAACAAAAATAAAGCTTATCATTAAAAACGCTTAATAGAAGAAATACCAAATGAGGTACTTTAGAAAGAAAAGATTTGAATCCAGAAGGAAAGAGTGAGATGCATAAAGAAATGATAAGCAAAGAAATTTTGGTAAATATAATGGATAAATCTAACCAATGCCTTTTTTAAAAAAGAGCAGCAAAAATGACTCATTTTGGATGTATATTTACAAATGGTTCTAAAACACTGAACAATAATAACATATAGGTTGGGGAGGGGTAAATTGAGTTAAGGCATTTAAGGTCATTGTACTGTTTGGAAGAAGGATCTTGATTAACTTTAGATTATTGTCTCAAAGGATCTGTGATGAAGGACCACCCTCCCCACCCCACCATCGCCAATATTTTCTAAAATAAAATAAAAATGAATCACTAGGAAAATGATCACATGCTTGCATGTACTGGTAACATCAAATTGACCCAAATGTTTTTAAATGTCTACTCACAATCTCTACCCTTACCGCATTGTGAATAGGTACAAACTAGTTCTTAGACTGGCACCAATCTGTAGTTCACACTTTGTGCTGCATTTTTTTCAGAAATTATTAAATCAATTATACCTGTTAAGTTTTAAAGATAATTACCAAATAAAAGAAACAGTATATATATCTTTCAAACCAGAAGAGGGGAGGAAGGTATATATTTATTTACATTACGATCAATCTGTTAGAAACCAGGAGAAAAAAGGGTGGGGGGTGGGAAGAATCAGGAAAACATAGTAAATAGAAAACACAGAATAAAATGGTAGTAAAAACCAACTCCAAATATGATCACAATAAAGGCAAATGGAATAAACAAACCAGTTAAAAGACAGAGATTATCAAGCAGATAAAAACAACAAAATCTAACTTAATGCTATTTACAAGAAACTTATCTAAAGCATAAAGGCAGAAAAAGGCTGAAAAGTACATAAAGATGGAAAATGAAGTAAGTATGATAGTTAATTTTACATATCAACTTGGCTGGGCCACAGTACCCAGATATTTTGCCAAACATACTAGACGTTCCTGTCAAGATATTTTGTGATAAGATTAACATTTAAATCAGTAGACTTTGAGTAAAGCAGATTATCCTTCATGATGTGTGTGGTCCTCATCCAATTAGCTAAAGGCCTTAATAGAAAAAGACTGACCTCCCCAGAAGAGGGAATTCTGTCAGTAGTCTGCCTTTGCCTTTGGACTCAAAGGGCAACTCTCCCCTGAGTCTCTAGCCTGCCTGCCTACCCTGCAGATTTTGGACTTGCCAAGCCCCCACAATCATGTAAGCCAATTCCTTAAAATAAATCACTCTCTACATATAAATACAAATAAATAAATCTCTCCCTATATATAAATTTCTCTCAGTGTCTCACTGAGGGTACTTCAAAAAGTTCATGGGAAAGTTCATATTATTTTTTAATTCTATTTTCCACCAAACTTTTTGAAGTACCCTCTCTCCACAAATATAGATACACATACATACACACACACACACATCCTGTTTGTTGTTCTCTGGAGAACCCTAACTAATATAACAAGCAACAGAAAGGTAAAACAGACCTTAAGGTAAAAAGCATCCTTAGGAAGAAGAAAGTATGAACATATTGATATAAGAACGGTTCACTAGGAAGTTTACCAGGAAACATCAGCAATCCTGATGTTACACAAACACACACACACACACACAAAATACCATAGTCCTAAAATATACAAAGTAGAAATTAACAAATTATAAGGAGACACCAACAAATCCACAATCAAAATGAGAGATGGTAACACAGTAATTGGTCTAGCAAGCAGCCAAAAACATCTGGAAGATTGTCTTTACAAAGACAGAACTGTAACACAACTAACAAGATTAGTATCATGGACACACATAAAACCTTGTACCCTATAATCAAAGCATACGTTTTTTTCCCCAAAACACATATGGAAAAATTATAATAACTGGCTACAATATTAGACTACAAACAAAGTCACAACAAATCACTAATAACTGACATCATCATACAGATGTTTTCTGACCCTTGATGCAACGAAAATAGAAAAAATGAATTAAAAGATACTTTCCAGGCCAGCCCCGTGGCGCACTCGGGAGAGTGCAGCACTTGGGAGCGCAGTGGCGCTCCCGCCGCAGGTTCGGATCCTATATAGGAATGGCCGGTGCGCTCACTGGCTGAGCGCGGTGTGGACGACACCAAGCCAAGGGTTGGGATCCCCTTACTGGTCACAAAAAGACAAAAAAATAAAATAAATAAAATAAAAAAATAAAAGATACTTTCCAAAACCACCTAAATTTTGAATATTTAAAAATAATGCAAAGGTGAACAAATGGAACATAGAATATATTTAATGGAAAAGATTTAGAAGTAAAAAGGAATAAAAAAGATACATATTGAAATTTGTAGTTTAGCTAAGGGCTACTCAAAGGATAATTTAAACTCCTACATACTTATATTAGAAAATAAAAGAAATTTAAAAATTAATAGGAAAAGATGAAAAAATTATAAAGGAAAGCAAGGCAATGATTATCATACAAGTGAGGTGGGTATGAGAGAAGAGTGGAATGCAATGAGGAGGAGTACGCAAGAGTCTCCAAGGGACTAGCAGTGTTAAGTTTCTTAAACTGCATCATAGTTACCCAACTGTTTGCATTATAATTACTCTTTAAATTATGGAAATATGTTCACATACCCTTTTGTATGAAAGATATATTTTACAATAAAAGAGTTAGATTAAGAAAACAATTGAGTTAAAAGTACAACTGAGGGGGCTGGATAGTTAGCTCACTTGGGAGAGCATGGTGTTGGTAAGACCAAGGTCAAGGGTTTGGATCCCCGTGCTGGCCAGCCACCCCCAAAAAAAGTGCAAGTGAGAAAGTTAGACAAATTACAGCAAAACAGAACAAAATCTACCTCTTTATAAAATGTTCTTTATAAGAAACACTTCTAAAACATAAGAGTATGAAAAGGTAGAGAGCAAAATTATGGAAAAAGACCGACCAGGAAAATAATCAAAGAATTCTGGTTTAATTATATTAATATTTGAAAAAATAGGACTTAAGATAAAAACCATTTTATTATAAGGATAAAAGATAGGGAAAATCACTACATAACATTAAAAGCTTCAATTCACCAATACAATAAAACAATTTTAAACTTGAATGCTCCTAGTAAATTAGCCTCAGAATACAGGGAGAAATATACAGATTCACAAGCTGTCTGATAATTAGGTAGATACAAAATTTAACTGTATAAGAGATCTCAACAAAATAATTAATAAGTTCTATTTAATGAACATATATAGAGCTTTACTCCCAACAACTGGAAGATGCATATTCTTCCAATGCACACATTGAACATTTATAAAAGGTGATCAAAAACTAAGCCATAAAGCAAGTAAAAATAAAGGAGAGTGCAGAGCGAATCAAAGAAGTAACAGAAATGTTACTAGTCACAGAAATTCAGGAAAGCTACATAGAGAATGGAAGGAAAGACCCAGACTCCATCACCCCATCCTCTGGCCAAAATCACCTGAGAACCAGGAGAAACTTCTTTCTGCAGGGAAGAGGTAAGCAAGAGGATCCAGTAGTCCCAATCAACACCTTGGACACCTACTTGGGACCCCAGCAGTTCTCACAGGCACTAAGCCTAGCTGAGGGAGCTGCCTGGAGTCCACAAAGTAGTGCTCCCCCAGAGTAGCTGACACTGTACCCAAGCAGCTACACCACCTTAAAACAGAAACTGTGGCTGGAGGGTGCCATACCCTGGAGTCACACCCTTTCATC
This sequence comes from Cynocephalus volans, assembly GCF_027409185.1. Taxonomy (NCBI): domain Eukaryota; kingdom Metazoa; phylum Chordata; class Mammalia; order Dermoptera; family Cynocephalidae; genus Cynocephalus; species Cynocephalus volans. The sequence goes on from NC_084470.1 coordinate 52,491,141, forward strand.
CTAGAGGCTAAGCCACCATTGAACTTCCCCCACCCAGTAGCCCCCAACTTCTACAAGCCCAGCTGCAAGTTGCTGTTAGATCCTACCTGAGCCGCTAAGTGGTAGAGAAGCCACTCCACCCACCCCTCTCAGTTGCCGCACTGCCCCTTCCGCTCAGGTTGGAGCTGAAGCAGCACAATGCCCCATGGGGAATCAGTGTCCGGGTCCATAAGCTGCTTGGCCGAGAAGCTGCTTGGCTAAGCTGACCAGCTGTGCATCCGAGGGCTAAGCTGACATAGTACCTTGTGTCCTAGGGAAAAACAGAGCAGTAGCTGAGCTGGGACACTCTGTCCTACTGGCCAGCCAACTCTAGCACCCTACTTCCCTGGAGCTGGACCATTCCCCTAGAGACTGAGTTGCTGAAATACCACTTTTCTCAGGAATTAGAGTCAGTGTTGTGCTGCTTCCTGCCCTCCATGGCCCAAACAACAGCTATGCTCTGCTATTCTGGATCCTTGCTGTCACTGCACCTGGCTGCACAGATACTGAGATATTGCCAAGCCTCACTATTCTAGAGGCTATGGTCATCACTACTATGAACCTGAGAACTAAGTGACAACTGAGCCCCATTAGCTCTGGTTCCTGAACTGCAGCCAAACTCTGCTCCCTGAGCCCAAACTTCTAGAGCACTCTTTCTTTTCCAGAGTCAAACCAGTGCTATGTGCTACACACTAGGGTCAGGGTCACAGTTACAACCTAGCCCACTGGGCCTGAACTGCCAGGGGGTGGGGCTCAGACTCACAGATCCTGGCACTATAAGCAATATACATCCAATCCTACCACAGATAGTGAACCTACACCCCAAGACCTATGTGACACAATAGGTTTGCAAAACCCTGAGCCCAGGATCCCAGTTCCACAGCTGTTCAAAGCACCTGCACCTGGAACCCAGCACCACTGCAGCTGCTTGTAGGTTAAGTCAGACACAAAACCAAGAGGAATCCCCTTGGTGAATTCTCCCCATTGTAGGGAAAATGATAATAGGAAGATCCCAAAAGCCCTTGCCACTGAAGACCTTAACAACCTACACCACTGCCACCGCTGCCACAAAGTTCTACAGCCTAGGTCAATGAGGCACCCACAGTCAAAGGTGAGGTTGATCACAGCTGAAGAAGCTACCTGGAGACTATACTACTGCATCTAAGTGGAGCCAGAATCACCAAACCCTTCCCAACCAGCAAAATAAGACCCAACTGCAGATGAAAGATTCTCTGTATGAAAGCTACTCTGTAAAGTTTGGAAGACACTACTGTTCCACCAGATGCACAGACATCAATGTAGAGACACAAAAAACATTTTAAAAAGCAAGGAAATTAGACATCACCAAAGGAACACAATAACACACAAGTGTCAGACCCCAACAAAAAGGAAATCTACAAACATCCAGAAAAGGAATTCAAAATAACAATCTAAAAAAACACTCAGTGAGATACAAGAGAATACAAACAATTCAACAAAGTCAGGAAAATTATTCATGACATGAATGAGAAAATTAACAGGCAGATATCATTAAAAAGAACCAAAAAGAAATCATGGAGCTGAAGAATTCAATGAATGAAATAAAATAGAGAGCTTCAAAAGCAGCCTAGAGCAAGCAGAAGTAAGAATCTGACCTTGAAGATAGGTCATTTGAAATTATCCAGAGAAAAGAAAAGAATAAAAAAGAGTGAAGAAAGCCTACAGGAATTATGGGACATAATTAAGCAAACAAATATTCAAATTATGGTTGTTCCCAAAAGGAGAAAGGAAAAAGCATGAAAAACTAATTTAATGAAATAATAACTGAAAACTTCCCAATTCTTCAGAGAGATATGGACATACATATCCAGAAAGCTCAAAGATCCCTAAATAGATTGAACCCAAAAAATCCTTTACAAGGCAGATTATAGCAAAAAAAAAAAAAAAAAAAGTGAAGAGTCAAAGATAAGGAGAGAATTCTAAAAATAGCAAGAGAAAAGCATCAGTTTATATACAAGAATCCCCATTAGACTAACAGCAGATTTCTCAGCAGAAACCTTACAGGCTAGGTGATAATGGGATGATATATTTGAAGTGCTCTAAGAAAATATTGCCAGCCAAGAACACCATATCCAGCAAAGCTATCCTTCAGGAATGAAAAAGAAATAAAGTTTGTCACAGATAAGCAAAAACTGAAGTAATTCATCACCATTATACTGGCTTTACAAAAAATATTCAAGGAAGTCCTACATCTGGAATTGAAAGGACAATAACTAACATCAAGAAACATGCAAAAGGATAAAACTCACTGGTAAAGCAAGCACACAAATGAAAAAGAGAAAGGAATCAAACTTTATCACTACAGAAAACAAGCAAACTCCAATGATAAATAATAAGAGAGGAAGAAAGAAATAAAGGATATATAAAATAAACAAAAAACAATCAACAAAATGACTAGAGTCCACACCTATCAATAATAACCTTAAATATAAATGAACTAAATTCCCTAATTAAAAGAAATAGACTAGCTGAATGGATTTTTAAAAAATTAATTAAAAAAAAAAGACCCAAGTATATGTTGCCTTCATATAGAAGAAAGTTATTTCACCTGTAAAGACACACACAGATTGAAAGTGAAGGGATATTCCATGCAAAAAGAAACCCAAAGCAGGAGTAGCTATACTTACATCACATAAAATAGACTTTAAGTCAAAAACTGTAAAAAGAGACAAAAATGTCATCATACAGTGTTAAAAGGGTTGATTCAGCAAGATAATATAACAATTGTAAATTTATATGCACCCAGTGTTGGAGCACCCATATATATATAAAGCAAAATATTATTATATCTAAAGGGAAAGACAGACTCCAATATAATAATAGTTGAGGACATGAACACTCCACTCTCAGCACTGGATTGATCATCTAGACAGAAAATCAGCAAAGAAACATTGGATTTAAACTGCACTCTAGACCAAATGAACCTTACAGACATTTACAGAACATTTTTCCAATAGCTGCAGAATATACATTCTTGTCATCAGTACATGAAACATTCTCCAGGATGGGCCATATATTAGGCCACAAAAGTTCCAACAAATACATGAAGATTAAGCAATATATTCCTAAATGACCAATGAATGGGTCAAAGAAGAAAATTTTAAAATTTCTTGAAACAAACAAAAACAGAAAAACAACATACCAAAAACTATGGGATACAGCCAAGGCAATACTAAAAAGAAATTTTATTGCAATAAATGCCTACATCAGAAAAATAGAAAGATTCCAAACCAACAACCTAACAATGGATCTCAAGGAACTAGAAAAGCAAGAACAAACCAAACCCATAATTAGTAGTAGTAAAAAAAATAAAAATCAGAGCAGAAATAAATGAAATTGAGGCTAAAAAAAAAAATAGAAAATATCAACAAAGTAAAATATTGGTTTTTTGAAAATATAAACAAAATTGATAAACAATTAACTAGACTAATCAAGAAAAAAACAGATGACAAAATCAGAAGTGAAAAAGGAGACATTACAACTGAAAAAGGAGAAATACAAAGGATCATTATTATGAACAACTATACACCAACAAATTGGAAAGCCTTGAAGAAATGGATAAATTCCTGGACACATACAATCTATTAAGATTGAACCAAGAAGAAACAGAAAACCTGAACAGACCGATTACAAGTAACAGGATAGAATCTGTAATAAAGTCTCCCATTAAAGAAAAGCACAAGAATAAACAGCTTCACTGCTGAATTCTACCAAACTTAAAAAAAAAAAACAAAAACTAATACCAATTCTTCTCAAACTCTTTCCAAAAAACTGAAGAGGAGGGAATTCTCCCAAATTCATTCTACAAAGCCAGTATTACCCTGATAACGATACCAGACATGGACACACAAAAATAAAAACTACAGGACAATATCCCTGATGAACATAGATGCAAAAATCCTCAACACAATACGAGCAAATCAAATCCAGCAACATATTAAAAAGATCATTCACCATAATCATGTAGAATTTATCCCAGGGATGCAAGGTTGGTTCAATATATGCAAATCAATACATGTGATACATCACATCTACATAATGAAGGACAAAAATCATAGGATCATCTGAATTGATACAGAAAAAGCATTTGCTAAAATTTAACATCCCTTCATCATAAAAATCCTTAACAAGTTAAGTACAGAAGAAAGTTTTCTCAACACAATAAAGGCCATATATGACAAACCCACAGCTAATATACTGAACAGGGAAAAGCTTTTCCTTTAAGAACAGGATCAAAACAAGGATGCCCATTCTCTCCACTTCTATAAAATATAGTACTGGAAGTCCTAACCAGAGCAATTAGGCAAGAGAAAGAAATAAAGAGCATCCAAATCAGAAAGGAGAAAGTCAAATTGCCTCTGCTTGCAGATGACATGGTCTCATATATAAAAAACTCTAAAAGTTCACCTAGAAAACTCTTAGAACTAATAAACAAATTGAATAAAGTTACAGGGTATAAAATTAACATACGAAAATCAGTAGCATTTCTGTACACCAATAATGAGCAAGATGGAAAAAAAGATCAAGAAGGCAATCCCATTTATGATCATCACTACAAAAAAATACCTAGGAATTAATTTAACCAAAGACATGAAAGATCTCTACAAGGAAAACTGTAAAACTACAATGGAAAGACATCTCATGTTCATAGACTGAAATAATTAATATTGTCAAAATTATTATACTACCCAAAAGGATCTAGATATTCAATGCAACCCCGATCAAAATACCAATGACATTCTTCACAAAAATAGAAAAAAAAAATCCTATATTTCATGACAGAACTTCAAAAGACCCCAAACATCCAATACAATCCTGAGCAAAAAGAACAAAATTAGAGGCATCATACTATCTGACTTCAAAATATTACAAAGCTATGATAACCAAAACAGCATGGTACTGGCATAAAAACAGACATAGAGAACAATGGGACAGAATAGAGAACCCAGGAATAAAGCCATGTATTTATAGCCAACTGATATTCAACAAAGGCACCAATTTTCATTGGGGAAAGGACAGTCTCTTCAATAAATGATGCTGGGAAAACTGGATACCCATCTATATCCAGAAGAATGAAACTAGACCCCTATCTCTAACCATATACAAAAGTCAACTCAAAATGGATTAAAGACTTAATGTAAGACCTAAAACTATGAAACTACTAGAAGAAAACATAGGAGAAATGCTTCATGACAATAGACTCAGCAAAGACTTTATGAAGGAGATCTCAAAAAAACAGATAATAAAAGCAAAATTAGCAAATGGAATTATATCTAACTAAGAAGCTTCTTTACAGCAAAGGAAACAATCAACAGAGTGAAGAGACAACCTGCAGAATGGGAGAAAATATTTGCAAACTATGCATCCAACAGAGGATCAATATCCAGAACATACAAGGAATTCAACTCAACAGCAAAAAACCAAATAATCTAATCAAAAAATGGGCAAATGACCTGAATAGACATTTCCCAAAAGAAGACATACAAATGGTCAACAAGTATATAAAAAAAAATGCTCAATGTCACTAATTGTCAGGGAAATACAAATCAAAACTACAATGACATATCATCACCATCTAATTAGAATGGCTATTATCAAAAAGAAAATAACAAATGCTGCTGAGGAAGCAGAGAAAGGGAAACTCTTATACACTATTGTTGGGAAGTACAGCCATTACAGAAGACAGTACAGAGATTCCTCTAAATCTAAAAACAGAATTACTATATGACCAAGCAATCCCAATATTGGGTATATATCCAAAGGAAAGGAAATCAGTATATTGAAGAGATATCTTTACTCCCATATTTATTGCAGCACTATTCACAAACGTCAAGATAATGGAATCAATCCAAGTGTCCATCAACATGTGAGTGGATAAAGTTAAATAAAATATATATACAGAATGGAATAGTATTCAGCCATATAAAAGAATGAAATCTTATCATTCAAGGCAACAGGATGAGCTTGGAGGACACTATGTTAAGTAAAGTAAGCCAGGCTCAGAAAGAGAAATATCACATGTTCTCACTCATGTGGAAGCTTAGAAAGTGGATCACACAGAGTTAGAGTAGAATGATGGTTACCAGAGGGTGGAAAGGGCAGATGGGAGAGAGTATAGTGAGAGATTGATTAACAGATACAAAATTACAGCTAGATAGGAAGAATAATATCTAGAGTTCCACAGCACTGTAGGGTTCCTATAATTAAAAACAATTATTGTATACTTTCAATTAGTTACAAGAGAGGATTTTGAATGTTCCCAATACGAAGAAATGATAAATGTCTGAGGTAATAAAAAAAAAAATCACCGACTGCCAGGGTTTCACAGGGGGAGGGTTCACAGGGGGTGGGGAGCAGAGATGAATAAGTGGAGCACAGAGGATTTTTAGGGCAGCGAAACTATTTTGTATGATACTGTAACAGCTAAAACATGACATTAAGCATTTGGAAAAACCCACAGAAGTGTACAACACAAAGAGGGAACCCTAATGTAAAATCAAGTTAATAACAATAGTTCAACACTGGTTCATAACTAAACCAATGTACCACACCAGTGTAACACATTAGTAACAGGAGAAGCTGTGTATTGGGGGAGGGTATGGGAACTATTTGTACTTTCTGCTCAATTTCTCTGTAAACCTAAAACTGCTATGATGAAAATAAAATATATTACTTAGAAAATATAAAAATAAAGAACAATTATATAAAGTGTCTTAAATTGTCTTAAGCACATAAGGCAAATGAAGCAACATTTAATCAATAAAATTCACGAAAACTCAGTAAGAACAGTGTAAGTTTGTGGCATTTCAACCACAATCCTCTCCGTCCCTCCTACTTCCCAGCTCGGCATGGCAGAAACTCCACTCTAGGCTGCTGCATCCCTCCTCCACCCCACTCCCACTCAGGGAGCAGATGCTCTGTGTCAAGTATGGCATACTGAGTATGCTGTGGCCTGACTGCCCTTACCCCAGTTTGCTCACAGTGCTGAGATCCCATGCCAAAAGAGGCTAACTGATAAGGCCATAGGCTACCACCTCTACACTTCAGGGCTCATAAGGCAGGGGTGTCACGCTGAGACAAACTTGTTCTGTACTGCTAGTTCTGTACACACTACCTTGAAAATACACCTGGAATCCTGTATCTCTCAATCTCTACTACTATCATAGCAGTCCATCATCATCTGCACCTGTATCTAGTACAGTAACTTCCTAACTAGTACCCTGCTTTATCTAACTCCTGCCCACTCCAATCCTTTCTTCACACAGAAGTCATAAATCAGAATCATTTCATTCCCCTGGTAAGAACTATCCAAGGTCTCCCATTGCAATTAAAATCCCAAACTCTACCAGTGACACTTGCTCTGGTGCCCATCCTCCTCTCTGTCCTCATCTCCTGCCATTCCAGCTTTACCCACTATGTTTTGGGCTCACTGACCGATCTGTGAAAAAGTAGTTTGTTCCCCAAAAGGGCTTTTGCACTTGGTGCTCCATGGGCCCAGAACACTCTCCCATCCTTTGCATGACCAGCTTCTTCTTAACATTCAGTTCTCAGCTACTAGAGAGGCCTTCCCTGACCTGACCTCCCCCAGTCTCTTTCAATTTAAAAAATGGGCAAAGTATTACCCCAAAGAAGATATACAAGTGGCCATTAAGCACACAAAAAGTTGCTCAATATCATTAGCCACTTCCCACCCACTAGGATGGCTATAACCAAAAAGAACAATAACGAGTGTTGATGATAATAGGGATATTGAGAAATCAGCACTCTCACACACTGCTGTTGGGAATATAAAATGGTGTAACCACTTTGCAAGAGGCTGGGAGTACCCCCGAATGATTAAACATAGAGTTACCAAATGACCCAGCAATTCCGCTCATAGGTATATACCCAAGAGAAATAAAAAAAGCATGTCCATGCAAAAACATGTGCACAAATGTTCATAGCAGCATTATTCATAATAGCAAAAGGGGAAAAAACCCAAATAGCCATTCACTGACAAATGGATAAACAAAATGTGAGATATGTCCATACAATGGAATATTATTTGGCAAAAAAAAAAAAGGAATGAAGCACTGACACGTGCTACAAAATGGATGAACTCTGAAAACATTATACTAAGTGAAAGAAGTCAGAAAAAAAAAAATGCCACATAAGGTATGATTCCATTTATATGAAATATCCAGAACAGATAAATCTGTAGAGACAGAAAAATTAGTGGTTGGCAGAGGCTTGAGAGAGAGGGGAACGGGATCTGACTGCTAATGGGTAAAAGGTTTCTTTTTGAGGTGATAAAAATGTTAAAATACTGATTGTGGTGATGCTTCAACAACTCTGTGAATACAATAAAAACCACTGAGCTGTAAATTTTAAATGGGCAAATTATAGAGTATGCAAATTATATCTCAAGCTGTTATTTTTTAAAATAATATATTGCTCCGCTTCCCCTAGCTGCTGCACAAGCTCCATGAAAGCAGGAAACTTTCTTATTTGGCTCATGACAATGTACATCTAGAACAGTGTCTTGCATAGAATAGGCACTCAAGTCACTGTTAAGTGAATGAGTCAAAATTTTGGAATAGTTTTTTGCTATTCATTGTTAAGTGAATGAGTCAAAATCTTGGAATAGTTTTTTGCCCTCTAGTCTTTTGCTCTTTGTCCACATATTTTTCTATGTAATTTTAACTTAATATCAGGCATTTTCTAAAAACATTGAAACTCTCCTTAAACATATTGTTTAATGACTACAAATTTGAAGGTAAAGTAGGCAATTATATCTATTTTCTCAGCAATTCAAACTCATTTCTTCTGATTTTGAAATACTGTCATTTCATTTGTTTAAAGTTTTTAGTCCACGTACAGCTGATTATTTACAGTGATAAACAACCCAACACAATGATTTGCTAAACATCTATGAAAGAGGAGGAGATGATACGGGCCAGAGTCAGCCTGAGGTTCCCTTACCCCTACTCCCACACACTAACCTCCAGTACCACTGCCCATAAACATCTACCAAAATGTAACAATCATTTTTTTCTTGTTCAAATAATACATCCCGCTGAATAACAAATCACTTTATTAAGGTGGGGACCTCAAGATAAATAGCTCATGCTGAAGAGAATTGTAATTTTGATGGAGAAATTTACCAAAATATCCCAGAAAGTGTTCTGATTTATCCTGCAGCACAGTGCTATCCCAACCACATTATGAGACTCTGCTACCCACCACAATAACTTCCAGTGATTACAGCCAAGAAAGATTTTCTTTCTGGTCCTGAGAAAGTTGCTACTAATTCCTCTCCCTTTCTGTTTACTATTAACTCACAGAGGCTGCAGGGAATTAGTCACTTGACCTCCCTCCTACCATTGATGCCATTTTATTGACCCTTTAACTAACGGGTGTATCCAATGCTGTTGTCCCAGGGGTTAAGGTAAATTATTAATAAGTTTAAAGGCAAAAGTTGCTCTCAACTTTTTATTTACCTCTTGAGAAAACCCTAGTAGGAGAGAATATAGGTGAGAAAATAAGAAAAAAATCACTTATTTTTTAATTCTTCCATTCCATTAGTGTTGTGAGACATAAACAGCAATCGGTGGAATTTTCTTTGGTATAGATAGTTGAGAAGATATTTTTAGAACTGGAGCTTCAAAAAAATTTTTCAGTTTGTAGAACAAATTTGATATTCTAATTTAAGAAGTACACATTGGTTTGAACTGGGTTAGGTTAGTTTTTAAAAATGGTTGTTTGTGTATTTTAATAAAAATGAATAATGGGATTTGGTTTTGAATTCAGTAAGTAGGCATAGTTATATCTAATTTTTAGTTCAAAACTTTAGTTTTCTTAAGTATTCTGAAGTGTTACAGTACAGAGAGGCAAAATAAAGATCGAGAAGAAATGCCACAAATGAAGATTTGGGTTTTGGATTATAATTACCACCATCTTAAAATATTTTAATAAGATTCTTCTGTGTAGTTAGGGTACTACACAGAACGCTGGTGGGAAGAAAGGTCCAGAGCTATAGTGTGCCCTGAGGGAAATCCTGATGGACAGGGTCCGCCAGCCATCTGAGTCACGCTGGAGTGACGGCAGCAGGCAATCAGCAGTGCAGTCTGCAAGCAAATCTAGAAAAACAGCTTGGACATTGCTGATTGACACTATGTACCCAACTATGGCTTATAAAGAAAATAGGCTGTATTTGGAATGAAGAAGAGGTCTTAAGCAGCGATGCCTCCTATAACCTGTAGAAGATGACAGATTCATTCAGAGACTCAAATTTAATTCCAGTGTATGTTAATTTGGTTTTAAGAAGAACTATGGTACAGAGTCAGCACCACTGATTATATTGTGGTGGGTTAATAAAGGATTGTGTCTGAAAAGATATGATTAGCTGCAAGTGCTTTATGAAAAAGAGTTTAGGTATTTCTTGCATGATTTCTAGAAATAGGGTCCTTATTTTACTAAAATGCAATATCAAAGCTAGTACAAGATGGCTCCAGAGACATTTAAGAGAGAGTGTGGAGGCAACTTTTGGAATGAACTTGCAGGCTGTGTTATTCTCTCAGGTGCACTTGGGCATCCCCTGTGGGTTGGGGGAGGGTGTCTTACAAACTAGTACAAGTAAGTGCTCGTGACTGCAATTTATAATCTTCAAACCAGGTGGTCTCCATCCCCAGAGCTGTTAGGACACCTCCTTTCCACTGAAATCTCAATGGCTCAAAAAGATCTGAAAACACTTTTCATGTCATCTGTACATGATTATCATAATTCATCAAGAATGAGTCAAGTGTTTAAGTGCTGTCAGTTTGGGGAGAGCACAGATCTAAAGGCGGAGCCTGCAGGTCTGTGGCTGTCTGAAAATCTAGGTTCTATTAAATAAGAAAAAAACCTTTATAAGTATTGCCTTACTAGACACATCTTGGTACATGGTCAAAGCAAGATACCAGTCATCTCCAATCTGCCAAGGCAAAAGCCATCATGTCATGGAGGCAGGAAGTTAGATAAAGACAAGAGCGGGAGAAGGAAATCTGGACAAACCGGTTGCCTGAACAGGCAGGCACATGCACAGAACCAGCCACAAGAGACAAAGACAATTCCAGACAGGGAGCCCCCTACCAGCTAAGGCACCGTTCAGTTGGACCAATGATCCCCGTACCAGCAAGGGTGCTGATAAAATTTGCCAATACGACAAAAACTACACTCAGGGCTCTACCAGTGATTAAATGACATGAATCCACCTAAGAGGACTTACAACCCCCGGGGAATGTAACCGTTGGGGCTCTTGATCTGCCTGCTCCATCCTCTCCGGACTGTATTCTCACTTTGCTAAACAAAACTGCTCTTTGCTCTTTATCTCTGGCGTGTCTCATCCAGTTCTTTGTTCAGGACACTAAGAACCTGGATTCAGCCCCGGGACCTGAAATTTCCCTAATATCATCATATTCAATTTTTAAACACCTAACACTTATTGGGAGTTTACCATGTGCCTGATGCTTTTCTAAACACTTTATATGTATTATGTTCTGTAATCCTCATAAGAACTACGTGACATAGGCATTGTTATTATGAGCAATTTATAGATCTGGAAACTGAGGTTCAAAAAGGTTAAATAACTATTCCAGAATCACTGAATTAATAAATGGTGGAGCCAGACACACGGGGTTAATAAAATGGAGAAACCAAGCTTTAATCTGTTGATTCCATAGCAGTTTCTTCATGTATATAGCTACAAAATTTCCTCATAACTTAAAACTCAGTAGTGATATAAATATATTTTAAATATGCTTAAAGTTTAAACAACAATAAACTTGCATTTTCTTCAAATTACTGAACAGGTGACACATGATTGGAGAATATCTACCCTGAATCCTTATTCTTGCCCTGCTGCTTACTGGTTATACGATTTAAGGGAAACTCTTCTAATGGTTTGAGCCTCTGTTTCCCTAAGAATAACTTACAGATTTCTCAGCAACATTAAGGGTAATGAATATGAAGCACAAACCTCATTCTAGGCACTCAAAAAAGGGCAGTCATTATTATTATGAAATAATCTAGGGGCAAGTCCTGTGTAAACTGTGCTACACAATGCAGGGATGTCACTATTATTACCCTGACAGTGATGACGAATATGATAATAAAAGTCAACTGTTGGGATCACAACACATTTTTCAATAACAAGGAGAGTGGCTGGATCCCCAGGAGTCTAAAAACCTGCATAAATTCCTCCAGTTTCTGTGGGACTGAAGCAACCACTAATCTTGCCCAGCCCCACAACCTGTGCTTGGTACTGAGAACCATTACCTGCCACTGTTCCAGACAAGAATCCTTCTCAATTTTGAACATTCTCCTGAATTGATCTTGAGAGGCCCATCCTTTAAATAAACTGTCTATGCTGCTCTGGAACAAGTCTTAAGGTTCAGTAATTTAATGCAATTATATCTTACTGCCAGTTTTTTATGCCTGGAAATTGTCCATGGATCTTAATTGCCAGGTCTTTCAGGTCCTTCTCCCCTTTAAAACGCAACAAACTCACACCCTGGGAAGGTGCTTTCTCCCAAGATCTCACATTTCGATTAACTACTTCAGGGGAATCCTTTAAGAGGAGAGGTGTTAATTAGGGTGGTAATGGCCTCTGAAAAACCTTCAATAGCCCTCAGAAGAATCAGTGCCTATTGGAAACAGCATTAGTATGAAAAGAGCTAAGGATATAAAATATTCAACTACTCTTTCATATATATGGAAGCCTTGCTTCCCACACGCAGAGACACCTCTGCTCCAATGAATGCAGTACCCAGGGGCTAAACTGATGTTGTAGGTAAATTTTCCATTGCATTCGCTTTTCTCAAAGTCCTTTATTTGGACTTTTGTGGACAGTGTTTCTTAAAGTGACGTATCTGCCACGATTGTACCCACTGTAAAGATGGTATCTCTCAAAGTACTAGCTGCAGACCACCTGCACTGAATAAAAAGCAGATTCCTGAGCCCCACTTCAGACCCAATGAACCAGAATTTCACACAGGGATCAAGAATCTGCATTTCCAGGTGATTCCAGCTCTCAGGTGATTCCCAGGAACATTAAAATTTGCCAACCACTGGTATAAGAAATGATGAATGCTTACCTCTGGCCAAATTGTCTAATGCTGAGCATGCGCTGGCTGCTAATACATCTCAAATGTGTTAAAACTAAATTCAAGATTTTTGCCTCAATCAAATTAAACAAAGGTGTCTCCAGAAATAAATGTGTGCCAAAGATTTACAGGATGACATCTCAAAAATTAAGGTGAAAACAAGGACACATTGTAGGAGGTTATCCTTATGACCAGAGATTAGGGAAAGACTTCTTAAGCAAGGTTCTAAAAGTACAAATCAAAGGCAAATAGTTGGTATTTTTCTGGTGAGTGAAGAACACCATAGGCCAAGTTAACAGACATGACAGTCATAGAGATGATATTTGGCATTTTATATCTAGATATAAATATCTAGAATACATAAGTAATGCCTGCAAATCAACCAGAAAAAGCCAGGGATACCAACAGAAGAATGGGCAAAGGATAACAATAGAAAATTCACAGAAGCATTTACTCACAGAGAAAGGCAAATTGAGTTTACAATGAGATACTATTTACACCCATCAGAATGGATATAAACGCCTGGTAAGGATTTGCAGGAGCCAAGAATCCTCAAGAACCACTGCAGAGGGCTTACCCCAGTAAAACCAATCAAGCAATCAATCAATGCAGTGACTGTCACTGCAAGTTGAGCCCAGCAGGAAACCAGGTCAGCCCAAGCTCAGGGTTCTGAGGTCACAGTTATTTCAGCTGGCGCCTTAACATCATGAAGGCAGTCCTTTCTCTTCCTTTCAATTCACTGAACAGGTTTTGAGAATCTGCGATGTGCCCAGCCTGTGCTAGAAACTCAAAAGGAAAAAAAGCAAGCAGGCCTTGCCCCTGGGGAGAAGACATCTAATTGTGTTACTATACATCTACTATTCAATGGCCATTAATCACTTGTCTGCAGAAAAAGAAAGCTAAACTGACTGAAGGTGACTGTTGAATACCTGTTTCCTTTATGAGATCTTTTATCAAATTCGGTGCATTTACTGAGTGTCTACTCTGTGCACAGAGCTGTACAAAGGTCTATGTACTGTACAAAGGCCTGTATACTCTATGCACAGAACTATACAAAGGTACAGAGCTATACAAAGGTACAGAGCTATACAAAGAATTTGTGCCATATTTTGGCAGGGAGAGAAGTTTAATAGAAGCTCAAGAATCACAGAAAACAAGGCACAGAGAACTACCATCAGGTACAGAGGATTAACTGAATGGGGCAACCACTCAAGGCACAGACGGCAGAGGAGGGATTTATTCAGCTCTTCAGAGGGCAGGTGGAAATGGCAATGGGCCTTGAAGGATGGATGGGTTTTGGACAAGTGGAAAGAGTGACGGGGAACAGTATAAGCAAAAGCAAAGGTCTGAGGTTACTTTCTCTCTCTGGACCTCCACCTGCCAGCGTTTTTCTCTCTATTTCATCAAAGACAATAAAAGGGCATTTTCCTCCTTCACTCTGTACACTGTGATCTTAGGAAAGTCTTTTTTGGTTTTCTTGTTTTCCAACCAGCATCTCATGACAAACTATGCATGTTTCACTCTTGAGTGGAGGAAGTGTTATACTAAAACATTAAGTTGACAAACATTAGCACCACGAGAGTAAAAACAAATGATCATCTTTCCAAAGGAGGTAATTACCCAGCCAAATGAGATCATCTACACTAGCAGAGAGAGGACCAGTAGGGCTCGTTACAGTGGAGAGAAAGTCCCTGATTTCTTCACAGTGTAACCTACAATTTTCTGATGGTTTAAATGATATGTTTTTTGTTAAAGTACAGCTTGACATCATACAATCATTCCCTATAGAATACAGGATGAGTATAAAGGCAATATTCTCCCAGAAATTCCCAAGGTCAATCCCTGTTTTAAAAAAATGACAACATCAGTTTGGTCACTCAGGAAAATAAGAACACTGAAAGAAGCCCAGGAGGTGGGGGTATCCTGGGGAGTTTGAAGAATTAAAATGAGCTACAGGTGGACTGGAAACAGAAACAACTTTTCTAAACTACATATAAATTCTTCATTGGTTTCTTAAAGAAAGATAAGAGTTAAGTTCCAATTAAATATAAAATGGAAAGCAGAGTTCATGTTATTATGTAATAAACAGATACTTCCAATTCAAATACTTATCCTTTCAGTAAATTCTAGAATATATGTTATTGTCTTGGTTGAAAATGGTTTGCAGAGATACAAATTCCATGTGAGGAGAGATGTTCTTGGCACTAAAGAAGGTGTTTTTAACAGAAGAATGGAGTTTATTATGTATAAAATATATATAATAGATATACATAAATAAATTATATATATTTATATATCTGCATGCATGTATGTATGTGTATATATAATAAAATAAAACCAGGTCTTTATCCTTCCCAATAAAAATCACTGTACACACTGACTTGAGTTCCTGGACTCCTCACTGGCTGGGACTATCGGCTTCAGCACACCATGAGCGTGGGCGGTTTCTGCAACTTGGGCTCCTCAAGAACAGTCTGAGTTCTCTCTGCAGGCAGTAAATTCACAGCATTCCAATCACGAGTAGCACCATTATACCTCACAAATCAATATGGACAACTCTTCAAATTCGATTCTTGAATACAAGTTTGCAGCTAATTCCTGCAAGAATTTCATTATTAACTGAAGTGCAATTTAGAATCTTTGATTGCAATGCTTGCCTGCTACAATTCCCAATTCTCCTCTTCAACTAGATTACCCTGCATTTGTTGGAAAATGTATTAAACTTAAGTTAAAGAAAGTTATATTTACATGCTGTATATATACAAGAATACATGTATAGCATAATAATATTATATGTTACACTCCATTAACAAAGAGTGAAATGAAAAATACGTGAATGACAGGGAAAAGAAGCTGACATTTTGAGGATTTCTGAACAAAAGAAAAAGCTCACATGAAATGTGCATTTTGGTGGTCTTGTGTAAAGTACGTTTTATAAAAGTTTCAAGCTGTTTTTAAGGATGTTTCTTCTTTTCTCTCTAAGTCACTTCACTTAGATTGGGGGGAAAGACAATTTAACTATTTTGAGCCCATTTGATAGTGCATAATGCTTTGGAAGGGACACGGTAAAAGACACAGAGGACAGGGACATCCATTAGTCAGATTAGCAATAAGAGGGAACACTGACCCAGAAGCCAGATCCCCTTTTCACCTCACCAGGAGCAGGACCTTTATAGCACTGTGTCAAATTTTTTATATAAAGGCTCCAAATTAAATGCAGTCTCTTGAACAACCAGTTTAGGAATAATTATATGAAACAGGTCAGCATCGGGTAACACAGCATTCATATGCTAGACTCTTTGCCCTGGTGTTTCCAAGCTTTTGATAAGGTGGACTGGCACAAAATTTTTGCTTTCGGGTGATTTATTTCTTTTGGTAAATGAGAAGAAAAAAAAAAAAAAACGGTTTGGAAATAAACACCTGGCTTCAGAGAGGGGAAGAAAAAGGATAATCTAGCACCTTCTCCATTTACCCTCACATCCTGAGCAATCTATTAGAAGAAGGTGTCTTGTTGGAAAAAGTCCATAGGGCACTTTGTTCAGGAGCAAATTACACCAAATCCCTGGCCTATTTAATTTACCTCATTATATTGAGTGCACTTTTTAATCATGCCAACAAATTGCCTCTATGGCCATTTATAATTCATTTTTCTCGCTTTTTTCTATAGAGTGCCTACTTTCTCTGGCGTCCTTTTGCCCTTAGTCAGCACCTGGTCACTGGCTACCTGCCTTCTCTGTAGTTTCCAGAACCCACACACCTCCAGGACCCACTAAGAGAACCTGCTTCAGAATTCCTGATTATTAACATAATTAACACCTTTTCATTCCAGAACAGGCCAGTAGTCACCTTTCAAGTACAGCAATTATAGAAACAAGATATCCAGACGTGTAGTAATTTCACGATAACTACACACCTATGATGTGCCAGAGGAGGCTGTAAGTTTTCCAACCTGCTTAAGTATGCAGTGATGCTAATTAGGATGATAACTTGTATTTATGTGGCGCCATCCTGCCCCAGCAACCTAAACTAGCATCAAGGCATACAATTAACAGTTACATATAAAGAGTGACAACATTCAGAGCACAAGAAGAATCTTTTCAGAAAGGAACATAGGCACAAGAAACCTCAAGACACGTTGGCATTTCTTTTCTTGGGGAACAGGCTATCCCAGTGAGTCAGAGGTGATGAGGTAAAAATGAAACTGAAACATCTCCTTTCTTCAAGTCTTTTAGAAGGAGGGATTGCACTACTCAGTTAGAAGCAGACTTGGCACGTCTGAGCCCGAGGCTGGGAAGAACGGTGGATATGCCTGATGTCAGAACCCTGCAGGATGCAAAATGACCTGTACTGTTTGGGATGGCCAACCCTAAAAAGACGGCACTGAACAGAAAGAATGCAGAGTTCAGCTGTGAAAGACGAAGAACCTACTCCTGCTGAACGTGATGGGGAAGAGGAGGCTTCACAGCAGCATGTGTCAGAAGATCATGTCTGGACACTTCAAGTCCACAGAGTGGTACAGCTTCTAGAGACAGCAGTGTGACCATTTGTGTCATGAACAGAAAAACTGTGTAGGATCAATGAGAGAGCAGATCAGTTCTGTTCTCTAATATCAGACCATGGACAGAGGAGAATCACACTCGCTTCTGCCCAACACATTTTCAGAGGGAAGGTGACAAACGAGGCAACAGACAAAAGTGACCAGAGCAGTGATGAATCTGGAAACCAGGATATAACATGCTGAGAAAAGAAACAGTTCAGAGAAGGAGAGGTGGGGATGGAAAAAAGAGGGAAATATGACTGCAATATACAGAATTCTGGAGTTGTATTAAAGAAAGGAGTTGGATTTATTCTATGTGATGCCAGTGAGCAAAATTGGATTCCACTGGTGGAAATTACAGAGAGGAACTGCTGGCTTCATAGAAGGCATATATTTAAATCCAATATAAAGTCTTGAAAGTGTTGAGCTTCCTGATTGGGGAATTATTCTACTCAAATAGAAATGGGATGATCCCTTCCAGTTATTGGGTGGTGGAACTGACGCCCTGGCAGAGGTGAGGACGAGCAAGCCCCGCAGAGTCGGGTGGACTCTGGGTGCTGAACAACCTGAAAACCACAGCCATGTTCTTACGTGGACATATAATCTTCCTTGGCTCCCTGTTCCTTAACTTCATTTTATTCTTCACTTTTAAAATACACTATTTTTTAAATTAATGAACAGTAAAATTGATTTTTTTTTTTTTTTGGCATTTAGTTCTATGACTTTTAACATAGTAAAGTCATGTTTACCACCACCACCATCAAGATACAGAAATTTTCATCACTGAAAAAAATTCCCTTGTGCTGTCCCTTTTTCCAAACCCTGGTTACCACTGATCTCTTCTCTGTCCCTATAGTTTTGCTGCTTTGAGAATGTCCAATAAGTCATACAGTCTGTAACCTTTTGAGACTTGCCTCTTTCACTCAGCACAATGTCTGTAAGATTTATTGACGTTGCTGCAATGTATTAATAGTTCAAATTTTTAAATAGCGGATGATGGGGAACATCAACTGGCTACTCTGAAATCTCTGGTTTTTCAGTTTTTTCCAACTTAGATCAATCTGGGGAGCAATGAATCCAGTTTAAGGAAATGATAGTATCTGCTGGCTCTAATGATATTTTTCTTTCTATTAGTGTTTAATTTTAAAGAATTTTAATTATAAAAAAATGCATACTCACTGAAAAAGTCCAAATGCTTCAGATCAATACATTTATGCATACATGAATAAGAAAATAAAATTTTCCCTCTAAAACTTTCACCATTACAGTGATAAACTATTAATGGTTTGATGATTATTCCTTATAGAGTCTTTTCTAAACCTATTTAATTATACAGATTCGAACTATATTTTTTAAATGAGATCTTATTATAAATACAGTTGTATAAACCAATACCACAAATATCATTTCCTATTAATACATCTAGTTCTATCTTATTCTTTTTAAGAACTGCATAGTATTCTGTTATACAGATGGACCTAGATTTACATAATAGATATCCTAATGATGGACACTTAGATTGTTTCCAAGTTTTCACTAATAAACTATAGCAATAAACACCTTTGTTTATAAATCTTAGTGTTTTAAGTCATTTGAGTGAAAAAAAATAAAGCTCTTTACAAGAAAAGGTATTTCCCGGAAGAGTATATAAGATTTGACAAATGTTATTGCATTAGAGAATAAAATTTCAAAAACATGGAATTACTGAAACCTAAGTATCCAAATTAAAGTTTCCTAACTTGTAGGGGCAGGAAAATGTTTCAGATTAATATCACATTAATTGACATCCACAGGCCCAGTAGTTTCCCTCTAGACAAAATGCGTTTCTCCCCTGAAGCTAACAGCTGTTTCCGGCCACAGATTTTACAATCCTGCTGTCGCTGAGCTTTCTGGACGAGTGGATTGGAGTTGAAACCAGAGAGATTTGAATTTGCCAGCACAAGGACGTTCCACATCTCTCCAAACACCTCGTGCCTATTCCTCCTTGTTCCATCCAATCAACTTCTATCAACTTCCCCCCAGCTTCTGGGGACTGATTTTGCTTTCCCAAGGAAATTGACCCCATACTGACTTCTTTTTATGAGTTTTAAAAGTTATCTGACGATCTGAGCACATTCGAACATCTCCCAAGGCTGGCCACTGCTCACCCACTATCCCAATTTACCCCAATTCTTTAGGCAATGAATGCTTACCTGGGCATTTCTTATAGGCAAAACCAAAATTAGGTTATAGCTAACTACTCTCCTACTTTTCTGTAAACTCAATCCAGGAATAAGGTTCAGGTACCCCATGGCAGCATGGATATGCAGTGACAGACGCCATCAATGACGCTGTAAGAAGCATGTGCATGATGCACACAAGAGGTGACTGGGTAGGAAGAGGCTCAGAGCCAAATCACAGGCAGAGAAGCCATGTTCACCCCTAAGTCAGCTAAAAAATCTGAAGAATCTTTTACTCCCAGCACTTTGTGGTTTAAAAGGACTGTTATATCCACAATATCACTTGGGCCTCATAATAATTGCAGGCAGCAAAGCTAAGGCTATGGGAATAGTCTAGCCAAAGCCACAGAAGTAGTCTGAAGTGCTAGGTTTTTCCTAAGCCTTGTGCTCAGAGCTACAGAGGTCAGAGAGACACAAGGGGGAGAGGTCCAAGGGAGGTGGAAGAGACCAGGAGAAGTGGCCTACCGCTGCCAGTCTCTACAGAGAGTCACATGAGATCTGCAGCTTAGCCCTTGGCACTGCAGTTTCTCAAAGTCTTAAGTGTCTACTTATTTAACACACACACCCCACACACGAAAACACCAAAACAGCCTCAAGTCCCCTACTCTTGGGTTAGTACTAAACTCCTTGGTGAACTCTTTCAGACACAGCAGACACTTGGGTAAAAGAAGGGAGTTGCCCCCAAACTGACTTAGATATCTGTAAACTCTGTAGGTCTGGCCTGCAAGCATTCATTAGGGTAAGAGATCTAGTTAGTCTGGATAGCATCATGTAAGACTGTCCACCTCGGGGCCGGGAGCTCCTTTGGGCCAACAATTGAGGAAATGGCACAGCAGTGATGCATGTAAGGGACTCATCAAGAGAGCAGAACATTTGGGCACGTCGATTCAAACTGGGCAGGTACTCTAGGGTTCTGGACAGCTAATCTAGTCCAATTACCTTAAGAAAATGGAATGTTCTTGGTATAATAATGTGTGCAATTATAGAATAAAACCTGATTGTTTAATATTAACGCCTTGCCTTTAGATCCTTTAAAAACAATGAAAACAAGAAGAAAACTGTCCACCTAAGGTTATTCCTATGCTCTTTATTTCCTGTCCATATCCCCAATCTCAGGGTATCAAAATTGTCACAATGTCATTTAGGATTCCTCAGTTCCTCATTTTTTCTATATTTACTTACACATTTTCTTAACTACTTTACAGATTAAAGGAAGAAATGAACTTTTTCTCTGCAACCCACTTCCTTCATCACTCCCCAACACCTTCATCAAATTCACAGAATCCCTAAAGTTGTTTGGAAAAAATTTCTTAACACTTTGTTTTATCCATTTGAATTACTTAATGAGTGTTCCCTAATAATTCAATTGTTCACTGTTTGACTAACTGTCAATAACTTCTGATTCTTTTTTGGTGCCACAAAGAGCAAGTGATCAACGAATGCTAATATGGAATGAGTAGAGATAGGATTAGAAGGAAATATACCAAAATTATAACTAATTGCTTATCTGCAACTCTTGTATAATTTTTCTTTTTGTCTATCATTCCAAGTTTTTTATAAGCTAAAATAAATTGTTAAAAATAAAACAAAATGGAAAGTGTCTGTGTTGCAGCAGTACAAGATCATAATTATATGAAGATCTTGGGATGTCAGATCTTAAAAGCTCATGAGTCTTTCTTTAGTACCCACTGGAAATCTGAGCATGACACTATGTAGCCTACAGGATAGGACTGATTCCTTCAGTAAAAGCAGAGATTCTCTAGCCAAAAGGAAAAATAAGTAAATAAATACAAACCAACAAACCTACATTTCCATTTCAAAGCTTATCTACTCCAAAATTGCCAATTAAGAAATAGATCTGAGGGTCACATTGACATTTGTAAATTCCAATCAAGCATTCAAATGATTTTGGGAAAATTCTGGAAAATAGCCAACTCTAAGCATGAATCAACTTGATTTCATCATGGTTAATGACACTTAGTGCTACGAAAGGACAATATTTCCAGCTTCCCATGTTTCCCAATAGCAGTCGTGGTGAGAAGCCAGAAATATTCGCCGCTCAACAAACTAAGTCTATACCGCTCAGCTTGGATGGCCAGATGGAGAAGCAGGCAAGATAAAAGTAGTTTAAGATCCTTTCTTTAAGAAGGTTGGGTACGAACTTTTAAAACCTTTACACCAACTTTAACCAACTTTTAAAATATTTTCTAGTCATCTCATCTGGAATTTCTGAAACCAAAAAAAAAAAAAAAAAAGAAAGAAAGAAAGAAAAATTTCCAAGCAAAGCATTGTTTGTTGAGATCCAAAGGGCAGGACAATAACATACTTGTTATAACTTACACATGACCATGATAGATTGACAACATAAGAAAGATTTTTTCCTAAAGGTTCCATTACAGACTGTATCAGAGGCAGAATAAATGGTGAGGACATTATCTACAGATATTTGAGATCAAGTCACTACATTGAGTCATTCAGAAACGTGCGACCTTGACAATTTCAAACTTCAAACTGATTACCAGTGGGGTCCATGGAAGTTAACGGTGTAACAGCAGAGCCTGACCCAGTGCACACAGCCTCAACACACTGTATTCAAAGAGGAAAACTGGTGTCCATAGTTCTCACTCATTTCTATTTATGACTGGGATATCTTTTACATTCCTTTCAACTAAGATGTACTGTAAATTGCTGAAAAATTAGTGCCGAGAAGTTGGATACACAATCAGAATTGGGAGAACTCTACTGGCCATCCACTCAGGAAAGGGAACCAAAGTCAGCGGATATTTCACATCCACCCTGGCCTGTACTACTCTTTCTTTGCCTTGGTGTCTGGTACTTTCTAACTTCTGAAATATTGCATATCTCACCTAAGGGTAACCAAGGGTAGAGCCATCTTGTGACAATCTTCATTTTTCTTTGTCTTAAACATTTCTTGCTGTTTCCTTTTGTGACCCAGGCAAGAAAGGTTTGAACAGAGCTGTTTGACTTTTCACCTATTTGCTATGTAGGACATCTGGGCAGGGTTGGGATGCTGGCTCTTCAGGACAGGTATAGTAGAAAATAAACCATGACTGCCCAACCTGGCAGCACATCAGAATCAGTGGGGAGCATTAAGAATTCAGATTCCTGGGCACCGTAACTAGAGATTGTGATTCAGCTGGTCTGGGTTGTGGCCTAACTGCTTCTAAAGCAGGTGGGCCATGGATTGGTACTAGAGAACCACTAATATAAGTGAAATAGTGCCCAGTTAATAAAGTCTTCAGGCCTGGCTTTCTTATTTTAATGGTTAGGTGCTATTTATCATAAGACGTCAAGATCTTACAAGGAGAATAAATGTTCACAGGACAGGATAACTAAGACACACAAACCCATACACACACAGAGGCAAAAGTGAGGGTAGGACAAGGTCAAATGTGCAGAACTGCTTCTTCACCAATTGTTTAGTATGAGCTATGTGTTGCTGTGCTGATGGGAATAGGCTGAACATGGATGGTTTATGAAAGGGTTGCAAACTGCAGAGGACTAAACCTACAGAAAACTGTTAAAATTATTTCTGTGAATTGGGCTGAGAGGCTGCCTCATCTACTCTACTGCAGGTCTGTCAAGTCTCTTGAGGTCCTACTGGCCTAGATTCCTTTATTTCTCCCTGTCATCCTGAGGGGACCCTAAGCCTTGACTACAAAGAGAGGGTGTGCCACCTGATATCTTAGGTTCCTTCCAGTTCTATATTTCTGGACCTTTATAATGACTAAGGAGGATTTTTTCAGGGACTACTTTTCCATTTGGGCCATGGGAAGCAAGTGGCACTCTGGCATGGGCTCTGCAGGTGCTCCTCTCCCCTCCACTTTCGCAGGCTCCCCAAATGGGGCAGGACGCCCCCTTGTGAGGCTATGTGCCATTTAACACAGAAAGAGGTCCGTGTCTTTGAAGTGTACTGCCTAAAGAAAGAGATCCGAGATGTGTATATTAGTATAGGAGAACGTATTTGAACATTTGTAGAAAAGAATTAAGTACAAATAGTAAAAGAAAAAGTTTCAGGTTTAATTAAATCCTGTTTCATTTCATCTTTTAAAGAAGTAGAGATAAAGAAGACTCACACAAAGGGGGAAGGAAGAACTGCAAAGGCAGAAACTGTCCTGGAATGTCATGGCTAGAGGAGAAAGGGCTGCCAAAATAATGGCCACTTTCCTAGGGACAGAAGATCTAGGGCAGGATGAAAATTTATAGAGCTGAAGATGAAAGAGTGAAAGGTCAACAAAGGTAAACTGATATACACATAAGAGACAAAATTTTGATGATTGTAAATTGATTTTCAAAAGGTGTTTTTAACAATGGCACATGATTTTTTCTTTATAGTAGTGTTCTTTGCAAGACAAGGAGAAGGGATAATTAAGTCATGAAACAATAGTATTAAGTATACTCATTAGGAGTGAAGTTTTAAATTAGCTTAATTTGGCATAGGTTGTTTAACGCTGGTTAACTTCACAGTAAAGGTGATCTGTGCCATGTAAAGAATCACATTTCATGAGATTTAAAAAGTAATGACAGCAGCTTTGAATACTTAACAATCTCTATTTTCATTTATTTAATAAATTCCTAACTATTTAGGTAAGATTAACTCCATCTTCATATTATCATCAAGTTTAATGGGATTGGAAATTATTGAAATATATTTGTGGCATATTGGTGGTAGCTGATGTTTCTTGGGAACAGACTAAAAAGATAAGAAATAGTGAGATAAAATTAAAGACTTTTTTCCCTTGGAAAAAAGTCACAACCACTAATGACACAAGATATAAAAAAATTATGGCCTGTGATGTGTGTAAGCAAACAGCTGTTTTGTTAAAGAATACTCTGCATAATGCTAACCTACACCACAGAAATTGGTGATTACAAAACAGGTGTGTCTTGAAGGCATAAGGGATTTAAGGGAGTTGATGTCAGCAGCATGAGGACAGGAAGGAGGTACTTGGTTTTTGGATATCACCAAAATTCTCATCTCAAATTATTTCTTACTTTGGACGTTTAAAAGCGTCCATCCCAAGCCTCTACTGGGGTTATACAAAATGGAAAAGAACACTTCAACATGAGGCAACCCAAATAAAAAATGCTCTGCATTCTTTTAAAGAAATAACCTGAAAAAAAAAAAAAAAAAAAGGAAAAACAATGCCACAAGCCATTTTAAACCTGTTCTAGAACAAGGCTTTCTGATAGATGTAGAGACTTATAGAGGGAGGTAAGGAAGAAACAGGCTATGATGGCCAAATGCAAATACGGTCTTGGCCATGAAGAAGTATGGTAAGCCTGTCCTCCACCAAAACTGACTGAGTTCCTGCTGGAGACTGGGCCAGACCGGGAGGGCGAGTGGCAGAAGTGGGGCTCAGCTCACCATCCATGCAACACACGAGGCCCAGCCTCAGTCCTGTCAGGAGGAAAACTACCACAACGGTGAAACCATCTCTGGAGGAAAATACCCTCTGTACAGAAGAAAACAATCTACAAGAGCTCTAGAAAAATAACATGCAGTAAAGGGTCCCCTAAAATAAGTTTAAAACTTATAAAAAATATAACAGAAAATGATGGTGGGAGAACTTCAAGCCTCTTCTGAAACACTCTCCAATGTTACTGACCCAGCCTAGGGAAGAAAAGTGTATCAGAAGAATGCCCTATAGATTTCTGCTCTGTGTCACTTCTGGACAAGCACAGAAGCCCACATCTCCTCACCAGCTCTCAGGGAGGAATCAACCCATTTAAGGTTTAACAAGATAACTTGCTGGTACAGGAAGGCATGAGGCTTTTCAAAGGCACAGGAGGAGAAAACACACCTGAAACTCTTATTTGATCCCAAAGTCCATGCCTACCCTCCTTTACAAATGAGGGTAAATGGTCTGTCCCTTTAGCCACACCACTAACTTCCTCAGGTAGGTCTCCAGCACATGCACCCACAGAGTCTGGGTTCGGATGGTACTAGGCAGGACTGGGCCTCCTGGGCAGCCTGGAAGGCCATGCCAATGCTTGCCATCTGTCTGGAGCACATGGGATGCACTGGACAGGGAGCTGTGGGGTTACAGCCCATTGTCAGTAACAGTAGTCATCTAACTAGTCTGGAGCTCAGCTTCCTCGTCTATAAAACCAGGGACTGAACTGCAGCTCCAAACCCCTCTACTAAAGACACTGATGATATTAACTCATATGAGAAGTGCTATACAGGTCACAATGTTTTTTCAAATGTCACCTTATTGGATTATCACAATAATATTTCTACTTAAGGCCTTAGCCCCATTTTCCAGATTGGGAAACTGAGGCTCAGAGAAAATGTACACCACAGAGTAAATCGACAGCAAAGTCAGGTCACAAATCCTAGTCTTATTACTCAAAACCCTATGTTCTTCCAATTATGATGGTTCCATTTTATTTGAATTATACATTTTTAGGCTAAAAAGTACTACTTTATAGTACATATTAATTTATATAAAAATAAGAAGTTTGACAATTTTGGTAAACTAAACTTGACATTGTTTTGACAGATGCTTTATATGAGGTGGGGGTGGGGAAGGGGCTCAGGAATAGGAGTCATCATCTCTCTCTGTCATTGTTGCTATCTGGAAGGGCCTGAAGCGGGGAGGGCCTCCTTACCTCTTCTGTTCTGAGGGGTTGGGGTAAGGAAAGGGGGAGGGCTGGGACCTGAGGGGCACATCAACACCATCCACACCTGCTAGAACAGGAAAAGGCATGCATGCACATACACATACACACATGTGCACACATATGCAGACACACACACACATGCACACAAATGCAAGCACGTGCATGCACACACACACAATTCTGAGGTTGTGAGGCCCAGAATTCACCGCCAACTAAAGCTGCACTGTACTACTTTACACTTTGTAAGGCACCCTTCACACAGTGTACTGAGCTGTTGTCCTCATTTCCTCAGACATTTGCACAGCCATTTAGCAGCAGAACTTGCCTCAACCACAGACAGTAAATTCAAATCTGATTCCTCTCCCACTGCATGGGCCTAAATTCAGTCCTCTGGGTTTCCCTTCCTAGCAGAAACCCAAAATCTCAGGCAGCTCTGGATATGGCAGCCCTTGAAGTTGTTATTAGGGGACAGGTCGCTATCCATAGGACAGACAGACACTAAGAGCCTTTCTGTCTAGCCTTGTTTTTGAAAACTAGAGGGAAAGATGATGAGAGCTAATCAAGTTCTCAGAGCCTCATAGCCTCTCTTCTCTCAAAAGCAGCGAGGTTTCTCAAATGGAACAAAGCAATTTCTTTGCCAAGAAAGCTTTTATGTTCACCTTCAAAATAGCATTTCTCCTTTGCAGAGAGAGCCTTTCAGAGGGACACCTTCTTTGCAAGAGAGGAAGTAAATAAGAAGAGATAAAGTGTCTGCAGCTCCAATTTTTCTCCAACAGGATTGGAGTGCTTTGACATAAGGGTCCCTGGCACCTGGAATTCCAGCTTCCCCTCCTCCTGAGGTTGACACAGGTGTGGAGAGGCTGCTGCTGACGCAGCAAGATGGCCCACCAGAGACTATCTCTGCTGCATACTTGAGCCCTGAATGTTTGGGTGTGAAAAGGAAGGAATCACCACAGCATGCCCAGGCTTTACAAAGGAATTCTAAGATGCTGGAGAAAAACAAACAAACCATAATTTCTGGATCACGTGCGTTCCTTATTAGCTCGCCTTATCTGTTAGTATTCGTATTTGTCTGAACACCTTCCCCACCGGCCTTCCTACAAATTTCCTCCATCATTCACCCCTCTGTTTTATAACTCTGAAAACTGCTCCTAAAATCCCAATGTGATCTGATGGAATAAAAGTCATTTTGAACAAAACCCCTTTGCCTGGACATAATTTACCAGGAAGCTCTCCAATCCACTAAGAGGACTCCAGGGAAGAGATCCATTGTGCTTTGGAGGGCAGAGTAGCGTATAAGTCAGGCTTATCCAGAGAAACAGGACTAATCGGATAATGTGTTTATGTGAGTGTGTATACGTAAAAGGGTACTTCAAAAAAGATTAGAATTATCTTTTCATTCTATTTTTCCATGAACTTTTTGAAGTGCCCTCATATCCATGTAAAAAGATTATTATGAGGTATTGGCTCTTCCAATTATCAAGGTTGAGAAGTCTTATGATGTGTTGTCTGCAAGCTGGAGATCCAGGAAAGCTGGTGGTGTAGTCTGAAGGCCTGAGAGCCAGGAATGCCGGGGGCAGAAGATCCATGTTCCAGCTCAAGCAGTTAGGCAGGGAGAGCAAATCCTCCCTCCCTCTACCCTTTTTGTTCTATTTAGACTCTCAGTGGATTGGTGATCCCCACCTACTGTGAAGAGGGCCATCTGCTTTACTCAGTCTACCCCAATTCAATGCTAATCTCTTCCAGAAACACCCTCACAGACACACCCAGAAATAATGTTTAACCAGCTATCTGGGCATCCCTTAGCCCAGTCAGGTTGACACATAAATTAATTACCATAAGCAGCAAGGTGGGGAGTGCCAGCTGTGGACAGGTGCCAGAGTGACATACTGGTGGACACTGCCAGGGCTCTACCCAATCCCCTTGGGTCTCTCTTCTGGACTGGGCCCCGTCCATGGGCCTGCACCAGCTGCTCTTGTCAGAGGACTGCTCTTGGCCTACCAGCACTCTGTCTGCACTCCCAGAGAGCTGCAAGTACCTGGGGGTTTATGTCCCACAGTAGGCCCTTGCCAATGACTGTGTCTCAAGTTCCATGTTTGAAAGCCCAGTCCCCCGGCCTCAAGGGTACAAATCTGAGGCATAATTTACATCAAGTGTCCCCTGTGGAATCAGGCTGAATCCACCCTCCACAGGACTCTGCCTATGATCACATTCTTGCTTGGACTCCTCCCCTCCCCTGTCCCGCTGCTCCCATTCCCTTATAGGTTTGCCCTGGGAGCACTTCCTCAATACACAGCTTGCATCCAAATCTTCACCTCAGGGTCTGCTTCTGAAGACCCACCTGAGACAGAGTTTCTGGCTGGTAAGGGCCAGATGGAATGGGGCTCCTCTGATGAGGTGGGGCAAGACAATTTTTACCCGCTCTTCAATTTATTACTCCTGGTCACCCACACAGCAAAGGTGGGAATTATACTTTAGAATTCTCCATGCAGCTAGAGGAAAAACAGCCCTTTCTGAACACAGCAGCTTTGCTTACCAATGTATTTAATCATATTCATAGCTAAAGGCCCACCTATTACTGATGCCTAACACTTGTGGGCAGTAGGGATTGTAATGGCTGCTGTTTTTCTCAACAGTGATTAATATTATTTGCATAAATTTGTAAAGGCACTTATTACAAAGAAATAAAGTATCCACCTAAGGAGTGCATGGAAATCAGCATAATATTAACCAAAAGAGCGAATTAAAAAGGAAAATGTCACCAGAAATTTTAGCTTATCAATCTTCATTCTTCCCCTTTAACACTGTTTCACTGCTGCTTATATCACATTTGCATAATTAAATTGCTGGGAGCGTATGTTTTAATTTGGATGGAAAGTATACATTATTTCTACTGTGTAAAAATTTTTTGATGTTTGATTGAGTTTTTAAGGCTCACTCTTCAAGTTATTAAAGACAGAAAAATAGTTTTGTCTTTCTATTCTTTTTCTCTCTCCCAACCTATGTGACCATGAGGTGTTCAGATATTGTTAGAAGGTTACAAGTACAACATTAAGGCCAAACTAATGCAAATACAGGCCTCTAGGAGGGGGGAGGAGGTGCCCAGGCCAGCCAGTCCCAGGGTCTTAGTTTGGCTTTGCCATGAGTTGGCTGTGTGACCTTGGGTGGGGGTCATTCCTTTCTCATTTATTCATTCATTCAAGAAACATCTACTGATGTCTACCCTGGGCCAAAAAGGGATGAACTTTCTGGCACTGTCTAATATAGTTGTTACTAGCCACATGTGGCTATTTAAATTTAGGTCTGATTCAATTAAATTTAAATAAAATTAAAATCCAGTTTCTCAGCAGCACTAGACATTTGGAATGTTCAATAGCTACCTGTGGCCAGTGGCTACTATACTGGACAACAGAGATAAAGAACATTTTCATCACTGCAGAGAATTCTACTGGACAGTGGGGAACTAGATGATCTCTAAAGGTTGTTTCATCTTTGATGTGCTATGATTAAAATGAGGTGAAAATAATTCATACGGGTAACCATTCTCAGTGCTAAGCTGAAGTTTCTGTCATTTTATACATTCACTGGGAGTCTTTTATGGAACTGGACGGGGTTGGGGTGGGCACACAGGGGATAAAGGGGCAAGTTTTTCCTCCTGAAGGGAATTAGAACCCAGCAGAGGAGACAGACATATGAACAAACAGTACAGCTGGGGATGGGGAAGAGAATGATTCTTAAGCTGAGTACAGAACCAGTCTCCTCAAACTTCCATATGGAAGCTGAGCTGTTGTGCCATCCTGCTGCTGGGAGCATCCCAGGCCAGTGAAATAACTGGTATTCCCTCTTGATTAAGAGACTACAATGATCTCCAACATGTGAGTTCTTAATGCTCTGCCAAGCACTGTGGTTACATCATCAAGGTGTTAAGACTCGAACATAAGCAAGGCTATGCTTCAGCATACACAGCAAGGGAGGAACAAGCAGACTGACATGGGTTATACCTTATGAAGCCAGGCCCTGTGATGTCATGAGACTATATATCACTTTTCAACAAATATTCACTTGGGCTTGGCCACATAACTTGATCTGGCCAATGGAATGTTAGTAGATACGATGCAAGCAGAGACCTGAAATGTACTTACATGGTAGGGTTTGATCTTTTGTGCTTCTGTCACTGCCTTGAGAAAATCCTGCCCTGACTAGTCCACTGGCCCTGAAGAACAGAGCAGGGCTGACTCCAACCTGTGTGCTGGGCCAAGCCCAGCTGAACCCAGATGACCTATAATCAGATGATCAAGAAATAAATGCTTATTAATGCATACTACAGAGTTTTGGGGTGGTTTATTAAGTACTGTGTTGTGCATATTGTGGCAGCAGCTAACCATTACAGATGGAGACAAAAGGGAGGGCTAGTCTTGGTTCAGAAAAAGTACACGGTTTGAGACTGTGATTTTGTTCAGTAACTGAGCTCTTTGGAGGAGCTAGACTAGCAGCATCACAGCAAGCATGATGAAGACAAACCAGTCAGCTTTAACAACCGTGGCCCCACATGTGAATGCTTACATACACAACAGAAACCTGCCAAAATGTTTCACAAAACACATAAGTGCCTAAGCCATCCTCATCAAGCATATTCTTTGCCTCTGTTGGAAATTCTTTATACTCTACACATAAAAGGGAAAGGAAAAACTTTAAAAATAACTCCATCTCTCAAAACCCTCATTTTCTCTCTTCTATCCCACCAACTTTATCATCAGAGATCCCAAGGCATAAAATCACCAGCACAGAGCGGTGTCTGGCACAGGAGAACACTGAACACACCCACACACGAATGGCAGACAGGAGCTGCTCTCCCCATCCTGGCCGCCCACATTCCACAGCCGGGCTCCCGGCAGGGCAGGCACCACCTCTCATCTCTGCCCCTGGACTCAGGGCTACTCTTGCAGAGACTCTGTTGGAGGAAGTTGGCTGCATCCTCTGGAAGACACCAGAAGGGAGAAGGGAAATGAAGGGCTAGGGGCTGCAGCCTGCAATCAAGGAACCAGGGCAAGTGACTTTATGGCAGCCACATTTGGTCCTGCAGGCTCTGTGACGGGAAGTACTGCTAAGCATCCCCATGGAGACCCTATTCCCACATTTTTTTTTTCTTACAGAGGATGACGTTCATCCCTCAGAGGAGCAATATAGATAACTACATTAATGGTAAACATGTACTTAAGAATTTCTTTCTCATATTATTTAAGAAATGAAATGGAATCTAAAGTGTCTGTAAAATGGTCTCACGACTCAGAAAGGAGTTTCCTGGACTATTTATAAACAAATTTTGCTATATGAAAAGCCAAGGCAGCATGAAATTTCAGCAGATGTGTTAAATGAAGTAATTTGGGGATTAAAAAAAAATTTAAATATAGTTTGTGGTAAGGTGTGGATGAAGTGTAGTACGTTGCCATGATGGTTTAGTAAGTTTCCCTCCCTTCTTTTAAGTTCTCAATCAGTGTTGAGTATAGAAGCACATGGGGAGAGTAAATTAATGAGTTGAGGGTTCAGAATCAAGCTTCTCTATTTGAATATTCATGCAAGGAAACGAGGAAATACGTCCCGTCATATCAGAAATGCACAGCCACGGCCACTTCACATTCTCAGGAAGAAGATCAGAATGGGGAAGAAGAGGGCTGCCGGAAGGCTAATGGACTTGCCCTACAATCTAAAACTTCCATCTGGAGTTTCCATTGAGCCAGAGGTTTCTAATAGATTCTCCTTGCCTATGTTGCAATCAAAGCTGATTTAGAGGTCTCTAATAATTAGGATGTTGCTACTGTTACTAGAGCTAAAGTCATATAAGAAATACACAAGCAGCTACTGCCTAATAAAGAGTCAAATGAACAAAAAAGTAACCCACTGACAAGCTGTTGTTGTTTTAATTAGAATCCTTATGAGTTCCCCTCGCATTGTAATCATACATAACAATGAATAAGCCTCCGTCACCATGGAAGCTTCTCCCACCACCTAACGCTAATTATCTTCCAATTTTCCACCCCGAGCGAGCTCGTGAGGAGATTACTGACAGGGACATAAACGGGAAATGAGGAGTCGCAGCAGGACCGACGTGTTCTTCTCTTTGGTTTTACACAATTTACTTGGTGGGAAAAAAAAGTGAGTCACTTGGACAACACTTTAATCATCTTTATATTATCTTTATTTTTTAAAAAACTTTAAGCAGGACTATTTGTTAATGTTCAAATTGGATAAGCTTGTGTATACTTGCCCATGCATAGCCTTTACTCCAGAGCATCACAGGCACCATGGAAGTCGGACTAGCTCTTGCTAGAGGGCAGGCCTTCTTCAAGTGTCTCTTCAGAACAGAACTAATGCTCAAAGTCCCCTCTCCCTACTCATGCATGAGAGAGCTCCTGCTTCTGGAGGAACCAGAGGGGGCCTGGTTTGGGTGCTTTTCTGTGGTTTGGGGTGCAAAGGCCAGAGCTCCTCAGGGTGTTTCTTCACTAAGCACAGGCTTGATCCAACCATGTCAAGAAGAAGCGAGGTGGGGCCTGTGGGCACCTATGGCTGCAGATGGCAACCTCATAGCCAGCATTTGACCAAGGGCAGTCTCCTCACCTAACTGTCTGGTTTCACTGTCCTAAGACCCTTCCCTGTTTCTGAGATTCATAGCAAGGCCTTCCTCTCATACTCAGGAGCTGCACTGAGCATGTCCACAGCACTCAGTTTGCACCACTATTATACACTTTCTCATACTGTATTTTTAATAATTTTATATGACTCTCTCTTCCCCACCAGGCCGTGAGCTCCTTGTAGGCAAGGAAATTATTATTATTCAGTTTTTATTCTCAGAACCTGGCACAATTTCTTGCAGGCATTCAATTCTCTCTCCCTCTCCTTCCTCCTAATCATACCTCCTGTCCTTCTGTCTTCCTTCCCTCCTAATGTCTCAGGGTCTACTATGTATGTTTCTTGTACTCTGCTAAATGCTGAAGGGGGGGCATGACAAGACAGTTCTTGAACTACGGTCTACATATAGAAACTAAACATAACGATGTCACAAAATGCTACAGTGGGGGTAAGCACAAGATGTCATCCGCCCCTGGTCAAAAAGACTGTAAACTGAGACCTGCACAGAGAGCAGGGACTTGCCAGGGAGACAGGTGAGGACAGGTGGAGGGGTTGCAAGAGAATGCTGCTCCAGGTAGAAGGAACAGCTCAAAGGTGAGCAAAAGTACAGTCAGTTAGGGGAACTGTCAGGGGCCAGAATAGTTGGGGTGCAGAGAAGAAGGAGGGGAGGCATGAGAGGTGACAACAGAGGGATAAGCAGCAGTCATGAAAACTTCCAGGCTTCATCCTGAGGCAGTGGGGAACTGCTGACCCAGCAGTAAAAGGGCACCAAGGTGCTCTTCTGAGGTGCTCACTAAGTGAGGACTGAGTGGATCACCTGAAACAGTGAGAACCCAGCGCATGCTCTCTGGACCTGTCTTTCCTTTCCATCCCTTCTATAACCCATCAGTCATGTCTGGACAGATCACGGCATCCAGGACTTAAATTTTACCTGTTTTTTGGAAGTTCTTATGGTCTTCTTGTAGTACTTGCTCACGTTACACTGCCTTTCCTCTTTGATAACATCAATCCTATCCTTTTGGCATATTGAAGTTCTTGCTTCCTCTTCTCTGCAGGAAGTGAGTTCAGCAAAGCCTCACTCAGTGCTCCCACCAGTGCCCAGCTAGGGATGCTAAGTCGGCCACCGTGAATGTGAGGAGAGAGGGAGGCTTAAAGGGGTAAGGTGAAGAATTCTGCCATTTAATTCTTTTAGGCTGGGGCAGGCCAGTTAGCTCAGTTGGTTTGAGCACAGCCGTATTACCCCAAGATCACAGGTTCAGTTCTCCTTATAGGCCAGCCACCAAAAAAAAAAAAAAAAAGCAAACAAAGAAAACACATAATTCTTTTAGGCTTAGTTTAATATTTTCAAGTTTTTGGATTATTGTAATTTTCATTGGAAACTAATTTACATAATAACTATACAATGAATAAGGAAACAGTACATATTTGTGTGTGCTGTGAAAAATAAATCTGAAATGAAAGATCACAGCAAGCCAAGATACACTACCCTTGGGTTCTCTTTTTCTAAAATAACTCATTTAAAAAATCATTTTCAAGTATTTTTAAGTCTACAGTTTTTAATGTGACAAGAGCGTGAGTCAGTCATTTGGATTTGAGGGCCTGGTCACATACACACTCAGTGCTTTTCAAACTTTTCTATTGGCTTAAAAATAATCTACAATACCCGAGTCATTACTCGGGATTTATCTTCAAAGAACTCCAGTTACAGAATTTAGTCACTGGAATCCCCCTCTTTAAGACATAGGAACAAATATTTAGAAAAAAAAAACATAAGATTCACAAGTAAAAATTTATACCTTTTTCTGAATAGAACAGGCATTAAGTAGAAAGTGCCGTCACTGTGGCTCTAGCTGAGTTCAAAGGCGTATTGCAGCAGCTTTAAAGTTTATTCCAATAATCAACTCAGTTCAAAGTCATGCATGTGCTAACTAGACTTGTCATGTGTATACTGCTTTTAAGTCTTTAGCATGCAAAATGTCTCTTCATTTTGGGAAAATCATAAAAAAACGAATTCTTATTTTGAATATTTCTAGTTCACAGTTCATAGTCTAAAAGAGTGAAACCTGACAGCCTGCAACATTCCACCAAATAAGTAAGACAGATATTTTGTCCCCCAGCTGTCAAAAATCAAGAGATATTAAAGCCTCTCCGGGTTCTGACTTAACTTGCCGACTTAATTTCTTCCTCCTCTTCCCTTTCACGCATGTTAACACTAACTAAAACTTCCTCTCTGCTCTTATATACAGTTCTCTCTTGCTGGCCTCCATACTGTTGCTCATGCTGTTCCCTACATCTGGAATGCTCTCCCCTCCATATCTGCACACACATGTGTTTCAAAGCTCATCTCAGATACCACCTTCTCTAAGAAACCTGCCCTAGTATCTCTAGGGAAAAGGAGCCTGTCCTTCCAATGGACTCCATCAGGGCATGGACCACTTATTATCCTGCATTATGTCATATACTCTGGGCCCACTGAGGCAGGGTGACCCCAGGGTAACCCTTAGTGTATTGCTTTACTTATAAGAAGTATTAGTAGTGTTACTTGCATGATCAGTAAGGTATTGGAAAGATATAAACAGATAGATTTGCTGATTTAATAAGTTTAAAAAGCAAATGGATCAAGAGGAGGCAATAAAAATAAGGTTTCCAATGTGAAAAGGTGAAGTTTCAGCATAGCTGTAGCGTTCACCTCCAGCAAGGTGCATGACAGTACCTCTGGGTCCCTACACAAAGTGCCCTAGAGAACAAGGTGAAGGCTACCATTTAGAGTGCCTGCCTGCCAAGGGCCAGGGTTTGTGAAAGTGCTTTACTTACATTGTTTGATTTGTTTCTGAAAACACCTCTAGAATGTACAGTTATTATCCCTGCATTATAGAGGAGGAAATGTGGGTCTGTGAGGCTGAGTGAGCTCAAAGGTGCTTCTGCCTCCAAAGTTTGTCCCACCCCTTAAGCTACCCCAAGAACTTTACATTCTAAGAGAGAGAAATAAAACTAAACACACACACCAAGCCCCAATAAAACAAGGGTGAACGTATGTGTAAGACTCCTTTGAGCACTGTTAGTTTTACAGCAGGAAAAATCAAAAGAAGTTAACAGCAGAACCTTACCTCTGCATAATGCACCGTATTTCCACATTCATGAATTTACTTATCTAACAGAATTGCCATAATCTGAATTAGTAAGGAATGAACAAACAGGGTTTGGCTGCACCACACCAGAGTGGGCCAGAGTCCTTAGTTCTCAGCTTCTGGGAGACTCCAGCAAAGTGAATGTTTTCTGTAAGGTCACCCCAAAACAAGACTCCAATAGATCCAAGGAATGAAAGCACCCTCATAAAGCTGTGGTCTGGGTGGTTCATTCTTTCCCAAGTCAGTCTCTAAGTCATAGGTCCAAACAGGGGTGGGGTTGGAGGATCCCTTTGGCCTGAAGTGCTGCGTCTGAGCATATTGGGATGACCAGAGGCTCTCTGAGAACCAGGCCACATGAAACGTCACACCAGATGGAAGGCTGGACTCCAACTGAATTTACCACATAACCCCCACTCCCAATTTGTCATTCATAGAGCTTACTTTTCTCACAATGAAAATATCTATCTATCCTTCCAGTCATATCTAACACAACTCCTAGAAAGGCAGTCAGAGACTCTTGCAATTTGACCAGACTAAACAAGCACCTGCTGAATAACTTATGCTCAGAAAGTGCAGACCTTTGTGGACATCCTTAAGGAAACCTGACTATCTATGCTGGTTCCTGAGAGCTGACCTCTAGGTCCATTCAGCTTGGAATGACTTAAGCCAAACAACGCTCCAGCCCCTATGTCTGAGTCTTCCTCAGGGGCCAGCCTGGAACCTGCCATTCACCAACACCCAACATTTTATGGGAAGACATAGTACAAGGACCTTAAGTAGCAGCAGCAGCAGCAGTACTAGTACTAGTACCACTAGTAGTAGTAATCACAAGAAGCAGCTTCTAAATCTCTGTCCCTCCTATAGAAATGAATCCAAGAAAAGGCAAAGTCAGGCTTAAGTGGGGCAAAAATAGTATCTTTTCTACCCTCAGTCCACTTGTCAAATATAAACCCAAAACTGGTTTCTCCTTGGAATTTTTGGCACACAGGTAAGGCATATAAGTTTCTTCTTGGAGGGGTCTCACTATGGAATGTAGGGTCCAAGGCACTTTATTCCTACTTTCAATGAAATAGCATAATTTTTCTTTATGAAATTTTTTCCCCTGTAAAGGAAATATCACCATGGAACCACTATCAAAGCCATGTCTTTCTGAAAAATAAGGCATATTTTGTCCATCTTGCCATTATTAATATGGACATAAATTCTCTATGCTATTTCATGGGTATATTTTCTGGGCATACGGTATATATTTCATAATTTAATACCACATTATGATAAATGTGATTTGTGAAAGTCATTTCTTCACAAACTCAGATCTGTTTTATATTTTATACAACCTGCTATTCATCATATTTAGCATTCTTATATTTAACCTAAGAAGATAATACAACTATAAGTTGAAGGAGTGGTTTTATAAAATGCTAACTTGGCCATCTCTTTCTTTCTACAGAGGGGCAGCATGTTCTTGATCTTTTGTTTTTGATTTTGCTTTTCTCATTTTTTATTTTTTGAGCCATGGGCCCCTTAAAGAATAAAATAAAGTTATGGATACCTTCCCCAGAAAACTGTGCGTAAACAAAAACACACAGTTTTCATATAACTAATTTTATTTCATTGTAAGTTTATTCTGTTAACATAAACAGAATGTAGGAATAATGTTTATAAAGAATTACTCATTTTTATGTTTTTATTATGCACATAAACCAAAAAGTAATGCTGCTTAAAAATAAACTACAATTTGAAGGCTTGCTATTGATTTGCTTGCATAAGGAGCTGAAATTGTGGCATAGTATTTGATAGCCAGGTGTGTGTGTATTTATAATAACCGAACCTACTTGCATCAAGCTATTCCAGGATCAGCTAGGACTCTTTACAGTGAATTCATGGTTCGGGCTTTACTGCGTCTTTCAGTAACTATCGTTGTGTTTAGCAAGGTCAGCCTCACTAGGGCTGGCTCGTTGTCACAGAACAGATACAGAAGTCCAAGTTTCCATTCTAAAGTCTCTGAGCGGGAATAGTCTTCAAAGGAGTTGGGTGGTGTTGCCAGAAGTGTGCATATTTCTCTTTGTACAGAAATTAAGGAGGCTTTCTCCTTCTGGAGACTAACCTTCAGAGCCCCTTCTTCCAGCCCGATGAAGTTCACAAGACAATTGCCTCCACTCTCCTCTTCTAGAATGAAAGCTCGGGATGCCTCAGCAGCATCAGTAACGGGGACTGCAGGACCTCGTAAATGAAATATTTCTCTCATTCATATGGCAAAAATTGAAACAAAACTTAGCTGGTCAAGTGACAATCTTCCTCGCAGACCGCTCTGAGAATGGCTTTCCTTTTCACTCCCCACGGGAGCACTTAGGACTGAAGATGAGTCCGGCCTTCTAAGAGTTGTTCTCTGGCAAGGCAGCAAACTTCTGGGTGGCAGAGAACCGTTACATCCTGCAACATGACCTGACAAACCCCTGAACAAGCTGGTGACTCAAGGCCTTGGCTCTCCTCACAGACGACTCACCACGGCAGGAAATATGACTTCTGTAGGACTGCTGGCAGATGGCCCGGTGTCCAAGTGCATGGAGGTAGAGAGACTAACTCTGCTTCCTTCCTCGCAAAAAGAGTTAAACTGGGAGCTCTTTGATTGTGGCAACATGCACCGGCTGGACAAAAAGCTATAGGCTGATTGCCCAGAAACACCCCAGGAATTTCACCCACGTGCAGCTGGAGGAAAGTGGCATAACCACCAATCCCTCCAGGATGTATTCTGAAATATTAAAACATAGAAACTCCAGGGATTCCATGGTGGGTGGTACAGGACAGGGCACTGCTTCAGTCTTTCTCCTCCTAATCAAGCTACAAAGCTATAGGCCCCCACCCCTACTCCTCAGAGATGTTACAAGAGCCTCACTGGCTGTTCACACATAAGGCTTTCCCCTTGGGACAAATCCAAGCTTCTGCCCTTCCAAACAAAGACATCTCCTTCCAGAGCAGATCCACACTGCCTGGTGAATCTCCAGGCCAGATGGATAGAAGGTGCACCTCCCAGTCTGTTGTGTTCCTACTGGGGTCACCCCTACTTACACGGTGGAGGATCTGACCTTCCCTCCTCTCTAGGTCATCTGCTTCCAGAACATGCATTCTCAACAGGGTGATATTGCTTCCAAAGGGGTCAAAATTGGTCGGGGGGGACTAAATCTCGAATGTTACAAATGGTTTGTGCCCCTCCAAATGATCACAATATATAATTAGACACAGTCTACCGATGGTATTAAAATTTTAAAGGGAAAGCCACAGAACATGCCTGGAATCCTGGGCCAGCCCCTCTCCCCCACCACCAGGCAAGGAGCACACTAAAAATGCAGGTGGCCCACCACGGCCACAGCCATAGCCACAGCTGTTGCAAAAGCAGCTCAATGCCACAGCAGTAGCCACAGCGACTGTGCAGGTGGCCTGCCAGACACTTGACTGCATTGATGCAAGGAGAGTCAACAGAGACCAGAAAAAGACAACAACGTCTATTTGTATCTCAAAGTACTCTCTAATTTCCCTGTGATTTTTCTTTTTACACATTGGTTATTTAGGAGTGTTAATTTCCACACATTTGTGAATTTTCTAAATTTTCTTCTGTTATTGTGGTTGGAGAACATATTTCCTATGACCTTAGTCTCTTTAAATGTATTAAGACTTGTTTTTTGGCCAAAAAAACCCCTAAAATTCTTAGAGTCCTATCTGACACCCCGTAGGTACTCATCAGCCTCACCTTCCTTTCCTTGATCCTTCTTCTTACCTACCTCTCCCTCCTTGTACCTGATTATCGATCCCTCTCAGGGGCCTTTGGTGAGGTGATCACTAACAGAGTCAATAGCTAATGTGAGCCTCTAACAATGTGTCCCTGGGGAAATATTAATCAATATTCCTAAACTAAAACTCTTGACCCAGGTCTTTATAAATGCTTGAAGCTTTGGGGTATTTCAATAAAAACAATATACTCCTATTGAAAAAAATATCAAAAAATAAAATAAAATTTTATAGGCAGTTAGGTGAAAAGAAGTCTAAAAAAGTACCTTCAAATGCATAATGAAAAAACAGCTGACAAACACTACCCTGGTGTATTTTGAGAAGGGGGATTGGGGTATCTCTGACCAGTTCCTATGATATCTGGCCATGGCCTGGCACTCTTTACTTGGCTGCAGGCATCCTCTGATGTGGTTCCTGGTTACCACCTGGATTTGGAAACCAGTGCCTCCCCCTCCTCCATAAATGCTACAGTCATCATTACAGCTACAGAGGAATGGTGAGGGACACACATTCCTACACTGCCCCTGCCAAAGATGTACACTGCTCCCCTTCCTTTATCCTGAAGGCACCACTAACTAGGATTTACCACAGAGTATTATATTAACTGACAGTATCAGAAGGGATTTGCTATTAAAAAAAGAAAACTTAAAACTCTGAATCAACCTTTGATGTTCCTATGGAGATCTTAGCCATATCCCATTGCTGGGGGTCCTGTCAACCACTGCCTTCCTTGTCCCTTCATATTGCTGGGACCCCTTTCTTCAGGTATGAATTCATTCTCCCCATGCTCTCAGTCCCAGGTTCAGGACTCTGCCCATCAAGAAGAAGCCAAAAATAGTTAACACCACCCTAATTTCTCCTCCCCTCCCAGAACAACAGTACCCTTTTGATTTGCCTCATAGAGAAGCTTAATTCCTCTTTGCTTAACGTCCTCCCTTAGATGAGGTTCCCAGCTTTATCTCTGCAGAGCACAGAGCTCAAAGCTCAAACAGGAGGCTGCTTAGCATGCAGGAAGGCAGATGGCTCAGGGAACCTAACTTAAGGTGCTGGTTTACAGGGAATGTGCGAACCCTTGGGTCAGACAAGGCCAAATCACAAGAAAGCATGGCATATGCATTTTCAAATCTCAAGCAAAACAGGGCAGTCTCATCTTCCACCCACCATTTGGGCGTCAGAACAGTACCTGTGAACCTCAGACTCTGCCTCTCACCTTCCTCTTTCATGCTTTTACCTTACTGAACATGCTTCCAAGGCCAGAAGTGTATGGTAGCCTTCCTCCTTGGGCTTGGGGAATCTAGGAAATGACTTGACTTTAGCCTATCCCAGGGATACTGTCTCCTGCTTACTCTGTAGAAATTTTAAGCTTGGTATCCATTTTATATAGGGTTTCCTGGGTCTCCCCATCTTAGAGCCCTCTCTGGATATCAGGTTCCCACTGGCTAGAACAAGCAGGACCTGCCTCCACTAAGCAATGACCTACCTCACTGACTATAGACAGATAAAACTCTATTCAGATGGCCGGTGATATGGGCCCAAATTTGTATTAATGCATCTGATTAACAATGTGGAGAAGTAGAGTGTTAACATGAAGTCAATAACAACTAAAGAAAATAAAGAAAGTCTGTTTTACATCTCTTTAAGTCTTACTTCTATAAAGCATACCTACAATATTAGTTAAAATAATGCTAGATGTAGTAACAGTTCCCCATCCCTCCCTCCACCCAAATCTCAATGATTTAACACCTAAGTTTATTTCCTGTTTCCTTTCAAAAACAAATCAACATAAGTTTGAAAGGTGGCCTGCTACCTGGTGCCTCAGAGACTCATGCTCCTCCAACCCCACTGTCTTATGGGGGTCTCAGAGCCCTTTGCATGCAGCTGGCAGATGTACAAAAAGAGGGCTGACAAGGAATCTCTGCCTCCTAAGGACTGTCAGCACAGAAGTCACACACAGATACACGCTCACACACCATTGGTGGAACCTGCATGCACAGGAGGCTGGGGTCTGTAGTCCAGTTGTGAGCCATGTGGAGGATGACTATGCTTGGTTCATCACTGGCCCCTGTCACTCCCTTCCTTCTCCCGTCCGTCCATGGCAGCTGA
Source organism: Cynocephalus volans (assembly GCF_027409185.1). Classification (NCBI taxonomy): domain Eukaryota; kingdom Metazoa; phylum Chordata; class Mammalia; order Dermoptera; family Cynocephalidae; genus Cynocephalus; species Cynocephalus volans. Next base: position 52,533,367 of record NC_084470.1, read on the forward strand.
GCAGAGGCTGTGCTGGGATCATGGGAAGAGGCCGTACAAGAGCACACAGTCCAATCTCCTTTTACTGAAGGCTTGAGTGACTTGACAGGGGCTTCTCCTTTCTCAAGCTTTATAGCCCACCATTTTGAAAGACTTCATCTATTACAAATGAAGCCTCTCTGGCTGTTTCAGAGATTTCAGTGGAGCCTGGTTTTCAACTGGTTATCTCATTAATGGACCACATTTGCAGGTAGTTCTCATTTTTGTGGAAGAAGATTTTCTTGATATCACCTTCTAATTACAAACATCATGTAGTAGGCTACACTGTGTTAACATGCCTCTTACCTGTTAGACTGGGAGCTCTTTGGGGTCAAGACACAATAGTATACTCCTTATTATGCTTTCTGCTCTGAAGTTAGGGACAGGCAGAAGCGGGACAGAGGCAAGCTTACAAAAGGGTCCTGGAAGATCAGGAAATGAGGTCCCCACTCTGACACAGGGCACTCAAATCCTGCTAGGTTCAGGCAAGCCCACTAAAGAAGCTATGATTACTAGATTATAACTTGTTTTCCAAATCTGTATTTGCTACAGACTCAAGTAATTGCCGACAAGCACTGCTATGCAGTCTTCTCCAGATTAAACACTTGACCTCTGTTATATTACGGAAATCTAGAATGGCTTGCTGACCTTGCCCCTACCTGGTGGATGCCCCGTCCCTATTGATCTGGGCCATCTTCCTTCCCTTCCCCCAACACACGCATCTAAGCACTGCTATGTTCCTGTTCATCATTCTTGAAGGAGTTGCTCTCAGCTCTCTACCACACTGGCACGTAGCTAGAAAACTCCTACTTGCCAATGAACTAAATGTACTAAGGTTAGGTCTGTCTATTAACAAGAGCTTGTTTTCCAAAGAAAGATCTCTAGTGTTAGAATTTTAGGAACTGATGATGACTTCCAGGGAACACCTGAAAGACAGAGATACTCTGAGGCAGAAGGGCATTCCCAGGACTCTTCAACCACCCTAGAATGGTAGCTTTTGGTCCACCCATGTCTAAGACTGGACCTGGGAAGAGAGATATAATCCTGGGTTGAATCTCAACCTCCAAAACCAAGAATGCCCTTGGGCTTAAGCAAAAGCCCTACAGAACCTTATTTCTGCTTACAGACCAATTATTGCACCCATCTTGAAGACTCGGTGATATTTTTTAAGTCATTCTCTCTATGAATACATTCTTAATAGAGATTTAAGGGTAGAAAGTCTTCAGGGCAGTATTTATAATCAACTTCCTTATTGTAAGAGAGCTGACTGTCAAGACTATTGTTTGGGAAAATATTTTAGAAGGTCTCATATCAAACTGTATAATCAGCATTCGTGTTTTATGCAAATTAAAAGATATATTCTACACTGCATCATAGGAACTAATCATCCCAGCACATCGCTCAGAGAAAGCATCTGCCACCTGAAATTTAGAACAGTAATTCACAGTCCATGGAACAGTGCATCACCACAGATTAGACTTGTTATAAATTTATAATGATTTCATATAAAAACATTACATTTTAATAGTTTCAAGAAATGACAGGGTAGGGCTGGCATAAATGTTTAACTAGCACTGTCTCATATTTCACACTTTGTTTATTTCATTACTGGGTATGCTAAAATGAAACAGCTAGCTTAAAAATTTCATCACATTCAAAACAGAAACTTATGAGCAAATACTCTATGCAAACCAGTTTTCTAGCCCTAAGGATATCCCACAGTCCCTCTCAGATAAACACCTGGATATTTCATTTAACTAGCACATAATTTTTCCTTATAGGTAATTTGTTTATCATTCTGACCTTGGTGAGATGAAAACTAGGTCAAGGTCCTTGTAATTAAATTTTTTTCCATATTTGAAGGCCACCATGGAGGAGCCCTGTCCCCTTCTGCTCTCTGTGCCCAACTGCTCTTTGGCTCTTCTATGACTTTACATGTTTTTCTACAAAGAAAAGAGGATCACTCAAAAAACATCAAGTCCTATTAAGATGAAATTGAGATGTGACAGTCACTGGGCTATGTTGGACACATAGACAAGACCTGAAGCTGTCTGGCAGGAATACATGTGATTTGTCATTGTCAGGTGTGCATGTATCATCTATTGCCCCTTCTCTTGACAGTCTTTCCTGAATCCAAATTCTCAGTGACTCTGACCGTTCTTTTTTGATACAATCACTCACGGAGGTCTGAGGATGTGGTGGCATCTCAAATCATAGCACCAAAAACTACATCCTTACTATTTATAAGTTGTAGGCTAACCAGGCTTAAAACTCCATGCCATGCAAGCCAGTGCAAAAAGGCAGTTGTGTGACAGTAGGGATAGTATGACTCCTTTTTCTGAATTTTTAATTTTCTCAGTCATTTCTATAATGCTTGAATTGTTTCCCCTAACCGTCACATGTTATCTATACAATCAGAAAATAAAAAGAAAGCTTTAATTTTGCTAAGAAAATAAATGTTCCTCTGGTCTAGGTGTTCCACATGACAGGATCAGGGTGGAAGGTAAGGTGAAACCAGGCAAAGTCCATCGGAGCGAGGAGCCTGGGGAGCAGCTTCAACTGGCAAGGCAAGTCCTGGGTAGAAAGAAAGGCAGAAAGAGCAGGAGCTAAAGAGAGGGGGCAGTCTAGGAAGTGGGGTGCAAGGCAGAATGGGTCCTAACAGCTCAGGCAGCAGGCTGAAAACGTTCTCTCCCCACACTTGGGATGAGAGAGGGAGGCTCAGGTCCATGCTTTGGGGAAAGAAGGGAGAGAAAGGACGGCAGCAGCAGGTGTGATGGTGAGTAACAAGCAGGAATTTGGGGTGTTGTATGACCAATAAAATCTAAATCCCTTCCACTTTTCAGGCATCCTTGCAACCACACAAGACTGCTGGACCCCATGGTGTTTGGGTCATTTTATTTGGAGATTATAGGAAATGGTGACCCTAGAATCTTGGAATATGTGAGGACATTGGGTAGATATCTGATCTTCACAATAACCTATGCAGCAGGTGTAATTTCTAGTTAATTGATAAAGGAATGTTTAAGGAAGTAACTTGTCCACGATTTCCCAGTGTGGAGCTGAGACCGACCCTCAGACCTGCCATGAAAACCCTGCCTCCTCTAGAAAGATACCTTGGAGGGAATAAGCAGCAGCCACAGTCAGGAACTCTGAGCTAACTGAGAGAACGTGCTGGGGCTGTGCAAGGAAGATGCTCCTCTGAGTGCTGTGGCGGGAACACCACCACAGACTCAGGGTGGGGGAGCCGTGACATGCAATCATAGGTTGCATGTGTCACTACCCTCACTGTCAGCTTCTGAGGGTGGCATATCAAGATCTCACAGCTAAACAGGGTGGGGCCAAGAGCTCCCTGAGACGAGAGACTGTCACCCATATTTGCTCATCACTGTTTGTCCAATGCCTACCACAGAGTAGGGCTCAGCACATGTTCAGTGAACACATTCACGAAATGGTAATGGCTTGATATCAGTCTGCAGCCTGCCAGTTCGATACCCTACTCACTGTCCTTTAGGCTGTACTTCCAAAAGAAAACATAGATTTGATGAATGCCCCCTTAATGCAGGCTACTATGGCAGGTGTCATGGTGGATCTAAAGATGAATAAAAATAATACAGCCAACATTTATCACCTACTGTGTGCCAGGCACCGCTCTAACTGCTTTTACAAAAGTAACTCATTTGATCCTTACAACAGCCCTATACAAGGACAGAACTATTGGAACCATTCTACAGATGATGAAACTGGAGGCACAGACAGGTTAAGTAACCTGTCTATGGTCACAGTGCTAGTAAGTGTTGAAGTCAGGTTCAAATCCAGTTATTTTGGCTCCAGAGCCTGTGCTGTTCACCATTAGGCAACACTGCCTCTTGCACAATCTCTAGCCACAGGGCATTTGGGGGCAAACATACCACTAAGGAGTCGGCTCTACAGAACAGATTGTGGCTTGAGTCCATCCAGGGAAAAGCAGGTGCATAGTTTACAAAACCCACTCATTTATTTAAACCATATGCCTAATATAATTCTAGGCTCTAGGTATATAGGAAGGATGAGAAAAATGGGCAAATTCCTTGTCTTCATAGTGCTTATATCTTAGAGGGGCAGACAAACAATTGAAAATAAACAAGAAAACAGACAAAACTCCATAAAACAATAAGTGCAAGGGAGAAAAAGAAAGCTGGATTAGGAGGCCGAGAATGCAGAGGCAGGGAAGGGGTACCCTGTTCCCAGAGGTTGGTCAGGGAAGGCCTCTCCACCAGGGTGACACTCCAGTAAAGATGCCAAGTGGGCATGTGGGAGAATCTTCCGGACAGAGGACACGGCACATATAAAAGCCCTGAGGTACGGCATGCTTGGTGTGTCTACACTGGGTGAGCAAAAAGAAAAGTGGGAGGAGGGGGCAAGTCATGTGGGTAGTGGGGGCCAAACTGCAAGAGCCTTGCAGGTAAGGTAAGGACTTGGACTTTCCTGAGATGGCGAGCCATTTGGGGGTTTTGAGTGCCACAATCTTACTTAGGTTTTAAAAGGATCTCCCTGGTTCAAGACAGTTAGGATGATTCACATGCGAGGCGACGCAGCAGGATGGTAGTGGTGGAGGTGATTAAAAGTGATGAGATTCCTGATAGGTGCTGAAAGCAGAGCCAACGGAGTATGTGGGTGCATGGGGTGGGGTGTGAGAGAGAAGAGCTGAAGACGACTTGACTGCTCTCTCCCTTCCTCAGGCCTCTACTCAAAGGCCATGCTCCTGGAGAAGCAAGGAGTTCTGCCTGGAGAAACCGGAGGCTGCCCTGGTGGGGACGGGGAGGGGTGACGGAGGAACCAGCTGGGTGAAGATGTGCAGCAAGCGCTGGCTCTACCACACACAAGTCTGGGGCCCTGGGCGGGCTGAAGGTACAAACGCAGGGTCCTGAGTGGAAAGACAACAGCAAAGGCAAGGAACCGGCTGAGCCCCCCTAGGGAGCGGGTACAAAGGCAAGAAGTAATTTGTCTTCAGGCACAACTTTGAAGTCACCAGCAAAGGAGACGAGAGGGGTGGCCAGAGTGTGAGGAGGAGAAGCAAGAGAGCATGGTGTCGCAGAAACCCAGGAAAGACAGTGTTCCTGAAGGAGGAGCCGCAGGCTGTGCCAAAGGCCAAGTAAGCCAAAGACTGAGATCTCGTCTTTCACTAGCTACCGGGATGAGAGCTGTGGGGCCGGAAGCCGGACTAGTTGGAGATGGCGAGTCTAGACAACTCACCCAAGGGGTTTTGTTAGGAGGGGAACACAGAGAAATGGGCAAAGCTAGACAGGAATGTGGGTGCAGAGAGGTTTTTATTTCTTTCCTAAAGATGAGTGACATATCATCATATTGTATTCTGACGGGAAAGATCCAGGAAGGGGCACCTTGAACGTGCAGGAGAGAGAAAGAGGAGACAGGCTAGAGGATGTCTGTGAGCAACTGGGAGTGGCCAGCTCGGGGCAGAAGCAGAGCGCTTGGCCCCCATAGTGAGAGAGAGCAGGAGCCTGGGTGGCACAGGGCAGGCAGGTGGCACGTGTTGGGAGGGAACTTGAGGCCCTCTCTCCTGATCTCTTCTATTTTCTCAGTGAAATATAAAGAAAGGTCATCAGCTGAGAGAGAAGATGATGGGTTTGGATATTTTTTAAAAGGTTTTAAGGAGAAAACTGTAAACTTACATTTGATTGAGAGAAAACTCCAACATGATGAGATAGAACTCAGAAAAAAGTACATAAAATTATCAAAAGTACTAATTCCCCACCCTCTCAGTAAGGAAAAGTACTCTTGGGCACAAACTCATCTTTTCCTGGAATCTGGCCTGGCATGGGCCATTCCCTGTGGAAGAAGGTGACTGAATCCAGAACTTGTTAGATAAACAACATAAAACTGCTTAGAAGCTCAAAAGCTATACTGTTGAAAATATATCATTACTTGGGGTTATTTTATGTTACAACATTACTATAAGTTTTCATATCCCAATGTGACTAACTAGAACATTTTTAAAAGCAGCATTTTATCGGGTGGTGGTTACACAAGTGTTTATCATTTTGTTCTCTACACATTTTTGCATGTGTAAAATATTCATAATAAAAAACCAGCCTTTTAACTCAAATTTTGGTATAATGGATTTACATTAAATGCAAGTTTCTAACATAAAATCTTTAAAGATAGACACTACCATTTTGGCGTTGTTTCTAGGGAAGGTGGCTATTTTTTGTACTTAGGAAGGAAGAGCTTCAGCATGCTTGTAAGACAAAATAATCGAATAACCCTATACTTGGTATTTTCCTGTTCATAGTATCATGTGGGTCACTATATACTCAGGAGTTCTAAATAGTCAAGAAAAGACTAATTTCTGTTGAGAAGAGTTTTGCTAATAAGCATATCTTATTGCATTCTAGTTTCCTGAGATCACCATTTGTCAGATGCCTCGATTAACCAGAAAAGCCTACTTTTCAGTCATGTCAGACAGCAGAGGGTTAACTATGCTAAGATGGTTGAGTCTACCAAATTCATTTCAGGTGTGAAAGTCTATAGGTATAGGCCTGTGGCTTAAAGAGCTTGAAAAATGCAACCCCTTCAAAGTAGTGCTGACTGGAATATACAGAAAGTTCCTAGCCATGATGCATTACAATATTTGGGGATTTGTTTTTTTTTTTTTTTTTTTTTGAAATAAGACACTTTCAATAGAAAAGGCAGCATTTGAATTAGTGACTGGATTAGAGACTGACATATTCAAACACTGATAAAGCAGACATCAGTTAAGATTCAAGTCAGCAACACGTTTCTGGAAATAGATCCCTGAAGGTAGCCAAAGGCCTCAGCCACGCCCCTCCAACACCCACAGTCAGCCCAGCAACAACCACCAGGCCACCATAGGAAGCACGCTGGGCTCAAGCTGGGGTGGTGGGGGGCTGAGGGCTTCAGCCACACACCCTTGACATCTGCATCCAACCCAGCAATGACCGAGCCACTGCTGAAGCCAAGGCCCTTCAGCAGAGAGCAAAACATATTCACTTGGCCCAGTCAGAGATGCTCAAGGAGAATCCAGGAGAAGGTAGAGAAGTTTCAGGCTGTTGCTTCATTCCCAAGGAGAGGAAAGTGTACTGATGCCTGCAATTTACTTTGGAATGCATCAAAAAGGAAAATGAATAGATGAATGAACAGAGGGATAGAGAGATTTAAGATAAATCAAATCTAGCAAAGTGTTAATGGAAGGATCTGGGTGGTATTACAAGTGCTCACATACACTTCTTTCACAGTGTATGATTGAAAACTTTTATAATAAAACATTGGGGAAAGAAGGAAAAGAAAAAAGAAAATAGACCCCTGAAGGATTTTGCCAATTCTTTCTTATTTGGGGTAAATATGATATGATATACACTATTCATGATGGCTATAAATGTTATGTTAAAAATATCTGGGTTCAAATCCTGGCTCCACCACTTATTCATCTGGCCTCCTGTGCCTCAGTTTCCTCAACTGTGAAATGGGGGTAATAATATCTCCCCTCATAGGGCTGTTCTAATATTATCCACATTGATGAATCAACTCAGCAGCCAGCCCAGAGACTGTACTCAATACATGTTGGCTTTTACATCATTAAGATGATGATCAAAACAGTAGCTTTGAAGGAAAACTGCTTCCCAGGCTATAGCCTCATTCAATTAACAGTTGGTGACAATAACCAGAATGTCCCTAAGAGAAGCACTTAGCAGCCAAGAATATTCCAGCTTCATAACGGCTGGGAGGCTCAGGAGATCCAGCACCAAGAGAGCTGAGCCCTGCTCTGGCTGCACTGTTCTTGGAAAGTTTCTGTGCAGTGATGCAGTCTCCAGCATCATTCACTGCAGCTGTGGCCATTTTCCAGCCTTTGTAGTGCTAATGGAGGCAGCAAGCCTGTGCACAACTTCACAGTGGACTCTGGAACCACGCTACCCATCCCCAGGATGCCCCAGGGCTACAGAAGAGACAATACCAGAGGCTCCAGCTTTCAGTGGCCACGCAATTAAGCCTAATAAGGCACGAGGAGCTCCCTGTGGGGCACATAGAGATGCCCACAGTAATTGGCAACAGGCCTCTAGTTCCCCAAGGGCTAAGGATTATGTGTTGGCAGCAGGGAAGGGCCAGAGAAGGGGTCAAGGCCTTGAGGGAGGCCAGACGGAATCACCTATCTTCATGCATAAGTCATGACCAGCTTTGTTGACTCCTCTGAGCTCTCTTGAGTGAGACACAACAAGGCCAATGCCTGGTTTGGGGAAGCAGGCAACAGAGACCTCCTCTGTTCTGGGAAGCTGCTGCTGGCCGGGGATGGCTTGCCTATGCCACTCTGTTGCTCCAATAAAGCTGACCTCAGAGCTCTGGTTCTTGCAGAGGCAAGCAGTAAAAATATGTACATTATGCAGTGTGTGTTCTAATTTACCTGTCACTGAACCCCTCAGCAGAAGGAGTGTACCATTGACAAGAAGGTATGCGTGCTCAAACAGAAATGGGCCTTTACTGAGGAAATAAGAAGGATGAAAGTGTATAACCTGGCAGGGACATTACACCTGGGTCATGAACATTTTTGAAAACAATTGCAGTTCCAAAGTATATATCTGTGTGCGTATACATGTGTACATGTGTGTTTGTCTTTTATTGATGGTTTTCTCTGTGCCAATCAGTATGATAAACACTTTGCATAACTATCTCCTATAATCCTCATACAAGGGCCCTAACAGGTAAATTAGCACTCAGCTTCAAGATGTTAAGTGACGTGCTCAAGGACACACAGCAGGTAGGGTACAGGGTAAATATGTGAAACCTACATCCAAGTCTCTTCTCTTCATACATCACTGATGATTAACTGCCTAGAAGGGTTCACTCAGTGCTCCCCCCACCCCCATTTCCTGGCCTTTGCCCCTCAACTGGATTGATCAGCAACAATGTTGACCCACCCGCCCTTCACTGGGCCCTGTGCTGGGCCCCTTGCACACATTACTGCATTATTAATACATTAGTAGGTGGATATTATCATTTTAACAGACAAGAAAACTCTTGTACTTTCAGCTAGCCTGTTACAGGGGTTTATTAATTCAACATTCTCTTCATCATATTTCTCTCCCAGTGCTGCTTAGTCTCTCCACTAGTGAATACTAGACTCTAGAGACAGAAGACCATAAATAGATATGTCAATTTTGAATATCATTCTCATTTTCAAATAAAAGAAAAAATTCAAATAAGAAATAAACACAAATTATAGTTCCAGTCCTCTTTCTAGTAAACATTATTGAAAGTATATGGAACAAGCTCGAGACAGACTGGATACTAAAGAGTCAGTCTTTCAGACCCAAATCTTTTTTACAGCTTCAGTAACCATTCATTCTGGATTTTCAGGAGCAGCCTCTAGAGTAGTGTTTCTCAAAGGACATGCACATGAGATTCAAAGGGGAACCTCATTCAAATGCAGATTCTGATTCAGCAGACATGGGGTGGGGCCTGCGATTCTGCATTTCAAATAAGCTCCAAAGAAATCATGCTGCCTGCCACAGGTCTGGGACCACATTTTGAGTAGCACAGGACTGGAGGTCCTGTTATCTCCACCACACCATTGAACTATCCCAGAGATGAAACCGTTTCAGCATTTTTACAAGATTCTGGATTCTAAATCCAGAAGTTCTTTTTCCTGGATAATCTCAATATCTGGTCTGGAAAATCTAGCTGTCCTAACCAGGGCATGCCTTGAATGAAATTCTTCACACCACAGTAAACAAAAACACTTGCCTCATTTAAAAGAAGGGAATAAACAAAATTTGATAATATGTGGCAGCCTTCATGATCTTCAGCTTCAACGAAAGCTTGATGAAGCAAATTCAAAATACTCTTCAAGTTACCAGCAGGTATTTTTCATGTCCTAATGATTTTACAATTATGTGGGCAGAAAGTAATACGTATTTGGGGAATAAGACAACTAAATTTTCTGGTGCAGCCAGAAAATTAAAATCATATAGAATAAAAATGAGGAGGAGGAGGAGGATGATAATGATAACAGCAAGTTACCATTTTCTTTTCTTTTCTTTTATTAATATTTTTTTTTTACAATCTATGATGTTGTTGCGGAGCAGTTGGGAGGAAGGGGGAGAGGGGAAGGGGAAGGAAATGGGAGGGAAGAAGGAGGAAGGAGGAGCAGTGGGATTGAAGCCTGCGGCACCCCCCTCATTCCCATAGGGGAGACCAGGGGGCTTCCAGAGGTGCCTTGGTCATTGCTTGGCTGGGTGCAAATGTCAGAGGGGTGTGGCAAAAGCCCTCGCCTCCCACCTCTCCAGCTCGGGAAACTGGGGCTCTTCTTGCTGTGGCTTGGTGGTCATCACTGGGCTGGCTGCGGGTGTGGGGGGAGGTGTGGCCGAAGCCCTCGCCTCCCACCACCCTGGCTCGGGAGAGCCCAGGGTACTTCCTGCAGCAGCTCAGTGGTTGTTAAGGGAGTGGTTGCGCTTGTTGGGGGTGTGTAGCCAAGGCCCTCGGCCCCTGCCCTCAGGACGGGTTGTGGGTGTCAGGGGACATGGCTGAGGCTCCCAGCCCTCCCCTCTTTCTGGCTTGGTAGCCCAGGAGACTTCCGGTCCTTCTAGGTGTTATAGGTGTTCTTTGGTGAAATGAGACCTTTACTAGTTAATATCAAACTTTGTCTCTGGTTGTGGGTACTTTGTTTTTTCTTCCAGTTCTGTGTTGGATTATTTGCTGTTCCCACCACTCACACTCTGCACTGGAACTAATCTGTTGTCCTTTGCTTACTTCTAAAATGGGGAACTTCCTGTGAGGACCAGTATTTGAGCCCCGTGGTTGAGTTAAATTGCTGCTTTGCTGCTGATTCCCTGGGGAAGGCTTTTTGTGTGGCTCAGGTTTTAATGGTTGACTTTTTAGGTACTTCTGGTTTGAGTGAGATCCAGTGCACCTGGGTCATATAGAAACACTGGCCTAGACTTCAGTCTTTTCATCACACTGCACCCCATGCATTTTTATATTCCTGACCAGTCTCCTCTGAGTGGTCCTGCAATGATTGGGGGGCAGATCAGCTGTCCATGCTGTGCCCCAGTTTTCACCCAGTGGGCCTGTCTCCCCCACCGCCCATGCTCCAAAGACTTTGCGTGAAGGGCTGTGCTCCAGTCCCTTGTAGTGACTCACCAGCCTCTGAGTGGTTCCTTTTTTTCAGTTGTGGCTCCTTGCTCCTATGTGGGTCCACGGGAACCCTATTAGTGGTCTTGCTGGCCTGGGGGCCACCAAGGCCCTCTTCTCCCCTGCTGCCTCCAAGCAACTTTATCTGTAGGGCACAGATGGCACAGATGCAGCTTTTGACAGCTCCTGCTCCGTGCACTCAGCAGCTCCAGCCTGGAAATTGCCAAGATTCGAATTGGTCGGAGTGGTTTTTTCTTTCTCTTATTGTGGCTTCTCTTACCTTCATGCACTCCGTAGGTCTCTCCTCCTCTTCACCTGAGCTCTCACTAGCCCCAGCTTGGCTGTCATTGCTTTTTTATAGTTGTAAATTGGTTGATTTGTGGAAGAGAGTGACGCTGGGGACCATCTTGACTAGCAAGTTACTATTTTCAAACAGTTATGTTCCAGGCACATGCTAAGCACTTTTTTTTTTCTCATTTAATCCTCATAACAATTTTATGGTAGAAATATCATTATGTGCATCTTTTAGATTAGAAAACTGAGACTCAGTGATGATAGGTCATTTGCCCAGTTGTTTACTAAATAAAAAAAGTGAGTCTTGAACCCAAGGCTGCCTAGGCCCCAAGCCCCTGCTCTTCATCTTTATGCTAAATGAATTCTTTCATTGCATATGCAGAACAAGCACCTTGCAAGAGTTAAAATTTCATCTACTTCAATGTAAAGATAACTATATCATAAGGCTATATCATATAAACTAAAATCTTTTTAAAAACAAAATTGGAGCTATTGATTTTCTTGATTAAGGACATAAATCAAGTTGATTTAAATCAAATACTCTATATTATAAAGTGAATTGCTCAGGAACAATTTGGATAAATTTACTTTTTATCTCAACAAAGAGTTATCTGTTAATTTCACATACTAAAAGTCTGCACAGATTAAATGCTCCAACCCAGAAAAGATGGGACAGTCTTACAAACCAGGCTAACAATGGCACTATTTCAAAGGCTGGAGATGTCCTCAAAGCAAACAGCAAGCAGCCTAACAGGTGTTAAAGCTCCCCATAGCAGACAGTGCTTGGTTGGGCACATAGAAGGATTCCTAGTCAGATGGCTTCATGGCTTCACAATAGGTGCAATTCACTTTTTGATATTCTTTAATACTTCAGTGGAAACCCAAGGCTAATGAATCTGTGACAGTTCTTGTTAGCTTAGCAAACAGAGAGGCTGGGATTCCCTCTATTTGCATATTATAGTACTAAACATATAAAGTGATTCCCTAGAAAATATGTACTACTGGGAGTAGTATTAGACAACTTATGTCTTAAACAGTACAAAACAATCACATTTGGTCTAATATGCAACAATATCCAGTTCAATAGATTCTACAAATAAAATGCCTCAAACATCTATCATTGGAAAATACAGCTGAATACACACACACACACACACACACACACACACACATACACATAATACACGTAGTGTATATATATACTTATTGTGTACATATACACATATACACTTATTGTGTGTATATACTCTTGTTATATATTTATATATATATCTAAAATATACTATTGTATAGCTATATGATTATGCATATAAATGTACTATATGCAAATTGCTCTCACGTGGAGGATGTCGGGGAAACATCCACGTCATAGTTAACTGTTCTGTCCGTTTTCTCTCTGTCAAGAGGGTATTTAATTTTGGTGGATCGCCAGACCTGCAGTGCTAATACACCGTTCCCATGAGGAACTGTTGGATTTCTTGGATCCACCTGCCACAATTTTTAATGTTCTCTCAGTGTTCAGAAAGAATTCTTCAAGTTGGTTTTATAAATAATTCACTTGGCTTTTGTCAGAGTTTATTTTGTTATTCAATCTCTATAGTGGGTTTTAAAATTTTGTAGTCATTTTTTGTTTTATGAATGCAATAATCGTGCAAGTCTTTATGATGATACTAATTAGGATATTTTTTAAAGTCCTGCTTCTCATATTATCTTTGTTTTTTCTATGGTCATTGGCTTTTCTGGTCCATCAGCGGACACTCTTTGGCTATGGACCTCCCTCACATGTCCAGTGATTCTTCCTTGCTTGTTAATATTCATAATTAAAGATCTATATGAGTGAGTACTGGCAGCCTGATGAGCCACCTCAGTAATTTTTAAGATCTTGCCTTGATTTCCTTGGGCATCTCCTCCTAAGTGAATGCTGCTGAGAGCTGTAGGCAGCCTTGCCCTAGAGTTAGTGAGAAATAAATAAAAAATTAATAAAGACTTCAGTTCAGGGGAGGAACAGGGATGGAAGGCTAAGCACCCCCTTTGGTAGAGGGCAATGGCTCTGGGGGTACAGGGCAACCCAGTCCAAAATTAGTTACACTTGTGCCCACTCACAGGGCACCTTGGGGAAGATCCTGCATAGCAGCTCTGAGGACGGGGCTGGGGCCTATGCTCTGACCTTCCTCTGAGCCCCTGCTACCCCTGAGTCTGGGGATTCTTCCAGAGTTTCTCAGCATGCCTGCTTCCTGCTTGTGGTGGTCTGTGGTCTCCTAACTTCTGAATACTCTTTCTGGAAAACAAACTCTGTCTTCTAGAAACTTCTCTAATTATGCATCTATTATTCGTATCCTCCCTGTTTTCAGTGAGATTGTGCATTTTGACTTATTTTTATACTTATTTTGATCATTTTGATGGAATTTTGGGAGGGGAGCAAGGTAAATACATGGACTCTTCACCATCATGATTTAAAAATCCCAATTCATTTACAAATATGTTAATATATGTATCTGTGTATAGTATATACATATGCATACATACATGTTGTGTGTGTGTGTGTGTGTGTTTGTGTGACTAGAAAGAAATAAACCAAAATATTAACTATGTTAATCTATGGGTTATAGGCTTAAGAATGACATTATTTTCTTCTTTTTACTCATATATTTCCCAAGTTATCTACCACAACTACACACACACACATACACACACACACACACACACACACACACACACACACACACACAGATTTTTTGGGGGTCTTGCAATTTTTTTTTTAACTTCTCAATATACATTGTGGTCTTGCAATTTTTTAAATAAATTCCTGTATCATAAAATTTATCATTTTAAAGTGTACAATTCAGTAGTTTTTAGTATATTCAGAGTTGTGCAACCATCACCACAAACAATTTTAGAACATTTTTATTACCCCGAAAAGAAACTTATACCAATTAGCAGTAACACCCCAGTCCCGTCCTTCTCTAGCCCTTAGCAACCACAATCTTTCTGTAGCTTTGTAGATTCTATAGATCACTAATCTATCTATACATTTGTCTATTCTTGATATTTCATATAAATGGAACCATACAGCACGTGGTGTTTTGTGTCTGACTTCTTTCACTCAACACAATGCTTCCAAGGTCCCTCCATGTTGTAGCATGTATCAGTACTTTATTCCTTTTTATGACTGAATATGTTCTATTGTATAGATATATCACATTTTATTTATCCATTCATCAACTGATGGACATTTGGGTTGTTTCTATTTTTTGGCTATTGTGAACAATGTTGCTATGAACTTCATGTAGAAATTATGTGCTATTTTTGTAATTAAAAAATACTGCTCTAAAAATTACAAAATTATATTTTCAGAAATAGCCTATAAGTCAAAATTTTCACTAATTTAGACAGGTTTTGCTCCTACTACTCTAAAATATATGTTTTTATTATACTCTTAAATCTGTCCAATACCTGCAAATACTTGGATAGAATAAATTAACTAGGAATAAGCAGATATTCTTGCATTAACTGGTGGTCAACTAATCAACTTTCTTTTCAACATAGTGAGGGTACAGTGATGTATGTTAACAATCTGTATGGTATTTACAACCATTATTTTAGAACAGTAGCCTTTCCTTTTAAGATTATCACCTTAGAATACATTTCATCCTGTCACATGCAACATTCAGAAAACAATACTTTGCGCACTGAATTAAAACCTGCCCAGGCCATGAAAAGAGAAAAAAAATCTATTTTGCTGCCCACTCATAGAGTGCAACCTTTAGAAAGGGATTATTTCCATTACATTTTCATCAGGGACTGGCAAAGAAAAGTATATCATGTTATTACAGAGCCTGGAAATGTAATGACTTACAGGTTGCTAGGCAACACCACAATGTTAAAGGCCCCAGTATCTGTGATCTCTAGAGACACTCTCAAATTTCATTAAAACCTGCTCATAACCATTACACAAAAGGTCCAGTGGAGTTCATAAGTAGGCTTGGTTTCTTGACATAAAAATGAAGGAATTAAAAAAAAAGCAAGTGGCATCAAAACTTTTGTAGTATTAAAACAAAATATTTTGGAGACCCAATTAATGAAATCTATAATGTTTTTAGAGGTGTTTCATAGAAAGAAAGCAAGTGCTATCAGCTTAAAGTAAATAAAAGTATTTAATATCCTGAAAAAATTATAGTGGGTGGAACTTTGAGGCTTCCTTTGAAGAAGGGATAAATACGTTGTGTGCATAAATCAGAAGGGAAGACAGTGGTTATTTGAAATAGAGCCCCAATCATTACTGGCATTAAGGAGGGTCATGACTGCAGCCTGCTTTCTACTGAAACAGGAAATCATGGTGCCATGGGAAGTAGTTCTCAGGGATACTTTCAAAACATTTCCTTTAGCATTGATGTTGGAAAACGCTAGTAACTGAAACAGAAAAAGTTAGGAGAGGCCTCAATAGCAATTTCATGTGTATCACTGAGACACTGATCTAGGATGTGTAGCTCAACTGCCTAAGATGCCAGTGAGACCTGACTTCTCACTGGCGCCCATGTGCGCCACCTGCCCTCTTCCTTCCATCGCTTCAAGGTCCAAAGCAGAACTAGGAAGATCACATGGTTAGCTCAGCCTTACTCATCAGACCAAGATGCCAAAATATTTTTTAAAAATCAAAGTAAGTGCCCACTTATATTAATTAGAAGGATTGTTTATTGTGATGCTTGATTTTAAAGGCAAATTATTAGACAGAAACTATGCCTGCATGTGGGATCATACGTTTGCTATGCTAAACAAGTGGTTACAGAGTGGCAGAGGGTCCTTACTACCTAAATACTTATTTCCAGTACTCAAGTCCCCAGGAACTCTGACTTGGGAAGCCCAAGTCCTTAGGGCATGAACAAGTTCACCGATAAATTAATGGGTGGTTGGCTCTCAAGAGCTCACACAAAAGTGAAGAAAAAATTCAAATCCTGGAAAAGATGTGAGATTTCATAAAATCAGTGCCAGTGAGGTGGAGAAAATCACACTCAAAGCCTTGACGAGCATGGGTCTGACAGATAAACAAGAAGACTGGAGATAAACAGGTGAAAATCTCTTCAAGGATGAAGACAGGACAGGCAATCCAAAAGAAAATACAAACTTGAATGGCAATGGAAAACTGATGAAGATCTTAAATAGTTTTGCAAAGAAGACCCACTGTTATGACAGTGTTGGGAAGGCTAAATATGAAAGATGTTATAATGTGCCGTCATGCAATTTTGATCATATGAAAAGTTACACACAGAAAAGTCTAGAATCAGTGGTAGAGCCCCAAGTGATAGAGTGAAAAGGTCCGCCTATAAGCCTTTTTGGTGGGGTTCAGGTGGGAAGCACATGCTCAGAGTAAGGATGCCCCTCTGCTGGCTCTCATGGGCAGAGAGGTGTGGGAACACAGCGCTCTGGGCGGGATCACCTCTGCTCTGGCTGGAGTCAGGAGTCCCAGAACTCTGAGGGCTCCAGCAAGGTCCCTGCTTCTCACATACATTTTCATCTCTCCTGCCTGCCTGGGACAGTCAGGCCCAATCTCATTATGCAAGGTTATGTCAGTCCCTGCATAGAGCCCAGGTCTCCCAGGTCAGCCCTCTTCTGCTGGGCTCTCATCCCCATTCTGACTCCCATGTTCACCCCTCCTCTTGACTCCCTTCCGTTGTGCCCTTGGAACAGCCAGCAGCAAGATTTTCTATCTCCTGAATCTCTTCCAAGTACGCTGCCATCACTTTTTTGCTCTAATTGAAACTGGGCTTTCCCATGATGATACATTTCCCTTGCATGTGTCTCTCATATCCCCTGAACCTCTGGGGCCTGGAAGTGGCTCCCTGGTTCTCACTGCCGCTTCCTGACCATTCTCTACCCCTCCTCCATAAATCACCCCACCCCCACTCCAGCATTAAACCTAATGTCACCAGAGAATACCATCTGCTACTCCTGCCTGTTGTAGTTATCTGTGGACCACTGGGTCACCCACACTCCCAGCCCCCAGGTCACTGTCCTTGTCCTCAACATCATTCCTGTCATAACACTTAGTAATTTCAACGTCCACAGACACGATCCTTCTTTGGCTTTCACTCCAGGGATCTTGTCCTCCTTCACATTTGAGACACTCGTTCCCACATTTTTTGTTTTTCTAGATCTGGTCATCACCATTAACTGGCAACCCTCTAGAATGTACACTCGAGCATCTCACACTCTGACCATCACCTCCAACCATTCTCTCTAGTCCAGACCTCTCTCACTTGGAATTCCAGGCCTGTAGATCCCACTGCTAATCTGACATTCCCAGTTGGACGTGTGACAGATTTCTCAAACACAACATGTTCAAAACTAAGCTCCTGATTTCCTCTCTCGCCCCAGATTGGCTCCTCCTACGGTTTTAGCCATCTCAGTTTTGACTTAGGCCAATATTGGAGTCATCTTTGACCATTCTCTTTGTCTCACAGCCTCCATTCAATATGTCAGCAAATTCTATTGGTTCTACTTTTTAAGACATATCTAAAATACGGAGACTTTTTACCCCCTCCAGGTCACGATCAAGACTTTCCTGGACATACAGGAGCTTCCCGACATACATCTCTTATCCTTCACGCTCTTCAATGACAGTTCTCAGTGCACCAACCAGATTGCCTCATCCTTCTGCTCAATACCCTCCAAAGGCTCCCATCCCACTCAGGATAAAGGCCAGCCCTCACAAGGGCTTACAGGGCCTTCGTGACCTCCTCCCTATTGCCTTTCTTACATCCTAGTGCCTCCTCCTTGCTTATTTTGCCCTGGACACATGGGCTTCTTTGAAGTTCCTAGAACATGCCATGTACATACCTGCCTTGCAGCCTTGGCAATTGCTGGTCCCCTGCCTAGCATGCTCTGCTTCAAATACTCTCCTGGCTCCTTCCTCCATTTCCTTCAGGTCTTTACTCAGATGTCATCTCAGTGGGGCCTTCCCTGGCCACATTATCTAAAAGTTGCAAATGCCCCACTGTATATTTTATTTCCCTTTCCTTCTATATTTTTCTTTTTTGTGCTTTTACTATCTAAATACAACAAAGCTTCTTAATAAATGTGGCTATCATCTCACTCTCCACAGTAAGCTCCACTAGAGCAGGGAGTTTTGTCTGTTTCATTCACTGCTGACCCAGCATTTAGAACAATGTCTGCCACAGAGTAAGCAGTCAGTAAGAACTGGCTGAGTGAGTGCTTACTCTGCCTTACTAAAGATTTTTTCTGTGTAGTATGGCAAAACATTACATAACCCTTTATGTAATGGTGTTAAAGACAAATTTATTTGGTAAATTTTAGTTTCATTTTTTGAGATCAAACCTCAACCAAACATTTTGTCACTATCTACACCAAAATTGTTAGGTGGCCAGCTTAAATGAACCTAAATTAAGTGGTTAATTTTCCATATCAGTTATTCTGGAACAAAATGGAACTTCAGTGTTAAAATCATATACCTAAACCTGGTCAAGTATTTCTGTTTACTGAATTCAAAACACTAGCTTACAAAAAACCAAGAAAAGGTTATATACCATACCATTAAATTCAACTGTCTTAACGGCTTGAATTTAAAACACTCTCTCAAATAGTTTAAATATCAACTGAAATATTTTTCATCTCTAGCTTTTTCTGTGATTCCTTAAAAACGGAAAACCTGAAACCCAAATCTGGTTCTTCGCATAATATACTTGTATAGCCTATGTACTTAAAAGCAATCCTTCTAAAGAAAGAAAGATATTCCTATGAATATAATATAGATATTAGTTAATTGTTTCTTTCATTGGATGGAATTCATTTCTTAAAATGAATATAGATTATATAAATAAAAATTATATATTTAAAATATTATTTTAAAAAACAAAAATTAGAAACATTTAATGTAGGTGTTCATAAGGAAAGGGCCTCCAGAACAATTTTTGTTGCTGTATGCAACCACAAGGAAGTATTTTTCAAACATGTTCATCCTAATACTTAACATGTTTTAAATGCTCCAAAATATGTCATTAAAGAAGTCCCAAATTACCAAGAGAATCTTTTGCTTTAAGAACTTGTCAGTGTGGGGAAAAGGACTATTCACACAGTGCCAATGTATCTCTGCAAGGATTACTTAGGAATTGCAAGGGACACATGCACCTGTATGATGGAAAGATGTGGCACACATCCCTTTACGAAACAATCAAACTTCACACCACCAAAAGTGGGCAGCCTGGCATCCTATGCTTCCTAATGTGAAGGTCCACTACCAATAAGATATTCTGATCCAAAATGTCACGAAGAGACAATCATACTATTCCAGAGCCTGGGACATTCTACAAGACAACTGACTCAGGCTTTCAAAAAGTCAGTTTCAATAGGAAAAAAAAAAAAGCAGAATGTCTCTTCTAGATTAAAAGAGACAAGAAAACAATTAAATTCAGTATGTGAGCCTTGGTTGGAATGTGGCTAAAAAAAAAAAAAAAAAAAACTATTAAAGTCACTTTCTGACAACTAGGGAAAATTAAATATAAACTAGATATTAATGATATTATGACATTGTTAATTTTATTGGGTATGATAATGGTATTGTGGGCCTAGTGCCATGATGTCTTCCCTTTTGTATGATTTGGAAAACACACATACGCACACACACAGAAATATGGTAAAATGATAATTCTGATAACAATTCTTGATGACACAGGTGTTCATCCTACTATTCTTTCAACTCTTCTATGGTTTTGAAACTTTATATAATGAAAAGGAAAATAAAAGTATCATCAGTGGCAATGAGATCTTGAAATAAGAGAAGGCTCTATAGAAAAAGTAGGGAACAAATTTTATTTGCCAAAATTACAGGAAGAGGGCACTGGGAGCTGAATCTCTTGAGAAAAGAAGTCACAACAGAAGGAAAATTATGCTGCCCAGGGGCTACAAACATCAGATTGAGAAAAAGGAAGGGAAGGCAAGCAGCCTAGCTGTGAGGAGCCTCCATGTGAGGAGAGGGGGAAGGAGCTGGCGTGTGTAGTAAATGTGAGGGAAAGAGACATGTGCAGAGTGCATTGAAGGAGGTATTTTCTGTCACATGCACATCCTCAGGATACCTGTGGTTAAAGATCCACATATTTCCTCCAGACTCCTGAGATGGGCTGTTATTTCACTGACAGCAACACGGAAGTTCTAAGAGGAATTAGCTATAGATGACTCTATTCCACTAGCTATTTGCTTCCTGAATCTGTCTTGCTCGAATTCTCAAGAATGTCTCCTTAGGGAATTAAGCAAAAATTCGAGACAAGATATTTCTTTTTTGTTGTTGGAAAGATTCAACCAAATCATTCAAAGAGTTCCCAAATTAACTTGCCAACCCTACAGTAATCACTGGCAGAGAACACTTTTCTGGTGTAACTACAAATGCGTGTGTATGGATTCAAGGAAAGCTTTCTCTCGGAGTTTCAGGAAAATCTTCTAAGGATCAGATTTCATAAAAATTAATTCCATTTACTTTATACTCATTTGGGAACACAGTGTTTCTCTTAAAAATTTCATGGTTTCACACCAATCCCCATTCTTTGTTCCTTAAGAAAATATGTCAATTATATATATCACCATGAATTTATATAAATATAATAGAAATATTCTGCATATTTATACATAAAGTATTATTTTCTTAGATATATAAAACATTAGGGTGAAAGTAACCTTAGAGATCATTTACTCTAGGTTCCTTCTACAAGTTGAAGAGATTGAACAACATGGAGGCAAAATGACTCACGAAATTTCACAATTATCAAGGCATAATGAGGGCTAGAATCAGCCTGATACCTGCCTTTCTATGGTAATAAGAGCACATGTGCTTGGTCAGGCATACAGGACTAAAGAAATATAGAAATTGTGCTTATTTCCATTAAGAGGTGCCTTTATCTCTACATATAAGTTTACATAAGCTTGGCAAAAATCCTATAAAGAATAAATCAGCTGCATCTAGTTGTAAGTTCAACTTGATTCTACTTTCTTTGGGTTATTAGAAACACAGAATTGAATTCAGATATATTTAACTCAACTACCCTGCACTAAGTAAAAGTTATTGTTTACCCCAGAACACTGTAAAAATGAAAATGTATGATGGTATTTCAGAAAGTCCATGGAAAAATAGAATTAAAAGATACTATGAATTTTCCCATGAACTTTTTGAAGACCTCTAATACATCTAACTCAAGGTGAGGATTACATTTTTTGACTATATGTTAAAAACTGTCTAATTTGTATCATTTTGGGGGTGAATAAAACAACACTGAAATGAAAACTAAAGGAGTCAAGAACAGAAGGTCTTAACCGGGAGAAAAATAAGATAGGAGGACGAGAGGCATCATTTTGCCTTTCTGTTATGCTTCATGGAATACTTTACTATTCTAGTAGAAATTAGGTCCCTTCTGAATCTAAATTCTGTAACTCAACCTGGTCCTAAAATAGAAAAAGAACTCAGAATTCCTGGTTTCCTCATCTGGTCTCTCTAAAGCTTTAAAGACTCTGCATGAAGAAATGCTATGTTACACCCATTTTCAGCCACAGAACATAATATCCATTCTCATGTGGGATGAAAAAGACCAGGTGACCTATATGAGAATTTGAAGGCCACAGGGTAAAACACCTCCAAGAAATGGATATAATAAATAATAAGTCTTTACTAATACCCATCTTCAGAGAGTGATCCCAAATTGCACTCCTGCCACCTCTGCTGAACCCGGTAGATGGGTGGGAGGATGACAGGGAGTTTGCATTGTCAGCATGTTACAATCACCCTTTTGGATCATTTTTGTGCTTTGAGTAGTCAACTGCTTATGTTTAAGCCACTTTTAGGTACAGAAGAAGTTTGTGGTAGTTCATGTGTAGTCAATTTTTTGAGTGGCAGAGTAAGCCAGCAGAGACAAGTAGCTAATCTACTATTATTACCCTGGGAAAACTCCCACTGATATCAAGTTTAAGGAACAGGCAAACTTGGGAGATATTTGAAGGATTTCTGTCATATTTTTAAAGCTAGAGCACAAAGTATAATTATGAAACCTCCCAACTTCCTGGTATAACACAATAGATAATTAAATTGTTAGATTTCCCCAACATCCTCTGGATGTTCTAAATACAGACTAAACAAGGAAGAGCACCCTAGGGGCAAAACCCATCCCAACTTCATTAGCAGAAATTAAACATCTTTTTTTAATTTGTTAGTGAAAAGTTGTAATTTTAGAAAGTTTCTATCATAAGATTCGGACTTTAAACAGAAATGTCAAGAATTCAGGGCCTATTTTGTGAATCATATGAAGGGATGTGCCACATTATTGTGACTCTCTAATTACCACGGTTAACCAGCCATTGACATGCTCATTACCTGGCCTTGTAAATCACGGGGCCAAGCATATTTCAGGGTTGCCCTGTCTGATTCCACTCAGGCTCACTTAGCTTTGGGGACAGGAGGACACTCCTCCCTCGGCTGAAAAAGAGATGGCCTCACCAGCTTAGAACACTCTTCTGATTAGATGTGCTCCTGGTGGGAGGGTGCACGTAATGAATGTCCTTAGAGGTAGGTCCTCGAAGAGCTTGTCTTTCCCTCTTCAGCTTCTCACAATCAAGAGAATGCATTTACCTGCCCTCTTTAATCCAATTCCTGTTGCCTGGTAATGCATCTAGACTGCCCATTTCTCTGTGGGACCTGGTTCCTCTGGTCCACTGAGCTGAGCTTGAGAGGCAGGTCTCTTCAAAGTCCCAGGAAATCTTGCTAGCATTCCTCATATCACTCAAGGTCCTGTCCTGCATCCATCTGATTATCCAATCTCATCCATGCCTCAGAAACTTGGCCGGGATACTGTGAAGAAGACTGAAGCATCAGACTGTAGACCAACTGAATGCCTTTTAAGGTCCTTCTAAGTCTTACCTATGAGTCTATAAAGCACTCAAATGAGCTCACAATATGGACTGAAGAGCAAAAATGAACAATTGCCATAACAAAATTGTTATACATTATGGACACTTCTTATTCTGCTTAGTAGATACTTACTAATACCTATTCCACGCCAGGTAGCATGGAAAAGCTTTACTTCACAGTAAAGATAACCAGAATTCAGTTGAGATGTTGTCACCACCCTTTTGTTTGAGACCAGAATTTCCTAATTTCAACCATAATGTCCAAACTCCAAATGCTATTAAAACTCATGTTTGGTAGCCTCTGGCTTTTCCTGGCCCATTTCTTATGTCTCCACAACCCGGCTCCATGGATTTCTGGGCTTTTGTTCAGGATGTGCTTCTTCCTGCTCCAAGTGTGGAATACTGACACCTCCTTTAACACTCAGTTCAAAACATCGTGTCCTTGCCAACTTCTTCCCCAAAGGGAATGTTCCTGGGGAACTTTGCTGGCTCTCTCACTGTAGCACTGATTGCCTTCTGCTTTGTAATGTGTGCATCCCCCCAGTTAGAGATCCTTGAGGGCAGGGAGCAGGAAGATCATATCATGTCTTACTGTCTTAGTATTCCCAATGCAGTGCTTTGCACATAGTAATAAATCTATGACTTATTTTTCCATGAATAAAAAAATGAATTGCTCAGGTGCCTTCCAGATCAAAATTCAGTCAAATTCACTCAATGAATGCCTGAAGAATCTAGGTCAGTACCAGGCAGAACAGCAGAAAGGGAGCCAGCTACTTGGAAAGACCATGGGCTAGGGGCAAGACAACTTGCATTTGGTACCAGCTCTGCCTCTTCCTAGTTGATGGCCTTGGGAACATTACTTAAACCCATTGAGCCTTAGTTTTTAACCTGTAAAATGGGAATTATCACTGGAGCTGATCTCCAGGTTTGCTGTAACAATAAAATGAGATAATGCACCAAAAGACCTTAACATAGGGACCAGCACACAATAGTAACCAACATCTGATGGCCAACCATCTTTTATGTGTCAGACACTGTAACACGCTGAAAATACAGTGAGGAACAAAACCACACTACTATCCTGGTATGAGGGTTATGTAAAGATGAGACCAGAAAAGCCAACAGTTACAAAATAATGGCTGCCACAGAGTTAAGGATAGGGAGGAGCAGGACAAAGAGGAAGAAGGAGTAACTCAGTCCAGAAGTGTCACACTACTCACTGGGTAATCCGCTGCTATTTCTTTCCAAAAGTATTAAACTCAGTATCAGTTGTGGCAAGTTCAAGGCTACAGCTGAGCTGACCAGGGCCCCCAGAATCTCTGTGTATTTCATAAAACTTTAACCCAACATTGGCTGACCCAGGGGTAATTTAGAAAGCTTTCAGAAGATTTCAAAGCATTTACCACAGATGGTTGGCCTGTAAACATTACGAGCATTCTTGAACAGCTAAATTAGAGACAGCAAGGGGCTACAGTGACTTGCAGAGATCTCCTCCACGAGACAGTAGGAAACTGTATTTTGACTCTTGGGATGGTCCACACTGTTTTTCTTGTTAAGCAAACAAACAGTTGTAATTTCAACCCCGAGCATTTTTGCATCTTATTTTTCTAAATACCACATGAAAAAGTTCCACAGTTCCTCGGAGGAATGGCCGATTCCAGGGCTGAGGCAGTAATACAAGATGAGCCTGGAATAACACATTATGACAGAAAGTGCTCAAAAAAAATAGGGGCATGTCAAAAGACACAGCAAACATCCAGAAAGGGTTCCCACTGACCAAATCTGGGACAGCAGTGAATTGCAATCCACTGAATAAAAGAAAAATCCATGAGTCAATGCTGAAAATAACAAGGAGATAAGTAAAGAAAACACAAATGGGGCAGAAAAGGTGTAATAACCCAAATGTCCATCAATGAATGAAAAGATTTTTTAAAAATACAATTTATACATATAATGGAATATTATTCAGCCTTAAAAAGGAAGGAAATTCTGACACATGCCGCAACATGAATGAACCTTAAAGACACCACGTTTAGTGAAATAAACCAGTCATAAAAGGAAAAATACTGTAGGATTCCACTTACATGAGATACCCAAAGCAGTCAAATTCACAGAGACTGAAAGTAGAATGGTGGTTACCAGGGGCTGGGGGATGGAGGAATGTGGAGCTAGTGTATAATAGGTACAGAATTCCAGTTAGGGAAGATGTAAAAGTTGTGGAGATAGAACGTGGTGGTGGTTGCACAACAACGTTAATGTACTTAACGCCGCTGAACTGTACACTTAAAAATGGTTAAAAAGGTAAATTTTATGTTATGTACATTATACCACAGTAAAAAAGAGAATGAGCAGCACCAGGATCTACTTCTGTGTTCACATACACAGGTAAAAGTAACTTGTATTCAACTTGTCTTCTACCAACAAAATCTACCTGGCCCTATCTGGCAGGTCAGACACTATACAGAAATCATTTCCAGCAGAAAAATAAACTAAGAGATGGTGGAATCTGACTGTTTGGAATAAACTGGGTCTAATTTGTTTTATGTATGACTATTTTGATAAGTGTTTTAGAAAATTACATAATTTATTTCCAAAGACAGGTCCATAATATCTTATCTATAATTCTGAAACCTAGAAAGCTCTGAAAATCAGAATTTTTTTCCTAAGTTTGATTCAAAAACATATTTGGTAGCAAAACCTGACATGAACCCACAAGGACCCATGTTTAGCCTTTATCTACCTCACTTTGTGTGAACATTCATATATTTTGCTGCAGAAATATTTCTGTGCTTGATGACAGCACTGCCTGAGTGTCTCCTATGGGTATCATATATGACATGGTATAGTTGTCATGCCAAAAAGATCTGAAAATTCTGAATTCCAAAAAATCTGATGCTGAGTTTCAAAGAAGAGATTGTGAATCTCTACAAAATTAACCATATGGGATATTAAACCAATATTTCCCAAGCTTTTGTCATTCTCTCCCAAACTCACAGTTTTGCCATATCTACTTATCACTTGTATTATTACATTCTCTACTACCTGACTTGAGATTGACTCACCTTTTTTCTTTAAGTGAAATAATTTTTAAAGAAATACCTTATCTCCACTGTAAAGGGTGAGGGTCTGAGAGGTCTGCTGCTAAAAAGGGAGATTCTGAAGGATTAGAGAGGTGTTGAAGACACAGTAGTACCAAACCGAGACCTTTGCTTTGAATAATGAGAAAAATCAAGAGAAAATTGAAATGGAAATAATTGCATTACTACATAATCCAATGTCATCTAGTGCTAGGCTGGCATACCATCTCCAAACCTACTGTCCTCAGAAGTATTCAACCTACTCTTGGGAAACTGGCCTAGATCATGTCGTCATCCTGTCACTCAGGTAATAACTCCACTGGGACAGTAAGGCTTGTTTGGAGGCAGGGTAGACATGATTGTACAAAAGCATAATATAACAGCAAGGAGGGTAAATCTCTTTATCTCCCTTCTAGGTCTGTCACTCATCACCTGCCATGTAGATTCAGCTGGGTCACTCGCTGCAACTGTCTACTTATCAAAGTGTCACAAAAGTCATCTTGAGTATAACTCTTCGGAGCACCCATAGCCTCCATATGCTAAAGGACACCTCAAGATAATAGGATCTAGAAGTGCATAGAAACTGACAAACCACAAGATGACAGACTAACAAGACCTCCATTCTTCATTAACTTTAACACTAGATACTGGCCTCCAAAATCAGCAGAATAAGATTTATTATAGGAAGAAAATAAGTCAGTCTTCAAAAGTACTTTCTAAAAGACATCACCTATACACATCAAAAAAAAATAAAATAAAATAAAAAATAGGGCAGAGAGAAAGTTTTTCCTTATAGTAAAATGCTGGGAGTTAGAAATGTTGGGAGTTAGAAAATCTCCATATTGCAACCATTACAAAATTAAAATAATAAGCACACATTGATTAAACCAAGTGATCAAAATTAACGTCACAAGTAAGGAGCAAACAAATAATCATAAGCCTCAAGGTGTGGCAGATTCAGAAGGACCAATATCACTTCTGGGGTATTCATGAATCTCATCATGAGGAAACAACAGACAGCAAAACTGAAGGAAATACTACAAAATACCCAGCCTATATTGCTTAAAAAGTCATGAAACACAAAGAAAGGCTGCAAGACTATTCCAAATTAAAGACACATGTCAGCTAAAATACATAATCCTGAACAGTATCCTATACCAGAAAAAAAGCTATAAAATTTATTGGGACAGAATTGGAATATAGATGGGAGATTAGTAAAATAATTGTATCAAGGTCAAATTTCCTGATTTTGATTATTATAGTTAAGAGAATACCCTTTTTTTCCCCCAGGAAATACAGTTGATCTGTATCAACAGATTCAACCAACCGCAGATAGAAAATATTTGAAAAAATAAAACTATAAAAAAAATACAGATTAAAAAATAATGCAGCATAACTACTATGTACATAACATTTACACTGTATTAGGTATTATACGTAATGTAGAGATGATTTAAAGTATACGGTAGGATATGCAAGGGACTTGAGCATCACCAACTTTAGTTTCCACGGGGAGAGTGCTGGAACCAACATCCTGCAGACACCAAGGGACGACTGTACATACTTACATATTAAGGAGTATGGAGGCGAAGTGTCTCTAATCTATTCTCAAACAGTTCAGAAAAATATGTGTACATGCAGATGGATAGAACATGATAAATGTTAACAATAGGTGACTATGGCAAAAAGTAACTGGGAGTTCTTTTAGTACCTTTGCAACTTTTCCGGAAATTTGAAATTAGGTCCAAGAAACAACGACTTCCATTGAAGTCACCCTCCATACCTCCAGTTTCTGTGTGGACTCACCATTCTTCTGAGAATCCTCAACAGAAGCTTCTGCTCCTTCGGGTCCTCCTTGGATGCCAATACATGAGCAAAACTTTGCACATTTTCAGGAGACAGGCTGTCTGGGTTTTCCCCTCCATACAGCTGAACCAGTATAGACAGACACTTGGATGAAACCTCAAAAACTTCAGGATCCTCATTAGGAAGCTGAAAATTAACAAACAGGACTATTTAAATGTCATTGAGGATGGTATTGTCATTCCTCAAGAAATACAGTAAAATTTTGCTTAATGATGGCAGCATCAGTCTGAGTACAAAGTTTGACTAATTGAATATTTTTTGAATGCATCTTTTTCAAAATGTATACAATTGCCCAAACAAAGCTAACAGCACAAAATCAGAAGATGGTCCTGCAGTCCTTTCTTTAATACATAGAAAAGAATGGCTTGCGAAAACGATTACATTGCATAATGTAGAATACACTAATTATCCTGATTTGAGCACCACATATTGCACACACAGGTATTTATATTCAACTCCGTACCCCAAAGACACGTACAATCAATTACGTTTCAATTTTTAAAAAAAGGAAAATATTCATATCAGTAGAGCTATAAGCAATATGAAAATAAAGAGTGGTCTACAACTAGCAAAGGATCAACATACATTTTATATACCTATCTAATATATGCAAATATATACACTTATGAGGGGGTGGTGTCACTTGGTATGGAAATAGATTGATTTTTCAGAGAGACATTCTTTTACATTCTTGTTTACTAGTAACTTGTTTAGGAAAAATCTTCGTCCTAGAGGACATTAAGGAATACTTAGGCCTCATCTGTGTCCAAATCATTAATGACTAAACAGATGAAAAAGAAAGCATTGTTTCTATATGCATTAAAAAGTATAATATAAAATAATTATACCATAAACATTTCAATCTTTTAATTTTTAAAGTTTACTTTATTTAGAACAGCTTTTTTGATGTATTATTTCTATACTTGTATCATACAATCCACCCAAAGTATACAATTCAGTGGTTTTTAATATATTCTCAGAGTCATGCTACCATCACCACAATCAATTGTAGAATATTTTCAGCACCCCCATAACCCTTTAGTAGTCACCTTGACATCCACCCCTCTGCCCCCCATGCTGATCTCCTTTCTGTCTGTAGGGATTTGCCTATTCTGGACATTTCAAATACATGAAATCATAACAAAATGTGATCCTTTGTGACTGGCTTCTTTCACTTAGCATGACGTTTTCAAGGTTCACCAATGTTGTAGCATGTATCAGTACTTCATTTCTTTCTCTTGCCTAGTAACATTCTGTTGGATAATATACCACATTTTGTTTATCTATTTACCAGCTGATGGATATTTGAGATGTTTTCACTTTTTGGCTATTATGAATAATGCTGCTATGAACATTTGTGAAACAGTTTTTGCGTGGACATGTGTTTTTGTTTCTTTTGGGTCACATGGTAACTCTATGTTTAACCTTTTGATGATCTGCCAGACTTTTTCCAAAGCTGCCATTCACACCAGCAATGTGTGAGTTCTAGTTTCCCCACATCCTCAACAACACTCGTTATTATCTGTCTTTTTATTTACAGCCATCCTAGTAGGTGTGGAATGCTAACACATGCTGGTTATCATTTGTACTTCCCTGATGGATAATGATGTTGAGTATATTTTCATATGCTTATTGATCATTTGTATATCTTCTTTGGAGAAATGTCTGTGCAGACCCCTTGCCCATTTTTTAATCAGGTCGTTTGTCTTTTTATGATTGAGTTCTAAGAGTTCTTCATATATTTTAAATAGAAGTTCCTTAGCAGATACATGATTTTCAAAATCTTTTTTCCTTTAGGTGGGTTGTCTTTTTGCTTTCTTGATATTGTCCATTGAAGCACAAAATAATTTTGATGAAGTCTAATTTATCTGGTTTTTATTTCTTAGGTATATGCATGATTTTGGTGACATATCTAAGAAACCATTGCCTACTCCGAGGTCATAAAGATTATGCCTAAGTTTTCTTCTAAGAATTTTATAGTTTTAGCTCTTATACTGAGGTTCTTTGATTCATTTTGTGTTAATTTTTGTATATGGTATAAGCAGGGGTCCAACTTCATTCTTCTGTAGGTGAATTAACCTTTTATTTTGAAATAATATTTGCAGGTTCACATGCAGTTATAAGAAACAATACAGAGAGATTCCATATATACTTCGCCCAGTTTCCCCAATGGAAACATCTTATATAATAACTAGAGTACAATATCACAACCTGGAAATTAACCTTGATACAGTCATCATCAACTTTATTCCTATTTTATTAATTGTATATGTATTTGTGTGTGTGTGCGTGCACGTGTATTTAGTTCTGTGCAATTGTATCATGTGTAGATTTGGTGGAAACCACCATCAAGATACAGAAGAGTTCCATCATCAAGATCCCTTTTATAGTAACAGCCAACCCTCTCCCTCCACCATCCTTAGTCCCTGGCCACCACAGACCTGTTTGCCATTTTGTCTTCAAGCTATTACATAAATGGAATCACACAGTATGTATGGCTTTATTCATTCAGCATAATTTCACTGAGATCCATCCAAGTTTTTGTGTGTACCAATAGCTCTTTTCTTTTTTTTTTTTTTTTTTTTTTGGTGGCTGGCAGGTAAGGGGATCTGAACCCATGACCTTGGTGTTATAACTCCACATTCTAACCAACTGAGCTAACCGGCTGATAGTTCATTTCTTTTTATTACTGATTAGTGTTCTGTGGTATAGACGCACCACAGTTTAACTGCTCCCTATTAAAGGAAATTTGAGTTGTTTCTAATTTGGAGCTATCCCAAATAAAACTACTGTGAACATTTGTACTGGTTTTTGTGTGCACATAAGCTTTCATTCCGCTGTGATAAATGCCCAAGAGTCAATTGTGTTGTGTGGGAAACTCACATTTAGTTCCTTAAGAAACTGCCAATCTGTTTTCCACAGTGTCTGTACCATTTTACCATTTTACATTCCTAACACCAATGTACAAGAGATCCAGTTTCTCCTTATCTTCCGCAGCATTTGGTGTTATAACTATTTTTTATTTTAGTCATTCCAAAATGCAGATGGTGATACCTCATTGTAGTTTTAATTTGTATGTCCCTAGTGGCAACTGACAGTGAACATCTTTTCATCTATTCATATTTTTGCCTTTGCTAATTAGCTGTTTCTTTATTGTTGATATTTTAAAGTTATTTAAATATTCTAGACATAACTACTTTCTCAGATATGTGGTTTGTAGATATTTTCTCTCAGTCTGTAGCTTATCTTTTCATTCACTTCACTGAGTCTTTTGCAGAGAAAAAAATTTTAATTTTGATGAAGTCCAATTTATTGATATTATCTCTTAAGGACCATGCTTTTGGCGTCAACTCTAAAAACTTTGCAAACTGTTACACTTGAAGATTTTCTTATATATTTTTTCTAAAGGTTTTATATTTTGTTTTTAATTAATTTAATTTTGAGTTAACTTTTACAAAAAGTATAAAGTTTAGGTAAATGTTCTTATTTTTTTTTTTTTTTAATTTTATTTTGTCGATATACATTGTAGCTGATTATTGCTTCCCATCACCAAAACCTCCCTCCCTTCTCCCTCCCCCCTCCCCCCCGACAATGTCCTTTCTGTTTGCTTGTTGTATCAACTTCAAATAATTGTGGTTGTTATATCTTCTTCCCCCCCCCCCCCGGTTTGTGTGTGTGTGTGTGTGTGTGTGTATGTGTGTGTGTGAATTTATATATTAATTTTTAGCTCCCTCCAATAAGTGAGAACATGTGGTATTTCTCTTTCTGTGCCTGACTTGTTTCACTTAATATAATTCTCTCAAGGTCCATCCATGTTGTTGCAAATGGCAGTATTTCATTCGTTTTTATAGCTGAGTAGTATTCCATTGTATAGATGTACCACATTTTCCGTATCCACTCATCTGATGATGGGCATTTGGGCTGGTTCCAACTCTTGGCTATTGTAAAGAGTGCTGCGATGAACATTGGGGAACAGGTATACCTTCGACTTGATGTTTTCCATTCCTCTGGGTATATTCCCAACAGTGGGATGGCTGGGTCGTATGGTAGATCTATTTGCAATTGTTTAAGGAACCTCCATACCATTTTCCATAGAGGCTGCACCATTTTGCAGTCCCACCAACAATGTATGAGAGTTCCTTTTTCTCCGCAACCTCGCCAGCATTTATCGCTCAGAGTCTTTTGGATTTTAGCCATCCTAACTGGGGTTAGATGGTATCTCAATGTGGTTTTGATTTGCATTTCCCGGATGCTGAGTGATGTTGAGCATTTTTTCATATGTCTGTTGGCCATTTGGATATCTTCCTTAGAGAAATGCCTACTTAGCTCTTTTGCCCATTTTTTAATTGGGTTGCTTGTTTTCTTCTTGTAAAGTTGTTTGAGTTCCTTATATATTCTGGATATTAATCCTTTGTCAGATGTATATTTTGCAAATATTTTCTCCCACTCTGTTGGTTGTCTTTTAACTCTTTTAATTGTTTCTTTTGCTGTGCAGAAGCTTTTTAGTTTGATATAATCCCATTTGTTTATTTTTCCTTTGGTTGCCCGTGCTTTTGGGGTCGTATTCATGAAGTCTGTGCCCAGTCCTATTTCCTGAAGTGTTTCTCCTATGTTTTCTTTAAGAAGTTTTATTGTCTCAGGGTGTATATTTAAATCCTTAATCCATTTTGAGTTGATTTTAGTATACGGTGAGAGGTATGGATCTAGTTTCATTCTCCTGCATATCGATATCCAGTTATCCCAGCACCACTTGCTGAAGAGGCAGTCCCTTCGCCACTGAATAGGCTTGGTGCCTTTGTCAAAGATCAGATGGCAGTAAGTGTGTGGGTTGATTTCTGGATTCTCTATTCTATTCCATTGGTCAGTGTGTCTGTTTTTATGCCAGTACCATACTGTTTTGGTTATTATAGCTTTGTAGTATAGCTTAAAGTCAGGTAGTGTTATGCCTCCAGCTTTATTTTTTTTGCTGAGCATTGCTTTGGCTATTCGTGGTCTTTTATTGTTCCATATAAATGTCTGAATAGTTTTTTCCATTTCTGAGAAAAATGTCTTTGGAATTTTGATGGGGATTGCATTGAATTTGTATATCACTTTGGGTAGTATGGACATTTTCACTATGTTGATTCTTCCAATCCAAGAGCATGGAATATCTTTCCATCTTCTTGTATCCTCTCTAATTTCTCTCAGCAGTGGTTTGTAGTTCTCATTATAGAGATTTTTCACCTCCTTGGTTAACTCAATTCCTAAGTATTTTATTTTTTTGGTGGCTATTGTAAATGGGCAGGCTTTCTTGATTTCTCCTTCTGCATGTTCACTATTGGAGAAAAGAAATGCTACTGATTTTTGTGTGTTGATTTTGTATCCTGCTACTGTGCTGAAATCATTTATCAATTCCAACAGTTTTTTTGTAGAGGTTTTAGGCTGTCCGATATATAGGATCATGTCATCTGCAAACAGGGACAGTTTGACTTCATCTTTTCCAATCTGGATGCCCTTTATTTCCTTCTCTTCTCTAATTGCTCTGGCTAGTACTTCCAACACTATGTTGAATAGAAGTGGTGAGAGTGGGCATCCTTGTCTAGTGCCTGTTCTTAAAGGAAAAGCTTTCAGCTTTTCCCCATTCAGGATGATATTGGCAGTGGGTTTGTCATATATGGCTTTAATTATGTTGAGATACTTTCCCTCTATACCTAACTTATAGAGGGTCTTTGTCATGAATGAGTGCTGAACTTTATCAAATGCTTTTTCAGCATCTATAGAGATGATCATATGGTCCTTGTGTTTGAGTTTATTAATATGGTGTATCACATTTATTGATTTGCGTATGTTGAACCAACCTTGCATCCCTGGGATGAATCCCACTTGATCGTGATGAATAATTTTTCGTATGTGTTGCTGTATTCTGTTTGCTAGTATTTTAGTGAGGATTTTTGCATCTATATTCATCAAGGATATCGGCCTGTAGTTTTCTTTTTTGGTTATATCTTTACCTGGTTTTGGTATCAGGATGATGTTTGCTTCATAGAATGAGTTTGGGAGATTTGCGTCCGTTTCAATCTTTTGGAATAGTTTGTAAAGAATCGGTGTCAATTCCTCTTTGAATGTTTGGTAAAATTCTGCTGTGAATCCATCTGGTCCTGGGCTTTTCTTTGTTGGGAGCCTTCTGATAACAGCTTCAATCTCCTTTATTGTTATTGGTCTGTTCAAATTTTCTACGTCTTCACGGTTCAGTTTTGGGAGCTTGTGTGTGTCCAGAAATTTATCCATTTCCTCCAGATTTTCAAATTTGTTGGCGTATAGTTGTTTATAGTAGTCTCGAATGATTCCTTGTATTTCAGATGAATCAGTTGTAATATCGCCTTTTCCATTTCTAATTTTTGTTATTTGAGTCTTCTCTCTTCTTTTTTTTGTTAGCCATGCTAATGGTTTGTCAATTTTATTTATCTTTTCAAAAAACCAACTTTTTGATTTGTTGATCTTTTGAATTGTTTTTTGGTTTTCAATTTCATTCAGTTCTGCTCTGATCTTAATGATTTCTTTCCGTCTGCTAACTTTAGGTTTGGATTGTTCTTGTTTTTCTAGTTCTTTAAGGTGAAGTGTTAGGTTGTTCACTTGCCATCTTTCCATTCTTCTGAAGTGAGCATTTAATGCAATAAATTTTCCCCTCAATACTGCTTTTGCAGTATCCCACAGGTTTTGGTATGATGTATCATTGTTTTCATTAGTTTCAATAAACTTTTTGATTTCCTGCTTGATTTCTTCTTGGACCCATATGTCATTAAGTAGAATGCTGTTTAATTTCCATGTGTTTGTATAGTTTCCAAAGTTTTCTTTGTTATTAATTTCTAGTTTTAATCCATTGTGGTCTGAGAAGATACATGGGATAATTCCAATTTTTTTGAATTTATTGAGACTTGATTTGTGACCTAATATGTGATCTATCCTGGAGAATGATCCATGTGCTGATGAGAAGAATGAATATTCTGAGGTTGTTGGGTGGAATGTTCTGTAGATATCTGCCAATTCCAATTGGTCTAGAGTCTTGTTTAGATCTTGTGTTTCTCTACTGATTCTTTGCCTAGATGATCTGTCTAATATTGACAGTGGAGTGTTCAGGTCCCCTGCTATTATGGTATTAGTGTCTATTTCCTTCTTTAGGTCTAATAGAGTTTGTTTTATAAATCTGGCTGCTCCAACATTGGGTGCGTACATATTTATGATTGTTATGTCTTCTTGATGGATCAGTCCTTTTATCATTAAGTAGCGTCCCTCATTGTCTCTTTTTATGGTTTTTAGTTTAAAGTCTATTTTGTCAGATATAAGAATAGCCACTCCAGCTCGTTTTTCTTTTCTGTTTGCATGGTAAATCTTTTTCCATCCTTTCACTCTTAGTCTGTGTGAATCTTTATGGGTGAGGTGGGTCTCTTGTAGGCAGCATATAGTTGGGTCCTGCTTTTTGATCCAGTCAGCCAGTCTGTGTCTTTTAATTGGGGAATTTAAGCCTTTAACATTAAGAGTTGTTATTGAAAGGTGTTGATTTATTCCTAGCATTTTATTGGTTGTTTGGTTGTCTTAGGTGTCTTTTGTTCCTTGCTTTCTGATTTACTGTTTGGTTTCTTTGTTTGTTGGTTCCTTAGGTTGTAGATAGTGTTATTGTTAGCTTGTTTTCTCTTCATGAATGCCATTTTTATTGTACTAGCGGGTTTAGATTTTTCTTGGGTTTTTATGGCAGTGGTAGTTATTTTTCAGGAACCAAACCCAATACTCCCTTGAGGATTTCTTGTAAGGGTGGTCTTGTGGTAGTGAACTCCCGCAGTTTTTGTTTGTCTGAGAAATATACTATTTGCCCCTCATTTCGGAAGGATAGCCTTGCAGGGTAGAGTATTCTTGGCTGGCAATCTTTGTCTTTTAGTATTTTGAAAATATCATCCCATTCCTTTCTAGCTTTTAGGGTTTGTGATGAAAAGTCTGATGTTAACCTGATTGGGGCTCCCTTATAGGTGATTTGACGCTTCTCTCTTGCAGCTTTTAAGATTCTCTCTTTGTCTCTGAGTTTTGCCAATTTGACTATAACATGTCTTGGAGAAGGCCTTTTTGGGTTGAATACATTTGGAGATCGTTGAGCTTCCTGGATCTGCAGATCTGTGATTTTTCCTATACCTGGGAAGTTTTCTGCCACTATTTTGTTGAATATGTTTTCAATGGAATCTCCATTTTCCTCCCCTTCTGGAATACCCATGACTCGGATATTTGAGCGCTTGAGGTTGTCTGATATCTCTCTCAGATTTTCTTCCATGTCCTTGA
Source organism: Cynocephalus volans (assembly GCF_027409185.1). NCBI lineage: Eukaryota > Metazoa > Chordata > Mammalia > Dermoptera > Cynocephalidae > Cynocephalus > Cynocephalus volans. The sequence continues at coordinate 52,569,963 of NC_084470.1, forward strand.
TTCTTTTTTCTTTCTTTTTGTCTGCTTGTGTTATTTCAAACAGCCCATCTTCAAGTTCAGAGGTTCTCTCTTCAACTTCGACAAGCCTGCTGGTTAAACTCTCCGTTGTGTTTTTTATTTCGCTGAATAACTTCTTCAGTTCAGCAAGTTCTGCTACATTTTTTTTCAGGACATTGATTTCCTTGTATATTTCCTCTTTCAGTTCCTGTATACTTTTCCTCATTTCATCATGATGTCTAGCTGAGTTTTCTTGTATCTCATTCAGTTTCCTTAGAATTATCACTCGAAATTCCTTGTCAGTTATTTCAAGGGCTTCTTGTTCTATAGGATCTAGAGTATGAGATTTATTAACTTTTGGTGGTGTACTTTCTTGATTTTTTGTATTTCTGGTGTCTTTTTTTTGGTGTTTATTCATTGTGGCAGGGGGTTTCACAGTCCACCGGTTTGAGACTAATGACTAACTAGGATGTTGCTGTGGTTGCCAATTTGGTATGGCTCCCGCCGTGACTGCTCAGTTGGCCTCTAGTGTCTTGTGTGGGTGGTTGCCTCGGGTCTTGGGCTTCTCCGGGGATCCACCTTTCTGGTCAGCTTGTACTCTGCTGGGCTGGTGGATCACGCACCACAGGGTGTGTGATCTCTGTTGAGCTTTCACTTTCTGTACAGGACTTCTCCCCGTTCCGTGTGCTCTGGCCCAGGCTGTTAGATGGTGCAGTGGCGACCCCACCGGGTGTGTGGTTTCTGTCGAGTCTCCGCCTCCCTGGCCGCACGTCTCCCCCCTCTGTGCACACTGTGCTGGGCTGGGGTGTGTCTTCTGCACCCCTCGTCTATCAGCTGGGCCTTCAAGACCCTGCTCAGCACCGCCTCGCCCAGGAAGTCTACCAGGTTTCTGCTAGGCACAGACGACCGGTCTCTCTGGGTGCCTTTGTAGCACTGTGTAGATCTTTCTCGGGTCTTGTTCACCTTTGTATCCCCCCGGTATAAACCGAGTCTAGTGCCCGCCTGCAGCCTGCTCTCCGGCAGGTTCTAGCGGACCTGGGAACTCTCCTACCACACTATTCCCAACCAGAAATTCGTTAGGCTTTTTTCCAAACTGGTGGTCGCAGAGATGGTATCTGCCTCCCAGTAACAGGAAGTTTACCGGGCCGGAGTCCAGGGTGTGGTGGAGTGACAGTCGGCCCGCCCGTATTTCCTAGCCCTCCCAACACTGGTCGGGACGCCCCACACCCCCAGCCCCGCCAGAGAACCGCGGAGGGAGTGGGAGAGGAGGCCGGCCCGCAGGGTCCGGAAAGCCCCGCGCCAGGCCAAGCAAATGGGCTCAGTGATGGCCGATCAGGGCGGAGCTTCCCGCACCTGGGAAAATGGAGGCAGCACTGGGGCAGTGAGTGGCCTGGTGGTGGAGGCGGGAGCCGGGTGGGCAACCACCCCCCGAACAGAGCTGTGCCAGGGATCACTCACAGTGCTGTGCCAGGTCGGGCGCTCGCTCTGTCTCTGGTTTGTTGCCTTCCGTGTTCTCGGCGCTGCTCCGTGTTCTCGGCGCTGCCGCCTCGGGCTGTTCAGTCGCGGCGCCGCTCGGGCGCTCCCAGGAATCTTCTTTAATGCCGGCCTGAAACCTCGAATCCTGAATAGGGCAGCTGGCCGCCTTCAGTGCGGCCCCAGCCTCCGGGATCCTGGCTGCATCCACAGCAGCCCTGGCGCCGTGTTCCCTGTTTCAAGACTCACTTTTGCAGCTAAGAATCAGTTCTTTTCCTGCTCCACACTTCAAAGCTGTTGCCGGTAAATGAGGCAGCCTCTCCTGCCGGGGGCAAAGTGGCGTTGAGCCCCCACGACCGGCCAGCAGCAGCAGTCCTCCCTTAAGAGATGGCCAGAGGAAGGTCCACAAGTTTCCCGGCTGCCTGAGGCCCAGTGGCCACCTTTTCCACCTCAGCTACTCCGCGCCAGCCGCCGCAGCCGCCGCCATCTTGAAACTCCCAATGTTCTTATTTTTTGCCACTGAACATCCAACTGTTCTAGCACTATTTTTTTTTTTTAATTCTTAATTGTACATATTTAGAGGGTACAATGTGTTGTTTCAATAGATGCATATATCGCACAATTATTCACTTAGGGTAGACAGTACCCACTACCTAAACATTTATCTTTTCTTTGTGGTGATTATAGTCAAGATCTTTTTTTCTGGCTATTTAGAAATATACAATAGATTATTATTAGCTCTAGTCATCTTGGATGTGTTTTGGAATTTTTTAAAGAACTGGTCCATTTCTTCTAAATTATAGAACTTATGAGCATAAAATTTTTCAAAGTATTCCCTTATTATCCTTTTAATGGTTGCAGATATATATTGACACCTGTTTCACTCCTTATATTGGTGATTTCTGCCTTCTGTCTTCCTATCTTTATCAGTTTGCTAGAGGTTTTTCAGTTTTATTGATTTTTTTCCCCAAAAAGTCAACTTTTTGTTTCATTGATTTTTCTCTATTGTTTTTCTGTTTTCAATTTCATTGATTTCTGGCTTTATCTTTATAGTTTCTTCCTTTTTGCTTGCTTTGAGTTAATTTTGCTGTTCTTTTTCTAGTTTCTGGATGTGGGGACTTAAATTATTAATTTAAGACATCTTCTCTTCTAACGTAAGCTTTTGGTGCTACACATTTTTCTCTCAGAACTGCTTTCAGCTGTACCCTACATATTTTGATATATTTTCATTTTCACTCATTTATATGCATTCAAAAAATTTTCCTATAGTCCTTCTTTTATTGATTTCTAGTTTGATTCTATTGTCAGAGAACACACTCTATTATTTCAATTTTTTTTACATCTGTTGAAGTTTTTTTATGGCTGCGGATGCAGACTATATTGGTGAGTGTTCCATGGGCACTAGAAAAAAATGTGCACTCTGCTGTTGTTGGGTGGAGTGTTCTGTATATGTCAATTAAATCCTGTTGGTTGATGGTATTGTTGAATTTTTCGTTATTCTTGGTGATTTTCTGTCTAGTTCTATCGGTTGCTGAAAGTGGGGTCTGGAGTCCCCAACTATAATTATTAATTTGTCTATTTATATTTTTAGCTCTATTTTTTTTTGCACCACATACCTTGAGGTTGTGTTGTGCATACATTAAAAATAGTTATGTACTCCAGTGGATTGATCTTTTTATCATTATGAGTGTCCCTCTCTGTCTCTAGGAATTTTCCTTGCTCTGAAGTGTACTTTTTCTGATATTGACATGGCCACTCCTGCTTTTTTAAAATTAATATTTGCATAATATATATTTACATGATTAAATTAACATTATCACAGGCATTGTCCCTGTGTGCCTGTGTCTTTACCTGGCCCTCTTCTTATAAGGACACCAGTCATATTGGATTATGGGTACACCCTAGTCAACTATCACCTCATCTTAACTAATTACATCTGGAATGACAACACTATTTCCAAATAAAGTCACACTCTGAGGTACTGGGGGTTAGGACTTCAATATCATCTTTTTGGGGGAAGGATACGATTCAGTCTATAATACTTCCTATCATCTTTGTTTCTTCTGTGTTCAGCTGGGGATTTTTGGTGTTTGTTTTTTTTTTTTACCTTGCTCTGTCTGCTTCTTATTATGTTTCCCCAAATGTCTAGTGGTCTTTGATTTTCTATTTTATGAATGAAAGATTGGATAGATTATTCTAGGAAGCTGGATTGGGTTTCCTCTGCATTTGTACATGCCTGTCTCTTTAACTGGCTTCCCCTCTCTGCCCACCCCACCTGTACTCTGTGTTTCCCTTAAACTTCCCAATGCCTTTTTCCTAAGCCAAATCTTAGTTTAGAAATTACTCCAGATAGACAGTTTACTCTCTTTACAGTGCAGTTCTTGAACTATGATGCTGAAATAAAGCAGAGCAATATGGATAAGGGGAGGGGCCTAAGTGGCCTGACTGTTCTGAATGTTAATCTCCAACTAGCTTGGTAAGGGCCCAGGGCTTATCAGTTTTTCACCTCACTCTGAGTTTATAGATTTTCTGCAGCTGTCCTACCTTCAGGTTAGTCTTCTCCTATGTACGTTCTGGGTGATAGGTTTCTTCACTATTTCAATTCAGTACCATCTGCTTTCTATCATCTAGTAATTGCACACAAAATATTTTTTTTTCCATTAATAGCTTCTCTTTCTGTTCTCCCAACACTGTAAGATGCATTTAATGCTTTTGTATTTTCATAGATTTGGGATAGCTGGTGAGACAGGCACACATACTCAAGCTTCTATTTCAATCTACACTAACATTTCTTCATTTCTGAATTAATTTTCTTTCATTGTTCAAATAACTGGAGATGTTTATCATAAGTAATATTGTCAAGGGTGGTTTATTTCCTGGATCCTTGTAAATCTGAAGACGTCTGGGCTTTGTTTTTGTTTTTTTGCTAATATATATGTATACATATAGTGCAGGTATAAAATCTTCCTATCTTCCCTAAAATAACAGGGAAAGGATACACCCAACTTCCTGAAACAATAAACTAGCAGACAAATGCTTGAAACAGTGGTTCTTAAGATACTAGACATCAGACAATAAAAGACAGTGATCCACAAGAGATGAGAAACAAGCTGGGTGAGCTGTACTAGTGTCCCAGATTAGAGACTTGACAGAGTTTCCAGGCCTATGTGCAGGGAGAGCAATGGAAGTGGATCCCAGTGAATTTCTTAAGTTGAGGAGGCTGAGAAAAAGGCTCCAGAAGATCAAGGCAGACAGAGTTAATAGGACAAAGTACCTGAGAGAAGCTCACTCAAGAAGAAATAGATAACATGGGTAGCACATTATCTACTAAAGAAAATGAATTTATGGCTAAAAGCCTTCCTAAAAAGAAAACTCCAAGACCAGATGTCTTTACTGGTGAATTCTACCAAACAATTAAGGAAGAAGTAATGCCAATTCTACACAAACTCTTCCAGAAAACTAAATAAAAGGGAATACTTATGAACTCCTTCTATGAAGCCAGCATTACCTTGATACCAAAACCAAAGACATTACAAGAAAAGAAAAGAAAACTCCAAGCCAATATCCCTTAAGAACATAGATGCAGAAATCCTCAACAAAATATTAGCAAACCAAATCAGCAACATATTAAAAGTATCACACATCCTAGGAATACAAGGTTAGTTTAATATCTGAAAACTAGTCAATGTTATATGCAGTACTAATAGAATAAAAAACAAAAACTACTTGATCCTCTCAATAGTTACAAAAGAAGTATTTGACAAAATTAAACATCTTTTCATGATAAAAACACTCAAAAAACAGAAATAGAATGGAACTTTCTCAACTGATAAGAACATCTATGAAAAACTTACAGCCAACAAACAGCATACTTACTGACAAAAGAGTAAACTCCTGCCCCCTAAGATCATGAACAAACAGGGATATCCACTTTTTTCACTTTAATTCATCATTATATTGGGTTCTAGCTAGGGAAATTAGGCAAAGAAAATAAAAAGTATCTAGAAAGAAGTAGAACCATCTCTCCTTGCAGATGAAACGATCATGTGTATAGAAAATCCTAAGGAATCAATTAAAGAAATTTTAGAACTAATAAACAAGTTCACCAATGTTGTAAGATATGAGATCTATAGACAAAAATCAATTGTATTTCCATACACTAATAACAAACAATCTGGAGTTGAAATTATGAAAATGATTCCATTTACAATAACATTATAAAGAATACAATATTTAGGAATAAAGTTAGCAAAAGAAACATAATACTTACACACTGAAAACTACAAAACATTGAAAAAATTAAAGAAGGTTTAAATAAATGGAAAAACATCCTGTGTTCATGGATCAGAAGATTTAATATCATTAAGATAGCAATACACCTTAAATTGATCTACAGATTCAAAGCATTCTCTAGCTAAATTAGAGCTGTTTTGTTTGTTTTGCAGAAACTGATAAGTTGATCCTAAAATTCATATGTAAATGCAGGGGACCAAGAATAGCCAAAACAAATGTTAAAAACAATGTTAAAAAGGAAGAACAAAGTTGGAGAATGCATACTACCTAATTCTAAAACCTACTGCAAAGCTATAGTTATCCAGTTTATGTGCTACTGCCATAAAGACAGACATGTAGATCAATGAAATAGAACTAAGAACCCAGAAACAAACCTTTACATTTACGGTCAGTTGATTTTTGAAAAGGGTGCCAAAATAATTGAATGGGGGAAGGGGGGGATGGTCTTTTCAACAAAGGGTGCTGAAACAACTAGATATCCACATATTAAAAAAAATAAAATTGGACCCATACATCACACTATATACAAAAAGTAACTCAAAATGGGCCAAAACCTAAATATAAGAGCTAAATGTATAAAACTTGAAGAAAACATAGAAGTCTTTGTGAGTTAGGCAATGGTTTCCTAGGTATGAGGCCAAAAGCACAAGCAACGAAAGAAAAATTAGATAAACTGGACTTTATCAAAATTAAAATTTTTGTAAAAAAAGGGGCTGGCCAGTTAGCTCAGTTGGTTAGAGCATATTGTTGATAACACCAAGGTCAAGGGTTCAGATCCCTGTACCTGCCAGCTGTGGGGAAAAAAAAAAAAAGAAAGAAAGAAAACAAAGTAAAGACAACCCACAGAATAAGACAAATATTCTGTAAATCTAATATCTGATAAGAAACTTGTATATACACAATATATAAAAATCCTTACAATGCAATAATTTTTTAAAAATCCAATTTTCAAAAGGGCAAAGGATCTGAATAGAGATTTCTCCAAAGGTATGCAAATGGTCAATAAGCACAGAAAAAGATGCTGACCATCATTAGCCATTGGGAAAATGCAAATCGAAACCACCATGAAATACCACTTCACACCCACTAGAATGGTTATAACAAAAAACACAGACAATAACAAGCACTTGGTGAGAATGTGAAGAAATTAGAAACTTCATACACTGCTAGTGGGAATGTTAATGGTTCAGGCACTTTGGAAAACAGTCTGGCAGTTCCTCAAAAGGTTAAACATGGACTTGCCATATGAGCCAGCTCCTAGGTATATACTCAAGAGAAAGAAAGCATATGTCTACACGAACAATTTGTACACAAATGTTCATAGCAGTATTATTCATACTAGCCAAAAAGTGGAAACAACTCAAATGTCCATTTCGCCTGCTCAAACTGATGAACCAAATATACCCAAATGATATTCCATTTGGGAATAGTAAGGAATGAAGTATTGATACATGCTACAGACATGAATAAACTTTAAAAACATCAGGCGAAGAGAAAGAAGATGGCATATTATATACTTCCGTATATATGAAATACCCAGAATGGGCCAGACTATAGAAACAGAAAGTAAATTTGTGATTGACTAGAGTCGTAGAGGGGAGGGAATGGGAAGTGACTGATGAGTATGAGGTTGCTTTTGGGGATGGTGAAAACATTCTGGAATAAGATAACGGTAGCACAATTCTGTGAATATACAACATTGAAATATACACTTTAAAGGAGTTAATTTTATGGTATGTGAATTATTTCTCAATAAAACTATTTTTTAAAAAATAACATACCAATACCAATTCTACACACAATCTTCAAGAAAACTGAAGAGGAGAGAATATTTCCTAACTCAATCTCTGAGATCAACATTTTGATACCAAAACTAGGCAAAGACAGTGTAACAAGTAAAGCACATATATAAAAACATATCTCATGAACACAGATGCAAAAATTCTAAATAAAATTATAGCAAATAAAATTCAACAAGATATTAGAAGAATAATATAATATCCTAGAAATGTAGGGGCAGTTTAACACCCAAAAACCTATCAATGTAATGTACCAAGGTATTAGTTTCATAGGGCTGCCGTAACAAAGTACCACAAACTGGATGGCTTAAAATGACAGAAATTTCTTGTCTCACGGTTCTGGAGGCTAGATGACTGAAACCAAGGTGGTGGCAGGGCCATTCTTCTTCTGAAGCCTCTAGGGAGGGATCCTTCCTTGCCTCCTACATCTGGTAGCTCCAGATGTTCTTTGTGGCAACTTAACTCCAATCACTGCCTCCTCAACTCATTTAGAACAGGTAATTCAGGAGGGACACTTCACATAGCATGCTCCCTGTGTGTCTTTGTCCCTACATGGCCATCTTCTCATAAGGACACCAGTCATATTGGATTAGGCCCACCATATTCTAATATGACTTCATCTTAACTAATTATATCTGCAAGAACCCTACCTACAAATAAAGACATTGTGGAGTACTGGAGGTTAGGACTTCAACATATCTTTATTGGAGGACACACGTTAACCCATAACACCATACCCCAAACTTAAAAACCAGAAAGTCTTCTTGCCCCAAGGAACTTTTTTTTTCCCCTAATGTGCATCTTGTAAATGATGATATTTCCATTTTTGTATGGCAACCAAGACTCTCAAAACTAAAACCATGGCCCAACTTTAGCAATTATATTAGACTGCTTATTTGTGTAGAAACTATACCCTGTATTATCTTCATTGCTTTATTCATGCTTCCTACTTTATTTAGGATTGCGAGACTTAAAAAAAAAAATAAAAAGGAATATCCAATTAAATTTGAATTTCAGATAAACAATGAATTGTTTTGGCGTCTTCTGTCAATCCTAACTTTACTGCATCCTTCTTACTAGCCACCTCAAATGCTTTGTGAGTGAGATGAAATATAAATCTATACATATACATAACTTGGAAACATTTCAAAGTAAACTTACATTTGAATTTTAAAAACTGTCTTAAAACAATTTAAAATCACAATTGTAAAACAAAAATAAAATCACACTGGTCCTGTGTACTTCCCTTTAATTGATTTACAGAATAAAACGCATTTCAAAATCTTTCTCATTTTATATTCTATTTTTAAAATAATGCCTGGTACAGTGATTTGTCAAAAATTATATGGGAATATTTATTTTCAAAGAATATATTGACCAAGAAAGGGAAAAATAACCACTTGATAATACAATGTTTTCTGTCTTTTTTATGGTTCCTAAAATCCCCTGGAGAAGAGATTCCCTCTGTATTGTTAGGGCACCTTTAACAAGATTTGACATTAGGTCATCAATCTCGTTCCTCTGCATTTTCATATATCACTCTCGCCCAAACTCAGCTGAACAGGCAGCAGAAAGTATCATTAAGCTGATGAATGGTGGTAATTCCAGATGACACAGCCCAAAGAAACACTATTGTCCATGGTCTTGACACTGTCCCTTTCCCTTGAGAAGTAAGGATATTCTTCAGTTTCCCTTGACCCCTAGGCACATCATATCATAAATGTGGGAATTTAGAGGGAAGAAAACCTGCCACTACCTTTATTTATTTAGTTGCAAGTCTATATATCACACATCCGAGTACTATGGTTTAAAAGAAAAAATCCAAAATCGAGTTGAAAGCTACAAGTAGGTCAAATCAGCCTTGACTTCTGGGCCTCCTGCACTGTCCTGACTAACTTTCTAATGCACTTCAGTTTCCTGTCAATAACTAAAGAATGGGAAAACATAGCTCACTTAAAAAGTCATAACCATCAATACAGAAGGAGATTTAAACAATTCTAATGATGCAGCAAATTTTCAGAAACCACAGAGGATAAACATGTCAACAGTGAACACTAAGATGCTGAGTTCTGTGGAAAAGCCCTGCCTGGTTCATGTCACTTTCTGCTCTTTCTCTGTCTCCCCACCTTAGACGTCCAGGTGGATGAGAGAAGCAGGTTTGAGACAGCCACCCAAGAAGGAACTAAATGCTCTACTGCACTCTCACTCGCACCCTACAATCCATTTTCCACACAGGAGCCATGATGATTTTCTCAAAACAGTGATGAGATCACATCACTCCCCACTCAACACCTGCGATGACTTCTCATTGTGTTTAGAATGCACCCCAGATGCCTTACTGGCCCACAAGACCCAGCGCGGCCAGGCCCCAGCCTCCCCTCCTGTCTCACCTGTACCCACCTCTGCCCTGCTCATGATGCCCTAAACACCCTGGTCTTCTTTCACTTCCCTAAACCTGTCAAGCGTAGTGCCAATCAGGGTGTTTCCATCCACAATTTCCTCCGCCTGTCTTCACAAGGCTGGCTCTATATCGATCGCCACCCAGTTCAAATGCCACCTCCTCAGAGAGTTCTTCCCTGGCCTCCCAATGTAAAAAGATCCTCAGCTTATTCCCACACCACCTCTCCCAACACGAAAACCACCCTGCAGTGCTGCAGCATCTCTCCCTTTTCACTGCTAGTCACTCTCAGAAATGAGCGTGTCCAACTCATTTGTTTCAGCCCACAAAAGCCGCCTCTTGGCCTGTCTAGTACACCTGGCACAGAGCAGGTACCCAGTGGCTAAACACTCATGCCAAATCAAATGCCCCAATGGCAAGACATCTAAAGACAAGGAGGAGTTATAGAATAGAGATGTCCTCAAATAATACAAATAATGTGAATTTTTATGTCAAGCATTATCATTCCAATGCCTTTCTCAACAAACTCTCTTTTAGAGGAAAATGTGCCCAATGATCTTTATAAAAATCACATCAAAAAGTCATACATTTCCAGAAAAATAATTTTGATATCATAGTAACAATAGGAACACTATACCAAGCATAAATCATCACACATAAATGAAAAGGAATTAGGCTTTGGGTATAGGACAAGAGCTTAAAAATCTGACAGAGGATGTAAACTGGTAGGCCCTGGGACAAATCTACCCCTACAGGCTTGTTTTATTTAGTTTGGGCATTTTAAAGATTTAATATGTTTCCAACATTTAATAATTGGAAGATTTCTCATAAAAACCTGAATTTCCCATTTTTTCTGTGAAAACAGAAGCATCCACCCTGGGTCCTCATTACTTTGTGGTGACCACTGAGCAGAACTCAGTCCGGCAGGGCTCTCCTGAGTCCCCCACCCCCACCCCCACCCCAATTTCTTCCCATGTAGAATGACATCCTCATGTAATGAAATGCTCTTTCTAAGCATTTTCAACAACTACACCCCCCAAATAAAACTTGCTTCCATTTGCTTCTAACTGCTCTTCCCTTTGAATGCTTTACAACAGAAAAGTGATCAAATTTCCTAAGTGACACAGGCAGTGCCTACTTATACTGCAGAGGTTTACAATAGTGCTAGGAAGAAAAAAAAAGAGAGAGAAAAGAGATCAGCGATGTGATTGTCAGTGCATGCAGCATGAGGAAGGAATGAGGAATGCCCAGAGGAGCAGGAAAGACAAGGTTACAAAACAGGGCTTGAAATACCCCATGTGAAAAGCAGACATAATGTGATCCACGTAACTTCCTGAGCCTAATTACCAAGGAGGAAAAGGCATGGAGAAATGGGGAACAGAATTTGCCCAAATGAGGCAGCATTTGGGCATGGAAGATACTGGATTTAAAAAAGAAATTAAAAGCACCCCACGAAGGAGAGTCAGGGCCATGACACCATGATGGGTGTGCTCTGATCGGGTGGCAGTGCACTGAAATGTACACGTTATGGGAACATTAACAAAAGGAAGGCTACAGCTCTTGGAGAGCTCCACTTGGAGAACTGGAATGGCATTACAGCTAACAGGAGCACCTGGAAGCCCAAAGCCTCCATGCATGTGAGAGACAGTGAGGAGTGGAGGGTACATTTATGCAATGAAGCATTCTGGTCTGCACAGCACTTGTCCCAGGAGAAACTCTGGAGGCATCAGACTCAGTTTCGGTTTTGGAAGGGAAAGAAAGTTTTCTACTAGTAACTGAGCTAAGGTGAGGATGCTGGGGGTCTACTGGGGAGAGATCAGAAGTGAAACCATCAGAGAAGAGAACCTGAGAAAGGAAGGGGAATATGACTAGAGGCACAGGAAAGACAAGGCTACAAAACAGGGTTTGGTAATCCCACCTGAACAAGGGAGTAAAATGCAATCCATGTAACTTCCCAAGGAGAGAGATATGGGGTTGGATGGAGGGTGTGACTTCATATGAAGAATTCACAGAAGGCCCAGGCTAGCCTACTCTGGAGGAAAACACACGTTTCTGAGTAGTAAGGCTCTCCCTAGGAGAGCTGCAAGAAGACAGATAACTGACTGTACTTGGGCAGCAGAGAGGCTGAATTTGCAAAACCTGGGTGCGTGGAGGTTCCTCCTGCCTAGGTGGCAGGAAGGGGAGAAAGGCAGGTGGGCACACACCCAATCCTTTTAAGAGCTGAACCTGGAAGGGACACACATCACTTCTGTTCACTTCTCATTGGCCTGGCCTTGTTCAGTCACATGGTCACATCAAGCCTGAAGGGATGTTGGGAAAGTTTTTATTCTGGGTGTTGAAGGAGTTAACATACCACTCTATCATATTGACTATTTAAATTAAAGGCATTTAAAAAACAGCAGGTGCAAAAAGATCACTGACATTTGTCCTGTTTCTTAAAAGCAGGAGATGAAATTCCCATGTGAAAGATGCAGCATTCTAATTGTCAAGAAGAGGAAAGTTGAGGCCGCAGGATCTGTACAAACAAGCCTTGTTAAACTAACCCTTATTTTCCTACCTACTTCTCTACCCAGTTAACTACCCTAGCCCAAGCCCATTCACCTTCTCACATTTTCACCACTTTCTACTCTTTCCAATTCAGTATGTAAGTAATTGACTCTAACTGCTTCTCCCAGTCTTCATTTCCTTATGAGGACTCCTGAGCTACGTAAAACTTGTGTTAAATAAATTTGAGTGCTTTTCTCCTGTTAATCTATCTCATGGTCAATTTAATTCTCAGACCCAGCAGGGACCCTAAGAGAATGGAGGTGGCATTTTGTGGCCCCCACAACGTGCATAAGGAGAATGGACATTGGTGAACAACTTGAAGTCTCTGCCACAAGAACCTACTATGTACCAGGCATGGTCCTGATGCTGAGGAAACAGGGTGGACAAAGCGGGGCAGGCAAAGCCTCTCCCTCCTGGAGCTCTCATTCTAGAGGGGGAGGCAGACAATAAATGAACCAGTACATAATACAGTGTCAGGCCTGATAAGCCCCATTGTAGATAGGGGTGTTAGAAAAGGTTTCCCTGAGGCAGTGTTCTTTGAACAGCTGATGCAAGTGAGGGAAGGACCACGTCAATGTCGGGAGAAAGAGGTTTTTAAGGTTAGAATACCAAGTTTGAAAGTCCTGTGGCATTACTCCATAATGCATCAAAAATTAAAACGGATGGATGAATGGATAAAAAATAAAATAAACATTGCAAAATGTTAATGACAGAATGTAGGTAGCGGGTATGTAAGTGCTCATTGTGCAATTCTTTCAACATTTCCATCTGAAAAATTTCAGAATAAAAACATAGCGGTCAGAAGATAAAGAAAGGCCTGTGACTACAGTGTGCTTGGCGTTTCTAGGGACCTGTAATGAGGCAGAGTGGCCAGAGTGAATGTGCGAGGAGAAGCTAGAAAATGAGGTCAGAGAGGAGAGCAAGGTGACAGAGAGCCTGCACAGAAATCAGTCAGATGTTCATCCTACTGCTCACACCACCGTTGGCCTAGACGTTCACATGGAGATATATTTAGGCAATGGATATACAAAAATGGGGTTCAGGGGACAGGTTACAGCCAAAGATACAAACTTGGAAATTCTTGACGTCTTGGCACCATGGAAGGCTAGGAACTGAACGAGATCACTCACGGAGAGAGGTGGTAGCACAGCCTGACAGCAGTGGGTGTGGAGGATGAAAAGCTTCTCTTTAGGAAAGCCTCGCCAACACCTCTCCCACTGCTGCTCTGTAGAAAATCCAGAATGCTTCACTCTGGGGTACTGGCTGACTTCTTCTCAGCTTCATTTTCTCTAGGGAAAAATCTGGCATCATTATGGGGGGCACAGGGGTACACACTAGGCTACTTGGTCTTTGGCATGTGGAAACCAGAGAACAGCATAAGAGGAATCAACTGGCAAAGCTGTTTTTTTACAAAGACTTTTGAAAATGCCCCTATTTTTACCTCCTTCCTGAGGCCAGGGGTTCTGTGGGGTTTCATCAGGAAGGCCGATGCCCACTGTCACCATAGCACCTTCATGGCATGTTTTGGGGCTGGGCTTCCTCTACGCCGTTTAATCCTTGTACAGGCTTCCATTGGACTTCTGTTTCCCAGAAGTATGTTGAAATCTTAATCTGCTTTTGACTCCCATTTCCCCTTTCTCCTCATTGTTATAAGTTTATTCCTTTTTGACTTTCTGCATGTTTCCTTTAAAGAGTTCTTGTGAAAGACAGGAGATGAATGTATGAAAAAAAATAGTGAAAAGAGGCCTTTCTGTTCAAAATTTTTTCTCACATTTATTCTGTAGGATCATTTTACTGAGTAAAAAAATGGTGAATGGGATTATGATAAAAATTACCTTAAATCTGTATATTAATTTGGGAAGAATTAATTTTTTTTTTTTTTTTTTTTTGACCAGTAAGGGGATCACAACCCCTGGCACAGTGTGGTCTGCACCACGCTCAGCCAGTGAGCGCACCGACCATCCCTACAGGATCTGAACCCGCAGCCTCGGTGCTCCCAGCGCCGCACTCTCCCAAGTGAGCCACAGGGCCAGCTCAAGAATTAATATTTTTAATCATAACCTTACCACCAGGTACCTGGCATGTCTCTGAAATCGTGTCTCACACTTGTTATAACCAATGGAGAAAGTGGGAAGGGCTCAAGCTGCCTTTCACAACTCTAATGACAGACCATCATAATTTCTTATGACCATGAAATAAGGAACAAAGAAACTTGCATATGTAACTTTTTGGTTGTAAGATTCAAATAGTGTATTGCAGAACTATATGGTTTAGAAGTCTGTTCAAATCACTGTTTACCAAACCCAGAATATTGAAAAATACATGAAATCCTCTTCATACTAAAATAATTCCTTTCTGAAGAGTTCACATCTAAATAATATAGGTTTGAAATAGAGAATATACCCTAAATAAAAAATAATAGGAGAGAATACATTTATTCTTAAAGAGGGTTATTTCTCTTAAAATAATGGATGTTTTATAATGAAATTGCAAGGCTAATAAAATAAAAACAACCACTTCCTAACAGGAGAATCTTATCAAACCAGGCGATTTTTACAACTGAAAGGAGAAAATCCTCTATATAAAATTGGTTAAACATAGTTAAGGCTTTATTACCTAGACACCTCATAAATTCCATAAGGTAAAGCCTCAGTTTTATCAACTAATGGTTCATTTATTCAACAAGATTGATTCACAATCAAAATTAAAGTGAGATTCTCGGTCTGCAGTTTAATGCTACAAGACTTTGTTGTCCCCAAAGTGCCTTTACTGTGAGCTCTGCTCCGTGTACCCTCATGATCTGCACAGCAGGCAACTCAATCACGAGCTAAAGTGGCAGTTTTTGCACCAATACAGCCGCTAGGGCAGCTAATTTTAGAGCCACAATGAAATTGTTGGAAATACCTCTGGGTACATTATTTCAGCACATTAATGAGGCTGTTCACAAAGAGAGTTTATTATAATAAGAGATAGATGTTTATTAGATCAGTAATATGATTACAGAACATGCTGTAATGGGAAGGCCCTCTGGGAGCCATAGGCAGGATAATTTTGCAGGCATTAAACAAAACAAAAATGCCAAACATCATTATCAAAACTGCTAACTTTACTGTATTACAGTTATGAGCAAATATATACACTATGAAATATCCACATTATTTTCCTTTTTCAAAAATGATGCACAGGCATATTTTCTGAGCTTACACACAATCAACAGGCTCTTCTGGGAGTAGCAAAAATAAAACGAAGCAAACTCAGGGAGTTTACTGTTCATCTTAAATATGGTCCACTCCTAAAGAACTGTATTTTGTTGATTGTACCATAATGGGTTTTTCACCACACATTAATGTACTACTGAGTAATAAAGATAATACCAAGCAATACAACAAAGAGATAAAAGCAAACATGGGCTGGGGGCACAAATTTACTTTTAATCCTTCCAACAACCCTGTGAGGTGTTACAAATCCCTCCGTTTTTTGATGTGGAGAGAGAAAGGCTTTACTAACTTACCCATGGTCATTCACCTGGTAACCAGTGAAGCCAGCTCAGCCACAGTTAAACAAATGGGTATTCAGGAGTGACCCAAGTGAATCATGGAAATGCCACTATCTCCTGCCAAATGGCCTCACATAGAACATCAAATAAACTGGACATCGTTTCATTTTCAGTTTTTAAATATGCAACCATTTCTTTTTGATTGCTGTTACCGTAAATGCATAGCTCCATGCTATTATGTTATTATCCCTTCTGATGACAAGGCAACAAAGTGCCTACAGTTTAAAAGTCTAGTATACATACATTTTAGGAGGTCAAGATATTAAAGACCAGCACTGACAAGGTAAAATGCAATCAGCATAACCTTGAAATAGAGATTTTTAAAAAAAAATACAGGCATGGGAAATTGTTACATATCAACACCTCTACTTTAAGTGGAGTTTTTTTCACCACCCCAAAAGAAACAATATGTCTTGAATCTGTTTCTCTCTGATGAACCAATGCAGGAAAAGTATTTTTCATGAGGGGAAAATCAGTCCTGAAAATGCTACTTTCTCTGGAGGATCACATAACGTAAAGATAAGGCTCTTCTGTATAAGCCTTGGGGAATATACCAGAATAGCTCTCCCACCTGGAGACCACTACTCGCCTCCTTTTCTGTGGTACAAAAGAATCACTGTCATTCATACCTGTTTGTTTAGTGTTATTAAGAAGACAGAAAATTAGATCAGGGAGATGATATATTCATAGAATATGCTTTGCTATTATCTCCCTGGATACACACAACTCCTAATTATTTAATGATTATGGTGCAAAGAATATAACCAATTATATTCAGTCAAAGAAATGATGATTTTGTAAGATATGCAGGTGCTACACCCACTAATTTAATAACTATGTGGCAAAGGATAACTAGAACCAATGAAACAAAATCTTAATATTACTCGATGTTTGAAATATTTTACCAATGTAACATTACATAGTTGTATCTACCTTATTCCTTATAACAAAATAATCCTGAATATATCAAATATCCAAATGTAAAAAATAAAATCACAAAAGTACCAGAAGAAAAAAATACGGCAATTCTATTTATAATCCTGGAGTGGGAAGCCCTTTAAAAACATGACATAAAATTCAAAAGTCATAAAGAAATACACTGATAAATTTGACTACAAAATAAAAACTATATAGTGAAAATATCTATAAAAATAAAAAATATAAACAGAAAATGAAAAAGTATATTTGTTGTGACAAGAGGATAAGCTTCTTAACATACAAAGAGCTCTTACAAATTATTAGAAAAAGGTAAACTAAATAGAAAAAACTGGGCAAAAGTTACACTAAAGTAATTTATAGAAAAAGTTACACAAATGGCTAATTAACCTACAAAATATGCTAAACTTTATTCACGATAAAAGAAATGCAAAACATCAAAGACATACAAGGTTTCATGTATCAGAATGGAATAATGTTATAATTTCATAAAACAGTATCAGCAAGGTTGTGGGGAAACAGGCACTCTCTCTTTTGGTGAGAATAAAAACTGGTCTTTACCTTTTGAGGAGCGCAATTTGGCAATGCTATATATCAAAACAAAAAATTTACAACCTTTTACCTAGCAATTCTATTTCTAGGAATTTGTCCTATGACTATATAAATACAAGTAAACATAAATATACCTAACAAGGATTTTCAGTGCATTTCTATTTGTCAGAAAAACTATTTACCCCCCACACATATACGCACCTGGAAGCTTAAACATCCACTAATAGGAGAGCTACCAAACTTGATTATGGTATATTCAAACAGAGCTACAGTCATCAAAAATAGTTATATCTATATGTTCTGATAAGAAAATCTTGTTAAAATATATTGAGAAGGGGGGGAAGCAAGTTGTACATCTATATATATACTATGATCCCCTTGTATTAAAAGGGGCATACATACATTAATTTACACATACACATATATATGTATACTAAGGAACTTCAAAAAGTTCATGGAAAGATACATATTATCTCTTAATTTTATTTTTCCGTGAATTTTTTGAAGTGCCTTCATAATTGTAAAAGCAAACATTATTTTCTGTGAGTCTGGACAAGAAAGAAAGATGTTTACTTTTTTATTTTTTAAACTTTCCAGAGTTTGAATTATTTTTACTGGGTATATATAATTTTGATGACTTAAAGAAGGACACTAGCAGATAGACTCTGTTTGTCAAACACCCAAAATATTTGGAGAAAAGGTGTAAAATACTGTAAATCATGCAGGTACATTAAAAACTCAGAATGGAGCTAATCTACTTGTAATCAGATGACCAACTAATTTTTTTATTTTTCATTTGCGCTTTTGGAACCATGTATGTGAAGTCTCAGAATGGAAGTATATTACCATTTCCTATTATTTTACATTTTAATATGTTTGCCCAGTATTAATGGTCAAAGTATTTTAGTTTGAATTAATTTTTAAACAATAACCTACAGGAAAAAGTTTAGTCCTTAAATAGCCAATTTATTTTTCTCTCAGTGATAAATTAAGGGAAACTGATCACTGGGTTCAACATTGAATTTTCTGCACTTGCAGTGTTTCTGCATGATGGATTTTGTAATTATCTTGGCCTCCACATTCCAAACAGCTTGGAGGTTTCATTTACATGAAACGTGTGTTTCCTATTTTTGCCTCAAGTGAATCTTTAATTATGAGCTAAACTATAAGTATAAAAAAAGTCGTGAGTTGAAAATTTTCCTCTTCAATTCACACTGACAAAAAGAAAGATAGGAATAGCTTAACCAAACAATTTACACTTAAACTTACTTCTCTGTAAAATGGGTGGTTGTATGCTGCATATGAAAGCATTCAGTCCAACAGGCATGCTCCTGAGGGTAGAGGAAGCCCAGGAAATTAATCTCATGTCTCAAGTCTTTACTTATGTCTCACGTACTATCGTTCCCAAAGATGGCTTAACTCCAGGGACAGCCAGAAACTGTGGAAACCTAACTACTAACAATCATAGAGTATCCAATCAAAATGAAAATAAAAGATACACACAAAATAAAATAAAATAATAGATACCTATTAGAAGATACACACATATGCCTACGATTCAAAATAACAATACACATATTTCTAGGAAGGATGCTAATGAGGTCAAATCAATTGAGGCTAATGTTTCTCAACTTGTTGCACCAGATCATGTAAGCAAGCTCAAAACAACTCAAAAACTTATAAACTTCTATGTGAGAATAAATAGTAACTTTGAAAAAAAAAAATAGTAACTTTGAATTGAATATGTGCACAATTACTTTCTGACCTAAATGAGACTTTAATAGTAGGAAAATGGAAAAAACTACGTGTAACTAGTAATAATATTTCTGGTTAATGTTTTTTAAAAATGCTATTCTATATACCATATACTAGTATTAGTAATCTAGCATACAATATCATTTGAAACCATATTTTTCATCTTCTTTCATTACCTTTTAGATATTTTTAAGTGAATTTTAAAACAACAAAGCTTGAAGGGGCCAGGAGAACTCTTCTAGTCCAATCACTGAGTTTGTAGGCAGGAAATGGTCATTTTAACTCTCTGGTGAATCTTTCAAATGAACTTGATGAAAAAGGGGCCTTTCCACAATGTGTCAATTGGCTGTACTGGATCACTGGATATGGACATATTAGGGTCCATCTGCTCAAAATGGCATGACTGCTTGGAGAAGTGGACAGGCAGACATGTTCTTCAACAATAATTACAAAGCAGACCCAAGGCCCCTGTGTCTTCTGCAGTAGAGGGACACAATCCAGCTCCCTCAGGAAGGACATCAAGAATTAAGATTAGCAAATGTCACAAGTAATGTAGATCAAAAAAGACCTCATCTGGTTTTTTTCTAAAAGAAATTACTATTCTTATCTTTTCATGGACACTGCACC
The DNA here is from genome assembly GCF_027409185.1 of Cynocephalus volans. Lineage (NCBI taxonomy): Eukaryota > Metazoa > Chordata > Mammalia > Dermoptera > Cynocephalidae > Cynocephalus > Cynocephalus volans. The sequence goes on from NC_084470.1 coordinate 52,589,896, forward strand.
AGGTGCCAAAACATGGAACTTACTGAGTCTTTAAGTAGAAAAGCAACATTTTTAAGTACAACATAAGTTCAACATAAAGTTTTATGCTCTGCTAAGTCATATCTAGCTGCTTATTTTTGAAGCGAAAAAAAAAATGTTTATTACAGAACTATAGAGCCAATTTATAACCACAAGATGGCCAACCAACCTGTTTAGTCTCCACTCAACAGAACAGCATGCTGACCTTTACTGGCAGAATTAAAGAGCAAATGCTGTTGGTAACAGCTACTATAAGAAACTCGGAGTTGCAGAACTGGAATACTTATGAAGTTTTCTTACTGCCCTGCCCACTGGCAGGGAGGGTGGAAGGGATGTGTACATTTTCTAATCATCTAAGAAGCTTGCAGTTACCTATCAGATTTGACTCTGGGATTTCAAATGCTAAATTTAGAGAAAAATTTACCATTCACTAAAAATGATAAGGTGTTTTAGGAAAAATGCTAAGGATTCTGAATCTAAAATTACAATCTAGGTAGTTCTCTTCTCTCCATCTGATGGGGTGAATGTCAGGTATCTCCAGAGTGGAAAGAGCGGGCAGTAAGCCGCCACCTTGCTTTGCTTCAGTGCCTTACACACTACATTCTGGGCAGAGCAAGAATGCAGCTTGGTCGCCATGGATGCAGGGTAAAAGATGCCTCTGAGCCCAGCTCCCTTGAGGAGATAAAGGTTTAATCTACTCAAGCCACCTATGAGGAGATAAACATTTCCAAGGCTGAAGCTGAATGCTACTTGCCCTGACCCACCTCATGAACACCAAACCTTTCGTTTTATCACCCACATCCCAAATCAAAATAGAAACAATGTGAGTAGCACCACTGACTTGTCAGTAATGCATGCACATTAGAGTGTTAACTCTCCTAAAGAGGAACTCAAGGCTGAGACTATTCTAATCAAAGGAATTTTAAGGAATATCAAGGAACAACTTCTTGAAGGAACACAAGTGAGAGTCTGTTTATTTCTTACAAGCCTTTTTGGTCCTTTTAGAGCACCTGAGAATTAAGTACTGGAGGAACAGGCCAGTGAGAAAGGTTACAGAAAATCACGTGCAAGGTGACTTGGGGCTTGGGGATGAGGAGGAGGAGCAGTGCCTCAACACAGGGGAGGGAAGAGTCAGAACCCTTGTTTATTTGTTTACTTTTTTCAAGTGAAAATAACTTTAGTGTATTTTGATTTTTTTAAAAAAATACATGCTGAAAGGCTGCCTCGTTTACAGGCAACAGCTTTGAAGTGTGGAGCAGAAAAAAAACTGTTTCTTAGCTGCAGCAGCCCCCTGACCTATTCAGGATTTGAGGTTTCAGGCTGGCATAAAAGAAGATTCCTGGGAGCGCCCGAGCCGAGCTGCACCGCAGGACCAAGTGAGCAGCCCGAGGCCGCGGCACCTGAGGATGGGGACGGCGACGACGCGGAGGCAGAGAGAGAGCCGCCCAGCCCGGCCCAGCCCTGCTCGGGGGGAGGACGCCGGCCCGGCTTCCACCTGCCCCACCGGGCCACTCACCAGCCCCGGGGCAGCCTCCATTTTCTCAGGTGGTGGCAGCTAGGGCCTGGCTTGGCCAGGCCTGTCCTCCTCGCCCGGATCAGCTCCTCACTGAGCCTTCCCACTTGCTTGCCCTTGTGCGGGGCTTCCCAGGGCCTGCAGGCCGGCCTCCAATCCCACTCCCTCCACGGTTCTATGGTGGGGCTGGTGGCATGGGGTGTCCCCAGCCAGTGTCGGGAGGGCAAGGAAGTACGGGCTGGGCCAACTGTCACTCCACCGCACGCTGGGCTCCGCCCCCGGTAAACTTCCTGTTTCCGGAAGGCAGATACCATCTCTGCAGCCACCAGTTCGGAAAAACGCCTAACCGATTTCTGGATAGGAGTAGTGTGGTCGGAGCATTCCCGAGTTGGCTTGAACCTGCTGGAGAGCTGACTGCGGGCGGGCACCGGAGTCGGTCCGTGCCAGGAGGATTCAAAGGTGAACCGTGTGCTGCGGGCTCCTCCCCCGAGGAGCTCACGCTCTGGTGTGGGAGATAAGACAAGTGCACAAATAACCGCGATATCAGGAGGAAGGTGATAAGTCCCAAGAAAGATCTACACAGTGCTACAAAGGCACCCAGAGCGACCAGTCTTCTACGCCTAGCAGAAAACTGGTAGACTTCCTGGGCGAGGCGGTGCCGAGCAGGGTATTGAAGGCCCGGCTGATAGACGAGGGTTACAGAAGACACATCCCAGCCCAGCCCAGTGCGCACATAGCGGGGAGACATCCGCCTAGGGAGGCAGAGACTCGGCAGAAAACACACACCCTGCGAGGCCCCCACTATGTGATCCAGCAGCCCGGGCCAGAGCGCACGAAACAGGGAGAAGTCCTGCACAGGAAGTGGAAGCTCAGCAGAGACCACACACCCTGCGGTACCGCCCGTGATCCAGCAGCCCAGCAGAGTCCAAGCTGACCAGAGAGGTGGCCCCGCGGAGAGGCCCAAGACCCAAGGCAACCACACACACAAGACACTAGAGGACACCTGAGCAGTCACGGAGGTAGCCATACCAAATTGGCAACCACAGAAATATCTTAGTTAGTCAATAGTCTCAAACCACTGGACTGTGAAACCCCCTGCCACAATGAATAAACATCAAAAAAAAAAAAAATACCAGAAATACAAAAAATCTAGAAAGTACACCACCAAAAGTTAATAAATCTCAAACTTTAGATCCTATGGAACAAGAAGCCCTTAAAATGACTGGCAAGGAATTACAAGTGATAATTCTAAGGAAACTGAATGAGATACAAGAAAACTCAGCTAGACATCATGATGAAACGAGGAAAACTATACAGGACCTGAAAGAGGAAATGTACAAGGAAATCAATATCCTCAAAAAAAATGTAGCAGAACTTGCTGAACTGAAGAAATTATTCAGCGAAATAAAAAACACAACGGAGAGTTTAACCAGCAGGCTTGTCGAAGTTGAAGAGAGAACCTCTGAACTTGAAGACGGGCTGTTTGAAATAACACAAGGAGACAAAAAGAAAGAAAAAAGAATCAAAGACATTGAAGAAAATCTGAAAGAGATATCAGACAACCTTAAGCGCTCAAATATCCGAATCATGGGTATTCCAGAAGGGGAGGAAAACGGAGATTGCACTGAAAACGTATTCAACAAAATAGTGGCAGAAAACTTCCCAGGTATAGGAAAAATCACAGATCTTCAGATCCAGGAAGCTAAATGATCTCCAAACGTATTCAAACCAAAAAGGCCTTCTCCAACACATGTTATAGTCAAATTGACAAAACTCAGAGACAAAGTGAGAATCTTAAAAGCTGCAAGAGAGAAGCATCAAATCACCTATAAGGGAGCCCCAATCAGGCTAACATCAGACTTTTCATCACAAACCCTAAAAGCTAGAAAGGAATGGGATGATATATTCACAATACTAAAAAAGATTGCCAGCCAAGAATACTCTACCCTGCAAGGCTATCCTTCCGAAATGAAGGGCAAATAGTATATTTCTCAGACAAACAAAAACTGCGGGAGTTCACTACCACACGACCACCCTTACAAGAAATCCTCAAGGGAGTACTGGGTTTGGTTCCTGAAAAATAACTACCACTGCCATAAAAACACAAGATAAATTTAAAACCACTGGTATAATAAAAATGGCATTCATGAAGAGAAAACAAACAAACAAAAAGGCTATCTACAACCTAAGAAACCAACAAACACAGAAACCAAACAGTAAATCAGAAAGCAAGGAACAAAAGACACCTAAGACAACCAAACAACCAATAAAATGCTAGGAATAAATCAACACCTTTCAATAACAACTCTTAATGTAAAAGGCTTAAATTCCCCAATCAAAAGACACAGACTGGCTGACTGGATCAAAAAGGAAGACCAACTATATGCTGCCTACAAGAGACCCACCTCACCCATAAAGATTCACAAAGACTAAGAGTGAAAGGATGGAAAAAGATTTACCATGCAAACAGAAAAGAAAAACGAGCTGGAGTAGCTATTCTTATATCTGACAAAATAGACTTTAACTAAAAACCATAAAAAGAGACAATGAGGGACACTACTTAATGATAAAAGGACTGATCCATCAAGAAGACATAACAATCATAAATATGTACGCACCCAATGTTGGAGCAGCCAGATTTATAAAACAAACTCTATTAGACCTAAAGAAGGAAATAGACACTAATACCATAATAGCAGGGGACCTGAACACCCCACTGTCAATATTAGACAGATCATCTAGGCAAAGAATCAGTAGAGAAACACAAGATCTAAACAATACTCCAGACCAATTGGAATTGGCAGATATCTATAGAACATTCCATCCAACAACCTCAGAATATTCATTCTTCTCATCAACACATGGATCATTCTCCAGGATAGATCACATATTAGGTCACAAATCAAGTCTCAATAAATTCAAAAAAATTGGGATTATCCCACGTATTTTCTCAGACCACAATGGATTAAAACTAGAAATTAATAACAAACGAAACTCTGGAAACTATACAAACACATGGAAATTAAACAGCATTCTACTTAATGACATATGGGTCCAAGAAGAAATCAAGCAGGAAATCAAAACATTTATTGAAACTAATGAAAATAATGATACATCACACCAAAACCTGTGGGATACTGCAAAAGCAGTATTAAGGGGGAAATTTATTGCATTAAATGCTCACCTCAGAAGAATGGAAAGATGGCAAGTGAACAACCTAACACTTCACCTTAAAGAGCTAGAAAAACAAGAACAATCCAAACCTAAAGTTAGCAGACGGAAAGATATCATTAAGATCAGAGCAGAACTGAATGAAATTGAAACCCAAAAAACAATTCAAAAGATCAATGAATCAAAAAGTTGGTCTTTTGAAAAGATAAATAAAATTGACAAACCATTAGCATGGCTAACAAAAAAAAGAAGAGAGAAGATTCAAATAACAAAAATTAGAAATGAAAAAGGCAATATTACAACTGATTCATCTGAAATACAAAGAATCACTTGAGACTACTAGAAACAACTATACGCCAACAAATTTGAAAATCTGGAGGAAATGGATAAATTTCTGGACACACACAAGCTCCCAAAACTGAACCATGAAGACGTAGAAAATGTGAACAGACCAATAACAATAAAGGAGATTGAAGCTGTTACCAGAAGGCTCCCAACAAAGAAAAGCCCAGGACCAGATGGATTCACAGTAGAATTTTACCAAACATTCAAAGAGGAATTGACACCGATTCTTTACAAACTATTCCAAAAGACTGAAACGGACGCAAATCTCCCAAACTCATTCTATGAAGCAAACATCATCCTGATACCAAAACCAGGTAAAGATATAACCAAAAAAGAAAACTACAGGCCGATATCCCTGATGACTACAGATGCAAAAATCCTCACTAAAATACTAGCAAACAGAATACAGCAACACATACGAAATATTCATCACGATCAACTGGGATTCATCCCAGGGATGCAAGGTTGGTTCAACATATGCAAATCAATAAATGTGATACACCATATTAATAAACTCAAACACAAGGACCATATGATCATCTCTATAGATGCTGAAAAAGCATTTGATAAAGTTCAGCACTCATTCATGACAAAGACCCTCTATAAGTTAGGTATAGAGGGAAAGTATCTCAACATAATTAAAGCCATATATGACAAACCCACAGCCAATATCATCCTGAATGGGGAAAAGCTGAAAGCTTTTCCTTTAAGAACAGGAACTAGACAAGGATGCCCAATCTCACCACTCCCACTCAACATAGTGTTGGAAGTACTACCCAGAGCAATCAGAGAAGAGAAGGAAATAAAGGGCATCCAGATTGGAAAAGATGAAGTCAAACTGTCCCTGTTTGCAGATGACATGATCCTATATATTGAACAGCCTAAAACCTCTACAAAAAAACTGCTGGAATTGATAAATGATTTCAGCACAGTAGCAGGATACAAAATCAACACACAAAACTCAGTAGCATTTCTTTTCTCCAATAGTGAACATGCAGAAAGAGAAATCAAGAAAGCCTGCCCATTTACAATAGCCACCAAAAAAATAAAATACTTAGGAATTGAGTTAACCAAGGAGGTGAAAAATCTCTATAATGAGAACTACAAACCACTGCTGAGAGAAATTAGAGAGGATACAAGAAGATGGAAAGATATCCCATGCTCTTGGATTGGAAGAATCAACATAGTGAAAATGTCCATACTACCCAAAGTGATATACAAATTCAATGCAATCCCCATCGAAATTCCAAAGACATTTTTCTCAGAAATGGAAAGAACTATCCAGACATTTATATGGAATAATAAAAGACCACACATAGCCAAAGCAATGCTGAGCAAAAAAAATAAAGCTGGAGGCATAACACTACCTGACTTTAAGCTATACTACAAAGCTATAATAACCAAAACAGTATGGTACTGGTATAAAAACAGACACACTGATCAATGGAATAGAATAGAGAATCCAGAAATCAACCCCCACACTTACTGCCATCTGATCTTTGACAAAGGCACCAAGCCTATTTACTGGGGAAGGGACCATGTCTTCAGCAAATGGTGCTGGGATAACTGGATATCCATATGCAGGAGAATGAGACGAGACCCATACCTCTCACCACATACTAAAATCAACTCAAAGTGGATTAAGGATTTAAATATACACCCTGAAACAATAAAACTTCTTAAAGAAAACATAGGAGAAACACTTCAGGAAATAGGACTGGGCACAGACTTCATGAATACGACCCCAAAAGCACGGGCAATCAAAGGAAAAATAAACAAATAGGATTATATCAAACTAAAAAGCTTCTGCACAGCAGAAGAAACAATTAACAGAGTTAAAAGACAACCGACAGAGTGGGAAAAAATATTTGCAAAACATACATCTGACAAAGGATTAATATCCAGAATATATAAGGAACTCAAACAACTTTACAAGAAGAAAACAAGCAACCCAATTAAAAAATGGGCAAAAGAGCTAAGTAGGCATTTCTCTAAGGAAGATATACAAATGGCCAACAGACATATGAAAAAATGCTCAACATCACTCAGCATCCGGGAAATGCAAATCAAAACCACACTGAGATACCATCTAACCCCAGTTAGGATGGCTAAAATCTAAAAGACTCTGAACGATAAATGCTGGCGAGGTTGCGGAGAAAAAGGGACTCTCATACATTGTTGGTGGGACTGCAAAATGGTGCAGCCTCTATGGAAAATGGTATGGAGGTTCCTCAAACAATTGCAGATAGATCTACCATACCACCCAGCTATCCCACTGCTGGGAATATACCCAGAGGAATGGAAATCAAGTCGAAGGTATACCTGTTCCCCAATGTTCACCGCAGCACTCTTTACAATAGCCAAGAGCTGGAACCAGCCCAAATGCCCATCATTGGATGAGTGGATACGGAAAATGTGGTACATCTACACAATGGAATACTACTCAGCTATAAAAAATGAATGAAATACTGCCATTTGCAACAACATGGATGGACCTTGAGAGAATTATATTAAGTGAAACGAGTCACGCACAGAAAGAGAAATACCACATGTTCTCACTTATTGGTGGGAGCTAAAAATTAATATATAAATTCACACACACACACACACACACACACACACACACACACACACACACACAAGAAAAACCGGGGGGGGGGGGAAGATATAACAACTACAATTACTTGAAGTTGATTCGACAAGCAAACAAAAAGGACATTGTTGGGGGGGAGGGAGGAGAGGGAAGAGGGAAGGAGGTTTTTGGTAAGGGGCAACAAAAATCAACCACAATGTATATCGACAAAATAAAATTTTCAAAAATAAATAAATAAAATCTTAAAAATAAAAAAAACTTAAAAATACATGCTTATTGTTTAAAAGGCGGGGTGGACAGCACAGGAAGCATTTTTAGTTGTTGTTCACATACTGTCCATAAACACCCTATATTAAGCTTGCTGTTTGTCCACCCTCACTTCTTTTTGTGCACTTTATATACAGAAATATAAAGTGCAAAGGAAATCAGACCATATTATAACTTTGCTTTGTAAACAGATTTTGGCACTTAGTATATCTTACTCAAGCATCCAACAATTATTTATTGACAGCTTGTCATGGCCAAGCACTTTGAAAAGTGCCAGGGATAAAGCTGGGAACCAAACAGGCATGTGTGTGAATTCAACATTTACATACACAGCTCCTCCCCATAATAACTAAAATAATAAAAACTTTTAAAGATACAACTAAATCTCTTTGTGAACCAGAAATAGAACACACAGCAGCTTGAAGTTCAAAAGCAGTCAGAAGTAGCTACCAAGAAATAGGATCTTTAATGTAAAGGGACCACCACTCCAGGTGTGGCAAGACAAAAGCCAAGTGCTGAGTGTGAAATGGGGGTCGGGATTCCCTGTCCAAAAAAGTAGACTGAAGAAGCTGCTCCAGGCATGGGGCTCCAGCTAATAAATGAAGCTGCTCTATAGTTGAAAAGAGCAACAACAGAACGGGAGCCAAATTCACTGCCAGCACAGTATACAGATTTGTGATATACCAAATATCACCTTGAGATAGAAATTTGGACCTTGCATCTACATCTGGACTGGAGGGCCCAAGGCAGAGTTGAGGTAACTGTAGTACCATTAGATAGGAGCAGTTGGTGCAAAGAAAAGAAATAAGAGCATCACAAAACCCAAATACCTTCCACTCTTGATGAGCCTGAATAGGACAGAAGACTGAAATAGAGAAAGAGAACTACCAAACACAACGACCATAAGTGAATTCACTCAGAAAGAAATGAAAATAATAAAGCAATCTCAAAATGAATTTATTTTTAACTGCTTTTTTGAAGCATAATGGGTATGCAAAAAACTGCTCATACTTAAAGTGTACAGCAATCAAGATAGTGAACATAAACATCACCCTCAAAAGTTTCTTTTCACCAATACCTCACTATTTTGATTACAGCAGCTTCACAGTAAGTCCTGAAATCATAGTAAGCCTTCCAACTTAATTCATTTTCAAAACTGTTGTAACTACTCTAAGTTTCTTTGTATTTCATGTAAATTTTAGAACCAGTTCATCAATTGTTACGAAAAAGGGTCTCTGGGATTTTGATTGGGATTGACTTGAGTTTGCAGACCAACTTGGGGAAAGAATTGGCATCCTGATGATATTGAGTCTTCCCATACATGAACCAGGTATATCTCTCCATATATGTAGAAATCCTTTAACTTCTCCAAGCAATGCTTTGTGGTTTTCATATCTCTTGCCAGATTTATCACTAATATTTCATATTTTTATACTACAGTAAATGGCATTACTTTTTATTTCAATTTCCAGTTGTTCATTGTCAGAAATAAAATAGATTTTTGGATATTGATGTTCTTTACTGCAACACTGCCAAATGTTTATTATTTCTAGTAGCTTTTCTTTATAGATTCCATTGGATTTTGACAGAGACATCATGTCACCTGTGAATATAGATACTTTTACTACTTCTTTTCCAATCTGAATGACTTTTATTTCTTTTTCTTGCTTGATTGCACTGGTGAGAACTTCTAACATAATGGCGAGTGAAATGGTGAAAGTGGACATCCCTGTGTGTGTTTCTTATCAAGAAGAAAGCATTAATTCTTTCACCATTAAGTATGATGCTAACTGTAGATTTTTCACAGATGTACTTTAACAGGTTTTATCAGGAACAGTTGTTAGATTTTTATCAAGTACATTTGTGCATCTATTGAGATGATTGTATATTTATCCTTTTTCAGTTTGCTAATGTAGTGCATTACATTGATTTTTGAATGTTAAACCAATCCTGGATTACTGGGATTGATCCCACTTGGTTATGATGTACTTACCCTTTTAATACATAGTTGGATTCAATCCAAAATTTTATTTAGAATTTTTGTATCTATGGTCATGAAGGATATTTGTTCATAGTTTTCTTTTCTTGTACGGTTTTTGTTTTTGTGTTAATGTGATAATGTGTTTTTGTGTTTTTGTGATAATGCTGGCCTCATAGAATGAGCTGGGAAATAGAACTTCAATTTTCTGGGAAAGTTTGTGTAAAATATTACTTTTTAAATGGTTGAATTTATCACTGAAGCTATCTGGGACTAGAGGTTTCTTTATAGAAACATTTTAAACTAAAATTTGATAACTTTAATAGATATAGGGTTATCGAGATAATTTTTTCTGAAGTGAGCTTTGATAGTTTGTATCTTTCAAGGAATTTTCCACTTCATCTAATTTTTTTAATTGATTGGCATAAAGCTGGTCATAATATTCCCTTATTATTCTTTTAATATCTGTAGAATTTGTGGTGATGTCTCTCCACATTCCTCTCTCATTCTTGATACTGGTAATTTGTGTCTTCTCTCTTTTTTCCCCCTGATCAGTCTGACAATAGGTTTTCAATTTTATTGATCTCAAAGAACTGAGTTTTGGTTTTACTTATTTTCTCTACTGTTTTCCGGTTTCCTTATCACTGATTTCTGCTGTGATCTTTATTACTCTCTTTCTTCTTGCTTTGGGTTTACAGAATTTTTTCTCTAAACTCTTTTCTAGTCTCTTAAGGTAAAAGCTGAGGTCACTGATTTGACATCTTTCTCCTTTTCTAACATAGCAGTTATGTGCTATAAATTTCCCTCCCTCCCACAGTAACATTTTAGGAGCATCCCACAAGTTCTGATACATAGTGCTTTCACTTTCATTCAGTTCAAAGTACTTTCTAATTTTTGATTTTTAATTTGACTAGCCCATGATTGTTTAGAAGTGTGTTATTTCAAATATTTGGAGATTTTCCAAATACCTTTCTTCAATTGATTTTTAATTTAATTACATTATGGTGAGTTTTATATATTAATAAATTTATAATTTCTATATATCACAGAATTTATAAATATAACATATATATATATAACATAAATCATTTTATAACATAAACCGTTTTAAATTTACTGAGACTTGTTTTATGGCTCAGAATATGGTCTATCTCGGTAAAATGTTCACTTGAAAGAATGTGTTTTCTTCTTTTGTTGGGTGTGGTATGAGCGTCAATCAGGTCAAGTTGGGTGGTAGGGTTGCTCAAATCTACCATTTCCTTGCCGATTATCTACTTGCTCTATCAATCATCAAGAATAGGGTATTGAAATCTCTAACTAAACTTGTAGATTTGTCTTTTTCTTCTTGTGCTTCTAACATTTTTTTGCTTCATATACTTTGTTTAGCCCTGTTATGTCTGTTTGATTGATGCCACCTTATCATTAGAAAATGACTTTCTTTATCCCTGGTAATATTCCTTGCTCTGAAATTTACTTTGTCTGATATTAAAATAGACACTCCAGCTTTCTTTTGAATAGTGTTAGCCTGGTTTATCATCTTCCATTCTTTTACTTTTAACCTATTTGTGTCTTTATATATAAGGCATATTTCCTGTAGCCAGCATATAGTTGGGCCTTGATTTTTCATCCAATAAATGGGAAACAAAAGTCTAAAGTGGATTGTTGACTGATGGGAAAGGGATATCACTGATTTATTAAAGGGGATGAGGAAGCTGGGAGAGGACAGGGATGGTAGAAATTCAATTATTACAAATTGTTTTTGCTATGGAAAAATGGATAGCATAAGCCAAAAATGGGTACTTAAAATCTTTCATGATTATAAAAGTAATAAATGTTAAATTATTATAAAAGTAATAAATGTCCAATTAAGAATATCTGAAATATATAGATGATATAAAGAAGAAAATAGAAATCACATGTAGTTCTACCTCCCAGAGTTAAGCACTGCAAGCATTTCAGTGTATGTGTGTCCTGTATGATACAGGTGTAATACTCATTTTGCACTGTAGTACAGGACCATAAAAACAACCATGCAAAGCTAAAATATGCAAAATTATCTTAATAATGAATGAGGAAATTAAGATTGTTCCATGACCTTTAAAGTTTATCAAGACATTAAAAACCTTCATTATTGATTATAAATGTGTAGTTACAAATGTGTAGGGGACTAAAAAAAAAAAAAAAACAGCAAATCTAATATTTATTTAGTATCCTGTAATTGGAAACATTAGAAACACTGGGAATTAAAGTGTTTTATTTCTTTGTAAAACATTTATCAAGAGCAGTTTGAACAGTGCTTGCCTTATTCTGGTCATATAATTTATGATATGGAGAAAGCATCCTTTCTATGTCTTGGTAAATTGTCATGCTCCTTCCCAAGTCTAGATCAACTCCTAACATTTTATTCTTTGCATTTTCAATGTTGTGAAATATCTCCCAGAGTTCCTTTAATGTAAAGTTGTTTTCCCGCATTACTTCCCCTAGGACATCTTCATCATTTCATCAAAACCACTTTTCTCATTCATGCAGATAAGTTCACTGTCACTAAGTTCCTCTGAATACATATCTAGAGCATCTCAAATGGCAGCGCTGTCAATATTCCTACAATCAGCTATTTCTTCTATAACTCCATTTACATTCCATTCAAATTTCATTTGAATTTCCCACATTCTCACTTTTAGTTTCTTCGCTGCACCTGCGTCTTTGTTGGACAATTCCTTCTCTCAATTACTAATTTTCATAAAATGCTAGATGGATTTATCACTAAGGGACATGGAGAAAACACAGCTACATTCTTCGCTGTCTGTGCATGAAATTAATAATAGATACACAGTGACCAATTGCTGGCAGACTCTAAAATAAGTGACATGATTGGTCACTGATCATGATGAACATCTGTTATCTTTATAACAGTAATTTGCTGACTGAAGTACTAGCAGCAAAGTTTGTACTCCATGTAATTACTCCCAGTTAATATACCATGATAACTGAAATTTGAACCATGCTCTTAAGAGGAGTGGTATTATTTAAATGAGATTTATGCAGATCATCACCACCGTATTATAGACATTATGCCTCATAAATGAATTTATGTTATAAGTTCTGAAACTCCAAAAATCATGGGGTTTTGCCATTCTGCTCAATTCTTACATGATAAATGAGATGTGTGAACATAAAATCATACTAAAATTCTGATGTGTTTTTACCTGGTTCTAACATTTAACCTTTAGATCTTGTTATAAGAATCTAATTATTAAGACTCACTTTCCTCACTAATGCACATAAAAACTCAACCATTAATTATGCGAAAATATTATTATCCTATGTTTTTAATCAAGGCAAGTGTACTGGGAACAGAGAATAAAGTATAACCTTAAAAATCTTTTAACCAACTGGACTTTGCTTTTAACATGAACCATGTTTCTTAGTTCCGTGTTCAATTAATTCTTCTGTCCTCTAACTCCCATTTCTTCTCTTTCTCCTATTGGTCTGTCCTGCTGCCCCAGTCTTGTTCAGTCAGTGAAATGCATTCATATTAAAGCATTACTACTTGAAAGAGGGCTTGAAAAGAGGGTAATGAGAATAGAGTATGGGTCACCAAGGGTGAGAATGATTTACTGGAGGAGTTGCTTTCTGGCACCCCTCATATCCCACCACATAAGTGAATAGTTTCCTACTCAACTCAGAGCAGGCAGCCTTGGCCAATAACAAAATGCTATGCTATCAAAAAAGCAACAAAAACAAACAAACAAAACCAAACATATTTCTACATTACAACCACTTTAAGACAAAGTCATAAGAAGTAATGGGAGAAAACAGACATGCAGTTTTGGGACCTTTCTTTCCTAAAGCTAACCAAGTCTAAACACTGAATGTCAGACCCCTGGGGACTCTCCTGTTAGAAAAGGGTAACAATACCATGGCATCTATTTTGATTGCTCAAAGGCTTCTATGCTCACCAATACTGCTGGGATCCTATGGCTGGGTTTTTATATTACTGCAGTTACATCCAGTATAGCAATTTTCCAGAAACACATGAGTCCTTGGTTAATGCTATCTGCCCTTTTGTATCCTTTCTCATCAGTCAAAGACAGAAGTATATGTTGTTTCAGGAATGTAGGCTGCCCAATGAATGTGAGGGCAAACTCTGCCAAGAAGAGGGCAACCTCTGAAGTAATGTCCAGACAATGTGATTGTAAAGCACATGATTTGTGAGCCATCACCACCACCACCTCCCAGGAAGGGCTAGCTTGGCCAGGGCAGGACAGCAGGGGTGCAGACAAACTGCATAAATTTGTACTTGAATGTATGCCTTACCAGACATGGTCTATTCTCAGTTACACTGAGAAAATAGACTACATTTGTTAGCTCTTTGCTTTCTTTCCTACACAAATATTAATTGAAGCCCTTCTCTGTACCAGGCCCAAAAGTGAAGCAAATGGATATGGCTCCTGCTTTCCTAAGGCATACAGTCTAGTGGCAGAAACAGAGACATAAACAAGCAATTTTGGTACATGTAATAAAAAGTGTTAGGAAGCTGGGGATGCTTTGGGAGCTGGGGTCAGGAGCAACCTAACCCAATCTTGATGGGTGTAACTGGCCTCCTGAAAGAAGTGACACTGAAGCCAAGACCTGAAAGCCAAGGAAGAGCCAGCCAAGTGAAAGGTGGCAGAGGGAAGGGAAATCATGGCATGTTTGTTTGTTTGTTTTGTTTGTTTGTTTTTGGCAGCTAGCCAGTACAGGGATGGAACCCTGGACCTTGGTGTTATCAGCACCATGCTCTAACCAACTGAGCTAACCAGCCCAACCTATTGTGGCATATTTAAATAACTGACAAAAGGGCCGACCCCGTGGCGCACTCGGGAGAGTGCAGCACTTGGGAGCACAGCGGTGCTCCCGCCGCGGGTTGGGATCCTATATAGGAATGGCCAGTGCGTTCACTGGCCGAGCACGGTGTGGGCGACACCAAGCCAAGGGTTGTGATCCCCTTACCGGTCACAAAAAGACAGACAGACAGACAGACAAATAAACAAACAAACAAATTAATTAATTAATTAATTAATTCATAACTGACAAAAGCTGGGAAGCAGAACATAGAGTAGGACAAAGGAAATCAAGAGAAAAGGCTGGAAACATGAGAAAGAATCAGATTATCCATAGTTTTGAAAACGTATTAAGATGCTGGAATTTATCCAGGAGTAGGGGAGAACCATTGAAGGGTTTTAGGTCGATGAGTGACAAGGTGAGTTTTGCATTTTGTTACGAGCACTCTGACTCACTGTGGAGAAGACAGCAGAGGAAGCAAGAACAGGCAGAGGATCCAAGCAGAAGGCTCTTGTGGCCCTGCAAGTGCAGGAAGATGGCAGTGGCCTTATGATCGCGTCCGTGGCATTAGGGAGACAGTGATAGTTGGTGATGTATCTGGGTGGCAGAACTGCCAGGGCTTGATGAGATGGGGCAGGACGGTGAAAGAAAAGAAGAGACAAGGATAATACCTGCATTCCTGGCTTGGGCGAAGTGGAAGTCAGTTTCATTCACTGACAGAATATAAGAGGAGAAGCAGCTCTGATGAGGTCACTGTGAGTTTGTTTTAACCTTGTTGAGTTTCAGGTGTTTGTTTATGGTGTATCCAGTGGAAATGTCCAGTAGGTGGATGGGCAGTGGCTCATCAGTAAGAGAGGTATACTGTTAAATGGGATAGTGACTCCTTAGAGGAGCTGCTTAATACAGAGCTAATAAAATGCCCAATCTCTTGGGTCTGACTTGCAAATAGACTACTTAGTAGCTCTGGGCTCTATCACCATAAACCATAATCACCATAAACCATTACCTATATTTTATGCCACTGACTGTGAAGGCAGCAGGGAAAGGAAAGAATAGACAAGTCCAAGTCCACCACCATTTAAAGAGAAAAATCTGCTCAAGTGTTTCTTGAAAGGAAGAAATTAGAAAATAAAAAACAAATCTATTTTTCCTATACTTCACTTCAATTTTCTTATTTGTTTTTAAAATGCACCGTAATCTCAGAAACATAGATTGATAAGAATCACTAGTCATTCGGGTGCTAGCTCAGTCCCCCAGTCATCCAGCACAGGAAGTTTACATTCAAATGCTAGGTGAGGACTGGGATCCTAAACAGACTGTAGAAGGACATCTTTTCAACAGCAAAGAAAGGCATACGTGGTTAATATGAGATGTATACACCAGTATAAACCAGTCTCCGTACTAGCATCTTTGATATATAATAAATAAAAATTAAAAAACAATACCTTGTAAATTTGAAGGTACCTATTTTCACACAGGAAGAAGCAGGCTGTAGCACAATTTCCTATAAAAATTAATTATCTAGTTTAAAAACTTATCTAGAATATACAGGGGGGTTTCATTTTCTCTTTTTCTTAACAAATAAAATATTTTGGTCAAACAATTACCTTGTTTATCTTTCCTTCAGGAGACAGTCAACTTATATCCTATATTAGCCATATCTTACAATACAGTTACCAAGTGAGAGTTTGAAGTTCCCATTAAATTGTGAATTGTGTGTAGCACTCCACATATAAGTGAGGTTAGACATTTTTATAGAAAGAGGTTCTGGAATCATTAGATTCTCAAAACAGACTAAGACTCACTATCTCATATACAAATTTCACTATGTTCTCCTACAGTGTGTATTATAAACACAGGTCATAAATGATGGATTGACAGGTTTCAGATTCTCTTAATGATAACTAGGTTTACTTTCATAGGACCATATCTGAAAAGAACCTCAAAAGCTATCAAGTTCGTTCTTTTGCCTTTAGGCCAAATGCCTCCAAAATTATCAAAGTCAGATGAAAACTGAAAGTCTGTTTACTTTTCCCTATGGGAAAGCAATTCCAACACCTCATTCTGTGACCTACTACATTTTTTAACGGCCACTGTAAAATTTACCTTTGGCCTGTATATGCTCTAGTTTAGGGCCTTAATAGGCTTATTACTATCTTTCTTCACTTTATACACAGTTATAAATGTGTGTTCATCTTTCAGTAAACATATGGCAATGTTCTTGTCACAGGCCATTTTTAAACCTAATGTCTCCAGTGATAAATGTGTATATATACAGTGCAGCTCACATACATTAGGCAGACATCTGGCCAATATACTAGAACCTAAATGTGATCAAGTTACTAGTAACAGGAGTTCAGTGTCCCAAAGAGCTGGGAAAAACCTCTCAGATCACCATTTTATCCCTTGGGTGATTATCTACTCTGAACACCAGGGTGGCATAAGGAAACAAGACTCTAAGAGGGCAATTCCAGAATACAGAATCAAGTCTGCATTTCAAGTTTCAGCCACTGCTCCACCCCAGGGATTTTTCATAATGGCCTATTTTGGTTGTTAGATTAGATTACTTGGGACAGATTCAACAAACAATTCTAAAAGGGGCAGATTCCTCCAGGAGAGGCGATAGAACTGTCTACTCCCTTCCCTCTGAGATTTAAGTCTAATCACTTAAACCCAGCAACTAAACAGGGTTTAGTTAAATCAGGACAGCTATTACAAGTAGTGAAAGCAAATCCAGGATCATCAGAGCCACTCTGTGCTACTGTTCCAGCATTTTGAAGGCATATCTTAATCATTTATATCTCCTAATTAACTCTGCTAAGGAATTGGATATAACTATATAAAGTAGAAGTATAAAATAACTTCTTTTATCCTTCTTAAACGAAAGTGCTTTGTGAAGTCTACAAGCACTTTTTTCCATTTATGTGTTTGTCATTGTCCTTGGGACAAAAGGCAAATAGTAGCCTCTATTCAGAACATCTCCTTAAATTGTGGATAATGCATTTGGAGGTGACTACACTTTTTAGCTAAGAATATCTTCCAATCACAAAACCATCCAAAACTAAAAAAAACCAAAAAACAAAATGGCTTGCTAATCAAATGCATTCTCTTTCAGTAAGAGTATTTCCAAACATGCAATAAAGTTAGGAGTTTAATGTGTTTGAGGTTCATCCAGACGTCAAGTAGAATTATGGCTGGAAAAACATGTACATTTGAGGTCAGACACCTAGCTCTGCAATTCTGTATTTTTCACCTCTATAAGCTTCAGGGTCCTTATTTGTAAGGTAAGGATGGGCCCTACATCAAAGAAAAGGAAGGACTAAATAAGATCAAAGATAAAGCAGAGTCTATTTCTTCTTATCAGCACTGGGTAACACTGGCACAAAGATTATCATTTTTTATATATTTATATGAGGGTACTTCAAAAAGTTCATGGAAAAATAGAATCAAAAGATAATACAGATCCTTCCATGAACTTTTTGAAGTACCCTGGTATTTGTTGAACACTTACTATGTGACAGGTACTGTTCATTTAATACCCATAATAACCTCATGATCTACTTGGTATTATTAACCCCATTTTACAGACAAGAAAACTGTGGTGTCAATAAATTATGTAACCAATATTGTTGCCCAGGTCACAGAGCTGTAAATGGCAGAGCTAGGAAGAGCCCTTGCCTACAAGCTCTATGCAACACAATCTTTCATCATTTATTACTGTTCTTGTTGTTGTTTTACATTTACTTCTTATATTTCATCTTTCATGTTATTTCTCACTTAAGATTCCATAGAACATGGATATCATAGAAAAATTCCATTTGGGAAAAGGCAACTAAATGTTCCTAACTAGAAAGATTATAGCATTAGTTGACAAAAATATAGTTAAAATTAATTAATTAAAATTCTTCCAGGGAACAATAATTTGATTTAGAAACACTGGGAAATTTTATATGCACTGAAATTATGCATTTAAAACAGTTTTTTAAGAAGGTAATTAAATTTACTTTTAATGTATTCATATTATGAAGGAAATTCATATTTCAAAAATTAAAAATACAAATATTGGCAAATAAGCACATGAAAAGGTGCTCAATATTAATAGTCATTATAGAAATGCAATTGAAACCACAAGACATCATCACACACATTTCAGGTTGCAAAAATTTTTTAAATAATTGTTTTAAAAAGAATTTACAATACCTGGAACAACTAGAACATGCTGGTGGGGGTTAGACAGCCAAACGTTTGAATACAGATTCTATCACTTATAAGACATGAGACTTTGGAGAATGTTAGATTCCCTAACACTGGATCACCTTTACTTGCCTGGAATGAACTCAACTGATCACCGTGCTAATAATAATCCATTTGCTGCCACTCAGCTCCAAATTCACCCTTCAATACATATTTTAGTGATAATGGTGAGCATCCCTCCTTCAGAGTGAGCCTGTACGGTAACTTTGCTAAGTAGAGCCCACTAGAGGCACACTGCAGGAGTCAGAGCTTCCTATTTCTGGCTGCACCACTGATAGGAAGTGGGGTGTGATGGCACTGGCGGTAAGCTACCCTAACCAAGTGTTCAGAATTTGTGGTTCCTCAGTAACCCTCAGCCCTCCCTTGGCTTGCGATCATCATCCTGCAGGCCTCCCAAAACAGATACTGTGTGCTCCTGGCTTCCCACATGCACTGGGACCCCAACTCCCCCATGTGCCTGCCTCCTGCAGAAGTTTGTCTCCTATGGTCTTCCCTGCAAGCACCAGGCACTCCAGGCCTCCCATGCACAGTGGGATGCCTCTCTCTGCATGCCTGCCCACTAGCTAGGATTCACCTGTACCCTGGAGAGTTGCTTTCTGCTTTCTCAGTGACCGTGGACCAGCTCTAGGCCTGACAGCCCACAAACTTCACCACTGTCCTGTGGACTGCAACCATGTCTTCTCCAACAAGGTCTGACCCACAGCCTTGGGGAGGCGGTTCCCCTTTGAAGTTTGTCCTTCTTTGGGTTTTCTCCCTCAGCTTTAGGGTACCCTATAGAGTTCTTTAAAAATCTTCATTACTCTTCATTCATAGCTAAATAATTCTTTATATTAAAATTCTCCTGTTTAAATCACTGTATGGTTTCTGTCTCCTACTTGGACCCAAGTTGATATAATCACAATACCATATTTTTTGTTCTCATGGATAACATTTGCTAATAGCGCATTTTCAATTGTTTTTATCTTTTCTTCTAATCTTGTTGTATTATGGTTAAAGAATGTAGTCTATACAATTCCTACTTAAATGGAATTTATTGATGATATTCTCTTAACATTAATGCATGATCAACTTTTTAAGGCTGTTTCCTAGAAAACTGAAAAGAAGGTGCAGTCTCTATTTTCAGAGTACAGAAATGAATACACTCCTGTTAGACCAATCTTATTATTCATTCCTCCATGGCAGGGGTCAACAAACATTTTACATTAAGAGACAGAGTAAATAATATAGGCTTGTGGGCTACATGGTCTCCGTTGCAACTACTCAGCTCCACCCTTGAGGGACAAAAGCAGCCATACACAATGCGTAAACAGATTGTCTGTGTGGCTGTGTTCCAATAAAACTTTACTTACAAAAATAGGCAGTCAGCCAGATTTAGCCTACAGGCCACAGTTTGCCAATCTCTGCTCTACATCATTATTTTCATCTACCTGATCTCTCAAGCAATGAGAAAAATATTTTAAATTTCTTTTATTTTTCAATTTTATTTATATTTATTTATGTGGGGCATAGTGTGTTGTTTCAATACATGCATATACTGCACAATGATTCACTTAGGGTAAATTTCTTAATAGTATCATATTTCTTGGATTTCTCCCTGTATGCCTTTGGTCCTTCTCTGTTTATATAGTTCTATACTCTGATATTTGATGTTATAACAGTTATATATCTTCTCATGGATTTTTTCCTTACCATTACAGAATCTTTCTCCTTGTCCTGTTAAAGGTTTTTTTGCATTAAACCTTGTATCTAATATAGAAAAACATTTAGAGAGAAAATATAAAATGACAATAAAATTAAGGCCAATGATAAGTTTTAACATTAAATCCAATTGGATTAAGTTCACCTATGAAAAGAAAACAAATCTCAGAATGTGGCAAACAACAAAACCTTGTCTATAAGACATACATGTGAAACAGAGTGTCCTAAAAGTTTTATCTATAATGGATTCTTCATCTGTCTTTCTTAAGCTATTTTTCTTTTTCTAACATTCTTTTTATATATATAAATACAAACATTGTCCTACATATATCACATACTGCATCAGTTTACTTATATCTAACGGAGCCGATTTAACCCTTTTCCATGTCCCTAAGAGTATGTAGTTTGTGTTAGTCTCTCCCCTCTGTTCACAGGAGCCTGATTTGCCTCCCGTCCTTCACCTCTAAGAGAGCTGGCTCAGGATTCAGTCCTTGCACTCTGAGCTGGACTGGTTAGTTTTGCTTTTGTCTTGTAACTTCACACGCAAAGTTCTACACCAAAGATCCTTCCACTTTGTCAGGGGTATGTCCAGTTCTCTGGGGTTTTGGGTTGTGCCCTCACTTCATTGTGAGCCCAGTGGCCACTTTTTGGTGACTGCTCTATTCCTTGTATGCCATTATTTAATATAACCCAGTACTGGTGGATTTTTTTCCTCACTTTTTCTTTCTCCCTCATTTGAGCAAAACCTTTACTTGCTGAATACAAATAAGTCTATAGAATTATTCGCCCAAACTGCCTTTGCCTTTCTTTGAGGTATAGGGCAGAAAAAAGGCAAATCCTAGAAAGCTTTACAAAGCTGAAGAGCTATCTGTCTACCTCTGTAAAGGATGGAGGCCACAAGTGACACAATTCCCTGAGGTTACCTGTACGCCTAGTTATTGGAGCCACAGATCTGGAGAGGTTTTCATGAGGCTTTGTGGAATTTCATCAACTAACCCTCCGGCTGACTGCTTTGTCTAAGGGTGGGAGTCATGTGTCAATATGCAGGGTTCTCTTTAAGTTTGGTTAAAACTGTTTAGTTAGCCCAAATTTCCAATTTCTGTTGGGCTCTTTTCATACATTAGTAGTCTTGTGTAGTCTCATTTGTTTTTATTTAATTTCACTATTTCATTCCATTTCTGTTGAGATTGAGGAGGGGGTATGCCCTAGGTCTGTGTCTGTGCTTTTGCATTTCTGGGGAGTCCTCCATGCCAAGTATAACTCTAAAATATCTTTTTGACAGGGAATTGATTCCCATAAAGATTTCTTCTTCCTTCTTGGAATTCATTTTTTGAATTTTTTACCTTACATTCATTAAGAAAGTAATTGGATTTGAGATTATGCCTTACTTAAATATCTATTTAAGTCCACCACCTGGTTTTAAATAAACCAGGCTAAATAATCTTCTGAAAGTTCTTCTGATACTGGTTTTGAAAGGAACTAAAATAACACAGAAACTGAAAAGATCATGAAATTTAAATGAAATTACTTCAACCTCTGCAAGGTCCTGAAAGACACACAAACAGGTGAGGTCTTACCAGTGGAATGAGCAGGCTAATGAGGTCTGTCAGCGGTTTGCTGAGCAGCAGTAGGTCTTCTGCGGCCTGTGTGTCCCCTCCTGAGCCAGACTTCTGTGCCTGGAACAGGGGGAAGAGAAATGAAAGAGGGTATTGGTGATTGGCTCAGCTTGGCTGAACAAGACAGGTCAACTCAGTCTAGCAGATAAAAGGAGCTGAGGAAGCATTCCACCTCAGTCTCCCTGAATATGGGACAGAGACCCCAGAAGAGATTTTATGCTTTGCTATAACGCAACAAAGAGTGCACATGCTACCACTGCCACCAGCTCAGGCCCCAGAGGCAGACCTGGACAGCCCATGGATAAAGCAATAACAAGGGCTGCTGCTGGAGGAATGATGGTGACGTTCCACACACTGCGGTGGGTTAGCACTTTATCTTTCCAGCCTCCTGGGACTAGGTACTGTTATCCCCATTTTTCAGATGAGAAAACTGAAGTTTAGAGAAGCTAAGTAGGTTGTCTGAACTCCCACAGATAATGGGTAATGAAGCCTGAGGACAAACCCAGGCTATTTGAATCCAAGTCACAAATGCTAATCTACCCTGGGCATTTTCATGTACATTATATGATGCTTTCCTTCTCTATAGGCACACACATGCTCAGATAACTTCTAGAATATTTGTCCAATGTATCACCGCAAGGATAGGCTACAAATATGGGTCTAAATTACTTAGGACATGTAGGTTTAAACTACGACGGAAAAAAAAAATGAGTAAGTGGTTAAGTTTATCATTTCCTAGGAGTTTTATAGAACTGTCTAACTCCAAAGGAGATTTCCATCATAGAGATAAATAATTTTACACTGAAAAAATATACTGATTATTTATGGTGTTTGCTATAGTATATATACATTTCATTCACACTCTTCCTGTTTTCACTTTCACTCAAAAGGAACAAAACCACTTTTAGATAATGACCTTTGCCAGAACCTATATGGCAGGCTGCAGGCTGCTTCCTTTGGTTCAGAAGGACTTCGTTGAAAATCATACACCTTTTAACAACCTGCAATTCTCTATAGCTAAGGGGAACAATGGCAATCATTAGCTAGGAGCTTCCCTCACTCCCCACCTCCCCAACTGACTTTATCTGAAGGTAGAATTTCCTCTCAGAAAACAAATGTGCAGCATCTTAGAGGCCTGAACTTTTCTGAATCTTGGCTATTAATCCTTTGCCTTCTGAAGCACAATCTGACATGGAACATTGACCTTTTCACATTACACTTTATTCTTTAGAGTAGATTGAGTCCCTCTTGGGAAAGATAAGGCAGTCTTGCAAGTCAGGACCTGGGCAACAGTGAGGGACACCATGCCATTGCTTCTTTTCCAAACACATATAAGCAAGCAGATGGGGCCACAGAACAAGCACACACTATGGGACATTTTCCACCAAGATATCCAGTGGTCCTCCAGATCCTCCAAGATCTACACAGTCATTCAATATTATCACCAGAAACATCCAGACCCAGCCCACTAGTGTTCACGTACCACCTCCTTGCAAAGTTGCTAAGGGTTCCAGAAAGAGAATGCTGCAGCTTTGCATAACAGGGAGGTACGCAACAGGAATGTATTAGAAATCCAACTCTCTTCACAAAAGTATTGGCTCACAATGGAAGCTCTGTGCAGCAAAGGGATCCCTGAGTGGACGTAGCAGTAAACAGAAAAGCCCAGAGACAAATACAGAGGCTCAGGCCTGCCTCTTCTCTCAGTCTCTCTCTAATTCCCCAAAATCACACACTCCTTCAGATCAGCTTCCTGACTCCCAGATCTGTGGTTCTCTGTGTGCTTTTTGCACAGAGCTCCTGTCTCTGCCATGATATCACCACTGCCCTCTCCATGCTCTGGTTCTACTGACCCCTTTCCAGAACTTGCTGCCCCATGTCATTGCTATGTGGTAACTTACCCCACCTCTAGCCATCCAGTGTTTCTTGACCCACACAGCTGTTACAGTCCAGGCAAGAGAAGATAATAGTCTGGGCTAGGGTGGTAGCAGTAGGTTTGACAGAAGTAATTGGATTTGTTAGATACTTAAAGTAAAATCTACATTATTTGGTGACAGAGCAGATATGAAATACGAAAAAGGGAATTTTAAGAATGACTGCCAGGTTCTGGTTTACACAATAGGGTGAAGGGGCAGGGCTCAATGGCAGGGAAATTAGTTTGGGAGGTAAATCCTGAGATCAGCTTTGGACTATGGGGCACTCTAGCAGTTATACTGCACAAGCCGCTGGATATATAAGTAATCTCAGGAGAGAACTCTGGGTGGAAATATAAATTTAATAGTCTTAAACTAATAAAACCTGGGAATATCAACTTACGAGCCATATTTGATATTAAATGGCAATACAGCATTATCTAAAATGAGATAATAGAATAAAGCTAACTTCTCAGCATTAAAAAAAGGCCAGGCATAATACAATTCTATTACATCTAACATTACTGCATGAATCTAGTGCACAGAGGTAGGTACTTAACAGAGGTTTGCGGAATAAACATAGAGGTACAGCATCCATAGAGAAGAAGAGATGGTCTATTCCTCAGGCAGTTGCTGTCTGATGTCTGGAGCACAACTGTCAATGGTGTGGCCCAGATCAGTTCAATTCAACAAACTTATAGTGCTCCCAAACGCCATCATGCGCCTGCTTGCGATGCAAAGATGAATATGACTCAGTCCCCACTCTATAGGATCTCATGATTTAATTAAAAGGATGACAAGTTTCCAAATAACTGCAAAAGGCAGAGTGTGAAAACTGCTATAACAGAGGTGTAAACATAGTTTAGGTGGCAGGAGGAAGTGAAAGAAAGTGACAGTTGACTTCATCATTTGGATGATGGGGATGAGGTCTACAGGGAGTAATATGGAGTGCACATATTTCAGGTGGTGGGAATCTCATGAGGAAAGGCATAGGAGTGATAAGACACAGGATCTATGTAGAAAATGACTCTGCAACTACGTGGTTTGGGTATGGGCAGCATGGAGGACTGGCAGATGAGGCTAGAAAGGCGCCCTAGGGCTGGATTGCATAAGGCTTTGAGTGTCTTGCCAAAGAGTCAGAAAGATATATCACAGATAATGAGGTGTTGCTGAAGTTTTCAGAGGCAGGGAGAGACACGATCAGGACTACAGAATATGGCAGAAAAATCTCATCTGCATTCAACAACCAGAAAGAGTAGTTTGTGGAGATGAGCAACACAGGGAAGGCCACAGAGGAGTCAAACTGGGTAATTCCAAGAGATGCTAAAAACGACTACAGCCCCCGCCCATGGACAGCCTTTATGTGTGTGTGACTAAGAAAGATGCAGCGGCCACATCTCAGTCTTTCAGCAATACCAACACATCTGCGAGTCAGCAGTTTAGTTGTCCTACTATCAGAGAACAATATAACGAGCTTCCCTATGTCATCTCAGAAATGATACACGAGGCCCAGACTGGGAAGTCAGGTGACCTGGACTGTAATACTAAAAATCTGTCTTCCCTGAAAAAGCCCTCCCTAAGCTCAAAACTGGGTTTGCCCCCTCTACCCTTGTTTGCTTTGCAACACCCTGTACCTTTCAATCGCTGCATTTTCACACACGTAGTAAGGTGAAGATTTGCTTCATTATTCGTGTATTGATCGTCTTCCAGACGAAACTGTAAGATCCCTGAGAGCTAACACCCTTCCTCTCTTGATCCCTGCTGTAATCACAGGTGCCTAGCCCTATGCTAGGCTCATAAGTGCAAAATAAAAAAATAAATTAATAACTCATAAGCCTGCCAGGAGTTAGTTTAGTCAGTAAATATAAACTGAGTGGCTTCCATAGGCCAGGACACGGAAATGATAAAGTCATGGCCATAGAAAGCCCCTGCAAACAAGGTGAGAACCTTTCTTCTTGTTGCTGTTCATGATTCAGCAACTACTTATCAGTTACCTTCTCTGGGCTTTTTATATAATTAAATGTATTTTATTCTCTCATTTAAGTCTCACGGCAACCCTGGAGAATAGTTATTGTGTCTACTGTACAGATGAGGAAACTGATACTTAGGCACATGAAGTAACTTGCTAGAGTCATACAAGTGGAAAGAGGTACATCTGGGATTTGAATCCAAGGCATTCCAGCCTGCACAGCCCACATGCCCCCACCATACCAATGGCCCCCACCATATCAATGAGCCTCACGCACATTTCTCGTCTCTGCCTCCACATCTTTCACACAAGACACTCACAGGGTTAAACTGGAACCAATTCTGAATCACAGAGCAGGCTGGGTAGGGACTGAACTCCTGATGGAGATTCTGACACCTGCCTGCCCCCACATACTTGTAATCATACCACTCTCCTCCCTGAAAATAAAAGTGCTTCATAAATCTAAGCACTGTTATAAATTTAAACACTGGCATCCTTCAATTCCTCTATTGTAAAGAAGCTCCTATTAGAAGTAGACCCAGGTTTTGAGGGCAGAAGAATCCCCCATGCGGAGTATGTTTATAAATGGAAAAGGTGACTTATGGTTTGGAAAGTACTTATAACTCAGTGTTCCAGGTGATCTGTCTTTGATGCACACTCCACTTCTGTTCCCAACTCTTTCCTCTAATTCAGCCTCCAGGACTACCTCTTCCAGATTGACACTGGGTATCACGGAGATCAAAGTCAGTGGTCAAGGCCAAAAGCAGTACGTGGCAAATATTATAAGGGAGGACTTAGAAGGACGATAGCAGTAAAATATATAGTGGTGTTAAAGAATATGAAAAACAAACAGACAGAAAAACAGTGATCTACTGACTTACTAGCAAACTGAAAAAAGTGAATTAGAAAATATTTTGTATTAAGGAGTTTTTTTAAACACCCCTGAATATCTATATAATCGCTGATAATAAAAGAGAATTTTTATTGTTCTGGAGTTTTGTTTTTTTTTTTAACTTCTGATCCTTTTTTAAAATCTACAATCTACAAGACATAATCTTTTGCAGATGGATATCATCAAGGCATCTGGTGAAAGTAACTATTGACTATATCTTGAAAAATTATATAAACCTACCACTGTGGAAACTGAAATTAGAAACAATGTTCTCTGAAGAGAGACTTACTAGAAAAGAGAGAAAAGGAAGAAATACATAATTCGGGATTCTGTTAGCACTTAGCAGTGCTTTACTATTAATTTAAAATTATTATAGAAGAACATATAAAGACAACTAGGTAATTCAAAGTCCAGGTTAATCTACTGGCTTTACAGTTTGGACTAAACACTTAGTAACCTACCTAACATATTTGTTGAGGGGACCTTGGAATTATTTACTAAACCATATTAGACAAGCTAAATACTTGACCAACTTAACTGCGGATAACAAATACCATTTATCATAATGATGAATAGCACAGACTAAACCAGGGTCTAGGGAATCATTCTTGGCTCTGCTACTGGGACTCTTGGCAATGTATCAAAAGTTTGGTTTTAACTTTAGCTTCTGCATCTATCCAAGCTAGGATGCTACCATTTAATATACATCTCTTGCAATTTTACTAGGACTGAAAATACAACAGTGAATACATATTGGCTGTGTGGCCTTCACCTGATCTAAGTACCAACTGATTCAGTTGGTTAGAGGGAGCATTAAATGAAATAGGCATGTGGAGGCACTAACGTGGAAAGTACTCAATAAAACCACATCTCCTTCCTTCCTTACAGAATGATGCTAAGTAAATACAAGTTATAGTTCAGGGAAAATTGACTTTTTCCCAGCCACTGAATACACCTCTAATCCTCAAAACCATCTTGCAATTCCATGTTATCAGTCATAAGAAAAAACAAGTGGGAGAGTTTATGTGATATATATGTATGTATCTATGTGTATACAAACACATACATGTACAAGTATGTGTGAGTATAAACTCTCAATCCATTGTTCCTAGCAAGCTAACCCCTCCTGCTGAGGGTGGGCTGGAGTGCCATCTCTGGACACAAAAGGCTACCCACTACTTGGCCAAACCTAGGGTGCACCTAAGGCAAACGCTCACCTCAGTCAAGAGCAGTTTCCCAACTAATGCTCACTAAGTTTTTGCTTGGTAGTACTCTCCTACTTTTCCTTAAGATTTTGTGATCAAATTCTCTGTTCTTGACTTTGGTTACTCAAAGACGGTAGACTCTCTCTACAGAACATGTTATTTGAAAATAAAGACACATTAGAGAAAGATTAGAGTGAAGAGAATGAAAGAGAAGCATGACATGGAATAGGGTTGTTAAAGACACAGGAAAAGAGATACTCTACCTGCAAAGCCAGCCGTACAATACTGGATGTATAGGTCAGCATGCCGTGCAAAATATCAAGCAGAGAAAACAGCAGTGCGGCTGCCGTCTCGTTGTTTTTATTGTCTACATCCAAGCATAGTGTGGCAGTTTCAATGAACAGGTTACAGACGTGACTGACAAGTCCTGAGGGCAAAAAAGGAAAAGAAAAAAATATTCATCATAATTATAAAAATAATGTGTCTATGTTTCATAAACTCCAAGTAGCACTTTTACTTGGGAATGTTGTTTAAAATGCAGGTTTCCAGGCCTCATTCCCAGCGAGTCTACTCAGGATCCTGGTATAGGGCCTAGGAATATACATGTTAAAGAAATTTCCCAAATGATTCTGATGGAAGGGCCCCCAAAACTATACTTTGAAAAACACAGTCATACATGGGCAGGTTTCACAGGATCTGAGGACTCCCTGACATGGAAGGAACACGTATTGTACATGAAAACATTGTCCCCAGATTCTCTGTTTGAAGGTAGTGTCCTCCAGCGTATTAATCAGGGACCAGGGTGGAACCAGTGGTTTGTTCTATTAAGGGGTCTACAAATAATTGGGTAGTTCCAAAAGGATAAAATGATACAGCAGTTTTATCTCATACATTTCAAAAATGTAAGATAAATTATGATTGTAAGAGATTTGAAATTTAAAACTTTTATCATTTTATCTCTGCAAACCTCATATTAGCAGTGCAGTTGGTCTTCAACAACTTTTATTTTGATGTAGTCTGTCACAACAAATATATTTTCACACTTTGGGGCCACTATTTGGGGGGAGTTGTTTGTTTTTTATTTATTTATTTCATTTTAACTTCTCAATATACATTGTAGTTGATTTTCCTGACCCTTTACCCATTCCGCCTCTCCTCTCCCTCTCTCCCCTCCCCCCACTACATCATATCTGTTCACTTGTCTTAAAAAGTTCAAGGAATTGTTGTGATTGTTGTGTCTTCTTCCCCCCACCCTTTATTTGTTTATATGTTTATTTATTTTTACCTTCCACAAATAAGTAAGAACATGTGGTATTTCTCTTTCTGTGCCTGACTTGTTTCACTTAATATAATTTTCTCTAAGTCTATCCAAGTTGCTGCAAATGGTAGTATTTCTTCTTTATAGCAGAGTAGTATTCCATTGTGTAGATATACCACAGTTTCCTTATCCACTCATCTAATGATGGACATACAGGCTGGTTCCAACTTTTGGCTATTGTAAATAGTGCTGCAATAAACATTGGAGTACAAGTATCCCTTCAGCATGATGATTTCCATTCCTCTGGGGCTATTCCCAGCAGAGGAATAGCTGGATCATATGGTAGATCTATCTGCAATTGTTTGTGGAACCTCCATACCATTTTCCATAAAGGCTGCACCATTTTGCAGTCCCACCAACAGCATATGAGAGTTCCTTTTTCTCCACAACCTTTCCAGCATTTATCATTCTCAGTCTTTTGGATATTAGCCATCCTGACTGGAGTGAGATGGTATGTCAAAGTGGTCTGGATTTGCATTTCCTGGATGCTCAGTGATGTTGAGCATTTTTTCATGTGTATGTTGGCCATTCGTATATCTTCCTTTGAGAAATGCTTATTCGGCTCATTTGCCCATTTTTTAATTGAGTTATTTGTCTTTTTGCTGTAAAGTTGTTTGAGTTCCTTGTATATTCTGGATATTAATTCTTTGTCAGATGTATATTTTGCAAATATTTTCTCTCACTCTGTTGGTTGTCTTTTCACTCTGTTAATTGTTTCTTTTTCTGTGCAGAAGCTTTTAAGTTTGATATAATTCCATTTGTTTATTTTTCCTTTGGTTGCCTGTGCTTTTGGGGTCCTATTCATGAAGTCTGTACCCACTCCTACTTCCTGGAGTGTTTCCTGTATGTTTTCTTTAAGGAGTTTTATTGTTTCAGGATGTATATTTAATACTTTAATCCATTTTGGGTTGATTTTGGTATATGGTGAGAGGTATGGGTCTAGTTTCATTCTCCTACATATGAATGTCCAGTTTTCCCAGCACCATTTGTTGAAGAGGCAGTCTCTTCCCCAGTGTGTGGACTTGCTTCCTTTGTCAAAGATCAGATGTCTGTAGGTGTATGGGTTAATTTCTGGGTTCTCTATTCTATTCCATTGATATGTGTGTCGGTTTTTATGCCAGTACCATGCTGTTTTGGTTATTATAGCTTTGTAATATAGTTTAAAGTCAGGTAGTGTTATGCCTCCAGGTTTTTTTGTTTGTTTTTTTGTTTGCTCAGGATTGCTTTGCCTATGCATGGTCTTTTGTTATTCCGTATAAATGTCTGGATAGTTTTTTCCATTTCTGAGAAAAATGCCATTGGAATTTTGATGGGGATTGCACTGAATCTGTAGATCACTTTGGGTAATATGGACATTTTCACAATGTTAATTCTTCCAATTCATGAGAATGGGATATATTTCCATCTTCGTGTCCTGTTTAATTTTTCTCAACAGTGGTTTGTAGTTCTCTTCATAGAGATTTTTCACATCCTTGGTTAACTTTATTACTAAGTATTTTATTTTTTTGGTGGCTATTGTAAATGGGCAGGCTTTCTTGATTTCTTTTTCAGCATATTCACTGTTGGAGTGTAGAAATGCTACTGATTTTTGTGTGATTTTGTATCCTGCAGCTTTGGTGAAATCGTTTATCAACTCTAGGAGTTTTTTTGTAGAGGCCTCAGGCTGTTTAACATATAGGATCATATCATCTGCAAACAGGGACAGTTTGACTTCATCTTTTCCTTTACTTCCTTCTCTTCTCTGATTGCTCTGGCTAGTACTTCCAACACTATGTTGAATAGGAGTGGTGAGAGTGGGCATCCTTGTCTAGTTCCTGTTCTTAAAGGAAAAGCTTTCAGCTTTTCCCCATTCAGGATGATATTGGCAGTGGGTTTATCATATATGGCTTTAATTGTGTTGAGATACTTTCTATCTATACCTAACTTGTAGAGAATCTTTATCATGAAAGAATGTTGAATTTTGTCAAATGCTTTTCAGCATCTATAGAGATGATCATATGGTTTTTGTCTTTGCTTTTATTGATGTGGTGTATCACATTTATTGATTTGTGTATGTTGAACCAACCTTGCATCTGTGGGATGAATCTCCTTGATCATGGTGCATAACTTTGTGTGTGTGTTGCTGTATTCTGTTAGCTAGTATTTTGTTGAGGATTTTTGCATCTATATATACATCAAGGATATTGGCCTGTAGTTTTCTATTTTTAATGTATCTTTGTCCGGTTTGGTATCAGGGTGATGTTTGCTTCACAGAATGAGTTTGGGAGAATGGAGGGGCCACTATTGTTTACATTTAAGTTGGCATTTCTATTGTTACTAGTATTTAGCATTACTCTTTGAATTCACAAAAATGAATCAGATATAAAATTGGTGAAAATACAACATAAAATATTATAAACTTAAATGATGAATGTGACCTTTGGCATCATTATAGCATGAATCCAAATGTTCTTTTAAAAAGTGAGATATTCAACACAAGCAGATAGAGAAAAAAGCATGGTAAGGAAGTATGACATTTATTGAAAGCTGGATTTTATTGGACCTGTAATCCATTTGTCCCTAGTACCCAGATCATCAACTGGATGAAAACTCTGAGAAGCACAGCGATTCAAGCTTTGGCATCTCTTCTATATAGTGCACATTGTCACTTCCAGCAAACTAGTCTAGTTTTTCTAACAAGTATGAAATAATTCCTAGACTACAAAAGTAACTAATTTTGTCACCAAAGGCAGAGACACACTAAAATTACAGAGGCATCATTCAAAGCTTTACTCCTTGTGGAAAAAACAGGTATAAGTCACACAACTGCCAAGATGCTTTAAAAAACAAAACTAAGTCTCAAGGCTGAAGATAAATATATAGAAGCTCCTTGATTTATGAGGTGGTTATGTCTCAATAAACCCACTGTAAGTCAAAAATACCATCAGTCAAAAATGCATTTAATATCCCAATATTTAATACCCCAATAAGCACATTATAAAGTCAAAAAATCATAAGTCAAACCATCATAACAGGGAGCTGTACATACTTAAAGAGGAAGCAGAGTGAGTTACTGTTAAAACATCTTTTTCAAATGACAAGGTCTGATGGCACATATGATCAATGACGTATAGTGCAGAAAAGCAACTCCAGTCATGGACTGCTTAACGACAGGGATACAATCTGAGAAACGTGTAAGGCAATTTGACTGTTGTGTGAACATCACAGAGTGTACTTATACAAAGCTAGATGGTGTGACCTATTGCTTCTAGGCTATCCCGCCATCATACATGCAGTCCATTGTTGACCAAAACATCATCATGCAATGAACGACTGTATTGTGACACGTGCACTGCACCACCAAACATTCTCCTTAGAGTTATGAAGCATCACTCACATGCATGCTATGAATCAGCACTTGGCATATGTGAGCTGCAAATGGGTAGAAGGGCTTAAAAATGTAGTATTTGGTAAACCCATGCTACAAGAGAAGATGTTTTCCTTTTGGAGTTCATGATGACTTAGTGACACATCATGTAGAGGACCAAAGGTGAAGGGGTGGGTATTGGTGAAGTCCAACTCTGTGAGAGGCAAAGGACATGGCTCTTCAGAAGGCAGAGGTGAGCACCTGAGCACTTGTCTATACCCTGCTTGATTCAGAGTAAACAGCTGGTGGGCAACGATGTTCCTCCCGATTGTCATTCAGTCTTTAAGGAAGGAGTGCGCAGGAGGAATGCAGTACAATCCCTGCTGGGATGGAAAGTCTATCCAGCCTCCTACGTGAAAAAACAGGCAACGAGTGCCAAGCTCTACTTTTACAGACTAAAGTCACCAGCTCCCAGGGGAAGGTGCTCCGACGAGATTAGAAATGAAGTATGAGATAAAAACGCTTCTTCACAATGGTGATAATGCCAGCAAAACCATCAATATGATTGGAAGTGGCCTATTGCAGCCATATTACAGTGCTCTTCATAGCCAGAACTTTTACTTCAGGGTCAAAATTCATGTTTTTCATGTTTAAACCCTCATCACTCCTTTCAACAAATATGAGGATTTTGTCAGTCTTGTTTTATCTGTCTTTTTTAAAAAGTTTTTTAAAGCAAATACAAGACATTATCTTATTTCTCCTGTAAATACTTCTGTGTAGTCTAACAGATAAACTTTTTAACAAATGCCATTACCACTTACTAAAATTAACATGTGAGGGTACTTCAAAAAGTTTGTAGAAAAATAGAATTAAAAGATAATATGAATCTTTTTATAAACTTTTTGAAGTACCCTCATATTTCTTAATTTACTCAACACAGAGTTTATGTCTCAAAAACATCTTTTCTACAATTAATTTGTCTGAATCAGGATGCAAACCAGATTCACACATTCCATTTTGTTTGGGCCCTTAAGTCCCCTTTAATCTCTAGCAGTCCTTCCCCCACTCACAATTTTTCATGCAATTAATTTATTGGATTAATTAGAACATTTTTTCTTGCAGATTTTCTGGTGGCACTGTTCCTATATCCCCATATTTCCTGTAAACTGGTAATTAGACCTAGAGACTCTATTAATTCGGGTTCAACTCCTATGGCAATAGTTGGGGCTAGGTTCTTTGTATTTCCTGCCGCACCTTCTCTGGAAGGATATACCATCAGTTTTAGCAATTTTAAAACTGATCCACAAATTCCAGGGTTGTCGGCCAAACACATCCATTACAAAGTTCCCTATCTAATGTTATCTACTAATGACCACCGTCTAGTCCCATTATTTCACTAGATATGACAATATGGTGATTTTCAAATTCTATCATTCTTTCTCTATATTTTAAGCTGGTTTTGTACCATAAAGAACCCTCCCTTATAACCTACTTGGTTATGATAAAATATAGCTTGAGAAGGAAAAGCAATATAAATGTTTATTATTTCCTGTCATTTACCAGTTTTCAGAACAATGATTTTAAAGTGTTAGCAACTATCAAAGGTGACCAAAGTAGCCAGGTGGTAAGGGAAGCTAGAAACTATTGAGAGTTACTAATGAGTTAATTTTCTATAGTCATTCTGAATATAATGGATTTTTAAATATTAAATTTGATGGGTTTAAATTGATTTTAATCATTATTCTTTTTTATGCTCAATGTGTCCCATCTTTGGCCACTAAGAGCCCCCTGAAAGTGTCTTTGCTTCTGCTATAATAATATGCCCCAAGTTCATCTTACAGAATTCCTGCATTAGACTGGGAATTAGCTACTTCTCCAAAGAGCCCTGGCTTTTCTAAAATGAGAAATGGTATTTAGAGACCATGGTCTGAGCACTAGGGAAGCTCAGTGTTACTGTGTCATTGATTCAGTACACAAAGATAAGAATTATATATCTCTTAAAGAAAAAGAAGGAATTCATGCAGATATTCCTATTGCCAGAATCCAGAAATGAACCCACAATTATATGGCCAAATGAATTTCAACAGGGAATTTTTTAGAAAGAAGCAATTCTTTTCAACAAAAATGGATAGAAAAACTGAGTATTTACATAGAGAAAAAAGAAAGATCTGTGGCCACTACCTCACACAATATGAAAAAATAATTTTTAGATGAATCACAGATCTGTACATAAAAGCTGAAACCATCAAGGTTCTGTGAGAAGATGTAAGAGAAGATCTTTGCAATTAGGAGGTAGGCAAGATTCCTTAGGACCCAAAAAAACCTGATCATTAAAAAAATGGATAAATTAGACTTCATCAAAAATTAAAATCAAAAGACTCTAGTGAGAAATTAAATAGGCAAGCTGAAAACTAGGAGAAAACATTCACTATATATCTATGTCTAACAAAGAACTTATGTTCAGAATATATAAACAATTCCTACAACTCAATAATAAAAAGACAAACAGTCCAGATTTTAAAATGAGTAAAAGATTTAAACAGTAAGTTCACAAAAGATATATCAACAGTCAATAAACACATTAAAAGTATTCAACATCACATCACCACATCACCAGTCATAAGGGAAATGAGAATTAAAATCACAATGAAACATCACCTCACATAAATAACAATAATTATAATGAAAAAAACCAACACCACCAAATGTTGGTAATAATGTGGAGTGACCAGAATTCTCATATATTACTGACAAGAAAAGAATTTGCAATTTATTTAAAAAAATAATTTACCATATTGTCTAGCAATTCTACTCCTAAGTATTACCCATGTAAAATGAAAACATATGTCCACATAAAGCTCCATTAGAGCTTTATTCAAAATAGACCCAAACTAGAAACAGCCTAGGTGTTCATCAATAGGGGAATAAACAAATTGAGAAATAATCACACAGTGAAATACTACTCAGCAATTTAAAAAAAAAACAACAAAAAAAACACTGAATCCCACAACATGCATGCATCTCAAAAACAATGCTGAAACAGACCACAGAAACAAAAGAAGTGTATAAACTGAGCTTTAGAATTTATTTAAAGTTCTAACAAAAACTTGTCTCTGTTGTTGAGATCAGAACAGCAGTTGCTTCTGGGAGAGGAGCAGGACAAAACTTTCTAGGGTAAGAGAAATGGTGTATCACATTTATTGACTTGCATATGCTGAGCCATCCTTGCATTCCTGGGAAGAATCCCACTTGATCGTGATGTATAATCCTTTTTGACATGTTGCTGTATTCTGTTTGCTAGTATTTTGTTGAGGATTTTAGCATCTAAATTCATCACAGATATCAGTCTGCAGTTTTCTTTTTTTGTTGTAACGTTGTTTTGTTTTTGTGTCAGGGTGATGCTGGCTTCATAGAATGAGTTTTGGAAAATGGTTTGTGCTTCAATTTTTTGGAACAGTTTGGAAAGAACTGGTATTAATTCCTCTCTAAAGGTTTGGTAGAATTCAGCACTGAAGCCATCTGGTCCTGGGCTTTTCTTTTCTGGAAGTTTGCTGATTACTGCTTCAATCTTGTTGCTTGTTATTGGTCGGTTCAGTTTTTCTATGTCTTCTTGGTTCAATCTTTGTAGTTTGTATGTATCTATAAATTTATCCATATCCTCCAGATTTTCAAATTTGTTGGTATATAGTTGTTCATAGTAATCTCTAACAATTCTTTGTATTTCTGTGGTATCAGTTGTGATATCCCCTTTATCATTTCTGATTTTTGTTATTTGGGTCTTCTCTCTTCTTTTTTTAGGAAGTCTGGCTAGTGGTTAGTCTATTTTGTTTAACTTCTCAAAAACCAACTTTTTGTTTCATTGATCTTTTGCATAGTATTTTTGGTCTCTATTCATTTAGTTCTGCTCTGATTTTAATTATTTCTTTCCACCTAAGTCTTGGATTGGATTGTTCTTGTTTTTCTAGTTCCTTGAGGTGTAAGGTTAGGTTGTTTGAAACCTTTCTGTTCTCTTGATGCAAGCATTTACTGCAATAAACTTTCCTCTTAGTACTGTTTTGCAGTATCCCACAGGTTTTGGTATAATGTGTTGTTGTTATCATTAGTTTCGAGAAATTTTCTGATTTCCTGTTTGATTTCTTCTTTAACCCATATGTCATTCAGAAGCATGTTGTTCAATTTCCAAGTATTTGTGTGATGTCCAAAGTTTCATTTGTTATTAAGTTCTAGTTTGAATCTATTGTGCTCTGAGAAGATGCATGAAATTATTTCAATTTTTAAAAATTTGTTGATACTTGATTTGTGACCTAATATGTGATCTATCGTGGAGAATGTTCCATGTGCTGATGAGAAGAATGCATATTCTCCTGTTGTTGGGTGAATTGTTCTATATATATCCACCAAGTCCAATTGGTCTAGAGTGTAATTTAAATCCTGTGTTTCCCTATTGATTTGTTGCCTAGATGATCTGTCCAATGTTGAGAGAGTAATGTACTATTCTTTCATGGGGTGTGGGTTACAGGACTGTATGCATTTTTTAAAACTCATTGAACTGTATAAGATTTGTACATTTCACTGCATATAAAATATACTTAAATTTAAAAATGCAGAGCTAAAAAACCAGGTTAGGATAGACTAGAGCAGTTTTTGATGAAGAGAAATTAAACCGTGTGCACAGTCTGCACTGGATGATAGCAGCATTTACTGGGCACTTGCTCTGTGCCTGGCACTATACTCTCACTCACTGGAAGAAAGCTAGAGTGAGTTTTCTAGGAATTATAAGTTGGCTTTAAAATATGCTGAGTCTAAGATAACCAAAAACTTCTCATTTTGTTTGTGTATTTCCAAATTTTATTTAATATTTATCCGTATATTCTTGAGTTCACTGAACTTCAAGAGGATCATTTTAAATTCTTTATCATTTCATAGATCTTTCTTTCATTAGGTTCCGCTGTTGGAATTTTGTATTCCTAAACTTCAACATCATTTTGTGTCCCAGAATTATATACAACTGTAATTTGTCAATTTACAACTTAAAAAAAAAAAGAATGTCTGACATAATTCAAAGCCCAAGAAAAGTTCCCTAATTTGACAATTTCCAGGTCACTGCCGACTGTCATTAGTAAAATTCATTAGGTACTGTAATCTGAAGTTAGACTTCAAGTTGCCAGACCTTCTTCATTGCATTTTCCCACATAACATGCAAGTCTTGACATATTTGCTCTCATGCTGTTTCCAGAATTTCCCCATAGAGGATGTTAAGAAATACAGTTTCTTGGAAGGAGCTAAGGAGGGCTTGAACGTGTATTTCCAAAGGGCTGACAACACCAGGGTCCATAGCCCCTAAGGGAGCACAGGGACGTACTGCTGTTAGTCCCCTCACCTTACCTCACGGGACCTGGATTAGATGGCTAATGTTGGCATAGCTCTACAAACAAACAGGCTAATACATGGTGCATTTTACTAAAAAATAAACCTAAAAAGGAGGCGGAGTGAGTCAAAGTAGAAACCTTCGTATGGAGGGGGAAAAGTTAATATTCCTCTATCTCTCTAATTTTATTCCTCTCCACAGACAAGTCATGATCAAGAGAGACATGCTCCACCTCTAAAGAGATGGGGTGAAATTCAAGGATATTGCCAAGTGTGTTCTCCAGAGCAAAAACTTTGCAAGGGATCGAAATGTCAGTGGAGATGGGTGTGTGGGTCTTTCTACTTTTGTCTTCCACCAAGAAGGCCAGGGATAATATGGCACAGGCAGAGGCCTGTGCCCCTGAGAAGGGCAGAGCCATTTCCCACTCCTTTTTTTTCTTCCTCCTTGTGTCTCTATCCTCTCTTATTCAGACCCAGGCTGGGGTGTACTAGTACTACCTGTGGCTTAGGTTACCTCTGCTTCAGACCCCTGGGCAAATGCACAACCCCTTTTTATGTCTCTTGCGTCTTTCCATTGGTTCTAGCTGATAGAAACCTACTTGAAGGGAAGAGGAAAGCTTTCTTGCATAAAAGTGTTAAGATTCAAGACTGAAGTTTAAACAGAGGAAAGTATACAGAGAAAGCCACAGCCAACTTTGCTTCCAGGCCAGTAGGTATGAGGAGTTTGGACGTGTTGTTCCCTCCAACACTCAGGTGGAAATTTGATCCCCAATGTGGCAGTGTTGGAAACTGATTGAGTCATGGTGGCAGATCCCTCATGAATGGATTAATGCTCTCCCGGGGGAGGGGAGATTAATGAGTGAGTTCTCACTCTATTAGTTCCCGCGAGAGCTTGTTGCTTGAAAAGACCCTGGCACCTTCTCTCTCTCTCTCTCACTTCCTCTTGCCATGTGATCTGCTTGTAACCGCCAGCTGCCTGCCACTTTCCACCATGAGTAGAAGCAGCCTGAAGCCCGAGCCAGATGCAGCTGTCCCAGAATCATAAGCCAAATAAACCTCTTTTCTTTATAAATTACCCAGTCTCAAGTATCTCTGTTACAGCAAAACAAAACGGACTAATAAAAAAGTATATAGAGAAAGCCACAGCCAACTTTGTGTCCAGGCCAGCAGATATGGGAAGTATGGCTACAAGGAACCCTCTATGTAGACCAGCACTATAAAAAGGATTTCAGTGCCTTACTTGCCTATCCTCTCCCTCAGAGATGCTGTACAAAGCATCTGGGATAGCGTTCCAGTATTTCCTAGTCCTCTGGTCAAATGCCATCATAATAACTTCTTAATACTCCACCCCAACCTCTCTAAAAGAAACCAAAAGTCATTAAGTCAAAGAACTCAATAATTATTTTGCATTAATTATAACTCATCAAAAAAATCCAAGAATTATTTTGTATTAATTATAAGCAAATCCCTAAAGGAATCATCCCCATAAGTTATTTTCAGGCGTTTTATGATCTGGCAATACTAACGTGCATTACCTGCTCCCATCTCTGGTCATTGTGTCCTATTAGTACTTTTTCAAAATCTGCTGGAGTGGAGAGCTGATATAATTGTACACCTTGAACTTCCAAGCTTTTAAAAGTACTTTGTATTTCTATCTTTAATGATTTGAATACAACACTCTAAATCCAAATGTAACCTCCCTCCATAGAGGCTTCCTTCTGGATAATTTTACACTTACATCATGCAAACATGTGGTCCTTCCCACTAAGATTCATTAAAGTCAACCTAAACAATTCAGAAAAGGCATATGAAAGCATCTGCAAAATTCAATTTGAGGAAATCATTCTTTCCCAAATTGATCAACACCTAAACACTAAAACCAGAAGTCAGATCAAATCAAGTGAGTTAAATGTCTACTTTTAAATACAAAAACTCAGAGGGAGAAAGTGGCAATGCCCATCTTGGACACACTGACAGGGTATAAATGGAGGCATCTGTGAACTGTGTGTCCTGAGCCATATAGCATCTAAGTGCACTCAACCTCTTCTGGCTACAGGTAAATGAGCAGCCACCCACAGACAGAAATGACCCTACACAAAAGTATATCCAAATATCTCTAAGGTTAAAATTTTCTGAACCATCTCAGTGTAGGACTGGGCCTCTGCTACTCCAGCCTGTTAAGCATGGATCCAACATGCCCCCAAAGGCTGACAAAGGTGCTGCATAAGAGGCCATGGGTGTCTACATTGTGCTCACTGTCAGGCTAACACCTCTCCTCGGCTTTGATCTTGCTCTCATATTTGCACTCCCAGTTCTGCAGTCCTTCTGGCCTGGAGCTTTGGCTTCCTCATGTAACACCCTCACCCTCATCAGCCCAAGCACCAGGGCCCATGGAAGTTTGCCCTTCCCCACTCAAACAAGTTTAGCTCAATGAGTATGACTAGCTAATTCACAATTCTCTGTACTACTGAAGTAAAGTAACTCATCGAATCGTAATCTGAAAGAACCTCATGGATCACAGACTGGGGATTTCTCAAATACAACAAAGGCTAATGTTTTAATTAAATTTTTTCTTCCAAAAACTGGAAGAGACTGCATTTAGAGCATTCATTTTGAATTAATACTCTCCTAAGAAAACTTTGTACGTGAGAGTATCTTAAAAACAAACTCACCTAGCTCTCCTCTGAGCCCACAATGATCCCCGGATCCTCCTATGATTAGCACAGAACATTGTACTGAATTATTTCGAGTACAGTCATCCCTCAGTATCTGTGGAAAATTGGTTCCAGGACCCCCTGCAGATACCTAAATCCATGGATGCTCAAGTCCCTGATACAAAATGTTGTAGAATTTGCATATAACCTATGCACATTCTCCTGTATACTTTATATCAACTCTAGATTACATATAGTACCCAATACAGTGTAAATGCTATGTTAATAGTGTTACATGTATTGTTTTACTTGTTTTATTTTTAATTGTTGTATTGTTGCTTTTTTTTTTTTAAACAAATATTTTCAATCTGATTTGCTGAATCTGCGGATGCAGAGCTCACAGATACGGAGGGACACTGTATATAAATTATTCTGGTCACCTATCCATGGGTCTTCAATGCCCTTTTATGGTTGAAGCAAAGACTTTGAATTTTAGCTATATGTAAACCAATGTGGCCAAAAAGAGACCCAAGTTGCATACTTGAGAGTAAAAAGTTTTAGAAAGAATGAACTCTGTAATAAAATCCCTGAAAGGAGAAGTTTAACACTTAAGGGATTTTTGCATTGAAGATACACTCATTTTGATTACTCACAGATAGCTAATACGGCTTAGGATTGATTTAAACAAATATACTTGGAACAATTTTTATAAGTAAGAAAATAAAAAGTAGAAGAGAATGCCAATTTAATAACCAAACTTAAGATATAATATTGTTTATGACTAATTCAAGAAGTGAATTACATTAATTCAAAAGTACATAAACTTGCCTTCCAATTTTCGCCAGGGAATGGATGAGTAAAGAATGATTGATCATATATTCCAATGCCTAGGAAAGCGCTGGGAAGAGAGAGTGGGATGGAGGGGCAGGGAAGGAAACCTTCTTGGGAGGGGGGTGATCCCTTAGTAGCAACACAGCCCAGGGTCTGCCCTGAAAGCCTGAAAGTTTTATCTAATTCAATTTCAACTTTAATTCAGCACCTGCTGAATTATGAAGAGGGTTTTATGAGCTGGGCGCTAAGTACATCCTCTCAAGCCCTACGCCCCAGAAAATCTTCAGTCCTTGTCTTTCTTCCTCCCCTGTCACCTGTCTCTGAGATGGTAGGTAAACATTCAGGATAAACCCTACCGCATTCTTTCATTCACTGTTTCATTTGCAACATGCTCAGCATTTATAATGTAAATTTTACAGTGCTGGACAATGAAGGGACTACAATAAACTTAAGAATCAGTCACTTCCCTTCAGGGCCAATATAAAGACATCGGCATGTGAGACAGATCACAGAATAAAGCACCAGGTTGGTGTTACTGGTCAGGGAAGATGATGATCAATGGGAGGGCAGGGAAAGTGCTTTTGGGAAAGAGGGACTTGAAGTGGACTTTGCAGGATATCTGGATTTGGACAGGCAGAAGGGAGGAGGAAGGGCATGCAAGGTTTGGTCGATAAACAATGAGAAAGATCTGTAGCTGGGCTTTGAACATGCGGTATTTGAGCAGTGTGGGAAGGCTAAAATACAGGGCCAGGGAAGAACAAAGGCAGAAGGGTAGAGAGCGGTGGTATTCAGAGTCCTGAGACTCCTAAAGGAGAGAATAGCCTGGACTTTATCTTGTAGGTAATACAAAGTGGCACAGATTTCTCCCATTGGTTTCTTATTATAAAAGCAATATATATTCATTATAGAAAAATCCCCATTTTCCTTTCTTATCATACTCTAAAAATTCAAATAACACAAATATATGTATTTGTACGTAAAAGTATGACATAGACAATGAAAATTTCACTGGCATCCCATTTCCTCAAAACTCATCATAGATAAGAGTTTGCTAATAGATTCTTTCTAAGCATAAGAAATACAGGTAAATACACATATATTATGCATGGAATATATTCTACAGCTTACTTTGTTCACTGATGAATATATCAGAGACATCTTACCACACTATGTATTTATACAGCTAACTCATTCTTTTAAATAACTGCACAGTGTCCTGTTTTAAAAAAAATAAAATTTCATAATATTGCTAACAATCTCTAGAAGGAGAACCTGTGTTCAGGTGCCACCTGGTTACCGGGCCGCAGCCATTCTGCACAAGATGACTGGATCCCCAGTCACAGTCAATTGTTTACTTCTCCTGAAGTTCCAGAAATAGGGTAGGTAAGGAGAGAGTGAAATCTCTTTGAGGAACATGTTTTAACATTTGAAAATAGGCAATGGCAGTGGTGATGTCTCATCTCCAGGACAGAGGAGCCAGAAGCTGGGCAACAGCAAGAATGAAAAGGAAAGCAATGACCAGACAAGAGGAACTTGTGGGAGAGGGGCTTCAGGAGTCACGTGTGGGTCCCGGGTCCACCTGTACCTGGGACAAAGGAATGGTTCCTTCCTGCATGCATACGTTCTCCTTTTCACTGGATAGTTTAAGTTTCTAATACATGCAGGTAAGAGTCCTAACCAACAGAAGGGACTGGGAGTTCTTTCTCTTTTATTAAAATCTTCTTTTAATGGACTAGATTAGCAGTCTCCAGCTTTCAAGTGTTAAGTCACTTTCTTGACTCCACACATTATTTCCCTCCTTCTTCCTTTTCTTTCAATCTGCATTTATTTTTTAATTTTTTATTTTTATCAGAGTCAGAGGCCATGCAGCAGTCCCAGGTCACCTTCTTCTCCCCAGAGGCAACTACTTTCACTCCTTTTAATTCTTCTGAAATAATCTTTTTAATTATTTTATTTATCTCCATCTCTCTAAATAACACATTTGCATTGCTACTTCAAAACTTTTTGAGCGTTAGGCATTATCTATTGACTTCCTACCATGGAATATAAAGATGCAGCTCTCTTTGCCCACCCCCACATCACAGGCACACCCACTCCCATCCCCCCACTATTATTGCTTACTTTCCATCAGACTGATATTCAGTGATTACATTGCTATAACTGTAAAACACTATTCCCAACTAAATAATGTAGAAATTATGATTGTTTTTTCCTTTCCTCGGCAACTTTTTGTTTTCCCTGGAGGTAATAATTTAGAAGACCTGACTCTTGTTTAAGTGGCACTTTGAAAGCATGGTAGGTTGAATAATGCCTCCCATCCCCACCTAAAGATATTCACATTCTAATCCTTGGAACCTGTGAATATGACTTTATATGGTAAAGGGGACTGCAAATGTGATTAAGTTAAGGATCCTGAGATGGAGAGATCACACTGGGTTATCCAAGTGGGCCCGATGTAACCACAAAGGTCCTCATAAGAGGGAGGGAGGAGATCAGAGTGAGTAGTAAGAGATGTGATGACAGAAACAAGAAGTTGGAGTTATGTAAAGAAGGGCTCTGGACAGTCTTGCCCAGCAGGCTCCCGGCTCCCTGGGGAAAAAAGGAGGAGGTCCTCAAGCCAAGGAATGCAGATGGTCTCTAGATGCTTTTCAGCTTGGTTTTTCAAGACAAGGAAACAGAAGCCTCCAGAAGGAATGAAGCCCTGCCAACACCTTGACTTTAGACATCTGACCTCCAGAACTGTAAGAGAATCAACTTTTGTATTGTTTTAAGCTGCTAAGTTTGTGGGTTTGTTACTATGGAACAGGAAACTAACATAAGGAGGAATGAAAAGTAGTTGGTTTGGCTTAGTCTGTTGTCTTTACCAAGAAGTCCTTGGCCACTGTTCCCAGTATGGAGACAGACTTCTGAGCTGTCATCAGCTGAGGGACCAAGAACTTAGACAACCCAGTTTGATAACACTGGAGACACTCTATATTTAGTACATTGTTTTGTAGGAGGAAAACTATATTGTTCAAATTATAGTACAGAAAAGTAAAGCACATTGAACAGGGAGCCTGGAGACACACATCCTGGTCTCAGCCCTACCAGGACCTGACTGAGTGACCATTTTACTGAGCCTTAATTTCCTCACCTGAGAACAGAGAAGGAGCATCATGTGATGTCTGAGGTTTCCTT
Organism: Cynocephalus volans; assembly: GCF_027409185.1. Classification (NCBI taxonomy): domain Eukaryota; kingdom Metazoa; phylum Chordata; class Mammalia; order Dermoptera; family Cynocephalidae; genus Cynocephalus; species Cynocephalus volans. The sequence continues at coordinate 52,634,842 of NC_084470.1, forward strand.
CAGCTCAGATATTTTATACATCAGAATGTAGCAAGTGAATCATATTATTTATTCTCTAAACCTGTAAAACTCTATGCATAAAATTATTTCAAAACATTTTCAATAAAGATGCATAATATCAAACTGTCACTATTATTTATTTATTTGTTTTTAAGGAACAAGATTTATTGAATATAAAGAATGGACAGACAACATATATCTATAAGGTAATCAAATGAGTCATCATATTTTTATGTTACCTTCCAGATGAATGGTGAGATACTACTATTCATTGAGAAAATAACAGAAAGACAACAGGACAGACACTTTTCTTAGATTTGCTTATCTTTCTGGACTGAATATATAATGCCTTTTCTTCTCTGAGGGGATTTGGCATATGTTTTCTGTTGTGTCTCAAATTAATTGCTTTGAGATTTCTCTTCCAGGGACTGGAACTTGGTGGTATTCTGCTGCATTGGTCTACCTACTCAAGAACTTTCTTAACCTCTATGGGTTTGGTATGCTCCACTGCATGCCCGGTTGTAGGCAGGGGCCTGTCACTATTATTTATAAATTGACTCTAAAGTTAAAAATTAGACACTGGAATAACCCAGCGCAGAGAAACAGTAATAACAGCAAATACCTGTATGGTTCTTACCACATACCAGGTACATATCTAACAGATATCCTCTCAATGACTCCACTTAGCAGATGGTGAAACTGAGGCTCAGAAATTGTAGAAAACTTTGCCAAGGCCATGTGACTCTATGGTCTGTGCTATTACCCATTATGCAAGACTGCTTTTCTGTAACTAAAATGACCAAAAATAGAAAAAGAAGAAAATAAGACTATCAAGTCTAAAAAGTGAATGCCAAAAAAAAAAAAAAAAAAAATCCAGATGTGTTTAAAAAGATGTAATTAGGAAAAGAAAAGGATAAGAAAGGTAAAGGGGAGGGCTTCACATGGAAAGGTGAATCTCTCCCAGCACGAGAGCAATATAAAGGACTAAAAAATAAGTCAATAAAAAGAAGGAACAGAACATTGCCATGGCACCAAGGAATTCTACGTTGAAAATAAATCTTCTTTGTTAAAGTCTTATTTGCTAAAGTTATTTTAGCATTTGTATCCAGCAGGTCTACTATCCCATGACAATCTTCTACTTCAGTGACATCTTTCTGCAACAGTTAATTAACAGGTGCCACTCAAAAAGCAAGCCTATTCTAGCTGATCTTGCAGGAGATGCAGAGCGATATTAGATATTCAACACCAGTGCTGTCAAGTAAATGACAACAATCAGCAGGGAGCACATTTCATTTTCAGCTTTCTGGTGGAGAAAATAAATATTAAGAAAAATTCAGTATGCAGCTTTTACATACCAAATTTCTGAAAAATATGAAATCACATTGGAACTCAATTCAAGTTTTAAAGGGACTTCTAAATGCTCACTTAAATATGAATGTAAAAGATGATGCTGGCAGAAATAATCATAGAGGAAAATAACTGAGAAAACATGGTTAAAAGCAAAAGAGCATAATATTCATTCCTCACTTCCTTGCACTTGACCTCTGGACACAACTGACCTTTTGGAAACTCTGCCATTCCTTGGGTTGCAGGACACCCCACTCTTCTGAATTTCTTACCTGGCCACTCCTTCTCAGTTTCCTGGAGTTCTTCCCCCTCTACTCCCGACAATCAAACGTGTGCACTTATCTGATGAAAGTCTGTCTTCCTACTAGACTATAAATTCCACAAGAGCAGGAAACACATCTATTTGGGTTGTTCCTGTATCACCTACCTTTTGCACAGTCCCTAGCTAATAGTAGGTGTTCTAGAAGCATGTGCTGAGTAACTGACATTACCACATGACCAAAGAAGAGCTCATTCTAGAAATTCACAGCTGATTAATCATTAGAAAACCCATTAATGAGCATTATACTTAATAGTATGTGTAAATAAAGAAAGGTCACCCAAACAAGAACAAGCAGAGGCTATTCAGAGCTTGCTATAGCAAGGGAGTTAGCATCATCACTTGCATTTGGCCAAAAATCAAAAAGCAGGCAGGCAGGCAAGCAGGCAGGCAGGCCAGGAGGGGAGTGAAAGAGCTTCATAGCGAAAAGAAAGAAAGGCTTTGGGTATGCACTCATTTGGAGGTTGCTGGCATGGTGAAGCCGGAAGTGGATAGCCTAACTAGAAGTGGGGCATTTTATGATATTGGTTGGAGGAACGTATTTGGCTTTCTGTGGTTGGTCCTGAGTTGGAAGTGGTGGCAAAAATTAGGGAAGCTGGCAGTCATTGACCAAGTCTTGACCAACCTGGGCTGATGCTGCAGAGGTGACGGTTTGGCTTGCTGGGCTAGTTGCTGCAGAAGTTGTGGATCATTCTACCCGGAGCCCATCTCAGTAGATGACACCCACCAGTGTTCAATAAATGTCTGTGTGACTGACAGTGAAAAAAGCAGTCAAAGGACAGGGACAATATTTAGGTGAAGTTGAATATCACAGAGTAGAATTTGTTTTAAAAAGAAAAAAAAAATCGATAAAAGCAAGTAGTAGCCATTTACGAGATGAAATAGAAGAGCCCATTGACAATAGCAACAAAAGAAGATGAGATATCTAAAAATAAACTTAACAAGAACTCTGCAAGGTCTACATAAAGAAATATTTAAAACACTATCGAAAAACACAGAAGCAGACAGACTTAACAACTGGAGAGCCATACTATGTTTCGGACAGGAATGCTCAAAATCAAAAAAATATCAAAAAAAGCCACTCCTTTCTAAATGAATCTATGAATTCAAAGTAATTATAATAAAAATAAGCAATCAACTAGACAAGCCAATTATGAAGTTAATGTGGAAAAATAAAAAAGTAAAACAGCAAGGAGACTGCTAAAAAAAAAAAGGTAAAGTAACTGAAAGCAGAAACTACCCTAACTGTACATTAAATATATAATAATACTATAAAAATTAAGAGTTTGGCATTGGCACATGAGTAGAAAAGTCAAAGGGAAAACATGAAGAGACCTGAAATCTATACAAAAATACACAGAAATCTGGTACAAAAGCATGGCATTTCAGATCAATGGAGAAATGATGGGATATTCAGTATTGGCATTACTGAGTAGTCATCAAACAATAAATCCTACTGTCACAGCTAAAAACAAAATAAATTCCAGGTGGAGGAATGATTTAATAATCAAAACTAAATCCATAAAATTAATAGGAAAAAATAAAGGAGAATTCTTTAAGTCTTGAGAAAGCATTACTAACATAACACTAAAGCCAAAAGCCATAAAAGATTTATAAATAATACCTAATAAAAATCTTGTATTTCTGTAGTAAAATATGACATTAACAAAATCAGAAGCCAAACAACAATGTGGGAAATATTTGCATAACTTTATCACAGGAGTCAATTTTCACTTATTTGTAAAAAATACTGACAAACTAATAAGAAAATATCAAAAACATAGTAGGAAAGTGGTCAAGGGAAATGAACAAATATATATATATTTCCCCCCAAAGGGAAGAAAATATAAATTGGCTCTTGAATAAATGAGGAGATGCTCATAACAAGTAAACTTCAAATTAAAAACAGACTGAGAGGACTCTGACATCTAGTAATGATGGTATGACTGGTAACAAACTAGTCCTTCCATCATAAACTGTTAAAACTAGACAAAAATATATGAGGCAACTGTTTTTCACATGTTAGACAACAAGCAGTACAAGACTCCTGACTCCTGAGGGAGGGAAAATGCATGAAATGAGCCCTATAATCACCCTGGCATTCTGTCTGGAGGAACTTTCCAGACTAAGCCGCAGGGTGGCAGGGCCTAAGCAGAGCATGACCGTCTTCCTTTGCTGAGGAGAAGGAGGAGATTGGAGTTAGAGTTTGCTGAGGGAGCTAGAGGTTTCCAGGAAGATTAATGAAGAGAGTGGAGCTGTTCAGAAAAAGAGCTTCAGAAATCTGCACAGTGGTAACCCTAAAATCTTTGATCACATATTAATATGTTCATTGGATGAAACTCCAGGAGGTGTTAAAGAGAACAGCCCACTACAAGTTGTGAGTTGCATGGAGAGTCTGAAAACTGCACAGAACTGGGAGACGAGGGGTTCTCACAATCCAGAGTGAAGAGACCTTGCTAAACACTGAGTATTCAACCGAAACCCCCCAAAACCCACACCTTATTAATAGACTCACTGTAACAAAAATTAAAACCAAGCCTTGAAAGCATCAAGCTGAATCACCAGTAAATTAAATAATAGCCCAAAAAGAACTCCAAATTCTCTAAAGGAAGTCAATAAAATTCAGCTTTTCACCATATACCCCCAAAAGTGCCACCGTGTGATAAAAAATTATTATACATGCAAAAGCACAGAGAGATATAACCCATAACCAAGACAAAATATATTAAATAGAAAGAGACACCAAGACGACCCAGGTTTTACAGGAGCTAATGATAATATGTTGACAGATACAAAAAATATGATCTTAATGAGGTAATAGATCAGAACTATTTAAGAAATAAAAAATATCAACCAAATGAAAATTCTAAAGCTAAAAACTACATTATCTGAAATGAAGCATTCACTAACTGTGATGAAAAGCAGACTAAAAATGGCAGAGAAAAGGTGAGTTAACCTAAAGAAAGATCTATAGAAATTATCCAACCTGAAGAAAAGAGGAAAAAAAACAAGATTAAAATTTTAAAAATAGAGACTCAATGATCTGCTGGACCATATCAAGTAGATTAATACACCTATGTATATCTATTTTACATACATAATAATTGGTGTTCCAGAGGGAGGGGAAAAAGAGAAAATGAGAGAAAAAATATTTTAAAAAATAATAGCTCATAGTTTGCCAAATTTAGCAAAACAAACAAAATGCATACTTGCAAATTCAAGGAGCTCAGCAAACCCCAAACAGGAAAATTATACATAAGACTATATTCAGACAAGTTAATAGATGAATTTCTGAAAACCAGATATATTGTCCTAGAGATAAAAAGGGACATTCCATATTCTTATAACGGTCAGTTCATCAGGAGCACACAATAATCTTAAATATAAGAGCACTTAATAACAGAGCTTCAAAAAATATAAAGCAAAAACTGATACTACTAAAGAGAAAAACAGACAAATTCAGTCATAACTGGAGATTTTAACACTTCTCTCTCAGAAACAGAAACACTGAAAAAAAATAGTATATAGAAAATCAGCTACAGAAAACCAGAACAGCACTATCAACCACCTTGATATTGGTAATTATTATAAGCTCCCGTACTTAACAACTGCAGAATACACATTCTTTCCAAGTACACCAAAACCTTCTCCAAGAGAGACCACATGCCAGGCCAAAATAATAAGTTTCTAGAAATTTCAAAAAATTGAAATCTTAGAGTGTGTTCTTTCAACATAACTGGAAATACATTAGAAACTAATAACAAAGTATCCAGAAAATCCCAGAATGTTTGGAAATTAAAGAATGCACTTATAAAATACTCATGGGTCAAAGAAGAAATCAAAAGGGAAATTAGAAAACATTTTTTAAAAAAGTAATAAAAATACAAGAGTGCTTAGAAAGAAATCTGTAGCTTTAAATGCTGGAAAAAAGAAAGCTTTAAAATCATTTCTATAGATTCCCACCTTAGGAATCTAGGAAAAAAGAAACAAGCCCAGAAAATTAATTAAGGAACTAATAAAGAACAGAAATCAATAAAACAGAAAAACATTAGTTTCTTCTTTTAAAGACTAGCAAAATTGATAAAATCCATAGCAAATTGAAGGAAAAGAAAAAATACAAATTAAGGACAGTATGAAACTATTCTGCAATAAAAAGGAACAAAATACTGATACATTCTACAAATAGATAAACCTCAAAAAGGCTGTGCTAAGAGAAAAAAAGCCAAATGCAACAGACTACATATTGTATGATTCCATTTATATAAAATCTCTAGAAGAAATAAGGAACATAGGTCTACTTCATTCGTTCATTCCCTTGCCAATACTTTTATTAAGCTAAAACCTCAATTTTTTTTTTTTTTTTTTTTTTTTTAAGATGACCGGTAAGGGGATCTTAACCCTTAACTTGGTGTTGTCAGCACCACGCTCAGCCAGTGAGCGAACCGGCCATCCGTATATGGGATCCGAACCCGGGGCCTTGGTGTTATCAGCACCGCACTCTCCCGAGTGAGCCACGGGCCGGCCCAAAACCTCAATTTTTAAAAGTACAATAGAACATTGGTTTGCAAAAGTTTTTATTTTTATTGATGGAAACTCTTTTGCTAGGAAATCTCATGAAGAAGCTCATTATACAAAATATATGAGAGTAAAGGTGCTCTGTTGAAATGAAGATTAGGGTGTCTTGCTTGTGATCTCCCTTGAATGACCCCTCCCAACCACATACTTTCCCCTTATAGTGACCTGGGCAATCAAGAGTTGACTATATTGAACAAAAAACTCTGAATTAAGTATTTGCAAAAACCTCCAAAGTACCACAACAGAATTCTTGTATTTATTAGCAAAGTAGCAGCTTCTTTCCTATGTGTAGGGTGCTGAGAGAAGGACACCTTGGGCAAAGTTTTATTGATTGGCATAAAGTATGTGGTGGCTCACAGCCTGGGTACAATCCACTGCAAAATGGAAAGGGTAGAAGATTAAAAGTAGTTAAATCTAAGGATTTTTCTGTTGCCCAATTTCACTTTTGACTATTTGGCAAAATAATTAATAGATTAAAATTTTAATTAAAGTATCAATTACATGAAGGCTTGCTAGCTTTATGTATAACAAATGGAACACTGGAGGTGGGGAGATAATATGTGTATGATGTATTGGGGTAAAGAATAAGATTGTTTGTGGCCACGCGCTCCCTGACCACCATTCTTCAGGGTGAAGGGTCAATCTCCCCAGTCCTTATGAACAATCTGCCTTCCCACGTTGGGATTCACAGGAGCAACTCCAGTCAAAGGCTGTCTAACCTTGCTGTGTAGTCCTACTTGCCCCTGCAAAAAGGGTTAAATTCTGAAAACTGTTCTGCTATCTCATTTCACTTTCAGCTTTAAACCATTTGGATAAAATACTTATTAATACTTCCACTCTGTTGCTGATTTCATTTGAACTTCCTCAGTTATATATTTGATCCATTTATCTTAGTTTTCTTATTTGTTAATAAAATAATTCAAACCTATTAACTTTAATCTGAGAAGAGTTTAACTGAAAACACCTAAAGTGTGACATAGTTTTCTCTGAGCCATTATTTTCTAAATAATCTATAATTGTAGTTCTGATTTTATTAGTAAAGCTTGTGGTATTTTGATAGTCAAAAAATATGTAAGTAAGTTATGAAGCATAATAATAAAACAAACACCCATAAATGTTACACTCAAAAATTAGAATATCAATAACGCCATTTAATCTCCCTGGATAATCCCCCAGATTTATCCGCTATTCTGGATTTTGAGTGTCTTATTCCCATGCTTTTGTTTTTACAGTACTTTTCTATGTACATATCCCTAAACATTTTTTTTTTTCTTTTTTTTGTGACCAGCTACACCGGCCATTCCCATATAGGATCCGAACCCGCGGCGGGAGTGCCACTGTGCTCCCAGCGCCGCACTCTCCCGAGTGAGCCACGGGGTCGGCCCATATCCCTAAACATTTTAATTTTGCTCTTGAGTCTTACAAAATTGGTTCTCATACTACATACAGAATTCTGCAGCTTGCTCTTTTCTCACTCAATACTTTGTTTCTAAAATTCATCCATGTTTTTGCTCATAGCTTTGATTCATTCATTTTCACTGCTGAAAAATATTCCACTGTATAGTTTTAGCACATTTATGTATGAGTTCTTCTATTGATGTTCATTTGGGTTGTCTGCATGCTGCTATGAATACTTTTTGTACATTTCCCTTAATTTATATATGCAAGAGTTTCTCCAGGGTATATTCATAGGAAAGGAATTGCTCAGTCATAGGATATACAAATGTTCAACTTTATAGTACCAAACTGTCATTCATAGTGGTGTATAAAGTACACTTCCATTTACAGTGTTCACTTTGATCCATACCTTCGCCAACACTCTAGAGCCAATTTAATAATATGAAAATGGTATCTTGTTCAAGTCTTACTCATATTTCCCTTTATTAAAAAGTTTGAGTTTTTTTCATATTTATTTGACATTTATGCTATCTCTTCAGGAATTCCTATTAATTTTTTTGCTTAATTTTCTATTAGGATGTTTGTCTTTTTCAATCTTAATTGAGGGAGTTTTTCCTGTCCAGCTATGGTTTTTTATCTCTTAGCAAACATTTCCCTATCGACTCCTCCCTTCCCTTCCCAGACTCTAGTAACTACTACTGCTCTCTACTTCTATAAGCTCAACTTTCTTTTTCGTTCTTAGTACTGTTTATTTGTGATTTCTTTCCTTCTTCTCTTGAGGCTTTCTTGAGTTCTTTCAATTCTATCAGTCATTTCAAAGACCTGTCAGTTGGCTTTGTTGATCTTCCCTACTGCGTTAAGGAACTTTTCTCCTTCATTAATTTCTGCTCTCGTCTTTATTATTTCCTTCTTTCTACTTCCTTCAGGGTTACTTTTTTTTCCCCTAACTCCTTAAGTTGGATGCCTAGCTCATTAATCTTCATTTTCTCATTTTTTCTACTGAAACCATTTATGTGAGTACAGACATAAATGAGAGAACCCTGATTTTTAAAAAATATCAACACCAGGGTCCCACTATACAAAAATCCTGATTTAAATGATCTAAGCTGGGGCCAGGGCAGGAGTTTTCTTATTTCAGTTTTTACCTGTTGTGGTGCATAGAGAGGGTGGGTGGCTGTAAAGGGCAAGGAAAGGGCAAGGAGAGGACAAGCTGAACAACGGAGGGTAAACTTTTCTCAGGAACCAGGGAGGTCTAAGTAGAGGTATTGTGTTCCCAATAGCCTTCCCACCCAATCCCTTGGATCAAGCCAACTTGGAAATTCCCAGAAATGCTGGTGTTGTCCCAGAACTGCCAGCCTGTCACAGCATCCCCACCTACACTGGATTCCACACGGGCCAACAGATGGCGCCAAGCACAGCAAGGCTTGGAATGATTTACAGATTGCTGCTAAATCCTGGAACTCAGAAGGAGCTGTCTGTATAGACTCATGCCATTCATCTCACTGCTCCTACAATAACAAACTGCATTTTATGCATGTGAACTTATTGCTCTACTTACTGTGTATTAGGGCAAAATTTACTGTAAATGTGATCTTTTGTTACCTTGCACGCTTCTTGTTTTTTCATGAATTTTTCACATTTTTTGTTTCTCCAGTAGGCTTTCACTGTTTTTGTGTTCTCCAGTAATTTGGAAGGTTTATACACTGTTTTAAAGTTTACAGTCATTTTTTTTTTATTGCAGCAAAATATATGTAACATAAGATTTGCCATTTTAACCAATTTTAAACATACAATTCCATGGAATTAATTACATTCACAATGCTGTATAACCACCACCTCTAGTTCCAAAACTTTTTCATCATCCTAAATGTAAACTCTGTACCCATTAAGCATTAACTTCCCATTATTCCTTCCCCTCAGTTTCTGGTAACCTCTATAAAGTCTGCAGTTATTAATTGGCAAATCAGCACAGTTCAACATCACTAGTCCCCAGAGCAACACAAATTAAAACCATAATGAGATACCACTACACAGACACTAGCATGGTTAAAATTAAAAAGACTGACAATTCTAAGTGTTGCTGAGAATGCGGAGTAACTGAAATTCTCTTACACTGCTGGTAAAAATGACAAACGGCATAGCCACATTGAAAAACAGAAAGGCAGTTTCTAAAAGTTAATTTTTTCTAATCGACAAATAATTATATATGGGATACAAAATGATATTTTGATATATGTATATGTTGTGGAATGATTAAATCAAGCTAATTAACATATCCATCACCTCACATACTTACTTTTTGTGGTGAGAACATTTAAAATCTAATCTCTTAGCAATTTTCAAATATATATCATTATTAAATATTGTGCCATGCTGTACAATAGGTCTCTTGAACTTATTCCTCCTGTCTAATTGAAACTTGGTATCCTTTGCCTAATATCTCCCCAATATCCTCCCAACCCCCAGCCCCAGCACCTGGAAACTACCATTCTACTCTCTCTGCTTCTATGAGTTCAAAGTTTTTGGACTGCAGACATAAGTGAGATCAGGCAGTACTTGTCTTTCTGTTCCTGGCTTACTTCACTTAGCATACTGTCCTCCAGGTTCATCTATGTTGTCACAAATGACAGGATCTCTTTCTTTTTAAGGCTAAATAGTATTCCATTGTATATATATTCCACATTTCCTTTATCTATTCATTCACTGATGGACATTTAAGTTGATTCCATATCTCTACTATTGTGACTGATGCTGCACTGAACATGCGAGGGCAGATATCTTTTTGACATATGGGTTTCATTTCCTTTAGATATAGACTCACAAGTGGAATTCTATTTTTAATTTTTTAAGAAACCTCTATACTGTTTTCCATAATGGCTGTACTAATTTACATTCCCAATAACAGTGTACAAGGGTTCCCTTTTTCCAACATTCTTGCTAACACTTTTTATCATTTACCTTTTTAATAATACATACAGAAAATGTACATTCTTATAGAGTGAAACATACACTTTCCATATGACCCAGCAATCTTACTCTTAGGTATTTGCCCAAGAAAAATAAAAACATATGTAAACACAAAGACCTATATGTGAATGCTCATATAATCTTTACTTACAATGCTAATACATAGAAACAACCCCAAAATGCCTATCAACTGGCGAATGGATAAATAAAATGAGATACAGCCACACAGTGAAATACTTCTCAAAAGGAACAAACTATTTTGTTTCCCAAAATGTGCAATGCTCAAGTCTCTTATATAAAATGACGCAGCATTTACATATAACTTACGCACCTCCTCCTGTATAATTTAAATCATCTCTAGATTACTTATAACATCTAATACAATTTAAATGCTATGTAAATAGTTTTTTTTTTTTTTAAAACATAATTGTACATATCGGTGGGGTACAGGGTTGAACTACTGATACATGTGAAAATATGAATCTCAAAAGCATTTTGCTATGTGAAAGAAGCCAGACACAAAAGATTACATACTGTATGATTCCACTTATATGACATTTTTTAAAAGGCAAAACTACAGAGACAGAAAAAAATTAGTGGTTGTCAGGGGCTAGGAGTGAGTGAGGGAATTCACTGCACGGAGTACAAGGAAACTGGGGTGATGGAAATGTTCCAAATCTTGATTATGGTGGTGATTTCACAACTCAACAAATTGCACAATTAATTAGTGCATTTTACTGTCTGTAATTATCTCAATAAACTTACTTAAACATACACACAGCACCTACCCAATAATTGACATAAAAATTCAATGCCCTTTGACACAGCAATACAACTACTGATAAATTAGCTTAAGAAAAAAATATCTGTACTTTAAATGGGCTTCTCAGTAGTTGCAGAAGTTCAAAGAAGGTACTGTGTATTAGTCCATTTCTGTTGCTTATAACAAAATACTCAGAACTCGGTAATTTATAAAGAAAACAAAATTTATTGCTTACAGTTTCTGAGGCTAGGAAGTCCAAAGTCCAGGGAACCCATCTGGTGAAGGCCTTGGTAAGTAGCAACAGTGACCCAGGGGTCTCACATGGCAGAAGATGGCAGAGCAAAAAGAGAGAACTTCTCACATGCTCTTCTTTCAAAGCCCTCAGAACCACACCCACGACCATCATTAAACCATCAATTTAATCACTTTTTTAAGGCCCCACCTTTCAATTATCACAATAGGATTTCCCACCCTCTTAACAGTCACTGTGGGGATCCAGCCTCCAAAACATTAAACTTTGGGGGGACGCAATTCAATCTACTACATGTTGGAATGGAAATCAATCAGCTGGGTGATGAAGAGGCCAGAGAACATTTAGCCACATATGAATCTGAGAAGGAATCCAACATACCTAAAGGGCTAAGGTACAATTATGAGTAAATGTGAATTGACCAAAACTTTAGTCTCCTAGAAGAAAGTAAGGCTTTTCTCACTACACCACCGTTTAATTTCAAAACTCTCACAAAAATTGGGTTAGTGCAACAAAACTACTCAGGAAGCTGGACATCTCTTAAGGTCTATCTGGTGACCAGAAAGAGCACATGGCTGCAGGGAGCACAAAGGTAAATAACAGAGTCAACAAGAGGCCAAGAATTTGTTGTTAACAAACTAAATACAATCGCACATCACAACAGGGATATGTGCTGAGAAATGTGTTGTTGGGTGATTTCATCTTCATGTTAACTTCATAGAGTGTATCTACACAAGCCTAGATGGTGTAGACTATACACCTAGCCTATCTGGTATAGCCTAATGCTCCTAGACAACAAACCTATACAGCGTATTATTCTACTGAAAACTATAGACAACTGTAACACAACGATAAGTACTTATATATCTAAACATATCTAAACCTAGAAAAGGTACAGTAAAAAACACAGGATAAAAGATAAAAAATGGTAACACCTGTATAGGGCACTTACCATGAACGGAGCTTGCAGGACTGGAAGTTGCTCTGAGTCAGCAACGGAGTGGTGTGTAAATGTGAGGGCCTAGGACATTACTGTACACTACTGTAGACTTTATAAGCACTAGATACTTAGGCTACACTAAATTTGTAAAAAATAAAGTAACTGCACTACAACATTACAATGTCTACAATGTCCCCAGGTGATAGGAATTTTTCAGCTCCATTATAATCTTATGGGACCACCATTGTATAATGGCCCATCGTTGATCAAAAAGTCATTATGCAGTGCATTACTATATGTATAAAACATTTCAGAGACTATTTATATAAATAAGCATGACATCAGCTCTTCCTGTAAGCCATGGGCACACTGCTACCTAAAGCTCACCTAAGAAACAAAGAAGAGGGCATTGGTTTCAGAGTCTGCAGATCCCAATTGTCAGCTGCAACTCTGCAGCACACCCCACCTTCCTCCAGACCTCCTCACTAACATTGAGAAATCAGATTAAGAGAGCTCTAAAGGTACTACCCACTTCTGAGGAAAATTCCTGCTAATGTCACAAGATACCTAAATTTCTCAGAAATCATCTATCTAGGATAGAAAATTGAGCAATAGCAAAAACACTAAGTTTAAACTGTCTGAAATATTAACCTAAATAATGATGTCTCATTTCAGATGATATTTAACTTAGAAGTATAACAGATATGTAATTAGCATACACGCACTACGAACCATTTTGGGGTTTTTTGCCTTTTAAAAAAGAAGCCTGATAATTAACATCTGACATTTCAATGTCCTAAAAAGATAAAAAACGACACTCTGTCTTTCTGAAAAAAATCTGAATCTTACCCATGAATGTAAATACATGTTAAAAGTAAGCAAAGACCTTGAAAACAGCTAGAACTAGACATATTTAATTCCAGAACCTCAATACTTGAAACTAGTCATTTGAATCAGTGCTTTGATTTCAACAATAGGAAAGGCCATTTTGGTTGAGTCCAAATATACAAAAGCAAAGCAAACAAAACCACCCCATAGAAATAGAGATATATTAAAAATTTTTATTTTGGGTCATTTGATTTTGAATTAAGACTGGAGTACTCAGTTGTCAGGTAGAGAATGCTCATCCCCTACACACTGGCATGACTCTCCCTTCCTTCCCGTCTCTGCTCAAATATCATAAAAAGAGAGGACCTCCCAATCATCCTGGACATGACAACCCCTTCTCGCATACTCTACCCCCTTCCTGTTCATGTCATCATCTAACATATCTTTACCACACAGATAATTTACTCTCTCTGTCCCCTAGAATATAAACACTGTTAAAACAGGGGCCTTTGTTTTACACACTGTTGTGACCAGTGCCTATAATACTGGTTGGAGTTAGTTCTAAACAAGTATTTAAATAAATGAATATGTGAATGACTATGTGCATGGAAATAAAAGCCATTTCTGTTATTTTGGACTATATAATGGCTGAGGCCTTCAGAATGATGCATGCAAATATGGAAGCATAGAGCATAATTTTGAATTTCATTTTCCATCAATGTCTGATTACCTACTGATTAAATCTGACAAGCTGCAAAGGGAGAAAAATCATTATTACATCCCAACCTGTCATCTATAACAAACTAAATGTACCTAATCATATGTTTTACTATATATAACAGCTTTTAGAGGAAAAAAATATATAGCCACAATCTCACTGTAAAAAAATTTCAATGAACTTTGCTCTATATCTGAACATAGCCACATAAACACATACTTATATTTAGGTCTATAAATGTAAACTGTAAACATATATTTAGAAATAATGTTTCATCTGTAGATAAATCATTTTTAATCTAATCAAGATGGTGGGACTGCAAAAATGGTGCAGCCTCTATGGAAAATGGTATGGAGGTTCCTTAAACAATTGCAAATAGATCTACCATACGACCCAGCTATCCCACTGTTGGGAATATACCCAGAGGAATGGAAATCATCAAGTCGAAGGTATACCTGTTCCCCAATGTTCATCGCAGCACTCTTTACAATAGCCAAGAGTTGGAACCAGCCCAAATGCCCATCATCAGATGAGTGGATACGGAAAATGTGGTACATCTACACAATGGAATACTACTCAGCTATAAAAACGAATGAAATACTGCCATTTGCAACAACATGGATGGACCTTGAGAGAATTATATTAAGTGAAATAAGTCAGGCACAGAAAGAGAAATACCACATGTTCTCACTTATTGGTGGGAGCTAAAAATTAATATATAAATTCACACACACACATACACACACACACACACACACACAAACGGGGGGGGGGAAGAAGATATAACAACCACAATTATTTGAAGTTGATACAACAAACAAACAGAAAGGACATTGTTGGGGGGGAGGGGGGAGGGAGAAGGGAGGGAGGTTTTGGTGATGGGGAGCATTAATCAGTTACAATGTATATCGACAAAATAAAATTAAAAAAAATAAATAAATAAATAAAAACTTAATGAAAAAATAAAAATAAAAAATAATCTAATCAAGAGCTGTAACTTAAAATTCACTAGAGTTGTTGCTTCCTACCATAGATATACTGTGTGTCTGTGTACATATATATATTTTTTACACAAACATACATACATGCATACACACATATATTGTCCCCATAAGGGAATGACATCTCAATGACATCATCTGTGGGCCAGTATTAATTCTCAATGTAACTAAACAAGGATGATACTATCCCCATCTTGCAGATGTAGTTCAGACACGTGCCATGGCTAGGTGTGCAGTCACACAGCTATTATATGGTAGTATCAAATGACAATCCAATCTAAATGACTGAATCTAAGGTACACAAATACCCAGTGTTAAGCTACTATCTGTATATAGTAAGCCATTTTAGACTTTTTTAGAAAAACTTTTTATTCATGTGCAGAAACACTAAAAAGTGAACATATCATAAGTGTAAAGCTAGACGAATTTCCACAAATTGAACACACCCACATAAACACCCTGTCGCTCAAGAAAAAGAACACTGCCAGCACCCATAATCCTCCTGTGCTCCCTCCAGACATTATCCTCCTCCCCAAAAGTCATTGGTGCCCTGACTTCTAACGTCAAAGACTAGCTGCCTGGTTTTGTACTATGTACATCTGGAATCATATGTTATGTGTATGAGATCCATCCATACTGTATCAACAGTAGTTGCAGTTCATTCTCATTGCTACGTAGCATTCCATTATGTGACTATTCCACAGTTACTTAAATATTCTAATATTAATGAGCATTTGAGAAGTTTCCAGTTTTTTATTACAAATACTGTGCTATCAAGATCCTTGTACGTGTCTCTCAATGATGTTTTATAACTTTCAATACAGAAGTTTCTTTCTTGCTGCTGCTGCTGCTGCTGCCCCTTTGCTTCCTTTTCGGAATCCTCTCTTTTAAGATTTTTCTCTACATTTCCACAAATTTATCATCAACTTGTTTATTTTTCCCCTCAGTTCTCTTTGCCTTCCAACCATTATTCCTTCATTAAAAAATTACTTTCATGTTCTCTATTATTTAAGCAAGTGTTTTGTTATTTTAGACCAGAGTTCTCCAAAGTGACCCACTGGAGGATGGTTAAAAAAAAAAAATAGAATGTTAGAATGTACTTTATAATTATTTTTACCAAGAAAAATAATACCTACAACTGGTCTTTTTACTGGATCCAGGCATCAGCCCACCTACCAAAATGAGTGGTTCTGTGTATCCAGGGGAATGAGTAGGGGCAGCAGGACTCAAGAGAGGCAGAGTGGGAAAGCGAATAAGGTTCTGCAAAATTTCAACACACAGTACATACACACACATACATACTTATATATATATATATATACATTTTTTTTTTTCAGCATAAAGCAGTTCGTATATGCCTGGTTAAATGAATGCACCAATTACATTATAAGTTTTAACTAAATTAACAATAAAAAAGTAAACAAGTACCTTATAATGATTCTTCCAAGAAAAAAATAAAATAAAATTGTAGGTAATACTAATAACACAAACAGGAACAAACAAGCAAAAAAATTAGAATGATTCTACTCCCTAGTTTTCCTCAGTCACATTATGTTGTGAAAAACAACCATGAGCTAATTAGGTCTGACAAGAAATCAGCTAAACTAATTGAAATGATGAAAAACACTACTGTTAAATGAATCTTGCTATGTATTTTGCCTTGATATTTTAGGAAGAAATTACATAAAGCCATCAAAGCTAGCAAGAAAATTTAAAACTAAGTACCCACAGTAGGAAAACAAAAACTCTATTTCATATGATTCTCAGTTCAGTACTTCTAAACATTTTATGATACTTAATGATAAATATTCAGAAGCCCCTGTGAGGTTTCGTATTTTATGGTAAAAGTCAGAAAATCACAAACCATTGGGGAAAACACTTTTCTACCCAAGATAAAAAATGACTAAAATAATATACTACAAGAACAACAGAAACACTGAAATTTGATCTTTATCAATAAGTATCATTGGCAATTTTTAGAAAATATTGCTGAAAATTTGAAGCAGCAACATTAGAACAAATATATTTTGAGAAGTTGGATCACAGCATAACTATTTCAAAATTGACTCCACTCATGGTATTTCCAGATTCTGTTCCTGAGAAGAAATATTCAAATAATTTCTTTTTCTGTGAGTCACTAAAGAAAAGATGTGCTGGAGAAGATATATTCTAGACAGTAAATAATTTATTTACTAAAAATGTTTTTTATTAAGAGCTGTATAAGTAAAATCACTGATAGAATAACTGCTTTGATTTAAATTTTTAATAAACTATTCTTAAGGTAAGGTTACAAAGATAACACCACAAGTAAAATTTATTCCCAGCATCATGCACCAGCAAACTACTGCAGTAAGGTTATTGAATGGCAGAAATATATGATGTGTTGGAGGAAAAATAATAACAAAAGTTAATAACCACATACACATAGATCACTATAGGCATAGATATATATTTACGGAGTACTCACTTTGTGCAAGACAACATTCTCATATCTTTATATTCATTTTAATGTAGTGCTTGCAACAACCTCCTCTGATGCATATTATAATTAAATCTATTGTCACAGGTGAGGCCACTGTGGCGCAGAGAAGTTACTACTTGCCCAAGGTCTTAGTGGATCTAATTAGCAGAACCAGGGATTGAACCCAGGCAACCTGGACCAAGAGTATCCAGTCTCAAACTCCAAGCCAATGATGTGGTTAATTTTGTAAAAACAAAATCTTTAAAATACAGGCTAATCTTGAGGTACAGAATGATAAAAAAAACACATTGGTTCACTGCTTTTCTAATGGCTAAGGTCTTAAAATTGCAGTTTTTCTTCACAAAAAGATACTTGCTAAGATTTTGTGTGATAAACAGGTTGTCATTATGCTATCTAGCAGAGACTTACCCATATACCTCCTTAACACACACATTACCTGTCCCTTTAAGTTGAAAGTAAAGTTTTAACACTGTGTAAGAAATGTAACTATAAGAGCGTTTTGAAAAAGGATGCTTGAAAAAATTTCTATCATCATTTGATTGGGTAGCTGAAAGCACTGTAAGATTGATCCCTAAAAGTCTCAAATCCATAGAGAAAATTATATTAAGTGAAACAAGTCAGGCACAGAAAGAGAAAAGCCACGTGTTCTCACTTATTTGTGGGAGCTAAAAATAAATAAATAAATAAACAAACAAACAAATGGCGGGGGGGGGGAGACACAGCAATTCCTTGAACAGATATGGTGTAGTTGGAAGGGGAGGGGAGAAAGGGAGGGGGGAAGGAGGAACGGGTAAAGGGACATGAAAATCAACTACAACGTATATTGAGAAGTTAAAATTTAAAAAATGGTTAAAATAGTATATTTTATGTTAGGTATATTTTACCACAATAAAAAAAAATCTACCGAAAAAAAAAAGGTCTCAAATCCATGCCATTAGAAAAATTAGACAAAAGGGAAAAGGCATTTAAAAAACAGCACAGAAGGGAAAAAAACTGGCCTTGACTCATATCACACCACCACAAAAATTAATTTGAGATGCATCACAGATCTATACCTGAAAGGGAAAACAATTAAGCTTCTAGAAGAAAGCATAGGAGCATATCTTCATGATTTTGGCACAAGAAAAAATTTCTTAAACTAGGCACAAAAAGTATTAACCATTAAAAAATATAAATTAGGCTTCATTTAATTAAGAACATCTGCTCAAGTTTATAATCAAGGAGTATAAAGGCATGCTACAAAACTGAAGAAAATATTTGCAGTACACATATCTAACAAAGAGATCTTACCTGGAATATACAAGAAATCCTATAAATCAATGAGAAAAATACAAATGGCCAACAGGTACATGAAAAAATGCTCAACATCACTAGTCATCAGGGAAATGCAAATTAAAGCCACACTGAGATATCATCTCACCCCAGTTAGACTGGTTATAACAAAAAAGATGGAGAATAACAAATGCTGGCAAGGGTGTGGAGAGAAGGCAATGCTCCTGCACTGTTGGTGGGACTGTAAATTAGTACAACCACTATGGAAGACATTATGGAGGTTTCTCAAACAACTACAGATAGATCTTCCATATGATCCAGCAATCCCACTTCTGGATATATACCCAAAGGAATGGAAATCATGTTGAAGGGTTACCTGCACTTCCATGTTCATCACACCTTTGTTTACAATAGCCAAGATATGGAACCAATCTAAATGTACATCAATGGATGACTGGTGTGTGTATATATATATACACACCATGGAATACTACTGTGCCATAAAATAGAATGCAATTCTCCCATTTGCAACAACATGGATAAGCTTGGAAAACTTATGTTGAGTGAAATAAGTAAAGCACAGAGGGATAAATACCGCATGTACTCACTCATAAGTGGAAGCTAAGAGAGAAAGAAGGAAGGAAAGAAAGACCATAGTGGTGTGTTGGACTTGCAGAGGGAGAAAGCATACCTAGGGATACAAAGTGGAGTGGGGGAAAGGGGGATGGGGAGGGAGGTTGGGGATAATTGGGTGGGAGACATGGGGTGCAATTGCAGTTTGTGGAAATGGACATGCTGCCAGTATGGATCTGGCCAACATATTTTGGGCATGAGTGGTGACAATCAGCTTTGTATCTCATGAATATTCATAGCCAATAAAATAAATAAATAAACAACAGTTCGTATAAAGCTCATATTGTATTCTATACCAATTGTGTAAATAGCTTTTGGAATATTTTCAGCCATAACAAAGCACTATGTTGAAACAATGGATAGAAATTTAAACTGAGCTTTTAATTTAAAAAAAAAAAAGAAAGAAAGAAAAATACAACTCAGTTTAGAAATGACATGCACAGGCACAAAAGAGAATATCTAAGTGGCCAATCACCATATGAAAATGTTAAAAATTAAGAACACAATGAGAGACTTCTGGTCAAGATGGCAGAACAGATGGTCCCCAGTATCACTCTCTCCCACAAATCAACCAATTTACAACTATAAAAAAGCAATGACAGCCAAGCTGGAGCTGCTAGAGCTCAGGGGAAGAGGAGGAGAGACCCTCGGAGTGCATGAAAGCAGGAGAAGCCACGAAGAGAGAAAGAAAAAACTGCTCAGACCGTTTCTAGCCCAGCAACATCCAGGCTGGAGCTGCTGAGCACACGGAGCAGGAGCTGGCAAAGCAGAAGAGGGCCATGGCGACCCCCAGGCCAGCAAGACCATTAATAGGGTTCCCATAGACTCACATAGGAGCAAGGAGCCACAATAACTGAAGAAAAGGAGCCACTCAGAGGCCAGTGAGTCATCCCAAGGGACTGGAGCACAGCCAGTCCCATGGGAAGTGTTTGTAGCATGGGCGGTGGGGGAGACAGGCCCACCAGGAGAACACTGGGGCACAGCAAGGACAGCTGATCTGGACCCCTATCAGCAAAGGACCACTCAGAGGAGACTGGTCAGGAATATAGAATTGCACGGGGTGCAGTCTGATGAAAAGACTCAGGCTCAGACCAGAGTTTCAGATCTCTTGAGAGCCGTAAGTACCTATAAAGTCAACCATTAAAACCTGAGCTGCACAAAAAGCCTTAACTAGGGAATCAGCACCAAAGCAGCAATTTAGCTCAACCACAGAGTTCAAGTACGGGTCCCCACAGGAAATTCCTCCATTTTAGAAGTAAGCAAAGGACAACAAATTAGTTCCAGCACTGAGTTTAAATGATGGGAACAGCAAATAATCCAACACAGAACTGAAAGAAAAAACAAAGTACCCACAACCAGAGACAAAGTTTGATATTAACCAGGAAAGGTCTCATTTCACCAAAGAAGGCCTATAACACATAGAAGGACTGGAAGTCCCCTGGGATACCAAGCCAGAAAGGGGGAAGGAGACAGGGGCCTCAGCAATGCCTCCCGACACCCACAACCAATTCTGAGGGTGGGGAATGAGGGCCTCAGCCATGCCCCCCCGACACACACAGCCAGCCCAGCAGTGACCACCGAGCCGTTGCAGAAAGCACCCCAGGCTCTCCTAGCTGGGGCAGTGGGGGCCTCAGACTTTGGCCATGCCCGCCCCCCCTCGACATGCACAGCCAGCCCAGCAGCGACCACCAAGCCACTGCAGGAAGCACCCCGGGCTCTCCCAAGCCAGGGCAGTGGGGGGGCCAAGGGCCTCAACCACGCCTCCCCCAACACCCGCAACCAGGCCAGTGGCAAAAACCAAGCTGCCACAGGAAGTGCCCCAGGCTCTCTAAAGCCAGGGCGGTGGGAGGCCGGGGGCCTCAGGGTCATGAACCTCAATACCCACAGCTAGCCCAGCAGCGACCACCAAGCCACTGCAGGAAGCACCCCAGTCTCTCCCAACCCAAGGCACTGGGGGTCCTAGGGACTTGGCCACACCTCCCTGATGCATGCAACCAGCCCAGAGACAATCACCAAGCCACCACAGGAAGCACCCCAGGCTCTCCCAAGCAGGGGCAGTGGGGGACCTCAGGCCTTGGCCATGCCCCCTGACATGCAATCAGCCCAGCAGTGACCACCAAGCCACAGCAAGAAGGACCCCAGGTTCCCAAGCTGGGACAGTAGTGGGGAGAGGAGTTTTCCACACCCCCCTGACATCTGCACCCAGCCCAGCAATGACGAGGACACTGCTGGAAGATCCCCAGTCTCCCCTGTGGGAATGAGGGGGGTGCCACAGGCCTCGATTCTGCCCTTCCTCCTCCCCCCTTCTTCCATTCCATTTCCTTCCCCTTCCCCCTCTCCCCCTCCCTCCACAACAACATCCTAGAATGTAAAACATTAATAAAATTTTGTTTTCCTTTAAAAAAAGAACAAAATGAGATACTACTACACACCACCAGAAAGACTAAAAGTAAAAGACAAATATCAAGTATGTAGAGCAAATAGAATTTTCTTGTACTACGAGTTGGAGTGCACATTAACACTTTAGTAGATTAGCAAAATCTACTGAGGACTAACATAAGCCTTCCCTTTGACCCAGCAATTGCATTCTTAGGTATATGTGTCTATGTTTATGTGTGTGTGTGCGTGTGTGTGCATGCATACACGTGTGTGCATGTACCCAGAACAAATGAGGGAATATGTCCTCAAAAAGACATGCCATAAAATATTAATAACAGCCATAAACTGAAAACAAACCAAATGTTCACCAACAGAAAAAGAGTTGAACTGTAATATACTCATACAATGGGATACTACATAGCAACTAAAAAAAACACTTACAAAAAGAACAGTGTGGATGACTCTCACAGAGACTTCTGTGAAAGTAGCAGACACAAAAGTAGACTCACTTTACAATTCCTTTGACGCTCAAGAACAGGCGAAACTAATCAACAGTGAAAGAAATCAGAAGATTGACTAGCTCTGGGTATAAGCACTGACTGGGAACTTTCTAGTGTAAGCAGAAATGTTCTTTATTTTGATCTATATGTTGGTTTTATATGTGTATACATCTGTAAAAATTAAGTTGTACACTTAAAATTAGTGTACCTTACTGCATGTATGTTAAACCTCAACAAAAACTAAATAAAACAAAAAAATGGAAACCATTTTCACACCCATTTAAACATTTTCCAAGTAAATCTCAGTAGGTCTTAAATATATATAGGATCGCAAATATTCCAATTAGTTTACAGGAATAGGCGACATTTGGGGAAAATGAAATTTTACTAGACAAATTATTGAAAAATCCTTTGCATAACTGATGGATGGATTTGAAAATAAGTACAATTTAGGAAATCAGAGTCAATGGTGGACTTTCTCCACTCAGATCTACGCATTGCTTATGAGGCTTACTTTTCAGTTAATACAGCCATTAAAACCAAGTATCAAAACAAACTAAACCTGAAGAAAATGGAGACAAGCCACAGACTAGGGGAAAACATTTGAAAACATATCTGATAAAGGACCTGTATACAAAATACACAAAGAATCTTTAAAGTTCAACAATAAGGAAATGACCCAATTAAAAATGGGCAAAAGATCTGAACAGATACCTCATCAAAGAAGATATGCAGATGGCAAATAAGCATATGAAAAGACGTTCAACATCACATGTCATTAGGGAATTACAAATTATAATGAGATACCACCACATACCTATTAGAATGACTAAAATCCAAAACATTAACAAGACCAAATGCCAGTGACGATGAAGAGCAATGATGTTACGATTTGAATGTATGGGACCCCTTCACCCCAATTCATTTTGTTGGAACCTACCACCCAATGTAACAGTATTAAAAGGTGGTGCCTTTAGGAAGTGATTAAGTCAGAAATCAGCCCTCAGGCATGGGATTAGAACCCTTTTAAAGGGTGTGAGGGAGCTAGCTAGGAACTTTTGCCCTTTAGTCTCTTCTGCCATGTGAGGACACAGCAAGAAGCACCACCTTGACAGCAAACAGCAGCCCTCACCAGATAATAAAACTGCTGGTGCCTTGATCTTGGACTTCCCACCCTCCAGACCTATGAGAAAATAAATTTCTATATTTTATAAATTACCCAGTCTCAGGTATCTTGTAGCAGGAACAAACTAAAACAAATGGGAACTCCCACAGATTGCTGGTGGGAGTATAAAATGGAACAACCACTTTGGAAGACAGTTTAGCAGTTTCTCACAAAGCTAAACATAGGCTTATCACACAATCTAGCAGTGGCACTCCTTGGTATTTACCCAAGTGAGCTGAAAACTGAAATCCACACAGAAATCTGAATACAAATGTTTACAGCAGCTTTGTTCACAACTGTCAAATACTGGAAGCAACTAAGATACCCTTTAATTGGTGAATGGTAGTCATCTGTACAATGGATTTGTATAAAAATAAAAAGCAATAAGAAGAAATGAGCTATTAAACCACGAAGAGAAAAGGAGGACCCTTACATGCACATTGCTAGGTGAAAGAAGCCAGTCTAAAAAGGCTACACACTGTATAATTCCAACTATACGACATTCTGGAAAAGGCAAAACCTATGCAGACATTAAAAAGATCAGTGTTTGCCAGGGGCTGTGGGCTGGAGGGAGGGAAAACTGAATAGGTAGGGCACAGAGGATTTTTAGGGCAATGAAACTGTTCTGTATGATACTGCAATGGGAGACCCACAGATTAGGGTTTACCAATGAGTGAACCCTAATGTTAACCATGAATTTTATTAAATAATAACATATCAACATTTCCTCATCAATTGTCATAAACATGTCACATTAACACATGATGTTAATAATGGGAATCCGGGGGCAGGGCATTTGTACACTCTACTCAGTTTTTCTGTAAACCAAAAACCGCTCTAAAAAATAAGATCAAGAAAAACTTGACTAAATCTGTAAACTTCTCTATAATAAAATGCTAAATCATATTTTAAAAAATAATGAATATTTGGTAAAAAAAAAAAAGTGATTTCACTTAAAATTATTTTTAAATATTTTTATTTCGTTTGTATATCATCATATGGGGATTCAAGGAGACTCTCCCTTCTCCCTGCTCCCACAAGAACACACAAAGCATCCCTGTAAATCCAGATTCTATTTTAGGGAATAGGAGAGGGAGGGAAGAAACTGCCCTAAGTCAGGAGTTGGATTTTGAACAGACTACAAATTTACTCATAGTCAGGCCATTTTTAACTGGAAAAGAATTAGACACATTTAACTGGAAAGTTTAAGTTGGGGTGGGGTGTTTGATTTTGGTTTTGCTATCCAGTTGAGATGGGGGCTTGTGAAAACGACTACATTTATGTATATGTACATTTTTGCCCTCCAACAATATGAGTCTATAGCATCATGAGCAACTTGCTTCAGACAATTCACTTTTAATGCAGTATAACCCACAAGGCCAAACCTGGTTCCTACTTGCATATTACCCCTCTGAAAGCCCCTCTGTTGGCTCTCTGGATTCAGATGACTGGTTTTCCTGATGGGGCATCTACCTTGCCTAGTGGAGAACTGACTCAGGGGCAAACCTCGTGAATGCTGTTCAATGCTGGATGACTTGGTCCTTGGAAAACAAATGCCAATTTCGGTTCCACTTCTGATTGTTATTATTGTCATTATTAGTATTACCATTATTGTTGCTGGACCTATTCTCTCTTCTCAATTGATTCTCACAAGAATATACCATATGCAATTATCTTTAATGAATGTGATTTTCAAGTTTGTTTGTTCATTCATTCTTTCATTAATTCATTTAATAAATATTTATTGAGCAAAAATGACATGCCTGGAGATGTGCTAGGAAAATAAGAATGAGTACCCTTTATCCAATAACAAATACCTGAACAATCCGACAGAATGATGATTCTTCCAAGATATGATTAGGAGGAGTGAGCAACGCAGTCATGTCACCGACCTGCTTACTACTTCAGTCACATAAAATGGAACTGCCTCCAAATACTATCCTGCCTTTTTCATCTCAAAATATAACAATTCCTCTATTTTTAGATTATTTTTGAAACTTACCTTTAAAAGAGGTGTCAGATTTTCCATGCCAGCTGCATGACAGAGCACTAGAGTGAATACCATCTACAGCTACAGAGCACAGCTGGTGGAATCCCAGAATTAAAGAATGCAGAGTGCTGATGAAATTCTTGAGAGGGAGGGTTAGCATGGCTTTATTCTCTGGACAGAAATGGCCTTCTAAACACTGGCCAGTCTTGAAAAACAAAAATAAAAAATGCATGCCACTAGTCACCATGCACCTCAAGGAAGAATATATCTAACCATGTCTATAAAGGAGGGACCTCGAGTCACCAGTAATATTAGCCTTAAACAGAGGGCAGTGCTCCAGTCCACTCCATAAACAATAAACAAAAACTAAAGCAAAGGCGTGGTGCCAAATGAGAGGCAGAAAAGAAACCTAATGGTGAAGATAGAGATAAGTTAGCACAGGAAGGTGACAGCACCAGGAGGCAAGGGAGCTTGGGTTGGAATCTCTGCATCACAGGGCCATCTCAGCCACCTTCCTCCTGGGGGATCCCGGGCAAGTTTCTGTACCTTATTTGGCCTAGCTTTCATCATCTGTACCATGATGGGTTTGAACAAGTTACTTTTAAAAATACTCCAACTCTAAACATTCTCTGATTCAAAAGAAAAGATTTGCTGAATGAAATTAAAGGAAACAAAACCCAAATCATAACTGTCTCCTATAGGAAAGGAAATCTTCTGGGCATGGTACAGAGAGAGAGAGAGCTGTTAGGAAGAGCTGTTAGGAAGAGGGTAAGGACAAACTATCATGTTCAGAAATACTCAATTATGGTGAAAACTGTTAATGAAATGAGAGATTAAATGGCCTATGATTTATTCAGTTATTTATAGCTAGTAACTAAGAGACACCTAGAGAAGAAGAATGGATTAAATCCAAAGTTTGGTGCTTATATACACTAAATATCATTTTATTGTTTGCCAATCACTCATTTACATATCTGTAAATGGAAAGCTGATACCTTGATACCTTACCTTTTTATTAAAAATGTTAATGCTAGATCGTTGCTCTTTGGGGACTCATATTTTAAGTGTGCAAAGTACTACAGGCTTTAAGATTCACATAAAGACACTTGAAATCTAAGTGATTTCTTGACATTTGACTAAAAGTCAAAGCAGTGGACCACAAGACAAATAGAACACCTCACCCATGAAGGGTGACTATTAGCTTTGTTTCATGATCTGTAAATGAGTTATTAAATGCCTCTATAAAGTTAATAACTGTCCTCACTTTAAATGTCCTAGTGTTTGCTGAATAAGACAGCAATGCGCTCCAATAATTGCTAGCCGACATTAGATTTTTTTTTCTCTAAAACTAAGGATATAAAAGAGAAAGTGTCGGAGACACTATGCATCACTGATTCTATCATTTAAAGGAAAAAAGGAAGAGCCAGATGTTAGCTGTCTTTCTTTGCATGGGTATAACCTGCTTGAATCCACATTTCCATCTTTAGTTCCTAAGTGTCAGCAGCCTAGACATAAGGGAATAAAAGTGAATGTACATTTCAGCATATTGTGAAAGCACTTACAGAGAATACAATTTACATCTTAATAGCTTTCTTTCATTACATTAACTTATCCCCACTTTCCATCTTAGAGACCACAGGAATGTTTGCGAACACTGGCAAACATAAGAAAGAATCATAGAATCTTAGAGCAATAAGGTGCTCTAGAGGCCATAAGCCAACCTCACAACCCCACTGCAACTGCTTCTCTGTTTCATCGCCCTTCGAGACTGCGGGCACTCACAGTGCAGAGCACTGCCACGTCCAGGAGTTGACCTCTACAAAGCTGAGTCTTCAACCCATTGAAAAGGTCTTTCTTATATTGAGCATGAAGTGGTTGGCTTGGAACTTTCACTAAGACTTAAGGTGTTGCTTTCTGGAGCTAATCCCAGTATGAACTTCCACCCTGACCCGCAGGAGAGGGAGACACTTATCTGAAGACATCCCTCAGAGCTCTGATTAGTCATCTAGCATACAAGCTAAACATCACAGCATCTTCCACCACGCTTCAGGAGGAACAGTTCCCATTTGCCTCACCATCATGGATGTTTCTTTTAAAATGTTGCACATGTAATTAAACTCAATGTTCTTCCTCACACAAAGGAGACATTTGATGTACCACACTGGGACACCATAGAGTTGTCCCCTCCTGAAACACAGTGTGGTAGAGAATTTGAATTTTAAGCACATATGAATACGTAGAAAAACAGGGTCAAGAGAATCAAGGCTAATTAACGAAAACCTTGATAATAAGACACAAGCATACACTAATATAAGAAACATTTTACTCACTATAGGGAGACCTAATTTACATACCATAAAGTCCAACCATTTAAAGTGTACAATTCAGTGGCTTTTAGTATATTCTAAAGCTGCTTTTAAAATTAAAGCATTGACTAAAAGGTAGTGGAGGTGCAGGAATGAGTGATGTCGTTTCTCCAACTGTAGTCCCCCCTTTCCCACTCTTCTCATTCTTCCTTCTCTTGCCCCTTATTCCTTTGAAAACAGTCAATACCATCTCCCTAAAACTGGCTTACAGTTCCCCTCCAGTCTTTCCTGAACTCTACCCACAGTCCTCAGGATTAGAGCTGTGCAGAAAACTGGGACCACATACGGAGTCCTCTGGCCTGAATCAGGCCAGAGACAGGAACACACCTGAGAGGGGACTAAGGGACTAAGGCTGAAGTAAAGACAGCTGGTCAAAGCAGGTGCAAGGCAAGACAGAGCAGCGCTGGAAGATGTAACAGGGTCCAAACAAACGTTTCGGTTCCTAAAACATTTTTTCTATCCTGTCGATGTAGTCTAACTGGGAAATCTCTGTCAACTAAGCAAGAGAAAGATGTGTGAGAGATGTCAATTCTCTCACACTTCTCACATGAGCACCTCAGTAAGACTAAAATTCTAACACATGGTTAGAAGGGAAACTGACAGCAAGGGACACTGTGACTGTTTTCTATCATTGCTTGTTCCTATAAATAAAATGGAGGCTAAAACAAACTTCGATGTCTTAACTGAATGGCAAGAAAAACTGGATTTGATTCACATGCTGGATGTCTTCTGTTTCCCTTCCTGCTCCACTCTCCACCAAGCCACTGATCTACCCAGATGGCATCAATGGACAGTCTTGCCCTCTTGCTTCCCACCAGGTTCAGATAGAGAGCCACTGGTAGGAGGTCAAAGGGTTGGATGAGAATGGGCTGGGGTCCCTGTCCCAAAGGCCATGTTGCCTGCAGGGCATCCCTTTCCATGAAGCTCTCACTCCAGTCTCCAGGTTCTTGCGTGTTTGAGGCACAGTGAGGGAGCTCCATGCATTTTCTTCATCAAATAATCCTTTCTCTGTCCTTGATGGTTAATATTGTCACTAAAATACATTATTTTGCATCAGTTTTTCCTAGAATATAATGTGCCTTTTTTATCTGTGCATTTATTTCTAGAACACTTTCTTCTATTCTAAAGTATTTCATCTGTCCAGTTTCCTCTGGCTTCTTCTGTAAGAACACCAATCATGCTTATGTTGTATCTCTTTTGTCAGTGACATTCCTCATTGTCTCTATTCATATCTTTAAATCACTGTTTTATTCTGTGTCATTTTGTATGACTCCCTGAAGCCTTATCCACCACCTCCCCAAGGATGCCTTCAGCTATGTTTACTCATCTTTTGCAGCTTCTAGTGTGGCTTTCATCTTTGTGATCGATAATTTCCAGCGTCATGATATTAAAGTTCCCTTTTTCCATTTCTTTCCAAGTTCTCCCAGTTTGCTCCACATTCCCTTCTCTGTCTCATGCTTCCTTTGTGCTCCTGATCCTCTGTTTGAACTCCTTTTTGTAGAGTGAGAATGTTTGCATCTCTCATAGACTTAGAAAGTGTGATTCTACTTCTGTTTCTCTTGTTTGTCCTTTCTCCACCTCTGAAGCTCCCTCCATCCAGCTTTTATGTACAGGTTCCTTTCTGATTGTTACTAACCTTTGAAAAAGAACAGGTACCTGCTTAAGAAGTGTGGACTAGAGTTTGGGATAGAGTGAAGTGGAGCCTGTTACTTCAATTTGTGTCTGTTACTTCACACTCAGACACCAGTGTGGCCACAGCTAAGAGAATTTGGCCATAAGCTCCTGTCATAGTCCTGCCTAACAACACGTTTCTTGAGATTGCTTTCTTCAGCTTGAAGGCAAGATCAGAGATGACAGAAACGGTACCTCAGCATGGTCTCCCCTGCAACTCCCTACTTCCCCAAGGTTTCCATGATGCCCCTGCAATTCTGAAGCATTATCTCTACAAGGACATCACCACATGGCTGGCCTGTATCTCATCACTTTAATCAAAGACTTGTCAGGTATGTCTTTCAGGACTGTGGCACTTTTGAGGGGAATATATATACCTTGCTCAAAGTCTAGAGAGACATATATTGCCCATTTTTCTACAGAATTCACAATATTTAGCAAGTATACTTCAAAGGTTTTGGCTTGGAGTGTTGCAGTTTTTTGGTTTTTTTATTTACTTTAAGTTGAAGTTTGGTTCCATTGTTTTATGTGGTCTTGGAGATATTAAAGTAAAACAAAAGTGACTTTTTTCTATTACTTTAACCAGAAACATTCAAGAGGCCCTAAAAATCTAATCTTTAAGTTATCTACCAAAGAGTTATTCTTTACCAAAGATGATACAAAATAGTAATAATCATAGCTATTATTTATTGAGAGTCCAATTTGTCAAGTGCTTTACATATATTATCTCATTTAAATCTTACCAACCTTGTAAAGAAGAGTTAATAAGCTCTCTTTTATTGATGAGAAAACCAAGCTCACAGCCCTACTGTTGGGACAGAAGAGGATGTGTGCACAGCTTTGCATGTAGTCCCTGGCACACAATACACACTCACAGCTATTTGTTTCTCCTTCCTGCCTTATCAGGGTGTCAGCAATTTCAGGTTAATTAAATGCACGATGAATGCACATAAGCTCCCCAAGTATGAAGCATCAAGGGAGAAAAGAGAAGGTATAAATTCTAAGAATCTGACCAAATTATATAATAACTAATATTTCTATAATGCTTACTATGTGCCAGGAACTGTTCCAAATGCTTTACACATATGAACTTGTTTAACTTCCACCACAACTCTATGCAATGAGTAGGGGGATTTATTATTATTATCCTCATTATGTATTTGAGAAAACAGAGACATTAAGTAGCCAGTTCAGGGTTATGCAAGTGGCATATGGCAGAGCCATGATCTGAATCCAGGCAATCTGGCTCCAGACCCTTCCTATCAACCACAATATAATATTGTCTGCCTAATTCTCTCTCTAATACTAAACTCAGGTAGTGTGATTAACAGTTTGGCTATTTCATAGCACCTTCATATCTATTATTTCACTGTATCCTCACAGTAATGCTTTTGCACAAGAATATGGAAAAATGCTTAAAGTTAAATTTATTTATTGGAAATTTATTATACTCTTCCAACCTGGATGATTACACTTTTATCACAATTACATAACTAGGATTTCTGATAGCTTCTGAATAGTTTTGTAATACTTCCTTAAAGAAGACGGAAAGACAGGGGGCCATCAGAAAACAACTATAAGTGTATAATATAGCTATGTCTACAGGTTAACCACATGTAAAACAATTATCCACGATGGAACTGCAACTAAGAAAACAGATGCTTTGAGTTAAATTTAGTCTGATGGAATTTCAGATCTCTACATTTTTCACTTGTGGAAGAAAAATTTAAATAGTGTACTCCCTCAGAGAGTGGGCCACAAAAATAACTTGGTAAGAACAGGAGACTGGCCACAGCCTATAGGCAGACTCATCCTCAAGAAGCACAAACTGGCGGACAATTAAATTGGAGATCACTTTATACTCCTAAACTCTAAAACTCTTCTCCCAAAACTTGCATTCTCAGGTCAATATATTTTATGGTTTTCTGTTAGAACCTAGATCTAATTGTATACTCAATTTTACTAATGGAAATTGGTAGAAAGAGACATTTACATGTAAGGAATTTACTTTATAGCTTACTTGCGGAGACTGTTTTGTTAACTACAGCATTTTTCCTGAGGAATTTCAAAAAAACTCTTACAAACAATTCATTCACCTGCCTAGTGCCTAGATAAGTCAAGTATTATTACAGCCACTTTACAAGTAGGAAACCAAGCAAATGGGGAAAAGTACTGGCTTTTCCATTAATACTTTAAGCATAGTAAACTGTTGGTTAGTAGGAATGTCAAGACAAGAAATGAACAGAGATACTTTGTAGTCATATAAATTGAAAGAGAACCTTGCTTCGTATCTCATGATTCCATTCAGGGATAATACTGTCATGTACATATTGCATTCAATGAAAGATTTTCCAGTTCCCTGATTTTCTCTCATCCTTACTTGCACATTGAAAACTAAAGCTGTAGTGTGTTCTTGTCCAAGAAAGAAAACATCCTAAGCTTTAAGTTGGGATCCTTGTTGTAGCTAAGTCTTAACTCAAGTATATCTTTATCTAAGTATTAGCTTAACAGAGAAGAGTTCTCAAAGCATCTCTGGGAGAAAAAAAAAAAGCCATCCACATAAACAAAGATTGGTAACATTACCTTAATATGTAACTTCACGTCAAATTCAAGCAATCCCTATCCTATGTTTACAGTTCAATTTTTTCAAGAGCATTCTGCCTTATACTCCATGATTCATTAAAATAAAAAAAATTTTTTTCTAAAAGTTTGAGCAAAGCTACTGAATTAAACTTATTCTTCATTATCATAAGTAAATTCCTGAGAGTCAAAACTTCACAAAGACATGTATAGGGCCGAGCCCGTGGCGCACTCGGGAGAGTGCGGTGCTGGGAGCACAGCGACGCTCCCGCCGTGGGTTCAGATCCTATATAGGAATGGCCAGTGCACTCACTGGCTGAGTGCCGGTCACGAAAAGGACAAAGAAAAAAAAAAAGACATGTATAAAGACCCTTTGAAGCAAAGAGTGGCAATTTGTTAAAGCAAAGTTTTAGAGACATCAAGGTTAGTGACATCAAGGTAGTAAGAAATAAGAAAAGCTCGAATACCTGATGAAAATACATCTGTTATTTAAACATATATCTTCTTGGGTACTGACATTTAAAATTTTATTTGTGCCTTTTCTATTAACATCAAAATTTATAGATTAATGCTAAATAAAAGAAGCCAGACACAAAGGCCAAATATTGTATGATTTCATGTACATAACTTGTTTAGAATAGGCACATCCAAAGAGACAGAAAGTAGATTAATGGTTGCCAGGAACTGGGGTAAGGAGTGACTACTAAGAAGTACATGAGATTTTCTTTTCTTTTCTTTTCTTTTTTTTTTTTGTGAGGTGATGAAATGTTCTGGAATTAGATAGTGGAACAGTTGCACAACCTTGTGAATATATTGAAAAACCACTGAATTAAGCTCTTTAAATATGGTGGTTTTCTCTGATATATAAAGTATATCTCAATAAAATAAACATATACATCAAACAAGTGAAATTTCACCAAATACAGAAGAATGAAATATCTTCTGGGACTACCTTGAGAAACTTAAAAAATATCAGTCCTAAAAATCAGTCCTTCCACATTATTACAATTCTCAGCAAGGACAGCACCAGAACAAGATGGTAGGATAGGGCATTCAGAAACTGAGGTAAAATGTTTAGACCATCACAGAAAATAAACCAAAGCAGTCAGGGAGTTGCACTGGGCCCTTGCTTCATGAAAGGCTAACATGATTATTTTGTTGGCACTGACCATGGCCATTGAATGCATTTAAGGACTGGTAGGACTTCATCCAGAACTAAAAAAGAACTAGAACCCAATTTTATTGGGGTCCATTGGAGCTAACCCAACTTAAGCAATTGCAATGTTGTCACAGCCCAGCCTCGAGTTAAGTGCCTGCCAACCAACACACAAGAGATTAAAGTAACAGATGATTTTTGTCTTAATTCACTGAATTATGATGGTTTGTAATTCAACCACAGCTAATACAACTTGAAAATAAGCAACTAGAATAAATAAATATAACCGAAGAAATCATCTTCCATGAAGTAAAATGAATGTTAAGATCCAAGAACACCAGACATGTTGGCAGATATGTTAACAAGGTATAATATAAACTGTTACACAGGGTAGTAAAGAAATAAATACATCTCTCATCATATGAATATAGCTGGAAAAAAATCAATAAAACATTTCTGGCATCTTAAATGTAAGAGACTATAAAACACCAATTGTGATATTACTATAATTTAAACTTTACTTGCACATTTAACACTGTAAGGTATTTTATTCCTACTATAGGTAAACTGAAATATACGTTGTCTGAATGGTTCCAAAGGGGAAAACCAGAATCAAACAGTGTAGAAACTACAGAGAAGCCAATTTCAGCTCAATATAAAAAAACACTTTATAACAGTTAGAATTTTTCAAAGATGGGGCATGCTGCCCTGTGGGAAAAAAGGCCTTTCTAACCCCAGAACCATTCACACAGTAATCTCTCAAGATGACAGCATGCAAGAGATTCCAGCCCCAAGTGGGAGCTGAGTTTGCTGCAATGGTTTTCTAGCCTGGATTTTCATTAGCCTCACCTGGGAAATTCCTAGGGCCTACTCTGAGTCTGCTTCCCAAACCACTGGCCTAATCCACACAAGGCAGCCAAGACAGAGAGGTAGAGAGGTAGAGAGGTAGGTAGGTAGGTAGAGAGGTAGAGAGGTAGAGAGGTAGGTAGGTAGGTAGGTAGGTAGAGAGGTAGGTAGGTAGGTAGGTAGGTAGGTAGGTAGGTAGGTAGGTAGGTAGTCACAAGTTCCCAAACGATTTCAACGCTTTCAACAGCTTTTGACAAATGACCCTGTGCACCCAGGATACACCAACAAGTTCTGCTTTTTCTTCCTGCTCTTCCCGGCATTTACTCTACTGTAGCCACACTGGCCTTCCTGAGACTCCTCTGACTTGCCAGGCTCGCTCCCACCTTGGGCTTTTGCACTTGCTGTTCTCTCTGCCCACCTTCCCCCAGATGTCTGCACACAGCTTGTTTCTTCACTACCTTCAAGCTTTTATTTAACAGTCATCGTTGCAGTGAAGCCTTCCCTTGCTATCCAAATGAAGAATTTCAACCCCACTCTCAACCAGATGCTTCACGTCCCTCTCCTTCATTTTACTTCTTCTCTCAGTATTTATCATCAATAAACCTCCTGTTCACTTATTTTGTTTTTTTCACCAGAATGTAAGTTCCATGAAGGCAGAGATTTTTGTCACTTGTATTCACTTTTATTCCTTGCACCTAGAACAATGCCTAGCATACAATGTTCAATGACTTTGTGAACTAGATTTGCGGGTGGCAAACTACCTGTCTTTGAAGATAAAGTTATTGGAACATAGTCACACTCACTCATTTACATACGAGGGGTCCTCATGGAAAGATTGATATTATCTTTTAATTCCATTGCTCCATGACCTTTTTGAAGTACCCTCATATCACCCACAGTGGTTTTTGTACTACGGGAACATAGTTGAGTAGCTGTTAACAGAGACATATGGCTCACAAAGCTTAAAATCTTTAATATCTGGCCCTTTACAGAACAAAGTTTGCCAACTCCTGAACTAGATGCACCAATTAGAATGTCAGTTAAAGCTCTGATCCCAAATTTCTAGGCAACTGGGGTAGATTACAGATGGCCACATATTGTTTGCAGCACCTGTCATCAGGAAGTGGAGTGTCCTTCCCCACTGCTTGAACCATGCTGGCTCAGTGGTTTCCTTCAACGAACAGAATGTGATGGAAGTAGCATGAGATTTCCAAGCCCGGACAGTGAGGACGCAGGCATGTGAGTGAGCCCAGCCATGCTGCCAGCTCGCACAACAGTGAGTAAATAAGTGCCTGTTATTCTCATTCACTGAGCCTGGGCTGGGTTTATTATTTAGCAGGCACTAGTGGACACAGTAAGATTGATTCATTGTCATTTTTAGATTAAACTCTCAGGGTAGACTTTTCCCCTTTTCTCATACATCTTCATACCACTGTGATGGCAGCAGCCATGTTCTTAAATTATTAATTTACAAGTAATGCCTGTTATTTCTTAGGTTAACTCACGGTTTAATAACTAAATATAATTTATAACTATGTTGATTTGTGAAGATTTGAGAGCAGTTCTGAGAGAGTTTATTTTAGTTAGTGGACAGGGGTTGGAAAGCCGTGGTCTACAGCCGAGCCACCTAATTTTGTAAGGAAAAATGAAACCAATCATGCCCATCCATTTTTAGATTCTCTTTGGTTTGTTTTCACTGTTGGCAGACCTGAGTACAGTAGTCCCACCCATCCAAGGCCCTCTGTGGATCTATGGATACCTGAAACTGGGGATAGTACCGAACCCTATAAATACTATGTTTTTTCCTATATGTACATACCTATGATAAAGTTTAACTTATAAATCAGGCACAATAAGAGATTAACAATAATGAGTAATAAAATAGAATAATTACATCAATATGCCAGCATCACGACTCTTGCACTTTGGGGCCTTTATTAAGTAAAAAGAGAGTTATTTGCACACAAGCACTGTGACACCATGAAAGTCGATCTGATAACCAAGACAGCTACCAATAACGTGGATATGCTAGACAGAGGGATGATTCACATCCTAGGCTGGATGGAGCAGGACAGTAATTTCATCACGCTTCTCAGAACAGTATGTAATTTAAAACTTAGGAATTATTTCTGGAATTTTCCATTTAATATTTTCAGACTGTGATTGACCATGGGTAACTGGAACCGCAGAAAGCAAAACCACAGATAAGGGAGACAGACTACTGTAATAGCGACAAAGACCATATGGCCCACAAGCCTAAAATATTTACAACCTGGTCCTCTGCAGGAAAAGCTTGCCAGCCCCTGCTGTATAACATTATTTTAAATGTTATTCTTAAAAGTAAATCCATCTGAGAGAGCTATCAAGTGCATTTTCTTTATTCGTAAAGCCCAAACGACTCCCATAGTAATTTTCTAGTCTCTTGAGTAAACACCGATTTAAGACAGTTTAATAATATACCGAGCAGGAAATGATTTCTGAAACTCCACAAACCAGTGCAGACAAACAATTTAAATGCTTCTTTAGAGATGCTATAGTTTTTTGGTGCTGCAGTGTGTCATGTAAATCCACTATCCTGACAGCTCTGCTGGTAAAACTAAAGCTGGAATTAATATCCATTACTGAAAGGTCATTGCATAGGGATGAGCCAGCAACCAGTTTTAAAATGTTAATAACTCTGATTTTTCAAATATGAATAAAATGTCTTACTCTTTTTTTTTATAATTCTTTCCCTAACCATTTCATTTAAAAAAGAAAATGCTTAAGCAAAAAAACAGAATTATATAATTCAGTTGCATGCTGGTGATAACATCAGTAGGTCTACTCATCAGAATCTGTGTAGTCCGTGGCATGCCTACCACACAACAGACACTGTACCAAGGTCCTTACGTCTATTACCTACCATACTTCACTGGCTCTAGATGCCACTGATCAGAAGGAGCATCATTGTTTTACATACCATTTAAGAAAAAATGCTGCTAGTTACATTACCACACGTTTTATCATTTAGAACTTCACTTTACATCTAATGCAAGAGCTCTTTGAGACTTAGTCTGATATGGTTTTTCTCATATATAGTCATCCAACAGTATCTGCAGGAAACTGATTCCAGGAACCCCCATAGATACCAAATACTGTGGATGTTCAAGTCCCCAATATAAAATGGTATAGTATTTGCATTTAACCTACACACATCCTCCCTTATACTTTAAATCATCTCCAGATTACTTATAATACCTAACACAGTATAAGTGCTATATAAATAGCTGTTACACTACATTGTTTTTTATTTTTATTATTTTTTATTTTTGTACTGTTATTTTTTATTGCTAGGGGTTTTCCTTCTGATATTTTCAATTCGTGGTTGGTTGAACCCACCAATGCAGAACCCGCAGATAAGGAGGGCAGACTGTATTGCCTTTATATATACATTAAAAAGAACATAGAGGGCAGACTGTATTGCCTTTATATATACATTAAAAAGAACATAAATAAAATTAATTGGTTAAGTGATTCTAAATCTTCCCATCTGGAGCCTGACTACTCATTTTCATCTCAGAGTCATCAGTGTTTATGTTTCCCCACATCCTTTGCTCCATCAAGAGAAGTGGTGCATGAGAGTACTGCTGAAACAATCTCCTGAGGTCTCTGGCTTTACTTCCATTCTTCAAGGTTCAACATGCATGTGGTAGCAGCAGTAATTATGTTTCCATTCTTCAAGGTTCAACATGCATGTGGTAGCAGCAGTAATTATGTCAGGACCACAACATGGATAACAGTGGCTGAGGTACTGATTTCAAAGATATTACAATATGAGGGGGGAAAGGTGTGCCTTAGAATTCATCCTTACAGCATGCCACCAATAACTGGTGTGTGGTCTGAGGATGAAACTTTGACAATGACTAATACAATGCTGTAATGAAGCACTTAAAACAGGGAACAATTCCTTCTATTTCATCTACATTATAGTCCACCTATATTGGAGGTGATTTTTAAAGTATCAGTATTAGAAATAGCCCTGTATGGTTGAAATAAGAAATCTAATTCCACATGAAATGTAATAAATATACAAACCAATGACTGAGCCAGTATTGATCTAAAGCAAAGATTTACAAGACGACTTCATTCAAACCAACCATAAACACTCACTCAAAGCTAAACAGTGGCAGGTTGTCTGGAATTCTTCACATGGCCATGCTCCACTAAATCTTCATACCATGGGATATTTAACCAACTTTAGAAAAATAAGTCCACACATTGCATAGCCAGGCAGTATTGAGAGCAGCAGAGTGTGATGCCAAGTTAGACATGGGCACCCACCTCTGGAGACTGGGGTCAGACTGTTCTTCAGGCCATATGGGCCTTCAAGGTAAATCCATCTGTGTTCCCTCTGGTGCTCTGACTCTAATACTACACTGAACACAACTTCAGTAGTCGCCTAGATCACCTTATAGACAATACTTCCATGCCTGACCTCTCAATAACATAAGCTCCTGTCTTCTAGGACTTTTGTTCTTCATCCCACCTCAAATAATCCCATGCTTTCATGTGTCAGTAGCTGCAAACCTCTCTAATTTCCATTTCAGGCATCTGATTCCTTATGCACAATCTCAGCTAGCCAACAGGGCTACTATGAATCTCAAGGACATTACTCCACAGTACCCTGATTCTCAGCCAAAGTTAGAAAGGGGAATGTTTTGAAGGGATGCATAGGTGGGCTTTTTCTTTAATGGAATAAACATCAATGATTTACAAGACTCTAAAAAAAAGTTTTGAACAGAACTCTATCATCAGAATCACCATCAGGTTGGACTAAAAAGGACCGGGGCAAATCTTTCCAGAATGCAAAGAGATCTCAGCGTCCCCCCACAAACTTCTAGAGAGAGGAATTGGGTTCAGAAACCTACTTAGCTACAAATATGGGCCATCCTAATGCAAAAGGAAGAATGATTCACACAGTAGAGGCAAGAGCCACAGAGATGCATTCCCAGGGAGAACAATTTTGCCCAAGGAAAGGACTCCCCCGCCACCCAGGAACAAACAGAACTGAGGAAATGTTCCCACCAAGGTTTCAGCATTGCCATGCATCAGTGATTGCTAGGTGCCTTCTGTTTTTCTTCTTTTTAAGTGACAGAATCTATGGTGGTCCTCCTCTCTATCTCATCATTGTAGTCTGGGAATGTGAAAAACTATATAAT
This sequence comes from Cynocephalus volans, assembly GCF_027409185.1. Taxonomy (NCBI): domain Eukaryota; kingdom Metazoa; phylum Chordata; class Mammalia; order Dermoptera; family Cynocephalidae; genus Cynocephalus; species Cynocephalus volans. The sequence goes on from NC_084470.1 coordinate 52,674,186, forward strand.
TTGTGTCCTTAGTTCACAGATCTTCAAGACTGAAAGGTACAGTATTCAAGGACCTGCAGCTGAGGAAATGCACCCGTTGAGCTTCATGTGTATCTCAAATTCATTTAGATGACAAGATCCTTGTCATGAAGCCTAAAACTGATCATGTAATAAGATGAGATTTGGGGAAATATTAGGATAATGTTATATTTTGTGTATAGGAATGACAGAATCATTAGGGACTAGAGAGTACAGGATAGCACCTAGTCTTCAAAGACAGCCCCCTGGGTTATTTTCTTGTATTCAGTGGACCACACTTGCTTGTATTCACACCCTTTGAGGAATGTTTTTAATTACTAATCCAATCTCTTTGTTACAAGTCTATTCATATTGTGTATTTCTTCTTGAGTCAATTTTATTAGCCTGTCTCTTAGAAATTTCATCTAAGCTATCTAACCTATTGGCATACAATTCTTCACAGAATACCCTTGTAATCGTTCTTCCTTCTGTAAGGTCAGAAGTGATGACCTATCTTCAAATTAGCTGATCATTTTTTCTGCCAATTCAAATTTGCCACTGAGCCCCTTTAGTAAATTTTTCACTTGAGTTATACTGTTCAACTTCAGAATTTCCGTTTAGTTCTCTTTTATAATGTCTGTCTCTTTTTGGTGGGACATCATTTTCATATTTACCTTTAATTCTTTAGACATGTTTCCTGTAGTTCTTTGAGCATACTTTTTTTTATAGTGTAAACTTTTATTTTAGAATCTAAACATAATCATTACCATTTATATACACACATACATTCATACACACAATCTATATAAATTAAAATGTACATTTTTTAACTAGAAAATGAGTTAATGTTATTTCATGATTAAGTCACACAAGGATCATTACAATTGCATCCATTAGAAGATTACCATCCTCCTCCTTAACTCTTATTCAACCAGATGTGTATTTGGTTTCTTGATGACCATTCATTTATAAAGTTTTAATTGCTTTGTACATGTTTATACATTAGCTGACTTAAAATCTTTGTCTAGTAAATCCGACATATGGGCCCACACAGAAATAGTTTCTACTGATTGCTTTTTCCTGTATATGGGCCATATTTTCCTGGGGTTTATCTTGGCATGCTTTGTAATTTTGGTCAAAAACTGGACATCTTAGATGATATAATGTGTCAACTCTGGAAATCAGACCCTCCTACAAAAGGTATTTTTTCATTGCTACTTTATTGTTTTTAGGTTGTTTAGTGACATTTTTGTGCTAATTCTGTAAAATCTGTATTCTCTACAGTGTTTGGCCATAGAAGTCCCTGTTTATTTAGCTCTAGTAACTAGCTAATGACTGGCCAGAGATTTACTTAAATGCCTTAAATCAGTAAGTCTTCCACCCTTTGTCAAGGAGTTGCATGTATGTGTTGGGACACACCTTCAACATTTAGGCAGCACCTCAACATCAGAGGAGACAGGCTGGGACCCTTTCAAGTCTCTCCAGGTCATGTGCACAGCCCTATGCATGCACACAGCTTTCTAGATTCCCCAAGAATATGTCAGAGTTTTTCAAAGCATCCTGTGGGTATCTCTTTCCCCAGATCTTCCTTTTAAGTTTCTGGACAAGCTCTTGTTCATCCCAACTATTACACCTCAGCCAGCTCTAATGTTAAAAATTGCCAACGATTGTTTGTTACAAATGCCACGAGTACAAGCTTTTTCACTCACATGAGCTCTAAGGTCAAATAATGACAATGCCTTATGAATGGGGTTTTCCCAGGAGGTATAAGACAGGTCAAATTGTGGTAATGCTCTGAGAATGGGACTTTTTTGAGGGATTCTAAACCCAAGTGGCCCATTCCAGGGGTTGCAAGCCTGCTGTTTTTCACAGCTATGGTGTTTGTGAGGATGGTGGTTTTCAAGGATACCATGTAGGTGGGAGAGGGAGGATGGGAGGACATTAAGTTACAATGCCACATCCTCGTAGTTCTTACTAAGATTCATTGATTATTCTTGAATAAACACTCCTTATACTGTTGCAAGCTTCTGGTAACTTGGTAACTTGGTAATTCACAGAATTCTGAAAGTTGACTTTCAGAATTTTTTCGAGTGTTTTTGTTGTTTTTATGGCGTGGCAGATTTATTGAGGTCCTCAACCCACCATTCTGGAAGCCTGCCTAGTAATTTTTCTTTTTTAAAATGTTGGAGAAAAGAAAGAAAATGACATTCTTTTATATTTAACAACATATTTATCTTTCTTCTGCACTTTATTTCTTTCTGTAGATTTGAGTTTGAGTTTTCATCTGGTATCTCTTCCCTTTAGACTGAAAATTTTAACTTAGTATTTCTTATAAAGCAGGTCTGCTGGTAAATTCTCTTAGCTTTCATTTATCTGAAATGTCCTTATTTCAACCTTATTTTAAAAAGATATTTTCACTAAATATAAAAATTTAGAATAGCAGCTTTTATTCTTTCAGCCTCCACTGTTTCTGACAAGAGGTCAGCCATCATTTATACTATGCACTTCTCTTTATGTAATATGTCATTTTTCTCTAACTACTTTCAAGATTTTAACTTTAATTTTCAGGAGTTTGACTAGCAGGTGCTTCAGTGGGTCTTCTTTGTTTTTTAATCTTGCTAGGGGTTTTCTGACCTTTTCAAATCTGTAGAAAAATATGTTTCACCAAATTTGGAATTATTTCAGCCATTATTTGTTTAAATCTTTTTTCTGCCCCATTCTTCTTTTCTGTTTTTGAGAGTCCAAGAACATATGTATTGGAATGTCTGATACTGTCCCACAGGCCACTGATGCTCTTTTCATCTTTTAAAAAATATTTTCTTTATCCTTCAGATGAGAAAATCTCTATTAATCTTACAAGTTAACTAACAATTTCCTCAGAAGTTTTTAATCTGCTGGTAAGCCCAGAAAGGGAATTTTTCATTTTAAATATTGTACTTTTCAGTTCTAGACTTCTATTTGGTTCTTTTTTATAGATTCTATTTTGCTGATGAAATTCCATATCTTTTCAAATATTATCTCCATCTTTTCTTTTTGATCTTGAATATATTTATGATAGTTGCTTTAAAATTCTGGTCTGTTAATTTAACATCTGGGTAATCTGGGTTTTGTTTCAATTGACTTTTATTATTATTATTGGTCACACTCTCAAACTTATTTTTGTGTCTACCAAGTTTTGGTTGTACGGTGGTCACTGTAGATAATATGTTGTGGGGAGTCTGGATTATGTTATCTAATTTTAATTAGTATTGACTTTTGTTTTGTCAGGCAGTTAAATTTCTGGTGGATCTTTTGACCCCAAAAGGCATAGTTTGATTCTTTGTTAGGACAAGTCTATACTGGTTTAATCTTTGGTTGTAGGGTTTAGTCCTTACTTCAAAACACAGTTCATACTGTAAAGCAGGTCTAGAGTAGCCTTTAATTTCAGGCTGTTGTAACCTTCCTTGAGTGCACAGCCAGGTATTTCTACTTTGGCTAGGCTGGAATTCCAACCTCTCTTATCACTGCATGGTTACTGCTGTCTCAGTTTGGCTTTCAGCCAAAACTGAGAGAGTAAAACCATTATCTTAACTACTAGCATCTGGTCTACCCTATACCAAACCTAACAATATTCTTCTCTGCACACGTGCAGCTCAGCCCCCAACAAAGACCTGTGGGAAACCTCCACGTGGACTTCTGGGCTGTAACTTACTCTTCTCTTATACCCCGCTCTATGAATCCTCACCGGTTTACACCCCTGAACACTGATCTCTTCCTCCCCAGTTTAGCAAGGCTTCTGTATTCTGTTTAGACTTTACTTCCCTCCCCAGACAGAAGAAAACAAAAACAAACCACCAGAGTGAAAGTGGAAAATTTAACTTTTCACCTCCTAAGTTTCCCTTCTCTCAAGGATCACAGCCCTATTCTGCTTATATTCCAATGCCTGGGAACAGTTGTTTCACATGTTTTGTTGAGTTTTACAATCACTTATGATGGGAGAGCATGTCATCATCATGGGAGAAAACCAATACATACCTTTTCAGGAGCACATCTCGAATCATGAAAATTGAACATAGAGTAGGTATAAGACAATTTTAGTAAAATCTAAGAAGTGGAATTACTACTCCCAATATTTGCTGAGATAGTGCAATAAAATCAGAAGTATAAAAATTAATAAAACAAAAAGCCCTTTCTACCTTAAAAAATGTACCCTCATTTCTAAACAACTCTTGGCTCAATGAGAAAATATAAACCAAAATTGAAATATATAGGGAAAACAAAAATGATCAAAGCACTACAGATCAGAATCTCTGAGGAGTAAGGTACAGGTAAGGTAATACTTTAAGAAAATTCATAGCTTTAAAAACTTTCATTCATAAAAAAAGAATGAGTATAAACGAGTTAAACATATTACTCAAAAACCTAGAAAAAGAATGACAAAAACTCATGAAAAGCACAAAGAATAAATAGATAGGTAAAAGCAGAAACTGACTTTTTAAAATAGTACTAATAAGTAAATCCTAAAATTGGCTGGAAAAAAAATACACACACATGCACATGCACACAAACACACACAATAGCAAAACCAGTATCTTAACTACTCAATAAAAATGCAAAAGTACAAATACATAAAAAACAGTAATGGGGAGATAACTTCCAAAACCTAGGAAAATAAAATATATGAACCTCTTTTGCCCAACTCTATGAAAATTTTTGAATGTGCATATGAAATAAAAATGTTCTAGGAAATTATAATTTACTAAAACTGACTCTAGAAGAGATGGAAAAATATAGTTTTTTACTATTGTAGAAATAGAGAAAAGTATTAAAGAGGTATCACTACTATCATATCTCCAAGAAACAACATCAGTCAGATGTCTTCATAATGGAATTCTATCAAACTTTAAAGGAATATTAATTCCAATGATACTTGAACTGTTTCAGAAGCATAGAAACAGATCCCAAAAAAACTTCCTTTTTTAAAAAAATGAAGCAAGACAGCATTAACACCAAAATCTGGCAAAGAATGTACTTTTCCCATCAAAAACAAACTATCAAAATTATAAACCAATCCCACTTATAAAAGGCAATGGAAAATCCTGTATAAAATATCAGCAAAGAACTTAAGTAGCACAATTAAAGAACAATGTGCCATAATTAGTGTGGTTACTGACCCAACTGCTTCGATGAGTTCAATATTAAGTGACCCATTAAATATAATCCATTAAGGAGTTCTGGTCAAGATGGTGGAATAGACAGTCCCCAGCAACACTCTCTCCCACAAATCAACTAATTTACAACTACAAAAATGTAACATCAGCCAAGCTGGGGCCGCTGGAGCTCAGGGGAAGAGGAGAGACCTCCAGAGCTCATAAAGGTGGGAGAAACCACAATGAGAGAAAGAAAAAACTGCTCTGAGCATTTCAGGCTGCAGCTCCTTTAAAGCTTAAGCTGCTGAGCACATGGAGCAGGAGCCAGTAGAAGCTGCAGCTGTGCCCTTCAGATGGAGTTACTTGGAGGCGGCAAGTGAAAAAAGGGCCTTGGTGGCCCCCAGGACAGCAAGACCACTAATAGGGTTCCTGTGGACCCATGCAGGAGCAAGGAGCCATTCAGAGGCCAGTGAGTCATTGCAAGGGACCGGCACAGGGCCCGTCCCATGGGAAGTGTTTGGAGCACGGGCAGTGGGGGAGACAGGCCCACCAGGAGAACACTGGGAAACAGTAAGGACAGCCAATCCACCCCCCAATCAGCATGGGACCACTCAGAGTAGACTGGTGGGGAATGCAGAATCACATGGGGTGCAGTTTGACGAAAAAACTCAGGCCCAGATCAGAGTTTCCACACAACCCAGGTGCACCAGGTCCCTGGAGAACCAGAAGTACCTATAAGGTCAACCAATAAACCTTGAACTTCATAAAAAATCTTCCCTAGGGAAACAGCAGCAAAGCAGCAATTTAGCTCAAGCACACAGCTCAAGTACTGGTTCCCACAGGAACTTCCCTGTTTTAGAAGTAAGCAAAGGACAAAACATTAGTTCCAGCCCAGGTACAACACCAGTGCCTTGGGACCCCCCTGGGGACCCAGGGCATGGAGAAGGGGACCAGACCTCTCTCTCACAACCAGGTCACTCTGTGCCAGCACCTCAGGGCCCACCCAGGGACCCAAGTCATGGAGCCAGGGACTGGACCCCCCCCCCAACCAGGCACATGGCACCAGTGCCTCAGGGCCCACCTGGGGACCCAAGGTATGGATCCAGGGACCAGAACCCCCTCCCACAAACAGGCACCATGCCAGTGCCTCAGGGCCCACCCAGGGACCCGAGGCATAGAGCCAGGGACCGGACCTCCCTCCCACAACCAGGCACACCATGCCAGTGCCTCAGGACGCACCTGGAGACCCAAGGCATGGAGAAGGGGACTGGACCCCCTGTCCACAAACAGGCACACCACCAGCATCTTGGGGCCCCATCCAGGGGCCCAGGGCATGGAGCTGGGGACCGGAACCCCCTCCTACAACCAGGCACACTGTGCCAGCACCTCGGGGCCCACCCAGGGACCCGAGGCTGGAGTAGGGACCAGACACTCCCCACAACTAGGCACACCACAAGCACAAAGGACCGTGCCAAAAACATCGCCTCCATGTGGGTGGCCCACCACAGCCACCACAATAACGATGGCTGCCGCGAAAGTGGCTAAATGCCACAACCACTCACAGATGGTCTGCCAGCCACTGGAGTGCATTGACACAAGGAGAGTCACCAGCAGAGATAAAGAAAAAAAGAGGACCTCTCTCTCCACAAAGCCCATTTCAGAGTGACAGAAGCAGCATCTGCTCTATGATAGTATTGGGGGACCTGATCACACCTCTAAGCATTGGGCAGATCATCTAGGCAACAAATCAACAGAGTAACCATTATTCTTTCAGAAGGAGAGAAGAAATTTAGGGTAATTTGAGGTGGGAGAAGGGAGGGAGAGGGGGATAGGGAGAGATTGGACAAGGGGCATAAAGAATAATTATGATTTGTCACAGTATATGCTAGTAATATTGATTTGATCAACATATCTCAATGTTGAACCCCAAAAATATGTATAATCAATTTTGATTCAATAAAAATTTTTAAAAATAAAAAAAAATTTTTTTTTAATTAAAAAATATCATCCATTAAATGAATAGATTCAAAGGAAAATCATCTGATCATTTTCATAGAGGCCAAAAAAACATTTGACAAAAGTCATTATTTATTCTTGATTACTAAAGAAAACAAAGATAAAATTAAAATTGATGGGTACTTTCTTAACCAGAAAAGTTAAGAAAGATTTTGCAGCCAAACCATGATATCCCATATCCCATCCTTTTTGACTAATCTTGCAATTAGACAAGAGGAAAAAGGTAGTGTTATAAAAATTGGAAAGAAAACTATCATTATTTGCAATTATTAGGATTATATAACCGGAAAAGTAGGAGAATCATCTAAAAACTACTAGTACTGAAAATAAAATAATTAACTTAGGTACAAAATTTATTATACAGAAATTGAAAACTTTTAAGCACAATTTAAGAAAACAAATTGGAAGTTTATTGGCAGGAAATTCCTCATTTCTAACAAGCAGAAAAGATAAAATACCTATAAAGAAATAAACTTAACAAGAAATGCACAAGTCTTAAAAAAAGAAAATTAAAAATCTGAAGGACACAAAAAAGTCTTGAATAAATGGGGACATGTAACATGCTCTTAGATCCAAAGACAATCAATCTCATGTGACTTGGTAGAAGTAGAAACTGGCACATCTCTCACAGCAACTTGTCAATAACTACAACAATTACAAGTGTATGTACCCTTTGATCTAACAATTCCAATCCCAGGAATTTATCCTATAAATAGTCCTGCTCCCACATGAAATGACTCATGTATAAGGCTATTTATCGCAGAATTGTCTGTAATAGCAAATACTGATGATAGCTCATATCTATTATTAGAGCACTGGTTAAATAAATTGTGCCATATCCATAAAACAGAATAGGATGCTGCTGTTTAAAAGAATAAAGATCTCCATGTACCAAAGCTCCACACCTGCTGGCAGTATTTATCACTGGAAGTAAGCGCATACTTAGAAGAAAAAATATCACCACCGTTCAAGTATATTAACCACATAGAAATAGAACTCTTAATTCTTGGGGGGGGGGATCAGAAAAGTAACATAATATCTTATTCAGTAACAGATTTTTGTCCAAGTCTTATTTCTGTGGACAATTCTAGTGAAACCTTTTATTTTATTAATATAGAAATAGAACATATATATGACTTCTAAAATTGTAACAGTACAGATATGCATAAGATGTAAAGTAAAGCCACTCTCAAGCCATTCGGTCTCATTTTCCAAGGTGCTTTTGAACATATCTTTTTATTTTGATTAACAACAACAATTCTAAATACTATGCTTATAGTCCTATTTCTTGGTTTATCATCTTTAAGCAGTACCTATTGACTTTGCACCATGAAAGAGAATGAATTAATTTAGGGAAACTATCCTTATCTAACCCCACTTCCAATTCAGCTGGTGATATTATTACTTATAGATTCTTAAATATCTATTTTGACTCATCAACTTTAAATAGTATTTCTTGACTCCCTATTATATAAGATGAGGAAACTGATAAGCTAAATTCAACAGAATCAGAGACTAATTCTAAGAAGCATTTACCTTGTTCATAAAGTAGGTTCATATTTGAATCTTTGCAGGCAACCAAGTTGTTGAGTAACGCAATCACACTCTGCATGGTGTTACCCAGAATGCTCTCTTGATGTTCCTGCAATAGATCAAAATTTCCATCATAATCATACAGAAGTACAATTACATCATCATAAACACAAATGAGAAAAAGATCTCCGTCCCTTCATTCTTTGCACTTTAATGAAGCAGATCTTTCTCACAAGTAGAATGCCACTTATTGATATAGGCATTTCCTTTAATACAGAAACCACTCTACAACCCTCTGTTGCCTCTGGATACTAAGAATCCAGAATCAGGGGGTCTTCAGATTAAGACGGAGGAATAGACGGTCCCCAGCGTCACTCTCTCAAACAAATCAACCACTTTACAACTATTAAAAAGCAATGACAGACAAGCCAGGACCACTAGAGCTCAGGGGAAGAGCAGGAGAGACCTAGAGAGTTCATGAAGGTGGGAGAAGCCACGATGAGAGAAAGAAAGGACGACTCTGACCATTTCAAACCCCCACCACTTCAAGGCTGGCTCTGCTGAGCACACAGAGCAAAAGCTGGCAAAAGCTGCTGCTGTGCTCTCCCTATGAAATTTCTTGGAGACTGGAGGGGAGAAGAGGAGGCCACCAAGACCACTCACAGGGTTCCCGTGGACCCACATAGGAGTGAGGAGCCACAGACAACTGAAAAAAGGAGCCACTCAGAGGCCATTGAGTCATCTCAAGGGACCAGCACATGGCCCATCCCATGGGATGTGTTTGGAGTGTGGGTGGCGGGGGGGACGGGCCACTGGAAGAACACTGGGGCACAGCATGACAGCTGATCTGTCCCCCAATCAGCACAGGACCAATCAGTGGAGACTGGTCAGGAATATAGAACTGCAGGGGGTACAGTTTGCTGAAAAACCTCAGGACCGGACCAGAGTTTCCACACAACCCAGGTGTACTGGATCTCACAAGATGCAGAAGTACACACAAGGTCAACAATTAATACCTGAATTGCACAAAAAGCCTTCCTCAGAGAATCAGCAGCAAAGCCGCAATTTACCTCAACCATAGAGCTCAAGTGCTGGTCCCCACAGGAAGTTCCCCCATCTTAGAAGTAACCAAAAAACAACAATTAGTGCAGAATTTAAGTGGTTGGGGTAGCTAATAATCCAACACAGAACTGAAAGAAAAAAAAAATACCCACAGATCAGAGAAAAAGTCTAATATTAACCAGTAAAGGTCTAACACCACCAAAGAACACCTGTAAAACTTAAAAGGACTGGAAGCCCCTGGGCTCCCAAGCTGGGGGGTGGGGGAGGGCCATGGGCCTCAACTATGTCCCCCCAGTGACCACTCCCCGCCCAGCGAGGACCACCAGGACACTACAGGAAGCACCCTGGGCTCCCGAGCCTGGGCAATGGGCCAAAGGCCTCAAGCATGCCCCCCCAACAACCAGCCCAGTGATGACCACCAAGCCACTACAGGAAGCTCCCTGGGCTCCTGAGCTGGGGCGGCCAGGGACCGAGGGCCTCAGCCATGCCCCACCCCTCTGACATCCACAACCAGCCCAGCAACAACCACCAAGCCACTGCAGGAAGTGCCCCAGGCTCCTGAGCTGTGGCAGCAGGAGGGCAAGGGCCTCAGCCACACACCCTCAACATCTGCAACCAGCCCAGTGATGACTACCAAGCCACCACAGTTAGCACCCCGGGCTCCCAAGCTAGGGTGGCCAGGGACTGAGGGCCTCAGTCACGCTGCCCAACATCTGCAACCAGCCCAGCAATGACCACTGAGCCACTGCCAGATCCCCCTGGCCTCCCCTGCTGGAATGAGGGGGGTGCCAGGTGCCTCAACCAAGCCTCCCCTTCCTACTCTTCCACCTTACTTCCTCCACCCTTCCCTTCTCCCCTCCCTCCCAACTGCTCCACAACAACTTAGAATGTAAAAAAATAATAATATTAATAAATAAATAGGTTAAAAAAAAAAAAAGAATCCAGGATCAGATCCCAGTCAACCGGGTTCTGGGCCTCCCAGACTAGAGATCCCAGAGTTGCTGCAGAATGAAGGCCTCTGCCAGCCCTACTAGTCAATCTGCAGAGGGGTTTAAGCTAAGGTACATGCTGATTATCAGACATCCCCACTAGCATTATTACTAGGGGTACTTAGGAAAAAAATATTTGATGCACAGAATAAGGAGACCAATAATCCCGTAACCAGACTGGGAGAAATGGTTCCTTTTCAATTCTAGACATTATTAAAAACACTGCTGTTTTTTCTTTGTTGTTGGTTTTCAGATGATTCATAGATTGTGAACTTGGTTCAGAATAAAGTGGGGGCTTTATAAAAATTATATTACAGAATTATCTTTATTTGCTCTTTCCTCTTGTAGGTATGTAAAACTTCTTACATACTGCAGGGAAGGGAGACCTAGGAACAGAGTAATTGTTCCTGTTCAAGATGATGACATGGTTCTCTAGGGGAACTAAGATGGCTATTGTTGTGGACTAGATCATAATTTCTGCAGAAGGAATGCTAAATACATGCAAGGAGCAGGTGAGAAGGTATAAATGTGAATTAAGCACACTTCTATTAACTTTTATCAAATTGAGATATTTCATTTCTCTTAGCAACTTTAATAAGATTTATTCTTGTTGTTCACAACCATATTAACCTGCAAGAGATAAATTATTCATTGAAAAATATCACACTTACTTCTTAAAGTCAGAGTACAGAATTATATGAAGGGGGAAAACATGAGAGTACATATGTGGGGCTAGAGCTTGAGGGCACATCTGAAAAACCGGTAGAAAGGGCAAAGGGGCACACAAATTTGGTTCAGAGACTGCAGGCCAGAGCTGGAGGGGAGGGATGGTTCTGACTAAAGACTGTGTCATCACTACGTGCTACTCTGGGACAGCTCCCCCTCCCCCAAATTTATGCTTGAGTCCTAGGGTAAAAGGACAATAATAGCAGGCTAAGTAAAATGCTCAGGTCTTTTTTTTTCAGTCTCCATGGCTCATTAATAAACCAAGGAATCCACACCACTGTCTCCCCGACATGTGCGAGGAAAGCAAAGCAAGGAGGGACAGAAATAGGTGATGACCTGCAACAGGGCCTTTGGAACAGGGTCAGGGGCCCAGGTGGCAGGCACTGACAGCATCGGGATCTACCTTATCAGGGGTGGCAGAGCAGCCACATGAGCCTTAGCTAGGACAGGGCAGCACTGATAATTTATTGAGAACCCATTATGTGCCATGGCCTTCACCCCAAGCATTTTGCCTACAACATCTCTTAATCTTTACAAAAACATGGAAGAAGTTACAGTTCTCTTCTTTTTATACATAAGGACTGAGGTTAGCAAGGTCAAGTGCAACTTGCCAAGCTCTTTAGTGGTGAAGCTGGGATTAGGTCTGTGGGATGGCAGAAGCCACACCCCAAATCACCATGCAGCATTGCCTTATAACCACAGTGACAGGGTGGGGAGTAGGGTGGCAGGGTCTCCCAGGCCAGTTAGCACATTCCAGATTAACCAATACCACCTGTGGACCCACAGGGTTATCTGGGAGAAAGTGAAAGGAGTCCAGAGTAGGGGGTAGAAAGAACCCCAAAAATACTGATTTGGGAGTGCTCTGGTGATACTTATCTTCCCTCCTTTCAAGTTATAATGTGCACTGACCCCTGCCACCACCAAAGGGATCTCTTGGTTTCTTAAGAGTCCTTTAATGTTTATCACTATGCTGTAAGATACGCAACCCAGGAAACAGAACATAAGTACTAGGCAACTACAAGAAAGAATGAGCACACTACCCAAATGAATAAAAATACATACTAGAGCCACCATTAATAGCCACATTATTCAGACACTGTGTTAGCACTGGCTAATGCGTAAGAGAGGAAACAGCTCACAGAAGAGGGCATCACTGATATCCCCCAAAAGGAAATCCTACTGCACTTTAAGATTATGACAAAAATATTTAAATCCTTCATCCATAACCCATCAATAAGCACAGCTGACCTAATTTATGTGCATAACACCATAGTGTATGGACATTTAATAAACAGAACACTTGAGAGCTCTAATAAAAAACAGCATTTGCCAGTAGAGATAATTAGAATTGAAGCAACAAAATTCCAGTGTTTGGCAACATAGATGAAACAACTTCATTAAAATGTACAGCTTCGGCAAATGAAAGGCAGGAGAGCACTGGACCCTGAAGAATCAGCCTTCTCAAAACTAATTGCTTCAGTGCTTAAAGAGGACAGCTCTGAAATACCAAGGGCACAGCAAGGAAACACTAGCCTTTCAAAAGTGGTTTCACTGTAGAAAGGGTATTATACTTTAATATCTGAAGATGTAAATGCCACTAAAAGACTTCAGATGTCAGAATCTGACAGATGTCAGAACTTTAAAAGTTTGGGAGGAGGGCTGGCCGATTAGCACAGTTGGTTAGAGGGCAGTGTTATAATACCAAAGTCAAGGGTTTGGATCCCCTTACCATCCAGCTGCCAAAACACACACACACACACACACACACACACACACACACAATCCAGAAATCCCACTACTCAGTATATACCCACAGGAATGGAAATCATGTCAAAGGGATACCAGCACTCTGATGTTCATTGCAGCTCTATTTACAATAGCCAAGATATGGAACCAACCTAAATATCCATCAACAGAATGGATAAGGAAAATGTATATATACACAATGGAATATTACTGAGCCATAAAAAGGAATGAAATTCTGCCATTCGCAGCAACACAGATGAGCTTGGAGAAAATTACATTAAGTGAAATAAGCCAGGCACAGAACGAAATACCACATGTCCTCAACTCATAAGTGGGTGCTAAAAAAGAACAGAAGGAAGGAAGGAAGACCACACTAATAGGCTGGACTTTCAAAAGGCAAGAACAGAATGCTGGTTCTTAGAGGTAGGAGAGGGGGAGAGGGAGGTAGAGGGAGCTTAGCAAGAAATTGGTTAAAGGACACAAAGAATGATTATGTTTTGAAATGACAAATGTGCTAATTACCCTGATTTGATCATCACATATTGTACACATGTACTGATAGTCAACTCTGTACCCCACAAATATGTATAATCAATTATGTTTCAAATAAAAAAAAGTTTGATAGGGGTCTGGATAGTCAAGGTAGGAAACACCTTTAACAACTGAAAGTAACAATGACTCATGGTCACTCTCTTCCGCCTTTTGCTTGGGTCAGAATTTCAAAGACAACTAATTAAAGGACCACAACTACACCTAGGAATGAGAAGCTACAGAGACAGTGAAGAGCAGAAGCACACACAAGTGTTGTGTGCATAAACGCCTACAACCTCTTAGACAGAGACATGTAACACATCCTAGTCAACATACATTTAGACTACATTTCACAAAAAATTCTAATGTTGCTCTAAAGAACGCTATTGTCCACACACTTGTACAGTGGTACCAAAGTGCTGTCCCAGGATGTAGTGGTGCGTCCACTCACTTTCCTTTGCAAACATTCTCCCATCTGGCTAGATTCCTAGAGACATGAGCCACAAGCTCAGAAAAGAGCCTTCAAAGTATTCGAGTAAAATAAATACATTTGATGGAAAGAGGACATTTTTCCATATCACTGATGATTTTTCACAAGGCTGTTCCATGGGCAGCTCAAACTCAATGGAATCTAAACTGAGCACATCTTCTCCTTTGTCCTCACATTTCCTCCTTTTTTATTTCCTCTTTCAATGAACCACCCTACAACCTGCCCAGCCACCGAGCCATAAATCCTGGAATCATTGGGACTACTGCCTTTCTATTGTTTCTTGCATCCAATCAGCCACAAAGTCCCCTTGACTCTCCCCTGAGCCCCCTTGCATCTATCTTCTACTCTCCATCCCTACTCTGCTGCCTAACACTAGGCAATTGTAATCCTTGGCCAGGACTGCCACAGTCTCCTAATGGGTACCTCTGCCTCCAGCCTCACCTCACCTATTGCTACTGGACTCCTCTTTCTAAAGTAGCAGAGACTCTGTCTCCCTCCATTTCTGAAGCTTAAGTCACGTAGAATGCAAGCCAAGGGAGGAACATTAGAGCTTATAATACACCCAAGATCCCACAATCCATTTTGTGTCCAGATCCTTGGTGGGATTTGAAGCCCTGCAAAGAGGGGAGACCACAAGAGTCATGAGATGGCAGAAGCAAAAATATTGTTACTCTAGTGCTTTCAATCTCAGAGAAGTATCACTTTATAATTTTGGAAATAATCTCATGATTTATTGAGCCAAATACTGACCCGTAGGGGTAAAGAACAGGGAATGAAACAAGCTGAATTAAACTAAAAGGGCACAGGATAACTTAAAATCAATTCAGTCATTTATCTGTTAAATATATATATGATTTCCTAGACAGAAAGGCCACAATTTAGGGGTCCAAAGTGGGAATGTTTGGGGTATGATAAAGTTGGGGCTGGGGTAACTGTAATTGGGATTTGCTCTGCCAGCTGTGAAGCAGTTGCACAGATCCTCTGCCTTCGTGGTCAGGGCTTCTGGGGACTGAGCAGGTCAGACAGGGGCTGAGGAGGCTAAGGGAGAACCTTGAAGCATGCTTCTCTCCCATCTGTAGTCAAAAATGTATGGCGCTCTTACCCTAAGAGTCTAGTCTGGAGATACAGAATTAACTCCTTTCTTTTACATGGGGCATCATCTTTTGAAGTCCTCCCTTCACCTTTCTGATTAAAGACATAAGAGAAGGGAATTTAAAATTATTGTTTAATTTGACTGAAAGATATTGTAAAGGCCCTCCAGCAGCACCAAAAACAAGTTATGATTAATGAGACATTCCAACTGGCACAGAAGGCAGAGTTTGGATCAACTGGTACCATTTGCCAATCAGAATGATAAGCTTGTCTTTAGAATTCAGTCTTCATTCAACATCAATGGCAGTGTGCTGTGGACGCCCTTCTGGCAGGCTAATTGTGTCACCTGGATTTCCTAGCCCTACCCTTTCATGTTATTTAGGCTTTTAGCAGGAAGCTTCCGTCCTCTTGGCTCCCAACAGAGCCCTGTGCCTCAAGGCAGGCACCATGGGCCACAGCCAGTGCTGCTCAGGCAGGAAAACCCTGGCAACAGAGCCAGAGGGAAGCTGCCAGGACCACCGTCCCTGAGAATGGATTGTACTCCTTTTATATGTCTGTCTGGAGCATTGAAAGATAGGCCAATCTTCCCCACAACACACTATTGAGCTAATGACCTGCCCAAAGTAGAGAGGACAAATGAGAAAATAAGCGTGCATCAGGACACACACTCCTTCAGCCTTCTCCTCACATCCTTGCTACTTCCTAAAAGTGAAATAAGAATAAACAATAAAACAACAATATTAAAGTCTTAACAAACTAACATCACTCTTAAAAATTCAGGCCAGATGTTGTTCCCTGAACCTGGGGGCCATAGGGAAGGTTGCCCTTGTGTTGAACAGTGTTTTCATTACTTTCCTGCACCTGCCTTCATCCCCGTGCCCACCACATGTAAAGTAACTGTTGGTTCTTCCCATTCCTCGCCTGATGCCAAGCCCTTTGAGACCCAGAATGGAACACTTAACTGCGTCCCCAGTGCCTAGATGCAGTGCTTGGTACACACCAGCCTCCGAAAAATTAATGAAATATCAATCCTGCTCAAAGTTGTGTGGGTGAATACAGTTGGGGAAGGGACAGACAGATTGTGACAGCTTCCCTCAAGAAACTAACTAGTCAGTAACTAGAAACTGCCTTCAATTAAGCAATTGATAAATATTTATTGAGCACCTATAATTTGCTACATAATGGTGTGAAACAGAACTACGAAAGGATAAATTCCTTTCTCAAAAAGTTTTAAATCACTATATATTTACATTTGAATAATGTTTGCAGTAAATGATAAATTCAGATTTTTTTACTTTAAACAAAATACATAAAACTCTCACATATTGAAGCATTTGGATCAGCATAGAAAATATAAGCTCCTAAAATTCTGACACACATTGAGACAATTTAAATGGGATTCACTGTAAAAGACAACTGCTCGAAAATACAAAGAATGTCCCATCCTATAGAAAGAAAATATTACAGATGGTGAAAATGAATGGAAAAATCAATACATACAATTATCACAAGACAGTTTTCAATCACAGCTGTCTATTACTGTGGGAGTTTGCCAAGTTTTCCTAATTGGAGTTTACCAAGTGCTGGTACTCACACTCCCTGTTTCAAAGAGGTACTAGTAAATCCTGCAGAAAAAAAAAATTTCAGTGGGAATTGGCTAGAAAGTTTATTTGAACCTCAAGGTTTATTTAAATTGGCATAAAGGAATAGTGGGTAGAACAGAAGAACACCTGGCTGAGAAAAGACAAGACTCTAAGCTTTTGCCTGCTCCAAAGCAGCTGAAAAACCTAGAGCAAAGCAAGAGTCATAAACTAGTACACCCTGGAAGAATCTGAGGACCCCCTCCAGTTCAAGCCTTTAATGTTAAAGATAAAGAAATTGAAACTCTGAGAAGGGAATATGAGGAGTATGGTCAGGACTTAAACTGAAAAGTGCATCTTCCTTTCTTCCATTACCTCACATAGGCCCTCACAATTCATTACCTAAAAATCACATCAGGGTATGTAGAATCAGGGTGTAACTTTAAAACTGGTAAGTCCCCCCAATCCCCCAACACATACTGGAATAACACTGTAAAGCCTGCTCCCTGGAGCTGCAGATTCAGTTGCCCTTAATACCTTCTTTTGTAGGTCAGCCCTTACCCCTGAACCGTAGTGGTAAGTACACTATGTCTGAGCAAATGGGAACCCTCAACAAAGCCTGCTGACCACCATGCCCCAGAAGAAAAACTTTCTGGATGTAACAAGGTTTTGTACCAGTTTTTGTAGTAGAGGGCTACCTCTAAAGAGGTGATAGCCAACTTACCGTCTGAGTTGAGATTTTAAACAAGGAACATATTTTTCCAATAAATTATCCTGAACAAGTAATAAATCAGACATCAGGGGAACTTCAAGCATGTATATGGTGTGTTTAAAAATCAGTAGCATAAGGCAGTCTGGATCTTTGACACTAACTCTGGAATTTGCTGCACTTGGTATCTGATGCATGATCACACTTCTGTACTCAATCATAACTGAGGGCAATCAGTTTTCCTTACCTTAGGTTCTACTTAGATAAGAACAGCTACATTTGTATAATCACTTTGGAACATTCAATAAGCTCATTTTTGGCTACACAATAACAGAAACTATAGCATCTTTGAGAATAAATGGCTGCAATGGGATAAAATGACTCTAGGAAGTTTTCACCTCCAAGATAATTTTTTGTGGCCTTACTAGCATTTTTTAAATTAACTGGAGTTAGAAGATACTCTAGATATAAGCATAAACTGAGTAGTGTTAATATAAGCCAGTAAATATATCCAGAGTTTTGTGCTGGACACCCATGGGAAGGGTCAACCAAGTAGTGTTGTGTTGGGAAAAGATTTGAGAGAAGAAATAATATACCCACAGCCCTGTGCATAAGCAGGGCATAGGCTGGACAAATAAGAATAAGGAGATTCCAGAAATCAGAGACTGACCAACTTGACCAAGGTAGAAAGTGACAGTGTATTAGCCAGCCCCCATTTATGAAATCCAGAAGGGAACTCTTGAGAGTTTAAATTAATTTCTTAGGCCAAACCAGGCTGGGAGTCTCCTAAGGGCCTTGAGACATCAGCTGAAACCCAACTCCACTCTTCAGTATCTACTCTGGGACAAATACCTGTGGGGGTTTTGGCTATGTGCTGAGCATCCGAGACTCATCTGAAGAGTATCCATTTGGTCAAGTCCACTGTTGATGCATCAAAGCACCAGTTTCACTAGCTCATGAGAAGTCCCTTGAACTTAGAGATGAGGGAATGGGGAGGAGCAAAAAGTGAAGGCATTGGTGTTTTCATATTTTTAACTGCTGTATCCCAATAAATGAACTTCAGCTTTAAGAGTTTATGTCAAGACGGCTTAATTAAATTTTCCTCATGCAGAAAGAAAAAACCAGAAATCAAAATGATTGTTAATAATGAAGGAATGGAGGAAGGATGGAGGTGAGAAAGGCTGAGAGAGAGGAAGGATGGGAAGGGAAGAAGGAAGAAAGGAAGGAAGGATGGGCAAATGGCTTCCCCAAGAAGAAAAACTGAGTCCAGTGAGGCTAAGCTCAGGGTACAACCCCTCATATCTGCAGGTGCTAAATCAAAAGTTCTCCCCATCACAAGGCAGCTGCTCACCTCAATCTGGAACTGGACCTTTGCTAACAGTGAGTCAACAGACTTAGTGTGTGTCCATCCAGTGGGGGCCTCCAACTGCTGACCACCATGTCAGAGAGACATGCACAGAGACAGCAGCTCTTGTCCCTCCTTTTAGTATTGAATACTGTTTTCCCAGTGAGATCCATGCCATTCCTCACTGACAGGGAGCAGAAAAGCAAGTGCAGTCTTTCTCTCTGATTCTCTTTAACTGCAGGCATTTCACACTGTTTCTCAATTCATGAACAACACGTATCAGGCTTGCTTTCTTGCTACCACATTCTCACCTGGCCACCCCCTATGCGTACACAGTGTCATGGTGTCATAGCCCCTTCTGCATGAGAATTCTGATGAGCTGTTGATGACTAGACATGTGGTGCCCTTAGGCTGACTGGCTGGCACAGAATCCTTCTGCTGGTGTGCATGACAATGGATGGGCACCAGTGACAGTTGTCACGAGCTTAGATAACCTTAGAATCTCATCTCTCAGGGTATGAGTAACAAGTTAAACAAACCAACACACACACACATACACACACACCTGTTTTGGAGGCACAAGAAATAATCTATTTATTAAAATTAACATAATTTCAGTGCTGAACCATTTCATTTCACCATGCTCTGAAGTTCAACACAATGTAGTCTCTGCCACACCAGGGCCAGGGACCCCACCAGAGATGCCAACAGCAAATGACTCTCAGCCAAAGCATCTAAGTCATTGCCACCAGATCCATTAAGTGCTAGGAAAGAGGTAAAACCTCAGGTGGCTGGAAACACGTTGTTTAAAACCATACAGACAACAGAGAGCCCTTCCCCTACGGCAACTGAGAGCACCCCGCTGCTTCATTTTGCATCAGCTGCCTCACCAAGGTGCACAGCTGGGCGCTCAGCCCAGAAGCAAGCAGCGGGATTACAGAGGTGGAAGTGGATGCCCACTGAGAAGTGAGCTGGTGGGGACTTAAACCAACCTCCAAGGTCCTTTTCTACTCCAACATCCTTAATGCTAAACCCAGCGCTGTGCCTTTCCAAATCACTTCAAGGAAAAAACACACAAGAAGAATATTTAAATGACAGGTTAAATAATATAAATTATAACAATTGCTAAGCTTTGTGACTATATTCAAACAAAATAGTTCTGCACAGTCTTATTTACTTGTGGACTGTGGCAAATATAATCAAACACAACTTTTAGAACAAGATTGGTGTCCCTCATTCACCTCTTCCCAGATTGTGCTCTAATCTACCTAAGAACAATATAAAGTTGTGATATACATTACCAGGAAAAAAAAAAAAGTCCTCAGAAGCTGGCCTTTCTTCAGCCTGTGAAAGAATTCCATATACCTGAATCCAGCTGAGTTACCTTACCATTACGTCCAGCTTTATCACACAAATGTTGGCTGAGGTGGCGGGGAGCAAAGAGTATGTTTATGAATTAATATCTTTTCAAACACCGTGTTTTACACAACAGAAAACAGAGAACTCACTTGGACAGAATGAATGGATCGTGCCTAAGCTCCCACATAAAAATAACAAGAGGTTTTACTGTGAAACTGTGTAATTTTAAAACACATACACACACACACACACACACACACACACGTATATATATATAGTCATATACAAAATCTTTTACAAATATGTGAACAATTTGTGGTATTACAGAAAATGGACTATTCTGAAAAAAGTAAAAACTGAATAACTTCTGCAAACGATGGAGCGTCACTCCTTCAACAATCTATATGGAGCATGCCCACCCCAGATCCTTATGAAGTGCCAAGACCTGCACTCAGAGACCTGCCCTTGGGGAGCTTCCCATCCAGGGCGTGGGCAAGTCAGACAACAGAACAGGCTAAGGGGTAGCACAGTGTGCTGATCACGGCAGACCAGGGAGTAAGGCCTACAAGAGCCAAAAGGCTTTCGGAAAAGAGATGGAATGGAGCTGGGCAGGAAGAACCAGTGGACTGGGAGTGGTCGAGAACTTGAAAAAGAGCACAAACTGTGGATTCCACAGATGAGATGAGACACAGGAATTTGCGGGTGAGGGAAACGGGGAGTTACAAAAGCACCCTGAGACAGATTACTCCGAACACCTGGCTAAGACTTGGAATCTTCACTAAATCTTGGTTAATAATAACTGCATACAATATTAAATTTTTTTAGATCCAGTGGAGTTGAAAACAAACTAGAAACATACTGCCATCATAAATCAGAGAGATCAATTATCTCACGTCTGCATAGCATGGGCAGGAGTGGAGCCACGTCAGCCTCCTGGTCAGCTCCACAGGGCCTCTCCCACTGCCAGCTTCTCGAAGCTTCTCTACTCACCTCTGATGAGGCTGTCATCACCCAACCTCTACAGTTCACTGTCTGGCTTTCACATGGCCCTTTGAGCCTCTGGGCACTGACTTCAGAATGAACCTAAATTAACTAGACTCTGCCTCTCTGGCTGGAATGGCCTGCACCCTCTCCTAGTTACATTAAACCAAGAGGCAATAATTTGGGGAAGTTTTTAAAGTGTGCAAATTCTTCACTGTTCCTATCTATCAAGTTTTTTTAAATGTAAAAAGCTAGTACTATTTCCGATTACTCATTCTGTTATTATTTACAAATACAATATAGCTATAAATATGCTTGAAGGCAAAGGAATAACTAGATGAATTCTTAAAAATCATTAGAGTCCCTGCACTTTAAGAGATATATACCAGTAAGTCTTACTTTTGTTCTCAACTCTGGAATCAAACTTCTTTTGTGTGTAAGCTCTTAGATAATGATATTTATAGCTTTCAGGAGATGGAGTAAGGAAGAAAATGTAAGAAATTCTGGATATGAGACATTTGTATCAAATAGCAAAAATGAAAGAAAAAATATTATTAGCTACTTTTTGGTTTTTTTTAATGGAAGTCACAGGCTTCTATATGCACCTCAAAAATGTCTCAGAGCTGTGGTGTGGCAGAAAGCCTAAATGAGGTCTCAGAAAAGATAATGGAGCTTTAATGATGGAAATAGTAAGAAAATTAAATCTAATCATGTTCCATTAAGCATACTCTTAGCTCCCATTTTTACTAAATTATTTTATTATGATTTTGCCTCTGGCTATTGAAATAATCTTTTATGGCAATTTGATTTGCAAGCATAAATAAGTCTCACTTATTTTCCACTATGAGCCCCTGTGGGATTAATAAGAGATGGATTATCTAAAATTTTACCCATTCTGCAATCAGAAAGTAACCACTCAGGGAGATGAATACTTTGCTTTGTATATGTGAGGAATGCATTATAAATAAAATATAAATTTTATTTATGTTTGTGAGGAATGCATTACACTATAATTAGAGTCTCATTTAACAGTAACACATCACCTGCTAGAGAGACAATTTTCAACAGGCAGCTCCTTCTATACCAGCCCTGAAAGGTCAGCCAGAATCACATACATTTCATGTGCTGGTATGCCCTGCACTACCAGTCACCTCGCCTCCTTAGGCCTTAGCCCTCATGCTTGTCCTCCTCCCACTCTTTGATGGACTTTTATCCTGTTTGGAGTGCTTTATTATTATTGGCCAGAACTGCTGAAGCGTTTGTTTCCAGCAGGATGCTCCTACAAAGCCATCTATATGTGAACCCTCAGGCATGTGTGGTGAATTGCAGACAATCATGCAATCTGTCAAGAGACACACAAACGTAGGATGCAGCAGAGAAAGACCGAAATGGCTGTTCACTCTGGTGTCTGCAGAGAACAGAGGACCTGCCATATATGCAGCTGGTGTTTCAAAGATTCTTTACAAAGCATCTTTGCTTCCAAAAAGTGTCATGATGAAAAAGCTATGAAGCCTAACTGGAATCACAATCCACTAATTAAATGGGTCTCTCAGCCAAATATTGATTGAGTTTACTAGAAACTAGAGAACTTAATGAGGAAAAACTCTCATTTAGAAAGAATAATATCTATGGAAGAAGAAGAGATTGGGAGAAGAGATACAATGACCAGACATGAATCCATCCCTATTTACTCTTATAACTTTGTATCAAAATCTAAAGAGAGAAAATATCATAAAGAATAAATTAATAAAACAAATCTCATCTCAATTATAAGTCATAACATTTAAGAAAGAAATAATAATTATTAATATGTATGCACCCAATAACACAGCAATAACTTTCATAAACCAAGATATGTGGGGAGAAATACACAAAAACACACTAAAAACAGGGTGTGTTATTCACCTGCCTCGATCTAAGGCAGATGAAGGGAAAAAATAAGTAAAGATAAGCAAGACTTAAACAACATGCTCAATAAGTTGTATGTTATAGATACATGTCAAATTTGGAATCCTATAAATAGAGAATAAACAATAACTGTTTTCTATTGCACATAGAATTCATGAAAATTCACCATAGCATATACAATAACTAAAAATAATCGATCTGAAAAGGAAATTAAGAAAACAATCCTATTTACAGTGGCATCAAAAAGAAAATGCTTAGAAATAAACCTAACCAAGGAGGTGAAAGATTTACACACTAAAAACTAAAAACATTGCTTAAAGAAATCAAAAAGATACAAAAAATTCGAAGACATTGCATGTTCATGGATTAGAAGACTTAACATTGTTAAAATATCCATACTAACCAAAATGATCTACAGATTCAACACAATTCCTATCAAAATACCAATGGCATTTTTTGCAGAAATAGAAGAAAAATCCTAAAATTCATACAGAATCTCAAGGGATGCTGAATAGTCAAAATAATCTTGAACAAGAAGTACAAACTTGGAGGTCTCACACTTCCCACAGTTCAAAACATGGTACGAAACACCAGTAATCAATTCAATATGGTACTGGCATACAGACAGACATGTAGACCCACTGAACAACAGAGAAGCCAGAAATAAACCTGTGCACATATGGTCAAAAGATATTCAACAAATTGCCAAGCTTATGCAATGGGAAAAGAACACTTTTCAACAAATGGCATCAGGAAAACTGGTTATCCACATGCAAAAGAATGAAGTTGGACCCTTACCTTACACGATATACATAAATGACCTCAAAATAAAGACCTAAATGTAGGTCCTAAAACCATAAAATTCCTAGATGAAAACATACGGAAAAGCTTCAGGACCCTGGATTTGGTAATGATTTTTGGACATGACACCAAAAGCACAAGCAACAAAATAAAAAACAGATAAATGGGATTACATCAAATTTAAAAACTTCTATGCACCAAAGAAAACAATTCATAGAGTGAAAAGACAACATAAAGAATGGGAGAAAATATTTGTGAATCATATATCTAGTAAGGGGTTACTAACCAGAATATATAGTAACTCCTACATCTCAACAACAAAAAACCCCAAATAACTCAATTTAAAAAGGGGCAAAGGACTTGAACTGAAAATTATCCAGAGAAGAATATGAAAAGATGCTCAGCATCACCAATTATAACAGAAATGCAAATGAAAACCGCAATGACATCACCTCATACCCATTAGGATGACCACTATAAAAAAAAAGTAAGAAATGCTGGTAAGGATGTAGAGGAACTGGAAGCCTCATACACTGTTGGTGGGAACGTAAGATGGTACAACTCATTATGAAAAACAGTATGAAGGTTCCTCAAAAATACTTAAAATAGAATTATCATATGATCTAGCAATCCTACTTCTGGGAATACTCATATATCCAAAAGAATTCAAAGCAGAATCTTAGAGAGATAACTGCACACCCATATTCCTTGTAGCATTATTCGCAATAGCCAAGATGTGGAATCAATTTAACTGTCCACCAACTAATCAACGGATAAAGAAAGTGCTGTATATATACAAAATGAAATAGAACTCAGCCTTGAAAAAAGAAGGAAATTCTGTCATTGTGACAACATAGATGAACCATAAAAAAATAATGCAAAGTGAAATAAGCCATTCGCAAAAGGACAAATACTATATGAATCCATTCATATGAAGTATGTATGTAAAGGAGTCAAAATCATAAAAACAGAAAGTAGACAAGTAGTTGCAAAGGGGTTTAATGGGTATACAGTGTCAATTTTACAAGATGAAAAAGTTCTAGAGACCCACTGTACAAAAAATGTGAATATACTTACTACTGAACTTTACATTTAAAAATGGTTAAGATGGTATAAATTTAATGTCATGTTTTTTACAATAAGGAAATTTCAAGAAAAACAGTGGCCACAGAACATGTTAAATGACACTATGAGAATGCACTCTGTGGGAAGTAGTACAGGAAAAACAATTTTTGTTTCTTCAACAAATAAATCAGAAAGAAACCAAAAGAGGAAAAGGAACATACAGATTAAAAGAACTTAGATATAACTAATATCAATGTGAGCAACTTAGTCAAATAAAGTGTAAAAAATCATTTGAGACAATTGGAAAGTTGAACACTGACTGGATATTTAATAAATTATTAGTAAATTATTGTTAATTTTAGGGGCAAAAAAACCCAACAATAATAAACCCAATTATGATCTAAGTTTCCATAGGTCAGAATTCCAGGCAGGCTCAGTAGGGTCCTCTGTTCAGAGTCACCCACACTAAAATCAAAGTGTCATCTCGGCTGCACTCTTATCTGGAGGCTCTATGGACGAATCCTCTTCTGAACTCATCCAGATCAGAATTCAGCTCTTTATCGTTGTACGACCGAAATGCCTGCTTTCTTACTGGCTATTGGCTAAAGTGCCTAATGGCAACTCTCAAGTCTTTGCTCCATGCATCCTTCCACTTCAAACAGAATTTTCTGGCATTGCTACTTTCTCATACTTTCAATGTCTCTGATTTCCATTTCTGAAACCAACTGAAGAAACTGTTCTTTTAAAAGTCCATGTCATGAGGTTATACTCACCTTCATAACCTCCCTATCTTAAGGTCAATTGATTAGTGATTTAATTACATCTGCAAACTCCCTTGTGGCAAGTAATGGGGATGGAGACATCTTAGAATTCTGCCTACCACACTGACATACGCACTGAAATTGAACTTGCTCTTCACGTAGTACACAGTTTCAAAATACTGAGAAAGAACCATGACCTTATAGGTAATTAGACGAAAGCAATGAAATATTCACTTAGTGCCTTAGTCCCCTCAATTACCAATAGCATTTATCTACTTGATTGCAACTAGATAAAGTCACCTGAAGGCAAAAACTAAATATCATCCATCTTTGCAGTGCCAGTGCTTACTACCTGGCACAACAGCAATATTCAGTAACACTACTGCATAAATTGAAAACTGGAAACACTATAACTCTCTAATAGGTATTTTTCATGTAACAAACATAATTTTTAAAATTAAATACTGTGTTTTTATGTTGATAAATTAGCACTGCAGAAATTTTTATCATTTTACTATATTTTCCCAAAATTTTAAAATTAAAGACAACTTAAAAATGATCTTCTGTTATTTTCTTTGTAAGAGATGCCAATATATGAGGAGCAAAAGATAAAAATAATGATTAGATTAAGCAGAGTTTATGTCAGGAGCATTAATTAAAATTTCCAAACTACACCAAAAACCTAAAAGTTTTTTTATTCAAAAGATTGCTATAGAAATGAGGCTTTGGCCATGTTTTAAAGACATCTGTGCAAACAGCTTCCGGATGCCAGTGAAAGGTGCCATGACAGAACTGAGAACAAAAGAAGCAAGTGGGGACAGAAAAACCACAAGAGTCTAAACTAAGGTAGCAGGAGGGAGGACAAAGATCATCCTGATGGTCAACTGATAGTGAACTTTACGTGGTACGTGACACTTTGTGCAATGCCATTAAAATACAATTTTGTAACTATAAGTATATACTTGCACAGAAACTTGCCTTCATGACTTAATTTTTTAAAATTATATTCAATTGAAAGATAAAGTTATTATGCTTTGAATTTTCTTTTTCCAATTTTCACATTAAAATGATGACAAAAATCATGGTATTTAGAGTTAAAGGAAACTGTAGGACTGTGTTCACTACTCTCAACTTTTATCTACGGGCAAACTGAGGCTCTGAGAAGTGAACAGGCAACCAAAGAGTAGCAACTTGTTATAATATGTCCGAACAGGATCTAGTTCGAGGCACTGAGAAGAATAAGACATCAGGTGGAAAAGAGCCCTTATCAGAGCAACATGAATTCTGCTAAAATTGAAGCAAAAACAAACATCAAACTGATAGTGATGCTTAGGTGGAAGAATGATGAAATCACTTGATGCTTTACACTAAGTTTATGGGGACACCGTCCCAAAGAAATCAGCAGTTTACAAATGGAAAACTTGTTTCAAGAAGGGATGAGACAGTGTTGAAGATGAAACCCAGGGCAGCAGAGCATCCATAAAAATTTGCAAAAAAATCAATCTTGTTTGCGCCATAATTGAAGAGGACCAATGATTAACAGCAGAAACAGTAGCCAACACCATAGATATCTTAACTGGTTCAGCTTACACAATTCTGACTGAAAATTATAGTTGGAACATACTTTCTGCTCAATGGGTGCCAAAACTGTTGTGCCCAGATCAGCTGCAGACAAGAGCAGAGCTTTCAACGGAAACTTTAAACAAGTGGGATCAAGATCCTGAATCATTTCTACAAAGAACTGTTACAGGAGATGAAACATGGGTTTACCTGTATGAGCCTGAAGACAGAGCACAATCAAAGCCATGGCCACCAAGAGATGAAAGTGGTCCAGCCAAAGCAAAAGTGGAATGCTCCAGAGCCACGGTCATGGCAATAGGTTTTGGGATGCTCAAGGCATTTTGCTTATTGGCTTTCTGCTAGGCCAAAAAATGATAATATCTGCTTATTAAGAGAGTAAGAAATTTAGCCAAAACTTTGGCAGAAAAATGCCCAGAAAGTCCTTCTCCACCATGACAATGCTCCTTGCTCATTTCTCTCATCAAATAAGGGCAATTTTAAATTTCGATGGAAAATCATTAGGCATCTGCCTTACAGTTCTCATTTGGCTCCTTCTGACTTCTTTTTGTTTTCTAAGCTTAAAAAATCTTTAAAGGGCACCCATTTTTCTTCAGTTAATAATGTAAAAAAGACTGCATTGACATGGTTAAATTCCCAGGACCCTCAGTTCGTTAGGGATGGACTAAAGGGCTGGTATCGCCTCTTACAAAAGTGTCTTGAACTTGATGGAGCTTATGTTGAGAAACAAAGTTTACACTTTTTATTTTTATTTTTTAATTAAATGTTTCCACAAACTTTTCGAAGTCCCCTGATATTCCTCAGCCAGTGGTCTTCCTGTTTCTCCATCTTCTCAAGCTGATTTCTACCTTGTATCTTCACGTAAAGATCTTCATGCAAAGTTCCATTTGCCTGAAATGTCTTCTCTCAACTTGGCATGACCGATCCCTCTTGTCATTCAAGTTTCTGTCTAAATCTTATCTCCTTTGCGAAGCCTCCACCCAGCTAAAAAACTCATTTAGTCACTCTCTATCATACCACTCAATTTTAATTTCTAATGGCCCTTAACACTTTTTGGTATTTTTCTTATTTGTCAACTTTGTGTCTCATTAAGATTTAAGCTCCATGAAAACAGGGACATTTTCTGTTATGTTTAATACTGTAACCCTACCTACTTGAAGTCAGTGACACATCAGCAGTTTGATTAATATTTATTAAATGAATGAATGGACAAACTCTGTGGCACCTGCTTTTTAAATATTTATTTTTTCCTGGTTAAAAAATTTTCTATGATGAAAATGCTAAAATATGAAAGAAGAAAATGAAAATGACCTTCTCCAAACTACCCAGGGATAATAATGTTAACATTTGGGTATACCGCCTTCCAGTTATATATATGCTTGTGTGTATAAGTAAGAAAATATGCATGTTCTAATTTCTTGGTGGTTTGTATGAATTTAAAATTATATTTTCTATACCAGGAAATGTTAACACCTAAGAAATAACTTTCAAAAATTACTGCTTTTAAAAATAACCCTCTGTTTTCTTTTTACACAAGTGCTATATCTGGATCTTCATTGTATGAAAACAGAAATTAGCTATGATCCTATACCCAGTAACAATCACAGTTAACATTTCAATGTCTATATTTCTGTTTTTTGTGTGTGTATGTGTGTGTGTGTCTATATACAGTTACTTTTATAGATACAAATATTAACTATAGATAGTCATCTCTTTACATGGTTCCAATATGCATGAATTTCAATTACCAGGGTTTAGCTAAATAGCTTCAGTTCCCCAGCAACACGGTTCAGATTTCAGTTACCACAGTATATTAACAGTGAGTAATTGCATAAAGTATAAACCTCACTGCTAGATCTTCAACCAACACATCACTAATAACAGATACACATCATGATTAGTGGCATATCACATCACTTCTTTCAAAGTCTGTCCGTGATTTGTCACTGTGCATCAGTTCTTGCTCAGACAGCAAAATGTGTAGTAGTGATTTTTCCCTTGTCTTTCAGTGATAAATCCACATGACCTTTTACAAAACAGATTGTTGAGACTGACCAACAAAGAAGCAAAAGAAGCAAAAAGTGATTATACTGAAATTGAAATTTGAATCAAACTTAAACAGAGTTAGAGAAGAAATAACTGATTATCCTGCCAGTGTTCTAGAAGCTCTGGATACACAGCTAGAGGAACTTACCAACATCAATGAGGAAAGGGATTGTAAACAAAAAGCATGAAGATGTCCCAGAGGAAGTGACATCAGTAAAGAAAACTTGACCTTAAAGAAACTCAGAGATTTCACCACCTTGAAGGCATAAAGGATAAAATGTCAGAAAGGAGTATGAAAATTCCTGAAGGCACAGAAAACATGCTTGTTAAGAACTGTAAGTTTTATGATGAGAAGGTGGATAGCACTATTCAAACTACTCTTCATAAGTGTTCTACAAAGAAACACTTTAATCCTCAATGTTTCTTATATTTCAAGTTACAGTGTATTAAAGAAATATTAGGTTTACTATTTTTTATTTTTCTGCACAGTTATAACTAATCATAAGAGTTTTTAATGTTTTCACAACAAATTGTTAAGATCATGGAACAATTGTAATTTTTCTCTTTATTAAGATCACAATCCCCAATCAAGATGGTGGAATTGACAGTCCCCAGCATCACTCTCTCCCACAATCAACCAATTTACAACTATTGAAAAGCACCGACAGCCAAGCTGGGGCCGCTAGAGCTCAGGGGAAGAGGAGGACAGACCTACAGAGTTCATGAAGGTAGGAGAAGCCACGATGAGAGAAAGAAAAAATCGCTCCAGCAGTTTTGAACCCCAGTCACTTTAAGGCTGGAGCTGGTGGGCACACGGAGCAACAGCTGGCAAAAGCCACTGCTGTGCCATTCATATGAAATTGCTTGGTGGCAGCAGGGGAGAAGAGAGCCTTGGTGGCCCCCAGGACAGCGAGACCACAACAGGGTTCCCATGGACCTACATAAGAGTGAGAGGCCACAGACAACTGAAAAAGGAGCCACTCAGAGGCCCGTGACTCATCGCAAGGGACTGGCACTCTGCCCATGCCATGGGAAGTGTATGGAGTACTGGGGGTGTGGGAGACAGGCCCACTGGGGGAACACTGGGGCACAGCACGGACAGCTGATCTGTCCCCCAATCAGCACAGGACCACTCAGTGGAGACTGGTCAGGAATACAGAACTGCAGGGGGTACAGTTTGCTGAAAAGACTCAGGCCCAGATCAGAGTTTCCACAAAACCCAGGTGTGTCAGACCTCACAAGACCCAGAAGTGGTTACAAGGTCAACAATTAAAACCTGTGCTGCACAAAAAGCCTTCCCCAGGGAATCAGCAGCAAAGCAGCAATTTAGCTCAACCACATTGCTCAAGTGCTGGTCCTAACAGGAAGTTCCCCCATTTCAGAAGTAACCAAAGGACAACAAATTAGTTCCAGTGCAGAGTTTAAGTGATGGGAATAGTGAATAATCCAACACAGAACTGAAAGAAAAAAACAAAAACCCACATATCAGACACAGATTTCTGACAGTAACCAGTAAACATCTAACACCACCAAAGAACACCTATAAAACCTAGAAGGATTGGAAGCCCCCCAGGCTCCCAAGCTGGAGTGAGCATGGCTGATGCGTGGCCTGTGACATTTGCATCCAGCCCAGCAACGACCACCAGGCCACCACTGGAAGCACCCCGAGCTCCCCAGCCAGGGTAGTGAGGGGGCCAAGGGCCTCAGCCACACCCCCATGATGTCTGCATCCAGCCCAGTGACAACCACCAGGCCGCTGCTAGAAGTGCCCTGGGCTCCTGAGCCAAGGCAGGGCGGGGGGGAGCTGAGTCTGCATCCACCCCAGCCATGACCAAGACAAACCAGAAGCCCCCCTGGGCTTGCTATGGGACTTGATCAGGCCCCCCTCCCTCCTTCCTCTTCTTCCCACACTATCTTCTTCCCCTTTCCCCTCTCTCCACCCACAACTGCTCCACAACATCATCTTGGTATGTAAAAAAATAATATTAATATAATATTATTTAAAAATTAATTTTTTTAAAAAAATCACATTGCATGGTTTCAGCTTGTATGGCCATTTTAACAGTCCCACTCTGTACAATGTATAGGCTGACTAAATAGAACTATTATTTTTATTCTTGTGACCAAATATTTACACATACACATTTTACTTCTACATATGAATCCAATAATACTTTATTTTTACTTTATCCAGTTCTTTTAAAGAAATTTAAATATGATAAAAATAAGATTTAAAAAATGATTTACACCCATACTGTCTTAGGAGATCCTCATTACTTTGTGTAATTCAACTTTCATCTTTTTTTTGGCCTGAAAAACTTCCTTTCTTTTTTTTTTTAAGTGCAAAGATAGTGAAGAATTCTTTCAGCTTTTGTTTGCTGAAAAAGTTATTTCACCTTCATTTTTGAAGGATATTTTCACTGAGTACAATTTTTAGTTTCTTCTTTCAATACTTCAAAGTTGCTGTTCTAGTATCCTCTGGCTTGTACAGTTTCTAATGTGAAGTCTGCTGACATTTTTATATTTGTTCTTTTCTATGTAATAACTTTTTTTTCCCTTTGACTGCTTGTAAGATTTTTTCACCACTGGCGGTCAGGAATCTGATTATGATTTATCTTGGAGTGGGGGTTGTACATGAATGTTTATCTATTTTAAGGTTTATTGAGCTTCTTGGATCTGGGAATTTATAATTTTCCTCAAATAATATCATATTTTAGCCTCCAATTACATGTATGTTAGACCACTTGATATTATCCCACAGGACAATGAGACAGTTAATTTTGTTTTTCAATCTTTTTTATCTTCTGTGCTCAATTTTGGGTATACTGTATTGGTAGATCTCCAAGTTCACTGGTCCATTTTTAATTTTTTGGCAGCTGGTCTGTATGGAGGTCCAAACCCTTGACTTTGGTGTTATAACACTGTGCTTTAACCAACTGAGTTAACCAGCCAGCCCTCACCGGTCTTTTTCTCTGTTGTGTCTAATCTTCTGGTAATCCCATCTAGTGAAATGTTTATTTCAGAAGTTCCCCCCCCCAAAAGTTGCATTTGGTTTAAAAGATCTTCCATTTCTCTGCTCATTATATTCATTTTTTCTTTACATTCTTGAGCATATTGTACATATTTATAATAACAATTTTAACATTTTTGCCTGCAGTTTGACTACTTATGTCATTTTGGGGTCTAGATTTCATTTGACTCCTGATATTGCAAATTTTGCATTGCCTTTTTTATTTTTAATTTTTCTAAAGAGTGTTGGATTTTTTTTTTTTTTTTTCTGGTAGGCAATAAAATTACTTGCACATTATCTTGACTTTTTAAGGGTACATTTTAAAGCTCTTTTAAGGCAGGTTTAGAATTGCCTTTATTTTAGGAATAATATTGTCCAATTTCCAAAGCATTGCCCTTGTTAATTATTTTTACCAAAGGCACTGTACATTCAGCATGGCCTCTCTGGTCTGGCTGGAGAGAACTCCAGTGATTCCCTGGCCTTGTGAGAGCTATGGGAATTGTTTCTCTTATTGCTGTCTAGTGACTTATTTCCTAGGAATTTTTTGTTGCCTGACCTTTGTGGTATTTTTTCCTATGCATATGCAGATTGATTTCAAAGATAAACAGGGACGTGTACACAGATTTCTCAGGTTTTTTTCTCTGTGTAACTCTCCTCTTTCTGGAACTCTATCTCATAAATTGTAGCTGCATTGGCATGCCCCAAACTCCAATCCCTTTCTTCTTAACTCATCTAGGTTGCTGGACTCTGTATGGGTTCCTGTTCACTGTTTCCCTGTCTGAAAACTGCCACATAGCAGAAGGTCTAGTCCATAGTAGGTTTACTTCATTCATTTCTCCTCTTCTAGGGATCACAGTCCTGGGCTAAGTTGCTTTTTTAAATGTATCTGTCCAGTTTTCTAGTTGTTTACAGAGGGAGGGTAATTGCAGATCCTCTTAATCCCTCATTGCTGGAAGGTGAATTTCAAGAGTATCCATTTTATTATGTCTCACTGTTCCATGAGCTCCTATGAGCTATGAGGGCAATCGTAAAAATGAAGCAATAGTTGCAGAAGAATGTGAGGTTAAGAGAATGCCCAGCATTTTCAACCAAGACCTATAAAGAGTCAAAGAAGATAACAGGAAGAATGACCTTACAAAGACAAGAGGCAATCAGCCCTGAGCACAAACAGATGACTTGGTTTGCCTTCAAAAAAAAGCAGGGATATTCTAGTCATTCCATCAGGGTGGGGGTGGGTAGGACAAAGACAGAGAGTGTTGGTACATTTGCCTATAGGCTGACAGATGTGATGTTGGGAGGATGAGGGAATTTCTCAATGAAGCTTAAGGCAGCTGTGTATCGGGGACAGTTGTTTTAGAGAGTGGGAATCAAACACATGAAACAGCATAGAGTCCCAGTTGAGATACAGTCAAGTAATTTAAAGAAAAACCAGTTGGTATGACTGTATGTTTTTCTCCAGGAGATTTTAATTTATGAAGTGCTGTTAAAGAATGAGGAGAGTTGGGATTTGGGCTTAATGAAAGTCATGACTCTGACAGATGAATAAGGTACAGGCAAGGGAATTTGGGCATTTTCAAGGTCATAAAATGAAGGAATCTTGGAATCTAAGCTGAAAAGGGGAAGTGAAGACACAGGTCAGAATATACTGAGAGTGGCTGGATCAATGGTCTGAACATCTGTGTGGGGCTGAAGAATTCCTGAGAGAATTATCAAAGATAAACTGGACGAAAATAAAAAAAAATTTTTTTAAAAAGATAAACTGGAAGGACAGGAGATGACAGTCAGAGAGTAGGATGCTTGAAGTCAAGATTATAAAAGTAGTTCCATTGTAACAGATCACAAGGTCAGCAATGCATCTGTGAAATGTGCACCAAGTGTGAGCAGGGGATGGAACAGAACATGAGAAGTAAGATGGTTGGGATATTGAGTGGTCAAAGTGTAGGATGAACTATCCGCATAAAAACTGAAGACACCCTCAGAAATACAAGGAATCATTAGAGACTACCATAAACACCTATATGCCAACAAATTTGAAAATCTGGAGGAAATGGATACATTTTTGGACACACACAAACTATCAAGACTGAGCCAAGAAGACACAGAAAATCTGAACAGACCAATAACAGTCAAAGAGATTGAAGCTATTAGCAGCAGTCTCCCAACAAAGAAAAGCCCAGAACCTATGGCTTCACCACAGAATTCTACCAAACCTTTAAAGAAGAATTAATAACAATTCTCTATGTGGACTGAGGTAGATACATTGGTGGCTTTTTTTTCTTTAGGCTCAAAACCTGCAGGGCCTTACATTAGTCAGGACATCACAAATTATACATCTATCTTTTATCTCTTAAGTAAAATTTGGCTCTGCGACTTAATTTCCCTCTCTCCACTTCTGCCCCCACAGAATACCCCCCCCCCATAGCATATCCACCACCCCCGCCACCACCCCATAGAACTTTGTAGGCAGATAGTCCAGTTTCCACAGAATCAAGTCCTTGGTGAAATCAAACAATGACCTCCATGTAGGATCACCTGTACTGTTCTCTGGATTCACTGCCTAGGCTATGAAGACTGAGTACTGATTGGCCACCTATGAAAACCCAGGGGAAAGGAAGGTTTCTGGGCACTTCCTAATGAGACAGCACTGCCCACATCCAATCGCTATTCTCTGATTACTGCCCCAAGACGACTGGCTTATGATTGGACAATTTCTTAAAAAGACAAAAAAGGGATATACCCCTCAAAACACAAACCTACAGGTTTTTTGGGAGGGGAATAGCTCTGCATTGTAGAGGAGCTCAAAGGTAAAGTCTAAAGACACTCCATATGGAGAAAAGTGAAAAAACAAAACACCTAAACACAGCAGGTGCACTCAATTCTCTTACATGTATTTCCCCAAATTTAAAAAATAGCCATTTTCTGAAAAATTCACTTCTAAGCACATCTTTCATTAGTGGCAGTCCCTAACTTCCTGGAAGGCTCAAGCTAACAAACCTTAAGAAGTCTAAGGCCCCTGAGGGCTGAGTGGACCCAGTGAACTTTACAAGAATCCCCAACATACAAAATTGATCGAAGCAGAGATGTCCTGGTCCCACCTGACCAGTTCCTCCCTCCCTGAGCAGCCACCAGAGGAAGAGTTGGAAAAACCTGACCTTGCTTCAGCCTGCCATGCCCTGCCATCTATCTAAACAGGTTTACAACACTCCTAACTTTGCAAACTAAACCCTCTAAAATACTAATTGTTTAAGAGTAGCTCAACTGGAGCTATGGAAAAACTATAAAACATTTTATAGTGAAATAAAATAAAAATCCAGTTCTTCAGCAGATACAGAGCATCTCGGGAGACCATACAGATAAAGAGACATATGTGAGCAATCTCCCAGAGCATATGAGTAATATATTTCAAAGGAAAACCTGTCATACAGAACAAAATGAATCATTTTTACAACGAAACCTAGAAATTGCCATAGTTGCATGGCACAGCAGGAATTACTCACATTTGAATAGTGTGGGGACAACATTACAAAAAATGAACATTATTTCTGCTTTGACTAATTTAAATCATGAATCATATTATGAATTTTAATCTAGGAAACATTATAAAATATGTGTGGATATTTTTATTGCCCACAGCATATACAGAGACCAGAGCAGATTTCATATTTAATCTGTCGCTACATCTACAAAGACTTTTGTATTGTTTTTCATGATCACTTACATGTTAGGTTTATTACCAAAAAATAGTAAGTGGTACTGTGTTACTATCCTATTATTGCTGTAACAAATTACCACAAACTTTGTTTCTTAAGACAACATAAATTTATTATCTTACAGTTCTGGATATCAGAAGTCCAAGACAAGTCTCACTGGACTAAAAATCAAGGTGTTGGCAGGGCTATATTCCTTTCTGGAGGGTCTAGAGGAAAATCTATTTTCTTGCCTTTTCCAGTTTTTAGAGACTGTTTGCATTCCTTGGCCTGTGGCACACTTCCAGTGTCAATGCTACCAATGGCCAGTTCAGTCTTTCACTCCTTCTTCCACATTTAAAGGAGCCTTGTGATTACATCAGGCCCAGAGGATGATCTTCAAGTCAGCTGATTAACAACCTTAATCTCCCCTTGCCATATAATGTAACACATTCACAGGTTTCAGGGATTAGGACCTGGACATCTTGGAGGGTGGGGGCATTATTCTGTCTACCACAGGTGCAAGCTTCAAAAACCATGCCATTACACAGGGGAGAAACTACGTAAACGTGTAAAAAAGAAAAACTGCCTAGAAAAGGCAGTTTCAAAATGGAGAAGTTACTAAATAATAACTGCTAGTTAACATCTACAAAAATAAGAATTATCTACTTAACACTACTTTACTCACATGTTCCAAAATGTGCTTACCACACAAATGACTCTCATGTAAATCTTTCTAAATGTAAACCTAATGATCAAATCCTTGCTTAATATTCTTCCAAGGCTCATCAGAGGACATGAGGTAAAGTCCAAACTCCTTGGCATGGATTAAAAGCTCATCACAGTCTGGACCCAATCTACCTAAAATCCACCATCTCCCTCTTATGCATGCACTCACTCATGCAGACATTTACTACGCACCCACTATTGCCAGTCAGTAATCTAAGTGCAGGGTTATGGTGGTAACCAAACGTGACACAGTTCCTGCTGCACAAATTCAGTAATCTACTGGTAGACTATAATCAACTAATCACACAAAGCAAACATAAAACTGTAAACTGTGACAAGTGCTCTAAAGAAGTATAGGTGCCCTGAGTACGTGTGACAATGTCATCTGAACCAATCAGGAGAGTCTCGGTGATCCTCAGCAAGAGATGACTGGAAGCAGAGAAGAAGAACCACCGGGAGTTAATTTTGATAGAAGAGCAGAAAGAATTTTCCAAGCAAAGGAAGGACAGGTGCATATGCCCTTTGGGGAAGGGAACAGAGCAAGTACACACTTCAGCCTGTGAACAACACTGTACATCATGCAAACTGCTACACTTCATGCTCAGCAAAGTGTCCCCTCCCTCCTGGAAGGGGCTCTCATCACCCCGCATCACAGAGGTGGCACCACTGTGTGTGTGTGTGTGTGTGTGTGTGTGTCTATTATACCTGTTGATTTATGTCTGCCTTCACAGTAAACTCTGAGCTCACCGAAGCCAAGACCTGTGTTTTCCTTCTCTTATCCCAGGAGTTCCTGGTCAACCAGCTGTTTGAATAACAATGATTACCACCAGTCACACACAACATTTCCATATGATAACACTCTCCACGTACTTCTCTACCTGACACACTCTCAGGAAATGGAGATAGCTCTGATGGAAAAGACAATACAAGATGCCTGTTACTTCTCACAAGGAAAATTGTTAAATGAATAAGCACTTAAATCAAGAGGTCAGGCAAAGAACAAAACAACTGTAATGGGGAAAAAAGGAATGATTAAAGATATTTTATAAATATAACAATGTAACAATACAATTAGTAGCACTGGTAAATATCTAAGATCTAGTTCTTTGGGGGGAAAACCCCATTAAATTAAATACTAGCTATCTTAACAAGGACAAAATTAAAGAAGTCACAAACATATTAAATTAGGAAAAAGACAGAGTAAATAACAATACATATTAAAGTAAAACATTCATACTACAATAAATAATGGAATGGATGATATTCTAGAAAATATTCAAATTTCCAAAACAAATTTAAGAAGAAAAAAACTTTAAGAGACAATACCTGGGAGAGAAAATTTTAAAGTTGTTAATGAATAAATAAATAAATGGGGGAGAACAGACAAATCTCCTGTACATAAAAATTCCAAGTAATTTATATAGATACTCTGCCTTCAAAGAGGCAGAGCTTCACTTCCCATTCTTGAATGTCAGAAGTACTTAGACTTGCTTCCAAAAAGTAAAGTATGCAAATGAAGGGGGTGGGGGTAACTTTACAGTAGAGAAACCTGAAAAACCTCAGCCACATAAACAAGGTTAACATTACTAATGAAAAGTCATGTTGATTGCAAGTACCCTTGATATGATGTTATGAGAATGGCACTTCATCTCTGTGGTCTTCCTCCCCCAAACATATAACACCTATCTTATCATGAGAAAAGAAAAATGGGCACATTCAAATTAAGGGACACTCTTTAAAACACCAGTGGTATTCAAACCCAGAAAGGTCATCCAAAACAAGGAAAGTCTGAGAAACTGCCACAGAGATTAGGAGACATGATAACTAAGTGTAATGTGATATTGTGAATGCATCCTGGGCGAAGAAAAAAGAACAGTACAGAAAACTAGTGAAATCTGAATAAAGTATTTAATACTTTGTCATGACAAATGTACCATAGTAATATAAGAACTTAACAACAGAGCTAGCCAGTTAGCTCAGTTGGTTAGAGCACTGTGCTGATAACTCCAAAGTACAAGGTTTGATCCCTGTACTAGCCAGCTGCCAAAAAAAAAAAAAAAAAAAAAAAAGAACTCAATGTGGAAACTAGGTAAGGGCATCATATGGGAACTCACTAAACTACCTTTACAACCTTTCTGTAAATCTAAAACTATATTAAAACAAAAGGTTATTTGTTTTTTTTTTTTTTAAAGCAGTCAAAGAACTAGATAGAATCTCCTAAAAATGAACCATAACTATTTAGTTTCGGAGCTGAAGCTTTAAAATAAATTTTCTGTGAAGGGGATAAGATTTCAAGGTTTCTATACTTTATTAAGCTGGCAAAATGATTTGACTACTAGACTGTACATAATATGATACTGAGTAATCACTAACAATTCTATACAAAGAAATATACTCAAAAACACTATAGGCAAATCAAAATGGAACTCTTAAAAAATGTCCAAGTGATCCACAGGAAAGCAGGTAAAAGAAAACAGAGAAAGAAAAAACAAAGATGAAAGAAAACAAAAAAATAAAATTGCAGACTTAATACCTAGCTCATCAACAATTACTTTAAATATAAAAGGTCTAAATATACCACTGAAAAGACGGATTCACAAGGTGAATTAAGAAAAAAAATGACATAACTATATGCTCTCTACGAGAAATTAAAATATAATAATAATCGTATGTTGAACATTAAAAGGATGGAAAAAGATACACCATATATGATGGCTAATTTTAGTATCAACTTGACTAGATCAAGGAATACCTAGAAACCTGGTAAAGCATTATTTTGGGGTGTATCTATGAGGGTGTTTCCAGAAGAGAATGGCATGTGGGCCGGAGCGGATGGGACAGGAAAGATCCACCTTCAGTATGCGTGGGCAGCATCCAATCTGCTGGGGGCCCAGAGAGAATAAAAACAGAGGAAAAGGTGAATCTCTCTCTTTATCCACTGGAGCTGGGATACACTCTTCTATCCTGTCCATGGGCATCAGAACTAAAGGCTCTTTAGTCTTTGGGTTCCAGAATTTACATTAGTGGAACAAATGGGCTCTCTGGCCTTGGTCTCAGACTGAGAATTACACCATTAGCTTCCCAGGTTCTTAGGCCTTTGGACTTGGATTGAGCCACACTACTGGCATATAGTTTGCAGACAGCATTTCATAGGACTTCTCAGCCTTCATACCCTAATAAATCTCATCTCATACATATTTATATACATATCCTATTGGCTCTGTCTCTCTGGAGAACTCTAAAACAAAGCAAATATTAGTCAAAAGAAAGAAGGTGTAGCTGTATTGACACCAGAAAAAGTTTACAGAGGGAAAAAAATTAATAGAAATATAGAAAGACATTATATGACAAAATGGTAATGATAAAATTACATAATGATTCCATTCACCAAGATGACATAACAATCCTAAATAAGTATAAACCAAACAACAAAGGTGCAAAACACTGAAGCACAAACTGGTGGACAAGAAAGGAGATATACATAAATCCACAATTATAATTGAAGACTTCATCATTCTTCTCTACTCAATTAACAGAATAACTAGAAAGAAAATCAACAACACAGAACTTAACAACACCATCAACCAATAGGATCTAATCAACATTTATATAACACTCCAATAAATAATAGTAGAATACGCATTCCTTTCTGGCATCCATACAGCATAAACAAAGACAGAGCATATCCTGGGCCATAAAACAAACCTCAAAGAATTTATATTAACTGAACTATGCACATACTTTACGACGATGTACAATACTGATACTGTACTGTAGTTTATAAGATATAATCACTGGGAGAAACTAGGTGAAGTACAGGAGACCCCTCTGTACTATCTTTGCAACTTCTTATGAAATTATAAATATAATCAAAATATAATACTAAAAAAGTAGTAGATAACACAAAACTACAGACCAATTTCATTTATAAATATTTATTTTAAAACCCTAAAAAACTTTTGCATATCAAATCCAGCACAACGTTAGACAAAATAATGAACCATACTGTAACTATTCAACATATATGTAGTGAATGGCTAGTTAATATCTAAAGCTACTATGTGCCAGATGATAGGAGGCTACAGGAACAGAAACAGCCAATTATTCTCACAGGACTATTTTATAATGAAATAGAGAAGAAAGGCCTCTATGAAAATTGAGGGGCAAGAAGCACTTGGCCATGCAAAGAGATGGGAAAAAAACATCCTGGGGAGAGGTAATAGTAAAAGCAAAGGTCCTAAGGAAGGAAAAAAATACATCTATGCATAGCTTATTCAGTAAACTAAGAGGTCGATGTGGTGCAAGTATAGTCAGGAAGGGAAAGAGAGAGATGACATGAGGCAAGAGAGGGAGCCACAGTAAGATCATGTAAGGTTTTACAAGAGGTTGGATTTTATGATGCATGTAATTGGAAGTCACTAAATATAGAAGTATACTGTTACAAGGTTCTTACATAAGACATGAGGTGCTATAAAGTACACTTCTATACTACTTGCAAGTATTTAATTCTGATACAGAAGAAAAGAAAAAATGGTATGTATGAAGCTTATAAGATGTGTCACATATAGATAGAGCATATGTATGTTAAACATTAATAGAAATGAATAAAAGGACCATAAGATACCTAATATTCATTAGTCATTAAACATACATGAAACATCTGGGCCCCTAAATATTCATGAAATGCTAAATATACAGAAAGCATCAAATATTCAGTTTATATGAAGTTTCAGTTAAGCCACACATTGATGACATCTATTCAGGCCCTGTGTGGTTCTTTGCCTAAGAAACACAAATAAAATCCACAGATGTTCACCAAGCTCACTGTTAAACTACAGCCGGGGCCAACTCTGCATGTCTCAGTGTCTCTTACACAGCAAATACATGTTATTGGCTTAAGATAGTTACTATGTGGATTTAGGTAGTGTCCACTTCACCCTGCTTGCACTTTACCTAAAATATGTTAATTCAACCTACCACTTGCTTCTCACTGTATGTACTTAATTGATTTAATAAATTGTATGAGATTTTTTTTTTATTTCATCCGTGATCCTTTACATTCAATGAGCTTTCAGCTACTTTGTCTGGTAGTATATTTGGAGGTGGCCATTATATCAAGGTAATGGTAATTACTTACATGACAGTAGGTAGTACAGGATAAATTAAAGATGCATATTACAAATTATACACCAATCACTAAAAAGGAAAATACATAATTGATCCAAAAGAAGGCAGGGAAAAAAATGAGAACAAAAGGTACAATAAAAATCTAGTAGTAAGATTCAAATACAATAATATTAATACTTACATTAAAAGAAAATGTTCTAAAAGAAGACTAATATTGTCAGATTGGGGAAAAAAAAGGCAAGCCCCAACTACATCCATCTTCAAAAAAACAACTTTAAACATAAAGGCATAGATACATTCAGAGTTAAGGGATGGGTTAGAGTGTGGTGTTATTACACCAAGGTCGAGGGTTCGGATCCCCATACTAGCCAGCCACCAAAAGAATAAATAAAAAAGAGCTAAGGGGTGGGAAACTGTATGTCTTATGAACACTAACCAAAGAAAGCTGCCAAAGTGATGATAATAACATCACATAAAATAGATTTCAAGATAAACAATACTACCAGAGATAAAGAGGGTCATCTCATAATAATAAAGGGGTCCATTCATCAAGATGGCATATAATCCTAAACTTAATTTTTGCATGGAATAACAGAGCTTCAAAACAGAAAACAAAACTAATATAACTGAAAGGGGAAACAGTCAAAGGCCACAATTATACTCAGAGACTATTACTTCTCTCTCAATAAGTGACAGACAAGTACACAGAAAGCCAGTAAAGATACAGAAAACTTGAACAACACTAGCAACCTGTTTGACATCATTGATATTCACTACAGACTACAACAAACAACAGCAGAATATGCATTCTTTACAAGTATAGAGGGAATATTTACCAAAATAGATGATATACTGGACTATAAAATAAGTCTGAAGAAACTGTATAAGATGGAAATAATACAAACTGTATTGTCTAACCACAAAATAAATTGAAATCAATAAAAAATATTTCTGATATTCCCCCAAATAATGGAATACTAACAATTCTAAACAATCCATGAATCAAAAATGAAGTTACAAGGAAAATTAGAAATTACATTGAACTAAGTGAAAATGAAGACACAACATAAAATTTATGGAATG
The DNA here is from genome assembly GCF_027409185.1 of Cynocephalus volans. Lineage (NCBI taxonomy): Eukaryota > Metazoa > Chordata > Mammalia > Dermoptera > Cynocephalidae > Cynocephalus > Cynocephalus volans. Next base: position 52,717,265 of record NC_084470.1, read on the forward strand.
GAACTAAGGCAGTTTTTAGCAGGAAATTTATAGTGCTAAATAATTAGATTAGAAAAACAGAGAAGTCTCAAACCAATGACCTAAGCTTCTTACATTAAAGAAAGCTAGAATAATAGCAAGAAAGGAAACCAAAAAGAAACAAAAGGAAGTTTTATTAAAGAGCAAAATTAATGAAATAAATACTAAAACAAAAATATGTAAATAAGTAAAAAACCCAATAAAACCAAAAGGTAGTTCTTTGAGAAGGTAAGTAAAGTAAATAAACCTCCAGCCAAGTGGATCGGAGGGAAAAAAAAAAAAGACAGAATATTCAAATTATTATTGTCATTCAAATAAGCAATATCAGAAATGGGAAGAAAGAAAATGAACTTTAACTCTCACTTCACACCATATACAAAAATTTACCAAGCATATCATAGATCTAAATTTAATAGCTAAAACTATTATGTTTCTAAAACAAAATGAACAAATTTTGTAAACTTGGTTTTGACATGTATTTCTTATTCTTAAAGTAGTAAAGTACTAAAAAAAAGTTAAACTTCATCAAAATGAAAAACTTATACCCTTCAGAAGACATTATTATCAAAATGAAAAGGTAAGCCACAACTGCAAGAAAATATTCAGAATATGTATCTGACAAAGTACTTGTATCTAGATATAAAAAGAACTATTACAACTCAATAACAAGAAAACAAACAATGCAATAAAAAATGAGCAAAAGTTTATACAGATACTTCACCAAAGAAGATGTACAGATGGCAAATAAACCCAACAGCAGAAGGCATTACAAAAATGCAAATTAAAGCTACACTGATATACTTACCACAAATCCATCAGAATGCTGAAAACTAAAAAGATTAATCATACCAAATGTTAGAATGTGAAGCAACCACAACTCTCACACACTGTTAATGGTAACCTAAAATGGCACAGCCACTTTGAAAAACTTTTTTGTAGTTTCATAAAAGCTAAACATATACCTATTATATAACTTGGCCATTCCATTCCTAGGGATTTACCTAAGAGTAATGAAAGCGTAAGTCCACACAAAAACCTGTATACAAATGTGCACCACTGCACTATTCATATTAGCCCCAAAGTGAAAACAACCCAAATATCCATCAACAGTTGGATAGATAAAGAAATTGTAGAATATCCATACAACAGAATAGTATTCAGTAATGAAAAGAAAGAAACTACTAAGTCATGCTACAACACAGATGAACTCAAACTAAGTATGCTCAATGGAAAAGGCCAGGCAAAAAGAGTACATACCTTATTACTATTTATGTAAAATTTTAGAAAATGAAAACTAACCTACAACGACAGAGAGTAAATTAATAGTTGCCCAAGAGAACACTGTGACATCAGCAAAATGGCAGAGTAGGAGGTTCCAACCTTCATCCCAACACAGAAACATCACTTTTGGCAACCACCCACAGATGAGAATACCTTTGTGGAAGCCCAGAAGTCTATCTGAGAAGTTCCAACACCCAAGTGGACCAAAAAATCCAAGAGTGGACACATTGAAAAGGGTGAGAAGAGAAGCTTCACTTTACCCACATCAGCACTCCCTCAAGACAGCACAACTCAGTGCTGAGAAGAAGGCCCCCATGACCCACAATTTCTCCCATGGGAAAAAATAAAAATAAGTGGAGTGCCTGGCTTCCCCAGCCTTGAGGGACACTGTCCAAAAGGCCAACTTCTGTCCCACTGCACTCAGAATAATGAGGGGATCTGCACAACCAAATTGTCTGGGGGCAGCCTGGAGCAAGGAGAAGGGGTGAGAGTGCACAGCAAACAAAGTGCATGTAATTCATAACAGCCAGCCATGAATGCTACTAACTGGCTTGCAGAATCCATGTTATAGTGTGAATATCCCCCCAAGCTCATGTTGGAACTTAATTCTCAATATGATATTTGAAATTGGGCCTTGAAGAAGTGATGGGAACACAATAGTGATGTGCTCATGAATGAATTAATCCATTCATGGATTAATGAGTTAAGGATGAATGGTTATCACAGGAGTAGGACAAGGGGTTTTAGAAGGAGACTAATTAAGCACATTGAAGTGCTCTTGTCCAGCCCTCATGATGTGATTGCCAACATCACCATTCGACTCTGTAGAGTTCCCACCAAGAAGAAGGCCCTAACCGGATGTGTTCCCTGGATCTTGGACTTACCATACTACAAAACAGTAAGAAATAAATTTTGTTTCCTTATAAATTACCAGTTTCAGGTATTCTGTTATCAGTGACATAAAATGGACTAAAATACCCCATTAAGAGGAACTGCACCCTGACACACACACCCAGGATAACACCCTAAATATCCCCATGCATGGCCCATGTCAGCTCCTGCAGACAACACATAATCTTAACAACAGGTGCATATCTAAGCAGCCAGTTTGACTGTGTTGGATTGAGATTGAGAGAATGAGCACAATCTTGAACACTTCAGGAAAATGCCCTAGGGAAAATAAACAAGAGAATCTCAGCACCAGGCCTGGATTTGTAAGATCAAGAGAAGGCACACAATCCTAAGACTTCTCCCCTAAGAGTGAACAAGTGGAGTGGAGCAGACACATCCAGATTAAAGATTTGAGAGATCCCCATAATCTCTAGCTAGGATCAGTGGTGATGGTCTTTCTTTCCCAAGTCAGTCAGTAAATACTGTAGTGGGTGACTACTTCTTCAGATGCAAAGACAGCAATGCAAGGCTTCAAGAAACATAAAGAATGAAGGAAATGTGACACCAACAAAGGATCAAAATAAAACTCCAGTGGCTGATCCCAAAGAAAAAAAAATCTGAAATAGCCTGACAAAGAATTAAAATAATCATCTGTTAAAAACTCACTGAACTACAAGGAAACACAGAGAGACAAGCAAATACATTTAGGAAAACAATACATAAACAAAATGAGTTCAACGAAGAGACAGCATAACCAAACAGAAATTCTAGAGCTAAAGAAAAAAATTTCCAAACTGAAGAATTCTGAATAGAGATCTTCACCAGCAGCTTTGATCAAGAAGAACAAAGAATTAGCTAAATCAAATTCAACTAATACGAAAAGAAAAAAGAATGAAAAAGTAAAGAAAATCTATGGGACTTATGGGACACAATCAAGCAAACCAACTGTGAAAATTCCAGAGGAAGCACAAACACACAAAATGGGCAGAAATCTTGCTCATAAAAAATAATGAAAAAAACGTCCCCAATCTGGAGAAGGAAATGAACATCCTCATCCATGAAGCACCCCCCCAAAAAAACAATATATATTAAATATAAAGGAATCTTCACTGAGAAATACTGTAATGACATTTTCAAAAGTCAAAACCAAAAAGAATTTAGAAAATTATAAGAAAAAAGCAGCCTGTCAACTCAAAAAAAGCTCTAGAAGACTATCAGAAGATTTCTCAACAGGTCAGGATAGAATGGAATAATATATTCAAAGTGCTGAAAGAACAAACTGCTGAGAAAGAATGCTACACCTGGCAAAGTTGTCCTTTGGAAATTAAAGGGAGATGAAGAATTTCCCAGCCAAACAAAAGCTGAGAGAGTTCATTACCACTCGACCTGCCTTAGAAGAAATGTTAAAGAGAGCTCTTCAAGTGTAAACAAAATGATGCTAACTAACAACATGAAAACATATAAAGGTACAAAACTCATTGGCAATGGTAAGTATGTAGTCAAATTAAGAAAATTCTAATACTGTAATGGTGTTATATAAATCACCTTTACCTCTAATACAAAAGTTAAAAGACAAAAGCACTAGAAATAACTATGCCTACAATAATTTTTTAATAATACACAATATAAAAAAGGTGTAAGCTGTCAAATCAATAACATGAAATGTAGAGGAAGGAGAAATTAAAGTGTAGAGGTTTTGTGTGTGATCAAAATTCGTTATCAGCTTAACATAGATTGTTATATAAGACTTTTGTGTTAGCCTCACAGTAATCATATACACACCAAAAAAAAATACATATTAGATACACAAAAAATAAAGAGGAAGCAATCAAAGCATATCATCACAAAAAATAATCGAATTACAAATGAAGGCATCAAGAGAGGAAGAAAAGGAACAAAGGAACTACAAAAGCAGAAAATGATGAAAATGGCAGTAGTAAGTCCTTACATATGAATAATTACTTTAAATGTAAAGGGATTAAATTCTTCAATCAGAAGACAAAGAATGACTGAATAAATAAGAAAAAAAATCCAACTAAATGCTACCTACAAGAGACTCACTTTAGATTTAAGGACACACACAGGCTGAAGGTGCAGGGATGGAAAAGATATTTAAAGTAAACGGTAACCAAAAGGGAGCATGAGTATATTTATATCAGACTAAATAGACTTTAAGTCAAAAACTGTCACAAAAGACAGAGAAGGTCATTATATAATGAAAAAGGAGTCAGTTCATCAAGAAGATATAACAATTGTCAATGTATATGCACCTAACATCAGAGTATCTAAGTACATAAAGCAAATACTAACACCAAATACTAAATAAATGGTGAAAGAGATAGAGATAACTGAAGGGAGCAAATACTAACTTAAGGGAGAACTAGCAATGCAATAATACTAAGGTACTTCAATACCCCTACTTTCAACAATGGATAGATCATCTGGACAATCAATAAGGAAACGTTGAACTTGAACAACACTATAGACCAAACAGAACTAACAGACATATGCAAGTATAGAACATTCCATCCAGTAGCAGTAGAATACATAATCTTCTGAAGCACACATGGAACATTCTCCAAGACAGATCCTATGTTAGGCCACAAAATTAGTCTTCACAAATTCAACAAAAGTAAAATCATAGAAGTAATGTTTCTAACCAACCATAATGGTATAAAACCAATAACAGAAAGAAAATTGAAAAATTCACAAATAAGTGAAAATTAAGCAACACACTCCTGAACAATCAATGGGTCAAAGAAGAAATCAGAAGGGAAAATGAAAAATATATTGAGACAAACAAAAATAGAAACATAACATATCAAAGTATACTGACAGCAGCAAAATCAGTTCTAAGAGGGAAACTTGTGGCTGTAAAAAAGTACATTAAAGGGAAAAAAAGATTTCAAGGAACTAGAAAGAGAAGAACAAACTAAGACTAAGGTTGCAAGAAGGAAGAAAATAGAGATCAGAGTGGAAACAAATGAAATAGAGACTAGAAAAACAATAGAAAAGATCAATGAAAGTAAGACTTGGTTTTTTGAAAAGATAAAATTGACAAATGTTTGGATAAAGAAAAAAAGAGAAGACTCAAGATTATAAACAAAAGAGGAGACATTACAACTGATACCACAAAAATACAAAGTATGATAAGATATTACTATAAACAATTATATGCCAACAAATTGTAAAACCTAGAAAAAAATGAATAAATTCCTGGAAACATACAAACTACCTAAAGAAACAGAAAATCTGAGCATCCTAAAAACAAGTAAAACTATTAAACAAGTAAACAAAAACTTCTCAACAATGAAAACCCCAGTATCTGATGACTTCACTGGTGAACTCTACCAAACATTTAAAGATGAATTAATGCCAATTGTTCTCAAATGCTTCCAAAAAGATTGGAGAGGAGGGAACACTTCCTAACTCATTCTATGAGGCCAGCATTACCCTCCTACCGAATCCAGACAAGGACACTGCAATGAGAGAAAATTACAGGCCAATATTCCTGAAAAACATAGATGCAAAAATCCTCATCAAAATACCAGCACATTAAATCCTAACGTAATCAACTGCGATTTATTCCTGGGATACAAGTATTGGTTCAACATATGCTAATGTATAAATGTAATACACCACATTAACAGAATGAAAATACAAACACATAAACATCTTTTTTTTTTTCTTTTTTTCTTTTTTTGTGACTGGTAAGGGGATCGCAACCCTTGGCTTGGTGTCAGCCGCACCGCGCTCAGCCAGTGAGCACACCGGCCATTCCTATATAGGATCCGAACCCACGGTGGGAGTGCTGCTGCGCTCCCAGCACCTCACTCTCCCGAGTGAGCCACGGGGTCGGCCCACACATAAACATCTTAATAGATACAAAAAAAAGTATCTGACAGAATTCAACATCCTGTCATGATAAAAACTCTCATTTAATTAGGAATTGAAGGAATATATCTCAACAAAGTTAAGACCATGTACAACAAGCCTACAGCTAATGCCATACTCAATGGAGAAAAGCTGAAAACTTTCCCTCAGAATAAAAAGAATGCAAGGATGCTCTCTCACCACTTCTGTTGAACATATTACTGAAAGTCTTACCCAGAGCAAATAGGAAAGAAAGAAGTAAAATTGTCTCTGCAGAGGATAAACATTTTTATTGGGAAACTGTTTGAACTAATAAAGGAATTCAGTAAAGTTGTAGGACACAAAATCAATATTAAAAAACCACTTGCATTTCCATTCACTAACAAACCATCTGAAAAAGAAAATAAGGTTGGGGAGGTTGGGCAGGTTGGGGAGTCCTGCTGGTAAAGGAATCAGACTTGGTAATGTAGTGGTTGGGTTCACTGGTGGCACAGGAGTGAGGGACTGGGTTATTTGTGGTGGCAATAACGGTACTGTTGGTACACCTGTAGTGAGAACATTACTGACAGCTGGTGGAGTTGGGCTAATGGAAAGTCCAGACAGACCCTGTTCAATTCCTGTAGTTCCTGGTGGTGACAAAGATGGGGGATTAACTGAGGACAGCTGGACCTCTGTAAATCCATCTTTAAGAGGAGTAATAGGTGTACCAGTCATTTGTCCTGGAAGAGAAATTTTCTTTCCTTCTTCAAATGGGCGTGTAGGTATTCGATGCAAGTAACCATATCCAATGCCACATCCTAGGCTGCCTTCTCCACCCCATGCAGAATTTGGTGTAATAATCACTTCTCGACAGTTATCAGTGTCTGTGTTGTACACGTAAAGTTTCAGTGGCTTTGCTTCATGTGTTTCAATAAGGCTGAATAGATCTTCAGACTCATTCATGACTGTATCTGCTCCAATGATATAATCACTGTGAGGTCTAAGACCTGCCAGTGCTGCAGGAGAATTTGATTCTACTTCCAATACATGCCAAACGTTTTCATTTGCCCCATCAGAGTTGCAGAAACGAATGCTCACTCCCAACAAGCCCTGGCCACCCCACATGTTACTCGGTGTGACTGAGGTCTCTCGCAGCTCCAGTGTTTTGCTGCTATAGATAAGCATTTTTACAGGCTTTTCGACATTTGCTTTCAGTAGATCCTTAAGCGTGTCATTGTCTTTATTTAGTCTTGAACCATTAATAGAAACATAAAATCAAAGAAAGGCTCCAGTCCAGCTCTATATCCTGGGGAATTTTCTTGCACTCGCAGGACGTGGTAGCCCTCCGTGCCCCCGCCTGGGATCTCGACACTCTGCGAGGAGCCCATGGCGGCGGGCGATCAGGGTGGGCAAGCCGGCTCATGCCAGGTGTGGGCTTACCAGAGCTCGTGAACCCAGGTTTTCCACCTCTTCCTTCCTTGCCTCCCCTAAACCTACCTGGCATCGCACCTCTCCCCATGCCATCCGAGTTCCTCTCGTCATTCCCTCTGGTTCCAGAGGGCTCTTCTGCAGCAAGCTCAGGGGAGTTGCTGTCTTCCCTCCCACCCACCAGCCACCCACCTTCTGACACTGTCACGACTACTGCAAAGGCAGATGCTGCCTCCTCGCTCACTGTGGATGTGACACCCCCCACTTCAAAGGCCCCCACAACTGTTGAGGACAGAGTCAGCAACTCCGCCCCAGCCAGTGAGAAGCCAGTTTCTGAAGCTATGGATGCAAATGCTTCTGAGTCACCTTAACTTTGAACCGTTCCTTGGAATTGGCGTGGTATATTTACTTAGCCACAGGAGAGTGTCTGGAAATGCAAACTATCATTAATTTCATACTAGTTTGTACTGTATCTGTAGGCGTCCTGTAAATAATTCTAAGGGGAAAACTAAGCAAGAGGACGTGGGCTGCCAAGTTGGTGTGGGGCTCACGGGCCAGGGAGGGGAATGTCAGAAAGTGCTTGTATTTTGAACAACCAAAAATAATTGTAAGGGTGGCTTGTTGCCAGGCTTCCACTGCCATTGTTGGGGGTGTACATCTTTGGGAAATGTGGTGGCAGGGTTTCCACTTGGTTCCTTGTCCCCTTGCTGCTCCTTCTGTAAGAAAATGGAATATTTTATGCCTAGTCTTCACACACAACATTTCTTGTACTTTGTAAATTGTTTGCGAGAATGCAGACCACCTCACTAAACTGTAAGAGGAAAAGATGTTTTACTTTTGGTCTCCATGAATCGCATCTCTAGTAAGGTTTACATGAAAATTCTAACTGAAAGTGTTTGTTAAAGTTACACAACGTGCACTATTAATTGAACATCTTTTTATTCAGTCTATACTCAGATCCTTGTTTTGAGCTCTCAAAATTACTCAGACAACATTTTGTAACTGCTGTTGTTGCTTTATACGTCTACCATAAAATGGCATTTAAAAAGAAATAAAGGAGGTGTTGCACAGTTTAAAAAAAAAAAAAGAAAACAATCCCATTTCCAATAGCAGAAAAAAGAATAAAATATGTAGGTATAAAGTTAACCAAGAAAGTGAAAGATCTGCACACTAAAAACTATAAAGTATTAATTATAAAAATTAAAGCAGAAAAAAGTAAATGGAAAGATATCTCTTGTTCATGAATTGAAAGAATATTGTTAAAATCTCCATACTGTCCAAAGCAATCTGTCAGATTTAATGAAATTCTTACCAAAATTCCAATGACATTTTTCACAGAACTAGAAAAACAAATCCTAAAATTCATATGGAACTACAAAAGACCTGGAATAGCCAAAGTAATCTTGAGTAAGAAGAACAAAGCTTACTTTGAGGCATCATAATTCCTGATTTCAAATTATATTACAATGCTATGGTAATCAAAACAGTATGATACTGGCATAAACATTAAAAAAAAGATACACAGACCAATGGAACACAACGGAGATCCCAGAAATAAACCTATTTATATATGGTCAATTAATTTTCCACAAGGGCACGAAGAATACACAATGGGGAAAGGATAGTTTGTTCAATAAATGGTGTTGGAAAAACTTGATATCCACACACAAAAGAATGAAACTGGACCCTTATTTCACACCACACAAAAAGATCAACTCAAAATGGACTGAAGGGCTGCCTGGTTAGCTCAGTTGGTTAGAGCACAGCCTTGTAACACCAAAGTCAGGGGTTTGTTTCCCCATACCCACCAATGCCAAAAAGCAAAATGGACTGAAGATACAGGTGAGATCTGAAACTGGTAAGACTCCTAGAAGAAAACATAGGGGAAAAGTTCCCTGACAGTAGCCTTGGCAAGATTTTTTGGATATGACACCAAAAGTACAAGCAACAAAAGTAAAAACAGACAAATGGGACTACATCAAACTAAAAAGTTTCTGCACAGCAAAGGAAACAATAAAATGAAAAGGCAAACTATGGAATAGAAAAAAATATGTGCAAACCATGTATCTGACCAGAGGTTAATATCCAAAATATACAGGGATTCATACAACAACAACAAACAATTAAAACATTGGCAATGGACCAGAATAGACATTTCTCCAAACAAGACTTGCAAATGGCCAACAGGTATATGAAAAGGCTCAATATCACTAATCATCAGGAAATACAAATAAAAACCACAAGGAGATATCACCTCACACGTTAGGATGGCTATTAGCAAAAAGACAAGAGATAAATATTGGCAAGGACGTGGAAAAAAGGGAATCCTTGTAAACTACCCATGGGAGTATAAATTGGTAGAGCCAATATAGAAAACAGTATGGAGGTTCTTTAAAAAGTTAAAAATAAAACTGTCATATGATCAAGCAATCCCACTTCTTGGTATATATCCAAAGGACCTGAAATCGCTATCTTGAAGACATATCTGCACTCCTATGTTCATCGCAGCATTACTCACAATAGCCAAGATACGGAGACAATCCAAATGTTTGTTGACAGATGAACAGATAAAGAAACAGGGTATATATATCCAATGGAATAATATTCAGCTTTAAAAAAGGAGAAAATCTTGCCATTTGGGACAACATGGATGGACCAGGAGGGCATTATATTAAGTAAAACAAGCCAGACACAGAAAGACAAATACTGTATAATCGCATTTATATGTGGAATCCAGAATGGTCAAACTCATAGAAGCACAGAGTAGAATGGTGGTTGCCAGGAGCGAATAGAGGGGAGAATAGAGAGGTGATATTTAAAGAGCAAAAAAATTTCAGTCACACAGGATAAATTCTGGAGATTTACTATACTGCATAGAGCCTATAACTAATGATACCATATTATATACTTAAAATTTGCTACGAGGGTAGATCTTAGGTTAAGTGTCTTATCACCAAAACAAAAAACAAACAAAAAAATCAACAATAATAATAATAAAGAGGGGTGGAAGAAACTTTGGGAGGTGATGGATATGTTTATGGCCTTGATGGAGGTGATGGTTTCAAGAATATATACTTATCCCCAAACTCATCTAGATGTAACATTAAATATGTACTGCTATTTATATGTCAATCATACCTCAATAAAATGGTTTTAAAAAATTAAAAATAAAAATAGTTGCCTGGGACAGGAATGTGGGTAGAGACAGAAGGATTGCAAATAGTCACAAGGAAATTTAGGGGATGATGAATATGTTCATGATCTTGATCACATATATAAGTATATAAGTAACAAATCAAATCATACATTTTAAATATATGCAACTTGCATGCCAATACTGTCAATAAAACATGGAAATATAAAGAATAATGATAAGTATGGTATTTCAAGTCACCATAATGACAGATTAAATCAATAAACAGTTGGAATGATAACTTGATGATGGTGAGAGGGAAGTGTGGAAGAAGAGATAAGCTAGATTTGTACTCAATCCTTAAAACAAAATTATTTTGGAGCAAAGATTTGTGATTTAATTATGAAATGATAAATGTATAGAATAAAAGGATTAATTAATATTTTATACTTTTAAAGGGGAAGTCCTTTCCTAAGAATTCTGGAAAACAGGTAAGCTATAAAAGCAGAAAGAATGATAAATATACCTTACATATTAAAAAAGCAGTCAGGTAAAAATACAAACAACAATTTAAAAGACTGACAACGCTCAGTCGTTCTAAGAGTGTGGCAAAGCAGGTGTTGCTTTTATACACTACTGTGCTGGAAAACTTTTATCATCATTTGGAAAGTAATGTTAAAATACAAAAGATGTGTATACTTTAGTGTAACAATTCAACATTCAAGAACTTTTTCTATGGAAACTCACACAGGTATACAAAGATATGATAAAGATATTCTGTTCAGTATCCCCCATATTAGAAAAAAGTTTGGGGGGAGACTTGAAATGTCCATCAATGGGACTGGCTAAATAAATCATGCTCATGCAATGAAATATTACATGGTCATTAAAAAGAATTAAAAATACACATGTGTGCAAGCACATGCATGCGTACACACACCCCAACACTGCTGCCATGGGTATTACAAAGTAAGATAGATACAAAATAGAACAGTATGGTCCCAATTTTTTAAAAAGATGAGACAGACATGATACATGTGTGGAAAATAATAAGAATATGCATCCAACTTAAGCCATGAAATTATGGGAGACCTTCACAGGCTCTATTAAACATTTCTGTGTTGTTTAAGCTCTTTACAAGAATGCGTGGTTTTTGTTACCAAAAAATATAAACCTAAAATTTCTATGTAATAACTTGCCCTTACTGGCTTTGCATAACAGTCTTCCTCCAACTTGGCACCTTTAATAAATCCAAAATTCAATTTCACTTGCTAGAGCAATTTAAAAAGCTCTACCTTTTCCATAACTCTGTAAACTGATTTAGTATATCAGATTTCCTGGCTCAGTCTGAAAATCCTTTGCAGTTCTGGATAAGTGCATAAATTTTGCACTTTCTGACTCATCCAGAAAACAAATGAAAAAGAGCATCAACAGCAAATGTTAATAAATGTTTGCTGCTTTATTAAATCAGAATTGGTAACTATTTGTTGACATTACTTTCTCAAAAAGTGGGTATTCTCAGTTGTTTTGTTCACAAATAAATGTTTTGGGGCCCTATGTTACTAACGAATTTTGAGACAAAGTAACTTTCAGTGGTTACACATCGAGAATGAGTAATCACTGATTTTACACTAGGCTCTTCCAGTAATTCTTTGCATTTACCAAGTCATTTTACATTGTTCCATCTTTCAAAGGGCTCTAAATATACATGGTTTGGGAACAGTGTAACTCTGCAATGCCTGACTACACAAGCATTTTCTTTTTTAACACAAGCCTGAAACTAAAGTTGACCAATGGCCAGTGACTGAGCATTTCCAGATACTACAGAGTTAGGAAAGAAGTTCAGAGGTATCACTAGCTATAGCCAAAATTCAGGAGAGTGACAACCACTGCCTTTTTGTGAATATGTCACACTGAAGAACACTGACCCTTCTTACTATTTCATCATCTAATTCCTCAATCAATTAAGAGTAAAAACCAAAAACTCAAAAGCTTACAATCTTGAGAAATACATGATTTAACATCTTCTCACTTATCTACTTTTCTCCCATGCTTTCTAAGACCGTCTCCTTTAGAGAAAAGGAAGAATGAGTACTGTCCGTTTCCTCAAAGTGAAGTCCAGGACTTAGAGCAGAATTAGAAACAAGACAGATGAAGATAAAACTCAAGATTCCACTGGCGTGGGAGAAGCCATATGTAACACATTCCCAACATGAGCCCTGTGATTGGTCAAAGACATACTAAGCTTTTTTAGCTTTTTTCATTGGGTACGATATGTGATTTTTATCTTAATAAAACTAGTTATGCAAAAACTAGTTATGCTTTATCTCAAGTTTACTGATATGTTTATTTTACTTATTTCACCCCATGTATTCAGCTAACATGGTATGATCAAATTAAAGTCATCTGTTCAGTTGCTACTTGGGCAACTTCATTCAATCCAGTATCAATACATTGTGTCCTAGTCTTAGAGAACTATTTTGCAAATACAAATTTATGACACAAAGCTACCTAGAATGGATAAATTCAAATCTATTTTCATTCTCTCCCTTCCCCCAAAAAGCACCTCACAGTACATACTTTAATGGCAGTACATGTCAGCAGTGTGTAAAGTCATCTTTGTATACAACAGGAATTTGTTATACAGTTCCATTTTGCAATCTACGAAAGGCCTAAATGGGTATAAGTGTAGGTTGAAGAATGAGATTTATCTCCTATATCTGATAGGTATTCTTTGTATAAATTTGAAAGTATCTTCCTAAGTCAAGCACTTTGAAATTTTAATCAAATCTTGTTTTCTATTTTAGAAATTTTTGCCCATGTGCATTGGAGAATCTTGTAAATGGCATACTGGACACAAGCATACAGGTTCTTCGAATTATAAGGAACTTATCACTTCAACATACTCTAAGAATCAATTCACATTAGTTGAGCTGCAACTAGAGTGCAGTAAAGCAATTTTATAAACTTGACGAATACACAGGATTGAAAACATTTCTTGAATGTAATGTGCCTGCCAGTCTATACTATGTTGGTATTTCAGTGATTAAATCCTTTAGGATCCACAGGTCAAAAAAGAAACTCTTTTCTAAAGATACAGTTGACTTGAAAGATTTACTAAAGCTGGCTGTAACTGCTATTCTTGATAATTGATAAAACAATATAATTGTCAAACTAGTGTATTGTTAATCCTATTTTTATTGTTAACATTTTGCCCTGAAACTACTCTTCAACTGTTTGTTTTGGAATAGACACATAAAATATCATGACTGTGATATTTTGGCATATATTGGAAAATCTGCTATGAATAAAGATTTTTTCCAATAAAATAAAGTTCGCCTATATTACTTGGCATGAAAATGATTGATTGAAGTAGGCCAAAACATAAACCACAGAAACAAAATGAAGAGAGATTGGAGTTATAGCAAAATTCAAAGCCTGATACGTCCAAATTCACCCTTAAGACACATTTAAAAGCAATTTCTATTCTCTGGAAAGCGGTAAAGTGGAAAAAAGAATGCTCTCCATCCTGCTCATCCGGCAATTCTGCACTCAAAAGCCAAGCCATCAGACTCTTCCGACAGCTCACATTCTTCAGGAACCAGCATTTATTAAGCTGATCCAGAGTGCCTTAATGTCATAGACCCTGAACACTGTGTATACTACAAATCCATTCAGCTTAATGCATTCATGCTTCCTGAGCCTCTGCTCCCCACCCAGGTGGGCCCTGCCAGGGAAACAGTGCTCAGCTCCCACCAAAGAAACTTTTGCAAGCAATCAGCTACCTGGCTTTCTCCACTGCTTGGCCTGCCAAAGGCAGGGAAATTTGCAGCTGGAGCTCAAGACTGAAAACATTCTGACCACTCTTTGAATGTGGTATCAGAACTCTGGGGACCTTAGATCAGACCTCTGAGACTGGCTCTGTCTTTTATGCTCTCTTCCCCACAGTCCTTTGGCTGACCTCAAAAGCCTCACTGATGAAGACTTGCTGGGAACTCCCAGAACCTAGCTTTCATCCTGTTTTAGTCTTCTAGGGACTGAAGGAGCTTGGACACTGAACTTTTCAGTACAGGAAACCATAAGCCTGATTCTCTCTGACTCCCATACCTGTGGCTTATCAGCCTACCTCCTCATTACACATATCTCCTGTAGCATGGAGGTTCTAGAAGATCTTTTTTTTTTATTTTCAAGTAGAGGATACTAATTTTGAAGAGCATAAATTATCTCTTCAGTACAAAGTCCTATAGGATTTCATCCCAAACTGCCCTTTAGCCTCATTACCTACCACTTCTCCATGGTTCTCTGATCCATGTGCTTAGGCATATCTAAGTATTACCATTCCATGTCCTGACCTAGTCTTCCCATCCCCCATGCTGTAAAGGCCCCTCCTGAGATAACAACTCCTTTTCCCTCACAGCCCTCTTCAAAGGTCACTTCTGTGAGACTCCCCTCCCCATCACTCAGCAGGGTCTGTCACTCCCTTCTCTGGGGTCCACAGCTTTCTATATCTCTCTCCATAACAACTCCTACTATGCTGTGTTAAAAGACAAAATTACAAGTCTAGTTTTGTAGGTCTTAATTAGCTTTTACGCAATTCTAAAATCGGGCAACAATTCGGACCAAAAATGGCTCAGTTGCTCCACCCTGCCACATGTGCAGGTTATACATGTAGCCAGAGAACAGAAATAGCATACAGAAAATGGAAGTGAGGTACAGATACAGCCGGACTGGTTATAGCTCATGTCTGACTTATTTGAACATGGTTTACACAGTTGGCCACCTTTGATTGACTGAGACTCAGCTATTTGTTCCTGAAGTTACGTTTTTAGTCAGGAACTTATCTGAAGTCCTCTCTGGGCAATTTTAGTTTGATTTAACAGCTCCGACCCAATTATGAGTTTACACATCCTTCTCTCCCCGCAATGTGAATTCAGAGGGCCTACACATTAACCATCTACATAGGAAGTAACACTGTGTCTCCTGAGTTGGCACTTAAAACTAGAGATTGCTTTCATTATTTTTTTTTCCAAAATAATAAAAATTACCACTTGAGGTAATTTAGTTAACCATTTTGAATCCATACTTGGAGCTCTTGGTCTACCACACAACTCCAGAAATGTTTGCTCATCCTAAGATGTCTACGTGGATCTTTTGCACAAATGGGACATCAAATTCAGAATTCTGCTCCTTTCACCTTCACTTGCCTCCATTCCAGCGGGAAAAACAGAGAAGCTGCCTGCAATTCCTGCCCATCAGAAGAGACAGGCTTACTTAATGAAAGACATCTAGGGGAAGATGCACTGCTGGGAAGAGCACATCTTAGGAGGAACTCTGGAAAAGGAAGTTACAAAGCCCAAAAGCAGTTATTAAGTTCATCAAACAGAAGCTAGAGAACAGTTACGGGCTAAGAGTAAAGAAAAAAGTCATCAAGAGGTCACAGTAGACCACCAGCCGAATGAGTCAAATGCTGTTTTGTTGTTTTTTTAATGGCTGGCTAGAAGGCATAAGTAGTAGGCAAGCATGCGGGGCCCCACACAATCGTCTCATTATGCCTTTTTCTGATAAAATCATTGCTAGAAGCTGCTGTGTACATTCTAGACAACATCTGGGCCCTCAAACTTAGAAACCAAACCAAATTGAACTACATACCGTGTTTCCTTGAATCTAGGAATCTATCAGTTCTATGATGCACCATTATTTTATCAAGCACTAAGAAAGAAAAATGCTGCCAATTAAACTATAATATGGTTTCTTATTACTCAGAATTTTTATTTTATTTTTATTGAAAGAGATCTTTTAGACTTATTCAGACATAGATTTTCATAATATATCACTCAGGTATTTATAAAAAGGAAAATAAAAGTGAAATAAATTGGTTAAGGCAATGACAACCCGGTCACCTGGCTGAAAGTAATTGTAAAGCACCACTGATTTGGAAAGTATATCTCAGTTTCAGAAATGTTAAAATCTGGAAAAAAATGTGCATTGCAGAATCAATAAAATACTGTATTATGTCTAGCTCTATGACAAAAATTTTAAAAGGACAGGTAACAGTTCATAGGGTAACTGCTACAATGACATTTCATTAATTAAGAATGCATTTATATAGAAGAAAGTTGAGATTATTCAACTCAAGAAAGACAAAAGCAGAATAGGAATTTAATAACATTCTTCAAGGACATCAAAGTCATGCCCCATAAAGTAGTCATTTCCAAATCCTTTTTTCTTATCTTTTTAGCATTAGGACCTCTTTTTAAGGTTTTTGTTTTTGTTTTGGGTTGCTGGTCTCTGTGAACCCTTGACCTTGGTTTTATAACAAGAACTTCTTTTTAAAATAATATCCTTCAAGAAACCTGAGCATGGAGCTGTTCTAGATAGAGGAAGAGCATCATCCCAGACATGCCTGTGAGGCCACAGGATTCAGGACTGGTTAAAATCCTGACCTAGAGATTAGATGTCACCTTCTACCCATTCCCTAAGACAGCCGCATCACAATGACAAGGGTTTAAACTGTGGCATTGATCAATTGGTTAAACATTTACTGTGGTTTGTAAAATATGAAGCACCTGCTAGGTGTTCAGTATACAGAGATTAATCAGGTATGGAGGGATTTCAGTAACATACAGGAAGGAATTTTCTGTTGGGATTTTAAACCTTGAGATCACTGCCTAAGGATAGGATCGGAACTTTTTATCAGACAATTTTAACAAACAGAGCTGTACTGACCTTAACACATTAGAAGCCCTCCTTCCACAGCTAGAGTATAAATCACATCCACCATTAAGGCCCATTCTAGCTCTAGAACGTCTACACCACCAGTCTCTTTGCATGCTAAAAGTGGCTGAGTTTGGACAGCAGTGGCTCTTACTCCATACCCAACCGTGTGGCCAAACTCAGCAGTCTGCTGAACCATAATCTGCTGAACCACAACAAATTAGCAAGTAATGTGCATCCTACTGAAGGTGGGAAGACATGCATGTCACTTGGCAAAACTTAAAAATCCTAATTAGATAGCTCTACCGCCACACTTCCTCATCTCTCTTCTCTCTATCCCTTCTCCTGATACTGCCTCTAAAACCCCCTTTTAGTGTTCTAAGCAGTTTAATCCAGACTCTAACACTGCATATTCCACTCAGCACAGAAGCTCTCTGTCACCTTGTCACTGGATCATTCTTTGGGAATACTATCCCCGCGCCCAACCCCCCATCCAAAGCAAAAGCTAGGCAAATCCAACAAGATGTCCTGAAAAGGAAAGGGTGATCTGTGGCTAATAATAGTTTTCACCTTTACAGGCATAACAGCACACAAACTATTTGAAAATTTACATTTTAAGATGATTAATAAAAGTTTATTTTTCACTTGTAGAGTTAGAACTATCATAGCTGAACTCCATTGATGACTAAGGAAGGTTAGGCTGATCTGGCTGAGCGAGAATCTCCTCCTTTGCCCTTTGTGTTGTCAGTGAGCTCTGGAGGTAAAGTTCTTGGTAAAAGGAGATAACACACCCAGGTACAAAACAACCTTTCTTTAGCCAACGCCACTCCTTTGCTATAAGCACCAACTCAATTTTTAGCCTAATTCACAGATCTTTATTTAGTATAAATAGCAATTTATCAGAGATGAAGAAAGTCAACTCTGCATCCTATTTTATTCTCTTCACATAGGAACCATATATGAAAGATTTTCTGTAACAAATGGTTTTCAATTAAGTTGCATTCCGTAAACAGAAAAAAATAACATATAGAAACTAAGTAAGCTATTCTAAGTTCTGAAGAAGACAACTTTCTGACCAGAGGCATAAAACTGCTGATCTGGTACACAGTGACTGCAAAGTCAGAGGGTTTCATATTGAACATCAGAAAATTCATACTGAAGTGCAGCAATAATCATTCTGCCCTTCCTCCACAAAACAACCTCATTAAAGCACTCTATGTTAGAAAACATAACATAGTTTAAGAAAACTAAAATGCAAAGGATTTATGAAAAGAGGGCAGATCATTAAACAGTATCCCTATACAACTTCAGAGCTTGACATCCCTTTACAGGTAAGGTAGTTGAGGTCCCATGAAGTTAAGTGAGATGATAAAGAGCAAACAATCCTTCAGGTCAGATTGGGTTAGAAACCCAACCATACAACTTGATCAAATCCTAAAATCCCAAAATTTCACTTGAATTTCAAATGTACATTTCGTTCCTTACCAGAATTACTTCAAAAATGAGTGGGATCAGTTTGCTGTCTTCTACAAGTCTGTTAAAAATAAAAAGATAACCACAAATTAGATAATTCATATTTAAACTGTTGCCTTGATATGGAGCACTACTGCCCCACATTTTATGCTAAAATTCTGTGACTGAGAAATAGGTATGATTAAATGCTCATTTTTAAAACCCTGAACCACAGCTATTAAACACAAGAAATATGAGGCTTCTTTGCAAGTGGCTACTAGCTTAGCTTTATTGCAAGTGAAATCTCAAGAAGACTGATATTTTTCAATGTGAAAATTAATTAAAATTCACAATTATTATAAAGAGTATCAAAACAGGTGATAACAGCTGAAATAATGTAACCAACCCTCACTGCACAAATTATAAATACCACACTGTAATTTTTTATATATGCCTCATTAACTGTCTTCTCAGCATTAAAGAATTAATGTATAATGAATTTTAATGATTTTTAATTTTTAAAAAATTGGACACCAATCACCTAGTAGACTCTGGCACTTTTCTTCATCAACTCTAGTTATAAATTGTCATCAATTGTAACAGAAGAATTTTTCATGCAATTTAAGAGAAAATAGCCTTGATAATACCTAAACCATTCAAAAGTAACAGTTTTTATTAAGAACAATACTTGAATCTCTAAATACTCCTTTGGTCTAGGGTAGAAGAGGTTGTGTTTTCTGTAATGTGCCAAATAGTAAATACTTCAGGCTTTGCAGGCCATACAGTCTCTGTAGCAACTACTCAACTCTGTCATTGTAATGTAAAAGCAGCCATAAATTATACATAAATAGATATAGCTGTGTTCCAATAAAACTTTATTACAAAAAACAAGCAGTAGGCCATATTTGAGCCATAAGCTATCATTTGCTGACTCCTGCTTCAGTCCAAAAGAAAAAAATCATTTTTCTTTCTACCATTTTATTAGAATTAACTTTGTGTGATAAATTACAGAGCTTAAGACAAACACATTGCATTCATTGGAGGTGCATTCAGTTTGTCTATTTCATAGAAAACACCAGGTAGATAGGAGAATTTTATCATCTGGCCTCCTGGGAGCTTATTTGTCTATAATAATACACTGATAAAAGAAAAGCCTATGAGACTAACCAAAAAAGATCAGAGTGTTTACAAATATGTGTTAAGGGCAAGCGAGATACAGAGAGATTTACCAAAGACTGAAGCACTTGGAAAGGCCTACCTCAGTGTCTAGCAAAAATAAATGTGATTACTGTTCACTGTAGCATTATTCACAATAGTCAAGATATGGAAACAACCTAAGTGCCCATCAATGAATGAATGGATAGAGAAAATGTGGTATATATACACAAGGGAATAGTATTCAGCTATTAAAAAAAAAAAAAAATTCTGCCATTTGCAACCACATGGATGAATCTAGAGGACATCAGACTAAGTGAAGTAAGCCAGGAAGAGAAAGACAAATACTGCATAATCTCACTTATACTTAGAGTGTAAAAAAGTCAAACTCATAGAAGCAGAGAGTAGAATGTGGTTATCAAAGAGAAGGAGGTGGACAGGGAAAGGGGAGATGTTGGTCAAAGGGTACGAAGTTCAGTTAGACAGGAAAAATAAGTTCTGGTGCTTTATTGCATAGCATGGGAACTATAGTTAATAATAATGTATTGTATATTTCAAAATTGCTAAAAAAGTAGATTTTAAATGTTCTCACCACAACACCCCCCTGACATCTGCATCCAGCCCAGCAATGACCCAGCCACCGCTGCAAGCCCCCTGGTCTCCCCTGCTGGAATGAGGGAGGGACATGGGCCTCAATCACGCTCCCTCACCAACCCCCTCTTCCCACCCTATAACCCTTCTCCCCTCCCTTCTCTTCCTCCCCCCAACCTGCTCTGCAACAACATCTTAGAATGAAGCATGGAGCCAGGGGAAGCCAAACCCAGCCTCAACCAGGTAAACAGCACACCAAAAACACCACTTTCACACAGGTAGCCCACCATAGCCACCACAATTGCCATGGCTGCCACAAAAGTGGCTAGTCTCTATAGCAGCAGTCACAGGTACCATGCAGATGGCACGTCAGACTCTCAACTGCATTGACACAAGGAGAGGCACCAGCAGAGACCAAAAAAAAAAGAAGAAGACCTCTTTCTCCACAAAGCACACTCCAGAGTAGTAGAAGCATCTGATTTACGATAATAGGGGAGGACTTATCACACCTATCTCAGCACTGCACAGGTCACCTAGGCAACAAACCAACAGAGGAACGATTAATCTATCAGATGGAGAGAACAAATCTATGGTTATTAGAGGGGGAGGGGGAAGGGGGGAGGGGCACCGGGGAGGAAAAGAGGAACAGGAGAGATTGGATAAGGGGCATAAAGAATAAGTATGATTTGTAACAATGAATACGCTAATAAAAAATAAATAAATGTTCTCATCACAAAGAAATTCTAAGTATGTTAGGTGATAGATATGTTAATTATCCTGATTTAATCGTTCCACAACGTATACATATATATACCACCACATTGCACCCCATAAACATATACAATTATTATTTGTCACTTAAAATAATGTTAATAGATTTTTAAAATAAATTAAGTAAACGTAATTATTTCTGCAGTTTCAGTTTATTAGGGTGGAAAAGGTTGTGATTAAAAATACTAAGTTCACTTATATTTTCTCACTTTCCCAGGCAATTGAAGGCTCAGATGTGAGGATGAAGCTCCTTACGTGCCTGGTTAGGATGGGAAATGCACAGACTCAATATCAAGTACAACTTCAACTTTCTAGATGTTAGCTGTCTCATTTCCTAAAGTGGTCTTTTTAAATTTTTATGATACATATTATTATTAGGCCTAGCGTAGAAACAGCCAAGCACATACATCCCAGAGTTGCCCTAGCAACCAAAGCCAAGGAAGTCGCAAGAACACAGACACCACTACTTCTCTAACAGTACCTAGAAGTTACAGTCTCCCTCTGCTATAGTCGACTCCATCGTTCAGATCCAGAAGCATCTCCTCACAACACCAGCCCTCTCATAAGAGTATTTTTAAATATATGCTATTAAGATATAACCACATAAAACTACCTTAAATCCATTCTTAAAAATGACAACTAGTTCTTTTCCAGGTCTCTTCCTGATGAGCAAGCTGGCCAGGATTATCTCTCAACTCTCCTTTAACTCTAAATTCTAACACTCCAGTCTCTACGCTCTTCTGAAATCAATCAACCATAACAATTTTCATTCTCTGATTTGACTAACATAATTTAGAACCACATCTGGTGAATAAAAAGGGAACTCAAGCTGAATTAAAAAATTTTAGTTAAAAACAAAAAAAAAATCTTGTTTTCTATGACTTACGAACTAACCTTAAATGTAACTCCAATGGAAAAACTTTAAAGCAAGTAAGAAACAAGAGCATCAATAAACATTTATAACTATATAAGGCAGTATTTTTCCAAATTGCAGGAAGTGGCAACAAGTGGACAGTGAGATGAGTTTACTAGGTATTTACCAGGATTTTTTAAATTAAAAATAATAAAGAAAATCCAAGGGTGTCACACATTGTTCTGTGATGTATTAGGTAGTGGCATAAAATGCTTTTTTTTTTTTTTAAAACCGTGAGTTGTAGATAAAACATTTGATATTCACAGATTTATGTTGCTTTGCCTCCCACAGATTTGTCACCCCTCTTCCCCTGGGTGACAGAGCCACAAAAGATTACTCAAAGCCCATCTCTTCTGAGCAGTGAGAAGCCCCGAAGGGGTTAATCTCCCGGAACCCTCAACAGAGAGGCAGTCCTTCTTTTTGGGAAATTAACCCTGAATTGGGGTTTTCTTCCCACATTTATTCTCCAGACTAGGAAGTTACAGGAAGAGAACATAGGCGGGGTTATAGTTTAACAATATAGGCTGGTAACATTCAGTAAAACAAGCAAAGTGATATTCCATGATGCAATTTGCAAGAGGTTAAGTCGATCCACCAATAAAAAGCTCAATCTTCACAAACATTCTCTCTCCCTACAGCAGCTTCCCAGTGTCTTTACATAACAATCAGTAACTTTTCTGTCCTTTAGCCAGCAACCTTGCTGTGTTACAATTCTTTACCTTACAACAGAGACTATAGCCTGTGGAAAATTTCCAGTCTTCTCCAAGGTCAACATTTTATATGTACTTTTAAGAAGTTAGGCTAAACCTGAAACTACAAGAAACTAGGCCCTGTGAAATATATTTGCTTTATAAATATTGGTATATTCCACAGATTTAAGGAGAATGCTTTAGAGATAATATTTGCCTTTCAGCATGTTCTTAAAATGTGATTTTAAAAATCAGTATCCTTACTTTAAGCACCTCCTCTCATACCACCATAGGTCCAATTGGTGGCTCAGGTCTGAAATGATCAAACACTTGATTCACTCTGAGCAATGGAGCAATCTACTCAGAGCACTCTTCCTCCAGTGTGGTACTTTGGAGAGCAACTCTGGTGCTCAGGCCTTTGTAGGCCAGGGAGGATAGGATCAGGCTTACCTCTAAAGAAAGTTGACGTTGTCAATTCCTTGGGAATTAAGCAGACATCAGGTCTTAAATCATCATTGCAGACCTTGGAAAATAATGATGCAAAAGGCTACTTATTGGGGGGCTCTGTTGTGGTTGGCCACCATGATTTAAATCATCAGTATTTTATTACATGAGTCTGTTATATCCTATGTCCTAAAAGAACAAAATTTCTATGGTTTATGGATAGCCTGAAGGACAGGAAGAAAAGAGATTTATCTAAATTTTTTTAAACCCAAAACAAACAAAACAGATCTTTTTGAAATTATTCCTAATCTTCAAAGGACTTTTAAGATATTAACTATGTTACACTATACTTCTCTTCCTTTATGTTAGCTATCTAAGCACACCATGTTTAAGTAATTGCAGATGAATAAACTGAAATATGCTGCCCTTTCCAAGTGTAGTTCTTGAAAGTACTTTACCTTGGGGTTTTTTTCCTCCCTTAACAGTACAATTTAATGATAGATTGTGTGTGGTTGAAGAGTTTCTCTTACAAAGTTTTGTTTCAGAAGAATCACCGGGAATTTGTAAATCTGTGGTTTATATTATTAACAAAGGAGGTGCTGTTTCAATTAGAAAATTTTGAATAAACTGATATAAATCTTTAATATACATTATTTGGCATTCTAACTCTCTCCTATGCCTAACATGAATGTTGCCCTTACTGTTCAAGCATCAATAAATAATATTTAAAACGTCTTTATTTAAATTCTATTTAAATATATATTTAAATAAACTATGTATTTAAATTCAATAATTATTTAGTTCAGATTTATCTAAGAAGCAACAAGCAAAAATTGATCTATAAGAGGATTTTATCATAAAATGTGCTATGATTCTAAATAATTATAATGTATACTTTAAATAATGGGTCAATACTTTTAACGAAAGAAAGAATACTTCCTTTTGAGGTAAACTCATGAGCAGCAGCCTATGGAATTATGGTGACCTTGGTTTTTCTCTATTTTATGGCATGGTTACATTTCAAGTACATTAAAAACAAAGGCTAAATATAAAGTAAATCTGGCAATATTTAGATATCAATTACTAGGAATAAGGAGATTAACTCCATTTCTAGTCAGAGAGCTACAGAAATGGGTTGAGCTGAATTTCAAAACATTATTAACATTTTTAAACTTTCCTCTAAAACTTAAGAGTTTTGCCCAATGGTCATGTAGGGATGAACCAAGAATGAGTTAAAAGGAACTAAAGTCCATTCCTCCCCACCACCACCACCACACTCCTATTTATTTAGAGAGCAGAAGAGCCTGAAGGAGGCCGAGGGATAGAAGGCAAAGAACATCTGCCTATGCTGAGCTCAGTTTTGCAGGACAAAGAAAGGAGTCCCCAAGAGTGACAAGACAGGTCCAAGGTGACAGTGGATTGGTCCATGGAGATACCCTGTCTTGGGCTTTCTTGCTTGATTCAAGTTTTTAACTATCTATGTGGGGAGAGACAAGACACATGAAGCAAGGGCCTGAAGTCTAGAGCCACTGTCTCTGTGAGCCAACTCCATCCTGCAGGGACACTGTCTTTCCCAAAGGACTTCTCCATCCACCGTCTCTGCATTTGGGGCATCTATCTTGTCATACTGTAACAGGCTGAACAGAAGTGACTCCATTTGTTAAACTTCAAAATTAAAAAGTTTCTTTTCTTACTCTTGTAACCTGAACCGCATAGCTTGCAGGTGGACGTTAGATTACAATGATTCTTGTTCACATGATTGCTAGAACATAATGACTTTTGCTCATGCTGTACACAGTATTTTATAGAATAAATTATTAATTCAGGTGGCTATTCTTTACTAGCTTACTAACTAGATCTTTTTGAGGTTAACAGGAACTGAATTCATGACTTTACTTCATGGAGAATGGTCACCATGAATCAGCTCCCACCTGAGAAGTTCTTTGAGGTTTATCTGTAATTTTATGATTATGACTGCACATCCCTAGATCACCATGAATCAGCCCCCTACAACCTGTCCCTATGAAACCCTTTGGCAAGTCTGGGAAAAGTGGAGATGGTCTTTGAGACATGAGTCCACCATGTCCCCAGGCTGCTGGCTACCTGATTAAAGGCTACCTTTCTTTACACCAACACTTGTTTCTCAATTTTGACTACTGAGCGGCAAGCAAACGGACCTTTGGGGTTTCGGTAACAATACAGATCCTACTTACTACTAAAGACTTTTTTTTCCTGGAAATTATCTCAGTACTCAACTTATGATTACCACTACTGAGCCCTTGCCAAGGGCTAATCCTATAAATTCAAAGTCTGTGCCCTCAAACTCAGAGTAAAGTGGGTTAACAGACATATAAACAAAGATAAAAATAGAATTAACTTCTATCACGGATATATGCACAGGATGTAAGGGAATAGACATGAGGAAAACCTAGCTAGCTCAGACTGGTGAAAGATGTCATGCGCCCTGAAAGACAATAGGAATCAGCCGTTAAACTGTGCAGAGGGGGCAGGTGTGTGTATATAGGGAGAGGTGGGGGCTAAGGAGGAGTGGCAGGAGAGCATTCTAAGTAGTAAAAGGACAATATGAAAGGTGGAACAGAATAATACAGCCTTGCTTACCATTTGAAGAAGTTTGGGCTTCACCCTAAAGGTTATGGGTAGCTTCTGAGGATCTTAAGCAGAATGACACAACTGGATTTGGTGATCAAACTCCAATCTGACTGTAATGGGAAAAATCAACCAGGGGAAGAAGTGCAATCTAGAACATTGCTACTCCAAGTGTGATCTGCAGACCAGGGCCTTCCTGAAGCTGTCACAGATCTATGAAAGATAACTACAGAAATTTGAAAGCTTAAGTTTACATCTATTGGCTCTAATGATAGATAAAATATTTGAATTTTGTGACAGTTTTAAAACAAAATATAATAAAAACCAGGATGTCTGTATAGTACCTCCTCATGAGATATTTACAGTGTCTGAGAAACCTGGCAGATACCACCTCAACCAACTGATTGAGTAACAAGACACATGGCCATCACTTGTACTCTGATAGGATGCACAGAGGGCACACAACATCACTTCTGCAGTATTCTTGCCAAAAATGCATAACTTCAATCTAGTCGAGAAATAATATCAGACGAACTAAAACTGAGGGGCATGTTACAAAATAGCTACTCAGTATTCTTCAATATGGTTATGAAAGACAAGGAAAGACTGAGGAACGATCCCAGACTAAGGAGACATGAAGACTAAATGCAATGTAAGATCCCAGATTAGATCCTGGACCAGAAAAAGAACATTAGTAGGAAAACTGAAAAAATTGGAATAAGATCTGCAGTTTAGTTAACAGTATCATATCAAAGTTAATTTCCTGGTTTTGATAACTGTACTATAGCTATGTAAGATGTTAACATTACTAGAAGTTGGCTGAAGGGCACATGAAAATTCTTTGTAAAACTTTTGCAACGTTTCTGTACAGCTAAAGTTATTTCCATATGAAAAGTTTTTTTTTTTTAATGGCTACCAAATTCTTTGACTCTCCTCTCTTTAGGAGCAAGGGTCTGTGCCTTCTCCCTGTGAGTCTGGGCAGGTATGTGACTGCAGTGACCAACAGAGTAGCATGGAAGTGACACTATGTGATTTCTGCTTATATTCTGTGTCTTTTTTTGAATTTCATTTTTATAGTAAATCATTCTTATAGAATTTTATTAAAATATTTATTCTAGTTACCTTTTGTTGCATAACTAACTACCGCAAACTTAGAGGCATAAAGCAAAAACAATTTTACTATGCTCGTGGATTCTGCAGGTCATGAACTTGGACAGGGCACAGTGGGGATGATTTGTCTTTGTTCCATGATGTTTAAGGCCTTGGATGGGAAGACACAAAGGCTGAGGGTGACTAGAATAGCTGGGGGCTGTAACCATCTAATGACTTCCTCGCTCACATGTCTGGCACCCGGGCTGGGATGGTTCACGGAAGGCTCAGTTAATTCTGTTGACTGGAGCACCTACTGCTGCCCTCTCCATAGGGCTTGGCCTGGGTGACAGGAAGGAGCATCCGAGGAGCGGATGCCTGGACAGCAAGCATTCTGAGAGACCCAGATGGAAGCTGTATGGCCTTTTCTAACCTAGCCTTAGAAGTTATGCAGGATCACTTCTATTGTGTTCTAAGTATGTACAAGCAAGTCATTAAGGCAATACAGATTCAAGGACAGATTCAAAGGAAGTCCAGATTCAAGGGGAGGGTCTTCCACCTCTTCATGGGGGAGCAGCATAGTCACCTTACAGAAGAGCATGTGGGATGGGAGATATTTTTGGAGCCAATTATGTAAAACACAATCTACCACAGTATTGGTCTGCAACAAAAACAAGTTTTTAAAGCTGCTTCTTCAGCACAGACAGTTTGAGTAGCACTTGTCTACAGAACCAGAGAGACCAGTTAATAGGCAACTACAGTGATCCAAGGGAGACACAATTGGTGGCCTGTATTAGCTTTCTATTGCTGCATAACAAATTACTACAAACTTAGTATCTTAAAGCAACACCATTTATCAGTTCAATGTTCTCTAGGTCAGAAGTCTAGCTCAGCAAGGCTGGGTTCTTCTCTTAGAGTATGACAAAGTTAGAATCAAGGTGTCAGCTGGGCTAAGTTCTAGTCTAGAGGCTGGAGGTGGAGGTGATCCATTTCCAACCTCATTCGTACTGTTGGCAGAATTCAGTTCCTCGCAGTTGTATGACTGAGGTCCCTTTTTTTTTTTTTTTTTTTTTTTTGCCGGCTGTCAGCTAGGGATCTGTCTCAGCTACTTGCATTCCGTGCGAGGCAACCCCCCATCTCCAAAACCCACAAGAAGGGATCTCCTCCACATCAGATCCTTCTCAAGCTTCAAATCTCATTGACTTGCCTTGTAGACCAGATTTAAAGGGCTCATATGATTGGTCAGGCCCACCCAGATAATTTCCATATTTCAAGGTCAGCTGATTTGGGACCTAATTACATCCACAGTATCACTTCACAACCACACTAAATTAGTGTTTAATTGAATCACTGGATGAAGGTGAGTATACACCAGGTGCTGGGAATCTCGAAGGCCATCTCAGAATTCTATCTGAACTTGCTCCCCACCCCAGTTCCCTCTAACCCTTGCCTCCTTTTTAAAAAATAATTCTTATTTGATTTTCTAAATAAGCTGCTCTGGCTAACTTGCATACAAACCCAAAATAAAAGCTGAACTTTGTTTAGCTTTCCAACAATGCTGGTTAGGAGTTTCAGATTTCATATTTGTTCTGTAACTGACTAAGCACTAGACTACAAACAAAGCTTTTTCGTTTACATAATTTACCAGTCTAGTGGACCAAGGACAGTCATTTTAAATTAAAAATCTCCAACATCTAGCTGAATTTCAAATTTTTGGTTCAGTGAATCAGCTTCAAAAATAAATGGTTTTATAATGTTTAGTTATGGCACGATATTATGTCTACCCCAAAAGTAATAATATTTGTTAACATTTCTCTTTGAAATGTTTGCCCTAGCCTGCAATGCTTGCTAATTCACTTGCAGAGAATTGTGGAAGTCTTACATGATAAAGGCACACATATAAAGGGTTACTTTTCACTTACACAAGAAAGGGCAGGGCTTTAACACAGATAAATTTTAGATATGGTCATTTTACAAAGATCTACGTGGTCCTCCTTATGGGTAGGCATAATACTTCTCCCCTGAGGAAGTTTACACACCAGTAAAACAAAACATATACAAACGTGACTTAATCCAAGTTGTAAGGCTGTGTCATTCACTGAGAAAGTCTTAGAATTCAGTTAGACTATGAAGCCACACTCGAATGTGCCTTATATGTAGCAAAATCTCTCACTACCTAAAATAGCATTAAAAAGATATTAATTTTAGTAAGAGAAAAGGTATGAATTTCAGTAAGAGAAACTTTGGTTAAATTAAAAGCCAAGTGTTTTCCAATAGAAAGGAGATTTTAAATGAATATAGAAGAACTTTATGTTACATTAACTTTGCAAAATGTGTTTATACCTACTACCTCAATAGGTTCCCAATACAGCCTGGAGATAACCCACATTTGCTGAATAAAATGAGGCCACAGAATGTTTCTATCACAGAAAGTATGCAAGGCAAAATGGGAGAGCTGTAGTCAAGAGGATCTCCATACAGTGAAGAACCCTTTTACAAGCCATCTCTTACTCCTTCCAACTCCAGATGCTAGGATGTGCCTGAAAATCCTGTTTCGTCTAGGGCTTAACATGAATTGTTCCTGCACAGGCAATCACACTCTTACTAATTAGCTGAGGGCTTTGGCCCCTCATTCCTACATCTTGCCCAGTGCTTTCTGTTCTGCCTGGGTCCTCAGCCCTCGCTCTGTCTTTATGAACCCTGCAGCTCTGTGCAGCTGGCCTCCTTTCTCTAACGATTCTTTGAATCCTTAGCATTCTCCCCAAGATATGATTCTGTATTCATCTCACAGCTCCACATGTTGAAACTACAGGTAGGAGGACTGCTCATCGTTTCATCAGAGTAGGAAGGGAACTGAACAGAAACAAACAGTAAGATAAAGGATTGACAAGGGCACAGACCAGAGGCAAGTCCCTGAGAGGACCACTAGAATGCACATCTGGCAAGCATTTCTTTTCTCCCACAGATATGAACGCAATAATAAAAAATAGCAGTTGCATATGAGATATTTTAAAAATTCTTTTCAATTTAATGAACCTGCTTATTTTTCTACAGTTGTTTTTTGCCCTGTTATACAATGAAACGTAAGAGATTTTTGTTTTGAAATCTACTTGAAGACAGGCTAAGATTTCTCTTTTCCCTCACATTCACTCAATAAACATTTGCTTAGTTATTACGTGCCATGCACTGGGCTGAATGAAAGCTACATCAAGTATTATAAATGCTAGGATAGATATATAAAGATAAGATCTGTAAAGGGTACAGAAGGGACAACAGAAGTAGTCTTTTCTATCTGATGGGCAGAGCAAAGGCCTCAAAGTGCAGCCAATAATGACAATAGGGATGGAGGGAGGGAGGGAGGGAGGGAGGGAGGGAAGGAAGGAAGGAAGGAAGGAAGGAAGGAAGGAAGGAAGGAAGGAAGGAAGGAAGGAAGGAAGGAAGGAAGGAAGGAAGGAAAGGAGGGAGGGAGGGAGGGAGGGAGGGAGGGAGGAAGACCTTATGAGTTAGGCATGTTACAGCTTGGTGTTATAACACCAAGGTTAAGAGTTTGGATCCCTGTGCCAACCAGCCAGCCACCAAAAAAAAAAAAAAAAAGAGTTAGGCATTATTATTATTATCCCTTTTTTCTTCAGATAAGAAACTGAGCCACAAAGAAGCTAAGTAAAGGGCCAGCCCGTGGCTCACTCGGGAGAGTGCGGTATTGAGAACACCAAGGCCCTGGGTTCAAATCCCATATAGGGATGGCCGGTTGGCTCGCTGGCTGAGCGTGGTGCTGACAACACCAAGTCAAGGGTTAAGATCCCCTTACCGGTCATCTTTTAAAAAAAAAAAAGAAGAAGAAGCTAAGTAAAATGGTTAAGTGACAAGTAAAGGGGCTTATATACAAACTCAGGCAGCTTACTTAGATCAGAGTCCACATCTACAACATAGGTACTGTTTGAGGTTCAGCAGAGGAGTAGGTTATTGACAGTGGGTACAGGAAGGGGTAAGAGGGAGGGAGGACAGGTAGGGATGAAGTGTGTCCTGGAAAAAGGTAAAAGCATGACAGAAAGCAAAAACAGGGTGGCTCATTAAGAGCAAAGAAAAGTAAGTGAAAAAGCAAATTTACTACATAAGTGGAAGAGGTAAAAAGAAGGTAGCAAAAGATCAGGCTGTAGGAATAAGCCAGGGCAGATCACAAAACATGTTAGCCATGTTGAGGAGCTTGAACATTATCCTCTAGAGTGGGTTTGGCAAACTATAGCCTGCAAGGCAAACCCTGCTGGCTGCCTATATTTGTATGGCCTGCAAGCTAAGTACAGTTAGGTTTTTAAATGGTTGATGAAAATCAAAAGAACAGTTCATGATATACAAAAATTATATGAAGTTCAAACTTCAGTTTCCATAAATAAAAACGTTACAATGGCAGAGTGGAGTAGCTATAACAGAGACAATATGGCCTGCAAAGCCTGAACTATTTACTGTTATTATGGCCCTTTACAGAAAAACTTTGCTGAGCCCTGCTCTAGGTTACTGGGTGCCACTAAGGGTAGGATTAGACAAAGTGATAATATCATTACCAGCTTTATATTTTTACAAAGATTATTCAGGCTACAATGAGGAGAATGTACTGAAAGCAAAAAGGACTAGAAACAAGATCAGTTAGCAGACTGTGACTACTCTCAAGAAGTGATAGGATCAAAGCAGGAATCCATAGGAAAAGACAACATGAGAAACTGAGATTATATCAACAGGACTTGATAATCTACTGGATGCAAGAGAGAGTGGAGGGAAGAGCTAGAATGACCCAGGTGTTTGATTTGTCCTACCAGGAGGCCACCACCATGACCACCACCCAGAGTAACAAACATCACAGCAAGCCATCTCATTTATCCCTGTGCACTGATGCACTGTGCTTAGTGCTTTACCTCTCACTTAACCCTTACCATGAGGTAGGAATAATTAACCTTACTCTACAGAGGAGAAGACTACCACTGAACCTTATGCATGCGTTTTGGGAGTCCCCCGCTAAATTGGGGTTCCAGTACCAGACTGGCTAGCAACCCTACCCTAACGGGAAATAAAGGGGAGCTGTATGCAGGTGTTTACAGTGCACCTTCCATGGAATACTTCTTTTACCTGGTGGATAACCTAACATCTAGTTGTCCAGTCCACCACCAGGGGGGTCCCTTCCACAGTTAACTTGTTTATATCAGCAGGTACTCTTGGGGCTCTTGTCTGACCTGTGCTCAGTTTATGCCTGCCTGACCACCGCTCTGGTGCTGGGAGCCTAACCCTGTGTTCTCCCCAGTGTCCCAGGAAAACCCAGCCTTTAGAAACCCTTAGTTCTTCACATGGAAAACACAAATTAAATACACCACCACGTCAGGAAACAAGTTCAAAGATATTTTTTTACATACAGATCCTGGGCAAGGAAGGAGTAATGAGTCAGGTCCTCCATCCCCAGATCACATGAGGCAGGAATGAAGAGTAAGGCAGAGAGAGAAAAGGGTGTGGCAACCAGCAGCATAACCTCGTACAGATGGTCCCTTTCAATGGTTCAGCTTATGACTTTTGGACTTTATGATGGTGCAAAAGCAACAGGCATTCAGTAGAAGCCGTACTTCAACTACACAAATAACGACTCTGTTTTTTGCTTTCAGTATAGTATTCAATAAATTACATAAGACATTCAACACTTAATTATAAAATAGGCTTCATGTTAGATGATTTTGCCCAGCTATAGGCTAATGTAAGTGTTCTCAGCACATTTAAGGTAAGCTAGACTAAGCAGTGATGTTTGGTAGGTTAGGTGCATTAAATGCATTTTCAACTTTTGATAATTTCAATTTATGATGGGTTTTGGTGGACATAATCTCAAGTCGAGGAACATCTGCATAAGGGAATAGGGTATGGGTCACTTTAAGTTTTCTGGCAAATGCCTTTAAAGAAAGCAGCAGGAAAGCAGGGGTACCAGTTTCTAAGTTCCTATACCTGGCCACCAGCTTGAGCCATTTATTTGGGTGTGGTGCAGAACTAGAAGCTATGTCAAGGGTAACTGAGTCCTGCTTCTGGTGTAAGAAAGTTAAGCCTGTATTCAAAATGGATGCTGAGGCAATATAAAATTATAAGAATTCACTACACCAAGGTAACATAGCTAATCCATTTCAGAATTTATAACCTTAACTGCTCTGAGATCATATACGGAAAAGAAAAGCATGTTTGGACAAGAAGATGAGTTAAGTTTGGAAACAGGACTGAGGTCAGGAACCAAAGGCATATCAACATTTAAAGAGCTGTCAGGAAAAATAAAACCTGGTGGTCTCAATGTTCACATGACATAGGAAGAAAGAACATCAATGAATGTAGAATAAAAAAGGGTCCAAAGTACAGCTTAGCACCCTGCTCATTCTCAATGTTCAGATTTTAGGTTCACCCCTATTTCTATAATTTATATTTTTATTATACTGAATAACTTTAGTATCCCCAAGCCCATTTCAGGAGCTATTTCTAAGACCATCCATGATACTATGGTACTAAGGGACAAAAACACAGAATGAGATCAACTTGAAACCACTGAATTAAGGCTACATGCTGACTGTGAAAACGGTAAGATGGGTTATGGATTGTTGCTCGTGCTAATGTTTCATAAGAATCACCAGCCTGTGTGTGTGAGTCTGCATATGCTTAACAAATTTACAGTTTTGTTCTGACTACAGAAAGTAATTATTAAACAATAATTGTGTATAACTTCATATGAAATTATATAAAATGTATAAATATATTATTAATACTACATTTGGGAAAAAATAGAAAAGTACTACAAAGGAAATATAATCCCACCACTCTAAGAAAATCATTAATAAGTTTTGATATGTTACTTAACTGTCTTTCTTTCTATTCATATGACATAGGGTCAGCCTCATCTTTGAAGTAACAGCTACCATTTATTGAGTATGTACTCTGTCGCACTGTGCTACGTGCTCGGACATTCATGCCTCATTTAATGTCTAACAGCATATGAGGTTAAGGCCATTTTACAGAGGAAGACACTAAAGCATAGGCTAGTGAAGTGACTTGCTCACAGTCACTCACAAAGCCAGTCATGGATCAGGTACTTGATCTGGAATCTTCCTAATTTAAGACCCTGTTAGATGTATTATATTAGGATGGGGCTGGAAGAAAAAATTCAAATCATGTTGGGTTTTTTTTTTTACATGTTAAAAACATTTTCCCATGTCATTAAGTATTCATTTAAAAAATGAGTTTTTTTAGCTACATAGTTTTCTAAGCTATAATTTATTTTAACTAGTCCTCTATTGTTGGACCCCTGATTTCCACTTTCTACTCATATACATTAGAAAGAAAATAAACATACTTGGGGTGAGGGGTTAAGAGACACTTCAAATGAGTTGGAATCCTCGCTCAATTTTCCTAGCATTGTGTTCCTGGAAAACTTAGGTAAACTCTGAGTGTCACCTTCATCATATCTGATACAATTGCCTATTTCACTTCTTGATGGTGAGAAGGAAATAAGGCTATGCCTGTGAAGCACCCACTGTTGTCCGGTACATAAATCGCTCTTTGAAGACATACACCAGCTTCTTTACTGTTAATGTTATTGTTTTAAATTATGTTTTAATGAGCATTCTTGTATAGAGACATCTGTACATATCTTCTACTATTTTCTTAGGATATTTTCCTAGAAGTGATATGAAAGGTATTTAACACATACTGACAGTTTTCTCATCACAAAGGATATACTAATGTGTAATATTTGTTTATTTATTTGACAAATAAAATTGTATACATTTATCACATACAACATGTTTTGAAATATGTACATTCTGGAATGGCTAAATAAAGCTAATTAACATATGCATTACCCTCACATACCTATTTTTTTGTATGTGGTAAGAACACTTGAAATTTACTCTTTGCCATTTTCAAGAATACAATACATTGTTATTAACCATAGTCACCATGTTGAACATTAGATCTCTTGAACTTATATCTCCTTCCTAACTGAAATTTTAAACCCTTTGACCAACATCTCCCCACCACCACCACCCCACCAACCCCACCACCTGGAACCACCATTCTCTCTTCTTCTGAGTTCAATGTTTTTACATTCCATCATAAATGAGGTCATGCAGTATTTGTCTTTCTGTGCCTGGCTTATGTCACTTAACATGCCTTCCAGGTTTATCCACATTGTCACAAATGACAGTGTCATTCTTTTTAAATGCTTTCTAGTATTCTATTATATATATATATACCACATCTTCTTTATCCATTCATCCGCTGATGGGCACTTAGGTTGATTCCATACCTTGGCTATTGTGAATAGTGCTGCAATGAGCATGGGAGTGCAGATATCTCTGACACACTAATTTCACTTCCTTTGGATATCTTCCCAGGTATATACATCCAGACACGGAATCGCTGAATCATGTGGTAGATCTATTTTTAATTGTTTGAGGAACCTCCATACTGTTTTCCATAATGGCTGTACTAATTAAATTCTCACCAAGTGTGTACATGGTTCACTTTTCTCCTCATCCTCTCTGATACTTTAGTTTTTTTAGTAATAGTCATTCTGACAGGTGTGAGGTGACAGCTCATTGTTTTTCATTTGCATTTCTCTAATGATTAGTGGTGTTGAGCATTTTTTCATATACCTGTCAGCCATGTGTATACCTTCCTCTGAATATGTCTATTCAGATCCTTTGTCCACTTTTTAAATGGATTATTCGTTTTTAGTTTTTTGTTTTTGTTTTTTTTTTACTATCAAGTTCCATACATATTTTGGACATTAACCCCTTATCAGATGTATGGTTTGCAAATAGCTTCTCCCGTTCCATAGGTTGTCTCTTCACTCTGTTGTTTCTAGAAGTGTCGTAGTTTGATGTAATCCCATTTGTTTATTTTTGCTTTTGTTGCCTGTGCTTCCGATTCAAGAGATATACTAGTTTGAAAGGTAAGCAGCAGTATATGAAAGTACACCTTTCTCTAGACTCTCAATGAGTGCTACTAAAAAAACAAACAAAACTTTACTAATTTGGTTTTTTCAAAAGTAACTTATTATATTAATGGATTTTTTAAAATTATTATTAATAAGGGTGACTCTTTTTTCATGTTTATTGTCAGGAATGGCCTTTTCATGTCCTTTGTCCATTTTCCCTTTGGGTCTACCCTACATTAGAATCTCAAGATACCTAATGAAACCCATCCCTTAAAGCTGACCATTTGTTTACTTTGTTAGCAACTTGGTTAAGCAGGATTCATGACTCCAAGCAGAGAGATGAAATACACACACAAATAATTGTGCGTTCCAAGAGTACAAAATATCATTTACCTCACTGAAAAACCATGATTAGTCTACTTCACTGCCTGGGTTTTTTTCCTATATAATACACTATGGCAAAGAATGCTAAGTGATAACACATGTCCAAGATGGTAATAAAAATGTGCCAAGAGAGTTACAGAACATTATTTGAAACTCAGACCATTGTTTAGTCTGGCAGCTCTTGTGCTCTTTAATTATATGACAAAGGCCCCATCTGTATAGCAAACATTGTAATATATTCTGACCAATAACTGTCATCACATAAAATCAGAGGACTCTTGATATGGAAGAGCATTTGGTGTGAGACATAACAGATGAATTGAGAGTCTATGTTTAATGCCTCAAGTTACATTCCATTCACTTGGTCCTCAGGGAGTTGACTGAAAATGGGAGGTGCATGCAATTAATTCACAACAATGAACAACTATCAAGAGTAGGTAAACAACAACAGAAAACAATTTTCAGCACAAGTACTTTGTTAATTCTAAAAAGGTAAATTACCTTGGTAAATCACCAAAAGAAAGTTCAAACATTAAAATAGAATTGTGATGCTAAAACTTGCCAAATAGCATACTTTCAGACCAGAAGGTACACTGATCATATCAAGAGATTTTGTTTAGCTATTATTTCTAAAAGCTGATGGTTTTGCTGATTATAAAAACCAAATAAATAAAGGTTCCTGAATTAACTATATTATACACAGACCCAATCACCATACAAACACAGGATACAAGGGCACCATAGAAATGTTTTATTGCAAGACAATGTTATCTTCTCTTTTGCCACTGTTTTCAGTGCTGCACATTTAACACCATCAGAAGCAAAATAAATTTGTTTCACAAGTATAAAATAATCAAAAGGCATTAACTAATGAGTCAAAAATCAAAGAAGCCAACAAGAAAAGCTAGAAGATCCTACCAAGAAAAGATAAATGTGTCAGTCAAAATAAATATTTTCTACATTAATATTTTGGTCCAAGGGAACTGTCACCTTTACACATTCCTTAATAAACCAGTAAAATGAAGATGTTAATCTGATGTTCAGTAAACAAGGAATTTAAAGAATACACTTTTTAAATAGGGATAGTGATACCCATGGTGTCTGAAGAAAGGGAAAAATTATTTATTATGGTAAAGGATAAGTAGACTGCTTTCATGCCAGACCCTATGTGTGTATGAGAAACAAAGCGTTTCTCTGAAGGATCAATGTTTAGATGGCTAATGGCTTATGAAAGCTTCAGAAGGTTTGGGTTTTTACCAAAGCCAACATGATTGTCATGTTCACATTGGCAATGACATCCTCATCCTAGCACTGTCCAAGGGGAGATGAGTCCCATTTCTATTGGCACTCAGGCCATTTAGAGCTCTCACCTCCTCACTATAGCAGTTGGAAAAGCTCACTCATGTACTCGTGAATACAAAATTGTCTACACAAACCCCACAGAGAGGTTGCTATACACAACTGAGTCATTTCTTAACAATGACTGTTGAACTGAGGAGCCTGCTGCTGAACTAAGCCCAGTGCGTAACAGCTCAGAAGGACTGGAATCTAGCCCTGGAATTCATATCTCACTCTGACAACCCAGGCTAGACCTCCTGCAGTAAAATAGTTATGGTATTTGAGCATTTTCACAATGCTTTTACGTCATCTCCACAATGGCCACAGAGTTTGTGGAACAGTCTCTCGTTCTTCATAGTGGTTCAGGAAGCACAGAGCTCTTCCTCATGAAGAGCTAAGGAGGAAAAAAACCAGGGTCCTGTGGGCTGTACCCACTACTAGCCACTCCAGGGATCTGTCAAGCTCCACTAGGAAAGACATGGATAATCACTGCCCCAAACTATGTCTCAAAATGCATCAGTCTGAGCAAATAATGAGCAGGTGATAAAATATGGCCAAGGGCATAGTACACCTGAGGCTTAACCAACATTCTTGATATACATGTAGCAAGGAATCTGGACAACACCCACTTTAAGCAGGAGTTCAGGGAGAAAACAGAGGAACAATCCAACAGTATATAAAACCCTTAACCCATAAAAAACACTGTCCCTAAAGACTGGAAAACACAGGCCAAAACGCACGTCTAGGAAGAGTTCCAGGACAGACTGAGAGACTCAAACAGGTGAGTCTTTCTGTCCAATCTGAAAGAGGTAAAATTAATTAGTAAGTTCTAAACATGCTTAAATGATTTCTTCACAAGGAGAATAATCATGTCTTAATAATTTTTTAAATGCAAGTGCAAAAAGATGAACTCATAAAAATAATGACCACAATAATACCTAACATTTTTACTATTATCTTAAAGCACAAAAACGATAGTACCATATGACTGTATCTCCAAAGACTAGCTCCAAAGAAAAACATAAATAGCAGAGGCATTAGTACAGTGTTAGGCATTATTTTTACAAATATTCTAAAAAAGGAATATACTCATATATATAGTTTCCAATTACGCAAATAAGAACTCAATACCTTGATCTCCCAACACATTGACCTCATTACTACCAAACTCTTTTTTTAGCCCATCCTCCATCACCCAGTCTCCTAGAGAGTTTTATGACTACTAACAGCGCTACTTCAAAAATCTCACCTTCAGATATCTCAAAACACAACAGCACTTCCTAACCTTCCAGTTCAATTACCTCCTCCTGTTCACTGGATTCTAACTCCCTTGGGGATTACTGCAGGAGTGTATCCGCTAGAAGGCAAGGATGTCAGTCTAGTGAGTCACCACTTACCCTCCTACATCTTCAGTTCTACCCTTTCTAGGAGATCACGGGTAGGAAAACTTTCAGTAAAGGGCCAGAAGTAAATACTTTAAGCTTTACAGGCCATACATTCTCTTTCACAACCACTCAACTCTGTCATTATAATATAAACACAGGCAAACGCAATATATAAAAATTGGGCATGACTGTGTTCCAATAATATTTTATCTACAAAGCAGGTGGTAGGCTGGATCTGGCTGAGAAAGTCATAATTTACCAATCCCTGTACTAGAGCATTCACATTAACATAAAAACATCACTAAAATAGTGATCTTAAAAAAAAAAAAAAAAAAACAACTTCCTTGACCTCATATCTCCTTTCAGCCCCCATTTCTTAACTCTCTTTTACAGCAAGAACTCCTTTAGAGTTATTGATGTTCCGGGTCTCCATTTCATCATTTCTTCCTCAATCAACTCCACCAGGCTCTCGCCACATATGCCACTGAAAATCACCCTTAAAGAAGTTACTCCTCCTGTTACCAGTAATAATGGTTAATTTTCTGTCCTTATCATACTGACCCTCTTCACAGTATTTGACACTGTTGTTATTCTCTCTTTCTGAAAGTCCCTGAAAATTGGGGGCTTTTTGTTTTTTAAAAACTGCAGCAGCATTAGCACAGCTAATAAACTCCCTCACCTCAATCTTATGTGACACCTTCCCAAAGAGGCAATCTGTCTACCCTCTTGAAAATAGCCCACCCCAGCCCATTACACTCTCTGTTCTCTTACTTTGCTTCTTTGTTCTTCACAACACTTGTAACAAATGGAAAATATGTTTTTCAAATTTATTTCCTTGTTTATTGTCAATTACTCCCATTTAATAATAAGCTCCATGAAAGCCAGGACCTCGCCTGTTTTGTCCACCTCAGTGAACACAACCAGTTGTGGAGTGACTCAATGAATGAATAACAACTTTTCTTGCAAGTAGAAGAATGTCAAACTCATTCTGCTCTGAAGTTCCATGATTCTATGATGTAAATAAACTGTAAGATTTCAAGAGACTCAGAAGAAGAGAACAGTTAAAGTGAATTTTCTTATGGGCAAGTAAGGAAATACTTTATGAGAAAATGTGAGATAGCATTTTGTTAAAGATGATAATTGCTAGACTTCTTAAATACAGAAGAAAGGAACTGTGAATTATTGTTGATTGTCGATCCCAAATACCCAGGCAGCTCTGAAAGGCTTCAACTAAATGCTGGCTTGTGAGACAAGCATGTAGTGAGTGACAAGCCTGGGCACCATGTGGCCAGCATGTAGAGCTCTCTGCCAGGCTCTGGTTGCCACTACATGAGGAACACTGTCCCCGAACCCATGAAAGCCAGAGAAGAATAACCAAAATGACCAATCCTTTAGTGTGCTATGAGAACATGGATAAAAAGATTAAGTTGTTTCTGACAACAAAGATGAACAGTCTCAATGTACCCAGCTGAACACCATACAATACAGAGAGGCGATGAAATGTTTACCTAGTCACTGTGAACTTAGGGGAAATCTCTGTGATGGTGAGCAAGATAAGGAAAAAAATAAACAGAAGTATTTACTACCACCTATAGCAGCCAAAACTCACATAAGAATTTTTTTATATCCTGAAAACATAAAAAATGTCAAAGCAGATTTAGAGTAATTACTGTTGATTTTCCTTATGAATCAGTAAGAAAAATAGAATACCTTGGACCAAACTCCTAAACTTTGGTGTTCATCCATAATTCCATCAGAAAGAAAACTGGAGTGGAAGGAGAGAATTAATTTTATACTTACTCCATAAGTGCTTAAGTAAAGACTTAAATTAGTTCCTGTAGGAGATACAATTAAGTTATATCACAATTAACTAATGAGGAGAGATGTCAACTCTGTCACTGTGGTTTAAATCATAAGCCAAAACAGGGTTCAAAACCTAGGAGGATGGGAGAAGGAAGAGGTTAAACTGAACCAGGAACTAGAATCATACAATGAATGGAATAGCGCAAGGAGTGGCACAGTGAGATAAAAGAGAGAGATATGGGTACTAGAACCTGCTGAAGATGGTAGTGGGAAACAAAGGAGAATCATGCTTTGGTTTTATCCACATGACACTGAGGATAACTATGCCTTTACAAGTAAATGTGACACAATGAAACTTAAAACAGTTTGACTTTAAAGTCCATTGTGATATTCATCTGGGTTTCTATTAAAAAAAAAAAAAAAGAAGCGGCTCTGCTGGGTAGTACAAAGAACGATGAAACAGAAGGTCTGATTTCAAAGTCTGATGTTGTTTCAAATTTGTTGCGGGACTTGAGACACACAAATTCCCTCTGGGGCCTCATTTTCCTCGTGTGTAAAATGAAGACATTGGCCCAGTGTATTAATCATGTCTTCTTACGCTATAGTTTTGATGCTCTGACATCTTGGGGCCTTGCTAACCCTGGAGGGAATGCCCATCCCAGAACTAGCCAATTTCTAGAGACAGCAAACAAACTCACCTTTCAGCATGCCTTTTCTATGCAAACCAACCAATCCACAGCTCATATCCCTAACCACCTCTTTTATTGAGCTTTCACACTCTGGCCACTATTCCCCTGAGCTAATCACTCCAGGGCCACATACCAAATAAACAGGGAGAGCCCCTACATCCCACAGCCCATTGAAATTATTCAAATTAGCCAATCCTAAACCTACTTACCCCTGTCTTGCCTGTTCCTTCCCACAGAAACCACATTGAAAGGTCCTGTCCACATCTTCCTTCACACTTCCTGACTAACCCTGGTACTTCCCCACACTGCCCCCATGGAGTGGAGTGCCCCTTCCTCTTGGGTTATGTGAGTATAACAAACTATCTTTTCAATGACAGTCATCTCCTGATCTGTTGTCTTCACCACACCTGAATAATAATAAAATCTACATTTTAAAATACCCAGATGATCTCCAAAGTTCCATACAGATCTAAAATTCCCATATTTCTGCGTTCACATGAGTAAAGGGAAAAAAGGGCTCCATTAAGGCAGTAGTCAGCAAAATATTCTGAAAATGGTTAGAAAGTACATATTTTAGGCTTTGCCAGACATAGGGTCTCTGTCTTACACTGATCTCTCTGTAAGTTTTACAACTCTTTAAAAATGTAAACAACACTCTTACCTCACAGGGCACACAAAAATAGGCAGCAAGCCAGTTCGTCCTATGGGTCACAGTTTGCCAGTCCCTGCATTAGATGACAAGGAAAAGTCTACAGACCTTAAGATGCCTTACAAAACAGAGAAAGCTTTATTGAATCCAGACTCAAATTTAAAACCACTCTGCAATGCACTGTTTGTAAATGTGTACAATAAACTCTAAGTGGTTTCCTTGTAAAACTCACACCAAAAAAAAAAAAAAAACCCTGCTAAGTATTGATTTGACTGCAAACTCACATCTATGTTGAAAGAAAACAATGGGAAAATATCACCGTATTGAAATAACTATCCCAGCTAAAGTCCAGCAGACACAAACTCAACAGGTTCACAAATCAAGAAATCCATTGCAAGGACAACATAAATATATGTCCATTCTAACTATACTTATAAATTGAGGATTTCTCTAGAAACAGACAACATAAAATAAACACATCCAACTCTCAATTCTTCTTTTAGAACAGGAGGTGTTAACTTATTAAAGGCTTTCAAAGATAGTTAATAACCACTAGTAGTTGAACCAAGAAAAAGGAGTTTCCCAGGAAAAACAAAATGCTAAACTTTTCAAGAGTAAAATAAAATTTCATGCTTATAATTGGTAAAAGTATAACGTCAGAGGAAGAATACAAAATACCTCAACAAAGTTGACAATTAGGAAAATTTTGATTTAACTTCCAAATTCTTCTTTAAGTGATTTTTAAACACTTAAATAATTCATGTTGAACAAGTATGCAGCACTATAATCCTAAAATAAAGGCTGGGAAATAGCGGGTCAAAAAAACAGCTTTTGATTCAAGGGACTGACAAAAAGAGCAAAAACTCAAGATTTGCTCAGTGTTTTTTTTTTTTCCCCATTATTTTTATTTATTTGTTTGTTTGTTTGTTTGTTTGGGCCACAAAACAAGACTTAATACATTTAAAAAGACTAAGATCATAGAAAATACATTCTCTGACTACAATAACAGAAGGAAATTTAGAAAATTCACG
The DNA here is from genome assembly GCF_027409185.1 of Cynocephalus volans. Taxonomy (NCBI): domain Eukaryota; kingdom Metazoa; phylum Chordata; class Mammalia; order Dermoptera; family Cynocephalidae; genus Cynocephalus; species Cynocephalus volans. Next base: position 52,760,516 of record NC_084470.1, read on the forward strand.
AAGGTGTGGAAATTAAACAGCACTCTCCTAATTAAACAATGAGTTAAAAAGAAAAATCACAAGGAAATTAGAGAGTACTTTCAGATAAAAATAAAGCAGAACATATCAAAATTTACAGGATGCAGGGCTCATGCAGTGCTTAAAGGAAATTTTATATTTGTAAACACGTATATTAAAAATAAGAAGCATCTCAAATCAGTAATGTAAACTTCTAACTTAAGAAAATAGAAAAAGAAGAGCACACTAAACCAAAAGCAAATATAAGTAGGAAATAACAAAGATTATGACAGAAATATATGAAATTGGGAATTAAAAACAATAGAGAAAAATCAACAAAACCAAATGGCAATTCTTTAAACAGATCAACAAAATTTGCAAACCTTTATCTAGACTGACCAAGAAAAAAAGAGAGAAGATCAAAATTACTAAAATCAGAAATAAAGCAGAGGCATTATTACATTGTCATTAGAGTTTTTTGCAGTGGTAAGATTTAGTTTCTTTCTCTTTCTCATTTGCACTTTGGTTCTACCAGTAGATTTTGTTCTTTCTTATGTATTTGTGGCAGTGATTATTGTTTTTTGTGTATTTGTGGTAGTGATTATCATTTTTCGGATTCCAGATGCAGGACTTCCTTGAGGATTTCTTGCAGGGCTGGTCATGGGATGGTGAACTTCCACAGTTTTTTGTTTGTCTGGAAAAGTCTTCATTTCTGAATAACATCTTTGCTGGGTATAGTATTCTTGGCTGGCAGTTTCTTTCTTTAGCATTTTGAATATATCATCTCATTTTCTTCTGGCCTGTAGAGTTTCTGTTGAGAAGTCTGGTGTTAGTATGATGGGGGCTCCCTTATAGATGACATGACACTTTTCTTTTGCTCCTTTTAAGATTCTCTATCTTTCAGCTTTGCCAGTATGACTATAATGTGTCTTAGGAAGGGTCTCTATGGGTTGAATCTGTATGGGGATCTTTGAGCCTCCTGGATCTGAAGGCCCATGTCTCTCCCCATACCTCTGAACTTTTTCATTACTAACTCGTTGAATAGGTTTTCCATGCCTTTTCCTTTCTCCTTCCCTTCTAGAACACCCATAATTTGAATGTTTGTACACTTAAGGTTGTCTGCTAGGTCTCTTAAATTTTCTTCATTTAAAAAATTTTTTTTTCCTTTTTTTGTCCACCTGGGTTATTTCAAAAAGACTATCATCAAGGGCTGGCCCCGTGGCGCACTCGGGAGAGTGCAGCGCTTGGGAGCACAGCGGCACTCCTGCCGCGGGTTTGGATCCTATATAGGAATGGCCGGTGTGCTCACTGGCTGAGCGCGGTGCGGGAGACACCAAGCCAAGGGTTGCGATCCCCTTAACGGTCACAAAAAAAAAAGACTATCTTCAAGATCATAAATTCTTTCTTCTGCTTGTTCTAGCCTGCTGCTTAAGCTATCAGTTGTGTTTTTTACTTCGTTAAGTGAATCTTTCAGTTCCATGAATTCTGCTACATTCTTTTTTAAGGTATTAATCTCTTTGTAAATTTCTTCCTTCATATCCTGGATTATTTTTTCTTGTTTCAGTATGTTTTCTGAGTCTTATCATATCTCAGTGAGTTTCCTTAAGATTGTTGCTCAGAATTCCTTTTTAGTCATTTCAAGAGTTTCCTGCTCTACAGGGTTTGGTATTTAAGAATTACTGTATTCTCTTGGTGGTGTCATATTTTCTTGTGTTTTTGTATTTCTAGTCTCTCTATGTTGATGTCTGGTCATCCGGTAGAGCAGTTGCATCTTCTATTACTCTGGGTTGGGCTTTGAGGAAAGAGACATCCTCTTCTTTTTCCAGTCTCCACTGGTGACTCTCCTTTTGTCAATGCCCTTGAGTGTCTGGTGAGCCACCTGCATGGTGGCTTTGGTGGGCCCCCTGTGCAGAAGTGGTGTTTTCAGCATGCTCTCTTGCCTGCTTCCGGGTGGTGGGGGGCTGCCTAGGACCCTGGGCATTGCTCAGTGTTTTAAACACTTACTTTATCTCCTGAAATTCCTCTACTTTTACTTTATTCCATAGTTATTTTACTCATTGAGATTTCACCAGAGGAAATATTTTAGCTATATAAATTTAGCTAATTGAAGGGGGAAAAAAACTTAAATGGCTTATTTTAACAACAGGGAAGCATCTCAAACATCTGTGTCATCTTTGATGATTTGGGCTTTTACTTTTAACAAACTACAAAATGTAAATGAAAATATATCAGTATATGGCAAAGCCTATTTTATTTAGATTTATAAATTGAAAGGCAAATTCAAATGGAAGGCATCTTATAACTGGGATGTTGCTAATAGTTTCCACAATTTTTATCCAAAGTCAGTCCAAAAAGACTGCCCCACCATGCACTTTCTTTCTGCTATTGAAGAACTTTTTTTTCAATTCTTTGTAGGGTGCTAGAGCTCTGGTTTATATCAGTATCACCAAACATCTACCTTCTGTCAAGGGTTTACCTCTTCTAGAAACACTTCCTTTAATATTTCTTCCTCTAATCATAATGAAAAGGAAGAAGATAAAGAAGGGAAAGAAAGAGACAGAGGAAGAGACAAGAGGGGAGAGAGGAATAAAAAGGGGGGGGGGGAACTTACACAGCATTTTCTGTGGACCAGGTGCTAATATTACCCTTATTTCCCAAAGGAGAAAACTTAAGTGCAGACAGGTTAAGTAACTTAGCCAAGATCATACAGCTAGTTCTGTTAAAGTCCTTTAGATGCTACCATAATCTTCTGGACATGACTGTCTCTTTGAAATCATTACATTGTTTAATAAAAGCTTACATGTAAATGTCACCTCCATCAAATTATAAGCACCTTTAGGATGAGAACTTTATCTTATCATTTATCCTTGTCATCACTCAGTAGTTTCTGATTAGATATTTGATAAGTAAATGAATGAAAAGATGAACAAATGGACCAAAAACCAACGAGGGAAGTCAGTTGAAGTCTGGTGAGTGTAATGCCAGAAGTACTTTTCACTGAAGGCTGCACCACTGATTTGACTGTAAACTTCATCTAAGAAACTCCTAAAATTTCATTCCTCTAAAAAGCATCTTTATAAGTCTTGCCATAAAACAAATAGCTCTAAAATTTTCAAGCAAACCAAAATGTTACTAATATTGCTTAGATACAGAGCATAAACATTTTTTTTTGCAATTCAGAAAAAGAGCTAAATTTTGCTTCAAAAGGATTCAAAGAAGTTAAAATTTAATTTGTTTGCTGAGAAAGATTAGCTAAAAGCTAATTGGCCCTTAATGGAAGCAAGCTACTGGGATATCACTCCATCTGAGAGGAACAGTTTAGTGCAATCTACTGGAAAATTAAGAAGAGAGAAAAGGGCAGAGCTCAGGGGAGTTAACCCATTCCTCCTGACAGTAAAATCGCACCAATGTGACAAACAATTTAGCTTTCTGCTATACACTCAATAATAAACTAAATGCACCAGGGGCAGCAGCATTTTAAAAAAATAAAATCCCTATAATGTACAATGCAGATTTAATCATGCTCTTGTCCATTATTTGAAGGAGAACAATAAATTCTCAATGGTACTATGACTAAGCTTTTAAGGGCTTCTTATCCACTAAGAACCTATAAAATACAAATAAACACACACACAAAAATGCTTCAGTTGACATAGAATGGCTTAATGTTCTAACAATTTTTACTTGGTACTCTGAACTCAATACATATACAGAAGCAAAATTAAGATGCATGTCCTTCAAAGTACATGATGCTGATGCATCCAATTAATAAGTTAAATTTATAACAAATCGTACACGGTTATTTTTATATGTCTAGAAATCTATTTGCACAAAACGATTAAGGCATTGTACTCTTGATATACATTTCCAGTCAAGCATTTGGCCTAAAATTTCTTGCTACCAAGACACTGGGGAAGATCTCTAAGGTTAATGAGTTACTATTTTAGACACTTGCCAAAATTAGAGGTGGCACTCCTCAGCACTAGGCCTAATTTTGTATTGGTTACAGTAAGAAAATAAACATAGAACATTCACTAAATTTGGTAACAAATAAAAGCAAATAATAAAAACTAGAAATAGAACAAAAAATATCATCTGATCACAATGTAATTAAACTAGAAATTAATATCAAAGACAATTTTCATGTATCAGAATGGCAAAGATCATACATACACTAATTTGATACAGGTTTCACACCAATAGGCACTGTCATACAAAGGTGGTGAAGAGAAAACAGGCACAACTTAGATTGGAAGCAATTTGGCAACATCTTTCTAAATTACAAATGCTTAGACCAGTGGTTTTCAAATTTGTTCACATATTTAATCATCTGGGAGAGCTTCAACAATTACTGATGCCAGTGTCCAGCCCTAGAGATTGTGTGGTTTAATTGGCCTGGGATATGGCCTGAGCTTTAGAATTTTTAAAAGAGGTGCAGATGGTATAGACAGCATGCTACCATCTATGTGAAAAATAATACACATAGACAAACTAGTAACAGAAGCTATCTCTTTGGAGGAAGACTTACTTTTCTCTATATACACTTCCAAATACTAAAGTTTGGAACATAAATTATTTGAAAAATAAGTTCAAAAAGTTAAAATAAAATATAAAATCAATCTGGTCATTTCATTTCCCAGGCAAACAAAATTTTTACCAGTTAACATTTAAAGGGGCACAAGCGAACTTTTTGGAATGACAGCAATACTCATTATCTGGATTGTGCTAATGGTTACACAATTGCATGCGTTTGTCAAAACTCACAGAAAACTATATACCTAAAATGAGTGAATTTTACTATATGTAAATTATACCTTAAAAAACCTAAAGTTTAAAAAAAAAAAAGCTTACATGATACCCTGACCTCTTGAACAATGTTGGTAGAAATGTAAATTGGTACAACCACTTTGGAAAACTTCTTGATGGTATCTATTGGATCTTTGTGAACACAAGCCCTGTGACCCAGCACTTCCCCTCCTGCATGGGCACCCAATGGAGGCACATAGATGGATTCACCAAGGAGTACACGTGGGAATATTCGAGGCTATACTATGCATGATAGCAAAAAATTGGAACAAGCCAGACACTGTTACAAGTAAAATGGATTAGCAGACTGTGGTGTATCTGTGCAATGGAAAGCCAGGCAAGAGACGATTTAGTTTGAAGAGTAGCATTTCCAAGACCAAGAAACTGACAGCAAAGAGCATGAGCAGAAAAAGATATACAAATGGTCCTTGACCACATGAAGAGATCTTCAAACTCACTCAGGATAAGAGAAATCGAAATGTAAATTACACTGAAATAACCCTATCTCACCTCTCGCACTGACAACATTCCAAAGTTTAACAACAAATTTTGGTGGGAAGGCTATAGAGAACTAGGCATCCTCATACATGTCCTTTGGAAATGCAAAATGATAAACCCCCAGACAGGTAATTTGTCTGTATCAAAAAAATATAATGTATTTATCCTTTGATACAACACCATTTCTAGGAATCATCCTACAAGATGTACACACATGTGCACAAAATGATATTTGTATAAGATTATTCATTGTTTGTAGTATCAAAAATTAGAAACAACTTGGGTCTATCCATTAGAAACTAATTAGATAACTTATGATATATCCACACAATGGAAGATCTTACCACTGTAAAACACAATATGGAAGCTCTCTACGTATTAATATAAAAGGAAATCTTGGGGATATACTGCTAAGCGAAAAGAACCAAGGGGCAGAAAAACATATATAACATACTATTTGTGTGTAAAAGTGAGAAACGAAAAAATACATATCCACATTAGCTTGCATCTGGACACAGAATGAACAAAAGTACTTAACCGTAGAGAATGATAGGAAGATGAGGGGAGAACAGAGTGGACAGGGAAAGGAATAAGACTTCTCAATATCTTTTTGATATTGTTCTTTTTTTCCCATTAAAAACTCATAACCATTCCAAAATGTTGCACTTAAAGCATGTTTTTAAAAATCCAGTTAGGGAAATAAAAACAAACTCCAAAGTCTAATTACTTATTATTTTTCCCTCCCCCATCCCTTCTCTCAAGGTGTGTGAATGAACTTTGCAAGTTACACACGGGTTACTAGGACTTCCCTTTAAAGTGTGGGGGGGGAGTGGGGAATGGGGGTGTAAATGGCCTTTAATGCTTTGCTCTTGACTGCTGGAGCCACAGCCAAAACTGGCATAAGGCAAGTCTTATTTTAACACCCTGTTTCTCGAGAAAGGCAAACAGAACAGCATCCAGAAAGAGACCCCAAGTAAAGCAAAGGTAGCACTTAAATGGGGGGAAGGGAAGGGAGTATGATAAATAAGTGATTTCAGTTAACAAAACGAATTAGATATTTTTGTATGTCAGTATTCAAACTTTATCTCGCCCTTTTAAACTGCTACATAGTGTTCTATATTATGGCTATAAAATAATTTAATACTTTGCTTATATAAAAGTATATAAACTACACAAAATTTTCTCATTTTAAAATTATCTGCCTCAGTAGAAATCTTTGTGCATATGTGAGGTTTTCTTTCGAACAGATTCTTAGAAGTAGAACTGAAGGTTGAAGATCACTGTTCACATTTTAATTAAATATAGTGAGTAAACATTAAAAGAGATTCAATATTATCAGTACGTTTGGCAAAGATATTGTCAAGAGTATGAACAAATACTGACATGAAAAGATCTCCAAATCATTTTGATAAGTGGAAAAGCAAATTTCATGAATATAGAATAATACTATTCATGATTTTTTTAAAAATCAACCACCACAAAACAAAGCTATTTATTTCAGTATACATATTGAATTTCAGTACCTAGAAAAAGTTCAGGAATGACATACCCCCCGGGGAAGAGACCTGTGAGGCAGTGGGGATGGGAGATGAGAAGCCAAGGGGACCTCTTGATTTTATTGTTAGAATTTAAGGCAAAGACAATATATTCAAATATTATTTGTTGAAATTAAAACAAAAAGTTATAAAAATTAGTCCACTGAATTCTGCTTATAAACTTTAAAAAAAATTTTTTTTTCTTTTAATGTAGCATATTGCACATATTAGTGGTGTATAAAGTTGACTATCCATAGTCATGTATAATATGTGATGGTCAAATCAGCATAGTTAGTAATTATTCTTGTGGTTAAGGCAATGTAAACTCTTTTTAAAAAAAACTAGAGTAAACCGACTTCTAAACCTAGTCTCTAATCATTTTTAAAATAAAAAGGTTCTATGAAGGCCACTGATTATTTGTTTCTACTTCTCTAGGTTTTTGCTCCTCAATGTAAGGGAATTCAGCTGAATTTCATATAGAGTTGGAAGAAGGGAAAGGAGTCTAGAAACCATGCCACATGAATGAGCTAATGTCAACACAAAAAAAGTAAATGCAATCTATTCAATCTAATGAAACGATAATATTAGTATACAGTATTAGTACTTGATGTCAAAGGACCAGGAAAGAAACATCCATCTGAATTTTTATTCAACTTCTAATACATATTCACTCTTTAGAATTAAACTTCTTTAAGAAAACAGAATGGTGCCTTCTGAGTGATAAATATGGAAGACTCATTGGTCAGACTTTCTAAAAGGCTATAGAAACAAAGAGCTTCACACTGGCAAAGATAAAAAGAGTATTAGTTCAGTGCTCCCCAAATTCTTTCACAACATGGCACAGAGAGTACAGGGTAATATTTGCACAGGACACTTTGGAAGGAATGAGTACGGTAACCAGCCTGAGTTACTACAGACCCAGCAATGTGGATGACCCAAAGACCGAAAGTACCTTGACACCCATGTGACTCAGTCACAGCACACCCGTGTGCCCTGGCACATCCACTGGGGAGAGTGTTTTGGTTCAGCTTTTCACTCAATATGGAATCTGTCTTAAAACAGCCTTTCTTGTTTGCTAGTAATAGCAGCGATGGTGGCTCATAATAGCACAGTACTTTCTGTGATTGGACAGCAGATCAGATGAAATCCAAGTGGTTGGGACTACATGATTTAGTTCTTTGTTAAAGACCAGCTGGCAACTCTCAAGGTGCACTGCACCTACAAATGGTATTCAAACTCCAAAAGGTCCTCAGGCATCACTGTACATAAAAACTAGTTTTCTTATTTGAAAGCAAGGAAGACCTCTTTCTTTCTTCACCTTCTGTGGACCTGGCTGTTCTCAGACAAACTGTTCTTTATGAGACTAAAAACAACCCAGCAACTAGTTCTAAAGAAATCCAGCATCATCATATTCAGGACTTTCCATAAAGACAAAAGCTCTTCACTACACAAAAAAATGTCAACTAAATAAAACGGTAACAAGTAATAGTCAATAGATACTATCAGGATTTAACAAACTGTCCAATATAATATGGGGCACCAATTGGCATTTTTAAAGCACATGTATGTATTAATTTTTTCTCTTTCAAGAATTTATCATTTTAAAGCATAATGCACTCCACAATATGCAAACTCCAATAAGGAACAAAAATATGAGAACAGGAGCCAAAACAGCATAAATGACAGATATTACAAACCATGAAACATGAAAATTTACCACCTTGGCAGCTCCAACATTGGTCTTTTAGAATCTCATCATCTTTAACAACATTTTCGGAACACATAAAATTCATTTTATAGATGAAAAACAAGAAATAAAAATTTGAACTTATAGCACCTGGTAAAAGTTGAGTTGTGTTCAGTCATCGCAACTAGCAGTTTTAGAGCATACGCTGGTACTGGGTCAGGCTCCATGAGAATGTGCTCATACCTGAAACAATAGAGACATTTAAAAAATACTCAGTAGTTTCCCTCATTTAAATGCTCTTCTGAACAATAAAAACAATACATCAGGAGTGCAAACATCTAAAAAAAAAAAAAAAGTAGATACTGAAATAAACTTATCAGCTATAGGACCCGCCAGGTTATTTAAACTCATGAAGCTTCAAACAGCTTCACTTGCCAGTGGTGATGATGATACTGACCTACCTCATAGAATATTGTCAGTAAAATTCACTGAGATAATCCATATAAAACAATTAGTACTGAGGTAGACATATAGTTGGAGATCAATAACCAGAAGGCATTTGTGTTGGGGGTCTCCAAGACCACCCTCACACTCGGATACTCACTAGAGGACTCATGGGACTCAGCATAGAGTTGTATTCATGGCCAAGATGTAGCATAGGAGCATAGTAATGACGCGGCTGAATCATAAGAGAAAAAGACATAGGCAGAAGACTGGAGGAATACATGGGCAGGTTTCCTAATGATCTCTCCCTTCCACGTGGGGTCACTCACAACACACTCTTTCCCAGCAATGAAATTCAGCTCATATATGTGATGTTTCTACCCAGGAAAGCCCATTAGACACTCAGGGACCAAGGTTTTTATTTGGGGCTAGTCATGTTGGCAACCTCTAACATGTATCAAAATTTCAGACTCCCAGAAGGAAAGCAAGTGTTCAGCATGGACCAGACTGTTTGCACAGTCTAGGCACAGTGAGGGTAAGGGTTGACTAACAGCACTCTGAGAACCAGATTCCAAGATGCCCAGCCAATGGCCAACCATGCAAGCAGGACTTTTTAAGGACAACAGTCTCAGGCCTGCTATACTAACTCTTTTCTGCACAGCATTCTTAATACTTTAAAATCCCAAATTAAACTATTACCAAAGAGAATCAAACTCAAAATGTCTTTATCAAAAGTTTCCACAAAAAAATCAAGACTGTTCTCCCATGTTATTTCCTAGGCAGAGACTGGATTGCATATTATGTCTTACCTATTTAGGTTCAACTACCCAGTATACAGCACTGTGTAGATGTTCAAATGAACGAAAGAATGATAAATAAATAAATGAAGTAACCAATCACCTTTTTGACAATTCTCAGGAACAGCCAACAACTAAGAAGGGAGAAAAATATCTCTAAAAATCCAAAATGGGTTTTAAAAAATCTATGATATGAAACAGATGCTTTTCATCTAGAGAACAGGGCCCCAGTCTCCTACCCAGAGCTTATTTACTTTCATTTTGGAATTCATTATATAACAAACTTAATTATATAGCCTCTATGCCCACTGCCATTAAAAAGGTGGCAAGTAAGGGGAGGAGAGGGACTATTAAAGGAAGCAACGTGAGAATTACAAGAAATGGGTCTTGAAAGCATAGGAAAAACAAAAGAAAGCAACCCCAAGAATTTGAAGCAGAGAGCAGTCTGGGGAGCATTTAACACAGAGTGAGAAGTTGCTTATACCTCAGAGGGGCCTGAGGGCCACTACATACGATAATGTGCAAAATGGGGATAGTGAGTCAAGAAAATGTCAGCTTGGGTACAGTGTTTTGTTTAAGGAGCCAGGAAGTGTGATATGTTAGAAAGTTTGCTTAAATTTTTAAATTACAGCAACTAAAAGATTTTTTCATGTATGACAAAGATAAAAGACAAAATACTAATCACTTATAATAACATAATAACTAAAATGTTAATAAACCAAAGACAGCAATATGTTTTCAAAAAAAGACACAGCACAACCAAGAGTAATTTCATGAATGGAAAAAATCAACATTAGAAAAATCAGTTAATATATTTCATCATATGAATAAAACAAAAATCAAGTAAACATCTTCAGAGGTGATAAAAATAAAATCCAATATTTGATAATATTTAACATCCAATTCAAATTTTGTTTAAAAAGGAACAACTTAGCACACCAGAGGGAGATCATTAGTTCCTTTTTGTAAGTATTCCTATGGAAATAAAAAAACTTTTATCATCCTAAATCAGGGGTACCCAAGAATACTCTCAGGTTCAATGATTTGCTAGAAGGACTCACAGAACTCAGAAAACCTGTTATACTCCCAATAATGGTTTATTACAGTGAAAGGACACAGATTAAAATCAGCAAAGATAAAAAGTGCATAGGGCAGAGCCCAGGAGAGATCAGGCACAAGCTTCCAGTTGTCATCTGCTAGTGGAGTTGTACAGATCATGCTTAATCTCCATAGTGACAATGTGCAACAACACATGTGAAGTACTGCCAACCAGAGAAGCTCACCTGAGTCTTCATGTCCAGGGTTTTTATTGGAGGTCAGTCACGTAGGCATGGAGCCCCTGGTTGGCTGACCTTACTCAGTCCCCAGCCCTCTAGAGGTCAAGCTGATACGCTGTGGCCCAAGGCCCCCACCATAATTCACAACATTAGCATAAATGAGCTGGCATGGCTCAAGGCCCCAGGTATACAAAGACACTCTTGTCAGATAGTATATTCCAAGGCTAGGTAGTTATCTCCCAGGAGGCAGTCAAGCGCCAGTTTCTTTGGAATGTACAGGGTTGGAACACACCACACCTGCTTTAAAGCACACATCCCTAATAGGGAAACTGAGAGGCACTGCCATTAACGTAAGAAATAAGAGAAGAATGCCCTCTTCCACTGCTTACCAGTATTTGGAAATTGTAGGCCAAGGAGTCTGACATTGAATTGAAGATGAGAAAACTTCTGATGAGTCATTCACGTACCCTAAATAATTGGCTCCGTTTGCCCCCACTTCCAGACATACTTGAATCACTGAGGGAAGGAGCCACAAGCCTATGAATTTTTACAAAAGCTTCCCAAGTGGTCTTACTCACATGCTTGTGTGGAAAGCACAGGAGCAAATATGGTCAAATATTTAGAAACACAATGTGGGGGAGAAAAACATTCTCAACAGAACTGAAAAATGTATTTCGAAATAGAGTTAACAAAAAACATGTATAATCTACATTTTTTAAAGAAAACACTGTTGAAACTTCACTGGCTGAAATAAAAGTGTTGAGTTTATCTAGCCATGAAACAGGAGGGAAGGATGAAGCTTGTACTAACATGTGCATGAGAATTTTCCCAAAGAATACTGTTTTATCTTCCTCCCATTAGGAAAAAAGGGTAAAATTCATAATGGATATGTTTAGAATACAAATACTGAAAATATTTTAGTTTGATCAAAGATAGGTTTGTAATGATTAGCAAGATCTAGCAAAAAGTATGCTGTGATTTATTAACCTTGTCTTCTGAAGCGAGATAAAGCAGCTAAGTTGATAGTAACTGGATCCTGCACTCCTCTGAATGCAACTTAGCAGGAAAAAAAAATAGTGATGAGCCCTGACTCTTGAAATGTCCTAGAAGGAGACTGACCAGTGAAGAGCTGGCCAACATAAATAGGAGCTGGAGAAGAGCACTCCAAGTGCTCTAAGCCTGGCCATCGATTGAGATTACTGATTTAATAGCGCCACATCCAGATAGTGTCCCTGGACCCCACCCTTCTACCTCTAGGATCCTCTCTAACTAAGGGGTCTTTGTTAGGGGCAAAAGCAGCTGAAACCCAGGCAGGAAAAACCAGTAATACTAAATTCACACCCATCCCAAAGGAGAGAAAACCCCTAAAAATCACATTTTCAAGACTCAAGGCAAGGTGAAGACAAGATAGTCCATGCCTCTTCATTCTTCATTCCCAGTCCTAGTATAAATAAATCTCTGTCTTATCAAGTGCCTGGTGTAACCAGTGCCCAATTAGGTGGGCTGGGAGAAAAATGAAACAGGCTATCTAAATAACTCTGGATTACTGTGAGAAGCTATTCTGAGGGATGCAAGCAAAGAATTGGCCAAGAGGTGCTGAGTTCACCGTATCACAGAGGCCCACTCTGCAAAAATTAAGCCACGAACTCACATTTCCATCTCAATGGAGTATACTCTGAGAATTTCGTGGGGGGGAAGAGAATATTCCAAAATATCCAAGAAAATTTAGGGTGAAATACAATGAGGAAGATGCTGCTAAATGAAAAGCTAAAGTACATTATAGAACCACAATAATTATTAAGTATAGGGTGGGATCAAGAATACACATATAAATCAAAAGGAAGATGATACTTGACAGTAGACAGGAAAGTATAATCTTAAAAAGGGAATTAGACCAAATGGTCAGACCATAACTTATAACAATGTATCTCCAACAAATTAAAATTTTAAGTGAAAATTTTTTACTTCATTAGAATATTAAAATGAGTAAATATTTACATATTCTTGGATGAAAAGGCCTCTTTAGCATAACAAATGTGAAATGAATAAGAAAAATATGTATAACATTAAAGTTTTTTAAAATTAAATATTTCCCAATGGCAAAACCACAATAAACAAACCAAATGAGGAAAAAATTATTTGCAGAATTTTGGTAAACACAAAGAGTTAATATTCTTACTAATATAAAGAGCTATTACAAATCAATAAATGTATCTCTAGAAAAACAAGACAAAATTCACCTAAGAAGAACATAAATGGCCAAGAAGTAAAGAGGAAAATAGTATACTTCATTAAAATCTGAAAGAATGCAAGTCAGAGCTAACAAGTGCATAAAGAAAAGTTGGAAATATGCACTGCTCTTTGAAAAAAAATTTGGCAAAACATATCAAATGCCTTTAAAACATATATAAATTTTGGTACAGCAACTCTACCCCTAGAGATTCAACAAAAGGGAATAAGGATGTACCCAAAGATGCAGCTATAAAAATGGTCTTTGCAGCATCATATACAATAGTGAACTACTAGAAAAATCCTACATGTTCAGTGACTGGGAATTGTTTAAATGATTTTCAGTACATCCATAAAGGTAGGCATAGATTAAAAGTAGATTAACAAGACAGCCAATAAAATAGTGTTATATATGTATCGATACAGAGACATAGACATTAACAATATGATGCCTGGGAGTAGGGGGAAGAGATGGGGTCCAAGCAGGAAATTTCAGGAAGTACTAAGTAAATGTCACCAGGATTGGAGAAACCATCTAGGGGAACAGGAAGATATTAATTTGAAATGGTAGGCAAGAGGCAAAACACTCAGAGTCTTGAACAGCTGGGTAAATACTGTTAAGGCTATATTCTACAGTCTATAGATTAAAAGGCTTCTGAGCAAGAGAATGATATGAGGAAAGCAATATATTAAGATACAAATCTGACAGAGTGCAAGATGGATGAGGCTTGAAGAGATTAGAGGAAAGAGATATGCTGGATTTAGATAAAGAGAAGGCTGCCAAACAGCAAAGGCGTTGAGGTAAAATCTACTTTTCAAGAAGGCTGAGAACTTTCCCATGGACTGCTGTGAGAAAAAGGTAGAAAACCTACACTTTTTAGTATTTTCTGTACAGTTACTTCCAACATTTGACCTAGATGTCATCTTGAATCAATTTCAAAACCTTATGAGATAGGGTATAAACCAAACAGTTATCTTGAGGACTTCCCCGTCCTGTAGTTTTCATGTGCATCAAGTTCTATGGGATTCTCTAGCATTTTGCATGGATGCATAGATATTTAAGTAAATTAATAGTTAAATGGATACTTAAGTGGATGGAGAAAAGGTCAGGTGGGAGAACCAAGATATTTTTATATGTACACATGTGTGTGTGTGTGTGTGTGTGTATTTATATATATTTCCTAAGTAAGAGAAAGATAGGTACAACTTCAAAATAAGTGTTAAATATAATTCCAGATATTAAGCCCTCTTCAATCAGATAAATAGCAAATTTTCATTATGAAAGCCTGTAAAGACTTCAATAAAGCAACACTCAATGTTTACAAAATATATCCAAAGAACTGGACTGGTAGAATTATCCTCATTCAAAGGGATCAAAGAATTTATCTTTATGTTGTATTACTAACTCTAACTCTCAAATTATCCCAACTTAAATTCCTGTAGGTTGTACCTCTTGGGGGAAAAAAAGTCACTGTACCTAAATGCACCAATTTAGGTAAAGATGCAAAACATTACAAAAGGATGAAGTAAAGGGGGGAAAGTAGAATATTATGATGCTTCTTTCTGATGCAAAAATATCTGCAAAAAAAGGAAAAGTCAAAAATAAAATACTTCTTTCTATTCTAATTCCCATCAAAGAAGGTCAAGTTCATACCTATTTTAACATAAAATGCTTGTGGCTAAGGAAGACAAAGAAGCAACACAGAACCATCCAGATGTCCTTTGAAACACAAGCACAGAAATTAGTCAAACTCATTATTTTTACTGGACATTATTCCTAAGACAGCTAAACAATGCTACAGTATGTTACCAATAATGAAATCCATCTATAAACTCCAATTTTAAAAGGAAATACAATTCTCATTTGTAAGGAATATATTCCTTTGTCATATGCTAAAAAACAAAGCCTTAATAATTTACGGCCCTGATTATTTCACGGGTCACAAGAGAATTACAAAAAAGAAAAGCTATACTCATTTTCCCCAGGAGAGAAATATTGAATGCCATACTGTCATAAAAATATCATAAGCACATTTGTATCAGTATGATCTGTTTTCAGCACAAAACACTCAAAGCTAAAAAGAAAATATGAAACTAAAATGCATGTTGGCAAAACGTTCCAGTCTACCAAAGGCAAACAGTATAGCAAACTTTTCCCATGACTCACTACATCACTTAAGCCCTTCCGACTGTCTGATCTCAAGCAGCCCCTCCCTCATTCCCCTACCACTCTTCTCTCCTCTTACACTGTTTTTTGTTGTTGTTGTTGTTGTTGTTTCTTCACAGTACTAAGTAATTGAAATCATCTCATGTATCTGTTTATTACTTTGCCTCACCTACTGGAATGTAAGCTCACTGAGGGGTTAGGGTTAGGTAGCCCAAGTACCTGGCACATGGATTTCACTCAATATATATTTATGGAAGGAAGGAAAGAAGGAAGGGAGGAAGGAGGAAAGGGAGGAGGGAGGGAGGGAAGAAGAAAGGAAGGGTCTTAAACTGCACATGCACAATCACAAAATGTAGTACAAATTATTTACATTTGTAGGAATACTAAAAATTTTCTCCTCCCCAGAATAGCAATGGTTTGTTTCCTGACTGCAGGATTTAGTCCCACTTAACATTTGTTAAATACTGAAAGAGAATGTCCTCGCCTTATGTAACCAGATCTCAGAGAAAAATGTTCAAATAGCATCAGACCACTTTCAGTACTATTTCATTGATGATGACTTTGATTTTAAACTTCTGAGAGGTGCTTATTTTAATTAATAAGGTCAATTTGGGCTTAAGTTCTATTAAATACTGCGTCTTCTCTTCTGCATAAACCCTTAAAATTAAATCCTGTCTCTCAGCTGAATAAAAATCATGGTAATTTTATGAGTATGTGTGGTATCTTTCTTCCCAGAAGAGAAAAAAACGTTCTCATTAATCATACAGATAACTCAGTTATGGTACTGGCATTCCAACTATCTTTAAGAAAGGAGGAAAAACTGAAAGAAGGAACAGGAGAAGGAGGAAGTGAGGGCATACGCACCTAGTTAATGGCAAGTCCAAGGTTTGAATCCAAATACATGAGCTACAAGATAAAGATTACCAATGGCCAACATCACCAACATTAATAAGCAAAGAGTTTCCTCAAGCTGGTGGCAGAAGAAGTCAGAGAGATTCCAAGCACTGGGGGGATTTGACAGTTGCCAGAGTAAAGATGGAGGGGGTACACGAGAAGAAACATGGGCATCTAAACGAACATTACAGCAACACAGATATGGGTACTTTGGTCCTACAACTGCAAAATGGGTTGAACAACAGCCTCCAAGAAGATATGTTCAAGTCCTAACACTCAAAGCCTGTGAATGTGACCTTATTTGGAAAAAGGGCTTTGAAAATGACTTAAGGATCTCAAGATCATCCTGGATTTAGGATGGGACCTAAATGCAATGACAGGTGTCCTCATAAGTGAAAGGCAGAGGGAAATCTGAGACACAGAGACAGGGGAGAAAGCCATGTGAAGATAGAGGTATAGATTGGAGTGATGCTGCCATAAACCCAGCATGACTGGCAGCCATCAGAAGCTAGGACAGAGGCATGGAAGGGATTTTCCCTCAAAGCTTCTCAAAGGAACCAACCTCACCAACACCTTCATTTCAGACTTCTAGCCTCCTGAACTGTTAAAGAATAAATTTCTGTTGTTTTAAGCCAGTTGGTTTGTGGTACTTTGTTACAGGAGCTCTAGGAAACTAATGCAAACCACAAGAAACTAAATTCTGCTAACAACCTGAATGAGCTTGGAAGCAGATTTCTCCCCAGAGACTCTATCCAGGACTCAGCACAGGAGATGCTTCATTTCAGCTGTGTGAGAACCTGAGCAGAGAACCAGTCACACTGAGTCAAACTTCTGACCTACAGAGATGTGACCCAACAAATGGGTGCTGATTTAAGTCACTAAGCTCATAGTAATTTGTTATGCATCAATAGAAAACTAATAGAATATTTATAGTTTAATTTTCTTGTGTTATTACATTATTCAATACTTACAATACAAAGTTATACAAAAGTTTTGATGCTGAGCATCCTTTTCTTGTTCCTCACCTTCATAAAAATGTCCTTAATTAAGGAGTATTTCCAAAATTGTGATGGAAGGACCACTAGAGTTCTGGCAAATGTTAATAGGTAGGCCATGCAAAATAGTGTCTTAAGGTCATAAAATGTCGAGAAACCCTGAGTATTAGAAAGTTAAATGGGTGAGATATGAAACTCAAAAACAAAACAGTTTCAGGAAGAGCACATTCCCTCCAGATTTATCAACATCATGTATGCCCACAGTTTAAGAAAGGAGGCATCGATGTTAATATTTAAGGAAACATTTTTACTTATACAACCTCCAAGTTTGTTCATTTAAAAGAATCTCTGAGGGGCTGGCCAGTTAGCTCAGTTGGTTAGACTACAGTGCTGATGACACCAAGGTCCAGGGTTTGATCTCTGTCCTGCCCAGCTGCCCCCCAAAAAAACAATTTCTGAAATTTTTGGCTCTGTCAGAGAGAAAGTTCCACAAAGGCAGAGGCTGTGCCTATCTTGGTCATTAATATTCCCTACAACTAGAAATACAGCTGTGAAATAAGATGTATTTAGTATTAGGTAAGTAAATGGGCTGATGAAGAGAGAAAACATTCTCTCCCCGGCTTATTTCACATAACTCTCACATGTAGTTTCTGCTGGAAACAAGCTGGCCTGCTTATTGCCTCATGTTCTGCCTCTTCCATACCTTTGCTTACCCCATTCTTGACATTCCTTTTCTATTCAGTCACACCCAATTTCAAAGTCTACTCAAAAACCATCTCCCTATAAATGGTATTACAATTCACAAAGAGTAAGCACTACACGAATACTTACAACTAAAGTTTACTTTTTAGAAAGTAAAGCATGCACACTGAGAAGAGGTCGTGGCTCTTTGGCATTAACTCATTAACTTATAGAGTAAGCAATTCACTCATGATATTTATGGCAGATGTTGTGATGGTTAATTTTATGGTCAACTTGACTGGGATATGGGATGTCCAGGCATTTGATCAAATATTATTCTGGGTGTATCTGTGAGGGTGTTTCTGGATGAGATTAACATCAAAATCAGTACACTGAGTAAAGCAGCTGGCCCTCCCTGATGTGGGTGGGCCTAATCCAATAACTAAGACCTGAACAGAGCAAGAAGGCTGAATAAGAGGAAACTCCTTGGCCTGGCTGCCTTGAGCTGGAACATAGGTCTTTTCCCTGCCTTCAAACTGGAACTGAAACACTTGCTCTTCTTCTTCAGTCTCAAACCTGCCAGCTTTTGGACAGGAACTACATCGGCTTTCCTGGGTCTCCAGCTTACAAACTGCAAACCATTGGACGTAGCCTCCATAATCATATGAGCCAATTCCTTACAATAAATCTCTTTATTTTATACACATACACACACACCCACATACACACCCTACTGGTTCTGTTTCTCTGGAGAACCCTAGTATAAATGTTTATTCTTACAACTGAGCTTTCATCATATTACACAGCAATTCTGAGAAGCACCTGGAACACAAGTATTACATTGTTGTCCTCCCTGAGAATTTTGCCAGAGCTACTAGAAAAAACATGCACTCTTTCTCTAGAATCTCCCACCCCCAGAAGCTATCGACCCACCAAGTGAAAGAAGCAATTCTGGGCACAAGGGCATGTACACGTAGGCAGAGTAGCAAGATGGAGAGAAAGACACATATACAGAGTATTGTAGACATAAATCATACCCCTGAATCCAGCTATATTTGATGCCAGCACAAGTCTTTGAGTTCTTGGTTATGTGAGCAAATAGATTATTTTGAATTGGGTATTATTATTTGCAAATAAAATAGTCATGACTAAAACCTTTGTATGAAAATTGGAAAGCCTACTATGCATGTACCTGAAAAGACTGTCACCATCGCTTTATACAAAGTATTGTTTAAGGTCAAAGGATGATTAAAGCTTTAACAAAACTAAAAGTATCAACAACAATAGGTGTACTTGCCAAATTGACGTGGATGTGAACTCTAGAAACTCCTATGAACTCTAGAAATTTCGTAACTCTTAAGCCGTTATATTTACATACTCACTGGCAAACATGAATTTTTCATTACTAGCATTTCTAAACTTAAAATTACCAAGAGCTGTCTTCAAAGACCAAACTGCTTGCTAAGGTTTTAGTTTTCGGAGTCAAGAAAGTTAAATAATTCATTACTTACATTTTATTTTTAAATATTTTACATTATATTTATTGAACCATTACTATATATGCCAGATAGGCACAATGAGCATTATCTATTTTAATGGCCACTTCAGTTCACAGGTACTATTACTATTATTGTACAGTTACAGTCTTCATTTTAATGATTAATAGGAGAGATTAAAATAATGAGCCTAATAATAATAGTAGTGGTGCTAAACATTTGTCAAGAGTGTACTATGTCCCACACACTGTACTAAATGTTTTACAAGAAGTACCCTATTTAATCTGCACAATTATCTCCTCAGGTAGGTGTCATTATCCCCATTCTATAGACGAAGAAACTAAGGCTTAGAGATGAAAATACAGAGCACAGACCTGCACTTCACATTGGAATCAGTCCACAAGCTTTAAAAACATCCCACAACACATCTCAATAAATTCCATACTACTATCTGAGGTACATTTCAAGTTGTTTAATAAAAACCTGAACTCATTTACATTATTTATGATCTTAAATTGCCATATGGTTTACATTTGTATTTTTCTCTTTAATTCCTCATCTCTAGAAAAGATAAAGATGTACATTAAAGGAAACACATATTATTTATTCCAGTTCAAATGAATAACACAGGAGCACTGAATTAGAGTTCTTATTTTACAAAATGTTCCAAAACTGAGCAGACTTCAGATGTAAAGAAATTTTATTTCACATCTACAGAGCCACTAACAAGCTATTGCTAAACTGTGGGGGGGAACATCTTAGGTCCTGAAAAATGCCTCTCTATAAGTCTTCAGATAACAAATATCCAAAGTACATCCTTTAAAAATCATATTTTGTGCAAATTTTTAAGCATTTTCTTGCTAGAAAGAGACATATGATTATACATAGTTTTAGAAGTATAAGAAGGCACTGAAAGCACTAATTAATCCTGTTAGAGTAGGTTGTAATCTTTTGTTTAACCCATGTACAGTATAGATGATTTGCACACAAATATATAACAATTGAAACTGAAAATATATTTATTTATAGTTTACCACTGAGAAAGCTCCACATCACAAAGTTTAAAATTTTTTTCTCATATAGATAACCATTTTCTTACTTTGGGTATCAAAAGTACTTACTGTACACATTCATTATCTGGGATCTCCCTGAAACCTACTCTAAAAGTGTTGAAAAGGAAAAAGAAACAGACTGGCCCTATAAATCAAGCTGTTTCAGATCAAGCTCCAATCAGTCAAGACAGGCTCCCTCAGCTAGCAGAAGGGTTGACACACAATAGCTACATACTTTGTCAAATACATCTTCTTTAAAAACTAGGAGTGTTTGAGTGCTTTATCTTTAGCAGCAGGCAATTTTAGTTGTGTTTTGTTTTTTTTTAAATGTGGACCTAATTTCATATAATAGAGTTTATACTCTTAACAGTCAAAATCAGGATGTAATTATATCAGGTTTCTATGTTGTGATAATTTTTTTTATGAGAATAGTAGATCTTTAGAAGTTGAACAAATAGCCTTTCCCTAGGTAAAGCTGCCATTCTTGAAAACCTACAGAGAATTGATGTGGACTGCAGCCCAGGCCTTGATCAAGATCAGACATGCATATTAATACATGATACATGATACAACATTTATTTAGTTTTGCAAAAATCTTCTTTAATGATGATATATGGCATACACTTTTTTTTAATTTAAACTACTTTGTTTAATAAAATTCACAGTATTCCCTGAGCTACAAGGTGTCATTTTAGAGTTGTGCATGTTTGCATTAAGAGCTCTCAGTACTCATCCTGCTGTGTGTGTGCTACGTGAGCAAAGGAGTAGAAGGAAAAAATAATCCCTTTCTGTTAACTAACACTCATTACCTGTTCCTCCCACACACACCCTCAAAAATCCTGTTTGTAGCTAAAATTAATTTCCATTCCAAGAGTTTGGAGAAATAAAAAACTTCCTTCCATTTCTATTATTCCTGAGCAGAACCAGGAAAAGTCAATTTCATGTTCCAGCAGTCTTGTAATACTGATCTTGAATCATGAACCTCATCCCCTGAACCATAAACACTTTTAAATTTGCATAACTTCAGAGACATGTTCCTGGCAGAAAACAGATTAAGCTATAAATGGATGTTTTTGAAGATGAACCAAGATTCTTCTGAGTCTTCTGCAGTGTAACAGTTACCACCTCTGTTTCTACAACTCTTTTATAGTGAGTACACAAGCACATGTTCATAAATATAAGGCCATCGAGATCCATGGCCCTATCACTGGACCTAGTTTGTCAGAAGCTTCCTGGACATCATACACTTCTCTGCGTGATGAGCAGCAGCAGATACTTACTGGGGAAGTAAGGTGTCTCTAATGAGAGCCACAAGATTGCTGTCAGAATCGACATTCATCTCCTGGTCGCCATCCCCAATCTCCTGGTTCACAAGTAAAGATGTAGTTTCTGAGAGCAACCGCAAGCTGAAGAGTCTCCACTCCACTTGAAAAAAATAATGCCAAGAATGTGACAACATGGAGATAGAAAGAAAACAAAATGTGTAACTGATGGAATTCTTGCTGATGTGATCACAACTTACCATTTTGGCTTTGAACCAAGGAGACCAAGGGTGGCAGGATATAATCAATAACCTAAGAGAGGATATGAAAGACTTGGTTCAAATCTCTGTAAACACAAAACTGGTATCAACCACTATCTGTGCTTTTTTCATGAACAGAATCACTAATCAAAGGAGTGAAAAAAAAAAAGCTAAATTTATCCTGGATTTAAACTCTTCATGACACTTAATAAATCACCAAACTCATTTAACTCTGAAAAAGTCCTCAGGTCAAAATGACATTGTGAAAATCAGAACAGTAATTTCTCAAAACCTTCAGAGTTTATAAAAGGAACTTTAGAATATAATGTCATAGGTTAGCATTAAACCATCAAATTAATATGTATAAGTATAAGCTGATGATCATTACTTAAGTTTAAGCTAAAAAACAATCAAAATGTTGGGGGAGAAAAAGAGATACAATCCCCACGTTTTATCAAATACATCAAAATACCATGACAAGTTAATCTAGGTTATTTTTAGAAATAGACTCAGAAGATGTAAATCCACTATACAAACCACTCCCATGATTTCCCAATTTTATCAGACAGAGCACAATCAAATATGGTTTGAAACCCAAAATAAGTTATTTTCCCTCCAAAATGCCAATGAAGGATGGACAAATCTAATTTTGAAAGCTACTGTCTAGTTTTGAAAGCTACTGTCCAATTTGATAAACTATTTTGGTGAAAATAAAATTACTACTGTTTGAGTACCTGTTCGCTCTATACTGATAAAAGGACAGAAGAAGCTATGCACAGCCACATGAAATCTTGCTGTGCAAACCAATGAAACGATGCATTCATTGCACAGGAAAGGATCTCTATATATGGCTGGTGGCCTATCCATATTAATCTGTTGTATCTTCATTTCACACAATAGGTTTATACGTAATGTTCTATATAGACATTTGTACAGGGACCCTAAAACCAGGGATATTTCATTCATCCTCTTCCAGTAATCGATGTCACATCACTCAAAGCACAGATATCATTCTCTACCAAGGTGTTTTGAGAACTCCAAACATCCAGTCTTGTCAAAAGCAAAATCTATGCAAAGAAAAGTAATATATCCCACTATCAACATGACCAACACCTATCTTAAAGGTTTAAGAGAGCGTATGGAAAGATGTAGAACATGAAATAGATTATTTAAGTGTCCATCTCAAGAAATTCAAAAGACAACATTAAGCATAGTCAAAAAAGCAAGATTGTCAGACAGAAGATGAATACACAAAAATCCATACTATTCCTATGCACCTACAACAAACAATTAAATAACACAATTGGTAAAATATACCTTTACAAAAGCAATAAAATCCTAAGGTATCTATGGTATCATGACCTTTACAGAAAAAATACATATACACACACACTCTCACAATATTTACAGGTACCACAGCCATTGATAGACTTCAGGGTTCCAGTCCAACATATAAAGAGGATGAAAATTGTCACAAGTATTTCCACAACAACAAAAAAAGCTGAACAAACTGAAAATCCACAACTTTTCTTAGATTGTATCAGAGAACTGAAGTCACAGGGCAAACCACCATCCCCAAAACTGGACAGACAGGCAAACACACAGAATCACAGCTTACCAAAAGCAGAAACTATCAGTAGAGCCAGAAACTGGTACTAAAACTTAAAGGGTAATTGACCAAATTTTGGAGACTGATCACAGATTAGCTTAAGAGACAAAAATTCCTGAAGTCCCAGTCGTAAGGGATTCCCCAGCTCCTACTTCCAGGAGTTTTACCCCCAAGAGCCCCACCAAATTCTAAAGGTGAAGATCAGGTAGAAATTCCCTTGTGCTTCTGGCAGGGGGAGGGAAAAATTAACTACTTTGAAATATGCCCTTAACAAAGACCTGGACTTAAAGGAAACTACTTTACCCTAGCCTAACCTACTGGGGTTTTGCCAGAATTTAACTGACCTGGGGGAAGGGAAATACTCAACTCTAGCCCCCTCTAGGCTTTCTGTCTGAGAAGCACTTGTAAAGGTCACAGCCCAGGAGCACAGGCTTACTAAAAGAGTAAGATCTAATCACGGGTCTAAAGAACATTTCCCTTTCCCCCCGACACATCACCACAACATCAACAAAGATCCTATATAATAACACAGAATAACAACTGAGGAAACTATAAGACACAGACTTTATTTAAGAAGGAGTTCTTAGGGAGACCCAAAAAATAACAGGAGAGACTAAATTAAGGACTCTAGAGGAAATTTTAGCCTCTGAAACCTACAGTGACCACAAAAAGTAAACATAGCTTAGCTCCTAGCCTTTGATAAACATAAAACCTTACACTAAAGGCACATTTACCTCAGTTCATTTAACCTGTTCATCATGTGATGTAAAATATTCAAAGTATTAAGAGAAAAAAAAAACAGAACACTAATCTAAAATTCTGCACACAGTGAAATTATCCCTCACAAGTAAAAGAGAAATAAAGACTTTCTCACACAAACTAAAATTGAAGATGTTCTGTATACCTGCCATGCAAGAAATGTTAAAAGAAGTTCTCCAGAGAGAAGAAAAATGAAATAAAGGTCAGAAACTCAAATCCACAAAAAAGAAAGAGCAGTAGAAGTGAAAAAATGAAGGCAACACATAGTTATTGATGAGAAGACTCACAGAAGTCAATTCTCTGCAAATTAATCTATAATTCCAATGCAACAAAAATAAATATCCCAACAAGGTTTTCATGAACTCCTCATGATAATTCTGTAATATACATGAAAAGAGAGTCATGAATAACAAAGTTTTCAAGAAAGTATGGGGCACAGATGGTTAACCCAAGTTTCCAGGTTTACTATAATGAAAATAAAGGGGTACTAGTACAGGGTTAGACTAAGAGACCAATGAAATAGAATAGAGAGTCTAGAAACAGACACATAAGGGACACATAATGCTACTTACACATAGTAAGTAGCAGAGAGAGTATTACCAACAGTGGAAAAACATATAGACTATTCATAGATGGGTATAGGAATATTAAGATATCTATTTGATTTTTTAAAAATCTGTGCTGGCCAGTTAGCTCAGTTGGTTAGAGTATGGTGTTATAACACCAAGGTCAAGGGTTTGGATACCCATACCGGCCAGCCACCCCAAAAATATAAAAATAAAAATAAAAATAACAGACTACTGAAAAAAAGAAAATTAAGGGGCTTAAAGGTCTAATGGTTAAAAGAAAAAGCTTTTAGAAGAAAATACAGTATAGCATTGTAATATTAGAGTAGGAAAGAATCTTTTTAATGACACCTAAAAAGTACAAACTAAAAGGAAAACTAAAAGGAGGATATTCTGCAATCCCTATAACTCACAATGGATTAGTATGCAGAATCCATGAAAACAAATCCATGAAAATCAATGAAGGAAATTTAAAGAAAAGAAACCAAATCAATGAGAAAAAGACAACTCCAAAAACTAGACAAAAGATGTAAATGGGTGGTTCCCAAAAGGAAATACTCATACAGCCAATAAACATACGAAAGCTACTCAACTCCACTAATAATCAAAGAAATGGAAATTTAAACAACACTGAGATGTTACTTTACACAGAATCAGTTAAAAAAAAAATCATATAATACCGCATGTACTGGCCAGCTGCCAAGAAAAAAACAAAAATCACATAAGAAATGCCTGCAAGACTGTCAAGAAATGGGTACTCATATACTATGATAAATCTGTACAACAACTTGGAAAAACAATTTCACAATACCAACCAAAGCTGAGGATAAACACATCCTACAACTCAGCAATTCACATTCTATGTGCTATGTGACACTTTCAGATATTCATTGCAGATTTGATTTCAAGAGCACAAAACAGAATGGATAAATCTCACCATCATTATATTTTAACTTAAAAAATCAACTTATGAAAGGATATAGACAGCATGACACTATGTATCCTGAAACAATACTATATATAATATTAAATACGTACTAAATGTAAACTTCTGTATTAAAAATTATTTTATAAGTTTTAAAAAAAGAAATCAATTTAATTACACTACATTTAATTTCTTAATTAACATAGGTTTTCTTTCAATAACTTAAGGCAATCATAACAGTATACCAGGATGATCAAGTTTAACACTTTCAAGTGAGAATGATCCTTTAGAAGAAGTGAACAGGTGGAGGATGGTAACGTGGAAACTGCATGCTTTCTATAATATGTAAATGAAGACTAATAAGAAAATTTAGGAGGATTATTTGACTATTTACCTTTATATCATTTTTGCTGAGCAATGACAGTTGATTACTTTATCAAACATAGGCTACCCAGTGAGATATCAATTGAAAAATAAAAATAAAACTATACTGAAAATGTCTGCATACTCAGCAAGTCTAAGGAGGCAAAGGACATAAAAACTAAAAAAGTCTCATTAATCTTATTCATATTCTAATCAATAACTTCATATATCAAAATAACAAATGGTTTTCCTAAAAAGATGACTTTTTAAAATCCTAATAAGGAAAAGGAGACCACATATCTTTTGGCAAAATGTGCACTTAAAGTTAAATATACAATGATTCTAACAAAAAGGAAGACATGAAAACAAACCCTTTAAATGTTAGCTACTCCAAGGAACAGAGCAAAGAAATATTTGGTTCCAGGAGTAGTTTTAGGCTGAAAATATAAAGAAAATTCAACAAAGAAAATTTAAGAAAATAAAATACTTTGATATATGCCTATACAAATTGCAAGGGTTATTCGTCCATACTCAAGAAAATAAAGGAAAAAATTTTGTATAACTGATGCACATTTATGAATATGTAAACTCACAAATATAAAAGAACTAACAGTACATAAACAGGGATATGAAGAAGAGCCAGGGTTTCTTGAAGAGGGGGGAGGTATGTTTTTATTGTTGCTGCTAATAAACAGCTGCTAAGAATTGGATTTAGAGTCCTATATTAGAGACATGCAATGAGTTAGGTCTTTTTTTTCTTTTTTTTTTTTTTGAGATATTTAGAGTATCTTAAATTTAATTTGAAAACATCCAGATGAAAATTAAAACAATCATTTAGATATAAAATCTACAAGATACCAGACAAAGACGAGAAAATAACTAAATTGAGAGAGAAGATTGGTTCAAGATGACAGACAGAACAAAAGTTCTAGCCTCAGCATCTGGCCCCAAATCCCTAGAGGTCACTCACAAGGGGTGTGCTGTAAAATAAGAGAGCAGCTCCAAGGGTGCTTAAGGCAATGCAGCAGAGCTGGGTGGGGCACAGAGAAGGGATCTTGGATACACAGATGGTATGACTACTTGGGCCCAGCACCAGGACAAATTTGTTCATTTTAAAAAATATTCTGACAACTATATTTCAATACAAATGCTTTCCTATATAACTCTATGCATTTCATTTATTTTACTTTACGCATGTAAAAACATCGCTGAGAATGAGTCCACAGGCTTCACCAGAACACCTAAGGCCTTCTAAGATACAAGGATCTTTAAGGTACAAGGTTAAATTCCCTTAAGTAGAGTCAGAATGGGGCAGCAGAAGGCTCAATGAAATAAACACAGGAACAAATCAGTGTCCAATGCCAAGAGAACCACTCTGCTGGGTTGACTGGATTCTTGTGCCCTTCCCATACAAGGGTACAAGGCTGGGGCACCTGTACAATATTCCTAGGCAATTCACATATCTTGAAAAAAAGACTAATTTCACCAAAGGAAAAAAATATTTCTAACAAAAGGGTCATCAAGATAAAGACACCTCCAAAATGTGAACTTCCGCTTAAAGTCTTTCAAATGCTGACCTACCACATTGAAGAGGGTATTCCTGATAGTGTGACTCACATGTGAACCAATCTCTCCCAGGACAGAGATTAATCCCAACTCATGCATATAATTCTACACTTCTATGATTAAGAATTTTAAATTACTCTAAATATCTCAAAATAATGGGAGAAAGCTTAAAAACACTTATCAAATCATTTCACACATTTCTCCCTATGTATACATGATTCTTCCCTCTCCCCTCCCTCCATCAGTTAGCTCTTCATCCTTTCCACCAGCTCCCCCTGCCAAGTTATCACAGTCAAGTAAATGTGAGGCTAGGACAGCCCAGGGGAGGCTCCTTTCTTAAACAGCTCTCACACAGGGGAGGATGCCTGCACTCTATTTTAAGCCAGGCTGAGTGGAGGTGGAGACATACATGATTCTTTCTACCTGTAACACCCACTTCCCACCTAGAAGCTTACCCAGAAATTAACATCTACTTGCTTCAAGACTTAGCTGAAGAACTGCCTGATCTAAAATCTATCTCCAGACCCTGTCAGACTGAGTAGGGTTCCCAGCACACCCAGTGCACATCACCAATACAGCACTCTTCAAATTGTGGCTCAATCTTTGCTTTCTATATTGGAGTCTCCTCCCCTGCCCCAGACTGAACCAGTGCAGAGCAGGGCCTGATTCTGGCTCACTAATGTATTCTCAGCACTTCCTTAAAAGAGATGGCTTACAACAGGTACTTCCTAAGAATATATGAGTGATGACAACATGAGTAAACCAAATGAGACAGGAGGTGCTCAGTCCCTCTGGGGTCGGGTTTTAGGCTACTATTTTGGGTCGCAAACCACAAGCCCCTTCCTCTGAGTCCTGAGCTGCTGTTGCCTGTAGCACCTATTTTCAGTACCAGCATGTGGAGATTGAGACCACAGGAGGCTGACTTGTGTAATCTCAGTAGCCAAGCATGCTCAGTAAAAAGAGTTTATCCCTTGAATGATCTCCCATTGGAGATGCTAGAGAGCACCTAGAATATTCAGTGCATGTGACAGAATTTGATCAATGAGCATGCTACAAAGAGACCAACTAAGCATGTGGAAGGCTATATTACATAACCTGTTACATAATTGAGAACCACCCCCCTTAGTTGAGTATTCATTAGATAGCATGAATATGTATAGATAGCCACGCTATTTAGATTATTTTTTGTACCTCTCTTCCCTTCCAACTTAGGGGTCAACCAGAGAAAGCCAAATACGCTCCCCTAACCAATCACACAGGATGCCCCACTTCTAGTTAGCCCTCTTCCAGATTCCCCAGGCCAACAGTCTCCAATCAGAGCTCACCTGAAGCCTTTCTTTTTTTATTTTTATTTTTTTACTATACATCTTTCCCACTCCCCTACCTACTTTTGAGTCTCTGCCAAATGCAAGTGATGTTGCTGACTCCCTTGCTATAGCAAGCGCTGAATAAATAGCCTCTGTTTGTGCTCATTTGCATGGTCTTCATTGATTTTTCAACCTACAGCTTAGACAAAGAATACACTCCCCTACTAAGTATTAAATTTTAAAATCTCATAACTTCTTGGTACATATACCAGACTTTACTGAGGGTTTAGTGTGATGAAGATTTTATAACAGCAACACCAACAATTTAAAATTGAATATTAAACACCCATTTTTAATCACCTTTAATCACCTGTCACGAACTTTTTTCATTTGATCTTCTTCCTCCACAAGCTCTGAGCTCCTGCCCTGTCGCCTGACTTCTTGGCTTCTAGGCCCCCCTCTTTGTTCCTGCCTCCTTTGCTCTTTTCTCACCTTCCCTACCACCGAAGGGGCTTGCAGTCACCATCTACCAGTCACCACCCACAGGTAACCACTATCCTGACTTATAATAGACTCATTTTGTCTGTTTTTAAACTCTGTGCAAATACAATCATGGTATTTTGTATAGGTTAACTTTAGCTCAATATTAACTTTGTGAGATTTATGTTGTTAAGTATAACTATAGATCATTTGTTTTCTCTGTTGTACAGTATTCCATCTTATGACTATACCATAATTTATTTATTCATAGACTGTTGATGGGCATTTGGATAGTTTCCAGTTTGGAGCCACGGGGCATTCTTGTATATGTATTTTGGTTAACATATGTTTGCATTTCTACTGAATTTAGAGGTAAAATTGCTGAGTCACAGTACTATACATGTTGAGCTTCGGTAGCTACTGGTAAACAGTTTTCCAAAGTAGTTGTACCAATTTACACTTCCACTAGGAGTTTCTGAGAGTTCCATTTCCTCTACATCACCACCAAAACTTAGTATTAACTCAAATATTTGGTTTAATTAAAGATAAATTCCTCTATATTTATTAGCCTCCAGCCTTTAGCTTAAAAGTGTATAAAAGAACAGGCTTTTCATAAGAATATATTAAGGTTTAGCTTATTTTTTTCAAGTTAAAGAAATAGAAATATATTTTAGGCAAATTATGTATATTACCGCCAGAATTTTCTAATAAAGAAATAATTTTTATTTCTTCTTTTGCTATTATGAATGTTTTTTTGAAACCATCATGCGTAGGAACAAATTCTATGTACAAATCAAATCACTGTGGTTTTCTGACTGCTCTGTAGGCCAGACTGATGATTTCCACCTCTGAGGAGGTAAATGGTCTAAAAATTCTGCGGAAAATCTGCAATAAGTGCTGCGATCAGCAAGAATTAAATGTATTTAGCCACTTCCACACAATAAATTATTGATCAAGAGCCTTGAACATAGTGTGTGCTAACATTTCAAACAATGTTATGTTCCTCAGGGTGTTGAATCTTCATCTTCATGTATTCCAGTCATGCTCAAGAAGAGGTAATTAGAAGATTTCCCATGAGTTATAGCATTAAAAAATATTTTTATGAAGCTGGTAAGTTGCTATAATACCTTTTCTATCATAATAGAGGATGTAGTTTCAATAATTATGCTGCAATTATGTTTACAATGTAATCTAATTAAATTTCTATTTAAAAGCAACACAGATATTTATAAACACTGGATTTCAACAGATTAGCCATGGTTATTGTTCATTAGGCAAAAAAATCAATAAGCAACATCCCAGCAAGTAATATCTCAATCAAAGACTTAGAATTCATTGCTATGAAAACAACCATGAAAAACAGGGTTTCTAGTTTTGGTGGCTATGGCTACTTGGATTAACTCTCTTACTGAAAATAATAAAAAATGCCAGATAAAACATAAAAAACCAAAATTGTAAAAAATATTTAAGGTCTGAAAAGACAGTGGGGAACTCTCAGAGCAACTTCTGAATGAAAGCCTAAGTAGAGAATTGAGGAGAACATTAACGCATGGGATTGACTGAGACTAGGAGGCATTTACCAATAATATAAACACAGGGCTCCAGTGGGGCCACCAGGCCCTGTCCTCCCAGCATATGGAGTTTTGTGATTCTCCTTACACTGAGCAGGGCACCAGTGGAGAGATTACACTCCCAGAGTGAGGAAAAACCAGATTTGGGCACCAAACCCTCCACACACACTCACACTCCTGAAAACTGAGAAGGCTGCCCTGGGAAGTTATGGTCTTGGACCTATACAAGGGTACTTCAAAAAGTTCATGGAAAATGGATTAAAAAGATACAAATCTTTCTATGAACTTTTTGAAGACCCCTTACATTCTTAGGGATTTGTACACTGGATA
The DNA here is from genome assembly GCF_027409185.1 of Cynocephalus volans. Taxonomy (NCBI): domain Eukaryota; kingdom Metazoa; phylum Chordata; class Mammalia; order Dermoptera; family Cynocephalidae; genus Cynocephalus; species Cynocephalus volans. The sequence goes on from NC_084470.1 coordinate 52,792,069, forward strand.
CAAATGACTTTGGTCTGCTCTTTCGTAGTATCCTAAAGAGCAGTGCCTTTAGGAGTTAGGAACATCCACACTAGGTTTCACAGAATACCCAAGAATGGATTTCAAGGACAATGACCAGCAAGGAGAATAAGCAATAATCAGGCCTCCAAGGAAACAAAATGATTTAGGCATGAACAAGTATAACAGACACCACAGATAAAAGAAGACTTTCACAATTTTCTGATACTGGAATTATCAGACATACTATAAAGTAACTACACTTTACAAATGTGAATAAATAAATCACAAACTGAAAATATCTACAGGAAACTATAAAAAGCAATATAGACTTGAAAAAAAACAGACAAGCAGAATTTCTAGCAATGACAAGACCTCTAAAAATGAAAAATAACTAAAATTAAAAACTCAGTGGGTATATTTGGTAGCAGAATGGCTATAGTAGAAGACAAAAATAGAACAAATGAAATCATTCAGAATATAACATTCAAAGAGAAAAGGACAGAAAATACGAAAGACAGTAAGAAGTATAGAAAATACAGTGAGAAAGCTTAATGTACGTGTGATCTGAATTACTGAAGGAAACAGACCAAAGGAGAGAAAGAACAAGCAAAGATAATGGCAGAGAATTTTCCAGACTGATGAAAAAGGACAATCCTCAGACTCAAGAGGCACAGAGAATCCTGAACAGAGTAAATTGGTTTTAAAAAATTTACATCATAATGAATTTACAGAAAACCAAAGACATCTTCCCCACACCAAAAACAGTTTTAGGAGGACACAAGGGACAAAAAGAGAGATTACTTACCTTCAGAGGAAAAGCTAAAGACTAATACATAACCACTCAATAGCAACAATTCAGAACACAGAGAATAAAATACGTGCACAGTGCTAATTAACAGCAAAAATAACTGCCAACCTAGAATTTAAAACTCAGCAAAAATACCCTTCAAGAAATAATGACTTTATCAGACAGAGAATTTGCCACCAGCAAACCCAGGCTAAACAGAGCTGTAAAGGATACACTTCAGTCAGAAATAAGTGAAGACAGATAAAAGGAGTGAGAACTAAGGGGAAAAAAAACAAAATACAGAGCAAATATGTGGATGAATAAAAATGAACATTAACAATATTAAAGGAGTGATAATAAGATCTGGTGGGAGTTAAAAATAAAACAAGAAAGACTCAAAAATATCAGACACTACACTTGCTATCACCTCTGCCTAGAAAGTTCTTTCCCTGAATATGTCAGGTGTCTGTCCAAATATCTCATTATCAGAGAAATAATCACCTTCTATAAAACATCAATACCATTCCCTCGCCCATTCATATTCTGAGTTTTTCTTCATACCACTGACTACCACCTCGTATATTATATATTTATTTTAATATTTTTTATTGTCTATCTTCCTGCTTAAATTGTAGGCTCCATGGGGGAAGGTACTCTGTTTTGTTCACAGAAGTCTTTCTCCTCTGCCTAGAGTTGTACCTCGTAAGGCAAGGCGATCAATAATTATTGAATGATTACTTCGTACAGTTGAAGATAAACATAACTAAATGCTAATAAAATAAAACTGACTTAGCTTTGGTTTTAACTTTAAATCAGACCTAAAACGATTTTAAGGAAAATTCACTAAACTTTATATTTTCTATCTTTCCCATGATTCTATACATCGTTCTTAGAGCTAAAATAAGAAAGAAAAAAAAAAGTAGAGTCAAATATCATCACTATTGTCCCACCATCACCATTATCAAAGCAAATGCAATCTTGTTGTAATGTTGAAAAAAAAAAATTTAAATAAGAGAGTAAGATATTAGGAAAATTTTTTTAGGTAAATAAAACTGGGAAAGAAAAAAGGATTTCTATAAAGGAATTGTGAAAAAAACATATGAACATAAGAGATACTTATATAGATTGTCCACTTTTTGTAGCATGGGGAGCTGGTAGTATAACCATCTTAACATTATAACATTTAGGGAGTTACATATTCTTTTAAATACAATTCCACAAAAACTTTAAGTATATTAACCAGCATGTAAAATTCCAAAATAATGTCACTTACAACTGATTTTAATAATAATTCCTAGTTAAGAAAGCAAGATACAATCTTTTTTGGCATTCTAAACCACATTTGATAAACTAAAAATTTTTAACATGCATATAATATAAACCCAAATCAGAACTGAGCTAATTCCAAGATGTCACCAGCCAAGAAAGATACTATTTAAGTGAAAGATTCAATGAAAAAAAGAAAGCTAAGAGTATACAGTGGGGGAAGCAGGAAGAAGGGGTTGTTGTGGAGAAGAATAACGTGAGGAAACAAATTCCAGAATTCAGTTCTACAATGGTATCTATGTGACCCTAAAGATTTCAAAAAATTATTTTTCTTTATATCATAATTTCTTTAATTCAATTTTTCTTTCTAAATTCAGTACTTTGACTCATCATCATTACAGGCAATCCCCAATTTATGAGTGACTACTGTCTAAAATCTTACCTGTAGGATTAGGTGTTTGAAAGTTGAAAAACATTTTCATATCAAAACCTCTGCTAGTTCATACCTTGGATGTCCATATAATTTATTATCCAAAAGTAGTCACTGTCATTTGGATCATTTTTGTACTATTGGTTACAACAAATAATCAGGCAAGAAGGAAGGAGTAAGCTGGGAGGAAGGTGTGGACCAGGAGGAAAAGAGAATTTCAGCAAAGAAAAATCCCCAGAAAGTCAAAGAGGGAAGGGATTTCCTATGTTCATTCTGCCAGTGGGGAGGCTTTTCTGAAAGGTTTTTTCATCTGAGGAACATACAAGAGCCAAGCATATGTAAATTACCAACTAAACCAAAAAGAGCTTTTTGCAAAAGCTGCCAGAACTGACCGTAGAGCGATAGTCTTTCAATAAAATAGGATACTGTATTACTGCTTCAAAAGCTGACAACGTGATCTTAATAAATTCTTCCGATCCCGTCGGTCCTAGGAATACAGTAAATTACTAAAGGTGTTTTTATTTACCTGTACTAAATCACAATATCAAATTACCTCAAACAAAGACATAAAATGTCCCATGGTCTACTCACCAATGGCTCCATCTATGTTAGTTTCTCCTGAGTCTACTGATTTAATATGACTCTGAAAAAAATAAATTTTTTAATAAATGGAGGTTTCAAAATAACTCTGAAATAAAATACAGGTAGTTAATGTTGTGTCCAAACTGCATCTATGTTCATAATAACTCACAGAAGGCATTAAATACTCTACACATATTATAATTACTATAATCATAGTTTTGAAATACAATAATATTAAATACTTACATAAATTATAAACTATAATCATTTTTAAATACAAAATTACCATCAATGTGATTTAATGATGGGATAAATTCAGTAGTAATATAAGCACCTGCAAAAGTGAAAATAATCCAATGATATATAACCATTTCCAACAATATACCACACTTACTCTCTCACCATTTCGGAAGTTAGTGAGAATGCCACATAATCAAGTGAAATAGTTGTCTCAAAGGAGGGTCTAGTCTTAGCTACACTGAATGCAAACTGCATCCAGACAAAACAGTTTAGTTCTCAAAGCCTGTCTTCAAATTTCACCACTGTCTTTAGTTTCTCCTAGATACATCCAACTCCAACTCCTTTTCTGTGCTCCCACATTCCATGCTCGTGCCTCCTTTGCAGGATGACCCCAATACTGTTTGAGAGGTGGGCACAAGCAGCTTGACTGTGAGCTCTCTGAGGCCTCAGCTCCCTGGGTGAGTGCGCTTCCTAGTCCCTGGCCAAATGCTCAGAAAAAAAGGTGCTCCAAGAACATAATCTCAATGAAACAACCACTGCTACAGCTGTGATAGGAAGAGCACCTGTGTTACTGATATGCAGAAACGCTGCAAAAGAGTGCTTGCCCCTAGCTCACAAAATAATACATATACTAAGTTTTATGTATAACAAATAACAAATAAAATAAGATGACCTTAGATCTAAAAAATAAGTATAAGCAATTAGCCCAGAGTAGAAATTGGTCTACTATACTCCAATGGTTTTTCTTAGAATATCTGATAAACATAAAAGAATATATGTAACATATACAAAAGAACACATGTATATATTTTGTGTTATAAGAACAAAGAAAACACTTAAATCCACCAATCAGGTTAAGAACTAAGACAATCCCAATTGCTTGCAGGAATTCCCCCAACCCACCTGCCTGCCTCTCCTCCAGAGATAACCACTATTGTGAATTTATTATTTCCTTGGTATTTTTAAATAGTTTTAGTACATCTACATGTGTCCCAAAATAGTATATTGTTTGTATATTTTTGAACTTTACTGAAATTATATCAAACAGTATATAGTTCATATAAATGGGACAGTACATAGCCATTAAAATGTTTAGAAGATGTAAGCCCTGAAACTGTAAAACAACTACAGGTTGAACATCCCTAATCCAAAAATCTGAAATCCAAAATGTTCCAAAATCTGAATTATTTTGAGTATGAACATGATGCTCACTGGAGGATTTTGGATTTTTGGATTAGGGATGCTAAACTGGTATGTATTTTGCAAATATTCCAAAATCAAAAAAAAAATGTGAAATCAGAAATACTTCTGGTCCCAAGCATTTTGGATCAGGGACACTCAACCTGAAGAAGAAAACAGAGAAGAAAAGCTCCATGACATTGGTCTGGGCAATAATTTTTGGATATGAACCCAAAAGCACAGGGAACAAAAGCAAAAATAGATGAATGAGATTACATCAAACTAAAAAGCTTCCACACAGCCAAAGAAACAATCAACAGAGTGAAGGGACAACCTACAGAATGGGAGAAAATATATGCAAACCAAACATCTGATAAGGGGTTTATATCCAAAATATAAAAGGAACTCAAACAACTCAATAGCAAGAAAAATGGATAACCTGATTAAAGAATGTTCAAAGGATCTGAATAAACATTTCTCAAAAGAAGATATAAAAATGATCAACAGGTATATGGAAAAATGCTCAACGTCACTCATCATCAGGGTAATGCAAAATAAAACCACAATGAGATATTACCTTACACCTATTAAAGGCTATTATCGAAAAGACAAACAATAAATGTTGACAAGGATGTGGAGAAAAGAGAACCCTTACACACTGTTGGAGGAAATGTAAACTAGTACAGCCATTATGGAAAACAGTATGGAAGTTCCCCAAAAAATTAAGAATAGAACTACCTTATGATCCAGCAACCCGACTACTGGGTATATATCCAAAAAATATGAGATCAGTATGTTGGAGAGATGTCTACACTCTCATGTTTACTGCAGCATTATTTATAAAAGCTAAACATGGGATCAATCCAAGTGTCTGTATTAGTTAGTTTCTGTAATAACAGAATACATGAAATTGGGTCATTTACAAGGAAGCAAAATTTATTTCTTACAGTTTTGGAGGCTGGGAAGTTCAGAGTCCAGGGACCACATCTAGTGAGGGTCTTATTCTTGGTGGGGGTCTCTGTACTGAGTCCAGTGGCAAGGCAGCATATCACATGGCTAGAATGGCATGAGCAAGAAAGCTAACCTTCTTACTCACTCTCTTTATAAAGCCAGCAGAACCACACTCATGACAACCTATTAAACCATCAATCCATTACTCCATGAACGGATCAATCCATTCACAAGGGCACAGTCCTTGAGATCCAATCACCTCTTAAAGGCCCCACCTTTCAAATGTCAATCAAATTTCCCATGCTCTTAACACTGTTATAGTGAGGATCAAGTTTCTAACACATCAAGTTTTGGGGAATACATTTGACCCATAGCAGTGTCCATCAGTGGATGAATGGATAAAGAAAATACAGTAGATATACACAATGGAATACTATTCAGCATTCAAAAAGAAGGAAATCCCATCATGTGCGATAATATAAATAAACTTGGAGGGCATTGTGTTAAATGAAAAAATCCGGCACAGAAAGACAAATACTATATGATGGCACTTACATGTGAGATCTAAAAAAGCTTAATTCAGAAGTAGAAATGAGTATAGTGGTCACCAGGGGTTGAGGGGTAGGGAGTACTGGGAAGATGTTGGTCAGAGGATACAAAATTTGAGTCAGATAGGAGGAATAAGTTCAAGCGACCTACTGCACAACACAGTGACTACAGTTAATAAACACGTATTGTATTCTTGAAAATGGCTAAGAGAGTAGATTTTTAAGCATTCTCACCACAAAACAATGATAAGCATGTGAGGTAATGCATATATTAATTAGCTTGATTTAGTCACTGCACAATGTATACATATTTCAAAACAACATGTTATATATGACAAGCGTTTAAAATTTGTCAGTTAAAAAATTAAAGTTTTTCACGTTTTATTTTTTTAATTGACAAAAAATTTTTTAAAGCCTTCTCCATGAAACTTCATCATCAATAAAAATTGCTGTTAAAAAAAAAGTGTTTAGAAAAAGAATTTCCTAAAGATATGGGAAAATACACAATATAAATCAAAAAAGGTAGAGTATAAATCTATACAGACAAAGGACAGTGATGGAGTTTGGATGTGTTGTCCCCTCCAAAACTCAGGTGGAAATTTGATCTCCAATGTGGCAGTGTTGGAAACTGATTGAGTCATGGGGGCGGATCCCTCATGAATGGATTAATACTCTCCCTGGGGGAGGGGGGATTAATGAGCGAGTTCTCGCCCTATTAGTTCCCGTGAGAGCTCCTGGCTTAAAAGGACCCTGGCACCTTCTCTCCCTCTCTCCCCCTCCCCCTCCCCCTCTCCTCTCGCTTCCTCTCGCAATGTGATCTGCTTGTACCCTCCAGCTGCCTGCCACTTTCCACCATGAGTAGAAGCAGCCTGAGGCCCATGCCAGATGCAGCTGTCCCAGAATTGTAAGCCAAATAAACCTCTTTCCTTTATAAATTATTCAGTCTAAGGTGTTTCTGTTATAGCAACACAAAACATACTAAAACAGAAAATTGGTACTGAAGAGTGGGGTGTTGCTAAACAGATACCTGAAAATGTGGATGCAGCTTTGGTACTGGGTAATGGGCAAAGGTTGGAGGAGTTTGGAGGACTTAGAAGACAGAAAGACAAGGGAAAGTTTGGAATGTCTTAGAGACTTATGTGGTGGTGAGCAGAATGCTGATAGAAATAGGGACAGTAAAAGCCATGCAGATGATGAGGTCTCAGATAGAAATGAGGAACTTATTGGGAGTTGGACAAAAGATAACCCTTGCTACACCACAGCAAGGAATTTGGCTGCATTGTGTCCATGCCCTTGGACTTTGTGGAAGTTGAAACTTAAGAGTTGTGAACCAGAGCATTTGGCAAAGAAATTTCCAGGCAGCAAAGCATTAAGGACACTGCATGGCTACTTCTAACAGCCTACTCTGAGTTATGGCAGCAAAGGCATGATGTAAAGCCAGAATTTAAAATTGAAGCAGAGTGTAAAGATGTGGAAACTTTGCAGCCTGGCCATGTGGTAAAGAAGCAGAGAGCCAGAGAACAATGCAGGGGTGAAGCAGATAAACTGGTTGCTAAAGACATTATCTTGGCGGTGAGGCAGCCAGATGCCAACAGCAGAGAAAATGAGAGGAAAGCCCTGAAAGCATTTCAGAAGTCTGGAAGGGTGCCCATCACAGACCCTGAGGCCTAGAAGGACTGAGTTATGCTGGAGGATAGACCTGGGGCACAGCTGCCCTCAGAATCCTGCTCCCTGCATCCCAGCTGCTCTAGCTAGAGCGGCCCCAAGTGTGGTTCGTGCAGCAGCCCTGGAGAGTAGAGGCACGAAACCTCGGTGGTGTCCACACTGTGTTAAGTCTGCAGGCCAGCAGGACATGGGAGCAGTGGAAGTATGGCAGCCTCCACCCAAATTCCAGAGGATGTATGGAAAAGCCTGGAAGCCCATGCAGAGACCTGCCGCAGAGGTGGAGCCACTGCTGAGGACATCTACTAGAGCAATGCTGAGCAGGGAAGTGGGGTCAGAGCCCCTACAGAAAGCCCCCACCAGGGAAACATCTAGTAGCGCCAAGGCAGCGGGGCTGCTGCCAGGACCCCAGAACTTCAGGGCCACTGGTAATGTGCAACACAGGCCTGGAAAAGCTGCAGGCAAGGCTAAGCCTGGCAGAGCTGTGGGAGCAAGGGGGCCCGAGGCTTTGGGGGCCCAGATGCCCCATTGTGCCCAGGATGCAGGACTTGGAATAAAAGAACATTGTTTTGGAGCTTTAAGACATGATGTCTGTCCTGCTGGGTTTCGGACTTGTTTGGGGCTTGTTTCTCCTTTCTTCTGGCCTATTCCTCCCTTTTGGAATGGGAATGTGTACCCAATGCCTGTTCCACCATTGTATCTTGGCAGTAAATAAATTTGGTTTTGTTTTTCAGGTTCACAGCTGGAAGGACTTTTGCTTTTGGTCTCAGATGACACTTTGGACTTTTAAGTTGGTGCTGGAGCAAGCTAAGACTTTTGGGACTATTGGGATAGAATGATTGTGTTTTGTATGTGAGAGTGACATGAGTTTTGGGGGGCCAGGGGCGGAATGATGGAGCTTGGATGTATTGTCCCCTCCAAAACTCAGGTGGAAATTTGATCTCCAATGTGGCAGTCAGTGTTGGAAACTGATTGAGTCATGGGGGCGGATCCCTCATGAATGGATTAATGCTCTCCCTGGGGGAGGGGGGATTAATGAGTGAGTTCTCACTCTATTAGTTCCCGCGAGAGCTCCTGGCTTAAAAGGACTCTGGCACCTTCTCTCTCTCTCTCTCTTGCTTCCTCTTGAGATGTGATCTGCTTGTACCCTCCAGCTGCCTGCCACTTTCAACCATGAGTAGAAGCAGCCTGAAGCCCACGCCAGATGCAGCTGTCCCAGAATCCTAAGCCAAATAAACCTCTTTCCTTTATAAATTATTCAGTCTAAGGTGTTTCTGTTATAGCAACACAAAACGGACTAAAACACATGGTCTCAACAACATGTATCTGTATATGTCATATGTATTACAGATACATGAATAATTTTTTCTATAATGCAAATGCATAGATACGAATAGAAAACATTATAAGGAAAAAACAATACGTGAACAATGGTTGTCTCCTAGTATGTAGTTATAGGTGACCTTATTTTCTTCAAATTTCACTATAGGGCTGGCGGGTTAGCTCAGTCTGTTAGAACATGATGTTGCAACACCACGGTCAAGGGTTTGGATCTCCATACTGGCCAGCAGCCAGAAAAAAATAATTTCTTTCTCACTCTATAATCTTCAATATTTTCTTTAACAAGCATGCACTTTATAATTTTTAAAAAATAAATAATCTTCAAAATAAGAAAAATCTTAAAGACATCTATTGTCTAGGTTATCAAGAAAATCAGAAAGCCTAGAAAAGGCAAGCTCTTTGAAAACTGAAAATACATGACACCTTGAATTCTCTTTCTTGGTCTATGAATAAACAAACAAACAAGACTAAAAAAGAAATAATGGAGTTAATTTTAAAAAGAGGCAATGTATACTTTTCATGATAACTTAGTTGAAATGGTTTCCAGAGTTCCAAAATGGGCACATAACTTCTGTTGAATAAATATAGATTTGATGTTGCATAAAAAATTTAGAGAGAGATGTCTTTTTACTTAAATCTACCTAAATATTTATAGATTACTAAGCAAAGAAAGAAGGCATAATACAGTATGTACACTTGTAATACTATAATCCACTCTGTATAATTCTTTAAAAAACATATAGATAATACACAAATGCCAGTGATGTGAACAATAATTTTCAAGGAAGAGGTCTCAGGAAAGGATGAGCAGTGGTTCCTTCTGGATCCTGACACAGGAGGCGAGCTTCTGCTTCCTATCTTCTGCTGTTCTGTACTCCTGGGATTTTCTATCTGCTCACATGTATTTTCCTTTTTCTCCTTTTTCATGTCAACAAACGTTACCTAATTCGTAAAATTGTGAGGTTCCTTTAACTTCTTTTCTTCATATACTTCCCCTATTTAATTTTAAAAATCCCTACTGAAAATTTTGTTGATTTACCAATTTAATGTCTATTGATAGATTTCTTCTTCCTCATAGGAAGTAATGAGGTGAGAGTGAGAAGAGTAAGAGGCATTGAAGCTTCCAGGAGAGGACACATAAATAATCGTCTACATGAGCATGAAGGTATATAAATTAGGAAAATAAACTAGATGTACCAGTCTGCAGAGAGGGCTCACTTGAGATGAGCAGTCATGAATTTCAAGTGAGACCGGTTATTTTCACTGTGTTTTTCCCTAGCCATATTTGTCCACTCAAAGTAGGGCTAGTGTTAAGTGGAGAATTAAATTTAGCAAACACTAGGATTTGCCAGAGGAGGGCAGTGAAGGAGAGGAAAGAGACTTATGGGTATACTCAAGGCAGTATTGATGCTGGACCGGGAACACTATGCTGAGTAAAGAGAAAAGGTTAGAAGCAGAGCCAGGGGAGGGCCAGATGGTAAGCAAAAAGCTGGTGGGAACAATTTAAGGCACAGAGGAGTTGAAGGGTTGTTGGAGTTGGGGAACAGAGAAAGTGAGTTGAAAATTAGTGGTGGTGGCCAGACAAGGGGATGCTGACGATAAGGTCAAGAGTTTGACCACGGGGATAGGCAGCTGAGGGAAAGACAGACAAGCTCACAGGCAGAGAGGCTGAGGTGTTGGAAGGATCCTCCAGAGGGTCATCAAATTCTCCACAAATGCTGTCAGGAGCAGCACAGAGAGACTGACAGTGAGCCCAATGCTAAAAAAAATTTTGAGGAATAAGGGCCAATGACTCACAAATTGCATATGACCACAATGCAGGGGGTAAACACAGGATACCTTTGGATGGCACGAGCTTCAAAACTGGGAGTTTTAGCAGGTGAGGGAAAAAGGATGGACACCTACCCACAGCTTGGCTCACTGGCTGGAGGATGGTGGGGGGAGGGGGTAGCAAGAAACAGCCCCATCTAGAGGGCAGGAGGGACAGCTGCATCTCAAGGGCCACCGCTCTTCAGTATTAATCCCCCTTAAAGAAGCTGAAAAAAAGCTCCTGTAGCAAACTGGGAATATGTATTCATGGTCTGTTAAAGGAAAAAAACTCATAACAAGAACACTTACGTGGCAACAAATAAGTATAGAGTATCATGTTTTTAAAAATATAACAGTACTCTATCTCTCCTTTATCCACAACTAAAGCCAAAATCTACCAACAAACCAGCACTCACAATAAAAATCTACAGAGGGCAGATTTTTAAGTATGTCCTTTCTTAGTTTTTTTGTTTTTTAAAAGATGACCAGTAAGGGGATCTTAACCCTTGACTTGGTGTTGTCAGCACCCACCATGTGAGCCAACTGGCCATTCTATATAGGGATCCGAACCCGTGGCCTTGGTGTTATCAGCACCATACTCTCCCAAGTGAGCCACGGGCCTTGGTGTTATCAGCACCACACTCTCCCAAGTGAGCCACGGGCCTTGGTGTTATCAGCACCACACTCTCCCAAGTGAGCCACGGGCCGGCCCTATCCTTTCTTAGTTATTTTTTTAAGATAACTATAATCACCACACAACCACTGTACTTTTATAAACTAATAAGGACAAAACTTAAAATCAAACACAACAAAGTCCTCTTCCTTAGCTCATTAATCAAAAGCATTTTCAAAAGGACACAGTACAATGAACATTAGGTTAATACACATCAGGAGTTCCTTAACATATTCCCATAATGTCATTACTTCCTGTTTCCCAGCCCAATTCAATGGAGGCCCAAATAAGTATAGTATTCACCACAGAATTTCCTAGTAGCACTTCCCCAGAGACTTGATTGCTAAAATGTGTTGAGGGCACCCAGTGCCCTCAACAGACTGCTTCTGCCAATAAGAAGTGAAAACAGCAATTATCAGCTGGGTATTCTTTTTTTTCCTGGAGCCTCTGAAAGTTTGAAAATGGTTCAAAAGCACCCTGCAAAATTGTTTCCAAACACTAATCTCTTTAAAATATAAGAAGACCAAAACTTCATTTTCCTTGTGAAAAAAAAAAAATGTTTACTAAAAGTAAATTCCTCCTTAATCTTCGTTTTTTGTCCTCAGTGCTAAGAAGAGCTATGGAAAAGGTCATAATACTGCAGTTCAGAAGAAAGGAACAGGGCTAAGTAATTTAGAAAATGCCTCCTCTTGAAATGGATATAGAGCTGGAAACAGAAGCTTAGAAAAGGTTTAAGAATTGTATAAAAGAGGGGTTTAACAACTTATCCACAGTGATAGAGAAGGGATGGGCAGAGAGCTCAAAAAGTATCAGGGAGTTGAGACAGTTAACAGAAAGAAGGTACAAGCCAGATTGTCCACAAAATCAAACTACTGAAATAAATCCAAAAAAAGAGAGTCTCATGGAATGCTGAGAAAAAGGGGAAAGAAATCAAAATAAGAAAAAGAGAAAAGGAATGACCTAGAGGGCCAGTCCAGGTGATATAGTCAATGCACCGTATGAATATCTTAAATAGAGGACAAAGCAGATGGAGCTGAAACAGTAATTAAGGACTAATTGAAGAAAATTCTCAGAGCTGAAGAGCAAACTAGGACTACAAATGGAAAAAGCAAACAGGATACCTTTAAAATTTGACAAAATAAAAGCAACACCTAGACATATTCCAAGGATACTTTTAAATTTCAAGGATAAAGAAAAAATTCTACAAGTATCCAGACAGAGAAAGCAAGTAACCTATAAAGGGGCAAAAATCAGGCTGACCTTAGATTTTTCTGTTGCACCTCTAAATGCCAGAAGACAATGGAACAATATCTACAGAGTTTTAAGGGAAAATAATTTTGGACCAAGAATTTTATACTCTGCCAAGTTATCATTTCTGTACAAAGACAACTAGAAGACAATCTCAAATATGCAGAGGTTAAGAAAGTATGTCAACCAAGAACCTATCCTGAAAAATTTGCCAAACGATTTATTACAGCCAACAGAGAACATGAACTGAACTAACTCAAGAATAGGGAGACAATTGTATGAAAGAATTAATGCTGTTTTTCAGTTTGCCTGGAGTTCGAAACTTGCCATGAGACACATACTATCCGGACCCCAAGAAACCAAAGAAGACATCAATAAAGCTATGCTGATTCTACCCTGAAGCACATCAAAATCCAGCAGGACCCTAAGATAACATCAAGGATGGGAACAGAATCCAGACGGGGCCTTGGCAAGACCTTGTATCTGGCTCCTTGCATGGAGCCCCCACAGCCCACGTCCCCCTCCCGCCTGCTTTTCACTTCCCACATTCCATTCCCTCAATCCCCTCTTTAAAAACCCCAGAGTAAATCCGGGTCTGTGAGATGGTTTTATTCTGGCCATTCTCCTTCAGGTTACCAGAGAGATGAGTTAGCCTAACATCTCTCCTCAGGTCATCTCCAATATTCCTGAATAAAAGCTGACTTCCTAGTCCACACACACACACAAAAAGTTAATTCCTACACTCACGCCTCCATACATAAGTATACTGAATTTTTCTACCAAAACATAAAAAAATAAAAAGGCTATAGGTCAAACAGGCAAGCCATGCGCTGGTGCCATCATGAAAAATGAAGCCAATGGGAAGTGCAATTCCTAAAATAACCAGGCAAGCTGTTTTCTATTTCCTAAAAGTGCCTATACTGAGAAGACCCTATGGAACACCCACAACCCACAAAAAACACTCCCACTCCTTGGAGAAAGTGACCTTTCCTCAGCGTGGCCTCCTCCCTTATCTCTGAACACAGTATTGCGAGGAGCAGATGAGTTGTGCCTAAAATACATATATATATATAATTCCTGGAAGTCCAAAAAACTTTTATGTTGGAAACACTTGACAGGTCCTTGAAAACCTAAAGTGTACTCAGTTAATGTAGGCAGAGAAAAGTACTACACGTGAAAAAAGAAAAAAGAACAAACAGAAGACAACTATACCTATCCCAAACAAATACTGTGCCAAAATAATCCAAAATGGATTATAAGAGCAAAATTACTATTTATATGTCAGTGCAATGGAATTATAGATATAGAAGTATAGCCGTGCTAAAATGATGCATATATTGTACTTAAAAACAGATAAAGAAGTTAAAGACTTACTTTAATTTACTTGAGAAAAACTTAGTAATTTGGTAGATGAAAAACAGTAATTTGCAAACTCATAAATGTACTATCAAAATCATGTACTTTCTGGTATTCATGATTCAAGGCACTAGATTGATAAAGATTTGAAACTGAGCACAAAAGGACCCCCACTGCATTGCCTGAACACATTGCTTCCTTGCAGTCAGGAACCTCCACTCAACATTTGCGCTTAAAAATATCATACTGCACTCAATGATGAGCCTTCTAGAAAACCATATTCTCACTTGTGGGTGGTAATAATCGTTTTTTGTTTCTTTTCATTTCAAAGTAACAATAAAATTGAAATATCTACTTCATTTTAACTAAATACCTCTATGGCATTTTGAAAATCTCAGTTCACTTTATTAGTAGTACCAAAGTAAGACTGGAGATGCTGCATGACAGAGGTCTTAGCTTTTTTTTGTATAGCTCCTCATTTTATCAACAATATATACAGTACTACAGGCAAGAGAAAAAGCTTACTAATTCATGAGCCACAACCAAAACAAAAAGATGATTTTTTATGAGCAAAAACTGAAGTGAAAGACAGTACAATGACTTGTTTTTCATTTCTACCTGTATCATCAAAATTAAAGAAAAGGCTAAACTGAGCTTAACTTAGAGGAATGCCATCACAGAAAAAGAAACTGCACATGACTGGACAATATAAGACAAAGTAAATAATAATGATAATATATTCTTACTATTCCATTTTCACTCGTTTTATTACTTTATATTTTTTTATGACATTTAATACCAAAATCTATGAAAGTGTTTCTATGGACTTACTTATCCTATTTGGGGCTATCTCTGAACAAAATGCATTATCAGAGGAGAATGTATTTTTCTCCAAATGTCAAATTTTATTACAGTCAACAGGTAAAGGTCACTTCCCTAGAAACAAATAAATACCACTAGGATTTTTAAATTACCTCATTCTGACACCAGATTCCACAAACAGTAGAGACAGGCACATTTTTATTAGGAACTTGAAAAATTTAGTATTACTCACAAGAATAGTTCCATAACTGAAAAGGAACTCTTCTGTTACAACTTGAGGTCGAAATACCTGTGTGATGAGAGTTTCCATAGATTAAATCCTGAAAGTCATGTACAATTTTAGCTCGACAAAAAGAAAAAAAAAATGAAAATGTTTTGTCTAGGTTGACATTTCTCAGCTCCACTTTACAAAGAAAGGAGCTACATTTATATTTTTCTCCCCTAATACAATAGTACCTGTGAAGTTACGAGGTGAAGCACGATGGGCATCATGGGGAGACACATCTTCAGCTGTTTCACTTGAACTGTTGATGGGTGTTTACGACCAGAAACATTAGCCAAGGCGTTAAGAATGTCACCTGTGAAGGACATGCCACAGCATGCATGGAAGTTAAAGACCACAAAAACTAGGTTACATTGGTCATTGCATGAATACTAATGGGGCCTCTAAGGTAATCAACCTCCAAATAAAATAAGTGGGTAGAAGCTGTGTCATTTTATTCACAAATATTGAAATTATAACAGACACTTGTGGCCTCTGGGGACAGAATGTCATATTCTGCATAAACATTACCAATTAACCTCTCATCTAGAAATTTAAAATAGAATTTATAAATGACAATGGTAGAGTGGTGGATTTAGAGATTTTTGTTTTTATCATATTTTCTAAGTTTCAACAATGAACACATTACTTTTGCAAACAGGAAAAATTATTTTCAAATTATAAGTGAACAGATTATAGACCACAACTTTAAAAAAAAAGAATAGGATGGAAATAAAGATAAATTGCCAAAACTACTCATTTGATGATAAATCCAATAATACATAAAACTTGCTTTGTGGACATCAAAATCTTATCATCATATCCTAAAACAGGATGAGTGTGGTAATAAGGAACTCAGCTACAAGGAACTCAGCTACCAAGTGAGCAGATTATAGCCTTTAGGTTGGAGATTCAAAAAAGGTTACAATCCGAAATAAATTTTGAGCTGCTCTACTTTCAGTCGTTAAAAGGCAAAAACAAAAAAACTCCTAAAGTATTCATAAGAAGCAAAAAGTTACTGTCAGTTGGCCATGAAGATATTTTCATTACTTTGATTTAATATTCTGAATTTCTGAGTCTAAGTATATTTTACTGTAACGGCTTGGATGAAATTCAACATTTTAAACATTTCTGGTTTATAGCTACATCTGCTGGAAAAGTATGGAATCGAATTTAAGCTACCTGTATGCATTCCTTAGATTTTAATTTCTATAAATAACAAGGGAATAAGAGATTTCTTTAGCTATAATAAATATTTTTTCAAATCATTGTTAGATACTTTTATCTTAAAGATAATTTTTCAAACCAAAGAACCTTTCAAACTTTGGACTTTACACCAATATCAAAATTCTTTGCTTTAACATTAAATTTTTAAATTTTAATTTCTCAAATTAAAATCTATGCATTTTAAAGTTCTTTTAACAATAATGAAATCTGTGGTTCTAATTTCAAGGGAAGATTTATTTCCTCAGATTTAGACAGAGACAAATCTTAAGAAAAATGATCAAAAGTAAAAGCGTAAGTCCAATTTTAAGCAATTAAAATGCTTTCCTTTTGTTTATTTTCTAAAACTGCCAGTTTGCCTCAGATAACCCCTCAGTGTAACCTTTATCCTGCTTGTTGTCTCTATCATGTCACTGACGCAAAATAATTATAAAAGCAGATAAGGCAAATTTAAATCTTGAAACTACACATTCAAGAGAAAGTGTCATTGCATTTGCCTGCAAGAAAAGACAAGTTAAGAATAAAAAAGAGGTGATGCCTGAAAATCAAGTAGCAGAAAGGTAAGCAGCAACGAGGCCTGAGGACAAGACTCTAATTTACCTAAAATGCGTGGCAGTTCCTGCAAAATGTGACGGATGAGAAGATCCAGGCATGTGGACAGGTATTCATTGCCACTTTGCTGCTCCTTGCCTGGAGAGGCCTTTCTGCTATCTCTCTCGATGTACATCACCAGTCTACATACAGAAAAGTGCAAAGATTACCTCTCATGATAAAACAGTTGATAGCTTCTGTCCGAAAATGTTGCCAAGGCAAGTGTTTCCAGAGGGCACAGTCCCAATCATTCTGATGTTTAGATTTGCAGCAGCTTGTCAAACACAGTCAAGTTTTGCCTTAGAAATCTCAAAACGTTTATGCAGAAAGAAAGGAAGGCCACTCTGAATCTCTCTGCCAACATATTACAAAACAAGGCCCTAATTTCATTTGCCTTTGGCTAATGGAAAGAAACAACATGCTCCAGATGATAACTGAAAGGCAAACGAAGATGTCTGGACAGAAGACGGCTCTTGGTGTTTCAAAGATCCAAAGTAGAACCACAAGTTGACTACACTTTTATTAGTCATTAGTATTAAGCTTGCTTGGAACCACAGGCAATTCATGTGAATTCCAATTCTTTCTGTAAATTATGTACATAAATCCAAAGAAAAGGTTTAATTTTAACACTGGGTTTTATACATAACAGACACTATCTAAACATCTGGATTTTACATGTCCACTAGTTTGATACCTGCCTTTTAAAAAAGAGAATCTATCTCTTCTTCAAACCGCATCAATATCTGAACCAACCATTCCCAACCCAGAACTAGTGAGCACACTGGACCATCACCCTAAATATTTAGGGTGTTGTTGAAAGTTTTAGGCCCTCTCCATGTTTTCTCCCTTTTCTGGACCCATCAGTCATTTTTCCCAAGTTCTCATTTCCCTCAGCTCTCTACAGGGCAACGAGTCCAGTGATTCCATTATGCAAAATCCCCTTTACAGCAATGTCCCTGTTCGCCATCATCCATCTCTCCTTTTCCATTGTTCTCATTCACCCTACCCAACTTTTACTTCTTATGGAGAACTTCCAACCAATTCCCACTGTAAATTGGAAAGAGGTGGCTTTGTACACGTATGTACATACATAAAGAATTACTGAAATCCTGACACTTAGCAATTGTGTGGTTCTCCTAATAGATTTATTCATGCATTTGCCTTTGTGTTTATCACTATTTGGAGCCCTATTGGTGAACACATGGGGTTTAACCCAAGTCAGGAAGTTAGCCTTGATTCCACATCAATCAATGCCCTCTGTTCTAATCATTCATTATGACCCTAGCCAAACTCTAACAAATATATGACAATGGTTAAGATTAAGACAGAGTATTGATGAATCAATAGAAATGTATTAGTACTACCTGAAAATAACTCAGAGCACAAAATTTCTGATAAAGAGTAAACCATAGAAAAGTAAGTTCCCTCCATTTCATGACAAATGAACTTTAAAAACATCAGCCATAAAAGCCGTGATGGACTGAATGGGGACAGCCTGGAGCTCCAAGGAACCTGCAGCACAACACTATCACTGTGGCTGGGAGCTTTCAAGAGAATGGCAGTGATTCCAAGAAAGTCTTAATCGGTACCTGTTTCATCTGCCCATCTAAAGAGTGGGACCAGAAAGGACTAGGGACAATGGGAACCCATCTGCTCTTTCTGCTTCCCGAGATGGGTTGCTTGATAGCTCCCTGCCCAGCCTCACCATCTGCAAGACAGCTTTTCCTAAATTAAAAATTATGACATTTAACTGCATCCCCTCCAAGATAAGCATTTCAAACACCCCTTCTGACCGTACCTGCTCTTGTTTCTACTTGCTTGTTCAAGTACTTCCACTATGACCGTTGCACAACTTCCTAGGAACTTCTCCTAATTGAATCCACGACACTTCCTACCAATCCATCAGCCCTTTCTTAGCTTTCTTCCTGACTGGATTATATCTCACCATCTATCATTGATTACACTCTTGCTGCTCTTTCTTCTCTTTGCACACATCTAGCCAAATGAACTCTGGATGAATCTGACAATCTACTTTCTGTATACCTGCAGAAAAGGATGCTGAAGTTAAACGTTGAGCAGATACACTCCACTATAATTGAATGGCCCAGAACAGTATCAGTAATCCAACTATATTTCCTTGGTCAACTTATTCCCACAGTCTATTTTCAATTTTTTCTTCTCGTCAAACCCTAACCATCCATCCTCTCATGAAACTCTCAGTAAGTGATTATGCCTCCTGTTGTACCTAAAAAATAGAAAGCATCATAAACCCCTCTTCTTCCCAGTTCCCAGTCTGTACAGCAACTGTGCATCCCATCCTAGCCATCTTTCCTCCTATAACAACAATGGATCTATCCCTCTCTTTCCATTTGTGCTTTGGATCTCATTCCCTTCCACCTTCTTATAACCTTAAAACTGCCAATGATTCATTTTTCTTTTTACATATTCACTCATTCTCATTCTACAAAACACCTTTCGTGCTCTTCTAGCAACTGCCCTATTGCCTCTCTCCCCCCAACTCTAAAAGAGAAATCTATATGAACTGCTTCCACTGTTCATTCTACTTGTTCCTGAATCACCCTCAATCTGCCTTTCACTCCCATCACTCTAAGGCCACTGACAGCCGCCAGAACATCAAATCCAATGGACATTTGTCTGCTTTCACTACCTATCTTGACAAGTCAGCAACATTCAATACTGTTGCCACTCCTCCTATTCCTCTATCTATCATGACATCATACTTTGCTAGTTTTCTTCTTCAGTTTCTCTTGTTCCTTCTCTGTGTCTTTTGCTGGTTCCTGCTCCTAAACGCTCAAATTTATGAAGACTCGGTTCTAAGAACACTATCCATTTGACCCAGGCTATCTCATCCCTCCCAATGATTTAAATTACCGCGTATATACACAGATGTCTTCCAATTACATACTTGCATCCCAAACCCAGTCTCTAAGCTACAGACCAATACATTTAACTGCTGACTTAACATCTGCTTTTGTCTGTTTCAAGGCACTTCAAACTCTATATATCCAAAATAAACATCATCATCTCATCAAACCTAGTTATCTTCCAAAGTACAATATCCCACTGTATACATCACTTTCTACCCTATTAAAGAAACCAGAAACCTAGGAGAGTCACCCTTAACATCTCCCTTTCTCTCACTTCCCATGTCAAGTCAATCATTAAGTATTCCTCAAAAGCTTATACTTCTCCACTCCCAACCAAGTGCGAAGCCACCATATTTCCTCCTTCTGGATTACTGCAATAGTCTCCTAGCTAGTCTATCTGCTTTTACTCTGTCATTCTAATCCTCACACACCCTACACCTAAACTAAGCTTGTCCATCAAGTCACTCCCCTATTTAAAACCCTTTGAAGGCATCCCATTGTTCTTAACATTGGAGGTCTTAAAATTCCCTATCATGACCTACAAAGTCTGCAAGGTCAGACACCCAACTACCTCTCTAGCTTTGTCTTGCTTTCCCTCCCTTCCAATTACACTGTCCTTCTTTCAGTCCCTTAAACTCAGTTCCTCCCCAGCAACAAGCTATTACCTCTGCCTGTATGACTCTTCTCCCTCCTGTTTGCCAAGGAATCCCTATATGTATTTCATAATTCAGTTTCCACTGACTTTCTTAAATTAAATCCCTCTACTACATCGTCTCATAGCATGAAATATTTTCAGGCCTTACCCAACTTCAATTTTTTTTTTTTTTTTAAAGTTGACTGGTAAGGGGATCTTAACCCTTGACTTGGTGTTGTCAGCACCATGCTCACTCAGTGAGCTAACCAGCCATCCCTATATGGGATCCGAACCCGGGGCCTTGGTGTTATCAGCACCGCACTCTCCCGAGTGAGCCACGGGCCGGCCCCCTAACTTCAATTTTTTTAATACATTTTTGATTATTTGATAATGTTTGTCACCCCAGTAAACTTAAAAATACCTAAGGGCAAGACATATATCTGATTTTGCTCGCCACAACTTTCCACTCCTGGGCACATAATTCCTGACATGAATTAAGTACTCAATAAATATTAACCAAATAGGTATTACTGCTGAAACTGCCATAAGGTTTTATTCACCTAGTGCTGTACAGCAATTCCTTGGTTATGGCTCTTTTCTTAATTCTACTGTTTGATATATGTTTTCTTGAAATTTATACTGATGGATTATATATAAGAAGTAAAAAAAAACAATGTCCACTTAGAAAAAAAGTGTCAGGAGCAAAATCAAAAGGCAAATAAACTGGGGGGAAAATATTTTCATTTCATATCACAAAAGATTAATATTATATCTGAAGATTCACACATATCCCTACACACATACATATATATCCCCCACATACACACACACATATTTATATATTTCTCCCAGAAAATGACTAGAAAAAGACTAACAAAGAGAAAAAATGAGCAAGGGATAGGAAAAGGCAGTACACACAGAAGAAAATATAAATGGCTCAAGCAAAAAGATATTCCACTTTGCTTATATACAGTAAAATGACTGATACTCTGATATGCTGCTGTTAGAAATATAAGTAAAAATCCCATGGAGTGTAAGTTGGCAATATCTTGAAAATTAAAATCTAATAATTCCACCTCTAGAAAGAAATTATTCTATAGATAAACTTGTATACATGACATGACACATATTCATAGTTTGCTATTTATAACAGCAAAATATTGGAGGGTGGGTATCCAGCAAAAGGGGACTGGCTAAGTAAAACCATTAGAATGCAGATATCAAAAAAGATGCGGCTTTTTATATACTGTATGGAAAGAACTATGAGATGTTAAGTAAAAGTTCAAAATAGTGTACTTTTTGTGTAAAAAGAGAGGAGAATAATCTATATTCATATTTGCTTGCATAAAAAAAATCCAGAGAGATACATAAGCAACCAATAATAATCCTTTATTTTGCTCAATGGTAGTCTGGGGCAATGTGCATATGGTGAGAAATTTTTCAACCTCTTGAATTTGGTTTTTAAACCATGAGTATGCCTTACCTAAACTTTAATGTAAATATTTTAAGAACATTAACTACTAATGTTACCCTGTAGAGACTTTTTTAGGTAATATAATGCTCAATTATACAGGATACCCTACCAAATGATAAATGCTGAGTGAGGCAAACAGACTACCGTTGCTTTGTAAGATCTATACTTTCTCACAGTGTCAGTGTCAGGCTGACTTTAAAAAAGAAGTTAACCAACATTACTACAGCAGTACCCCAAAACTTCATTATGGTCAGTGTACATTATGATTACTAGATCCTTTCCTTAAGCAGGGTTAACCTTTTAACTTGACAATATTGGGACAGAGATGTCAACCAAATCTGGAAATAATTCCCAGCTCTAGCACTTTCTAACAGTGTAATTTTGAACAAATTGCTTAAGTTGTTAGAAGTTTCAGTTTTCTAATTACAAAATAAGATGATAATGCCTGCCTTGTAGGATTGCTGTAAGGATTTAAATGAGAAATAGCCTAGACCATGGCAAATACTCAAGAAATGGTAGCTTCTATTATCATTATAATCATTACCACCACTACCACCACCAAAATTGGGATACTGCTTTCCCAAGTATACAAATCTGAAGAAAAAATTCCTAGAAAATGCTAAATCTGTATTTCATCCTGCTCACTGATTCACAAATCATCATGGTCAAAAACCCTGCTTCCAGTTTCCCCTGCATTTTGGAGCACTGCCTCAACTTATTAAAATGAGAGCAAACTTGCTATCTCTCTATAGATGGTATAGAAATGTATGCCATTAAAACTGTTGTACTCCTTTACATGTAAGAAGAATGCAAACGTTTTCCTTAAGGAAATAAAATCACTACCAGGTCGATTTTGTTTTAAGTGAACATGCAGGATGTAACTCCATTTACTTACCCATTCTTCTACTGAGAGAGACATTAAGTCTCCTTTCAGCTTTTGTTCTTACAAACAATGCTACCATGAACACTGCTGCATCCATTTCCTGGTGCACAGGCGCAATATTTTCTCCAGTATATGTATAAGAATGAAAACTCAAATATTCACAACACTGTCAAACTGGATCTCAAAGTGGTTGTTGCAATTTACTCCCACTAGCAGTGTACAAGTTCCATCTGAGTTACAGCTTTATACATACCTAGTAGTATCAGATATAATTTCTACCCATCTATGAGGTCTAAAATGGTATCAGGGTGGTCTTAATTTGAATTTTCATAATTATCAATGATGGCAAGCATATTTTGATATTTCTTTGCTGCTCATATTTCCTCTTTTCCAAAATGCCTATTCAGGTCTTTTGCTCATTCTCCCTCTGAGTTGTAGATTGTTTGTTATTGATTTATAAGCATTATTTATATGGCCTGGATCTTTTCCCTTTTCTTCCTCTTTCTTATCCTCTTTCTCCTTTTTTCTCCTCCTCCTCCTTTTTGTCTTTCATGTTGAAGTCCTCAGTTCACCAGAAACTGATTTATTATATGGGTTGAGGTAGAAATCTAATTCCATTGTTTTGTTTTATTTTGTTTAACACAAGTGGATAACCACTTGCTTGGTACTATTTATTGAAAAGGTACTTCTAAAACTAAGAAATGAAGGGGAAGGCATTAAAAGAATAAGTATTTGGCAAAATCTGATTAAGAAACAGGTTGATCCCTAGATTCCCAATTCATCTAGGTGACTGCCACTAGACTTGCACTCAGGCAGAAGTCTGAACATTCTCTAAAGAAAATAAAACAGAAAATCTCTGGACTGGGAAATAGCAGACCAAGTTAAAGAGAGGACTACCAAACTGAAAATAGGGAGACTAAGTGAATTTATGCTCAGTGAATACTAAGACTTCAGTTCCCTTCTCCCAGTGGGCTCCTGCAATTCTGTCAAGCAGGCCCCGTCCATCCAGGGGATGACTGAAATGTTCTTCATGTGCTCTTCTTTGGCAAAACTAACTGGCCCAAGAGAAACATCCAGAGATGCTGATGCTAACATTCACATAAAAAATGCCTATAAAGATGATCTTAGTGTGAAGATCAATGTCAACAAAATTTACCTATGCATCGAGAACTTCTAAAATAGGCTGTTGTTCCCTCAACTTTTAATCATAAGGAAAACAAACTTTACCAGATATCTGACAGCCTGGCTTCTTTGCTCAGCATGTGTGCTGATATTCCTCCATGTTTTTTGTTGTTGCTGCTATTCCAGTGTGTGAATATACTACAATTTATTTATTCATTTTGCTGTGGATGAACACTGGGATGTTTCAATTTATGAATAGTACTAAGCTTATCTTATGCTAGACACATATAAATGTTTCTACTGAGTATACACTTGAAAGTATAATTGCAAGATCATAAGGCATGCCTAGATTCAGTTTAATAGACAATACTGATCAGTTTTCCAAAGTGATTATGTCAATTTACACTCTAACTGGGAGGTATGAGAACTCCAGTTGAGGAGTTATTCTGAATTCTCTGTCAGACATTTCATAGATCTGCTGTTCTCTGTTCCTCTGCATCCATTGCTTTTGCTTTGTTTCCTGTGGTGGTGACATATTTCTCTGTTCTTTCTCCATCTTTGTGTCTTCATGTTGATGTCTGGACATTTGAAGATACAGCTACCTCTTCTAGGTTTTATAGGTGTTCTTTGGTTGTGTTAGACCTTTACTGGTTAAAATCGTAGCTTTGTCTCTGGTCTGTAACTTTAGTTCCTGTTCTGTAGTAGACTAATAGCTACCACCACCACGGTCTACACAAGAACTAATGTGCTCTCCTGTGGTTAGTTCCCAAGCTGGGGAAACATCCTGTGGGGACCAGAACTTGAGCTCTGTGTTGAGCTAAATTGCTGCTTTGCTGATTCTCTGGGAAGGGTGGTTTTTTTTTTTTTTTTTTTTTTTGCAAATTGTTAATCACTTCTAAATCTGGGCTGTGTGGAAATTCTGACCTGGGACTAAGTCTTTCCTGTAGATTGCACCCCCTGCAGTTCCATCGCCCTGAGCAATTTCCACTGAGACCAGATGTCCACACTGCACCCAATGTTCCTCTGCCAGGCCAGCCTTTCATCTGCATTCCAACCACTTCCCATGGGGCAGGCCATGTATGCATCCCTCAGGATAACTCACTGGCTTCTGGGTGGTTCCTTCTCCAGTCAGTTGAGGCCACTTGTTCTTATGTGGGCCCAGGGGAATCATTCCAGTGGCTCCTTATGGCCTGTGGTCTAGTATGGTGTGCTCTGAAACCATCCTCTCTCCTGCAGACTCCAAGCAGGTTTATGTGAAGGCTGCTTCTGCACCTTTTTCCAGCTTCAATCCATGTGCAGCATCTACTCCCCACCTCAGAAGCAGCCAGAGCTCAGAACAATAGGCACCATCCATACACCCTCTCACACCTTCACAAACTCCTCAGGTCTCTCTTCCTCTTCCCTCAGCTCCAGTTGTCCCAGGATGGCAGTCTTTGCTATTTAATAGTTGTAAAGTGGTTAATTGTGGTGAGGAGTGACACTGAGAATTGTCTATTCTGCCATCTTGATGACGTCCCTCCCTCCTGAAGATATTTTCATTTGCTATCTACTGGAAGCTCATTGTTTTACCTTTCCACATTTAAATGTGCAATCTATCTGAATGGACTTTTTTGTACAGTGTAACAGGGGTAAAGTTTTAACTTTTTTCCTATATTGTAATCCATATAATCTAGCACCATTTACAGAAATCACATTTCCCCAGAGTTTTCCCCTATGTCCCTTCTGGTCTTCTCCATGTTTTCCATCCTTTTGTCTCTCTATACTGATCCCAGATAACTCCAGTATACTGACTCTATTCAGCTGAGTCAAATCTGCTGTTAACCTAATCCACTGACTTCTTTCAGCTATTGTATTTTTCAGTTCTGGAATATCCATTTGGCTCATTTTTATAGTTCTAGTTCCTTTCTGAAATCCTTGATCTTTCAAATTCCTTGTATATGTTAATCACACTTACTTCAACTCCATTGTCTGTATCCCCTGTGGATACTGTCTCTTGTTTATCTTGGTTTTTAGTTATTTTACCATATCATCTTATCTCTTCAAGCCTGGTTATTTTCCAATGAGTGTTAGACTCCACACATGAAAACCAGAGAGCTATTTTGAGGCCTGGGGTTAGACTTCTCCAAAAAGGATTTATACTTGTTTCTGGGAGGCAGCTAGGGCACCAGTAAGACTGAATCACCTTAATTCAAACAGGGATTGAGAAGATTCAAAAGTGGGCTTCTCTCCCCGTTCCAGGAAATTCTCCATGTTAACAACAGGTATCCCAGAAACAGAGAGCACAGAGAAAACAGAATTGTTTACCTTTTGGCAGTCAGGGAATCCAAAAGAAATCCTACCAAAATCTACAGAGTATAAAAGAGCAAATTCACACTGTCTATAAAGAATTTATTTTTCTCTAAAATTTAAATTATCCATTATAAAACTGAATAATGTCTTGCTTAATTATCATAGTTCAATATATCTTCTCCTTAAGGCAAAAAACTATTCAAATCGTTTTCAAACACTAGTACAGACTGTTAACACATAAGAAAATATCCATTAGGTCTGCAGGGAAAAATAAAAGACTGATAGATGTACAACAATACAAAAGTCACTCTAGAATGATGTTCCATTTCTTCATGCTCTCCCCAATGCCTCCCCATTACAAGATGTGTTTTCACAGGCTACAGTAAAATAAATTGATTTTATTGACAGGGGAACATTATTTTAAAAGCATTCACATTCTAAGAAGGAAATAAAATGTGGAAATATTTAAGTGTAGTATCCATAAACACTTTACAATTGTCCTACAACAAAACTGCAAATGATATTGCAAATGATATTTCTTAGTGTTCTATAAGAGTATTGAGTTAAAAAGACCAACACTCTGAACAGTTATATAAGTAAATTACAAGTGAACAAGATCCACTCTTATCCTCCCCACCACCACCTGTGTAGAGGGATTATTTCTCCCCAGGACTTGCCTGTTTCTGAAACTACTACCTCCTTCCCCATTTCCTTCCATTTGTCTCTGTAATTCATTCCTGTGAATCTGACCACAATTTTCTTACTCTCATCTCCATAGGAATCCTATGTTCATTCTACACACATCCACCTTTATGCTTCCCTCATCTACCTTCTATAACACCCTCCTGCTATATACCTCTATGCCTCTCAGGCAAAACTTGCCACATCCTATGCCTGTTTATATTTCCAGTACTTATACAGCAGTGCAATACCTAGAGTAAAAATGAGCTCGATGAAGACAAGGGTGATAATGTTAGTTTACTCATTCAATAAATATTTACAGTATCTGCTATGTGCAAGCACTTTTCCAGTTGATGTGGATACAACTCATGAAATGTATATTCAAGTGGGAAGAAATGGACGATTAACAAATAACTAACTAGAAAATTGTTTATGTGGTCGTAAGTCCTATGGAGAAAATTAAAGAAGAGTAAGGCAACTAGTCACTTGTCGGAGAAAAGCTCTCTGACAGGATGCCATTTAAGCACAGACCAGAAGGAGTGAAGAAGCAAGTAATGTGGAAACCAGGCAGTTGGAAGGCACATGCAACACCCCAAAGACAGGCACACGCTTGATATGTATGTGTGTGGCTGAAGCACAGCATAAGAAAAGATCAGAGAGGAAACCAGTCTCCAGACCACATAAGGCTTTGTAGGCCTTGAATTTTATTCTCAATGATCCGATTTGTGGGTTAAAAGTACCACTTTGGATACTGTCATAATGTAAGATGGAAGACCAGTTAAGAGGGAACTGTAATAGTTCAGATGAGAAGTTATGGTGGCGTGGCTTTAGCTGGAGTGGTAGCATGAAAACGGTGTGAATTGATGAGATTCTGGATATCCTTTTAAGGTACAAATAATTAGATCTGCTGTTGATTGGATGTGAGAGGAGTCAAGAATAACTCCATGCAGTTAACAACAAGAAGAACAAAGCTGCCATTTATTGAGATAGGTAAAGACTGCTAGTTTGGGATAGAAAAATCATTATTAGATATCAAAGAATAGATATCATGTTGATATTCAAGTCTGAATTCAGAGGTAATGTCTGGGCTGATAACACTAATCTAAGAGTAAGCCACGGCTGGATGGTATTTAAGGCCATTAAATTAAATGAGATCACTTCAGGAGTGAATGCCCGGTGACTGAGCCATTGAACTAACAAAGAGGCTGGGATGATGAGGAAGGACCAGCAAAAGAAAATGAGAAAGTGTAACTAGTGAAGGATGAAAAAAAAAGTGCCCTGGGTGCCAAGTAAGAAAGTACTTTAAGAAGGAAGACAATGAAATACTAGTTTCTGGTAAACTAGTAGTTAGTTAGATTATTCAGACAGACGTTCCCACTATAAATAAAACAAAAATGAAAAGTGCTGAATAAGATACTATATATATATATATATATATATATATATATATATATATATATATATATATTCTCTTAATACATAATCACATCAATTATGTAGGTTACAAATGAATAGAGAAAAAAAGCCTAAGATGACCGTCTACTATTATATAAGAACATTTGGTTCAGATAAAAATTTTTAGTTATATCATACATGGGTGCAAAAAGGGCTGTCTCTAAAATCATTTAAATGTAACAGAAGATGACATAGTCTAGAATACCTTGTCAGATGATGCAGAAGAAACTCAAGGAACCAATGTCAAATATGTTGTGATGACACTTCAATAAAGCAGTTTAAAAAGATCTGTGTGTTACTTGTGGGAGCTAATAAAAATAAATAAATAAACATACAAATGAATGACAGGTGGGGAAGAAGACACAACAATTATGACAATTCCTTGGTTTTGTTAAGACAAGTGAACAGATATGATGTTGATATGGGGAGTGAAGAGACAGAGGAGGGAAAAGGAGGAACTAGTAAAGGGACACGAAAATCAACTGTATTGTATATTGATAAATTAAAATAAAAAATAAATAAAATTTAAATTTTTAAAAAACATATAAATAAATAAAAAGATTTATGTGGAGTATTGAAATAAATTTTATGAAATGCAAGACTATAAAAAAATTTTCTAAATCAGTACATTATTTTTAATATGTAATTGTAAATACATATGTTTAACCATAGTAATAAGTTAAATATTTAAAGTTAGAGGTGGATATTTGTCCATTTCATCAAATTCCTAAAAAATTAACATATTTACCATGGTCCCTCCACCCCCCAAAAAAGAGTCTTTTTTGGACCTTTCACTGAAAAATTAGGCTTTCATATAATCAGATGGCCTTAAATTCAACTAAATACAAGACGTTTTCATCAGATTACTCTAGCTTTTGTATAGAAAGTAAACTATTGGGGGGAAACAAGACTACAAGCAGGGAGGCCAGTGTCATAGCCAAGAAAAGATGCTGCTGGCTTGGTGGGGGCAGTCTAGATAGAAAGTAGTAGATAAAGTTGGCGGGAGGGATGGGCGTGGACATCTTTTGGAGGTGGAGTGAGTGCTGGAAAGAAAATAATATGGATTACTCAGAGATGGGGCTTGAGCAACTGGATAAAGAGTGCTACTGAGTGTTTCTGAGTATAGGTGGTGTTTGAAACCACCATATAAGATGAAATCACCTGAGGACAGTAATGAAAGGGAAAAAATGAGTACCTGGGATGAAGCAAAAAAGTGAGAACTAGCAAAAAGACTGATGTGGGAAGAAAGCAAAGAATGTAAAGTTCCTACTAGGAACTACAAAGGCAAATTCCAGTTCAAGTCAGCAAGTTGAACCCAACCATTTTACCTCTCCTTTTTACATATTCCCACTGGAAACCACATTAGCCCTAAAAACAGGAAATTGTACCATTCACAGCCAGAACCTTTGAAGAATTTCTTAAAGGAAATGGTACAACTTAAGTAGATTGATGCAAAGCCCAAGCACACACAAAGGAAAAACTTGCCTGGGGAGTAAGTAGAACTCTAGCAGCAACCCAAGCCCTGAATGGCAGGAGAACAAGACAAGTTTAGACTTAAGGGCTGATAAAAGGAGGTGAGTTTTTCAACCCTATGAAAAAAAATTTAAAGGAATTGGGTGCCAGCAAACCTGGCACAAAGGCCATGCTAACTAAAGAGTGAGAATCACAGGGAGATTGCAGGAAGGAAATTTTTAAAGCCAAGGGATGACTTCATGAAGTGGCATTTGAAGAATATTAATCTGACAGTGTCACAGCTAATGAATGGGCAATTAGGAGTTACAAGTGTGCAAGTAAAGAGGAGAAACAGAAAGGAACACAAGAGAAAAGAAGTGACTGCCTTGAAAATGGTATGAGTAGAAGGTAAGATTCCAATAGTCTATTATTGAGACAATGGCACATTTACATAGTAAGAAGGTAACTATATGAGTTTTAGAAATGGATACCTCACACTCCTTGTTTTAATTTAATCCTCCTTGAAGATACCATCAACCCTGCTCCTCCTGTCCCCATTCCCCTGGGATAGATACCCTTACTCCCACTGAGTTCTAACTGAGCTCTATGTGCCCATTAGTGGATGACTATACTGTCTGTTTTTACTGCAGGTCTTCCCATGAGGTGCGCTACTAGAACAAAACGTAAACTATCCATCTCGCTTGGATAACTTCACAACCAGTTCCTTGCTGTGGCCATACACTGTTTACAGGAAATCAAAGTCCCACACTTTTCTTTGCTCCACTCCACTCTATACCCACTTTATCTGTCTATTACATGTTCTTTAACTTACAACTGCTGTTTTCCCCCATGCAAGAACAATTTGTACTTTAAATATGGGATAAATTTTTCTTCCCTTCCATCACCCTGCCAGAATCCTCAAGCAAACTCAACAGCCAATTTAATGCCTCTATTTGTAAATAAAGCTATTGTCTCTCAGCTTATAGTGGCCAGGTGACAAATAGAGTTTGAGTCCAAATTTAAATTACAGTGACCCCAGCGCATCTATGGACCTACTCTGTAATTATTTCTCTATTACCTAAACATGTAACTGGAACAGACATACTTAGCAACTAGCGGAATCCATACATTGGCTATCTGACCTATGAGAGTGAGGGCCAGTATGATAAAAAGAAACAAATCAAGTCTGGAATGTCCCCTCTCTACCAAGATAGTAGGCCATATCAATAGAAAATGAAATCATAAAAATTAGTACCAACAACAAAAACTTGAATGGTACAGAGGTGATAACACAAAGGAACTTCAAAAAGTTCATGGAAAGATTCACATCAACTTTTAAGTCTATTTTTCCACAAACTTTTTGAAGTATGCTCATATTTATTACATCCCCATTTAAATTGTCTAATCTTGGAAAATGACTGTGATAGATCTTGAAGAGTAACAGTGGATTATCCAAAATATAAGCATGTTGTGACTGTAATTGTACCTGCAATTTCAGATGTAATATCTCTACCCAAGCAAATCAACACAGCCCTAGCATCTTAATTGCTATAGACCTGGCAAAGGCTGTTTTCTCTGGACCAATTTGGAAGAACCACCAGCATGTGTTTTCTTTTACTCATCAATTCATGTTCACTGTCTTGTCTCAGAGATATGCCAACTCTCCTGCTCTTGGCCATGAAACAGTCTGCAAAGATCTGGATCACCTTGACATGCCACCAATCATTACACTTGTACATGATTTTGGTGACTTTAAGCTGACTGAACCTGAGGAACAGTGGACAGCAAGTACTTTAGTTGGCTTAGTAAGACACATGAGAGAGCGATAAATCCCATAAAAACTCAGGAGCCTACCACTTCAGTGAAGTTTCTGGGGCTCAATGGTCTAAAGCACATTGGGACATCCCCCCAAATCAAAGACAAGTTATTATACCTTCTACTGACTAAGACCAAAAAAGAGGCATAATGATTGGTGGGTTTTTGTGAATTCAGGAGGCAATACATACCACCTCTGAATATATTCCTCTCACTCATTTTCTGAGAAACTCACACACTTGCTGGTTTCGAATGGAGCTGTACTGAGTAAAGACTCTGCAGCAATTCCAAGTTGCAGTACAAGCTGCTCTGCCAGTAGGGCCTTATGACCTAGCATATCTAGTACTACTCTGAGTGTCTCTGGCAAATAAAGCCCCAGGGAAGCAACAATAAGTGAATCACGACATAGACATCTGGGGGTTTAGAGCAAAGCCCCATTCTTGTCTGTGAACTATTATTCTTCCTGAGAAACATCCCCCAATAGAGAATGAACACGTGACTACTGACATCAAATGATCACATGATGTGAGTTATCTGTCATTAACCTGACTCACCAAGCCACTAGGTTGGCCATGCACAGTGGTAACCCATCTTCAAGTAGGTTGATCAACATAAGAGATTTACCTTGAAAAGGTCCAGAATATAATAGTAAATTGCATGAATAGGGCACTGCTATTGGTTAAATGTGTCCCCCAAAGGTTCATGTATTGGAAACTTAATCACCAATGTAATAGTATTAAGAAGGTGGAAAATCCTAATTGAAAGGTGGGGCCTTTTAGAAGTGATTACATTGCAAGGACTAGGCTGGCCAGTTAGCTCGGTTTGGTTAGAGCACAGCCTTATAACACCAAGGTCATGGGTTCAGATCCCCATACCACCAGCCACCAAAAAAAAGGAAAAAGACTGTGAGCACTATGCCCTTTGAATGGACTGATCCATTCATGGAGTAATGGGCATGGTCTGATGACTTTAAAAGGAGAGCAAGTGAGGAGTTTAGCTCTCTCTTGCTCATGTCATTCACCATGTGATACCCTGCATCACTACAGAGTCACCATCAAGAACAAGGCCCTCACCAGATGTGTTCTCTGACTTTGGACTCCCCACTTCCAAAACTGTAAGAAATAACTTTTATTTCTTTACACATTACCCAATTTCAGGTATTCTGTTATAAGCAAGAGAAACAGACTAATAACAGTTGCTCCAATTCCTTCAATACATATTCCTCTGCACTGCCTCTACTCAATCCTGATTAAGAATTGTTTGTGCTATGCTATCTATCCTAAGTAAATCATTGTACAGTGTGTACATGTATTACAACAATATACTGTGCCCCATAAATATGTACAAATAAATGTTAAACTATTTTGAATTTAAGAAAAAATTAAAAATTAAAAAAAAAATTTTTTTTTAAAGAATTGTTTATGGGCTGGCTTGTTAGCTTATTTGATTAGAGCACGGTGCTGATAACACTAAGGATCAGGGTTTGGTCCCTAAACTGGCCAACAAGAAAAAAAAATTATTTATGACCAGTTGACTGACAAGGAAAAGCACTGAGCTGAGTTAGTAAATGGTTCAGTACAATAGTCTAGAACCAAATGGAAGTGAACTGCTGCATCACAAATCTAATCAGAAGTGTCCCTGAAGAGGACATCCTCCCAACGAGCATAACCTCAAACAATACATTTTGTTGTACACTGTGTTTCAATTGAGATTATGGTTAGAAGTACAGATGCATGCTGTTTCATGGCCACTGTTTCATGGGCACTGTCTAATAGCTTAGTACAATGGTCAGGGACTTAGATAGAACAAGATTTGAAGACTGGTTACAAGAAGTTCTGGGAAAGAGGTATGTGGATAGACCTCTCAGAATGGGCACAAAGCATGAAGACATTTGCATAACATGTGAATGTTCACTAAAGGGCATCCATTTCAGAGGAGGCTCTCAATAATCATGTAGACAAGATGACACGTTCTGCAAAAGTCAGTCAAGACTCTTTAGCCACTCTAGGGCTTGCTCAACTGGCCCACATACAAAGGGGCCAAGGTGGCAAAGATGGAGGCTACTCATGGGCTCAGCAAAAGGAATGTTCCTTACCAGTGATTACCTGGATACTGGCACTCCAGCCAACAAGAAAAACCAATGCTGAGCTCCAAGTGTGGTTCCATTTCCTGTGGAAACCAACCAGACACCTAGTAACAAGTTGGTTTATGAAAGGGGCAGCAAACTATCCCCACTGAAATAAATACATATCCTGGATATGAATTTGCTTTCCCTGTCCATAAGCTTCTGCCAGCACAACTAAGTGTACGCTTAAGAAATGCCTTATTTACCATCATGGTAATTGATATCATAATGCATCTAATCAAGGAACTTATTAATAGCCTAAGAAGCATAGTCATGGGCTCAAGCCCATGGAATTCAGTGGTCTTAGCAAGTACCCCTTCATCCAGAAGCACTTGGCTTAACGGAAAGGAGAAATGCCTATGGAAAATTCAGTTAATGCTGACAGCTAGGAAGCAACATGCTGAAAAATTGTGTTCTATCTTAAAACATGAAGTATATGTTTTGAATTAGCTGTCAAAATAAATGCTGTTGTCTCTCCAATAGTCAAAACACACAGGGCCAGGAATCAAGGAGTGAAATGGGAGTGACCTCCTCTCTGTTATACCCAATAGTGATTTTTGCTTCCAGTTTCCATTACTTTGAACTTTGCTGGATTGGTTCCAAGGAAGAAGTTTCCACCAGAGGACACAATGGCAATTCCATTAAGTGGAAGATCATTCTGGGGACCAAAGAGGGTTACTCTCCTGGTTCGAGTGAGTGATTGTGATTACCAAGAGAACACTGGGTTGCTGCTATACAGTGCAGATGAAGCAACCAGAACCTGGTATATTCTGAAGAGTCTCTAGGTTGTGCCATGTCTAACAACTAATGTTAGTAACAACCTAAGCACCAAAGGAAAGGCAACTGCACTGAGGATGCAGATCTGGCAAGTACTTTACACCCTAGAAAAGTACAAACCTGTTACTGGAGTTTATTTTAATAGTGAAACTACTAAATCATAGGGATTCCTGATACACATCACAAAAATGCCCTTAAAAAGGTAGCCTCACCAACTGGATAAAAAGTTGTCCCTCTGTCTGCACTTTGGATATAATGGCAGTTTTTTCCTTACTTTGACAATATGATGGATAGAAACACTATTTGGTTTTTTAAATTTACATTTCTTTGATTACTAATGAGGCTGATTATCTATTCATATAATTATGAATCTCTTTACAGTACACAGCTTACCTATTACGTATGATGCAAAAATTTACAGATTGTGTTGGCATATAAACTTTATTTATGATTTTGGGGGGATATAAAAGTTTCTAATTTATATGTAGCTAAACGATCAGTATTTCTTTTTATGGTTTCTTTTCATTGCTTTTCTACTCAGAAAAGCTTTCCTTACCGATCTTTAAAGATATTTTCTTTCAGCTGTTTATGGTTTCTTTTTGGTATATGATTCTTTAATCCATCTGGAATTGACTTTTATATGGTATAAGCAGAGAAAATGATTTTTTCCCACACAGTTAATGAATTATCTTGAGTAGATGTTTCTTTTTTTAAAAAAAATTTTTAAATCAAAGCAGATTTTTAAATTTCAGTGATTACCATATTATAATAGCAATGCCATGGGTAAGGAAAAGAAAACTCTAGGAAACCTTGATCTATCAGGAGGCACTGACATTTCAGGCTCACAGCAAACCAATAAAACGAACTTACAAGACTATTCATCCTCTAAAAGGGTTATCATTTCCAGAGACATATAGGCCCTATTTTATCACCTGTCATATTCAATATGAGTATAAAGCCATTTGAAGAAATAGGTGGTCATTTGGGGGCTATCGTATCATTTTTATCTGATCCTGACAGCTCAATTTCACTGCCTGTCTCATGCTAGATAGATTTGTGAGCTGACATCATAGAAAATGTGCTAAAATCTAATCCATAAAAAGCCAATGGCAATGATGGTAAGCAGCAAAAATATCTGCATAATGTAGCAAAGGTCACTGTGGGCTCCTGATGTGAGGCTTCGGTTCTCAGGCAAATGGACAGCATTACGATTTTCTCAGCACTCCAACTGCTAGTGCAGTTTTAAGGGACAAGGAAGGAAGGAAGGAAGGAAGTTTCCATATAAACTCATCACAGAGAATTTTAACATCTCTCTAGCTAGAAGGCTGCTTTCTTTTGCACACCTTTATATTCAACCTTACATTTTATATGCACACTAGTACCTGGGCTGCAAAGCACAAGGAACAAACACCAACTGTTTCCAGAATCTGTACTGGCTGCCTATTTGTTACTGAGAATAACTTACATTAACAAATTTAATCTGAAAGCCTCAAAAAAATGTGGACTCTCACTGCCTTAATCCTTCAAAACCACTGATACTTACTGCAAACATTTATTTTAGTTTGGTTTGTTTTTTTTCTCCTTCATTACACCTTTTTTTTAATTATAGGATTGAAACATGTTTATTATTAAAGCCTAAAAATACAAATGAATGAAGATAAATAATTTCCCTATCCTGCCTTCCTCATATAACCAATTTGGTATTATTTCTCCAAGCCCTTCTTTTTTTTAATGAATTTTTATATGAATACATGCAAACAGAAGAGTTTTGCCATTTTTGTTATTTTACAAAAATATCTTCATAATTAATGTATCTCTGTCCTTCCACCTTTTCACTTACCTATATATAATGAACATTCCTCCAATCTAATCAAATGAATCATTTATATTATAGCTATTATCATCATTCATTGAAGAACTTCAATACCAGTGAATATTAACTATATTAACCAGGTATTCCCAGTAGAAATAATGCTATGTTGAACATCTCATGCATATATCCTGAACAATTCATATTTTTATTCCTAGCAACTAAACAGCAAATACAGCCCTGTTAAAAGTGATGAGTATGTATTGTTAATACTCATAGATATTTCCACATCACTTTCCAAAAAGTTGCAGCAACTCACATTTCCATGAGCAACTGTTTAAAAGTGACTTTGGATTTCCAATTCTGCCAAGACGGAGCAGCCCCGTTCCTAGATGGTCCTCCCTCTTTTAACGAAAAATCTCTAAACAGAGTATATATAATGCAAGCATAGGGAGACTCTGCAATGAAGAAAGGTGGTGGACTTCCTAGAGAATGTAGTATTTGAGAAATGATGTGGAAGTGAGTCTCCTTCATTTCCTTATTGTCTCTCATATATTCCAATAGAGTTGTACAGAAGCCTCCAAAGCAGAACTACCCCCCCCAAAAAAAAACTCCAAGAAAAGCCTGTTTCCCCTCGCCAAAGGACCAATAAAAAGATAGCCTAACAACAGAAAATCTGGCATTACCTACCCTACTCTGGCAATACACTAACAGAAAATCACATACAATCATCCTCCCCCTCCTTCAGTTTTAGCAGGATCAGTAGAGGAGTTAATCGTTCACTTCAACTCCTACCTCAGGAAAGCAGATGGCTCATCCAATTCCCCAGCTAAGAGTCTGGGCAAGGCCTAACAGGAAGCTAATTTTCCATCTCCTGCCAGGAGGAAGCAGACAGCAGTGACCTGATACCCCTGCGGAGGTAGTGTCCAGGAGACTGAGCCAACAGCTGACCCTCCATTCACTGTCCAGCAAAAGCACACCAATCTCCAGTTTCCCTGTTGGGACAATTTCCCAACCAGCAGAAGCAGGCAGCAATCTGAATCCCCTAGTAGATTAGCGTCAGTGAAGCCCAGTGACCAGCAACACCACCCCTACCCGGCAACATGATTTAATGACACAGAGCAAGATGAGGACCCAAGTCTCCTAAGATAATAATTTCAGTTACCCATGGTCAGCTGTGGTCCGACACTATTAAATGAAAAATTCCAGATAAATAATTCATAAGCTTTAAATTGTGCACTTTTCTGAGTAACGTGATGAAATCTCTCGCCTTCCTGCTCGGTCTTGTTCCCACCAGCCCTGGGAGGGCAGTGACAGCTGCTGAGGGCCGGCCCAGACCTCGCCTGCCTGCCTGCCAGATCAGCAGCAGCAGCACCTTGTAGCTCACCGCCGTCTTTCACAGACTCCATTCCTGTGCTCAGATTTAAAAATGACTGGGGCCCAGGACCACCCCAGACATGCTGACTATAACTGGTACACGTGTGGCCTGGGAACCAGAATTTTTAAAGCCCAGAACATGAATCATCCCTTTGTCCAGAGTGTCCATGCCTAGTCACTTAGTAAGTGACCCTTAGTCACTTAATAGCCATCTCAGTTATCAGATCTACTGTCACAGTATTGCACTGCCTGTGTTCAAGTAACCCATATTTTACTTAATAACGGCCCCAAAGCGCAAGAGTAGTGATGCTGGCAATTCGGATACACCAAAGAGAAGCTGTAAAGTACTTCCTTTAAGTGAAAAGGTGAAACTTCTTGGCTTAATAAGGAAATAAAAACATTGTATTTTTCTTCAACCTCAAAATACTGAGGTTGCTAGGATCTACCATAAAATTCATAAAATTGTGAAGAAGAAAAAAGAAATTTGTGCTAGTGTTGCTGTCATATACTAAACTGCAAAAGTTATGGCCAAAGTGCATAATAACTTTTATTATAATAAATTGTTATAATTGTTCTACTTTATTATTGGTTATTGTTGTTAACCTCTTACTGTGCCTACTTTATAAATTAAACTTTATCATAGATATATATGTATAGAAAAAAACACAGTTTATATAGGTTTCAGTACTATCCACAGTTTCAGTTATCCATTGGGGGTCTTGGAATATATCTCCTAAGAAAAAAGGAGGACTACTGTACTATTATATTTAAAAGCACTTTAAATATCTCTTCCCTGGGGCATTATACCAAAAATCTGATACAGCGGTTATTTTCAATTTTTAGAGATTGCTTTATTTTTATCATTTTTCTGTGTTTCTTTTTTTTTTTTTTTTTTTTTTTTTGGCTGCTAATCACTATGGCAATGACTTTGGTGTTATAAGGCTGCACTGGAACCAGCTGAACTAACCAGCCAGCCCTGTTTTCTAATTATGTAAAACATTTACATGATTCTTAAGTCTAGACCATAAAACAGGTACATTCAGAGAAGTATATATAACTCATCCCTGCCCCTGCTCCCTATGCTCTTCCTACCCCTATAAATTTCCATTTTTGTTAATTTTTTTATTTAACCTTCCACTCTTTCTTTTAAAAAATATTAGCAAAAGCACATCTTTCCTGTTTTCACCTCCTTTCTTAGACTACTGCGCCTTGCATTTTCGGGATAATAATATATCTCAGAGATGATTCCATGGCCATATACAGAGATCTTCCTTGATCCTTTGCACAGCTGCATAGCCCTCCACTATGGGGATTGTGATAGGCAGAATGGTAAAGATGCCCCACCCCCCAGAATTCCCCCCAGCCGAATCCCGGCTGTTCAAACACTAATCTAGGTACTACTGCAAAGGGGTAAAGTCCCAATTCAATTAACCTTAAGATATGCAGATTATCTGGGTGAGCCTAATCTAAGAGACCTTTATAAGCAGAATATTTTCTCCAACTGGTGGCAGAAGAGGGAAGTCAAAGATATTTGAAGCATGAGGGGGACTCAGGGCATGAGAAGTATTTTGCCAGAAAAAAAGCTAACACCTATGTTGTGAACTGCCAATGGAAAAGAATGACAACCTCTAGAAGCTAAGGGCAAACCCCAATCAAAACCCAGCAAGAAAATGGGGACTTCAGTCCTACAGCTGCAAAGACATGAATTCTGCCAATTATCAGTGAGCTTGGAAGAGGACTCATAGCCTCAGATGAGAATCGCAGCACCATCCAGCACCGTGACTCTATCCAAGTGAGATGTAAGCAGAAGATCCAGTTATACCATGCCCAGACTCCTGACCCAAGGAAACTGTCAGATCAATAAATGGACATTGTCTTAAACCACTGAGTTTGTGGTAATTTGTTACAATAGGAATAGAAAACTAACGCAGGGATGACCAACACTTCCCCGGCCAGTCTCCTGGTGCTAAATATTTGGGTAGTTTACAGTTTTTTTGCTGTAACAAATAACGTCTTGTGCATGTATTATTTTACTTCTTGGCTAATACATCTTGGGACACTGTATCCTAGAAGTGAGATGGCTGGATCAAAGGACTAATAAATAATTTTTCTATATATTGCCAAATTCCTCTTCATATCACAATATTTTGCATCCCACATGCAATGTATGAGAGTACCAGTTTCTCCACAGCCTCACCAAGAGAATACATTGTCAAATATTACACAACCAATGCATTAAGTGAGAAATGGTATCTCAGTGTAATTTTAATTTTCACTTCAATTAGAATGAGGGAGATCTAGCATTTAACTCATAGGTTTAAGGGTCATCTTCATTTCTTTTTCCACAAACTGACAGTTCATGACTTCTGTCTCTGTTTCTGCCTCGTCCCTTTTATCTGTTGGTGAGTTTTGGTTTCTGTCCTCCATGTTAAAGGATTCTGTCAAGTATCTGGTGATTCTTGATTGTCCATTTATCTTTTAAAATGAGGCACTGTAGCATGGTTGGGAGTTTGTGCACAGGAGTGGGGCTTATGACAAATAAGCTCCACAGCACGACACTTCACTAGCTACAGCTGGGACACCCAAATTTCAGCCCCTATGGGGCTTTTATCGGGAATCAGTCAGCTCCCCCAAGAGGACTCTCCAAACTCTGGCCAATAGTATATAAGCTAGACTGCTAACAGTCTGCAAGTCAAGCAGGAGAAGGGGGCTGTGGTCCTCACCCTTCAAAGTAAACTGACTTTTCCTGATTTTCCACCAGGCACCTCATCCCCCACCCAGCAGTGTCTGGAACCCCCACATCTGCAGCCTTTGCAGTTCACACTATGCAGAATACATTTCAAGTCTCCAGCTGCAGTGGACGAGGAGTCTCCTGAATGTTCAGGGTGGGGAGGAGGGCTGAGGATCAGATCTCCATGCCAACTTCCCATCATCTTCCTATCTTAAACCTCACCTCCCTCTCACGCTGCCTTCAGAGGTACCTGGTACCCCAATTCCCAACCTTTCCAGAGTTGTGTCATGCAGTAATCATGTCTCATCTTAGCCTTTCCTCTTATAGACAATAAGAGATCTCAGCAGTCTCCATTACGCTAAATAAGTGAACATTCATCTGTCAGCTTTCCAGCTTCCAAAATACAAAGACAAGTTAACATTTGTCTGTGTTTGCCACCTTTGTTTTAACTCCTTTACTCTGATTTGAGTCCAGCATCAGAAGAGAGCGTGTTCAACCACATGACTGCTATGATTCCCTTGACTAGAAATTCTCTCCACCTGTTCCTTTCCTCCTCCTGGAATTCTGGCACTTTACATGTGAGGTCTCCTGGACCTATAATCCATCTTTCTTATTGTTTTCACATGAATTTTCCATGTCTTTGTTATCAGCTCTGTATGATTCAACGTGTTCTTTCATACTGCCTCTCAAAGCACCAATGCCATCCCCGACAGAGGCCATTTTCTTTCAGTTCTGCTGACTTTCAAAAAACTGCCTTTAGATAGAGGTTTCATTAACTGCTAAAGTTCTTTTCTGTCTCTTGCATTAGTTCTGCCTCAGTAAGAGCTGCCTACTCTTCTTGTTCTTTCTCCTTCAAGCACTGTGTCTCCATAAATTGGCTGGGATAAATCTCTGCCTACTGACTTCTTCACCTACTCAGCACCTGATCAGGACAGGTGTGGCAAAGAAACAGGCAATAAGAGGGAGCTGTTCTCTTCAAGGGCAGGAAGATGAAGTGGTCGTCCCACAGCCTCACAGACTGGGGCAGATTGGCCCCCTCATCATTTCAGTCCTGCTTCAGATGTCCTGGGAATAGGACTGCAGGCCCCAGCCACTGCATGGAGAAAGTATCTGCATTTTGGATGCTGCAGAAGCCCTGAGGTCTAGCATTAACCCTAAGCTTAGGCACCCAAGGACATCATCTCTGCCACACACTACAGGAAGAAGAGAGCCCACCTCATCTCTCCCACAAGGCTAAGCTCACCTGCCAGGCCCCCTCTCTACACTCACCCTGCTTGTTGTGTTACTCCAAAGAGAAGCAGAGTGAAAGTCAGGGTCAGGGACCTGCCTTCAGGCTACCATCTCCCCACCGCTGCTAAAGGTTCTATATTCATTCAGAGACACAGAGGTCACAGCAATTCCCCTCAAGAACTGCAAGTGTCATGCCTAGGCTCTGAAGGTCTGAGGAGTTTAGTTCCTTCCAGTTCAAGACTTTCCGGAGTTGAGGTTATAGGGGGTATTTTAGATAGTGTGATCAGAGTGGTGCTCAGAAGAAGTAACCCTTGAACACAGACCCAAATGACCTGAGGAAGCCAGCCATGCAAACGTCTAGGGGAAGAGATCACAGGCACCGGAAACAACTGAGAAAAGCCTTGAGGTGAATACAACAGGCTTAGTGTTGTCAGAAAGCAAAAAGAAAAACAATGTGCCTGAAATGGAGTGAACACAAAGAAGAGTTGGAGTAGACAAAGGCTAAGAAGTTGGCAGAAACTACATGAGGCAGGGCAGGGCAGGCCATGGTGAGGAGCAGGGGTCTTATTTCAGCGTGATTGGATATGATTGGAAGAGTCTGAGCAGGAAAGAAAAGATGATTCACAGTGTGTAGATATTCTAGCTGCTATATGGAGAATAGACTGTGAGTACAAGAAATGATTTAAGAACATCTGCTGAAGTCTACACTAGTTGTTCTGGTGAAAATGATGGCAAACACAAGGGAAAAACAAAAGTAGCAAAGCCAGTGGTGAGGCCGTTAAAAATAGACAACAGCGACTTCAGCTTCTGGCCATAATGGACTAATGGAGACAGGATTCACCCACCCATTTAAAGCACCAAAAAATAAACAAAATATATGAAACATGAGTTTTCAAGACACTGGACATAAAACAATGAAGAACAGTGATCCCTGCAATTGGAAGTGATTTATCTGCAATGTAATGACATGCTGAAAGGCAAATAACAAAAGTCCACAAAGGCCTTCCACATGATGAATGTGCTCAATTAAAATCATGTGCTCATGAATTGATTTTCGTATTTGGAAGTACCTTTCTGTGTGAAAACATTTTTTAAAGATAAAACATAAAATCACATTAGAAATCAGCACTAACAGATGAACACTTGCAATTGATTTGGTGATGGAGACACTTTGACCCCCAATTAAGCACGATGTTACTGCTCCTCCCCCGCAAAATGAATTACCTTATCAGCAGACCTGTATTACAAAAAAAAAAAAGCTGTACTCA
This sequence comes from Cynocephalus volans, assembly GCF_027409185.1. Classification (NCBI taxonomy): domain Eukaryota; kingdom Metazoa; phylum Chordata; class Mammalia; order Dermoptera; family Cynocephalidae; genus Cynocephalus; species Cynocephalus volans. The sequence goes on from NC_084470.1 coordinate 52,835,051, forward strand.
ATTATTAGCAGCATTATTTTATTACTGCAATAAAATTGTGTGGAAATTTGTTTTCTCTCTTCTTAGGTAAGTACCTACATAATATCCCAATTTTGCCTCTTGACCTATAAAGCCTAAAGTATTTATTGTCCAATTATTTACAGAAAAGTTTGGCAACTGTTTTTTTTTTTTTTTTGAGTTTGATCAATCTCCAGCACTTCCAGGCTCTGCTCACTATTCCACAACAAGTAAAAACCTTGATCTAGAAATAGACATTAAACCATATTTTCAGGGATCCTCTGGGCTTCAATGGAGCATGGATTGGACAGTTCAGAAGATGTTAATCAGAAAGCATCAGAGCATGAAGAGAACTTGAGGAGCATCCAGGACAGCTCTTACCTTGAGAGGAAGGAGTTGAAGCCCAGAGAGAGAGAGATCTGCCCATTCTAGGACCGCTCCCTAAATTCCCAACCCCTCCCTGCTCCTCCTTCTATCTCACAAGGCTGCTCCTTCTGAACCTTCAACTAATTCCAGAATTATACAGTAATGCAAACAACCAAACCACTGATCCAAAAATGACAAAGATACAAACCAGAACTATCTTTAACATTCTGTCTTGTCCTCAAATCTAGAATAACAGGTATTCCTCACCCTGTTTCTGAGGTCTTCTCTGTGTTCTCAGTGCTTCTAAGCTGAGATTATAAGTGAAATATTAAACCCTTGAAAAAATTTAGAAATTTCAATACCACGTACATAGAGGCCAAGAAATACCCTATGAAATGTATATACAACTACTAATAAAACAAGCACTAAATTGAAGTTAGTGATGAAACCATCAGAGAAAATCTTACCTTGCTTGACAACTGAGCAGCAACATTTCACGGCTGTAAATCAAAATATACAGAAGAACTAAGAAGGCTTTTGCTCTAATGGAAGTTGAGGGGCTGTCAAGTAAACGGATAATTGTAGAAACAAAAACCTGTGGAAGACATGTTAAAATTTTTTTGAGAAAACATGAAAAAAATAGGGTAGTCTCAATTCTCAAAGTGAATAGATTATAATGATCATACAAATGGCAGGAAGTAAAATACTATCAGCTGCTGTTTTATTAGCAATTTGTGCCAGACCTCATATAAAAATTTTAATATATATGTATTCTCTCATTATGAGATGTGTTTATCACATTTAAGCCTGAAAATTAGTCATAAAAAGTTGACAATATTATCCCCATATTAAAGAGAAAAATGAATCTTGAAAACTTGAGCAATTTTCCCAAATTCACAGAGTTGGATTCAAATCCAGGCCAGTTGAACAACAAAGCCTGCCTCTTGACTACCCAACCACACAAATGGAAGTGTGGCAATAAATAAAACAACTGGCTGTCACAATTGCATGTAGATATGAGTCTCCGAGCAAACCTGCCTATATAGAGATCATATCTCTAGTCTATACATCTGAGGTCTTCTTACCAGACATAAAATAAAAACAGTACCCAATACATGACACAAAAGAAAAACCTATACTCCTATAAATTCTGTGAGAAGGACAGAATTTACCTTTACCATTGCCTTATTGTGAAGCACCATTATGAGGGTGTATTAGTCTGTTTCTGTTGCTTATAACAAAATACCTGCAACTGGGTGATTTATATAGAAAACAAAATTTATTGCTTACAGTTTCTGAGGCTGGGAAGTCCAAAGTCCATCTGGTGGTAGCAACAGTGAACCAAGGGGTCTCAAATTGCAAGATGGTGGAAGGAGAGAGAGAGGGGGAGAGAGAGAGAGAGAGGGAGAGGGAGAGGGAGAGGGAGAGGGAAAGGGAGAGAGAGAGAGAGTGAGAGGGAGAGTGAGAGTGAGAGAGGGGGAGAGGGGGAGAGAGGGAGGGACGGGGGAGAGGGGGAGAGAGGGAGGGACGGGGGGAGAAGGAGAGAGAGAGAGAGAGAGACTCTCCTCTTCTTTTAAAGCCCTCAGAACCACAACCCTGACCACCATTTTTTTTTTTTTTTTTGTCTTTTTCGTGACCAGTACTCAGCCAGTGAGTACACCGGCCATTCCTATATAGGATCCGAACGCGCGGGGAGCGTCGCCACGCTCTCAGCGCCGCACTCTCCCGAGTGCGCCACGGGCTCGGCCCCTGACCACCATTTTTAATCCATTCACTACTGCACGGTCCTACAATCCAATCACCTCTTCAAGGCTCCACCTTTCAATTACCATAATAGGATTTCCCACCCTCTTAACTTGTCACAGTGGGGGCCAAGTTTCTAATACATATAACTTGGGGGGCACAATTCAAGCTTCAATGAGTTTTGAGGGGACATAATTCAATCCACTACAGAGGGTACTTCAAAAAATTAATGGAAAAATAGAATTAAAAAATAATATAAATCTTTCCAAGAACTTCTTGAAGTACCTTCATGTCTTCCCTGAATTACTACAACAGGCTTCATCTAACCTTCCTTTCTTCCATCCAGTCTACAAGTTGCAGCCACAGTGATCTTCTATAACAGCAAATATGATTATGTTATTCATCTATAAAATATTCTCAATAGTTAGCACAACCACTGAGATGAAGCTAAAACTCCTTATCATGGCATACAAGGATCTTCATGATCTTTTTATTATCTTTCCAAAATCATTTATCACAGCATCACTCCTCTATCTTCAACTCTCACCCTGAGGAAATAAACCAAGATGAGACTATTGAACACAAGAAAGAGTCAAAGAAAATCCCAGGATGACTGCAATGTGACAGCCTTAACCAGATAGAGGGCAGGCTATCCATATAGTAGATCTGGTCTAGGCTCTAGGAAAGATCTCTTTAAGGGAAAAAACTGATAAAACATCTGATGCATCTGAATGTAATCTGAAAACACGAAGTGATGTAATAATAGAAAAGCCCACTGAATGCTGATCTAATGAAAATTAATAGACTGAGTACATGTATGTGGTGGGGACTGCCTTGTGTCCTACTTGAAAATAAACCCTAGACAAATCTAAGACTTAAAAAACAAGCACATCGGGGCTGACAGCTCAGTTGGTTAGAGCACAGCCTCCTAAAAGCAAGGTCGAAGGTTCAGTTCCCCATACCAGCAAGCTGCCAAAAAAAAAAAAAAAGAAACAAAAAATAAGCACAAAATAATTCAAAGATCTAGAAGAAGCCATAGGAAATAGAGATATATACATACCTATATACATATTTATACATATTTAAATCTCAGAGTGGGGAAAATATTCATAAATAATTTATTAGAAAGGGAAAAAAAAGCCTGAGAAATGTGAATACAAAAGTTAAATTCCATATGGAAATAAAACACTATACAGAGAAAAAGGAACCACATAAACTAAGGAATATATCTGCAGCACATTTTATGAATAAAGGAACAATTTCTTTATATATATATACATCAATACCAACAACCAAAAACTAAAGTAAAAAACTAAGAGCCCTAGAAACAACTGAAACCTCTAATCTTTTCCATATAAAATCACATTAGTCCAGGATAATTTAAGATATTTCAAAAAGTACAGAACACAGGAGGCAAGTTTCATGTAAAGTTGTTCATATAAAGCTATTTCATATAAAGACAACAAAAAATGAGAAAACGTTTCAGCTGATAAAAATTCTCCGATTCCACCTGCTGTGGCCTAAATATTTGTGCCCCTAAAATTTACATATTGAAACTTAATCCCCAATATATTAAGAGGTGGGGTCTTTGGGAGGTGATTAGGTCATGAGGGCACCACCTTCATGAGATTAGTCCTCTTATAAAAGAGGCCCCAGGGAGCTTGTTTGTCCCTTCTGCCATGTGAGAATGGGCACTTACCAGATACATCTGCTGGTGCCTTGATCTTGGACTTCCCAGCCTCCAGAATAATGAATGATAAATTTCAGCTGTTTATAAATTACCCAGTCTAAGGTATTTTGCTATAGCAGCCCAAACAGCCTAAGATACCACTCAACCAAAACAAAACACAAAACAAAAACAAAAAAACAAAAACATGAAGCAGAGATAAAGTGTTAATATAACAGCTCAATCTGAAGTAAATATTATTAAATGTCATTTATAGACATGAGAAAGGTCCAAATCAGTTAGTCATGCAACACAAGGAACCTATAGGCAATATACCTTAGGAATACAAATGCAAAAATTCTTCATCATAATATAAGCAAGGTGACTCATGCAATACAGTATTCCCTCCTTATCCTCAGTTTCAACTTCCATGGTTTCAGTTACCCTTAGCCAACTATGGTCTGAAAATATTAGATGGAACTCTCCAGAAATAAACAATTCATAAGTTTTAAGTTGTGTGCCATTCTGAGTAGCATGAAGTCTCGCACTGTCCAGCTCTGTCCTGCTTGGGACATGAATCATCCCTTTGTCCAGCATATCCACACTGGAGACAGTACCTGCCTGTCAGCCATCGAAATCCTGTGCTCTTGACATCCAACCACGCACATTATCATTGCTCAAACCTGGATTGCCTAAAGCATATGATCCCCTTTCTGAAGTATCTTCAGAAGGTCAATAGTAGCCAAATGCTATGTCACAATGCCTATCTCATTCACTTCACTTCATCTCATCATGTAGGCATTTTATCATCTACATCATCACAAGAAGGGTGAGTACAATACAATAAGATATTTTGAGATAAAGAGACCACATTCACATAACTTTTATTACAGTATGTTGTGATAATTGATCTGCTTTATTAGTTACTGTTGTTAATCTCTTACTGTTACTAATTTATAAGTTAAACTTTATTATAGGTGTGTATGTACAGGAAACAAATTATATATAGGGGTTATTACTATCTGCAGTTTTAGGCATCTACTCAGATATATCCCCCATAGATAAAGGGGGGACTGCTATATATTAAAAGAATAATACATTATGACCAAGTGGAGTTTATCCCAGGGATCCATGACTGATTCAACTTTTGAAAAATCAATCAATATAATTCACCATATTAACAGATTAAACAAGAAAAATGACATGGCTATATCGACTGATAAAAAAGTATTTGGAAAAATTCACAAGCATTCATGACTTAAAAAAAAAAAAAACCTCTCAGCAAACTAGGAATAGAAAGTAATCTCCTCAATATGAAAAGGGGCATCTAGAAAAAAATTAGTTAACATCATACTTAATAATAAAAGACTAGATGCTTCCCCAGAAATCATCCCTCATCACCCATGATTCTGCATTTTACTGAAAGTGAGTGCAATAAGGAAAGAAAAATAAATAAAAGGCATTCAGATTGGAATAGAAGAAATATTCACAGATGACATGACTGTCTAACTAGAAAATCCCAAGGAATCTACAAAAAAAGCTTCTACAACTAATAAGTGAGTTTAGCAAGACCTGGTAATATTTTTATACACTCAGTAATGAACAACTGGAAAACAAGTTTTTTTAAAAGTATAATGTTTCAATAGCTCCAATAACAACAACAAAGAAATATTGGTTTAAACCTAACAAAATATATACAGAATCTGAACAATGAAAGCTACAAAATAGTGATAAATGAAAAAAATTAAAAGACATAAATAAATGAAGAGACATTCTGTGTCCATGTAGTAAAAGACTCAAGTAAGTTAAGATGTCAGTTCTTCCCAAATTGACTGATAGATTTAATGCAATCTCAATAAAAATCTCAGCAGTATTTTTTGCAAATTTAGAAAGGCTAATTTTAAAATACAGTCAGTTAATTTATGACAAAGGTGCAAAGGCAATTTTGGTAAACTGATAATCTTTTCAACAAATGATGTTGGAACTCATGCAAAAAACATGCAAAAAAACTAACTTCAACCTATGCCTTGCACCATATGGATCATATAATTAAAAGTAAAATGTAAAACTATAAAACTCTTAGAGAAGAAAAATTTTCATGGCCTCGGGTTAGAAAGAGTTCTTAGATACAACAACAAAAGCACAATCCATAACAGAAATAACTGATGAAGCTTCACCAAAATTAAAATTTCTCTGTGGAAGACAAACTGGGAGAAAATATTTGTACACAGAACATACAAAAAATCCTTAAGAGTCAATATTAAGAAAAAAATTTTAAACATGCAAAATATTTAATCAGACATTTCACCAAAGAAGATATAAAGATGTCAAATAAATATGTGAAAGGATGCTCCATACAATCATTACAGCAATGCAAATTAAGGATGCTGTACAATCATTACAGCAATGCAAATTAAGGATGCTGTACAATCATTACAGCAATGCAAATTAAGATCACAATATGCCACTATGCACGTATTAGAATGACTCACATGAAAAATGTCAAGTATGTGCAGCAACTAGAATTTTTGATGCATTGCTAGCGAGAATGCAAAATGGTACAGACATTCTGGAAAAGAGTTTGGCAGTTTCATAAAAATGTTAAAAACATACCTACCATATATGCCCCAATCATCCCACTTCTAAGTAATTATTCTAATGACATGAAAATTTATGTTCATAGAAAAACCTGTACACAAAGTTGATAGCAACATTTATACATCAGTAAAAAACAGGAAACAACCCCACGTCTTTCAAGGATACATAAATAAATAAACTATGGTACATCCACATAATGGAATACTACACAGCAATAATGAACTACTGATACACACAAAAACATGGATGAATCCCAACTGCATTATATTAAGTGAAAGAAGCCAGTCTCAAAAGATTATATACAATATGACTCCATTTATATTACATTCTGGAAAAGGTAAAACTATAGGGGCAAAGAAGATATTAATGACTGGCAGGTACTGGAGTTGAGAGAGTTTTATCCAAAAAAAAGCAGCACAAGATCATTCTTTGAGATGTTGAAATTGTCTGTATCCTTCTTGTGGTGGTGGTGACAAAAGGCTATGTATGTGTTAATCCTAAGAGAACTGTATCCCAAAAAAGGAATGCATACAAATTTTAAAATTATATATATAAATACACACACACACACACACACACACATATACACACACACACACACGTTTATATATCAGGCAAATAAAGCAAAAAAAAAAAAAAAAGCAGAAAGTGTGTTTCTGATATACAACGAATTACATGATTCTTCCTGATATACAAGGTAGAATTTAGGCCAAAAAGTAGTAAAGACAAAAACCCTTATAATGCTAATGGCCACCATTTACTATAAACACATAATAGTAATAAATACAGTAATGAATGCTATGCTTTAAGTAGCAAAGCAACCACAATTCTAAATTGAAAATTACTTTACTTTTCACTTTAGGAGATGAAAGAAGCAATAGAACATTTTATCACAACAGTCTCAGTCCAAGAGTGTCAAAGGAACAAAAATAAGTAAGCATATGAAAGACCTAAATAACAAATAATAGACTACATGTTATGGGTATGTATCAAAATTTACACTCAACTAATAATTCATTTTCTTAAGTAAACAAGAAATGTTCCTTTAGACTGGTCACAAAGAAAACCTTAATTTAGTCCATAAAGTAAAAAATAATTTTTATAATCACAATGCAATGTAACTAGAAATTAACAAAAACATCAATAATACAGAAGGCTCTTCTACCTACAAATGTTAAAAACTCTATTAAACACACTTAAGTAAAGGCAAAATACAAACTGAAATTGCAGAACTTAAAAAGGTAATAGTAAAAACACCACATATCAAAATATATGGGATACAATTAAAGCAGTAATCAGAAGAATACACAACCTATAAATACATCTGTAAATAAAAGTGAAAGAATAAAAATACCTTAATTAAATTCCCAACATTAAAAGCTGAGACAAAAACAAAGTAAACCAAATGAACCTAAAGGAATAAAATAAGAAAAATGCAAGCAGAAATCAATGAGGCTCTTTGAGACCAAGGCAGAAGCCCTGGGTATCCCCTCCCACCACCCAAACAGGAGCCAAGTGAGCATCCTGAAATTGGTACCCAGACAAAAGCCTCAGGCAGCCCCTCCCACTGCCCGAATAGGAGACAAGTGAGCATCGCATGACTGGGGACCGAGGGGTAAGCCACAGGCAGCCCTACCACCACTCAAACAGGAAGCAAATGAGTGTCCCGCAACCAAGGAATGCCAAAAAAAAAAAAAACATTTCTGCACAGGTGGTCCTCCACAGCCACTGCCACAAGGACAGCTCATCACCACAGTAGCAGCTCTGACAACCCTGCAGGTAGTCCACTGCACATGCAACTGCACTGACACAAGAATAGTCACCAGTGGCGCTTGTAAATAGAAGAGGAAGTCTTTCTCCTCCAAGCCCACTCCAGAGTAATAGAAGAAACAATTGCTATCCCAGATGACCAGACATCAACAAAGAGATACTAGAAATACGAATAAACAAAAAAATGACATCACCAACGGAATACAGTAATTCTCAAGTACCAGCCCCTATACAGCAGGAAACCCTTGAAATGTCTGAAAAGAAATTCTGAGCAACACTCTTTAGAAAACTCAATTAGAGAACACAAGGAAACAAGAAAAAATATCCAGGATATAAAGAAAGAAACTTACAGATTAATACCTTAAAAAAGATATAGAAGAACTCCTGGAACTGAAGGATTCATTCAGTGAAATAGAAAACACAACTGAGAGCTTAAGCAGCAGGTTAGAGAAAGCAGAAAAAAGAAATTCAGATCTTGCAGACAATCATTTCAAATCAACCAAAGCAGACAAAAAATAAAAAAAAGGAAATAAGAATTTTTTTTTAAATGAAGAAAATCTAAGAGACCTAGCAGACAACCTAAGCACACAAACAACCAATTATGAGTATTCCAGAAGGGGAGGAGAAAGAAAAAGGCATTGAGAAACTACTCAAGGAAATAATAATGGAAAACCTCCCAGATAAAGGGAGAGACACGGACCTTCAGATCCAGGAAGCCCAAAGATTCCCAAACAGATACAAAAAGATCTTCTCTGAGACACATTATAGTCAAACTGGCAAAGCTCAAAGACAAAGAGAGAATCCTAAAAGCACCAAGAGAAAAGCATCAAGTCACCTATAAGGGAACCCCCATCAGACTAACAGCAGACTTCTCAACTGAAACTCTACAGGCCAGAAGAAAATGGGATGATATATTCAAAATACTAAAAGAAAAAAATTGCCAATCAAGAATACTATACCCAGCAAGGCTATCTTTCAGAAATGAGGAAGAAATCATGTATTTCTCAAACAAAAACTGTGGGAGTTCACAACCTCATGACCAGCCCTGCAAGAAATTCTCAAGGGAGTCCTGCATCTAGAATCTGAAAAACTATAATCACTACAATGAGTACATAAGAAAGAACAAAACCCACTATTAAAACAAAAACGCAAATGAGAAAGTGAAAGAAACTAAACCTTACCACCTAAAAAAAACAACAAACACTGAAGACAAACAATAAAAGGGGAAGAAAGGAGCAAAAGATATTCAAACTATAAATAAAAATATGCCAACAAACATGAAAAACTGGAGAAAATGGATAAATTTCTGAAAACACACAAATTACCAAGACTGAATCAAGAAGAAATAGAAAACCTGAACAACCCAGTAACAAGAAATGAGAATGAAGCAGTAATCAGCAGTCTCTCAACAAACAAAAGCCCAGGACTGGATGGATTTACTGCTAAATTCTATCAGGCCTTTAAAAAGGAATTAATACCAACTCTCTTCAAACTATTCCAAAAAATTGAAACAGAGGCCACTATCCCAAACTCATTCTATGAGGCCAGCACTACCCAGATACCAAAACCAAAGACACAACAAAATAAGAAAACTACAGGCCAATATCCTTGATGAACGTACATGCAAAAATCCTCAATAAAATATTAGCAAGCAGAATACAGCAACACATCAAAAAAATTATACACCATGATCAAGTGGGATTCATCCCAGGGATGCCCACATGGTTCAATGTACACAAAACAATAAATGTGATACACCACATCAACAAAATCAAGGACAAAAAATATATAATTAATTCAACAGATACAGAAAAAGCATTTGACAAAATTCAATATCCCTTCATGATAAAGACTCTCAGTAAATTAGGTACAGAAGGAAAGTATATCAACATAATAAAAGCCATATACAACAAACCCACCACCAATATCATCCTGAATGGGGTAAAGTTGAAAGCCTTTCCCTTAAAACCAGGAACAAGACAAGGATGCCCACTCTCACCACTCCTATTTAACACAGTATTGGAAATACTAGCCAGAGCAATCAGGCAAGAAAAGAAATAAAGGGCATTCAAAGTGGAAAGGAGAAGTCAATCTGTCTCTGCAGATGAAAAGATTCTACATATAGAAAAACCTAAAGACTCTACCAAAATACATTTAAAGCTGATAAACAATTTCAGTAATGTTGCAGGATACAAAAACAACACTCAAAAATCAGTAGCATTTTAATACTCCAATGGAACTAGCAGAAAAAGAAAGCAAGAAAGCAAGCCTATTTACAATAATCACCAAAAAAATAAAATACTTAGGAATCAATTTAACAAAGGAAGTGAAAGATCTCCACAATGAGAACTACAAAACACTCCTGAAAGAAATTAAAGAGGATGTAAAAAGGTGGGAAGGCATACCATGCTCTTGGATTGGAAGAATTAACGCTGTGAAAACATCCATACTACCCAAAGCTATCTACAGATTCAGTGCAATCCACATCAAAATACCAATGACATTCTTCACAGAAATAGAAAAAACAATCCTAACATTCATATGGAACAACAGAAGACCCCAAATAGCCAAAGCAATCCTGAGCAAAAAAAAACAAAGCTGGAGGCATAACACTGCCAGACTTCAAATTATACTAGAAAACTATTGTAACCAAAACAGCATGGTACCGGCATTAAAATAGACACTCAGATCAATGGAACAGAATAGAGAACCCAGAACTTAACCCACATACTTACAGCCAACTGACTTTTGACAAAGGCAACAAGAACATACACTGAGGAAGAGACTGCCTCTTCAATAAACGGTGCTAGGAAATTTGGACATCTATATGCAGAAAAATGAAACTAGATCTATACCTCTTGCCATATACCAAAATCAACTCAAAATAGATTAAATACTTAAGTATATGACCCAAAACCATAAAACTATGAAAAGAAAACACAGGAGAAACACTTCAGAAAGTAGGACTGAGCAGACTTTATGAATAAGACTGTAAAAGCACGAGCAACAAAAGAAAAAATAAATAAAGTAGATTATATCAAACTAAACAGCTTCTGCACAGCAAAAGAAACAATCCACAGAGCAGAAAGAGAATCTACAGAACGGGAGAAAATATTTGCAAACTATACATCCAACAAGGATATATAAGGTACACAACAACCTCACAGTAAAAAAACTAATAATCTAATTTAAAAATGGGCAAAGGAGCTGAAAAGACATTTTTCAAAGAAAGACATACAAATGGCCAACAGGTACATGAAAAAATGCTTAACATCACTAATCAGCAGGGAAATGCAAATCAAAACCACACTGAGATATCATCTCACCCCAGTTAGACTGGCTGTTACTAAAAAGACTGAGAATAACAAATGCTGACAAGGATGTGGTGAAAGGGGACTTAAAACAATATGGAGGTTTCTCAAACAACTACAGATAGAACTACCATATGATCCAGCAATCCCACTACTGGGTATATACCCAAATGAATGGAAATCATCACATCAAAGGGATACCTGCACTCCCATGTTCATTGCTGCTCTATTTACAATAATCAAAATATAGAACCAACCTAAATGTCCATCAGTGGACGACTGGATATGGAATACTACTCAGCCTTTAAAATGAATGAAATCCTGCCATTTGCAGCAACATGGATGAGCTTGGATAAAATTGTGTTAGGTGAAATAAGCCATATACAGAAAGAAATGGAGGGAAGGAGGGAAGGAGGGAAGGAGGGAAGGAGAGAAGGAGGAAAGGAGGGAAGGGAGGGAGGGAGGAAGGGAGGGAGGAAGGGAGGAAGGGAGGGAGGAAGGGAGGGAGGGAGGGAGGGAAGGAGGAAGGGAGGGAGGGAGGAAGGAAGAACCACAATAATACATTGAACTTTTAGAAGGAGAGAACAAATCTATGGTTACTAGAGGTGGATGGGGGAAGGGCAAAGGGACTGAGGAGAAATTGGATAAGGGGCACAAAGAATATTATGATTTGTAATAATTAACATGCTAATACTACTGATCTGATCATCACATATACACATGGGATGGTAGTCAACTCTGTATCCCAAAAATATGTATAATCAAGATTTTTAAAAGATTGAAAAAAAGAAAGTACATCTTGCATCTACTTCGCTAAAATTCAAATATTTCATGCATAGATGTAAACATAAATTAGTAACACTGAAGAAGTGATTTAGAAATATTAGTAAAAAACTTATTTAAAAAACAATGATACATTTTTCCTGGTTTAGGATTTAGTTTAATTTACTTAAATAAAGCACCTGGAAGTCCACCTTTTATCTATCTTATTGAAATTTGAATTTAAATGCATACATAAAAATTCATTAGTACAATTAGAGAAATTTAGAAACATCAGTGCAAAAATTTTTAAAACTCAATGACACATAAAAAAAATCAATGAGGCTCTCTGAAAAATAGCAAAACGGATACATTACCAGCTAAATTAATCAAGAAAAAGGGGAAGACAGCAAAGATAATTCCTGGCTTCAATACAATAGAGTGAAAGTCCCATGTGTTATGTGTAGAAGTAGTTGGTATTTTCTTGCTGTATAATATTCCAGTGTGTCAATACAGAAAGATTTATGTATCCATTCTACTCTTGGACATTTGTGTTGTTCAGAGTAAAGTTGCTATATACGTTCGTGCACGTCTTTTTGTGAACATGTACATTCACTTCTCTTAGGTATATGAAAGGTCTTCAAAAAGTTCATGGAATGATTCTTATTACCTTTGAATTCTATTTTTCCACAAACGTTTTGAAGTACCCTTGGACACCTATGAATAGAATTTCTATGTTAAGAGGTAGGGGTAGGCAACGGTATAGAGTTATTAGAGACTGTCAAATGGTTTTCCAAAGTGGTTGTACTAATTCACCATCCACTAACATATAAGAACTGCAGTTGCTTCAATCTTTACCAACACTTGTTATTAACTGCCTTTTTCATTTTACTTCAATTTCTAATTCTGAGTTTAGAGCAAATACTAATGAACATAAATGACAGTCAATTCAGAAGAAATGCTCTAAGAAATCTATTGCTGCTCACTTTAAAGCTACTCAAAGTTTTACCAACATGATAGCACATCCTTTATTTTAACTCAAATGGAACTAAAAATGGATTCAAAGCAATGAAAGAAGGAAACCTATTTAAATCTCCCTGACAAGAAGCACAATGTAAAACTTCAGTATAAATAGTAAGAAATCAAGAAAATGAACATGTATAAATTTAAAGAAAACACAAGCTTACAAGTGATTTAACTACCCTTTTTAAATGTTTATATATATTTAAGTGTATTTTATTAAATTTTATATTAAAAATAAACACTTTCTTAAATATTCTTAGATTCAGCCACTTTTGAAATCAAGTCAAAAACATGCTAACAATACAACTGTTGCTTTCTTTTAGTTTTTCGGATGCCTAGTAAAGTATCTAGATAAATATAAAGATTGAAAACTCCATAGTTTTCACTATAATCTGTAATGAAAAAAAATTTCATTAATAAACAGCAACAGAAATACAAACCATTTAAAGACAAAAACTTAGAAGAGAAATGTAGGACTTACGCAAAGAAAACTATAGTTTTATTGAGTGATAATAGAGCACTTGAATAAATGAAGTGGCAGTATAAATATGTTGGTAAGAAACTTAAGATCTGGAGACAGGAAAATCTGAGTACAAATGCCACATTCCTTGATAAAATAACCTCTGTGAATCAGTTTTCTCAACTTTAAAATGAAGTAGAGAGAACTACAGTAACCCATATCATAGGCTTGATGTAATGACTGAAGACTTTTGTCTAACTAGATAATGAAAAATACCATAAAGCATAATGCTGCAAGAAGTACATTTTTGAAAATTGTTATGGAAAAGACAATGGAACTATAGAAAAAAAGAAAACACACACGTGTATTTAAAATTGCAGAAAATAAAAAGACAAAGGACAGACTTTTCATTAAATGATATTCTTACTTTCTTATACAAGAAAGACACAAACAGTTTGTTAAAAATTTGAGGAAAAAGCAACCTTATGATACCATACGTCTGTCAAAATGAATATATAATCTTGGAAAATGTACTTAAAATATTTAAAACTCATGGCAAAGAATCAATATCATTATATATAAATTTTATAAATAAAAAAAAGAACACTCCAGTAAAACAATAAAATGACATGAACTGATAAAAGAACACTAAACTGCCTGCCAAAAAGCAAATTAAAATATGATTACCGTCACTAGTAGTCAAAAAAAAATGCAACATTAGGAAGAATAAAAATCCATCTCATTGCAAGGCAGACTAGCAAAGATGAAAATGAATAGCAGCTAGTGGCAGCACAGTCACAGGTAAATGGATAAATCTGGTAGGAAACTAAGTGTTCAGGCTTTCCTACAGTTGATAGAAAATGAGTTATTTCTCAAAAGGCTTAGAAAAGTTATTTTCTTCTGACACAGCTGTTATAGCTCAATTTATCCTAACAAAGTAATGAACAAATGAGATTTATGTACAAGAATGCTCACTGTAGCACTGTTTACAAGACAAACAAAAAAAACAATTTTAACATCTAAAAATAGACTTAAATAAATTATACTTACAGCAAATACCCCATCTACACAATATCCAGGCTAACCTTCTTCTTTCATGACAAACATTAATGATGGATGTGGGAAGGGGAGTGGAAGTGGGGAAGGAAAGTGGTGGAAGTGGTGCTACATGATTTCCAAGGCTAAGTTTGTCAAGGCCATGCAGCTTCTGCCTGGTCCTCTTGGGACACTCACTCTTGGAATCCAGCCACCATGCTCTGAGGAAGTCCAAGCAGACTCTAGAGGCCCACAGAGAATGCAACTGAGGTCAAGGGCCACAGCTCCAGTTGAGTTCCCAACAAACAGCTAGCACCAACTTTCTAGTCATATGAATGAGACATCTCGAAAGTTTATTCTCCAGCCCTCCCCAGCTAACATAGCCTTCCTCAGATTACAGATCTGTGAGCAAAATAACTTTTACTGTTCGTGTCTAAGCCACCACATTTTGAAGTAGTTTGTTACATAGCAATGGATAAAAAATATATAACTTAAGAATATAAATAAAGAGGAAAAATTCCCAGGCACAAAAAAGTTTCATAACAACAATAGTTGTAATTTTAAAACACAAAAATGTCCATAAGTGACGATGAGGTCTATTATTTTATTTCTTCTTGATGTAGTGATATTCAGCCATCATTAACAATACTGCAAAATTAAAATAGTATGCTTATGATTTCGAGTGAAACAAACTAGACAAACTATAACAAATATCAAAAATAAAACAAATTACATAAAAGATTTATTTGTACTGCAATAACTCTGAGTCCCTCAGGAAGATGAAATACAATTTTAGATCTAAGCCTAAAAACATCCTATGCCCTAAATAAATTTCCATTTTGTCATTTCAAAAGAACTGAATGAATGAATAGTAGGGAGTCTGACTCCCTACAACTAACTGCCCCAGGCTCCATATTTAATCTTAAGCAATGTGTGCCACACCTCCAGAACAGTATTAATCACACAACACTTGAGGAGGGAAGATTACAGGCTACAGGCAAAGACTTAGTGCCAAGGATGAATAACCAAAACTACCTTAAGAGAACCAAAAATGACCTCAGGTAACTTCAGCTTTCAATCCACTATGTATTCAGCTTTGATTTAAATTAATCTTGTCATATGGCTCCACATATCTAAATATTACATGCAGAGAAAAAGAACAGAAGCTGTTTAGTTCTATAGCCCAAATCATAAACACAACAAGGTCATGTCCAATATTCACGACAAGAATGGTACTCAGCAGTGATTTCAGAATGAGCATTTCCGTCCTAACATAAAGATGGTATAATAAAATATTGAAAATGTTAGGAGTTTGTCTAAAATATGTGAAACTCCCAACACAAACAAAAAGATATTGTTATCAAAATTAAGCAAAATGTAAAATATCCCTCTAGTACATATCATAAAGACAGAATTATTAGATGAATAAAAAATAATGAGTTAGTAAACTTCAAAGCTGTCTCTGGCAAATCTCAAGAGGCAAAATTGATCTACTTCAAACAACTGTCACAGCTAAAAATCAATGAGCAGCCTGGCCACCAACTGATAACAGCCTTGAGGAAAAACAATGAGAAATCATGTAAATAACTACACTGACACTATTTTCCTGTCTAATATTGATGGAAATGAAAAACTTACTGATTAAATACAAAATTGTTTTGGAATCATACTTTCCTTAAAGAAGTTTTGGCAGGCATCTAAGTAAAATGTCCTTTAGAAAACATGTATTTTTTAATGCAGACTAAAAACAATATAATATAAACTCATAATGTGACTAATATGTATAATTTCCATATTTTAAATGCTTGATTAGCAACCACTGAGTCTGTATGCCTAGTGCCTTTCTGAAAAAGAAAAAACTGCGTAGACTTATCTAAATTTTTCTATGGATGAAATTCCACAGTGATCTTCCATGGTACTTCCAAGTAATATAGAGATCTGTGGCTTCAGGCTTATTGTTAATCACTGCTGCACTACTTGGTCAAAGCACAAAACCTGAAGCACCATCTTCAGTCAAACTAGACTGCTAAAATATAAATATACAGCAGCGAGTGTCAAAATTAATAAGGAAAGCAAAAAATTTAAAAGGCAGTATCTCTAGTCAATGTCAATAACACTCAGAAGGAAGTCATCTTACCAATGTGCATGAACAAACTCATCTGTGACATATGGTATGGCTTTAAAAATTAATGTTTAAATCTTTAAGTGACCCCCAAAGTATATGAAGTCCAAAGTATACATTACTGATTACCCAGTTACAAAGCACGTTCAAGGTCATATACCTTAGGGAAAAAAACAACTGAGACAGATGTTGGAATCTCTGTAACTTAAACACATTGATGTGAGTTTTCTAAGCTTAAGTAATAGAAATACAGCAGAGTAGAGTTCCAGAAGTTTTCATGCTTTCAATTTTCTAACATCGAGAATCTGGCACTGAGTTTTTATATAAGCTTTTTTTGTTTTTTTTTGCCCAAGCCATACCAGTGATTTATTTACAAGGCAGTCTACTAGTTTATCATAATTTTCATATACTTTTCCTTGCATTGATGTACCTATATATATCTCTGCAGGTGTAGAATGACATACTATTCTATCACCCTTATTCTCACTACTTGGCCTCAGCGTCATCAAATGTTTCTTAATGTTTCTTGGTCATCGGAATCTCATTCTCTGGCCGATTCCTCAGAAAGCATGTTCATACATCTGTCTATGATCTTAATAACAGAAGACCCAAGATAAATGAATCTTTGGCTCACATCTTCTTTTCTTAAAAAGTATTTTATTCTAACTTCCACTCAAGATAGTCTCCAGCGTCACTCTCTCCCACAAATCAACCAATCTACAACTATAAAAAAGTAATGACAGCCAAGCTGGGGCCACTACAGCTCAGGGGAAGAGGAGGAGAGACCTGTGGAGAGCATGAGGTGGGAGAAGCCATGATGAGAGAAAGGAAAAACCGCTCTGAATGTTTCAAATCCGAGCTGCTTCCAGGCTGGAGCTGCTGAGCGCACGGAGCAGGACCTGGCAAAAGCCACAGCTGTGCCCTTCGGATGAAGTTGCTTGGAGGCAGCAGGGGAGAAAAGGACCTTGGTGGCCCCCAGGCCAGCAAGACTACTAATAGGGTTCCCATGGACTCACATAGAAGCAAGAAGCCACACAACTGAAAAAAAGCTACTCAGAGGCTGGTGAGTCATCACAAGGGACCAGAGCTCAGCCCATGCCATGGCAAGTGTTTGGAGCACAAGCAGTAGGGGAGATGGGCCCACCAGGGGAACACTGGGGTACAGCAAGGATAGCTGATCTGCCCCCCAATCAGCATAGGACCACTCAGAGGAGACTGGTCAGGAATATAGAATTGCATGTGGTGCAGTTTGATGAAAAGATTCAGGCCCAGATCAGAGTTTCTACACAATCCAGGTGCACTGGCTCTAACTACACCTGGAAGTACCTAAAATCGACCATTAAAACCTGAGCTGCACAAAAACACCTTCCCAAGGGAATCGGCAGCAAAGCAGCAATTTAGCTCAACCACAGAGCTCAAGTACTGGTTCCCACAGGAAGTTCTCTCATTTTAGAAGTAAGCAAAGGACAACAGATTAGTTCCAGCAGAGTTTAAGCGGTGGGAACAGCAAATAATCCAATACAGAACTGAGAGGATAAAACAAAGTACCCACAACAAAAAGACAAAGTTTGATATTAACTAGTAAAGGTTGCATTTCACCAAAGAACACCTATAACACCTAAAGGACCGAAGTCCTCTGGGCTACCAAGCCAGAAAGGGGGAAGGGCTGGGGGCCTCAGCCATGCCCCCCCAACATGCAAAACCAGCCCAGCAACGAGCTGCCACAAGAAGCACCCTGGTCTCCACTGTGGGAATGAAGGAGGTACCACAGGCCTCAACCCCAACCCTCCTCCTTCCCCTTCCCCTCTCCCCCTCCCTCCCAACTGCTCTGCAACAACTTCATAGAATGTAAAAAAATATATATTAATAAAAAAAATATGAAAAGAAAAAAGTATCTTATTCCACTGTATTCTGGCATTGAGTATTGCTATGGAATAGTCTGATGCCAGTATAACTGTCTTTTCCTTATAAGTGACTTGGTCCTTTTGCTTAGATGCCCAAAGTGCTTTCCTTTATAATGTCTTGGTGTTGCTATTGTAGGATGACTTTCCTAAATTCACTGTGTGCCCTTTTGATTTGTACATTCAAGTACTCTTTTAATTCAGGAAAATACTTTAGGATTACAGTTTTTAGTATTTTTCTGCTTCACTGGTTTCCTTGATATGTTTGATTATCTTTGTCTTCTATATCTAAGACTCTCACTTGAATGCTTTTAATCTTTTCCTTAATTTGCTTTATCTTTTTTCATTTTTCTCTTTTCCATTCCTATTATGCTTATTACAAAAAAGTATTATACTACCCTTTTGTGTTCCTTTGTAAAATTGTCTTCATTTCTAACTATTTATTTCTTGATCTTACCTGAGATATACCACCTCTATTTTTGTGTCTTTCTACAGGTCTAGTCATCTCTTTTTGAGCTTTTCTATTTTCTAATTTGAATAGCTCTTTCACAGCTTCCATTAATTTAATGTTTTTGAGCTCTTTTTAAACTATTAGTTTATAGTTTTCATATGCTTTGTGGTCATATTTTTTTCCTAATAAGGCTTTGTTGTTCATTAGGATGTTATTCAAAACCATTTATTCTTATATTTTTATATTCTTTTGCACTATCTGTTTACAGGTTTGACCACAACCCTTTTATGTTGCTGGTGTTTAAATGAAACAGATTTTCCTGTTACCTTTGAGAAGGAGGTTTTAATGTAGAACATGGGAACATGACAAGATAGCTTTCTTATTTTTATGGTTCTAGGATTCCTTTCTTGTTACTATGCAATATTCACAAACATGGCCTCTCAGAGCCAGGTCCAGAGCACCTTCCCAGAGCTGCCTTATCTGGTCCCCTCTATGCATTTTCTCTCAGGGTTCCCACATATTTAATCTGTATTCTATTTCTGATTGTTCTAGGATGGAGTGCTGTCCTTCAAGGAGGGAGTGTTTGCTGGGTATTTCTGAAAGCTGTGAAGGGCTTGCGTTCCTCTTACCTACTGTGATCTTCCCAGTCTTTTTGTACTCACCCACACACTGAAACCTGTGAAGCCATCCTTGAGTTTCAAGGATTTGTCCAAGAAATGCACATCAGGTTTTTTCCATATTGAGTATGAAATTTTCCTTTAGGGGCTAATCACTTATTGGAAATTCCTAGATTCTCCAGTTTGCAGGACTGTCAGAATTCATCTTCTCCTTCCCTCTGCCATCTCCGGAACAGGTGCTGACCCCAGAGGGACATTCATGATTTGATCCCACTTGATTCTGGGGTTTGTGAAAATACATTGACGACTTTATTTTTATAAAAACGTTTGAGAAGATTAAAAAAATACATGTAGCAGCATTCCTTCTCTCCAAATCTGACCCAACAGAAACTCACTATCATGTAATGTTTACTCTTCAGTATTTTTCAATTTACTTAGAATTCATAGACAAGTAGTATGTTCATTATATCATCTGAATAATCCTGGCAGTGAGAGATTATAATCTAAGATCAATTATAGAGCTATGATCTTAAATATGAAATATCTGGAGAGGTCAGCAACCACAAATATTTTTAAACTATATATTTTGAGGGTATAACCTATATCCTACTCAAAATACACTCATTTCAACAGATTGGCACCATTTTTTGCTTAAGGACAAAATGATGAGCAACCTGATAGATCATTTTATCCCACTAAATAAAAGTACCAAGGTCTTCCTAAACATCAATCCAAGACATGAGCCACAGCCCAAAAGACCAAGACAATGAAGAGAGAAGGAATACAGAAAAGGCTTGGCCATCTGACCAATCTCATAAGTACAGCACAAGAAAGGGATAAATTCTTCAAATATTCCACAAAAATAATATACATTTTCCCTCAGAGTACTCCTTTCAACCCATAATCTTCCTAATGCTACAGAGTGCAGAGTTGTCGTCAAAAATTGTGTAATTTGTATGTGGATTTTATAGAATGATACTTTCTGAATTATAAGTAGATTGGGGTCGGGGGGAGCCTGGCAGACTTTTAGATGGGGAATATTAAGTTATTTGTGAAAGCTAAACTTCTAAAAAACTATATATCTTTTTAGATAACTTCGAATTTTCCATAAACAAAATAAGTATGGTTACAGTCATCCATGAAGACCTGTAGACTGAAAGATGACTAAGTTTGTGAATATCAGTAAAGAATAAAAAAGGATAATATTTTTTCTTATATCTGAAACATGTGATACTTCAGCTAATAATACAGCCTGCCACAAAGACAAACTTACTCCACTGACTCCCTTGCAGGCCTAAATCAAATTCTGACTCTCTTTGTCAACTATAAAATACCACACTATTAATCTGTCAGAATGTTTCCATTAAAATATATGCAGTGATGTTCAAAGTTAGGTGATTTAGTAATCCATGCCATCTTCAATGAGGGATAGAGTTCCTAAAGTCCAGTATGTTCTGGGATGTTAGGTAAAGTTTAAGAAGAAATAGGAAAGAATACATTGTTACAGTGTTTCCATCTTCAAATA
Organism: Cynocephalus volans; assembly: GCF_027409185.1. Lineage (NCBI taxonomy): Eukaryota > Metazoa > Chordata > Mammalia > Dermoptera > Cynocephalidae > Cynocephalus > Cynocephalus volans. Next base: position 52,856,395 of record NC_084470.1, read on the forward strand.
CATTTCTAGAGAACACAGGAAGTTTAAGATCACAAATGATGCCAAAACTCAATAAATGTAAGCTAAAGATTTGTGCATTTCACTCTCAGTAATATTGCTAGTAAACACCAAAAAAGCACATCAGAATTTTTGAAATAATGTTTCCATTTGTAAAAATTACAAATGAATACCTATGAGATGTTATAATGCTTTTCCTCTCAAACCATACTACATACAACCAAGTGGTAGGTAGATTAATCCTAACACCATCATCACAACCACCACACACACGCGTACACATGCACACAAACCACAAAGAGAAAATGAAACTTCCCCATAGATCATTAAAAAATTTTAAACAAAGATAAGGAAAAATGTAAAATATTGTAAGTTGAGGACTATAATATTTATCCTTTTCTTTACATTATGAAACATTTCAAGGATACAGAAAAGCAGCGTGATTTTTAAAAATCCAGTTGACTCTATCAAATCTTAATATTTTAAACATATGAGCCCTAATTTCTTTTTTGTTGTTATTGTTAAAGAAACAATGTATTATAGTGGCACAGTTGAAACCTCTGTCCTATCTCTAATTCCCCTCTTCCTCCTAAAAGGTAAAGTACTTTCTTGTTACTACATAATTGTCCTAAAAATATATATATTTTTGCATATTCTAAATTTCAGATGTATGTTATGTTGTTCATATCCTTCTGCAGCTTGCCTTTTTCACTCAAAGTCTTGTTTATAAGATTTATCTGTTAATACTTTTCAATCTAGTTCATTCATTTTAAACTGCTGTGTAATATTTCACTATATAGATAGATACATTACAATTTAAATTTAATTATCCAGTCTCTTAAACAAGATGATTTACTCTTGATTCTTCCCTTTCTCCATCCTTCTCTCCATAGGTGAGATTTGGAAAGCTACTAGGGAAAAGAAAACAGAATGTAATTTAATTTGTAGAGAATCACAGTTTGAAATGAACTCAGAAAGGCATTCTAAGAATTTAGTATGAAGTTGGCATAATTGCAATGATTGGCAAAAATATAAAAATAACTGAAATATACTGTAAGACTGACAAGTACTAATACCAAAAGTATTAGATGAAAAAAAAATTATCCAATCTCTTGTTGGCTGATTTTTGCATTGTTTGCCATCTCATGGTACTACAAACAATACTTAAACAATAAACAATTTTTGCATGTTTCTGTGTACACATGTACAAGGTTATATTTCTAGTAGAAATACTAATTGCTGTGGTAAATGCATCTTCGACTTCACTAGAAATTATGAAATTGCACTCCAAAGTGATTATGCATTTTACCTAGGAGAGTTTCCACTGGTCCTTATCTTTGCCAACAATTCTTACTATCAGACTTACATTGTTGCTCATCTGAAGAGTACGAAACAGTAATTCATTTTAACTTTCATTTTATTCATTAATGTTTAGTTCAAGCATCTTTTCCCAAGTTTATTCACCATTCCAATTTCTTCTGTAAAATAATTCTTCACATCTTATGTCTACTTTGTCTTATCTTTACCTATTATTAGGCTATTCTTCATATGTTGGATACTAATTCTTAAGAAAATTTTCCTCACAAGGTCACAAAGATGTCCACTTAAACTGTCTTTAAGTTTTTGTTTTCATATTTTAGTCTCATAATGTAAAGAAAGAGATCTGATACTCAACTGTCTGTCAATAGGAGACTAGTTGAATAAAATGTGGTACATCCACACTATGAAATACTGTTAATGAAAGAATGAATAACATTTCCATAAACAGCTATGAAGTGATCTCTGAGATACACTAAGTTTAAAAAAAAAAAAAAAAAGCAAGGTACAAAATGGTGTATGCTACCTTTTATCAAACAAGGGAGAGACTATCACATACCCACAAGAGGTCTTTTTAGAATCAACTAAACATGCAGATTCAAAACACTACTCCAGATTACATTTTCTACCAATTTGTTCAGGAATCAGAGATTGCTGGCAAGGCAGCACCAAATGTTCCGCTCCTACAGGGCTCCTTGCAGCAGCTTGGGCAGCACAGCTCAGGTGCAGTGGGAAGAGAGCCACACTGGGTGGGTATTGGGGCCACCTTGGCTTAGAAGCTTTGTACCCCACAGGCACCAATATCTCTTGTAACAACTCCATAGGCATAGCTCCTTGAGTTTCCCCAGAGACAAGAGTCATGGCAATTAAGAAAGCCCAAAGCTATAGCTTCCTACCAAGTATCTCTTACTCACCCAGCCCAGATACAACTTACCAATCGGGGCCCATTTTTACCATAAGCAGTCCTGCTTGGTAACACAGATAACAGGTTGGTCTTATCAGGTTCCTAGAGACTCAGAGCTGGAAGGTTAACTGAAATTCAAATTCTCACACAGAAGGGAAAAGGTTTTTTATTCTAGCCTTTACTCATAGACAGATATAGATATATAGGAGGATAAGCAGAGAGAGTTAGAGAGGTAATGACACAGAGAAAAAAATATATACGTGTGTGTGTGGGTGTGTGTGTGTGTGTGTGTAGAAAGAGATAAGAGTAAAGATACAGATAGAAAGAGAGACAGAGAGATAGGTAATGACAGAGAAAAAAAAGTGTGTGAGTGTGTGAGTGTGTGTGTGTGTGTGTGTGTGTGTGTGTGTGTGTGTGTGTAGAGAGAGAGATAAGAATAAAGATATAGATAGAATGAGAGACAGACAGAGATGAGAGAGACACAGTTGCTTATCTTTTTTTAAATGGAAAATTAAAACAGGTACTCCAGTAAAAACATTTATACCCAAAGAGGAAAACAGGGAAAAAGGGAAAGGGATAGAGAAGGAAACCAGACTTCTCTCAATTGGTCTTTTATAAAATGACATTAAAACCATATTAATGTTTTACATGATTATAAAACAAATTATATCAAAAGTTTTTTTAAAAATCCCCCAAAATCAAAGGAGAATGATACCTAATTGTATATCAAGTTGGTGGCTTAAGAAGACAAGGAATTATTTGAAGAGAATTTTAAGCACATTAATTAATTTGAACACACATCTCTATTTGGAAGTATCCTAAATACAAAAAGAATTGCAAAAAAAAATTAGATTGTGTTCAGAAATCATAATGTTGATAATATTGATGCTATTATTCTGAATCTATTACATAATAATATAAATATAAAACATTTATATGAATGTTATTAAAAACCAAGATTTTCAGCTTAAGAGAAAAAATACTCATATAAAATATTGAAGTTAGAAATACCATTATGAACAGTTGACATATTTCATAAATAGTTATTTCCTAGCTCTGTCCATGGAAAAGGCCTAAAAACAATAATCAACCCAGTAGCAATGAGTACCCCTATCAAACTGTGGTCCGTAAATACTACTTCCCAGTAAAAGAACAAGGACTCCTTTGGGAAAATGGATGATTTCAGATCCAGAAGAAGAAAATGTAAGTCTAAAACGTACTGTCATATCAGATAGCAAGAAAGCAAAGACTACTAGAGTTAAGACAAAAGGACCCAGGAGGTAACTGGAAAAGGCTTCTGAAAAAGAATAATACCTACAACAGATTGAAACATCAAAATCTTAAAATCTGTGAGTTCATAAGGACACTAAAAGAATCAATCGTTGGAGACTCCTAGGGAACCAACACATTATTCTGAGAATCAGTAAATAAATGAATAAAGCATTTATCCTGCCTTTGCTTATATAAACTGTACCGCAGTATTACCAAAGAGTTGATAAGAAAGACTTCTTTTCTATAGAGGAATAGTAATTAATACATAAAGACAGAATGATAGAATTAGAATACAAATATATTGTAACCATAATAAAATAATATATCTAAGTAATTATCACTGATGGCTGCTAAAACCATTAAGTGAAAAGTTGATGGGGAAATTTATAATCAGTAGATTGGACTAAAGCTGTCTGAAGTCACTGCTCATTCTTAACACATACCACTAATGAAGCATCTTTGCTTCCCAAAAAATTCAAATTTGAATGTGAACAAACCTATAAGCCTACATATTTACAAGAAATACAGGAGTAACATGTTAAAGAATGTTAAAGAACACCATATTGTCTATGCGGTTTGCTAGATTCAATCAGCAAAATCCAGATGTGGAAAAGTCTGTAGAACTATGACTAGTTTCTTTAACACATTCATTTCAAAGGGGGAAAAAAGATGTAAGGGAACCTATACATATTGAAAGGGAATTAAGAGACAAATCAACCTGAAATAGAAACATGGTTTGATCCCGACTCAAGCAATCTTTAAAAAGTCATTTATGAAACAGTCAAGAAAATGTGAACTCTGACTGGGTATGTGGCTATATTAAGAACTTGGAAATCTTTTGGTGTTTAATGAGATTGTGAATGTACTTATTTTTAAAGCATCCTTACTTCTACAGATACACATGAATAACAAAACAATATGTTGTCTGGTTTTGCTTCAAAATAATTCAGAGGGAGGACTGCATACAAATTAAGTATGAGGGTATTTCAAAAAAGTCCATGATTAGAATCGTATTATCTTTCAATTCTATTTTCCCAGGAACTTTTTGAAGTACCCATGTATAAATGAAGAGGGGGTATAAACGAAAATTAGTCCTGTATTAAAAATTGTTGATAATGGGGATATGTGGGGCAGTTATACTGTTTTTCATGTTTGAAACTCTTTATTGGAAACACACGCACGTTCCTTGATAACCCGGGCTGCCGCGCTAGCACTCTCACAGTAGCACTTCTGATTTTCACCTCATCTTCATTGTTAGCCTCAGGATACTCCCATTCTCTTTACCCACCAAGGCATGTCTTTGTCAGAACTACCCAGCATGTCTAAGTTTTTTAGAGTGAGGGTTTGCAGAATACCTACTCCACCATACTGTCACAAACAAAAATTTTTTTAGATTCTGTTCTACTTCTGTTTAGATTTTCTAACTTCTAAGAACAGTCACCTTCTTCTGATAACACTGATCTGATGTTAGAAGAAAAAGCAGATTTTGCACCTGCCATGATTTCTGGGCCAAATTTAGAACAGAGCCACAATTTTCAACAACCCAAAAATAACTTACTGTGGTTCGCCAAATTTAAAAAGATGGAGATTATGAAAAAAAAAAAACAAAAACAAAACATAATTTACCATATGACCTCTAAGTATCTTGGCTGAAAATTTTAAAGATAGAAAAGTAAACTGAAGGAAATAAAGGAATGTAATCATGCACTTAATAAAGCTCTATACCACAATATTTTGGTCACATTTGAAAGATATATATATTTAGGGCCAAGCCCGTGGAGCACTCCGGAGAGCGCGGCGCTGGGAGCGCGGCGACGCTCCCGCCGCGGGTTCGGATCCTATATAGGACTGGCCAGTGCACTCACTGGCTGAGTGCCGGTCACGAAAAAGACAAAAAAAAAAAAAAAAGAAAAAAGAAACATATATATATTTAGGGTGCAATGTCATCACACTTTTCACTGGCACTGTAGCTATTAGCAATTTTTATATAAAACCAAAGCGTAAGGACTTTTGTTAAAACGAGGCTGACCATAATACATTGAACTTTCAAAGGGAGAGAACAGAACTGAGGTTACCAGAGGTGGGATAGGGATGGGGAGAGGGGGGAGGGGGGAGGAAGGCAGGGGGCTGGGGAGGAATTGGTAAAGGGACACAAAAAACTATTACGCTGTATAATGTTGAATATACTAATTATCCTGATTTGAGCACACAAGTAATGATATTCAACTCTGTACCCTACAGAAATGTACAATCAACTATGTTGCAATTTTTTAAAAAATGAGGCTAACCTAGCAATTTTACTTAAAAGTTCATCCTACGGGAATAATTAAGAATGTCCATGCAAAAGATTTAGCCATAAGAATGTTCTCCATGGCAAAAAAAAAGGAAATTCTTAAGTGTGCAGTAGTGAACTGTTGGAATAAACTGAAACCTTTATATGATGAACTGTCATAATCTTTTGAAATTATATTGAAGAGTTACATTAATTGACTTAGATACACAATTCCCTAACACACCATTTAAACAGGAAAAATATGGTTTACCAAACAATAAACAGTTGATCCAATTTCTGTAAAAATACTCTAATAGTACATATGATGACGGTAGGGAAGGGGGAAATATGTAAATATATATATATATGTATATGTATATTCATTTTTTTTTTTTTTTTTTTTCGTGACCGGCGCTCAGCCAGGGAGTGCACCGGTCATCCGTATATAGGATCCGAACCCGCGGCGGCGGGAGCGTCGCCGCGCTGCTAGTGCAGCACGCTACCGAGTGCGCCACGGGCTCAGCCCTATGTATATGTATATTCATGAAAAAATAGAACTAAAAGATAATAATGAATCTTTCCATGAACTTTTTGAAGTATCTTCATATGTACATATATGTACAGTAAATATGAACATGAAAGAATATACATTAAAATTTTTAGAGATTACCTCAGAAGGTAAGAACTTCAGCCTTTTATTAAAATTTTATTTATTGAATCAAAATTGATTATACATATTTTGGGGGTTGAACATTGAAATATGTTGATTAAATTAATATTACTAGCATATATATTGTTATAAATCGTAATTATTCTTTATGCCCCTTGTCCAATCTCTCCCCTTCCCCCATTCCCTCCCCCTCCCTCCTCTACTTGCCCTAGATTTCTTCTCTCCTTCTGAAAGAATAATAGTTACTCTGTTAACTTGTTGCCTAGATGATCTGTCCAATGCTGAGAGATGTGATCAGGTCCCCCAATATTACCACAGAGCAGATGCTTCTTCTGTCACTCTGAAATGGGTTTTGTAGGAAGAGACATCATCTTCTTTTCTTTATCTCTGCTGGTGACTCTTCTTGTGTGAATGCACTCCAGTGGTTGGTGGACCGTCTGTGTGGTGGCTGTAGCATCTAGCCACTTTTGCACCAGCCATGGTTATTGTGGTGGCTGTGTTAGGCCACCCACGTGGAGGTGCTATTTCTGGTATGCTCCTTGGCACTGGCGGTATGCCTGGTTGTGGGGTATATTTGGTCCCCTTCTCCATGCCCTTGGTCCCTGGGCAGGCCCCAAGATGCTGGCGCCATGTGCCTGGTTGTGGGAGGGGTGGCTGGTCCCTTTCTCCATGCCTCAGGTCACCGAGCGAGACCCAAGGCGCTGGCGCCATGTGCCTGGTTGTGGGAGAGAGGTCCAGACCCCTTCTCCAAGCCTCAGGTCCCCAGGCAGGGTGCGAGGCACTGGCATGGTTTGCCTTGTTGTGGGAAAGAGGTCCGGTCCCCTTCTCCATGCTCTGGGTCCCTGGGTGGGCTCTGAGGTGCTGGCACGGTGTGCCTGGAAGTGGGAATGGGGTCTGGTCCCCGGATCCAAGCCTCCAGTTCCCAGGCAGGCCCCAAGGTGCTGGTGGTGTGCCTGGGCCAGAACTAATTTTTTTGTCCTTTGCTTCTCACACAGGGGACCTTCCTGTGGGAACCAGTACTTGAGCTGTGTGGTTGTTTAAATTGCTACTTTGCTGCTGTTTCCCTTGGGAAGGCTTTTTGTGCAGCTCAGGGTTTAATGGTTGATCTTATAGGTACTTCTGGCTCTCCAGAGACCCGGTGGATCTGTGTTCTGTAGAATCTCTGATCTGGGCCTGAGTTTTTTCATCAAACTGTACCCCATGCAATTCTGCATTCCTGACCATTCTCCTCTGAGTGGTCCTATGCTGACTGGGGAGTGGATTGGCTGTACCTGCTGTGTCCCAGTGTTCTCCTGGTGTTCGCATCTCACCCACCGCCCATGCTCTGAACAGTTCCCATGGGATGGGCCCTGCGCCGGTCCCTTGCAATGACTCACTGGCCTCTGAATGGCTCCCTTTTTTCATTTGTTCTGGCTCTTCACTCTTGCGTGGGTCCATGGGAACCCTATTAGTGGTCTTGCTGTCCTGGGGGCCACCAAGGCCCTCTTCTCCCCTTCCTCCTCCAAGTAACTCCATCTGAAGGACACAGCTGTGGCTTCTGCCGGCTCCTGCTCCATGGGCTCAGGAGCTAGAGCCTTGAAGCAGTTGCGGCCCAAAATGCTCAGAGCAGCTTTTCTTTCTCTCATCATGGTTTCTCCCGCCTTCGTGAACTCTGTAGGTTTCTCCTCCTCTTCCCCTGAGCTCCAGCGGCCCCAGCTAGGCTAATGTTACATTTTTATAGTTGTAAATTTGGTTGATTTGTGGGAGAGAGTGACGCTGGGAACCGTCTATTCCACCATTTTGACCAGAACCCCAAAACTTCAGCCTTCTGTGTTCTCTATTCTACATATTCTGAATTTTCTACAGTAAATCCTAAAATTTTTTCATGCAAATCCTAAAATTCATAAAAGTCGTAAATACAATCTGATAAAAATTAAATTAACTTAAAGAAAACATAGGAGAAACACTTCAGGAAATAGGACTGGGCACAGACTTCATGAATACGACACCAAAAGCACGGGCAACCAAAGGAAAAATAAACAAATGGGATTATATCAAACTAAAAAGCTTCTGCACAGCAAAAGAAACAATTAAAAGAGTTAAAAGACAACCAACAGAGTGGGAGAAAATATTTGCAAAATATATATCTGACAAAGGATTAATATCCAGAATATATAAGGAACTCAAACAACTGTACAAGAAGAAAACAAGCAACCCAATTAAAAAATGGGCAAAAGAGCTAAATAGGCATTTCTCTAAGGAAGATATCCAAATGGCCAACAGACATATGAAAAAATGCTCAACATCACTCAGCATCCGGGAAATGCAAATCAAAACCACATTGAGATACCATCTAACTCCAGTTAGGATGGCTAAAATCCAAAAGACTCTGAACGATAAATGCTGGCGAGACTGCGGAGAAAAAGGAACTCTCATACATTGTTGGTGGGACTGCAAAATGGTGCAGCCTCTATGGAAAATGGTATGGAGGTTCCTCAAACAATTGCAGATAGATCTACCATACGACCCAGCTATCCCACTGTTGGGAATATACCCAGAGGAATGGAAATCATCAAGTCGAAGGTATACCTGTTTCCCAATGTTTATCGCAGCACTCTTTACAATAGCCAAGAGTTGGAACCAGCCCAAATGCCCATCATCAGATGAGTGGATACGGAAAATGTGGTACATCTACACAATGGAATACTACTCAGCTATAAAAACGAATGAAATACTGCCATTTGCAACAACATGGATGGACCTTGAGAGAATTATATTAAGTGAAACAAGTCAGGCACAGAAAGAGAAATACCACATGTTCTCACTTATTGGTGGGAGCTAAAAATTAATATATAAATTCACACACACACACACACACACACACACACACACACACACACACACACAAACCGGGGGCGGGGAAGAAGATATAACAACCACAATTATTTGAAGTTGATACGACAAGCAAACAGAAAGGACATTGTTGAGGGGGGGGGGGGAGAAGGGAGGGAGGTTTTGGTGATGGGGAGCAATAATCAGCCACAATGTATATCGACAAAATAAAATTAAAAAAAAAAAAAATTAAATTAACTTAGCATTGACTACTTTAAATTTTTAGATATTATAATTAAGGAAAATTATAATGACCTCATCTAGTATCTTTCTCCCCAATAAACATGAATATTTCCCCAAGAAATATTCATGAATTTTCAAACTCCTCCATTCCCTTATTTTGAAAATTGAGTATTTCAGGATACATAAACAGCTTGGGAAAACCAGAAAAATTTAACTACAAAGTAAACCAGAAAAAGAAAAATGTTTACACAGCAAAGATTAATAAATAAACTCACACCTAACCTACAAGGTTTTTTCATACACCTGGTCAGGCCTTCCAGAAACCTCTTGTTCAGTTATTCGAGCATCTGAATTATAAAAAGATAATCAATTCCCTACATCTAGCAATGATTCAAGAATCACATATAAAATGCCATCTACCAATGATTTTTTAAAAATTCCCCAAGTGTTTGGAGAAAAAACTGGAAAAATGGTTTCTCAAAAACTTTTTATTTTGTTTAATTTCTTCAATTACTGGAATATGAAGAATACATGATTTGTAAACTCAAGAGAGTCTCCTCTCACCATGGCTGTGATCGCTCACTTTTTACATCACAGTGTATGGAAATAACACTTGTTTTAGATAAAGAAATCTTCTGTCATGTAGCACAACTGTGGGAAAGCAGATCATTTTATACATGATGACACAAAATAAATCAAGGCCAACTACGCAAGTGGCTGCTGATGTAAAAAGCTGCTGGACAATGATCATCTAAGGACACCGATACCCAAGTAGCTAATGCAGGTGATAAACTGAACAAATTCCTTCAGTACATAAATAGTCACTCAAAGAAAATGAGCATGATTCAGAAGGGAATAAACTATACCGTTTAGTTAATGTAGTTTAAGATGAACACCTGGCTACAGTGTCATATTTCAAATGGAAAATCAGAGAGATTAACTTTTAACTGCAAACAACTATGAAAACATGAAATACGCTGCTAATTAAATAATCCTAAACTCTAGGTTTTATTAAAAGAGAAATATACCACTGGCTTAAATGACTACTGTCTAAATTACAAGCACATGGTCCACACATCATCTACCTCTCTAGAGAACAATTTAGCGATATTTATGCAGAGCCTTATAAATGTCGTAACACTTGAGGTAATCTATTAGAGGTGAACACAAAGATGCGTGTAACAAGATGTTCACTGTACCAGGGTGAGTACGAACTAAAAAATGGAAGACAACAGCTCAATAGTGGGGAAAGAGTTAGATTGCTGGAGCTTCACAAAATAAATCATATAACAAGTTCTTTAAAAAAATGTTCTTGAGGAATATTTAATAACAGAATACTCATGAAAATATCAAGATAAATCAACACATTTTTGACTTGTAAATGTGTGCATAAAATAGACACACAGACAAAAAACTAAAAAAGAGATATACCAACACATTAATAATAATTATCTCTACATAGTGGGATTACAGCTGATATTTTTTTGTCTTTAGACTCTTCTAAATTTTCTTCAGTAAACAGTAATTTATTTTATTTAAAAGGAAAGGAATGGACATTTTACGAGACTGAATTTCAATAAAAAAGGCTATGTACAAGCGTTGGTTCCCCAAAAAATACATGTGCAGTGCTTTCTCCCTGTCCAGCAGGAAGCAATATACCTTCTATTTGCTCCAGGTCTCTTCCTCTTCTACTCATTCTAACCTATCAACAACCAGACACTTGAAGAAGACCTCAATTTTGCAATATTAAGGTTGGCAAACCCGCTCCCTCAGACACATACTTTTCTTTAAGTAAAAATAATATCCACTATGCTAAAACCCCTTAGAAAGGCCAGTCTCACAACCCTACATGATCCAGGTATCCTAAATTCCCAGACTCTTCCCACATCCCTTCCTCCCTGCTTGCTATGCTCCACATGTGCTGGTTTTCCTTCTCTTCCTGATCTCGCTGAGATTTCTCGCACTTCAAGGAAGCTAAACCACAAAGCTCTTCCCCCAGATGTTCACCCAGTGCGCTCCTTCTTTTCATTCGGGGCCAGACTGCACCTCCTCAGAGGCCTTCCCTAACTCCCCCGCCGCAACCAGGCTAACTGTCTGCTTCCACCCCTCCTCCATACTGCCCCTTGCAGTCACTCTATCACATTAACCCATTTTATGTTCTTCAGAACACTGACACTATCCAAAAGTATTCTCTATCCTTGTTTATTGTCTACCCCTCCTGTTAGGGTGTGAACACTGGTATCCAGCATTTATATCCTCCATGAACTTAACAAAATTACTCAACACACTAACACTCATCTGTGAAAGACCCAGAGTTGCAAATCGCTAAGCATTTGGCACATAATAAAGGTTCAATAAATGGCAAGCAGTTTTAATTAATAAAAAACAGAACCTTGCATTCTAAATAAAAGTTCATTGTACATTATTGAGCTGTCACAGATACACTTTAAAAACTAGAAGACGAGAGAGAAGATGCACTTCTCCCTATTCATACCACTAAGTATGGCTAAAAACCCTGGATATCATATATAAAATAAATATAAGACTGAAGGGTGGAGAGAAGAGACACCAGATAGGAATCTCAGGACCTGAGGGTCAACACAGCAACATGCTTGGTGGGTTGTCTTTTTGCCTGATATACCCCAGATTGGGTGCTGGGGAATACAGGAGCCTGGAAACAACAACAGTTACACATATGCAAATACACAAGAGAAACCAGCTCTCAAGTCAAAAGACCAAGAAAAGGGCAGCCTGACTTGACAGAAAACTTTTAGACAATAGCTACATTACTTCAACCAACCACCATGGAAAATCCACATCCCCAGCTCCATCAGTAAAGGGCAAGTAGGAAGCCTAGAATTCCAACTTCATGTGACTATAACAAGACACCCCAACAATGTCCTCTGCCAGAGTGGTATCAGAAAAGACCAAGTGGAGAGCTGGGACTTTCATCTCAACCTGGCAATAGCAAAAACCCCTCTGCGGCCATGGCATCAGAAGAGACCACATGAGGAGCCTGGACATCTACCTGTATATAGCAGTAACTAGCTCCTCCTCCCTTTCCCTGCCATGATGGTATCAGAAAAGGCAGAATGGGAAGCCTGCATCCTTCACCACCTTTCACCAGTAATGAGGCACCTGTCCCCACGCTACCAGTGTCAGTGCAGAGAATAACCAGGAGCCCTTCCCCTTACCTGCCAAAATGTTTAAGGGGTATAGAGTTTCAGTTTGACAAGATGTTAAAGTTCTGGAGATCTGTTTTACAACAGTGTGAATATACTTAATACTACTGAACTGTATACTTAAAAATGGTTAAGATAGCAAATTTTGTTATGTATTTTCTACCACAATAGGAACCTTTTAAAAAATACCCATACTAATCAAAAGCAAAAGATTACTTATTATTCCATACATTTAACTGTTCATTCGTTCATTTCTTTAAGATACATGGAACAGTAGTTATACATTATAAAACAATTAAAAATCATATTAATTAATGCACCTTATTTAACTGCCTTTCTCAAATGCTGCTATATTTGAAGCTTAATCAATCCATGCCTGTGCTGAGGGTGAAAAAAAAATTCTGCTAAAACTCTCAGCCTCTATTACCACAACTTACACAGTAAAACTACTCAAGTGTTACTTTTTCTAATACAATGATTATAACACATTTAATAATTTGGAAAATTTAATAGCAAAAACTAGACACATAGATTGTTGAAAAAACACTTTCTCTGAGGCATAAACTTCTTAGTAGAATCTAAATCAGAATTATTAGAATAAAAGCAAAATGTGGTTTACTCTCTATTTGGACTTTCACAGATCAAGTTTACTATGTAAGTCTGATAGTTATTCATAACAGCTACTGAAAATTTAACTTTTATTGTAAAAACCAAAATTCAATGTACTGCATTTAATGCAGAAGAATGACGGTAAACAGTGTATTTAAGTGGCTCCATTCTACCCTTCTGAGCAGCATTACCTTTACCATGTGTTGCAAAACTTGGATTTGAAAGGTGTACCTCTCCCACTTGGGAAAAAAAAAGGATGACTGGTTTAAAGAATGCTGCATACTACCTTCTCCACATGAAGATTCACATTACACATTAGGATATAAAAAACTGGGAAAAGTTATACGGTTGAAAATATTTGGAGCTGGCTGGTTAACTTAGTTGGTTACAGAGCAGCCTTATAACACCACAGCCACAGATTCGGATCCCCAAACCGGTGCTGTGGGTTGATTGAATTGTGTCCCCTGAAGTCAATATATTAGAAGCTTAATTCCCACTGTGACTGCTGAGGGTGAGAAATCCATATGTCGTAATTGAAAGGTGGGGCCTTGAAGAGGTGACTAGATTGTAGGACCATACTGTTATGAATGGATTAATAATGGTGGTCAGGGGTGTGGTTCTGAGGGCTTTAAAGTGAGAGTGAATGAGGAGGTTACTCTCTACTCTCTTTATTCCATCATTTTGCAACGTGATACTCCGTCGTCACTGTCACCACCACCAAGACCCTCACCAGAAGTGTTCCCTGCACTTTGGACTTCACAGCCTCAGAAACTATAAGCAATAAATTGTGTTTTCTTTATAAATTACCCAGTTCCAGGTATTTTGTTATAAGCAACAGAAATGGGCTAATACAACCAGCCAGCTGCCAAAAAAAAAGAAAATATTTGTAATTGTGACTTACTGCTTTCCAAACTTATACATAACCATGGTTCACGTTTTTCACTTGTTAACACCTCACTGAAGACTAATACACTCAGGCAAGGCTTCTCAAACCATAAAGATCAAATGAATCAACTAAGATCTCATTAAAATGTAGACTTTGATTCAGCAGGTCTGCAGTGGGGCCTGAGAGTCTGCATTTCCAACACATTCTCTCGTGATACCAATACTGCTGGTCCAGGGATAGCCCTTTAGCAAGGGGATACTTTGAGAAAGGCTATGATAGAGACCCATTTATAGCTATACAATGCTGTGATGTGGATGTAATACTTACAAACTCTACTGTAAGTACAATAAAGGAATATCAAAGGACTGGAAGGGAACCAAGTTAAAGACAAAGAAAGGAGGCTCTTAAAGGTAATTTGGATTGGCAGAGTATTAGCCAAGAAAAACAATAGGAACAGGTCAGAGCAAGCAGAGAATATAAAGAGACCCCTCCTTAAAGAAGGCAAAGGATATGGGAAAAAGAGATGGGGGCTGAGGTTGATGTGGCATAAGAAATATTAAAATATAGGAAGGACTCATAAATTTTCTAATTTTTCATTACTAAAATGGGACAAATAGGCAGGAGCCATTTACTCGATTTCTATTTTAATCACTAAAAGACTCTTATAACATCTTCTTTGAATGCTCTGTAGCACAGAGGTTTGGCAAAGTTCAAAAAGGCCCCCTGAGATGAAAAATAAATTCTACAGAGATGACATTACTTGTTTAACCACTAAAATTTTAGGTGAAAACAACAATTTTTAAAGTACAGTAATAGATGAAATCTAAGTCAAACCTTTTCTTGAATTAGTCTTTGAAGATGAATCCCACAGGACAACATGGAAGCGAATAAGGTCAACATGTACTGCTGAACTTTGCAGATGGCAGAGGCCAGGGAGTTTATTACCGAGTTCAGTCCCACCTTCTCAATAACATTCTGGAAGGCGGTAGGAGAATGGCGAGTGATTCTACATAAAGCCTGCAGGAACAGGAGAACAGATCCGTCAGACAACTCCAAGTGCATTAACCACTCTCCTGACAGATAACACATGCTTCTGTGTAAAGGAGTAGAAGGTGCTTACCTTGCTCCTTTACTACTTATTTTGGCACAAGAAAGTTGTAAATTTTCAACAAACTTAAAAATAAAACAATAAAAATAAATAAATAAATAAATATAAATAAAACAATAATCCAGCTACCACCAAAAACTAAAGTTGTTTTAAAACATTAGAGACATAATAATAAGTACATCAAGGGTAAGAGTAGGAAAGAAGAAAACCTGATGACCCATCTGGAAAGGCGGGCTGGAGCCAAGAGTTGGTTGATAAGGCTAGGAACTTTAAATTTCACGCCATAAGCAACAGGAAGCCCTCAAAAGTTTTTAAGAGAAAGAAAGAGATGAATGTATTCCATGTGTACGTCGGAGACTTCAAAGAGAAAAATAAACTTAAGCCAGGAACAGTTTTATAAAAACACTCACTATAATTAATGTCACATAAGCTCCTTCTTCCTGATTTATATTTTAAATAGATTTATAACCTTGATTAACAATGAAAAGATCAAATATAAGATGAATTGTCAGATATATGAAGTCAAGAGGAAAGAAGGGAGAAAGAGAAGAAGAGAAGGAGAGAAGGAGAGGAGAGAGGGAGAGAGCTACAAAAAAAATAAAAGACTTTGAAAAATATTTACATTTTCTTGAAAGTCTGAGGAAAACATTAAAAATGTTTTCTATCTCCAAGAAGGAACTTCCTTTAAAAGTTATTCTTATTGAAAAAATAAGGAAAAGTGTCGATTGGTATAAAACCCAATCTTGCCCCAAAATGAAACACTTTAAAGGAGATGTTTTTCCTTAATGTTAAACAGTATTTCTAATCTCTTTGAAAATGATAGTCTGACTTTATTATAGCCAGAAAGGAAAACATAAATGTAAGTATTACCATTGAAAATCGAGAAAGACCTTCTCCAGATGCTCTCTCTTAATTTAAGACTGGGACTGAGAGATGGGTGTAGAAAAAAGGCAATGAAGAGTCGTCAACCTTTTATTTCTCTGCTGTTCAAATTTCTCAAGTGAATCCATATTATTTTTATAATAACTTTTGAAATTACATTCCAATGCCAATGACTATTTTAGACACTTTAAAAATTATATTGAAATAAACATTTACAGGAAATTTTGCTATATTAGTAACGTATATATTTACTACCATTCCTGAAGTTAATGAGTAAATAAAATGTACTGAATAAATGAGCATTTGTAAAGCACTAACTATATACTTTTCAAAAAAAAAAATTGTCCCTTTCCTCATAGAACTATCAAATTGACACTTATAAAATTCCATCTTAATAATCACTGACTCCATTTCAAACATATACCAGGAGTATTCATTTAGAAATAGCCATATCAGAATAAACTCCATAGAATGATTAAACTCTACTTCAGGCACCTTTCAGATAACATTTCAGTCTCTCCTCTTTCTTGTAAGGAAGTTACAGGTGGGTAAGTTAGACATCATGGTTTAGAAAATATGAAAGTAGGGTTCTTCAAATCTAAAATCCAAACTGTGTAAGTTTTGGTAGAAAAGTAGCAGTAATATCTGAAAATAGGAATATGAAAAACAAATTCACTAAAAAGAAAGCTGGTTCAGATTAAATAATTGTGAAAGTTTTTAAAACTCATTTGT
Organism: Cynocephalus volans; assembly: GCF_027409185.1. NCBI lineage: Eukaryota > Metazoa > Chordata > Mammalia > Dermoptera > Cynocephalidae > Cynocephalus > Cynocephalus volans. Next base: position 52,873,280 of record NC_084470.1, read on the forward strand.
AATGAATCTAAGAAAACTGCTATTCATAAAATCACAACAATTTGTTTCATTATTGTCTTAGTCCAAATATTAAAAAATGGCATTTTAAATGATGTCCCTAAAGATCACAGTACAATCAGAATTTTTCCAACAAATTAGGATTCTCCCAACAATGACTTCAACACAGCAAACAGTAAGTCTCATTAGTACTAAACAATTCTTGGAGAAGCTGGCACAGCAAAACTGACTTTCTATTGACGTGAAATCCCTACCCAATGACAATGGGGAAATTTCTTGGTAAACAATTTGTCCAGACTACTTCTAAATAGATTTCAAAGCAAAATGAGGGCAACTAGAATACCTCTTCTTCAGAATGCTGCTCAAAAGCCTAACAGAGTTTCTATTTTGAAAAGCTCATGAAGAAAATAATTTTTAATTAGTCACTTCTGAATATCAAACTCAGTTGAGAGCTTCAGAGCAACTGAGAAGATGCAGAGTCTTAAGAGCACATTAGTGCTTGTATTTCCTGATTCAAAAAAATCAAATATCAAGTCCGATCTTCAGCAATTTAGTTTTAAAATATTTAGTTATTAAAATAGAGTTTGAGACTACATTTTAAAATTGGAAAAAAAGGTTCAGTTAAAAATTCACTTCAAAATTTTACTTCAAAAAGAACATTTAGTGTTATCTCCAGAATTTGTATTTCCTTACAGTCTGTTTAATAAAAGCAATTTCAAGAAAAGAACTAATTCAAAAGTGAAGGCTGCATATCTATTCAAAACATGAACAGAATCACCGGAGAAGAAAAAGTTTAAGAACCATTTCTCTCTGGTCTTTCGAATGGTTTTTTGATAAATGAAATTACCCTGAGAACTTTTTCAAACTATGCACATTCTCTTCTGACTCCTGGGAGATCTTAAGACAAATCAGAACAGAGGTATGGGTGGATAGAGAAGAAAAAGAAGTCAATGTTTCTTGAAAAGCTCCCCAACCCCAGAGAGAACCACTACTTCGCATACTTCTTTGTGGAACATACTAACATTAATAAAACACATGTATTTCACAGGGCCTTAACCTTTAGCTTAGTAGGACCACAGCCCTTAGTTTTAGTAGGACCAAAGCCCTTAGCATAGGTAGTAGTTTAGTAGGGCCACAGCCTTTCATTTTAGCATGGCCAAAGCCCTGTAGCCTTAGGAATAGCCTAACATTTTAGCATTACACATATAAATTCTAAGCTTGAGAAAAAGTGAAAACTTTCCCAGGACTAAAGTCTCTATTGTACATAAAAAAATTGTAACACAGCAAAAGTGACTGCTCTAAGGGCAGTCATCCTTGGTGCAGCTAAACCTAACGATGGGAAAGTATGTGAGCTAAAAGCTTCAAGGTTAATGGTTGGGGGATGTTCCACATCTTGCTCTCTGCAGTTTCTTTAAGTTTCTTGGGGAACTAAGTGTTGCCACGACAATATCTCATTGTTTCTTTTTGTACTTCATATAGCTTAGTTTTTTGACTCCTTAGATAGTAAATTGCTTACACTATGACTGATTAACCACCTGTGTTCTTTTCTGTAACTTTCTTGCCTGGACAATAAAAAATGAGAAAAAACTGATTTGGGGTTACTCCTAGAACCCTTCTCTCTTGAAGGAATTGCTCCTGGGATTAACCCTTTTGGGCCTCTCATCGCTCTGTAGAAACGGGCTTTGAATAATCCTTTGCGTCTCTGTCACCCTGGGACTTCTTCACTTTTTGACACATTTTCATCTCAGTGCTTCAGTAATTATAATTAATCCAGTTATCTCCTCTGTAGGAGCTGTTTTACCCAATCTAACCCTATGGGTTTCTCTGGTTCCCATTATGGTTCCTCAGGAGAGATTCTCTATAATCCCAATAATTCTAAGAATCATTTCTTTCTGTAAGACATATTACCCAAGTCAGGCCCACTCCCCCAGCTACCAATACCTACCAGTAATGCCACCCTTGAGTGGGAAGGACAAATTAATCATCTTTCACTCCAGGCCATGACAGTGTTTTTTAACAGCTTCAGCAGGCAAAATCACTGGAAAGATTGTTGAAATGTAGATTACTGGGCCCCTTTCCCCAGAGATTCTGATTCAGCAGATCTGGGTTAGGGCCCCAAAAAACAACATTTCTAACAAGTTCCCAGGTGATATTGATGCTGCTGGCCTGAGGGCCACACTGGTGTAGAAGAATGGGTAGGAGAAATGGGTCAGAAAAATCAGTAAGAGGCAACAAATGCAGACAGTGACAAAGGGAACAAGAAGCAGGCTGCTGCCTCAATATCAAGCAATGCTATCTTCCACCCGGTGCTCACTCATTCATGCGGTCAACAGACATCTACTAAGCACCTATCATATGCTCAGAAAAGGAACAACAGGACTCCTATCTTCCTGGAAATGAAATTCTAAAGGTAAAAACTGTGCCTAAATAAGTTAAATAAATACAGCTGTGTCCACTGCTATGAGGGAAAACAGAAAGAGAAATGATAGTTAATCACAGAAAGGAAGGAGAGGATCCAGGAATGTCCTAATTAAGGAGCTGACACTTAAGCTGAAAGATGAAGAATCAGCCATGTGAAAAGCCAGCAGACAGCATCTCAGGCACAGGGAACACCAAGGGGACAGGTCCTGAGGCAGAAAAAAGCTTGGGAATTCTAGAAAATGCCTGAACGTAAGTTTGGGTGAGGCACAGTGAGTGAGTGAATGAGTATTGTGAGATGGGACAAAAGAGGTAGGCAAAGGCCAAACCATGCAAGATCGTGAAGGTTACATTAATAATTCTTATCTTTATCACCAAATGGGTACATTAACCTCCAGGACACATTCCTGAGAGGTGAATATGAAAAAAGAAATTGAGAAATAAGTTCAGCTCTGTCAGGCATTCCAAGAAGGAAGGGATTGTCATTCCTCACCAGAATGTGTGTGAAGTAGCTTCACAATGCATATTCTCGGTTTCTATAACCTCAGTTTTTAATAAATACTCATGTAAATCTGCTTATGATGATGCAGATGCAATTTTCTTAAGATTATAATATTAGAATAACTATTTTCCCTAAACAATGATCTCACACTGTATTCCCTTTATTATTAGCAGCAGTTTTGTGGCCTATTTGTCTCCTAGAAAAGAGGAGGGTTTAATGTTATTAACCTCTTGCCCTCTACTCAATCCTGGGACAGGAGGATCCCTCTTAATCTTTGCAGGTAAAGTCCTAACTTGCAATCAACAGACCTGGTATCAAACTGAAAAAGAGATAAACAAAACGTAGTTCAGGATTTCAAGGAGCTTACAATCTATAAGGCATTATAATAAAATAAACCAACATAACTAATTTACTAAGAAAAATGTGCTAACTGCTTTAAACATCTAAAAGCACTCATCAATTTTCAACTTCTACCTAGTACTTTGAATAACGTATTAGCAATCCTTCAAAAAAAAAAAAATGGAAAGCTGGTGAAAAGTTTAAGCAGATAAGTAAGAAGAAGAAAAATGATTTTATGAAGTTCACTCTGTGTGGAGGATGGAGTTGGTAGAACAAAAAATTGGCCTTTGGAAGACCATTAGGAAGCTATTCCAGTGGTCAAGGTGAGAAGTGGTGATAGCCTGGATCATGGAGGTAGCAGAGAGAGGTAGAAAGATCTGAGAGATGCTTAGTGAATCACAGGACAGATTGACTAGCTGCTTGTAAATAGTGAAATAGAAAGAGGTAAGGGAAGGGAAAGTACCAAAGATGACTCTGCTTTCCTTAACCCAACTTCCCCTAACCTTCCCTCCCAGAGCCAATATGTCAGAGTCTGAGGAAGGCAGACAAAGAGGGAAAAGAGAATGCTGAGCCAAGGGTGGCCCAGGAAGCAGAGTGTAGTGGCAAGGGAGCTGGAGTAACACAGAGGAGAGGATGGGAGTTTGTCACACACCAAGGGAATAAATCAACTGGTTGAACACATAAGTAAATATACTGCAATAATGGTTACCAGATTTCTCTCAGAGAAGGGATTTACAAACACGGAAAGAGAAGCTAGAAAGAATCCTGAGGTGTTAGATTAAAATTGGAGGTATCAATATGAATTCATGAGTTTTTCCCCAAAACATGTACAATGATATAAAAAAATAAATTTATGTGTATGTACGGGTATATATATTTTTTCTAGCTCTGAATATAGAGAAGGCCTAGAAACAATGACACCCCTGGCAACAAACACAAAGAGCACCCTGATCTTTGTTCCTAATTACCATGGACTCCTTGGAAAAATGACGGATCCTAGGGCTGTCATGGAAAAAGTAAAAAATGAGCCAAGAATGCTGTCAGAGGGTAAGGAAGTACTCGAACAATGATTGATATAGGTCAAAAAGACACAGAAACCAGCTTAAAGGGATCCCACTGGCCAAATCTGGGATAATCTGAGCATTCAATTAGTAGTAGTATCACATTATAATCCATTTAATAAAATAAATATCCATGAGTCCATAATGATATACATACACACATATATAACATACATATGTATGCAGTATAAGGGAAAGTGCTCCCTAAAAATAGAATTCCAACTAATGCCTTAAGGCCCATTTTTGTGTAGCTCATGATCAGTAAAAAAAAAAAAAATGCTTTTCATTTTAAAAAGCGTTATTGAAAACAAAACAAAAAAAAATTATGCAACAGAAACTATACTTATATGTGGTCTACAAAGCTCAAAGTATTTATTATCTGGTCTTTTATACAAAAATATTTGCCAAAATCTGAAACTCCAATGAGCATTTCCCTGGGCATCAAATTTCAGATTTTGAAACTTTTTGGATTTCCGACTTTCAAATCAACAATGTTCAACTTGTAAAGTGGGAAGTCATCAATGGATGCTATGGAGTTTTAATGGGAAAACACCAGCTAGACCCGGTTGAGCCTCACCCTACAAAATAAATGCTCTGTACACTTTTTAAAATTAAAAACGACATGAAATACACAAAGACCAAAGAAACTGTTTCAGACTGGAAGAGACTAAAGAGTTATGAAAACAAAATATAACACATAATCCTGAACAGGATCCTGGAGCAGAAAAGAAAAGGAGACATTAATGCAATAATTGGCAAAATTTCACTGAAAAAAAGTACATGACTCAGATGAATGCTAAGAACAAAGTAAAAGAAGCCCAAGATGAAAGAGTCAAGCTTGATATGGTAGATGAAGAAAGGAAGGGCTAGAAGGTATGAGACTTTGGTGGGAACAATTGAAAAACTCTGCCAAGAAAAGAAACCATACTGAGTAGAAAGATGATAATAACATAAACCCAATTAAAGCAAGACAGATTTTTTTTTTAAAGGCTCAAGATTAAAATGGATACCTTAAAATATAATTGAAAGATGCTTCAAGAAAGTTCACTGGTGTACTTTGTAATTCTTCCTGATGGTTTCTCTGTAATTATTGATACATAATTAGTTTTGTAATTTTGAAAACATGTGGTTCGTGAAGCAGAGGGGTGTGTGTGCGTTGGATGCTATCTATCCTTTCTTAATGATATTCAGGAGGCAAGATTTTTAGCCTTTGATCTTTGAGATTACATAGATAACGAAAGATGAGAACTGAAAAACATCTATAAATATCCACAGGGTTTAGCAACATGAAAGACATTAGTAACCTTAGCAAGATCAGCTTCAGTGGCATTTTTAGGACAGATAACAGCTTGGATTGAAAAGGAAACATGGTCCAGAAAGGAACAACAGTTATGTGGCAATAACTATTTAAAGAGGTATGGCTATGAAGAAGGGATTTGTGGCCTTGAGACTTTTTAACATGTTTGTATGTGTTTTTTGTTTGTTTGTTTGTTTTTTCAATGGGGCAGATTAATGAATACCTGAATGCTGATCAGAAGGATCTAGTAGGAGTTTCAACATGGCGGCGGCTGCGGCGGCTGGCGCAGAGTAGCTGAGGTGGAAAAGGTGGCCACTGGGCCTCAGGCAGCCGGGAAACTTGTGGACCTTCCTCTGGCCATCTCTTAAGGGAGGACTGCTGCTGCTGGCCGGTCGTGGGGGCTCAACGCCACTTTGCCCCCGGCAGGAGAGGCTGCCTCATTTACAGGCAACAGCTTTGAAGTGTGGAGCAGGAAAAGAACTGATTCTTAGCTGCAAAAGCGAGTCTTGAAACAGGGAACACGGCGCCAGGGCTGCTGTGGATGCAGCCAGGATCCTGGAGGCTGGGGCCGCACTGAAGGCGGCCAGCTGCCCTATTCAGGATTCGAGGTTTCAGGCCGGCATTAAAGAAGATTCCTGGGAGCGCCCGAGCGGCACCGCGACTGAACAGCCCGAAGCGGCAGCGCCGAGAACACGGAAGGCAACAAACCAGAGACAGAGCGAGCGCCCGACCTGGCACAGCACTGTAAGTGATCCCTGGCACAGCTCTGTTCGGGGGGGTGGATGCCCACGCGGCTCCCGCCTGCACCACCAGGCCACTCACTGCCCCGGTGCTGCCTCCATTTTCCCAGGTGCGGGCAGATCCGCCCTGCTCGGCCATCACTGAGCCCATTTGCTTGGCCTGGCGCGGGGCTTTCCGGACCCTGCGGGCCGGCCTCCTCTCCCACTCCCTCCGCGGTTCTCTGGCGGGGCTGGGGGTGTGGGGCGTCCCGACCAGTGTTGGGAGGGCTAGGAAGTATGGACGGGCCGACTGTCACTCCACCACACCCTGGACTCCGGCCCTGGTAAACTTCCTGTTACTGGGAGGCAGATACCATCTCTGCGACCACCAGTTTGGAAAAAAGCCTAACGAATTTCTGGTTGGGAATAGTGTGGTAGGAGAGTTCCCAGGTCCGCTTGAACCTGCCGGAGAGCAGGCTGCAGGCGGGCACTAGACTCGGTTTATACCGGGGGGATACAAAGGTGAACAAGACCCGAGAAAGATCTACACAGTGCTACAAAGGCACCCAGAGAGACCGGTCGTCTGTGCCTAGCAGAAACCTGGTAGACTTCCTGGGCGAGGCGGTGCTGAGCAGGGTCTTGAAGGCCCAGCTGATAGACGAGGGGTGCAGAAGACACACCCCAGCCCAGCACAGTGTGCACAGAGGGGGGAGACGTGCGGCCAGGGAGGCGGAGACTCGACAGAAAGCACACACCCGGTGGGGTCGCCACTGCACGATCTAACAGCCTGGGCCACAGCACACGGAACGGAGAGAAGTCCTGTACAGGAAGTGAAAGCTCAACAGAGATCACACACCCTGTGGCACGTGATCCACCAGCCCAGCAGAGTACAAGCTGACCAGAAAGGTGGATCCCCGGAGTAGCCCAAGACCCGAGGCAACCACACACACAAGACACTAGAGGCCAACTGAGCAGTCACGGCGGGAGCCATACCAAATTGGCAACCACAGCAACATCCTAGTTAGTCATTAGTCTCAAACCGGTGGACTGTGAAACCCCCTGCCACAATGAATAAACACCAAAAAAAAGACACCAGAAATACAAAAAATCAAGAAAGTACACCACCAAAAGTTAATAAATCTCATACTCTAGATCCTATAGAACAAGAAGCCCTTGAAATAACTGACAAGGAATTTCGAGTGATAATTCTAAGGAAACTGAATGAGATACAAGAAAACTCAGCTAGACATCATGATGAAATGAGGAAAAGTATACAGGATCTGAAAGAGGAAATATACAAGGAAATCAATGTCCTGAAAAAAAATGTAGCAGAACTTGCTGAACTGAAGAAGTTATTCAGCGAAATAAAAAACACAACGGAGAGTTTAACCAGCAGGCTTGTCGAAGTTGAAGAGAGAACCTCTGAACTTGAAGATGGGCTGTTTGAAATAACACAAGCAGACAAAAAGAAAGAAAAAAGAATCAAGGACATGGAAGAAAATCTGAGAGAGATATCAGACAACCTCAAGCGCTCAAATATCCGAGTCATGGGTATTCCAGAAGGGGAGGAAAATGGAGATTCCATTGAAAACATATTCAACAAAATAGTGGCAGAAAACTTCCCAGGTATAGGAAAAATCACAAATCTTCAGATCCAGGAAGCTCAACGATCTCCAAACGTATTCAACCCAAAAAGGCCTTCTCCAAGACATGTCATAGTCAAATTCGCAAAACTTAGAGACAAAGAGAGAATCTTAAAAGCTGCAAGAGAGAAGTGTCAAATCACCTATAAGGGAGCCCCAATCAGGTTAACATCAGACTTCTCATCACAAACCCTAAAAGCTAGAAAGGAATGGGATGATATTTTCAAAATACTAAAAGACAAAGATTGCCAGCCAAGAATACTCTACCCTGCAAGGCTATCCTTCCGAAATGAGGGGCAAATAGTATATTTCTCAGACAAACAAAAACTGCGGGAGTTCACTACCACAAGACCACCCTTACAAGAAATCCTCAAGGGAGTACTGGGTTTGGTTCCTGAAAAATAACTACCACTGCCATAAAAACCTAAGAAAAATATAAACCCGCTAGTACAATAAAAATGGCATTCATGAAGAGAAAACAAGCTAACAAAAACACTATCTACAACCTAAGGAACCAACAAACAAAGAAACCAAACAGTAAATCAGAAAGCAAGGAACAAAAGACACCTAAGACAACCAAACAACCAATAAAATGCTAGGAATAAATCAACACCTTTCAATAACAACTCTTAATGTTAAAGGCTTAAATTCCCCAATTAAAAGACACAGACTGGCTGACTGGATCAAAAAGCAGGACCCAACTATATGCTGCCTACAAGAGACCCACCTCACCCATAAAGATTCACACAGACTAAGAGTGAAAGGATGGAAAAAGATTTACCATGCAAACAGAAAAGAAAAACGAGCTGGAGTGGCTATTCTTATATCTGACAAAATAGACTTTAAACTAAAAACCATAAAAAGAGACAATGAGGGACACTACTTAATGATAAAAGGACTGATCCACCAAGAAGACATAACAATCATAAATATGTACGCACCCAATGTTGGAGCAGCCAGATTTATAAAACAAACTCTATTAGACCTAAAGAAGGAAATAGACACTAATACCATAATAGCAGGGGACCTGAACACTCCACTGTCAATATTAGACAGATCATCTAGGCAAAGAATCAGTAGAGAAACACAAGATCTAAACAAGACTCTAGACCAATTGGAATTGGCAGATATCTACAGAACATTCCACCCAACAACCTCAGAATATTCATTCTTCTCATCAGCACATGGATCATTCTCCAGGATAGATCACATATTAGGTCACAAATCAAGTCTCAATAAATTCAAAAAATTGGAATTATCCCATGTATCTTCTCAGACCACAATGGATTAAAACTAGAAATTAATAACAAACAAAACTCTGGAAACTATACAAACACATGGAAATTAAACAGCATTCTACTTAATGACATATGGGTCCAAGAAGAAATCAAGCAGGAAATCAAAAAGTTTATTGAAACTAATGAAAACAATGATACATCATACCAAAACCTGTGGGATACTGTAAAAGCAGTATTGAGGGGAAAATTTATTGCATTAAATGCTCACTTCAGAAGAATGGAAAGATGGCAAGTGAACAACCTAACACTTCACCTTAAAGAACTAGAAAAACAAGAACAATCCAAACCTAAAGTTAGCAGACGGAAAGAAATCATTAAGATCAGAGCAGAACTGAATGAAATTGAAAACCAAAAAACAATTCAAAAGATCAACCAATCAAAAAGTTGGTTTTTTGAAAAGATAAATAAAATTGACAAACCATTAGCATGGCTAACAAAAAAAAGAAGAGAGAAGACTCAAATAACAAAAATTAGAAATGAAAAAGGCGATATTACAACTGATTCATCTGAAATACAAGGAATCATTCGAGACTACTATAAACAACTATACGCCAACAAATTTGAAAATCTGGAGGAAATGGATAAATTTCTGGACACACACAAGCTCCCAAAACTGAACCGTGAAGACGTAGAAAATTTGAACAGACCAATAACAATAAAGGAGATTGAAGCTGTTATCAGAAGGCTCCCAACAAAGAAAAGCCCAGGACCAGATGGATTCACAGCAGAATTTTACCAAACATTCAAAGAGGAATTGACACCGATTCTTTACAAACTATTCCAAAAGATTGAAACGGACGCAAATCTCCCAAACTCATTCTATGAAGCAAACATCATCCTGATACCAAAACCAGGTAAAGATATAACCAAAAAAGAAAACTACAGACCGATATCCTTGATGAATATAGATGCAAAAATCCTCACTAAAATACTAGCAAACAGAATACAGCAACACATACGAAAAATTATTCATCACGATCAAGTGGGATTCATCCCAGGGATGCAAGGTTGGTTCAACATACGCAAATCAATAAATGTGATACACCATATTAATAAACTCAAACACAAGGACCATATGATCATCTCTATAGATGCTGAAAAAGCATTTGATAAAGTTCAGCACTCATTCATGACAAAGACCCTCTATAAGTTAGGTATAGAGGGAAAGTATCTCAACATAATTAAAGCCATATATGACAAACCCACTGCCAATATCATCCTGAATGGGGAAAAGCTGAAAGCTTTTCCTTTAAGAACAGGAACTAGACAAGGATGCCCACTCTCACCACTCCTATTCAACATAGTGTTGGAAGTACTAGCCAGAGCAATCAGAGAAGAGAAGGAAATAAAGGGCATCCAGATTGGAAAAGATGAAGTCAAACTGTCCCTGTTTGCAGATGACATGATCCTATATATCGAACAGCCTAAAACCTCTACAAAAAAACTCTTGGAATTGATAAATGATTTCAGCACAGTAGCAGGATACAAAATCAACACACAAAAATCAGTAGCATTTCTTTTCTCCAATAGTGAACATGCAGAAGGAGAAATCAAGAAAGCCTGCCCATTTACAATAGCCACCAAAAAAATAAAATACTTAGGAATTGAGTTAACCAAGGAGGTGAAAAATCTCTATAATGAGAACTACAAACCACTGCTGAGAGAAATTAGAGAGGATACAAGAAGATGGAAAGATATTTCATGCTCTTGGATTGGAAGAATCAACATAGTGAAAATGTCCATACTACCCAAAGTGATATACAATTTCAATGCAATCCCCATCAAAATTCCAAAGACATTTTTCTCAGAAATGGAAAAAACTATTCAGACATTTATATGGAACAATAAAAGACCACGAATAGCCAAAGCAATGCTCAGCAAAAAAAATAAAGCTGGAGGCATAACACTACCTGACTTTAAGCTATACTACAAAGCTATAATAACCAAAACAGTATGGTACTGGCATAAAAACAGACACACTGACCAATGGAATAGAATAGAGAATCCAGAAATCAACCCACACACTTACTGCCATCTGATCTTTGACAAAGGCACCAAGCCTATTCACTGGGGAAGGGACTGCCTCTTCAGCAAGTGGTGCTGGGATAACTGGATATCGATATGCAGGAGAATGAAACTAGATCCATATCTCTCACCGTATACTAAAATCAACTCAAAATGGATTAAGGATTTAAATATACACCCTGAGACAATAAAACTTCTTAAAGAAAACATAGGGGAAACACTTCAGGAACTAGGACTGGGCACAGACTTCATGAATACGACCCCAAAAGCACGGGCAACCAAAGGAAAAATAAACAAATGGGATTATATCAAACTAAAAAGCTTCTGCACAGCAAAAGAAACAATTAAAAGAGTTAAAAGACAACTAACAGAGTGGGAGAAAATATTTGCAAAATATACATCTGACAAAGGATTAATATCCAGAATATACAAGGAACTGAAACAACTTTACAAGAAAAAAACAAGCAACCCAATTAAAAAATGGGCAAAAGAGCTAAGTAGGCATTTCTCTAAGGAAGATATCCAAATGGCCAACAGACATATGAAAAAATGCTCAACATCACTCAGCATCCGGGAAATGCAAATCAAAACCACATTGAGATACCATCTAACCCCAGTTAGGATGGCTAAAATCCAAAAGACTCTGAACGATAAATGCTGGCGAGGCTGCGGAGAAAAAGGAACTCTCATACATTGTTGGTGGGACTGCAAAATGGTGCAGCCTCTATGGAAAATGGTATGGAGGTTCCTTAAACAATTGCAAATAGATCTACCGTACGACCCAGCCATCCCACTGTTGGGAATATACCCAGAGGAATGGAAATCATCAAGTCGAAGGTATACCTGTTTCCCAATGTTCATCGCAGCACTCTTTACAATAGCCAAGAGTTGGAACCAGCCCAAATGCCCATCATCAGATGAGTGGATACGGAAAATGTGGTACATCTACACAATGGAATACTACTCAGCTATAAAAACAAATGAAATACTGCCATTTGCAACAACATGGATGGACCTTGAGAGAATTATATTAAGTGAAACAAGTCAGGCACAGAAAGAGAAATACCACATGTTCTCACTTATTGGAGGGAGCTAAAAATTAATATATAAATTCACACACACACATACACACACACACACACAAACCGGGGGGGGGGGGGGGGAGAAGATATAACAACCACAATTATTTGAAGTTGATACAACAAACAAACAGAAAGGATATTGTTGGGGGGGAGGGGGGGAGGGAGAAGGGAGGGAGGTTTTGGTGATGGGGAGCATTAATCAGCTACAATGTATATCGACAAAATAAAATTTAAAAAAAAAAAAAAAAAGAAGGATCTAGTAGAGGAGGAGAGATTCAAGATTTAGAAAAGAGAAAAAAATAACCATTTGAGTGAGGTTCCCAAAAAGGGACCAGGAAGGCGATTTGGAGAAACATGAAGAGATTTGCCTCTGACAGAAGAAAGGACATCTCATCAACTGTACCAGGAGGAAAAGAACTGAGAAAGGACAGGTGTGCATGTAATTAGGTCTGCTGATATGGCAGAAGAAAGTTGGGATGGTTCCCATTGGACGTAGTAAGGGAAAGTTATTCAGTGAGGATGCAGGATGAAATGTGGGACTGGAGGTTTAAGGAGAGAAAGTAAGTTATGAAACTGCTACAGAGAGAAGTGCAAGAAAGATACAGTGAGAGTGCCACAAAATGTTGAGAGTCCAGATGAGACTGGTAATCAAAAGGGGTATTCAAGAAAACCACATGAGAAAGGGTTATATTCATCCAACAGGCTATTAAATTGATAAAAATCACATTAACACATCTTCGTATATAATTATCCTTTACACCAAGTCATCATAACTACGTGAGCAAAGTAGTAGACAACCAATCAAAATGCAAAATTTGCAGAACTATAGATGCCTGAACATTAAGATGATTCATCTGATACTCATGATAAACCCATTTAAAGCAAAATCTGAATAAGGGTGCAAACAGAAAATGTCAGGAAACTCTAAAAATATAACAAACGAAATCCTGTATACTCTATTTACTACCACAGTTTTTTCCACTAAGTTGTTGAAGCCATAATGTCATGGTCCTACAAGGTCCTACTGGAATTCCCTGACAGTCCCAACATTTTCCAACCCCAGTTTTAAAAATTCTGCTTTAAGAGAAAATCAAGTTACTGCTCTCACCAACCATTACTCAGAGATTTCAGTTTCCTTCCTATTCAATTAAATTTACTCTTACTCTAGCACATTTCTTCAAACTTGGTGTTTAAATATACTCAGATACTCATATATCCCCAAAAGTTGATCCATCTTACCGATATTGCTGTTATCCTAAGAGAATCAATGGTGGAATGTCTGAATAGGTACCATAAAACAGGTCCAATTTCTCCTGTAATAAAGCCCTGGGCCTGAGCAGAAAAAGTAGCACAGACATTTTCAATAATCTTTGCTGCTATGTGATTCACAACACGTTCTTCCTAGGGAGATAGAAAACAAGGAAAAAATTAAATGAGTTATTTAGTATGAAAAATATATGTCATTTCTTCATAACCATTGCAAATAATGTTCTGATACCAAGACTGTATCATCTGTCCTTGGATGTGTTAGGCATCTTGGGAGGAATGATAATTCTTTCTGATTATTATAAAACTATTACAAATAATTATTTGGTTATTCACTAGCAAGCTAGCAAAACAATTCTCCACATATTTTAATAAAAATAAAAATGCTAAAATAATCTGGAAAATAAACAATATAAGTGCAACACAGAAATTGAAAGGTAATTTTAAAATCATAAGAAGCAGGCAGAACAATCTTCAGAAATCACTCAGGGCTAGAAGTAATTTCTGTACCAATTACCCAGAGTGAAAAGACAACCAAAATACAGGACATCAAGGACAGTCCTAAGAAAGATATGCCTCAGTGGTGTGTCATATTAACCCTAGACTAAAAGCTATTCTAGATCATCCTAACAGTGCTTAAAAGTTAAAACTGTTTTAGGTAATATAATGAGTCCCAAAAAATCCACAAAAGTACTTAAAGAAATACAGAAAACTTCCACACCCAATGATATAAAACTCACAGTGTCTGGCATCTAATTTAATATTGCCAATGATGCAAATATGACACATAAGAAGAAAACTCAATCAATAGAAATGATGAAAGACTTAGTAGAAAGATGTTAAAATGGCTATTTTAAATATAGTCCTTATATTCAGGAAAGAAGAGGAAAGCATAAGCACGATAAGGAGAGAAACCAAAGATATAAAAAATGACCCAAATCAAAGTCTAGAGAAAAGTAATGTAACATCTTAAATAAAAATTACATTGGATGGGATTAACAGATTAGATACTATGGCGTAAATTAGTGAACTTGAAGACACAGCAGTTAGCAATAAAAACTATCCGAAATAAACACAGAAAGAAATAAGACTGGAAAAAAAAAAAAAGTAACAGAGCATCAGCGAACTGTGGGACAACTTCAAAGGACCTAAAATATAAGTGTAGTTGGAATTCCAAAGGTGGACGAGACAGAAAAAATACTTGAAAAACTCACTGAATTTTTTTCAAATTCATGAAAACTAATAACTGCAGATCTAAGAAGCTCAATGAGCTCCAAGCAGAAGAAACAAAGAAAAATCACACCAAGGCACATCATAATGACTGCTTAAAAAAAAAATAATAATAATAAAGAGAAAAACCTTAAAAGCAGCTCAAGTAACAAGACATTCCATAGAGAAAAACAAAGATAAGGATGACAGGAGAATTTCCATCAGAAACAATACAAATCAGAAGACAGTAGAGCAATACCTTTAAAGCAGCAGAAGGAAAAAAAAAAAAAAAGATAGAGATAACTGTCAGCTTACAAATCTATACCCAACAATAACATCTTTCAAAAATAAAGATAAAGTGAACACTTTTCTGACATACAGAAGCTGAGAAAATTCATCACCAGCAGAAATGCACTAAAGGAAATACTTCAGGCAGAAGGCAAATGATACTAAGAGGAAAACTGGACCTACACAAAAGAATAAAGAATAAAAAAAATGATAAGGATGTGAGTAAATATAATAGACTTATGTTCTTTACTTTTTGAACCTCTTTAAAATGTAGTAACAAAAACCTCTATAAAACCTCACAATACATCGGTGCTATTTTTGCTTTAAACGAAATAACAAAATAACACCAATGTATTGTGAGGTTTATAAAATCTGTAAAGTAAAATGTATAACAATAGTAGAAAGACTACAAGGGGAATACTAGATTATTCTGGTGTAAGATTCTTAAATATATATAAATTCATATATCGTTATATAAATAAGATTCTGGTATAATATTCTAATGTTATATAAGGTTCATTTAGATTACACATGAATTTGTATAGCATTACTTGAAGGTCAACTGTGATAAATTAGACATGTATACTGTAAAAAAAAAGATGTATAATAATAAGCAAATAAGGGAGATAAAAAAAATCAGTAAGGATGTAGAGAACTTGGACAACGCTATCAGCCAACTTTGACATTTATAGAATACTTCACTCAACAAAAGTAGAACACACAATCTTTTCAAGATCACACAAAACATTACCAAGTTAGGCTATGTTCTTGAACATAAAAAAACAACTCAGCAAATACTCCATACTCACAAATTAATGAGATGAATCACAAACTTTAATGTAAAAGCTAGAACCACAAAGCTTCTAGAAGAGATCATAAAGAATATCTTGACTACTTTGAGGTAGACCAAGCTTTCTTATGCAGGACAAAAAGGCACTAAGCATAAAAGAAAAGGATTATTAAACTTCATCAAAATCTTAAGTTTCTGCTCATAAGGGCACCGTTAAGCCTCACAGTGTCTCAGACTGTGAGAAAATATGTACAATACATATACATTATATATCTGAGCATTTAAAGTTATACCTTAACAAAAATATTGAAGAATGCATTTAAAATTCTACATATAATATAATCCCACATTTGTTTAAGAAGAAAATATCCATATATAAATATAAAAAGAAAGGAAGGACATAGAAAGGTACGCAACACTCTATTAGCAGTAATTATAATAGGTGTGGTTTGTGGGAAGAGGGAGCCACTAATCATACTTCAGACATTTTTACACTGTTCAAATTGTTACAATATACATGTATTGTTCAATCTAAATTTAGATATTTTTCAAGTAAAAACATCTTTTAAATGAGCAGAAGATACTGAGTTAAATGTTAGCTTTTCTTCCTATATTATTAATAAATAGCATATAGTATGAACTTACTATAAGACTGATAAAAAAGTCTTAAACATACTTGTTTCCTCAAACTTTGACACATTTCATTTCTCAGAATGAGTATTTCAGAGAATGCCCCCTCCCATTCCTGTTTCCTTCCATGTGGCCAGAATAAATTAACGTAACACTTCTATCCTCTCTCTGTTCCTTTATTCACTCTACTCAGGGAAAAATAAAATGCATCACCTCTCTGGCAAATTTGAAAAGAATAAACTGGATATGCCTAAGTGTTAACTCACCTCTTCCCCTTCACACAGAATTGTCTTCTCATATCCTCCAGTTAAATAAAAGTCTTCCCTGGATAGGTACCCCACTTGAAGAGAGTGGCTATATCCAGGGATATAAGCTAAGTTTCCCAACTGTGAAGTTCAATATAAGGAAGGCTATTTGCCCATAGAATCCTGAGACGTGCCCAAAGCACTTAAGCTGGAACTTGTCCTGAGAGCATTTGTCCAGCAACGTGAACAAGAGGTAAGGCTGAGGGCCCACAAATGTAGAAAGCCAAATGAAGACTCCCCTACCCAGACCCAATTAAATGTAGGAGATCCCAGGGGCTAAAAACTAAGTATAATAGATGTGAAAAATGAATAACTCTCCCCATCTCTCTGACTCTCTGCCGAGATGAGTTGAGGGCTGAGGGTGTATTTGGGGGTGGGCAGGTTGCAGGGGGAAAGCCCACAAGAAGCTAAAAGCACAAGCAGACCCTCACTTGATTTGTAGAGTATCTCCTTCCAAAAAGCCACAGTTGTGCTGACAACTGACAACTTAGCAGCAACAACTGCAGCCAAAAGACAAACAATATTTTAAATTATGAATAGAAAAGTAGTGTCAACCTACAATTGTATTCACAGAAAAAACATATTTCAAAAACAAGAGCAAGAGGATAACCACTAAAATAAGAGGAATTAGAAAAACACAATGAAAAAAGGGGATATGAAGAAAAAAACAAATACAAAATGGATGGAACAAAAAGCACAAAATAATATGGTGGCTATCACTAGGACTATGCCAATAATTACAATAAATATAAATAGACTAAATACTATAGTTAAGAGAAAATGACTATAAAACAGAAAATTTTTAAATAAACAATATGAAGAAACATAAAGTTATAGAAAGGCTGAAAAAGAGAATGAAAACAGATATACCAGTCCTATCTAACCCAAAGAATGCTGGCATAGCTATATTAATATGAGACAAAACAGACTTTGAGCAAAAAGCATTACTGGAGATTTTTTAAAGTCACACCATAATAGAAATTACAATAAGCCAAGGGATAAACAACCTAAATTTTCTATACATCTAATAACTAACACTCAAAATACATAGAAGCAAAATATGATGAAATTACAACTTTACCAAAGAGGGCAATTTAAACACACATCTCAAAATCTGATAAAACATACAAAAAAATAATCAGCACAGATACAGAAGATCTACATCCATCCATCCATCCATTCATCCATCTCTATCAAGAAGACTAACAAACTTGACCTAAGCTTGGCCCATTGTTAGTTCAGTTGGTTAGTGTGTGATGTCATAACACCAAGGTCAAAGGTTTGGATCCCCATACTGGCCAGCAGCCAAAAAATAAACTTGACCTAACAGGCAGGAAAAAAAAAACCAACAATGACAGAATTCACCCATTTTTCCGTATGTATATGCATACTGAGTCAAAAGGAAAATCTCAACAAATTCCAAAAGCCTGGAATCATGCATACATCAGTTTCTCTAACCATAGTAACATTAAGCTAAAAATAATAATAATAAATAAATAGAAAAATTAGAAGAATAGGCATTACATGAGAAAGAAACAAAAGGGCTATAAATTTTATTAAGAGTACAAAGTGTGTAACTGTTAAAACAGTCAAAGGAATATGAAAATTTATACAGTAATCCAACTAATATAAATCCTTGAAAGGTATTACTACTGATATTTCATCAGATCTTACATGCCAAACCCAACAAGGCCAAACTCTGGAGCCTCCCCTTTGAGTATACCTGCCAGAGGAGATGGGGAGGCACAAACCTCCCTCAGGCAGTGAAAATGTCATGCTCTGTGTGCTTCTTACCCTATCAATTCTCTGGAAGCTGGTCTACCCCACTCAGGGCTAGCTGAGGATCTCATCCCACATATTATTCTCATTGATTCACATAAAGACACATTAGGTAACTCCACACCTGGTAAGCCCTCTTGCACCCTACTAATAATAGCATTCAGAAAATTATGAATCTCTGAATTATCAGATTCACTGTGCTATTTAAAAACAAAACAAAACAAAAAAAACCCACTGCATTATTCCTATTCCACACACATGTTGTCTACCTTCACTGTTTAAAAGGCAAGGGGAATTGTGAGTACCCACAGAGAACGTGATGTTGCTGGCACATTCATTTCTTCATTAGGAAGATTAAATTTAGATTATATCAATTTTAAAAACAGAAAAAAATTACACGTTAGCTCTTAAAAACCGAGAATTTTAACTCATTTCTCTCCTTGTTTTAGGTAACAAGTGTCTAAAACATTTCAAAGATAATATATATTAATGGCTAACATTTCTAGTACTTTTTTTAAATTCAAGCTCAGTCTCTTCTAATTAAATACATAAACATTTTATAACTAAGACGAACAAAGAGCTCTAATTAAAAAATGAAAATTAAATTTTCTCTGAAAGGAATTTTGTTACATCAAAATTATCTAACAAGCTATTGTTCAGAAATGAATATTAAAGCCAATGGTTTATTCTTTGAACTTCACATTTTTAAATACAACATATGCCAGGTGTCAGTTCAGCACCCATAATTATATACGCTATTATGCAGGCTAAAAAAAAATGATGTGGTTGATCAGATACAAATGTATAAGTTAATCTTCTCTAAACGTGGAAATTCTCTAGGAGCTATTTCCAGCTTCTATATGCATTGTAGAATAGGTTGCTACCTACCCACAGAAAATAAATAACTCAAAAAAAATTAAAAAGCCAACTCTCTCAGCCCCCCTATTCTACATACATGTGGAATATATATCTTTTACGTTCAATGCCAAACATTCCTGAGATCAACACAGCAATGATCCCAAGGAGGGATCTGCTCTTTGCTATTGTGGACAAACATGAAAGGCAAATTAAGAGAAGGAAAAGCTGTCAAACTCAGGGGGCCTGAGTCAGAAGCACATGGAAGATCATCGCGCACAGGTTTTTGTTGTTTTGGGGTTTTTTTGTTTGCTTATTTTTAAGGAAACATCACCAAGTGAAGCCCCCAGAGCTTGGCCAATATCAGAACTCTAAAGAGTGGCACTTTTGGGACTAAAATCCACATCTGACTCCCAGAATAAGGTCTCTGAAGTGTCGGCACTGACTCTGAAACTATGACTCATTATCATCATGGATACCTTTTCTTCTACACTATCACAGTCTTCTTTGAACAGTTATGCCAGATATTCCTATTTTTTGTGTGTTCTACCATAAGTCTTTCACTCTAAATACTTCCCCACTCTCCATCTGAGCATTTGCACCTGTAACAGGGACAAAAACATCTGACTCACATCTCTATCACCATTGTTAAAGTTACAGAAATCATGTTCATAAAGCAGTATGGCCTGTTTGGAAAAGATTGTCATAATTTCTTAGGTAAAGTTAAAAGAGGAAAACCTACTGAAAATTATTTCAACTCACTCATTACAGTCTCAGTATAAGATTACAGCTTCCTCTCTCAAAGTGCACCCCACAGCATGACACAGGATACGGTCTGTGACCAAATAACTTTGAAAATGTTGCATACAATATCCCCTTGAGTAGATTCATAATTAAAAGCTCTAAAAAGTACTAGAAACAAACAAAACTGTCCAACCTTGTTTAACCCAATGTGTTCAACTTATTTGACTAGAAAACCCTTCATTCATATAATACTTACAAATATCTCATGACAAAGCTAGTCTTCTATGAATAATAAACAAAAAAATCTATGATTTAAAACTAAAATTGCCTGCTAAGAAGAGGTCTACATATCAATAAAATGAAGAAGTAAAATGTCTACACTGTGCTCTTCCCATCACAGAGATTAGAGGGAAGAGGAACAGGCGTAACAACCAGAATCAATGGGGTACATTAGTAAGTTTTGAATATGAGAAAAAAAAGTTAAGCAAAAGAACATCTCATTAGATATAAAAACAAGAGAAATAACACAACAATGTGAATGTACTAATACCATAGAACTGTACATTAAATGATTTAAATGGTCGATTTTATGTTTTTATATGTATATATACACATATGTAAAAATATATAAACTTGCTCAATTTTAAAGAGAGAGAGAGAGAGAGAATAAAAGAGACCACATTCTTAGCTATAAGGCAATGCACCTTTGTTATCTCAACAAAGGGGAAAAAGGCAATAAAACTCCACCCACTTGAAAAAGTTTAAACCATCTCATAAACGACCCTAGATGAAGAAAACATTTAAAACTAGAACGAGGGACTGTCTATAAAATAACAATAATAGAAACACTACACGTCAAAACTAATGGGCTACACTAGACTGAGAGGAAAGATCATAGTCTTAAACGTCTGAGTAACAACACAAAGAAACAAAGAAAATTAAGTCACAAAACAACAATAAAAAACTGGGGTACAGAATTAGGGATAAGAAAACATTTCCCTTTCCCAATAACTGAAGACAGCAATGCCTAAATTATCATTCCCTTTTCTGTACCCAGCCAGTACATATGTTTCATAAAATGTTAGCTGTAAGGAATTGCAACAACACCAAAGAGAGTTAACTTTAAAAATTAAATACATTGGTTGAATGTGATCAAGAATTCAAAGGAATTTCAATCAGTTATCATGTAATTCCAGTTATTTTTTGTACTTCAAATGTCATTCTGTTAGTCTTTTCAATGAGTATGCCTTCCATTTTATACTAATATCAAGTAATTCTCCTTAAAATTATTTAGAGATGTATTTTCAATCAACATCTCAGGGGCTTCCGGTCAAAATGGCGGAATAGATAGTCCCCAGCATCACTCTCTCTCACAAATCAACCAATTTACAACTATTAAAAAGCAAGGGCAGCCAAGCTGGGGCTGCTAAAGCTCAGGGGAAAAGGAGGAGAGACTGACAGAGTTCATGAAGGTGGAAGAAGCCATGATAAGAGACAGAAAAGATCACTCCCACCATTTCAAGCCCTGGCAGCTTCGAGGCTTGAGCTGATGAACACACAGAGGAAGAACTGGCAAAAGCCACTGCTGTGCCCTATGTATGAAGCTGCGTGGAGGCGGCAGGGGAGAAGAGGGCCTTGGTGGCCCCCAGGGCAGAAAGAACACTGACAGGGTTCCCGTGGACCCACACAGGAGTGAGGGGTCACAGACAACTGAAAAAAGGAGCCACTCAGAGACTGGTGAGTCCATTGCAAGGGCCTGCCCCATGGGAAGTGTTTGGAGTGCGGGTGGTGGGGGAGACAGGCCACCAGGGGAACACTGGGGCACAGCATGCACAGCTGATCTGCCCCCCAATCAGCACAGGACCACTCAGCAGAGACTGATCAGGAATACAGATCTGCCGGGGGTGCAGTTTGCTGTACCAGACCTCACAAGACGTGGCAGTAGATACAAGGTCAACAATTAAAAACTAAGCTGTACAAAAAACCTTCTCCAGGGAATATGCAACAAAGCAGAAATTTACCTCAACTACCAGGGCTCAAGTGTTGTATTTTAGAAGTAAGCAGGAGACAGAGCTTAAGTGGTAGAACAGAGAATAAACCAACACAGAACTGAAACAAAACCAAAATACCCACAGATCAGGGACAGTCTAATATTAACTAGTAAAGGTCTAACACCACCAAAGAACACCTATAAAACCTAGAAGGATCAGAAGCCCCCTGGGCTCCCAAGACAGGGAAGAAAGAGGGTAGTAGGCCTCAGCCATGCCCCGTCCCACCCCCACCCCCAGCAACAATCCCACCCAGCCCAGCTAGCTACAAGCACCAGACCACCCCAGAAAACACCTTGTGCTCCCAAGCTGGGGCGATGGGGGACCAAGGGCCTCACAAGCACCCACAACATCCACAACCAGCTCAGCGATGACCACCAAGCAGCCACCAGAACTTCACTGGTCTCCCCTGCTGGAATGAGGGGGCTGCTACAGGCCTTGACCAAGCTCCCCCTCCTTCCTACTCCTCCCACCCTATTTCCTTCCCCCTTTCCTCTCCCCCCAACTGCTCTGCAACATTTTAGAATGTAAAAAAGTATTAATAAATGAATTAATTTTTTTTTAAAAAGACATCTGGCTGTAGTGCAGCCATGAATAAGTATATTGAAATTTTGATTTTAGTGGCTACTTCCTCTAAAAGCTATGCTTCCTGAGCCTCTCTTATAAAAACAAAAACAACAACATAAAGATAAAATAAGATAAATGGAGACTTAAACATGGACCAAAAAAAAAAAATTTCAAACAGGAAAATCAAAAAGTTGATTCTGGTGGACTAATAGGTACAAAACTATGCTATCTACCCTAAGTAAGTCATCGTGCAGTATATGGATGTATTGAAACAACACATTACACCCCACAAACATGTACAAGTAAATGTTAAAAAAAAAATTTTAAGTTGATTTTTAAAAATTATATGAAAAGGAACAAAAATAGCTAAGAAACTCTTGAAACAAGATTATACTGGCAGGACAAAACTTCCCATATATTAAAAAAAATTATTAAAAATAAGGGCTATTAATTTAGATAGTGTGGCAAGAGATAAATAGGCCAACAGAACCAAATAGAGCCCAGGAAGAGACATATACATAGCACCACACACAAAAAACAATTACAAATAGTTAAAGGTCTAAATGGGAAAAGGAAAAACAACTTTTAGAAGATGTAATAGACTATCTTAATGATGTTAGAGTAGGGAAGAATTTAAGACACAAAAAGCACAAATCATAAAGGAACAGATTGATATATTTAGCTACAGTAAAATTAAGAACTTCTATCAATACACACTGTAAAGAAAATGAAAAGCCCAACCATAAATTACGAAGTATCTGCAACACATATCAACAACGAAATATTAATATCAAGAATACACATAGAATCTTATGGGTAAAGTGCCATGACATCTGAAATTTTTTCAAACAGTTCAGAAAATAAATGAATAAATAAAAAATAAATGCACATGCATATGTATATGTACTTTCACATGCACACATTACAACAAAGCAAAGAGGGCAAAATGTTAACTGTTGAATCTAGGTGATGGAAACAAAGGCAATCGTTATAGTTTTCCTTACTTTTCTAATGCTTGGAATATTTATAACGATAGGTTGTGGAGTTTCGAGTTCCTACAAAGCACTGGAAAAAGCAGTTTTACATCTTGACAAGCACTTTTTTTTTTAATTTGTTTTTTATTGTAACATACTTGATTGTACATATCTGCCGGGTACAGAGCTGAATATCAATACCCGTGTGACAAGCACTCTTCAAAAGAGAAAAGCCAAAAAAACAGATGAATAGAAAAAGATGGTCATCTTCATTAGTAATCACGGAAATGCATATTGAATCTACTATGAGAAAATATTTAATGTCCATTATATTAACAAAAATTAAAGTCTGACTATATCAAATGCTTGAGAAGATGTGAGTTAATGGGTATTCCTGCGTCCTGCTGGTGGGATTATAAATTGATACACACACACATACGTGTGTGCATATATATATATACTGAGGCATATTCCAATGACAACATACTATGCAGTGGTACAAATGAGCTACATACACATTAAGCAGGTATCAACGTCAACCTAGCTTTAAGTAAAAAAAATTAAGTCTCAAAAGAATATGAGCATTCAACATTAAGAACCAACCAACTTAATATTTAGCAATACTTTCAAAGATGGGAACACTAAAAAGAAAAACTTGGGAATATTTATCACCAAAGTCAGAACAGTGGTTACGCCCTGAAAGAACAGACAAGATGAAATCCAAAAGGGACAGAAAGGAATTCTCTAAGCTACCAGCCTTTTTTTTTTTTTTTTTAAGAGAGTGAGTATGTGAGCATGTTTTCAACTATACATATACATTTCATACACTCTTCTGTTTATGAAGTATGTTTCACAGGAAAAGATCACACATTCAGAAATACTAGGAGGTACTGGAAAAACAGTTCTCTACATGAAAAAAGTTTTTAAACTGTTGAAGATAAAAGGTTTAAAATTATTTTATCTTAAACTATGTCCTGAATGCATTAGATAAATGTGCTATTTTAAGAACTACTATAACTGAATTATTTTTATAAGGATAGAAATCCTTTTTAGGGAGAATAATCATCCCCTAATTTATCTATTTTGTAGGGATAATGTTAGTGGATACCAAAAGCACATACTTAACTGCTTTTTGAATATATGTGTATAAAATTTGCATAAGTTATGGAGTTCTGAACTTCCCCCCACTTTATGAAAAATAAAGAAGACTTGCTATACATACCAAGGCAATAGAAAGCAAGTGTGTTACTAAATCACAAAACTATATCACTATCTCATAATTATAAACAATAATTATTTAATAATAACAATGCATATGAGGTAGGCAGGAGCCGTGGGCAGCCCCCACCACCTGGCAGAAGGCAGAAGCATGCCGAAAATATTTCTGTGCAGGTGGCCCGCCACAGCCACGGCTGCCGCAAAAGCAGCTCGCCACCAGAGTAGCAGCTACAGCCACTGCACAGGCAGCCCACTAGCCACTCAAATGCACTGACACAAGGAAAGTCACCAGCAGAGACCCAAAAAAGAAGTCTCTCTTCTCAAAGCCCACTCGAGAGTAATAGAAGAACCAACCTAAATCTCCATCGAGAGACAACTGGATAAGGAAAATGTGGTATATATACACAACGGTATACTTCTCTATCATAAAAAGGAATGAAATTCTGCCATTTGCAGCAACATGGATGAACTTAGAGAAAATAATGTTAAGTGAAATAAGCCAGCTAAAGAAAGAGAAATACTACATGTCCCCACTCATAAGTGGGAGCTGGAAAAAAAAAAGAGAGAGAGAGAGAAGGAAAGGTAAAACAATCACAATAACTCCTCGAACTTTCAAAAGGAGAAAACAGAACTGAGGCCACCAGAGGTGGTAAAGGGGGAAGAAGATTAGGGAGAAATTGGTAAAGGGCCACAAAAAATGATTATATTATATAATGATAAAATGAAAAATAAATAAATAAATAAATAATAAAAGCATTCTTTTTCAAAGACAAAAAATAATAATGCTTCTCCTTAAAAAAAAATGTACATGACTATCAAAAATTCTTCATTTTATGTATCCAATGAAAAAATGGGAGCAGGTGTGGAAAAGGGATATTGGATAAAAGATACAACCTTAGGGGCTAGAATTAATCATTTTTTAACCAGACGATGACTTAAGTTTTAAAAATTAAAGATAAAAAGCTTTTAGAATTTATTTTATACATTAAAGAGATCCCTAGAAGACTCCTTTCTCCTTTGAGTTCCTGTATTTTGTTCTTTTGCATTTATGTATTCCACTTTATATTTTTATCTTATTTCCCACAATAGATGAGATGAATGTGTAAACAGGAATTTCACCTTCTTCATCTGTGTGCCCTCAAGTGTGTCTAGCTAGAGGCCTTGAATGATGAACCCAAACGTGTCTTTTGACTATAAATAAAAATGACTTAATTCCCATATTATTGATAAAGTACAATTTACTTGCTCCATTATATTCTATAACAACAAATGACTAAGTATTCAAAAACTTATAGGCTAGGAAGTGTTCAAATTTCATTTTTGGATCACTAGGTAAAACCCCATAGAGCTTTTCTACAGTTGGCACATTACTGCCTTACTGGTATAATGCAGGAAGTAATGAACTCAAAAGGAAGATGTTTGTCCTGATATCTTTTTTCATTCCTTAAGGAATGTTTTTAGCCTATGGCTTTGCCTTGGGTGAAACAATGTCAAACGGTTTAAAGAAAACAGAAAATGCCAGCCTTTTAGGTTGGTTACTAAACCCTTTACATAGTTACACAGAGGAGCTACATATATATGAGTTGGTTCGCTGGCCAGCTGGCTGGTTTTCGGCCATTAATAATAGCATAGGAAATGATGTGAATAAATTGAAAAATCACATCACTTAATAAATACTACTTAATATTAAAATCAATGGATAGTAGTGGAAGGTTCCCTGTTTCTGAACCTCAAAATCCCAGCCTGACAAGATAATCATGGGGTATCTGAGGTTCACAGAAAATTCTCTGCATACAAGTTGCTTACTAAACTGTTGTCACGAAAACTTAAAAGGATTCAGGAGGGTGATTACAGTACGCTTTTAAAAACTAGTTATGTTGTTTATACTTGCTATCATCTTTTAAAAAAACATTTAAATGAATGAGAAAGCTAGTTCATTTTATACTTGGTCTACTGTAGGTCATTGCTCACAGTAGCTTGTCGGGATTATTTAAATTCAGGAGCAATACTTGGTTGACAAGCTCCTGCACTGCTGCAGGCTACAATCCTCACACAGTGCCTGAAGGGTTATTACAATTGCAGGTGTCTACAGAGGACAACAAAGGAGGCTTACCCCTTCCCGAAGGCACCTCATTAGCACTGTGTATGCAGCCAAGGGAACAGCCCAGCATTCTCTAGGGTTCTTTTTTTTTTCTTCCTAAAATGAAGTGGAAGGAAAGACAGTGAAGCTAACATCACAAAATATTAACACATTCAAGAAAAGAGCACACTCATTATAGCGTAAGACTCTTCTTATAATCCATCAGTTATATTACTTACTGATATCAAATAATTTTCAGAAAATGTACCTTGAAATATATTTAACCCACTTTTTTAATCTCTAGAAGATTTATAGTTTTGAAAATACCTGATTGTAGTGGTAATTTTTTTTTTCCATTTTCTATTAAGCAATGTAAGATCAAGATTTCCATTCATAACTTTAATTTATAGCCACTAAAAAGAAAAATAGTTTCCTTATAAAAACTCATTTTTTACTTTCATACATGAACTTCATACTTTGAACAGAAAAATCCTAGAAGATAGCATGTACCTCAGAGTTTGAAGAGAAATTAGTTTGATTTCTTAAGTTCAGTGACTCTCAACAGACAATCATATCTTGTTAAGCATCATTACAAAGTGCTCTGAGACATATTATTGCAAAAAAATTGTTAATAGTATACTTCATAACATACAAAATTTAAATGTATACTTTTCCAAAAAAAAAAAAAGAAAAAGGCACAGTTCCAAATATACAAACTGTCTTAAACTTCTTAATATTCTATTTAAAGTACTACTTACTACCTCACAATTATGACCAGATGAAGGGTCTTTTATTGCATTGTACATACAAGCCATTCCTTCTATTTCTCATATTATATATGATGTTGATAAGATCCCCTCATCAGTAACTAGATAAAAATAATTGAGAAATGACAATATGATCTGATATTCTATTGCTAATTGTAGATGATAATATCAATATCCCTACTTAAAAAACATTACATTATCTGGAATGATTTGAAGGCACAGGACACACGACTTTGAGTAACATCTCAGTACAATCCATAAGCATAAGTGAAAAGCAGTATGTTAAGTATGTTACCTAGGAAGACAATGTGCTAAATAAAAATAAGCAAACGTGACTAGTAGGTCCACTGATTTTAGTGACATGAGTAATAATTGTCTCACAGAAGAGTAACCAAATCAGTATAATACCCTTTTGTACTCAAATAAAATCATATAATAAACCAGGTGATACACAGAAAGTGAAAAAAACTTAATCTTTTTCAAGCAGAAAAAATTAGGTTCTAGTTAATGATTTTCCAAATGATAGAATTGGTACATTATTTATCCAAAAGTATTTTATATCCATGAGGAGAAATTTGACCCATTAAAACTGTACCCTTACTTAATCATAGAATTCCATATATGGTGATACCCTGGATATTATATGATCAGGAGCTGCTCCAACTCAAAAATCACTAATTCAGAACTAAATTTAACTTCCAAACACAACTTTCTTCTATTCCAGCTCACTTACTCAAATCATCCACCACAACCTTTAACATCACTGGACTCTGTCCCCTCTCCCCCCCTCCTCCTCTTTCCCCCAATCTATTACCTCTCTCCTTTGCTGCCACTGAAATTCTCTGGCCCATCATTTAATCACTTCTGCCAAAAACTTGAACTACCTTTCTCTTTGGCAAAACCTTTACCCTTGCTTGGGGAAACCCCAACCTTGGAGGAAGCCAGTCACTTACTTTCTGCAGGCCAGCACTAAGCAACTGCTGACAGCACAGAGCACAGAAAGACCATTAATGACATGATCAGCAACCCCAGGGGATCTTAAACATCTCTCTCCAGACCTATTGTTTCTCTGATCAACTCTCTCTTTAAAAGGACAACTTCAAAACTGTGACTCGCCTACCATTTCACCTACTTTCCTACTTCATAGAGATGATGGAAGTCATGAGAAAGAAAGGACAAACTTACCTCCACCTGAAGCCATCTGTTACTTCTACCCTGTGGTTGTAACAGAACAGGCTCCTCCATTCCTTCCACCAGGGCTCAGGATCCCATTCCCATCCTGCCTCTTCAAGGTTGTTAGGATATGGACTATCCCTTACTTCTCCTAAATTTTCAAATTCTTATCTCATGGCTCCCATTCCCTTGGTTATGAACTTCAACTGGATACAAGCTAGGCTATTTCAATAAAGTACAAACCCAGGAAAATGATTCTCTATATCTACTTTCAGAAACAAATAAGAATATGATTCTGTATAATTCTATTTACATAAAATTCTGGAAAATGCAAACAGTTCATATGACAGAAAGCAAATCAGTGGTTACGTGGGGACAGGACAGAGGGATTACAAAAAATGCAGGGGAAACTTTTGGAGGTGATAGATACGTTCATTATCTTGATGGTAGTGATGGTTTCATAGGTGTACACATATATCAAAATTTATCAAATAGTAATCTTTAAACATGTGCAGTTTATTGTTTACCAATTATACCTGTTAAAACTGGGGGAGGGGGATAAAAAATAGGGCAAAAAAAATAGACTAGATCCCTATTCTGATAAGATGGCAGACCAGGTACCTGATCGCGCTTCTAATGAAAGCAACTGTTTTATTCTGACATCCTCAAAACGTATCAAAGGTCTAGAGGAAAGGCTTTGAATGTCTTTGCCATAAAGAAATGATAAATGCATGAAATGATTGATACATTAATTACTCTAACCTATTACACAACATACATATGTACCAAAACATCACATTGTACCCCATCAGTATGTATAATTGCAATGTGTCAATTAAAATAAAAAATATATAAATATATGGAAACTATTTTTCATGCATTGGGGGACTAAATATCATAAGGATATCAATACTTTCCTAATCAATATACAGGTTCAGTAGATTCCAAACATACTTTGGAAGATTCAAAAATCATAACTATATCAGCTCTTGTCAAATTTATCTGCAAAATCAATGTGGTTTGGAAAAAAAAAAAAAAAAAAGACGATTTGCAGAATGGGACAAGCCAATTCTAAAATTTATTCAGACATGCAAAGAGTCAAGAACAGCCAAGACATTCATGAAAAGGAGAAGAGATTTGCTATACCAGCTACTATACTAACTGTTGAGCTAAACAATTTTAAATACTTACGTTTTATAAAAATTATGGTAGTTGCCTTAAAGTGTTGATTGTCTGGAAAGTCGATTCAATTTAAATACTATGGATATTCAGGTTATATAACATTTGAGCAAGTTCTAGAACCAAAACTTAAGAAATGCAATGAGAGAACTTCCTTATTAACTTGTAACTTACCAGTACTTATTTAAAACTCTCAGAGTATCACATGAAAAGACTAAACCATATATCTATATTCAGTAATATTCTTAAACATATTAATGAAATATCAACTTTTCCCTTGTTAATTCTGTTGCAGTTAGAAATAAGAAGTCAAATTCTGCCATCGCAAATTCCACAGTCACATTAAAAGCTATATTTGCACAAAGTAGTGTTTTATTTAAACTGAAATGGAGGGGGCCGGGCCGTGGCTCACTCGGGTGAGTGCGGTGCTGATAACACTAAGGCCACGGGTTCGGATCCCATATAGGGATGGCCGGTTAGCTCACTGGGTGAGCGTGGTGCTGACAACACCAAGTCAAGGGTTAAGATCCCCTTACCGGTCATCTTTTTAAAAAAAAAAAAAAAAAAAAAACTGAAATGGAGCTTTTATACTGGGAGAATAAATGGTCTCCTCTTGCCTGAAGGAGTCAAAGATGGCAACAACTCAGGGAGTACTTTAGGGAGTTTCAGTCCACTGGTTTTAAAATATGACCTGCCAATCTCCTACACTTAAAAGGAAAAAAGGCCCACTGGGAAGGAGGGAAGAGAGACAGACAGAGTGAGATAAAAAGAGACAGAGACACTAATATCTCTCTCCTCCAGAGGTAAAATTTCTCCTAAGTTCCTTAGGCATTTCTCCTAAGTTCTAAGAGGCAAAGTCAAAAAACTTTTATAGGCTATTAATACCTGTCAGCCAGGATATGTCAGAACATGTGAAACAGCAATTGAGTTCATCAGAAAATCTCACCTGGGTGGCTACAAGATAGATCAGCTCCCCAAGTGCTGGTAAAAGGCACTGCTTTAATTTGCTATTCCTGAAGTTTTCCCTAATTAATTCAGTTAACACAGCAACTGCCTGAAAAAGAGAAAAAAGTATATTATTTCCAGTGTATCTCCCAGTTCTTTAACCTATATGTAAAAAAGCAAGACGCTGCAAAATTCCCCTTCCATTTTTAAGAACTAGTTTCCAAACTGTTTTCAAAATATGGACCTTATTCCTGAAGAAAAATACAATAACTTCCCCCGATGAAAGTAAAAATATATCCAATGAAATAAACTTACATACATATAACTTTTCAGTTTACAAAGCACTTTCACCATATCACTGATCCTGTGAGGCAACTGCTGCCCTATCTTTAAAGAAGTAAACAGAGGCTGAGAGAATTTTCAGCAACTTGCCCCAAGCCATCCAGTTCACTTGGACGCTAGGATCTGAACACAGATTTTACCATACAGGATCCCTGGCATACCCCAGCATACCACTATTTGAAAGCTCTTATATTGTATTAAACCTTCAAAAATCTGACAGTGGGAATGTTATACCAAAGTATCAGTATAATCCACTTTGAAACTCAACAGCATATTTTACCAAATCTAGTTAATTTCCTAGGATCATGTTAAGAAAATCACATACACTCACTGCCAGAATTCATATACCGGAACACAGGTTAGTCAAATCATAGTGTGACCATGAAGATGGACAGAATAGTTTCAGAATGATACATACAGAATGGCCCCATTCTGAGAAAGAAAAAAATGTATATAAAATAGTGTGGAAGCATTACTCTAAATAGGTTGACTCAAAGAACGGTACACAGACAAGATAATTTCTTACCATTGATAAAGACGTTAGTTTAAAAACTGAAAGTAAGTAAATATTTGAAAACTTCCAGAGCAATCTGGCAATGCCACAACATCCCATCATGCACTCACTGGTCACATTCTGTAAACAAGAGTATGGGCATGTGGGATAGCTGCACAATAGTCATACACTGGAGGAAAAGTTATTGACAACACATTCTTTTTTAAACAGGTTTATTGAGTTATAACTGACATACGGTAAACTGCTGCACATAAAGTGTACAATTAGATACATTTAACATATGTAAGTGCCCGTAAACTCATTACCCAATCAAGGCAAACACCCTCCAGTGTTTCCTCAAGATCCCTTTGTAATCTTTCTGTCTCACTCCCTTTCTCTCCTATCTAGATAGCCACCAATTTTCACCAATTTCTGTCATTAGTTTGTATTTTCTAGAGTTCATGCAAATGTGATCACATACTATGTATTCTTTTTGGCTTCTTTCACTCAGCATAATGCATTTGAGATTCATCCATGTTGCTGGTTGTATCAAAAATTCATTCATTTTTATTGCTGAGTTCTAGTCCATTGCATGGATGTACCACACTGTGTAACTCTCACCACCCACTGCCTTACACACAGGGAACCCTCTATATAAAGAGGCTGAGGAGGGAAAATGGATCATGAATCACATTAGCCCTTGCAGCAGATCACTTCTACACACAGTCTTGCCTTTCCTTTGACTTTTACTGATCACCCCCTAATACTATACTGAATCATCTGAAAGTGCCAGTGTTCTACAATTTTTTTAACCTGCAAAAAGAGCAAATTGTCACCGGCACATTAACCTAAAAAAATGGCTGAGGCAGGTATTCTAAAGAGAAAGGGAAGAATGAAAGATGAAAGAAGGAACCTTGGAATATCAGATAGGCAGCAAGAATACTGTGACTAAAATATAGGTAAATACAATAGGCTTTCCTTCTCCTAATTTTCTAAATTATGTTTGACGGTTGAAGCAAAAATTATAAAAATGAGTGATTTGGTTCTAAATGTATTTAGATAATATATTTAAGACAATTATATAAAAATGAGGAAAGATAAAGGGATAAAAATGTAGGTTAGTTTTCTATACTTCACTTGAACTAGTAAAACGGTGACACCGGTCAACTTTGATAAGTTATGTGTAGATAAAAAACCTAGAGCAACTACTAAAAAAGCTTAACAAAGATACACTCAAAAACACTATAGAAAAAGTCAAAATGGAATTGTAAAAAATGTACAGTAACCCACAAGAAGGCAGTAAGAAAAAAAACTGAGAAATGAAAAACAGTGAGAACAGAAGACAAAAATAAAATGGTATACTTACGATCAAATAGATCAATAATTATATTAAATGTAAATGGTCTAATACACTTAAAACAGACTGGCAGAATGGAATTAAAAAATATGACCCAACTATACACTGTCTATAAGAAACTAACATAAAAATAGTAATATGGATAGGTTGAAAGTAAAAAGATGGAAAGATACCCTTTACATGTATACAATTATTATTTTTCAATTAAAAAAATTAATTTGATGTAGTTGTTTTAAAAAGATAGGAAAAGATATATCATGAAAGCAGTAATCAAAGAAAACCAGAACTGGCTATACAAATATCAATAAAGGATACTTCAGAGCAAAGAAAATTACCAAAGACCAAAAGAAACATTATATAATAATGAAAGTCAATCCACCATGAAAATATATCAATTTTAAATGTGTATCACCAAACAAAAGAGCTCCAAAATATGTGAAGCAAAAAACAACAGAACTAGGAGGAACAGACGAATCCATAATTACAGTTGTGGACTTCAATACCTCTCTCTCAGGCACAGAAAGATAAATAATGCATGATCTCACTTATATATGAAATCTCAAAAAGCCAAACTTATAGAAACAGAAAGTAGAATGGTAGTTACCAGAGGCCAGAAGTGGTATGGGGAATGGGGAAATAATGTTGATCAAAGTTTCGATTAGACAGGGAAACAAATTTTTGAGATCTATTGCACAGCATGTGGACCACTTCAATAATAATGTACATTTCACAATTGCTAAAAGAGTGGCTCTTAAATGTTCTCACTACAAAAAATGATAAGTATGTGAGGTGATGGATATATTAATTAGCTTGATATAATCATTCCATAATGAATACATATGTCAAAATATCCTACTGTACCTCATAAATATATACTATTATTATTTGCCAATTAAATTTCTTTTTTTAATTTTTTACATTTGAAAAAGAAACAATAAAACAGCTCTACAGAAAATGAGAAGACATCAAAAGAATAATAAGGGAATACTACGAACAACATAAATTTGGCAATTCAGACAAAATGGACCAACTCCTCGAAAAACACAAACTATCACAACTCACACAATATGAAATAGACAATTATTTGTAAATTACATGATTGTATACCCAAAACACTCCCAGGGGATCTACAGGAAAAAACGCCTAGAACTAGTGAGTTAGCTCAGCAAGGTCATAGGATACAATATCAACATTTTTAAAAAATTTTTTCCATATATTAGCAATGAGCACATGAAAACTGATATTTAAAACTTTTCTAATCACTGAAGAAAATTAAGTACTAGAACAAAATGTGTACTAGATTTGTATGCTGAAACTACACAATGCTGTTTAATGAAATCAAAGATCTAAACAAATGGAGAAATATACTATGTTCAGATAGGAAGACGCAAAATAGTAAAGATGTCAATTCTCCCCAAACTGATAGATTTAATGCAATTCCTATCAAAATCCTGGAAAAATATTTGTAGATAAACAAGATTATTCCAAAATTTATATCAAAAGACAAAAGGATTAGAATGGTCAAAACAATTTTGAAAAAGAACAATAAAATGGTTGAAATTATTCTACCTGGTTTCAAGACTTATTATATATAGCTATAGTCATCAAGACTGTGTAGCACTGTTGGTGGGATAGACACATAGATCAATGAAACACAACAGAGAATCCAGAAATAGCTCCACACAAGTACAGCCAACTGATTTTTGACAAAGATGCAAAGGCAATCCAATGAAGGAAAGTCAACCTTTTCAATAAATGGTGCTGCAGCAGCTGGATATCTATAGGAAAAACAAAGAGTGAACCTCAACCTAAGTCTGACACTTTACACAAAAAGTTAACTCCAAATGGGTCACAGGCTTAAATGTAAAACATAAAACTATAAAACTTCTAGAAAAACAATAGGATAAAGTCTTCAGGTTCTAAAGCTAAGTAAAAAATAGACTTGACACCAAAAGCTCAGAGATATTGTACCAAAGAGAATATAAGCACATGAAAAGATGTTCAACAAAACTAGCAATTACGAAAATGCAGATTAAAATCAAAATATGAAATCACTATGCATCTATCAGAATGGCAAAAATAAAAAATAGTGACAACATACTGGCCAGCAGCCAAAAAAAAAATAATGACACCACCAAAAGCTTCTGAGGATGATGACAAATCGGATCACTCACACACTGCTGGTGAGAATAAAAAATGGTACAGCCAGTGTGGAAGACAGTTTGGAAGTTTCCAAGAGAAGGAAGGGTGGGCAATCACAATAACATGTTGAACTTTCAGAAGGAGAGAACAGAATTGTGGTTACTAGCAGCGAGAGGGACGGTTAAGGAGAAATTGGCTAATGCACACAAAGAACAATTACGTTTCACAATGATGAATATGCTAATTATCCTGATGTGATCATCCCATATTGTTCACAAATACCTATAATCAACTCTGTACCCCACAAACATGTATAATCAATTATGCTTCAGTTAAAAAATGAAAAAAACTAAACACACACTTACTATAAGACTCAATAATTGTACTCCTAAGCATTCATCCCAGAGAAAGGAAGACTTGTCCACACAAAAATCTGTAAGTAAATGTTTCTAACCGTTTTATTTGTAATTTCAAAACTGGAAATGGCCCAGATATCTTTCAATGGGTAAATGGTTAAACAATCTGTGGTACAACCATACCATGGAATACTACTCAACAACAAAAAACTATTGATATACACAACAACCTAGATGAATCATCAGAAAATTATGCTAAATGAAAAAAAGCCAACCCCAAAAGGTTATACACCATATGACTCTATTTATACAAATTTCTCAAAATGACAAAAGTATGGAAGTGGAGAAGAGATAGGGGGGTTTGGGGGCTGGCACATGTGGTAGGGGAAGTGGCGATATGAGAGATCCTTGTATTCTGGTTGTAATATTATACTATAGTTCTCCAAGATGTTACCATTGGGGAAAACAAGATGAAGTACTCACAGTATGTCTCTGTATTATTTCTTACAATTGCATGTGAATCTATAACTATCTCAAGAAAAGTTTAATTAAAAAAAGTCAACCTCATACTAAATTCATACTCAGATCTGGCTTTCTGCTTCACAAAGTTAGTGGCAGGGATTTATAGCATTTCTCCATTTTATAATCCACTGGTATTTTGTGTCAGTAAGCATCACTGGAAATTTAAAACATTTTAATGCTGCAGACCCTTAAAGTGATAAAACTGTCTGGACTGCCTCCAGCATAATAAAAATTGCTTTGGAGCTCAGTGTCTTGTAAATAAGCACATATCATATAATTTATTCCAGTAATGCCACAGCAACCTGACATCTCACTTGCAAAAGTTAACTGTGGATAGCATTAAACAGAACTCAACAGATAAAGGTTCTCTGCAATGTTATTTGTATAAATTTTCTATTTGTTATCTTAAAATTTTAAGGAAATATTAATATTAAAAAGAAAAACTATAATAAAAAAAACTATAAAAACTATAATAAACCAAGGAGAAAAAAACATTTTTACTGGCCTAGGTATAAGGGCATTTGAAAATGCCAATACTAAACAGAACGAAAAAGGTAAAATAGATTTAGTTCTGCAAACTCAGAAATCCAAGTCATATGTGGATATTGTTCTTCCACACGTTTTCCTATAGTGTCTAAAAATCCTACTGGCCTTCTAACATTGAAACTAAAAGATAAAAATAGAATAGTTATTCAGGTACTATGCTACTATTGTGTGCATTTTTTGAAAACTCTAAGTAAAGAAAAATGATGGAGGGGGTTTTGTTGTCTTATTTCCAATATCACTACGCTTTGAGGCACATCTACACTACTAACCTAATGGAAACTATTCTTCTGCAACCACAGGCATGATTGGTTGGATGAACACTGCAAATAAAAATTTAAGACTGTATTGCCATTTCCCAAACTAATCCTTTGAAATCAAAGCGCATTATATAACAAATTTGACCAGGTAGAGGCAGGCCAGCCTTTTTGACTTTACCTGAAGTCATCTGATTGATATTAGAAGGTCAAATGTGTTTCATTCCCATATGCCTTGGACTGAGTCTCTTAAGCCAGAAGCATAAATACAGGAAGATGATGAATTAAAAAGAACACAGAAGCTTGGTAGTCCTGCCATTATAAAATTAATATCCTCACACTTGTACAGATATAATTTGTTTGCCCTTGGCCCTCAAAATTTAGATGTTAAATGTCCATGTTAATTGATACACAATTAACAGCTACACATAGAAACTGAATTAAGCTCCAGATCCAGAAAATATTAGCTATTTGCTATTATGGTCAGTGTTTTACTAGCCCAAAGGAACATTTTTAAACCCTAGTTAACTATCCTAATGGGAGATACAGCAGCAGTGATTACACCAATGACACAGTCTTTAAATCATATACTATTCAGTACTCTTCCTTAACACCTAAAATAAGAGGCATTCCACAATCTCAGATGAAGAGAGAATTCCAATTGATACCACTTTGCCTAGGCTTTTTCTTTCTTAGAACACCACTTTAAATGTACCAAACAGTGAGGGCACATAAAATAAGAAGATTGTAAACCTCATAATCTCCTTTTTAAAAAAATCCACATCCTATTTATTTGCATTAAATCTTAGATTCCTTTGGGTCCTGTATATCTGATTAAGGCTTGGTGAGTAAAATCTGTAGAATTGAAACTTCAAACCCTCATTTTCACAAGTGTTGGTTCAAAAAGAGTGTGGACACCCTGGTCAGATAAAGAAGGGCCAATAACACCAGGGCAGAAAGACGGTAAACGTGTTAAGAGAATAAAATTCTGTTCTGTATTTAATAACTCTGAAAATGTCCATGCAAGGTCATCTGTAAGGAGCTCTGTTTGGTGACATCTGGACATCAACATTTAACATTATCTCTAGTTCTCTGCATGTTAATTGGGTAACTGCATTGAAATTAGTATCTGTAATTGGCACCAAACTCCTATAACTAAATCAGGGAGAAGAAGCAAGGACTGCTATCTTGTCACTTCCCTGTTGAGGCCTAAACATAAACAAACAACCTGTAACTGGTGGATTCCTTCTCTAAAAGATAATGAAGTCAGCAAAAGGAAATAAAAAGCTTAAGCAGATTTCTCATACAGCTTCTACAGTCATTTAAAAAGCTTGGGAGCACTAGGTACACAAACTTTATCAACTTCCTGTATTTTTTTTTTAAATTAGACGTCAACAAACGTCAACTACAAATGAAATTTGTCATTTTTTGGTCACTAGTCATCCAGTTCCTCTTCCTAACACCACTCAATTTCCTTTCAGAAATACCTTTCCTGCACTGTGCCTAGCCTGTAGGATGACAAACCAGGCATCCTGTCCTCCGAATACAAAACCTCAAGAGTCCCAAGCTCCCTTCAGAAATATCTTTCCTTCCACAGTCTGGTACAATCAAGGGCAGGGCCACAACCTAAGTTCAGCCATCAAGGCTCTTGCTCAGGAATCTGAACCTTGACTGGAGTGACACAGAGAAAAGAACAGCTGAAGTTCACTCATTCATTCTAGCAGTATCCTAAAGCAAGACTCCAAGAGAATCCTGGTCCAGAGACCCTCTGGAGCTATCAAGTTCTGACTGTTCCAAACCTAATCTTGGAGACTTTGACTTTGTTCATTTCCTTCCACCTGCAAAAGTGGTAGACAGTACTAGTGCTATCCAGTTCTCCACCCTTCCTGGACACACAAACACACTTCCCAGCACCCTTGGAATTGAATTGGATGGGGCCATGTGACTACTTATGGCTAAATGTCTGAAAGTGGAAATGATGTATATATACCTACATGCAATATTCTATACATTCTTCTCCTGCCCCAAGAAACTTTAAAGGACTAAGCTAGATGGAAATGCCATATAAGATGGAAGCATCTTGGAATGCTGAGGTGAGCTTCTCCCAAGAGTCACCTAGGCCTGCAGCAAGACAGACCATGCCTGTAAGATCTGGATGGTCTTTGTTGCCACAACATAAGCTAGCCTACCATAACAGAGAGAACCCTAATCATTCAATTCAAGGAGATCATTCCAGTTACACAGAGTAATGAAGGAGTTCTACTACTTTAAAAGAATCTCTAACAAAACAGTCAGTACACTACTGCACCAATATCTTAGGGTAAAAGAAAATCATTTCTGTGGCAGTTAAGATTTGCCATCAACATTTATGTCATGGATCTGACACCAGGGATGCAAAGCACCAACCACTAAATAAGCAGTACATGAAAA
Source organism: Cynocephalus volans (assembly GCF_027409185.1). NCBI lineage: Eukaryota > Metazoa > Chordata > Mammalia > Dermoptera > Cynocephalidae > Cynocephalus > Cynocephalus volans. The sequence goes on from NC_084470.1 coordinate 52,912,920, forward strand.
GCATATTGTATATAACATTCTGGAAAAGATAAAACCATACAGACAGTAAAAAGATCTATGGTTGCCAGGGGTTAAGGAGAAGGAGAAATAAATAGAGCACAGAGGATTTTTAGGGCAGTGAAAATACTCTGTATGATAATATAATGGTGGACACATGTTGTCATACATTTTTACAAACTCATAGAATGTACAACAACAAGAGTGAACCTTAATGTAAACTACAGACTTTGGGTTATAATAATGTGTTAATGTAGAATCATCGATTTTAACAAATGTACCACTATGGTAGGGGATGCTGATAACAGGGGATGTTGTGCATGTTTGGAGTGGAGAGGGTACATGGGATATCTCTGTACCTTTCTCTCAGTTTTGCTGTACACCTAAAACTACTCTAAAAAGTCTTCATTTAAAAAAAAAAGGTATACTGATCAATGTTGCCATGCAGACTAAGTTAAGAAATTGGATGCCAAACTGTAGTAAATCTGTAGTTCAAAACCAGATTATTCAATTAACATTCCTTTGTCCACTTCCGGTGGGTGGCAGATAAGATATCCTAAATATTCCCCCCATTGAAAATAATAAAAATGTTGGATAAAATATCTTTATAAAATGCATGGCTGAATTGGCAAAAAATTAGGGAATCCTCAAAGACCAAAAATAAAGAGAAAAGAAGACAACAGTGAAAACAGGAAGCCAGAGAGATAGTAAGTACTCAGAATGCTTTAATCCTGGTGGGGGAGAGGGAAGACATATGCTGAATCTTGGTGACCCTGAAATCACCTTTTGGAATGAAACAGGAGACAAACCCTAGGGCCTGCCCATAGTGTGGCATCAAATAGGAGACCATTCACATTAAGTTGGGACCCCAGGAATATACGAATAAGAAATAAACCAGCCTGCAAGAGAGAACGGCAAGGAATGTTGAGACTCTGGTACTAAATGAAGCAGTGGGGAAAAAAAATCTCCCAAGAATCAAACCAGGCCTCAAAAGCAGGACTGCAGCTCACAATCACAATGCCTCACCCAGGAGACCAGAGATTCAAACACCTAGGAGTTTGCTAGGCTTGCCAACTGAAACATCCTCCACCTGATAAGGTCAAAATGCTAGGATTTCCCTAGCATACTCTAGAGCAGTGTGCATTTTACTGTGCATCAGCATCACTGAAGAATCTGTAAAAACACAGATCTCAAGGCCCCATCCTTAGAGTTTCTTATTCACTAAGTCTGGGGTAAGGCCCCAGAATTTGCTTTTCTAACAAGTTGCCAGGTGATGCTGATGTTGCTGGTCTAGGACCACACTTCCAAAATCACTGCTGTGGTGCTCAATATTGCCTGCACACTAGAATCACCTGGTTTAATTGCTTTGGGGTACAGCCTGAACAGTAGAATTTTTAAGGTCCAGCCAAGATTGAGAATCACTGCCATAGATAGAGAACAGAATCTGAAAGCTCAGGGAATTGGAAACACTGGAATTGTTCAACAAAGTGTGACCTACCCAGCCACCCCCAAACCCCCTCCAGGTGGGCCTGAAAGACATGCCTTGGTGAAGGGGGCACCAGCATCTCTGAAGAGTTCTGAGGTAGCTAGCATTTACAGGCCCGAGATGACAGTGGGAAATACTAGCAATCGAATTGGGTCCCCTGATCTCAGTGGAAATAATGGGATTTAGGACTAGTAAAGGCCAGTGGCAGCACTTAACTTCAGAAACAAGGTGGGCACAACTGTCACACTGAATTACAGGGCAATGTGGTGATCAGAGTATTCTGACCCACAAGAATCCAAGACAGTGGTAAAGTGACCATCAGATTAGCCTATTAAAAATAAAAATAAATCGGTGGTTCTCAAAAAAGAAAAAAAAAAGATTAGCCTACTAAGTTGACTGTAGGGTTAAGTGACTACTCCAATTGCATGGTCGGGGACTGGGCAGTTGTCTGGCTAAGGCAATTGTCAGACCCCTGCCAACTCAGCTAATTGTGTGCTAGGGCTAGGGCCAACAGACCCTTTAAACCTGTTGTACAGACTGGGTCACAGACCCCTCACATGCCAGGCTGGGTCACCAGACCCCACACATGCAGGTCCACACTAGGTAACTGGGAAAGATCCCGGGAGCTGTTGGCAGACGACATGAGCTCAGTCCTTAGCAGCAGCTTACAGCAGATCCAGCAGCAGTAGCGGCCTTCCTGTGGCCCCCCACCCCAGGGACGTCCCAGGGGTGTGGGGGGCACTGTGGATCAGAGCCACTCGTCCTTTATACTCAAGCCCAGAGCCCAGGACACCTGGGTGCACATGCACAATTACATTAGACAATAACCAAGGAACACCTGGGCACACACTTGCATATTTACATCAAATGCTCGGCAAGATTCTGAACATCTGAGGGGCCCTGGCCATTTTCCTTCACTTTCCCTACGTTGACACTTGACATTTAGTAAGAAAATTTCTGGGTTTACTGGTCAGAAACCTAACTCAAGTCCCCATATCAATGTTTCACAGACTCTTACCTAGATCCCAGAGCCAAACTGGCTCATACCTAAACTAGATGTTCCTTTGAAAGAGACCCCTGCAAAGTGGCCACGTGTGAATGTTGTAAATCTTCCACAACACTCTCCTTCCCCAAAGGGTCTTCAGCATTTATCATATGACTGAGCACTAAGGAAAGAGAAATACCCAGACCTGTAGAAGATAATGGCTCTGAATCTGTGCTGATCTCTGGAAACCTAAAGAGCTACCATAGTCCAATAATGAGATTAGCTGTTATCAAGTTCAGGTGCTACATGGAGTCTTATCCCAAATCCACCTCACATCTGTCCAGTAGACCCATGGACCCATCCTTAGCTATTCTCCTAGTGCCAGAAAGTATAATGTGAAGATACTTAGTAACTGCTAGAATTCCCACACTGGATCTCTGACCAGTGGATTGAGGACTATTTAGTGTAGAAAGAGTTAAAGTGGAAGCCACTGGAACTACACACAACACCTACTCTGCCTGCCCACTCAATGATGGTAAACCAAATACAAGCCCATATCCATGGGGGAACCTCAGAGAGCAATGCCACTAAAGACTTGAGAGGTGCAGGTATGATGATTTCTACCACATTTCCATTTATCTTGCCTTTTAGACCAGTGCAGTGGCCACAGGGGTCATGGAGAATCACTACAGATTATTGAAAACTTAATTAAGTGGTGATACCTATTGTAGCTACAGTTTCAAATGTGACATCTTTACTGACACAAATCACTGCAGCCCCTGGCACCTGCTATGCCTTCTTTTCCATTCCAATCAGTAAATAAAATCAGAAGTAGTTTCTACTTGCTGAATTGCCTCTATTATCAAGTCTCCCACTCTGTCATAATACAGTCCAGAGGGACCCTGATCATCTTGATAATCCACAGGACACCATACTGTTCCATTATATTGATGACATTATGCTAACTGCACCTGGTGAGCAGAGCCCTAAATTGCATGCCAGAGGGTAGGAGATAAATCCTGAAAAAGTTCACAGTCTATCTACCCACATGGTGATGTTCTTAAGAGTCCAGCCATCTGGGGCATGTGAGGATATTCCTTCTAAAGTGAGAGAGAAGTTGCTGCACCTTGCATTGCCCACCAAGATAAAGGAAGACCAATGATTGGCAAGTCTCTGGATTTTGGAGGCTCCAGCCCATTTACTGATCATTGATAAGGCTGCCAGTTATAAGAGGGACCCAAGTAAGAGTTCTGCAGCAAGTTCAAGGTGAACTACAAGCTGCTGTGCCAGTTGGGCCTTAAGACCCACAAGCCTAATACTATCGGAACTGTCTATGGCAAATAGTAATGCTGCATAAAGCCTGTGGCAAGCTCCAGTAGCAGAATCATAGTACAGACCCATATGGTTTTGAAATAAGGCCTTGCCCTCCCCACTGCCCAAACCATCCTCCTTTTGAAAAGCAGTTCCTGGCTTGTTGCTGGGTCCTGGCTGAGACTGAATGATTGACCCTGGAACACTGTGGGACTTGCCCTGCCCATCATGTACTGGGTGTTACCATAAAATTGGTTATGCACAGCAGCATTTCATTTTAAAACTGAAATGGTATGTGTAAGACCAAGCCAAGCAGATTCACTCCATGTGCAGGTGACTGGGACTCCCATGGTACCTGCTCCCACTTCTCGGCTGTCTCTCCCCCTTCCTCAGCCCACACCCATGACTTCATAAGAAGTTCTATACTTCTTCCCTCTCACGAGGAAAAAGCACAGGCCTGGTTAACATATGGATCTGCACGGTATGTTGGTACCAGCAGAAAGTGGATGCATATTTCACTGCAACCCCACTCAAAGGTGACACACAAAGACTGGTGAAAGGAAATCCTCCGAGTGGCCAGAACTTTGGAAGGCACATCTACATTTACTATAAACGGAGAGAGATGGACTAAGGAATCAACCAAATCAGAGGCAGTGGCTTATAGGCTGGCCATCGGATGAGGAACGTAGAAGAAAATTGTACCAAAAAAATAAAAGTCTGGGGGAGAGAGATATAAACGGAGCTCTTGGAATGGGAACAGAATGTAAAGACATTCACAATCCACCCACATAATTGCCCACTTGAGGGCATCAACAGTCAGCTGGAAGGGAGGAACCACCCCAGGGATGCCAATGGGCACCTTTCACCAGTTACCCTGGAGCTTGCTCAGTAAGCCCACAAAGAAAGCTGCACAGAGGCAAGGATGGAAGTTACGCATGGGCTAAACACACGGGCTTCCGCTCACCAAGGCTGACTTTGCTTACTGCTACTGCTGAGTGCCCAACCTGCCAAGATCAGAGGCCAACTTGGCTCCATTCCCTGGAGGGCCAACCTGGCCACCTAGTGGCAAGTTGATTATACAGGAATCTTCTGATCATGGAGGGGACAGCATTTTATCCTCACAGGGACAGCGCCTATTCCAGGTTTGGATTAGTTATCCCTATTCCCTGGGCTTGTGCCACCTCCACCATCCATGCTAATGGCTCCTTTCAATCAGCCTCCCAAACACAGCTCCTTCTGAATTCCAGGAACCACAACCTCTACTCCCTACTCCTTCTCTCTGGGTTGAGAGGTAAAAACAATTCCACAATCGCTAACCCTGGTTAACTGTACTACCATTTTAATCATCCCTTTGTAAATAAACCATCACTGAACTATCTCAGTTTGAGTATACCATCTGTTGGGGATTGGTACTAATATGTTCCCCTTTGAAAAAATTCACTTTCTAGTTTTTCCCAATCAGCTTGTGAAACCAAATAATATTGAAAATGGCAGCATCAACCCTAATACCTGGATTCATCCTTTCCTTCTTGCAAGCAACACTTAGATTGAATGAAAAAGCTGCCAGGTTTCATTTTGAGTTACAGCCTTTTAAGCCTTCCCAAACTACTAATTTTACAGTTTTGAGTTAGTTTAACTCAAATACTTAAAAAAAAAAAAAAAAAACAAGAAACTGTTGGTATCTCCAGGGACAATGGATCCATATATCATATCAAAATCAGAGAATCAGTCTATGAATTCCCCTTCTTGACTACACATCAAGCAATGATATTCACCAATGACAATGGTGTGCAGTGGCTGAGGGAGGTGAAAAGAAAGACTGGCAGTCTGCAGACACCTTCCCAGTCTGGAACCTACGTACAATGACAAGAATAGTAATGCTGTTCTAACAATGGCCTTTTTACCAATACAGAGTACCATGGCCAAGACTCTTGGCAGCTGTGCTAGAAAGAGATGCACACCCTCTTTCTATTCTTCACTGCTGCCCTCTGGCAACCACAACAAAACCTGACAAAGATGGTTGGAGAAACCATTCCAGGCAGAGGAAACCAAGCCAGAGGCATACACTCACATCCCAGGTACTGCCACATTGTTGTGGCAGGTCACCTCTTCTGTATCTAATGTAAATATCTACTGGAATGCCCATGGTACATATGTTTATTGAGGGTTAAACAAAATTTTTATTTGGAGACAATAGAATACAACTACTCTCACTACATAAATGTTTTCTTCTGAAGCTACCACTGTCCTGTTATTAAAATTGGGTCTACGCCAAGGTCATGGGTTCGGATCCCCGAACGGCCAGTCGCCAAAAAAAAAATTTTTTTTTTAATTGGGTCTTTTAGATGTCTAATAATTTAAAAGTTATGACACCAAGAACATAACTCCAATACTACAATTTCAGGCTTGTTATATATAAAACGAGTATTATTTACTTGATACCATATTCTTAAAGGTCATATCTTCAAAACTCTTCAAATAGCAGAAATACAAAGGAAGCTCATTTTAAATTGCATTTTTCTGCTTCAGGGATCAGCTCTGATTAGCTGTGTTTTGTGCAATTCTTTCCATCACCAATTCTCTTTCCATGTTTCTTTCATCTAATAGAAAATTAAATGTGATGCTTTGCTAGGCTCCCAAGGATTACTAAACTGTATTGCATTCAAATATGTAAGTCTCATAACTGCAGCTCTAAAAGTATAGCAATGGTACATTCACAGTCTAGGTAAAATGAGCATCAAATTAGTCATAGCAGAAAACACAAGAGCTAAAAATTGTGCTACAAGATGTCAGATAAGAAATTAAATGAATTCTATCATTGTAAGAAATTAGGAAGCATGCCTGTTAAAAATTCTTTGATGTGCAATGTTTAATTTGTTTGCAAAAGTGATTCAAATATGGCAATTCCCCAAATGATATGTACTTCAGCATTATGGCTAAATATAAGAAACAAATCCAGAATGTTTCACTTCATTCTACCCTTACTTTATCATTTTCAATAAATTTGTCTCTTCTGCTGTCGAAAAGTAACAGAAGAAGAGGTTTGTTTAGCAGGGAGGTAACAAGGGCAAATTCAATAAACCAACTTTCTGGGTAATTCTGATATATACTTAACAGTTTGCAGAACTACTGGTCTAATATGCACATTTCAAGCTAGGAATTATTTCTCTCTTATACCCACTTCAGCAGCAACACAAAAATTTTGATACGCTGAGTGTCCCTTATCATTCAGTTTAAAATATTTTCTAACTCCTCTTGAGATTTCTTCATTGACCCATGAATTACTTACAAGTATTTTTCTTAATTTCCCAACATATGGGGGATTTTCTAGATTCCCTTGTTATCAGTTTCTAATTTAATTCCATTTGTGGTCAGAGAATATATTCTGTAATTTCAGCTTTTATTATTAAGATAAGTTTTATGGCCAAGAATATGGCTATTATCAGAAACTGAGAATAACAAATGCTGGCGAGATGTGGAAAAAAGGGCACCCTCCTACACTCTTGGTGGGACTGTAAAATAGTACAACCATTATGGAAAACAGTATGGAGGTTTCTCAAACGACTACAGATAGAACTACCATACAATCCAGCAATCCCGCTTCTGGGTATATACCCAAAGGAATGGAAATCATCATGTCAAAGGGATACCTGTACTACCATGTTCATCGCTGCTCTATTTACAATAGCCAAGATATGGAACCAACCTAAATGTCCGTCAATGGATGACTAAGAAAAATAAGGAAAATGTGGTCTATATACACAATGGAATACTACTCAACCATAAAGAAGAATGAAATTCTGCCATTCACAGCAATATGCATGAGCTTGGAGAAATTATGTGAAAAGAAGTAAGCCAGGCACAGAAAGAGAACTGCCACATGTCCTCACATATAAGTGGGAGCTAAGATATAAAGAAGGACCATAATAAAATGTTGAATTTTCAGAAGGAGAGAACAGACTATTTTTTGTGTGTGTGTGTGACCAGTAAGGGGATCGTAACCCTTGGCTTGGTGTCGTCCACACCACACTCAGCCAGTGAGCGCACCAGCCATCCCTACATAGGATCCGAACCCGCAGCCTCGGTGCTAGCAGCGCCACACCCTCCCGAGTGAGCCACGGGGCCAGCCCGAGAACAGACTATTAGTTACCAGAGGTGGGGAAGGGGGAGATAAGATAGGGAGGAGGTGGGTAAGGGACACAAAAAGTAATTATGATTTGTAATGACGAACATGCTAATTAATTTGATCATCACATACTATACACAAATACTGATAGCTCTGTACCCATAAATACATATAAAAATAATTTTTAAAAAAGAAAAAATAGTCTGTCTTAGTGAAATTCAGTGTGCATTCAAAATGAAGTATTCTACAGTTGTGAGAATTAGTGTTCTTATAGAACATTTAGAATGTTAATTAGTTCAATCTCATTGATATCATTCATATCTATGTTCTCACTGAATTTCTGTCTACTTATTTTTTAAAAGTCCAACAATCATGGATTTATCTATTTCTCCTTTTAGTTGTCAATTTTTCCTTCACCTATTTTAAAAGTCTTATTTTGTGCATACAAATTTAGGATTATTAATGCTTCCTAATTGATTGAAACTTTCATTATTATGAAATATGTCTTTGTCTCTAGCAATACTCCCTCCATGTCTACTTTGTTATTAATAAAACCACTCAAGCTTTCTTGTTATTAGTGTTTCTACAGTTGCTTCCCTTCTCTCAAGTAGTGTGTTGCCTCCAGTTTCTAGCTACTTTTCTTATTATAGTCTGTCCAGATTTATTATTATCATTGGCAGAAGGGTTGACCCAATACATCTCCTCAACCTTTACCAGAACCAGAATTCCAGCTGAGGTCTAATTTTTATGTTAATTTCTCAGTTTAAGAGAAGTATAAATGTATACCCCCAACATGAATAAAACTGAAAAACTATAGTTACAAATTTATACGAGACTTTTTTTTCCCCTCTTTCTAGAGCTGATGATAAAAATCAACAAACTTTCTTGTTACCTCTCTGTGTAGATAGGTAAGCTGCTCTTTATTTTATTTTTTTTCTAAATTCCCCATTTTACTAAAGGGATAGCTCTTCAACGGTCTTAGTTCCAACTAACTGCTTCAGGGAAACCTAAAGTCTCATCTTCTATTCTTAAATTGTACCAAACCTTAAACCTATAGCAGCCATAACCACCACTCCATTCTGCCCTAAACAGCCTTAGTCTCACCATTTCAGATTTCAGTCTTCCGTTTCTGACTTTTGAGAATTTCCCTTTCTTATGCATTCAGCTATGTTTTAAAGTCTTTTTGTTATGTTTTATCCTGCATTTGTATGTTTTGTTTTGGTTTTGCTATAGGAAGATTTTCAGTAGCTATAATTAGAAGACCATATGTTATTTTTATAATTAGAATAAAATCACAATAAATGCTACATGGAAAAACTATAGGAAAAAACAAGCCCACATATGTACCTAAAATACATATATCTCAAAAAATGCAACAAGTACCATTAGTTCTTCAAAAAAATTGTGTAAGTTGAAAATTAGGACTATGGGAAATAAGGACCATGACAGAACTGTGCGCAGTTCTAGCAATCAAAAAATACGCTGCTCAAGCCACCAGGGACAGTACAGGGAGTGGTGCAATTGTGCAGGTTAATACCAAGCAGGAGTTCAAAGTGGAGCACACTATACCACAACCCTTAAAACAGAAGGAGGAACAGCCAATCGTCTCTACAGTTCATAACATTCTATGTTTAGAGTTCCAAAGGCACGCAATGTTCAGAGAGAACTAAATTAAATAATGCCATATATCCACTGTTTAACATGAAAATTTAATTTGAAAATCAATTCGGTAGAAAGTTGAATCTAGTGTCAGTATTCATAAGTCAATAATTCTTGAGAGACTTCACTCTTTTAAACAAGTAAATCATAAAATGTGATTATCCCACAGCAAGTACATGAAATGTAAAATAGATGTTTAAATTAGATTGATTTCAAAACAATAATGGCAGTAATAATGTTGCACGGCACAGTGAACTGAATGAACTAATAATCTGTTGAAAATGAAAAGAAAAAAATGCAATGGAAATTAATGACAATTAATATGATGATTAACAGTTCCTGAACTAAAATTGTATGTTTTAATTTAGAAAAAGGTTAAAACAGGAAAGTTATAATCCATATAATTTTTTATTTTCTTATTATGTGCACCACATGACAGTAAAATGACACTGCAAAGAAAAAAGATGTACAGTGGAGCTATTTGGTAGCATTACTTTAATCAAATGATCGAAAGTAAATATGATTAATAGGGGAAATCTGGTGCTAAAACTATTACATAAGAGTGATGAGAAAGTTTTTAATAAGGTTGATATCATCTGAATCTAGTGATCAATCTTAACCCCACAAATAGTGAGACAACTAGACTATGCCTCCCTCTCTGAGGTCATAGGAGACACACAGCACCGTCCAAGAAGAATTCCCATCTAACCCCCACCAGAAAAAGCACTAAACTTGAATCTAATCAAGGGTCTGCATCTAAGCAGCAGTTCACAGGATATACAGGTGATAGAGGACTATGTTAAGTGACACCAAAAGGGAGCAATAAAATTTCCAACATTACAGTTTTGGCTAAGACAAATGATAATTTGTCTTTAATAAATAAGTGGCACTAAAAAATAATAGACAAGAAAATGTTCAAAATTAAGAGACTTAAGGGTGAAATGATCAAAACACAATACTGGACCTTGTTTCCATCCTAGCTCAAAGGAAAATTACAAAATGACATCTATGAGATCATCAAGAAAATATGAACACTGACTGGGTATTAGATGGTATTCAGGAGCCACTGCTGGTTTTGTTGTGTGGCATATAAAATTTTGTGTTTTATCTTTTAAAATCTCTTTGTTAGAAAAATATTTATGAGTTTATGTATAAAATGATATGATTTTTTTTTCAGATACTCCAGCGAGAGAGAGAGAGATGGGGGAAGGGGGACGACAAAGGAGGTAGAACAGGAGAGACAGATGAAACAAGATTAGCAAAGTGTTGATAACTGTTGCAAGTGAGTGATGATACCTCATTAGTCTCTCTACTTTTATATATAGTCATCCCTCAGCATCTGTGGGGGACTGGTTCTAGGAACCCCCAACCCCCACCCCCTGCAGACACCAAAATCTGAGGATGCTCAAGTCCCTGATATACAATGGCATAGTAGTATTTGCATATAACCTATGCACACCCTCCCATACACTTTAAATCATCTCCAGAGGGAGGGTGACATTCAGCCGGCTGTTGGGGGCAACAGGCTTTCCATCCTAGAAACATGGCCCAATTTGTCCATAACCTCATGGAGAAGGACCCAGCACTGGTGAACGCTGCTCTGACTTTACTCGAAGCCTTGCTTGGCCACATTTTGATACTATGCCAAGGTCAAACTGACTCCTCCAACCCCTGCTGAGATCCCTACAGCAATTTAGAGCCTGAAAAAAGTAGTAAATAGTGCTCAAATGGGCAGCTTTAAACAGCTCACAGTTAAGGAAGCTGTACTGAATGGTTTGATTGCCACTGAGGTGTGGATGTGGTTTTATATCAGAGAGCTTATAGGCAAGTGTGGTATCATCTGCTATAATGTTTGAAGACCAGTCTTTAATGTCTGATTATACTTGATTTTTTTTTTTTTAGTTTCATGGACCATGTGTGATCAAACTGCTACCTGAATAAAATAAGATGTGTCAAAAATAAATAAATAAATCATCTCTTGATTACTTACAATACCTCATACAATGTAAATACTATGTAAATAGTTGTTATACTGTTGTTTAGGGAATAACTACAAGAAAAAAAAGTCTGTTCATGTTCAGTTCATTGAATATTTTCAATCTGCAATTGGTTGAATCCATGGATGAGGAACTCAGGACCAAGAGGGCCAACCATAAGCTAAAATTTTATATGATAAATTTTAATGAATGGGCTAACCTAGAATGTCTGTTAATATTCCTTTCAGTTCTAGAATTGTATGGGTCTATGTTCAATTTTCTAAAATACATCCACTTCATGCTTGTAACTAAATAACTGTAGCATAATATTAGAAATATTTCTTAAAATTATTACACATAAAAACCACAATGATTGCAGAGTGGTAAATGAGTTGTTAGGAGAATAAACTTATGATGACTATATTTCTCTGTGGGAAAGATAGTCAATAGATGCTTCATGACAAGTTCTTTTCTATAGCGATTGACAAGAAAACAAGATGAAAGAGACTTAAGTTATATCATATGGATAGCAAAATAAATTTCTCTCTCCATTTCTTCTGTCTCTTTGTAACAAATTATACCATCATATTTTCCTACCATTCTATAATCATTCATTAAATCCTTCATCATTGACTGAGTACCTAAAATACATGTTATTTTGCTGGCTGAGCACTGTGGGGTACAAAGGTGAATAACACAATGAGGTTCTATGCCTTTAAAATGCTTACAGGATCTTCAGCCACAATTTTTATTGTCCACTAGCAGTAAACCTACTGGAGAAATCTGGACTAATCTTACACTTGACGCTTATTAATGATTTACTGAGAAATTTTCTACAAACACCCAACTGTGAGTTTTACAGAAACCTGGTCAAAAGAGTTCTGAACCTAAGGTTCACCAATGGGCTCCACAGGGAAGCCTGTGAAATCATGTGCAAGGTATTGATTGCATTTGCCTGGAAGAGGCTGTCATGGCTTTCACTGATCTCATAAATCCCAAATGTAATCACAGTGGAATGGAGCCACATCTCATGGGGCAAAAACTCTAAAAAGAGGAAAAAGATGAAACATGGTACCGTATACCTGCTAAGCCTCCATAGATCCTGCCTCTTCCATAAGTTGAAAGATAAATTCTTAAACTTGTGAAACTTTTTTTCCAGTGTTTAGGTGACCTCTAGTGGCTGCTTAAATTGTCAGCCAAGAAAATTGAGAGTTTCTTCGCGCCTCGGAGGCTGCGCCTGGCAGCTTTGCGGCCGTCGCCATGCCACAAAATGAATATATTGAATTACACCGTAAACGCTATGGATATCGTTTGGATTACCATGAGAAAAAAAGAAAGAAGGAAAGTCGAGAGGTTCATGAACGTTCAAAGAAGGCAAAAAAGATGATTGGTCTGAAGGCTAAGCTCTACCATAAACAGCGCCATGCTGAGAAAATACAAATGAAAAAGACTATCAAGATGCATGAAAAGAGAAATACCAAACAAAAGAATGATGAAAAGACTCCACAGGGAGCAGTACCTGCCTATCTGCTAGACAGAGAGGGACAGTCCCGAGCTAAAGTTCTTTCTAATATGGTTAAACAAAAACGAAAAGAGAAAGCGGGAAAATGGGAAGTCCCTTTGCCCAAAGTTCGTGCCCAGGGAGAAACAGAAGTATTAAAAGTTATTCGAACAGGAAAGAGAAAGAAGAAGGAATGGAAAAGGATGGTTACTAAAGTCTGCTTTGTTGGAGATGGCTTTACAAGAAAACCACCTAAATATGATAGATTCATTAAGCCAATGGGCTTACGTTTCAAGAAGGCGCATGTAACACATCCTGAACTGAAAGCCACCTTTTGCCTGCCAATACTTGGTGTAAAAAAGAATCCCTCATCCCACTATATACAGCTCTGGGTGTTATTATCAAAGGTACTGTCATCGAAGTGAATGTGAGTGAGTTAGGCCTTGTGACACAAGGAGGCAAGGTTATTTGGGGAAAATATGCCCAGGTTACCAACAATCCTGAAAACGATGGGTGCATAAATGCAGTCTTACTGGTTTGACAGCAGTTTTGTACAAGTAACTCCTTATAATGATCAAAGACTACACACCAATTGGGAAAACCACCCTTACTGTGATGTTTCTGAATGCTATCAAACAAGCTATACCTGTCTGCAGTCATTGAGAGAGAACTATTTATTACATTGTAAAAAATAAAATGGCCCAGTTTTACAAAAAATAAAAAAATTTTAAAAAAAGTAAATTGTCAGCCAATTGCTCATAGCAGAAATTAAAGTGTTTTGAGAAGTAACAAAATAAAAGATGGTATCACAAAGAAGCACTAGGCACAATTTCATGCTATTATGTAAATTCCCTATTATCCAACAGAATTTAGTTCACAATATAATATGTTTAATTCAAAATAGTTTACCAGATACTTTTTTTTAAGTGAAATAAAATTTTTTTTTAAGTGAAATGATTTTTCCCAAGTCCTTGCATTTCAAATTAATAAAACATCAGCAAACACTCAGGAAGGGAACAGTGCAGGAATAAAAGGCACAAGAAGCTCAGGAATTAGCACCTGCCCCTCCTCTCAATGGAGGCAGCATAGGAATACAATGCTCACAATAGGGACAGCAACAGGAATGGGAGAAATACTTTGAGAACACAAGGTACCCAGTCTTCAAAGAGAGGGAAGCACTGGCCACAGAACTCAAGCTAAAGTGAGCACAGGTGCCAAGTGTGGTTCAGGAACTGCTGGGCCAGACACTCGCAGTGGCAGTAGCAAAACAAGTACCAGGAGAACTAGGCTAGAGGCATGGTGCCAGGAGTTAGGAGGGCACATTACCCAGGGTGACTGACAGGTCCCAGTTTACTGCAGATGCCCAGACCCTTGAGAATTCTTCCAGCAGCAGAACATATTATCTCCAACCACTGCCACAGGGAGTCACAAGCACCATGATCCCGCAGGGGTGTGGACAGTCTCTGAGCTCCAGCCTTGGTCTCTGGCTTATCTTCCCCAGACTCTATGCTACAAGGCACCCCTGCATCTCCAGACCCCTTTTACATTCTACCCACAATCACTTCTCTCCCCATGGTATCTGGCCCATGGATACCACAGAAGAGCTGACCTTCTAAGGCAAGAACCCTCAAAGCACAGGTAGGTCCAGGACATTTCTGAGTACAAAGATCAGTTCTTCAAGGAAATGCCCTACTACTGTCTAGGACAAGTGTCTATGGCCATGAGATTCATTCAGGCCTATTTCCTGTTGCCCAATGCTGTAGTTCATTATTCTGAATGCTATTTAGTATTCCATTGTATAAACATGCCATGCTTTGTCCATTCCACTGTTGATGAACATGTGTTATTAGGTTATTTCAAAATGACTGTCTTCAAGTTCAAAAATTGTTTCTTCTACTTGCTCTAGCCTGCTGCTTACGTTCTTAATTACAGTTCTGATTTCAGTGAATGAGTCTTTCAGTTCCAGGAGTTCTGCTACATTATTTTTTACGGTATTTAACTCTTTGTAAATTTCCTCCTTCATGTCCTGGTTTGATTTTCTCATTCTGTTATGTTGTCTGAGTGTTCTTGTATCTCTCTCAGC
The DNA here is from genome assembly GCF_027409185.1 of Cynocephalus volans. Classification (NCBI taxonomy): domain Eukaryota; kingdom Metazoa; phylum Chordata; class Mammalia; order Dermoptera; family Cynocephalidae; genus Cynocephalus; species Cynocephalus volans. The sequence continues at coordinate 52,928,044 of NC_084470.1, forward strand.
TTCTTTACAATTATTACTCAGAATTTCCATTCAGACATATCAAGGGTTTCTTGTCATATGGGTTCTGGTATTTGGTGGTGTTATATTTTGTTTTTTCATATGTCTAGTATCCCTATGTTGATGCCTAGTCATCTGGTTGTTGCTTCTTCAATTACTCTGGGGGGCTTTTGAGGAGAGAGACTCCCTCCTATAGATTTGTTATATATTGCCCGTTGGGTAGGGTATTTTAGTTTTGTTTCTGGATAGACTCAGTCGTTCTGTGTAGACTCAGTAGTTCTGCGAGATGCTGGCAACTATGTCTGTGGCTGGGGCTGCACACGTGGCCGGGCCCACGCGGGGTGGGGTTGTGTGTGGCTGGATTGCTGGCCTACATGTGCAGGTGGAGCCATATAGGTGGATATGGCAACTGGGACCACGCAGGCAGTTTGATGTTGGGGGCCACGAGAGCTGCTTGATGGCTTTGCCCAGCTGGGCAAGTAGGGCCGCACTGGCCGGCAGGCAGTTGGGGTCATTTAGACAGTGGTGGCCATGCAGGTGGGTGGAAGCCTGGAGCTGCACGGGCACCCAGTGGGTCATGCGGGGGGCGGGGGGCACTGCACAGGATGAACTCCTGTGTGGAGGGAAGGGCTGTGGCTCTGGCACTAGACAATGGCACAGACAACTGTGGTGGGGTGGGGGAGAAGGCTGAGGGTAGGAGGAGGGTTACCACAGAGAAGTACTCATGGTCGAGCAGATTCTTTCTGCTGCAAGGGAGGATTCCTCCTGTCTGATCCTCATTTGAGACGTGGCAGCAGCTGAAGCCACATGCCTTTCTCCTCTACACTTCCCTGCTGGGTTTCATGCTCCACAGGGTCCTCACCAGGCTCCCACTGCCCTCCCATGCTCTCCCACCAATGCTCTCCCCCATACTTAGCTGTCCTTTCCCTGCTCTGGTCCCTCTGTGGGAGGATCATGTTGGGCAACTCTACACTGCCATCTTGTCCCTGAATATTCTTTTTCAATAATCCATTCTTTCCAGATTATGCTTCATAACACTAACAGGTATTATTTAGACTTAAATTTTAATAGATTTTTTAAAATTTGTTTTACCTATACTTTGCCTTAACACTTATTCTCTTAGTCAGCACATCTTGCTCAAGTAAATTATTTTTTAGAAATGTTCATGAAATTCAGATTGAATCCCTGAATATCCAAAAATATCTTTATTTTGTCCTCATAGACAACATAATGACTGTATATAGAAAGTAAAGGTCACACAATCCCATAACATTGTTCCACTGGTTTTCTGTACCTACTAGCCTTTTGTGTTACAAATAAATTAAATGTAAACCTGACTTGCTTTTGTTTATTTATAACCTAGTTTTTGGTTTTCTCTTTCTCTTTGAAATAATAAATTTCACCAGGATATGTCTAAATGTGCATATTTTTTCAATGTTTTGCCTGACAATTGATGAGTCCTCTCATCTAAAGATTTCAGTATTTCTTCAATTCAGGATAAAATTATCTTCTATTATTTTTTTCATGATTGTTTCATTTCTCTTTGCTTTGATCTCTCCTGGAAATTCTATTATGTTTAGCTTAGTACCAGCCAACAGAAATATAATTCAAGAGATAAGTCATTTTAAATTTCCTAGTAGCCACATTCAAAACAAAAAAGAAACGGTGAAATTAATTTTAATATTTTATTTAACCAAATATCTCTAAAATATTATCCTTTAAGAATGTAACATATTTAAAAATTACAGATGAGATACTTTACTTTTTTTTCCCCATAAGGAGTCTTCAACATCTGGTACGTTTTCCACTTGCAGTTCATCTCAATTTGCACTAGCTGCTCTTCAAGTGCTCAGTAGCCACTTGTGGCTGGTGGCTACCATATCAGTATAATATATATTCTGGAACTACCATACTTGCCTTTTTAGTTCTTAATTTTTATTCTCTCTCTTTTTCTTCTGAATCCTAAGGGAATTCATCCAACTAATCTTTAAATTCACTAATTCTGCTTCCTAAAGTATCCATCCTACTTATCTCTGCAATTACTAAATATTTTAATTCAACAGTCATGTTTTCCATATGCAGGGGCTCTTTCTTCATGGCACACTGCTCTGGAGCAATGAATGCCTGCTCTGGTTATCCAGGAGTGCTCTCTAAAATCTTAAGACTTTGTCTTAGACTTTTCTTTAAGTTCCCTCCCATCTCCTACAATCACTCTGTCTCACTAAACACCTTTTGCTCTGAGCCATCAGACGGAATTCCCACTTTAGAGATCCTAATACTCCTCATCTTCCTGGTGATACTGCACTATCTGCCTAATCTTTTAGATGAAAATGCAGTCCATACATCTCTGGTAGCCAGGCTGGGTACCATCAGTGATCATATAGGTCAAAATTCATTTCTTTTAGTCCCAGAAAGGAAAAGTTTAGACTTACTGACGTCTTTACAAGTAGCTCAGAGATCTAACAGTTCGTAGGGAATAGAGATATAATTGTAAGCAAGGGAAATTCAATGAAATTAAACTTATCTCCCATTTATGTCTACCCAGACATCCCAAGGCCAGCTGGGATACTATCCCAGCAATTGGCTACTGCAGTAGTCAGCACAGACATGGAAAATTTTCCATCACTGCAGAAAGTTCTATTGGACAGTATGTGGCTAGACAATTCCTCTTAAAGTTCCAAATAACACACCACCAGTTTCAGCTCTACAAAATCTCCTCTCCTTACCTCTCTTTTCCTTTCTTTAGGAGTTCTTGCCCTTCCCCCTAAAAGCTTTGGTTCTTTTCATCTATTTTGACTCTTGAGCACCCCCCCCAAAGGATAAAAATCTGTCACCAATTAAGTGTAATACACATCAACAGGATTGGTAGAAAGTAATTTTTAGTATTAAAAGACACTCATATAGGCAGTACAATGATAGCATTCACTTCACAGGACTTGGAATTACTGGTTAACCAAATAACAAAGGCTTCCCAGTAGCAGTATCTGAAAAAAATAACTGATATTAGGAAACATTTTTAGTGCATGCACAGCCATTAAATACTAGGATCAGTTGTCAAGAAATAATTGACAACTGGTAAGGATGAAAACACTAAGTTCAAGGTGAAAAGCTAAGAGAATTTTAATTTGAATTATTAGCTATACTTTAAGAAGAAAATACATTAGTTATAATATTTGGGGGAGACTATGAGAAAACTAACAATAAAACAAGCCCTATCCAAAAATAAATGAAGTAGTGATAAGTGGAGTTCACAAGCCTTGCAACCCTGCCTTTAAACCACCTTTAATAACAGACTATGATATAAATGAGCTGCTGTGTTTCAGCTTAAAGGTCTGTTGAGGTTATTGTTTTATAACAATTGCCATAATTCCACAAAGAAAAATTAAGTAAAGGTCAATGAAAGCTGCATATTCTAAATCACAAAATCAAGAACAATCTTTTTTTGGCATACATAACATTTGAGTAATAAAAAGAAATTACCTCGATAACAGGTGTATTCTCCTGGAGTTCAGTTGTGTGTGAGGCCAGTAAACCAATCACCCTAGCAACCTTGGCCCGTCTGTAAATGGAGAGAAAATAGGGTCTGAAGAGAGAAATCAGAAAGCAAGGAAACCAACCCCAGCTAGTCACATTACACGATGATGAGCATCAGATATAAGAATGTGAAATAAAAATTGAGTGTGATAGGGCAGGCACACACTCCCCCACGTATTTAACCAGAGAAACTCTCCCTCGTGTACATGGGGACATATGAACAAAAATGTCCTCTGCAAGACTGTAATAGTGACAAAATTTAAAGAAGTTATGGTTAAATAGTACAATGGAGAGTAAAATCTTAAAAGGCCTTACCTAGGGAGAAGAGAGAAATAGTAATTAATCCTCTTTTATCCCTGAGTGCAGAGGCATTTGGTAAAAGGTCTCTGTTCTACTTGTGAGTAGACTAACGAGTACATAAACAGTAAATAATGTCAGAACAGTTAAACATATATGCATACATTCACTTTAATTGAAATTTTTACAATAAAAAATTTTACAAATATTGCTCTATTTTAATAAACACTAATTAGTTTTAATGAGAGGTTTCCTTGGTATCCAGCAGAAAACAAAGTTGATATATTTCTAAATAACACTTCAGTGTGGTTTAAAAAAGTATTTCATACATAAAATTACCTTTGATAAGTTTTCTTAATGGAAAAAAAAAATGGTGAGTTGATGAGAACCAAACTCTTATGTAGTGATTGATGCTCACTTGTTTTCTGGGCTAATCAGTTTGTACATTAGCTAGAGAGCCTCTATTTTTCAGGTTCTTAAAACAAACCTATGCAGGACCCATGGAGGGGAATAAATCACACTCAGAAAAGTACCACAAGGAAAATGTGTTGTCATAACTCTAACACACAGAAATCATTTTATGGATTTCAACACTTCTTGAATTACCTATTTGAATCTCTTAACATATACTGATTTAAAATGTCCTAGGCAGTTGTATGATTAGCAACCCACAACTGAATAAAAAGATTACACTTTAAAAGTGATCACTCTGAAAAATATTTGGTAGGATATTGTACCAAGAGTTGCAAGAAAAAGCTTCCAGTCACAGCTTTGTAACTGACCAGCTTCAAGACCACAGCCAAATCAATTATGCTTCCATTTCCACATGTGCAGTTTAAAATGGCAGCTGAAAAAAAGTTTAAGTTTTTTCACAATTGTTGAACAAATGCTCACAATCAAAAGCTCACTAATGAATTAAAAGATATGAAACACAAAACTTATCTCTTTTCAAAGAAAAGCTCAAAATACTTAGAAAACACTGATCTACAGTAGTAGTAGGCATCTATAATCAACAATCATTTATTGTATATTCTCAATTGTCTAGAAGAGAGCTCAAATGCTCTTATCACAAAGAAATGATAAATTTCAACATCACAGAATGTAAAAAAAATTAATAAACTTTAAAAACTAAAAAGAAACAATAAATTTTTGCAATGATAAATATGCTAATTATCGTGATTTGACTTTTAAATTTTTTTAATCAAAAAGTATTGATTATGCATACAAATATGTACAGAGAATGGGGTACAGAGTTATATTTCAATACAAGTATACAATATACAAAATCATTCTTCAAACTACAAAATTAAATACTGGTTGCTAAATTTATTCAACTAAAATTTAAACGTTATCAATATGCTAATTAAATATTTTCCCCAATCTCACCATAAACAATTTCTATTAAAACATGCTACCTAAAAACCCTCATACTTTTAAATTACAAACTATTTAAAGTAACAATAACAATAGTCCTCAATTTGTGCCAAAAAATTTAATACAATTATACCCTATACACAGTGCCCTTGGAAGACTAATTCCTTCTCAGAGCTCAGGTTTTTTTCTTCAGTGTCACCACTCCAGGTGGTCCCAATGACTCAGTACACTATATTTGAGAACTGTCCCTTTCTCCATGACAGCACCTAAGGCAGCACTGCCCAACAAACTTTCGTGTGATGACAAAAATGTTTCATGTCTTTGTTCAATAGTGTATCCACTAGTCACGATGACTATGCAGCACATAAAATATGACTGGAGCAAGTGAGGAACTAAATATTGATTTTTTAAAAATTTGAATCAATTTTAAATTTAAATTTAAATAACTTCATGTGGTTAGTGGCTACCATATTAGAACAAATGTAAAATTCTGTAGTTACTTATTTGATGTTAATTTTTTTATTATCTGTCTTCTCCCACCAGCACATAAGGTCCATGAAGCACCTAGACAGTGCTTGGAGTTAAGGAGGCCCTCCATAAATGTTTGTTGAATAAATAAAATATCTACATCAAAAACAAAGTAATAAACACATGAGTAGAAAAGAAATGGATAAAAATATGGCTGCACAAGGCAAACAAAATCGAAGCAGGATTTCCAATGTAAATCTCAAAGGAGAACTCAACTAAAAGCATTAAATGAGAAAAAGATCCCTTTTAAACTAAAAATGGTATGACCTACAAAAGATATAAGGTGTGAATCTTTATACACCAAATAACAAAGCACAAAAAGTAAACCAAACAGTGGTGGGAAACTTCAATGTACTTCTCTCCCGAGCACATCAAAAAGGCAACAATGAATACATACATACATAAATACATTAAAGCATCCATAATAAAACTAGCAATGTCAAAGTAACAGCTGTATACATCAACTCTGTACCCTACAATGATCACACTTCCTCAGTGGGAGGCTGTACAAGATGATGTTTATGCCTCTGGAATCAGACGTCCTGGGCCTAGTCTTGGACCCATGGTAGAGGGTGGAGGGGTTTAGTACCCTGGGGTAAGTACTCATCCTTCATATACCTCGTTCCTGGTTACCTCATATATACATCATACCTTGATGTATATACCTCATCAAGTTCTTAGCATCAAAGGAGATAATCCATGTATAGAAATTACCATGGTGTCCAACAATTATGTGCTGAATAGGTCAGCTATTACCACCGTATTAATTAATTGACTACTCCATGGCATACCTTAAAAGATGTTTTTATACCAGACCACAAAGATAAATGCATAAAATTCCCAAAGGCAGAAATTATATAGACCTCATCATTATTATTACTACATATTATTCATAATATAAACTAAGAACCAAAGATATTACATATTATTACATACTATTCATAATATAAACTAAGAACCAAAGATCACCAGGCATTTGAGGAATAAACAGCATTAAAAAGCAGGACCATGATGAAAGAGAAGTGACCTATAGCTTCAAGAGGTAAGAACACACAATTCTTATAATCCTAACGTTTAACCTAAAATATTAATTATAATATTTAATCCTAAATTCTGTCGCAAGAAGATAATTTTTATAATCCTAACATTTACCCTCAAATGCAAAAGTATATTATACAACAAAAGTAGGCAGCTAGGAAAAAGGACCAATCAGAAAACAAGAAAATGAACAAAAACTTTCAAATGTGATTGCTGAAATAAAAAAATTAACTGGAGATTCTAAATAATAAAATGAGCAGGGACAAACACCAAGCTTGAGCTCAAAGATAAAGTCAGGGAAGAGCCACAAAAAAAGAAAGTTTGGCAGTTCTTCAAAAAGTTGAATACAGCGTTATCATATGTCCACACAAAATCTTGTAGATGGATGTTCATAGCAGCATTATTTGTAATAGCCAAAAGCAGAAACAACCCAAAAGTCCATCCAGAATGGATAAACAAAATGTGGTGTATGCATACAGTGGAATATCATTCAGCCATAAAAAGAATGAAGTACTGATACATGCTACAATATGGATGAACACTGAAAACATTATGCTAAATGACAGAAGCTAGACACAATAGGCCTCATACTATGATTCCATTTATATAAAACGTCCAGAATAGGGAAATCAATATACAGAAAGTAGATTAGTGGCTGCCAGGGACTAGGGGGAAGAAGAATAGATATAGGGTTTCGTTGAGTGATGAAAATGTACAAAAATTAGATAGTGGTTATGGTTAAAAAGTATGTAGTTCAGTTGGTTTTAAAGGTAAATTTTATGGTGTGTGAATTATATATCAATAAAAAAGAGAAAGAGAGAGCAAAACAAAATTTGAAAGAAGAGTCAGTCACAAAATCCCACACCCATCCTACAGGAGTTTAAAGAGCAGAAAAAGAACAAAATAGAAAGGAAGAAATTATAAAGAATTAATAGAAACCTAGAAAAGGTTAAAGAATTTAACAGAGCAACTGCTGAAACAAATTAGTAAAAAGACATTCCTATACACATTCTAGTAAAATTTCACAGGCCTGGAATAAAAAGAAAAGCTCATACAATGAAAAGCAAAATCAAACAAACATGCAAGAGGAAGAAAAAGAGATTGGCTTCACCTAAAAAGTGAAAAAATAAAAAACAAAAAAAAATTTTATAACAGTACTTGGAAAGGATTAAGAAATGTTTGTTTTAAAATGTCAGCAGGGGGCACCCCACTCAAGAATATAATTTAAGCTTTAAATAAAAGTATTTAAATGAAGATTTCATTGGTTTCTTTTTAATGAGCATACTACAAACCTTCTCAAAGTATCAAATCTTCAACCATTACCTAAAAATCCTATTTTTAACACCAGATTTTACTTAGGGAGACTAACATTAGAAGCTGCATTAAGAGTAATAACCCAAAAAAGTATTTGGTGAACTCCTATGGTTTCCCCCAAATTTCACCAGCATGGTAGAATAATTGCTATCATACCACTACCATAATTCACAAAATCCCTTCACCCCTATTTTTTCATGTACTTCTAATAATCATATGAGATAAGCAATCTTATAAGCAACCTTGATAATAACTACAACTTACATACCCTCCTCCAGGTATATTAAGCAGCCATTAAGAACCAGGCACTGTATAAGGCACTTCATATATTTCTCTCATTCAAATTTTAATTATTAACAAAAATTTAGAAGTAGTTACACTATCCCCATTTTACACATGAGGAAACAGGCTCAGCAGTTAAAGCAATTTGCCCAGGGGGTATATCTGCATTCCACATCCAGGTCTGTCTGAATCCTAAACCTATGCCATTTCCTTATCCCACACAGACTTCAGGAACTGGAGATTCAGAAAAAGGTAATTATTTGGCCCAGTCGAGTTGGCAACCAGAGCCCAGCACCTCCTAACTCTTGATCTAATGTGCTTTTCACAGTTTATAGATCATAATCTCATTAGATTATAAATAACATCATAGGGAAGTTACATGCTATGTGAGGGAAAGATACAGATGGCAGAGAAAACTCCTAGAAAGTATAACTAAATAAAAATGTGGGGATGGCCGACCCTGTGGCGCACTTGGGAGAGTGCGGCGCTGGGAGCGCAGCAGCACTCCCGGTCGCGGGTTTGGATGCAGCCGGTCACAAAAAAGACAGAAACAAACAAACAAACAAACAAATAAAAATGTGGGGATCAGAGTTAAAGTATTTCGAATGAATACATAAAAGAGTAGCAGTCGATAAAGTTTCCAGAAGTAGTGCAGATAATCCCGGAATTGTATTTATAATATTAGGATAAGAGCTATTTTTAAGTCTTCTTTTTAAATTTACAATCGGGATGCCTATAGAAATTGCATATGAGTCAGAGTTGTCACTACTTCAGAATAATGTATGATAATTATTTAGGACTCTGTACTTTTGATCAGTAGGTATACTGAACTTACTTAATAAAATCACGAAGAATATTTTTAAAATATAAATGTTACTTACATATCCCAGTTTGGAGCTATTCGCAAATGCTGAATTAGCAACTGGAACTAGAACAAAAAATTCAAATGTACATTTAACCCATGAAACAACACAGAAAGTGACAGCTACATCAGACCTTTATACAACTGAGGTGTAAATTATGCACCAAGGAGATAATTATTTACAAACATACAAAAGCACTGAGTATATGAATAAGATAGAAATAAAAAATAAAAACAGTACTTCTGGTTTCTCCTACCACTTTATATTCCCTAAATGTTCACCCCCACCCAAAAGACACACACCAACCACCAGAAAAAGTAACCTTAATACTATCCTGGAAGCAAATGAGGGCCCACTATTAAAAAAAAAAAAAAAAAAAAAAAAAAAACCACCTCCAAACCACTGTAATTCCTTTCTGGGAATGACTTCATAAGCTCTGACAGATTCTGAGGGGTTTACCAATGAACCAAGATAGTCGAAAAAGTAATATTCCCAGAGGGAACAAAAAAAAAGTCTTAGAGATTCATGTCTCCCTTCAACATCACATGAGATCCAGTTGATCCAGTTGATCCAGTAAGGGAGCTTCCTATTCCACATGTTCATTTCAGTCACTGATGAAAAGGTCTGTCTTATGACTTCAGATATGAAAAATACTTACAGTTATTACAAGTTAGCATAAAATGCAAACCTGAGTCATCACAAAAGAAAAAGTTCAAAATTGCCATCTACTTTACTACCTGTAGACCTAAGGATTAAACAGAGAAAAATTTTCATAAACCTATAATCTTGATAAGTCACTTTTTTCATTGTGATTAAGTCAAGGAAGTATTTTATCACTGGCTTTAATCTCCACAGAAATACAAACGTTAAGTGCATAAGGCACGTTGTGCAGGGACTCTAGAACAGGGTTTTACATCACACCTACCAGGGGAGAATGGAGGAGCCTGGTGGCTACCTCCTTGTGGCCAGCTACCACGCATAAATAGCAAAGGAGATTCAACTTGGCTCGGGAGGCTCCTGTGCTCTTCTCAGTGGAGTCAATCTGTGAGCACACTTGTTGCAAAAAGTCATTCCAATCTCGGTCTTTCAGAAATAATAATTTATCCACTACAGAGGAAGAAAATAGTAAAAGTGTGTATAGGATGAAAAAGGATTGTTGAAAACGTGAGAAATAAACAGTTTCAGTAGCTAAAGAACAAAGAAAATTGTAATATTACACTGTGAAAACCAAAAATACTCCAAAATGACACTATATTTATTTGTCCTTCTATATTCCTCATTTCTTTCTACCTATGGAGACTTTTTTAACTACTTCAATGGAAAAACTATGCTTAAAAAAAGAAGGCAGGGCTGAGCTAGCGCAGCGCGGCGACGCTCCCGCCACCGCGGGTTCGGATCCTATATACGGATGACCGGTGCACTCCCTGGCTGAGCGCCGGTCACGGGAAAAAAAAAAAAAAAAAAAAAAAAAAAAAGAAGGCAGATGCCTGAGACCTAAAATACAACAAAATGCAAAGTTAAATAAAATTATACTAAAAGAAAACAAGATAATCTTTGTATAAATAAATCAACCCAGCTCTAAAATATTGAAAAGCCACAAATTCTACAGTTGTTAACAAGGTACAGTGAAATTACTGTTAAACATATAGAGGTTAACATGATAACTGAAATCACTTGGAATTCATACCTCCAGCTCCCTATACAAACAAAAAGCAAAAACTAGGAAATGAGATGCCATCTAAAATTAACATATTTTTAGGCTGGCCAGTTGGCTCAGTTGGTTAGAGCACAGCTTTGTGACACCAAAGTCAGGGGTTCAGATCCTCATACCAGACACGCACCAAAAAAATATATTTTTAGATGATCTCTAAACAAAATAAATTGTAAAAAATTCCTAAATAACTCAAAGGGGAAAAGGAAAAGCAGTATTTCCAGATAATAATTCTCTAGTTTTTCATAAATAATGGTTGTAAATATTAATAATATTTTTCTTCTTTCTGACCTTTCATATACATCCTTCTATAAGGTTTCTTTTTTGTTTTTATCAGTAATTAAGCTGACCTATATAAGCCATTAGTCAGTTTATTTAAATTTGAATATATTCTTTTTTTTTTTTTTTTGTCGTTTTTTCGTGACCGGCACTCAGCCAGTGAGTGCACTGGTCAGTCCTATATAGGATCCGAACCCGCGGCGGGAGCGTTGCCGCGCTCCCAGCGCAGCACTCTACCAAGTGCAGCACTCTACCAAGTGCGCCACGGGCTCGGCCCTGAATATATTCTATTTTGAATGTACTTCAAATCATAGATTCTACTCTAGCCATGATGAAGAATTTTCTCCAAATCTAGTTTAACAGCTTGAAATATAACTTGTCAAACAAAAAAAATCAATTTAAGGTATGTAAACATTTCTGATGTTCTAATTAAGATTTTCATTATCTGAAAGGAAACATAATAACCATTCTTTAAGGATCTCCATTCCCACACCATCCCGACAAAAGTGAACTATTTATTCATGGTCTCAGCTGTCAAGCAGAATCCCAGTTCTTCACTGTGGTTCCCAACACTGTGCACCCACGACATCATCGTAATGGTAGAAATTCAACTAACTCTACAAGGGAAATGACAGGAGAAGAATCCTCAGCCAACATGAAAACTCACCCAGCTCTACAGGAACTTCCCTACCCTCAAGAATATAGGGCAGACCAGAATTAGCTGAGAAATATCAAAGTCTAGCACAAACAGATTACAGATTGTTTACAATTTGCATAACACTGGCCCAAGAATACAGCCAATTGGCAAAAAAGTAGGAATTTAGTTATTAAATACAAATATTCCATTTGCAAATAAACTTAATATTTGTATCTTCATACAAAGAGTCTGCATGTTTGATAAGCCGTTTATGATCCTACCTGAATGTGCTGGTAGGTGTAATATTTTTGGATCAAATCTAATTGGTGGTTGTTTCATTATCTGTGGTTAAAAAAAACAAAACAAAAAACTTTTGAGATGCTTTTTGAGACATATCTGTCTCTTGATATGTCCCCTATATCAGATTATAAATCAATGAAGACAAAAAAGAATGCTGTAAAATTTAATTGTCACCAAAAGTGTAAGAATTCAACAGTGTTCTTTATGATTAAAATATACAAATATAGATAATTTATTTTTTAAAATCATTTCAATTGATATCTGCAATAAAATAAAGCTTCACAGAAAAGATTCACCTATCTTGATTTAGTCTTTAGCTAACTTACCTCTAGGTTAGAAATTTAGTCATTCAACAGATATTTATTGGGTACCTGCCAGGATGAAGCACAGTGGTGCTAAGGGCTAAGGAGGGACACAAAGATGTAAAAGCCATGATCAGAGAGCTGATACTATGGTTGGAAAGATGAGACAAAGATTTGTTAAATCAATAAAACATAAAATATTTAAGTAACAATTCAAACCAGGCAGGACATAATTAGGGACAAAACATTTCAAAGAGAAATTCTTAACAAAACAATAATTTAGAGAATACAGCAAGCACTTTAGGCTGATGGGGTCAGGACTGGGTTTATAGAAGACGTGGAAGGTGGGCTGAGGTCTTGAAGGATGGTTAAGACTTGATGGTTGTACTAGAGAAAACACCATCATTCCAGCAAACTGGAACAGCATGGATAGGAAAGTTCACAATTTATCTGAGGAAAGTGAAAACACCACGTAGTTGGATCCATGATTTTTGAACATCTTGAGACTTTCAATTAAAAATTCAACCACCATTTCTATGACTAACTTCTCCAAAATCTCTATATAGCTTTTTTTAAATCTTTACTGGTAGAATTCTTGCCAAAAATGCATAATCGCATTCTAATCTAATAATCTAAATCTCATAATCTAACTTCATTCTGATCATTAGAAACCTTCAGACGAATCCAAACTGAGGGACATTCTACAAAATACCTGACCAGTTACTCTTCAAAGTATCAAGGCCATGAAAAAAAAGGAAAGACTGAGAAATTCCCACAAGACCATGAAAGAAAAGGGCAGACTATAGGAGACTACAGAGGCATAACAACTAACAGTAATGCAGGATCCTGGAACAAAAAAAAAAACATTAGTGGTACAACTGGTAAAAATCAAATAAGTTTAGTAGTTCAGTTAATAGCACTGTATCATCCATGTTAATTCCTAAATTTTGCTAACTGTACTATGATCCTATAAGATGTTAACATTAGGAGAAGCTGGGTAAAGGTATACAGGAACCCTCTATTTTTGAATCTTTTCTCTAAGTCTAAAAGAGTAGTTTAAAATAAAATATTAAAAAAAAACAAAAGTGTCTACCGACTAGGGTTTCCCAGAAACTACTAAGTATGGTTATAAGAGGAAAATACAAAGAAAGAAATACAAAGAAAAGAAATACAAAGAGAATATGGTCAAAAGATATCACAAATTGTTCTACAAAGTCTTCTGTGAAAATGCCCCACAACCCATCAAATTTAGCATAATATACAGTTACTGTGCCAGACCTCTGAACTCATAAAAAGAATTCGCTCCACTATGAAAAACAGCTAAATAATCTACATGAAATGCTGTCATCTAGAAAACAAATATGAATCCAAGAACCCATTTGATCTAAACCATAGTAACGTTCTCCAAGTAGATAAGAAGAAACAAGGAATTAATACAGAAAAAGACGATCCTTTTTTTAAAAAAAGGAAACAGGAAAACTGAAACACAGGCTAGGTAGTGGGATGTGAATGTGTTGGGGGCTGAAAATCAAGAGAAGGGACTAAGAAATTAATTTTTATTAAAGGTGAGTATTGATCATCCCTTAGTACTATATTACATTCCAAAAGACAGGAAGCAACAAAACACACTAGATTAGAAGTGCTTTGTGATCCAAGACTCCCCACGCTCCCACGGTGTCTCCCTACCATCTACCAAGCAGTCTTAACAACCTATGAGAGAGTAGGGTCTCTGTGTGATCTGCCTGCCCACCCAACCCAGGCTGGTGAGCAGAGCTGACATCTGCCTTAATTATACATCAGGGATTAGACTATTTGGAGGGATTTGCATAAGTATGTGTGGAGAAATGAAGGGACTGAGAGCTAAGTTCTGAGGGCCAGAAGTCAGCAGCCACCCCTTGGTGCATGAAAAGTGCAGTAATGAGAGGCACAGTAGACGTGTCAAAAACAGGAGAAAGCTCACCACACTCCAGTGAAGTGGAACTGAAGGAAGAGGAGAAGGTTGGAGAAAGGGTGGAAGCTGGAAATGCAGACATGTGGCATAAATGAAATAGAAGAAGACAACAAGAGGAACAGGAAAGAGAAGAAGGAAAAGAATATTCTGAATGAAATTTTCACACAGGTTTCAGACCTCAGTAAAGTCTAACAGCCCTCCACTGTTACAGTATCTTTCTGCACCTTTGGATTGTCGATAATGGGGGTGATGACAAGATCTGAGTCTGTGTAGATAAGCTCTCTCATCTGGGATTCCAGGTCTTGCTGACTCAGGTGTCCACTTGTGATCTGAAACAAAAACAAAAATTGCAATTTGTTTCTGTGACACATGAAAAAAACATACCTGAAAGAAAATAAGTTAATTGCTCATGTTTACCACTAAGATTGGTTAGGACTAGAAAACAGATCTTTACAGTTTGATGTTCTAAAATGTGATAAGGCGGTTTTTCAAGATGACAGTGGCTGCGGCGGTTGGCGCAGAGTAGCTGAGGTGGAAAAGGCGGCCACTGGGCCTTAGGCAGCCGGGAAACTTGTGGACCTTCCTCTTGCAGTCTCTTAAGGGAGGACCGCTGCTGCTGGCCGGTCGTGGGGGATGACCGCCACTTTCCCCTTGGCAGGAGAGGCTGCCTCGTTTACAGGCAACAGCTTTGAAGTATGGAGCAGGAAAAGAACTGTTTCTTAGCTGCAAAAGCGAGTCTCTAAACAGGGAACACGGCACCAGGGCTGCTGTGGATGCAGCCAGGATCCCAGAGGCCGGGGCCGCACTGAAGGCGGCCAGCTGCCCTATTCATGATTCGAGGTTTCAGGCCGCCATAAAAGAAGATTCCTGGGAGCGCCTGAGCCGCACCGCGGGACCGAGCGAGCAGCCCGAGGCGGCAGGGGGCCGAAAATGGGGAAGGCGACAAACCAGAGGCAGAGAGGGAGCGCCCGACCTGGCAGAGCCCTGTGAGTGACCCCCGACCCGGCAGTGCTCGGGGGGCTGACGCGCGCCCGGCTTCCCCCTGCATCACCGGGCCACTCACTGCCCCCCGGGGCTGCCTCCATTTTCTCAGGTGGTGGCAGCTCCGGCCCAGCTCAGCCAAGCCTGTCCTCCTCGCCTGGCTCGGCTCTTCACTGAGCCTTCCCACTTGCTTGCCCTGACGCAGGGCTTCCCGGGGCCTGGGGGCTGGCCTCCCCTCCCACTCCCTCCGCGGTTCTCTGGTGGGGCTGGTGGCGTGGGGCGTCCCCGGTAAGCATGGGGAGGGCAAGGAAGTACGGGTGGGGCCGACTGTCACTCCACTGCACCCTCGGCTCCAGCCCCCGGTAAACTTCCTGTTACTGGGAGGCAGATACCATTTCTGCGGCCACCAGTTCGGAAAAACGCCTAACCGATTTCTGGTTAGGAATAGTGTGGTTGGAGAGTCCTCAAGTCCGCCTGAACCTGCCAGAGAGCTGACTGCGGGCGGGCACCGGACTCGGTCCACGCCGGGGGGATGCAAGGGTGAACCGTGTGCTGCAGGCTCCTCCCCCGAGGGGCTCACGCTCTGGTGTGGGAGATAAGACAAGTACACAAATAACCGCGATACCAGGAGGAAGGTGATAAGTCCCGAGAAAGATCAACACAGTGCTACAAAGGCACACAGAGCGACCAGTCGTCTGTGCCTAGCAGAAACCTGGTAGACTTCCTGGGCGAGACGGTGCCAAGCAGGGTCTTGAAGGCCCAGCTGATAGACGAGGGTTGCAGAAGACACGTCCCAGGCCAGCCCAGTGTGCTCAGAGCGGGGAGACGTCCAGCTAGGGAGGCGGAGACTCGACAGAAACCACACACCCTGTGGGGTCGCCACTGAACAATCCAACAGCCCGGGCCAGAGCACACGGAACAGGGAGAAGTACTGCACGGGAAGTGAAAGCTCAGCAGAGATCACAAACCCTGTGGTACGTGATCCACCAGCCCAGCAGAGTCCAAGCTGACCAAACAGGTAGCTCCCCGGAGAGGCCCAAGACCTGAGGCAACGATACACACAAGGCACTAGAGGCCAACTGAGCAGTCACGGAGGTAGCCATACCAAATTGGCAACCACAGCAACATCTTAGTTAGTCATTAATCTCAAACCGGTGGACTGTGAAACCCCCTGCCACAATGAATAAACATCAAAAAAAAGATACCAGAAATACAAAAAATCAAGAAAGTACACCACCAAAAGTTAATAAATCTCAAACTCTAGATCCTATAGAACAAGAAGCCCTTGAAATGACTGACAAGGAATTTCGAGTGATAATTCTAAGGAAACTGAATGAGATACATGAAAACTCAGCTAGACATCATGATGAAATGAGGAAAAGTATATAGGACCTGAAAGAGGTAATGTACAAGGAAATCAATGTCCTGAAAAACAATGTAGCAGAACTTGCTGAACTGAAGAAGTTATTCAGTGAAATAAAAAAAAAAAACGGAGAGTTTAACCAGCCAGCGTGTCAAAGTTGAAGAGAGAACCTCTGAAATTGAAGATGGGCTGTTTGAAATAACACAAGCAGACAAAAAGAAAGAAAAAAGAAACAAGGACATTGAAGAAAATCTGAGAGAGATATCAGACAACCTTAAGCGCTCAAATATCCGAGTCATGGGTATTCCAGAAGGGGAGGAAAATGGAGATTCCATTGAAAACATATTCAACAAAATAGTGGGAGAAAACTTCCCAGGTAGAGGAAAAATCACAGATCTTCAAATCCAGGAATCTCAACGATCTCCAAACGTATTCAACCCAAAAAGACCTTCTCCAAGACATGTTATAGTCAAATTGGCAAAACTCAGAGACAAAGAGAGAATCTTAAAAGCTGCAAGAGAGAAGCATCAAACACCTATAAGGGAGCCCCAGTCAGGCTAACATCAGACTTTTCATCACAAACCCTAAAAGCTAGAAAGGAATGGGATGATATATTCAAAATACTAAAAGACAAAGATTGCCAGCCAAGAATACTCTACCCTGCAAGGCTATCCTTCCGAAATGAAGGGCAAATAGTATATTTCTCAGACAAACAAAAACTGCAGGAGTTCACTACCACATGACCACCCTTACAAGAAATCCTCAAGGGAGTACTGGGTTTGGTTCCTGAAAAATAACTACCACTGCCATAAAAACCCAAGAAAAATCAAAACCCACTAGTATAATAAAAATGGCATTCATGAAGAGAAAACAAGCAAACAAAAACGCTATCTACAACCTAAGGAACCAACAAACACAGAAACCAAACACTAACTCAGAAAGCAAGGAACAAAAGACACCTAAGACAACCAAACAACCGATAAAATGCTAGGAATAAATCAACACCTTTCAATAACAACTCTTAATGTAAAAGGCTTAAATTCCCCAATCAAAAGACACAGACTGGCTGACTGGATCAAAAAGGAGGACCCAACTATATGCTGCCTACAAGGGACCCCCCTCACCCATAAAGATTCACATAGACTAAGAGTAAAAGGATGGAAAAAGATTTACCATGCAAACAGAAAAGAAAAACGAGCTGGAGTAGCTATTCTTATATCTGACAAAATAGACTTTAAACTAAAAACCATAAAAAGAGACAATGAGGGACACTACTTAACGATAAAAGGACTGATCCATCAAGAAGACATAACAATCATAAATATGTACGCACCCAATGTTGGAGCAGCCAGATTTATAAAACAAACTCTATTAGATCTAAAGAAGGAAATAGACACTAATACCATAATAGCAGGGGACCTGAACACCCCACTGTCAATATTAGACAGATCATCTAGGCAAAGAATCAGTAGAGAAACACAAGATCTAAACAATACTCTAGACCAAATGGAATTGGCAGATATCTACAGAACAGTCCATCCAACAACCTCAGAATATTCATTCTTCTCATCAGCACATGGATCATTCTCTAGGATAGATCACATATTAGGTCACAAATCAAGTCTCAATAAATTCAAAAAAATTGGAATTATCCCATGTATCTTCTCAGACCACAATGATTAAAACTAGAAATTAATAACAAACGAAACTCTGGAAACTATACAAACACATGGAAATTAAACAGCATTCTACTTAATGACATATGGGTCCAAGAAGAAATCAAGCAGGAAATCAAAAAATTTATTGAAACTAATGAAAATAATGATACATCATACCAAAAGCTTTGGGATACTGCAAAAGCAGTATTAAGGGCAAAATTTATTGCATTAAATGCTCACCTCAGAAGAATGGAAAGATGGCAAGTGAACAACCTAACAGTTCACCTTAAAGAACTAGAAAAACAAGAACAATCCAAACCTGAAGTTAGCAGAAGGAAAGAAATCATTAAGATCAGAGCAGAACTGAATGAAATTGAAACCCAAAAAACAATTCAAAAGATCAATGAATCAAAAAGTTGGTTTTTTGAAAAGATAAATAAAATTGACAAACCATTAGCATGGCTAACAAAAAAAAGAAGAGAGAAGACTCAAATAATAAAAATTAGAAATGAAAAAGGCGATATTACAACTGATTCATCTGAAATACAAGGAATCATTTGAGACTACTATAAACAATTATAAGCCAACAAATTTGAAAATCTGGGGGAAATGGATAAATTTCTGGACACACACAAGCTCCCAAAACTGAACCGTGAAGACGTAGAAAATTTGAACAGACCAATAACAATAAAGGAGATTGAAGCTGTTATCAGAAGGCTCCCAACAAAGAAAAGCCCAGGACCAGATGGATTCACAGCAGAATTTTACCAAACATTCAAAGAGGAATTGACACCGATTCTTTACAAACTATTCCAAAAGATTGAAACGGACGCAACTCTCCCAAACTCATTCTATGAAGCAAACATCATCCTGATACCAAAACCAAGTAAAGATATAACCAAAAAGGAAAACTACAGGCCGATATCCTTGATGAATATAGATGCAAAAATCCTCACTACAATACTAGCAAACAGAATACAGCAACACATACGTAAAATTATTCACCACGATCAAGTGGGATTCATCCCAGGGATGCAAAGTTGGTTCAACATACGCAAATCAATAAATGTGATACACCATATTAATAAACTCAAACACAAGGACCATATGATCATTTCTATAGATGCTGAAAAAGCATTTGATAAAGTTCAGCACTCATTCATGACAAAGACCCTCTATAAGTTAGGTATAGAGGGAAAGTATTTTAACATAATTAAAGCCATATATGCCAAACCCACTGCCAATATCATCCTGAATGGGCAAAAGCTGAAAGCTTTTCCTTTAAGAACAGGAACTAGACAAGGATGCCCACTCTCACCACTCCTATTCAACATAGTGTTGGAAGTACTAGCCAGAGCAGTCAGAGAAGAGAAGGAAATAAAGGGCATCCAGATTGGAAAAGATGAAGTCAAACTGTCCCTGTTTGCAGATGACATGATCCTATATATTGAACAGCCTAAAACCTCTACAAAAAAACTGCTGGAATTGATAAATGATTTCAGCACAGTAGCAGGATACAAAATCAACACACAAAAATCAGTAGCATTTATTTTCTCCAATAGTGAACATGCAGAACGAGAAATCAAGAAAGCCTGCCCATTTACAATAACCACCAAAAAAATAAAATACTTAGGAATTGAGTTAACCAAGGAGGTGAAAAATCTCTATAATGAGAACTACAAACCATTGCTGAGAGAAATTAGAGAGGATACAAGAAGATGGAAAGATATCCCATGCTCTTGGATTGGAAGAATCAACATAGTGAAAATGTCCATACTACCCAAAGTGATATACAAATTCAATGCAATCCCCATCAAAATTCCAAAGACATTTTTCTCAGAAATGGAAAAAACTATCCAGACATTTATATGGAACAATAAAAGACCACGCATAGCCAAAGCAATGCTGAGCAAAAAACATAAAGCTGGAGGCATAACACTACCTGACTTTAAGCTATACTACAAAGCTATAATAACCAAAACAGTATGGTACTGGCATAAAAACAGACACACTGATCAATGGAATAGAATAGAGAATCCAGAAATCAACCCACACACTTACTTCCATCTGATCTTTGACAAAGGCACCAAGCCTATTCACTGGGAAAGAGACAAATGGTGCTGGGATAACTGGATATCCATATCCAGGAGAATGAAACTAGATCCATACCTCTCACTGTATACTAAAATCAACTCAAAATGGATTAAGGATTTAAATATACACCCTGAGACAATAAAACTTCTTAAAGAAAACATAAGAGAAACACTTCAGGAAATAGGACTGGGCACAGACTTCATGAATACGACCCCAAAAACATGGGCAACCAAAGGAAAAATAAACAAATGGGATTTATCAAACTAAAAAGCTTCTGCACAGCAAAAGAAACAATTAACAGAGTTAAAAGACAACCAACAGAGTGGGAGAAAATATTTGCAAAATATACATCTGACAAAGGATTAATATCCAGAATATATAAGGAACTCAAACAACTTTACGAGAAGAAAAGAAGCAACCCAATTAAAAAATGGGCAAAAGAGCTAAGTAGGCATTTCTCTAAGGAAGATATCCAAATGGCCAACAGACATATGAAAAAATGCTCAACATCACTCAGCATACAGGAAATGCAAATCAAAACCACACTGAGATACCATCTAACCCCAGTTAGGATGGCTAAAATCCAAAAGACTCTGAACGATAAATGCTGGCGAGGTTGCGGAGAAAAAGGAACTCTCATACATTGTTGGTGGGACTGCAAAATGGTGCAGCCTTTATGGAAGATGGTATGGAGGTTCCTCAAACAATTGCAGATAGATCTGCCATATGACCCAGCTATCCCACTGCTGGGAATATACCCAGAGGAATGGAAATCATCAAGTCGAAGGTATACCTGTTCCCCAATGTTCATCGCAGCACTCTTTACAATAGCCAAGAGTTGGAACCAGCCCAAATGTCCATCATCAGATGAGTGGATACGGAAAATGTGGTACATCTACACAATGGAATACTACTCAGCTATAAAAACGAATGAAATACTGCCATTTGCAACAACATGGATGGACCTTGAGAGAATTATATTAAGTGAAAAAGTCAGGCACAGAAAGAGAAATACCACATGTTTGCACTTATTGGTGGGAGCTAAAAATTAATATATAAATTCACACACACACACACACACACACACACACAAAAAAAAAAAAAAAAATCCAGGGCGGGGTCAAGAAGATATAACAACGACAATTACTTGAAGTTGACAGGACAAGCAAACAGAGGGGACATCGGTGGGGGGTGGGGGGAGGGGGGAGGGAGGAGGGAGGGAGGTTTTGGTGATGGGCAACAATAATCAGCCACAATGTATATCGACAAAATAAAACTAAAAAAATAAATAAATAAATAAAATAAAATGTGATAAGGCAAACTGGTTTTTTGATTACTAGCATGGCTTTTATTTTTCATTCACAGAACACTAATCAATTTATTTCTGCTTTACAGAATATTCAATATGAAGTTAAATTTGTAGCATAAAAAATTTTCAGACTAAAGTACTGACCTACTACCTAAGTGTTAAAACACCTGTACATTTATTAAACCTAGTTAAAGTAGAGCTGATACATAAGAAAATGAACAACCAGATGTTCACCATCAGTTATTCCTTTGAGGTATTTCTTTTTTTTTTTTTTTAAAAAAGGGGGATCTTAACCCTTGATTTCCTGGTGTCAGCACATTCCCCCAAGTGAGCTAACCAGCCATCCCTATATAGGGACCCGAACCCGTGGCCTTGGTGTTATCAGCAACACACTGGCCAGCCTTGAGGTGTTTCTTTGTGCTCTACTTAAACAGAACTTTTATTCCTAGTGCCATGACTTTGTACTTTCCATCAGAAAAACAGAAGAACATTTATGCATTAAGAATTTCAAATGAAACAATGACTAGCAAACTGAATAAAACAGAACACCAGCCAGGCTCAGTTGCACATGCCTGTTGTCCCCAATACTAGGGAGGCTGAGGCTGAGGATCGTTTGAGCCCAAGAGCTCTGGGCTGTGGTGCACTATGCAGAGTGGGTGTCCACACTAACTTCAGCATCAATATGGTGGCCTCCCAGAAGTGCGAAATCACCAGTTTGCCTAAGGAAAGGTGACCAGCCCAGGTCAGAAACAGAGCAGTTTAACAGAGAAAACCAATCACTGAAGTAAACATGAAGGAAAAGAAATTATCCAAAATTGGGGGGTGGGGGGGGGATGAAGGAACACAAGAGTTAGCTAATAAAGTGTGGGGAGCTGCCCACGTTACACCGTAATCGCCATTACAAGATGGCGCTGGCCGACACTGACAATCGGCAAAAACAAGTCTAGAGCGCATGTGCTGGGAAATTCCCCAACCTCCAGTCTCTGCCTCTCCCGTGGCGTCATCTGGGCTGATGCACGACCGCCAGTCAGAGAGGGACACGTCCTAGGCGAGGGACAGTTTTCTATAAAAGGGAACGGGTTTCTGTACTTGGGGTCTCCGCCCCGATAAGCTTGTGCTCTGCCTCTCAAGACGCATTAAAGCTTTACTGCAGAAGGATCCTGTGTGTGCCGCGTCGTTCTTGCTGGCGAGACGGTTGCGCGGGACAATAAAGTTCCTAGAAACCAAGACCACTCCTTGCAACTCAGGTGAAACACATAAAAAACACATGAAGAATAAGGAGAAACTTGATTAAAAAAAAATTTTTTTTTCTAAGTTTAAGAACACGGACTTTCAAGACAAAAAGATAGGTAGACTTACACTGCCACTTGTTAATTATGTGGCCTTAAGAAAGTTAACGAAAAAACCTTTGTTTTCTTCATCCATAATAAATATTAAAACTAACAACCTTACAGGATTGAGAAGAATAAACAGAAGGTTGAAAACAATGCCTGATACTGCTCAAAAGAAGACAGTTGTAATTAATGAAGTTATTTTTACAAAAAAAAAAAATCACACTGGCTTCAGCAGAGAATGGCTTGCCAGGGAGCAATGGAGAACTGGGGAGACCACTTAGTAGATTACTGCAATAGCCTGAGTAGACAGGATGGTGTCTTCTGTTAGGCACGAAGTAGAAGGAAAGAAGAGAAGTTACTAACAAAGCAAAGGCCTGCTGATTTAACACTGTGCAGGCACTGCCAGTAAATTGTATTAGTCCATAGAGTAAAGTAAGACATCAATATTTGAAAGATAGGTGGCCAAATTATCTTTATTTGTAGATGATATAACTGAACATCCAGAAAGCCAAAATTAATCAACTGAATCAAAAAGACAAAAAATAAATGCTAGGGAGAATGTGAAAAGAGGGGAACTCTTGTACACCATTGGTGGGAATGTAAACTAGTACAGCCATTATGGAAAACAGACGCAAAGTGTCTCAAAAAACTAAAAATAGAGATACCATATGCTCTACCAATCCCACTGCTGAGAAATATATCCAAAGGAAAGGAAATCAGTATATTGAAGAGAGATCTGTATCCCCATCACTATTCACAATAGCCAAGATGTGGAATCAACCTTAATGTTCATCGATGAATGAACAGATAAGAAAATGTGGTATATATACACAATGGAATATTATTCAGCCATTAAAAAAAAAAAGAATGAAATCCTGTCATTTGCAGCAACATGGATGAGCCTGGAGGACATGATGTTAAGTGAAATAAGACAGGCACTGAAAGAGAAATACCACATTTTCTCACTCAAATTTGGGAGCTAAACAAAGTTCATCTCATAGAGGCTGAGAGTAGAACAGTGGTTACCAGAGGCTGGGAAGGGTAGTGGGAAGGAAAGATACAAAGAAAGGTTGGTTAACGGGTACAAAAGTACAGTTAGAAAGAATAAGTTCTAGTGTTCAAGAGCACAGTAAGATGACTATAGTTAACAATTTATATTTCAAAATAGCTATTAGAGAAGATTTGGAATGTTCCCAACACAAAGAAATGATATATGCACGAGGTGATAGATATCCCAATTACCTTGATTTGATCATTACACGTTGTATACATGTTTAAAATTATCACGTGTACCCAATAAATTTATACAATTCTTATATATCAATAAAAAATTAATCAACTGAATAATTATTAGAAATAATATAAGAATTAGTAACATAGACCAATTAAATTAATCTCCTATAGGTAAATTGAGTATATGACAAGTTACAAAAATTTAATATCCCATCTACAGTAGCAAAAAATAAAATAAAATTATCAGGAATAAACTAAGTAATCAATACTTGCAATAAGATCAAAATTATTAAATGAAAAAAAAAATTAAGTTATAAAATTATGTTCCCTTGTTTGAAAATGAACATATATGTATGAAACCAGAAGTAGAAATATGAAAATGTAATCAGTGTTTACTCTGGGTTATTTAAATATAACTAATTTTTTTTATTTTCTTTGTCCTCTTTTATATTTTCCAAGTTTTCTACAATTATTATGCAATTTTCATAATTGAATAAAAAGTATCATTTAAAAACTATAAACTATAGACTACCTTACAGTAGTTAAATAAATATTACTTGAATTTTTTCAATAAGATGATTATATACTACCTTCTACAATAGACATCTGCCAGAAATGCTTTAACATCTACTGGATTTCAGAATGCATTTAGTTCTACACTGATTTTTCCATTTCACATATAACCAAACTATTAGCTGAGTCAGATTTTATTATAACCCATTTACATTAAATTTCACTGCAGAAATTAGTTTTACATGGTCCAAATACATTCCATGTTACATAAAAATTACAGTAACTGAAAATAATTGTTTGTCAGACAATAAGTACAATAAAAATAAAATGGACAAATTTTCTAATTCAAAGTATTTAATTCAAAGTATTTCCACATTCAAAACAACTATGATTGAAAAAAAATTTTAAAAGACCTAAATAGACATTCTACGTTCATAAAGGAAAATTAATGTCATTAAGATGGCAATATTCCCCAAACTGATCTACAGATTAAATGCAAATGCTATTAAAATCCCAGTTGGCTTCTTTGCAAAAACTGACAACCTGATCTTAAATTTTATATTTCCATATGATGGAAATGTATGTGACCCATTCAAAAGAACCATAGTCAAAAGAACCATAAAAACAAACAAAGTTGGAAGAGTCATACTTCCCAATTTCAAAATTTAATAAAAAGCTATAGTAATTGAGATAGGGTGCTACTAGCATAAGGATAGACAAACAGATCAATAGAATAGAGTCCATAAATATGCCCTCATATTTACAGCCAATTGATTTTCAAAAAGGGTGTCAAGATAGCTCAATGGGGAAAGAAATATCATTTCAACAAATTGTGCTGAGATGACTGGATATCCACATGCAAAACAATGAAGCTGTACCCCCTACTTCATATATATATATATGAGTTCAAATAGATCAAAGACATAAATGTAAGAGCTTACAAAACAACCAGAAATAGTAACAAAATGGTAGGAATAACTTCTCACGTATCAGTAGTAACCTTGAATGTGAATGGATTAAACTCACCAATTAAGACAGAGTGGCTAAATAGACAAAAAAACAAGACCCAACAATATGCTACCTATAAGAGACTAGCCTAACTACCAAAGATAAACATAGATTGAAAGTGAAGAGCTGAAAAAACATATCGCATGCAAATGGAAACTAAAAGCAAGCAGGAATAGCAATACTTTTATCAGATAAAATAGATTTTAAATCAAAAACAGTAAAAAAAGGCAAAGAAGGTTATTATACAATGATAAAGGGATTGATTCAACATGAGAATATAATAATTAATATATATGCACCCAACACCAGAGAACCCAGATACATAAAGCAAACATTATTAGATCTAAGGGGAGAGATAGATTGCAATTCAATAATAGTAGGGGACTTCAATACCCCATTTTCAACAATGGACATATCATCTAGACAGAAAATAAAGAAACATCTGACTTGAACTACACCACAGACCTAATGAACCTTACAGCCATTTACAGAACATACCAAGAAACAGCTGCAGAATACACATTTTTGTCAGCTGCACATGGAACATTCCATAGATCATATATTAAGCCATAATCAAGTCAACACAAATTTTAAAAGATAGCATATCAAGTACCTCTTCTGAGCACAATAGTATAAAACTAAAAAACAAGAAAAACATCATAAACTACACAAATATATGAAAATTAAACAACATGCTCCTAAACAACCAATGGGTTAATGAAAAACTAAAAGGAAAACTTAAAAGTTCCTTGAGACAAATGAGAATGAAGACACATCATACCAAAACCTATGAGACACAGCAAAAGCAATTCTACGAGGAAGCTTGATAGCAATAAATGACTACATTGAAAAGGAAGATTTCTTACAAACAACCTAATGTTGCACCTAAAGGAACTAGAAAAACAACAAACTACACCCAAAATTGGCAGAAGGAAAGAAATAATAAAACTCAGAGCAGAAATAAATGAAATTTAAAAAAACCCAAAAATGCCGGTGAAACAAAGAGTTGGTTTACTGAAAAGAATAACAACTTTAGGCAGACTATAAAAAAAGAGAGAAGATTCAAATGAATAAAATCAGAAATGAACGGGCCAACCCCATGGCTCACTCGGGAGTGCAGCGGCACTGGGAGCGCAGCGGCACTGGGAGTGCCGAGGCCGCAGGTTCGGATCCTATATAGGGATGGCCAGTGCGCTCACTGGCTGAGCGCAGTGTGGGCGACACCACGCCAAGGGTTGCAATCACCTTACCAGTCACAAAAAAAAAAAAAAAAAATCAGAAATGAAAAAGGAGATATTATAACTGATGCCACAGAAATACAAAAGATCATACAGTGCATTATGAACAATTAACTATATGTCAACAAATTTAATAATATGAAGAAATGAATAAATTCCTGAACAAATGCAATCTACTAAGATTAAATTATAAAGAAATACAAAGTCTAAACAGACCAATAACAAGTGAGAAAACTGAATCAGTGATAGAAAGTCATCCATTAAAGAAAAGCCCAGGACCTGACGGCTTCACTGCTGAATTCTACCAAACATTTAAAGTACAACTAATACCAATTCTCTTCAGATTATTCCAGAAAATTAAGGAGAAGGAAATACTTCCCAATTCATTTTATGAGGCCAGCATTACTCTAATTCCAAAACCAGGCAAGGACACAACAAAAAAAAAATATCCCTGATGAACACAGAAGTGAAAATTCTCAACAAGATACTAGCAAACATTTCGGTAATTGGCCACAATAATCAGCCACATTGTATATTGACAAAATAAAATAAAATTTGGAAGGAAAAGAAAAAAAAGATACTAGCAAACAGAATCTAACAGCACATTAATAAGATCATTCAACATAATCAAGTAGGATTTATCCCAGGGATGTAAGGATGGTTTAACATACAGAAATCAACAAATGTTATATACCACATTAACAGATATGAAGAAAAAAACCAGATGATCATTTCAACTGGTACAGAAAAAACACTGGACAAAATTTAACATTCCTTCATGTAAAAACTTTTAACAAACTAGATATTGATAATATGTACCTCAATACAGTAAAGGCCATACTGACAAACCCACAGCGAACATCGTACTGAATGCAGAAAAGCTTTAACTTTCCATCAAATCAGGAACAAGACGAGGATGCCCACTGTACATTGCTTTGGATAGAATAGAAAACCACTTCTGTTCAACATAGTACCAGAAATCCTAACCAGAGAAATCAGACAAGAGAAAAAAAAAAAAAGCATACAAATTGGAAAGGAAAAAGTCAAACTGTCCATGTTTGCAGATGAATTTATCTTATATATAGAAACCATAAAGACTCCACCAAAAGACTATTAGAACTACGGGGCCGAGCCCGTGGCGCACTCAGGAGGGTGCAGCGCTGAGCGCGCAGCAACGCTCCCGCCGCGGGTTTGGATCCTATATAGGAATGGCCGGTGCACTCACTGGCTGAGTGCCGGTCACAAAAAAGACAAAAAAAAAAAAAAAAAAGAACTAAAACAAATTCAGTAAAGTTGCAGGACACAAAAGCAACATACAAAAGTCAGGAGCATTTCTACCTACTCATAGCTAACTATCTGAAAAAGAAATCAAGAAAACAATTTTTATGACAGCTACAAAAAAATAAATAAGCACCTAGGAATAACCTTAATCGGTGAGGTAAAAGTCTTCTACAATGAAAACTATAAAACTTTGAAGAAAAAACTTGAAGAGGATTTGAGCATCACATATTGTACACAGGTGCTGATATTTAACTCTGTACCCTACAGATTTGTACAATCAACTATGTTTCAATTAAAAAAAATTGAAGAGGACATAAATAGAAAGATATCCCATGTTCATGGATTAGAAGAATTAATATAGTTAAAATGGCTATTCTATCCAAAGCAATGTACAGAATTAATGCAATCTCTATCAAAATGCCAATGACATTTTTCACTGAAACAGAAAAAAAAAAGATCCTACTATTCACATGGAACCAAAAAAGACTCTGAATAGCCAAAGAAAAAAACTAACAAAGCTGGGGTCATCACATTACCTGACATCAAATTATACTACAAAACTATAGTAACCAAAACTGCATAAAAATAGACCAATAGACCAAATAGACCAACAGAATAGAATAGAGAGCCCAGAAATAAATTCTGGTACTTACAGCCAACTGATCTTTGACAAAAGTGCCAATAATACATATTAAAGGAAAGACAATCTCTTCATTAAATGGTGCTGGGAAAACTGGATATCCACATGCAAAAGAATGAAACTGAACCCCTACCTCTCTCCATATACAAAAATAACTCAAAATAGATTAAAGATTTAAATGTAAAACCTGAAACTATGAAACTACTAGAAAAAAAACATAAGGGAAATGATCCATAACATGGGGCTGGGAAAGGATTTTTTAAATAAGACTTCAAAAGCACGAGTAATAAAAGCAAAATTAGCCAAGTAAGAGTACATCAAACTAAAAAGCTTTTATACAACAAAGAAACTGTTAACAGAGAGAACCTACAGAATGGGAGAAAATATTTGCAAACTATACATCTGATAAGGAGTTCATATCAAGGATATATAAGGAACTTAATAGCAAAAACAAACACAAAAAATTCCAATTGACAAATGGACACCTCTCAAAAGAATACAAATAGCCAAGAGGCATATGAAAAAATGCTCAATATCACTAATCATCAGGGAAATGCAAATGAAAACAGCAATGAGATACCACCTCACACCTGTTGGAATGCCAATGGTGTTGGCAAGGATGTCCAGAACAGGGAATACTGTTAGTGGAAGTGTAAACTAGTACAGTCATTATGGAAAACAGTATGGAGGTTCCTTAAAACATTAAAAATAGAACCACCATTTGATCCAGCAATCTCACTACTGGGTATACACCCAAAGGAAATGAAATCAGTATGTCAAAGAGATAGCTGCACTCCCATGTTTACTGCAGCACAATTTACGGTAGCCAAGATATGGAATCAACCTAAGTGTCCAACAACAGATGGATTTAAAAAAAAAAAAAAAAAGTGGTATATATTCACAATGGAATACTATTCAGCCATAAAAAAAACAATGAAATTCTGCCTTTTGTGGCAACATGGATGGACTCAGAAGACATGATATTGGACCTTGAGAGAATTATATTAAGTGAAACAAGTCAGGCACAGAAAGAGAAATACCACATGTTCTCACTTATTGGTGGGAGCTAAAAATTAATATATAAATTCACACACACACACACACACACACACACACACACACACACACAAAACCGGTTGGGGGGGAGAAGATATAACAACCACAATTATTTGAAGTTGATACGACAAGCAAACAGAAAGGACATTGTTAGGGGGGAGGGGGGAGGGAGAAGGGAGGGAGGTTTTGGTGATGGGGAGCAATAATCAGCCACAATGTATATTGACAAAATAAAAATTTAAAAAAAAAAAAAAAAAAGAAGAAGACATGATATTAAGTGAAGTAAACCAGGTCTAGGAAGACAAATACCATATGACCTCACTCAGAGAGTGAGAGAATAGAGGTAGAGAACAGAACAGTGGTTACCAGAGAATGGGGGAAGGGAAGGAGAGGAAAGGAAAACAGGGAGAGGATGACCAATGGGTACAAAATTACAATTAGATAGGAGGAATAAGTTCTGATGTTTTATTGCACAGAAGGGTGGTATGGGTAACAGTTAAGTTTGATATATTACATAATAGCTAGAGGAGAGGCTTTTGAATGCTTTCACCACAAAGAAATGACAAATGCATGAGGTGACTGATACTTTAACTATCCTGACCTGATTATTATACAACATATATATGTATCAAAATATCAGATTGTACCTCATAAGTATGTAGAACTACAATGTGTAAGTTAAAATTAAAATTTTCTTTAAATAAAACAAAAGAAATATAAGAGCTAAAACTATAAAACGCTTAGAAGAAAACATGGGCATAAACCTTCATGGACTTGGAGTAGGCAATGGTTTCTTAGATATGACACCAAAAGCAGCAACAAACACAACAAAAAAAGATAAATTGGACTATATCAAAATTTTAAAGTTTTGTGCTTCAAAGGATACCACAGAGAAAGTGAAAAGACAGCCCACAGAGGGAGAAAATTTTTCCAAATCATATATCTAGACTATGTAAAGAATTCCTACAACTCAATAATAAAAAGATAAATAACCCAAATAAAAATGGGCTTTAAATATAAAAAAAAAAAGGATTTTAATAGACATTTCTCCAAAGAAGATGGACAAATGGCCAATAAGCACATGGAAAGATACTCAACATCATTAGCCATCAGATAAATGCAAATCAAAACAACAGTGACATAGAATTTCACACCCACTAAGGTGGCTATAATCAAAATGATGGACTATGCCAAACTATTAACGATAGCCAAAAGTTAGAAGCAATCCAAGTGTCTATAAACAGACGAAAAGCTAAACAAAATATGGTATACACACATAAGGAAATATTATTCAGCCTGAAAAACAAATGAAATTATCACACATGCTACAACATAGAAGAACCCTAGAGACAATATGCTAAGTGAACTAAGCCAGACACAAAGGAAAAATAAGTGTTATGATTCCCCTTATACCAGGAACTTACTATAGGCACATTCATAGAGGCAGAAAGTAAAACAGTGGTTGCCAGGGGTAGGCGGAATAGAGAATGGGGAGTTATTATTTAATGGGTACAGAGTTTCAGTTTGGGATGATGAAAATATTCTGGAGATGGAATTAGGTTACGTTTCCAGTCAAGATGGCAGAGTAGTCAGTTCCTGGTGTCCCTCTCTCCCACAGAACGACCAATTTGCAACTCTTAAGGAACAAGGGAACAGACAGAAACCGTGCACCACCGGACCCCAGTTCAGGTTGCTCACCACTGCACAGAGAAACTTTAGAACTTCTGGGCCCACACGCCCCAAACCTGCTGGCCGGAGAAGTCAAGGATGGCGAGACTTGCAGCCCAGGCCAGTCCCCACTACCAGGAGAGACTTAAGAGGCTCGGGAGCCCCACACCCCAAGCCAGCCATGCCAGAGAAGACAGGCAACACTGGACCTCCAGCCAAGTCTGACCCCCGCCACCGGGAGAGTCCCAAGAGCCTCAGGGTTCCCATACCCTGACCAGCTGTCCCAGAGAAGGCAGGTGGGGCAGGACTTCTGGCCCAGGCTGGTCCCCACTGCCAGGAGAGTCTTAAGAGCCTCAGGGCCCCTACAACCCAAGCCAGCTGTCCCAGAACAGGCAGGCACAGTGGGAACACCAAGCCAGGCTAGTTCCTGCTGACCAGAAGTGGCAATCCCTTCAGGATCCAGGCCAGACAACAGGGTGAAACGAGTGGACTGTGATACCCCTGGCCACAATGACAAAACACCGAAGGAAAGATACCAGAAACATGAAAAATCAAGAAAGTACATCACCACCAAAGGAAAATAATAACTCTCAAGTGCTAGATCCTATAGAACAGGAAGTTTTTGAAATGACAGACAAGGAATTTAGAGTAACAATTCTAAGGAAACTAAATGAGATACAAGAAAACTCAGTTAGACAACAAAATGAAATGAGAAAAAATATAATGTATCTGAAAGAAGAAATGTACAAGGAAATCAATGCCTTGAAAAAGAATGTAGCTGATCTTGTGGAGCTGAAGGATTCATTCAACGAAATAAAATACACAACAGAGAGTTTAACCAGCAGACTTGAACAAGGAGAAGAGAGAATTTCTGACTTTGAAGACAGGCTGTTTGAATTAACACAGGAAAGACAAGCTATTTGAATTAACACAGGAAAACCAGAGAAAAGAAAAAAGAATCAAAAAAACTGAAGAAAATCTAAGAGAGACTACAGACAACCTTAAGCACTCAAATATCTGAATCATGGGTATTCCAGAAGGGGAGGAAAAAGGAAACGGCATTGAAATCATATACAATGAGATAACAGCAGAAAAGTTTTCAGGCATAGGAAAAGTCACAGATCTCCAGATTCAGGAAGCCCAAAGATCCCCAAACACATTCAACCCAAAAAGATCCTCTCCAAGACATGTGATAATCAAACTGGCAAAACTCAAAGACAAAGAGAGAATCTTAAAAGCTGCAAGAGAGAAGTGGCAAGTCACCTATAATGGAGCCCCAATCAGAATACATTAGACTTTTCATCAGAAACCCTAAAAGCCAGAAAAGAATGGGATGATATATTCAAAACAATAAAGGACAGAAATTGCCAGCCAAGAATACTTTACCCAGCAAGGCTATCCTTCCTAAATGAAGGACAAATAGTATATCTCTCAGACAAACAAAAACTGCGGGAGTTCAATACCACACAACCAGCCCTACAAGAAATTCTCAAGGAAGTACTGGGTTTGATACCACAAAAACAACCATCACTGCCATGAATACTCAAGAAAGAACAATACGTACCAGCAAAACAAAAATGCTAACAAAAGAGAAAAAAAAATCGTTAATCTATCACCCCAAGAAACCAACAAATACAGAAGACAAACAGAAAATTAGAAAGAAAGGAACAAAAGGTACTTAAGACATCTAAACAAAAATTAATAAAATGCTAGGAGTAAATCAAAACCTTTCAATAATAACTCTAAATGTAAAGGGATTAAACTCCCCATTCAAGACACAGACTGACTGACTGGATTAAAAAGATGGACCAAACAATATGCTGTCTTCAAGAGACTCATTTGACCTGTAAAGACACACATAGACTAAGAGTGAAAGGATGGAAAAAGATATATCATGCAAATAGAAATGAAAAATGAGCTGGAGTAGCTATTCTTATATAATATAAAATAGACTTTAAAGCAAAAACCATAAAAAGAGATAAAGAAGGCCACTATATAATGATAAAAGGATCTATCCATCAAGGAGACAGAACAATCATAAATACATACGCATCCAATGTCAGAGCAGCCAGATTTACACAGCAAACACTACTAGATGTAAAGAAAGAGACAGACACTAACACCATAATAGCAGGGGACCTGAACTCCCCACTCTCATCATTAGACAGATCATCTAGGCAAAAAATCAATAGAGAAACAAAAGATCTAAATAATACTTTTGACCAATTGGACTTGGCAGATATCTACAGAACATTCCATCCAACAACCTCAGAATATTCATTCTTCTCATCGGCTCATGGAACATTCTCCAGAATAGACCACATGTTATGTCACAAAGCAAGTCTCAACAAATTCAAAAAAATTGGGATTATTCCATGTATTTTTTCCGATCACAATGGATTAAAATTAGAAATCAACAATAAACGAAACTCTGGAAACTATACAAACACATGGAAATTAAACAACATTCTACTTAATGATATATGCATCCAAGAAGAAATTAAACAGGAAATCAAAAATTTCTTGAAACTAATGAAAATAATGACACATTATACCAAAACCTGTGCGATACTGCAAAAGCAGTATTAAGTGGGAAATTTATTGCATTAAATGATTATGTCAGAAGAATGGAAAGATGGCAAACAACCTAACACTTCACCTTAAAGATCTAGAAAAACAAGAACAATCCAAACCTAAAGTTAGTAGAAAGAAATAATTAAGGTCAGAGCAGAACTAAATGAGACAGAAACCCAAAAAACAATACAAAAGATCAATAAAACAAAAAGTTGGTTTTTTGAAAAGAAAATCAACAAACCTTTACCAAGATTAACTAAGAAAAGAAGAGAGAAGACTCAAATAACAAAAATAAGAAATGAAAAAGGTGATATTACAACTGATGCCTCAGAAATACAAGAAATCATTAGAGACTACTATAAATAACTATATGCCAACAAATTTGAAAATCTCGAGGAAATGGATAAATTTCTGGGTGCATACAAACTACCAAAACTGAGCCAAGAAGATATAGAAAATCTGAATAGACCAATAACAATAAGACATTGAAGCTGTTATCAGAAGGCTCCGAACAAATAAAAGCCCAGGACCAGACTGGTTCACTGCAGAGTTCTACCAAACCTTCAAAGAGGAACGGATACCAATTTTCTACACTGTTTCAAAAGATTGAAACAGAGGCCATTCTCCCAAACTCATTCTATGAGGCCAACATCACCCTGATACCAAAACCAGACAAAGATGCATCAAAAATAGAAAAGTACAGGCCAATATCTTTGATGAATATAGATGCAAAAATCCTCAATAAAATACTAGCTAACAGAATACAGCAACACATACACAAAATTATACACCGTGATGAAGTGGGATTCATCCCAGGGATGCATGCTTGGTTCAACATATGCAAATCAATAAACGTGATATACCACATCAACAAAAGCAAAGACAAAAACCGTATGATCATCTCTACAGACGCTGAAAAAGCATCTGACAAAATTCAACATTGTTTCATGATACTCTCTACAAGTTAGGCATAGATGGAATTATCTCAACATAATTAAAGCCATATATGATAAACCCACTGCCAGTATCATCCTAAATGGGATAATAAAAACAGGAACTAGACAAGGATGCTGACTCTCACCTCTCCTATTCAACATAGTGCTGGAAGTACTAGCCAGAGCAATCAGAGAAGAGAAGGAAATAAAGGGCATCCAGATTGGAAAAGAGGAAGTCAAACTGTCCCTGTTTGCGGATGATATGATCCTATATATTGAACAGCCTAAAGCCTCTATAAAAAAACTAGAGTTGATAAATGATTTCAGCAAAGTTGCAGGACGCAAAATCAACACATAAAAATCAGTACTATTTCTATACTCCAACAGTGATTATGCAGAAAAATAAATCAAGAAAGCTTGCCCATTTACAATAGCCACCACAAAAATAAAATACTTAGGAATAAAGCTGACCAAGGATGTGAAAAATCTCTATGAAGAGAACTACAAACCACTGCTGAGAGAAATTAAAGAGCACACAAGAAGATGGAAAGATATATCATGTTCCTGGATCAGAAGAATTAACATTATGAAAATGTCCATATTACCCAAAGTGATCTACAGAGTCAATGCAATCCCCATCAAAATTCCAATGACATTTTTCTCTGAGATGGAAAAAAACTATCCAGACATTTATATGGAACAAAAAAAGACCACACGTAGCCAAAACAATCCTGAGCAAAAAAAAAATAAGGCTGGAGGCATGATACTACCTGACTTTAAACTATATTACAATGCTATAATAACCCAAACAGCATGGCATGGGCATAAAAATAGACACACGAATCAATGGAATAAAATAGAGAACCCAGAAATCAATCCATATACCTACAGCCATCTGATCTTTGACAAAAGCAGCAAATCTACATACTGAGGAAGAGACTGCCTTTTCAACAAGTAGTGCTGGGAAAATTGGATACTCATATGCAGGAGAATGAAACTAGCCCCTTACCCTTCACCACATACCAAAATCAACTCAAAATGGATTAAAAAATTAAATATATATCCTGAAACAATAAAACTCCTTAAAGAAAACATACAGGAAACACTCTAGGAAGTAGGAGTGTGTACACTCCTATAGTGTGCACAGCAACTATAGGAAAAACAAACAAATGGGATTATATCAAACTAAAAACCTTCTGCATCAACAGAATAAAAAGACATCCAACAGAGCAGGAGAAAATATTTGCAAAATATACATCTGACAAAGGATTAAAATCCAGAATATATAAGGAACTCAAACAACTTTACAGCAAAAAACAAATAACCCAATTAAAAAATAGGCAAAGGAGCTAAATAGGCATTTCTCAAAGGAAGATTTACGAATGGCCAACAGACATATGAGAAAATGCTCAACATCACTCAGCATACAGGAAATGCAAATCAAAACCACTTTGAGATACCATCTCACTCCAGTCCGGATGGCTAATATCCAAAAGACTGAGAATGATAAGTGCTGGAGAGGTTGTGGAGAAAAAGGAACTCTCATATGCTGTTGGTGGGGCTGCAAAATGGTGCAGCCTTAATGGAAAATGGTATGGAGGTTCCTCAAACAATTGCAGATAGATCTACCATATGTCCCAGCTATTCCACTGTTGGGAATATACCCAGAGGAATGGAAATCCTCATGCTGAAGGGATACCTGTACTCATTGTTTATTGCAGCTCTATTTACAATAGCCAAGAATTGGAACCAGCCCAAATGTCCATCATCTGATGACTGGATAAGGAAACTGTGGTAAATCTACACAATGGAATACTTCTCTGCTATAAAAAAAGAATGAAATACTACCATTTGCAACAACATGGATGGACTTAGAGAAAATTATATGAAACAAGCCAGGCACAGAAAGAGAAATACCACATGTTCTCAGTTATTTGCGGGAGCTAAAAATAAATAAAATAAATAAATAAACACAAACAAAACAAGGGGGGGAAGGGGGAAGAAGACAGAATAGCCACCAAAATTCCTTGAACTATTTAAGTGAACAGATATGATGGGGGGAGGGGGATGGAGAGGAACAGATAAAGGGGCATGAAAATCAACTACAATGTATATTGAGAAATAAAATTTTAAAAACAAAATAAATAAATGAAATTAGGTTACAAAAAAAAAGAAAATATTCTGGAGATGGATGATGGATGATGGATGGCTGCACAGCACTGCAAATGTACTTAATGCCACTGAACCACTTAGAAAAGGCTAAAATGGTAAATTTTATGTAATGCATATTTTACTACAATTAAAAAAAAGACAAACAGAGCTAGCCAGTTAGCTCCGTTGGTTAAAGCACGATATTCTAACACCAAGGTCAAGGGTTTAGATCCTCATACTGGCCAGCCACCCCTACTCCCCAACCTCCCCCCCGCAAAAAAAAACCCCAATGAAGTGTTGATGAGGATGTGTAAAAACTAAAATCCAAAAACATACACACAAATGTTTATAGCAGCATTTTCATTATAGCCCAAAGGTAGAACCAACACAAATGTCCATTAACTGATGAATGGAAAAGATGTATACACAACAGAATACTATTTGGCAATAAAAAGGAATCTAGTACTGATACATGCTACAACTCAGATGAATCTTGAATACATTATGTTAAATAAAAGCCAGTAACAAAAATCCACATGTTATATGATTCCATTTATATGAAATGTTCAGAACAGGCAAATTCATAAAGACTGCAAGTAGATTAGGGGTTGCCTAGGATGAGTGCAGAAGAAATGCAGCAAGTGGGAGTGACTGATAATTGGTACAAGGTTTCTTTGTGAGATGACAAAAGAGTTCTAAAATTGATTGCGGTGATGGTTACACAACTCAATATGCTAAAAGCCCCTGAATTGTACATTTTAAGCGGGTGAATTATATGGTACATCATTTATATTTCAATAAAGCTGTCACTCAAAAAACAAGTATAAAGCAACTAAATGAAATCTCTCTCAGAGCACTTACTAGAAAAAACAATGATGATTAGGGAAGCCGACTTTATTGTAAATTTCGTAATTATGAACATGGTTCATGTATCAACTTGAGATTGTTCTTCTGAACCTCTATATCTTATGAAGAAAACAATTTCCATCTCTGCTCACCTTGGTCAAAGGAGAAGTCTTCTGTGGTGAATTTTGAGTCACATCCTCACCAGGATTTAATCTGACTGCAGTACTAGTTCTCGGAGTAGGACGAGAACTGAAAAATACACATTTCAGATTTCAGAAACTTTATCCTGTGTTCAGTATTCTTACGAAAAAAGATAGAATATAAGGATTCTATATGATCTCATGTAAAAAATGTCTAAAGCCTAATTTGCATTTATATGACATAATTTTTGTAACCGCTTTTAAACTAATTTCCTGGCTAATTTCTTAGTTCTTTCATTTATAGCTTCCATTCTATGTACAGTATTTTCTTTTTTAACTAGAAACCTTAAAACATTGATTTTACCATTTTTTAAATGTCTGTTGGTATAGGCAGATCAATTAATAAAATAGATATTCTACAAAGGATGGAAAATATTTAAATATTTGAAAAAATATGTTGGATAAGGAACAAGTAAATTATAATCTGCATGTATTTTTAATAATTCCTCCTACACATATATATACCTGCCATACTCTATGGGTCATTACGCTATTCCTGGGTCTCTGATTCTGAGTTTTTCACATTCTAAGAAATCCTTCCCTTTAGATCATTAGAGTCTTTTTTTAATTATTTCCTTCAAATTCCCCAAAATCAGGATTCTCACCTGTCTTTCACTTATCTGTTTGTTCATTCATTAAACAAGTACTTAGCACATAAAATTTTCTTAAAAATTTCTAAAAAACTGAATTTAAAATGCCTAAAGTGTATATAGATAAATTTTATATACTTCACATTTAAATATGGGTAAAACAGATCAGGAAATTTTAGTTGACTATTATAACCTTTATTTCATGAAATAAAACTATCTATGAGGGCCAGCCCATGGCTCACTTGGGAGAGTGTGGTCCTGATAACACCAAGGCCACAGGTTTGGATCCCTATGTAGGCATGGCCAGTTAGCTCACTTGGAGAGTGTGGTTCTGACAATACCAAGTCAAAGGTTAAGATCCCCTTACCAGTCATCTTTAAAAAAAAAAAAAAAAAACTATGAGAAAAATGTATTTTAAAATACATTTAATATTTACACATTATTAAATTTTTAAATACACTAGTCCTAATCACTTCAAGATACCATTCTGATTTTAATTCTTTCAATAATTACAAACATTGTTTAAGCCTCGCATATAAAAAATATTTAAAGAAAAACACAACCTCTTCTTTTTTGGAAGTCCTTATCCAAATAAAGAAGGCGGACTTTTGGAATTTTTAAATTCAATTCTATTTTAAGTTAAAGTACAAAATGAAGAGGTTTTAACCCTTAAAATTAGGAAAAATAAGTTGATTTCATTAAAAATTTTAAAAATAAAGAGCAAAAATCACGATTCCACTGGCCAGCACTTAACTGTAACTTTGAAAATGGAGACCAAAACTGGAACTTGTCATCAATATCCCTGCCTTTTAATCTCTGTGTAACACAGTTTGCCACCAGGACAGAAGATGCTCTTAAAAAGACTTACCTCTTATTTGTTATTGATCCATTATTGCTTTTTCTTTTTTACATACCTGAGAAGAAACATGGTTTCATTCAATTGAGCCCCAACAGTACTCTTAGGCTGCAACTCAGTTGGATTTTCTGTGGCAGGAAAGTAACATATTATCCATAAAGGAACAAAATACCATGGGCAAGGCATAATACAAACAGAGATTTAAAGATAAAAATAACACTGAAATTAGGAACTCTCTGAAACAGCATTCTAAGCAGCATGAACGTGCTGAAATGAAAGCTTACCCAGTCTGAAAGAGTTACTTAGTCGTTGATCACTCTTCTGTCTTTTTTCTTGGCCACTCTGAGGGTTCTGCAAAAGATCCTTGGAATCTTGTGGCCCAGAACACTCCATTACGTTTCTGCTATTCAACAGGAGAAAGCCAACACAATCAACTTATTTTGGGGCTCTCTATAGTGTTGTGTGTAGAACAAGAAGTTAGAAAGATAATTATATTACACACAACATTTGGCAAAGTTGTAGAGTTAGAAAAATAATATTTTTCATTGAATGGCTAAAATGAGCACTTTCTATACTCAAGAATTAATACTAAGAATTCTATAAACCTTAACAGACTGGGGAAGTAAACTAGAACTTGAAGTACTACTGAAAAAAGCAATGAGCTTCCCTTTGTTTTTCTCTTCTAGTATTGCCCTGCCTGAACTCAAAGGCAACAGTACAAACAGAAAGAACCTCAAGAGAAGTCCTCTATTTCTGTTCCAAGGATTGGAAAAGAGAGACCCTAAGGGTCAGAGAGGGAAGGGTAAATCGCCTGGTTTGTTTTTCTTTTTTCCCTTTTGTCCTGAGCAGCCTCCAGGTAATCCTGCAGCAGCTGGTTGGGGACAGCAGTAGCCGCTAGCCAGTACCTAAAACTCTGAAAGAGGGGAAACTTTTCCTCTGACCAGAGAGCTATGTACTCAAGAACATGAAGCAAATCCATGCTACTCCGCTCTTTTTCACTTTCTCTATCCTCCTGCAACTTGCATCCAAATGCATCTAGAAAGACATAAAAATTATAATACGCCATGACCAATTAGAGTTTCTTGTGGGAATGCAAGGCTGGCTCAATATGTGAAAACCAATTAATGTCATCCACCATAGTAAGAGCCTAAAGAAGAAAGATCACATGATCACATCAAATGCTAGAGAAAAAACATTTAACAAAATTCATCATTCATGCAAACTGAAAAAGGGCAGCTACAGAAACCTCTAGCTAACATAATACTTAATGGGGAAAGACTAAATGCTTCTGCCCTAAAATTAGAAACCAGGCAAAAATGTCTACTTTCATCATTCCCGTTTCAATATTTCACTAGAAAAGGCATAGCAAAAGCAACAAGTCAAAAAAAAAAAAAAAGACATACAGATCAAAAAGAAAGAAAACGATCCCTATTAGCAGATGACATGACTGCTTATGTAAGAGACTTACAATTAACATAAAAATCTTTTATTGGTGATGATAAGATTTTTCCTACATTTCTAAGTACATACAAACTAAAAGACAAAACGCTTTTAACTAAGTCACATTAGTGTATTCCATCACTTGCAAAGATCTCAATATTCATCTCGCAGAACAAAAAAGAGAACAGGGTAAAGCAAAGAATTAATAATATCTACTTGTATAATCATCTACATTTTTCAAAGTATTTCCATTTATATGATCTCATATACTTTCCCCAACAACTCCGTGGAGAAAGTAGCAGAATTCTACTACAGGAATTCTCTCTGACAATAAACTAAGGGTCAGATGTGTTCTGTGACTTTGATACTTACAGACCAGGACCAGAGTCCAGTTTGCCAAGACTACCAAGGTATTAGCTTTTTCATATGATACTGATTTTATGCCAGAATATAAGCAACTGGAAGGTGGGAGCTGTACCAAACTTCTCTGTAGCTCCCATAGAGCCTAATACAACAGTGAGAACACAGCTGGAGCTCACTGCATCACAGAAACTGAAGTTTGGGAGAGATATTAAACAGAATTCAGACCTTCATGCCCAATACAAAATTAAGAAGCAGACAACCATTTACCACTGAATAAGTTGAGGGGGAAAAATTAGTCAACTATGATTCAACTATTACTCAACTACTCCTCACCTTGCTCTTTTCCAGACACCATCACTTTGTTCAGTGTCCTGGGCTAAGAAGATTTTATAATGAAAATGAAGTATACGAGGCAAGACGAACTAGGTTATGCAGTGGTAATATCCAACTACCAAATCCTAGTGACTTAAAATCTCATAACTTTATGTCTCATTCATGCATACAGCCATTGAAGGCTAGTAGGAAAGCCATGTTCACCATAGTCACTCAGGACCCAGGCTGATGGGGCCCAGGGCTGGGCTCTGCTGCCCCCACACGTCCAACTGTCCCAGGCCATTGAGGAAGGGGCCGAGGCCTGAGGATGAGCAAGGAGCTGGAAGGAGTGAGAGAGGACAAAAGCCAGCCTTGTGGGGCCTGCAGGGTTATCCTAGGGCTTGACACCATCCAGGTGCCTGGGGATAAGGGGAAGGACAGTTGGGGCTTGGAACCAGCTTTCCTCTGTGGCTGACCTCTACTGTCCTCCTCTTGGGCAGCCAAGAGCCAAGATTGAATGAAATACAGTTGTTTGAGCCTCTTTAAAAAATACAAAAAAAAAAGATGACCCAGGCTTACGTCAACTCCATTTTTACATTTTTCTTCCCAATTACCTCATCAGGAGGAAGATATGTAGCAAATCGCACACTTGCTCTTAAAGATTCTATCTGGAAATAATACACATCATTTTTTTTTTTTTTTTTTTTTTTTTTTTTTCCGTCGTTTATTTCGTGACCGGCACTCAGCCAGTGAGTGCACTGGTCAGTCCTATATAGGATCCGAACCCGCGGCGGGAGCGTCGCCGCGCTCCCAGCGCAGCACTCTACCAAGTGCGCCACGGGCTCGGCCCAATACACATCATTTTGAAGTGGCTAAATTCCTTGTCCTCTCCTTGTTTTAATCCTTATTTTAACTTTTCAGCTAATATCTGCCTGTATGTAAGTAATAACTAGAGTTGTGTCAAGGGTTAACAGCTGAATGCATTTCTGAGCTCTATAGCTCTGCAGTTTGCAAGGCTGTCAGTTTTTTTTGACGTGAGAGACTGAGTTGAACCTCAGCCTGTCACCATTTCCTGTATGGATGAGAGACGGAGTTGGTCTCTAGCTCATGTTGCAGAAAGCCCCCAATCACATTTCCCATCCCATAACCCAGTTTGCCCACCTGGTGAAGCCCCCTACCCAAAGCCCCTTACCCACTTTTAACCACCTGGTAAAAGACCCCAATTTAGGTAACTCTGCCTAGATACAGACGGAGAGCCAGTAGAAAAGCTTGCTTACTTGCTCAAGAAAAGTATATAACCCTAGTTCACCCTGCATTCGGGGCTCAGGTTTTTGGGTAGTTCTCCTGAGACTGCCAGCATAATAACTCATCTGACTTCTCCATCTCTCCGGGTGTCTGCGTTTCCTTTTGGCAGCTTCTGCCATAACAATTTCTGCTCACATTTCGTTAGCCAAGGCAAGTCACATGAGCACATCTACCTTAAAATGGGAATGAGATCCTACCACATACTTGAAAGTCAAGAAGCCAGATGTATTTGGTGAACAGGACTAATGACTAACCATACTAAATCACTGATTGAACAATTGATTTTTTTTAAAAATGAGCGAAATCAAGAACACAAAAAGATTATGATCAAACTCTTTAAAAGCAACCCTTAATTCAACAAATGCTAGATTTTCTCTTACCATGAAAGCATAGAAATTAAGGTCACTGATGTTATAGTATTAGCATAGTAATGGGCATGAGTGTTCAATAACTATGCCCCAAGCACAAAGATAAGTTTATGCTACCTGAAGTTGAAATCCTCAATGGTTGATTCCTCATCTTCTCTAGTGAAAGCATTCTTCCAAAACGGATGCTGCAGTAGGCCTGTCCAAGTTAATCTTTATAAAACATAAATGTTAAAACTCTATTTAAACATAATTTACCATAAAGAATTCCGAGAACATGTCCCAATTAAATATATCAGATCTTACAATTTATAAATATCTCCATACAAATGTATCTGAAATCGTTTTATATTTTACTTTGATTTTAGTATGCAATTAACTTTTCTTGACAGCAAAATCAGAAGAAATCATTCAGAAGCCTACAATGGTACAGAATGAAACAGTTTGACAACTAAGTATTAGAAGTCTCAGGGTTTATATCCCCTAGAGTCTGATGAAAACATTTTCAGGTTCTCCAACCGATGTATGAAGAGAGTCTATAAATAATTTGAAATACTAAAGTAAATATATCAGATTTTATCAATTATAACTCTCTCATCCTTTATTTCCCAAGAGATTCATGGTTATTTTAGTTACCCTGTTTGACACATTTCAGTCCTA
This sequence comes from Cynocephalus volans, assembly GCF_027409185.1. NCBI lineage: Eukaryota > Metazoa > Chordata > Mammalia > Dermoptera > Cynocephalidae > Cynocephalus > Cynocephalus volans. Next base: position 52,972,424 of record NC_084470.1, read on the forward strand.
GAACTTCATTTGTAGAACTTCATTCAGAAATAAACAAGAATATCAGCTTCAAGACTACATACAGTCACACCTCTGTTTAGGGGTCAAAATAATGTTACCTAGCTAGTTCACTCACATTAGAATGACTTTAAGTATCTAAAACCCTTACTAACTTTCAAAGCATTAAGTTTTACTATAATCGGGTATACCTCTAGTCATACTCATCAGACTGGGAAAATTAAACTTGATTGAAATTTAGAAACAAAAAAGAAAGGAATTTATATTTGCTTAATTATTTAAAATGTCTGTATTAAATAAAAATTACTTTGATCAAAAGTAAAACATGAATAATAAAGAGAAAGAATTTGCAACCACATATACCTTTTATAAAAAGAGCTCTTATAATTCACCAAAAGAGAAATAAAAATGGCCAATAAAGTGAAATTTATTTCTCATCCATGAGACTACGAAAAATTTAAAAGATCAACAAAGCTCACTGTAGGTAATGGTGGAAGGGAAGGAGCTTTCTAACATATTATTGCTGAAAGTATAAATCAGCACATGTTCCTAGAATGTATCAAATGTGTCAAACTTCTTAATGCTCCTACCCTTTGGCCAGCAATCCCACTTCAAGAAATTTATACACAGGAGGTCACTGCCAAAGAGAAGCAAAAAACAAAAAACCTCATAAAAGGATATTCATTACAGCAATATATATAATATTCCAAATCAAGAAACATTCTAAATGCTTATTATAGATTATTCCAAGTACATTCTGCAGCCATTTAAGAGAATTAAGCAGATATGTATTTATTAATATGAAAATATATACAATAAGAAAAAGTAGGTTACGAAATGGTCCTATTTAAGCAAAAAATTATATAATATGGGGTATAAATGTAGGCATATGTAGATATGCCATCCTAAATAAATGAGGTATATTTATATCCTATCAAAAGACATCTGAAAGATTATCCACCAAAATAACACTAATCCTGAAAGCATTCTAATGTAAGCAAAGGAGGTTTGTCCTGCAGTTTTTTTCATATATTTAATAAAAGTAGAGACTATTTTATATGTTACACTAAATTTATTCTCTATTTTATACCCTGAAAGAGGAGACATCAAAAACTTACCTAAACACCCCCCACCCCCAGTTATCTAGTAGCAAAAACATAACTAGAAACTAGTTTCTCTGGGGCCGGCCCGTGGCTCACTAGGGAGAGTGTGGTGCTGATGACACCAAGGCCATGGGTTTGGATCCCATATAGGGATGGCCGGTTCGCTCACTTTGGAGAGCGTGGTGCTGACAACACCTTAAATAAAGAAAAAAAAAAAAGAAAGAAAGACTCTAGTTTCTCTTGTCTCCCTAACCAAGGAGACCCCTTTCCTACTCCCCCATCTCATCCTAATCTCCTCTACCCTGTGCCACAACGATTTCTAACTTTGCTATCACTGCAACATAGAAAATTCACAATGTGTCTATTATCCTGTCACTTGATAGCCCCATTATGACAGAATTATCATAAAAATATATCACATCAAAATATCACTCAATTAACAGTTAGTACTTTAACCATCTTGACAGCAGCATCCCAGTTAAATAATCTAAAATAGTTTTAGCCTAAAATACACAATGGGAAGAAATGCACTTCTTGGATTTGGGAATTACAAGAAAATCTGTCAACTACTAGGCAACTATTTAATATGTAAAAAAAAAGAAACTGACTTTCTCATGATTAAAAATACTTGCAGGGACGTAAAATAAGAAGTTATTGCTTAATGGGTACAGAGTTTATGTTAGGATGACAAAAACGTTTTGGAAATAGACAGAGGTGGTGGTTACATAGCTTTATGAATGTAATGAATTTTATGCTATTGTATGTTTTAAAATGCCTAAAACATCAATCCTTATATATTTTACTTTACCACGATTTTTTTTAAAATGGAAAAAAAAAACAGAACAACTGCAAACTGAGAGGGAAAAAAAAGTAATTTGAACAGCTATTTGTACATTTAAGAACAGCGCTATTTTAGAAACACATGAAAGGGGGAAAAAAAATTCCATTATTCATTCACATTAAAATACCATTCATACCTTTTCTGAGGATCTCTTTGAAGTAGCCCTTCAAGCAAATTAATAAAATCTGAAGAAGCTTTAGGGAGAGAAGAATCTATAAACAAATTAATTTCCAAGAAGGAAAAGGTGATAAGTAGATGAATATATAACACATCAACTTTACGAGTATTTCAATATCCTATATCAACATTTAAAGTAATCGTATTTTAAGCATATAAACTAATTAGTTTTTGTTTGTTCACACCAAATAGCCAGACACACACATAAACTGCTTTTAAGAGAACACTGAATCCATTAACAACAATTACAGCTTCCATTCATTGGGGCAGGATGGTGGGGCAGTGGTGGCAGAGTACAAAGATAAAAAACTGTTAATCCTAGATCACACACACACAAAAAAAAGAATCTCAAAAACTAAGTCTTAACTAACCACTAATCTCTTTCTTTATTGAACAAGCCCAATAAGAATCAGTCTGACAAACTCATGCTCTTGTCTTCCACTATTAGCTACGTCTCATTCTCTGAACATTCATGACTGACCAACTCTCTGTTATAACATACTATGATTAGAATACTCACAATCCCTCTTTTCTTTATTTTGAAGATTTTTAACAAGGAAGTAATAAATATTACAACATTATGACACTGTCCAATAATATTTTGACTTTTTTAATTAGATATATACCATGGCCACTTCATCAGCCTACAGTTAAAACAAGTGCCCATGAAGACAATGACTAAACACCATCGCCAACCACCCTCGAGACAAGGTAATCAAACAGGTGGCACCATGGCCACCATCTGATGAAGATCCCCGTGAAATAACTAAGCTTGGGCCACCAGTGATATCTTGACCAAACCCTCAACAGCTTCATTTTCAGATTTCTCTTCTCTGCATAAAAACCTTTAATTTACAGGAGAAACAATAGTCAGCACTGTGAGCTTTTAAAACAAAGAAATCAGAGGCCACATTACAGAAAATAGAAATGACTGATTTCTACAAAAACTAAGACAAAGCTAATGAAAGAAAAAAGAAATGCAGCTCTTGTTTTAAGAAATATAGGCTATTTTCAAAACAAGGAGTTTTTTCACCTAGGATGATTCTTGAAATATTGAAAATATTCTGTATTCCTATTTCCTCCATTTGTTACTTCTGAAAATTTTATTTTTTTAAAAACTCAAAGCATAATTTTTGTAGAATCTGTTTCCATTTATGTGTCTTAAGATTAATTTCTTTTATGGTGTACAGCAAAATGCTTTACTATGTTTGTGCCTTCTTTCAATTTTCTGTTATTTTCTTAAAATTACTGCTAGTGGTAGATTGTTATATACTAACCACAACTTGTATGATTAAAGTCCCAACACTTTTAAAATACTACAACTATATCTAGGTCTAAAAGATTTTTAAAACTTGTAATGGTAGCATTCCGATACATTAAGCCAAGAAATGAGAAATGCCTGACGTGTTCCTATTCAGATACTACATAGAAATAACCACATGGGATACAAGTAAATTAAATAAATGGTAAATACAAAAGTCAGTATTATATAAAGGTTTGAATTTTTTAAATCTTTAAACCAGACTTCTTGTGACATAAGAGCACAAAATAATTTGTGTTTTTAAATGAGGGAAGCTATTAGTAGTATTTTATTTTCCATTTTAGTATCTAAAATAAATTGCAAAGAAAATGCTAGCATTTCTAAAAATATCAATTTAGGACTATTTATAAAATATAACTGGGGGCTATGAATCAATAAAAACAGACTTTGCATAAAGGTGCACCTTTAATCGGTTTAGAATGCAAATTAACTGCATTTATCATAAGAAATCTTACCTTTTGGAATAGGTGGCAAAGGATCTTCAAATAAAATCTTTTGAATTAATTCTGAAACATTTTCTGAGGAGAATGGAGGTTTGCCTGAAATCATATGAAAACTTGCAAAATTAAACAACAGTTTGCTATAACAGATAATTCTAAACTAATATCAACTACAGATAATTTCGGGATTACATAATTTATAGAAAAAGCATATAACAATAACTAATTATTGAATGCCTAGTATGTACCAGGCACTATCTATTTTTATATTTCTCTAATTCAAAATGTATCATCTTAAATACACAAATTCACACATGGATGGACCACTAGTATGAGCCAAGGGCCACATGGGCCACTCAACACATCTGAATAATTTCAGGCCCCTTGACAAATATTTCTACTAATAATCACTGTTTTTAAAAGTTAGGCACATTTCAACATTCCAGATGACTATCATGAAAAATTACCTATATGTCAGAAAGTACCTAGGAACCTGCATATGCCTAGATACCAAGCAATTTAGCCAAAATCAATATACAGAAAAATTTAACAAAACCAGCTTTTTGACATCTTATAGACAAAATATTTGCAAACTACAGACTTACTGGGTTTTTCTGGTGTTTCTGTTTGTTGGTTTGTTTTAGTCTAGCTCTGATTTTATACTGAACCAGAAAATAATCACCTGAAAACATTTCATAAAGCAGACAGCCCAAAGACCAGAGGTCACTGGTGATGGAGAAGTCAGTACCCTTCACAATTTCTGGTGCTGTATAAATAGGAGATCCTAAAAACAAAGTACAAAGAACAACTCTGTGAGACATTTGTATTGTTCCCAACACAAACCTACCTGAGAGAAACCTGGTGAGATGAAAAAAGACAGGAGGAAAACATACACATGAATAAAACTTCATGTGCATTTCACATTTTAAAATGTTTTCTAATTTTAAGGTCACATTTTACGAAGGACTGTATGAATATAAACATTTTGAAAATCCACCTGAATGAGAGGTGCGGCAAATTCAGGTAATACTTTTTTTTAATTAACAATTTAAATAGTCAAAAGAAAAGAAACTTCCATTATGCTATTTCAATTAGAATAGGTTAAGCAGCAGTAATAACCCCCAAATTCCACTGGATTAACAACAAAAGTTTATTTATTACTCACTTGTTCAAAAAACATTATAGAGGGCCTATCTGTCTGCACTAGATGCTGAGAAAATAAAGATAAATAAGACCCATGGGATGCCCAAGCATCCTGCCCAAGACTTAATAGATGTTTCAACAGTATTTGTTGAATATGAATGTCTAACTCCACTGGAAATGTAAGTTCACTTAGGGCAGGGATTTTTGCCTTTGTTCACATCCATATTCCCAGTACCTAGAACATGCCTAAATTTTTCTCAAATTAACAAATGTGGAATTAACAAAAAAAAAATATGCTAACAAAGAAATTTTAAAAAATACAAAGAATATATAAAATAGAAAGAATATAAAGCCCTACATTCACAAACAAATGGGAAAGACCAACACAAAAAATTTATTATAGCGTAGGTTCAATGACTGATTTATGCACAGAATATCATGAAAGTAATAGAAACAAAGAACCAACACCTAAGTATTCAGTCCAATAAAATTCTGCCAACCAGAGGGCAAAGAAGTAAAGAAGTCTCCCTCAAAAAAGCTGACACCAGGAAAGAAAAGCAGGAGAACCAAAAGAGTCAGGGCACAGGAGTAAGGGCACATGTGCAAGAAACTAAACACAGAATGCTGCTGGGACATAAAGCTAAAGCAGAGAGTGGTGGGGGATGATGAATTAGTCCCTTTCTGTTGCTCATAAAAGAATACCTGAAACTGGGTAGTTTATAAAGAAATAAAATGTATTTCCTATAGTTTCGGAGGCTGGGAAATCCAAAATCTAGGGAATACACCTAGTAAGGGCCTTATTCTTGGTGTGACTCTCCACAGCAATTCAGGGTATCACATGGTGAATGGCTGAGAGAGAACTAACCTCCTCACTTGCTCTCCTTTTAAAGCCATCAGAACCATGCCCATTACCACTCATTAAACCAATTTATTACTCCATGAATGGATCAATCCATTCACAAGGGTACTGTCCTCATAATCTAATCACCTCTTTAAGGCCCCACCTTTCAATTACCATAATAGGATTTCCCACCCTCAACACTGTTATAGTGAGGATTAAATTCCAATACATAACCTTTGGAGCACACATTCAACCAAAGCAGAGAACTGTTAGTTTGGCTCCTCCAAGAAGCAGACATCAAGATAGGATAACCATGCAAGGGTTTTATTACAGGAAATGCCTGTGAGAAATGCCTGTGAGAGCTGGTCAGACCACAATCCATGCTAGACCCACGTGACGAGAGAGGAAAGAAAGGTTAAATGAAGTATCTGTAGATAGATGCCATGCAGTCTAAGAAAGGTTGATCAAGGTCACTGAGAACCTTTGAACCGTCAGCCCAGGAATAGGGCTGCCTTTGTATCCCCACCATGCTCAGTCACTAGCTGGACACAGCTCATGAGAAGTGTGGCTTCACAGCAAACACAGTAATGGATTTCCTCCTCAAGTAGCTAGAGGCCTTGGTCAATTATGTTCCCCGTAGTTGAAGGACAGCAAGGCACATTCTCATGGTCATAAGAATAGAGAAGAAATCAGAGACCAGATCAAGAAATTGAATTCTAGTCTGCAGGTAGAGGATTCTAAACTTGAAACTCATTTCATAAATCAGCCCAGATTTCCAGTTTCTGAACCAATCAATAACACTGGGCCAGAACTGAGCCCAGTTTGACATGACCTACATCACTCCCTTTTAAACTGGGCCACTTCATTCATTTATATAACTTTCCTGGCCCTGGAGTTTGGGACCCAGGATCCACTACAACTCTCTAACTTTACACAGGAAGTTAAGACTCCTTGAAGCTACATGACATTGCTCTTAAGGTTACACAGTTGGAAACAAAAACAGAACTAGCATCCAGATGTCCTTATTAGAATCTCTTTGCAATATCACCTTTACGCAGCCCAACCAAAACTTTTTTCTCTTTCATGCATCAGTATCTAACATCAGAATCATTGTTAATAAGTTTTTTATGGCTCCCCTACAACACACAGCCACTCATATATGTTTATTTCCTGTGCCTTGTTCATCACCACACTTCAGCTGTAAATTCTCAAAGGCTCCAGAGAAAAATAAAAGGGGCTTTACCTTTTACTTTCCTCTTTATACCACAGGGATGTGACAGTGAGTTGCATATGATGTGGATGATCCCCAAAGGTCAGGACTGATTCTGCCCTGTTGGTTACAAGGGCATCCTCCACCCTTGGCCAAAGAGGTTAACTTGCCCCAGCATGGAGACTATTCTTAAATTAAGCTCAGAAGTAACTGAGCATCACTTCTGACCTATTTCTCTACAACACACCCCTCTTCCCTTATTAAATATGTATTGCTGAAATATACCACCTTCCTTGTTTTCTAATAAAATGACCAATAATAATTCAGAACTTAATATTCCACTAACATAGTCCACAATAGTCATTTTCATAGAATGCTGGTCATTCTATGGAATGTTATTTGGAGACCCTAAAACCCTTCTTCTTGGGCACAAAATCTTACTGTATATAAGACCTGCCCTGAATGATACATCTTCTTTGGTCATATTTATAGAGCCTACAATTAACTGGCTGCTCCCTATCCTTTTCCCTCATCTTTCTCATCCCTGGGCCACATGAATACCAAGCCCACGGATGCCACCCTCTCTCCTTCATCTGTCACCCAACTTAACTGACAATCATGGTGTTACAGAGCTTTAGTGACCCAAAGTCTCAAGTACCTGTTCATGGAACTTGAGAAGGAAAGATCTTTACCCAAAAGATAGAAGAAATATCACTTCAGACTCTCCTTTCAATACAGCAGTTTTAACATCCCTGCCCCATCTCACTGTCAAAAACATCTGCCAAGAAGGCACCCTTAGAAAGATGCCTTAATTGCAGAATATCATCCACTCATCAATGTTGAGCAAATATCTATCAAGCCATTATTGTTTGCCAGGCAGTGTACTAAGTGCTGAACCCCCCCTCCACTTTATGTTCTAATGAGTAGTCAGAAACATATAAACTAAGGACAAGACACAGGCTTTGTTAAAGGTTCCCATGCCCGACACAGTATTTGATCCACATGGAAAACTTTAGGCCATGTACAAAACCATTCCTACTAGACCTCTCCTGGCCACTATTTAAATACAATACTGGACTGGCAAAATAACAGATTGACATTATCTCCTAAACACGGGACTTGGGCGGCCCATAACTAGAGTTATGATATTTAAGCTCTCCAGGTCCACATACCTTTGACTCTACTTTTCATGCTTGTCTTCAGTACATTTTCCCCACTATCACTTCCTTCTTCTGCTGCCACCAGAGCAAAGAACTCTTCCAGATTTTCACCTTCCACTTTTGCCAGGCAAAAATTACTGAACTTCAATGTGCCAGGCCCTTCCAAGAGTATCTATGAAGATTAAAAAACTGTTCTCAAAAACAAATTCAATTTGTACATCCAACAGTACCTCTCATAATTACACTAAAGAACTTTTGAGCATCAGCTTTCTTGTTTCATCACAACTCAGAAAAATAAATGCTTACAACTTTTTCAAAAAGAAGCTAAATAAATCCAACATTTTAATAATAATTGTCCATTCTCAGATGTATATAATAAACACATCACATAACCAAAGAGGGAAACCTTAAGATTTTGGGAAAGATAAAGAACATTGTATACTTACCAACCCTCAGTGATAGATAAAAGAGGATTTGAAAACCCACCTGCCTAAAGTATTGTTTATTCAAGAGAGGAGGTAAAATGTAGAGTTAAAACTAAGGTTTTAAAGTTAAAGATCTGGATTTGAGCCCCCAATCCACCACTTACGTGCTGTCTGACCCTGAAGAACTTATTTAACCTTTTTAATCCTCAGTCTCTTCATCTATAAAATGGAAAAAATAATACCTAACTCTTCAGACTATTGTAAGGGTTCATTGAAATTATATATTCAAAGGGCTTAACAATCACTGCATGAGATAAGCACTCAAGTCTGCTAACATAATTTGATTATGAAGATTAAAAGTTATCTGTTGAGGGGCTGGCCAGTTAGCTCACTCGGTCCATACCAGACAGCCATCAAAAAAAATAAAAATAAAAAAAGAAGTTATCTGTTGATTATCGAAGCCATGCTAGGAACCAGTGTTCTATGACTTTTATCGTTTCCTCTAGAGTCTTTAAAAATATTTCTGGATAGTTGTAATGGATCAGGTGTTTTTTTGGTTTTTAAAAGCAATTTGAAGTTAATCTTTAATTTCTAGTCACAAATACTTACTAAGAATGTCTGTTAGTATCAACAGCGGCTTTTATACTTCTTTGATCATCAGAATCCCTTGGAGGACTTGTTAAAGCATAGACGACTAGTCACTACCTGACCAGTTTCTGATTCAACAGGTCTGGGCGGGGATGGGAGCCAAGAGCCTGCATTTCTAACAAGTCCCAAGTCATACTGACATTGCTGATTCAAGGAACAAACTTTGAGAACCATTGGCAGGGGTCTGTAAACTTTTTTTCCCTTTTTTTTTTTCTTTTTGCATCTGGCCAGTAGGGGGATCTGAACAATTGATCTTGGTGTTATACACCGCACTCTAACCAACTGAAAACCAGCTAGCCCCATAAACTTGGTTTTTAAAAAAAAGCCAGCCAAATAAATATCTTAGACTTTGCAAGCCATACAGTCTTGACTATCAGTTCTACTCTTGTTGTACAACAGTAGCCACTGACAATAAATAAATGGAAGGGTGTGGCTGCACTGCAATAAAACTTAATGCACAGAAACGAGAATCCTGCCCAACCTCTGCCTACCCTGTTCTAGACTACAGGTTACTGTACAAATCAAACTGAATGTCTTAGATCATAACTGCTGATAATAGACCTCATTAAATAATTCCTACATGTACATGAGCAAATACAGCCTCTGGGTCAAATCCTAGCCACTGCCTGTGTTTGTACAGCTGTGAGCTAAAAATGGTTTTTATATTTTTAAATGGTTGAAAAAATCAAAAGAATATTTCTTGACATGTGAATATTATATAAAATTTAAATTTCATTGTCCATAAATAAAGTTATTAAAACATTGCCATACCCATGCATTTACATATTGTCTATAGCAGCTTTCAGAGTACAATGACAGTTGTGTGGCTGAAGACTTGAGGTAAGTATATGTACATCTCCAACAAGAACTGTTATTCATTATAATTATACAGGGTTTTTTAATTTTTATTTTTCTCTTTATATACAGGGTTTTTTTGAAGTTTTTGGGGGGGCTTAATATCTTCTCATGTAGATGGCCTACAAAAATAAATTAAAAAGTGAAATATTCAACTTTTCATTTCACTGGCATATATTAAAGGAAAAGAAGTTAAAACTCAGACCAGTAATATGTACAATTCCTAAGAGTATATACTTATAAAGACAGTAATAGATATCACTGCTTGCAAGCACACTACCTACCAGAAAGTGCCTAGAAGCTTAATCTAAATATAATATGTAATCCTCACAAACCACCCCAAAAATATCTCCATATCACAGACAAGGAAACTAAGGCACAGACAGGCAGGGTAAATTATCCAGGATCACATGGCTCCTAAGTGTCACTGTTGAACGCAACTTGGAAACTAAGCTGGTTTCATAACTCTACTGCACTGACTCAGATTTTGTTATGGATAATTAATTTTAACAAAAAAAGAAAATATTTGATCAATAACATCAGGAATCATACATGTATAGCCAAGAATGCCATTATCAAGCTAAAACAATGGTTCATACATGCGTACTATGATTTAAGAGCTAAGAGAGTATTTTCTTATAGGCTCATCATTCACAATATACTTTAGCAGCAGTAATAATTACTCATAGCTCTGAAAGGAGGAGAGATTTTACATTCTAAAAGCTACTTAAATAGGTAGCTAAAATTTCAACGTTCTATACCAAATTTTTATCTAAAAATAAAAACACCTGTGAAAAAGCACTCTAAATTGAGACACAATCAGTTAGGAAATCAAAACTTTCATTAATTACCTTCCCAGGAGAAATGTCACAAAAGAGAATGCCAAGTTTATGAAGGTGATGTAATCCAGTAATCAGGTCAATCCCAAATTCTCTCACAACATCTTCTGGGAGGTTTTCATCTTGAGCAATAACCATTTCCAAGGAACCACCTGCAAGAAGTTGGTTGAAATCACCCATTTCAACACACTAACATCACAGAATATCTCTGAGAGGTTCTATACTGCCAGATACTGAACATTAAAAAATGATCAAGACAGCAAACCCTTACAGTCTGGCAGGGTAAACACACATGTGAGTGAACACAGTCGTCCAAGCACTGTAAAAGAAATCTGTGCCCACACTCCTGAGCAGCTCGAGGAGAATGCCCACTTCATCTGGAAGAATGGTAGGAAGTAAGCAGCTGGGATGAAAGAATAATCACCCCAGGTCCCCCAGGAAATGAACAGCAACAAAAATCAGTGTTAAATACTCTCAAAACTGTGCACTTAAGTCACATTATGCAATTTATAGTCTCATTTACTCATGTGTAAAGTCAGATCACATTCTGCAAAGTATTGCATGGAAAAAAGACATTGCCTTTCCTTAACAATCACCATCCTTAGAGTACACTACTGATAACATAAAAGGCCAAAGGCAAGTACATTGTAAATTCCATTGCTATATTCTTCCCAGGTCCCAGTTACAGTTCTGCCATCTAAGTGCCAGAAACAAACTTTTTTTTTTTTTTTTTTTTTGGCTGGCTGGTACAGGGAACGAATCCCAGACATTGGTGTTATCAACACCACACTCTAACCAGCTGAGCTAACTGGCCAGCTCTGAAACGAACTTTTTTCTAAAGGGTCAAGATTACAACAGCCAAGCTCAGAAAAAGTGAAGTCTCTGTTGGCATCTGAAAGTTCAATTAGAATTACTATGATGGAGGTAAGAGGTGACTTTGGGGGGATGGTTGTTTATTTTGTTTTGGTGGATAAGGAACCATTCCAAACAGGAATACTTTAGAGTTAAGATATTACGCCTGGTTAGGGGTCAGGAATAAAGAGTAATCTAGGGATGTCCCCTGACAACCTGTGAGTACACACATTTAAAGAAATAATCCAACCATAATCCCTTCCTATTAATTCAGAAAATTAAAATGCAAATAAGTTATTAACCCAAAATTACATCTTTTATGATTAAATTTTATAAATTCTAAGTGTCAAAATAATCATTTAGATTCATAAAGCTAGTAATAATTATGATGTCTTAATATTTAATGATTCTTTGTCATTACTTAATGTATAAATACAAGTACACTAACAGTAGTATTTATCACATTTTTTCCCTATTAAACTCTTAAAATTTTGAAACTAAAAGCCCAGATAATATCTATTTACTCAGTCACCTTTCTCCCTGAATATACTCCCAGAAAGTTGTATGAAGCAATAGCTATAATATTTTACCTTTAATTATTGCTCGGTATTTGTTGGTTCATCTTTGCATTTTTCCACATTGCATAAGTTTTTACTGCAAATATCCTTTTCAAAAAAAAAAATCACTTTATAAATTTATTAGCTACTTAATAGCTAATTAACCTAAAGTGTTTGTTTTCATTTATTGGAAAAACTTGTTTGATAAATTAATCACTTTAAAATATTTCTAAGTTTTTATGTAAGTGACTTATTAATATATCAAAGTCAACCCCAAATTGAATTTTACGTAATTCTTCCTTTCACCAATCATTTTTGCTCTTTACCGTTCCCTAATATCCATCAAGCAATACATTTTCAAGTTAATAGTAAATAATATCGACACTACTTATATGTGCAATAGAAGACAAAAGTAAAGTAACAAAACTCACACCATATGTTTTTTCAGTACTACGTAAGTTGGTTACATTCACGGCACTTCTTACACCCTCTCACCTGTGCAAAGCTCCACTACGAGCCAGAGATGATTGCTGGTTTCATACCATTCGTGAAAAGTTACAATATTCTTGTGTTTAATTTCATGGGTGAGACGGACCTATAAAAACACACAGCATTCATTCTAACAATAAAAAGTTCTTAAAACCCTTATATCTACTGAGAAACACCTAAATAAATCATTGGTAAATGGATTTTAGAAAGGAGGAATTTATTTGGTGGAATTCTCTACAGACATTAGAAATTATGGTAACATGGAAAAATGCTAATTTAATGTACAATCTTAAAAATAACTTTTAGAAATGTACATAATACTGTTTTGTGTATTTGTGTAAATACAAATTGCAAAAGAATTACTTATAGGAAAATGACCAGAAGGTATCCTCCAAAATAGCTGCTGTTATTGGTGGAACTACACACATTACTTTTAAAACACAGACAAAATAAGTAGTAACTTAAAAGAAAAAAAAACACTTCATAAGTAAAAATAACCTAAATGCTCAATAACACAGTAAGAGTTAAGGAAGTTTCTGTATTATAAACTGACAAAATATTAAGCCAATATTAGACAGCCTATTTAATTTTACAACATGGAAAAATGATGATGTTATAATGTTAAGTGAAAAAGGTAAGAAACAAAATTATATAATGCCGTGATTAAAGCATTTTTAAAACTCATAGAAAAAAAAAGACCAGAAGGAAAGAAATCAACACATGAGCAGTGATTGCCTTCAGGTGACAGAACAATCGTGCTTTTTTTCTTCTATCCATTTTTCTGTAATGTCCAAGTTTCTATAATGAATATGTATTACTTTTATAATATTTAAAAGAATTCAATTGCTGGTGAGGATGTAGGGAGAGGGGAACTCTTCTACACTATTGGTGGGACTGTAAATAAGTACAGCCATTATGGAAAACAGTATGGAGGTTTCTCAAACAACTACAGATACAGCTACGATATGATCCAGCAATCCCACTACTGGGTATATATCCAAAGGAATGGAACTCATCATGTCAAAGGACACCTGCACTCCCATGTTCATCACAGCTCTATTTACAACAGCCCAACTATGGAACCAACCTAAATGTCTATCGACGGATGACTGCATAAGGAAAATGTGGTATATATACACAGTGGAATACTACTCAGCCATTTAAAAAAAAAAAAAAAAAAAAAAGGAAATTCTGTCATTAATAGCAACATGGATGAGCCTGAAGAAAATTATGTTAAGTGAAATAAGCCAGACACAGAAAGAAAAATACCACATGCTCTCACTCATAAGTGGAAGGAAAGGAGGAAGGGAGGAAACAAAAGACCACAATAATATATTAAACTTTCAAAAGAAGAGAGCAAAAGCAAGGATACTAGAGATGGGGGGGAGGGAGAGAGGGGAGTTTGGGGAGTGATTGGTCAGGTAAGGGGCATAACAAATAATTACGATTTGTAATAATAAATATGCTAATAAAAAATAAATTTAAAAAAGGAAAAAAATAAAAGAACTCTCAGGATTCTATAATCTTTTTAAAAATATTTTTAATGATTCTTAATGTCAACAATTCACCCAGATTATTAAAAGAGGAATCATTACAATAAACACATTAACATTAAAATGTATATTTCCATTAGGTCATAAGAATACTTGTACATCAGAAACAAAAAATAAAAATGCAAAATTCCCTGTCATTTAAAACTACGAATTGTTTTTTGGTGGGGGCTAATTCCATTAAAGAGCTAGCCAGTTAGTTCAGTTGGTTACAGCACAACTTTGTAACACCAATGTCAAGAGTTTAGTTCCCCATACCAGCCAGCCAGCCATCAAAAATATAAAAAAATAAGGGCCGGCCCATGGCTCACTTGGGAGAGCGTGGTGCTGACAACACCAAGTCAAGGGTTAAGATCCCCTTACCAGTCATCTTTTAAAAAATAAATAAATAAATTATATTTATATATATATATATAAAATAAAATTCCATTAAATACAAAAATGTGTGCATTAGAAGCAAACCTTCAAGACCCAGAATTGTGGACAACTACTAAAGTGCTTCAGATTCTATTATTTGAAAAAAAAATTTTTTTAATAGCATCAAATTCTACTGTCACTTAACACAAGCTAAAGGGCCCATAACTTCTAGAAATATGGAGTTCCCTATTTTAAAAGTGAAACACTCTGGGAACAACTAGATGGGTTCATACTATAACACAATTAGAGGAAAATGGGGTCACATAACTTAGAAGATAGATGAGGAGAAAACCAATAATCAGAGTGACCAAGAGAGAATTTGAGGAGCACCTTGTCAAAAACCACAAAACTAGTAAGGCCACCAGACAATGAAGAGGACCACTTGCTGCACATGTTTAAGGACACCCACTGATTCAGGCATGGAGAGGGGGAGGGCCTGATGAAAAATAAAGGAGGTGTTGCAATTCCAACAGAATTCAGGCCCCAGTACATCCCGCCAGCACCCTCCATCACTCAACATACGCCCAATGCCTACTCTCCCAGATGCTGGGCCACATCGCCTCTCACAATCTTGCCTCTTCCCTCTACTCATCTACCCATCCATGGTTACTCCATACACCTGCACTGTTCAATGTAGGAGCCACATGCCACACAGGGCTACTGAGCACATGAAAAGCAGCTTGTCTGAACAGAGATGTGCTACAAGTATGAAATACACATCAGATTCTGAAGACTTAATACTAAAAAGGATGAAAAATATCTCATTAATAGTTTTTATACTGATTATATGTTGAAATGATAATACATTGTATACACTGGGTTAAAAAATATATTCTTAAAACCCCTTACTGGCCAGCCACACCCCACCCCCCCAAAAATTGCTTACGTTAATTTCACCCATTTCTTTTTCCATTTTCAATGTGGCTACTAGGAAATTTAAAATTAGATTTGTAGCCCCCATTATACTTCTATTGAATGCCATTGCTAGACTTTTACTAAAAACTGCATTACCTCCAAAATCTCTTTCACACATCCTAGCCTGTGATACACTCACTTTCTAGGCTCACTCATGCTAGCATTCCAATTCTGGTAAATTCAACCCTCCACACACTCTGCATATACCCCAGCAGCTGAGGCAGACACAAACCATGCTGACTGATCTACTTTAAATTTATGATCACAAATCTCAAATGGCCCCAGACAATCTGCCCTTTAAGTGACATTCACGCCTCCTCTTTCCTCTGACCTCTAACACTGTCTTCCTCTCCTCCCACCACCTACCTGATGACATTGCTTATTTCAGAGAAATCAGAAGGGAATGTAATCTATCAACAAACTTGCATGTTGTCCCAAATACCTGCCTTCCTTCAACTTTCCATGTTCCTTTCAAAAGCCAACGCCTCCTTTTGTATACAAGATCCCATCCTCCCTCAAACTTCACTTCTACAACCGTCTCCTCTTCACCCTATGCTGTCTATTTCTCCCTTGCTACTGGATCATTTTCATCAACATACAAACACACTGCAGTTATTATCTCTCACAAGAGGTTGCTAATTGCTTACCTAATATCCACCTTGCCTATGTCCTTAATAACAGATTCCCTATACCATTGGAAACAGCTTTGTGTCTGGCCAGAAAACATTTCCTCACCTCCTGCAGAGATGGACGGAGTACAAACAAGATGTTAACAGGGTCATTGGCTGAGGTTTCCTGGAAAACTTTTAAAGGGGGTTTATTTAAGACACCAGGTAACTCCTTGGCACCCCCTTTCCTCCTCTTCCTCCCTGGAAAACTAAAGCTGCAGTGGCCATCCAGCAACTGTGAACTGGCTTTGAGCACATAAGCCAAGCAACGAAGAGAGGAACTACAGGGAACTGATGACATGGTGGAACCAGCTTACAAGTGCTAGAATTCTTTACATGAGAGAAAATGAACCACCTGCTTTAATTTCAGGTCTCTTATCACAAATTCTGTCTATCAGTTACTCCTGATCATTCTTTCCATCTTAACCTCATATCCCCATCCAGCTATCACCCTATTTCTCACCTCCTTGATACAGCAAACTCCTTAAGAATGACCTCCACCTTCTCTTCCCACTTCTCCTTAAATCCATTCCAATTCCGGCTTTCATCCTCACCACTTCACCAAAGCCACTCTCTTCAAGGTCATCAGTGGCCTCTCCATTGCCAAATCCTTAATCCTCACCTCATCAGCTGCAATTCATACAACTGATTTCTCTCTTCTCCCTGCATCACTTTCTTTACTTGACCACCACACCACATGATTTGGCCAATACTTTTTGTTGCAGAAAAAAAGAATCCACTCTGGTTACAAAAGGAATTTTAACGGGCACAGATAATTCACAGAACTGATGGTAAGGGTCATGAAAAAGAATCTAAGCTGACTTTCTAGAAAAGACTCCCAAAATCACACCATAAATTGAGCCACCAAGAGAGCACCTGCCCCTGCCACCAACAGGACATGGAGGAATGAGGACCCTGCCATCACAGTTGTAACAGTTGTCATCTCTAGAACACTGCCTCCGCCACCACTAGGAAGCTGCCATGTTCAGACCACACTGCCCACATTTCTCCTCAAAGAGAACCTTCTGAGCATTTTAACTATACAGCAGCCATCATCAGTCTCTTTTCTATCTCCTGCTTTGTTTTTCTTCCAGCAATTAACACTAATAATCCATATGTTTATTATATATAGTTCTCTCCCAGTTAAAACAGAAGCTTCCTCCAGCCTGACACCCAGGGGGGTTCTGGGAGACTGGGGCTGTGGGCCCTAGCCTTGTCCCCACCGCCACCACTGTACATCCAGGCCAGCAACGGAAGCCAGCCCAACACCTGGGGGGTCCTGGGAGATGGGGGCCTTGGGCCCTACCTCCACCCCTGCTACCACCACCTCCACAGCACATCCAGGCCAGCAACGGAGCCAGCCCAACACCTGGGGGGTCCTGGGAGATGGGGGCCTTGGGCCCTACCTCTTCCCCTGCTACCACCACCTCGCAGCACATCCAGGCTAGCAATGGAGCCAGCCCAACACCTGGGGTGTCCTGGGAGATGGGGGCCTTGGGCTCTAGCCCCACCCCTGCTACCACTGCTGCTGCAGCACATCCAGGCCAGCAATGGAGCCAACCCGATATTTGGGATCCTCAGAGACGGGGGCCAGGACAGCCCTACCCCCAACCAGATCCTAGAAGATAGTTATTAACCACATGTATTTCTTTGGACATGTGACTTATCTGCTCATGTGCGTCACCAAATTTCAGCTTAGATTTTTCTAATTCATTTTTAAGAGTTCTTTTTGCAATAAGGATATTAATCTTTGTGTGTTAAACAAAAAAAAAGTAGAGAATAGAATAATGGTTACCAGAGGCTGGGAGGGGGTGGGGGTGGAAGATAAGGAGTGAACTAATACAGACAAAACTATGCTATCTACCCTAAGTGAATCATTGTGCAAGACATGCATGTATTGAAGCACACTGTACCCCACAAAAATAAATATAAATAAAATTTAATTTAAAAAAATAAAATAAAAATATAAAACAGAAGCTTTCTGAGAACAGAGATTTTGTCTTCTTCACTTCTGAAAAAGACAGTGTAATAATGCTCCTGCTTTATTCCTGATTTTAGCAATTTTGGTCTTCCCTCTTTTTTTCTTGGTCAGTCTAGATAATGATTTGCAAATTTTGATGTGTTTAAAGAATCAGCTTTTGGTTTTGTTGATTTTTTCTACTGTTTTTTAATTCCCTATTTCACATATTTCTGCTGTAGTATTTGTTATTTCTTACTTATATTTGCTTTTGGTTTAGTTTGCTCTTTTCTGAAGGTAGAAATTTACATTACCGATTTGAGATTTTTCTTATTTTTAATATAGGTGTTTACAAGAATAAATTTTCCTCTAAGCACCACATGAGCCTTGCATCTATAGATTTTAATATATTGTGCTTTGATTTTTATCTCAAAGTACTTTCTAATTTCCCTGTGATTTTTCTTTGTGCCCATTGTTTATTTAGGAGAGTGCTGTTTAATTTCACACACATAAGTGAGTTTTCTAAATTTCCTTCTGTTAATGTGGTCAGAGAACATATATTATATGACCTTAGTCTTTCTAAATGTATTAAGACTTATTCTATGGCCAAAAAAACTGAACATGAACATTTAAAAACTTCTGAAATTACTCTAAAGAACCCTGCTGAGAGTTGTATTATTAATTTCTACTTACATGAACAGTACAGTGATTTGATATACACTACCCAAACAGGCTATCATTGTTAATACTGATATTTCCTAATAATAATAATAATAATAGTTGAAAAAATATAACACTTCTTCAATTGCTAGTGAGACTGAGAACATTTAAAATGTTTATTGTCATTGATATGTTATTATTTTGTAAATGTCTCAATGTGCCTTGCTTATTTTTCTATTAGAATGTTTGGCTTCTTCTTCTTATTATTTTTTTTTTTTTTTCTTAAAAGACGACCGGTAAGGGGATCTTAACCCGACTTGGTGTTACCAGCACCACACTCTCCCGAGTGAGCCACGGCCGGCCCCCTGCCTTCTTATTATTGAATTTTAATGTATTTACTTTTAATGAAAATTACTCATGCACATAGTTTAAGGAGTCACTAGCTGTATAGTTTGTTAAAGAAGACAGTAGTGCCCATTCATCATGACCTCTATTTCCTCTTTCCAAGAGGCAACCATTTTCACACTTTGAGTTAATCTGCTATTTATTTCTACATCTCCAAAACACATTAGTCAATTGATTTTCCACTATGGAATATAAAGATTCAGATTTTTTCCCCCATTATCCTCTAGCATGTGCATTCTTATCTCTCCATTCTTGTATTATATTTACATCATAAATCAATATTTATTGTTCTCATTATTATGAATATGCATGCTTAGAGAAAAGCCATATTAAACTATGATTCCTTTCTTGCACAACTTATTTATTTCTTATGGATTAAATAAACGTCTTCTAAAAAAAATTTTTTTTAAAACATAAATAAATGGAAAAATATATCCCATGTTCACAGATTGAAAGATGTCAGTACAACCCAAAGCAATGTACACATTCAATGCAATCCCTATCAAAATCCCAATAACTAATGTTTTGCAGAAATAGAAAAATCTACCCAAAAATTCACATGAAATCTCAAGGGGCACCAAATTGCCAAAACAATCTTAAAAAAGAAGAACAAAGTTGGAGGACTTAAATTTCCTGATTTTGAAACTTACTACAAAACTACAGTAATATAAAAAGTGTAGTACTGGCATAAAGACAGACATATAGACCAATGGAATAGAGGGCCCAAAAATAAACCCTTACACATATAGTCAAATGATTTTCAACAAGGGAGCCAAATTATTCAATGGGTAAAAGACAGTCTTTTCAACAAATGGTGCTGGGAAAATTGGATGTTCACATGCAAAAAACAGAAACTGGACCATTACTGTTATGGTCTAAATGTTTGTGTCCCTCTAAAATTCACATTGAAAAATAATCCACACTACGGTTCTATAAAGAGGTCGGGCCTTTAGGAGGTGATTAGGTCATAGGATTACTGTCCTTATATGAGACTTAAGAAAGCCTGCTGTCCCCTTATGCCACATGAGGACACATACCAGGCACCATCTTTGAAGCAGAGAACAAGTCCTCACTAGACACTAAAACTGCTGGCACCTTGATCTTGGACTTCCCAGACCCTAGAACTGTAAGCAATAGATTTCTGTTGTTTATAAATTACACAGTCCAAGGTATTTTTGTATAATAGCCTGTATTAGTCCATTTTGTGTGCTATGACAGAGTACCTGAGATGGGGTAATTTATAAAGAAGTTTATTTGGCTCACAATTCCATAGGCTTGAAAGTCCACCATTGAGCAACTGCATCTAGTGAGGGCCTCAGACTACTTCCACCCATGACAGAAAGCAGAAGGAAGCTGAAGTATGTGCACAGATATCACGTGGAGAGAGAGAAAGCAAGAGAGAGGGAGGGGACGTGCCAGGTTCTTTTTAACAACCCACTCTCAGAGGAACATTCCAGCTAGAGCAGGGAGGGCATTAATCGATTCATGAGGTACTCACCCCCATGACCCAAACACCTCCCACTAGGCCCCACCTCCCAACACAGCCACTTTGGGGATCAAATTTCAGTATGAGTTTTGGTAGGGGAAAATCATATCCAAACTATAGCACAGCCCACAAGGACTGAAACACTTTACCTAACACCATATACAAAAATTAACTCAAAAAGAATCAAATACCTAAACATAAGATCTAAAACTATATAACTCTTAGAAGAAAACACATGACAAAAGCTGCACAACATTGGATATTGTGATTTTTGAATATGACACCAAAGGCACAGACAACAAAAGAAAAAATAGGCAAATTGGGCTTCATAAAAATTTTAAATTTCTGTGCAAAGGACCCTATCAAAGTGAAAATGCAACTTATGAAATGGCAAAATATATTTGCAAATCATATACCTGATAAGCGAATCCAGAATATATAGAGAACTCATAAAACTCAATAAGAAAACAACCAACCAGATTAGAAAATGGGCAAAGCACTGAAGGAAATGGGCAAACAAATAGACATTCCTCCAAAGAAGACATACAAATTGTCAATAAGCACATGAAAAGATGCCCAACATCACTAGTCATTAGGAAAATTAAAATCAAAACAAGATATCACCTCATATTCATTCGGATGGCTACTATCAAAAGAAACAAAACAAGTGTTGGTGAAAATGTGGAGAAATTGGAATCCTTGTACACCATTGGTTGGAATGTGAAATGGTATAGCTCCTGTTGAAAACAGTATAGTGATTTCTCAAGAAATTAAAAATAGAATTACCAAAGGATCCAGCAATTCCATTTCCAGGTGTATACCCAAAAGAAGTGAAAGCGGGATCTGAAAGAGACATTTGTATCCGCATATTTGTAGCAGCATTATTCACAATAGTCAAAACATGGAAGCAACTTAAGTGTCCGCCAAATGGATAAGCAAAATGTGGTACTATATATGTGTATGATGGAATATGATTCAGCCTCAAAAAGGAGGAAATTCTGATATATGCCAAAACATGGATGAACCTTGAGGACATTATATTAAGTGAAATAAGCCAGTCACAAAAAAAAAAAAAAAAAAAAATACTGTATGATATCACTGTCATAACCCACCTAGCATTAGTCAAAATCATAGAAAGTAGCATGATAGTTGCCAAAAGCTGGGAAGAAGAGAAATGAAGAGTTAAGAGCTTAATGGGTATAGAGTTTCAGTTTTGCAAGATGAAGAGTTTTGGAGATAGATGGTGGTGATGGGTGCACAGCAATATGAATATACTTATCGCTGAATTGTACAATTCAAAATCATTAAGGCAATAAATTTTATGTGTATTTTACCACAATTAAAAAAAAAAGAAAGCTAGGTATGGTCCAAAAGCCTAGGCTATAAAGTGACACAGCTACCTCAAACCTAAGTGCTCACTCAGTGTCCTTCCTTAGGAAAGCCTCATATTCATACACTAAATTTTAAAAGTAAATGATCTAATATAGACCATAGTTTCCCTGACCTGTACCAAAAAAAAATTACTTGGATATGTTTATTAGTAATTATTCAAGATTGCTGGCACTGAAACAGATAGAAAGTTATCCATTCCAGGCTGAAAATGTGGTACTTCATAGAGTGAGTTCAATGGCTTCTGTTTACATGTTACCTTTTCTATCTAATCACAGCTCTGTCTTTCCCCAGATGGATGGAAACACACTTGACTTACCCAGTTGGTTATCTCAGGCCTTTTGCACTTATCAGTACAAAGAACAGCTACAAAATTGATTGTTCCTTTCCGTCGACCTTTATAAACAACAGTCTTGCTTCCTCTGCCAATCTCTTCATACAGAATAAAGTTTTCCATCTCTGGGCTGACTTCTCACATAGGATAAAATAGCACCTCCAGCTCCTAAAAGTAAATAAAAATGACACTTACAAATGCATGCTAGTTGCATGATTATTTAGTGTAGGATAACTAGCCTAGGATATTTAATAAGTAACTAAACCTAATAATTCTATAAGTTCAGAAAATTCACCTACAAGTATTGGATACTAGTGTGGTTCTTTCTGTAAGATGAACAAAATTAAGGGAAAAAAATAAATAAAACAGTTCACAAATCAGCATTTAACTCCCTCTCAACATCTTTTTTTTTATTCTAGCTTCACTTACAGTACTATTGAGGTAACTCAAAGGTATGTCAGGTATTGCAAACAGTGATGACAAGCACTTGTTTTTCTAACACACATATTCACACATAAGAGCATTGAATGTCTTTCCATCTTTTTGTGTTCTCTTTCATTTCTTTCAGCACTGATTTGCAGTTTTAATTGTAGAGATCTTTTACCTCCTTTGCTAAATTAATTCTCAGGGGTTTTTTGATTGTTTCTTTGTTTGGTGACTATTATCGTAAATGGGCTTGCTTTCTTGATTTCTTTTTCTGCTAGCACATTATTGCAGTATAAAAAAGCCACTGATTTTTGTGTGTTGATTTTGTATCCTGCAACTTTACTAAAATTGTTTATCAGCTCTAAGAGTCTTCTGGTAGAGTCTTTAGGTTTTTCTATATATAGGCTCATGTCATCTGCAAGCAGGGACAGTTTTTCATCTTTTCCAATCTGAATGCCCTTTATTTCTTTTTCTTGCCTGACTCTTCTGGCTAGTACTGCCAATACTATGTTAAATAGGAGTTGTAAGAGTAGGTATCCTTGTCTTGTTCCCATTTTTAAGGAAAAAACTTTGATCTTTTCCCCATTCAGAAAGATATTGGCATGGGGTTTGCCAAATATGGCTATTACTGTGCTGAGACATCTTCCTTCCATACCTAATTTGCTGAGACTCTTTATCATGAAGGGATGTTGAATTTTGTCAAAAGCTTTTTCTGCATCTATTGAGATAACCAATTGGTTTTTGTACTTTTGTTGATGTGGTGTACCACATTTGACTTGAATATGTTGAACAATCCTTGTCTTCCTGGGATGAATCCCACTTAATCATGGTGTATAATTTTTTGATGTGTGGCTGTATTCTGATTGCTAATATTTTGTTGAGGATTTTGGTGTCTATGTTCATCAGACATGTTGGTCTACAGTTTTCTTTTTTTGTTGTATCTGTCTGGTTTTGGTATGAGGGTGATGCAGGCCTCATAGAATGAGTTTGGGAGAATGGCCTGTGTTTCAATTTTTTTTTTAAGAGTAGGTTGAAGAAAACTGTCATTAATTCCTCTTTAAAGGTCTGATAGAATTCAGCAGAAAAGCCTCTGTTCCTGGGCTTTTTCTGTTTGGAAACTGCTTGGTACTGCCTCGATCTTATTGCTTGTTATTGGGCTGTTCAGGTTTTCTACATCTTGTTGGTACAGAGTTGGTAGTTTGTATGTTTCCAGAAATTTATCCATTTCCTCCAGATTTTCAAATTTCTGGGCATATAGTTGTTTAAAATAGCTTCTGATGATTCTTTGCATTTCTATGGTATGGTTGTAATGTCTCCTTTTTCATTTCTAATTTTTGTTATTAGGATCTTCTCTCTTCTTTTTTTTAGTTGGCCTTGCTAATAGCTTGTCTACTTTGTTTATCTTCTCAAAAACAACTTTGTTTCCTTGATCTTTTGTAGTGTTCTTTGGGTTTCTATTTCATTTAGTTGTGCTCTGATCTTAATAATTACTTTCCGTCTACTAATTTTGGATTGGATTGCTGTTTTTCTAGTTCGAGGTGTAGCATTAGGTTGTTTATTTGAAACCTAACCTTACATCTTTTGATGTAAGCATCTATTGCAATAAACTTCCCTCTCAGTACTGCTTTTGCAGTATCCCACAGGTTTTGGTATTATGTGTCTTTGTTTTCGTTAATTTCAAGAATTTTTTTTGATTTCCTGTTTAATTTCTTCTTGGACCCTATATTAGTCCATTTTGTGTTGCTCTAACAGAAATATCTGAGACTGGATAATTTATAAACAGGTTTATTTGGCTTACAATTCTGGGACAGCTGCATCTGGCACAGGCCTCAGGCTGCTTCTGCTCATGGTGGAAAGCAGCAGACAGCCAGAGGGTACAAGCAGATCACATGGTGAGAGGAAGCAAGAGAGAGAAAGAGGGGAGGTGCCAGGGTCTTTTAAACAACCAGCTCTCACAGGAACTCACAGAGCAAGATCTCACTCATTAATCCCCCCACCTAGGGAGAGCATTAATCCATTCATGAGGGAGCCACACCTATGACTCAAAGAGCTTCCAACACCATCACATTGGGGATCAGATTTCCACATGAGTTTTGTCAGGGACAACACATCCAAACTCTATCATTCCACGCCTGGCCCCCCAAAACTCATTTCACTCTCACATACAAAATACAATCATTCCATCCCAATAGTCCCAAAAGTCTTTTAAAAGTCCAAAGTTTCATCTGAGACCAAAAGCAAAAGCTTCTAGATGTGAACCTGTAAAAACAAAACCAAATTTACCTACTTCCAAGATACAATGGTGGAACAGACATTGGGTATACATTCCCATTCCAAAAGGGAGGAATAGGCCAGAAGAAAGGAGAAACAGGCCACAAACAAGTTCTGAAACCCAGCAGGGCGGACATTATGTCTTAAAGCTCCAAAATAATCTTTGATTCCAAGTCCTGCATCCTGGGAACAATTGGGCATCTGCGCCCCCAAAGCCTCAGGCAGCTTCACTCCAACAGCTCTCCCAGGTGCTGCCCAGTGGGCTGCGCTGGTGCTTGCAGCTTTTCCAGGCATGTGCTGCAGGTTACCACTGGCCCTGTAGTTCTGGTGTCCTGGCAGCAACTCCGCTGCGATGACTCTATTAGACGTTTCCCTGGTAGAGGCCCTCTGTGGGGACTCAGACCCCATATTCCTGCTCAGCATTGCTCTAGTAGATGGTCTCTGCAGCAGCTCCACCCCTGCAGCAGATCTATGCCTGGGCCCCCAGGCTTTTCCATACATCCTCTGAAATCAGGGTGGAGGCTGCCACGCCTCCACTGCTCTCAGGTCCTGCCAGCCTGCAGACTTAACACATTGTGGATGTAGCTGAGGTTTCAGGCTTCTACTCTCCAGAGCTGCTGCACAAACCACACTTGGGGCTGCCTGAGACAGGGCTGTTCCTACCAGAGCCGTTGGGATGCAGAGAGCAAGTTCCTGAGGGCAGCTGCACCCCAGGTCTGCCCTCCAGGACAACTCAGTCCTTCTAGGCCTCAAGGCCTGTGATGGGTGGGGCACCCTTCCAGACTTCTCAAATGCCTTTAGGGCTTTTTCCCCATTGTCTTGGTTATTAGCATCTGGCTGCCTCATCACCAGACTAATGCCTTTAGCAAACAGTTTATCCACTTCACCCTTGCGTTTTTCTCCGGCTCTCTGCTTCTCCACTGCACAGCCAGACGGCAAATTTTCCAAATCTTTACACTCTGCTTCCCTTTTAAATTCTGGCTTTACATCATGCCTTTGCCACCATAACTCAAAGTAGGCTGTTAAAAGTAACCATGCAGCTTTCTTAATGCTTTGCTGCTTGGAAATTTCTTCTGCCAAGCATTCTGGTTCACAAATCATAAGTCCCACCTTCCACGAGGTCCAAGGGCATCAACACAATGCAGCCAAGTTCCTTGCTATGGTGTAGCAAGGGTTATCGTTTGTCCAATTCCCGATAAGTTCTTCATTTCTATCTGAGACCTCATCATCCACATGGCCTTTACTGTCCACATTTCTATAAGCATTCTAGTAACAACCATTTAACCCATCTCTAAAATGTTCCAAAGTTTCCTTCATTTTTTTGTCTTCTTCTAAGTCCTCCAAACTCCTTCAACTTGTGCCTAACACCCAGTTCCAAAGCTGCACCCATATTTCCAGGTATCTGTATAGCAACACCCTATTCTGCGGTACCAATCTTCTGTATTAATCTGTTTATATTGCTTATAACAAAATACCTGCAACTGGGTGACTTATATAGAAAACAAATTTATTGCTTATAGTTTCTGAGGCTGGGGAGTCCAAAGTCCATCCGGTGGTGCAACAGTGACCCAGGTCTCAGATCGCAAGATGGTGGAAACAGAGAGCAGAGAGAGAAAGACAGACTTTCCTCTTCTTTTAAAGCCCTCAGGGGCCGAGCCCGTGGCGCACTTGGTAGAGTGCTGCGCTGGCAGCGCGGCAACGCTCCCGCCGCGGGTTCGGATCCTATATAGGACTGACCGGTGCACTCACTGGCTGAGTGCCGGTCACGAAAAAACGACAAAAAAAATAAATAAATAAAAAAATAAAGCCCTCAGAACCATGCCCTGACCACTATTTTTAATCCATTCACTACTGCACAGTCCTACAATCCAATCACCTCTTCAAGGCTCCACCTTTCAATTAGCATAATAGGATTTCCCACCCTCTTAACAGCCACAGTGTGGGCTTAGTTTCTTTCTATTTTTTTTTTTTTTTTTTTGTCTTTTTGGTGACCAGCACTCAGCCAGTGAGTGCACCGGCCATTCCTATATAGGATCCGAACCCGCAGCAGGAGCGTCTCCGCGCTCCCAGCGCAGCACTCTCCCAAGTGCGCCACGGGCTCGGCCCAGTGGGCTTAGTTTCTAATACATAAAACTTGGGAGACAATTCAAGCCTCAGTGAGTTTGGGGGGGACATAATTCAATCCACTACAGACCCACAGGTCGTTCAGGAGCATGTTGTTTAATTTCCATATATTTGTATAGTTTCCTGAGTTTCACTTGTTATTGATTTCTAGTTTTAATCTGTTGTGGTCTGAAAAGATACTTGAAATGATTTCGATTTTTTAAAATTTGTTGAGACTTGACTTGTGGCCTAACATGTGATCTATCCTGGAGAATGTTCCATATGCCGAGAAAAGAATATATTCTGTAGTTGTTGGATGAAATGTTCTGTAGATATCTGTCAAACTCAATTAGTCTAAAGTGCATTTTAAATCCTACGTTTCTCTGTTAATTTGTTGCCTAGATGATTTTTCCAATGTTTAGAGAGACATGTTCAGATCCACAACTAATCATATTGGGGTCTCTTTTTTTTAGGTCTAATAGTGTTTGATTTACGTATCTGGGTGTTCCAGTGTTGAGTGCAGATATATTTATGACTGTTACATCTCCTTGCTGGACAGATCCCTTTATCATTATAGAGTGGCCTTCTTTGTCTCTTTTTATGGTTTTTGGTTTAAAGTCTATTTTACCCAATATAAGATTAGCTACTCCTGCTCGTTTTTGGTTTCCATTTGCATGGTATATCTTTTTCCATATTAGTGTGTGTGTGTCTTTACAGGTGAGGTGAGTCTCTTGAAGACAACATATAGTTAGGTCTAGCTTTTTAATCCAATCACTCAATCTGAGTCTTGAATGGTAAATTTAATCCATTCACATCTAGGGTTGTTATTGAAAAATATTGTCTTACTCCTGGCATTTTATTGATTTTGGTTTGGATGTTTTAAATATCTTTTGCTCCTTTCTTCCCCTTTTATTGTTCATCTTTGGTGTTTGATTTCTTGTGGTGGTAAGATTTAGTTTTTTTCTCTCTCATTTCCATTTTTGTTCTACCAGTGGGTAATAAATGGAAAGATATCCGATGTTCGTGGATTGGAAGAATTAACATCATCAAAATGTCCACATTATCCAAAACAATCTACACATTTAACACAATCCCTTCTCAAACTACCAACAACACTCTTCACAGAAATAGAAAAAAATGGTCTTAAAATTTGTATGGAACTACAAAAGACCCCATGTAGCTAAAGCAATCTTAAAAACAAAAGAACAAAGAGGCATCACACCTCCTGACTTCAAAATATACTATAAAGCTACAGTAACCAAAATAGCATAGTACTGGCATAAAAACAGACAAATAAGACAATGGAACAGAACAGAGCCTAGAAATAAACACATGCACTAGAAGAAAACATAGGGTAAATGCTACCCGAAATGAGTGGTTAGCCCATTTTTGAACAAGACTACAAAGATACAGGCAACTAAAGAAAATATACACAAATGGGACTATGTCAAACTAAAAAGCTTCTGGACAGCAAAGGACACTACCAACACAGTGAAAAGACAACATACAGAACGGGAAAAAGTGTTTACAAACTACACATCAGACGAGTAAAGACCTGAACAAACATTTCTCAGAAGAAAACATACAAATGCTCAACAAGCACATGAAAAAACGTTCAACATCACTAATCATGAGGGAAATGCAAACTAAAACCATAATGAGATATCAACTCACTCCAGTGAGAATTGCTGTTATCAACAAGACAGAAAATAACAGATTCTGGCAAGGATGCAGAGAAAATGGAACTCTCTTACACCGTTGGTAGGAATGTGAATTAGTACAGCCATAGTGGAAAACAGTATGGAGGTTCCTTAGAGAATCTAAAAACAGATCTACCCTATGATCCAGCTATCCGACTATTGGGTATATACCCAAAGAAAATGATATCAATATTATTAGAAAGACACCTGCACTCCTATGTTCATCGCAATACTATTCACAACAGCCAAGAGATGGAATCAACCTAAATGTTCATCAATGGATGAATGTATTAAAAAAAAAAAACTGGTATACATACACAATGTAATACTATTCAGCTATAGAAAGAAATGATGTCCTATCATTTGCAGCCACATGGATAGAACTGGAAACCATCATGTTAGATAAAGTAAGTCAGGCACAGAAAGACAAATACTGCATGATATCATACGTATGTGTAATCTAAAAAAAGAAAAAAAGGAAAAAAAGCAAAAACACAAAGGTTTGTTATAGAGAGTAAAATAATGGTTACCAGAGGCGTAGAGGGAAGGTGGGACAAAAGGGAGAAGAAGCAGTAAAATAATGGATACAAAACTATGCTATCTACCCTAATTGAATTACTGTGCAGTATATGCACATATTGAAAAAACGCACAGATACATACAAGTAAAGGTTTAAATTTTTTTTAAAATACAGATGTGCTTTCCATAGTACCATGTGTATACTGTAAAGGAAAGAAAGATATCAAGATACTGTAGGACTCCCTTAAAGGCAGTTTCACTTTTGTGGTTTCAGTGACCCACAGTCAACCATGGTCTGAAAACATTAGGTGGAAAATTCCAGAAATTCACAATTTATAAATTTTAAATTGTATGCCATTCTGAGTAGTGTGATGAAATTTCATGCTGTCCCACTCCATCCCATCTAGGATATGAGTCATCCCTCTTTTCAGCTTACCCACACTATAGGTGCTACCCGCCCTTTAGTCTCTTAGTAGCCATCTTGAGCCAAGGTATCCCAGTGTTTGTGTTCAAGTAACTCTTATTTTACTTAACAATGGCCTAAAACACAAGAATAGTGATGCTGGCATATTGTTATAATCGTTCTATTTTATTATAAATTTTTTTAATCTCTTAACTTCCCTACTTTATAGATTAAACTTTATCTTAGGTTTTGTATGTATATGAAAAAACATGGTATATATAGGATTCGGTACTATCTGTGGTTTCAGGCATCCACTGGGAGTTTTGGAACGCATACCCCTTGGATAAGGGAAGACTACTGCATATTGTCCAAAATCTCATTCTCTAATTTTGTTACTTGTGTTCAAAATAGCCATACAAAAACAGGCCAAGAGCTAAATTTGGACTTAAGTAATTTTATTTAATTGAAACATTGATTATACATATTTATGGGGTACAGAGTTATATTTCAATACATGTATATAATATGTAATGATCAAATCAGGGTAATTAGCATATATTCATCATTGCAAAACATTATTTCTTTGTAATAAGAACATTTGATCTCCTCTCTTCTAGCCATTTGAGAACATACAATAAATTATTGTTAATGACAGATGCTTAGAACTACCGTATACCACTAGAGCTTATGTGTCCCATCCTGCTGTAATTTTGTGTCCATTAACCAACCTCTCCCTATCCTCCCCCTCTCCCCCTCCCAGCCTCTAGTAAACACAATTCTACCCTCTATTTCTAAATTTCAAAAAAATTTTTTAGCTTCCACATATGAGAACATGCAGTATTTTTCTGTGCCTGACTTATTTCACTTAACGTCTTCCAGGCTCATCCATGTTGCCACAAATGACAGGATTTCATTCTTTTTCATGGCCAAGTAGTATTCTAGCTCCTCAGCTAGAGTGGCCAACACTGGGGCGAGGTCACTGGGGCTACAGCCAGGACCTCTGACTCCCAGGAGAGGCACTGGAGCATTCTGAAGCTCTTCAGCCAGAATAGGCAACACTGAGTGGGCTTGCCAGGGTCGAGGCAAGGTCTCAGGCTCCTGGGAGAAGCACTGGGGTGCTCTGCAGCTCTTAGCTGGACTGGTGGACCCTGGGTTGGCTCGCTGGTGCCACAGCCAGAATTCTGTGCCTCTGAGAGAGGTGTTGGGGTGCTCTGCAACTCCTTAGCTTAAATGAGCAACCCCAGGCAGAACTGCTAGGGCTGCAGCCAGGACCCTGGATTTCATAAGAAACAATGAGGCACTTGGCAGCTCCTCAGCTGAAAGGGACAACTCTGGGTGAGGTCACTGGAGCTTTGGGCAGGACCATGCTCTCCCAGGAGAGATGCTAGGGTGCTCTGAAGCTCCTCAGCTGGAGGTGGTGACCCTGGATGGGATTGTTGGGGTCACCACTGGGATTTCAGAGTCCTGAGAGAGACACTGGGACACTCTGTCAGCCCGCTGTTGAAGTGGGCAACTCTAGCAGAGAACCCCCACATCTCTTGGGAAGGTAGGGTCCTGCTAACAACCCCAGCAACCTCGCCCAAAGAGGCCCACTTCAGATGAGAGGCTGGTGTGCTCTACAGCTCTTCAGCTGGGATGGACCACTCTGGGCAAGGTCACTGGAGCTGTAGGCAGGCCCTGCACCTCCCTAGAGAAACTAGGGCTCTCCACAGCTCCTCAGCTTGAGTGGGCCACTCCAGGTGAGGTCGTTGAGATCGTGAAAACATTAGCCCTCTGTAGCCCCCCAGCTGGGATGGGTGTCCCGGGCCCAGTAGCCCTGGGTGGGCTCACTGGAGCTACAGGTGAGACTGTGTCCCTGGAAGAGGTGTGCAGGAACTCACCTAAGAGAGCAGGGCCACCAGATGTGGCAAAAGGCCCAATCAGCTGGCTGTCAAGCTCCAGAGAGTGCAAGAGCTGGCTCCCTCTGCCCTGGGGGAAGACTCCATGCACTGCATGGAGTCAGGTGCCAAGTCAGAATGGGATGAGGGGGCTTTAGGGATGTGGATATGTGTGGACCATTGAGCCTCAGGGCAAAATGCACTCTGTTGTTGGCTCTGATCCCAAAATGGTGACATCCTGCAGGAGCCTGGGACCCGGCGGTTGGGGGGCACAGTGTGGATTCTCTCTCTAAATTAATGCAGTCTCATGGGCTCCAAGCAGCTCCTCACACTGGGCTCACAGCCTCCAAAAGCCATGCAGCTTCCTTGTAGCTTGGACTGCAGGTGTCCTCAGTACGAGCTGGGACCATTGGGGATTACCCTCACCTACCTTTGCCCTGCAGTGAGGAGTCTCTCCTGACTCTTAACCTACCTTCATTTGTCTTTCCATTCTGCCATCTCAAGTTTCTGAACCTCTGGGGGTCTTCCTCACTCTTTTGCTGAAATATCATGTTTCTCCCAGAAACCAAGAGCTAGATTTGGCCTGTGGTCCATAGTTTGCTGACTCATATGCTGGTGTAGGGAGCCAGTGTTCTAAGAATATAGCAATAATGCTAATTCTGTGATTCCATCTTCCAAAGAAATTAAAATGTATTGCAAAATGGGGAAAATCGTATGTGAAAACATTTACAAGCTAGTAATTACATTTAGTTATTTGGATTATAAACCTGGTATGTAGATCAAATTTGAAGAAACCATTATTGGCATAAAAATTTTTTTTTAATTCTAAGTCAAAAAAGATGTGGGAAAATTTTGAATTTAGATAAATGGAAAGCCAAAAAGGCACAGATTAGTATTATTTCTTTTAATGAACAGTTTTCCTAAGTTCCTTTTAAGTCTCTCCTGTATAAAATCCACTTATTGGAAAGAACCAATCCTGACTCCTGACCCACCATAACACAGACTTAACTAGAGTAATTACGTGTCAAGAGGTAAATAGTAAGTACATGGTACTTGATATAACCAAAATAAGATTTGAACTGACAACACATTAAGATAGAGAAGCTATTAAGCCAGAAAAAAATAACCAGAAACCTTCACTGAATGTTCAGAAACTGACTACATTCAGATACATCAGGATAAGATGTTCAAATAGTAAGTTTTTATATAAGATTAATAATTGATTTTTTGAAAACAAGGTTTTAACCACATGAAAAAAGTATTAAATAAAGCATTTCCCGCTCCCTGAGGGAGAAAAATAAGAATTGGAACAGATGATTTTCTTAAGTGTTAAATTCTGTGACTTTAAGATTCTTTTTGACTTTGTCCAAAGACGTTCCCCATTAAAGAGTTCCTAATACGCATTTTAAAAAATCTGTAACCTCTTAATTGTGGAATAAAATACAGAAAGTCCCACAAAATAAATGTATAATCAAATGAATTATAAGAGGGACACCCTCATAATCACCACTCAGGTCAGAAAATAGCACTTTGCCAGCCACATCACTACATCAGAAGTAGTGTGCCCACCTCAATCACAACTCCTCCTGCTCCCCAAAAGTAACCACTCTCCTGACTTTCACAGTCACCACTTTCTTCGGTTTGTTTATTAATTTTATGACCCAAGTGTGTTTTCCCCGGCACCACAGTTTATTCTTCCTCATCTTCTAGAAGTGTGCTGCACCTTTTGAGTCTTTTTTTTTTTTTTTTTTGAGTCTCTTTTAATCTACAAGTTCACCTAGTAAGCATCTTAAGTCAGAGCAAACCACACACACGTGCAAATGAGGTATTTAAGATGCAGGAGGCAGACATTCAGCCAACTCTAAAACAGACCACGTGATAGGAACGCGCGGTCCAGACTGCAACCCTCCCCTCAAACATCCCTACCTTCACCGAGATCTTTGCCTTCTGCACCAGCAGCATCGGCATCCCCTGGGAAGGTAACAGAAATGCAAACTTCCGGCCCCCACCCCCGAGCTACAGAATCAGAAACTCTGGAGGCGGGGCCCAGCAATCTGCGTTAATACACGCCTTCCGGTTGACTATGATGCACGCTCAACTTTGCGAACCTCTGACCAAAAAGGCAGAGGGGACTAAACTAAGCGTTCAGTAGGTGCTCCTCCTCGCAGCACTTTATACTGAATTAACTGCAGGTTCCGAGTCTCCACGTAATTACACGACCGTCGAACCCCCGCCGGCTCGCGACCAGCGAGTTGGCGGCTTCCACTGCCTCGCTACATCCGTGGACATCAGTCAACGAGGCCGGCTTGGAGCCGGGGAAGCGATGCCAGGCGGTGAAGACGCACCCGCCCTGGGTTTTAAGAGGTGGCGTCCATAAAGCGCCTGTCCCGAGCTGAGCGCCCTTAATCCCCCCCTGCACCCAGGTCCTGAAAGAGGTGTCCAGTGTGTCCCGAACCAAAGCCCCAAGAAAGTTGTTTAGGGTTTTTAGTTTAACACTAGCGCAAAGCGGCGCCCTAAGAGAGAGGCCAACGCAGGGAGGGCGCGGAGGGCGCAGGGTCCACGGAGGAAGGGAGTGAGGGCGGCCGAGCGGCACCCCTCCAAGCCTGCGCTTTCGTACGTGCCCGCTGAGGGCGACACGAACCCAGACTTTTGGCCATTAAAACCGCCACTGTCACGCACCTCGTCGCTTGGTCGGGAGATGCCGCCAGTCCACTCGACGGTTTCCTCGGGACAGCGCACGTCTCGGTCTCCACCTCAGGACGGATCGACAAGCCCACGTACAGGGGGGAAGCAAAGAAGCAAAGCGTGACGCGCGAAAGCAGCGTCCGACTCGGCGGGTCAAACACCCCTACGCGTTTGGATTCGCCCATCCCGTCTCCAGGGCAGCACGCAGAACGCCGGAAGGAGCGCAGGGCGCTGACTGGCTGAGAAGCTCACGTTCCTATTGGCTGGGGCCCGGAAGTGGACGCCTCGAGGACGTCTATTTCACCCTAAAGGCATCGCACACCGCCTTTAAGACCAGCCCAACAGCCCGAGGTCCAGCACCCCTCTGCGTTTGGATACGCCCATCCCGTCTCTATGGCAACACTCAGACCGCCGAAAAGAACGCAGGGTTCTGACTGGCTAAGCCTTTCAGTTCCCATTGGCTAGAGCCCAGAAGTGGGCGGTCGTGACGGACCGTTACTCAATCCTAACGCGGCACCGGGACTGGCGAGTAGAACTGACACAGCGAACAACTTGAGCGGTACTTACGGGGCTGGAGCTGTGGAGCCCTGGGCCATCGTTATTCCTTCTCTTCCCGTTCCCACTGTCCTCCTCTGTTTCTTTCCATTCTTTCCTTTTTGGAGTCCTCCGGGAGCTCAAGTGGACGTGGTGGCATAGTCTGGGTAACTAATGGCTCAGAAGCAGGCACCTCGAGTTCTTTACTCTTTAGGAAAGAGAAGGCTGTGAATTATCTTCCTTCTTGTAGATGAGGAAACAGACCAGATCCTCTGATCTTGAGTTGATTGACTATATAGCCTTTCAAAGCTCCACGCCCTCAAATTCCAACCACCAAACACATTGGAACCAGCTCCCCTTTTCTGTTTCCTCTTTAACTTTTCTGTTGAAGTTGCAGTGGTTTTCAAACTTTATTATTGGAATCACCTGGAGTGCTTGTTAAAACACAAATTTCTGGCTCCACCCACAGAACTTCTGATTCTATAGATCTCTATGGGGCGTAAAATTATGCAGTTCTATCAAGTTACCAGGTGAAGATTATGTATTTCTAACAAGTTAACAGATGCGGATGTGGCTGATCGAGGACTACACTTTGCAAACCACTATCTAGAGGAAGTGTTCTGATCTCAGGTGAATCACATCTCCTTTTCTTTTACATCTAACCCTCCTAGTCTTCTCAAGAATTTTACAGTATTCGTTATTTTCGGTTTTGTGTATTTAACAGCTTTGGTATGGAAAAAGTTTCTTCATAAATCACTCCAAAATTAATGAAGGTATAAAATTGGATGAAATATCATTTAGTTCATTCTGAGTTTTAATAAATAGCGTGAGAGTTAATGTCAGAAACAATATCAAATCCTGGAGTTTCCTAGCCTAGGTTCTTTGGATGCTTTTAGGCAATACATGAAGCTGCTGAGACAGTTAAATCTTGTATGCATGTGCATTTTTCTAGCTAGAGGATTCATGGATTTGATCAGATTCTCAAAAGTGCTAGTAACCCAGAAAAATTTAAGAACTCCTGGTATAGATAATTTTAAGACAGTATCACAAAAGACAAACTAGAGAAAACATGGACCCTACTCAGTGACCATTTCTAGTCCAGAGATAAACCTTGACAGGCATTTGCCTCGATTTTAAAAAGTAAAAAACAGTTGAGTGCTGTTTAGGTTCTTGAGCAGAACTGAGAAACACCATGTCTCAAATTGCTTAAATTCCCTGGTGCTTTCAGAATGACCTTTTCTTTCACCTTAATTTTAGATTTTCATTCTCATTATAGTTGATAAGAGTGAATCTGACATGAAGGATGCCAAATGCTGAGTTACTCAGGCAGCCCCTTCCTCTCAGACACCTATTGCCTTATCTTCCTCACCTCTAGATTATCATAAAGAATCTCTTCATTCAATCACATAGGAATTTCCTTCTTTGGGCAAAGCACTGAATTAGATGTTGCAGAGGAGAAAAAATAACTTATCTTCATACAAAGAAGCATGTGAATAACAATAAAATACAAGTAAAATTAGCAAAAAAAAATTTTGAGGGAAAGCAAGAACAAATTAAGAAAATTCACTTGGATTCTGGGGAAAAGTTAGAACAAAAAAAACACATAGGCTCTGAAGGACTATAGGTGCTCAGGGTGGGCCCTAAGAAAGACACTCCACTACCATTTAGAAGGGAGCCAAAAGAAAACACTAGGGAAAAGCTATAATTGGCCTCACAAAATAATTTGGACTTAAGATTTAAGATGAGGAACCAAAAACATAAATTTACCACACAGCCTCCAGAACCTCACTGCAATGACTGAATTGAAATTGAAACCCTAAGGGCACTTAAGAACAAGAAAGGGAACTATGATTAGACAGAAATTCTGAGGCATTTCTGGAACACAGAAAGCACTTGGCATCGGACAAGCAGAAGATCCACAGCAGAAGCAACCTCAACTCAGCCACTGACATGTGAGTCCTGGGCATTTAATGCTCTGCCTGGTAGTGAATGAAAGGAATTCCACCTCCACTAACAACAGACCTCACCAGAGCAGTGTCTCCCTGCAGTGAGTTTTGCTTTTAGGATAAAACATGGAAATACTTTCTAAACAACATGAATAAAAGGCCTGCAACAGTGGAGAATGAGCGAAAATCTGCCTGCTAAACCAAGAAGCCTGTCCTTAGCCCCCTTTCCTGCAAAGAATGATGGCAACTAGTCTTCTAATCTCTGGTCAAAAGATTGGAATATTCTTTGTTGGAAAAGAGATTTGCATAAGAAAAAAATACATCTGGCAGGAGGGAAAGTCTCCTAATTAAAAAAAAAAAAAAAACCAACTATCTCACTGCCTTATCACCACAAAATCAATAAATCTGCAAAATGTGCAACAAACAACTTTTAGTGCTTTACTTTTGCATATGAACACATAGCCAGAAAACATATCCAGAAATATCAAGATATGTGATGTATTAGTCTATTTGTGTTGCTATAGCAGAAATACCTGAGACCTGGGGCCGGCCCGTGGCTCACTCGGGAGAGTACGGTGCTGATAACACCAAGGCCCCGGGTTCGGATCCCATATACGGATGGCCGGTTCGCTCACTGGCTGAGCGTGGTGCTCACAACACCAAGTCAAGGGTTAAGATCCCCTTACCGGTCATCTTTTAAAAAAAAAAAAAAAGAAAGAAAAAAGAAATACCTGAGACCTGGATAATTTATAAGGAAAAGAGGTTTATTTGGCTTAGGATTCTGGGACAGCTACATCTGATATGGGCCTCAGGCTGCTTCTACTCATGGTGGAAGGTGACAGGCAGCAGCAGATACAAGCAGATCACAGGGCGAGAGGAAGCAAGAGAGAGAGGGGAGGTGCCAAGGTCTTTTAAAACAACCAGCTCTCGCAGGAACTAATAGTGAGAATTCACTCATCAATCCCCCCACATAAGGAGAGAACTAATCCATTTGTGAGGGATCCAACCCCGTGACTCAAACTACCACACTGTGGATCACATTTCCATGAGTTCTGGGAGGACAATACATCCAAACTCCATCATGTGAGGAAAGACTCTACCATGAAAGAGATTAATAAGCAAGCCAGTAAAAGTAACTTAGAGGAAATAAAAATAATTCAGAAAGCAAGTGAAAAACATACCAGATTGTAATTAATATCTTCAAAGACACAAAAGGTATAGCACCCATAGTTTGTATTTTATTTTCAATCCAAGAGATATTTAAGAGTTGCTAATTTAAAAAATTAGCAATTGGATAGATTTTGCTGTTGGCCTATATGTTATCTGGGTTTTGAGATTTATTGAAATTTTCTTTTTGGTCTAACGAATGACTACTATTTTTAACTGTTCCACAGGAGTTTAAAAAAGATATATTTCTTATTTGTTAGGTTCAAAATTTCATATACATAATTTCAAGCTTACTAACTGTTCACTAACTTAACATGTTCAAATCTTCTAAACCCTCTTTTTATGTTGCTTTCTGCTACTTATTCTGGCAGTTCCTGAGAAAGGTGTTTTGAAGTTGCTTATTACAGTTGTGGATCTGTCAATTATTGCTGGGGTTAGTTCAAAGACAGTGAGCTTAGAAAAATGACAACAAAATAATTACAGTGGAAATCGAAGGAAAGTGCTACTAAAGATAAAAACAGAAATGAATAGAGTAGGAGGAGGAAAAATCCACTAGTCAGGGGCATAAATTCAGAGGGTAGGAGATGATTTGTATGTTTCCGTAATGCTCTTCCAGGTTGTAATTCCCCATGGAAGTAGGCACAGGTTAAAAAAAAAAAAAAAAAGAACTAGACACAGAAGCTGGCCATGAGGTCATGGTGTCTCCAGCCCCCCTTAGGATACAGTGTGCTCCAGTCTCAGGTTACCAGCTCAGAGTGGATTCTCCTGGAGACAGAAACTGGACTCAGGGAGCCTCAGGACTGATGCAGCTCACCACTCTGGAAGGCCTGGAAAGGAGCATGATTACTCTTCCAGCACCAACATGTTAATGTAGATACACTGGAAGAGCTCAAGCACCACCTACCTCTTGGATGGGAGATTTTTATTGTTATAATAATAACAATCCAAGATCCCTTAAAATTTCTGGCCTTCTGCAATGTATTTTTCCTTTAATAGCAAAATTAATGACTCTAGCATCCATCACGCATACAGTGGCAACTCCACGGTGGACTGAATTTTCATGATAATCATATTTTTTGTTCATTTCTTGCAACAAAATTTTTTTTTCTCCTCTTCCTTCCCCTCTCCCAACAAATTTCTTAAG
Source organism: Cynocephalus volans (assembly GCF_027409185.1). NCBI lineage: Eukaryota > Metazoa > Chordata > Mammalia > Dermoptera > Cynocephalidae > Cynocephalus > Cynocephalus volans. Next base: position 53,011,878 of record NC_084470.1, read on the forward strand.
GTTTGGTGCCTTCTCATCATCTTATCTCTAGCACATCCTATTCACCTCTAACCTTGCTTCCCCTCACACACTTGACAGTGTAAAGGGAAAGAAACTTTTCCTCTACTCTCCTAAGTTCTGCAACTGAGACTTGTGAATTGAACTGACAAAAGAGAGATTAACCAGAGAAAAGAATACAAATTTTATTTGCTGTTAATATTTTAAATTTTTACGTGCACATGAAGGCCTTCATGGAAAAGAAATAAAGACCCAAATAAATGGCTACACCTGGGGACTTAAATACCATTTTAACAAAGAGCAACAAACTGTGAAGACATAAAAAGATGATGAAAAAAGGGGTTTGAGCTAGGGGTGGTAAATTTTAGGAAAGTGACTAGGAAATATATGGGGGAAACTAGTGGAGGATATGCATTATTTTACTAAGATTTGTTTGTGCAGATTCACCTTGGTGTCAACTCCTCACCTCTGGTGATAAGGATGTTCTCCTTTTCCTGATACAGAAAGGGTACCTTTCTTACAGGAAATTTATGCCCTTCTTTTAGGTAGAAAAGGGAGGTTAGGGAGCCCTTTCTGCATTTGTTGTTGCTTAATTGTCTTCAATTTAAAGTAATCCAGCTGGCCAGTTGGCTCAGTTGGTTAGAGCACAACCTTGTAAGACCAAGGTCAAGGGTTCAGATCCCCATTCTAGCCAGCCACCTAAAATAAAATTTAAAGTAAAATAATCCAGTATTCCAAAGCAGCATGTTTTGGGGTGTCCTGTTCTGATCCTCTTCAACAATACTTTATTCCTTCTTCATTTGCCAAAGCCCATGTTACTGTGTGAAACAGACTGAAGGTGTGATGATAACAGAAGGAAGTTACAGCACAGAAAGGAAACAACTTAAATCTGAGTATTAAACATCATAATGGTAAGAGTGTTAGAAAGCAGGCACTTGCACATTGTTAGAAAGCAGGAGAGCAATTTGGTAGTATCTATAAAAATGACAAATGCACATCCCCATTGATCCAGCAATTCCAGTTCTAGGAATTTATCCAATAGATATATTCTTACATTTGCAAAATGACATATGCACAAGAGTATTTATTGCTGCCTTGTTTGTAACAACAACAAAAAAATCAGTTACAACTCAAATGTCCACCAGTAGGAGACAATTAAATTAGAAATAAATTTGCTCTTTGTGTATTAATATAAAAAGCATCTCTAAGATTAGGTATTAAGAGGAAAAAGCATAGTACTTAACAGAGTATAGTATACTACCATTTCTCGAGAGAAATAAAGAGGGTGAAGAATATATGTAGGTATCTGCTTATATATGCAAAAAATAATTCCAACATCTCCTGAAAGATGTTGGAACTGCTAACTTTAGAGAGGATGTGGGTGAGTGCACGTCTGGGTGTAGAGATGCATTTTGTATATTTAGAATTTAGAACCACATAACTGTACTACCTATTCTACCTTTACATCATATAATTTAAGTGAATACATATTTTTTAATTATATATGTGTGTATACAATCATATATATGATATGTGTTATATGTATAATGTATATGTGTATAACATGCATGTGTGTATAGAATATGTACATATACATATATATACATACATTATATATATATATATTAAACATTTAAATAGACAAAATGGAGTAGGCACATCTACATCCTGCAAGACCCTGAGGCATCCCTCCCCCAGGTAACCATGTGCCACCCTCCTCTATTCTGCCGGCAACTCCTATTTTCCTTTCTCACCTCTTCTACCCAGTCCAGGACTTTCCCTTCTTTCTTGTTTTCAGGGGAAAATTGTAAGTCCCATCATGTTATTTGGTGTAGCACTTGGACTCTCTATTAATCACCTCTCTAGACAGAACTGCTCTAATCTTTCGACATCTGCAAGTGACTTTAAGGAGTTTGCCTAAACAAATGTTTCTCAGTCCTGATTTTTACTTTTAGTGATACAAAGAATCTGCAGATTATTTGAATTTAGGGTTTCCTCTTACAAATCCAGGCCAAACTTTTAGGCCAGTGTCCCTGAACAGTCTTTGACAGGGGAAGAGAGAAACATGCTCTCCTTGTTCAGAATAAAAATGAGTTTCCTTTCCTCTTTCCTGAAACAAACATTCTTATACATCAGTCTTGGCAAGCATCTCTGGTTTTTTGTCTGAGGATAAATTCCTATGTGATAGGATGGTGTCAAAAGTTTAACATTTCCTCCATGATTTTTTAAAAATTATTTTTTAAGCTTAGAAAGGCATTTCCCATTTGGAGATTAAATATTTGCTTAATTTCTACTTTTATTGTTTCAGTTTTTACATTAGATTATTTAATCCATCTGGAATTTATTTTGGTGAACATTGGGAAATTAGGACATAATTTTATTACTCCTCAGAATAATTAACCAACTATCTCAGCACTAAAGTTCTCCCTTTCCTTAGGAATTTGTGATGCCTTTTCTCATTGTAGAACAATTTTTAATATATGCATTAAGGTCTATTTCTAGCTTATTAATTCTGCTCTGTTGAGCTATTTTTACACTAGTTGGAGACAGTTCTTGATAGCTTTTGTTTTAAATTTTTATAATAAAGAAGAAAAATTATCTGAGAATGGGGACAGAGATGACAGTGAGACATCAGTGGTGTGGTGTGTTTGACAAGAAGTTCTTTACAGTTGAATAACTAAGGCACAGAGCTGTACTAGTGCCTAGCTGTGGGTGGAGGACATCAAATATCAAATTGTGATGAGAGAAAAAGTCCGGCATCAGGACTTTCTCAAATCCACAGCAATCTAAGAGCAGAATCAGAGGAATCATATGTACTATCGATCCATTCATTTAACAAACATATATCAACAACTTACTGTGTGTCAGGCACTGTATTAGCCTGGGTCTAAAGCAATGAACAAAAGACAGGATCCTGCCTCCTGGTGCCTCCTATAAGCAGAGAGAGAAATAGTCCTTGGAGTAGGATATGTAGTCAAGGGTTATATATCAATATTTCTTTTGTGATTAAAATAGACATTGTGGGCTTTTGTCAACTTTGGCAACTGAGAACATGAATCTCCTTCTTATATTTGAATTATTGCTCACTGTCTTAGGTTGAGTTGCCTAAAAGTAGAATTTGAGAAGGGGATTCTTATGCGTATGACTTACTGGGAAAGTGCTCTTAGGAGGTGGGGGATGAGGGAAGCAGGACAGGTCCACAGTCTAGCTGGAGACCAGATTTTGCCAGAACCCATTGGGAGCTCTGAACCATAAACTACACTCCAGATTTGGTCCCACTTTAAGGCAAGGGCATCACTTTAGAATGACTGAATTTGTAAAACATTGGCTGCAGTCTACTAGAGATAGGCAGCCTAATTTCCAGGACTGAGGTTGTTACCATTCAAATAAGAGTAATTTTCAGGAAAAAATAATGGAGGATGGGTACACCAGCTGGCAGAGAAAACTAGGGTGAGACATTAAGAACATGTACTACATGTGAGGCTTAACAACACCCTTTAACCAGAATCCTAGATACAGCACTAGATATAGCCAGGGCTTCACACCTAAGATTCTTGGAAATTAAGGTAACAAAAACTCCTAAGCCTAACCCCATTCATAACCCTAAAACTAACTCTGTTGCAACCCTAGACCTAACACTGACCCTAAACCTAATCCTAGCTTCATTGTAGCCCTAACTTTAGTAGTATCTCAAACATAATTCTGGAACTAGCCCTAGCCCTAGCCTTAGCCTTAACCTCAGCTGTATCCCTAACCCTAGCCCTATGGCTCTCTTTATCCTTTCTGGGGTTTTTTAGCCCAATTCTCCAATCTTGCCATTAAATCTGTGAACTGTCCAGTATCTTTACAATATATTCCTGTTTTGTTTAAATTAATCAATTTAATTTCTATTTCTATTGCTTCCAATTTATAGCCCTCACTAATGTACTTTTTTTTTTTTTTGCCTTTTTGTGACCCCCGCACCGTGCTCAGCCAGTGAGCGCACTGGCCATCCTTACATAGGATCCGAACCCCAAGTGCGCCACAGGGTTGGCCCTAGCCCTCACTAATGATAACAGATAACAGTTCTACTAGCGGATGCAGAATCCATATGGCACATCTTTCAGTGTAGGGCTTTCGGGTATGAAATGGTAAATGGGGTTTCCTCAATGCCCATCTCACAGTAGGCCCAGCAGGACTCCAAACATGTCCTATGATTATTTTCCCAGCTCCTGAGTGTGATGTTAAAATATATATGTTCAGCAATTGTGGAGTATATACTCCTTGAATTGGTACCAAGAGTAGAGGCTGGCAAAAGGCCCTCAGATATTGGAGGACACTTGGAATGGATATCTGGTCTTCTTGGGGAAAAAGGCAATGAAATCCAATTCATTTTAAGGGATGGGAATTTGACAACCTTTAGTAGAATGTGAGAATACAGTTGTTTAAATCATTATCTATACTCACCTGGAATGAACATTCATTAGAAAAAATGCTTTTGATTCCCTCAAGACACACACATTAAAAAAACAAAAACAAAAAACAAAGAATTTAAGATCTATAAGTTGAGATTGTTTCTTCTACTGAGGGCAGAGAGAATGACTGTGCTAAAAGAATCTCTTATTTTAAAGCTACAAGACTTGAGTAGAAAAAAAGGTTAATCATGTGGATTAATTACATCAGTTGAATTTACAGTTTTGTCTATTATCTTGATTAGCTGAAACTGGACTCAACAGTGGTCTGTGCTAAATTAGTTGTGAGATGCCAAAAGTTCTAAGTTATAATGTAGACCAGAGGTTCTCAAACTTTTTGGTCTCAGGATGCCTTTACACTCCTAAAAATTTAAGACCTCAAAGAGCTTTTGTTTGTGTGTGCTATAACTATTAATATTTATCATATTAGAAATTCAAACAGAAATTTTAAAATATTTATTTAATATTTAATAGGGGAGGGGGTAGGGAGAGGTTGGTTAATGGATACAAAATTACATCTACATAGGAAGAATAAGTTCTAGTATTAGATAGTAGTGCTAAGTGTCTATAATTTAAAATAATTTGTTATATATTTTCAAATGGACAGAAGAGAGGAGTTCAAGTGTTCTCATCACAAAGAAATGATAAATGTTTGCAGTAATGAATGTGGTAATTATCCTGATTCAATCATCACACAGTGTATACATGTATAAAAATATGACTTTGTACCCCATAAATATGTATAATTATTACATGTCAATTAAAAAATAAAATTTAAAAAATTTTAGATGTTAAAAACATCTAAATAAATAAATAATATTTAATAAAAGAATAATAAATCCATAATATTTTCACATAAATAACATGCTTTAATAAAAATAACTATATTTTCCAAAATTCAAAAAAATCTAGTGAGAAGAGTAGCATTATTATGTAACTCTGTAGTGTCTAGCTTAGTAGGAGATAGCTAGATTCTCATATCTGCTTTGCATTCACTGTATTTTTGAGATGTCACTGAACACTCACGTGAACCTTTCTCAACAAGACTTGAAGCCATGATCATAAGAACAGTGCACCAGGGAAAGGGAAATGGCCACACTGTTAGGGGTATATTGAGAGCTTGCTTTAAAATAACAGATAACAGTTCTACTAGCAGATACAGAATCCATATGGTACATCTTTCAGAGTGGGGCTTTTGGGTATGAAATGGTAAATGGGGTTTCCTCAATGCCCGTCTCACAGTAGGCCCAGCAGGACTCCAAACATGTTCTATGATTATTTTCCCAGCTCCTGAGTGTGATGTTGAAATATATTTGTTCAGCAATTGTGGAGTATATACTCCTTGATCTGTGAAATGAACGATATCATAGTTAAAAGGACCAAATAAACACTTCTCTGGTTACTGCTACCCACCTAAATAACATATTGCATCCACATGGGATCTGCCACCATTAGGGTTGATAGAGGCATGGGTAATAATACATCCTATCATATTCCCATTTAATTAGTAAGATTGAACAGGACAAAAGATCTTAAAAAATGACAATGGATTACCATAGTGTTCATCAACTGATAACTACAACTGTGGTTGCTCTTCCAGATCAACCTTCCTAGCATCTGGTATGTAACTTGTTATTTGACAAATGCATTTTTCTTTATCCCATTATGTACAAAACACAAGAAGTAGTTTGCTTTCACCTGACAGGGTAAGTAGTATACTTTGAAATTTTGCCTCAGGGTTATGTCCACTCTCTGGCTCAGTGGCACACAGTTTAGACTACAGCAACATTGACCATCTCATCATCCTACAAGACACCACAGTGTTTCACTGTATTGAGGCCATGGTGCTGAAAGAATCAGGAAAGATGGAAGTAGCTAGTCCCTTAGATTCCTTGTTAATGTATATATTTACCCTCTGAGGATAGGAGATAAGTTCTAAGATTCAGAAGCCTTTTATCTGGTTGAATTTTCTGACACCCAGTGGTCCATATACATAGGGATAATCTCTTAAAAGCAATGAAAAAATTGCCACATCTTATATCCTTACCATTAAAAAAGATGCACAATGTTTTGTGAACTTTTTTGGATTTCTGAAGCAACATACACCACATTAAGAAGTGCTAACTCTGTATTTATTAAGTGATGTAAAAAGAATGCCAAATTTGAGTGGATTCCTGAACAAGAAACGCTCTCCAGTTTTCTCAGGCTAATGAGCAAAAATAGCTGTAGAATTTGGTCCACATACTCCAGTGGAGGCAATGGTAATCTAAGTGTTTATATCAGATCTACGTGGATCCTGTGCCAGCCCTGTTAGCACTATCCCAGTAGTGGTCCCCATGATTTTGAAAAGGAACATCATCTCTTGGTCAAGTAACTCCCTTTAAGAAATGATTCTTGCGTTATAGAGGGCCTTGGTAGATACCATTAGACCTGAGGTGCCCTTGGGATATGAGTTGCTTGTCGTGGACTGAGTTACGTGGTCCACCAAGCCATAACGATGGATCTTCCCAGTGTTACTACATCATTAATTGCAGGTCCTAAAGATATTAGTAAGTCCCCTAAGCAGGTTGTTTACACTTCCAGCATGCCTACTCCTGATGCATGTCTAACCCTCTCTACCGCACAGTTTTTTCCTCTTAGAGAGTTCCCTTTGACCAGTTGACTGAGTTAGAAAAATTCAAGCCTGGCTTACAACTTGCTAGGCAAGGTTTTTTTGGGGACCAGAAATGGACTGCTTTGGCATTACAGACATGAAAAACAAAGAGAGCTGGCCATTGAAGATTAAAGGAAAGAAAATCCTCCTAGTGGGGGAACTTTTTGAGTAGCAAATCCACTTTCCTGGATGTCAAGAAAGCCTGAAGTAAACAGCAACAAGATTCATAGGCGGAGACTAACAGCCACAAGAAGTAAAAGCTTCTCAGGTCATCATTCCACTCTTGTATTCTTATTCTGGTACACTGTACGGCAGTCTCCCACACACACTCCCACTATCTCCCTTCCCAACCCTTCCACCATGTCCTCTGAACTCACAGCCTGTGGAATCCCCTGGCCATTTGCTGAAGATGCTGCTTCTACCACTGTCTCAAGATATGGCTACTCTTTCTCCCACACTCCAAATGATGTTTTCATTTTCTACCATTCCCTTCTTGTTTTTACTTTCCCAATCACTAAAATTACTCTCCAGTGTATACGCTATACTACTCTACCCCTCTCTTTCTTCATGAAGCCCATCTTGGAAAAAAAAGTAACTTTGGTTAAACTCCAGTCTGTACCAACATGGGGGCAGAAGATTGCGGATGGAGAAAAAAACACAATCGTGCTGACCTAGGCCTACTTTAAATTTATCACCCACAACTCTCACATGGCTTCTGAGGCCAGAAAATCCTACATTTTCTTAGACAACTCACTTTCTCCACCTTTGAGCTGACTATTTCACAGCTTCTGATACTCTCATCATTTCCGATTCACTCTCAGCTGAATCACTAAATCAACCCACTGTCATGCATCTGAATCCACAAACTCCATCTTTCCTCTTACACATGGATGATCTGCTCCTATTTAAGGGCAACCTCTCCACTTGTTCCCTGGATCCATCCCCTCTCATCTGCATATGGCCTTTGCTCCTTCAGTTCTCTTTTCCTTCTGAATCATCAATTTGCTCCTCTAGCATTAACTTGCTATATTTTAAATTTTTCTCTTGCTAGATGCACTTTCATGAAAATAAGACAATTTGATTAAATTGATATATTTGTGGCAAAATTCAAACTCACAATATGACCTCAAAAAAGAAATCAGAAAATTTTTTAAAAAGGAAATTAGAATAAAACAATAACTTAAGAAGAAATTGAAAAATTTTGAAATATCTCCAGCCACCCAAAAAGCAAGGTCAAGGTGAATTTTGTCAACTCAGCTTCACTAATAATATGTACATTTTAGGTAACTAGTCATAAAAGGACTTCTTATCTTTTAGAGGTACACACCAACGTATTTATGAGTGAAATTGTATAATCCCTGAGATTGGAATTTGCTTCAAAATAATTCCAGGGATGAGGGAATTGGGTGAGGATAAAGATAGGCTGGCTCTGTCTTGATAATTGTTGAAGCTGGTAATGAGTTCATGGGGGTTTAATTTATCATTCTCTCTATTTCATCTTTGAAAATTTTCATAATAAAACATTTTTAAAAACTGCTGGATGGGGTAGACCCAGTGGCTCACTCGGGAGAGTGCAGCGCAGGGAGTGCAGCGGCGCTCCCGCTACCAGTTCGGATCCTATATAGGGATGGCCGGTGCGCTCACTGGCTGAGCGCCGTGCGAGCGACACCAAGCCAAGAGTTCCAATCCCCTTATCGGTCACACAAAAACCAAATACCAAAAAACAAACAAACAAAAAAAACCCTGCTGGATGTATTGGTGATGTTGTTAATCTTGGAACATCAAAAGATGAGACAGTTCCCTAGAGATACAATATTAGGATCATCTCTTTAGAAAGAGAAAGAAGAACTAGGAAGAAATTAGAGAAAAATGGAACATTTAGGGAATCTTTTTGAAAAGAGTTTTCTTTGGGTTGGATGTTTCACAGGATTTTGCTTAAAACCCATGACATATATGATTAATAAAACTTCTTAAGGTTTTCTTCCAGTAAAACAGTTTCTATTTGAATAGTCCAGGATCCCAAAGAACCTGGACTACTAAAAAGGAAGGAGTATAGTGTCCTGCTAGCCATAAAAATAAGTTCTCATAGATACATTACTCTGTTTCTCAACTCCCAGTTCTGTACAATTGATGCATTTGTCTCTTCCTATGACAGAAATAACCCCTTAATTACAGTGACTTTATATTTTGCTTTTTTGTCAGGATTAGTATCCCTTGATTTTTTTAATTGTCTTGGATATTCTTATGTATTTATTTTTCCATATGAACTTTAGATACATAGTTACTTCCTCAAAATAAAATTCCCTTGGCATTTTATTGAAGTTATATAAAATGCACTGATTAATTTGAGGATAAATGACATATCACAACATCAAGTCTTTCCATCTGGTTAACTTGATTAACATGTAATTACTACCCTCAGGTCTTAGTCAACTCTAATTAAACCTGACAGCCTTATATTAGCTGTGCTTGGGCAGACAACTGGGGCTCGAAGTGGAAAAGCTCTGCAGAGGCAAGAGGCCTGCAAAGCGTCATTTAGAGGCCTGGGCAAGAGGCGACAAGAATAATAGAATAGATTTTCGGAAAACGTAAACATTTTTCGAAATGCTCAGATTTACTGGGAAAAGGTCAGAACATGCCGCAGTCATGATGGGGACTCAGGTTACATGTGAGCTAAGAAAGGCTAAGTGTAGGGCCGAGCCCGTGGTGCACTCAGGAGAGTGCAGCGCTTCGGATCCCATATAGGACTGGCTAGTGCACTCACTGGCTGAGTGCCGGTCACGAAAAGACAAAAAAAAAAAAAAAAAAAGCTAAGTGTAGAGAAATTAAGACACTGCCACTGTAGTAATAGTGTCATCTATGATTTCTTTTTATTTTTTCTTGTCTTAGTTTATTGTGCATTCTTAAATTATATTTTTGTCCTTCTCGTTTGCTATGCTTTGAATGTCCCCCCAAGCTCATGCTGGAGCTTAATTCCCAGTATTGCATTTGAAGATGGAGCCTTTAAGAGGTGATTGGACCATGATGACTCTTCAGTAATAGGTTAATCCATTTGTGGATTAATGGGTTAATAGATGAATGATTATCACGGGAGAGACACTAAAGGCATGACAGGGAGAGCAAGGAAGCATGTTGACACACTCTCGCTCAGCATTTGCTGTGTTATACACCTCTAATGATTTGGATGTCCTACTGCTATTTCGATTTCTCTGGCAATAACCCCTAACATCTAAAAAAAAATTATATTTCTCTATTAAAATCATACATTACACAAGAAGAAACCTTCAGAATTACCTCCTTTCTCCATCTTCTTCTATAACTTTCCAGATTTTGTGGAAATATATATTTTTATTTTAAATTATAATTACTGTTTGCATTTAAATAATTCTTTAATAAGAAATGTATTAAATATCCTAATCATATTAAAATATTTAGACTTTATACTGGTTTCAGTGTTTGCCACTGTTTTTTAAGTATATGTTTTATATTAGAGTAGTTTTACATTTGGAGAGAAATCGCAAAGATAGTACAAATTGTTCCCATATGTCCCACACCCAGTTTTCTGTATTATTAACATCTTGCATTAGTATGGTACATTTGTCACAATTAAGGAACAAATGCTGATACCTTATTATTAACTAAAGTCCACATTTAATCCAGATTTACTTAGTTTTTCCCTAATATCCTTTTTCTGTTCCAGGATCCCATGCAGGGTTAATAATCCAATACTATTTATTTATTCATTTTTTCAAATTGTTTCAGCTTTAGCCACTGGGAGCTCTACATTTGGCTCCTGTGTCCCTTTGACATAAACCCCATGATTGTGTTTTTTGTTTTGTTTTGTCTTAGCACTTCTTTACTTTCTGGCACTACCAGATGCTCCAGACTAATCTTAAATTGATCACTATGTTTTTTGCATGTAATCTTTGTAATCTTTTAACCTCTTTATTTGGATTAGTTTTGTTTGTTTTCCTAGAGTGCATCCTTAAGTAAGATTAATGTCTTGTTTTGATAAAGAAATATAAAACTGTTAAAATTTTGAGGGTAAATATTAAAGAAATAGAAACAGATTGCAGAACTTTCAAACCAGTTGAGAGGGTGAAGAAAAGAACCAAGAAAATGTGTTCTGTTAAATAAAATTTACAGAAGGCCATTGTTTTGGACTGAGCTTCAGCACTAGTCCTCAGCAGACCAAACCAAAATGATGTTACTAATACTAAACTGAAACTTATAAGAAGCAGGAAAATCCCCAAACGGACCAGTTTTTCCTAAAAACAGGAGATTTGCAGCAATCGAGCAGAAGGTAACCAGTCAACCTGAACCAGCATGATAAGGAAGTCCCTCTGCTTTCACTCTTTCAAGGAAAATAATTTGATGTTAACCAGTCCATTTTATATGTTATCAGTTTCCTTGTTCCTCATCTAGCTACCTTATAAAAATGTGTTATAAAAAAAAAACTGCTCTGCCAGGCCCAGCAGTGTGCTTATCTATTCTTTAAATGAGATGCTGCCTGATTCCTGAATTGCTAATAAAAGCCAATCTGATTTTTAAACTAAAATTGTTGAAATTTTGTTTAACATATCTGACAAATTTTTGAAAAGGGAGGGGGGGTCCTGGGGAAGGAAACAATGACTTCATCAAGTTTCATCAAATTGTGTGTCATTTCTTCTGCTTGGCACTGGGATATGCAAATTTGAAGGATGCTTCAGATGAGGTTTCTGGATGAAAGTAAACTCAAGTTTGAGTTCTTGTCAGGTAAAAGATCCACCCTCTCTGTGGCGTGTCCAGGATAGTCAGACAAAGGTTCCTGCACTTTGTTCTTGGCTTTGTGCTTCTGTTGGCAAAAACGTGATCCCACGTTAGATGGGGTAGTTTTTGTGTCCTGTCACATTCAGTGATTCAAATGAAATGAAAGGCACTAGCACTTTGTTCTCATTCCTGAAGTCCTTCTTTGTCAACTCAGCTAACAAATAGGCCTGGTACCTTCCTTTAAGAGCCTGATGCTGCTGAGTCTTCAATTCAGTTGGTCCATGTGGGATAGGTTTTGGAGGAAAAAGTAAAATGTATTCCCCCTGCCACATGCCCTTATCTAAGTCAGTTTAATCATTGCGAAGCTGTTATACCCAGCATGGAAGTTATTTCTTTTTTTTTTTTCTTTTTTTTTTTTGTCTTTTTCGTGACCAGCACTCAGCCAGTGAGCACACTGGCCATTCCTATATGGGATCCGAACCCGTGGCGGGAGTGTTGCCGCGCTCCCAGCGCAGCACTCTACCAAGTGCGCCACGGGCTTGGCCCGGAAGTTATTTCTTATTGGCTTATTTATTCCCAAAGCCCAGTCAGAGAAACAGGAATCTATTCATGTTGGGTTAACCACTTTAATTTACTAAATGTGATAAATTTAGTAACACCAGGAGGAAAACATTCTACTTGCTGGTGCTGAGCAGTGCAAGATTGTTACTTTTGTTTTCTTCTCACAGACTTTGCAGCACAGAAACAGCTGACCCTGCCTCTTCTCACCTCATCTCCCAGTGTGACACAGTCACAGAATGTCTAAGAAGCTTCCTTGGAAGCTCTTTGCTTTGCTTTGACAGTTTCCAGCCCAGGCTAGTGCTAAGCTAAACACTGACCAATATGCATAATAACAATGGCAGGATAGGTGTCTTTGTTTAGATTCCCCCCAAAAGTAGCCTCTGAGATATGCAAGCAATTTATTTGGGAGTGATTCCATGAAACATGGGCAGGGGAGCAGAGAAATGAGACAGGAAAAGAAGGCAGCCAATGAAGGGCTTTTATCGAACAAAAATAACTGGAGCTTAATCACGTGAAGAAAATCTGGGAGCCAGCACAGAACATATTTTGCCTGAAGGGACAGGGAACAGGGACTTCTGGAACAAGTTCTTCAATTCCCCAGAACTTCCAGGCCATTGCGCTGAACTGAGCAGGCTTCAGTAGCCAAAAGATGTGGTCAGCAAAAGAGATGCAGGTGCTGCCTGCACTACAACTGTAAGGCTGCAGGGGATCTGGGCAGAGCGCTAGCATATCCCCCACAACAGGTTTTTCCCAGTTCTTATCAAGTAATTATTTCAGATGTCATAACATAGTATGATGATGCTTGTACCTTGCCTGACCATATATAGTGGTATCCTCCCTTGGTAACAGGCCCCAATCTCCGTTCCAAATAGTCATATGGCCCAGCCGGGTCATTCGTATAACCTCATACTTCTAGTGAAATGAAATAAAACTATAATTTATAAGTTAAACTAATAAAGCAATTTTTCTTTATAAAACATTTTTAAAATAACACAAAATGAATGGTATGAAAGGTGTATTTTGTGTGTGTACCTGTTTCTCAGAACCTCTATGGCAGAAAATGCTAGCTGAGTACCAAAATCTAGTCTCTCCTCCTGGTTGCTCATCTAGACTACGTTTGCCAATCTCCCTTGCAGGTAAGTGTGGAAATGTGAGCAGAAGTGATGTGTGCCCCTGCCAGTTCTGTCTCATAAAATCTCTCACAGATGTTCCTCCATATTTTTTTCCCCATCCCTTAATTAGGATAACCATGCTGTGGTGAGCTAAGATGACAGAGCCATGATTTGCCCAAGTCCTAGAAAGAGAGTATGGAACAGGTCTCCTGTACTGATGTAGAATCACTCTAGATGTTATTTGAACAAAAAATAAACTGTTGTGTTGAAGTAGTACATTTTAGGGTTTTATTCATTCTTTCAGTTTAGTACACCCTAATGTATATGCTTCCTGATGCCCACCTTTGACCTTCCAGGGACACTGGGTGAAGAATCCTTGCCTCAGGGGAAAACAAAACCAAACATACACAGACAGCACTAGGAAACAGGCAAGTAGGATCATGTTGGCTACATTTAAAATACCACATACCAGAAACTCAGACAGGCCTGTGAGTTTGAAAAGATTTAGGTAAGAGCAACTATAGAATAGCAGAGGTATTTTTCCATCAGGATGAACTGTGATTAAGACTCTTTAGGGAAGAAAGAGGATTAGATAAGCTCAAAGTCCATGAAAGCCTGAGGTTTATCTGGTGTCAACAGTCATCCAATGAAACAGGGAGTCCTAGAACTTGGAGATAAGAAGTAGTTTTATGACAAAATAAATCAATATGAACAGATATACCATAATCAGAAAATAATATAGGACACTCATTACCCCAAGAATAATATCATATATATTGAAAACAAATAGAATCCATCTAGCAAGGTTTTGATGGATAGCCACTTCATAATGGGCTGTGGAAGGGAAGTTAAGGATGTACAAGACATATTCTCAAGATCTTTTAACTTTGATATGACAAATATAAATTACTACACTCTCCACCCCACAGCAAAACAATAAGAAACATCAGCAAGTACACTTTAGTACACTTTCATATCGATCTCTGGTTAGATCCTGAAGGATTGATCCAGTCAATAAATACACATATTTATTGAGCAACTTCTATGTTCTAGACATTGTGCTTAGTATACATCTGGGAATAATACTACCAATATACAGGAGACAGAAAATAAATGATAAATAAATGAATTATACAATGTATTAAAATGTGCTAAACACGGGCTGAGCCCGTGGCGCACTCGGTAGCGTGCTGCGCTAGCAGCGCGGCGTCGCTCCCGCCACCGCAGGTTCGGATCCTATATAAGGATGACCGGTGCACTCACTGGCTGAGCGCCGGTCACGGAAAAAAAAAAAAAAAATGTGCTAAACACAAAAATATGGAGCAGGGTGTATTAGCCCGCTTCTGTTGCTTATAATAAAAATACCTGGAACTGGGTGATTTATAATGAAAATGAAATTTATTGCTTACAGTTTTGGAGGCTGGAAAGTCCAGAGTCCAGGGAACACATCTGGTGAGAGCCATGGTGGTGGCAACCATGACAGCTGCATCTCACATTGTGAAAATGGTGGAGCAGAGGGAACAGACTAACCTCCTCATTCACTCTCCTTTTAAAGCCCTCCAAACAGCCCATGACAACCATTTTTTAATCCATTCACTATGGCATGGTCCTAGAATCTAATCACCTCTCAAGCCCCATCTTTCAATTACCATAATAGGATTTTCCACCCTCTTAACATTGTGAGGGTTAACATTTGGGGGGACACTCAATCCAAGGCACAGGGTAAAGGGCATTGGCAGTGCCAGGGGAAGAGAAATGGAAGCATTAAATGAGATGATTCAAGGAGTCCTCACTGAGGAGGTAGGAGAAGAGCCATAAGGATATGTGGAGGAAGAGCATCCCAAGCAAAGGGAACAGCCAGTGCAAAATTTCCAAGGTGAGAGCATCCCTTGTGTATTTGAAGAACAGCAAGGAGACCATTGTAAATGGAAGTCAGTGAGATCAGGGGAAGAGACCACATAGATCTCACGGGCCATCGTAAAGGCTTTGATTATATATGGAGAAACAGAACCATTGAAGTTTTTGAACAGAGGAAGGCCATGATAGGACACATTTTACAAGATCATTGGCTCCTGTGTTGGCAATGGACTGGCGTGGGGGGTGAGAGAGAACAGGAGAGCAAGCAAGAATTTAGGAGGCTCTTGCAGGAATCCAGGAGAGATGATAGTGGTTTGGACTAGGTTGGTAGCAGTGAAGGCAATAACAAGTAGGTTCTGGATTATATTTTGAAGGTAGAACCAACAGGACTTCCTGATGGATTGGATGTGGGGTGGAAAAAAGGGAGAAGTCAAAGATGATTACAAGATTTTTGGCCTGAGCAACTGAAATCCAGGAGACTGTGGAAGATGGAGCTTGGGAGAAGACCAGCAGTTCAGTTTGGGGCAAAATAAGGTAGAGGTCCCTATCAAACATCCAAATGTCAGTGTCAAGTAGGAAGTTTGTTTACACGAGTCTAGAGGGGAAAGTCTGGGCGGGAGGTATAAATTTGGAGTTATCTGGGTACAGATGGTATTTAAAGCCTTGAGATTAGATGACATCACTACAGGAGTTAGAATAGAGTGCAGTTTCCTAGAAGCCAAGTGAAGAAAATGTTTCCAGGAAAAAGGTGACAGAGGTTGTGTCAAATGCTGCTGAGAAGTAAAAGGAAAACTGAGAATGGACCTCTCAACGTGGCAATGTAGAGGTCAATGGTGACCTTGACAGGGGCTGTTTGGGTGGAGTGGTCTGAATAAAGCCTGAACAGAACGGGTTTCTAAAAAATGGAGAAGAATTGAGACTATGACAACAAGAAATTCTTTCAAGGAATTTTGCTATAAAGGAGAGCAAAGAAACAGGGTAGCAGCTGGAGGTGTAAGTGAAGTCAAGAGAATTTTTTCTTCTTTCCGAGATGGAAGCAATAATATGCTTGTATGCTGATGAGAATGTCCCAGAAGAGAGGGAAAAATTGATGATAAAGGAGAGAGGGGAGAATTATTGTAGTGATGTATCTGTGCACGTGTATTAGTTTCCTAATACATGGCTGCCGTAACCAATTGCCACAAACTTGGTTTTTTAAAACAACAGAATCTTATTCTCCCACAACTCTGGAAGCCAGAAATCTGAAATCAAGGTGTTGGCAGAGATGCACTCCCTCTGGAGGCTCTAGGAGAGAATCCATTCCTTGCCTCTTCCAGCTTCTGGCAGCTGGTGGCATTCCTTGGCTTGTGGCTTCATGTCTGTCTGTTCTGCCTTCACATTACCTTCTCCTCTGTGTGTCTTCTCCTGTTCTGTCTGTCTCAAATCTCCCTCTGTCTTTCTCTTATTAGGACACTGTCATTGGATTTAGGGTCTCCCCAGATAATCTAGGCTGATCTCCTCATCTCAAGATCACTAACTTAATTATATCTGCAAAGTTCCTTTTCCCAAATAAGGTCACATTCAAAGGTTCTGGATATTAGGATATAATATATATTTTGAAGAGGGCCACCATTTAGCCCAATACCATAAAGTATGTTTTTCTTACTTCTAGGGAATCCTTGAACAATTATAAATGCAAGACTTCATGTCTTATTCCTAGGATTCTTTTCCCACTCCAGTCCTCACTGCTCCAGTCTTCCCATCTCCAAAGACTGAGGTTGACTTTCCTTTACTTTGCAGGGAGACAAAATCAAAGTGTTTAATCAGTCATAGGAGGCTAGAAGCCTGGATTGAATTCTGACTTGGTCATCGTTCGTGACTTTGGGTAATTTAATTAACTTCTCCGAAGCTCAGTTTCTTATCTAAAAACTGCAAATAATAATAGTTATCCCATAGAGTTGCTGTGAGGATTAAGGAGCTGATGTTATTAAAGCAGTTAGTACCTTGTTTGGTGTATACTATGCACTCAATAAATGTTAGATTAAAACCCAGGATAAGACATTCCATGATAATGTGAATGTGAATAAACATGATTGGACCTTTGCTTTCTTTCTTGAATGGTGACAGGTTCAAGTTCTTTTTCTGGAGTATGTATGAGTGTATGGTGGTCATAGGTGAATACCCCACAATCATTTAGGATACTCTGAGTCAGCTCAAGCTGATACTTTATTTAGAATTGTTTCGCTACACAACTACACCACTTGTTCAGTTAGGGCCATTGTTGGACTCCTGCCATTATAGCCAATTGTATTGTTAAAGCAGTTCATAACTAAAGCCAAAATGTTTCATTATTTTAGTTACACTAAGTTTTCCAATTGTATTGCTAGGACTAGGGCTCACAGCCCTCAAACCCATTGTACACACTGGGTCACCAGACCCCTCACACACAGGTCCACACTAGGTAATTGGGAAAGATCCCGGGAGCCATTGGCACATGACACGAGCTCAGTCCTCAGCAGAAGCAGCAGCAGCAGCAGTGGCAGTGGCCTCTTGGGGCATCCTGGGGGCAATGGAAGTGATAGCTTGCAGCAACAGCCTCCAGCAGCAATAGCAGCCTCCCTGTGGCTGCCCCCCCCTCCAAAGGGGACATCCTGGGGGCGAGGGGCGGTGTGGATCAGAGACATTTGTCCTTTATACTTAAGTCCATAGCCCAGGACACCTGGGTGCACAAGCGCAATTACATTAGACAATAACCAAGGAACACCTGTTCACTTGTGCATATTTACATCAAATGCTTGGCAAGATTCAGAACATCTGAGGGGCCCTGACCATTTTCCTATATTTTCCCTATAATAATTGGTTTATTTCCTACATATCTATTAATAAATAGAAAACATTTTCTTTTTTTCCCCGCATAGTAAGATTGTCTAAGAAATATTAGTTTTAATTAACTTTCAGTTATGCAAACTTACACTCTACCAATTGACATTTCAGGGCCTGCTTACATTCCAGTGGGGTTTTAGCATATTGCTGAAGGATTACTGGTGGCAATAGTGGTGGTGGAGGGGAAGCTAAGCCTCCTGGGCTGGCCCTGAAGTGGTCTGGTCTTCCTCATACCCTCAGTGTCGCTGGCTGTTTTATTTTGGGGTAAAGGGGATGGCTGGCTGGTACAAGGATCAAACCCTGGACCTTGGTGTTATCAGCACCATGCTCTAACCAACTGAGCGAACTGCCCAGCCCCGGCTGTTCTTGATTATCCACTTGAGTCCATTCTCCACACAGCAGCTGAAGGGGGATTGTAGAAAATGTGAACTTGACCATGTCACTCCCTTACCTAAAACTCTTTGCTCCTTACTCAAACCACCAAGGGCCTATGGTCTGGCTCTTCCCTGAAAACCCCACTTGGGCTCCAGCCATTCAGGGTCTTTCCCACCTCTGGGTCTGATGCTGTCCTCTCCCCTTTGCTTGGTTGGTTCCTGTTCCACCCCTGGGTCTCAGCTAAAGTGTTTTCTCCTCAAAAAGGTCCTCCCAGGGCTGGCCCATGGCTTTCTCGGGAGAGTGTGGTGCTGATAGCACCAAGGCTACAGGTTTGGATCCCATATAGTGATGGCCAGTTGGCTCACTGGGTGAGCATGGTGCTGACAATACCAAGTCAAAGGTTAAGATCCCCTCACTGGTCATCTTTAAAAAAAAAAAAAAAAAAAATGGTCCTCCCCACAAACTAATCTATCATAAGCCCCCCTACTATCCTACTTATAGCACCTGCACCCTTTTTTTCACAGCACTTTTCACAAGCTAATTGAAAATGTATGTGCGTATCATACTATCTGATTCCTCTCCTGGACTGAAAGGTTCATTAGGCCCAGGAATGTACCTGCTTCATTCACTATTCTGTCACTCTAGTCCAATACTAACAGGCAACACACACACAAAATTGTTAAAAAATGACTTACGTACTTACTTTTTATAATTTCTTCTATTGTTGACCTGAATTAGTATGTCATTCATTCTATATATATTGATTGGGCACCTATGAATCAGGCACTGTTCTTGGTGCTGGGAATACAACAATGAATAAAACAGACAAAAATCCCTGCCTTCAGGATGCTTTTTTGCTGGTGAGTCAGGCATCTTTTATGTATGTCCTGTGTCACATCCTCTTAGTTAACTTTTTTGCTCAGCACCCACTTGATCAGCGGGAAATAGGAGCTGGTGGATAAATAGTCGCTCCTTCCGTCTTACATTCTACACAATTCCTTAGAGGGCCTCATTGGGACTAAGCCCCAGTTACTCATAGTTTATACACCCTTGGATAGGCTTTCTCTCCCTCCCTGTTTCATCCTTTCTGGTCCTAATTCCTTTTTCCACCCCTAATCCATGAGCTCACTCCCCAAATAAACTACCTGCCCATGAGTCCTTCTCGGATGCTGTTTTTTGGGAGAACCTGTATTTGTCTGTTTCTGTTGCTAATAATAAAATACCTGAAACTGTGTAATTTATAAGAAATAAAATGTATTTCTCATAGTTTTAGAGGCTGGGAAGTCCAAAGTGTAGGGAACACATCTGGTGAGGGCCTTGTTGGTGGGTGGTGACTCTTCACAGCAATGCAGGTTATCACATCATGTACGACTTGAGTGAGAGAAAGCTAAGCTTCTCATTCACTCTCCTTTTAAAGCCATCAGAACCATGCCCATTACTCTATGAATGGATGAATCCATTCACCAGGATGTAGTCCTCACCATCTAATTGCCTCTTTAAGGCCCCACTTTTCAATTACCATAATAGGATTTCCCACTCTCTTAACAGTTACAGTGGGGATTTTCTAATACATGAAACTTTGGGGAACACAATCCAATCCATAGCAGAAACCAAGCCATTTTAATTCCTTTTGTTGGGTCATTTTCTACATCTCCACCTTGGGCCCCTGGCTGTATTTTGGGTTCCTAAAGGGCAGGAATCAGATATTCTTTTTTGTATTTTCAACAGTTACTAACTCAGGGCCTGGCAAATGTTAATAAACATATGCTGATTTCGATTTGATTTGACAAAAGGAAAGAATATAGTGGCTATCAGTGGCCTAAGGGAAGCCAGAGTCCCTTCTGGTACAGAGAACTCTGCCTGATATTGAATAAGTCTGGGACCTGCCAGGGCAATTACTGTTTTCTGTGTACCCATCCTGCTTCCCTCCCAGGTCCCTGTACCCATGACTTCCAGCAGCAGCAGGTCTGCAGCTGCTCTAAGTAGCTCATGAGTTTGGACAGGCCCATAGCTGAGGCGCCTGCCACCTGCTTTCTCCAAGCTGGGAGTGGGAGAGGGAAACTAGCCTCTTCTCCTCAGGGGTGGGATCTACATGTCTGTCATCTGGTGCTGGAAACCAAATGTCAGGACACTACTCCCACAAGGCCACAATCAGGGACTCCAGTGAATGAATGTCTTTAAAATTCTGTATCAACCCTGATTGAATCTCATGAATATAGGGAGTGACAGGCAGCTGGTAAAGGTGCAAAGATAGTAGGACACATTCCACAGACATGAATAGTAATCATGGGTCTACCACTAATTTGATTCTCCTGTGGTCATGCACCACTTTTCTGCCCACAGTTTCCTGAAAATGAGAAGGTTGGACTAGATGATCTCAAAGAACACCCAGCTCTAAGATTCTTAAATTACAGAACTGGCAGGAACCTGATGTATCAGTTATACTTTAAATAGTCTATTTTTTTTTTCTTAAAAACCTCCGCTGTTGGTAACAGCAGCAGGTATATTCTAAATCAGCTGTGAGACAGCTCCAGCACATTTGCTCTTGCATACTACCAGGCAGCCATGCTCATTTATATACAAACCTGTTGTATACTTGATTTTTTTGTAATTGAGATAATTCTAGATTTACATTCAATCGTAAGAAACAATACACTCTGCCTAGTCTCTCTCTACGATAAAATTTTGCAAAACCTTAATATATCACAACTAGGATATTGACATTAATAAAATTCACCTATCTTATTCATATTTCTCCAGTTTTACTTGTATTCATATGTCTGTGTTTATTGAGTTCTACATAATTTTATCACCTGTACCACCACAGTCAGTATATTTAACAGTTCCAAAATCACAAGGATCCTTTGTGTTGCCCTTTTATAACCACACCTGCTTTCCTCTCACACTACTCCAACCCACACTTGACAGTTTTTCAAAATCTTTCTACTTGGAAATAAGTTTAAACTTATAGGAGTGTTCCAGTATACCCTGTACTCAGGTTCACTGATAATATTGTGCCCACTGGCTATATCATTTTTTTCCTACCAAGATGTTTTTTTGCCCTGACACTTGCAGGTAAGTTGCATGCATCATGACTTTTTACCCCTTCATAATAATTTACTATGTTCTCCCTAAGAATAGAAAAATTCTTCTACATAATCATAGCACAAGTTATCAACATCAGTAAATTTAACATTCACTCAATACTTTAATCTACTATATGGATTCCAATTTGGAATGTCCATTATCTCCCCCATACAGGATCCAGTCTAGGATCAGGAATGGCTTTTAGTTGTCCTGGCTCCTTAGCACCTTTTCATCTGCAACATTTACCCAAGCTTTCTTTTGTCTTTAATGACATTGACGCTTTTGAGGTATACAGCACCGGCCCCTTTTGAATAGATGGCCTTCGTTTGGAATTTGCTTTATTTCATCATCATTAGATTCAGGTTATGCCTTCTCCCTGGGAATACTGAATAGTGTTGTGTCCTGAGGACATGATATCCATCTGCTCTCACTGGTGATGTTAATTTTGATCCCCTGGTAAATGTGCGGTCTGCCTGCCCCTTTGTATATTAATAATTCCCTCCTTGCTACTAATAAGCCTATATCATCTACGGGGAGACGGTAACCCAGGCAAATATCTGCTCCCACATAACAGCCCCCCTAGAGTTAGCATTCACATATGATTTTTGCCCGAGCCAGTCTACGCTTGATCTCTTCAAGTCCTCTGCTAGTACGGAAGCCAGGTTTGGTAGGGTTTAGTTTCCTTCCATCTTTGGTTCTGGTCTGCGTCTTCTCTTAGTCTTCCCAGTGTCCTCTGTGACCTCTGGGCAGAGACTAGGCAGAAGAAGTTGAATTAGCAGCCTCAACTGGAAATGAGCTAATTTGGGTTGTTCCCCGTTAAACCGTCCACAAGTGACTTGCTTAAGAGTGGCCTGTGAGCGCTTACTTCCTGGAACGTTTCCCGTCCCCCTCCCTCCCACCCTTTGGTGGCATCTTGTTGACACTGCCACTGCCATCCACATCCCCCCGCTCCCGGCTCAGTCCTCCCTCCGTTTAAGTGTAAGTGTGGCCTTCCTAGGAGCCGGCCGGCCTTGCAGGATCGGAACGGCTGAACTTCCACTGTTTTCACGACGAACAGCCCGCGCGCGGGACAGGGCCGCGAGAGTCCCATGCTCCCCTTCGACTGACTCCGGACGGGCACCGAGAAGTGCTAGAAGTAAACAAGCGCTCGGGGAGGGCTGTGATGAGCTTTTCCCGAGCGAGGTACAGCCCGGGTACTTCTCCGTGCCCGGCGGCGCGGATAAAAGCGCTTGGCGGGCCGAGTGTGGCCGCTGGAGAGATCGCAGAGGCGCGGCCCGCGGCGGCACGGACGCGCCCCGCTGGCATCCTGGAGGGCGGCCCGCAGGTGGCGGCGCGGGGCGGTGGGCGGGCGGGGCCGGGGAAGGGGAGGGCTCGGCGAGCGTCGGGCGGTGACGGCAGCGCGGAGGGGAGGTGCGAGCCGCCCGCCGGCGAGGGAGCCATGGCGAGAGGCCGCGCCGCGGCACCCGCATCCGTGCCGGCGTCCGCAGCAGCGCCTCCACCCGCCGCCCCGGGGCCCACCCGGCCGCCGCCCCTGCGCGCCCGGAGCCCGTGACGCCCGCGCGCCACAAGCGAGGCGTCCCCCGGAGAGGGGCCGCGCGCGGGAAGGCGGCGCGGGAGGGAGCGCGGGAGAGTCCCAGCGCAGCTTCAGCGCCCCCCAGAGTCTCCAGCACCCCCCAGAGTCTCCAGCACCCCGAGAACCCCCGCGCCCAGGCAGCCCGGACCCCAAGCCCGGGAGCGCCAGGTCGGCGGGCGAGCGGCAAGGGGAGGCGGCGTCGAAGCCGAGCCCCCGCTGCTTGAGCCCCGGTGCCGCCCGGCGGACTGCAGCGGAGGGAGCCGGACCCGCCGGGCGGCCGGGACCGGGTGGAGGACGACGCGGAGGAGGTGGCCAGGAGAGCCGAGCGCCCTGAACCCCCGGGACCACGCCTGCTACGGGGCCACGCTCCGTGCCCCTCTTGTGGGTAAGCCCGGGGTCCGCTTACCCGTGCATCGGGCCCGGGGAATGGGGAAGAACACTGTGTCGGCGCGTGATATAGTGTCTGCTGGAGAGGACAGGCTCCGGGACCCTGGGGGGACAACCCTCCTCCTGCCTTGGCCTCACCTGCGGGAGGCCCAGTGTGTATGGTGGAGGGGGTGGGGCTGGACAAAAGGCGCCCATAGGGCATCGTGTTGGCCACCCCCGAGGCCTGGATTCCCTGCTCAGGCACTCTGAGGTGACAGTGAGGCGACCTTCAAAGAGCCCTGAGGTCAGCCAGGCCAGAGTGCGGGCAGGACCCTGATTTCTACTCACCCGCAAAACTTGAAGTAAATGATATCTTCTGAGCGTGTCAAAGACCAGACAGATGGCTTTTAGGCTGCCCCCCTTCCCGGTTTCATCCTAAGAGTTCACGTTGTCACTTTTTTGACATGAGTTTTTTTTTTTTTTTTTGTCTTTTTGTGACCGGCCGCACCGCGCGGGCGCACCGGCCATCCTTATATAGGATCCGAACCCGCGGCGGTGCGCTCCCAGCGCCGCACTCTCCCAAGTGCGCCACGGGGTCGGCCCTTGACATGAGTTTTTAAATTCTTTTCTACTCTCCAAGGTCAGCCTCTTGCAGGTAAAACAAATTTAATGAAATGTATTGTTTCTACTGTTGTAAAGTTGTGTTTAGGGAAGATGTCAAGAGTCCACCAGCTCCTGGGGCTGGCGCTGGGTGCCCCGTACCCGTTGAGCCTCCTGTTTTAGGACCCTTGGCTGCGCTTTTTCAGACACTGAAGTTAGCATCCACTTTGGGAGCCTCCAAAGTATGAGTATTTAGGCTTCTTTTGTTGTTGTTTTTTTCCTGATCTGCTTCACCAGAACTTTATTTGCTTCAAACAAATATGTAAACGTTGTCGATACTGTCTGCTAGTGTGTAGCCAGGACGGGTACCCTTTCCCGTAGAGTCTTTTGGTTATCTGGGGATGGGGGTGGGGAGACACCACAGGGAAACCAGTTCCACGGTCCTTCCAGTTTCCAGACTGAGTGGTGATCAGCCCCAGAGTCTGCACTGGGAGGGTCTCCAAGTGGAGGGTGACAGGCAGGGAGCTTGACTAGTAGGTTCAGAGAGTTGGACCTAGGTTGACAGATGGCACCACTTCCTTGGTTTGGAAGGTCTCTTATGCTGTTTGATCTCTGGCCCCAGCTTTATCACAGAGGTACCCAGACAAGTGTAGAGCCACCTGGAGAGCTGAACAGGGCACAGGGATGCTGCAAGAGTTGGATTTCAGCTTGGCCCCAGCATGAGAGCTGAGAGCGTTTCCTGTTTGATGCCCCAGAGAGCTGCGGGATTCAGTTTCCCATCCCCAGCTCTCCCTTGAGGGTTTCTCCACGCTGCTGTGTTGCTTATGTGCCTTCCCTCCGGTGAGTTAAGAAGGACACTGGCCTTGGAGTGGGAAACCTGGATTCACATTCCAGCTCCTCTCTTTGCTGTGCGACCTTGGGCCCTTACTTAACCTCTGACCTGGCTCTCCCCTCTCTGGGATTTATCCCCTCATTACCCCCCCCCCCCACAAAAACCCAACATACCTCATTGGATTGTTGTTAGGATTAAAGAGACAGTGTTTTAAATGAAAGTGTCTGTAAAAGTTTGTTTTTTTTCTTCAGTCACTACTGTGTACATGTTTGGAAAGTTTGACCAAATGACATGGGAGGGTTTTCAGGTCTCATTCCAACATGATTAAGTTTGTGACTTGGTAACCTTTTTGAGCCCCAACAGGGATAATAAAGAAGATACTATAATTCTATAGTAATTATTATCTTTTTTATAGGTTTATTGTGAGGGTCAAGTCAGATCATGTAAAAGGGCTTTGAAAATGATAGAGTGTTATTCGTATTGGAAGGAATTCCTAAACTTTCAGTTTCCAAACTAACAGCATCTTACTGTTTGCTTTCCACTGTGAACTTTGTTCCTGTCGTTGCATTCTGAGCCCCTTCCTCTGACCTTGCACATGCTAGACCTCTGTATTGTTAGATGATTCTTGAATAAACCATCTGGGCTCACAAGATAGAGAGTGTACCCTGGGCCCTCTCTGCTCCATCAGCTGTGAGTGTTTTCATGGATGTGATTGTTCTCTTGTACTGTACAGCTCACAAGAGATCTGAGGAGGGCAAGCAGGCAGGTGACCACTTTTCCTACAAGGGGCAGTTATTATTTTTTTTAACCCTTGAGGGCTCAAGTGAGAAAGGCATCAGAGGGTGGACAGTTCATTTAAACTCACTGAGGGTTGCAGATATTGAGTAAAGCCTTTTGTGTGTGTTGCAGTTTAACAATATATGGTTGGGAAGATTGATAAACTTGCGGGTAATGTTACAACGACCAGCCTCTTCAGATATATGATTGTCTGACCCTTGGTTTTGAAAATGAACCCTGATCTGTTTAACTTACCTGTGTTTGGTATGTACCGTTGTTTTTGTAGGGGGAGGACAAAAGGATGCTCCTTTTAGAAGATGGAAATGTTAGGGAGAGAACTCTGTCCTTGTGAACCCCAGGGCTTATGTAGGTATTTAGATTTTGTTTTATAGTCTTGGGTTAGTGTCTGTTGGACACAGATACACTGTTGAATGGGTCTTCTGGCTTCTCCCCTTCCCCCCCCCTTCTTTCTGAACAAAGCTTCCCTATTCTGACTTGCCTTTTTAGGTGTATTTAAATGGAGGCCACTTTCAGTGTTGAAAAGTTCAAAGTTTTAGTAAAGAGATAGTAAATAATTGCATATGTGTAAATCTGGATGTCTCTGAGCTACATATTATGCCAAATGATGTGCAGCTGCTTAAAGAAAGGCTTTGATACGTGCTTTCTGAAAGGCTGTGTGGTGTTGTTGAGAAGCTCATTGAATTATGTGATTGTTAATAGTGCACCTGAGGCGGAAAAGGGTGGAATGGGGTGGAAGAAGAGCTCTTATTTGTCCCTGTTTGGGCTTCAGGTCCAGCATTCTAGGAAGGACTGCTTCCAGCCTCACCCTTTTAGTAGTAAGAGCTTTTTCGGAAAGCACTGTAAAAATCCATTTTATGAAGACTAACAAGTGGTAGTGACTTCTCCGGGGACCACTCACAACCTTGGGGAAGTCCTTCGGCCTCCGTGTCTCAGGCTGTGAAATGGATTACATTGATGCATCTTAAACTTGTCCCCATAAACTTCATAGCAAAGGAACCCAAGGAAAGGGAGATTTGGGAGCTCTGTGATGTTTCTAACACAAGCCTGAACTTTTCTGTGTTAACATATTGATTCCTTTGATGAAGAATAGAATGCAGGATTCATCTTACTTTAATATAAAAATGCTTTAAATTGCTGTCTGAGGGCCAGCCCGTAGCTCACTCAGGAGAGTGCAGTACTGCTAACACCAAGGTCATGGGTTCGGATCCCATATAGGGATGGTCAGTTAGCTCACTGGCTGAGCGTGGTGCTGACAACACCAAGCCAAGGGTTAAGATCCCCTTACCGGTCATATTTTTTTTTTTTTAAAAAATTGCTGTCTGAGTTGAAAAGCGCTTGAGGAAGACTTACTTGTTTTCCCTGGGGTCCTAGGGCCTCCTCCCAGCATAAGTATGTATACCCCAGTTTGAGAATCTTGGAGCTGGATTATTTCTAGGTCTCTTCTAGTTCCATAATTTATGATACTCCAGGACATTCAAAAGCAGAAGATAATCTACCCAGAGGAAATGGATTTTGTACTAACATCTGAAAAGGATGCTCCAATATTGAGGGGAAATCGGTATATTAGTAAATTGAAGAACCACCAGAATATAAATTATCTGGATTTGAATGTTAAGTAAGACCATGCCATGGGTATTCAGGGGACTTAAAACATTTTTTTTTTTTTTTTTTGACTACTGGTTGGTAGAGGGATTGAACTTTGGACCTTGACGTTGTCAGCACGTGCTCTAAACCAACTGAGCTAACCAGTCAGCGCCTCCCTCAATTTTTTTTTTTAAAGAATTAGTTGAAAATAATCCTGAACATGCGGGTTAAGTGGTTTGACATTTTTGACAAGTATCTCTCTAGCATACCATTCAGAGCACCTCACCATTATTGCACCCTCCTTAATGATTAGACTTAGTTACTAGATAGCATCATTATGTTCATTTAAAAAATGCTGCTGTCTACTGACTTATGTTCACACAGGTTAGCTATTAGCAAATCCTACAGTCCATTACATAGATGCAGGTTTATTATGTCACTTAAAATGGATATTTAGAATGGCAATATAGGACTTTATTTTAATTCTTTCTCCAGGTTTGGAAAGAAAAAGCATCTATGCATATGGAGAACCGTGGGATTTTAGAAGTTCTCTATCGGTTTCTCTGGTTGTTTTAGTAAAATCAAAAAGTCCTTCCAGGCAGTTCTTTGAAATCAATACTGTACACTATGGGTCTGGATTTTTTTGGTGGTTAACTTTCTGTGAGCTCTCAGTTTTTAAGTTTTGCAAAAAGTAGAACAGATATGATCTAGTGTAGGTGTGCCTCCTTTACTATCAGTCCTTATCAAATAATTTCCAGTTTGAGATATGGCCAAAGATAAAACCTCTCCCTAGAGTGTTAAGTGGTTTGGCTTCACCTGTATTATTGAATCAGGAATTTGGACCTTGAGGAGCAGCTGAGCAATAAGTGCAGAAACCATCCTTGGATTTATGTTTGTCAGAGGACTGCTGGCTAACTTCTTGGGGACTGGGGAGGACAGATTCCTTTGACCTCTAGGAGCATTATTGTCCTCAGTGTGATGAGAGTCAGGGAGTAACTACAGACGGTTCAGCTGCTTATGCCAAAGGGACTGAGAGTCCAGATTCATGGTTGAACCTAGTGGCCGTTTTCTAGGTGGAGAATAGCAGTGGGAAGAGGGTAGAACTTATGAGAGGGGGATCCTGGCTGTTTCTGCCTGACTTTTGATCCCTGTTGTCCTGGCTCAAGCTGATTGCAGGAGTGTAAGGCCTCACTGCTCAAAGTGTGATTGGTGGTCCAGCAGCATCAGCATCACCTGGGAGCGTGTTAGAGAAGCTCAACTTGAATCTGTATTTTAAACGTATCCCCAGGTGGTGTTTATACTCAGACTTTCCTCTGTGATTACACAGATAAGTTCTCTTCAGATGCACAACGCCAGCACACACTTTCTCCCTTCCCTGCTTGGTGCTTAAAGTTGCATTCAACCTCCTGTCCTCCACTGAAAGGAAAGGGATTAGGGTCTCTTGGAAAAGATCGCTGAACCCATTCCCAGCCCTCCCCCAATCTTTCCCTTTCCTTTAATTGTGCTCATTGAACTGTAAAATGGGAGGACTCCAGAGAAGGACAAACTGTTATTGTAAATCTGTGGTGAGGAAGACATTCTAATAGTCTAGCCAGTCATTAACCACCTCCTCTCCTCTTCTTCAATAGACACCTAAAACATTGGGTGATGTTTTAAGTTCTTAAAAATATGCCAGAGCAGTGAATAAATAGGCAGTTCTCCCCAGTTTCTAGCTGAGTAGTTGAAGCATCCATCCACTTAACATTCATTCATCCACCCACCTACTCTTTGTTGAGCAAATCGATAGTGCCAGTTCATGTACACTGCAGATATGGAAGATCACAAATAGAGTGACAGAATGGAAGCTAGATAGAAGATAAGTGGATCCAACCCCAGAATATGTAACCTCCTCCCCATCCTTCCATTGTCATTCCTGCTTTCCTAGCAGGTGCAGAGCTCTCAGCCTGTTGTGCTCATTCTGTAACCTCGTATGGGGATGGAAGCAGGTAACAGTCTTTGTTAAATTCTTTTTTTTGCCAGAAGTACTCAAGTCCCCCAGTCTGAGAGATGAAAAGAAATCTGTAATGCAAGACCTTCTTTTATTTCTTTTTTAAAAAAATACTGATAAAATATATATAGCATAAAATGTATTGTTTTAACCATTTTTGACTGTACAGTTTATGTGGCATCAAGTACATTCGCGTTGTTGTGCAAATACCACCGCCACCATCTCCAGAATTTTTTCATCTTCCCCAGCTGAAACTCTGTACCCATTAAACACTAACTCCCTATTTCTTCCTCTCACCAGTCCTTGGCAACCACCATTCTACTTTCTGTCTCTATGAACTTGACTATTCTAGGAATCTCGTGTAAGTGGAATCATACAGTATTTGTCCTGTGTCTCACTTATTTTGCTTAGCATAATGTCCTCAAGTTTCTTTCAGATTGTAGCTTGTGTCAGAATTTCTCTTTTTAGGATGAATAATGTTCCATTGTTATGTATATACCACGTTTTGTTTATCTGTTCATCTGTTTGATGATCACTTGGGTTGCTTCTGTCTTTTGGCTATTGTGAAAAGTGCTGCTGTGAACTGTTGGTTCATGCTGTGGTTTGAATGCCTCCCCAGGCTCATGGTGGAGCTTAATCCCCAATATGGTATTTGATTCTAAGGCCTGAGCACAAGTTTAAAACAACAACAACAACAACAACAACAAAAAACACATACAGGCACACATGGTATTTGAAGTTTGAGGCCTTTAAGACATGATTGTTGGATCATGCAGACTGTACCCTCATGAATGGATTAATCCATTCATGGATTAATGAGTTAATGGCTTAATGGGTTATCAGGGAGTAGACTGGAGGCTTTATAAGGAGAGGAAGAAGCCCATTAGCATGTATCCTTCTCTCTCCTTGCCATGTGATACCCTTTGTTGCCAGGGGACTCTGCAGAGTCTCCACTAAGAAGAAGGCTCTCACCAGGTGTGCCGCCTGGACCTTGGACTCCCCAGCCTCCAAAACTGTAAGAAATAAAGTTTATTTTTTAATAAATTACCAAGTTCTAGGTGTTATAAGCGACAGAGAACAGATTAATACAATTTACAAATATCTGTTTGAATCCCTGCTCTCAATTCTTTTGGGTACATACCCAGAATTCAAATTGCTAGATCACATGGTAATTCTTTTAATTTTCTGAGGAATCGCTATACTGTTTTTATCAATGGCTGCACCATTTTTACTTTCCCAAGTGTATAGAGGATTCAGTTTTTCTACATACACATGCTTATTTATTAATTTTTGTTGTTGTTGTTTTAAATAATAGCCATCCTAATGGGTGTGAAATGGTTGTTTCTTTTGAGTTACTCTTCTCCCTTCATTCTGTATTTCCAGAATGTTAGCCACGGTCTTTGCTTTGAACTGTGGGTGATTCTTAAAAAGCAGCAGAATATCAGGAGCCCTTGCTTCAACCCTTGCTTCTGGTTGCTGTTTAACCTGGGGGCATCACATTTAATTTATTTAGTAAGTGTGGTGGGACTTAGAGTAACTTGGTTTCTGGAAGTGGCTAGTGTTTTAGGGTCTGCGTGTTTATGGTCTTTCCTTCCATTCTTCCCTCACCTTTTTTATTTTGAATGAAAATTGGAGTGTGTAAGTTGGGGGATCAAAGAGGATAACAGAAGAAAGAAAGGAAACTCAGTAAAAATGATACATTGCAGTTTGTGATTCTGAATACAGGGTCCAACAATAAATTTGGTTGGACTTGGAGTTAGGGTGTTTGGTGGTTCAATATCTGAAGAGATCTGGAAACACGGTTATAATATCAAGGGCCATTTTTTACTACGTTGGGGGGAGGGTCCAGAGATTTGGGCCTTGCCTGCACTGCAGAATTTCAAACCTGGGAAGAAGATTGGGGGTTTATTTCAACTAAAGGGACAGGCATATTCTTGTTCTGTTACAAAGTTGAAATTGGTAAACTTTATGCCAGGAGATTAAAAACACCAAACAAACAAACTAAAAACCAAACCTATGATTCAGGAATAACACCGTAATGAGTGAGAGGAAAGGTGGGGAGGAGGAAAATGAGCAATTTGTTATGTTGATGACTCACTGATGCTGTGTTTGTGAGTGTTACATTTGGGTACAGAATTTCTGAGACAATTGGTTTACTGGCTTTTGTAGTAGAGAAAAAAAAGTGTGTCACCCAGACAGTGGGTATTTCATTTCAACCTTTGCATATAGAATATGTTTTAAATAAAATGCGTAATACTATGGAAATTGTACAGTTCTGCTTTATGTAACCGAGTGGGGTGTAGCTTTGTTTTCATTCATAAGTTAAAAAAGAAAAACCCGTCATATTTAACAGTCAGTCTGGATAAAGTGCAGCACACATGTGTTTGAAGCCATGTTCTCTTTTTTTCCCTCTAAGGTTGGTGCCTAGATGTGTTGAACCGAGAAATCATCTCCTATTTATGACAGCCAGTTCCTGAACCATTACCTTATGAAATAACCTCATATGGCTATTAAGAGGATTACATTAATTAGTACATATACCTGGCTCAGAGTAAGCATTTTGTGTTAGCGGTTGTTGTTGTTTTTGTTATTGAATTCTCTATGATCCATTTATCCACCAATAATGTTGGAGCATGTATTCTGTGCCACTCCCTGGGGGTGTGTGCTGGCCTTCCTCTATATGGCACTAACAGGAATGGTCCCTGTGGCTTAATACATTGATGTGGGCTATGGTTTTTGCTCACCTGACAAACTAACTTCCTTGCTTTGACTTTGAGGAGGAAGGGTTAACTTTGCAGTGGTCCCAAGGCATTAGAAAAATCCCTTTGGACTTGATATTTGGATGAAAATAATCAAGACATTCCAAAGCTGTCTTGTAGTTTTGTGTTATGTATGTGAGAAAACAAGCAGAATATTCTTTTTTTCCCTTTTTTAAAAAGCTACTTTAATTATTCTTATTATAATAATATAATAATTCTTATTATAACAATATAATAATTCTTATTATAACTGGCTAAAAGGCATGACTAGCAAATCATTGACAAAATAGACTAAAATGTTGAGTGGTGCAGTAGATGGGTTTATACTGTACTTGGAAGATAGGAAAGTAGTTCGTATTATTAAAAGAAAGGAGAAATTAAGTACAAGAGGAATGTTTTAACAACTATTGAATGTTAACTTGAAAACCTTTTAGCTGGGCTAAGTCCCTCGATGTTAGGAGAGAAATGATGCTCATATGGAAGGAAATAAAATAAATATTCCCAGGAGTTTGGTTATCTTATAATCAGACTTTTATTCTTTATGGTATACTGAATTCTCTATCAGGCAAGAGGCAGCATGGCAGAGTGATCATTGCAAGCAAGTTTGAGAATTTCCCTCACAAACTCAGAAGTTGCATCCCCATTTTGGTCACTAGGGTGGAAAAGGGATGCAGTTTATACATGTTCTAAAGAGAGGGCCCATGGTAGGGTGGGGGTGGCATTAGGAGAGGTGGCTAGTTTCACCTTGGTCCTAGGCCTCATCTTCCTCCAAGATGACTGAGACCTGCCATGGAGGCTTTGGCTTTACTCAAGGTGACGGGGGTGACTACAACTGGGGCAGTGAGTGATAGTGTGGATGGGAAGAAGTGGATATGTTGAATGGTGTTTGGGAGATAAGGCTGCTTGTTGAGGAAAGGGTGATGGGTGAGGGGGGGGGGTCAAGGATGGGGCTGAGGTTTCTGAGTTGGACTCTCATAGCTCAGCTGTCCCAGGGGCGAAGACCTGGAGGGCCCAGTTTTGAATGTGCTGAGTTTGATGTGCTCCTGAGATTTCCACGTGGAGATGTTTAGGGCAGTGGGACATCTGGGCCTGTCACTTGGGAGAGAGATCTGAGTTTGAGGTAATGGTTTGGGGACCCCATCCCTGTGTAAAGACAGTAGTGATACATGTAGAAAAACTCATAGAATAGTGACCAGGGATTGGGAGAAGACCAGAAGTGCTGGGGGAGACAGTGTTCTTGTGGTGAAGGGTGAGGTTCACAGGTTCACTGTGCTGCCAGAGGCCAAGTGAGATAAGGGCTAAAATGTCCTTTGGGTTTGTTTATACATAGCAGGTGTGCAGATATTTATAGTTGTATCATTTGGTTTTCTGTTTTTCAGAAGAGATGCTGACTTAGGCTTGTGAATATCTTATAGCAACATTTTGACTATAGGAGTTCTTGTGGTGTTCATTAAATTTTTCATGTTTCCTTGCCAAGATTGTCTATGTTTGTCTCATGGTGTTTATATTTTATGGGTTCCTGAAAGTAATGAGCTCTGGATTAGAGATTTTACTGTACCTGTGATTTTTACACATCTTACTTGAGGTTTTACGGTTAGTACTGTTGGAGCTATAGAATTGTGGTAATATTGGAGAGAACTAGAAATTGCTTGTTTTAGCAAAGATACCTTTGCAGTCCCATGAGGATGGATAAAATAACAAATTTGACAATATCAAGTGCTGATGAGGATATGGAACAACTGAAAGTCTCGTACACCACATACAAAAAGGAACAACCACTTGGAAAACTGCTGATATTTACTAAAGCTGAACATATACCTTATGACCCAGTGATCGACTCCTGGGCATATACTTAAGGGAAACAAGTGCTTAATGTACTTAGTCATAACAACTTTACTCATGATAGCACAAAACTGGAGGAAACCCAAATGTCCATCAACAGGTGACTGTGTAAACAAATCGTGGTATAACCATACAATGGACTACTACTCAACAATAAAAAGGAATAAAACACTAGCACATGCAAACAAATGGATGAATATTGCAGACAAAATGTTGAGCAAAGGAGACTAGACACAAAAATATATACTGTATGATTCCATTTACATAAAGTTCAAAAACTGGCAAAATTATCCTTTGGTAGAGGTCAGAATAGTGGTTACCTAGAGGGGGTATTGACTGTACAAGGTGTATATGTAAGTAAAAGTGAATGGAGTTCAATGTATAAGGTAATTAAAGGTTCTAGTTAATTTGTCAGCTATTAAATGGTAATGCAACATGATGTAAAATATGTTTGTTCCACAGAATTTTGCTGTGCTCTCACTTGTGGTTTTCATCCCACTTTCTCCCTTGAGGCAATCTCACACACACACACACACACACACACACACACACACACACTCTCTCTCTCTCTCTCTCTCTCTATCTCTCTCTCTCTCTCTCTCTCTCTCTCTCTCTCTCCCTTGAAGCAATCACACACTCTTTCTCCCTTGTGGTTTTC
Source organism: Cynocephalus volans (assembly GCF_027409185.1). NCBI lineage: Eukaryota > Metazoa > Chordata > Mammalia > Dermoptera > Cynocephalidae > Cynocephalus > Cynocephalus volans. Next base: position 53,046,581 of record NC_084470.1, read on the forward strand.
ATCCCACTTTCTCCCGTGAGGCAATCACACACGTGTGCGCACACGCACACGCACACACACACTCTTTCTCCCTTGAAGCAGTCACACACTCTTTCTCCCTTGAAGCAATCACACACACTTTCTCCCTTGAAGCAAACACACCCACACACACACACGTGTCATTAAGGCAGCTATTGCCCAGTTGTTGGGTGGTTATTGAAGCCTGAATGTTTATTCTTTCTTTCTTTGGTTTGCCCAGAGTATATTATTACTGTGGTCCAGGGCCTGAATTAGGGTGAACCTACTATAAGGCACTTGTCAAGAGTATAAAGTTTAAGGAAGGGTGCTGAAAAACTCAGTGCTTAAGATGAGTAATACTTTAAAAAAATCTAAATGCAAAAAAACCCAATGATGAACAAAGTATCATAATTTTAATTAAAGAAAGGATCAGTATTATTGATTTTTCTTTTTGCCTCTGGCTCTGATACGCTTTGCAGGGCACCCTTGTGGGCCTGAAGTTGGAGCCAGGCAGAGTCTCTAAGACTTGAGAGTGGAAGGATAAAGACTGAAATAGCAATTTGTTATTTTAATGCATTCAGTGTTTTGTGAATGGAAACAACTATGGTGTGTCTTGGAGAGGATTCTTCTCAGTATATTGAACATTTCAACAAAAGGGAATAATGTAGAAAGCTATTTCTTTAAAATACTCTAATTGTTGTTTTTGAGCTTTTGTGAATTTTGCAGTATTTTACTTATGGCAAGAAGTGGCGTTGATGCTGTAAATCAAAACAGGAAATTGTCAGAGCTTACATTACTTGTTTATGGTATTAACAAGGCATAAAACACTGTATTTTAATGTGTAACAGCATTTAACAGTAGAAAAAGTTAATGATTGCCTACCTTTTAGCTAATCATGTGATTGCTATTGATACAATTACCTGGTAGACAGGGATAGAATCTAGTAATTTGTTAGCCTCAGTACTGCATGCTTACAAGCACGTCCACACTATTGTGTTACCAAGCAGAGTTTTGAAATGTGGCCTTCTTTGTCCTTTTCTGGTGAATAAGCCCCATGTATAATACGCGTTTGGCTCTTTCTGGCAGTCGGGATGTGTTGCCCGGACTGAGAGTGAGAGACCCCAGATTTTTCAGCTCCTCTTCCAATTGCTATAGATACAGCCTTCGTGCCAACAGGAGTCTCCTCTTGTCACTTTCTGCTAGACTTCCCCTTAGAAACTGAAATCCTTCCCCTTCCTGATGCTAACGTGCAGTTTTTTAAAATGCTAGAGGTCTTTTAAAAGTGTACTGTGATGGGAATTAGTTTCAAAAAATTATACCAGAGAGGGTTAAAACTTCCCAACCTTGTAAAACCTCACTTCTTTGTTTACCTCCCCCTCCCCCCTTCCTAATTCTGTTGTGCTTGGTTTCCTCCTAGAAACATGCTTTGGTCAGTGAGAAAGGCTTCCTGTCAGAGACAGACTTCCCCAGACCAGGGCTCCTGGGGGCGCCGGCACCCTGTACCCTGGCAGCAAGACATACTGGGTCATATTGGCCTTTCATGGTATTATGGAAAGATTTTTTTTTATTAGGAATTACATTTCTTTAATAGATGTTGGGTTATTCAGATCTTCTCTTTCTTTTCGTGTTTTGGTAAGTTGTATATTTTAAGGACTTTGTCTATTTCATCTAAGCTGCTGAGTGGATTGGCATAATTATTATCCTTTTAATGTCTATAAGATCTGTAGTGATGTCCCTATCTTTTATTTATGATAGTTGCCTTTCTTGTTACGTGTCTGTTCAAAGGAACTGCTGGATCAGAGTAACTTAGCTCAGGAAAATGGGTGGGGGTGATTTCTGGAAGGGGAGAATGAAGGCAGTGGAGGAAATAAAGCGTGAATGTGGGGGAGGGTAGGGGGGTGGAGACGATCTCTGTTGTTGGCCCAGCGTCTCTCTGGAGGAGCTGCTGGGGAAGGAGCAGTCACATGGGTGGTGAGCTCATTAGGCTGGGGACACCAGCTGTGCTATTATTAGGGCTTTTAAAGTCTGTGGCAGATGTTCTTAGGCGGAGTTCCAGCCTTGTTCACTTCCCACATATGGCATAATATAGTACATGGAAAAAGAGGGACTCTTTAACAAATAGCTTTTCCGTGAAACACGTTACTATTTTTTTCCCCTGAACTTTTTCTTTCTCTCTGTCTCTGTTTTTGTCTCTTGTCATTTTCTCTGGTGTTCATTCTTTCTTTCTCTGACTTTCTGTGTTTTTGCCTGTGTCTTGCTCCTGTCTTTGTCTTTCTCTATTTTGCTCTCTGCTGTTCTTTCTCTCCTCTTCTGTTCTCTCTCTCCCTTTTCTCTCCTTTTCTGTGTTCTCACTCTTCCTGTCCCTCCTTTCCCTCCCTTCCATACTTTCTTCTCCTTTGAGGACCTTTTTATTTAACCCTTTGTGGAACTAGAAAAGAACATAGGGGATATGAAGAAAGTTTGTCCATTTTAGATTAAAAGTGAACCTTGGCATTTCATAGAGAGTGTAAGGAGTACAGGTAAGTGATCATATACCGGAGATTTTTTTGACAAGAGCCTGTTTTAAATCGCACTGTTAGCTTACTGACCACTTTGGGCTCAACAGACTGATGAGCTGGCCAGAGACGCTGATTATTTTTGCACACTGATTTATGCATTGTTAGTTTGGCTGATCACACGTCTCTTCCTGCTGTCGTCCTGGATCTCGTTGATCAACTTTTATCAGTAAGCTTCCATGTGGCCCCTTCCTCTCCACTTATTTTTATAGTAACCCACATCAGCTTGGAATCACAAGATGGAATCAATATCAAATTTTACTTAAATTTTGCTTCGGGGGACTGAATTTCTACATGAAGTGGGTTGTGTGGTCTAACCTGAATGTATACACTTTATAGCTCAGAGTGATGCAAGCTTCATTATAGAAGTTCCCTTCTATTTATTTCAAAGTGTTGTTATTTTGATATGTTTACATGAATTTTATAGCTATGACACCAAATTAGTTACCTGATCATATTTTTATTTCAAAAACAATGAAATAATACGTGCATATATTAGTGGCATTTCTTACTTTAATAATGGCCATAATTGTCAGAAGTGCATTTTTAAAAAGCTTCTATAATTTGGGCAGTTTTCTTTAAAAGAAAGTAAATATATCTATATTAGAAAAATACTTTTACATTTAAAAAATTATTTAGTTGTAAAAAAGATTTTTTAAAAAGCCAAAACCTAAACTCTGCATTGTGATCGATATGAGAAGAGAGATACTCTATGGAGCAATGAATTACTCATGATCATTTCTCTGCTAATTCAGAGATTGGGAAAGAAATCCAGGAACAACCATTTTCATTTCCCTAACTTTACTATATCTGAAGGAGGGGAATCATAAAGCAGGAAGCCTTTTCTTGCAGCATTCCCTGCTCTTACAAACTAGTGGTCACAGGTGCCAGAGTGCCAGTCCACCAGGGCAACATGTTTGCATGCTGTATCCCAGTGTACTTGCTGAGTGCTTTATGCTTATTCTAGAAATGTATGGTTGGTTCTGATTCCATAGGTCTTCAGCAGGTGAGAATCACCTTTGGTTGGAGTCAGAGGATTCTTGGCAGCATAGGGACCCACTTAGATCAGTAATTGCTAGGTATGTGTTGAGTGGCTTCTGTGGGCCAGGCATTGAGATGTGATGGTAAACGAGACAGTTCAGTTCTGGGGGGCTAGGAGGGGATAGCAATAAAAGGGAAGTTATGGGTCAGCAGGGACTGAATAATGGGGGGAATGCGTCATGGGAAAATATGGAGGCAGAGCTTCCCAGGCAGAGCAAATGGCATGTGCAGAAGCCTTGGCAGGAAGACCAGTGTGGCTGGAGCATAGGGAGCCCCCAGGGAAAGTGGACATGGTTGAGGCTGGAGAGATAGATGCGCAGGGCAGGGCTGTATCCCTTGCTAAGCCAGTAGTAAGGAGTTGAGATTTTAGTCTAAGTGTGATTGGAAGCTGCTGGAGGATTCTGAGCCAGGGGCAGGACATGAATCGATTAACTTTTTTTTAACGGATACCTGCCCCCCTCCCATGCTGTGCGAAGAGCCAGGTTAGGGGAGAAAGGAGTGGAAGCAGGGAGAGGAGAGTTTGCACTGGGACAGGTTGCAGGAGGATGTGCTGTGTCCTGGGGGTAGGATGTGAGGAGCCAGAGGGGCAAAGGAGTTAGGGGGTTGCCTAGATCTTACAGGCATTCTAAATGGATTTTTTTTTCTGTTGGCCTGTAGGGTCTAAATGGAATTTTTAAAACCAGAAAGCATTTACATAATGTTTTAAAATCCTGGTATTAAAAATCATTGTTAGGGCCGGCCCGTGGCTCACTCGGGAGAGTGTGGTGCTGATAACACCAAGGCCCCGGGTTCGGATTCCATATACGGATGGCCGGTTCGCTCACTGGCTGAGCGTGGTGCTGACAACACCAAGTCAAGGGTTAAGATCCCCTTACCGGTCATCTTTAAAAAAAAAAAAAAAAAAAAATCATTGTTATATTTAATCTGTTGGTCAGGCTATGAATAGGACTGCTTGGGTTAACGTTTTCCCAACATCAAAGAAATAAGTGGAGGCATCTGCATCTCAGACTAGAGCTAGAGGGTGAGGTGGGACAAGAATGTTCTTTTCTTTTTAGCTGAGAAATTATTTTCTCAGTAGAAGGAAGAAGGTAAATCGCAAACTGCATCCCAAGTCAGCGTGAGGTAACCGTTGCACAGGTACAAAGAGGAGGAGGAATGGATGGACACGCCCCAGAGCACAGTATCAATGATTCGTCGATTTGTCCTTCACCTCAGCTATTTGAATTTTCAAGATTGAAAGTTTTCCGAAGATTCTTAAAGGGATTCTGTGATACTTTCTCAGTGTATGTGTTGTAAAACTTGCTTAGTCCATGTCTGGGTATATAGTGCCCCATTTGAAATTTACTATTTTAAAAATGATTCTGTAATAAATTAGAGTGGGGCTGTCTGAGGTGCGTGTCCGGTTCCTCACATGGATGGTAGCATGTCCCTGCAGTGAGGATCAGAATTTCAGGGGCAGGGAGAGTGTAAGAAGATTCAACAGCTGATCCAAGGCTCATCATTATCACTCGTGCTCACCTCCACAATCTGAGATTAGCTCCCTCTCTGCAAAGCTCCCGGCCTTGAGGATGGTATGGGGGAGAAGATCTGAACTCTTCCCTGAGAAATGAGTGAGGGGATTCGGCTTCTCCAGCTGCAAACTTGGAGTTACTGAGACCGAAATGCTCAGCAGCTTCCCTCTTGCAGTGTGTGCCGATGTGTCAAGTAAGTGGCTGAGGTGATCACTAAAGAATCTGGAGGGTACAGTTCTCTTGGAATCTGAAGTACTTGAGGACAGAAAATCATGCTGCTTTCTGGTAGAGTATGGTAAGAATAATCAACCCAAGAGCTGGGCTTATTTTGGGATTGCAGTGAGTATGAGTGGGGTGTGCCTGGCTATTCCAGAATGTACCATGGCTTTGCAGGCAGCAGCTGCAGGGCTTGTGTTTCCTCTGTGCAGTGCAGAGGGGTTGCATGTTGCTGTTGCTGTTTATGGCCAAGCAGGGCTTGCCAAAGATGGTGAGAAGCCCCAGATTTGGCTCAAATACACCTGGGGTGTGTCAACCTGAGAAAACTTCTTCCCAACCTCTCAACTCACAGTCCTTTCCACTATGCCTTATTGACATCTTGTTAAATAAATACTACATTATTAAGAACCAAATGAGAGCTTATGGCCAGCTTGTGTGTTAATGTTGCCTATAAGACTAACTATTGTTGTATCTTTTATTCAAGTTTTTTTTGCCCCGAGACTGTGGCACCAAACATTTTTTAACCCCCTAAAACAAGTGTGGTAGGCTGCTGTTCTCTTTATAATGAAACTCCATTGTCATTGGAATTAAAACACTGGCTGCTTTGTTTGGAAATGTGGGAAGTAAGGGATTTTTCCTGTTGAGTTATGACCAAGTAAGACCTTTTAGAAACATAAGTTCTGGACTAGTGTTTCTTTAAAAACTGATATTTTGATGTGTTAGTTTTGGAACTATTAGCACATCACATTCTGGGTGCTTTTTAATGGGCTCTGGGTAATTACTGGGGCCTCTCAGCGAGTACAGTATGCCTTTCAGGAGGACAGCTGGTCGCTTATTACCCAGCAGCCGGGGACCCCTGACCCCTCCTCTTTGGAAATGGTGTGAGGCGCAATTAGAGAGCTCTTGCATGGGGATAAGTGATTGCTGGGGCATAAATAATGCAATCTACCCTGTCTCTTTGTGAATGTGAAGGGGCGGAGCGGCTGTGGTGTTTTGAAGCCTGGACCTTAAATTCTTGGTCCAGCATGTTTAGGCTTGGTGGTCTTGGGAGAGTTCTTAGCCAGTGAGAATAAGACTATGTAGCCTGCTTGTGGGGATTAGATAGAGTTTTATATATATATATATATATAAAATGATCTGCCTTGTTCTTGCTTGTTGGCAGCATATGCATGCATTCAGTGAAGGGGATCTCTGAGCTCCATTCCTTTGGGTCTGGTGACATTTTGGTATTTCATCTTCTCCTTCCTCCACAGTCTCCTTCCAGACTCTGCTTCCATTACTGAAGACTGGGGCATTTGGCCCAAGATCATCTTCCCCACCCATTGCCACATCATGTGAGTTCTGATGACTCACCTAGCACCTGAGCCATCTCCTCTCCAGTGGTGGCCTCTCCACCCTCCTTTACCTTGGTCACGAGCTGGACTGTGTCATCTCTTGGAGTTCCCTGCTCCAACTCTGAAATCCTAAGCATAATCTCTGTGCTCTCTGAACTCCAGTCCTTCTAGCCCTCTGCACACATTCATTGCCCTCCCCCTCCACACCCTATCTGGTCATCTCTGAGCACCCATTGTCCTTCTTTTGTGCACCTGGCAGAACTCTGCCCCTGCCTTCTGAGAGCTGCTGGAGAAATCACATAATCACCTATCACCCAGCATGGTGACCTTATAAACCAGCTTCAGCTGAGTCACAGGCTCTACCCAGGGGTACTTTTGTGTTTCCTTAGGCTTCTCTCTCTGCCTTTGCCATGATGACTGTTCTAGTCTTTGCATGTCTTTTAGAACATGTTACCCCATGCTCTACCTTTGCCTTTCGTAGATGCCCTTGACATTGTGAGCAAGAACTGGCAGACTTGCTGTCTCCTAGCCTTCGTGCCCAGCCTGGTAAGTAGTGGTGTTCTTTGGCCTACCTCCTGATATGTGAAGGAGGGGCCCTCTTCCTGCCTGAGGCTGATTTGTGCAACTTATGTTGGATCCCCTCTCGTCTCATCAGGAGCAGCACTTGGCCAGTTAGCTCCTCTACGTTCTTCAGCCTCATCCTGTCAATAGACTCTATATCCCACTGCCTTGTAACTTGCCTAATTATTTACTTTCTTTCTAGACCCCACGTCTCTCTCCAGCCATAGCTCTTCCTCTCACCCCCTTCACTGCCGGTCTCACTAAAATGTCCTCTGCCTCCTTTCACTGGCCCTATTGCCATTAGACACCTGAATCCATTATTCCACCACAACAGCACAGTGCATTTGGTGCTGAATCCCAGCACACCTTCCAGTCCTGTCATTCTTGACCTTTGACAGCTGCATTACCCACATTCTTTCCTTCTTGAAATGCTCTTTTCTTTTGGCTTCTGGGAAGCTACACTTTCCTGGTTTTCCTCCTCCTTCTCCAAAGGCCCTGCTTTGATTTTCCTTGTAGGCTTCGGGCTCCTCTGTGCCCACACAGCCTTTGAATGTTGGTGTCCTTAGAGTGTGTCTGGGCACCTTGCCTGACATACTGATTTGGAAATCTTAGCAGGACTATGACTTGGTTGTCATCATTGCCCAAATCTTGGTCCAGAACTGCCTCCTGAGCTCTGGACCCATTTACCCGCCTGCCTGTCCATTGCACCATTCCATTGTAGGATGCACAGATGCTGCCCAGCTGTCACCACCACTGCGCACTCCCTCCATCCCTTGCTCCAAAGAAAAGGGCCTGCCTGTGAGCCCAGTCACATGAAGGGCACTGCTGTCCTCAGCTGCTTAGGCAGGAACCAGAACCTTTTCCTGAAGCTTCTTTTCTCTCATTCCTCCTTACCCCTCTTCCTGGTCAGTTGCCTCCCAGATCTCCCTGATTGCCCTGTTGGATGTGGCTGCTTTAATATTTTCTCCACTCTGCTGCTAAGGTGATGTTTCTCAAGTGCAAGTTGAATACCATTACTCCCTTACTTAAAACCAGTTCAGGAGCTCTTTGTGGGGCCAAAGAGGTTGCTGCCTCTCCTTTCCTTGCTAAAGCCACTCGGAGCTTTTTCAGTTTCCTAACTGGGCCACGCTTTCTCTCCTTTCTCCAGGACTTTGCCTCTGCTGTTCCTCTGCCTGCATAGCCTGCCCCCTCCCTTTCTTCTCCTCACAGCCTGCTCTTCCAGTCTGGCTAATTCCTGCTTACCTTTTAGGTCTGACCTGAGGTTGGCCTGGGAAGCCTTCTCTGACCCCAGGTGACCCACCTGTATCAGCAGTTTTCACTATGGCTTGTCACTGCTGGTATTTTTGTCTGTGCCCTCTTGTGCCTGTAAGAGGCTTCATTTGGACAATGGGGGAGATGCCGGTGGCCGACCTGGCATCTGGCACTAGACCCAAAGGGCTAGTCTTGTCTGTGTGTTACAGGGGCAGCACTTGTTGAGATCATTGCTCCCAACAGATTGTGGGTTCCACGAGGGCAGGAATTTTTGTGGGATTCATTTTCTGCTGTATTCCCAGCACTGGCAGTGCCTCACAGTAGTGCCTGGAACATAGTAGGTGTTCAGTAAACATTTAATGAATGACTAAAGAACAAACACGAATTTCTCCATTTCATGCAGTTGGTTTTCATGGTGCTCAAAGCATGTTCCTCTCACAACTCGGAGATTTAAGTTGCTCTGTCTCTCCGCCAGGGCAAATGCAAGGGCATGGATTTGGAAATTGGAGCTGGCCCACTGGAGCAGGACTTCTCTACAGGCTTTCTGTGCTTTCTTTCCCCATGCATTTGTGATCCTTTTAGAATCACAAGCTGTAATCACCAGAGCAGTGTAACAGAATTCCTGGGTCAGGAGATAGTTGTGGCTGCTGTGACTCATGTCACAACCGGCAAAATTAGCATGCTTCTAGTCCTGAGAATTAGAGGCTAACCAGGCCTGACGCTGTATGCTGACATGCCTTTTAACTATCGAGGGAGTTTGTTCTACTTGGAATTTAACCTCGCTGAGTGCAGTAGGTAGTGCTATGGTACCATGGAGCAGAAATGTACTCTTGTGGTATGATACAAATGCAAGCTGCTTTTAGAGTTTTAGGATTCAAATAAGTAATTAGATACAGTTTATCATCATTGATTTATTGGACAGATATTATCGTGTGCCCATTTTATGCCCATTTTCCTTAACGATCTTGTTCACTGGTTTATGGGTTTTGTTTTCAGTGTTCCTCCCAAGTAGAATAGAAGCTGCTGGAGGTCAGGGGTGTCATGTTTGATATTTCCTACCAATGCTTGGGACCTGACACAGTGCCTGGCATGGTGTTTTTGTTGAATGAATGGCAGGCAGGGTGCTTGAAGATAGTGAACAGAGGCGTAGCTCTTGCCTCATGGAGTTTACAGTCTGGTAGTCTAGATGGACCTTAATGCAGTTTCACAAACAAATGGAAAGTTGTAACTGTGACAGGTTGTATGACAGAGGTCACTGTGCACTGTGTAGGAACTTTTGCTTAGTTGGAGTTTGAGAGGGCTCCCTTGAGGAGCCAGGAGCTAAGGGAAAGGTACCCAGGTGGAGAAAGCAGCATGACCCATGTCTGGAGAGCATGTGTTAGAGGAACCAACCAGAGCAAAATCATCACTTTTTGTTTCTAAAATTGGCTCAGTTACCTGCCTCTCTTTTCTTAATGAGAACAAGAGATGGCATTTAGTGAGTGTTTACGTGGATGATAGCAGTATAGCATTTCATGCTCCTAATCACCCCCTGAGGTGGGTCCTAGGAAACCAGTTAGAGGTTGAGTAACTGGTCCATGTTGCTGGGTGGCTGGGGAAGGAGTTCGAGTCCAGGTGGCCTCACTCCAGAGCCCACATGTCTCCTTCTTAATATGTGTATGTGGTGTGATGTGCAGAAGATGCTGTCAGTCCTGGATTCCTGAGAGGTGGTTTCAAGGGATGCTGCTGTGAGAGCTGCTGGACTGTGTATAAGTCAAAAACAGGATTATGATATCCTCAGCAACTTGCTTGACAAGAGTTTGGCTCAGAGAGGTCAATTGCCTTTTCTAATGGTGGAACCTCAAATGGGAAAGGTTGGACACTTCCCAGAGGTTTGCAGCATGGTGGATAACATGAGAGTGCTTTAGAATTATTCAAACAGAGTCACCTTCTGGGAGGCAGTGCAAGGGTATTGGGATGGAGATGCCAAATTGCATTTCTCTAGATTAAAATACCAAGGGTATATTGTTGTTGTTGTTTTTAAACAGCCTTAAGAGTTCTTTATATATTCTGGATACAAGTCCTTTATCAGGTATATGATTTGCAGATATTTTCTCCTATGGGTTTTCTTTTCATTTTTTTGATGGTAACATTTGCAGCACAAAATTTTAAATTTTGATGAAGTTCTATTTATCGTTTTTTATTGGTCACTTGTACTTTTGGTGTCATATCTAAGAAGCCATTGCCTACCTTCAGGTCAGGAAGATCTATTCCTGTGTTTTCTTCTAGGAGTTATATAGTTTCAGCTCTTACATTTAGGTCTATGATCCATTTCGAATAAATTTTTGAGGTAGGAGTCCAATTTCATTGTTTTGAATATGGCTATCCAGTTGTCCCAGCACCATTTGTTGAAAAGACTAATCTTTCCACATTTAATTGTCTTGTTGAAAATCGAATGACTGTAAATGTAAGGGTTTATTTCTGGACTCTCAGTTCTATTCCATGGATCTGTGTATCCTTATCCTAGTACCACACTCTCCTGATTACTCTAGCTGAGTAAGTTTTGAAATCAGGTAGTATAAGTCCTCCAACTTTGTTTTTCTTCTTCAAGATTATTTTGGCTATTCTGGGTCCTTTACATTTTCATATGAATTTTAATATCAGTTTGTTTATTTCTGCCAAAAAAAAAAAAAAAGCAGGTGGGATCTTGATAGGAGTTGCATTGAATCTGTAGATCAATTTCAGGAGTATTGCCATCTTAACAATATTTTTTTTTTTTTTTTAAATTTTATTTTGTCGATATACATTGTAGCTGATTATTGCTCCCCATCACCAAGACCTCCCTCCCTTCTCCCTCCCCCCTCCCCCCCAACAATGTCCTTTCTGTTTGCTTGTTGTATCAACTTCAAATAATTGTGGTTGTTATATCTTCTCCCCCCCCCCCGGTTTTGTGTGTGTGTGTGTGTGTGTGTGTGTGTGAATTTATATATTAATTTTTAGCTCCCACCAATAAGTGAGAACATGTGGTATTTCTCTTTCTGTGCCTGACTTGTTTCACTTAATATAATTCTCTCAAGGTCCATCCGTGTTGTTGCAAATGGCAGTATTTCATTCGTTTTTATAGCTGAGTAGTATTCCATTGTGTAGATGTACCACATTTTCCGTATCCACTCATCTGATGATGGGCATTTGGGCTGGTTCCAACTCTTGGCTATTGTAAAGAGTGCTGCGATAAACATTGGGGAACAGGTATACCTTCGACTTGATGATTTCCATTCCTCTGGGTATATTCCCAACAGTGGGATAGCTGGGTCGTATGGTAGATCTATCTGCAATTGTTTGAGGAACCTCCATACCATTTTCCATAGAGGCTGCACCATTTTGCAGTCCCACCAACAATGTATGAGAGTTCCTTTTTCTCCGCAGCCTCGCCAGCATTTATCGTTCATAGTCTTTTGGATTTTAGCCATCCTAACTGGGGTTAGATGGTATCTCAATGTGGTTTTGATTTGCATTTCCCGGATGCTGAGTGATGTTGAGCATTTTTTCATATGTCTGTTGGCCATTTGTATATCTTCCTTAGAGAAATGCCTACTTAGCTCTTTTGCCCATTTTTTAATTGGGTTGCTTGTTTTTTTCTTGTAAAGTTGTTTGAGTTCCTTATATATTCTGGATATTAATCCTTTGTCAGATGTATATTTTGCAAATATTTTCTCCCACTCTGTTGGTTGTCTTTTAACTCTTTTAATTGTTTCTTTTGCTGTGCAGAAGCTTTTTAGTTTGATATAATCCCATTTGTTTATTTTTCCTTTGGTTGCCCGTGCTTTTGGTGTCGTATTCATGAAGTCTGTGCCCAGTCCTATTTCCTGAAGTGTTTCTCCTATGTTTTCTTTAAGAAGTTTTATTGTTTCAGGGTGTATATTTAAATCCTTAATCCATTTTGAGTTGATTTTAGTATACGGTGAGAGGTATGGATCTAGTTTCATTCTCCTGCATATGGATATCCAGTTCTCCCAGCACCATTTGCTGAAGAGGCAGTCCCTTCCCCAGTGAATAGGCTTGGTGCCTTTGTCAAAGATCAGATGGCAGTAAGTGTGTGGGTTGATTTCTGGATTCTCTATTCTATTCCATTGGTCAGTGTGTCTGTTTTTATGCCAGTACCATACTGTTTTGGTTATTATAGCTTTGTAGTATAGCTTAAAGTCAGGTAGTGTTATGCCTCCAGCTTTATTTTTTTTGCTCAGCATTGCTTTGGCTATTCGTGGTCTTTTATTGTTCCATATAAATGTCTGGATAGTTTTTTCCATTTCTGAGAAAAATGTCTTTGGAATTTTGATGGGGATTGCATTGAATTTGTATATCACTTTGGGTAGTATGGACATTTTCACTATGTTGATTCTTCCAATCCAAGAGCATGGAATATCTTTCCATCTTCTTGTATCCTCTCTAATTTCTCTCAGCAGTGGTTTGTAGTTCTCATTATAGAGATTTTTCACCTCCTTGGTTAACTCAATTCCTAAGTATTTTATTTTTTTGGTGGCTATTGTAAATGGGCAGGCTTTCTTGATTTCTCCTTCTGCATGTTCACTATTGGAGAAAAGAAATGCTACTGATTTTTGTGTGTTGATTTTGTATCCTGCTACTGTGCTGAAATCATTTATCAATTCCAACAGTTTTTTTGTAGAGGTTTTAGGCTGTTCGATATATAGGATCATGTCATCTGCAAACAGGGACAGTTTGACTTCATCTTTTCCGATCTGGATGCCCTGCCATCTTAACAATATTAATAAGTCTTCTAATCCATTAATATAGGATGTCTTCCCATTTGTTTAGTTATTCCTTCATTTTTTCCCACATTATAGTTTTTAGTGTATAAGTCTTGCACTTTTGTTAAATTTATACCTAAGCATTTTATTCTTTTTGATGCTATTATAAATGGAATAATTTTCTTAATTTCATTTTTGGAATGTTCATTCCTAGCGTGTAGAAATACAACTGATTTTGGTTTATTGGTCTTATATCTTGCAGTCTTGCTGAACTTGTATTTTAGTTCTAATAGTTTTTTAGTGAGTTCCTTAGGATTTTCTATTTGTAAGATCATGTCATTTACAAATGGAGATAGCTTTACTTCTTCCTTTCCAGTGTGAGTGCCTTTTATTTTTTTTTCTTGCCTAATTGCTCTAGCTAGAACCTCCAGTACAGTGTTGAATAGAAGTGGAAAGAGTGGACATCCTTGTCTTGTTCCTGATCATAGGGACAAAACATTCAGTCTTTCACTATTAAGTTTAGTGTTAGGCTATGGGTTTTTCATAGATGCCTTTTAATGGGTTGAGGAAGTTCCCTTCTATTTCTGTTTTGTTGAATGTTTTATCATGAAAGGGTGTTGAATTTTGCCAAGTGCTTTTTCTGCATTTATTGAGATTGTCATTCTTTTTTGTCCTTTATTAAAATGGTATATTATAAGAAAAGATTTTTTTTTTTTTTTTAAAGATGACCGGTAAGGGGTTCTTAACCCTTGGTTTGGTGTTGTCAGCACCACGCTCACCCAGTGAGCTAACCGGCCATCCCTATGTAGTGATCTGAACCCGTGGCCTTGGTGTTATCAGCACCGTACTCTCCCAAGTGAGCCACGGGCTGGCCCTTAGAAATGATTTTTGGATCATTACTTCATTATTTGTTTTTTTATATTTTTGCCAAGACTTTTATTATGTGAAAATACTTTTTCTTTTTAGTGAAATAGAAACTTCTGTGTAGAAATTGTTTCTGCTTGTAAATTGTTTTTCATCAAATTAAAGTTCTTTGTGCATTTTCTTTTGGAAAATGAACCTGTGAAAATGATTGCTTCACTAGGTGTTCCAGAGAAAGTATACAATTCTTAATGTGGATGCTGGCTGTTCCACTCTCTAGGGCAGATCATCAGTTGTGGTCACTGTTATTACTGTCTCTAGTATTTAATTAGACCCTGACCTATCATGGTCTGGAAGTGTTGCTAATTATACTGATCTTCTCTTCTCATCTTTTAAAAAGAACGATCCCTGGTTCTTATTACCAGAGGATGTTGGCCTCCTTTGTAAAGGATACATTAGGAAGGCTCCTTCTGTGGAATTTGATCTGGTAACTTTGACTTTAGAGTTCTTGCCGATTCTTTCTCTCCCTTTTGGGATAAGGATTAGTGTATCTGCAACCATCTCCAAGCTTAAGCTTTGTTATTGTGGGCTTATGGGCAGCAGCTTAGCAACCGTTTCAAGGTACTCAGCTGTCCCAGTTTGTCTCTGCTTGTCACTGTCTCCTCCAGCCTTCTCACCCTTCCTCCCCTCTCTGTTCCCCTTTTTTCTTCCCCTGTTCTCCTCCTACCCCTCTCCTCCTGTCCCCTCCCTCATTCCCCCTAGTTCTGTTCCCTCCCCCTTTTCCTCTCCTCTTCTTGCCTTGCCCCCCCCCTTTTTCCTAGTCCCCTCCTCCTGACCCCTGCCCTCTACCTCCCCCATGTCTTGGGAATCCTTTGTCCTTACTCTGACCCTGTCCCCTCTATCTTCATTCTCCCCATCCCCTCCCTCCCCTCGCCCCAGCCCTGTAAGCAAATCTCTCCAGCTTCTGATGGGTGTTGTCTTTGGCTTTTTGCCTGTGCATTTCTCTAGTTCCAGGCCCTGTGTCCTGTTTTCTCTGTGGAGCTGGGGAATACAGGGGATCCCAGTTTTCCTGGTCTCAGACAGACTTCGTCTGCAGGGTTTGGCCATTTCTGAGCCAGTCCCTGGCTTTGATCCTTGGTATCCCTGGTTCTGACAGTGGCCTGTTAGGCTGACAGGAGTCCCCCTACCCCCTTCGCCCACAGCTCCCTGGAGGGGACATGAGTTTGAAAGAGGACAGTGCTTTGGCCTCTTAAGAGCACTTGGTGACAGCCTTCTTCCCGACTCTTTAAAATACCTTTTAGTTGGTGGGAGTCCAACTTTTGTTTCTTCATTTTTAAAAATTATTAAAAAGCTTATTATAAATGAAATGATTGCTGTGGTCAAAGTTTAATATTTTGAAAATGGGCATTCAAGTATCCGTCATCTGGTTGTGATACTTTGTTTTGATCTCCAGAAGTGGGTTGATTTGAGAGGAGCAGGGTGGCCCACTGGCCAGCTAGTTCTCTTAACTGGGCCCCTGGCCTGGGCAGAAACCCACCTTGTGGCCGAAGGCACTGGGTTAGATTAGATTTTGGACCTTAAAACTGATATGGGGATTTTAAATAATGTTATTTCATTTCTGTTTGTATCTAGTCTAGTCTTCTCCATTCCCACCTGCTTTTCTTTCTTTCTTTTTTTTTTTTGTAGGGGCCATTTGAACATTGCGTTATGTGGAATGAGTTTTCTCTGCTTAAGAGGACAACTTTCCTAGAAAGTAGAGTAAATAAATTGGATTTGTAGTGCTTCGGCTCTGGAGCCAGACCACCCAGGGTCAAGGCCACCCGTGCCACTTGTAAGCTGTGTGGGCCATTCCTTAAACTCCCCAAGTCTCAGTCTCTTCCTCGGTAGAGCGGAGATGATGTCTCCTTCGTTGGCCATGAGGATAAGGGGAGGTGCTCCAGGTTAACTGTTTTTAATAAATGCTACCTATTAGTTATTAAGAAGATTTAGTAGCAAAGGTCAACTGCTGAAACAGATACAAGCCTGCTGCCAGTTTTTAAAATTTTCTTTCCTGTGCTCTGTTTTTTCACTTGAATTACATGAGCTCTCTAGGTTTTTAAGTTAGCCCAGTTTAAGAAACTAGAGATGAAGAATCTACTTACATGAACAAAATAAAATCTTAACCAGCTGATGCCTGTATGTTTCTTAAAGATTTTTTAAATCAGGAAATTGGATGTGGCAATTTTGAAATGTGACAAAATTTCTCAAAGCAGAAGTCTATTGCTACCATAAACTTCTGCTTGCATTTCTGGATGCATTTCATGATGTGTTACATCTCTATATGTGTATACCTTTTCTTTCTATAATCTTACTTAGAAGCTGGACTTGTACCTTCAGCTAAAGGAAATCTACTGTGGAAACTGTTCTAGAGTAAAGCTTTAAAGGTAGAATCACATTATTATTCAGTGCATTTAAACAGAAACTGACTGCTGTCTGTGAGGTGACCATGGATCTGATCCAAGGTGGAGAACACCCTTTGCCTAATGCTAATGATTAAAGTCTGGCTGTTGAGTGCACCTTGAACAGACTTTGGAGAGATGGGAGAAGGGGGTATTTACTGGACTCACAATTCACCGACATATTTGGGACTCAGACTGGACACTTGGAGGCTGGTAGTACAGTTCTTTCCCCAGCTTGCAGTTATTCTGTGATCGTGAGGCAGTGTTGTCTGGCTTCCACCCTTACCAAGACTTCTTTACATGGGATGGTTAGAAATCAGGCTGTTGTGTTCAGTAAATTGAAACACCATGTAATGTATTCTTTATTCAGAGGTGCTTATGAATCAGGTACATACTCCAGGGCCATGGTTATAATTATCCATTAGCATAGAAAGGTAATTTAAAAAATCTATTTATTTGAGCTTTTCGGTTATGTGGACTTTGGCAAATTTAGCAATTAGTGCATTATGTAGGAGAAGTCCTTGTGCCTGCACATCTCTGAGCCTTCAGAGGATGGCCCTCTTAACCTTATTACCCTCTCTCCTATGTCAGAGCAGTATCTAAGCCTGTAGTGTACGTTCTGGGGCAGTGGTCCCCAAACTGGATGGCAAACAAATATAAACTAGGAACTTACTGGGATAGCAGAGACCAAATTTGGAAGTGGAAGCTTTACCTCCAATAATCTTGGTTTTGACTGAGCAGTGCTAGCAATTTGATTTCTTTTTGTTGATTTAAATCTGCTGTAGAGCACACTTGAAAAAATGTCTGCACCATTCAGGAACTCCTCAGAGACCCTCAGGAGGCCATAGTTTGGGAGGGGTGGGAGTAGGGATGTAGACTCTGAGGCAGGATGGAGTAAGAGGAATGAGGGTCTTTGTAGGATTTGTTGGCCCCTCTACTGTTTTGCCTGGCTCCTTGGGCTTTCCCTTCTGGAGGATTTTGTTGACTAACAAGCCAGGAAGATGAACCAACTGGTGCCTAGAGTTGCCCTGACACTAGCATCCCCACTCCTGGGAAGATGGAATTAAGAGGGTGTCTGTAGAGCACATGGAGCCCTTCTGAAAAGAGGAAGATGAATCAATTCGTTACCAGTTGTTAAGTTTTGTTTAGATTAGAAGGCACTGTGTCTGCTAGAATTTACAGTACTTGTTTTGGGAGGAAGAAATGTAAATTTTTTTTCTCTAAGATTACCTCCCAGTCATAAATCCCTAAGCACTAAGGGGTCATATTTCTGGTGCTAGTTGAGTAGTTTTCTCCTCCTTTTCAATAAGTGAATGCTTTTTGGTTACTGATTCTGAATATCATGAGCTTTAGTATTGCCTGAGTGTCCTGAAATGATTTTCTTTCTTTCTTTTTTGTTTATTAGACTTGCCTTAATTTCATTTGGTTTTTAAGGGGTGATGGAACCTTTGGTCGAAATTGAGGATGCTCTTACGTACATCTTACCTAATTCAGGATAACATTTTAGTACTTAATGTTTAAATCCATTCGTTAAGTTAAGCATGGCCACGGTATTAGATTGTACTTTTTAAAATGTAAAACAGTTTCAAAAATACATAATTATTATATATATGAATTATCTTCATATATTTAATGAAGGCAAGAAGAGTGTAAATGCTCTCTTAGATGCCGGTCTTTTAGCAGATCTGAAAGTTAGAAAAATGAACTTATTTAATGTTTACTTTTCCCCATTACCGTCCCTTGGTTCTGAGTTTGGCATTAATCAGGTAAAGTAGGGAGAGAAGAAGGAAGATAGAAGCTCTGGGACTCACAAATCTGAAAGATTAGCCCATAGATACTTACAGTTGACATTGTTTTTGTGTAACAGCCAATTTTAAAAGTCCTAATTATTTAAGAAAGAACAGAGATGAAAGTAAGAAACCATCCCAAATCATACTACTCAGAAATACCCAATGTTGACAACAGGGAGCATCTTGTCAGAAAATCCTCTGTGTGATGTCTGCGTGACTTTATTTTTAAATAATTCATTTTTATCAAGGCAATAACATGCATATAGCTTTTTAAAAAGTCTTTTTCTTGTTAAATCACACACAGATTCAGAAAACCACACAAAACAGTGTATAGAATAGTGAATTATTATGAGATAAATACCTTGTAGAACAACCATTTTAGGTTAGGAGATGGGACTTTGCCAGCTTCCTCAGAAGCCCCTCTCTTCAAAAGTAACTGCAGTCCTTTTAACATAATTGCTAGCCACTGTGAAATTTTGCCTATTTTTGAGCTTGATATGTATCTTAAGTTTCTATTAATCTGCAGGTTCACTTTCTTTTTCTCACAATTTACCTGTTGAAGAGCCCGGGCCATTGAGTCTGCAGAGTTTACCATAGGTCAGAAATGACTTGACTTTTGTGTGTATTCACAGTGCACATCAACGTGGCTCTCTATCCAGTGGATTTCCTGCTAATTCATGTGCATGGTTTTTAAGAAGTCAAATAACACTAAAAAACCAGTTAAAACAATTGTGGTTTCCATGTTCCACCATTCTTTGTCCACTGTCTTGTTCCCCAAAAGTCACTATTTCTGACTTTAAGCTTTTTCTTCTGATGTTTGCCTCTATACTTCTGGATAATATCCTGCAATGTGGGACATTATTTTTATTCTGCTCTTATGCTTGACTAATAGTTGGGATGGGTATAGAATTCTGGGTTGAAATAACTTTCCCTCAGAATTTTGAGGGCCACGCTCCATCATCTTAAGTGATGTTGTTGAGAAGTCCTTTACCATCCTTGGTTCTATTCTTTTTTATGTCATCTGTTTTTTTCTCCGAAAGCTTTTAGAAACTTCTGAAATTTCAGGATGCTGTTTGGGACTTTTTAAATGTATTATGCTGAGCACTCAATGAGCCCTTTCCATCTAGAGGGTTATATTATTCAGTTCTAGGAAAGTTTCTTACATCATTTTTTGGGTAATTTCCTCCTCTCATTTCCTTTCTTTTTTCTCATTCTGGGACTCCTATTTGATTCTCTCTGTTTCTTATCCTTTTCTCTATTTTCAATTCTCATTCATTTATTTCCTTGGAGATTCCCTCAGCTTTATCCTCATTCCTTTTATTTAATTTTCTTATTTTTGCTATCTATTTTTTATTTCCAAAAGCTCTCTCTTGTGGCTTCCAAAAGCCACTCCCACTATTTTGGAATAGTGTCCTATTCTTATTTTCGGGATACAGTGTCTTCTTTCTCCGAAGTCATTAATGGTCATTTTTTGAAGTTTTCTTCTATTTCCTACATTGCCTCTGTTTCCTGAGTTCCTTGTTTCTGTTTGCTTTGGTGTCTGTCTGCAAGTTAGAGGCTTTCCTCAAATGTCTGGTGGTCTTTGTTCATATTTGAGGGAGTTGATTGGAGCTCTGTCTGCAGAGCAGGGCTTGTTGACTGTAAAGCTGTATTATGAGTGATAATGCACTTGGCTTTTTTCTTTGGGGACCCTGTGAGTATCCAGAGTTTTTTTTTCTTGGATTGGTCAGTTTCCCCAGAGTGGAACCTTCCAGAATCCTGCCTGGCTGCTGGTGTTCTCTCAGTTGAGTTGGGCACAGGACCTGGGGGTTAGGAGGTGACTGCCACTGTTAGGTGTATAGATTTACACATACTCTTCAGTTTTTAATCCATACTCAGTCCTGTTTTCATTAGTGCCTGGTGTTCCAGAGTCCAAAGCTTCTGTGTTTCAACCTCTCTGACTCCAGTTTCTGCTGGACTGGAGAAGGGACTGTTGCCTGGATGTTCATGGAGGTGAAGAGGACCTTCGGGAGCTGGGAGATGTGTCAGAGTGATCATTTATAGGAGCCTTTGGCCAGTCATCCTGTTTTTAGCCCCAAGCCTGATCCCCACTTCATCACCTCCCAAAGCACAGTTCCTCCAAGCCCCAAATCTTCTCAGAGTTCCTTGCTTCTCCCTGGGATCCCCCTGCAGGCAGTTGTCCATGTTCCACTAAAGAAGTTAAGGCCTTGTCCAGCTGCTTTTCATCTTCCAAGATGTGTCAAAAGTTTTCAGTCCTCTTTTACCCTCTCTTCCAATTTCTTTGCCTTGTGGGTGGGTTTATTATATCTTTTAAAAAAACTTCCCTTATGGTTTCTTTTGTGGGGTTTAGGGAAGTAAAGTTGAGGCTTCTGGTTGACTTTTTTATTTAGAAGGATAATTTTTATTTTTATGTACAGAAGAACTAACATTGTACATTTAATCCAGTTTCTTGGCAACTTCTTTAGCCTTTGCCTTTTCCACGTTGACCATGCCAGTTGCAGATTTTGGGCTCAGGGTGTGGCCTCTCCAGTGGTGGCAGATACCACCATATCTATCACTGTCGTAGGTCCTGATGGCTTTCACTAGCCTAGCCAGGGCTCTTAGTTGTCTGAGCTGCCCTGTGAAGGCAAGGTGGTGCAGGTCTTACTGTTGCCTTTCCTTTGATAGTTCAGAAAGGAACCTGTGCTGTATGCCCAAGGCAAGCAGAAAGACAGCCAGCTCAGTGGGATCCCTGCCTTCTCATTTCACATCATGGTGGGCATGGTATTAACCCTGTTCAAAGGTCAGGTGCTCTCTTAGTGGGGTCTTCCCCTTTACCTCCAGCTTTCTCTTCAGCCCAGGCCAACATCTGCTGCATCTTTTCTGGCTTTGGCTCTACTCTGTACTCATGGACCAGCTTGACCAGCTGAGTGGCTGTCTGGTGGCCCGAAGCCTGATGAAGTGGCCTTCAGAGGCTCATAGAGGATGGTACCCTTTGCCACTTGCCCTCAGATGAGCCATTACAAGAAAGAAGGGAAGGGAAATTACAGGTGATATGTATGTGACCTTGGAGACTGGGAGTCCTCCATCTTTTAAGTCATGAATGACAATGAAAGTCTGACTGCCTGTCCCCAGTTCACAGAACACAGCCCTGGTGGCTGTCTGAATGTATGTGGCTGAGATTTTTTTCTTATTAAACTTCTCCCTCTTCTCACCCCATTCTCTCTCCTGCCCAGTGACACCCAGTGACTCATTTGGAAGCCGTTTGTGATTTGAAATTGCCCTATGCCCTTGTGATACGATAGCTTAGTATGTGCGAACCATTTGGAATGATTAAGTCTGCAGACTCCATCAGGAGCAAGTAGTAATTGATGAAGCCCAAACTTACAAAGACTTCAAAGATATTAAAAATAAAAAAGCACCTGGACAGGGCTCTCAGGGGCTTGGCATCACTGAAGAGTTTAGTATGTTGGTATCTTAGGGATGCGTGTGGCTTGAAATTACTTGCTGGTTTAGAGTAGTGGCCCTCAGTAATGGACCCCAATCAGCAGCATCAGCATCCCCTGGGAGCTTGTCAGAAGTGCAGATTTTTGGGCCTTCAGACCTCAGAGACTCTGGTGTGGGGCCCAGCGATATGTGTTTTAATAAGACTTCCAGGAGGTTCTGATGCTCACTAACTGGTTTAGATGATCTTGTAGACTGGTGCACAAGTCAGTTCCTGGGTTTGGGGGTTATGCCCACAAAACCTGGAAGGAGGGAGCAGTAAGTTCATCTGGGGCTTCCTGAGGGAAATATCCCTCTAGCATCACTACTTAAGGTGCTTTACACCCTGCTGAGCGGATTCAGTCTGATTTGGGAAGGTAGCCAGCTGTACCAAAAAGCATGATTCAGTCTTGGAGGAAAAAAAAAACTTGGTTATTCTTCATCGTGTGAAGAAGTGATGAGTGGTGTGTGTGGATATTAGTGACAACAACAGTCGGCATTCTGGAGGCTTCCTTCCGGTCTTTTTTCTGTGTGCATATGGATGTCTATTTAGCCTAGTTGAGATCTCACTGTATACGTTGTTCTCTGCTATGTCTCCCCCATTACGAAAGAGCCCTAAATACCACTGTTAAGGACTGACGGTGGTGAAGGGCCCCAGAATTTTGAGTACTGGCTGCCAGAAGTCCCTGCACCCTGAGAAAATTGGGGGCTGAGTGCACAGGCCCTCCAGAAGTCATTTTCCCATGGCATTTGGATCTGTTGGTGTTACGGGCTCATGTCAAACCTCTGGGGAAAGGCATGGGGAGTCGACTGACTGGGGCCACTCCATTGCCATTTAGATTCCCTGACTCTGCAAGCTGGCTGAATGTTGCTTTTTCATGTGCTGCCTGGAATAAAGCTGTCTGATTCCCTTCTCCTGAACAATGGCTGTTTTTATGAGTTCTTCCTTCTCCCAGGCAGTGTCCCACACAAAGAAATCTTTTCTTTTCCATTTGTTTAAGCTGGTGGGCCTTATGGACTCTGTCTGGTTGACTTTCATCTAATGTTTATAGTTAGCGTAGTAGGATAGCTGAACTCGATTTTGTATGAAGAAAAAGGAAAGGTGGATAATGGGCCCACCCTACCCCCCCGGAATAAAAAATACAGTGAGAGAAAATACTGCAGTCCATTCCGAATGAGGGATCAAGTTGGTAGCAAAGGAGGAGGATAAAAGAGGACCCTTGGGGTGGTGGCTGCTGTGGGGGTGGGGTGCGAAGCCCTTTCCCCACTTAGGGGAGCTGTGTACATCCTGTGGTACGGGCCCCTTTTCTCCTGGACCCAGGTGAAGGCTGGAGAAATCCTTGTTAGAGGAGCCACTGCCTTTCCACCCCTGCCCCCCAGATCCAGGCCTAGAGGAGCTGGCAGAGGCTTGGTTGGCGTCCATGCCAAGGGCCTGCTCTGAGTCAAGTCCACACTGATCCTGCCTGACCTGGCTGGTCAGATCGAGCAGGCCTGAGCTGGCCCAAGCCAAGAGGTATTCCAAACCCACAGACACTGACTTTCCTCCTTCTCTGAGTGAAAATGAAACCCCAGACCTCATCTGCTGAGGGTCCCATTTGCTTTTTCCATGACCAATGATGGATTTACTGCTCATCCCAGAGTTGGGAACCAAAAATTTCTGTCCCTGCAGACAGTCTGCCCTACCTTGATGCTTACCTAAGCTGTGACAAAGATATTTGGATGCACAACAGTCTGCTTTTGATTTTAGTAGAAATTTCTGTAAACACTCTGGCTCCTCCTGAATATTTCCTGTTTGTTTTCTAACACCAGTACCATGGAGTCAGTATGTTTATTGAGCACCTGCTAATGTTGCCATTGGAGTGTTGAGGTTACAGGATAGACAGAAACCTGTGCTTATAAAGCTAAAGTTCATGTGAGTATGTGTGTGCATGTTCATGTGAGTATGTGTGTGCATGTGCATGCTCACAGAACTGTGTACGTCTATAGCAGTAACGACAGCTGTCATTTATTGTGGGCTCCTTATGTGCTAAGTACTGTGAGAAACACTTTGTCAACATGATCAATAAACAACTATGGAATGAATGGCCTCCTCAACCCTCCCTTTGGCTGGAGAGATGGGCCTGGCTGGTTTTATGGTCCACCGTGCTGTGCTGTCTTGCCTCGACCTGTGCCCCATCCCAATAAGCAGAGGCAAGAAGAAGTTGGGTACAGGATGCGCAATGAGACCTTATAAGCCAGAGTCAGAAGGTTGGGTTTTATTTTAGCAATGATGGGAAGCTTTGGGTGGGTTCAAGCAGGAGGATCAGAAATAACTCATGCCACCTCACCTGCTCACCATCTAACCAGTTGTATAGCCAGACCAAGAACCACGGACTTTACACTCCTAGCCTGGTGCCTGGAAGAAGCAGCATTCATTCTATTGGAAGGTTCAATTATTTTCTATAAAGATGGCCTCTGCTCTTTTACCACCATCATACTTGTTTCCAGAATGGTTGAGACATTTTGAAGGTATTTTATGTATGGTAGAATTTCTGTATATGGTGGAAAGTGGAAATAACTTGGTATTTTATTCACTGGAGCAGATATAACCAGGTCAGCGAGAAGTGAATCATTTCCCATTTTCCAGACTAACCATTGCCATGATTATATCTGAACATTTGTTAATAATGTATCAGCTGTATACGTATGCCCGAGGCCTATACATATGCCCAAAGCCGTAGACTTTTTTTTTTTTTTAAAAGATGACCGGTAAGGGGATCTTAACCCTTGTCTTGGTGTTATCAGTACCACGCTCAGCCAGTGAGCGAACCGGCCATCCCTATATAGGATCCGAACCCGTGGCCTTGGTGTTATCAGCACCACACTCTCCCGAGTGAGCCACAGGCCGGCCCCAAAGCCGTAGACGTTTGAGAAAAACTTTTATTTTTAAGTTATCATATAGCAACAGACTTTTTTCTTTTGGTGTACATTTCTGTGAATATGAACACATGTATAAAGTTGTGTAACCGTCATCACAGGAATACAGAATAGTTCCAGCACCCCAAAGAAACTGTCTTGTGCCTGTCCATTTATAGTTACCCCTTCCCATAGACTTACTTAAAGCTTTAAAAAAAACACCAGCTTTATTGAGATATAATTCACATACTGTACAACTCACTAATTTAAAGTATAGAATTCAGTGGTTTTTAGTGTATTCAGAGTTGTGAAACCATCACTATAATCAGTTTTAGAATACTTTTATTCTACCCCGGAAAGAAACCCCATATCCATTAGCAGTTACTCCCCATTTTCCTAATCCTCCAACCCCAGACAACCACTAATCTATTTTTTTTTCTGTATTTTCTTTTCTGGATATTTCCTATAAATGGAATCATATAATATATTGTCCTTTGTGACTAGCTTCTTAGCATTATGTTTTCAAGGTTCATCCATGTTGTAGAATGTATCAGTACTTTATTCCTTTTTACTGCTGGATAATATCCCATTGCCTGTACATATAGTATTTTGTTCATCCATTCATCAGTGGATGAACTTTTGGGTTGTTTCCACTTTTCGGTTATATGAATAATGCTGTTATGAATGTTCATAGACAAGTTTTTGTGTGGACATGTGTTCTCTTTACTCTTGTGGCTACCTAGGAGTGGAATTGCTAGATCATGTGGTAACTCCATATTTAAACTTTTGAGGAAACGCCAGACTATTTTCTAAAATGGCTGTGCCATTTTACATTCCCTTCAGCAGTGTATGAGGGTTCCAGTTTGTCCATGTCCTTTCCAACACTTGTCATTATCTGTCTTATTAATTGTAGATGTCCTTGAGCATGTGAAGTGGTATCTCATTGTGGTTTGATTTCCCTGATGGCTAATGATGTTGAACATCTTTTTATGTGCTTATTGACTTTTGAAATTATTTTAATTGAAATATATCTTGGACAAGTGTCCATCAGCATAAGCAGAAATGCACTTTTCTCCTAAATCATTGATTTTTAAATTATATTGAGTGAATCTATTAACTGATATTAAATAGATTATTTCACCCAGGTGAATATGAGAAATGATGAAATTAAAAGCATTCTTTTTTGTTTTGTTCACTCAGAAATCTAGAAAAAAGGTAAAAAATCCTGCTTTTTAATGTTGTTACAAATGCAGTATAAAATATGCTTTTTTCATATCTTAAGCTTTAAATGTGTGCCATATTAGGATATGATATTGAGTACTTGGTATATTTTTTGAATGTCACTGTCTTTTTTTCTGGCCCTAATTATAATAATAGGCAGTTCTGATTCCTTTTTAATACCTATGAACTTGACATTTCTACTTCCAATACACGAATTTTAAAAATAAAAATCTGCTGTGAGAGACAAAGTTATGTACTAAGATTGGCTCAGTCAGAGGAGCCAGTTTTATATGGATTTGAACCAACCTGTAACCTGAGTCATGCACAATTGCTATTAATAGAACAGGGGCCTGGTGAAGGGCACCTTCTGGTGCTTGGTCCAATTCAGATGAAGCTGGCAGTGATCAGGAAGATGGGAAGTAGGGCACTGGTGCACTTTAAGGTGCAGTAATTAAAATCACTTTAAATTACACGGGATATCTAGCACTACTTTGGATTTCAAGGAAAATGGAAAGTTCTTATGTAAATATGGCCTGATCATAAGCTTCTGTAGGGCCAGAATCCAATTCTGTGCAAGTATTTTCTCCACAAAGACTGACAGCAGGCTCACAGTGGTGCTTTTGAATGAGTGAATGGTTGAATGAGTGAGTGAGTGAGCAAGTGAGTGATGGAGAGTAACAAACTGATTGCCAACCCACACCCATCTTCTGCCACTCTTTCCTCTTTCCTAACAGAATCCAGATTTTGTTCCATTCTTCAGCCTCCTTTGTAGCATGCTAGCACAGGGGTCGCTTGATCCAGGCCAATCACAGTGGCCCCATCCCCTCTGCCATGGTTTTCACGTGGACCATTGTTATTAGGACAAGTCTGTGTGGTCTCCTGAGGAGAGTTTTCTTGTAGTTGAGGAGGAGACATGTGACATTGTCATGTCTGCAGGTGATGCTCTTTCTGCTGCCCTCATTTTGTGACTTGAGAAGAACCTGATGGAAGGCAAACACTGTCCTACTACGTGTGGCCAAGTAGAAAGGGAGGGGTGGACTTGGATTCTAGGATTGGCTTTGTCTCTCTTTTTTGTCTTGGGTGGGCCATATGTCTCTCCTCCATAAAGTGTCCTGTAACCTTGAGAGTTTACCCTGGTTAACCTGCCACTTAGCCTATACCTTGTTCATCTGTTTATGTTCTTATTCTTAAGTGTTTGAAGAAAACAGAGTATACAACCAACTGGAAATAAATTTTCATTTTAAATGTCAATAAACTTGAACATGTTGTTCTGTAAGCTTCCTTTTAAGGCTGGGCTCAAACCTTATTTCCTCCTGTACTCCTCCCCAGATTTGCCCTTTGCCCATGTTGGTGTTACTTTTGCCACCTTTGTGATCTCCTTGCTTGGCTAGTACTTCTCTTACTGCTCTGCCACCTTGGGCATTTGGTTGGGAAACTGGACCTGTGTACAGCTTTTGGGTAAGTTGCTCCTCTGAGCCTCTCTGCTTAACTTTTAAATGTACTTAATATTCATGTCCCTGGCAGTTATGGAGATTAACTGAGATAAGGTTTGTTTGTGGCCTTGCCCATTGTTTTTTGTGGCCTTGCCCATTTGAATTGTTGAGCTGAACTTGTCCCCCACCCCAATCTAGGGCAGAGACTGACTTGTCTGTATGTATATGATTCCACTTGACTCAGCCTTTCCGTATCTAGGAACCTATCTTCTGCTTTCAGCAATGTGCAAAGCTTTTATTCATCTCAGTACATGACAAAAGATTTAAAACAGTTGAAACAGTCTAAATTACCACCACTAGGTAACTGGTTAAGTTATGGTTTGTCCATTCAGAGGAGTACTGTGCATCTGTAAAAGTCAAAGAGACATCTCTACGTGCATTGATAAAGAATAATCTAAGATACGCTGCTAAGCGAGAAAAGCAAAGTGCAGAACCATATGTATATAATGATGCCTTTTATTTTAAAGAAATAGAGATCTACCATGTGTCATTAAAGTTAAGGTGCCACAGATCATAAGATACACCATTGCTTGTGTACCTCTGAGAAAGAAAAAAAATGTGCCAAGTAACCATGGTAGGGTACCATTGGCTATAAGACACACCGCAATTTCAGAGATATTAAATGTGAAAGAATGTGCATCTAAGGGGACTTACACTTTACCATCTGCCCTTTGTGCCATGACTTTGTTTTTAAGACAAAATACACTTTTACCTAATTTAGAAGAAAAGCAGTTGTGTGTGCATGTGTGTATATATGTGTGTGTGTATGTATGCGTACATATACGTACATACACACATACATAAATAACGTAAGTAGGCCGTGGACTTCAGGGAGCTTTCATGTGTGCTTCTGTGTATATATAGACTTTAGATTCCCACACCAGGATGGGCACCAAGTCAACTGTATTTTAGAAAGATATTGACTTGTCTTCACCAGTAGGCTTTCTGGTAGTCCTTCTGAATTAATGAGATCTTGAAGACAGTGGATGGTGGCCCATTTCTCCCTGTGCCTCTAAGGAGACTTCAGTTTTCTTTTTTTCCCTTCTGGGTATTTCTGTGAATTTTTCTACAAGAACATATGTGATGGGTCATCTATCATTTTCTTTAATATTTGTGTTGTATTTTAAAAAAATCATCCAACTCAGAAAGCTTATTATTTTCTAGGAAACAAATTGAAGTGACTGATTTCAGAGTGTTTTTATTTCCCTCCAGAGATATAGCTAGCTATGATGGAGACTGTTCTAGACAAGGTGCTGGGTAACTTGGATTCTTGTCCTAGCTTCACCATTTACTTGTGGTGCCTCAGTTTTCCCCTCTGTGAAATGGGAATGATAATGCCTGCTCCTCCTCCTCCACAGATTTGTGAGGAATGAGTGAGATAATTTACATAAAAGTGACATATACTTAGTATAGACAAAAATACAGTATTTAAAGCATGAGGGAGAGTTGCATGCACATAGCAGATTCAGAAAGTACTTGATTGATATTAATCACATCTTTTTTTTTCTGGCATAAAAATTGTCCTTTTTTTAATTTAAAAGTTGTTATTTTCTCATCGATTCCAGAAAACCATGTCAATAAAACTGATGGGGCAGTTCCATAGACGGTTTTTAAGAAATCCCATTAGCAGTGAACAAAACAAAAGCTCGATCTACATGGAGCTTACATTCTTACATTTGGGGAAGATGGACTATAAACAGTGAGTGAATTATACTACATTAGCAGGAATAGCTTCTAAGAAGAAAAATAGAGAAGGGGATACTGAGTGCTGGGAAGGACATGCGGTTTTAAACAGGGTGGTCAGGAAAGGGCTTGCTGAGGGGTGGATGTGTCCACTAAGATCTGAAAAAAGACCAGAGAGAGGGCCATGAGGATACCTGGGAAGAGATTCCAGGCAGAGAGAATAGCAAGTACCAGGACCCAGAGATCTGAGGAACAGGGAGGGGGCCAGTGTTTAATCACTTCCTATGGAGATATTTGTTTAAATATTGAGTAGGCAACTCCATGAAAACTAAATAAAAATGATTTTAGTTGTAGTTAAAATGATAAAGGGTAACCAAAAGGCTGTACCTCTGTGTTGTCCATTTGCATGTGGAAATGGAGATTGGGGTAGCTTTGAAACTGCGTGATGGTATAGTAATGTCAGTGGAGTGTCTGTTTTCTGGGCATGGCTTCCGTTAACAATCTCACTGGTTTGTGGTCACAGTCTGTCACTGGGAATACTCCTTAATGTAAACATTGTCATATTAATGTGACACCTGTTTGTCAGGTGTTTTTTGCAGTCCCTTG
Organism: Cynocephalus volans; assembly: GCF_027409185.1. Classification (NCBI taxonomy): domain Eukaryota; kingdom Metazoa; phylum Chordata; class Mammalia; order Dermoptera; family Cynocephalidae; genus Cynocephalus; species Cynocephalus volans. The sequence goes on from NC_084470.1 coordinate 53,076,241, forward strand.
GGGATCTCATCAGCTTCATTTCATGGCTAACTAAACTGACCCTTAAAGGGATTTAATGACTTATGTCTAAGGACCGTGTAAAAACTACTGGTATGCTTCAGGCCTTGAAGCTGACATAAAGTTTACTTTTAAAAAACTCTTTATGGTATGATTTTAGATTTACAGAAAAGTTGCAAAGAGAGTTACCATATACCTTTGACCCAGCTTCCCCTAATGTTAGCATCTTACATAACTGTTGACCTTAAGTTTTTAAGAGTGATAGGTTTGGGTGTGCACAACCTTGCACACATACAGCACAGTGCGATGGAGGCAGCTCTGTTATCTGTCAGTCCTTTGATAGCTCATCATGCTTACACGTCCTGGGTACAGAATGGACTCTGGCCATGGCAAAAGCAGGCAAGGAGCTACTTTGAAGCAGAAGTTCCAAAGTAGGAGATATGGGGGGAGTAATCAGCTGTCTGGAGAGCTCTGAGTATCATGTGAACTCAATGCCACTTGAACTTTATTTAGTAGAAGATTGGCCTGAGATACTTAATATAGACTTCCCAGCTATCATATGAGAATTCCATTGTGCTCAAGTACAAATACAAGGGAATTTGGGAATGTTCACTTTTGCTTGTTTTATGCTAAATGATCTCGCTTCTTTCCCATCAAATTTATTAGTCAAGAGACCAACAGTGTATAACAGTTTATCAATTTATGAATTAGGAGCAGCAAGCTCATCCATCCATCTATCTGCCTTGTTTCTAGCTTTATTCGGTTGTCTTTGCCCTGGAAGTTTTCCAGCTTACTTTGGAAGGGGATATTCAGTTCAAATGATGACAGCCATTGGCACTCACTCTGGAGCTTACGAGGGAACCTGTGCCCTTCTAAGATGTTGACGTCATCTCTCCAGAATGCAGCTGTCTCTGGTGGAGGCTGTGGGACAGCTGCTTCTGACCAAGGTGGCCAAGTTGGGAGAAGGGGACGTTGAAATTGCAAGAGGAGTCATGGCTGAGAGAGATCTGCTCATGTGTGCACTAGGAATCCTACAGCAGACCAGGTTTGGCCAGTGGGCCAGTCACTCAGCTTCTAATGTGTCCACTTTCCTGTGGATAAAATGGAATTTTCCAAAAGCAGAAGTAGAATGCTGCCAGTTGTTCTTGTGAAAATTTCTTATTCTCTTGGCTGACTGTTGGTATTATAAAGGGCTGCCCCACTTATGGAAATATAAACAAAATACTTCAATGCTTTTAATTCCTTTTGGCTAAGGATAGTTTTTTGTTGTTGTTGTTTTGTTTTTTGTACATTTTGAATAAATTTTTTTTCCTACCAGGGCCAATTTCAGGAAAATAAAGTTTGCACCCACATGTTAAAAAAAAATCCGGTTATGCTTTTAGCATTTAAAAATATATGGCTGTCTCAGAGACTGTTTTTTGTTTAACCTTTCAGAAGCTACAAAATCTGCTAAAATACAGTATGATTATACAGTTCTGCCTCTGAAAAAAACTTTGTATTTGAGTAATAACTCTTCTGAGGCTCCTTTATTTTGGTGTTTTTTTTTTTTTCTTCTTCTCACTAACCATGCATGCTACTTGTTTGTGAAATACAGGTTGTTACCAGTGCTATCTGTATGCCGTAAAACAAAATATTTTGTTGTTGAGAAAGAGCAAAACAGTGCCAGATCTTTGACAAAGACTGTTCAGTCTGCTGTAAAATATAATTTTCACCAGTGAAGGTTTTATTTCATTGGAGAACAGTGCCCAGTAGTCCCTTCTCTCCCATCTGTTGGAGTTCCTCTGGCCCTTCCTGAGGAGCTCTGCAGTGGAATGAAGGCACGTTTGTGTCACTGAGGGAATGTGCGGTACACTTTCACCTGTATTATTTCACTCCTCGTAACCACCTTGGGAGGTGTATGACATTATCCCTGTGTTTTTGATGTGGAAGATAACACTTCAGAAAGCTTAAAGTCAGCCAAGATTACACTGGTAGTGAGTAGTGAAATCAGAATTCCAGGCCTGGTTTTCTGATCCCAAATCCAGTGCTCATTTTTTCAGACCAGGGGTCAGTAAATTTATCCCTGGGCCAAATCTGCCCCACCACCTGTTGTTGTCAGTAAAGTTTTATTGGAACAAAGCTACACCCATTTGTTTACATATTGTCTGTGGCTGCTTTTGTTCTACAGCCGCAGAGTTGAATAGTTGTGACAGAGACCATGTTGCCCTCAAAGCCTGAAATAGTTATTATTTTACTCTTTACAGAAAATGTCTGCCAAGCCCTGCCCTAAACCATAGGGAAGAAGCATTCAGGTTCTTTCTTTTGTCAGATGTTTCTTCTAGAAAGGTCTTTGGGACAGTGTTCTTGCTCTTTTGAAAAGGTCTGAGCCACACACTGAAAAAGAGAAAGCAGTCAGGAGCAACACAGTTGTGCCTTATTGTCTGAGGCCTTTGATGCTGTCTGGCCATGTGGTGGGCCATAGATTCTTGCCACGCTCCCATCAAGAGGTCCAGTCTGTATCCTTTCCCCTTGAATCTGGGCTGGCTTTGTGACTTATGGTGACTAGTTGATTATGGTGGAAGTGACACTGTGTCAGTCTCAAGACTGAGTCTAAAGAGATCTGCTATTTCTGCCCCATGCTTTGAACACCTCTTGGGATCCAGCCACTGTATGAGAAGCCCAAGTAGCCACATGGAGACAACATGTTTTTACATGAAAGACAAGTTCCAATCTTCACTCACCTCTGCCGAGGCACTATAGACATGTGAGCGAGCCCATTTCAGATGCTCCAGCCCTTGTTCCCATCTGATTGCAACTTCATGAGAGACCCCAAGGAGAACAGAAGAACTGCCTAGCTGAGCCTCTGCCACTCCACAGAATTGTGAGAGATAATAAATCATTGTCTTTTTTAGCAACTAGGTTTTGGTGTGGTTTGTTGTACAACATTAGGTAATTAAAATACCTCAAGACCATGGTGACATAAGACCCAGGGGAGACCACAGATGCCTTCTGGATTAGGTAGTAGTGACACATCACAAAAATGCTAGTTCTTTCACAGACAGTCCCATGTCAGTGTTAGAAGACTTTTAGAAGTGAAACAAATTTTTGAACTGATCTGAATTACCCAAATGTAATTCTAGACTAATAAGCATAGAATGAGTGTTATTTTATTATGACTTGTCATGGAAAAACAAGTGAATAATAAACATTTTAAGCAGCTTGCAGAATGTTTCCTAAAATACTGAAGTTAAAATATTTGTGCTGGACTTCCTGGAAATGAAAAGTTTTTGTGAAAATGACTTGTGATTAATTTTACCTTAGAATATTAAGGGCATATTTTCAATGAGTTAAGTAACTATACTTTTAAAAAAAATAGTTATGTTGGGTGAAGGTTGTTCAATTTAATAGTGTTAGATTCTAATCAGAGATCACAGAATTGTGGAAGTACTGGAATAGGTTTGAGAACATGTGCCTTTCCGCAGATCTGAATCTGTGTTGTGTGTTTGTACTGAGCATTCCTGAAGCTTTCTGATGTCAAAGCATTTCATTGTGCATCTCAGGATGGACTTTGCAGCCAAGAGAGTATCAGCCATTTTGGATTATTTGCCTGTTGAATAAAGGCCAAGCTCTTTTTAGCATGGGGTGTGAGACTAGGGCCACCCTAGTGTGTGATTACAGACATTACAATGTAAGTAGTACTCCTGTTACAATGTAAGTAGTGTGATGAAGTGGCCTGGATCTGCCCCTGCCTATTCTCCAGCTTTATTTCTGGAAAAAAAAATTTTTTTTTTTCCTCTGGCAGCTGGCAGGTTATTCTTTAAATCTTAAACTCCATCTATGTTGATTTTTTTTAAGGGTTTTTTTTTTTTTGACTCTGCCAAAAATATCTTCCCTGCCCTTCCAACTAAACAAATTCCTGCTCCCCACTGCTCCCCCAAAATAAAAACCTTCCTGTTTATAAACAACAATGTATTTACATATTACACCCAAATTAATTTTAGAATTAGCTATTCCCTTCCCACTACCGTCAACAAACTTATTAAATAAAATTCAAGATTTACTTTATATAGTTTTTTTTTTGTCCTTAGAGTACACTTGTATCTCATTGAGTGTGCAGAGTATTGCCTGCAACAGTTCCTTTGATTGATGCTTTTTCTTCTGTTTGGTACTAATTTGCTTTATAATCATGTTCTTTTCTTTTTATATGCAATTTTAGAGTCCCACACCTTCGCTGACTTTTAAAAATTTCCATATCAATTTTTATTATTGTTTTAAATTATTTTATTTGTATTGAAACATAATTGATTGTATATATCCGTAGGGTACAATGTTGAATATCAATACCTGTGTGCAATATGTGATGCTCAAATCAGGATAATGATCATATTCGACATTACACGCTGTAATCATTTTTTGTGGCCCTTTACTGATTTCTCACTAATCCCCACCCCTGCTTCCCCTTTCCCACCTCTGAACACCTTCATTGACTTAATTCAAATTTTAAGTTATGTAAAACAGTAACATAGTCCAAAGTCCAAAGTGTAGAAAAAGGTGTACCCAGAGATGGCTCATTACTTTCTTAAATTCCTTCACTCTGTTCCTACCTACACCTGTATAATCAATTTCTGGCTGTTCATCTTGTGTTTCTTTTTGTAAAAATGAACAGATACTTATCTGTGAATGTTTTATTTCTCCTTTCTTGTACAAAAAGTAACTTTTTTACACCTTTCTTTTTTACTTAGCGATGTATTCCGACTCTTCCATCATCAGTTTATGGAGATCTTTCTCATATTTTTTTCTTTAATGTTGCAAAGTATTACATTGGTTGAACAAACTCATATGTTAGCATTTAGGTTGCTTCCAATATTTTACTTTTACAATTCGTGTTATAATGGATAACTTTGTGTGGTTTTTAAAAAATCTTTTCTTTTGTCTTACATATTGTTCATTTTGTTTCTTAGTACAGTATTTTACTTTTGCTGTAATATGTAGAATTTTAGCTTCCATGATATCTTCTGATTTTTCATGGATATGAAGGCCGTTGATTTTTATGCAAATATATCCAGCTACTTTAATGAGTCCCTTTATTGTTTGAGTTAGTCCTGTTATTATTTCTCTTGGATTTTTCAGGTATATGAACATGTCATCTGCAAAGGGCTAATTTTACTTCTTTTATTCCCATTCTTATGCAACTAATTTTTTTGTGTGTGTATAATTGTATTAGCTAATATCTCCCACACATTGTTATATAGAATAGTGGGCATCCTTATCTTGTTTCTAACCTTATTGAGAATGCTGCTAGTATTTCCCTATTGAGTAAGATGTTAGCTTTAGGAAATGTGATATGCGTGCGTGAGTGTGTGTGTGTGTGTGTGTGTGTGTGTGTGTGTGTGTGTGTATTCATGTTAAGGAAGTATCTGTGAATTTCTATTTTATGGAGTGTTTTACTTGGGAATAGGTTGTTGAATATTATTGAAGGTTTTTCAGTATTTATGGAGGTAATCATGATTTTTCTCCTTAGATCTAGTAATACAGTGGATTATATAAATGGATTTTTAAATATTGAACCATCCTTATGTTCCTGGAATAGATCCCATGATGTATTTCATTTCCTATGCTCTGGAACAATTTCAAGTGTAATCAGGATTATCTGGTCTTTGAATGTCTAATAGAATTCACCTGTGAAATTCTGATTGTAAATTGAACAGTAGAGTTTGATGGAGAAAATTCTCATTGTGTGAAGTGTAAGTATTTCTTAAAAACCTTTTATGTAGGGTTACACGTTCACAATTGTAAGTAGAAACAATGAGCTAGCCAGAAATTCCTTTAAAACCAGTTCCTTTTCCAGACATTCTTTTAACTGGAATTTTGCAAAATGATATTGATATAAGAAAGGGGACTTGCTGAGATCAGAATTATTCTGTGTTGGTGGAAGCAAGGCCATGCCAGAGCCTTGCCCTTTTGTCTACATAACATGCTAATAGAGGCTAGGTAAATAACATAAAGGAATAAAACCAGCTGAGTATCAGGTACTAGGGAGTGGTGGGGGCTGTGGCAAGTTGGAGAGCAGGTGCATTCTAGTTACTGACTAAGTGTCGCTTCTCAGGAGCATCTCAGGGAAGTGAGCCCAGTGTTGCCAGATCTCCATATTTATCAAGAGAGGCTGAGAAATCTAGAATCTTTGTGTGAAAACTTTGACCTTTGGGATGGTAGTTAATTAAAAAATTAACAGCACAGTGAAGACAAAAAACACTATCTAATTTGTAAAAATGTGACCTCATCAGCTCTCCTGAGTCCAGGCAGTTGGTGTAGTTTTGAAATTGTAAATAAGCTGTCTTAGTTGGATCTGGCCGTTAAATATTTTAGTTGTGAAGAGAAAGCTCTGAGGTGCTTTTTAGATTCACCAAGGTCATGGAAAGATGGTGTTTGCTCTGTAATGGAATGATCATGGAGAGAAAGAGATAGCCCAGGTTAGCAAAGCTGAATGTGGATATTGATCCACCTGAGCAAGGTCCTGAGCAATGCAGAAGTGGGACCTCCTGCTGCTGGTGCTCTTGATGGTGGTGCCTGGTGAGGACCAGTGAGGAGCCAGCATTTTTTAACTTGGGCATGACATCATCCTTCCTGCCCACCATCCATCTAGTTCCTGGCCAGGGTGTTCCCTCTTTTCATTTCCTGTCTCGCTGTTGCCTTTATGCATTGTGCTTATGATGCCTGCTTGCTCTAAGGCGATCTTGCCGTCCCATCAAACTATGTTACTGAAGGCCCAGCTGTCAATATTCACTCAGTGTGTATGTACATGGCTGTTTTGGCCAGTTTCGTAGTAATGGCCCCATTAGTCTCAGCGAGAAAGGCTAATTGAGTGCTTTTTTCTGTGTGTGTGGTGTGGGGTGAGAGGGGGGACATGTTTCCTTCAGCCCCTCTAAGGCTCTGGTCCCTGACCTCACTATTTCCTGGGATAGTCTTATTCTTATATAGAGGCTCTTGTTTTCTGACCTCAATACCACACATTCTTAATAATTTGTGCTACTTCTTGAGTAATCCGGAGGGGCTGTTTTGGATTATTTATTAGAAGTGGCTGATAAAAATCTAGCTGTGCTTTCCCATTCTTTTCTCATTCTTTCCAGATGCCTGTGTTAGTGCTTTGTACAGAATTTCTTCTTTGCCATAACACTGGTTTAAGTCCAGAATCTGACTTTTAATATGGATCAAGTGAAACCGTCTTGCCTCTCCAGGGATTATTTAGAATTAATAAAATCAGGAATAGGATACTTTTTCACACATGTGTCTGAAGTATGAATTGTCAGCTGGAGGAACTCTTATGTGGTACAATTTGTCTAGAAAATTAGGAATTTAGGGGCTTGCTTTATTGATTATAGTTAAGCACATTTTATTGAAAAGAACGATGTATGTAGCTAAATAGTGTAGCTAAGTAGCTGTGTCCGGGTTGAGATGTTTCTTCTCACTTGATCCTACAGTGAAGTCAGAATATAGTGACAACTTCTGTTTCCATAGCTGCAGAGTCTGTTTTCAAAAACATCAGGCTGTGATTTCACTGTAGTTGAGTGCACATTGAGAAGCTGATATGGAAATGGAAATGAAACTTTATCAAAATACAAGCTTTAAAACAAAAACTTCCCATTCTCTTCTCTTTTGAGCTTTGTAAGTTTTGTAGGTTAATTTCAGGAGTTGACTGTGAAGCGATCTTGGTTGACCATCATTGTCCTGTCACTCTGAAAGCCCCTTAAACATCTCATTTCCTAATATGACAGATGACTCAGTGAGAATTCATTGTACTTTATAGGTTGCTACAGTTGTAATCAGCTTATCACATAGTTGTTAAGACAAAAGAGTTGGGTTGGTTATTTCTGCTAGTCTTGGGCATAAAGCGTGAGTCATTAAATTCATTCTACACTTACTGTTTTACGATGTTCCAGGCTGAGGATATAACAGGAACTAAACAGGCAGAAGTGAGTCTTTATTTCAGTTTTTGGCTATATAGTATGAAGCATAGGATGCAATTCATGTGTGTTTGAAATTTGTATATAGCCTGATTGTAGGAAATACCTGTTGAAATGGGGTCTCAATTTCCCTACCAGCTTAACCCCCACATGTGGGGAATTATTTCAGAGGTTACTGCAGAGCTGTAATTTATTAAAAGTGGTAGGTGGTTAGGATGGTACAGTGGTGCTAAGCTCACTTGACCATCGAGAAGTGAGGGCTGAATTGTCATGTTGGAGGACAGCCAAGGACCTAATAAGGAAGTGTGATGGAGCAGTGCTGGGTATAGTTCTGCAGCTGGGGACAGAATGCTTGTGAAGGTGAAATTCCACTGGAAATATTCTTTAGTTATATTTGTATGCCTCTCATTTTTATTTAAATAGAGATATCATATTCTGCACCCTGTTTTGTGACCTGCCATCTTCCAACTTAATCTATCATGAGCATATTTTCTTGGCCGCCGCATGTTTCTCTTCAGTGTCATTGGAAATGGCGTCATGGTGAGAAGTGTGCAGACGTGTTGTATGGATGAACCATCCCTTATTTAATTGAAACCCATATTGTTAGATATTTCCAGTTTCCAATTTTTAACTGTTATGCAAATGCTGAGAAGAGGAAACTTAAATCTGTGTACATGGTTATGATTTTTCTTAGAAAATAATTGTGGAGGTGGAATTCCTTTTGATGCTAGCTCCTGGATGTGAGTGAGCTCATTGTCTGCACCCTGTCAGCAACACAGGTTATAATTAGGACAAAAGCATGCCAAATTGATAGATACATGATAGTATCTCATACTTGTTTTAATTTTCATTTCTTTGATTACTAGTGATATTTTTTCCTGAAAAATTTTATTTTTGAATTTTCTTTAATAAAGATTTTACACAAGTATTTTTTATTGTGGATTTTAACATTTTTTGACATGAAAAGAGCTTCATGGTATGTTTGAATGTGTTTGTCTTGAAATTGACATTATCTTTTTTTTTTTTTGGTGCTGGTCAAAAAAACCAGCCTGGACCCTGGACTTGAACCCTGGACCTTTGTGTTTTCAGCACCACACTCCAACCAACTGAGCTAACCGACCAGCCCTGAAATTGACATTATCTTACAGTCTTAAAAAATTTTTTTTTCATGTAGGGTTGTTCTTTTTATGTTCCAACTTTTTGTTCTGAAAAATTTCATTTATTTTATTTTATTTTATTTTATTTTTATTTTTATTTTTATTTTTATTTTTTTATTTTTTTTATTTTTATTTTTTTAAATTTTATTTTGTCGATATACATTGTGGCTGATTATTGCTCCCCATCACCAAAACCTCCCTTCTCCCTCCCCCCCTCCCCCCCAACAATGTCCTTTCTGTTTGCTTGTCGTATCAACTTCAAATAATTGTGGTTGTTATATCTTCTCCCCCCCCCCCCCCCCGGTTTTTGTGTGTGTGTGTGTGAATTTATATATTAATTTTTAGCTCCCACCAATAAGTGAAAACGTGGTATTTCTCTTTCTGTGCCTGACTTGTTTCACTTAATATAATTCTCTCAAGGTCCATCCATGTTGTTGCAAATGGCAGTATTTCATTCGTTTTTTATAGCTGAGTAGTATTCCATTGTGTAGATGTACCACATTTTCCGTATCCACTCATCTGATGATGGGCATTTGGGCTGGTTCCAACTCTTGGCTATTGTAAAGAGTGCTGCGATAAACATTGGGGAACAGGTATACCTTCGACTTGATGATTTCCATTCCTCTGGAAAAATTTCAGATCTATATAAGTGGTAAAAGAGGAATGCAACAAATTACGTCAGTGTCTACCTTACATATTCATTGTCAATTTCAATAATACCATGTGCTATGGTACTAACAGGCTTGGGTTCAATACTAGCCTCACTTCTGGGTTCTTAGGACTGTGGGCAAGTTTCTTCCAGCTTTCCTATTTGTGACTTGAGGAGGGTGATGATGCCAGCCCCACAGACTACTATGAGTTTTGGGTGAGCACTTTCTGGGGTAGTGCACCAAAGCCTGGCTGGGTACATAGTTACTGTGCAGTAAACACAGCCAATAGTGCTCTTTTCCTTTGGAGTCATTATGATTTTTCAAAAAGCCAAACTCCTCCTAGGGAGTGAGTGCAGTAAAAACCAGGACTTAAGGAGAGGTCACAGAGAATTGTTCTTTTCTTCTGTTTCTCTTTTCCCGCATTCCTGGGCCTCTTTTGCACTGTAGTTATTATATTAACTTTATTCTAGAATGTGACAGCTCAGCAGCTGCTGTTCTTGGCTGGGCAAGGTTTATTACTAATTCAGGCCAGTACATTGGGAGGGCCTTTTCAGTCCTGCCTTCCCATGGATCTCAGGTCTCTTTCTGTCTTTTCTTTCTTCCCTGGAGACCCCATGCCCATTCAAAATGATGATACCTGCAGTGTGGGATGCAGGGTTTCCTGGTTTAGGACATCTGACCCTTCTTAGGCAAAGTTTCCTTCTTCAAAGCATTTTCTTTCCAGCCTGGAATCTCAGAGATTTACAATGAGCCATGCCACAGGGATTCGGGATGAGGTTACCACTCCTGCCACCTTTACATGCTTGGGCCAGCCTGCAAAATTCCTCTTGGTGTCCTAGGAACATGCAGAGCCCTGCTGTACTTTCCGATTTTCTGATTGGGGCTTGCTTGGGGTATGGAACATACTGTGGTGATGCTACTCTGAGAACCACCTCCATCCTGCATGCTGCCTGTCAGGCTGGCCTCATGCCCCTTGGCTGGTGGGATTAAGTGTCCAAAGGCCACTATTTGCCCAACAGAGCAACTGCATTGGCCTTGTGTGCTGTGGAAGCCCCTCTGCAGAGTGACGTACTATAGTTACCACTCCTACGCTAGCCTGGGAGTGCTGTCTCTTGGGGGTTGACAGCCAAGTTTTGAATGTCTGGCCCAGCTTTTAGCATCTGTCTTATAACACATGTCTGTGCTAATGTCACTGAATTTGCTTCATGCTGGAAGGCACAAAAAGTTCCATTGTGGACGAAGGAGGAGAGGCAGGCCTTAAGCAAGGTCTGTAGCTTATCCTCATAGCCTGGTTTCTTTGGCAGGAGAAGGAGCTATTTATGGCGTTTTATAAAATCTGCTACTGCCAGCTAGAGAGAGATGGGGACTATTATGTAAGGCTGTCAGAGGGCGCTGTATTTTTATTCTATCTTTCTTCCTTATTCTGGGAGACAGGGCTGGGCTTACAGAAGGCAGCGTGGCTGGGCATTTCTGTTCTCTCAGTTGCAGAAGAATTATTTTGGAGACAGGGATTTGGTCACACACAGCAGTTTTCATTCATGAGACCTGGATTGATTAAATGGATTTGTCCTTACTTCATAGGCAGTTATTGGGGGCGGTGTACGTGTTGTTGGGTTTGCTTATGTTCTGAGCAAGGTTTAGAAAAGAGAGGTCTGCTTTCTGGAACTGAATTGAGTCAGAGCTCCAGTTGTCTTGAGTAAGGGAAATTTTCTTTGAGTGATTATTGATTTCATTATTATTTTGGGGGATTCACTCTCTCCAGAGCCAGAGGAAGGTGTAGCCTTAAAAGTGGCATTTGTCTCACGTGTGTATGTCCGTACTTGTGTTTGTGTGTGCATGGGCCTGACAGTGTGGGGAAGCAAGAGCAAGAGAGGACAGACATGCATGACAGGGACCCCGAGTGCAGACCCAGTCCATGTGCAAGCACCTCCTGAAATCATTCTAACAGAATCTGTAACAGTGGCTGCCTGTAGTCCCCAGTGACTGGCCTCTCCTTTTTAAGGGGCCCTGGCAGTCATTCTTGAGACCATTTGGCATCTCCTTTTCTGTGCCTTGGGTTACCCCCACACTGCCCGACTTTCTGACTGTAGTTGCCAATATTGGCTCCTCCAAATCTTTCTCTCCCAAGATGCTCCTTCCCTTTGCAGAGGACTGTAGCAGTAGTTGAAATTTTTAAGTAATAAGAAATGCTTTTCAGTCCTGCTTCTACCATTATTTGAGATAAAACTTTGAGCAAATCACTTAAACTTTCCCCAAGCCTTTTTCCCACTCCTCTTTCACAGAATGAGAATGGTTTTACCAAGCTTTAGCACAGAATTGTTTTATGGGTAGGACAGATGGCATTGCACATGTGGAAGCCTGTATCCAGTTGCATAGCGTAAGTGTCCTACGTAGCGTGAGTGTCCTGCAAAGCTGACAGCTTCTTCTTGATGGCCCTGCTCTTTCATCGACCTGGTACCATTTCTGGAAACCTGCAACTCGTCTCCTCCTCATCTCCCAAGTGTGCAACTTTTACATGATGTTTTCCACTACTTAGCCACTTGTACGGTTATTTATTTAAGGGGCTGGCCTGGGCTGATGGGAGTGCTAGAAAGGTAAAATGAGATAGGAAACTGACAAGATGAAGAAGTAGGGGAGGCGTAGACCTCCAGCGTCGTCTCCCATCAGCTGTTCACCTCCAAGCATGGCCCCAGAGGTTGGACCCCATTTTTGGGCTGTTTGCATATTTCTTAAATGGACTTGAATGGTCTCAGTGGGTCTTTGCTTTGAGTTTCTTTGCTCCTGTTATGGCAAGAGGGTTGTTTTAAGAGAGAACGGACAGATGTAGGAGAATGGTCAGTGGGCAAGGATCACATGGAATGTCTGATTCTCTGCTGACCCATGTGCTCCTTTAAGCACAATTTACTCACAACTGTAATAGAAGAAGCCATTCAAAGCTAGGCTCAGCTCTGAGGCAAATTATTTTGTTTCTGTGAGCCTGTTTCCTCTCCTGTAAAAAGTAGATACTGATATTACTTAAAGGTTGTGAGCCTTAAACAAGGTCGTGCATGTAAATCACTAAGTATAGTGCCAGACCTATAGCTTGTTTTACAGTTACGGGAGTGCTGGGGCTGTCTGCACTTTAAAATAGCAGATGTTGGTCTCATCACCTGAGCAAGCAGTAGTTTGCTCAGAGAAGTAGCTATAAGATGGCACGAAAAAGAATTGCCCTGGCCAGATAGGGGAGACCCCAGTGCTAGTTGCACCTCAGGCAAGGCCCTTCATGAGTGAGTTGGCCTCAGATGAGAGCCAAGCTCTTGGAGTGCCCATCCCCATTCCAAATAACTGGTTTCCTTTAGGACCATCCACAGCCTGCAAGTTAGGTGGACTTCCCTTGTGATTGTTTCTAAGATAGAAACAGTGTGCTGAAAACATGACTCTATTGCACGTTCTGCTGCTAAATGCTTATGGTTCCTAGGGCGAGTCTCTTCAAACAAGTGGCAATACTCACATTTTGTAGATGAGAGAAATCTTGTAACCTGACGAAGGGCTGCAGTGAGTATATGGTAGCTGAGCTACCTAAACTAAACGGAAGCCTGTCTGGTTCCCAGTGTGTGCTCTAAATCATCTTCCTCTGGGGTTAAAAGGGTCTAGGTGGCTGTGGGTGACTCTGGTTTGCCTTCTCACTAGGCTTCGGACAACACAGGGCTCCTGAGGTATGCTGTGCTTTTAGAATCAAAGACCCCGTGGGAGGCAAAATTCTAAAGTCCCTTAAAAATTGTTACCTGTTATTCAATCAAGCACTGATCTAGGTGATGCTATAAAGGGAGTTAGGGTTACTAATCACATGACCTTAAGATAGGGAGATTATCCTGGATGATCTTGAGTGCACCCGATGCAATCACCTGAGCCCTTAAAAACAGAAAAGGAAGGCAGAAGAGGAGGATAGAAAGATGTGGCAGAAGGGGATACTGTGGAGGTTCTGAGCATGAGAAGGATTTGACATGCCGCTGCTGGCTCTGAGATGTGGGGGCCACATGCAAGGGCTGGAGAGAAGCCTGAAGGAGCTTGTGAAAAGCGTGAGAAGGAAACACAGTAAGCCTCTAGGAACAATAACCAGCCCCAGTTGTCAGCCAGCAGGGAGCAGGGACTTCAGTCCTGCAACCACAAGGAACCTGAATGAGCGTGGATACCCCTTCTTTCCCAGATCCGCCAGTAAGGAACACACTGCTGTGACACCTTGAACGGAGCCTGGTGAAACCCATGTTGGATTTCTAACCTGTAGAACTATGAGCTGATAAATGGGTGTTATTTCAAGCCACTGAATTTGTGGTAAATTTTTACAACAGCAATGGAAGGCTGGTATAATTCTGGTGAACAACTTGTCCCTTTTTGAAACCTTTTGCTGTCCTTGGACCTGTTTGTTCAGAATTGCTGAATAAATCATGGTTTCCAGGTATATCGGATGCCCCTGTCCAGAAAAAGGAAACCTTGAAAGTTCATGCACCTGGCTGGCCATGGAGGGGCCACCCAGTACTGGCTTCTCCTTGTCACCTGTTTGGCCTCCAACCCGGAACTCTGGTTCTGGTTTTCTCCTTTCAGCCTCTGAATTTGTCCTGTAGGAAGGAATGTCCCTTTTTACCTCTTGTGAAATCGGTGCTTTACTGTTCATGAAGGGCGGTTCTGTCTGCTCATGACTGCTTGGATCTCCTGGCACCTACATGTGGGTGGGAACAGTTTCATGCTCGTAGCTCCAGGGGGAGTAGAGAAGGGCTGTCCAGGATGCAGAAGCCCTCCTGCGATCTGCCTGCCCTCTTCCGCAGTTCCTGGAATGTGTAGCTAGGAGACGGCTCGTTGATGCTCACTCAGTCCCTGCCATGTCCAGATGAGGGTGCTGAGGCCCAGAAAAGCGACACCATCTCCTCAGTGTCACACAGCTCTTGGGGTTTCAGTTCAAGTTCCGAGCCACAAAAATCCCATGTTGGAGGGGAAGAAAAATCTCAGGAACTTGCACAGATGTACTTTGTCAGCAAATTTGAGTTTAGCAACAGACTGAAATAAACTTGAGCAGCCAGGCCAGATGCCCCCGGGGTCCCGAGACAGTGGCCACCGTGGTGGGCTTTGGCCCCACCCACTGCCTTCCACAACCAGCCTGTGCCCCAGGGGTCCTGAGATGTCTGACTACTCCCCGCCCAACAACATCTTAGAGTGTACTTATTAGACGCTAGTGTGTGACTTATCTGCTCATGTCCTTCACCAAATTTCTGCTTGGATTTTTTAAATTCATTTTTGAGTTATTTTTTCATTAAAGATGTTAATCTTTGTGGTGAATCTGTTCCTTATCGATTGACATTAAAATTAAAAAAAAAAAATGTTCCTGAAAAGAAATATATAAATTAAGTTTTTGTGAATTGAATGATACATTAAGTGACTAGGAAAATTTGCTGTTTAAAGTTAATTATTATTATTATTTTTGTAAATCCGTGATGGAGTTTGGATGTGTTGTCCTCACAAAACTCATGTGGAAATTTGATCCCCAATGTGGCAGCATTGGAAACTGAGTCATGGGCGTGAATCCCTCATGAATGGATTAATGCTTTCCCTAGGGGAGGGGGGATTAATGAGTGAGTTATTGCTCTATTAGTTCCCGTGAGAGCTGGTTGTTTAAAAAGACCCTGGCACCTCCTCTCTCTTCCTTTCCTCTCGCCATGTGATCTGCTTGTAACTGGCTGCCTGCCACTTTCTGCCATGAGTAGAAGCAGCCTGAAGCCCATGCCAGATGCAGCTGTCCCAGAATCGTAAGCCAAATAAACCTCTTTTCTTTATAAATTACCCAGTCTCAGATATTTCTGTTATAGCAACACAAACGGACTAATACAATCTGATTTCAGTCCATTGGATTGTCATAAGTAGAGCATCCTTTTAATCTGATTTTCTTTCATCAGAGAGTAATATGTATATCTGATATTTCAAAAAAAAAAAAAAAGTAATAGATGCTACTAATACATCTTGATTTAAAAAAACCCCAAAAACAAAAAAACTTGAGCTGCCTGTTGAGTACTCTTTTGACAGTTTGGGGGCTGGGATTATTGACCTTGGAATTGAAAAGAGTGAGGCAGGGTACCTGGGCCACGTGCCCCAGGCTCAAGGCAGGAGCGTTCTCTCAACTCTACTGCAGAGCCGCCTCCATGTGTTCTTTCTCCTGCTTCTTTTCCTGGCACTTCTTTTGCTGAAAAATTGACCGGGTTGCAGAATTTCTCACTCCTCTGCTGAGAAAAATCCTGCCTTCCTGCAGGCTCCCTAGGCAGAATTCAGTAAATTAAACAGAGGCGCTTTCATCTCTCAGGGCCATCCACTCTTACTTTTCTTAAGCCTTGTTTGTTTCCTCTGTTTGAAAGATGCCTTTGGCTTGGTGTGCCAGGGTTTGCTGGAGCCAGAGCACATCCAGGGAGGCAGTTGCTTTGTTCCTGAGCTCTGAGTGAAGCCTCGGAAATGCCTGTGTACATTAGGGTAAAGGGAAGGCAAGAGGCACGGCAAGCCACAAAGTCCCAAGAATCGTTTTTGCTTTGGGTTCCAATCACTTGTCTCATTTCAGGCCTGGGTTCTCCCGTTTGCTTGCTCTATGACCTTTGGAAAGTTACCGAACCTCTCTGGCATTCTTTTTCTCTACTGTATCAGTACCCCACTAACAGGGAGATGGTGACTGCAGGCAGTATAAGCTAGAGCTTCCAAAGTGCTTGACACAGTGGCTGGCACACACACTGAGATCTCAATAAAAGTTGGTGTTATAATTTTACAGATGTGCACTGCCTTATAGAATACTGGTGTTCAAAATTACGCAGTTTTAGGAACATTCAAGAGTCACTTCTCTTAGACAATCCATGAATAATTTTGAGAAGAGTGACTGCTATTTGAGAGTTTGCTGTGTGCTTAGCACTGTGCTGGGGACTTTATTTGCATCCATGTCAGTAATTCGTTTAACAATCTCAGAGGTATAGGTATTATTACCTCACAGGGGAGCAAACCGAGGCTCAGAGACCTGCAGGAACTTTCCCAGTGTCTCTGCAGCCAGAAAGCCCACAGCCCCGCCTTCTTCCCTTCTCCCCAAATGATGCCTGGGGGGTTGTTGGAGCATGTGTGCTGGGCAGGGTCTTGTCTCTTTTCCTTGTGAGTCTGATTGGATGCCTGGTATTATTTTTGATCTTTGAACTCTTAGAGATCTTGAGTTATCAGCAGAAAATGTGGTATGAGTAAAACACTAATAAACTGTGAAGGGATATTGGGATTTGAATCATTAGGGTCTTTCATAGCACTGTTCAACAGGTTCACACCTTGGGGAAGGGTTGTCACCCCTTCCCTACTATTCCTGGGTCTCCCCAGAGGGCGCATGCTGCAACTCTTTCTTCGAGTTAGAAACTGGGTGGAGGACTTGCTTTTGGGTGGTCTATAAATGAGGCTTCCTGATCCCTGAATTGTTGTTTATGGGTCATCTTACACATATTTGACCATTAAATCACATTTGATGTGTATTGGTCTGTATTGAAAAGGATGAAGTGAGGTTACATTGGAGCCATCCTGAAAGCCCACAGGGTGTTGTCTGCATACCTTCAGGAGTGCTTCAGGCGATTTCCCCTTGATCTCTGTTAGTCCTCAAAGTTAGCACCGTGTAGTTGGGAGGTTACACCCTTTGTTTCCTTTATGGATCCTAGAACCACAGCTTTGTAGCTTCAGGGGATCCTCAAAGTCATTTGGACCAAACCCCTTATTTCATTCATTATTGTTTTATTCTGCAAACATGTACTTAGTACCTTACATGTACCAGGACCTGTCCGTGCTTTCAAGGAGCTCAAAATTTTGAGGGGGAGATGAGCCCTGGACAAGTGGTGTTGGATGAAAGTATGAAGGTTATGTCCAGTAAGAAGAGGCTTTTCCAAAAGTGTACTCTGCAAAATAAGTGCATGTGAATAGGTATTATGTGGAGAAAGGTTTCATGGTGAAATAGGTTTGGAAGTGCTGGCATATGAATACTGTGGTAAAACCAAGAAAGGTCCCTGACATGATAATCTGGAAATTATAATGTCAGTGGTAATGATTATTTTGAGAACTTAATATGTACCAGGCACAGAGGTTAGTGCCTTACATGGATTATCTCATTTTATAGAATTCATTAGTTCGAATGTGCCATAATTTATAACTGTTTTTCTATTGATGGAAATTTGGGTTATTTCCCACTTGATTTTAATGTGTAAAAGAGATTGGTTTTTTTTACTTTGAGGGGCCTCTCAAGCTTTTGAACAGCTTTGCCAGTTGCTATACATAAACGGTGTTCTTTGGACTTCAGAACTGTTGCTTGTGTTCCCTTCTGAGGCTTGAGTGAACATTTGCTGATGTTTCTAAAATTCTGTTCTTTTAGAAAGTACTTATACTTACTTGAAATATTCATTTTTATAGCAGTATGTTTCTGGGTTACGTGTATGACAGCTGTGAATTGAAACACGGATAGTAGGAGAAGCAGTAGCGATTTAGGGCTAGTAATCAAGACTTAGGCCATCTCTCTCATCTCATAGATGATAAAAGCCAAAGTTGTGTAGCCCATGGTTAAAGTCTGCTTTAAGAAATGCTGACAGTTTTTGTTTTTTAAAAACGCATTGATTTAAATGAAACTTGGTTTTCAGTAGAACAATTGCATTTTGCAAAAAGAGAAAGATTTTTTTGATCACTGTTAAGGTTCCTTAAAATGTTCTCAGGGAGGCTGGCTGGTTAGTTCAATTGGTTAGAGCAGAGCCTTATAGCACCAAGGTTGTGGGTTCAGATGCACGCACACGTGCACACACACACATGACGTTCAGGGTGTGCGTGTGTATGCTCACATGTGCACTTGCTGGGCGTGGGGGTAGGTTTTTATATCCTTTGTCCATTTTTCTTTTGTTTTTTTTCCTCTAGCTTTGTGAATCATGTGCATTATTTAGACATTAGTCTTAAGTATTACTGGTTTAATTTCACTACCATTTTTACTTTACCATGTCTTTTCATCTTTGGCTATATCTCTGGAGTTTGAAATTTTCACTAGATTATGTCTAGGAGTCTATTTTTATTAATTTTGTCTAGGTCTTTGTGTAGAACCTTTTGATTTAATGGTGTAAGTTGCTTCATTTAAAAATTAGTGTGCTTTTGTATTCTTTATTCCTGTTAGTCTTACACCTTTATTGATTTTTCTGGAACTCTCATCAGTGTGCCCTTTTGTATCTTCTTAGTTTGGGGATGACTTCAAAAGCAAATTCACAAATTCAGTATCTGCATTCATTAATCTTTTCTTGACTTTATTGAAATATACATACAAAACAGTGTATAGCTCGTAAGAGTGCAGCTTGATGGGATTTTCCACACTCTGATTGTGTCAGCAAGTCCAGACCAAGACCCAGCCCTAGAGAAGCCACTTGGGCCCCCTGGGAAGTGGGCCGCGGCAGTGCCCGGCTTCCCTTAGCCTCACCCAGTGTGTTCTGGTCCTGGCTCCTTGCTCACAACTGCTAACGCTTGGTGGTCTTCTAGTCCACCCCACTCAGGCCTCTGCTGCCCAGAATGTTTTTGGGTTCTGCTCAGGGATTCTAGGCCTTTCTTGTCAGGTGGCTTATCCATTTGTCTGTATTGGTGTCACTGACTAGGTGTGACAGTCCAGTTTTATCTACATGTTGTCTTGCACAAATTCTTAAAGGTTCCAGGCTTCTTTTATTACCTTTCCCATTTCCTCAGGAATGTACAGGGTCCCCTTCCCTCTTTCCATTTTTATATTTATTTGTCTATTTTAATGAGAGCAGGAAGTCTATCACCTAGACTGAGTTCATTTATCATAGGAACTCCTGGTGTATTTTGGTTAATGAATTCTTGGTGTATTTTGGTTAATAAACTCTTGCTGAGGAAAAACTTCACAGATTCAGGGCTGTAGTTTTCTTTCAGAACTGACTGTACTGTGTTGGGTAAAATGTTACCCCCCCCCCTTTTTTTTTTTCCTTAAGTGAATGCAGTGCATCATCTGTTAGAACAGTGGTTCTCAAGCTTTTTTTTTTTTTTTTTTTTTTGCCTCAAGACTCCTCAAAGTTACCGAGCATTTCAAAGAGCTATTGTTTATATGGTTATGTTGGTTCATATATACTCATAGTGTATTAGAAATTAAAACGCAAGATTTTAAGCTACAGGGATACGGAAGCACGTGTTGCGTTAATGAGCCTTTCCAGCAACAGCATCATCACACGTATTGGAGTCTCAGGAAAATTCCACTGTGCATCTGTGAAAGAATGAGAGTGAAAGTAGAGATCTCTCATGATAAAGAATGTTTTGTAGGCTTCCTGCCTTGCTCGTTAAGCTCCTGTTTGACATTTTTTGGGGGGTGGTGTGTGTGTGCACACATGCGGGGTCTGTGGAGGCGGGCTGGGAAGAGAGGTCTGTTGTTGGATTAAAGGCTGACTTTTCAGGCAGCAGCACTCTCCTGAAATGTGTGGAGAAGCTGCCTGCATGCGAGAGTTTGCTATTACTTGAGTAGTTGGAGTCCTTAGCAGCCTGTGTCACACATTATCCCTTTCCAGCAGTTATTGTTAGTCCCAGGCAGATTTTAAATGGGGGGTGTGATTGCCTGGTCAGGCAGATGTTGCTGTAGTGGCCCCTGGAGACAGATTGACCTGCTAATTCCAAAGGTCTTAGTCAGCTGTCCTTGGCTCCCCCAGAGCCTATGAGTGGGCAGACTTTACTGGAACTCCATGTGTTTTTTGGGAATAGGGTCTGTAGTTTCATCAGATTCTAAAGGAGTCTCCTTTAGAAGGAGAATTTCTCATAGTAGCTTATGGTAAGGGCATACCTTAATGTTCTTAGAGAGCTGAGAATGTGTCATGATTGGAAGAGTTTAAGAGAAACGTTGCATCTTACATAATTCAACATTCAAATAAAAATGTTACCTCACATATATATGAATCCTGTAGAAATACATCTGTTTTTGTCTCCCACAGAACACCCGCTCACAGCTATTGTCACACACGATGTGGTTGCCAGGTCTCCTGGATATCTTTATTTCAGGTTAGCTATCATCATTTTAGCTGTGATCCAGTTTGTTTATTTGCTTAAAGCTGCTTCAAGGCAGATTTCAATAAGTAAATGAAGCATGTGCACCATGTTTTGGTGTGTGTTGATATCTGATTAGCTGAATGGGACATCACTGCAGTTCTATTATTGAAACTGAGGAATGTGATTGGATATGACTTGACTTGAAGGAAACACTTTTCAGGATTTTTGGTCTGAAACTATGTCATGTTGGGGTCCTTATTTTCTAAAGATTTGTCCAGGTTTATACACAGACTCTGAATAACTGTGTCCCTCTCTCTGGATTGTCCCGTAGATTCCCTGTAAGGAGCCCCTGCTGGTGCGCCAGACTTACTGGGGGCTGTCTGCCTGACTGCCCCAGACTCCAGCAGCGGAGCCCCCGATGGCAGTGGGCACCTCCCTGTGAAACCTGCCAAGCTGGACGCCACAGCTCTGCACGACGACACTTTGGCCAGCTCCGTCGCCCCTTCGGAGGCCTGCAACCATGCAGCTCTAGCCTGCAGCCCGGGCATCCCTGAGGAACACTACGTAAGCGAGGCTGTGGAAGATGCTCCCAGCTACAGAGGGTACCGGGATGCCTGCACCATTACTGGTATGGGGGCCTTTTCCCTGCCAGGGAGGGAGGGCGGAAGGGAGGCTTCAGTCAGTGAAGACTAGGGAAGGGATGCAGCCACAGGAGCAGGTGTAGGGGAGATTGGGGGGTGGAACTACCAAAGTTCAAAAGAGTCTAAGCTTTGGCATTGTGAGACCTCCCATCCGGAACCTGCTTTGCCAGTGAATTGTTCTGTGGCTTGTATCAGTCACTGGCCTGTCTGAGATGTTGACAGCACCTCACAGAATTGTCATGAAGATTAAAGACGGCAGAATTGAACTGTGAGCAGCATGCATGGCCCATAGCGGATGCTCAGTGTAGTTTGGCCCCTTCCTCCTCTCTCTGAGGCTCAGTTTCTTCAGACATAAGGTAGGTGTAATGGGATTAACATGCAGTGTCATTGTAGGATGCAGAAACAGAGAACTACTGCATGCCCTTTGTACATCATCAAGATTTGCACATATTGGTTCTTACAGATACCTGTCAGTCATACCTTCCCAGTGTTCCAAGAGCAGGATAATCACCTCCCAGTCCACTGGCAACATCTGTTGTGCAGGCACTTTGTGGTAGAGCTCTTTTTATTTCCTTTCCCCAGGGGAACATTGAGACAAGTGCTTGGAGTGAACGCAGGAGAGGGCTCTGAATGGAGATGGTGTAGGATGTGTGCGTGGCAGCAGCGGGTAGCAACACTAACGTTAAATCCAATTGCATTCGTACATGAGTTTGCTCTACTCATTTTTGTCTGCAGTTTTTGCTTTTGTCTTCCTGTTTGAAATAATGCCTGATGACAGTTTAAAATGTGCAAATTTGCTTCTAGTAGCTTCTTCTTGTTCTGTGTCACCAGTTAAGCATTGAGGACCTCCTGTGAGTCAGGATTTTCTGGCCACAAAGGGGCACAGAGGAGGCCCAGCATCCCAGCCTGGTGCCTAGCTCCTTGCTGGGCCCCTACACCTTCTGTCTTGTCCCCACGAATGGCCCACACATGCTGTCTTCCACCTGTGCGCTGAATCCCACTCCCACTTGCTGCTACCGGAAGGACATGGTTCCAACATCTGCTCTCTGTCTATGTATTGTCTGTTTCCCCTTGCTCACAGATCTTTCCTGTTATCACTGAAACATGTTATGATCCCTCCCTTGTTTTTGGAATCCTTCTTGGCCCTGCTTTTTCTGCAGGCCAGTGCCCTGCATCTCTGCTCTTCAGTTGGCTGACTCCAGTTTTTCTTCTCCTGTTCTCTCCTGAATCCACTGTGAGCAGGCTTGTGCTCCACCATGCCCCCAGCACTGAACACCTCATTCAGTCCAGGGGTCTGTCCTCAGTCTTTGTCTTACTTCACGTTTCAGCAGCAGTTGATGCTACTGGAAATATAGTCCTCATGTGGCTTCTGAGTTCCCACACTCTCTAGTCCTCCTACCTCACCGCTGCTGCTCCTCTCCCTCCAAGTCTGGGAACGTGGAGGGCCCAGGGCTCAGCCCTTCTGACCCTCTGCTCTCCTCTGTATGCCCACACACCAAGTGATGTCACCCAGTATATGGGTTTTAAAATTGACCTCTGTACTGGCTACTCTCAGTGTCTGTCCTCAGCCAAAGGTCAAATGTCTGAGTCTAGCTCCACATATGACGTTCCACTTGGATGCCTAACAGGCATCCCAGACTCATGCAGCCAAAATGAACTCCTGATTTCCAATTCCGCTTGCTTTTCTTGGCATCTCCCCTATCTTTGTAAATGGTACTTTGTCATTCCTATTCGTCAGGCCAGGAACCTTGGGGGCATTTATGACTTCTGTTCTTCTTTCACACTTGTTTGCCAGCAGGTGTGTTGGCTCTATCTATTTTCAGAGCATGTCCAGGATTTGATCATTTCTTACAGCTCCACAGCAACCATCCTGGTCCAAGCCACTTTCATCTCATGCCTGGACTATTGCACTGGCCTCCTAACTGGGCCTGCGTTTTTCCAAATGCGTGCACTGGTCCCTGAGATTCCAGTGGTGTGTATACCAATGAAATCCAGGAAACGTTGAGCCTATTAAAGTAGTTTTACTTTCTCCAAATGTGACAACCGAGGGCAAAGAAATGGCAGAATGCAATACTGAAACTTCCAACCCAATAAGACGTGGTAACTCGGAGTTCTTTGCTGAGTTGTCTGTAGCAAGCACCAAGGACAGCTGAGAAACAGTTCAGTGCCATCATGTTTAGCAGTACCTTGGTAAACAAGAGTATAAACAAAGGCACTGTTACATGTTTAAGGTACTGGACAGCCAGATGATGCGGAACGTGCTCAGATTCAAGTCTTATTACGTGGTCATTGAAAGGGAGACATAAATGAAAAAAAGTTCTTGGAGGGACCTAGAGTATCCCAGGGAATGCATCTGCGAACTCCTAGGGCTTTGCCAAGTACAGTCCCAGGATACTGCTTGGCATCTAGCCTCTGATAAATACACCCCGCCCCCAGTTCCCAATGAGCACAGAGATGAACAGCAGACTTTTTGTTCCACTTTAATTTTTAGGCAAAACCAAATGCCCATCACAAAGCCCTTCTCTATATTCCCCTACCCCCAACCTAGAGGTATCACATTTTTGGGTGCGTCATTTTGGTGCATTTTAACAAGATGAGCTGATAGGGTTCACAGGCCGCTTGGAGTTACGTAACCCATTGTGCTTCCAGGGCAACTCAGAGTCTTAGGATTTGCCCTAACAAGCAAACTCAGAAAACTGCTGAGGAAGGCGCAGGATGGTGACTGTGCCCAGGCACTGCCCGTGCTGGGCTCTCATGGAGGGTCTCTCTTCTCTCTGAATTGCCTTTGGAGTTTACGTCTGCACATGGCATTGGTTTTTCAGTTTGGGCAGCCCGTAAGGGCCCAGCCTGTACCAGGACTCTGCCAAGGCAAGCTCATTCGGACATCCTCGTGTGGTAAGTGTGTTTGCCGGGTGTGTCTGCTGCTTGTTTTCTTTGTGCCAGAAAGGAGAAAAGACCACAGGAGAAGTTTTTTCTCTGTTGCTTTGTTTTGCTTGGCAGGTTGTCAGTGGCCATGTGGAAGGGAAGTTGGAATATTGAATCACTGATAGGCAGAGCGGAGGGACTTTAGAGGCTGCTGTCCCCTGCCATCTCCTCCACCCTTCATCTGTCGGCCTATTGTCCAGGCTCAGAGGAGGCAAGTCACCTGCGGGCGTGAGCAGCCTGGCTGATTGGGTTTTTCCCTTTCCCTTCATAATTCTCTGCAATGACTGAACAGGATCTCTCAGGCCCCTCTGGCGTCTCCAGCTCTGAGATTTCTCTACTCTTGTGTCTTTATTCCTGGTTTCTTAGAGACTAGCTTGGTGTCTTGGGTCAGCAAGGAATTTTTCAAAAGGTAAAGAACAGAGTTAGACAATGTCGCTTTCCCTCCCTCCCGCCCTCCCTCCTTCCCTGTCTTCCTCCCTCACTTTTCTTTTTTTTTTCTTTACAAAACGCTTGGCCCTATGATTCTGATTAACACCCCAGTGATGAGGCGCTTGCTAATAATCACTTTTGTTCTGACTTGCCTCTCTTGCTGTGGGGCTGGCGTTTCTTCTCACTTCCTCTGGTCCGAGTCTGACTGTTGATGACCGGTCTGGTTTCTGTCCTCTCTACACTGTTTCCTAAGAGCTGTCTGAGCCAAACCCAGTAAATTCTTGTGAGCTCCTCTTGTCCTGTTCCAGTCAGTTTTAGGTTTCAAAACATATAAATCTTATTGAATAAGCCTAAAGACACAATCAGATTCATGTATGTTGAACCAGAATGTATTCAGGGCCAGTTTTTTGCTGGGGTATGTGTTAATTGCTGGAGTCCATGAGTGAGAACTGGCCCCGCTCTCAGAGCCCAGAGGTGGGTAGAATGTAAAAGACTAGCCATAAACCCAGTCAGAATTTATCTTCTTCCTTATTGGTTTTAGTTCTGCTTTTGAAACAAGTTTCTAATGTATCTAATGTTTCACCTGAGTGTTACAGGTCTTTGCCCACCTCAAACCATTTTAAGAAGCTGGCAAATAATAAATTATAATTTAAAAAAATGTAGTTGTTGGTAGAGGGACATGTGAGGGCCTCCGCTCTCAGCACTCTGTTCTTCCTGCTCAGCTGAGGTCCTCTGTAGGGACTAGGAGGTTACAGCATGTACCACTGCCAAGATCAGGCCTAACAGGTAGGTTTGGAGGTGCCCCTGGCCGCAGGGCTCACTGGTGACTCCGGAACTTACAGCCTCATGAGGAACTTTGAAGTTGGAAGCTTGTTTGCATTCTTTGACCCCGATCTCCTGTGAACACTGAAAAACTTGAGCGAATCAAACTGAAACTATCATGGACTGAACCTTTATAACTAACTAGACCTGGAACAAGTCAAATTTCATAAATCCTGTACTAGGGTTTTCTAGAGAAACAGAGCCATTAGGATATATGTAAAGAGATTTATTATAAGGAATTGAGTCATTCGATTATGCAGGCTGACAAGTCTCAAGATCTGCAGTTGTCAGACCAGAAACCCAGGAGAGCCAATGGTATAGTTCCAGTCCACAGGGTGGCAGTCTTCAGGCTCAGGAAGAGCCTGTGTTTCAGTCTCAAGACAGGAAAAGGCCACCTCCCTGCTGGAAGGCAGTCAGGCAGGAGGGATCCTCTCTTATATGCTTGAGGGTCAGCCTTTTTGTTCTCTTCAGACCTTCAACTGATTGGATGAGGCCTACCCCACCCGCCTTGGGGAGGGCAATTACTCTGTAATTGAGGGCAATTAAAGAGATTGCTTTACTCAGTCTACCCATTCAAATGTTAATCTCGCCCCAAAATCATAGACACACCCAGAATAATGTTTGACCAAACTTCTGAGCACCCCAGGGCCCAGTCAAGTTGACACACAGAAGATTAGCCATCATAGATCCTAACAATGGTGGGCATCTATTGAGTAGTTGCTTTGTGCTTAGCAGGCTTCCAAGCACTGCTCCTAGAACTCATTTTGTCCTCAGCACTACCCTGCTGTGTGGGTACTGTTATCACCCCCACCTTTAAGGAGGTGCAGAATGAGGTGGCCTAACCTCTTGTGTAAAACAGGGATCCTTGGGGTTTAGACCCAGCAGTATTATTTGCTGACTCTATTTAACTTCCTTCATTAGGGTTTTTTTCTTTTTCTAATAATTTCATTTCACCAGGGTTTTAAATTAGAACAGTAACACACGCAAGTGGTAAAGCTTGAAAGTGTACCAAAGCATAGTCATGGCAGCATAACTGTCATTCCAACATCAATGCGGTTTAACAAAGTTTTTATGTACATATTTTCCTTCTAAAAAACACAAATGGGACCATACTGTATATATACCCTGATTTGCATTTAAATACATTAACAGTATTACTTTAAATGATTTTATTATAGTGCATATAATATTATCTTATTCTTTAAAATACCTACGTAGTAGTATCCCATTGTTGGGCTATATCATCATCATCATTCATTTATTTAAACCATGCTATGGTCTGACTGTGTGAGTTCCACCCAAAATTCATATGTTGAAATCCTAATCCCCAAGTTGGTGGCATTAGGAGTTGGGGCCTTTGGGGGTGACTAGGTCACAAGAGCGGTAGACCTCATGAATGCGATTAGTGCCCTTGCAAAAGAGACCTCAGAGAGCTAGCCAGCCCCTTCCACCATGTGAGGACAGAGCAAGAAGGCATCATCTGTGAACCAGGAAACAGTCCCCCACCAGACACCAGATTTGCCAGTGCCTTGATCTTGGACTTTCCAGCCTCCTGAATTGTGAGGAATAAATGTTTGTTGTTTATAAGCCACCAGGTTGTGATATTTTGTTATAGCAGCCTCAACAAACTAAGGAAAACCAGCAGTTCTTAATCCTAAAATACCTGTTGTTTCTTTTTATATTTTTTAATTAAAAACATTTTTTTTAATCCTGGGTAATGTTTCTTTTTATAATAAACATTTTGTAATTCCTCCTTTATTAATCTGAAATTAAATTAATAGATAATTAATTTCTTACATACATAATAGTAAAAGAATCAATGTCATGCCTTACTGTATACGAAGGAGAAAGTAAAGTAAGGTGAAATTATGTAACCTGCATTTCAGTTGTAACCACATCAGGGTGTGTAATGAACAGTTAGGCCCTGCCCCTTCATGTAGGATTGCTGGGAAGGTGGCAGCCACAAAGGCAACTAACCCTGCTGGCTATTCAAGCTCCAAGAAGAACCACTGTAGCAGTCCCCTGTTGATGGGTGCTGTAAGTTGTTTCCAGTTTTTGCTTTTTAAATGGTGTTCCAAGGGGGCCATTGTTGCTCACCCTTAGAAGCATTGGCTTAGAAAAGTGTGCAGCAGAAAAACTGCAAATGGTTAAAGAATGCACCTTGGGGTTTGCCATCTCCATCAGATTTCCAGCCCCCTTCTTTTCCTCTCCAAAGGAAGCACTGTTTCTTGTGTGTCTTTCTAAAAATATTCTGTGCATGTGTGTGTATGCATGTCCCCTTCCTGCTTTTAAAATTTTCTACAAATGACACATGCACTAAATATGCTGTTGTTTTTCTACTCAGCAGCCTATTCTGGAGACCTTTTTTTTTTTTTTTTTAAAGCATACATCCATCACATTCTTCTTCTTACTGGCTGCGTATTATTCATTGCCTGCAAGACCCCCAATTGTTTTAATTAATTCTCTACTGATAGACATGTAGATTGTTTCCAGTATTTTGCAGATACAAATGGGTTTGGGGGGGATATTCATGTTCCCACATAGTTGAGCAAATCTGTGATGTATATGCTTGTGAGAATTTTTGAGTGGGGACTTAGATTTTGATGGATATTGTCAGAGAGGTTGTATTTTGTGTATTGTTCAGATAACGTGGGAGAGTATACGGGCCCACATTGTTTGCTCCTGGGTGTTAGCAAACATTTTGCTCTTGGCCAACTGAGGTTTATAAAACAGCCAGGCATGTGATCTCGATTTGTATTCTTTATTCCTACTTGGAGGTTGAGCATCTTTTGGTATTTTCTAGGGGAATTTTTATCGTCTTTTCCGTGACCCAAAAGTTTCTACTTTTAGCTCCTGGAGTGGTTATCTCTATAATTCTAAATAAGATAATTATTTTTTATACTCTTTTCTTTCTTTCTAACTTTAGAGGAGAGCTTGTTGTAGTACTTGCCTCTCTGAATTGCTGTGAGGATTAAATGAGTTAATACATAAATACATGCAGAATACTAAGGATGCTGTTGGCATATACAGATTTGATAGAGTTTGGAATGGGAATGTGTACCCAATGTCTGTTCCACCATTGTATCCTGGCAGTAGATAAATTTGTTTTTGATTTTTACATGTGCACAGCTGGAAGGACTTTTGCTTTTGGTGTCAGATGAGACTTTGGACTTTTAAGTTGGTGCTTGTAACAAGCTAAGACTTTTTGGACTGTTGGGATGGAATGATTGTATCTTGTATGTGAGAGTGACATGAGGTTTGGGAGGCCAGGGGTGGAATGATAGAGTTTGGATGTGTTGTCCCTGCCAAAACTCGTGGAAATCTGATCCCCAGTGTGGCAGTGCTGGAGGCTGTTTGAGTCCCAGGGGCGGATCTCTCATGATGGATTAATGCTCTCCCTGGAGGAGGAGGGGTAGTGAGTAAGTTCTTGCTCTATTAGTTCCTGTGAGAGCTGGTTGTTTAAAAGACCCTGGCACCTCCTCTCTCTCTGTTACTTCCTCTCACCATGTGATCTGCTTGTACCTGCTGGCTGCCTGCGATTTTCTGCCATGAGTAGAAGCAGCCAGAGGCTCACACCAGATGCAGCTGTCCCAGAATCATTAGCCAAATAAACCTCTGTTCTTTATAAATTACCTAGTCTCAGGTATTTCTGTTATAACAACACAAATAGAATAACACAAGATTGAATATCCCTAATCTGAAATGCTCCAAAATCTGAAACTTTCTGAGTGACACACAGAGGAAATGTTCATTGGAGCATTTCAGATTTTGGATTTCTGGATTAGGGATGCTCAACAGTTTAGTGTCTGCAAATATTCAAAAATGCAAAAACCAAAGTCTAGAACACCTCTGGTCCCAAGCAGTTTGGATAACGGATACTCAACCTGTAGTAAGTGCTCAGTTAATCAGTTTTCTTTGTTGTTACTACTGCCTGTTTGTCTAGATCTGCCTGTCTTTCTGCCATCTACCTATCTTTTTATCATCTGTCTGTCTGCCTATTTGTCTATCTAACTGTCACCATCCATCCATCCATCTATCTATATGTGGCCTGGAGGAAAACCCTGGGATGCCTGTTGCTGGGTTAGTAGGTGGAGGGTAAAGGGGAGTGACAGCAGCTGACGACTCTTCTCCCTCATCCCCCTTCCCTTGCCCTGATGGATTTGTAACTTCCTTTTATTCCTTTACTGCCCTCCTTATCCTGGAGGCTGGTTCACTGTGGCAAGAGCCGTGCTGTTTGCTCTGTTGGGAGTGACGGGGCTGGCCTGAATTCTGCCCAAATCTGCTGGGAAGTGATGGGGTGTGGCCTGAAGGAGTGGCAGGCCATGGACGCTTCTGAAGTCGTTGAGGAGGCAGAATTTGTTTCTCTCTCTGTCCATCATATGGGAATAAAGGACTTACTGGGAGGAGCAACTGACATGTTTTTGTGAAAATACTTAGAAAACTCTGAAGCTCTGTAGAAAGTCCAATAGAACTTTCTGCAGTGATGGAAATGTTTTTATCTGCATGACTAACCACATGTGGCTGTTGAGTGCCTGAAGTGTGAAACTTTGTGACTGAATAAGTTTAAATAGGCACGTGTGGCTAGTGGGTAGCATATTGGACAGCACAGCTCTGTGGAGTGTTACAGTTCATGGAAAGGCATTATGTTTCCACTGAAATGTCTTCATAGAACATTAATATATGACCTCTGCTTAAAAATACAAAAATTATTAGTTGATTGTGGAAGTGACTGGCATCTGTGCACCATTCATAAAAAATTATTTTAAACGTACTTTATATTATCCAGTATTTGTTGCAAAAATTTGTTGATGAACTCTTGAGATTTGTGCTAAAACTTCTTTTCCTGCTCATCTACATTTCCTTTTATTACATAACAAGTTTGTGTATGTGTGTGTGTGTGTTTCTCTTTTTGTCTTGGCTTCTAGGAAGCTCAGTTGCCTTAGCTGTTCCTTGACTCCCTCCGTTTAATAAAGTATTTAGGTCGCTCTTATTTTTTGCTTATTCTGCTGGTTCTTTTGAATCCTTGTTGGACATATGTGGGGTTTAAGAGGAAATTAATGAACATAGGCCCTGTATTAGTCCGTTTTTGTTGCTTATAACAAATACTTGCAATTGGGTAATTTATAAAGAAAAACAAACTTTATTGCTTACAGTTTCTGAGGCTGGGAAGTCCAAAGTCCATCTGGTGGTGGCAACAACGACCAAGAAAGAGGTCTCACATTGCAAGATGGTGGAAGCAGAGAGAGCAGAGAGGGCAAGAGAGAGACATACTCTCTTCTTTTAAAGCCCTCAGAACCACACCCCTGACCACCATTTTTAATCCACTCACTACTGCACAGTCCTACAATCTAATCACCTCTTCAAGGCTCCACCTTTCAATTACCATAATAGGGTTTCCCACCCTCTTCACAGTCACAGTGGGGGCTAAGTTTCTAATACATAGAACTTGTGGGGACACAATTCAAGCTCCAGTGAGTTTTGGGGGACATAATTCAATCCACTGCAGGCCCACTGTAATTTTTTAAGGCACTATGAACTCTCTCCTCTGGGAAGTCTATCCTCCTTCTGTATTTCAGCCTGAACAGGTTCTATCAATATTCCCAACGGCGAAGCAGTGTGGCTTTCTGGGGTTTTGGGCCTAAAGCATGTTGATTTTTGGGTAGAGAGGTCTAGGTTTGACTCATGGTACTTGTGCTGTGACCTTGGGCAAGTCATCTATTGTGTGAACCTGTTTCTCCATCTCTAAAATGGGCATGATAATAAGAATCTCAGGGTTGTTATTGGTATTCAGGTAATTCCTATTAAGTACCTAGTGCTGTGATGTACAGCAGTAACTATTTCGGTGATTTTTATTAATGGCTCAGATCAATTCCCAATTTCTGTAAAGCTGCTTCCAGCCACCCCAGTTCACAGTGAAATCTAGAACAGTACCTGCCTGTCCCCCTTATTTGGCTCTCACTGTTGGCTAGGCTTGGATTTTGAGTTCTAGAAGTGAAGGACCACGCTTTGGATCACTCACTGGGAGTACATGGTACCTTATATAAACATAGCAGGGATCACCTCTTATCGTGCGATTTGAGTCTTTAAATTTCCCAGACATCTGTTCTGGAATGTAGACCAAACCAACACAAACAGATGGTCAGTTGGCGGGTGTGCCCTGGGAAGAGCTGCTGGGGTCTCAGTTTCTAAACTGCAGGGGCCAGTGGGTGCTTGGTTTCCAGAGGAGTATCTTGTAGAACCTTTATGTTCTGTTTTCCTTTTTTCTTCTTCTCCCGCCAGTCCCTCCTCCTTTCCACCTTTTTCTCCTCTGCTTCCTCCTCCTCCTCTCCCTCCCCTCTCCCCTCCTTTGTCTCCTTCTTCCCCTTCTCCCTCCTTCCCCTCTCCTCCTTTCTTTTCCTCCTTCCCCTGTTCCTCTCCTCCTTCTCTTTCTTAAACAACTTCTTTCTTTTTGCTTTTTTAAACATTGTACAACCGAGGTGGTTCCAGGCTGACAAAGCCTTTGGAAGACTTGCAGTGTTCAGCAGAGCTTCTTAGACGAAGGGAACAGGTCACAGGCCATGCTGAGTTAATGTTCTTGGGTGCTTTCCCAGCAGTGGAGTATGCGAAGTGGGCCTGTCCCTGTCGTAAATGGGCCCTTTCCCCCTCAGGTCGGGGGAGCAAGTACCTTGTTACCCAGACATCAGTGGCTGAATTTGCAGATGCACGAAGGAGAAGTGAATGGTTGTCAGCACTCACTCTGCATCTCCCCAGTGTGCAGTAAGTCTGTGAATTATTAGCCAGAGTTAAATGGGAAGGAGGAGGCGAGCGTTTGAATAAAGTGAAATGGGAAGGCTGTGAAGGCTGTGCCTTCTGTGGGAGGTAACTCGACCACGGGGATGGAGACACACACAAGGAGCCAGCCCGCTCAACTGGACGCTGCACAGAAAGCGAGTTTGCCCTTACTGACTGCCCTGCCCAGAAGCTATTTCAGACCTCATCCAGGCCTGCATCTTTTTCTCCCCTGCCACCTCTGTCACCGAGTTGGAGTAGAAGGTACCCTCTGAGGAGGGAGTCTGGAGCATTCTAGGGCTCTCAGTCAGCCCCCTTGTGATTTCTGGTTTCCCCCAGTGCCTCCAGGAACCCAGCTGCAGGGAGAGTAAGGTGGGCAGTGGTCGCACCCATAACTGGGTTGTGCCCTGTGAATGCTATGAAAGGAGCATGGGAGTGAGGTCGGATGAGCCTTAGGCTCAGGCAGAGTTGAAGCAGAGGGCTGTGGGCATCAGGTGGATGGGAAGAGGTGGTAGAGGCAAAGTGGAGGATCAAAGGGCTGGGGGTCTTTGGTGTGGAATAACTGAGGGAGAGCTGTGTGGATAGGGTTATGGTCAGGGAAGGGGCATCTGAACTTCAGATTTCAGAGGTGGCCCAGGCGTGGCTGGTGGAGGTGGAGTGTGACGTGAGAGCCATTGAGGTTAACAAGTCCAGGAATTGAGAGGTAGGGGAGTTGGCTGGTGTCGAGCACAGGGGAGATGGCAACAGCATGGACAAA
The DNA here is from genome assembly GCF_027409185.1 of Cynocephalus volans. NCBI lineage: Eukaryota > Metazoa > Chordata > Mammalia > Dermoptera > Cynocephalidae > Cynocephalus > Cynocephalus volans. Next base: position 53,109,358 of record NC_084470.1, read on the forward strand.
TGACAGGACTTGGTGGAGAAGATGACACGATCCTGATGCCACCAGTGGAGGACCTGGGAGGGGCACAGGTGAGCACGACGCATGGGTGGTCCAGCTGGATGGGGTGGCTCTCAAGTGAGCAAGGATCCTTAGAGGTAGGTGGGAGAAAATGAACTGTAGGTGGCCTGAGGAGCAACAGGATGCAGACATCAACTCCAGACCCCAAGTGGGCCAGCTCAGAGCAGGACCCTAAATCTTCACATTCAGGAGGATTTAACCCCAGCTTGGTTTTGATCTAGATGATGGGACATGTGTGTGGGACAAACTGAACCTTCTCAGAGGGAGAGAGGAGGATCTTGTTTCTTAATGGTTGGGAAGTTGATGACAGGGTAAGCCTGTGGGTAGGAACCCCCTTCTTAAAGCAGCCCCCTACCCTCAAACCTCCAGCAGTGTAGGCAGGGAGTACCATGTGAAGGACCCAGACATTCTTTCTCTTTTCTTGGTAGGAATTCAGTTCTCCAAACCCAACATGTTAGGTTTCAGCTCGTCTGATAGACAGAATTATTCTTTTTCAGCATAGAAAAATCCTTACAACAAACCATTCTGGTCACGTCTGCAGCTTTGAACTCCATTGCTCAATGCTATTTTAACTGCGATTTCTCCCTGTTTATGTGGAGCTTTTGGTGAATAGAAATGGGAAGGGGCAAACCTGAGTTTGTGAAAGGGCCGAGAAGTTTCCTGGGGCCCACTCTCCCTTCTTCACCTTGGATTTGAGTTCAGGCTGCCAGGAGCAGGAGGAAGGAATGGGCCTGTCCAGACAAGGGTGCAGCACCACCTAGTGGTGCAGCGGAGCCCTAGCAACAGGAGCTGGGAGACAACATGGAGACCAGATACCTGCAGGGACCTGGGTTTGCAACTCTTGAAAGGGATTGAAGGAAAAAAGGGGAGTTAATTGTCAGGAAAGCTTAACAGGTAAAGGAGGCAACTTTATTTATATTTTTCTCTTGCAAGATTTAAAAACTTTTAAAAAATTTTAACACTTGTACATATTTGTGGGCCACAGTGTGTTGTTTCAATACATGCGTATACTGCACAATGACTCACTTAGGGTAGATAGCATCGTTTTGTACCCATTAGTCCACCACTTCTCCTCCCCCCTCCCGCCCCACAGCCTCTGGTAACCATTATTCTACTCTTTACTCTATGAAAATCACTTTTATTTTATTTTTTGGATTCCACATATGAGTGAGAACATGTGGTATTTGTCTTTCTGTGCCTGACTTACTTCACTTAACATGATGTTTCTAGTTCCATCCAGGTTGCTGCAAATGATAGGACATCACTTTTTTCTATAGCTGAGTAGTATTGCATTGTGTATGTATACCACAGTTTTTTAAAAAATCCATTCATCCATTGACGGGCATTTAGGTTGATTCCATCTCCTGGCTATTGTGAATAGTGCTGCAGTGAACGTGGGAGTGCAGGTGTCTTTCTGATATGCTGATTTCATTTCCCTTGGGTACATACCCAGTAGTGGGGTAACTGGGTTGTGGGGTAGATCTATTTTTAGTTCCTGAGGAACCTCCACAATGGCTGCATTAATTCACATTCCCATGAACAATATGAGAGTTCTCTTTTTTCTGCATCCTCACCAGCATTTGTTGTTTTCTGTTTTGTTAACAATAGCCATTCTAAATGGAGTGAGATGATATCTCATTGTGGTTTTAATTTGCATTTTCCTGATGATTAGTGATTTTGAACATTTTTTCATATATGGAAAGTATGTCTCCTTTTGAGGAACGTTTGTTCAGGTCCTTTGCCCATTTCTTAATTGGGTTATTTGGTTTTTTGCCCTTGTTTGAGTTCCTTATATACTCTGGGTATTGTCCCTTTTCTGGTGTGTATTTTTCAGACACTCTCTCATTTTATAGGTTTTCTCTTCACTTTGTTGATGTGGCTCTTGCTGTGCAGAAGCTTTTCAGTTTGGCGTAGTCCCATTTTTGTATTTTTGCTTTATTTGCTTGTGAAGGTGGGCAACCAAGCAACTTTAGTTGTGTAGAACAAAAGAAATCTTCCCTTTCTCACTTCTCATGCTTCGTTCTATCCACCCTTATTCTGTGCCCATTCACTTTGTTCGCTGGAATTAATTCCAGAAGTAGTTTCTATAAGGGAGGGTGTCATTAAAGCCACATGTGGTCACGTCTTTCTTGCCTAGACTACGTGTAAGGAGATTCTGATGGTGGTGTAATTTCAGTCCGTGTGGTGAACTTTATTCTTCTAGCTATCAGTGGTTGTACTTTATAGGACTTTAAATTAGGTGTATATTAGTTAGGTGTTGCTGTAGAAGTGCTGGCTAACAAACGACTTCTAAATCCCAGTGGTTACCATGTTTATTTTTTGCTGATGGTCACAGGTCATCTGAGTCATCTGGGCTTCGATTCGGATCCAACCACTTATCTTTCATCTGGGGATTTGTGCTGAGGGAGCAGGAGCTATCCAGGGACATTTTCTTCTCCTGGCAGAGGGAAGGAACTCAAGAGGACAAACCCAATCACACAGGCACATGCATACCCTCTGGTTGGACATGGAGTTATATCCACTCATATCCCATCGGCCATAGCAAGTCATGTGTCCCGGCCCATAGTTACAGAGTTGTGGAATGATATTTTGTCCACAGTGAACCACAGCAAGGCTGGGGATTGAAGGAATTGTGAACAAAATGAACAGCCTGGATTTTAGGAGATTCTTAGGAAACAGGAGTGGCCTTGAATGGCTGAGGCATGTAGGTGGCCTTCAGGAATGGTTGTAGGGTGTCAGTCACCTCTAAACCCTTTGCTTATTCTCTTAGCCCTGCTAGGCAAGAGAACTTGGGGTGGAAGTAGAGGGGGAAGGACATGGGCTCTTCTGGCCCTGAGCAGGGGTTGGCAAACTTCTGTAAAGGGCTAGAGAGTAAATATTTTAGCTTTGCGGCTTAAACAGCCTCTATCACAACTACTTATCTCTGCTGTCGTAGCACAAAAGCAGCAATGTACAATACTTACAGGAATGGGCAGAGCTGTTTTCAGTAAAACTTTTATTTACATTGTTTACAAAAACAGGAGGGAGCTGGATTTCCCTGTGGGCTATAGTTTGTAGACTCTTGGCCTAGACTTTCAAGGACTGATCTATGTCAGGACACCAACTTAACAATGAGAGAAATATCCCTTTTAGTTGGGAAGTCAAATAAAATTCAGTGGGCTGTTGGTGAGTCCAGTAATATCCCACCCACTCAGCTCTCTTAAGTGGAAAACAGTCATTTCATGTCATTGAGAATCTAGGCAACCAAAGCTTATTGTTCCTAAGCATGGAATCTCATTTTGCTTACTCCATCTTCAGTAGAAATGACTGTAAAAGGTATTAGAAGCTCATAGGCCTTTCCCAGCAGCTGATGTGGGAGGCAGTTTAACCTTTCTGGTGAATTCAGATTTATCTTTGGTGAGCAGTGTTTCTATTTTACAGAGATTTGCTGATGCTCTTAAAGGCAGTAGGTGTGCTCAGCAAACCTACTTCTGAATCCCTTGTGGTTGCATTTTTTTTGGTAACAATTTCATTGGGATATAATTCATTTTCCATATAATTCATCCATATAGAGTATTATACACTTTATATTATATTTGAATTATATCAATGAAGTAACATTGAATTGCATCAGTGGTTTTTAGTATGTTCATAGGGTTGTGCAGTCATCACCACAGTCAATTTTAGAACATTTTTATCACCTCAAAAAGAAATTGCATATGCTTTAGCTGACACCTCTTATTCTGCTCCCATCTTCCTCAGCGTGGCTGCATTTTTAATAATAAGCTTTCAGAACCTCTTGGTTTCTGCTGCTGCTGTTGTTTTTGACTCTGACAGACTTACCCCCTAGCCTTGGACAGCAGAGCAGGGGTCCTTCCTGAGTGGTCACCCATGCTATTCAAGTGTGCACTTAGTAGCTCCTTCTTTTGCACCTGACACTAGTGTATAGTTACTATATCAACTGATAAGTTACTTTAACATTTTCCCCTTATTATAACTTTGGTTTCTTTATTTGGATTCCACTTTGTAGTGGGTCATCCTTTGTAATTATGTATATTTTGAATTTACATTCGTGTTGGTTTGCTACCTGGTTCAAGTAACAGGGAATCATTTCCCTGTCAAGTTTTATTTTTGTTTATCTGTTCTAACTGCTTATTGTCAGGCAGTAGTAATATTTTTTTTGGATGATTTTGAAATCTTTTAATAACCAGATGATCTCATTTGAGGTTTTGAAAAACTACCATTGTTCATTTATCAACAGGATTTCCTGTTCAGGAAATAATTTAGATTAACAGTAAAACAGATAGCTGCATTGAATGGTAGAGGCACAGTTGGTATTGTGGTTTCACAAAATTTTGTTCTATTAATAAAATCAAGTTTTCCTGATTTGGCTCTTAATTCTTTAATCTCAGAGTGCACCCTTGATGCTGACTCTCCACTGTCCTCCAGTGAGAGCTGACTTTGGGGAGGAGAGGACAGGTGGAGGAATATGGGCCCTGAACTCAGTCAACTGCTAAGGCTGCCTTGAAAGCCATAAAAGAAGCTAACCATAAATATGGGGTATAAATGTTTTTGGACAATAGAAAGCAAGGATAAGTGTAAAAAGTTAATAATTTGAAAATAGGAAACTTGATCTGAATCCCTAGATTAGAGCAGCAAAACCCAAGAGACTGGAGGGAGATTGGTGAGATGAAGTACAAGTAAGTTATGCTGTTTTTGCTACGTATAAATAATGAAATACAGGTGTACTTCCTGGTCATTTAACAACTATTTGTATCACTAAGGATTAAATTTGGGTGCATAAACAGTGGCTTCACCTGATGGAATTTATTTTTCCCTCCCATAAAAGAAGTTCAGAGGGAGGCTCTGCAGTGCTGGTGCCCTGCTGTCCTCAGGGACACAGCCTCCTCCTGTCCGATGGTTTTATCATACTAGCTGTTGTTTCCATCCTTAAGGTCACCTCATGTCTAAGAAGGCTGCTCAAGCTCCAGCTGTCACGTTCCAGTCCCAGGCTATAGGAAGGCAGCCTTTGGGAAAGGCTCCCATACCACTGCTTGTATCTCATTCACCAGAACTTAGCCTCTTGGTCTCATTTTGCTGTAGGGGAGGCTAAAGGAATAAAGGAGGCTAAAGGAGAGTAGTCTCTCTATGAGGCTCTGGGCTTTGATACTAAGGAGAACATGGATAGTGGGAGGTCATTAATAGTGTCTCCCATGCCTCCTTGACCAGAATTAAAAATATGGCGTGAACCTTCAACATCAGTTGAATTCCCTCATTTTTCACATCATGACCCACCCAAGGAAAGAAGGATATTTGCATAGCATGATGGGCAAATGGTAGAGATAGTTCATAGCTGGAGGCCACCCTGGGCACTGTCTGGGGAAGCTTTGTTCTAAATCACTGGAAGAAAAAGGAATCCAGTAGTATATTCTACAAAGCAAAAGACAGCAAAGTAATGAAACCTGTAGGTGAGTCACCAGGAGACATGACAGAATTAAGATCAGTCATAGCTGATTTGACAGTAATGCTCCTGGTTGGAGACAGTCTCAGAATGTGTCAAAAAGCGAAGCTTTAGCCAAGTGCTGTGTTTAGGGAATTCTCAAAGCAAAGTACTCAAGAGACTGCAAGTGGGAAATAGTAGAAAAGATTAGAGAGAGGAGAGTCATGAGGAGGAATTATCTAATCCGTGAGGTCAGGGTCTTTAGGGCCGGAGGCAGCATGGGTGGTGGTTAGGACTGTGGCCTCTGGCTCCAGACTCTGTTAGAAAACCAGGTATACACAGTGGTGTGTGGGACTGGCAGAGGGAAAGACCTAGGATTGTTGGGGTTGGTGGGGGGTGGAGGGGAAAGAAGGGAGTTGGGGAGAGGTTGGGTGGGGGACAGGGAGAATAATTACAATTTGATGAGGTGCGCATGCTGATAGTATTGACGTGATCATCACCTCTTGGGCACGGGTGTTGATTGTGAGCTCTGTGCCTCATGAATAGGAATTATCAATTTAAAAAGTTTTAAAATCAGAAAAAAAAACAACAAAAACACCCACCAACCAGATCTACTCCTTACTAGCTGTGGTCTAGTTATTCAGTCTCTCTGTGCCTCAGTTGTATTCATCCTTCTGTACAACAGGATGATGAGAGTCTCCACTCTTAGGGCTCATGGAGGATTAAATGAATTAATTTATTTAAATACTGATAAGTGTTTATAAATGTTTGTCATTATTATTGACGTTATCATTATAAAAAATATAGCTGGATCCCTATGCAACTCCTTCAAAGATACAATATTAAAGATGAAGCCCTAAAAGTGCTTGTGGGGAAAATAGGATAATTTAGTCAGTCTCCCTTGGCTCAGGTCTGGTTGGGGGTGAGCAGCACATTTCTTGTAAACAAGTTGTGTGTGGGTGGAGTTACTGTGCATGTGCACCAATGTATCTTTTTAGCTATTGTGTGTTCTTCAGTTTGTGAAGCAGAAGCTGGCAGGCAGAGAGCTCGCATCTAAAAATAGAGCATGTTTACTCTGCTGGCAGCTGCTCAGTTTCAGTCTTTTCTTTGGACTTTGCCAGTAGCAGTTGAGTTTCTGAGTTTCTCTTTGTACTGCCTAGCTCATAGTGTTGTGTGTGCTGAATAAAGACTATTTCTACTTCAGCCAAGGCTCCAAGGACCTTTTTGCTGGTTATGTAGCTCATAGACCTGCGTGTGAAGGGTTTGTGAATGGGCTGGAGGGGTCTGTGAGCTCCAGACCTAGCCCTAGCTCTACAGTGCTAGAAGAAAATATATGCTTAGGATGGCCTTTCCCCATCTCAGGATTATTAAAATATCCACTAGTGTTTTCTTCTGCGTGTACACACTTAACCTTCATACAGGCATTCTTACTGTACACACTTAACCTTCATACAGGCATTTTTACTGTACACACTTAACCTTCATACAGACATTCTTACTATAACGTGATATATTTGTTCCTGAAAAACTTGTGTATTCTGCAAAGTTGGACAATAAAAATAACAGGAATTATGCAACTTTGTAACCAGAACACTTACATTTACAAAAACCCTCCATGGGGAGATAACTTGAATAGCCCAGTGAGCACCTCCACACCTTTGGCTGGAGCCACGCAAACAATAGAGGGAAAGGCCATGAGGTGTACAGAGGAAAGGGGGCTCCCCTGAGGGTCCTGTTAAGGTGGGTGTAGGAGAAAGCACAGCTTTCTGCAGGCCAAGAGCCAGGCAAGGCTGTGGCACATGTTGCTGGGGATGGAGCTCTGGATGCAGAGCTTATTTTAGAATTAAAAAAATAGTACTGAAAGGGCTCCTGCCTTTGCAGCACAAGCGCTCAAGGGCTTTTTGCTTTTCTGTTGAAGGATGTAAGTAGAGTCAGCCCTCTGTATCTATGGGCTCTGCATCCATGGATTCAACCAACCGTGGATTGAAAGTATCTGGGGGAAAAATTGTATAAAGTTTCAAAAAGCAAAACTTGAACTTGCCACTCGCCGGTACTATGTTGAATCCACACAAATGAGGTGATGTGTAGGCATTGTATTAGGTATTGTAAGTAATCTAGAGATTCAAAGTAGAGTAAGCAGGATGATGTACAGTATTAAATGCAAATACTACACCATTTTATTTAAGGGATTTGAGCAAGTGTGGGATTTGGGTATCCACTGGGGGTCCTAGAATCAGTCTCCCAGAGATACCAAGGGACAACTATAATCTCATGATTGTGACTCCCCTTGCCTAGCAAAAAATTTCATGTGAACCACACAACGTGCACACCACACTGACATCGCTTCCCAGGTCATCAGTGGCACACGAGCTCATGATGGAAAGTCGTACTGTAGCTGCTCAAGGCTGGTTGGGGAAAGAATGTGAAATGTGAGGGTTGTAAGACAGATGACAAGCTGGGAAAAATAACTGCAATATGTTTGATAGACAAAAGAGTTAATACAATTAATGCTTCATTAACCTCTGTCAATAATAATGAAACCGTATGGATAATAATTAACCTCTATCAATAATAGAGTTGAATACCCAGAGATAAAATAAGAAAAAGAACATTTAAGAGCAACCTATAGAAGAACTGTAAATAGCCAATCATCTATGAAAAGATGTTGAATATTATTAAGAAATATAAATAATGCAAATAATACAAATAATAATAGCAATATTCCAATGGTGGTTTATCAGACTGGCAAAACTTTAAAAATTTAACAAAACCCATTTAGTGAGCTTGTGGGGACACAGAAATTCTCACTTGCCATTTGTGGGGTATAAATTGGTATGCCTATCTGGAAGTCAGTTTGCAATTTCAGTTCTAGGAAATAATTGGAATAGTGTGAAGAGATCTGGTAAGAAAGGGTACTTAGTTCAGTGTTCTTTCATTGCAAAAGTGGCTTTCCAGGGCACATGGAGAAGAGAGAAATAAAGGTGAAGGAGGTAGAAATGAAATTTTCAAAATGGTTTTGGAATTAATGACTGTGTCCCGGTGGTTTGGGGACACCCCCCCCCCCCATTTTCTAAATCCTTGGCAAACTTACCTGTGAGATCCTCTCAGGACATGGGATCCATGATGTCTGTGAAGTTGTTGAAGTACTGGCTGGAAGGTTGATTTGCACCAGCCTCTTGACTTTTTAAAATTTGTTTCAAAATATTTAAAATTTTTAAGTTTTGTAATAATTTTAGATTTAGATATATGTTGCAAGTTGAGCACAGCTCAAGTTTTCCAAATGCTAACATTTTACCACATTTGTTTTATCATTTCTCTTTTCCCACCTCCATGTTTTGAGAAGTTGCAGATATTATGACCTACTATCTTTGAATACTTAATGGGCTTCATAAAAACAAGGGCATGCCCTTATATAACTGTAGTTTAATGATCAAAGTCAGGAAATTAACATTGACACAGCACTGTTCTCTAATCCACAGCCCTTTTCTGTCAGTTGTCTCACTAATGTCCTTTAGATCAGAGTTGTTCAATCACATTACTGTTGTCATTTAAAATCTGAAATTATGTGTTGTGGAGTCCGTCCTGTTTATTGTAGGATGTTTAAGGGTATTTCTGGTTTCTACCACTGGATGCCAGTAGCACCCCCTCCCAGTTGTGGCAACCAGAAATGTTTTCAGACATTGTCAGATGCCCCCCTTAAGGGGCAAAATTGGTGAGAATCACTGCTTTTTAGCAAACAAAACTTATTTTCTGGTTCAAGATCCAACCCAGCATCCAGCGTTGGATTTTGTTGTCCTGGCTCAGTCCCTTGCATTTTAGAGGTGGGGTGTGAGCTCTGCCATTCCACGCACAGGCCCTTTGAGGCCCAGGGAGGAGTAGAGGAGTAGAAGACAGAAGAGCAAGTCTTGCCTTGTGCATTTTTGTGACCAGGGGAGAAGTGGTATAATGGCAGAAGCACTAGGTCTCCCTCAGATGTTCAGTGAAATTCCTAACCACTCTGCTCAGTGTTTGTTTGGTTCTGTTTTCCCAGCACAAGGCATAGGAGGTGCTTGTGAAGAACCAGATGTGTTGTTCATTGCATTCTGAGGCATTTATTGAGTGTCTGCTTTGACTCTGAGCAGACCCTGCCCTTGCCCTCATGAAGCTGTAGTCTAGTGTTGGAGACAGCTGGTAGTCAATCACCTAACCAATGACTGCAAATTGTGATTAGTGGAAAATGCCAGTTGCCCGGAGAGAAGGTGACTTTGGGGCCTGCCTTGGCCCGGGCTTGGCCTGGGTTTTCCTGGAAGGTGGTCCTGAAGAAGTTACTTTGTCTGGAAACTGAAGGCAAAGGGGTGGTTGGCAGGAACAGGAAAAGTGTTCCAGGCAGAAGGCCCAGCATAAGCAAAGGCTCAGAGGCAGGAAAGAGTGTGGTGCGTTCTAGAAAGAAGAGCAGTATGGGTGGAGGGCACTGAGCCCTGGCTGGGTGGGGGGTGAGGACTGATGTGCATAGAGAGGTAGGTGCAGGCTGGTGTGTTGTATCCTGGTCCGTTGGGCACAGTATGGATGGGAGCAAGGGATTTGGCTTGCGCCACCTTTGGAAATAGTGATAGCAGGAGGGCAGTTGGGAGCAAATCTTTGAAGGTGCTGAAATTGGAACTGAAGTTCTGGGGATACATCCTTTTTGTTTGGGGAAAATCTTTGTTATTTAATATACCCTTGCCCACCCAAGGATAATGTGTTCTTATTTTTAATCATGACCTAGTTTTGAAGAAACACAACTACACAAATTAATGCCTTATAGAGCAAGACTTTCAGTGGTCCAGTGAGGCAAGTTACTCAGTAGCACCTTTGAGTCTTCTTACTTTTCCAAAATTTTATCCTATTACATCAATAAGATTGAGAACATGACACATGATTTCCCTTTACTACCTCTCACAAATTTTCAAATGTATTTCAATCCATTTTTCTTGAACTCCTTTTTAAAAATTTTAATTGTGGCAGGAATGCTTAACATGAAATCTACCTTCTTTTCTTTATTCTCTGCCTCACTAAGGAGTGTGAAACTTGGGACAGTAGATAATGAATGGATGGATGGGAATAACCCAGAAGTGAAGAAATACAGCTTAAAAGTTTATAAACTGACCCCTTGCCCGTATATTACTACCATTTAAAATAATAAAAAAAAAAGCCAACAATTTTGCCTCAAAGGTGCTCTCTGTCTGTGGATGAGCTGGGAGAAAACACCTTCTGGGACTATGGGTTCCTTTGCATGATATTATCGCTGACATGGTTTTGTCACTCTTCAGGTTACTTTATATGGCAATCCAACCAAAAAAGTAAACAAATTAAGGCTATCTTGCAATATTTACTTCTTTTAAAAAAAAATCTAGGAAAGGGTTTCACATTTTTTGAGCTTCTCCTTTTTTTTCTCAGGAGGCTTGACCCCGGTGGTCCTGTTTTTCAGAGCACCTTCTTGTATCAGATGTGTATCCTCTGTGGTCATAAATGAGCCCCCACTCCAGTGTGCCAAGACTGAGGAAAATTTGGGAAGGGTAATTTCATGAATCTAATGGCAGGCTAACCCATCCCCTGAGTTTTTACTTTGAAGGACACAGCTTTTATTTGAATGAGTAAGCTCTGGTATATTTAATTTTTATATAATCATTATAGCAGCTAACAATGTCATTTAAAAACGGTATTAATATACCATTCTAATGCTCCCCAAAGCCACTTCTTAGCATAATTTGAAAAAAAAAAAGACAATACCAGCCATTAGAGAAATATGATAAAGTTTTTAAAAGCCTACTTAAAACCTTGGCGTAGAAATTTTTGTAGGTTGATGTAATTGTCTGAATGTCATAAGACTCTACTTACAAAAGACACAACACTCACATAATTTTTGCATAATTATAATCAATATAAAAGTCCCCTCCCTCACTTAATTTTGTATTGTAATTGTTTCTCTCTTCAGCTGTGTTGTCTTTATAATTCCAGTCCATCAGCAAGCACTGTTATCTCTACCATCAAAGTATTTCCTGAATCCAACCACTTATCCCACCTTTGTTACTCTCTAGCTTGAACCATTGCCATTTCTTGCAGGGACTGTAGCAGTAGCTTCCTCCCCAACCCCTGACTCAGCCCCTTCAGTCTGTCTGCACAGCAGCCAAAGTGACCATTTAATCCTTGAATCTTGTAGTGCAGGTAGAGTTAAGTCCAGACGCCCTGTGTTGGCCTCAAAGCTCCTGGGTGCTGTGGCCTCTCTTACCTCATCTTCCAATGCTCTCCCCCTTGGCTTCAGGTGTACCTGCTGCTGCAGGCCTTTCTTTGTATTCACTCTTTCCTCTGTTTGGAACACTGTTCCCCAGATCTTCAGGTTCTGCCCAAACGGCCCCTCGCCAGAAATAAACAAATACTTGATTTTTTATGGCTTTATAGTAATCCATTTAGTTGATAAGATTTACTTAACTACTGCCCTTTTTATAAATATGAAGGTTGTATTTGGTGATGCAGTGAACATCTTTTAAAAGGTTTATTGATGATGATATGACAATTAACATATAGAAGTGTGCAGAAATAGTTTGTAAGTATGTATCTATCCCATTTATATTTAATAGCCTTTTGTTGATTTAATTTAGCTCTGTCTCCTAAATAAGTAACCAGAGCTAGCGTGACCATTGTCTAAGCAAGGACACTTTTTTAAAAAAACAGCCTTATCGAGGTGTAATTTTACATACCATAAAATTCACCCATTGTAATTGCACAATTCAATGATTTCTTTAGTCAATTTACAGAGTTTTGCCGCTGTTAAAGTGGCTGTACCATTTTTCATTTTCACAGCAATGTAGAAGTTTCTTCTTATCTTCTGACTTCTAGTATTGTCTGTCTTTTTGATTATAGCCATTTTAGTTAGTGGGTAGTGGTATCTCGTGAATTTTAAACAGGGACACTTTTTTTGAGTTTTTGTTTTTATTGTGTTGAAATACACATAACATTTACTATGTACAATTCAGTGGGATTTAGTACATTCAAAATGTTGTACAACTACCACCATTATGTAGTTCCAGAACATTTTCATCACCCTAAAAAGAAATCCACTACTCATGAACAGTTACTCCCCAGTCTGCCCTTCTCTTAGCCTCTGGCAACCACCAGTCTCCTTTCTGTTTCTATGGATTTACCTATTTTGGACATTTCATGTAAATGGAATCGTGTGATCTTTTGTGGCTGGCTTCTTTCACTTAGCATAATGTTTTCAAGGTTCATTTGTGTTGTAGCATGTGTCAGTACTTCATTCCTTTTTATGACTGAGACCTGGGAGGAGAGATATTGGGTCATGGGGGTTATGCATTTTGTTTGTTTGTTTGTTTAATTGTGGTAAAATAACAAAATTTACCATTTTAACCATTTTAAGTATATAGTTCTGTGGCATTAAGTACATTCACATTGTTGTGCAACCATCCCTTCCACCTGTTTTCACAATGTTTTCATCATCCATGCTGAAACTTTGGACCCATTTAACACTACTCTCCTCCCCTTACCCCAGCCTCTGGCAGCCACCATTCTACTTTCTGTCTCTATGAATATGACTACTGTAGATACCTTATATAAATGGAATCTTACAGAATCCTTTTGTGACTAACTTATTTCACATAACATAATGTCTTCAGGGTTCATCCATGTTGTAGCATGTCAGAATTTCCTTTTTAAGGCTGAATATTACATCTTATGTATATACCATATTTCGTGTATCCATTCATCTGCCTTTGGACATTAGGGTTATTTTCACCTTTTGGCTATTGTGAATAATGCAATGCTGCCATGAACCAAGGTATGCAAATTTCTGTTCAGGTCCCTGCTTTTGTGTCTTTTGAGCATATACTCAGAAGTGGAATTGTTGCTTCATATGGTAATTGTGTTTAACTGTTTGAGGAACCTGGTCATGCATGTTTTTAACTTTATCAGATATACCATAAACATGCTAATGTATATTACACTTTAGATTTTTTTTTGGATTCCTTTCTTAGATTAAATCCTAGGTGTGATTACTGGTTTAAGGGTCATGGACAAATGTTTGGTTCTCCAAACGTGCTATCAAACTGCAAGTGTTCCAGTTGATACCAGCTCCATCTGTCTAAACACTAGTTCAGCTGTGGGCACTTTAATTAAAAGCATACTGACACTTGATATTTTCATGTAAAATAATCTTCCCCTGGTTACTTAATATTTGTGAAATATAACATACACATTTTAAAGAGAAGTTATTAAGAAAATTAGGAACCCAAAGTATTTTTTTCTGTTTATTTCCTCATAAAACAAATTCAAGTGGACAGTAACACTCTCCATTTCTTGAGTATTTTCCTAGTGGTTCAACTCTGGACTGGACTTATACACATTAATTTTTCCTTTTAAAATAAAATAGATTTCTGTATAGTTGTAGTTTTCTGTCTTAGTATTAGAGTCAACCTAACCTGTAATGTAATTATCATCTGCTTTTTTAGGTTTCCATACAAAGCCTGTTGGAGTTACTGTTTCTGAAAAACACTGTATTTGGTTTTGACATTTTGGGGCAGCTTCCTTCTGTCTTTGCTTTGCCCTGCCCCTTCTTGCCCTCTTTCATTGCACAAGTCAGCATGTCCGAGTGGACCGTGCTGCACTCAGTTGCTCAAGACTGCCCTTTAGCCTCATGTTGGAGACCCTGTTTCCAAATGCGACTGAGTTGGGTGGATTGGCCTTCTCTGCGTGACAGCTCCTCTCGGGGTATGTATCACTGGAGTGGGTGTGGGTGTGTGGTCAAGTGATAGCTCAGTACCTGACACCGGTCCACACGGAATTGAACCAGTGTAATTGTTTGTCCTTTTTCTTAGAAGGAGTTGCTCTAGTGGCAATTAAGGCCACAGTCGTTCCAGAGAACTCCCCAGTGTCAGGTTTTGTTTCTGTCTCTGAAGTGTGGTTTTGTTATTGGCCTTTCCTTTCCAGTTCCACATGGGTTTCTCTGCTTGTCCTTCCCTCTTTTCTGGAGACCCCCTTTGCTGCCCTTTTCAAGTAAAATGTCCCTCTGTGGGGAGAGGCAGAAAAGGAAGAAAAAAGGGAGAATTGTACTTGTCCTTTGGGGACTGGAGGGTGAGCCGGGAGGCAGTGCTGTAAGGGGATGGGAGAGGGCAGCTACTGCCTTCTAGTCCTGCCTCTGCTGAGGCTTGAGACCTCTCCCATGTTTGTGAATCTCTCAGGGCCTCAGTTTCCCCTTCTGTCTTTTGGACCTTGGTTTCCTCATTTATAAAATGTGTTCCTACTCCTCATTATGCACTGCCTGTTGGTTTGTGAGAGTAAATAAAATGTAGTAATAGATAACAAGTGCTTTGTGTTGTTCAGCAAATCTTAATTGAGTACTCACTAGTTACCGGGTAGGGTTCTGGGTACTGGTAAAACAGTGGGGAACGAATCGTCATCCAGAGGTGGTGCTGCTACTTCCTGAGGCCCCTTACATGGGGGGATGTGCACCAGTCTCAGGTCTGCTGCTGGTTTGCTCTGTGACATTTGGTCACTTCCTCAGCCTCTCTGATGAGAGTGTCCTCTTCCACTAAATGAGGTGGTTGAGTCAGTAGATTTTAGCTCTAAGTTTGTGGAATCACAACTTTTCTGGTATAGAAAGTAATTACTAAGACTGAGTTCTCTGAAGATGCTTAGGTAAGGCTGTGAACTGCATGATCCTTAGGAGTTTTTTAGAAGGTCGTCTGTCAGACATGGTTACAAATTGTCACATGCGTCTCTGGCACCAGTTTGGTATGCGTGTGACTACTTGAGTCTGTGCCCTTTAATCCTTATAATTTTAAGAAAATGGAATTGTTTCCAAGTCTACAGAATGGTTTGCAAGTAGCTGAGTAGGGTGTCTTGTCTTGAGAAGGCTTTAGAACATTGCTGCAGGTTTGCAGTCGCTGCCAAGGGTAAGGGTTCTTGCTTCCAGCTAGACTTCCTCAAACCCAGACCTGGGGTCACACTCCTCACCCACTGCCTTTGGGGCAAGAGGGAACCTGGGTAAAGAAATGGAGTCGGGTAGGGATGGGGAGGGAACAATTGGAAAAAGATGGGCCTTTGTGATGTGGCTGTTTTTGATGAGTGAAGGCTCCTTTTATTTGTTCTTTGCTGAGGTCTCAGGCCTCAGCAGAGGCAGGACTAGAAGGCAGTAGCTCTGACTCCTACCTGTCCTCTGATTGACTTCTTGTTCTTTGATTGTGCCCTGGCCTCTCGGAAGAAGTCAGCATGTTAAGGATCAGGGGGCCACTTACTCTGTGTAGCAGGGAAGTGCTACGAGTGGTGGCTGCTCCCAAACACAGCCCCTGGGATGTGCGACCCCTGCTCTGGCTACTCAGAGGAATTTAGGGTGGGAACAGAGCTTCTCTGCAGCCGCACGCCTGTGTTCTACAGACAAAAAACCTGACCCTCAGACAGGTGAAGACATGAGTGCTGGGGTGACAGGGCAAAGCTGGGGCAGAGGCAAGGTTGGGATCCCTTTCTCTAAGCTCTTGGAACAGTACTCCTGGCTGGCACCCAGGGCCTCTGGGCATCTTCCAGCAGGTGGCAGTCATGGTGCTGGTTTCCTTCCGTTGTCTCTCTTCCCTGGCAGTCTTCTTTTCCTCTTTCCTTTGTGCCCTTCTGTTTCTCCCTCTTCCTCTGCTTTGCCAGACTTTTCGCTCACTAGGCTTTTCCTCTTTGTCTTGCCCTTCTTTTATACTTCCCTCTCTCACTGTTGTTTCCCAGATTTGCTGCAGACCGGGTGAGTTATTTAGGGATAATTTCCTCCTAGACAGCTCTTCTGCGTACTTTGCCTTCCTCCCACATGTGCAGTTCTCTGTTCTCCTGGGGCTAGCCCTCCAGCTCTGGTGTGCAGGCAAAGAGGCCCAGAAGCCCCCTTGAAACTAGCCCCTCCCCATCTGGGGTGGCCACCACCCACAGCATTGAACTGCTCCATGGAGAAGGTGGGTCATGATGCTAGATATGCTGACCTCTTCTGAGAGGCCAGGGATCTGTGTTTTTGCATGAAATTCTCTGATTTGTAAATGTCGGGCACGAATTTAGAGCTTTTGCCTCTGCTGTAAAATGTAAGCATCAACACAGACACCTGGCAGGTTGCCTGAGCATGAGTACAAGTCCTGAGATAGAAGGATCTCCTGGCTCCTCTCTGGGAGTGAGGATCTAGCCTGAGTCAGGTGTAGAGTGGACATAACTGTTACCACAGCCCCAGACCTTCTGGATGCTGAGCAGGCTCCAGCCCTGTCTCATACCTCCCAGGCAGCCATAAATGAAGTACGAGGGCCCACTCCAAATCTGTGCCTTGGAGAAAACCTAGGAAGGGTTATAGCTCTGAAGAGGTGAAGAGGCCCGTTATGCTCTGTTCCCAAGGTGGAGCTGTAAGGATGGTGGACATCGGATTAGGGTTTGCCAAGTGATTGAGGGGGAGTTCACTTCACCTGGGACTTTGCTCCATGCTGGACAAAGACCCAGGGTAATACTGAGAGAGGCGCTTGAAAAGACCTTGACAGGAGGTGGCTCCACCTCCATTGTGCATGAAGGCTGGATGTTTGTCCATCTGGGTGGGCAAGGGGTTGACAGAAGACCTGCAGCCGTTGCTGCTGCTTCCTACTCTTTGTTCCGTCATCCATCTGACACTCGCTGTTGCCCAGCGAGGTGCTAAGGGCTGGGTTGGGTGCGAAGACGGCCACTTCAGAGCTCTTTCTCCTGAGGGGCTCACAGTTCGTGGGGAAGAGACTTGGAGAAGACACTTCCAACCTTGCAGTGAAATTATTTATGTTCTAAGTACTGTGGTAGCCAGAAAAGAGAGGTCAAGAGACGCTTTGCAACCCAGGGTGACATTTGAGTGATATTTTAGGATGGAGTTTGCTGGCCAGTGAAGGGCATTCTAGGCAGCTAAAACAGATGGTGTAAAAACCCAGATTTATGGAAAATATATTTGGAGAATGTCGAGAAGTTGGTATGGCTTAACTGAAGGGAAATTGGAGAAAATAGCAGAGGCTGAGGTTAGTGAGAAAGGCTGTTTGGGTATTGATTTAGCTGCTGGAGATCAAAATGACAGTGGCCCCAATAAGGTAGGCATTTATTTTTCTCTCTTAAAAACCAAGTGGAAGGTGGTTCAAGAGGGCTCTCTCCTCCAAGTTGTCCAGGCAGCTAGGCTCGCTCTGGTCATCCCTGAGGTGTTGTTGCCTTTACTTCTGTGGCTGAAGATGCACCTGCCCAACTCACGATTGGACAGGAGGAAAGGGCACGGCTTGGAAGTTCTGTTTACTTCCTGTTAACCAGGCGTGTGGGCATGCCTCACAGCAGAGAAAGCTAGAAACGTACTTTTTAGCTGGGTGGCCATGGACCCAACCACACCTTGGGGGTGACATACCAGAAGGGAGAAGCAGAGTCTGGGTATTGGGAAACAATCAGTAGCCTGTGTCCTAGGAAGGTGCAGGCTGAATCATGAAGCACTTTGTAGGGAGCTGGGAGCTTTTCAAAGCAGGGCAGTACTGTGATTAAAAAAGGGTCTTTCCAAAGATGACGCCAGCAGCAATGTGTGCAGCAACCATGTGGGCTGTTATAGTCACTAGGAAGGGGGAGATGTCGAGGAGTCTTTCTCTTCCCTCTTTGCCTGGCTGAGCCTGGCCTTCTGGTGGTTTGACAGACAAGGGTTGGTGGGGTTTTGGGTTGTTGTTACTACAGATCTGTCAGAATTCATGGACATGTTGGGGTTTGGGTTCTATCAGGAGATTGACACCATTTATTTGAGACTTATCCGAGAACACACTTTTATAGCTTGTTACTAATGTGAATTGGAGCTGTGAAGAAATGATGAACATCAAGAGCATAAAGGGTTTCTTTCCTCCAGGTTGAGCCAGCAGTGTCTATTCACACCAAGAGCTTGAATAAGCTCCAAGAGAGGGGCAGGGCTGTCCTACTCAGGCCACTGACCCTCTATGGTTCTACAGAACCATACTTCAGTTCTTGGCTCTGCTTCCTGAATCATTCCGACACCTCCCTAATTTGTCAGTGTGTTTAATTGAATATTCCTGCCACATGTATGAAGTCTTCCACCTGCTTAGAACCAAAACTTCCTTATGATGACATCCAGGAAATTCCGCAGCATTTCAAGTGCACCCTCCTGGGAGCCCGGCTGCAGGTAGCAGATGGAAGAGCATAGCTTTCAGTCACACTGCTGAGGCTTTTCATACTGGATCTGCCATGTAGTTGGCTGCATGACCTTGACCAACAAGATATTCCACTGCCCCTGTAAATCTCAGTTTCCTCATCTGTAAAACAGAGCAAATACGTTTGTGTCCCGGATTGCCAAGAGGGTGAGAGAATGCTCTGAAGGCACCTGGCTTGGTGTTTGGCCTGTTGAAATCATTCCTGGGGAATTCTTGAAGGCCTCCAATATTACGCTTACTTGACTTCTGGCCCTGCCACCAAGGAAAAGGAGAGCTCCTTGGACCTCTTCATAATCCTCTCCTATGCTCTAATTCTCTGGGCCTTCCAAGCATCTGAAAACTTCTTGATGTTTATATGGCTGGTCACATTACAGAAAAATCAAATATACAGAGTTTTTCAAAAGGGTGTTTTGGCACAGCCTTACCTTTTGATACTTTATCTCACTGGTCCTCATATGCTTTAAGGAAAATGATATCTCTTGGGCACAAGGACCCACACTGTAAATAGGTTGACCTTCAGCTTTGGACATGGAGGGACAGGGTCTCAGCTTTTGAGCAGCTGCTAGCATGCTCGCAAAATGACACTTTATTCTTAGAAGGGATTTTTTCCCCCTGGAATTCGTGACCTTCACCACCACCCAATAGCATTGGCAACAGAAGATGCCAGCCTGTCGTGAGGGTTGTGCCATGCAGGAGTATGTTGGTTCCACGTCTTTTTCCTAGGGATAGGCTGGTACTGCGTTTGTGGAGCTGCTGTGGAATGATGGTTTTTGGTTAGATACATGTTCAGCCAAAATATGCCACCAAGAGTGTGTCAGCCCTCCTTGACCTCAGGTCCCCTCAGTCAGATGGTGGCCATTTTATGGCCTTTCCCAGAGATGAGCTTTATGGAAACTTACTCTTCACTGACAGTGAGAAGAGGAAATATTTGCTTGTTATGGGCCCATCTTGAACCTTTTGGATGGTGTTTTGTTGCTACTGGGAGAAGAGAAGAAATATGTGATATCTTCTGTCTTGAGGTTGGGCAACTGGTTGCTCTGTCCTAGGGAGGACATCTATTTGTGGCAGACCTTCGCAGTGATAGAGCAGGTCTGGTCTGGTTTTCGGCTGCCTGAAATGCCAAGTGTGCTTGCTGCGACATTTCCCACATTAGGCAGAGAAGCCTGCCCATTCAGATGTAGTCCCCTGTCCAGGACTGCAGTGTTTCCCTAAAGCTCCAAGCAGACTTTGGAATGTCCTCATTTTCTAATCATGAACTTTTTCCTTAGCACTTTGAAAAGCCACGCTGACTTCCTGAATGGCGATGTTCTACAGTGAAGCTTTGCATATTGAATTGAGTGAGAAGGTGTGGTGCAGGGTGGTGGGCAGCTGCAGGAGGGCTAGGTGCTGACAGGTGTTTTCAGTGGGCTCCTACCCAAAGGCTGATGACTCCTAACTGTTCGCCCTCTCTTCCTGTTATCGCATATTTTTTTGCCTGCTGTGTGGCTTTCTTATTAAATATGGAGAGACAGGGATTTTGCTAAGTCTGGCATAGCTGTTTTTCAGGGCGTAGGTGTCTCTATGTTCTACTTGAGTCTGAGCAGCCTCTGCAGTCACTGCCCTTCTGCCTTCTTGGCCTTGGCTCAAGCAGGGAGAGGTGGGTAGGGACTGGTCCTCGCTGCTGTTCCTGTTTAACTTCTCCAAAGAATCCCTGCCCAAGGCACTTCCTGCTTCCTCTGAAGGCTGCCTCCTAGCACCCGGGATGTACTCCCACCATTTGCACCAGTCATTCCCTCTGTGTGTGTGTGTGTGTAGGGCTGGGCTTTTCTGCTTTAATTTGATCCTCCCTTCCGTGTTTTAGGAATACGGTTGTGTGCTGTGTAGTGATATTTCAGTCAGCAATAGACTACATATATGACAGTGGTCGGAGCAATAGGCTATGTCATATAGCCTAGGTGTATAGTAGGTTTGTGTATCTAGGTTTGTGTAAGTGCACTCTGTGATGTTCGCACAGCAAAGCTGCCTAACGACGCATTTCTCAGAATGTATCCCCGTTGTTAAGTGATGCATGACTATACCTCATAATCCAATCCATCCTTAGCACTCCTCCTTACTTTCCCATGCTGTTGTGTGGTTTTACTTATCAAGTGTTTTTTCTCCCCTGCCTTCCTAACACTTTGGAGAGGGACAGGAGACTGAAGTATTGTTTGATCCTCCACCTTGATCCAGGTTCCCACCTTTGTTTCCTACTTCAGGGCAAGAACATAGTACAACAATTTTAAGAATTGACTCCAAGAGTATTCTTGTCTTTTGATTGGTTTTTCCCCATTGAAGACTCATTCCTAGAACGAAAGACAGGGTTAAGTCTTCTCTCTTGTCCAGTTGGGTGTACCACAGTGCTTGGTTTATTTATGGGCTGACAAGACCACTGTCATTCCTACAGGTTGTTTACCATCATAGGTCTCAAAAGCCTTCTGCAAAATGAGCTGATGCAGTGGCTGATGTCAGAATTGGTAGATTGACAATTAACACTCACCTGTTAGCATTTATTTAATTCATCCTCTATTTCTTCTTTGACAAGTAAGCAGTGGGGTAGAGAAGTGGGGTAAGATTGGTCCATGTCCTGGTTATGTTTGCCATTTTGGCATGTTTACAATTTAATTAAAAGGACTGCATTCATGTGCTTAATATGAATAGGTCTGCCATCACAGGTGCTATCATGCACCCCCTGAGCACAGCCTGGGCCAGGAGCTGTGGGCACAGGTGGTGGACTGAGGACATCTGTATATGGAAGTTTGCCATCTCATTGCAAGTTGTATCGGAGACTCAAATACCCAGGAGACAGAACTTAAGTGTAGTAACGGAAGTTCTGACAAAATGCTGTGTGAATATAGAAAGGGGAAGAGAGATTAAGTCTGCTTGGAGTGTTCAAAACACCCGTATATCAGGGAAGAGGTGGTATTCAAGGTGTGCCTTGAAGGATGGGCACCTATTGGTATAATTGTTGGATGCTGCATAAGGATACAAGTGTTGCAACCTCAACTGTCGTGTTCACCACGTGTCTCTTGCACCTCTGGTACGCAGGATACATTTGGATGGAGGGAAGGAAGGAAGTGTGGATGAATGAACAGATGAATGAATAAATTAAGTGAAGGCAGAATTCTAGGTGAGGGGGATAGCTTCAATGGTAAAAGAATGGCAGAAAGGAATTAGGCATATAGGTGAAATTATAACTGGCTTGGCATAAGTGTAGAGTGCTTGAGAGAGAATGGCCAAGCTAAAGGGTTGATGAAGGCTCAGGAATTTCAGCTTTCCTTCCCAGATAGTGGGCACTAAACAGCAGGAACTGTCTTGGGCGGGAGTTGGCAGTTAGCATGCATAATTCTAAGTTTTGAGGTAGAATTTAACTTGGAAAAAGACCTCTGATAGGCCTTGTCTGGCTTTCCCGTGCTGTAGATAAGTGACCAAAGACACCTGCTGCAGGCCACAAGTTTAGTTAGCCAGCAGCAGCAGGACACAGTCAGTTCTGGGCTCTCATGTCTTGGTCTTGTTGGTCTTCTCTCCAGATGTGTGCAATAGCACCGATCTTCCGGAAGTCGAAATCATTAGCCTGCTGGAGGAGCAGCTGCCTCATTACAAGTTAAGAGCTGACACCATCTACGGTTATGACCACGACGACTGGCTCCACACCCCTCTCATTTCTCCAGATGCCAATATTGACCTCACAACTGAGCAAATTGAAGAGACGCTGAAATACTTCCGTAAGTCGTTGCTTTCATGTTGTGACACTGTGAGATGACCAGTCCTTCTTAGCCATGGCCTTATGTGAGATCTTGTACTGGTTTCCATGTCTTGTGGCCTGCCATCTGTGGAAAGGTTGTCAGAGAAATGGCTGTAGGGCTCAATTTTAAATGTTCTGAACATAAATTTTAGAGTAGTGGGGACCAAGTACAGTTTTTGTTTGAACCAACTTTCTTTTAACTATACAGACGAATTTGAACTGTTCCCTTTCCCCTTCTTAGCAAAAGTATCACATGAGTCCTTAAAAATTCTTATTGGAAAGGAGTTTGTCTGCATTTAAAACCAAAGGTATTGGGAATATCTAGACACCTCATTTATGTGATGTAGCAAGATGTGTACCAAGGCTGACGACCCTTGCATGAAAGCTCACTAAACTGGTTGTTTGGGAGAGTCAAAATGTCACTGCAGCAGCAACCAGTCATGCTGAGGGCTGCAGAGGTGATACCTGGTAGGTGAGCAGTATATTAGTGAGCTCTTTGAGTGAGTTCATGATGACAAGGGCATGATACTTGACATCGCAGACTTGAAAAGAAAGTGATCATTTAAAAAGTTAATACTTGATATTTGTGATGTTTAATCAAGAGGTGCCTTTTTAGAAGCAATTTCACTCTTTAGAAACTTATGGCAGCCCTATAATTTGCATATCTGTGTTTCCTCGTGTCACCTTCAAAGAAAGGTACAACAATCCTGCTTCTCTGTGGAAGTAACTTGGTTCAAAACCAGCTTATAATGCATCTCTAAAAGTTTTCTGTAGTTATTCTCCCTAATACAGACTGATCTCTCCAATATTCTAGAATTTGTGAGATCATTTATAACAAACAAGTTGGAACTACGAGTTTCTCCTTTAAGGTGCATTTGGGGCCATTTTCAGGTTTTCTGTATTAGATATTAATAAGACAGGAAATTTGTTTAAATTGACCTGTGTTTTTATACCTAATGCAAACCCTACAGTTTCTTTGTGAACACTGCAGATAATCAGTTTCAATAGGAATAAAAATAGAATAATCCACACCATGATAGATATGAAGCATATTAGACTTGTACTAATTTAAAGTTGAAACTTTAGAGCATCTGATATGTCTTGAAGCATATTGAAAGCTCTTTGCAAGTCATTTTTCTTTACTCACAGCATCTGTACCAGCAAGCAAATGTGGTATTGTGTAGGAAACTGCATCTGGAGTAACCTCCTTGCTAGGTTCTATATTTGCTTCCTTCAGACTATAGAAGAAGTCTACAGTAGAATTCACAACAAAATTATTTTTCAGGAAATCTGTGTTGCTTTCTGTTCCTTAGGAGACCACCCTGTGATTCTGTAGGACTCTTCATGGACCTTTTTGCCACAGGAGGCTCCTGGTCCCTTCTCATGGGTCCCTTCTCATGGGTCCCTTCTCACCCATGCTGACTTATCACTGACATTTATGGTGTAATTGGAATTTCGTCCCTGGGCACTGCCACACAATTTTCAGAGAACTTTGACATGAATTGCCTCATGTTATCCCTGTAAAATGTCTACAGTTGGGCGGGGCTGGTTTTATTATAGAACAGGTGGAAGCGTGGCGGAGTCAGTGTTTATTCCATAACAACTATCCACAGTTTCTGAAGTCCGTTTAACAGTAGTCTTAAACAGAGATTGTGTCCTTTGTTTGTTTTGTTTTTAGTTATATGTTTAAGACAAAAAGGAAATCTTGGTGGATTTGGCAGTGAATAACACAACCTATAATAAAACTGGAAGAACCAAAATAAACATTGAGCAGAGATTCTGAAAGTTCTTACATCATGGTTGTATCCAGGTCTTACCTTAATTCTGTATTTTCTTCTATGTTCCTGTGCTTAGAGCAGAGTGACTATTTGCCAAATATCTGTTAATGGAATGATCAGGCCTTAACTCTTAACCTAAATATAGGACTTTGTAGAGCAGGGCTCTCAAACTGAGGTCCTAAGTTCCTCAGAGTCTGTAGGGAGAATTTAGGTGTTCTATGAACTTGTAAAGGAGAAAAAAAACTACATCTTTATTTTCACTAAGTTCTAACTGAAATGCAGCATTTCCTTTCATTATGAATGTAGACAACAAAGCTCAGTGGTATTAACAGGAGCTGTGACTTGGTCAGCAGTAGAAATCACAGATATCTTCATGTCATGCTATGGTGGAGGCATCCACACTTACCAAGTGAATGACCTTTTCAGAAAAGTTTCAGCACTTCCCCAGTCAGGTAGACTTTAAATTCCTGATGAGGTTGAGAAACACAGAAAATTAAAATTAAAATGACCCACAAAGCAAATGTGTCCATAAATATGGAACATTTGGGATTAAATGGTCAAACCAGGAGGAAAGAGTAGTCAACATTTGATGCCTGTTGTGTGCCTGGCACTGCTTTTAGTGCTGTGCATATATCTCGTTTAATCCTCACAGTGACCTTTGAGTGTAATATTTTTGCTGTCCCCGTTCTACAGATGAGGACGCTCAGGGAAGCGAAGAAGCTTCCCCATAGTCACACAACTAGCAAGGTGGGTGCTGAGGTTCAAACCTAGGTTATCTGGTCTGACTCCATATCTTAACTACTGTCTTTCAGAGAAGCTAAAAAAGGAGAAAAAATTCTAGTTTAGAAATAGAGCTTACTTGGTGAAACATGAAAAAACAAAAAAACAAAAAAAAACTATCCCCAAACCTCAGTTTCAGAATAGGTCAACAGCTTATTTATTTATAAAATATACATCCAACAAAATCAATATTCAATTTTTTTTATTGACTTAAGGTCACTTTCCCAAGTGATACTTATCCTGATGTAGCTTAATTTGAAGATGAGGTTTCCTTTTTCCCAGTGATTTTCGCCTCCATCCTGTGGTCTGTAGGGCACATTTCCCCAGTCCCAAGTGAGGATGACTAAGTGTGCTGCAGACTTTTCTCGTCACATAACATTCAGGAGACACCAGACATGAAGGTTGCCGTGTCAGTTGTTAGGTGGCTATGACTCCCTTTGGTTCCTCCTCTGGGGGCCACTCTATGTAACGTTTTGGTTACGGAGCATTGGTTGAGAAAAGAAATCCCTCCATATCTCATGTGCATTTGATCTGCTGACCACTCGACCTCTGAGTTTACTTGGAACAATGTTTTTCTTAGGTGGAAGAGAAGGTTATGAAGCAAGTAAGAGTTTTAAGATATTGTTCCATTGTTTGTTTTTGCTGCCAAGTAATGTAAATGAATCAGCCAACAAGTATTTATTGAGTGACTGGTATATACCTGTAATCTTTTGAGACCTTGACTTGTTTGGGTTTTAGCTGAGGTTTTCTGATTAGGAGGTAAAAACATCTCCTGGATTATTGATTTTTTTTTCCATTATGTAACCAAGGGACTTTACACTGGGTTGGACCAGTGCAGGAAGCTCTCAAGGCCTTAGGCTGACATCCTGCACTGCGTTGCTTACATTGCTCATGTGGGAGGAGGAGTGAGGTCTGGGAACCTGCATATGAAACCAACTCTCCTTGCCATTAAGAGTTTTTAAAATTTAACTTCATTTAAATAAAATGTTATAGTCCGTTATAGTCCAACCATAATTGTGTGCGTGGGACCCCTGAGACCCAGGGTGAAGTGACTTGCTAAGTGTGTATGGCTGAGTGTGTGACGCCAGAAATCATGTATAGGTCTCCCTACTCTTCACCCCAGCACTCTAGAGTGGCCTGTGAAGTGGAACCTACAGGAATGTCATACCCCCATTTCTGCCGTTATTCATTCACTTGTGTCCACCGGTCACAGGTGTAATGAGTGACTAGTTGATTTTACGGGCGTGCACGATGAACCCGATGTGTTACAGTTCACTCACGTGGGTCTCGTCCCAGAGGAGTGGGAATCTACTCAGGATAAGGTCCGAGAACCCAGAGCATCTGGCATGGGGGGTTTAACTGGGCTCTGAGCACTCTACACCACTATACCTGAAGGTTCCTGTCTCCCTGTGTCCTGCTTATCCTTGAGAAGGGTTGACGCAGTGGCTTCTCCCTTCTGGACCCTGTCCTGGCTTGGCTTCCAGGTCCTCACTTGCTCCCAGATCTCCCTCTTGTCTCTGGCCAGTCTTTCCCGCCTCTTTTACCAGTTCTTCCTCTTCTTCCTCTGACTTTCAAATCAGTGGCTCTCAACCCTGATGCACCTAGAGTTTTTAAAAACCTATCCTCCCTAGGCCCCACTCTCAGAAATAGTGATTCCAGTCTTCAGGTGACTGTGATGTGCTTCTCTAAAGGCTGGAGTGCCCAGCCCTCTTCTCTCTGTAGCCTCTTTCCAAGGCTGTCAATACCAGTCACATGCTGGTGACAGCCAAATTTATACCCCCCCCCCCACTCCCCACCCCACCTTATCTACCCAGGCATTAGCTTAACAAACCACTGCCAAAGGTGGATTTTTCCCCTTCCATTCACAGTTATCTTAATAAATGTGACTCGGTTTATCCCATTTCCGTATTCTCCTGGCCATTAGCCAGTGCTGTCAGTTCTTTTTCTGGGTATGTCCCAGGTCCCTTCTGTGACCTTTCTGCTGTCGCCCTTGAAGCCACTGTCATCTCACCCCTGGACTGCTGTAACATCTCCCTGCCTCCATTCTTGCTTCTTTGCCGTCTTGTTTTGACCCAGCAGCCTGGCTGGTCTTTCTTTGAAATTCAGTTGGGCTGTTCTGCTGCTGTTGCTTCCCGTTGTTCTGCAAAGCCCTGTGACTGGGCCCTTGGCCCTCTCTCCCGCCAGCCTTTTGCCACCCTCTCCCTCACCCCTGCAGTGGCCACACTGGTGCTTTCAGACCCGGAAACACTCCAGACTTGCTGTGCAAGTCTGAACACTCCATGACCTTGGCTTATCTGCTCCCTCAGCACAGATGTGTCCTCCTCAGAGAAGACCTTCTTAGACCACCCCTTCTGTGCTGTTCCCCCTCCCACTTCTATTGCTTTTCTTCCCCCCCCACCTTCCTAGCTCTCATCATTCTTTGTAATACTTTTGCTTGTGTAGTGATAACCAGTAGTAATAATAATGATTCACATCTATTGAGTGCTTATTGTTTGCCAGGGTTATGCTAAGTGCCTTACTTTATGAGTGCCCCAGGACATAGACCCTAGATTTGAATACATATTCAAATATATTCCTTTTTTATTTAAATGATTTTTTTGAATATATTACTATTATTTCATCCAAATCTAATTGGCCATTTAATACTTAATTGTATGTTTCACAAACTTAGTTTTCATAGAAACAATGCTTCTTTGGGCCGACCCTGTGGCTCACTTGGGAGAGTGCAGCGCTGGGAGCGCCGAGGCCGCAGGTTCGGATCCTATATAGGTATGGCGGGTGCGCTCACCAAGCTGAGGGTTACAATCCCCTTACCGGTAAAAAAAAAAAAAAAAAGAAAAGGAACAATGCTTCTTTTACTATTCCTGAAATAATAAACACAATCATGTAATTACATTAATGAGCAAAGGGGCATAAACAGGATTGGGAACATGCAAATGACTGGTGGTAGAGAAAGAGCTCAGTTCACAGGAGCCCAAATTCCAGGCACATGAGACAGTGGTCTGCTTGCTGGTGGTGTCAGCAGGTGTGGGCATCGGGCTGTGGGCTTTGCGTGGCAAGTACAGGCTCAGTGGGGGACTCAGAAAAGCAGGGGTTAGTTAGGAAGGCTTCACCTCTATCTCTGCCATCGCTCTTTCATGCCACGTAGTATTTGTAACTTTAGAACCCACACCTTTACCTACCATGTTATGCTTATTTTACCAACTGTCTCCCCTCTGGATGGTGAGTGCTTTAAAGGAAGAGATCATGTTAGCATGTTCCCCCTTCTGTTCAGAGGGTGGAGCCCAGTATCTCCCAGGTAGGCTGATTGAAGGTGGGCCCTACTGCCTTCTCTGTATTTCCATGCACTCTTGGTTGACCTCTAACCCAAACAAGGAGCCTCCTTAACGTGAGGCATCATCTTCCAAGCTCTCTTGTTGGAGGGGTGCAAGGATGATGATTAAACGTGAAGAGCCTTATTCAAAGTCTTTCCCACTGGGAGTTTTATTTACAGTGGGTGTTTGTGTGTAATTAAATCATGCATAGCAACATCCTAGTTTTCATTCTCCTCCTCTGACCACTCATCTCTGGCTTTTTGTTTTTCTTTTTGGCTAAGTCCCTTTTAAATATGGACATTTGTCAGTGTTGTGTCTTGGAGTCTCCTCTCTCTTACACCTTCTTTGCTTCAGCTGTTGCCTCTTTGCGGGTGATTTCTACGAATCTCTCTCCTTGGATTGGTTACCAGAATCTCACAGAAACTGAATATGTGCTTGTCATCTTTACATTGGCTTTTGTTACCACCTGCTCGACTTCCATAGAGGCCCATGTGTGGACATGCAGTTGGTGCTCAGAAATGATGCTTTTCATTCTCAAAGGCATCTTCTCCCTCTCTCCTAAATTTATGGATAGGAAATTTGCATTGCAGCCCCGCTTCTGAAACCAGTTATTGCTGTCACCATGAGAAAGTCATAGAACCTCTCTATCTCAGTGATCAAGTTTGGATGTGTTGTCTCCACCAAAACTCATGGAAATCTGATCTCCAATGTGACAGTGCTGGAAGCTGTTTGAGTCATGGGGATGGATCCCTCATGAATGGATTCATGCTCTTCCTGGGGGAGGGGGGATTAATGAGTGAGTTCTCGCTCTATTAGTTCTCACAAGAGCTTGTTGTTTAAAAAGACCCTGGCACCTCCTCTCTCTGTCTTGCTTTCTCTCACCATGTAATCTGCTTGTGCCCGCCAGCTGCCTGCCACTTTCTGCTGTGAGTAGAAGCAGCCTGAGGCCCGTGCCAGATGCAGCCCTCCCAGAATTGTAAGCCTAATAAAACTGTGTTCTTTATAAATTACCCAGTCTCAGGTAATTGTGTTATAGCAACACAAAATGGGCTAATACACTGTTTCCCTTTTTGTGGGTCTAAAAAAATTTCTGTCACTTGTGGGTGATGACATGGCATTGAGAGATAGAGTCCATTTCTGATTTTCAGGGTGAGGAAGCCCGCACGCTTGTTATTATTTTAGAGACCTGTGGTGCCTACCCCATTCTTCAGCTCATGGTGGCTGGCCTTTGGTGAACAGAAATAGCCTTTAAAAGAAGTTAGGTTTTCCCGCAGATATGTACATCAACTATGTTACAATAAACAGATAAATGCTTTATAATACAAAAAAAATATTCTGAAGCATGTGCTTTACAATAGTAAATTTACTTTCAAGTCCCCTCTTCCCCACAAAAAAACAGAAGTTAGGTTTTAAAAATGATAATATTTCTTTCTGGTCACAAAAGTATGCTGATTTTAGATAATTTGGTAAATAAAAGCAAAGAGTTGACTTACTTAGCAATCACCATTCACTTTTTGTGAGATTTTTCTAGTGGTTTTTTCCCGTAACAAATATATTACGTACCTGGGAACATACGCTTTTTAAATTGATATTATATGTTGACCATTTCTCCCAGCATTAAAATTCTTGAAGAACACATTTTTTTACTGTTGCTTAATAATCCATCATTTGTATCTAATCATTTGTCTATTATTAGGAATCTAGGCTATTTTTAATTCTTCCTCTTATATCACCTGGGTGAGCATCCTCCTACATAAGTATTTGTCCACCCAAGTCTTGATTTCCTTAAGGTGTATTTCTAGAAATTGATTTACTAGGCTTGAAGACGTGACTGTTTTTAAGCCTCTTTGAACTGCAGTATTACTAAGTCTTAGGTTAAATATCCCCTTAAATTAATGCAGTAAAAATAGCTTATTCCTGGTTAGCTTATATTGAGTTATGAAGTTAGTAAGAAAACCTGATGAATAAATGTTGAGTGAGTGAATGAATGGAATATTATTCTGTGAGGTGGTAACATTTAATCAACTTCCTGGTATTTTCCTCCCCTGAGAACATTCATTGGAGATTTAGATATTGGATTAGTCTGTTTTCTGTTGCTTATAACAGAATATCTGAAACTGGGTAATTTATAAAAAATTAAATTTATTTCTTAACAATTTCGGAGGCTAGGCAGTCCACGGACCAGGGGGTGTGTCTCGTGAGGGCCTTCTTCTGGGTGGGAACTCTCTACAGGGTCCTGTGGCAACACAGGCAATCACATAGCAAGGATGGCAAGAGCTCGTTCATGTGCTCACTTTATAAAGCCACCCATCCATGCCCATGACAACCCTTTAAACTACCAACCCATTACTCCATGAATGTATCAATCCATTCATGAGTACACAATCATCATGATTCAGTCACCTCTCAAAGGCCCCACATTTCCACTCTGTCATAGTCTAATTTCCCACCCTCTTAACACTGTTACAATGGGTATCAAGCTTTCATGAATTTTGGGGAGACATTCAGTCCACAGCAGATATTCTTGGATACTTCACTCTTTGGATTCAGAATTCTCTTTTTTGGGTTTTATCTCTAATTTCTGCTGGATGGTTTGTAGATAATGGTGGTTAATGATGACTAAAAATGACATCCGTTGAGCATTTATTATGCTCCATGCACTTTTAGTTCTTCCAGTAGCCCTCATGTGAAGACTGTTCTCCCCATTTTAAAAACAAGGAAGCTGATGTTCAGAGGGGTTCTCCATTGTCTGCCCAAGACCCCACAAGAAGCAGGGTCTGAGCCCAGCTGGACCAAGCTCCTTCTCCTCGGCAATATGACATCTCCATGTGCAGCCGACACCTTTCCTTTCTTACTATCTTCTGGTTTGAAAAGATCTTATGTGCTTTTGAGGTACTTAAAATGGACAGAATTTCACCTCTCCTGAGCTCTGATTTGTGATTTTCTCATCTTTAACCAAATTGTTTCACTTACAGACATCAAGCCAGGCAGTACTTATAAGCAGTTTGCCCGAAAACACCAAACGTGGTCTTTAAGAAGTCTGAACATGTCCTAAGGATTTTCTTATAAGACAGGTGAGGAAGGGTGTCTTACCATTTTCTAAGTCTGTGCAGGTTGTTATCCATTAGTGAATGTCTGGAAATGACAATAGGTAATAGTCGTGAAGGAGACATCAGGTTTGCGTGAATATGGCAAATCATTGCGAGAAATATGTTTTTTAATTCAAAGTGTTATCATGGGATGAACTTCTTAAACTTTACCAAGGGTGGCTTCCTGGGAGAGAATGGTAATGCATGTTTTCTATAGAAGTTTAACTAGAATTGAGAGATGCAACTAATCCCTGTGGATTAGGTAATGTCTCTTTGAGGTTGGGGTAACTTCTGTTTATAGTGAAGGTTTTCTTCTGCTTATTGGTTCTTAGGGGGGAAAAGAAGTTGAAGACCCAACAGTCCTGTGTTGTTAGAAGGCCTTGTTCTCATCATCTACCAAATAAATGTGTGACCTTAGGCAAATCACTGATAATTGCTTTGGGACTTGGTTTTATTCTGTGGCAATTAGCATTAAACATTCTATGATTGTCTGAAGTGTTTTGAAAGTTTTTTACTCTCTAGTCAAAGATATCCCTTGATGAAGTTTTTTTATTGTGTTTTTGTTTTAACGCAGTTTCTTAAGTTGAGTTTTCCTGTGTTGTATAATAGGAATAAAATGAGTATGGACTTTTAATTTCTGTTTTTTAAAAATTGTAGTGTTTGCTTTTTTTTTTTAGTTTTATTTTATTTTGTCAATATACAATGTGGTTCATTATTGTAGCCCATTACCGAAACCTCCCTCCCCCCTTCCTCTCCCGCCTCCCTCCCAACAAACTCCTTTCTGTTAGCTTATTGTATCAACTTCAAGGAATTGTAATTGTTGTGTCTTCTTCCCTCCCCCACCCAGGTTGTTTGTGTATTTATTTATTTTTAGCTCCCACGAATAAGTGAGAACATGTGATATTTCTCTTTCTGTGCCTGATTTGTTTCACTTAATATAATTCTCTCTAGTCCATCCATGTTGCTGCAAATGGCAGTATTTCATTCTTTTTTATAGCAGAGTAGTATTCCATTGTGTAGATATTCCATATTTTCCATATCCATTCATCTGATGATGGACATTTGGGCTGGTTCCAACTCTTAGCTATTGTAAAGAGTGCTGCAATGAACATTGGAGAACAGGTATACCTTCGACTTGATGATTTCCATTCCTCTGGGTATATTCCCAACAGTGGAATAGCTGGGTCATATGGTAGATCTATCTGCAATTGTTTGAGGAACCTCCATACCATTTTCCGTAGAGGCTGCACCATTTTGCAGTCCCACCAACAATGTATGAGAGTTCCTTTTTCTCCACAACCTTGCCAGCATTTATCGTTCAGAGTCTTTTGGATTTTAGCCATCCTAACTGAGGTGAGATGGCATCTCAGTGTGGTTTTGATTTGCATTTCCTGAATGCTGAGTGATGTTGAGCATTTTTTCATGTGTCTGTTGGCCATTTGTATATCTTCCTTTGAAAAATGCCTATTTAGCTCTTTTGCCCGTTTTTTAATTGGGTTACTTGTTTTTTTTGTTGTAAAGTTGTTTGAGTTCCTTGTATATTCTGGATATTAATCCTTTGTCAGATGTATATTTTGCAAATATTTTCTCCCACTCTGTTGGTTGTCTTTTAACTCCATTAATTGTTTCTTTTGTTGTGCAGAAGCTTTATAGTTTGATATAATCCCATTTGTTTATTTTTCCTTTGGCTGCCCATGCTTTTGGGGTCGTATTCATGAAGTCTGTGTCCAGTCCTACTTCCTGAAGTGTTTCTCCTATGTTTTCTTTAAGAAGTTTTATTGTTTCAGAGTGTATATTTAATTCTTTAATCCATTTTGAGTTGATTTTAGTATATGGTGAGAGGTATGGATCTAGTTTCATTTTCCTGCATATTGATATCCAGTTCTCTCAGCACCATTTGCTGAAGAGGCAGTGTCTTCCCCATTGTATAGGCTTGGTGCCTTTGTCAAAGATCAGATGGCTGTAGGTGTGTGGGTTGATTTCTGGATTCTCTATTCTATTCCATTGATCAGTATGTCGGTTTTTATGCCAGTTCCATGCTGTTTTGGTTATTATAGCTTTGTAGTATAGTTTAAAGTCAGGTAGTGTTATGCCTCTAGCTTAATTTTTTTTGCTCAGCATTGCTTTGGCTATGCGTGGTCTTTTGTTATTCCATATAAATGTCTGGATAGTTCTTTCCATTTCTGAGAAAAATGTCTTTGGAATTTTGATGGGGATTGCATTGAATTTGTATATCACTTTGGGTAGTATGGACATTTTCACTATGTTGATTCTTCCAATCCAAGAGCATGGGATATCTTTCCATCTTCTTGTGTCCTCTTGTGGTTTGTAGTTCTCATTACAGAGATTTTTCACATCCTTGGTTAACTCAATTCCTAAGTATTTTATTTTTTTGGTGGCTATTATAAATGGGCAAGTTTTCTTGATTTCTCTGTAGTGTTTGCTTTTTCAAATAAAAGTACCATTAAATTGCTTTCAGGTGCTAATTCCAGGAGAAATCTTAAAGAATTCTCAAACTGAACATCAGAGAAATATTATCCCAACTCTCTAAGCATGTTTTATTTTATTTATTTATTTTTTTAAAAAGATGACCGGTAAGGGGATGTTAACCCTTGACTTGGTGCTGTCAGCACCATGCTCTTCGAAGTGAGCTAACTGGCCATCCCTATATAGGGATCTGAACCCATGGCCTTGGTGTTCTCAGCACTGCACTCTCACAAGTGAGCCATGGGCCGGCCCTCTAAGCATGTTTTATATCACCTAGGACTTTTGTGGTTAAGATTTAGATATGTGCAAGGCTTAAATTCTAGAAGATTATGAATTATTGAAAATCATTTCTATATTCTTGATTAAATCCCATGAAGACAGAACCCATGTCCGCTTGAGTGGGCCAGTGTCTTTAGCCCAGTGTTTTGCATTAAATAGGCACTTAATAAATGCTTCTCAAATCAGACAAAGTGCAGAGACACATGTTTTTAAATTAAAAATGTGTTTCTCCTTCCTTATCTTTTTTATAAAAAACAAAACAAAATTTAAAACCCACATGTAGAATAGAATGATCATTTTGTTTGTTGCTACCTTTGAAAGATTGCCTTCATCCTAATTAAAATTGCAAGGGAAACAAATAGAGACACCACAATATGCACTAAACCTGTACAAATTAAATGTATAAATAGCACATAGGGCTGACCTTCTGAAGGGGGTGGGGGTCAGTAGTTTTATAAGGTGGTGACCTAAGAGAAAGCATAAGGGTGTGTGGGTGTGTGTGTGTGTGTGTGTGTGTGTGTGTGTGTGTGTGTGTGTGTGTGTTTTGGGGGAAGGGTTCCCGATGGGACAATGAGGAGGTGTGTTCTCACCCAGACTTGTGTGTGGTGGGGCAGAGTTGAATGAAGGGAGGAAAGATAAATTACGAGAGTGGGTGGAGATCATACCGTGGATGGGAAGGGGATCTGATTGCCAGGGAAAACTTTTTATCATCATTTGCTAACAAAAATAATACCAAAATGTATACATTGCAATGTACTTATAAGTAGATGCTATGAATTTCTCTCATGTAAATGCCCAAATAGGCATGTATCCTTTCTGCTATTCCCAAGACCTGGAGAGAATTTGTTGACAGGTAAGAACCTAAGCAAGCCCTGGAATTGTGTCTTCCCTCCTCTCTTGCTCACTCCTCAGGTGAGTGGACTCATCCTTTGGCCCATGTTTCACCACTTTTAGCTGACACAGATGTCTGTAAGACCAGAGGTGACTGTGCTGGCTGCATAGTCACTTTCTACACATTAGCCACACATGGTCATGATGCCTCCACCCAGGCGTGGGCTTGGGTGCCAGACTCTGGGGGGCATTGAGGGTGCCTATCTGGGGTAGGTGATCAAAGGCAGCCACATGCCAGGGTGCCTGACAGCACCAGGAGCCTTGACGCAGTATCTGGTGAGCTGGGCAGCCAGGTCCTCATGCCAGGAGGCAGATGCAACATCATGGCCTCTAGCTTACTGTCCCCTGCCCTCTTTCATTCTTTCTCATCAAACCAGATTCAATGCTGAGTAACTTTTTTTTCTTTTTCTTTTTAATAAAGAAGAAAAGTGCTTGGCAAGCAGTTCTGTACAGATTGACCATTTTTCTTTTCATGTTAATTCAGCATGTCTAAGACAAAGCTGGAACAGACTCAGGTGGGTGGAAAATTGACATGACAG
The DNA here is from genome assembly GCF_027409185.1 of Cynocephalus volans. NCBI lineage: Eukaryota > Metazoa > Chordata > Mammalia > Dermoptera > Cynocephalidae > Cynocephalus > Cynocephalus volans. The sequence continues at coordinate 53,144,935 of NC_084470.1, forward strand.
CTCAGCTCACACCCCATCCACTTCTCCCTGGTGATGGGCTCAGGCTACTGAGGTTCAGCTGAGTTTTGACAGGAGTGGAATCGGGGCCCTTTGAGCTCCTGGTTTATCTGCGTTTTGAAGTCTACAGCATCTGCCATGTGCCCTGCTGGTCATAGGAGTGAGATTTCCCATGCAGCCCTCCTGGGCTGGCAGGAGGCAAACTCAGAACTGTGCAAGCTGTGCAGTGATGCCACAGCACATTGGAACTCTTTTTCTTTCTTCCTTCTCAGAGGTAGGGCTGATTGTAATGAGAACTGCATCGAGGCTGGGATGCACTTGGCCTCTGTAGTGCTCTCTGTTTTTGGATGTGTTCTATGAAAGCCAGGCTCTGTTCCTCACACCTTCCCCCTGGAGGTGGGGTGGGCGCCTGCTTCTCCTGTGCCTGAAATGAGGAGGAGATGATTTGGGAGGGAGTAGTTGACAGCAAGCTGTTCCTTAGCAGCCTGCCTTCTGCCATGGGTGGCAGTGGCAACGTTTTAAGAAATAAGGCTCAGAAAGAGAACTCCGCAGAAGCATCCTGTTCAGTTAATTTTCTGAAGTGAGTGGTGGGAAGGCCTGATGGTAAGTCTGTATTCCACATGAGCCCCACATCCCCCTCAAGAACTGAAGGGTAGGAAGTCCCTTTGGGGTCTTCTTCTCTTCTATCTGAGGCTTCCTGGCTGCCCTGGCATGCAGGGAAAAGGCCGGCAGGGGGGAATGCTCTGGAGTCCGGGAGCACGCCTGGGGTGGGGGGCACTGAATGGTTCTGCTAACAGGAGGGATGGGCACAGGGGCGTGTCAGCACACCTGACCTGCTTGTTCAGACGTCCACACGAGGGCCCAGGTGTGGCCAGCACTGCTCACCTGTGGGGTATGGAGGAAGGTAGCATCTGGCAAGGTCTGTGAGGTCTGAGACATTTTGGGGCAAACTCACGACAGCACCATTTGTCCTTTAACCCTCAGTTGTTAGTATTCACTCATATTTTAAATGCATTAAATAGATTTAAATATTCATATACTCACACAACTAATAATTAGAAACTTAGAAATTTTTAAAAATTCTTTTAAACATTTGAATTTGATGACACATGTATTTAATTAGATTCCCCTTTACATCGCAGACCAAATCTCTATTAGATCCTCTTTAATGCTTTCAAAAGAGTGTATAGTCTTACAGCAGTGATCACAAAACTCCTGGTACTTATGCTTAAGTGTTGGTACTGTGGGTTTGATTCATTTCTTTGTAATTTTTGAACCTGTTTTATATTTTTCCAGGGATCTAGTAATCTTAACAGAGATGAAAGAAATTACTATCTCAGAGTAGCTATATTAGTTTCCTAGGGCTTCCATAAAAAATTACCACAAATTTGGTGGCTTCAAACAGGAATTTATTCTTTCACATTTCTGAAGGCCAGACGTCCAAAATCAGGGTCTCAGCATGGTTGGTCCTCCTGGACCCTCTGAGGGAGAACCCATTCCATGCCCCTTGCAGTTCCTGGGGCTGCTGGCGATCCTTGGCTAGTGGACGCATCAGTCCAGTCTCCGCCTCTGTCTTTACATTGCCTTCTCCTCTGTCTTTTCCCCTTCTTTCCTCCTATAAGGATGCTTATCATTGGATTTAGGGCGCCCCTTAATCCAGGATGATGTCATCCAGAGAACTTTAACTTAATGACACCTGCAAAAAGACCCTTTTCACACATTTACAGCTTCTGGGTAGACATATCTTTTGTGGGGCCACCTTCAACCTGGTGCCTTTTCCTGAAATGACAAATTCTGTACATTTGGTTACTGTGACATAATCCATTGTTGCATTCTAATGACCCATTCACCTGGGATATTTGAAAACACATTCAAGGTTTGTGAGTGTCTTGCTGTTATAATTAGCAGGGTCATATTGGACTTTTATCTTCCAAGAATTTGGGGCCCCAGTGTGGGCAGTCAGCTCTCCTCTGGAGCCTCTGGCTAGTTCGTCGTCTTGTGCCCTGGGTCTGATCCTCCAGCTACATGGGTGTACTTTGTGCCACAATGTCAGGCCTTTCTGTTCTAAACACCAGCCTCCTCATTCCTTATCTGGCTGGCTTATTCATAGCCATCCTACTTACAGACGTATTTGTACAGTGCTTTATAAAAGGTATTAGTGGCAGGAACAGAGCAGTCATACACACCCACCTCTCCTGCTTCCTAAAATGGATTAAAAATAACTTCCTATCGTATTCTCTGTTCCTTTATGTATCAGTTGCCTTATTCACCTGGTTAGACGTTCATTGTGAATTCATTGCATAGCCTTCAGAGACTCAGCGTGTTCCCTTTAATCATCATTAACTGTATTCTCTTTTTGATGTTCAAATTGTTACAATTTTGCCCATAGTGGTCCTTTTAAGCTGGCTCCCACAGCCCACTACTACCCCAGACTTTTTGGAGTGATCTTTGCCTTCCTGAGCCCTGTCGTTGCAGGCCTGTCTTGATGTTTCCCAGCCCCAAGATGTGGAAGCAGCATCACCCCAAGGAGCCGTGTTCAGATCTAACCCAAATCTGGGCACCAGAATGTTGTGCTGGTGATGGGTGGGGGCATGTCCTTGTTGGGCCACTTTTGTGACAGCTGGAAATAGTATTTCTTTTTAATATCATGAAGTCACATTGGTATTTAAAATTTAACTCTTACTTTCCTGATTTTTATTTTGTTCTTTAAAAAAAAGTTTCAATTAGTTTTCTCTGTGACATGCTAATTTGTTTTTTATCTCCTTTAATTGTACCTTTTCTTTTTTTTTCTTTCATATTTCATTTGCAAATAATCCTTAGATGTTTCCTCAGTCACATTGATGAAGTGGAAAAGGCTTAGGAGGTAGACCGTCCCTGGTTTATATCCATATACTCTTGGTATTTGCTGTGTGATTCTGGGCAAGTGACTTAAACTGTCTGAGCCCCTTTTTCTTGTCTGTACAATGGGGGAGTAATTAGGTTGCAGAGGTCTGAAGATTAAGTGAGATATAAAGTACTGAATGACTAGTGTGCAGACAGCACTTCCTTTAATAGTGTGGTTGAAGATGCGGGTGACTGGGAGGTGGCCGCCTACGTGACAGTGAGGCTTCTCTGAGGCTGCTCCTGTACCTGTTCCTGACTCTCCCTGGGTGGGCAGTGATGGGGGCAGTGTAGGATCATAGTTGGGAGGAGGTTGCTTTTTCAGCTGCAGTGAGCTTGGGCCAAGGGACGGCTGTAACCGTTAGGGCTGTTGGGACTATTGGTGTAAAGGAAAGTGGATTTGAAGCCAAATAGACCTGGATTTTACTCTTGGAACTATCTCTGCAGAGCTATAGATGGATTCCTTTATCCTTCTGAGCCTATAAAAGAGTTTGGATATAGACTTTCACTTTTTTAAAATAATCTATACCATATACTGTAAAATAGACATTCACTCTGAAACTGCTAGAGGCCCATAAAATTCACGCATAAGTGAGTGATGCTGTTTCCTTTGTGCTTATTTTTACACTCTGTTTTGTTTCTTTCCCATTGTCTTAAAAAGTAAATTGGATACGTGCAGTGTTTGGACTTGATGTGAGTTGTGTTCAGTAATCCGTTATTGTTTAGAAGTGGTCTCTCTGCCCCCTCTCCCACCCCAACCTGTCACTCCTCATCACTGTGAACTCAATGCCTTTGGATTAATCATGCTGAGAAAAGCTTATTAATGGCGTTTCTACCTCATTTACCTAATTATAGCTTAGACATTTGTACTCTTCTTAATTGCTCATACTAGCTTATTTCCTTTTTTTTTTTTTTTTTTTGCAGCTGGCCAGTACATTATTTCATTTTTTAAAGAAGTAGAGTGATGAAGAGGATCACAACTAACATTTACTGCAAACTCATTTTGTCCCAGACTCCATGCCAAGTGCTCTGCATCCCCAATTAAGGCCTCACCCCATCTCTGTGACATGTACCGTAATTATCCCCCTTTAGCAGATGAGACTGCTGTGTCTAACAAGTTCACAGAGATGGTGAATGAGAAGCCTGCACCAAACCTTAGGCCATTTGACTCAAAAGCCCATGCTCTTAACTATGAAATTACACTGCCATCCACCCATCCATCAGTCCATAGGTTCATCTATCCATTTTTTTCATGGGTGATGAGGAATGAATAAAGTCTTAAAGAAACTCATAGTGCTATAAAGTAAATGTGCCAAGCCTTTGTTTAAGGGGTTTGTGTCCTCATTTAACTTTCATTTGATGCTTTAAAGAGTTTGCATTTTCTATTCCTTTATTAAATCTTCATTTCGCAGATTCATATCGGACCTTCCCCCCGGACATATTGGATTGAACCTGTTGAACATGCTGATTTTTGAGGAGTCTGTTAACTGCTGATTTGTTTATTTATGAGGCCTGGAATTTTTTTTTTTTTTTTTTTTTAAAGAAATACCTTAAGGAACTTTAAAGAAATGAAGCCTCGGGACACCAGCCTCAGCTCACTTGTCTGGAGGAAGGACATCTGAGAGGGCTGCTCGGTGGTTTGCTGTGGGGCTGTTGAGAGGCACCATTATTGCCAGAGAAAGAGGCACAGTAAAAGACCAAAGGCAGAGATGAGACATGAATGGATACCAGGGGCAGTTATGGGAGGAATTAAAACCATTGTCTGCTGACTTTAAGTAGTCAGATGTCCTAGAAAGCTTATAATGTATGTCTAAGTTGGGGTCAGGGAGAGGGATTAAAGTAAGTGAGGGAGGCTATGGGCTCTGATCTCTACATGGACCAGGAAGAATTTGGAGCTGGGTTGGGAATGCCTTGGAGGAAGAAGAGATGCCAGAGGGGCACAGGTCTTCCAGGGTGTAGGTGACAGCCAGGGGACAACATGGTGCCATTCCCTTGTCCCCTGCATATTCTGAACTTTTCTAAAAACGTATTAACAATGTTAATCAAGATTCACCACCACCATCACTCCTCTGCCCCACATGTGGATGGTTTCCTTTGGCTGCTTGTGGTTGGGCCCCCTGCCTTTAACTTCCCTTTCTCCCTTCTGGGACTTGAGGAGGCTCTGCTATTTGATAGTGCTAAAGGGGCAGGAACCCCGCAGTTGATAGGGGAACGGGACCTGCTGTCACAGTGTAAAGGCTGGGCCAGATGGGCAAGTGGGAGGTTCTGGTTGTAGCAGCCTGGCATGGCCCCGAATGAGGAGAGGGTGCTCCAGAGGTGGAGAGACTGCTGGAACAGAGGCAGGGGAGAGGAGGCCAACTTTGGGGACCTTACAACCCAACATCACAGGCTTCTCCTCTTCCAGTGATTTAGAAAGGTTGAGTTAGATTTGTGCAAAATATGGACTCTGCCCAGGATTCTATATATAGAATGTGTGTCTGTATCATTTTCCTCTTAATTTTCTATTATATGTACACAGAGACAGACATAGAGATATTTATACATATGTACACTACACACATATGCGCTGCTCTTGACACCAGTGGCAACTTGTAGTACCTGGCCAACAGATCAGTGAAGTAAGTATTGTCATGTGCTTCATAATGACGTTTCAGTCGGCGACGGACCACATATACGATGGTGGTCCCATAAGATTATAATGGCTGTACCACATAACTAGGTGTGTAGCAGGCTGTAGCATCTAGGTTTGTGTAAGTGTACTCTATGATGTTCACACAATGACAAAATTGCCTATTGCGTTTCTCAGGACATATCCCCATCATTAAATGACACATGACTGGTGTTTTGGTTTAGGGCAGGGTTCTCAGCTGGGCGATTTTACATCCGGGGGATATTCAGCAATGTCTGGAGACGTTTTTGGTTGTCATATCTGGGGGATAGAGGGTGGGGATGCTGGCATATAGTGAGTGTAGGGGCCAGGGATGTGGCTGAGCATCCTGCAGTGCCCAAGACTGCCTTCCACAGCAAAGAATCTAACCCCGAACCTCAGTGCTGATGTTGAGAAGCTTTGCTTTAGGGGATGGAGTTTTACCTATAGTAAGTCTAAAATTTGTCTGATCATCCAGTACCTTGTTTTTATTATAAAAATATCAGACATATCACTTAGAACTAATAAATGCTAACTATTTTTTTTTTGAGGAAAGGAAACATTACAGTTGGACTTAATAAGGATGGTTTCAAAGCCTCATTCCCTCACTCCTTCCCCAGAGGCAACCACCTTCCTTCAGGTGGGCTGTTTCCTTCTGCTGTGCATTTTGACTTTGATACACATGTGAGTGTCCATGAAACAGTGTATTGTACTGCATGAGCCCTTTGTCATGGTGTTCTCTATTTCTGTGTTGCAGGCTGTTTTTCCAGAAGTTTGAGTAAAGGCATGAGCAGAGGATACTACTGTCTCTAAATGAAAATGTTTCCATTTTCTAAGTAATTTTTTCATTTCTTTTAGGTGGTGGTCAAAATTTTTAAGGAAAGATGTTTAACGTTTTAAATCAGGTTGAGGAAAAAACCCAAAAGTAATGGTTTGCAAATTTTAAAAGGTGGTATTTTTTCAAATGCAAAATCTACTTTCTGTAGTGACCCAGACTTGAGCAAATAAGTAAGTCTGTCTTTACATTTGCTAGAGGTGATGATGGTGCTAAGCCCCCTGGTGTCCCACCTGCCTGCACCCTCCTTTCTCCCTGTGTGGCATCTATCAGCCTCTGCTCCCAGCATCCTTGGAAGACATTTCCTCCATCTCTGCATCATATTTCAGAGCTGGCCGGTTTCTGTGGTAACGGTTAGATTGAAAGATGAGCAGCAAGCAGGAGGCAAGGCTTGAGTGAGACGGCCCGGTGGTGGTGTGTGTCCCTGACGTCACCCTCTGGGCGTCTGGATAGGACAATTCTGGCTACTCCCATTCAGGGCTGCTGTCCAGTGCCGCTTTATTAGCAGGGCTGCCAGGGGCTCCAATAGCTCTGCAAATTGCTTTCCTTTCTGCTCCTTGTACTCTGCCTCCTATCCCCCAATAGAATTTTTCTTTTTCACTTCCCCTTTTCTGTTTTTGGCTCCAGATTGTCATTAAGAATGCACATCCTAATTCTGGTGTGTTTTGGGATGCTCTTCTGCCCAGTGTTCTGGAAGGGCAGGGAGGCATGGCAGTGTTTTACTTGACGTTGATGGCGCTGTGAAGTCTGTTCTTTCCTCTGCAAGAATTCTGACTATGCAGAAATTTATCGAAGCGGATTATTATGAACTAGACTGGTATTATGAAGAGTGCTCGGACGGTAATTATGGCCCTTGAAAAATAGAGCGGGGTTGTGTAGGGGCATTGTCTCCCTCTGGGGGAGGTCCTGAAACCTTCTGGGGAGATGGGCAGAAGGGGGGGGCGGTCACCGGAACTAGCACTGCCGGCAGACATGCTTGGTGCTGACATTTTCCATGGCATGGTGGAGGAGATGGCAGGTGGGCAGGGCTCTTTACAGTGGGAGACTCCTTCATGGTGTGTATGGTCGTTTGCTTAGAAGGGGGAGATGGTTTCTGATGTGCTGGGCTTGCAAGTGTGGTGCTTCTGTTGCATTGAATTCTCTCTGGTGTGAGACGTGAGTGTGTTGTTGATGCATGTGTGCGCAAGTGGAAATGTGTTCACTGTGCTCTGTGCTGTGGAAGAGATTAGGAAACTAGAGGCTGGAATAGTATGCTGAGGAGGTGGCTTTTTGAACTGTCAGCAGCAGGCCTGGAAGAATCTGCCCTTTCCTGAGCCCACACCTGGGGACTAGGGGAAGGCTGGCGAAAGGCAGAAGCAGCTTCCCACCTAGCTGGTGATTCAAATGAATTTTGCTTGTTGGAGCCAAGATGGGGGTGGGGAGGTATTGGGAGGGTCAGGGAGAGAGTGTATCTTCTGTCACTATCTTGGTTTATGCAGGGAGGGTGTGGCACATTCCAGAGGAGACTGGGTGGAGGCCGAGTTGTATGGCTGGACAGGTCTCAGGAGGTTTCTAGCATATGGAAAGTAGCACTGAAGTGCATTCTCAGAGAGATCACAGGGGAAGGGGTCTCAGGCTCCTGCGGTGTTGGGCATCAGAATTGTATATTACACGTTAATCTGCTTTCTTTAATTTCTTCTTGAAAATGACCCTTAAATCACATGGCTTTACCATAAAAAGGATGCAATTAATATATGTACTTTGAGGGTCTGTTCTCCAGTGATGATATGTTCCCAGTCCCACAGAGCCATTAATAAGTAAGGTAACTGCTTTTTTAATTGAACTGGGAGATTCAGATTGCTCTAACTGTGACTAGATTTGATTAACCTGAATGATGAAACAGGCTGGGAGATGGCCTAGTTAGTAAGCTGAAGAACTGCACAATTATCTCTTGTCTGCTGATCTTTGCCTTGACTATGAACTACAGGAGAGGAGTCAAGAGGCTTTCTCAGGGGGTGGTATTTAAATGTGCTAAGGAACTTCTGCAATTGAGCACCACTGTCCCCAGCATTAGATGAAGACACTGTCATGTTGGGTCCTTGTGGGTCTTTAAATATCTTGAGTAACGAGGCTGGTGGTCAGCTCCCAGGGTCTTGAGGGGAAAGGATGAATGAATTCTTTTTTCTTTAGGATATATTCATTCTTAAGTTCTCTTCTATTACCTAAGTCCAAGAAGCAATTATAAGGATGCTTCTTTTTGTAAATCATCATTGACCTTTTCTAGTTTCCTTAGTGATTTGTGACTGAACTCTCCCTAACTTTTTAAAGTGAGTGATTAAATACATGCTCAGTGTACCATTGGATTAAGGAGCATTGATTGCAGCAGAGCGCCTGTCACAAGGCCTGTGGATGAATTGGGTGTGGCCATGGCTCTGGTGGATGCCTTCCTAGAAGCGGGGGAGGAAGATTTCTTAATGTCTTGACCCAGTATCTACACTATCCAGTTCTGTTTACACTCTGAAATAAAGCCAGTCACTTGCCATGGTCAATCTGGAGGTTGAAAGGAGGCCTGCTCTTATCTGGGTGTCCATCTGAAAGATTTTCTTACCCAGCAGTTCCTCAGTTGAGTCTTTTGGCCCGGAGACACCCCGATCTCTCCTCTTCCAAGAGCAAAGGAAAATAGAAGAGGAGATGGCTCATCCATCCAAGGGTAAATAAATATTGATTGCTGCTATTGTCTGAATGTGTGTTGAGCATAACTGCCCTTTAACCTTTTCCCGTTTTGGAGAAGGTTGTTGGGACAGAATTTCCTAGGACAACTGGCATTTTCATAGTCCCATTTAAAGATGGTAGCAAAACAGTGAATAAAAGGAACTGAAGCCCAGAAATGATCTGGTTTAGGAAACCTACAGGAGGGAATTTTAAGTATATACTAATTTTCTGGTTACTTGTTTACACATTTCTAACTAGTTGGGTTCTTTCCTGGCTTCAGGCAGGTTAGTCTGGAAAAGAAATTTGTTCCTGTTTATATTTAGCTTTTAAATCACAAATCAGTAGACACACAGCATTGCTTTGTCTCTCTTATCATTTGGCATTTTGAATCCTTGAGAGAAACTTCTAGGGAACTTTTGATACTAGTAACAAAAGGTGAGTCAAATGTTTTGAAAAAGATGCAAAATCATCATTTGTGTCAGAGTTATTGACTCACACTTAAATTGCAGCGTTAGCACTGAAAATAATGTCTGTGGATGGGAATATAGATTGCAGGCCAATCAGGGCCCTCTCTTTAAAAGTCAGAATTAAGAGATGGCTGCTGTTCCTTTCATGTTTGAGGTTAGGAGAGCTTTATTCAGTGTTGAATCACTGTATTCTTCCCCATATCAGTTTTAGTTGTGATGGTCTTATACACATCTCTGTCCACCCCTTCTCCCCCCCACCCCCCATACCGCCATACAGTAAGAACTAGAGGATATAACAAGAAGCATGGGAGAGGGGCTTATAATAAGAAGAAATTGAAGGAGTTTATTGCTCATTACTTTACAGTAATTTTTAGAGATTTGAAGTAGCCTGCAATCAGCCTAATCTAGGAGTAGCCATCACAGAATTTGCGCATATGTACTCGGTGTTTAGTTTAAACTCTGGTGTTAAACAGGGTCATAGTTACCTAGATAGGATGTGTCCCATCTCTAATGCAAAACCTCTAAAACCTGGCAATCATTGAAAATCACCCACTTATTAAAAAAGCAGATTCTCAGGCTTACTTCAGACCAGGAGAGGCCCTCAGAAACCTAAGTTTTTAGCACATGCTTTGGGGGGTTGTTTATTTTACGTGTGTTTGGGAAACTGTGCCAATGTCAGTGGAGAGCACCCCAGGCAGGGGGGTTTGGAAAGTAATTCTTTAGGGCAGTCTCAGAACCTTATGTTGTTTCTTGGCTACACTGGTCATTTAAAAAAAAGTGTGCTCATAAAGCATGTGAGGCCTTTTTAATTTTCAAAAAGGCTTGAGTTCGAGTGTATGTCTTTAAGTTAAAGAAACAGAATGCCTTTTGGGAATGATTCTAGAAACAGGTAGAACGGCACAAAGAGCACAGGCCTCTGGGGTCCGCATTTGAGTCCTGTTTTGCACTTTGTGTGGCTGTGTGTTTGGGCACATGCTGGGATCTCTGTGAACCCAGATTCCCCATCTGGAAAATGGGAACAACCACACTGACTGGAGCCTTTGTGAAGAGTGTGAACAAAGTAAAAGCCCTTTGTAAGCGAAGAAGAGCCAGGCCAGTGCTTACTTTTGTTTCCTTATAACTAGTACTAGTTATGAAGTTCTTTTAAAAAAATCCCTTTGGAAAGATGAATGGTGTTTTGAACAAGATGCAGTTGTTTTGACCACCTGTTTCTGGCAGCAGTTTCTTTTGTTATCAGACTTGTTCTGCATCACCCCCCACTTTGCAGTATCATAGATTTGAATGTCAGGGCAGGAGGTGGTCTGGTTCATACTGACTTTATAAGTGATGGAACTCAGATAGAGGTCACAGAGGTTGTTCTTATAGCTTGTTAACTCCATAATGAAAATCCATGACAATATGCAAGCAGTCATGTGGGCTGTGTTATTCACTTGATTTCAGTGACCTCTAAAATGTCACCCCAAGATGGGATGGCTGGTTCATGAGTGAAGTTTTGTTAGAGGTATTTTAAGCATTAATTGGAAACGTAGGTTCGTGAGATGATTTTTCTAATTTTCCTGTACTGTTTCCCTAAGTGTCAATGCAAACAGACCCTGTTTCTTTGTCTTATGTTTGTGTGATGCACCCTTGAAGGCAGAGGCTGACTTCTCTCTTTTCAGACACAGCACTCGCATGAATGGCTGTTAAGGTGATTTTAAAAAACAAAAAAGAAATGACACGTAAATAGCTTTATAATGTAACTGTTTTAGACAAGCATAAGTTTTTATTACCAGCTTCAGTAGAGAGAATGTCCTCCCTTAGACATGGAAACTGAGGACTAGAGCATTGACGAGAAGGCCAAAGCAAGCCCAAATCCTAGATTTTTGGAGCTTCATGGTTCTCTTATTTATTGATTTACTGATTTTTTGATTGATTGTCATGTCCCCAAGGACCTTGCTTAGGCCATATTTATATATGTAGGGGAGGAAAAACTTTATCTTTCTGCACTTTTAGGTTCAGTAGCTGAGGCCCTGTGAATTAAACTGATAAAAGACAGACGATCAAGAGAAAAAAACAGTTTTAATTACGTACATTATGTACGTAAGCACAAGCAATCACTCAAAGAGGTAGTAATAATTTGGAGGCTTTTATACCATCCCAAAGGGTGGCAAAATGTGGAAAAGAGGTGAGACAAAGGAAAAGGGGCTTTGGGCATTTGTGGGGGAGTAAGTTATGGGAAGGTGTCTAGGAAATGTATGGTAAGCAAAGGTTGTTTAGTTAGGTTTGTGCAGATTCATGTGGATGCCTTATCCATTGATAAGAGATGGTACAGGAGGGAGACACCTTTGCAAATGTAAATTTCCTTTACAAAGGGGAATTTATGCTTCCTTTTTAGAGCTTTTCTTGCACGTGCTGTTCCTCAATTGCCTTCTGCTCAAAATAATCCTTATGCCAAAGCCTGCAGGGTCTTTCATTGGCCTCATATAGGGTAATTTGAACATCAAAATAAATAATTTTGAGGTGGCATTCTGGTCTCCCTCACAGGTGAGCTAAGGTAAGAGCCTTATGTGGGAAGAAGTTAGCAGTTTGTTTTGTCTGAATGAGGGGTGATGGGAGGTCAGGCTGGGAACAGAGGCTGTAGGGGAGATGCAGGGTGTGAAGGCCAAGAAAGTGTAAACCTCGTGTCTTGAAAATAAGTGGCCCCTTTCAAAATAGTGCTGTCCAGTGAAACTTGTGATGCTCCAGATGTTCTATTCTGTGCTGTCAGATATGGTAACCATTAGCCACATGTGGCTATGGAGCATTTGAAATGTGGCTAGTATGACTGAATTTTGAATTTTATTTAATTTTAACTATTTAAGTTTAAATATAAATAGCCCTAGCAGCTTGTGGCCACTCTTTGGACAATGCAAGATACAGCTTTGGAAAGATGACTTTTATGGCAGTATGTCGAGTAGATCTAGAGCAGGGGACACTTACAGAAAGACGTCCCCCTGCCCTGCAGGAGGTAAATGATGCCTTCCTCCTCTAGCCTTCCTGTCCAGTGTTCCCAGAGACGAGTTAGGAAGTCACTCCCAGCCTCTCTGTTGTAGGTCCCAGTGTCTGGTCCATGCCTCTGGTATAGTGCACACATCTCTGCTACTTGTCTGTCTTTCATGGGCCAAGCAGCTTCTTATGGTGGGGCTGGTCCATGCTGAACTCGAGACTGCATGTCCAGCCTCATCTAGCTCTCTCCGTCTCTCACTTGGTGGAAGGGATTCCCAGGCTTTCATGCTGGACTCGGGGGCTCATATTTTACTTTGACTTTTGGAGAAACAGTTCTGTCAGAGAAGATGCTTTTTGCCTGTCTCTGCCTTTAACCTTGAAGTAAATGCAAATGTGCACGAGTTTTGAGAATTTCCTCACATCCCTTACGGTGGGGAAGGATGGAAGAAGAGGTGGGGGGGGGATGGGTATTCCTGAAGAGTGTCTAAACTCAGAGAAAAGGGGTGACATGAAGAGCCTAGGGCGGTCCTGTGTTCAAAGTGTTATGTTCTACACAGCAGCCAGCCTCCTCTGGCCTAATATGGGGCGATTTGGACATCAAAATTAATAATAAGGTTAAAGGGTGGTAACTTATGGAATAAAGTAAGAATCCATGAGTCCACATTGATATAAATAAATGAGTACCTAAGTAGGAGAGAAGAAAAAGTTATTACTAACAGTAGAAAGCCAACTAATAAAGGCAGGAATCAGAGAATTAGAAATTCACCATTTGCCATCCATTGTAATAATGGATTAAGTCAAGAATCATCAAAACTAGTGGTCTCAAAGTATATCACCACAAGACCCTTTTGAATTACAAAGGGAAAAATAGTAACTTTATAGTGGAGAAACCTGGCAGACATCACCTGTGCCAAATGATCAACTTTAGCATTGGCAGTAATAGCACTGATCCACGGCAGGTGCCTCCTGATAAGGTGCACTGAAAAGAAAGTAGCACCACTTCTGTGTCATTCTTGCCAAAAGCTCATAAACCCAATCTAATCATAAGAGAACATCAGGCAAGCCGTAAGTGAGGGACATTCTACAAAATAATTGGCCTGTATTGGCCACAAACATCAATATCTTGAAGTACTCAGAAACTGTTCCAGATTAAAGGAGACTCTGAGTGACCTGTCAGTTGAATGCAACAAATGATCTTGGATTTATTTTGCCATAAAGGATGTCACTGGGACAACTGGGGAAATCTCAGTAAGGTCTATAGATTAGATTATAGTATTCTTTCAATGTTGAGAGAGAGAGAAAGCAAATGTAATAAATTATCAGCACTTGAGGAATCTGGATGAAAGACATTCAGAAATTTTTGCACCATCCTTTCAACTTTTCTGAAATCTGAACAATGTTTTAAAAAAGGCGTAATATTCATTGTTCGATTTTGTTGGAGGTATACAGGTATTTGCTATAGTATTCTTTAAACTATTATGTATATTGTAATATTTTCATAATTAAAAGTTGGGAAAAATTTATTTTAAAAAGTTGTGTCTTAAATGTTTATTATATAATATATAGAGACTTTGAAATCATTTGTTAAGGATAGCCTAAATTTGAGTTAAAAGATGAGTCATAAACCACTTGGTTATGAGTAAAATCACTTGAGAGAATATTTTCCAATGTGTGAATTCAGCTTTTGTTTTCCTTTGTATGCACTGTGGCCCAGCACAGTATCCTACACAGGTTATAGCAAATCTGATACTTGCTGAATGAATCATGTACAAGGGGAAGATTTTTCCTCCTTTCCTTCCTCCTTCCCAGGGGTTCAGAATAAGTGATGCTCTCATTCAGAAGACCTGATACATGTATCTACTCTCATTTGAATTGAATTAATAAGCTCAATTTAATAACGTTTATTAAGATTAAAGAAAGATTTTTTTCTGTTTTTATGAACTTTGTATTTAAAGCTTACCTAGTTTTTCAAATTGTGATTTTGAACTCCTTGCCTCTGAATTTCTTCTACACATACTTTTTATGAAGAACACATTTTTAACATGGCAAAATGTAGCAGTCATTTTCAGGTTCCAAAAAATTAGCCAGAGAATGCATATGTCTCTAGATTTTACTTTTTAAATAAAATCTTTATTATATTCTGGTTCTCTTTTTAGAGGCACTTGTATATGATCTTATATTAGTCTTTATGGAGGTAACGATTCAACTTAGCAGACATTTTTTGCTACCTAAGCAGAATCCTTAGCCCTAAGGATTCAAAAATTAATGAGACGTAGTCCTGTCCTTGTGTGGAGAATTAATTCTTTTATGATGATCTTGCCTCTGCTAAAGTCTTCCCTCATGGTTACCTGGGGAAGGTGAATCACCAGAGAGGCAGAATAGGTCCTCTGGTGTGGTTTTTAGGAGCAGGGAGACCTGCCACAGTGTAGCTAGGAGGTGGCTGAAGCACACAGGTTCCAGGATGAGCTGCGATTCTCTGAGATGCCAGCACTTGGAGCTGCCTGTCAGTGAGTTTGATGGAAGAACCTGCCATTCTCACTGTTACAGGCAAAAATCTAACAGCATGGAGGAATTGGCATTGAGCTAGGCAATTAAACTGTGGATCCTATTTTTCAGGCAACATTGCAAGATATTAGGCTTTGCTTCCCCCCCCGGCCCCCATCTTGCCTTATTCTAGCAACTGGAAGAGATCTTTATAAATTTGGCTGTGAAAACAGATTTCAGGTGAGAATGGGATTTGTGAAATGCAGATTAATATAGAGAAAATGCAATATATTATTACCAAAGAAGGACTGGGATGAAATAAGCTTAACACAGGTAATGGTTACTGCAGTTTTTCACTTTTGCTAGAAATCAGAATGATCACTCCTTTCCTCTGCTCAGTACTGTCATCAGGCTGTTGTCATAGTAAGATCTGTCTCTGCTTCTCAAGCAAATCTTGAAATCTCTCATCTAGGAGTGTTGGGCAATGCTTCACCAGGGCAGCTCCTCCACTAGCACCCCACCTTTAGACACCATACCTGCTTAAGGCTTGGTTGATACTGCCTTGTGCAGTTGCTATAAACTTCCAGGAAGCTACCATTCCTCATTGCTCCAGGGGGGAGAAAAAGTGGGGAGAAGAATGGGGAGGCGGAGCTTGCTGAGTGCTGTACCTGCCTGCCAGTCTCCCCTCTGAATCGACAGCACCTGGCAGGGTGGCCCTGGTGCTGGGCAGGACGATCCCATTCCAGCAGGTGCTTCTTCACGCCCCACCCCTCCTCCAGGCTCCTGGGAGCCACCCCTTCCGGGTCCTCCCTGGGCTGGTGGCCCTGTGCACACCTGTCTACTCCAGCTGAGCCAGGGCATGTTCGTGGCCCGGGCCAGGGCCCAGTGTGTGCCCCGTGGGCCCGGGCCCCGATGGCTCCTCTGGGCAGGTGGCTGGGAACTCCCCCAAGAACGGCCCCTTAGGGTAATGTTTTGGCTTTGGGGTGACTTCAGCAATGTCCCTGAGAGACATAGGAAAGGAAGAGGAGTGTTTTGAATATGACTGCCAGGAGGAAGAGAGGAAGCCCCCTCGGGAGCAGCATGACACCCTGGACCTTGTGGAAGAGGGTAAATTCTGTACTTTGCTCAAATTTCATCCTTTCCCTGTTAGTGTCTAAACAGGCTTGACTGTTCTACTGATTTTACAGCACTCTTACCATTTTTAAAATTGAGGTCCAACTTAAAGTACAGAGATCATTTGTGGAAGCCCATGTAAGACCCCCACCGAGAGAAGGAACATTTCCGTGTGAGTGGCCTAATGCTGCCCCTGTAATGCCCACCCCCCCAAGAGAAGCAGTATTTTCAGCTCCACAGGAAGTCCCCTGTTCCCCTTTCTAGTTTACATCTACCTCCCTGGAAACCACTGTTCTGAATTCTGTCCCTGTAGGTTTTGCCACTTCCTGATCTATGTAAATGAATCACAGTGTGTGTGACTTTATGTCTGGCTTCTGTTGTTTAACTAAGGTCTTTGAAATTCATCCCTGTTGCAAATATCAATAGTTGTTTTTCTGTTTTGCCTTTGTGGCACTCTAGCACTCTGTTTTAAGCGTTTTGGTTGTTTTCTTGTAACTGAATGGGTTTTGGTAAGTTAATTGGCAAGAGACTGATTCATGATTAAATAAAACATGTTTTTGTGCTGGCAGTAGTTTATTTTTTAAAGAATTATTAATCACTGATTTGAAACAAAGATTTTTTAAACTTAGAAGTATTTTAGCCAGAAAAGCCCAAGGGTTGACATTGAAATTGCCTGGGAGCCCACTGCTCAGCCCAGTCTGACTCAGAGCGGTGTTCCTTTTTGGGGAAGGGGGAAGATGTTAAGTAAAGATATGCCCAAATGCTGCCGTGAGTTTCCTAGTTGGGTTTCTGGGGCTTTCATCCACAGCCCAGAGAAAGGAGTTTTTGGGGTGACTCAGAGTGTTTGAAAAGTGACTACATAGATGTTCTTTAGGTCTCTTGAATACGTTTTTGAAATTCTGCTTTAGAATGGTCTATTTCAGGTCGCAGGATAAATTCTGTTTTCAAAGTTAAAATTATTTAAAATTGGCCATATACTGCACGTGTTTTTCTTTTGAGGTTACTGTCCTGAAAATATTAACACTTCACCTCCAGGACAGCTAAAAATATTTTGTTGGATAAAGCAGGGGAAACAGTGGGACAAGGCAGAAGAGAGGGAGGGGGTTCAGTTCTGAGGCCTGGAGCCTGGCTGTTGCCCCACCTGGCCCTTTCACAGAGATGGTGGAGGGAAAAGGACTGACAGACTGATGAAGTTGAAGTCTGATGGGATCGACCATTTGTTGGGCCCCTGGAAGTGATCAAGAAAAAGACATCCATCTGCTCCTGTAGAACCAGGTCCAGCCCAGATTTAACTGGATCAGCTTCCTGTCTGTTAAAACTGCTGTTCCAAGTGCAGACTGTGCTGGTGATACCTGGGATTTCTTGCTAGAAATACAGAATCTCAGGCCCTAGCCCAGACCCACTGAGTCAGAATCTGCATTTAACAAGATCTCCAGATGATATGTATATATGGGATGAGCTGCTACCGTAAAGTACACTAGGATGATTTTTAAAACCAATCATCGGATCATATGATTCTAAATTAAAGGCTGTTCAAGATTCTGGAGCAGTGTCCTATATCCCAGTCAGAGAAGAGCGTTTGTGTTGCATGCATTTTGTGTGTATGTGTGTGTGTGCACGTGTGTATATATATTCTTTTCATCTATCTATACAGGAGGGGTCTTCAAAAAATTCAGGGAAAGATTGTATTATCTTTTTTTTTTTGCCTGCTGGCTGGAAAGGGAATCTGAACCCATGACAGATTGTACTATATTTTAACTCTATTTTTCCATGAATTTTTTGAAGTATCCTCATATTTTAAACATTTTTAACTGAGAGCTAGATGGTAATGATCATAGTGAATGTTCATCTTGTACTTACTATGTGCCAGATATCATTGTATGTGGATTCATGCACCGAATCCTTAAAACAACCATATGAGGTTAAGTACTGTGATAATTTCCATTTCATAGATTTATTAACCTATAGGAGGAAACTTAAGTTAAACAAGTTGTTTAAAGTCACGCAGCTATTAAGTGGTCATAGAGCCCACCTATGTAGATGGCTCTAGAGCTTTCTGCTCTTAGCCATGATGCTGGCAGCTCTCAAAGTGGGGTTCCCAGCCAGTAGCATAAGCATCACCCAGCAACTTGTTAGAAATGCATGTTCTTGGACCCTACCCCAACCCTGTTGAATCAGAAAGACTGGGGCGGAGCCCAGCAATCTGGATTTTAACATACCCTCTGGAGAATTCCATTGTGCATTGTCCTGTGCCTAGTCCACATCTCAGTGATACCAGCATATCTGGCTTGTAATAGAATTCAGAGGGGGAGACCCTTCTCTATAGTTGCTGGCTTATGACAGACGATTACATTCTCTTCCTTCTCTTGTTTATTCCCATCCAATTTTCCCCCTTCTTCCAGTAAAACAAAAAAAATTTTTTTTGGCAGCTGGTCAGTGTTGAGATCTGAACCCTTGACTTTGGTATTATAACACTGCACTCTAACCAACTGAGCTAACTGGCTACCCTCCAGTAAAATATTTTTAGCCATACTGTCTGTGAAGTGTTAACAATGTTTTCAAGACAGTAACCTCAAAAGAAAAACATTTATTGCCAACATGCTTTGTTTTCTTTGTAAAATAAAACAAAATCACTTTTAAGGTTTGCTCTGGCCTGAAGGAAGTCTGTGGTGCAGATCAGGAAGATAGCAACTTGGGAAGTTTGGTTTCATGGCCAGTTTTGCTGGAAACATGCCATGTATCCCAGAGCAAACTGGGCAGGACCCTATTTTTCTCTGTCATGGTCATACCACCTTTGTCCTGAGTTCAGGGAAGCAAGTCCCATGTGTGGAGGAAGAGTGCTCTGAGTAGCGAAAATAGGTGCAGGGTGTGAGTCTAACCGCGTTCCCTGGATTCTGAGGTGGTTTTCCACACTGTCAACTTGTCTAGAGAGGTGCTTTTGGTTGAAAACGGAAGGATAAAATTAGTATTTGAGTTGCTCTGATAGTTATGGATACAGATAACCTTGTGGGGTGCAAGGCACTTTCTAACGTCACCTGTTTAATTTTCAAAACAGCCTTTGATGTAAACATTCTTCCCATTTTGCAATCAAAGCACCTGAGGCTCAGGTAGGTTGGCCTTGTCCAGAGTCGCCGTGGTAAGCACAGAGTAGGGCTCTTGCACTGCCTTGGGGGTTTGCTTTCCAACAGAGGTTGTCTTTACTAAGCTAATAGGTAGAGTTCTAGGCCCTTCCCTCACTTTATCTCATTTAATCCTCTTAGGCTGGCAGCTTTGCTCTAACTGTCCTTCCAGGGAGAGGAAATATTCAGGCTATGTTCTTTTTTTTTTTTTTTTTTTTTTTTTTCCCAAAAGATGACCGGTGAGGGGATCTCAACCCTTGGCTTGGTGTTGTCAGCACCATGCTCAGCCAGTGAGCAAACCGGCCATCCCTATTAGGATCCGAACCCGTGGCCTTGGTGTTATCAACACCACACTCTACCGAGTGAGCCACGGGCCAGCCCAGGCTATGTTCTTCTGGTCACTGAAAACTTGCACAGTAAGTCACAAAATGGAATTGATCTCAAGTGCTGAGTGGCTTTGTTTGGAGGAAGGAGGAGGGCTTTGTTTGCTTACCCGAGTCCCCTGTGCTCACAGTGTGGTCAAGCAGGGCTGAGCTGTGCGGATGAAGTTGTAGGTCCCGCCCCTCCCTGTGCTGAGCAGAAGCACTGACATGAGGAAGACACTGGTGTGAAGTGAAGTTTCCTCGTCAGTTCCTTGTGGTTTGCTGTGTGGCAGGGCAGATTCCCACAGTTTTCTCGAGGAAAGGCCTAAAGAAGCCTGACTTCCTAATTTCTTCTTACCAGGGCACTTCTAAGGGCTGTTACCCAATTGCAAGATGAGTCACTAAACTCCTGGCAGGTGTCATTCAGGATTGCTCAGGATACAGCAGGATTTGGAAAGAGCATGTGGAACGGTCTGGAGTTTCCTGAATGCTCTCATTAGTGAGTTTAGGTTCCTGGAGACCACAGGCTGCAGGAGAACATACATACCGCTGTCCCTAGGCGTGGCTGCTAACAGCGTCAGTCTTTTGCACTAAGGGCAGTTTCAGGTATTGAGCACCAACCAGAAATTATAATCTAGAAAAACAAGAAAAAAAAAGTCAGTTGGCAGTGGGAACCCAGAGCCTCATGGAATGCTTTGGGCCAGCCATGGGCCAATGGTAATTCTTTCCTTATAGGATACATGTAAACATTAAAGGAGAGGATATACATACAGCACTTGGCAGAGTGCCATGTACATGGTGAGTGCTCAAGAGCGAGCCATTTGGTTATCCCTTCATTAAATGTCTAGGTTATAAATGGTCACTGCAGATAAACACTGGGTGTTCCAGTCTTGGGCTGGGTGGATTATTACATCATTTAATAAACCTGGTTCAAGTTCACAGTTATGCCCCACCTGACCCTGGACTAAGCACTTGGCCTCTCTCTCTGGCTTGTTAAATGGGGATCATAGTTGTGTTATAAGTTCTGGATTTTAAGTGAAATAATATTTGTAAAATGCCCAGGGAGCAGTTGGCACATTGTAGATACTCTTAATAGTCATTTCATTTATCCTTCTCTGCCTCTTAAATAACTAGCTTTGGTACCCTGCTCTCACCCCACCAAGTCAAGGGAAAGTGAGCCAGTAAAATACACTACAACTTCAGTTAATAATATTACTGAGGAGCATAAAATGAAGCCAGAGCTGTACTGAGTTTGTCTCTGCTCTTGGCAAAGTGACACCTTCCTCCTGCCTCCCAGTGCAGAGACTGTGCACCACACAGACATGGGTACGGCTGCACAGACTGCTGTTTGTGGTGGGCCTGGCTCTGGCCTCTGCCCCCACTGCTGTTGAACCTTCGTCTGAAAGCTATGCAGGCCAGAGGCTGCCATGATAAACCAGTGTCTTTCCCATGGGGGGTGTGGTAGCACTCTGCCCATTTGCTTCTGGCTTAGACCACAGCTGCTTAGTTGATGCCTTCCTATTAATGCATTTTTCTTAGCAACTTCCCACCTCATAGGCTCTTTGAGTCACATTGGACTTGAGCTTTGGCCCTTCCCAGATGGCTTTTTTTTTTTTTTTTTTTTTTGGGGAGGAATCCTCAGTGTTTGGGAGGAGACTCACCAGGACACATGCTCATCTTGGGTTGATGAGACACATACCAGGGCTTTTATGTTTTCATCCCTCTATCAGATGTTGTTTAGAAATGAGATGTTCTTTGCATGTAGGACAGATTTTTCCATTTTCTTTGAATGTCAACTGTGTGTCTGGCCCCAAATGAATAAGAGTCAGCTGCCTTCATGTGACTTAAAACAGCCCAGGTGGGGAGGGACATGGGACATTTGTAAGCATTTGTTTATAGGGTTTGTTTTGGCTGCCCTATTGGAGCCATTTTTGATGTGAGGACATTTAGATAAGAATAAAAAGAAATTGTTCTGCTTTTTAAAATTTATTTTGTTTTAATTGCTGAGAAATAAGCATTGTTTTTTATTACTAAGTAATATGGGCCCACACCTTATTCCAATATCAACTTTAAGGGCTGTGTCAAAATAGTTACCTTTTGTTTTGTTTGCTTTTAAAACCAAGTAATACATGTCTTACCCAGTTTAGTAGTTTTCACTTGGACTATTTGGTCAAGTCTAAATTATTTTGAAGATAAATATTGAGTAAGGGACAACAGCCAGGTGAGGGGCTTGGCTGAGCCTCTGAGGAAGCAACTATGACTTGGAGAAGGATGGAAGCTTTGTGCTGGGGAAGAGAGATCAAAGTCAAACTCTTCTTGAAAATTGGACACAGATGGTGCTCAGTTTTCTTATGGATGTTTCATGGAATTCTTTCTGCTACCTGACTATATTTTAATGACAATTTTTAAACTAAAAATACATCGTCTGTATGTGGCGGGTTAGTACATTTATGTGCTGTTTATCAGTGCGTTTTTCTTAATGGGTGATTTGCTATTCCTCAACAATTTTGCTGTCTGACATCACTATCGTGGTCCAGGGAAGGCTCAGACAGGGGTTGAGATAATAAAATGTTTTTATGTTGTCATGTAATAGGGAAGTGGTTGGAATAAAAGGTGTGGTTCAGGGATGCTTGTTTGCGTGTTGTATTAGTCTGTTTTTATGTTGCTATAACAAAATACTTGGAACTGGGTAATTAGTAAAGAAAATGAAATTTATTGCTTACAGTTTCTGAGGTTGGGAAGTCCAAAGTCCATTTGGTGGTGGCAACAGTGACCCAGGGGTCTCACATTGCAAGATGGTGGAGGCAGAGAGAGAGCAGAGAGAGAGACAGACTCTCCTCTCCTTTTAAAGCCCCAGAACCATGCCGCTGACGACCATTTTTAATCCATTCACTACTGCACAGTTCCACCATCCAGTCACCTCTTCAAGGCTCCACCTTTCAAATTACCACAATAGGATTTCCCACCCTCTTAACAGTCACAGTGGGGGCTAAGTTTCTAATACATAAAACTTGGGGGACACAATTCAAGCTTCAGGGACTTTTGGAGGAACATAATTCAATCCACTACCCACGTTATTTGGTAACTTGAAATATCGAGGTATGATTTACATACTATAAAATTCACCCATTGTAACTAGACAATTCAATGAGTTTTAGTAAATTTACTGAGTTGTGCAGCCATCACCATAATTCAGTTTTATCCCATATGCCTGTTTACACTTAATCCCTGTTCCTACTCCCAATGCCAGGCAACCATTAATCTACTTTCTATCTCTATAATTTGCCTTTTCTGATACTTTGTATGAATGGAATCATACTCTATGTGGTACTGTTGTGCCTGGTTTTACTGAGCAAAAGGATTTTGAGGTTTGTCCATGCTGTAGCATGTAACAGTACTTAATTCCTTTTCATGGCTGAATAGCATTTCACTGTGTAGCTCTACCATACTTTGTTGATTCATTCACCAGTAGATACTCACTTGTTTCCACTTTTTGACTGTAATGAATAATGCTGCTATGAGCACTTGTGTACAAGTTTATGTGTGGACATATGTTTTCATTTCTCGTGGGTAGATACTTTGGAGACTTTAAAAAGTCTCTGTGACCTTAGGCAATCTGCCTAACTTCTCGGAGCCTCAGTTTCCCTATCATAAGGGATGGAGATCACTGTGTATAACTCACCCAGCACTGTGTGTGGCAGAGATAAGTGGGAGTTGCTGCTGTAAGCTGAGTCACAACAGCCACTTAAAGATGTCCTCCTCATCAAAAGCTTTACCAGATTGGCCTGGTAGACTATAAATGCAGATTTTACAGAAATGGACAGAATAGCTGAGACTTACATAGGGTTCAGCTACATGGAGGCACTTGCTTCTTGCTGGGCTGTGGGAAGAGCCAGAAATTCCTAGATGGCAAAGTGGGAGAAAAACAGACCCTAGAGAAGGGAGTAGCAGATACTCCAGTGCTGGACCACACATCTGAGAGTGGCATCAATAGGTGTGGATAAGCGGTGGTGGAGAATGGGAATGGTTGGCCGGGGCCAGGTAAAGAGGGGCTCTGTGTGTCCTATGTGTTGAGGCTGCTGTTTATAGGAAGTGCCACAGCTAAGGAAGGTTTTTAAGCAGCTCAAGGACTCATTAAACTCAAAAGCATGTAGACAAAGCTTTGAAGGACATCCATTTTGTAATTCCTGGAAACTTGACATGAATGGTGACTGATTAGAATTTTATGGGAAGCTTTTTAGCTGTCAGGTTCTGAATCTCTACCTCCTGCCCCTGTGAACAGGGCAGACAGCAAGTATTTATTAAGTTTACTTTCTGGTGGATCAGGGGCCAGAAGTAGTGATGCTTTTTCATTCTGACAACTGCTGCTGCTGGTCACAGTGAAAGAGGGGTAATCCACTGGTCTGTGGACCATTCTTTTTCTTTAATCCCTAAATACGAGCTCTGCCTCCACTGGGCATATCAGAGTTTCCAGGGGTACGTGTCTCTTGAAAGTTTATTCAATATGCCTGTAGTTTTTATAATAATTACTGAAGGCCAAAATGTCAAGGACACTAACAAGCCTGTTAATTTGACATATAACATGGAGACACAGGGTTCCTTAGGGAGAGCAGGCTGCTGTGATGGAACTGTGAAGTTCCTTGCCATCTACTGCATGCAGCTGGGCATCGAGTTCTGCCTCCACAATGGGATGAGACCTTACCTGCTCCAGCCCCACCACTACCTGAACTCTGCTGTAGCCTCACCTGGTTAGCCCTCTACACACTGTCCCCACTTCTCCCACCCCTGCCAGAAGGCTCATTCAGAAGCCTTTGTCTTACTGCATTGAAATCAAATCCCAGTCCCACCCCCCATTTTCTTCCTTGTGGGGTTCCATCAGGGCCCTCAATTCTAGTCACCTCTGAGCTTCCCATTGGCCATATCTCCTTGGCATTAGGCAGAGACTCGTTTCTATCCAGGGCATGCTCACTGTAGATATTTGGGATTTTTTTTGGCTAGCATCTTACGTCGATAAACAGGAGCTGGAAAATGGGTGCCAACATTTATTCTCAAAATTGTTTTGGCACGGTTTAACTTGCATCAGAGTTGCATTGCTGATTTTCAGACTAAAGCACCCCACGGAGCTGAACCCCACTCCTCTTCAAGTAGCTATGATAGCCCAGTCACAGCCTCCCTCCTTCTGGTCAGCCAGCCCAGGGCTACTCATTCAGTTTTGGTTTCATGATTCCTTACTCCACCTGCTGTCCCAAGAATAAGCACTTGATTCTCCTCTCTCCTCAAAACCAAACCCAAACAAAACTTAGCAGCTCTGCCTCCTGGATGGAATGCCTGTCAGGTGGGCCTCCTGCCCCTGTGGGTTGTGGGCAGGCCTGCGCCCAGCATGTTATTCCATGTCAGCAATGGTCCCAATGCTGGTGGTTTCACTGGGCAGCCCCATCTTGCTTCTGACTTTCCGTCTCATGTGCCCGACTGGGAGAGAAACACCAGGCCCAGGAAATGGATTGCTCTTGTCCCCTTTGTCCCAGTGAGAAGCCCAGACCCCTACTTTTTATTTGCCTCCCACTCAGTCTTTTAAATCTCTCAAGAAAAGAGCCCTCTCCTCACCATCCCCACTGCCATCCAGGATTTCTTTGGATTTATCCAACACACTTGGCACTGGCCCACCCCACCCCCCATTGCTCCACACTGGAACCAAAATATTTTCTGAAGTACAAATCTCAGGTGAACACTCCCCCTTTGAAAACCCTCCAGTGACTTTCCATTGTCCCATAATAAAAGTTCAAAGTCCTTAAAGGGATTTGCCAGACCTGGAAGCCCCCAGATAGATCTCCCAGGTTGGCCTGTTTTCTGTGTGCCCCAGGAGGGCAGGTGTCCTGTCTTGTTCAGCACAGAGCCTGGTACACGATAATGGTTGTCCTTTAGTGTTAATTTGATAGTGTAGGAGGTTTGATATATGTATTGTATTTCTACTTTTCTGTAGCAGGCAGGGTGTGTTTAACATCTTTTTCTAGGATATGGACTGTAGTTTTTTTTTATTAAGTTATAGAGGTTGGGTGGCCCATGGCTCACTTGGGAGAGTGTGGTGCTGACAACACCAAGTCAAGGGTTAAGAACCCCTTACCGGTCATCTTTTTTTTTTAAAAAAAGTTATTAGACAGGTTTATGGCTGCTTCTTTAGTTTTTTTTTTTTTTTTTTTTTACTTTTGACACATTTTTGGATGGAAGTGGATTTATTTGGTAGTGCTCCCTGGATCAGAAATAAAACTTCCATTTGAAATACCGTTCCTATGGAGAATGAAACTTGACCACAGTTTATTGTAGATTTAGTGTCTAGAAAGCTGGTGCTTGGGAAGACCGGCTGGTACTTATCTCACTGTTTAAAGGCATGGTTTGTTATTTTCCCATCCTCATTGGTCTTACCCCCCATCCTCTCATTTCTTGGAAGAGGAAACCCAAGATGTAGCAATTAAGGGGCTTGTCTGGGGCACTGTGCCCTTGGTAGAGTGCTGTGAAAACCTAAGCCTCTGATCCCAAAGTCAGGTTTCTTTCCTTCCTTCATGACACAAATGCCTCTAGTTCTGTTTACATACTTCCTAAACGTTGATTGGTGCCAGCCCTAGCCTTGCTCTTGTGTCCTTTATGGCTGTCCTAGATTCAGTCTCTGCAGTGCAGCCTCATTCTCTGCAACCTTAGTAGGTTTTAACATCAGGTTCTTAATATCTTGGAGCCTCAGTTTTCTTATCTGTGGAGCAGTCGTTGTAACAGTGCCTACCCTGCAGGGTTATTATGAAGATTGAATGAGAAACTGTATTAAATCCCTTGACATAGTAGGGGTACCATAAATGTTAGCTGCTGCCTCTGCTCGGAGTCTGTCCATTTTGGGGGGTGGAGGAGTGAGGGGGGTGGGGAGTGGGATGGGTGGGTGGCAGCTGGCTGGTATAGGGATTGAACCCTGGACCTGGGTGTTATCAGCACTGTGCTCTAACCGTGGGAGTCTGTTCTTTTTTTGAAATTTGCCACTTTCTAGCTGTGTAGCCTTGATTTAACCTTTCTGGGCCTTGGCTTCCCGTTAATAAAGTGCTGTTTATATCAGTGCCCACCTCCATAGTATTGCCCTCAGGATTACATGAGATAATACATACCTCTGTATGTATGCTATGAACAGTGCCTGGCCGTGTTACGTGTGCTTAGTGAAAGTCTGCTGTTGCTATTATTAATTTCTCGTAAAAGTAAGCTCAGGGAGGATCCCAGGACCCTATATTGTAGTCAACTGTATATTTTCTCAAAAATATTTTAAAGTATTTTTTCCCTATCAGTGCATGGTCACCACAGAATTTTTTTTTTTTTAAAAAACACAAAAAAAATTAAAATTTGTAATCCTATCCAAATGTGACTATTTTTGTGGCTATCCTCATTTTTTTCTGTATACTAGATATCTATACATTTCTCTTTTCCCCCCAAAATTGGGATTACATGTATTTTTTTTTTTAAACATAGCTAGAACAATCACATACCTCCATGGCTTGAGGTAAACAGCACTTTTCATTTTTGCCTCTGACTCATGTCAGTTAGGCTCAGTCACAGGCTTTGGGACTTATGGGAGGTCCCTACACCCCGTGCACCTCTGGCTGCAGCTGTCCTGTCTTGCTTTTTTCTCTTTTCCCAGGAAATCAGAGGACTCAGTCCCCTGAGGAGAGCATTAGCAAACACTAGAGTCACAATATTAGTTCAAACACAGGGACCACTTGCCAACTGTGGTGGTCTGTTTCCTGGTGTATGAAGAAGGAATGCTGAGGTTTTCCAGCGGCTTCAGGCTGGAGGGCTCCAGAGTCTTTTTCTGTACTCTTGCAGGACATCGCATCTGTACAGGAGGAAAACTAACTCCTGTCAGTGGCATAGGAATCTTCACTTAAGGATTTCTTGTGACCTCGAGCTGATGAACTGTAGAGAGTAATTTGAGCTGGACTTCACCTACATCAAATTAGATCCTGGTTTAAAGCCACCCTTGTAAATATTCCTTGCCTTTCTCTCTCTTGCCACTCTGTCTGAAGCGAAGAGAAGGAAAGTGCTAGAGTCAGCATGTTTCCCTCCCTCAGGCAGGCAGGATCCTGCCGTGAGTGTACTGGGTGCAGAGCCCAACTCCTGGCTTTGATGGCTGTGTGTTGGTAGGGTTTCAGATTTGGAACCAGATTTTGGGTCTCTTCCTTAAACTAGAAAATCATTCCAATGGATCAGATTTCTCTGATCTCATTCACTAAGATGATCTCTACTTGCATTTAATAAAATATTTAGAGACCTATTGAGTTCCAGTTGCTGTTTGCTGTTAGTAATGCTACTGAGTTTGACTTAGTAATACTACTCCAATTCCCAAATGCCTTGCATGGGTTGTTATTGAATGTGGGTCATTACAAAAGATTAACAGAATTATTGTCTAGAATCTTAGTTACAAAGCATTTCTAAGTTATTATTTAGTACCAAAGTATATAGGTTCCAAAAAGGTTTGTGCTTCAGCCCTAAATCCATTTACGTTCAATTCACTCTTTCCCCCATAGAATAAAACTTATGCTACCTTCTTGGTATTTGTTGAGCTACAAATCAATATCTCGCCATTGATTTAAAACGAAACAACCCTGACATTTCTTAGCAGACAGAGTCCTTCTGTCATTGCACAGCCCTTTTCTGCAATGGAAGAGCAAAGACACAGTCCTAAAGTGGCTTGTGTGCAGCATCTTATGACCACGGTAAACTGTACATGTACTGAAACTTCACTGTGTGTGTGTGTGTGTGTGTGTGTGTGTGTGTGTGTGTGTGTGTGTGTGTGTGTGTGTGTGTGTGTGTGTGTGTGTGTGTGTGTGTGTGTGTGTGTGTGTGTGTGTGTGTGTGTGTGTGTGTGTGTGTGTGTGTGTGTGTGTGTGTGTGTGTGTGTGTGTGTGTGTGTGTGTGTGTGTGTGTGTCCCCAATAGCAGTAGTCTTTTTCTTGTAAATTAAAAATATATGTCACGTGGTTTTCATGGTGTGGAAACTGGCTGCGTAGCCTTAGAATATAGGCCAGTTGAGTAAGAGGGGGCTGTGCCATTATGAAATTACCAACCCAAGACTGTTGTTTAATAATTATAACGATAGTTGCTTTCTGAAGGATCCCACTCTGTCCAGTGGTTGGGTCTGTACAGTTAGTGGGGTCTAGATCCTGCAGGCCTTTCAGACACTTCACATGTTGGGGGCTGTGCTGCTGGCCCCCTCTCTATGCTCTTCAGTTTGATGAGTTTATACGAGGTCAGACACCTTTCCACTCCCTCACCTTCCCCTTGGCACCACCTTTAAATATGCACATGGGTGTGTGCATACACAGACACACAATGTCAGGGCTTCACAGGGGTTAGAAGTCACACACTCACCCCAACATCCCCAAAACTTGGGCCTCCTTATGAACCTCGTGGTGTTGAGTACAGTGTAGGTTGTACCTAATGTGCACGTACAACTTTTGGGCCACTTTTTTAGATGGATCATTTGTTTGGCAGGTTTGTGGCATCAGTAGTCTCATTGTTATTTTTGTTTTTTACAGTTTTATGTGCTGAAAGAGTTGGCCAGATGACTAAGACATATAATGACATAGACGCTGTTACTCGGCTTCTTGAGGAGGTAAGTGTTTCAAGAGAAGTCAAAAGAGTTGTTTATAATTGATTGATTATAGTTTATATTTGATTAAAGCATACCTTAGAATCTCAGAAATTGGGCTCTTTTGTGATATGATTTAATGGCTTTATTTTTTGAACTACTAATTATGTAGTACAGCCTTTGTAGCTGTAATTTTGTCAGGGTATTTAGATTTTCATTAAAAAAATTTTTTTTGGCAGCTGGCCAGTATAGGGATTGAACCCTGGACCTTGTTGTTACCAGTACTACACTCTAACCAACTGAGCTAACCAGCCAGCCTTTTATTTATTTATTTTTACAGCTGGCCAGTAAGGGGGAATCCTTAGATTTTTAAAGGAATGTATTAATGACAGAAAATATGGTGGTATTTAAATATTTGCTAGGATACCCAGTTTAAAAAAACCTAAAATACTCACCTATATATACTAAAAATTTATTTTATTTTATTTTAATTATTGGGGGGAAGATCCAGTATTTATTTATTTATATTGAAGCATGACTACATATCTGTGTATGGGGGGGGAGACCTGGTATTTATTTATTTATTTATATTGAAACATAATTGATTGTACATATCTGTGGGGTACAGCATTGAATATCAATACCTGTGTGCAATATGTGTTGCTCAAATCAGGATAATTAGTGTATTCAACCTTATGTATTGTAGTCATTTTTCGTGACTCTTTACCAATTTCTCACTAACTCCCCTAACAATATATTTTAATTGTATCCAAAAACTGTTAGAAAAATATATCATTGTCCATGTCTTCCTAATGAACTTTGCGTTTTGGCTCATGTCAGGTAAGTGGAATATTATGCAGTGTCAACATGGAATAAGCAAAATAAGCATGACAAGAAGAAATTTAGGAGAGTTGCTTAGGACTGGGTGAGCTGCTTATATATAGAGACTGTGCTTTTTCGATTTCTTCTCAGCATTCTTTGGCATTTGAGAATGAAGGTGCTATGTAGGCCTCTAGAAATAGATGAGTACAATGTGTGTATCCACCCAGAACAGGCTGGGACATGGTAGGTTCTTAGTAAGTAAGTATTGAATAAGTGCCCATCCTTAAACACTGTCCCACACCACCAAATCAGGCCTAAATAGACAGGTGCTAATTTTTAGACTTTGTTTCTACTGTAGAATCTAGAATGACTTTGGGTCATGTGACTATTGATTAGCACTTTCTGCAGAAAGACAGTAGAATGATGTGTGTATTAGTCCATTTCTGTTGCTTATAATAAAATACTTGAAACTGGATGATTTATAAAGAAAACGATATTTATTGCTCACAGTTTCAGAGGCTAGGAAGTCCAAAGTCCAAGGAGTACATCTGATGAAGCTTTCCTTGGTGGTGACTTCTGTCACAACAGGGTATCATATTGTGAAAATGTTGGAGCAGAGAGAGGGACAGACTCTCACATGCTCTCCTTTTAAAGCCCTCAGCACCACGCCCCTGACCACTATTGTTTAATCCGTTCACTACTGCAAGGTCCTACAATCTAATCATCTGTTTGGCTCCACCTTTTAGTTACCGTGATAGGATTTCCCACCCTCTTAACAGCCAG
Organism: Cynocephalus volans; assembly: GCF_027409185.1. Lineage (NCBI taxonomy): Eukaryota > Metazoa > Chordata > Mammalia > Dermoptera > Cynocephalidae > Cynocephalus > Cynocephalus volans. Next base: position 53,175,714 of record NC_084470.1, read on the forward strand.
AGTGGGGACCGAGTTTCTAATACACAAAACTTGGGGGCACAATTCTAGCTCTATTGAGTTTTGGGGGGACGTAATTCAATCCACTACAATGTGGGAGACCCAGAAATCATTGTTACCATTTTCATCCACTGGGAAGACAAGGTTGAAACACAGATAGGACCTGGTCAGGAGTGTTGGGACCCAAAGTTTTTTGGGGAGCATCTTTTTGCCCTGTTTTATGTTTCTCTCTTCCTCTGCTTTCTCCCCTCCACACATCCAGCATTCTCACACCTATCCTGGAACTCATTCCTGTCCTGTTCTCTTGAAGGAGAAGTCACCAATACCTAGGTCCCGTATAAGTGATGTCAGGTTTGTGGCTGTGTGACAGGTCGTTGGGTGAGGCATTTGGTGGTACAGGCCTTCTGCCCTCTGGTGGCACTCCATTGGTGGCTGTCTTGGTGGCAGGCGTTACCCACGTGGCGGGCTCACCTGGTTGGCACCACTGACTTTTGAAAATGGTTTATTGCTGACCCCTTCCTGCTGCATCTACTTCCCCCAACAGTGCCACTGCTCTCCAGATCTTACAGTGTTTCCAGTGTCTACTTCTCATCCAGTTGGTCATCAAGTCTTCTGAGTGGGGTCCTATGTTGTGCTGTTATTTTTATTCCAAGTCCATCACTCAGGCTTCTGGAGCCTCAGCAGTGAGATTTCAGTTTCTCTCTGCTCTGATCTTCCTTGCAGCTGCCACCATCCCAAGCCCTCTGTGATCACCTCGCCCTCTCCCTGAAAGTCAGAGCTCCTTGGTGTGACATTCAAGGCCACTCACTTGCTCCTGAATCCCTCTCTTAGCTCTGTCACTAGTGACCTGCCTCCTGCTCTCCCACACCTGACCTTGCGTGCCATTTAACCACCTCTATCCTTTCCTGCTTCTCAGTCTCATGCTGCGGGGCTCACCGGGGGCCTTTGAATCTGTCCCTGGCCCTGGGTAGTCTGTGCCCCTGCCAAACTCCAAGTATGGGAGTCATCCTCCAGTTCTGTTTGTTTTGTTCATCCAGCAGGATTGGTTAGAAGCTTTTCCAAGGCAGGGATCCTGTTGGCTGATTTCTTTCTCCCCTTTAACCTTGGAAACAATAGGCCTTCAATAAAATGTCTGCCTCTCTTGTCATGATTATTATTAGGGGTGAAATTTTACTGAGTGCTAAGTGTTGTCCATGAGTTATCTCAATAGTTCTACAATAGCTCTCAGAAGTAGATACCACTATTTCCCTGTCTTACAGTGAATGGACCTGAATCCTAGGAGACAGAAGATGCACAAGATTACTGGGTGGCTTTCCAACCCGGGCCCTTACCTGCTGTACATGGGACTCTGTTGCTTTTGGCTGTCATGTTTACTGCCCTATTTAGTCTTTGTTAATTTGGTTAGTTGACTGTCAGTGGGATGTTTTACTTTGAAAACATGAACTGGGTAATGTGTTTCATGCGATGCTGCTTCTGTGAGTGTTCGCTGCCTGCACTTCTTGGCTGCGGCTGAATTTGAACAGGCAGTGGTAGGTGACGCTTCCCCAGTGCAAGACCAGTCTCTGTGCTTGGACGTGTGAGGACCACTTCCTAAAGAGCCGAGGACTCAAGCCCTTTATGCAGTACTGGGTATCAATAATTCACTTTTCCCCGCAGTTAATTCCCTAGATGAGTGTTGGTGTATAAAAAGTATGGTTTCATCTTTTAAAAAAATTGAGTTGCTGGAAAGAATGTTGGTGGGGCAGTTTCTGCCCACAGTTCTTTGTTGGGCCTTGTTTGCTTTATTTTGAAAGGGTCATCATGGCAGTAGTCTCTTTCAATCTCTGTGTTTTATGTATAATGCTATTCTGTTCCTTGTCCTGATAAGAATTACTTCTGAGTAACTGCCTTTCTTTGGAACTAGGTGTGTTTCCTGGGTAATGTCTGACTGCCCCAGTCATGTGACGGGGGCTTTGCTTTTCTTTGGCTTTGGCTCTGTTTGCTCGGTACATTTGCTTTGGTGTGCATGCCTGCCACATGCAGGCAGGGTGCTGGGGGACTTACACAGGATTCCAAAGCACAGCCCTTGGCCAGCATGGAGAGTTTGCTTTTGGTTGTTAGGGAAAGAGCATCCTGCGGCTTGCGCTGGCTTGCTGCTGTTCGGAATGTACCTATGGGCAAAGCTTGCCTCTTGCACAGTTGTGGGGAAGGTTTTTCCACTGGCCCCTTAGTCATGCTTTCTATCCTGAAATTGGTGAATGAGATGAGTCAGTTGCTCAGTGTGGAAGGCAGGCTGTCGTGTCTCTCTTGGTGTGTCAGTCCTTGCAAGTGTTCATGGGGAAACGGGCCGAGACTCAAGTTACAGACTTTTTAAGCAGACATAGCTGAAAAGAGGGAGCAAGCAGAGTTAGAATGAGCTCCACTTTGCCTCATTTTCCAGAGAATAAAAGAACTAGTTCTTCTGATAGCTTATTTCTAAGGGCATAAATTATAAATTTGTACTCTCTTATTGTCATTGAAGTTTAATGCAGTGGTCATTTTCTACCTACTCTGTTTTTAGAAGTAAACATTTATCATATGTTGGTTGGTTGTAAGAAATAGAATTTATTTTTTTCATTCTTGTAATTCTCAACGAGGAACCCAACCAGCCTGTTGCCTTACTAAAATTAGAAAAATTGGAGACACTATGACAAATTAATTTTTCATTTCATCCATAAATACTTTTACTATAACTTCTTGCCTTTTTTCCCCAGCAGAGAGTGTTCTTTATAATTAAAGATCAGATTTCCAGTGCAGATCAGGTGAGAGCTGGCCCTCAGTGGGGATGGGAGAGGAAAGAGCTCTCAGGTTTGGGATTTAAGGTGTAATAGGTAGTGCAAACGGCTTCATTTTTAAAATTTTTAAAATTTTTATTTCTTGATTTATTTTGCATTTCTTCTTTAGTTAGAAAAAGGGCTTTATTGTTGAGCTCACTTGTTTTTCTTTTCCTGCCTGTTACCCATTTCTCCTGGGTTCTGGCTCTTGGTGGCCGTGGAAGCCTTCCATGTCCTTCAGGTGCTCCGGTAGTGCCTTTCCTAACCAGGCTTCAGTATTATAGTTTTTGCTTGCTTCGTTTGCAGTGGAATGTGCATACAAAATGTGGCAAAGGCATGGAAAATGTCTGTGCTTGTTGGAACTTGGCAGCTTGGATGCCAGAAGGTAGTGCAGAACAGGTAGTCAGGTAGTGAGCTGGAGAGCATTAATTAAGCACCGGCTGGGTATTCAGTCTGAGAACTTGTCTAGTAGAGAAATTTAATAGACTTCAGTTAGATTTATGGAGACTGCACTTCCAAAGAGAAATGGACATTGGTATTGCAATTTTAACCAGGTGTGAATTGGCTGAAACCACTTGGACTAGGTGCTAATTTTGAGTTGGCCCCTGGAGACTCAAATTCTGCACAGGTTCCTTCACACTGTTCTCTGAATCTTTTCCTCTAGGTACCAAATAAGCACAATTATCAATCCTGAGAAGTGACAAAGGACCATGAGATAGGACTCTTCTTGGTAGACACCAGGGCCAGCATGGATAAATGCACAGAGATGAGCATCTCTGTTGGTTGGGCAAAGTTGCTGCATCCCCTTTGCTCCATGGGAGGACCCCCCTCCCCCGCCCCACACACATATGAGCTGTGTTTCTGGGAGGCAAAGACATGATGGAGAGGCACAAACTTTGGGAATGACTTGGGATATTTCAGCCCACTTGATGTACTGTTGGCTTCTGTCTGGGACCATAGTGACAGCATTACAGGTTTCAGGATTGTGGAAGACCTAGGGTAGAGAGACCATCATCTGTGCAAGAGGGAGCCAAATTGCTTTGGTATCCAGAGTCTTCTCAGACTATACTTAGACCTCAAGTGCTGTGCTTCTGATTGATTGCAGTTCTTGTGGTTAGCAAAGGGAGGTGTGCTGCTGTTACACAGAATAATTTGGTGAATATGTAAGAAGGTAGAAATAAAAGCTGCTTATTCTTTTTATCATACAACTCAGTGAATCATAAAGCTAGAAGATTTTTTCAAGGATCATTCAGCTAGCTTGCCCCTCCACCCTCCTCCCATTTAACAGACAAGGGAACTGGGCCCCTGGGATGTTCTGACAACCTGAACTCTCCCAGTTTAGAGTAGGATGGTTCACCTGGAGCAGGTAAACTTGAGACCAGTACCTGATCTCAAGGTCTTGAGAACGCATCTTAGGTTGTGGCCCAGTACTCACAAAGGTAAATATATGACAGACTAAAGTTTAAACATGAAATAATACCCTTATTACATGGAGTGCATTTTGATGTTTTCAATTCTGTGCTGTTGTATTTCATTTAAAACAAAATGCCAGTTGCCACTACCATAATGATTTCTCAATTCACTGACGGCTTACGACCTGTGGTTTGAAAACTAATCTGTGTATCTGAGCTTTGTGAAGCTGAAACCATTCGCCTAAGGCTACGCTGGTAGTAAATAGCTGGAGTGGGATCAGAAGTTAGAACTCCTCTCCAGCTTTTTTCCTACCCAAACTACAAGTTTCCATTCTTCTGTTTTTTATACCAGGTGAACAGGGTAATTAGCATAGACTTGAAAATGGTTTAGTTTTCCAGAGTTTCCCTATCCTTGCCAACCCCCACCTGAAAGTGAGCAGGTGGAATCTAACCGTTGTGGCAAATATGGATCTAGTGGGGACTGAGCAGTCTGTGTTTGGTGATAGTGTCTATCCACTGTCAGGGGTTTCTTTCTTCCCACAGAGGCAGCCATGCCTTTATATATGTATGCCACTAAGGATTTTCCTCTCTACTGTTCTAGTTGATGTCATCAGCTGAACTAACAGAAAATTTTGTGTCCTTAAAATTGTCTTTTTATCTGAAGTATGGCAGTTTTATTTGTTATCTATTTTGAAAGTTGTTTTTAAAAATAAAGCCTAAGTAGCCTCTTCTAAGTAAAAAACAAAACAAAACAAACAAAAATGCATGTAATTGTGTTTCAGAGTAACTTTAAACATTTTTGTTTCATATAAGGCAAAAATAAGGAACCCAGTAAATTCCAGTCTAGTAGCCTCCCTGTATCAGCACTTGCTTTACTACTGTAAGAGCATTTGAGAACAATTTCTATATTCATTCATTCATTCACCAAATAGCTACTGTATCCATATGCTGGGGGAAACAGGTTATCAAATGATCGCACAAATACCAACAGCAATTACAAAGATATGTTCTTGGAAGTGTTTTTTTTAAGGAATAAAGCATTTTGTAGGAATAAAGATTTGTGTTCATTAAGTTTTAAGGCTTCCCTTCTCATTGCTAGAGGTCTGCATAGCCCTTGCACATTATGTGGGCAAAGGTTACTCCTCTTTTAACGGGCATCAGATGCCAACACGGATGATGAATTATTAATTTCCTTGTTATTTCTAGATGCCCTTGTTTTCCTCATTTGACACTGAGCACTGTTGGTTCCTTTAGGAAGCTTAGGTTTTTTGAATCCATTCTCCCTCTTGCCTTTCACAGAAAGAACGGGATTTAGAATTGGCTGCTCGGATTGGCCAGTCATTGTTGAAAAAGAACAAGACATTAACCGAGAGGAACGAGCTGCTGGAGGAGCAAGTGGAACACATCAGGGAGGAGGTAAGGCCCTGGTGGCAGGACTTCTGGGAGCCCCGGGCATGGCTGAAGGACAGGATGTAATGGGGACCCTCCTGGGGGGATGCCCAGAGCTGCCTGTCCTGAAGAGGCCACCTGGAGACCGAAAGCTGCCTTCCTGCAGCTCCTTCCATTTGCTGTGTCTCCTTGCTCTCCTCAGGCAGTGTGGATAGGATCGCTCAGGGTGGGCACAATCCTCACTTGTCAGTAGACCCCCAATGCCTGTCACACGGGCAGGACTGGGCGTATTGGGGCAGCTGTGGTTCTTGTCTTCCAAGACTCCAGATTCTAACCGTGTAGGGTGATCAAGACAGTCCATGCCTGACAAAAGCACGCACAGGCTTTGACCACAGCTATCGGGGTAGGCACAGGCAGCTGGAGAAGCAACCCGTCAGGAGGCCAGTTCATGCTGCGGAGTGAAGTGGCAGCTCTCATTCATCATTATGATATAATTTTGTGTGTATAAAAGAAAACAAAACAGTCTATTTTTTTCACGATAGAAACCCTCTTATTTTTATGGTACAAATCTTGGCTGATGGAAATCGGTGGTGAGAGGAAGGGCATGAAACTTTTAGGCTTATCTTTAGGAGGCCTAGGTTTTGGAAGAACAACACAGATTTTCTAGAAGGGCCATGGTGTGGACCAGCAGAGGGAAGCTGTAGAGTTAGATGGGGTTGCTGGAGCACAGATTGGAAGCTTAGAGCCAGGCCCTATGTAGTAGCTTCTTTCTTCTCACCCTACCTGTTCTCTTAATAGTGAATTTTAACTGCGAGGACTTTCTCCTCGTTTTTTCTCCCTTACTTTCTATCAGAGACTTTTTCAGTGGGAGGGGTGCCATTATTCATGTTCCTAAGATGTATTCTAACATTTTCCTCATTAAAACTGTTCCCAGCACATTGTTGTCTGTGTTTAGTGATAGTTTTAACATGATGCAGTAGAGTTACCACTATGTAAGAAACGTTTTATTCCCAGCACTTCTTTAAAAGGTAAGGTGGAATACTGTATGTTCTAGAAGAGAGAAAGTTGACTGCTGCGTTCCCTTCCTCCAGCGTCATGACCTGAATGCCTCTGCACTCAGGTGACTGGTGAGAAAGCATGCCGGGTCACCCCCTCTGAGCAGAGGGACATGCCACCAGGGAACTGGCAAATGGCCACCTGTCGAATTCTTCACATTACTGTCCTTACTTGGGACTTCCTCACCTTGCTTAAAGAGCATCCTACTCTCTGGGAGTGGAAATTCCTTTTTTTCCTTGGAAAAGCTTTGAATTTGAAAACTATAACATGTTTCCCTTTGGCACACCATGAAATTATCAGTCTAGGTGTGGAAGCTAAAGCCGTTATGCACATAAGATTGGCTTTTCCGTGGAACACACAATACCTTCATTGTGTCATGTGGGAATGATGGAATAAACCATAGACCCCAAACCAAATTAGAAACAAGAAATAATTAAAACAGAATTTCAGTTCTCATTTATAGCACTGGTTACATATTCATCAGTACTGAATGGTAAAAGGGCAAATGAAGAATTTTATGACACAAGTTTATTTTAAAACCTTAAGTATAAATCAACGTGATTTGCAAAACTGTCTTAGCAGGAGTCAATATGTGGCCAATACCTGACAGTTGCCTCTTCCTGAATCTGAAATTTCTGTTTAGTGATATTGGGTACAGAACCAAGGTCTGGCCATGCTTGGCCAGGAGCCTTGTGAGGGTACATCAGTCACAGGTGTGAGAGGAAGGGTCCTTGAGCTGCTTGTCACAGCCCACCCAGAGCCGGCATCTCCATTATCCTGTTTTGAGGTGGGATTTGGTTCTGGCTGAAGTGAGTGGCCTCTTTTTTCATTTGGTAACATTATCCATTTCTCTGGCTGTTTGCCCAGATGGTCATCTGGCTACTTCCAAAGCCCACAGCATTCTCATCTCCACTAACCATCATTCTAGAGCCTTCTAGTCCCCTCTCTGCTAACAATTATGAATTTAGATAGGGAGGTTTCTGCCAAAAAGTAATTGATTTTATTTTTCTTAAATGGGATCAAACTCAAGTCTTTGAAACTCTATTTCTTTGAATGGCACGAAATCAAGTGCCTTCAGTGTCAATGGGAATTTAGAAAATGTTGTCACTAAGCAATGAGCATTTGAGCACGAGCATGGACGTTATCAGCTCTTGGGAGGCCAGTGATGAGCCCGGCTCTGTTTGTGCAGGTATCTCAGCTACGGCACGAGCTGTCCATGAAAGATGAGCTGCTTCAGTTCTACACCAGTGCTGCAGAGGAGAGCGAGCCCGAGTCCGTGTGCTCAACCCCGTAAGTCCCCAGGGGGGCTGTGTTTCTAGTGGCCAGGGCACAGGGTGGCTGCTGTTGATGTCCTTGGAGTCACCTCGGCAGGATCACCTTCAAGTCAGCCTTCTACAGACCAAGCATCTCCGAGTGCCTCAAACAGATTAATTTTACTATTTTAATGGGACATGGAATGATGGGCTTTGTTTTCCTCTTATTGGGTCTTGTCGCTTATTTGTCAGTTTAGGTTGATTTGCCCTGGCATGTTAACAGGTAACAGGGTGGGCTCTGCTATTGGAGGAAATGCAGGGTTCTGGATCCAGAGGAGCTGTGGTGGGTCCTTGGGACAGAAGGCGCGGAGTCTCTGAGAGTCAGCACAGCCTCATGTTGGGAGCATGAACTCTAGAGCCTGCTGGCCTGGGGTTCAGATCTTGGCTCCACGACTTGCTGTGTTCTTGGCCAATTTACTTAACCTGTCTGTACTTGTTTCCTCATTTGTAAAATGGAAATAACAGTAGTACTTAAATCATAGAGTTATGAGCATTAATTGAGTTAATACATGCAGAGTACTTAAAACAGTTCTTGGCATACAGAAGTGCATTCATTGTAAGGGTATTAAAAAAAGAACCCAGGCATCCCAGAGTTGTCTAGGCTTTAAATACTGTTGATTCCCCTCAATTCTGGGGTGATGTGGCAACTGCAGATGTGGACAGAGGTTTGTTGGAATGTGGGTCTGAAGTGGGGCGAGCCTGTGCATAGGAGGTACTGTTTTCTGGGGGTGGGGAGCAGACTGATGGGTCATTGTCACATCTGCCAGTCTCCTGAACTTTCTTTCAAAGAGCCCTTCTTTGTGTCTCCAGGTGGTGACAGGTGGTGGGGAGGAAATGAGTCTCCCTGGATTGTGAGTGTCCTTTCTCCCCCAGGTTGAAGAGGAATGAGTCATCCTCCTCAGTCCAGAATTATTTTCATTTGGATTCTCTTCAGAAGAAGCTGAAGGACCTTGAAGAGGAGAATGTTGTACTTCGATCTGAGGTGAGGTGGACTCCCTGCTCTTGCCCCTGCTGGAAGGGTGGTGGCCCTGTTTGCCTTATTTGGTGACAATAGCCATGGTTACGGTGCCACAGCCACATGATAATAGCCATGGTTACAGTGCTGTTCTCAAAGGTGATAGTCTGTGGAAGAACCACCTGAACCTCAGCTTGTAGCTATACTGAGTGCTTAGCAGGTGCCTCATTCGTGTGCTGGGCACTGCCTTCTTGCACAGCACACACCTTCCAGGCTGGGGTAGACGGGCCTGGTGAATTACGCAGTGTGTGGGCTGGGGAGAGTTGCAAACCCTCCTCTGCTGTTAGGTCAAAAGCTCCCGCAGTGAGGTCTTCCCGTGTTATTCTCCAGCCCTGAACATATAGCACCCAGGAGAAATGGAGGCTGGCGTTAAGCCTTGTTTTCATGTTACTGCAGATTAGATATGCTCTAATGAAACAGTACACAAGAACTTGGAGACATATTTCTTAAACAATTAATTGAAGGTTGAGCTGTGACAACTTGGGAACTCATGCTTTTGAGTATTTCCTATTGGCTAGGCATTGTGCCAGGCACTTTGCTTACATTATTTTTCTTTAGTCTTCACAGCAAAGCTGACAGCTGGTTACTTTCTCATTTACAGTGAGAAAACCAGGCCCCTGGCTGCTAGGTGTTTTGATATTGCAAGGTCAGTGGGTTAGTAAATGACAAAGCCAGGATTTGCAAGTCTCTGTGACTCAAGCCAGCCCTTTTCCCCTCCACTCACTGCCGCTCTCTAGAAACACTGATACACGTGCAAATTTAGTACTATTTGTCTGCCTTAGCTAGTAGCGAGTTTACGCTCTTTAGCCAGAGGGATGATAATGGCCTGGCTTATGAGGCCATTGTTTGTCAGATTTGGGCTGTGTGCCCACCTAGGTTGGCCCTGGGCTCCCTGAAGCCTCTCTGACAGGGCAGGCTGCCTGTCACCTTGAACTTGCCCAAACATTGGAAAGATCCACGAGTCTGGGCTTAACAAGATGCTCTTCTGCGTGTCCTGTTCTCTTAGACCTCACCTCTTCCAGCCCCTCGTTTACTGATGGGAAACATAAACCTGGAGCGACCAAGAAGGTTGCCCAAGTTTCCTCTGCCAGCCAGTGGCTGAGCCAAGACTGCAGCCCAGTGCTCCCCATTCTGAGTCTGGTGCCGCCCCTCCCAGCATCTGCCCCAGGTAAATGCTCCAGTCCCGGGCACCCTGTGCTTAGGCCCTCTGTCAGAATCGTCACCTACAGCTAGCTAGCTGAGGCAGTCTGATCCAGCTACAGGTTCCCACGACCCCGCCTCCATTCTCAGAAGTGTAGTGTCTCTCTGGGGCCAGGACCCGAGGGCTCAGAGACCCATTCTGTGTATCTGCATTTTCTTGGGCCTTCACATCTCTCTCTTCCCACCTTTTCAGCCAGGAGTAAGCTGCCTAGCGTCCTTGGATAGCTCTTGGGTCCCTGAATTTTAATGCTTTCATATTGGACCTTGTTCTTGGGTTTACACACAGGATGAACTCAAACTCAGAACCTCATAGTTCAGTGCCTGGCACGTAGCAGGTGCATGGTAAATGTTAGCTATTCTTCTGTGGTTATCCTTAGAATACCTGCTATAGGCAGGGCAGTGTCCTGGGCACTTTGAGGGTCACAAAGGCGTCCATATCTGTGAGCCAAGCTGGGATAGACACACATGAACATCTAGACAGACTGATACAATGGTGGTGTGTGCAGGGTTTGAACAGAGCAGGGTGCATAGCTCTTGTGCTCATTGCCTTGTGTGGTGCCCACTAGCGACACACATTTTTTCAGCTTTTCAGCTTTGAGAATGTTTATCCTTCAACTAAGCAGGGAGTTAAGATTCCATATTTGAGGGTGTGATGGGTGACAGTGAGGAGATGCTGAGGATGACTTCCCAGACACAGGTTAGCCCTAGTGTCATACCTCAGCCCTTGCCTGTCCCACCAGGCCAGGTGTAAATGCTGGACCTCTGACCTGAGTCTTGTCCGCAGGCCTGCCAGCTGAAGACAGAGACCATCACCTACGAAGAGAAGGAGCAGCAGCTGGTCAACGACTGCGTGAAGGAGCTGAGTATGTCCCTGGCCCTCCCTCCCCATCCCACTCCCTTGCTTTACCTTTTTGCATCTGTCGTCATTATGACTAGACAGATTTGCTTCACCCTTGATAAAGTGCAGTATCCTGCCAGCTTGTGGCTCAGTAGCATTTCTTAAAACTGGAAGCCTCCCCTGACACTGTGTGGCCGCTTCCTCCCCATGTATGAATTGGGTGCTGGGTTGTTAGCCATACATTATCTCAATTTCTTGCTGAGATATTTAATTTTAATTTTGGCTTTCTACTTGAATATTGGAATTATTTAATGGCTAAATTAGGCCCAGCTACAGAAACCTGTGTTGAAGATGTGGAAAAAGTGCTTACTAGTAATTTGATTTCTGAAAGTTGAGGCCATATTTCTTAGCTTTGCACATAAGTTCTTTCCCCCACCCTCTCTATTATAAGTTTACAAGTTAAGATTAAGATAAAAGGTCAAACAGATTATTTTGTGTTTCTGCAAAATACTAAGTAAATGAAACACACCCTATGTTCAAATCTAGTAAAATGAGTTATGGCTTCGACTATTGGTTGAAAACTCCAAGGGAACTGCACTGTGCACCAGTAATAGTTCCTTTCTAAAACAGGGTGCAGCAGGGGTTCCTGTTAGTGATGAGATTTGTTCATGTGTGAAACATAGAGATTCAGTCAGTCACACTCATGTTTAATGTGGCACCTCCTGGCCAACTCTTGGAGCCTGCCTAATTTGCCTTGAGGAGACAGCCTTGGTTGTGGTTGGACCCCTGCACTGAGCCTGGGAGCGACAGCCAGGGGGACAGTTTCCTTCTCATGACTGACTGAGTCGTGAAGAAGCTGCTTTGCTTTGCCATGTAGGAAAATGGTCACTATGAGTTCCTTCTTCATACACACTCCAACTCCTCCCCCTGTCTTATAATAAAGGTGGTTCTTCCTGTGCAAACCACAGAAAAACCATTCTCTCTGGGTCTGCATGTGTCCTTTTCTGACTTACTCCTGTGACTGTCGTTTCTTTGTCAAAGGGGATGCCAATGTCCAGATTGCTAGTATCTCAGAGGAACTGGCCAAGAAGACTGAAGATGCTGCCCGCCAGCAGGAAGAGATCACACACCTGTTATCGCAGATAGTTGATTTGCAGAAAAAGGCAAAAGCTGTAAGACTTTTTGTTTCTTGGGCTGACACAACAAGGCTTTGCTGAGATCAAAAAGGGCATTTACTATAGAAGACTGTGCCCTTTAGTTTCATATCTTAGGAGTTTGTGCTGCCCCTTTGGAGAAAAAGCTTAGTGGATCCAATAGTATAAAACTGGATGCCCTGAATTGGCAAGATGTGTTATTTGTGACCTCTTATCTCCTCAAGATAGTCTTTAATTAATAGAATTTATTAAAAAGGTGCTGTAGGTATGGAGTTTTGGAATTTAACTTATGTATCAGCTAGTCCGGTATCTGTTATTACGTGGTGCACCTGGCATGTTCTGCAGCAAAACAAACAATATCCCTTTTAGATTTAAGATGAAGCAGCAAAAAACAGTTTCACAAATGTGTCTAAAGATCAGCTGATGCTTTGGAGGTGAAGGGCGGGATGAGTGGACAATGAACATGGATATAGGAAAGACTTTGCCTTCAAAATTGTATAAAAGACAATTTTACTCCAATATAAGATGAAGATCTCATTGTAGAGATGTGATGAGATCAAAATGGATCAAGTAGCAAGGAGGGAGCAGTCAAACTTATCTAGGTGTTGTACACGAGAAGATGATTGATCTTTGCCACGTTTTAGTGCACAGTGGAAAATGAAGAGCTCGTCCAGCACCTGGGGGCTGCTAAGGATGCCCAGCGGCAGCTCACGGCCGAGGTGAGCGTCTCTACCTCATTTCTTCAGGCTTCTGGGTCCAGTGGAGCCTCCATTGCCAGGCTTTGGTCATGTCCACCATAACAAACAATTTTATATTGAACTTAATTTTACTCATAAGGTAATTCTCAGTTGTGCACAGGCTCTCAATAAACGCTCAAATAGTGAAACAGCGCAACACAAAGCACACCATAGAAAGGAGCCTTGTGCAGAGATGCAGCCTGAAACCAGGATGTGATGATCTTTTGTTTAAAGTTGGTTTTATCTCAGTGGCCCATTGTTAGTATCTTAGGAGATTTCTGAGTCTGTAACTTGCCCCAAGTGAAAGGAAATGCAAGCCCCAGGACCCTTTTGGCCACACGACCACAGGGCAGCCAGTTCCACGAGATGCTGGGGGCTGAGTTAGATTACTTGTACCTTTCTGGCTCTCAGGTGGGTGGGCTAGCGTGTGTGCCCTGGTTGCTCACGAGATCCTGACCCTCTGTATCTTTCCTGGTCTCCTGCAGCTGCGGGAGCTGGAGGACAAGTATGCAGAGTGCATGGAGATGCTTCACGAGGCACAGGAAGAGCTGAAGAACCTCCGGAACAAAACCATGCCCAACACCACGTCCCGGCGCTACCACTCGCTGGGCCTGTTTCCCATGGTGAGCTGGTTCTTTCTTCCCAACACCTTCTTCCTGCCCAGAGGGCTCCTCGTGGTGAGAAGGCGGCATCTGACATTCTGGCCCCTGGAGCTGTCTTTACAGTCAGCTTCTCATTTTGCAGCTCGGATCAGATCTGAGTCAAGGGCACACGAGCCCAGGTGGTGGCTTCTGAACTACATAAGACAAATTGGTTCTTTATTTTCCGTCACTCTAAGTCTGTTGTCTCTTCTCTTGTCATTAAAAGATACATTTAGTGGGAACTTGATTTAGTAAGAACCTCAGATATTTGGAAAACGTTATTTATAACTGATTTTTTCTGGCCTTATTAGAGTGAGCAGGTGCTGTTTTGGCCTCACAAGTGCGTTCCAGAAATCTTGAAGTGCACATACAGTTCTGTTGATTCTTTGTATGCTAACTAATCATTCTCTTGGTGGCTTTCAGTATCTATGATCTGAAAAAAAATTTTCTCTCTGTGCTTGGGCTGGTAATTTTATTTTTTCATACTATTTCTCTGTGGTCTTATTTCTTTAGCCCTAGCCTGATTTGTTTCATGTTTGGACTTGAGGGAAACAGAGTTGAGAAGAGGATTTTCCAGGTGGTTAATCTCCCTGTAGGAGTTGGTCAGCACAGGGCTGACCCCCTGGTCATTTCCCTGTAACATTTGGTGTCAGGAAAATGAGCATACTCATTTTAAAGCATATTGAAGGTGGAGGCCATGTCTTATTTGTAATTTTCTTCCCTCCCTGTCTTTAATACTCTATACCTAGATAGCACTTGGTATGTTGTAGGATTGTAGACAATAGATATTATATTTGGATGGTTGGATAGATACATGAATGATGGATGGACAGCCCGAAAAACAAACTACCAAGAACCTTTTAATATTCAGGCTCTATTACTGTGGTTTGATGAAACACCAAATTCTCTCTGAGGAGAGAAGATCTCTTGAGAGGAACTCCCCTAAATGAGATAGGAGGGGATGGCTGTTTGCAAAACCCTTTCGAATTTGCCCTTCCCTGGAGCTCTTTCTTTTCAGCAGACACTGCTCCCCACCCCCATTCCTTCTTGTCTAGCCCACTTCTCCTAAATCATGATCTTCTTCACAGAAAGAGAAATACCACATGTTCTCACTTATTGGTGGGAGCTAAAAATTAATATATAAATACACACACACACACACACACACACACACACACACACACACAAACGGGGGGGGGGGAAGATATAACAACCACAATTATTTGAAGTTGATACGACAAGCAAACAGAAAGGACATTGTTGGGGGGGAGGGGAGGAGGGAGAAGGGAGGGAGGTTTTGGTGATGGGGAGCAATAATCAGCCACAATGTATATCGACAAAATAAAATTAAAAAAAATAAAATAAATAAATCATGATCTTCTTTTCTTCTTTGCTTTCACATATCAAAGTCAGGCTAGAACTTCCCCCTCTCTCCCTCTCAAGAAACTTTATTGAAATCTAAGGGAAACCAAAATGAAAGACACATAACATAAATTGTCAGCTTTCCAAGGCCAGGTGGATGACCATGAGTCCAGGAATCCTGGTAAAAGCAGCAGAAAACACTCTGTCCCCCAGGTTCCCTGATCCAGCGTTAACAGCTCATAGACTGGTCGGCAGCTTTGCAGGCTCTTTCCTGGCTTCTCATACTGGTGCGGCAAGCTCCCGGGGCTGTCTTGTTTCCTGGGCACCTGGAACTCATGCCACTGCCTTCCCCGATCTCAAGGACAAACCTGTCTTTGAAAATGAAACCATTACATGAGAAAAGTTGAATTGAAAGCCTGCATCTCAGTTTGTTCTGGAGGGGTTCTCAGCTTTCACATTTGCTGAGAGAAGGCTTTTGTTTGCCTTTTTCTGTAGCTGTTGGCAAAGCCTTGTTTTTGAACATGGCTATTTTTAAAGTGCATTAAGCATTAAAGGTATTTCAAGCAGTCCTGTATTTATGGAGCAGAACGCCCAGGTGTTCCTCTTTTGCTCTCTACCGTTCTAATTGCTGAATAAAACAGTGAGTGGCAGTTTTTGCTCAACTGTTTTCCCAGTCTCTTGCCTTACGGCAGTAGTTCAACTGGGATGCACAGACAGAATTCAGGGGGGCTTGAGCACTTTGAGGGAAAATTACATCTTTTATTTTCATTAGTCCCTACCTGTATTCAGTATTTCCTTCCTTTGTAAAGGTAGGCAACAAACCACAGTAATATTAGCACTTTCTGTGACTTTGTCACCGGTAGCAATCACAGGTGTTTTCGCAGCACATTTCAGTTGTTGCAGATCCTCAAAATATCGCAGATGCTGATCTCCACTTCAAAATGACAGTTATTACCAGTCCTAAACCCCGGGGTGAGGTGAGGGCAGGGTGTGTGTGTGTGTGTGTGTGTGTGTGTGTGTGTGTTACTGGCTTTCTAATTATTTTACTCATTTACAAATATTATTCTGAGAAGGGGTCCGCAGGCTTCTCCAGGCTGCCAGATGGGATGGAGTCATGGCCAAAAGAAATCACAGAACTTGCTGGTGACCTTATCCCAGTACATGGCTGTGTAGTTACTAATTTGATGTGTCATTTTTCTTAAGGTATATTAAGGCCTCTTCCTCTCTGTTTTGCAAAACTACAAATGTAAACTACATAGTGAATAACAGTACTAAGAAAAATAAGCTGGCTTAAAAAAAAAGACTCATCTAGAGAACCCCTTTGCCATAGGCTTATGTCTAAGGCAATCGTGGGTAATAATTACTAAACCACATTGTATATTTGTGAATAAGAATTGAACACAAGCCAGTAGCCCTTTGCTGATGAGCCTCCCGCTGGCTCTGTGCAGCCTACCCACTTGGTTCCAGCCTCCAGATAGAGCATCCCCATGGACTGTGGGGCCGTGGGAGGATGCCCTCGACTCCTCATGTGCTGTCTACTGGGAAGCCACCGGCCACATGTGGCTATGTAAATGTAAATCAACTAAAACGAAGTGCAGTTAAGAATTCAGATCCTTAGTCACACCAGCCTCAGTCACAGTGGCCAGTAGCTCCTACATTGGATGGTGCAGAGAGGACAGTTCCATCATCGGCGGAAGTTATGTTGGTGAGCATGGGTTTAGCCCTTCAGGTTGATCTAGGTGGCCTCCTTGGATGCTCAGTAGGTGCTTTTCTGCACACCTGGTCCTGTGGGCATCTACCTGCTTACTGCGGGGGATTGTTTGTTAGGCTCTACCTCACACACAGTGAGGAGTTGTGGGTGGTACAGGGCAGGGGTTTCCATTAGGCAGCCCATGTTATTGAGTCTCAGCTCATGACCTGGCTCATTGGGGAAATCAGACACCATCAGTGACTGGCCTTCCTCTGACCCCAGAACTCATGACCTAGCTAGAGAGAGAAGTAAATGAACTGTTTAGGATCCAAAGTTGGAGGCCTTTATCTAGCCTCTGTTCCAGAATCCTGGATGAGCTGAGGGGATGCTGTAGACTCTGTAGACTGGGAGGACAGTAGTCTTGTATGGGCTGTGATGCCATATCTGACCATTTGTAAGTGTGGAGGTATTTGACAATTCACCCATACCCATCATTCTGAACATACCCCTTTCCCTCCAACAAATTCTTTGTCCCTTCTGTGGCCATAGTGGCAGCTCCATAGTTTGGCCAGGGGAGCAAAGGTTTGCTTTCAGACACTTAGCTGCATGTGGATTAGGGGCTTTATGCTCAGTGTGTGATGGTGCTGCCTTGGTAATTGCTCAGCCAGGGTCTGTAACAATGGAGAATGCTGTTAACTTTGTATTGTGGGAAGTCTGTGGGCTTCTGATGCATTGGTTTCTCTCCTTTGGCTCACCTGGCTGCATGCCTCTTTTAGAAAGAGAGCATTTGGACTGCTGCTCACTTGGCATGTGTCTTCTGGCTTTTCCCAGGACTCCTTGGCAGCAGAAATCGAGGGAACCATGCGCAAGGAGCTCAAGCTGGAAGAGCCCGAGTCTCCAGATGTCACGTATGGCCAGACAGTTTCTATCCTTCTAAGCTTCCCAGAGACTGATTTGTGGCCTATGGTGTTCAAAACCTAGCAACATTTGGGCCTCAGACACCAATAGTGATGACTGCTCCTTCCTAGTTCAGATTAAGGGAAATGAGAGAACACAGCTGACAACATCCCTCAGCTCCTCCTATTAGGTTTTAAAGATATTTTATGAACAGAAAGTTGGAATAGGAGACATGTGTTTCTCATTTCTCTTAAAACAAGCTCCATGTCTGCACAGCTTAGCATTTTTTATTTTTCGTTTCAGCAGAAAACATGACTTTAAAAATTTTTAATGTCTGATAGAAAAAAATAGTGATACAGTAAGATACAGAGGGCTCTGTAGTGGTGTTCTCTTATGGACACACGTGGGTATTGTTGGCTTCTGCCATCTCTCTTCCTGACTTTCATTGTCTTTTCTCTGTACCCAAACTCCACAGACAGAACTTAAACAGGATCCTGGGAGTGACAAGTGTCCAGTGAACCTCTGTATATGTGTGAAGTCCTCTGCAGCCCCAAAGGAAGTGGTCATTATAGAAATCTGCCTACCCTTTTCTTCTTAAAAGGGAGCAAATTAGCATCAAAACATGGTTCTGCTCTTAGAAATAACAGTTTCTAAAAGTAGGCAAATCTGGTATTTTATCCTCTCATTATGAAGTTTAATACTAATTTTAAGTCTTGCTTTTTTAAAAAGTACGTGGTCCACAAATATTCATTCTACAAATATTTACTGAGCCCCCCTAATGTGCTCAGTAGTGAAAATTGCCCTCCTGGAGCTTGCATTCTAGTGGATATTATGAAAGAAGAAAACCAGATGGAAGACAAAAATAATCTTTTAAGTATTTTATTTGTAGGTCAAGCATTAGGGATGTGAAGAGCAGCATCACTTATGCTAGCTCTCACCATTAGGACACAACCATGCTCCAGAGTCCTGGATTCAGTGGGTGTTGAGTCTCTCCAAGTTCACATTATGAAGGAGGCAACCAATGCCCTAAGAACATGTGGAAGGCACAGGACAGCAGGCTGCTTGGGGCTCATCAAGGGCCAGGTGCCTTTCTGGCTCCTCAGCTGACCAGTTTTGTAGGGTTTAGCTCCAAGATCATTCCTGCATTTGCTTACTCATGGATGTTATTGTGCATCCTCCCCAGTCACCAGAAGCGTGTCTTTGAGACCGTGAGAAACATCAACCAGGTTGTCAAACAGAGATCTCTGACCCCTTCCCCCATGAACATCCCTGGCTCCAACCAGTCTTCGGCCATGAACTCCCTCCTGTCCAGCTGTGTCAGCACCCCCCGGTCCAGCATTTATGGCAGTGACATCGGCAACGTTGTCCTCGACAACAAGACTAACAGTATCATCCTGGAAACAGAGGCAGCTGACTTGGGGTGAGTGAACTGGGAGTTTTTATTTTTCTGTTTTGGTAAGAGGAGAGGTGGTGTGGATTGAATGCAGGTTCAGTACTCATAAGAGGGAGGCTGATGAGAATTGCTTGAAAAATATAGACCTTATGTTCTCCAAATCTGTTCTACCAACCCGCTGAGCTTAACCTTATCCCTGTTACTGACATTTTAACCATTTCACAGAGGTGTAACAAGATAATACCAGAAAGTCTGCTTTTCTATAAAATACTGAAGGGGAGAATTAAAAGAATAATTTTTTCTGTTACTCTTCACTGTTGGGCTACAGAATAGACATTTGTTTTGTGAACCCCTTTCTAGCTTGGATGTTAGACAGACTGAGGAAGACTCAGGCTGTCTGCCTTGTGACCAGAATCTAGTTTGCTTCAGAAGATAGGGTGCAGGGAGCCAGAGTGTCCAACGAGTGTCCATCACGTCCTTGTGGCTGTAGGGTGGGCCTTCCTCAGCAGTGGTCAATTCCTCTTTGACCTGAAGCCCTATGGACTCTGTCCCCCAACATTGTCCACTTTGTGTGCCCTTTCCCTCTAACTTAATAAAATGGATTCTTCTGGACCGATTGGGTCAGATGGATGGGCAACTCCTTGATCAGAGCTGGTTTTGTTCAGAGTTGAGCTCTCAGCTCCTTTAATTCAAGAGGAAAGAGAAGCATGAAGCCTCCCTAGATCCAGCTGCCCTGCTGGTGGACGGGAACTCCAGCCTGGAGGTAGTTTCTTCCTAAACACTCATGAGGGAGGTGCCTGTGAATTTTACTTAGGATGTGCAAGTTTTCATCCCATCTTAGTCCTCCTCCCCAGAAAACCCTACAGAGAGAAAGTAGTTCCTCTGGGCAGGCATTTGTTTCCCCATTTTTGCCTGCATTTCAACGGTGTGCCATGGTTTCCGCAGAAAGTCCTGCAGCCCCCCGGAGTGCCCACTCCCGTCCACACAGCGTCAGGCCTTTCTTGTCCAGAGCGCCCCCTGCCGGACACCCCGCCCTCACCCCGCCTTCTTCTTCCAGAAACGACGCGCGGAGTAAGAAGCCGGGGACCCCGGGCACCCCCGGCTCGCACGACCTGGAGACGGCGCTGAGGCGGCTGTCCCTCCGCCGGGAGAACTACCTCTCGGAGCGGAGGTTCTTCGAGGAGGAGCAAGAGAGGAAGCTGCGCGAGCTGGCGGAGAAGGGCGAGCTGCGCAGCGGCTCCGTCACGCCCACCGAGAGCATCATGTCCCTGGGCACGCACTCCCGCTTCTCCGAGGTCACCGGCTTCTCCGGCATGTCCTTCAGCAGCCGCTCCTACCTGCCCGAGAAGCTCCAGATCGTGAAGCCGCTGGAAGGTGACCGCAGGGGGCCTCGGCCCCTCTCTGCCCTCCTCGGCGACTCCCTGTGGTCCCTGCTGCACCTCCGGAAGGCGGGGCCGCTCTGTAACGCCTACTCCTTTTTCTTCCGCGACAGCCACCCGCGCTGCTGGTTTGAGTTCCTGTAAGGGTGGCGCCCAGCCTCGGTCCCCTACCGAGCCCGCCGGCACGCATGACAGGGGGCACGCAGGCAACCGAGCTGGGCAGAGGAAAGGAGAGGAGGCGGACGGTGGTCTTCTAGTTCTTTCTTTTGCCTTTAGAACCTTAGAAATAAAAACCATTTGTAGGGGCAGGGGCACTGCTAATAGACTCAAAAACGAATCAGGTCAGGCTGGGGGTCTGAGAAGTGTGGAGAATTAATGCTTTGGCTTCTCAGAAATTTTAGTGTCAAGGAGCAGTGCCAAGCAAACACTGTTAAGTTGCGATTTTTCACTAACCAGCTGAAAGCGATTTGTGGGCTCTGCGTTCTGATTTAGTCTTTATAGAGAGGGTGTGGCTTTCTGCAGACAGCGTGTTCTGAGCAGGGCTGCTACAGTCTGAAATTTGGAGGCCAAGAAGGGGTGGCTGTGGAGGCAAGTGAGTTTTGTATCTTCTTAAGCCACCCTTTTCCAGGGACAGTTCACTTTTTAGTCTTGGGGGCTCCTCAGATTAAACTCATGGAAAACCTCACCTTTCTTCCTCCTTTTTATTTTGGCTTTACACCAAGTGTTTGCATTTTTCATTTTTTAGTTTGGAAACCCATGTGAGTTTGAGAGGGTGTTTTAGAATTCTGTACTACATTTCTGATGCCAAGCCAAATCAGAATTTCTGTAAGGCAGCATTTCTCATATTATTGCCCCCTTTAAGGAGCCTTTGTAGACATCTTTTCCTATTTGTACCCCCCACACCATGAAATTTTAATATCGCAGATATATTGTTTATGTACTATGTATATATCTGTGCCTAAAAAGAATACAGTTATTTTCACCTCAAAAGAACCCATTTTTGCCCCCTTGGGCTAATATTGCCCCTACTGAGAATTCATGCGGTAAGGTGAGTTTGTGATTGCTGAAGACCCAAGACGTGACTGGATCCCATATTTTCCAAAGGAAGGAAGAGGGTGGGCTCTTGTTCTGTTTTCATGATTATTTTTTAATTGTATAATTTAGGTCCTTTCTAGATTTCAGAAAAGGTATGGCTCTTTTAAATTGTTTGTTCAGTTGTAAGCTTGGCAATTGTTTTCTGATCCATATTGTCTGTTTTTCTTTCAATAAAATCTTCCATTTCTGCAATTTTACTTTCTCCTTTTCTTTTTTCCCCCTCCTTTGTCTCTCAAAGATCATTGGAATTTTCCATCTCTATCTTGTCTGCTTTTTATATTTAACTCAGTATTTCATTAGATCATCTAAGAGTATGTTTTTGGATTCATTTTCAAAGCACATTGCAGGAGGAGATTTTTAAAAATTTGTTTTGACCAATTCATCTTTATTTCTTTTAATCATGTGACTTAGAGAACAGTCTTTTTTGTGATTAGTTAATAGAATAAGAGAAAGAAAATCCCATTAGATTTGGAAGATAAATTTTATCCAGAGTACCCTGCTCCCCAGGAGGCTAAATCACTGCCATTAAAAAGTTATATCTTATTACTATGACCTGTAACACGTCCTCATGATATAGTTACTTTTGGCTTCATTTTGTAGTTCTTTGACTTCTTAACCTGTAAATACAGTCAGTATTTCTTTCTTCCCTCTACAATTATTTTTTGTGTTACTGTGTTTAATTTGGTGAAGTGGGGTGCTGACCACAGAAGTCTGCCTGACTCCAGGTTTAGTACAGCTCTTAACTGTGACATTGGATGTTACCAACCTTTGGAGCCTTGTTTTCCTTACGTATGAAAAAAGCTCAGAGCTGTCAAACAAGATTGTGGTGAGGAGTAAATGTGATGTGTTTTGTTGTGTCTGACATCTATTAGGTGCTTATTAAAACTTAGGCTCCCTAAGTTTTTCCCATTCTGGCAGCTCGGGTCTACAGGGCCAAGTTACTGGTGTTGAGACCTGGACCAGCACTGTGCTAGGGTCATGTTCTCACATCGTCATTTTTCATTGGCCCACTGAGAAGCTGATAGGATTCCCGTGATCTCCAGCAGCCCAGGTAAATGTACCTGGGGCAAGGCCCCTGGAGAATGTTGGCTATGATCATAGCAGATAGCCAGTCAGCATCTTCCATCTGTGTCTCCCTTACCTGTTTAATTAATCTCGCCATTTGCTTATTGTGTCAGCCAAAATAGCTGAGCTAGGTGTTTAAGAATGCTGGCACTCTTGTCTCTTTATCCTACCTTATGAGTTTAAAGTAGGTGAAGAACAAAACATGTAAACTAGAAAGAGAGAGGTAACTGCATTAAAAAGACAGAGGCAGGCAGAATTTCTTGTCCTGCATTTTGTGCTTCCTTTCTGGCAAATAAGTTAATATGTAATTAGGGAAAAGCATGCACTTCTAAGCTGTACATTATCCAGCAGGTTTCATTCTAACTTTTAAACCCTAGATATTACTCTGACATAAATGGATTTGGTTTTCTTCTCCTTTGATGACATGAAAACTCTTGTGTGGAAGGAAAGCAGACAGGGAAAGGGGCAGTGACCGTAATTACATCTCCCCCAAGTATCCATTCCCTTATTTCATAGAACTTTATCTTGTCCCAACCAGGAACACAAAGATTTCTCTCTTTGCCCCATTGCCTAACACCAGCCTCATTTGTATGTGGGTGGGAGGAGTGGGCACGTCTTACATTGGGTTGGTAATGGGAAGTAGCCAATAATTGTGTTTGAGAAGTAAAGGAATCCAGGCTGGGGAATGAGATGGGGAAATAGGGAATAGGAAAGAGGCAACAGGGCTCTGAATGAGATGCCATTTATATTTACTTTTTAATTTGTATGCCTTCCTATATCAAAAGAAGGACTTCAGGCAGCCAGGAGATCGGAAGAATTCCTACATGGTGGCTCAGGCAGTGGCAGTGGAAGGAAGGTGAGGTGATCTGCCCAGATGCTGGGCTTTGCAAACCCTCCTGGGGCCTCAGAGCAATCCAGGAGTGGAGATAGTTGATGAGCCCCACAGCATGACATAACTGAAATCAGTCAGGTTTGAGATGCTTCACTGATATTCACTTCTACAGAATAGAAAACACCTGTATGGAGATTAGAAAAGCTAATTATTGACTTGTGTTATTGACTTGCTCTCTGAGACTCACATAGGTGAGGCCTCCTCGCTGCTGAGAGGCGGTAATTGTGGTTAAGAGAATGGACACTGGAGCTGGCCTCAGTTTCAGTCCCAGATCAGCCACTTGCCCGCCATGCAACCTCTGGCAAGTTACTTTACCTCCCTGTGTTCAGTTTCCTCATCTGTATAATGGAGACAACAGGGTGATAAATATTAAAGGAGTTATAGATGTAGACCTCTTTGGAGAGTGCCCGGCACTTAGTAAGTGCCCAGGTAAGATCAGCTGTTCTTATGTAAGGGATGTCAAAGATGTGGGGTAGAAATCCGAGGACAGTGCATCTTTCCATATAACCTTTCAGTTGAAATCTCACCAAATTTCCTTGGCTGTGCAGTTTCAGGGAATGCAGATAACTTCATGCATTTCTGTAGCCTCCTTGGCTCCAAACAGCAGACGCTCTGTAGCCCTATTTCTCCCTCGAGCCCTTCCATGAGGGATGGGGGGTGGGGGGACATGGAGTGATGGGGGCAGCCTGCTGACCAGATGGAGGAGCAAGGCCTGGACCTCCAGCCTCCCTGAATTCTTTCCCAGCAGATTGTGAACATCTCGAGCCCCCTCCAGGAGGGCAAGGAGGTTCGGCAATTTTTTTGCCTCAGTTCTCTGCTTTCCAGAGTTTCTTGGCTTTCCCTTTCTTCCCATTCCAGAAGTAGCGGTGATGTGGTCACGCAGTACTGGGGATTTCTCATCCTCCTCCTAAGATCCCAGTGTGTAGTCCGAAGCTGGGCATGGCACTGGCTTGTTTAAGACTTCTCCCTGGTGCTGTTTTGTCACCAGGAACGTGCCCGTGCAGCCAGCAAGCACGTGGATGGGGGCCCATTATGTAGTATGTATGGGGGTTCCCAGGGTGGCAGAGAAACCCCATCTACAGGAGTGTGTGTGTCTCCTGGCAGATGTTGAACACACCTGGAAAATTTGCTGCTAGCGTTTGTGCAGCGGGGGGCCAGCCACTGCCACTCAGCTGGGGTTCCTGGCTGGAATGCTGAGTCCTTGTTCTGAGATTTGTGGATTTTGGAGGATGGGTGGCGTGAGAGTACTGAAAGAACCTGGCCTTTAGTTCTGAACCCTGGCTATTCCCCCTTTAATTAAGTGACTTTGGAAAGTTATCTAACTTCAGGGCACCTCTGTTCCCTCATCTGTAAAGTATGGGTAATAATACTTGGTTTATAAAGTGGTTTTGAGGAGTGAGTTGATGTAATATATATATATAAAATAAATTGCCATATAAGCATGCCTCCATAGAATAGCTTTATAAAAAAAAGATGCTGTTGCACCTGGGATACATCCCATGAATTGGTTTCAGCAGGTGTGTGAAGCCCTGGCCACATTTACACAGTGTTGCTTACATGTGAACTCCCTTTGGGGTTCTGAGAGTTCAGAACCACTGCTCTAGAGCAGGGCTTCTCAATCTTGGCACTGTTGACATCTGGGGCTGGATCATTCTTTGTTGTGGGGCTGTCCTGTGCATTGTAGGCTGTTTAGCAGTTTCCCTGGCTTCTGCCAC
Organism: Cynocephalus volans; assembly: GCF_027409185.1. Taxonomy (NCBI): domain Eukaryota; kingdom Metazoa; phylum Chordata; class Mammalia; order Dermoptera; family Cynocephalidae; genus Cynocephalus; species Cynocephalus volans. The sequence goes on from NC_084470.1 coordinate 53,200,746, forward strand.
AAGATGCGATTAGCATCCCCCTCTTCCTCCACAGTTGTGACAAACAAAAATGTCTCTAGACATTGTCAAATGTACCCTGGAGGGCAAAATTGTCCTTGTTTGAGAACCACTGCTCTGCATGTATCTTAGCACCTAGTGAGAGAACAGGAATGTAATGTTCTCTCTCATCACACACCCCTCTTTATATTGTTGCCTTTTTTTGTTTGTTTTTTTGCATTTATAGTACTTCCTGTTTGTATTCAGTGGATCAGGGTTAAGTAGATTGCTGTTGTACCTGTGCACACTTAAAACTGGGGTAGACCTCAGAGTGGGTGTCTAGGAACAGTTTAAACATGTATTAGTAGTAAGTACAATTTTTTTTTTAAGTGGATTTGAAATTGCCCATTTACAAAATCCTCTCAAGCCTTGCGGGCCGAGATTGTCCCACAAGAAGTTATTTCCCAGTGGTGTCTGGAGGTGGTGGGCTCACTGGGCACACTGGAGGGTCCTGGACTGCTCCGTCACCCCACTATCTGCAGCCTTTTCCCTTCTCTTTTTCGTTAACTTCTTGAGCTGCTGGCTCCTGGCATCTGTGATTCCCCTTTCTTTACTCCCCAGGACAGCCTGGTAGCCTGGAGGGATTCTTGCCCACCCAGCAAGTACACCCTCGGTAAACTGGTGGTGACTATCTGGGCCATTTGCAGGGGAAGGCTCCTGCCTTCTGATGCCTGGGATCTTCTCTAAGTCTCTCTTTTGAGCATAGAATGTTTATTTGTGTGGCTGTATGCATGGGGGTGATGACTTTATCTGAAGAATGGGTTGGAACTCCTAGCCTCAGGGGCCACACACCACCAATGTCAGCTTCAACTAAGGTGTTAATAAGTGTTCCAAGAGGGATGAATGGTTGCTCTGTCCAGTAGCTTGGGCAGAACCCCAGGACATTGCAGCATACTAAAGTTCTGGGGTGCTCCTGAGTAAACACTACACTTCTTTACCCAGGTTTCTTAAGTGCACTTGGCCTTGGAACGCTTTTCTTTGTAGAGTACCTATGACACCTTGAGGTCCTCCGGGACATGCTCCGGTGTTATTACAGAACTTGCACAATGTCATCTGAGTCGCGGGGTCTGGTGTCACCAAGGATATCAGCTGCTCTGCTTCAGACCTCTGTGTGGACTTCCTTTGTTCTTAAATCACATCTCTTTAACCCGATTCCCTCTCCCTAACCCTGCAGCCTCTCACAGTTGCTGGTGGAATACAGAAAACCTAAGTAAAAGAGGTGGTGGTCACACTTATCACTTATCTCTAGGTGCTTCTTTAATTTCTTTTTGCTTTTCTCTTGTTATGGGTCCTGAGATTGGTTTGACATTGTTTTATTCTCCCTGAGCTTATGTCTTTCCTGTTCCCAGCAGTGCGCATTTGGCATAGAATTGGTATACATGGCCTCCCCTTTGTGCTTGTCTTCCTTTTTTTCCCTCGTCTATTTGTAAAGTCATAATATGTTGAATTTTGGGGTTACATCAGTTGATTAAAGACATTATCATCAAGCATCCTTGGCATACAGTATGGCATTAATTTTACTTTAAAAAAAAATTAATTGTTGATTCCTTAGATGGGTGCCCCTTTTGAGCACAGTAGGACATTAACTACTGGTGCATAGCACGAAGGACTAAAGCATCTCCACTGATGTCCCTTCCATATTCCACCTTCGGAGGCTCAGGCCCAGCTGGGGTTCATGCTAAGCACTTGAAGGGTGGTAAACAGGCATCATCTTAGACTTCCACCCTAACCCTCTCCTCTCTCTCTGTACCCCATTCTCTTCCTTTTCTCCTGCAAGGTTCTGCCACTCTTCACCACTGGCAGCAGTTGGCCCAGCCTCACCTCGGGGGCATCCTGGACCCCCGGCCTGGTGTGGTCACCAAGGGCTTCCGGACACTGGACGTTGACATGGATGAAGTGTACTGCCTTAACGACTTTGAAGAAGATGACACAGGTGACCACATTTCTCTCCTGGGCCTAGCTACCTCCACACCAGTTCAGCACCCAGAGACCTCAGGTGAGAGGTCCCGAGCACGCGTGACTGTCTCAGGCAGCAGAAGTTACCAGAGCCGGCCTCAGGCTTCCCCAGAGGAGATGCAGGAGTCACCAGCGGCCACGGAGGAGGAGGAGGAGGAGGGGTCTGGTGAGGGCACCACAATAAGTCCTGTACACCTGGCACCTTTCCCAGAGGCAGAGTTCTGGGCCATTCTCACCTCTGCTGCGGGCACCGTCCGTAGTGGCTCTCTGTCTGTAGCTTCCGCTCGTCTGTGTGGATGACGATTAAAGCATTCCCATTTTGCGGTTCTGTTTTTTAATATGGGGTCTGATGCCTCCTTTTTGTAACAAACGGGTGTAGTGCCCTGTCCATCTTGGAGCTACGTGGCCCAGCAGTACACTAAAAGGGGAGCAGGGAAGGCTGCTAAAAAGAAATGGATTTTTGGGCCACCCCTAACCCCTAAGAACATTGGTGCCCTTCTTCCTATCATGGGAATCTCCTCGGGTCTGAGGGGCAGATTCCTGAGTCCCTTGGTGGTTTCCAAACTGAACTGAGCCAAGATGAGCAGTTTTAGGGAAATTATAAGTGCTGGGTCATTCAGAAGATGAATGAAAGAATCTGTTAAATGTATGCTACATTAAGATAGTAAGAAGCCCAGAAAATGTTCAGGATTTCAGGCAACACTTGATAAATCAGCCTTTTCACTTTCCTAACTTCAATGAAGGTATATATGTTGTTTTCTGTCCAGCTTACATGTGTTCAAACTGTATTTTTATAAGTGTGTTAGCAATACTTCTAAACAAACAAACCCTAAGATAATGTCATGAAGCTCTTCCAGAGAGAGGACACTAGGTGAATCTGGAAAAGAGCTCTGGCTCACCCCCAGCTCCAAGCATTAGAGGTGTGGCTGTGAGTTTGCAGAATTTCCCATTGGCAACTGGGATGAAAAGCTTTGTGCTCGGGTCCCCTGGCAATCATGGGCTCCTGTGGGTACTATCCCCAGATTTCCTGGACCACCTAGCTTGTTGTGCCCAGAAGACAAAGACCTGTATGGGATAAGGGGAGACACCCCCAAAAAGATGAATTAACCCAATGTTGTTATCTTTATGACATTCCTGAGCCACCGGATTTGAAGAGAGGACGTTCATCTTTGTGATTCATAATTTCCATTTGTGCAGGCCGTGACACTCCCCATGAAATACAAGGCAGGAAAGAGCTGAGGTTCTTGGTGGTATCGCCCATCATCTGGCTAATTTCAGACAGCTGTGGTCAAGGGACTTTGCTTGGGACCAACTTTTCTTTTTTCTTTGACATAAACTTTAGAAGAATCATCAAGTAAAAAGGATTTATTTAGCACATAGGTTTATTTGTGATTTGTTTTTTTCTTAAAGCAGTCAATGGACTAACTTGTGAGGGAATTAAAATGTTTATTATTTAGTATCTACACATAAGAAAGGGAAACCAGCTGCGGTATTGTAGCTCCCTTTGTTATTGTCTCTGTTGCCCATCTAGAAGGCAAGGAGAGGCACAGAAACAGTGTCTGGCTGATATTTGTGGCTGAAGGGGTAGGTGTCGTGTTGAGTGTGATGCCCTCTCTGTGCAGTCCAGCAAGTAGACTAGAAGGTGAATCCTGGAAGTTCAAAGAGGCATCATTAGGTGCATCTTCGAGAAGTTGTACAGAAGGTGAAAAGCTTATCAATCAACAAACAGCTTCTCTTGGAGAACAGAGGGAGAGAGGGGACCAATTATGAGAACTCAAGTCCCGACCACTCCCTACTGTAAACAAAGACATAGTTGTTCCTTGTTTCCTTCTTACTCAGAACTGCAGCAAATTCATCCCAGCAACTTTATTTGAGGAAAGGCATGCACATTTACAGTGGAAACTGTAGAAGGGTTAGGTTGGAGGTGTGCGATCATAAAAAAGTTATCTAGGTTTCTGAGGGTAATTTAGGAAAGATCTGATCATGTAGACAAGAGTTCTTTTGACCTTGTTTCCTGAGTAAGATTTATCTGTAAAAGCTCAATACAGAAGGGAAAGGTGTTAACAATTATTTGGCTCTGTTTTTCTCTGTTGGGAACGACAGAACCACTTTAATTGTTGGAATGTAAGAAGCATATTACTCTCTAAATAAATCATCCTGGAGGCCCTGGGTGGCTCTTTGTGTATAATCCTGGAGTCATAGGCAGACAGATAAGCTTCAAGAGGAAGGCACGGGGCATCCTCTGTCATGGGATTTGTATCCAGGTGGTCTGGTCCCTGCCTTGGGGCCTCCAGGCCTCCTGTCATTGGGGCTTAAGTCAGTGTGGAAGGCAGAAGTCACACTTGGTCAAAACTGTCCTTGAAAAATTCCCTAAATCTCCAGCTTCTGGGCCACCGGAGGCAAAAGCCAAGCAGTAGCTTCTTTTGGCACTTTCTTGTTTGATACATAGGTTCAGGAGTGGTTACCAGGTGAGGGAAGGGAGGGGAACAGCTCATGGTGGAAAGGAGACTGACAGAAAGTTAGGGAGCCAAGTGTTCCTTCAGCCCGTCTCAGAGGAAGGGGCCAGTTGCAGCACAGTTGCACCAGCCTGGGTCCTCTCTCGCTTTCAGTCCCACCGCAGACCACAGAAGCAGGGTCCAGATAGGCTTGGGAGGGGAAGTTCACCTGGGGGCCTGATGGGTCTGGAAGGAAAAGTCTGGTACACTTGGTTCACAGACCCGTGGGCATGAGTTCCTTCTCGTTGTCTCCGCTGCGAGAGTTGACCAGTTCCCACTCTGATGGGAACACTTTTCCAACCAGCCCTGGTTCTGTGGCAATTACAGAGGAGTTGGGTCATTATAGACAGAGCAGATGGTCTGCTCATGCCCACTGTATTGGGAGATGCTACGGAAGCTTTTGTGGTCTCGCATCAGAATACGTGTTAAAACAGAGCAAAACAGGCTAACTGCAACCCAGTAGTGGAAAAATGGACAAAGAATGAGAGAACTGATTCATTCAAAACAAACAGCATAGAGTCAACCCTGCTTAAAATTTCCAAAGCAAGGCCTGCTTGTTGAGAGTGGTTTCTTTGGGGCGTCCTCATGTCTGAGCACCACAAGTTGTTCCTCCATTGCTCCTGGAGGCACCCATGTGGGCTTCTGAGGAGGGGCTTCTGCACTTGGCACTTCTCATGCAGAGGGCCCTTCAGGGAGCACACGGGTGAGCTGTGTAGCTGTGCTGCCTGGTGAAGCATGGGACAGACCCTCTGCTGAACTGGCTTTGAAAGCACCAGCAGGGAAATGTGTTGATGCAGCTTGGCCAAGCCAGCACCCTGCACCTGTTCGTGTCTGCCACAGAAGGGAGGACAGAGGGCACGGGGTCCTGCTTTGTCGGCATCCAAAGGATCCAAAGAGATTTTTTGCATCAGCCTTTCTGACATTTTAACAGCACTCTAAAAATCCCTTTTTCTCTAGAAGATACCCCAGGGGCGCTGGAGAGAATTTCTGGCCCTCTCTGTACAATGCTGTGAAATTGTTCATCTCTTAAATCACATACTTTTTAGATGCAACAAACAGTAGACAGCTTGGTGTAGTGGGAAGAGTAAACTTTTACTTTTGCAGGAACCAGAAAAAGATTGTGTGATGTGGTTCAAATCGCTGTGATAGACACCTCCCCAGTGCCTGCTGGCCAGGTTCTGATCATGGAGAGGGGCGGGGGTCTCTACGGAGCTGCAGGACCAGATGAGAGCTGTGTTGAAGAAATGCTTAAGCAGAGAAAAATAATTACCAGGCCTATGCGAATCCTGGAACTAAGGGCTTAGAAAATGTCGTCTTGTATTAGTATAATACTTTATGTTTTAAAATCACTTTATTAAAAAAGAAACAACTGCACTATGGACTGCTTCTGGAACTACTCTTGATTCCTTACCCCTTACCCCCAGAGAACATTTGTTAAAACCACATTAATCCCTAACACAGAATTTGTATTAATGATGAATTGTGGAGCAGACAGGTTATATGAAACTTTTCCCACATGAACTCAGAATATTTTTTCCCTCAGAAAATTTCACGGGCAGTTATACAATGAAGTGACAGAAAAGTCTTTAAAGCATTTTTCTATCCCCTGATATTTTGGTCTTTTAGGAAGGATTCTAAAGCATTGCTTCCCTCCCCTCCCTTTTTTTTTTTTTTAAATGTAAAGAGAGCTATTTCTCATGTGGCTGACAGGCAAAGAAACCCCCCCCCCCCCACGCCCCAAAGGGAATAAAGCCATCAGAAGATGAGCATTAAAAACAAAAACAAAAAACTGATGTTCTTAGGGCTTAGTTCTAGCCATGCCTTTAACCTGGGTAGACAATGGCTTTTGTTTTCAATAGACTTGTTTTTGCTTGGATAGGAAAGATGCCACTGTTGATGTGGTGACAGCTACTGGAATTATGGAGGTGGGGGGAGAGTGTGTGTGTATGTGTGTATGAGTTGGTTAATGAGTTTACAGATCTTGCAAAGCAGATCCAAATCATGCGACAGCAGCTTCACACTGCATGTTCAAGTTAAGAAAAGGGAAAACAAGGTCAGGGGCATTTGGTTTATTTTATACAAGTTGGCTACATCCCAGAAAACTGGGGAAAAGGATATGGAAGTCCCTCAGTGCACTGCAAAGACAGGGTCCCTTTTCCAAGATGTTGAGATACGTTTGTAAATTTTTTTGGACATTTTCAGAAGTTATTTGTGTGAGTTAAAGACAGCTTGGGTGCATGGCATAGCCAGTGTTTTCCGGTCTCAAAGGTTTCCTTTGAAGCAGCTGTGTGCGTGCATGTGTGTGCTCCGTCTCCCCATGGAAACACACCCAGTGCAGTTGCACCGTGACGTCTCTGTGTGGGCTCACGCAAAGGTTCTTTTAAGGACTAGGTTCTATGATGGCTTGTACAGAGAGAAAAACTTCTGTTCTCCCCAGCACATTACCAGATTGCCCTTCCCTGTGGATGGGGGGAAGGAAAGCACCATGAGGATTGAACGAAATGCATGAGCTGGGGTGTACAAGCCTTATTATGTGGGCAGCCAGACAGAGTCCCGACTACCCTTTGAGTCCCTGCAGAACTTCTGGGCCCCAGCAGAGTGCCCCAGCCTTGTCTGTGCTCATTCCTCTTCTCATGATTAAGGTTTGGGCTGTGGGGAAGCAGTGGCTGTCTCCCCTGGAAGGCATGAGCTCCACAGAGCAGCAGCCACCCCAGTCTGTATAGCACACTTGCGGATAGCAGTCTGCAGGGGAATCCAGAGAGGAGGCCCTGACTGTTGGAGACTAGGGGCTGTGTCATGGTATCCCATCACTGGCTGCAGCAGCAGGATCCCAAGTACCCAGTTTTCTGGTCAGTACCAGGCATCACGGGTCCCAGAGGAGCATGGGTGGTCAGCGCCACTTACCAAGGGTGCCTATTCAGGCACAAGGTGCAACAGGATCCAATCAGAGCAGGTGAACTGGGCAACCCACCCTGCATGCTAGGCACCAACTAAGAAGATTGTAAGATTTTGAATAGTTAAGGATTAATTGAGTTTAAAGCTTATCAAATTTTGTACCAGTGCCAGAACCTGGGAGAGGGAAAACAATTAAAAATAATAAAGGCTTAGGGTTTTTATTGGTAAATGCAAAGTCAGTCCTAAATAAAACGATGAAAGCATTTGTCTGTGTTAATTCTCTAACTTGCTTAATATCTGCCCATCTCCTCATAACACTCTGAAGCCCCAGTCAGGTTGAGAGAAAGTATAAGGGTTTAAGTAGGAGTTGGAGCATTCAACCCAAGAAACCCTGCCCTTTGAGCTCCCGAAGTGAGTAGCATGAGATGAATGTGATCAATTTCTGCAAAGAACTCACGGTTTAGATAAAGCAGGGCCTTCAGTGTGTGGTGTGGTCTTGGGGAACATCAGTGGCAAACCCTCACCCCAAGCTCCTTACTTCCTGCCAAGAATAATATTTTATATGCCCCCCCCGCCCCCCTTTTTCCTTAGAACTTGCCCCTTTCTGCATATGGGGTTTAGGAATCATTCTGTTGATTCTCTGTGGCAAGTACAAGCAGCCTTGGGCGACTCACTGTCTTTATGTTGTGTCCCAAGGAAGGGAGGTGCAGCAGCAGCCCAGCAGGCAGTGGTGACATGCGGAGCGCTCGCGGGTCCAGGCGTCCGGTGGTATTTTGGAGGGGCCGAATCCCTGGCTTTGTCACTTTTGACACTGGTTGATCTTGGTCTTCTAAAGCTGTCCATTTCTTCTGGGGAATGGTGACTTCGGAATTTTTAGCAGCCTTTTCCTATCCCCAGAACCCATTTTTATAAGATGGGTTTTGCTTCTGCTGATTGCAACTATGTCTCTAAAATGTCTATCTTCCACTTCCTGTTGCAATTGAAGATCTAATGTGTAAGGGGGTGGACGAGGAAGAGAACATTCCTGACCTTTTGATTTGATATTCTGGCCATGTGTTTTAAATGGGGTATGCTTCTGATTTTAAATCTAGTCTTGTTTGACTTTTTTTTTAAATGGTATCTCTCTTTCAACTGTTTTGTCTTAATTATTTTTATTTACTGCTTCTCCCTCCTGCCCCCCTCCCCTCCCCCGCCTCGCAACCCCTCATGCTTCTTATTTGGGATGCTTTTCTCAGGCATTTTGTTGCTTTTGTTTCTAGACCTTATTGGAGTAAGAGAATCGTGATTGTTTGGTTGCCTTCTCTTCATAGCTTATTCCATTTTTGTTTCTCTTGCAGCAATTTCTCAGTTATGTGAGTTCCTAAACCATTGCTTTTATTGGTTGAGAAACAAAGATTCATAAAGGCTATTTTTGTTTTTTTCTCCCTCCTGCTTTGCCTGGAGCTCCCTCTGGTGGCTGTGGAGCTGGCTGCATGCCGGGTGCCATGAAAGCCTCCTTTGATGCAGAGCCTGGTCAGACTGTAGAGATCAAGGCAAACCAGTCTTGCCTTGCTCCTCTAGTCACTGTCACCATTTTTGTGCTCTGGTTTTGTCCTGCTACCTTCAGTTTGTATGTCTCCAGCATTTTTTGTTTGTTTCATTGGTTCCTTGTTTTCTTTTAAGACACCATCAACTGTGTGTGGATCTATAGGTTTGGGCCACCAATCTGTTCTGTTTTGTCCCTTTTCTTTTTTGTCAAATCCAAGAGAAAACTTAACATAGGAGCTAGAAGATTCTGGTTCATAGCCTTTCGAATCTTCCTGGCCTTTGCATCCTCATGGCCTCTGATATCCCAGTTTTCTCCCAGGAGGTCTCTGGAGGCTGAGCTGCTGCAGGAGTGGGGGGAGGGCTGGGGTGGGGTGGGGTGGGAGAATCATCCCCGTACTTCATTGTGCATGCTATTTGGTGCAGCATCTTTTTTTGTTTTTTTATTTTTTTCCCTCATGCTTGAGTTATGAATGAGGATGACCTCTACAATCATGATATCTCCCATAGACTCTATTACTTTTTCCTTTGCCAGCTTTTCTGATGCATGGTCCTAACAATTCTGTGGTTTACTTTGCTACAGACTGTAGTCTTCAGCTGCCTTAACAGTAACTCATTAGAACATTAGAAGGAAATAAATTGAGGACACCTTGTTGTCATTTCATTTTCATTAGAAATCAAACATCATAGAGATGGCACAGAAATAGCTGGGGAGTAAGAAGGGGGACCCTGTGCTGATTGCACCACTATATGTCAGACCAGACTTGTTCCTGGAGCTGGAGCACCCCATCTCTGGAACTCTTGCCATGTTGTTGAGGCAGCTGAGATCTCTGTCTCCCACTCTGATAATCACAGATAGACAGTAGTGGAACCAGCTTCCTTAAGCCCATTTTTGTGTGAACAGAAAAGGGAGCCATGTGAGCCTCGCCCTGTTTCCAGGTGCCAAGTTCCTCTCCCTGCCCGCACCTCTCCCCTTCCCCTGGGCAGAATTTTGGCACCTGTTTGCCAATGAAAAGAAATGTAAAGCAACAAAAGAAGAAAGCAGATCTTGACTTCCGAGGAGGGAAACCAAATTTACCCACAAAGGCCCATTAGACCCCTCTGAACTGGATCCACTACTGGCCCAGGAATACTGATGAGAAACCCTGTCTGGGTTGGGCCGGAAGCTGGAATTCGATGCTCTGCAGACCAGTGCTCCAAACTATGGTTATTTTTGAGGGACCACCTCCAGTCCAGAACATTTGCGTTTCACCTTCCTCGCCCAGATCCAGTTAACAAGGTAGCTCATCGCTTCTTGCATCTGTAGAGAGACATGCTGGATTTTTATTTTCATCGTGATTATACTTGGATGCAAGGAATATGTTTTGTTCCCCCCTCAATTTAGCGCACCACCCTGGGAAGTGCATGTCACAGACCAACTCCACCTTCACCTTCACCACCTGTCGCATCCTGCATCCTTCAGACGAGCTCACGCGGGTCACACCAAGGTAAGGGAGTCTGGCCCTGGTGGGGGGAAGGACAGTGGGGGTGGTAGGGGAGGTCAGAGGACTCCCTTCCCTGCAGTACTTAATGTTGAGGAAAGCCAAGTAGAGAGCCTCATTCATAAACCAACTTTAGCCAGCTTAAGCATCTCAGAAGCGTCTGCAGGCATCTGTTCTGAGTTCCATCTTTCCTTTTGAATGGAGGCCCCTATTGATTGAGATCCAGCTCAGAGAGATCTGGACCCACCTTTAGTTACCTTTTAATTGCCATAGAATGCATTCGTAGGCCCCTCAACCAATTGAAGCTGACACCACAGGCACTATGGCTAAGTCTGTTGGATTTTTGTCCCAAAGCTTGCCAAGATGGCATGGAGTTCTTTCATGGGTGAAATTACTTTGGAAGCCCTTGCTCCTCTGGAATGGGCCCTGGGTACCATGCACCCACAGCCAAACTGTAATGACCAAATGAGAAGACTCCAAGACCGAGCCATGTGCTGAGTGCGGTCTGTTTCCCTCTGTGCACCACCTGGCAAGAGGACATGCATGGCGTGGGCTGTCTGCTTGGTTTGGTTTGGTTTCGGGCCTCCACAGCTTCCAGTGAAAGGGAAAACGGTCTCCCCACCATGCAGAGTGACTCCCTCCGCCATTTCCTCTATGGCGCAGTCAAGTAAGATGCTGGGCTTATTGGAAAGCGAAGCAGAAGGGGAGGGAGGTGAGAAGGGCCAGCTCGGAGGGAGCAGCCACCCCAAGGAGCGCCTTAAACTATGAATAATTCTCCGCAGGTCATGTGAGGAGGACACCGAAGCAGCCATATGCCCTGTTGAGCTGAGAGGAGATGTAGGGCAGAGAGTCTGAGCCCACGGGCAAGGCAGGGGGTGAGCACACGCCAGCAGGGCCTGCCCTGGCAGGGTCACGTGGAAGGAGCTGTGTGTGCACGCATGGCCGCCACTAACCTGGGGACATAGGCATGGGTGTGTCTCTGTGGTTGTGCCTGGCTAACACGGCCTTGACAGTCGCTACCCCTAACCCGTCTAAATGCCCCCAGTCAAGCTGAGTGCCAGCACTAATGAAGGCCTAACCGGAAGTTCTCACCAGACAAGGGTCTCTCCATTTTAGCTTTGTCTTTTCCATCTCCCTTCCTGCCCTGGAGAACCTGGCTTCCCCATCCTGTGGCTTTATGTTTGAAAGAGATTGTTTTCAAAATCACGGGACACAGTCTCCTCCTATGAGAGGCTGGTGCCCGGGTAACTCGCGCTCTTCTGACTGTGGCCATAGGACTCGAACCACATGAGTCTTCATCTGCAAGTCCATATGGCTTTGTTGGGGATGAAAAAAGCCTGGGAAGTCAGTAGCAAGAGAATGCTTTTTTGCCTGAGTTTGAAAGAAAGGCAGCTTGAAACAACTGAAAATCTTTCTCAGAATGGCCGTGTGAACAAGATCTTAAGTCCAGAACTCTTTTGCCCTCTGTGGTTGTACATCAACATTTGTGAAATTTCACCTGAGCCTTTTTAAAAATCCACAATTTTAACCTTAGGAATCTGCTATAGTCTCTAATCTCATGCTTCTCTGAGTACTCCCAACCTACCAGCATCCCCACTCCTGAGCTTGTGTGATACTGGCTTTTTCTGTGGTCCCCACCTTGTACTGAATGGCCAGTGTCAAGGTCATCTGAATGTGGAGCCAAATGTTTGCCTCCATCTTGTACCCCAGGAGAGACCCCTTCACTAGTTATTCCAAGGACCTGCTCCAGGATGGGTCCTCTTCTTTGCTTTTCTCCCAGTGGTGATTTGCCCAAGGTATCTGGGCATTCTGCTAGACTGGGGAGAGAGGTCTCCATCCCCTAGCTCCCAGGGACCGCCCAGCTGACCTGCTCCAAGGGACTCTGGCAGCCACAGCCAAATCCCTGCGTGGGCACCAGGGTAGGTCCCGTGAGACTGTCGGGAGGGATCTGCTTTTTTGCCCCTTGGTTGCTCATTCAGAAGCTGTACAGGGCTTCTGAGCCTGTTTCTTACCCCGTCCCTGTATCAGCTGTTAAAAGAGAGTCTTCCCTGATTATTTAAGCAGACAGCAACATGTTTCCCTTTGCTGCCCCTCTGGTAAACTTTTCTGTTCTCCACTGTTGGATCCCGGCTGCTGGAACCTAGTGGGTCCTCAGCATGGCACGAGTGAAGGAACGAATCTTTCTGCTTTCCTTTAGTAACACTCAGTGGGTCTTTTTCCAAGTAGTAGGATGTAGTTCTGCTCATACGTGACATGGCTTGCTCTGACCCCATAATGCCACTCATCAAAATGGAGCACGTGAAGGGGATTGGGGGCCAGTTCAGAGCACAGGAAAGAGCACATAACCGGGAGTCAGGAGGCCAGGGCTGCCACTGACTTGATGGGCATTGTCTGGCCTTGTCCCACCCACTTTGGCTGTTATGCCATTCCTAAAATAAGCTCTCTCATCCCATAGACCTGGTTAATGTCTTGCCTCAGGGAGAAGTAGGTGTTAGGAAGGAATGCTGGAATTTGAGTAAATCTGGTAGGAAAAGAAACCTCTTTGCTGAAGGGCACCCTTACCTATCCTGTGACAACCTTGGGGTTACTCAGACTTGGGTTTGAATCTGGGATTATTCACTGAGTAACTGGGTGTGACATTGAGTATACCACTTAACCTCTGAGCCTGCCTCTTCATCCATAAAGGGGACGGTTATACCCACCCCCCAGGGACAAGCAAAGGGGATTGTGTGCAGCTTCCAGTTAATTTAAACCGTGGCCCCATTTCAGGGGATCCAAGGCCTCCCTGGGCAAGAGGGAGGAGCAGACACGGACAGAGATGTCTGGGGGGCCTTGGCCAGGGAGTCCTCTCCTGTTGTCCCAGGACCACCCTGCACCACCTGCAGGAGACTGGCCACTGACCCATTCTGTGCCACAAACACCACAGGTATTTCTGATGAATAACCTGTCATCTTTTCCCTTCAGCCTTAACTCAGCCCCAACTCCAGCTTGTGGCAGCGCCAGCCACTTGAAATCCACGCCAGTGGCCACACCATGCACTCCACGGAGGCTGAGCCTGGCTGAATCCTTCACTAACACCCGTGAGTCCACAACCACAATGAGCACATCCCTCGGGCTGGTGTGGCTGCTGAAGGAGCGGGGCATTTCTGCAGCTGTGTATGACCCCCAGAGCTGGGACAGAGCTGGCCGGGGCTCCCTCCTGCACTCCTACACCCCCAAGATGGCTGTGATCCCCTCCACCCCGCCGAACTCACCTATGCAGACGCCCACGTCCTCCCCGCCCTCCTTTGAGTTCAAGTGCACGAGCCCTCCCTACGACAACTTCCTGGCTTCCAAGCCAGCCAGCTCCATCCTGAGGGAGGTGAGGGAAAAGAAGAACGTCCAGAGCAGTGAGAGCCAGACAGATGTGTCCGTCTCCAACCTCAACCTCGTGGACAAAGTCAGGAGGTTTGGGGTGGCCAAAGTGGTGAACTCAGGGCGAGCCCATGTCCCCACCTTGACTGAAGATCAGGGACCTCTCTGTGGGCCCCCAGGACCAGCACAGGCTCTTGTCCCTGGAGGCCTGGTACCTGAGGGCTTGCCTCTCGGATGCCCCACTGTCACCAGTGCCATCAGCGGGCTGCAGCTCAACAGTGGCATCCGACGGAATCGGAGCTTCCCCACCATGGTGGGATCCAGCATGCAGATGAAAGCTCCCGTGACTCTCACTTCAGGCATCTTGATGGGTGCTAAGCTCCCCAAACAAACTAGCTTACGGTGAGGACAGGAGGGGGCCCATTGCCCTGGAGGAGACCAACATGCTCTGTGTCGCTCCCCGCCTCCCTCTCCCCCTGCAGCGCTCGCTCCCCTTTCCTTCTCTGCCCCGCTCCTGAGCGTCAGCCTCGTGCCTAACAGGGGAAGAGTGGAAACTTTGTAAAATGTGTACATAGGACTCGGAGACCTTGTATCTGCCCTGTCCCCTCTTTGGACCCCACAGGGAGTGCCCCGCCCTGTCACCACTCTCCCGAGGACCTCACCTGTGCTGAGCTGGGGGAAGGTGTGTCCTCCTCTTCTTTCCTTTTGAGAAGCACTGAGACTCCCAAGTGTGTTCCTATCCCATGGATAGGGACCCAGTGAATTCCGTGGCTGATTGCCTGTGTGCACACCGTGAGCTGTCACATGGCATGGGTCATAACGCCTTGCCCACCCTGTAGCAGTGTGAGGAGCCTCCGTCCTCGGCCACACGCGGCTGACGTAGCTTTCATGGTCGGGAGCTTTTCTTCCTTTCATGGGTGGCCTGGCTTCTTCAGACCTTCACTATTCTGCCTCCGTGGACGGTTATTTCTTTTTTGAGGTGTGACTTTTACTTTTCATACCTTCAACTTGAAGTCATCCTGTGTTTCGTAATCAGCTGTCAGGCCAAACGTCTGACCCGAAGAGAATGTATTCACTCCCGCTGCATTGTCCAGCAGCCCCTCTGTGTTCTGTGTGACTTGTTTTATTTTACCATTTTTTTATATGCAGGGAAGTAATGGTACTGGCAGTGTATGTTCTGTACGTGGTTCTATAACACCAAAATACAAACTTCAAACACACCAAGCTGCTAATGAGATAGTAGCTTATTTCTGGGACCTGGTGTCACAACCCAATTGATTTAAGACCAGACCCAAGACAACTTTAATGATAAGATTAAAATGAAAGGGGATAAGGAGAAAACTTATTAAAGAAGTTTGTCAACAGTCAAAGTAAAGGGGAAGAACCACAACCAAGCGTAATACCAACTGGTTCGAGGGAGAAAGGAACAAGGCTTTGGCATCTTTCTGGTTCCAGTCCTTACTCTGAGACGTAAGATGGGTCAGTGTGCTTTCACTTGTGCAGTCTTTTGTTGCAGCCATTCGGTGCCCACACATTTTACCCTCTTGTTTCAGAACAGGGGATGGTCACAACAAGTTATTTTCGGCCCCCCAAAGCCCTTTGTCTCCTTGTGGCACTGATTATCATTAGGAAAAGATAGAGGTGCTCATGAAAAGAACCATGAATGAATAAGGGAGCATGGTTCTGTTGTCGCTGATTAAGTTTTAAACTTCTATTTATTATTTATGTGTGCTGTATTTTAAACATAATCCTCTCTGCTTCCAACTCCAGTCATAGCGTGTCTGTGGCATCCCAATCTAAGCAGATAATTTATTCTAATCTGTGGACTGCACTGTACATCACGGGGTTCAGTGACCACTTGATGCAGACATTTATGGAAGGATAACATCCCATGTAAATGACATTGTCATTTTGTGCCCCCTCCCCCAGCAAGAGACGTATCCTTCAGTTGATTGAAGGTAACTTTATGTCCACTGAGGATACTTGGAGAAAGTCCCCAAGGAGCAAGCTCAGTCCCACAATTTCAGACTGTTTATTCTCTGAACACGAGAGTGTTGGTTAATTATGTTCTCAACTCTCCTTGCTGGTGTATGTGTGCACTCACTGCAAGTAACTTATATCTTATTTGAATGTATTTTAAAACAGTAGGTAGAATAACAAAGGAATATGAAAACCATGGACTGAGTGGACCACTCTATGTATTCAGAGAGAGCAACCACCCATCATCACCAGAAATACCAGTGTAAAAATCAGCAATTTGGAGGTTGCGGTGTTTAGTATAGTAAATAAATAAATGATCAACATCATGCAACCACTACCAAAAAGTGTGTTGTGATGCATCAAAAATCAGTAATAACATTTTATTTGCTAATGAATATCAATAAAAGAAGTCCAAATGATGGAAACCACAGTGGAGTTCTGCTTTATATTTTGTTTTTATCTTTTCATCGAGGAGATGATCTCTTTTTGTAGGACTTGAAGGCATTCACCTCTTTGGGGAAGTTAAATGAAAGGCATATACTTTACTACGGTTATATCCCCCCTTCTTTTCAACCTGAATACCATACCTTAGACGACTTTCCAATCAGAACCTAAACATCTCCCTCACTCTTCGGGGCTGCGTACTGGTCCACTGTGTGCACACACCCACTGCGAATACGCACATACGCCTGTGAACCAGCCCCCATGGATGGTCATGAGTTTATTTCATCTTTTGCTGTCACAGAGCTGTGATGAAAAAATCTTGCATGTATGCAACTTTCTGCATATGTGAGCACATCTGTGGGATAAATTCCTAGATGTGGCCAAATTGCCTTCCATGGGGTTGTGTGAAGAGACTTAAAAATCAAGGACAGTGAAGTCCCACCAGATGGGAAATTGTGACATGAACAAAAGGATGAATAAAACTTCCACATCAGTATTTGAAAGCAGGGAAATCATGCAAGCAAATGCTGTAGTGGGATATGGGACTTGGTGTTTAAATGAGGTGCTACCATTTGGTAGTGGTGTGACCTTGGGCAAGCCACTAATCCTCTTTGGGTCCTCCATTTTTTTAACCTGTGAGGTGGTAACAGTAATACACCTTAGTGTTAATTAGTTGAGTAAACATTTTGAGTACCTGCCCTGTGTGAGGCATTGTTGTAGGTGCTGGGAGGACAGTGATGAACAAGTGAGCCAGCTTCTGCTCTCATAGAGCATGCAATCTACGGGAGGAGAATGACGACACCAAATGTAGAATAATCGGGTTGTGCAGAGAAAACAGGGTGGTGGGAAGGAGTGGCTGGCTACTTGGGATTGGGCAGTCAGGAAGGCCTCTCCTGGGAGGGGGGTATTTGAGTCAACCGTGTAAGATCTGGCACAAGAGCATTTGGACAGAGTGCAGCTGGTGCAAAGGCCCAGAGACAGGAAAGCATCTGGTGTGTTTGAGGAACAGAGAGAAGGCCCAAGGTGGGGAAACCATGGGCTCAACAAATGGTCCATCTGATCCCATGTTTCCCAGCCACTGCAGTTGGGCAGGTCACGTGATTAGTTGTGGCCAGGAGGCTGTGAGTGGAGGAAAATCCATGGGAGGTTCTCCATGTTCCTCTCTTCCTGAAGCCACATTTTGAAACGGTGGTCTCTATCATCCCTGCCAACCTGTCTTTGACATGTAATCTGAAGGAGAAGTAAATCTTAGTTGTTAAGCCAGTAAGCTTTTCTCACAGTGCATCAGAATCCCAGGGGGTGGAGCCCAGGTGTCTGTGTTTCAACAAGCCCTCTAGGTGATGCTGGTGTGCACTCAAGTTTGAGAACCGCTGCCCTAGACCAGATGGGGTCTGGGTGGCAATTCTGCCATGGGAGGCATATTTCCTAGCAGGGACAGGGAAGGCTTCGAGGCAAGGTGACCCTGGATATGGCCTTCAAAGATGGGCAGGATTTGCCAAGTGGGGAAGGCATTCCAAGCAGAGGGTGAAGGTTTGTAGGAGGGATGTAAAAAGGGTCCTAGAATGCATTTCTCTAAGCTCTTACAGTAGAATGGTAAGTAACAAATATAGAAAGGACAATAGAATTAGAAAAACCATTTTGCAACCATAACGCTAATAACTGATTCAGACAACAAGGTATGCCAATACCATTGGGTAAGACTTTGTTAGGTAGCAGTATATTCATTCACACTGAATCTTCCCACAGGATGCTCATTAACTTACAGAGGGGGTGTCTTAGTCCATTTTGTGCTTCTATAATAATACCACAGACTGGGTAGTTTGTAAAGAACAAATTTATTTCTCACAGTCTGGAGGCTGGGAAGTCCAAGATCAAGGTGCCCACAGGTTCGGTTGTCTGGTGAGGGCTGCATCCTGTGGAAGGGAGGAATGCTGTGTCCTCACATGGTGGAAGGCAGAGGGCAAGAGACTGAATGCTTCATGAAGACTCTTATAAGGGTCTCAATCCCATTTGCAAGGGAGGAGTCCTCATGACCTAATCACCTCTTAAAGGCGCCACCTCAATATTATCACATTGGTAACACCTGAATTTTAGAGGGGACACATTATAACGATAGCAGGGGAAAAGGTATCTTTGCAGTGGAGAAACTTGTTGTACATCACTTGAAACAAGACGTGAGATTTAATGTTACCCCAAATGGGACAAACTGAGACCTTCTGATATGTGATGTACTAGGAAAGACACATGCCCCTTGCTGTTCCTGCCACAATTGCAAAACCTGAATCATGAGGTTGACACATTGAGGAATGTTTTATAAAACAATGTACCTATCCCCTTTAAAAATGTCAGTGTCATGAAAGAAAGACTGAGGACCCGTTCCAAAGTAAAGGAAGATAAAGAGACAACTAATGCAACCCATGATCTGAATTGCATCCCGGACTGGAAAAGATGCTATAAAGGAAAATGTTGGGACAATCAGAGAAATTTGAATATAGAGCATATATTTTAAAAGTATTGTATCAACGTGAAATTTCCTGAATTCAATCATTATTCTGCGGATATGCAAAAGCATGTCCTATTTCCTAGGAGATACATGCTAAAAGGTCAAGATAAAGGGGCTTGACATCTGCAAGTAACTTTAAAATATTTTTGAGAAAAGCAAAGAACAAGTTTTTTTTTTTTTTTTTTGTCTTTTTCGTGACCGGCACTCAGCCAGTGAGTGCACCGGCCATTCCTATATAGGATCCGAACCCGCGGCGGGAGCGTCGCTGCGCTCCCAGCGCTGCACTCTCCTGAGTGTGCCACGGGGTCGGCCTGAATAAGTTTTTTTTTTTTTTTTTTTTTAAAAAAAGAAAGATGCAGAAAAAAGGATTCATCTCAAAAGGTAGGAAGAACCCTATTAACATATGCTTTGCAAACTATAAAATGCATTCTTCTGTCTGCTGGGACTGGCAGGAGGATATCCGAGGTGGTAGGTATTCCCCCTTGTTCTACGCTGAATTTCGTCATGTGCATCCCAATCCCTCCTCCAGCCCAGGGAGTTCAACCAGAGGACACCATGGCCCAAGGGGGAAGTTGTCAAAGAGGCAGTTGATGGGGCCAGAGAACAAAGATGTCAAATTCCTAGTTTTCAATTATGAGGAAAACAAAAGCTGAATATACCTTTTGGTATAAGACCGAAAGATTTGGAACAAAAACTTACCGAGCCAGTTTTCCTTTTTACTGCTTGCTCTCTCTCTGTCACTCCCGCTTGCCAAACACACAGGACAAGGCCTGGAGAAAGGCTCTGTAAGTACAGGAGGAAGGAAGGAAGGGAGGAATTGTAAAGATTCCAACATATGACCGGTGTGGGAGCCCTTCACTTTTCCTTGTTTGTGGCCCAAGTCCAAGGTTACGGGAGGGGCCTCAGATGAGTCTGGAGATTCAAGGACAGATGAGCTAGTTTTTCAGCGGGGCTGGGGAGGTGGGAAAGCTCCAGAGCCCCGTCCCAGCTCCTCACCCCCATTGTAGTGCAGTGATTACGTGGGATGGAGAGGAAGTAGAGACGGCAGCGAGAGGGTCTCAGCAGACAAGACCCCAGGAGATCCCGAAGTACCTGGCCCCAGACAAGATATGGGAGTCACTTCCACATATTGCCTAGGGGCAGGGAGGCAGGTGTGCCCTGGGGGGGCCTTGCCAACAGGACAAAGGAAGTAGACGCATGCCTCCCCCATAGCTCTAGCGAGTGCGGCACCCAGAAGGTAGATGCCACCTGGGGAGAAGTTGATGAAGGAGAGTCATTCTGAATTACCTGAATTGATTGGGAGCTCATAATAGCAATTAAGTAAAGAAATAGAAAAAAAAATTTATTTTTTTGCTCATCTAAGCTCATGGCTCAAAAACATCGTATCTGGGGAGAATTTGTTTTCTGTGGCCAGTAGAGGGCACTTGGAGGCTGCAGAAGACCTGAAGGGACCGGCCCTGAGATCCCATCACAAGACCAGGTGGGTTTGCTCTACCCTGGAAAGCAATTTAGGGCAGGCCACCGTGCCTTCTTCTGGAGTGCCCCCCACACCCTGCCCCATTGTCACTTGTAAATAGAGTTTGTCTGGGGTTCAAAGCAGGAGAAAATGCCCAGGAAGAAGGCCTGGCCCCTTACATTCCAGAGCCCTTCTTTGGGACTGGGAGTCTGGTGTCCTTTCTAGAGCTTCAGTGGGGCCAGGGGGCTGCAGTGGCTTGAGGACAGTGGTGCAGTGCCAGACCCCCAAGGACTCCTGAGGTCTCCAGGTATTCCCAATGGATTCTCAGCTCCTCCCTCCCACTCTTCCTGTCAAGATGTCCTGAGTCCCCACTCAGGCCTCAGTTCCATGTTGCTCTGGGGATCCAGAGAGGAACCAGACACACTCCCAGCCCCAGGGAGGGCCCCGGTCCGTAGGGGCAGCAGGAGCAGCCATGGTTAAAGTTGAGCAAGTCCCTCTGCTTGGGGGGTCAGGAACCACTCAAGAGAAGTCATGAGGCATGGTCTCAGTTGTTCAGGTGGGCTCAAAGGAGGCATTCCAGGCCGAGAGGATGACAGACACACAGGCTTGGGTGTAAGTGAAGAAATTCAGCATAGAACAGGGAGAAAACCACGTTGCATGTCCTCCCGCCACAACCAGGAAACAGGAAAGCACTTAAAAAAACAGTTCACAAAACATGTTCTGTATTATTAGGGCGCTTCCTACCTTTTGAAATAACGCCCCCCTTCTGTTGCACCCTTAAATGAATCTTGCATCTTCCTTTATAAACTATTCTAATTCTTCAGTTTTTACTGAAAACATTTGAAAGTAAGTTGCAGATATTCTGCCCCTTTCCTTGTTGATGCTTTAGCCTGTATCTCCTAAGCTCTGCAAAGCCACAGCACAATGATTGAATCTAGGGTTAGAGGAAATGTTTGTTTACCATGCCAGATGCCCAAGGTTCAGGCTGATGCTGCTCCGAAGTCCCAAAGAATGTAAAACCAGTGAGGGAAACCCAGGCCTTTAGCTTAGAGCCAGCAACCTCAGGGACCAGCTGCAGATCCAGGGAGAGGTAGCAAGAGAGTAACCTGGGGCCCACCTCAGCTGGGCAGGGCAGAATTCAGCAGGCTGAATTCAGGGCCAGGCTGCTGGTAGCACTGGGGGGCCATTGGTAGAGGAGATTCCTAAGCGACAGGCAAAGGTTTAGGCACATCTTTTCAGAATAGAAAGGCCAGAATAGAGATGTGTTGTTCTCCCACATCCCCAATACATAAACCCTCAGTCCTCCCTGGGGCCTCTGTTAGTCACCTGTGACACTAAGGCCCAGAGCAGCAGTGGCAGTGTCCAACTCCTGACTCAACTGGTTGCCTGACTTCCAGCCGACGGTGGACTTTGCCACCCTTAGGCCACCAGCCTGTGGCTGGAGAAGCAATTGTGTGCTCGGCTATTCTGGAGTTCAGCAGAAATGGTGGAACTGACCCACCCCAGAAACGATTCACCTGGCTCATGAACTAGGTATGCGGTCACCCATCCCCATCAGCCATGCCTTCTTCTCAAGGCTGGCGTCCTGACCCAGCAAGACTGTGCAGGGGGATGAAGGGGGCAGGGGGCTCAGCCAGGCGTCCACAGCCAGTCCTGCCTCAGGGGCTTTATAGACTCATAGAGCAGGACTTCTCAATTCTCGGTGGTGAAAGACTGCTTGGTTGTTTTTAAAAATTTTTATCAATCCATCATGGGCCAATATTTTTGTAAAATACTATAATGAAGAATTACAGGAAAAATAAAATACCAGATAAAGAAATACAAAATACAAGCCCAATTTTTAAGATATTAGATTTGGCAGACATTAAATAACATTTCAAAAATATAAGAACAAACATAGGGAAAAATAAAAGAATTATGAGGACAGTACCTGTTATTCATTAAAAGTGTGCAATAGAGCTTTAATACAGAGACTCACCGTTATTCTCAACTCGTTCTGCACTCGTAGCTAAAAATGTTACAAATGAAGCAGGGATTCTCCATACTGAACACAAATACCCCACTGTGAACACGATGTATATCAGTATTAAAGTTTTCAATGTGACAGATGAGCTGGATTCTCTTAATTTACCTTACAAGTGCAGAATGACAATGGTGCTATCTGCAGGGGACAATGTGTAAGAGTCTATGTTTTCTTTTAATAACATTTAAGATAAGAGAAACCAGCCTCAATCAGAGAGATGTTGACAGAAAAGGAAGATTTTATGTATGATATATTTTAGCCTCTTTTTTTATTGAAGCATAATTGATTACACATATTTTGGGTACAACATTGACCACCATAAGCTGTGTACAGCATGTGCTGATCAAATTAATATCGTTAGCATGTTCCTTATTACAAGTAGTAATTATTCTTTATGCCCCTTACCCAATCTCTCCCCAGACTCTTTTTCTCCCCACTTCCTGCCTCAGGTAACCATAGATTTTTTCTCTCCTTCTGAAAGATAAAAGTATTATTGTGGCCTTCCCTCCTTCCCTCCTTCCCTCCTTCCTTCCTTCCTTCCTTCCTTCCTTCCCTCCTTCCCTCCCTCCTTCCCTCCTTCCTTCCTTCCTTCCTTCCTTCCTTCCTTCCTTCCTTCCTTCCTTCCCTCCCTCCTTCCCTCCTTCCCTCCTTCCTTCCTTCCTTCATTTTTTCCTTCCTTCCTTCCTTCCTTCTTTCCCTCCTTCCCTCCTTCCTTCCTTCCTTCATTTTTTCCTTCCTTCCTTCCTTCTTTCCCTCCCTCCCTCCCTCCCTCCCTCCTTCCCTCCTTCCTTCCCTCCTTCCCTCCTTCCTTCCCTCCTTCCTTCCTTCCTTCCCTCCTTCCTTCCTTCCTTCCTTCCTTCCTTCCTTCCTTCTTTCCTTCCTTCCTTCCTTCCTTCCTTCCCTCCTTCCCTCCCTCCTTCCCTCCTTCCTTCCTTCCTTCCTTCCTTCCTTCCTTCCTTCCTTCCTTCCCTCCTTCCCTCCTTCCTTCCCTCCTTCCCTCCTTCCTTCCTTCATTTTTTCCTTCCTTCCTTCCTTCCTTCCTTCCTTCCTTCCCTCCTTCCCTCCCTCCCTCCCTCCTGCCCTCCTTCCCTCCTTCCCTCCCTCCTTCTCTCCTTCCCTCCTTCCTTCCTTCCTTCATTTTTTCCTTCCTTCCTTCCTTCCCTCCTTCCCTCCCTCCCTCCCTCCTTCCTTCCTTCCTTCCTTCCTTCCTTCCTTCCTTCCTTCCTTCCTTCCTTCCTTCCTTCCCTCCTTCCCTCCTTCCCTCCTTCCTTCCCTCCTTCCCCTCCTTCCCTCCTTCCCTCCTTCCTTCCTTCCTTCCTTCTTTACTTCCTTCTCTCCTTCCCTCCTTCCTTCCTTCCTTCTTTCCTTTCTTCTCTCTCTCTCTTTCTTTTGATGAGATATTTAAAGTAATTTCTCAACAAAAATTTCCACTGGGGCTTGTTTTACAATCCATAAATTCTGGCTAAAAAGTAAAAAATACAAATATGACTTTCCCAACTTAGATGATAATGTCACACTATACATTTAAAAAAGCTTGATTAAAAATTAACTTCCTGGTAAAAGTAACAAGTTAGAAAAATAAATAAATGCTTACATTTGCTTATATTTTTATACACTTTTGACTTATGGTTGACAAACCTGAGAATATCACACGGTCTGATGTGGTCCTATGTGTGTCTTAGTCTGCTGCTCGTGCCACCCGCACCTCCCCAAGAGAGCAGGATGACACTTGAGCTGATGCACATTGTTGTCACATGCTTGGACGATGTGGCAATGTCAACTGCTCAAATAGGACCTCACCCTTTACCCTCAACTTCCATTTCTATTTCATGGCAGACAGTTGTGGACTGGCATGAGCCAACACACCGTCTATCTGGTAGTGCTGGTGTGGAGACTCCTATGGTAAAAGGCATCTTTGTTAAATGTAATAAATTTCTGATTAAGTGAGGAAGCTTCTAAAAATAATTGATTATTTTTGCGTTTAACAAATCACCCTGGGTGGGGAGAAGGCATTGCCTAGGACGGGCCCTGGGCCCCTCTTCCTCAGAGCCGTGCCTCCTCGGCCATTTCCCACTGGAACCCGGTTCCACGGTAAACAGAGTCCCTCAAGCCTGTGACCCCCACCGTCAACAATCCTCCACCTCATGCCCGACCACACCTGGCTCGTCCCATGGAACCCTGCCTCCCCCACGGCCTCTGGGGAGACTCTCACTGCCATGTTCCTGAGGGTCCTGGGCTCCAGGCTCTCTATTGCTGCCTTTGGTTGTCCCTCTTATGCCATCCTCTTCCCAAGCCACGGCCATACTGACGTTCATGCTTCCTGCCTCTGCTACCCTCAACCTCCCTTCCCTGTGGCTGTCCTTGGCCAACTTCTTGGAGGTTCCCCTAATTTTTTGAAGGTGTCAGGATTGATACCTTCTGACTTCACAGCCTTTTTCTCCATCTTCAGTCTTGCTGTCAGCCTGGGTGACATTGGCTGGCTGTGAAGATGACCCTTTTGACTCTGGGCTCTTATGTCCGCTTCCGCCCTATCTCGACTGGCCTTCACCAGCACTCCATTCCTGCCGGGCTCTCCCAAGGCCGTATCCTTGCTCTTGTTATCAGCTTAGATGGCTCACCTTCTGAAATGTGAAATCCAGTGACCCCACTTGTTGACCACAACCTCGTGGCTCGTGGCTCTCAGCCGGTCACCCTCTCCGCATGTTCTAGACCTCACAGAAACATCTAGCCCCTACTCCTCTGCTGCTTTAGTTTGCCGTCAGCCCCAGTCTGTTTTTCCCTACCCAGCCTAGACTGTGCCCTATTATCTCAGTGCCCAGTTCCCCCACTTTATGGCCTACCTGTTGCCCCCATCTGTCAAAATCCCAATTCTGGATTATTCAACTACTCACCCTTCTTTCCCTGACCAGCCCAGGACTGCCGGCTTCTAGGTGAGAAAGGGAACCATGAGTGTGGGTGCCAGATGTATTGTCTCTCACCTCAGCTGGGCCTTGCTTGAAGCCACGTGGTCCCACGTTTCTCTAGCCAGTGGCCTCTCTTATTCTCTATAGGCACACTTCAAACCTTCCCCATTCCTCACTTTCTACTCCATCTCTCCCTCAGTCTCAACAAAAGATCTTCACCCTTTCTCATAGAGAAAACTGAAGCACCACGCAGGGACTCTCTCAACTCTCTGCGACCGAGCCCGTGAGCTTCCTGCACACGCACTCACTGTTTTCTCTGTGCACCTGTCACAGAGGAGGACGGGTTCTGCACCATTTCTCCACCAAGTCCACGGGTCTCAGCCCCTCCCTCCTCTGCTGGGGCCTTATTTTATCCATTACATCTTCACTCACCTGTATTTTTAAAACATTCTTTATAAACATTTCCAACTTAGAGATGAGAGGAATATAACTAGATATTCTCACCATCTGCCTCAGTGAGGTCTCTTAGTTACAAACAAGAGAAATCTGCCTAGATGGTTTAAGGAGAAAAAGGGTTTATTAAAGGATAATAGTTAGGTGAGAGGATCTCCCTAAAGACAGAGAACCACACCTGGAGGCCAGGGAGATAGGAATATGCCCAGATCATACCCCCAGCCCACTCCAGAAGGGCCACCAGCACTGCTCACGCTGCGTGTGATTTGTAGCCAACTCCACAAGCCCCTGCCGCAGCTGCAGGAGAGGCCCACGGAAAAGTGTCCGGTTCCAACGCTGGGGATGTGGAGACTTCCCCAAGGAGAGGTGTTTAAAGGTGCTGAACAGACAATATTTGAATATCCACTAGAGTCTACCCTTTGGCTGTCCAACACCTAATTACACTCATCTTCCTTAACTTCAAAATATAAACATCATCATCAACATCACTTCCGTTTAGCACAATATAGCAATCCCTCACAAGAACAAAATAAATGCATGGTCTTTTCCAAAGGGAAGTTCAGGGTCTATAGGTGGTGTTCAGGTCTAATTTTCTTCCATCATGACCTTGTCTTGAGGTACTGGACCCTGTGGATGCGTTGTAATGTCAACCATGATAATACCTCCTAAGTAAAAAAGCAGGGGGAAATCAATTGTGCCAGTTATGAAGGTGTCTCTCAGCTCCAAATCCACCATTTTATACCCTGCTGGGGCTGGGCCTCTGCAAACCACCTCTATGTCAGGTGCTGCCAATAGGGGCACCCCTGGGGGCTGGAGGAGGGGGAGGAGACGTGTTTCTTCCTGTCTGTGTGCTGTCCCCTTCGGTGTCATCCCAGCAACACTTCTTCACCCTGGCAACAGCACCGGTTCCAGTCTGTAGTTTTCCTCTCATCCCCAGCACGGGCCCCATACGCTCCCCTCCTGCTCAGTGATAACAGCCAGAGCAGCCTGTCCTTGGAGTTCTGCATTCCATCTGCTCAGCGCTCCTTCAAGCTTCTCAATTTTATTAATCCCAACCTACTCCCATTTCTCCCCATGCCCAACAAAGGCAAAGGCCCTGATTCCTGCTCATTTTAGCACTATGTTATCTCAGTGTTCGTTTTTGCTTTTTCAGTTTTCCAACACCTGTTTAAACAATTCTCTGAATTCCCTATATAGTGCGATAATCCTTGTCACTGGTTGGTAACTGTGACTTCATTCTTTCCCCACCTACTTCATGTTTTCTTTGTCCTCAGCCGGTCAGGAGTTTTTACTTAGTGGGAGAAAGGTAAATTTTCATTTCAGAAAGATCCAAACCACAGGTGGCCATGCCTGTATGGGCTTGCAGGGAACACGGAATGAGTTGTGGAGAAAGGCAATCATGATTACCAGCTATGGCTTCATGATGTGTTCAGAAACAAGGAGTCTAGTACATTGCTGTGACTATGTGTATAAACTGTAGTGTAGAAGCAGGCAGACCAGTTAGGGGGTTGTTAGGATAATCTAGGGGAGGGTTAGTGGTGGCTCAGACCAGGGTGGTGACAGTAGAAGTGGTGACGAGTGGGTGGGTTCTAAATACATGTTGAAGCTAAGCCAACAAGATTTGCTGATGGGTTAGATGAAACATGGGAAGGAAAGAGAAGAGTCAAAGATAACACCAAGATTTGGGCCTGAGCAACTGGAAGGATGGAGTTGCCATCACCTGAGTTGGCGAAGGCAGTAGGTGCAGAAAGTTTGAGGGGAAAGTCATGAGCTCACGTTTGGAAATATTGAGTCTGAGATGTCTGTTAAAACATTCAAGTGAAAATGATCCCTAACTCTTTGCCTTTGGACCCAATGTGTCACCTCCCCACTAGACTGAGAATGCCCTGACATCTGTCCATTTGTCTTGCATTTCAGCATCTCTAGTGCTCAGCACAGTGTCTGGGCTGTGATCGTGTCGGCAAATAGCTTTTGAATGAATGTATGAAAAAATAAATGAACAACTGCGGGGTTTCCATGTAGGCCAAAGTTCGTCTTACCCTGATTCCAACTCCATAATTTTTTTCTACACAGAGAAAGAAAATAACCATTGTATTCTGCATACTGCAGCTAGTGTTCATTAGAAACCCATCCTATTAGTTCATGAATTGTAGATGAAGTCTTTCTCCCTTGAAATGGAGAAATCCCTCAGACAGACAGAAGTCTTTCCCCATCCTATTATAAGCATGTCCCAGTCCTGATTCAGCTGGATACTTGTTCTGCTAGAAGATAGGGCTTTGACATTGGTCTTGGCTCTGGGAGAGACTAAGGGGCCTGAGGTACATGTAGCAGATGCCTCCTCCTCTCTTCTTTCTTTGTCTGTGGTCATGATTTCCTGTCATGGCTCCTTCTCATAGAAAACCTGAGGTGGACCCCGGAACAATTTCTCTTGGAGCTTTCCTCTCTGCTCAAGTTCAAATCCAAGTAATTATGGAGTCCCTATTGGGTACATTTGATGAGGACCACAGCCACATTCATCCTTTCCTCGGTGCCTAGCACAGACAGGAGGAATTTGTTTGGATAGTTTATAACTTCACCCCAACTCAGCCACAGTTAGGATTCCTGTGTCAGTCTGACTCTTCAGTGAGCCGCCTGTCTTTCTGCACCCTGACCTCTGGTGTTACCTCCTTCAAGGAGACTTTCTTAACCCTCAATTTTGGTTTATGAGTCCTCGCTATACAGGGAGAGACTCAGAGGTGAAGGTGAAGGTGGGGATAGCTGATTTGCTATTTAAAAACTTCCATATCTTGTGTTTTATGCTTAAAATGCAAAGATGACATGTACTCAATGGAACGTAACAT
Source organism: Cynocephalus volans (assembly GCF_027409185.1). Lineage (NCBI taxonomy): Eukaryota > Metazoa > Chordata > Mammalia > Dermoptera > Cynocephalidae > Cynocephalus > Cynocephalus volans. The sequence goes on from NC_084470.1 coordinate 53,229,089, forward strand.
TTTTAATGTACTTATTTGGAATTGTTTTTCCTTTCATTTTTCCTTCAGTCAAATCTGGAAAGCATAAGGTGCTCACTAATTAGAGGTAACCATGGTTACCAAGTTGTCTTCCAAATACCTCCAAGTTTCTTTCCCCCCCCTCGGTTTTAATTCTACAAAAAGCATTTCACTTGTCAGTCTTTCTTGTTCTCTCTTCAATTTCATTGGGTGATTTTCTAATCCCAAGAGTCTTTTGGTAGCCATATTAAAAGTTCAAAAGTAAAATAATAAAATAAGCCTACCCATTCTTAGAAAATAGAAAATAGTCCTATGCTCTGAATTATCTGGTTTTAAAGTTTCAGTTGACTGGGTAGCAAGAAGAAATGGGCCTGAATCCTGCAGATTCAATGTATGCAGAACTAAAACCCTCAACAGGGAGTAGCTGGCAACCTGAGGAGTGTTTTCTCAAATGTCCACTTGCGAGCGCTGTTGCCTGCTGTAGGGGTGGAACCGCAGTCCATTTTTCTGGTTAGGTAAGTTACTAAGCGTACTAGTCAGGGTTTTCCAGAGAGATAGAACCAGTAGAATATGTGTGTGAGTATATGACAGGGGGTTTATTAGAGAGACTGGCTCATGGGATTATGAAGGCTGAGAAGTCCCACAATAGGCCAGTTGCAAACTGGATGCAGATAGTGTGGTTCAGTCCAAGTCCAAAGCCTCAGAACCAGGGAAGCCAATGGTGTGATTCTCAGTCCAAGGCCAAAGGCCTGAGAACCAGAGGTGCCGCTGGTATAAGTCCTGGAACCAAAAGGCTGAAGAGTCTTGAGTTCTGATGTCCATGGACAGGAGAGAAGAGTGTATCCCAGCTCCAGTGAATAGAGTGAGAGATTTGCCTTTTTCCTCTGTTTTTGTTCTCTTTGGGCCCCCAGCGGATTAGATGGTGTATTAGTCTGTTTCTTTTGCTTATAATAGAAATACCTGAAACTGGGTAATTTGTAAAGAAACAATATTTATTACTTATGTTTTCAAGGCTGGGAAGTCCAAAGCCTAGGGAACACATCTGGTGAGAGCCCTGTTGGTGGTGACTTTACACAGTGACGCGGGTCTCACGTGGCAGATGGTGGAGCATGGAGAGGGAGAGCTCCTCACATACTCTCCTTTTAAAGCCAACAGAACCATGGCACCATTACACCATCAATGGATTAATCCATTCACTAGGGCATGGTCCTCATTATCTCATCACCTCTTCAAGGCCCCACCTTTCAATTACCATAATAGGATCTCCCACCCTTAACAGCTACAGTGGGATTAAGCTTCAATGAGTTTGGGGGGACATTCAAGCCACAGCATTCTGCCCCTGCTCCCCCAAAGTTCATGTCCTTTTCACATACAAATACATTCATTTCATTCCCAAAGTCTTAACTTGTTTCATCTCAAAAGTCCAAAGTCCCAAGTCCCATCTGTGAAATCAAAACAAGTTATCTACTTCCAAGATACAATGTGGGACAAACATAGGGTAAATATTCACATCCCAAAAGGGAGAAAGGCCAAAAGAAAGGGGTAACAGGTCCTAAGCAAGTACAAAATACAGCAGAGAAGGCGTCAAATCTCAAAGCTGGCAAATCATGTGCCTTGACTCCATGTTTGATGTCCTCTGCACTCTGTTGTGGGGGTTGGGTCTCCAAGTCCTCAGGAAGCTCCACTTCTATGGCATTCCTGATCTCAGGTGATACTTTAGTTTTCCCAGGCTGGCGTTGCACACTGGTAGCTCTATAGATCTGAGGTCTCCATGATGGCCCTGCTCTTACGGCTCCACTAGATGTGGCTTTGGTGGGGTTTCTCTGCTGCAACTCCAAGCCCACATTTCTGCTTAGCACTGTGAAAGAGAAGGCTCCACCCCTGTGACAGATCTCTTCCTGGGCCCCCAGGCTTTTCCATACATCCTTTGAAATTGAGGTGGAGGCCCAAGCTTCCACAGCTCTGGCATTCTGTGAGCCTGCAAACTTAACATCATGTGGATGTTGCCAAAGCATCTGGCTTGTATCTTCTGAAGCTTTGGATCCAGCCACACCTGGGGGCAATTTAGCCACAGCCAGAGAAACTGAAGCAACCAGGGTGCAGGGATCAGCATACTAAGGTGGCCCTGGGCACTGAACCTATGGAGGGTACCTCAGGCCCGTTCCCAAAAACCGTCCTGTCTCCCTAGTCTTTGGGCCTGTGATAAAGGGGTCAGCCTCGAAGATCTCTGAAATGCCTTCAAAGTCTTTTTTCCATTCTCTTGATAATCCCTTTCTTCTGTACTAATTTCCTCAGCAGATGGTTGCTGGGCCACACCATTGGTTTCCTCTCAGAAAGACACCTTTTCTCTCTTTACATGGCTGGTTCTATGTAAAGTTTTCCAATTTTTTGCCCTCTGCTTTCTTTTGAATTATAAATTCTGGCTTTATTTCATGCCTTTTCTGCCATAACTCAGAGTAGGCTGTTGCAAGTAGCCATACAGCTTCCTCAGTGCTTTGCTGCTTAGAAATATCTTCTACCAAATACATTGGTTCAGCCCTTTTAAGTTACACATTCCATAAAATTTTGGGCATGAACAGAATGCATCCAAGTCCCTTGCAAGTTCATAGCAAGGATGATCTTTGCCCCTGTTTCCAATAAGCTCCCTCTCATTTACATCTACGATCTCAGAATGGCTGTTATTGTTCATATTTCTATCAGCATTCTGGTCACCGCCATTTAACCAGTCTCTAAAACCTTCCAAACTTTCCTTGGTCTTTTTGTCTTTTAAGCCCTCACCAGTATCTAGGCTTTTTTTTAGCTTGCTTCTCCAAAATCTTCCAGCCTCTGCCCAATATCCAGTTCCAAAGCCACTTCCACATTTTCAGGTATTGGTTATAAGCAACACCTCACTTCTCAGGTACCAATTAGTCTGTTTCTGTTGCTTATAACAGAAATACCTGAAACTGGGTGATTTATAAAGGAATGATATTTATTGCTTACAGTTTCAGAGGCTGGGAAGTCCAAAGTCCAGGGAACACATCTGGTGAAAGTTTTGTTGGTGATGGCTTTACACAGCAACATGGGGTTTCACATGGTGGGTGGTGGAGCAGAGAGAGTAAGAGCTCTTCACATGCTCTCTTTTTAAAGCCCTCAGAACCATGCTCATGACCACCATTAAACTATCAGTGGATTAATCCATTTGCTAGGGCATGGTCCTCACAATCTAATCACCTCTTCAAGGGCCTGCCTTTCAATTACCATAATAGGATTTCCCACTTTTAACAGTTACAGTGGGGATTAAACTTCAATCCATAGCAGATGATGCCCACGCATATTGAGGGTGGATTTTTCCCACCCAGAGATTACATGTTAATCTCTTCTTGAAACACCCTCACAGACACACCCCAAAATAATGCTTTACCAGGTTTCTAGGTATTCCTTAATCTAGTCAAGTTGACACCTAAAAGTAACTATCACACTAAGTATGAAAAACTTCACTGACACCTAGGTTCCAATTTGCTGTAGTGGTGATTACATGTCCCTTAGCAACTGGCCCGCCCAGGCAGCCACCTGGCTGCCCTCTCCTTAATTCACCCAGCTCTGCTGTTCTGCTTTCTTCCAGCCTCAGCACATTGTCTGTCACAGTGTTCTTGTTGCATTATGCTATGATTGTCAACTCCACTAGGCTGGGTCTCCGTACCTGCTACATTAACAAAGTGCCTGGCACACAGGTGCATTTCAGTGCATGTTGTTGAGCCAGTGAGGGCTTGAAACAGGGCACACAAGTTTATACAGGAGAACAGTTGAATCCTTCCTGGAATGGAACTTAGAGAAGGATCAAACATGTTGAAGTCATTCTGGCCACAGTCCTGAGGCATTTGGGCAGAAAAGACTTGAACTGCTGATTGTGCCTGTTTCTATTTGCCCAGACTGGCATGTGAGCCACAGGAAGGAAAAAATAGAAAAGGTACTAGACTTCGAGCTTAATTAGATATACCTCATTCCATTTGTAACTCTTGTTTCCTCTGAAGATTTTCCAAAGTAAAGAAGTTATAGTAAAGGATTCAAAATTAAGATATGGTGGTTTATTTTATGATGCCATAAATTATTGAGTTTTAAAATTTCAGCACATCTCAAGATAATGTCATCAAGATTTAGAGTTCCAAGAGGAATGTCTAGGCCCTGGCAGGCTGAGAGAAAGCAAGAGCAGCCCCAAAGTCTGTGGCTGGTGCCCTTCTCAAGGGTAGGTGGCAGCAGACAACCACAGAGTGAGTCCAGGTGGCACAGCTGAACTCAATTGCTCACAGTTGTGCTGAGGTCTTGGGTGAAGAGCAGGAGTAACAGAAGCCAAAGTAAAAGGGAAAGGAGGAGGATTGAGGGAAGATCAAGGGAGGAACCCCAAAAGGGGCAGAGCATGGTAGAGGAGGCCTGGAGAAGGCCAAGGCTTGGAGACATAAACCTGGGCCAGAGGCTGGGAAGGCAAGAAAGAGCTGGCATCAAAAAGACCTAACGAACCAAGAGGCAGTTGTGTAGCTGAATCTGAGTTGTACCCACAGCTACCTTTTGAAAGTAGTTGATTTCAATCTCCCCTCAAGCTGGGGTTGCAAATATAACACACATCTGTAAGGTTGGCCTGTGATAGGGCAAGCCTGTTTGTATTAGTCTGTTTTTATTGCTTATAACAAAATACATGGAACTGGATAATTTAAGAAAGTAAAATTTATTGTTTACGGTTTCAGAGTATGGGAAGTTCTTACATAGTCCAGGGAACACATCTGGTGAGAGTCTTCTTTGGTGGTGGCTTTACAGCAATTCCAGGGTCTCACATGGCAGAAAATGGTGGGGCAGAAAGAATAGAGAGAGATAGCTCCTCATGCACTCCCCTTTTAAAACCCTTAGAACAACGCCCATGACCACCATTTTTAATCCATCACTAGGCATGGTTCTCAGAATCTACTCACCTCCTGGAGTTTCAAGATGGCGGCGGCTGCGGCGGCTGGCGCGGAGTAGCTGAGGTGGAAAAGGTGGCCACTGGGCCTCAGGCAGCCGGGAAACTTGTGGACCTTCCTCTGGCCATCTCTTAAGGGAGGACTGCTGCTGCTGGCCGGTCGTGGGGGCTCAACGCCACTTTGCCCCCGGCAGGAGAGGCTGCCTCATTTACAGGCAACAGCTTTGAAGTGTGGAGCAGGAAAAGAACTGATTCTTAGCTGCAAAAGCGAGTCTTGAAACAGGGAACACGGCGCCAGGGCTGCTGTGGATGCAGCCAGGATCCCGGAGGCTGGGGCCGCACTGAAGGCGGCCAGCTGCCCTATTCAGGATTCGAGGTTTCAGGCCGGCATTAAAGAAGATTCCTGGGAGCGCCCGAGCGGCGCCGCGACTGAACAGCCCGAGGCGGCAGCGCCGAGAACACGGAAGGCAACAAACCAGAGACAGAGCGAGTGCCCGAACTGGCACAGCACTGTGAGTGATCACTGGCACAGCTCTGTTCAGGGGGTGGATGCCCACGCGGCTCCTGCCTGCACCACCAGGCCACTCACTGCCCCGGTGCTGCCTCCATTTTCCCAGGTGCGGGCAGCTCCGCCCTGCTCGGCCATCACTGAGCCCATTTGCTTGGCCTGGCGCGGGGCTTTCCGGACCCTGCAGGCCGGCCTCCTCTCCCACTCCCTCCGTGGTTCTCTGGCGGGGCTGGGGGTGTGGGGCGTCCCGACCAGTGTTGGGAGGGCTAGGAAGTACGGGCGGGCCGACTGTCACTCCACCACACCCTGGACTCCGGCCCTGGTAAACTTCCTGTTACTGGGAGGCAGATAACATCTCTGCGACCACCAGTTTGGAAAAAAGCCTAACGAATTTCTGGTTGGGAATAGTGTGGTAGGAGAGTTCCCAGGTCCGCTTGAACCTGCCGGAGAGCAGGCTGCAGGCGGGCACTAGACTCGGTTTATACCGGGGGGATACAAAGGTGAACAAGACCCGAGAAAGATCTACACAGTGCTACAAAGGCACCCAGAGAGACCGGTCGTCTGTGCCTAGCAGAAACCTGGTAGACTTCCTGGGCGAGGCGGTGCTGAGCAGGGTCTTGAAGGCCCAGCTGATAGACGAGGGGTGCAGAAGACACACCCCAGCCCAGCACAGTGTGCACAGAGGGGGGAGACGTGCGGCCAGGGAGGCGGAGACTCGACAGAAACCACACACCCGGTGGGGTCGCCACTGCACGATCTAACAGCCTGGGCCAGAGCACACGGAACGGGGAGAAGTCCTGTACAGGAAGTGAAAGCTCAACAGAGATCACACACCCTATGGTACGTGATCCACCAGCCCAGCAGAGTACAAGCTGACCAGAAAGGTGGATCCTCGGAGAAGCCCAAGACCCGAGGCAACCACACACACAAGACACTAGAGGCCAACTGAGCAGTCACGGCGGGAGCCATACCAAATTGGCAACCACAGCAACATCCTAGTTAGTCATTAGTCTCAAACCGGTGGACTGTGAAACCCCCTGCCACAATGAATAAACACCAAAAAAAAGACACCAGAAATACAAAATATCAAGAAAGTACACCACCAAAAGTTAATAAATCTCATACTCTAGATCCTATAGAACAAGAAGCCCTTGAAATAACTGACAAGGAATTTCGAGTGATAATTCTAAGGAAACTGAATGAGATACAAGAAAACTCAGCTAGACATCATGATGAAATGAGGAAAAGTATACAGGATCTGAAAGAGGAAATATACAAGGAAATCAATGTCCTGAAAAAAAATGTAGCAGAACTTGCTGAACTGAAGAAGTTATTCAGCGAAATAAAAAACACAACGGAGAGTTTAACCAGCAGGCTTGTCGAAGTTGAAGAGAGAACCTCTGAACTTGAAGATGGGCTGTTTGAAATAACACAAGCAGACAAAAAGAAAGAAAAAAGAATCAAGGACATTGAAGAAAATCTGAGAGAGATATCAGACAACCTCAAGTGCTCAAATATCCGAGTCATGGGTATTCCAGAAGGGGAGGAAAATGGAGATTCCATTGAAAACATATTCAACAAAATAGTGGCAGAAAACTTCCCAGGTATAGGAAAAATCACAAATCTTCAGATCCAGGAAGCTCAACGATCTCCAAATGTATTCAACCCAAAAAGGCCTTCTCCAAGACATGTCATAGTCAAATTGGCAAAACTCAGAGACAAAGAGAGAATCTTAAAAGCTGCAAGAGAGAAGCGTCAAATCACCTATAAGGGAGCCCCAATCAGGTTAACATCAGACTTCTCATCACAAACCCTAAAAGCTAGAAAGGAATGGGATGATATTTTCAAAATACTAAAAGACAAAGATTGCCAGCCAAGAATACTCTACCCTGCAAGGCTATCCTTCCGAAATGAGGGGCAAATAGTATATTTCTCAGACAAACAAAAACTGCGGGAGTTCACTACCACAAGACCACCCTTACAAGAAATCCTCAAGGGAGTACTGGGTTTGGTTCCTGAAAAATAACTACCACTGCCATAAAAACCTAAGAAAAATCTAAACCCGCTAGTACAATAAAAATGGCATTCATGAAGAGAAAACAAGCTAACAAAAACACTATCTACAACCTAAGGAACCAACAAACAAAGAAACCAAACAGTAAATCAGAAAGCAAGGAACAAAAGACACCTAAGACAACCAAACAACCAATAAAATGCTAGGAATAAATCAACACCTTTCAATAACAACTCTTAATGTTAAAGGCTTAAATTCCCCAATTAAAAGACACAGACTGGCTGACTGGATCAAAAAGCAGGACCCAACTATATGCTGCCTACAAGAGACCCACCTCACCCATAAAGATTCACACAGACTAAGAGTGAAAGGATGGAAAAAGATTTACCATGCAAACAGAAAAGAAAAACGAGCTGGAGTGGCTATTCTTATATCTGACACAATAGACTTTAAACTAAAAACCATAAAAAGAGACAATGAGGGACACTACTTAATGATAAAAGGACTGATCCATCAAGAAGACATAACAATCATAAATATGTACGCACCCAATGTTGGAGCAGCCAGATTTATAAAACAAACTCTATTAGACCTAAAGAAGGAAATAGACACTAATACCATAATAGCAGGGGACCTGAACACTCCACTGTCAATATTAGACAGATCATCTAGGCAAAGAATCAGTAGAGAAACACAAGATCTAAACAAGACTCTAGACCAATTGGAATTGGCAGATATCTACAGAACATTCCACCCAACAAGCTCAGAATATTCATTCTTCTCATCAGCACATGGATCATTCTCCAGGATAGATCACATATTAGGTCACAAATCAAGTCTCAATAAATTCAAAAAAATTGGAATTATCCCATGTATCTTCTCAGACCACAATGGATTAAAACTAGAAATTAATAACAAACGAAACTCTGGAAACTATACAAACACATGGAAATTAAACAGCATTCTACTTAATGACATATGGGTCCAAGAAGAAATCAAGCAGGAAATCAAAAAGTTTATTGAAACTAATGAAAACAATGATACATCATACCAAAACCTGTGGGATACTGCAAAAGCAGTATTGAGGGGAAAATTTATTGCATTAAATGCTCACTTCAGAAGAATGGAAAGATGGCAAGTGAACAACCTAACACTTCACCTTAAAGAACTAGAAAAACAAGAACAATCCAATCCTAAAGTTAGCAGATGGAAAGAAATCATTAAGATCAGAGCAGAACTGAATGAAATTGAAAACCAAAAAACAATTGAAAAGATCAACGAATCAAAGAGTTGGTTTTTTGAAAAGATAAATAAAATTGACACACCATTAGCATGGCTAACAAAAAAAAGAAGAGAGAAGACTCAAATAACAAAAATTAGAAATGAAAAAGGCGATATTACAACTGATTCATCTGAAATACAAGGAATCATTCGAGACTATTATAAACAACTATACGCCAACAAATTTGAAAATCTGGAGGAAATGGATAAATTTCTGGACACACACAAGCTCCCAAAACTGAACCGTGAAGACGTAGAAAATTTGAACAGACCAATAACAATAAAGGAGATTGAAGCTGTTATCAGAAGGCTCCCAACAAAGAAATGCCCAGGACCAGATGGATTCACAGCAGAATTTTACCAAACATTCAAAGAGGAATTGACACCGATTCTTTACAAACTATTCCAAAAGATTGAAATGGACGCAAATCTCCCAAACTCATTCTATGAAGCAAACATCATCCTGATACCAAAACCAGGTAAAGATATAACCAAAAAAGAAAACTACAGGCCGATATCCTTGATGAATATAGATGCAAAAATCCTCACTAAAATACTAGCAAACAGAATACAGCAACACATACGAAAAATTATTCATCACGATCAAGTGGGATTCATCCCAGGGATGCAAGGTTGGTTCAACATACGCAAATCAATAAATGTGATACACCATATTAATAAACTCAAACACAAGGACCATATGATCATCTCTATAGATGCTGAAAAAGCATTTGATAAAGTTCAGCACTCATTCATGACAAAGACCCTCTATAAGTTAGGTATAGAGGGAAAGTATCTCAACATAATTAAAGCCATATATGACAAACCCACTGCCAATATCATCCTGAATGGGGAAAAGCTGAAAGCTTTTCGTTTAAGAACAGGCACTAGACAAGGATGCCCACTCTCACCACTCCTATTCAACATAGTGTTGGAAGTACTAGCCAGAGCAATCAGAGAAGAGAAGGAAATAAAGGGCATCCAGATTGGAAAAGATGAGGTCAAACTGTCCCTGTTTGCAGATGACATGATCCTATATATCGAACAGCCTAAAACCTCTACAAAATAACTGTTGGAATTGATAAATGATTTCAGCACAGTAGCAGGATACAAAATCAACACACAAAAATCAGTAGCATTTCTTTTCTCCAATAGTGAACATGCAGAAGGAGAAATCAAGAAAGCCTGCCCATTTACAATAGCCACCAAAAAAATAAAATACTTAGGAATTGAGTTAACCAAGGAGGTGAAAAATCTCTATAATGAGAACTACAAACCACTGCTGAGAGAAATTAGAGAGGATACAAGAAGATGGAAAGATATTCCATGCTCTTGGATTGGAAGAATCAACATAGTGAAAATGTCCATACTACCCAAAGTGATATACAAATTCAATGCAATCCCCATCAAAATTCCAAAGACATTTTTCTCAGAAATGGAAAAAACTATTCAGACATTTATATGGAACAATAAAAGACCACGAATAGCCAAAGCAATGCTCAGCAAAAAAAATAAAGCTGGAGGCATAACACTACCTGACTTTAAGCTATACTACAAAGCTATAATAACCAAAACAGTATGGTACTGGCATAAAAACAGACACACTGACCAATGGAATAGAATAGAGAATCCAGAAATCAACCCACACACTTACTGCCATCTGATCTTTGACAAAAGCACCAAGCCTATTCACTGGGGAAGGGACTGCCTCTTCAGCAAGTGGTGTTGGGATAACTGGATATCGATATGCAGGAGAATGAAACTAGATCCATACCTCTCACCGTATACTAAAATCAACTCAAAATGGATTAAGGATTTAAATATACACCCTGAGACAATAAAACTTCTTAAAGAAAACATAGGGGAAACACTTCAGGAACTAGGACTGGGCACAGACTTCATGAATACGACCCCAAAAGCACGGGCAACCAAAGGAAAAATAAACAAATGGGATTATATCAAACTAAAAAGCTTCTGCACAGCAAAAGAAACAATTAAAAGAGTTAAAAGACAACCAACAGAGTGGGAGAAAATATTTGCAAAATATACATCTGACAAAGGATTAATATCCAGAATATATAAGGAACTCAAACAACTTTACAAGAAGAAAACAAGCAACCCAATTCAAAAATGGGCAAAAGAGCTAATTAGGCATTTCTTTAAGGAAGATATCCAAATGGCCAACAGACATATGAAAAAATGCTCAACATCACTCAGCATCTGGGAAATGCAAATCAAAACCACATTGAGATACCATCTAACCCCAGTTAGGATGGCTAAAATCCAAAAGACTATGAACGATAAATGCTGGCGAGGCTGCGGAGAAAAAGGAACTCTCATACATTGTTGGTGGGACTGCAAAATGGTGCAGCCTCTATGGAAAATGGTATGGAGGTTCCTTAAACAATTGCAAATAGATCTACCATACGACCCAGCCATCCCACTGTTGGGAATATACCCAGAGGAATGGAAATCATCAAGTCGAAGGTATACCTGTTCCCCAATGTTCATCGCAGCACTCTTTACAATAGCCAAGAGTTGGAACCAGCCCAAATGCCCATCATCAGATGAGTGGATACGGAAAATGTGGTACATCTACACAATGGAATACTACTCAGCTATAAAAACGAATGAAATACTGCCATTTGCAACAACATGGATGGACCTTGAGAGAATTATATTAAGTGAAACAAGTCAGGCACAGAAAGAGAAATACCACATGTTCTCACTTATTGGAGGGAGCTAAACATTAATATATAAATTCACAAACACACATACACACACACACACAAATCGGCGGGGGGGAGGGAAGAAGATATAACAACCACAATTATTTGAAGTTGATACAACAAGCAAACAGAAAGGACATTGTTGGGGGGGAGGGGGGGAGGGAGAAGGGAGGGAGGTTTTGGTGATGGGGAGCATTAATCAGCTACAATGTATATCGACAAAATAAAATTAAAAAAAAAAAAGAAGTTAAAAAAAAAAAAAAAAGAATCTACTCACCTCTTCAAGGGCCCACCTTGCAATTACCACAATAGGATTTCCCTTCCTCTTAACAGTCACAGTGGGGATAAATTTGGGGGGGGGGAGACATTCAACCTAAGGCACTGTCTAAAAGGGCAACCAGGCCTTGACCTCCAAATTGTTGCAATGCAGAAATGTAGACTCATCATTGCCAGATTTTCAGAAGAATCCAGGCTTTTTATGTGAAATTTCTATATTTAACAACACTGATGCTCTGTTCCTGGACAAGATGAAGTAAGTGAACTTCACCCATCCATCCCTGTGATCATAACTCCAGGAGAAAATGTATATAGCAGCTATTTGAGGATCATAAAAAGTAAACAGCAGCAGACAGGTTGGGGAAGAACTCCAGAATACAGAAATTCATCAAACCGGTGTTGCGTTTACAATTTCTGCCCTCTGGTATTCTCCCTGACTTGACTGTAACAGAGCGAGAGACCAGAAGTGGGCTCTGGGGCATAGACAGCTCCAGGAGAATCCTTTAGTTCTGGCTCAAGGAGTGAAAAAGAGAATTCCAATCCCCAGAGAGAGCATGAGCATTTCCTGGTCTTTTCCTTTTTCTCTTTCTCTGTCCTCTCATGCCACAGCCCCTGGGTGAACCCACACTTCCAGTGACAGCATCAGTAATGGGACTGGCAGGAGCCAAGACTTTGAGGAAGGGGAATCTTGCTCTTTGATCAGAGGAGCTGTGATCTCAAGAGGGTTGGGTCAACCTCCATTGCTTTTTATCTCTCTGTGTTCTCCTGCCACTTGGACCTGAACATGAACCCCAAAATGGAAGTGTGTGGTAGAACAGCATAACCAGTACCCAAGTTTCTGGGTGGAGGATTAAAAAGGGAAGCCTCAGGGAACTGAAAGTACTGAGATTACAGAGAGGGAGGAGATTAGGTAAATGACCCCATACAGTTGCTTATGAACTCCAGGGCTCCCCATTTAGGTCTGGTCCTAATCAGCATACCAAAGACTTTGAGAACGGAAGTAATGAACAGACCACCACCCAGTTCCCAGTTGGGCCACTGGGTGGTGCACATCCGAAATGGAGCCAAAGAGCAGTATAAATTCTTTGAAAACTGAACTGACACAATCACAGACCACAGAAGGTGGATTGAAACCTGCAGACTGAACCAACCAGGTCGATTTTCTACTAAAACAAAAATATCAACGTTTTTTTGTAAGATTTAAACATGATCCAGAATCTCATAATGTGATATTCAAGTTGTACAGGATACAATCCAAAATTACTGAATATACAGTGAACCACAAAAACTTCAATTTTCCTTGGAAAGGACAATCAACAGATGCCAATGATGACATTTCATAGATATTGAAACGATCAGACAAAGACTTTAAAGGAGCTATAATAAAAGTGCTCAGATGAGCAATTACAAACATTCTTGAAACAAATGTTAAAATAGAAAATCTTAGAAACAGAAGATATAAATGGAAATTTGAGAACTTACAAATACAAAGGCCAAGGTAAAAAACTCACTGGATGGACTAATTAGTAGAATGGAAATGACAGAGGAAAGAGTCAATGAGCTTGAAGATAGATAAATAGAAATTAGCCAATGTAAACCACAGGGGAAAAAAAAAGAATAAAAAAGTAAAATGAACAGAGCCTCTGTGACAACAACAAAAGGTCTAACAATGGTGTTATCAGGATTTCAGAAGGAGAGAACAAAGAATGTGATGTTGAAAAAATATTTGAAAAAAATAGTGGTTGAAAATTTCCCAAGTTTGGTGAAAGATATAAACTTACAGATCCAAGACTTGCACAAATCCCAAACAGGACATACTCAAAGAAATCGCCACCTGGGTATATCATAATCAAACTGCTGAATGCTAAAGATGAAGGGAAAATCTTGAAAGCAGCCAGAAAAAATAGACTGATTATCTATAGGTGAACAATGATTTGAATGACTGCAGATTTCTGGTCAGAAATGGTGGAGTCCTTAGGAAGTGGTACAGTATTTTTTTAAGCACTGAAAGAAAAGTTAACCTAGAACTCTAAATCCAGCAAAAATATCCTTGAGAAATGAAGATGAAATTAAGACATTCTCAGATGGAGAAAAACTAAGAGAATTCATAGGAGCAAACCTGCTCTAAAAGAACTGATAATGTCTTCAAACAGAAGGGTATTCCCAGGTTCCATCCCAGCAGCTAAACTGGTGGTTCTTCTGTCTCATCCCGACCTCGCTGAGCCCAGTGATTGCCACCAGGTATAAAGAATGAACAACTCATGTGACTCAAGCTATCATTTTCAATTTACAAGGTAAATGCAGAGATTTCAGACATGCAAGTGACCTTCAGAGGCCAATGATATTTCTGGAAACTTGAGAGCAGGATAAAGACTTGCACACTGGGGGTGGCAGTACAGTCACCTGGCTGGGGCAACTGGTGTCTTTGACAATGACTGCTTATCAGAGAGGTTCCCATGGCATCCAGGCCCTACAGAATGCTGTTGAGACCCGACAAGAACAAAATGGTAGCACTATGGCCAGGGCTCCCACACTGAGGATGGAAGGCACCAGAAGACTCTAGATGCTGGGCCAGAACCTGGGGGTGGGCACAGCAGATGGAATGCTCTTATCTCTGCCGGCAAAGGTGATATCTCCAGAGGGCTTTACGGCCCTAGTGAGAAGGAGCCAAGGAGAGGAAAATGGTGGACACTGTGGGTGGCCACACAGGTGACAAACCTCAGCAATTGTCAAAGTGATCTGGAGAAATTGGGGTGTCTCCTTGGTAAAGGAAGAACTAGTTCTATGGCTGTCTTATGACTCTGTGTCTCTCTGCAGACTGGCACAGCTTAAAGGACATGGGATACAGTTGTTATAAGGATGATTTACAAATATTATAGGTAGTTTGGAGGAAATACCTGTGATCCTATGACCCTAACATGACTCTCTTTATTTTCACATAATCCCATTAATTGGTAAATGAATTTAATGGGATCAGAGGACCTCTTCACTTCATGTGAATCACAGTCATTTTCCATGTTTCTACATTATCCTCATACATATCACTTAAATAACTGCTTAATTAACTGGATGTACGTTTATTTCTTTAACAAGCCCTTCACTGTGGAACATTTAGATTGTTTCCACTTCTTTAATATTGTAATGAAAATCAATACTCTTCTTTTTCCTTCTTTGATATTGCCAACCCTTTCTGGATTTTAAATACAGCGAAAGAAATAGGACTGGACATGTGTGTGTGTGTGTATGTGTGTGTGTTTTGTATACACGTGTATGTTTGTGGGTGTGTATGTGTGTTTGGGGTGGGGCGTACTTCAGAGTGTACTGTCCCTCCCCATGGATGTCACACATGCTGCCAGCCATCTTTTTGTGTGAGTGGCCTGTTTTTCAACTGCTAGTCCTTATGCCTATCCCGGAAGGACTTGGCTTTGTCCCTGAGTCTGCTTTACCTCTCTGATTTTTAAAACAAGTAGTCTGATAAAACTGCTTTTAAAACCAATCTGTAACCTGAGTAGCAGGTGATCCAGAGAGATTTTTCCCTTATTGATTAATGAATTGATTACATAAATAAATATTTACTGAGAATCTACCATGTGCCAGATACTGTGGTAGGGGTTGGGAATATAGCAATGAACTAAACAGGCAAAAATCCCTGTCCTAACAGAGCTGACATCCTAGTGGGTGAGACAGAACCAATGAGTAGATAGACGTATAATGTGATTCCAAGTGATGATAAGCATGAGAAGAAAAAGGAAGCAGGGAAGGGGATAGAGAACAATGGAGGAACTTTTTTAGAGAAGATGCTCAGGACAGCCTCTTTGAGCAGGTCATATTGGGGTGAGTGAGCTGAGAGGTCAAGCCGTGCTTTTGGTTGGAGGGTAGGGGGAGTGAGACAGGCAGTGGGAATAGGAGGTGCAAAGGCCCTGAGGTAGGAGTGAGTTTAGTGTTTTCAAGACATAGCAAGGACAGCAGTGAGGCTGGAGGGTCATGAGTGAGTGGGGGTGGTGGTGATAAGAGAGGACAGAGAGATGCGAGTGATGATGAAGTGTCCAGAGGGAGGTCTGTCTAGTGGGGGCCTTGGCGATGGTGACGAATGTCTAGTGGGGAGTGGGTGGACTCTCATCCGGGGTCCCTGGACCCTCGTTCTCTGAGAGGTTCTAGCTCACAGCAGGGACAGACACAAATCATTTTGATATCTGGTAATAGATGTTTTCAGAACCCAGAGCCCAGGGGAAATTAGCAAGCGATGGCTTTCTCTCTTTTTGCTTGGCTTCTGCTTTATTCATCTTCAGGACTAGCAATAGTTTGAAGGTCCTGGAAAAAAATATTCAAGGTACCTGGAAATCTACCTGAGTGATCAAGATTCTTTCCTTTGTCTCTTCAAACCCAAGACAATCTGTTCTGGATAACAGTTTATTCCCCAAACTACATTTTATTGACTTGTAGATATGAGCCAGTTTGACGTCTGTTAGCAAACTCATTTCAGCATTCCTGATTGCCTGTATGCGTCTGTCCTTCAGATTCTCCTTTGAAATGATTGTAACATCTTACTATTTCCTTTAGGAATTGATGAGTTAAATGACATCTTTGACATGTGTTCATTTTATACTTGTGTGAGTCATGACTCTACCTTTGAAAATGATAGTTTCACACGCACTTCCCTGATTTATAAATCACTAATTCAGATCGGACCTCTGTCACCCATTCCCCACTGCTGACTTTATATTAAATTCCAAGTCCCTTATAATCCCCCACCCCCTACAAATGAACAACACACACACACACACACACACACACACACACTCATACACTCATCCCCATACATACCCCAAACCCCACACCCCCACACAAACCCATAAAAAATATTTTTGGCAATGAGTGTGTGTGTGTGTGTGTGTGTGTGTGCACATGCTAAAAACACAGGCATCTTGATACTTGAGACTGAATGGGGATTGGATACCTAAGATGAGGCAGTCTTGTAGACCACATTGTAGGCGCTGAATGAGGTAGAGACCTCAGGAGGGAATAATAAAGTGTGCCATCTGTTTGGAGTCTGTTTTACACTGAATCCTAATGTCAGCTCAAGTTAAGAACTGTGCTGACCCAGTCTTCCTGGGGGCTCCCTCCAATGACTTTCCCTGCATCTGATAAGGAAGATGGCATTGAGTGCCAGAGGTGGCCAGGGAGGGCCCCTTTGAGACCAGTTATTGATTTGCCAATATTTTCTTCAACATCTGTTCCCTTTTGGGTTGCCATGTCCTGCTGCACTGGGCCACTGTGATCTCTGGGGGACAAGGATCTGAGGTTCCTGGAGGCTTCAACCGGGAGGCATGGAAAAGAGGCACTGTGGGAGGTGGGTATTAGATCATCTCCAGGTGTTCCATTGGACTAGTTCCCTTGACTCATCCCTACAGAGAACTAACAACCAATCAGCCCATGAGAGGATAGCGTCTGCTAAGGATAACTACCACAGTCCTCCCAACATGCCCACCGACTCTGGAATACAGTGGGGCTCAAGAGGGAAGCAATCATAGACTCTTCTCTGCACAATCGTCATTCTAAGTGTGGGCTGGGACCAGCACTGCCATCACCTGGGAACTTGTTTGGGCCCCGGACCAGACTTGCTGAGTTGGAATGTGCAGTTTAACAAGATTCCCCATTGATTCCTGTGTACTCTAGAGGTTGAGAAGTGCTAGAGTGATGGAAGTCCCATCAACCTAGGAGCGCTAAGCTGGGGGACGTGGGCCAGTCACTCTCACCTCTCAGAACCTGTGTCCTTATCTGCAAAGGAAGGACGATAACCTAGGTGTCACAGGGCTATGGGGTGATCAGATGCATGCAAACACACTGCCTGGCACTGCCCTGTAACTTGGTTAAAGGCCGAGAAAACCCCAAAGAAACCTGGTGTGGGGTGGGGCTGGCAGACGAGATCAGGAATCAGGATGGCCAGGGCTGGGCCCGAGCTGACCACAGAAGGCCCTTCCACTGCCTGCCTTGTCTGCAGCAGGGAAGTCAGCTCCACGCCCGACCCCCATGTCTCAAGCCCTTTCTGGAACCATCTGCTGCAGAGATTCATCCTTGGGCACCGCACATCAGGCTTCCCTCACACATTTTGAGGAGCCCTTTGCCCTCAGTAGACATAGAATGGGGGGCAGAGTGAAATCACTTTAATAGCATAGCAACATTTTAGGACCAGGAGTCACAGATGAAGGAAACATTTTGTCTTCCATTTGCACAATTCTGCTGAGGTGTGTGGTTGCACTGGACAATCTTACAGATTGAAAACGTAATAAATAGATACTTAAAATGTCAAGCTTCAGAGACAAGTTATGAGTGCGATTGCTTTCTTATTCTGCCTCCTCTGCATCGGGAGGTTGCTTCCTGGCGGGTTGTTGGAGGCCGGGTCCCCTAGGAGGGGTACTCATACTCCTCGGCACTGCGCCGGCCAAAATCCATCCAGCCCATGTAGTCCCGGTCACTTATCCTGTGGCTGGGATCCAGGCTCTGCAGGTTCTTAATGATGGACATTCGGCCAGAAGGAGCTACAAGGGGCGGGGAGGAAGGAAACAGGGTATTATATGTCAGAACATCACTAGTTCAATTTGTGAAGGAGAACAATGGAAAAAGCTAGACAAAATATATAACATACACCTTCTTACAGGTATCAAAGAGTTGTCAAGGTAATAGAATTGCTGGAGAAAAATACAGGAGAGGAGAAAGATGCATGACTGTGACTGGAGAGAGGGCAATGTTTACTACTTACAGGTGTGTTTTGTGTTCTGCAAGTATTTAGGTGGGTTCACGTCCTCCTGCCTTGCAGAGACTGACTTGCCTAGGTTTTCCTTTGTCTCCCTACCTCTCAGGGTGTTTTCCTTGTGTAGATGGCCCTCAGCAGAAGACAACCACAGCTTCTGCAGTATGTACCCATTTCTCGGTCTCACCCCTTAATGTTCCTGAACATATCTTACCTGTCTGGAGGGCTCTTGTTATTAAGGTAGTGCAATTACAATATCTTGATGTTGGAATGGTTAAAAAAAGTGGACTCAAGTCCCATTGCTATATAAATACTGTTTAAAAGTTGTTAATTTGAAAGCTACATTCTTTTAAAAGTATGATATTCAGAAAAAGACATACTGTCAGACTCAAATCTTGGCAGCTCAGCAACCATCAAGGAAGATTTGAATCTGACAGTGTGAGTGAGAGGTAGTAAAAGAGGTAATTTAAATCAGCTGTTTTGACCAAAATACAAGAAATGAATCTGAAATGGGTCCTTTGGGATGATAAAGTCCTTAGGAAAGGATGATCCTCACGTATAATTCACACTGAGTGAGCAGGGACATGGACAGGTGGTTATTTTGGAGGCATGTGACATAGTCCTAGCTCACAGATCATAGACAGTGGCCTCATGGACTATGATATCAATATAACGCCTTCTCCTATGCAAACTAACGGTTAAGAAAGGCTATTTAGGGACATCAATGGACAAAGCCCAGGCCAATTCAGGAGTAGAAGAGAGGAGGACTGCTCAAGGATTCCCATGGTGCTGGGGGGCACAGTGTCCCCACTTCTTGTGATGCTGGCATATGGCCCTTCTGCATGAGGCTGCCCCGGCCAACTCCTGCCCACAGGTGCAGAGTCAGACTGTGGCTTTTTTTTACGGATAAATGACACTGCAGAGGCAGTTACCCTGTCTTATGGTGTCACAAAATTAAGCAAACTAAATTAAAAAACAGGAAACAGCTACACAGAACAACATCCTTACCCTTTCTCTCCCCTCCCCCATCCTTTCCAGTTTTGGAACCAAGAGTCAACTCAGCACATCCCAGTCCTTTTTGCACATATTCTCAGCCTATGCAGGAGAAAATCAGCCCCTGCTGTTTAATTGTTCAGCACCTTCCAGGTGAAACATTAGTCCTTGAAATCAGCAAAACCTGAAGACCCAGTTACCTGTACACAGTCACGTGGAAATCTGACCCATTCTGCTGCCTGCTCTGATGATGAATGTCCACTCTAAGAGCTGGGCACAACCTGAATTTCTATCTAATGGAAGCAGAGTGACAGCTTCAACACGAGCAAGCAGCCTCAGCTGTTGGTGGGAGCACTGTGTCCAGCCATGGAAGCTGCAGTTACTATACACGCAACTTCCCATCCCACACGCAGCTCAGTCCTCACGTCATGTGTACTTACCAGAATCCTCACTCACTTCCCCAGTGCCTGACACAGGGGAGGGACCTAGAATTCAATTGAAGGGCCTGGCTCCTTTAACATTAAAACGGAGAATGGGCAGTACAGCTGGGGAGCTGAATGGCTTCCAGACCCTTGGGGGAGGTCAGTACCTGGCTAGACTCTCAGCCCTGCTGCTTCCCAGATGTGCAGACACGTGTAGGTTACTCACTCTTGTAGAGCCCTGGCTTACGCACTGACAAAACGGGCATAACAATGCTTACTGTGCAGGGCTGTTGTGATGACTGAGAGATGGAGCATTGGGGCTTTGCCAGGCATGGAGCAGGTGTGCACTAAATGCCACTATGTCACTAGATGCCTCCCTGCACCATCCTTCAATAGAATTGCTTCTCCTCAGACCATTAAAAGCTCTGCAGACAATTTCTAATGATAAACTCTTAAGTACGGCTCAAAAAGTACATTTCTTGTTTAGAACCTTTAAGCATAATATATACTATAGTTGAGTAAAAATCTGATTTAATCTCAAAATATGTAAAATATTCAAGGAAGCCATGCAGTATCTATATGTGTAAATATTTATTCCTGGTTTAATTTGTGAGCTAGGAGAGTATGATTGTTTTTAGCTGGGGCTGCTCCTGAGTGTTGGCAGCTGAATTTCCCAGTGACCGCTGTTCTCACCTGGGTTTGATTGACACACAGGCTGAAGGCAAAAGGTAAGGGGGTGGAGAGTGCTTTGAGAAGAGGGGCTGGGAAGAACTTTCTAACTAATGTTTGTGCTATAAGAGCCACTGGCAAGGGTTGGTTCTAGGAAATAATTTGGTAACTAGCTTTTATTTATTTTTTTCTTCCTAGAACTGTTTCTTTTGGATCTTTCTTAAAGTTGGGGAGGGGGTTTCCAGATTAATGGCTCAATGAAAAGCCAAGGATATTTCAGACTGGTCTGGTTGAAATTCAACCCACATCTGGGGACAGATACTAAATTACTTTCAGACAGTCAGCAGGAACCCAAAAAGCAAAACAGAAGGTGGTAGTTGAAGCAATTTCCCAACGAGGGGAAGAAAAATAACAAATCACCTGCCGTTCTTTCCTTCTGAAGTCCCCTGGTCAAAAGACCCCAGTCTCAACTTCATATGAAACAAGGGGAGACTCTGGAGAGCCGAGCCCTCCATTTTCTCCCTTTCCTGTCCAGCCATGAGTTAAGGTCAGGTCCACGCCCTGACACAACAACTGGGTAAGAGAGCTTCATGGGAAAGGGAGCCCACCTCCCACAGCCCTCCCAGCAGCATCTGCTGAATGGCTGTAACTTCCCGCTGTGTCGGTCCAGGTTAGCACACTGCTGCACAGCCACCGTTCATCATCAGTGTCACTGTGGATAAACTTGGTAGGAAAAACTGCCCCAGTCCGATTCATGATCCTAAGGACCGCAAGAGATAGATGAGCTTTCCTCTGACTCATCGTACACGAAGAGTGGGAGGGCGCTTCGGGGAACTCTAGTCTCATCTTCTCTTTGCAGATGAGAAAGTCAGGCCCACGAAAGGGTCTGTCTGCATGCCACTTAGCTAGTGGGTGGTAGCATCACCTTATTCCTGGAAGATGCTGAAAGAACTGAAATTTGTTCAGCTCTTACTGCAACCGGGACCATGTCTCCAACAGCAAAATAAAAACAAACACATCTCTCCCTGCATGTTTATTTTAAGTCACTACCAAGGAGAACTCAAAAATGTGACTGATTCTTCCCTCCCACTACGTACTTTGGTGAAAACTGACACATTGTCGCTTTTTTTTTTTTTTTTTTTGCCTGTTGGGTCACTTCTTTTTAAACTGTTGTCAGATCTGAAGCATTCTCAGCATTGATCACCTCCTGCTAGAAGATTCAGTAATTATCTTTTAATATCTTCATAAAATGGTGTTGATCTTAAACAGCAACAGCATACCAAAAATTAGTTCAAGGAAAGTTTTTTTAAAAAACAAGATTCCACACCCTCTCTCAGTTTGCTGCAGAGGACGCCCGGAACACTGCACTGTCTGCCGCAGTGTAACTCAGAGAACAGTGAAAAACTTAGCTCAACGTGCAGTCTGTGTTTCCTCCCAGGGGGTTACCTCCGTCAGGCGGGCGCTGCACAAGAGGCTCAGGACTGGGAGCCCGGAGCAGGGGCCGAAGTCAAGGAGGGGAGGCAGCACCCTTACCTTTCCGCGCCTGCTGGATGTATCTGGCCAGCAGCGCGCCCAGGCGCGCTCGGGGCTCGACGTCCGTCCTCTGCACGGCCCTCAGCTGCCTCCGGGGCGCCTCCCCTGCCCGTTGCACCCCGGAGCCAGCGGGATCTGCGCGGGGCACCGGCTGCGTCAGGGCGCCCGCCACCAGCACCGCCATCAGCACGCACAGGCACACGCCGCTGTTCATGGCTGTGGAGAGCGAAGGGGAGGGGACGTTAACGAAAAGGCTGGGCATCCGCGGGCTACTGCGGAGGGTCGGGCACCCAGAAGCGGGCTCAGATTAAATGGGCGCTCCAGACCCGCCAGGCGGGCGCAAGCACGAGGGCTCCCCAGGCGCGGACCCCAGCCGAGTGGCCACAGCGCGCGCGTCCCGGTGCGCCCGGCTCGTACTTTGGGTAATCCACGCCCGGTGCCCAGGGCGCAGAGACCCTGTTTCCTGACACGTTTAGCAGAAGGAATGCCTTCTGCTTTCCTAAAGTTTGAGGCAGCGTTTGTAGAGTGTCTCTCTTCTAACTGGAAAGGCGCGAGATTTAAGATAGTCTGAAAAATATGCTGAAGGGAAGACTCCGTAGGAGAAATGAGACCCTTGAAGAAAGGTTGCACCTTCCAGATAGCTAAGAAGATTTCGATACAGAAATAAATGGGGGGGGGGGGCGGGCGGGGGAGAAGAGCACAGTTTAAAATGTAGAAGCAACAAATAAAAGCCATATCTATAAAGTTTCCTCAAACCACTACGCAAAACATAGGCAGGGTTTTAAAATTCAGAATATGCGCCCAGCCCTCAGTGGTTGCCAAAGCCCTGCTGCATTTTACATCTGCAAGCTGATAAAACACCCGCGCATTTCTGCCCTTAAAGCTCTGTATTTTTTTTTTTTTTTGCAGCATTTAGAAAATGAACTTAAATCGTAAAACCCCATGGTATTTTACATGGAAAGGTTGCAGAGTACATCGCATCGCGCTGTAACAGCTAACAAATCCTATTTGAGTGCGAATCCTAGCAAATGGATATGTCAGCATTGTACGCAAAAGAGAAAAATGATGCGGATGTGTGAACGTCTCTAGAACAGCTTTCCCCACTCGGCCCTCATTTTTAGATACAGCACCGTTATTTCTGACTTTCAGGAATGTCTTCCGAGCTGTCGGAGGCAAGACACAAAGTAGGAAAACGAAATGGGAAAGGGCACAAAACTGAAGACAGCGTTCTTCAGAGACACATGACACTTGGATCCCTGCCGGCGAGCGGAGGGACCTACCTTTGGATGAAGACGCAACTGGCTTAGCGTTTCCACCGGAGCAGCCCAGCAACCCAGCCAAGTTCAAGGGTGGGCGGGCTGGAGGCTGCCTCTTAAATAGCCCCGCCCGGCGCTGTCGGCCAGTCATCTATTTACCCAGCGCTGACGCAGACGGACGGCGACACGTGCCCAGAGGGGCGACATCCACTTGAAATGGCTCCTGGGGGAGAGGGAGAAATGGCCCAGGGGAGTCTGGTTAACCCCTCCCAGGCGGGTGCCCCTCGTCCGGCCTCCCTCTGCCCAAGGAGCCTCCTCCCCCAGCCACGTCCAGCTGCCTCTCCCCTGCCCATCCCAGCGCGGCGCTCTCCAGGGCGGGAACCTAGGAGTCCGGAATCTCCTCCAGGGTGGAGAGAGAGCTGCCCGCGTTTAGTACGCTTTGGGGACAGGATGGACCACAAAGGAAACGGGGGGGACAGTAGGCAGGGCTGGGTGTCAGCACGGTGTAGCTGCGAGAGGGAGAGGTGGCGGCCTGTCTCCTGCGTGCTCTGATCTTTCGACCTGTGTGGGCTTTCGCGGGACGGAGCGCGGGGGTCTTCGCTTCCTTCTCAGCCCCATTAAAAGCTCCCGAAGTTTTCTAGGGTTCCTAGGGCGAGTGTTCCTGGGTCAGTGACAGGGCTCTGGCCACAGCTGGCTGTTGGCGTCCTGGCCTCTTTATGTCCCTGTAAAATGAGGATGGCACCGTCTGGCTTCGCTCAGAGGAATCCAGTTTGGGAAAGGACTCTGTGTTCCTCTCGGGACAAGTTACCGCCTATCCGTGGTGTCCGCCGCTTCTGGTCGCCAAGTGGCGCCAGCGAGTCCCCCAGGATCTTGTTCCCCACCGCACCCCCAAGCTCCAGTTGGCCGCGGCCTCTGCCTTTCCCACTCTCCCCACACGCGCTCACGGCCCCCGGCCCAGTCCCCGACAGAGCTCCGGCTGCTGGGTTTCTAGACAAGGACCTCGCCCCTAGTCACTCACCCGCCGCCCGGAGGAGGGAGGGGAGACACCCAGACTGCTACGCGCCCTCTCCTGCGCGGTCGCCCCCGGGCTCCGGAGCGGGGCGACCCTGAGCCACTCAGTGCGCCGTGGTTCTGTGCCCCCGTAAGCCGTTTGGGTTGGAGCCCCCTGGCTGGTGCTTGAGTTCGCCGCGTCCCTGCAAAGGCACTGCCAACCCCATCTTACGGCCAACCGAGGCGCGGGGAAGAGCAGAGCCACAGCATGCCCCTCACGCCTCCGCGCACCGAGGCCTCCCAGTCCCGGAGCTGGGGATCACCAGCCATCCCCCCGAAACCGGGCCCTCCAATCCTCCCCCGTCCTTTCCCTCATCCGTCTCGGATGCAGATTTGTAGGGTCTTCTTTTAAAATCGTAATCTGTACTCTGCTCTGGAACTCCCAGGATGGAGGGACTGTGGGGACGCTTGCGCGGGGGTCGGGTGGGGGCGGGCGCGGAGTCTGACCCGCAGATGCCTCTGGTTGCAGCTCCTCTTTCTAATCTCGAGAGGCACCTGCGTTTCTGCAACCTAGAGGCATCATCTTTGAAGGAGAGAAGCTGATTAAATGCCTTCCAGTGGGTTTCCCACGAGGCTGCTAAGATTTGTGTAGTCCAGTTGGGGAAACTGGTTTTATATGTTACGGTGGCCAAGACGTGCCTGGAAACATAAACGTGTTATACAACAGAATCACCTAAAAGCTTGTTCAAACACCTGCGGAGTTCCTGATTCTGTAGGTCTGAGGTGGCGCCCCCAAACCTGCATTTCTAACAAGTTCCCTGGAGACGCTGAAGCTGCTGGTCCTCTGGCCACATTTTGAGACCTCTGCTCTAGAACTTCCTTACCTTCCCACCGTCCACTTAATTCATATTTATTGTACACTTACTTTGTGCCAGGCCCCAGGGACACAGTATGAGCAAGAGCTGACAGCATAATGGGGAAGCTGAATAAACTAGGTAGACAAGATGTCAAACTCCTCCAGGTGATTCTGATGTATGTGGGACCCGCGAGGGTGAGGTGGTGGGAGACGATCCTGAAGAAATGCTTTGATGAGGGAGGGAAGGGTTTTAGGAAGATGAGTCTGGTGTTGATGTGTCCAAAGGCAGAGAGACTGGAAGAGGAGGACTGGTGAGGAGGATTGGTTAGGAAGACCTCAGGGATGAGGAGGAGCACCAGGAATCAAGGTAGATTTACATTTAGGATAATAAACTATTATGAAACCTACTAAGTATTATGAAACATAAACTTCATGCAAGTCATAAGTGTTCATCAGAGAACATTTATAAAAGTAGAGGAAAGAGAAAGAAATTCCAGCCATCCAGGGAACAACCTTGTGCTGTTCAAGAAACCAGTAAAGGCAACGAGGACTATCTTTAACCAGTGGGGAATGGGAACCCCAGTCTCTTCTCTGTTTGGACCATTCTGGAAGCTTCTGGAGACTTCTCAAAGATTCTTTGCCTTTAGCAATGACCTTGATGACATCTCTGCTTATTTTTTCCTCCTTCCTTGTCTTTCTCTTCTCATTTCCTTACTTCTGCTCTCTGGGAAAAAATCTCCCAAATAAACCACCTGCCCCAAATCTGCCTAATTTCAGTATAATCCTGCAGAAGGCACCAACTGTCTATGAGGCACTGTTGGGACACAACAGTGAGCAAAATAGACAA
This sequence comes from Cynocephalus volans, assembly GCF_027409185.1. Taxonomy (NCBI): domain Eukaryota; kingdom Metazoa; phylum Chordata; class Mammalia; order Dermoptera; family Cynocephalidae; genus Cynocephalus; species Cynocephalus volans. The sequence goes on from NC_084470.1 coordinate 53,255,141, forward strand.
AATCCGTGTGCTCTGGTGCTTCTGTTCTAGTGCAGGAGACAGAAAACATGAGAAAGATACATGGCATGTGTGGTAGGTCATAGATAGGCACACATGCTTTCCAGAAAAGTAGAGCAGGGAGAGGGCACAGGGAGGGTTGGGCAGGGAATCTTCATGAACAAGCAAATACCTGCTTGAAGACCCCCTGTTACACTCTTTGCCATGTAGACTTCGCTGCCATACGTTACAGAGAAATGGTTTTCCTTTTCAAATAAAGAAAAGGGAAGTTGTAATAGGGTTTTACCTTCTTTGGAGGTTGTTTTGGATTTCATCAAATGTGAGATGGTAATTAAAATTTACCCTAAGCCCATCCTCTTGTCTCAGGAAAGGAATAAAAAAGGCAGTGCCCTCTCTGTTCTCCTACCACCACCACCAACACCCACTACCCCCATCACTGAGTGAGACTCACCAGTGGGGCACAGAGCTCCTCAGGATGTGGAAGGTTACTGCCTTCACGTAGAGGCCTAAGAGTACAGGGAACCATGTCCAGATGTTGCATTTGAAAGGGAGTAGTGGTGAGAGGAAACCTGCAACTGTTTACTGGTTTTGGAATCTAGAAATTTCCATCTGATTGCAGTGAAAAGAATTGAAGGGAGTTTCCATTCAGAATTGGAGAGGTATCCTCAAAGAGCCGTCCCTGAAACAGATGTGACGTTGTCATGCAGGCTTTTTTAGTCATGGGAAGTATCTCAAAAACATATGTCCATTTTGTATTTATAGAAACCTTAGTGGAATTTCCAGGGACATGCTAGAGCCTCCTAATTTATTATTCATAGAATTTACATTTGTTACAAGTAATCCCCATTTAACAGAGGTTAGGAGGCTGTTTGCTGTGATCAAACATGAGTTGGTTTGAAGGCTTCTACTTTGTGTCTTGAATTTTTTCTCCTGAATGTATTAGAAATGCCATTATTTTTCCTGGAATTTTTCAAGGGCCCTCATAGCCAGTGTCATCTACCATTATCTGGAATGATTTGATTGAGAAGATGGAAATAGATGTAGTCATTGTGAAGTGCTTCTTTTTTTTTTTTTTTCTTAATGAAGAACTTTCTTGTCTTAGTTGGGTTTCTACAAAAGCAGAGCCTGAAGCAAGCACCTGGGTGCAGGGAATTTATTTGGGAGTGATCCTGAGGAAGTGGGAGTGGGGGAGCAGGTAAAAGAGAGATGCGTGAGTAGTGAGTGGGCTACTGCTGTGGATTCAATCCCCCTGGGGACTCTCTGACACATGTGTCTTGGAACATGCCTCATAACCTGCCCACCTGGGGCTGAGAGGAGAGCTCGGGGCATTTACCCACCAACTCCCATTTCCAATTGGTTGAGGGCTGTTCAGGGGGTGTTAGCTCCCCCCTCCACTTCCAAAAAGGCCTCCCTTGAGCAGAGAAGAGAGAAGCAGCTGGCTGTGGTGGCAATAGCCACAGGGGAGGGAACAAGGACAGGACATCAACAGTGACTGTGTCTTAGTCAGCTCAGGCTGCTATAACAAAACATCATAGACTGGTGGCTTAAGCAAAGACATTTATTTCTCCCAGCTCTGGAGGCTAGGAAGTCTGAGGTTAGGGTGCCAGCATGGCAGGGTATTGGTGAGGGCTCTTTTTCTGGCTTGTAGATGGCTATCTTCATACTGTGTCCTCACATGGCAGAGAGAGAGAGCAAGCTCTATGTATCTCTTCTTCTAAGGGCACTAATCCCATTATTAGGGCCCCACCCTCATGGCCTCTTCTAAACCTAATCACCTCCCAAAGTCTCCCCCTCCTAATACCATTATCTTGTGGGTGAGCACTTCAACAGAAGAATTTTGGGGAGACATAAACATTCAGTCCCTAACAGAGTGAGACATACCTGTAGATTGGAAAATATTTTATTTTTTTCTCTGGCATTTCTATAAGGTTGGTAGAATAAAGGAAGACTAAATCTGGGGAGGACCTTGAAGTCTCTTTCGTTCAAGGATCATGAATCCAAACACCACTCTGTGGAGTTAAGCAGGTTGTGTGTGAGAAGAGCAAGTGCAAAAGCACAATGCTAAAGGCAAGTGTGTGTGTGTGTGTGTGTGTGTGTGTGTGTGAGATCTCTCCCCTGGGCACTCCAGGGGCCAGTGTAGAACACCTGCCTCAGAGGTATCTCACCTGCAGGGTGGTTAGGGAGCCGGTCATTGGCTAAAGGCAGCTCCTGGGGGCACTTCTGACCAGCTGGGTGTGTGGGCCAAAGGGGTTTCCAACCCCAGTGGTAGCCCTCAGAGGAAGAGCTGTAGATGCTGGTGCCTGGAAGCTGAGCCTGCAGGTGCTCCACTGGTATGGCCTGAGGGGATGCGCATGGGGCGGCGACAGAGTGGTTGCACCCCCCTAACACCTTGTGTGTCCTCAGTGTCAGAGTTTGCCATATTTTATGTTAATTTCCTACAACAGTGCTTGGTGCATGACAGATGCTCCATAAATATCTGTTTAACGAACTCATCTACGTGTGCATCTCATCTGCCATATTATATGTCAGAGTGCAGGAACTGTGACTTAGTCACTCGCTGCAAAGATTGTGCTGCATATGTGCTAAGTGACCAATAAACATTTACTGGGTTAAACTCTTAGTTTAGTCAATTTAGTTGATTGAATTTACAAGGTGTATATTCATGAGTGAAAAGCAATTTGCCAACCCTTAACTGGGTCATTGACTCCAGATAGTCCTGGCAATTGTTTTTAGCACCATTTTATTTAGTCAGGGATCTAAGAGCCACCAGAAATGGGAGATGGCTTCATGAGCAAATGACAGGAATGAGGAGAGGTCAGCTCCCAGCCGACTGATCTCCATGCAGGACACACCTTCCTTTTGCTTTTCAAACTAATATGGAAAAGCCAAGAGGAACAGTTGCCAGGGAAACCAGCCACCAGTGTCCTCGGGCCTGTCCTTCAACTCACTTTCCTTTGTAGAAAGTTTAGAAGAAGATTCTATGGCTCTACTTGGGAAAGTTAACAGTGAGACCCAAATTATTTGGGGGGCAGTCTGGGATCCTTTGTGGTCCTACTGATCCAGCTTGCCTCTGAAGCTGAGGTCCCCTTGCAGCAGAAGGCAAGCCTGTGTCTCCTGGGGTCCCCACCTCCAGCAGAGACACCTCCCACCTTGCCAACCTGTCTGGCTCCCGAATGGTGGTCACTCCCCCTCCTTTGAGTTAAGGCTTTGGGACACAACTGTTCCAGGACAACTTGACTGGTGAAGGCTCACAGTTTTAAATATTAAATTGAAATGGTTTGAATAGGCATTAAATGAATATAATTCAAAATTTAAAAGCTACAAAAGAGTACATAGTGGTAACTAAGTCCCCCACCCCTGTCCTTCCACCATTCAGTTTCTCCTCCCCAGACAATTTCCAGTTTTTAGTAAATTCTTCCCGACAGAATCCCTGCACATCCAAGCAAATCAAATAACTGTCACACACACACAACACACACACGTTTTTATCTCCAAATGGAAGCACGTAACACATAATGTTCTCTACTTTGCTTTTCTCACTTAAAATATATATTTGAGCTTACTTTATGTTGTTAGCATAATTCTACTTCAGTATCTGTAGAATAGTCCATTGCATGGATGTACCTTTCCATCTAGCCAGTGAGCACTGTACAGAGGTGTGGACTGTATAGTGATTATGTAACAGAGGTGATCACGTGTTTTAAAGGGAGAATGAGGAAATAGGGAGGAGGATGAGTGGGGGCTCAGCAGAGCCAGGGAAGTGAAGAATTACAGAAAGTGGGAAGCAGGTGCTGGTGGGGAGTGCGCTGGTGCATGTGAAACCCATCTGCATTTGTCAACTGGTGCTTATCAAAGTTAGGCTCCTAGCCTCCCACCGAGGCTGGGAGACAAGGGCCTTATCTTCAGGTTGGCTGGAACAAACCATAAATTCTTTTGGCAACCTTGATTTTTCTCAGGCAGGCACTTTAAGGTGGGCTAAAGTCATCCTAAGGATGTGGTCTTGAACTATTAGAAACTATGCTAGTATTTGTTCAAGTCTCGATAGGTCAAGGTTGAGGCCTACTTGAGAAAGGGCTCAGAGGAGGCTGGCTAGAGTTGGTCAAGAAGAGAACCTCTGTCAGTAGGGGTATTATAACAGTTATAAACGTTATTTCAGGACAGTAAAGGGAGAGCGTGAAAGATCTGTTGTCAAAAGGGGGTGTGAGTCAGATGGGGTCGGGGACCCTTAAACATATGGACGTCTAAGGCCTAATCACACTTGACCTGTTTCTTTCTATCCCAACTCAACCTGGGGAAAAGTAAGAGAGCAAAAGTTGGGAGCAGGGGTCAAAGGCAGGGATTTCAGAAAGAGGGGGTGGAGTCTGTGTGCATGTGCGTGTGGGGCCAGGACGTGGTCACCAAAAGAGAGCAGTGGGGCAGGAAGATCATTGGATACATATTTCTTCTTCCTCCTCATCATGCTAATTACTGACCTTTGGGCCTGACCACACCATCCAATCTGCGCTCAGCATTTCCTGGGCAAGCCTGAGACCCAAGGGAGGAAAGAAAGTTCCCAGATTTCAGCAGGGAGGTGGATAGTGCCAGCCTAGAAATTCTCTGGAGATCCAGGGTTTTCGGAAAAGCAAGTTTGGAGCTATTTTGCATAGGCATAATGCTGAACAATGCCCAAAGGGCATGTGGGTGGGGAAGGGAGCCAAAAGAAAAGGAAAAAAAATTCACACTAAAAGGTAGTGGTATTTGGACAATGGGAATTTTACCATGAAAGTAAAAGTTCTATATAGATTTTCAATGACATCCATTCCTTTAGGAATAGCATGAATCTTCAGCATGTGTAATGAAATGCTAAAAATTGGCAGCCTGGAAACGCAGGGTCTGTGCATATATTTTCCTAGCACCTGGGATGATGAGTGAAGGAAGGAGTTTGTTTATCACCTTCCTTGATTTCCCCAGAGACAGCTGGCCACAGGCGGGCCTTCAGATGAGTGGGGAGCTTCTGAGTGCTGTGCCTAGGGCCACCAAGGACTTGTGGAGGAGTGAGAATATGATTTTATTTGCCAGGTTATTTTCCTTATGTAAGTTGCTGGAGCTTGGAGTTGGGAGGAAAAGAGAGTCAGTTTTGAAACAAGAATCTTGGTTTACACTTTGGGTCCTTGTCTTGGTTTGCATATCCCCCCAAACAGACCCTGAGACAAAGACCTGGATGTAGGTCATGAATTTGGGGGGCTTCCCAGAGAGCTGAACTGAGGAGGTGGGGAAGTGAGATGGGGAAGAGAGAAAAGTTAGGAAAGTGTGGGATAATGAGCAGGTTACTGTTGGGGACAATTGGGGTTCAGTCTTGCTGGGTCCCCTCTGAGAAGCTGTATAGAAACCCCTTAGAATTGTCCCACTAGAGCATTTATCCATGACTCCAATCTCCTATTGTTTGAGGGTTACAATGGCAGGCAGAGTTGGAGCATGGGGACCCAATGCTAACACAGCAGACGAGAAGGATGCAGGTACTCGCGGTGGGAAGCCATCAGCCTGGACCAGTACTGCGGGTGAACTCAGGTGGGCGGAGGGGGTCTGGGATGAAGCACCGTGAGTGTAAGCCTCAGAAAAGATCCTTTTACATTCATGAACTGTAAAAACACACAAATCCCCCTCTTCTGTTCTTGGTTTTTGGGGAATATGTGCACCAAGAGGTACAAATATTGCCCTGGAGAAATGTTCAAGAAATGTGTCCTCTTTCTTACGCCCAGTACGGTTCATTTTCCTCTCAGACCCTGGGAAATTTGTAGTGAAAATGATACTAGATTTGAGTCCTGGGTCTCCCATCCACCATCTGTGTAGCCCTGAGCAAGCCACTGTGGTTTTGTGACCCTGCCTTTGCACAATTGTCAAACAAGGTGGGTAGGAGTTACTTTCTAGAGCATTGTCAGGTCTCAGTGGGATAAACCATAGCACTGTGAGGTGAGGCCTTGCGGACAAGAACATTGACACTTTTAGTCGTTTTGCACATTCAGCCCTTCTGGTCTCAGAATGAGATACTGAGGAGAAAACAACCCATGGGAGGATGGAGTTGAAGTGAGAGGCATCTTGGGATTGGCTCAGTTACATGAATCTGTCGCACATCTCCTGAGTTTTGTCATTCGCTCTCTTTTCCGAGCACAGTGACCCTCACTGAGGTGAAAGTAGAGGGAAAATGGCACTAAAAGCTCAAGTCCACTAAAACCGTCAAGTTGCAGGAGATTTATTCTGGGCTCTCTGTGGATGACCCCCTTGTATAACAAGATGCTAATTTTAAAGAGAAATTATGGATGCAGAGAGCAGGAGGGAAAGTGCAGCTCTCTCTTGGCAACCCTAGCTGCTGCAAAGAGGTGCCAGGCTGCTAAAGGCATACGCGCGTACTGCACACACAGCCGAGAAAATCAGACGCCAGCAGCTGGGTTTGTTACCAGCCAAAGCCCTGAAACTTAACAGAGCAATCTGCTTTCCTTGGGAAGACACAGATGGGGCTAAAGGATTCATCTAGAGAAGATGCTACTGGTTTCACGGATGTGATTGTGTTTCTTCCACCCATAACTATTTGCTGTCTTGCTTTAAAAAGGGCAATGCCATAGGCAATAGGATTGGGAAGAATGTGCCTTCGCAGAGTGGGCCAGCACATATTAACGCAGATGCCTTAGCAAATGCTTTGTCAGATGCCGTGGGTGCCTGGCTCACTGGCTGACCTGACTTCCAGCTCTCTGCCTCTGTGACTCTTTGCTCGAATATTCTTTCTGGTGAAGGGAGCCTGCTCTGCCATGCAGAGGCAGGTTTCAAGTGGTGGGAAATCAATGCCTCCAGGGAGCAGCCCTGAACCAGTGACTACCGGGAATTGGTGGGAAAATACCCCAGCTCCACACTCTTGGGGTGGGATCACTCTGAGGCCATGTTCTGTGCTGGCTCCTGGAGTTCCCCAGCAGGACTCAGCTCCAGTGGCCCTTGGTGGCCATGCTCAGTAATGCACCCCTTATTGGCCTTCCATGACCTGTCTCACTTCCTCATGTCCGTACCCGTGTAGCCTGGGATCCCCTCCCAAATCAGTCCCTTGCCCTCAAAGCCTTCGCTCAGAGTCTACTTCTGGGAAAGTATTTCTGGTTGAATTTTCAGCTTCTGTCCACTTAAGTCATGTTCCAAAGTTAAAAATATTCCTTGTGCTTATTACTCCTGTCCACAGGCAATAAACTCTCTGCTGGCCACGTGGCTAGAAGACCTGCGCAGTCCTAGGATAGGGTGGTAAACGGGGAGTGCTGTTTGGCTTTGAAGAGTCCACATCTCCCAGGTGCCAGGGGCTGATGTGTTGATGTGACCACTAAGACCTACCGTGGCAGGTTGAGGAGGTCCCTTTTGTACAACTTGGCAAAGCTTTTGCTGAATGTTCCATAGCAATGTTCCTAATCTTCCACAGGGGTGGCCTCATTTATGTTTTAGAACCATCAAATCTCATGACAACCCCCAAGTGCACATTTCTTTGAGTAGGAGTCTCTTATTGTGGACCAATCATTCTCAGTGTGGAGTCCACCGATCCCCTGCTCCAGATTCTTCAGGGATCCGTGTTAAAAAGGTAGAGTCAACTCTCGTCTCAGACCTGCTGCATCAGAACCTCTGGAGGGGGGCGGCCAGGATCTTCTTTTTCACCAGCTACCAGAATGTCTTAGGCTGGGCTCCCCAGAATCCTACCTGAGTGATGTATCAGGAAGTGTTTCCAAGGGAGACTGGTTGGGGGGGAAGTAGGATGGGACAGGGGAAGCTAAGGAAAGGTGTGATTTCAGACAAGGTCCCACAGAGAGTGGCCTCAGCTGGATCCTGCAGGAGAGCTCTGCAGGAGCTTGAAGCCAGGGGGCTGGGCTTTTGAACTGCTGCATCTGACAGTGGTTGGCTAAGGGCTGCCCTGAGGCAGGTGAACCCACCAGCACTTTTGGGTCTTGTAGGTTTAGGCAAAGGGACAGAGTCACAAGTGGAATCCACTGGAAGCCGGGGTGGGGTCTGAGGGGAGAATAGAAGCAACACAAGGGATCCAAGGGCATCTGGGCAGAACACAGTATCCACCACGGCAGGTGATTCTTGTGCAACATCAGGATATCAGACTAGACTTCGAGACATTGGGCTGCCCCCATCCCCTTCATGGACTGGGGATGTAGGAGGCGGGTAGGCTTCAGTTGGACAAATCTAGATGGGTGTGGCTCCAAGACAGCTCCTTTTGAGATCTCCCCACCACTGAGTTGTGCAAATGTGCCTTACCGTTCTTTCTACTTGTCTAGTGGGTAACTTCTAGTGTACACACACACACACACGGACACACACACGAGGCTGGTCAGTTACAGTAAACACAATTGACTGAAAACTTCAAAGCCTCTCTCTGAGGGAAGGAAAGGGGGCTTCCCACATTTAATTGTCAAGTTCCTCCCCTTGCCACAGATGCAACAAAGGACATCCCAACCCCTACAGGGTTCTGAATGGAGAGGCCGGAATGCTAAGAGAGAGACACGTCACAGGCTTATTTCTAAGCAGCTGTCTTGGTGTCAGGCACTAGGACTGTCCTGGGAAAACTAGCCTCATTTATTTACTTTTGGTGGGAGAGGGATTATGTCCACATAGAATAAATGAATTGCTGAATCATTCTGAAAGGGAAAAAGAGTGATGAGGGAAGGGTGGAAGGACGCCATGTACTGCCAGGCCTTGTTACACATCCCTCCCCCCCACACATTATCATCAGTTCCTGGCGGCAGCCCCCTCTCAGAAACACTCCATTGAAGGGCTTATTAACGAGATCAATGAAGGCTCCATGTGGCTAGAGCGTGATCTCCACGGCACACAGAAGCATGCTCTTCCTTTTGGGGAATGGTTACAGATAGATCCTTTCCTGGGGCAGCTACCCCAGATAAGCCAGTCAGAGGGCTTATTTTCCAACTCTGAAGGCTTCAACAATGGAAATCCTGGCTGCTGGGTTATTTGCATGTCTGGGAGGGCTTAGAGGTTCTGAGCTTTCTGGGTCAAATCAAAGGTGAATTTGTTTTTTCTCTCCATTTCTATAGTTTAGGTGCTCACTGGCTCTTATCTGGGCTGTTTTCATAGCCTCCTGAATCCAACCCTTTTTCCTACCCTCCTTCCATCCCTCCCTTCTTTTATTTAAATCTCTATTACTGCATAACAAATCACCCCAAAACTAGCCTGTTCAGGAGCTCCTTCTGGTAGTGACCCCCACACTCTTCCACTCCACAGTTCCCCCACCTGCATCTGGGGCCAAACCAGAGCAGGGGCACCTAAGGAAGAATATTCTGGTGACCAGGTGCCTCCACTGCAACCCTGGAGCCTCTCCCTGTCCCCTCTCCCAGTCAGCTGACTTCTCCAATTGTGCCCTTCACACTTGGCCGAATGTGGCCGAGAACACCTGAGAGCATATTCTTATATCCCTGTTTCAGGTAAGCTTTAGTTAAGGGATTGAGTGGGAACCGGAAGGCTGGGCACCACAGACTTCATGTGATGTTGGCGAATCAGGTAAGGCCCATGCCTGCTGAGTTTGGCAAATGGGCACCAGCGGAGCTTCTGCCCACTCCTCTGGGACAGGCGCCTACAGCCAGTGGTGAGCTCGCTCTGCACTTTGAGTTGTAAGCTTAGTGTTTCCTCCTCACCTCTTCAGACAGTCCCTTGGGTGCAAGACTATTTTTAATTGAAATGGCAGATTATATTTGAAAGAGGTTTGGATGAGAAAATGGGGATGTTAGGGAGGACATTCTTTTGTCATAAGAGCATGAGTTTTGGTGTCAGATAAGCTCAAGTTTAAATACCTGCTTTACTGTGTGGCTTTGCCTCTGTTACTCTGTCTCTCTGATCCTCAGCTTTTCACCTGCAGAATGAGCATAATAATGGCATCTACTTTTCTTGGTAGCCATCAGGATTAGATCATGCACTCAAAGTCCTAACATATAACCACACATCATATATGCCAACTATTACCATCGTTATTGAAAATTAAAGAGTACTTTTTGCTTGTTGGAATTTTCTAAGTCTTTTAAACAAATTTCCTAGAAACTTGGAAAGTCAAAAACCAATAAGAAAAGATGTTGCACTTTTAGGGTTGGCTCAAGGAAATAAACTCTCACCTTGCCTAAATAGTTTCCGATTTTAGAAAAGTTAAATGCACTGAAAGCCAGTTTTAAGGAGCCTGGATTGCTCATGTATGTTTGAGGATGGGGGAGCAGGTGTGGCACCATGGTCACCTACAGTGTCTCCCACAGGGCCCAGCACAAAGAGAGGCTTTGTGCTTCCAAGAGAGGCTACAAGTCCAAGAGTGGCACCCTTCCCCCTCATCCTCAGGGCAGTGACATTCACAGTAACCGCTGAGTTTGAGAAAGCAACTCTCAGCTTAAGTCAGTCCTCACAGCAAAGGACAAACATTTAGAATGATTTATACTCTCCCAGTTGGGTGTGTGTGGTGAGAGAAAGGGACGTCCTTCAGAATGCCCACACTGTAATTATTTTCATTTTATGAAAAGTGTGTTTAAATTGTAGTCTGGTCTACAAAACTAGGCCAACTCACAGGTTCAATGGCGATGCAACTTTGAAGTGTGCTTGAAGTTGTCAAAATGGGAACAGTAATTAGAAGACCTTTGTGAGCAAATTATTTCCTTCAGATTTTTTTTTGTTGTATAAGTATGTGTAGATGTATATATGCATATACATACACACATATCACTTAGGTTTACCATATTTTGTCAATTCTAAGATAGAGATATTTTTTCACATTTTAAAATTTCTGAAATCAAGACATGTACCACAATCTATGGCATCCTATAATTGCTGGAGACATGAAGTTGGCCTTGGTCATTCATACTGATATCATTTCAACAATGTGCATGATTGGTACCATGTGTGTTAACTTTAAATGCTATTTAAGGTGTCTTTAAAATGTTATATTACAATTTGGCACTGAAATGAAAGGCTGTTGTGTGCACAGAAAGGCACAGAAACAGCATTAAAATCTAGAAATGTTAGTGAAATATATATTCGTTATTAGAGAAATGATTGCAATTCCATATTTTCTCAGCAAACAGTAACCAGGTACTTTATACAGGTCTTAAAAAAAGAAGATACCACAAGTAGATAAAGCTGTGCTGTGCTTTGTGTTGAGATATTTGTAAAAGGGTTGTCCAGTATCCACCAAATCATGCATCTGAAAGCAGGAGAAATTGCCAAATTCCTTAGATTAGATGAAAGAAATTTCAAACTAACAAGAGGGGGGTATGACTGATTTATGCATCGTGCAGGACAATTATCAAGGAATATGTTTAATCATCAGCATTTTTTTCTTTGTATTCCTAAGATAGTGGTGCATCTTACAATCAACAGAGTCTTAGAGACCATGAAATATGGTTTATTGAAAATATAGTTTAGTGAATGCATAATAACTAGCTCATTGGCAGGAAGTGCTGACATTATCTGGAAAAAATGTTTAGTATAATGCTTATCACCTAACAGGCACCCCTGCCCTCCCAAACTCACATATTTCCTCTGTTTTTTGGCCCCTCCTGTAAGCAATTCTAAAACTAGACAAAATATATGAGGCAGATGTTTTCAGCACAAGAGAGCAGGCAGTGTAAGACTCTGATTCTTGAGACACAAGAAACTCACATTTGCCCTAGTCCTATGTGTTTGGAGGCACTTTCCAGACTGGAGCAACACAGGGGTCTTTCTGGGTGGAAGAGTCAGGGATTGGAGTTTGGGGTTGCTGGGATGGCTGGAATTAGTAGAGCAAGATGCTGAAGAGGAGAGCATACACAAGGGGAGCAGTCTGGGCCATGCATGTGCAGGGTAGAACTCCACTAGAAAGCTGAGAACTAAGTCAAGATACCAGAAGTAGTGAAGTGCTGGGAAATACCAGAGTTCCCACACAGCCAGAGTTCAGAGTCCCTGCTGAGCAGCTCAGGCATTCAGCTGAGACTTCAGAAAAGCCACACTTTAGGAGTAAGGACCACACCTTAGACTGCAAGCCATACCTCTAGGACTATGCACACAAATTAAAATAGATTGGCCCTAAGAAAGCCTAAACAAAGCCTGACAGGATCAAGAGGACATGCCAGTAATTTAACCACCTGTCAGAGTAAAAACTAACATTCTTTAAAAGAAAACAAGGTGGTTCAGACTCCATACAATGTATCATCCACAACATCCAGCTTATCATAAAAAAAGATCAGACATGTAAAGCAGGAAAATAAGACCCATAATCAGTAGTAAAAACATTAAAAAGAAATACACTTCGAAGTAACACAGATGTTGGAATTAACAAACAAGGACTTTAAAGCAATTATTACAAATATGTTTAAGGATTTAAGAAAAAGATTGACAGAATGAACGAACAGATCAGTAAGCTGGACCTGGAAACAATAAAACTAAAAAAATAGCTCTGGGTTACTCAGGTTACTAGAGTTGTGCTGTGCAGTGTGGTTAAGGGCCCGGACTCTGAGCCCAGACTGCCTGGGTTCAAATGCTCGGTCTTCCTAGCTGTAAGGCCTTGGGAAATTTATTTCTCCTTTCGGAGCCTTACTTTTGTCATCAGCAAAATGAAGATGAAAATAATAATAGTGCCTGTCTTTGGGGGCTATCGTGAGAATTAAATGAGATAAATGTAAAGTGCCTTCCTCAGTGCCTGACACAGACTAAGTTCTATTTTTAAAAATTATTTCACCTTTCATAGGGTTCATCTCAGAACTCCAGTACAGCACCCTGTCGTTTCTGTGGCTTTCAGAAGAACCCGTGGGTTTCACTAGAGGACTTAGACCATACTTTAACAAACAGTTGATTTAAGTAACTCAATGTTGTATGGATTGAACTAGGAAAAGAAAAAGCCAACGGCCAAACACCCATGGAAAACTTACACAGAGGTTTTGAATTTATTCAACATCTTATTTTCCTCCATGGGGAAGAAATGCAGGAAAGGGATTAGGTGTGTGTGCATGTGTGTGTGTGTGTGTGTGTGGGGGGGGGGTGATGGTGGTGGTGAGGGGAATAAGTAAGAGATAGAGAAAAGAAGAAAAATCTACAATGAAAACATAATTCTACCCCGTCAGTTGTTTCTAAATTAAAAACACTTTATATCAACTTCAATTTTGAGAGGGGCTTATTATTTAAAATGTGGATGCAAATTCTTGTCTTTTTCCCAGCTAAAAGGAAAGTGGATTTTTTTTTCTGGGTAAATGAGTTTCAATTTTCACTGACTTCCTTGTTTTATAACTTTGGGTGACCAGGATGTTCCTTGAAGTTAAATTTGGTCACGTTGCCTATGCTGTTCATGATTCGAAGATGCTGAGACTCTATTTTGCTTGGGGGTGAATAAAATCATGTTAGATCACTCAGCATTCGGGAAATGCAAATTAAAACCACTTTGAGATACCATCTTACTCCAGTAAGGATGGCTAAGATCCAAAAGACTGGGAATGACAAATGCTGGTGAGGATGCGGAGAAAAAGGAATCCTCCTACACTGTTGGTGGGACTGCAAAATGGTGCAGCCTTTATGGAAAATGGTATGGAGGTTTCTCAAACAATTACAGATAGATCTACCATACGACCCAGCTATCCCACTGCTGGGTATATATCCAGAGGAATGGAAATCATCATGTCGGAGGGATACCTGTACTCCCATGTTTATTGCAGCACTATTTACAATAGCCAAGAGTTGGAACCAGCCTATATGCCCATCATCGGATAAGGAAACTGTGGTATATCTACACAATGGAATTTTACTCTGCTATAAAGAAAAATGAAATACTTCCATTTGCAGCAACATGGATGGACTTAGACAAAATTATATTAGGTGAAATAAGCCAGGCGCAGAAAGAGAAATACCACAGGTTCTCACTTATTTGTGGGAGATAATAAAAATAAATAAGTAAATATACAAATGAACAGGGGGGAGGGGCAAAGAAGACACAATAATCACAAAAATTCCTTGATTTTGTTAAGACGAGTGAACAGATATGATTTTGATGGGGGGCAGCGGGGAGAGTGAGGGAGGAAGAGGAGGAATTGGTAAAGGGACAGGAAAATCAACTATATTGTATATTGATAAAATAATATAAAATTTTTTTAAAAAAAAATCATGTTTGGCTGCTTTACCACACCTCAGTAAAGTTACTGACTGTTGAACCAGGCAGAAATATTAGTTTAATGGGAAGCAACTGTGCTACACTATTTCTCAGTTGAAGCAGAAATGTTCAAATGAGAATAAATGAAATAGACCATACAGGTAGGTGCCATTTTCTTAAAACCTTGGTTTAACTTCCATCAACTCAGTGCAGTATTCCCAATCACCCTAGAGCACGATGTGCCTATCCTAGTTTCTTTTTATTTATCTTTTAATGTACTGTATGCATTTTTTGATCTAGTTACTACCTGTCCATCTCCTGAGAGCAAGGACCATGTTTTATATCATTTTCTATCTCAGTGCCAGGCATACAAGTGTTTGGTGCTGCTGATGCATTTAAAAATATCTTTATTAACAGTATCACTATTAATTGCAATTAGTGACATTTGTTCATTAATGTGATAGGTCATCACCTGCAAAAAACACTTATTGGCTATTTAGATTCCCAATTGGCTGACAGATACCTGTCTGTTAAATTCATTTAAGATATATAAAACTATCTAAACGATTGATTTTATAATTCATTAAGAAGCTGAGATCATCTTTGTTTAGGTGGCCATTGAAGAACAACCAGATTCTCCCAACAAAAAAAAGGAGCCATTGTGACAATGTAGATTGAACATTCACTTTGTAGTAATACAGACTAGAGATCAAGTTTGGGTATGCTCCTTAGCTGTATGACCTTGGGGGAATTAGTTTCCTCTTTTCTTTTGTAATTTTTGCTTTAAGGGATTCCTTCTTCTCCAAAGAGTGATAGATAAATTGTAAAAAGGGCCAGTTAGAAAGATATAGCTACAATTAAAAGCAAAATCTATGTGTCCATGGGCCAGATACATAATAGAAATACACAGTAGTAAGTGGGGGACTAAAGGTACAGGCCTGGGGCAGGAGTTCACATTATTCAAAGGTGTGGAAGTTAAAAGTGATCCATCTAGGGCAAGGCACAAAATCCAGGGTCCCCAGTGGAAGCCACAGGCTGTGCTGGGGTTCCCTTGCTCAAGAAAAGGGGTGAGTAAAAAAATCATATCCCATCACTTCCAGGAGATGTGGCTTACTTAATCTATCTTCCCATGGTGGGCAAAGTAAACAGACAGAGCTCCATGGCCGGGATCTGGCCCAAGCCTAGGTAAATGGAAAATCAAAATCTCTAATATCATCACGGGGCTGGGTGTCCTAGGAGGCTGAGTGGAGCCAATAGCACACTAGTTAGTAGAAAGTCATGAACTTGGTGGGGGGAGGGGGGAAGGGAGAGGAGAGAGAGAGAGAGAGAGAAGAGAGAGAAGAGACAGACTAAATCAAGATATGCTGAAAAATAAATTTGAAAACACTTGAGAAAAACTAATTCTAAGAAATACAGTCAATAAAATCAATAACCAAGAGATGAATTCATACCATATAAAATGCAAATAATAGAGTAATCTGAAAACTAAGTATGCTAAGAATTCTCAAGAGATAAATAGCCAGAAAAATGAGAAATTATTGGACAAAAACAAACAGGTATAAAATGAGACTAGGTAGATATGCTAAGAACCAACCTTAGAAATGGAAAATATGATCATTGAAATAAAAGATCAATAGACCAAACAAACTCTAATATTAATTAATTGAAACTTAGTCCTAAAGGATGAACTCAGAAGGTAGCACAGAAGAAGAGAAGGCTAAAACCCCAAAGGAGGTTAGTACTAGAGTCTCTAAAAAACATCTAAAAGGAGTCATAGGAGAAGTGAGTTAGAAAAATGAGGAAAAGTAATATTCTTAGAAAATGCTCAGAATTTTCTAGAATTAAAGGCATAAGTCCTTGGATTCGCAGTGTGTACTAAAATTCATTCAGGGTAAAGATAAATCCATAGACACACTTGAGGAAAACTGCTGAACATTAAGGATGAAGAGGAAATTATAAAAATTACCAGAGAAGAAAAATAAAAATCATATGCAAAGTACCAATAATTAGCTTGACAATCAATTTCTCAACAGTAAAAATATTAATAAATGTCAAGAAACAATAGATTAAAATCTTCAAAGTGCTGAGAAAAAATAAATGCCAATCTAGAATTTTATTCCTAGCTGGGCCCCTGATTCTGATGAAGGTCTCCAGGGAAGAAGCAAGCCACCCATCCCTTCTCCAGCACACATCAAGCTAACTGTTAAAAGATTTAGCTAGTGGTCTGTAGTGGATTGAATTACGTCCCTCCAAAACTCCCTGAAGCTTGAGTTGTGTTCCCCAAGTTTTATGTATTAGGAACTTAGCCTTCACTATGACTGTTAAGAGAGTGGGAAATCCTATTATGGTAATTGTAAGGTGGACCATGCAGTAGTGAAACGATTAAAAAGAGTGGTCAGAGGCATGGTTCTGAGGGCTTAAAAGAAGAGGAGAGTCTGTCTTTCTCTCTCTCTCTGCTCTCTCTGCTTCCACCATCTTGCAATGTGAGACCTCTGGGTCACTATCACCACCACCAGATGGACTCTGGACTTCCCAGCCTCAGAAACTGTGAGCAATAAATTTTGTTTACTTTATAAATCACCCAGTTCCAGGTATTTTGTTATAAACAACCAAAACAGACTAATACAAAAAATTGGTACCAGGAGTGGGGTGTTGCTTATAAGAAATACTTCAAAATGTAGAAGAAGCTTTGGAACTGGGTGTTAGACAAAAGTTGGAGGAGTTTGGAAGACTTAGAAGAAGAAAAAAAGATGAGAGAAAGTTTGGAATGTCTTAGAGACTGGTTACATGGTGGTGAGCATAATGCTGATAGAAATATGCATTGTAAAGACCATTCTAAAGAGGTCTCAGATAGAAATAAGGAGGAGTTTTTCAGAAACTTGGGCAAAGATCACTCTTGCTGTGAACTGGCAAGGAACATGGCTGAATTGTGTCCATGCCCTAGGACATTGTGGAAGTTGGAACTTAGGAGTTGTGAACCAGAGTATCTGATAGAAGAAATTTCTAAGCAGTAGAGTATTAAGAAAGCTGCATGGCTACTTGCAACAGCCTACTTTGAGTTATTGCAGCAAAGGCATGACATAAAGCCAGAATTTAAAAGGGAAGCAGAGGGCAAAGACTTGGAAAATTTGCATCCTGGCCATGTGATAGAGAAGCAGAGAGCATGCAATGGTGCAGCCCAGCAACCATTAGCTAAGAAGATTAGTACAAAGGAAAGGGATTATCAAGAGAAGGAGAAAAAGGCCCTGAAGGCATTGCAGAAGCCTCTGGGGCCAACTACTCCATTTCAAGCCCAAAGGCCTAAGGAGGCAGAATGGTCTTGGGGAATAGGCCTGAGGCAAGCTCTGTAGGCTCACTGCTCAGGGCCACCTCGGGAAGCTGCTTCCAGCACCAGCACCCCAGCTGCTTTGGCTGCTCCAGCAATGGTTAAATTGCTCCCAGGTTTGGCTGGACCCACAACTTTCGAAAACACAAGCAGAAGCCTTGGCAGCACCCATGTGGTGTTAGGTCTGCAGGCTTGCAGAATTCCAGAAGGTGTATGAAAAAGTCTGGGTACCAAGGAAGACATCTATTGCAGGGACAGAGACCTCCCAGACAACCTTTGCTAGAGCAACGCTGAGTGAAAATGTGGGGTCAGAGTTGCAGCATAGAAACCCCATCAGCACCATGCCTAGTGTAGCCATGAGAGTGGAACCACCATGGAGACCCCAGACCTGTGGAGCTACCGGTGTGCAACACCAGCCAGAGAGAACTAAAGCATCACCTGAGATCAGGAAAGCCATAGGAGCAGAGCTGCCAGAGGACTTGGGGACCCAACCCCCATACCAGCATGCAGAGGACTTTGAACATGGAGTAGAGCTACAAGATTCACCAGTTTTGAGATTTAATGCCTGCCCTGCTGGGTTTTGAACTTGTTTGGGACCTGTTACCCCTTTCTTTTGGCCTATTTCTCTCTTTTGGAATGGTAATATGTACCCTATGTTTGTCCTGCCATTGTATCTTAGAAGCAGGTAACTTGTATTGATTTCACAGATGGGACTTTGAACTTTGGACTCTTGAGTTGAAACAAGTTAAGACTTTGGGGATGAAATGAATGTATTTGCATATGAAAAGGACATGAGTTTGGGGGGGGCAGGGGCAGAATGTAGTGGATTGAATTACGTCCCTCCAAAACTCCCTGAAGCTTGAGTTGTGTCCCCCAAGTTTTATGTATTAGGAACTTAGCCTTCACTGTGACTGTTAAGAGAGTGGGAAATCCTATTGTGGTAATTGTAAGGTGGGGCCTTGAAGAAGTGATTGGGTTGTACGACCATGCAGTAGTGAATGGATTAAAAATGGTGGTCAGGGGTGTGGTTCTGAGGGTTTTAAATGAAGAGGAGAGTCTGTCTTTCTCTCTCTCTGCTTCCACCATCTTGCAATGTGAGACCTCTGGGTCACTGTCACCACCACCAGATGGACTTTGGACTTCCCAGCCTCAGAAACTGTAAGCGATAAATTTTGTTTACTTTATAAATCACCCAGTTCCAGGTATTTTGTTATAAGCAACCCAAACAGACCAATACATGGTCTTAGAACTCAATTATTTAAAATCAAGAAAAGGATGACAAGACATCTGCCTCTGCCTAAACATAGGGCAGTGAAGCCATCTTACCTACCCTTATCTGGCAACCAAGGGAAGAAATTATTATAGTTTTAGGGCCAAACAGATGGAGAGAAGGAGAGGTCTTCTTCAACTCAGTGTTCACCCTGCACTCAAATACCCAAAGCTTTGGATTCACCAGTAAAATCAAATTATGGCAATCTTTCTAGAACTTTCTCCATTCAAGTTATTCTCATATAAATTTCATTCAAACTTTGGCACCTGCTATGGTTGATCTGTAGGAATAATAGTAAGATAAGAGAATATTTAACTTTCTTCAGTTAACCCTTTGAGACTACAATCTGTTTTCTGCTGGGACCTGGCAGATCCTCCTCCAAACCAACAGAAAATTGGGAGTGTTCTTTGTAGAATCAACTGGAGCCAGGTGCTCAAATACTACCAGCCATTTGTTTATCTCTATTCCTGCCTCTTACTTCTCACTCTAGACCTGTTTCTGCCACTTTGCAGGAGACACAGGGACATGAACAGCAGCACATAAGTAAAGCAACTTTAAACTGGGTCCCCTTGGCCTGCCTGATTTCAGCACTGCTGAGGAGGACAGTTCCCTGCTGTGCCTGGCTTCTGCACCCAACCTCAGGCTTTCTCCTCGGAGATGGCAGGTCACTTAGTCAGGTGCAGGCACGGTCTAGAAGTACAGGTGAGTTACCACTCCTCCCAAACCTCAACCAATAGCAGTTGGTGAGATCATAGCCCTAGTTCTCTTTGGGGGAAAACCAGAGGTGCATTCTACACAGTTCCTGAGAGGGTATCCAGCTGGATTGAGCCCCAGTTGCCCATAAGCTCACTAACACCATTTGTCTTAGTCCATTTTGTGCTGCTATAACAGAATACATGAGATTGGGTAATTTATAAAGAACAGAAATTTATTTTTTACAGTTCTGGAGGGAAGTCCAAGATCAAGGTGCGGGCATCTGGTGAGGGCTTTCTTACTGTGCCCTCATGCATGGTAAGGGCAGGGAGAGCAGGAGCAAATTCCCTCTGACAGGCCCCTTTATAAGGGCACCTAGTCCCATTCATGAGGAAGGAGCCCTCATGGCCTAATCACTTCCTAAAGGTCCCACCTCTTAATACCATCACAATGGCAACCCCTGAATTTCAGAGTGGACACAGTCAAACTATAGCACCATTTATTGGCTTGTTCACTTACCCGTCTCACTCTCCCTCCTTCCTCATGTCTGCCTCCTGGGATTACCTCATAAATAAACTTCGTCGCCCAAGCCTTTGTCTCAGGGTCTGCTTTTGGTGAAACCTAAACCAGATAGAAAAGCTTTCATCTTTTCAATACAGTGTGTGGAGAGGAAGGGATAAAGGGTGTGTTTAAGTCAAAATAACAGTAGAGTGACTCAATGCAGGTGGAAAGTGTCAATGTGGTGGTTACGGAGGGATCAGTTGAGTTTGGAATTCATCCTCTTGAGGGGAATCCACCATTGCAGTCCCATGACTGTGTCCACATGGCTCAGATCAGGAGGGACCTCTGGAGACAACTCTGCTCAAACTGTGGGTTGGGTGTTATTTTCTCCATGTGTTACTTATTTTGGGACCCAAGCTGAATGGGAAGTAGCTTCCTGGGGGATGTTTTCTCATGGCATAGGGCAGGAGCCCAAGAGGGCAAGGTAAAACATCCCAGTACATTTAATGCCTCTGGTCAGATGGGCACATGATTCCTCTATTCACATTCCAAGTCACAAGACCAAACCCCAAACCAGGGGAGAAAGGACATATACATGACCCACAGTGAAGCCATGGCAAGGACAGCAAAGGATGATGACCAAATGACACCATCTACCTGCCCAGCCTACAAAAGGCATGCAGCTGGCTTCTCCCTCTGTGGCTCCATCAGGACATGGGGACACCAAGTGGTGTCCTTTGGTGACTATTCCAGCCACTTCCCAGCCCCAAGAAAGCCACTTAACACCCAATTCCCCATCAGTCACTCAAAAATGAATTTCTGAAGTGATCCTTAAATCCGTGTCCTCATTTCTTACTCCAACCAAACCTAAACTATTTTTTTTTCTTTATTTGGAATTCAGGATACAGAACAGGGAAGAGGGAAAGACACTGGAATGCAGGGTTTTCTTCTTTTCTGCTCTTCTATGAGTGGAATAACTTTGCAGGAGGACATGTCTCCTCCTTTAGGTACGAGGTTAGGACTAGTTAAGTGTCCACTCACACCACTGAGTCACTGGTCTCCCACAGAGGGTCCTCATGAGAGTGGAGCCCAGATAGAGACCTTCCAGAATACTTCCTTCATGGGCAGGAAAGCACAGGTCAAATAATCATGGAATTTACCTCACCAACTTATTGTGTATGCATGTGTGAGGACTCAATCACACACGCACACACGCACACAATTTTTCCTCCTTCCTTTCTCTCATTATTGCCTCAGTGTTGTTGATGAGGGAGAAGGCTGGCCATGAGTCAGTTAGGAGAAATGGGATGTAATTGTTCACAGATTTGAGAAAAGCATTTGATAAAAATACAATTCTTAGCATAGCACAGAGAGATATAAAATGTGTATAAATTAACATTTTAAGGGGACTGGATATCAACTTTCAATGGTCTATAGCACGTTTCATAATACAAGTGTAGCCTGTTAAAAATCAGGCTCCAAAAAACTGTCTCAGGTTTTCGGGAAAGAAAGAAATCTTGGAACTTTTTCTGGCATGTTTTCCTACAAAAATAGGTCTGATTATTTCCATTCTCCCTAGAGAGAACAAGTTTTCTATTTCTTCTTGGTTCAGTCTTGGAAGTTTATATTTGTCCAGAAATGTATCCGTTTCTTTCAGGTTTTCGTATTTATTGGCGTATGGTTGTTTATAATAATCTCTGATGATTCTTTGTATTTCTATGGTGTCGGTTGTAATGTCTCCCTTTTCATTTCTGATTTCGTTATTTGGGACTTCTCTCTCTCTCTCTTTTTTTTTGTTAACCTAGCTAATGGTTTGTCTATTCATCTTCTCAAAAAAACAAGTTTTTGTTTCATTGATCTTTTGTATAGTTTTTTGGGTCTCTATTTCATTTAGTTCTGCCCTGATCTTAATTATTTCTTTTCATCTGCTAGTTTTAGGACTGGAGTGTTGTTTTTTTAGTTCTTTGAGGTGCAGTGTGAGGTCGTTAATTTGGAGTCTTTCCATTCTTTTAATGTATGCATTTATTGCAATAAACTTTCCTCTTTGTACTGAGTTTGCAGTATCCCACAGGTTGTGGTGTGATGTGTCTTTATTTTCATTAGTTTCAAGACATTTTTTCATTTCCTGTTTAATCTCTTCGTGGACCCATATGTCATTGAGGAGTCTGTTGTTTAGTTTCCATGCACTTGCATAGTCTCCGGAATTTTGCTTGTTATTGATTCCCAGTTTTAATCCACTGTGGTCTGAAAGAATAGACCTGGAGAGATTAAAATACTTGCCAAATGCCACGCAGTTAATAAATGGCAGACTGGGACCAGGGACAGTGATAAAGGCTCAGTGATAAAAGTGAAGGCTCTAGCGTAGGCTAGACCTGCTTTTGAGTCACAAGATACAGCTAAACCTTCCTTTCTCTCAGGGAAAATAGTGCTGAGTAAGGGAGGGGGAAAAAGAATCTCAAATTGTGGACTTCCTGGGAACACAAACCTCTGACACATACAGAAGGTGATTATAGGTGCCCTTCTGCTCCATGGAATGCCTGTCACTATACATGGACGTCTCACAGATCAAAGCAAGAATGATGATATTTCATTCATCAGTACCTCCCCTCCCTCGTAGTTACTTTCCTCTCAATGAAGGTTGAGTTTCTCTCTGCTCTGAATAAACTACAAGCTGGCATCGTAATTTTCCTGGGAACCGGGAGGGCAGTCCCATGGCTCTCCCTCCTGCTGCAGAAGCAGACAGCATGGTCAGAGGCAGGCCACTAAACTTTCCACCAGAGTTGGAGACTCTGCTTTCTCCCCAGATGAACGGGAACCGCGGAAGTTCACACGACAGAAGACACGCTCTGTGACCCTCTGGCGGCAGCAGGTGGAAGAGGCTTTTTCTCAGGGAACGGCCTTTCTGGTTGGGGCGCCAGCTCTTTCTCTTCCTCTTTCTAGTGGACTGTGGTAGCTTCTCGGGATGCTCTTCTGTTCTCCCTGTTCTGCTGACAGGACTCTTCTTCACTCTGGGAAAGCCAGCCCACGAGGGGCCTGTCGTTCCTCTCCTCACCTGCTCCCTCGGTGTTAGCCACAAGAGTGGCCGGTGACCCAGGTATGGCCAATCAAAGCCCACCATTGTCCTGGTTGCAGCGATTGGTTCACAAACGAACACTTAATCCAAGCAGAGCCGATCAGAGTTCCTCTGTGAGCTTTGATATATTAACACTGAGGGAGCCACCTAGATCCTTATTTTGGATCAGTAGGATCAGTAGGATCAGTAGGGGCCTTTGTACTCATCTTTCCTCCAAAAGGCAAGAGTCTGCCTGAGAGTGCAGCCTGCACAGAGGACTGAGAGTGCGGAGAGAGGGAAAGAGACAGGGCCTGGGCAGCATCCTTTAGCACCTGGATCCATCTGTGTCTGGAGGAGACCCGAGGCTGCATTTCCTATTTATAGTAATCAATAAATTCCACTTTTTCGTAAGCTCAGTGAGCCAGGTTTATGATGCACTCAATTACATTTGAAACCTGATTTCTATAAATTCTGTTTTGCCTTGTTTATCTAGGTGAATGGAATATTTTTTCCTGGGGTGGGAAGGATATCTGTGATTAGAATCAAATATCCACATCTCTCCTCGGAAAAGGCGGCTCAGATGTGAATACGTGTGTTCACTATCATCTTCTCTTGCTCTCTTCTGCTTTGCTGTGGAGCTAAATGCAATTTCAGCCCCTGCTCTGGAAAGCTCTGGAGTTGTGTGATGCTCGGTGTTCTCACAATATCTCTTCACTGCTCCCCTGTGAAGGGGATGGAGAGGAAGGGCTGATGGGGGCTGATATATAGAGAGAGGTTTAGATCTCTTCCCCTTAAAGCACAGCTGGGATGCTTCTGGGAAGGAAACACTCAGTGAACCCCAATTCACCTCTACAAACATTTAGAATGAGTAAGACTTAGTCATGGCCTTCTCAAGGTCTTGGTGGGAGGGATGGTCCAGATGCATGAAGTTGAATGTCCTCTCCAGAATGTTTGTCTATGAAATGTCCATTGTGCTGAGCACGGTCTGTCTCTCCAATGTCACAGGGTGGCCCACACACAGCTGAATTGCAAGCATGATGCTCTCTGGCAGGAACAAATTGCAATCTATTTAATTTCTCTGAGCTCCATTGACAGTGAAGTGGTGATATAATTACAGGGAACTAAGGCTGATTTACAAAGCAGGGCTTGTGTGAGGATGTTACTGCTGTGGTTTCCAGCTCTGGGGAATAGGGAGACAAGCGATTGGCTCAGCAAGTTAGTAAGCCAAAGCTCCAGAAGTTAGGCCAGGTCTGAAAGAAGTTGAAGTAAGAGCTAATAAGAATTTTAAAAACTTCACTGAGGTATAATTAATATAAAACTGCACACATGTAGAATGTACAGTTTGGTCAGTTTTGATATATGCATACACCTTTGAAGCCACCGCCACAATCACGACAATGGACATTTCCATCTTCCCCCAAAGTCTCCTGGTACCCCCCTTCCCTCCTTCCAGTCATTCCCAGGGAACCAGTGATCTCTTTTCTGTCACTATAGGTTAGTTTCTATTTTCTAGGGTTGCAAATAAGAACTTTAAAGTGGGCTAAAAACGGTGCCTAGGACAGGGTTGCCTCCTCCGAACAGATGGGGAAAGTTTCCCTGAACTTGTTGAGTGGGGAAGAGAGGTACTCTCTGCCCAGCTGTAAATTTCTAGAAGTTTTCCTTCCACTGCCATATGCTAGTGGAGGTGGTGGCATGTTATCTGGAAACTTTACAACAGGAGCTAGCCAAGAAGAGCCAAGTGTGTTAAGGGATGGAGTGGAGTCTGAAGTGACAGGAGGAGAACGGAGTGACGTGTGGGTAGTGAGGTGCACAGGGACTGATGCTGGGCACTTCACCATTGCCAGGATAGAACCAAAGAAGCAAAGTTAAACTGAAGCACAAGGAATGTAGGAGGATTGCCTTTAAATGCCAGTGTCTCCAGAAAATGAAGCAAATTCGTAACAGAAATGGTGAAGTTGCTCCTTGGGGCATTCTATTTTTTAAAAAAGATAAATTCTTGTGTTTATGAGTTAAAGCAGCCATGGTCCAGTCTAAAGGCAAGGAATGGACTAAAGACATCCTAAAATCTCATCCAGGTCTGACTCAATCTTAAAGAAAGGTTTGAAGTTTTTTTTATATACATGCACTTTAAGAGTAGCTCCTTGAGTGAACATTTAAAAGTGCCTGAACCGAACTAACCTGACGAGCTCCATTTTGAGACGGTAGGTGGTGAGCCTTCATGTCAAGAAGGCTCCGCAATGAGCAGGCTCTCTGATGCAGGACACAGGTCTGCTCCACACAGACCTGCTGCCGTGTGCTTGCTCTGCTGCCATCTTGGGGCTGGGGATGCAGCATATCTGACCTCCATTGCTGTCCAGCATACTACCTTTGGGACATAATTTTAGGCTCAGAGACAGTAAGAAGGCATCATTAAAACTTATATTATTATTTACTTGTACAAATAAATCATGCTCAATTTCCCCTGATACATCCTCTTCCAGGCAATAAAAAATTGATGCAATTTTGCTGTTGAACAAATATCGTCCCCCATATCTTGGGTCTCTTCGATGTTTCAGGGTCATAAGTGATCAATATGTGCTACTTGAAAAATCATTTTGTTTATCTTTTATAAAGCCACATTGCAATTACATTAGAAATTAATGTCAAATGAATTGGTAATCAATTATTGCGTGCCTCGTCATCTGGGGAGATGGGGGGGACACTGAGGGAAGTACATTGAAATCATTAAAGATGGGAAATCATCCCCATTGTGGTTTTTCTAACATTGTGATGTGAATGTCCGTGTGTTTGCTTGTCCTCCCAGCAGATCCCCAAGGCAGATGCCATGCATATTTGTCATTATGCTCCTAGTCCCTAACCCAGTGACTAACACATAGTAAGAGCTAAATAAATGTTTATGGAATATAAGAATAAATGAACCAGAATTAGTACTGTTGAACGTTCATATTGTTTTTAGTTTTTTCTTTAAAGATATAAGTGCCTAAAGTCCTCATGGATAGATTTCCCCCCCTTGGTTTCATTATTCTCTTAAGGTATAATTTCATGAATTAGATTTTTGGATTAAAGACTATAAATATCTTATTTTTTGTATACACTTAATACTGCTTTAAAAAGTGATGTTGAAATCAACTTACAATTTTGACATCATCAATAGTGGGATAACCAGACTTGATGTGCCGCCTAATATGATGCAATTTGAAATATGTGGTATTATTTATGACATGCTCTTACTCAAAATTTTAACCTAAATTTTTAAACTAACCTATAATCTCAGAAGATGGGTTATTCTATAGGACATCTAATCAGATCTCTTCAATTGGTCGGTGTCATGAAAGAATGAAAAGAGGGAGAGAGAGGCTATTCTAGATGAAAAGAGATTTAGAAGGCATAAGAACAGAGGTAATGTGGGGAACTTGATTAGATGTTTGTTCAGACAAATTAGCTAAAAAGCCATTTGGGTATGATGAGGTTATTATCACATTAGCTAAACTCAGTCATATGATAACAGAAAATTTCAAGGAAAGCTAGTAATTGTCAATTCTAGCTGGGAAGTTCTGTGCCTAACTAAACTCAGTGTTGTCTTATTAAAGGAAGAAAAAGAGGCTGGATATTGGTGGTCATGGCATTCCGTGCTGCAACCCACGTTTCAGGCCACCCAAATATTCATGTGTACCCTTCTATCCATACGTGCAACACATTCATCCCATCCCCAGGGGTTACAATTGTCTGCTGATTGCATTCATCTCCAAGTGTAGGATTTCAACACCTCAACTTGGAGGTCTGGTAAGCACCTAAAATCTAACATATCCAAAACCCAATTCTTAACTCCAATATCCAGCCTCCCCATCTCAGTTAATTGCAACCCCATTCTTCAGGCTGCTCATGCCAAAAACCTTAGAGTCACCTTCAAACAATCTCTTTTCCTGACATTTGACATCTAACTCATCAGCAAGTTCTTTTTCTTGTGCTTTAATTATATGACCCCTCGTCAGTACTCCCTGGTCCAAGACACAAGTATGTCACAATTGAATTAAGCAATGGCATCCGAAGTGTTCCTATAAAAACTTTAGTCATCAAGTAAATAAGAAGATGAACCACAGAGCGTGAGAAAATATTTGCAAAGACGTATCTGATGAAGGACTATTATCCAAAATATACAAAGAACTCTTAGAACTCAACAATAGGAAAACAAATAACTGGATTAAAAAATGGGCCAAGACCTGAACAGATACCTCGCCTGAGAAGATAAACGGAAAGCAAGTAAAGCATATGAAAAGAAGCTCCACATCATGTCATCAGGGAAATGAAAATTAAAACAACAATGAGATTCCACAACATCCCTATTAGAATGGCCACAATCCAAAACACTGACAACCCCGAATGCTGACAAGGATGTGGAGCAACAGGAAATCTAACTCATTGTTGGTGGGAATGCAAAATGTAAACAGCCACCTTGTAAGGCTGTTTGGCAGTTTCTTGCAATGCTAAACATATTCTTACTCTACAATCCATCAGTCATGATTCTCAGTATTTACTCAAAAGAGTTGAAAACTTATGTCCACACAAAAATCTCACACAAATGTTTATAGCAGATTTCTTTGTAGTTGACAAAACTTGGAAGCAGCCAAGATGTCCTTCAATAGGTGAGTGGATAAATCAATTGTGGTACATTCAGACAATGGAATTCAGTGCTAAAAGAAAATGAACCTTCAAGCCATGAAAAGACATGGAGGAATCTTACCTGCATATTAGTAAGTGAAAGAAGCCAACCAGAAAAGGCTACATACTGTATGATTTCTACTACATGATGTTCTGGAAAAGGCAAAACTATGGAGACAAAAAAAAAAAATGGTGAGTAGTTGCCAAGGGTTAGTGGGAGGGAGGGATGAATAGGTGGAGCACAGGGGATTTTTAGGGCAGTGAAACTACTCTATACGATACTATAATGGTGGTTACATGTCATTATACATTTGTCCAAGCCTATAGAATGTTCAGCGTCAAGAGTGAACCCACATGTAAACTATGGACTTCGGGTGATAATGATGTTAATGTAGTTTTATCCTTTGTAACAAATGTACCACTCTGGTGCAGGATGTTCATAGTGGGGGAAGCTGTGCGTGTGTGGGGACAGGAGGTATATGGGAACTCTCCGTGCTTTCTGTTCAACTTTGCTGTGAGCCTAAAACCACTGTAAAAAAGTTTATTAAAACAAAAGAAACTTGTCACATCACATCATTCCTCTGTTCAAAGCCTATATGGTCAACCTAGCTAAGAGTTCCCTTCTCTACATAATTGCAAGTTGGTATGGGCCACAAGAGACATTTTGCATGAGATCTGAAGGCTGAAGTGAAGGAATGACCATGTTCCTTTACAGTGGTTTATGCAGGACACGAGGCACTCACCTGTCATGGCTCACACTTGTCACAAATCTGTCTAAGCAGGTTGGCATGGGTCACAGCTGGGCCCACAGTTCCAGCTCCCACTGGATATGCCTCTGATTCTTGGTTCAAATGTGTAACATTTCAAAGCAATGAGAGAAAATCTATCATTCAATAAATGGTCCTGGAACAATTGTCTAAGAGTATGGAAAATATAAAGTTGAGTATTTACCTCATTCTTTGCACCAAAAGATTTCATGTGATGCAGAAATTTAAATGTAAAAAATTAAATCATAAAAATATTTATTCTTAAATTTAGAGTGAGGAAGACCTTTCTTAGGCAGAAGCTAAAACAAAGACATCATAATAGAAAAGACTGACGTATTTGACTCTGTGATAGGTTGAATTATATCCTCCAAAAAAGATATGTTGAAGATCCAATCTGAGGTACCCATGAATGTGACTTTATTCGGAAATAATTTCTATATAAATATGGTCAAGTTAAGATGAGGTCATAAATAAACTTAGAAAAAATTATGTTAAATGAAATAAGCCAGGCACAGAAGGGGAAATACCACATGTCCCCACTCATAAGTGGGAGTTAAAAAAATAAACAAATAAATAAAAAAAAGAAAGATAAAACAATCACAATAATTCATCAAACTTTCAAAAGGAGAGAACACAGCTAAGGCTACCAGAGGTGGGAAGGGGGGGCAGGGGGTTAGCAAGAAATTGGTAAAGGGCCACCAAAAATCATTACATTGTGTAATGTTGAATATACAAATTATCCTGACTTGAACATCACATAATGCACATGGTTATCAATATTCAATGCTGTGTCCCACACACATACATAGAATCACTTATGTTTCAAAATAAAATAAAATACAATATGGATAAAAAAAGGTGAGGTCATAAAGTGACATAGGTGCATGTTCTCCCAATTCTTAGACCAACAAGTTAGTTTGGCGAGGGCAGTGTTATTCATTGCTGGTCAGTGGAGTAGATCTCTTCCACCTGACCCGTAGACTTGCAGTCAGGACCAGAATCCACCTCAGTCACCCCAGTTGACCCACAGATCTGCAGTTAGGAGCACAGCCACCATACTCACCATGGCCACCAAACCTGGAGCAGAAGCACTCAACCAAGCCCACTTCAGGTCAACTGAACCCCATTTAGCCATAGATATGTGAGCAATAATAAATGATTCTTGTTTTAAGCCCTTGAGTTTTGAGGTGGTTTGTTTTGTAGCAATAACTAATTGATACAGAGATTAACATATCTCTCTCAGAAATCAATAGGCAATGACCCAGCTATCCCACTGTTGGGAATATACCCAGAGGAATGGAAATCATCAAGTCGAAGGTATACCTGTTCCCCAATGTTCATCGCAGCACTCTTTACAATAGCCAAGAGTTGGAACCAGCCCAAATGTCCATCATCAGATGAGTGGATACGGAAAATGTGGTACATCTACACAATGGAATACTACTCAGCTATAAAAACGAATGAAATACTGCCATTTGCAACAACATGGATGGACCTTGAGAGAATTATATTAAGTGAAACAAGTCAGGCACAGAAAGAGAAATACCACATGTTCTCACTTATTGGTGGGAGCTAAAAATTAATATATAAATTCACACACACACACACACACACACACACACACACACACACACACAAACCGGGGGGGGGGGGAGAAGATATAACAAACACAACTACTTGAAGCTGATACGACAAGCAAACAGAAAGGACATTGTTGGGGGGGGGAGGGAGAAGGGAGGGAGGTTTTGGTGATGGGGAGCAATAATCAGCCACAATGTATATCGAGAAAATAAAATTAAAAAAAATATATATATATATAAAAAAAGAAATCAATAGGCAAATAATAAGTAAGACTTTAAAGGGTTTGAACAAGACAGTAATCAAACTTGACATAATAGCTATGTAAAGAATTCTGTACCAACGTCAAAGAAGACATATTCTTTCTGAACAAATGTGGAACATTCACCAAGAAAAAAAAAAAAGCAAATTTCCACTCTTTCTAAAAAGGAAATCTCTATAGGCAAATTTAGTAACCAACAAATGATACCAAAAAAGAAAAACTAAATTTAAAATCCCTCCAAAACTATTTATTCAATCTGAATAGAAATAATCCTTCCAGGACACTTGAAGTACAGAGAAAAAAAAAAAAAGTTCAAACTGAACTTATAAACTAATTAGAAATGAATGACAAAAGGCATTACATGTAAAAATCTGTGGGAGTCTTACTAAAAAAATTATAGAGTTAACACATTTATTAGAAAATATGATATTTTAAAAATAAATGAACTGAGCATTCAACTCAAGAAGCTAAGAAAAGAACATGAAAATAATCTCAAAAAGTAATAAATGCAAAAGCAGAAACCAATGAAATGAAACAATAGAACTAAATAGAGAGTATTTTTTCTTTTTCTTTTCTTTGTTTTTTCAGAAGGAGGGGGGACACAAATAAAATAGACAAGCTGGGACAAATTTAATTAAGATAAAATGAGAGATGACACTAAAAACATTAGGAATGATAAGGTTGCTAATAACTGCAGATATAGTGGAATTTTACAAAATTGAAGAGAATATTGCATAAAACTTAATAATAATAACTTTGAAAGTCAGAGGAAAAAACCCCACATGACTATCTAGGAACCAAACTGACAGAAGAAATAGTAAATTTAAAGAGACCAATAAACACAGAGGAAATTGGAATGGTGGTCTAATATCTACACCAAAATGTCCACCAAGCCCAGTAAATTCTCCTGGCAAGTTCTGCCAGACTTTATAGAGCTAAAACTTTCCATATTATTAAGTGAAATTTTTATTTTACTTAAGCAAGTAAAAATATGGCAAAATTTCCAATATATTCTGCAAGGCTAGCATAATCTTGATACCAAAATCAGAAAAAGGAAGAAAGAAAAAAAAAAAAAAAAGGAACAAAGAAAGATAGAGTGATGTCATCAAAACGTGGAATAGACAGTCCCCAGCATCACTCACCCCCACTACCAGCCAATTTACAACTATTAAAAAGCAAAGCCTGCCACCTTGGGACTTCTGGAGCTTGGGAAAGAGGAGAGATTTGGGGAGTTTGGGAAGGTGAGAGAAGCTGTGGTGAGAGGAAGAAAAAAACTGCTCAGACCGTTTCAAGCACCAGCCCTGTGAGAGCTGGGAAGAAGCTACAACACATGGAGCAGGAGCCATCAAAAGCTGCACGAAGTTGCATGAAGTTGCCTGGAGTCTGCAGGGGGAAGGGGGCCTCAGAGCACACTATACCAGCCCCCAGGCCAGCAAGAGCACTGGCAGGTTTCCTGTGGACCCACACAGGCGTGAGGAACCAACACAACTGAAGAAAGGAACCACCTGGAGGCCAGTGGATCATCCTAAGGGACCCCTGCATGGCCCACCCCACAGAAGCATTTGGAGTGCAGGAGGGAGGATGGCCCATGGGAAGAATATTGGGGGACAAAGTGGGAAGACGATCCGCCTTCCAATTGGCACAGTTCCACTCAGTGGGTACTGGTCAGGGTGATAAAGCTTCAGGGAGTTCTGTTGGTGGAAAGACTCAGCCCTGGGCCAGAGCTTCCACTCAGCCCAGGTGTATCTGACCTCGCAAGACCTGAAAGTGACTAACATGTCAAGAATTAAAATCCAGTTTGCACGAAAAGCCTTCCCCAGAGAATCAGCAGCAAAGCAGCAATTTAGCACAACCACAGAGCTCAAGCAGTGGTCCCCAGCAGAATTCCTCCCAATTTTGAAAGTAACCAAAACCACAGACCAGAAACAAAGCTATGACATTAACCAAAAGACACAGCAGTCTCCTCAAATGCCCAGGCATCGACGTAAAGACACAAAGATTGAGAAAAACAAAGAAATATGATACCAACAATGAGGGGAAAAAAAAATGAAGCACCAATGATGGATACAGAGGAACGGCAGATTTATGAAATGCCTGACAGAGAATTCAGAATAACTGTTAAGGATGTTCAGGGAGTCATAAGAAAATACAGACAGAAAATTAAATGATATCTAGAAAACAATCCAGAAGTATAAAGAGAAACTTGACAAAGGAATAGAATCAATTAAAAAAACATAAAAATTCTAGAAATAAAAAATACATTAACTGAATTTAAAAACTCGATGGAACAGAAAGGACATTGTTGGGGGGAGGGAGGGAGGTTTTGGTAAGGGGCAACAATAATCAACCACAATGTATATCGACAAAATAAAAGTTAAAAAAAAAAAAAAGAAATGATAAATGCATGAGGTGATGGATACATTAACTACCCTGACCTCATAATTATATAATACATAGGTGCGGAAACAACAGATTGCACCCCATAAGTCTGTACAATTATAATGTGTCAATCAAAATAAATTAAATTTTTAGAAAGTGAAAAAAAAAAAAAACTCGATGGAAAACTCCAACAGCAGACTTAGACAAAAAGAGGAAAGAATTAGTGAGCTCAATTATAGAACATATGAAATTATCAAATCAGAGAAGCAAAATGAAAAAAATAAGAAAAAATGAAACAGAAATACAGCAAATATGGGACTCCTACAAGTGAAATAACCTCTACATAATTGGCACACCCAACGGAGAGAAATAAGAAAGAGATGTAGAAAGCAAATTCAAGGACAAAATGGTTGAAAATTTCCTAAGTACGGAGAAAGATGACAGCATCCAGGTACAGGAAAGTCAGAGGTTACCAATCAAATTCAACCCAAGGAGGAACACCCCAAGGCACAGAATCCAGTTATCAAGAGCCAAAGACAAAGAAAGAATGCTGGAAGCAGCAAGAGAAAAGAAACACATAACGTTCGGCAGAGTCCTAATACGTCTCTCAGCAGATTTCTCAGGAGAACACTACAGGCCATAAGAGAATTGGATGATATATTCAGGCTGCTGATGGAAAAAGACTGTCAGCCAAGAATTCTCTATCCAGCAAAACTAACCTTCAAATATGAAGGAGAAATAAAGTCTTTCCCAGACAAACAAAAGCTAAGGGAATTTATTAATACTAGGCCTGCATTACAAGAAATGCTTAAGGGAGTTCTTCAATCTGAAAGAAGACAACACTAAGGAACAGCAAGAAAACATTTGAAAGTACATAATTCATTAGAAAAATAAGTTCACAGAAAACATCCGAATACTCCAGTGTCATAAGGGTGGTGAATAAACTGCTTACATCCTTAGTAGGAAGACTAAAGGATAAACCTAACAAGACAGTCACATATACAACAACCATATAAGAGATAGGCAATACTAAAAGATGTAACTTGAAATAACAAGTTGTCAAAAACTGGGGGATAGGGATTGGGATTGACATCAAAGCATAGATTTAGCATTGTTTTTTCCTTTTTTTCTTAGATATCAAAGTTAATTGTTATCAGTCTAAAATAATCTGTTATAACTATAACATGTTGTTTCTAAGCTTCATGGTAACCATAACAGAGAAACTTATGAGACATACTAAAAATAAATAAGAAATCAAAATACATAGCTAGAGAAAACTACTCCATCACATAGGAAGACAATAAGATTTGGAAAAAAGGATCAATAAAACAATCAGAAAAAAAAAAAGAACAAAATGGCAGTAACAAGTATCTATATATCAATAATAACTCTAAATGTAAATGGATTAAATGCCCCGATTGAAAGACACAGAGTGGCTCAATGGGATTATAAAACAAGAACCAATTATATGCTGCCTACAAGACACTCACTTCACATACAAAAGCACACTGTCTGAAAGTGAAGGAAAAGAAAAAGATATTTCACACAAATCGAAACCAAAAAAGAGCAGGAGTAGCTATACTTATATCAGATAAAATAGACTCCATGCCAAGGAAATTAAAAAGCTAAGGAAGGTCATTAAATAATGATGAAAGGATTAATTCAACAAGAGGATATAACAATTCTAAATATATAGGCACCCAACTTCAGAGCACCCGGTCATACAAAGCAATTACTATTAGACCGAATGGGAAAAGTAAACCCCAACAAAATAATAGTTGGGGGTTTTACCACCTCACTTCCAGCAAAGAACATATCATCCAGACTGAAAATTAATCAGGAAACATCATAATTAACCTCTACTCTAGGCCAATTGGACCATGGATACATGTAGAGCACTTCATCCAACAGCTACAAAGTACACATTCTTCTCAGCAGTACGTGGAACATTCTCTAGACTAGATCATATGTTAGGTAACAAAACAAGCCACAACAAATTTTAAAAAGCTGAAATATCAACTGCCTTTTCTGACCATACCAAAATGAAATAAGAGATCAACAACAAAAGGGACACTAGAAACCATACAAATATATGGAAATTAAACAATGTGCTCCTAAATAACAAATGGGTGAAAGAGGAAATCAAGAAGGAAATTAAACAATTCCTGGAGACAAATGAAAATGAAAACACAACATACTAGAACCTATGGGATACAGCAAAAGCAGTTCTATGAGAGAAGTTTACAGCAATAAATGCCTACATCCAAGAAAGAAGAAATACTTCAAATAAACAATCTAACATTACAATTTCAAGGAGCTGGATAAACAAGAACAAACCAAACCCAAAATCAGTAGCGGGAAAGAAATAGCAAAGATCAGAGCAGAAAGAAATGCATTAGAGATTTAAAAAATAATACAAAAGATCAATGAACCAAGTAATTGGTTTATCAAAAAAAAAAAAAAAAAACAACGACAAAAATCAATAAACCTTTAACTAGACTAATGAAGAAAAGAAGAGAGAAGACTCAAATCAATAAAATCAGAAATGAAAAAAGAGACATTACAACTGATAGCACAGAAATACAAAGGATAATAAGAGACTGCTATGAACAATTATATGTAAATAAACTGGAAAACCTAGAAGAAATGAACAAATTTCTGGACACACACAACTTATCAAAGTTAAATCATAAAGAACTAGAAAACCTAAACAGACCAGCAACAAGTAATGAGATTGAAGCAGTAATAGTTATCCAACAAAGAAAACCCCAGGACCAGATGCCTTCACTGCCAAATTCTACCAAACATTTAAAGGAGAACTAATACCAATTCTTTTCAAACTCTTCCAGAAAACTGAAGAGGAGGGAATACTTTCAAGCCCATTCCACAAAACCAAACCTCACCCAAACCAGAAAATGACATAACAAAAAAGAAAATTACAGACCAGTATCTCTAAAGAACACAGATATGAAGATCCTCAATAAAATGCCACCAA
Organism: Cynocephalus volans; assembly: GCF_027409185.1. Taxonomy (NCBI): domain Eukaryota; kingdom Metazoa; phylum Chordata; class Mammalia; order Dermoptera; family Cynocephalidae; genus Cynocephalus; species Cynocephalus volans. The sequence goes on from NC_084470.1 coordinate 53,290,723, forward strand.
ACAGAATCCAACAACACATGGAAAGATCATTCACCATGATCAAGTGGGATTCATTCCAGGGATGAAAGGATTGTTCAACATATGCAAATCGATAAATGTGATACATCACATCAACAGAATGAAGGGAAAAAACCATATAATCATTTCAATAGATGCAGAAAAAGCATTTTATAAAGTCCAACACCACTTCATGATAAAAACACTCAACAAATTATGCATAAAAGGAATGAATCTCAACATAATAGAGGCCATATATGACAAACCCACAGCTAATATCATACTGAATGGACCAAAATTGGATGCTTTTCCTCTAAGATCTGGAACATGACAAGGATGCCCACTTTCCCCACTCTTATTCAGCATAGCACTGGAAGTTCTAGCCAGCACAATAACTCAAGAGAAAGCAATAAAGGGCATCTAAATCTGAAAGGAGGAAGTCAAACTATCCCTATTTGTAAGTAACATGATCATATAGATAGAAAACCCTAAAGATGCCACCCAAAATTACTAGAATTAATAAATGGATTCAGTAAAGTGGCAGGGTACAAAATCAACACACAAAAATCAATAGTCTTCCTATAAGCCAACAATGAACTAGTCAAAGAAGAAATCAAGAAAATAATCCCATTCACTGTAGCTACCAAAATAAATAGATAGATAGATAAATAAATAAATAAATAGATAGATAGATAAATAAATAAGTAGAAATACCTAAGAGTAAATTTAACGAAGGAGGTGAAAGACCGCTACAAGAAAAACTATAAAACATTGGTGAAAACAATTAAAATGTCCATATTGCCCAAAGCAATCTATGCATTCAACACAATTTCTATCAAAATACCAATGACATTCTTCACAGAAATAGAAAAAAACAGTCTTAAAATTTGTATGGAACTGCAAAAGACCCCATATGGCAAAAGCAATCTTGAACAAAAAGAACAAAGTTGGAGGCATCACACTTCCTGATTTCAAAATCTACTGTAAACCTATAGTAACTGAAACAGCATGGTACTGGCATAAAAATAGACAAATGCACTAATGGAAGAGAATAGAGAACCCAGAAATAAACCCACACAGTTACAACCAACAGATTTTCAACAAAAGTGCCAAGAATATATGTGGGGAAAGGATAGTCTCTACAACAAATGATGCTAGGAAAACTGGATATCCACATGCAGAAGGATTGAAACTAGACCTCTATCTCTCACCATACACAAGAATCAACTCTAGATGGATTAAAGACCTAAATTTAAGATGCCAAAGTATAAAACTACTAGAAAACATAAGAGAAACACTACACAAAATGGGAGTGGGAAGTGCTTTTTTGAGTGAGACTACAAAGGCACAGGCAATTAAAGTAAAACTATGTAAATGGTACTACACCAAACTGAAAAGCTTCTGCACAGCAAAGGACATTATCAGCAAAGTGAAGAGACAATCTACAGAACTGGAAAAAGTGTTCGAAAACTACACTTTAGAAAAGGGGCTAATATCCAGAATATATAAGGAACTCAAACAACTCAATAGCAAAAAAACAAATGGAGGAGCTGAGGGCAGCCCCCTCCGCCTGGCAGCAGAAAAGAGCATGCCCAGGGTCCTAGACTGAACCAAGAAGAAATAGAAAACCTGAACAGACCAATAATGAGCAATGAGATTGAGGCAGTGATCAGCAGTTTCCCCAAAGAGGAAAGTCCAGGACCAGATGGCTTTACTGCTGAATTCTGTCAGTTTTATAGAGGAATTAATATGAATTTTCTGAAAACTATCCCAAAAATTGAAATAGAGGCCATTTCCCCAAACTCATTCAATGAGGCTGGCATCACCCCAATACCCCAAACAGACAAAGATACAACCAGAACAAAAAAACCTACAGGTCAATATCTCTGATGAACATACATGCAATAAAATATTAGCAATCAGAACACAGCAATACATCAAAAAATTATACACGATGATCAAGTGGGACTCATCCCAGGGATTCAAAGATGGTTCAACACATGCAAATCAATAAGTGTGATATACCACATCAACAAAATCAAGGATAAAAATCATATGATTATCTCAGTAGATGTAAAAAAAAGCATTCAACAAAATTCAACATACCTTCATGATAAAGACTCTCAGCAAATTAGGTATAGAAGGAAAGTATCTCAATACACTAAAAGCTGTATATGATAAACCCACTACCAGTACCATTCTGAATGGATTGTTCTTGTTTTTCTAGTTTGAGGTATAGCATTAAGTTGTTTATTTGAAACCTTTATATTCTTTTGATATAAGAATTTATTGCAATATGCTTCCCTCTTAGTACTGCTTTTGCAGTACCTCCCAGGTTTTTGTATGACATGTCCTTATTTTCATTAGTTTCAAGAAATGTGCAGACTACCAAAGTGATCTACAGATTCAATGCAATTCCCAACAAAATACCAATGATATTGGCAGTGGGTTTGTCATATATGGCTTTTATTGTGTTGAGATACTTTCCTTCCATACCTAATTTGCTGTTTAATTTCTTCTTGGACCTATAGGTCATTCAGGAGCATGTTGTTTAATTTCCACATATTTATATAGTTTCCAGAGTTTTGCTTGTTATTGATTTCTAGTTTTAATCTGTGTGGTCTGAAAAGGCACCCAAAATGATTACAGTTTTTAAAAATTTGTTGAGACTTGATTTGTGACCTAACATGTCATCTATCCTGGAGAATGGTCCGTGTGCTGATGAGAAGAATGTATATTTTATAGTTGTGGGATGAAATGTTCTGTAGATATCTGCCAGGTCCAACTGGTCTAAAGTGTAGTTTGAATCCTGTGTTTCTTTGTTGATTTGTTGCCTAGATGATCTGTCCAGTGCTGAGAGAGGGGTGTTCAGTTCCCCAGCTATTATCATACTGGGGTCCATCTCTTTCTTTAGGTCTAACAGTATGCTTTATATATTTGGGTGCTCTGGTGTTGAATGCATATATATTTATGATTGTTATGTCTTCTTGCTGGATAGATTCCTTTATCACTATATAGTGGACTTCTTGGTCTCTTTTTATGGTTTTTGGTTTAAAGCCCATTTTATCTGATATAATAGTAGTTAGTCCTCCTCATTTTCAATTTCCATTTGCATGGTATATCTTTTTCCATCCTTTTACTGTTAGTCTGTCTGTGTCTTTACAGGTAAGATGAGTCTCTTGAAGACAGCCTATAGCTGGGTCTAGCTTTTTAATCCAATTAGTCAGTCTGTGTCTTTTGTATGGGGAATTTAATCCATTTATATTTAGGGATGTTATCAAAAGGTATGTCTTACTCCTGGCATTTTGTTGATTTTCCTTTGGATGTTTTAAATGTCTTTTGTTCCTTTCCTCACCTTTTATTGTTTGTCTTCTATGTTTGTTAGTTAGTTTTTTGAGATGGTAAGGTTTAGTTTTTTCTCTTTCTCATTTGCATTTTTGTTCTATCAGTGGGTTTTGTTTTTTCTTGTGTATTGTGGTCGTGATTACCGTTTTTCAGATTCCAGATGTAGGACTCTCTTGAGGATTTCTTGCAGGACTGGTTGTGTGGTGGTGAACTTCTGCAGTTTTTGTTTGTCTGAGAAATAAACTATTCTCCATCGTTTCTAAAGGATAGCCCTCCTGGGTATGGCATTCTTGGCTGGCAGTTTTTTTTCCTTTTAGTATTTTGAATATATCATCCCATTTTCTTCTGCCCTGTAGAATTTCTGTTAAGAAATCTCCTGTTAGTCTGACGGAGACTCCCTTATAGTTGACTTGATGCTTTTCTCTTGCTGGTTTTAAGATTCTCTCTTTGTCTTTAAGCTTTGACAGTTTGACTATAATGCATCAGAGAGGATTTTTTGGACTGAATCTCTTTGGAAATCTTTGAGACTCCTGGATCTGAAGGTTCATGTGTCTCCTTTTACCTTGGAAGTTTTCTATTATTATTACATTGAATAGCTTTTCAATGCTTTTACTTTTCTCTTCTCCTTCAGGAATACCCATGATTTGGATGTTTGTGCATGTAAAGTTGTCTTCTAGCTCTCTTAGATTTCTTCATTTTCTACAATTCTTTTTTCTTTTCTTTTCTTTTCTTCTTCTTCTTCTTCTTCTTTTTTTTTGTCTGCCTGAGTTACTTTGAAAAGACCATCTTCAAGATCAGAAATTCTTTCTTCTGCTTGCTATAACTTGCTGCTTAAGGTCTCAAGCTCTTGGTTGTGTTTTTTATTTTGTTGAATGAATCCTTCAATTCCAGAAGCTCTGCTACATTCTTTCTTAAGGTATTAATCTCTTTGTAAGTTTCTTCTTTCATATCCTGGATTCCTTTTCTCATTTCATTGTGTTGCCTGCCTGAGTCTTATTATATCTCATTGAGTTTACTTAAGATTGTTGCTCAGAATTCCTTTTGAGTCATTTCAAGGTTTTCCTGCTCTGTGGGTTCTGGTGCTTGAGAATTACTGTATTCCTTTGGCAGTGTCATATTTTCTTGTTCTTTTCATATTTCTGGTATCTCTATGTTGATGTCTGGTCATCTGGTAGAGCTTCTTCTATTACTCTTAAGCGAGATTTAAGGAGAAAGACTTCCTTCTCTTTTTCTGGGCTCTGATGTTGACTCTCCTTGTGTCAATGTGGTGAAGTGGTCAGTGGGCTGCCTGCATGGTGGCCATGCTCCTGCTGTGGTAGTGAGCTGCCCTTGTGGCAGTAGTGGCTATGGCAGTGGTTGCGGTGGACCACCTGTGTGGAAGCAGTTTTTGTGGTGGGGGCTGAGGTTCCTGGGAATGCTCCTGCCTTCCATTAGGCAGGGGGTGCCCATCGCTCCTGGTCAGAAATTATTTCTTGCCTTTTGCCTTTTTGTTCATTATTGACTTTCTCCTGTCCAAGGTCACACAGAAGGTTAGTAATGGGACAAGGTCTGAAGTATCCTGATTTCCAGCCCAGGGTCTGTTGATGACACCATGCTGCTTTCCAGAAGAATGTGACCATTCTTCCAACAGGTTGAATCTGTGGGCTTTAAAAATCAAGTTGAGTCCTGATTCTTACCTTCATAAAAAAATAAAAGAATTTATTTCTCACAGTTCCAGAGGCTGGGAAATCCAAGATCAAGGTGCTGGAATGTTTGGTGTCTGATGAGGGTCCACTTCATGATGGTGTGTTCTCACTGCATCCCAATTTTATTTTGAAGCCAACTGTATTAGCCCGCTTGTGTTGCTATAACAGAAATACCTGAGACTGGATAATTTATAAAGAACAGAGGTTTATTTGGCTTACAATTCTGGGACAGCTGCATCTGGCATGGGCCTCAGGCTGCTTCTATTCATGGCAGAAAGTGGCAGGCAGCTGGCGGGTACAAGCAGACCACATGGTGAGAGGAAGCAAGTGCGAGAGAGGAGGTGCCAGGGTCTTTTAAACAACCAGCTCTTGCAGGAACTGATAGAGCAAGAATTCACTCATTAATCCCCCCACCTAAGGAGAGCATTAATCCATTCATGAGGAATCCTCCCCCATGACTCAAACAGCTTCCAGCACTGCCACACTGGGGATCAGCTTTCTACATGAGTTTTGGCCGGGATAACACATCCAAATTCTATCACCAACTAACCCCTAAATCTATTGGGAGCAACATGCTGAGCCAGAGATTGCTGTGGCTAGGGACAGAGCTTGACACACACACAGTAAGTGCACGAGAGCCCTCAGCACATGAGCTCAATGGATGGATTAAGGGTGGAGTGAGCAAGTCTTGGAGAGCTTAATTATAGAAGTTTGTTCCATTGCATATGGGTACCCGTGAGCATCAGTTGTAAAGGACTGCCAGTTGTGAATAAGGCCTCCGTTCCCTGCCACTGGAAAATTTTTCTTGTTTTATAGGCAGGGAACCCAGGCAAATTTCTCTTGAGATACAGATGTAGGGAACATACCTTCACACTAACAGATATGAAAAATAAATATCTTTGAACATATATATCCCTTTTTAAACAATAAATGCAATTATGTTTTATATATGGTTTACTTTTGTTCATTTAACAATGTATACACTTACTCATTCAGTAATTTTTTTTATTGGTGCTGTCCCCATGCCAGGTGCTAAGAACCATGGATATCTTCTCAGGGCACAGCAAGGAACTTCATCTCACTTTGAAAAATGTGTACATCGTATTCCATAAATAATTTATTTAACCACTCACCTCCACTTTTAGGTTGGTTCTAATGTTTGTGCTTTTTACAACAATGTGCATCCCATTTGTCTAAACTGTGCTAGCCCACATAATGAGGAGAGTGACAATTAATTCAGTGGATGAATTAATTACCCTCTCATATTAATCACCACTTCTCTTTTGGATGCACCATTTAAAAAATACTAATTGCTATCACATCTAATTAGTACTACATTGGGATTTTATGCTGCTGCTGTTTTAGAAATTCAAATAGTTTCATGTTGTAATGAAGCTTTTAAAGGGTGGGATGCAATGGAGATTTTATTTACAAGTTCCTGGGACCCATCTCTGGCCCTCTTTACCCACTGTTGGCAAACCAGTGCTTGTTGTCCCTACCCATGTCTGGAAGAGATGGGAGATCTCAGGTGGGAGCTGACATGCTGATTCTATTTAAAATGTCAAAAGGCAGTTTTGGGGATAAATTATGCTGGTAGGTCATATTATTTCACAGTAAGTCAATTTTTAATACTTTGAAATGTCTTCAGTTATGAATTCTAGTTATTGAGGCAAAAGAAATTGGCCCTGCCAGTCCTTACTCTGCTCCACATCACCCCTTCTTCAGCAAATTCCTCCCTGTTCCCAGCCCTCCCTGACTCTTGCTCTGATGTACTTGCCATGCATAGACCCCTTGGCTTGTACACAAGTCCCCTCCTGACCTGCCCTTCCTCCTGCTCCAGCCCCAGCTACCCGACCTCACCTGCCATCCTCCTGTCAGTTGTGTTGATCAACTGCAGGTCCTGGAAGGATCCAGGAGCACCCAGAGTCCTTTCCTTCAACAGAGGCTGTTTCCTTTCCTGGGAGTAAACCCTTCTCCTTTCCTGAACTAACTTCTTCTTAGGAATATTCAAATTCACTACTACACCGAAATAACCCAACTGGTGTACAGCAGGAAGAACAGTTCAGTTAATGTGAAGCAAACACAGAGGTGTCCTGTCTCAAGGAGCATCAGGTCCTAAAGTCACTTAATAAAAGAGGAGAAAATCCCCATGTAGTTAAAAAATGAAATATTAAGTATACTAAATATTCCTTAGTCAAACAAAGTTACATCCCCTAGAGAATTATATCATTAGGATGTTTGTTGGACAATTCTCTTAGTATGACATTGACAGGCTATGTCATGATTTAAAAAAATTTTTTATACCTCTCAGTTTCCTCCTGTGTAAAATGAGAATAATAACTGCTACTTCCTATCTCATAGGTTGTTTTTGAAGATAGAATGAGTTAATATGCATAAAGTACATAATCAGTAATGTCCCAACTAATTCATTCAACTAAGAATACTTTTTAAATTAATCGTTACCTCGTTACCTAGTAGAAGATTGATAAGTTGCACATGATTTCTTTTTTTTTCTTTTTTTTAAAAATTTTATTTTGTCGATATACATTGTAGCTGATTATTGCTCCCCATCACCAAAACCTCCCTCCCTTCTCCCTCCCCCTTCCCCCCCAACAATGTCCTTTCTGTTTGCTTGTTGTATCAACTTCAAATAATTGTGGTTGTTATATCTTCTTCTCCCCCCCCGTTTGTGTGTGTGTGTGTGTGTGTGTGTGTGTGTGAATTTATATATTAATTTTTAGCTCCCTCCAATAAGTGAGAACATGTGGTATTTCTCTTTCTGTGCCTGACTTGTTTCACTTAATATAATTCTCTCAAGGTCCATCCATGTTGTTGCAAATGGCAGTATTTCATTCGTTTTTATAGCTGAGTAGTATTCCATTGTGTAGATGTACCACATTTTCCGTATCCACTCATCTGATGATGGGCATTTGGGCTGGTTCCAACTCTTGGCTATTGTAAAGAGTGCTGCGATGAACATTGGGGAACAGGTATACCTTCGACTTGATGATTTCCATTCCTCTGGGTATATTCCCAACAGTGGGATGGCTGGGTCGTATGGTAGATCTATTTGCAATTGTTTAAGGAACCTCCATACCATTTTCCATAGAGGCTGCAGTTGCACATGATTTCTGCCTGGTAGAAATGATTGCTTCAAAGGTTATAGTTTTTGTGCCTATAGTACATTGAATAGTTTTGCGTCTGACATTGCAATCTTATCCATGGTAAGGTATTAAATAAATGCTAGCTCTTGTTATTAATCAGCAGAACTGCTCCTCACATAAGTTAGAGAAGGAGATAGCGGCGTGATGGTCAGGAAGGGGAGCTGGGGGTGCAAATGGTCAGCGCAGGAGTGCTGCACCAACAGGGAAGGTCAAGTGGCCCTGCCAGAGTGTGAGTCAGACTCCAAAATTTGGTTTGGCCAAGTCACCTCCACTTACTGTCCATTCCAGTCACAAAATTGGCAGAGAAAACCTGAGTCTGGTGGTTGCGAATGTGGAACTTTCAGATGAAACCCAGAAAACAAACTCAGTTGGTGCCTCCTGGAGCAGAATCTACGTGGGCATCATCCCCTGAATTTCTTTGCCCACGTTTGGTGACAGTGCAGCAGATTGTGCTGCTCCTCAGGATCACTTCCTATGCAAGAAGCAGCCCTTCTGCAGAAGGGCAGTGTCTTCCACCCACCTCTCCTCCCAGCATTTCAATACAGAGTGCAGCCACCAGGCCTTCCAGGGGTTGCTTCGCTTCAGCTTTTCATCTGTTTACTTCAAGACTTATGTTCTTTTGGTTCAAATGCCTAGAATTTTCATTACCAGTTTCAGTAACATCTGAAGTTGTTTTGTATTCCTCTAAGAGAAGATCCACACTCCACCCTCCCGACCCTCCAAATTCCGAGACATAATTAATGTGTACTAGACTGCACAATTTGATCGGTTTGACACATGCATACATCACTATAACCAAGATAACAAACATTTCCATCGCTGCCAGAAGTTTCCTTGTGCCCATTTGTAATCCATCCTTCCCTCCATTTCTATTCCCAAGCACCACTGATCTGTTTTCTGGCACTATATATGAGGTTGCATTTTCTAGAATGTATACAATTGTATATAAGGTATAAGTTGTATATAAATGGAATCATAAGAACTTGCTTTTTGTGTCTAGCTTCTTCCACTTAGCATAATGATTTTGAGACTGATCCATGTTGTTTCATGTGTATCACGGTGTTCTCTTTTTGTAGTTGCTGAGTAGTATTTCACTGTATGGATATATCACAAATTGTTTATACTTGATAATGGACATTTGAGTTGATTCCAGGGTATTTGCTTTTTTGCTGTTACAAACAAAGACTTGCTATGAAGTGTTTATGTCTTTGAATGGGTATATATCATTCATTTCTCTTGGATAAATACCTAGTAGTAGAATGGCTAGTTTAATGGTGGGTATATGTTCAACACTTTAAAGAAACTGCCATACTGTTTTTGAAAGTGCTTGTGTCATTTTACATTCCTCCCCAGCAGTGTTTGAGAGGTCTAGTTGCTCCACATTCTCACCAACACTTGGAATGGTCAGTCTTTCTAATTTTAGCCATTCTGTTAAGTGTATAGTTGTATCTCATTGTGGTTTTAAGTTTTGTTTCACTAGTAACTAATGATGTTTAACATCTTTTCATGGGCTTTTTGGCCACTTTTATATCTTTTTTTTGTGAAATATCTTTTCAAATCTTTTACACACTTTCTTATATTGTTGTTTTTCTTCTTATTGAGCAGAAGAGTTCTTTATTTGTTTTGGCTATAAGTTCTTTGTCTTATATATATGTGGCAAATATTTTACCCCAGTCTGTCACTTGTACTTTTGTTTTCTTAATGGTAACTTTCAAACAGCAAAATTTTTTATTTTCATAAAGTCCAATTTATCATTTTTTTTTTTCACTTAGAGTTCTTTTTCTTTTTATGTTCTAAGAAACCTTTGCCAACCCCATGGTTGCAAAAATTTTTCTTCTTATGTTTTCTCTTAGAAATTTATAGTTTTATGTTTTATATTTAGGTCTGTGATCCATTTTGAGTTAATTTTTGTGTACTGTGTGAGTTAATTTTAGGTATGTTCATTTTTTCCAACATGGAAATCCAGTAGCTCTAGCACTATTTATTGGAAAGACAAGATGAGGTAACCACCTTCCTGGTTAATTTTGTCTGGAGGTATTTTCACTGGCCATGGTGTCTCAGAAGATGTGCTGCACAGGGCTGGACACTGCACTTCAGGAAAGATTCCATCTGGGCTCAGTGAGGGTCAGAGGAGGACTCTTTTGTTCAATGGCATACTTCTCCTAAGGAGCTGTGTATTGGATCACTTGTTTTTGTTGTGGTTGTTATTCTCTTGTCAGCTACATAGCACTGTTCACTCATATGGAATTCAGAGACAACTAAACCCCTATGCCTTCCTTACTAAAACCCCTGCTCTTTAGTCACATCACCTCTATCCTAGCTATATTTTGCAATTCAAGTCTGTGATTTTATATTGTTGAGCATTAAATTCCATCTGGCTTGCTTTGGGCTATGCTTTCAATCTATTGATTCTAATGTTGTTGAGCAGCACAGTGTCATCCACAATTTCCATATGCAGGCCTTTGTCACCCAGTGTGCCAGTCACCTGTGGCAGGAAGCATTCCTCATTCATTCTCTACCTTTCAGGGTATATATCAGGGTGTACCAATGGACAAATACAGATCCTCAGCTGGGGAACTCCCTGTCTAGAGAGGGAGGCAGGAGTGAAGCCAGCAGTAGAATATGGTCTGTGGCAATAGAGAAAAGTGTCTTAGGGGCACAGAGGAGAAAAATTCAATCATTATGGGATGGCAAAAGGTCACAGAAGACTGCCACATATTTGCTGCTGCCCTAATTCTCTCCCTCTCCGTTATGGTACCATTCACCTTGGAGGACTGCCCCTCCCCCATGACTATCCGAGACATTGGTGGGCATTGACCTCACCTTCAGCTCTAGGGAGCATTACCCAGTCAGTAAATTCCAAACCCCAGGGTGCCAGCCTCAGCATGGAGCAGATAGTATGGAAAGCAAGGAAAAACCAAAAGATACACGAATGTGTATGTTCTTTTTTCCCTCTGTTTCTTCCCTTCTCTTTGCCCCATTTAAATCAGTTTGGTGTCATTGCTCTAGGGGAGGCTTGTGGCAAGTAAGCGAACAGTCCGCCCTAAAATTCTTGCTGGCTTTAGCTTTACTATTAGAAGAAGTGAATTCCTGAGAATAATCATAGCTGAAGATACATTGGAGAAAAATTCTCTCCAGACTAAAAATAGGTTGTTCTAGGTTGGGAAGTAGACAAAGAATAGTGAGGCTGTGACTCCAGGACTGGAGGGGCATTACCCTGTTTCTTGGCAGTCCTGCTGGGGAAAGACCCCAGAGAGGGAAACATTCAAGAAAGGCTCTGGGGAGGGCAGAATGACAGATGTCATTGTGACTCCCCCTGGGCACTGATGACTAAGTACCAAATAGCTTTCCCCTACCCCAATGCCTTTGCACCATGCAAGATGCTGGGGCTGTGAGATCACCTAGAGGGTGGGATTCCTAAGAAGGACTGAGGTTGCTTTTCCTGTAGTCAAGCAGAATGGGGACTTGAGTCAGAAACTAATTAGAGTCATGAACTATAAAGCAAGCTCTAGTTCCTGAGCTCCTTAGTTCATGAGACAAAATTTACACTCATCACACACCCAAGAATATTTAGATCCCCTTTTCCTGCCACTATTCCACCCCACATCCTTTCTTTGCAGATGGTTTCTATGACAGGGTGAGAAAATCACCTCATACAGTGCGTATCCTCATAAGTGCCCATCCTCATACCCTCCCTGTCCTGTACAGCAGTGTTCTCAGTAAAGCGACATTAGACAAAGCTCAATGCCATGGTAAAGAAACGCTGATCTTGCTCCTTCCTGTCCCAAACACCACTGGATGCTTGCCAAAAGATGGCTTTGGGGGCAGACAATCTGAATTATGTTCTGGGTCAGTCCTTCTGAGTATCAGGTATCAAACAAAAGTTATTTGGGTGACTCAAACAGAGATTAAAGGCTTTATTCAACAGATTTACATCAGAGAGTACCTAAAGGACAGGTGATTCCCAGATTAAAGCAGGTTCAGGATGTTATAAAATAGGGAAAAGCTGAATGCATACACTTGTGGTTTTGGCTTAGGTAGCAGTTTTCAACTTTAATTGCAATTCATGGTTGAAGGTCATTCCTCTTTTTGTGCCTCCAGCTTAGGGTAATTGGTAAATCCAATACATTCAGAATAGTATTTTCCCAGAAGTATTTTTGCAACCTCATGGCTTATTGTCTAGTCAAATGTCACAACATGGGAGAGATACATAGCAAAAAAGAAAGAAAAGGGGGCAAGGTTAGAAGGCAAGGGGGAAATTTGGCCCTCTATCATGTGGATTTTAGTTCTATTACACAGGGATCACAGATGGCATCACAAATGAGAGCATGAAGGCAATAGCATCTGGACACCGGACAAACACCCTGCACAAGCAGAGCTCTCCTGCCCCATTCCTGAAGGTCATCACTGCAGATCCTTCTTTAGGCCTTGACTTTTCCCTGCTCTGCTCAGGAAACATCCCTGCCCTTCTGCTCAGACACAGGGTTATCCTCTGCTATCTTTATTGGAGCCAGTGGACAATGCTCACCTATAAAAACCCCAGGGACAGGTAGAAGGATCCATCCTTTACCTGTGAACCTCTTTTCATCCTTTCTGGCTTCTCTTCCTGATATGTTAGGCCACTGCCCTGGCCGGCTGGAAGAGCTTCACCAGTCTCTCCTCTGTTACCTGTGCCATCTTCTCCTTGCTTCAGTTGTGTTCTCCCAGGCTGGTGTTCTGGGTCACTTCCTCAGGCTTGTGTGTGGTTCCTCTGCTGATCCTTCAAACTCTCAGGTCCCCTGCTTCTACCAGACCCTCCTCCTTTGCACTCTTCCTGGGCATTCTCTATCAAGGGTGTGGCAGTTCCATTTGGAAAATCCAAGTGGCCTTCCAGCAGATGTCTACATTATCTCAGCTGGTTGTTTCTACTGATGTAGAAAGGAGCTATGGAGATGCACCTGTGGGAACTCCCAGGTGTGGAACTTAGAAATGTTTCCCCACCTTAGGACATGGGGGCCTGCCATCTGCCGGGAGAGGAAACACCTGCTCCTTTTCCAAACAGAGATCTGACAACATGCTCCTTGTCTCTAATTTGAGTAGTGTGTCTTTTGGGAGAAGAGGACAATTTTTGTGTTTTTTTCAAGTTAAAACAGTCTGTCTGCCCTCAATTGTACAGATGAGGAAACTTACCCCAAGCTTGCTGGATGAGGGGCATGAAGGTAATAATGACTGTGCAGTTTCCCTGTCACATGTCCCTTTCTCCCTGGCCAGAGGTGTGGCCAGGGCCCCATTTAACAAATAAGGTGAATTTTTAAAAGGCTCCCCCTCTGATCAGACATATTGCTAAAAGCTCCCCCTTTGGACAGCTGATTTACAAAACAGAGTCCTCAGACCAACAGCCTTAGCAGGCAAACCGCAGGCAGAATTTCCACCCACTCACCCCTGGGAGGCCTCTTTGTGCCCAGTACAAACTGCAGAATCCTACACAGCCACCCTGTGGGAGACGGTGGCTGAAGCTTGGCTCATTCCTCCTCCTGTGCTCTGGAAGTCCTCCATCCACGTAATCATGACAACATTCTGATTGAATCTCAACTCTGATGGATACAGACCATACAGAGAATGGTGTTGGTAGTTTACTTAACATTTCATCAGGATGAGGTCCATGTTCATCAATTCAGGTCATTCCAACCTTACGTAAAACACATTTTCAGGACACCTAACTTACTGGCAAGGTCGGGATGCCCCAAACCTCCTACATTCCATCGTTTATCTTGAAGTCTTTCAATCTCTTACCAAACTTCCTCTTCTGACCTAGCACAGCTCTGGTGGCTGTGAGAAGAACAGAGTAACTGGCTCTGGCTCCTCATCCCGTTTCTCTCCTCCCCTTCCTCCACTAGCTGTCCTGATACTGCAGTAAAACTCCCTTGGGCAGTTCTCAAAAACCCTATCACTTAAGCTTCCTTGTTCCAAGTTTTCTCATGACGGTGGTTTCTTGTGTTTGAGGTTCTAGCCTTGTTCCTCCCACTCTGCCTTTTTTTTAATCTGGAGCTCAGGACAGTCAGTAATATTAACAGTAGCAGTGATAATAATAGTTACCAATTATTCAATGATTACACTGTTCCAGGCATTGTGTTTGGTGCTTTGCATGCAATATCTTATTTGAGCCTCATGAATATACTCTGAACTCGGTACTCTCTTTAGCCCCATTTGACAGGTGAGGGGATTAAAAAGTTAGAACTCACTGTGTTTCTAAGGATTTGGGTCTGTGATGGAGGCTGGGCATGTGCTCAGTCCACCATGTTGATGTAGAATTCTAAAAGTTGATAAATAAATAAAGAGATGAACTGAATATCACAGAAGAGGATCTTTTTCAACAAGGGCTCTCTGGAATCATGCTTTAAATGTTTCCTTTCCTGATTTTCCCACTCTCTCATTCATTAGGTGGCAGACACCTACTGGTTACCCATCATGTGTGGCAACTATGCCAGGGAATAGGGATAAAAAGGTGGTTGGACATGGATATGGTCCAGGATTTCATGAGAGCACCTTATAAAGGGAGAGATGGATTCAGAATTACACCATCACACGGGGGCAATGGGAGGATGTCGGGGGAGCACCAGAATCTTCCTGGGGACTCACAAAAAGCTTCTAGGAGAAGATGGCATTTAAGAGGAATTTTAAAGCATGTTTGGATGTATCTAGGTAAGGTGGGAAAGGAGAAATCATGGACATTTTAGATAGAAAGAACAGCACATGCTGAGGCAAGGAGGCATGAAACAGCCTGTCTGTTCTGATGCCTGAAGGCAGATTTGGCATCACTAGCACCAAGGATGCTTGTGAAAAGCGAGAGGAGGCAAGAACATGGATGAATTTTGGAGTTAACCCAGAGAGTTCCTGAGGAAATGAGGAGTCATTGAACGTGAAATGATTCCTCCTTTTTTTTCAGAAAAATCAGTCTGAATGCAAATCAGTCTGCAGCGAGATGTAAGTCAGGGAGAGTTGAGAGGCAATTACAGTCATGCAGCTATGAGGAAACGAGGACCTGAACTGAGGCAGTGACCATGGGATGGGCAAGAAGAGACAGATGAAAGGCATCGAGCAGAGAGTGTCTGCAAAACTCAATGACCATTGGATGTGCAGGGTGAGTAAAACCAAAGAGTCGAAAACATTTCTGGATTCCTAGAATAATTGACTGGGTTGAGGAAGTGTCATTTACTGAGTGGAATATAAAAGAACAAGTTTGGGGCAGAAGATGGTTGTAGTGGGTTGAACAGTGTCCCCTGCCAAATTCATGTCTACCAGGAGCCTCAGAATGTAACATTTAGAAATAGGGTTTTTCTACATGTAATTAGTTAAGGACATTGAGATGAAATCATCCTGGATTTAGGATGGGCCCTAGATCTAATGACTGGATCATAGCAAGAGGTGACAAAGAGACACAAAGATACAGAAAAGAAATTCGTGTGAAGATGGAGGCAGAGATTGGCTTGCCACGGGCTGCAGGATGCCAGGAGCCACCAGCATCTGGAAGAAGTGGGGAAGGATTCTCCCATGTAGCCCATGGAGCAAGCACAGTCCTATCAACACCTTGACTTTGGATCTGGCCTCCAGAATACTGAGAGAATACATTTCTGTTGTTTTAAGGTACCAAGTCCGTGGTAATTTGTTACAGTAGCCCTAAGAAACTGATACGGTGGTTAATGAAGTTTTGGACTTCTTGCTCCTGGCTATATTAGTTATCTATTGTTGGATAACAAATTACCCTGAAATCTATTGGCTTAAAGCGACAAACATTCATTGCTTCATATTTTCTGCTGGTCAGGAATTTGGGAAATTCTTAGGTGAGAGATTGTGTCTAGAGTCTCTCATGAGACACACACTCACACATGCATTACCTACTCTTGGGAATCCAGCTACCATGTTATGAGCAGCCCGATGGAGAGGCCCACAAGGTAAGGAACTGAGACCCTCTGTCAACAGCCATGTGAATGAACCATCTTGAGTGGGGATTTGCTGCGGATGCAGTGTTCGGAGGCTTCACTGGAACTGGAGGATCCACCTTCCACTCTCACACCTGTGAGAGTATCTGTGGTATCTGCGGGAGTTCCTCATAGAGGCGTCCAGGGGATTTGGCTCTATCTATGGACCTTAAAAGCTGAAAACTCATCTGAGCTGCAGATATGCGTTTGTCACAGAAGTGAGGAAGTGAGAGGTTTAGAAGGACATGAGGCTGCAGTTGTGGGGTTTAAGGCTTTGGAGTTAAGGCAGTTGAAGTTTATGCCCAGTCCTAGGGTGTGGCCATGATGTTGTTCCGGAAGCATTCGGTTGAACCATATGAAACGACTGACTTTGTAGGTCAAAAACAGCAGATGATCAGGAGTTTCATGTGATTCAGCTCAGCAGATATGGATGAAAGTCACTAAGGCTGAATTCCTGAAATTGGTTTCAGACCAAAGAATCTTGCTTATATTTTCTCTGTCCTTCTAACAAAAGGACTAGCTAGTTTTCTTTTTTCACTTTTTTGTGCTCACCTCACTGACTGCTCATTCGCTCTTGGAAAGCTCACTGTCATGTTGTATCTAAAAGTGTATCTAGTTCTGCCTTGATCATTGTAAACCTAGTTTGAGCTCCTCATCTCAGATGAGTCAAAAACCATGACCTTGTGTATGTCAGTCAGTCCATGTGATTGAAATCTAGGTGCTATCACTCCTAACTTGAGAGACACAAATAAAATTTAAAAACCATTTGCTTAACAAACATATTACACAGAATTACTTTTAAGTGGCAGCAAAATGTATCCCTGGTGTCTGAGTCAAAGTCAGTACGTATACTTTTGAGAGCCTCTGCTAAGTTGACTATTGCATTTGCTTGAATACTGCACTAACAGGAGGAAAGGCATTCTTGTGACCAGATACTAAATGAAAATCATCCCCCCAAATTACCATAATATAATTTATATCTTATAATTTTATGGACTGACGCAAGCAGCTGTGTCCATCAAAACCTTTATAAGTGGCATGGAAAATAAATACCCCGTGGCCGGCATCTATTAACAAGATGAACATTGTGGGCATACTATTTCATAACTTCCACTGGCTCCCAGAGGTATAATTAGGGTTGAATTTTTCATGAACATAACCATCATTTTCTTTGTTCACTATGCTGTGCTTTGTGCTTGACTGTTTCCAGCACTCAACTCAGGAAAACGGAAAGGGAGAGAAGAGAGTCATATCCTCATCAGCTGAAAGTGATTCTGCAGCTTGCTCTAAGGGTAGTCCGAGGCCCCTACCACGGAGCTGGAAGGTCTCTTCCAGGTGGAGTTCTTCCTACCCCTGGCTCACACTGGGGTCAGAGAAGACTCAGCATAATCATCTGGAACAGAGTCTCCTTTGCAGAAATCTCAGGTTTTGGAGATAGAAAAAAATGTAAAAAGCCTTCATTTTTAGTCTAAGTAGATCTACTTACTCCATATTTTTTTTAAGTCATTAAGAAAAAAATGACGTGGCTACGACTGTTCCTGTTCTTCCTCCCGGTTTATTCAGATGGATGGGATCTGGTTTGATTTGCAGTTGTGTTTGAAATGCTTTGCCAATGGAATTCATCAGCCATTGTCCCCAGAATCTTACTAAAATATGTCTAATTGTGCCATCCTCTGCTTAAAACCTTTCAGTGGTTTCCTACTGCCAATGGAAGAAAGTCCAAGCTCCCTAGCACAGCCTGCGAGGTCTTCATGATCTGCCCCTGAATGATTTCCATCTACCTTTTCTGCCTTGCCCTTAACAAGCAATCGGCTCTCCAGCCACATTACACTTATCACAATTCTCTAATCGTGCCTTTCTTTTACACAACCCTGGAACACAATTTACCCTAAATCTCCACCTGGCTAAAAGTGTCCTTCAAAAGTAAGGTCAAGTTCTGATAAAATAGATATGTCTCAACCCAAAGGCCAGCTTCTTATTTAATAGGGCAATACTTAGCACATTTCTGCTAAAGACAGGAACAAGTTGAGGAAGTAACTATTGCCACTACCCTTTAGCGTCAGAAAGGTAAAATATCTAGGAATAAGTTAAGAAGAAATGTGTGAGTGTTTGTGTGCAAAACTCTAAAAAGACTCCTGAAAGCCCAAAAAGTAGACCTGACCTAAAACAATAAAAAATACACGTAATGCATTCTTGCATAGGAATCCAGAATCATAAAGATTTAAAAACTTCTCAAATTATTTAAAGAATTTAATGTGATCCTTATAAAAATTCCAAAAGTCCCCCACCTCCCACCCCACCCTGGAACTTGACAAGATGAGTGTGAAGTTCTTATGGAGAAATAAAAAGGCACAATTGGCCAGGAAAATGCCCAAAAGAAGGAAAATACTGAAAGCACTGCATCCAGTCTTACTATATTTTAAAACATATTAGAAGTCTATCCTCTGGAGCTGGGATATACTCTTCTCTCCTGTCTGTGGACATCAGAGCTCAAGACTCTTCAGCTTTGGGTACCAGGACTTACACCAAGTACGCCATCAGCCTCCCTGTCTTTAGGCGTTCGGGCTTGGACTGAACCATGCTACTGGCATCCAGTTTGCAGATGATGTATCATGGGACTTTTCTTCAAAATTGCATGAGCTAATTCCCCTAATAAATCCCTCTCATATATTTACAACATAAAAAAGAAATTGTAAATCCTCAGTAATTAAACTGATGTTGTATTGGTGCATGAAAACAGGTAGACCAATGGAACAAAATTTAAAAAACCCAGAGTAAATCCAATAATATCTCAATCCAGTACACATTAAAATTGTCTCAAGTCACTAGGGAAAAATGGGGTGTTTAATAATTGGTTTTGAGACAACTGAATAGACATTTGGGAAAAGTTCACACTGGACCCACACTTGATAAATATACTAGGACAAACTTCAAATAGATTAGAAATCTAATTGTAAAAAAAATGAAACCATAAGTACTAAAAGAGAATATGGATGATTTCCTTTAAAACGTGAAGTGGATCATTCCTTTAATGCCTAACTTAAAATTCAGATGCAATTAAAAAAATTGATAAATTTAACTAAATAAAAAAATCTTTAAAGGTCTTTTTAATAACAAAACAAAAGAAACACCAAAGGCAAAATCACATGGCAAATGACAAACTGGGAAAAATATTTATAACTTGTGCTATATACAAAGGGCAATTCTTTGTAATATGTAAACATTCTTAAAATGAAGAAGAAAAAGGAAAAAATAGAACAAAGAAACAAAAATTCAGTTGGAAAAATGGGCAAAGCACATAGACAATTCATAAAAATAAAAATGAAAATATCCCTTAAACATATGAAAACATATTCAACCTCATTCCTTAAAAGAAAAACTCAAATTGAAACTACACTGAGAGATGATATAAGAAAAAAATGGCAGAGTAAGGACTTTTGAAAATTCTCTCCTCTACAAAAGCAACAAGAACACTGGAAAAAAATAGAATAAACTTTTACGGAACTCTGGAAATTAAACAAAGGCTTGCAGCAATTTATGGATTGTTTACTTAAGAAAAATGACTGGACCTTGGTAGGATAGTGAGTTTTGTGGCATTTTAACTTGCCCTATTTCTCCTCCTCCCCAGCTTTGTGGTAGCCTTGAAAACCAATATTCCATAATCACAGTGAAAACCTGCAGCTGGCAGCTCCTGGAGGAAGCAGAACGAGATTGGAGTTCCCTCAAAGCCCCATTTCCAGAGAAATGCCATTATTTGACATGTCTGATGGTTCTTTGGAAAAATTTCAATTACAAGGATGTCATTATTTGACCTGGCTCATATCTTTTTCTCCAGAGACATTTGTTGAGAACAACTACAGGTAAATGTTTAGTATCACATCTGCCTCAGGTGTTGGACAATAGTAGGACAAAAATAGGCTAACCAAAAAGTTTAAAAAGAAAAGTTAAAGAATGATATGCCCGCAGAGAGTTTTGAAAAGCTCTAAAATATTCCTGGTAATCTAGAAAGCACATTTATGCATACGGCAGTACACATGGCCAGAGTCATGTGCATGCTCAGAAAAGACCTGAGAAGACCCTAAGCTCTCACCTCCCGCTAATCTTAAGACTCTGCATAAGCAGGGAGTGAAGGCTAGCTAATGCAGAGATCTAAATGGCCTGATTGAGCATTGAAGGTGTGCTGCAACATGCACACAAAGCCCAAGAGCAAAGATTGGGAGAGCTACGGGTTCCACATATCTAAAGAAATCTCTGTCCAATCATTAGCTGTCCATCAATCTATCTAAGCAGAGACTCTGGAAGCTATACATAACAAAAAATACAAACTTCACAGAATTAGTTCAGGAAAGCTACTAAACAAACAAACAACAGGAATACCAACAAAAAGCAACAACAGCAAGCCCTGGGGAGAGGAGAGAATCTGATTTCCAGAGTTGACACATTATATTACTTTAAATGTCTGGTTTTCAACAAAAAATTGACACATGCAAAGAAACAAGAAAGCATAGCTCATACAAAAGGGAGGGGGCAGTGGAGAAATGAGTAGAAACTGTCCCCAAGGAAGCCCAAACATTGAACTTTCCAGACAAATATGTTAAATCAGCTTTTTAAAATATACTCAAAAAACTAAACTATATCTAAAAACTAAAGGAAATTATTAAAATGATGTCTCACTAAATAAAGAATATTGCTAAAGAGATAGAAATTATTTTTTTAAAAAATAGAAATTCTGAAGTTGAAAAGTACAATAATCAAAATAAAAATGTACTAGAGAGGATCAACAGCATATCTGAGTAGGCAGAAGAATTAGCAAATCTGAACATAGGTCAGTTGAGATTATCCAGTCTGGGAAACAGAAAGAGAAAAGAATAAAAAATAAATGGAGACTTGGAGACCCATTGAACTTTATCAAGTATAACAATATATGCATAAAGGGAGTTCCAGAAGGAGAGAGGAGAGAGAGAAAGGGGCAGAAGAAATATCTGAAAGATAAGAGCTGAAAACTTCCCAAACTTGACGAAAAACACTAATCCACACATCGAAGATGATTAATAAACTCCAAGTAAGACAAATTCAAAGAGACACCTACATACATCATAATCAAACTGTCAAAAGACAAAGACAAGGAGAGAATCTGGAAATCAGCAAGAGAGAAGTGACTCATTACATACAAGGGATCCTTAATAAGATGAATGTAGATTTCTTATCAGAAACCATAGAGGCCAGAAGGCAGTGGAATGGACATGTTCAAAGTGCTGAAAGAAAACGACTGTCAATTAAGTATTCTATATCCAGAAAAACTAATTTTGGAAAATGAAGGAGAAATTAAGATATTCCCAGATAAACAAAAACAAAGAATTTGTTTCTAGCAGAACTTCCATATAAGAAATATTAAAAGTCCTTTGCACTGAAATGAATGGATACTATACAGTAACTCAAATTCACATAAATAAAGAGCACCAGTAAAGCTAACTATACAGATTAATATAAAAGATAACATAAATGTATTTTTGCTTGTAACTCTTTTTTCTATCTGTTTAAAAGACAACTGCTTAAAGCAATAAGAAATCTGTGTTAATAGACATAAATGTATAAAGATGCAATTTTTATTATAATAATAGCATAAGGAGGAGGAAGAAGATAGAATTATATAGGAGAAAAATTTTGTAAACTACTAAAATTAAGTTGGTGTTAATCTGAACTAACTTGTTATAAATTAAGGTATTAATTATAATTCCCATAGCAACCACTAAGAAAATAACTCAAAAAGATATAGTAAATGAAACTATAAAAGAATTAAGGGCCAGCCCATGGCTCACTTGGGAGAGCATGGTGCTGACAACACCAAGTCAAGGGTTAATATCCCCTTACCAGTCATCTTAAAAAAAAAAGAGAGAGAATTAAAATGGTATACTATATAGGAAATACCTATTCAGCATAAAAGAAAGCATTAATGGAGGAATAGAGGAATAACAACAAAAACAGATGTGACATAGAAAATAATTAGAAAAATAGCAGACACAAATTCTACTTCATTAGCAATCACCTTAAATGTAAAACAATGAACTAAACCCTCCAATTAAAAGGCAGAGATTGGCAGAATGGATTTAAGAAACATAACCCAGCTATGTGTGGTCTACTAGATACTCAATTTAGATTCAAAGACACAATAGATTGAAAGCAAAATAATGAAAAAATGTATTTCATGTGAACAATCGCATCAAAAATGATAAAATACTTAAAAATAAATTTAATAAAAGTAGTTCAAGACGTACACTAGAAACTGCAAAACACTGTTGAAAGAAAGCAAAGAGATCTGCACAAATGGAAAAACATTTTATGTCCATGGCTTGGAAGAATTAATATTGTTAAGATGACAATATTCCTCAAATTGATCAACAGATTCAACGCAATCCCTTTCAAAATTGTAACTGGCTTTTTTTTTTTTTTTAAAGAAAGTGATAAGCTGATTCTAAAATTCATATGGAAATTCAAGGGACCCAGAAAAGGCAAAGCAGTCTTGAAAATGAATATCTTTCCAGTATCAACTCAAAAGTCTAAAGTCCAAAGTCTCAGCTAAATAATATCTAAATTAAATATGGGCGAGACTCAAGGCACAATTCATTCTGAGGCAAATTGCTTTCCAGCTGTGAACTGTGAAACCAAACATGCTATGTGCTTCCAAAATACAATGGTGGGACATCCATAAGATAGACATATCCATTCCAGAAGGGAGAAATAGAAAAAAAAGAAAAGAAAAGAAAAGAAAAGGAGTAGCAGGTCCGGAGCAAGTCGTAACCCTAACAATTCTCAAGAATAATCCTCCTCAGTACAACAATCACAATAATCTGTTGAACTTTCAAAAGGAGAGAACAGAACTGAGGCCACCAGAGGTGGGAATTGGGGAGGGGGAGAGGGGTTAGCAAGAAATTGGTAAAGGGTCACAAAAAATGATTACAATGTATAATGATAAATATAGTATACTGATTTGAGGATCATGTATTGCATACAGGTATTTGTATTCAATGCTCTACCTCACAGATATGTACAATCAATCATGTTTCAATTAAAATTAAATTAATAAAAGAATAATCCTCTTTGGCTTAATGCTCTGCTGTCCAGGCCTACTGGAACAGGTACTCTGCCTTCTGGACCCACTGGGGATGAGGTATTGCCTTCTGGATCCACTGTAGTGAGGGGTCCTGCTTTCTGCGCACACTAGCATGGGGGTTCTATCTTATGGCATATTGGGGCAGTGGTCTTGCTCCCACAGCTTTGCCACATAGGTTGCTCTGTTCCCTTGGCTTTGGGGGCCTCATATCCATGAAATCTCTGTGCCTGAGTCAAGTGCCCATATATCCCTTGGGCTGGAATTACATGCTGGTGATTCTACAGATCTGGAGTCAAGGGAGTTAACCAGCCCTCTGGCTCTACTGGGCATTGCCCTAATGGGGACTCTCTGTGGTGGCCCCACACTTACTGGGGCTTTTTCACTTGGCCTGTGATGGGAGGGGCAGCGTTGATGATTTCTGAATTGCCTTTGGAATTATTATTCCATTGTCTTGGAGAATGGGTCCTGACTTTTGTTTAGAAGGCTGACTAATCTCCTTATCAGATGGTCCTTTGGCCACATACTTCATATTCTCTCCCAAATAGTTTCTCTCACTCCTTTTAATATGAGAATGTTCCAAATATTAAGTTCTGCTTTCGTTTTGATGAACAATTCCATCTCCTAAGTCATTTCTTTCTTCATGCATTTTACTATAAGCAGTCAAGGAAAACCAGGCTGCTTCTTTAACACTTCACTTAGAAATTGCCTCAGCCAAATATCCATTTCCAATTCTTGCAAGTTCTACCTTCCACAAAACACTAGCACATGAACACAATTCAGCCAAGTTCTTTGACACTTTATAACAAAGATGGCCTTTCCTCCATGGTCCAATAACATGTTTCTTGTTTCCAAATGAGACATCAAAATGACTTTTTTTTTGTCTAAATTCCTACAAAAATTCTGTTCAGGATTACTTAAATATTCTCTAAGAAGATTGAAGTTTTCTCTATATCGCTCCTCTTTCATTCTGAGCCCTCACCAGAATCACCTTTAATGTTCCATTTATGGCAATACAGGCTTTTAACAGTACACACCTCAAAACTCTTCTAGCTTGTATTCATTATCTAGTTCTAAAACCACCTCCACACTTTTAGGTATTTGTTACAACAGCACTCCACTTCTTGGTACCAATTTTTGTCTCAGTCCATTTGGATTGATATAAAATAATACTATATAAACTGGGTGACTTATAAACAACAGAAACTTATTTCTCACAGTTCTGGAGGCTTGTAAATCCAAGATCAAGGCACTGGCATAAGTATTCCTTGCAGCATTATTTGTAATAGAAAAAAATATTGGGAATAACCCAAATGTCCACCAATCTGAAACTGGTTTAATAAACTGATACATCCACAAAATGGAGTGCTATGCAGCTGTAAAAAAGAATGAAATCAATCTCTATGTACTAATATGGTGTGATTACTAGAAAAAGCTCTAGGTAAAAAAGCAAGTCAAGTAGGAATAATATGCTAACTTTTACTGTAAGAAAGAGGGGAAAATGAGAGTATATGCTGTTAATTGATTATTTTTCTAGAAAGAAATACTGGAAAAGAAGATCAGAGGCTAATAAAAATGTTACCTATAGGAAAGGGGAGAAAGAGGTTAGGTGACAGGGATGAAATGAAAAATTTTCTGAGCACCTTTTCATGTAGTTTTGACTTTTGAGCTACCTAAATTTCTTTTACATATTAAAAAATTAAATTAGAAAAGCAAACTCTAAAGTAGAAACAACGTGGGTAATATAAGAATGTGGAAAAGTATCAAGTGACTTTTGAACACAGCACTCTGCCTGTATATTTTCCTAGGATATATTATAATAACAAAAGTCTACGAAGAAATCTTAAACTTCATTTAGTCATTTCATTGTTAATAGTAAAATTAGTATTTTTATTTTGAAACTATTTTCTATATATTATAGGGCCTAAAAGTCATGATGCCCCAGTGAAGCAATGATATTCGTAGCACCCAGATCTTGATTTCTGATTAGCATTCCTGACTGAAAGTAAATGGGACTGTTCATACCCTTCATTTTCTGTATTGTCACTTACTGGAATTCATATTAGATGATGTTAACACTTCTACATCATTCTTGAACACTTCTCAATTTTTCTTTCATAATTCATCTTTTGGTCTTTTTGTCCTGTATTATGGCAGAATTCCTCTGTTTGATCTCCCAACACACTAATCCATTCTTTAGCCATGTTTCTATTCTATTCAACACTTGTGTCTCTCTTTTTAAAATTTATGCAATTGGCTCTTTTTTCTTAGTAACGTGTTTTTGATTAACGTGAAATTCTGCCTTATTCATCTGAAGTTTTATGTGCTTGATTAACTGTGCTCTCTGAGGTGTTCATTATTCTGCCTATTTCATTAGTACCTCTCTTATGACCTTGATTTTCTTTTTAGGTGTTTTGTAAATTTCGGTTGTGTGTTCCTTTTTGCATTTGAGTTTTCCTGAATGCTTGTCTGCACACATGGTATTGTTTGCCGCCACAGCCTGTCACCAGCGATGCAGGCAAGGGGCAACATGCAGTTGCATGGGGAATGTCTTGACTTCTGGATGTGAGGGCTGCTGGTTTCCTATTGGATCATCAGCCGGGAAGGGTACTAAAGCCTCTTGACCTAACCATCTACACTGACTGCTCCCACCTGAGTCCTGACATTTCTGTCACCTTTTGCTTGGTATAAGAAGAGAGGCTGCTTCTCCTGCCATATCCCAACAAGAACCCCTCCAGCTCTCTACACTTGCCTCTTCAGACTTGGAGCTGCCTTAGAATACCTTCCTCCTTTTTAAGAGTCCTCTCCTTTGCATGTTTTAGGATTTGGTTTCCTTCTTCAATCTGATCCCATTTGCTTTCTGATTTTCAGGCATCCTTTATAATTTCTACTAAAGGTACTGTCAATTGCTTTCCAAAATTGTTATAAATTTTTAAAAATATATTTTCTTGATTGTTCAGACGTTTGTCTGGGGAGACTGCAGCAAATGCATACTCCAAGATATGTACTTTTCAAAAAGTGTAACCAGGCAATTAGGTAACACTGACAAAGATGTCCTTGTGTTCCCAGAGCAGAGAGATGGAAACTGTAAAATTAGGATCTGGACTATTTCCCACAATGATCCTAAGACAGAAAGGAAGGACACCAGGGGACCATGGTGTTCTTGAATCCCATTTCTGTCAGGGGTTCATCTCTTATCCATTGTAAAAACAGTGACTTGGTCACCACTGGTGATGCTACTATTGTCTGGAATACATTCAGATGCAGAGTACTCAGAAGCCAAATCAATCCCATTGATTGTAACATGATAAATGATCCTGAGGCATAACCCATATACCTGATAATTGCCACTTTATCAAAAGAAGACATCTTTAAACAAGCTTTAATAAGAATGTCAAATGCGTTGCAGGTAAGGGCTTGTGAATGGGAATGGGAAGTATTCACCATTCAGGAAAGAGGTCAAATTAATTTGCAAACTGAAGGGAACTGTGTGATACAGCAGAAATTGCACATGAAAAGTAGTAGAGTTAACAAGAATATTCATACTGTTCTGCCTTCCCCAGCTCCTCTGAGAAGGAGCAATGGACAGCATCCCCCACCACCCTGGGTTCCTCTTGCCTGTTTCCTGACCCTGCCGAAGGAAACAGTGGAAATCTTGGCACTGAAGAATTCTTGACTTAGTTTCTGGTGCTGTTTCAACATGTTCCTAACCCCTGCTATTCTGGCTTCATCCAAAGCTTCTCATGTTGGGGCAGGTGGTAAACCACAGCATCCCAGGGGTATGAGAATTTGTCACATAAACGTGCTGCTTTTATCTGGAGCATCAATTTTGCTAGTAAACATCAGAAAAAATACTTTTATGTAAACAAACAAACATAAACATATAAAGCAGAGGGCAATATCAACATTAATTTTAAGATCAAATATGAGAAGTCACAGAAATGTTAGAATTGTGGAGAGTGGCTTTAGACTTTGTCTCCACACTTTTCATAGTATTTATTTGATTCTCCTCTTACTTTTCTTTTGTCAACTGAAATTAAGGCTGTGAGGCACAAATAATTTTGTAAAGTTTATTGGGAGCCAGTTGTGAGGATTGACTTGGGAAACACCATCCCGCAGAGTCAGAGAAGTGCTCTGAAGTCTACTACAAATAACAAAGGCTTTCTAGACAGAAAAGGCTGAAGAAAGCAGAAACGAAGAACAAAAAGCAGATTGGTCACTTCAAAATTACTTTCCTTGTAAGGTGGGGATGGGGAAACAGAACAAGAAAATAATTGATTAATTAATATCATGTTACTTCAGGCTGTCTCTCCTGTGTAAGGATGAACAGAGGAAACTTCATGATCATGCCTAGTGAAGATGTAAACTGGCATGTTCAGGAAGTTGGCTGTTATCTCTTTCTCCTGACCTCTTGGAAGGTCAGACCACAACCTAATAGCAGTGGTGACTCCATTTTGATTGTTAGTCTGGTCTTTTGGGGCCTAGTGCAAGAACTTAGTCCAAAACAATTGCCTCTGATAATTTTTTTCTAACACTTTGTTGAATGTTTCACTGGAAGAGTTTGGGAAGCCATATTTATAGGGGCAGATACTACAGACAGACTCACTCCATATCTCCGTGCCCCTCTCCCTTCAGCTTACTTTCCTGTCTCATAGCTGCTGGAAAACCAAAAACTACAACTTCCAGACTTCTTTGTAGCTAGACTTCCGAAGTTCTGCAGCCTTAATGTACCCATTTGAGACTATCTGAAACCAAGGACCAAGACGGTCTGCCTGATCCTCCCTTAGTCTGTGACATCTGGGACAGTGTCATGGTGCCCATCTGCTTGGCTAAGGACCATATATCCCCCCTGTTAAGACAGTGGAAAGAGCATGGATGGAGACCTGTGTATTAGTCCATTTTGTGTTGCTATAACAGAATACCCAAGACTGGGTAATTTATAAAGAACAGAGGTTTATTTTGCTCATGATTCTGGGACAGCTGCATCTGGCACAGTCCTCAGGCTGCTTCTACTCATGGTAGAAAGCAGTAGGCAGCCAGCGGGTACAAGCAGATCACATGGCGAGAGGAAGCAAGAGAGAGAGAGGAGGTGCCAGGGTCTTTTAAACAACCAGCTCTAGCAGGAACTAATAGAGAGAGAACTTACTCACTACCCTCAATCCCCTAGGGAGAGCATTAATCCATTCATGAGGGATCCACGCCCATGATTCAAACAGCTTCCAGCACTGCCACGTTGGGGATCAGATTTCCATGAGTTTTGGGGGGATAACACATCCAAACTCTATCAACCTGGTTCCCAGTCTGGCATCAAAAGCCCTTTATGGCCTGAACCTGCCTACCTTCCTGAGATTATTCTCTTGTCATTCAAGGAAATAACCTAAATCCATTCACTTGGAACTATCCAGGCTGTGAGTTTGTTGTCAGGACCCAGCAGAGGGATTATGAGGGTCTTAACCAGCAGTGACAATCAGACTGAAGAGTGAATAGGTTCCAGGGGAGCTCAGGAGACAAAATCTACTGAGCATGGGTGTTGGAGTGAGCAGGACTGAAGCCATGTTGGGATCTAAAACTGCATGGGCTGTAGGCAGAATTTTAAAAGGGCAGTTTTTTTCTTGGCATGCATTTCTCTGAGTTCTCTCTTTTCCCATGGTTATTTGATTTTGAACCTTGGTTATGGGACAAGACGATATTATTTATATGAATGTGAAGTTGTTTTCCAGCTATCCTGAAGCTGTAAACTTGCAGGCTCCAGGAAAGCAAGGAAGACATCAATAAAGTTATGCTGATTCCACCCCTCCAGAAGGACCCTGAGATAAAATCAATGATAGGAAACAAAAACCAGATGGATTCTTGGCAAGACTTTGCTCCTGGACCCTTGCACACCCCCCTCCCTCCTGCTTTTCATTTCCCATGTTCCATTCCCTCAGCCCCCTCTTTAAAATAAATCTGAGTCTTTGAGATGGCTTGAGTCTGGCCATTCTCCCTCAGGTTTACTGGAGCAATGAGTTAGCTTAACATCTCTCCTCAGGTCACTGGTATTCCTGATAAAAGCTGACTTCCATTTTCACCAACATTTGACTTTTGAGTGGTTTTATTTTTGAAAGGGGGCAGGCGGCCGGACCTTGTGCTCTGTAACAAATTCTGAGAAGCCAAGCCAGGAGATGAATGCCCTGGTGTAAGAGATTTGGCAAGCCTCAGCCAGGAGCTGACTGTCTTCCTGTGACATGGGGACAAAGAAATGAGGGCCAGGGTGGCCTGGCCAAAGCCCAAGTCAGATAATACAGTAAGAGGAACAAGTTTGGAGGAAAATAATAAATTTAACATTGAAAATGCTGAATTGAATTGTGTGAAGAAAATCTCAGAGTGGGCGATGCCTAGCAGACCACTGAAATACAAACCAAGAACTTGGGGAAGATACTTGGCCTTGGAAAGTGGATTTGAGAATCAGAAGCTCAAAGTTTAAATTATAGGTCCCTTCATGGGTCAATGAATGAGCTGGTGGGCTTTTTGGTGTACATTTCCTGTATTCATTATAAGTGACTGGTACTCATTTTGCATCTTCAGGACTCTGATCTGAGCTAACTGCTCAGCTATGTGTGCCTATGTATGTACATATTATATATATATATATATATATATATATATATATACACACACACACACATTTTTTAAAGGAAAGAACACGTGGTTGCAGAGTTTAGGCAGCATTTGAGTAGGATGCTTTTTTTCACAAACCATTTTTTAAAAATTTAAGCTGCCAGAGAAATATTAAGGCCAGAATCTGAAGAGAGCAAAGAAAAGAAATAGAAATGAGAAAAAAATTTGTGTTTCCAGGCATTGCTCTATGCAGTTTTGATGTACCCCAAGAGTAAATAATGTGTGGGGTCAGAAGGAGGGGATGAGCATTTATTGAGTGTGATCAGTCTTAGTCTATGTGTGTGCTCTCAAGAATGCCTCTGGGCTTCACGTCAAGATGGTGGAGTAGAAGATTCCTAGTGTAGCTTTCTCCCACAAATCAACCAATTTGCAACTATTAAAAAGCAACAACAGGAGGCCCAAGAGCCATGCCAGAATAGGCAGGACCCATGTGCCGTGGACCCCCCAGGCCAGGACCCATTGGCCAGAGAGGCCTGAGAGCTACCGGGCCCACATACCCCAAGTCAGCCACACTGGAACAGGCAGGAGCCATGGGACCTCCAGCCCAGGTCAGTCCCCACCACCTACAGAGGCCCGAGAGCTTCCAGGCCCAAATGCCTTGAGTTAGCCAAACTGGAGCAGGCAGGTGCTGTGGGACCCCCCAGCCCAGACCAGTCCCCACCACCCAGAGAGGCCTGAGAGCCACTGGGCTCACATGCCCTGAGTCACTCATGCTGGAGCAGACAGATGCCATGGGACCCCCAGCCCAGGTTTATCCCTGCTGCCCAGAGAGGCCCAAGAGCCACTGGGTCCACATGCCCTGAGCCAGCCATGCCAGAACAGATAGGCACCATAGAACCCCCAGCCCAGGCTAGTTCCCACTGCCCAGAGTTGGCAGTCCCTTCAGGATCCAGGCCAGACATCAGGGTGGAAGGAGTGGACCATGATACCCCTGCCACAATGACTAAACACCAAAGGAAAGATACTAGAAATATGAAAAATCAAGAAAGTACATCGCCACCAAAGGAAAATAATAGCTTTCAAGCTCTAGATCCTATAGAACAGTTACTCCTTGAAGTGACTAACAAGGAATTTCAAGCAATAATTCTAAGGAAATGAAATGAGATACAAGAAAACTCAGTTAGACTACACAATGAAAGGAGAAAAAAAATACAGGACCTGAATGAAGAAATGTACAAAGAAATCAATGCCCTGAAAAAGAATGTAGCAGAGCTTGTGGAGCTGAAGGATTCATTCAATGAAATAAAAAACACAACAGTGAGTCTAACCATCAGGCTAGAACAAGCAGAAGAGAGAATTTCTGAACTTGAAGACAGGCTGTTTGAATTACCCCAGGCAGACCAGAAAAAGAAAAAAGAATTTAAAAACTGAAGAAAATCTGAGAGAGATAACAGACAACCTTAAGCACTCAAATATCCAAATCATGGGTATTCCAGAAGGGGAGGAAAAAGGAAATGGCATTCAAAACATATTCAACAAAATAATAGCAGAAAACTTCCCAAGTATAGGGAAAGTCACAGATCTTCAGATTCAGGAGGGCCAAAGATCCCCAAACATATTCAACGTGAAAAGTCCCTCTTCAAGACACGTTATAGTCAAACTGGCAAAACTCAAAGACAAAGATAGAATCTTAAAAGCTGCAAGAGAGAAGCAGCAAGTTACCTACAAGGGAGCCCCAAACAGAATAACATCAGACTTTTCATCAGAAACTGTAAAAGCCAGAAAAGAATGGGATGATATATTCAAAGTACTAAAGGACAAAATTCCCAGCCAAGAATACTTTACCCAGCAAGGCTATCCTTCAGAAATGAAGGACAAATAGTATATTTCTCAGATAAACAAAAACTGTGGGAGTTCATTACCACAAGACCAGCCTTACAAGAAATCCTCAAGGGAGTACTGGGTTTGATACCTGAAAAACAATCATCACTACCATTAATACTCAAGAAGAACAAAACCTACCAGTAAAACAAAAATGCTAAAAATAAAGAGAAAAAATAGTTTATCTACCACTCCAAGAAACCAACAAATGCAGAAGATAAACAGAAAATCAGAAAGAAAGGAACAAAAGACACTAAAGACATCTAAACAAAAATCAATAAAATGCTAGGAGTAAATCAACACCTTTCAATAATAACTCTAAATGTAAAGAAATTAAATTCCCTGCTCAAAAGACACAGAGTGACTGACCGGGTTAAAAAGATGGACCCAACAATATGCTGCCTTCACCTGACCTGTAAAGACACACATAGACTAAGAGTGAAAGGATGGAAAAAGTTATATCATGCAAATAGAAATGAAAAACAAGCTGTAGTAGCTATTCTTATATCAGATAAAATAGACTTTAAGGCAAAAACCATAAGAAGAGATAAAGAAGGCCACTATATAATGATAAGAGGATCTATACATCAAGAAGACACAGCAACCATAAAAACATGTGCACCCAATGTTGGAGCAGCCAGATTTATAAAACAAACACTATTAGATCTAAAGAATGAGACAGACACTAATACCATAATAGCAGGGGACCTGAATACCACACTCTCAACATTGGACAGATCATCTAGGCAAAAATTCAATAGAGAAACACAAGATCTAAACAACACTTTAGACCAATTGGACTCGGCAGATATCTACAGAACATTCCATCAAACAACCTCACAATATTCATTCTTCTCATAAGCTTATGGAACATTCTCCAGGATAGACCACATGTTAGGTCACAAATCAAGTCTCAACAAATTCAAAAAATTTGGAATTATTCCATGCATTTTTCAGATCACAATGGATTAAAATTAGAAATCAATAACAAATGAAACTCTGGAAACTATACAAACACATGGAAATTAAACAACATTCTACTTAATGACATATGAGTCCAAGAAGAAATTAAACAGAAAATCAAAAAATTTCTTGAAACTGATATAAATAATGACACGTCATACCAAAACCTGTGGGATACTGCAAAAGCAGTACCAAGGGGGAAATTTAATGCATTAAATGCTTACTTCATAAGAATGGAAAGAAGACAAATAAACAACCTAACACTTCACCTTAAAGAACTAGAAAAACAAGAACAATCCAAACCCAAAGTTAGTAGACGAAAAGAAATAATTAAGATCAGAGCAGAACCAAATGAAATTGAAACCTGAAAAATGATACAAAAGATCAATAAAACAAAAAGTTGGTTTTTTGAAAAGATAAATAAAATTGACAAGTCTTTAGCAAGGCTAACTAAGAAGAGAGAAGACCCAAGTAACAAAAAGTAGAAATGAAAAAGGTGATATTACAACTGATGCCTCAGAAATACAAGGAATCATTAGAGACTACTATAAACAACTATGTGCCAACAAATTTGAAAATCTAGAGGGAATGGATAAATTTCTGGACACAAACAAACTACTAAAACTAAGCCAAGAAGATATAGAAAATCTGAACAGACCAATAACAATAAATGATTGAAATAGAGGCCATTCTCCCAAACTCATTCTATGAGGCAAACATCACCCTGATACCAAAACCAGATAAAGATACATCAAAACTAGAAAACTACAGGCCAATATCCTTGATGAATATAGATGCAAAAATCTTCAATAAAATACTAGCTAACAGAATATAGCAACACATACACAAAATTATACACCATGATCAAGTGGGATTCATCCCAGGGATGCAAGGCCACAAAAAAAGCATTTGACAAAATTCAACATTCTTTCCTGATAAAGACTCTACAAGTTAGGTATAGATGGAAAGTATCTCAACACAATTAAAGCCATATAGGATAAGCCCACTGCCAATATCATCCTGAAGAGGGTCTTAAGAACAGGAACTAGACAAGGATGCCCACTCTCACCACTCCTGTTCAGCATAGTGTTGGAAGTACTAGCTAGAGCAATCAGAAAAGAGAAGGAAATAAAGGGCATCCAGATTGGAAAAGATGAAGTCAAACTGTCCTTGTTTGCAGATGATATGATCCTATATATTTAGCAGCCTAAAGCCTCTACAAAACACTCTTAGAGTTGATAAATGATTTCAGCAAAGGTGCAGGATACAAAATCAACACACAAAAATTAGTAGCATTTCTATACTCCAACAGTGAACATGCAGAAAAAGAACTCAAGAAAGCTAGCCCATTTACAATAGCCACCAAAAAAATAAAATACTTAGGAATAAAG
Source organism: Cynocephalus volans (assembly GCF_027409185.1). NCBI lineage: Eukaryota > Metazoa > Chordata > Mammalia > Dermoptera > Cynocephalidae > Cynocephalus > Cynocephalus volans. The sequence goes on from NC_084470.1 coordinate 53,324,812, forward strand.
TTAACCAAGGATGTGAAAAATCTCTGTGAAGAGAATTACAAACCACTGTTGAGAGAAATTAAAGAGGACACAAGAGGATGGAAAGATATCTGATGCCCTTGGAACAGAAGAATTAACATTGTGAAAATGTCCATATTACCCCAAATGGTCTACAGATTCAATGCAATTCCCATCAAAATTCCAATGACATTTTTCTCAGAAATGGAAAAAACTATCCAGGCATTTATATGGAATAACAAAAGCCCGCACATACCCAAAGCAATCCTGAGAAAAAACAAAACAAAACAAAACAAAACAAACCTGGAAGCATAACACTACCTGAATTTAACCTATATTACAAAGCTATAATAAACAAAACAGCATGATACTGGCATGAAAACAGACATACAGATCAATGGAATATAATAGAGAACCCAGAAGTCAACCCATACACCTACAGCCATCTGATCTTTGACAAAGGCACCAAGTCTACACACTGGGGAAGAGACTGCCTCTTCAACAAATGATGCTGGGAAAACTGGATATTCACAAGTAGGAGAATGAAACTAGATCTGTACCTCTCACCATATACCAAAATCAACTCAAAATGGATTAAAGAATTAAATATACATCCTGAAACAATAAAACTCCTTAAAGAAAACATAGGGGAAACATTCCAGGAAGTAAGAGTGAGTATAGACTTCATGAATATGACCCCAAAAGCACAGGCAACTAAAGAAAAAAATAAACAAATGGGATTATATCAAACTAAAAAGCCTCTGCACAGCAAAAGAAACAATCAACAGAGTGAAAAGACAACCAACAGAGTGGGAGAAAATATTTGCAAAATATACATCTGACAAAGGATTAATATCCAGAATGTACAAAGAACTGAAACAACTTTACAGCAAAAAACCAAATAATTAAAAAATGAGCAAAGGAGCTGAGTAGGCATTTCTCAAAGGAAGATATATGAATGGCCAACAGACACTTGAAAAATGTTCAGTATCACTCAGCACTTGGGATATGCAAATCCAGACCACTTTGAGATACCATCTTATTCCAGTTAGGATGGCTAATGCCCAAAAGACTGAGAATGATAAATGCAGGTGAGGTTGCGGAGAAAAAGGAACTCTCATACACTGCTGGTGGGACTGCAAAATGGTGCAGTGTTTATGGAAAATGGTATGGAGGTTCCTCAAACAATTGCAGATAGATCTACCATATGACCCAGCTATCCCACTGCTGGGAATATATCCAGAGGAATGAAAATCATCATGCTGAAGGAACACCTGTACTCCAATGTTTATTGCAACACTATTTACAATAGCAAGAGTTGGAACCAGCTCAAATGTCCATCACCAGGTGAGTGGATAAGGGAACTGTGGCACATCTACACAATGGAATACTACTCTGCTATGAAAAAAAAAATGAATGAAATACTACTATTCGCAGCAACATGGATGGACTTAGAGAAAATTATATTAAGTGAAATAAGTCAGGCACAGAAAGAGAAATACCACATGTTCTCACTTATTTGTGGGAGCTAAAAATAAATAAATAAACACATAAACAAATAGAGGGTAGGGGGGAAGGAGGTACAACAATCACAACAATTCTTTGAACTTGTTAAGACAAGTGAACAGATATGATGTCGGGTGGAGGGGAGAAAGGGAGGGGAAATGAAGAACAGGTAAAGGGTAATGAAAATCAACTACAATGTGTATTGAGAAGTTAAAAAAATAGGCTCTGAATAGCTTAGTTCTTCAGAGACCATCAATCAATAGTCAATCCTAATCATTCATTTAATCAATCAGATGCAAGGTGAACTCTGAGTCAAGTGCTTAGCCATACAGAGCAAGATCAGCCTAGACAACAGGGGAAGACCAGGTTCCACAAGAATTGGAGGAAGTGGCAGCTGTGGTTTGGCTGCTTGTCTTTTTTATTTATTTATTATGAATATTCATGAGATACAAAGCTGATTGTCCTCCCTCCTGTCCATGATGTGGGGGCCAGATTCATACTGGGGGCATATCCATTACCAGAATTACTTTTGTACCCTTTGTCCCCTCCCAATTATCCCCCAACCTCCCTCCCTTTCCCCCTCTCCCCTCAACTCCAATTTGTAGCCCTAGGAATGTTCCCTCCCTCTGTTGGATCACAGTACTACTGTGGTCTTTCTTTCCTGTCTTCCTTTCTCTCTTAGCTCTCACATATAAGTGAGCACATGTGGTATTTATCCCTCTGTGCTTTGCTTGTTTCACTCAACATAAGTTTCTCCAGGTTCATCCATATTGTTGCAAAAGGGAGTATTTCATTCTTTTTTATGGCAGAGTAGTATTCCATAGTGTATATATACCACAGTTTTCTTACCCAATCATCTATTGATGGTCATTTAGGTTGGTTCCATGTCTTAGCTATTGTAAACAGAGCTGCAATAAACATGGGAGTGCAGGTGTCTCTTCAACATGATGATTTCCATTCCTCTGGGTATATACCCAGAAGAGGGATTGCTGGATCATATGGAAGATCTATCTGTAGTTGTTTGAGAAACCTCCATATTGTTTTCCAAAGTGGTTGTGCTAATTTACAGTCCCACCAACAGTGCAGTAGTGTTCCCTTCTCTCCAAACCCTCGTCAGCATTTGTTATTCACTGTCTTTTTTTGATTATAGCCAGTCTAACTGGAGTGAGGTGGTATCTCAATGTGGTTTTCATTTGCTTTTCCCTGATGACTAGTGATGTTGAGCATTTCTTCATGTATCTGTTGGCCATTTGTATGTCTTCCTTTGAAAAATGTCTGTTCAGCTCCTTTGCCCATTTTTTTAATTGGGTCACTTATTTTTTTTAATGTACAATTGCTTGAGTTCTATGTATATTCTGGATATTAGTCCCTTGTCAGATGCATAGTTGGAAAAATTTTCTCCCACTCTGTAGGTTTTCTTTTCACTCTGTTGATTTTTTCTTTTGCAGTGCAGAAACTTTTTATTTTGATATAGTCCCATTTGTTTATTTTTTCTTTTGCTGCTTGTGCTTTCAGGCTTATGTTCATAAAGCCTGCGCCCAGACCTAACCACTGAAGTGTTTCACCTGTATTTTCCCTTAGCAATTTTACAGTTTGGGGTCTTATACCTAGGTCTTTAATCCATTTTGAGTTGATTTTAGTGTACGGTGAGAGATGCATATCTAGTTTCATTCTTCTGCATATGGATATCCGGTTTTCCCAGCACCACTTGTTGAAGAAGCAACCTTTTCCCCAATGTAGATTTTTGTTACCTCTATCTAATATCAGATGGTTAAAAGCCTGAGGAGTGATTTCTGTGTTCTCAATTCTACTCCACTGGTCTGAATGTCTATTTTTATACCAGTACCATGCTGTTTTGGTTATAACAGCTTTGTAGTGTAATTTGAAGTCAGGAAGAGTTATGCCTCTGGCTTTGTTTTTTTTGCTCAGGATTGCTTTGGCTATTCAGGGTCTTTTGTTTTTCCATATGAAAGGTAAGATTGTTTTTTCCATTTCTGTGAAGAATGTCATCGGTATTTTGATGGGGATTGAATTGAATCTGCAGATCACTTTGGGTAGTACAGACATTTTCACAATGTTAATTTTTCCAATCCAAGAGCATGGAATATCTTTCCATCTTTTTCTGTCTTCTTCAATTTCTTTCAGAAGTGGTTTGTAATTCCCATTGTAGAGGTCTTTCACCTCCTTGGTTAAATTGATCCCTAGGTATCATATTTTTTTGGTGACAATTATAAATGGGATTACTTTCTTTATTTTTCTTTCTGTTAATTCATTATTTGAGTATATAAATGCTACTGATTTGGTGGAATTCATTTTGTATCCTGCAACATTACCGAAGTTATTAACCAGCTTTAGGAGTTTTTTGACAGAGTCTTTACGTTTTTCTATATATAGCATCATGTCATCTGCAAATAGGGAAAGTTTGACTTCATCTTTCCAATCTGGATTCCCTTTATTTCTTTTTCTTATCTGATTGTTCTAGCTAGTACCTCCAGTACTATGTTGAATAGAAGTGGTGAGAGTGGACATCCTTGTCTTGTTCCTGTCCTCAATGGGGAGGCCTTCAATTTTTCCCTATTCAGAATAATACCGGCCATGGGCTTGTCATAAATGGCTTTTATTGTGTTGAGATACTTTCCTTCTATACCTAATTTGTTGAGAGTCTTTATCAGGAAGGAGTGTTGAATTTTGTCAAATGCTTTTTCAGCATCTATTGAGATGATCATATGGTCTTTGTCCTTGAGCTTGATGTGATGTATCACATTTACTGACTTTCATATGTTGAACCATCTTTGCATCCCTGGGATGAATCCCACTTGATCATAGTATATAAATTTCTAAATATGTTGCTGTATTCTAATTGCTAATATTTTGCTGAGGATTTTAGCATCTAGGTTCATCAAGGATATTGGCCTGTAATTTTCTTTTTTTTGTTGTGTCTTTATCTGGTTTTGGTATCAGAGTTATGTTGGCCTCACAGACTGAGTTTGGGAGAGTAGCATCTGTTTCAATTGTGTGGAACAGTTTCATGAGAATTGGTATTAACTCCTCTTTAAAAGTTTGATAGAATTCAGCTGGAAAGCCATCTGGACACAGACATTTTTTTGTTGGAAGATTGCTAATTACCGCTTCAATTTCCTTGCTTGTTATTGGTCTGTTCAGGTTTTCTATCTCTTCTTGGTTCAGTCTTGGTAATTTATATGTGTTTAAAAATTTACCCATATCTTCCAGATTTTCAAATTTGTTATCATACAGTTGTTTATAATAGTCTCTGATGATTCTTTGTATTTCTGTGGTGTCAGTTGTAATGTCTCCCTTTTCATTTCTGATTTTTGTTATTTGGGTCTTCTCTCTCCTTTTTTTGTTAATCTAGCTAATGGTGTGTCTGTTTTGTTTATCTTCTCAAAAAACCAACTTTTAGTTTTGTTGATCTTTTCTATTGTTTTGGGGGTCTCTATTTCATTTAGTTCTGCTCTGATCTTAATTATTTGTTTCCATCTACTGCATTTAGGTTTGGATTGCTGTTGTTCTTCAAGTTCTTTGAGGTGTAGCATTAGGTCATTTATTTGGAGTCTTTCCATTTTTTTGATATAAGCATTTACTGTAATAAATTTGCCTCTTAGTACTACTTTTGCAGTATCCCACAAGTTTTGGTATGACGTATCTTTATTTTCATTAGTTTCTAGAAATTTTTTGATTTCCTGTTTGATTTCTTCTTGGACCCATAGGTCATTCAGGAGCCTATTATTTATTTTCCATATATTTGTATAGCTTCCAGTGATTTGCTTATTGTTTATCTTGTTTTAGTCCAGTGTGGTCTGAAAAGATTGTGGAATGATTTCAATTTTTTAAGATTTGCTGAGACTAGATTTGTGACCTATTATGTGGCCTATCCTGGAGAATGTACCATGAAATCATGAGAAGAAAGTGTATTGTTTAACTGTTGGGTGAAATGTTCTGTATATATCTGCCAAGTCCAGTTGGTCTAGGGTGTAGATTAAATCCTTTTTTGTTGACTTGTTGCCTGGAAGTCCTGTCCCATACTGAGAGAGGGGTGTTCAGATCACCCACTATTAATGTATTAGGTCCTATCTCCTTCTTTAGGTCTAGAGTGTTTGCTTAATATATCTAGGTGCTCCAGTGTTGGGTGCATACATGTTTATGTTTGTTATATCTTCTAGCTGGATAGTTCCCTTTATCATTATATAATGGCCTTCTTTGTCTTTTTTTTATGTTTTTTGGTTTATAATCTATTTTGTCTGATATAAGAACAGCTACTCCTGCTCGTTTTTGGTTTCCATTTGCTTGGTATATCTTTTTCCATCCCTTCACTTTTAATCTATGAGTGTCTTTACAGGTGAGGTGGGCCTCTTGAAGACAGCATATACTTGGGTCTAGCTTTTCAATCCAGTCAGTCTGTGTCTTTTAAATGGGGAGTTTAGTCCATTCACATTCAGAGTAGTTACTGAGAAGTGTTGTTTAATTCCTGTCATTTAATTGCTTCTTGTTTAGATGGTTTAAATATCTTTTGATCATTATTTCCCCTTTTATTTCTCTTCTTCAATGTTAGTTGGGAATTTAAGGTGGAATGATTTAGCTTCTTTCTCTTTCTTGCTGGCATTTTTGTTTTAACTGCGGGTTTTGCTCTTGCTTGTGTATTCGTGATGATGGTCACCATTATTCAGATTCCAGATGAATGACTCCCTTGAAAATTTCTTGCAGGGCTGGTCGTGTGGTGGTGAATTCCCACAACTTTTCTTTATCTGGGAAATATACTATTTCTCCCTTGTTTCTGAAGGAGAGCCTTTCTGGGTAAATAATTTTTGGCTGGCAGGGTTTTTTTCTTTTAATATTTTGAATGTATCATTCCACTTTCTTCTGGCCTGTAGGGTTACAGTTGAGAAGTCTGCTGTTAGTTTGATGGGGGTTCCCTTATAAGTGACCTGACACTTTTCTCTTGATGCTTGTAGAATTCTCTCTTTGTCTTTGAGCTTTGTGAATTTAACTATAATATGTCTTGGGGAGGATCTTTTTGGGTTGAATCTGTTTGGGGACCTTTGATCTTCCTGGATCTGAAGGTCTGTATCTTTCCCTACACCTGGCAAGTTTTGTTACTATTTCCTTGAGTAGGTTTTCAATACCTTTTCCTTTCTCCTGCCCTTCAGGAATACCCACAATTCATATGTTAGAGCACTTGAAGCTGTCTGCTATCTCTTGTAGGTTTTCCTCATTATTCTAAATTCTTTTTTCCTTTTTTTGTCCGCCTGACTTTTTAAAAAAAGACCATCTTCAAGCTCTGAAACTCTTTCTTCTGCTTGCTCTACCCTGCTGCTCAAGCTCTCAGTCATGTTTTTTATTTCATTGAGTGAGTCTTTCATTTCTAGAAGTTCTGCTACCCTCTTTTTTATGGTATTAATCTCCTTCATATTCTGGATGTTTTTTCTTGTTTCATTGTGTTCTCTAATTGAGTCTTCCTTCATTTCTTCATGTTTTCTTAAGATCATTGCTTGAAATTCTTTTTCAGACATTTCAAGGATTCCTTATTCCATGGAGTCTGACTTTGGGGCATTACTGTATCCTTTCGGTGGTGTCATTTCTTCTTGATTGTTTGTGCTTCTAGTGTTTTTTCACTGATGCTTGGTCATTTGGTAGGGGATCTGCTTCTTCTATTACACTGAGGTTGGCTGTGGAGTGGCCCTGGTTGCTACTGTGGTGGTGAATTGTCTTTGCTTGACAGTAGGTGTGGTGGTGAACATGTTAAACCACGTTGGTTCCCGTTCTAGACTGTGTGGTAGTAGAATGAGCAACTAGCATATGGAGTTCTGCTGGGCCAAAGTCGGTGAGTCAGAACCGTAGGCTGGTGCTCCTCCCTGGGTCTGAGGTGGGATGAGGGGCTGTGTGGAGCCATGTGGTTCCACTGGCTGGCACTGGGGGGCTCACCTGCGTAATGCCATTTCAGGGCGCTAGGGTGGGGCCTGGAGCTCCCCCGCTGCCTGGGTCCAAGACGGCAGGGTGAGCGAGCCATGTGGAGCCGCTGGTTCGGCTGTCTGGTGCTGCTGCCAGCTGCTTCTGACTGGCTCCCCTGCGTGGAGCCAGTTCAGGGCGCAGGCACTGCTCCTCTTTCTCTGATAAGCCCTGAAACTGTCAGGAGCAGGTCAAATTCACCAGAAGGTTTCCGACCTCAGAATTAAACTGTCTTTGGGGGACTTTACCATCCCCTCCCCTGTAACTGCCATTAGCCCCTCACTGGGTGATCCCAAATAAACCATCTAAGTAAAAAGAGCTCCCTTGTTCTGTAAACACACTTCATCCGCCTCCATGATGCTCTCCTCCCACCAAGTCTGAAGCCTCAACAATGATAGTAATCAGCAAGTCGAGATTGTCTATGGTTATTTTATTGTTCATTTTAGTTTTTAATTACGGAAAATTTCCAACACATACAAAAACAGAGAAAAAAGTGTAACAAATCCTCATTTACCTGTCACCCACATCCATTCCTTTAAGCAAATTCCAGTGTCACTTCATTAGTAAATCATTCAGTAGATATCTCTAAAATATAAGGATTCTTTTATTAGAAGCATAACCACAATACCATTATCACACCTCGAAATTCTCAATAATGATATAATATCATTAAATACTATTTATTTCTATTTTACAATTGGTGCTTTTGTACCAAAATAAGTACTGCATTTCCATCTACTTTCTCTTCTCTTTCCTGGCCCAGAATCAGCCCCTCATTGCTAAGTTAAACCACCTTAATAGCCAGGTAAAGGTAGTGTCCTCATTTACATTCCTCACCATGTGACCCTGGCCCAGGGACATCTTTTATTCCCTTACTTGAAGTTATTTATTACACTTAAGGAAAATTCTGAGCTGCTTTCATAGCTCTCAAGCTGGATGGAAAATAATTATAACAAATTTGAAATTCCAGCCCTGACTGCAAGTTCCCTCCGGGTATTCATTATTTTATTTTGCTATGGACTTTAAACACTGGGCCCTTTACTTAAAAGACACCCTTGGGTTTTGTTTTTACTAACAGCCCAAAAAGCAATTTCAAATACTGAAATACAAAACCAATGCTGTTTAGAACAGCTTGTTAGCAAAAGCCTCTTGCTATCAGGCTGGGAAGCCAGTTGTAAAGAAAGCTCTCTCCAGTGGTCTCATTCGCACAACTGAAACATTTACTGGGCATCAATGACATGTGTTTCTGGCATTGTATAAAGGCTGCAAGGACAGTGCTTTCAGGGACTTTATAATCTAGTCACGAGAGAGGACAGTTGCACGAATCAGTTGACTAACACTCACGGGCAATCTAGGACCTAAAGCAGCAGCTCAGAACAGGGTCTGAGCTTTGCCTCAGGTTGCAGGGGGTTGGGCGGGCTCCTGGAGGAGGTACCCTGGGGACTGCTTGGAAGGCTGGCACTGGCTTTGGCAGAAAAGAGTGGGCTAGAGCAAATGCCAGGAGGATTTGGGAGAATGAGTAGGCCCACCCTGTGGGAGCAGAGGCATCATGGAGGACTGTGGACCATGGTGCTGAAGAAGCCCTGGGTTTCCATTTCCATCTCCTAGCTGTGGGACGAGTTCTGGCGGAGGGCAGAACTATTAGGCAGAGCAGCTGTTCTGGAGCTCACATGCCAGCTTCCAAATGCTGGCACCAGGTCCAAAGCCAAGGCATGCAAGCCCAGGAAGGGGAGACATGGGGCCTAGTCTGAGGCCGGGTCAAGGTGGGGAGAGAGACCTCAGGAGAGCCAGACTGAGCTGCAGGCAGTAACCGCCCCCTCACACTCCATCCAGCCAGGAAGGTCTGCTGTGACAGGCGGCTCTCAGCCCAAGGGCGGGGCTGTTCTAGTCCTTCCTGCCGCGCTGGAGCTCCACCTGCTTCCAAGGCCCTCGGTACCTTTCCTGACCTCTGCTGGCCCAGATCCCTAGTTTTTGTTCTTTAGTTTCCTACACAATGCTCATCATTTCTGCTTTCTCAGAAGCCCTGGATATGAGGCCCAGAGCTTTTGAGGGGCAGAAAACTGGAGACAGCCCTGGGTCTTTCAGTTTCCTGACTGGCACTGGCCCTACCACACCTCACGTGCCACCCCTGCAATCCTTGGGCGTGCACTGTTCCTGGTTGATATGATGAGTTGAGTTCAATTTATTTCTAAGCACGAAGTGCTCAGAAGTACAAAATTGCCTAGGAATAAAAGCCCAAGACGATGATTGAAACAGGGTGATGATAAATGCTGACTCTTGCAGGAGTAGATGTTCCTCATTTATCCTGTGTGGATAACCACCTCCCACAGGCCTTCGCCTGCCTGCACTCTTTGTTATGTGTCTCCAGCCTCATCAATATGGATGAAGGCTGATGATGTGCACACTGTAGGGACTTTGGCTCCTCCAAAGAAAAATCAACACTCGGGTCAACTACTCCTATATACAGATGTTGCCCAGGGTTTGGAAGACAGTAAAAATAAATCTGTGATAAGAGGCAGCTTATCTTCAGGGCCTCAGGTCCAAGGGTGAGGCTGAAGATGGAAACCCCACCCTGGGTTATCACTTCACACTCTACAATCCCCTGGGTTTCTTAGCAAAGGCTAAAGCAACTGCTAAAACAGCCATCACTCAGGAGACAGGAGCCCCAGTGGACTTTACCTGGTACAAGCATGTACTCAGTTCATGCCTGACAGCACCCATTCCCTTCCCTATAGCCTTTCCTACCACATCCAGAGAAGGAGGGCTTGGTGGACCCCAAGGATTCTTCAGGGATAGTCCACCTATACCTGGAGCCTTCCTGAGTGAAGGGGAACTGGGATTTCCTAAATCAGAGAATACTAGCAACTCTTACACTTCAGATCTGCCTCAAACTATCCCTCAAGGAACCATACGTGATTCCTAGAAGACAACTGTGTGTATTCTGAAGGGGACATGTGCCATAGAAAAGTAAACTTGGGACCATAGCATACTTTGTTTTCTTCTTGAAGCTTCATAACCCACATTAGGATATTAATAAGAAGTCCTGCACTTAAAGATCAAAACTTGCTCACTTTTATGTGAACCAACTTACCCAGATTTATCTGAGCACAGAGCACAATTTTTTCATGGAACACTTGTGAACCCTCCGTTGATTTGGCCCTTCTGTTAGTATCTGACTGTCAGTCTCCTATATCTGGGTGGTTACCGTGAGGTTAGGAGGTTGTTCCTTTGTCATCTTTAGCAGACGGCCAGGGGAGAGGAGAAGTACAGCCCTACCTGCTCCCAGGGGTGTCCTCAAACAACCCAAGCCAGGAAGAGTCAGGCTACTTGCTGCCAGGGTGACCAAACCTCCTGCTTTGCCTAGGACAGTCAGGTTTATATCCATTTTCCGAGCACAGTTATTAAAACCCCTTTCACTCTCACAAGTGTCTTGGTTTGGATGATGAATTATGTAGTCTCCCCACTGTTGTGAGGACCAGGAGAGCCCTTCCAAAGGCTGCAGACAGGTGGAGACCCTCAGACTGGAACTGAATGAGTTAATGGGCTCTACGAGGTGTGAGCCCAGAAGTGGGAGAGGCCTTGGAGGGGATCAGCTCCACCATGGGCAAGATATCATCTGGAAGCTGTGGACAGAGCCAGGCTGGGAGGAGGAGGGCAGGGAGCCAGGGCAGGGCCTCAGGAAATCCCAGAGCTCCCTTTTGCTGCTACTACTGGATTTTTAAGATCAAAAAACTGTACTTGGCAACATCAGAAATTTTTCTCATGTTTGTGTTTCAGAAGATCATTCCTTTTCCCTTTGTTTTTAGTAGAATTCTTGAAAATGTCAGTCTGCACCAGTCGTGCTAAAGGGAAAAACTGTTACTATTGAGCACTGAGTTTTAAGAGCAGAAAAGCAGTCCTAGGCCTGGGGCTGTAGAAGCTGGAGATCGTGTTGAAAAATTCCCAAGAGGTGTATGACAGCTGGGGGGACAAGCAGAAATGCGTGAAGGTCCATGGCAAGAGGTGGCACGTGAGCCAGGCATTGCAAGATTAGCACGACTATGGAGCTGGGAGTAGGAAAGGGAAGCGAGGGTGTCCCAGAGGCAGAGGGAATGGCATAAAGCAAAGACACTGTGTTCGTATCCTACTGCTGCTGTAATAAATTGCCACAAACTTAGTGGCTTAAAACAACACAAATTTACTATCCTAAAGTTCTGGTCTGAAATGGGCCTTACTGGGTTAAAATCCATGTGTCAATAGGACTGTGTGTTCCTTTATGAAAGTTCTAGAACCCATTTTCTTGCCTTTTCTGGCTTCTAGAGGCCACCCTTGTCCCTTGGCATGTGACCCTGTCCATCATCAAGCCAGCAATGGCCAACTGAGTCTTCCTCAAGTGGCCTTGCTGACTCTGGCCCTTCTGCCCCCCTCTTTCACTTACCAGGACTGCTGTGATGACACTGGGCCCACCTGGGTAATCTAGGATACTCTCCCCACCTCAAGAGCCTTCATTCAGTCACATCTTCAAAGTCCCTTTTGCTATGTAAGGTAACAAATTCTCAGATTCCTGGGAGTAGAGAATAGACATCTTTGGAGGGCCATTATTTTTCCTTCCATGGATACCAAGTAAGGAAAGTGTCCCTGAAAATGAGTAAGAGTGAACAGTCCATTGAACTGGATTGGAAGGAACGTATGAAGGAAGATGTGGAAGCATGAGTGTGGACTGGAGATTCAGGAAGGCAAAGAATTCTTTCTGGATTCTCTTCAGAGGGTGTAAGTGGTGATGGGCCACATCCTTTGCTCAGGCAGCGAGAAGTGAGGGCAGTGATCGTGACACCAGTGTGGCAGCCAAGGGCAAGGCCAACAGACCTCTCCCATGAGGCCCTGCATGGTGGCCACGATGCAGGCCTGTAAGCTTAGAATCCTGAGGAGTTTGGCTCATGGAGAGCAGATTCCCACTTGGGGGAGCTTGGGGCTCACTCAGTGATTGTCACCTTCTTCAGCAGCAGTAGCAGAATCTTTTCTTCAAATGAAATTTGTATGTAAAATAGATCAGATTAGGTTAAAGCAGGACCGTTCAGGTCCTCTGCCCACAGGGGCTCCTGAGACACGACCAAGGATGCAGAACACAGTTGGGAACCTGCAGCCACATTCAGAAGGCTGAGTGGTGAGGAAGGACTCAGAGGGGCTTGGATGCATCAAATGGTCAAATGTGAGATGGTTTACGGACAGAGTTGCTCACAGCAAGGTTCACACAATGGGTCTTAGTTTGTACTCCCCCAGAAGCAGACCCTGAGACAGGGATTTGAGTGCAAGTAGTTTATTTGGGAGGTAAAGGAACATGGGCAGGTGAAGGAGAAATATTTGGGCAAGAGCAGACAGCCAGTGAGGGTGTGCTATTAAGCCAGCTACCACAGTGGGCAACTGGAGCTTAATCTAAGAGGAAACTCTGGGAAATGGGGGCCAAGGAGATGGAGCTGGGGCGTTCACACCTGCCAGTCGTTGCTTACAGGTTGGCCCAGATGTTCATTCCCTGACCCCTCGCACTCCCTGGCACCCACGGCCTCCACTACAGCACTGAATCTTTCTATTACAAAGTGACTTTTCCCCATTGCGTAGGGAGAGGGAAGCTCTTTCCTGAGTCTCTGTCTCTCGGTGTTCTGAAATGTCCTCCTCCATGTGATCGAAAGGCACCCAAGTAAGTCTGGGTACAGAGAGAAGAAGCATTCCTAACTCCAGATGTTCCTAACAGAACTGGGGCAGCCTTCCGGCAGAACAGGGATGTGAACTCAATGTCCTCTGGGAAACCAGCTTCAGTTCTCTACCAAGATCCTGTAATTACACCAACCAGGCGGGGGTACTTGAAATGATGATTAAAGCATGAATGAACAAATAAAACATCTCTTTGTTTTTGTGCTCATTATGTCTCTTTTTGATGAGTGTACCAAAAAAGTGCCTTTCAGACAATTAGTTTAATTAGCAGATGATATTTTCATTTCCGGCCCCAAGCCGTGTGCCTAGCAGTTGCTCATAGCTGGGTAAGGGTGCACTTGCCCGGCCTGCCTTCCTCCCCCCACCTGCCTCCACGTTCAGAAACATGGCACTAGGGCTGGGCTTTGCCTGGGCCTGTCCCCCAGCAGCTCTGCTTGGGCAACCATAGCTCCCCAAGGCAGTGGTCTATTTGCTTGTTGGAGGGCAGGTGGGGCATAGGGGCAACCAAACTTCTTAGTCTGATAAATCAAATCCAGCCTAATCTGGCTCCAGCGTATGCTCCCAATCCACACACCTCCCCAGAAGCCAGCACCCCTTTCCACCTGCATGTCTCTGCCCTGCTGCCCCTTCTGCTGTCCACTTGTGCTCCCAGATGCTACCTGTGCCTCAGGGCTCCTGCGCCACCTCCAGGAGGTCTTTCTTGTTCCCGAAGCCCCTTTGCCCGCACGTCTCCTGTGAGCCTCACCACCTTAAAATTGCTTCAATTAAAAAAGCAACAAGTAAATTGACTCAATATAAAACATTAAACAAGGCATGATTCTCTAGAATAAAGTATGGGAGTCCCCCCCACTCCTCCTCTCACTCCCAACTCCTCACCAGAGGTCAGCCCTGGGCACAGCTGACAGCAGCGTGTTGTTCCCTGCTTGCTCCTTTCACTTCGCAGAATGCATCTCGGAGATGTCCCGTGGCAGGGCTTCCAGGTCAGCTTCACTCTTTGCAGGGGCTGGTGAGCTGCCCAGTGTGTTTTCAGCCCACTGTGGATGGTCGTGGGGTTACATGGAATTTGTAACCGATGGACTTAAAGGGCAGGTGTGCGTGAATGAGTTTATTCCTTTTCCGCCTCCTCCTCCTCTTTTTCCTCCTCCCCTCTCCCCTCCTTTCATCCTTCACACAAGTCAGAGAAGCCTGAAATCTGTGCTTATAATGCACTCTCATTCTTTTGCCTTCTGACTTCTTCTCACTCTCTAAAATATAGATGTGTACAATTCGGGAATATTTTTAAAATATGGACAGGTCCAGAGACAAAATAAGAAACGTTCATGTACATATTTAACAAATGCTCATATTTTGAAATCTTTCTTTGGATCCTAAAAACAGAAAAGAGAAAGGAAAAAAATAAGTGGCTAGGAAAGCCAAATCCTCCCCCCGCACATCCTCCCTCCCTCCTTGATGTTCTTAAGTACTCACCATTTTAACACTTGTGTATTTTCCATTCTTATTTGCACACTTTGCCACTATTGGAGGAGAACAAAAGATCAAGATATTTAATGACCTTATGATGCATGGCACCAACCACAGTGGTAACCAGCCATAAACACTGGCTCCCCCGGCACTGTCCCCCAAATGCTAGTCCTGCTTGTAAGCACCCTTCCATGAGCAACGCATCTTTTTGTGGGTCTTCCATACATAATATCACACTCCATATCCTTTTGCAACTTGTCCTTTCACTCAACATCGTGCTTTGAGATTGATTCCTGTACTTACAAGTACTACTAGTACTTGTAAGTCTAGCTCATTCATATTAACACCATGCTTTCTTGAGGGGGAGGAAAAGGGGACAGAGTTACATCCAGAGTCATGGTGGTCATAGAAACACAGCTTGTCTTAACAGGGCCACAGTCAGACCTAGAACCTCACATAGCTGTGTGAGATATTTTCGTGAGTATTGGGCCAAAATAATTATAATGCCAATTGCTTTATTTACTTGCAGAATTTGTTTGGTGTTTCATAAAATCTGGGTATGCTTGTGAGAATGTAAATGTTATATTTACTGGAAGGGAAGCAAACAGAGCAGCTGGACCAGGGAGGCATGCTGCTACTTTGTACAGGCGGGGGGTGGGGGACGCCGAGGATGGGGAAGAGAGGCCCTCTGTGCTTCTAGGTACCAATTTGACAGCCCACATAAGCCAAGGGAAGACCTGGGGAAGTGAGAGTACTCTGTATTAATTAGTGAAGGTGGTCTGGGTGGCAAAGGGCTGGGTTTTGGAGTTAGAGGGTTGGAATCTACTTTCTCAGTTGTTTGGGTGTCAGACGGCAAGTAACCCAGACAGAAAGCACATGCCAACCCCAGGCAAAACAGGAAGCAGGCGAAGACTGGATTTTGAGCCTGCCTCAAAATAGTCAATGCATCATTCCCTCTCTGCTCCTTCTGCTACCTCCAAAACCATTATTTAGGAAAGAGGCTGATATTAGTCATTTATACTCCCTAGAAATAAATCTCAGTTACTTGGTACTTTCTCGGGGGTACTTGCGTACTTCTTCTTAAGTATGGCACAAGATGTTAAGTTCCTGCTGGATCGAGTTCAAGTACTGGGGCAGATAATGGCAGGCAACACAATACAGCTCCTACAAAGGAGAATTTGTTGGCATCTAACAAAACAACAATTTCATTTACTCTCTAACTCAGCAATCCTATTTCCAGGAATCTACCTTTAAAACCCACGTCCACAAGTACAAGATAATATATGCAGGAGGTTTGTTATAGTGACAGTATTTATAATAGCCAAAGATTGGAAGCAATCCAATTGCCCCTTCACAGAGGACTTGATAGAGTGACCTATTTGTCCCAGTTTTAAAACTGAAAGTCCCACATAGAGGGAACTCTCTCAGACCCAGGCAGACATTGTCCTATCAGTCTTTAAGCATTTTCTTGTCTTCTGGACCAGTAGACTTTTGAGCTTCCACTTTGAACTTCCCTGCCCAGCCCTAGAATCAGCCATTTCTCTAAGGAGCCCTCATTCATTTGAGTGGGGAATGGTATTTAGAATTTAAGCTCTAGGTGTATGGTATGCCCATTGCTTACTGGGGTGTTATTGCTCTTAGGCCCTGTAAGTGGACAGAGCAAATATATATACAGTATATACAAAATCATGTTCATTTTTACTCCAATTCAAATTTAACATTGCAGGTTTTCTATTAAATCTACTTTATTTTGTATTTAAATCTTTTCTCTTACCCCCCCCCCAATTTTTGGTTCTTAATAATATTAGAATATATTTCCTTATTTTCTTTATTCTATAATATACATAGAATAGTTTCATTTACTTCTTTGTTTTATCTTACAATATATCTGAAATTATTCCAAAATTAAAGCACCCCTATTACTACTACTAATAAAACTACAAAGTGAACTTGAACATTTCTTACAGTTCTTCTTGCTCTTGGCATACAGCTTATAAAGGAAATACAACCAGAGAACCGTGTCAGAGATATCTGAAAATTTTTTTTCCTCGATCTGCCTATGCTATTAATTTGCTATGAAGTTAGTTTCCTTTAGCCTGATCTGTTTTTAATTTTAAAGCTTGCCTTTTTAATTTTTGATTTAATTTTATTTTGTAGATATGTAAACTTTTTATTATTTAAAGCCAAAGTTATGTAAAAAGCTATATTCAGAGAAGCCTCTTTTCCATTCCTACTCTTCCTTTACTTTCCCCATCTCATCCCCTATGGGCAACCTTATTAATTATTAATTTCTAGTCTATCTTTCCAATGTTTCTTTTTGTAAAAATAAACAAGTGCATATATGTGTGCAATCTGTGCATGTATGTATGTATACATTCTCATTTCTTTGTTTTTCTTTTACAAAAGGTAATATCCCATATACACTGTTCTGCACCTTTATTTTTTCCAGTTGACAGTGTGCCCTGCAATCACTGCTTGTTAGCACGTGGAGGTCTTCCTCACTCTTTTCCACACATGCATAGCACACCAGGGATGCATGGACGGTGGTGTCCTCAGTGGATCCTAGTGATTACCTCTGGGAAGGGGTTGGGAGGATGCAGGAAGGCCACAGGAGTGGTGAAAAACTTCTATAGTTTATTCTATATAATTATTAATTGCTCAGTGTTTTATAATAAAAAATTAATGCATTGCTTTTACAAAAAATAGACTTTATTTTTAGAGCAGTTCTAGGTTCACAGCAGAATTGAGCAGAAGGTACAGAGATTTCCCATATACCCACTGCTCCCACAAATGCCCAACCTCTCCCCCTCTCAACATCCCCCCCAGAGTGATACAGTTGTTACAATTGATGAACCTACACTGACACATCACTATCACCCAAAGTCTGTAGTTTACACTGGGGTTCACTCTTGGTGCATTGTTTTTCTAATTAAAAGAATTTCAAGTGGTGAGGATCATGGTGAGGTGTACACCAGGGACAAGTCACAAGAGCTAGTTCGAAGGGCCTCCCCTTCAAATTTGAAACAGCTGGACAAATTTGAAACAGCTTGAGCATCAAAAAGAACAATGACTGTAATTTACTATAAAACATGGAATAAACAAAGACCCATGAGTCCATAGTAATAATTTTTAAAAGAGAGGGACAAAAGAAAAAAATTGATTGCTGCCATCAGAGATACTATATCAAGTCCTTATTCTGAAAATTGATAATTAAAGGACAAAAAGGATATCTGCCCTGCTTTTTTGTGTGTGTAGGAACTTTTGTTCATCCCGAGTTGATTAGTGGAAGCTCTTCTTTACCAATAAATGCCAGCTTATAAACACAGAAGGGATAAGAGACTTAGAAAAGTGCCATATTTTAATCTCCAATGTAATAACCAATTAAGGTAACAATTATTCTTGGACAGTGTCTTAGTCTGTTTGGGTTGCTGGAATAAAGTACCAGAGATTGGGTGGCTTATAAACAACAGAAATTTATTTCTCATAGTTCTAAGGTCTGGAAAATCCACGATCATGTTGCTGGCAGATTCAGTGTCTGGTGAGGGCCTCCTTTCTAATCCATAATTGGCACCTTCTTGCTGTGTGTTCACATGATGGAAGGGGCAAGGCAGCTCTCTGGGGCCTCTTTTATAAGAGCACTAATCTCATTCATGAGGACTCCATCCTCGTGACCTAATCACCTCCTCATTCAATCACATTGGGAATTAGGTTTCAACATCTGAATTTTGAGGGGACACAAACATTTAGACCACATCAGAGGCTAAAACTATTAAGTGAAAGGCTGTTGGAGAATACATATTCACACTGTGCCAAAGTATCAATAGATTACAAAGAGAAAATGTGCTTTTATAATGTGGAAATATGGTAGTCACTAACTTAATTGATTAAATATAGCATCCCTTACCATGTAACAATCTAACACTGTGTGTCTCCTAAACAGATGCAAGATGAATGATACACCATTACCCAGGATGCCAAAAATATCTAACTTAGATACAATCAAGCTTTTGGATAAAATTTGAATCTAAAAGAAATCCGGGGAGGTAGAAGAGCAAGTCAAGTGAATCATAAAGAAGCAATCAGATCAATCCTGAACATGAGACATTCTATAAGATGACTAGCCTAGTCTCTTCAAAATCAATTCCATGTGGAAAAAGTAGGGGATTATTCTAGGTTAAAATAGGCTAAATAGACATAGCCATTGTAATGCACGAAATTTGATTGAATGCTAGTTGTTTGTTAAAAAACAGCTATA
The DNA here is from genome assembly GCF_027409185.1 of Cynocephalus volans. Classification (NCBI taxonomy): domain Eukaryota; kingdom Metazoa; phylum Chordata; class Mammalia; order Dermoptera; family Cynocephalidae; genus Cynocephalus; species Cynocephalus volans. The sequence goes on from NC_084470.1 coordinate 53,343,683, forward strand.
AAGGACATTTTGGGGACAACTGGGGAAATTTAAATTTGGGTTGAACGTTGGGTGATGTTAGGGGTTGATGTTAATTATCTTAGGAGTTACAGGGCATTGTGTTTATATAGCAAAATATCCTTATTCTTAGGAGATGCGTGCTGAAATAATTAGGGGCGATGTATTATGATAGCTGCAATTTATTTTCAGCAAAACAAAAAAACATACACATAGAGAAAAAGCAAATACAGGAAATAGTAACAGCAGTTCAATCTAAGTAGTGGGTATAGGAGTATTTACAGTATTATTCTTTCAACTTTTCTATATATTTGAATTTTTTTTGTCCGAAAAAGTTGGGAAATACAGTTGTACAAGTCAAGCATCAATCCCACATTTTCAGTAGGAATTTTACTGCAGGGGATCTAGACAGCCCGAGTTGCTGAGGGGAGGCGATACGTCACAAAAGAATGTGAGCTATCTGATGCAGAAGGAATGGCAGGTGGAAAAATATCATTGCGCCAGCACCATGAAAGCAGTTGAGTCAGGTAAGGATTATCCCTTGTTGTTACAATCGTCAGATGAACGGTTGATGGGAACTAAATATTCATGTAGCGCTATAGGAATGTCACACGGATCATTTCTAGAAGGGCATTCGGACCAGCATCACCCTCCCCCAAGAGTGAAACTGAGGCCCACTCAGGAAGGCATAGGAAAACAGCCCACCACGGTGTGGTGACCTCGCATGACCCACACAGGCAAAGGCTTGAGTTGCAGCTAACATGAGTCTCGGCAGAACGCCTTATGATCCTGCCGGAACACAGAGGCTGGGAGGCTGGCAAAGAGCGGTGGTACGGCCATCTCCCACTCGCCTTCCTCTCTTCCCTGGGAGGCAGTCAGGACAGAGTTTCCTGTTGCTTCCCAGGTTCTGAGAGGAATGGGGCCTTCAGCTCCAACCCTGCTGTTCCTGCCTCAGAATATCGTGCAAAACACAGCTCTGGCTAGCTGCAGTCTACACCCGTTCTCAGCGGCGGGGTGTCCTACAGCTTGCATTGCAGTCATCTGAACCCGTTGCTTCAGTGTCCTCTTTTTGGTGTGTGGGACAAGAATCACGGTGAACTGGCACCTCTGGTGTACTTTCTTTCACTGTCTAGGTAAGTAATAAACTGTCTAAATCTGAAAGTGGCTTGTTTTGTCTTTACTGATCACCCCAGCCAGACTTGGCCTGGCCTTGCCTCCTATGTGAGAGCTTGACAAAACGTCATCTGGACATTATGTCCTCCCAAAGCAGTGCACTGTGAAGCACACAGAGTACTCTAGCCAAAAAAAATGTCATACAAAAGGAGACGTGATAAATTAAAAGAGATTTAAGGACATAACCAGATGCGATATCAGGTTCTTGATTTGAAATTGGTTTGGATAAATCAGCAGTAAAGGGTAATTTTTTGTCTGTTGGAGAAATTTGAATATGGTTTGAGTATTAGATAAAATAAAAATTTACCCAAATATAAGATTGGAAGCAAGTGGCTTACAAAACTGCACAGTATGACCTTATTTTGGTTTAAAAATGTGCATACGATAAGATCTCAAACGGTGTATCAGTCGTTGATTACCACAATAATACTGTGTAACAAAATAACCCCCCAAACTTCAGTGGCATGCAATAATAAACATTTATTTCTTTCTCTCCCATCTGCAGACTCTTTGGGGTTATCTAGGTTGGCCTTGGCTAGGCTGCAGTCTGAGCCCAGGTCTACTCCATGTGTCTCTCGTCCTCTTGGACCAACCCCAACCTGAGGCATGTCCTTCCCTTGGTGAGAGGCAAGAGTGCAAACTGGCAAGCCCAGCCGTGTGAGAACACTTCAAACCTCTGACTGCATCATATTTGCTAACATCCCATTGGCCAAAGCAAGTCACATAGCCAGGTCCAAAGTCAAGAGCAGGGTAGTTTAGTCCACCCACCTATAAGGCAGCGACAAGGTGTGGAAAGTATTATATAATACTACCACAGGGGATTGAAAAATTGGGACAAATAATTTAATACCACAAAGGATATGCTCTAGACCAAAGTTACAACAGTAAATCTTAAGTATAGAAATGTCGTCTTAATTTTTAAAATATTTACTTATTGGCATTTTCTAATCTCCTACAGTAAATATATACTGTCTACTGAAATAATGGAAAGTTAATTTAAAAATTAATAAACAGCTACTCAGAAGTCCCACCCTATCCCGCCAATCCCTCTATCCCCAATTCCATATCAGCTGGGAAGATTCTGTTTAATTAAACATACCCACTTTTTTGGAGGCTGCTCTGTTCTGGGTACTGAGGGTCTGGGGGTGGGGGAAGTATCATGGAAGGAATAGGGGAAGGAGACTTCTCTCTCCCCAAGCCACTAGATAAAAGGCCCTGTTTGTCCATACTGGGAGGGTGATGGGAAGAGGGATGCCACATCCCAGGAGGTCTGTCCATGAGGCTTGTCGCAGGACCTCCAGGAAGTGCTTCTGAGCTGGGGTCCCTCATCTGTTTCTCCCACTTGTCAACAACTTGACCTGACCCTTTTAGAATCTACCTTGCAATGCTCCAGACCTGGAAGCCACTGCCCATTGCCAGGACTTGGGGAGCAGAGCAGTGAGCTCTGAATCGGCCTGAGGAGGGGAGGATGTGTGGGCAGCAGGCAGAAGCTCTGCTGTTGCTGCACTGGGTCTCTCTCCCAAGCCCACCTTGCATGTGATGACTTGTTCACGCTGTTCCTGCTGCCTGTGATCCTGCTTCCCCTTCCTCTCTAACACCTTCACGCAGCATGACTCCAATGTCACTTTCCAGGCAGGATGGTCTCTAATCCCCCTCATGCCAAACTGGTGCTCTCCCTTCTCTGCTCTCTTCCCTGTCCTCAGCCTTGGTCCCCAGTGAGCTTTGTTCATGCCCATCCCAGCATCCAGAGACTGACTAATTTGAGAGTTACTGGTGTATGTGTCAGTCTTTCCCATGAGACTTGGACCACACCTCTGATCTTCCTGTCTCTACTTTCTGGTGCAAGGCCATGTTTACAGTAGGTGCTTAATAATTATTTCCTAAGTGAACAAGTGAACAGACAGCAACAGGTTGTGCATGATTTGCATGTGGATATGATGGTCTGGAGGCCTTAGGCTCGTGTCATGGGGATCAGCCCCTTCTAGCTAGCAATTCTCTCTCAGAAACAATCAGTACTTCTCTAAGCCCAAGGCTGAAGCCCTGGCTGCCTCAGTGACCCTATAAGGTGCCCCTCTCACACACCCCCGGGAACAGCCAGCTGCCCACTGACCTCCTACCAGGACCCCTAATCTTCCAACAAAAGTTGAGTATGCTAAGGGCAATCTTGCTCCCAAGGACTGCAATAACAACATATGTAAATCCCCAATATGACACATGGGCCCCCTCCCCCATGAAGCAAATGCTCAAATCAACAAGCATTTATTAAGTACCCACTGAATGCCAGGTGGATGGAACTCACATAGCTCCTGTCCCAAGGAAGCTTGGGGAAGCAGTGAGTGGAGGCAGATATAAAAAAATTTCAATACAGTAAAGTAGAGGTCATCAGAGGATGGCCTCTTAGCTCAATCAAGACTGGGCAGCAGCTTTGAGTCTGGAACAGGGCATAAGAAATGGCCAAGCAAAGGAGGGCAAGCATGTTTCCAGCAGAGGTGACAGTATGCACATAGGCAAAGGTTGGGACACCTGTGTTTGGGGAGGAGGGAGCTAAGCTGTCCAGTATTTCTACTGAACAAAGGGCCCACAGGAAGCCCTGCTTTACCAAGGCAGGATATGAGGGGCCACTGGTCACAGCATGTGGAGCTCCTCTGAATGCCTTCTGGGGTGTGCAACCTGTTCTGTCCTCGGCTCTGCCATGCACAGCGCACAGGACTGGTGATCTACAACACTACCTTTCTCTGATTTAAAAAAAAAAATTATTACATAAGTAACACATGTTATTGTATAACATTTGGAAATGCAAAAAGAAAAAAAGGAAAAGCCATAAAAGTCACCTACAGTCCCCCAGGTGAGTTAACAGCTCTCGCTAAGAGCCAGGCATGTGGCATTTCACAGTTCTCACAAGAACCTGAAGAGGTAGGTACTCTTATTATTTCCGTTTACTAGATAGGGACTGTGAGGCATGGGAAAGATAAACAATTTGCACGGGGTCACTCATTAGCAAAGGAGAGAGCTCACATTCCAACACAGGCAGTCTGGATTCTAGAACCCTCTTTCTTGACTGCTACAGATTGAGCATCTCTAATCTGAAAATCTGAAATCTGAAATGCACCAAAATCTGAAACTTTTTGAGCAATGACATGATGCTCAAAGGAAACACTCGCAGCATTTTGGATTTCAGATTTTGGATTAGGGGTGTTCACCTGGGTAAGTATTTACAAACATTCCCAAATTCAAAAATCCAAAACCTGAAACTCTTCTGGTCCCAAGCATTTTGGATGAAGGATACAGCAACATTTGTTGGACTCAGTACAAACGACTACTACTAAGTCGTTTGGACCCAACTACTTAATGAAAGAAACTGTCAGATTTTTATGAGGGGGGTGGGGAAGTGTCTGGGGGCTCCATGAAATGATTTCTGAGATACTAAATGTTCTTTGAACTGAGAAATTTTGGGAACCTCCAGCTTATGGAATTCTGTGCAGGTATACACTACCTTCGTTTTACAAAAATGTACTCACAATGTGTACGCAATTTTATAACCTGCTGTTTTCTTTTCACAATTTTGAGAATATCTTTGCATGTAATTAAATGATTTCTTTTTATTTAGCTAAAATAAATAAAAAGATAGATATTGTTAGATATTTTTTTCAGATCTCTCTCTTTATCAATAATACTGTGTGTACATCTTTGTAAATAAGGGCACCACACTGCTCCACCAAAAGGTGTGTATGTGGTTAAGACTTTCAACATGTACCCAAATTGCTTTCTAGAAAGGTCTTCTTTAACTGCATTTCAACCAATTGCATCTAAATAGCAGATTCACTGTATATTCACCCATCCTGTATATTATCAGTTTAAAGATACTTGCCGTTTAACAGATTAAAAATGCTTTCTTGTTATGGTTTTAATGTATTTCCTCTGATGCTAATGAATTTAGAACTTTTTCATTTGTTTATTGGCCCTTTGTGGTTCTTTTGTGAATTACCTATTCACATTCTTTGCTCATTTTTCACTTGGAATGCTCATCTATTTCTTATTGATTTGTAAAGCCTCCATGCAATTTTAATGAAAAGTTTACATCCCCAATGCAGCTGTCAGAAATGCTGATGGCTGCAGTTCTCTGCAGATCTAATTGTTTTAATAAATTTCACTAATGACTCAGAGGCTAATGAAGGTGTAGATCTGATTGATGGAGCTTATAAAAGCTTTGTAATTAGAAGTTTCCTCTCCCTATCAAAAGAACCAACTATATTTATCAGCTCAACTTCCTATTTTTTTTCTATTTTGAAAAATACATTTAAATATATCCCTCTGGTCTTGCCAGGGTGGTGGGGAGGACATTAGAGCCATGTCTGGTTCTTATGTAACTCTCCAATTAATTTGGGGTCCTATTTCCTCTTTTAGTCTTCATATTTTGTCTTTAAAATGGAAGCTTCAGATCTCTTTGGTTTCTTTCTGCCTCGGCTGCCTCTGGAACCAAGAGTGAGAATGTCACCTAGCAACCAGGGCTCTGCTTATAGAAACAGAAGCCAAGAGAGGAAAATCACCAGTTGGAATAAAAGTTTTGTCTTTGAACTAGAGAGCAGCCAAACGCACAGCGCCTAATGAGACGCAATAGCCATGGCTGTCCTCCCACAGGAACCCCAGGCTCTCAGGGGCCCAGGTACAGAGCTAGGGTAGGGGGACAGCTTCAGGGGCACACTTTGGAAGCTTTGCTCCCCATTCTGAAGGGTCATGAGAAGCTGCGTGCTTTCAACTTAGGCCCAGAAAGGAGGCCCGAGCTCCCCTACCCCTCGATCCCTGGGCGATCTGATCTCTGGTGCTTCCCATCAGTCAGTCTGGGGGCCAGAAGGCTCAAGCCTTCACTCAAGCATTGGGTGTGCAGGCTGCTCCCTGGGAGTTCAGTTTTATCACCTAGGTCTGAGCAGGAATGTGCAAACCATGCGAGGGATTCCCATACTATGAGGGGGACGTGGCATTAATACCTCCAGGGTGTTCTGCACCCATCAGTCAGAAAGGAACGGGGAGACAGAAGAGGGGAAAAGCTGGAGCCACTAAGTTTCTGAGGAGAGGAGGGGGCTCTGGCTGGCTGGCCTCAAGTAGTGTAATCCCCCTGTCCCTGTTTAGTAGTTACAGCATCTTTCCTTAAAACAATCCCCGACACACACACACACACACACACACACACACACACACACACCATGGACTCCCTTATTTTCCCTCCATGGGACTTGCTCTGGCCAATGGAATATTGCCAAGCATGACAGGAGCAGGGAAATGTTCTTCTGTGGCTTGACTTGCTCTTCTGCTCTCTGTTATGAAAAGACAAGCCCCATGCAGCCACTGGTCCAGGGAAAATAAAGACCTGTATTACAGACCTAAACTTAGCTGTAGCCTGAGGTACAGCAGTTCCAACCAATGCCCAGGCCCACAGGAAAAATGAAATGTTTGTTACTGCAAGCCACTGAGATTTGGGGACTGTTTGTTAAGCAGCTTTATCACAGCAGTGCCTGACTAGCACACTGTTCATTACCCCCTACCGCTATTTCCTTCTAGATGTCCTGGTACTTATATTTTCTGATGCCTGGTTGGTCAGCTTTTCCTTCAAGTCTGTGGGCTTCATCATATCCTTATAATAAATTCCTCTTTTTGCAAAAGTTAGTTGAAATCAATTTCTGAGCACAGGCCAACCTGGCCTCATCAACTGTAGCAGAAAAGACCAAGTGAATTTTAGGTGCTGGCTGTTTCATTTGGATGTTTTCCAATAATATTTGGTCTGTGGCTAACCTCAGAGGCAACTTTGTCCTCGCACAGGGTAAATGAAAGGATGGCCATGCCCCATCTCAGATCAAAGGAAACATATGATTGGCCAAAAATATATTTCTATTATGTGCTTATTCTGGCCTGAGATTCTAGAAGAGATGAACAGAGTGTCTACCACATCGCCTCAGCTCCTCATGCTGAATGCAGAAGCTTCCTCATATGATCTGAACCGTTTTCAGCCTTTTCCCCCTCTCCCTTTCTCTTCAGGTAGGCTCTGCTGCATTCAACTGAAACAGCTTGTGTTCTGAACAGGTTCCCCAGGTCCCTCCGCGGGGACTTTGCACACATTTGCTTTGGCTTGAGCATCCTCTCTCCAACTCACCTCCAACTGCTGAGTCCTGTGCACCTTTCAAACATCACCTCCTCTCGGAAGCCCTTCCTGGTCTCTGCTGCCATTTCCCTCTCACCCCGGCAGCACTAGAAGTAGTTGCCCCCAGTCTGGATGGTGCTTATCTTACTCCACAGAGCTGCTGTGGTTTCTTCTCTTACTAGAGGGGAACTCACGCAGGGGAGGCAGAGAGAGCCCAAGTCCTTTCCAATCACACTCATCCCTGTTAACCACTCTCCAGTGGCATTTCCTGACACTTGGAGTCAAGGTCCCTGTATTGTCTACTTTTGGATCCATGGTGCCAAGCTCAGGGCCTGAAACAAAGGTGTGCTCTAAAGTATTGTTGGTTATTTCAATGCAGGAATGAACAAATGTTCATCTCTTCTAAAATCTCGGGCCAGAATAAGTACACAGTAGAAATACATTTTTGGCCAATTGTGTGTTTCCTTTGATCTGAGATGGGATATGATCGTCATTTTATTTACCTCGTCCAAGGGTGACATTGGGTCTGAGGTCAGCCGTAGACCAAATATTATTGGAAAACATCCAGATGAAGGAGTCAACACTTAAAATTCACTTGGTCCTTCCTGCTACAGTTGATGGGACAATCTGAAATCACTCCAGGTGACGAGGAAAGTGGTGCCCTCCAGGCTCTCCTCCCAGGGTCTGCACACATACGTGCATACCCCCACCCACCATGCTAGGGCTGAAGCTAAAGAGCTTGTACTAAGTTCTGGGTAAGGGTATGTGCTCATAGATTAACTATGTGTAACCCATGAAACTGAGATTCAGTGTGGGGAATCAAGAAGCCAAAATTCATGCAGACAATAAAGGGAAGGTTGAGAATTAGAAGCTAGACTTCCAGATTGTTAGTTCTCTATTCCTTACAAGGAAGAGAAAGTTTCTCGGCAAAGCAGACTAGAGTGCCTCCACGCTGGGTTTTTCCACTGGTTCTTCCTACACAGCCTGCTGATGGGGAGGGCATCACCATTCCAGAGCCAGCCTCCACAGCCACAGAGGCTGCTACTCTATGCCCAGGAGAATTCTTGAAATAATAGCACTGCCTGCCTTGCTGGGCTGGAGCCAGCTGTCTGAGCACAACTGTTCTTGAATTACAACTCCCTGCTCTTCACTTATGGTGATAATTGGTGTCACATTAAGTGGTCAGCCATGTCCACTTCTGTCCTGGTAGCTGGAGCTTGATCAGAAAGGGGAGAGACCCAGGGTGGAAGGAACCAGGTGAGTCTCATGTGATGGGACAGGCAAGACTTCTGGAACCAGAAAAGTTCAAATCCTGGCTCTGCCACTTGCTGGGCCTGTGGCCTCCCTTTTCTCATTTGTAAAGTGGGAGTGGTCTCAGCACCCACCTCAGAGAGGTGACATGTGAGGGAAACACTGTGTCTGACACACAGAGGTGCTTAGTGAATATTATTTTGCTATATAAAAAGGAAAGAGGGCTGTCTTAGTCTGGGCTCCCCCAGAAGCAGACCCTGAGACAGAGTTGAATGTGAGGGATTGATTTGAGAGGTGACTCTAGGAAACACCAGTATGGGGGGCAGGGGGTGTGAGTCAGGGGAGGGAAGGCAGTGGTACCCCTGTGAGCCGTTGCAGTTCAGTCCCCCCGGACACCTCTGGGAGATGGCGTGGGGCACTCCTCAGAGTTGTCCCCCCAGCACAGGGTGAGGAAGTTGGGGTATTTATCCACCTCAAACCCTGCCCACCACTGGTGACGTTGCAGGGGGCAGGGCTTGCCTTCCCAGCCTAGCTTGCTCCTTGCCCCAGCTCAGTGGAGAAAGCCTTGCTGAGGCAGCAAGCTGCAGCTGCTGGGGATCAGTCATCAGGTGTTCACATGCATGGGAATGGTGGTGATGGTTGGGGTGGGGGGGACCCACAGCATCTGTTACAAGGGCCCAAAGTTCATCAGGAGAAGCCAGATCTGCAGAGCTTGGGCTAGAAGGAGGTTACAAAACCTTAAAGTCGGGAACTGGCACAGGCAGCCCTGGGAGGTGGGGAGTAAGTCAAGGATGAGGTGAGAGTCCTAGATGTTTGTCATCAGCTGTCCTGGAAACCCCAAGCCCTAGTGTAGGGAAAGTAAAGATAAATGGTCAGGATCCCTCAAGGGGTTCGGAATCTTGCTGAGCATTTGATGGAAATGATAACTGTGCATATGTGCCCAGGTGTTCCTTGGCTATTGTCTGTGGATGGGCGTGGGCACCCAGGTGTTCCTGGGTTGTCTGACTTGTGCCCAGGTGTTTCTGGGTTATTGGACTTAAGTATAAAGGACTAACGGCTCTGATACACAGTGCCCTCAGGATGCCCTGGGAGGCCACTAGGGAGGCTGCTGCTAGCTACCTGAGCTTGCATCTGAATAAAGCCTGTTAATTTTTATCCATGGCTCCCAGGATCTTTTTCCTATTACCTAGCTCGTGGACCTGCAGGTGAGGGGTTTGTGACTCAGACTATACAACAGGTTTGAAAGGTCTGAGCCCTAGCAATACACCTGTGTTCCTGGATGCTGGCACATTGTGTGGCAGATCAGCTTGCTGTCTCTTGGGATGACTTGGGGCAGCTCGTGACTGTGTTGAGAGACTTTCTCACCTTTTCCAAACACAAGGGTCCCTGTTCCACACACATATCCTTACCCAGCACTTAAAACAAGCTCTTTAGCTTCAGCCCTAGTGTGAGGTGGGGGAGGGTGTATGAAGGTCCTGGGAGGAAAGCCTTGAGGACATCCATTCCTTGTCACCTGCAGTGATTTCAGATTGGTGTGAGCTGAATAGCACACTAAGAGATGGGCAACCTGGAAGGAATGGACAACAGGGATCAGGAGTTCTGCGCATGAGAAAGGGGCTAAATTCTGGGGGAATCCTCCCAAGGCACAGCCACTCATACAGGCCAGTGGATAGAAGCTTTCTGAGATGCTTTAAGTTGTATAAGTTAAGTGTGGGGAATTCCTGCTGGGTCCGGATTTGGATGAATTACTTAAGTTTCCTGAACGCTTTGCAGATAAAACTACCAAACAATGCTAGGCTTTGTGACTTCCAAATGGAAGTATAATGAAACAAGACAGTAACACCAAAGTGCCTCATCCTCCTCATGGAAAAATTACCCAGGAAAAGAACTTTTAGAAGCTGAGTTCCCATTAGAGCTTTCCTTGGGGTGCATGTACAGTACTGATAATAATAATCATTATCATAATGATAATTCTCATTATCACTATTTTAGCAAGTACTATCTCTTGAGTACCTCCCATCTGAGGGTTATCTTGCTTTTCATATCATACTGCATTGAAACCTCACAGGAATTCACATGTGAGGAAACAAAGGCATTGAAAAATTAATTGATTTGCTCAGGGTTGCACAGCAGGTAAAAGGTAGAGCTGGGATTAAGCACCAGATTGTTCAGGTTTCAAAGCCCACCCTTCAAATTATTCACTCCATGTGCTGGGTGATACATTTCAAACTGATTTCCTTTTAGTGGTAAAATGTTATTCTTGTACGTATTGAGTTCATTTCTTGACCTCTTCATCTACGCTTCATTGTAGTCAGAATTTTCAGTCGCCCACAGCAGCACATCAAATCCATACTTCTGACTCAGTTTCTGGATTCGGTGATGGTTCCATGCCAACCACCTGTCAAGGCTGCAAATTTATAGACCAGATTTAGTAGGCAGATTTTCTTAGAATGACCTATGTGGTATTTAAAATTAATTTGGGAAATCAAAATCAGAATTTCCAGCTCTTTTTGAAAAATCACAGGATCAATAACACCGATGGTGGCTCCCTGTTCAATTCACCAGAGTCCCCACCTTGTCCCTATTGCATCCTGCCACTGGTGCATAGGACAGGAGACAGGTAGCCTCACACTTTGTATCATTTTGTTTTTTCTCTAATTCCTTTCCCCCTCAATTATTTTCTTTCCTTCCTGGCCTCTGTAGATACTCGAGTTTTGGGCACTTGAAAATCGCTTCCCCCCATGCAGTTCTTTAGATATACCAGCAACCGTCCTGAGTTTTATTCTGTCCTCTCTCCTGTGCTCTTATCCTGCTGAATGGCACAAAGACACCAACTCAATTTCAGACAGATCTTTTTAAAATTGTAGATCTAACACTTGTTATTGTGACCTCGGGCAACTTCCTCAGCTTCTCCAGCCTCAGCTTCCTCACATGGAAGATAAGTACAGGTCATTTTACCTAAAGACAGTTAGTCAAAAGCCAAGCCAAAGGCAAGTTTGCCCCAAACACTGAGAGCCAATCTGCCCAATGAGCAATTCACCAAATCATTTGATTCTTTTAAGTCTTCTGTTTCCACTGGCCAGTTTTGATCTTGTCTCCGTAGCAGGATTTGTATGAAATGTTCAATTTGTGTCTGCCCTAGCTCTCTGCTGCTGCAGCTGGAGACTGGAGCATCAAGCGGGGGTAGGTTAAGGGGAAAAGACAGGGGAGACAGGGGACTAAAGAGAGGCAGGCTGGGGGGCGAGGCTGCATAATGAGAGCACATTCATGAGAATAGAAAGATTTGTACACATCTGTTATCTTTAGGAACAAGAAAATAAGAATGAAGCATACGCTCATAAGAATTCTCCATATTAAAGAATATACTACACTTTTTTCTATCCTTCCGCCTCCCTCTCTTCGTCCTCAGGCTCCAGTGGCAGCAGCAGGAAGCAGAAGCAAGGACATTTAATGTTCTTTTTGTGTGTATGTGTGTGTACTATCCTTTATTTATTTTTTTACTTCATTTATTTTATATTTCTCTTTTTTTAAAGTTAATTTTTTTAAATTGAAACATAGTTGATTGTACATATCTGTGGATATACAGCAATGAATATCAGTACTTGTGTGCAATACCTGATGCTCAAATCAGGATTAAATGTTCTTCTAAAATGCTGTTGTAAAGACAATAAAAACTGCTCAATTAAAACTAAATAAACAAAACAAGTAAATGTATCAAATTCGCTATTCAGACAGTTGGGAAATATACTCGCACTTTCCTCAAAGAATGGGTGAAAGGACATTATGAGTGAATGATTTGGAGGTGGGCAGAGCAGCAGTGACAATCACTACTGTGCTACTCAGAATGCTGCCGCCACCTGGCCTGTCACCCAAATCTGCTATCTGAGTCAACTTTAACCCCCCCCCCCCACTCCCAAATGCATCAAAACTGAGATTCTACCCACATGAGGGTGACTAAAAGAGACCCCCAAGAGTGTGGAAAGGAAGGAGTTAAGAATGTCCTGAGAGTCAAGCCACGAAATCAGCTCATGATGGAATTTGCAAAAGTGCAATGGCCCAAGAACAAGCCCCGGGCCTGCAAGGAGTCAGCTCTGCGTGGGGAGAGTGGCTGCATGGATGGAAGCTGCCAGTCAGGGAAGCCTAGCAGCAGAGACAGAGGCACCCTCTGCCCTGGGAAGCCTGGAGTCATTTAAACTTCACATTATGCAGTAATAGCTCCACATTCCAAATTCATGTTTATCTGTGGGATAACTTGGCTTCCTGAGGAGCAACGTCTCCAGGGAGAAAATGTGCTCATCTGGCTGTTGCGGACCTCCAGGCTGCTTGAAATTAGTAAATTTTCTTTCTGATTTGTTCTCAGGTTGCTCACTGGTTATGCTTACTCAAATATCCAATCACTTCTGGGACTTAAAAGATTGAATTTCTGAGCTTACATGGCTGAGGGCCAGACCCTGACAAGTGACTCATGCTCCAAGGTCAATGTCTTCTAGAGGGAGCCTCTCTGTATGACCAGTACCTGGACCCTGTGATGGCTGTGGGCTCTTCCCACTAGCAGTTTCAACCATCTCAACAAGATGCCAGCCTGGAGCAGAAGGTAAGAAGCAGTACTGCTGAAAAGAGAATGGTTTGAGGTTCCCTGGGAGATACCAGCAAATTTGGTTCTTGATCAGGATTTAAGGCCTAATATTGTTGGAGAGGAACGGGTAAAGTTCCTTCCCATATTAGTCTTAAAATCTAATTGAGGAAAATTCTGTTGCCTAGACAATGGCATATTAAATTGTTCAGCAAAAGCAAGGATTTATTAAAAATTGTCCCTGATCTATAGAAGTAGGGCATATAATAAATCTCCCACAATTTTTAGCCATGTGAGGAATTCACATGTGAGGAAACAAAGGCATACATCATACTCAGAAATTGCATTAGGCATGTAAATGAGATGGGCAGAGGGCTGCAGGATCTTGAAGCAGTAGGATGATATTCCAGGGCAGTCTGGCCTCTGTGGTGACAAGTGAGTCTCCTGAGCATGTATCCAGGAGAAGGAAGGGGAAGGGGAATAGGGGGTGTGTTGAGCACACTGAAGACCTACTTTGTCTAGGCACTGGGCTGGTAACCTTGACTTACATCATCTCCTTTAACTCTCACTGTGTGCTTATGGGGTAGATCATTTACTGGGTTTGTTTAATCCCTACTATATTAAATTTCTTTGGGTGTCAAATGAGAGAAGCCCATCCTGGCTAGCTTAAACAAAAAGTGATATTTATTAGGCAAATATTGCTGTGTCCCACAGAGTAAAAAGGAAAAGCCAGCCCTGGGCTGGAAAAGGGCAGGAGCCATCAGCAGTCTGTGGACTTGGCAGCGAGTTTGCTAACTGCCTCTCTGGTGAACAGACATACTGTGACTCGGCTCCCCGGGGTCTACATCTCTCAGTTAAAGGACAGAGAATGTGATGGATGCAACCAAGATTGGGTTCTTCCCTGGATCTGTCAGGGATGGTCAAGGGGGTGGGGACATGTTGTGTAGACAAGGCCCATTAGGGCTCATCTGCACAGGATTAGGAGCTGTTCCCAGAGGTGCAGGACTTGACTAGCAGGAGGTGCCAGGATTGGTACAAAATCATCATCCCTGTCTCCTCTGGCTTCTCCCAGGCGTCTGTATTCCAGGGGCCTACAGTGTTCATCAGGGCACTCATTTAGGAGCAACAGAGAATGTGGCCTCTGAAATTCAGCAGTCTCAGAGGGTTGGCAGCCAGGTTTCCCTGCCTCTATGCATTCTGTTGCTGGCACTCTGCTTTCAGGGGGACATCCAGCTTGCCTGGAGTTTGTCTCCTTCTTGAAGCACTTATTAAAATCTATAGATGATCTCCAATCCCTGAGATACACTAACATTTTGCTGATCTGTCCCCAAGCGCTTCAACACTGGCCATGTGCTTCACGTCTGTCTCCTAGGACAAGAGGTAGTCTAGTGGACTGTTTTGCCCCTGCATGTAAAAGGCCCGCCAGCACCCCATGATGGAGTCAGGGACCCTCACTTCTTCCCCCTGACTTCAGCTCAGCTGGTTCCATGGGTTAAGGGGTGTTAGCCCATTCCTGAAACCCATTTCTGTATTAACAAGAACAAGAGCAGCTAACGTGCAGATTCGGTGCTCACTGTGCCAGGAACTATGCTAAATACTTTATAGGCATAATCTCACTTAATTCTCACAGCAACCTGATGAAAAGATACTCTTTTTCTATTTCTCCTCTCATTTGACAAGAAAACTAAAGTACATAAAGATGGCACAACTGGCCCCAAAATCGCACCTAGCAAATGGTAAAGCAGAATCTGAATCTAAACAACCTGAGTCCAGAGACTAAGTGTTTAATTTTTGTGCTATGCTTTTCTGGTTATGAGCAATAGAAAACAAAACAAAACAGAACAAAACTCTAGCTGGCTACTCCATTTATCTATTGCTGCGTAATTGGCCACCCTAAACTGAGTGTCTTGCACTAATAGCAATGATTTGTTTTGCTCACAGATCTGCAATATGGGCAGGGCTCAGCAGGTACAGCTTGTCCCTGATCCATGTGGCATCAACTGGGACAGCTAGATTAAGGCAGGAGGACCTACTTCCAAATGGCTCACACATATTGCTGGTAAGTTGGTGCTGGTTGTTGGCTTCCCTCCACATGGGCCTCTCTGTGGGCAGCGTGGGCTTCCTCTCAACATGGGGATTGTGTTCCGAGAGCAAGCACCGTGAGTAAGCTGCCAGTTTCTTGAGGCCTGGGCCTGGAAAATGGCACAATGTAGCTTCCACTGTTTCTAATAGTCATGCAACTACCAATTAACAGATTCAGTGCAGGGGCACAGATACTACCTCTTGAGGAGAGGAATATCAAAGAACGTGGGGGCCATACTTTTAATCTACCATACTAGCTCAGGCAAAGGGGAAGTTTATTGGAAGTATCCATGGTATCTCATGAATTCCAGAAGAAGGTCAGGAACAACAAAAAACCCAGATGCTTCAGCACTAGGAGTTATGTTCCTTTTCTCTAGAACTCTGCCATCAAAGATATTCTGTCCTACTGTCTTACAGCCTCTGTGCTTCTCATTGCAAAATCTCACATTCCTCAAAAAGGTAATCAGATTGGCTCACTCAGGTCATGTTATGAACTGAATCTTTGTGTCCTCCCAGAATTCATATTGAAATCTAATCCCCAAGTGGATGGTGTTAGGAGTTAGAGACTTTGGGTGGTAATTAAGGTTAGATTAGGTCATGAGGGTAGGGCCCTCATGATGGGATTAGTGCCCTTATAAAAAGAGGAGGAGACTTAAGATCTCTTTCTCTACTCTCCACCATGTGAGGACACAGCAAGAAGACGGTCATCTGCAAACCAGGAAGTGGGCCATCAATAGATACCACATCTGCCAACACCTTGATCTTGACCTTCCCAACCTCCTGAACTGTGAGAAATGGTGTATGTTTTTTAAGCCACCCAATCTGTGGTCATTTGTTGTAGCAGACTGAACTAAGATAGGTCAATTGTCCACCCTGGACACATCATCTATGGCCAGAACGCCCAAGCCTGCATTTCAGGTATCTTCTCTAAGAAGGACAATGTTTACTGCCCTGTTTTATGGATGAGTAAACTAAATTCTAGTTAGTATAAGTTATTTGCCCAAAGTCACATGACTGGTAAATTGTGAAGCCAGGATTTATGCTCATGATCTTTCTGCTTCCTGTAAAGAAGCATGGAGTAAATAAAATCTGGGAGCTAGGCAGCCCTTACATTTATGAAGTTCCTTTGGTGAAAGTGATTGGTGGTCAGCTGAACCATATTAAATAATAATTCCCCCTTCAATGTAAACTCAACCCATCTGTATTAAAATCAAAAGATCAGATTCAGTTCTCCTGCCATGTGATGCCCTGTGCTGCCTCAGGACTCTGCAGAATCCCCACCAAGAAGAGGACCCTTACCAGATGTGCCCCCTCAACACTGGACTTCCAGCCTCCAAAACGAAAAGTCCTGTGTACTAAGCAAACATGCCTGCTAAGCGAACAGCTGTTTCTTTACAGCTTCTCAAGAAACAGTGGCCGGGGCAGCAGGGCATCACATTGCTTCACATCTTTCCGTGTCCCACTTCCCTTTTCTTTCTCACCTTCATCTCACTGGGCTAGTAACTCCCCCAAAAGTATCAATATCTTAAAAAAACAAACAAAACAAAAGATCAATGTGTTCTCTGTAATCACATAGATGAGCATCCCACCCTCAGACTTCTGATTCAGTAGGTCTAGGGTTGGGCCCAAGAACAAGCTCCCAGGAAATGATGTATCACTTTGATAACCATTAGTCTAAAACAACAGATGTCTGCACTATAGGATTTCTCTTTTTTGGAGCTTCTGGCGTACATTGGTCAAAGATGACTGTTAGCAAATATTCACTCACCCCATCACATTTCTATGAGAGAAATGTACTTCCTTGCTCCACTGATGTTGGGCTAGGCCGTGTGACTTGTTTTGGCTTCATGGTTGGTGTTACTTCCCTGCTCCTCAAGTTTGTATTTGGCCATGTTATTAGTTTTGGCCCCTGGGATGTTAGCAGATGTGACATGAACAGAGGCAGCTTGAAATATACTTGTGTGGTTGGGCTTGCCTTCTTGTGCCTTTGCCGTGAGAAACACTTTCCAGGGTAGCTCAGCTGTCCTGGAAAAATAAAAAACTCAGTGCAGCAGATCTGGACCCAAATGAGCCCAGCTTGGATCAGATGACCTGCAGAAATGAGAGAGAAAATAAATGCTTACTATTGTAGGCTACTGAGGGCTAGAGTGGTCTGTTATGAAGAATTACTGTGGCAAGAGCTAATTGAAACAATGAACAGTGTTGAACTTCCCTGTTCATCAAACTATTCCTTGATCCCCTTCATGTTACAGATGCCTACTTCAAGGACTGGATGAAATCTTGAATTTATCTTTGCTAGATTTCAGTATTTCAATCTATATCAATTCATCGAAAGAAAGTTTTTCCCCCAAAAGGAATTAACTCAACCAAAAGATTATTTAAGAATTTTATTTAAAAATAATGAAGAAGGGTTAAGCTGGGCCATATTCTTTGCTGGCTGTGTAGAGTGATCAAAGTCAACTATTCTAAAAATGACATGATCCTGAACTGTGAGAGAAGCTGGAAAAAATGAAAGCCAACATTGAAATAACAGCACATCCGGAAGGAGCTGGGATTTACTGTTGAGATAATTGGAATGTTCTGGAAGGAAAATTTATTTGAAATAGCAAAAAATGACCCCAAAACATAAGTGTTCTGAAGGCCAAGTTACATGTGAAAGCATAAGCGATTTACTCACTTCTCTGCCAGGTCCCATCTCATTGGATGGAGATCATTGTAGAATATAAAATTCTATAGAAATAAACTTGCCTTTGCCCAAAGAAATAGTCATGAGAACTGTTATTTGCATTTGCCCTTCAAAACATTCCTGAAGGCTAAGTCCTGGTCGCTGACTTTCATCAGAATTCAAATGAATTACACTCTGACTTGTGCTTCTTATTCTAAAGCAAATAAAGCTAAAAACTGTAGCTTTCTGTGAGGGAAAGAAAACATCCTTGGGATCACACTGTATTCTAATATACACTTTAAAAGTTTTAGTGTTATTTGTGGCAAAACAGCATGCCAGTTATATTCTAGAGAGGAGAAGGAATAAGCATACAGATCCAACTTCAGAGGACACATGTGGACCACCTACTGTGTGCCAGGAATGCTCAATGTTGCATATATAAAGTCTTTTACTAAGAGCAATGACTAATATTTTATAGCCTGCTTCTGTGGATCAGGCTGTGCAATGTCCCAATGGCTGATTCATATCTCTCTTCCCTTGGTCAACTAAGTTTTAGAAATGTATCCCTTAATCACAAAATATACTAAATTAGCCCATAGCAGAAAATACAGAAGTTGTGTGTGAAGGGGTGGAGAGGAGGGGTGTAACCTTGACAAACAGTCTTTGTTCCAGGGAAGACAGAGTACTGACAAATCATTTACTAGGCTTTCACTCTATTTAAGATTGCATGTCATATTGATATTTAATTATTAAGAAAATTATTATCTCTATTATTGAGATATATTAACTAGCATTTATTGACTGTTGTGTGTACACTGGACACTACATCTCATTTAATTTTCATATAACCCCAATCGTTACATTAATTCCCCAATTTCCCTATTAGTTGCCTAGTTCATATAGATCAGGAAACTGTGGTGACCAACTTTCCAGGGGTCCTATAACTAGTAAGTCATAGGGCTGGAACTAGAACTCAAATCCACTGAACCCCAAAGGCCTTGCCCTAAACCACCTCCCTAAACTGCCTTCATTTTAGCTTAAAGGAATTTTTAATACATAAATGTTCAAGGACAAGCAGAAGAGATAATAACTTGACAGCATGTTGGAAGCGAGAGAACAGATGAATGCATGACAACTGACTTAGCAGACCCCAGAAAGTGGAACTTTGGCCAGCAGTAGAGCAGATGCAGTCTGAGTTGCCCTCAGAGCCCTCAGAGGGTTAGGAATGACTGGCAACAGTTGTGTCTGGGAGTGCAGGTAAAAGCGAGGCCTAAGAATCAGACCCCAACCCTCCTTTCCCACTCCTTATAGCTGGTGCCTGTCGCTTGCCACTCTAGTAGAAAACTGTCATTCTGTTATCTGGAGAGGTCAAAGCCAGGGGTTTCTAAACTGGCAACATCAGGCACAGTCTAGGGCAGGGCTAACATACTGAAAACAAGAGGTTTAAATAAACATTTACACACTTGGAAGCTAAGACCCAGCCTCCTCCTCAACCTTCTTCCCAAACTGGCTCCAGGAGGGAGGCAGACAGGCCTTCATATTCCAGGTAGGAGACTATAGGACCTTTCTCTGGGGGAGTATGAACAGCCTACGAGGGCAGACTTAAAGTCTTCACATTAGTGATGCTTGCAAGGAAACCCTATAGTAAAACCCACCATCTCCAAGAACAATCTGCTCACGGCCTTGGAGCTCCCCATCAGCTTCTTAGCATCCCACTCTTAGATATAAACCAACAGACAGGGACCAACAGACATCTGAGAAAAGACTGTAGACAAAATAGCTAGACAGAAAAAAGCAAATTTAAAAGAAAGAAATTCTGCTGTAAGAAGAGACCAACAAAAATCCATCATGAAAAAAACCAAACCATTACTGCATCTTCAAAACAAGTACAGGGTGCTGGGGAAAAAGGAAAATAACATTCAGAGGACAAACAAAGCCCTTAGAACTAAACGGCATGAAAATATAAATGAAAAATCAATGGAAGCCAAAGTCATGTGTTCGGATCCCTGTACTGGCCAACCACCCAAAAAAAAAAAAAAAAAAAAAGAAATCAATGGAAGATTTGAAAGAAGATGAGGAAATTACTCTAAAAGTAGACAAAAAGTAGACAAAAAAAAATAATAATAATAAGCCAAAGAGATAGAAAATGGAGAAAAACTGTTAAATGGATAAATTAATTACAAGTTCAAGATGCTTAAATAACAGGAATGCCAGAAAGAGAGAACAAAGAAATCAGAAAAGAAGAAATTATCTACAAAATAATCCAAGACAATTGCCCAGAAGTGAAGTACATAGGTTTCCAGATTGAAAGTGCCCATTACATTGGAGGATATAGATCCCACATTAAAGCATGTCATTGTGAAACTTCAAAAAGTTGGACACAATCCTACAATCTTCCTGAAAGAAAAGACAGGTCACATACAAAGACCAGAATGGCTCCAGACTAATCAACAACAATGTATCAATATTCTAAAGAAAAGTGATTTTGATCTAGAATTCTGCATCCATCTAAACTATCAACTAAGTGTCAGGTGGAATAAAGGCATTTCGGACATGCAGTTTCAAAAAACTTCAAAGGAGTCCAATGTACTCTTTCTAAGAAAGTTTGTGGAGGATGTGCTCCAATAAAACAGGGGGATAAACCAAGAAAGAAGTCAGTGTGGGCTCCAGGAAACAAAGAATCTAACCCCGGAGAGAGGCAAAAGTGATGGTGATAAAGGAAAATTCCAGAATGGCAGGTGTGCAGTAGGTGAAGAACCCAGCGAAGACTTAAGCAGTCAGAAGTCACTAGGAGGGAAATTTCTTCAAGAAGATGAACTGAAAGCAAACCTAATGTATCTGAACATCCTTGAGAGGAGAATCAGACATTGGAGAAAAGTTTGTGGTTAAGTGATGAGTACATAGGAAACTAACCAAGCAAACAAGCAAAATCAGACAATCATTCACTAAAGAGGAAAACATGCTGTTCTGGAAAGAGGAATAGTCATGGAGTACTCTACGGCTCAGCTGTAAAGAACATTTTTAGCCATGATGAATGCCAAAGCTTGAAAGAACCCAAATTAAAACTGTATTATACTGGAAGGAAGGGTGCATGTGTGTGGTGGGGGTGAGGAGCAAAAGACAACAGAACCTCCATCTTCCCAGCATAAGGCAACCCCCAGGTTTACACAAACCAGAGAGTAGGATAAGAGCATATTCTTCAGAGAATTGGAAGTAAATACCAAAAGCATCAGCTGAAGGAGTTGAATGTGTTTTGTTTTGTTTTGTTTTCTGAGAGGAAAGAGAAAGATGAAGGAGTGCTGATTTTCACAGCAAAACCTATTTTCTCTTTATGTTATGAGCTTATATAACTTGATGGAAAATTAATAATTAAAGGAAACAATTAGATTGCATTAACTTAAATGTTTTACACTGCAATAAGTACTTAACAAATTAACCTAATTAAATCAGGCCTCTCATAGAATTTGTACAGTCTTTTTTGTCTCTTTTCAAGTAAAGGATTCTCCTACTGCGGAAGAGAAACTATTATTCACTCAGTACCACGGAAGGCCCTCTGGGGTGATGGGGACCACAAATCCTACCCTCTTCACTTCCTAACTGTGTGGGTTTGGTTAAGTTACTGAAACTCTCTGAGCCTCAGTTTCCACATCTGTAAAATAGTAATACTAACATCTACCTGCTTTTGAAGGATTATAATATCAAGGATCTGTACAGTGCCCAACACACAGTAGGCACCTCCCGAATAGTAGATATTATAAAGCACTGATTAAGAAAACCAATATGATTGTACAAGGGTACTTCAAAAAGTTCATGGAAAAATTTGTGTTATCTTTTAATTCTATTTTCCACAAACTTTTTGAAGTATCCTCATATTTGTTTCCTATTGCTGCTGTAGTGATTTAACAAAACACAAATGTATTACGTTACAGTTCTGGACATCCGAAGTCTAAAATCAAGGTGTCAGCAGAGCTGGGTTCCTGGAGGCTGGAGGGGTGAAAATATTTCCTTGCTTTTTCCAGCTTCGAGGTGTTGAGTCATCCTGGTCTCTGCTTCCATCACCACATCTCTGACTCTCACTCCTGCCTCCCTCTTATAAGGACCCTTGTGATTACTTTGGGCTCAACAGGATGATCCAGAATAATCTCCCCATCGCAAGATCCTTAACTGAATCACATCTTTAAAGTCCCTTTTACTATGTAAGATCTCATAGTCACGGGTCTGGGGGACTAGGAGGTGGGCATCTTTGGGGGGCCATTATTCCACCTATCACAAGGATTAAGTACATTTTTGGAAGTAACAGGAAATTAGATAATTTTACCGTTCTCTTCCTTTTTAAAAATTCTCTTTAAAAAATTGAAGAATAAAATATGTTAATTTTGAGATTACTGTTAATTGTTTAGATATGATAATGGTTTTGTTTGTTTTTTAAGTCCTTACTGTTCAGAGACACATATTAAAATATTCACAAATGAACTGCTATGATGTCTTGGCGTTGCTTCAAAATAGCCTTGTGGTGAAGGAATGGGTAGGTGGTAGAAGAAATAAAATTGGCCACAAGTTGATAATAGAGGAAGCTGAACTATGGGTACATGGGGTTTAACTGCACTTTGTCTTTACATGTTTAAAGTTTCCCATAACAAAAAGATTTTAAAATTTTGCCTTTATATTTGCACCTTTTATTTCTCTGCTAACTTCCTCCACATCAGGCTTCCGTATCACTCCATTCCCATTTTACTTTACTTCTGTTCCATATTGTATTTCATCATTTCCTCATCTAGGGATAATAATAATAATAATAATGATATGCTGTGTAATATTCCATTCAATGTTCATAACAACGCAATGATTTATTATTATTTTGATCTATTATGATCCCCATTTTGCAGATGAGGGAAATGAGACTTAGTGAGTTTAAGAACCTTTAAACTCAAAGGTTTAAGGTCAGGAAATGGAGCTAGAATCCAAATACCTACTTCATAACATTGTAATGAGGGATTTGATGAGATAATGTATATAAACCATTAGCACAGACCTCACAGAAACAGAAAATTTCATGTATGTTCCTACTATGTAAAAGAGACGTAGCAGTTCCTACCAGTACAAAAGAGACAGAGAGCAATAGGAAATGTGCTGCTTCTCATGGTAAGAGCCTGACTTCCCAAGTGAAGGGAAAACCCAGATCTCGCCCAGATCGTCTCAAGGCTGTGGAGGGAGAGCCCCAGGTGGTGAAGCATCGCTCAGTCTCCACACACATCTTTTCTTGGTGTTTCTCCCCTTTCCCTTCTCTCCCTACTTCCATGGATTTCCTCTTAGATGTGTGAGGTGGGGATAAGGGGAACTTTCAAAAAGAGCAAAGGGGAAATGAGGAGAAAACATGCCAGGAACATGAAGCTTGCACAGCTTTCCAAGCTCAGCAGCTATGTCTCTGTAACTCAGCAACACTGATCACCTGCCTACCTGCCCTCCCTCCTAGGTCCTCCTGTCTCCAGTCAGGACGACCTCTCCCACCCAGCCCTGGCCCTCTGTCTTAATCACCACCTGTTTCAGCCTAAAGCCCCTACCCAGCTGATCATTAGGATTGATCTCACAGGGCCAGGGAGACCCCTCCCACTTATCAGCCGAGAGGTCTTCACCTCCCAGGCTCCAGTATAGCAATGTATGCTGCAACCACACAGTCGTCACTGCCTCTGAGAGAAGACCTTGAGGAGCAGAGTGATTCTCAATCACAGCCCCGTGTCTCCTTTCACCTCCTGTTCATTTATCACCCAGGAAGTGGGACCCCTTCTCAGGAGCTCACTTGTGAGAGTGAGTTGCCAGAAGGGGAGTCACATGCAGGAAACTATGTGTAGAATGAAATGCTTGATGGAAGTCACCCACCCATGCACACACTTGGCAAGTAAACAACTGTTTCTGAAGTCCCCACCCAGGGGTCAGATACTGTATCAGACACCTTCACAGCCTCCCAGTAATCATGTAAACCTGGATTTCATCCTGATCTTAAAAGTGAAAATGACAACAAACAAACAACAACAAAAACAAAGCTCTAAGAAGACAAGCAATTTGAGTGCGTGTTCCTGGCTGGTAAGTGGCAGCTCAGACACAGGACAGTCTGATGCCAGAGGAAGGGTCTGGGAGGCCCGGTAGCCGGCCTCAACCCACCCCGTCCGCTTACCAGGTTCTTGACTCTGCCACAGGAAAGAATTCAAGAGCAGAGTCACAGTGTAAAGTGAGAACAGGTAATGTAACCAATAAGAAATACAGGTTCCACAGAGTGTGTGGCCTAGCTCCAAAGACTGAGCAGGGCCCACACCAAGTTTAATTCAAGAGTAAGAAATACACACTTAAAGCTCAGTACAGAGTGCAGGCTGGCTCAAGAGTGAGCAGCCATTTGCTGAAAGTAAGTTTGATACGAAAGAAAGCATACACGCCTCAGTTGGTGAAGTGTGGGTTGGCCCCAGGAAAATGAGCAGCAACCTGCCTTCTGCTGGGATTCAGCTTTTACAGTTTCGCTATCTAATACATATTCATGCTATCTAATAGTCAATTAAGGGAGGTGGTTCCCTGTTATGTAACATAGTCTTGCACATGCTCAGTTGGTCTCTTTTTGGAGCATTTTCATTGGTCAAATTCTATCACATATACTGAGCATAGTCAAGAATATTCTGTGCTCTTTAGCACCTCTAGTGGAAGGGAACGTTATTCAAAGGACAGACTCCCTTACACTAAGCATGTTTGGCTACCAGGGTTATATAACCCTTCTCTACTGAGCACGCCCAGCCACTGGATTTGCATAAGCCAGCTGAGTTCTCCATTTCCCTGTGCTGGTGCCGAAAATAGGTCTAACTAGCAACTGTAACTTTCCTCCAGGAGAGGGTCTAGAGGAGGGGCCTGAAACCTTGAGGAGTGGCTTGAAACCCAGAGGTGTGTCCTGTAACTAGAGCTCAGGGAAACTGAGCACCTCCCATCTCAATTCTGTCAACCCAGATTTTGAGAAGCAATTCCTAGCTTGACACTAGGCGTGACTACTGGAGATCCAGTGACTGTATGATTTGAACTGCCCATTGTGAACTAGATGTTTTCTGAATGTCCAAGTTGTAAAGGTGGCTTTATGTGTGCAGAGCACACCATCAGCAAGTAAAAGTGACACATATAATATTGGGCTCAGTCAGGTCCTAAAGACACCAGTAATTTGCATAAACAGGTAACATATTTCCAAAGCACCTCTCTCTCCTCCCTTGGTCCTCACCTATGGCTTCATGGGGAGTTCTTTGCAACCAGTTGACTGTGGAAGAAAAAACTCAGCCCAGGTTCATGGATGAATCTACACAGGGTGCTGCGCCAATTAGATGTAGATGGTTATAGCATTACACAGAGGACAGTGGGAGAGAAATCCTCCCTATGGGCAGAACTTTAAACCATACAGTGGGTTGTTCATTTTGCCTGGAACTAAAGATGTTCAGAGGTAGAGAGCGATGCTGATTTATGGGAGGTGACCAAGGGTTTGGCTGGATGGTCAGGGATTTAGACGGGGAGATTGGTGAGCATGAGGTCTGGGGAAGGCTGCTCATTATAGGGTGTCCCCACCATGACCAGGCTCTCTAACACCAACGTGCTTCACACACACACACACCGACCGTGGGATGGTGGGATGAGACCTGGAGATGACACGTGTCCTGTGTGATCAGCAATGTGAGGACAAGGAATTCTGTGCCCAAGTTCTCTGGGCCCCTTTCAATGCATATCTGTTTTCTGCTGCTACTGTACTGTATGTACAGTCTATTAAACAGTCAAGTGGAGATGTAGAACAGATATGAATTTTTGTATGTGAATTTAAAGTTTGAGGGAAATATTGGGGGAGGAATATAGATGACTGTACTTCAAAAAGTTCATAGAAAGATTCATACTATCTTTTAATTTTATTTTTCCGTGAACTTCTTGAAGTACCCTCGTATATTTGGAAGTCACAAACGTACCGATATTATTCAGTTATGGGAGTAGATGAGAACAGAGAAGAGGTCTGAAGACCGAGCCTGGGTCTCTCCAACACTGACCAGGGGGAGGAGGGAACACCCACAACGGAGGTGAAGGAATAGTGACCAGTGAGACGGGAGAAGCACAGGAATGTGTGCTGCCCCAAGAGACAGTGAATGATCAACTACGGAGGGGGGAGTGATCGACTATGTCAAATGCTGCTGAGAGTTAAGAGGTAGACTGAGAACTGATCACAGGATTTGGCCATATGGAGATCACTGGTAACTTTAATAAATGTGTGTCCAATGAGGTGGGTTTGAGAGAGAATGGAAAGTAAGGCAGAGAAAAGCGGGAACTTGGACAATTCCTTTGAGGAAATGGCAGGAAATCAGAGGCCAAGGAAGAGGTTTTTGTTTTTTTTAACTGGCAGATATTACAATATGTTATAATGATGTAAGCAATCAAGGGGAGGCGGGGGGAAGCAATAGCGTGCTCATCACTTGTCTCTTGTAAGTCTGTGGGAGTCAGCAAGAGGAATGAGACGCAGGCCCGAGAGGAGCGGCGGGCCTTGCCGGGAGCATCGGCAGCTCACCCGTAACCACAGATGTGGGGACAGGAGCCTGCAGATGGCCTCATCTGAAGCCTTCTATTTGCTCAGTGCAATAAAAGCAACATCATCTGAGAGGGTGGCTGAGGGAGGAGGTGTTGGAGACTTACAGAGAGAGGAGAAAGTGTGAAACAGTTACCTATGAGATGGAAAAGTAAAAGCCCACTGATAGTGGCTGTCAAGAATTTAAAGTGACACCAGTCAACATGGTTTTGTGAAGTTTTTTTCCTCCTCCAAATGTGTTCAGCTGCTTGGGTTCAAATGCAGAGTAGGCAGAGTAGGTCGAATTGTGTTGAGGCAGGATGGGAAAGCCTGGTGAGTCTGTCAGAGAGAGGAGAGGGGCAAGGGGACAAGGGCGCATGCATGGCAGCATTGTGATGGTGGCTCTGGGGTCTAAGCTAGGCAGGAGGGAGGAGAGGGGCAGTGCAGGGGTGAAACAGTCAATCCCTACAGATCCCAGTGGAGTCACAGAATTATTGGCATTAGAGAACTGTTTGGAGACTTACGGACCAGCCGCAAAAAAAAAAATCAAGAAATGGTGAGAACTCTGCAGAGAATCCAGGGGAAAGGTATGAGGTGGCGTCCCAAGAGCGGGGCCTTAGGACTGAGATTTTTAAGTGGTGGGACTGCTAGTAATGACAAGGCTAAAGTACGGCCATGGCAGTAGTGGCTGATGTGAGGTGGAGAATCTTTGCAGGTGATGCCTTCGAGGAACTGAGATGCCAGGGTGCTTGTGGCTTGTCTACACGAAAACTGAAGCCGCCAAGAATGATGACTGCTGTTGTGGTGGAAAAACAGTGAGTCAGGGCCAAAATCTTCAGTGAATGAGGGGCAGAGACAGGAGATGGAAGAGGAGCACTTGCTTAAAGGGAGCTGGAGGACTCCAGGGAGGAGGGAGGAAGCCACAGTCAGGAGCAGGGGCTGCCTGGCTCACCTTAGCCTCAGAAGGGTGTAGGATTTGAGATTCAAAGCAAAAACCAGTCACCACTTAAGGGTAATTCTGGAAAGCAGCGTCCTGAGGGTGAGTGAGATACAATCTTCTCACTGGCCAGGCTATGCTGCAGGGATACACATGGCACCAGGGAGTGACACTCTCTCTTTCTCTCCTCTTCTCTCTCTCTCTCTCTCTCTCTCTCTCTCCCCTCTCCTCTCTCTCTCTCTCTCTCTCACACACACACACACACACACACACACACACACACACACACACACACACACACACACACACACACTCAGAGGGCAGATTTGTAGCAGTGTTTTTACTCATAAAGTCAACATGGCACTGGGAGGCAGGTAAAGAGCCTAGAGATCGGAAGACTCCATGGCCTCACTGCCGCCCCATCCACACTGCTGTGTGGCCAGCCCAGCCAGGGTCTTTCACTTCAAGTACAGAAAGGAAAAGTGAGGCTCAGAGAGTTAAGTGGCTCAACAGCAAGGGCCAAGCCAGGAATGATCCTATGACTTCTGACTCTTCCCAACCTTGTGCTCTTTGTACCAACTAGTTTCTCCCAAGTTTCCCAAAGATCAAATTTATCTGGAGATACTTTCAAAAAATACAGATTTCTGGGCCCCATCCACCCCTGAAGATATGGATTGAATAGGTCTGAGGCATTGCCCAGAAATCAACATTTTGACAGCTTCCCAGGGTGACAGAAGTTTAGAAATGCTGCAGATCACCACATTGTCTTCTCTGTCGATTGATTTTGTGCAGTTGAGAAAGTCCCTTCAATTTCCCAGTCTTTGGACTGGGCACCATGACAATGACCCATTGTCCTGCACTAGTTGCCTAACACCTCTTCAATGCAACATTTTAATTAAAAGTCTGGAGACCCAATTTTCCAGCTAATGGATGGAATGGAAAGTGAATACTAATATTGTGCCAGGGTTTAGAGGGGGCTATAGGTTTTGAGGAGATACCCATCCATGCCATCTCCATCACTTACTGGATTGGAGTAAAGCCACATTATTTAATCCCTCCACGTCTTAGTTTTCCCTTCTGTAATATGGTTATAATTCATACCTACTTTATAAGGTGTCATAAGGTTTGGAAATATCATATGTAAAGGTCTGTGTGTAATATTTGTAAAACTGGGATTAATATGGTAGCTGCTGGTAATAGAAGTAATAGTAACAGGAGTAATTGTTATTGAGATTTCCTAATCTAGCTTTGATCATTCTGTAAACCAGACAAGATCTGGTCCCAGATCAAGTGCTCATTGTGATGCCCATTATCAGTGGGTTTGAGAGTGCTGAGCAAGGAGCTGATGTTGGGAAACCCTAGAGAGGCTGTTCCAATCAATACACTAACATCTGCTTTGTCCCCAGGCCTCATGCCCATGTTGACACAAGTGGCCATTAGAGGATGATAGGCCATGGTGGAAGTAATGGGCTGGAAGGAGGCGGCAGCACGCTGGATTTGATACTTGAGGAGACAGTGTACTCATCAATTGCAGGTTGTCATTAATTCTGGGTTAAGGTCATACGCGTTACCATTCTCGGGCCCACCCTTGGAAACAGCGTGGGGTTCCAGCTCAATAAAGAAGTTGCTCTCAGGATCTCAAGAGCTTCTCATTGACCTCAGCAGCAAATGATTCATGCTGTGAGGGTGGGAAACATCCAATACCCTTTTCTCTAGAGAGGAGGAAGAGCCACACAAAACCATCTGATTAAGCTGATCGATCATTACTGAATATGAGGAAAAGTTCTGCTCCTGAAATTCTAACTTATAGCCATTTCTTCTCCTTTCTGGAAGTGACCAAGATGCAAACAAAAAGAAGGACTGACTTGTTTTAGGTCCTGACTGCCTTTAAGGTGGCCACTGTTCACCTATCTTGTTTAATTTTTCTCTAGATCGAAGTATCAATAAAGGGTCATATACATTATAGTTCATCCAAATAATGGGACACTGTGCAGTTGTTAAAAGTGGTGCTGGGATTCCTGTTATACAACTGGAAACATTAGACCACAAAATAATAATTGAAAAAAAGCAAGATACAAAACTGTTGTACATGTTTGTAAGGGTAGAAAAAATGTGCACACATACACTAAAGTAGGAAAGGATATGCATGAAAAGTTTAACATTAACCATCCCTAAGTCAGGGTTCCCTCAACTTTGGCTACAAGATAATGACAAAAACTTCTGTTTCCAGTGGCGGGTGATGGGCATTCTGAACTTCCTTCTTTGTGACTATCTATACTCTGCAATTTTTTTTTCATTAGATATATGTTGTTCGTGTCATTTTTAAAATGTAAAAAATAATAAAAGGGGCAGCCCCAAATAGGCACTCACCATAGCACTTTTCGTAATTAAAAGGTGGCAATACCTAATAATCGAAGAGTAGGGGGAAAGTAAAATAAATTATTAACTGGCACTAAAATTTCATTTTGAAGAATCTATAACACCATAATGAAGCAGGTACTGCAGACGGGCTCTCATGACACCACTCCAGTTCTTTCCTTTCTGCACAAGGGCTGGAAGGCTAAGGACTATGTTTTCCAAACCCCATCCTGACTTGGGTCCCGCAGGTGACCTGGCTTCTGATGAGCCCGATACCTCTGCTGCTTCTTCTGCTGCCAGGTCTTGGGCAGGTGTGTCGGGAAGCCCGACACCTGCTGTCCGTCCCATGTGGGGCATCTGTAAGCCACTAAGCTTCTGAAATAGACCACCTTTTTTTTGCTTAAAATTGAAATACACGTAGGGGGTTTATTACCCTGTTTGTTTTCTTTCTAAAAAACAATGTACAAAACTTTCTATCAAAACTTATTATCACAGCATTGTTGAAAAAGAATAAAAATCCTATACAGAAGACTGGAAGAAAATGCAACCAAAACATAACAGTGATTGTCTTTGGGTGCTGAGACCATGGAGGGACTCATTCTTTTTAACGTTTCTATATTTTTCAAAATTTCTCCAATCGAGTATGTGTTATTTATAATTTTTAGAAACTTAACTTTTTACAAGAAAAGAGTAACTGTCACTTGATTCTCTCCATAGAAGTGCAAAGAGGACTTTGTCACCTCCTCACTTCCTCCAGCGTGGACACACCTTGGAACTAGAGACCAGCTTCTCTTCCTATATTCTTTGTTTTTGTTTTTTTGTTTTTTTGGCAACTGGCCAGTACAGGGCTCCAAACCCTTGACCTTGGTGCTATCAGCTTTGTTCTTTGACTCCTCTTTGTTTCCACTGTATCCTTCCTTCCTTTCCCTACTTAATGTTGACATTCATGGATGCATCTTGTTTTCCAGATAGTTTCCTTCCTTCTGATACTCCATCTGAGATTAAATAATAATAAATGATGATAATGGTAAATAATGGTGAGCATAGTGACAATCATAATTTCATAATACAAGTAGAGACCTTTGGCCCAGGCTGAGTAAATAGCTTGGTTTATTCTGCATCCTGCATCCCTGGATGAAGCAAACACTTGTCCTTTTCCATCTGGAGCTGTCACGTGGTGAGTCAATCAACAGAGTTGAGTGAAGCAATTAACAGAAAAGCATCTTCATTCACAAGATGCTACTGGTGGACAAGTTGCAACCATCCAGCCACCTCTCCAGAGTGTCAGAGAACTGGCAGAACCGGGACCAGCTGGGCCTGTGGAGAAGAAAGTGGGGGAGAGTGAATGGGAGGGGCTCCTTAAAGTCAGATCCCGGGATCTCCGGGTGCCACACCTGGCCCCACCCACTTAGACTACCTGCTTGGCCTCTGGAGCACTTGAGTTTGCCACCACTACTATGGGCACATTTCTGAGTGTCTCTCTTGCTGTCTCCACCACATCCTGGCATGAATGCTGATGCTTTCTCTGTCTTGGTGCCCGCACCCTCCCAGCCCATTTCATACACCCCACACGGTGAGATGGAGAGACTGAATTGTGAATGCGAAATTCTCCCCCAACCCTGCAAGGTGAAGTATAGTCATGCACCTCACAACCACATTTCGGTCAATGACGGACCACATATATGACGGTGGTCAGAGCAATAGGCTACGTCACATAGCTAGGTGTGTACTAGGTTTGTTTAAGTGCACTCTTGATGTTCTCATGATGAAATCGCCTGACGACGCCTTTCTCAGAATGTATCCCGTTACTAAGCAACCCATGACTGTGTTATTAGCTTCTCCGAAGTGAGCTTTGGAGAAATTCTGTGACTAGCCCAGGGTCACACAGTGAGTCTTAGGCAGACTCTAGGCCCTTGGTCAGGGCCCCTTTCACCTTTCTACATGCCTGCTTCACTCCTCACCTTCCAAAATTCCTTCCAACTCCTCAACCCCACCTAGGTCAGCTGGGCTGAGTTTCTCTAACCTTTCCTCCTCGTGCCCCTAAAAGTTAATACCCTAGGGCCGGCCTGTGGCTCACTTGGGAGAGTGTGGGGCTGATAACACTAAGGCCGTGGGTTCGGATGCCTATATAGGGATGGCTGGTTAGCTCACTTGGGAGAGCGTGGTGCTGACAACACCAAGTCAAGGGTTAAGATCCCCTTACCAGTCATCTTTAAAAAAATAAAAAATAAAAAAATAAAATAAAATAAAAAAGTTGTTACCCTGTTCCCAGTCCCTATGCCGGCAATGAGACCTCAGGTTCTCCTATCCCCACCTACAAGCTGAGGGAGTCACCAACCAGCTGCAGAACTTTAGAAATCCTGTAGGGTCAGTCCCACCCCTCAGCTGGGCAGGCCTCCATGGGTCTTACAGAGTAGGAGCTCCCACAGTGGAAGAAGGGGCTGTGGCCCTTTGGCCCCTCCTAACTATAGAGCAGCAGGGAAAACACACACAGGTATTTTCAGAAATCCCAAGGCTCTCCATAGCCCCAGGCAGGCATTGTACAAGGGACTCTTGAAGGCATGCAGGGTCTCAGTTTTCTCCCTTCCTATCTGCCATAACCCTGCAGAGCTGACCAATCTGAGCTTTGGAAAAGACGCGGCTGCCTATTAGCTTAATAAGAACTCACTTCACTTGGAATCTGAGCAAGTAAGACCTTGATCAGCCTGGCCCAGCACAGCTCTACTTAGTGCCATACAATAAAGATGATTTTAGCTCATTAGTCCTTACCCTAGAGAATTTGGAAGCTCAGCCAAGCTTCCAAATTAACTGGAAAGTCAAGACCATGTATGAAAGGTATTTTAAACACTCAGAAGACAGTTAACATTAATAAGGGGACTTCCACTTCAAAATGCAATCCATTAAATAGTGGTGAAAAAAGGTTAATGAGTAAGTGGTGTAGAGGCCATGAATAGCCATTTGAAAAATATAAAGCTGGATCCCTACCTCATTTCTCATTCCAAAATAAATTCCAAGAGGAAAATAAATTTAAGCATAAGAACATGAAATCATTAAAATTCTATTTTTAAGTTTATTTAACAAAAATTTAATATAGGGTTTATTTTGCGCCAGCACTATTTTAATGTAGAGAAAAACATGACTCAATTTCTTCACAATCTTAGAATACAAAAGACCTTTCTAAGGAGATTTCCCATGAACCTGGAAGCAACAATAGAAAAGATTGAGGAATTTGATTCTGTGAAACTATAAAACTCTTGTAGGATAAAAATACCATAGACAAAGTCAACATACAAACAACAAGGCTGAAAAATAGTTCTCACAGATATGATGGACAAAGTTCTAATAACCTTAACTTATAAAGGATGCATAAAAAGTCAGTACGAAAATAAAGCATTATAGAACCAATAGAAAAATGGATTAAGAATATAAATAAGTAATTCACAGAAAAATGGCCAATAAACACATAAAAAGATGCTCAATTTACTTGGTAATTTAAAATGGAAAGCAAAACAGGATGATATCATTTTATACTTCTCAGTTTCCTAAAACTGTACAAGTTTTTAACACCCCAGGCTGGTTGAACTGGGGGGACATGACCCCTTCATGCAGTCTGGCTAGAGGTACACCTTCTCCAAATGGCAATTTAGTAACTACTCTCTCCAACATTTAAATGCACCAAATAGTCCCAAAAATTTCCCTGCAAGGAATTTCCCTAAAGATACACTTCAAAGAACATAAAAGTTCAAAAAGCAAGATGCCTGTGGCAGAATTGTTTGAAACAGCAGCAGCAGCAACAAAAATGGAAACAACCTAAATGTTCATCAATAGGGGACAGGCAGATAAATCACCCGCAGCATCCATATGGTGGATGTGTTACATATGCCAAGATTCACAAGCTCTATTAATAAGTGGAAAAAAGCAAGGTGCAAGTCAGTGTGTACGTTGCGATTCCATACATGTTTTAAAATATTTGTGTATAAATTTTTCTCTGATTTATAAGACATATTAATAGTGGTGACCTTCATGGGGCTGCTGACAAGAGGGAAAGTTTATTCTTTACTTTTCATTTTTAAGAGTAATAAATACTAAATTAAGAAATAAAACTTTTACAAATGACTTCTGGGTAGTGGTCCCAAATACAGCCCCAGTTTTTCAACAAACATGTAGCAGGCAGCCATTATGTGCCAGGCACAGAGCTAGATGGTGGAGATACAGAAGCAAGAAAAACAAAATCTTTGATTGAATTTAGTTCCAAAATACCTTGAAGACACAGAAAAAGCCAAAATAACAACAACAAAAAGGCCTGACTTCTGAGACAGTCACACCTTCTGAGCCAGATTCTGGAAGAGGTCTTCACTGCCTAGAGGGCCCATGGATTGTGGTCAGAAACACCACCTAGCCTTCCCCTAGTGAAATAAGTCCACTGACAGATCCAACCTTCCCCCACAGTCTGACCCTGCTCAAAAACCCTGATCCTGGATCCGCAGGAGTACTAGACAGCCATCCTTTGGTTGCCTTCTACACAATCAGAGCATACATCTCCTGTGCCTACCATCCCTCTCTCTTTGAGTAGCCTGGTGAAAGCTGAAGCTTGGAATACCACAGATCTAGGATTGATCCTATCACTGTGGCCATGGGTAACTTATTCTACATCTCTGTACCTCAGTTTCTTCATTTTAAAATACTTGCAGGGAGAATTTGTGAGGATTAAATGATGACGTGCATGTAAACATAGAAAGCCTACACACTAAAGCAGTCAAGAAATTGTAGCTATTATTAATTGATTTCCTCTATGGTAAAATATCTTCTATTGTAAGATGTATCAATGATTTAATAACAAGTTTTGGGGGAGGATACATTGATTGCAAGATGAATTCTAATTTCAGAAATATTAAGATCTGGAACATTGTACCATCTGGAAATGAGGAAATATAACATTGTTCATAAACCTAACTGGAGACTACAATGCTCAGAATCAACCAGGCAGGCAATTATGAGATGTGGGACAGGAGGAGAAAAAGCAGGGGAAGATGGAAATTTAGGGTGGTACAGCATCCACTGGATAGAGTAGGTCTGCCATGATGATGGTATAGATGGAGGTGGTAGCAGTGCATGCTGGAAATGGAGTGTTTTCATGTGCTCCATTGGCTCAGCATCTCAGAAAGAACCAAACACTCATATCGGCAAAATTTCCAAGCTGGAAATTGGGCCAAGAGATGTGCAAAACAATCTACCCCCAGATGGACATCTGAGAAAAGGATCTGACCGTCACCCAAGTAATAGTGAGCAGAGACCAAAAAAAAAAAAAAAAAAAAAAAAAAAAAAAAAAAAAAAATCCACACAACCTATTTAGCAAGTATTGAATGGGTAAACCTGTCCTTTGGAAGGGTAAAGAGGATAAAACTAACCTGGCACCTATGGGACAATATTACAAGAAGAAAACAGGGCATCATACTGAAATTCAGAGGAACATTATTCTGAAAATAACATACTGCAGAATTCAGAAGTAAATTTCATAAAACTGACATCTTCAGTAAGATGTAGCCAGACATGAGCTCTGGAAAAAACCATGGGAGAGAAGAGAGATTTAAAAAAAGACAGCAGTTTGGATTTTAAGGGAAGATAGATAAACCAACGTAGAACTGCAAAGAAACTAAAAATGTCATAACCAAAATTCAACACACAATCTTGATAAAAGACTTTAACAAACTAAAAGTGGAAAAAACTACTCATAATCTGATTAGGAGTGTCTCAGAAAATTTGAAGAAAATATTACATGTAAAGATAAAATATTGAACTTCTTACCTGTGAGAGTGGGAATGAGGCAAGGATGCCAGTATCCTCACTTCTATTCGACATTTACTGGATGTCTTCACCAGTGCAACAAGACAAGAAAAGGAACAAAAAGGTAATGGAGAGCCAAGTGTGAAAGATAAAGCAATAAAGCTTTCAGAAATGAAAGAGAATATCCTCATAATTGAGGAATAAGGAAATATTTGTTAAAAAATAACAATAAAGGGAAAGTAATGATAAATTAGACTGTATTAGGACAAAGAACTTCTGCTTATCAAGACACCATTAAGTAGATGAAAAGGTAACTCAAAGAATGAAAGAAGATATTTGCAATATGTATATCCAACAAAATTTTTTATCTAAAATATATAAATATCTCCTACAAATTAATAAGAAAAAGACAGACCACACAATAGAAAAAATGATGAAATATTTGAACAGACACCTCAGAAAAAAGGATATCTAAATGGCCAATAAATATTTGAAAAGGAGCTCAACCTTATTAGTCATCAGGGGAAATGCAAAGTAAAGCCATAATGCAATACCGCAGCACAGTTATGAGAATAAACTAGAAAGTACCAAGCATCGGTGAGAATGTGGAGCAACTGAAACCCATAATTGCTGGTGCGAGTGTAAATTGGTAAAAATCTCTTTAGGAAACTATTTGGTGCAATATACCAAACCTGAAAATATGCATATCTGATGACCAG
The DNA here is from genome assembly GCF_027409185.1 of Cynocephalus volans. Lineage (NCBI taxonomy): Eukaryota > Metazoa > Chordata > Mammalia > Dermoptera > Cynocephalidae > Cynocephalus > Cynocephalus volans. The sequence goes on from NC_084470.1 coordinate 53,379,915, forward strand.
CAATTTTATTTCTTGGTATAAAAGATGAAAATTTTATATATTTACTAAAAGATAAGTAGAGATTGTTCACAGCAGCACTAAAAACATAGAACTACCCAAATGCCCACAAATATAAGAATGAATAAATAACTTGTGGTGTATCCAAACAATGGAATACTACAGAGCAATGAAAATGACCGAATTACAACCACATACAACAATATGAACAAATATAATGTTGAGTGAAAAAAGTTAGTCACAGGCCCAATCACTTGTAAATTTTAGAAGTCTTTCCTAAGCAAATATCTGGTTAAAGAGGAAATCAGGGTTGCAGTTATTTTTCGCAACAAATATACAACAATCAGTTAATATACCAAATGTACAAAGAGCTTTTCCAAACCAATGTGATGACTTAAGAAAAATATAGGCAAAGGACAGGGACAAGAAAAAAGAATATCAATATATAACAAACACTGGGGAAAAACACTCTAATGGGATATCATAAAAGGCAAAAGAAGATAAGACAAAAATGTTATCCACCTTTCGAAGGCCAAAGGTTTTGTGATTGGTCAAGATGCAGTAAATAGGCATTTTGCTAAACTCTTTACAGAAATATAAATTGGTAAAGCTTGCTGGAGAGTCATTTCACAACATGCATCAATTTTCTTGAAAGAATTCAAAACCTTCATAGGGGGCCGAGCCCGTGGCGCACTCAGGAGAGTGCAGCACTGGGAGCGCAGTGACGCTCCCGCCGCGGGTTCGGATCCTATATAGGAATGGCCAGTGCGCTCACTGGCTGAGCGCGGTTCGGACGACACCAAGCCAAGGGTTGCGATCCCCTTACCGGTCACAAAAAAGACAAAAAAAAAAAAAAAAAAAAAACCTTCATAGGAATGTATATGAAAGAAATAATCAGATTTTCACAGAGATATGTTTCAAAAATGTTCATCCTAGCATTCTGTATAACCTTAAATGAGATTTGGGGGAAAAAAAAAAGTGCAATTCAAGGCAATTTGTCTGATAATTATTTCCTTCCTTCTGTTTACTTGGGGTTGCAGAACTCAATAGTGTTCTGCTACTTAACTTGGGGAGTAGGAGCCCATCGGTTTGGGACTGCAAATGAGCAGCAATCAAGATTTGGCCAAGATTGAGATTAGAGATAATGGGTGAAAATCATTAACACAAGCGGTAGAAAGGTGTGTCACTTACCATGCTCCCATCCCTTCTTTTCCTCTTACAATTTTCTTGACACATTTAATTGTCTTCTTTAAATCTGGATTCAGGAAGCCTGTGGAGAAAATAAGTGGAACAATACCACACCCCCCTGTGACAGCTAAGTTAGAATGAAGTCAGGGGAGGTACAGAGTCCTCACACCAGAGAGGCTTCCATGAAATTCCAAGAGTAAAGCTATCCCTAGATTTTCCCCAGACAACATAGGAGGTAGCAGGATATAGTTATCTTTTTACCAAATCTGTTGATTTTTTCGTGTAATTCTTATAATAATTTTTCCATTAAAATATATGTGTGTATTGACTATTCTGTGGTAGGAAATATAAGAAGCTGTGGAGATATAATAGTAAACATGATAATCCCATCCTTGACCTCATGGAGCCAGCAGTCTGCAAGGGGGTGGAGATGTAGGCAATGATAATACAATGGATACCTGGAATGACAGGGAGCATGTAGGATGGGGACCCAATTCAGACTTGAAGGATCAGGGAAGTGTCATTGAAAGGAGCAGATAAGGGAGGGAGATTGAGGGAGTCACAGGAGGAGAATTGTTCCAGGCACAGGGAACAGCATGTGAGAGGGCCCAGCAGTGCCAAGACCTCCTACTTGGGACTCTTGCAATACCTTCTGTCTTGCTTACACTACTGTCACCTCTTTCCCTAATCTAGTCTGAGTGCTTTTACTTAACAGATCACTTCGGTGCCGCCTATTTCCCTGTAAAATGGAACCTCAAATCTTTGGCTTCATCCAGTTAGGCCCAACATGGCTTTCCACCTCTACAGCCTTAGCTCCCATTGCTTGCCCCCACGACTCTACCATTCAAGACATGTTAAGGGCAGGGGACAAAGACGGTGCCCACCTCAAAGGTGGGTGCCCCATCCATGACACCACAGCTTAAGGATCACAGGCAAGTCCTCTTCTGGGATTTGTTCATGCTCATGTCTCAACCTGGATCTGCTCATCCAAACAGTCCAGTCCTTAAAATTTAGTCTGCCACGGACTACCTGGCCCACTGTGTCATCTCCCCTCTTCTGTCTGAATAAAAGGCCACTTTGATTCACTACTTACCTGTTATATACATACATACACACAAACAAACATGCAAATATCTTAATCCCCAACTACCCTGTAAATTCTTTAAACAGGAAAGTTGCATTCATCAAGCACCAGGTAGTATCCCAGACACTGTGCTCAGCACTTTACATTTTCTCTAGCATACTGAAAACTCATAAGAGCCTTGTGAGGTAGGTATTATTACCTCCATTTTACAGATAAGAAAACTGAGGCCCAAATCACATAACTTGTAAGAGGTTGAACCAAGATTCTGTATGACCTCAAAGCCTGTGCCTGATGGGGAAAGCATACAACTCCTCTGAATTGCCCAGAGTACTTAGCACAGGGTCTAGAACCTCTAAGTGGTGACTTGCTTCTGTGTGAATCCTATGGGGTTGTGGTTACAAATTCCCAGGGAAAACTGTTTTCCTCCTCTACTTGTAATGTCTTCACTTTGGGGATTTTGCAGCTAATAACTTTCCCCCATTAGTGTAGCCCTCTGGTGTCTCAGCTTTCTGTGGAGGTCTCCAATGCCCCTTCTCACCTTGCTCAGGTTCTGTCCACACAGTGGCCACTAAACTTACACATTAGCCTACAGAGAACCAGCTGACACCCCAGGATTATTATCTGCTTCAATCCTCATTTACCTATTTGGATTCTTGATCCTCTCTTTAGCCTCTACGTATTTCTCTTAACTGTTTTACCACTCAGCCAGCTACTTTACAAGAATTTTTTTTCTTTTCTTTTTTTTAATCCCAATACCCAGTACCACCTCATCATCCAGATAGATAATTGTGTGTTTCTCCCATTGAATTCTGGAGATTGTGTGTGTGTGTGTGTGTGTGTGTGTGTAGAAGTATATCTATTACATATATATGTATTTCCTTATGAGATATGAGTTGTGGGCCTACTGTGTTTCCCTTTTTTCCTTGGGTACCAGGAAGCTCATGGTAACATTGAATGTTCCATCACAGTAATTAAATTACATCTTTAATATGCATCTTCCCATCTACACTGTGATTATTGTAATTAACTATGGGCCCTGCACAGCATTTTCCATCCATTATTCCATTTAATGCTCACAGCAACTGTAAGAGGTAGCTAAAGTCGTCCTCACTTCACAGATGGGGAAGTTCCAGGAAGTGACTTGCACAAGCTCATGTAGCTTGTAATGAGAGCATCTGGGATTCCCACTGGGTTCCTGCAGTGTTCTTGTGCCTTTCCTTCCTATTTGAAGTCCTGCCTCTCCTTGAATATGAAAACTTTCTTACTCTTCTCTGGAGCCACAAGGCCCACCGTGGGATTCAACACAAGACAAGTGCTCCCCAGGCTACACAAGAAGGCTGCAAGCCTTTGCCAGGACCTCTTCACTCTGTCTCCTAAAGAGCCAGCTCAGAAGCTGCAGGCCCTGGAATGTTTCTCACCCATCAGGATGGAAGGAGGCTTGCTCGTTAGGCAGACCCTGGGAATGCTGGGGTACTTAGACCCTCCTGCAGCAGAAAGAACCTCAGGTGTCAGGGAGCCCTGGCCTTGCTGTGTTGCCTCCTGATTAGCTCCAACTCAGGAGCCACTCTGCTTGAGTTTGCCTCCCAGCTCTACCACTCACCTGCTGTGTGGCTTTGGGCATGTACTTACCCTCTCTGGGCCTCGATTTCCCCATTTATAGAATGAAGATAATAACAGTATCCACCTCAAAATGGTCATTGTAAATATTAGATAAATTAATACCTACAAAGAGCTTAGAAGAGTACCTGGCAGTTAGCAAGCACTAGAGTGACAGCTCCATGAGGCCTGGCACGTAGTGGGTGCTCAATAAATGCTCATGGAATGAGTGAACCCTGGGCAACTGCATCCTCTTGACACAGGTACTTGAGACCCCCTAAGAGCAGTGAGCGAGCTCCCCTTGGGATGACTGGTTCCTGTCTCCTCCTGTCGACTACTTCTGCCTTTCAAAGCGGCAGCATCTGTTCCCTTGAGCAAGGAAGTGATGGCCGAGTGTGGGTGAAATCAGGCCCAGCTGGAGCCCTCTGCTCCTACCCTCCAGGCTCAGATGGGCTCCGATGCCTGCAGCCTCCTCTCAGCATCCCAACACCTTCTCTGCCCATCTGGACGTGGGTCTCCATAGCTCCATCCCAGGCGAGTGTGCCTGACTCGCCACAGCCCTTCCTCACTGTCCACCCTGAAAATGTGACACTCAGCCTCCCCAGACACCATCCTGGGTACAGCTCAGCCCAGCTCCTGCCAGGCCCTCCTCCTGCCTCCTCAAAACTTGTCACCTCTATCCACCTGGAAGGCAGCCCTCTGAGCATAGTGCCACGGCCTCCCTCCAGAGCCCCAGCATGGAATGGAAAGAGGGGACCTACCAGAACAAGACATCCTGCAGCGGTTCCGGCCATGGTCACACCAGTCACTGTCACGGATCTGAAAGAGGCCGTAGCCAGTGTACCCACCACGTGAGTTCTCATAGACGGCTGTGGGGTTGAACTTGCTCTCAAAGTAAGCCAGGCACACCCCTAAGATGGAACAGGAGGCGTATGCTCTGAGGACAGCTGGAGCTGGGGGTGCCTGGGCAGCAGGCAGAGGGAAAGGAGGTGAGGAGAGAGGGGGCCGAGTGGGGCCTACTCACAGTTTTCAAGACTGTAGCCATCAAAATAATTCAGGCCTCCTTCGTAAAGCTTCCTGGCCACTACGCAACGCCCCAAGATGCGAGCACCACTTGGAACCACCAGGTAGCCAATGAGGGAGAGAATCACAGATGCCTTCATCTTCTCCAGGCTCCTGGCAGCTCAGGACGATTGGCCAGGGGGGTGGGTGGAGTCACAGGTAATTCCTACCAAGCTCACAGGGACACTGGTCCTCTGAAGCAAAAGAAGAGCCCTGTGGGGACGCGGGTGCAATTCAGTGTGTTCAGAAAAGTGGGAGCCTCGTCGGACTTGACCACAATACTTCCTCCCACCCTGACTCTCTGCTTCATGTCACTGCAAACCTGGGACACCCGAGACCCACCTCTTCTCATCTTAACCTCCATTTTTCTAAGGTAACTGCATTCTTGAGCCCCCACCCCTGCCAATCCTCCCCTCTAGCAAAGCCCATTGGCTTCTTCTTTGTTTGCATCTCACTCATTTCACTTTGACATTGGCTACAGATGCTCAAGTCCTTTGTGAAAGTAGAACTTGTTCATTACATACATTTTGGAAAACAGAAAAAGAAAGAAGACAAAAATTTGTCATGGTCCCACCACTTGAGCACAACCCCTACTGTCACATTGAGTTTTTCCCATCACTGCCTTTGATCCTGGAATATATTCCAAGTTGTGGTCTTACCCTTTACACAGAAAATCCTGTGCATACGTTCTACAAACCACACTCCACTAACTTTTCCCTTGTTGTGCACACGAGGAGACAAGCGCAGGTCCAGCCCAGCCCTGCCACTGATTAGCTGAGCAACAGCAGCCCAGTCACTTAGCCTCACTGTGTCTCTGTTTCCTTGTCTTTAAAATGGGGGTCACGTGTGGGGTGCTCAGAGAGTTGATTCTTGAGTTTACCCTTCTCCATTTCTGCTGCCACCACCTAAACCAGCCACCTCATCCCTGCACGCCGAGTCACAGCCCGGCCTCCCCACCTGCACCCCTCCAGACCAACTCATGCAGAGGGTGTTTTCTACTCCAGCTGAGGAATGCCCCCTGAAACATGTACAAAATGTCACTTTGAGGACATTGCTAGTTCCCTATTCCTTACCACAGCTACCCCACACTTGGTTTTCTAAGTCCTCCCTAATCTGGCTCTCTAGCCTGCCCACCCTCCATCAGGAGGAACCGACTCGGTCAACTCGGAATTCTCTTGGTGCTCCCTCTCTGAGCCTCTCTGCACCTCCCATGCCACTTTCCCAGCGCCCATGAGCCTGCTAAGTCTTACCTTGGGGCCCATATGGAATAGCTCTTCCCCATCTACAGGGCCCTAGGGTGACTTTCCACACCCAAATATAGCTCCACCTTCAGGCTTCTATCCCAGGAGCGAACTCCTTGGAGGCTGATGATCCTCCATGAATGTTTTGTTCCCCCTTGAGCCACTATTGCCCTCAGAGTCTCTTCCATGACAGCTGGCAGGTGACCATCTTGTTTTTAACAGTGTTCCATCCCTCAGACTAGAATGTGTGATTGGAAATTAGGACACGTCTTCTCCCTGGCATGTCCCACAGCCCCTGACACTCCATCAATACATATAAATTGGTCACCTAATTGCTCCCTCCCATTTGTCCCCATTCACAGGGTATGCATATTCTCCAGGCTGTGTTCACCTGAGCCAGAGCATCTAAACCTTGACACTTGGGCTGGAAAATTCTTTGTTCTGGGGAATGTCCTATGCATTGGAATTGCTTCGGAGCATACTCAGCCTCTAGATGCCTATAGCTGTATCCCCTCAGTTGTGACAAAACTGTCCCTTGGGGGACAAAATTGCCCCCTGTTGAAAACCAGTGACCTAGACTAAATGTCTAAATTGAGCAAAGGTTAGAAATAAGTATATTCATTAATTAGAAGAATTGCACTTTCTAACATTTGTTTAAGCCCTCAATCTGCGTGACTAGTTGCAGACATGACCATTACACCAAACATAGTATCTAGGGGGCTTAGCTCAGACTTGCTCAGACTTGGGAATCAGATTGCCTGGTTCAAATCCCAGCTTTACCCCTCAGTGGCTGGGATCTCAGTGATCCCAGGAGTGATTTTAGACAAGTTACTCAACCTCTCTGTGCCTCGGTTTCCTCATCTATAACAGATTAAGATAACTCTTACCTAATTGTGTTGATCTGAAGACTAAATGAGTTAAACACACAGAACACTAGGTCCCCTGTGGACATTTGCTTTTCTGAGCTCTGGTTGCACCCCATGCCCTTAGCTTAATGACTGAATTTCAATGCATATGAGAAAAGTCCATGTTTACATTTCCCAACAGAACAAACAATATTTTCAATGTCTTTTTCCCAGAGGGCACGCCCCTTCTCAGCTCATAAAGGGCATGCTGAGTCCTCTCTTCTTCCTCTTCTCCAGCAGCCATTCATCAGGAAGCCCTTTCTGCTGTTCTTCCAAAACCTATTCATCTCTCACCACCTCTTCTGCCTTCGTCCTAGTACAGGCCACCATCACCTCTGACGAATGTAGAGGTTTCTTAACTAAATTCCTTCAGTACTTACTCCTTTCTTGTTCCCTGAAACCCATTCTTTACACAGCAGTCAGAAAGGCCTTTTCAAGAGCATGTCTCCAGTCATACCACTCACATCCAGTGGATTCCCCTTAACTTTAAGTAAGATCCCAACTCCTCAAAGTGGCTGACAAGAACCTTCCTAATTTACCCCTGAGCCCCTCTCCAGTCTGATTCCACACCACTGTCTCTCTGTTCACCTTCACTCTGCCACAGTCACCTTGCACATTTGTTTTCCTTGAGCTTGCCTGTCTCATTCCCACCACAGGTCCTTTGCACCAGCTGTTCCTTCTGCCTGCAGCGTGCTTGTCTCGACCACCATAGAGCTTGCTATTTATTGTCATGGTCTCAGCTCAAATGAGCTCACTACCTCAAAGAGGATTCCCTGATCACTGACTCCTTACAGAAGATGGTTGTTATTTTCTTCTTAACATAAGTCAACATCAGCAACTGCTTTGTTCATTTACATTTGCTTGTTTATTTTCTCTCTTCCATACCAGAGTGTAAGGACTGGGAATGCAGAAACCTGGTCTATCTTGTTCTCTGCATCATCCCCAGAATTTAGAACAGAAATTAATGAATAGTAGGAACTCAATGAATCTTTGTTGAATGAACAAAAACTTCCTTTTCCCAACAGAACTGTCATCAGATGAGCAATAAGTGAATTTGCTGCTGAGTGCCTCCTGCAGCTGTTCCAGCTCCTGCCCACCATAAAGCCACTTACCAGTCCTTCCAAATGCCCTGGGTGCCTTCTCGGGGGGAGGGGAAGAACAGCCATGGCGGCAGCTTTGACATGTGTTGCAGAAAATTTGCTCTACCTACCCTTGATTCCCTGGATTTTTCAGATGCCACTTCCTTAATAACCCATTTGTCTTGAGCTTTTAAACTGTCAAGTCCTTCTCCATACCTGTTCTTCTAGAATCTTTTCTATGACATCGGTTGCCATTCACCAGAACATTCTGAAAAGGGGTGGAGGGGTCTGTCACCATCACATTCGTACTGTATTAGTTTTTTATGGCTCATGAAACCAGTTACCACAGACTTTGTGTCTCCAAAACCACAATTTATTATCTTAAAGTTCTATAGGTCAGAAGTCAGACATAGGTCTCACTGGGCTAAAATCAAGGTGTCAACAGGGCCATGCTCCTGTCTGGGGGCTCCAGAAGAGGATTCGTTCTCATGCCCATTCAGGTTGTAGGCAGTTGTAGGGTTGAGATTCCCATTTCTGCGCTGGCTGCCAGATGAGGACCAGCAGCTGCTAGGGGCTGTCTGCATTTCTTGGCTCTGTCCCCCTCCCTGCCTTCAAAACCAGCAAGGGTATGTCAAAACCCTCTCACATTTTGAATCTCTCCTGCCTTTTCTGTCATCATATCTTTCTGACCCACTCTTATTCCTCCTCTTCCACTTCTAAGGACTCGTGATTAGATTGGCTCACCCAATTATCCACGATAATCTCCACATGTCAAAGTCCTGTACATTAATCACATTTGCAAAGCCCCTTTTGCCATGTAAAGCAACATATTCAGAGGTTCCAGGGTTTAGGGTATGGACATCTTTGGGGAACTGGTATTCTGCCTTCCACAGCATTCTTCCAGGCCCCATGGGACCACCTTCTAGGTGGAACAGTGGGAGAAGCCACCATGGGGCCATCCATGGTCAAGGACAGCCTTTCTTGGAGCCTGGGCAAGCTCATTTGAGACATGAGGGCATCAGACTGGGTTATCTTTAAGATCCTTTTAGCTCTAAAAATTAAGAGATATTGAGATCATTAAGGGTAAATTGGCCTTTTGAAAAGGACAGAAGTCCTTCTGGTTGACTCAATTTAGGACTGGCAATTAGTTGATTAATTGAAAATGATAAATTGGAGAATCATAAAAGAAAGAAAGAAATAAAACCAGGGCATAAACACTGACACTTAAACCCGTAAATGTCTATTTGCTCAACCATCTTTAGTGTAGGCCTTCTCTCAGATATGAATTACTAACTAGAGCATTGTCTAAACTTTTTTCTGTAAATCATCCTGTGTTACATTGCATGTCCAGTTTCTGTATCTTTAAAGTGAAGCAAGAACTTAAAGATATGGCCAAAGCAATGTCTCCTAGATTTCGTATCTAGATTTTCAAGATTTTTGAAACCTTCTTAGTTATATTGCCTACTTTTACTCTTTTAGCAAAATACTTTTTAAAAATCTGCTTTACCAAGTCTTTCAAAGCACTCAACTTAGTTTTGATTGTTACCTTAAGCTAGGATGACCAACTTGTACTTGTCTGGGATGGTTGGTCACCCTGCGTTAAGCCTTATAACTCACATACTTTACAGATTAGCACTATTAGTACATCTCTACTTTAACTTTTCAACTAAATTTTCAGAAGTCACCAGTATTACTTATTACTGTAGAGCATTTTGCAACTTTATGTACTTTTAAATAGCTTTTTGAAAATAATCCTGAATTTTTATGCTCTCCAGAAAACCTCTAGTCAAGAGAGACTATGTCTCTTCTCCCAGAGTCAGGAGAGGAGATCAGAGGTCTTTCAGGGTTGGCCTGGTTACTGGACCTCCTCTGGCCCCTCCCCACCCCCACTGCTGTTTGTCCAGACTTCTCTTCCTGTGTAGAGACTTCAGTGCAACTGCTGGGATGAGGACAGAGGGCCACTGGCATGTGCTGGAAAGCACAAATCTTGTTACCGTGTTGTTACTGAGGCTGGAGTGGGGATATCATGGGATGGCTGAGGGCAGGAGTTGGCAAACTGCAGCTCACAGGCCAAATCTGATTAGCCAACTGTTTTTGTGAATAGTTTTATTAGGATGCAGCCAAGCCCATTCCTTTTTATATTGTCAAAATTGCTGCTTTTGGCTACAATGGCACAGTTGAGTAGCTGAGACTGAAACATGGAGTCTGCAAAACCTAAAATATTTAGTATCCTGCCCTTTACCAAAAATATTGGCTGACCCCTGGTTTACAGCATGGACTTAGGCTGGGTTTACATCCTGGTTTTGCCATTAAGTAGCTGTGTGACCTAGGGAAGTTTATTCCTCCTCATTGTCCCTCAGTTTCTTCATCTATAGGGTGGTTGTGAGGCTTGTTATAGGCTATAGGTTATAGGCTTGTTGTGAGGCTAAAATGGGACAATGTGCTTAAAGCTACTACAGAGTAAGCACTCATAAGAGGGTGCTGCTGTTCGGCCAGGGTCCTGGGGTATGGAGCCGGGGACTGACCCTCCTCCTACAACCAGGCAAGGAGCATGCCAAAAACCACTTCCATGTGGATGGCCCACCACAGCCACTGCAATAGCCATGGCTGCTGCAAAAGTGGCTAGATGCCACAACCACTGTGCAGATGGCCCATCAGTCACCTGACTGCATTGACACAAGGAGGGTCACCAGAGGAGACCAAAGAAAAGAAGAGGATGTCTCTCTCCACAAAGCCCATTCCAGAGTGATAGAAGAAGCATCTACTCTACGATAATATTGGGGGACCTGAACACACCTCTCTCAGCACTAGACAGATCATCTAGGCAACAAAGCAACAGAGTAACCACTACTCTTTCAGAAGGAGAGAAGAAATCTAGGGTTATCAGAGGTGGGAGGGGATGGGGAGAGATTGGATAAGAGGCATAAAGAATAAGTGTGATCTGTAATAATGTATATGCTAATAATATTGATTTGATCAACATACATCAATGTTGAACCCCCAAAGTATGTATAATCAATTATGATTCAATAAAAATAAATAAATTAAAAAGAGGGTGCTGCTGTTGGTGTTCATATTCATTTTGGTGTGGGCCTAACCTTAGCCAATTCTAATTATTCAGGGTAAAGTTAGTAGCTGATTCCAAGGTAAAAGTCTTCCCAGGAAGATGCACAGATGAACCTCAAACAACAGCCCTCATAATTTAAAGAACAGTTGAGAAATCAGCAAAAGACATCAACAGAGAATCCACAGAAAGAGAAAAGCAAATGGTTCTCAAACATGAAAACATGCTAAATGCACTTGTAACAGATGCAAATCAAAACCATGTATACCATATTGAAATGGCAAAATTTTAAGTGCGAAAACACACTGTGCTGGCAAAGCTGTAAGAAAATAGGCATTCTCACACAGTCTGGAGTATAAGTGGATATACTCTATGAAGGCCAGTTTAGCAATATCTATTAACATTACCCCCCAAATTAAAAAATACAAATGCATATTCCATCCAACCCAGCAGTTCTATTTCAATGCACTTACTGTAAGGCTCATCATATATGTACGTAATGATATATGTACATTGCTATTCATTGAAGCATTGAAGCATCTGGTCAAAATAGAAAGAGATTGGAAACAACTTACATTTCCATCAATAGGGAGTTGATTGCATAAGTTATGAAGAAATGTTATTCAATGAAATTTTTTGCGGCCTTGAAATCAATAGGGCAGCTTTCTACATACTAATATGGAAATATATTCATGAAATCATTAAATGAGAAGAGGGAGGTTCAGATCAGTGTCTATCATTCTGCAAAACAGGGTAACATTAGTGCATATTTGCTTGTTATGTGTATAGAAAGATAGGCAAAAAACTTAGGACAATGTTTCACTAATTTTTAAAACAAATAAATTGCCTATTAAAAATTAAATAAAATATAGTAAAACATTTAATAGCAGAACAAAAAGCAGACTGAATAATTGTTCATGTGCTGGGAGTTTTACACACACACACACACACACACACACACACACACACACACACACACACACACACACACACAGAGCCTCCATCAGTTTTTAGCAACTTGGCAGAAAGTTCTAGTTAGAACTTTCTAGAACTATTTTGTTTTTAAAAATTAGGGGAAAATGCTTAGACCTGTGCAAATGACTAAAAGTTTGATCAGCCACATTAGACAATGACTATAGCCATGCACCACTCCCTCTCCCCCACCCCACATCAAACCAGGACATCCTACTCTTGTGTCTTCCCAAATTCATTTGATCATTAAAAGAACAGTTATTAAGCACAGACTATGTACTGGGTCAAGGGTGGGCTCCAGTGAAGAACAAAACATAGCCCCTACCCTTAAACTTATATTTATGGTATTTTGTTATAGCCTGAACAATTATTCTTGAATTTGTCTTAGTCTGTTCAGGGTATAACAAAATACCATAAACTGGTAGCTTATACACAAGAGAAATTTATTTCTCATAGTTATGGAGACTGAAAAGTTCAAGATCAAGGCAGATTTGTTGCATGGTTAGGGCCTTTTTTCCAGCTCACGCACAGTGCCTGCTTGTTGTCTTCATATGGTAGAAGGGGCAAGAAGCCTCTTTTATAAGGGAGGGCATAATCCAATACATGAGGTCCACACCTCTATGCCCTAATCAACTCTCAAAGGTCCCACCTCCTAGTACCATCACCCTTGGGGGTTAGGATTTCAACATATGAATTTGGGGGGACCACAACATTCTGACCACAGCAACCATTTTCAAGTGCACAATTCAGTAACATTAATCCCATTCATAACGTTGTGCAACCATCACCACTACCTATTTCCAAGCCATTTTTTATCACCCCAAACAGAAATTCTGTAATCACTACACAATAACTCTCCATTTCCCTCTCTTCCAGCCCCTGGTCTAATCTACACTATTATTATTATTTTGGGGGGGGGAGCACATATTTTTTTTAATTACCATATTTACTGTTACACAATATAATCATTTTTTGTGGCCCTTTACTAATTTCTTGCTAACTTCCCCCACCCCCATCTCTGGTGGCCTCAGTTAATCTACGTTCTCTCTCTATGAATTTGCCTATTCTAGATATTTCATATAAGTGGAAGCATACAATGTTGGTCTCTTTGTGTCTGGTTTATTTATTCTTGGTTGGCTTTTAATCTTATTCTAAAATAGGAGGCAATTGGATCACTATTGATTTATTTGATGCTTCTCACACACGGAGTTCATCTCAAAAGCTGGATTGAAATTTCTGTCGTTTGGAGTTACCCCAAACAAGCTTCTGCGGTGAGCTTGGACTGCTAGAGTAAGAGGGTGCTCATTTCTATTGTGGCGCACCCACATTCCTGCTGCTAGGATGTCTCTGGATTCCAGGCAAGTGGCCCTGGTTGGTTCCTGTGGTCCCTGGACATTCTGATACGAATGATGGATCAATGCCCATTCCTCAGGAGCCAAGACCTAAATAGGACATGCATGAGGAAAGGAAGTTGTGGCCTTAGGAATTGACCTTGTCTGTGCTTTTTGTTATCTGGACATTCTGTGTGTTCTGGGAGTAGGAGGCGAAGGCCTTGTTCTGAGGAACGTGCACTACTGAGAGACGCTCTCTCCTCCCCCATGTCCCAGTTCCCGCAGGCCCCTGAGCTTCCCAGGCCCCTCTGGTGCTCCAAGGCCATTTCCCTCAAACTGGCCCTGGACAGAGAGCTCACTGTCACAATTCTCTGCCCTTTGAGCAATCTGTTCATCCAGAGAAAGTGCAAGTGTGGTCCCAGCTCACCGCTTTCACATGGTGCAGCTGTCATTCAATAGGCTGACATGTGGGTGAGGGACAACTCCTTGGCTCTCTGTGAGAGGGTCTTTTCCTTTCCTTGCTCAGGGGCCTGGAAGAGCCTCAGGCTGGGGCTCATTCCTGATGAGACACAACACGCTTGGCCTTGGGGACCTTTCAGAGAATTCGGATAACTGAGATGAAGGTGGGACACAAGAGAAGGGTCCACTGGAGACTGGTTGACAGAGAACCAAGGTGTTTCCACAGAAATCTGTTAATCAAGAAAACATCCCATCTGCAGAAACTCCTTTCTCTGAAAAGGTGTAATATCAGAAAAGAAACGTCCCTCATCCACTGTGGTAGATTCTTTAAAAAAAACAAAGGCCACAATTCCACAGTCTTCTCTGTGTCCATGATCCTTTACTATGTGACTCTTTGCTCCTCCCATCAGGGCGTGTCCTCTGTTTCCCCACCCCTTGAGTCTGGGCTGTCCTTGTGTCTTGCTTTGACCAAGAGTTTGCAGAGTAACGGTGCAGTGCCAGTGCTGATCCCAGGTCTGCAGTCCCTGTTCACTCTGAACCCTGCCACTACTACATGAATAAGCCTGGCCTCGTCTCCCAAGAGATGAGTGGCACCAGTCACCCCTCTTGCTGCAGTGGACAGCCAATTACCTGCCAGACGTGTGAGTAAGGCCATCCTAGACTAGCCAGCCCCTCGCTGACCACAGATGCATGAATGATGACATCCAAGGTCAACCAAGTCCAATCAAGATAAGCAGAACTGTCCAGTTGACCCACAGACTAGTTAGCAGTAATGAACAACTCTTGTTTTAAGCCACTGAGTTTGGGGTGAGGGGGTCATTACACAGCAGTTGACTGACACATCCATCAGCTGTATGCTTTGGCCTGCGTTTTCAGGCAACCATGTGTCTGGGCCCTTAGCACACTGGCCATCTGCTCTGGCTGCCTGTCGACAAGCCACCCTATCGACTGCCTTTGCAGAATTGACTGGTCAAGCTGATGCTGCAATCACACAACCTCCAGCAAAGAAGTAATTCCCAGAGGGAAAGAATTTCCTCTTTTTGTCTTGATATAATATTAACCTTTCCCAGAAAAATTGACCTAGAAGGCCTCATGATGAAGGGGCCTCCTCAGGCAATGGCACCAGAGTGTGCTGCCCCTCATTTGTCCTGTTGTTGAGTCAGCGGGTGAGGCTGGGTGGAATGGATTTTGTGTTACCAATGGGGTTTAATGTACTGGCTGTATACACTGGGTAAACTGTGCAGAATCCTCTCTTTCTTGGAGAAAAGGCTTGTGACTTTGTGTAATATTCATCTGAAAGTACGTATTAGGCCCTAATATTTGCTAGAAACCATTTCAAGTGCTGGGGACACCAAAATGAGCCCATGGCATGGTGGGGTGCTTAATCAAGCTAAAAAAAAATAGTCAGCAGTGTTCTAATAAGCACTGTAATAGAAGTCCAGTCACAGTTCTGTGGGGAAAGAGACGAGAGCCCTGACGCCTGGGGTGAGGCAGGATGGGGCAAGCAAGGCTGCACTGAGGACAAGATGTGGAAACTGAGTCTTGGAGGATGGGCAAGGAGGTCACCAGCAAGATGGGGGTGGCATGTGCTCGAGACCTGCCTCCATCCCTGTCTTGTTGTCTCTGTCCCCTACCCAGCATCCCCATGTGCAAGTGCCTGTTGAGATAAGAAAGCTGCCCCTCCTCTAGAACAGAAGCCGGCACTTCTTGAGTCCTACTATGTGTCAGCACTGAGCTAAGGGAATAATAAAAATTAGGTCAGTTAGGTCATTTGATCCTTACAACCCTCCTGACAGTTAAATATTATGACTATTATGCCCGTTTTGTAAGGAAAAAGCTAAGGCTTAGGAATGACTTGTTGAATGTCACCAGGAATCACTTACCAATCAAGGCAAGTGGTTTGGGCGAGGTCTCTGTCCCAGAAGCCATGCTCACCACGTGCTGCTGTCTTGCTCTCGGGAGCCATGATGCCTCTCAATGTGATAGCCTGAGCACTTGGTTTCTCCCTCTCTCTGTCCTCTGATTCAATGTGTTCAAATGTGGATTTCTTTTCATTTATTTATCCTTCTTGAAATTTGTTGCATTCCAAGTCTGTTGGTCAGACACTTTCTTTATTTCTGAGATCTCTGGCACCATCACCTCACTCCATCCTCATGTTTTTTAATCTCTTGTATTTCCCTTGTCTGTGTCTCTGGGCTGTGTTCTGGATCATTTCTTCAGGTCTGTCTTGCAGCTTACCAATCTCTCTTCAGGTATGTTGCACCTGCTGTTAAATCCACAAATTGAGTTTTTTATTTCATTCATTAATTAGATTTTTTTATATTTAGAAATTCAAGGCTGTGTTTTCTTTCCTCATATTTTTAGCTTTGCTTTATTTTCTTGAAACCATATTAAACATATTTATTTTATGTCCTGTGACTTATCATTCCCATATCTGAGGTCTGTGCAGGTATGATCCTTTTGTCTATTCTTTCAGGCTGGCTGCTGGTGAAGACTCCTCAAGGAAATAGAAACTCTTTCTGCCCGGTCACTCATGCCCAGGTCTAAGACAGGCAATTTTCTTTTCAGTTCCCGGGGTGGGGAACTAGCTCACCCTGCATTGAGTGTGGAGCTCTTCAAACCCCATGCTTTAGAGGGGTCTCTAGCTAGGCTGCACCTTTCTCCCCAAAGCCCCACGAGGCTGTGCCCTCAAGGCAAAATCCAGCTATAATGTTGCACATACCTCTCTGGATTTTACTGTCTCTGAATTTTAGGCTGGAGTGTTTTTGTTTGTTTGTTTGTTTTGTTTTGTTTTCTAATGGATGCATTTTTTGAAAAAATTTTTATTCAGCATTTTTAGTTTTGTTTAGAAGGATCAGTCTGGCTACCCAGGCTATCATACCTCCACACGCAGATATAGTATCTTACTGCTCCATACAGAAGAAACACCTTACAAAAATAATAGCCAGCACCTACTGAGCACTTACTGTATGCTAGACTCTGGGCTGAGCCCTTGACATGTACCATCTTCTTTAATCCTCATAGTAAACTCAGTTAGATTCTCAGTTTACAGGTAAGGAAATTGAGCTGAGGAAGATTACACAACTTGCCTAAGGCCACAGAAGCCAGCTTTCTTACTCCAGAGGCTGGATGTCCAGCTACCCTGCTCTCTTGCCTGGGTGACACTTTGTATATATTATTTTGCAGAGAGGTTTCCTCTCTGAGATAATTGGAAATGTTTTTCCTTTTGAGTCCCATTTTCTTTTTGGCCAACGAATTAATTCACTGTGCTTTTCTGGTATGCTCTGCTGTCTGCTGTGACTGGACAACGAGCCCCTCACTGTAGGCCCACATTCTAAGAACATAATGCTTGCTTGCAGTGCTCTTTTCTCCAGCCTTGTCTTCTTGAAGGCTGGGCAATTAAAACACCTATAATATTTTTTAAATTGATGTTTTCGATTGGCTCTCCCAGGACTGTCCATGGAGAATGTCCACGCTGACCATCTAAATACCATTTGCTGAATAAAACAGTTGGCAAAGAGGGCTCTGCCTGCAGAAATGTTATCAGCTGGGTGTGACAGGAATTCACATGTGAAGACTCTGCCTGCACCCTTACACGCCCCTTGCTCCCACCACACAGACATACACCCCCCAGGCCCTGGTGCCCTAAGCTCCCGATCAGCAGGTGTCAAGTGCCAGAACTACCCATGGCAGGAATTGTTCAGGGGCAGGGATTCTCCCTGATGATCCTCATGTCCAGCCACATGGGCAACTTCTGTTGTTTATACTCCTACCTTCTTCAGGATAGGGGCACAAAGAAGACTGAGGAATGAGGCTACACATGCCAAGTGCGGGCCGAGCCAATCAGTGACTGAGGGGGTCTAGGACACCAGCCAGGGTCAGCCCTGAGCCTTTGAGGCTGGAACTATTCATAAAGGGAGCTCTCTCATCCTGGCATGGCTAACCGTGAGGATTTGTGAGCCTGGAGCTGCGATCGCTTTTTCCGTCAAGGGGGAACGGCCTGTCTGTGGACGAAGCCAATAGTGAGGAAAAGAGCAAATGATGGAGGAAAGAGATTGACACCTGATGAGATGATGTGAGACCTTTGCATCCAGCAAATTAAAGCCAGAAAACTCCTTGCACTTGTCAGTTACATGAGACAATAAATTCCCATTTTGTTTTGAAGCTGATTTGAATCTGTTAAAACCAAAGACTACTGACTGATAAAGTTTCCTTCCCTCCCCAGCCCATATTAATTACAAAGGGGGAGATGTGCTTTACTGAAGAAATCTGGAGGATACCACTCTTCCCAGGGTGTCAGCCTTGGCATTGACACCAGGGACACACAACATCGCCTTGGGATTCTGACCGGCAATATTGAAACTGAATAATCATGGAGAAGCAAACTGCAGAACACGAACGCTCTGACTGCTAACAGTCCAAGGATTCGGGCTCACGTTGAAGGATGAAGGGAAGCAGAGGACTGTACTTCACTGGGGGAGGCTAAAGTTTTATAATAGCCAAAGGCAATTTACAAACCTTGACTGGATTCTGGATTGAAAACAGCTATAATGGACACTAGAATATGGACTGTGTGTCACGTGATGTAATTGAACTAAAGTTGATTTTCTTGGGCTAATAATGACATTGAAATTAGAAAGGCAAGGCCCTTGTTCCTGGGAGACTCAAACTAAAGTACTTAGGGGTAAAATGTCCTGATGCCTGCAGTGAACTTCAGATGGTGTGGGGAAAAGCAAGCGTGTGTATACATTGAGAGAAAGCGAGACGCTGAGCAGGAGTGGCAGGATGTGCAGAGCCAGTAGACCTGGCGAGGGGCAGAGAGCTGCTCTCCCCTTTGGCCCTTCAGCATGGAAAACACGTGAATTTTTTAAGGAGCTAAAAAAAGAACTGGGCTCTAAAGTCAGACAGTGCTGGCATTTCTGCCCCCTAGCTGGTTGACCGTGAACACGTAATTTATCTTCTCTTGCTCCAACCCTTCAGCTGTAAAATTGGAGAAATAACAAAATTTACCTTGTCAGATTGCTGGGAGAAATAAATGAGGAAAATAAATGTAAAATGCTTACCACAGTGCCTGTCACATAGTAAGTGCTCAATAAATAATGTTTTTAAAATTAAAATAAGAAGGAGAAGGGAAGGGGGAAGAGGAGGAGGGGGAAGTGAAGGGGATGAAGGAGAGGGAGGCAAAGGGAGGGGTGGGGCTGCTTCCCTCCCTGCCCAGCCAGTGGGGCCCATCACATGCATTCATATGACACGATTTGATGGGGAGGAGAAGAAAAAGGAGAGACGGATGCTGCAGTAGAGGTGGGCATGTTTCTGCTAGGCAGGACAGTCAAGATTTGGGGAAAGGTTTTGTCTCAAAGCTCTCAGGGTAAGTGGACTAATATGTCAAGTTTTAAAGGCAGAGCATTTAACAAAGCCTTAAATGAATGCTGCTCAATTACCACCACACTGACCTCCTAACTCCGAGCTCTCCTGGGAAACAGCAGAGTGCACACTACTGTCAGCCACAGAACCCCGCTGCTCATCTTCCATTTCCCAGGCCTGGCGACCCAGGGAAAGACATCAGTCATTAATGTCCTTGGTCCTAAGACCAGCGGCAAAGCTTGGGGGATTCCTCCTTCCACAAGTGGAGAGCACACGAAGACTGCCTATAGCTCCAAAATGCAGACATGTGTACATAAGGGGGACCCTGCCAACTGTTCCTCTACAGCTTTGTTTTTTTTTTTAAGGCTCATTTGTCAGCTATAATTCAACAGTGAGATAAATTTGGCTGGTTCAAGTCCCAAGTTCCTTACAGAAGCCAGGAATACTGGACTGCGGTTTGACTCAGTCACTTCTGATTTGGGAGTATACAGCCAGCCCTGAACACCTGAGCCTCACTTGCTGTCACGGGGCTGAGGCCCCTCAGATTGCCCCAGCCCTTGGCCCTAGCTGGACGTCTCAGGAGCCTTCCCCAACAGATGGATCCCCATCTGCAGAAAATGCCTGGAGACAAGGAAAGATGCTGGCCAGCCAATCCGACAGATACCCAGAAACATCCCAGGTAGAACTTCCCTGTTAAAATGATCTAGTTTTTCTGTTTTCAAAATCATCTTGCTTTGAAGCCATGGGTAAAAAGCAGTCTCACACAGAAGCCTTCCCTGCTAGCTCCCCTTCCCTGCTTCCTCTCCAGGTGGCCCACTGGGGCCATGTCAGGCTTGAGGATGAGACACGCAATCCAGCATGTCATTCATGCATGAGCTAGACAGTAACAGGGCCAGCACCAGAATGCAGGGCTTCTGAGTCCGAAGAAAGAGGGCTGTGAATACATTTCTGGTTGTGCAGCCAAAAGAACTCCCATATTTTTTAAGCATAAGACAGAGACCCCTTAATTTCCAAAAGGTGGGACCTGCCCCTGGCCTATGGGTGGGTGTATGATCCACTTCTAGCCAGTAGGATGTAAAGGGAAGTGTGCTGGGGAGAAGGGCTTCTGGCAATGGTTTCCTCCGTGGTAAGAGAAAGACAAGGAGAGTGTCCCCATTCTAGGTCTCCCGCTTCCTCTTTGAACTCATCTGCAGGAGGCATGATGTTTGGAGTTGCTACTGCCATGTTTTGACATGAGGAGGCTTAGAGGCTGGCACTGGCACCAATTCAGAGCCTGACATCACTGACTGCTGAATGGATACCAGAAGCTGCCCACCTCCACAGTTCTTCTTATGCAAAAAACTAAAGCTCTGTTGTGTGAGCCCCCCTTGTTCACCTATTGTTCCCTGCTACTGAAAGCATCCCTAGCTGATTCAAGGCATTTGTGTAAATCTGCCGCACATTTATTTTCAAGTCTAAGCATTTTTAGCTGTGGTGTTGCTTGCCTAGTTTAAAAACATTCAACTAGCATCAGAAAGAAAACAGCCCCGTTTCTGTGCACTCATTGAGTGCTTATCTGAGGCAGAGTGTTTGCAGCCTTGAGAAAGGGCAGTTAAAGAAGGAGGACAGTAGAGCTGTTTTCTTTTATGAACACTCTCCTGTTACCCAAGTCAGGACAAAGCCTCCCTCAGCTACCCACAAGGCACTGAAATGGACAGAAAAGACACCAGGCTGTGCCAGGAGGAATACTGTACAGGGAGCAGGCAGGGGACCCATCACGACTCTCAGGTCCAGGCAGGGTGGGAGGTAGAAATGTCGTTCCTGGTCCTGGGGACTGTGTGCCCACATCACAAAGGGAATGGAGAAATTACCAGGAGCCACCTCACCACAAAGTGCCCACCATGAAGAAAGAAGGCTGAAAGGCATGGAGGAGTCAGGTTCTGGCAAGTAAAGGACATCGCCCCAGTCCTCTGTGGCTGTGGTGGGGTGACCAACTATCCCCATTTACCTGGGACTGAGGGATTTCCCAGGGCATGGAATCTTAAACCTGAGCATGTCTTGATTGTGAAGCCTCTAAAAAGAAGGTGTTACATAAATACATGAGACACACCTGAGGTAGAGCCCGCATCTCCTCAGCCTTCTCAGCCCTCCCATGGAGGAAAGAAGCAGCAGAGAAGGCCAGGCCTATCGTTAGGGAGTTTCAGGCTGAGCTGTCTGTAGTCACCCATAGGGTCTAAGTGACCAGCTGGCAATGGAAGAATGAGTGAATGACTCCAACTGGGTAATTACTTATATTTATATGACAGTTCTGTTTCCAACAGGAGTATCTTCCAAGGACTAACGTGTAAATCCCACCAATTGACCAACACATTACCTCCCACTGTGAGTCCCCATGGGGCGAAGGAAACACTTCTGAGACCATAAATCAAAAAAGTCAGTTATGTTTGTTTCATTTTTGTACCTTTCTGCCCTGAAGGTGCATGCTTTCCATTTGAAGAGTTGATGTGAGCACAGAAAGATGAGTTGCAATGCAGAAGCTTGTGACAGTGCCATAGAAGAGAGGCCCATGGGAAGTGCTGTGGAGACATCACATGGTGTGGAGATGGTGCTGAGAGTAGACGGTGCTGAGATTGGTTGGTGCTAAGATGTGGTTCAGGCTCACTCTGGGGGCCTGGTTTATACTTGTCTTCTCACATTATGCTCATGATAGTCCTGAGAAGTGGGTTCTCTTACCATCCCCATTTCACAGGGGGGAGCTTAATGCTTTCAGGATCTAGGTAACCTGCCCAAGGTCACTCAGACAGTAAGCAGTAAATCCTACATCTGTCTGACTCCAGAGGTCATTCTCTTAAAGCCACACTCTGCTGCTTTTGCGCTCCAGAGGCAGAAGACCTGAGGGGACCTGATGCTGCTTTTTTTTTTTAATTGTAGTAAAATATATATAACATAAGGATTCCCATTTTAAGCATTTTTAAACATCTTACTAAAATCAAGCCCAGCTGCCTCCCACCAAACAGAAACAACTTGGAAGTCAAATGTTGGTGAAAAAGAAAGGCAGCTGTATTCAGGCCTGAGAAGATGGCAGACTACACCATCTCACACTCTCAAGTTAACCTAGGGTTTGCGTGGGGTAAGAAGGGGGAAGGGAAATGCAGGAAGGAGGGGGACGTGAGTTGTGGGGATTCCACGTAAGGGGCCAGGTGCAAAATCTCACCAAGGCTCTGTCCAGTTTCTGTTCTTGTCCTTGACATTACCTTGGGGTCCTGCAAGATTTTGATTTGCTTCAGGGTGGGATCAGCATAGCTTTACTGATGTCTTCCTTGGTTTCTCAGGGTCTGGATAGTACTTGTCTTGTGGCCAGTCTGCAGCTCCAGGTTGTCTGGAAGACAGCTCTGCATTTATGTAAATAATGTCATCCTGCTCTGTGACCAAGGTTAAAAATATCAAATAACCATGGGAAAAGAGAGAACTCAAAAAAATGCAATGCTAAGCTAGCCTTTATACTTCTTTTAAATATTCTGCTAGACAAGAGTATTCCTATTTCTGGGGATTCAGCCAGCAAGTTTGCCTTGCAAACTTCCTTCAAGGCTGAGGCCTGCTCCAGCCCTAGGGGAAAAGGATCAAATATGATCGAATATGGGAGGTTCTGCTGTTATAATTCCCCCACCTCCTCGAGGAGATGCTTCAGTCTTGATCACTCTAATAAACATACAGTTGCATGGAATTAATTACATTCACATACTGTGTGACCACCACCTCTGTTTCCAAAACTTTCTGGTCATTCTAAACATAAACTCAGCACCCATTAAACATTAACTTCTCATTATTCCTTCCCCTCGGTTTCTGGTAACCTCTGATCTACTTCTATCTCTGAATTTTTTTTCTTTTTCTTTTTAAAATGTATTTATTTGTTTTTATTGGTTATGAATATTCATGAGGTATAAAGCAAATTGTTACCACTTGTGCCTAAGATGTGATGAGCAGATCCATACTGGCAGCATGCCCATTACCACAAATTGTGATTATACCCTGTGTCCCCCACCCAATTATCCCCTCAATTATCCCCGACCTCCCTCCCCATCCCCCTTTCCCCACTCCACTTTGTATCCCTAGGTATGTTCTCTCCCTCTGCAAGTCCAACGCACCGCTGTGGTCTTTCTTTCCTTTCTTCTTTATCTCTTAGCTCCCACTTATGAGAGAGTACATGTGGTATTTATCCCTCTGTGCTTTGCTTATTTCACTCAACAGAAGTTTAATTTATTTTCTTAATTGACCCATGATAATTGTATATATTATGGAGTACAATGTAATATTTGGGTTTATTTACACTGTGTGTGATGATCATATCAGAATGTTTAGCATATCCATCACCTCAAATATTTGTCACCTCTTTGTGTTAGGAACATTCAGCATCCTCTCAACTGGTTACCTGAAGTTATACAGTAAATTGTGCTGACCGTAGTCTTCGTATATTGCTGTAGAACACTAGATCTTATTCTTCCTATCGTTCTACAATTTCATATCCACTGACCACCCTCTCCTCCATCCACTCCTCCCCTTCCCCTTACCAGTTTCTAGTAATCAATATCCTACTTTCTAGTAATCAATATCCTACTTTGTATTTCTGTGAGATCAACTTTTTTTAGCTTCCGCATATGAGTGAGGACTTGCGGTATTATTCTTTCTGTGCCTGTCTTATTTCACTTAATGTAATTTCCTGCAAGCTCATCCATGTTGCCGTGAATGACAGGATTTCACTCTTTTTTTTTTTTTTTTTTGGCTGAGTAATATTCCTTCGTGTATATATACCACTACTTCTTAATAGCTATGTGACCTAGGACAAGAAAATTCACTCTTCCGACCTTAGTTCCCTATGTGCATAATGGGGCTGGAACTAGTGCTGAGCTCATCAGGTTGTGTGGAAGATTCCTGGTCCACAATAAGCTCTCCACAAATTCCAAGGACAAGGGAAAGGACTATCCGGTAGTATAGCACAGACGTGACTGGGCCAGGCTGGTAGGTGAGGTGGAGCTTGCAGCCAGAGGCTGAAGACCAAGAGGGTCAGCTCAGAGGTTCTCAACCCCGGCTGCACATCAGAATTACCTGGAGAGCCACACCCCAAACCAGCTAAATTTGAACATCTGAGAATGGGCCTCAGCCGTCAGTATTTTGCAGCTGCCCAGGTGACTCTCATGTGCAGCCAGGGTGGAAAGCCATTGGCGTGGCCTTTTGCTATTAGATGTGTGGACCTTGGAGGAGCTTAAGCATCACCTGGGAGCTTGTTATTAACATAGAATCTCAGGCCCCACTCCAGTCTAATGAATTGGAATCTGCATTTTAAGAACATCCCTGGGTGTTTCGTGTGTGCACTAAAGTCTAAGGCATCCCTGGGCTAGCCTTTAAGTCATACAGATAAAGAAAATAAGCAAAATGCCAGGCAGGCTTTGAATCTGATTAAAATCCAAAGTGCAAGTTGGAGGGGAAATGAGGGCTGTCTATTTACAACAATTGCTCATGGATAACCTCATCTCCTGGCAAATGCAAAGGGCAAGGGCGGTAGGTCTCGGTGTACTTAAACTTCAATGAATCTGTGATTGTGGATGGTCAGGAAGTAAGGGATTCTGCCGGCTGCCCAATGTTTGCTCACTCGCCACTGTATCAGCCAAGACTAACATTATCTAGTGTCAACGACGCACATGCCTGGCCCTGGCCTGTGATTAGCACAAAAATATTAGCTTGTGTGAGGCCTTGGAATCATTACGAGGAAATAATTCCCAAAGGACCTTTCCTCACCCAGAATGAGCAGATCTCCATCCCTGGACAAACAGGGGCTGCTGAGCAGGTGGCAGCTGGCTCCCCAGCCAGGGCATGAGCTTGCCCTCTGTGGATATAGCAAAAACCTAAATAATACCAGAAGAGACATTCACACTTTATGAAATCTTAGAAAAGCGGTTCTCAAACTGGAACACCCATCAGGGTAGTTGGAAGGCTTGTTAAAACACAGATTGCTGGGCCCCACCTCCAGAGTTTCTGACTCGACTAGTTTGGCCATTCAATGACAAAGTTTGCTGTGGTCCACAGGTATTGCATCATCTGAAGAACTGGCCACCTCTGCCTCATTGTGGCCCCAACCAAGGAGTCTGTAATTTCTAGAACCTAAATAAAGAATATAAACTAAATTCTTATTGGTATTTACTATTTCTAGAAATCCCAATGCATTCACCATCATTTGATAAAAGGCAGCTAAAGAGCAAATTCTACAACTTATATGGAAAGTATTTAAGAAATTAGTACAAATAAGAAGTCTCAGTTTTAAAAAAGCAATTCAGTCTGCTTCAACATCTACCATTGTCTCAGAATAGCCAACTCTTTTGGGTCATGTACTCATCTAATAATCTAGAAAGAGCTATGGATTCTTTCTCTCAAATATGGACAAAAACATAAACTTACACCTACAACTTCAGGAAATCCACAGACCCCTGAATCCCTTCCTTGAACCCATCTCGAAATTTCCTAGATAAGACTAAAATGGAATTCTGCTGGTTTTACTTTTCATCATTCATTCACACTTCTCCCAATAATACCACCCTCATTTCTTTTAGGGTCTACTCACTTTCAGCCTCTCTGCTCAAGGATGGAGCATGTGACCTAGGGCTGAGCTAATCAGTGCACCCCACTCCCCTGGACACAGTGATTGGCTCACGTATAAGCACTTGACCCAATCAGGACCAGTAAGACCCAATGAAAATTAAATGAAAGCTCTTTATTGTTTTCTTTTGATGCCAACCAGGAAGACTGTAGCCACGGGAGCTAGAAGCTGTCAATTGCCATCCTGGTACCACAAAGGAGAGTCTTTGTGAGAATGGATTCAACACAAAGTAATCAGAGCTCAGAAATGAAGAGAGTAATCAAGTCCTGAACACAGCACGTGAGCCCTGGAGTTAGATCTACCCCTGGAGAGTTTAGCAAATAAATCCTGCAAGCCTGCGCTCAAGCCAGGTTGAGTCACTTGCAACAGAAAGCACTCTGATGGATAATCTTCATCAATCCATTGGATGTTTTGATGACTCTTCATGCAGCTGTCAGTTAAACAAATAATGTCACTATACAAATGTTCTTTAGGACCTGATGTGCCTTCCAGTTTCTGTAAACTCTTTATTCCCACAGTTAATCCTCAGCTTCTTCCAAATTCCTTTACAAATAAACACCTTTTGGTATGATCCCTTCACTCACACATACCAATAATGTTTGTCACGTACCACAGAATCGCAAATCATGATCTTCTATCATATTATATTGCAATAAGTGAATCATATAAATCTGCTTAAAGCAGCCTAGCCTGAGGTCTAACTTTTGAGAAACTACTTAACAACACAAGCATTCTGAAATGAAACAATTCAATGCTATAATTGTAATTAAAATGCACTTTTAATTAAGAGTATTCTTAGGCCTTGAGGATACATCTGTCATTTTTTCAGACTACAGGTTATTAATTTCTGGCAAGCCAGAACAGGAAGAAGGTTCTGCCAGCCAGATCCCAGGATGAGGTGAATTTCTTATAGCCCTACAGAAAGGACTATGCCACATGGTGGAGTTTGGCCTCTGCAGCCAGGCAGACCTGCGAAAAAATCCCTTCTCCTCCACTTATTAAATTGTCCAGCTCTGAGTCTCCATTTTCCCATTTATAACACCTCTCCTGCAAAGCTATTAAGAAAATTGGAGGGCTCTTTCTCCCCCCTGCAAAGATCCGTCTCAGCTCTTTGCCATCTACAAACACAACTTCCAAGGTACTGGAGCATCTATTTATTGTTTTAAAAATTGATAAAGGGAAATAATCAAACAAATATCATGCTTCCCCTGTACCTACCGAAACACAGGGTAACCAAAAAGTTGAGAGGGAGTTTCCCTTTATAGAAGAATTTTAGCTAATAAATTAAGAAGAAATGATGTAAGTAGAACATCACTGGATTGTGGGCCCTAATGATCTAGTAGATTTGAGCACTGAGCACCAGTAGCTACTCGCATCCTCCAGAGAGCACCAGACAGTGTATGTCTCCTGATGGAAGAACACTGCACACCCGTGAAATGGTCTTGCCAAAAACATTGAATCAGAATCTGGTAAAGCCTCTATCAAACCACAGATTTTCAAAAAAAATACAGGGGACAGAGGAACTTGTCATATGCCACCATGGAGATGCAATCAGCAACATCCAGACCTTGGGAAATTCTATAGGTGAACAACCTAGTTTTTTCAACACATAAATTTTTAAAAAAGAGAGATTGAAAGGGTATCTACTAATTAAAAGAGACTTATCAATGGATTGGGATGCATGGACCTTCTTTGGATTTTAATTGAAATAAACCAACTGAAAAATAAATTTGAGGTTTTCTGAGAAATCTGAATGCTGACTGTATGTAATAAAGAATTGTTCAATTTTAGAGGCAATAATGGTATGGTGGTGATGTTTTTAAAGGTAAATAGTTATCTTTTTAAAATACATACTGAAATGTTTATGGATAAAATTAGATACTCTCTGAGATGTACCCCCCAGAATCATCTGGTAGAGGAGTTGATGGAGGACACTGATAATGATATCACTGAATGTGCTCAAATATGATACATGTGGTAGGTTCATAGCATTATTCTCCAAATTTTGTGTATGTTGAAACGTTGCATAATTAAAAGTTTTTTAAAAAGCTCAAGCACTGATGAGTATATAGATTTTATTGAAGATTTGGGAACAGGAGAGGGAGCTGGGATGTGAAAGCCAAGTTTATTCAAATGTTCCCAGTAGACATCCCTGCCTCAATGCTTGCCCTCCCTCTGCCCCTCCCCGCCCCCACCTCTTTCTTCAGTTCAATATACCCTACCCCTCCCTTCAGCTTCTCTACTCACTCAGCAAAACCAGAGTCTTCCACTGAGTCCGACACCAACATCCCACTAGAGTCCCTCCAGCGTGCCCTCTGGGGCCTCCTTTCATCCTTCCCCCATGCCAAAGGGCTGGCCCACAGCGGATGGTCAATAAATATCAACTCTTCTTCCAGAGAGCAAAACCCACCTAGGTTTTGTAATCCAACCTTGAGCATGTGGGTTGAGAGTGGATAGACCCTAAAAGAAATAAAGGTGGAATTGCCAGGAGAAGTCTGTCCTGTGGCTGCAGAATCGTTTGAGAGTTTTTAAAAAATAAGTATTCTAGTGCATGGGCACACGCACACACACACACACACACACTCCTATCATGCTGACTCAGAATCTCTGAGGTAGGGTATGCTTACCTGTGGTGAGATTAATTCTAGGTGTCAACTTGATTAGATTACGGAATACCTGGAAACCTAGTAAAGCATTACTTTTGGGTGTAACCATGAGGGTACTTTCAGAAGAGATTAGCACATTGGCCTGAGTCGATGAGGAGGGAAAGATCTGCTCTCATTACGGATGGGCACCATCCAATCTGCTGGGGGCCCAGAGAGAACAAAAACACAGAGGAAAAGACGAATCTCTCTCTCTCTATCCTTTGGAGCAAGGATACACTTTTCTCCCCGTCCATGGACATCAGAACTCAGGAGAGTTCAGTTTTTGGGTTTCAAGACTTACATTCAGGTTCCATGGTTCTGAGGCTCCCAGACTTGGACTGAGCCACACTACCGGCATCCAGTTTGCAAATGGTTATTTGGGACTCCTCAGCCTTCACAATGTGTGAGCCAATTCCCCTAATAAATCCCCTCTCAAGTATTTGTATACATATCCTATTGTTTCTGTCTCTCTGGAGAATCCTAATACACCTGTATTTTCCCTGAGTCCCCTAGGTGATCCTGGTTTGCCAGTCTAGTCTGAGTCCAGTGTTTGGAAACCCCCGGTGGGATCCAAACAGTGCAGCAATATGGGGAGAGAGAGAGATGAAAAGAAATGATCAGTCATCTGTTACTCAGAATCTACTAGGCATAGATACAAATCAGGCCCCAGAAAATGAATTCACTGAATGATCAATCCTTCCAAACTGTGAAGCAAGGTGTTTGCATCAGGTCTAGGACACATAGTGCTGTCATGCCCTTCTGCCCACTGGCCTGTGGGGTGGGGACAGGAGGAAAGGGGATATCCTGTCCCCTGCCTTCTGCCTCTCAGACCTCACATCCCATCCAGGGACACCATGGGATGTGGGAGGCTCCTGCCAGAGCAAAATCCCTGAGGGCTTACGGGACTGGGCTCAGGCCGGGCTGTGGGGTGTGTCTCTGCCTCCCTTTCTCCCTGCCTCTGGCACACACCCCCACAGCAGCTGCTGCAACTCAGCATGGCGAGCTCTGGAGGGCGAGAGAGCAGGACGCCACACGTGTTGTGCTGTCTGTGTCAAGCATCGGCACAAATGCCAGGAAACATTTCTCTGTCCAAAACATTTTAATCCATTTAAAATAAAGAACAAATCCTATCCTGGACTCTGTGACAAAACAGCTCCCCCCAAATTGCCCTATACTTACTTTAAAGCATTTAATGGACAGTTTTAAAAGTACTCATTGTTTAGCTTTCTCCCCATCTACTTCCTTAGGCCTCCCTAACCCCCCCTTCACAACCCCTATCTTTATTCCCACCTTTAGTTTTCCATGGCACGTATCACTACCTAATATGTATTTTACTTATATTTGATGACTATGTCCCTCAAACCTCCCACTGGAATGTGATCTCGGGTGCGTAACCATTTTCCTCCATGTTGCTCTCTGGTAGAGACTCAGGGATTACTTGTCGGGTGCAGGTCAACTTGGATTGGTGTGAAGATAAAAGGAGCCAACACAGACACTTAGAGAAGGGCCTGGCACCAGAGAAGCACTCGGTAAAGATTTTCTGTAATTAATATTATTTTGACCTATTAGCTTTCAGAGGACAGGTCATTCCAGGCACCAATTTCCAGAAACTGTGACTGTTTTCAATCCAACCTCACCCATTTTCTCCTGAGACCAGCCTTCCCCACTCCCCGGTTCCTCGTGAAGTTTCTCTCAGCTCCCTGTGCAAGGGGCTTGTGTGTTTATTTCAAAGCCAACTGGGGGGCACTTTGCACCCCAGACATTGCCCACTCACACCACACGTGGGTTGAGGCCTCACTGCCTCGGCCTCCCGGAGTCCCCATAGAGATACTCCCAAGACCTCTGGAGTCCCAGGTAGACCCTCCTTTATTGAATAATTTGCCTCTTTCCCTACCCACTTCCCATTGCCTGACTCCTTTATTCCCTTCCCAAGCTCCTTCCCTCCTCCGATCCCTCTACCACTTCTCCCTATAGAAATGTTTGGTCATTGTGACCCCGTCTTCCAGCCTTAAGCCCCAAACCATGAGCAGGCACTCCAGAATGGAGAGTGCACTAGCCAAATGGCTTCTCCTCTGCCTTCAGATTGGGAGGGCAGGTTCACTCCTCTGCTGCTCCTCTCTTCTTGTGAAAACATTAGCCATCAATGTCCCCTCCACGAGGCTCCATGGCTCCCACCTCTGTTAGACACCCCTCAGGAGATACTGGCATTACTTGTGAGCTTCTGGGGCCCAGACTATGGCTCAGCCCTCTCTGTGGCCCCCCAGTAGGAGTACAAGGAGTGCATGTTGAATGAATGAGGGGACACTTACTGAACAGACAGGATGGTATTTAATGTCTCACCCACAGCCCACGCTGAGTGACCCTGTACTGTACACCTTGTGGCACTCAGCTGGTGCCTTCGGTGCCTTCCCCTGTTCCTGGCTCCCAGATTGGGCGGCAAAAACCCTTGCTGTTTTGCTAACATAGAGATCCTGGACATAGGAGACATATTCATGAATTCCTCTTCAAAAAATATATGGCAGCCTCAAAGAGAACGCCAGAGTGCAACGACGCTGAGCATTTTTTCCATTGTGGGCAAGTGCTATTACATCAAATTTAGTAGCTTTTATGGATAAACAACAGGAAGGAGGAAAGGTAAAAATGATTGCCATGTGGAGAGAGAAACAACCACAAAGCCCCAAGGGAAGGAACAAGAGGGAAAAAAGCTTGTTTAAAAAGACAGACATCAAACCTAGTAGGGGAGTTGGGGAGGGAGGTGGGGATCACAGCAACTGTGGGTTTTCTCAGAAAAGGGATGTAAGAATCAAAACAAGTAGTAGGAATGGATTGAAATAACAGCCTGAGAGCTAGAACCAAAGTAAGAATAACAGGGGTCGAGGGGGAGGAGGGGGAGATGAAAAAGGAAAAGAAACGGTCTGAGACAGGAACGGTAAGACAAAATGTGTTTGACCCAAGAGAAGAGCACAAAAGATACTTTCCAGTCAGTTGAAAGGATTCTGAATTTGGGAAGATGGAGACGAACAGGGGGTGGACTTTCAGGCTGTCCCCAGCCATATAAAGTGCCTGCTGCAGGATCGCCCAGGGGTATTCTCACAGAGCTTGCTGTCCTGTCCAGCGAGCAGGACGGGTCTTCCGAGTGGATTCCAGGCCGTGCTCCCGGGTGCCAGCAGCAACATCCCCACAGGAGGCTGTGCTCGTCCCTGCCCCGCACAGGACATCCCTCGACCTCACAGCACCTGTTGGCTGCTCTGCCTGTGACTAACCCATTCTTTCATTCTGAGACCTAGCATCTCGCCGTTCTGTTCCAGTCCTCCCTCCACTCTCCTCCGCATCGAATCATAGGATGACAGAACGTGAGGCTTTGCGGGGAGGGGAGGCTGGTTCTTAAAAAGCCGTCTTCTGTTAGACACACAAGTCCCCAGGGAATCTTGCCGAGATGCCGGTTCTGAGTCACAGGCGAGGAGTGGGACCTGAGTGTCTGCATGTTTCTCCAGCTCCCAGGCGAGGCCAATGCTGCTGCTTCCCCAGAGCAGGCTTAGAGAGCAAGACTCTGGACACAGCTGAGCCCCACCTGAATTCCTAGCCCACCGAACTGTGAGGAATGATAAAATGGTTGATTTTAGGCTGCTGCTGCCCTTTCTTGGTGAAATCTGGCTCCTCTCTTCCTCTGCACCTCTGTTCATATCCTGTCCCGTGAGTCTCTTCTGGCTGTGGGGCAAGGCTGTACAGGGCAGGGAGCTGGAATCGTTGTTTTTACTCATCACGTACTCCTTCAAATCACTCAGGCCACAGCTCTTCCCACTCCCTGCCAAAGGTTAGGCTGTTGGACCTCAAAAGCCAGGAGTCCATCCTACCTACTTTCTGCTGGGTCTTCCCCTCCCTGAGGCAAGGAATGACGTAGGGTCTTGCTGGCCAAACTGGGGGAGGGAGTCAGAGATCATGAAGGAAATACAGAGGAAACATGAGATAACAATTATTACATTGACTGCCACCCACAGAATGTTGCTGACTTTAGAGATCAAGTTTCAAGCCACTTACATTATAGGCAAAGAAACTAAGACACAGGAAAATGAGGCGATCAGCACAACATGCGGGGCTGGGTGGCAGGGCTTGAACCTTAGACCCAGGGATTCTGATTTCCAGGCCTCTGCTCATTTAACAAGTCTTCCAGAAATATGAGGTTCCAGGCATTCTTACTTGATGCTGAATTACTCATCTTAAAAATATAATTTATGCTCATGCATTGCTGGTGGAAGTGTAAACCGGAACAGTGACTGCAGACTGCTACTCCAGCACAAGGCAGATACATGGGAGAAATGAGTGCATGTCCAA
Organism: Cynocephalus volans; assembly: GCF_027409185.1. Lineage (NCBI taxonomy): Eukaryota > Metazoa > Chordata > Mammalia > Dermoptera > Cynocephalidae > Cynocephalus > Cynocephalus volans. Next base: position 53,412,862 of record NC_084470.1, read on the forward strand.
AAACAATGCACAAAAATGTTAGTAGCAAATTTATTTATGATAGCCCCCAAATGGAAACAACCCAAATGTCCACCAAAAAGAGAGTGGATAAAAAGACTGTGGTATATTCATACAATGGAATATTACTCAGCAATAAAAATCACTACTGAGTGTGCAACAAGATAGATGAATCTCACAAGCACTGTGTGAGCAAAAGAAAAAAGACACAAAAGGGCACATACATACTGGATGATTCCACTTACAGGATGTTCAAGGGCAGGCAAAAGTAATCTATAGGGATAGAAGCCAGAATTGTGGTTACCTCTGGACTGGCTGGATAGGGGCACAAAGGAATATTCTTACTTAATGGAAATGTTGTGTCTTGGTGTATGCAGAGGTGATGATTCATCAAACTTAAAATCTTTAAATTTTACTGTATGTAACATATCTCAATTAAAAAAACACAAACTAATATATATGCATGTACACATACCACATATACACACACAGATAAACACTATACTCATGTATGTATGTATTTTTATATATCTATGTTATGTATTTTAAAATATATTTTTATATTATATATTATGTACATATTACAGTTTCCAAATCAAACTCAAGAAATCATTCTTTTGGTTATTTTTCTTTTACTTCCTGACAAGGTTTTGATTTTCTTAAAATCAGTCTCCTTTTTTCTCCACAAACTTTGATTTTGTTAATATGATTCTCTTATTTTCAAAAATACATTTTAAGCTTTTTGTATGTTTGAAATAGCTGACTCACCAGGGATTGTATGTTTCTGTTCTCAGAAACTCCAGGGAAGAAGTCCATTCTACCCAGACACACTACACAACCGTCCTCTCTCAGGGGCCTGTCTGCCTCCCCAGGATCAGCAGGAGGTGGAAAGGTCCTCTTTGCTCTCTAACCTCCATGCTGATGTCAATCTCCATGCCCTCACATATGCTGCTCCCTATGCCTGGAAAGGCCTGCCTTCCTCCTTTATTTATGTGACTTCTATACATCCTTCAAAACCCAGCTGCCCTCCTGAGTACCCTGCCCTTATCCTTTATCTGCCTTTCACGGCCTCTGTGACGGAATTTTTCCACCACACTCTAATTGTTTGTTTTCACCTCTGTGAACTTCTCCAGCTCAGGGACCTCTCTGCTTGGGTTTTTTTAATTCTCTTCCTAACACGGTGCCCAGCAAACTGCGGGGGCTCAGTTTGTTAGGAGAGGACCTCCAAAATGGATGGATAAATCCTTAGATTCAGTTGTAGCAAAGCTCTTTTACAGGGTTTTCATAAATGTGAAATCTCCAACATTGCAAAAATTAATTTGAAGATTGAGGAATGAAGTGTTCATAAAAATAAAAGCACGGCGAGTGCAACTGTGTAAGGATCAGCCTCTCCTTTCTGTGGAAACTAATTGCCCCCAACGGGCTGATGGCAAATAATGAGTAATGAAGGATGCCAGAATTATTTATAAAGATTTGGCTCCTGTAGCTTTGATAAATTTATCATGAAATGTCCTACAGACCTCAGCCCCAGAGGGAGCTTATTGCTTCTGTGATCACAACTCCAGACGTGTTTAAGGGTCTGCCCGGAGCTGGGATTCAGAAACATCAAATGCCTGATTTTTTTTCTTTCTTTTTGGATAAGAAAAATCATAAAACTGTTTGGAAAAGTGGAGAACTGACTATTTGAATATATATCTTATTAGAGACTACAAGTCTTTGAAACTTCTATTCTAAATCCCTGCTCATTTTTCCTCCCTACAAGTCCTCAGTATGTTAGAAAGGCACAGGAGACCTGCTTTTGTGGTTTAACAGGCTTCAAATCTAGACTGAAATCAGGTGGGCATTAGTGATTCTTGGAGATAAACAGATAAAATATCAGGGAAAAAAGGAAAAAACCTCAGTTCCACCCAAGATTCATGATCCCAGAGATCTCTCCAGCCCATCTACCCTCCACCATGCCACCGCCTCCAGCCCTCTGAAGCTTTCCTTATATGTATGAAGCATTTTTAGTAAATAAGTTGAGAAAAGAGGGAGAAGGAAACCAGGGGAGGCATCACCATCTGAGCAGCTCTGGCCTCTCTCCATGTTGCTCAATGAGCAAAGGTGTTAACAGAAATCGAAAGTAGCATCTTTCCATAAATTCATGGAAACATTTTGCTAGATTGTGATTCTGTTCTACTCTAAAAAGTGGAACTCAGTTCTATAAACCATGAAGCTCCCAGTATCCAGGCAGTAGAAAGAGGAAACCCCGAGAGGTTGTGTGATCTCGATGCCTGTTTAGTGGGATATTAAATCTGAGTCCCTGGGGCCTCAGTTTCAGAGGACGCTTCACCATGATAGCCATTAGATAGCCAAGTTAGTTTGAGACACAGCCTCCCCATACACAGACTTACCCAGGAAGTGGGAACCCTCCGCTGGATCAAGGATGGAAAACCAGATCAGAGTGGAGACAGGATTCCAGGAGTTCCTTGGAGAAAGCTGTGCTGGGGCCCCAGGAGGCCGGATGGAGTGCTCCCTCCACTGCCGCTGGTGTAGAGAGAGTGGGCTTCAGTGGGATCATGCAGGAGCTTCTTCAGGTTCCCTGAGTTGGGGGCACCATGGCCTAGAGTCTTGCTCTTACCCAGGAAATAAGGGGGTGTGTGCACCTCCTGTGGACTGGATGTGGGCCATGTTAAGTCCTGCTCAAGGGAACACTGGGAGGGAAAGGTCCATGAAAAGTGGGCCACAGGGGCCAGCCCTGGGTGGTGAGGCACACTGACAGTGCCACTCTAAGTCAATACTTACTATCCTGCCCCCATCCCCTTACCATGGTGGGGTGTCAAACAGCAGCTTTCAAGTGGGGAGAGGTGGATGGGGGAAAAGCAGAAGGTACCCTTTCTTCCCTGAGGAAGACAGCTGCCAATCACAGGCCTTAGCATGGAGAGAAGTCTTACCTTCAAGTAATATAGTAATCACACCTTTTTAGTACATATTTTTGGTGCTTCAACCTCTTAGGGACTTGCTGACCCTGGAGGGACTCCCTCACCGAAGGCTGGCCAATTTCTAGAGATAGTAAAAAAAACACAAAACTCGACTTGCCTTAGATCAGGCCTTTCGTATGCAAACCATCTATTCCAGAGCTCATCATTCCCCCAACCAGCTCTCACCCTCTGGGCCACTCTCCACCCATCCTAATCAACCAAGGGCCAGGTACCAGGCAATAGGGATAGACCCTGTGTCCCAGAGCCTGCTGAAATGATTCCAACTAGTCAATCCTAAGCCTGCTTATCCTGCTTCACCCAGTTCCTTCCAGCAGAAACTCCAAAAAAGGCTCTTACCCACATTTTCCTTTACTCCTGCTGCCTGACCCCACACCTCCCTGTGTGGCCCCCACAGCATGGTGTGTCCTCTTGGGATCTGTGAGTATAACAAACTATCTTTTCAATGGCAGTCGTCTCCTGATGTGTTGGCCTCACCATACCTGAGAAATAATAAAACTTACATTCTAGAACAAGACAGGTGTTGATCAATATCCTCAATTGGATGCATCTCATTATTAATTCAAAGTGACCGTAAGACTGTCCATTACCCACAACTGAGTGAGAAATAAGTTATTCATGTTTCTATTCAGGGGCTGGGGAAAGTTAGTCACCTGAAAAAAATTTAAAGGGAACATCTGTGATAAAAAATAAAGTTGCATTTTGATTATGACACAGATTGTATGTACTCAATGTACCAGTTTCGCCTGTCCAACCTGAACATTTTAGAAAAAATAAAAGCAGTCCAGTCTGAGAGCAGACCTTAATTTGTGCCTGGCTATGTCACTGGGAGTGTGACAAAGGACTCCAGAGAGATGAAAACTCTCAGAGATGAAGAAACATCCACCCGATGAAGGGGTAGCTGGAGCACTGGCTTTGATCATGTCCTCTCCACCCTCGGAAATAGCCTGAGAAATACAAGATCAGAGGAAGCTTGCTAGGTGCCAGCCAGATGTCAGAAGTGGGGAGCAACATCTGCCCCAAACATGCAGAGGAAACCAAATTGAAGAAGACTACAAGGCGAGTCTGCAACCAACCTGCTTAGAAAGCACTGACCCATGAGAAACATGTCCAGGAGATTTGGGGCTACATGATCCCCTCACCCCGCACCACTGGAAGCATAAGGGCTGGGAGCAAGAATAGGCTGTGAACAGACAAGGTCTCCTAGGGCTCCTCTGGTGGTTCTCAAACTCGAGGGCATATGAGAATCACCCAGTGCAGCTCTTGAGGATGCTGCTTCCTGGGTTCCGTTCCAAACGATGCGGACGCCACAGGTCTGGGATGGGACCCAGGAACCAGCATTTATCAAGCACCTGACTGCCTCCACTGCACTGTAAGAAACACTCCTTCAGCTAGTGGCTATAGACCTGTCACTTACATGTTGACTGTCCCTGTGAAGTCCCTGAGTTCGCCCCACACCTGACGCCTGATCCAACACTGCCTCACATCCTCCCCTCCATCACCACACACACGCACGCACGCACGCACGCACTCACGCAACAAAAAAGAAAAAAAAAAAAAACCACAGGACCTTTGTGAGCACTGAAGATTACTTAAGACATCACAGGCAGGTTCAGAGGGAGGGTACCTTGCAGGGCACGTGGCATTTCATTACAAACTGCCACTCTGGACATCTCTTTCCCAGTTTCTCTTCTTTGGGTACCAGCCATGCTCAATCTCTCTCTCCTGACCTTTCCCCAACAGCTCTAAACTTCTCCTGGTGCCCTCCCTCCCTCAGACACTGCACCTCTCTACCAAATATAACTCAAACCCAGCTCTACAAACTGAGTCTGCATGCTCTGCAAGCAAATTCCCTCCAGCTACCAGGATCATACCCTACCCTTACAAACATAAGGAGCAGATAGCCTTTTCCCAGTAGCCATGGCAAGGGTAGGACTCCTCTCTGATGAGGTATCAATGTGGAAGAGGCCAGGCAGAACCAATAGCCAGTCATGCCAGAGACCCGAGGATGGGGTGGTTACACAGGTGAGAGAAACCAGTGTACCATAGAGAAAATGCAAATCAAAACCACAAGGAGATACTGCTTTACAGCCATGAGGATGACTGCAATCAAAAAGTCAGGTAACAACAAGTGCTGACAAGAATGTGGAGAAAGTGGAACCCTCTTACCTACCTACATTGCTGGTAGAAATGTAAAACGGTTTGGAAAATAGTCTGACCGTTCCTCAAAAGGTTAAATACAGAGGTACCATATGACCCAGCAGTTCCACTTCTAGGTTTCTACCCAAGAGAAAGAAAACATAAGCTCATGCAAAAACCTACATATGAATGTTCATAGCAGCATCATTCATAATAGCCCCCAAAAGGAAACAACCCAAATGGTCATCAACTGATGAATGGATAAACAAAATGTGGTATATCCACACGATGGGGTATTATTCAGCAATAAAAAGGAACAAAGCACTGATAGGTGCTACATGGATGAACCTTGACAACATGCTAAGTGAAAGAAGCCAGTCACAAAGCACTACATAGTACATAACTCCATTTGTATGAAATTCTAGAACAGGCACAGAAAATAGATTAGTGATTTCCCAGCACTGGGAGAACTTGAGGGGAAATAGGGAGTGACTGCTAACAGGTGAGGAGTTTCTTTCAGGAATGAAGAAAATGTTCTAAAATTAATTGAGGAAATGGTTGCATGACCCTGTGACTATGCTAAAAACCACTGAATTGCATGTATTCAATAAGTGAACTGTATGTTATATGAATTATACATCAATTAAGTTGTAATTGAGGGAGAGAGAGAGAGACCAGCAAGGTACTTCACAGTCTTTGAGCTAAGTGTGTTGAATACCAGCTCCACTACATACTACATAAGGCTTTGGGCAGTTATTTGACCTCTCTAAGCCTTAGTGTTTTCATCTATAAAATGGGGGTACAGAAGGGTACTTCAAAAAATTCATGGAAAAATTGTATTATCTTTTAATTCTGTTTTTCCATGAACTTTTTGAAGTGCGTTCGTACATACTTACTCTACAGGTTTGTCGTAAAGATTGAATAAGATTATGTTTGTGAACTGCTTAAGTTTATTAGGGCACAGGATAGGCACTCAGTGAGTGGGCACTAATAGTAGCGTTAATAATAGTAATAAAGGATGTGTTTTGCACAGCCTCGGTGGTTTTTTCATTCACTCATTCACTAAGTACATACCAAGGGCCCATTCTGTGTCCGACCATATTCAAAGTGTTGGGCACATGGCAGTGAGCAAGGCAGACAAAGCCCTGCCTGTGTGGAGCTTACCCTCTAGTGGGGGAGAAATAATAGACTGACACACAAACATGACAAATGTCAGACAGGGACAGACGGGGGACTCCAGGCCTCCTCCTCAGAGCAGTTCACTTTCATATTTCACATATTTGGCTTCTAAATAAGGTTTTGTTTGGACCTACAATCCTCAAAGCTAAAATAACGTGTTTCAAAATCTCTACCCACTCTATTCCCAAGACATTCCAAGTTCACGTCAGGCCAATGTGGTATTTCAGGCGTAAATATTCTTTCCAACTTTGACCCTCATGGCATGACTTCAAATGGGCCACTCTCTCAAATCCTACAAAATTGAATTTCCTGTCAGTCTCAGTGAAAATGATGCTTCCTAGCAAACACATTTCCAAATAGTCCTCAAGATTTATGCTGCTAATAGGGCCTCCTCTCTTTATGATTCAATCTGGTTCTTTCAAAAATGCCTTGATTAAATTTGGATCTTCCAAAAACGTCAGTGACTTTGATTCAGGAAGTGTGAGTTCTCAGCAAGCTTGCCAAGTGAAGGACGCTTCTCTTTGTCACATATTCGCTTTCTTCAGTGACTAAGGACTGTGTCTTACACAAATTGGTACATTTTTAGCCTGATGGCTGAGGACAAACGCTTGCCAGAATTAAATCTCCATTTCCCTTGTCTTGCAGGTTCACTATGTGTGCAGGTAATATCATGCCCAGGTCCTCTCAGTTTCCTGAACACATCTGCAGAGATCAGGCTGTGCATTCTAAGCTCGTTCAGCAGACACTTGGTTAGGAAGACTCAGGGTCGCTGCAGCAATATCTGCCAGAAGGTGTGCTTGGCTGCAGTGAAGCACTTCTCAGTTTCCAAAAGTGTCTGCAGCCTCCTCTCTCTTCTCAGCTCAGTCCTGATCGCACGGCAGATGGATGGGCTGGGACTATCTGATGTGATGCCTTTGGCATCGGCTGACAGAGTAGACACAATGACAGTCCCCTCTGGGAAGTACCATGCAGAGCTGATTGCTATATTTTCCAGCATATGGTAGAGGAGGAAGATGTGAATGGACCAGGTACACCTGGCCTTTAATAGTCTGACAACTGTGACAGCAAACACCCCAGTGGCCATGGAAGCTCAGGGTTGGGACAGGAATGTGGATGGAACTGTGAAGAGATTTTCATGAGACCTCTGTGTGCTGCTGGAGAATTCTTGGAAACGTTTGCTGCATTTCCTCACGTGGTTCCTGGTTCCTCCTCGGCCTCTAAAACTGAGACCTCCCACAGGGAAAGGTTGATACAGCAGGGATGCGAGAAAAGAGGAGTCAGAATCTTGGCTTAGCTTTTAAATTTCAAAAGTCAATGTTATAGATCAGAGCCAGTTTTCTCTGCTTCAGAGGAGAGGAAGTTTCCAAGGGCAGAGGTGAGGGGAGTCTCTAGAAAGTCCAGGGACAGCAAGAGAGGGAGACATTAGGAGCTCCCACTAGATGGAACCTGCAGGGGATGAAAAATAGGTCACAGATCCCAGATGGGCGTGGGGTTCCTAGGGGAAAGCGTCCCATGCATAGAGTTGCCAGATGAAATACGATATTTGGGACATACTTCTACTAATGAATCATCACTGTTTACCTGGAATTAAATTTAACTCAGTGACCTGTATTTTTATTTGCTAAATCTGGCAGCCCTACTTGCACCACCCTTCCTGGGGGAACCTAAAAAGCCTCCTCACCCCCATCATGGTGAGGGAGACAAAGACAAGGAAAGGCTGCAGGGCAGAGGGGCCTGAGACAGTCTCATGGAGCACAGCAGGAGAAGGAAAATGTTTGCTGTGCATCTGAGAGCACGTGGGAAAAGGCTCAGAAGTCAGCATGAGGAGCACAGGGCCACCACCTGCAGGGAGCTTTCTCTGAGGGTCAGATAGGGGGGGCATTCTCCTCAGACAGCATCAGTATGGGTTGATGGTGTCACCCAGACCAGCTTGTGCATGTGTGTTTGCACACACACACCATTTGTCCCTGTGAAAAGCAGTAAAAGCCTGCACTTACTGAGCACTTGCTACATACCAGGGACTATTCACAGAACTTCAAGCTTAATATTTTCTAAATGCATTGTATTTTTCTTTGTCAGCTCCTCTGAACCTTGCAACAACCCGATGAGGAAGGTATTTTGATCTCCATTTTCCTGATGAAGGAACAGACAAAGAAGCTGAGTATCCCAGACTTACACAACTGGCAGGTGCCAGAACAAGGGTATGAGTCCAGCTGTTTGGTTCCTGAACCTGTACTCTTAACTTCCGTACCCTACAGCCCACAGGGATCCCCTCATCTGGAAAGGAAGTAATTTGGGGGTGGTAGAAGCTGTTTCTTCTGGATGCAAAAGACATAAATGTCTTGTGGAAGACTCTTCCAACAGTCTTAGGTCCATGGGTCATAAACTTGGGAGAGTTGACAAGGCTTTGGGGTGGCTTGACGAAGAAGCATCTCTCTTTGTTTTTCATCTGATTTTACTATCTTCCCTTTTCTTCACAAAACACTTCATCTCTGCCGTGGGCTGTGGCTGGAGACAGCAACTTGGGAGCAGAACATAACACACATTGGTGTTAGAGGTGGTACGACTAGTATTTAGGAGAGGGAGGCTCTGCAGCCAGTCTGCCTGGGTTTGAATCCCAGCTCTGCCTTATATTAGCTGTGTGACACTGGACAAGTTACTGAACCTCTCTGTGCCTCAATTTCACCGTTAGGAAAATAAGAATGATAAATAGTATGTGCTTTGTAGGCTTTTATGAGGAGTAAATGAGCTAATATTTGTAAAGATCTTAGAGCAAGTCTGAAACATAATAAGCCCTCAATAAATTATGAATCTGGGAGATTAGAGATTAGCCTGAAAGCTGATGCAGTGACACAATTAGTTCTGACTCTGAGACTTTACCAGGGACACAACTACACTGTATAGGGGAGGAAACTGAGGCACAAATCCAGCCACTTGCCCAAGACCTGGAGCTGCTAAATAGCAAAGTGGTAATTCCCATTGTATTTACATCAAGCAAACTTACTGGGCTGAATGGTTTCCTCAGGCCTTAGGAACATGGTGCTGCTGCCACCTGGTGGTGATGCTCCCACACGGCCTGTGGCCGGGGTGCCACTGAAGCAGGTTGGATAGATGGAGAAGGTGTGCTCAGAACAGAGGACTACCAAAGAGCAGCTTGACCAACAGAATGCGACAGGTTCCCAAAGCCTCTCTGGAAACCTTGTCCCCACAGGGCTCGGGATTCCCACGATTAGAGTCTCTCCTTCAAGGAAAGGCACTTTGAGATCAATGCTCACCAAGGTTTGTATGTGTTGCTAACATATCACTGCACTTGTTTTTTACCAGAATACCCAGCTCTCATGCAGGAGACAGAAAGGTCAAGGGAATGGGACATGGAAGAGGTGAGTTTTGATGGGGAAAATGGAATTCAGAAGGACTAAAAGTAAGGGGCCTCACCCAAAGAGGTCAGCTTTGGTGCAGGTACTGAAGTGAGAGCCCTTTTATAATTTTGTCCCCATTTGGCCTTTCTTTGCCAACTCCTTGACTTGGGTAGAAAAATGTGGGTGAAAACCTTTAATAAGGACTATAAAGCCCTCTGTGTTATGGGTCCTGCTGATGTGTCCAGCTTCATGTCTCCACTGCCCCACCTCACACCCTAGGGCAGTTCCAGACATTGGGCAGATAGTTATTACTTGGGTTGCTCCTTGAAAACCCACTTTCTGGGAAATGCCTTCACCCCCTATCAGGCTCCTATGGTAGCTACTCCAAGAGCACCTTACACATTGGATCCTATGTGAATAGCATCCCTGGGGCACAACCCCATAGATTACAACATGAACGGTGCCTCTGGGGGCTTGTGTGACTTGGCAGAACACCTACCACTACCACTACTATCCACACAAGTGGCTGAGTGGACCTGGCCTCCAGACCATAGCTGACCGGTTTGGTGTGGGCTCCAAAACAAATGGGACTAATTAGAGAGCTCCCACCCTCCAAATATGAAATTGGTATAAGAGATTCTAAGTTCAGATTGTCTGGGATCTCATATAAAGGAGGGGTTGGTGGCAGCCCTAAGCTATACTTTATGGGTACCTTGGCCAGATCCCATTTACTACAGTGGGAGCACCCATCCCCCAGGTGCTGTGTTGGATGCTAACGTGCCAAAGCTACCCTTTCTCTCAAAGATCTCCTGATGCACAGAGAGCCCACCCCTGCCCCAGCCAACAGCACAGAGGTACAAAAGGCCAACCCTCAGGCACAACAACTCTGCAGGGGGTTTACATACCAATGCCCCTCCACCAACCCCGGATCAGGCCACATCTTTGCTCAACCCCGCTCCTTCCCTATCACACTTCTTTCCTCTATGACAGCCGTCACCTCAGAGCACTACCCCAGCAGATGACCCAAATCCCTGTCTCAGGCTCTGAGAACCCACCTAACACAGCCACAGTCTACCACATGGAGTAGACAACAAAGGGAGTGAGTATGTGGGTAGAGAGTGACAATGACTGTTTAACCAAACTTTATACAGGCTCCTATGAGCCCTCTCCTACTAGGCCTCCACTTTGGCCTATTTAATACTGCAGACTCTCAGCACAAATGATTTTGTCCACCTTCACACTAAAAGACTTGAACAAACACTAACATAGTTTCTAACAGCTCAAGGCCACATCCCTAGGATAACCCTAGTCCCCCTAGTGTGCCTGCATGAGAAAGTCAATGCTGCCAGAACTGACTGTTTGTTCCAGCCAAAACCTTGTAATAGACAGGCCCTTGAACCCCTCATACCCCCTTAGAGCAGTTACTTTAGTTAATTGTTTCTCACTCCCTTTAAAATGTAGATCTTCCACCACCCAGAACTGTCTTCTCAAGGACAAGAGAGCCATCTCTGAAATGCAAATATTCAGGGCTCTCCCTCCCAACCCAGTGGGCACCTTGCTCTAACTTGCACTACTACCTGCTGTTGTAAAGACAGGAGACTAACAAACCCAGTCTCTGCTCCAGGCCCCTCTTGTTTCCTCTCTCTACTTCCTCCTTCTCCCTTTAAAATGCACAGGCATCTCTGCACAAATCAAAGTGAAGTTCAGTTCACTTTGTACCCTCTTTCCCATTGCAATGGTTGTTGCTTAATAAAGTCCTGACCACTTTAACTAGTGTTCAGCTTTATCTTTGACAAGAGAAACAAGCAGCTATGCACTGAGGAGAAGAGGTGGGAACTGGGGACCGACATCACCAGTGCCCAAGTCCCTGCTTCCGGGTCATTCCAACACACTCCTTTAGGCCCCATAAGACTGCTTATGACCACATAACAAATCCCCGCTTCTTGTTTAAGCAAACTTATGTCAGTTTCTATTTCTTGTAGCTAATTCAGCCGTTATTGATGTTTCCTCCTCCTGGTGTACCCTTCTCCTCCCTGCTGTGTATACGTATCCGTCTTTCAACACAACTCCAGAATCAACTCCTCCTTGAAGCCTGCCCTGATTACCTATTCTGCACCCCCTCACACATGCCTCCGTTACTCCCAGAGCCCCTCTAACGTGGTTGTGCACCTTTTAGTTTACAATTAGAGAAGTCCTGGGAGTTCATGTAGAAAACCCACTTGGCCAGCAGAACTGAAAAATTTGTGCTTCGGTGGAAAACCATGCATTGTTTAGAGCACACCAGTCTGGGTTGTCTAATCCTGATTCTACAGAAGCTAATTTGCAACTCTGTGTATTGTAGAAAACTGAGAGCAATGCAAAATCGTTCTTGCCTAGAGATGTAAATAAATTCTGTGCAGGGAAGGGAAGGCCCTCCCTTCTATGGAAAAGCCAGTTTTGCATCCATTTGAACATTTATTTTAGCATTTCTAATCTATCTATAAATGTATCTGTTCTTTGAATTCTTCTTTGAACTGGTTGTGACATTGTTACAGTTTTCTCATCAATGATCTAAATAAAATCTTTAACATTTATTCATTTTTATATCTGTATGAGAGTTCTGATTTTACCAGTTTTTGAAAATTACCCTTTAGCAGAACATTGGGTTCTCTGGTTTTAATTCTTATAATACAGGCTATTGTGAAGTGGACACCATGTTATGGGCTTTAGTTTCATTGCCTCATTTATAGTGGAGATGTCATCAGCTTTGTTCACTGCTTTATTCCTCAGCCCCTGGAACAGTCCCTGGCGTATAACAAAGGCTCTAAAAATTACTTGTAACTAAATGTGTAAAGCATCTCGACATTGTCAGGCAAATCTCCTATTGTCATCCCCATTTTGAAGATAAGGATGCGGAGGCAGCCACACATTTGGTAGATGACAGAGTGAGAATTTAAACCTTCTGAGTCCTCAGATGAAACTAAGTAGGAAACAACAACAACAACAACAACATTTAATTTCCTTTTATAGAAGGATGGAAATCGTTCCATGAGGAATGCCCAACAGACTTCTTGTTTCTTATTGGTCCAAACTGTGTCACGTGTCTTTCTATGAACCAATCACCAACAAGAGAATGAGATAAAATTTAGACCATCAGGGCCATGCCTGGAGTTGGTGCTGGGCCAAACCCACAAGGAAGGGTCTGAACAAAAGAGGTGTTCACACCTGACAGTGTCCGCTGCAGGCAGTTTTGCAGTTACTTCTGCTCAGGCTCCACTGAATTCACCAGATTAGAATCCATCGTATTTTTGTCTTGTTAAATTAGCTTTTTATTTTTCATAACTTTTTATGAATATATCATTTACATCAATAAGATACACTTTAAGTGTATAATTCAATAAGTTTTGGCCCATACATACACTTATGTGATAAGAAGCATTTACCTCACTCCAGAAAGTGCCCTGTGCAAATTCCCAGCCCTACCATGAAGTAGTCACACTTCAGATCTGTATCACTACCGACTATGTCTGCCTGTTCTAGAAATTCACATCAATGAAATCATATAGCATGCACTTTTTCATGTCTGGATTCTTTCACTTAAATGATACTTTTGGGATTCGTCTATGTTTTTGTGTGTATCTATAGCTCATTTTTAAAAGATCACTGAGTAGGATTCCATTGCATGAATATATACCACAAATTGTTTATCCATGTTCCTGTTATGACTATTTGCTACTTCCACTTTGGGGCTTATGAATAAAGATGCTAAGAACATTTGCATACAAGTCTTCTCAGGATCAGTGTTTAAATTGATTTTACGGCTGAAGAATCCCAGACCATGGATGAAATTAGTAACTTGGGCCCAATACACACCAGCAGCCCTGGCCCAGTGACTCACAGAAGACTCGGTTTTCATCCAGGGACAATTTCTGGCCAGGATCGTAGGCTGGCAGGCTGAGATTCCATCCCTATTAAGGGGATCTGACAAGACAGCACCATCCCAGCTCTATGCTTGACTCCCTGACATACCCAAGGAGGGCTTTAGCTTCTTTCCCTGAGAAGGACCATACACCCCACCCCCTACAGTGTGTATTTAGTCCACATCCACCTACCTCTGAGGGTCACACACCTTCAACTCTAACTCACCACCATGGTCATGGGTGCTGGGACCTGGTGATTTCTTTTCTTTCTTTCTTTTTTTTTTTCCAGCTAGGAAAACTTTGTCTGCTCAGTTATCCATTCATTAAATATTTATTAAGCACTTACTATGTGCCAGGCATTGAGGATATGGCAGTAAACAAAAGACAAAACAAAAACAAAATAAGCAAAAAACCAAACGCTGTATCGAGAGTAGACTGAAGGGCTACTCTCAATGACAGATGTAAAGTAGGTAATGTCTAGAGAAGACTGCATTTCTCAGCCTCCTTGTAATTGTTTTGGGGTCACATGACCAGTTTTGACCAATGAAATATGAACAATCTGAAATATGAACAGAAGTCCCATGTAACATGCCTGGGCTGAGGAAATGAAAGTCCCAGGCACTATTCTCCAGTCTGTCTCTTTCCTTGGCTGTTGGGCACCAGGCCCAGATATAGCAACTACGAAATGGTGGTGCCTCAGTTAGCCTCAGTTCCTGAGTGACCATGTGTCAGTCTTTCATCCCGTCTGCCAGTATGCAGTAGACTTTTGTTGTGTTAATTACTGATATTTGGGGGACTTTTGTTACCACAGCATAACCCAGCTGATTCTGATTAATACAGAAAGTTAGTTCCAGAAAGAGGTGCTGCTGTAACAAAAAACTAAGAAATGACTTAACAAAGAGTGGGCCACAAGGAAACTAATACAGAAGGCTGGAAAGATGACACACCAAGTTATGTTGTGGCAGAACATTTGGGAAAGCTATCACCTGCAATAGCTTGGGAGGAAGATGGTATGACTAATGAACTTGTAGCTCCAGGGGAAGCTTGGAACAAAGTAAGAGTAGTGGTTGCTGTTGACCTCATTGGTCAGATATTACAAGTAAAAGAAGTTCTTAGGGAATAATTTGCCATCAGAAATAAAACTGAATAGGGTTCCAGTCAAGGTGGCAGAATAGATGGTCCCCAGCATCACTCTCACCCACAAATCAACTGATTTACAACTATTAAAAAGCAATGACAGCCAAGCTGTGGCCTCTAGATGTCAGGGAAAGAGGAGGAGAGACATATGGAGGGCATGAAGGTGGGAGAAGCCACAATGAGAGAAAGAAAGAACCGCTCTGACTGTTTCAAGCCCCAGCCCCTTCAAGGCTGGAGCTGGTGAGCACATGGAGCAGGAGCTGGTAAAAGCTGCAGCTGTGCCCTTCAGATGAAGTTGCTTGGAGGTGGCAGGGGAGAAGAGGGCCTTGGTGGCCCCCAGGCCATCAAGACTACTAACAGAGTTCCCATGGACCCACAAAGGAGTGAGAAGCCACAACAACTGAAAAAGGAGCCAGAGGCCAGTGAGTCATTGCAAGGGACTGGTGCATGGCCCATCCCATGGGAAGTGTTTGGAGCACAGGCAGTGGGGGAGACAGGCCCACTGGGGGAACACTGGGACACAGCAAGGAAGCTGATCTGTGCCCCAGTCAGCATAGGATCACTGAGTGGAGACTAGTCAGAATACAGAACTGCAGGGGGTGCAGTTTGCTGAAAAGACTCAGGCCCAGACCAGAGTTTCCACACAACCCAGGTGTACCAGATCTTAGAGGACCTGGAAGTACCTACAAAGTCAACCATTAAAACCTGAGCTGTACAAAAAGCCTGCCCCAGGGAATCAGCAACAAAGCAACAATTTAGCTCAACCATGGAGCTCAAGTACTGGTTCTCACAAGAAGTTCCCCCATTTTAGAAGTAAGCAAAGGACAACAAATTAGTTCCAGTGCAGAGTTTAAGTAGCAGGAACAGTAAATAATCCAACACAGGACTGGAAGAAAAAACAAAATACCCACAGACCAGAGACAAAGTTTGATATTAACTAGTAAAGGTCTCACATCACCAAAGAACACCTATAAAACCTAGAAGGACTGGAAATCCCCTGGGCTACCAAGCCAGGGAGGTGGAAGAGCTGCGGGTTTCAGCCATGCCCCCTGACAACCACAACCAGTCCAGCGACAACCACTGAACTGCCACAGGAAGCACCCAGGCTCTCCTGAGTTGGGACAATGGGGGGCTGAGGGCCTTGGCCACAGCCCCCCGACACCCACAACCAGCCCAGCGATGACAGCAGAATAAAGGGAGAAAGAGGATACTTGCAAATACCATGAGAAAAAAAGTAACATCCACTTCATGTCTGGTTTTCTCATCAGCCTTACCCCTCACCAAGAGAATAAATCCCACAGACCAGTTTGGTCAACCTTAGAAAACTAAGTGTCCTTTTCTCTCTATTGATTAATTGTTTAACTTACTGCTCTTTGATGATCACCCAAGAATTACAAGGTGTGTTAGCTATTGTACACACTTTTCTTTGGGTAGCTGGAGAATAGCTGAGGGCAGTTTTACTAGCCAATGAATATATATATAGTCTGTTCTGTCATCTCTTGAGCCCCTGCAACTTGAGTGTCTCATTTGTTGTTTGGGCTAAAATCAGGAATAAATAGTGGATTTAAATAATCATTTATTAGTCTGTACGAACTTTTTAAATTTAAGAAAACTTATAATCTAATTTATTGATTCCCTTTGGAGAGAGGGAAGGATATACTAATTCATTTGCTCAGAAAAGTTTCAAATTCAAGAGAAAAGAGAAACAAAAATCATGCACTTAGAACCTTAAGATTTGGAGGTGGAGGGCACCCATCAAGTTCTAGATAAGCCAAATGTAACGATCTCCTTTTGCACATTTCTATTCCAATTGGGATTTAAACTTTTGAATACATATTTAGGCTCATTTATAAAGTTCTTATACAAACCAGGTAATCTTTCTTAGAAGATATAGCTCTCTGTTCTCTACTCCATGTGAAATCAATTTGAGTTTTTTAACTCTCTGTATACATTTCCTCCCTGTGGTGGTAGGTTGGCTATATAAATTAGACATACCTATGGTGCACACAAAGTAAGTTCTAAGATCTTACTTTTAAAACATCACTCTAAAGCAAGTACTGACACCTCAAGTCTTATTGGAGCTTCTGAGATCGTCATACACAAACAGATGCCACATCCAGGACTGTGTTCCAGGCCTTCAAGCTCCAAACTGAGAAACAGGTGCCTGTGCAGGTCTTGCCAGGCTCTCAACCAGGAGACAGCTTTCTGTGCCCAAACCAGAATGATTTAGACTCTCACTCTCAAAGTGCAACTCTTGCCAGCTGTTAGCTGGTTGATGGTCATGACCTACATGACCAAGGTGTTTCGGTTTCTAAAATTTGAAACATGAAGACACTTAACTGTATCTAACAGATGAGTAAAAGGCTGAAAATGGTCATCAGCTATGAAAATGAGCATAGTTAATTGAGTCTCAGCATAAACTCACAAGTAAACTAGGGCAGCTCCATAAAAGAAGGTCAGGGAAACATCAAGGATCTCAAAAGTGCATTTGTTGTGATATTTCTTGATCATTTTAGGATGTTCGGTATGAGGTGAGCACAAATTCTCTTTGGAAGTGATTTAAGCTCATACTGCTACACAGGTAAATAATACAGAGGATGCTATTAATAGTTGGGAAATAAAGGACTACCCAAAGAAGGATTTGGGCCTTTGCCTCTGGCTGCCGGAAGGTAACCTGTGTGCCTTTGAAATGTCCTGCCCAATAAGAGTGTCTTTGTTTACCTAGGGGCCTTGAGTCACCAGATAGTCCATGCTAACAATGTGATTTATGGTGGGAACCTTGGGACACACAGTATTAATCTGGACCACTGTTGGGCTGGAGACTAAGGTTAGCAGCCAGTGCAATCAGCCATATCTATGTGGCTAACCCCTAATAGAAACTCTGGACACCAAGGCTCACGTGAGTCTCCCTGATTAGCAATACTTTGTGCATGTTGTCACACATTGTTGCTGGGAGAAATAAGCACTGCCCACATGTCTCCACTGGAAGAGCACAACTAGAAGCTCCATGAACTAGTCTCTCCTGAATGTTGCCCTATATGACTTTTCCTATTTTTTATTTTATTTTAAAATTATTATTGTAATTTTTATTTTATTGTTACTGCATTGTTGATTTTAATCTGTACCCTTTCACTGTATCAAACCACAGCCATGAGTATGACAGCTTTGCTGAGTTCTTCAGGTCCTTTTAGCAAATTATTGAGCCTAAGTGTTGAAACAGGTCATTGGATTTGGGCCTGTGATTTCAGACATGGAACCAGAACCTAAGCTTCAGACATTGGGCCTGAACTTTGGCCTTGAGTTAGACCCGGATTTTCCAGGTCTTTGGACCTGATCTTATATCTGTAATGTGGACCTGGATCTGGACGTGAGCCTTGTTCTTTAGACATTTGCTGGAGATGTGGACTTTGAATCTGGTCCTTGGACCTGGAACTCTAACCTCAGACCTGGACCTCAGAAATCAGAACTGATCCTGTACTTGACATTAGACATAGATATTGGAGCTGGAACTTGAATCTAAACATAGACCTTGGACCAGACATGGACATAGACATGGGAGATGAATCTTGGACATTGATCTCCGACATACACCTGGACCTTTTATCTAGATCTTGAACCTGGACTTCAGACTTTGTACTGGACCTTAACTTTGCACCTCAACCTATACCTTGGACCTGTGCTTGGCCTTTGGACCTGCAAATCAGACATTGGCATTTCCTCTGGTATTGTACTAGACCCTGAATCTAACATTATATTTAGACCTTGGACTAACATTTGACTTGAGCCTCTAACTTCAGTCATAAACCTGGGACCTAGAACTCAGACCTGGGCCAAGGCCTTACTTTGGCCATAGACATTGGAACTGGACCTGGCATCTGGATTTCAGTTCCTTTGACATGACCTTAGAGCTAGAACTCAGACCTAGAACCAAATCTTGAAAGTGAACTTGGATCTTGGACCTGCTCCTTGAGCCTGATCCTTGGGTATGGATTTGTCTAGGACCTTGAATGTGGCCTTAGACCTGGGCAATGGACATGGACTTGGTCCTTGGACTGATAATGTTTATCATTTCTTTGTGTGCTTATTTGCTACCTGTATATCTTGTTTGGTGACTCATCTGTTCAAATATTTCATCATTTTTATTGGGTTGTTTGTTTTCTAATTGAGTTTTAATAGATCTTCATAAATTTTCAGTATAAGTCCTTTAATAGGTATATGATTTGGAAATATTTTCTCCAAGTCTTTGCTTGCTTTTTATTCTGTTAGTGTCTTTAGAAGAACATAAGTTCTTAATTTTTTTTTTTTTTTTTTTTTTTTTTTTAAAAGATGACCGGTAAGGGGATCTTAACCCTTGACTTGGTGTGGTCAGCACCTCGCTCACCCAGTGAGCGAACCGGCCATCCGTATATGGGATCCGAACCCGGGGCCTTGGTGTTATTAGCACCGCACTCTCCCGAGTGAGCCACGGGCCGGCCCATAAGTTCTTAATTTTGCCAAAGTTTAATTTATTAAATTTTTCTTTTACAAATGATGCTTTTCATGTTTGTCTTTTCCTTGCCACAGGTCACAAAGATTTTCTCTTATGTTTTCATCCAGAAATGTTATAGCTTTGTATTTTACATTTAAGTCTATGATCCATTTTGAGGGTTTTGTTTTCTGGTTTCAGATTTTGGTTTTTTGTTGTTGTTGTTGTTGTTTTGTTTTTTGTATATGGATGTTCAATTGTGCCAGAATTATTTGTTGAAAAGACTATCCTCTCTCCATTGAATTGCTTTTGTTCTTCTGTTGAAAATTGACTATGTATGTGTGTCTATTTCTAGACACTCTATTCTCTTCTACTGATCTACTTGACTATCTTTCTGTACTACACTATCTTCATTACTATAACCTATAAGAAGTCTTGAAAGTAGATGGTGTTAGTCCTCCAACTTTGTTCTTCTTTTCTAAAGTTGTTAGGGCTATTCTCAGTCTTTTTAAAAAATATATTTTAATTTCTAATTTTTTATTACTAGTGTATAGAAATATTGCTTTTGTATAATTATTTCTATTCTATAACCTTGTTAAACTCATTTACTAGTTATCATAGCTTCTTAGGTAGATACCATAGCATTTTACTCATAGACAAATAAAAATAGTTAAATTTTTTTCTTTCCAATCTAGATGCTTTTTATGTTTTATTCTTGTCTTGTTGCACTAGTTAGACTCCCCAGTACAATGTTTGATAGAAATGGTAAGAGAACACATCATCACCTTCTTCCTAATCTTGAAGGAAAACATTCAGTCTTTTACCATTAAGTATAGAGTTAACTGTGGAGTATTCATAGATGCTTTTCTTCATGTTGAGGAACCCTCCTTATATTCCTAGTTTGTTTAGAATTTTTGTAAGGCTTGAATGTTGGATTTTTTCAAATGCTTTTTTTGTGAATTGAATTGTGCCCCCACCCAAAATGCATTGGGGAGACATGAAAGAAAGTCCTAATCCCCAATACCTGTGAATGCTACCTTATTTGGAAATAGGATCTTTGCAGATGTAATCAAGTTAAATGAGGTCATACACAATTAGTGTGGGCCCTAATCAAGCGTGACTGGTGTCCCTATAAGAGGAGAAGAGAAACATAGGCCATAAGACAATAGAGTCAGAAACTGGAGTTATACATCTACAAGCCAACAAATGGCAAGGATTGTGGAAAACACCAGAAGCCAAAAAGAAAGGCGTGGAACATATTCTTCCCTAGAGCCTTCAGACAGAGTGTGGCCTTGCCAACAACTTGATTTCAGACTTCCACCTTCTAGAACTGTGAGAGAATCAATTTCTATTGTTTTAAGGCACTCAGTTTGTAGTTTTTTGTTGTAGCAGCCCTACGAAACTAATACAATTTATTTTCTAAATTAGCTGAGTTGATCATATGTTGTTGTTTGTTTTTAATTTAGTCAGTTAATATTTAGTCTGAGTTACACTGATTGGTAGAATCTGTAGTGATATCACCTCTTTTATTCCTGATATTGGTAATTTGCTGTCTGCTATCTTTTTTTCCTGATCAGTCTGGTTAAAGGATTATCAACTTTATTGATCTTCTCAAAGAACCAGTATTTAGTTTTGCTGATTTTTATTATTGACTTCTTGATTACTATTTGATTGACTCTTCTCTGATCTTTATTTTCTTTCTTCTACTTAAAGTTTAATTTTTTTCTTCTTTTTCTAGATTGTTAATGTAAAATTTGATGTCATTAATTCAAGACCAAATTAATGAATATACACATTTTAGTGCTATAAATTTCCATCCAAATTCTGCTTTAGCTGCATCTGACACATTTTGATATATTTTGTTTTCCTTTTCTTTTAATTCAAAATATGCTGTAATTTTCTTTATGAATTCTCCTTTTTCCCACAGTCTTTTAATAAATGCATTATTTAGGTTCAAAATATCTAGGGATTTTACCAGTTATCTTTCCATCATTGAGTTTCAATTTATTTCCAGTATGGTAAGAGAACACACTTTGTGTGATTTGAATTATTTTAAACTTGTCAAGTCTAGTTTCATGGCCCAGAGTGTGCTATATCTTGGTAAGTATCCCGTGTGTACTTGTAAAGAATATTTATTTCTGCTGTTTGGGGGAATATTCTATAAATATCAATTAGATCAAGTTGGTTGATAGTGTTTTTCAAGTCTTCTATATCCCTGTTAATTTCCTTTCCACTCATTCTATAAAATTATTGAGGGAAGAATGCTGCAGTAGGCAGAATAATAGCCCCCAGACATACCCATGCCACAACTCTCAGAACTTGTGAAATGCTGTAGATTTGATGCCCCCTAACCTCACTGAAGCTTAAATCTCTACTGTGACTGTTAAGAGGGTGGGGAATCCTATTATGGTAATTGAAAGGTGTGGCCTTGAAGAGGTGATTAGATTGTAGGACCATGCCATAGTGAATGGATTAATAATGGTGGTCAGGAGTGTAGTTCTGAGGGCTTTGAAAGAAAACACATGACAGGTTCACTCTCTTTGCTCTGCCATTTTCTGCCATGTGAAACTCGTGGGTCATTGTCACCACCACCAAGGCCTTCACCAGTATGTTCCCTGGACTTTGGACTTCCCAGCCTCAGAAACTGTAAGCAATAAATTTTGTTTTCTTTATAAATTACCCCATTCTGTATATTTTGTGATAAGCAACAGAAACGGACTAAGACATTAATATATTAGTTTGCATGACAAAAGTGAGTTGCAGATATGATTAGGGTTACAGACCTTAAGATAGGCAGATTATCCTGAATTATCCATTTGGGCCTAATATAATCACATGAATCCTTAAATGAGGAGAACCTTTCCCAGATGTGGTCAGAGAGATGCAACATTGCTGGCTTTGAAGATAAAAGAAAAGGGGCATGAGCCAAGGAATGCTGATGGCCTTTATAAACTGGGAAAGGTGAAGAAACAGATTCTCCTTTAGGGTCTCCAGAAAGGAATGAGGCACAGCAAACTTTAATTTTAGTCCAGTGAGACCAGTATCAGACTTCTGACATAAAAAACTGTAAGATAATAAATATATTTGGGTTTAAACCACTAAGTTTGTGGTCATTTGTTCCAGCAGCAATAGAAAACTAGTACAGATGTTAAAAATCTCTATCATTGTGGATTTGTCTTATTTCTCCTTACAGTTATCTCAGTATTTGCTTCATGTATTTTGAAGCTTAATATTATCAGGAGCATAAATACTTAGGATCATTTGACTCCTTTGTCATCATAAAATAATCTTCCTTGTTCCTGCTAATAATCTTTGCTCTGAAATTGACTTTGTCTGATTTTTAAAAATTATTATTATCATGGTATATTCACCTTTTAACTTTAACCCTATTTTTATCTTTACATTTAATGAGGTTTCTTGTAAGCAGCTTTTTAAAAATCCAGTCTGACAATCTCTGTCTTTTAATTGGGGTACTTAGACCATTTACATTTAATGTGATTACATTTAATTAGATATAGTTGGGTTTCTACTTTTTAAAATCTGTGCCTTATTTCTTTTTCCTCTTTTTCTACCTTTTTTTGGATTAAGTATTTTTATGATTTAATAATCATCTTCTTTGTTAGCTCATGGTTATGTTATTTTTATACTTGCTTTAGAGTGTATAGTGTATTTATTTAATTTACCACAGCACACCTTCTAGTGATATTAGACCACTTAATATATAGCATAGAATCTTACAACAGAATGGCAGTGTGAGAAGCTTGGGAAACCACACCCACAGAGAAACATCTATTAAACTGATCAAAATTAGCAAAGACAATCAGTCAAAGTTTCTAAAGACTGACCAAAAGGCTTACAACAAATTGGAAAGCATTTACTTAAAATAGATGGAAATGTGCTAAATAATATTATATGATAAATAAGATTTATGCTGCATAATAAGGCAGAGGCTATTTCTAGAACTCAAGTTATTCCCATGGATCCTTCAGGGCTTGTCATGTCCAGTGTAAAAGTTTACAAAAGACACAGCAACTCCATACAGGCATGGTAGTAAGGGCTCCAACCCCTTAGGAATGAAGGCTAGGCCACTCCACAGGTCAAAACCCACTTAAAAAGCTAGGTAAGGACATGATAACATGGAATGAGTGCTGGAAGAAGGAAGAATAAATGATTACTATGGCCATTACAGAAGCAGACACCATTCATATTTTCTTCCTTGGGGGTCATGCACATTACAGTGATACAGTTTAACTTATTTTCCTCATCCTCTCTTCCTTTACAGCACTATTGTATGGAGAGTTTAATGGTTGTAGATAATCTTACAAATTGGGTAATGGGCTACTGAATACTAAGACAAAATAATGATAGAACTACAAGAAAAACAAACATCACCCATCACCCAGAGATCCAGGATTTAAAGGGTATGCAGTTACTAATAAATCATTAGGTTGATCCCTTTTGGGGGGCATATTTAGTTATATGATGAAAAATAACATTATGTTTCGTGAGTACCTTAGACCTGACCACAGACTTCATCTCTAGTCATGGATTTACCATTAAAACTGGATTTGTCCAGATTCTTAAACATAGACCATGGAATTGAACCTAATTGTGGATGTAGACCTTGGACCTGGACTTTGGGCTGGGACCCAGATCTTGTCCTAAATTTGGGAACTGAAAGGTGAAACTTGGATCTGGTCTTCACATGTGGACTTGGACCTTTGTCCTTGGAACTGGGCCTTGGTGCTTAAGTTGACCTGGGACCAGAATGTACAAGGTCCTTGGACCTGATATTATACCTGGCCATTAGATCTGTATCTGGACCCATATCTGATCTTTGGGAAAGAACTATGAAACTTGAACCTGGACCTCGGTTGTGGACTAAGAATTTTATAACTGGACTTTGAATTGTAACTCTGAGCCTGAATCTTGAATATAAGAGTAAACTTCAGACCTTTGATCCAGAAATTGGATCATAACTATGGACATGGAACTTACACCTGGATCTACCACTGACCTTGTACCTAGACCTGGAAACTGAATTTGGATTGGACCTGGGACCTGGATCTTGGACCTAAACCTGGACCTAGACTTGGACCTTGAAATGAAACTATAAAACTAGGACCAGAATCTTGGTCCTGAACTTTGAATCTCAGACCTGGACCTCAGACTTAGACCTTGAAACTGGACTCCAAGGATAAACTATAAGCTTCTGACCTAGAAATTGGACTATGACATCAGGCCTGGACCTTGGATATGGACCTGGACTAACCTTGAATCAAGGCCTTGGAATTGAACATAAGACCTCTAACCACCATAACACTTGATCTGAACCTTGAACCTCAAGCTATATTTGGATTTATCCAGGACTTCAAACCTTACTTTAGACCTAGACATGGGCATTAGACCTGGACAATGGACTCGGAATTTGAACATGGGCCATAGGCCTTGACATGAACCTCAGATGTGGACTTGAGCTTTAGATCTGGACCTTAGGCCTTCACTTTATATCGTGATTGGAGCTAATCATGGACCCGGACTTTGAAAACTGGATGTTAAACCTGGATCTCATACCTGGACATGGATCTTGGACATGGATCTTGGAACTTACTTTTAAATGAACATAGAACCTGACCCAAAGTATGGACATTTGCTCTGAACTTAAACCATGAAACTGAATTTTGGACCTGTACTTAGAGTTTGGCATTGGACCTGGACATCACATCTAGACATTAGACCTGGACCTCAGATGTGGATATGAATTCTGGATCCAGATCATGGATCTGGCTTTGAACTCACATTAGACCTGGCTTTAGGCCTAAAACATGGATTTGAACCTTGGATATGGACCTGGACCACTGAAAACAGGGTATTGGATCTAAGTTCAAGACTTTAGAAATGGAATTTGGACCTTGAACCTGCACTTCAGACATGGACCTCCCTACTGCTTTGAAGAAAAAACCATAAAGAACACAAGCATTATCTAAGCAAATATGTAAAAAACACACATTCCTCTCAATTATATTGATAAATCCTGGCAGCATTTGTGAAAATGAGCTAAGAATCACATAGATTTCTCAAAAGTTCCTGTTGCAAGTTGGAATGAGTTAAAATGAATCTAAACAGTATTTGTGTTTAAAAACAAAAAGGTCATTATCACACATTGTTACCAAAAGTAATTTCCTATTGCAAGCTAGATCTGATTAAAATGAATCAAATAAGTGTGTAAACAAGTTCAGTCTCATACATTATTCTCAAAAGTATGTTCTTACTGAAAATTAAATGAAATCAGGTGTACTTGCATAACAATAAAGAAAACAAGCTCAAAGTCAAAATCAAAGCCCAAACTTTAGTTCCAGCATCAAAGTACAAGTCCAAGGTCGAAGTAAAAGGTGTGTTTCTTAGTATTTTGTTGAGGATTTTTACATCTAACTTCATCAAGGATATTGGCCGATAGTTTTCTTCTTTTTGTCATATCTTTGCCTGGTTTTGGTATCAAGGTGATGCTGGCTTCGTAGAATGAATTTGGGAGAATGGTTTCTGTTTCAATTTTTTGGAATAGTTTGGAAAGAATTGGTATTAATTCCTCTTTAAAGGTTTGATAGAATTCAGAAGTAAAGCCATCTGGTCCTGGCCTTTTCTTTCAGCAACACATCAAAAAAATTATACACCATGATCAAGTGGGATTCATCCCAGGAATGCAAGGGTGGTTCAACATACACAAGTCAATAAACGTAATACACCACATCAACAAAGTCAAGAACAAAAACCATATGATCATCTCAATAGACGCAGAAAAAGCATTTGACAAAATTCAACATTCCTTCATGATAAAGACTCAACAAATTAGGCATAGAAGGAAGGTATCTCAACATAATAAAACTGTATATGATAAACCCACTGCTAATATCACCCTGAATGGTGAAAAGCTGAAAGCTTTCCCCTTAAGATTAGGTACAAGACAATAATTCCTGTTTTCATCACTCCCTATTTAACATAGTTTTGGAGTACTTGCCAGAGCAATTAGATGAGAGAAAGAAATAAAGGGCATCTAAATAGAAAAAGATGAAATCAAATTGTCCCTGTTTGCAGATGACATGGTTCTATGTATAGAAAACCCGAGAGACTCTACCAAAAAAACTCTTAGAGCTGATAAACAAATTTAGTAAGATTGCAGGATACAAAATCAATATACAAAAAGCAGTAGCATTTTTGTACATCAACAACAAACTAGGAAGAAAAAGAGATCAAGAAAGCAAGCCCATTTACAATAGCCATAAAAAAAATCTGGGAATAAATCTAACCAAGGAGGTGAAAGATTGCTGCAATGAAAACTACAAATCATTACTGAAAGAAATTAAAGAGGACACCAAAAGTTGGAAAGACATTCCTTGTTCATGGATTGCAAGAATCAATGTAGTAAAAATGTCCATACTACACAAAGCCATTTACAGATTCAGTGTGATCCCCATCAAAATACCAATGACATGACATTCTTCACAGAAATAGAAAAGGCAATGCTAGCATTTATATGGAACAATAAAAGACCCCAAATAGCCAAAGCAACTCTGAGCAAAAAAAGTAAAGCCAGAGGTGTTACACTTCCTGACTTCAAACTATATCACAAATCTATAGTAACAAAAACAACATGTTACTGGCATAAAAACAGATATGTGAACCAATGGGACAGACTAGAGAACCCAGAAATCAACCCACATATTTACAGCCAACTGATCTTTGACAAGGGCACCAAGAACATACATTGGGGAAAAGACTACCTCTTCAATAAATGGCACTGGGAAAACTGGATATCCATATGTAGAAGAATGAAACTTGACCTGTACCTCTCACCATATACCAAAATCAACTCAAAATGGGTTAAATATAAGACCTGAAACTTTAAAATTCCTAGAAGGAAACAGGAGAAACACTCCAGGATTTAGAACTGGGCAAAGACTTTATGAATAACACCCCAAAAGTACAGACAGCAAAAGAAAAAATAAACAAATGGGATTATATCAAACTGAAAAGCTTCTACACAGCAAAGAAAACAACCAACAGCATGAAAAGGCAACCTACAGAATGGGAGAAA
The DNA here is from genome assembly GCF_027409185.1 of Cynocephalus volans. Lineage (NCBI taxonomy): Eukaryota > Metazoa > Chordata > Mammalia > Dermoptera > Cynocephalidae > Cynocephalus > Cynocephalus volans. The sequence goes on from NC_084470.1 coordinate 53,440,107, forward strand.
ATATTTGCAAACTACACATCCAACAAGGGATTAATATCTACAATATGCAAAGAGCTCAAACAACTCTATAGCAAAAAATACAAATAATTCAATTTAAAAATGGGCAAAGGAGCTGAATAGACATTTCTCAAAGTAAGACACCTACAAATGGCCAACAAGTATATGAAAAAATGCTCAACATCACTAATCATCAGGGAAATGCAAATCAAAACCATTTTGAGATATCACTTCACCCCAGTCAGACTGGCTATTATAAAAAAGACAGAGAATAACAAATGCTGGCGAGGATATAGAGAAAGAGAAAGCTTTCTGCACTGCTGTGGGACTGTAAATTAGTACAGCCATTATGGTGGAAAGTATGGAGGTTCCTTAAACAACTAAAGATAGAACTATCATATGATCCAGCAATCCCACTACTGGGAATATATCCAGAGGATTGGAAATCATCATGTTGAAGGGATATCTGCACTCCCATGTTTATTGCAGCTCTATTTACAATAGCCAGGCAATGGAACCAACTTGGATAAGGAAATTGTGGTATATATACACAGTGGAATACTACTCAGCCATAAAAAAGAATGAAATTCGACCATTTGCAGCAACATGGACAAGCCTGGAAAAAATTATCCTAAGTGAAACAACCCAGGTACAGAAAGAGAAATACCACATGTTCTCACTCATAACTTGGAGCTGAATCCATAAATAAAAAATAAACAACAAAGAGAGACAGAGAGAGAGAAAAAAAGCAACAACAATCACAGGAATACACTGAACTTTCAAAAAGAGAGAAAAGAACCACTGTTACTAAAGGTAGAAAAGGGGAGGAGAGGGGGAGAGAGAGGGGGGCTGATGAGGAATTGGTTAACGGACACAAAGAATGATTATGTATTGTAATGATGAATAAGCTAAATATCCTGATCTAACCATCACACATTGTACACAACTATTGAAAATCAACATTGTACCCCATATGCATGTATATATATTATATGTATGTATAATAAATTATCTTAAATAAATAAATGAATAAATATTTAAATATAAAAAAGTAAAAGGTCTAAGTCTATATTCAATTTTTGTATCTCAGGTCTGACCTACCATTCAAGCCAAAGCAAAGGTCTACGTGCAAGGTCCAAATTTCACATCCAAGGTCAAGATTGAGGTATGAGATTAGAGTTCCTGGTCCAATGCCCAAGTTGAAGGTCCAGGTCCAGTGCAGAGTTCTGTGCTCCAGATCTTAGGCCCAAGGCCAGATATGGGATAAAAGTCCAAAACCACTGTCTAGTTCCAAGAACAAGTTACAGGTTTAAGGTCAGATACAAGAAACTAAACAAATCTAGGTCCAAAGACTAGGTTCAATGTCCGTGTTAAGTCTCTGGTTCACATCCCACATCCATAGACAAGGTCAGGTCCTAGTCCATGACAGAGGTATAAGCCTAAAGGCAACATATGAGATTAGCAGTAAAGGTCCAAGGTTCAAGCTCAAGGAACAGGTCTACATCTAAGTTTCACATCCAAGTAACCAGGAAAACCCAGGTTCAATGTTGAGGTCCAACATTTAAGGCTAGATCAGAGATTCAAATCCAAAGTTAATATCCAGACTTAGGTCTAGGTCTGAGGTCCATGTCTAAGGTTAAATGTCCAGATCTAAAGTCAAGGTCTAAGGTATAGTTTCAAGCTCTAGGTCCTGGTCCAGGTCAAGGTCCAGAAAAAATTTATGCCCAAGTTCCAGATTCAATGCTGAGAAACAGTTTGAGGTCAATGATACAAATTTAAAATCAAAGTTGAGGTCCAATTTCCAGGTCCTGACCAAGAACCAGGTCTAGTTCAGGTTTAACATCCTGGAAAAATCTAGATTCCAGGTCAAGGTCCAAGTCCAAATTGAATCCAAGTCAAAGTCCAAGGTCCAATTTATATTTCAAGGTCCAAGTCCAAAGTTCAGGCCCAAGAATCAGGTTCTAGGTCAAGACAAATCCAATTCCAAGGTTAGGTTCTGATTCCCATCAGAGTCTAAATCCAGGTCCAAGTCAAGTGCCAGTACACCTGATTTCATTTAATTTTCAGTAAGGATATCCAGGCCATGTTTTGAGGTTTAAAGTCCCGTTTAAATTAAAGTCAAGGTCCAAAATCCAGATCAATGGACCAGATCCAAGTCAAGGTCCTGCTTCAAGGTCTAGGTCCAAGTTCAAGTTCCTGGTGTGAGGTCCAGATCCAAGGTTCAAATCAAAGTTCTAACAGCTATGTTCAGGTTCTGGTTTAGGTATCATTCTGAGGTCCAGGGCTGGGTTTAGTTCCAAGGCCCAAGGTTGACTTTAAAGGTGAAAGTCCAGTTCCAGGTTGAAGGTCCAAAAAGCAAGATCAGTGCAGAGTTCCAAGGTCCAAGTCCCAGTATAAGGTCGAGATACATGTACAGGTCCAAGGTCCATATTCAGGTCTAATTTTCATGTCTAAGTTCAGGTCCAATGTCTAGAACAAAGCAAGCTCCAAGATCCAGGCCCAACGTCCAGATTCAGGTCTAATTTTCAGGTGTGAGTTCAGATCAAAGAAATAAAAACATTTCAAAGTCATACACATCTATGTTCACAGTCCATGCCCAAATTTAGAGGTCCAGGTCAAAGCTACATTGTATAGGAACCGGTTCACATCTGAGTTAACAGGCCTAGGACAAACTCCAAGATACATGTTTACATTTGAGGTTTAGGCCTAGGTTCAAGGCCTAAGTCCAAGGAACATGTCCAAATCTGAAGGCTAGGAACAAAGCCAGAATTCCATTACCAAAGTCCAAGAGCAAGGTCCAAGGTCTAGGTCCAAGGTTGATGTTCAAGTCAGAAGTTCCAGTTAAACATACACATCCATAGTCATGTCCAGATTCAGGTATAATGTCCAGGTGTGAGGTTCAACTTCAAGTATGGAGGATGAAGTCCAAGGCTCAGTTCAAAGCCCATGTCCAGTTTCAAGGTAAAGGGTCAAAGTCTATATCCAAGTTCAGATCAAGGTCCAGATCAGAGGTCTGAGTCCAAGATCCAGCTCCAAAATTATAGATGCTGATCCAACATCTAAATCATGACAAAGAAAATGTCTAAATCAAGGTCCAGGGTCCATAAGAACCAGGATGATGCCCAAGGTGCAGATCCAGTTCCAAGGTCCAAGTGTAAGATCCAGATACCAAAAGCTGCTTAGATTTGTCTTAATTTGGACTTGTTCACACAAATACTGCTGGGATTTGTTTTAACCTGTTTTAACCTACAATAGGAACTTTTGAGAACACTGTGTGACTGGGATCTAGATTTCACAACTACTGCATGGATTTATCTTTGTTTATTATAACTGAAAATAAGAGGTTCTTTTTTAGAGTAATATGTAATCCTGAGCACATTTTCACTTTCCTGCTGAGATTCATCAGTGTAATTGAGAGAAATACGTGCTTTTCAGATTTTGCTCAGGTAATGCTTTCGTACTTCACAGATTATTTTATCAAGCAACAAAAAGTTACTTTAGAGAAGAGAGTGTGAGACTTGCTTTCACTAATTCTGCTTCATTTCAAAACAACTATGCAGATTACCAGTTCCACCCAGATGGAATTGTCTCTTTCTTTCTGGTCCTCCCCTCTTACAACTAAAAAATCCTGGACACAATACAACAAATAAGCATAAGAAGATATGAAAGGTGGAAAGAAGAATGCTGACTGGCTAGAAATCTCTGGACTTGAGGAACTACATCATGGTGACTCCCTGGCTTTTCTCATTTGCCTCCCATATACTCAGGACAGGATACTGCATAAGCTTCCAGCCAGAATTACCAACCGGCACAGACATACAAGCGCCAAGAAAATCCTGTTCTCTATAGCCAAAGGACCAGGAAAAAGGTGGCTTAACAACATAAAACTTTGGCAATACTCACCCTACTCCAGCCAGACATCAATAGAAAAAACACAGCCCGCCTCTGGCAGTTTCAGAGGAGCTATTTAGGGTGGGTGGGGGGAAATGACCTTCTACCCACCCTCTCACTCCAAAGAAGTAAGTGGCACACTCTGATTGTCCTGCTGAGTGGTGTTAGTGAGTCTAAGCAGGGAGCTAATATTCTATTCCCTGCCTGGCAGAAGCAGATAGTGCTCCAATTTCCCTAAAAGGTGGTTTCAGCAGGGTCCAGCAATGAGCTGAGCCTCTACTTCCACACAGAAGCAATAAGACTTAATAAGGCAGTGGGAGGTGAATCTATTCACCACTAGGTTTCATTTCTTCTGGTGTCAGCCAGGTTGAGAGGGGAGCTGATCCTTCACCCCCATACAACATCAATGAAACGCCACAAGGCATTATAAGTTGAGACTAATAATCACTCTACATTCCTTCAATCCCTGGTGTCAGTGAGGCCCAGTTGGGACCTGAACCTCCACATGCACCCAGCAGCGATAAGACTGACTGAGGCAGTGACAGCAGGGCTAGTCATATGCAGTACCACCCAAGTGCCATCTGGGCCCAACAAGAAGTGAACTTCCACGTCACCTCACAGCAACAAAGTGGTGTGAGTCACCTGCTTCCTCACCCCTCTCAGTGGCAATGGGGTCCAGAGGGAAGTTGAGCTTAAACCCCCACTCAGAGGCAACAGACAGTGTAAGCAGGTGCCCAGCCTTCACTGGGAAGGTGTCACTGGGTCAAAGGGGACCTGAATTTTCATCCACCTATCTGCAGCAAGTCAGTGCCCCACTTTTTGCCGGGGTGGTGTAGACGCCCAGCAGGAAACAGACACACTCACCCAACAGCTATCCTAAAAATGCTTTAACAGGCAATAGTAAATTCTCTTGAAACAAAAGAAAAAAATAAAAATCCCAGAAAAGAAATAGAAGTTATTTTTAAAAGAACCATCTGAAAACTGTAAAACTGAAAAATACAATAACTGAAAAAAAATTACTGAAGATGTTCAATAGCAAGGAGATTTTAAAAAAACAGAATCCATGAACTTGACTACAGATCAATTGAATTTATTCAATCATAACAACAAAGAGAAAACAAACTGGAAAAAAAAAAAAGGACAGGATACAGAACTGAAAAATAGACCCACATAATATAGTCAATTGATCTTTGACAAAGGACCAAAGGCAATACAATGGAGTAAATATAGCCTTTTCAACAAACAGTGCTGGAACTGGATATCGGGCAGGAGAGGAAAGAGGGAGGGAGGTTTCAGTAATGGGCCACAATAATCAACCACATTGTATATCGACAAAATAAAATAACAACAACAAAAAATCTAAATGCAAACCTTACAACCCTTCACATAAATTAACTTAAATGGATCATAGACCTAACGGTAAAATGCAAGCCTGTAAAACTCCTAGAATATAGCACAGAAGAAAATCTAGGTGACCTTGGATATGGCAATGACCTTTCACTTATTTATTTATTTATTACTTTTTTATAAGTACATTCTAAGATGTTGTTGGGGGGAGGAGGGAGAGCGGTGGAGCTGGCCCATGGCTGGCTTCATTGCTGGCCTGGTTGGCATGGGGGTGGGGTGGGGCCAATGCCCTCAGCCCCCCTGCCTCAGGACCCCAGGGGCTTCGGGCTCTGGCTCCGCTCCAGCCTGGTTTGACACTGACTTTTTAGATCCAATACCAAAGGCACAATCTGCAAAAGAACTAATTAATAAGCTGGACTTCATTAAAATTAAAACCTTCTGACTCTAGGTCGAATGACATCATCAGGATGGTAGAATAGACAATTGCCAGCATCTCACCCTCCCATAAGTAACCAATTTACAACTATTACAAAGCAAAGACTGCCAATCTAGAACTGCTGGAGCTGGGGGAAGAGGAGGAGAGCCCTGGAAAGTTTATGGAGGCATGAGAGGCAACGGTGAGAGGGTGGAGGGACAGGGCCTATTGTTCTGAGCCAGCCTGGTATGGAGGTGGGGGCTAGCTGTTACACACAGATTGAAGCTGGAAAAAACCACAGCATCCTTCACAAACACTTGCTTGGAGTCTTCAGGGGAGAGGAAAGCTTTGGAGCTCACCATACCAGCCTACAGGCCATAAAGACCACTGGTAGGATTCCCCAGTCCCACATAGGAGCAAGCAGCCACAATAGACTGGACAAGAGAGCCGCCCAGAGGCTGGTGATTTATCTCCACAGATGCACGCATTGCCTGCCCCATGTGAAGCTATTGGAGTGCAGGAGAAAGGTTGGCCCACCAGGGGAAAAACACTGGACACAGCATGGGCAGCTGATCTCAGTGGAAGTTGGTCAGGGCAATAGAACTGCAGTGGGGCCCAATCTGCAGGAAAGATTTCATCCTGGGCCAGAATTTCCACACAGCGCAGATCCGGAAGTGATTAATGATCTGCACAGAAAGCTTTCCCCAGGGAACCATCAGCAAATAGCAGTCTCCTCAAATGCCTAGACATCAAGGTAAAGGCACAAAGATCGACAAAGAACAGAGAAATATGTCACCACCAAATGAAACAAACAAATCGACAGCAATAGATGGATTTAATTGGGGCATTTAATCCATTTACATTTTGGGTTATTATTGATAGATAGGGACTTGCTACTGCCATTTTGCTATTTTTTTTTTTTTTCTGGTTGTTTCATGGATGATTTTTTCCTTGTTTCTGATCTTACTGTCTTCCTTTGTGGTTGAGTGGTTTTTCTCTAGCTTTACATTTTGCTTTCTCACTACTTATTTTTAGTAAGTCTCTTCAAAGTTTTTGTGTTATGGTTACCATGAGGCTTACAAAAAACAGGAACAACAGATCTATGAAACGTCTGACAGAGAATTCAGAATAACCCTCTTAAGGATGTTCAGGGTATTAGGTCTCATGGCTAGCTTAACATCAACACAGCAAGGTTAAGCAACTTTCTCCCTGTCTCCCCCTTTCCTTTCCCTTTTCTGCTCGAGGAACTGAGCAATGAAATTCCTCTCCCAGGAAGGGGTAAACATGACTGTTATCATCAAAGGAATGTCTTGTGGGCCTCAGTAGCCAGCTTTGGACTGGAATATTTTGCACTGATACAGTAGTGGCACTAATTAGAAGCCTATGCCCTAACCAACCAGGTGTTAGCAGACTACAAGGGCTGTGTCACCTTGCATACCACTGATTTCAAAGTTGCCCATTACTCTGCCAGAACACTCAAAGGCTTATAAACCCCTGCATTTCTTTGTTTTGGGGGAACTGATCTGGCTTAGTATCCCGTCCATGTTAGTGGAATAAAGCTTTTTGGCTGAAATGGCACCTGGCTTTGGTCTCTCCCTCCCTTTTCTCCATCTCGCTGAACCTAACACAGGGAGTCACGAGAAAATATAGATAGAAGATTAAATGATATATGATTAAAAGATTAAATGATCTTAAAAGATTAAATGATATAGCTGGAAAATAATTCAGGAGCAGAATGAGAAACTTACAAAGGAATAGAATCAATTAAAAAAACAAATAGAAAGTCTAGAAATAGGGCCGAGCCCGTGGCGCACTTGGTAGAGTGCGGCGCTGGGAGCGCTGCGACGCTCCCGCCACGGGTTTGGATCCTATATAGGACTGGCCGAGTGCCGGTCACGAAAAGGACAAAAAAAACAAACAAACAAAAAAAAAAGAAAGTCTAGAAATAGAGAATATATTATCTGAATTGAAAAACTCAATAGAGAGCTCCAACAGCAGACTTAAACAGAAGAAAGAATCAGTGAGCTAGAAGACAGAACACATGAAATTATCCAATCAGTGAAGCAAACAGAAAAAGGAATAAGAAAAAGTGAGACCAAAATACAGCAAATGTGGGACTCCCTCAAGTGAAATAAACTTCACATAATTGGCATACCCAAAGGAGAGGAAAAAGGAAGAGATATAGAAAGCATATTCAAGAAAATAATGGCTGAAAATTTCCCAACTACGGAGAAAGATGACAACATCTTGGTACAGGAAGCTCAGAAGTCACCAGTCAAATTCAACCCAAGGAGGAACATCTCAAAGCACATCATAATCAAATTATCAAAAACCAAAGACAGAGAGAATACCAAAAGCAGCAAGAGAAAAGAAACACATAACATTCAATGGAGCCCCAATATGTAAGCAGATTTCTCAGTAGAAACCTAGAGGCCAGAAGAGAATGGAACAATATCTTCAGGCTGTTGAAGGAAAAAGACTCTCAGCCAAAGAATTCTCTATCCAGCAAAACTAACCTTTAAATATGAAGGAGAAATAAAGTCTTTCCCAGACAAACACAAGCTAGGGGGAATTCATCAACTCTAGACCTGCCTTACAAGAAATGCTAAAGGGAGTTCTTCAATATGAAAAAAGATGATGCTAAGGAGCAGCAAGAAAACATATGAAGGTACATAACTCATTTTACAAGTAAGTTCACAGACAACCTCAGAGTACTCCAAAGTTGTAGGGGTCGTGAATAAACTGCTTACATCCTTAGTATGAAGACTAGGGGACAAACATAGCAAGATACTAACATACACAACAACCGTATAAGAGAAAGACAGTATTAAAAGATGTATCTTGAAGCAACAGATTGTCAAAAAGTAGAGGAAATTATGCCAAAGAGTAGAGTTGGTTTCAGTTTTTTCTTTTTTCTTAGATATCAAAGTTAAGTTGTTATTCATCTAAAATAATTTGTTATAACTATAATATGTTTTCTTGTAAGCCTCATGGTAACCATAACAAAAACACTTATAAGAGACATACTAAAAATAAATAGTGAGAAAGCAAAATGTAAAGCTAGAGAAAACCACTCAACCACAAAGGAAGACAGTAATACCAGAAAAAATGAAAAAATCATCCACAAAACAACTAGAAAAAAAAATAGCAAAATGGCAGTAACAAGTCTCTATACATCAGAATAACCTAAATGTAAATGGATTAAATGCCTCAATTAAAAGACAGAGTGGCTGAATGGATTATAAAACAAGAACCAACAATACGCTGCCTACAAGAAACTCACTTAACTGATAAAGACAAACACTGACTGAAAGTGAAGGAATGGAAAAAGATAATTCATGCAAATGGAAACCAAAAAAGAGCAGGAGTAGCTATACGTATATCAGCTAAAATAGACTTCATGCCAAGCAAAGTAAAAAAAAAAAAAAGACATGGAAGGTCATTATATAATGACAGAAGGATCAATCCAACAAGAGGATATAATAGTTCTAAGTATATATGCACCCAACTCCAGAGCACCTAACTATATAAAGCAATCACTATTGGACCTAATGGGAGAGACTGACTCCAACACAATAATAGTTGGGACTTTAATACTCCACTTTCAGCAAAGAAAAGATCATCTAGACAGAAAATTAGCCACAAAACATCAGAATTAATCTCTACTATAGGCTGACTTGACCTAACAGAAATTTATAGAACATTTCATCCAACAGCTGTAGAATACACATTCTTCTCATAAGCACATGGAACATTCTCTAGAATAGACCATATGTTAGGTCACAAAACACGTCTCAACAAAATTTTTAAAAAGTCAACATCACATCAACTAACTTATCCAACCACAATGGAATAAAACTAGAAATAAAACAACAAAGGGGACACTAGAAACAGTACAAATACATGGAAATTAAACAACATGCTTCTAAGCAATGAATGGGTCAAAGAAGAAATCAAGAAGGAAATTAAAAAATTCCTGCAGACAAATGAAAATGAAAACACAACATACCAGACCCTATGGGATACAGTGAAAGCAGTTCTAAGAAGGAAGTTTACAGCGATAAATGCCTACATCAAAAAAGAACAAAGACTCCAAATAAACAACCTAACATTACATCTCAAGGACTGGGAAAACAAGAACAAACCAAACCCAAAATCAGTAGAATGAGAGAAATAACAAAGATCAGAGCAGAAATAAATGAATTAGAGATTTAAAATACAATACAAAAGGTCAATGAAATAAAGAGTTGGTTTTCTGAAAAGATAAAAAAAAATCAGTAAACCTTTAATTAGAGTAATGAAGAAAAAAGAGAGAAGACTCAAAATCAGAAATGAAAAAGGGTCATTATGACTGATATGACAAAAATACAAAGGATCATAAGAGACTACTATGAACAGCTATATGCAAACAAATTGGAAAACCTAGAAGAAATGGGTAAGTTCCTGGACACATACAACTCACCAAAGTTGAATCATGAAAAACTAGGAAGCCTAAACAGATCAATAAGAAGTAATGAGACTGAAGCAGTAATAAAAAGTCTTCCAACAAAGAAAGCCCCAGAACCAGATGGCTTCCCTGCTGAATTCTACCAACAGTTTGAAGAAGAACTAACACCAATTCTTCTCAAACTCTTCCAAAAATATTGAAGAGGAGAGAATACTCCCAAGTTCATTCCATGAGGCCAGCTTTACCCTCATACCAAAACTGGAAAAAAAAAAAAACAGCAAAAAAAGAGAACTGCAGACCCATATCCCTAATGAACACAGATGCAAAGATCCTCATTAAAATACTAGCAAGCAGAATCCGGCAACACATTAATAAGATCATATATCATGAGTAAGTGGGATTCATTCCAGGGACACAAGGACAGTTCAACATATGCAAATCTGTAAATCTGATACATCACATCAACAGAATGAATGGGAAAAAATGATATGATAATTTCAATAGATGCAGAAAAAGCACTTGGTAAAACCCAACACCCCTTGATGATAAAATACATGCCTTATATGACAAACTTACAGATAATATCATACTGAATGGACAAAAATTTGAGGCTTTTCCTCTAAGATCTGGAACAGCACAAGGATGCCCACATTCCCCACTTTTATTCCACATAGTACTAGAAGTCCAACCTTGTGCAATAAGGCAAGAGAAAGGAATAAAAGGTATCCAGATCAACAAGGAGGAAGTCAAACTATTCCTATTTGCAGATGATTCTATATACATAGAAAACCCTAAAGATTCCACCAAAAAATTACTAGAACTAATAAATGAATGCACTAAAGTGGCAGGATACAAAGACAACACACAAAAATCAATAGCCTTTCCTATATGCCAACAACAGAATAGCCTAAGAAGAAATTAAAAAAAAAAAAACATTCATAATAGCTCCCCCCAAAATGAAATACCAAGGAGTAAATTTAACGAAGGAGGTGAAAGACCTCTACAATAAAATCTATAAAACATCGGTGAAAAAAATTGAAGAAGACACAAATAAGTGGAAAGATATCCCATGTTCATGGGTTGGAAGAATTAACATCATTAAAATGTCCCTATTACCCAAAGCAATCCACACATTCAACACAATCCCTATCAAAATACCATTGTCATTCTTCACAGAAATGAAAAAAAGATCTTAAAATTTGTATGTAAGCACAATAGACCCCATAAAGTGAAAGCAATCTTGAACAAAAAGAACAAAGTAGGAGGCATCACACTTTCTGACTTCAAAATATACTATAAAGCTATAGTAACCAAAATGGCATGGTACTGGCATAAAAATAGACAAATTGACTAATGGAATTAATAGAGAACCCAGAAATAAACCCACACACTTATAGCCAACTGATTTTCAACAAAGGTGCCAAAATCATACAATGGGGAAAGGATAGACTGTTCAACAAATGATGCTGGGAAAAACTGGATATCCACATACAGAAGACTGAAAGTAGACCCCCCTCATCATACACAAAAAATCAATTCAAAGTAGGTTAAAAACCTAAACTTAAGACCCAAAACTATGAAACTACTAGAAGAAAACATAGGGGAAATGCTATACTAAATGGGAATGGGCAGCGTTTTAAAAGTGAGACTACAAAGGCACAGGCAACCAAACCCAAAATACATAAATAGGACTACATCAAACTAAAAACTTCTGCACAGCAAGAGACATTGTCAATAAAGTGAAGAGACAACCTACAGAGCAGGAGTGTTTGCCAACCACACATCAGACAAGGGGCTAATATCCAGAATATGTAAGGAACTTAAGCAACTCAAAAGCAAAAAATCTATTAACCCAATTTAAAAATGGGCAAAGGACAGATGTTTCTCAAAGGAAGACATACAAATGGCTAACAGGCACATGAGAAAATGCTTAATATCACTAATCATCAGGGAAATGCAAATTAAAACCACAATGAGACATCATCTTACTCCATTTAGAATAGATGTAGAGAAAAAGGAAATCTACATTGCTAGTGGGAGTGTAAATTGGTATGGCCACTGTGGAAAACAGTATTGTGGTTCCTCAGAGAACTAAAGGTAGATCGAACCTACAACCCAGCTATCTCACTAGTGGGTATATACCCAAAAGAAATGAAATCAATATATCAAAACGACACCTGTTTGCCCATGTTATTTTGCAGCACTATTCACAATAGCCAAGAGATGGAATCAATCTGAATGCCTATCAACGTATGAACGGGTAAAAAAAAACAAAACAGAAAACCCCCAAACAACAACAATAACAACAACAACAACAACAAAACTGTTGTATTATATACACAGTGGAATATTATTCAACTATTTTTTTAAAAAAAAGATATCATTTGGGCTGGCCCGTGGCTCACTCGGGAGAGTGCAGTGCTGATAACACCAAGGCCTCAGGTTCGGATCCCATATAGGGATGGCCGGTTAGCTCACTGGCTGAGCGTGGTGCTGACAACACCAAGCCAAGGGTGAAGATCTTTTTAAAAAAATAAATAAATAAATAAATAAAATAAAATAAATATATAAATAAATAAAGATATCATTTGCAGCAACTTGGATGGAACTGAAAACCATCATGTTAAATCAAGTAAGTCAGGCCCCAAAAGATAAATACCACATGATATCACTCATATGTGGAATACGAAAAATATAAAAGTTGGAGGCATGGAGCCAGGAAAGCTGACCCCAGCCACAGCCAGGCATGCTGCCTCCGCTGCCCCAAAGCCCCACCGGGGTCCTGAGGTACAGAGCTGGGAGAAGCTGAATCCAGCTGCAACCAGGTAAAGAGCACATCAAAAACACTGTTTCCACATGGGTAGCCCACCATAGCCACCGCAATTGCCATGGCTACCCCAAAAGCAGCTAGTTGCTACAGCAGCAGTCACAGCCACTGTGCAGATGGCATGCCAGACACTCAACTGCATTGACACAAGGAGAGTCACCAGTGGAGACCAAAAAAAGAAGAGGTCCTCTCTCTCCACATCCACAATGCACACTCCAGACTAATAGAAGCAGCACCTGCTGTACTATAATAGTGGGGGACCTAAACACAGCTCTCTCAGTACTGGATGGATCATCTAGGCAGCAAATCAACAGAGGAACAGTTAATCTATCAGAAGGAGAGAACAAATCTATGGTTATTAGAAGAGGGAGAGGGATGGGGAGAGACTGGATAAGGGGCATAAAGAATAAGTATGATTTGTAATAATGAATATGCAAATAAAAAATACAGAAGTGGTTCTCATAGAAGTAAAGTAGAGTAATGGTTTGGGGGAAGGAGAAAAAATGGTGAAATGGTGGACTAAAGGGTACAAAACTTGCTATCTACCCTAAGTGAATCACTGTGCAGCATACACATGTATTGAAACAATGCACTGTACCCCACAAATATGTACAAATGTTAAAATACTTAAAAATAGGGCCGACCCCGTAACTCACTCAGGAGAGTGCAGTGCTGGGAGTGCAGCAGCGCTCCCACCGCGGGTTCAGATCCTATATAGGGATGGCTGGTGCGTTCACTGGCTGAGTGGGGTGTGGGCGACACCAAGCCCAGGGTTACAATCCCCTTACCGGTCACACACACACACAAATATATATATATATATTTAGAATAAATATATATATAAAAATAAATATATATATAAAAATAAATTATATATTATATATATATAAATATATATATATTTAAAAATAAAAAATAAATTAAAAAAATTAAAAACTTCTGCTCTCTGAAAATCAATGTGAAGAAAACGAGAAGACAACCCACAGACCAAAAATGTGTACTCAAATGTTTATAACAGTTTTATTCGTAATTGCCCCAAACTGGAAATAACCCGAATATCCTTTAACAGGAAAATAAATAAACTGTGGTACACACATACCTTCAAATGCTAATCAGCATTTTTTTAAATGTATGAATTTTTGATAATAACAACTTGGATGAATCTCTGGGAAGTTATGCTGAGTGAAAAAAGCTAATCCCAAAAGGTTACACACCGTAAAACTCCATGTATGTAACATTTGTGAAACGACAAAATTATAGAGAAGAGATTAATGGTTAGCAGGGATCAGTGATAGGAGGGGGCAGGGAAGGAAGGTAGGCATGGCTATAAAAGGGCAACAGGAAGGATCCTTGTGGTGATGGAACCCTTGTGTACCTTGACTGTATCAATGTCAGCATCCTTATTGTGATATTGCACTATAGTGCTGCAAAATGTTACCATTGGGGGAAACTGCCTGAAGGGTACATTGGATCTCTTTGAATTACTCTTACAACTATATGCAGATCTATAATTATCTCATAATAAAACATTCAATTAAACATTTTTTCAAATACAAAAAATTGCTGCAGACATTCATCTTAATTTGCTCTAACTAATAGCAAAAAAAAAAGTCAGTTAACGATGTTTGTTTCTCAGCTTTATTATTCAGATAAGCCTTATGTTCATATCTGTATTTTAACAAATAATAAGTAGTTATTTTAGAAGAATTTCTGAGACTGAGCTTATTTTCACTTTACACTGTTTGTTTTCTCAAATGTGCTTTGATTAAAATAGAAAGGGTCAGATCCCCATATTGCCCAGCTGCCAAAAAAGGAAAAAATAATAAAACAATAAAATAAAATTAAAAATGTCCCAACTCATAGTCCAGAAATAGAAACAACAACAATGTATAAAACAGAAAATGTATCAAATGCACTTTGATTTATTTTACTTTGTCTATGTCACAAGCAGGTAGAGTTGAAAACAAAATGTGTTTCTGAGTGTTTTTGTTCACAGTTTGTCTCTAATTATTCTAAAAAGCAACGTTACTTCAGAGAAGAATACCTGATATTGAACTTCTTTGCCCTAATATTGCTTCTTTCCACAAGTGCCACATAGATTCATCTTTGTCTACAAAATTGTCCAATACTACCCTTCACAGCAATTTATTGCCCAACTCTAGGATTCAATTCAGGATCCTACCTACATTTATTTGGCTGCCATGTCTAATTAGCTTGCTTTCTTTTGGAACAGTCCTCACCCTGGGTTTTTCACGATACTGGCATTTTTAAAGAGCACAGGCCCATTGCTTTGCAGCATGTTTCCCAGCTTAGGTTTGTCTGGTTGTTTGCTCATGATTCAAATAATGCGTTTTGTATTGGTCCGTTTCTGTTGCTTATAACAAAATATATGGAACTGGGTATTTTGTAAGCAAATAAAATTTATTGTCTGTAGTTTCAGAGGCTGGAAGTCCGTAGTCCGGGGAACACATTTGGTGAGGGTCTTCTTGGTAATGGCTTTACAGCAATGCAGGGATCTCACATGGCAGAAAATGACCCAGCAGGGAGAAAGAGACTCTCATGGGCTCCCCTTTTAAAGGCCTCCAACCCACGCCCCTGACCACCAACCATTATTAATCCATTCACTAGGCTTGGTCCTACAATCTAATCACCTCTTCAAGGCCCCACCTTTCAATTACCATAATAGGATTTCCCACCCTCTTAACATTCACAGTGGGGATCAAGCTACTAATACAGAAAACTTGGGGGATACAATCCCTGTCACATTTATTGGCAGAAATACTGTAAAATGACGTATCTCCAAGTATCACATTCGGAGGCAAATGATGTCAATTTTTCCCATTACTGGTGATGTTAACTTTGATTACTTGGCTAAGATAGTATAGCTGCCAGATTTTTTCACTCTGAAGGTACATTTTTTCCCTTTGTGATTTGTGGGGGGTTTCTAAAATGTTTGGCAATCATTTCTCTTGATATTTGGAATATCCACGTTGTGAATAGAAAGGCAAATATCTTCATGTTTCTGCCTGTTAAAATGTCAATTCTAACAAAGTGAACCTCGGCATGACCGCTTTCCAGTTTTGGAAGTTAACATCTCCACTATTTTTTCACATGGTCCTCTTTGAGCATCAGGAGGCTGTTTGCACAGGGCTGAACACTGCATGGGGTAAGTGCTGGGAACCCTAGCATGTCCAGCGGTGTAATCCATTTCATCTTCCATGGTGGGCTGGAAAGATGGTTGCTTTTCCAAGGGAATGTTCATCAAGAAAGAGCATCTTTCACCTGGTGGACACTCACTCCAACCCCACAGCCGTGGGGGAGGCGGTGGCAGCGCCAGGTGTTCCTCCTCATGCAATTTTTAATGTCCAGATGAAGAAGTTTTTTGTTTTAATACATGTGCATATATGTTACTTTTATGTTTTAGAAAGAATGTTATATTTGGAATGAATTCTTGAATGAAAATGCTTTAATAGGTCCACCAATAAAATAAAATCAGTTTGTTGATTAATACACAAATATTTTTAAAGTATAACATAAGTTAAAGCATTTCTTGTCACTCTCTTAAAGTGTCCCAGTTTGGACACTTTAGTCGACCCTTTAGCCCACGTGCCTGAGAATTAAGGCAAAATCATCCTTGAGATAGTTGAAGTCAGTCAGGCAGAAATGGTAGGGATGGCTCCAGAGGAGCCTTCAGCCCCTCCTCCAGCCACCTTCCATTCACCACCCCTACCCCCACGTGCTCAGCATGAGACCTCTGAACCCCAAACTAGGTATAACCCATTAACAAGCAAGGGTGTGCCCTCCTACCCCAAATTGACAAGAGGTCAAAGACAAATAGCTGGGCCAATAGATAGCTGCAGGGATTTGAGTTCTTCTGAGCAGACCCATCACTCTCCTCTCTTCCCCCATCCTCCCTCCTCCTCCCCTAAATGCCCTCATTTCGAAGGTGAGGACACTGAGGTCCAAAAGGGGCAGAGGCTGAGCCAATGGCGTGGTCCAGATTGCCATGGAGCCACGACTCAACCCATCCTTCTGGTTTCAGAGAGCCCTGCACTGAGGTAGGAGGCAGGAATCTTAGGCTCAGAATTCACCTGCCCTGGCCTCCAGCTTGGAGAGAGCCACTGTGGCCATCAGGACACCAATCCATGCAGCCAGACTGGGCCCCCAGGGCAGGCTGTGGGGTATGGCCTGTGGGTCTCTGCTCCCTGTAGCCTCCTGCACACCACTCTGTGCCCAGGGGTGAAGTGCTCTCAAACAATGGAAACCCTCTGTATTAGTCCATTTCTGTTGCTTATAACAAAATCTATGGAACAGGGTAATTTAGAAGCACATCTAGTGAGGGTCTTGGTGGTAGTGTCAGTGACAGCAGAGTATCACATTGCAAAATGGTGGAGCACAGAGAACAGAGAGAGCAAGAGAGACTCTCCTGTGCTCTTCTTTTAAAGCCCTCAGAACCACGCCCCGATCACCATTTTTAATCCATTCAGTATGGCATGGTCCTACAATCTAATCACTTCCTCAAAGCTCCAGCTTTCAATGACCATAATAGGATTTCCCACTCTCTTAACAGTCACAGGAGGGGCCAAGTTTCTAATACGTAAAACTTGGGGGACACGATTTAAGCTACACCCTCCTTTGTAAGATTTCAACTCGCTCACAGCAAGAAACACGCACCATCTCTATGATCAACCAGACTCCCCTAGGGTTGAAAATTCCTTCTGTCTTTCCTCCTATAGTCTGATACAGCCATAAATTGCTCCGTGACATGCTGAATGATAGTGAATTCATTTATTTATTTTTTATTAATTCATTTTTTAAAAATTTAAAACCACTGTTAATCGGACAAAAACTCACCCACTAAGATAGGTAAGAAGTTTTATATTAATCAATGTCTTGGGTCAGATTCCCCAAAGCCGAGCCTGAGACAGGGTTTATTGAGAAAGGGACTCAGCGGGGGTGGGGGAGCAGTTTGGGGCTGGGGAAGGAGCTGAGCAAGGATGATTTCGTCCAGACTCAGCTTCAGCCTAGTCTCCCAGATGCAGTCCCACTTTGAGACAAAGAGCCAGAATTTATTACCCCTGGGTTGAGAAAGGAATAAAATTCAGCACCAGCTAAAGGATGAGACACAAACGCAAGGCAGCTCGCCGGAGAAGGTTTTTATTCAGCGGGCACATCTGCTTTTATAGGGTTAGAAGAGAGCTGATAGGTTTGCTGAGGACACGGGGCGTTCGGGGATTGGATGGATTGTGTTGCTAAGGGGCCAGGAGCAGGGAGCCCGTGCTGATTGGCGTGCGATTTGCACCGGCGGGAAGGTATTGTGGCGCCGGCGGGAAGGAGAAGGCGGAAGAGAAGGGTAGCCAGCGCCATGATGGGGCGCGGGTTTTCATACGACCTAATAGGTTGTTTGGTCTTTGCTCCTGGGTTGCCCTTGAGGTGGGAGCATGTAACTCCCTGAGTGATGTGGCTCCCCCTGGGGGGAGACAGCTCTCCAGAGAAGGGGGAGCTAAGAGCGATTAGCATCACATTTGCAGCCACTGAGATGGGCGTTCTACCTGGTGAAGGGGATCTGGGTGGGGCACCACATTGTCCACTGCAGTTTGATGTTCAAGGTCCCCACCCCTTGGACCATCGAATTCCTGGAATCTCTGAGTCCCATGGATGAAGGAAAAGTTTAAGCCTGAAGGCACTCATTTCTGGTCTTCACACAGACCCACTGGCCTTGCCCGCCTGGGGCCCAGCCGCCACCCTAGGTTCAGGTACCCCGACCTCCTGGAAACCCCCACCCTCTTCTGCTTAGATGCCAGAATTCAACAATTCCCTAGGGACTGGTTAGCAACCCCCATCCCAACTCTCAAAGCAAATCTTCTTCCCTCCCTGTTCCTGGAATCCAGTTTCATCCTGTTTCCTCCAGGAGCCTATTAGAGGGATCTAAGAGGCAGCCCATTCCTCCCAGCAGCCTTCCCTCAGCCATTCTGGAATACAAACAGGCTGTTGACTCCTCCCTGGCAGCAAGGAGCACCCAGACCTTGGAACTAGGCTCCTGGGAGGGTACCTTGGACTCTCATCCCTTCCTGGGACACACCTAAATCACTGCTACTGCTTCAAGCCGGATCTGTCTGGCTCCCTGGAAGAGCAGTTATGCAACCTGGCTTTGTGTGTGTGTGGAGTGGGTGGGGCTGGGAAGGACACTTGCCCTGGGGCGGAACATGTGCCACTGTCCAGTGCAATAATCCAGGCCTCGGCCCACAGCCCTGAGGAGGACAGGAGCTGGCTACTCTTCCACAGGTCACTGTCTTGTTATGCCTCAGCAGGACAGAGAAGGTGGTATTCCAGTTGCTGAGGGGACCCTCGCCACCTCCACAGAAAGAGTTTAGCCATCCTCCAGGGCAGCAAGGTGTTGTGGGGCTCTGAATCCATCTATGGCAAAAGCAATAGTTCTCTGTTAGCCAGAACACTGGATTATCCAGAACACACACTGCCCTGGCTTCAGCAGCCAGCAAGGAGAGCCTTCTTGGGAGTCAGGGGCTTGTGTGTGTCCTAGGCACCTGTACCTCCAGATTGAGGATTGGAAGGGGGAAAAGCACCCCAAGCTCTAGCCCTCTGGGTACTATGTGGTTTGGGATCTTCTCTGGTTTTCAGCTTCCTCAGAGTGGGCAGAGAATCCCCAGCTTGGGGACTTTCTCTTGTTTCTATCAGGTATGTCATCTGCTTGCTAGCTCCCCAAGCATCACCTAATCTGTCCTCTGTCTCCATAGAGTGTGGATTGGGGGTTAAACCCTCCTCCAAACCATCAGGTGCCTGAGCCCCCAGCCCTCCCCCAAGTGTAGAACACTTTGCAATTCTGGAATGGGACTGTGCTCCTCAGTCCTGCAGCCATCCAGATCTCTCAGCCAAACCTTACTTCCCATGGATTGTGCAAGAAGGCAAAAGCAGCACAGGAGCGGAGGCAGCAGCTGTGGGAGCAGTCTGCCTGATTCACCATGTGACCTTCCTCAGGTCCCTTCACCTCTCCCAGCCTCAATTTCTCCATCAGTATAATGGACACACACATGCACTCAACAGAGAATGTGGGGCTCGGTGCAGACTCTTCCTAACACCTATTCAGTCCTGCTCCTTGCCTGGCAGGCCACTGCTCTTCCCACACTGTGCTTATCCTCATGCCACAGCTAAACTGGGCCAGCCGTCCCCTTCTCATGGGGAAATCCTGCAATCCTTCATTAAGGGGTGATGATAGAGCCCAGACCCAGCCCTCACCTAAGCAGGCCCAGTCCAGCAGGAAACCTCTTTCTGCATTCCTCCTTTTTTTGAGCAAAAAGAAGGAGTGGGATTGATCAATGTCTGAATAACTAGCGATTCCTGCCTTTATCCCAGATAAACAGAGGGGATCTGCTGAGTGTGAAAAATAAGCCCCTGCCATCAGCTGTTACCTCCAGCCCCCAGCACAACCTCCTTATTTCATGAAGAGAACCAGGGTTTTTATAGCTTTGGACTTACTACGGTTTCTGCAAAGACCTGTGCTAGTATCTGAAAACAAATTGATCAGTTTTCATTGATCGATCTAAAAAAAGCCCAGTTCCTTTCTAGCATGGCCTCAGAGCTCTATTCTCATGCATGGCCTGAGACAAACTCCTAACTTTCATCCAGACTCAGCTCTGACTTCATAGAGGCTGGGACCCCAAAAGAAATCTGAACCCATGAGACAGGAGTGTTTACACAAATAAAGCTGTTGCGGGGACAATGGAACAAGCTTCATATTATACATCTGAGTTGAGAATTAGGGTGATGAGAGGGAGTTTCTTGGAAGGGAAGACTCGATAAGCTGCATTGTCTTATTCATTTTGGTGCCCCCAGATTCCATCCCAGGGGCTGGCATGCGGTAGTGCTCAGGAAGCATTGGGAGGGAGGGAGCATGTGGGCCTTGAAATATAGAGAGAAAGAACAACATGGGCAGAAATGGAGTTGGGGCCTGTGGCAGACAGGGGACCCCATGGTCCCTCCTTCCTGGTGTTGACACCCTTGAGTGTGGGCAGTACCTGTGACTTGCTTCCAACAAATGAATACAGGAGAGGTGACAGAGGTATGTGATTATGTATACATGGTTACACGCTTATATAAAGTTGCAGTGCCTATCTCGCTGGAGTCCTTCTCGCTCCCTGACTTTGAGGAGGCGAGCAGCTATGTTGGGGAGCCCCACAGAGCAAGGAGCTCAAGTAGCCTCTAGGAGCTGAGGACAGCCTCCAGCTAACAGCTTGCAAGGACCTCCAGCAGCTAGCAAGAAAATGAGGCCCTCATCCTCTAGACACAAGGATCTTTGTTCTGTCAACTCTTCATGAGCTTGGAAGCAGATCCCTTCCCAGTCAAGCCTCAGATGAGACCACAGCCTTGACTATCACCTTGACTGCAGGCTTGTGAGACCCTGAAGTAGAGGATCCAGCTGAACCATGCTCAGACTCCTGATCCACAGAAACAGAGATAATAAATATTTGTTGTCTTAAGCTGCTAAGTTTGTAGACATTTGCTACACGATAGGTAACCAAGACAGAGCTGTTCTGGGAAGTCTTGACAGAACTTCAGGTCATTGAGATAGTTGAGGGTGGCTGTCAGGTGTCAAAATATTGGGCAGCCATGGGTAGGGGGGCGGTATCCTGAAGTAGATGATAGTGGCTACATCTTACTGAGCAGTTACGATGTGCTAAGCCTGTGCTAAGGGCTTTCCATGAGCTAACTCATTTAATCCTTACAAAAACAAGGATGTGGGAACTATTATTATCTTCATTTTACAGACAAGGAAATTGAGGTGCAGGAAGTTGAGCACCTTGCTGAAGGTCACAGCTGATAAGTGGTAGAGCTGGAACTCAAACCAAAAAGGCTGAGTGCATTGCCCCCATTTGAAAGTGCTTTGTCATACCCCTTCAAGAGTGGGGGAGCTGGGATGTCAGTCTGAGGAACTGTGTTTTTGAGACAATGGGAGCCCTATAAGGTGGGTAGGAGAGTGGCACAGTCCATTGTGGATTTTAGCAAACCCTCTCTGGCCGGGCAGTAAGGAGGGTGGGCAACCAGGCTGGAGGGAGACTTGGAGGCTGTGAGAGCTTGTGGAGAATGGAGGAGTGGGAGAAGAGACCCAGGCTCCTGGGGTGGGCTGGAGGTAGTGGAGGACCAAGGGGCAGAGCAGAGATGCTGACCACCTAGGTCAGCAAGCATCTCTGGGGTCAGGGCTGGATTAAAGTGAGCTGCTGTCCTCTGAATCTTGCTACCTCTCCTCTTCTGCCCTGCAGACCTATAGCTGTTCTTCCTTCTCCCAGGGTACGGTGGGACGGAGGGAGGCTGAGTCCCTATCCACAGGCCCCAGCCAGTCCCTGGGCAGTTGGCAATGCCTTCAAATGCTCTTCCCTCCTCCTCCAAAGTCTCCTGGGAAGTGCACTCAAGGGTGAATGTTACTGCCCTACACACAGGCCAGGAGGGCATAGCCAAAGCCACCATAGAAGTCAGATCCCTGCTCTCCCAGGGCGGAGCACCCACCATGCCTTGAGGCTCAGGCTTGCCCAGGGTCCCACCGAGCCCATCTCTGCAGCTTCCACAGATCCCACCAGAAATTAAACAAGACCAGGCATTGACAGGGAGGAGCTGGGTGCAGGGCAAAAGCTACGATTAGTTTTTAATGTGGTGATTTACAAACCTCTAAGAAATCCAGGGCGCTGAGCCTCAAAGCAGCTGATCCCACGCCAGCTAACGAGGGTAGTGGCTTCTAACTGGAGTGCCTGGCAGCTGGCTCTTCTGGCTCTAGCTGTCCCAAGCCAGACATGCACTGGTGGCTGGACTGGCTCTCCCAGTGGCCTCCACAGGAGGAAATGGCCACAGGCTCAGCTGTGAGTGGAGCTGGAAGTGGAGCAGTCTAACCTGCCTGCCTGCCTAGACTTATCTCCTATGCCCTGGCTGTGCCTATCCCCTCCAGTCCTGTCCTATCTGGACTCTCCATCCACAGCTCCTCTACTCTTCCTGCGCCTCCTGCTGGGGATGTCCCCACTTTCCCCCACCACCCTGCAAATCCCACCTGACTTTCACAGGCCAGCATCTTCCTGACTCTACCCAAATCCCAACAGAGATGCTGTCTTCCTTCTCTAAGGCTCCCCAGCACTCTCATCCCCCGCTTGTGGCCCTGACAACATTTTGCCTCACCTACTAGTATTATATGAGTGTTTGCTTTCTTCCTTGACTGAGCCACAGGCGGCTGGGGCTAAGTCTGGTTTATCTTCTCATTGTCCCCCGTCCAGCCTGTGGAGCTCCATTCATGCATGGGCACAGGCATGAGAGCACTACTGGTGGGGGCAGCAGCCCTGCAGGAAGCCAGTGCACAGGAGGCTATGTTTAACAAATTAGCAGAGGTTTTCTCCCCTTCCTCATCTGGGATCCATCATTCAGGACAGAGGGTTTGGAGCAGAGGGTCCCCTTTGCACTCACTGCCCCTTTGCACACTCACTGCCCCTGGCAACATACCTGTAACTTTTTACTGCAGGCACCTGCAGTTCCCTGCCAGAGGGCTTTTTTGGCCACAGGACAGGCAAAGGCAATGTGTGGGACCCAGCTAGAAGTGCTTGGGAGTTTCCCCCCTGGGACTGGCCTTCAACCCATGACAGATGGGAATGGAAAGGGACATAGCCCAGCTTCCTTGATACAGAGGGGATGACTCTGAGGTGCTTCTGCACAGTCTCTGGAGGACCACAGTGGGATCGAGCCACCCACAGTGGTACCTGCCCCTGAGTACCTTGCATTGGCTGCCTGCCCTTTTCTCTCTCACTCCCCCTCTCCCCTTTTAGTGCTTTCTAGGATCACCACCCAAATAAATTGTCGTGCTCAAATTCTGGTCTCAGGGTCTGTTTCCTAGGGGAATCTAACAAGAGGCAACAGAATAGAAAGCAGAAAAACACGTGTGAGTTCCCCTGGCTTGTGGATGATGCCAGATGCCTCCGAAGAAAGTATCAAGACCAATGTGGAAGTGTTGGCCACAGAAAGAGTTCATGAATCTCGAGAGACAAGTGGCCTGGCCTCCCCAGATAGAGCCCCAGAAGGCAGAAGGAGCCCACAGAGGGAATAGACATGTGGAGTGCCCCTGCCGAAGAGACTCTTCTGGTCCCCTGGAAATCCAGTTCCCTGGGCAGAGCCAGAAGCTTCAGACAGGTTTCTGCTCCCCAGGCACAGCAAGGGAGCAGCAAAGAACCCCCAGAACTGGACCACCATAGGAGCCCTTCAATACCTGGATTATATCAGCCCCCAGAGCTTTGATTCAACCCCTAAAAGGCTGTAAAACTAGGAAATCACTGGGATCTTGTTTTCTGCCGTTGCAACAGGGCAGGGTCCCAGAATCAGAAATAGTTTCCTATACACTTGGGTTTAAGGACCCATAGTAGCTGCTGAACTAGAATCCTTTTCTCTTTTCCTCTTCCAGGTCCTCACCAGGCTGTCTGGGACCACTCAGGATACTGCAGGGTCAGTCTTGGAAACAGAGCCATGCCATATCCCCAGGATCCCCTTCCAGGAAGACCCTACCCCAAATCCATGGGGAAAGCTCTGGAGTTCAGCGAGGCACTTTCCACATCTCTCCTCTCCCTTTGGGATCTCCTAGGGCTCAGAGCTTCCCTAGCACCATGCCGAAGCCATCCAAGGCTGGTCCTGCCAGGAAGCAGCCAGAGGCTAATTTTCTCCATCCATCAGGAAAAAAGCCTTTGTGGAGGGCAGAGTGGGGAGGGGGGCTCCCCAGTCCCTCCTCAGGAGATGGCCAGTACCTCCCAGCCTCCTTCCTGCCCCCACTCCACCCTCATCTGGAAGCCATGCTGACCATGTCTTGAGGCTGGAGTCCCCTCTTGTTCCCTGGGGTGTGGATGCAGAACGTATGCACAGGCTACAGAGGACGGCCAGTCCCTAGACCTCGCTGGCTTGACAGCAACCAGCTCAGACAGGGAGAGAACATCCACTGGGACCTACATCCTGAGAAAGTGACAGATCCATGGTTAAGCCTCCACAAAGAACCGGGGATCTTAGCCCTATGTGCACTGACCCCCACGAAATACATGAATAGAAATTTAGGGGGTTCATATATTTGGGTGGGAAAAATGGCAACTTTATTTCACTTTAACTGAATTTTAGCATTTTCTTCCATTATGAAAGTGGACAACAAAACCCAGTGGTATCAGCAGGAGATGTGACTTTTGTCACTAACAGAAATCTCAGATATTTTCATCTCACATTACCATTGGAGGAGATGTCTCAAAATGTCATTTATTCTCATCATTACTTTAAAATCACTTTGGTTACTCAGCCTGCCACTAGATCTTGTTATTTGAAACATGAGCAAAGAAACACATGTATCCCTGTGATCCAATTTTGTTTTTATTGTTCTTATTGCTGTATTTTAATTGCTTTCCTTTGTAATCCTTTGTTTCAGTTTTTATGCATTTAAAAACATTATCCTAATGGGAGTCCATAGTCTTCAGAAGAAGGTCCGTGGCAGTAAAAAGATCCAAACTCTGTTATGAGGAGACTCCCAGGAACAAGGGAAGCAGGGGTTCTCCAGTCAGTAGGGGGTCCTCATTCAATCCTTGCAGAGGTGAGGCAGGAAATCTTAGAAATGAGTGTTCTGGGGCAGGGGCCGGATAGCCTTGATTCCACCTTGTCTTCTTTTCTCCTTTTTTTTTTTTTTTTTTTTTTTTTGAACTCGTATTTACTGTTTCAACTTCTGAACTTTTCCACTGTGCCCAGCACGGAGCTTGACAAAAAAGGCAAGCTTGGCACAATCAGTCTGTGGCCCCTTAGATTGGGGTTTGTGGTGGTGGCCAGGGACCCACAGGCAGCCCTCAGCTTCCCAGTTGAGCATCTAAGAGTGATAGAGCTCAAGTTCCAGGGTTTCCCCAGAGATGGGCTGTGTTGGCTGTCACTCAGGGCTGGTGAGACAGGGTGGAGAAGTGAACTGGAGTGAGCCCACAGCACCTGCCCTGGGTCTGGTGGGAGTTTCCTAACTTCACAGCCTGGACCCCTGTCCTCATGCACTTCAGGTGTGGGGGGGTGCAAAATGGGCAAATTCTCTATGTCAGAGATGCTAGGGTGGTTCCCCACTCTGACCTTTGCTCCTTCCACAGCAGAGCAGATGCTTTAGGGCCCCTCGTCTGATTACGGCTGCAGCTGCAGTGGACAGCTCTGTACAGGCTCTCAGCATCTCACCTCCACAGCACATAGGTCTCTCCCTCTGCCTGTCTCAGGGCTATTTCTGAAGCCACGAGTCAGCTGGGGGATGGGGGAGGGGCTGCAGCCAGGAAGTGCAGGGGAGTCAGTTTCCCAGGGTGAGACCCTTAGATAAATGCCCCAGCTTTTCTCCCACTCTGGAGGCTTCCGAAATCCTTGCTGAGTTGAGCCCCCATCCCGTACAGCCTACACCTTGATAGCACACTTCCTGCTTCCTTCCTCCAGCCCCCTAGGGTCACCTCCCAAATAAACTACCCTCACCGAAGTCCCTTGTCCCAAGTGCTGCTTTCAGGGAGAGCCAAACTAAAACACATAGTAATAGAATCTTTAAGCTGGGCACCTGATTGCCCCTGATAAAGGCTACATTTTCCACCTGTGTATTTTAGCCATGTGTGGCCATGTGACTAAGTTTTGGCAAGTGGGATATGAAAAGAGGTGACTGTCACTCAGTTAATAGGAAGGAGCATGCTGCCCTCTGCCCCTTTACCTCTTCCTACTGACCAAAAAGCAGAAGTAGTGGTGAGCCAAGGTGGGGCATGTGGACAAGGACCTCCACCCCTGGTATTCACACCCTTGTGTAGTCTCCTCCCACACTGAATCAGGAGTGGCCTCTGTAACCACTAGAGTATGGCAGGAGTGACAGTGTTTGACTCCCAAGGCTAGTCACAAAAGGCACTATAGCTTCCATCCTGCTCTCTTGGATCCCTCACTCTGGGGCAAGTCAGCCGCGACACCACAGGACACTCAGGCAGCCCTGTGGAGGGCCAGCCACGACACCATAAGGACACTCAGGCAGCCCTTCTTCTAGGTAGGAAGAAGCTGAGACCTCATGCCAGCAGCCATGTGAGTGAGTCACCTTGGAAGAGGATCCTCCAGCTCTAGTTGAGAATTGAGATGACTGCAGCCCTGGCTGACATCTAACTGCAAACTCGAGAGTTCTCAAACCAAAACTGTCCAGCCAAGTTGCTTCCAAATTCCTGACCCACAGAAACCATGAGAGATAATAAATGATTTCTTTAAGCCATTAAGTTTTACGGTAATTTGTTATATAACATTGGATAATTGTCATGGGTTGAATTGTTTTCCCCCAAAATTCATATCTTAAAATCTAACCTAACCCCCAGTACCCCAGAATGTAACATCACTTGGAGGAAGGGTCTTCACAGAGGTAATGAAGATAAAACAAGGTTGTTAGGGTGGGCCCTAATGCAATATAACTTACAAAAGAGGGAAATTTGGAGACAGACATGCACACAGGGAGAATGCTATATGAAGATAAAGACAGAAATTGGGGTAAGACTTCCACAAGCCAAGGAACGACAAAGGTTGCCAGGCCGGCAAACCACCAGAAGCTAAGGGAGAGGCAGGGGCCTCTCCGCCTTCAGAAGAAAGCAACCCTGCTGACACCTTGATCTCAGATTTCTAGCCTGCAGAACTGTGAGAAAGTAAGTTTCTGTTGTGTAAGCCACCGAGCTGTGG
Organism: Cynocephalus volans; assembly: GCF_027409185.1. NCBI lineage: Eukaryota > Metazoa > Chordata > Mammalia > Dermoptera > Cynocephalidae > Cynocephalus > Cynocephalus volans. The sequence continues at coordinate 53,467,743 of NC_084470.1, forward strand.
TATTTTGTTACAGCAGCTCCAGCAAACCAATACAGTAACTGATACAGGCAACATCTGAGGGAGAGCAGAGCAGCAAGACAGAAGGGTCCTGGGCCCTCAACATCACAGCAACAGCCTCCACACCAGCCCTGGTTTCTATGTGAAAAAGAGACAAACTCTGTCTCGTTTAAGCCACTGTTCTTTTTGTTCTCTGTCACACGTAGCTGCAGCTATATCCTAACTAATATGGCATCCCAAGCCTCCTCCCAACATGTACTGTCCTGACAGATTCCACGTGGAAATGAGTCCCCCCAAATAAAAAAATTAGTGGAGACCTATGGTATCATCAATACCATGAAGACTGCCTTCCTTTCATGCACAGACACTTAGCACTTCTTCCATGTGGCAAGCAGATGGGGTTAGGTTAGAGGGGATGCAGAAAGCCAGCTCAAGACTGTCGTCACCGTGAAAGAGCAGAACCTCCCGGAAGGACTGAAGGGAGGCCTGGGGGACCCCAGTGACTCTGCTCACTCTACAGTAATGGAACAAAGCATCTCCCAAGGAAAAAGAGGGCACCAGATCCAGGAGACTCCACAGGACAGGAAGGGAGGTCAACTCTGTCTGAGAGCTGAAACTAGCCATAGGTACTTCCCCACTCTTCCCCAAGGTGGACTCTTCCACTCCCGCTCCTGAACAACTTGGGGACTGGCAAGGGGATGAGGTGGGGAACTTTCAGTATTAGAACTCTTTATGTTTCATGTGACAAAAAGCCAGCATACAAGGGCTTAAGCAAAAAAAGAATTTATATCTCAGAAACTGAAAAGTCCACAGGTAGATGGGATTTAGCTGCAACTGGATTCAGGAATTCAAACAATGTTATCAGAAATCTGTCTCTCACCATCTCTTGGATCTGATTTCCCATGAGTTGACTCAAATCTCAGGCTAGTAAATATGACCACAACAGCAGCAGGTTTACATTTTCCCAGCACAATAGCAGAGCAGTGTGCTTCTTTCCCATGGTTCCAGCAAAAGTTCCAGGGCTGGTATTCATTAGCCCAACTTGGGGTATGTGGCCATTAGCATGACTCTCATTGGCCAGGCCTGGGGCAAGTACTCACTGTTGGAGCCATAGTAGAAGATGAGCCAACCAAAGACCCACATGGGCAAAGGGCAGGGGAGCAGCAGTTTCCACCCCACCAGAAGGGCACGGAATGGTGGACATATTCTATGTGAGTGTTTTCACACAAATGTCATTAGGACTAAGGAAGTGACTTCAACAGCTGAATGGCCAGCATATTCCAGGCTAGAGCACCTGGCTATGGTAAAATGTGTTTAGCCCATCCATGTGGAGGGGAGGGCAAGACACCAACCCTAGTCTGGCCCCAGATTAAGGGATCCTCAGGCCCAAGCTTCCCCATGAATTGGTGCTTTCTCTAGACCAGCAGTGGGGCATTTCTTTAATACACACAGTTCTATATTTTCCTGGGGCAGAACCCCTCCTCATGGTCTTCTGCTGGTACCCAGTTACCTTCAAATGTGGTTTTGGCTCCAGCAAGGCCTCTGTCTTCTACCCCCTCCCTGCTCCCCCACTGTAGGTTACACACACACACACACACACACCCCTACGTTCTTCCACCACCCGTCTAATACCTCCCTTCCCTGATCCTCCATTCTCTTCAAAGCACAGTTCCCACTGAGCCTCTTCTCTGACCTGTACCATCCAAAGAGGCTAAGCCCAGCCTGCAGCCTCTACAGGGGTTTTGGTCTCCCCAATTAGCCTGGGGGATCCCAGGGCAGGGTCTGGGCTTCCTCCTTGCTCCCTCCCCACCTTAGATGCTTCCCTCTGCAGGCAGAGGATAGACAGGTCTACACCCAAGGAGGGGATAAATAATCTCATATTGGGGGCCACCATGAGGCAAAAGAAGCCAACGGCCTTCCAGGGTGGCTTTCCAGAGGCGGTGGCAGGTGTCAAGGTTCACTTGGGCTACAGCAGAGCCACTGGAGCTGTCAGGACCCCTACCCCCATCCTTCTGGGCCCTGTCCCATCCCAGGCAAGAAGAAGCCTAGGAGCAGGAACAGCTGGCAAGTGACTCGGGCCTGGGCAGGGTCCAGGATAGGGAGGAAGTGAGAGGAGCTTGTGTAACTGAGGCTATTTTTACTCAGACCCGTGCAAACAGAGGTGTGGGCTGGTCCAGCCAGTTCCTCTTCTCCCCTGGCACGTGGCCTGGAAGTCCCTTAATGGGTAGACAGTGCCCACTGTGCTGAGAGCCAGTGGGGAGAGATGGGTAGAGAAAGAGCAGACATAAGAATTCCCCTCCCCCCCACATTGCTCCAGAGACTCCCAGCCTGGAGGCCCTGGCTCTCTCCAGGGGCTGTGGACTCAGAGACTCAGGGACTGCCTGCTGGGATCTAGCCATATTCTCCCTCACTTTCCAAGTCAGGCAGTTTGAGCTGGGAATGGGATCAGGGCCAGGGGTCATCTTGGGGTCAGAAGTCAGGCTAGACTGAGGCCCATGATCAGAGTCAGGTATCATGCTAGGGTCATGGGTTATTCTGGGCTAATGCCCATGATCAGGACCAGGGGTCAGTTTGGATCAAAGCCTGTGATCAGGGTTAGGGGTAAGGCTGGAGTCGAGGATAAGCCTAGAGTCATGGATCACCTGGGTGGAGGACCAGGATCAGAGTCAGGGGTCAGCCTGTAGTCACGGGTCAGGCTTGGCCAAGGCTTACATTCAGAGGGCGATCGAAGCAGGAAAGGTCTTCTGGAGGAGCTCCATTTCTCTTGCTTATCCAACCTTTACTGACAACCACTCTGATGTTATCCCCAACAGAGGCCCCCAAAGTCTTCCCAGATGGGGTGACTGACACGGATTCAAACCCTGAGGCCAGACAAAGTCTCCACTGAGAGATGTGTGGAGGAAGGCCTTACTGGTGGAAGGATCATGAGAGACATGAAAGGGGCCCAGGCCTGTGTGGTGGGCGGGGAGGGAGGGATGAGGGAGGCTGCAGGCCCCAGGTGGTAAAGAGCTTCCAAGGCCAGGCAAGGAAGGGCCTGGAGGGGTTTCCCTTAAAGGTGGGTGAGAGGGCAGCATTAGAAACCTCGGGACAGAGGGAGGGCAGCTCTGGGTTTTAGGAAGATTCATTCATTCATTCAATAAACACGAATAGAGGACCTATTTTGTGCTGAGTACTGGTCTAGGGACTTTAGATACATCGTCCAACAACACACCTGAAAATCCCTGCCCTCATAGAGCTTATGTTCTAGCAGGGGGAGATAGATAATGAATGTAATAAAGTAAATTTGCAAATTGAATGACATGGTGCTTTGAATGGTGCTAAGTGCTACGAAAAAAAAGTAGACTGAGTAAGGGGGTTATAGTTGGGGGGAGCAATTAGCAGTACTAAGGAGGGGGGTCGGCATCGAGAAGAGAGGTATGGGGCTGTGGGGATACCCAGGGGAAGAGCATTCCAAGCAGAGGGAGCAGCCAGAAAGCAAGAGGAGATCTAGGAATAAGTTCTGGGAATAGCAGGGAGGCCAGTGTGGCTGGAGGAGAGGTAAAGGAGATGACAGCATGGGGTCTGGGAAGCACTGTGAACTAAGCAACTGGATTTCACTGATGTTTTAAAATGTGTTTCAAAATAATCAGTTGGAGAGAAATAGGTTAAACACCACCACTGGGACGCAATCAGCAGACTCCAGAGGTGAAATGCTAGTGTAGACCTACACCCAGGCTCTTCAGAGGAGAACCTGCAAGCTCAGGAGAGGTCAGCAGAGACAGAGGAGCCTCAGTGTTAAATTCTAATGTGTTAGTCTGATTTAAATGAACAACTGGTAAAAAATAAAAACACTTATAAGGCAAGGAATGAATAAATGATGACATTTAACACCATTAAGCAATTTTGGTATTTTGCAGGTGTGAAATGGTTTTGTGTCTAATGGTATCATGATTATTTTTTAAAGAGTTCTTATCCTTTAGAGATATTTACAGATAAAATGATGGATCTGTGATCTGATTCAAAATGATCATGGTTGAAATGGAGGCACAGAGGAAACCAACTAGGTGATGGGTGCATGAGAGATCATTTTATTATCTTACACACTTCATATATTTTGAAGCTCTTCTTAGTAAATTAAAAAAAAAAAAAATCACAATACTCAACCTGGATGTTGAGCTTTGAAAGTGAGGCACCAGGGAGAAGCCTGAGATTCTGAGGAAGCTACTGTAGTGAGCAGGTGAGCAGGGGAACAGGTGAGCAGGTAGATGGGTAAGCGATGAGATGGAGATGACCTGAGATGGGAAGCAAAGTGTGGGAGGGAGGGGACAGGGATGGGCTTGCAAAAGGCTTCCATTTCCTCCCCTTGCTCCAGCATTTGGCTTCCTCTTCCCCCTCCCTCCTCTCCTAAGCATTTCTTTCTTCTTTCCCAATTTTCCTTCCTCCACCCTCCACCTCCCTTCCTTCCCCATCCCTCCTCTCCCATCTCTCTCCTAATCTCCTTCCTCCCACCTCTCGTCTTCAAGCATCCCCTGGCCTGTTTCCCAGCCCCGCGTGGGTGCTCCCACCTAGCTGGGTTTTCTCCACATCTAGGTTGCTCGGCAGCTCCAGCTTCATTCCCCTGGTCACCATCGCCCCCAACCTCCTGGGGCTGCTCTCTCCTTGCTGAGGGCTACCCCTCCCTCCTCAGAGCAGGCACCACCACAACCTAGGGCAGTTCTGGCACAACTTTGGAGGGGGTGGAGGTGGGGATATAGGGGCGGGTGTGGAGACATAGGGATGGAGGTGGGAACGTGAGGGAGGAGGTGGGGATGTGGCATGGAGGTGGAGACATAGGGGTGGAGGTGTGGACATAGGGGTGGAGGTGGGGAAGTGGGGACAGAGGTGGGAACATGGGATGGTTCATAGGGTCCACTTTTGCAACGAGAGCATGAATGATCTTTGCTGTTCTTCTCCCAGGAAAAGATCCCTCTTTGGGGCAGATGATCTCTCACCACAGAGGAGAGTTGAGGTTGGGAGGAAAGTGGAAGTGGCCTCAAGACATTTCCCGTCCACGCCTGGGAACCGAGGAGAAGAAGAGGAAGATTTCTGTGGGATTCCCCCGGCCTATCTCCCTTGAACATCTAAATCACTGCCTGCCCTCCACCTCAGGAAGGGGCTGCAGAGTACACAAGAGGCTGAAACCTGGACATAAGACCCCCAGCCCCACCAAAATTCTCAGGCCCCAAAGCCTCAGCTCCTGGACTTGCCAGGACCAGCAGGCTAGTCTAACTTGTCTAATGAGGGTCTTAGCACCAACCAGTGTAGCGCAGCAACCAAGGGGAGGATAGAAGGAAGGGGCTCCCTAATACTTCCCCAGCACGGACCACTCAGGATCCCAAGAAAGGCTGAAGTTCTGTTCTCTGCCAATCTGGTGTAATGACGTTGTAAAGTCAAAATTAATTTAAATTCTAGAAAATAAAAGCAAGCCATATTTCTCGAACCCAACTCTGTGGCCTGAGATTCTAAATGAAGGAAAGGCCGAGAGGGAGACTGAGGGCTTTTGGCTCCAGTGAGGCCTGAGGTTGGCTGCTGCAGACCTCAGATTGCAAACCATACTCCCCTGTCCAGGGGTGGTTCAGCAGCCCACCTTGCCACATGTGGGTGGCCATCAGGGACTATACCACTCTTAAGAGGGTCTTGGGACCCTAAAATAGCCTTTGCTTCTGCATTTATGTATGAACATGAAATAAACATTAAATATAAAATTAAATTATGTATTAAATTAATTCATAAATTTACTTATTCATTAATATCTATTAAATTATAATGTGGAATTACAGTTTTCTTTACTGGCCCTACTCTTGCCTTGTTTTAATATTAGCAATATGATACCTCATAGAATATATTGGAAAATATTCCATTTTCTGCATTGCTCTTGGGCAATTTGATTACATAGGAATTACCTGTTACTTTAAGGTTTATAGAATTCTCCTATAAAACTGCCTGAGCCTGGTATCTTTTTTAGGGGCAAACTTAATAATTTATATTTCTCTAGAAAAGCACCCATTTAACCTACATGTTCAAAATTTTGGTGTAAAGATGGTATTCTCTTAGAGTTCTTAAATAGTCTCTATTTCTGGAACTATATCCCTTTTCTTGTATGTTTCCACTTTTGTTCTTGATTAGATTTGCTAAACCTTTGTCTATTTACTGGTATGTTCCAGGGGAAAGTTTATTTATTTCATTCATTAATTCAATATTTTATTTTAATTTCATTATTTTCTGTTTTTATATTTGCTAATTCCTCCTTTTTTTTTTTTTTGGATTTAATCTGTTGTTTCTTTTCTATCGTATTTAGTTGTAAACTTATTTCACTACTTTTCAGTCTTTCTTGTTAGTAATATATGTAATTAAGGCTACAAATTATTTTCTAATTACTATAATGTCCATATCTCTCAGGTCTTAATATTCATTGTTATTTATTTCTAAATAATTTGAAATTTCAATTTTTACTTGTTGAATACAAGAGTTACTTAGAAGACTGATTTTTGGTATTTTAAAATTTATTAATTGTGTATGTGTGTGAAATATGTCCAAACATGTAGGAGAAAAGAATAAGAAAATCAAACCTGATGTATCCATCACCCAGTTTTTCTAGACTTTAACATCATACCATATTTGCTGTAAACATGTTTTAAAGAAATAAAATATTCAGTGCAATTGAGGGCCCCCTGTGTATACTTCCTGTTGTTGGCAGAAGTCTAAGATGACACCCAAGATTCCTGCCCCTTCATGTGCACACCCTGTGTATTCCCCTCTCTTGAGTGTGGGTGGGTGTGGCCTAATCAGGTGAGCCCTTTTAAAAGATGCCCTAGAGTTTGGAAACAGAAGAAGTCAGAGAGTTTCAAGACGGCTGCAGATGCTCTCTTGCTGGCCTGGTTGAAAAAAAAAAGCAAACATCTATGTCGAGAATTGCCTATGGAGAGGGTCAGGTGGCTAGGACCTGAGGTCAGTCTGTAGGAGCTGAGAATGACCCCCCAGCCAATGGCCAGCAAAAAAGTAGGGAGTCTTACAGCCACAAGGAGTTTAATTCTGTCAACAACCCCAATGAACTTGGAAGAGGACCCTAAGTTCCATATAAGATCACCGTCCTGGCTGACACCTTGATTTCAGCAGAGGACCCAGCTAACCCGTATCTGTACTTCTGACTATAGAAAATGTGAGACACAATAAGTGAGTGTTGTTATGACTAGGGTGTGTATTATTCCTGGATAATACTTTGATACATATTTACATATTCATAAAAGTTACATAGTATTGTTTGCAGATTTTAAACTCTATATAAGTAGCATTATATCACACATATTCTGTAACCTGCTTCAGTAGCTCAACACCGTATTTTTAGTTACATATATAAACCCCTATTGAGAGATGTGGCTCTAGTTCATTTATTTTGACAGCTGAATGGAATTCCTGAGACAAGGGTGTTCAAGTCTTCCACCATGACTGTAGATTTGACAATTGCTCTTTTTTCTCATACATCTTTGGGCTAAATCATTAGATGCATAGAAGTTTGGGGTTATTAAGTCTTCCTGACAGATTGAATGTTCTCACTATATGAACTATCCTCTCTGTGACTTTTATTGTTCCCCATCTTAAATTCTCACTCAGTCACATTGACTATGATGATTAATGTTTGTAATTATTCCTGATATCTGATTTTATGCTTCTGTTTATCATGTATTCTTGTTTTTAATCTTCCCATACATACAATCTTTTATTGGATTGGTGGCATTTTCTTGGTTTTTTTCCTTCTTCTGGTTGATTGGGAGTTACATAGTGACTTCCATTTTTTTTTTCAGTAGATACCATTATACTCCCAACACACACACTAATCTCTGGGTCATCGATTGTGTTACTTAAGCTCCATGTCTTGTTTGTCCCGCCCACATTGTCTCTCTTTTCTAGAATCTCTGGCCAAGGTCAGCTACACACCAATTCACAGGAACGCAGGGCTGGGAGAAAGGGAGGTGACTGTGAGAACTTTGAGATCTCATGAGGAGTTAGTGTGAACTCTCCCTGGGGTGGGAAGTGCCCCCACAATACCCACAGGAATCCACTGCCCCAGAAATGAGCTCTGAGAGATGACCTGGTGCTGCCTATCTGTTGTTCTGAGCACCCTCTCTGAGACATTCCCTCTCTGCCACTAACTCTACCTATTCCCAATACACACTGGCCAAGACCAAGACCCCCAGTTGGGAGCAGATGTGTCTATACAGACTCATGCCCATACACAAGGACACACACTCACATGCTCTTATACATGGATACACACAGATGCATGCACACACATACACACAAACAATCACGTACACACAAGCTTCAGTAAGCATTTGATCAAAGACTGTGGCTGCTGTTGGAGAGTAAACAGGGTGGAGTAGTCCTGTCCTCTAGGGTCTCCCAGACTCATTGCATTACAACCACCATGCTAAGCTGCCTAACGACAGACTGCTGACCCCCTGGACAAAACTGAGCCCTGGGATTTTGAGGAAAGAAGTTCTTCTCAGGCCACCCCTCTTTGTGCCCAGAATAGGATCTTCCCAAGGGTAAGACTTAGGTCTCCTCTTCCTCTATCCCCTGGAGCAGGGGCTCTCCCACCCCCTCCATATTCCATGCCTCAGTTTCCCCTCTGTGACAGTGGTAGAGGTGCATCACTCACATCTCCCTCAGGAAAGAATTTACCATTCAGCTGTGAGAAGAGCAGTGAGCTGACAGCCACTAGCTGCAGCACCTTCAGGCTCTACCACAGCATTTGAGCTGAGGCCATGCTCTTCCCAGACAGACTCAGCCATAGACTGAGCACAGTAGGGTTACTAAGGCTTCTGTGTGCAATCTTTGCTCTGGAACTCACTGGTGGGTTGGCAGAGACGCTTTCAGATCTGCATTGCAGTCCGAGATTCTCTCTGCCCAATCCTGCTTTCTAGTCCTTTATCTTTCACAGCGTTCCTCTGAGATCCAATAAACTTCCACACTCCCAACTCCATGTTAGCACCTGCCAACTGGAGAACACGTCTATAGTTGGCACCATCCCTCACCCCACAGAGCTCTAAGCCTCAGACTCCAGGACTAAGGGATGGCTATTTCAGGGCTGGTTTCTGGGCTTCATTTCCACATCTGTCAAGTCAGGACAATTCTTCTTTCATTACTTTCCGTGAACTTGGTTTTCTTTCTAGGTGCAGCTGAAGCATCACCAGGAAGTCCCCCCAATCTACCACCCAAGGAGTGCTAAGCTCCCCTGGAGGGGACAGCCCATGTCTAAGTCACAGTCACATCCCCAGACTACACGGCCAGGCCAGTGTAGATGGTAATACATGAGGGAGGAATGAATGATATTCACTGAATGCTGTTACAGAAGAGATGAAGGAAATATTTCTTCTTTAAATACCTGCTCAGGCCTCTCCTGCCTTCCAGCAACCACAGCATGAAGTTAAGATGCATCTTCTCACAGGAAACACTGGCCCCGAAAGAAGGGGCAGCCCGGGGAGGTGGTGAGCACTTTATATCCTTGGAGCTACCAGCCCAGGTGGATAAAGACATAAAGGTGTAGATCCCTTCAACTCAGAAACCTAGAGAAGGCAAAGCAATGTGGGTGGTTCTGGCAGGGGAATCCTGGAGCAGTGACTCCCCAGGCCAGGTCATTTTCTCACCTCATGGTGGCCTGGCCCCCATCATGCATGTCAAGGCCACTCTCCGATCCCCAGCCACCCTTCCCACTCAATCTCCACCATTGAGCTCCTGGGGTGGCAGCCTTGAAGAAAGTAAGTGCGTGATTCTGAGAGGTGGCTGAAGGACTGGAGGAGGCAACGGCAGCACACACTGCAGAGAAGAGGCAGGCAGGAAGCCAGTCAGGCTCTGAATGAGTAACTGCAGATTCTCTTCCCACCATGCCTGTTGTCACGGGGACGGCAAGTGACTCTGCCTCTCCTGCCTCTTTCTTTCCACTCGCCTTGTGCATCCCTTCGATTGTGACATCCAAAAGGGAGATGGAGATTTGGGCTAGAGATTGGGGACAGGTTCCAGGGATTCAGGAGGGGAGGCCTCAGAATAGAACACTCCAGGGAGGAATCCTTGCAAGAAGGGCATGGGAACAGAGAGCAGGAGGTGGCTGTGGCCCTCCTGCCCAAGCCTGGACTGCTGAACAAAGGCAAATTCTCAAGGGGCTCAGGCTTTGGACTGGGTGGGAGTAGGGGAAACAGAGAGTCTGAGTAACTGCTTCCCACTCCCTCAGGTAGCCTGTCTGCCCCACCTCTGCTCCTGACATCCCTCCCCTCCCAGAAACCTTCCCAGATCACCTGGGCGGGCAAAAGCCTGGCTTCCTCATCAGATTCCACAGGACTCTCCCAGAGCAGGCTGGTGGTTGATCCCCCCAGTGCCTCAGAACACAGGACAGGACATTCAGGAACAATGAGTTGAAACATGGTCAAAATTTAGCCGTGGTTCAATTCATTAGGTTTTTGTTTGTTTTCACTATTTTCTTTTTTCTGCTCCTTTCACTTCTGAATGTGTTTTGTGCCCTTTGAAAGGTAAAGGTGGGTCCCCCAGGGAACAATTCTGAAAGAACAATGTGACTTTCATTACAGAGTCTGCAGGGAAACTCTTCTCCCTGAGTTACCTTCTCTCTCCCTGGAGCAGGGACTGCCAGGGCATCTGGAGGCTCTCCCAGTCACCCTCACTGCCTCCAGCCTGGCCAGCCAACACTCCAGCCAAGGAGGGGGTTCACTGGGTACCACCCTCCAGAGCAGCCCATCCCCACTGGCAGCCTTAAAATTCCCTCTCCCTCCCTCCTCACCCTGCCCACCAGCCACCTGTTTGGGGTGGTAGGGCAAAGTGGGATCTGGCTCCCTCCTATTCCCAGTCCTCGCCACCCTCCATGCGCTCTCAAGTATGCAGGAGCCCTGTCTTCAAAGACAGCAGGACTTCAACAGGCTGGAGGATGAAGCATTAACGGTGGGATTTCAGCATTCTGCAGCTAGCTGGAAGTGTGTCTGGGGGGTGGGGGAGGATTTATGAGAGACAAAGCCCACAGATTTGCTGTTCACATCTAGGGCTCCTAGGACAACACGCCAGCAGAGGTGACTCTCGGGTATAAGGATATGATTCCACTGCCCTGCTGGGGAAATGAGGCCTGAGAGGGGACACACTGGGTCACAAGGAGAGGTGAGGAACCCTGATTCCTGAGCTAATCGGCCTCCAGGAGTGTGAATAGCTGAGGAGAGGCTATCACTGAAACACTCCCACCACTGGAGAGTTGGGTCCAAACCCCAGAAAGGCCAGGGCGGAGGCATCTCCACAGTTCCCACACCTGGGGAAGCGTCTGTGTTCAGGCTCACTGATATATGTGAAGGAGGCGGAAATCGTGGAGAACAGAATAGCTCCCCACGTCCTCCTCTGGCTTATCGACCTCTGTGTCCTCAGTGAACAGCAAAGGTTCTGGCACACAGCAAGCGATTCATAAACGTGCGTGGGAGGAAGGAGGGAAGAAAGGAGGGAAGAGAGGGAGAGAGGAGGGAAGGAGGAAGGGAGGGGGATGAAATGGTGAAAGGGAAGAAGGAAGGGGAGGACGGAGAGAGAGTAGAAAGCAAGCGTAGTCACCCCAAATAAGCCGGAGTGGAGGGGGACAGGGCCCTCACCGTTTCCCGACGTTTCCCTGACTCCCCTCAAGCCCGCTCCACCGCAGTCAGCGGCCCGAGATCCCCGCTCTGTAAGGAGCGGAGCTGGGGTGGGTGCTCGGCCGGCGCCTGGAATTGGACTTCCCGCGAGCGGCCGCGCGTCCAGCTACGCGCGCGGGGACGCGCAGCCCTCTCTGCCCCTCCACTGAACACCGCCACCTCTCCTATCACATTGATCCACCACCCACCCTGGCCCCGCCGCCGCCACCGCCACGGCCACCGCCACCAGCAGCCTCGATTGTGCCGGCTCGGGATCTCGGAAAGAGGCCGAGGAAGCTGCCTGCGTTTGGTCCACAGGAGCACGCGCTTTGGGGGCGCAGAGCCCCTGAACCTGCGCCCCATTCTCGGGACGAATAAACCGAACCCCATGGACGGGCGGTGGAGGCAGGCTGGCCCGATGTCACCTGGCAGCCGACCTGACGAGCCGCGGAAGCGCAGCACTAGAGGCCCGGGTCTGGGCCCCTCTGTGGACCTCAGTCTCCCGGCTGTCAAATAGGGAAGGCGGGATAAGGAGGTCCGCTGCGGAGTCTGGGCCCGCGCGCCGGGAACAGACCTTCCCTCCCCGTGCGGGGGCGCTGCAGCGTCGGCCCAGCCTCCCTCGCGAGGTGCCCGGGCCCAGGCGCGCCAGGGCGCGGACGCGGGCCCCGGGGCATGAAGGCCGGGGATTCAGCCGGTGCCGAGCGCGCCCCGTCAGGCCGCCCGGGAGCAGAGGCGGCCCCGAAGAACCCAGAGTCGGGCCTCACCGCGCCTTCGCTTCCCACGCGACGGATGAGTCGGGGCCGTTGAAAATGGCTCAAACAACGCTCCCCACCCACTCCCGGTCGCTGCCAGCCCGGGGCCCCTAGCGGACCGCAGCCCAGGGGGCTAAATGGCTCTTCCCGTCTCCTAACCGGGTCCGCGCGCACGAGCCCTCCGAGACGCAGAAGCGGGAAATCGGGAGGCTGGCGGGGCGGCCTCCTGGAGGAGAGGGCTCCGCAAGAAGACGGGAAGAGCGCCCTGGGGTGGGGCCGAGGGGCGTGCGCAGGGGGAGTCCGCAGCCAGGCGCTTGGCAACGTCGTGAGCCAAGGACCGGCGTGTTGCGGACTCGAGAGTCCTCGGAAATGAGCCCCGAGGGCCGAAGGCCTGCGAATGTCTCACGACGGAAGACTGACGAGTGGGGCTGGCAGCGGGAGCGCTGGGCTCCTCGCTCGCGGGGGCGCCCCAGTCCCGCCCCACACCTGCGCGGCGGCCCCGCCTCCACCGATCCATTGGCTAGACCCGCCGCCCGTCAGACGAGCCCCCGGGGCCCGCCCCCAGCCCGGAGCGGCGCGTCTCAGCGCTGGGGCCGCGGCGCCCGCGCCACTCTGCCAGGCTCCCGGCCATCGCCCGCGCTGTGCGCCGCTCGTCAGCCCGTTACCCGCGTGGGGCCTCCCGCCGCGGGCTCAGGGCGGACCATGCGCCCGCCCAGCCCTCCGCCCGTCCGCTGGCTGTGCGTGCTGGCAGGCGCCCTCGCCTGCGCCCTCGGCCCCGCAGTGAGTGTCCGCCCGGCCGCCCAGAGTCCCGGCAGCTGGGGGTGGGTTGGGAGCGGCGGGAGCCCAGCCGTCTGTGCGCGTCTGTGTGAGGAAAATAAGGGATACCGAGCACCGGGTCTCGCCTCTTTCCTCCTCCCGGACCGGATCTAGACCTGAGGGGTGGGGTCTAGATCGCTCCCAGTACCTCCCGGCGCAGCCCGGAGCCGGCACAGCACAGTGAGGAGATGGGGGGCATCGGTGGAGGGATGGGGGGAAAGAGCGGGCTCCAGGCTTGCCTCTGTGTAGTGGCTGTGGGTGTGCGTGGGGTGCCAGTGGTTCGATTGAGATGGAAGGTCTGGTAGACCGTGGGTGGAAGGGAGGCTGCGAGAGTGGTCGTTGTGTGCTGTGCTCATTTAGAGGTGTCTGTGGGGCGTTGAGTGTACGTATGGAAGTGAGATCTCAGCAGCAGACCCAGCGTTGGTGCCCCGGACCTGGGAAAGGGCTCATGAGATCAGGTGGGTGACTGGCAGACCCTGTCCTGTGCCCTCCCACTGAGCGGGACAGAAAGGTACTGGAGCCCAAGGTGGAACGGGGTGGGAAGTGAGGGGCTGGGGCGGTGTTTAACAGGAGGGGCCAGGCAGGTGCCTGGAGAAAGCTGAGCAGGGAGCCAACAGCCAACAAGTAGTGGCCTCCCTCTTTCTCCCCATGGGTCTGTGTATGCCCCCAATGTGTGTACCTGTGTGTCCTGGGTCGCCTCCTGTGTGTCTGTGGATGGCTCACCTGGGCTGCAGTGCAGACCCTGTTTGAGGCAGGAGATGCATGGGTCATCTTCCCCTAAGAGCAGGGAAGACCTCAAGACCCACTGAGTCTACACAAGCCCATTTTACAGATGGGCAAGACGAGGCCCAGCGACACCAGAACCACACCTGTCCCCCACCAGTCAGACCTGAACTTCTTACCTCTACCCCAGGCTTCAAAGAGTAGCTGCTTGGGCAGGGCCTAAAACGCAAGCAGGTTCCAGGTCTGGAACCAGCTCCAGGTTGGCTGGGGGAGGTGGGGATCTTGATCATCTAGTTCTTTTTATCCCATTGTCACCTCCCTTACCATCATCTTCACGAGGTCAGGAATGTCTCTGTTTCCATCTAGTTTATGTCTTGCTCACCCTGGGGACAGAAGGCTCATTACCTGTCCTAGGAGCAGACCTCTTAACAATTGGCAGGAGCCAACTGTCCCATTGATAGCCGTGAAACCCACCTCCTGAGCACTCAAAGCCTCACCAACCTCTGGCCTTGAGGCCACAGCTCTGGCACTACCTGAAGCCCCTCAGTGTCTTGGAGCCTCCAGACCTCACTGACAACCCTCTTGCTCTTCCCAACCCAGGCCCCAGCCATTCAAACTCTTCTTGGGTGAATCAAGGATCTTGGGACCACTGCTGGCACTCCATTCCCCCATCCCTGGAGGCTTCTGAGCCCAGGAGCAGAGTGGTTTCAGTGGGGTATCCTCTCATACCAGGCCACTTCTGCCTCCCACCTCCTGAGTCAGCCCAAGCCTGGCTTCTGCAGTGCCTACCCTCCCTTGCCTTTCTACATCTTATTCATTTAGTGCCCAATTCTATCTCCTCCTCCAGGCAGCCTTCCATGATTGCTCCGGGACACCCAGCCCTCTCCCCACCCTCTGGCCCCACCCTCTGGCCCTACTTACCTCCCAGCCTGGGCTGTTCTGGCCATCCCATGTGGTCAGGGGCTGAGGTCTCTAACCCTCCCGTTCCTCACAGCCTAATGTGGGGCTGGGCCCATGGGGTAAGAAGGGACTGAGTGAGGGGCCCCCATTTCCCTCTGTGCTTCTCCCTCCTCCCCACCAACTACCACTTGCTCCTTGGAATGGATACCAGGCAATCCTGCTCCAGCAGGACTGGGGGGGTGGGGGGGGAATGTTATCAGAGTCATAAAATGGCAGCTGCAAAGTTCAGGTTGAAGGCCCAAGGCCTTGTCACTCCTGTTTATGGTGCCCTGACCTCAGCCTGGGAAGGGGAAATCTCTGAACAGGGAAGCAAAAAAAGGAAAGAAAACCTCCAGTGTCTCAGAGGAGGAAGTCTGCCCCAAGGCCACCTGTTGGGCCTTCCAGAGTCCCTGCCTCCTGGACAGGGTAGCAGAGCTGCTCGGGGGCAATGCCTACCTAGCACAAGACCAGGGGAGGAGGCACAGAGGAGGAGCAGACCCAGGCTCTGCCCTGGGAAGATTCTCAGGCTGGTGGGGGAGACCAGACCCAATGACCCAGGAGGAAGAGCCTAGGTGAGTGTTGGGTACACCTCCCAGAACTGAGGACAGGGGATGCTTAGAGGAATAGTCAGGGAAGGCTTCCTGGAGGAGGCAGGAGAGTGCCATAGAGTTTTGCCAAATGGGCCAACCTTCCATCCCAGGCCACAAAATAGCCTCTGTTGGCAGGACCAATGGGCCTGACCCCAGAAAGAGGAGGAAGCTCCCAGCTCCCCGCAGACTCTGGTATGGCCCAGGGGTTGGGGGAGGCTTGGCTTCTCCAGATCCTCTCTGAGGCAGGTTACTGGCCACCTGTTCCTGAAGGCCTTACCTTGCCGTGGGCACCCTGACATTGCCACCTGCTCCCAGCCTCTCTGAAGGCTGTTCACAGCTGCCTAGGCCTTCTTAGCCCCCAGTAGGCCACGCTGTGGGCTTTAGGAAGCATGGCTGCATCCGGGTTCTCCTCAAGTGAAGTGACAACCTCAGTTAGGCCTAGCTAGGGCTCCTGAGGGAATGAGTTGAAAAGGGGAGCTCCCTTTGGAAGTTTCCACCCTTCTATTCTGGGGTCCAGAGACTCAGCCTTCCCTGAAGTTTCTGGAGCTTCCAAGGGGAGTCCAATCTGGGGGTAGGAGAACTGGTCCTCACACCACTCCATGGCATGGCCAGTTGACCAGGGAACACCTTTAATCTCTGTAGAAGGGCCTTAGTTACCTCATCACAGAAGGGAGGGTGAGAGTCTTTGGCCCAGTGTACAGGAGAAATGGGAAGAGAGTGCTGGGCGGGAGCCAGCTCCACCTCTTGACTGTTATAATCCTTTCTGTGACGGGCTTGGTCTTCCAGGCAGGTCTTCTGTGAGCTCTCAAGGAGGTAAAGGCGGTGAAAGTGCTGTGTGAACTGTGTGACAGGTCGTTCTTCCCCTTGGTCCCCAGCGTGGGAGCCCTGTGGGCCCCTATACAGCCATCTCTTGCCTCCACTAGCCCAGGGGTCCCCATGGCAGGCAGGAGTCCTGGGGGTGGGGGAGGTGTTCTCATGAGGTGGCCAGTTTGGGGGTGAGGCTCCAGGCCCAGGTAGGCGATGGGTCCTCTCAGACAGGGCTGGGTGGTGAGTGTGGGCCTTCTAACCCTACAGGCAGCCTCAGTGGAAATCCAATCCAGGCCACGACGGCAGGGTAGAGCCCCTCACCTGCCACCCTCCTGCTATTGCTGGACCCCTCACAGCAGCCCCTCTGGCTATGGATGAGGAATGGGGCCTGGCGACCGGGCCCCTTCTGCTCAACCTCCCAGACTCCACCCTCCAAACACCTTTTGTGTTTGACTTTCCAACACAAAACAGTTCTCACTGCACCCAGGAAAATTATAACATGTACAATCTCTCTCATACCTTAGAAATATTTCTAAAGAAGAAAAAGAAACAATTTAATCTCTCCACCACAAGTATGTTTCTTCTTTTTACTTCTATTGTGAAAATTTTCAAACATATAAACAAGTAGAGTGAATAGTATGATGAACATGCAAATACCCAATTCCTAGGTTTGCCCGTTGTTAACCTTTAACAATTAATATTTTCATCATGTCCTTTTTGGACGCAAGTATTTTAAAGTAAATTATAGACATCCTGACCTTTTACTCCAAATCATTTCAAGATGCATCTCTAAAACCAGTGGACATTTTACTATTTAACTATGATACACCATCATCACACTTGACAAAATTAACAGGGATTCCTTAATAGCTAATATTCAAATATCTCCAACCAGCATTTGCTCTAGCACCACAAGATGAGTGGTGACATGCTGGGGGTTTGATCTTCTTGCAGGAGCTTTCAAGTCCCTGTCTGAGGGGACTGTATGTCGAGCTGGCAGGGCGGGTGAGGAGAGAGCAGGGGGCCTTGGCATGGAGCCTTGAGTGGGCTCCACTGAGCAGGGTCCCGTGTTCACAAGCATTCCCTCTCATGTGCCTCATGACAGGAGGATCCATATCTCTCAGGAAGTGCCTCCTACTATCTAACTTAAAAACAAATTCTTTCCACACAGTCACCAGAAGAGAGGAACAGGTCACCAACTGACTGTATAATGAAGGACTCGAAGCCTTGTGGCTCCCTGTGCTGGTGCCCAACCCTCTGTAGGTGGCCCCAAAACCAGCATCACCCACAGACACTGTGTTTGCAAACAGAGGTGCCTGGGATGACTTTCAGGGGGCTGAGGATTTAAACTGAATGCTTAGCCTGGGTCCCTGTGACCTCTACCCCACTGTCCATCACCACAGTGATCCTCTACAAAGAAACCCTGAAACACTTCCTGCTCTGAAGGAAACCTTCCAAGAAGAACCCTTAGACAGGAACAGGTTGAACGTCTCTGCTTGGACTCTGCTAATTATAAAAGCTCTTGTCTTGGTACAGGAAAAAAGCTAGGGAAAGTTCTTCCTTGCCCCAAGCCCAAACCTGTGTCCCTATGTCTCCCCCTCTCTCTCACCTCTCCCCACCTCCCACCACACACACACACACACATCAGTTCTCATTCTCATCTTCTACCACCCCGAGCTCAGCCTTCCCCAGGAGGAGGTATGGTTGGCAAAATTTGGATATGCAGAGAGGGGAGGCTTTGGGCTAATGGTAAAGGGATATAAAAATACGGGAAGGGGAGAGAAATCAGACTGCAGTAGGGGCGAGGGGAACTGGCTGATTTGAGGCCATTCCTCGGGTGGGTATGGCTGCCACTTGTCACTGAGCAGGACGTTCAGGCTGCCTGGGGTTCCACAAGGCATTAGGCAGGGGCTAGGCTGGGGCTGGACTGAGGCTTTGGCAATAACTTGTTGGCAGTCACCTAGTGCCAGGCTGGTGTGCTTTCCATGTGACCCTCTACACAACCCTAGAATAGGTGATGCTGTGATTGTCCCCATTTTACAGATGAGGTTAAATTGCCCAAGGTCACCCAGTCAGGAACTGACAGTCTGATTCTGGAACCTGTGGTCTTAACTAGGTTCTACTGTACAGCCTCACTAAAAGGAGTGACTTCTTCCAGAGGGGCTATGGCATGCCACATGCTGCCCTGGGACTTTAAAGATACTTTTCAATTAGTAAAATGCTCAATTCTGAAGTACATCTCACAGCTCAGTGAATTGTCACACACGGGTACACCTGTGTAGCAACTGCCCAGGTCAAGCATTTACACATTCCCATCACCTCAGCAGGCTCCCTTCACAATAAGATGAGGTCTTATTTCAACTTCCTTTAGTGCCCTCTACAAAGCTGGGGCATGTTTCTCCTCTCTTCTATGACTGGAGCATTCCAAGATATCTCTCACCTTGCTGTGTCCTTCGCCCCTCCCTTCCTGCCCTTTCTCCTCTCGCTTCCCCTCACCTCTCCCCCTTGCTGACTACAAGGTCTCCATCTCCTTACTGATTCAAACATGGGCCCCTGTGTCTCTGTTACCCCATGATTTCAGTTTGGTGAGGCAGGGGGGTTGGGGGGTAGTTAAATAAACAGTGAGATGTGCGATGGTTTCTGTAAAGAGCTGGAGTCACGGGGGAGGTGGTAATTGGTCCCCTGCCCCCTAAATCCCCATTCCCCTGCCTCCTCTAACAGCCCGAGGCAGGAAAAAAGAGCCCTCCTTGATAAACCTCAGAAGCGCCAGTCATCCATGGTGGCTCCCAGTGCTTGGCAATTTGCAGGCAGGAAATTCTTTCTCCTGTCTCACTGAATCCAGCCTGCTGCATTTCATACTCATCCAGGAGACCAGCTGCTCCTCAGAGGACTCATGTTCCCCTGCTATGCTGCTTCTGCCTGCCTGGGCTCCTCCTGCCATAAGTCTCTGAACCCGGATGAGGCTGGGGGTTCTGATTTTAGGTAAGAGGCTTTGGTCTCAGGCTTCTGTTGAGGGGATTGGATGTTTATGGCCTGCAAACCTAAGCTGGGCCTACCCTGTCTTTCAGAGCCCCTAGCATCTAACAGTTACAACTTCCAGCATCTTCACCCCTACCCCGGACACCACCCCCAGGCTTTGCCCCAGATTTCAGGGAGCTTCACATGGAGAAGAGAAAGCAGGACTTTCGCCCAAGCACCTCGCCAATTCCCATGCTGGGATGAGCTCCAAGAAGTGAGCTTAAAGTCAGCCTGATCCTGCAGTTGAGCTAACTAGAGAGTTTAGGGCCAGACTTGGCCCCTAACCCCTTCTGTAGGACAGGAGTTTCTGAGCCCAGAAGAAGGGACCCAGGCAAGAGTGAGGAAGTCTATAGCATCTCCTCAATTCTGGTCTTGTTTTGTCCCCTGCCATGGTGTTTGATGAATGTGGGAGGTGACTGACAGGGAGTTAGCAGGGGAATCCCTGGTATGGTTGGGGACAGGGATTAACCAAGTCTTGTTAATTCCACCTGCTCAGTTGGCCTCCCTCCTGTCTATGCTCACTGCCCCTAACCCAGGCCTCAATCAGTTCCTGCCAGGACTGGTGCAGCAGCTTTCAGCCCCGCCAACTGCAACCAGAGGGATCTTTGTAAAATGTGTATTCCTCCATCCTCTCTCTCCTGCTTCAAGTCTTTGATGGCCCCCCATGGCCTAGGCGTCAAAACTCGCACTTCAAAACTGTCATTCAAGGCCCTTCTCAATCCTACTTCTGCCTACATCTCCCAACTCATCTCCTGATGCCCCAGAACTCCTTGCTGTAGTCATACCAGGCTTCTTACAACCCTGAATGTGTTAGGCATTTTCATGCATCCATGCTTGTGCACACACTGCTCCTGCTCTCTCATTCCGCCTCTAATTGTCCTACTCTTACACATCCTCCAAGATCTACATCTACTACCCACTCTACATAAAGCCCACACTCCAGCTATATCCCACCCTGGAACCCTTCCCCAGGATTGGTAGACTTGGATGTGTTTAGCCAGGGAATTTTTCAACTCTCTCTGTGTGCCTGGAGTCCAGAGGAACACTGAGGATGTTTAGAATAGGGAAATAAGTGGAAGAGGAAGTCCAAAGTCCTCCTGCATTCCTCAGTGATAAGAGCTGGAGGGAGCTGCCCTGGCCCTGGCCCTCAAAGGGCAAGGTTGACCAGATGGTCCAGGGCAAGACTGAGGAAAAAGATTGATGCAGTCCAGACCAGTGGTCAGAGACTTAGGTCCCATCTGGGAATGTGCATTTGCTGGGTGACCTCAGGTCCCTCTTTGGATCTCTATTTCCTTTATTCCTTTCCAGATGGGGCCCAGCGTCAAATTAAATTGTGACAGAGATGGAGCTCATCTTTCAGACTACCCCCACTTTATTCAGAGATAACCCCAGGATCCTGGGTTACCCCGGAGGCTCCTGTACCCACCCATCCCTCCTCTCAAAACTGTCTTTCAGGAAGGGCTCTGTGGCTATGCTGCTGGAAGAGCAGGGATGGCTAGATAAGTGACCCAACATACTTCTACCTCGGAGAGTGGCAGGCAGAAGCTGCCAGGAACCCTAGGTGCCCATGGTGATTGGAAAAGAAATATCTCTTGGCAAACTGCATGGCCATAGCCCTGGCTTAAGAGAGCCCAGAAAGTGAGTTCATACATTGTCCTGTCCTCAGACCACAAGGCTGGACACTTTTGGTCACAGGAACAGAAAACTCAACAGGCTCAAGTCGTAAAGAAAGGTCTTGGCTCCTGGAGCTGGAAGCAGGGCTGGTTTCAGGCATGGCTGCATTCAGGGGCTCAATGATAAGAGGACCTGGTTTTTCTCCATCTCTCCATTCTGGCTTCAGCTGTGTGGACTTCATCATTGTGTTCCAGTTATCAACAAGAAGACAGCAAAGGCTCCAACCCCTGCATCCTTTGAGCTTTCCAGTCCAGTGGAAAAAAGCAAATCCACTTGCCTAATAGCTTAATCAAAAGTCCCAGGAGTGAGCCTCCTGGCTCTGAGTATCCTGACCTGGGCCATGTGCCAGGCACTGTGGCCAGGAATGCTCTGAATGACTTAAGTCTTGGTCACATGTCAATCCTCTGGAAGAGGATTCATCAGAACCCTATGAACTAGGAGTAGGAAAGAAGATGGTGTCCCAGACAGAGATGAGGACAAGGCACCAGGGGAGAGTAAAGGACGGTTGGAAGGCAGAAACAACAGATGTCTACTACCATGCATCCTGATTTCATGTTGTGATGGGAGTTGAAAATGGGCAGGAGAATCAGGAGAGGCTGGGAAGGGTACAGAAAGCAGAAAGAACCCTGTTGCTGGGACAACAAAGCTGGAAAGGTACCTTGGCGAGAAGCAAGATAGAACAGTGGCAGGACACAAGTTGGGTTGTCCAGTCCCTAGGTTCCTCTTTCAGAGGTCACCTCTGAGATCCATCTGGCCACCCTTCCCTCCATACCTGAGGATGAGCCAGACACATATCCCTTAAGACAGAGTGTCTTGAGCGTTTCAGCTTGAGTAACCCTTATGTGAAAAAGGGGAAGCACATGACCCCAGAAAGGAAGCACAAGCACAAAGTTTCCTTTGAGATCTCATATCTTTTCTTTTAACAGTTATACAAATAACTACATCCTGTTCCATAATGGATCTCTGTTACTTTCAATATGCCAAAGTTTTTTTTTTTTTTTTTTTTTTTTTTTTAAAAGATGACCGGTAAGGGGATCTCAACCCTTGGCTTGGTGTTGTCAGCACCACGCTCAGCCAGTGAGCAAACCGGCCATCCCTATATAGGATCCGAACCCGTGGCCTTGGTGTTATCAGCACCGCACTCTACCGAGTGAGCCACGGGCTGGCCCAATATGCCAAGTTTTAAATGACTTACCAGCTAATGTCTTTACTACAATTGGCTGGTAAAGTTAAAGGTCCAAGATGGAACCCATGTTCACTGTGCGGCTTCCAGGATAATGGCACATGGACAGGTAGGGTCTGGAAGCCAGGGAGGTCTGAGAGGTGTTCTAGACAAGGAGGCCTTCCCTTGGACTTGGGCTAGGTCAGCCATGGTGCTAGCTGCATATGGGAAAGTAGGACTACATGTGACCTCTGAAACAGTGAAGCTCCACCAAGACTTCAACAAAGAATGAAAGAGCTGTTGAATGGAAGGGACTCAACTGTGTGTCCTATTAGTCACTGAGTTGTCCAGCCTCAGCTCAGATGCCTCTCCTTCCACAGCAGTGGAGTGCTCACTGCTATCTGGGATGCAGACAGAGGCTGGAAAATGCAGCCAGACTCCTGGATTCCTTCCAGGACTGCCCCCAGGAACCAGAGGCCAGAATCTAATGCCCCATGACAAGGTAGCACTAGCTGGTCCCCACTCATCCAGGGAGACTGAGGCAGGGACAGAGGACTCCCAAGCCACACTGCAGAGTGGTAGAGTCCAGTGAGCCAGCTCAGGGCTCTAAAGAGAGGCCCTCTCACCTCTGTCTATAAAGAAACAAAGTTATTACAGCTGCAGCACCATTGGAGGAGCCACCAAGAAGCCATTGCAGGGTCCTTAAGACAGACCCAGCTTTGGGGACAATGGACAACAGTTTGGGATCAGATCTAGGTCAGGGACAGGGCTCAGCCTGGGGCTAGGATTGGGATTCAGTCTGTGCTTGGGATTGCTGATCAGTGTGGAACTTGGATCTCCTCCAGGGTGAAAGCAGGTTCAGCCCAGGGACTGGGCCCTGCTTGGCCCCATGCTCCTGGAGTCAGTGGATGAGAGGCGGGTTGTGGACGAGGCTAATGGGCCCCTTTCTGTCTCTGTCACACAGGGTGGCCGAGCAGCCCAGCTGCAGCAGGAGTGTGACTATCTGCAGATGATTGAGGTGCAGCACCAGCAGTGCCTGGAGGAGGCCCAGCTGGAGAATGAGACCACAGGTGAGGCTTCCCTGGGAAGAGAGGTGTTGCAGACACCTGCGGAGCCAACTCTGCCTTTGGGGGTCCCTATCCTTCTTCTCCAGGAAAAGTGGAGATGATGTCCATGGCTCCCAGGATGGGAGGAAGAAACTGAGGCCAAGCTCCTTCTTCCCAACGCTAGGCTCTGCCACCATGACACCTAGTGGACCGATAGTAACCCCCCCCCAGACAGGCCCCTAGGCACACATGGGTACACACACTGGCCTCCCCACCCCAACCCACCCTTAGCAGACCAGAGGAACCGTCAGCTCATTTCCAGCTGATTAGACAAGTAAAGGGCAGCCCCAGAGGCTGAGCACATTGGGGGACCCCCTGCTCCTCCTCGGGGGGTCTGGGAGGACTCCAGCCTGGCAGTGCAAAGGGTGAAACCCAGTGGCCCAGACCTGATGGCAGGCCCTCAGGATAAGAGCACCCTCTACTTGGCTCAGCAGCCCAGGGTGAGAATGGGAGAAATTCCTTGGAAAGCTGCCACTTGAGCTAGACTTGGGTGTGCGGGTTTGGAGAAGCAGAGAGGCTGGGAAGGTGGGAGGCACTGAGGCAGATTGCCTGCAGGGAGTTGGAGGTAGTGTCAGGCTCAAGGCTCATGGAGGGGTATGGAGGGTGGGCACGTCAGGGCTGGAGGTAGTGAGGTTGCTGTGCCTGCTCTGGCCGCCATCCGAGGTCATCTCCCCAGGCTGAGCTTACGGTTATGTAACAGCCTTGCTTGGGAGCAGGGAGCATCTTCACATCTTCCTGGCTCCCTGGCTCCCCTGCCTCCTCTCTGAGGCTGCAGTTATGTAATCCATCCTGGGTCTTTCCTTCTTGGCCCTGGTGGCCAGGTGTTCTGCCCCCTGCAGAACCATGAGTGAAAATGTGTAGCCTCAGCATGGGCTAGGCCTCCCCTGGATCTCAAGGCAGGACAGCCCCCTGTCTCCTAGGGCCCCGAGACTGAGTCTGGGTCAAGGGATGGCTGGACTTGCCCACTACCTATGTGTCCTACCCCACCCTGCCAGGGCAGAGAGGCAGGACCAGGCTGCAGACAGGCCTTGGCAGGCCCCAACGGCAGGATCATGGGCAGCCCCAAGAGTCCCAGAGGACTCACTGCAGCGCCTCCTAGGCCCCAGGGGCAGGCCACCCTCGTGATCCAGATGAGCTCATTGCTGGCACAGGGTGTCTGTTGGGTGCCAATGCCCTGTCACCAGGTAGCTGGCCTGGGATCCAGAGGAGGACGGGCATGGATCGTGGGCCATGGGTCTGCCCATGACCTTGTGTGGGGCTCTGTGCGTGTTTGTGCACATCCAGGTGTGCGCTCCTGGCCCATGTCTATGTCTGAGCTTCTGGGGTCTGTAAGTCTGTGTCTGACTCTGAGTGTCTTTGTGAGCCAGGGGCACATGTCTATTTAAGCCTGGACACACATAGTGTTCCAGGTGTTCTGTGTCTCTGTGTGTGTCACTTTGTAAGAGTGTCTATCAGTGTGAATGTCTATGGTATGCCC
The DNA here is from genome assembly GCF_027409185.1 of Cynocephalus volans. Lineage (NCBI taxonomy): Eukaryota > Metazoa > Chordata > Mammalia > Dermoptera > Cynocephalidae > Cynocephalus > Cynocephalus volans. The sequence goes on from NC_084470.1 coordinate 53,492,470, forward strand.
AGACATTTCTGTCTCTATGCACATATGTCTCTGTGAATTGTGTGTCTCTCTGTGCCTGTGTTTGCTGTGTCTGTGGTCTTTCTGCTTCCATGTAAATACCCGTATGTATGTTTGCATGTGTGTCTGGTGTTCCGTGTGCCTGGGAGTTCATGTCAGTGTATGTGTCTCTGTGTGCAAACAAGTTCTATAAAATGATATGGCAGGGGTCCCACCCACCCTGCTTCACCATCCCTCATCCCAGGCTGAGTTGGGCTTCCTTTTTGAGGTCACAGCCCCTGATGGGCACACACAGCCAGACTGGGCCCTGTGTCTCTATGGGCCTGGCGACACATGCAATGGGGCCTATGGGGCCTCCCTGGGGCAGGCACACAGAGAATCTCCCAGGGCCCAGCCCAGGACAACAAGCTGTTCCAGGACAACAAGCCATTCCAGGTACCAAGTATTTTCATGGCTGCCACCCCCTCCACTGCTTCCCCAACCCTGCTGCCTCAGCAAACCAGCTCTATCCTGCCTCCTGCAGGAAGCTTCCCTGACCATGTTCCCCAGACTGGCCTCTCTTCCCTGGCTCCCCTGCCCTCTGGCCCATCACCAGTTCACAGCCCAGCCTTGGCTGTGCTGAGATTCCTTGAGGCCAAGTGTGGCCTCCTCAAGGGCAGGGCCATTCTCCCTCTCCTGTCCCACCTCTGGTGAGGCTGAACTCAGGTATAGAGACCCAGCTCCAAATCTACTCCCTGACCTGTGCTGGCAGCTAGAGATTCGGAGAGCCCAAAGTCTGGCAGGGACCCAGACACAATAGTTGGCCTACAAAACAGGTAGTGTCTAGCTCTGTCAGAGAGGAGTAAACAAAGTCCAGCACCAGCAAAATTCCCAGAGAATCAACATCGAGCCCATCAGATCACGAGGAGAGCACGAGGAGAAATGACTAGACTGCACCACTCACCAGCAATGTGACCTTGGGCTAGCTGCCGAGTGACTCTGTGCCTCAGTGTCCTCATCTGTGAAATGGAAGGATTAAATAAGTTATTCATTTAAAGAGGTTAGAACAGTGTCTGGCACATACGAAGGCTACTAAGTGTTTGCTGATATTATTAACCAAGTCTTAAACCACAAGCAGGATTTGACTGGCCTGAAGGGCTTCTATGTGGCCTCCAGAGAGGCTGGTACAGGAATAGAAGAAGGATCAACAGCCAGAGTGAGGCCACAGGAGCCCCCAGGATAAATTGGGGTGAAAGCGGTTGGGGTCCCTGAGAAAGGGAGGCTGTACTCTCTGGCCACGCCCTGTGGATTCAGGTGTCCTCCTTGGCCTTCAGCAGCAGGTGCCACCTGACTGCTACAGCCCCAGCAGTACCTCTACACCTGCTGCCACCCACACCAGCAGAGTCCCAAGGCTCTTCTCCAGGTGGGGACATTCCTCCACCTCCTCTTCCCAGGCCCCCTTCTTGGGAACTCATGAACCTTCGGACCTGGGCTGGGCTGGGCTTGGCCCAGCTGGCGTTGACTTTGGCTCAGGGGTTGGGTTTCCTGAACAAATCTATGAGACTGGCAGGATTGCAAAGAGACAATTAAGCCTCCCTCGGGGGAGGGGGTCCAGAGTAGTCCTAGTCCTTCAGGAGCGCACAGCTCCTGAACAGGCAAAACCATGGAATTTGAATCTGCCTGTTAAAGCAGACCCCTAGAGAGCACTGTGCACCCTTCACCAGCAGGCCCTGCAAAGCTAGGGCTATATGGTGGGGCACACAGTCTGTAATGCAGGATTTTCTCTGAAATCACTCCCTGATACACACACTCCCATCACAATTCACAATTTGACTGAGTTGGGGGTATTTGTGTTTTTTTGTTAATTTTGTAAAGACTCCTCAAGAACCAACTGTACCCTAATATGCTCACCATCCCATTGTACCCAATACCTCCTTTTTATAACAAACATTTCCTATTGCCTCCTTTACTATCATAAAATGAAATTCAGGACACACATGTATTCATTTTTGTAAAAAATGACGTTCTTGCTGTAATGTAAAAGGAAAATAAAAAAGAAAGTAATTTATAATAAAATACTGTGTACATGTTCAGTCATGATCACACTGAAAGATAAGATGTAGTCTGAAGGTTGCACCTATAAATATAAATTCTGGGAATGTGAGAGTTATAAATGCAGATTGTTATATACGGGTGGTTGTATCCATGACTCAAACATCACGGGCAGCATTTCTGTAGGTAATATGATTTTCCAAAACGTTGAACAACTCTTAGTAAAGTTCAGAACAAAACAAAGTACAGTCTTCTCTCTTCCTTACTCAGTGGTTGCATTCCTGGGAAATTCCATGTACGTTAAACCTGCTCAATAAGTACCTTGTGAATATATGTAAACTGGTGTAAGAGTCTAGGCTCTGGTCATTACAAAAGGTTTCATCTACACAAATGCCCAGTGGCTCATCTGAAAACCATGCGGAACGTGAGACAATCATAAGTGTACAGGACCATCCAGGTGGCCTGCCTGGCATCCCTAGTGCCTGCCCATCAAATGCCACGTGAGGTCCCCCAATCACAATAATAAACAAAACCCCTACCCGTGCTTGAAACACCTCCAGGGGGAGCTCCATCCCTCACTGAGGACTATGGAGCTATACTCATGCCTTCTTCCCCCTCCCTGTCAGGACAGGACCCCTACAGCCTGGGCAGGGCTGTGCCTCCCCTCTCAGACTGGAGGCTCCTCTAGGTGGGAGCCTGGCAGGAGGAGAAAGAGAGTGGGTGCCTGTAAGGTCCAGCCCCACGCTGGAGGCGCCTGGTTACCATGCTGACCATGTGTCCTCTGTCTTCACCGGACAGGCTGCAGCAAGATGTGGGACAACCTCACCTGCTGGCCAGCCACCCCTCGGGGCCAGGTGGTCGTCTTGGCATGCCCCCTCATCTTTAAGCTCTTCTCCCCCATTCAAGGTAAGAGCTCTGGGTTGAACAGAGGGAGCTGGGGTGGTGTGCATGGGGCTGGCTAGAGTGGGGACTCACCTCTCAAGGAAGTGAGAAGACAGAGGAAGGTGGTCAGAGGGGCTGGAGCAATCTGGGGGTTCCCCGGCAGAGGAGGCGATGGCGCTGGGTCTTTGAAAGACTCGTGGGATTTGATTAGCTCTTCACATAAGATAAGCATGTGGGAAGGGCTCACTAAATATTAGCTCAACAATTGATAACCGATTGACTGACAGGTGCCTGATTAAATTATGACTCCCGTGTTCCTGTTGTCATGGGCTGGTCGTGATTCAGTCCTTTGCTGCCTGGTGCCAATGACCTTTCGGGCTTCGCGAAATCACCACACGGCTTTGCTTACACACTTGACATGTTCTGCTTAAATGAGTGTGCACATATGAGGTAGAAAAGAAAAGGGGGAGCCCCTTTAGGAAGGGGGCTTTCTTGTTATTGAGTCATTAAAAAGGCTTACGAGGTATACTTGGTCATTCTCTCAGTGAATGAAGCACCTACTAGTATGCCAGGCACCAGGCCAGATGAGCATTGCAGGGAGGGGGACAAAAGAGCCACCCTGTCTGCTCCCGGAAGCTAGCGTTCCAGATGGAGAGACATTTAGTAAGGAAACAAACACATGCATCGTTAGTGATAAGAAGCGCTGGGAGAGAGAATAACGCAGGTGCTCACAAATGTCCCCCTGAAGAGGTGGTACTTACCACGCTCTGAGAACTGGGAGGTGAGAAGGAGCCACTGGGAGGAGATCCTGAGTCAGGGGATAATTGAGGGAGAAAATCAACAGCCCGTGGAATAAGCATAAGGAAACTCAGTGAGGGCCCGTGTGGCTGGAGCAGAGAAAGCGCGGGGAGGGTGATGAGGAAAGAGACGGGTGTGTGCAGGACTGAGGTGAGAACTTGGGTTTTTCCCAAGTCCAGTGAGAAGCCATTGGGGGTTTAAGCAGGGGACTGACACAGTCCGATTTAGGTTTTTAACGGATAACTCTGTTCCTGTGAGAAGGAAGGATTCTAGAAGCATACATGGGAAGACTTAGTCACAAGGCAGGTGAGAGACGATGGTGGCTTGAATTCAGGTAGACAGAGTGGTGGAGGAGGAAGTGGGGGACTTGTTTATGGAGGGAGTGGGAGGGGGGAATCAAGCATGTTCCCCCAGCTGGAGGCTTAATGAGCTGGGGAGAGAAAAGAGCTGGGCTGGAGTAGGAGGATCAAGGCAGAAGCAGGACCTAGATAAGTATTCAGAGGTGAACAGAAAGACACTTGGCCGTCCCCACTCCAGGTGACTTTTCCCTCCCTGGACCCCACTTTCCCTGTTTGTTAAGTGGGAGTGGGAGGTAGACCAAATGGTCTCTTCGGGGTGGGCCAGCTTTGCCCCCAGTGCTCAGGGTTGTGACCTCAGTGGTGAAGGACTGCCCTTGAAGCCCTCCTGAGGAATGTGGGAGCAGTTAGCCTGCCCGCGCCCACCTCACCCACCCCCTCCCCACCCCCCAGCGCCCCGGCAGGTTGGAGACACGCTCCTCCCAAGGTCTCAGCACCTTCCCTCAGCAGAGCTGGCAGCCAGCCTCCCCTCAGATCCCTGGACAAGCCTGCTAATTGCCTTCCTGCCTGGTACTCTGCTAATTGCATTCTTCCCCATGGCTCTTCCTTCTGTGCCTGTTGGAATGTGTCAAGGCAACCCCTTCACTTGAGAACCTGGACTTCGGCCCACCATCTGGCTAACACTGAGGCTGCTGGCCTCAATGGGGCCCATAGGGTGCCTCTGTGCAGGTGAGAAAAAGGCAGCCCTTCCTCAGGCGGAGCGGACCTCTCACCAGATCCCCCTCCTAGAGGCAAGCTGAAAATGGTCAGCTGGAGCCCTCATCATCCATCAGCAGAGGCCCTTGTGCAGTGAACGACCCGCACAGCTATACTCACTCAGCGGGCCTAGTCTCTAAAAATGATGGAGAGAAATAGAAGACTGTGGTTAGGGGCTGAAACATGGAAAGAGGGTGTTTTCCTGAGCACTGGTTGAAGTAGGTGTGAGCAACTGACCTTAAATTCCAAAGACGGAAGTTTGCAAGTGCAGGGTAGAGATGATGCCACCCCACTCCTGCCCCTTTGGGTAACAGGACTGGGGAAGGAGTGTCTCCCAGGAAGGACCCTGGTTCTACAGAGAAAGCTGAAGAAAACTTGTAGAAGATACAAATTGTGGAGGAGTAGAAAAAAGTCATCTACCCTGGCTGGTTAAAATACGTGGAAGAGGAGGGTCGGCCAGGAAAGGGAATGTTCATTAAGGTACCAAAAGTACACGGTGGCCTATTTCTTTAATTCATATCTTTCACCTGTGGTGTTTTATCTTCAAATATTTGAAGACAGTTTTTTAGAATAAAAAATGGGATAGTTATTTTCGTTGCGAGAACTCCACATACAGCCTGTATTAACTGTGTCTGTGGGATCAGTGGGATAGCCCCTCTCCCCCAACACCTGCAGCATGACTACACAAATAAGAAAGTCTTGGTGCCAACCTAAAACATTTGCCCTTGCTGGCTGGGATAGGGCTCCATGGAAGGGATTTCATCAGGAGAGAGCCATGGACAGGCTGGGTGTTAGAACAATACCTCCAGCTGTCTCAGTGCGGGAAGCCAGTTGGAGGGGGCAGGAAAGCAGGGACACCCATCAGGAGTCTCCTCCCTGACCCAGGGGAGATAAGATGGTGGTGGTGTTGAGGAAAGAGAGGCTGGGAAAGGACTGGTGACTGATGGGGGAGAGGAGAGAGGAGAGTGGGGAGAGAATGATTCCCCAGTTTCTGGCTCCAGTCACTGAGTGGTGCTTTTCAGAAGATGGAGAACCCCGGTGGGGAGCAGGGGCTGTGACTGCTTTTTAAGATGTGGGGAGTGGGAGGAGATAGGGAGAATATAAGGTGTCCCTCCCAGCACAGGGTTAAAGTCCCTTGCCCCTCCCTCCTGCCCTTCATATACCCATCTACAGACACAGAGCCTGCTGGTTCCCAGGCCCAGACTCTTGGCTGCTTCCTGGGGTCCCATGGTGACTGCCTTTGGGATCTCCTCAAGAGCAGCTCTCTTTGAGGTCTGGGCCACAGTCCCAGGGCTTTCAAAGAGGCCGCCGAGCCTTGAAGATGACCCACTATCCCCTCTTCCCCCTCACCATCTAGGGCAGGCAGGGCTCTGGGGGACAGGGTGCCCTTTAGCCACTGGTGGGAGCCCAGAAAGATCTGGAGTCAGGTTGATCTGGTGTGCATCCCAGGCCTGCAGCTTCCTTGCTGTGTGACCACGGGCAAGTCACTTAAACTCTCTGAGTCTGGGGATCCCCGTCTTCTAGTGGGACTAATGATAACTCCTGAACCCTAGCCTTAACACATGAATGTTTGCCCCCCCACCACACACTCACACACGCATGAGCTGCTGTGTAGATGCCGATGAGTCACCCAGCTTGCGAGCATAATTCGTGATGATACCAGGTGTCCACTTTGTCACTGGGCCTAGCCTTATCTAGTCCTGGTCCCTCTGGCAATAGGGAGCCCAAAGCTTTAGTGTCCCAGCTTCAAGGCTGGTTGATTTTGGCCTTATCCCTCTTTTCTACTTGCCCAAGCCTGGTGGGAGGAAATCCCCAAAAGAATTAGATTGTGGGTGGAAGGCCCAGCCCCAGGGTCCGCAGTGAGCTCTTTAGAACTAGGGCTGAGGCAGGCCCTGTAGTTTGACGAGGGGTGGGGTTGAAGGCTCCTTCTGGCCAGGCCGACCTCTGGCTGCAATGGTGGAAAGCTGAGAGGGTTGAATAGGGGCAGTACAAGACTTTCCTCTTGTACTAGGAGCTTCTTGCAACAGTGGAGTTGGAAGGCCTGGGCAGGAAAGTGGCTGCCAAGGCAGGAAACTGGCCTAGCCCAATGCGCCTTCCTCAGCAAAGTCCTTCCTGTCCTCTCCAGGCCTCACAGTAGATATAGACCCAGCCCACGGCCGCTCCATCCTGGCTGTCTCTCCCCCACCCCAGCTGTCCCTCAGCTCCTTATCCATAAAGTAGGGTGATAAGACCTCTTTCAAAGGGTTGCCAGGAGGATTTACAGAAACAGTGAATACGGAATCACCTGGTATATTCCGGGCATACAGCGACATTTGGAAATATTAAACACACATGCACAGTGACCCTCTCTGAGCTCACAGGACAGCTTGACCCCTCTTGCAGCTCTGCACCTGGACACCAAAACAAGGCCCCGAGTCACCTCAGTGCAGATGAGGGCAAAGCTTACCTGGGAAGACTCTGCAGACCAGACCAGCTCTACCCTGTCCTCTCTGTGTGTTTGTGGGCAAGTGGACAATCTCTTGGGGCCTCCACTTCTCAGCTTTGAAATGGGGTTACTTTCCTCATCGGATGATTTGTGCACAGCACCAACCCATGGTACATTCTCAGAACTTGTCATTGTGATGAAGCTGATGATGGTAGTGACGGTACTAGTGATGAATGTGTCCTGGAATGTGGGGGACCCATTGTCCATTCATCCCCTCCCCTCCCTCTTGGGGGAGAGGCTACCTCCCCAAGGACTGGAGAGTGGGAAGCCTTGGTGGTACCCTCACTTCACATGCCCCCTTAGCAGTCCTGTCCCTTTGCTGCAACCTTGAGCCTCCCAGGACAGTGGAGAATACAGCTGCCCTGGAGCCGCAGCCTCACCTCGCTCCAGCACCCCCATCCCACAGTGCTGCGCTACTTCATTCCCCTCTCCCACGCCTTTGCCCAGGCAGGTTCCCCTGCTGGGAACTCCCTGCTTCTCCATTTATGAGCATCTCAGATCTAAGCTCTTATCAAGTGTCCTCCAACCCCCACCCCACCCCCACCCTCACACCTTTGGCCCCTCTCCAGCAACACACCTGAGCCCCACCAGGTGTGGGAGGAAACCCAGCCCCACCTGCCCAAGCAGGCTGACCGAGGAGGACTGGGCAGGTAGGGCCCCTGCCCCAGCTGTGGCCTCATGACAAAGGTTAGCACTCAGCTCATGGCAAGGGTCAGAGATCCTTCTGATACAAGGATCCAGGCTGAGTCTGTGACAAGGATCAGAGTTTACATTGTACCTGAGGTCAGGTTCGTGACCAGGGATAGGGCTGAGCACAGGAATGTCTGCTCTGATTCTGCCACCTGTACAGGAGTTTCCCCTGCACCTTGAAGGGGCTTTCCCTACCCCAGGTGCCCCCATGGTGCTCTAGGTGTCTGGGTCAGGGCAGCTGGAGCCTGAGAGCATCAGGGGTTGGTGGGAATAGGGCTGAGTTCTCTGCCCTGTACCAAGCACAGAGACAGCCACGCCCCCATGGCCTACTCAGGCCAGCTCTGCTCCCAGCCTCAGCCTCTCTCCTCCCTGCCCCTGCCCTCCACCCAGGCCGCAACGTGAGCCGCAGCTGCACCGACGAGGGCTGGACACACCTGGAGCCTGGCCCCTACCCTGTTGCCTGTGGCTTGGATGACAAGGAATCGAGTTTGGATGAGGTGGGCCTCAATGTACCCCCACCCCACCCGCAGAGCCCCTGGGCCTACCTAGGCTCTGTTCACCCTCTTCCACCAAGTGGGGAGGTTGCCATCTGTGTAGAGGCCAGGACTACTGGGGTCTGCCCTCCCCAAGCCTCCCTCTCCAGGCCTGCATTTCTGGGGACTCATCCCCTGACTCCCCCTGACAAGGTGCAGGAGGGGGCTTTCATGAGGATGACACACAGGAGGGGGTCCCCAGAGCAGCAAAAGTTGAAGCAGCACCCCAAGGCTGGGCCTCCCTACTGCTTCATGGGAGCCTTGCTCCAGGCCTGGAGGTGGCCCTGTCACATCCAGAGTGAAAACTGAGGTGCGGCTCCTGGAAGCATCCTGTCTCAGATACCCAACAGCCAGTCAGGGACAGGGACAAGAACAGGACATGTTGTTCTCAGTCCCAGGACAGGGATCTGCCCACGGAGCGGGTAAAGCATAGGTCGTCTCTATAAGGATTTGGGGATCCAGGTAGGGACATTTATGGGGAGGCTGGAGTATAACTGGAGTCCTCCACTAGGGCCCCTCACTGCTTTGGAGTACAGACACGTGTGTGTGTCTGTCTGTGATGACACCTGCCTCCAAACACCCTTCTCAGACAGGGCTTTCACTCCTCCAAGGGGGTAGCAATTCCCTCAGAGGCCTTCAAAGCCCACTAGAGCCTCAGGCCCTAGTTGCCCTAAATCCCTCTTAACGACTTGTCCCTACTCGGGTAGGGTGCAGACAGTGGAGAGGAAGGAGGGACTTGCCCAGTGACTGTCACTCTGCATGTGTGTCCATTGGGAGAGGGGGCCAAGCAAGAAGCCCTTGGCACCCAGTTTTGTCCTAGCTCCCCAGAAAGGCCAGAGTGCCCTCATCCTGCCGGCCCCAGCCTAGGACAGCCCAAAAAGGGAAGGTAGCCCAGTGTCTTCTTTAACATTCTGCATTGCCCATGGGCCTCCCCTCTCCACACAGAGAGAGGGCCTCATTCATGGTGCGGGGTGAGTCTGAAGGGCAAGCAGTCTCAGTCCCCTAGCGGGCTAAGTCTAGAAGCACAGAAGGGGTGCTGGACACATGGCTGAAGAATGAACATATGAACCACTGGAATGTGTGAGGTCCCAATTTTTCCCTCACTGACGTGTCCATCATGAAGCAGCAGAGAGGGAGTGAATTCAACACTGCCCCCACCCTGGGACACAGTCCTGTGCTGTCCATGGAAACTGGTGTACTTGTGGGTCAGGGAATTGAAGGGCGCTGCTCAGCTGCTCTTGGAAGGCTGGACCTCAGCCTCCTCATCTGCCAAGGCAGGGATGGTCAGGCAGAGTGCATAGGGCACCCCGCCCCCACCAATACCCGCCAGGTGAGCGCACGCCATCCCCACCCAAGATCCTTGCCCACCTCCCTCTAGCAGCAGCAGACAATGTTCTACAATTCTGTGAAGACCGGCTACACCATCGGCTACAGCCTGTCCCTCGCCACCCTTCTGGTCGCCACGGCTATCTTGAGCCTGTTCAGGTGAGGCCCAGCCCGGGCAACAGGCCTCAAAGCAGACCTGGCAAGTGCCATGCCCATGGTCGAACCCAGCCTGGCCCAGGCATCCCTGCCCCCTTCCATGGTTGCCCCCCAGGCAGCACACTGTCCCCACCCAGCCCCTCAGCCAGGCCAGCCTCCCCTGGAGATGGCAGGTAGCCAAGGTGTGCCATCAGTTGCAGTCTAGTCGCCCAGAGGATGGTCCTGCACGTGGGGACAGAGCAGCAGAGGGTGGGGCCTGCATCCTGGAATGAGGCACCTGGGGCTGGGCAGAGCCACGTGGATGCCTAGCCACACAGGAGGATGCGGTAGCTGGGGTGGGACCCACACTTTGGGATGGGACCCCCCTCGATGAGGGGCCTGCACTCTGGAGGCCATGTGCTCCCTCATCCCCTCTTGCTTAGAGCACAGAACAGTATTGGCTGGGGTGCGGGTCCAAGGCCCCTTCAGCCTCCCAGATCTGCACCCCCAATGCAGGAAGCTCCACTGCACGCGGAACTACATCCACATGCACCTCTTCATATCCTTCATCCTGAGGGCTGCCGCTGTCTTCATCAAAGACCTGGCCCTCTTCGACAGCAGGGAGTTGGACCAATGCTCCGAGGGCTCGGTGAGGACCTCAGTCTCACCTTCATCTTTAATCACCTGAATCTCCTCTTTTCCCCTTCTCTCCCTCTTGCTCCTCCTCCTCCTGCCTCCCCCTTCCCCTCCTCTCTCTCTCTCTCTCTCTCTCTCTCAGTCCAAGGATGGCCAAACCCCCACCTGAGCCTACCTGGCAGCTCCTCAAATCTCACTCCCCTTCCAGCAACAGGAGATGTTGCTTGGCCATCTGGGAGCTCACAGATCTGCCCCACCAATGAGAAATACAGGTGGAAATGGGACATTTCATGACCACAGCCCAGAACCCCTGTCCCACCTCTGTTGCTAACTTCCTATGTGAGCTTGGGGAAACTCCCTGCCCCAGTTTCCCCATCTGTGCAGGGACTTCCAAGTTTCCTTCTAACTCTGCCCTCTGCCATCTGTATACCCAGGGCTCTGCTCACCATGCTACCCATCCTACTCCCCACCCCCTTCCCTTGACAGCTGGAGTTGGTCCAAACACATGCAGCCTTCCTCTGCTGTTCTTCCCCTGCCACCAGACTGGTTCTGGGCCTTCCTAGAAAAGAGAAGTTAAGGCAGTGTCTAAGGAATTTGTCACCATTCACTATGGAGTCCATTTCCAAGTAATCCTGAGCTAGGGCCCCCTCACTGAGTGCCCTCCAGCTAGGACAGAGAGATTGAGACTAGCCCTGGCTCCAGCTCATTCCTTATGGTCAGTGGCTTCTTGCTTCATGAGTGACAGTGCATTACAGCAGGGGTCAGCAGTATCTTCTCCCCAAAGAATGAACCTATGATGGTGGAATCTCAGGCATCTCAACAAGGGGGAGAGAAAACCCAGGGAACCCACCATGGCCTTTCTCAGAGTTCTTCAGAGAATCCATCCCAGGAGGTGGGGGCCAAGTCTGACCCTTGCAGTATGAGCCACAGAGCCTGGGGAGCAGCCTGCAGCCTCTGGGGCCCTTGTTAAGGACAACTGTGGAGACTGGCTTCCTGATCCATTAGCAGCTCTGTGAAGCTATACTAAGGCAAGGAGAAAACACAGATAACTGTCCTGTTAAAGAGCTGAGTTATTCTTGTTGTAAAGCAAATGGGGTAAGGTGGTGGAAGCAAACACACCTGCAGCTGGAGGGACTGAAGAGCAACTTGAGGAAGGACTTTCCAACCACGGAGGGGAGGCCACTCTCTGCGAATGTCTCAAAGCCAAGGGCAAAGGAAGGAATGGTGGGAATCTGTATTCTGGGTCCCGGGGGAAGTGGAAGCTAGAAGGCTTCCTGGAGGAGGGTGGCTGTAAACTCTGGCTCACAGGCATCCAGGCTTGATCTGAAATGGGAGACCATTTCTGGCAGGGGACAGAGGACCCAGAAGACCTTCCAACTATGCCGGGTGGGCCACCCAGAGCCTCTCGGTTTCTACTCAGGGGTCTCCCCGACTCCTCCGTTGTCCTCACCTGCTTGGGGAACCCATTCTTCCACTAGCTCCTCTGGCCCCCAGGAGGAATGGTGACTCCTCTCCTCTTTTCCTTTTCTTCATTTCTACTTCCCCTTCCTCTACCCTCTTCCTAGCCCAGTTTCTCTCCCTCACTTCCATCTGGGCCCCACTCCACAGTCCCCAGCCCACTCCTCCACACATTCAGCAGACTCCTGCCAACTCAAGCAGGAATTCTCCCTCCTACCTCCTCCAGCTACCTTCCATCCTAATTGGAACAAGATGAATGAGTAGATGGGGACGGGTTTAAGTGGATGAGCAGCTTGGTGGGTGGCAGAGTAAACAGGTGCATGGATGGCTAAGTAGGCAAAAGGATAGATGGATAAAGTAAGGAAGATTGGACAGATGATGGGTAGAGGGATAGGAAGGTAGACAGGTGGATGGACTCATGAGTGGTTTTGGGGGGGTGGATAGATAAATGGATAGATGGCTAGGTGGGCAGGCTGGTATGTGAACGGAGAGATAGATAGGTGAGTGGGAAGATGGATCAATAGATGGGAAGATGAAAAGATGAAGAATGGATGCGTGGATGTTAGATGGATAGATGGGTGAGTGGGTAGTGGATGTCTAATGGGTGGGTGGGTAAATAAATGGATGAATGGATAGGTGGTGGGTGGATGTAGATGGGAAGATGGATAGATGATGAGTTGATCAGTGGATAATTAACGTCACCAGCTTATCCCTAATGCATCAGATGATCTAAAATAAGGAAAAATGTGGAAACCACTGAGTATGTTTTTAAGGGGATAATGCAAAACAACAAAGAAATTAAGTTGGATGTACTGCAAGTGTGTTTGTCCTCCCAGAGAGAGGTGTGCTAGTCCCATTGAGCCCCTTCTTTGCTCCTCCCCCTGCAGGTGGGCTGTAAGGCAGCTGTGGTCTTATTCCAGTACTGTGTCATGGCCAACTTCTTCTGGCTACTGGTAGAAGGCCTCTACCTGCACACCCTGCTTGCCGTCTCCTTCTTCTCTGAGCGGAAGTACTTCTGGGGGTACATACTCATCGGCTGGGGTATGGTACCAGGGAGGGCTGCCAGGCTGGGAACAGAGGGGACAGGGCCTGGGGAGCTCACTAGGGGGAGGGTGCCAATCCAGAATGCTGTATTAGGTCTTGTTGCAAGGCTGCAGGTCCTCCTTGCCAGGATCTCAGTCAAGCGTTGGTAAAAGTCTCCCAAACGTCTGACCCTGGGATGGCAGCTGCACCTAGGACTGATCTGTTGGAAAGATTCTGTGAATGTCCTTCCTTTTCCCCTGTATCCCTGATACACACAGGGCCACTGCTAATCTATAGGGTGCCTCTATCAAAATTTGAAAAAGACTGTCCCTCTAGGTGGACACAACCCCTCAGGCATACAGCCTCACACCCTCAGTGGAGCATCTTTGCACAGTGAACAACCTGTGGAAGCATAGAAAGCAGCCCTGGAAACCTACCCTTTTTTTTCTTCCTCCCTCTTTCTGATTCTTTCTCCTAAATCTCTCCCTCATGCTCTCTACCCCTGCTCCCTCTGCCTCTCCTCTCTTTTGCTCTTCCTTTGTCCTGACAGGGGTGCCCAGCACATTCACCATGGTATGGACCATCATCAGGATCCATTTTGAGGACTATGGGTGAGCTGTCACCCACCCCCTCCCCCTGGCTTCCATCACTTGGGGCAGGTCCCCTGGGTGGGATGATGATGCCATCCAGACTTGACAGGGGGACAAACCACAGCATGTGGTCCAGAGGGGGAGGATGGGAGGGGACCTGGGCAGCAAGTGACTCTGGGCCCTTGGTCTCTAAAGATCTCGGGGGCAGAGCTGGGGACAACTGAGAGGACTGCTGACTCTCACTTTGGCTGAGGACAACTTCTCTCATTTTTCTCCACCATACTCTGCTCAGATGCTGGGACACCATCAACTCCCCATTGTGGTGGATCATAAAGGCCCCCATCCTCACCTCCATCTTGGTAAGGCCTCCTCCCACCTCTTGAAGATGGGGAAACTGAAGCCCAGATTGTGTAGGCAATTTGCCTCAGGTCACTCAGGAAATTAGTGTCTAGGTCAGAACTGAAACCCAGGCTTCCCAATGCCTAGTGCAGGACCGTCCCCCCTCCCATCCCACCAGTCCTCCTCTAGAGTAAATGCATTGGGAGACTCGGTCCTTAGGGATGTGAAGTAGAGTTCCTGGTTGACCTGCCCAAAGGGGGAGGAGCTGGGAAAGAGATAAGATGGAGGGGCAGCAGGACCGTGGGGAAGAAGACAGGCCATTAGCCCAGGGGACTGGACACCCAGCCTCCCTTCTCTGACTGCCTGACCTCGGGCCCCCTCCCCCTAGGTGAACTTCATCCTGTTTATTTGCATTATCCGAATCCTGGTTCAGAAACTGCGGCCCCCAGATATCGGGAAAAGTGACAGCAGCCCATACTCGTGAGTGTGGGCCCGGTGCTATGGTCCCCCAGTACCTCCATCTCCTCTCCCCAAATCATCCCACCTCCCCTTGAAGTCCCCCCATCCTGAACTTCTGGAGTCACCAGAAAACCACATTGCTCTTGCCCACCTCTACCCCATGCCCCAGCTCAGTCCCCTGCCCCAGCCTCACCCTCACCGGGCTATCCTCAGTGTCCCATGTCTGCTCCTCCTGCACTCACTTACCTAACAGCCTTCCGCAGTGCACATCTGCTGCCAAGCCAGGGAGCTTGAGAAGACAGAGATAACCTCTGTCTTGCTCATACTGTGTATGAGGCAGTATGTGCCTGGGGCAGAAAAGGGGTGCAACACATGCATAGCAGATGAGTGCCCTGGGGCAGCCCCACTCTGCCAGTGAGACAGCCACGTTCAGGACTCAGTATTCCCAATAATAATGACACCTGCAGTTTACATACCAGGCATGTGCTAAGGGGTTTCCATTTTATCCACACAGTTCCCTTTTAAATTGTCCCCATTTTACAGAGAGGAAACTGACACACCCTCCCCTCTCAAGGGTTTGGGAACATATTGCCACATGGTGAGTGGGGAGAAGGGGACAGTGGTCGTGCCCCTTGCTTAGAAAGATATGAGGGCTGATTCCTGTGCCTGGGAGGACTGGAGAAAGAGGCAGATTTCACACAAGCAAAAAGGCTTGAAGGAAGAACTAAAGAAACCTGAAATTGTGGAAAGGGATGCTGTGAGAAGGGGAGTAGGGTCTGCATGTCTGCAGATGGAAACAAGAGATTGAACATCAGTGCTGTGCAGACAAGACAAACCTGGGATGTCCCACAAGGGCCTTTCCAGTCCTGGGATTGTAGAGTGTTCTTTGCCTGGCTTCTCCTTGGGAAGTCTGTGCTGTGGTTCTAAGATTCCCGACTAGAATGTCACGAGCTGCTGGATTTACGATTCTATTCTGGAACCCTGTGATTCTCTCTGATGAGACTGACTTGCATTCCTGGTGTGACAGCATTCTCTCCTGCTGGGTGTGTAGGTGGAGCTTCCCTTGCTGTTTGAGAAAGGAAGGCCCTGGGGAGTCTGCAGTCTGTTGAGGGGCAGCACTTTGGGCCTATGCACCCTCATCCTCTTCTTTACCTGAGGGGCCTTATTTCCCCCAGTATATAATGGCTCCAAAGAGCTTGAAGCTGTGGCAAGGATAGCTGGTCATGGCCAGGTCTGTGTGGGTGAGATGGAAAGGGAACAGCTGGCAGCAGGCAGAGGGGTGGGGGGAGTTGGAGATGGAGCTCCCCATAGAGGGGCTGTCAGCTCCCACTCTTCACCTCCCCATAAGTCTTCAGTTTAAAGAAAGCTTCCATCTGTCAGCCTCAGGCATGTGGGATAAGTTTGCAGCCAAGGAGGGGTGGGCAGTGCTCAGGATCCTGGCATGTCTAGGAACCAGGTCCAGGAAGGAAGTGGGAGAGGCAAGACCAGCTCCTCTGCCCCCAGCTTACTGTGGGGTCTCAGGCCCCAGGCTAGGCCTCCCTGAACTGACTGCCAAAGCAGGAGAAATTGGGGCAGGAACACCCCTCCCCCGCCCCCCGTCCCCACCACGACCACCTCTCTCAGCCAGGGAACCATGGGCTCACACTGCCTGGACCAGCTATGAGGTCAGGTGGCTGGGAGGCCTGAACAAGGTTGAGCCCTGTGCCACAGGAGAGAGGCAAGCATTTAGAGTAAATGCTGATCCTACTCAGAGCACAAGGCTGGTGGAGGAAGGGCTGGTCCTTGAGAGCATTCTGAGAGTGTGCGCATTGGCAGCAGAAGGATGCAATCTCAGAGAAGATGGCAGCTCCTGGAGAAGTGGATACAGTAGAAAAGCCAAAGACACAGGGCTCTACTGATTAACCCTGGGTCTTCCCTGGTGACCAAGCACAAATGGGCACCCACCGTCCTCCCAAGTGGCCTTGGGCATATGTGATCAGAATCCCAGTTAAAAGGATTTCCTTCCCAGGGTCCTCATTCCCAGTAGGAAATTGGTCTGTCATGGATGCACTAAACTTTATAGCACCCAAAGCCACTTCCAAGTTTGCAGTGGGTCCCCATTTCTATAATTTGACTATGTTGAACATATATTTACCCCATTATACAGACTGGGGAAACTGAGACAAGGAGAAAGGGAACCAGGCTCTCTTGTTGCCTCCCCATTAGCTGAAATCCCACTATTACCCATCATCCTCACTGGCCTCTCCTTTGTACTCTCTTCCACAGAAGGGTGAAATTGGAGGGGGTTTCTTTCTCTCTTGGGCTTCCCTCTAGGCTAGGAGGGCTGGGGGCATGAGGGCAGAAACCCTGCAGATATCGGCACAATATTTAGGGGAGCCAACAGTCCATCTTCACACATCCTGGTCATTGTCTCCGTCTTCTGTGCCCCCAGCTGCCCCCATGCCAGGCCTATTGTATCCACACTTGTGAACACACATACTCATGGGATGCCCCTCCCCTGTCCCCAGGAGGCTGGCCAAGTCCACGCTCCTGCTGATCCCTCTGTTTGGAGTGCACTACATCATGTTCGCCTTCTTCCCTGACAACTTTAAAACTGAAGTGAAAATGATCTTTGAGCTCGTCGTGGGCTCTTTCCAGGTATAAACTGTTGAGTTAAAGCTACATTCTTCTCTGGTCTTTAAGATAATTCAGCCTGGGACCCTGGCCATTTGCCACTGGATTCTAATCTTTTCATTGATATTGTTAAGTATTGGTTAAGCACCTACTTCATGCTTAGCCCTTTCTTTAACCAGGGGAGCACAGGGGCTGGGGCCAGGGGTGGGGTGGAGCTGGGAGCTTCTGGGGTCTGTCTACCTCACCTCTCCTGTCCCCTTCCTCCCCAGGGATTTGTGGTGGCCATCCTCTACTGCTTCCTCAATGGTGAGGTAAGCCCCTCCCAGACCTTGGGGGTCAGGAAACAGAACCCCCAGGCCCAGAGTCCTGAAACACTGATGGGATATGTGCAGAGCAAGGATAGGTTAAACCTCGCTACTCCAAGTATGGTCCTCAGACTAGCAGCAATGGTGTCACCTAGGACTTTGTTAAAAATGCAGATCTCTGGGACCACCCCAGACATGCTGACCTAGAATCTGCATTTTAACAAAACCCTAGAGGGAGGGGGATGCATGCACATCAGACTTTGAGAAGCATCTACTTAAATTGCTGTGTGCAGAGTGAGAGGGGAGAGGTGGGGGAAGCGAGTGAAAGCTGAGTTGCTGTGGAACCCTGGTTAAAAAGCACAAAAGTCCACCTGGATGAGCTCAAGTGAGCTGGAGGGCCAGGAGAGGAAGAATCGGGGTACAGTCATTCCCAGGCAGCATCCTTCATCCTCCCTGGACTTCATTCTCTGCTCCTCTCTGCCTCCCATCTTTCCGCGCCCCCCCACCTCATCCCCACCTCCAAGGTCTTGATTTGAACCCGGCCCCAACAAGGTCCCAATTCTCCACTGCCCAGGGCAGCATCTGGGTCTCTCAAGTTAGACTTCCGCAAGAGGATATGATTGGCTGTCTTAGTCTCTGCTTGGACAGCAGCTCAATCCGCAGTGGAGGAGGCTTCTGACCACCCTCCCCTCTCCTAGGTGCAGGCGGAGCTGCGGCGGAAGTGGCGGCGCTGGCACCTGCAGGGCATCCTGGGCTGGAACCCCAAATACCAGCACCCGTCGGGAGTCAGCAACAGCGCCACGTGCAGCACGCAGGTCTCCATGCTGACTCGCGTCAGCCCGGGTGCGCGCCGCTCCTCCAGCTTCCAGGCCGAAGTCTCCCTGGTCTGACCGCCAGGTGCTCAGAGGCAGAAGGGGGCCCCTCCCACCCCCTTCCACCCACCCCGGCCAGTACCGGCGGCAGAAGCCTACCCGGGCGCGGCCAGCCCCAGCCCTGGGCTGGGAGGCTGCCCGGGCTCCCAGGCCACTGTCCGGACACTCATCGAGAACGCAGCCCGCGCACCTGCCTGGAGCGTTTCTATGCAAGCAGGAGAGCTGGGAGGACGTGGGGTGGAACTCAGTCATCAGACTCCTCCTCCAGAGGCCCCCTCTACCAGCCAAGAGCAAGAAATCTGCATACTCTCATCCTGACTCCGCCCCCGGCATCTCTTCTGAAAAATCGGCGGAAAGCAATCGCCCATCCTCAAACAACTTTGGTGTTATCTGGGGGCAGAAAGGTCCTGCCCCAAAAGGTCACTCATCGCCACCACACCAATAGTGCCTGAAATTCTACCATTGCTGTCAAGTTCCTTTGGTTTAAACATTGCCATTCAGACATCATCTCTGAAGCAGCGGTGAATTTTCCCTGTGTCCTCTAAGTGCCAGCTTTTCAAGATGTGTGTTTCTGTGCTTCAGGTAAATGCGGTTGTGATTTGGTGTTTTGGTTTGGGGAGCACGGCTATGTTTGTAGTCCCCACTGAAGCGGAATGGTTCCAGCGTCAGTCTGGTAGCTGGGACAATACAACCCAGGCACTGAGGAACTCGGGGGCCCCTAGGAATTGAGAAGACTGCCACCAGAGAAGACTGTGGCCTCAGACTAAGCCTACCTGTTCTCCAAGCCTCAGTGGCCTCGTCTGTCAAGTGGAATCAGTCGCACCCATCTTTATGGGCTGTGGAAGCAGCAGCCATCAAGACTGCACTCCTTGGCTGCTCATCAATGTGTCAACTCCTGTAGATATGGCTGATGGGAAAGTGAAAGCACAGACTCTTAACTGCTACCTTTTATGTACTGTAACCAGCCGACCCTCTTTGGTTATTTATATCACCACTGATATTATTATTGCCGTTATTCCTGTATCTCCATTCTCATCCCACCCTCCCTGGATTGTGGCTGAGGAGTCCTCCAACCCATGTATCTGTTTGCCAAGAGCCTAGGGGTCGTGGCATGCTCTGTCTGCCCTCACCCCTGTGGCCACACAGCTTCCTACCCATGCCCCCACCAGAAGATCCACTCAGGACTGCAACAGGCTTATGCAGCAATAAATGTTGGCTTGGATTGGCTTGGTTGCCTTGGTGGTTGATGTTCCCATGTGGCCTAAAATGGGGACCAGCTTCCAACTTGTAGCCATCTCCCCCTACTCCAAGGAGGGATGGTCCAAAATATCACTGAAGCCAGATGCCACCACCCCTCTGGCTTTGGACAGGATTCCCACATTCCTTGTGAGAAGCACACAGTTCTGAGGGTCTTCAATTCACATCTTTTTGAGTGGTCTCCTCTCTCTTCTGAGTGTGATGAAGTTCAACCAGGTGCCCACTGGGTCCAGCCACCCCATAAATCTAGCCAAGAGGAAACCGTTGTAGTCTTAGATCAATGCAAAACAGCTGACATAGCTGCCCGAGGTCCCAGAAGTGGTCAATTGTGAGGGTTTCACAGGCTACAGTCATTCCTGCAGATAAGGAGCAAACAGGTTATGAATTGACCGTGTCACCATGGCCCAGCCAAGAGTAGGGAGATAGAGGACAGCACAAATGTCACCCACACAAGCAAATGAGCAGAGACAATGCAATTAATAGAAAGATTTAGACACAGGCAGTATGGTGAAGTAGATAATGTCAGTCAGCAAGAGGTGTCTCCAAAGCTGTTACCCGAGCTGACCTTCTTGGGTTCCACCTCCTGCACACTTGTAAGAAGGTTGCCTCCTGCTGCAGGAGAAGAGAGAGGCCAAATTGGTCAGAATGGTCTGGCAAAAGCTCAGATCTGACTGCAAGTCCCTTCAAAGCTTGGTCCTACTCAGGACCATCCCAGGACCCATCACCAAATGATAACTCCAACCCAGTACCCTCAGCGGCCCGAGTCAAGGGTGATCAGGTAAGGATAAGAGTGACTGTGAACCTGGGCAGAGGCAGCCCCAGGCAAATACACTCTGATCAGTCACCCAGCGTATCCAGGAGTGGCAGACTCTCTCCATCCAGATTCACACTCCATTCCCAGCCCTGTGCATGGTCAGTTGTAGGACCGAGAAGGAAGTGGTGCCCTTAGCCCTAACCTCATACCTCCCCAGGCTTGCTGGAGAGAGCATTCTCAGCACTCTTCTTCCCCTCCACCTGCCCAGACCAACACTGGTGACCACCAGTGGGGTGCTGTGGTGGAGAGCTGAGCTAGGATGTTGGAACTCCTGGGATTTGTCCATTCTTCCCTGACAGCCTCATATTGCGACCACTCCAAGGCCTAGGGGATGATAGCTAGGGAGCAGGCAGTATGTCCATGCTTTCTCACCCAGCTTTCTCACTCTCTAGTTTACCTTCTCCCACTTCCTACTGAGTGTCCCTCTGAACTGGTTCCAGAGACCTTGTCCATCCCATACTCCTCAGTAAGGTCCAAAGGACCCAGCCCCAGTCTTTTAGTCCCATTTCTGCTTCAGACTTTCTTGAAGATCATGAGCAGGTCCTCGCCCTTCTCTGGATGTCAGTTTCTCCACCTGCACAATAGGGGATGGTGCTAGATGGCTTAGCTTAACTCCTGGCTAAGGCATAGCTAGCTAAAGAGGAAGGGGCTGCCCAGAGCCCTCTCCCACCCTTTCTGCCCTTTGAGCTCGGGGGAGGACAGAAGCTGGAGGGGTAACTCCAAATAGTCTGGGGGGATGAGGACTACAGAGAGGATGGAGGCTGTGCAGAGAACGAGATCAGAGAACTGGTAAGACTCCTTGAGAGATGAGCTCAGGCTGGAAGAAGAGGGGAGGAGGAATAGGGGAAACAGAAACAGGAAGAGCCAACATATCTGTAGAAGCAAGGTGTCTGCAGAGGAGAGGGCAGCACCCTGCATTCCACATCAGGGACTTCATGGACTGCCTGAGCTGTGTGAAGGCCACGAGGGGCCCCCCACACCAATCTGGACCTGGCCTACCCCTCAGTGCCTGAAATCCCCCCCATTAGTGTGTCATGGCTTCAGGGTAAGGCAGAGAGCCCTGGGGAGGGGAGCAGAGTTATCAGCCAAGAGAGTAAAGAGCCAGTGAAGCAGGGAGACCCAAGATGTGGGCAACGAAAGGGAGGACTTAGATGGGTCCCTGCCCATACAGGTGACATGGAGTGAAAAGCTCAGTGATAGGCGTTCAGGGATGGGAAGAAGCTGACACACAGTCTCAGGCTGGCAGAGACCATAAACGGGCATCCCAGGCTGGGAACAGCAATGGAGTAACCACAAGCAGGATTTCTTCAGTCCCCTCCCCTTCCTCTAGCTTCTGGGTCCCTCTCCTGCCTTGCCAGGCACCTGTCGGGCCAGGCTAACTCATCTCTATTGCCACCTGGTGGGTGCTTCCAGGACTTCACCAAGGCTGGCCTTAATGCCCAAACACCACAGTGCAGGCCCCTCCTCAGGAGGCCAAATGACATAAAGGGCAGGCCTCACCCCTGAGCTCCATTCATAGTGAGATACAAGAGGGAGGAGGTGGTGAGCCCATAAGACTGGTCCCCAGGGTCAGCCTGGGATTAAGGACACCCAGGTCCTGGCCCTGGGACCCAGGCCACTGACCTCTGCAGCACACTAAACCTGCCTTAGACCCAGCTGTAACCTGAGGTAGACCCCAGCCTCTGGTTGGCCACAGGCTAGACCCTGGCCCTGACTGAGCCCTGACCTCAGTCCCTGAGAGCAAAGCCCAATTAACTCAGGTGGGTACCTCCTGGGAAGACAAGGACAAAGAGCCCCCCACCATCCCAGTGCAGACAGCCATCATCCCCTCCATGGCAGAGGCCATCACGTGGGTGACTCATGCCACTCAATGGTACAGGCTGCCAAGGAGGATGGCCAGTCTGCCAACAGAAAGGATAAGGGACAACTCTTCAGGTGTGGTGACATTGAGGTGGTCTCTGAAGACTCGGTAGGGGTCTCCAGTTCCAAGGGAACTTGACAGGTGCCAAGGACACCTGAATCCAGGTGAGCTGGCGTTGGGGGCCCTTCCCAGCGGGAACACAGTGGAAGCTTTTTAAATAAGGCGAGGGGATGAGGGCGGGTATTGGGCAGGCCACTCTGGCTGCTGAAAAGGGCCCAAGGGGCAGGCCTGGGGAAAGCTGCCAGTCTGTCATCCAAGTGAGGGAGAAGGAAAAGGGGGGTTGGAGAGGTGATGACCTGGTTTGGGACATGCTGAATGTAATGTCTGTGGGACATCTGGGGAGAAGCCCCAAAGCTGTTGGAATCAGGACCTAAAGCAACAGGGCCCAGGCAGGGGGTGGGGAGACCAGGGCAGCTCCTGTGGGAGAGGGGCGTGTGGGGACTGTGTATCCCCATGTGGCATCCCAATCTGGTGTGATGGGCAGGGATGGGGTGAGGAGTCAGGATCAGCCCCTGCATTCCCACTGCTCACCCAGGGCCTGTTTTAATGAGCATGGCCCAGCTTCCCTCCACCTCCCCCCACGTGGGAACAGGAACTGCTCTTATCTCTCCTGGGGAAGGGGGCTGGAGCCACAGCTGGCAATCATTAAACACGCTGATCAGGCCAGGGATGGCTGAGATATTAATAGCCAGGAGTTGATGGCCCTGGAGACACAGCCTCCCAGGAAGAGGGACAGTAACCTCAGCAGGCCATGGGGATAAGGAAGACAGGTCAGGAGGCCATCCTGGCAATGCCCCAGGCTCCACGCAGGACAGATGGGGTAACCAAAGTCCAGAGAAGGGAAGGGACTTGCATGGGATCCCAGTAATGTCATCAGTAGAGCCTGGCCTTGAACGCGGTTCTCCAAATCCCAGAGCCCTGACTATTCCATTACATGGATTGTCACAGGGGAGATCACTGGGGGTGCACCATGTGGAAACACAAGAAGAGCAGACAACACTGATTCTGATTTTACTTAAAATCTTGGTATTTTGTTCATTAAGTGTTTTTTGCATTAATTTTGATTTTTAAAATATTGCGTTAAATATTATTTATATTGATTACTGAATTTTTTTGCTACCGTCTATTAAAATTTGCACCCAAGGCAAATGCTTTTTTTGCCTCACCCTAGTCCCAGCCCAGCTCCCAGAGGTCCCAGCATCTCTGAGTCCCAGGATGTCGGCATAGAAGAAAATTTGGAGAGCTCTGGACTAGCCTCTATGTGACTCAGAGGGAAAGGATCCTGCCAGGGTGATGTCCGCTAGAAGTAGGCAGCTCCAGGGCTAATTCAGCAGCTCAACAGTGTCATCACAGTCCTAGGTGTTTTCTGTCTGTCCACTCTGCCATCCTCAGTATGTTGACTCTCATCCTCACACTTACTCCCTCACGATTGCAAAATGGCTGCTGCCGTCCCAAGCATCGTGCTCTCACAGAAGCCCATCCCCTGACAGGGAGGACGATTTCTCCTATATGTCTCCTTTCATCAGGTAAGATGATCTTAGAATCCCAGGACCCACCTTTTGCACACTCTCCTCAAGCCAGAAGTAGGTTATATACCCAAACCCCAGCTGCAACAGAGGCCAGATTGATTTCTATGAGGGAAGTTGATCTGCTGAGGAAGAAGGGGAGACGGCTGTTGAGTAGGTAAACAGCAGAGTCGTACTCAGTCTGCTTTGGGATGTCTTTCACAGTCTCTCCACCTGAGCCTGGTGGTAAAGGTGAGGGAGCCAAATCAGTCATGGTTCAGTGTGTGAAAGAGAAAACGCTCTAGGTGTTTCATGCAGAAAGAGACTTAATGCAGGGAATTAAATGTAGGAAGGCGTGGAGGAATGGAAGTTGGGGAGCACCTCTGTTTTTCATGGTCACACCACCAACAGCTGCCACTTTGCACATCCATTAAGCTGGTGACAAGGAAGGAGAAGGAACATAGTGTTCTGCTGCAGCAAAAAACTCATGTCTGCTAGATCCCACCCATTGGCCACCATGCTGCAGGAAGAAAGGCTCCCACCTCCCTTCTGCCTCCTGACCCTCCAGCAGTGCTTCCCTCTGGCAGAGTCTGAGTTGCGTCAGAACCTTAGCAGCAAGGGAATCTGGACAGGTAGTCTTGGGCCTTCCAGCCCCTCCAACACAGTGGAATACGGAAGGGGCTAGAGAAGAGGCCAAGTGCCAATAGACCCATATGTAGCACAGGGGTCAGGTGGCATGGTAGCCTGAGTCCCCAGAAAGAAGAGCTGGGACTAGGAAACAGAGAACAATAAAACAGGGAAGCAAGGAAAGCCCTTACAGAGATATTGAGCAGGTCACTGCAGGGCAATGGGGACTCATTTCCACTGGGACCCTCTGAGGAGCTGGCAGAACATGCCTCAATACTGTCCACCTGAGGGACAGAAAAGGGGAGCATTAACCACTGGCTCCCATCACCTATTACTCAAGGTTTGCCCTGTCAGCCCCTCACACTTTCAGGCTTGGCATGCATGAGTGTCAGTGGGGTTCCTGTGGGAGTCCCATTCCATGGCATCAGAGGAACTCCGGGGTGGAAAGTGACAGCTATGTGCTACAGCTGAGGTGAGGAGCTCTCAGCTTCTCCTGTAGGAGTCTGGCAGAGGTAGGAAAAATAGGCTATGAGGCAGAGGGCCCAATACGGGCGGCCTCCTGGGGGTAGAAGAAGAGCCTCACATGAAGATGCCCTAGGGTCTCTGCACTAGGGTCTTAATGCAGACTCACTGGCCCTGCTGCTGAAGCCTGTGGCTGGGCTACTCGTAGTCTGTTGCCCCAGGGTCAACCCCAGGTCACTAGCCCCACTGTGGCTCATTCTGGCCCCTCTGACACCTCCAGTCTCAGCTGTGCCTCCATCCAGCCTTGGGTGTGACCTGCCCTTGCCATGGCCTCTATGGCAGACTCATCTCACCATTCACCATGGCAGCTCTATGACCAGCCCACCAGTTTCAACTCAGCCACCTTTCTGCTTCCTGTGGAGCATGCAGGGATTTCGAGATCCCTTTTGGGCCTCTGGGAGCTGAGAGCAGCTTGGGGGTGCTCACTCAGACCTTCTTGCCGTTAAGTCTGTAGCTCCACCATTTTTACCCAGAAGGGCCACTTAAGGGGCCCAGGCTGCCTGGAGGGCTATCTTCCAAATGCAGAGTAGAACACACATCCCCTCTATTTTCAGCTTTCAACTTTTTCCCTCAAGAGTTCATTCCAGATAATGAGACCAGGACACGTATGTCAGACAGAGTCTTCCCCTTCTTTCCACCCTTAGCCAGCTATGGGGTGGGGTGGGCTTCCCCCCCTCCCCTCTATCCTACCCTCCTCCTTTTGGAGATGGCATCCCCCTCCTCTGCCTTTCCTCTCTCAATGGTGGAGCAGCTTCACAGGAATATAATTTCATGAGGAGGGGATGAGAATTACATCTACCTAAGCTTTTCAAAGTATTACTGTCAATATATTCATTACTGAGGACTTACCGTGTGCACAGTTCTAGACAGAGGATATAGTGGTGAACAAGGTGGAGCCCTTACCCTCATGGAGCTGACCCTCTAATGGTGGAGACAGATAATAAATGAAAAAAGTGATAGAAAAAAGCAAGCAGGAACTATGCATCCGACAAGGGATTAATATCCATAATATACAAGGAACTCAAGCCATTAAACAGTAAAAAAACCACATAACCCAATTAAGAAATGGGCAAAAGAGCTGAATAGACATTTTTCAAAGGAAGACATACAAATGGCCAACAGGTACATGAAAAGATGCTCAATATCACTAGTCATCAGGGAAATGCAAATGAAAACCACATTGAGATACCACCTCACCCCAGTTAGACTGGCTATAATCAAAAAGACAGTGAATAACAAATGATGGCAAGAGCGTGGAGAGAAGGGAACACTACTGCACTGTTGGTGGGACTGTAAATTAGTAAAACTACTATGGAAAGTGGTATGGAGGTTTCTCAAACAACTACAGATCGAACTATCATATGATCTAGCAATCCCACTTCTGGGTATATACCCAGAAGAACGGAAATTATCCTGTCGAAGGGATACCTGCACTCCCATGTTCATTGCAGCTCTGTTCACAATAGCCAAGACATGGAACCAACCTAAATGTCCATTGATGGACAATTGGATAAGGAAAATGTGGTATATATATAGCATGGAATACTACTCTGCCATAAAAAAGAATGAAATACTCCCATTTGCAACATCATGGATGAACCTGGAGAAACATGTTGAGTTTCTCCAGGTTCATCCATGATGAAAGGAAAGCACAGAGGGATAAGTACCACATGTGCTCACTCATATGTGGGAGCTAAGAGAGAACAAAGGAAGGAAAAAGACCACAGTAGTGTGTTGGACTTGCAAAGGGAGAGAACATATTTCGGGCTACAAAGTGTAGTGGGTGGGAAAGGGGGAGGGGGAGGGAGGTTTGGGGCTAATTGGGTGGGGGACATGGGGTACAAATGCTATTTGTGGTAATGGGTATGCTGCCAGTATGAATCTGGCCTTCACATCACGGGCTTGAGGGGTGATGATCAGCTTTGTATCTAGTGAATATTCATAACCAATTAAAAAAAAAAGAAAAAAGAAAAAAGCAAGCTGGATAAGGGGGTAGAGTAAGGGGGTGCTCTGTTAGTTGGGGTAGTCAGAGGCAGCTTCCCCAAGGGGCTGGCAATGGAGCAGGAGCAGGTCATTCCCCTTCCTTGATAATCAAAGGATTTTAAACCATAGACGTCAGAGCTGCGGCCCAGAGACCTTGAGGTCCAGGCCAAAACTTCCAGTCCCCTGTCTCTGCAGAAGCAGCCAGGACAGTATCTGAGGAGAGCCAGGGGGCTTGGAGCCTCTGCAGGGTCTCAGCTTCCCCAAGGCAGGGGCTCAGGGGTTCACTGCTTGCCAAGCAGTTGGGAGAGGAGGCCTGCCTGGACATGGTGAGATTTGTTTCTTGGGCCTCCACTGCTGTGGTGACTCAGCCCCACAGACTCCATCTGGGCATGGGGACCAAGAAGCTCCCCCCCACCCCCCAGCTCATTGTCCTCGGTGCCAAGTGACAGAGAACAGGCAGCTCTTGAAAAGACTAATATTTACTCTTCAAACGGGAGCTGGCACAGGCTGTTTCCTGCAACTGGCGTCTGGCTCACCCCTTGGGATGGACACAACAGGAGGCACTCCGGGAGATAGGCAAATGTCCCCTCGGACGCCAGCATTCAGGACAAGACTGTGTGTGTGAGATGGGGACAGCATGTTCCAAGGTTCCATTCGACACATTTCATCTCTGCTTGCACACCTCCATGGTAGAGAACTCACTGCCGCTCCAACCCCTGCTGGACAGCTCTGTGAGAAAGTTCATGCTAATGTTGGCCCATGTTCCTTGCCTCTGGCCCCTGGGGCCTCAGAAAATGTGCCTGAAACAAACCCCTGGGGGCATTGGTGGTCCTTGTCACCTCTACCCAACCCATCCCTGCCTGCCTCCAGCCTCATGTCCCCAGGCTCACACTCTGGGCTCTGTGGCTAGAACAGGCTATTTCTGGGGTGGAAGAACTTTGCCTTAGGGGCACCTCTGTCCCCCTGCAGCTGTGTTCCTTGTCCTTGTGACAGACCTTCAACTGAGTGCCTTGTGTGGGAAGGAGTCTCAGCCAGGAAAGTACTGGTCAGATGGCCTGAATCTGGGGAAGAGAGAGTGCCTGGTGGTCAGAGCCACTCCCACCTGCCCACTTTCCCTCTGAGGCACCCTCTTCTTTGCTCTCCCCCTTTCCTATCCCCCAGGGCTTCCAGAAGCTCTTTCTGACCAATATAACCTCTAGCCTTTGCTTCAGTTTCTCCTCTCGCCCACCAGAGCAGCCCTGGAGGCTCAAACACTGGCAGCACGTGGGGATTTGGAGCCCCTCAAAGGCCGGCTTTCTCAGCCTTGTCATGTCAGCTCTAAGGCTGGGCCCAACCAGAACAAGATCTCCTAGGTGAAATGCAGGCCCACTTCATTTTGCCAGGGCTCTCAGAACTGACTGCTGACTCTAGCAACCCTCCATTTTTTCCTTTTTTTTAATTCCTTGTTATCCATATACCTAACGTCCATGCTCTGGGCCCCTTGTGGTCAAACATTCAAATGTATTTAACATATATCTTTTTGCATATATTCTTACAAAATACTTTATCATTTTGTGTGCATATATTTCTAATCATATAAAAGTTACTTTTCACTCAGCTCTAAGTTTTGAAGATCCATCCATCTTGCAACATTCCATCTAAATCCAGTACTTCTGCCTGCTTCGTGGTGCTCTGAGGTAAGCCTGCACACTTTATCTGTCCATGATGGATACACAGGTTGCTTTCCACCAACACAAATAATGTTTCAATAAACATTTATCTTCAGACATGTCCCCTTATGGATCTGTGTAAGAACTTTCCTGGACATAGAACCAAAAGTGAAATTTCCACATCACGAGTACGTTATGTGCACACTTCATTTGGGTAGGTAAGCTGTATTAGTTTGCTAGGGCTGCCATAACAAAGTACCACAGTCTGGGTGGCTTAAACAACAGGAATTTGTTTTTCTCATGATTCTGGATGCTAAAAGTCTGAGATCAAGGTGTCTGATAGCTGTCTTCTCCTTGTGCCTTCACAGAGTCTTTCTCCTGTGCTTGTGTCCTAATCCCATTTTATAAGGACACAAGTCCTATTGGATTTGGGCCCACCTCTGTGACCTCATTTTACCTTAATTACCTCTTTAAAGGCCCTATCTCCAACTACAGTCACATTCTGAGGTCTGGGGTTAGGACATCAACATATGGATTTGGGGGGACACAATTCAGCCCCAAACAGTAGCATGGCTCTGAAGACTCGCTGTGCCTTTCTGCTCACGGACAGCCGTGCAAACATCCTGCATCCCCACCCCCTCCAACGCTTGGTGCCATCACGCTCTTCAAGTTTTGCCAAACTCATAGGCATAAGGAGATATCTTACTGTTGTTTTAATATGTATTTCTCTCTATTTTTAATGATTTTAAATCTCTTCATATGCTTATTTGCTTTTTTGGGTTTTCTCTTCTGTAAATTGTCCATTTTTCCTATTGGAATTGCCTTCTTTCTTTTCTTGCTGATATACAGGAATTGCTTCTAAATGAAGGGAGAAAAATAGAATTTAAAGATAATACAAGTATGTCCATTAGTAGCCTCCTGTTAATTTTGAAGCACCTTCCTATTAGTACCTTATTGGTTTCAAGCATTGAAAATATCTTCTACCATTCTTTTAACTTTGCCCATGAAACCCTTATTTGTATGTAATCAAAACTATCCATCATTTTGCCTTAAGGGTTGCGTCTATGGCATTTTTGTTTAAGAAGTATTTTTCCACCCCAGGCCACAGAGATATTCTTCATATTCTTCAGCAAACCCTAGATTTTGCCTTTCACATTTGATCCAGCAAAGTCTTAGAGGTGACTCAACAGAGGCAGGCAGGGCCTCCTTGCCAGGTGCACTTGGGTGTGCCCCTTCCTCTTGGAGCCTCTCCTCTGCTGGCAGTGCCCAAGGAGGCTTGGCAGCTGTCAGGCAGCACTGCTGCTACCTGGCCCCCATCAAGGGGTAGGGGCCAAGAAAAAAGAAGGCAACTCATCAGTGTGAACTTTTCACCCAATCCTCCTGGCACAGAAAGGGCACATTCATGGGCCAAGATCCCCTTTTATTCTTTGTGGGTGCTGCCAAGTAGTGGACAATCCATTGTTCCCAGCCCAGGGGATGTAGCTCTGAGTGATAATGTCACTGGCTCCCTAGGACAGGCCTCAGCTTCCCCACCTGAGCAACGAGGGGGTTGAATCAGATGATATCTGAAGGCTCTGCCAACTCCCAAATCCCAGAACCCAATAACTCAGATGTTTATTTTGGAAGGCTTTGCCTTCTTCCAAAAGATTCTGACTCAGGACAGATGGTGTAGAGAAGCTTGGAGCGTGCATTCTGTGATGAATTTAGAGGAGGGTCAGGAGAAGACGGTGCATTTGCTTCTTTTCTGGGAACTTTATCAGCTGCTACAGGAACGCCTCTACAAAAGGGTGCAGTCCCCAGGCTGGGAACCTGACGATGTGCCAGCAGCTGCGCCTCCTGGTGGCCATTCTGTGGCTGGGCTAGTCCTGAGGGGTGAAAACTTCATTACCGTCATAGTACAGACAGGAGTCCAGAATCCAGAGCCCTGAAAGTGCCTGCCCAGGAGCACACAGTGGGGCAGGGGCAGGACCTACAAAGAAGGCAAGCCTTCCGGCCCCCAGGGCAGCACTGCGACTGCTATTTTGGATGGAGATTAGTGCTAAAGACTGTTTGAGCCCTTGCACCTCTCTAGACTTCACTGGACAAGAGAACCTGGGTTTCATGTCCCACAATACCCTCTCCCATTAGGTCAGGCCCACATTAACTCAGGATTTTTCACAAGTATAAACACACACATTAATAAACACTTCGGATTTATTTTCCCACTTTTGAAGCCACCTCATTTAATTTATATATACATAGTATATAAATGTCTATACGTTCTTTACAGACATTAACACAAGTTTAGGTTTTACTACTACGTGAAAGTTTGTTAAAACCTACCCATCATTTACTCAAAATAGATTTTTGTTGTTACATGAAAACAGTAAGAAGCTTGTGTAACATCCACAGCGAGAAATTGAAATGAGTATGTGGAGTAAATGGTTTGCCCTGACTGAATCAGCCTCAATCTTTTACGCTCTTAATAGAAAAGTCCATTAAACAAAATAGAATCCTGAAGGTCAAGTCATATGAATAATTCATTAAATAGTACTTCTGAAGCCACCCCACAATCATATAAATGTAAGGGTTAAAGGTTATATGTACTGAGCACAAGTCAGAGGAACAGAATGGGTCTGATAATTCTACCCTAATTAAAGGTGCTTGTGGACAACAGCTCTGCCATCAGTACACATGGGCAGATGTTTCCATATCCAGCCATTCCCAGATTTTACTAACAAGCCCTTTTCCACAGGTCCCCTGCTGAGGAGGTTTCCCCAGCAACAGAAGTTTGACATCACTGCTCCCAGAATGGAGAATCAGAGATTTTTTTTTGAGTGGGGGATGAACACTGAGGTTTGGTACAACTAGCAGAACTGGCCTCTTTGTATCCTGGAACAGACCAAACACCAATGGTACCACAGCCTCTGTGCCTGGGAAGTGAGGGACAGGTTCATGTGGGGAAAGAGAGGCTGCTAACTTTCTGTAGTGAAAGAATGAGGCCATTTACACTACAGTATCATAAAATGCCTTTCTGAAAAGCCCAGAAGACAGGGCTGTGCTTTGCTGACTGAAGCATGCAGAAGAACCTGCGTGTACCCGCTGAACTCAAAGCCTTTCTCTGCCCGCACACGAACGATGGATTCACCCAGTATTCCCCTCCACTGCCACTTTTGATCCTCACAACAGCATGCCAGGGGAGCAGGTTGATGTTATCGCTCTTTCCCAAATGAGGAAATTGAGGCTGGATAGGCAGTGACATGCCCACAGTGACACAGGACTGAATGGAAGAGCCAAGCCAATCTCCAAGCCATTGACCAGCTGACTGGTATGCTCCCCCTGGCCCTGTCTCTCAAGGGCACATATACTCTCTCTTCCTCCACTATTATTAACATTCACAGTACACAGGCAGAGCTTTCCCAGACCTGTGCAGGATCCTATGTAAGAACATTTGGAATATGAGCAATGTCTGAGCAGGGGTTTGCTGGGCCCATCTGATCACTGTAAACACTCCCTTCCCTGCCTGTCCTCACCTGAGCTGCACTATGCAAGCAAACAGCATGTTCTCTGAGGGCCTCTGTCCTGCTGTTACAATGAGTGGTCGAGCCCTTTGGGGATGGATGAAGGTGCAGTATGCGGCCCACACATGCCAAGGGGCAGCTGCTGCAGACCCCAGCTCTGCTCCCCACCTACCTCCAGGTTCCCATGCCCCTAACAGCCACCTTGCTCTAAGCAGTGCTGAACATCAAAGTGCTACACCCCTCTGAGACCTGACTCCCAGGCCAGTGAGAGGACTAGACCTAAATGCAATCTGCTCCCTCTCTGAAGCTCCTCTACCCATCCTATCAATTATAATTAAAGGTGGCTTTTGCATCCCTCCAGCAACTCCAGTTTCAGCCTCAGTCCCCAGGCTGAAGTGTGTGGGGCAGAGGTGGAAAGAGGCAGGGGAATTGGAGAACAGTGTACCTAGAAAAGAACAGAGGATCTCAAGGTGAGGCTGATGAAAATGATTAAACGTTTTAATTTCAGCATTCTTCCCAATACCTTTTCTGTACCCCTTAAAGAACTTTAAAATGTTGTGCCCTGGTTCATGATGTATGTCAACAGAGTTCACAGATAACAGGGTGCAAGCCAAGGAACAAAACTGGGAGCCTATGGTCACATTTCCCTCTCCGCAGGCAGTGGGGCTTCTGGTCCTGAGAGGGCCTGCCACCCCAAATGTGCCCCTAGCTATCTCCACCTAGGAAAAGAAAAGCCAGGTACATTCCTCATTACGACAAGGCTGGCCTAGGGAAAATATACCAGAAACTACATGTTTCCTTCATTAGGATACTTGGGGAAGTGAAAACCCTTTGGGCTTTGGTTCCGTGGTTGGGAAACCCTAAGAGCACTGAGCCACACTGACCCTGATACAAGAGATGGGACTTAACGCACTCTGATGCTCAAGATTTTGCAGCACCTGATACCAGAAGGCACCTTTAAGGTTTTGTCTTCAACAGTATTCCACCTATTGCCAGATCTAGCCTGTGAGGTCAGGTAGGTAGCACTTAATCACTGGGAAAACAAAGGTGATAGGAGTGAGTCAGTCCATGATGGACTAAGGATAACGCCTCAGATCTGGAACCAGCTTTCTGTCATCAAGGATCACACAAGGGGCTACAAACCTCCAAGCCTGAACCAAGTCAACCCAAAGCCTGAGATTTCCCATGGATGAAATTGTCAGAACTTCTTTCCTATCTCTTCCTCTAGTGAGTTAAGGTTTCTTTTAGCTGCATTTCAGTTAAAAAATGTTTTTGTAGTCATTATTTGTACTGTTTTTCTAGTGCATCTTTTCCTTTTGTTTGCAAAAATAAATCTCAAACCCCACGTAGATATTAGCTAAGACCACGTTCACCTAAGTGTGGATGGCATTCCCACTGGTGCCTCAGTGGGCAGGAAGCAATCACCAGGAAAAACTCATCTTCAAGGACTGTTTCTTTACTGCTTCCTGAATGTGGAGCACAGGCTCAGAAACCTGAAGCATCTGGAGTACAGGGCTACAGGGCATCACCAATACCAGACAGGCTTAAAAAGAAAACAATACATTTTTAAGCTGTTCTTATCAACTTTAACAGCTTTCTTGTACTTCTAATTTAAAAGGATTTTTCTTCCCTTCCTGGCTTCCCATTCCATTTTACCACCTCTTCAGAAAGACTGAAAATTCACCTGCTGCATTTGCAGAAAATTATGCAGATGTGAAATCAATGGAGAGACAACTTTGGATTTTATATCTGAGGATGTTGCCAATATAATATCCACATCCAGATATTTTATGTTTGGCTAAAAATACAAAATTCTATTATAGGAAAATAACATTACCATTGCAACATTTTCACAACACAGTTCCCAGTCATATAAACTTGTTTTTGTTAAAATGATACCAAGGTAGCTCAATAACAATACAATAGCAGTAATAAGTGAATACAACTGAATTCCCCACAACTACATTCTCACTCTCCCCACCTACTCAGTAACTCCGGCAATGGTTTTCCACTTTTAAGAACTATCAAAATAGAATTTTTTAAATTTATCAAGGCCACATAACTCACCCAAAGTATTCCATGCACCTGTGAATGAGCTAGTCAGATTCCAGACTTCTACAAAGAACAATCCAAAAGGCAAACCGCCGAAATGGCCTCCTGAGTGGTACTAGACAACCCAGGCTGAAATTTCTGAAGACCGAAGGAATCTTATTCAGAACTGTATTTTGGAAAACTGTATTATGATCAATTTTTTGACAATGAATGTAACCTTCCAGAGCATGTGTTAATCATATCTTTATAAAGCTTTAAAAAGTTAACATCTATTTAACTGGTGTTCATGAAAAAATGAGGTCCTTGAGCTAATTAAGATTACTGGGAAAGGTGTAGAGGAGTAATTAATTTGGGAGGCCCTCTGGGAACAGGCAGACAGGGTCAAGTATTCATTATCATTAAAATGACAGGCACTCAGCTGCTATTTAAAAGGCTGATGACAGGAGCCTCTTCCAACTGGGTCTGCAAAGTGTCACTGAATCCATGTCATTCACCTACTCCAGTTTGTGAGCAATTATAAGGATATTTCCTGATATTCTCATTTCTTCTTGTGCTCAAAAGCTTATGAGCCAATAGTATTGCTTACTCAATTAATTTTAAAAGTACTCAGATATACCCTGTAAATAAATACAAAACATTTCTGTACCCACATAGCCCCACCACCATGAAAGTCTTTACATAAATTAAATAAACAGATTTCTTAACCATTTTCTTTTCAGCTTCAGTTTGTCTTCACCCTAAATGAAGTTCAATTTATATCTAAAATATATTTAAATATCCCAAAGGCATATTGAACCTAAGTTATCAAAAAATGTAAACAAAATTTATCTAGCTTATACTTATAAACCACATTTTAAAGTTTTTAATTCATGTTGTACCGGCCCTGTAAAAAACAAACAAACAAACAAAAAAAACTAACCAGTCATATTTAGACTAAAAAGCTCATTTGGATTTTAAAGTGGCTCCTTAGAGACAACTGCCAATTACTAAAATTAGTGGTATTAAATCTAGTGGCTTATCGCATCATTCAATTTAAAAGACCACGATATTTCCATTCTGATCTCCCAATAATGCTCTTTCTGAGTGAACCCCCAGATTCTACCATCCTAAGTAAACATGGTGAACTGGAGATTCCACAATTCACCACAAAGCCAAGTGACCTCATGACTTCGGCTGCACATGTTAAAAATCTTCAGTTTTTAGTTTTTCAGTCCAGTTTGGTTGAAAGGAACTTCAAGGATGGAAACTTGAGATAAGTGGAGAAGCAAGAAGGGAGATACAGATTGACCTTCAAAAGAAAACCAAAGGGTCCATTCATCACATTGTGTCATCCTTACACTCCACTATCGGACTGCTTCTCCTGAAGCTGCCTTGTCAGTATCTGATATGAAGACAGAAAAGCCACTCCTATGTGGAAGAGGATTTGCCAGAGGTTCCTCAGCCCATGCAGGTACACGTTGCCCAGGCAAATGAAGAGCAGCATTAGCATCACTTTCACAGTCCTGGCTGGGCTGTAGAACAGGTACAAATAACACTGAAATGAGACCACAAAAGGAAATCAGAGATCATAAAATGGCCACAAGATCAGATGCAAGATTTGCCTCCCACAGCTATCATAAACAACATCAGTTCACACACATTAGCTGATTAAATTGAATTCATTAAGGTGATGCTTGGACCCACTGGTTAGGCTGCTGTTAATCACTGGATGAAAGTGGAGATTTGAAGAGAAAAAGAAAGTGAAAAAGGTGTCACAGGAGAAATTGGTGCAATAGATCTGCAACATAACCAGCACCATTTTGGACAAGCCCAAGTACAAAATGGCACCATCCACCTCCTCCCCTCCCCTCTCCCGTTCTCTTTTACAAGAAGCCAGATGGTTTTGGAAAAAATGAAACTTTCGGTGTTTCCACATGTGCAGAACTCTTCATTCCCATGACCTAAACTCAATCCCCACCCTGGAATTACATCACCCAGCTCTTGGTGCCAACATACCAATATAAGCTCTACCACCCCCACACCTGGTGCTGTCCCCCATTTTCAGGGCAGCCCCGGGCTGCCTGCCACTTTGAGCACAGCCTGGCAGATTTTCTTCCTTTAATAAAGCTTGAACGGTACCCGGCATCTTGGCTCACTTTCTTTCAGGTGCATGGCACATTTGGAAGAAGTTTAAGAAATAGAGAGAAATGCCCAGGCTGTGGGCTGCAGAGAAAAAAGAGATGCTGGTAAGGGTCAGACTGCCAGGCCAGGAGACCCTATTAAGATTGACTGGCCTCCCAATGAAGTTCTCCTTCAGGGAGCCACAACAGGCAAGCCAACTGGTGAGAGAAAGCCATGCTTTTACTATTTTGATTTCTGATGAGTCACAGCACTGAGTACAGTGTTCCCTTGGGCAACCTCCTTATCTCATCTTCCAAAGCATCTCTGAGTCAAGGAAAGGTCTCACGGCAGGGAGAGTGACTGGTATTTTGTGTAGGGCTATCACACAGAAAGGGGCCATTCTTGTTCTGCAAAAGGTGGTAACAGTTTTTTGGTTTAATGTTTTTTGTTGTTTGTTTTTCAAAAAAGCACATTCTCAGAGCATGGAACAATCCAACAAAGGCTCAAGCTAGAGTGGGAGGGAGCGAGTCCCCTAATGAAGGAGCTATCAAGTAGGAATGCAGTTGAAGGAATAAAGGTAGAACTGTAAGATCCATGTAGCCTTGAGATACAGATTCTCGGAAATTGCCACTGGCTACTATGCGCAAGGTTTTGGAGACTTGTTTTCTAAAAAATGAATGCATTTTCAATTTTGGGTTGAAAATTTCCTTTTGCATAATCAGGTAATTCTTAAAAAGAAACCATTCTAAGATGTATGGGGGAAATGTCCTGAGAATAGAAATTTTAATTTAAAAACAAAGCTTAAGCATGCAGAGAGAGTACTAAAATCCTAGCCCATGTAGAGGACAAGGAAGAAGAATTACAGTCAGGTTTTTACTAGAATCAATTTTGCCTATGGGAGATTCAAAGGCTCCTTTTTATGGTACCCCTTAAGTACACAGCGTATTTGAAAATAACTCAATAATAATCAGAGCCCTCTAATTAATGTTCAAATTTTTGTTTCATTTCCTAAAAGATAGATTTGAGTCAGAAGGTATTACTATAAAGAACTAGCAATTTTTTCACCTAGTCGTTTGTTTTAAAAATCACATATACACAGATATTGCATCTGCAAAAGAATATTTCTGCACTTGGACTGTCCCAACAATAAGCATGAGGCAACATACTGACTCACACTGGTCAGGCCCAGAGCAATCCCCACTGCATCTCATCCCTCTCTTCTAAGGAATCAACTCCTGGTTTCTGTTCTGTGGCTGTCAATGGCCCTGTGGCCTTGGGCAAGTGGCTTTCCCTTTCTGAGCTCAAAGTTGTTCCTCTGTAAAATAAGAGAATTGGGCAGGATAGGCCTAAGGTTCTTCCACTAAGGTATTGTCCATAATTTGAACCAAGACCTTGGTAGAACAAAAATGGCATTTAGGAACTTGCTGATAGTTCCAACAGAATAACAAAATAAGGCCATAGGCTTAACCCACTCACCAAAATATCAATGTTTCACCCACCTGGAAAATGCAGGCTACAAAAGGAATAAGAAAAGCCAGAATGTTTCCAATTTGCTCCTGGGCAACCTAGAACAAGTATGAGGAACACAAGGAAAGGAATGTTCAGATGAAAAGGAAACACTATGATATGAAGCCCTTCATTCCTCATTCGATCTGGTATGGCTGACAGTACAAAATCCCTGGACGGGCAAGACACAAGTCCCTGTTTATGTACCCGATCGGGGGTTGACATGAAACCATTTTCAATGGCCTGGAAATACCATGCACCCTCCTGTCCCCAGGTGTCTGTGCTAAGTCCTAGACCTAGAATGAGCCCCCGACCCCTCTACCTTCAAAATTCTACTCATCTGTCAATACTGACCTTTTTCTAATTCATCTCACCCCCAAGCTCTGCCATCTCCTTAGTGCTGCCAACATACTCTGCTTTGTGAGCCCCCGAGAAAAGGACTATGTCCTAACCACCTTGTTGGCCAAGCACCTACTTTACTGTGTACAAAAATGAACAGTTGGTAAGTGTCTGGTTATGAGTAATCACAAACAATAAGAGTGGAAACCACACCAAACACTGGTCAAAGATGGGATGTGGTAACAGACAGTTACCACTCTTGTAACACAGGCCTGCTGCCATTCTCCAGACAGGTCAGTCTTCATCAGTCTCCTGAGCTTCAGCATCAGCCCTGCTTTAGACATTAGCCACCATGCGTGTGGGCGTGAGCATCATGGCTCTGTCTTTAAAAGTAATATCTGTGTATCCTAACAATGGTTTTAAATACTTTAAAATTAAAAAAGTATTTTAAAAAGAACTGAAATAGGAAGTTGCTTTGAGATGGCAGGCCAAAAAAGGAACTTCTTAGTTATATACTTCATTGACAAAGACACAGAGAAGGTGGTATCTGCATTATACACATCAGACTATGAGATAACCTTTTCCCAGGGGAAAATCAGCCTGAACCTTAAAGTCTGAGAATCAAACTTTTGTCCTGGGTGAACAATCCAGTTCCTGGAGTGACTCCTAGTGTCCCAAGGGCCATGGGGTGGTATGACGTCCTTGTAGCAAGTTGTCTATTTCTTACTAATATCCCAGAAGGCCCCTATGGCTTCTTAGGACAACAGACACAAAACAGCAACTTTCATATTTGTTCAACTTACTACAAAGAATACAATTTAAAATAAAATTTTTATTTGAATTAAAAAATTTTTAAAACCTCAATGTATAATAGCCTTACAAATAGAATGTACCCCATCAGTTTCTTTATCGTGTGTCCTTGGTTACCTGTAAAGAATGTTCTGCAAGGTGAACTCCACGAATGAGATTCAATGCGGCACACATGATGTTGAGGACAAGGGAGAGGATACCCAGGGCTGTCACTGGTTCCATTCGGAAATTAGGAGCTTCACAATTAAAAAAAAGTAAGTGTCTAGTGAAAATCATTTCTATATGAAAGAAAAATAAACAGAGACAATAACTAGACCTCCACTAATGATAGGTTCATTATGTTAAACACAGAATTACAAACATATTAATTTTAAAAGCAGCAGAAGTTAGAGGGAATAAAGGCAAGAAATGAAGGACAAAATGGATCTGGAAATCTGATGTGACTTTCTTCCAGAAAAGAGGCCCTTTTCTGGGCAAGTACAGGTTTTTCAAGGGCTTAAATTCCTTTCTATTTAAAGCAGTGGTTCTCAACCAGGGGCAATCTGCCCCCCAGTGGATATCTGTCAATGTCTAGAGACAGTTTTGGTTATCACAACTAGAGACAGGGTGCTACTGGCATCTAGTGGGTAGAGGCCGGCAATGCTTCTAAACATCCTATAATGCACAGATCAGCCCCCCAAAGAGAGAATTATCCAATACAAATATGTCAATAGGGCTTAGGGTGAGAAATCCTGATTTAAAACTATTTCTTATGCTATCAGATAGGACTGTGGCTTTATTTGTAAATTGGTTATTAGATTCAGAAAGCATTTCTATTACACACCTCAACCCTCAGCTTGTAAAATCCTCCAGTTTTCCTGACAAGGACAATACTCAGTATTATATGTGCTTCTAGAGCAATTTACAGGAAATGCAATTTTTAAAATTCTAAAATAATTGGGAAGAGGAGGGAAACATTGATTATTTAGGCTACAAGCTATTTCTAGAACTATAATTAGAACAAATGCTCATTTTCTCCTTAAAGATAACTGCTGAAATTGATTCTGGTTCATACAATTAAATGGTGTCCCAATGATTCTCTTGCTATACTTTTTAAATCATCCTTTCTTGTCCTTAAATTTCACACATGCACACGTACACACACAAATACCTAGCCACAACCCAACTTATGCCTACTGTTAGTGTGTTAAGAGTTTCCACTGAGCAATTCAAAGTCCCTGTTAGAATAGAACATGCTACCTGTAAAGATTCTAGCCTCAGGGCAACAGGGTGAATCAAACCACAGTAAAATGTCCTAGAGAGATGGGCAAGTTGACACTTTCTGGATTTGTTCCTCTTGTCTAAGTGTTTAAAAACAAAACATTATAATAAAGTTATGCCTGTATTCATATATGGCAAGGAAAAGTTTGGGGTTCAGTTACACAGTCTTCCTTCTATAAAAGTTAATTTTACTCTCAATATAAATTAGAACTTATTGACTGGCATGAGAGTCAATACAGGACTTTATTGGTTGAAACAAATTAACCAAAACACAAAGTTAAGCCAAAACCACGATTATTTTTAATATACCACTTTTAAAACCCACGCAATGAGTTTAGTATGGAACAGTTAAAAACAAAATATGTGTTACACTGCAGAGAGCTCTTTCAGAGGATTCAGCTCTTATAACATTACAGAATTATTAGAATGTAAATATCCACTTTAATTAAGTATTAGTTTATGGACTGGCTGGTTAGCTCAGTTGGTTACAGCATGGTGCTGAGAACACTAAGGTCAAATGTTTGATCTCTGTATTGGCCAGCTGCCAAAAAAAAAAAAAATTAGAAGTATTAGTTTAATTGTATATAATTATAAACAAGGAATGCAAAAAAAATCATGCTTTATTATGTGTTAAGCATTGAGTGGCTAATGGTGTTAATGCCAGACAAAGTCATGAAATACCAGGGCACTGTGATCCTGTTCATTAATGCCTCTCTCTACAAATAAGGACTCTGAAATCCACAAGGATAGAGGGAGCTCCTCAGATCTCACAGAGAGCCAGACAGTGACAGCAACAGCAGCCGCAGACCTGGCCCCTACCCAAACATTCTCATCCCCATAGCCCTCCCTCCAACAAGGAGAACAGGGATTTCTTAGTGGAGATCTGCAATATTTCACTAAGTGATAAGATGAGATAAGGACTGTCAAAAAAAATCTGTACAGTTGAATAAGTGACTGCTAGTAAAAAAGAATAAATCTCCTTTACAATATTTAAACCTGTAGACTTTACCCTCATTAAGAAAACAACCTGTCAAGTCACTCTTCAGCTCCTAAATTTCATTACATGAATAGCCTCCCCTCAGACCAACTCACTGTCGTAATCGTCAAGTTTTTCATCACAGCCACCTGGAAACAGGATCAGTTCATATCTTTCCCCAATACTTTATAGCCCCCCCCAAAACCCCACCTTTCTAGTAAAAAAAACCAACATCCATCTGAAATACATAACATCACATCATCTTCATCAACATCAGAGAACATCAGGCCACTCACCAGGCTCCAAATGCATTGGTGTGTGACCGTTCACCACCCCATTTGCCACGTCTGTGTCCTCCAGAGTGACAACCACTGGAGGCTGGATCTCAAGCTCCTCCTGAACTTTTTCCAAGCTGCTCTCCATCTGAGAGGAACTGATGTGGTTAAAATGCCACTTCATTTTCTGAATGATGCTATCTGCAAAAAGAAAACAACCTAAGTTGAGCATTTTCACCAGAATGGATGTGATAAAACATTATGTGCAAAATTAAGTTCACATTTCTAAGCAAGCTTAAGCCAGCCAGATTCTAAAGAGCATCAAGTTATATTTAAAGGTCAAATGACTACTATATATCAACACTATTCTGATTAACTTCTTCAAAGCAGAATGATTAAAATGTGATTATTTGCAGAGAAGGCAATAATGCATCACAGAACCTCAGTGATGAGGGAGTCAGGGGGAAAGGGGCTTGAATCTTAGCTCAGCCACTTCTGATAGTACACCTAAGCAATTCACAGAATATTTCTAAGCTTGAAAAATGGGGACAGTTATTCCTGACCTTACTATCTCAGGAAAAGGCTTGTTTGAAAAAAATTACAATAAATATGAATATGTTGTGCAAACTAGGATTACATATTTGGAAAGGTATTGGTTTTTATTCTTGTATTTGTTAGTATTACTCCATTACCAAATCTTAAGTTTTCAAAGTGAAGTTTCATACATATTGGCAAAGCAAAATCATGTATGATTCTAAAATCAGTTGTACTTTGACTCATTCTGCTTCCACTCAATAATGAGCAGTCAGTGCTGGGGAAGGGTCCCCTGTCAGATCAAGCACACTGCTTTAGAAGGAAAGTACATGCAGAGATGAGGGGAGAAAAGAACACAGGTCCACCCAGCTCCAAATCAACTGACAGCCAAGGGATGCTGCAGCTGTGGTCTGTCTTGGGAGAGCATGCCCTCTTCACAGGAAGAAGTGGGGCTGAGAGCAGCAGTCTGACTAAGGCCTCACAGGGAGACCGAGGGGCAGAACTCTTGGTCTATCACAGGTCTACCAGGCTGGGGACCTGCACACCACGGAGTTTCCCAGCACCTTCAGGTGGTACCAAAAGAGGGCGTTGGCCCCGTTCCTGATGGGTCAGCCAGTGGACCACATGAGGGAATGAGTGGTCCTGACCATTTGTACCAAATGCTGCCAGCCCCTTGCTCATGGACATCACAAAGACAGCAGCTGTTTACACAGAGCCCACAGAATGAATGTCTCCCAACTCTCACCTCTACTCCCTTTCTCCCAGGAGTTCAAAATGAACCACACCTGACAAAAACAGAGGACACACTATGATTATGCTGTATTCCAAAGCCCCTAAGCCTCTATAAGGTCTTTCCGGCAGAGCCTAGAAAAGAAGTATCCTCTTCCAGGGCAGCGTTTCTCAAACCTCCGTGTGAAGAACCAGTTTTTTCTTATTTCCAAACTGCTGCTGACTGATACTTTAATAAAATACAATAAAAAATGTCACAGGAATATTAATCACTATAGAATTTCTAAAACTGTTTCTACTTTCTGTACTTACCTCATGGTGGAAGAACACCCTTTTAATAGTACTGCTCTAAAGCAAGAGGTCTGCAAAAGTGCCAGACAGTAAATATTTCAGACTAGTGGGCTATATGGTCTCAACTCAACTCTGCTGTCATAGGGCAAAAGCAGCCAAAGATAACATGTAAAAGAACATGGTGTGGCTGTTTTCCACTACATTTACAAAACAGGGAGCCAGTCACAGTTTGCTGACTCCAGCTTCAAAGGGCTGTGGTGAATAACCTACATAGGTTGCACCCTTCCTCTACTCCCAGGATTTGGAGAGATGAAGAGCCAGAGTGTTAATCCTTGATGCTTCCCAGGCCACTTCAGTCACTGTGAAATCTCATGGTACCTGATACGTCTCAGTGACACATTGTATGTCCAGTAGTTTTCCTTGGTCAAAAGGAAGAACTAAACTGTCTAAGGAAAAACTAAACTGGTCAAAGCCAAAACTAAACCGTTAAGTTCTACATATACAACGCCATAGGAGAGAACAATAAATATGAAAGAGGGTTACAAACCGAACTCGAGGAAAGCGTATGGCCTGGAGGCTAGGCAAATGCACGTGGTGTCATAGGAAGCTGTGAATTCCCACCATAGGGTCTCCAGGAAGCAGAAGACCATGGCTGCTGGACACTGGTGGGAGCAGATAGCCATGCAGGCTACATTCCCTGAAGATGAAAAACTGAAACAAAAGGAAACAGACCCATGTATTCCTATTCCGCACTCAGACAAGGCCTTGCCTCAATTCTGCATTTGCTTGGCTTTAGGTGTTTGTTGTAAAAATATTGTCTCTTCAGCTAGACCTCGTCCTGAGATGTGTATTTCTTATACAGTCACATGCTGCTTAATGACGGGGATATGTTCTGATAAATGTGTCATTATGCGATTTCACCATGCGAACATCATAGAGTGTACTTACACACCCCTAGACAGTATACACCTAGACTATAAGGTATAGCCTATTGTTCCTAGGCTACAAACTGGTATAGCGTGTCACTGTACTGAATACTGTAGGCAATTGTAACACAATGGTAAGTATTTGTGAATCTAAGTATAGAAAAGGTACGGTTAAATTACAGTATTATAAACTTACAGGACCACTGACACACATGTGGTCTGTCACTGACTGAAATGTCAGTATGTGGCTCATGACTGTACTTCCCTTAAAATATCTAGCAGTATTAGTCACTGACAGTGTGTGATCACTCTTATTTACTCATGCATGAGGGATGCATGTTCCATCAGGGGGAATTAGCCTCAGATTTCTCTGCATCTCTATTGAGGAAAATGTTTTTCTTTTTTAATGTACATCAGTAGATTTTCTAATGTTAAATCATACTGGCATCCTGAAATAAATCCTTGTTGGTTGTAAGTTTCTACATATTTATATATACAGTTGACCCTTGAACAACACAGTTTCTAATTGCGCAGGTCTAATTCCAGGGATTTTTTTCAATCAACCAGGAATCTAAAATACAATATTCTTGGGATGCAGAACCTGAGTATTCAGAGGGACAATTTTTCATATACTCAGGTTCTGCAGGGTA
The DNA here is from genome assembly GCF_027409185.1 of Cynocephalus volans. Lineage (NCBI taxonomy): Eukaryota > Metazoa > Chordata > Mammalia > Dermoptera > Cynocephalidae > Cynocephalus > Cynocephalus volans. The sequence continues at coordinate 53,536,920 of NC_084470.1, forward strand.
TATGCAGATTTTGATATATGCGAGGTGGGAGCGGTGAGAGTATCCTGGAACCAATCTCCTGTGTATACTCAGGGATGACTGCACAAATACTGGCCTATAATTTTCCTTTCTTAAACTGTCTTCATCTCGTTGTGGTATTAAGGTTATTCTGGTCTCATAAAATGAATGCAGGGCTTTTCTTCTTTTCCTACTCCTCTTTGGACTGTTACACTATCATTTCAAGTTCTAGGGGGCCCTAGTTCACCTATCTGTGTCTACTGACTCCCATTCACTGTGGAATATCTCCTCTTGTGTTTTGTCATTTTTTGCTGAGAACTCATCACTGTGGGGCTCCTTTTATTTTCTCTAAGAATTCCCTGATGCCTGAGTTGTAGCACACTTCTTCCAGAGTAGTTTTGTATTTGATTTGGCCAGCTACCCCAGGCATGTCATCAGTCTGGGACCAATACAGATGTTTGAAACCTGGCTTGGGAATTAATAGACCTTGGGGATTATAAACTCAAACTCCAAATTTTCACAAGGCACAGAGCATGGTTTCAGTTTCCTAGGTAAGACTTTATTTTTCCTTCCCATCCAAAGCCAAGTAGAGAAGAGTTATCCCTGTATGGGTGGGCAGACTATTTCTCAATCATCATTTCACTGGGATTGTAGCCCGACAAGAATCTTTCCTTTATGCAAAGGTATTGTGCTGATGTCCCACTCTACATAAGCCCTCAAAGGTACTGAAACTCAAGTTCCAAGTTCACTAAGATTGATTACTCAGATGCTTTAGTGTCAGCTTACACACCACCTTGATATTCTGCTCCCCTTCATTTCTGGCACCTTGGGATTCTGTCTTTCAAGCTCAACTATATATTTAAATAATTTTTAATATATATTTTGCCACGTTTCTGGGTGTTTCTAGCAGGAAATTTCTACCATCTTTTTGTAACTGGAGTTCTCTATATAAAATGTTTTTAATTAAAAAAAAAAAGTATGACTCTCCTCTTTATGAAAGGAATCCTCCAGAAGGGCCTAAGCCTCTCTAGGATGGAGGTGTTTCTGTACCTAGAGGACCCCTGTTGTGGGTTGAATATGTCCCCCAAAAAACATACATTGAAGTCCTAACTCCCAGGACCTGTAGGTGTGACCTTTTTTGGAAATATTTTGCACATGTAATCAAGATGAGGTTGGGTCATACTAGATTAGGATGGGCCCTCATTCAGTGACTGGTATCCTTATAAGAAGAGGAAAATCTGGGTACAGAGACAGAGGAAAGAAGGCCATGTGACCACAGAGGCAGAGATTGTAATAATGCATCTATAAGCCCAAGAACACCAAGGATTCCAGCAACCACCAGAAGGTAGTAGAGGTAGGGAAGGATTCTCCCTTAGAGCCTGCAGATGAACATGGCTGTGCTGACACCTGGATTTCAGACTTCTAACCTTCAGAACTGTAAGAGGACAACTTTCTGTTATTTGAAGCCAGTTTGTGAAAATCTGTTATGGCAGCCACAGGATATTAATACCCCTAACTACAAAAATCTATAGTATTGCTCACCTGCAAGAAAAGAAAGTCTCAGTTTCCTCTGTGAAATAATGGTGAATATTTATTTTTATTTATTTTTTACATTGCTTCTCTTTTATTGCAATTTTTTTAAAAAAAATTTTATTTTGTCGATATACATTGTGGCTGATTATTGTTGCCCCTCACCAAAACCTCCCTCCCTCCTCCCTCCCCCCTCCACCAATGTCCCCTCTGTTTGCTTGTCATATCAACTTCAAGGAATTGTGGTTGTTATATCTTCTTCCCGCCACCCCCCCCCGCGGTTTTGTGTGTGTGTGTGTGTGTGTGAATTTATATATTAATTTTTAGCTCCCACCAATAAGTGAGAACATGTGGTATTTCTCTTTCTGTGCCTGACTCATTTCACTTAATATAATTCTCTCAAGGTCCATTCATGTTGTTGCAAATGGCAGTATTTCATTCGTTTTTATAGCTGAGTAGTATTCCATTGTGTAGATGTACCACATTTTCCGTATCCACTCATCCGATGATGGACATTTGGGCTGGTTCCAACTCTTGGCTATTGTAAAGAGTGCTGCGATGAACACTGGTGAACAGGTATACCTTCGACTTGATGATTTCCATTCCTCTGGGTATACTCCCAGCAGTGGGATAGCTGGGTCATATGGTAGATCTATCTGCAATTGTTTGAGGAACCTCCATACCATTTTCCATAGAGGCTGCACCATTTTGCAGTCCCACCAACAATGTATGAGAGTTCCTTTTTCTCCGCAACCTCGCCAGCATTTATCGTTCAGAGTGTTTTGGATTTTAGCCATCCTAACTGGGGTTAGATGGTATCTCAGGGTGGTTTTGATTTGCATTTCCCGGATGCTGAGTGATGTTGAGCATTTTTTCATATGTCTGTTGGCCATTTGTATATCTTCCTTAGAGAAATGCCTACTTAGCTCTTTTCCCCATTTTTTAATTGGGTTGCTTGTTTTTTTCTTGTAAAGTTGTTTGAGTTCCTTATATATTCTGGATATTAATCCGTTGTCAGATGTATATTTTGCAAATATTTTCTCCCACTCTGTTGGTTGTCTTTTAACTCTGTTAATTGTTTCTTTTGCTGTGCAGAAGCTTTTTAGTTTGATATAATCACATTTGTTTATTTTTCCTTTGGTTGCCCGTGCTTTTGGGGTCGTATTCATGAAGTCTGTGTCCAGTCCTATTTCCTGAAGTGTTTCTCCTATGTTTTCTTTAAGAAGTTTTATTGTTTCAGGGTGTATATTTAAATCCTTAATCCATTTTGAGTTGATTTTAGTATATGGTGAGAGGTATGGGTCTAGTTTCATTCTCCTGCATATGGATATCCAGTTATCCCAGCACCATTTGCTGAAGAGGCAGTCCCTTCCCCAGTGAATAGGCTTGGTGCCTTTGTCAAAGATCAGATGGCAGTAAGTGTGTGGGTTGATTTCTGGATTCTCTATTCTATTCCATTGATCAGTGTGTCTGTTTTTCTGCCAGTACCATACTGTTTTGGTTATTATAGCTTTGTAGTATAGCCTAAAGTCAGGCAGTGTTATGCCTCCAGCTTTATTTTTTTTGCTCAGCATTGCTTTGGCTATGCGTGGTCTTTTATTGTTCCATATAAATGTCTGGATAGTTTTTTCCATTGCTGAGAAAAATGTCTTTGGAATTTTGATGGGGATTGCATTGAATTTGTATATCACTTTGGGTAGTATGGACATTTTCACTATGTTGATTCTTCCAATCCAAGAGCATGGGATATCTTTCCATCTTCTTGTATCCTCTCTAATTTCTCTCAGCAGTGGTTTGTAGTTCTCATTATAGAGATTTTTCACCTCCTTGGTTAACTCAATTCCTAAGTATTTTATTTTTTTGGTGGCTATTGTAAATGGGCAGGCTTTCTTGATTTCTCTTTCTGCATGTTCACTATTGGAGAAAAGAAATGCTACTGATTTTTGTGTGTTGATTTTGTATCCTGCTACTGTGCTGAAATCATTTATCAATTCCAACAGTTTTTTTGTAGAGGTTTTAGGCTGTTCGATATATACGATCATGTCATCTGCAAACAGGGACAGTTTGACTTCATCTTTTCCAATCTGGATGCCCTTTATTTCCTTCTCTTCTCTGATTGCTCTGGCTAGTACTTCCAACACTATGTTGAATAGGAGTGGTGAGAGTGGGCATCCTTGTCTAGTTACTGTTCTTAAAGGAAAAGCTTTCAGCTTTTGCCCATTCAGGATGATATTGGCTGTGGGTTTGGCATATATGGCTTTAATTATGTTGAGATACTTTCCCTCTATACCTAACTTATAGAGGGTCTTTGTCATGAATGAGTGCTGAACTTTATCAAACGCTTTTTCAGCATCTATAGAGATGATCATATGGTCCTTGTGTTTGAGTTTATTAATATGGTGTATCACATTTATTGATTTGCGTATGTTGAACCAACCTTGCATCCCTGGGATGAATCCCACTTGATCGTGGTGAATAATTTTACGTATGTGTTGCTGTATTCTGTTTGCTAGTATTTTAGTGAGGATTTTTGCATCTATATTCATCAAGGATATCGGCCTGTAGTTTTCTTTTTTGGTTATATCTTTACCTGGTTTTGGTATCAGGATGATGTTTGCTTCATAGAATGAGTTTGGGGGCCGAGCCCGTGGCGCACTTGGTAGAGTGCTGCGCTGGGAGCGCGGCGACGCTCCCGCCGCGGGTTCGGATCCTATATAGGACTGACCCGTGCACTCACTGGCTGAGTGCCGGTCACGAAAAAACGACAAAAAAAAAAAAAAAAAAAAAAAAAGAATGAGTTTGGGAGATTTGCGTCCATTTCAATCTTTTGGAATAGTTTGTAAAGAATCGGTGTCAATTCCTCTTTGAATGTTTGGTAAAATTCTGCTGTGAATCCATCTGGTCCTGGGCTTTTCTTTGTTGGGAGCCTTCTGATAACAGCTTCAATCTCCATTATTGTTATTGGTCTGTTCAAATTTTCTACGTCTTCATGGTTCAGTTTTGAAAGCTTGTGTGTGTCCAGAAATTTATCCATTTCCTCCAGATTTTCAAATTTGTTGGCGTATAGTTGTTTATAGTAGTCTCGAATGAGTCCTTGTATTTCAGATGAATCAGTTGTAATATCGCCTTTTTCATTTCTAATTTTTGTTATCTGAGTCTTCTCTCTTCTTTTTTCTGTTAGCCATGCTAATGGTTTGTCAATTTTATTTATCTTTTCAAAAAACCAACTTTTTGATTCATTGATCTTTTGTATTGTTTTTTGGGTTTCAATTTCATTCAGTTCTGCTCTGATCTTAATGATTTCTTTCCGTCTGCTAACTTTAGGTTTGGATTGTTCTTGTTTTTCTAGTTCTTTAAGGTGAAGTGTTAGGTTGTTCACTTGCCATCTTTCCATTCTTCTGAGGTGAGCATTTAATGCAATAAATTTCCCCCTTAATACTGCTTTTGCAGTATCCCACAGGTTTTGGTATGATGTATCATTATTTTCATTAGTTTCAATAAATTTTTTGATTTCCTGCTTGATTTCTTCTTGGACCAATATGTCATTAAGTAGAATGCTGTTTAATTTCCATGTGTTTGTATAGTTTCCAGAATTTCATTTGTTATTAATTTCTAGTTTTAATCCATTGTGGTCTGAGAAAATACATGGGATAATTCCAATTTTTTTGAATTTACTGAGACTTGATTTGTGACCTAATATGTGATCTATCCTGGAGAATGATCCATGTGCTGATGAGAAGAATGAATATTCTGTGGTTGTTGGATGGAATGTTCTGTAGATATCTGCCAATTCCATTTGGTCTAGAGTATTGTTTAGATCTTGTGTTTCTCTACTGATTCTTTGCCTAGATGATCTGTCTAATATTGACAGTGGGGTGTTCAGGTCCCCTGCTATCATGGTATTAGTGTCTATTTCCTTCTTTAGGTCTAATAGAGTTTGTTTTATAAATCTGGCTGCTCCAACATTGGGTGCGTACATATTTATGATTGTTATGTCTTCTTGATGGATCAGTCCTTTTATCATTAAGTAGTGTCCCTCATTGTCTCTTTTTATGGTTTTTAGTTTAAAGTCTATTTTGTCAGATATAAGAATAGCTACTCCAGCTCGTTTTTCTTTTCTGTTTGCATGGTAAATCTTTTTCCATCCTTTCACTCTTAGTCTATGTGAATCTTTATGGGTGAGGTGGGTCTCTTGTAGGCAGCATATAGTTGGGGCCTCCTTTTTGATCCAGTCAGCCAGTCTGTGTCTTTTGATTGGGGAATTTAAGCCTTTTACATTAAGAGTTGTTATTGAAAGGTGTTGATTTATTCCTAGCATTTTATTGGTTGTTTGATTGTCTTAGGTGTCTTTTGTTCCTTGCTTTCTGATTTACTGTTTGGTTTCTGTGTTTGTTGGTTCTTTAGATTGTAGATAGCATTTTTGTTTGTTTGTTTTCTCTTCATGAATGCCATTTTTATTATACTAGTGGGTTTTGATTTTTCTTGGCTTTTTATGGCAGTGGTAGCTATTTTTCAGGAACCAAACCCAGTACTCCCTTGAGGATTTCTTGTAAGGGTGGTTGTGTGGTAGTGAACTCCCGCAGTTTTTGTTTGTCTGAGAAATATACTATTTGCCCTTCATTTCGGAAGGATAGCCTTGCAGGGTAGAGTATTCCTGGCTGGCAATCTTTGTCTTAGTATTTTGAATATATCATCCCATTCCTCTCCAGCTTTTAGGGTTTGTGATGAAAAGTCTGATGTTAGTCTGACTGGGGCTCCCTTATAGGTGATTTGACGCTTCTCTCTTGCAACTTTTAAGATTCTCTCTTTGTCTCTGAGTTTTGCCAATTTGACTATGACATGTCTTGGAGAAGGACTTTTTGGGTTGAATATGTTTGGAGATCGTTGAGCTTCCTGGATCTGAAGATCTGTGATTTTTCCTATACCTGGGAAGTTTTCTGTCACTATTTTGTTGAATATGTTTTCAATGCAATCTCCATTTTCCTCCCCTTCTGGAATACCCATGACTCGGATATTTGAGCACTTAATGTTGTCTGATATCTCTCTCAGATTTTCTTCAATGTCTTTGATTCTTTTTTCTTTCTTTTTGTCTGCTTGTGTTATTTCAAACAGCCCATCTTCAAGTTCAGAGGTTCTCTCTTCAACTTTGACAAGCCTGCTGGTTAAACTCTCCATTGTGTTTTTTATTTCGCTGAATAACTTCTTCAGTTCGGCAAGTTCTGCTATATTTTTTTTCAGGACATTGATTTCCTTGTACATTTCCTCTTTCACGTCCTGTATACTTTTCCTCTTTTCATCATGATGTTTAGCTGAGTTTTCTTGTATCTCATTCAGTTTCCTTAGAATTATCACTCGAAATTCCTTGTCAGTCATTTCAAGGGCTTCTTGTTCTATAGGGTCTAGAGTTTGAGATTTATTAACTTTTGGTGGTGTACTTTCTTGATTTTTTGTATTTCTGGTATCTTTTTTTTGATGTTTATTCATTGTGGCAGATGGTTTCACAGTCCACCGGTTTGAGACTATTGACTAACTAAGATGTTGCTGTGGTTGCCAATTTGGTATGGCTACCTCCGTGACTGCTCAGTTGGCCTCTAGTGTCTTGTGTGTGTGGTTGCCTCAGGTCTTGGGCCTCTCCGGGGAGCCACCTCTCTGGTCAGCTTGGACTCTGCTGGGCTGCTGGATCACGGGGAGGTACCGCAGGGTGTGTGGTCTCTGCTGAGCTTCCACATCCCGTGCAGGACTTCTCCCTGTTCCGTGCGCTCTGGCCCGGACTGTTGGATCATGCAGTGGCGACCCCACAGGGTGTGTGGTTTCTGTCGAGTCTCCGCCTCCGTAGCCGGACCTCTCCCCGCTCTGTGCGCACTGGGCTGGGCTGGGACGTGTCTTCTGCAACCCTCGTCTATCAGCTGGGCCTTCAAGACCCTGCTCAGCACCGCCTCGCCCAGGAAGTCTACCAGGTGTCTGCTAGGCACAGACGACTGGTTGCTCTGGGTGCCTTTGTAGCACTGTGTAGATCTTTCTCAAGACTTATCACCTTCCTCCTGGTATCACGGTTATTTGTGTACTTGTCTTATCTCCCACACCAGAGCATGAGCTCCTCGGGGGAGGAGCCCACAGCACACGGTTCACCTTTGAATCCCCCCCGCACGGACCATAATGGTGAATATTTAATTCAAAATACAAACGAGTGGAACATTTTATATTCCTTTTTCAAAAAACTACTAAGGTACTCAAGATTTAATTCTGAAGTCACAGACTTCTCTTTTCTGTGAAAAATGGCTGTTAACAGAGAAAAGGTTTCCTGTTTGCAATACAGCACAAATTAGTTCATTACAGCATGGGGAGGAAGGGACCATCAAGGAAAGCAGTTTCAGGCACTCAGAGAGAGGAATCACAAATGTGGGCAGATGCAGCTGAGCTTTTGCTCCTGAGCAGACACAGCCTCACCACAGGGTGACAGCTAGCTTTGCCTGCCATCTGGCACCCCATTCAGGACACAGCCCTTCTCGCCTGACACCACCACCTAGCCTGGTGTCGGGCCTGGATTTTTCCTTTTGTTTTTATGTTTCTGACACTGAATTCCTCTAAAAGGACCCCAACTTATCAGACCAACTAAAAATTTACTATTCAAGGAGAGCAAAAGGGACTTGATAAGTAAAGGCCTAAATTTTACATCTAGAAAACACAGATGTAAAATCTATGACAAGCCATTTTGATATTTTAAAACCTGCCTTGCCCCTGATCCTTCCACAGTGTGACTGGCCTCTTGCTCTAAGTCCTAGAATAAGAAATGGTATAACACACAAGGAGCAGACCTTGGTGCCTGATTGCCTGCATTCAAATCCTGACTCTACCACTTACTAATAGTATAACTTGAATTAAGTCATTTAACCTCAGTTTCCTCCTCTGTAAAACAGGTGTAATATTTACCTACCTCATAAGCTACATAAAGCACAGAATAGTGTCTGGCACATAAAAAGCACTCAATAATATTAGCTATTATTACTATGATTATTGTAACCATTGATTTCTACTTCCACTGGAGCATTTTTCTCAGTGTATTATATCTAGTTATATATTTCTCTTGTTCCCTCATTAAAGTTCCTTGAGAAGAGAGATCTACTATCACTCATTTTTTACTCCTCTGCTCCTGTTGCATAGTAAAAATTTAAAAATTAAAAAGAAAATTAAAAAGCAAAAACTGAAGATAAGAGCTATAAGTGAAGTCTTTTTTCTTATTTTCTTGGCTTTCTCACTCTCATCTTTTTCTTTCCCCAACATTTTAATCTAGCATCTCCTCTTTCCTCACCTTTTTTCCTCCTCTGCATTAAGTGCAGAAAACGACCAAACTAAAGGCAGGAAAATTGGTTGAACCTAGGTATCCAGATGCTCTTGGGCACTCCAATAACACAAGTCAGGAGTTGGAGCAGCAATACTTGAGGTACTGAGGAAATCCACTTCGTCCTTGATTCTGTCGTTCTAAACACATACAACCTGAGACCACCATCTGATGCCAGATCTACTTTTAACACACAGTGTGATCACCATAACATTACCTCAACATGTGGTTAAAAGTAACCCAAATTTTGCTGATGTTCTGAAAAAGTGAATGTACTTGCTTACTATATACGGAAGTCACCACCTTCTGTGGAACCTCGACCTGGGTAGTGGGCCAGCTGCAAGGCTAACGTCTTGAGCCGTCTCCTGCATTCCATAAAATCTTGGGTGTGGTAAAAGTCAGTAGAGGCTGAGAGGGGCAGTCCATCCCTCATCCGTACCACGCAGGCAAAAAAGATCATGGACATGGTCCGCAAGAGAAGTCATGAGGACACCTGAGGAAAGCAAGGTCACCTTGTTACTGAGGGCAATGATGGTGCCAGAGACACCTCACAACCCACTATAATTGCAAATGTTGCTTTTATTATTTCCCTACACTCTACTGCTATGTCACTCCAATTTTCCTCCCTGTCTCTACTTCATGTGTAATCCTCCTTTTCCTTCTCTCTAATGAATCTTTCCCTTTCCAAAATTAAGCCAACTGGGATGAGGGAAAAAGGAACAGAGAAGCAAGGAAGCAAGAGCAGAAGGGCTCAGGAGCAACAGCAGTTAACAGCAGGTAGCAGGACACAGAAGAAAACAGCCCTAAAGGGACCGTAAGCACCTGACACTGAAGCAGCAAGAACTGGGGTCCAGTGATTTCGCATTCCCTTGGTCACCCAGGGAGGCTAAGCAGCTTAGTTGCCATATCCTCATGTGCAGGGAGATGGAGGAGAGTAAAAGGATTCTAAGCACCTAACCTAATGGTGGTGGCAAGGAGAGCAGAAGGCAAAAACAGAACTGAGAAAGCATGTCCTCTTGAATTTCTGCAAATGTTTGGTACAGAGCCAGTCTTCAAAATGATGACTGAGTCCCTGCAGATGGCTAAAGGAAGTCATTTAGCAAATTACATTACAGTCAGATACTAAATATTTGGCCATGGTATATGAGCACCATTAAGAAACAAAAGGAAACAGATCTGAGCCTTCATGGAGACTTTGGCAAATTAGAAAAAGGTGCCTCTTGGGGTGGAAACAGGCCCGCACCAGTTCTAAACCCCATCTGTTAACTCGACAGAACGCCTGTACAGGGCCTAACCTGCACATCTCTAAGCAGCTGCCCTGTAACTAGGGATTAGTGGTGTGGCCATGACAGCTTTAATGGGTCTTTCCATACGTGCACACATTGTTTCACACATACTGTCTGTCAGGTCCTCTACTTGATAGGAAGCTAACAGGTGTACCAGTGGATCTTTCTTCCAAAGAGCTCCAGGGATGCAAGTTTATTTGATATCTCAATTCTTCGTCATTTTAAAAACAGCAGGCCCCAAGATGCACACTACCTTCACCTCTGTGCCTCGCACACTCTTCGCCTGTGTCTGCAATGCTACTCCTCTAATCTCCCCATATCCAAACCCAAATCAAGGACTGTCTCAATCTTCCCATTACATGAAACCTTCCCAGACTTGCCCAGGTGGAAGTACTTTCTCCCTTTTTATAATTCTTAGAGAACCTCCCTCTTTGCTCTCTATTTCACTGATTTAGCATTTCCACTACTCTAAGTGTAAGTTTTAAGAATAAAGACCATGTCTGGAATGAATGAATGAATGAGTGAATAAGTATTCCCATTGCATACCCGTAGAAACTGCAGTGATAAAAAAACAAAGAAAGGCAAAAAGAAGAACTAGCTTACCAGCCAAAAGACCCCTCACAGTCCATTTTTCCCATCTCCCCACATCTTACACTGGGGAATAAAAATGTGAAAAGCCCCAGGGAAAATATGAGGGTACTTCAAAAGTTCATGGAAAAATAGAATTAAAAGATAATATGAATCGTTCCATGAACTTTTTGAAGTACCCTCATACATCTACACAAAAGCTACTAAGTTCCCAGCACCACTGGCAGTGCCAGGCCAACTGCCATAAGTCACTGTGGGCTGTACACCAGTCGCTTGGCTAATGCTGAGACCTTTAGCACCAGAAAGGGAATCTGGGGACAGGTACACCGAGGTAACTGCACTATCTTCTATACTTTCATGAATGTTTAAAATATTCAATTGAAAAACACTTTTGAAAGAGTTATAGGGCACAAAGCTCTGATAGAGATAAGGGGAGACTACACAATCAATTTGAGACTAGGGAGTAGGGTCTAAACAGCAACTCCAACAAGAACCTTAAACCAAGATATAAAGATACTGCAGTAAAAAAAAGACAATGAATCAATAAGATACCAAGTGAGTCAGAGACAGGACAGAAACACCCCAAAGCAAACTAAGAAAGGTACTTTTTAGGGGTCTGAGTAAATTGAATACTCTTCTAAAGAAAAAGTATGCATTGATTCCAGCTGTCACTCCTAAAACACTCTCTCTAGTACTGTCTTTATGAAGCACCTACTATAGGCCAGGTATTATATTAAATCAATACAAAGAAAAATGACATTTCCAAGTGACAGTAATCATAAGAACCAGTTCTACCACTCTCTAAAGGACCTAAAAATTCCTTCCAGGCTCTCCACTTCATTCATCTTACCCTTTGGTGATCAAACCTGCTTGTCCTCAAACATTAGCTTTCAAGATAAATAAAAATTCTTGTTTTTCAATTCTATTAAGTTACTAGTACTGCAAACTAGTGAAACTTTAATCCATTTTAAAAAATCTTTAAAAATATTTGCAATGCTTAAATGAAGGTGACACTGTGACTGTGTTTATATGTATGTGTGAGTTCGTGTGAATGTACAGGATGGCAGCTGCCTGAGGGGTTGAGGGATTTTACAAGCTGCTATGGAGAGCCTAAGAATGAGACAACACCCTTAACATTTTTTCCCTTTGTGAAAACATACTTTGTATTCCAAAAGATGAAAAAAAATTCATACTAAAAAGGGAGGGGTTTATCTTTATGGAGATTTGATGTTTTTGAATTCAGGTTATGAGCTAATATGTGAGAACCTGTACTTGAATAAGAGATATGACCACTGCTCAAAAAAGAATGAAATTCTGCTTCTGGAAAAAATAGAGTAGAAGTATTTTTCCCTACTCCTCCCACTAAATACAAATAAAAACCCTAGACATTATATATAAAATAAGTATAAGATGATTTTGAAAGGTGGAGAGAAGAAGGTAGACAGGCTAGAGATCTTGGGATCTAAAGAATGACATAGGTGGGTTTTCTTTTCACCTCATATATCCCAGATTTGGTACCGGAGAAGCTAGCAACCCACAAATGCCAATGGGCACAGACCCCCCAAAAAGCCAGAACAACAAACCTGCTCTCTCTAGTCAAATAACTAGAAAAGGTAAAGTCTAGCAAAACAGAAAATTTTAGATAAAACCACTCTACTCCAGCCAAACATGATAGAATATACCGCAGCCACAACACGTCCACCAGCAAAGGCTGAATGAAGAGCCTAGACTTCCACTCCTGTCCTGTGGTAATAAGGTACCTTATCCTCCACCTCCCACTCTGCTGGGGTAGTGTCAAAGAAGGCCAAGTAGGGAGCCACGGGGATTGCAGTGATGTCAACAAAGGCCAGCTAAAACAGAAGATTTAAATAAGATCCACGTCTTATAACATAATACCCAGAATGTCCACACATAATAGCCAAACATAAGAAAACTAAAGATAAAGAAAAAACCATGAAAGCAGCCAGAGAAAAACAGTATCTTACCTACAGGAGGAAAACAATTCAAATGACAGCAAGTTTCTCATAAAAACTATGAAGGCCGGGCAGAGCCCGTGGCGCACTCGGGAGAGTGCGGCGCTGGGAGCGCAGCGACGCTCCCGCCAGGGGTTCGGATCCTATACAGGAATGGCCGGTGCACTCACTGGCTGAGTGCCAGTCACGAAAAAGACACACACACACACACACACACACACACAAAAAAAAAAAACTATGAAGGCCACCAGGAGGTAACACACTTTTCAAGTGCTAAAAAAACTACTAACTCAGAAGTCTGTATTCAGCAAAAATATACTTCAAGAATGAAGGGAAAATCAAAGCATACTTAAATGAAGCAACACTAAAAGAAACTGTGGCTAGCACATCTGCTCTACAAGAATGGCTAAAAGAAATTCTCTAGACAGAAAAGAAATGATAAAAGAAATCTTGGAATATAAGGAAGGAAAACAATAGAAATAATAGAAACATGGTAAAATATAATAGACTATTTTTCTCATGAGTTTTCTAAATTACTTTTGATGATTGAAGCAATAATTATAACATGTCTGATGTGGTTCTCAATGCATGTAAAGGAAATATTTAAGACAATTATAAATGGAGGAGGGTACAAAGATGTAAAAGTACGTAAAATTTTTACATTTCACTTGAAATAGTAAAATGTTGACAACAGGAGACTGTTATAAGTCATGTGTGTGTGTGTATATATATATAAAAGTCATGTGTGTATAAATATGTATACATGTATACACACACAATCACTGAAAAAGCTATACAAAAACATACACTCAAAAACACTATAGATTTAAAAAATGGAATTCTAAAATCAAAACAAAAAACCAAAAAAGATAAAAAATGGAATTCTAAAAGGTGTCCAAATTACCCTCAGGAAGGCAGGAAAAAGAAAACAGAGAAATATAAAAACAGAACAAACAGAAAATAAAAAATAAAAGGGCAGATATGTCTTTATGTTTTTTTATTTATTTAATTTATTTAAATTTTTTAAAAAGATGACCGGTAAGGGGATCTCAACCTTAGCTTGGTGTTGTCAGCACCATGCTCAGCCAGTGAGCCAACTGGCCATCCCTATATAGGATCTGAACCCATGGCCTTGGTGTTATCAGTACCACACTCTCCCAAGTGAGCCATGGGCTGGCCCTAGGGCAGACATGTCTTTATATATTAGTAATTATATTAAATACAAATGGTCTAAATGTACAATTAAAGACAGATTAACAGAGTGGATAAAAGACAATTCAATTATATAATGTCCACACGAAATTCACTTTGACTATAACAATATAGGTAGGTTGAAAGTAAATGGATGAAAAAAATATAGCATGCAAACATTAATCAAAACAAAGCAAGAGTTGGGCTGGCTGATTAGCTCACTTGGGAGAGTGCGGTGCTTGTAAAACCAAGGTCAAGGGTCTAGAGCTCCTTACCAGCCAGCCACCAAAAAGAGAAAGAAAGAAAAAGAAAGGAAGAAAGGAAAGAAGAAGGAAAAAAGGAAAGAAAGAATTATGCTAATATCAAATAAAATACTCTTCAGAGCAAAGAAAATTTCCAGGGACAGAGAAGGATACTACATAATGATAAAAGAATAAATCCACAAAGAAGACATAATAATCCTAAATGTGTATGCATCAAACAACACAGATGGAAATGTGAAGCAAAAACTGATAAAGTGAAAGCAGAAACAGACAAATCCACAGTTATAGTTGGAGACTTCAACACTCCTCCATCAAAAATTGATAGAACTAAACAGAAAATCAGCAAACATATAGAAAATTCAACACTGTCAACTAAAGAATATAATCAACATTTAGAAAATACTCCACCCCAAAACAGCAGAATTCCTTCCAAGCACTTGTAAAACATATAACAAGACAGACTATATCGTGGGCTATAAAACAAAACTCAACAAATTAAGAAGAATTCAGTATTTGTTCTGTGACCACATGTAATCAAACTAGAAATTAACAAAAGAAAGGTAATAAAAACCCCCAAACACTTGAAAATTAAATATACACTTTAAAATAATCCATGGGTCAATAAGGAAGCCTCAAGGAAATAAAAAAATACATTGAACTGGATGAAAATATAACATATCAAAATTGTGGCGCACAACTGAAGCAGTACTGATGAAAATTTACAGCACAAAATGCTTACAGAGAAAAGGAGAACAACCTCAAAACAATAATTTAAGCTCACACATCAAGAAATTAGAAAAAGAAGAATAAAATAAACCCAAAGCAGGCAAAAGGAAGGAAATAATAGAGCAGAAGTTAATGAAATTGAAAACAGAAAAACAATAGAGAAAATCAAAGAGAAAAAAAGCTGGTCCTTTGAAAATATCAATAAAATTGACAAACCTCTACCAAAACTGACAGAGAAAAAAATTAGAAAAGACACAAATTACCAATGTCAGGAATAAAACAGAAGATATCACTACAGACACTAAAGATATCAAAAGAATAAAAGGGGAATACTACTAGGAACTCTACACACATAAATCTGACCATTTAAAAAAAATTTTAACATTTACTTGTACATTTTTGTGGGGTACAATGTATTATTTTAATACATGCATATAATACCCAATGATTCACTTAGGGTAGATAGCATAGTTTTGTACCCATTATCTACCACTCTTCCTCCCCTTCACCCCCTTTCTCTCCCAGCCTCTGGTAACCATTATTCTACTCTCTACTCCTATGAGAACCACTTTTTAAAAATTTTAAATTCCATATATGAATGAAATCATGTGGTATATGTCTTTCTGCACTTGACTTACTTCACTTAACATGATCGTTTCTGGTTCTGCCCATGCTGCTGCAAATGATAGGATATCAATTCTTTTTATAGCTGAATAGTATTCAATTGTGCATAATTATATCATAGTTTTGTTATCCACTCATCTGATGATGGACATTTAGGTTGATTACACCTCTTGACTATCATGAATAGGGTTGCAATGAACATGGGCATGCAGGTGTCTTTCTGATGTATTTATTTCATTTCCTTTGGGCCTATACCCAGTAGTGGGATAGCTAAGTTGTAAGATAGATCTATTTTTAGTTCTCTGAGGAACCCCCATACTGTTTCCCACAATGGCTGTAGCAATTTACATTCCCACCAACAATGCATCAATTTATATTTCCCTTTTCTCTGCATCCTCTCCAGCATTTGTTATTTTCTGTTTTGCTGATAGTAGCCATTCTAACTGGGGTGAGATGATATCACATTGTGGTTTTAATTTGCATTTCCCTGATGACTACTGATGTTGAGCATTTTTTCCTGTGCTCATTGGCCATTTGTATATCTTCTTTTGACAGATGTCTGCTCAGGTCCTTTGCCCATTTTTAAATTAGGTTATTTGTTTTGTGCTGTTGGGTAGTTTGAGTTCCTTACACATTCTGGACATTAGCCCCTTGTCTGATGTGTGGTTTGCAAACACTTTCTCCTATTCTGTAGATTGTCTCTTTACTTTGTTGATAGTGTCCCTTGCTGTGCAGAAGCTTTTTAGTTGATATAGTCCCATTTGTGTATTTTTGCTTTAGTTAAGCAAACTACCACAGTTCACACAATATTAAATAGTTTTTAAAAACCTACAATTAAACTTCCTATTAAAAATTTTAAATTTACAATTTAAAAACTCCTGTGAAGGAAATCTCCAGGCTCGTATAGTTTCATTGGAGAATTCTACCACGCTTTAAAGAAAGAATGAACACCAATTCTGCACACATCTCTTCCAAAAAATAGAAGAGTGAACAATTCCAAAATGATTTTATGAATCTAATATTATCCTGATACCAAAACCAAGAAAATAGAAAAAGAAGAAAACTATAAACTCATATATATCATTAACTTACATGCAAAAATCCTTAACAAAATAATAACAAATAGAATTCAGCAATATAATAAAAAAAATTAGACACAAGGATCAAGCGAAATTTATTTCAGCTTACAAAGTTGGCTTAATATCCTAAAATCAATCAATATAACCCATCATATCAACAGGCTAAAAAGGAAAGTTACATAATCCTATCAACTGATGCAGAAAAGGCATTTGACAAAATTCAATACCCGTTCATAATAAAAACTCTCAGGAAAATAGGAATAGACGGTAGGGCTGGTGGTTAGCTCAGCTGGTTAGAGCACAGTGTTATAACACCAAGGTCAAGGGTTCAGATTCCCATACTGGCCAGCTACCAAAAAAAAAAAAAAAAAAGGAGTAGAGGGGAACTTCCTCAACTTCATTAAGAGCATCTACAAAAAGCCTACAGCTAACATCATAATTAATGTTGCAAGACTGAATGCTTTACCTCTAAAATGAGGAATAAGGCAAGGATGTCCACTCTCACCACTGCTATTCAACACAGTACTGGAAGTTCTACGCAGTGCAATAAGGCAACAAACAGAAATAAAAAGGCATATAGATTGGACAAGAAGAAATAAAACTGGTCCGGGTCAGCGGTGGCTCACTCGGGAGAGTGTGGTGCTGATAACACCAAGGCCATGGGTTCAGATCCCTATACAGGGATGGCCGGTTAGCTCACTTGTGAGAGCATGGTGCTGACAACCCCAAGTCAAGGGTTAAGATCCCCTTACTGGTCATCTTTTTTTTTTTTTTTTTGTCTTTTTTGTGACCGGCTGGACTGCGCTCAGCCAGTGAGCCAGTGAGCACACCGGCCATTCCTATATAGGATCCAAAACTGCGGCGGGAGCGCTGCTGCACTCCCAGCGCCGCACTCTCCCGAGTGCACCACGGGGTCGGCCCCTTACTGGTCATCTTTAAAAAAAAAAAAAAAAAATAGAAATAAAACTGGTCCTATTTGTGGACAATATAATTGTCTGTGTGGAAAAAAATCCCTAGGAGCCTACCAAAAAAACCCCTCCTAGAACTAATAACTGAGTTCAACAAGGCCAAAGAATGCAAGATCATCATACAAAAATCAATCATGTGTGGAGTATACTTACATTTATAAAGGAAATATATTTCACAGGGCCCATTTTGCAAAGCCCTGCATTTTCAGGTTTAGCCTAACTTCTTAAAGGTACATATAGAAATGTTAACCTTGCAAAAGACAGGAAACTTTCCCCAGGCTAAAAGTCTCTGTTGTAAGATAAAGAATTGTAACACAGCAAGGTTGCTGGCTCAAGGATAGACAAGTTACTTGATTGATATGTAAAGATACTGGGAAATTGCTGTAGGGAAAAACAGTGTTTGCTAAGATCAAGCTTTTGTTGGTGGATCAACTTAACCTTTTGCAAATTGCATTATGGAATGTCACTTTGCTTGTTAGCAGCATCTACTGTTAAACTATTACCCCACCTATGTTCTTTTTCTGTAACGTCCTGGTCTGGAAAACAAACGTGGGGCGAGAACCCCAATTCATGGTTAATTTCCCAAGGAAGGAAAGCCTCACTCTTGAGGGTTCTGGAAGATTAACCCCTTCAGGGTCTCTCACTGCTCAGAAGAGATGGGCTTTGAGTAATCCTTTTTGTGGCTCCATCACCCAGGGGAAGAGGGGTGACAAATCAGTGGGAGATAAAGCAACAGTCATATTTAAATATACTAGCAATGAACACATGGAAACCAAAACTAAAATATATAATTTCATTTACAATCACTCCAAAAAACAATCTCAAGAAAGATATAATTTTTTAAATGAAATACTTAAATGAGGTATAAATCTAACAAAACAGGCATAGGACTTGTATGCTTGAAAACTATAAAATACTGCTGAAGGAAATCAAAGTCCTAAATAAACGGGGCGATATATCATGATTATGGACTGGAAGATTCAACACAGAAAAATGTCAGTTCTCCACCAGACTGATATACAGGTTTAATGCAATTCCTATAAAAACATCAAGGCTGGCTAGCTAGCTCACTTGGGAGAGCATGGTACTAATAACACCAAGGTCAAGGGTTTGGATGCTGGTACTGGCCAGCTGACCATAAAAAAAAAAAAAAAAAAATCAGCAAGATAGTTTATAGATATAGAGAAGATTATTCTAAAATGTACATGGAAAGGCAAAGAAACTAAAATACATAAAGCAATTTTGAAAAAGAATAAAGTGTGAGAATAAATCCTATTCTATTTTAGAACTTATTATATAGATACAGTAATCAAGATCATGTGGAACTGTCAAAGGAACAGACATAGATCAATGGAACAGAATATGGAGAATCCCAAAATACACCTACACAAGCACATCCAACTGGTTTTGGACAAAGTGCAGAAACAACTCAATGCAGGAAGGATAGCCTTTTCAACAAACGGTGCTGGAGCACACACACACAAAATCTTGACCTAGACCTCGCACCTTACATAATAATTAACTCAAAATGTATCGGCCCCATGCACAAGGAGGTGCATCCCCCAAACTTCGAGGGTGGGGCGAGGAGGGAACACCCATGGGCGAGGATTCGGTGGCGCCAACCACGGAGGCTACAAGGATGTCGGCGCCGGGTATGGAAGTTACGGTTACGGAGGCAACTGGGTGACAGCAGGCAGCAGTCAGCTCTGCACAACGGAGGACATTCTGGGAATGCCAGTGGTGGCGGTGGGGGCGGTAGTGGCTCCTCAGGCTATGGTTCCTCCTATCAAGGTGACAACTACAACTCCGCGGTGCCACCAACACACGCCAGGAAGCAGCAGCCACGCAGGGGCCAGCAGAAGCCCTCCTAGGACTCGGGCTATACCACTCCCACCAAGGCCACCAGCAATCGCACAACCAAAGCCAGCACAGCAATCGCGGCCCCCACAGGGTGAGCGAAAGGCTATAATCATGGACAAGGCACCTGCTCCTCCACTCCAACCCCTACAGCTCCTCGGGGGCGGGGACGGGGGCGGCTCCAGCTCCAACTACCATAAAACAAAGATTCGACTGCAATAGCGGAGGCCACAGCAGCAGGAACAGGCGGGTCGTCCTACAGCCTAGCGTCACGTAGGGCGACAGCAAGAGATTCTGGGGGCGGCTCCTCATACCAAGGCAAACAAGGAGGCTACTCATCACAGTTCAACTACAACTCCGGTCTGGCCAGAATGACAGCAGCCCTCCAGCTCCTACCCGGTCCTCACTGGGTGGCTATGTAGAAACGGAGACCACAGCATCAACTACCAGCACAGATAAAACCCCCTGGGGGATGAAGACTCCTACCTCCTGCACTTACTCCTCCCCACCGGAAGATTCAGTTTTACACACCAGTTAACAAGTCAGCGGTCCCTCCAGGCACCTCCCTCACCTCCCTCCTGGCCCACGTGGCCGTGTTGTGAGGTGCAGGAAGTCACTCCATGACCAGTCCTGTAACCCATATTTAGCAGTGTTTGAGACTCCATGTATTCAATGTTTTATTAATTTTCAATGCTTTGTTAGTTGTCATTACAACTTCGCCTGACTAGAGTTTTTGAATTCTTGCAGTTCAGTGTCCCTCTGTCTATTTACAATTGCTGTTAGTGTTAAACACAGTTTGTCTTTAAATAGTTATGGGAGGGATACGTCATCTGTTCATGCTTTTGAGAAGCGAGTTAAACGAACTTTCTGTATCTTAATGCTTTAGTGTTTGTTTTATAAGTGAAGATTTTGTTTCAAAAACCAGGGGTAAAGAGTGGGGTTTTCTTTATATGTCCGCGTCATTCAGAAAGTACATCTGAATTAAGCTGAATGTAGACAAATAAAGAAAAAGAAAACTGAAAAAAAAAAAAAAGTATCATGGATTTACATGTAAAAAGTAAAACTATAAAACTGGAAGAAAACATAGAAAAAATCTTCAGGACCTATAGCTTGGTAAAGGGTTCTTAGACATGACACCAAAAGCATATGCCATAAAGAAAATTCAGTAAACTGGACTACATCAAAATTGAAAACTTTTTCTCTGCAAAAGCCCATGTGAAGAGATGGTGGGGAGGAGAGGAACGGGTGTAAGAAGGGATAGCAAAAGGGAGACCTTTGTGGTGATAGAATAATTCTGTATCTTGATTGTGGTGGTACCACATACCATAAAATGGCATAGTACTGTATACACTCTTTATACTAGTGTCAATTTCCTGGAGTTGATATTGTACTACAGTTATGTAAGATGTAACCAATAGGGGAAACCAGGTGAAGGGTACATGAGACCTATTTGTACTATCTACGCAACTTCCTGTGACTAAATTATCTTAAAAGAAAAACTGAAAAAAAAAAAAATTACCTTACAGTCTTCATGTACAACTTACTTAAATTATGCTCATATTTCTTTTTTATGTTTAAATGTCATTTAAAAATATCTCCTCCAGTAGAACAATAATCTTGTCTGCTAATTAACTGTAGTTCTGATGATTTATGTATGAATGCTGAAGGGCATGTTTTATAGTGAACAGCTCTGTAACTAAATGACATTTCCAAACTGGTAGGTACTATAATCTTAGGGCTCATTAAAATAAAGCTGCTCAAAGAGACTAGCATTCAATTTAAAACAGGAAAGCAGTGGTATGAATATGGAAAATTATGCCACAATTACAGAAAAAAATACCATCAACTCCATGAGAATAAAAGTAGGCTCAGAGTGCTCACCCAGAGATACACTGGTCTTTCAAGTGTTACCAGCTCCTTCTACAGGTCAGTGGACCTTTTAAACTAGCATCATGCCTGGCACATATTAGGAAGCACTCAATAGAAACTGCTAGGCAAATGAATGAATGATCTAAGGGCTGCCTTATTTTTGTTCACTGAAACAAGAAATGTAGGTTTGCAGATCCCTTGCCATAATTCTGATCTATATTTTGAACACTCTTCCACAACAAATCTCTACTTAGAAAAAGAGAAAGGTTCACATAGGTGAAATTTTTTAAAGGAGAAAGTGAAGTAGTAATCAAATACACAACATCCATGTTACTAGGTTTTATACAAATATATTTTAATCTGCCTCCCCCATTTCCTAAATCCTCTTCCTAGCTCATGTCATAGACCATCCCTATTCTACCAGCAAAGACTTTCTGTCTATGCTGGAGGCCACCCTTATTTCCATGGTTTTTTCCCCCCTTTTCAACCATCACCCTCCTCCATACCCTACCACATGCACGGGGCAGGGGAGACAGACAGACAAAAAAACAGGCCTTGCCAAATAAAAATTTAAACAAGCAAATTTCATTGGGCACACAAACATTCAAACACAAGTGTTCACCATAAGGCATATAGCCCACTCCTCAAATACACAACTGAGTTGCGTCACCCCTACTGGATTCAGCTTTAGCCATAGGACTTGAAAACTGGTTACCAAATTTGGAGATCTTACAGGCTCTGAGTTGCTTGGGGAGGGGGTGAGAAGGAAGGTAGAGATCAACTTTGTCAGTCGTTATGAGCTGAGAGGACTAGGGAACTGAACTTAATAGGAACTAATATTACATGCCAGGCACAGTGCTAGGAACTTTTATGTTAATAATGTTATTAAACGCTCATAACTTTCTATGAGGTAGGCACAATCTACACTGGACAGGTGAGAAAACTGCAGATCCAAGGCTCAAAAGGTACAGCCAGGACTCAGACCCAAACTTCCTTACTTGCAGTATTTGAAAGCTTATGATCTTTCTGCCACATCCTGCTTCTAAACACTATTGCACCTATTTAATTCTATTTAGCAACGTTAAACCACTTCCAATTGTTTCCCTTTTCACTTTAACTAGAATTAGCTTTACCAGGATCAACTCTTCCCTTTGTAAAATTTAATGGTTTACCCTATCCATTGGTTCTGAGCTGTACTTTTTTTCTGACCATGTCACAGATCTCACCAATTACTTTCCCCCACCGAGAATATTCTTTCGTGGCTTTAATTTCTACAAATCTAATAATTCCCCCGAGTGCTTCATCCTTCTGGCTGTAAGAGGTGTAAGTGTGAACCTGTAATGGACAGAACACCTGTAATAGAATATCCTACAACCAATGGTCGGAAAAGGTGATCTAGTGTACCCAGTATCTGGTAAACCAAGTCTTATAATATCTTACAATAAGGGAAGTTTGCTATTAAAATTAAACAATACTCTGACGTGACCTTCGTGGGTAAAGGAAACAATCTTCCTCTCTTATCTTGGGCACTCCCCGTCTCTAGCCACCGGGGGCAGCTCAGCTGTCAGTCGAGGGTTACTGCAGGCGCGCGCCTTGGGTCGTCCCGGGGTCTGGGGAGCAGACGGCAGGATAAAGGGGACAGAGGACTCCGGGAAGCCCCACGAAGCCTCAAGGGTCTAGGCCCGGCCAGAGGGCGGGGCGGGCTCGGGGCCGCCTCCACCTCCGCGCCCGCCCTCCGCCACACCCGACCCCTCCTGCTGTCGGCTAAGGGGGCGCTGCACCCGCCACCGCTGGCCAGCCCTCACCTCGCCCCAACGGCGGCCTTCGGGAGTTGGCACCCGCCAGCCGCTTCGCCAGCCGCCCTGCCGCGCCTCCCGCCGCCTCCGAGGCAACCTCAGCCAACCCGACAGATCCGTCTCTGGTCACCAGAAGCCCGAGCGCAGGTAGGCGATGATGCGCGTGCGCGAGCCTTGAGACCGCATTCGCTGCTGCTTAGCAACCCCTGCAATCCAACCAATCCTGGCGCGCCTCCACAGCCCGGTCCCGGCCAGGTCGTGAATGAAGTAGTTCTTAAAGGGTCGCGACCCAAATGCAGAGGGGGCGTGACTGGGCCGCTAGCGCGCGTCGCAACTTTCTTCCACCGCCGGGCTCTCACTTCGCGGGTTTGAGGCCCAAGCCTGTAATTCTTATGTCCGGAGTTGCGAGGAGGCTTTGTGGACTAAGCTCGATTCCTGCCGAGGTAGCGGACAGGGTTGACTTCTGGAGGAGGGAAGGCTCCGCGTAATGGAGCGACACCCCCGGGGCGTGGGTTCCGCGGTCCGCGCGGTAGGGAGGGAGGCCTGAGATAGGCAAACCAAAGAGCACTGCCTACTGCCTGGATGGGGTGCCAAAGTCCGACCCTAGAGGGACGCGCCCCAGGCTGGGGACAGAGGCACCCCACAAATGGATGGCCAGCAGGAGAGAGACTGGGTAACAGAATTCGTCCATTTATTCTTTCAACGAGTATTGAGCACCTCCTGTGTGCCAGGAACTGTGGACACAGCGAGGAACTCCAAACACTAAAACTAAGCTAAGAGAGGAGAGCAGAGTGAAAGCCCCCATCAAACAATTGAACACTGTGTAAATACAAACTGCTTCTGAGAGGAGCAGAGTTGTTAAGAGAATTTAAAGGAGCTTCTAAGCTCCACAAGCCTGGACTTGTGGGTCTTAGGAGGCTTCCCTGAGAACGTGACACTGGCTGAGTAGCAGGTGACTAAGCAAAGGCGAGAGAGGAAGTGTGTTTCAGATGGAGGGATCATGGTATAAAGAACTCTGTGTGGAAGTCAGCAGGGCTCCTATGAGGGAGGAAAAGAAACCCAGAGAGGGAAAAATGGTGAGTTAGTGTTTAATGGGTACAGAATTTCAGTGGGAGAAGATGAAAAAGTTCTGGAAATAGATGGTGGTGATTGGCGTGGTCCACGCCATGGCAGAGTCCTGAAAGGAATAGCTTGGGCTGCCCTCTCCGAGTTGGCAAGGCCGCCGGAGGGAGAGCTGCTGGCAGGACTGCGGCTACGAGCACTTGCTAGGATCTCTGCCTTGGCATAGTGGTACTGCTTTTACTCTCTCTTTTGATGTTTTGGTCAGCGTGGCAGTTTCCTGAGTTTCCAAAAGATGCAGAAAATGACACACAAACAGTTGTCATAAAATTAGATAGTCCCACCAAAGATCTGGGAGGATTGAACAATTCCAAATTGTCCCTTTTGAGTCAATTAATTATGCCAACAGATGTTTCAAAAACATTGGTCACGATTAATCATGAACAATTGCCTTTATCAGAGAAATTAATAAATAAAAGAAGTCTCCATTCTCTTCCCACCATCTGGGTAGATGGTTACAAGGGATATAAAATGGGGAAAGGAAAATTTTGGTATCCCCCTAGGAGACGTCCAAAATATGATCTAAGTTGGCAAACATCATTTACTGGAGATTGTATTAATGGCAAGAGAATGGTTGGCATTAATGAGAAATTATATGATTGGGACAAATTAAGTATATGGGAACGAAACTGTAGAACCCCCTTTACTTGGTGTAGTCCAGTTTTAATAAATCATTAAAAATCAGGTATTGGGATAAAAATATATTCTGTAAAATTATTAAACCTGCAAAATTAGATCTTAAAAGAATAAGAGAGTACACCTAGTTTTGTGAGGGATGGTGCTGTGCACAAGGACACTTTAACATTTAGTTCAAGATTACAGGGCCACAGCCAATGCATATCCTTAAAATGTGCATGATAATGCTACTCAAATATCCACTGTTCTTTTTCCATATGAACAGTAGGTTCATTTACATTTAAGACAAAATAGCTGCCACCCTGTTAATAGGGTGGATATTAACCACAGCTTGCTAACAGAAAAAGGTCACAAGATAACTTCAAGACAATGAAGGGATGGTTCGGATCTTATAACCTGATTCCAGGAAAAAGAAGCACGAGTTGATCACCTGAGACATGAGTTGATCACCTGAGACATGCTGACGAAAGGAAAGGACTGGCTGACCTCTAAAAAAGTTTCCTCCCTGCTTTTTGGACTATTGATTTAAGCTTGCTGATACAATAAAAACAGGACCCAAAACCCCCTGCAGAGAAAAATCTAAATAAAAGGCATTGTCTCATGCTCTACTGGGCTCCAGCTGCAACACGCGGACAGCCTGCAGAGAGAGAACGTGCATGTTGATGCATTGAGGTCTCTGTCTGTGTTTGTTATTTTCGCTGACCCTCCCTCTCCCTTTTTGGGTACCCACCCCTCGCTGAAGCTGGACTTTGGCAGGTGATGGTTGCACAACAATATGAATGAACTAAATGCCACAGAAATGTACACTTAAAAATGGCTGAAATGATAAAATTTACCTTGTATATATTTTACCACATACAAAAAAAAGAAAAGAAACCCAGAGTTTAGAGAGTGGAAGAGTAGAGTGACAGCCACCGGAGAGAATAGAAGGGGCCAGATTATATAGAATCTTATAGGTTATAGTGGAAAGTTTAGGACAGTGGAAAACTAATCAAATTTGCTTTTTGTAAAAATCACTTTGACTGCTAAAGTTAAGATCAAAATAGAGAAGGCACAAATGAGCTGTTGTGAGACTGGCCGGGAAGCCAATGCGGTCTTTTGGGAAAAAGAGGATGTGGCTGGAGAGTGGACCGGGGCGATGGTGAAGAGGAAGATGACTGGGCAGACTGCAGAGAAATGTAGGAGCAAAATCAGCAGGACTTGGTGATAACCTGGATGTGAAGAGGTGATGAAGTAGCCTCGGGGATGATGCCACTGTTCAGGCCTTGGATGAATGGATGGATGGTGGATGGTGGAGTGATTCACAGATATGGGGAACACTAAAAGAGGATCTGATTTGGGAGGGAAGATTGATCACTAGTTCCATTTTAGACAAGTTGAATTTGAGGCACTTCTGAGACTCTGGGACTTGCACCAATGGTCTGCCAGGTTCTCCAGCCTTTGGCCTCGGACTGAGAGTTACCATCAGCTTCCCTGGTTCTGAGACCAAGTCCAAGACAGGGTGGACTTAGACTGAGCAACACCACCAGCTTCCCTGGTTCTCCAGCTTGCAGACAGTCTACCTTGGGACTTCTCAGCCCCCATAATCACGTGAGCCAATTACTCTAATAAATCCCCTCTCATATATCTATATCTATCTATATATCTATATGGATATACAGATATAGATATCGTGTTGATTCTGTCTCTCTGGAGAACCCTTGAAGTCAGTTTTCCTCTTTGAGCATCAGTCGCCTTTTGGATAATGCAGATGTCAACACAAGTTGAATATACAGGTTGCAGTTCAAGGTAGAGGTATGGGCTGGACATAGACTTTTGAAAGTCATCACCACATGGGTGGAAATTGAAGCAGGGATTAGGTTACCAGAGAAAAATTAGACGATGAAAACAGAAGAGAGTTGTGGTAAAGTCCGACATGGGCCTCCAAGCATCACCACCTCCTGGTATTCATGCCCTTGTGTACTCCCTTCCCACACTGAGTCAGAGATGGCCTGTGCTGCAAATAATAATAAGAGTAGGTCATAACAGCTAGGAAGAAGGAGAAAAAACAGGAGATTGAGGGTTGGTAAAGGAGATGAAACCCCTATACTATATGTGCTAGGTAAGAGGCTAGAATTCCCTTTCAAAGTACATTCCTACTCTTAACTGTTCTTCCACCACGGTCACCAAAGACAAGGCTGTGGCCTAGACTGGAGGAGAAAAATTGGTGCTACAGCTATAAAATCCTGAAACTCTCAAATGTGAAGCCTTGGACTCTCAAAAGCTGTAATGTAAATGTTTTAGAATAGGGACTTCCATGCTTTGACTCGGTGTGACCCTGGCACCACAGTGGATTGGGCAACAGGGCATGACATAATGACTGAAGTCCTAGCCATCTCCAACCATTGGTCACTTTGGCTCCAGAGTCACTTTTCTCATCCAGGCCTCTCCATGTCTTCACTCCCAGGGTCACACCCTGGACCTCTGCATCACCACAGAAGAGCTCCACCTCGGAAGTTATAAATGCAGACACCTGATCTCTGACCTGTCCTTCAGCTCTTCTCTGAATTCCTCCCACTGTTCTCTGGCCTGCAGAAACCTCTAATCCAGTTGTCTCTCTACTTTGTTCTGTTTATCTGCTTCCTCCAGCCTTCACTTCCTTCCCCCTCAGCTGAGAGTCCAGGGTCCATCACTTCCACCATATTCTTCCCAATATGCTTAAATCCCCTGTACAATTATCCTTCTGTCACACCTACCTGGCAGCATTCCAATCCTGGAAGAATCCAACCATCTGTCTTCTCCGAATCTGCTCCTGGGCTGTAAGTGCTGCTGGATAAAATCTCACAACCACACAGATCAGTGCTATGTACATTGCCAGCCTCAACCAGGTCCTCAACACCATCCAACAGTCCTATGTTTGCCAAGTTAGCTGGCACTCACATTCTCCCCAACACCAACTTCCAAATCTCCTGTATGCTCCCGAGATCTTCCACCTTTCAACTCTGCCCCCCTTGATCTCCCAGTAGCCTTGTTCACTGAAGAAAGAGCAACCATTAAAGTGATGTCCCTCAGCTCCCAACAACTCCTTTCCCTCCACTGCCACCTTTCCCTACTCTCCTTTACAGCCAAACCTCTTAGAAAAATGGTCTATGCCTGAACACTCCATTGCTTCACCTTTCCCATCATTTTTCAGTCCCCTGCAATTCTGATTTCTGCCTCACTGCATTACTGAAACTGCCCTCATCAAGGACATCAAAGATCTAGTCTTTATCTTGCTTGACCTTTCAACAGCATTTGTCATTGCTACCCTATCTCTCCTTCTCAGTCACTCTTTTTTCTTTAAATTTTATGACCCTACATTCTCTGGTTTTCCACTTCCTATACCTCTATTCTCTTTCTCCTCTCAGCCTCCTAGCAGCTTCTTTTCCTCTGCCATGAGGGAAACCACCACACTCTCCTTGGGCAGTCTTATTCACTACATGGTTCCAATCAGTTCCCACAAGTGATGTTTCTCAAAGCTTATCTCCAGCCCAGCTCTTGTCCCTGAGTTCCATACCCAAATAGCCATCCATGAACTTCAACATCTCTGTTTGACATCACCTCAAACTGTACATTTCCACAACTGAATTTATCACCCTCTCTTCCAGTCCAGCTTCTTTCCCACTGTTCCCAACCTCCATAAGTGGCATCACCACTCTCTCAGTTGCCCAAGCTAGAATTCTGGAAGTCATCCCTAATTGCCCCTACCATTTCCTTCCCCATTCAATCACTAAGGCCTGTCAAATCTACTCCTAATGTTTTTCAAATGCACACTTATTTCACTGCTCCCACTATTTCTGGCCTGCATGCCTGTAGCAGACTTCTCACTGTTGTTTTTGCTTCTTATCTAGCTGTCCTCCTTAACTTTTACCATATTACAGGCAGGAATACTCTAAAATGCATCTCTGACTTCATCACTCTTCTACCTAAAACCATCCATGGCTCCCATTGCTCTTAGGAGAGTCCAGACTCTGGACACCTGTCACCTGCTTAACCTCCACTTCTTCCTACTGAGACATCTCTTCTCCTGGAGGGCTTTCCCTGAATGCTGAACCACTTGTCTAAACAGGGATAGGGTTAAGTAGGACTAAGCAACGCCCACATCCTGCTCCTGATGGTTCCTCCTCTGCTCATTCTTTTGTTTTCCTTGGGGAAATTTCCTGGGGAGGGAGCCTGATGTGGGGTTAACAGTGTGGGCTCGGGAACCAGGAAGCCCTGAGTCCTGCCCTAGTTCAGGCATGTTACTTGTATCAGAGCCACAACCCAGACACATGAAGCTCTAGGAAGCTCCCCTTTTGAGGAGTGCAGGCTCCCAGGATCTCCCTCCTAAATAAAGTGGCCACTGCTCACTCTGTGCTGCAAGGAAAATAACTTCGTTGCCATGTCCGCCATGGATGGGCTAGAAGACTACAACCACTTCAGAGTTGTAGTGGTCGCCAGGAGTAACCATGGGGCCCAGGAGGGTAGACCTAGATTCTTCCTTGCATCTTGCAGTAAACTACCTTTGCAGTATGGTGCATAGACAGTACGGGATAGTAGTTAAGAGTGAGGGTTCTAAAGCCAGACTACAAGTGTTCAGATACTGCCTTTGCCCTTAGTAGCTATGGGACCTTCAGCAAGTTACTTAACCTCTGTTTCCTCATCTATAAAATGGAGAAAATACTAGGGCTTTTTAGGGGTGTAAACCTAATAAGCTCGGCACTTTCGTGAGTTTCTCCCTCAGCAAAGAACAAAGCTAACACCAGTGTTTTCGTGGCCCTGCGGGGTTTGGCCCGGCAGGAGACAATACCCAGGGTTCACTCTCCGGACGCAAGCCCGGAGACACCAAACTGATGTCAAAAGTCAGGAATTCTGCGTGACACCGGGCAAACTGCTCCTGCAAAGAAACTGACTATACACAGTCTGAAACTCAAGGAGCTAGCACTAGGCCCGGCCCCTCCCTCCAGGTTCACTTTCCAGAATGCGCAAGCGCAAAGGGTACGCAAACCGCCTCGGACCTTTAGGGGCGGGGCCCGAGGAAGGCTCTGAGAATGGCTCTTTCGCGTCCAATCGCAGATGACGTCCCTCGCGTTGCCGTAGGCGGGAAGATCCGGTCAGTGTTGAGAGCGTAGACCCCACTGCTCTTGGGACCTTGTGGCCGCCGTAGTGCGTCTGAGGCAGCTGGCTGGCTACGGTCTGGATGCACCGTGGTCCGCGATTCCTGAGGCGGAGTTCGGACCAGGCTCCTCGGGATGTCAGTGGCCTTCGTTCCGGACTGGCTGAAGGGCAAAGCGGAAGTCAATCAAGAGACTATCCAGCGGGTGAGCATCAACGCGGGCGAGGGGAGTCGGGATCCCGAGGGGCTGCGGAGTGTGGGAGCTTCTTGGAATGAGCGGCATCCCAGCTGACTTGCAGTCTGCGAAGGGTGTTGACCTGCTGGGGTATGGAGTAAGATGGGAACAAAGTGAACAAAGTCGCCGGGACAGGACAGCCCGGCACGGGCGGGAAGGAGGTTGCAGTCTTCCCTGCCGTCCTGACGTCGCACTGCACTGATCCTTTCTCTGATCTTTCAGCTCCTGGAGGAGAATGACCAGCTGATCCGCTGTATTGTGGAGTATCAAAACAAGGGCCGGGCGAACGAGTGCGTCCAGTAAGTGCCTCCCCTCCCGTCCCTGACCCTTGAGTGGAGGGGAGGTCAGATGTGGTAATGGAGCAGCTGTCTTGAACTAAAAGTCTTGGGTGTTTGATCGCAGATGAGATGTGTTTTACATTTGAGGAAAGAGAGGCTCAAAGAGATTATCTACCCAAGACCATGCAGCCAGTACATTGTGGAGCCTGGAGTCAGATGTGGCTCCGTCTTCAGAACTTGAATTATTCTCGATGCAAAACCTCCTTCACATGAAGCCATGCCAGCTGATGACAACAAGGATGGGGAGGGGAGAACACGGAAAATAGGCTCAGGAAATGAGAGTAAAGACCCCTTTGTCATCATGGGTCCCTGCCTCATCCTTTTTCTGTTAAGTGTGGTGATCTGACCATTTGAGAGTGCTAAGCTCCTTCCCATTTCTAACTTGCAGTCACCTACAATTCCTCACTGAATACCTCAATGGAATAGTAGAGATTTCCATTTTGGGCTAAGTCTTTACATTTGACTCTGGCATTTGGTGATTTGCTTTTTTAAAATTTATATTAGACACTTTCTCGTTTTTCTATATGGAAAATGGTTGCAAAATATTTTGTTTGGTACAGTGATTCTCAACCCAAGGGTAAAAAAGTTATCAAAATCTCGTAGTGGGTTTTTTTTCCACATTGCACAGGCCAAGCTTCCTGAGCCCTGGTCCGATTTATCTTCCTGGATGGGGAGCTCTACCTCCTGATTGAGAATCACTGCTGTAGTAAGCACACATTTATCATGGAAGTGTCTTGTCCCTTCCTGAAGTTTGTTCAAAAAATACTGTACTACTGAGTACCAAGCGCCATTTCAGGTACTGGATCAGCAGCAAAACAGTGGCTCTGCTCTCATGGAGCTGATATTCTAGACTCTAGAATTTGGAGAGAGGAAATATATAAGTAAGCACATAATAATAAGTGCTTCAATTACAAATAAAACAGGATAAGTGGGGGGAGGGGTGCTTATCCTGGGTACAGACAATCTCTGATAAGGTGATATTTGAGTAGAGACCTGAGGTGAGAGAGCCAGGTATGCAGATAAGAAAGGCAGAGAGAGCATCAGGTGGAAAAACCCCCTGGCAGGAGTGTGCTGGATATCTTCAAGTCACAGCAAAGAGGCCACTATGGCCAGAACTCAGTGAGCAAAGGGAAAATCACTGGAGATGAGATCAGAGAGGTAGCTAGAGGCCCAAATCATGTAGGGCCTTGTAGGTCAAAAGAAGGGTTCAGCTTTAGTTTGAATGAGATGGGAGCCTTTGGAGGGTTTTAAACAGGAAGTATAACATAAGGTATGGACTTAATTTGTACAAGGATCACTTTTGTACAAGACTGCTGTGTGGAGAATAAAGTAGAGGTGCAAAGATAGATCAGGGAGACTAGTTGGGAGACTACTGTAATAGTTCAAGCAAGAAGTGACAGTGGCTTGGCCTAGAGCTGTGGAAGTGATGTGAGAATGAGTAACATTTTCCTTGAATATGTTAAACAAAAAGGTTGATAACACTGAATCGTCCAATTGATGGATGAGCCATTCCACTAGAGTGGGTAAACTCTTTTCCAATTTTTTGTTCATGGTCAATAAAAACAAGCCTCTAATTTTTACCCGTTTTTCACCATAGGTACCAGCATGTGTTACATAGAAATCTCATTTATTTGGCTACCATCGCAGATGCCAGCCCAACCAGTACTTCAAAACCAATGAAATAATCTTCCAGTTGGCTGTTGTGAGGAGTAATTGAATGTAATACATTTCCTATGAAATGGAGACAGGATCTTTACCAACTCAACTGCTGAAAACATGAATGAAACCTCTGTGGCTCTTTTAAAAACATGAGAATGTGAAGAAAGCCACTAACTTAACTGTATTCTCAGTGTAAATATTTATTTAATAATTAAGCAGATCCCTCAAAAAGTTGACCCCAGGTGTTCTCTTTCCTGAAATGGGAGCAAGTTTGGATAACAATAATGTCATGGGCATCTTCAAGCCTACTTTTTAGTTTCAACCTGAAGAGGAAACCAAGTAGGTGTTGGGCAAACAGCAGGAATTGGTGAGACTCACAACTGACACCTTGCCAAATGGACATGTAACTGTGTGCTCCCTCCTACCAAGTTTGTGGTCCCCCAACTGCTCTTTTCAGGATGCTTTGAGACAAAGCTTGGTTTTCTGCAAAAGACTGATATGAGGGTTAGAAGTTTTCATGTAATAACTGTTCCATTTGGTTTTCCAGAAAAACTGTAAGAACTTAACTGTAAGGTATGTAACAACAATACCATTATTATTGCCAATAAAATTAATAGTGATTCTTAATTATCTAATATCATCTGATAATAGATGATGTTCACTTTTCTTCAATTATCACAGAATGTCTTTTTGTTGATTGGTCTGAATTGGGATCCAAACGATGCACACATTGCACCGTGTTGATGTCCCTTTAAGTAGCTTTAAAAATACTTAATAGTAGAGCCTGATGCTGATATTGCAAAGGGCCAGGGTTCAATTCCCCTTGTACTGGCCAGCTACCAAAAAAAAAAAAAAAAGGATTAAAAATACTTAATAGTTCCCCCTCTTTTCTTTGCCATTTGTTGAAAAAACTAGGTCCTCTGCTCTAGAACTTCTCATGTTCTGATTCATCCACTTGTGTCCTAGTAGTGTCTTTAAATATGTCCCATTGTGCTATGGGTCACATTTGTCCCCCAGAAGTTCATGTAATAGAAACTCGATCCCCATTGCAACAGTGTTATGAGGGTGGGAAATCTGATTATGGCATTTGAGAGGTGAGTGGATCGTAAGGACTGTGTCATCATGAATGAATTAATCCATTCATGAAGGAATGAGTTATCCTGGGCATGGTTCTGATGGTTTTATTAGGAGAGCAAGTAAGGAGATTAGCTCTCTTGCTCAGCCCATTCTCGCCATGTGACACCTTGCATCTCTGTGGAGAGTCACAATCAAGAAGGCCCTCACCAGATGCATCCCCTGGACTATGGACTTCCCAGCCTCCAAAACTGTAAGAAATAAATTCTTTTTCTTTATAATTACTTATTTCAGGTATTCTGTTATAAACAACAGAAAACATACACACTCACCCACATTTCCTATAAACTGATAGATCTAGAGGCTCTTTCAGACTCAGGTTCTATTATTTTTGGCTAGAATATGTCATAGGAGGTGGTAAGTACTTGTGTTTGCATCACATCAGGAAGTGACCAGATTTGATTTATTTCCAAGTTCCCAACAGCCTTTTACTTAAATTATGATCTACCCAGTTTTGATCTTTTGATTCATTAGGGATTGCATAGTGGTGATTTTCCAATTTTATCAACACTTCTGCTTTTATTGTATTCTATAAAAACTTTCCCTCTTTGAGACTTATCTGTAAAATGAGGCAAAGAGATTCTTGTAAGTGAACCCAAAATTAGAATCCCAGGTTCCTACTCCTTTTGTTGGAGTCAAGGGTTGCAACTCAGGGTGGCTGTAATATGTAAATAGTGAAGAGATAACTCATTTTGAATCCCAGTTCTATCCCTTTAACCTCTGAGAGCTGTTTCCTCACCTCTAAAATGGGAATAATGAAAATAGTATCTGCCTCCTGAGGTTGTACATTGAGATAATGTGGTTGAGAGCTGAGCACTTGGTGAACACTCAATGTGTGTTAGCTCTGGCCTTGACTCTAGGCTTTTTTTTTTTTGTCGTTTTTTCGTGACCGGCACTCAGCCAGTGAGTGCACCGCTCAGTCCTATATAGGATCCGAACCCGCGGCGGGAGCGTCGCCGCGCTCCCAGCGCAGCACTCTACCAAGTGCGCCACGGGATCGGCCCTAGGCTTTTTCAAATCTTGCGGAGAGTCTGTTCCTTTGCTCCATCACCCAATCTGACATCCTTAACAGTTTTAG
The DNA here is from genome assembly GCF_027409185.1 of Cynocephalus volans. NCBI lineage: Eukaryota > Metazoa > Chordata > Mammalia > Dermoptera > Cynocephalidae > Cynocephalus > Cynocephalus volans. The sequence continues at coordinate 53,571,318 of NC_084470.1, forward strand.
CCCATTTGTAGTCTTTCTTCCCCATGTTCATGGGGTTGGTGCCCATACTCTATACCAGCTGGCACAAGTAGGCTGCTCATGGGCCTGATCTAGTCAGTAGATGTGTTGGGACTGTGCAGTGTATTTAGTTTTGAATTAGTTGCTAACGTTTAAAAATAAGTAGGTTTCCAATTAAAGCCTGGATTTCTAACAGTGCTAGGCTTGCAGATCCACGTGGTAACCATCAGCTGGAGTAGGATGGCAGCTGTCCCTCTGTACTAGGCAGATTGACTAGTTTAAATAGGGCCTGGCCCCCCTAGACACTTGGGTTTGGCCATCAGTCTAGCTCCAGCTAGAATCTGAGCATGAGTTAATGTTTCAATTTGAGCCTCCCCTAAAGCAGCCTGAGACAAGGCAGGTAGTTTATTTGGGAGATGATCTCAGGAAGCAGGAGTAGAGGAGGGAGAGTGAGACAGGAAGGGAGGAAAAAAATCACTAAAAGGGTGTGTTACTGAGGTCACTGCTGTAGGCAGTAGGGGCTCAATTCTGTGGGAACCTCGAGAAGCATGCAGAATGTCCCCAAAATGTCCACCTGAGAGACACTGGTTGCCTTAAATGGGTCCCTTGATATTGAAGACGGAAGAAAGTGGAAAGCTGCAGGCTACCGCCAGCACAACATGAGTCCGACCTTGTAGGAACTATGCTACTGGCTGCAGCCCATATCGAGGTGAAAGCATCAGAGAACATCAGAGTCTCCTCTGCCTGGGAGTATGAGCCTCTGAGCAAGCCACTGTGACCTACAGCAGTTAAGTGCAGCTTCCTGTGTGGGAGGGGAGTAGCCTTGAAGACAAAGCCCAGCTCTCCTCCAGAGGGAGGGGGTTCGTGACCCCGTGTTCCCTTTGTATTTTGGAAGGATGTTTTAGTCTGCAGGCAGAGGACTGAATCAGAGCAAATCAGAAGCCTCAGAACAGCTGAGGCTGCTTTAGTCACAGCCTACCCTCCAGAGGGTAGACACCTTGGAGAAGCTGGCACAGGCCAGCTAGCTGTCTGCACTCCAGCCCATCTCTTCCTGTTTGCGTCAGAGAGAGCCCAAAGCACAAGCACCTGCCATCCCTCTTGAAGGATGCAGGAATCAACATAGTTGTGCAAGATGATTTAAAAACAAAAACCCCAAAAAACAAAGAACAAATAGTGACCCTGACTAGACTATATTAACCACTGCTCTCGACTTGGAGGACCTCCTGCGTCAAGTGTTGTGCCTCCACTCAGCCCATCTGAGCCCTTCTCCAACCCGTCGGCTCAAGCTGATATCCCAACAGCCCACACTGGGTCTGAGCCTACCTCTTAGGATTTGCAACAGCGGTGACTTCTGTCATTATTACATTCCTGGCTTGAGGATATGGCAGCTAAAACAGACAGTAGATCATTTGAGGTCAGGTTGTATTCTACAGAATATTAAGCTATTTTTCCACTTCCTCATGAGGCCTCTTGATATCCCAGTTTGAACTTTGTGGACTCCTACTAACAATATAACTATCAAGGAAATGATGTTCAGTGCTACCTTATGTGACTTTGAACCTTTGCAGTGAACCTCCATTACTGGAGGTGATCTGAGTGTATTTCTTAAGATGGTGATATGGGTTGAATGTGCCCCTCAAAGTTTCATATATTAGAAACTTAAACCCCATTGTGACAGTGTTAAGAGGGTAGGAAATCCTGTTATTGTGATTGAAAGGTGGGGCCTTAAAGGGGTGATTTGATTGTGAGGACTGTGCCTTCATGAATGGATTGATCCATTCATGGAGTAATGGGTGTGGTTCTGATGGTTTTATAAGGAGAGCAACTGAGAAGCTTAGCTCTCTTTTGCTCACGCCATTCACTATGTGACGCCCTGCATTGCTGTGAGGAGTCACCACCAAAGAAAAAGTCCCTTACCAGATATGTTACCTGGACTTTGGACTTCCCAGCTTCTGAAACTGTGACAAATAAATTTCATTTCTTTATACATTTCTCGATTTCAGGTATTTTGTTATAAGCAGCAGAGATCTACTAATACAGATGGGTACATAGTATCATTTTATTATTACTCTACCTCATATATATGTTTCCCATCTATTCCATTTTTTTTTTTTTTGTCTTTTTCGTGACCGGCACTCAGCCAGTGAGTGCAGCGGCCAGTCCCATATAGGATCCGAACCCGCGGCGGGAGCGTCGCCGTGCTCCCAGCGCCGCACTCTCCCGAGTGCGCCACGGGCTCGGCCCATCTATTCCATTTTTAAAAAAGCAGTTTTAAGAAGTTAATTAATCTGCTACCTATGTTCCCAATGAAAGTTCCACAGATTCCTCTGGAATCTAGATGTTCTCTTGAATCACTAGAACCTTCTTCCTTCCTTCCTAAAACCAAGGGGAAGTTGTTTTCATTTCTGTTTGTGTTTAATTAAATAATTCAAAAATATTTATTGATTAACTAGTATGTGCTGATGATACTGCAGTGAGGAAGCCAGACAATGTCCCTTCTCTCATGGAACCTTTATTCTTGTTTGTGGAGACAAAATAAAGTATAAATAAGGACAGCTTCATGATAATAAATGCTCTGCAGAGAATTACAACAAGGTAGTATGTTGAGGAGTGTTTGAGTGGCTACTTTAGATTATGGAGTAAGGGATGACCTGAGGATGTAACATTGCAGCTGAGATGAACAACAAGGAACCTGATGCATGACCATAAAGGGAACTGGCAGTGCAGCAGAGGCAACATCTAAACAAAGGCCTTTCATTCCAACTGTTTCTCTCTTATTTTTTTCATTGCCAACTGTTTTTTTTTTTTTCTTCTCTGGAGTCCATTTATAGAGCAGTATTCACCTATGTGTTCACTGATAAAATTACAACGTGAGTCCTCGTTTGTCCAGGCCTGGTGCTTGGCTCTATAGTGAGAAAAACAGAGGAGGAGGGGCACTGGGCCCTGCCTTCAGAGAGCTCCTAAGTCTGGCAAAATAAAAAAGACCCACACCCCAGCATGAACCAGGGCACTATGTGGGGCCAGAGATACCTAAGAAATTGCCCATACATTGAGGCTGCAGGGATTCCATGTGGAAATTATCAGGTGCTTCTTATTTGTCATAGACAAAGTCTATGCTTTTCAATTCCTGAGCACTCCCTTGTCTGCAAACAAAAAATTGATTTGCCAGTTACAGCTGAAGCTGTCAGCATCCTACTCTCATTCCTTGAACTTTACTCCAACTTCACGGAACTTTCTTCCTTTAACTGTATTCCAACTGACTCTCAACAATCTGATTCTGTATCTCTGTTTCTGAAGACTTTTCCCTAAAACTGGAAGTCTGCTATGCCCAGGCCAGAAGAACGTGGGGGTAACTATCCCTGGGAGCAGCTCTCAACCAAACAGTCTCAGGAGATGGTGTGTGAAAATCCCAGCTCCCTCACCCCTCAGGCTGGATAATTCTCAGCTGTTTCTTCTGTACTGGTTCCCAGAGTTCCCCAGCAGGATTAAGCTCCAATCACCCACTAGCTCAACATCACATACTTTATCGGTTACCTTCCTTGTTTTACAGCCCCATGTCCTGAATGTAGTTTTCCAGGGTCACTTCCTGTCTTAGTCTGTGTTGGCTGCTATAACAAAATGCCATAAACTGTGTGGCTTACAAACCACCTTAATTCTCACAGTTCTGGAGGCTAAGTCCAAGATCAAGGCCCCAGCAAATTTGGTTTCTGGTGAGAGCCCACTTTCTGGTTCACAGACAGCCATCTTTTCCACTGTAACCTCACATGACAGAAGTGTAAGGGGTCTCTTTCAGGCCTCCTTTATAAGGGCATTAATCTCTTTCATAAGGGGCCTTCCCTTCCTCATGTGCCTAATCACCTCCCAAAAGCCCCACTTCCTAATACCATCATCTTGGGGGTTAGAATTTCAACATGAATTTTGGGGGGACACAAACATTCAGACCATAGCACTTCTCAAATAACTTGCACTGAAATCATTGTCTCAGGGTTTGCTTCTGGGGGAGACCAAATCAAGACACAAGTTGTCTAATACCTTACCGTTCGTTGGTGGGTAGACCCAGATGGACTGGCTCAGCCAATATGGCTTCCATCAGCACCAGGGCACTCAAAAAACTTTTACGCAAACCCAATTTACTTGCAAAGGCTAGTGTCCAGAAAAAGTATCAGAGCCAAGGACTCAAAGCAGAATTTAGGGGATTACCGAAGTGAGCAGGACTGAAGTCATGTAGGGATCTAAAACTTCATGGGCTGTAGGCACATTTTATAAGGACACAGTTTTTTCTTTGGCATGCATTTCTCTGAGTTCCCTCTTTTCCCACGGTTATTTGATAGTTTGAACCTTGGTTATGGGGAAAGATGACATCATTTTCATGAATGTAAAATTGTTTTCCAGCCAGCCTGAAGCTGCAGACTTGCCAACAGGCATGTACTATCCAGACCCTGAGATAACAGCAAAGATGGGAGCAGAAACCAGACAGAGTCTTGGTAAGAACTTGCACCTGGCTCCTTCCACAGAGTCCCCAAGGCTCATGTCTCCCCCCTACTCCTGCTTTTTGTTTCCCATGTTCCATTCCCTCAGCCCCCTCTTTTAAAACCCCTTAGTAAATCTGAGTCTTTGAGATGGCTTTAGTCGGGCCATTCTCCTTCAGGTTTAGCAGAGAGATGTGTTAGCCTAATATCTCTCCTCAGGTCACTGGTATTCCTGAGTAAAAGCTGACTTCCATTTTCACCAACATTTGACTTTTTCTTTGTCTGGGGCAGGCAGACGGACCTGTGCCCGATAACAGGATAAAATCACTAAACAAGTAGAATCAACATAAAATGAGTAAGGATCCTATCTGACAAGAGGTATTTGTCATGGTGGGTTTTTCATATGAATTTGATGGGACCCAAGCTCCCTCCAAAAGAGGTTGTAGCAGCAGACATTTATGAAAGTACAGCCATGCTTTAAAACAAGTTATTGGCAAAAATGTCACTAACCTAAAAGGCCAAAAGATGGGTGCAATATTCACAATTGAGGTGGCTTCTTAGTTTACAGTCATTGCCTCAGTGGCCATCTCTGTGCTGCCATGCCTCTATGCCTTTCTCCACCCTAAGCTACTCAATTATAGTATCTAGCCATTGCCCAGGCCTCCAAGACTGAAGCCAAGGATGGGCATATCAAGCCAATCAGAATCTTTCCACAGGATTTTTCTCAGGGGTTCTGGCAGGAAAAACGCTTTCCCCTCAGATTGCTAGGTTTTAAAGATGTGTGCCTGAAGCTGCTGTGGCCGTATCCCCTTCTCTCCATGGATAAAGTCCATCTGATCTTGACTAACACCGTGAGGATGTTATTCTATCAAAATACACATTTTTCCGTATCCCATGAAATAGTCTGCCTCTTATTTTCCACAAAAAAGAAATCTAAGATTTCAAAAAATATGTTCTTAAATTTTAGGTATATATATGTATACCGACATTTATATATATGAGGGTACTTCAAAAAGCCCATGGAAGTATTCCTATTTTCTGGCAGCTGGCCAGTACAGGGATCTGAACTCTTGACCTTGGTGCTGTCAGCACCATGCTCTAACCAAATGAGCTACCAGCGAGCCCTGAATTCCTATTTTTTAATTCTATTTTTCCATGAACTTTTTGAAGTACCTTCATGTATATGTAGATATGTATATATTTTTAAGCCAAATTCTGATACTATTTCTGTGTCGCGGGTTCCCAAGATGACCTCCAGGTTTGATGGTTCACTAGTAGGACTCACAGAGCTCAGTATACAGTCACAGCTATTATTTATTACAAGAGGATACAAAAGATGTAGAATGGCCAGTGAGCACAGGAACAGAAACGATCCCAGTGACACTGGCGCCAAAGCAGGAATGAACACGCTCAGCTTAAAAGGCTTTTAAAGTGAGACAAACGGTCTAACAATAGGATGCGGTCATAATTACTCCCGCGAAAAAGAAAACCAAACCCCAAGTCCAGCTCGGCTTACTAAACCTCAACAATTCAATACGCACAACTCGTTTCCGGCTCTCAACAAGGAAGTCTCGCGATATCGGCAAATGCAAGGACACAGCCCCAGAGGACGAGGTGGCGCAGGGAGCCGGCGCGTCCAAGGCGCCCAGATTGGGCGACTGACTTCAATGGGCGGGGCAAATGGGTATGGGAAAGCCAGCTGGAGGCTCCTCCAGAGCTCCGGCCACGCCCGCGTGTACGTGCTCCCTACACCGCCTCCTTCGGTTAACCCACTATTAGAGACTGCCCTCGCGGTATTTGTCCAGACTCTCGCGGGGCTTAGCGTGGCACAGGGGGCCGGACCGGGAGAAGAGGTGGCGTTGCGTTAGTGGCGTTGGCCTCAGCTTGCGGTTTCAGTGCTTTCTCGTCTGCTCACAGGGAGACGCTCAGGCTGGAGGCCAGCCAGGTGAAGAGCTCTCCTGCATATGTGTCCGCTGCATGGGGACCGGAAGGCCCAGGGCGGGAGGGGCCCCGTTTTGGCCTCCTGCGCTGTCGCGACAGGCCGGCGCGAGGCGACCGTGGCGCGGACTTCGCCCAGCCCCGCCTTAGCCCCCCCACCCTGACCGCTTTCCTCCCCCTCTCTCCCAGCTCTTGCCGCCACCTCGGTCGCGATGGGGGCGCAGGACCGGCCGCAGTGCCACTTCGACATCGAGATCAACCGGGAGCCGGGTGAGCCGGAGATTGGGGAGCGCTGCTGGGGCCTGGGCTTGCCTGAGCGAAGACGAGGCGTCTGCCCTCGTCACCCCTCCCCCAAACATTTTTGGGAACGGGTAGGCGCAGTCAACTTGCCCTTTTCTCCTGAGAGGAAATCAGTGGGGAGAAGAGTGTCCCGGATACACCACCCCGTCCTGCTCGGAGTCTGGGCCTCTTCCTTCCAAAACCCTTGCCCCCTGCACCTCCGACTTGAGACCTCATACCCAGCCTGGCGCCAAGAAAAGGGAGCGCAGTTCAAAAGACTTTTTTCTCCCAGTGTCTCTAGAGGGCAAACACTCCCGATTTCGGTTTTTAGTATCTTGCTCGGTACCAAGAAGTTTGGACTCAGGTATTACGTAGTCTAGTTACTATATATCGTTAATACGTTAAGTCCGCCTCTGTGTTCTCCTAAGGATCTTTAGCCAGAATTTTTTGATTCCTGGAAGAAGGATTGGCGAATGTCTTGTGTGGAGAACCAGAGCATTTTGTACCAGCAGAATTACAGCATGCATACGCTTTAGCACTAATGTTTTGTCTTTAGGGAATCCAGCCACTCATTAGTATATATTTTTGAAAATAAAATATTTTTTTATATCTATGACGAGGTTTAATGGGAGGCATATGTGCTGTCTTTGTGCAGCATCTTGTTCTGCAGATTCTTAGGAGAGCCTGCTAACATTCTAGTCTCTGGAGATGTAGCAGTGAATAAAACAAAGGGCTCTCCTTTTATAGTTTATATTCTATAGGGGGAGGACAGACAATAAACTAGGGGGAAAAAATACAGTGGCTTGTAGTAGGGATACTGTTGTAGTATATTGGTTAGACAAGGCCATTTTGAGAAGATGACATTTAAGCAGATATCTAAAGGAGTTGAGAAGAGCATTTCTGGTAGAGGGAAACAGTTAACACAGGCCCTGAGGAGGAGTGTTGTATTTGCATGTTTGAGGAACAGCCAGGAGCCCAGTGTGGCTGGAGTAGAGGAGGGAAAAGAGTAGTATGAAATCGCCTATTGCCTTCTCTTTCTTTTTTTAATGTTTTGAGCCTTTATGAATCTTAATCCTTATTTTATAGTGAATCCACACAACATATAACAGCATTTTTGTTTGTTTTTTTAAGAATGCAAAATAGACCCTCGAAAACAGAAGTAGAACAAAGGTTCTGTATTCATGTTAAGTACTCCTTTCCCTAGTACATGTTAAAATCCTAGATTTGCAAATAACCTGTGTTGTGAGAAATCTCCAGAATATGTTTAGTAATGGTTGAATGAACTTCAGTCCTCAACATCCAAGGTAATTCATCCTGATAGAAGTGACTAGCACACTTAGAATGTTTAATGTTTACTCATATATTAAACAAGGAATGCTTACGTTATTCTAGGTTGAACCAGTTAATAATTGTCAATTTCATGTGGTTCAATCTCAGATATAATACTTCTCTAGCACTTGTTAGTGTATTATCTAAGTAGTAGATACTTGATTTTTACACAACTTTTTTTTTTTGTCTTTTTTTTTTGTGACGGGTAAGGGGATCGCAACCCTTGGCGTGGTGTCGCCCCTACCGCGCTCAGCGAGTGAACGCACCGGCCATTCCTATATAGGATCCGAACCCGCAGCGGGAACGCCACTGCGCTCCCAAGCGCCGCACTCTCCCGAGCCACGGGGCTGGCCCGATTTTTACACAACTTTTAAGATCACTTTAGTTGTATGAAGTGTTCTGCTTTATAGGATTTAACCATTAGTACATATGTTACTGAGTACTTAATTTAAGTAGTACTCTCGACTTCTTGTGTAGTTAACAATTTACTTGATGTAAATACAAAGTAATATCTTTGATTTACTTTGATGAGCAAATGTTATTTAAAAGTGGCCACACTGTCTGCACTAGTGAGATCAAGTACTGACAAAAAATTTTTTTGTGGCTGGCTGGTATAGGGATCTGAACCCTTGACCTTGGTGTTATAACACCACCCTCTAACCAACTAAGCTAACCGGCCAGCCCTACTGATAAAAATTAAGTTGAATACAGCACAGTATGTATTCTGTTCTATTGCTGTCAATAGAAATGTGTATTTATAGCAAACAAGTTTAATTCCATTATGGTTAGAGAACCTACTTTGTATGATTTCAGTTCTTTTAAATTTGTTAAGGTCCAATATGCTCTATTTTGGTATATTTCTCCAGTGCACTTGAAAAGAATGCATATTCTGTTTTTGTGCAGAGTGCTCTATAAATGTCAGTTAGATCCAGTTCCAGTTATTTTGTATTGCTGATTTTCTGCTTATTGTATTGATTACTAAGAGAGGAATATTGAAGTGTTGAACTATAATTATGGATTTGTCTGTTTCTCATTTCAGTTTTATTATGTTTTTCTTCATTTATTGTGAGGCTCTTTTGTTAGGTGGGTGCATACACATTAAGATTGTTGTCTTCTTAGTGAATTGACCTTTTTATCGTTATGTAATGGCCTTTTCTATTCCTGGTAATTTCCTTGCTCTGAAGTTTACTTTGTCTTATATGAATATAGCTATTCCAGCTTTCTTTTTATTAGCGTTTGCATGATATCATTTTCAATCCTTTTACTTATAACTTATCTATATCTTATCTTTAAATTGGGTAGATAGCAGATAGATGGGTCTTGTATTTTATCTATTCTGATGATCTCTGTCTTTTAGTTGGTATGGTTAACTATTTACATTTAATATAATTATCATTATGTTTGGATTTGTCTGTTTGTTTTTATTTCCTCTTTTTTATTTTGTTTCCCTTTCCTTATTTTGGATTATTTGAATGTTTTTTAGTGTTTTTTAAAATTTTTCTATTAATTTTTGATGACTTCTCTGTATAGTTTTTTAGTGGTTACTCCAGGGATTATAATATATATACTACATTTTTCATACTGAACTTAGAATTAATATTTTACCACTTCAAGTGAAACATAGACATCACCCACCAAATACACCCCTTTACCCCCACCTTATATTGTATTTGTTGTATGTATTGCATCTACTAACTTTGAAATCTTCTACTTTTAAACATGATACATATACTTTTAAGAACTTTTGAGGAGAAAGATAATCTATTATATTTACCCACATGTTTACCATTTCTGTTACTGTTTGTTTATTCATCAGCACTATGCTCTAATCCACTGAGCTAAGTAGCCAGCCCTGTTTGTTCATTCATGAAGTTCGAAGTTCCCTATAGTATCATTTCCCTTCCATCTGAAGAATTTGCTTTAGTATTTCGTTTAGGGTAGATCTTCGGGCCCCAAATTCTTTAGTTTTCCTTCAACTGAGAATTTTATTTTGCCTTCATTCTTGAAGGATATTTTCACTAGATATAGAATTCTGTTTTCACAGTTATTTTCTTTTAGCACTTGAAAAATTTTTCACTGCCTCTGGTCTGTGAAATCCAGTCATTTGATTGTTGTTCCCCCATGTGTAATGTCTTGTTCTTGTGTTGTTCTTAGTTTGTTTTGTTTTGCTGTAAGAGAATGCCTGAGTGGGTAATTTATAAAGAAAAGAAGTTTATTTGGCTCACAATTCCGGAGGCAGCACGTCTGGTGAGGGCCTTGTGCTACTTCAATTCATGATGGAAAGGAGAAGTGTGTGTGTGCAAGGAGACATGGTGGTCTCCCTTATAACAACCTCTTATGGGAATTAATCCATTCCTGAGAGGGGGAAAATTCACTTATTCCCAAGAGAGAACATTATTCATGAGAGTAGTACCCCTAATTGAAACACCTCCCACTGGGCTCCACCTCCCAATACTGCAATATTGGGAATTGAATTTCAATATGAGTTTTAGAGGGGAGACACTCAAACCACAGCAAGTTGTGCAAAGCAGGTTGCTTTCAAGATTTTTACTTTGTCTTTAATTTTCAATAATTTGTGATGAGTCTGGATGTGTCTTTCTTTGTGTTTATTCTCTTTGGGTTTTGCTGATTTTCTTGAATCTGTATCTGTCTTTTTGCCAAACTTAGGATATTTCAGCTATTATTTCTTCAAATATGTTTTCTGCCCAACACTTTTTTTTCTCTTCTTCAGGGACTTTGATGACATGAATATTAGAACTTTTGATATTTCTCCACCTGTCCCTGAAGCTCTGTTCATTTTTTTTATTTAAATCTTTTTTTGGCTCTGTTTTTCAGATAGGATAATTTCTATTAATTGGTCTTGAAGTTCATTGATTTTTTTTTTTTTTTTTTTTTTACCCTCTGTCATCTTCATTCTGCTATTGAGCCTATCCAGTGAATTTTTTATTTCTGTTATTGTATTTTTTAGTTTTAAAATTTCCTTTTTGTTCTTTTTGAAGCTTTCTAGTTTTCCGTGTATTTCAAGGTGTTATCCTCTTACTTTGGGGATTATAATATCTTCTTTATTCCAACATCTGTGTCATCCCAGGGTTGCCATCTTTGTCTTTTTTCTTAGGAGATTTGAGATTTTCCTGGTTCCTTATGTCAATAAATGTTGGATTTTATCCTGGAATTTTGTATATTATGTTATACTGCCCCAGGTCTAGTTTAAATTCTGTGGAGAATGTTAATTTTCATGGTTGGTAGTGGTGTTGATCTTATTGTAGCAGGCAGTCAACCTTGTTAGGTTCAGTTTGCAAATTCCTACCCACTTTCTGCTGTGTAGGGTCAAATCTACACATATATATTTCATGGATGAGCCCTGGAGTTTGTATACAGCTTTATGGAATTGTTTTCTTGAGCTCCCTCTTCTTTGTGATCTCCCCAGCACTTTCTGGCCTTCAGGGGCTCCCCTTCCTGGTCCACTGGCTAGAAAGCCAGGGCTTTAGTATACCTGCTCTGCCATGTATATGCAGTGATGGAGTCTGCCTCCGAGGCTAAGCAGCAAGAGGATAGAGAGAGTAAAAAAATAAATGGATTCTACCTGTGCTCTTGGGACCACAGTTCCGTTAGTCAGAGAGGAGTTCCCCTCCTTGGATTTTTATGTGCTTACCTGGTCACCACTGCCTCACTGCCTCTGTGGGATTGCCTAGGACCTGGAAGAAAAAAAAACAAGAACGCCAGGTCATTCACTCTGATATGTAGGGGCCCCCTTTCCTGCTTCCTAGACTAGAAATAGAGGGCTTCTCTTAGTGCTCTTTCTTTCTATCATGGGTTTGCAGTTCTAGGTCAGATGGCTTTTGATTCCAGGCCAGGAGATATGGAAGAAAAAATGAAATGAGAAACTCATTACCAGTTTGGTGGTTCTTTGAGTTATGGCTTCCTTCCCCAATCTGCCTGTTGCCATTTGTGTTTCGGTCCTTAGACTGCTGTTTCATGTTTTTTGTCCAGGGTTTTTTAGTTGTATTCAGTGAGAAAGATGGTGTGAAGTATACTTACTCCATCTTGGTTGGAGCTACAACTCCTTTAAAGTTTTTAAAGATGTTAACTGGTAGAGATTAGCCAATCCTTTTTTATTGTCTTTATAAATAAATTCACATTTTCCTAAAGCATTAACTTTTTAAAATATGAAATATGGTACCCAGTTAGGAAGTATAGATATGAAATTCTTGTTGACAACTTCGTTTTTCTAACAGGCAGGCTCACTGTTCTCTAGTTAAATGTTAGTTCTCTGGGGTTGTTAATCGCTGGTTAAACTAAGATCTCCCACTGCAGGAGTGACGTAAGAGTCTTATTTTTCCCTCCTTTGGTGCCTCAAGAACTTGCCTTTTCCTTGCTTTTCATTCATATGCTTGTATCAAGAAATGGGGTTTTGGAGCCCAAAGGACTAAGTTTTAGATTTTTATTGCAAACTGATTTAAGCCAGTTTAGTCAAGAATGGCCTTTGGGTTCTTTTTAATAGATACAGGGAAGTTACCAGTAAGGTAGATGAGGGCTGTAGATTGCCTCTGTTACAACTTTGCTGCCAGGGTACAGTGAGAGCAAGTCACATTTTGCCATACATGGATATTAATAAACAAGAATACACATACATAAGTCAGACAACCAGTTAATTTAAGTTAAATGAAGCCCTAGTTCTGTCCTTTTCAGTGCTCCAGCCACTCCTTATGTGAAAGATTCCTGCCTCTTGAAAATTGTAATGTGAATCTTTCAGTATAGGGCTTGTAGAATCCTCCAAAATCTGTGGCTAGACCCAGGACCTTTTTGGTGTACTCAGCCTCAGGCTGTACTCCCAAGGATGACCCTCTAAGATTCATATGTTCCTGTTAATGCAAGGGTGTGCAATAACTCCAAATATTTTTGTTCAGTCCATATGTCCTGTACATCACTAATTTACCAATAAAAAAACATTTCTAGCATTCATGTTGTTAATTACAAGACCTCTGGTTGATTAGAGCTAAACATAGCAAAAGCCCTTTTAGTAGCCATCTCTGAATTATGGCATTTGATTATCACGTGGGAGAGTGTTTCTTTCTGCTTGACGCATAGATTTAAAACTGATATCACTCCTTCATATCAGAATGTCTGTGCTAGGTTTTTTTTGTTTTTTTGGTTTTTTTTTAAAGATGACCAGTAAGGGGATCTCAACCCTTGGCTTGGTGTTGTCAGCACCACGCTCAGCCAGTGAGCTAACCGACCATCGCTATATAGGATCCGAACCCGTGGCCTTGGTGTTATCAGCACCGCACTGTCCTGAGTGAGCCACGGGCTGGCCCTATATGCTAGGTATTTTTAAATAAATTATTAGTTATCATAATATACCACATTATGGTAAGAGGCTTGGTATAGAATCAGGCCTCACTTGTTTGTGCAAGTGTACATATATAGTTAACTTTGTCAGTCACTTGAGTCTTGCCCTCTCTAGCGTGATTTCTTTCTGCATATCTGACGATGTCTTTTTAGTTCCAATCTACTTTTATTTCCAGTAAGACAAGTGGTTGCTAAACACCTGACCTTCAGTGTAAGTACTATGTTCTACCAAGAATTCAAGCTGAACTGTATACACTCTGAAAAGCTTTAAGACTCTTCAGCACCAAGGTCATGGTTCCAGATCCCCTTACTGGCCAGCCTCAAAAACAAAGAAAAGACTCTTTTGAACCAAAGCCTAACCTTGGTGTGCAAATCTTGTAAGGAACTGTACCGGACAGTTCACACTACCAATGTCAGAATTCCCTTTGCAACAACCCTGACAGGTGGACACCAACAGATGTAGAAAAATAATAGAAAAGCACAGGGATTCAAATAGGGATAGAAACTATGTATATACACTTGCACAACAAGTGAGGCCTGATTCTTAATTAGGCTGTGTTTATTATTAAATGTAAATTAAGCTTTATATAATCACTTTTAGTAGCTGTATAGTTTACCATTATATAAAGGTGCCTGTATTAGCATATATGATAGAGTTGGTTGCTAACATAAAGTGACTTAAACAAGATAAAAGTTTTACTTTTCTCTCACACAGCTTGGAGATTCTCACTCAGAGAATCAACAGATCAGGTCTGTTGATGTCAGGGACCTGGGCTCTTTTTGTCTTGTTTTTCTGTCAAATTTGTTTTGTTTTGTTGGCAGCTGGCTGGTAAGGGGATCCGAACCCTTGACCTTGGTATTAGCAGTACTACATTTTAACCAAGTGAGCTAACTGGCCAACCTTGACATGGGGTGGATATGTGAAGCTCTTAACAAAAGAATTCAAGCTGGATAAATATAGAAGAAGTGATGGAATTAGAAGAATCATCATTTTATAATCCCCAGTGTAATAATTGGTTCAGAAAAGGATTATCAGTGTTCAAACGGTTGGGTGAAAAGTTGTTGAGGATATGATATGCACATAGTTTCAAAGTATCATCCCATAGATTATTAACTGAAAAAGAGGAAAAGTACCTTTACAACTGAGAACTGGCTAATAGTCTGCCTTACTAGACATATGCTTCCTGATAGGAAGCAAAAAAAAGATCGAGGTGGGGACCGTTTCAGATTAAAAGAGACCAAAGCATGAAAACCAGATGAATATCTAATGCTTGATTAGTTTCCTGGATTTAAAAACTAGATGTGTATTTGCTAATTTAAAATAAAACAAAACAACAAACCACCCCCCCCCCCAAAACTAGAAGGAACTCAAATGCTAATCAATTGTGCATTGAATAAAATTCATTAGAGCCAAGCAATGAAATTCTGTTCAGCCATTAAAAAGAATGAGAAAGAGAAAAAAATAAAGGGAGGAGGTAGTTAGGTAAATTTGAATATAGGGGATGGCCAGTCAGTTCAGTATGTTAGAGCATGGTTCTGATAACACCAAGGTCCAGGGTTTGATTCCTGTATGGGCCAGCTGCCACACACACACAAAAAAATGTGGACTATAATGAGTTTTTTCCCACAGCTGTGAATTCTCCAGCACAAACTGAGTGACCAACAATTCAATTCAATTCTGACACTATCTACTTAGAGTTAGCATCAGATCCCAGAAGTTAAAGAACTCAGTCCCATAAGACTGTTCCACTTCAGATGCTAGTTTCAAGTCCTGGACCACTCAAACTTCTGACTGACCAGCTGTAAATCGGGGGTTTCCGTAACCCCCTTGGGAGGTTTGATAATTTGCTAGAGCAGCTCACAGAACTCAGGAAGAACTTTACTTACTATTATTGCTTTGCTATAGAGGATACAACTCAGGAACAGCCAAATGAAAGAGATGTATAGGACAAGGCATGGGGGAGGAAATGCAGGAACCTTCCATCACCATCCCAGCACTTCAGTGTTTTTATCAACCTAGAAGCTCTCTGAACCCGGTCATTTAGGCAGTTTTATGGAGGTTTCATCATGTGGGTATGATTGAGTAATAGCTGTATCTCCAGCCCCTCCACCCTCCTTGGAGGTTGGGATTGAGGCTAAAAGTTCCAGGCTTCTAATCAAGGCTTGGTCTTTCTGGTGACCAGCCCCCATCCTGAAGCTGTCTGGGGCTCTGCTAAGAGTTGCCTCTTTAGAACAAAAGATGCTCCTGTTACCCGTGAAGTTCCAGGGGATTTAGGAACCATGTGTCAGGAATCAAAGAGAAAGACCAAATATTAGAAAGAAAGACACTAGTATCATCCCTACAAGTCAGGAAATTATAAGGGTTTTAGGAGCACTGTGACAGGAACCAGGGACAGAGACCAAATATAATACGAGTATTTCTTATTATGCCACAACTACGTTTTAGACAATATTGTTAATCATTTACGTGTACTGGGTGTGATAATGGTATGGGATAAGTAGGAGAATATCCTTATTCATTAGGAGTACAATGGTCCTCAACTTAAGATGTTTCAACTTGGTATTTTTTGACTCATTATAGTCCACAATGGTGCAAAAGCAATGCACATTCTGTAAAAACCATACTTCGAGTACCCATGCAACCATTCTGTTTTCCACTTCCAGTACAGTATTCAATAAATTACGTGAGATATTCAACATATTATTAAATAGGCTTTGTGTTAGATGATTTTGTCCAACTATAGGCTAATGTAAGTGTTCTGAGTATGTTTAAGTTAGGCTAGGCTAAGCTATGATGTTTGGTAGGTTAGGTGTATTAAATGCATTTTGACTTAGGATATTTCAGCTTACGATGGGTTTATCTGGATGTAGCTCCATCAAAAGTAGAGGAGTATCTGTATTTGCTGAAGTAATTAGGGGTTAAGTGTCATAATGTCTTTAAGTTTCAGTTTGTTAGAAAAAAAAATTGTGTGTGTAGAGAGGAAGGGATAAAGTATAAATATTGTAAAATATCTTTGTAGAGTTAAAAATTTCAAAATAAAAGGTTTGGGTGAGGGGAAATTATACTTTCATTCTTTGAGATAACCTTCAGGATTATTTTGTTAAGTTACTTCAGAAATATCATTAGTATTTTTAGGGTGGTTGCAATTAAATTAATATAGGTTACTCTAGGGAAAATGTGGCACATTTACAATTTTTAGTCTTTCTGCCCAAGAGCAAATTATCTCTCCTTTCATTCAGGTTGCCTTTATGCCTCTGTTCTGTCGTTTTGTTTTACAGGTCCTGTACTCTTATGGTTAAGTAGCTAGAATGTTTTTTGTTGCTGTTGAGAATGTGATTTTTATTATTTTTTATACTAGTTCTTGTTGGTCATAAGGTAAATATCAACAGTTCCAATGTCTTTAATATTTCAATTGATTCTTTTGGGTTTTCTGTTAATGTCTTTTAAATACTGATAATGTCTTTCAAATGGTAAATATGCTGTTTTAAATTTGTATACCTCACATTGTTTTCTTGTCTACTTACATTGGCTAGAATTTCTAGAACAGCATTAGAAAAGTGTGGCTAACAGGCACTTTTGACTTTTCTTTATTTTAATGGAATAAGTGGTATACTAGTGTTTTCACCACTAACCGTAATGCTGGTTGTTGACTTGAAGGGTATCTGAGAATGGATCAATCCATTTATGAGGGTGTAGTCCTCACAATCTAATCACTTCTTTAAGACCTCACCTTTCAATTACTGTAATAGGTAATTATTACCATAATTTTTCTCATAACACTTATTATAATGTAGATTAAGTTTCCAATACATGAACCTTTGGGGGACACATTTAACCCATAGCAGTGTATTTACACAAACCTAGGTGATATAGCCTACTACACACTTAGGCTATATGTTATAGTGTATTGTTCCATTGTGAGTAATGCATTGCACTACAGTGTAGCTGTCACTAGGTGATAGGAATTTTTCAGCTGTGTTATAATCTTATGGGATCACCGTCACATATGCAGTCTTTCATTGACCAAAACATTATGCTGTGCATGACCATAGCTTTATTAAGCTATGTCTTGGTGTTGCTCCACTTGTAACATCTTTTCCTGGTATATAGTGAATACTTTCGATCTGTTGAGGTGTTCCATCATTTATGAAAGTATATTTTATAAATCTGTCTTTGAGTAATTTTGTTTCAAGTGTTGTTACCATTCAAATATTTATTGAATACTTACTCTGTACCAGGTTCCGTACAAGTCAGTGGGGATACAGTGGTGAGTAAAATAATCATGACCCCTTCCTCCCTGCCCTCACACACATCAGTCAGGCCTAGGTTGTATATAAGTGCACTTTGTTCATACCACTGATGGCTCATTACATTGTGTAGCAGCTGCGTTTCTGTCGTTCCCAGCCAAGATGGGAGCTTCCTGAAACTCGAGCACTGTGTCTTGTATACTTGGACTCCCTGACACATGGGGAGGATCTCAGTAAATAATTGAGTAAATGGCCTGATTTTATTGAAATGCTGCTCCTGTTCCTTAATTTTCTCCTATATTTTGCTCTCTGCCTACCAAGTATGGTCTGTTTCTACCTTTGTTCTTATCCTCATCCCTTGCTTGTCATTGTTCTATGTGCCATTCTTTGCCTTCTGCAGTGTATCAGCTCGTACAATATTTTTTCTACCACTGCTCACTTTTTCTACCACCATATGTTTTTTTTTTTTTTTGTCTTTTTGTGACCGGCCGCACCGCGCTCAGCCAGTGAGCGCACCGGCCATCCTTATATAGGATCCGAACCCGCGGCGGGAGCACTGCTGCGCTCCCAGCGCCGCACTCTCCCGAGTGCGCCACGGGGTCCGCCCTCTACCACCATATTATATGTCTCTTTTTACCATTTCGTCTTCTATTCCAGTACAACTGTTTCTGAGAACAAGGAAGAATATTGGAAGGTGTTTGGTTTTATTCAGTCTGTACTTGCTGGTTTTATTCCTGCCATCTAGTGGCTGAATCAGGATCTACAGCATGACATAGGCGTGTCTTGCCTTTTCCTGACTGTAGCCAGTTTGAACTGTGTTGATATTACCTGATTAATCTCAGTATTGTTCCCGTCTTATTTTTAAGGATCTGCATGTTGGTATTTTGGGATTAAGGTTACAAATCAATCCTGCTTTGTGTCGTTTTTGTCCTTAGCCATCTGTTTTTTACCATGAAAACACCATAATAATGCTTACACTAACCAGTTTCAGATTTTAGTCTTACAGTGTGTATTAATTGGCATAGGTAATTCTGTGGTAAAAATGTTAATATACATGAAATATTATCAGTAACATTAACTGATTATAAGAGATTGCCAAATACCACTAAATTATAAGTAGTGTTTGAGTAACAAATTTTCCTCAGATCTTATTTATTCATTCAGAAGCAGCTATTAGTTTTCAAAGAGGCATCAAAAGGGGTTCTTAACTCATTACAGGAAATGAGAAACCTCTGGCATTTACTATTGGGAGATGAGGTTACTATCACACTCAATATTCTCATCAGTTTGGGAGCCAGAAAATCTTCTCTTCTACAGATTCACTCTCAGTCTTTTCCTTATTGTAACTACAGCTTACTTTTTCTTTTCAATGTATTTTATAATCAGTTTATATCTACCATCACTGAAAATAAATATACTACTGTACCACACTGACTGTTTTTTTTTAAGACTATATCATCAGAATATTTTCTATTTTGAATTTCAGAAATAAAGTATCATCAAATATTAGTCTATTTTCTATAAAATAATACAATTCAATTAAAAATATTTGTTGAAAACCTGTTCATCTTGATAATGAGCTTCAGATCATGTTAATATTTGCTGATCTGTATCTTAAAGCATTCAGTTTCACTATTTGATTTGATTTGGTGGGAATTAATACTAGTTTATCTCCATAGGTAGAAATCACAATATTTCTGTTTCTCCTTTCTTATGATGAAAAATTTTGACCTTTTTTTGTTTTTAAACCCTTCAAATTGCACATATATGAGCATTTTAAATTAAGAAAGCAGTCTCAACCAGTGTCTGAATATCTTTAGTTCAGTCATTGTCATGCCTTGTAAGCATGATTGGGTTAGTCTGTTCTTTCCAGGATTTAAAAAATATTTTTTTTCCCCTGGTTGTGGCAGTGTTTTTAACCTTGCACGGCGGTATTAAGGACAAATATTTTAGTTTTGTTCTATTTTTTCTTTTGCTCTTAACAACATGATGCCATAGAGGAGATGAAACCTCTGCTCTAACCCTTGCCACATGAGATTGAATGGTCAATAGCAATTTTTTTTTCTGCACCAAGTTAGAGGGTGAGATAATAGAGGTGAGTTTTTTTATTTTTATTAAATTTAATTTTTTTTCCAGACATACACACTATAAGTTTTTTAGTTTTTTTTTTTTTTTTTTAAGTTAGATATCCCTCTTTGACTATTAGACCTGGAAATATAATCATATTTAGCAGTTTTCAAATGCATTGTACCACTAGAGGATACATAACTTCTAATCATCTGTAAAGGAGAAACTAAAAACATTTGAAACTTTCACTAGCTTTCAATTTGAGGCATTGGGGGTTTTAGAAAAAAACTCCATGTTGAAGTTACCAAGAAAAGCCCTAACTTTTTATTATTTTGGTTATATCTTTTATCCTGAAAAGCAACCATCTTAGTGGGATTCCAAAGGTTGTTCAGTATGTTCTTGTCTGTAAAGCTAGATAGTTTTGAACTTGATACCCACCCAAGCCACTTCCCAGTGATTTTTGAGGATTGATGAAAATATTTTTATTATACTGGTAAAATGTTTCTATGTAACTACAAAGTGGTATTTAATATTAGTGTTATTATAGGTATTTTTAAAAAATTCTGAAATGACTTTAGATACATTGCTCCCTACTTAAGAGTCTGCTTTTTGCTTTCTTTCCCTCTTTTCTTCATTCTTTAAGGTACCAAGGTCAGCTACAAAGTTTTGAAATTGCTTTAAAATTGGGCTCCATTAAAGCTATAGGCTAAGAGTGTTGACACAGGAATGTCTTCTCATATGACTTTATCCACTGATTATGTCTACAGTTCAATATCTTCGTTTTGTTCTCAAAGAAAATGACTAATATGTCCAGGAATAAATTAAAGTCTTAGTGATACATAAAGTAAATCAAGTCATTTTGTTTCTGTACTTAGTGTGACTTACGCTTCATCCACAGTTAATTTTGATATATTTTAAAGTCCCTGTGAACAAATAAAAATGTTCATAAGTGAAAAGATTTTGTAGAATAAGGGGAAAAGGGACTCAGAAGTGTGATTATAAATCAAAACTTCATTTCTTATTTTGTTAAGACCCATTCAGCAGGTCTGTGAAATCAAACGATTTTTATAATGATGCTGAGATCTGATTTGCCTTTTGCACTGTCATTCTCTCATGAGCGTACAGTCAAGTTTTCCAGAGATTACATGATATGTGATGATATAATCACTTTGACAGCTAATGGAACATATGTTTGTGCTTTAAAAATTTCTGAGTTTCATTTTCATAATACAGTAAATAGCAATAGATATAGTTTATGATTTTTAAGAGTTTAAAGGAGTCTTGAGACCAAAGTTTGTGAACCATTTCTCTATGGCATTGTTAAATTGAAGTTGCAGACTTGTTCCTTCTCATTTCCTGTTTATTGAAGTGATTACAGTTGTTTTTTTTTTTTTTTTAGGAACCATAACCTGTTCTCTTTCTGCTCTTTCAGGGAATAGAATGTGAGTTTTAAGTATGGGTGGTACAATTTAGAAAGTTGGTAATAAACATTTCATGCATAAGAACTTTCTTTTTAACAGTACTGGCTAGGGTGACTGTCTTATGATAGGATATGCTTTCCTCATTGGAGGGGTCCAAGCGTAGACCAGATAACTATTAATTGAGTATTTTAAAAGATGATTAATAGTTCAGGTAGGGGACTGTACTAAGAGGGATCTAATAATACAAGGCCCATTTAAAAGACACTTAAAATCCTAAAGTTTTAGACCTGCAGTTACTTTGGCTGCATGTGAATCTTAACACTAACAAATAGAGTGGAGTTCTTGTTAGTTGGTATCACCCAGTTAAATTCTTTCCCATTAAATTTTTTTAAAATTTAAAATGAATTACAAAAATGGACCTTCCAATTTGTTAGTTCTATTTATCTATTTTCTTTCTCCCATATAAAATGTGGTAAATTTAATCAACTTGCTTACTTTTCTTTCCCCCCATGTATTTTATTTCAGTTGGTCGAATTATGTTTCAGCTCTTCTCAGACATATGTCCAAAAACATGCAAAAACTTCCTTTGCCTATGCTCTGGTGAGTGAATTATTAAATTATTTCCAATGAGAAGTCATGGCTTACAGTTTTACCTTGCTTAACAGAGTAGATATTTTCCTGGAAAAACAGTGGGCTGTGAAATGAGTTTTGTAAATAAAAAAAAATTATTTTCACTGACTTCTATATGAAATCAGGGAAGCATTTTTTAAGGGGAAGAGAGGAGAAATACTCTCAAAAATGAAAAAGAAAGTAAGAATCTATATAATGGGATCTTCTATACATTGTAGTTTATAAAATAATAGCACATATTTAAAACTGATTTGTCTTGGTTGAATTTTACAAATTTTAGTACTTTGAATAAATTTAGCATTCTAGATTTTGTAAGAACTTCATATGTTTTGCCTCTCTACCTTCTAGGGTTAGAAGGTAGAGAGGCAAAACATATGAAGTTCTTTGTTATATATAATTGGATTCGTATTTTAAATAAGTAGAAAAATGGGGAGGAACAACATCTTTAACGTTACTTTAAAATTAGAAATAGCAAACTAAATTTTTGGACACACACACAGACACACACACACACACACAGACACACACACACACAGACACACACACACACACACACACACACACACACCCCTCTTTTGCACCAGCTGCTTTGTATTTTGGGTTTTGTGCATGTGTATATATGTTAAATTGTCATGTCATCTATTTCTTATATCTCTTACAGTGCCAGCACACAGGAGGGGTTTGACAAAGGATTAGTTGGTTGATTCTTTCCTTGGAAAGATGTGTTCGTAGCTAAACTTCATTTTTTTTCCTCCAGGGGAGAAAGGCCTTGGGAAAACAACTGGGAAGAAGTTATGTTATAAAGGTTCTACATTCCATCGTGTGGTTAAAAACTTTATGATTCAGGGTGGGGACTTCAGTGAAGGTAGAGCTAAAAGTTATGTTCCTAATAACTTCATCTATCAGTTTTTAAAGTATTTCATTATTACTTGTAATTGTAAATATGTCACTTTTAGTATGATTTCAGTATTATGTGGTCAGTGAATAGTTGCTGGATGAAAAAATGTTGTAGATCCAGAATGCATTAAAAAGGAAAATACTGAGATATTTTATTTTGTTTTCATTTAACTTATTTTCATAATACTATAATTACTTGTTGAATTCTCTTTAAAATGAATGCCAATGTACTGTCTGATTGCTTTTGCTCAAGAATTTTGTTGCTGTGATTACTTTTGTTGCTGAAATAAGTGGATCGTGGAGATCATTTTATTAATGGCATTTATTGTAATGGGATTTGACTTATATTTTAAAGATGAAATTAATTGAGGACTGTTAGAATTTTGGTTATCTGCAGCAATTGCAAGGTTCAAGGTTTCCTTCAGCAAATTAAAACCATCAAAAATAATTGATGTATATTAGTATATTTTTAATTTTCATTGTGGCTTAATGTAGCTCATTATTTGCAGGTAATGGAAAAGGTGGAGAATCAATTTATGGTGGCTTTTTTAAAGGTAGGCTTAATATTTTATGGTCTTTTATTTCAGTTCTGATATTAAGGCAAATTTGATCATATACTTTTATTGAGAAGAGGTTTACTTATAGTTCACTTTTTGCATGAAACTAATGCTGCATGAAAATACTTTATTTGCATGAATTTGGGGATAAATTATATTGTAATATATAACTTTTAATTGACAAGATTAATTAAGGCTAACTTTATGGTTAAACATGACTTTCAGCATGGAGGTTAGGCAACTATATACATGAAAACTCCTATCTTCCTGCCTAAAACTGTCAACATATTCTTTTGTTTATAGAGAATGTGGTCTTTTGCAAAATGAAAAGGTAAGAGAACGAAGCTCAGTAACACAAACTCCAATTCTGTTCCCTTGTACCCTTCCTAATAAAATTATGGACAGTCTGGGTCAGGTTGTGGCTGGATTTCTATATTGCTTGAAGACTTGGAAAATTCTGTGTATTATTTCATATATGCATCTGTGTCTTTTTTCTTTTCCCAATGGGTTATTAGTCCACAGCAGGGAAAAGAATCTAGTTGTGTTTTTTTCCCCCTCTAAATCAAGCAATTTCTTTGAATAAAAGTTGATATTTCCTCCTTTCTTAAAGGTTTGTATGTTTTCTTTTGTATACTAGAACTATTTGACTGTTTCATTCCTACAATAGTAGCATTTGCATAAATCTAACTATTACACTTACCCCAAAAAGCCTTAGAAAAGTCAGTTGCAGAGATTTATAATGGGATCCAATATTACTAGGTTTTAACGATATAATAGTTTCAGTATTATAATAGTCTTTTATATTTCCTTTGGGGGGAAATGGATTACTACTCTTTTTCAGAAGGCCGTTCCCAAGGTAATCATTTTTTAAAGTTTTCTATGTTTCTGTTTGTTCTAAAGAAAGATTTGTTTGTATGAATGTTAAAAGGAAATTTAAATTAGTTTTCAAGGATATTTCTGGAATTAAGATTATCTCTAAGTGATCTTTATGACAGATTTTTTTCCCTTTGAACTAGTAGGAAACAGCTGTTTAGCTGTTTTATTAGCATGTAGCAATTTAAAACTAATGTTCTAGGCCACTTTAATGTGGTCATCCCCTGTGGCAGATACTTTTGTATCTTAAAATTAAAATTTTTGTCTTTACAGCACTTTCTTAGATAATTTAGTGATCCTGTTGATTATCCACATAGTTAATTTAATTTAGACATATCTTTACAACTTAATACATGTCATTTTTTTGTTTTTGCTCTCATAGTCTAGCTTCAATTCAGTTGAATAATAAAGTTACCATATAAAAATTAAGCACGTAAGAGGATCATTAACCTTCTCCGAAGTATAGTGCATTAGGCTGGCTAATGGGAAATTTGAAAGAAATGAGCTTTATATAGAGATTTTTCTAAAAATTTCTTCCTTAGTTTTCCCTGAAAGTTAATAGTTTAAATATCATTTAGCTTAAGTATGTTACTACTAAAAGTGACTGTTCTAAGGCTGTTTGTATGAAGTATTAAGTATATGTTCTTTGCCTCAAGACTTTAATTAGTATCTTTTGGCTTTTTTATGCTTTTGTTATTTGATTAGTTTAAATTTTTTTCTAAATATTCAGTCAAGTGTCTGTACTGACCAGAAGAGGAATTTCATCCTTTGCTTTCTATTTATTTACTTGAACATTACTTTAAAAGTGGCTTATAATTGGACACTGACGAATTTGTGTTTTCTTCAAACAGATGAAAACTTTATTCTCAAACATGACAGAGCGTTCCTTTTGTCAATGGCAAATCGAGGGAAACATACCAATGGTTCCCAGTTTTTCATGTGAGTAGGCATAATCCAGAGATGAGCTTTTCTTAAACAGAGAAGCGCTGTTCATGAGAAAGATGGTATAGTTAGACCAAGTTTAATGCTAAAATTCTGTCAACTTTGGTTTTATTATTAATTTCTAACGTTATAGTAACCGGTAAGCTCCAACAACTGCCTCAGCATTCAGCATAATATCCTGGATTTGAATAATGGGACTTGAAAAATGTAACTTGAAGATACACATTATTTTCAAAATATGTTGTCATCTTAAGAAAAGAAATTGACCCCTACCAAATTTGGAGGCTCAGTTTACCAAAACTACATAGGAACATAAACTATTGCTGAACATTTAAAAATTGTTCATAGTATAGGACCAGATATACACTTGTCATGGAAAGCAGTTGGTTTGAGTAAACTATTATATGGTTGTTTTTTTCTCTTACTAATGCTCTTAGAGCCAATTTTGAGAGAGGTGACATTATTTTCTGATGGTGTATAAAGATAGGTGATTTGCTGTTGAGCTAGCATTTAGAAAAACTCACACTTCATGAGGTCTCTATGCATAATTGAATTAACCCAATGTTGCTGTCATTTCTACCTAAATTTATAATGTGATTATCACTCAGGAATTTTCAGACTGCTAAATTTGCTTTTTAAAAAACAAACATCTTTACACGTACATGCATGCACAACCAAAAATGTATTTCTCATCTGAAAATTATAAATGAGAGCTTTGGCATAACTTTTAATTATATTCTTATCTAAAGCTACTACTACAGAACCTATTTTTATTATAATCCTGTCATAAAATGTGAAAGATAATTGTCCAACATGAAGTTTAATGCTTTTGATTGGAAGTAAATCTGAGTTGTGCTATGTATGTTGGAGAATACTTTATTTATGATTTATCAGGAAAAGTTTTCTTTGTCATCTTTCTGAATGGGTGAGTATGAATGGCGCTTCCCTGTCTTTAAAGGAGTCAATTATTCATATTTAAAAAACTCACATTTTAAATTTTTCTGAAAAATAGATTTCCAACATGATCTGATAAAGTTCAGATAAGGGGCATTCTGTTCCTATAATGTCCTAAAAATGGAAAGCTAATAAAGGATGATTACAGGAAAAAGACCCAAAACAGTGGTTCCTGTATCTTGTTTTGATCCCATAGATTATTAATTATTACTTTTCTTTACTAGAATATTTTTCTATTCTTAACCTTCTTAAGGGCCAATAAAAAGGTAGACAGAAATATTTTCAAAAACTTTTCTTAATAGTAACTTAATGTAGAAGCCGTTTACTCTTTGAGGTTCCTCATTTCCATTTTTAAGCTTATCTGAACTGTGAACGTGAAAAACTGATTCATTGGTGAAGAAGCTACTATCTGAGGGCTCTAAAGTTTCTTTTAGATTTCCTTTTGGTATAAAATACATTTAAAATTTGAGTTATCATGTAGCAGCAACTTATTGCCATTGTTACATACAGATTAGCTTGTTTATAAAATGTTGGAGTTAAAACTGGTTCACCTACATACATTAAAATCCAGTACATAAGATTCTTCCTTCTACAAATTTAGAGTATCTCGTCTTTATGTTATTTAGTACTTGCTTAAGTCTTTTTTAGGAGTATTTAGTAAAGACCATTAATATTTTCTGCATGGCCAAATTTTACATTGGACTGCTATTTTTGAAGAGGAATGTCAAATAAAGATGTTAACATCAATAAATTAGGATTAAAATTTTTAAACTTGTTTTCATAATTAACTGTAGATGGCACTAAAATCACTAGGAACTTGTAACCAAAAGAAAATTTTCTACTTTTAGTTTGAAGTTTACTCCTCAAAAGGAGTTTGCAGTTAAAACAATCTTGGCAAAAGCAAAAGTAATTGAGTGTTTTTGCATGCACACAAAAAATCTTCATCTCCTTTTTTTAAATAAGTTTTTGTACCTATGTGCTTCTTTCTGCTGGCTAAAAGTACTAGTTCCTGTGAGTTCCATGATAAAATCAACCTAACGTTCATGTTTCTGAATAAAACATATCCTTTCCTTTATGGAAAGGATAGGTAAAATGGAGATGGTGGCCCATAAAAGAAAAATCATTGAAATATGATGCTATGTCTTGCAAGTCCAAATCCTTTTGGAGTTGAAAGTAGTAAAAAAGTATAATATACTTTCTTCAAATTCTGTATGTAATCACAGATAATAGCTCTGATAGTCACAGAGCTAGCTCATGGCTTCCCAAGGGTAGTTCCTTGCTTTTACCCTGTTACCACTTCTCATGTGGCACTTTGAGTAGCAGTTCTGGAAAAAGAAAGAATAGTATAGGAATGGATGGTGAAATAAAAAGAACTGACTTTATAGTTCCTGTTTTGTAGACCTAATAAGGACTTTTAATACGTATTTGCAAAATTGTATTTGTAGCTTATATTATAAATCTGTTACTCTGCAATTCCTAAGGAGTAAATTTGGTGCTGTTAGTGTGCGGGTGTTTCCAAAATGTCCTTCAAGGATCCTTCTGCATTAACTATTGTCTTCATTACTTACACGTTTTAAAACTTCCCCTTTCTAAGGCATACATCATTTTTATTAAACATAATTTTGCATATATTGCTTTATTTGGCTGGAACAATTATGTATATGATAAAAATCAGATTTTCTACTATAAAGCTATTTATAATTTTTAAAGTAACTGCTTATATCTACTACTGTATGAGTCATAATGATTTTGCTTTTGGGGACCTACGTAGAAGATAATTGATTCTTTCTGGAATAGTACTGCTTGAGAAATGTGAAAGAAGTGATATATGGCACTATCCCCATGAATCACTAAGGAAACAGTGGTTCATTCACGTTGAAGCATTTTTGAAGGAATTCAAAGACTTGGGACCAAAGCTACCAAATTAATTTGGTGTTTACTCATTTTGTCCTTTTTATTATTAATTTTTTAAGTCAAAGACTAGGATGAAACCACAATAAAAGCTATAGAATTATAAAGTCTTAAAGTGGAAAGGGATTTAAGGATCATCTAGTCCAACCATTTTGTTCTATAGATAATGCTAAATAAAATAAGGAAGAAAAACCATGCAAAGTCCAGGTTATAGAAATTTTACTCATAATCTGGAAGAAATTGATAGCTAGAAAATGAATGCTGCACAGTATAGACTACATAATTTTATTAACCACTCTACTCTGAATTTACTTTAGTTAACTGTTAGAAGCATTAAGTATTTTGCTATAAAATAAAATGACATTTGGGGAAACATTTGTTTCCCCTTTGGCTGTTAATAATAATCATAGTTTATTAATTCTGACCCCAATTTTCATTGTTTTTATGTACATTCATCAAAAAGATAAAGAAAATATTGCATAAAATAGTCATTAGGTAGTTGTTTATAGCTTTGTATTAAATAACTGTTCTGGAATAGGACACTAAATTAGCTGTCAAGAAGCCTTGGTTTTAGTTTTGTTTCCTGTGTACTTGAGTTAGTTTTTGTCTTCTCTTTTTTATAAAGTATCTATCCCTATTTTCAAAGATAAAGTAAACATTTTGGTGTGAAAATTTGGACATAAAAAGAAGAAAGTTATTTGTAGGGTGATACTAAGTTTCTGAATATGTGGAATGATGTATGTGCAAACTTGTCTTGCCTAAAGGAAATAGTTGTGATTGCCTAATTTTCATGAGTCTGAAAGGTGCCTCCAAGAAGCTTTGGGTTCATCTTTCCTAAATCGGGAGCAGCAGCAGTCTGCTCATCAGCTGCTGTTAGAACTTAAGTTTGTGCAGGCCTTGTATCACAGCCATTTGGTGCTTTGGGGACCTGCAGAGCTTTGGAGAAACAGTTCCTGTCACTGGCCACTGTCAGTGATCATGATAATTCTAAAAATGTAAGAAAACAAGGTAATATAAGTCAAACTTTGAACGTTAAACAAAAAGCATTTGTTATATTTTAACAGCTATAAATAGGACAATGGGGGGAAACCATAAGAAGTTCTAGAATATGTTTTATGTCATTTAAGAATCGGACTTGCAAGTGGCTACTCACTTGAATAGGAGAGGAGTACTGATCATTTCAGAGTAGCAGAGCAAGGGGAGTTGAGAGTTTTAAGGAGTTTATAAAGCTATGTTGATATTTTTGGGTAGCAAAAGTAGATTTGGGGTAGAAATGCTTTTTATATTTATAAATTTGTGAGAAAAAGATGCTAATAAGTGTTAGAACTGAGTTCTAGCTCTTTCCTTTTTTTGAGTAATACCTTCATATGTTAATTTCAAAATTTTTCATAAGGAAAGATGTTCATGAAACTGAACCATAAGCCAGGTTCTCTCATTATCAAGTGTCTAGTGTTTATGTGACATACGTATTAGCAATGTGGAAGACATTTTGTATCTAATAGAGTTTGGTGTGTATTACCTTAACATTAGTGCATTTTGTACAGTTTGGTGCCTCTTCTGTGACAGTGTGATAGTTTCGGGAGCTGAAGAAAAACATTTGCATGTTGAAAGTAAATCAGATCGAAATAGATTATCTTTATTTCCCTCTTCCGTACTACTTCACACCTGCAGTCACTTATTTTTCACAACATTCATTGAAAATTCCTCATTATTTCAAACATTGTTCTTTTCTGACATTCACGTATCAATGCCTTTACAAGAAATTAAATCTTTTTAAATATTTCAAGATTTAATATGTTCAAAACCCCTATAAAGCATTTTGTCCATGGTATAATAGGGTTTTGGGTCTGAGTAGTAATAGATGTGTTTAAGGTTTAATACAGTTTAAATTAATCAGTGTGTGTTCTTTGGGGGAAAAAAAGTTCTTTATAATGGGGAGAATCAGAGATTAGACAGGAAAAGAAAATACTGTGGCCGAGATTTGACAGCACCCCCTTACACTTTTATCACTCTTGCCCTTTTCTCCTCTGAGAAGACTCCTAAATTCTAGTTGTGCTGCTTGATTATTTTATTACTATTATTATTATGTTCGGTGACTTAACTTCAAAGTGTATGTGGCAGGGGACAGTAACTATGGTCTAAACATTCGCTCATTAATTTCTGAAAGTGGTCTGTTATGACGTGTGACCAAAAAAATTTTAAATGTAGAAGCATGAAAGGTTCTTTAACTATTGGAAGTGAATTATTAAAAATTCCTTGAAATTTTGTTTGTTTGAATTATCTTAACTCAGTTTTTTCTAATGGAATCTTTGCTTTTGACTGGTGGTAATTGCTCCGGGGAGTTCAGATTTTTATATTTGTGTATGTATTCAAGATATACATTTTTCTTTTTTTGATAAAGATGTTAGTTGTCTTAGCTAGTTTCTTGGCTTTGTGAAAGGCAATGTAATAATGTTTTGTTAATAGCTTTTATTGGCATTCTAGTGTTATAATATTAAGAATTTGAAGATTCCCACTTCAACCACAGTGCTTTTCTTAAGCATAATTTACCTCTATGTAAATACCCTGTGCGAAAGAAAATTTAGAGCCCTCCATTTTAAAAAGGTTTCTTGATTTGCATAAAACTTGAAAATATTTAATTTCAGAGTTATATTGATATTAAAACATAGATTCAGTCTTGTCTTAAAAGTGTATTACAATTTATTTCTTGCCATTTTTGTGTAAAATTTACAGAAAGAGTGTTACACCGTGCGCTCCAAAGGTAATGTCTCATTACTCTAAGGCTCTCTCTTTCTTTCTTTGCCTTTATCTCTTTAATCCTATTATTGTGTGCATTGAAACATTTTAAGAAAAAGAAAAAAAAAACTGTCCTTGATCTGTATAGCAGCAGTACATGTAAGACAAGTGTGTTTTATTGTTCCTGGTTAATTCTGGGAAGTATATTTTAATTTCAGTGGCTTGTTTCCACCAAGTTTCTACACATCTGGAGGGGGAGAGGGGTTATATTTTATATAATGGTTTTAGATCTCATTTAAGTAGGGAACTAGTAATTTCTGCATAAGGCCAAATGCTTCTCTGATAATGGCATAAAAACGTAGATTGTTTTTTTGAGTAACAGTGACACTTTTCAATTTCTAGGATTTGCAAAGTTTGAATGAACCCTTGCACATATTTATTTTTTAAGTAGATTCATGGGTTTGGGAAACTGGAAAATCAGTGTCTCTGAGTCACAGAAGAAAATGGAAATGTGTAAATATTGAAAGGTTTTATGATTTGAAATGTTCTTTGTGTTTTTTTCTCCTTTAAGTATATTTTCATGAGCATATATAAACTTAGCCTCTGGCTTTCTTAAGGTCTTAACTTACTGAGCATATGTCACCACTGCAAGGTTTTTTAAGTATTTGTACAGGTTTGAAAGATCAGTATAATTAAGTTAGTGGGATAAGATCTCTTTGCCCATTTTAGTAGAGTTGAATAGACTAGGCTGAGCATATCATTTCCCCCTGCCTTTTTGTAACCCCATTTAGTTAATGTCCTCTGTTTATCCATGTCCATTGTCAGCCAAGTGCCAGTAAAGCTGCTTTACTTTAGAATTTCTGCTCCTGGAATGTAGGCTGAGAACCCCAGCGGGCTTCTTTTTGTTAAATACTTTCAGTATTCTTAATATGTAGTCTAGCCCAATTAAAGTACAAATTTATATTTCTGCATCCTGAGTTGCAGATGTGAGTAATGGATTTAAATTATTCACTTAAATTAGGCATCTCAGGCAGACTAAAGTTGTCCTTGAAAGAGTTATTCTTGTCTTCATCTGTTTTCTTTACTACAGCAATAAAGGACCAAGTTGTTTATTCTTCGGTTTTCATTTGAATTAAAAACAAAACTTGAATATTATGAAGATAGCTATTCCCATTCTCAAATTGAGTCTCAAGTATGTTGCTGCATCTCTGTGGTTAGCTAGAATGTTTTATCTCACCATTTGCTCCAAAGGTTTGCTATAAGGTGGTTTTTACAGCATTCCTGTTAGCGAAGATGGCAATTTGAATTGGATTCTGTGTGTTTCAGAAAAAGCTGTAGGTTTTCCACTATACCAGAAGATCTGAGAGTTGTGAGAGAAAGGATCAAGGAAGGAGGAGGAATGTAACTAATCAGTAAACCATTCATCATTTTCATTTCTATGTATTTGAGACTGATTCCTGACGTAGTAGAAAATGTTTACCTTTTTAAAAGCACTCTTTATGTCTTTCATAAAATGGAATCACTGTCTAGCTCATGTACTGATTTCTTTTGCATCTTTAGTGTGCTTTGATAAAGTTTTATAATTACGGGAAGGACGTTTCTATCTTAGTTATTGTCCAAGGAGATTTTTGGATGCTACTTGAATGGTTTAAGCGTTAGTGGCTCACCAAGTCACTAGATTTTCTTTGTTTTCTTTTCTTTTTTTTTTTTTTCTTCCTGTTTTTATTTTTATAATTATATTGGCTTGAATTTCCACTTCTCAATCTTCTAAGGAATATATGAGACTCATGGTTTTATAACTCAAAATTTCCTTTAAAATTCTGGAACTTCTTAGGTTGACATTTTAATTTTTTTATATTAAATTCTGTAGTGCTCTTACAGAACTGAATATTCTTAATGTAAGTATAAGCATTACAGTTCCTTTGTGCAATATTTTTAGCATTGTTGTGAAGGTTAAAATTGTGTTTTGACTTTCATGTCTTAGAGTTGCCTTAAAATGTATATAAGAATTTACATGGGAGCGTCTAATACAGTGACTGCTTTAACATGTCCTAATATCCAGTGACCTTTTCTAATTCTCATTCTTATAAACTAAGATGCCTGTGGTTATAATTCTGAGTCTAATGTCTGCTTTTGAATTTTTTCCACTGCAATCCACATAGTGTGAAGATCTGTGAAAATGCTATGGGAAAACCAGCTTGGGTTCAAAATATCTTAAAAGTACCCTATAGACTTCCCAAGAGTTACTATCTGACAGTTTGTGACTGTAGAAGGAAGGCATTTGGGTGTTTTCTGGACCATAGAAATTTAAAATGCCTATGATGTTATCCATCATTACTTACTTTACTGTTAGAATTGTTGGCAAATTGAAGGTTTTCTCCCTATCGCATTTTCAGAGTTGCTGTGAGTGGCAGAGTTTCACACTGGGTGAAGGAAGAGGGGCAGGAAGTTCGAAAACAGGACTCCCTAGGCCTCTGTCTGCCTGCCTAGAAGATGCAGACTGACTCAGTATGAGAAATAACAAATAGAAGAACTCATTTAAGTGTGTGAGCAAGAGATGATCACACTTTTCTTTTTATAGGGCAAATGATAGGTGCTTTTTCTTGTTTAATTAATTGATAAATTTTGAGGTTTTTTGATGTTTGTTTTTTGTTTTTTAGATTTGAGAGTAACTTTAATTTCACTGTGTATTTATGCTGTGTATTTATGGCTATAAGTCAAATCAAACCTATTTCATGTATTGTGTATACATATATAGTCTAATAGAGATGATTTTGTAATTCATTATAATCTTGAGGGGTTTTTAATCATTAAAATGGCTACTATTGTTGTTTAGGGGTTTTTAAGGTTAGATGTATATCATATTTAACTTTTCCTCCTATCTTTTTATCTTTACTTCTTGGTTTTCTACGTGCTGTGTTTAAACCTTCTGCTCTCTTCACCTGAACAAATCGTTTTTGACATCATCTTTGTGTTGATGTTTATTACTCAGTACGACAAAACCTGCTCCGCACCTGGATGGGTAAGATTATGTTCTTAATACTTTGGGAAAGTGTTTGGGTGGCCAGCCATAAAGACAGATTGGGCCAGGGGGAATTCTCAAGGGGGCGCTGTTGATGTCTGGATTAATCTCTTATAGCCAAGCTCTTCCTTAAGGATCACAGGGTGCAGTAGTTTTTACCCCATGGCTGTCATGTGACTGAAGGGGTCTTTAACCTGTACCCATGGATAGGCCTCTCAGCCATGCAGTCTTGAGTGTCCATGTAAGGACAGTTTCAGAGTATCAAGTGCCATCTGAGTATTATCAGACTGTTTACCCTAAAATGGTTAAGAACCATTGTTTAAAAGACAGGAAATTGAGGCCCCGTTTGAGCAATTATTGTTATTTCTTTTTATGAAGTAAATTTCAAATTCTCATTCCCTTCTAGTTGCTTCATACATCAAACACTTTGGTTTTATTTTTGGGTCTGTGGACATGTAATTTATAACAGTTGTCTTAATTACTGTTCATAGCCTAATTATCATCAAACCAATTATTTCTTAAATTTGTATTGTGACAGGGTGCATGTTGTTTTTGGACTGGTTATTTCTGGTTTTGAAATAATCAAACAAATTGAAAATCTGAAAACTGATGCTGCAAGCAGACCTTATGCAGATGTGCGAGTTATAGACTGTGGGGTGCTTGCCACGAAATCAACAAAAGATGGTAAGAATTTTTGGGGGGTGGAGGAAGCTAGAATACAGGTAAAGCATTGTTGAAAACTATAACTTTTAAAGATAACTCTTAGATATCAGTAGCAGAAAAAACTTGTACTAGTTGTATAGCAGTGGCCCTTTATGCCTCTGTATCATATCCTACATCCATTCCCTCAGCAATCTTGTTAAATCTTACCTCCTCTTATTACTTCCCCTTGCTACCAGCCTGATCCAAGCCACTAGCATCTTGTGCCAGGATTATTGTAGAAGTCTCATAACTGTTAACCTTACCTCTGTGCTTGCTCTTCTATAATCTTTTCTCAGAAGCAGTAGCCTCCTAACTGGTCTCACTGCTTATATCCTTGGCCCTCTGTGGTCTGTCCTTAACAGTAACCAGATAGATGCCTTTAAACCATATTTCACATCCGTGTCACTCCTGTTCAGAACCTTCCAAGGGCTGGCTCCCTTTTCAGTCAGCTGAAGTCCTTGCAATGGTTTGTAAGGCCCTACATGGTCTGGCTGTCTGCTCTCTCTCTGACCTCTTCCCCCTCATTCATTGCCTTCCAGCTATATTCACTTTTACTCAGATATGCCAATTACTCAGGGATTTTGTGCTGGCTATTCTGTCTGTCTGGAACACTTCATTAAGCTACCTGCATGACCCCTTCCCATGCTTCCTTCATGTCTGTGCTCAAATGTTGTTTTAAACTACCAAACTACCCCCTACTCTCCCTATTCCCTTTAAGCTGCCTTTTTTTTTTTCCTATCTTAACACTTATCATTTGTCATATGCAATTATTAATTTTTTTATTACCTGACCCAACTAGGCTTTATGAGGACAAGGGCTTTGTACCTTACAGTCTTGCCAGCAATTGTATTATCAGCTTGAAAAAAAAAGTTTATTTAAATTTCATTTTTAGTTTGCTATACATAAAACATATTTTACAATACTCAGTAATCACATTTTTTACTCTGAAAGGTCGGTCCTGAAGTCCAGTATTAATATTTTTGTTAATATTTCTTAAAAGTTTTTGAGAAAAAAAGGAAAAAACCAACTCATTCAGAAGGCTCGGATTCCTCTTCCAATTCCTCTTCCTCTTCCGAATCATCTTCAGAAAGTGAAATTGAACATGAGAGAAGCAGAAGAAGGAAACATAAGAGGAGGCCAAAAGTTAAACATTCTAAAAAGAGACGAAAGGAAGCAAGCAGTTCAGAAGAGCCAAGGAATAAACATACCATGACCCCAAAAGGGTAAGTGTGAAACACCAAAGTAGTCTTACCTAAAAAAGCAGATAAACTCCCTGGCATGAGAAAAGTATAATTTTATCAACTTAATTTTAGGATAGCATTTTAGGACATTATAACTAAATTGAAGTCTGGCAAATCTACGAATAGCACAGGCATTTCATAATAAACATTTGGGTGTTTTAGGTGAAAATAATGCCTGAAACTCTTAAAAGAAAAAAATTAGGATCATTTGACAATTTTTGTATTAAAATTTCTGTACTCTGGGTTTTTCACTAGATTGATGTTTTATATATTCTCTTTGTGGAAATTGTATAACCCTTCTGAGCTTGTAAGCTATCAGTATTTGTGCTGTTATTTTAGTATCTAATTTTATGCGCTTTTATTATTATGAAATGCAAGCATTACACATGTGGGTGACTCAGTTTGTTTTCTCTAAGTCACTCTGAGAGGAGTGATACCAATGAAAAAAGGTCAATAGATTCAAATGCTAAAAGGGAAAAGCCTGTGGTCCGCCCAGAAGAGATTCCTCCAGTGCCTGAGAACCGATTTTTACTCAGAAGAGATATGCCTGTTGTCACTGTGGAACCTGAGCCGTAAGTAGGATGACTAACCTATATGTTTTTATTTCTCTGATAGACAATTCCATCAGCTCATTGCAGTTCCATACTCATTTATTGAACATGATTCATGTTCGAAGCACTTTGAAAGATACCGTGAGCAATGTCAGATTAATGAATGAATGTACCCTACCTTTTGGAATTATACTAGTAGGGAAAGGAGGTTGAACAAGTTGGTTAGGGGATAAGTTTTTATTGGAGGTCTGAAAAAATTTCATTACTGATCTTGCTACCTTGACCTTTCATTAGAGAGGTTAGGTTTTGGTTACCAGAATAGAGAGTTAGTTGAACTCTTTGGATCCATTCGAGTGATGATATGTGTTCTAATTTGAATAGTGCAAAATTAATCACACGATGATTGGAGATTTAATTTAGTGTCATAAATATGTTACTGTTGTTAACTTGCTCAGTGATAACATACAAAATAAACCGAGGTATGAAAAGTCCTCTCATGTATGGAGGACTGTAGGTGTTAAAAAAACTATACTCTTAGAATTACCCATACAAGAAGGCAACAGATTGAAAGCATTGAAAGAGGGACAGCTTATAATAGAGTGGGGGAGATAAACAGTAAAAAATAACCAAAACACAATAAAGCATCAGAGTCAATAATACCTCAGTATTCCCTTAAAATCACTGTTTTGACAGGAGACATCTAAAAAAGGATTTTGTTGAAAGGTAGTACTGTGTTTAAAAAGATAGATACTAGTATTATGTACTTTTACCCCATTTGGTTAATTTTTTTTTTTTTTTTTTTTTTTTTGAGTTTTGTCATTTAAAGAGTTTGCTTAGAAAATTTGGTTGCATGGAATGTCTCATCCTACGAAAGTGTTGGATAAATGAGGCGTTTTTGTATTGTAAGGGCATAAATTCTGCATTTAAACATTGAGAAAACTGCCTAGCATTTGCTTATTTTTATATTTTATCACAATCTTCTTTTCTAGGAAGATTCCTGATGTTACACCCGTAAGTGATCAGAAACCATCCGTATCAAAGTCTGGACGAAAAATTAAAGGAAGAGGCACAATTGTATGTGTGTTAAGATTTCTTTTTTCAAATTATTTATCTAAACACTAAAAATTGTTACCTATAGGCAAAATTCTAGCTTTAATTTTAGATATAATAAAAATCTGTTCAAGAAATTAATTGTATTTTTCATAGCTACAGGAGGGTACTGCTGTTAGATCAGAGTTTAATGTAGTGTTTGAATGAGTTTAAGTATGAAATGAACATGTGAAAAATCAGTGAATATGTTGAGAAATCTTAGTATGTTGAATAATCTAGGCTAATTTCATGTGAGATTACAGGTGAATCTCAGCCTTTCTCATCTCATTTAATGCCTTATGTTTGAAATAACTTCATACCATCCTTTTGATACTTGAATTATTGCCTTTGAGATTGAGTCTTTTACCTAATTTTATCCTCTAGCAGACTGTATTAGAGAGGCATTTTAAAAAATAGTTATTCCCTTTGTTTTTAAAGCGCTATCACACACCTCCAAGGTCAAGATCCTGTTCTGAGTCAGATGATGATGACAGCAGTGAAACCCCTCCTCATTGGAAAGAGGAAATGCAGAGATTGAGAGTATACAGACCACCTAGTGGAGAAAAATGGAGTAAAGGAGATAAGTAAGAACTTTGAGTATAAGCACAATCCTATGTTTGCTATATTTTAAGTGTTAAGGGGCTAGAGACTTAATTCTGGACTTTTCATTAAAGATTTATAGTCAGAATTAGACCATGACAGGAATACTAGAGTGCAGTTAACTAAGTGGGATAAATGACTTTAGGGGGGCTTTTAAGTAAAATTCTGTTTTCTCTCACAAAAACTATAAGCCTACTGAATCTTTTAAAGATCTCTTATTCAGTTTTAGAAATAATCAGGACTTAAAAATTATATAGCAAGGGCCGGCCCGTGGCTCACTTGGGAGAGTGTGGTACTGATAACACCAAGGCCAAGGGTTCAGATCCCTATATAGGGATGTCCGGTTAGCTCACTTGGGAGAGTGTGGTGCTGACAACACCAAGTCAAGGGTTAAGATCACCCTACTGGTCATCTTTAAAAAAAAAAAAAAAAATTTATATAGCAGATTTTTCCTAGCCAGGTTTCTTATTGACTGATGAATTGATTGGTAGATAGGAAAATCTGTACCCAGTGTGTACATTAACTTCTCACCTCAGGGACTGTTGCTTCTTCAGAAGTGTACCCATCTCTTACCCTCAGTGACACCTCACAGCAGAATATCTATTTTAGAAATGGGGCTAGCCCCAGAGTGAACAATGTATCAGTGGGATCCTGTGTAATTCATGGTAGAATTTTCTTTTTCTCTGTGGGCATCCTGCAGAGTGGTTTGAAGTTGGGAGAGGAAGGAAAAGATGTATATCTGCTGTGTGGAAGTGGCTTAGACACAGTGGTAATGAGGACTTGTAATTTTGAGCCCTGACATTACCACTGATATTGTAAAACCTGCATCTATTTTCATGTGCTGTTTCCCCAATTTCTGTTTTAAGTAGTAGTTTTACTTTAACCTTAGGAGAAAGTCTTGATTACCTCTATGAGGCAGAGAGAAAACAACAGTCATGCTAGCTTTTTGGAAAAAGAGGCTTCTCTTAAAAAAAATTCAGGCAGCAATCCTGTATCTGCAGAGGATCAACAGAATTGCTTAGGAACTTGCTTTGATTCTCTCTCAGAAATTGCTTCTGGGGCAGAGGGTTGTGAGCAGATCACAGCCAAGAACTTGGTATATCAGTAGTGCTGTTGTAGTCAATTGATTTGATTTTTAAAAAAATTTTCCTATCAAATTTGAAATTCTTTGCTAAGCTTTAAACAAAATCTTTTTGTGAGTGTATCTGTTCGTAGTTATCAGTGTCTCTGAAAGTATAAGGACTTAATTGATTATGAAATGAACATGTAAAGCTATAACTCTTTGATTCATGCTTCCTATGTGTGCTTCAAGTATGGGAGTCAAGTGCTTTGTTGTTAACAAGGGTTTGTCAGTGCTTTTGCATTGACAACAAATGTGTTTTAAGACATAGAAAACGTGCTTAAAATAACTGCATGCATATTATGTCCTTTTCTATAGGTTAAGTGATCCCTGTTCAAGCCGATGGGATGAAAGAAGTTTGTCCCAGAGATCCAGATCATGGTCCTATAATGGATATTATTCAGACGTTAGTACAGCAAGACACTCTGATAGTCACCATAAAAAACGCAGAAAAGAGAAAAAGGTTAAGCATAAAAAGAAAGCTAAAAAGCAGAAACACTTCAGAAGA
This sequence comes from Cynocephalus volans, assembly GCF_027409185.1. NCBI lineage: Eukaryota > Metazoa > Chordata > Mammalia > Dermoptera > Cynocephalidae > Cynocephalus > Cynocephalus volans. The sequence continues at coordinate 53,610,748 of NC_084470.1, forward strand.
CACAAACAGACTAAGAAGAGAAGGACTGTTGTACCATCTGATGTAGAATCCTCAAAATCTTCCACTCGACCCCCTTGTGATAGAGAAAGGAGATCTCGTTCTTCCTCTTTATCATCTCACCACTCATCAAAGAGGGACTGGTCTAAATCTGATAAGGATGACCAGAGTTCTTCAACCCATTCCAGCAGAGACTCATACAGATCAAAATCTCACTCACAGTCTTATTCTAGAGGAAGCTCAAGATCAAGGACTGCATCAAAATCCTCATCACATTCTCCAAGTAGATCAAAATCCAGATCTAGTTCCAAGTCGGGGCACAAAAGGACAGCATCAAAATCACCAAGAACAACAACTTCTCAGTTAAGTGAAAATAAGCCAGTTAAAACAGAACCTTCAAGAGCAGCAGTGCCACAAAATGAAAATGTAGTAGTACAACCAGTGATAGCGGAAAATATTCCTGTAATACCGTTGAGTGACAGTCCCCCTCCTTCAAGGTGGAAGCCTGGACAGAAGCCTTGGAAGCCCTCTTATGAGCGAATTCAGGAAATGAAAGCTAAAACAACCCATTTGCTGCCCATCCAAAGCACTTATAGTTTAGCAAATATTAAAGAAACTGGTAGTTCATCATCCTACCATAAAAGAGAAAAAAATTCACAAAGCGATCGGAGTGCTTATTCAAAATACAGTGATAGAAGTTCAGAAAGTTCACCAAGGTCAAGGAGCAGATCGTCTCGGAGTAGATCTTACTCCAGATCATACACAAGGTCACGTAGTCTAGTTAGTTCACATTCAAGGTCTAGGTCTCCATCATCTAGATCTCATTCACGAAATAAATACAGTGATCATTCACAGTGTAGTAGATCATCTTCATACACTTCTGTTAGCAGTGATGATAGAAGGCGAGCCAAGAGGAAATCTAGATCCAGTGGGAAAAAAAATAATACTTCAAATAAAAGGCACAGCAGCAGCTCTGAAAAGACACTTCATAGTAAATATGTCGAAGGCAGGGATAAATCTTCATGTCAGAGAAAGTATAGTGAAAGCAGGTCATCTTTAGATTATTTTTCAGAAAGTGAACAGTCAAGTGTTCAGATTACACAGTCAGCCCAGGAAAAAGAGAAGCAGGGCCAAAAGGATATAACAAATAGCAAAAAAGAAAAAAACAGAGATGAGGAGAAATCCAAGCCTGAACGGGAATGCCTTCGTTCAAAAAAAAGAACTTCGAAAGAGAATCTTTCTGATCACTTTAGAAATGGCAGTAAGCCCAAAAGGAAGAATTATGCTGGGAGTAAGTGGGACTCTGAGTCAAATTCAGAACGAGGTGTAACTAAAAACAATAGAAATGATTCCCGGCCATCTTCTGATAAGGAGGAAGGTGAGGCCACCTCAGATTCTGAATCAGAGGTTAGTGAAATTCACACCAAAGCCAAACCCACAACAAAATCTTCAGCAAATACTTCATTGCCTGGTGATAATGGTGCTTGGAAATCAAGCAGAATGCGGTCATCAGCTTCTGATTCTGAGGACTCCTATTCCAATTCAGAAAATAATAGAGGAAAGCTGCTGAAGCACAAACATGGGTCAAAGGAAAATCTTAAAAGGGAACACACCAAAAAAATGAAAGAGAAATTGAAAGGGAAAAAAGATAAAAAGCACAAGGCTCCAAAACGAAAACAAGCATTTCACTGGCAGCCTCCACTAGAATTTGGTGAAGAAGAGGAGGAGGAGATTAATGAAAAGCAAATTACCCAGGAGTCAAAAGAGAAAAAACAAGTATCTGAAAACAGTGAAACCATAATAGATAATCCCAAAACTGAGAAATCCTGTGAAGAGGGCAGCATTTCAAGTAAACATAATACAATTACTGTTTCATCAGATCTTGATCATCTTACTAAAGACGATAGTAAACTCAACATTTCTCCCACAGTTTTAAATACTGAGGAAAATGTAGCCATTTCTCCCCCAAATATTCAGCATATTGAAGAAGATGTCCCAAGTGGAGTGGAGGATGTGCTTCAAACAGATGACAACATGGAGATTTGCACTCCTGATAGGAATTCCCCAGCAAAGGTAGAGGGGGCTTCCCCTCTAGGAAATTCAAGGCTTGACTCTCCAGATACAAGCATTGTTCTAAAGCAGGATATGCAAACAGAACATCCTGAAGCAGCGGTAGTACAACAGGAAAGCGGCATGTCTGAAAGCAAAACTATGGGTGAAAAGAGGAAACAGGAGGGCAGCTCTGCTAGTTTGGCCAATGCTGTAGAAAGTACTGGGAAAAAGGAGGTAGCTGAGAAGAGCCAGATCAACGTCATGGATAATAAATGGAAGCCTCTGCAAGGTGTGGGGAACCTGGCAGCACCTGCTGCTACCATACCCAGTGCTGTGGAAGTTAAGGCATCAACTACTGTGCCTGAAATGAAACCACAAGGCTTGAGAATAGAAATTAAAAGCAAAAATAAAGTTCGGCCTGGTTCTCTCTTTGATGAAGTAAGAAAGACAGCACGCTTAAACCGGAGACCAAGAAATCAGGAGAGTTCAAGTGATGAGCAGACGCCTAGTCGGGATGGTGATAGCCAGTCCAGGAGTCCAAGCCGATCTCGAAGTAAATCTGAAACCAAATCAAGACACAGAACAAGGTCTGTCTCATATAGTCACTCAAGAAGTCGATCAAGAAGTTCTACATCTTCTTATCGGTGAGCAATACTCTTTCCTTTTTTTCTCCCAAGGAGAGTCTGTTATTATTTAGCTTGGAAGTACATCAGAGTTAGGGGCAAAATCACTATTTCCAAACATCTAAAAGGGAATAAGATGTAGTTTTGTTCTGTGTGACCCAGAGAACGGATTGAGAACATAGGGAGTGGGGATTTCAGGAGAAGAAATTTGGGCTATCAGTTAAAGCTCTCTAGCAGTAAAAATGAGTTGCTACAATAGGTGGTAAGTTTTTTAAAGACGGGAGGCTGCTCTCTTGCTAGTCAGTGATGCCCTAGAAGCAAATCCTGAATTTACAGCATATACCGTATAGGATTTAGAGATCATTAATCTAACCTTCCATTTTACACATGTTGAAGGTGACAGAGGCAGTTACCTGCCCAAGACAGGCATCTAGTTGATCTTTATTTGGGGGTGGGGGAGGGAAGGGTGAATAAAAATGATCTTTAGATTTTTTGTTATTGTTCAAGTTGCATCTAACGTCATCAGCATAGACTGGGTAGTAAGAAGAATAAGAATTAAACTAAAAAAATTGTTGATGGTGATATGAAGTTAATAAGTAGTTGTGTTGCATTCTTTTCCTTGGAAATATTTCTTGGTTTTACCTGTTTCTTAATTACTTGTATCCCTTATTATATCGTGCTTGATTTTCATTATTTGAACTTAAAATTCAAGAAGAATTATTGACTGTTTTTTTCCTTTCTAGTTATTAATCAGTATTTTTCTTCCCTTGCTCACCCAGACTTCTTAAAAAAGGAAACACTACTTGCCGTCTGTAATAACTATCTCCCATTTATTCCTCAGTCTCTTGCTTGCTGTCTTCTGTGCCTTCCCTCCCCACTTCTCACTAAGTTGACCAAAGTTTTCGAGTACTTCTCCATGGCCAGTGCTAGGGCATGTTTTCAGCCCCTACCTTCTGGGAGCCCTCTGCTGCTACCTCTTCTCATCTCTTTCAAACCATTTCATCCTTGTGTTGTGGTCTCCTCTTCCTCCTCCTGCCCTGACTCCCAGCAGGCCCAGGGAGCTGTTGGATCATGGCATTTTCTCTTTGAGTTACTACTGTTAGAGACAGTTGCCTGTTGAGCTACTCTAGCTTCCATCTGCTCAAGATCTGCCTTGTCATTTACGCTCAGATGGCTCTGAGCTGGTGGTGATGCTGGCTGCTCTCCTCATTTACCTTCCTAGCACTGCCTTTGGAGTGGGTGGTATTTCATTTTATAAATAAAGACAGGCATAGAATGGCTAAGGAATTTGCTTTAGTCTCTGCAGCTAACGGGTAGTAGACTGAGATGGCTAAGCTTGGGTACTGTCCTGCCTCCCTGTTTTGGTTACCTGCCTGGGCCTGACTCCCCCACTAGATTGAACTCTTGGAAGTCAGGGACTGTGTCTTACTCATCTTTCATCATCTCTCAGAGTCTGGCTTCATAATTTTTTGAATAAATGACTAGAATCTTATTAGAATATAATGTATTCATCCTCTTGCAGATAAACTGGAAGCAGGTCATATCTTCCAAAACATGAGTGCATACTGAATAAAATCTATATTTCATAAGTAGCCTATTCCCAGAGGTATTGTTCTATTCCTGAATAATAGGTTTAAAGTAAGGGAGAAGGGTGGGGAGTCAAGTGAACGCAGAGTTACAATTGTACTACTTAAGTTTTTTGTTTATTTTATTAAATATTAAATAGATATAAAAATAAAACAAGTGATTAAAGTATAAAAAACAATGTATACTCATCTGGCTTAAAAGAATAGAGCTTTGATGTACCAATGTCACCCTACTTTCTCTCCTCTCTCCTAGAGTTAACCATTATTCCAAACTTTCGTTATAACTTTCGTTGTTTTTCTTTATAATTTTACCACAAATGTTTCTATCCTTATACAGTGTTACTTTTGCATGTTTTTGAACTTTTTGTAAATAAAATCCTTTTATATGTATACGGAAATTCTTCATTTGCCTTTTTCATTCAACATTGTGTTCCAGAGATGTATTTCTACTGATAGATGTAGTTGTAGTTTATTCATTTACCTAGTTTAGAATATTTCATTATATGTCTATACCTTAAGTTTTTTTAACCCTTTCTACCATTGATGGAGATTTGGGTTATTTCTTCTTTTATTATTACATATATATCCTATTAACATACCTGTACCAGCCTTCTCTGTTCATTTGTTTTTATTTTAATTTCATTCTGTTTAGTTTAAACTGTGGTTGTTTCTGGATTGCCTCATTAGCTATCATTGTCTTACCTGCTGTGAAGAGTTTGTGAGAGACTTTTCCTCTTGTTGTGTTTTCCCCTCCCTACCCTACCAGTAATTAATTTTAACACCATGGTGAGTTAGTATAATTATAAGATTTTTCACTCATCTTAATTGTAGGTCAAGAAGCTACTCTAGAAGTCGGAGCAGAGGATGGTACAGCAGAGGCCGTACCAGAAGCCGTAGCAGTTCCTACCGCAGTTACAAAAGTCACAGGTGAGCTTGTGATCTTGCCCTGCAATGTGGTCTCCGTCATGTCTGTTTTCTAAGGACTGAGCTTAGGCAGGATGTAGTTAGTAGCTGTTGAGAAGAATCTTGTCATTGCCCAATACCAGACTGGCCTATTTGCTCATCTAGGTCTTTCTTTCAAAGAGCTTTGAAATTCTTCCCAGCTATTCCTAGGATAGGGTCTTATCAGAGTAAGGCAAGAGAAACAGTAGGAATATTTAAAAGAGGCCCTGACCCCTACCCTCTACCTCTTCTAAATACATCTTCCTTAACCTCAGTTCACATGTGCAATCACCTCTTGACTTGGGTTAGGGATTAGGATAGGAGGATTGTAGAGAGGGGACTAAAAAGGAAGAAGCATGTATATGTTGGGGGCTGACCCCAGATTTCTTGTTCTCCTGGCATCTCTCCCTCTTTTGCCTCTGAGATACCTTCCACTGCGCAGCTTCACTGTACTAACAAGTGTCCTACCTGTGCAGACCTTTTCCCCCTTTCCATTCAGTTTAGAGCCTCCCCAGTGACTTTCTTTATTTCTTTATGTGCATCTCATAGAAGAACTGCATAAAACTTCATCTTTGTTATGAAATCCAACAGGCTTTTTTTTTTTAATTCAATATACTTTTGATACAAAAACAGTAAACATAGCTTAGGATTTCACTGTATTTTCACCTTGATGGGCAAATGAATGTCTAGATTTTTGATATAGCCCGTCTTGCCCTGATCCACAAGATGATGGTCCTTCATGTGATTAATATTAGGACATCCAGCAGGAGCAGATCCAGGAGCAGCTCGTATGATCCACACAGTCGGTCCAGGTATGGACAGGGATTGGGTAACCACCTTTGGGGCAGAACTGAAAGACCTTGTTTTATGAACATAGTTCAAAGTGTTGTATTTTATTGAATAACTTAAATGCATAAATTTGTATCCTGAAATCATACTCTTTCTAAATGAGGCCTTTTGATAATTTTTATTTGTTGGCTCATTGTACTACAGTGTCAAAAATGACAATTATAATGTAAAATTGCAGTGGCAGGTGTTTATTGAATATATTGACCTAATAAGATCTACCAGATTTAATCAAAATAACTGTGTTAATTTTGTGATATTTTTCAATGCAGAAAAGAAATTAACATTTTTCTCTTTAATATAGTAAAGTCTGATTTGGGGCAACTTTAAATGTTTCCAGTACTTGTTATACAAATGTCTTTTCTTCACACTGTCATATAGTGCCCATGTTCTAAGCTAGAACACTCTTAAGATCCCAAAAAGAAATGGGAATATATGAGTATTTGAATGGGAAAATTTAGTGTGTGTTGTTGCTATTAAAGCAGGTCCTACACTTACGATAGCTACTATAGCAGGAGTCGGAGTCGAAGTAGAAGTCAGAGGAGTGACAGTTACCACAAAGGCAGAAGTTACAATAGGCGGTCCAGGTGGGTCTCTCTTCTTTAGAACACTGTAAGTTACTGTGGGCATGTGGTGTGTGTCAGGTGATAGACTAAAAACAGAAGTATTCCTTTCTGTTCTTGAATTGTAACAACCCACAAGGAGCTACTAAAAGTGGCCTTTGTATTAAGAATTGCCACTTAATTCATGTTGGTTATTGTTTGTGTTTGAATCTTTTAAATATTCACATACCCTTGGACAAACATTTCTTTTGGAAGAAGTAAAGAGAGAAAGCCACCCAAACCATGGTCTACTTGCTTAAATAGTCCTACTTGCTAGGAATAGCCAATTTGTCCAGTTTGTCATTTTTTAAAATAAAGAATTGTAATATATAAAATATCATAATCATTTTCTTCAGGAGCAGGATTCAGATTTCTATCTTGTCAGTTATTTAGTACAATATATATTTTTATGTATGATATATAGTATGTTTTATAGAACATATTTTGGCTACTGCGCAAGTCTTTATGGTGACTTTTGTTATGTCCCTTGCTGGTGGCTTCTGGTCTTACCCTCTATCCATTATAACCAACTATAGTGATCTTGTAAAATATCAGTTATCTGGACACTTCCTTGCTTGAAACTCTCCAAGGACCCCTTACTGCCTTCACAGTCAGGTCCAGCCTCCTTAGCATTGCATCCAAGGCCCCTGCACTTATCAGCTCCAGACTGGACTCTTTCTGGCTTCCCTCCTTTAATGTGCTGGAATCTTTCCTTGTCCCTGGAGACGCATGCATCCTCTCCACCATCTCCCCTTTTGCCTCTTGAAATGGCCAATTTCCACCTCCGTGCAGGTCTCCACTGTAACCTGCTGCCCCTGGGAGGCCCTCCCTGACTGGTAGTCCTGAGATACAGTCCCTCTGGTGTGCCTCTGAGGCAGCCTTTGCTCCTCTTGGGGCTCTCACTGCCCCTAACTTGTTTATCTTGTCCACTATTCTATACTATCTGTGAGCCCCAGAGAATTATACTTTGTCTACTTTTTTTTTTTTGTCCCCAGCATCTAGCAAAATAACTGGCCCTCAGTGAATATTTTCAAAATAACTGAATGGTGACCATAACCAGGTCCTCTTGACTCAGTATCCCAGTGGTCCCGTTCATGCTCATTGGACCCCCGATTTTGGTTTCCATACCTGTAATGAAACTATTCATGCACCTTTTCCTTTCCTCTGACCATCTAATCAAATATTGATTCTCATTTTGGGTAATGTGGAAGATTATTATGATCATTTGCATGAATGGATTTCAAGTAAATTTCCCAATATGTGATGTTTCTTTATTTTATCTTATCCTTGACATTACTGCCATTTGTCATTGAAAACATCTTTGAAAAGTCCATAGTGTTGACATACTCAGTACCCCATTTGTCCACCCCCATGCTATGCCACATCAGTAGTGTTTTCAAGCCACTCATATCAAAAAGAAGCTACAAGAGGAATTCAAAGGGATTCAAAGTGTTGATAGTTAAAAGGGTTTTGTATATTTTGTTTTGTTTTGTTGTACAGGAGTTGTAGATCTTATGGCTCTGACAGTGAAAGTGACCGAAGTTACTCTCATCACCGGAGCCCCAGTGAAAGCAGCAGATACAGTTAAAAATGTCCTTTTTTGATACAAATTATATCTTATTTGTAAATATCTGGTAACTTAAAAGTTTAAGAAACTTAACTGCAGTCTGTTTTTCTGTTTCAGTATCAGAGATGAGTTTCAAATATAGACACTTCTTAATTGTTACTCATTCATTTACATATGCGCAGAAGAATTTAAGATACAGATATGTCTCCTACAAGTATTTTTAATGCCACATTTTACAGCAGCCAACTATGGAAATGAGTTTCATTTTCTTGAATCAAGAAATTGTGAAATTTATCTAAATATAATTTGCAATATTATTTTAGATAGACTGTTTCTCTGCATCTCACGTATTCCTTGGAATATAGATTCATTTTTGCCCATTTTTCAGGTTTTAGCATATATGCTGCCAAGCATAGTACTGTGAAGAAGAACTGTTAAAGGCAGCCAAATATTTATATACCAATGACACAGAGTTTTGTACATGTGTTCTCAAAAACAAACCACCCAGATTGATACCAATGGTAGCAAGGAGTATAAGGCAGTGGCTTTGGGGTTCTTATTTCATTCATTCCTTCTTTTCTGTCTCAGAGGATCAGGAAAGTGGTCATCATACAGCCCACAGTCTGCATTACTTCAGGCTGGCAGGCAAGGTTAAGAACAAATCAGCCTTAACTATAAATATCTGCACTGTCTCTAAGGACTTAATACTTTATGTGCTTTTTAATAAATACTATCAGAAGTTTAGATTACAAAAAACAATTCTACTCCAGTTCATGCTTTGGTGCTTGGTACCTCTTGGTGCCTCTTTAAGCATTCTTTTCTACATCAGAATACCATAAAAGAGAAAAATGATTTTTTTATTTTTTATTCACTGGCACCGAAATGGTTTCTTCTGATCTGCCTTTCATTTTAAATATTTGGGGGCTTCTCTCAAGCACAGATATAGGTTGGGGGTCCCCTGTAGCAGGAAGGATTGGCAATAGAGGGTGTACGGCCACCCAGGTCTGTAGCATGTGTGTGCCTCTGAAGAATGGACTTCAGAAGTAACACCAAAATCTAACTACCATCATCCTGGACACATTTTGCAGGGCTTTAGTTTTAAGTTTTACAAGTAAGGGATATGCCACAACAGCAGCTGAACTATTCTAACCAGAATGTTTTTCCTGTTTCCACTCTGACCACACCGACTCAATGAAGCGTTGCATGACCTGAGTAAACCTAGGACAAGAGACAGGAGAAGTGGAGAATAGGGTGCTGCATAAGTTATACATTTTCGTGGCTTTGGGTGGTTCCTCCAAAAATAATTTGATCTGAAAAACTAGTGTGATTTTTTTTTTTTTAATCTTTAGTTTGTCTTTTTTTCCCAAAGTGTACTTAATCACCTTTGTGCCAGTTTAATCCAGTTATGCAGAAAAAATTCATATTGGATGTTTGATGTAGAATTCTGCATCATCCTACCCCAGGCCTTGCCTGGTGTATCTGGGAAATGGGAAAGAGCTCTCAGTTGGAGGGATCTGACAACTTTTGATGGATGGATGGATGGGTGATGGTGGATGTATTAAAACTATCACCTATAGAAGGTATGTAAACAGGGTTAGGTGATTGGTTGTTTGCCAAGTTGATAGACAAAAGTACATTAGAAAACAGGACTTAAATCAAACAAATAGTACTTGATAGTGAATACAAAACAATTTGTGATTCAAATTAAGGGTTTTCGAAAGTTGCCTGCAAAGTAGAATATTGCTTTAATACTATTCAGTGGGGAAAACAATGCATTCAGAACCCAAACAGAAACTGCCGAATCTGGTTAGGTTAAGAAAAGTTACCCTTGGGCAGTGTATTAGTTTTCTATTGCTGTGTGACAAATTACCCCAAATTTAGTAGCTTGAAACAACACCAATTTATTAGCTCACAGTTCTGTAGCTCGTGGGTCCAGCATGGTATGGCTGGATTCTCTGCTCAGGGTCTCACAAGGCTGAAATCAAGGGTTGGCAGGGCAGCATTCCTTTATGGAAGCTCTGGGGAAGAATCTGCTTCCAAGCTCATTTAGGTCATTGGCAGAATTCAGTTCCTTTATGGTTGTCAGCTGGGGGCCTCTCAGCTCCTTAAAGCTGCCCCCATTCCTTCCTGTATGGTCCCCTACATCTTCAAAGGAGCAATGACCCTTCTCTTTCTCATGCTTCAAATATCTATGCCTTCCTACTCTATTTTAAGGGTCCATGTGATTGGATCAAACTCACAAAGATCACCTCTCTATTTTAAGGTCAGTTGTGCCATAAAACATCATAATCACAGGATTCAATATCTCGTCATATTCACAGGTTCTGAGGATTGGCACATGGAAGTGGGGGAGGGGCATTTTAGAATTCTGCCTACCACAGGCAGTACTTTGCCCATCTCAGCTGTGGGTGGAATTTTATCCTGAAAAGGTAGGCCCTAGAAGCCTCATTTGTTTTCTCCATGAAAAAGGACAGCCCTCTGCTGCAACATTCAACTTGTGTGTTTACTGAAGTGAACTACAGAAATGGCTTTTCTTCCTATAGGGTGTTGTTCTGTATTTTGAAGTTATTTTTAATGAAATTGAATTATGTTGTGTATTGTGCTTCTTAATAGAAAATGCATTATTGGACTGTTTTGTAACATCCTGTTTACTGCAAATGAAATAGCTAGTATTGCTGAAAAACTAGAAAATACTTTTGTACATATTAGCAATGTCTTATTTGTATACACTTGAATTAAATTTCCCTATAACTTGAAAGAGGGACCTTGTAGAAATTAAAATATATATACTTAGTCTAAGTCTGAGTCTGTGCATGTTTCATCTTTCTTTACTCTCCCAGACTTAAAATAGTCTTTCTGAAATGGGAAAAAAAACCCCACAAACTATTGAGTCTCTTTGCTGACTTTTGGTGGGGGCAGGAGGTGGAGTGGAGCTAGAGAGAGGGCAGGCAGAGATGTTAACCTACCCAGGTAGGCATTAATAGTGATTGGTCTACTTCACCCTGGAAAGTCCAGATTTCCTCCAGGCTTTGTTGGCATCCAGCTGAAGTGACCTGCATACAGATGTCTTTGCTGAGGAAGAAATATGTTCTATCCCATCTGTTAGTTGCTTCCTAGAGACAGTCCATTTACCTATACCTCTCACATTTCCCTAGCAGTTCACCAAGCAGTGCAGCACATAGCACTCACTCCCAGAAAACACATTCATATGGGAATATTTTTAGCATACACATAAGAATTTGCAGGGCTAGTACAATTAACTTTTGTCTGCTCGGAACTCAAAGGAATGTATATTTTCTTAGTGAATGCAACATAATTTCTCACAGTAGGTAACTTCTCACGTGTAGATACTCAGCTTTCTAAATTGAGTTAACAGTGGACTCCCAAGTCGGGCAACTCCTGAAAATTGGGTTTGGATGCATTACTTTAAAATTTAAAAAAATGCAGAGTCTGTTTGTGGGTTCCTAATGAGGTTCCTTATGGTCTTATTTTTTGTGGGTTCTAGGTTCTTTATTAACATTCTGATAGTGATAAGCTCGATCAGTTTGGCAGTATTGGGGGAAAAATATGTCAAGGGCATTAGCAGCTGGCTGGTTTTGGGATCCAAACCCTTGACCTTACTGTTACAAGCTGGCACTCCAGCCAACTGAGCTAACCAGCCAGCCATGTCGAGGGCTTTGGTCTTGACTGTCCTAAATTAGCTAGGCATTGAGTAGGAGGTGAGGGAATTCAAGGGCAAATGTCCCTCTTGCAAGAGACTGTGAATACTAACCGGGCATCACTGTTTGGAAGAGGAAGGAGGCTCTGCTTGGTGTTAGAAGCCCAGCAGCGGGTGTTGAGCCTTGAAGGAGTGTTGCAAACTAGTGTGGCCAGGTGAGGGAACTTGGAAGCCATGCCTCACAAGGTGGAAGGGACTGGGTTCAAATTTCCAAAGGGAAAGTAGACTGCAGTTGCCCATAGTGAGATGAGAGCCTGCAGTCCTGTGAAGGTCTTGTGATAGAACAAGCTGAGAAAAGTGCTGGGAGGAGACTTCTCCTGGACAGGGAGTACTCTGATGCTGTAAAGGCTGCAGCCTCTCGGGAGTCCAGAGGTGTTCGGGAGGAGCTGGGCACCTCAGGACAGATTGGGAAGCTCCAGGCAGTGCCTGATGAGTGCAAGGCAAGGAGAGCCTTTTGTGGCCACACACGCACAGGGGTAAGCAGCTTTAATAGTCTTTTCTTTCAAGGTTTCTGTACAAGGTAGAGGCAGTGCCCCCTCGCCTCTGCCTCCCCTCCTCCCTGTGAATCAGAAGACCCCAAGTGGGGCTATACCAAGTTTGGGGCCAGGTACCAGCACTTCTGCCTCTTGGAGACCCCAGACCCACCACTCACCATCTGTGGCCCATCAAGCTACAGCTCCATAGACTGTGCTGAGCTTTCCAACCTACAGAACCCACATTAGCCTGGGGAGGGTTGCATCTCTCCAACCAGCCTAGAACCATGAGGACATCAGGGTAAAAAAAGGGAGTGACCTGATGTCTCAGGACAGACACTTGCATTCTGCATCCTGAGCCCTGACCTTGGGCCTCTGACTGCCCATCTGTAAAAGGAAGCTAGCAGGCCTTGGGCTGCCCATCTCTCAGCTCATAAGCCCTGAAAGAGGGTGCATATGACTGGTGTAACCAGACATGATAGATAACCAAAGGTGCCCATCCCTTCCCAGACAATCCTGGAGATGAGAATGCCTCCCAGAGGGCCTGGCCTATGGGGGTTGGGGACCTAGGCTGACACCCAGGGCCTCCAGCAACCAAAATTTACCACCAGGCCAGATTCCCAGAAAAAACCTGAGAAGGATCCCCACTGACCTCAATGCCTCCACCCTAATTCGATTTATTTTGAAGAAACAGGAGAACCCCTATGAGCAACTGTTCTATGGCACAGTCAAGGACTCTGGGCCAGAGCCAGACTGCCTGGGTTCAGGTTCTGCTCTGCCACTTCCCAGTTGGATAACTGGGAGGAGAACAATTTGCTCGACTTCTCTATAGAACTGTGGTGGATTAAGTGTTTAGAACCAAATGTTATGTCAAAGTGACTTGGGGCGGGGTGGGGGGAGGGGTGCTGGGCCTTGCCTCTAGGAAGGAATCCCACTGGGTTCATGTGGTTAGCCAGGCTCAATCACTAGTGAGAGGCCCAGGGTCCCTTGAACCAACAGGGCAGGAGAGGATCTTAGGAGTTGCCAGGAAGGCCTCCAATGCCAAGGCCATGATGTTTATGCTGCAAGAACCAGGCGACCTGCTGGTTTGCATTAGGCTCCCACCCCTGGGCAGCTGTAGCCTATTAGTGCTGGGCTCAGCAGAGGCACAACACAGGCTCAAACCCCACCCCCAGCCCCATCCCCAGCAGATCCATGCTCCCTCCACTGCAGGGCCCTAGGTCACCACCTAGTGGGTAGCTTTGAACTTCCCTGCCAGCCCACTGTCTCCATGCTGTCCAAGTTGAGTCACCCTGTGTTCTCTGGCACTGCCCACTGCTTTCCCTCCTACCCCAGCTCAGCTACACAGCTCCATGCACCCCAGGGGGGCCGAGCCCTTTATCACGCCTTTCCCCTCTACTCCCCTCCCCCAGCACAGCTTGGCTTGGGATGTTCTGTACAAGTGCAGTGGGGGGGATTTGGTTTCTCCAACCAAGCCTGCACATCACACCCCAGCACAGTTTGGGTCCGTGCCTCCCCGTCACGAGAGGGGAAATGGGGCTAAATACTTAGGGAAGTTGTGAGAAAACTCGTGAGCTGTCCTCTAGGGGCGGGGCTATGATTTTGCTGACCTGCCAGCACCCAGCCCCAAATGTCAAGGATCACTGAGGTATGCCCTTGCCAGGTGAGCCCATCTCCACGAACTCCTGACTGTCCCTCAGGTTTGCAGTGCTGGCCTAGGATGCCCCTCCCCAATAACTCAGTCCTACTCTACCCACTCCAGGAAGCCCATCATGACCTCCCCTGAGGTGAACCCTGTCCTTCACCAAGGCCAAGAGAGCAATTCTGCTCATTTCCAACCAGCCACTCCCACCGACCAGACACGCACTCTACGAGAATCTTCACTACGTCAGTCACCTCCAGGTTCCTGTCTCTGCCTCCTCACTTTGCAGGTGCTATTGTCTCTGCCTAGACTGCCCTTCCTCTCTCTTTGCTCGAGTAAATGTTAACTTTCAAGTCCCAGTCCCCTCCAAGCAGCACAATGAGCCCACCAGACTGAGCTCTTCAAACTGCTCCTTCCTGCCAGATCCCTTGTGACCAGGTGCCATCAGCCTCTCACAGAGCTCAGGCTGTGCTCTGGGGCTCCCCAGCAGATGAGCTACAGACCAGAGAAGCAAGAGGGGAGCAGCTGGGGCTTTCATGGAGATGAGTCCCCCCAACCCCTCCCTTCTCATCCAACCTCCAGCCCCTCCTCCAGCTTGACAGCCACAGCCAAGGCCATTCCCTATCTTGGTCATGCTGACCACACCCTTGGCCAAGCTATGGCTGGGAAGTGGGCACAGAAGTGTCCCATGTAGCCTTCTCTGCCAGACTCCTTCCAGCCTCTCTTTTCCCTAGCCCCTGACATTGATGCTTGACTGCATGGTTTGTCCCACACTGGGCCTCAGTGTTCTTATCTAACCAGTGGGTACACAGTCCCTCCCTTGCCACCTCCCAGGCCAGTGCAAGGATACACCATGAGTCAGATGAGGAAGTGGGTTGGGAGGAAGGAAGAGACAAGGCAGCCCTGAGGTGACTGGCCGGTCAGAAGCATGTAGACTGCTCTGGGCTGGCCTCAGCCTGGGGCCTATGGGAGCTGAGCCAACTGTCCATGCACCGATGCGGGTGCAGGATCAATGCCGCAGCTGCCAGGAGCCTCCCAGATGCCTCAGCACTGGGGGAATGTCCCAGTCTGTGCCCCTTTCTCTCTGTTCCCATCTCTTTTTCCATGAGGGTCTCTCCTCACCCTTCATTTGGCTTTGGGCATTCCTCCCCTTTTTGGCATTCTTTTTTTGCCCCATCTCTGCCCCTGAGATATTTTCTCTTTGGCTCTGGATAGCCTTGTCTTGAGGACCTCCCGTTCTGGCCTTGGGGAAGGCCCTTGCAATCTTTTGGGACAGACCATCCAGGCTGTTTCATGGCACCTGCCTAGGACCCTAGCCTCTGCTCCGTTTCCTCCCCTGGAATCCAGACCAAATCATCCTGAGCAGGCCCCAGAGTTCCTGTTCACTCATAAGGTAGAATACCTAGGGGATCCTGTTGCAGCCGGGCATGGACTTGTATGTAAACACAAGTGTATACGTGGGGAGGAGTGAGGGATGTCAGGATGCGGATATTGTGAGAGTGACCCAGGATAGGGCAGCAATCAGCTTGGGGTAGGGGTGGGGGGCACAGAAAGGGATCTGAATGATGACACGGGTCACACGAGAAGCCCACAGAGGCCTCCTCTCCACAGTGGTGACCCAGTCAACACCTGGACCCCGCCAGGCCCAACGACCATGGTCCCCACCCTGCTGCCTGCTCAGCCTGGCAGCGTTCCTTTGCAGCCTTCTGCCAGCACAGCCAGCCCCCTGCCCCCACTGGTGTCCATGCCAGAGCAGCATTCCGCAAGCCTGGCTGCATCTCCCTAGCAGAGGCTGAGCAGAGAGGGAGGCCACTCAGCAGTGGTCAGGTCACACTACAAGGGCGAGCACAGTGGGGCCTGGGCCTCTAGCCCCCACTCCTCCAGTGTCACCATCTCCTGGTCCTTGGCCAGTCGTCTTAAAGGACTTTATCACTACAGCTGTGATCTGGGGTCTTACATCTGCCCTGGGCGGCCCTGTGCAGCCAGAGGAGACCACAGGTAGGTATGGGTCCACCGGAGCCAAGTCCTGGAGGCACAAAGCAAAATGAACTCTGGGCTGCCCTGGGGTAGGAGTGGGAGGCCGGACCAGTTTGGAACCCCAGACTCACCCCCAGGTCAGAGCAGCCCAGGCCAGAGGGTGGGGGTGGTGAGCGAGGCTGGGGTGCGGTGTTCAGTCTCTCAGCGTGGGATCACTCAGGGGAGCGGCCGGAAGCCTTTTCTGCAGCGGGTTGGGGGCCCGGCGAGCCCAGCGTCCCGATTTCACGACAGCCTCCTTCTCTGGCCCCGCCTCCGTGGCGCGGCCGGAGGGCACCGGGTTAGACTCCGGGACGAACTTCCCTGCAGAAAAGGGGCTCAGCGCGGGAAGGTGGGGCCAGGGTCGATTTGCTCCGACGTGAGCAGTGGGGACGAGTGGGAGGGCGGGGGCGCGGGCACCCCAGGCAGGGCGGACTGCACGGGGACGACGCACACCACGCGTGTCCGCGCGCCCCGCCGGCACGCAGGGCGGCCTGGCCCTTTAAGCGTCCAGACGGCGGCCCCAGCTGACGCGCGGGCTCCAATCGGCGCCCCGCGCCCCCCGCCCGCCGCGCCCGAGGCTCTGGGGCCGCAGCTGCTCCGCGCTGGACTTGCCGCGGCCCTGCGCCTCCGCCCGCCCGGCCGCGCCCCCGGGGGCCGTGGTCGCGGGGCCCTGCGCGGGGGCGGCCCCCAGCGCGGCGCTTCATGGAGCGGCCCGGGCCCAGCCGCCGGGGGCAGCGCGATCCCGCGGGGTCCTGTGAGCCCCCAGCGCCACGGCACCATGGTACGCGGGGCCCTGCCTGTCCCCCCGCTTATCCGCCCACCTGCCAGCGCTGCCCTTGCGAGTGTACGGCCCGCGGGCTCGGGTGAAGGGGCTAGAGGGATCTTTCCCCTCCCCCGGGCTTCCCGACCCCATCTGCAAGGTCCCCACGGGCCGGGAATGCGGCGCTATGGCGTGGCTTTTGGCGGGGAGGGGGTTAAATTCCTGGGGTGGGGGCGCCGGTGTGAGCGGCTGAGGTCCTGCTAGGCACGGGCGGAGGGGGGCGCTTGTTAGGCACGGGCGGAGGGGCTGGGTGATGGGAGAGAAGGGGGAGTCGGATTCCCGCCTGGGCCTTGGGCCACGGGCCACGTGGGCGCTGGAGCCGCCCTGCCTGGCGATTAGGGATGGCTCGGGCCGAGGGCGGTGGGCACCCGTAGCTCCGGTCCAAACTCCAGTGTGACCCTGGGCCGGTCCCCCGCCCTCTCTGGGTCTATTTCCTAGGGAAGGAAGGGAGGCATATGCGCAGAGGAGGCTGTCATAGACACCCCTTCTCCAAAAGGAGGAGCCTAGAGGTCATGAGCCCGTGCCCCCTTGCACAGTCTCGGCCTAGGCACTGCTGCCCAGCGATGAAAGGATTGACATGGGGGGCCACAAATAGGCGCCCCAGCTTTCATCACAGGGCTTTCCGTGGAGGCTCTGAGGCAAGCTAGGGAGCCCCTGGCTTGCAGCAGTGAGACAAGGTACCCCTCAGGTGCAGAAGGCTCTTACTTGGGTAAGCAGCCTGGACAGGTGTCGCCTGACTTGGGGGAGGGTTTGAAGGCATGAAACCCCCTGGCAACAGGGGTGCCTGACCACCTCCCTGCTCCTGCATATTAGCTAGGCTGGGGTAGCCTGGGCTTGGGGATGAGATGTGTGGCTGCAGCTGGCACAGCCATATGAGGAGGGGCATCCATGGGGAATTGGCACACCTGGCTGGGGAGGTGGGTACAGCTTGTGGGCACTGCATGGGAGGGGCCGGGCAAGGGGACAGCTGTGCCCTGTCAAGGGGCTGCCAGTTGTAGACCCATGCAGCATCTGTGTACCTTGTCAAAGGAGTCCCATCAGGGTACCTGGTCATGAGGGCAAGGATGGCTCTGGCTTGGCTGAGATATTGCTTTAGGAATTGAGTATTTGGGGCACTATCCCCTCCTCTGCTGAGATTAGAGGGCTGGAGCCAGGCCTCACTGGGTCCCAAGGGGTCAGATCTGCACATGAGAAAGTTGTCCTTTCCCCATGCACTGCAGGGTGTTCCATAAGGGAGAACAGAAGTTTGGTGCCCTGTGGCCTGGGGTGAGCTTCCCCCAGCAGGCCTGGCTTTGGCAAAAGCCCGTATCCAGGCTACTTCCCCTGCCACTGTATGGCCCCTGGAGGCCGTAAGGAGTCCCTGTTACAACCGGAGTTGTACCCTGACCTCCTCACTGACCTGCAGGTGCAGCACCTCTGGGGAGGAGGTCACGTGTTGAGGGCGTGGTGGCAGAGTCTGAGGAAGCATAGCTGGTCTTGGAGTGGGAGGGTCCCCAGACGGCTCTTCCTGCTTTTTAAGTCATTAAATGCTAAGAAATCCAGACACGTAGAGTGGTGTCCAGTCTGGCAAGGAAGGGGTGGCCTTAGCAGAGCTGGAGACCAGAGGCTCTAGACTGTAGGACCCTCTCATTCTGAGCCTCGGTTTCCCCATCTGTGCAGTAGGGATTGGTCCCAGAAGATGAATCAGAGTGAGTCAGAGGAGGGAGATGGGAGGGGCTTGGTGCCACGTCCCAGATAGATTGGCCAGGCTTGGACAGGCCAGCAGCTCTGGGACAGAGGCAGATGGGTGGCTTCTTGGCTGGTGGGAAGGGGCATGATGGAGAACTCAAGCAAGAGGCTATCCAAGGCCAGGAGCCTGACCAAGGTGGGATCTGAGAGAGCACAGGATAGGTGCTGCCCTGGCTGCTGGCTGGAAGCAAGTTGCCCCTGTTTGCTCACTGAGGCTCATCCTGAGGCCCAAGGCAGGTTCTCATTCAGGTGACTGAGGAGTCTAGCTCAGACACCAACACCCCTGCCCAGTCTGGGCCCACCCTCACTGCCCTGGTGATGGAAGGACTGGCATGGGGGGGCTGTGGATGGATGGGGTCAGGGGAGATGCTGGTTGTGGGGAGCTGATGGGTTTATTGCCATGGAGCAAGGTACCTCTCAAATGTAGGAGGCTCTGACCCAGCTGGGCAGGGCTGGAGGAGAGCCAGAGCCTAGAAGCAGTGAGGTTGGTCCAACCAGGCAGGCAGGCAGTCAACAGATACTAGTTGAACATCTGTACCCTGGCCCTGTGCAGGGACTGGGCAGCCTGCCTGTCTGTACTGCCCACCTTTGGGGGAGGCTGCTGTGGTAGGGCCAGGGGTGATTGAGTCAGCCCCTATTCTGGCAATTCGCATGTGGTGAATGTGGCACATGGGCCTGATAGTCTAACCCATCAGACTTTGAGGGACTTCTCAGGGCTCCAAAGCCCCCAAGTGCTGTGGCCTTCCTTCATGATGGGGCCATCCTGGAGCCTCTGGGCCTGGACCATAACAGGGTCTGGGGCAGGCCTTAGGGGCCTCCTGCCTGGAAGCATGGTGGATTCGTAAAACAGCTGTGTCCTTCCACCTGCACAAGCCCCTGTGTGAGGGGGAGCCACGAGGGGCCAGGCCTGAGGCCACAGTCAGTGTTGGAGGCAGCCTGGCCCAAGCTCTGGCTGAGCAATGAAGGCCTGGCTGGATCTCACTGGCCTCCTTGGGCAGGGCACAGGACCCAGATGGGGAGAAGTTATAGGCCCTGGGCCTGGATTTCTTCACAGAAGCTTCTACTTCTGCAGCCCTCAGGGCCGAGGCCTGGAGGCTCACTGCTGGTGAGGTGAGGGTTCCCTCAGGCGCTGTCCCCTGGGCAGCAGTAGCCAGCGGCCAGGTAGTGAGCCAACAAGCCTGACTTCTGTTCTTGAGGTGTTTGGGGCTCAGGAAATGCTGAAGGATTGCCTGTGTCCCCTCTAGGTGACCACCTAGTCCCAGTATGCCTGGGACTGTCGTGGTTCTGGCACTGAAAGTCATGTATCCCAGGAAACCCCAGGTCCCTGGAAAACCTGGACAGCTGGTCGCCAGAGTCCTTTTTCTTTCCCCTTTCTCTTCCCTCTCCTTTCTCGGGATGACTTTTCCTACTTCACCAAGGAAGAGCCAGAGGCCCAGGAAAGTTAACTGACCAACTGAGGAGCTCATGTTCAGCCTCAGAAGGTCATAGTGGGTGTTTGGGCTCTGCGGGCAGCTGACTTGGGCTTGAATCCCCGTCCCCCACTTCCTGTGAAGTGGAGCCAGGAGTTCTGGCTGCTTCCTGGACGGTGGGTGCTGCTGGGGGAAGGGTGGGCCGCAGGGGGAGGACAGGGGCCACTGGCCTTGACCCTCTCCCGTGCCCTCTGCCCCAGTTGCTGGTTGAGAAGACGACCGACTCCCCAGCGGCCGAGTTCTCGCTGGTGGAGGACGTGGCGCTGCACTTCGCCTGCTTGATGGGCCGCCTGAATGAGCAGCGCCTCTTCCAGCCCGACCTCTGCGACGTGGACCTGGTGCTGGTGCCCCAGCGCAGCGTCTTCCCGGCACACAAGGGCGTGCTGGCCGCCTACAGCCAGTTCTTCCACTCGCTCTTCACGCAGAACAAGCAGCTGCAGCGTGTGGAGCTGTCCCTGGAGGCACTGGCGCCCGGTGGCCTGCAGCAGATCCTCAACTTCATCTACACGTCCAAGCTGCTGGTCAACGCGGCCAACGTGCACGAGGTGCTCAGTGCCGCCTCACTGCTGCAGATGGCTGACATCGCCGCGTCCTGCCAGGAGCTGCTGGACGCCCGCTCCCTAGGCCCACCGGGCCCCGGCACTGTGTCCCTGGCCCAGCCAGCCACCAGCTGCACCCCAGCCGCGCCACCCTACTACTGTGACATCAAACAGGAGACCGACACCCCGGGTCTGCCCAAGATCTATGCCCGCGAGGGCCCTGACCCCTACTCAGTGCGTGTCGAGGACGGGGCAGGGACTGCTGGTGGCACAGTGCCTGCCACCACTGGGCCAGCCCAGCCCTTCTTCAAGGAGGAGAAGGAGGGTGGTGTCGAGGAGGCTGGCGGGGCCCCGGCCAGCTTGTGCAAGCTGGAGGGTGGGGAGGAGTTGGAGGAAGAGCTTGGGTCTTCCGGTACCTACAGCCGCCGTGAGCAGTCCCAGATCATTGTGGAGGTGAACCTCAACAACCAGACACTGCACGTGTCCACAGGGCCCGAGGGGAAGCCGGGTGCTGGAACGAGCCCAGCCACCATGGTGCTGGGCCGGGAGGACAGGCTGCAGAGACACTCGGAGGAGGAGGAGGAGGAGGAGGAGGAGGAGGAAGAAGAAGAGGGCGGTGGCAGTGGAGGGGAGGAGGAGGAGGACGAGGAGGAAGGAGAAGAGGAGGAAGAGGGTGGCAGTCAGGGGGAGGAGGAAGAGGAGGAGGAGGAAGAGCACAGCGGGCAGGAGGAGGAGGAGGAGGAAGAGGAGGAAGGGCAGCATAGTGAGCAGGATCAAGACAGCTCAGAGGAGGAGGGGGAGGAGGAGGGGGAGGCCGGACGCAGGCAGGGGCCAGTGGGGCACCAGAGCAGCCGGGCAGACCCCCCTCCCCACGGCCGCATGGCTACGCGGTCCCGGGAGAATGCCCGGCGCCAGGACACCCCAGAGCCCGAGGAGCCTGGGCGGAGGGGTGGGAAGCGGCTGAAGCCGCCCCCCGGGGTAGCCACTGCACCAGCCCGTGGGCCACCAGCCACTGATGGGCTGGGGGCCAAGGTGAAGCTGGAGGAGAAGCAGCACCACCCATGCCAGAAGTGCCCACGAGTTTTTAACAACCGCTGGTACCTGGAGAAGCACATGAATGTGACCCACAGTCGAATGCAGATCTGCGACCAGTGCGGCAAGCGCTTCCTGCTGGAGAGTGAGCTGCTGCTACACAGGCAGACGGACTGCGAGCGCAACATCCAGGTGGGTCTCAGGGCGAAGGGGGCAGGACAGGGCAGAACTGGGCTCTGGGCACCCAGCGTCTTGCCGATGGCATTGCCCACATGGTCTGGAGATGAGACTTAGCCCCCAGACAGTCAGGCCAGCCCAGGCCCAAGGAAAGCAGGGCCCAGGTTCTCAGTGCAGTGAGAGCTCAGGAGATAACATCAAGGAGCGCTTCCTGGGAGAGGCGGGTAGAGGTGGGTCTTGGCACATGGAGAGATGTGCAGAGAGGGTTGGAGCAAACAGTAACCTTGGCTGACATGGCAAAGAGATACCCTGGACTTGGGAGGATGAGAGCAGAGAGTTGCTGAGCAGATGAGACTAGGGGACAGCCAGCTCTGGGAAGGGATGAGTCAGTGTTTTAATAAATCCCTAGGGCTGCGGGAAGGCCAGCAGGGCCACTGTGTATGGTTTCACAGGTTGTGAATTGCACAAAAGTACACATGGAAGGAGGAGGGGTTTGCGCAGACAAGGGTGCCATTTTCCACTTCCCACAAAAGTGCTATATGTATAGAGCAGGGTGCAGCCCAGCGGGAAACCCCATTCAGCTCTTTGGAGATGTCAGCTGGCCTGAGCCTGGGGAAAAGGGACTAGATGAGAAATTTGGGAAGAGCAGGGGCTGCTGGGTGCAAGCAGGGGAGCTGGGCTGGCTTCCAGGCCTTGGGCCAGCCTAGCCTCTCAGAGTGGGGGTGGCACAGAGCCATCCAGGCTCCCCATGGGTAGTTTTTACCTTTTTGGCCCAGGAGAAGAGGGGAAAGGTGGGGTAGGCGGGTGCTAATTGCCTAAGCTAATTGTTAATTGCAGTGCCATATGGAGAAAGTGTTACCTGGGACTTACCTGGTAACCTGCCCTACCCTCGTGCACCTGTTCCCACTTGCCTGCCCTTTGACTCTTCACCTGCCGCACACCTGAGCCTCCCTCCTGAAGGGCAGACAAGCTTGTGCCCCTTCCAACCTGGGCAGTCTGATCCAATTTCTGCTCAAGCCCTGGCGTAGCCTCCAGCCCTTTGGGGGTGACCTACAAGGATGGGCAGGACAAGGGTCCAGGAGAACAGGCAGAGGGGAGCATGGTCCCCAAGGTCCCCACCATTGTCCATTGCCTAATGGGACCTGATACCTCCTGCAGCCAGCCCCTTTGGGACCTATCCCCTTGGGGATCTCCATGGTTCAGGGCATGGGTCCCAGCAGGGGGAGGCAGCAGTGATAATGCCCAACTCTTTGGGGACCTGTTATCAGAATGGCTTCTCCATGAACTGTGTGTAGCCTCCACATCCTATGCAGCCCTTCATCCAGTTGTCTGTCTTTCCTCTGTAGAGAGACACAAGGTGAGGACTTTCGAAGACCTTGTTGAAATAAGCACAGAGGGGAACTTCCTGGAAGAGGTGACCCCTGACCCTAGTTGAGCCCAAGGAGGAAGGAGGTCCCCAGGCTGCAGCCCGGGATGTGGGGGTGGGTAAGTGTGTAAGGAGTTACCATCCCCAGCTCCAGGAACATCAGATATGTCTGGCCCTTGGACATCAAGGCTCTCTCTCCAGCACATTTCAGGTGTGGAAACAGGCCAGAGAGGTCTAGTGACTTGTCCAAGGTCATACAGTCCTGACTCGGGACCCAATGCCTAAAGTCCTCTCACCTTGCAGTGTGTGACATGTGGCAAAGCTTTCAAGAAGCTCTGGTCCCTCCATGAGCACAACAAGATTGTGCATGGCTATGCAGAGAAGAAGTTCTCATGCGAGATCTGTGAGAAGAAGTTCTACACCATGGCCCATGTGCGCAAGCACATGGTTGGTAAGTCTGAGCTGGTAGTGGATGGAGCCTAAGGACAGAGATGGGCAGCTGCTGGCTGTCCTGGGATGGGCTTTCCATCCAGGTGGATAGGAAAGACTTCACATCCAAGGACGGTGTGAAGGGATAAGAAGGCCCCTCTCAGCTGGGAGGCATGGGGAGGCAGGTTGCAGTGGCATGTATGACCTGAACAGGCTCTAAGTCCAGGGCTGCCAGGTACAGTTGGGCAGGTTGCACATTGCACAAGGGTGCCTGGACAAGATAGCAGGTGGGAAAATCCAGCTGCACACTGCTAACCAGATTGCGCATCCTGGCATGGGGTTGTGTCCACGCAGAGAAAGAGCACCTTTTCCTAATTCATACAAAGTGCCATATGGGTTGGCACAGGCCCTGTCTTGGTTTGATGGCAGTTGTGCCTCTGATTCCTTCTCACCTTCTGGCCCTCACAGAGCTTCAGGCTTCTCTGAATGCAACTTCCTCCAGGAGTCATGCCTGGACACAGTGACAAGGTCCCCCTACTGTGTGTTGGTCACCCCTCTGCCTTGGGCAAGGCTGCCCACCTTCTCTAGGTGGGCCTGACTGGGAATCTGATGTCTCTAGGGCCCTCCCTTCCTTGCCCACTCTGGGCTTAGGGCTTGGGGGAGGGATGGCCAAGGTGAACAGGGGGCCCCCGGCCAGGACCTACTTCCTTTCTCTACTGAGCAGTGCCAAAGCCTCCAGTGTGAACTAACTGGAAGCTGGAGCCCTGGGGCCTATGTGTTGGCCAAGAGTATGCTGGGTTACCCAGGATTGGGGTCTCTGAGCTCAGCCCTGTCTCCAGTGGCCTCCTCCCAGATCTTCCTTGAAGAGTTTGTTGGTCCTCAGCCCTCCATGGGTTTGTGGGGAACGCAGCTAACTTCCTTTGGACTGCTATTTAAGGCCTGTGGTCAGGGCCTTTACATGTGCCATCCCTTAGAAAGCCCACCAGCCTCAAAGTGCAATACCGCAATTAGCCCCTTTTTACATAAGAGGAAGCTGAGGCCCAAAGAGACCATGCAGGGAGCCAGTGGTCAGGCCAGGATTTGAGCTGAGGCCAGTCCCACCCAGGATCCTTCCATCCTTCCATCCTTCCCTGAAGTTTTGGACACAAGGCAGCTCTGGCCAGAGGCTAAAGAACCATAAGGGCCTACATGCTTGTTGGAGCCTGATGTTCAGAGCAGACAGGGAGACCCAGTCCTTAGGGGAAGCGGGCCTCTCCTGGGTCTCTGCCCCAGGTCCTGGGACAGAGTACGAGGCTGGTGAGAGGGAAGGGTGGTGGCACAGGGCTGTCCCAGGAGGCGGGGTCTGGGCCCAATGTGGGTGTGCTCAGGCAGGCCCCCGAGACGTAACAGCCACGGTGCCCACCCTGTAGCCCACACTAAGGACATGCCCTTCACCTGCGAGACCTGCGGGAAGTCCTTCAAGCGCAGTATGTCCCTCAAGGTGCACTCACTGCAGCACTCCGGGGAGAAGCCGTTCAGATGTGAGGTGAGCTCCTGATGCCTGTTTGGCCTGCCCAGGGAAGGGCAGGGATCGGGGGCAGCAGCTGCTTAAAAACCAGGGGGTAGGGAAGTGGAGTGCAGGGCCTAGAAAAGAGAGCTCCACCCTCTGATGCCTGTGGCCCTTGCTTCCCATGTCCACGCTGCCTCTACCCCAACCCTGACCCAGCTCCCACACATTTGGGATGGGAAGTTTGCATGGTCTGGAGCCATGGGGGCAGGCTTCCTGGGAGGTGGAGAAAACAGCATCCCGGGCAGAGAGACCCAAGATGGAGACAGCAGAGCTGCAGCAGGGATGGGGGGCCCTTCCAGTGAGGAGGGAGGATGAGGGGCCTCAGGCCTGGGCCCTTCGTGCTGCCCCTGAGAAGCACGTCCACCTGCCCTTGCATCCCCACCTCCTTGCCCAGGAGCCCTCCCCATGCGTGTCCCTCCTCAACCCCGTGGGCCTGGGGGCCCTGTTCCCTCCCTGAAGGCTGCTCTTCTCTCTGTCCCTGGGCCTCACCCCACCCCCAGAACTGCAACGAGCGCTTCCAGTACAAGTACCAGCTGCGGTCACACATGAGCATCCACATTGGCCACAAGCAGTTCATGTGCCAGTGGTGCGGCAAGGACTTCAACATGAAGCAGTACTTTGACGAGCACATGAAGACACACACAGGTGCGGCTGCCGGGGGAGGGCGCCTGGGACGGCCTTGGCCACGCCCCTTCTCAACTCTGGGCCTCAGTTTACCCTCCTATAGGAGGCTCAGCGCCATCCTTCCTGCCTCCCAGGGTTGAGTGAGGCTGGCACAAAATGGCCCGGGCGGGGGGCGGGGGGAAGATCCGAAAGTGTCGACAACAGACCCCACGATGGTCCCAGAGCAGGAGAGCTGAGCCAGGGCTGGGGTGTGGCGACTCCCCGGTGACGCCCCGCCTCGCACCCCAACCCGCAGGGGAGAAGCCGTACATCTGCGAGATCTGCGGCAAGAGCTTCACCAGCCGGCCCAACATGAAGCGGCACCGGCGCACGCACACGGGCGAGAAGCCGTATCCGTGCGACGTCTGCGGCCAGCGCTTCCGCTTCTCCAACATGCTCAAGGCCCACAAGGAGAAGTGCTTCCGCGTCAGCCACCCGCTGGCCGGCGACGGCGGCCCCGCCGCCCCGGGCCTGCCATCCGCCCCGCCCCAGGCGCACGCACTGCCCCTGCTCCCGGGGCTGCCCCAGACCCTGCCGCCCCCGCCCCACCTGCCGCCGCCACCCCCGCTCTTCCCCAGCACTGCCAACGCCGCGGGCGGGCGGATGAGCGCCGGCAACTGACCGCGCCTGCACCTGCTGGGACCCAGCCTCCCCTCCTTCCTGGGGAGGGCAGCGGCCGGGCCGGAGCCCTGCGCCCCACCTCCGGAGGTGGCTGGAAGTGCTCCGCCTGAGGCCCCCAGCCTAGGGGTGTCGCGGGCTGGCCGCCCCCGGAGCTGGCGGAGGACACCTCACTCCCAAGTGCCCCCTTTTCTGCGACTCCTTGAAGCCTTTACTTTTCCTTTTTTCTTTTGGAAGTGAAGGAAAAAGAAGACAGGAAACTATTTGCGGCACCCCCTCCAGGTGAGGGGGGTGCTGGAGGAGGCAGGTACAGTGGGGAGGATGGGGCCTGGGCAGCAGCCGAGGCCGGTCACTCTGCCGAGCCTGAGTCAGCCTCAGTCAGTGGCTTATCTCCAGGTCCCCTGTGTGGCTCATTTGCTCCCTCATCTTGGAGGGTTTGGGGAAAAGTTGGGGTGTTGTTGGCCCCGTTGGAGGAGCTGTGTACGCAGTCTGAGGACTGCAGACCTCCAGGCATGGCTTGAAACTGGATGTATGAGTGTGTTCGGTGGGGAGTGGCGAGGTTTGAAGACTGCAGACCCCGCTGTGCACCTGTGGGGTGGGGCAGGCAGGGGCTGGACCCCAGGGGGTTGCTTTCCCCACCCACACCCCTGCCAGAGTGCACCTGGCTACACCAAGAGCCCTGAGTCCAGAGAAAGTGTCCCCAGAAGCTGCTGGGCCTCAGGGTGTGTGGGCCGGGCCTCAGGGTGTGTGGGCCAGGCCCAGGGTGGGGAGACAGGCTGACTCCCGCTGCACCAGGGGCTGCAGTCAAGGAGCCCCAGCAACTGGGTTAGACACCAGGAGCAGGGTCAAGGAGGAGGCTTGGGTGAGTGTTTTAGGGTTTCAAGGTGCTATCAGTGGGGCGGGGGGGCAGGGCTGCTGTTCATAGAGCACCCTGTCCCTCACCAGCTACCCAGGCCATATCTCCCACACCAGAAGGGGATGTGTGTGTCTGTGTCTGTCTCTGCTCCCTAAGGCCAGCATCAGGCCTCATCCTCCCCCTATGTCTAGCCACAACCTGCCCCTGGCTGGCTCCAGCATCCTTGTCCCTTCTGGGCCTCTGCACTTACGGTAGGTGGGACGCCCACAGCACTGCCGGCGAGAGGAGCCTGCATGTTCAGGCCCCAGGGGGTGTGGGGCTGTGGGAGCCTGGCCTGGCCCAGTGCTTGCCCCCATGAGGCCAGCACTAATAGGATACCCTTTTTTGTTGTCATTTAACGTCTTTATTCCTACCTTTGAAATGGGGAGGAAGGTTCCATAAGCTACATGTTTCCTAGTTAAGCTCTCTCCTGTTGTGTTTATACGGTTTTGTTTGTTATACTCTTTGCACCTTAAACCCCCACTACTCCCTGCACACTGCCACTTTCCCAGCAGGGCTAGAGTGGGAAGAGGCCTGGGCCGAAGGGGGATGGTGGGGGTCTGGACCCCTCTAAACTCGTGAGGCCCATGGCGCTGGAGTAGGGGGCTGGGGACATTTTTAATCATCAATAAATGAAGCACTTTATTCTGTATGGATGTGGGCAGGCCCGAGGTGCCCGAGTGATTTGAGGGTTTATAATCTAAGCCACACCACCCCAGTTGTTCTATGGGCTTGGAGGAGGCAGTGCCAGCAGGTTCCCTGTGCAGGGCCCTTCCCTGGCCTGGTGAGCTTGGGGCTGCAGCTGGAGCAATATGAGCCAAAGCCTGCAGACACCCTCAGATGTCCCTGCTGTCTGTCCTCTGAGGAGAGAAGGTCGGTCCCTCCCCAAGAGAGGAAGCCTTCCTGTCTGGCTCTGGGCTCTGCCGCTCCCCTGTTCCAAGGCTGGGGTTTCCAGTTCTTGTGGGGTCAGGGCTGGGCCTTCCAGCTTTACTGTGGCTCTTTTCCTCCCCTGCACCCCTTAATCTTTGGGCTTCCGTGACATCCTCAGGGTCCCCCCTCCCTCCCCCATGCTATTTCTAACCTCTGGTCTCAGTGCCTGGCAGCTCTTCAAAGCTGCTTCACGTTTTCCCTAAAAGTGGATCTCCCCAGTGGGCTGTAGGTAGGGATGTCCATGGGTTCTTCACCCTCCATCACTGGCACCAGGGTCTCCCATAGGGGCTGATGGCCTTGTCACCTGCTTGCCCCACTGCAGCCTTAGTGGGCCTGGGGGCTCTGGCCAGGCCGGGACCCTGGTGTATCAGGCCATACTTTGACAAGTGGAGATCAAAGACGGGTGTGGAGAGCTGGTGATAAAACCCTGTCCCAGGACTTGAGTTTCCTGTTCTGTAATTTTACCCTCTGGGGGCAGGCAAGGGGTCCAGACAGCTGGCTGGGCACTGGTCATGATGGTCATTATAGCTTAGGTGAGCATGACCAGCCCCTCTCCTGGGAGGCCCCTGTCCCACTGGGGACAGGAGCCCCATGTCCCTGGTGCTAAACACTCTCTTCATCTTGGGCCAGCGTTAATGGGAGTGGGCAGACCACAAGGCCAGAAGCAATAATGGCACTTCAGCAGTGCCAGTATGGATAGGGGTTCTTGCTTTACCACCTTTTACATTTCCTTTTTATTTTTAAAACAAATTAATAAGCACCTGGATGTTGGAGCAAGGGGACTGGGGAATCACACCTACTTCCCAGGGCTGGGGGTAAAGGTGACCCAGGACCTCACCTCCCATGGAGATTGCTGGGGTCCTTCTGTCCAGCTCAGCTTCTCAGCTGTTTGGCCAGAACTTGGGTCTGGAGCCAGGGTCTGCCCCCTCCCCAGCTCCCCTGGGCTCTCTGGCCTTGGGCCAGCTGGGAATGAATGGCCAGAGTGGTGAGGTGGGCCTCAAGCCCTATGGGCACAGGTCCAGGAGCTAGGGCTGATGTCCGAGCCTGAGCCTTCAGCCCCCTCATGCTGCCACCACCTCCACAGTGCCCCTTACAGGGGGCTTGGTGGCAGCAGAATGTCTGTGCCCAGACCCCTGATATCTGGTCATGTAGGGGCACCCCACAGCCCCAGAGCATGGGGGACAGCAGGCGTGCAAGTGAGGAGAGTAACAACAAATAAAGTCAGTACAACTCCTGTGCCTTGGCCCAGCCTCTTCTTTACAGTTGCCTGACCTGACTACTGGCTGGAAAGACTTGGGCCAGAGCAGGGGAGGCATGTAATCCAGCAGCTTAGCATGCAGACCCCATGGACATCTGTGCCCTGGAGCACCATGGACCCCAACTTCCTCCCTTAAGTGTGGGATGGGTGTGGGGAGCACCCAGAGTCAGGAACTCAGGCAAAGCCAGGGCTGGGTCCCTGAAGTGGGATTAGGTCTTGGGTCAGATGCAGAGGGGGCTGAAAGAGGAGAAGTCCTGGGGCTGCTGGGGTCACGTCCCTAGAGGTACTGCCCATGGGAGGCCAGGGCCTATGCCGCTGTGGTTTTCCATGAGCACCAAGCATGTAGGCACAGGAGTCCAGGGACAGCCACTACCAGCTCTCCCATCTGTGCGCTTAGCACGGAGGGTGCTGTGATGAGCACAGGGCTCGCCCCTCCCTCAGCAGGCAGGGGAGGTCTGAAGGGGCCGGATGTCAGAGGTGTTGCCGTGGGCAACTTGGAAGACAAGCTCAGATGGAAGACAGGTGGTGGCCTCTGAGGAGGGAGCACATGGCTCTCCTTGGGGACCTCTGAGAACTGTTTCATTGCACAGGAGATATATAGAGCGAGCGCTCTGTGCCCAATGGACTTCTAGGCATGTGGTGAAGGACACAAGGGGAAGGAGGTCCCCACTTTTGTGGCACTCACCTCCGGGTACATGGGGAGGGGACAGACAGGATCCCCCAGGACTGGGAGGGCTGGGAAAGAGGTCTTGTGGGTGGATTCTTTGGCTGGAGAGGAGGTACAGGGTCCTGGGATGCTGACACTGCCTTTCTGCCCAGTCCCACTTCTTTGACTGAAAGGGGCTCACAAAAGAAACCCTAAAGACAAGCCGGCTGACAGACCTCCCCAGGTCTGGCTGCTCCTGGTCTCCTGGGAGGATTCGCTTCTTCCTGCCTCTGCTCTCTTCCCCTCCTGCTCCCCATCAGGCTGTGTGAGCCTCTCCACACATCCTTTTTCCTTCAGCCCCCCACCGCCTCCCTTGTTCTTGCAGTATTTCCAACTTCACACTGCAGAGAGTCTTGGGCACGTCCATGCCAGGCTGTGAGGTGGAGGCCGCAGTGGCTTTTGCTGTGGATGGCAGGCACCATGGTTGGATCTCTGGAGCACTTGCTTGCCCCCAGGTTTGCTCTTTGGGACCAAGCAGCTCCCTAACATCCCACGCCCTGAAGCATGGGTCAGAGCAGCACTGCCCTGCTGGAGAAAGGCTGGGCTGTCTGCCCTTCCAAAGTGTGGTAGCGGTCAGTGAGATGAGGAAGTGGCGCACCCCTGGCTTAGTGCTGCCCTTGAGCCTGCACCCTGATTATGTGGCTTTCTAGAGCCAGGACTGGAGAGCCTAAGTCAGGTTAGGCTGGTAGCTGCTGCAGTAACAAACCACCTCCAAATCTCAGTCGCTCAACACCCATGGCTCAGGAGGAAGCTCCAGAGCAGTCATTTTCCATGTGCTGGCTCAGCGTTCTGGGCTGCTTTACCTTGTGGCACCTCCATGTCCACATGGGCCTCCAGAGTGGCAAAGCCAGGAAAGGGGGTGGAGAATTATGCATTGGCTCTTCAGTGCTGCCATCCAAAAATGACATATCTCTTTTGTTTATATGTCATTACCAAAGCAAGTTCCATGACTGTGCCTTACTTTGGGGGGTGTGGAAATGCAACCCTACTGTGTGGCTGGGAGGAGAGGAGACCTGGAAAGACTGTTGAGCAGCAGTAGCCTCTCCTGCACTTGGACCTTTGTGTCTCCAGAGGCCAGGCTGCAGGATGCCCAGCCTGGGGAGCTGGCTTCTAAACTCTCTGGAGAGTCAGTGATAAAACAGAAGAGCAGTGTCTCCCAAGGTTCTGGCTAGCAGGGAGGTGAGATCAACCTCCTCAGTCTCCACAGACGACAGCATGGGCACCTGGGGAGTGGGGAACAGGATAGGACCCACCCTCCTCCCCCGTCTCCAGGGAAGGAAAAGCAGCTTGGTGGGCCCCCACCTTAAACTCTTCTCATCCCTGCCTCAGTCCAGCTGGAGAAAGGGGCTCTGGAAAATCCTATGGCCAAACCTATGTGCTCTCTGGGAGCCTTGGCCTAAGACCACAGCTCTCATGTTACTGGGAACACTTTCCAGTCACTCATCACTCCACAGCCTCCTGAGGTGGCCAAGGACCATAAGAAACGAAAGCTCCGAGAGGTAAAACCACTTGCATGTGGCTGGAGTGGTGGAGTCAGGGTTCGAACCCAGGCCTGTCCAGTCCCAAAGCCATGTTCTCTAAGCACTGAACAGTGCCACTTTCCCTCCACTCAGCACAGAGCTGGGCATATGGTGGCATCAGGAGAGCATGGACATGGGTGGTGAGCCAGGGCTATCGGTTGCAAACAGGAGACCCTCTAGTTAATTTAAACCAAAAACAATTGGATGAAAAGGTATTCATTAAATCTCCAAGAGAACCAGATACTTAAGCTCTGGGGTTTCGCAGCCAGAACAACCCCAAACCACCCTGCAGTACTTACCTCAGGGGAGGTGTGACTGCCACCCCAGCAGGGAACTAATGGTGCTGAGGGCTGCCCTTCAAAACTCAGTACCCTCTGCCATCCTCAAACGCTGGGGTCTGCGCGGTGCCTGCTTCCCTGCATCCCTCCCATCTGAATCAGCCTCACACGGGTGTGTCCAGTGGGCAGGTCCCCACCACATGGTTACAGCCTGGTTGCAAGGCAGGCTGGGAAAGCGAATTGTGTTTTCCAGTTTGGACAGGTGGGACTCACAATGCGGTTCATTCCAGTCAGAAAAGGGCTGTCCAAGCATGCTGGTGTCTGCAAGCTAGTCCTTCATAGCCCAACAGCAGCGTCGCCCTCTTCCACACAACAGGAACGACAAAATGCTCTTGATTAACAACCTGCCACATACAAATAAAATGTATTCATCCTCTTCCCAAAAGTGGACACCGTAATGCCTCGTCACTGACTGCGTCTAGCTCCAAATCCAGGACCTGCTGGCCATAGCTGCTCCTCCTCTAGTTCAGCTATGATGCGTTTTGGTGTTCTCAAAACATGTGCACTCTATTGTAAATGTAAACATCACCGTCCAGACCCTTCATAAAATGGAAGGTCAAGGGGAGAGGGGAAGAAAACTAATTAAAATATTTACATCTTACGCAGCATGATAGTTATTTTAGGTGTCAACTTGACTGAGTTAAGGGATACCCAGATCGGCAATAAAGCTAAGTTATTTCTGGGTGTGTCCGTGTAGGCGTTTCCAGGAGAGATTAGCATTTGAATCAGTAGACTGAATAGAGAAGATCTATCTTCACCTACGGTGGGTGGACACCGTCCCATCCACTGAGGGCCCGGACAGAACCAAAAGGCAGAGGAGGGGCAAATTTGCTGTCTTCTGGAGCTGGGACACCCATCTTCTCCTGCCCTTAGACATCAGAACTCCAGCTTCTCAGACCTTTGGCTTTGAACTGGGAGTTCCACCATCAGTTGCTCTGGTTCTCAGGCCTTCGGACTCAGACTGAATTATACCAGTTCCTGGGTCTCCAACTTACTGAGGGCAGATCATTGCACTTCTTGGCCTCCATAATCACATGAGCCAATTCCCATAATAAATCGTCTTATATATCTGCATTTATCCTATTGGTTCTGTTTTGCTGGAGAACCCTGACTAATACACCCAGAAAGGAAGAAAAGACAGAAAGATTCTCCATCCTTACTCAGCAGCTGGTTGTGAGGTCAAGATGGAGCTGACAGCTTCTTCATACCTTCCCCCACTCACATTCCCTGCCCTTCGCCAGCTCCCTAGACGGTCACAGGAGCTCACCTGGAAGGATGCCTCAAATCTGCATTCTTGGACAGAAAGGATAGTGCCTGATGGTCCTGTATGGGGTTGCCTAGTTGCCTGCTTTTCTTTTTTTTTAAATTTCAGTTTTCAACTTTTTATTGAAGTGAAATTTGCATAAAATTAATCATTTTAAAGTGAAAAATTCGGTGAAATTTAGTGCATTTAACATTTATGTAACCAGTAGCTCTATCTAGTTCCAAAACATTTTCATGACCCCAAAAGGAAACCTCATATCCATTAAGTGGTTGCTCCTCAACCCCTCTCCCCACAGCCCCTGGCAACCACTAATCTGTGTCCTGTCTCTATGGATTTACCCCTTCTGGATTTTTCATATAAATGGAATCATACAATATGTGCCCTTTTGTTTTGGTTTCTCTCACTTAGCATGTAGCTTGTATCAGTATTTCATTGCTTTTTATGGCTGAACAATATATTAGATTGTCTTTTATCTTTCAATACGGAGCAACAGGAATCATCCAAGAGGATCCCTGGGGTTCCAGATGTGCTACTTCCTATTTCCACTGTGGGGTAGCAACCAGATTTCTCCTTGAAGGCCAGGGCCAATCGCCCTAGTCCACATAAGCCTCCTTCTTTTGCCTTTTCTTCCAGGGGCATAAAGCCACAAGTCAAATAGTCAAGCGGCAGTCTCAGCTTCCAACTGAATGGAAATATGATTGAGTCCCCTATGAAAAGAGTCCTCCTTTGGACACTATGACCTCTCAATCAGCAAAGCCCAAGACACAAAAACAAGAAACAAAGTTCTGAATGGGCCTTAGGCTATAGGAGATAGAAGGGCCCACAGCCCCCGCATCCCAGTTCTGGGACCCAGGCATCCTTAGAGAAACTGTGCCACATATGTACAATACTGGGCACAGGTTTAGAGTATATACTGCATCCTGTAGGAAGGTCTCTACCATTCAAAGCTGGAGTCTCCAGAGTGGAGGCGTATTGGAATCTTCCATGGACAATGCCATCCTTGCATAGCGTCAGCTGCTCCTGAGTGATAGGTAAGACAAGTGCGTCCTGAATTCCAGCCCAGTGTCACACAACAGTGTTTTCTATAGAAGCCCTGGAAAAAATTTATTTTTTTAAATTAAAGTTTTACTTGGACATAGTTTAAGAAGTCAAATATTTTTAGAAAGTTAAAAATAAAAAAACAAACCTGCTCTTCCCTGCTTCTTCCTTTCAACTCCCAATAGGCCACCAGTTTCAATTCAGTTAGTATTTTGGTATTTACCTTCATGCCTGTGGAAAGCATGCTTCCACCACGACTTATTGATTTTATCAGTTTGTGGCATCAGCTATTGATTTATTTCTTCAACATTCCCACCACACACACAAACACTGTACACACAGTTTCCCCTCCCCCTTTCTCTCAGTATAGTTATTATCATAATTTTGGATTAGATTAATATTCAGTGTAAAAATTTTTTTTTACTATGTAAACACTGTTCTCCAAGGATGCCCTGGAAAGCCTGAGAGGCTGGTAGTTAATGGCCACAGGAGCAAAGCCACCACAGAGATCTCCCACTAAGGCATTACCTAGTGAAGTCTGTGGGGATGGGGTAGCCCAGGAGACCCCAGACTGGGAGGGCCACTGGCATGCAACACCTGAATTTTGGAGGGGACACATTCAAACTGTAGCAGTAACATTTTGCAAAACTTTAGTATAGTATCACAACCAGGATATTAACAGTGACATAATCTACCAATCTTATCCAGATTTCCCCAAGAGTTCGGATCCCCGTAATGGCCAGCCACCAAAAAAAAAAAAAGAAAAAGAAAAAGAAAAGAAAAGAAAAAAAAGTTATATATTAATGGAATCATACATATGTAACCTTTGGGGGTTGACTATTTTTCATTCAGTCTAATTCTCTGAAAACTGATTCAAGTTATTGTGTGTATCAATAGTTCATTCTTTTTTATTGCTGAGTAGTATTCCATGGCTGGTATGTACCACAGTTTAACTATTCACCCATTGAAGAATACGGCTGTTTCCAATTTTTTGCTACTACAAATACAGCTGCTATGAACATTCATGTACAGGTTTTGTGTGAGCATAAGCTTTCACTCCTCTGGGATAAATGCCCAAGAGGACAATTGCTGAGTTGTATAATATGCATGGTAGTTGCGTGTATAGTTTTAGAAGAAACTACCAAAGCGTTTTCTATGTACAGTACCATTTTACATTCCCAGCAGTGACGTATGAGTCACCCAGTTTCTCTGCATCCTCACCAGCATTGGTGTTGTCACGTTTTTATTGTTGTTTATTTTAGCTACTCTAATAGGTGTGTAGTGATATCACATTTTGGCTTTAATTTGTATTTCCCTGATGACTAATGATGTTGAACATCCTTTCATGAGATCATTTGCCATCTCTTTGGTGTAATATTGGTTCATGCCTTTAGCCTATTTTCTAATTGGATTGTTTGTCTTACTGTTGAGTTTTGAGAGTTCTTTGTGTGTCTAGATATTGTAAATCTTTCTCCCAGCCTGTAGCTTGTCTTTCATTCTCTTCACATGAGCTTTTGATGAGCAAAAGCTTTTTATTTTGTTAAGGTCTAGAGGTCAAGATTTTCAAATTTTCCTTTTAAGTATCATGTTTTGGTTTGAGTCTAAGAACTCCTTCCCTACCCCTAAATGCTGAAGATATTCTCGTGGTTTTTTTCTAGAAGTTTTATAGTTTTATGTTTTAAATTTTTAAAAAATATGCTCATTTACATTATTCTCTAAAAGTCAAGTCCAGTCCTGGGACTGCCAAGACTTGTGTGTTCTTTTTTCAAAAATTGTGGTAAAATTCATGTAAAATTAAATTTACCATCTTAACCATTTTTGTTGTTGTTGTTGTTTGTTTTGTTTTTGGCAGCTGGCCAGTACAGGGATCGACCCATTGACCTTGGTGTTATCAGAACCAGGCTCTAACCAACTGCGTTAACCAGCCAGCCTCATCTGAACCATTTTTCAGTGTATGGTTCAGGGACATTAAGTAAATTCACACTGATGTGCAACCATCACCCCCATCCAAACATAGAACGCTTTTCATCTTCCCAAACTGAAACTCTGTACCTACTGAACAATAACTCCCCATTTCCTCTTTTTCCCCAGCCCTAAGCAACCACCGTGCTACTTTCTGTCTCTATGAGTTTAACTATCCTAGGTACTTCATATAAATGGAGCAATATAGTTTTTGTCTTTTTCGTGACTGGCTTATTTCACTTAGCATCATGTATTCAAGGTTCATCCATGTTGTAGCATTTCTTTCCTTTTTAAGGATGAATACTATTCCATTATATGTATATACCACATTTGGTTTATTTATTTATCCGCTGGCGAACACTTGGGTTGCTTCCACCCTTTGGCCATTGTGAATAATGCTGCTATGAACACAAGTGTACAAATGTCTCTTTGAGACACTGCTTTCAGTTCTTTTGGGAAAACACCCAAAAGTGGAATTTCTGGATCATATGGAAATTCTATTTTTAATTTTTTGAGGAACTGCTGTACTGTTCCCATGGTACGTTTTACATTCCCACCAACAGTGCACAAAGCTTCAATATCTCCACATCCTCGTTAACACTTGTTATTTTCTGTTTCTTTTCTTTTTCTTTTTTTTTTTTCACCTGATGATTATTGATATTGAGCATCTTTTCAAATGCTCATTGGCTATTTCTACATTTTCTTTGGAAAAATGTCTATTCAAGTCCTTTGTCTACTTTTCATTGTGTTGTTTGTTTTGTTGTTGTTGTGGAGTTTTGGGAGTTCTTTATAGATTCTGGATATTAAACCTTTATCAGAAATATGACTTGTAAATATTACATTCTGTGGGTTGCCTATTCACTCCGTTGATTGTGTCTTTTTTTTTTTTTTTTTTTGTCTTTTTCGTGACCGGCACTCAGCCAGTGAGTGCACCGGCCATTCCTATATAGGATCCGAACCCGCGGCGGGAGCGTCGCCGCACTCCCAGCGCCGCACTCACCCGAGTGCGCCACGGGCTCGGCCCTGATTGTGTCTTTTGATGCACAGAAGTTTTTAATTTTGATGTAGTCCAATTGATGTATTTTTTCTTTTTTGGTGGCATATCCAAGAAATCATCAAATCCAGTGTCATGAAGTTCTCCTCCTATGTTTTTTCCTAAAAGCTTTATAGTTTTACCTCTTACATTTTATATTTTAAGTTAATTTTTAAATAGGGTGTAAAGTAAGGGTCCAACTTCATTCTTCTACACATGGATATCAAAATTTTTCCAACACCATTTGTTGCAAAGACTGTCCTTTCCTCATTGGTCTTTTCTTGACATACATGTGAGGGTTTGTTTCTGAGATCTTTATTCTATTACATTGGTCTATGTATCAGTCAGAGTTCTCTAGAGAGACAGAACCAATTGGAGATAGATAAATAGATAAGAGGAGATTTATTTTGAGAATTGGCTCACACAATTATAGAGGCTGAGAAGTCCCATGATATGCCATGTGTAAGCTGGAGAACCAGGAAAGCCAGTGGTATAACCCAGTTCAAATCCATAGGCCTGAGAACCATAGGGGTGCTGATGTTGTAACTCCCAGTCTGAGTCTGAAGGCCTGAGAACTGGGGGTGCAAAGAAGGGGGGAGTTCCATAATCTAAGAGCCCGAGAACCAGGAGTTCTGAACTCCACTGCCAGGAGAAGATGAATGTCACAGCTCAAAAAGAAAGAGAGAAGGAGAGAGGGGAGAGAGTGGAGAGAGAGAAAGAGAGAATGAATTTACCTTTTCTTGGCCTTCTGTTCTATTTGGGCCCTCAAGGGATTGGATAATTCCCATCCACATTGGTGAAGGCAGATCTTTACTCAGTCCACTGATTCAAATAACACCCTCACAGATACATCAGAAATAATGTTTAACAGATATCTGGACAAACTTTAGCCCAGTCAAAGTGATACCTAAGATAAATGACTACAATCTATATATCTGTCTTTATGCCAGTACCACACTGTTTTGATTATTATAGTTTTGTAATAGGTTTTGTAGTCAAGAAGTGTGAGATCTCCAACTTTGTTCTTCTTTTTCAAGATTGTTTTAGATATTCTACATCTTAAGTCCATAATCCATTTTGAGGTCATTTTTGTATGAGGTGTGAGATTTACGTTAAGATTCCTTTTTTGGGGGTGGAGGGGCTATGGATGTTTAATTGCTCTGGCACCATTTTTTGAAAAATCTATCCTTTCTCCATCAGATTGCTTTTGTACCTTTTTCAAAAATCAGCTGAACATATTTGGACATAATTCTGGGTCCTCTGTTATGTTTTGTTGATCTATGTGTCTGCCATCCCTCTGCCAATACTGCACAATCTTGACTACTGTAGCTATAAAGGAACACTTAATATCAGGTAGAGGGATTCCTCCCACTTTATTCTTCTTTGTCAAGATTGCTTTACCTATTCTAGGGCCTATATCTTTCCACAGAAATTTTAGAATGTTTGTTTACATCTTTAAAAACTTTTCTAAGATTTTGATAGGCGTTGAACTGACATCTTTACAATGTTGAGTCTCAATCCATGAACACAGTATGTCTCTCCATTTATTTAGGTCTTCAATGATTTCTTTATTCAGCATTTTGTAATTTTCAGCATATAGATCCTGTATGAGTTTTGTTGAGTATATGCCTAAATATTTCATTTTCTTTGAAGTAATTGTAAATAATATTAAGTTTTAAATTTCAGTTTCTACTTATTCATTGTCAGTAAGTAGAAATGCAATTGATGTTCATGGGTTGATCTTATATCCTCTTTACTGAACTCATTTATTAGTTCCTGGAGTTTTGTTTCATTTTTTTTTTGTTTTTGTGGATTCCCTGGGATTATCCCCTCTATGTTCCTGAAAGATATAGAATCACTGGATATAGAATTCAGTGTGGATGGTTCTTTCAGCACTTGAAAAATGTTATGTCACTTCCTTCTTGCCTCCATAGTCTCTGATGAGAAATCCACAATCATTTGAATTGGCATTATCATGTAGGTGATGTATTGTTTCTCTCTGGCTGCTTTCAAGATTTTTTTCTTGTCTTTAGTCTTCAAAAATTTGATGATGATGTGTCTTGGTATGGATTTCTTTGGGTTTATTCTTTTTGGGTTTTCTCAGTTTCTTGAATCTGCTGGTTTGTGTCTTAACCAAATTTTGTTAAGTTTTCAGACATTATTACTTCAATTATTCTTTCGGCCCTATTCTCTTTCTCCTTTCCTTCTGTGGCTATATTGATACAAATGTTGATTTTTTGCTATTATTCCATGGGATTTGGGGACTGTCTATCTGTCTGTCTTTCACCCCACTATCCTATCTCTCTGTTGTTCAGATTGGGTAAATTTTGTTGATCTGTCCTAAAGTGCACTGATTTTATCCTCTGTCATCTCCTCTCCCTTCCCTTACTGAGGCCGTTTAGCAAGTTTTTGTTTCTGTTATTGTATTTTTCAGTTCTATAATTTCCATTTGGTTCTTCTGTATAACTTCTACTTCTTTGTTGAGACTTTTATATTTTCTTATTTGTTTCAACAGAATGTGCACTTGATTGTTGAGGCATTTTTATGATGACTGCTTTAAAATCCTTGGCAAATAAATCTAACATCTAATTCATCTCAGTGTTGATGTCAGTTGATTCTTTCCACATTCAAGCGGTGATATTCCTAGTTCTTGGTATGATGGGTGATTTTTTATAGTATCCTGGACATTTTGGCTATCATGTTAGGATACTCTGGGTCCTATTTAGTTCTTTTGTTGTAAAAGGCAGTTACCTCTTTTAAGTTTAGCATGCAGGTCCTGGTCTACTTTTGTGGGCTGAGGTTCCAATGGAAATTTAATTTTCAGAGCCTTTGTAGTGTGGTTTTCATTAGCTTGGTTTATCTGGTGCTTCTGGGGCTCCTACTGATTCCTGCTGGTGCTGCCTGAGAGGACAGAAGGGGTTTCCCCAGGCCAGACTACCCAGTGTCTTTTGTTGGGGGAGGCAGGTTTCAGGTCCAGTGTGAAAGGAGAGCGCTTCCTCTGGCTACTTATTGTTGGCAGGGCTCCTGATTAATGCCCCTGCTGGTGGTGCTGGGCTCTCCTGGAGTTGTCCTAGGGGCTCCTGTTCAATTTGTGAGAGGAATGAGCCTACCTGGACTGTGTCCTGTTGCTAGGTTGGGGTCCAGGAAACACCAGGGATAGGTCATCTTCTTCTCTTAGGTGGGGGTACATAAGACACCCTGCCACTGAGTTGTCACTTCATTCTTATGGTCCCAAACCAATTTGTCATTCTCTTGCCACCTTTCAGAGTTATTCATTGATTGCCTCTTGCATTATTTCCATGGTTTATAGTTGTACTTAACAGGAAGCAGCAGGAAGAAAGGAATTTACACCATCTTGTCAGGGCCAGAAGTCATCTTTTAAAAAAGTGGAGCACAAAAGATCCTACTGGAAACTCAGCAAGTGTGGAAAGACTTGTTAATGGGAGGGCTTCACTGTGGGGTGATCTGGCCAGGATATTTCTTTGAGATCCCTTGTTGTTGGCCAACAATTTAGTTTCTAAAGAAGATAAATCAGAGCGTTCTTGATTGAGGGACCCCCCAGCAGAGCT
The DNA here is from genome assembly GCF_027409185.1 of Cynocephalus volans. Classification (NCBI taxonomy): domain Eukaryota; kingdom Metazoa; phylum Chordata; class Mammalia; order Dermoptera; family Cynocephalidae; genus Cynocephalus; species Cynocephalus volans. Next base: position 53,651,715 of record NC_084470.1, read on the forward strand.
GAAGGTGGTGGTGCAATGTGAAAACCGAGAGATTAAGAGCAGCTCCATATCCTAAATGGAAAGCCCCTGTGCCTACTCAGCTCCCAGAAAGCTGGCAGACCAGCTGTGACCTTCAAACAGGAAATTGAAATTGGGAGAAAAAAAAAGTCAATAACAAGGGACCCTCTACTTTAATTGTAGTGAGGTTTCAGGAGGAAGCAAAATAAATGTCTGTATTTAAACTGCCATTGTTAAATGGAAGGCTTGCCTTGGATCAGAAGCAGTGTTGTTTGGTTCCATGAAATGAGTAAAGAATTAAGTCCATGGATAGAAGGGTTAGTAGAAATGTGGCAGGCAGGGAAGGCGAATCCAGCTTCAGAATGCACATCAGTAGGACTTTAACAGGATGCCCATCTATTTCATTTCCTAGGAAACCATTGATCCATTGCCATCCCCCAAGAATCCCTATAGGTCAGACCATCTGAATACCACCCACTCCAGCTCGCTGCCTATTCCAGTAACCATGCCCATACTACCTTTGGCACTTATGAGCCATTGCTTGGCCTCTGCCACCCCTAAGATCCCATTATTCCCCCTGAAATCAGAAAGGTAATTTCAAGGGCAAAGGCTCCCACCCACATCCTTGGCCACTGCAGTACATGTCAAAGTTGCCAGTATTCCTCACCATCACGTTCCTCAATGAAGGGCAAAAGTGTCCTCTAAGCCCTCCTAGCAAACATAGGTATGGATGTAGACACAAATAATATATCCACTCCAACATTCCTGGCTGACTCTAGATTCTTGCTCTATGTCACATAAAAGCATTTCTATCATCTTGATTTCTTGCACCACAGGCCGCCTTTAGTGCAGAACTCAGTCAAGAAGCAAGCGGACCATCAGAAATGCTCTGAGCTGCTCAAGCTCACCTTCAAGGTCCTCTTGCTTGGAATACTCCTGAAATGAATTTCTGTATCACACAGCCATCTTAGCAGTGGACCACAGAATTCTCACTGGCTGGTTTGGTCTTAGAGAGATTACAGAATCTTCAGGAAAGCCCAAGAGCTAAGATCACAGGCCAGACAATGGCCAGTCCACAGACAGTGGGGACGGATCCTGAAGCTTGTACAATAAACAGTGAAGAGTTGACTCCAGAAGTTATAGCACTGCTGTCCCTCAGCCACCTTCATCCAAACATTAACACAGCGAGCTCCCACTGCCGCTCCTGTACTGCAGTTTGGGATGAGTGCATGTGAGGAGTGGAACTCAGTCCCATGTTTGTGTTCCCAAACCTATTTTGCTGAGAAAATAGGTTCCGGTTTTACCTCAGGGAAGAAGCACTACTGATGTGAGAAATGTCTGGAACATAGGAAGTCTGTTTAGGAGATGTGGGAGGCCACCGAGTGTGTCGGTGTCTGCCACACATGGACATACAGCATGGCTCCTCAAGCAAACACTCAGCAGCTGAGACACAGCCCAGACCTGACGTCTGTGCTGGAGGGTGGCTTCTCTACCAGAGCGGGGCCTGCTCCTGCAGTGAGGGTCGTAGACTTTGGGTTTCTTGGCACATCTGCAAGGCGTTCTCTAACTCTGGCAAATGGGTGTAAGTTTTAGGCCGGCTCGTGGCTCACTCGGGAGAGTGCGGTGCTGATAACACCAAGGCCACGGGTTCGGATCCTATATAGGGATGGCCGGTTTGCTCACTGGCTGAGCGTGGTGCTGACAACACCAAGCCAAGGGTTGAGATCCCCTTACCGGTCATCTTTAAAAAAAAAAAAAAATGGGTGTAAGTTTTCTCTAAAACTTCACTTAGTATTTCCCTTAAATGCCCCTGTGGTGTGCTAAGATCCCTAATGAAGGCAGAAGCTATGTTAAAAACATGAGTAGACAATCTGAATGAAGCTTAAAGTAATTACACTGAGTGAAAGAAGTTAGAAAATGTAAATGAATTACAGTGACAGAAAACAGATTGGGCTGGGGGTGTGTGGGGAGAGACGTGGGAGGTATCAAAAAAGGGCATGAGGAAACTTTTGTGGGTGATGATATGCTCCCGATCTTGGTGGTGGTAGTGGTAGTCTTCTGGGTGTATACACGTATGTCAAAACGTATCAAATTGTACACTTTAAAGATGTTTATCTCAACGTATGTTTATATGTTTATCATATGTCACCTATACCTCAATAAAGCTGTTTAAAAAATACGATTAGACCACTCCCTATCTAAATTTCAGTTTCTGTAAAATGGGAAACATAACGCTTATCTCATAATTTTGATGTGAAGATTAAATGAGTAAAAATTAAAAGGCTGAACGAGATGATATTGTCCCTGTGATTCAACTAAAAGCCTTGGAGTCCCCCTTTCTCCTATACCCACATCCAATCCTTGGCCATCTCCCTGGACAGTTAGTTAATAGAGTGGGTGGGGGTAGAGATGAAACAGGACTAGCCAGGACTTGATGACTTGATGGTTACTGATGCGTGGTGACAGCTACATGACAGGTCAAAGTATTATTCTCTCTAATTTTGTATATATTTTCATTTTTCATAATAATAATGAAAAATAAACAGTGACTCGGCATTTCATTCAGGGAAAAAACAACATCCTTATAGTGGTCTCCATGGCCCTACATGATCCCCTCACTTTAACTTCTCCCCTCACCTGCTTCTACCCACCTCCTGGTTCCCTGCTGCAGCCACACTGGCTTCCCTGCTGTTCTTGGAACACACCAGGCGCTCTCCTGCCTCAAAGCCTTTGCTCAAGCTGTCCCCCTGTGCCTGGAAGCCTCCATGGTTTGACCTGTTCAAATGTAAGCCTCTCAGAGAATCCATCCTGACTACTCCATTTAAAAGTGTTATAACTGACCTCTGCCTGTCACTTCCCACGTCCCCTTCCCCACCTCACTTGTCACCACAGCATTATCATCATCTGACACCTGTATCACTATTTATTTGTTGCTGTCTTCTCCCCTCCTCACTACCCACCCCCCCACCCTCCCGTGTCAGCTCCATAAAGACAGGAATTCCTGCCTGGTTTGTTCACTGCTGAATCCTCAGCATTTAGGACAGTGTGCAGTAGGTTCTAAATGAATGAATGAGCCACATATAAATATTCTAGTGGAATGCTTGGTGGGGAGTGAGCCCCATGGGATCCATCACCACCTAAAAATATCTCATTAAGTCATTTGATAAATACATGTTAATTGTTCAGTCAGTACCTTGTGTCCTGATCTTTGGAAAATGAGACTACGATGAATGGACATTTTTGTTAATTCCTGGGAAGCAGCAACATAGGGAGGGATTCCCACGGTCTTCAGAGGTGGGCAGATCTGCTTTGAGTCCTGGCTCAGCCACTTGCCAGCTGTGTAACTTGGCCAAGTTGATGAGCCTCAGCACCTGGTCTCCTCACCAATGGTACTTGCCAGAAATCCCCTGCAGTCCAGGGCTGGGCTGGAAGCCCACCACCTGCCCCTCCTGAATGAGTCCTTTCCCTTTCTGCAAGATGGACAGGACCACCTCTGGGACTTGCTGGTGGGGTGAGCCAGTGATGGTCAGATGCACTACTCAGGAAGCAGTGACATCACTGAGATCACAAAAGGGGAGGTGACTCAGTCCTGGCCCAGCCTGAGGTCTTCTCTCCTATCGCAACCCACCCCCGCATTCCTGAGGTTATAAACAAATGACTCAGAGGAATGGTGGGGGAGTGCCCCATAACAGTTCATACCAGTGTCCTAGGGCTAAATTTAACACACAGCTGTAGCCTCTGGCATTTTGGGAACAAGTTAATCTTGGTGGCTGAGGCTGATGTGAATGGAGGGGTGAGGGGGAGTGGTCAGGAGTCCAGAGCAGGGTGGGCATCAAGACCAGCTGTCCTGGGCCTCAGCCCTGACTCCTTAGACTGTAGACAGGGCGCAGGGGCCCCAAAGCGAGGCAGACTCAGGCCAAGCCCAGTATGAACCAAGAACAATGAGCATAGACAGCTAAAATCCTGGAATATTAAACTCTTGGAGTGTTACTTTTTGAACACTAGAATTCAGAATGTCACTTCCCTAGAATATCAAAACCCTAGGGGTTTAAACACCTAGAATCCTAGGAAATTAGTTTGCTATCACGTCTGACATCTTCGAACATTAAAACCCTCTAATAGTGTATTCCCAGGAACACAGTACCTCAGTGCTTCTGAACCTCAGCAGAGCTGAACACAGGTCTAACTCCCCCACCTCCTCATTGTGTAAGAGGGGAAACTGAGGCTTAACAGAAAGACATTAACCTGCCCCAGGCCCCATAGGAAAGTGGCGACCTTGTTTACTGAAGGCACCTTCTTGCTTTTTTTCAAGAAGGAGGGCCTCACAGCTGGCACAGAAAGAGAAAAAGGTCTACTCATTTCAAAGATGGGACAACAGGGCCCCCAAAGAGTGAATGCCATGCCCAAGTTCACTGAGCAGGAAACCCAAGCACAAGATATCCAGGGTGGCTGGAGTGAGATGTACTCCAGGGAGGAAGGCAGAGACACAGGGTGAGAGGCCTGGAAGGCTTGAAGGAAGGGAGAACCTGAAGAGGGGCTCCAATGCTTCCCCCTCCCTGTATGGAGAGAGGCAGAGCTCAGGCCACCCTCTCCCCTCAGGGGCACCTCCTGACCAAAGAATCCAGACTCTAGGCCTTGCTGTTCTCCATTTAGAAATAAGACAGGGAAGCCCTCATCTTTCAGGGAGGCCGAGACACTCCACCCCCATCCCATGAGCCCCCGGGGCTGAGTCTAGGCTGCTCCAGGAGAGGGCCTCTGTCCAGCTGTCCCCTGTGCGTCATGTGCAGGAGGTCAGGCGGCTCGCCTTACAGGGCCGGGGCCACCTCTATATATAGCCCCACAAAGACAGCTGCGCAGTCTGAGCACGCCTCAGCAGGAAAGCGGGGTTCAGAGAGGAGCCCCTGGCACAGTCGCTGCACCCGGGGCCAGCCACCATGGCGCTGAGCTTGGAGCAGGCGGAGGAGCAGCGGTTGTACCAACAGACGCTCCTGCAAGATGGGCTCAAAGACATGCTGGACCACGGCAAGTTCCTTGACTGTGTGGTGCGGGCTGGCGACCGTGAGTTCCCGTGCCACCGCCTGGTGCTGGCCGCCTGCAGCCCCTACTTCCGGGCGCGCTTCCTGGCCGAGCCGGAGCGCGCGGGCGAGCTGCGCCTGGAGGAGGTGTCCCCGGACGTGGTGGCCCAGGTGCTGCACTACCTGTACACGTCGGAGATCGCGCTGGACGAGGCGAGCGTGCAGGATTTGTTTGCCGCGGCCCACCGCTTCCAGATCCCGTCCATCTTCACCATCTGCGTGTCCTTCCTGCAGAAGCGCCTGTGCCTCGCCAACTGCCTGGCCGTCTTCCGTCTCGGCCTCCTGCTCGACTGCGCTCGCCTCGCCGTGGCCGCCCGCGACTTCATCTGTGCACGCTTCTCGCTGGTGGCGCGCGACGCCGACTTCCTTGGACTCTCGGCCGACGAGCTCATCGCCATCATCTCCAGCGACGGCCTCAACGTGGAGAAGGAGGAGGCGGTGTTCGAGGCGGTGATGCGGTGGGCGAGCAGCGGTGACGCCAAGGCACAGGCAGAGCACCAGCGCGCGCTGCCCACCGTGTTCGAGAGCGTGCGCTGCCGCCTGCTGCCGCGCGCCTTCCTGGAGAGCCGCGTGGAGCGCCACCCTCTCGTGCGTGCCCAGCCCGAGTTGCTGCGCAAGGTGCAGATGGTGAAGGACGCACACGAGGGCCGCATCACCACGCTGCGCAAGAAGAAGAAGGACAAAGGGAAGGACGCAACCAGGGCCAAGGAGGCGGACAAGGGCACAGCTGAAGCCAAGGCAGAGGAGGATGAGGAGGCCGAATGCGTGCTACCTGGGATCCTCAATGACACCCTGCGCTTTGGCATGTTCCTGCAGGACCTCATCTTCATGATCAGTGAGGAGGGTGCTGTGGCCTACGACCCAGCTGCCAACGAGTGCTACTGTGCCTCCCTCTCCACCCAGATACCCAAGAACCATGTCAGCCTGGCTACCAAGGAAAACCAAGTCTTCGTGGCTGGGGGCCTCTTCTATAACGAGGACAACAAAGAGGATCCCATGAGTGCTTACTTCCTGCAGGTGCCTGACCAGTCCTGGGAGGGGCCAGCTGGTGCTGGGTTCTGGGCACTGGGGTTGGAGGGGGCAGCAGCCTTGGGGCCCAGGAGGGGCCTGTGTCTACTTGGGGAATGTCACTGGGTCTAGGGTGAGATGTAGACTAGGGAGGCTGACTCGCAGCCACTTGCCTGAAGGCTGAAGACAGTTGTAGGCAGTTCTTTGGCATCTCAGTTTCAGCGGATGGTAGTCCCAGTTTGGTGGATGTTGGAGGCTCCTGCCCTGCACTGGGGCTGGGGTTGGGCACAGTGAGAAGGAAGAGCAAGATCAGTGTAGGGATCCTGGGCAGGGCTTTGCGTGAGGGCCAGGACTGGAGTCTGGAACACAGTGTCGCAGACAAAGGGACCCTCCTGCCTAGTCCTCCCATTATATAGATGAGGACACTGAGGCCCAGGAAGGACCAGTAGAGTGGAGTGTGCAGTCCAAGTTGGGAGTGGGACTGTGGAATCCCAGAGGGCTGACAGTTCCCTGGAGACTAGCCATGTACGTTTGAGCCTTGCCAGTTGGGTGGAATTTGGGGATGTGAAACGGAGGTTGGCAGTGGTCCTGGCTATGGAACCATGAGCAGGGGACAGAAACAGGAATGAGGTGAGTGGTGTGCTCAGTGAGGCCTGACCAGTGAGAGGTGTGAGGGGCAGCTTGGTGCCAGGGTTAATTAAGCTCACAGGCCTCATGGTTGGACTGGAGGGAGGGGGAACAGCTCCACCAAGTTACCAGCTCAGCAGTGTGGCACCTCGTTTATGCTCTCTGAGCTTCTGTTCCCAAGTGGGGATATTATTCTTCCTGCTTGGTAAGGTTGTTTGAAGGATAAATGATGCTTATAAAGTGCTCATCAGCACAGTGCTCAGCCCTTTGAAAACTCCCAAAAGGTGAGCCACTAGTACTTTTATTATAAGACTATGGAAGTGGACAGGGCGGCAGAGTGTGGATTTTAAGGGGTGAGTGGCAGGGCTGTATTTGGAAGTTTCCTGGGAGTGGGGTGCGGTGGAGAGCAGGGGGCAGGCTGGCCTCAGCTCAGGCGGAAGTGCCAAGGCCACGCACAGCTACACCTCCCTCTCAGAGCCCCCTCCTCAGTTCTGCGCCATGGTGCCCATCACCGCGCTGTAAGATGGTCTCTGGGCACCCAGCTGGGAGGTGAGATGGCAGGAAGGGCACTGTCTCCGGAGACCGCCCCCAGCCTGCGCTGGCCCTATCCGGGGGCCCCCACTCCTCTGTGACTGGGGTGGGGGTGGGTGGCCGGCCCGGGCTGGGCAGGGGGCGTGGGGGGCGGTAGCTGACTGGCCGCCCGGCCCACAGTTTGACCACCTGGACTCAGAGTGGCTGGGGATGCCGCCGCTGCCCTCGCCGCGCTGCCTCTTTGGCCTGGGAGAGGCTCTCAACTCCATCTACGTGGTCGGCGGCCGAGAGCTCAAAGACGGCGAGCGCAGCCTGGACTCGGTCATGTGCTACGACCGCCTGTGAGCGCGGGCGGGGGGTGGCGGGGCGGGGCCCGGCCGGGACGGCGGCGTGCGGGCGGGAGCCGGAGCCTGGGCTGGGGGTGGCGGGGCGGGGCCCGGCCGGGACGGCGGCGTGCGGGCGGGAGCCGGAGCCTGGGCTGGGGGTGGCGGGGCGGGGCCCGGCCGGGACGGCGGCGTGCGGGCGGGAGCCGGAGCCTGGGCTGGGGGTGGCGGGGCGGGGGCCGGCCGGGACGACGGCGTGCGGGCGGGAGCCGGAGCCTGGGCGGGGCGGGGACCGGCCCGGACCGCGGCGTGCGGACGGGAGCCGGAGCCGGGGCGGGGGGTGGCGGGGCGCTGGGAGGTGGGGCGGAGCGAGGAAGGAGAGTTCTGGGGAGGCCCAGTAAGGTATCGGGGTGTGTCGTGCGGTGGGTGGACGCAGAGACAGGGGGTGCGCGAGCGCCTGAGCCGAGCCCCCGCCCGCTCCCGTCCCGTCCAGGTCGTTCAAATGGGGCGAATCGGACCCGCTGCCTTACGCCGTGTACGGCCACGCGGTGCTCTCCCACATGGACCTTGTCTACGTCATTGGCGGCAAAGGCAGCGACAGGTGAGGCTCGGGCCAGGGTGAGTCTGCCTGCAGTAGGTGGGAGAAGCAGAACCTGTCCGAGGTTGTCAGGGGCCGTCCGGGCGGCCGGGGAGGGGCGGCCCTGCTTCCCTCCACTCACTCACTGCCCCCACTGCACAGGAAGTGCCTCAACAGGATGTGCGTCTATGACCCCAAGAAGTTCGAGTGGAAGGAGCTGGCACCCATGCAGACCGCCCGCTCACTCTTTGGGGCCACCGTCCATGATGGGCGCATTTTTGTGGCGGCCGGGGTCACCGACACAGGCCTGACCAGTTCGGCAGAGGTGTACAGCATCGCAGACAACAAGTACGACCGCTTGCCTGCCACGCCCTCCCCGCCCCGCCCCCGACAGTCGTGTGGCTTTGGGCCTAGGTCAGCCCTTTCTATGTCTGCCCTGGTAGGAGCCATAGCCCCTGTCTTGGGTTTGACATCAGCTGCTGAATTTTGACATCAACACAGAAATAGTCACTCCACCTTGATCAGGAGAGGAGGGCTTCCTGCACAAGGTGGGGCAAGGGTATGGCCAGCCTGGTCTGCAGGAGGGAGCTCCCAGGGAGAGGGAAGGGGATGCCCGGTTCCTAGTTCAGGCACTCATACCAGGCACTGGCCTGGTGCTAGGGATACAGCGGTGAACCAGACAGAAGCTGCCCTGCTTGGGAAGTCGGGAAAAAGAAGACTTAACTGACCAAGTGAAGGTTCTGTTGGACTCAGCGAGCAAAAAGGGTGAGGGTGGGTGGGAGAAGGATGCCCCAGGCAAAGGGAAGTTGGTGCCAAAGGCTGTTTGTTGCTCAGGTTGGATGGAGCATGGGGGTGGAGGGAGGTGGGGTGACAGTGCTGGGGCTGGAGAGGTGACAAGCAGGGCTGAAGGACTTTATCCTGAGGGCAAAGAAATGCTTCCAATGGCTTTTAAGCTCCCATCTGTGTTTTATTGAGATGCCTCATGTCAGCTGATGTAGAGAGCAGATTAGGGATTTCCTAGGAGGCAGGGAAGTCGGGGGTGTAGCTGTGGCAAGAGGTGATGGAGGCCTGGAGCTGGGGGTACAGGAGGGCTGGGGCCGAGGGGATGCACTGGAGAAAGGCCTAGGCCAGCGCTCTTCACGCTTAATGTGCCCACCAGTCTCCTAGGGATCATGTTCAAATGCACATTCTAATTCTCAGGCATGGGGAGAGACCTGAGAGTCTGTATTTCTAACAACCCCTCAGGTGATGCTGATGCTGATGCTGCTGGTCCATGAACCACACTTTGAGTAGCAAGAGTTTAGAAGATGGAAGAAAATAGGGTTTAGCAACTGATGGGATGTTTGGGGCGAGAGGGAGAAGTGGATGCTTTCAAGTGAGGTGGAAGGCATTTATAGGGGAACCATTGGGGTTAGGCAGGAAAAGTGAAGGTCCAGTTAGGACATGTGGATTTGAGGTGCCTGGGGGTGTCCAGAGGGAGCCCACTGAGGCAGAGAGAGGATCAAGGTAGAGGGAGAGGTCGGGGAGTCAACACCTGGAGGGGACAGGCTCCCTCAGGAGAGAGGGTAGATGTGGGAGGAGCTGAGACCCAAGCCCTGAGGGCTGGTGGGGGCAGATCCATAACCCAGGAAGGAGTGTGAGGAGGTGGGACTGGAGAGGCAGGAGGTGAAGAAAGTTCCATCAGCAGTGGCATGAACTGTGGGCCCTGCGGTGGGCGAGGACCTCCATGAGAGCAGTTTTGGAGGGTGGGGATAGAGGCCCAACTGCAGGAGCCAGGGAGTGAAGACACCTTGAGAATAACTGGGCTGTGAAGGGAGAATGAAGCTAGAGCAGGAGTGCAAGGGGACAGGGGCATAAATGGCCACTGAGGAGCCAGAGGACTGTGCCTGGGATGATGCTGGGGACCTGCTGGGGCCTGGAGACCTGAGTTAGTTCAGGACAGAAAGAGGGACACTGGGGAGATCCATGCTGGCCTTTGCTGGGCAGGTGGGTGGAATAGCATGGGTACAAGGAAGAGAAAGAGGAGCAAGAGAATGGGAAGGAAGTGAAGCCCAGAAGGAAAGGGAAGGGGACATAGTTGGGACGCTCTGAAGGACACTCTGCAGGAGGGAGCTCCCAGGGACGGGGTGGGGGATGCCAGGTTCATCCTGGGACAGAAGCAACAGGCAGACACTCCTGAGAGGGTTGGAGAAGAGGAGGTTGTGCCGGGAGTGTGGGAACCTGGGATTCGGATTTCAAAGGGGTGCCACTGAAGCTGTGGGCGTGTGGTGGCAGGGACAGCCACTAGGCTTGCTGAGGCCCCTGGGTGATGCACCTCCTCATGCCCCCCCAGCTGGGCCCCCTTTGAGGCCTTCCCTCAGGAGCGCAGCTCGCTCAGCCTGGTCAGCCTGGCAGGCACACTCTATGCCATTGGTGGTTTTGCCACTCTGGAGACCGAGTCCGGAGAACTGGTCCCCACGGAACTCAACGACATTTGGAGGTGAGCCCGGCCCCAGGGAGGTGAATGGGGAATCATGAACAAGGCTGACACTCCCTAACCCCGTGGCTGGGCACCGAGGTGCCTGGCAAGCTCATCTGGGGGCAAAGCTGATCCCTCTTCCAGGGAGTCCAGTGGGGAAGGAACAGTGAACACACCCTGCTTAGCCTGTTTCTGGCCAGTTTAGGAAAGTCTGGGTTTGCACACATGGCACCATGCCCCACTGTGGAGTGTCAACAGTGTCACAGACAGGAGCTGACCCCCAGCTTAGGGCACAGACCCATAGAAACTGAGCCCAGGTAGCAGCCAGGCCTTCCATCTTCCCTGCCTCTGGTTCTGGAGGGAGAGCTGAGACTAGGGCTGGAAGTAGTTGGACCCCAGCTTCTCAGAGCCATTGCTTTCCATGGCTGGTCCTTCATGGGGATGGAGGAAAGAGGCTTCATTGGGGCATCCCCTGAGCTTTCGGTCATCCCCACTACTTCAGGCAGCCTCTAGGGAGCAGCACTGCTGGGAAAGTGGGGCTTGGGGGGACTTCTTGGGTGATGAGTATGGAAATCCTCAAGAGGAGGGAATCGGTGTGTGGGGTGCCGGCCTTCCTGGAGGGAGTAGACTTTTAGTATTGTGAGAATCCTTGAGAGATGGTCTTTTACCCAGGGAGGGTGGCCCTTCCCTGGGTGTGGGATGGGTGTTCTTTGGGGGAAGGTCTTGTAGGGGTCCCCTTCCCCAAAGCATGGGAATTTTCCAGGAGCAGATCTACCTAGAGATGGGGCTGGGGGGCACTTCCGGGAGATGGGCCTAATAAACCCAGCCACCCCTCTGCTGGGTCCCACTTGGGACTTGGCTGACCAAGCTCCTCATCCTTGGACTCACTCTCCCCCACCCCCAGGTATAATGAGGATGAGAAGAAGTGGGAGGGCGTCTTGCGGGAGATCGCCTACGCAGCTGGCGCCACCTTCGTTCCTGTGAGGCTCAATGTGCTGCGCCTGACCAAGATGTGACCAGCCCAGAGGCTTGAATTCAGCACCCTCCCATCCTGTGGCCCTCACAGGTCTGGCCTTGTGGGGGCTCCAGGTAGGAGGCTGGAAGAGGCCAGAGCCCACCTCAATCCTGTCATGGTGCCAAGGGGCTGCTTTAGCCAGGGAAGAGAAATCGCTGCCCGGGCCTAGCCTTTTAGGCAGGGATGAGAAACTTGAGGCCTCTCCAGTGTCACTCTATCCCCCTGGGTGTTCTTGGTCCAGGATCCAGATCCACAGGGAGGTGTCCCAGGCTGCATCCTGGCCCTCCCCCAGCCTGGCAATGTGAGCTGGGTAAGTTTCTTACAGGACTCTGTCTCCTTGCCTGTGAGATGGGAGTGTCCCCATCAAGCTCACTTTGCTGCGTGGATAAATCTCCTTCTTTAAGAACAATAAAGTGCCTTCCGAGCAAGCCACTCAGGGTCTGGAATCAGGTGCTCCAAGAGTCAGTAACCAGGTGGTTTGAAGATTCAGGCTTCAGTGTTCTGCTGTTGGGTTGCCAAAGTCGGTGGTCTCTGCCCTCCACGTGGTTATCTCCTCCACACTGTGTGTGACCCTTTCTCTGAGGCCTAGAACCTCCAGTTCCTCATCCAGCATGAGAGCCAGGAGACCGCTGGGGGAAGGGGCAGGGAACAGCCAAGCCATGGTAGAAAAGTCTTTTATTCTATCAGTCAGGCCTCATCTGGCCCAGCCTGGGCCTGGGCCCCAGGAATAGCTGAGCAGAGCCCATCCCTCTACCCACTTCCACCTATTCCAGCTTCTCTTTGTCCTGCTCCTGCTCCTCCTCCAGTGCCAGGGTTCGCTCACGCTCCTTCACCAGCTGGACGCCACAGTAGGTGACAAACAGGATGGCCAGTGTGGTCTGGGGGAACCCTGTATGGGGATGAAGTCACCAATGCCTAGAGCAGCACCCCATCCTCAATGACTCCTCTTCCCAGCACTCTCCCTACTTGACTGGCCCTCCCAGAAGCGTCCCTGGGGTGTTGGGGTGCGGTAGGGGGCATTTCAGAAGGCCGCAGTCCTCAAGGTTGATGCTTGGCACCTTCTGTATCCCCACACCCCTGTCCCTCACCTGTGAGTAGCAGGCGCCGAGCGACCAGTTCTGTGAACTCGAAGCTGTTCAGGCTCACAAGGTTGTACATGATGATGGCCCAGAAGTTCATGGCACCAAAGAGAGCCCGGACCCTGCGGGACATCTGCTCTGACAGAGAGGCCTGCCAGGTCCAGGAAAGCATTGGCAGCGGGGCAGGAGGCCCAAAAGGAAAGAGGAGATGGTTGTTCAGTGGCCTTACCCACATGGCCACTCAGGTTATGGGGATATGCCTGGGTCTCTGGGAGTCCCAGGCCAGCTCTCCCTTGTTAAACATGGGAAAACTGAGGTCCAGAGAGAGGGGAAGTCCTGACCAACACAGCCAGGCCCCGGTGCTCCATTTTCCACAGAAGTTAGGGACCACCAGATTCCTACAGGTTGAGCCACTGCACTGACAATCTTAAGGTTGGTGGTGAGAAAATTCTCAACTGGGGGCCAAGTGTGGCTGGATGAGTCCAGAAAGCAGTAGTGCCATCCCTCCCATGACCCAGCCCATCCGGCCCCAGCCCTTCCTTCCTCACCTCAATTTGTGCTAGGGGCCCCCACTCTGCCACCTTCTGCACCCAGAGCTCAAAGTTGAGGCCAAAGCAGTTAAGGAATGACCACAGGTAGACAATGTCACAAGGTCCGAGCCACAGAGTGGTGATGGCAAATGTGGCCACTGTGGCCCCCAGCTCTGGGATAACCGCGGAGTGCTCCCCACCAATGTGGTCATACACGTATCTGCAGGAAAGATGGGAGAAGGGGCCGATGGGAATGTGGGAAAGGGCAGGTAAGAGATGGGCAGAAGATACACACAGGGACAGCCCTCAACACCACCACCCTGAGTGCGTTCAACATTCCTGACCTCAGATGTCTGCTCCTCCTCCTCTCCCCAGTTTCAAATTTGTGGAGAGCTCAGCCTCCAACTTCATGTCTTCTCTAGCTGTGTTCATTCACTCCCCAAACGATCTCATCCAGACCCAAGATTGAATACTGTCTCTATGCTGATAACCCCCGAATCTGTCTTTAGTTCAGTCTCTCTCCTGATTTGTATGTCCAGCTGCCACTAGATGTTTCATTGGAATGACTGAATGGCCCAGCCCTGCCCAAACCCATTCCATCCTGTCTCAGTTAATGGCTCCACCATCCATCCAGTTGCTCAGGCTATAAGCCTTGGCACTATCTTAGATTCTCAAGATCCCTTATCACCCACATCCAAGCCAGCAAATTCTATTAACTCCGCTCAGTCCTGACCACTGCTCCCCACCTCCACCACCACCCTGGTCCAGGTGATCATCTCTGCTCACATAGGTTATTGCAAGAGCCTCTTAAGTCATCTTCCTGCTTCTGCCTTTGTTCCTACAGTCCATTCTTCACACAGCAGCCAGAGGCATCTTTTACGAGTGTAGCTCAGGTCGTACCACTTCCACGATTAACCCCCATCAATAGCTTCCCATTACAATTAGAATAAACTAACTTGCTCACAATGGCTAGAAGATCCCCTGCAGCCTGGCTCTGCCTCCCTCCGTGACCTCCTCGCCCACCACTCTGCCCCTTATTCACTGTGCTGGCCTTATGAGCCTTTCTGGCCTTCAGACACACACAGCTGGTGTGTGCTCAAGGCCTTTGCACTTGTTCCTTCTACCTGGAATTCCCTTCCCCGGATATCCTTATCACTTGTCTCAGTTCAAATATCATCCAGAGAAGCCCGCCCAGACCCCACCTAAGGAAGCTGCTACCCCACGGTCAACTTCTATCCCATTACACTGTTCTATTTTCCTCATAACACTTACTACTCTCTAAAATTATCTTATTTATGTTTGTTTACCTGTTTATGGTCTGTTTCTCACCACTAGTCTGTAAGCTCCATGAGTGCAGGGTCTTTGCCATGTTCACTGCTGAATCCCCATTGCCTAGAACAGTGGCCTGGCACATAGCGGGTGCTCAATAAATATATGTTAAATAATTTCTGTGGAAGACCCACTGAATAGCTGGCCTCTCCATTCCTTGACCTCCTTATTGCTAACAATTTCTTCTCCACTCCACCCACTCCCATGGCCACACCCCAACTTTGTTGCCACTCGAAATTTCCCTCCTGCCTAATTCCCACTCTTTGCCCAGCTCCTACTGACCTTCTGGCCTTCCAGCTTCAGTTCGGCAGTCCCACTGATCCTGTGACTCTCTCATCTTCACTGTCCTCCTTAATAGTCTTATATTGAATGAATCATTACTATAAATAACCTAAAAATTCTTATCTCTCACTTCTTCCTTCTCACCCATCTAGAAGAGTCCAGTCACCTACTTTCTCCACATCTGCACCCAAGCAGCTAATCCCTGATGGGGAGAATCTCACCTCCTCACATACTGGAGCCCATAAACTTGCTACCTCCAACCCCACCTGGGCTCTCAATGCCAAGGTCTCTCTTGTCAGCTTTTGTCCCCTGCTCTGCAATGACTGCTGCACCCTTCTCTCTCCCGCAGCTGTGACTGGGTGTGCTGGGGGATCCAGGCAGGCAGGGGGGACGGAGGCACAGACGCCGCCTCCCTCTATGCCCTCAACCCTGCATCTCTCAGCTGATGGCCTTGCTTCCTAGTTCACAAGACCAAAGCCTTCCATTGGAATCCCTTACTTTTCTACACTAACCTGCCTTCCTTCTGCATCCACAGTGGCTTCTCTTCTCCTGCTCCCGAAGCCAATGCCACACCTGCTTCCTCCTCAGGGACCTCACTCCATTAATTACCTGTCTATCCTGCATCACCAACTTCTCTGTTGAATAATTTCCCTCAGCACCAGGAATGTCCCAGTATCTTCCATCTTTAAAACACCCCACTTCTCCCTCAGCCACTCCTCTGTCATTCCCCTTCAGTCCCAGGCCTCTTCCAGGAGTCATCCACACACTCCCCTGTAGTTCCTCAGTTTCCTTTCACTCCTCACCTGCCCCTCAAACCTCGTGGTCACAACACTAATCCTCCATCTCCAGCTTCTTTGGTCCTCAGCAGTGTCTCATCTAGCTGCCCCCACCATGCCTAGATGGTCCTCCCTTGCTTTCCAGGGTGCCAGATGGCCTTGATTCTTCTCCCGTTGCTCTGATCACTCCTTTCAGTGCCTTCTGGCTCTTCCTTCTCTCTCCCACCAGAACCCTCGCAGGCTCAATCCCAGCCATCCTCCTCTCTCCTCTTCTCACTCTACTCTATCCCCATGGGACTTATCCACTCCAAGGCCTACAGACCACCCACCCATACTCATGATGCTGAGTTCCATGAGTCCTCCAGACTTCTCTGAATCTCAGACCCAACTGCCTCCCCGAGTCTCCCGAGGATGTCGCCTAGATTCCAACCAGACACTTCTCAAACTGAACCCCCTCTGGAAACACCCCTTCCATCTTCCTAGGCTGCAGAAAGGAATCTGGGAGCCACCTTCCTCTCCTTCCCGATACCCCCACTCCACAGCCAAGTCCTGTCCAGGCCGCCTGCTGTGTGCTTCTACTCCCACCTCCTCTCTCCACCTCCAGGGCCCTCACCCACATCCAAACTTCTATGTCTTTCACCTAGACCTCTGCCAGGACCTGCTCACTGCCCTCCTTTCTTCCTCTGGCCCAGGGATGATTTTTTAAAATGTGGACCGATCTCAGCAATGCCCTGCTCAGACACCTAGCAGGATGTCTGTGACCATTTCCCCCTGCCCCCAACTCACTTGCAAAGCCAATCGTTGATGCCCCGGTCGAAGTGCCTGTGGAGGGAGAGCAGATGGGTGTGATCCGCCAGGTACAGGGCTCCTGGGGCATGAGGAAGAGGCAAAGGGAAGGCGGGATCCCGGGACGAGCCTCCCTCGTAGCACTCACGTTTCCGCGAAGACGTAGAGCGCAGTGATGCACTTGGGAGGCTGCGGCGGGTCCAGGTGGTCGAGGCGCGCCACGGTGTTGACGATGCCGAAGAGGACAGCCGCCTTCACCCAGTCGTACACCAGGTTTGAATAGGCTAGGCCAGCTGGGGACAGGGTGCCGTCCATTGCCTGGGATGCATCTCGTCGGCCCCCCTTGGAGACCCCCAAATCTTGCTCCAAGCCCAGTCCTCCCCCAGGGACACTTTCTCTCCCCAGGTCCTTGGGGAGGTCCTTGCTCTCGGACTTGCCCCAATGGAGGTGCCGCTCTGCCACTTCCTGGGGGAGACACCAGGCCCAGTCTGCCCCATGGAGTCCTCGTCCAGGTTGTGGGAACCAGCCACCGCCCCCGTGAAGTGGGGCGGGCAGGGTGGGACACTGCTCCACCTCCGGGCAAAGCTTAGCTAAGTAGGGCGCATTTCAGAGAGTGAGGCCCCGCTCCCCAGCACAGTAGGCGCCGTGCCCGTGGGGCCTCAGCTTCCGCAGCTGTGAGGTGCTGGGAGTGCAGAGGGTCTGCCTTTCTGGGGTGGCAGCCCAGCCCCCATCCCCGTTCAAGAGACCCACCCAGGGTGCTGTCCGAGAGGCGGTTGGCGAACTTGAGGTCGCTGGGGATGGTGAGGATGTAGAAGAAGTGAAAGAAGATGTCCACAGCCACTATGGCTACCACACTGAAGCCCGCCTGGGCCCGGATGCGCCACAGCTCGCCCTCACGCCTCACTGGCTCCTCTTGGCTCACCTGCGGGATGCCGAGTGTCTGAGGCGGGAGGCAAGCCTTGCCAGAGGAGCCCCTCTGAGGGGCAGTCACCAACTGCCTGGGGTGGGAGGAGCCATGGCTTCATCCAGGAGTCCTGCCTGAGGCTGGAGACAGACCACTCTGGAGTCTGGGGAGGGTTGACAGCCAGCCAGGGGAGACCAAGTTCTGCTCTGGAAGCGCCATTTGATCGGGAGGGAAACATCCATGGTATAGGAGCCCTGTCTGAGGGAGGAGACGTGTCTCTACCCTGTGATCCCTGTTGGAGGGGGAATGTGGCTCCCTCCTGGGGTCTGAGGAGGGAGGGCAGACATACCTTTATCTTGGAATTATGCCCGAGCATGGGGATGCAGCCTGCTGGGAAGTTCTGAGATGGGAGCCCCTGGCTGAAAGGGAGATCCAGCCATGTTCTGGGAGCCTACAGGGTGTCCCCTCACCTGGGCATGAAAGCGATCAAAGGTCATGATGGGCCCAAAGAAGAAGAAAGGCAGGTAGAAGTTGTACTTGAGCAGGTCAGCTAGGGAGTAGTGGCGATCAGGGTGCGCACAGCTCTCCAGCGCAAAGCTGGTACAACGCAGCACTGTGAAGCCGCTGCCCCCGTGAAACAGCACCTCTTGAAGATCAAAAGTGCCTGTTACAAACCCGCTCTGGAGGGGAGAGAACAGGCCACCAGCTCACCAGGATGCCAGCCAGCTCTGGGTAAAGCCCCCGAGCTTCCCACAGGGGCCCAGCCTGGTCCTGACTCTTCTCATCCAGAGCCAGTTAACACTAGGCATTGCTCTATCCCAGCAATGGGATAGAGTGAGGGATGAACTGGAGATGTCCCTGCCGCAATGCAGGTGACTGACCACCTTGTGTACAGGCCATACACAAAGGCTTGAAGACAGGTGGGAAAGGGAAGGAAATGCTTGGGGATTCTTAGGGATACTTTGGATGAAGTGAGAGGTTTAGGATCCTAACCTGGCACCCTCCACCCCAGTGCATACCTGCCAAGAGGTTAGGGGGTCCATCTTGAAGGAGGCCAGACTGGCCAGGCCAAGGCCAAGACAGAGCCAGGGCTGGCCCAAGAGTGAGGCCACATAGAAGCCCACACAGTGACCAAGCAGCAGCAGCAGGTACCAAGGGCCCATTGTGCCCAACACGGCCAGGGCTCCATACACAGCATACATCCAGGAGCGGAGCTGTGGACAGCGAGAAGGCCTCAGTTTACTTATCCATACAAATGGGGGTGGGACCCCGGTATGGATTTCCCACAATTCTTGTGGCTAACAAGGAGCTGGAAGGGGGATGTTGAGTAGCCCACGTCTAGCTCACCTGGGGGGCAACCATCGTGCAGAGTTTAGCAAACAGCACATGTCCAGAGAGGGCGAAGATGATGATGTTGCGGAAAGAGGTAAACCACATCACCCACTCAAAGTCAGCCACGTCCTGGGCAGGTGGGGGTGGAAGGAGGAAGGGCCGGTTAGGGTGAGGGAGGTGCTGGTTGACTGGCACCTGGGTTGATCAGAGCCCCAGCACCTTTCCAGCCCCCATGTTCTCCTTCTGCATTAGATGAGAACAGTGGCTGCAGGTCCCTGCATTTCCCTCCCAGGTAGGGACCCAGGCCGATAGGTAGAGAGGAATGAGAGCATGGCATGGGCTGCCCTGGCCCTCAAAGCTCCTCCTCTACTCAGCACACTGCCTGACATCCCACCATTACTGCTCTGTTCTTGGGAAGGGTGGTGCTGGAGGCCCCTGCTGAAGCACATCTTGACTCATGGGACACATTTCCTAAATGAGCAGAGCCTGGGCTGGCTTGATGTCCCAGGAGGACATACAAGGGGCCAGTGGAGAGCTGAAGGTGGTGAAGCTCAAGCCAGAGACCCTCTCGCTGTGAACCCTCTGTTACAAGAGAACATCTGGAATAGTGGAGAGTGCGGCAGGGTTTCAGAGGGGAGAGATTTGCTAGAGGTCAGGGACCCCAGGCAGGGACCCCAGGCTGTGGGGGACCTACCATCTTCCGGCCAATGTACTCCCAGCCAGGTCGCACAGACTCCCGGAAGGCCTTCCTGTGGGCCCCATCTGAGAACAGAGGGTGGTCTCAGGGGAAGGTACCCTTCACATCCCCTCCCCTGCCTGCTCCCACGGACAAGGCTGCCCCCCACCCTAGGGAGAAGGGAGCTGGTCAGGGTCTCTCTCTTTCTGTGTCTGTTTCTCTCTGGATCTCTCTGTGTATCTGGGTCCAGGTCTCTGACTATATCCCTGAGTATCTGAGTATCTACCCCTGTGTATGGCTCTGTGTCCATGTCTCTGTCAGTGTCTCTGCATCTCTGTGTCCCTGTGACTGTGCCTTGCTCAGCCCAATTCTCAGAGCCTAGGGAATACCCTAGATCTGGAGCCTCTAAGTTTCTGGCCTTGCTGGTGGGAATCCTGAGGGCCCCAGGGCAAGAAGGGTCCCACTCCCCTGCCCCGGGGCCCGGCTGTTACCTTGTGAAGCCTCAAGGAGGCCCCGGCCAGCATAGGCCAGGGCTCCACTCAGTACCAGGGAGTAGAGGCCCAGCTCAGCTGCAGGCAATGCTGTCTTGATGCCCATAGCCTGGACAGTGCTGGGAAAACGGTTGGGTGAGGGAACTGCAGCCTGCAGCACTGCCCAGTCCCACCTCGTTGTTCCACTGGGGTGGTTGGGACCCCACACTGAAGAATGACTGCCCCACCTGTCCCTCGGGAAGCTTGTGCCATCCCTCTCCCTGCCTCTGTGTGCCCTCCTCTTTCCAGGATGCCCAATACCCGGTGCCCCATCCTAGCTGCTGCTCTGGTTCCACCCCACCAACTAAAGCCTCTTGAAAGCATAGTCTTCACTCAGCCTGCCTTCCTTGCCTTCATTTACTCCTTTATACCTTTTGGATGGGCTGCTTCCCACCCTATGCCAAGGCCCCTCATGACCTGCATGTGGAGACACCCTATCTCCATCACCTCAATCAGGTTTCTGGCCCCCAGAGTCCCCATACCCCTCAGTGAGCCTCTCTCAGCTCCTGACAAAGCTCCATCCCTGTCCAAGACCCCTTCTCTGACTCCCCCTCCCCTTCCTGAACTGCTGTTACTTTCCTGAAGGAAAGAATCCTGTGACCTCCCCAGGTCCTGCCCCTAGCACCAAGCTTCCACCTTTCTCACTGAGCCTCCAGCCTGTCACTGATTTCCATTCCCACAACGAGCCCCTGAGCTGGAGCCTGCCTCATCCCCGGTCCTGCCTGTGTCTGTGACCACACTGTCCCACTCTCTCAGTGCTCTGTGTATTCAGGCCCTGGATGTTGGCTGGAGGCTGTGCTATTTGAGGAGGTGCCCTGGAGGAACGGATGTGCGGCCAGGCAGGGCCAGACCGCGCACGGGGAGGGTCTGGCTGCTGTCCAGGGTGCTGACCGGTATCAGGCCCAGGGCAAGCCTAGACACTCCCTCCTGCCAGGGCCTAGTTTGTCCCCAGGAGTCCTACTGGGCCATCCCTGGGGCCTCAGCTAGCACCTATGTCCCTCCCACCCTGCTTTAGCTTGGCCCAAGGTCTTCCCAAGGGCTCCATGGGTACAGACTCAGGGCCCAAATTAAAGGGAGGGACTAGACTAAAGAGGGTCTAGGTGCCCTCTTGGGTTGAGCTGGCCCAAGAGATGGCTGGTATGGCCCTGTCTTCCACCCTAAATCCTCCCCCAAATCTCTGTCACCAGCCTTGCAGCCAGCTCTCCTGGGCCCCCACAGTTGACATACTCCCCATTATACAGATGAAGTGGTCAAGAACCAGAAAAGGGCAGGGACCTGTCAAGGTCACACAGTGAACCTGGGATAGGCATCTGTCTGCCTCCCCTCAGGACCAGGTATTCTCAGCAAGCCCCTCTGGAGTTGAAGATAAGAGAAGACCATCTCTGCCACTGCCCATGCCAGGGGCTGCCACCTGACTTCTGCACTGCCGCCTGAGGAACCTCCTTACCAGCTGGGTGGGGGTAGGGAGGCCCTGGGGATCAGGTTAATGGAACAGGAGCTTGAAACCGGAGCATGGTGAAGAGCCCGCGAAATAGCTTTGTCAGCTGCCTCCCACTCGGCACTTTCCAATTTTAGCTCCCCATGGCCGGTGCAGGGCGTCCCCAGTGAGGCCTCTGTGAGGAGCTGGCCCCCAGCCTGGGGCCTCTTCTGATAGACCCCCGGACCTGGGCCAGCCTGTGGACACAAGGGTGTCCCCTTTCCCCTGGTCCTGCCTGCCTCAGGTGCACCTGGGGTAAACCCACTTTGGGGCCTGTGATCTGGGATGAGGGGCCTGTCCTGGGCCCCTCAGGTCTTAAGGGACCCAGAGTGGCTGCTGCCCCAGCTGGCACTGACCTTGAAGAGGCTGTGAGGGACCCTGGCACACTGCCTACCTCCTGGCTCCAGGGTCCTGTGTCCACCTGCGCGTCCGTCCGGCCAGCCGAGTTCTGGGGCCACGGTGGGGTGTGTCCTGGGGTCCCCACCCCTTCGAGGCTATGAGCGGTGAGTGGTGAAGTGACAGTGGGAAGAGGAGGGGGAGGAGGGCAGGGAGGAGGTGGCCTTCCCGGAGCGGAGCTAAGTGGAGTGGAGCAGAGCCGAGTGCTGCAGAGCTGCTGGCCGCAGGGAGCCACACGGAGGATGGGGGGAGGGAGGATGGGGGGTGCAGTGGGGAGGAAGGGGTGGCCACTAATATAGGCTCAGACAGGGACACCTGGCCCTCACTTCAGCCTGCCTTTCCTGGCCCCTAGAGAGCCTGTGCCTCCCTCTCACTGCTAGCCAGGACTCCCCTCTTCCAGGAAGCCTTCCGGGTGGCCCCACCAGCCGTTCTAGGCTTTAAGCCCTGCCCCCACCACAAAGCCACACACACACACACACACACACACACACACACACACACACACACACACACACTTTCATATCTCGGCTCCATGGACTCCACATGTGGCCTCCCGAGGGCTGTCTCAGGGCAGACCCATCGAGTCTCCTGCCCTGACCCTTTTCATCATGCTGAGAGTCCTGGCTGGCCAGGCATAAGTACCTGAGGGAGGACTGACTTGCCTAGTGGGATTGGAACTGGCATGGTACGTGTGGCTAAGAGGGACCCCATACCCTAGCCCTTTCCCATAGGGAGTTGTCCAATTGGAAGGATGCACGGTCACTTGGCAAGGCTTGAGTGGGTACTTGGAGTGGCTGGCATCCTCTCGATGGCAGAGTGGAGGCAGACAGGAAGACAGGAATATTCCTAATCAGCCAGGGCTCCAGGGGCAAGGCAGGGCCCTCACTCTGGGATGGGACAGCCAAGCCCTCAGCCCTAGCTATGTAACGGGGAGGGGTACCCTGAAACACACCTCCAGCCCCCGAGAGGTTAGGAACCTCTTATAGTCCCCCTTTAGCATGAGGCCCCCAGAGTCTTGGGGAGCCGTATGTGTTCGGGCCATATCTATGAGGGCCTGTTCATGTATGTGCTGGGAGGAAGCATCTGGAGGGTAGAAGGGACTTTGTGACTGTAATCAGTGACAGGACAGCTCCCGGAGCCCCTGCTGATCCCCACTCCAGCCACAGGGTCAGCTGAGGAGGGGGAGGAAGGTGCTGCTCCCACCCAGCAGGGGCCCTTTCAGGGCCTGAGCAAGTCCTGGGAAGGGGACAGAGACTACACTTAGGCAGTGAGCTCCTGAGTGTAAAGACAGGCTGGCCCAGAGGCAGCAGCAAGGACAGCCCAACACACCCCACGCAGAATGACACAGAGACCTGTGTCCCTGACTCTGAGAAGCATGAATGGTGCCTACTGCACGGTGTGGGGGCTGGGTCAGGGCTGTGGTTGGAATCATGGGCACTAGAGGTTAGAGTCGGGGAAAGAAGGGTACCTGAGCCAAGCAGTGTCCTCGCCTCTCGCCTCTGGAGGTGGAGTCAGCGATTGTTAGGAGTAAGTTAATCACAGTAGCCAGCATGTACATGGATTAACTCTTTAATGTCACTCTAACCCACAGAGAAGGTGTTGCCATTATCCCCAGTTGGGAGAAGAGGAAACTGATGCACAAGGAGGTTAAGTAGTCAGGTTAGCCCCAGAAGCTTCTGGAACTGATTGCCCTGCAGGGGCGAGAACCCAGATCACCCGCACCACGGCTAGCTGAGACCGGCCCAGGCCGGCCATCCACCTGGTGCCCTCATGAGGCTTGAAGAGAATGGCTCAAGGAAGTAGACAGGGTGGTTTGGCCCCAGGCCAACTGACTTGAGCCTGAGCTTCACCGCTGGTGTGATCCACTTCTCTGGGCCTCAGCTCCTCATTTGTAAAATGGGCATCCTGCTGGCCCTGGCCTCATTGCGTTCTGGGGGGATCTAGTGACTCAATCTATGACAAGGGCCTGGCTCATTGAACTGCTTATAAAGAGAGGCTGGTGGAGAGCCACAGACCCCAGACTCCAGAAGCCCAGAGAGGTGAGACTCACACACAACAGCGAGATGTTCCCTGGGTGCCCCCAACACAGTGGGATCTGCAGGGAGTTTTGCATGTGGGGATGGCAAGAAGGGTGGAGGGCTAGGGAAGCCCCTTAGACCTGGGGCTGGAGAGCCCTAGGCAGCTCTTCCCTGGGTGAGGGGTGGCAGCAGGGGTGTGTGTGGCATGGCCAGCCCACAAAATGAGGGGCAGGAAGTGACTGGGCTAAGACCAGCCCAAGGACCTGGGGCCAGCTTCTCAAATTCCATGAGGGCTGGCCACTGGGAAAGATGTGGTGGGGAGGGGGCCAATTCTCTCAAACCTGAAAGTCCCTTTTCATCTCAATTTTGTAAAATTGAGAAAGTAAAAACATGAAGAAAGTATTCTGTGTGTGCATGTGTGTTGTGTGTGATTGTGTTCTGTATCAGTTGTGTGTGGGGTCTGCATGTATATGTTTTGTATTATGTGTCTATGTGTGTCCTGTGTAAGTAGTGTGTGCATGTATGCTGTGTGTGTCATGTGGTGCCTGAATGTGTGATGTGTGTATTGTGTGTGTGTATAAGTGTGTTGTGTGTATATGCAAGGCTCAGGGACTAGGAGACACAGAGTACGTGAAGGCACCTGCGGAGAGGGGGCGGCAGGCAGAGACTTTGTGCTAACAGCTGTCCGTGGGTTTGCTGGGGAACAGAGGAAGGAGAGGATGGTTCTGGCCACTGGTCGTGGGGACCCAGAGGAGCACCCCTGCTGGAGGCCTCCCTGCTCTGGGCTCCTGGGGGCAGGGGAGGGGCCAGTGGCAATGGAATGTGTTTGAGTCAGCCTGAGCCAGGCTGCAACCTTGCCCAGCTCAGCTGTGGTGCACCAGAGGCTCCCTTGGGGACAGTGGCCAAACCACATCCATGTCACCTCACCTGTCAGTGCTAGAACTTGAGTACCCAGACCCACAGCACCTGCCTGGGTTGTGGCCAGGGAGAGTCCTCACGGCCAGGTCACTCCACCACTTGCTTCTGTACTTGCCCCTGCCCCTTGGCCCTCCATGGCACTTGCACTCTCCCCTCCAACTACTGCCTTGTGGTCTTGGTAGGGACCTTGGTTATCCAGCCCACCTGCTGCCCATCTGCCTGAGGGACAGGGAGATCACCCTCAGGATAGGAGGGCCACAGGCACCAATCTGGACAGACCAGCCCGCCCTACTCCACACCTGGCCCACCTAGGTTAGATCCCTCAAAGCCCCAGTCCTTGGCCCTTTTGAAAACCCCCACCTCCCTTAAAAATCCTTTTCCCAGGGTCTCCTGTGCTTTTTCCTGCCCCTTTATCTCAGGGAGATGTGAAGGATACATGGCTCCCTGACAGCCCCTCCCCCACCCAGATCGGGGAATGGAGCCTGGGAGCTGCAGCAGGGATGAGGGTGGGGTTTGGGGGAGGCTCTGTGGTGCTGAAGTCTGTCTGTATCTCCTTCCCCCACCCCTCGGCCCCATCATGGCCCTCCATTTCCCATGCCTCTCTGACTGGACTAGGAGCTCCCTGAGAGAAGGAAGAAGGCAGATTCACCTCCAGGCCACTCCCAGGCCTGGAGAGGTTGGCATGCAGCTGTCACTCACTCACTACCCAGTGGTGGACTGGCTGAATGAATGGTGACCTGTGATGAGTCCCTCTCCCCAGCTGGCCTGGGAGTTCCTGGAGATCAGGACCTCCATACTAGGGCAGAGGAGCTGCTCAGCAAGTATTTGTTGAACTAATAGAGGGAATACTAAGAGCTAATGTTTACTGAGTGCTTACTGTGTGCCAGCAGCTGCTCTAAGCACATGACACTTTTAAACTCTAAAACTGAAGAAGGTTCTAATGAGGGAATGGAGCAGACCGAGTCAAACTAGGCTGGGGGTGCTGGTGGCAGGCCTCAGCAGATGTGACAGGGACCAAGCAAAGCTCTCAAGGTTGCCTGTAGAATGTGTAAATTGAAACACTCATCTTTGTATCCATAGCTGGCCTAAGCCAGGCCTGAATGCCCTGACTGACCACACTGCAAGATGCCAGCTAATCAGTTTACCCAAAAAAGGTGCATACAAGATTTACTGTGCCTGGCTTTAAAGTTTTTATCCTCCCTCTCTCTTATATAAATCCTGTTTTTATCATTGTGGGATGAAATCAGTCTAAGGGGACATGTCCTGTATAGAAGTAAACAGTGAGCTAGTAATTAGCTTAATGTCTTTGGGTTATTCTTTGACATTTGTAACAGCCCTCTGAGGGAGGCTTCTATTATTATCCCCATTTTATTTATTTATTTATTTTTTGTCACCATGCTCAGCCAGTGAGCGCACCGGCCATCCCTATATAGGATCCAAACCCGCGGCGGGAGCACTGCTGCGCTCCCAGCACCGCACTCTCCCGAGTGAGCCACGAGGTCGGCCCCATTATCCCCATTTTATAGATGAAGATATTGAGGCTCAGGGAGGTTAAATAACTTACCCAGCCCTGGGCCTGGAGTGGTCAGGGTGTGGATCACACCCCCCTGCACTTCCCTGAGGTAGCCCTGAGGAAGGATGGCAGGTCCTGTGGCTGCTTCTGACTCTCAGAGACTCCACTGAGGACCAGAGCCTCTACCCCTACACACTCAGATCACCCTCTGGGTCTCCCCAGTCCTGCAGGAGAAGGTGCTGGCTACTCAGTCTGGTGTTCAGAGTTTGCGCTTGGCCACTCTTTGCCTGCTGGCCTTCGCTCCCCCTTGCTGTGGGGTCTCTGGATCTGGGTTATCCCATACAGGGGCAGAAGTTCTGAGCTGGTGTCAGCCCAGGGTCCCTCCACAGCCCCACCCCTGAACAAGGGCCTGAACAGACAGGCTCCCAGGAGCCCCAGGTGGATTTTCCTGGGGGAGGGGATGTTCCACTGTATGTGCACCTGCGTTTGTGTGTCACTGCACAAACAACACACAAGTGACTGTCTTCACACGTAAGAATGTGTCCACACTCACAGGCATGCATGCTCATCTGTGCCTGGGTATGTGTGCACACGTGCTTCCGTGTGCAGTTGCCTGCTCCTGAATCTCGTCATTTGTGTGCAACTGCATCTTTGTGAGGGCTTGTGTGTGCACAGGTGTGGCCAGGGTGTCTGGGGTTAGGGTGTGTGGCTATAGGTGACCCTCCTTGGGGCCATCCGTCCCTATGGCTGTAGCTGCAGCCAAAAGGGGGTGAGACTGAGACAGTCACAGGACTGGGGGCTCCTAGGGCCCCCCTGCAGCAGCCCTCCCAGCTCACCATGGTGAGGGGACACACCATACCTTCACCTGGACCCACTGTCTCAAACCTTTCTTCCCAAAGCCCCAGCCCAGCCCCACTTCTGCCCTCTACCCCCAACACCCACCAGTGTTAGCCTTTTGGGAGCAAGAGGAGGTGCCTTTTGGAGCAGCTGGCTGGGGCAGAGCTGTCCAGCAGTGGGGGGGGGCACACCTGCCCTGGGGTAATCTGCTCAACTGGAGGACCCTGCTTTTGGAGTCAGGCAGACCAGAATTAAATATTAGCTCAGCTTCTTTCTGTGAGCCCAGTATCTGTAAAATAGGGTGACAATCCCCTGGGTTATTAGAGGACTAGATGGGGTCAGGTTTCCATAGCAGACGTGCACTCACTGTGAACTGCGGTGATTATGAAAACAGTAATTATTATTAGAAGTCTGAGGCTCTGCATCTGAGGAAGAGCCGTGAGGAGTGGGCCGATGCAGTGGCTGATAGCATGGTGCCCCAAGTCTATGGCGGGTGGGAATGGCCACAGAAGGGGTGTGGCGGCGGGGTGGGCCTGGGTGACCTGGGGGATGCGCCCAGTCTGCAGCAGTGCGGGCTCTCCTGCATGTATGGAACCACGTGGGCATGCAGGGGGGTCCCCAGCTAGTCCCTAGCACCGGGGTGATGAGCACTTGCCCGAGAGACCGCATCTTCTGTTTACAACTGGCTTGTTGTCCCAGAGTTCTCACTGATGTCAATGGGCTGCTCAGCCTCCTGCCCTGCCATAGCCGGGGTCCCCTCAGCACTACACCACGGCTTCTCCTTGGCCCTCCTGGCCTGAGATGTTGCCTTTGGTCACCCTTAAGGAGCCTCTTCGAGAGAAGAGGCCGAGCTGGCTGCCCTGGACTGGCTTCTGGAGCAGACGGAGTCCTCAGACAGAGCCTCGTCCTCTCAAGACCTGAGGCTGCCCTGCCTGCCCAGGCTGGCACTGGGCCACCATCCTAGTGCTTGTCTGCCTTCTGCTGCCGCAGGGCCTGCAGGAAGACACCTTTCACCTGGCCCAGGGTCTCGTGGTACATACGGAAATCTTCCTCCTTTCCCCGCAGGGCACTGTCCAGGGCATCCTTCAGCATTTTGTTCTCCTCCACCTGAATGGCCAGCCTGGACCACATGGAGACAGCACTCAGTGTGGCCCGAGCTGGCACACACGTGTGCATGGGTATACAGAGGGCCCTGGGAGTGGGGCTGCCAGCATGGCTGCCCTTCAGGCTCAGGGTTCTCTCTGACTCATCCCTTCCTCCCACAGACCCTTGGGGAAATACCCTGAGGAATTCCTCTCTGGGCCCCCCCACAGTCCTACACCTGGGACCCAGTAGCTCCCAACAATGTCAGCTGCCTCAAGGATGAGTATGAATTTGTAGAAGTTCCCCTTCTTTCCTTTCCCATTGCTGCGTTTGATACTAAAAGGTTTAACTGAGTGAGAAAAGAGGGTTCAGCAACCCATGCTTGACAAAACTTCTCGAGGGACTATAATGTCATCAGGGTCATGGTTGGGCCCCTCTGCCCTCCAGTCCCCGAATTGCAGGCCTAGACCGCAGGACCAAGCAGGACCAGCCTTCCAGGTAAACAGAAGTCAAAGGTACAAGGGGGAGGGACACAGTCCCTCTGCCCATGGAAGCTCCTCCTTCCAGACAACTCTACCCTTTCATGAAGATGGGGCAGGGAAGCACCTGGTGGTCAGCTCCTCCATCTGGGGTTCCACAGGCACACTGGACAGCGGGGCAGAGGAGGGGTCCTTCTTCTCACTCCCAGTCGGGTTGTGCCTGGCGTTAGAGGGGGGCAGACCTGTGGGGCAGTAGCAGCCACTTTCTGTGATGGGGCCACAGCCCTGTGCTAACCCTCTCCTTCTCCTCCCCCCATTGCCCACCTCCTGCTTTTCCAGTTAGTGAAACATTACACCTCCTTCAAGGCACAGGACCACGGCCACCTCCCGCCAGAAGCCCTGCCTGATGCCTACTCTGCAATCCCCTGACCCTGGCTTTGGTCTCTGCTACAGCACTGACTCTGCCTGCTTTGTACCAGTGAGGTTCCTCACCTCACCGTCCCCATCTTTACACTTTGCGAGTTTCTGCTAATTTGTTTCCAACAAGAGAAGTCAGCTGGGCCTGAGGTCCGGCCTGCGGGTTGAGCTGAAGTCTAGGCTGTCACTGCATCTCATGCCCTCACACCCTGGGTCCCCTCACCAGTCCCCATCCAGGCCAGCAGCTTCACACTAGGAAGCAGGGGATCCAGGATGGCTGGGGTCAGGGGTCACAGAATGCTCAGAAAAAGAAGACCCCAAGTTATGGAGAACTTGGGCAAAATCACAGCATCAGAAAACCTCTGTGCTGAAAAGGCCCTCAGGGGTGGTGTGGCCCACAGGAAATCATCTGGCTTCAGCAGACTGGGCTCTCACACCCTGCTGTGTGGCCTCGGGTGAACGACCAGACTC
This sequence comes from Cynocephalus volans, assembly GCF_027409185.1. NCBI lineage: Eukaryota > Metazoa > Chordata > Mammalia > Dermoptera > Cynocephalidae > Cynocephalus > Cynocephalus volans. Next base: position 53,681,159 of record NC_084470.1, read on the forward strand.
TCTGAGCTGGTTTCCTCACCTGTAAAATGAGGATAATAGTTTTTGCTTCCAGAACTTCGTGAGGCCTGAATGAATCAACATTTGGCCCTCAAGAGCCTGTGATCAGACCACCTCCTTGGTACCTCACGACTTCCCTGAAGTCACCTTGTACTCCCGTCCCTGTCTCTCCATTCCAGCCTCACTGCCTCCGTGCTGCTCCTCAGCCTGCAGCCAGGCTCCCTCCACAGTGCCTTTGCACTTGCTCCTCCCTCAGGGCTTGGCATGCCTCATCCCCTACCCTGTCCTCCATCTCTGCTCAGATGTCTGTCTCCCTCATGAAGTGGAACTGCCATGGGCGACTGAATTGCAGAATCCAGCCTCTTCATTTTACAGATTGGCTGGGGGGTAGGGGGAAGGTGGTGGTGCTATGTTCCCCAGAGGGGCAGTATTTGGCTCATGTCACAGGCCAGCAGGTGGCAGAGGCCACATGGACACTTTCTCTCAGGCAGGACCAAAGTGATTTTCCTGCCATGGCTTAGCTCTCCTTGGCTGGTAGTCTGGCTGCCCAGCAGGAGGACAACCTGAGGCCTGGAGCCACCACACTCCTAGAGGGCTTATTCCTGAGGGCCCAGGAGGATCCTCAGGTCTAAGCCTCAGGGCCCCTTCCCAGCTTGGATTCCCAGTAGCTCCTGGAAGGCTCCCTAGAGTCCTGGGCATGCTGGTGACAGAAGAGTGAGCAGGTGCCCTCAAACCCCCTTTGAACGCTCTACTTTTGGCCTGTCCTTCTGAAACATTCTGACCTTATCTGGGCTGAGCACTGGGAACAAGGGTCTGAGTGTCGTTGGCTGGGGGAGGGGTGGGAGGAGTATTGGGGTGTTGAGAGATGGTGCAGTGAGGGCAGCAGCACCTCTGCTCCAGAGCCTGGAAGGGGTTGGGGCAGAGATGTCTGAGGGAGGCAGGCCTGGCCCCCCACCTCCCCTGAAAAGTCTTCCTCCCCGGGAGTCAGCCATCCCAGATATGGTTTCTGGCTCTGGCATCCTGTGCCTCAGCTCGCCCCAGCCCCACAAGATGCTGATGCTGCTGGTCTGGAGACCACCTTGCTTGAGAACCAGTGTGTTAGAGCAATAGACCTTTTAGTTAAGGACAGCATTTCCCAGCTTCCCTATGCAGCTGGGTGTGTTCCTGCATCTAGGATCTGATCAGTGGGATAAGTACAGAAGTGCCACATGCAACCTTCAAGGGTAAGGAGCTGGTTGTCTCCTTCCCTTCTCCCCTTCCCGCTGCTGGTGGGGGTAAGCTCAAGCTGCCACCACAGACCACAAGATGGAAGCTGCATGTTGAGGATGGTGGAGCCACCAGACAGAAGGAACGTGGGTCCCCATGCTTGTGGAGAGGCAACTTCAGCGCTGCGTGTATAAGCTTGACTGCTGCAAGGGACTCCTGCAGAAAGGGACTCCTCTTCCCCTTTCAGCCACTGCTGCTTTAACCTTCCCAGCAGACCAGCTCTACCCAGTGAGCAACTTTGAGCAAAGTCAGCGCAAAACAGAGGACTGAAGCTTGGGGTGGGGGTGGCAGATGAGGGGGTGGGTGGGCCAGGGCCACATGGGCCAATGGAGCTCTGGGGCTCCTGGTTCTGAATGGGAGGTCAGGGGAAGAGGACAGCCAGCAGTAGGGGCAGGCGGAGCTCCACCTTGCTGGAGGCTCTGCTTCCCACACTCTCACTGATGGGGCTGAATAGTGCAGCTGACTGGCTCCTCCATCAACCCACCCCCACACTGGGACCCCTGCCCTGGCCCCTACCTGTTTTGTTCCTGGCGGCTGCTCTCTGCGGGGCTGACGCCCTTCCGGGCTCTAGGCGCATCTTTTCCAGATGTTGCTCCAGCACCACGGTGCGATGCCGCTCCTCCTGCAGCTTCCTCTCTGACTCCAGGAGCTTGCTGTTGCTCTCCTCCACCCTGGTGATTGGAGAGCAGGGGCTGCCACACCCGTTGGCAGGCAGAGGCAGCCCCTACCCTTCCTTCTCAGGCTCTTAGAAAGGTGAGCACATCCTTCCATTGGTGGTCATAGGACTTGTTCTTTATTTTCTTTGCAGGAACACAGGAACATGCATTTAAAAATCACATAGTTCTCTCCACAACTTAAAATGAAAAAATTGGCAGCCCCTCCCCAGCCCCATCACTCTCAATTCCTGCTCTCCAGAAGCAACCACGCATAACACTTTTAGCTGTTTCTTTGAATATTTCCTATCATATTTCTAAAGACACTTATGCTGCTATTTTTTTAAGGTTTAAATATAATGTTTTGATTTCCTGTCATGCAAAGTAAGAATTTAGTTTTGTTTTAGTACTCTCCCCTTACCAAACAGAATCACCTCTCCACTTTTTGGCTGAAATAATATTAGGTGATGTATTAATTTTCTATTGTTGTTATAACAAATTACCACAAACTTTGCAGCTTAAAACAACATAAATTTATTCTCACAGTTCTATAAGTCAAAAGTCTGGCAGGCTCAGTTGGTTTTTCTTCTCCAGGATCAGCAAGCTGAAATTAAGGTGTTGGCTGACCTGGGCTCTTATCGGGAGGTTGTGGGGGAGAATTTGTTTCCAAGCCCAATCAGGGTGTTGGCAGAATCCACTTCCAGGTAGTTGAAGGACTGAGGTCCCTGCTTCCTGTTGGCTGGGGATTATTTTCTGCTTCTAGTGGCCACCCTGCCCACTCTGTCTTCAAAGCCAGCTGGATATCCCTACATTCTTTGAATCCCTCTGGCCTCTCTGACATTTTCTGCAGTATCTCTCTGAATGACCCCAGATGGAGAAATTTCTCTGCTTTTAAGGGCTCAAGTGATTAGATTGGACCCACCCAATAATCCAGGATAATCTTCCTATTTTAGGGTCCATAATGATAATTACATCTGCAAAGTCCTTTTGCCATGTAACATAAAGCATTCACAGGCATAATAGCAGGGAGCAAAGGGCAGGGGGGCCAAAATCCTGTCTACCATAGTGGGTACATTAGTACAATTATCCAATGAGACATATAGTGCACTAATGTTTATGTATTTTTTCTTATTTAGTTATTTGCTTTTCCTGGAGTTAGTGATTTCTGTCTGTTTATTGTTTTGTTTTCTATATGCCTATCATGAATTCATGGGCCTTGAAGACCTTGTTATGTGGTTATTTCCCATGAAAGATTTGTTTAATCTCACTGGGGCTTGGGCTTAGGTTCTTCCTGTGGCTAGGTATGGCATTTCAGACTTCTGTGATACTAAAGATTCTTCTAGAAGCTCAGGAGTTCCTGTGATCTAACCCAAGCAAAGGATTACATACACACCTGCAAATCAGAGTGGCAGCCTTGAAATTTAAAGTGTTGGAGGAAGTGGTCTTTTTCACCGTGGTGAAAGGTCAAAAGGGAACAGAATGGCAACAATTTTGAACAGTATAAAACTGCTAACACAGTGCACAGCTAGTAACATAACATGTTTAAGCATGTTCTTTGCAACTTTATTTGCAAAAGCAAAAACCAAAAACAACCTGAAGGCTCATCAACAGGGGAAAGACAAATAAGTGGTGACATATTTGTACTATGGAATATGACAGAGTATGATGGAGCTGTGCTGTCCCACACAGTGGCTGCCAGCCTCATGTCCACATGTAGCTATTAGAGTTGAAACAACTTGGAAGGCTGTTGAGGGAAAGTTTTGAGGCTTTGAGTGAATTTTTGCTTCAGAGTTTAAGGTACAAGAAAATTCAGGCCAAAAAAAAAAAAAAAAAAAGATGTAGTCTGAGCTTATAAATTGCCTTAAATAAAAGTAGAGAAACAGATTCCCTTTAAAAAATTAGAGTTAATGAAAACTAAATAAAATTAAAAATTTGGTCTCTCAGTCACACTAGCCACAGTTCAGGTTCTCAAAAGGCATATGTGGCAAATGACTACTACATTGGTCAGCACAGATACAGAATATCTCCATCATCACAAAAGTTCTACTGGGCAGCACCACTCTAGCATTGAAAAAGAATGAGGTAGAGCTGTGTGTACAAACGTGATCATCTCCAAGTCATATGACTGGTGAAAAAAAGCAAGTGCCACAAGAATACATACAATATAATGCCATTTATGTAAAAAAAAAAAAAAATCAGTAAATAACAAAATTTCCATGCCTACCTATTTGTGTCTATAAATGTATGAACAAGATAATAGGATGAGGTGGGATGAAGAGCAAGACTTGGTATTGATATCCAAATTAACTCCACCTGTTGTTTGTAGTGGTAACAAGGAGACTCCGGCCCTGTATCTGAATTAATAGAAGTTAATAAGAAGACTGAGTCCCTCTGTGAGTTGTCAGTCAGAGGCCAGTGAGTGGTAAAAAGGTGAAGCTGCTTCTCCTCATCTGCCTGGCCTGTTGGAAGGAAGGTGGCTGGAGCCATTCAAGATGATTGAGCAGTGATGGCCCCTGGAGCTGATATCCTGGGCCCCAAGGCTCAGCCTCCCTGAAAATATGCCAGGTATGAGGACTTACACAACTGCCTGGTGCAGTTAGGTTAGGTGGGGTAGAGTGGCATGAATCCTTTTCATCCACAACTCTCCTGCTTAAAACACTCCTGGTCTCTACAGCTCTCATGTAGAATGACCTTCACTGTGTCTCAGCTGTGGCTGTGACCCTTCCTCAGAGGGCCTCAATCCTGAGAGAAGGCCACACTACTCCAGCATTCATTCATCCACTCACTCATTCATGAAACATGTCCTGACTTCCCACAGGTACTGGGCACTGCTCTAGGTGCCCATTCTCATGGAACTTTCTGCCTTGTAGGAGAGAAAAACAATCAAGAAACAAACATGTATGTAATATAAAGGAGGGGCAGAACTCTTAAAATACTTTAGTAAATTCTCAGTGAGATTTGAAAAATATTGTAAAAAAGCTGTGAGAAAGAGCTCTTAAAAATATTTTTAAAAAAGCATTTCTGGGCCGAGCCCATGGCGCACTCAGGAGAGTGCAGCGCTGGGAGCGCGGCGACGCTCCCGCCACGGGTTCGGATCCTATATAGGAATGGCCGGTGCACTCACTGGCTGAGTACTGGTCACGAAAAAGGAAAAAAAAAAAAAAAAAAAAAAAAAGCATTTCTGAACTTAATCAGCAGAAACACTGAAAAATAAAATGATCCTGGTGAAATTCAAATCAGTGATCTTGAAGATCAACTGTGGGAATTATCCCAGAACACAGAGTAAAATAACGCAAATAAATGGCAGCTATTAGAGAACAGGTAAGAGACATCGAGGATAGGGCCAGAGGATCTAATATCCAAACAACAGGAATTCAAGAAAGAGAGAAGAAAGTATAGTAGAAGCGATAGTGAGAAAAGAATAAAATTTCCCTGAATTAAAGAAATACCTGAGTTTTTCAGATCAACAGAGCTCAGTGGGTACCAGGTGGGATTACAAAAAAAGGCATACCCTGCTATGGTTTGAATGTGTCCCTCAAAGTTCATGTGTTGGAAACTAAATCTCAAATGCAACAATGCTGGGAGGTAGGACCTTTAAGAGGCGACTAATTAAATAATGAATGGATTAATGCCATTATCTCAGGAGTGGGGTAGTTATCACAGTAGATTCTTGATAAAAGAATAAGTTTGTCCCCTCTCCCCTCCTATGCATGCACATTTGTTCTCTTGCCCTTCAGACTTCTGCCATAAGATGACACAGCAAGAAGGCCATCACTAGACGGTGGCCTCTTGATGTTGAACTTCCCAGCTTCTAGAACTGTGAGTAATAAATTTCTTTCCTTTATAAATTACCCAGTCTGTGGTATTCTGTTACAGCAACACAAAATGGACCAAAACACACCCTTAGACACAGCTGGGTGACATACCTGAACTCCAGGATACGAACAAAAATCTTATAACAATAATACAGCTAACTCTTTTTGAGTACTTTCCATGTGCCAGGTACTATGTTAAGGTACTCTGTAAGCATTATTTAATTTAATTCTCTTAACAATCAAGAGGATGTACTAATATTTCAAAAGGAGACATAAAATGTGAACTTTAAAAAAGGTTGTCAAAGATCTATCTCCAAAAAAGACATCAGGACAAGACAGATTCCGAAGAAAGTTCTATTTAACCTCCAAGGCACTGATCATTCTTGTTATTCTGACTATTCCACAATATAGAAAAACAGAAAAAGTAAAGAAATAAAAATTATGGGCATTCTAGAAGGATAGGAAAGCAAAAAATATACTGAAACCCTATTTAATGAAATAATAGCTGAAACCTTCCCCACTCTTAGGAAAGATACAGACATCCAAATCCAGGAAGCTCAATGGTCCCCAAATAGATTCAACCCAAACAGGTCATCTCCAAGAGAGATGGTAGTCAAACTATCCAAAGTTAAAGACAAGGAGAGAGTTCTAAAAATAGCAAGAGAAAAACATCAAGTCACTTATAAGGGAATCCCCATTAGACTAACAGCAGACTTCTCAGCAGAAAACTTACATGTCAGGAGACAATGGATGATACATTCAAAGTACTTAAAGAAAAAAAAACCCAAAAACCCTGCCAACCAAGAATATTATACCCAGAAAAGCTATCCTTCAGAAATGAAGGAGAAATAAAATCTTTCTCAGACAAACAAAAATTAAGAGAATACATCACCACCAGACCAGCCTTAACAAGAAATGCTTAGGGGAGTCCTACATGTAGAAGAGAAAGAACAATAACAACCATCATGAAAATGCCTGAAAATATAAAACTTACTGGTAGGGTAGATACACAAATTAGAAAGAGAAAGGAATTAAACTTTATCAATACAGAAAAACACCAAACCACAAGGATAAACAACAAGAGAGGAAGAAAGGAACAAAGGGTACACAAAACAATCAGAAAACAATTAACAAAATGACAGGAGTAAGACCAAGCATATCAATAATAACTTTAAGTGTAAATGTATAAATGCCCTGATTAAAAGACATAGACTGGCTAAATGAATGAAAAAACGTGACCAATGAATATGCTGCCTACAAGAAACACACCTTACTACAAATACACATATAGACCAAAAGTGAAGGGATAGAAAAAGATATTCCATGCAAATGCAAAACAAAAGCAAGCAGGAGTAGCAATACTTACATCAGATAAAACAGACTTTAAATCAAAATCTGTACTAAGAGACAAAGAAGGGCACTATATAATGATAAAGATATCAATACAGCAAGAGGATACAACAGTTATAATTATATATGGACCCAACACTGGAGCATTCAGATATATAAAGCAAATATTATCAGATCTAAAGAGAGATATAGACACTAACACAATAATAGCTGTGAACTTTAACACCCCACTCTCAGCATTGGATAGATCATTGAGACAGAAAATCAGTAAGGAGACATTGGATTCAAATGGCACCATAGACCAGATGGGCCTAACAGACATATACAGAGCACCCAACAGCTGCAGAATACACATTTTTTTCATCAGCACATGGAACATTCTCCAAGACTGACTATATGTTAGGTCACAAAATAAGTCTCAACAAGTTAAAGAAAAAATTGAAATAATGTCAAGTATTTTTCTGACCATAATGAAATAAAACTAGAATCAATAGCAAGGTGAATTTGTGAAACTTTACATATACATGGAAATTAAACAGCATGCTCTTGAACAACCGATGGGTCAAAGAAGAGATTAAGAAGGAAATCAAAAAAGTTCTTGAAACTAATGAAGACAGAAACACAACATACCAAAACCTATGGGATATAGCCAAGGCAGTATTATGCTCAAAGTTTATAGCAATAAATGCCTATATCAAAAAATAGAAAGATTTCAAATAAATAGCCTAACAATGCACCTCAAGGAACTAGAAAAGAACTAAACCCAAAATAAGTAGACAAAAAGAAATAACAAAAATCAGTGCAGAAATAAATGAAATTGAGACTAAAAATACAATACAAAAGATTAATCAAATGAAAAGTTGGTTCTTTGAAAAGGTAAGCAAAATTGACAAACCATTAGCCACACTAACAAAGAAAAAAAAAGATCCCAATAAATAAAATCAGAAATGCAAATGAGGGCCGACCCCATGGCTCGCTTGGGAGAGTGCGGCGCTGGGAGCACAGCAGCGCTCCCGCCGCAGGTTCGGATCCTATATAGGGATGGCCGGTGTGCTCACTGGCTGAGCGCGCTGAGGGCGACACCAAGCCAAGGGTTGCGATCCCCTTACCAGTCAGAAAAAAAAAAGAAAACAAAAGAAAAGAAATGCAAATGAAAGCATTACAACAGATAACACTGAAATACAAAGGATCACTAGAGACTGTTATGAACAACTATATGCCAATAAATATGAAAACAGAGGAAATGGATAAGTTCTTGGATACAAATGACCTACCAAGACAGAACCAAGAAGAAACAGAAAACCTAAATACACCAATAACAAGTAAAAAGACTGAATCAGTAATAAAAATCTCCCAACAAAGAAAAGCCCATGACCAGATGGGTTTACTGCTGAATTCTACCAAACATTTAAAGAAGAACTAATACTGATACTTCTTAAACTATTTCAAAAAATTGAAGTGGCCAGAATTCTTCCAAACTCATACTATGAAGCCAGAATTACCCTGATACCAAAACCGGGCAAAGAAACAACAAAAACAGAAAATACAGGCCAATATCCCTAATGAACATGGATGCAAATTATACAAAAATCCTCAATAAAACACTAGCAAATCAAATCCAACAACACACACAAAAAAGATTATATATCATGATCATATATATCATGATCAAGTGGGATTTATCCCAGGGATGCAAAGATGGTTCAAGATATGCAAATCAATACATGTAATACAACACATCAACAGAATGAAAGAAAAAAACCACATGATCATCTAAATAGATGCAGAAAAAGCATTTGATAAAATTCGACATCCTTTCATGATAAAGACTCAATAAATTAGGCATCGAGGAAAGTATCTTAATAAAATAAAGTCTAAATATGACAAACCCACAACTGAATGGGGAAAGGCTGAAAGCTTTCCACCTAAAAACTGGAACAAGACAAGGATGCCCACTCTCACTAGTTCTATTCAACATAGTGCTGGAAGTTCTAGCCAGAGCAATTAGGCAAGAGAAGGAAATAAAGAACATCCAAATTGGAAAGAAGGAAGTCAAGTTGTCCCTGTTTGCAGATGACATGATTTTATACAGAGAGAAACCTAAAGACTCTACCAAAAAAATTCTAGACCAGAGAAACAAATTCAGTAAAGTTGCAGGATACAAAATCACATAGAAAAATCAGTTGCATTTCTATACAACAATGAACTTACAGAAAAAGAAATCAAGAAAGCTATCCATTTACAATAGCAACAACAACAAAATACCTAGGAATAAATTTATCCAAAGAGATGAAAGACTACTACAATAAAAACTAAAAAACACTGATTAAAGAAATTAAAGAAGAGACCAAAAAAGGGCAAGACATCCCATGCTCATGGATTAGAAGAATAAATATTGTCAAAATGATCATACTACACAAAGTAATCTACAGATTCAATGCAATTCCCATCAAACTGCCTATGACATACTTCATAGAAATAGAAAGAAACAATTCAAAAATTTATATGGGACCAGAGACCCCAAATAGTCAAAGCAATATGGAGCAAAAAGAACAAAGCAGGGAATATCACTTTCCCTTACTTCAAAATATACTACAAAGTGATAGTAATCAAAATAGCATGATACCGGCACAAACACAGACACATAGACCAATGGAACAGAATAGGGAATTCAGAAATAAATCAAAATACCTACAGCCAACTGATTTTCGACAAAGGAGTCAAAAAAACATACATTGGGGAAAGGACAGTCTCTTCAATAAATGGTGGTAGGAAAATTGGAGCTCTATATGCAGAAGAATGTAAGTAGACCCCCATCTCTCACCATATACAAAAATAAACTCAAAATGGATTAGAGACTTAAATGTAAGACCTGAAACTATAAAACTTCTAGAAGAAAACACAGGGAAAACATTTCAGGACACAGATTTGGGCAAAGAATTTAGGGAACAAAAGCAAAAATTTTAAAATGGGATTATATCAAACTAAAAAACCTCTACACAGCAAAGGAAACAATCAACAGAGCAAAGATACAACCTGTAGAATGGGAGAAAATATTGGCAAACTATGTATCTGACAAGGTATTAATATCCAGAATATACAAAGAAGTCATACAACTCAATAGTAAAAAAATAATAATAATAATCCAATTTAAAAATGGGCAAAGGAAATAAATAGATATTTTTTGAAAGAATACATATAAATGGCCAATAGGTACATGAAAAAATGCTCAGCATCACCAATCATCAGAGAACTACAAATCAAAACTATAATGAGATATCATCTCACCCTAGTTAGAATGGCTATTATCAAAAAGACAGAAAATAACAAATGCTGGCGAGGATGCAGAAAAAGGGGAACTCTTACACACTGTTGGCAGGAATGTAAATTAGTACAGCCATTAGGGAAAACTTCATGGAAATTTCTCAAACCACTACAAGTAGTTCTACAGATAGGACTGCCATAAGATCCAGCAATCCCACTAGTAGGTGTATCTCCAAAGGCATGGAAATCAACAAGTCAAAGGAATACCCGCACTCCCGTGTTTATTGCAGCTCTATTCACAAGAGCCAAGAGTTGGAACCAATCTGAAAGTCCTACAATAGATGATTGGATAAAGAAAATGTGGTATATATAGACGATGAAATACTACTCAGCCATAAAAAAGTATGAAATTCTGCCATTTGCAGCAACATGGATGAGCTTGGAGAAATTCATGTTAAGTGAAATAAGCCAGGCACAGAGAAAGAAATAACACATGTTCTTGCTCACAGGTGGAAGCTAAAAAAGTTGGTCTCATAGAAGTAGTGAGTAGAATAGTGGTTACTAGAGACTGGTGGGGGGAAGGGGAGGGATGGGGAGAGGGTGGTCAGTGATTACAAAATAGTAGAGAGACAGGAAGAATGGGATCTAATGTTCTACAGTAATATAGGGAGACAGTTGACAGCAAAGTACTGTGTATCTTTGAATAGCTAGTCGAGATGATGTCGAATGTCCCAACAACAAAGTGGTGACAAGGGCTGGCCAGTTAGCTCAGTTGGTTAGAGTGCGGCCTAATAACACAAAGTGGTGACAAATGTCTGAGGTGATGGATATACTAAGCACCCTGATATGATCATTGCACACAGTATGAACGTACCCAAATATCATACTATACTCCATAAATATATGTAATTATCATGGGTCAAATAAGAAAAATAAGTTAAAAAGAGAGAAATAGAGAGTAGAATAGTGGTTACCAGAGGTAGGGAAAGGGGGGGTGGTGGTGGTGGGGAAAGTTTGGTAGACGGCTGCAAGGTTACAAAGTTACAGTTAGTCCTAGGGTGACAATAAATAATAATATTGTATTGTATATTTCAAAATAGCCAGAAAAGAGGATCTTGAATGTTACAATCACAAAGAAATGATAAATATTTAAGTGATATGCTAACTGTTCTGATTAGATCATTATACTTTACATACATGTATCGAAACAACAAACTGTACCTCACAAACATGTATGATAAAAAAAAGTAAATAAAAAAACACATTTAAAAAAATCAAAAATGAAAGAAACCAGATAGCTTCCCATAAGTTTATTAAAAAATTTGATTTCACAGTTAATGATAAAGTAAATGTATTAGTTTTCTATCACTGCGTAAAAAGTTACCACAGTGTCTTAAAACAATATAAAATTTCCAGAAAATATAAAGAACTCCTATAACTCAACAACACAAGGAAAAACAACTCAACTTAAAAGTAGGCAAAAGACTTGTACTTCTCCAAAGAAGATACATAAATGGCCAATAAGGGGAATGCAAATCCAAACCACAGTGAGGTATCACTTCAAAACTACTAGGATGGCAATAACTGAAAAAACAGAAAATAAGTGTTGGTGAGGATGTGGAGAAATTGGAACCCTATCCATTGCTGGTGGGATTATAAAATGGTGTAGCCATTGTGGAAAAGTTTGGTGGCTCCTCACAAAGCTAATCATAGAATTACCGTATGATCCAGCAATTCCACTCCTAGGTATACAACCTCAAAAATTGAAAACAGGGACTCAAGACACTTGTACAACAATGTTCATGGCAACATTATTCACAATAGGCAAAATGTAGAAACAACGCAAATGTCCACCAACAGATGAATGGCTAATCAAAATGTGGTATATACATACAGGGTACTTCAAAAAGTTCATGGGAAGGTTTGCATCATCTTCCAATTCTGTTTTTCCACAAACTTTTTGAAGTACCCTCATACAATGGAATATTATTTGACCCTAAAAGGGAGTAAAGTTCTGGTACATGCTTCCACATAGATGAACCTTGAAAACATTATGCTAAGTATAGAAAGCCAGACACAAAAGGATAAATATTGTATGACTCCACTCATATAAAATAGGCAAATTCATAGAAACAGAAAGTAGAATAGAGGCTCCCAGAGGATGGGTGTTGGGGGTGGGATATGGGAAGTTATTGCTTAATGGTTACAGAGTTTCTGTTTGGGGTTATGAAGAAGTTTAGAAATAGATAGTGATGATGGTTATACAAAATTGTGAATGTAGGGCCGAGCCCGTGGCGCACTCGGGAGAGTGCGGCACTGGGAGCGCGGCGACGCTCCCGCCGCGGGTTCGGATCCTATATAGGAATGGCTGGTGCACTCACTGGCTGAGTGCCGGTCACGAAAAAGACAAAAAAAAAAAAAAAAAAAAAAAATTGTGAATGTAATTAATACCACTGAATTGTGTACTTTTAATGGTTAAAATGACAAACTTTTGGTATATACATTTTACCACAATTAAAACATACACACCCCACAAATTTATTATCTCACAGTTTCTGTAGGTCAGAAGTCCAGGCTTGGCTTAGTTGGATTCTCTCTTGATTTCATGGCTGAAATCAAGGTGTCAGAAAGGGACTTCTATCTGAGGCTTGGAATCCTCTTCCAAGCTTGTTCAGGTTATTAGCAGAATTTAGTTCCCTGTGGTTGTAGGACTGCGATCCCCATTTTCTTGCAGGCTAATGACTGGGGGTGGTTATCAGCTCCTAGAGCTCACCAACTGTTCCCTGCCATGTTGTCCTCTCTACAGCATGGCAGTTTGCAGGAGAATGCCTCTGCTGCTTCCACTTTCTGGCTTCCTCTGTCTCTGACCTCTAGACTCTGACTTAAAGGACTCATGCGATTAGGTCTGGTCCATCCAGAGAGTTTCCCTTTTGATTAACTCGAAGCCACCCAATTAGTAACCTTAACTATATCTGTAAAGTCCTCTTTGCCACATAGGTTAACATAATCGTGACAACGATATCCCACCATATTCACAGGTTCTGCCCACACTCGAGGAGAGGGAAGTAAATAAGGGATGCATACCAGGGAGCAGGAATTTTGGGGGCCACATTAGGATTCTGCATACCACAGTAAAAAGAGAGGAAAAAAGAAAAGAAAATCCAATGGCATTGTAAGAGAATCACACAACATAGTTTGAGGAACACCAGGGCTATGAGATTCAATACCAGAATTAGGTTAAAGATGAAAATCATGTAATCCTTTCCACACACGCTGAAGAAGCATTGGTAAAATCATTAGCTATTCTTGATGTTAACAACTCAAAGTAAAATGAGAATGGAAGGAAACATTTTAACACAATAAAGTATTTTTTAAAATCAATTTATTAATTTTTTGGTGGCTGGCCAGTACAGGGATCAAACTCTGGACCTTGATGTCAATGCAATAAAATATATTAAAATTAGGAACAAATAACCCACCAATAGAGGAATGGTAAATAAATCACAGTGGATTCACACAAGAAAATACTCTGTAAACATAAAAAGAATATGTACTGATATGGAGAGAATGTCTGTGATATATTACTGAGTGAAATGAGTAGCAGGAAATTATGCATAATATATGATTTAATTAAAAAATTTATAACAAATTAAAAATTTAATATAATTCAGGAAATGAACTGAAAACAAAAAGGAATATGCAGCAGTTATTGACTCATGTGTTGGGGAGGGGCTTTCATTTTTCTGTCATGACTTTCAGTAACGTTGACATTTTGTTTAACTTTGTATTCTATGTATAAAAGGGGAAATAATAAACCAACAGCAAACATCATATAAGATGGTAAAGCATGTTATGAGTTCCCGCAATATTTAGGAACCAAAGTCTTGATTTCTCCCCTTCTCCCCCAAAATGTGCCTTCCCCATCTTGATAAGTGTCACCATCACTCATGCAGTTGCTCAGCCCAAATACCTGGGAGTTACCCTCGCCTCCTCTTTCTTCCTCACCTTCAGCTTGCAACCCACCAGCAGGCTCTGCGGCTTTTCCTGCAAGTACGCACGAAAGCCAGCTCCTGCTCACTCCTTCACTCACTGCCTGCTCTGAGGCTGTTCCCACCACCTGGGTTCTACAGATATCCATTTGCCCTCAAGACCTCTCAGACCCTTTGGTATTCTGATTATTCTTTTTGACCAGTCTTTGTCCTCACTGATTTTCTCTTCTTCAGTTGTTAACTAGTCTAACTCAGCTAGATCCTCATTTGTCAAAGCCTTTGAGTGTGGTTTTTAACAGTTCTCTAACATCAAGTGCATCAACCTCATGAAATTCCAAATATTTTGAAAGGTTTGCTTTTAACATTCATAATTGATTTTCATTGTGTTTCAAGAGTTTGATCAAATTGACACAATGCTTGTATGAAGTGAAGAATATTAAGTAGTAAAATTATTAGTGAATGTTTTGATGTTAAAAATTTTGCTTTCATAGGGACTGTAACTCTGGGTACGCTTAGAAAGAACACTCAGATAGGAGGTTCTTTACCACAAGGTTAATTTAACACAAATGATACAAGCTCACTTAAGAAGACACACATCCATAATATTATACATTTTATACGTAATATGTAAACTGCTCTTTTATAAATCAAGAAAAAATATAAACCACTCTAAAAATTGTGCAATGGCATGAGTAGGTAGTTAACAGAAAAGAACATGTGAAAGCATATGTGAAAAATGTGCTCATCCTCACTTTCGGTCATAGCAAAGCAGATAAGAACAGCAATGAGACATTAGTGCTCCTTTTTTACTTGGGCAAAAATGTTAAAGACTGATAAAACTTAGTACAGGTGAGGGTATGGGGAAAGGATCAATAGTTCACATTATTGGAAGGAATGTAAATTGATTTTGAAAGGGCAATTTGCTATTATTTGTGAACGTTTTAAATGTGTATGTTCTTTGATTCAGCCATTCCACTTTTAGGAATTTGTGATACAGATATACTCCCACAAAAATGTAAAGATGTTTTTAGTGCAAGTCCATTTTTTTATAATATGTGTAGAATGTGTGTATATATATGGGTATATATAACCCCCCCCACACACACATTACATATATATAAATAATTGGATGTGGAAAGAAAAAATTTTGAAAGTTTTAAAGGTTTATGAGGAATGAGGAATTGGGGGCTGGAAAAGGAGGTTTTTTTGCTATTAGTAAGCACACATTTATAATAGGAAAACGAATAAAACTTCCAATAGCATAACGCAGGGCTTTCAATGCCAGCATGAGGGCAGAAGACACAAACTTGGGCTTCTGTAAGGCAGCAAGCTGCAAGTGAGTTCTCTGCATTCTGGAAGTCTCAAAAGAGTGCTTTGTTTGTAATAAGAGATCTAAGACAATATTCATGTACAAGTCCAGGGAAATGGTAAGGAAGCTTGTAGTCTACCAGGGTCTTAAACTGGGGGAGGGGAAGAGAGCATCAGTCATAAGATATTGAAACACGAGGGCATCATTCATGTGTTCAGGAAATCTTAAACCAATAAATTAGCATAAAGTACTGATCAGAAACCACTAAAACCCCAAAAGCTCCCCAGAAACAAATGCAGAACCACTCCATAGGAACACTTTCATAACCTAAGAACTCCCACAAGAAAAAAGGCCCCACTGAAGATAAGTTCACAAAAAAACAAACTACACAGGGAAATAACTCTCCACGAGGGGACAGTCAACAGACATTACTTAGGATCCTAAGTAATGAAGATGGTAGAACAACTTTAAAGGGACTGAGCAAGTTTAACTAAATCGATGTATCTTCAGCCAACTGATCTTCAGTAAAGGCTCCAAGAACATACAGTGGGGAAAGGACAGCCTCTTCCATAAATGGTGTGGGAAAACTGGACATCCATATGCAGAAGAAAGAGACTAGTCCTTTAACTCTCACCATATACCCAAATCAACTCAAAACGGATTAAAGACTTAAGTGTAAGAACTGCAACTATAAAACTGCTAGAAGATACAGAGGGGAAACACTCTAAGACATTGGTCTGGGCAAAAATTTTATGGAGAAGACTTCTAAAGCACAGGCAACAAAAGCAATGATTAAAAAAATGGGATTATATCAAACTAAAAAGTTTCTGCACAGCAAAAGAAACACTCAACAGAGGAAAGAGACAATTAGCAGATGGGAGTAAATATTTGCAAACTATTCATCCAACAAGGGACTTCAGCACTATTCACAATAGTCAAGATATGGAACCAACCTAGGTGTCCATCAACAGATGAATGGATAAAGAAAATGTGGTATACACACACAAGGGAATACTACTCAGCCATGAAAAAGAATGAAATCCTGTCATTTGCAGCAACATGGATGAGCCTGGAAGGCATTATGTTAAGTGAAATACTTAAGCCCAGAAAGATAAATACCACATGTTCTCACTCATTTGTGGGAACTAAAAAACATATAAATAAATTGAACTTTTAGAATTAGAGAGTAGAATTGTGGTTACTAAAGGCTGGGAAGGGCTGGGGGAGGGGGAATAGTGAGAGGTTGGTTCATGGACCCAAAATTACAGCTAGATAGGAAAAAAAGTTCTAGTGGTGTATAGTAGTGCTAGGCATCCATATTTGACAATAATTTATTGTATGTTCTTAAATGACTAGTAGAGAGAAGTTTAAATGTTCTCATCACAAGGAAATGATAAATTTTTGTGATGATGAATTTGCTAACTATCTTGATTTGATCATTACACACTGCATACATGTACTGAAATATAACTCTGTTCCCATAAATATGTACAATCAATATGTTTCAATTAAAAAATAAATAGGGAGTCATGATCAAGATGGCAGAATAGATGGTCCCCAGCATCACCCTCTCCCACAATCAACCTATTTACAACTATTAAAAAGCAACGACTGCCAAGCTGGGGCTGCTGGAGCTCAGGGGAAGGCAGGAGAAGACGTGATGAGAGAAAGGACTGATCCAACCATTTCAAGCCCTGACCACTTCAAGGCTGGCCCTGGTGAGCACACAGAGCACTGCTGTGCCCTTTGTATAAAGTTGCTTGGAGGCGCCAGGGGAGAAGAGGGCCTTGGTGGTCCCCAGGCCAGCAGGACCACTAACAGAGTTCCCGTGGACCCACATAGAAGTGAGGGGCTACAGACAACTGAAAAAAGGAGTCACTCAGAGGCTAGTGAGTCATCGCAAGGGACCGGCACATGGCACACCCTATGGGAAGTGTTTGGAGTGCAGGGGGTAGGGGAGATTGGCCCACCAGGAGAACACTGGGGCACAGCAAGGACAGCTGATCAGCCCTCCAATCAGCACAGGATCACTCAGTGGAGACTGGTCAGGAATAAAGAACTGCAGGGGGTGCAGTTTGCTGAAAAGACTCAGGCCCAGACCAGAGTTTTCATACAACCCAGGTGTCCTGGACCTCACAAGACCTGGAAGTGCTTACAAGGTCAACAATTAAAACCTGAGCTGCACAAAAAGCCTTCCCCAGAGAATCAGCAGCAAAGCAGCAATTTAGCTCAACCACAGAGTTCAAGTGCTGGTTCCCACAGGAAGTTCCCCCATTTTAGAAGTAACTAAAGGAAAACAAATTAGTTTCAGTGCAGAGTTTAAGTGGTGGGAATAGCAAACGATCCAACAAAGAACTGAAAGAAAAAACAAAAAACCCACAGATCAAAGTTCTGATATTAACCAATAAAGGTTTAATACCACCAAAGAACACCTGTAAAACCTAGAAAGACTGGAAGTCCCCCAGGCTTCCAAGCTGGGGTGGGGAGAGGGCCAAGGGCCTCAACCATGACCCACCGATGTCTGCATCCAGCCCAGTGATGACCACTGAGCTGCCGCTGGAAGTGCCCTGGGCTCTTGGACCAGTGCAGTGCAGGGCCAAGGGCCTCAGCCACGCCCCCCAATGTCCATATCCAGCCCAGTGATGACCACCAAACCATCAGAAGTGCCCCAGTTTCCTGATCACGGGCGGAGGGGGTCCCCCCACACGACCAAAGCCACGCTCTCTGATGTTCACACCCAGCCCAGTGATGACCACTGAGCCGCTGCAGCAACCCCCCCGCTGGGCTCCCAGGGTTGGGGGGTGACGAGGGCCTTAGCCACACCTTCCCCCTGAGTCCTTCTCCAGCCCAGCCATTATTGAACCCCCGGGTTCCCCTCCTAGAATGAGGAGTGTGCCCCAGGCCTTGACCACATCCTAGCTCCTTCCTCCTCCTCCCACCCTATCTCCCTCCCTTTTCCCCTCTCCCCTTCCCCCCAACTGCTCTACAACATCTTAGAATGAAAATAAATAAATAAATAAATAAAAATGGGGGAAAAAATTCCTAAAAAAGAGGAGAAACAAGAAATCTTAATGAAAGAATAAATGCTACAAGAAAGAAAACGGGTTTACACACACACACAAATACAGTTATTGAAATAAGGGGCTACTTCAAAAAGTTCATGCAAAAATAGAATTGAAAGATAATACAAATCTTCCCATGAACTTTTTGAAATACTCTCATAGGTTTTGTGGTAGATGAAGAGCAACTAAAGAGATTTAGTGAGCTGCCAGTTAGATTTGAAGAAATCACCCAGAATTCAGCTCAAAATATTAAGAAGGGTGGCAGAAAGAATAAGAAAATCTAACTATGGGCTGACTAGGAATTTTAGATGAGAAGAGTAGGGAGAACGGAGAGACACATCACATGGAGAGCAGTCCTTGGCAATATACGGATTGAAGTCCTTGGATTGAAAAAGGACACCAGTTCCCAAGCAGAAAAAAAAAAAAAAAAAAATAAAATAAAAAAAAAAATATATATCCCCACACACATCACGGTGAATATCAAAATATCAAAGACAAAGAGAATATCTGAAAAAGCATCCATAGAGAAGGGACAAATGTACAAAGGAACAACAATCAACCTGATAGCAGATTTCTTTTCAGCAGCAGTGGATGCTAAAAGAACATGGAATAATAGCCTCAAAGTGTTAAGAAAAAAATACCCATCTATTTAGAATTCTCTGTCCAAATATCTCTTAAATTCTCATTCAAGAGAAAGGAATAATAAAGACATTTTAAAATAAATATACACTCAAGCGAGTTTACCATTTACATGGCTGCACTGAACTAAAGGATGCACCACAGTGAGACGGAAACTGAACCCAGAAAGAAGATTCCGATGCGAGAGGCAACGGTGAGTGAAGCCGCTTTTAACACGTTGGCAAAAGGAAGTGAAGATTCACTATTCAACATTCAAGGTTAATTTGGAGAGTTCAATTTCAGGGATTTAAAAAAGAATGTGGAAAAGTTTTGGAAAAGAGTAACATGAAAGACACAAGTGAAGAAATCAGAACTAAAGCATTCTAAATTTACTCTGATGCTCAAAGTGATAGTAAAAACACCCACTGACTTGAGATTTGCTAAGCTGAGTTTCGCGTTACAAGTTAACGGTAGCCACTAAAAGAACAGAGACAGAACATACATGAACTTCCCAACCTGCCCAGAAGGGAAATAAAACTTGATCAATCCAATACTTGTATAAGGAAGAAGAAAGGAGAAAAGGGAGCAAAGAAAAATCACGTAAAATAGGAAATAGTAATTAAGGTGATCAAATATTTTACAAATGAAAATGGGTTAAACTACTGTTAAACACAGAAATTCCTAGATTGAATTTAAAAGCAAAGCCAACTACCTACTTTTTAAAAAAGAGACATGTTTAGTGACTTTTGCCATGCCAGATTTACCAGACTAACCCCTCCTATTGTAAACACCTAGAAAAACAGATAAAATATAAGAAATAACTTATTTTCAGAAAATGAACAACTGGACAACAGGCACTGGACACAAGACTTGAGAGAAGGGGACAGAATGACATGAGTTCCACCATGGCCCTGGTTTTCTGCCTGAGGCCCTCTCTGACTACAGGGTGGGGGGTGAGGGGAACCCCAGCGGAGCACAGCGCTCTTAGTGGGATAAGAACTCAAGATTGGGGAACTGGGTAGGTAGGGGCCGAGGCGGCAGAATTTGTAGGGCAGAGTGCGGGAGATAGGGAACTACACAGAGAAGGACCTCCCCCGTGGAAGGCTGGGGTAGACTCTGCAGGTAAAGGAAGGAATAGATCTTAAGGATCTCTGAGAAGGGAAGGTTCTGTACTTTGGGATGAGAAATCCAAATAGGTTTGGGGGGACCTAAGTGCAGAGTGTGCCTAGGCCCCCATTTCTTGTTAAAGCCCAGGGAGGGAGATAGCGATACTCCACAGCAAGGCAATATGTCTTGGCTGATGGGCCTGGGATAGCCTCACAGAGCTCCCAGACACCCCAAAATAACACAGAGCAGCAAAATGAACCCAAGGACTCCAAAAGGGGAAGGGTATCAGCAGACAGAGAGTTTTATTTGTGTGACTCTGAGAGTGAGCCCCTCCTTAAATTTTGAGCCTAGGTGCCTTGCTTGCCTCACCCTAGTCCCAGCCCTGCTGGTGTGGCCATGGAGGATGAGATCCCACGTGGACAGAGAGGCCACATGAAGCCGAACTGAGGCACCCTGCTGAGCCTCAGTCCAGCTGGATGAAGCCATATGACTGGCACCAGTCAACCCAGAGAATCATGAGAAAGAACAAAGCACTGTGTTTGAAGCCACTAAGTCTGGGATGGTGTGTTACACAGCAATAGATGACGGAGTCACCTTGGTTTACAACCCCCCCCCAAACTCAGGTGTAACTCAATGGAAATGGGAGAGAAAGCCTGAATTGAGTATATTTCTACCCTTTGATGGACTAGAGACTTGTACTATCCATTACATTTCAACTATACAAAAAGAATTAACGTTCTTTGTCTCATATACCTAAGTGTGTCTGAAACTCATATCCTCTCTATGTACTATACGAAAAGAAAAAATATTAAAGCTGACCACTTCCCCCTGCTTAGTTAGTGGACATCCCTTGTTTCTGTCTCCCAGCACCCCTAACTCCTTCTCTGGTAATGGTACCCCATTTTTCCCATTGACAAACTACCCCTCCTGCATTCTGTGAGCACCTTGAGGTGCTTGTGGTCAGAGTGCCCTCATGTGTGGGGTGGACATGGAGCAGAACAGGCCAGTTAGCCCTTCTCTCCCAGAAACCTTTGGCACAAGAACTGAAAGCCATTGGGCCTGTGTCATTCCAGTGGCCCAGGAGAGACTGCCCAAGGTTCCCGCCACCAAGACCCCTGCACTTTCTTGGACTCCTCTCTTGCTCTGTGCCTCAGAGTCTGCCAGTACCTTCTAAAAATGGGACTTCCCCTTAATTTAGCCAGAATTGGTTTCTATTGTCTATCATCAATGATCCCTGACTGATACATGATATAGCCTGTTAGGGCAGCAACTCAGTGGTGTCCTTTATATTTTTCAGTGTGGAGGTCACATGGGTGAGCCATGTGTTGGCCTGGGCACCTGTAATTCTTGCCAAAAAGGTCACTTGAGTGGGGAGCACTGATTTATCTGAATGCAAGTCTGTCAACAACCCTTTGGAGAAAACCGTACCTCCTGGTCCACTGCCTCGGGCCACATGCTTCCCTCCCTGCCTCCCCCGAGATGTCTCAGCTCCCCATCTATCAGCAGCTCTCTTGTTCTTTGTAATTTCAGACATCAGTCTAACCTGTGCCTTCTTCCCACCAAACCCTCCAATAGCAGTGCCAGGTTCATCATAGATTTTATTTTATTTTTATTTATTTGGCGGCTGGCCAGTACAGGGATCTGAACACATGACCTTGGTGTTACCAGCACCATGCTCTCTCAATCATGATAGATTTTAATTATTCGTGGATTGATTTGACTGACTTGACTACTCCAGAGCATCTCTCCCCTGAGACTCCTACCTTGTGTCCACATGCTATGCGACCCACTGGGTGGGTGCATGTAGGACAGGGATGTTTCTAAGAGCAAACCACAGTGTAATGACAAGGCCCCAAGGTCGTGGGGCACTTGGGTGGCTACATGAGTTGTGGCTGGAAATGCTCTGGGCCAACACTGTGGGAGCCAAGCTCTCAGGTGAGGTGAACAGATGAGGCCTGGCCCTAGTCCCCACACCATGCAGGTCCATGAGAAAGCACCCCTGGGCACCACATGTTACCGTTTCTGCAGGACAGTGACAAACTCAGTGAGCCGGTCACGCTCCACCTCGGTGGCCTGCCAGAGGGCCTTCATCTCCGTCACTTGTGCCTGCCAGCCTTTTTGCTCTGGAGGGTCTGAAAACCTGGGATCAGAGTAGAGGGCAGAAGGCAGGAGTCATCTGAGGCCTGAAGATACACACTTATCCCTGTGATGGTGGAAGGGACTGGAAGGACATTCAGGGGTTCTCAGAAACAGCCAGAGAGAAGGAAGCAAACCCAGCCCCTCCTGGACCTCCTCCCCTGGCTTCTTCTTGGCCCACCATTCCTGGTCCTGCTGACATCCCTCGGCCTCACCTAGCTGGCTCCAAAGCTAGACCCTACTAGAGCTAGAGTTGCATTGGTACCTCTGTCCATCCAATCACTGTGGGGGCCTGGAATTAGTCTGGCTGCTATGGAAGCTGCCTCTTGGGGGCCTGGGGTACCATGGTTACCTCTGTGCCTCTGGGGCCTGGCTGCCCTGCCCAATGTCAGGTATGCCCAGTCTCTGTGTCCCCACCAACCTGCCCCAGCCCCCCTGCATCTCCTGGCTTGGCTCCAAGCCTAGACACTTGGCTTTCCTGGAGCCTGGATATTTAGCTTTGTGACTTGATCAGTTTTCTCCAGCCCTGACCCAGCCCATTACTGCTTCCCTCTTTACCAATGGGCCTGCCTTACCAGCCCTTTGCCTGCTGGCTGGGGCAGGACGGAGATGAGCTAGAGTCCACGTGTGAGTCCCAGGATGCTCTTTGCTGTGCCCTCACCTTTCCCAGTGAGACCCTGGGTGATCCAGGGCTTCCTCTTCCAGCAATGCAGGGCATAGGGAGGGCTACAGAGGTGGTCAGTGTATTGAGGGCTGGGCTGGGGTATGGGAGTCTTGAGGCTGACCCAGTCTGTGGTCCTAGGCAGGTCTCTTCCCCGCTTTTGGCCCCAGTTCTCCCTCTGAACATTGAGGGGTTGGTTGAATACTGCAGATCCCTCCATATTTTGACTCCTAAATATGCTCTGAGACCTTGATTCTCAGAGTGGTTTCTTAATCAGTTGCTTTGGCATCATCTAGAAGCTTGCTAAAAATACAGAACCCCAGTTCCTATCCCAGAGCTGCTGAATCAGAACCTGCATTTAACCTGGCAGATCCCCAGGAGATCTGTGCATACACTGCAGTTGGGAAAGCCCTACTCTAGTCACCTCCATGATCTCCTCTGTGGGCAGAGGAGGATCAGGAGGAAGGGGTTGATTTCCTCACCCTGCCCCACTCCCAGGCACCCTATCAGAGTCACCTGATGGCACAGGTTCAAACCATGCCAGCCCTAACAGACGTACTCTCTGGGATCACTCCTGTCCCATGAACTCCTGTCCTATCACCTACAGGAGGGGACTGTAAGCTCCAAGAAGGCAAGGCCCACATGTGGTTGGGTTCAGTAAATATTTGTGTGTCATGGAGGAAACAAGTTTGAGAACAGCAGTCTGGGCAGCCATGGAGCACATTAGCTCCTGTCCTGGTGGAGTGCAGAGGTCACAGCCACGTCAGCCTGCAAGGCACTTTGAAGGGTCATCTTGTCCTTCTTCCTGCTCCCACTACTGTGGCTAACATCTCAGAGAGACAGAATTTGCCCATTCTGTGCTGTGACAAGGCTCCCCACCCTTGGGACTGTGCATGTGCCCTGTGGCTCGGTGTCAGACCACTCTTCCCCAAGGGCCTTTGTGACCCCAGCCCAATGGGTGGTCAGTTGCAGGGCTGGCCTTGGCCTATGGACCTTGTGCTGCCAAATGACAGGACAGAACTTTCTTGGGTACTTCTTGGGAGACAGCACCCCAGAGAAAGGACCAACTTGCCTGGAGCCATACAGTGAGTCAGAGGCGGGCATGGGGCCACTCTGAGGCCTCCCCTGGAACTGAGCTGACTGGCCTAAGGGGTTGGGGTGGGGGTTGCTGACAGCAGGAGCATGGCTCCAATGGACAGTGGGCAGGGCTCTGGACAGGACTTAGAGGCAGGACAAAGTCATCCTTTGTCTATCAGCCGGCAATGGGAACAAAGGGCCCATTTAAGCCCTAAGGTTTGGTTCTATCAACAAAAAGGGGGCCAGAGAGCTGAGGGGATATCAGTGGCTTAAAGTGGGAAACCATATGATATGAAATTCTCTCCCTAGAGACTGTCAATGAACAAGAAAAGGCAAGGGAAGGTGCTAGAAGCCAGGCCCGGGAGGATTCCTCATGTTAGCTCTCTGGTTACTGCGAGTCAGAGGCCAAGATTCTGCTTCTGAAGCTGCTTAAGCTATCACCTTGGACAAGATACCAGACTTCTCTGATCCTCCATGTCTTTACATAACCTCAGAAGAGTCCCTGGACTTTGCCTCACCTCAGTCTCCCTTCCTTTTAATGGAATGGGAATACTGGCTGAACAATCAAGAATGGAAAGGACCGTGAGGGTCCAGGTGTCCTGGGTTCATACCTGGGTGAGGTCCCATGGGGACTGGTCAGGGACGGTCTTGTCAGAGCAGATTCTACCAGCGTGTGGCCCAGGCTGGTCACGGACCTGTGCAAAGGCAAAAAGGGTCCATTCACCATGGGAAGGCAGACCGGGGCCTGCTGGGCCTCTCCTCTGCATGAGAGGTAGAATAGGGGCCAGCAGGGATCCAGGGAGCCCAAGGAGGCAGCCAGTGTTGGCCTTTGCAGCATCCCTGGCTGGTCAGCCTTGTGGATTTGCTGCCCTTCTTTCCAGAACTCTGGCTTGCTCAAAATGAGACAGAATCAGGATATACTGGAGCCTTGAACAATCCAGCACAGGTTTGTTTGAAGGTCCTAGGAGCAGATGCATTTCAAGGACAGCTCAGAGATGCTATTGCAGGGAGCTGCAACCAGCAAGGTCTTGAAGTCATAAAATCTGGGCCTACTTGGCTCATTCCTGTAGATGCAGAGCTAATGTAATAGGAGAGGCCCACGTGCTGAGGAACAACAGCACAGTCATCCTAAAATTGCACCCGTAGCTTCCCATCAGAGGTGGCAGGAAACAGCCTTTCTTCTGAATAATTAATATTCACTTTCCAACCCCTCCATCCCATATTTTTTCTTACCGAGAAGATCCAAGCCTGCCAACATGATCTCCTGCTGAGGCTGGGGACTTGGTCAGGCCCAGGTCCTCTAGGAACTTGGTATAGGTGGGATTGACCTCAGGCCCACTGGACCCCTCACTCACTCCTTTATTCCGAAGATACTGTAGGGAACAGATGTGGGTTAGATTCTCAGAACTTTGGCTCAGAGGCCTGGAGAAGGCAGGAGGGGGTCTTGGCTTGATTTCAGGGCTTTCAGGAGATATGAAAGAGGCTTCTTTTCAGGAGTGAAAAGCGAGGCCTGTTTGTTGAAGGCACTACTTGCATGATAATGACCTCTAATAATGCCTGTCTTCAGAAAGGGAGCTACATGGTGTGAGGACTGTGACTGGGCCAGGAAGCTGTTCTACATTCAGGTCCCAAAGGGAGGTGCATGGCCTTGTATGTGGGGTAGGTCAGAGACTGATGTCTCCAAGTGAGCCCACTTCTCCAGGAAGCCCCACCCACATGTGGATGAATGACAGGTATGACTTGAGGTCAGCTGCCTCCATCAGCTGGAGCACCTAGACTTCTAGACACTGGAGCTAGAGGGATGGGTGGGCAGGGCCTCAGCAAGGGCAGGCAGCCTCAGCTGGAGGCTGGGCTCCCCAGGCCCCCTCCCCTCTCCTCATGCCTTCCTATTCTACATACCTGGTAGAGCTGAGCTGGAGAAGGAACATTAGAGGACCCCCAGCAGGAGGTCAGGCCACCATCAAGGAGTAGACAGTTGGGTGAGTCCCTAACAACCTGGCAAATCCCCCAGCCCCACCATTCTAAGAAAACTCACAGCGTGTACTAACTTGTCTGGTGGGTAATGCTTGGCCCCCAACTAGCTGGTCATTTCTGTGCACCTGGAGCAAGGACAGTGGTGAGGTGAAGATGCTGGAATGCTCCTGTGTGCCCCTTCAGACTCCCCTCCCCAGTGAGCCCATGATATGAAGCAGGGAGAGGACTGCAAGGTGACATTCCCTGTACTGCCACACGCTCTGTTCCCTGGCCTCCCTCATGCCTCAGGCTCTCCCTCAGCCTCGAGGGCTTTAGCATTCTTACCCCAGTTGGTCCTGTGGCCCCAGGCTGCCCTGGCTCCTGGGGATGAATGGCTGTAGGACAAACCAGACTGGTCAGCCAACGCCAGCCTGAGGCTGAGGCTGGGAGCTCTTGGGCTCTCATGCCTCTGAACAGACAACAGATCTCTGGAAACCAAGTGCAGGGCTGCTCTGTGACACGCCTTTGGCTGTACCAGCCAACCTCCCAGTGGGCCAGAGGCCGTAAGGCTCTTTTGCCACTGGGAGACCCGTGTGCCTGTCAAGGAATCTTTTTCCCCAGAGGCCACCAACTTCCCTCTCTGCGAGCACCACCACTACCACCACAATTAGCAGCCACAGAGAGCCGAAGGTGCCTGACTCCCAGCAGCCCCAAGCTGTGCCCTCAAGGCACCTGCCAAGACAAATATCTTCAGGAGCTCACTCAGGCAAGCATTTATTGAGCATCTACTGTGTGCTTGGTCCAGTGCTAGGCACTGAGGCATCATGGTTTGTGCCCTCTCAAGGGGGCGGTCAGAGGAGAAAACAGGAAAATGACCATGCAGTGTGACAAAAATTTGGCTTGGGGATGCACAGGGAGTTAGGAGCATGCCCAGGAGGGGTGCATGACACAGAATGGGGGCCCTGGGGCTTCCCAGAGGAGCTCATGACTAGGTAAGACCTAAAGCCTGAGGGGCAGCTGGCCAGACAGAGGCAGTGGGAGGAAGGGGAGGAGTGTGCTTCAGGCATGTGCATAGCCCTGGGGTGAGGAGAAAGCAGGGCCATGGGAGAAGCTAAATGGCTTCCATGCATCCGGAGTGCAGGAGAAAGCGGAGGGGTGAAGAAAAGATGTAGGAAGGGTGGCAGTGAGAGTTAGTCACTTGGTGTCTTGGAAGCTGGATGAAGAAGTGTGGCTTTCCTTCTGCCATCCTGCTGCCTAGAGTGTGAATGCAATGCCTGGAGCTGGAGCTGCAGCCACCATCTTGGGGCATGAGGATGAGGGCCACAGCTGGGGATGGGAGAGAGTGAGCTGGAAGGAGCCCAGGTGAGGCCAAGGGTGCTGGGAGCTGTGGACAGATTTTAAGCAGAGCAAGGACACAATTAGATTTGTGTTTCTGAAAGGAAAGGTGTGTGCAGAACAGGTTGGGGAGCCAGATGGAAGCAGGTGGCTGAAGAAGAGCCAGGATGGATGTGGCGCGGCTGAGCTAAGGCAGGTGGAAAGCAGAAGGAGCTGAGAGTTCCATGGAAGCCGGGTGGACTTGCCAGGGCTGTGCCAGCACCCTACTCACCTGCACACTGAGTTGCCCGATCTCTGCCTCCAGCTGTTGCACCTTGGCCTCCCGCTCAGCCACCATGGCTCGCAGCTGGGCGACGAGGCTGCTGCTGCGCTGAGCCTCATTGTTGAGCTGCTGGTCCAGGTGGTGCTGGGACACTCGCGTCTTTTCCTCCTGCAGACTCAGGCTGCCCAGAATCTCCTGTAGCTGCTTCAGCTGGTCCTGGGGGTCCAAGCAGGAGGGCAGGCAGGGGTCAGTCACAACCCCTGGGCAGGGAAGGACAGAGCAGACCACCTCCCCTATCTGAAGCAACCCACCCATTCCTTGTTCCCACAGGAACCTAGTAACATGTTCACTGCCTGCCCTCAGGTGAGTTCCAAACAGGGAGGTGGGGACTATGCCCTCCACCTGTCCTCAACTTCCTTCTCCCTGAAGGAAGAAGGCTGAGAAGGACATCCAAGGAGGTCTCAGGGACAAAAGAAAGCAGCTCAGATGGTGGCTCCTCAACCAGTGGGGGAGATATCTGGGTAAAAGGAAAGCCTGATCTCACTCTGCTGGGAGACTGCCCTTGGAGGTAGTGCCTGAACCCCTTGCCAGGGAGTCTGTAGCACCTGTCTGAGGCTCTATCCTCTGGAAATACCCCCAAGGAGACTCCTGGGGCAGAGGCTTCCTGCCTGGGGGCCAATGGGAAAGACAATGTCAGTGACTTACTTAGAACAGGTGGGGCTGTTGTCCTCACCTTGCAGTGAAAGAAACTGAGACCCAGAGAGCCCACAGACACATTGCTCGTGAATAGCAGGGCTGCAGCTAGTTTGTAGCGTTCATCATGCCACCTTCAGTGACAAAGAACGGTGGCATACGGGGACCTCAGAGGGCATCCAGCCCTGCACCTTATTTTAAAAACTAGCTTCTAAGGCTCAGAGAAGGGATGCAACTGGCCTAGGGTCACACGGTGAGGTATTAACAGAGGCAGGCCTAGATTTCAGGTCTTCCATACCCCACACACCGCCCCACCCTGTGAAATTATTATGGACTAAAGCAAGTGCCTGAGCCAGCCCCAGTTCCTCCAAATACCCCAGCCAAGCCAGGCATGATCACCCCTACGGCCGGTGGGCACAACTTGGAATTCAGACACCAAACTCTGGGGTGCCTCAGGTCCCAGAGAGACAAGCCAGGCCGTAGGGCAGGAAAGCACAGCATGGCCTTGCTAATCAAGGAAGGTTTTACGGTCAGATAAACCTGGTTTGAACTCAGTTGCATCATCTTGGATGAGTTATCTAACCAAGTTGAGTCTTAGTTGCCCCATCCGTGAAATGAGATTATAATCTATGATCCTAGGAGTTGTCTTGGGGACTACCACTAAAAAGTGCCCAGAAGGGCAAGGGTTCTGTGCCATCACATGGATGAGAATTTGTGCTGGCCCCCTCAGTTGTCCCTGCCACTCCTTGCTGAAAAATAACCCAGGTGCAATCCTGTCTCCTTCCCCTTGTGTATTTCTCTCGCCTCTCTGAGCTACTGCTGTCCCTGGGGCAGGGCTTTGGTGCTGGGGCCCTTCTTCTGGGAAAGCAGGCCCTGGCTCTCAGCCTGCCTGGGTGGCTGGGCCAGCTGTACCATGAGTGCGTCGATGAGCTCATCATCATGCCTGCCCTTCTCCACCAGGGTCCCCATCTGACTCCTGAGGGTCTTCACTTCGCTCGACAGCACCTTGTTCCGAGACCTCATGCCCTCGAACTTCTTTTTTAGCTCTTCCATCTCTCTCTGGAGGGCGTCCCGCTCACTGGCAAGTTTCTGTAATTAGAAAGTGAGGGCATGGGCAGCAGAGCTGAATAGCACCTTGGTCACCTCTGGTCCCTTGCTCTCACTCACTGGTGAGGCCCAGGGGTGGGGATAGGGGCTTGTTGAGGCCACAGAGCAAGTCAGTAGAGCTGGGGCCCTGACCCCCAACCTGGGCCTCTCCGGGATGTCAGGTTGGCCTGCAGCCCCCACCTGTGCCCTTGCATGTGACAGACAGCACTGATGGATGACCGCACTCCTGCCCTCAGCCTGAGAACACCAGTTTCCAGGCACATGAAAGGAAATCCACTGGCCAACTCCGGGCGTGTCCTCCAGAGAACAGGGCTGGCCCCAGCCCTCAACCCTTCCCCAAGCTGGGGAAAGAGAAAAGCCATACTTCAGTGGCGTGCTAAGTCTAGGGTTCAAACTGAAGCACCACATCCCAAGCACGAAGAGCTACAAGGAGAAAGGAGCCACTCCATTCTCTCACTTCCTGCACAATCGTTCAGCAACAACACCCCATATTTACTCATGTTGTCAGCTACAAACTGGAAACTCACGTGCTGCACACACCTTTGGAGTCTCTCATTCCTTCATTCTCAAATGTTTCCTGAGGGCCTACTATGTGCTTGACATTGTTATAGGTGCTGGGGATATAGCAGAGAACAAAAGAGTCCTTGGACCCAAGGAGCTGACATCCTAGCAGGGGAGACAGACAATGTTCCCTAGTGATAAATCGTAATTGAAAAGTAGGGGAAGGGGATGGATGGGGACACAGAGTAAGGCCCGGGAAGGCCTCTCTGAAAAGGTGACATCTGAGCAGAGAATGAAGATGAGGGGCAAAGCAAAGGCCCTGGGTAAAACATATGTGGCTGGAGCACAGGGAGTGGGGGGCAGAGGACAGATTAGGTAAAGCCATAGAGCCAAAACTGAGACACTGGGGAGAGTTTTGGACAGTGGGTGACATAATCTGTCTTGGTCCTGAGGGTCACTTATTGCTGGAAAGGTGTTTTCAGATCCTTGATGAAGTGAATAATAGAAATGCAAAATAAATAAACCATGATGAGTCTACAGGCCATGAGCCTTTGCAGGGAGACAGCCATTGTTCACCTGCTGCTCTGCTGTCTGCATGCTCCAGGTTATAGGGGGTGCCTGGCAGAGGAAATGCACACGGAATTGTTTCTTTCTACCCACCATTGTGGCTTATGCTCAGTCCAGCCATTCCAACATATTCTGTTCTGTGTGAATGTGTATGTCCAAGCTAGGTGCATTTCTAACCCAAGGTATCCAAATCTCAACTCCCTTTCTCCCCTACCCACCTGCTGTACTTGCTGGGAGTCCTTTGTAACTCTTCCTCTCTCTTCCATGTCCAATCAGTCACTGAGCCCTATAAAGTCTACCCTCAATGTCCCAGGTGTCTGTCCCTTCCACTACAGTCCTACTGTCTTGGTGAAGGTCTTTAGTCATGTCTCAAGTGGATCATTGTTCTGCCTCCCATACTTCCTCCAACACACCCCACCTCATCCCCCAACCATGTGACCTTTCCAAAATGCATGGCTGACCATCCCTCCACAACTTAAATCTTGGTTTTTCTTCACCGCCTTTAAGATAGAAGCCAAAACCACTGCCTGGCACAGAGGTCCAGTAGGACCTGGCCCTGCCCACCTCTCCAATCTCACCATTCACCGCCTCACACCTGATGGCCTACAGTGCTGGGAGGTACCATGTGGTGATGGTCACAGCATTCCTAGCACAGGGCCTAGCCTGGAGCTGGTACCCACAAATGGAAGCCCATTGCCAGGGCCACTGAAGTGGGCCTGTTGTTTAGCCTGCCAGTACCTCCTCCCGCTGCTTCTGCCACTTTTTTTGTGTTAGCCCCTACTCCCCGCTTTCAGTGTAAGTTTGGAGGGGCTGACTCATCCCCCAGACCTGGGGCCAAGTATCTGAAGCTTGGCTAATCAAAATACGCTGTACCCCTGGCTAGTGATTGGCTCAGTTATGGGCACATGATCCAAGCTAGGCCAAAGACACTCAATTCTGGGACTTTGTTAGAACTACTGGGAAAGAGAGGCCTTTTGCCTGTGGAGGCTGGGTTGAAGGATAGAAGCTGGGACTACCAGGGGTCCTCATGCGAGAGAGTGAAACCAACCCAGGAGAAAGTGGTGCTGAGACCAAGTCTCAAAAATCCCTGGATCCATCCATGCCTGAAGCTAGGCCACCTGTGGACTGTTCATTTACATGAGCTGATAAATTCTCTTTGTTGCTTAAAACCTGGTAGAGTTCTGAAACTATCAACCCAGCCAGTGAAATGCGCCCCTGCTGCTGATTCCAGCCTGCTACACTCTTCCTCAGCCTGGCTCTGTCCTCTGTTGTCTCATCTCACCCTATCACACCTATGAGGCTGTGACCCTCTCCCTCTCCCTTTTACAATGAAAGTTTCTAATATAGCATCTCCAAAACAGTCAGATGGGGCCACCCAAAGTTCATTAAGTGGGCTTGGGGTGAGGCCCCTATCAGACAGCTCAAGCTGGATGGGCAAGACACGGGAAACATGCAGAGAGGTGGCCCAAGGCCCCAGATGTCTCTGACCGCACGTGGCTCAGAACACGTGCAGGTGAAGTCATGGTCTCCCAGTCCCGCATGCCGGCTGACCTCCTCACTGGGTAGGCATTACCTCCCAGGCTTCCTGTTTCTCCCTTTCCAGGTTGCGAATCCTCAGCAGGTTTTTATCCTGTGCTGACAGCTTCCTTGGGTCTGGACAGACAGACAGCTCATCACTGGCTGCTCCTGAAGGTCGGCTCTGGGTCTGTCCCAACTGCTTCTCGAGCTCTCGAACCTGAGGGTGGCAAAACCTGTCGTTCCACAACGGGTCTGCAGTCACAGACTCTACCACTCAGGTGCAATGAGAGACTGCGCTAGACTGGAGATTGAACCACCATTCCAGATGGCTGTGGTAACCCCATATGAGGGGGCCTAGGGTGGGAAGACCTGAATTGGCATCTTGAGGAAACAGGAAGACCAGAGAGGTTTAGCTTAGAAAAGAGACATTTCAAGGTAAATGAGAAAAATCACCCTAACTCTGAGGGGCTGCTTGAAGCCAAGAAGCAGATGTGTGGCCCCAGGAACCCAGGAGAGATAAGTCTCAGTTCAGGGAAGAGCACTCTAACAGACAGACCACCTAAGATCGGGTAGGACCCTCAGAAGATGGTGGGCCACTTGCAGGAGAGATTGCAGAGGGTGTGCAGGGATTGGAAGCTGAGAGACTGGCACAAGCCTCACTGACTATATTACATGACTGTGTCTGTTAACTTCTCTGAATCTCAGTTCCTCATCTGTAAAATGGGCCCAAGGGTGCACTCTGCATAATGTTAGGAGGATTCAGTTTTCCCAATTTGCCCAGGCATGGGAATCCACCAAGATTCTTCTTGGAATGACAAATCTCGGGGCCCACTACAGCCCAACAAATCAGAGCTCCAGGGGAAGGACCTGGGAGTCTGCATTTTAAACAAATGCTATGAGTGATTTTTAGGATTAGGCAACTTTGAGAAACCACAAGATGGTCCAGGTGAAGGCCTCAGTACAGAGACTTGCATACATAGGCTCTCAGCAAGTGGCAGGTAGATGTCATCCCACAGAACAATGCCTTTATCACACTAATGTTTAAGTAGATGACTCCTAGGGTCCTTCTTATCCTGGTTTTCATGTTGACACAACCAGATGATGGGACAAAGTTGGCAAACCTGAGCCAGGAAGGGAAGCAAATTCACTAGACTCCTGGCAAAGGGCAAGAGAATTACTTTGAAAGCATGTATCAGCGCCCTCGTGTGGCACTGTGTGGTAATTCCATTTAAGCCTTTACTTTTAATCATTTAATATACAACTTAATAACAATAATAACTATTTTGTTGAGTGCCTATTTATGGCCAGGGATTGTGCTGTGTGATTTAAAAATGTTATTTCATTTAACTTCACCACACTCCTAAGAAGAAGGTATTATTATTTCCATTTTACAGGTGAGGAGACTGAGGTACAGAGAGATGACATGATCTGCCCAAGATCACAGAGATAGTAGACAGTGACTGAGACCAGACTCAAACTCAGGTCTCTTGAACTCTAAGACCATGCATTGATCATCAATTACAGTTTTTTGGGGAGTATTTTCCCCTTCATGTTGGTTTCAAGTATCCCATAGGAGACCCTGAGAATAAAAGCCACCCAGGAACCATGACCCTGAAGTCCCCGGGAATGAAGGTGATGTGCTTGGAAAATAGCAGAAGTCAAACACCTTCTCATGTGTTTCTCAGTTTGAAGGCAAAGAGGGAAAATTACTTTCATATAGCACTTCCTCCACGCCAGGCACTATGCTGAGCACTTTATACGTATTGACTCATTCAGTTCTCCCAACAATCCTGTGGGGTAGGTACTGTAATTATCCCTATTATGCAGATGAGGAAACTGAGGCCCAGAGAGGACTCATGGAGAGCTGGGATTTGAATCTAAGCAGTCTGGCTCCAGAGCTCCCTGCTCTTAGCCTCTTTTGGCATGCTCCAAAATATTTAGAAAATAAAGAGGGAGACAAGGCTAAGTTTTTATTGGGTAATTAAAACTTTCAAAAGACTACAAGCATTTGGACAAAACTGGAAAAAGTCTACAATTACAACAGTCACGCAAATTTACATGAACTAGTTAAAAAATACATGCCTAGAGTAAAATAAATCAAACCAAAGGCGTTGGTATTTGTTAAGTGCCAGTACCTGGCATGTGGTAAGTATTATATAAGCGCTTGTTCATTAAAGAACAAATTAAAATCAGGCTGGCTCAGGAGAATGTAAAACAACAGTTGTGGGAGTGCATTCTGCAGGACGTAGAGGCCTTTGCCAGGTTCTGTGTGCTTAAGTCTCTAACGTGGGTCAGTGCAGGTCTTTCTGGGGCATTTTAAGCCTTTTGTTCGGGGCCAGGAGAAGTCTGATGACTTACCTTGCTCTGCAAAATGAGAATTTGTTGAGCCCGACCCCTCCAGGTCCCTGGTGAGGAGAGGAGCTGCTGGATGTTAACGTCTTCCCCAACCTCACTGGCCAAAACCTGAAATGAGGCAGGACTTTCAGTGTGGCCAGGAGAGAGGGCTCTACCAGACCCCTAAGGCTGCTGCATATTAAGAAGAAATGATGGGTGCAGGGGCGGGGGGAGGGTGCTCCCAGAGGGCACAGCCTTCACCTATACAACCTTCTTCCTCCAGCTTAGAGTCTAACCCTCAAAGGCCAGTTTACCATGTTCCGAAGGCAGCTCTCCCAAGGAAGTGCTGGTAATGCCTGGATAGGGCCCCTTGCTCTTGATATAATCTATGGTGAGTGAATGGCAAAGGTGACCATCACCTGCTTCCTTAACCCATTCACTTATCACCTAGAACTGAGAATAATTCTGGATGGCTACAGGAAGTGCATTGCCGCAGCACCCGGCCCTCTGTGAAAAGCTAGTGACAAGTGCAACGAGGAGGAGGGCTACCAAGTGTCAATTGGGGATGTTATGGTTCAAGAAAGGCCCAACTTTGTGGCTGCTGAAGTTTGGAGTACAGGCCCTACCTCAAGGCTTTGAGGTGGAAACAATACACCCCAGCTTGTGACCTGGGCCCCTCTGAAGCCTGTCACGGAAACCCAATCCAGCGTACCGAGTTGCTGGTGCTTGTTTCCACAATAGAACAGTGTTTTGGAAATCTTGGCCAGTCTGAGTGGTTCCAGCAGGGAAGACAAATGCCAGAGAATTCACTATGTAAACAAAAATAAATAAGGAACCAGCTGGGCCTGTGTCTCAAGTCTGTGCATTTTCCTTTGAAAGGAGCCTTTAATACACAAACAACCTATTCGTTTTCTAATATTACAGATAGCAGAGGGCAGGAGGGAGGTCTTGGCAGGCTTCCAAGTGAAAGAGGCTTATTAAGGGGAGCTCCAGGATCTGCTGGGGCATGGGTAGTGCAGGGAAGGCGTAAAGAACTCTCCCTGGGGTGGACAGTGCTGTCCTCCTCAGTCAGGAGCGGGGCAGGCACCACAGGGCATGGATTGGGGGATGTGGGGCAACCCTCCCACCAAATGGGTCTGTACCAAGGGCTGGTAGAAGGAAGTTACAGGATCTGAGCCTGACCCAGAGCAAGCAGGAAGCTCACAAGTCGACACTCACTGCTCCTGAATGGAACCCACTGTGCCAGCTGTGCTCTTCCCAAGCCCAGCCCCAGCCATACAAGAAGCCC
This sequence comes from Cynocephalus volans, assembly GCF_027409185.1. Lineage (NCBI taxonomy): Eukaryota > Metazoa > Chordata > Mammalia > Dermoptera > Cynocephalidae > Cynocephalus > Cynocephalus volans. Next base: position 53,717,021 of record NC_084470.1, read on the forward strand.
TGAGCTCTGGCTCTGGAAGACCTTGTGGGCCATCCGGAGATCCTGCTTCACAGACTGCATCTGGTTGCGGAGGTCACTCAGCTTCAGATTTGTGGCCATCAGCCTGTCCTGCAGGGCCTTCACCTCTGGGGTCTCCAGCTGATCGGGAAGGACAGTAGAGAAAACAGTCACTTGTTGCCTAAATGGTCACAATGATCATAGCTCCCATTTATCCAAATACATGCTCGGCACTGCGCTAAGTGCTCCACATAGAGTAACTCATTTAATCCTCACAAACCCCTGTGAGGTAGGTTCTATTGCCAGCCCCTTATAGATGCAAAATGGAGGCTGTTGGAAGGCTTCTTTGGCTTGGGCTACCTGATTTGAATCTTGGCAGCCCAACTTTGGGGCTGAGACCTTTGCTCAGAGTGTTGCACACATACACGTGGATGCATGCCGTGGCCACAGAGGTGAAGCATCTGGAGGAGGCTGGAGGCTCCCCACATCCTGGGTGTGGACCCTCTCTGCTGTGCCTACAGATTGGCCTCACATCTTCACTCAGAATAAAGAGGAAAATAGTTCATTCACAGAAGGCAGCCCCAGCTTGGCAGAAGGGCCACATCCCAACTTAGGGCTTCCTTCTCCCAGAATTGTGAGGCCGGCCTTGGTCTCTGACAGTTGAGGGGCCTTGGTCACCCTTTCCTGGCAGTGCACTTACTGAATAGAAATAAGGACCCAGTTTAATCCCCAGATGCTACATCTCTGTGGCTTGAAGAACTGCAGCAATCATGAAAACTGCAGGCTGGAACTCTTAGCAAGGTCTTTTTTTTTTTTTTTTTTTAAATCAATGTTTGATTTAAACTATTTGGATGCAAATCTTTCTTAAATGTGTTGACCACTACTCAATAGAAATTCCTGAGACTCACAGAAGTTTGGCATTCAAATCCCTTCCATGAGTGATGAAAACAAGGTCCAGAGAGGGGAAGCAACTTGTCCTTGGGCGTACAGCTGGCTCTGGGTGACATAAGTGGGATTAGAACCCTGGTCCTGCCCTGGCTGATTCTCCCAATTTAAGCTGCTGCTGATGCTGGGCATCACAGCAGCAGGAACATTGGTTGGTGAGCTGAGCATCTAACCAGGCAATGAAGCCAAGACCCTCTGCTCCTGCCCCAGCAGACCAGGTGGGCTTGAGCTCTGGGAAGGAGGGCATGTATTACAGTGGATTTCTGATCTTTCTTCAGCAGGAACAAACAAAATCTCCTGTGAACGCTAGTGTAGAAAGATCCAAGTAGACTGGGTCTGGGAAGTTCCATGGACCCCTGAGGCTACGGGCAGCCCAGCTGAAAACCACCGGTCAAAGAAACTAGACTAGACATATGATCCAGAATTCCTGGCCTCATCTAGTTTCCTCACTGATGGAATGGATATAAAAATACTTTCCTGTCCTGCTTGCTCACAGCACCACCATCAAGCTAAAGAGAATAACCAATGTGAATAAAATTTGCAAACCGACAACTTCTATGATACACAAATGTTATCCTTTTTTTAAGAAAAATACATCTTTTTTCTGTGTCCTTCCTCCTGTCTGGCTGCTTGACATCCCTGCTTGCTGCTGTTTGTGCCTGTCCTCTCTCCTGCTAAATATGTGGCTTTGAGTCTGCCCTGGGTTGGAAAGCAGCACCTTCTGCCTGTCAGATCTTCAGTGGCCCTGACAGTGGTGGGGCTGAGAGCTGTGGGAGTACATGAGCTTCCCAAGTGGCTGCTGTGACCCTTGCAGCCTCTCTTGGTCTGCTCAGAGTGTGAAAAGAACACACAGATTCAATCTGGATCTAGAACCCGGGCAACGACAGCCTCTCCAAGCCATGTCTCCTTGTCTGTAAAATGGGGGTATGTGATACCAAATTCCAGGGCACCTATGCGGGGAGATAGGATAATGAATGTAAAAGTGCTGTCTGAGGCAGGTTCTGACAGAGGGTGATGCCAGGGCCTGGCCTGGCTTGGGTGGGTAGTTGGCTAAGGGGGCTGAGGGCCAGAAGGTATTCTGGAGAGGGCTGGGCCAGGCTCCAGTCCTCCCAGCCGGGGCAGCCAGGCCAACGCTACCTCCCAGCCATTTCAGGGCTTGTTCTGCCAGAGCGAAATTCCACAGGCTTTGTAGGGGACCTGGGTGTAGGCACAGCCTCTCCCCTCCCCCAGGCTGTTCTCTTCGAGGGAATAACTGAAACACACTCTATGGGGAGCAGATAACAGCAGCGCCGCTCACACCACCGCCTCCTGCAGCCCACGTGGAGGGGAGGGTGTTCAGCTCCACTCTGGAATGTGCTTCAGAGGTCTGGGCCCAGAATGCAGACGGAGCCTACAGGCCTCAGGAGTGAGGCTCAGGCCTGGGCCACCCCGAACAGCTTAATGAGGGAGCTTTGCTTTTGTTCGCACTGATCAGAGGACACCAGGGAAAACACGTGGTGCTGATGAACTGAAACTTGCAGCCCACCTTCCATCAAAAACCACCCAGGGGTCCCTGGGGCCACAGAATGAAGCTTAAACTCCTGCTCTAGCTGCCATTCAAGGCCTCCCTCTGTGCGTGACCCCCCTCAGCTTTTTTTGGCTTATGTTCCCCTTTTCCCCTTTGTGGGCTCTGGACTGCAGCCCAGTGTTATCCAGCTGACACTCAGTTACACAAACTGGGCAGGAATATTTAGTACTTTGTGACCTCTGTGCCTTGGCTTGCTCTGCTCCTCCTGGAAGGCCCTTTGCCGTCTTCCTTCTCTGGGAAGGCCCACCTCTAGGGTGACCTCCTCCATGCCACCTTCCAGCTGCCTCAGAGGGAGGGCGTCCTCTCTCTGTGAACCCAGAGCCCTGGGGCTGTCTCTGAAGACCCTGTTTACATCCTTCCTTTTATATGGCTCCTCATCTCCTCTCTTGGCCTTCCCATGGACACAGGCTCTGTTTTTGATTCCCTGGGTCTCAGGACTCAGAAAATCCCATCAGGCTCAACAAGTGACTGAACAAGCAGTTTCTCTTCCAGGGCAGCTCTCGTTAGGGACACAGAGGTGCTCAATGCTCTGGATAAACCAGGGGCAGCTCAGCAGTGTTCCTTGGAGTCAAGAAAGGCCCTAAAGAACATGCAGATGAGCCCCTGCCAAGGTCAGAGCCCCTCTGCTGCCTTCCCAGCAACGAGACAGGTTTACACAAAACTAGCCTTAAGGAGATGTACTCACCCTGGAACCTCAGGGGCCCGTGACTGTATACTGAGGACTGAATTCTCCTCTAGACAGGCATGAGGTGGCCTGATCCACAGGCACAGGCAACATAGGTGGGTCTAGAAAAGGAGCACTGAACTGGGAGTCTTGGGACTTAGCTCCCTTTGTCACCAACTGGCCTGATTTCCCCAGAAAACCCCTGGCAAGGCCTCCTGGGATGTTCTTGAGACTGATGCTGTTTCTGGTCCAGCCTGAGCTCCACGCCCCCGACAGCCCACTGGGTCAGACTCCCTTCCCTTCACGGAGCTGCAATTCCCATCTCCTGGGTTTCATGGACTGCGTACTGGTTTGGTAAAATGGGATCTGGGGGCATAAGCCCCAATTCCCAATAGTCACATTTACTCTGTAGATCTGGAGCTCCACAAAAGGAAGACTCCTCACAGTGTGAACTGGCCCATAAAGAATAGGGCTCCATTGAACAGTGTGAGCTCCCCAGCCCTGGGGTACAATTGAGGCTGGATATCTCCCCAGTGAGCATGCTGTAAAGGAGATGCCTGGGCTGAAAGCAGGGGGTCAGTTGGGCCAGGCTTTCCCTCCTGGTCCTAAGGTCCTAAGGTTCCAGGGTCCTCAGGCCCCTACCACCCGCCCTTTCTGGAGACTGAATCAGAGCTAGACCATCCCTGCTAGGGCATTCCTGACCTCAGGCCATAGCATCAGTACTATTCCCTGGTGGCTGCTCAGAGGATGCTGTAATGGTAGACAGCGGACACCAGGCTTAACAATGGGATGGGGAATGGACTCTGGGCAGAGGCACCTACACGCCCATGGAGGAAGGGAGGCCCGGGCTGACAGCTGCCTCGCAAACTTCCCAGCACAGAAGAGAATTCATACCAAGGTCTTGTCTCCCATCTGTGCCTTCGATGGTTTGGCTCCTGTGTCGGTGGCCCCATTGGCTGGCACCCTGGCCAGGGCTGTCTGCAGCTGAAAAAGCAAACCTCACACTTAATATTTAATTCTGCTCAGCAGTTGTGCAGCCCAAGTGAAGTGTTCTGGTGCCGCTGGGTTTGTGGTTACCTATCTCCGTGGTTTGTCCTTTTAGCTCTCTTTAGGATCATTAATGGAAGAATTCTCCATGACAAACTGCTCTACAATGGGAGAGAGTTTAATTGACTGTCTTCCCCACTCCCCAGTTGTACTGCAAGAGCAGCCCAAGGATTCACTAACAGCTCAATAAATAATAATGCTGCAGCCATAATCTGTCTCCTGGAATTCTAACAACAGCCTAGGAAGCAGAGAATAAAAGAATTATGGATTTCAGGTTACAGACAAGGAGACAGGGTCAGAGACACCGAGAAGCCTATTGGAGGGCAACAGAATGGGATTTGAAATCCAGCATCATCACATCTGTGTGGCTTGAGAAAGCCTCTTAACCTCCCTCTTCCAACCTCAGCTCCTCCAGCTATACAAGGAGAAGCTAGGCAGGTTCCCTCTAGCACGTGGATTCCATTCTAACTCCTAAGGGACCAGGAACCACGTGTGCTGTGCCCTCGCTCTACTGAAGGCATTTGTGATTAGCTGTGGGAGGGTGGGGGGCAGCAGAAAAAGGAAGACGGGCCACAGTGACATCAGCTGGAGGGATGTTTCTAGCTCTAACTTCAGATCAACAGGGATCTCTGTGAACTTATTTAACAGATGTTTATCTAGTGCTTACCACATGCCAGGCACTGTTCTAAGCATTTTATAATGTTAAGTCATTTAATGCTTGTAAAATTTTTGAGTGAGTACTGTTATTATTGACACGTGATGGATGGAGGAAAGTGAGACACAGAGAGTCTATGACTTGCTAGAAGTCAAATAAGTCAGTGATGGAGCTGAGATGCACAGCCAGGCAGGCAGAAGCCAGGTCTGTTCCTTTGCCCACTCTGCTGGGCTGCCTCTCTTGCTTCCTGACACACTTTCCCTTCTTGGAATGTGACATAGACTGAGGAATTCACTGCAAACACTGACCCACAAGCCCTTCAAAGGGACCCAAAGTAACTAACTATGGCTTCCTCTCTGGAGGAGTAGCCCAGAGTTCTGGGAGTCCCCTGCAGAGGAAGAATGACCAGGCCCCTCACTTCCTGCTCCAGCTCCTGGATGCGATTGGTCAGCTGCTTCACTCTGGTTTTCGCACCCTCTGACTCTGCCATCAGCACCCGGTTCTTTTTGGACAGCTCAACAATTTTGGTGGCGATCACATCTCCAGCCATACCAGCTGTCCCTAAAATGAAAGAAATGGTGAGGTCAATTAAAAACACAGGCTTGTACATCAAACTCACCCCACATTACCAGCAGCACCAGGGTTTGAAAAGCTAGAGCTGCTTGGTGTGATTTCTCATGAAAGGGCAGAGGCTCAGGAGAGTCACCATACACCTAAGAGCCCTGGGACCAAACTCTTAATGTGGAAATGCAGCCACTTGGAGATTCCATACGTTTCAGGAAAATTATAAAATCAGAAAGCAGAGTTTTAATTCTGTGGGAGACAGTTTTATTGCACCAGTTCTTCATGCCATCTTGAGTGAGAGGGTTACACATCCATGCCCTATGCCCTGTACGTTTGCTGTGCCCTCCAGTGAGTATGGTATAGTCTGCTCGACTCTTCTATGTCTGCCTGATTCTGGGCTCAGTGACTTGCTCTGGCCAATGGAATGTTAACAGATAAGGTGCAGGTAGGGGCTTGGAAAGCTCTTGGGCAGTTAAACTCTCTCCTTTCACTTATGCCATCTCCACAAGAAGTACATACACAGGCCAGCTGGCTGGGCCCAAGAAGAAGAGAGACACATGGAACGAGGCTGACCCACTCTAGACAAGTTGGCCTAGCTCAGCCAATCTCTAACCCACAAATAAATAATTATGCTGCATGCTAAATAAATACTTATTGCTGAATGCTGCTGAGATGATGTGTTTGTTTCTTATGTGGAATTTTAATTATTTAAACTAATACAAATGCAAACATTCATTTAGCAAATATTTATTGAGTTTCTACTAAGTGCTGGACCCTCCTGGTGTTAGGGATTTAGTGGTCAATAAAAATGTCTCATGGGAGGGCCGGCCCATGGCTCACTTGGGAGAGTGTGGTGCTGATAACACCAAGGCCATAGGTTCGGATCCCTATATAGGGATGGCTGGTTAACTCACTTGGGAGAGCGTGGTGCTGACAACACCGAGCCAAGGGTTGAGATCCCCTTATCAGGAAAAAAAGTCTCATGGAGTTTATGTGCTAATAGGGGAGACAGAAAATAAAAAAATCAAACAAATCAATTTATGTTAAAATATCTAAGAGAAATAAGTGCTATGAAATAAACTAAATCTGGGCAAGGGGATGAGAATGATGGGGGTGATGTTATGTTAGACTGAGTAGTCAGGAAAGGCCTCTCTGTGAACAGAGACCTGAATGAGTGATGTGAGAGATCGAGCTATCAAGAAGAGTATCCTCTACTAGGAAGAGTGTTCTAGCAGAGAAAATAGCAAGTGTGATGGTCTGGAGGTGTGAATGTGCTTGGAGTATATGAAGAACATCAAGGAGGCCAGAGTAGTTGGAAGGCTACTCACAGTGGGCGAGGCAAGAAGACTGTAGAGAGGTGGTTGGAGGGATGTGAATGGGGGAAGTTGCATGGTGTGGGGGCTGTACAAAAGACAGGCAATGGGAGCTGGCCCAGTGTGGCCACTGACTAGCTGGGTAGCCTTGGCAATCCCTTTCCCTCTCTGGATTGCAGTTCCCTCATTTGAGCAATGGCAGATTTTGTCAGATGGTCTGCAAGTTCCCTGAATGCTTCTGACACTCCAGCAGTAAGTAAGTGGCAGAGATAGCTTCTTGGTCCTACTTTTTAACATGGCTATAGTATGCCTCAGAACAAGATGGAGGGTGACAACTGGTGGAAAGCAAACAGAGGCACTTGATGGTTTTCAAATCACTGCTGCTGCTGGCCTGATCTAGGCAGCAAGAGGGGCAACTAGGAGTAGCTGCCTTCAGAACTTCATGTCTGCTGAAGAGGACAAGGACACATCAAGGGAAAGGGCTCAGAACAGATGGGGAGCCTTGGAGTATCGAGAGGGACACAGGCACCAATCAGCACCAAGATGGCACAGTTGGCTCTCTGACTCCTTTAATTGGTTATGTGTGTTGCAAGGGTTGGTGGGTGGTAGAGGAGATATTAAGGGACGCTGGGAAAGTCATCAACCCTAGCAGTTAAAGAAACACAATTTCAGTGGAGTTTCTGGTTCTGATAAAGATGGGTAAGCACACTCTACCCTATCTCTCTCACTGAACACAACTAAAAACCCTGGACAGACTGGGTGAAGCAGCTATCTGAGGGTTCTGAAAGTAAATGGCAGCAAGCATACTGGGGAAGGAAGCCAGATCCAGAGGTGCAAATGGTCCAGTGGTGAGTGTCCTGGGTTATGATTTCTTCCCAGGACTCAAAAGCAGCACAAATCCTAGAACTAGCCATCAGAAAGAGGTCCAAGAGAAGGCCTCCCTAGTCCAAAGAGCAGGATGGGGGGCCCAGAGAGAATGGGAAAAATCCGGTGTTTTTTTTTTTCTATTCTCTCCTACTTCTGTAACAAGGCAAGCCCCCCTCTTGAAGCTGTAACTCCATGATAAATGGGGGAAGCAGTGAACAGAAATGCTAAATATCTGGGTAAATATAATAGGCTATTTTTGTCTCCTTTAGTTCTTTAAAATATGTATAATAGTTGAAAGCAAAAATTATAACATCATCTGATGGTATTTTCGATATATATATATAGATATAATACATGTAAAAACTTCAATATAAGGGGAGAAGGGTAAAGGGACCTATGGTGGTAAAGTTTCTTCATTCCACTTGAAATGGTAAAATATTAAATCTAAGTAGACAGTGAAAAGTTAAGTATGTATTTTTTAATCACTACAGCAATCACTAAAAAATTGTACAAAGAAATACAGTAAAAGGGGAAAAAGAACAAATAACAAACGCTAAAGCAATCCTTAAAACTCCAGCCAAAGGAAACCAATCCATTAGCTGTCAGTAGACCGTCACTTGTGGCATGGTTTAAAAACATGAACTGGGCCAGTCAGACTTTTCTCTCCAAAATGTGAGGTTGGAAATCAGAAATGGTAACTTCAGAGTGAGGACTGGATTTAAGCAATCCTCAGAGACAGGGCAGGCAATCAGGTAAGGCCATGAACAGGGCTGTAGGTTGGCAGAGAAAGCAAGAGACAGAGCAGAGGGACAGGCTGGGAGGAGGGAATAACACCAGGGCCTATCTCCCAGGTCTGCGGGGGCGGGGGGGGGGGGGGGGCGGGGGGGTGGAGGGGGGTGGAGATGTATCTCCTGCTCCCCCTGGAGCCCGTCAGCTTCTCTACAGCCTCACAAAAGTGGAAGCTGCCCCTCCCACAGCTGATTCCTGAGCCAGGTTGAGAGTGTTCCTCACAACACAAAGCCTTGTCTTCAGTGTGTTTTTTGTTTTAGACAGAAAAGGCCCAAGAATGGAGGGAGGTGCATTAGACTCTCAAGGGCCTTTGGGATACCAAATTCTCCTTGCTTTTTAATTCAGCACTGACTGACTGGAGCTTTGGTTCTATGGGTGTATCTACCCTCAAAAACATTTACTCTCAAAGGCAGGGAGGGATACTCTGGCAGATGCTGGGTCAACCCCTTTGCTCTGTGTGACTGGTGACATCTACTTTCTGATTTTTTAGCCACCTGGGAATTGCTCAGTGGATGTACACGTAGCAGAGCACAACCAAGGCCTAGGTCCCCACCAGACCTGCAGGGCCAAGGTCAGCTCATAACCACAGAGCCAATGTTCAGCCCAGATCCTGCTGGAACAGCTGACTTCCCTGTCTTGTCCCACCTTTCTGGAGTACCAAAAGCAGGTGCTGTAGAGTTAATGCCTACTGAGGCTTTTTTTTACATTCACAACACAACGTCCAAGCCAGAACACCAAGAAGAAATGGACCCTGCCAGTCCACCAAACATGCTGTGAGCATGACGAAAAACCATTGTCAAGAGTGTCAGCTGGGTCCCCAACATTGTCCAGATGCTTGCCAACTGCCCTGTTGTCCCGACTGCTCCTTGCACTTCCATTTCCTGGCATGCTGCCCCCCCGGGAGCTCTTATCTACCCTCTCCCTCATTTCCAGGACTCATCTGGACAAGCTTGACCACGCTGACCCTTGGTACTCTCTCTTGGGCACCTGCCCTCCGGAACCTGTGTTTACCCTGCCTGAAGTCTCTGGCCTTTAGGACAGGGACTACTGCAAAAATGGTGGAGCTACCTGTGAAGGCAAATCTGTCCTCTTCTATTTTCTTTTTGAGGTGTTTAATTTCAAAGTCTCTTTCCTTCAGCAGCTTATACAATCGCCCATTCTCATCGACTGTTTCCCTGAGCTCATCTCGAAGCTGTTCAATCTCGTCTTCAAGCACCCTACAAGGCAAAGGGGGAATGGGCAGGGCCAGGTCTCCATTGCCCAGCTTTGTTGTAGCTGGGTTGGGTACTAGGTGGTAATAAGAACTGGTTTGTACAAAACAGAAAAGAAAAATTAAGAGAACGAATGAGCAGATTTTAACACGCTGCTCTCAGAACTGAGTGATTAAGCGCACACACACACACACACACACACACACACACACACACACGAAAGTAGAAAGAAGGTTTGAATAACATTGTTTATTAACTGGCTTCAACAGAGAGCTATATAAAACCCCCACTCAGAGAATTCATAATTCTTTCAAGTATCTCTGGAACATGCATAAAAATGTATTACAGGCTACAAAGGCAAAAATCTTAGCAAATTCCGGGCCGGCCCGTGGCTCACTCGGGAGAGTGCGGTGCTGATAACACCAAGGCCCCGGGTTCGGATCCCATATACAGATGGCCGGTTCGCTCACTGGCTGAGCGTGGTGCTGACAACACCAAGTCAAGGGTTAAGATCCCCTTACCGGTCATCTTTAAAAAAAAAAAAAAAAAAAAAAAAAAATCTTAGCAAATTCCAAATAATGCCATCATACAGATCATTTCTCTACTGGCAACTGATTAAGATTAGAAATCAATGTGTAAAAAATACAAACAAAAGCCCCCAAACCAAAACCCACACCCCATCATATGTTTGAAAGTAAAAAATCACACTCCTAAATTATTTATGGGGCAAGAAGAAATAATGTGCCTTATGAAGCATTTAGAATGGATTAAGCATAGAAGCCAATCAAAACTTGTGAAATACAGCTATAATTAAGGCTTTAAATTTCTATCACTTTAGCTGCATTTTATGAGTTGTTTTTTTTTTTTTTTCTTTGCAGCTGGCCTGTACAGGGATCAACCCCTGGACCTTGATGCTATCAGCAGTGTACTCTAACCTACTGAGCTAACTGGCCGGTCCCTGCCTTTTACAAGTTTTAATAGAGCTTCTGTGGTATACAGCGCCACACCCACATGCACACACCCACTCACACCCACACACACAAATTAGAAGACAAAACAGGAGTTTTCTAAGTCTTAAGTTGAGGCTAGGTCTCTAGGTTTCAGGTAAAACTGACGGAAAATTAGAACAGGTAAATTGGTTCTGCATATTACAAGTTGTCTTGGGAGGCTTTTTTCAGAACTTTGAAATATGAGAAACCTGTGAGTGATGGGTCTGTGATCACTGCTATGTTAAGCACAGAACAGGCTCCCTAGAAACAGTTGCTCAGGAAGTAAATAAGTTACAGAAAACAGTAATTATTAGGTAATGGTTATTATTGTTGTTGTTGTTGTTATTTCACCAATGGCTCAAGTCTCCACCAATTCCAGTTTCTCTGATTTGGGGATAGGTCATTTGGAAGCAGGTCTCAGTTAACTTAGAGCTAATATTTAGAAGCCTTATAAATTTTTTCAATGATTGAGAAATCCTTAATTTTTTCCAACTAGCATTTTTAATAGAACATTATGTAAACTGAGAAACCATAAAAAGTAGACTCTGAAGATGGAAAAAATATTTTGGGCAAAACCAGAAGTAAAAAGACAGTTCAAAAACTGTTGTAATTTTTTAGTAAAATGACTAGCAGAAGATTTTGTGTCAATACAGACTCCTGCTTCTAATAATCAGTATAAATCCATGTATATCTGTGTCACATCGTGGAATTTAGAGCAAATTAAGAAGACTCAGAACTCCTTTCAACTTTTTCACCCTCTGTAAAAAAGCAACAAATCCATCAAGAGCTTCTTTAGGATAGGGTGTGTTTATGTGCTATTAAATGTCAGGAAAGGGAAACTGGCACAGAAGAATGATTCCAGATGAGATTTGGAACAGCGATCACCTATGAACCATCAATTAGCCAGTCAGCTCCTTGGAAACTCAAACAGGCTTTTCAAGAAAGAGACCGCAAAAGAAAATTCAGGTGAATAAACTACATCTTACTGAGTTTAAACATTTCAATTTGACTTTAATTGGTTTTAAAATACATTTCATATTAAATTATATCCACAGGATTACAGATCTATAAAATGCAGGAATCATCAATAACAACTTCTGTGTCAAAACTGCTTTCAATTTATAAACCGACATCTAGTCAACCTGATTGTCTGTGTCTGCAATCACCTTTACTACCTCCCTGCAATGCTCCTGGGAGAATTCAAACTTGCATTTACCTCTGCTCAAAGACGTTTTTTGAGTTTTGCTCAAGAAGGCTGAGACCATCGGAGATCTCCAAAGGCTCTTTTTGATCATCAGTTCTGCTTTTGAGGCTCAATTCCTTTTCCTTCTTTTTCTCCATCTGCTTCTGTAACCTTTTGTGCTGCATCTCCTGCATCGCCTTGAACTGGAGCCGCAAAGTATCCTGTGAGCCTTCAGCTGCTGCCATCTTGCTCTAGGAGTCAGAAAAGCAGCCTGAGCTGAAGCAAACTCCACACAAAGCTTTCAGTACATAGCCAGCCCTGTCTACAGCCCCTAGCCCTGGAGTTTCCTGCTTAGATTTGCATGTGAGTCCATGCAGAAGCTTGGAAACCCCACCCTCGCTTCAACTCACCTGAAAGCCAAGGCTGAGCTGACCATCCCCCCCAGCTCTGAACATGCCACCAGACTGCTCATGGCACCAGAATACTCCCCATCACTCAGATTTAACACTCTACTCTTCCCTGTCCCTTAAATCAGTGGCTCTCAACTCTCCCTGTACATTAGAATCCCCTAGGAACTCCTAAAATATAATAATGCTTGGGCCCATCTCCAGACCAATTAAATCCCAATTTCTAGAATTTGGGCTTGGACATCATTGCTTCTTTTTCTTTTTAAATTGAACTATTATTTATGTATAGTAAAGTGCATAAATCCTAAGTGTACAGCACAGTGAATCTTTCCACAGATATACATGCCTGTGGTGATCACCCAGATCAAAGTATAGGGCATTTCCAATCCCTGGGCAGGCTATCTTGTACCTCCTCCTGTCAATCACCCTCCAAGGTAATCACTCTTCTGTTCTCTGCCACTAAATATGAGATTTGTCTGTTTCTTCTTTTCCTTTTTATCTTTTTTTGGCAGCTGGTAGTACAGGGATCGAACCCTGGATCTTGGTGTTATCAGTTGTCTGTTTTCTTTTTAATCAGTTCTATTGAACTATAATTTATGTACAATAAAATATACCAAATTTATGTGTACAAGTAAGTTTTGACAAATACATACACACCTGTGTAAACCACCAGTACCACCAAAAGAACATATCCATCACCCCCAAAAGCTCCTTTGTGCCTATTTGTAGTCAGTCTCTCTGTCAGGCCAAACTCTGGTCTGCTTTTGTTCACTACAGTTTTGTCGTTTCTAGAATTCATTTAACTGGAATCATACAGTAGTTAGTCTATTGTGTCTGGCTTTTTTTGCTCAGCACTACCTTTCTGAGATTCGTCCATATTACATGTATCACTAGCTCGTTACTTTTTATTGCTGAGTAGTATTACATTGCATAAACCACAATTTGTTTATACGTTCACCTATTATTGGACACCCAAGTTGTTTCCAGTTCAGGCTATTATGAATAAAGCTGTTACAAACATTCAAATATAAGAAAGTATTTGTGTGAACATGTTTCTTTCTTTTGGGTAAATACATAGAAGAGATAATGCTGGGTTACATGGTAAATTTATGTTTAACTTCATATGAAATGGCTAAACTGTTTTCCAGAATGGCTGTACCATTTTACATTCCTACCAGTAGAGTATGAGAGTCCCAGTTTTTCCACATCCTTGTCAACACTTAGTACAGCCAATCTAAATTTTAGTTGGTATGTAATGGTATCTCAGTCTGATTTTAATTTGCATTTCTCTACTGACTAGTTATATTGAGCATCTTTGCATGTGCTTGCTGGCCATCTTTCACAACATGTCTATTCACATTTTTTGTCTGTTTTGAAATTGTGTTGTTTTGTCTTATGACTGACTGGTCAGAGTCCCTCATGTGACGGGAGGTGCACAGTTTCCCTGGGTTTGGGTTTCAGGCCACTGCGCTGGGTCTGAAACCACTCCCCTAGGACTCAAATCCCTCCTTGGAATCCAGAGCTACTGTTGTTTATAGCAGCCATTTTCAGTACCAGCATGTGGAGATTGAGACCACAGGAGGCAGACTTGTGTAATCTCAGTGGCCAAGCATGCTCAGTAAAAAGGAGTTTATCCCCTGAATGACCTCCCACTGGAGGAACTAGAGAACACCTAGAATATTCTAAGTATATTCAGTGCATATGGTAGAGTTTGACCAATGAGCATGCTCTAAAGGAGACTAACTGAGCATACCCAAACATGAGCATATGCAAACGGTTCCATAACCTGTTACATGACAGTGAACAACCCCTTTAGTGGAATATTCATTAGATAGCATGAATATGTATAGATAGCCAAACTATAAAAGTAGAATCCAGGAAGAAGGCAGGGCTGTTTTTCATTCTCTCTGGAGCCAGAAAGCACTTCAGCTGTGAGGTGTGTATTTCTTGCTGTTTTGTATTAAACTTGCAAAGGCAAAGGCAAGCAGGCTGCTGTTCAGTCTGGAGCCAGCCTACACTTTGTAAAGTGTGTATCTCTTGCCTTTGCATTAAACTTGCTACAGCTGCTCAGTCTCTGGAGCTAGGCCGCACTTTCCCTGTGAAGTCTGTATTTCTTATTCTTTACATTAAACCTGTTTTTGCTTTCTACTGCAACTCTGCTCTTGAATTCTTTCCTGTGGTGGAGTCAAGAACCTGGTAGAGAATGGGGTGGGTTGGGATCAGCTATCCGACCTCCCCGGATCTTGTCCTCTGGTATCACTTTAACATTCTGGATGTTTTGTCTGTTTGAACTTCACATAAATGGAACAATAGAGCACAGACATTTAGATTTTTAAATGCTCCTCACGTGATTTAAAGTGTAGCCAGGGTTAAACATCTCTGCCTTAAACCAACCTCAAACCACATCATCTACCCATCAACCAATTAGTCATAAATCTTGTTATCCTCCATAAATACCCTCAAATCTGTCCCATATCTCCATCCACGCTGATATCACTCTCATACTCACAATCACTCAAGGCACCTGCTGATCCCTCTCCCTGCAATGTTTTACCCCAGACATCCACCTTGCTCACTTCCTCTCAAATGTCACCTTATCAGAGAGGCCCTCCTCACATCCCATTGTAGAAAGCATTCCCACCCTCACTCCCCATGCCCCTTACCCTGTATAATCTTCCTCCATAGCACTTAGCTTCACCTGACACATTATATACTTGTTCATTTGTTGATTGCCTCTGTCCCTCCCCACCAGCTTCGCAATGGCAGGCATTGTATTTTGTTTGCTGCTGTATCCTCTGTGCCTATAACAGGGCCTGGAATGTAGCAAACATCAAAGGAATATTTGGTGAACGAATGACAATGGTTCTGTCCCCAGGACTGATCAAATAGGCTCTTACTATCCTCCTGCCCCACCCTCTCCTCCTCACCCCACTTGCAGTCTAGCCTACATTCACTGAGGGACTAACTTTCCTAAAGCACAGCTCTAAGCCTGACTTGCCCCTGTGCAAAAAGCTTCAGCAGATGCCTGTTAGCCACAAAATGAAGACCAAAGGCATTAAAGACTTTGGTGCATTTGGTCTCAGTCTCTCCTTCTAACTTGTTTTCCCTTTCATAATGCCAAGTTCTAAATAATTGTGTCCACTTACTCCTCTGTCTCTACAACTCCTCCTCCTCCAAGGCTTATATCTGTCTGGTCCTCCTAGGCCCAGCATGAATACCAGGTCCTTTCCTGACCCTCCAAGAAGAACACTCTCCCTGCCCAAACACGCTCAACTGCTCTATCTATACCTTCCTGCTGTACTTGTCTGTATTTTGCCCACAGGGGTGGAATGGTCCTAGAGCCTATACCCAGTGGCTCTTAAATTTGCCTCAGTATCAAATCCCCAGGGATACAATCTAAAGATACTGATGCCCAGACCCCACACCTAGAGAATCTAGTTTAATTAGTCTGGAGTGGAGACTAGGCATGGGGCTATTTAAGTGCTGCCCAGGTGGTTCTAAGGTGCTGTGGACTGAACCTGGTGTTGAGCAAAGGTCAAGGAAAAGAGCAAGTGCTGGTGTTATGTTAAAATTCTTCAGCAGGTAGCTCTGCCCAGTAAGAGGAAGTCTGGGTTGTCACCCTGTATATTCCAAAGAAAGGTCTGAACCCTGACCTGCTCCTAGGAGATAATCTCTAAGCCCTTGGCATATCCTGTGTGATGAGTGTCTTTCTTCACCTGCGGGTCTGGAGTTATTCCAGTTAGTCTATAACAACGTGATTTATTATGGGGGCCTTGGGCCACGTGGTATCAGCTTGACCTCTGGAGGGGCTGGAGATTGAGTGACTAAGGTCAGCCATGCCTAGACCAACTCCCAATAAAAACCCGGGACACCAAAGCTTGGGTGAGCTCCCCTGGTTGGCGATACTTGGTGCATGTTACCATGCATCACTGCTGGAAGAAGCAAGCTCTGTCCACATGACTGCACCGGGAGAGAAGAAAACCGGAAGCTTGCAACTGCTGTCTCCTGGACCTCCTTTGCTGATTTTGGTCTGTATTCTTTCATTGTGATAAACTGTAACTGTGAATATGATGGCCTTTCTGAGTTCTGTGAGTTCTTCTAGAAAAATCTTTGAAACTGAGGGTGGTCTTGGGAACCCTCAAGCTGCAGGAACTCCTGGACACTCCTGATGAATGTGTGAAAGCCCACAGCCACCACACGATGTCCAAAAAGGCAGACTACCCAAGAATATAAAATAACTTAACAATTGAACTCAACATTTTAAATTTAGGCAGGAGTCAGCAAACTTTTTCTGTAAAGGGCCAGGCAGTAAATATTTTAGGTGTTGTGGGTGATACACTTTCTGTCACAACTACTGTAGTCTGCCACTGTAGCAGAAAGTAGTCAGGGACAATACATAAGTGCATGGGAGTGGCTGTGTTCCAGTAAAACTTTATTATGAAAACAGTGAGCTGGATTTGGACTGTAGACCCTTAGTTTTCCAACCTGATTTAGAGTAATTTCACCTGAAAAGGTGCCTAGAGATAGAAGAAAATTCTATTGAGCCTGTTATTTGAAAATGTAACACAGTTTAAAAATAAATTTATCCTGCGATCCCCTACTTTTTATAGATTTTAAGAAGGGACAACCATATTCTTCATTTTCCAAACTGGGTTACCTTGGAGAGTGAAAGGAAGAGCTATTAATGATCATTCTTGGCCAACAGCAAATCAGGAAAACAAGTTGGAAGCTGTAATCAGCATGTAAAGCAGTGAGTCTCACCCCCACTGTGCACTGGAATCACCCGGAGAGCTCTAAAGATACTGGTGCCATGCCCAGTGGTTCTGATGTCACTGGTTGGGCAGCAGCCTGGGCATTGGATGCTGCTGGTCCGGGCTGCTGTATGAGTAGCCAGGCCTGGGGTATGAGTAGCCAGGCCTAGTAGATAGCACCTGGGGTTCAGAGCGGGCTTGGCTCTCTATAAGCTGTGTGATTCTAAAAGTTTCTAGTCCTCTCCAGGCCTCACTCTCTTCTTTGATGATGTTATTACAGAGGACACAGATGTGCTGTGAGGGGCAAATGCAAAGGACAGTGTGCAAACACTTTGTCAACGATGGATTGATAGAAATGAAATGTTATTATTTTCTCCCTTCCTGATGGTATCTCTTGAGGACTCCATTCCTACCCTTCCTTGCCCTACATCCAGACCCTCTCTGTCCCTCACAGGCAAAAAGCCTTTCCTGGCTGCTGGGCCAGGAAACAACACAGCTGCCTCCAGCCTCTGTACCCACTGCCTCACATCACAAGGTCACCTCCTACTGCACCACATCTCTTGCCTGCTCCCGAGGTCTCCTCCCAGTGCCTCCCCATCTCTCCAGCTACCTGTTTCCTGCCATAGCTTCCTGGATCTTGCCTTTCTTCCTGTACTCTATCTGTATGCCACCATGTGTGACCTTTCCAAAACCAGATCTAAGTGGCTTCTGCCTCTGCAAGATTCTGCCAGTACTCACAGGGGCACTCTGGCTGGTTTGAAGGCTCTCTCCATCCCACAGATATTTTTGTTTGACCCTCATAGAACACTATGTTAAAATTTGAATTTGTTGCTAACATTAAAAGATCTGTAGATTCCAATTAAATCCAGATTTCCAGCTTTTTAAATACAAGCTTACAGGTCTGGCAATGCTGGGCCCATAGTCCCACGTGGACAGCAGCTGCTGGGCAGAGGGAGTTCCCTCTGGGCAGGCTATGTTCTTTCCATTCAATCACTGTCCCTGCCACTTTCAGCTGCCACAGCTGGCACATCAGCTGCCCATTATCACTGCACATAAATGTTGTTCTTTCTCTTATACCTGCTGGATTCACCCATTTTCATTTCCCATCAGCCCCTGCAGACTTTTGGGTTGACGACCCCTGCTAAGGATCAAGCCTGAAAGCATCTCAGAGGGTTGCTTCAGCTACTTCCCCTGCTTGGGACGCCCTCCTCCCCAGGCCTCCCCACCCAGCCCTTTATCTTCCCACTACCTCCCACTTAGCCCTCAGGGCACTCTGTGGACTCTCAGAAGCCCTTGGGCATCCCTTTATCACTAAACTTATCTCAATGTACTATAATTATTTCAGATTTTATTTCTATTTCTTCCCTTTACAAAGAGATGGGGGGGTATTAGTCTGTTTCTGTTGCTTATGACAAAATACACGGAACTGGGTGATTTATAAAGAAAATGAAATTTATTGCTTATAGTTTCTGAGGCTGGGAAGGCCAAAGTCCATCCAGAATCTCATATTGCAAGATGGTGGAAGCAGAGAGAGCAGAGAGCGAGAGAGAGACTCTCCTTCTTTTAAAGCCCTCAGAACCACACCCCTGACCACCATTTTTAATCCATTCCCTACCGCACAGTCCTACAATCCAATCACCTCTTCAAGGCTCCACCTTTCAATTTCCATATAGGATCTCCCACCCTCTTAACAGTTACAATGGGGGCTAAGTTTCTAATACATAAAACTTGGGGGATGCAATTCAAACTTCAGTGAGTTTTGGGGTGACATAATTCAATCCTCTACAGGGGAGTATTTTATGCCTTATTTATTTGTTAATTTTCAACATCTTGCCCAGAACAGGCCTTCGATTAATTTTTATAGAATTGTCATTAAGTGAATGTAGCAGGTGCTCAAGGATGAGAGAATGAATGAATGAATGCATGAGTAAATGAATGAATGAACACAGTAATTTGTAAAGCTCTTTTCCTTTTCTATTCTCAACTTGCACTTGAAGTCACTGAGGAACTAGTACTTGGTTGTATACTGTGCAGTGGGCAAATTACTTAATCTCTTTGCTTTAGTTTCCTCATCTGTAAAATGGGATGATAAACATTATGAATTTCATAGGGAGGTTATGAGGATTAAGTGAGAGAATGCATGGAAGTTACTATCTTTATCACTGTATGAAAAGTGGTGTCCTTGGCCCAATCAAGTCATGCCTGAACTGAGAGGACACCTACAGTTCAACCCAGCCCCTGGGATGTGAACATCTGCTCTGTGCTATGTACAAGCCACTAGAGATTTATGTTTAACTGCTCTGGGCTGTGGCCAGGGTACCTGTCTATACTTAAAGCTCCCCAGGTGATATGAATTGAATTGTGTCCCCCAAGTTTTATGTTTTAGTAGCTTGATCCCACTGTGACTGTTAAGATGGTGGGAAATCCTATTATGGTAATTGAAAGGTAGGGCCTTGAAGAGATGATTAGATTCTGAGATCTATGCCCTAATGAATGAATTAATAATGGTGGTCATGGGTATGGTTCTAAAGCCTTTAAAAAGAGAGCACATGAGACTCTCTCTCTGCTTCCACCATCTTGCAATGTGATACAATGTGCTGCTGAACCCATCAAGAAGGAAGACCCTCACCTGCTGTGTTCCCTGGACTTTGGACTTCCCAGCCTCTGACACTGGGAGCAATAAATTTTGTTTTCTTACAAATTACCCAGTTCCAGGTATTTCGTTATAAGCAACAGAAGCAGACTAATATACCAAGTAAGTCTAACGTTGAGCCAAGATTAAGAATGAAGGGTCATTCTCTGAGAGGCTAGCTGGGGAGAGAGATGCTGTAGAAGAGGCAGGCACCTTGGTCAGCTCGAAGCTTAGTGCTGAAGAAATTAGCCTGGGGCAGGGAGGGGAGGGTGCCTGAGTGGGGGG
Source organism: Cynocephalus volans (assembly GCF_027409185.1). Classification (NCBI taxonomy): domain Eukaryota; kingdom Metazoa; phylum Chordata; class Mammalia; order Dermoptera; family Cynocephalidae; genus Cynocephalus; species Cynocephalus volans. Next base: position 53,736,887 of record NC_084470.1, read on the forward strand.
CACAGGGCTCTCCTGCCAGGAGAAGAGCATTTGCAGAGACAATGTGATGAGTATGGGGAACTGAGAAATGTTCAAGATGGTCAGTGGACAGGGCAGAGATTTGGGAAGGCACTGGAAGGAGGGTCTGATCTGCCCAGCTAAGGGACCCGAACTTTATCCTGAGGCATTGGGGATGTTCAGAGGTGCACACAGGATCACACTTGCCTTTTGCTTAGCTGGGACGGTTTTCTGGAAAGGAATGTGGCCCTCAATGAAAGCTGTGACAATGGAGATGAAGAAGGGGGAACAGGAATTGCTGCCAAATGGAAGGGACTGGAGGCACGTGTGCAGAGGAGAGGGGGAAGTCTAGGGAGTCTGGGTTTGAGTGACTGGGAAGATAGTAGGCTCTGGCAAAGGAACAATTTTCTGAGCTGCAGACAAGCATGGAGGTGGACTGTTGGGTGTGAGACACCCTAGGCCTTCCGTATGGAGATGCTGAGTAGACAGCTGGCTGGGCGGGTCTGGGGCTCAGTGGGCAGCCTGGGCTGGAGCCTCAGGTAGCTGAGACCTAGAGTGTGGACAAAGTAGTGTAGGGAGAGGGTGTAGAGTAAGAAGGAGGTGGAAAAGAAGGAAGGGGAATATGAAGGAGGAAGAGACAGCTAGGAGCCAACAGTGGTGAGTAGATGTCTCCAGGTAGAGATGGGGACAGATGTGTGAGTCTGAGTAAGGGAGAAGCAGGACAGGTCTGACTAGGGCAGAGACCATGGACACAGAAAGTGTGGTTAGGGGCAGTGGGAGGGTAGATACCAGGGACCCTTCTGAGATGGACCTCAGAACACATTCTTTCCTCTCTTCCTAAACAGCTTAATTCCAAGTCAAGGTTGACACTTGACCAAGGATAACAGGATCTTACAGGAGCCACTGAAGGGAAAAGTTTTGCTTTCTAAGAGCACATAACAATAATGCTAAAGCTAAAATTTTCAGAATGCCCCTTGGCCCCATCTGATTACTGACTATTCCATGACAATGTGGTATACATTAAAAACAGGTGAAAAAATGTACTACTTGTTTGTATCTGGGGGAGCCCAGGTAAGCGGCTGAAACTTTTTGTCACCTTCCACCCATCCTTAAGCTAGAAACTGTTCTGTTTATCTCTGATAGGACAAGCCAGCACAGGTGTGCATTGGGTGCTGTATTAGCATAGCCCTAAAGCATAGCACAAAAGGCACTCAACTTGGATTCATTTGCTCACATAGGTTGAGGGTCAAAGAATCACTCAGCAAATATTTATTAGTATAACACAAAGAGCTAAAGACAGAGTTCTGTCCTTATGGAGGTTATAATCTGGTAGGGGACACAGACATTGATCCAATAACCACGCGAGGAAGTATACAATGATAACTGTGATGTTTGGAAGGAGAGATACGTGGTGCTGAGAACTTCTATCAAGGGTCTGACATAGTCCGGGGGGTCCAAGAGAGCTCTCCGACCAAAATGATCTGAGACCTGAAGTACAAGCAGGAGTTAACTGGGGGTAGAGCATTTTGGGCAGAGGATCAGCATGTGCAAAAGTCCTGTGGCAAAAATGAAGAATGGCAGTGAGTATTAATCCATGTCTCTCATGCCTCTAGCACATGCAATCCAACAGCAAAGTCTATTGGTTCTACTTTGAGAATATAACTAGAATATGAACACTTCTCACCTTCTCAATCTCAACTACCGTAGACTAACAGCCATCATCTACTTGGATCATTACAATAGCCTCCTAACTCATGTCCCTGCATCTGTCCTTGCTCCCCAAAACATAGCCTATTCTCAATACATTAGCCAGAATGACCATACTAACACATAAGTGAGACCACGCCCACCTCAGCACAAAACCAGGGCTCAGTATAATATGGTTCCCCTTCCAACCCACCCTTCATTACCAAGAATGCATCAAATCACAGCCTTTAGCACCAACTGTTCCCTGTGTTGGAGCATTCTTCCCCAGGTATTCACATGATTTCTTTCCTGACCTTGAGCAGACAGATCTCTATTCAAAGGGCATCTTCTCAGGGAGACATTCCCTGACCACCCCTATTTAATGCTGCATCCCCTTCCTCTGCTTCCACCGTCTGAACTTTCTCTTCCCTGCCCAGGTTCAATTTCCTTCATCACACTTTTTACTATCTGACATACCGCATATTTTAACTATTTATTATCTGTCTTCTCCTACTAGTATGTAAGCTACGTGAGGACACACATTTTTGTCTATTTTGTTTATGGCTATATTACAGCATTTGTAAGAGTACTTGGCACACAGTAGGTGTTTGATAAATATTTCCAAAACAAATGAGTGAATACGGCCTTCCATAGTCAACCATCCTTGGTAACCAGCTGCTGTATCTGTGAATAGGCTATCCATAAGTAATTGTAATAAATGTCTACACAAGCATAATCCCTTAAAAATACTCTTAATAGCAGTTGAGGCTTCCTCTTGTGGTGCTCTGGAGCATAGCCAGGTCTTGTTACTTGCTCTTGTTACTTAAGTAGTAGAAGCTGAAGTATAGAGAGATTCAAAAGTGAACAGAACGTCTGGTTTCTGGTATGACACATAGAGTTTAGAAGTCGTCACTTCTATCCTCACAACAAGAAAAAAGTTTAACAAATTGGAATCAATGACTGAAAATCAATGGAACTTAGATCCATCAGAGAATTGAGGTACAGGCAAACTGTTGCCCTGAAAACTGTAGAGACAGGTGAATACAGAGAACCACAGTTTACTGGGAGAGAACCTTGCAGCTAGAGACAGCATCAGTAGGACTTCAAACTAATTGATGAATTGCTGGAGGCTCAGTGTATACTAGCTGGGGAATTTAAAACTCCAAGGGATCCAGTCTTAGGGGTCCTCATCCTTTCATGAGTTTTACCTCCAGAAGCCTTATCAAGTTATCATCGTAAAGATCACAGAAAAATCCTCTCATGCTTCTGGCAGGGGGAAGGGAAAAGTAACCATATTGAAATATGCCCAGAGCTCTCTATTCTCTTTAACAAGGCTTGCCCTCAAGGGAGACTATTTTGCCAGAGCCTAGCTGATGGAGGTTTACCAAAGCCTAACAGACCTGAGGAAGGGGAATACCCAACTCAGCCCCACTAAAAGACAGAGACTTAATCATAGGATTACAGAAAGTTTCCTTTGTCTCATACCTTGCCACCACATCATTGGTTCCTGTATAATAATGGGGATTGTAGCTAAAAGAAATCAGATCCTATTTAAGGAGTCTTTAGGAAAACCCAAAGACAAGAGGGGAGGCAAAAACAAGAACACTAGAGAAAATTTTAGCTTGACACCAGAGCTACAGTAGACAATAAATACAGCTTAACTCCTAGCCAGACAACATAAAACCTCACACTTAAGGTCTATCTATTTCAGTTCCTTTCAACTGATATATCATGTCTGGATTTCAGAAAAAAAAAAAAATTACAATGCATACTAAAAGGCAAAAAACAGATTCTGAAGAGACAAAGCAAGCATCAGAACCAGAATCAAATATGAAAGAGATTTTGAAATTATCAGACCAGGAATTTATTTGTGTATTTTGGTGGCTGGCCAGTAAGAGGTGGCGTTGTAAGGCTGTGTTCTAACCAACTGAGCTAACCAGCCAGCCTCAGACCACGAATTTAAAATAACTGTGATTAATATGCTGAAGTCTGTAATGGAAAAGGTGGTCAACATGCAAAAACAGATGAGTAATATAAGCAGAGATATGGAAACTAAAAGAAAGAATCAAAGGGAAATGCTAGAATTCAAAAACACTTTAACAGAAAGTTTTTTAAAAGAACAAAACAAAACTAAATAAAAAAAACACCTTGACAGAAATGAATGTCTTTGCTGGGCTCATCAGCAGACTGGACACAGTGAGGAAAGAATCAGCGAGCTTGAAGATGGGTCAAAAGAAACTTCCCAAACTGAAATGCAATGAGAAAAAGAATAAAAAACAAAAACAAACAAAAACCAGAGGAGAATATCCAAGAACTGTGGAATAATATCAAAAGGTGTAAATATGCAGCAGGCAGAAAATCAGTACAGATACCATTTGAATTGAACAGCATCACACCACCAACAAACTGGAACTAATTGACATTTATAGACTACATTCAACAACAGCAGAATACACATTCTTCTCAAGCTCTCACAGAACATTAATCAACATAGACCACATTCTGTGACATAAAACACATCTTAACTCCTAAGAAAATAAAAAAAGTATGCTCATAGACCAGAATGGAATTTAACTTGAAAGTAATAACAGAAAAATAGCTGGAAATCCCCAAGTATTTGGAGATTAAACAACAGAGCTTCTAAATAACATATCAGTCAAAGAAGAAGTATCAAGAGAAATTTCTAAATATTTTGAACTAAATGAAAACAACAGTCTATCACAATTTGTGGAATGTCACGGAAGTAGTGCTTAGAAGGAAATTTATTGCATTGAATGTATATATTAGAAAAGAAGAAAGATCTAAATAAATAACCTAAGCTTCTACTTTAGGAAACTAGAAAAAGAAGAGCAAATTAAATCCAAAGTAAGCCGAAGAAAAGAAATAGTAAAAATCAGAATAGAAATCAATAAAATTGAAAACAGAAAAGCAATTAAGAAAGACAACAAAACCAAAAGCTGGTTCTTTGAAAAGATCAATAAAGTTGATAAATGCCTAGCTAGGCTAACCAAGAAAAAAAAGAGACAAGGCACAAATTACTAATACCAGAAGTAAAAGAGGGGCCATCGCTACTGATTCCATGGACTTTTATTTTATTAAAATAATAATAAAAGACAAACTCTATGCCCACAAAGTGATAACCTAGATGAAATGGATTAATTCATTGAAGAACACAATCTACCAAAACTTGCACAAGAAGATGCAGATAATCTGAATAGGCCTAAATCTATAAAAGAAATTGAATCAGTAATTAATAACTTTCCAAAACAGAAAGCATCAGGTTTAGATAGTTTCACTGGTGAATTCTACCAAACATATAAAGAGAAAATGATACCAATTCTCTACAATCTGTTCCAGAAAATAGAAGCAGAGGGAATACTTTCTAATACATTCTATAAGGCCACATTACCCTAATACAGACAAAGACATCATAAGAAATGAACTACAAACATCTTTCATGAACATAGATGCAAAAATCTTCAACAAAATATTTGCAAATTGACTCCAACAACATATAAAAAGAATTATACACCACAACCAAGTAGGAATTATACTAGGTATGCAAGGCTGGTTCAACATTAGAAAATCACATCACTCCATCACATCAACAGGCTAAAGAAGAAAAATCACATGACCATATTAATAGATGCAGAGAAAGCACTTGGCAAAATCCAACACCCATTCATGACAAAAACTCTAAGTCAACCAGAAATAGAGGGGACCTTTCTCAATTTTATAAAGAACATCTACAAAAGCCTACAGCTACCATCATAATTAATGGTGAGAAACTAGATGCTTTCCCTCTAAGACCGGACACAAGGCAAGGACATCCCTTCTCTCCACTCTTATTCAACTTCATCCTGTAAGTTCTATCTAATGAAATAAGACAAAAGGAAATAAAAGATATATAAATTGTGAAGGAAGAAATAAAACTCCCTCGTTCGCAGATGACATCATTGTCTATGTAGAAAATCCCAAAGAATCAATAAAAAACAACTGGAACTAATAAGCAATTCTAACAAGGTTGCAACATATAACGTTAATACACAGAAGTCAAATGCTTTCTACATACAAGCAATAAGCAATTGGAAATACCACTTATATTAACACCAAAAAAATTGATGTAATTAGATATAAATCTAACAAAATGTGTACAAGATCTATATGAGGAAAACTTTAAAACTCTGAAGAAAGAAATCGAAGAAGAGCTAAACAAGTATATATCTCATGTACATGGATAGGAAGACTCAGTATTATTAAGATGTCATTTCTTCCCAACTTGATATATAGATTCAGTGCAATTCCAATCAAAATCCCAGCAAGTTACTTTGCAGAGATAGACAAATTGATTCTAAAGTTTATACGGATAGGCAAAAGACTCAGAATAATCAACACAATATTGAAGAACAACAGCAAAGATGAAGAACTTACACTATCCGACTTCAAGCCTTACTATGAAGCTACAGTAATCACGACAGTGTGGTATTGAACACTGTCCTATAAAGGACAGACAAATCGATAGAACCAAATAAAGAGCCCAGAAATACATCCACATAAATATAGTCAAGTGATCTCTGACAAAGAAGCAAAGTCAATCCAATGGAGAAAGAATAGTTTTTTCAATAAATGGTGCTGGAGGGCTGGCCAGTCAGCTCAGCTGGTTAGAGTATGGTGTTACAACAGCAAGGTCAAGGGTCCAGATCCCCATATCAGCTAGCTTCCAACAAAATAAATGAAATGAAATAAATGGTGGTGGAACAAAAGGACATCCACATAAAAAAAAAAAAAATCTAGACACAGACCTTACATCTGTCACAAAAATTAACTCAAAATGGATTATATACCTAAATACAAAACTGCAAAACTTCCATAAGAAAACACAGGAGAGAATCTAGGTGATCTCAGGTTTGGCAATGAGTTTTCAGATACAGTACCAAAAGCATAATTCATGAAAGAAAAAAATCGATAAGTTGGACTTCATCAAAATTAAAACTTCTGTTCTACAAAAGACACTGTTAAGAGAATGAAAAGAGAAGTCACAAACTGGAACAAAATCTACAAAACACATACAAGGGTACTTCAAAAAATTGTGGAAAAATGGAATTAAAAGATAATACAATCTTTACACAAACTTTTTGAAGATCCCTCATATCTGATAAAGGTCTGTATCTAAAATATACAAAGAACTCTTAAAACTTAATAAGAAAAACAATTTGGTTAAAGAGTGGACTAACGATCTGAACAAATACCTCAACAAAGAAGATATATGGATGGCAAATAAACATATGAAAGGATGTTCAATATCATATGTCATTAGGGAATTGAAAAATAAAACAAAGACAAGGTACCACTCCACACCTATTAGAATGGCTAAAATGCAAAATACTGACACCACCGAATTATGGCAAGGGTATGAAACAATAAGAATTCTCATTTTTGCTGGTAGGAATACAAAATGGCATAATCACTTTAGAAAACAGTTTGGCAGTCTTTTTCAAAGCTAAACATAGTCTTACCAGTAATTATATTTACCCAAATGAGTTGAACACTATGTTCACACAAAAACCTGCACATGAAATGTATAAATGTAGCTTTATTCATAATTGCCAAAAATCAGAAGCTACCAAGATGTACAGATGCTCGTCAATTTATGATGGGCTTATATCCTGATAAACCCATTGTTAAGTTGATGATATTGTAAACTGAAAATGCATTTAATACACCTAAAGAGCTTAGCTTAGCCTACCTTAAATATGCTCAAAACACTAACATTAGCAAAATTATCTAACACAAAGCCTATTTTATAATAAAGGGTTTAATATCTTATGTAACTTATTAAATACTGTTCTGAAAGTGAAAAACAATGGTTGTATAGGTACTTGAAGTACCCCATTTTTTTCCCAGCAGCTGGCCAGTACAGGGATCGAACCCCAGACCTTGGTGTTATCAGAACCACACTCTAGCCAACTGAGCTAATTGGCTAATCCTTAAAGTATGGTTTCTACTGAATGTTTATCACTTTCAAACCACCATCAAGTCAAAAAATCATTAAGTCAAACCATGGTAAGTTGGGGACTGTCTGTACTTCACTAGGTGGATAAACTTGTACACTAACACAAAGAAATAGTATCCATTGATGAAAAGAAATGAGTTATCAAGCCACAAAAAGACATGAAGGAAACTTAAATGCATATTGCTAAGTGAGGAAGCCGTCTGAAAAGGCTACACACTGCATGATTGCAACTATATGACATTCTGGAAAAGGTAAAATTATAGAGAAGTAAAATGATCAGTGGATGCCAGAGGTTGGGGGCCAGAGAGAGAGGAGGAATAACAGTGGAGCAAGGGGGAGCGGGGGAGGGAGAGAAGACGTGCTCAGTTTCCCTGAGGCTGGGTCTCCAACCACTCCAGCAAGTCACAGGCCCCTCCTCTGGGTTCTGAGTTACTGTTGTATGTTGCACCTGTTTTCAGTACCAACAGGGAGATTGAGACTGCAGGAGGAAAACTTGATCAATGTCATGGTCTAGCATGCTTGCAAACTAGGAGTTACATAAGAGTTACATAACCAAGAACCACCCCCTTAGTTAAATATTCATAGATAGCGTGAAAATGTTAGGCAGCCAACTATAAAAGTTGGAAGCCAGGGTAAAACAAGGCAGCAGGTCATTTTCCAGCCTGCTGGCAATTTGTTTGTGAAGTGTGTATTTGCTCTTACTATTAAACTTTCTTTCACTTTCTACTCTGACTCTGCTCTTGAATTCTTTCCTGCAGCAGCATCAAGAACTTGGTAGAACACAGGGTCAAAAGGTCAGTGACCCGACCTACCCAACCTATCCCAGACCCTCTCCTCTAGGAACAGATACACAGCACTATGCATTTATCAAAACCCATAGACCTATATAAGAAAATGAACCCTAATATATAGACTAACTTTACTTAATAATAACGTTAACAATATAGGTTTATCAATGGTAATAAATGTACCACACCAGTGCAAGATGTTTATAAAAGAGGAAGTTGGGATGGAGAATGTATATCGGAACTCTGCATTTTCTGTTCAATGTTTCTGTAAATCTAGGACTCTTTAAGAAATAAAATCTATTAATTGTTTTTAAGTTAAGGGTAAAGCTGCATGGGAAAAACTCTTGGCTCAGGAAGGACTCGGAGCCATGAGGATGGGGACAGTGGCACTCAGGAGTCCTGTGGTGATCAAGGTCCCAGTGGCTGTTTGAGTGCGTAGGGAACAGGGACCAGTGAAGGACTGAGGCCCCTTGCAGGCATGCGCCTCCCCACCATCCTGTCACTTTCTTTTTCTCTTTCTCTCTCCCTTTCTTTCTTTCTTTCTTTTTTTATTATGCTCTCTTCGAGTATTACCAGCAACAGCCTGGGGTCCGGGTGGTAGGAGGGAGATGCCCCGAGATGCCCTATATATTGCAGGACAAGGCCCACGGACTGCCTGCCAGGCCAGCATTTATGCCGGGATGGATTTGGGATGGGAGTGGGGTGGAGATGTCCGGTTCTGGGGGCCGGCCCTGGAAGGGGGACTGGGAATGGGGGAAGTGGATGCTGCCGGTTCGCATAGCTGCCGCTCCGCCCCTCAGCGCAGTCCAAGAGGGGTCCTTGGCAGAGGCCCAGAAGAGAGCGCCGGTCAGGCTAGACGTGAGTTCGAGTTCTAGCTATGCCATCTATCATATGACTGGAGGCAGGCGACCCACCCTCTGCGCCTCACTAACCCTCGTATCACGCGGAAAATGTGTCTTTCTGCGGAGGAGAGTGGGTGTGCATGAAGATACACAGGACGCAGGGAAGGGAGTCCCCGCTCAGCACCCGGCAAACGGTGACAGAGCGCTCGGGCTAGCGTGTGCGCTCAGGCTCCGGTCCCTGTCCCCCGCGGCTGCGGGATCCCCCGGCTCCGGCCTGGGCCCATCTGCCCTCCCTGGCACTTACAGCGGTCTCTCCGCTCCTCCCTTCTAGGACCGCCGATGCTCCGCCAACTCTTCCGGACGCCTGCACGCGCTGCCCCGGCAACCATCACCAGGGAAACAGGAACGTCGGCCGCGTGACGTCAGCACGTCTCTACGAGGGACCGAGGGAACGCCAGGAGTTTGAAAGTGGCAGGTGCTGATGACCCAGGTTGAGGCGGCGTGGAAATAGGTGCAGTGGGCTGGGTGGAAGAGGGCATGCGTCGTGTGTTTGAGATTTTAAATCTTCTGAGTATATTTTTGTAAAGTTTATGGCAGAAACGTTCTGCGCAGAAACGCACATTCCGCTGTCCAGCAGGGGAGTTAAAAAGTGAACGCTGTCACCATGAAATTTAACCTAGCCATTCCGATTCTTTGAAAAGTGTAAAACTGTGGGTAAGGATTGTGTTATGATGATGAGTGAAAAAAGCAGGACGCAAAACAGTAATGCTAAAAGAGTAAAGTTGTGTTTTTTCAAAGCAGGCACAAAAACAAGAGCGAAATAGAAATATTAAAAGTGGAGAGACCTGGAAACCTACATGTGACAGCAAATAAACAGGATAAAGAGTAGGATTCAGGTAGATATGAGCCTCAAAGGGGTAGGGTCCTTTATATGGTGTGGGAGGAAAGTATTCATTCGCCTTATGACCACAAGGGGATTATGGGGCACAGGATAATGGACAGCCAGGTCTATTTAGAGGGCTTCTGGGAAAGCACTGTTCCCAGCAGAAAGCAGGTTTCCGTTAAGATAAGAAGAACATGCTGTGACAAAGTTAAGGATACAGAATTTCAGAACAGGCATTCTAGATTGCATATCAGAAAGTTTGGGAAGGATTTTGGCCCAGCAATCCAAGGATTGTTTTTGACAAGGATATCATTCTTGTCAGTAATCCATTCCTACAAAACCAGGGATGGTTTTCCTCTAGGTTTGTTACCTTTCCACTGCCACCACTAAGGCTCTCCTGCCGTTTTTTTCTTCCCATTTATAAAGTCTTTTGACAATTTTCTGTAGTTTATAAACGACGTTTTATCATCCAGGAAGCCGGAGAATCTGGAAGGGTCATCATATATTTCCCCTTATAGATTATACAGATGTCTGTTAGTCCCAGCGCCCTTTTTCCTCTGACCAAAAGTACCTACAGGACACTGCTCTTTTTTTAAATTTGCTTTTTAACTTGAAAATTTTGATATAGATTCACATGCAGTTGGAGGAAACAATACACACTTTGCCAGTTTACCCCAATGGTAACATTTTGCAGAATTATAGTACGGTATCACAAGCAGGATGTTGTTGTTGATACAATTCACCAATCTTATTTAGATTTCCCCAATTTTATTGTATTCATTTTTGTGAATTCAGTTCTATACAGTATATCATGTGTAGGTTCATGTATCCATCGCCAGTCAAGATACTGAACATTTATTATTGCAAGGATCCCTCTATTGCACTTTTATAACCATGTTCGACTCCCTCCTGTCCTCCACCCCAGTCCCTAACCCCTGATATCCACTAATCTTTCCTCCATGTCTAAAATTTTGTCATTCAAAAATTTTATATAAATGGAATAATATAGCATGTAACCTTTTAGTATCGATTTTTTTTTTTTTTTTACTCAGAGTAATTCTGTGGAGATTCATCTAAGTTGTGTATAGATAATCTATTCCTTTTCATTGCTGAGTAGTATTCTATGGTATAGGTGTACCACAGTTTGTTTAGCCATTCACTCATTGAATAACATCTCAGCTGTTTCCAGTTTGGGGCAATTATGATTAATCTGCTATAAACATTCATTTACGGGTTTTTGTGTGAACATTTTTCATTTCTGTGGAATAAATGCCCACTAGTGCAATTGCTGGGCCAAATAGTAGTTGAATATTTAGTTTTATAAAAAATTGCTGAACTGTTTTCTTGAGTAACTATACCATTTTACATCCCTACCAGAAATGTATGAGTGGTCCAAAATCTTCACATCTTTGCCAGCATTTAGTTATGTCAATTTTTATTTTTGCCAATGATATCTCAGTGTGGTTCTAACATACATAATAAATAATGTTGTTGAACATTTTTTTCATGTGCTTATTTGCCATCTGTATGTTTTCTTTGGTGAAGTGTCAGTTCATGTCTTTTGCCCAATTTCTGTTGAGTTTTGAGAATTTTATATATTCTACATACTAGTCCTTTGTTGGATATGTGGTTTGCACATATTTTCTACCAATCTGTGGTTTGTCTTTTAATCCTCTTCACATGGGCTTTTACAGAACAAAAGGTTTTGATTTTGATGAAGTCCAATTTATCTATTTTTTTCTTTTATGGGTTGTGCTTTTGATGTCAAGTTTAAGAACTCTTTGCCTAGCCCTGGATCCCAGAGATTTTGCCTTATGTTTTTTGAAATGTGTTAAGAGTTTTATGTCCATGATTCATTTTGACATAATTTTTGTATACGGTGTGAGGTTTAGGTCAAGGTTCTTTTTTTTCTATCTTGCTTATGATGTCTAATTGCTCCAGCACTATTTGTTGGAAGGCTATCCTTCTTCCATTGAATTGCTTTTTGAACCTTTGTCAAAAATCAGTTGAACAAACTCAACAACAATAGAAACAAACAACCCAATTCAAAAATTGGCAAAGGAGTTCAATAGACATTTCTCCAAAGAAGGTATACAAATGGCCAATAGCACATGAAAAGATGCTCAACATTACCAGCCATGAGGGAAATGCAAATCAAAACCACAATGAGATGCTACTTCACACCCATTAGCTGTTATCCAAAAAATGGGAAATAAGAAGTATTGGCCAGGATGTGGAGAATTTGGAAAACTTGTGCACTGCTGGTGGGAAGGTAAATTGGTGTAGTCACTGTGGAAGACAATTTGGTGGTTCCTCAAAAAGTTAAACACAGAATTACCATATGATCTAGAAATTCCTCTTCTAGGTATATGCCCAAAAGAATTGAAAGCAGGGACTCAGATATTTGTACACCAATGTTCATAGCAGCATTATTCATAACAGCTAAAAGGTGGCAACTCAAGTGTCTATCAGCAGATAAATGGATAAACAAAATGTGGTATATACATACAATAGAATAGTATTTAGCCTTAAGAAGGAAGGAAATTCTAGTACATGTTACAACATGATGACCCTTGAAAACATTATGCTAAGTGAAATAACCTACACATTTGTCACAAAAGGGCAAATATTGTATGATTCCGCCTGTATTAGGTACCTAGAATGGACTTCATAAAGATGGAAAGTAGAATTGAGGTTGCTAGGGGCTGGGGGAAGGGGGAAATAGAGAGTTATTGTTAAAGAGTATGGAGTTTCTGTTTGGATGATGAAAAGGTTCTGGAAGTGGATGGTGTTGATAGTCACACAGCATCATGAGTATATTTAGTTCCACTTAATTGTACACTTAAAAGTTGTTAAAATGGTAAGTTTTATGTTATGTATGTTTACCACAATAAAACATTTTTTTTAAATCAGTTAAGCATATTTGTGTCGATCTAACTGCTCTTTTTTTCTCATCCTTAAATTATATTCTTTCCAAAGTTCCATGTAGCTCCAACCTTAAAGTGGGACTTTTATCCGTGAGACTTTTATCCATGTTTATTCATATTTTTTTTGATTATGCAACTTTATGGAGGAAAAATAAATCAGTTACTAGCAGAGCTCTTAGTTGGTCACTCATCCATTGACAACTTGCATCATTTATTCAGTGCTATATTAAACAGTGTACTGGAACAATAGATTAACTAATAGCTCCAAGCCTCCTAACAATTTAAATGAAAATTACAGGATGTTTGAGACTCTACCTTGGAGAACAAAGGGTGTTTGACTTCCAATTTCCGTTCTCTGTAGAAGAAGAACAGGTCATTTCTTTATTGACATGCATAAAATACACCACGTTTTCTGTTCTGCTGATGTTATAAATTCAATACCAGTTCTCCAGCCACATCAGCTATGAGCATAAGTATGTATATCATGTAACGGCAAATCTCTAACAGTGGAAGGATTCAACAAGAATGGATGCTGCTAGAATAATGCTGCTTCCTTTGACGTGACAACTGAGCATCCATCTTCCTCCCCATCAGATGATTTCTTAGGCATGTTAGAACGGTGAGCAATGGTTTTAGGTCTCATAACCAAGTTAGAGTGAAGCCATTGGCCACATAACATACATGCTCCATTTTTTAAAAAAAATTCTGAATCTTGGGCAACTGTTCTCTTGAAACTATTTTACAGTTTCTAAAAGCAGTATTGTCTAAAGCTGAAAGAACTTAAGTCTTTGCAGATGAGCATGTGAATGGAAGGAGGTAAACAAAAAATAAAATTAAAAAAGATGAGGTCTGATAGGGTAGCAGCCAGATAAGAAAGTCAAAAAACAGTAATTTAAAGTTTATTTCAGCTATAATTGAGTTTATTGACTTTAAGGCAGCATCACATGGCATACTTCAGAGACCACTCCCGAGATATTCTGTTGTACTTCTGTTTTATGGATCCGTGCGATTCTGGCTCTAGGGGGTCATCTGGGTTTGGATCACACAGCAGTGATAAAAGAACTTTAGAAACAGTTAAAGCAGGAGACCACTGTGATCTTAGAATATCGAGACAAATGTTGCCATTACTGTTAATATTGGGATGATAAATTCTTTTTGTAATTGTAACCTTAGGTGGTTTGAAGGGGTACTCTGTAGGAAAATGAATTGTCCGGAAGAAGACACCACCTTGATATGGGCTGTCATTAGGTCCCATTGATTGTGGCTTGCCAACGAAACACACCATCTCCATCTGGACCTGCAGAAGAACATTGCGCTGGAGGGTCACGGGCCAAATCACTAAGTTCCTTATTAAGCCGTTTCGGCGCCATAGTCTGTACTTTTCGTTGGGCTCCTCGTTATCTCGGTGTGTGCTCAAAAGATCCGGCCAAAACTCTATTATCCCGGCAGCGGGGAATGATTGCCTCTTGGTGTCGCACAGGCTCTGCCACACAGGCGTAGGGGGGCTGGAGCCTCGGATTCCTCCCCGCACAGCAGCTGGTGCCTTCCCAGCTCTATGGGACTCACACGCACGACACAGCCACGGGATGTTCGCTCTGAAGGAACTTATTTATCTTCTTAAAGGTAATAGGATCTCCAAACAGATTTTCCCTCACTGAAATTATATATTCTCTCCTGTAAATAAATACAACATATGAAGTGATCCTACTCTTACTATGAGAGGCAAAATTGAATTGGACAGGGCCGACCCTGTGGCTCACTCGGGAGAGTGTGGGGCTGGGAGTGCAGCGGTGCTGGGAGCGCCGAGGCCGCGGGTTCGGACCCTATATAGGGATGGCTGGTGCACTCATTGGCTGAGCATGGTGCGGGCGACACCAAGCCAAGGGTTGCAATCCCTTACCGGTAACAACAACAACAACAACAAAAAATTGAATTGGACAAAGCCGTAGGTGAGAATACCTGTTTTTTTTTTTTTTTTTTTTAATTTTATTTTGTCGATATACATTGTGGCTGATTATTGCTCCCCATCACCAAAACCTCCCTCCCTTCTCCCTCCCCCCCACCAATGTCCTTTCTGTTTGCTTGTGTATCAACTTCAAGTAATTGTGATTGTTATATCTTCTTCCCCCCCCCAGTTTGTGTGTGTGTGTGAATTTATATATTAATTTTTAGCTCCCACCAATAAGTGAGAACATGTGGTATTTCTCTTTCTGTGCCTGACTTGTTTCACTTAATATAATTCTCTCAAGGTCCATCCATGTTGTTGCAAATGGCAGTATTTCATTCGTTTTTATAGCTGAGTAGTATTCCATTGTGTAGATGTACCACATTTTCCGTATCCACTCATCTGATGATGGACATTTGGGCTGGTTCCAACTCTTGGCTATTGTAAAGAGTGCTGCGATGAACATTGGGGAACAGGTATACCTTCGACTTGATGATTTCCATTCCTCTGGGTATATTCCCAACAGTGGGATAGCTGGGTCTTATGGTAGATCTATCTGCAATTGTTTGAGGAACCTCCATACCATTTTCCATAGAGGCTGCACCATCTTGCAGTCCCACCAACAATGTATGAGAGTTCCTTTTTCTCTGCAACCTCGCCAGCATTTATCGTTCAGAGTCTTTTGGATTTAACCCCAGTTAGGATGGCTAAAATACCTGGGTTTTAATTCTCTGACTTTAGTCAAGTCACAAACCTCAATTTTCTTAAAATTGCAGTGGTATCCTTATTATCATGATAATCAAATGAGTCATGAAAGTGCTTTATAAACTGAAATGCTCTTCAGTTATCCATATTATCATTTTAGTAGTAGTATGTATTATTATCTGTATTACATTTAGCTGTTTTGCCTCATAATGAAAGTTTTGCTGCAGCTAAAAACCAAGGCCCCATTTGGCTCTCCATTTCAGAGCTCTCCACTCTGGATCTGTTTTGCAGGTCCAAAATCCAATTTGGTCATTATACCATGAGTGTCTCTCTTGGGGCTAGACTTACACCATTCATGGTATTAAGTGACTGACATATAAACTAGAACACTAAGCTACTAGTTTATATTCAGGGGTCGTGACCCACATCCAGAGCCTCTGCCTTCCCAGAAGCAGACACCCATGAAGCCAAGAGTCATCAGAAAGATACTGTGAGCATGGATTCACAGCAGAGGCAAACTGATGTGAGCTATTTTTGGCCCAGGGTTAAGACTTATTAAATTGTCTCACTTCACAATTAGGAGCCCCACATAGATAAAAATTGTTCATTTTCTCCAGGTGTAAGACCCTTCTTGTTAGAACTTCTGCCTCTTCAACTCACCATGGATTTGGGCTTTCTTTGTTGGCCACTAGCCTCCCATAGACTCCCCCAAGCACATTTTGTGTTTTAGCTTAATACCATTTTGGCTAGTCAAGTCTTATTTTATCCATGGAGCTATTTTATCTAGGCAAAATTTTAGTTACTTTGTAACACTTCAGTTATATTGGGGATAGGAAAGAGACCTAACATCAACATTATAAGCTCAGAGTACAATACAGAGGATCTGTTTCTGGGTTCCTCTGAGAGGACCAAAATGGATAGTGACTTCTACTTTAGACCCATTAATCGTGACTAATTTAAGGAAAATTTTCCTAACTTTCATCTTGTTAAAAACAAATTCTTTTGCCTCATTTCACCGATGAAGGGGAAAGTAGAAATAGTCTCACTTTACCTAAGAATGAAACTAGGTTGCATGGACAGTGCTTGTTCTTTCATGAATTTATACCAGGTATATCATTCACTGATAAAGTGGCAATTCAGTTAAGGCTGGTGTATGTTTGATTTCCTCTTTCAAATTTCCCCATTTTATTTAAAGAGCTTTCAAATAGGATCAAGTATATAAATAATAATTGGCAGTTCCACTATTGGACCCATGAGAACTTTCACTTTCTGTTCATTCAGCGTTGTTCTGGCCTAGTAGCAATGATGTGATGGGCTGTAGACTTCCATGGGGATAGAGTCTAAATTCTATTTTTGGGGAAGCTGGCCAGTACAGGGATGGAACCCTGGATCTTGGTGTTATCAGAACCACGCTTTAACCAACTGAGCTAAACAGCCAGCCCAGAGCCTAAATTTCAAGTCCCTAAAACTCTTTGAGCAGCAGTTCCTCATCTGAGGCAAGAGGCATAGCCTACATGACCAATCCTCCTTTGGCGTGGCCTGGGCCACTCTGAGTATACTTAGGAGACTTAGACTTGTGGAGTCAGATTCCAGCTCTCACCACCAGATGTCACTGTTGCTCATTAACTAGAAAGAGAACTTCTAGGGACAGCAGAACCTTTAAAGTAAAAAACCAAAATCTAATTATTCTAATTAATTCACCACTTATTGAACACTTATCTGAGCCAGGCACTAATGCCAGGTGCTTTGATGAAAAAGACCATCGTGTTCTCAAACAGATAGCTGGGTAAGAGAGGCTTGGAAAAAAGCTCCAATAATATCCTAAGTTGGAATTTAACTCTCAATGGAAAATCAACATACCATTTCATTGCTTCCTCAAAGAGACCTTTTCCAACCCCAGCCCTGGGTTAGGTCCCCAGCCAGATGTTCCTGTTGCATCCTATACCTAGTACTCATCAAGCTTTGTTGTAATCACTTATTTAATGCCAGTCTTCCCTGCTGGACTATAAATTCAGAGGGCAGAGCCCATGTGTCTCCTGTGCTGCTGCATTCCTATACTTAACATAGTAATAATGGTAACAGTAACCATTGGCTGAGCTTATTAATGCATCAGGTACTATGTGAAGCCACTGATATTGTCCCCATTTTACAAAGAAAACCATGGCTACTTGGCTAGGGTTGGCAGAATCATGAACCCAGGTCTCATTCAATAAAAAATCCTATCACATCCACTTGAGCCACTTTTAAGAACTTCCATAATCTGATTCCAGCCTATCCATCCAACCTAAAATACCATTCTCTTCTTCAGGAAAGCAATCCCACTCATTTTCTCTTGAACACATAATTCTCATTACCATCTTTACACTTCACTCTTGTTCTCCTCTCCCTATCCTCTGCCTTTGTCTAGACCAGTGACTTTCAAATTAGTATTTATTTAAACAAAACCAGGTGTAATCATCTATTAGAATGACAATTTTCTGAAAATGTAGTGAAAATTGACCCAGAAAAGTCAATACCAGGACTTATATTATCATGGGCCAGCCGGTGGCTCACTTGGGAGAGTGTGGTGCATCGATAACACCAAGGCCACGAGTTTGGATCCCTATATAGGGCTGGCCGGTTAGCTCACTTGGGACAGCGTGGTGCTGACAACACCAAGTCAAGGGTTAAGATCCCCTTGCTGGTCATCTTTAAAAAAAAAAAAAAAAAAGGCATTATCAAATTTATTGGACTTGATGAAGAGATAATTAGCAGCCAAGCAAAAATCAAGTCATTTGTTTAGGGGAAAATGTCACATGACTTTGGTAACAAGTTCAATATTTCCAAAGAAAATATAAGAATTTTATATCTAGCCAAATTGCTTTTACTGTGTGTAAATGCTACAAACATATTTGAACATGAAAAGATTTAGGGGAATTATTCCATGAGTCTTTCTTGAGGAAACTCATAGTTGGGAGCCAAAGTCTTATCAGTTAAAGCTAAGCTGACAAGTCAAACAGAAGTAGAAGCATATTTAGCAGTACAAGAGTAAATTCTAAGAAAGGTAATATTATTGACTAGTATTGGGTGGTGGTGGCGAAGGAGGAGAGGAAGAGGAAATATGACTGAAAAGAAATAGAAGAGTGTTACGTGAATAACCACCAAAACAAAAATTGCCCACAAAAAGAAAATAAAACACACCATATAGTAAAATATTTTTAAAATCATCAAAACAAAGCAGAACAGTAGGGAACACACAAAAAAATGACAATTTTCTGAAACTTGTTCCCAAATTTGCTCCTCTGCAGAAAGCTTATCCTTCATGAAACAATTGTTAGGACTGCCTACAAGCATTTCTTATGTCTATTCAAACCTGAGGAAATAGTTCTTAATATCTTATATTTTTAGAGCACTTTCATGTAGAGCTACGTAATGATCTAACAGCTAAACAGGACCATAGAAGTTACCTAGTCCAAGCACTCATTTCATAGATAGGAAAAGATTGAGAGAACCCTGATTTGGAGCTTTTGTCTAACTTTATTAATTATAACTGCTGCCACTCCAGTATTAATTCCACACAGACCAACATTTCAAGTCTCTTAACACCTGTTGTCATCTACCATTTAATGTCCCTATATTTTTCTAAACAAAATGCTTCAAAAGAGTAGATTGCTGTTCCTCTTAAAGGACAATCCCATCCAATATAAACTAGAAAAAAAAAACATAATCATGAGATCAGTTCTAGAGGCAGTATAGCATAATGGAATATAGGCAGTTAAGCTAGACTGCCCAGATTCCAGTCTCAAACCCTACAACCTTCTCTAGCTATGTGACCTTGGACAAGTTACTTAAGCTGTTCATGCCTCAGTCTTCTCATCTGTGAAATGAGGATCGTAGTTCCTACCTTTTAGAGCTGTCAATAGAAAGCTTAAATGAAATTATGCAGAGCTCCTATCTCTTAGTGTTGTTAGGAAGCTTAAATGACACTATACATCAAAAGTGCTTAGAGCAGTGTGTGGAACATAGCAAATACTTGGTAATTGTTAGCCATTGTTTCTATCTGGTAGATATTCTTTAATGGTGGTTCCTCCAAAGATACCAAACATTTTATCTTTTTTCTTGGAACTTAAGTTTTGGGCTACTTTGAGGAATGGTTTAGTTTTCCAAACTGAAATAAATACAAGACATTTGATGTATTCACTTTCTTTTAATAACAATACATATACCATGTTCCATGGTCAATATACATGACCATGGAACGTAAGTTTAGGTTAGACAAGAGAATTTCACAAGTGTATTAAAGCACTCTGTAGTATATCAAAGTTTGTGTATAATGTCTCACCAACCAGCTTGCTCATAAATCATTAATCACTTCCATTATAGGTAATTTGTTTAGCTTAACATTTATGATTCTTATAGAGAAAATAAACATACTACACACATTTAAAAAGTGTTCATTTACCTTTGCATTGGCACTTAAAATACATACTTCTATTACAAGATAACATTTAAAAATTATTGTAATATAACATTAACAGCAAAAATATAATTCTGCAATTACAAGAGTTAAACTGGAACCATAATTATGTTATTCTCATGTTTACAAGTGTGATTCTGAAATAAATACTACTTCTCTGCAGCTCTGTTGTAAGCTTTCTAGATTTAGTTTAAACATTCATACACACACACTTTCAGTTGTGAGAGGCTTTACAAGTCACATTCCACGTACTTTTTTCAAAGAGTTGCTTGAGCGAACCAGTCCTAAAAACTGAAGTACTCAACCAGTCCCCAAGACAAGCAGAAAAAAGTTAAATTAATTGGGGTAAACAGGGCTCATACATAACATCCAAAGCATGTGATATTCTGTAGCAAACAGGGAGTAATTCGGGGTTGGCCTGCTGTCATCTTTATAACTACTATAATTTCATTGTAAAAGGTTTAAGAAAGTAGATATTTTAATACTATCAAGTACATTTAAGTGATCTGTTTCTTTTGTGTTAACTTGACTTTCCTTAATGACCAAGTGAGTTACTTTTTTTTTTAAAGATGACTGGTAAGCCCTTGGCTTGGTGTTGTCAGCACCACACTCTCCCAAGTGAGTGAACTGGCCATCCCTAGATAGGGATCCGAACCCGTGACCTTGGTGTTATCAGCACCACACTCTCCCAAGTGAGCCATGGGCCGGCCCAAGTTAGTTACTATTGTTATTAAGTTAATTATTATTATTAGTCACTAATAATTTGGTCATTAGGCAAATCAAGCCTGCAAGAAAGAAAGCCAATATTCAAAATACCATGTTATTGTCTGAGCCCAATCAAATAATTTATTTCCAACATAAATGTGTAACCTAAATAATGAGATGTCTAACTAAAGCAAGCTCCTCCAACAAGACCAAGACTGCATCTCCTCTTCTAAGGTTTAGGTTTTGCCCAGAATTCCCGATACATGGAATAACCCATACCTAAAGAAAAAAAATACTAGTTAAACATTTAAATGTTTTCTTCAGTTTTAAGAAAATAAAGAACAGTTCATAAAATAGCTATAAGTAGCACTCTTGCTAGCATGGAATATTTACAAGGGGAATAAGACCCTAAGAGACTTACATTCTTGTCTTCTTAAACAATTTAAATTTCGAAAACTCTACAGTTTCCCAAGTAGATCAAGGCTAGCATGACTAATTCACAATGTCACATATTTGTTTTAAAGAACAATATCTGGCAACTTAAAAGGAGTCACTCTTGCTACATAATACCAGATAAAGTCAAGGAATTACAATACCAATAAAAGCATGTAATACCTATACTTTAATACCAACCCTATTTGCATGTCTAGACTTTTCAATGAAATTATAAACTCAGTGATTAACAGGATTTTTTTTCTTTAAAACCTAACTAGAATCATAGACAGTAAAACTATCTCACTATTTGAGTTATTTTTATTAATTCAATTTTACATGAAAATGAATATAAGTGATATTTTCAAACTGCTTAAAGGTCAGCTAAAAGTATATACTTTGTTTTGTTTGTTAAGGAAATGCATTAATGGGAACCACAAATTTGAAAATTTCCTGTAG
Organism: Cynocephalus volans; assembly: GCF_027409185.1. Lineage (NCBI taxonomy): Eukaryota > Metazoa > Chordata > Mammalia > Dermoptera > Cynocephalidae > Cynocephalus > Cynocephalus volans. Next base: position 53,758,725 of record NC_084470.1, read on the forward strand.
GAACCTACCAACAGTCATTGCTCCCACAACAAAGCCTTGGGCTGCCAGACGCATGTGGATCAGATGAATGGACATTTTAGTATCTCCCCTTTTCTTCAATTTATATAATCCATATGCAACAATTGCTGCAAAGCCTGCCATTCCTGTAAAACAAATAGTCACAAACATGTTAGATGCATGAAAGGAGGGGACCAAGATGATTTTAACATCAATCAATGTACTTTCTATTATCTTTATAAGGATGTTTTATCAGACCATTAATTAGCTGAGTTTTAATTTTCTTCTGTTCTGGAACTTTACAGGCCAATATCAAAGTAAAAAGGCAAGCTCTTTTTGAGAAGGTAGAATAATGAAAGTGTACTGGCTTATGAGGTACCTAAACATACCATTAAGTTCCTGGTAGGTAGATAAATAGATTAAAGCATTAAAATAGGTAGTTGAGTAACAGATCTCTCTGTGTGCATGTTTAGTATAGGACATAATTGGCATTTCAAATAAATGGGAAAAGAATGTAAAATGTGCATCCAAAACACTGTTGGAAAATTAACCATTCATATGGAAAAAGAATAAAGTTAGATTTTATCTCATATCACACCCACAAATAAATTCCAGATAGATTAGTATCTCTATGATAAAACATCAACGTAAGGAAATATAGAAACTTAAATAATTCTGGGATCATAATATAACGTATAAAAAAATTTAAATTCAAAATACATAATAATTATAATTCAATTAGAAAAAGACCTAGTTAAAACAAACAAAAATAAGCTAATTCACAGAAGAGGAAACCTGAATGGCCAATAAACATTAAAAGACACTCAACCTCAACCAATAATCAAATAAATACAAAATTTAAAAAGATATTTTATATATATGCAACTGGCAAAAATCAAAAAGACTGATAATATCTAGTGCTATGAGAGTATAGGAAAACCAGCCTGTCAATAGCCTGTTGGTGCAAATAATTGTTTTGGTACAATTAGGTATGAGTATAAGGATATGTTAATTTTTATACACATACACACTTCTTTGCAGCAGTCTGTAAAAGCAACATAATGGGAACAACTCAAATGTCCATCAATAGGGCAAAGGTTAAATAACTAAGATTTACACCCCCCCAAAAAAAGGATGTGTGTATATGACAACCCACTAAGGTACAGAAAGAAAATTTTATATTTTTATTTCAACCTTTTAAAATGTCTTTGTGCATGATTCATAATCTACTAAATATATAAGAACAAAACTACTTATAAATGATTTAAAAATAAACATATACACACTGGCAGTGCATATTCAAATTATTTTTTACTGATGGAATGTATAACCAAAAAACTTTACGGATCACTGTTACAAAATATGGTATATCTACAAAATTAAAGATTTAATTATTAAAAATATAAAAATACTCCTATATGCACTGATATAAAAAGATAATGAAAATATATAGCTAAAGAAAAATATAATTTCACTTAAAAAAAAATTATAAATAGGACTAGCCGGTTAGCTTACTTGGGAGAGCATGGTGCTGGCAACACCAAGGTCAAGGGTTTGGATCCCCGAACCAGCCAGCTGCCAAAAAAATAAAAATAAAAAAATTACAAATAATTTATATAGTATATGAAGACAAAAACACTGACAGACTACGCACCAAACTGCTGTTGTCTTTCGAAATCAGGATCATAGGGCATGGCCCCTTTCTGTTTTATGTACTTTTGCTACTAACTTATTACTTATAAGGTCTGAAGAAAAATTCCTTCAAGAAACCTCAAAGTCTTTGAAACCCTTAGAGGACAATATAAGAGGATGCTCATTGGTTTAATTTGTAATAATAAAAAATTAGAAACCACATAAATTTATACCAATAGAGGATTATATAATAATGTTACATATAATATATAGCATATATAATAGCTGTGTGTATAATGTAAATAAATAATTGTGTATCTATAGAATGGAATAAGATAATTAAAAGTCAGGTTTTGAATAATAATGTGGGTGAAACACAAGATAAAAATTACATATATGCACCTTAGTATGATCCTGAATTTGTAAAAATAAAAAAGGGAAAAACAACTGGAAGAAATAAATACATCGAAATGCTAACAACAGTTATATCTAAGTGGTGAGATTAAAGGTAATTTTTATATTATTTATACAATTAATCTAAGGTCAGTCACAAGGATACTACATGCCCATGGCTCAGTGGGTTTCCCTGGATGGAGTACTTTGCATGTGTTACCAAACACCACTGCTGGAAGAATTAAGTGTGCCCCCATGTGATTCCACTGGAAGGGGACACCTGGAAGCTTTTTTCTGCTTTCTCCCTGGACTTTGTCCCATATTGCCTTTGCAGATTTTAACCTATATCCTTTTCCTATAATAAACCATAACTATGACTACAATAGCTTTTTTTAGTCTTATGAATCTTGGGAAATCATCCAGCCTGAGGTGGTTTTGGGGTCCCTCAACACATTATTCAGTGAAATAAGTCAATAAAACAAGAAATCTATACATATGCAGAAGAAATTTTGTGATGAGATTTGTATCATGCCAATCTCGCATATTTCAACAACATAAGAAAAAAAATATTTGAAAATACAGCTGATCCTTGAATAACTCAGGTGTTAGGGGCACTCATTCCCTCCGAGTTGAAAATAAGCCTTTAACCTTTCATTCCTAGCCTACTGTTGACTGGAAACCTTACCAATAACATAAGAGTCGACTAATGTATTTTGTATGTTTGTATAAGTCCATTTCTGTTGCTTATAACAAAATACCTGGAACTGAGTAATTTATATGAACAGGAAATTTACTGCTTACAGTTTCAGAAGCTGGGTAGTCCAAAGTCCAGGGAACACAGCTGGCGAAGGCCTTGGTGGTGACAACAGTGACTCATGGGTCTCACATGGCAGAAAATGGCAGAACACAGAAAGACTAACATCTCGTGTGCTCTTCTTTTAAAGCCCTCAGAATCATGCCCCTGACCACCATTTTTAACCCATTCACTAAGGCATGGTCTTACAATCTAATCACCTTTTCAAGGCCCCACCTTTCAATTACCATAACAGGATTTCCCACCCTCTTCACAGTGTCACGGTGCGGACTAAGTTGGGGGGACATTCAACCCAAGGCAATGTCATATGTATTACATACTGTAGTCTTACAATAAAGCTAGAGAAAAGAAATTTTTATTAAGAACATCAGAAGGAAAATACATTTAAAATGAAATGAAATACACTGAGAAAAATCTTCATATAAGTGGAACCACATAGTTCATTCAAACCTGTGTTATCAAACTGTAAATTCTTTCAGGATATACTCAGTGAACACGTTTATCATGCTTTTGTCGTATTCAAGCTTATAATAGATTATTAGAACATCAAAGTCAAACTTACCAATGGGGACAAATGGTGTTTCTTTAGCTTTTCGGATAAATTTGGATCCCTGATCTTCATCATATGAAGAAAGGGAAACATCTGTGTCGGTTGACATAGTAATTGCTTGAAGAATCTTCCTGAAAGAGAATTTCTATCAGATTCTGTAATAAAAAGCATGTAGAACATTATAAAATACCTGGATATACTTAAAATATTCCTAGTTTCCACAAAAAAACCTGGTATATGTTATACATAAACTTTAAAAATATTTTTAGAAATTGACTGTACTTTTAATCTATAGCCACCTTTAGGGAGAGTTGTATATATTTATTCCCCTTATTGTTTTGCTGTTTCTCCCATACAACCAATTATTTTTTAGTACCATACTGTTAAAAACAGTGACATTTTTTAAAAAATTGAAATTACTTTTATCAATTAAAATAGCAGCTACTAATTTTTTTGGCTATCTTCATCCTTACCCAATTTCAACTTGACAACTCTAAGTTACTCAAACCAAACTGATAACTGCTATTGCCTTTTCCATATCATCTTGCAAATCCTAAGCACTTTTAGGTGTGGTTAAGTGGAATCTTTATTGCTTTCAACTGCTGATTTATTTACTCCATTGTGCTACTTGGCTTCAATTCTTACTTCTGAATAGTTTCCAATCTAGTACACTGATCTCTATTATCAACGGTGATTGTCTTTGAGGAAAGATTAGTTATTCTGACAGCCAAAATTTCTACCTACCTCATTATTTATTCCTTTTAAGGACAAAGCTTTTATTTTATTTATTTATTTATTTATTTATATATTTTTTTGTGACTGGTAAGGGGATTGTAACCCTTGGCTTGGTGTCGTCCACACCAAGTGCACCGGCCATCCCTATATAGGATCCGAACCCGGGGCCTCGGCGCTCCAGTGCCGCACTCTCCCGAGTGAGCCACGGGGTCGGCCCCAAAGCTTTTATTTTTAAAAAATGTTGCTAGAAATGACTCCTTTTAAACATAATTTATGTTCAATTGAACATAATATAGCCTTTCAGTTTTCTTATGACCTGCGTTATCTTTTTTAATAACACTGCAGCACAAAATTCAACTACCATCGGGGCCTTCTTAATGGATAAATATCTTCTAAGCTTCAGATCTGCCTTCCTTAAAATACCTTATATTCCCCAGGCTTTCCCTTTACAATTCTCTACTTTCTTTTTATAATATTATTCCTTTAGATGGTACCCAAAAAGGCAAAATACTGACCTGATAGTTATATGAATATGGGGATGAAAAAAAATATTCATTCCCCTCATCACAAGGAGCAAAGGCTCATTTCTCCCTTTTCAGTCATCTTCTCTCACACAGGAAGTTAATAACCATTTCATCACAATGAGGCAATAAACAAATTGAATTTCACCTTAGTCACAATAACTATGTATAGTTTCTTCTTCACTGAACTATTCTGAACTGCCTGTAAACTTTATCCATGGATAAAATAAGGGAGTCAAACATAGTATTTAATTGTACAATACTCTGATTAGTGTCAGTGACAATAAACTCAAAAGTCAACTGCCCACCTCAGAACCCATATAAAAATCTTACCTTCATTTCTGGGTTATGTGCATCATAACTCCTTCATCAGATCCCTTCCATAAGAGTAGCTCTCATTTAACAGTGCACTATTCAAGGGGGTTAGTGGCAGTTAAGGCCCTCAAAGAAAATGCAGCTCTAGAGGTGGGGGGTGGCATGCTTAGTTTGAAAAATGAATTCATCCCTCCAAGCTACCCCCACCAAAAGAGTCAATACTATCATCTGACAGAAAATCTTAGTTACACAGGAGAAAATTCAGATTAGAACTAGACCTTCTCTTCTTTTTTTGTACTCCATTACTTCCAAATTGAATACACTCCTACTTACTAAGCATATATACAAGGTTCAATAAACTCAAGGTCAGGATGCTCGCTATATATTTGAAAAGACAAAACATAAACACTGAAATAATTAATGGTTCAAAAACTTAGTTTTTTTTTTTTTTTAAAGAGAGATGACAGAGTGTCATTAATTTCCACAGCACAATATAGAGACAATGAAGACTGAATTTACAGGGAGTGAAGTATTGTAGCAAAAGGAGGTTTGGGAGGTTTCACAGAGAAAGACTTGAGATTGGCTTTGAAGAAACTGTATAATTGGACTACAGGGATTAAACATTGTATTTATTTTAGGCTGGTATGTTTATCAGTTGTCTTCATACCTAAACATAGACTTTTCAAAGATATAACTGCATTTATCACAAATCCTCCTTCCACCTCTCTTCCCAACCCCATTCTAACCACACTTAAATTTCTTTTAGATGTTCTCCATACCTGAGCCTTTGCACAAGCTTATTCCTCTGCCCAGAACAATTTTCCTCCCTTTCCCCACTTTACATCCCCTTCATATACTCTTTCCTAGATGACCCCTCCCACTTTTTCAGGTTCTATCTTAATTGACCTCCTCTGGGAAGTCTTCTTTGACTCTCTAAGTTTTTGATAAGAGTTTTGGTTATGTAGTCCCATAGGACTCCGTACTTTCTCTATAATAACCCCTATAGGGACTGGCCAGTTAGTTCAGTTGGTTGGAGCATGGTCACTAGTTTGGATCCCCATACTGGCTAGCTGCCAAAAAACACAAACAAAACAAAACAAGACCCCTTATAACAACTTGTTTAATTTTCTATTTCTTTTGCTAGAATCCTGAAGTCAGAAGCCTGTATCTGCCCTGCTTGTATTTATCTCCAGTGCCTGGTGCAATGCCCTGTAATAAGTATACCACAAAATGTTTGTTGAATAAAAAGTTACATTTCTCAACAATTAAAATTATTCTCAGGTAATTTATTTAGGAATATTTAGTGGAAAAAAATTATAACGTTTAGAGTTTAATCAGTCAGTAAGGTAAATTCCAAACTACATGTACCTAAGTGCTAATTTCTTTTATAATTCTTATATTGTATCTATGAGAGAAGAAAAAATAACCTGAGTAGGTCAACAGCATGCTGTTGGTACTGTTGTAAACAAACAAATTAAGGGCAAGATTCTTGCCAAGAGAATTAATGTGGGTATCGTGCATATTAAGAGATGAGATAGCATCCTGAAACGTGTGAAGGAAAATAATCAGTAAAAGCAAGTCAAAGAGAAAGGAACCTGAGTTCAACTGAAGTGCCAGCCTGCTCCACCGAGAGAAGCACACATGAGAACCAATGGCAAGGAGCCTGAGCTCCTGGAACCTATTCTCTATGAATTTATGCCATAATGGGTGTTTTTCTTGAGAAGTGTGGTGTCCCTTCCCCCAAAGAAATAGTAAAAGCGAAAAGTAAAAATAAATAAAAGCAAGAAAGTTAGTAGTTTTTCCTCTAATTATCTCACATCTGGATGACTATAATTGTCCAACAGATAAATGGAGCAAGAGTTTTTTCCTCTCCTTTCTGGAGGGGGATGGGTGTCTCTCTCCTCTTTATAGAAGAAAATCTATCATTCTCCATTCCTCACCTATGAAGCAAACTCCGAAGCTTGTATGGGTAGGATATTTGACCTGGTTTTCAGAAAGTAGCCCCTAGGGTAAGAATTGGGTGCAGGGAACCATGTGGTTATTATTTGCTTTAAATGACTAATGATAATCTGTCTCTGATCCAGAGCACCTTGTGTGCACATTTCAGATAAAATTAATAAAGATGAATATTTAAAATCCTACACATATCACAGTTATTTGTAACTCTATAGTTCAAATTATATCTTTATATCATCTTTTTTTTTTTTTTTTTTTTTGGTCTTTTTCGTGACCGGCACTCAGCCAGTAAGTGCACTGGCCATTCCTATATAGGATCCGAACCCGCGGCGGGAGCGTCGCAGCGCTCCCAGCACCGCACTCTCCCGAGTGCGCCACGGGCTCGGCCCTTTATATCATCTTTTAAAATTCTAATGTAGTATAAACCTAAAACAATCTATGAACATAAAATTTTGATAACTGTCTTCTAGTTACCACCGAGAAGTTTCCTAAGTATTCTTGATTTACAGCCACCTGAATTGAAAATGGTTAACTTCTTAAGTATCATGGTCAATAACCTCAAATCATATAATTTGAGAGTGACAAACACATCAGATGACTAATCCATGCCAATAATCTTATTTTACAGTTGAGGAAAGGGTTCAACATCAGGAACATACATCTCCTCCAGGGTAGGATTAGAACCCAGCTCTTCTGATACACAGTTCATGGTTATTTTGATTGACAGTATACTCCCAAATCATCATTTTTATGATGCCAGTACAAATTTAATCTAAAAATATAAAAATCCATTCCTCAACAGAAGCCTACATTGCTCTTTGAATTGTAAAAAACATGTAAGTCATGCCTGAAGTTAACTGGAATCTTCTTCCCCAGTGACTTAACTCATCTAACAATCCCAACTGTGATTTGAAAAGATTTTTTTTCACTAGCACCACTATTAGATTTTTTAAAAATTATTGTTTTGTCAACCACCCAGTGTTTGACCCAGATATCTGTCAGAAAGTTGAACAGATGCAAAAATAACCTGATATTCAAAGTCAGTTTGGAATACACGAATTATTCTGTAAGCTTAGTAAGATACTACTGAAGACCTTTCCAAATGCATGGGAATCTAGAAGAAATATAAAGGAAAATGAGCTGCCCGGCATCTGGTAATGTAATAGAGTGAAGGATCTTCAGGGCCTGTCATTTTAGGCACTACTATCTAAAACAACAATGGTTTCAAACTTTTGATTTTGCATCAGTCCCTTCAGTTTGTTTTTCGGCGGCTGGTGGTAAGGGGATCCCAGCCCCTGACCTGGATGTTATCAGCATCATGCTGTAACCAAGTGAACTAACCGGACAGCCCCACTTCTTCAGCCTGCTTAAAGTGGCTGCCAAGGCCCCCACCTAGGGATTCTGATTGAGTTAGGCTGGGCCAGGGCCCAAGGAATCTGTATTTTAGGAAACCCCTTCAGGTGATTCTGGTGCACAAAGAACTAAGAGAACCCCTCGTATACAGGATTCTAAATATGTGTGTCATGCTGGAGCATGGTACCACTTCGACCTGTCAGAATTTTTCATCCAAACCGGTCATACTCGAAAGTGCCTGGGTACTTCCGGAAGCACAGATTCCTTTGGTGGAGCTTACCCCGAAGAGGGAAATTACCTGCTTCCCACACCGGGAATAAAAATGAGAAAGGCGTGTAACAATGCTGAATCATTTAGGGTGCTCCCAACTTTGAACTCATGCTATGCCTTGTAATCTCTAACCGGCAGATTTACTTGTCAGGAAGAAATTCTAATTGCATCATAGATGCTTTATACGAGGCCTGAGAGGTAGGGTAGGGTGGCAAAGGGTGAGAGGAACAACCAGGTCGGGCAGAAGAGAGGACCAGCGCTGGAAGGACCTCTGGTTTTATGCTCTCCCCTCAAGCTCTCAACCTTCTCTCTCTCTCCCTGTGACCTTGTCAGGACTCCACGGCCGGGGCGCTCGCTCTTCCTAGTTCTCTTCACCCACCGCTCAGCCCCCGCTCTCAAGAAGGCGCCAACTCTGGGTACGTTCCCGGCCACCGCGCTTCGAAGTCGGCCCCAGCACACCCCCTTCCCCAGTGTCTTATTACTGCCCTATAATTCCCTTCTCGGCAACGACTCGCTCCACAAACTTCTGCTTCCTCTCCTCGCTGGCTCCGCATCCCCTCGCCAGACAGGACGGCAGGCCTAGTCTTTCGGCCCCTAACCTCTCCCGGTCCTCGAGGTCGGGCCTGGGCCTCGCCAACTACACCTCGTCCCCTTCATCGCCTCCCAAGCCCGCGACCCCCAACCCTTCCAAGGTCCCTTCGTCCCGGCCAGGTGGTACCCCACTTCTTCCCGCCCCACAGTCGGGTGCTCCCGGCTCCCATTATCCCCATCAGTCTTTCCTTACCGAGACAAACAAAACCCTCACGACCCAAGCGGCTTGTACGTCCGGCACGAACACCGCGTCCGTTCGGCTTCTCTCCGTCCCGCCCACAGCCTGACCCAGCCAATCAGAAGCCAGCAGCCAGCAAGCGGTGATTGGCGTCGGCCCGGTGTGCGTGCGTGTGAGCGGTGGGTGGGGCGGCCCGGAGAGGGCCCCGGATTGGTCCGGGCGAAGTGCGCGGGAGGGTGGGGCTCCGCGTCCCCGGCTCTCGCGTAGGGGTCGCACAGACGGGAGAGCTCGGCGGGTGGAATTTGCGCTGGGACACTTAAAGGCCCTTGGCCACTGTTCCCGGGTCATCACAGATTTCTGTCGGCCTTCCCCTGGGGTAGCGGGGGCGAGCGCAGTGAATGCCGCGTCCGAGGCGCTGGCCGCCTGCGGGACGCCGCGCAGGCCGGGCTGTGCTGGGGGAAAGGGCTTTCGATAGCGGCTGGTCCTCGCGAGGCTGCGGGGGGGGGGGGGGGGGGGTGGAAGCACGAGCCGTCCTCAGGGGCGTCACGGCAGTGGGGCAGCTAAGCACCCAACCCGTTCCGCTCCCCTGGCGGTGGTCAGACGTGAACGTGCGCTGTTGGGTCTCCTGAGGGACCCTTCCTGGAGTTTACATTGCGGTGGGGAGCAGCCATTAATTGCAAGCAGGGAGTCACGAGGGCTGCGACCTCCGGAGCCGGGGAGGTTTCTCCGAGGAAGGAAGTGTTAGAGACCCCGCGTGACAGCGAGCTCCGGGGGAAAGGACTCCTAAGTTGTTCGTAAACTACCATGGGGGTGAGGCGGGTGTGTGTGTGTGTGTGATTAAATTAGTCTCAGTATAACCGCAAAACAAGGCAGACTGTCAAGTGCTGTATCGTACAGGTAGTAACTAAACGTCATGGGGTCAGGATTTTGAAAGTCATGTGTCTCAATTGAGTTAAGCTACTCATAGGAAACATTTTATGTTGTTTATGATTTAGGGGGAAAAAAGATCCTTCATACCTTGCTTATGTGGTAACTTTCAGCTCCTTAAAGGCACGTATTTCGTCTTCTTGATCTTGATATCTCCTTGAACACTGTTTTTGTGCTAAGTGGGAGATCAATAATGGTGAATGAAGAAAGACATAGCTGCTACAAAAGCTGGAGAGCTTAAAAGATAAGTAAAGATAATCAGGGATTCTTTTGGGATAATTAAAATAGTAAGAGAGACTAGCTGACTCCATTATGAAGGTAAAGCAGAAGTCATTAAGTCCCTTGATTCTGGAAATACAAAAGTTAACAGCAGCAACGACCAAAACATATTCATTCTTGAAGGGAATTTACACGCATCAAAATAATGTTTGCTAACTTGCTAATTTCCAGAGAATGAGATTTGGGGCCTGGCACACCTGAGTGCAGGTCCCTGGTTGGCAGAACATTACCCATGACCTTGGGTTCAACTTCTCAAAACGTCACTTTTTTCACTTGTAAAATGGGGTAACTGTAATGATGGTTAATGAAGAAGTACATGTAGAGTGTTAGTCCAGTGCCTGGTATGAAAAGTGTTGGCTGTTACTTTCAAAATACCTGTGCCATGCATCGTGTGAAAAGAGGCAAACCTTGCCCTTAAGAAGCTTATGTAGTAAGTATATACACCTCTTAAATCAATTACTATTGGACATGAGTCATATTAAAGGTCACATGGTTGGTAAGTAGCAGAAATCCAGGACTGTAATCTAGGAATTTTAATTCTACTACATAATTAGAGGGCAACCCTTAGCAGCAGATAATTTTTAGGACATTATACATTTTACACAAACTCATTACTCTTAATATTAAAACGTATATACAGGAAGGGTTTGGATAAATTCTGGCGGATTCACATAGGTAATTTAAGGAAAGTTAGGTATGCACTTCCTCTACAGCTACAACTGCATGGAAGATGCACACTTATCCTCCAGAATCTTTCTTGAGGCTATTGTTAGACACTGGTTGGCAGAATTGTCATTGGTCTGATCCAGTTTGAAATGACTGTTGAATTTTGAAGGAGGCTTATCTTTTGACAAAAGTGTAACAGCCCTATTAGTTTGAATTAAGGAACGTTAATAATTACAGGAGGCCATTCTTTTGGACTAAGCTCCTGCACTAGGCCCCAGCAGGCCAGACTAAAAATCAAAATGGGCTGGCCAGTTACTCCGTTAGAGAGCAGCTTTATAAAACAAAGATCACAGGTTAGGATTCCCATACCAGACAGCCACCAAAAAAACAAATGGAGTCACCCCTGCTGAAGTTCCAAGTCACCAAACTAAGCTGTTGTCTGGCTTTCTTGAGGAAATCAAGTAATTAGGTATCTACTGACATTTCTCAATTCCAAAACGATGCATCATTAGAAGATATATACAAATAAGACAGTTTAAATCTTTAATAGGCATGATAATGAGGTTCCCTCTGCTTTAACCCTTAAAGAAAAGAAGTAACTTGAAGTTACCTGAACTTTGAAAAATAAGTTCTTTATTCTTTGCTTCTGCTTTTTCCAGGCCTTCTTTGTCTATAAAGCCAACCTCTTGCTCAGCTCACTGGGACACATATTCTATTTTAAGGAATGAAGTGTTGCCCAATTGTAGAATCGCAAATAACTAAAGAGATTTTTAAACTAAATTCATTGTAATTTTGTCCTTTAACGGAGAAAGTAGCAGGAAAAAATAAGTTAAAAGAAATTAGGTAACAGTACTGACATTTCTCAATTCCAAAATGGTGCATCAGAAAATACATATGTTTATTGGGATTGGTTGCAGAATTGATATTGCTTTCAGTCTACTGTATGTAATTGAAGTGGTGAATTAGGAATCAAACCTGAAACAAATCAACTTTTTGTTGAAATTGTTTAAAAAGACTGGATGAGTCCATAAACCAGTTTCATTTCCCTATTCTTCTGAAACAAGGCACAGGTACATCACCCTTTCTTTCAGGGTGGTATAGTGCATAACGGTCCTTGTCTGGCTAGGAGTATTGTAATGAAACTGCATTTGGTGTAGCAGGCCCTTAATGAAATTAATGGGATGGACACAATTTCTTTCCCAGGTAGTCACACCTTCAAAGAATTGCTTTATGAGAGAGAGACAAAGTACAAGTGTGTAGGAAGGTTTAAAACAATGCATTCTAATTCTTTTTTAAAAAGATTTAGATTTAGTGTTAGATTTTAAAGGAGACTTAAAGCTCATCTAGTCCACTTCTTTTATTTTTATGAGAATACAGATTTTTAGAATTTAAATGGATGTTTTAGATGACACACTTACAGGCAGAATGTGAATAACTGAGCCTTCCTGAGAACCAGCCTGGTGCTTTGCTTGCTTACCTCTCCAGGTCATGGGATCAGACTTCTTAGCATTGTGATGCAGTTTGAGACTAGAAACCGTTAATGAAAGTGATCAGGCAATTTTCAGCCTTCTTTTGGTTCTAATCCTAGATGTGATAAAGTGATTGATTTAAACAGTTATGTAATGTAAACAGTGCTGTTAATGTCGTTGGATTTTATTGAAATAAAGCTCTGTAATTTATCTTACTTAGCATTAGGGCTATTGGGACTGTTGAATAAAAATTATAGGAGACAATTGTTTTGGACCAAGTTCCTGTACTAGGTCCCAAGAGGCCAGACTAAAAACCAAAATGGAGTCACTCCTGCTAAGTTTCACATCATTAAGTTGTGGTCTGATCTTCCGAGAAGTCAGAAGAAAGATAACAGACCAGTTTAAATCATCAATAGGTATGATAATGAAGTTCCCTCTGCTTTAATCCTTACACAAAGGAGATAGCCTGAAGTAACCAGATGTTATTTTTCTATCTTCCTGTCCCTGCCTTGCAAAGAAAGTAACTTTAAAATGACCAATCTGCTTTTGTTCTTTGTTTCTGCTTTCTTTAGTCTTTTTCTGTCTGTAAAACCAGTCTCTGCTTTATGGAAGAACATGTCGCTGATTCTAGAATCTCAATAAAGCTAATAGAGATCTTCAGCTAAATTTGTTGTAATTTTGTTCTTTGACAGGACAAAATGTGAACCAGAAGAGCAAGATAATTTGCAAATAAGAATTTGTCCCAAGAGCCATAGCATGGAATTGTTTTTGGTTTTGTTTTGATCTGTTTTTAAATAAGTCTGTTATGGTGGATAATGTTAGCTTAAACTCTTGGTTCAGTTTGCCCCACATCATCTATTCTATAAATACAAATTAAAGAATTTATAACTCTAATACAATATGCCTTTATTCTTTTCTGCACCATTTAAATACTTCATTGTTTCAGAGTATAAAGATTCACAACTGCTATATTTGTTAGGATATTTGTTAGGAAGTTGTATTTTGTTTTTTAAGCTCTGACAGGAAATAGAAGATGGAATTTGTTCCGTAGAGACATTTTAAGTTTTCACATCATTAATGACCTCTGACTCATTCTAGGAAACTTGAATTCTTCTTGCAAATTAGAGCAATTTTCCACTTTACCCAAGCTTATTGTGTCAATGAAAGTTAAGGCTATCGAGGCAGAAATAATTTTGTAAAGTTTATTGGGAGCTAAATGTGAGGATTGGGCTGGCCAGTTAGTTCAATTGGTCAAGGGTTTGGATTCTTGAACCAGCCAGCTGTGAAAAACAAACAAAACAAATGTGTGGGTTGACCCTGGAAACACCATCCAAAGAGTCAAAGAAGAGCTCCAAAGTCTATTACAAATAAGAAAGCCTTTATCAACAGAAAAGACTGAAGAGTTAGCTCACTTGGGAGACCGTGGTGCTGGTAATACCAAGATCAAGGGTTTGCATCCCCTTACTGGTCAGCTGTCAAAAAAAATACCCCCCCCCCCCAAAACGAAAAAGTAGAAGCAAAGAACAAAAAGTAGATTGGTCATTTCAAAGTTACTTTCCTTGGAAGGGGACTGGCCCCCCCTCCCACAACCAGGCACACTGTGCCAGCGCCTCAGGACCCACCTGGGGACCAGAGGCATAGAGAATGGGACCAGACACACCCCACAACTAGGCACACCACCCGCGCCAAGGAGCATGCCAAAAACATCACCTCCATGTGGGTGGCCCACCATAGCCACCACAATAACCATGGCTGCCGCAAAAGCGGCTAGATGTCACAACCACCACGCAGATAGTCCACCAACCACTGGAGTGCATTGACACAAGGAAGTCACCAGCAGAGATAAAGAAGAGGATGTCGCTCTCCACAAAGCCCATTTCAGAGTGTCAGAAGGAGCATCTGCTCTATGATAATATCGGGGGACCTGATCACACCCCTCAGCATTGGACAGATCATCTAGGCAACAAATCAACAGAGTAACCGTTATTCTTTCAGAAGGAGAGAAGAAATCTAGGGTAATTGGGGGGGGAGGGAAAGGGGATGGGGAGAGATTGGACAAGGGGCATAAAGAATAATTATGATTTGTAACAATATATGTGCTAGTAATATTGTGTTATAGACATCGGGAGAAAATCACTGTTGGAGACTGATATAGAAAAAGAGAAAAAGATTTTTATTTTCATCCGCCGGGCCGCACCAACCAATTCAGGGTGCGGCAGGGGGTCGCCTTTGTTCTCGGTTTTTAAAGCTGCAAGCGTGGCAACTCTGTCCCGACACCCCCCCACACACACAGTGGGAGTTAGTAGCCAATGCAAGCAAGCTAACAGCACATAAGCTAATTTTGCAGTTAGCGGAGCTCCTCCCATCCCATCCCCACTTTCCCGCCTAACTTACACAATGGAGGGGCTGTCTTAAGTGGTGATGGTCCTGCCCTGGGAAAGAGGGCATTACTAAAATTGATTTGATCAACATATCTCAATGTTGAACCCCCAAAATATGTATGATCAATTTTGATTCAATAAATTAAAATAAAAAAAAGAAAAACAGCAAAAGCAAAGTTACTTGTAATGTGGGGACAGGGAGACAGAACAATAGGAAAATAATTAATATCAGGTCACTTGAGGCTACTCTTTTGTGTCCATACTAAAGCAGAGGGAACTTCATTATCATACCTATTGAAGATATAAACTGGCCTGTTGGGGAAATTGGCTATAATCCCTTTCTTCTAGGAAGGTCAGACAACAATCTATGTGCATGGAATTTAGCAGGGTGATTCCATTTTGGTTTTTAGTTAGGTCTGTTGGGGCCTAATGCAGGAATTTAGTCCAAAACAATGGCCTCTGATTTTATTTAACAATTGTAATAACCAGGGACAACTTCTGTTTGTGCCGAATTAATTGATGTTTCATTGCCTATTTGTGTGAGAAGTTCCCTCATTCTGATTAGTAAGTAGAAACCAAAATCTTGGTGAATGATGATGATAAATAACTGAAACAGATGATTCAGAAGACTTTTTTTAAAATAGAGATTATTTTGCTACACTTCATTACATTTCATGTTACTAGAAAACAACAGTGACAAACTATCACATCTTTCATGATGCAGATATTATAATTGGTTACAAATATGCAGTATGTATTTTTCCATTCTTACTGTGTGTCAGTTTGAAGTATAATTGATTCAGAAGACTTAAAAAAATCATTTGGGTTCTGAAGTATTAAATCAGCCCACCTGTAGTTTATGGAAAGAAAGGCAGCACAAAAAAGTGTTTGCCAGCTTTTCTGTTTTCCCTCTGCAGAGAGCCTCTGTGACTCCTTATGCTCTAAATAGCTGTCTACACGTGATCATACTATGAGGGAAATAGGCTTCTAAATTCAGATGTCTATTTAGGCTGAAGCCCAACTGAAAGCTGTATTACCATGTTCTTGACATCCTTCTTAAAAAATACTGTGTGATCTTTGTGGAACTTTGTTTAAAACAAAGGTTAAACCTGAAAGAAAGTGAGCCAAGATGCCCAGTCCTGTTCAAGCTTTATTAAAGGAAAAGAATCTGCCGGGCTGTGCCCGAAATGGGGGGCAGCCCAGAGCTGCCTTCAAAATGGAGGACAGCACCAGGTGTGGGGGTGGTAGAGCTTATATAGTGTGCCAAGGGCTGGCTGATACCATCAAGGAGGGGCATTATGCTAATGTGGAAATGATGTGACCAGGGTGGAGAACTGCAACCTTGCAGAGGCAAAAGAGTTTCTGTTTAAGTCAGGAAGCTTCTTATAAAGGGAAGGGGGGAGGGGTTTAGTACTGGAGTGGAAGACAAGGCTTGCAGCTGTTTTGTGCTTATTATAATAATGGCGCTGATCACATCCAAAATCCATCAAAATCTTTCGAGGAAATTGGTAATAACTGTAGGTATTTTTAAACCAGAGTTTGGAATCACTATCAGCAGTTATTGAACATGTATATTGTGCCAGGTACCTGTACTGGACTCAGAAGTTAAGGACTCAGTCCTTGCCCTGAAGTAATTTATAATTTGGCGGCTGGCTGGTTAACTGACTTGGTTAGAACATGGCGTTGGTAACACCAAGGTGAAGGGTTCAGATCCCTTACTGGCCACCCACCAGAAAAATACATACATAAATAAAAATTTATAATCCAAGTAGGTAGAAGGAACAGATATATAGAAATGACAGTCTATAAGTGCTTTGAATGGAATGTCAGAAAGATACCACAGTGAGTGGAGTGGCTTCAAAGAAGGTCCTTTGGGACTGGGGCTTGCGTTGGCCTTGAAAGGTAACTAGAATGTAGATAAATTGGGAGGATGTTTCAGAAAGAGCAAGCAGCCGATAGAAGAATAGAGGTAGACTATGGGATTGTAGCTCTATCAAGGAGGACAGTGTGGAAAGGCAAAAATTTGTTATTAAAGCAAAGTTAGAGAGAATAATGGAAAGTAGGCTTGGGTCACAGTGGGAGCACCTTAAATGCTAATCAAAGATCTTGGCCAAAAAGAAAAGAACTTGGGTGATATTTTATTACATGACCCTGGAAGGTTTGGGAGGAGTATGCTGACAAGAGCAAAGTGCATTTGAGGTTCTTGGTAGTGCAGTAAAATGGGTTGGAAAGGGAAAGGGAATGTCAGCCTTACTCAGCCAGAAAATTAAAAGCTCTTCATTATGACATTCATTATACTGTGTGTATTAAGACCAGTTTCCCATTGGTCTTAAGAATATGGAGGTTGTTACATGTAGTAGTGTCATCTCTTTACTGCCTGACAAGGACTGCTGCTTTGAAGCAGCAGTAGTTCTTACAGACCAGATCCCAGGGAGACTGCATAGGGGCCAGGCCATCATGAGATTCCATGTCAGAGGACTGCCCTGACAGGCTACTTTTGTTATGTTCCAACTTAGTACCTTTTATACTTTGCAGAGTTATGGAACAGTACTTAAACTGTTTGTTTTAAACAAAAACAAACTTCCCAGGCATGTTGATTACATGTTTCAAAACTTTATTTAAAACTTGCCTGAAAAGTAGGTGCTTTTTTTTTTTTTTTTTTTTTTTTTTTTTGTCGTTTTTTTGTGACCGGCACTCAGCCAGTGAGCGCACCGGTCAGTCCTATATAGGATCCGAACCCGCGGCGGGAGCGTTGCCGCGCTCCCAGCGCAGCACTCTACCAAGTGCGCCACGGGCTCGGCCCAAAAGTAGGTGCTTTTAAGCAAACAAAAGATTCTCTCTTGGGAAAAAGTAATTGGAACCTTCCCTGGTCTGCTCATTCAAGTCTATCAAGTGTTTTATAAGAAACAGTAATATTTTTCCAGAAGGACCAGCTGATATCATATCAGACCACCACATTCTGCTCAGGTTTAAGAAAAGTTTTCTTTCTCACAATTTATGCATTCCAGACCATTAAGTCTGAAGGTACCTAGTCCATCTCTCTGTCCTTTAGGAAGAATAGTTCTAAAATGAAATCTCAAAACTCTCCAGAGGGGAAGAGACACAGCCACCATTTACATTTTGTGTGAGAGGAGGTATAATAGTGTTTAAGACCACAGGCTTACTAGCTATGTGCTATTGAATAAGCTATTTAATCATTCTGTGCCTCAGTTTCTTCATTTATACAATAGGACCTACCTAACATGGCTCATGGGAATGTTAAATGATATATAAAACCCCTACATTGCTTGGCATGTAGTAAGTGCTGTATGTATTAATCATCGTATTTCTGGATTTTTGTACATCCCTATAATAGGTCCTGCTTAGTTAACTTATAAACACAATTGGTATTTTCATTTGAAACGGAGAGTGTGTGCATGTGTGCTTTGTATTTTTAAATGTTTTTTGGTTACTGAGGATTTGCATAAAAATTATAAATATAAGATGCTCAACACCAGTATGGTATACTTCAGCAGAGAAGAAGCAAAGATCTAGAAGGCACCTTTAATCTCATTAGTTCACATAGTCTCTTACTTTTATGTTACTGGTTTTAGTCAACCATGTAAAATATTTTTTCCCATTAGTAACCAATGTTGCAGTAGGATTTGTGTATTTGTGTAATGATTTTTTTTGTAGCAAACAAAAACATTAAACTATAAAATTTTAGTCTCAAATTGATTTTTCCACTGATGCACTTAGTATTATTTGCTATTCTTAGTATTACTATTGTTAGTACAAATAGTTATTTGTTATTGCAGTATACTTAACACATACCAATGAGAAAAAATGCGGTGGAGTGGAAAGAAGACTGGCCTGGGTCCAGTATTTCAACCATGCATGAAGTCAAAAGACATGGATTTGTCTTTTTGGTTTTTTTCAAATATTCAGGGAACTTTATTTTTAAAGTTAAATCAAATAAGACACACCTTTCATTTACCCAAACATGCATAATCTAACCTGAATATAAAATACACTCAATTGGTAAATTACACATGAAATACAAGGGAATATAATTTTACATATGTAAAATGATTGATCGCTGTAGCAGCTTAACAGTCAAATTAGTCAAAACATTATACATTAAAAGAAAAGACCCCAAAACATAGCCAATTACCTATAGTAAACCAAGGGAAATTCTGATATGGAATGGTTTATCAAAGCAAAGAATAAGGCACCTGCTATGAATTTAGAGCAATAATTTCCATTTTTAAAGTTACAATAAAATAGAATTAGTTAACCAAGACACTTGTTTCAAAGAGGGAAAGAAGTGCAGGAATTGATTTAATGGTTGAGAAAGGCAGGTAACAATTCAGTTAAAAGCCTGCTAGATCAAGGTCAGCTGATTCCTTTCCTATTGTAGAGTAGTTATGTTCCTAAACATCCTTAACCATGCCTCTTCCTTACTGTCCTACGTATTCAAGGATATCAGAAGCTCTCTATGAGGTTCACACTGTGTATAGACTAGGTAGCAGATTTCTCTTAAAACACCTTATTTTAAAAGAGATATCCTGAAGCAATTAACAAAGCAAACATAAGAGCTTTCTTTCCAATTCTTTATACATAGACACTGCTCAGACTTTTTTCACCAAGTTATGGCTAAATATACATACAACCAATACTTGAAGTTTTCAACAGTACTAGAAAACCCAAAACCTACCTTGTCACTCTCACCCTTTCAGTAAAAAGAAAATTTGATCAATCATAGCCTATAAAGTCATACAACAAAGGGAAGATTAAAGACTGATCCTTATCAATAAATCTATTTATTATTTTTTTAATTTAATTTTGTCGATATACATCGTGGCTGATTATTGCTCCCCATCACCAAAACCTCCCTCCCTTCTCCCTCCCCCCTCCCCCCAACAATGTCCTTTCTGTTTGCTTGTCATATCAACTTCAAGTAATTGTGGTTGTTATATCTTCTTCCCCCCCCCCCGGTTTTTTTTTTTTTTTTTTGTGTGTGTGTGTGTGTGTGTGTGTGTGAGAATTTATATATTAATTTTTAGCTCCCACCAATAAGTGAGAACATGTGGTATTTCTCTTTCTGTGCCTGACTTGTTTCACTTAATATAATTCTCTCAAAGTCCATCCATGTTGTTGCAAATGGCAGTATTTCATTCGTTTTTATAGCTGAGTAGTATTCCATTGTGTAGATGTACCACATTTTCCTTATCCACTCATCTGATGATGGACATTTGGGCTGGTTCCAACTCTTGGCTATTGTAAAGAGTGCTGCGATGAACATTGGGGAACAGGTATACCTTCGACTTGATGATTTCCATTCTTCTGGGTATATTCCCAACAGTGGGATAGCTGGGTCGTATGGTAGTCTATCTGCAATTGTTTGAGGAACCTCCATACCATTTTCCATAGAGGCTGCACCACTTTGCAGTCCCACCAACAATGTATGAGAGTTCCTTTTTCTCCGCAACCTCGCCAGCATTTATCGTTCAGAGTCTTTTGGATTTTAGCCATCCTAACTGGGGTTAGATGGTATCTCAGTGTGGTTTTGATTTGCATTTCCCGGATGCTGAGTGATGTTGAGCATTTTTTCATACATCTGTTGGCCATTTGTATATCTTCCTTAGAGAAATGCCTACTTAGCTCTTTTGCCCATTTTTCAATTCGGTTGCTTGTTTTCTTCTTGTAAAGTTGTTTGAGTTCCTTATATATTCTGGATATTAATCCTTTGTCAGATGTATATTTTGCAAATATTTTCTCCCACTCTGTTGGTTGTCTTTTAACTCTGTTAATTGTTTCTTTTGCTGTGCAGAAGCTTTTTAGTTTGATATAATCCCATTTGTTTATTTTTCCTTTGGTTGCCTGTGCTTTTGGGGTCGTGTTCATGAAGTCTGTGCCCAGTCCTATTTCCTGAAGTGTTTCTCCTATGTTTTCTTTAAGAAGTTTTATTGTTTCAGGGTGTATATTTAAATCCTTAATCCATTTTGAGTTGATTTTAGTATACGGTGAGAGGTATGGATCTAGTTTCATTCTCCTGCATATGGATATCCAGTTATCCCAGCACCATTTACTGAAGAGGCAGTCCCTTCCCCAGTGAATAGGCTTGGTGCCTTTGTCAAAGATCAGATGGCAGTAAGTGTGTGGGTTGATTTCTGGATTCTCTATTCTATTCCATTGGTCAGTGTGTCTGTTTTTATGCCAGTACCATAATGTTTTGGTTATTATAGCTTTGTAGTATAGCTTAAAGTCAGGTAGTGTTATGCCTCCAGCTTTATTTTTTTTTGCTCAGCATTGCTTTGGCTATGCGTTGTCTTTTATTGTTCCATATAAATGTCTGGATAGTTCTTTCCATTTCTGAGAAAAATGTCTTTGGAATTTTGATGGGGATTGCATTGAATTTGTATATCACTTTGGGTAGTATGGACATTTTCACTATGTTGATTCTTCCAATCCAAGAGCATGGGATATCTTTCCATCTTCTTGTATCCTCTCTAATTTCTCTCAGCAGTGGTTTGTAGTTCTCATTATAGAGATTTTTCACCTCCTTGGTTAACTCAATTCCTAAGTATTTTATTTTTTTGGTGGCTATTGTAAATGGGCAGGCTTTCTTGATTTCTCTTTCTGCATGTTCACTATTGGAGAAAAGAAATGCTACTGATTTTTGTGTGTTGATTTTGTATCCTGCTACTGTGTGGAAATCATTTATCAATTCCAAGAGTTTTTTTGTAGAGGTTTTAGGCTGTTCGATATATAGGATCATGTCATCTGCAAACAGGGACAGTTTGACTTCATCTTTTCCAATCTGGATGCCCTTTATTTCCGTCTCTTCTCTGATTGCTCTGGCTAGTATTTCCAACACTATGTTGAATAGGAGTGGTGAGAGTGGGCATCCTTGTCTAGTTCCTGTACTTAAAGGAAAAGCTTTCAGCTTTTCCCCATTCAGGATGATATTGGCTGTAGGTTTGACATATATGGCTTTAATTATGTTGAGATACTTTCCCCTATACCTAACTTATAGAGGGTCTTTGTCATGAATGAGTGCTGTACTTTATCAAATGCTTTTTCAGCATCTATAGAGATGATCATATGGTCCTTGTGTTTGAGTTTATTAATATGGTGTATCACATTTATTGATTTGCGTATGTTGAACCAACCTTGCATCCCTGGGATGAATCCCACTTGATCGTGATGAATAATTTTACGTACGTGTTGCTGTATTCTGTTTGCTAGTATTTTAGTGAGGATTTTTGCATCTATATTCATCAAGGATATCGGCCTGTAGTTTTCTTTTTTGGTTATATCTTTACCTGGTTTTGGTATCAGGATGATGTTTGCTTCATAGAATGAGTTTGGGAGATTTGTGTCCGTTTCAATCTTTTGGAATAGTTTGTAAAGAATTGGTGTCAATTCCTCTCTGAATGTTTGGTAAAATTCTGCTGTGAATCCATCTGGTCCTGAGCTTTTCTTTGTTGGGAGCCTTCTGATAACAGCTTCAATCTCCTTTATTGTTATTGGTCTGTTCAAATTTTCTACGTCTTCATGGTTCAGTTTTGGGAGCTTGTGTGTGTCCAGAAATTTATCCATTTCCTCCAGATTTTCAAATTTGTTGGCGTATAGTTGTTTATAGTAGTCTCGAATGATTCCTTGTATTTCAGATGAATCAGTTGTAATATCGCCTTTTTCATTTCTAATTTTTGTTAGAGTCTTCTCTCTTCTTTTTTTTCTTAGCCATGCTAATGGTTTGTCAATTTTATTTATCTTTTCAAAAAACCAACTTTTTGATTTGTTGATCTTTTGAATTGTTTTTTGGTTTTCAATTTCATTCAGTTCTGCTGTGATCTTAATGATTTCTTTCCGTCTGCTAACTTTAGGTTTGGATTGTTCTTGTTTTTCTAGTTCTTTAAGGTGAAGTGTTAGGTTGTTCCCTTGCCATCTTTCCATTCTTCTGAGGTGAGCATTTAATGCAATAAATTTTCCCCTCAATACTGCTTTTGCAGTATCCCACAGGTTTTGGTATGATGTATCATTGTTTTCATTAGTTTCAATAAATATTTTGATTTCCTGCTTGATTTCTTCTTGGACCCATACGTCATTAAGTAGAATGCTGTTTAATTTCCATGTGTTTGTATAGTTTCCAGAGTTTTGCTTGTTATTAATTTCTAGTTTTAATCCATTGTGGTCTGAGAAGATACATGGGATAATTCCAATTTTTTTGAATTTATTGAGACTTGATTTGTGACCTAATATGTGATCTATCCTCGAGAATGATCCATGTGCTGATGAGAAGAATGAATATTCTGAAGACAAAGATTGCCAGCCAAGAATACTCTACCGTGCAAGGCTATCCTTCCAAAATGAAGGGCAAATAGTATATTTCTCAGACAAACAAAAACTGCGGGAGTTCACTACCACACGACCACCCTTACAAGAAATCCTCAAGGGAGTACTGGGTTTGGTTCCAGAAAAATAACTACCACTGCCATAAAAACCCAAGAAAAATCAATACTCAGTAGTATAATAAAAATGGCATTCATGAAGAGAAAACAAGCAAACAAAAACGCTATCTACAACCTAAGGAACCAACCAACACAGAAACCAAACAGTAAATCAGAAAGCAAGGAACAAAAGACACCTAAGACAACCAAACAACCAACAAAATGCTAGGAATAAATCAACACCTTTCAATAACAGCTCTTAATGTAAAAGGCTTAAATTCCCCAATCAAAAGACACAGACTGGCTGACTGGATCAAAAAGGAGGACCCAACTATATGCTGCCTACAAGAGACCCACCTCACCCATAAAGATTCACACAGACTAAGAGTGGAAGGATGGAATAAATCCATTTAATTCCAGATTGTCACTTTAGCCTGATATATCTAGTACCCTAACAGCATTTCAATCATAAATCTAGAAAAAGCATTTCCAAACTAAGTCACTTTTTAGTTGATGTGCCCTTTTTAGTATTAAAAGTGCTATTAACCTGTTAAGATGGAAAGACATGGATTTGAATGACATCTTGAATGCTTTTTAGCATTGTGACCTTGAACAAGTTAGGTAGCCTCTTGGAGCCTCAAGTTTTCATCAACAAAATGGGGATATTAATAAGTAAGTACCGTATGGGGTTGCATTGTGTGATTTAAATGACCTTATACAAGACACCAAGAACAGTGCTTGGGATGTAACAGATAGTACATGCTAGTTCCTCTTTCCAAACCAGCTTCCTTCCTCTTGTGCCATGTTCCTAGGCAATTATCAGCAATGTAACCTCAAGAAATCACTTTTATTTACTTATTTATTTAGCAGCTGGCTGGTATGGAGATCCAAACTTGTGACCTCGATGTTACAAGGCTGCGCTCTAACCAACTGTGCTAACTGGCCAGCCCTACTTTTATTCTTTAGATCTTCGAGTTTCCTGAACCAATTCTAAGTCAGTCCTCTCATTTATCTTAGCTTAGCTTCATCTTCTGTTCCTCTGATATCCCCACTAATCCTTTTCACTGGGAACATTGAGAAACTCTCATCAATTTCACCCCTCTTACCCCTACCTGTAGATTTACCTGAATCCACATCAGTCATTTTTTCTAATCTTGGATACCTTCCTCCCATTGAACACTAATCAAATGCTGTGCTCTAAAGACTATCATTTCTTGCTACTTAATATGTCGGGCCTTATAAACTAACGGCACCTTAAGTGACATTACAAGCAGCACCATTATGGGCCCACAAGGGCATATTAATGTTGCAGCCTAAGATGGTGCCAGGAGGAAGTAGGGTGGGAGTGTCTGCGGGAACCTTGCCTTAGCCCTTATTGGCCAAATATGCGCTTCCGCACTCCTGAACACTGCCTGATTGCAATAGCTAGGCATTGAGACAGGATGCATGCTCTTGACCTTTAAGCTGATAGGATTATGTTAAAACCTCCCATCCCCATCTGTCTATAAAAGCAAGTGCTTGTGTGATAATAAATGGAACTGCTCGACAGAACCCCCACCGTATCTGAGTGTCCTTTAACGGGCTGGTTGGGGCCAGTGGCTGTCCTCACCTCTCTTCACGGCTCTCTTCCCCCGTCTCCTCCCAACAGGGACCAGAGGGAAAGAGGAATCCAGGCCATTCGCTCACCCACCAAAAGGAACAAGGCTAGGGCTGTTCGGGTGGGCCGGTGGCAGACCCGACATTAATCTATCAGCTTTTTGATCTCTCACTTGTAATTTCTACCTCTCTCTTTCTTTAGATACAGGTTTCTCATAAAAAATAAAAATAAAAAGAAAGAAAATCCCTTCCTAGATTCTTCATCCTTCCTCTAGCTATTGCTCTATTTTCTTTCTCCCCAGCTTGGGAGGAAAAAAGGGTACTGTGCATATTACCTTTATGTCTCCCCACTCCCCCCATCCCCCAAACCCTGTTCACTCAACCCACTTGTTTCTATTCCTATCACATTCCTAAAACTACCATAGTGAAGGACATAATTCAGTGGATATATTTCATTTCTTCAGCCCATATCTTACTTAACTCCTCTGTTATATTTGACATTATGAATTTTCCCTTGACACCTTTCTTATCATTCTCTTTCCAACCTGGCCATTCTTTCTTAGTTACTATCACTGAATTCACTTCCTCTGTCCCTTAAATATTAATGTGTTCTGGGATTCTGTGCTCACTCTCTTTCCTTCTTATTCTCTTCCCTCCTCTTGTGTTGGAGACTGGTACCCAAGGGGAGACGGTAGGGAATTGACACACTTATGAAATCAGGAGGGCTTTTCTCAAGCTGCTGGCTTGAGAGGCCCCTTGGTTTATTTCAGGTTCTTTTTATAAGCCAGTAAAATAACATATTATACTGACTAAGCCAGTTATGTCTGGTACAAAGCTGTTTATAGAACATTTTCTGTTGCCATGGTCCTGTGAAGGTTCAGGGCTATCTACTTATCAGCAAAGTAAAAGCATAAATTTCTCCTTTACAAAGTTCTCAGGGTCCTTTGTTCATTCAAAGTTCAGATCTCAAGGAGAGGGAGGAGGGGGAGACAGGTAGATGGGCAGCCAGCTTTTGCTGGCACAATGCCCAGATAGCAAGGATCTTGTCACCTTGCTGTCTAGTGCCTTACATCTCCCCCCTCTGAATTTTGGACAATGAAGACCCCAGGACCCCCCAATTGCAGCTGTAATTGGTGGGTAATGGTATGGAGTCGTCACAATTGGTGGTTGTTATAGTGGAGGCAGACTGAAAAACACAAAAAAGGGCAAATACAGAGACAATTATAAAAGCTACTAGCAGTTATAACATTTGTTGTACCATATTTAAAGGATCCAGGTGAGACAATTTGTCAAACAATGTCTTCACAAGTTCCTCAGGAGCCAATTGATTTACATAATGGGAAGTATGGATACTTTGAGACAGAGCAAGCCTAGAAGTCACTGCGCTAGCCACAACAGAAATAAGTGCAAGGACTCCAACAATAAGCAATCCTAAAAAGCACTTTTTTTGAGATAACAGTGTAGAAACATGGGATAAGACCTGAGTACCTGTATCCTCATAACAAGAGCCACTTACATGTACAGGGAGGACTACATAAGGGTGTTGTATTAAAACCATTAATCTTTTTTGTGTGTTCATTCCCAATACTGGAAGAAATACAGGATGTTAAAATACATTGGTTACAAGAAATACTATAACCATTACCATGGAGCATTATTTCAAAATTTTTCACAAGTAGTATATTGGGAGGATCTATACAGGAATGTAAACCATAGGAAACCACAAGATGTTGATCTGTGTCTGTAATAGTTACAGTAACAACACTCAATGAAGCAAGCAATCTCCACAAATCCGGATGGGCTATACTCTGAGTTGTATACCATATACTAGTTACCCAACTCCCAGGTACCACCCATTCAGATGGCAACCCCGGTTCTAGGTGACGATAAGACCAGTCCCATAATGCCTTTTCATCATCTGTAGAAAACCCAGCAGGGTGGTGCAATATGGGAGTGGGATAATAACATTCCAGCCAGTGTGGGTGTTTGACAAAAGATTGTCCATGTTGATTCACACAGGAAGACAGCTCAGGGGGTGCTCATGGAACACCAGTTTTTTAATCTTTTTTTCCCATTTAATCCATACATTATTACAGTCTGTATATGAACTCCTGGACGAGGTTGAAGTCCTTCTGAAGGTGCTTCTGTTCTGTACACCAATTTTTCTATGATGCGGGTATGAAAGTAACCAAACTTAGGCGTGGTGGTAGAACAAATAGGTAAAGCAGAAGAGTGAGCAGACCTATTTACTTCAGGAATTATAGATCCATCTTCCCCAGCCATCAATAAGGTATCATTAGTGAGCACATGAAAACTCAGGTCAGCTCAAGTCCTAGGCCTTTATATAGGAGGAGTAGGATCATATGCCCAAAAAGTTTTTCTCCATACTACATTAACCTGACAAGATAGAAGTATCATCATAGCTAAAAAAAAAAAAAAAAAAAAAAAAGCACCTCCAGAGTCAACTGTCCTTCTGTCCTTTTTACCACTTTTTGAGCATCTGACATGAGTTGTTTGATTGAGCCCCGGGTGACTGGGGATGCTCTCCTAGTAATGTGTACTTTTTCACTCATTGGAGTTGGAGAAATCAGCCTTAGGCGCTTTATTCTCTCCATCACTTTTTTGGTTCTGTTTTCTCTCTGTCAGACCAGCCTCTCTGGGATCCAGCACAGGGCATCTGTATCTCTAGGAAAAACACATGCATGTCCTCTACCCTATGTCAATACCGGATCGGGCCCATGGCAGTCATTGGTCTGAGGGTCTCTCCAGAGACCCTCAGGCCATGCCTGTCATTCTTGAGGATGCAAACGTTCAGCAGCAGACCATCTACACTTACATTAAGAAAATTCAAAACAAACAAGGTGTGGTTTAAAATATTATGTGGTGACTGTGGGTATGTTTCCCCCTCTTGCATTTTAAGTATTTGAGTTTTTAGCGTGCTATGAGCACGTTTAACAATGCCTTGTCCTTGTGGATTGTAAGGAATACTTGTGGGTAAATCAATATTAAATGAAGAACAAAATGTAACAAAAGCTTTAGAAGTGTAACCTGGAGCATTATTTGTTTTACTGTATTTAGGCACTCCCAAAATAGTGAAAGCAAATAAACAATGAGCAATAATATATTTAGTAGCTTTAGTTCTTGCTGAAGCCACAAGAAAGCCAGAAAATGTATCAATAGTGACATGAACAAAAGAAAGAGAACCAAAAGGAGAGATATGAATAACATCCATCTGTCAATATTGCGCAGGCAATAGACCGTGAGGGTTAACTTCATAATGGGTAACTGGGTGATGTAAAGGGCAAGATTTACAAGACTGGACGATCTGACGAGTGGCCTCTCGGGTAAGGTTAAATTGGCGATGTAACACTTGAGAATTTTGATGATGAAGAGCATGTGAATGTTGAGCAGATTTAAAAGCAGTATAAATCTTACATGCAATTGAATCTGCAAGGGCGTTTCCAGATGAAAGACCTGGTAAAGCTGAATGCGCATGAATATGAGCAGCAAAAAAAGGGGCAGGTCTGGTTATGAATTAAAGTCTGTAAGGAGACAAAGAACATAATTTAGGGTCAGAAGTGGCATTTATACAAGCTGTTTTAATATCCTGTAAAACTAAAATCAAATATTGACTGAATAAAAATTAAAAGGACTGTTCTGTAATAAAGAAAAACCAGAACAGCATGAAGTTTAACGCGTTGTGCAGAGGAAGCTTGAAGATACCTAGAAAAAGGTTGGCCATCAATAATTATTGTTGCTAGTCCAGTGCTGGAACCATTGGTAAACACGAGAGAAGCATTAGGTGAAGGAATCAAAGTAGTTTTTTTTTTTTTTTTCTGACCGGTAAGGGGATTGCAACCCTTGGCATGGTGTGTTCCGCACCACGCTCAGCCAGTGAGCGCACCGGCCATCCCTATATAGGATCGGAACCCGCGGCCTCCGTGCTCCCAGTGCTGCACTCTCCCAAGTGAGCCATGGGGCTGGCCCACAAAGATTTTTAGGAAGAATGAAGTATGCTGGAAAAATTGTAACAATTTATTTTGAGGGTAATGAACAGAGATTTGACCCGTAAACTTTGTAAAGGCTTTTTGCCAAGCAGCAATAGATTTTATTAACCATTGAAACCACTATAATGAGAAAGGAATAACAATATAACGAGGGTCAATTTTAAACTGTTGTAGTCGATGCCACCCGTGGGAATAATAGGTGTGGGAAATAGGATAAGAAATATGGGTAAAGATGGGTCTACACAAAAAACCTGTGATTTGTGAGTGGCTAGTTTAACTTTCTGTAATCCATGAATTGTTGCAGAAGTTAAACTTTTGGGAGAATTAGGTGAAGAGTCACCCTTTAAGATGTCAAAGGCTGAAGATCCACAGTTGTAAGTTGGAGGGAAGGGCGAAGCCAGTTAATATCTTCCTTTTGGAAATCATTAGGTGTCTTTGAGGAATCATGCCTGATTTGACTTTTTGTAGGCAGATGGTCTTGTTGTCTATGATATGACCCAGATAGGAAAAGGGGTGTTGTATTTGAATTTTTTCCAGAGATAGAACCAAACCATAATTAGTTAATACTTTGGAAAGGGATTCAAATATTGAAAGTAAACATTGTTGATTGTAAAGCTAGGTCTTACAGACCCCTCGAGTCTATTGCACAGACTGGGTTACAAACCCTCCACACGCATGTCTGTGAGCTAGGTAATAGAAAAAAAAGGTTCTAGGAGCTGTAGGTATAGAAAGATGAATGGGTTTTATTCAGATCTAGGAGCAACTGTCCTAGTGGCTTTTCCGAGAGTTCTGAGAAGCACTGTGGATCAGAGCTGTTAGTCTTTTATGCTTAAGTCCACAACCCTGGACACCTGGATGCCCATACATAACTTACATTAAGTAAGGAAAACCTGAGGATATTTACAGCAAATGCTCAGCAAGGTTCTGAACATCCGAGGGGTCCTGACATTTTCCTATTTTTCCCAACAATCCACCCTTTCAGGGTCCCTTGCTGTACAATCTACGTGTTCAGAATCTTCCACAATGTTCCCTTAGTAAGAATAAGTGACCCTTACATTCATAAAACCTATTATCTGTCCAATATGCTTTAAGGTTTGTCCTTAAGGTTTGTCCTGTAGTTTTGTTCTTTCAGTTATTAGCCGCACATGTCCAGTTACTAGTCATCATTGTATGAAGTTCAGTGTATATTCAATAAGCCAACACACTGGTCACATGAACGTATGTCTGTATCCAGTTGACTCTGGTGCCTGCAGCCAGAACACTATGGGTGAAAAGACAGTAGGGTTATTGGTACCAATAGGGGGAGTTCTAGCCCCTCTGGTAAGATACATGCTAGTTTACCATCTCGGGAAGGGATGGTTGCAGAAATAGGTATCTTACCTGATTTATGATACCATACATTATCTGCTAGTACTGTTGGATCTGTAGGTTCTATATGTAACAGTATAGGGGAACTCATAATTGGCCATAATGATAATATAAATGTGCCCTTTGGAATAGAGTGTTTATCTGTTCCAGGCCATGTTATGGTTACTTGAGGAGGCCAAGTACTTGTCACACAAGGTGAAATTTGCAAGTCTTCTTCTAATCCTTTCCCCCAAGGCCCTATTAGTCTTACCCAGCATATATGGGGGGCTTCTATTCTCCAAGGCCATTCCCACTGTACTGTCTGTCCCAGTTGTAAACAGGTTGGGGCTGGTAAGAGAATATTTCCATTCTTGCCATATCCTGGCTTCAAAAGCTCATCTCTAGTAGTGACTTGCAGTTGTATAAGTGCTGCAGTCCTATGCAACAGAGCTTCCACTGGAGAGGGCCCGCCCTTGTGGGGTCTCTCATTTAGAATCCTGACTATCAGCCATAACCACCATGTCCACCCCTTCAGGGATGGGGGTTGGGCAGATAGCCTTAGCCCCTTTTTTAAAAGACCATTGCATCGCTCAATCCTCCCAGCTGCCTGGGGATGATATGGCACGTGTAACTTCCACTGAATAGACAACTGGATAGCCCACTTCTAAACCTCATGTACCCTAAAGTGGGTTC
Source organism: Cynocephalus volans (assembly GCF_027409185.1). NCBI lineage: Eukaryota > Metazoa > Chordata > Mammalia > Dermoptera > Cynocephalidae > Cynocephalus > Cynocephalus volans. The sequence continues at coordinate 53,789,830 of NC_084470.1, forward strand.
CACTGTCACTCTCTATGAATATAGGCCAGTCATACATGGCCATAAGGCTATTCAATGCCTTCACAGTGTTTACCTGGTCTGGGGCCTTACAAGGCCATACAAACAGAAGATCAGTAGCTGTATCAAGAGCAGTGAAGATGTACCTAAAATTCTCTGACCTTGGCAGTGGTCCAACAAAGTCCACCTGCTATCGAGTCAAGGGCACCCTTCCTCGAGTTATTTGCCCGTCTACATGGGGTACCCGCCGGGGGTGAGGACTCTCTTGAGCACATACTGGACAAGCATGTCAGGCATTTACTACATCTTCCCATTTTATAGGCAAGACCCATCTTTGAGCCACCATTGACATGGTTTTGCTGCCAGCATGCTGCATTCGTCGATGTAACCACTGGGCTACATCAGTAGCTGGGGCTCTCTCCAGCCATCTTACCTTAGCCAAGGCATCATCTTCATCATTTCCTGGACTGGCTAGGGGGAAATGTCCTGTGACATGAAAAAGGGTTACTTCTTTCTCATGCCCCAATTCCCATAACTCTTGCCACATGGCTTGTCCCCACAGGGGTCGGTGGCCTACCATCCACCGTTGAAATTTCCAAGTAGAAATCCAAAGAATTAAACCATTGTACACAGCCCAGCTGTCAGTACAGATAGTTAATGGCCCAGGCTCATTTTTTATTACCATCCAAACAGCTCTCAATTCTGCCCATTGACTGCTTTGCCCTGTGCCATTTTGTACCATACAGTATCTGTTAAGGGCTGGACAGCAACAGCTGTCCATGATGCTGAGGGTCCCATGCTAGAGCCATCTGTATACCAAGCTTCTTCTGTGATAGGTTCCTGTCCCTCATGGAAAGGTGTAGCCTCCACCTCCATGGGTAGGGGTTGTGTGAAAGTTTCCTCCACGGGGCCGGCCCATGGCTCAGTTGGGAGAGTGTGGTGCTGATAACACCAAGGCCATAGGTTTGGATCCTATGTAGGGATGGCCGGATAGCTCACTGGCTGAGCGTGGTGCTGACAACACCAAGCCAAGGGTTAAGATCCCCTTACCGGTCATCTTTTTAAAAACAACAACAACAACAAAACAAAGTTTCCTCCACAACCTCTACTGGGCCTAGCACAGCTTGCAACTCTTTGGACAGAGGACTCATTGACACAGTGCTCCTTTGTTCTATCTGTGCTCCCCATTTAGACAGAGTGGGAATTTGAGCTACACCTATTTTAGGGTTGGTTGCCCACGTGCGCAACCAATCTAGTATGAGATATGTTGTCCTTACTAGGACTTCAGCAGTTCCTGTGATAGCCTCAGTGGCCATCAAGGCAGAATACACAGCTGCTAGCTATTTTTCTATTAGAGAATAGCGTATTTCAGCACTCTTCCAGAGCCGAGACCAGAATCCTACAGGTGTTCGGAATCGGTCTTGTCTCTGCCACAAACTCCATCCTAACCCCTCTTGGATGTTATTTATGTCTAATTCAAAAGGTTTAGTGGGATCAGCCACTTGTAAAGCCTGTACTTGCTGTATTGCCCTTTTTGTAGCCTGGTAAGCCTGTTCTACTTCCTCAGTCCATTTCCAGGGGGCTCCTTTCTTTGTTAATGCATACAGTGGGTGTGCCATTTGAGCCATATGGTGTACAAAAGCTCCCCAATACCCCAGAAGTCCCAAATATGTCTGTAGCTGAGCTACAGTTGTGGGTCAAGGGTATGCCTGTATCTTGTCTACAGTAGCTTCTGGGATGACCCTCGTCTTACCCGACCAGACCACTCCTAAGAATTTGACTGACAGCCCTGGTCCTTGCACCTTGGCTGTGTTCACAGCCCACCCACATTGTTCCAAATGGCTTAGCAGCGTTGGAGCTGCCTGGGTTAAATCTGTAAGAGAATCAGAGGTTAACAACACATCACCAATGTAATGAAACATTGTAACCATGCTGGGCTTTGTCCACTTGGCTAGGTCCCCAGCCACTAAACCATGACAAATGGTTGGGTATGCCGATAACCTCGGGGCAATACTTGAAAGGTCCACTGTCTCCCTTCCCAGGTGAAGGCAAACTGATCTTGGCTATCGGCTGAGATTGGAATAGAGGAGACAGCATTAGCGAGGTCCAATACATAATAAGTTCCCAGTTGAGTCGTCAGCTGATCCATCAAGTCGTGAACTGAAGGCACAGCTGCATGCAAAGGAGGCACTACTTTGTTTAGTTCTCAATAGTCTACAGTCATTCTCCAGGTACCATCAGGTTTTTTCACTGGCCATACCGGAGCATTAAATGGGCTATGAACTGGATGAATAATGCCAACCTTTTCTAATTCCGATATAGTGGCACCTATCTCTGCATGTTCTCCTGGTAGGTGATACTGCTTTACATTAACCACACGTCTTGGCTGGGGTAACACCTGTGGGTCATATTTAGCATATCCCTGTAACACAAGCTTTACTGTCTGTATTGGTAGCCAAAACTCTCCAACTGTTGTTTGCAGGTGCAAGCCATAAAGTACATCCATACCCAAGATGTACTCAGCTACTGGGGATATATATATATATACAGTATATACACGAGGGGGCAATTGTCCAATGCTTAATGGCAGTGACATAGCTTTGACTTCAATAGTATGTCCTCCATATCCATCTATATGAACTGTGGCCCCTGGAAACTTATCTGGAATGCCATATATCAGGCTACATTCTGCACCTGTATCTACCAGTACCAAAACATGCTGCACATTAGTCCTTGACCAGTGTATTGCCAATTCAACATGAGGCCTCCAGTCCTCGCCTGCCCTCAAAAGACGAGTACCTTGGCCTGCTCCTTAATCAAACTGGAACACTTCATCAGCCTCCTCAGAAGCAATCAAAAAACCCTTTAAGTTCACCGAGTGCACTTTGCTACCTGTTTCTGGATGTTTAATGAAACGCTGTTCAGGGCATAATTGCTGCCACAAGGCAAACAGGACAACATTTGGCTGCCGGTCAATTTTCTTGCTATCAACCCCTGCTGCAAGTAAGTCAAGCCACATCTGCTTATGGCTAGTCTTGCTTGGTCCCCTCAGGATCAGATCCTGATCATTTCTTAGAGGTTGGGTCTTAGCCACCTTCCGGACCTCTTTTGCTCGTCTTTTCTCCTCTACTTCACCCAGGCCAGCTATCATGGTCATTACTTCATGTGTAGGATGACCAATGTATGGGGCCAGTATGGCCATCAGTGACCCAAAGGATATTGACGGGGAATTTTGCAGCACCATGTCTCTCATGTTGCCTGTAAAATTTTTATCATCCAGGCCACAGGTGTTCATATTAAACATGGACTGCTTCATCCCCAGCTCCCGAATTATTTGAACCAAGTCAGTATATCTTTGCCATTCACTCACAGTCTCAGGCAGTTCTTCAGCATTTGCCCACAAGGTTCGGGCAGCTGCAATCACCCATTCCATTAAGGAGTGATTATCTGGCCCTTGTGTGTATCTGCGGCTATTCTGCAGCTGCTGCCTCAGGGATGGATGCATGATAATAGAGGCCAATTTCTCCATCTCCTCACCAGAGCACATCACACTATCCACTTCTAGATCCCATAACCACAGCAGCCAAGCAGCTAGGGGCTCCCCCTACTTCTGCTGGAACTGTCTCTCTAAATCAACTAATTCAACCCAGCTATATGGGACATAGGTAGTGAATTCAGTTACCTGTGGATCCCCTGCCGGTTGTCCACCTGGTCCTATGGTCGGCTCATGTTTCAGTTTCTGGTGCACAACAAGTTGTGCCTGGAGATGCAAAGTCTCCTCCAACTCACCACTGGGTTTGTCGTTCTTTCAGGTGTGAGAGGCAGGGGTGCCCAGTCGCAGCATGTCATCCTCCAGAAAGATTATCCATGTTTCCAACAGCTCTGCTTTCTTCTTTAAATCTCGATCCATTTGTATCACAGGGAGCAGTAGCCAGGCTCCAGTCAGCAGAAATGTGGCCAGAGGGCACAACATATTCAGGAGTAGCCACATTTCCTCCCTCTCCAAGGGGCTTTTGGCTCCTGTACTTGCTCAAACACCCTGCCGACTATGCCAATTGTAAAACTAGGCCTTACAGACCTCTCGAGTCTGTTGCACAGACTGGGTTACAAACCCTCCACACACAGGTCTGTGAGCTAGGTAATGGAAAAAAAAGGTTCTAGGAGCTGTAGGTATAGAAAAATGAATGGGTTTTATTCAGATCTAGGAGCAACTATCCTATTGGCTCCTCCAAGAGTTCTGAGAAGCACTGTGGAGCAGAGCTGTTAGTCTTTTATACTTAAGTCCACCTGGGTGCCCATACACAACTTACATTAAGTAGTAACAAGGAACACCTGAGGATATTTACAGCAAATGCTCAGCAAGGTTCTGAACATCCCAGGGGCCCTGACATCGTCCTATTTTTCCCAACATTGATCTTCTTGAGTAATTAGACTATTGTTCCTTTTTTATTTGTTGTACCCAAAGGCAAATTTAGGCAGAAGGTTTAAGTCAAATTCTGAACATATATTTATTTTCTTAAAACTTTAGAAAATTAAAGTCACATGAACTTAAAAAATATATTTATTTATTTAATAAGTGTGCATTAATTATAAGCCAATTTGGTACCATGTAGACAATATAAACATACATATAGACATGAACATACAAACATGTACACATAACATACATTTATGTACATATATATACAGACAGATAAAATAGAAAACTCACTAGTATAAGACAGTCAGATTTAATTTTTTTAAATTAAAATATATCAAAATTTATCTGTGAGGCCTCACCTTGTTTTAGAAAAAATAAGATAACAAAACAGGTTGATTTTAGTTTAGTTTTTTGTTTTTTAAATGGGTTACTAAGCTTAACACCAAATTAAAAAGTAAACAAAGATGAAACCATTGACTCTTGGGGCTCCATGAAAAAAGATAGTGGACCCAAAAAGAGGTCTGGTTGACACCAGGGCTGTATTTTTTATAAAGCCCCAGAATTCGTGTTGAAGAAGAGAAACATACAAAATTAAGAAAAGAAAACATGGTCAAATAAAACAAACATTGTAAAAAAATTACTTTTTTTTACTTTAATTTGTTTAATTTAAAGTTCTTTTAGTCATTGGCAAAGATTGTTTTATTCTTTTTTTTTTTTTTTTTTTTTTTTTTAGTGATATAGACATGTCTCTTTAAATCTTTTAAACAAGGAAAATGGGAGGTTTTTATGACTGGACTGAGTCCCAGCTTTTACAACAGACATATTTTTATTTTTTGTTAGGGTCCTGAATAGATCTTAAAGTAAAATGACATAAGTTTCAAACCATTAAATAAGAAGTCTTAACAGGACCTGTTGTATATAAATATATATTTTAATTTTTATTTTATTATTATTATTTTTTAAAGATGACCGGTAAGGGGATCTTAACCCTTGACTAGGTGTTGTCAGCACCACGCTCAGCCAGTGAGCGAACCGGCCATCTGTATATAGGATCCGAACCCGGAGCCTTGGTGTTATCAGCACCACACTCTCCGGAGTGAGCCACGGGCCGGCCCTAAATATATATTTTTAAACAATGACCAATTTGTTTCCAATCCTCAATATTAAGACATTTTTGGAGATACAAAAGATATTGTTGTTTAATAACCACTAACAATTTTACAAGCTGCCATTTAGTTACTTCACAGCTGGCTGCTTTAAGGAGACACTGGAGCTGCAATTCATGTTGAGTTTCCTTTTCAGATAAGGGAGTTCCCATGTTTTAAAAGTGAAAGAAAGAGAAACAAAACTTTCGGGCTGTACAGGGCGGATAGCAGTCTGGCAGGCTGTGTTGACATTTTAATAAGCCAGCTGTTTAGTTAGTAACATTTCAGCCATTTTATGTACTATTAGGCATCCCACGGCCTATAGCAAATTCACCTTTTCCTGTTAACTTATTAAAAGTAACCTCAAGTCCTTCCTTGTGGTTGTGTTCAGTTTGTTTATGAGCACATTTAGAAAACTGATTTCCACAAAAGGAATTTACCTCCACTAAGACAGGCTTTTGTTGTATTTTTCCAATCCACTGGGGGGAGTGTTTTGACCATCATTGTCTCAAGTAAGCTTAAGGTAAAGGGGGCCATGGCCCCACACTGTGGCACCAGTTTTTAATTCTTTCAGAATTTTAAAAGGGAGCAGATGATATTCTCATACTGCTTGTCCCTGAGTATTTAAAGACTCAGTAACACGATAACATCTATATCCCTGCAAGCCATCTTCCCCTCTCTCCCATGCCATTAGGAGAACCTCCTGTAAAGGAAACATTTGAAGGGCACAGCATAGGATGGGGTAGGTCTGAGGCACCATGGGGTCATGGGAAGACAAAGAGGATGCCTTTGAAGACCATTTATGATTCTGACAGCAGGACTTCATCAAACAGTCAAAAGCCAACAAAAAATCAGAAGACTTAACGAGCAAAGGTGGGGGTGGAGGCACTGGCTCGGCAGGAGGTGATTCCACCTCATTATCTATTTTTTTTTCTATCCTCTATCTCTTCAGTGCATTCCCCGATCAAAGGTTTTTCAGTAATATCAGTGGGGGAAGAAAGCATATCAGAAACTTCAATAGGTTTAGAGACAGTTGAGACCACAGGGGTTTTAGAAGCCTCATGGCCAGGATGTAAACAATCTCTGATTAAATTCCATAAAGAAAAAGTATCAACAGGGACCTTAGAAGGACTCACAACACAATAATGGTCTTGGAGCCATCTCCCAACATGTTCCCAAGTTTTAATATTGACTGTCCATTCTTCAGGGAACGAGGGGCAGACTTTTTGAATGTGATGTAAAAATTTTTTCTAACTGAACAACAGAGACCTTGCAGGCCTAGGCTTTAAGCATAAATTTCAAGACTTGGAGAAAGAGATCCCGCTCCTTGTTCCCACCTTGTCCCATTAATTTTACTTCTGACTATTAAGTATATGCCTTCGTTCCTAAACAGAATAGGTGCACACCCTAAAACACGAAGGTTCCCTTACCTGTTTCCAAGAAGTTTCTCTGTACTCAAGTCCCTGTTTGGGCACCACTTGTCAGAGACCAGTACCCAAGGGGAGACGGTAGGGAATTGACACACTTATGAAATCAGGAGGGCTTTTCTCAAGCTGCTGGCTTGAGAGGCCCCTTGGTTTATTTCAGGTTCTTTTTATAAGCCAGTAAAATAACATATTATACTGACTAAGCCAGTTATGTCTGGTACAAAGCTGTTTATAGAACATTTTCTGTTGCCATGGTGCTTGAAGGTCCAGGGCTATCTACTTATCAGCAAGGTAAAAACATAAATTTCTCCTTTACAAAGTTCTCAGGGTCCTTTGTTCATTCAGAGTTCAGATCTCAAGGAGAGGGAGGAGAGGGAGACAGGCAGATGGGCAGCCAGCTTTTGCTGGCACAATACCCAGATAGCAAGGACCTTGTCACCTTGCTGCCAAGTGCCTTACACTTGTGGAAGGTTCTCATGTAACTTTTTGCTTTTTTCTCTCACATGTATGCTAATATTCTATTCTCTCTTCTCTGCCACATTTCTCGCCTGCGTTTCAGAACTATCTATTCAACTCTGTGTTGGACATCACCACCTCGGTATTCCACAGATTCCACATGGCCATAACTGAGCTGAATTAATCATCATTTCCCCTTCCCTCTGCTCTGCACACCCCTCTCCCCACAAGCCTGCACTTTCCCCTAAATTCCCTGACTTGGTTGTTGGAACTACTATTCATCCCATTCACCAAACATGAAATCTGGGTAAATTCCTTACACCACTCCTTTTCTCCGCATTCAGACATCTGTCCCAAGTGACAAGGGGCCAATCCTATGAAGATCCAGAGGAAGATCTATGGCAGAGATGAAACTGTGCCTTCACTTTCACAGTACTGTGTCTGACCAAACTGTTCCAGATTTGCTTGATTCCTGTAAGCAATGATGTTGAGAGCATCATTTGCACAGGAAAGCACTTAAACAGATCAAATAAGAAAAGACATTTGAATAATTTCAGGTTGGACACCAGATTGTTTTTACTGACAATATTTTCAAACAAAAAGCTTTGAGGTTGTCAGTAAAAAAATGGATCTGGGATTCATTGCAGCTCCTCTAATTCCTTTTTATTCTTCTTCTAAGTTCTTTGCATGGGTGGTGGGGGGAGATGGGCAGGTGGGGTGGTGAGCACAGAATTTCCCTGACTAAGCTGAAGCTCTCCAGCTTCTTTTACTCGTTTTGAAGACATTTGGATTTGGGATTAACACACAACCATCTCTTCTTAAAAATTTACATAATTTTACATTGCATGTATTTTATTATTAAATATGTCTTTCAGGAGAGAATGAGTAGGCAGAAGTTGGTCTTATATTTTTTTTCTTTTTTTCTTAAAAAACTTTTTTTCTTTTATTAGAATTTAATCTTTTTAGTATTGTTTTATGTGAATTATATCCTGATTTTAAAAATTAGAAAACTCGTAATTTTTATATAACAAATTTTTTTTTTTTTTTTTTTTTTTTAAAGATGACCGGTAAGGGGATCTTAACCCTTGACTTGGTGTGGTCAGCACCACGCTCACCCAGTGAGCGAACCGGCCATCCGTATATGGGATCCGAACCCGGGGCCTTGGTGTTATCAGCACCGCACTCTCCCGAGTGAGCCACGGGCCGGCCCCTAACAAATTTTTGTATAACAAAAAATATTGATTTATTTTTGTAATCTGCATTTGTACAAATATGGAACTAGATTACACAAAAACAGCATTGATCACTGGAAGCAAAAGCTTTCTGTTTACCATGGGCAAACAGCTCTTTTCAGTACAAAGGATAAATAAACATGATTTTCTACCTGGGCTCTGTTATTGGTTCCTGGCATATGGTGTGGTTTTAGTACCATGGCTATGGATGAACATTGGGTTACAAGCACCCTGGCAGCAGGACCTCTCCTGCATCCATCTTTGTATTGCCCATAGAGCCTGCTGGTGTCCTGCACACAGGAGGCCTCCCATGCATACTGGTGAATGACTCGAGGCTGCATGTTTGCAGAGGTGGGCACCTGAGTTCAGTGACTCTGGCTGCATTCTCAGCTACTGGGGCTGCAAGTAGCTAGGCAGGGGCTACAGGCTCCTGTGGCTTTTTAATCCTCCTGATCACCTGCCATTTACACAGTCTTCCTTTCAGACACCCACTCTCCTCCCTCCCTCCCAATGATTTATGGCTATTCTTATGGTCTGCTAATTCTCTGAGAATGAAGTACCTGCTCTGGGAGGCACTACCACACTAAACGGCACTGCAAATAGGTTTATATTGACTGATCTCCAAGCTCTCCATGACATTCTGCCTTTATTTTGATTAGGAAGCACTATCTATTTGCCTTAATGGCTTAATGAATTGAGGGCTCGTAAACATAGCTGACATCTAAATTAGATCCAAATCACATTAAGGACAGAATAATGGTCTTTGCCAGCAGCGGATGAACAATTACTTTTATAGCTCCAGAGGAAAAATGGATTTTGCAAACAGGTGCTTCACCCCAACTGGTGGCCCTGAGTGACTCTCTTGCTCAGGGACAGGAAACTAACTGCCTGCCCTGTTTCAAGGAAAACCAGAAAAGAAAGACTATCTGCCCAACTGAAGCAAATCAAAAGGCAAGTGCTAACCACCAGTGTCCTTCTGTTACCCTGCTTTATAAGAGTCAGAAGAGTTTTTCAAGCATCACGAGTACTAAAACAATAGTGAAATAAAATGAGCTAGTAACCTTGGTCTGTTGCCTAGTGCAATATGGCTGATCAGAGGGAAATCATAAAGCAGTGAGACTGGGCTAAGTGTACTGTGTGGCTTCAGATTTCTCCAGACATTGAGTGGGCTGTTGCTCCAGGATCGTTCACCAACAGTTTTAAAAGACTATTGTCATTTCTGGCTAATTTGCTCTTACAATTAACTGAGACCTGGAATCCTGGTGATCCAAAGGCTATGGTGAGTTGTCCTGGCCACCCCCCTTACTTGTGTATCTTTTCCACCAGAAGCATGCAGAACTGCATACAGCAACTCAGACAGCCTGCTGTACGACACCAGCACATGTTCAGTTCCTATTGTTCTCTAGGCACACAACTATGCACTTGACATACTGTCTGTCATCATCAAAACAACTCTACCAAGTAAGTGTTATGATCCTTGTTTTACACAGCAAGAAACTGAGGTTCAGCATGGTTAAGTAACTTGCTTGGGTTTCCACAGAGGCAGAGGTAGGATTTGAACCTAGTCCTGTTTAGCTCATGCTCTTCTGGAACACTCTACTGCCTCTCCATCCTTTCTTTTCCCTGCCTGTGCTCAGATTGTTCTCTCTTTCTCTCTCTTAGAATGTCCTTTGTACCTTTAGTTTTCCCTGTCAGAATCCTTATCAATCACAATTTTTATTTTAAACTATATATGTGTATCCATATGTGTTCACAAACACATGAAATTTCATATCTAGATCTGTATCTATGTTTATGGATAGATTTTATGGATAGATATAGATATAACTAAATAAATAAAATGCAGAAAGATATACCCCCCCAAAGATAATGGTGGTTAGCTGAATAGTAGATTATTTTGTAATTTTCATTGTCTTCTTTGTTTTTCTATATTTATCGATCTAAATTTATATTATTACTATGATCAGAAAACAAATTTTAAAATCTTTTACATCCTTTCATGTTTATATGCCATTACCTGAAGAGAATCTTTTCCTGATCTCCAAGCTGGTGCTGTCTTTTCCTATTCTGAAACATGCTCCCTTTCTCTAGCACTTTGTATATTCTTGAGTCACTTCTAGCATTTTGCTTTGTGATCTGTGTAACCTGAATTTCATAGGGCCTGCCAACTCAGAAGGGAAATGTTGGAAAGACAGCTAACAAGAAAAACAGCAAAAGGATAGTTGTGTTGGGGCTCCGAAAACGATACCCCAAAATGAAGGCCTCAGAAGCAGCCTCAGAAACAAAGTTTTCTCTGACTTTCTCCAGCCTTCCTGTCTCTCTTCCCTCATTCTCCCCAAAGGCAAGCCATAGATACCAGATTCCTTTTCCTCAAGGTGGGTCATAGAAACCAGAACCCCTTTTCCTCAAAGTGGTAAGGGGCACAGGTTTGGCTGCCTTCCCTTTTTCAAAAACAAACCACTGAAAAGTCGAATGTTGGTGAAAATGGAAGTCAGCTTTCGTTCAAGAACACCGGTGACCTGAGAAGAGATATTAGGCTAAACCATCTCTTCTATAAACCTGAAGGAGAATGGCAAAACTAAAACCATCTCCCAGTCTCAGATTTACTGAGGGGCTTTTAAAGAAGGGGCTGAGGGAATGGAACATGGGAAATGAAAAGCAGGAGAGAGGGGGACGTGAACCACAGTGACTCTGTGCAAGGAGCCAGGTGCAAGCTCTTGCCAAGATTCCATCTGGTTTCCGCTCCCATCTTTGCTGTTATCTCAGGGTCTAGATAGTACCTGCCTCTTGGCAAGTCTGCAGCTTCAGGCTGGCTAGAAAACAACTTTACATTCTTGTAAATAATGTCATCTTGCCCCCTAACTAAGGTTCAAAATATCAAATAGCCATGGGAAAAGAGGGAACACAGAGAAATGCATGCCAAGAAAAATCTGTCTTTTAAAAATTTGCCTACAGCCTATGTGGTTTTAGGTTCTAACATGCTTCAGTCCTGCTCACTCCAACAAAAGCCAGCCATAGAGCTAAAAATATTACTTTAACCTTCCCCTGCCTTTTTGTGTAACAGCTAGCTATAAAGGAAGTAAAAGTCTCATTCCAGAAGGATCCTACCCTATACCCAGAAGAAATAAATGGACCCACACCCAGGAGGAAGACATGTTACAACAGAGAGGCCAAGAAAAATCTGAACAGACCTGCCTTGCTAGGTTTCCCCACTCAGTCTATTTCCATTAGCGCATATTCGTTTTGTCCAGTCATATTTCTACATGGCTGTCCTGCTTTATCAAGCCATAAAAGTGGGCAGTACTCACTGTACCTTTGGATCTTCAATCTGAAGATCCTGTGTCATGTAAAACTATAATTACATAAATTTGTTATGCTTTCTCTTGTTAACCTGTCTTTGTTATAGGAGTATCAGCCGTGCCCCTTGTGATGAGGAGGAAAGGGATCGCCCCCTTTCTGCGCCTACGGTTGTTACTCCAATGTCCCCCTCTTCCCCAGTCACAAAAACTAGGATCTTCCTGCTGTATTCTCAGATCCCATGCTTATGTCTCTTCCTCTCCCTGTGGCTGTGGCTGTGTCTCTTACATAATGCTGTTCCTGTGACATGAGTCAGCCATTATGCTTACTCTGGTATTTGTCTTTGTGTGATTCTGTCCCCTCTCCTACAATGTGGTGCTAGTCTAGGCTCCATTATTCCATCAGGCTCCATGTGGTCTAGGCTGTGACTCCACTCTTCTTCACTGTGCTGAAAAGGGGGAAGGACAATCTCCTGCCACTCAGGTTGTACTTTTCAAAAGGTGTCCCTTCCCTTTTTTTTCTTAATCTCCAGTAAAACCTATCATGTGGCAAATCTAAGGTTTGAGTTTTTCCTTCCGTTTCTAACAGCATTCCCTCTGCTGTCCCCTTGCCTAGGGGAATTTGTATAAACTAGGTCAGGACTCAGAGTAATCTGACCCAATCCCTCTCTTTCCTCAGTCAAGGACTCCAGATAGGAGGGTGCAGGGCTGCTCTCTCCTGTCTGGGAGATCAAGGTCTGATCATCATTCTATAACTTATCCAACTGTCTCTCTCTTGGGCAGCCTGTCAGCCTTCATCTCTCTAGTTATTCTCTTCCTAGGGAGGCCTGTCTGGGACTTCCAGAACTGGAAGCCTGATGGCTTGTCCTGACATGTCCAATACTTGGGTAGGCAAGCAGAACTACCCCTCTTTGGGCCCTCAGTCTACTGTGTCCTCTTCTAAGGCACTCCATTAGCTTTTAAGACCCTAGGAGAGGAGCTGAGCACTGTTCAGCTTTGTACACTCTAAAACAACTAGTACAGTTGCATAGCTGGCAAGAATCCCATAAACTTTTACAGAATGAATTATTAAAATCCATTGACTTTTTTTTTCTTTTTTTTTAAAAGATGACCGGTAAGGGGATCTTAACCCTTGTCTTGGTGTTGTCAGCACCACGCTCAGCCAGTGAGCGAACCGGCCATCCCTATATGGGATCCAAACCCATGGCCTTGGTGTTACCAGCACCGCACTCTCCCGAGTGAGCCACGGGCCGGCCCCAAAATCCATTGACTTTTGTGCTCTGCTTTTCTCCCTTAACATTATTGCAGTAAGTAGTCAAATAAAGGTAATTAGTCCCACTTTGTTCTACTGTAAGTATATCATGCTATGATTCTGATTCTGTGACTTAGATCTAAGTTTATTTATTTATTTATTTATTTATTTATTTATTTTAAAAAGCTGACCGGTAAGGGGATCTTAACCCTTGGTTTGGTGTGGTCAGCACCACGCTCTCCCAAGTGAGTCAACCCGGCCATCCCTATATAGGAATCCGAACCTGTGGCCTTGGTGTTATCAGCCACACTCTCCCAAGTGAGCCATGGGCCAGCCCTTAGATCTGAGTTTTAAATCATTGAGATAATTATACATAAAATTTACCCTTTTAAAATGTACAATCCAGCGGCATTTCATATATTCACAAAGTTGTGCAGTTATCACTACTAATTCCAGAACATTTTTATTATGCCAAACATGAGAGATACCCATTAGCTGTCACTCCCCGCCACTGTGCCCAGCCCCTGCCTGAGGTAACAAGAGATCTATTTTCTTTCTTCATGTATTTGCCTATTGTAGATATTTCATATAAATGGAATCATGCAATATGTTGACTTTTGTATCTGGTTTCTTTGACTTTGTGTAACGTTTTCTTTTTTATTTGGTGGCTGGCCAGTACAGGGATCTGAACCGTGACCTTGGTGTTATAAGGCTGTGCTCTAATGAACTGAGCTAACTGGCCAGCCCCTACCTTGTGTAATATTTTGAAGGTCATTCATCTTGTAGTATGTACCAATACTTTATTACTTTTAAATGGTTGCATAATATTCCATTGTGTGGATATAACACCTTTTATTTATCCACTCATCGACTGATGGGCACTTGGATTGTTTCCACTTGGGGATATTGTGAATAGTGTTGTTGGAAACATTTCTGTACATGTTTTTTCTAGGTACATATGATTTCAATTTTCTTGGGAATATACCTAAGTGGATCATATGTTTAACTTTTTAAAGAGCTGCCAAATTGTTTTCCAAAGTGGCTGCACCATTTTACCTTCCCAGCAGCAATGTATGAGGGTTCCAGTTTCTCCATATCCTCACCAACACTTGTAATTGTCCCTCTTTTTGAATTATAGTTTTACATAGCTTATCTACGGGCATATATTCTAAGAAATGCATCATTAGGCTATTTCATTGTTGTACAAACATCATAGAATGTACGTAATAAACCTAGATGATACAGTCCACTACACATCTAGGCTATATGTTATAGCCTATTGTCCCTAGGCTACACACTTAGGAGCATCTTACTGTACTAAATACTACAGGCAATTGTAACACAATGGTGAGTATTTGTGTATATAAACATAGAGAACGTACAGTAAAAATATGGTATTAAAATCTTATGGGACCATCATATATGCAGTTCGTCATTGACTGAAACGTTGTTATGCAGTACTTGTATAGCCATCCCAGTGGGTAAGTGGTATGTCACTGTGGTTTTGATCTGCTTTTCCCTGAGGGCTAATTATGTTGAGCATCTTTTCATATGCTCATTGGATATTTGTATATTTCTTTGGAAAAATGTCTGTTCAGATCCTCTGCCCATTTTAAAATTAGGTTACTACTCTTTTTATTATTGAATTGTAAGAGTTCTTTATATATTCTAGATACTAATCTTTTGTCAGATTTATGATTGAGAAAAACTTTCCTACATTTTGTGTGTTATGTTCCCCCCCTTTTTTAAAATATTCAAAATATTTAAAAATTTACTTATATGTATTTGCAGGGTACAGTGTGTTGTTTCAATATATGCATATACTGCACAATGGTTTGCTTAGGGTAGACAGCATATTTTTGTGCTCATTAGTCCATCACTTTTCCTCTGTGCCCTGCCCTCTGGTAACCATTATTCTACTCTTTACTTCTATGAGAACCACTTCTTTTTTTTCCCCCCACATATGAGTGAGATCATGTGATATTCGTCTTTTTGTGCCTAACTTATTTCACTTAATGTGATGGTTTCCAATTCCATCTATGTTGCTGCAAATGATAGGATATCATTTTTTTTAAATATAGCCGAGTAGTATTCCATTGCATATATATACCACAGGTTTTTTCATCCATTTGTCTGTTGATGGACATTTAGTTTGGTTCCATCTCTTGGCTATTGCGTATAGTGCTGCAATGAACATGGAGTGCAAGCGTCTTTTTGATATATTGATTTCATTTCCTTTGGATATATACTCAGTAGTGGAATAGCTGGGTGGTAATGTAGATCTCTTTTTAATTCCTGAAGGAACCTCCAAACTGTTTTCCACAATGGCTGTACCAATTTACACTCCCACCAGCAATGTATGAGAGTTCCTTTTTCTCTGCATCCTCACCAGCATTTGTTATTTTTTTGTCTTGTTGATAATAGTCATTCTAACTGGATTGAGATGATATCCCAATGTGGTGTTTATTTGCATTCCCCTGATGATTAGTGATGTTGAGCATTTTTTTCATGTGCCTGTTGGCCATTTGTATGTCTTCTTTTGAGACATGTCTGTTCAGATCCTTTGCCCATTTTTTAGTTGGGTTATTTGGTTTTTTTGCTGTTGAGTTGTTAAGTTCCTTATATATTCTGGACATTATCTCCTTGTCTGATGTGTAGTTTGCAAACATTTTCTCCCATTCTGTAGGTTGTTTCTTCAGTTTATCTTTCTCACTGAGAAAAGCCCAGACTTTTCCATTTCTTTCTTTCTTTTTCTCTTTTTTGGCAGCTGACCAGTACAGGGATGTGAACTCTTGACCTTGGTGTTATAACACCAGGCTCTAACCAACTGAGCTAACCGGCCAGACTCATTTCATGTAGCAATTCTCCTACTATGTTTTCTTCTAGTAGTTTCATAGTTTCAGGTGTTAAGTTTAGGTCTTTGATCCATTTTGCATTGCTTTTTATGTATGGTGAGAGATAGGGGTCTAGTTTCAATCTTCAGCATGTGGATATCCAGTTTTCCTGGTGCCATTTATTGAGGAAGCTGTCCTTTGTTCTTGATAGTGTCCTCTGAAGCACAAAACTTTAAAATTTTGATGAAGTAAAATTTAGTGGGTTTTGTTGTTGTTGCTGTTGTTGTTGCTTGAGCTTTTGGTCACATTTAAGAAACCATTACATAACCAACCCAAGGTCATGAAGATTTACACACATGTTTTCTTCTAAGAATTTTTTAGTTTTAACTTTTATATTTAGGTCTTTGGTCGATTTTGAATTTTTTTTTGTATGTGTTATGAGGTAGGGAACCCAACTTCATTCTTTTACATTCTTTATTTATATATCCAGTTGTCTCAGCACCATTTGTTGAAAAGACTATTCTTTCCCCATTGAATTATCTTGGGGCCTTTATGGAAAATCAATTGGTCATGGATATATGAGTTTATTTATGAACTCTTTATTCTATTCCATTGATCTATATGTCTGTTCTTATATCAGTACCACACAGTCTAGATCACTGTAGCTTTGTAGTAAGTTTTGAAATCAGGAAGTTTGAGTTCTCCAACTTTGTTCTTTTTTCAAGGTTGCTTTGGCTATTCTGGGACCCTTCCATTTGCATGTGAATTTTAGGATCAGCCTATCCATTTCTATAAAAACTGTAATTGGAACTTTGATTGGAATTGTGTTGAATCTGTAGATTAGTGTGGGGAGTATTTACATCTTAACAATATTAAGTCTTCCAATCCATAAACACGAGATGCCTTTTCATTTATTTAGGTCTTTAATTTCTTTCAGTGATGTTTTATAGTTTTTAATGTACAAGTGTTTCACTTTTTTGTTAAATTTATTCCTAGTTATTTTATTCTTTCTGATGCTTTTGCAGATGAAATTGTTTTCTTAATTTCCTTTTTGCATTGTTCTTTGCTAGTATACAGAAATGCAACAGATTTTTTAAAATCGACCTCTGGATGGGAAAAATTGATTTTTGTATGTTGATCATGTATCCTGCAATCTTGCTGAAGTTATTTATTAGCTCTAATAGTCTTTGTGTGTATGAGTGTGTGTGTGTGTGTGTGAATTTTCTATATACAAAATCATATAATCTGCCAGTAGAGACAGTTTTACTTCATCCTTTCCAATGTGAACGCTTTATATTTCTTTTTCTTGCCTAATTTCTCTGGCTAGAAATGCCAATACAATGTCAAATAAAAGTGGTGAAAGTGGGCATCCTTGTTTTGTTTGTTATCTCAGGTGTTGGGGAGTCTTTTACAATAAAGTATGATGTTAGCTGTGGGTTTTTTGTATATGCCCCTTACCAGGTTGAGGATGTCCCCTAGTTTACTGCATGTTTTTATCATGAAAATGTGCAGAGGATTGTCAAATGCTTTTTCTGCATAAATCGAGGCGATCATGTGGTTTATGTCCTTCATTCTTTTCATATGGTGTATTACATTGTTTGATTTTTAGATGTTTAACCAAACTTGCATTTCTGGGAAATATCCCAATTGGTCATGGTGTATAATCCTTTTTATCTGCTGTTGGATTTGGTTTGCTAGTATTTTGTATAGGGGTGTGTATGTGTGTCTGTATGTATTCACAAGGAATATTAGTATGCAGTTTTCTTATGAAGTCTTTATCAGGTTTCGGTATAAGTAATACTGGTCTGCAGAATAAGTTGGGAAATGTTCCTTCCTCTTCTATTTTTTGAAGGAGTTTGACAGGATTAGTGGCAATTTTTCAAATATTTGATAGAATTCACCAGTGAAGCCATCTGGTCCTGGGCTTTTCTTTGTGGGAAGTTTTTTGATTACTAATTCAATCCCTTTATTTGTTAGATCCATTCAGATTTTCCTCTTCCTCCCAAGACAGTTTTGGTAGTTGGTGAAATTTGTCCATTTCACCTAAATTGTCTAATTTGTTGGCATCCTAAATTATCTAATTTGTTGTTCATAGTATTATAAACAAAATATATATTATAATCCTTTTTATTTTGTAGTGATTCTCTCTCTTTTATTCCTGATTTTAGTAATTTGAATCTTCTCCCTTTTTTTCTTAGTCAATCTAGCTAAAGTTTGTCAGTTTTTATTGATCTTTTCAGGGAACAACTTTTGGTTTTGTTGATTTTTTCTATTGTATTTCTATTCTCTCATTTATTTCTTTTCTAATATTTATTTTGTTTTTCTTTCTGCTTGCTTTCAGTTTAGTTTGTTCTTCTTTCTCTACGATCATAAGGTGAAAGATTAGTTCATTGATATAAGATCTTTTTTCTTTTTTAATATAGGTATTTACATTTCCCTTTAAGTATTGCTTTGAGTGCATCCCATATATTTGGCATGTTTTATTTTTGTTTTCATTCACTCTAAAGTATTTTCTAATTTCTTCTGTGATTTTTTCTTTGACCCATTGCTTATTTATCAGTGTGTTGAATTTCCACATGATTATAAATTTCCCAAATTTCTCTCTGTTATTGATTTAATTCCATTGTGGTCAGAGAACATATGTATTTTGTGTGATTTCCATTCTTTTAAATTTATTGAGACTTCTTATATGGCCTAACATGGTCTGTCCTGGAAAATGGTCTATGTGCACTTGAGAAGAATGTGTACTCTGCTGTTGTTGGATGGAGTGTTCTACTTATGTAAGTTTTTAGGTGTTCACTTTTCACCTGGTAAAACACTATTCATCCTTTGAGTCTCATCTCAGGTCCAAAGAATTTCTTCTGTTAAGTCTCTCTTAACCCATTTCCCCAGCTAAAATGTACAGTTTCCTTATTTGAACTTGCATCACTCTGCCAACACTCATAACTGTGATATAACCTTTATTACAAATCAGTCTTTTTCAACTCTCATGTTATGGGTTTCTTTGTGCAAGGACCATGTCTTAACTCTACCTCCATATCCCTGAAACCTTACTTCTAATAGTAACTTTAAAGCATGCCATCCAAAAGATGAAAAAATCTGTTGGTTATAGTGCACCTCTTAAATATTGAATCATAGGCTATCTGCTGTGGAGCCTGGAGCAGGAGAAGAAAGAAAGGCAGTGTGCTCTGCCTCTGGGGAACCTACAGTTTAGTTAAGAGAACAAGATGTCTACACAGGAAACCTTTAAGACAGGTTTTCACCAAGTGCCGAGATGAGGACTGTAGGAGTTCGGGCTTGTCCACTTGTCTCTCTCCCCACGTCGGGGAAGGAGACTTGTGGAGTCGTGATGGCCCAACCCTCAGGACTCCTGATGTCTAGCCATTGGTTAGAGTAGAATCCTCTGACAGCTGGTCACTCCTCGCTGAAGACTTGAGGATAGTTGTTTGCCAACTTTGGGCAGAGAGGAAAAAGGGAATTGCCTTTTAGCTACCATGCAGCCTTCAATCTTCCCTACAAAAGAGACGATAAGCCTGAAAGAATACGCGTAAAGTCAATAGGGAAAGGAAAGAGCCCTAGTCATAGCTCTAATCCCAGTGGAATAGGTCAAGTATCCTTAGATTTTGATTTTAGGTAAAAAAAAGAATTTCAGATGAAGTTCAGTCTGAGACAGTAACTTCTGAAGGAACCAATAGGAATTGTTTGTGGCCTATTATTCTCCTACAGCCTACTTGTACGTGAATGTTCTGGGAAGGTCTGAGGATATGCGATTTTGATTTGTCAATTTATCTCGCATTCCAGTTAGACACTTTGTTCTATCTAATTCAGGACAAAGACTGATGATTTCTGGGGAGAATCATGGCAATCTTGGAGGTTTCTTGTCAGGAATACAGTGTAATGAAGAAGGTTATCAAACCAAAATGTAAACTCTTTTCTCTAGTAACCTCTGAAAATAGAATTGTATTATGGAGTAAATACCTTCAGTTTTGGTGGCACACATTAAATAAAATAGGAGGATAATACAAGACATGGTCTACATCTTTTGTATTAAATGAGTGGTATCACAATCATCATGACCACATTTCTTGGCAGCCAGCTGAGGGCAGAACACTCCTGGGAGAGGGGAACATTGAACCATCTGAAATCAGAAGGAATTAGAGAATTAGAAAAGGAACAGAGCAGGTCTCCTGGTGTAGAACGGATTTGAGCAGGGTGGAAGAATGGGTGAGCTTTGGATGGAGAAAAGGGGAGAAAAACACAAATGCAGTGAGAGGGCCACAGGTTGAATGTGTAAGACACACATTTCATCAGTGCAAAGTACCCAGAGGCTGCAAACCTGGACTTTGGTAGAGGGAAAGCAGAGGAAAATTGCTGTTCATGTATCCACGTAGGTGTGTCAACTTTCAACCCAGATAACTCACTTGGTGCAAATAAATCCTCCACATGACTCTGTGCTCTAGGCAGTAGCCCCTATTGAGCTGATGACTAAGGCTCATCAGAAATTGAGCTGATGACTAAGGCTCATCAGCTGATGACTAAGGCTCATCTATGACTCATCAGAAATTCTCTTCCCAAGGAGGTCAGGGGAGAAAATGGAGTGGTGGACCAGCAATGAGGGGCAATTCTGGGTGGCCCAGGTTAAGTCACCTTCCCCAGTGCTAACACCAGGAGATCAGGTCAAGCGTTCTTGCCTCTGCTGTTCATTCTCTTCACCTTTTCCCAAAATCCTAGCTTTGTCAGCTCTCATCCTTTGACTTTTCTGGAGTTGTGCTATCTCTAATTTTATAAGTAGGGACCCTGAGGTCCAGAGAGGAGTAGAGATTTACCCTTCTTCCTGCGGCATGAGGATTTCAGAGTGTCCTAGATGTCACGTGGCTTTTCTCTTTGAGTCTTCTCCTCATCATTGTGCCACCTGAGAGGCAAAAGGGACATAGAACAGGACATGGGAAAACCTGAAGGGGCTGTCCCTAGACTGCAAAGTGACCAAGGGAAAAACGTGTAGAGGCAGGAGGAGTTTGGGGGCAGTAGGTCATCCTCCATGACACTATTCTCAAGAGAAAATCAGTCTCTATAATCCAGTTTCAGGTCACATATTGTGAAATTTAAACTTTGAACTAACAAGCACAGTGACTCTTTCACAGATCTCTAATATTTTATTAAACAAATACTGGAACCTGTTTTCCAATTTTTGTTTTCAGGGCCACCTTTCAAATACTATTTTTGAAGTTTGTTAACTTGGAGCAGGGGTCATATTTTTCTGCCCTACTGAATATGATGATTCTCATCTTTCCTGCCTAAATGTCCCAAGCCCTCTACTCCTCTGATGACCACATGGCAATTGTGGAGCAGGGTTTAGGTTGTATCCATGTACCAAAGCGAGTGTGTAATTTCAATGTGTAAAGACTTGAGGGTGCTGGTCTCTAGCCTTGGACTGATGAGCCTTCCCCTCCTTCCTTCTGCAATGCAGCCCCTAAAAGTGGCAAAATCTTGTTTTAAAACTTTGTCTGTACACCCTCACCCCCCAAAAGAGAACTCCAACCTCCCCTAAGTCAGTTAATAGGAAACATTTTGGTCCTTTTTCTGTATAATTTGGGATTGGTGTATCGGAGATGACTCAAAACCTGTAGTTTTCTGAGAGTGATCCTGGGACTAGAATTTTCTCAAAGACTTAAGGAAAAAAAAAAAAAAAAAAAAAAAAAAACAACCCCCGCCCCCAAAACCCACAAAAACCAAAAAAGCAAACAAACCCTCATCACGGCCAGTTGGAGTCAGAGATTTGTGAGAAGACAGGGCTTAAAAAGTAAAAGGCTAGGGGCTGGCTGATTAAGGTTTGGATCCCCCTACCAGTCAGCCACCAAAAAACAAAACAAAATAAAACAAAACAAAAGCAACAAATAAAGTCATTTCTTAAAAAAAAAAAAGTAAAAGGCTAAATCCTTGACTGCTACCCTCACCCTGGAGAAGTTGCAAAACCTCATTAAGGATGTTTAGAAAATTCTTTTCAGGGAAACGTCTTTTATCAACCTGTTAAAACTACCCAAGAGCAAAGATCAAACCCTTCACCTTTAGAGGTGTGCCTGTTGTCCCTTAATGCCTGCCTGTTCCAAATCTCCCTCGCCAACTAGCTTGACATTAAGCTTTATTAGCAAGGGGCACTGGAGGGCAAATTTTGTCAACATGAGCCAGTGGTTTCCTGCCCTCTAGCTTCTGCCTACAAGAGACTGATAAGGGGCTCTTAACCCTTGACTTGGTGTTGTCAGCACCACGCTCACCCAGTGAGCTAACCAGCCATCCCTATATAGGGATCCGAACCCGTGGCCTTGGTGTTATCAGCACCACACTCTCCTGAGTGAGCCACGGGCTGGCCTTCCTCTCTGCTATTGAGTGGCGGTAATCACACCCTTTCTAACAAGGTCTGCAGCCTAGCCTTGGGGAGGGGCCCCCCTCCCCTTCCAAGTTGGTGCCTTCCTTGAGTCCTCTGCTTCTGACTAGAGCTCTCTTTTATTCCCTTGTAGTAGTTAATTCCCTTTAAATAGTTAATAAGTCTTTATATTAAACTTTTCCTGTTCAAATAACCGTGGTTACTGGCTCCTGACTCTCCTTTCATGGACCATAATGCCCAAGATGCAATGACTAGTAAAGAAAACCATCCCCTATTAAGTCAAGATTTTGGTAAGTTCAAAATCAATTGAACATGTGGAAATACATGGGTTCTAATATTATTAGATATTAAACAAAATGTGGCAGAATTAGTTTATTCAGCCAGAAATCACATCTATGAATTTTGTACTTAGAATTGATATTAAATCATTATATGGTTAAATGAAACTCTTAAAAACTTGGAGACTGAGATGCCTAGAAAAATAGAGGTGATGCTTCTCTTTCTTCCAATCTGCACCAAGAACAGTCTAATTGCAGAAAGCCTCCATATTTTAAGATGTTAGGACCTGTAACTGTCAGAAATCCAGTGCCCTCATATTAAAAGAGAATGGAAAAAGCTGCACCAGTCCATCGATCACATCAAGGAAGTCCATCGCCACATACTGAAGTCATGGCTGTGAGTGACTATAGACTAATACTGTCTAATAGAAAATAGGTGAGCCACATATGTCATTTAAATTTTTCTAATAGTTACATTTAAAAAGTAAAAAGAAATATGTAAAATTAATTTTAAAAATATATTTTATTTAACCCAAAATATTAAAAATATTGTCATTTCCAGATGTAATCATAAAAATTATTAATGAGATATTTTGCATTCTTTTATTTGTACTAAGTCTTTGAAATATAGTGTGAACTTTACTTTGTAGTACTTTTCAATTAGGGCATTTCTAGTGCTCAGTGGCTACATATAGCTAGTGGCTATTGTATTAGACAGTGCAGCTCTAGACTATGATTTGACTACACATACTTAAAGGGAGTGACAGTTTGAGAGACAGATTTTAAAAAAGAAACTTCATATAAAAATATCAGACTTTATTCTGTAGCTTTATTGATCATATCAATATTGCATTTTTAAACCATTTTCTTGCACTAGATACAAATAAATATATTAGTGATGTATATGTCTATGTTTTTAGAAATCAAGATTTTCAATATAAAAGAAAAGGAAGTACAATCAGTCACAGAATCAAGAGTTTGAGTAGAAACACTTGTTAAAATTGAATTTTTCACTGTTATAAAATTGTTTTAACTTATTGAGAAAATATTGCTATCATTAACAAAAATAAACTATTGAAATAAAAAATAAAATAAAATTGAATTTTGAATATTATTATAAATACCCATCTTCACATGGAAAAAATAAATATCTGTTGTAGCTCTATCCACTAGAATATCTCAGAAGCAAAATCATTTTATGATTCTACTTTTCCTTTAAAATGCTTTTATTCTAAAAATAAAATAAAATACTTTTATTCTGCTACAAAGGGTCCTTGGAGAAATGGCAGATTCCATGTTTGGGAACTTGGAGCATTTTTCTGTGTTTGCCAGAAAACAGAAGTTTTTAAAAATTAATGTGATTATTTCAAAATGACCTGGGAACCAACCAAAAGACTCTCGCTGGTTATAGTTGTGACAGTTTGAGGATCAAAGTGAGAATAATGGCTGTGAGTTATTGAAATACACTGAATCTGTAAAAAGGCATTAATTCATGAGGGCACAAAAAGAGAAAAGTGAATAAGAGATATTGTAAGAGAAGGTGGGTGGTGTAGAAGGCATTACTGTTGAGCTTGTCACTCATCGTGTTTATATTAACTTTATTGGTAACATGAAGAATACAGAAACTGTTAAACACAGCAGTTAGGAGACACTTTCTGACTTGAGGAATATTAGTAGAACGAACCTGTGAGTTCTGACTTTGAGTCGGACAAAGCCATGTGAAATTCAAAATTCAACTGGACCCTATTTTAAGGATCCTTATGAGTTATATGGCCCTATGACTATGAAAGAATGCACAATTTCATCTGGCGTCCATATCTTAAAATTAAATGCAAAGACATTGTTACGGGACATCAAATTCAAGGGTCTCAAGATATTTATATATCTTTAACTTTTTATGTAAATATATTTATGTACCTTAACATATGTATTTTTATATATTTTAAGATTTCAAACTGATCAACATGTGTAGAAGCTGCAGACTTTTAGGGTGAAAAAATAGGTGACATATAACTTGAATTCAGGGAAGTAAGCTAGGTGATCACTCCCCCCTATTTATGTATTTAGGTCTATGTTTATCTTATTTATTTATTTTTCGGCTGGCTGCTACAGGGATCGAAACCCTGGACCTTGGTGATATCAACACCACACTCTAAACAACTGAGCCAACCGGCCAACCTAGGTATATATTGATGTATTAACTTTGTTTTCTGGAGTATTTTAAAGCAAGTCCCAGACATCATATTATTTCACTCCATTATTCCCACCTTGAAGTTATGGAATCATTCACATAACAATCATATACAGAATTTAGTTTTGCCCATTGGGCTCTTTAACAAGATTCTCAGCCTCCAAGCCGAAATGTCTGCAAGTAAATAGTTTCAGTTCACTGGTGTGATAACTGCCTTCTTGAGGTGAGTCAACATCTTTTAACCTGGGAAACTTCAGAATAAAGCATAAAAATATTTAAGAGAAGAGACCCATTAGTATTAATATTTGTGTGTGTGTGTGTTAAGAAGGGACTAAAAGAGACAGAGAGTAGAACAGTGGTTACCAGAGACTGCAGAGGGGAGAGAAGGAAAAACAAGGAGAGGTTGGCCCATATTACAATTAAGGAGGAGTAAGTTCTGATGTTCTATTGCACAGTAGAATGACTATGGTTAACAGCTAAGTTTTGTGTATTATGTAATAGCTAGAGCAGAATTTTTTTGCCACAAAGAAACGATAAATGCATTAGGTGATGGTTACATTAACTACCCTGACCTGATCATTATGCAACATGTATCAAAACATCAGATTGTACCCCATAAGCATGTACAATTAAAGAGTGTCAATTAAGATAAACCTTTTTTTTAAAAAGAAGAGGATTTGTGTATTCGATGTTTTATACATTTGTTGCAGATTTGGTCAGGCAGAGTGAAAGTTTGGTAATTGTAATTTGAAAAGTTTGATGAATTTAGATTTTTAATTTTGAGGTGAAATCTTACTAAATTATTCTTAGCCTTTAGATTCGTGCTATTTATAAATTTAGTGTATTGGATTTATAAGTATGGGAAAGTTTTGTTTATTATGTTAATGCTGTGGAAGCTTGTACATAAAGGGAAATGCTTGAGAAGAAGCAGTCCACATGTAGATACAGCTGTAAGCACCCTTTCCCCAGCCCTAGCCACTTGTCACTTTCCAACTTAAGAACAACCACAGAGCCAACAAAAAGGGGCCCAATATGGAAAAAGTTGCCTGCACACACAAGCACTTTGCTTCTGTCTAATGATAGCTGCCACTGAGATGGGCAATCCACGGTCCCTGCCGGTCAGAGCTTGGGCATCTTAGGAAGGGGCGCAGTTGAGTGAGGGAGCATGATAGAATAAAAAGTGCTTGGTGTGCTTCTGGGTTGTCCAGTTAATTAGTTTCTCACTGTGGGCACTGCCTTTCCTGTGCCACTGAGAAGGCGGGAAGTACCCCCTAACAGACACTGGAGCTTTAGAAGCCATCCGCTGGCTGGGTCTAAGCTGAGCTCTGCTTATTCTCTGCGTAGCCTGAGGCGACCTCTACAGGAAGGCAGATGCTACTCAGCCAGAAGAACTGCTTCAAGGCGTTCCTCCCTGGGAAAAAATAGCCTCATAGCTATCTTTCTTCTTTTTAAAAATCTTTTGTTTGTTTCGGCAGCTGGCTGGTACAAGGATAGAACCCTGGACCTTGGTGTTATCAGCACCATGCTCTAACCAAGTGAGCTCACCAGCCAGCCAGACATATCTAGACTGAGACTAATGTTCACATTTTATGGGACAAATGTTTCAACATGTTATGTAAATTACAAACCACACATTCTTATGAGCTCCAAAGCTGTGGTGTGGTAGAAGCAAAACTACGGCACTAAGCAAAACTAAATGAGACTTTACAATAGGCAGGTTTTAAGTGTCCTGAAGCTCTTCCAAGGATCAAGGTGAACTCTAGGGCTGCAATTCCACAGTCCACCAGAGGCTGGGACTTAGGCCATATCCACACTGTTACCTAGCTGGTACTGCAGTTGTTTCATTCCAAACCCAAGAGGTCTGTTACTTGTCTGTTGCTCTTTCATTATCAAGTATTCACTTATGTCCTTGATTCCTCTGCAGCTCAGGCCAGCCTCGACTCCACACAGCACATCTGTTCCAGTAGGATACAGGGTCTATGGAAAGGAATTCCAAGAGAGAACCCAGATGGAAAGGGCCTCTGACATTCTCGTGACCCTCCTCCTGATTCTATGGGGCTCTAGACCATTCTCAAGGATACAAAGGTGACAAGACACAACCACATGAAAATCAATAGTAAACAATGTGAACCTGGACACAATTCAGAGACCACCAAAGCCCTGTGGCAGCTTTAGCCTAGAAAGGAAAGAGGGCTACTGTGTGGCATTCAAGATGGACAGAGAGAGTGAAAACTACAAAGAGGTTTCATAGGACAGTGAGGAAATGCCAGATAAATGACCTCAGAACTAGTGTGTGAAATGGGAGACTGCCAGGCTAATACAGACTAGGCTTCTGAAGTCCTCACCTCACTTACCACCACAGTTTATTTGTGCCTACCAGGAAGGTCCGTCTTTCCTGCCTCTCACCACCATGTCTCTCTCTTTCAAATGTCCTTTTCAGTGGTGACCCACGACCACTCAATAGTTGGTATATGACAGACTTTAGCATCTTCCCTAAAGTTCTCTGATTGCTGTATATTCCACCCTTGGGACGTAATGTGTAAACCCCTATAAAAATTTCCTCCACCCCAAAACTACCTAAAATATGAATCCTCCCCGACATAGACTGTGCGTTGGTTAGCTGCTCTGGGATATAAAGAATGCCTCGCCATTTGGAACATTTGGTTTTATGAGCTTGTTCTAGATCTAATCCTTGGAATTGGAATTTTTGAACTTGAGAGGTCCATTATAAAGCCTGTAGGGATTCTAGAACAAGGCCTATGCACCTAGGAATGCCATTGAGGGTCCACAAACTGAGGAGTCATCTCTTGCCTCTGTAAACAAAGAATAAAATGGCTTATGAACTCATAACTGTGGCTCAAGGTGGATGGAAGAGGATACCTGTACAACTAAAGAGATATCCCAGGTTCCTCATTCCATAAGAGAGAAATACTCCTTCAGTTGGTTCAGGTGGATCTTGAACATAGGTGGGCACTTATTAAATGTTATTAATTACAAGTTAATTATCCAGATTGCAAAATGCATGCTCTATGGACTTGTTATGACATTTAGGGCTTGCTTGTCACGTTACATTAAACAAATCTCCCTCCTACCTCTTAACTTTTTACAAGACCAGACAAATGACCCTCCGAGGGACAGAGAAACAAAGCCAAGCTTATGTGGAATTATTTATAGCCCCAAAGAGCATATTTATAGCCTACTAAATATACACTAGAGGCAGTACACCTAAAAAAGGGAGGATAAAAAGAGAAAAGCAGCCCCCATTATACCTGGAATTTCATGTCATTTATTATGAAAGTTAAACCTGAATTAACAGAAATCTTTAATGTTCAACTTTATGTACAGAAACTATGACCCTCCTTATATATCTGCAGTGTTGTATTGAACATAAACAATAATTTCTTTCAAAAGGTATATCATCAGAAACCCCTTCCAAATAGCCTTCTGAAGTTTGTTAATACAGATTCCTTGGTCATAGGCCCAAATGTAAAACCTAAAATTAGAAAATTTCTAAAAGAAAACATAGGAGAAAAAATTTATGACATTAGAGTAAGCAAAGATTTCTTTGATAAGACACCAAAAGCACAATCCCTAAAAGAAAAAATTAATAATTTAGACTTCACCGAAATTAAGAATTTCTGCTCTTCAAAAGACACTAAGACAATGAAAACACAAGTCACAGCCTAGGAGAAAATATTTGCAAATCATATCTGATAAAGGACTTGTATCCAGGATATATAAAGAACCCTCTAAACTCAATAACAAGAAACCACATAGCCCAATTTTGTAAAAAATGAACAAAATATTTGAAAAAACACTTTAATCAAAGAAGATATATGGATGCCAAGTAAGCATACAAAAATATGTTCAACATCATTAGTTAGTAAGGAAATGCATATTAAAACCACAATGAGATACCATTTCACACTTATTAGAAAAGCTAAAAATAAAAACACTGACCCTACCAAGTACTTAGGAGGATGTGAAGCAATTGGAGCTCTCCTCTTTTGCTGGCAGAAATGCAAAATGGTATGGCCACTTTTGGAAAAACAGTTTGGCTGGTTTCTCACAGTTAGTCATACGCTTGACATACAACATAGCCATTTTATTCCTAGGTATTTACCCATGTGAAATGAAAACCTATATTCACACAAAATCCTGCACATGAATGTTTACAACAGTTTTATTTATGATCACAGAGAAATAGAAACAAACCAAATGTCCCTGAACTACGAACAGATACGCAAACCGTGTTGCATCCATGAGTATTGTTGGAGGGAATGTAATATGACACTATCACACTGAAAAACTGTTTGGCCATATTTACCAAAGTCAAACATATAACCCAGCAATTGCACTCGTAAGGACATACCCAACAGAAGAGGCTTGTACAAGAATGCTCACAGCAGTATGAATTGTAATAACCCTGGAATAAACAATCTGACTCCATTTTTGATTCTTTGCCACAACAGCTTTCAAGCCCTATCCCTTCCCTTCCTCTTTTGTCCCACACCTGGATATGCTGATGAGAAAGCCCAGGTGCTCCCTTCCTTGGTGTAGGTGGGAAGATCAAATCACACAAACTCTAGACTGTGGGAGAGGGAGGCCTCCTCCTGGACACCCTGCCCTCTGCCCAACCACTATAAAAACCAGAGCCACTTGCCCCTCCTTTTGCTAAAGCCAAACAGACTGGATGGAGTGTGGGCTCTGTTCTCCCCAGAAAGCCTCACCATGTGAGTAATATATCTTTTCAAACCCTCTTAGTGAGCATGTGGCATCATCAATCTGTAGCTCCAATCCAATTTTGGGTGAGTCGGGGGCCTGATAACTCTCTTCCATGGAGCAACCACAAAGCAAAGCCCAAACCGGAAACTACTCCAATGACAAGTCAACAGATAAATGAGCAAATAAATCGTTGCATGTTCACCCAGAGGAACCTATAGAGCAATGAGAATGAATGAACTACAACTGCACATAATCTCATAAAATAATGTTGAACAAAAGAAACCAAACACAAAACAACATATTCTATATGACTACATCTTTGGAAGCTAACCTATGATGTTAGAAGTCAGGAGAGTCACCCCTATTCTTAGGGTGGTAGGTTACTGGAAATGAGCACAAAGGGGACACTTTTCTGTATGTCAGTTTCAAAAAAAAAAAAAAAAAAAACAAGAACAAAAACAAAGCGGTTGGTGGTAGCGGGGAAGGTCCAGCTGTGAGTGAAGTTCTGGCTCTGACGCTGTTCGGGCTGATGGTTAAGAGTGTGAACCAGCTCCACCCAGTGGACAAATGTGGAAATGCATGACAAGGCTTAAGAGAGCGGGATGACAGGCCTCCCTTGGGAGCCTGTGATAGTGCCAGCTAATTTTGGGTGTGGGCTGTAGATTCTAGGCTCAGAAATGGGATAGAGTATCCAAGAAGGGTCTGAGGACAGCCTTTCTGTCCTGCTACAGAGAGCTGGGCTCAGCCTGGCTGAGGGGGACAAATGGCTTCTCTGATGGAAGAAGTAGGAAGCTGAAGGAAAGTTGAGGGCTCCACTGTCCCCAGGCTTGTCTACCTTTCCAGGCAATGCAGGCTGGCTTGCAAGTCACCTTTACTCAGGGGCTAGATGCTAATTCAGTAAGGTAGATAGTAATCCCTACTTTTCAGGAGAGGGAACTGAGACCTAGATAAATTGACTTGTAAATGGCAGAACTAAGGTTTGAATTCTGCTCTGTCTGGCTCCAAAACCCAGTTCTAAACCACAATTCTCTATGCACAGTGTCTTAACCTTTTTGTGCTGTGGCTCCTCCCTGGCAGTCTGGTGAAGGCTATGGTCCCATCTCAGGATAATGTTTTAAAATGCATAAAAATGTTTACTAATCCTATTGAAATTGCCAAGAATGCCAATCCTATCGAAATACAGTTACCAAGATTTTTTAAAATTGTGATATGGTGTGTACTATATAAATATTTCTTTATCAATGTTTTAAATACAATATCTGGCAGTGTGCCTGAAAACAACCAGAATTTCCAAGAAGCGATGACGGTAAATATTTTTAGATGTCTGCTATGATGGTGATGGGAAATAAAACTATTAGGGATTTTGTTGGTGATAAAGTCATGGGTCACATTCCAATGGAAGGAAATGCTGAATTTCCAACAGATGTTAGTGAAAATAAGTATGTAGTCTTGTTCCCATCAAAGTTCACAGACCTCTTGCATGCTAGGTGTGGATCCGTTGGGAATCTGTGGACCCTGGATTAAGACTCCTTGAGTCTGTTGCCTCCTACTCATCTCTTCTTGCCCCCAACTATTCCCAGAGTTTCTCTAGAAACCTGCCTGTGCACTAACTAACTGGGCAAGACTTCTGGGTGTGTGTTAAACAACAAGGCAAGATCACAGGGCTACACAGACACTTGCTGAAGCCCTCCAAAGCCTCAGATAGACTGTTGGACACAGAAGAATGAGATGCAGGCTTCAGTTCAAGAAGCCTCCAGCTTAGCAGAGGCAATGAATGTCTCTTGGTAGTTGATGGTTAAACTCTGAATGAATTAAACAGGCAAGAGGCGAGTACTTTGGGAACAGATGAAGAATAACCCTATGGGCTAGGCAGTCCAGGAAGGCATCCTCTAAGAGACAACACTAGGGCTGAGACTGGGGATGGGCAGCTTCAGGGTGGGGGTGAGGGAGCAGTAAAGCCTAGCAGTTGGACACATGGGCTCTGTCATCAGACAGCCTGGGTTCAAAACCTGGCTCCAGCACTTTCTACCTGTGGGATTTGGGCAAGTCTACTTGATCTGTCTGTGCCTCAGTTCCTCATTTGCAAAATGGAGATTAAATGCGCTTAAGTGCTGTCATCCATGATGGTGATGCTGATTGTCACTGGAGACGTGGACAGAAGATTGAGGCCTTTCTAGGGGTTAGAGACAGCTCAAGCTGTGCAGAGACTGGATCAGTTTCTTCTCAAAGGAACAGGGCCGGGAGCGCTACTGATTTGATGACTTAAGGAGGAACAGAGACAAGTGTGTTTTATTTTCATAGTTATGTTTTTATTTTATTTTGCATTGGGGAATAACATCAAACCTATAATTTTACCAATCTTACTCCATAAGACAGAACTAGAGTGAGTATTTAGGGTTTTTTTGTTTGTTTGTTTGGTTGGTTTTTTTTTGTTTGGGAGCTGGCTGGCACGGGGAACCATAAGTTTTAAAAAGGAATGAGTTGACTCAGAGAAACGATTCATTCAATAAAACATAGTGCAGGTGGTGTGGGGATTTCGCAGAAAATGTGAAAGTGGTGGCAGTACCTGGTCTGAATCACTGGATTAGGAGATAGTAGCCACTGTCACCTTATGGAATATTCTAAGTTCT
The DNA here is from genome assembly GCF_027409185.1 of Cynocephalus volans. Taxonomy (NCBI): domain Eukaryota; kingdom Metazoa; phylum Chordata; class Mammalia; order Dermoptera; family Cynocephalidae; genus Cynocephalus; species Cynocephalus volans. The sequence continues at coordinate 53,822,095 of NC_084470.1, forward strand.
CCTGGCATATTTGCCCAGCAATCCCTGAATGAGACATGGAGGCTGACGGCAAATGCAGTATTTGGAAAAAGCCCAGAAATACAGTCAGCACCACATACACTCAAGGAAAGTGTTTCAAACTGTAGATTACCACCCAGAAGTGGGTTATGAAATCAGTTAGTGGGTCATGCCCAGCATGTAATAAATATGAAACAGAACAGACTAGAAAATGTCAGAGTGCATTGCTGGCCATTAGAGTAATTATTATTTTGTGAAACTTTATTTTTCAGGTGTGTGTATATTGTAATGGACCACCAGGTAAAATGCATTTCCTACTGTGGGTTACAGGCAAAAACAGGTGGAAAGAGGCCAGGTTTCTCATCCAGGTTCTGCTCCTCCCCTGCTGTCTAGCAGGTGGTCTTCATACCCACTGAGCCATGGAGGCAGATTAATTTGCTGGGTGGCTAACTGAGATGGTAAAGTGCTGTGTTTTACTGATTTACCAAAGACTTCCTAAGCCTGTTTATATACTCAGAGCCGTCCACCTCCAAGGGATTGAGTTCTCTAGGAGGGAGGACTGGGATCAGGCCCAACTGGCCCCTGTGCTTTTCACAGTCACCAATGTTCTCTTTTCCAGGCTTCAAGCCCACACCCAGGGCTTCTGCTTCCAAACATTCCATCACTTTTCCAGTCACAGTGTTTCCATCTCTCATGATTTCCTCATTTTGTATCCACACTTCCCACTGTGCTATGTGATATGGGCGAGCTCCTTCCTGAAGCAGCCCACCCCCACCTCTCCAGTGACCCACAGTGCTGTGGGACAGGAGGAGGCAGAATGGTCCTCTGGACATCCCAGGGGTTCAGCTCCTGGGCATTTGGTTTAGCAGTTTGTTCCATTGACTGTTTCCAGGGGCAGTGGGTGGTGACTTGAGGGGACACTCTTTGGATAGAGTATGTAGATAACTGGTGTAGTAGGAGTTACCCTGAATCAGACTCTGAGACAAAGCTTTGAGTGTAAAATTTAGGTTGAGATATATGAAATTGCCATAAAGTCAAAAAAGCGAAATATTGGCAATGCCATATGGTTTCACTAATAGCTTATTTGGGAGATGAAGGAGACGGGTGGGAGAATGGGGAAGGGAGTCAGGGGAGAAAAGGCAGCCAGTAAAGGACGTGTTATCAAACCAGTTACTGCACTGGAGAAACTCAGGGAGACAGCCTGGAACACACCTCAGAGTTATTCCCCCTAAGGGGCAAGAGAGGTGGGTGTTAACGCGCCAAATGACCCCTGTCATTGGTTGAGGGCTCTGGGGGTGGGCTGGGAGAGCATTATTTCCCTGCAACTTGTGGCATGCTGCACTGGTGGGCAAGGGCACCCACCCTGCTAGAGCAAGGCCACAGACAAAGTGATATGGGTGCTGACAGTTGGGAGTCAGCCAGCCTGCACTGGTGGGTGAGGGCCAGGGTACAGGAGGGCCACCAACAGTGCCTACTACAGAAGCCATGCCAGTGGATCCTAAAGATGCCCCCAGTGCATACCCCTGGCCACAAACTCAAGAATTATTATTATCATTATCATTATTTTATTTTTTTGGTGTCTGGCCAGTAGGGGGATTCGAACCTTTGACCTTGGTAGTACAAGGCTGTGCTCTAATCAACTGAGCCAACAGGTTAGCCCCACAAATTCAAGTATACATAAAATATGATCCTATTTTTTTAGAATTAGCTATTTTCTATTTTGAGACTCCATTCTATGGGATGTTGGAAACTAAATTTCAGTCACTGTGAGTGACTTTCCCAGAACTGCTTCTGTTCTGAGAAATGTAGTCAGTACCCAGGCCCAGGGAGCATGGTGCCAACTGGTTCTTAGTGGCATCCGTCCATGTGGACCTTCACTTAGACATCATCGTCCTGCCCCCTATTGGTCCCCAACACCACACGTCCACACTCAGTGTGGTCTGCCAAGCTCCTCCAGCCCGACAGCTCACTGAGGACTTCATTTGGTTGCTTCAGGCTAGGGCACGGGCCCTGTTCACCTTGGATTTACCATGCACCACATCCCTCTATCCCTGGGTTCCACAAACTCCCAGGACTTTGGCCAGGAGGCAGGCACAGTGTCCCTCTAATGTCTAGACTGACCCACTTCCCTTCTGCCTCTCTGAATCCTGGGGAATACATTTTTAGTTTGGTATAGGACAGAAAGAGAAGCTTAATTTCTTCAAACTCCTGTACTCAAAGGTCAAGGAAAAATTCAGAGACCTTCCCTGAGGTCTGGCTGTTTGAGTAGAAGGAAGGCCAATATGGGGAAACATAAATTAACATTTAAAAAATGTTATCCTAGGGGCCCAGCCCGTGGCGCACTCGGGAGAGTGCTGCGCTGGGAGCGCGGCGACGCTCCCGCTGCGGGTTTGGATCCCATATAGGAATGGCCGGTGCACTCACTGGCTGAGTGCCAGTCACGAAAAAGACAAAAAAATAAAATAAAATAAAAAATAAAAATAAAAAATGTTATCCTAGGGCCAGCCTATGGCTCACTCGGGAGAGTGTGGTGCTGGTAACACCAAGGCCACAGGTTCAGATCCCTATGTAGGGATGGCCCGTTAGCTCACTTGTGAGAGCGTGGTGCTGACAACACCAAGTCAAGGGTTAAGATCCCCTTACTGGTCATCTTTAAAAAGAATATTTTATCTTGCCTTAACCCCCAGGGAACACTCTCCACCCCGAGTGAGGCAATATGACCACTGCCCCTTCCACAGATGCTCCAGCTCCTACATTTTGCTTTACGGCCATTATAGCTTGTGCAATAGAGGAGGGAAACTTTCCATTTTAAACAAGGCAGGGGTTCTTAACTTGGGGCCCATGATATAATTCAGGGGATCCCTGAATTTGGATGGGAAAATTTGCATTTTTACTTTCATTAACCTCTAACAAAATTAACGCTTTCTTCAATTATGAATATAGGCAACAAAATGGTAATATTAGAAGGACCTTGTCACAGGTATCCTGAAATATCATCTATACTCATCACTGCTATGGAGTGAGTGAATGTTTGTCTAACTCATAGGATGAAACCTAATCCCCAATGTTATATTTGGAGGTGGAGCCTTTCGGAGGTGATGAAGTCATGAATAGGATTAGTGCCCTTATAAAAGAGGTCCCAGAGAGCTGCCTTGCCCCTTCCACCATGTGAGTTCACAGTGACAGGGTATCATCTATGAAACAAGAAGCTGGCCTTTACCAGACTGATGGAGTTTGTATGTATTGTCCTTCCAGAACTCATGTGGAAATCTGATCCCCAGTGTGGCAGTTTGAGTCACAGGGCTGGATCCCTCATGAATGGATTAATGCTCTCCCTAGGTGGGGGATTAATGAGTGAGTTCTCGCTCTATTAGTTCCCATGAGAGCTGGTTGTTTAAAAGACCCTGGCACCTTCTCTCTCTTGCTTCCTCTCGCCATGTGATCTGCTTGTACCCGCCGGCTGCCTGCTGCTTTCTGCCATGAGTAGAAGCAGCCTTTGGCCCATGCCAGATGCAGCTGCCCCAGAATCATAAGCCAAATAAACCTCTGTTCTTTATAAATTACCCAGTCTCAGGTATTTCTGTTATAGCAAAACAAACAGACAAATACCCAGACAATGAATCTGCCAGTTCCCTGATCTTGGACTTTCCAGCGTTCAGAACTGTGAGAAATAAATTTCTGTTTTTTATAAACTATGCAGTCTACTATGTTACAGCACTCCAACTGTGAACTAAGACAATTGCTCTTGTGCGAGTTGTAAGATCCATTGCTAGATCTTTTTAAATATGTTAGTAATGAAATGTATATAAAGTATTATATAATAAATGTGTTTTAAAGATATGTTAGTACCTGTATTTCAGAACAATTTTTAACTTTTTACGATGATTGTAGATATGCATTTGTGAGAAATAATACAGAGGTCAGTTTCCCTCGATGGTAACATCTTGCGAAAGAAACTGTAGTACGATATCATAACCAAGAAATTGACGTTGATACACTCCATGGATCTTATTCAGATTTCATCAGTTTTATATGCACACTCACACGTGCACATGTATTTGTGTTTAGTTCTATGCAATTTTGCCACATGTGTAGACTCGTGTAATCACCACCACAATAAAGATACAGAACAGTCCCATCACCACAAGGATCCCTCATGCTATCCTTTTATAGCCAGACATTTTCCTCCCTCTCCCTTCTCTAAGCCCTGGCATCCACTACTTTGTTTTCCATCTCTATAATTTTGTCATTTCAGGGATGTTATATAACGGAATCTCTAACTTTCTGAGGTTTACATATTTTCAGAAGTAACCTTTTGCGGCTGGCTTTTTTTCATTCAGCATAATCCCCTTGGGATCCTTCCAAGTTGTGTAGATCAACAGTTTGTTCCTTTTTATTGCTGAGTGATATTCCACGGTAGGCATGTACCCAATTTGCTTAAACATTCATCCATTGAAGGACATTTATATTGTTTCTGGCTTTGAGCTATAATTGGTTCTTAAAACGTTTTATTTTGTGTTTTTAGAAACGTTATTGTGAGAGGGAGCCCAAAGTCTTTGCCAGACTGCCCAAGGGATCCATTGGCACAAAACTGTAGTTCTCAGGGGGGAGGAATATCTGTCTCTACATTATTCCCTGCCGTCCACAGAGACTGAGTGGGAGTGGGAGCAGGGAAGGACAGAACTTCCACAGCCTCACCAGGTCTTCTGTGTTGTTGCGGGGAGACCTGAAGCAGACGGTCCCTGTCATCTCAGTGACATACTGAGCAGAGCTGAGCTGCAGTACAAGGAGCGGGAGTAAGTCTGTGGATAGGGGAGTCAGAGGGTGATGGAGGGCCCAGCCACATGGTGACTTGAAACCCAAGCATTGCCCCAAACCTAAGGAAAATCAGCCACCCTCACAAAGCACAGTAACAGGGCTGAGTCCCACACCTGGATCTGCAGGGGGTAGAGGACAGCTGTGGGAGGTGAACTGTGGGTGGGGTGGAGAATTCAAGAAAGCAAAGACAGAGCTCAAAGTGACTGTGACAACATAAGCTACTGGGAATTTTAGCAGTGGCAATCCCCTGCTAGGGACAAGCCCATTTCATTCTATTTCAAAGGACCATTTGATTTCAGTTGACACCGAGCTACACTTAACTTCGAGAATTTTTTGATTTTAGTTGGAGGAGTCAGGACTCACATGTGATCACCTCCCAGCCTCCCATCCCCAGGAACAGCACCCTAATTAGGAAGCTTCAGGTGGAGTTTGTACTCTGTCTCCTGCCTGTGTGGTACTCTGTGGTACTGTGTGGTACTGTGGCTTGCACAAGAATCTGGTGGCCAAGTGCCAAGGACTGCCAGTAAATGAGAAGCCATTTAGGAGAAAGATGCTACAGCAGGGACAGAAGTAGTCAAGAGTCTGCAGGAGACTATAGGTTGCCAAAGCTAAGCCAGGTCATCATTGTATAGCCACTAAAGAATGAATGGATCTGGGACTGAGGATCAGTGGCTACTCACTTCACACGAAAAGCAACAGTCAGATAGGAGGCGCCTCCTGAGGGATGAGTGGAACCATCTGTGAAGTAGTCTCACGAACATCATCAAACCTGCATCTGATCAAACCTCCAACTTCCAATTTATAAGAAATACAGAGGACAGAGAGGCGTGTCAGCCAACACCATGAGGATGCAATCAGCCAAATCTAGACTCTGGGCAACTTTACATACAGTGTGAACAACCAGTTTCTTCAATAAATAAGTTGCAAGGAAAAGCAAAAAGATAGAGATAGAGAGGGAACTTATAAATTAAAAAAGTCTATATATCAACCACTCATGGCATATGGACCTTATTTGGATCCTGATTCAAATAAACTGTAAAGGGAAAAATTATGACATTTATATGCACAGTTACTGGATATTTGATGATAGTAAGGAATTAGTGTTAACTTTTTTAGGTTTGACAGTAGTCAAGGTCCTTATCTTTTTTTTTTTTTTTGGCAGCTGGCTGGTACTGGGCGTCCTTATCTTTTAAAGGCACATACTGAAATATTTACAGACTAAATAAGATAGTGTCTGGTATTTGCTTCAAAATTATACAGGAAGGGGTGAGTGGGTGGGAGTGTAAGTGAAAAAGATTGGCCATTAACTGCTCAAAGCAGGATGATGGATGCAAGGAGTTTCATTATACTGGCAGTTTTTGGAGGCATATGTTTGAAAATTGCCAGAATAAACAACTTAATACAACTACAAAACTTATCTGGTGAGGAGAGGAAAACATCTGAATTCAGAAGAGAAGATTCAGTAAACCAACTGGGTGGAGGTTGAGGGTGGGGATGGGGGTAGTCAGGCCCAAATCCCAGCCCTGTAATTTGGAAAAGTTACCTAATCTCTCTGAGCCTGATTTTCCTCTTTATAAAATGGAGTTGGTGAAAGGATTAGACAAAATGATATGTGTAAAGCACTTAAACAGTGTCCAGTCCTGATGCTCTGTAAGCATCAGTTAGTGTTATTATTCTGCCCCTAGTGCCCTGTCCGGAGTCTAGACCAGGACCGGCACTTGGTGAGGGGATCCTGGATGGGTAGATGGGGTGAAAAGGTGAAGGGGTGGCTGGGCAAGACCCCTAGCTCTCAACTGTTGATTAGCAGTCAGCTTCCTGAGTTTCCAGAGACCTTGAAAGTATTTAAAAGAAAATAGTTCCAGAGAAATGGAACTGGCTATAGAGAGCTGGCAGCTCAGCCCGTCCATACCACCCATCCACTTCCAGGCACAGCTGTCAGCACCAGCTGGCAAGCCCTACAGGATGCTTTCTTCTTTGCCTGGAACCCAAGGATACGCCCAGCTGCTGCTATTTGCCATTTCTGACCTTGGGCTGGCTGAACACCCCAGTTGCTAGTCACATGCATGCAGGAGCACAGACATCAGTCCTCATGGGCAAAGTCTCAGAGAACACAACAGGATATGACCACTGAATATGGACATCATTGAATCCAGCTCTCTACCACCACTCTGCAGACAGGGAAAATGAACCCCAGAGAAGTCCCAAGTGGTGGAATCTTTGTGTACAGGAAGCATTGAGACCAGTCTTAGGGAAGAGCAGGCAATTCTAGGAAGGCTTTCTGTACTGAAGCACGCATTCAGTCAATAAACTGTTATTGAGAGTCTACCACATGTTAAGTGTCAGTTGGGCTGTGCCATGGGGAATCCTCAGGTGAGCAAAAAATAATTTCTGTCTCAGAGTAGCTAACCAGATCTAAGTTGGAGAGGCTGGGGAGAAGGAAAGAGCAAAGAATTAAACAGAATATTCACAAAGACAGGGGACAAAAGAGCATCCGGGTGGGAGTCAGAAGGTCCATGTGGCTCCTATCCACTGTGTGTTTCCAGGCAAGTGACTTTCCCTCTCTGAGCCTTGACAACCGTGTCTACAAAAAATGGGTGTGATAACCTCAGTCTGGCTTAACCCGCATCTGGAGACCCACTCTGTAACTCTAACATGTAATATATAGCTGAAGGTATTTTGATAAATGAACAAATATATTGATTTCAAACAAATACATTTGTTCCAAGGCAAAGGACTTGTACTTGGGGAAAGGGTTACACATCCCCCCTTAGCTGAAGCAGCACCCTCCCAAGACCCTGAGGATGAGACCCTGGGCAGATATACAAAAGAGGAGACAACACAAGTCTGGGGTGGTCCTACGGGGCGGTGCAGAAAGAGGAAATGGAAGATGTGAGATGAGCAACTTTTCCTTCCTGCTGTGCCGTCAATGGAGCATGACAGGAGGAAGTTGGTCTGAGATTCTGGCACAACATCTAATCAAAGTGAGTAAATGTGGGTACTAACAAGCTTCTACTTTGGAGGGTAAGTTTATGGTTTAGGAATCCAGAGTTTAAAGACCCTAGAGAAGGGCTAGACTGACTGCCTCTTGGGCTCAGCTAGAATGGGGTGAACTTTGCCCTGGGAAGACAGAGAAATGGAGAGCAAGAGAGACTGAATGAGAGAGGATGGGGCACAGCCAAACCAGGGTTCTCCCATCAGAAAGCCGGTTTGTCAAGTGGGCTGTGCTGGCAGGTCAATTGGTGGGGCCTCCTGAGCTGCTCTGTGTGGGGACAGTGCCAGGTACTCTGTGCAGATAAATAAGACTCCTGCCCGTGAGGCTTTGCAGTCTAGTAGGGAGAAAGATTGGCTCTGGAACAAAAATTTCCCTACAGATTTGGGCAGGAAGCTCAGAACAGGGTATCAGGGAGACCTGGAGAGGCTTGAGAAGCTTGGGGAGGGCTTCAGCGGGAGGTGAGCCTGCAGCTGGGTCATAGAGGACAGGAAGGATCAGCTGCAGGTTAAAGGTTCATCACAGATGCACACTCAGTGCTTGGCTGAAGACAGAAGCAGTTGTTTTTAAAATGTGGTGCCCACCAACGTGTTAAAAATATGTGTGTTAGGAAGTACATCAGAATAGTAAAGATTTTAACATTCCTATTCTGAAGTTGAAGTGGGAGAGGCCCTGTGCATCCAGCTGCCTGGCCTCAGAGGCCGGCTCTGCTCCCCTCCCAGGGAAAACAGAATCCTTGGATGTCTTAAAGAGCAAAGAAGATGAGTTCACAGACCTCTCCCTCCAGCTCACTTCGGCATCAGGAAGTCCTCCTTCTCCTCCAGTGCACTGCCCTCTCTACTTTGGCTCCCCTTGGGGCTGGTGGAGAACAGCTGGTAACCATCCCCTGGGTGGAGAGCACTTCCTCTGCAAATTTTGAAAGAATTTGGGCAAATGCTGCCCTGCTATCTACTGCCTGGGCTTCTTAGTAACTATCCCTGCAGCAGGGCAGAGAAGGAACAACTCAGGATGTGAGGTTGGTGGTGCTGGAGGGAAGATGCTAGACTGGAGAGCAGTGCAAAGACTGGGGGCTACCTGGCCAGGCTCCACTCTTCCTGGAACTCCCTGCCCATGCAGCTCTGACGGACTTCCCCCCACCCTGCAACCTGCCCACTTGGAAAAGGCCCAGCCCTTGCCAGGAAGATGCCTCAGTGAGTTCCAGGGAAACCTGGCTGCCCATGCCAAGGGTCTGACTCCCCGACCCCTGCCCTGCACATCAGGAAGCAGGTGTATGATGTGCTGTGGCTGGGGAGTGACCAGGAAAGCGGATGACTTGGTCTCAGGCCACATCTCATTAGGAAAATCAGCTCAATAGGAAGCAGATGGGCTGAGATATTTTAATAGAGGACAACTTGAACAACAAGATAAATAATGACAGCAATGGAATAACATAAATATTCATGAGTCCATACTGATATAAATAAATAAATAACAAGAAGAACCAACTCTTTCTTACAGTAAAGTTTCAATTAATAAATGTGGAAAGAATGATGGAAATAGAAAATAACCATTTGGCAAACACCACAGTAAAAATTGTTGTCAGAACATATCATCAATGGATGCTAAAATTAGTGGGCAAAAATGTGATGAGAAACAATATTTGCATAATCTCAAAGTATCTCCCCATGAGATGCTTATTAATTTACAAAGGAATAAATAGTAATTTCACAGTGGAAAAACTTGGCAGATACCACCTTACCCAAGTCATCAAAGTTAACGCCACCAGTAAAGAGAGATATTGAAATTGTGGGCCTGTGATATGATACATGGACAATGGGCCTCGGGTATGATCGTGGGCCTCTCATATGATACAGTGTGGTTATGCATTTTGAGCAGGAGCATCACAGAAGTGATGTTGTGGTGCTCCACATAAATGCATAACCTCAATCTAACCATGAAGATACAAACTGGAATTTAGGGATGTTCTACAAATGAACTGGCCAGTACTCTTCAAAACTGTCAAGTCATGAAAGACAAAGCAAGAGGAGGATCTGTCCCTGAATGGAGAGACCAAGGAGACACAACCACCAAATGCAATGTAGGGTTACAGTTTAGAATGTCCAGAAAAATATCCAGGAAAAGGACATTAGTGGAACAATTGGTGAAATTTGAACAAGGTCTTAAGATTAGTTAATAGTATTGTACCAATGTTAATTTCCTGGTTTAGATCATTGTACTGCGATTATGTAAGATGTTAATATTAGGGGAAGCTGGCTGACAGGTATACAGGAATACTGTGCATTATTTTTGAAAGTCTAAAAATTATTTTAAGATAAAGAAGTAAAACGAGGTGAGGGGAATGAAGAACGAACCCAGGTCCTAGAACTTGGTTGTTCTCTGGGAGGGACCCAGGACTCTTGCTGGGCACCTCCCAGGGCCTGTTCCCCCTATTGGTACCTAGCATTTGGCCTGGAGAGACTTGGAGGCCCACCCACTTGTAAGGTTCCCTGTTCCCCTTTGTCTGAGTGACAACTTATCGGAGTCTTGATGTCCACTCTGGGTGGCCTGTGGACCCCAGAGAAAGGCAAATGTCTAAGTTCATGACCACCTCTCTGGGGACATTCTGTTCTCTGATGCCTATCTGAGGGACAATCCCCATCCCCAATACAGATGTAAAACTGGCCAGAGAGATGAAGCCACCATATCTAGGTCACACAGTCAGTAAATGTAGAGCCATATTCAAGCCCAGCTCTGTGTGACCCCAATGCCCATGCCTTTGCCACCTGGCATTACTGTTCTATTATTGCTCGATTCAGGTGGAGGCAACAGGCATTGGCCAAGCATATGTGTGTGTCAAGTGGACAGTGGAACTGGAGGTGGAGGTGAAGGCAACCAAGACGCTGATGCTGGACCACAGGTGCTGTGCTGGGGGAGAGAGACCCTCATACTGCTAAGCACATGGCATGCAGTACATCACATACACACATTCATCCCTTCCGTCTCTGCTCTTAGCTGGCCCTGGGCTCAGGCTGGTGGGTCAAATATGCTCCTTGCCCCTGGGACCTCCTGACCCAGTAGGAGAGTAGACTAGTAAATAGACAGCTAGCTATATAGAGATACATGCCATGAGGAGAGTGGTGGGAGAGAAGGGAGGGAAGGAGGGAAGATGATTTGCAAAACCTAGGAGATAAAAATGTTGCTGATACACTGTGGGTGTTGCAGACACTACACTGCTAAGAAGGAGTTATGGCCAGAGAAGGAGATTCTGGGTGGAGTTTAGGGTTGGGGAAGGCTGGGGGTGAGATCTTGCTGGGAAGGTGGCCAGGATCAATGCAGCTAGAGGCAGGGTCTCTGTGGGTGGAGTTGCAACAGGGTAAGCAAAGGCCTGGAGGTCTGGAATGGGCTGTCAGGGTCCTTGGCTCAGCTGTTGGGGAATCTTTCCAGAGAGGGGTGGTTGGGGACACATATTTTCCAAAGCAATTAGATTATCCTTGGTGGGGTGTTTCTTCAAGGGGTGGAGGGTTATTTGAGCTTGACTCATTTGTCAACAAGAAAAACAGTTAGTGGCTGTGCAGCTAAAGTGAGGGCTGGAACGGGAGCAGAGGGATGCTTTTTCCCCAGACTGAAAGCAGGATGTGTGCAGGCTGCTGTCCAGAGAGTGGAAGCGCTAACAGGAAAAATCACACTGCCTCTGTGCTTCTCTGAGGAAGAGGTCCCCAGGCGCCACTGCTGTCCTCCCAGACTTGGGGTGGACATCCCCAGGCAACTTGGTCTGGCTCCAGTAGCTTATGGTCACACTCAAGGTATGGACAAGGGTGGGCCTGCCCAGGGGCCACAGGGAGAGACTGGACCCAGTGGCCTGGGGGCAGGGGCTGTGGGTACAGGTGCTGGGGAGAGGAAGGCACTAAGAGGGGTCAGTGGGGAACATTCTCTCTAGGGCAGCTGTTGGAGCAATTGCCCCCCAGCACTGAGGGAGCAAGGTGGTCTGCTGACTTCTCCCTGCTCCTTGACCCCAGCTCTGAAAATTTGCTTGTGGATTCTGAAAATCCCTGAGAGCTGGCTCTCAGACCTGGCTAGGTGACCTCAGGCATTCCTTTCCCTCTCTGGGCCTCAGTATCCCCAGCTATAAGATAATGGGGCAGATGAGATGGTCTTTAAGGTCCTCCCTCTCAGGGCTGAGGTTCCCCAGCTCTGTGGTCTTCTTTTGTACAAGTCCACCCTCTCCATGGGCCCCCATCCTCTTTCATTACTCCCCAAATTTTCAGCCCCCTCCTTCTACCCCAGTTTCAGGACCCAAACTGTCCCTGGATCTCTTTCCATCCATCCCAGGCTGAGTCAAGTATCATTTAATCAGTGAGTTTATTTATTTTAGGGCCTGAAGGGAGCTGATAGTTAGATACCAGGCCCTCGCTTTTTTATAAAAACCCCACGAAGGAGGCATTTTATAGATGAGAAACCTGAGGCTCAGAGAAATTAAATAATTAGCCCAGGGTTACTCAGCCTTCAAGAAGTAGATTAATTCTATTCTGTCTATTCTACCAGGCTCACCATGCTGAGTATGTCACCCTTGCTGGGGGTGGTGGGGGTGTTCCTTTCGAATCCAGCATCATGCTGAAATGCAAATGCAAGGAGCTCTAGTGGTGACATTTCAGGCAACAATGAGGGAGGCAGAAAAAATAAAAAATTATCAGGAAAGATGTGAAAATCGTGCCTTCTCCTACAGCAGTAGCCCCTTGAAAGGTTGGGCTCTAAAAGTGCTTTGGGAGGAAGCGTTACTTTCGTGATTTTATTACTGTCGTAAACATCCCCATTTCCTCATAAGAGCCAGGAAACATTGAGTAATGTGGGGCCCCAGGGGGCATGGGGAGCAGGTGGGCCTCATGTATCCCAGGGAGCAGGAGTGGGCAGTGCCTAGCAGGAGGCTGCAAGGGGATCCTGGCCCTGCTGTGGACTGGACAAGGCCACTTCCTTCCAGCCAGACTGCGATTCTACAAACCCATGAGGGTTGGTGCAGCAGACAGGGCTCTGGGCATGAAAACAAACAAACAGGATACACTGAAATGTTCCCGAGAGTTATTTCTGGCGGTAGGATCATGGGGGAATTTTTTAGTTTCTTTACTATTTTCCCCCTGTATTTCCACATTCTACGTTTTACATTGAACATATATTATTTTTGTTTTCAGGAAAAATACATGTTAAAAACAGTAAAGAGAGAGAGTGCAATGGTCTGGGAATCAGAGACCAGGGCTCTAGGGCCTCCTCTGCTGGGCTTGCAGCAGGTCCTTTGTTTCCTGTGAAATCAGCGGAGTGGTCTGGGCTCACCCCTTCAAAAGGGAGCCATAAAGACCCAGCAAGAACCGGGAAATAAAAGGACCCAGGGAAGTACAGAGCTCCGTGGAACTGTCGGCACTGGTTACTGTTGTTCTCAGTGTGTCTTATAAATCATAATCGATCCAAATGCAATGCTTCCCACAGTAGGCATCCAGAGGGCAGCTGCCCAGCCTGTGATCTGAGGAAGGGGCTCACGTAGGCAGAATTTCTGAAGTGCGGTTTTGGGCTCCAGCTCTAGAGACGACTGCAGGGACTTGATTTCCAGTCCTGCTGTATACTTGCCCTGTGTCCTTGGGCAAGTTACTCTCCCTCTCTGAGTCTCAGTTCCTCATCTGTGAAATGGGTCCCGTCTCATATGGTTGTTGTGAACAGTCAGTGCATTCAGATGTATAAAGCTCAGAGGAGGGGGATCCACAACCTGTTTTTTGTTTTCTTTGCAAGGAAGTATAACTTAGCATTTAAGAGCATTGACTCTGGGTTTCAAATTCCGGCTTTACTACTCTCTTGCTCTATGACTTTGCGCCAGTTCCCTAACCTCTCTGTGCCTTAGTGTCCTCAGCTCTAAAGCAGGGCTAATAACAGTATTTACTTCTATAAGGTTAATATGAAGATTAAATAAATTAATATATTTAAAGCCCTTACCCTAGGGCCCACCACCTGGTAAGGGCTCCATAGTGTTAGCTATTATAACGATTATAACTGATTAAATCCTCACAAAATCCTTCACTGTAACTATTATTTATGTTATGGATGAGAAAATTGCTCATGGAAGTCAAGGGTTCTGAATGGAAACCTTGCCTTTGTCTTGGGCTGAGAGGGCCTGAAGGTTTAAGCCCACGGGTATCCCAAATTTACCAGTGAAGTAGAGACCCAGCTCCACCCCATGAGTTGGTCATTCATGGGTCCCTCTCCCTAACGAGCCATTCCCAAGGCACTAGACTTCTTTCCTTGTGTCCTCCATGAGTGACTCTCACTTCCTTTTCCATTCACACTCCATCTGCCTTCTAACAAGTCTTCCATTAAGGCATCCCAAGTAATGGCAGCCTGGTCTCCTGTTACTTCTCCATCTCTAGTCCCATGCCTTGCCCCTGTCTTTTAATGAGCTAGCCTGGACTCTGGGCCTGGGTTCAAATCCCAGCTTGGCTATTTACTAGCTATGTGACCTTGGACAAGTTCCTTAGCCTCTCTGTGTCTTAGTCTCCTCATATATAAAATAGAAACAACAAATTTACCTGCCTCATAGTGTTATTTCAAGGATATGAATTAATGCATGAGAACAGAGCCTGGCCCATAGTAAGTGCTATATTGATATTGGGTGATATTGGCATTGTTATATATACAGTTAGAGTTTAATATCTGGTGTTTTCCCAAGCCCAGGAGGAAGAAAGTAGACAGACCCCAATACTTTTACCAGACTCCCAAAGGCAGGTTTTCTGCCACCTATGCACCCCCTCTCTGTGATGCACCTCTTCCAAGGCCAGAGGACATTCTGCAGCCAGAGCCTGTGGTCAGAGCGTGAATCACTTCACAACTACTGCCTCAACTTTTCCAGCCACAGCTGGGCCAGGAATGCGGGGTGGGAATGCCAGAGTTATGGACAGGGGGCGGGTCATCCCAAGCTGAGCCAGGGCAGAGTTCAGAACCCCATTTCTACCCCATCCTTCCAAAAGCAGTTGAGGAACATCTTGGGAGAGGGATTGGGGGTGGCCACAGGGCCACCTCCCGTGACACCTCCCGTCAGGGAGCTGCACCAAATGGAGGTGGCCCTTGAACATGGCTTAAGTGGAAACAGCGGTGGCTCTAGGCTGGTCATGCTACATTGTCACAGGATCGCAAGGCCACAAGGGCAGAGTGGGTGGGGATCCCAGGGTGAGGAAACAGCTCACAGAAGAAGGGTCTTGGCTCAGCTGTGTCCAGGGCATTTGTGGGGAGGCAGGAAATCAGGAAATGGAAGAATAAGGACAGAAGAGAAGGGAGGGACAGAGGAGGCTGAACTGAGTAATTCTACCATCATTTGCTGAATAACCCCAGCCTGTGCTGGTGAGTTCTGGGAAAAGAGCTGCAACTCCTGGGTATCCACAGTGTAGCAGGGGAGGCAGGTGATCCTCAAAAGTTGGCTCTACTTCCAGGAGGTTGGCAGTAAGGCTGAGGAGTGACCTTCTGTGAGTGCTTGGGTGCTGGGGCAGGGGTTTCACCAGGCCAGCAGCCCAGGTAAGCTTCTGGGAGGGGAGGATTTAGGTTGTATTTTAAAGGAGGATATGATTTCCAAACTCTAAGGAAGCCAGCAAAAGTATTTTCTACTAGAAGTGATCTCAAATGGTGTTCTTGGTTTTATGTTCCAAAAGATGGCACGGCCTCTTGACACCATAGTTAACCTTGTTTATTTGAACAGTTTGCACATTTTATCAGGAGTACTATGAACAGTACACTCAGCATGGGTGTGTTTGTAGGCACCTGAGAGGGGACCTACACGTGGTCCTGTCGATAAGGGTTTTTGGTTGCTGGGGGAAGGAAGCTATGGTATTGATGTGGAAGGTGGAAGAGAAAAGATGGTGGGAGATGCAAAAGAGGGAGACAGTGAGTCAGACAGGTTTTGGTCACACTCCATGGAGTCTTGATCAGGTGTGTGCTGGTAAAGATTTAACAACCAGCTCTGGGCCAGGGGCTGGGGTGGGGTGGGGGATGTAGGATGCCATGGGAGAGAGGGGAAAGTGCTAATTTATAGCATTTGCTGTGGTGTAAATATTCCCAAATTTTTTTTTTTTCTTAAAGAAAGATGACTGGTAAGGGGATCTTAACCCTTGACTTGGTGTTTTTAGCACCACGCTCTCCCAAGTGAGCCACGGGCTGGCCCAAATATTCCCAATTTTAAGCTACCAACTTCACATCACTGAATGCAGAGTTGGTTAATTCTATGATCATTTGTGGAATGCCTCCCATATGCCATACAATCAGCTCTCACAGGCCTGTAGGAGCTGTCTCTAGCACACCACTGGTTTTGAGTTTTCTCTGCCACTAGTTGCTGAGGCCATAAGTTCTAGCATCGGAGCCTCATCCTTCAAATTCAAGTTTGGTCCATTTTGAAAGGGGGGCCTGGAGTCTGAAGACTTGGACTTCAACTGCAGCTTGGCCAATGACTTGCTATGTGACCCTGGATAAATTGCTTTGCTCCTGGGTTAAATGGGGCTAACAGTTCCTACTTGGTAGCTTTATGGGACTACCACAGTGGATATGAAGGTGCCTGGTCAACTATAACGTGCATACAGGGTTGCTGTTGTCGTTGTTGTTAGTATTAGTGATGCAAGTGATGGGAGGGGATGGTTACTCCAGAGGCATGGAAGATCTGGAAAAATTCCCAGAGTGAAAGACCAGGGGGCTGGAGGCCCTGAGTGGGAAGGGATGGAGTATTCTAGATGGAGGGAGACCTTCAAACATGACCAGGTCCAGCCGGGGGCCTGCTGACTCTGACCTCTGGCTTTGATGTAAACGTTCATCAGACTTGGTTGTTTGCTAAAGCAAAAGTCAGGGACTTTGAGAAATCTGGTCAAGATCAAGGTCAGTGCTGACAGTTGAGAAGAGATAGTGTTTAATCACTGTCAGTTCCTGACTAATAAGCCTGGGTCAGACCCAAGTGCAGAAGAACACTCTTCACTGCCCCACCCCTCTCCTAACAGCTCACAGACTCCCAACACCAGCCACGTGCTGGGATGTCCTTACTGCTGCCCAGGAAAGGAAGGGTCTCAGGGCTGGGAGACCCCAGATGCACAAGAGGGGAATGGAGGACCAGCAAAGGAAGGCACTGGGCAGAGTTCCCCAGGCTAGTCATGAGCAGAGCCCCTGGGCTGGGGACAGGGCGTGGGTGTGATTTCCCCATCATCTGGTCCACATGCCACTGCATATGGGTCCAAGGGGAGTTCTGACTCAGCAGCATTGGATATTTCCATCAAGTCACAGTATCATGGATTTCTCTCAAAATTCTACCTGAAAAGAAAAAGGACAAAACTTCTACCAGGAAGAACTGAGGAAAATGTTTGCAATGTATATGAAAAATCCTAAAAGTAAAAGAAAAAATAAAATTTTTTAAAAAAAGGTTTTTTTTGTAAAGATGACTGGTAAGGGGATCTTAACCCTTGGCTTGGTGTTGTCAGCACCACGCTCAGCCAGTGAGTGAACCGGCCATCCCTATATAGGATCCGAACCCATGGCCTTGGTGTTATCAGCACTGCACTCTCCTGAGTGAGCCACAGACCTTGTCTTAGTCTGTTTTCTGTTGCTTAAAATGGAATACCTAAAATTGGTTAATTTATTAAAAAGGGAAATTTATTTCTTACAGTTCTGGAAGCTGAAAAGTCCAGGGTCAAGGGGGCACATCTGGCGAGGGTCTTATTACTGATGGCGACTCTCTGCAGAGTCCCAAAGCAGCACAGGGCATCACATGGTGAGAGGCTGAGCATGCTAACATGCTAGCTCAGGTCTCTCTTCTTATTCTTCTTTTTATTTTATTTTAACATTTATTTGTGCATGTTTGTGGGGCACAGTGTGTTGTTTCAATACATGCATATGCTATACATTGATTCATTTAGAGTAGATAGCATGGCTTTGTACTCATTAATCCCACCACTTCCCCTCCCCCATCCCCCCTCCCCTCCTAGCCTCTTGTAACCATTGTTCTACTCTCTACTTTTTTTTTTTTTTAAGATGACCGGTAAGGGTATCTTCAACCCTTGACTTGGTGTTGTCAGCACCACGCTCTCCCGAGTGAGCCACGGGCTTGCCCTGTACTCTCTATTTCTATGAGAACCACTTTTTCTTTTTTTTCTTAAGCTTACATGTATGAGTAAGATCTTGCCGTATTTGTCTTTCTGTGCTTGGCTTACCTCACTTAACACAATGATCTCTGGTTCCATCCATGTTGCTTCAAATGACAGGATTTCCTTTTTTTTTTTTTTTTTTTTATAACCGAATAGTATTTGATGTATATATATGCCAGAGGTTTCTTTTTTTAAAAGATCTATTCATCTGTTGATAGGCATTTAGGTTGATTCCATCTCTTGGCTATTGTGAATAGTGTTTCAATTAACATGGGAGTGCAGGTGTCTCTTCAATATATTGATTTCATTTCCTTTGGGTATATACCCAGTAGTGGGATTGCTGGGTCATAAGACAGACCAATTTCTGGTCTCTGAGGAACCTCCATGGTGCTTTCCACAATGGCTGTACCAATTTACATTCCCACGAACAATGTAGAAAGGTACCCTTTTCTCCTCATCCTTGCCAGCATTTGTTATTTTCTGTCTTATTGATAATAGACATTCTAACTGGAGTGATCTGATATCATGTTTCAGTTTTAATTTACATTTCCCTGATGAGTGGTGACATTGAGCATTTTTTTCATGGGCCTGTTGGTCATTTGTATATATTCTTTTGAGAAATATCTGTTCAGGTCCTTTCCCCATTTTTTAATTGAGCTATTTGTTTTTTGAGTGTTGCTGTTGAGTTGTTGGAGCCTCTTACATATTCTGGATATTAGGTCCTTGTATGGTATGTTGTTGGTAAACACTTTCTCCCATTCTGTAGTTATCTCTTCACTTTGTTGACCCTGTCTCTAGCTGTGCAGAAGTTTTTTAGTTTGAGTAGTCCCATTTGTCTATTTTTGCTTTAGTTGCCTGTGCCTTTGTACTCTTGCTCAAAAAAGCACTGACCACTCCCATTTCATTTAGCGTTTCCCCTATTTTTTCATCTAGTTCATAGTTTCAGGTCTTAAATTTAGGTCTTTAATCCATTTAATTGATTTTTGTATATGATGAGAGATAGGGGTCTAGTTTCAATCTTCTACCTGTGGATATTCAGTTTTCCCAGCACCACTTACTAAAGAGTCTGTCCTTTCCCCAGTGTATATTTTTGGCACCATGGTCAAAAATCTGTTGGCTGTGGGCCAGCCCGTGGCTCACTTGGGAGAGTGTGGTGCTGATAACACCAAGGCCACAGGGTTCAGATCCCTAAATAGGGACGGCTGGTTAGCTCACTTGGAGAGCGTGGTGCTGTCAACACCAAGTCAAAGGTTAAGATCCCCTTATCGGTCATCTTTAAAAAAAGAAGAAATCAGTTGGCTATAAATGTGTAGGTTTATTTTTAGGGTCTCTATTCTGTTCCATTGGTCAATTTGTCTGTTTTTATGCCAGTACCATGCTGTTTTGGTTACTATAGCTGTATAGTATATTTTGAAATCACTTAGTATGATACCTCCAACTTTGTTCTTTTTGTTTGATTGCTTTGGCTATAAGGGGTCTTTTGTGGTTCCATACAAATTTTAAGCGATTTTTTTTATTTCTGTGAAGAATGTCATTGGAATTTTGATAGGGATTGCATTGAATCTGTAGATTGCTTTGCGTAATATTCTCTTTTTATAAAACCGTCAGTTGCACTCCCATGATAACCCATTAATCCATTAACCCATTAATCTGCTAACCCATTAATCCGTGAATGAATTCATCCAATCTTGAAGGCAGAACTCTCACACGCCAATTGCCTCCTAAAGGCCCCACCTCCCAACACTGACACATCAGGGATTAAGCTTCACCATGAGTTTTGGAGAGGGCATTTAAACCATAGCAGACTTCTTATAAAATAAGAGCCCCACCCATTTAAAAAATAAATAATTCACAGAAGAATCATATAAATGGGCATTGATCATATTTAAAAGTTCACTTGAATCAAAGAACAAAAAATAAAATGCAGAAGTACAGGGTAGAATTGACCTTCATTTCTCAGCCTGTGACCCATCGTCATTACCAGCCTACAGGCCCCTCTTTGGTGGCTCTGCATGATTGTCTACTTAGGCCACACATTCTTCACTATCTCCTTCCTCCTCAAGCCCCCTTACCCATTGGTGAACAATCTAATAATGTGTTAGACATGAACTCTCTATCTCTCTCACCTCCCTCCTAGAACACAACACAGGGTTGAGCATAATTCTTAGTTCATGATAGACTTGTAGTGCTGGTTCATGTGAAGCTCTTTTAAAAAATGTTTTTAATAATACAATGAAATCCTGGAAAGCCACTGTCCCAGAGGAAACTTGGCCATGGACAGTAACTTGCCCTTCTCTGTGACACTCCCCAATCCCATGCCTCTGGCTTCTAACTGCCCAGGTGACAGCCATCTTGAATCTAGTGCCTGTCATTCCCTGTCTTCCCTTTCATCTATTTGCACTTGTGATATTGTGATACTTACATATTGTTTTTTGTCCATGGTTCCTGGCTTAGGCTACTCTCTGACTTTTCCCTGCCCTCCTTTCACCTGCTCCTTTTTCTCCCAAGCCAGGAAATTCTCTGACCTACCTTAGCTGATTGTAGGTCATAAGACCCCCATTTCAGGAGGGGCCTTGTCTCATATTCAGGAGGGATGAAGGTTGCAAAAAACTAAGCAAACAGGCCTTGCTGGGTTTTTCTGCCCAGCAAGTCAGTGTCAGATCATACCTTTGTATCCAATCACATCTGCACAGTTGTTCATGCTTTAGTAATGCCTTCATAATGAAGCTTCTGTAAAAACCCAAGAGCACAGGGTTCAGAGAGCTTCTGAATAGCTGAACATGTGGAGTTTCCTGGAGGGTCGCATGCCAAGGGAGGGCACACAAGCTCCCTACCTCTTCTCCCATACCTGGCCCTATGCATCTATTTCATATGTACCCTTTGTAATATCCTTTATAATAAACCAGTAAACATAAGTACGTGTTTCCCTGAGTTCTGTGAGCCACTCAAGCAAACTAATTGAACCCAAGGAGGGGGTTGTGGGAACCCTGATTTATAGCTGGTCAGTTGGAAGTTCCAGAGGCATGGACTGAATCTGAAATGGGGGGCAGTCTTGGGGACTGAGCCCTCGACCTGTGGGATCTGATGCTATTTCCAGGTAGATAATGTCAGAATTGAACTGAATTAGTAGACATCAAGCTTGTGTCTGCTGGAGAATTGCTGTCTTGTTTGTTAGTGGGGAGAAGTCCCCACACATTTGGTCACAGAAATCAGAAGTTAGTTGTCTTCTAGGGCTGGCCCATGGCTCACTTGGGAGGCTGTGGTGCTGATAACACCAAGGCCATGGGTTCATATCCCTATATAGGGATGGCCGGTTAGCTCACTTGGGAGAGTGTGGTGCTGACAACACCAAGTCAAGGGTTAAGATTCCCTTACCGGGCATCTTTAAAAAAAAAAAAAAAAAAGAATTGGTCTTCTGTGTTGCTGATTGTGCCATGAGAGCAGAGGAAAGACACTGTATGTTTTTCCCACTTACTCAGTACTCCTTCAAAGTACATATTTTTTATTTCATTTGCCTTAATTTTATTAAAAGAGTATCATTTATATATTTTATGGGACTTGGAAATAAGTGGATAGATTTCAAAAGTAGACACTCACACGGTAGTGGTGAGGGGAATGAGGAAGGAATCTGGGATGTGTCCCATGTTGCACTCTTAGGTGACTGAGTAGTGGTGGAGCCATTCATTTAGACAGACACAGGAAAGAAGAGGAGATGATGGGGGGCAGATGATGGAGCCAGTTCCAGGCAAAGCAATAATTTGAGCTAAAATTTACTGAGTGCCTGCAATGTGCTAGGCACTCTTTGTAGAACCTGAAGTGCTCTGCATGTATTATCACACTGAAACATTACAAGAACCTCACGAGGTAGGCACTTATTATTCTCATTTTAAGATGAGGAAACTGAGAAATGGAAAGGTTTCATAGGGTCTGAGTCTATCAACATGATGAATCACAGCTTTCTGCTACAAACAGAAATACCAGATAGGATATTTAAAATGTTAAAAATTTCTAAATTAAAATAATGATATAAAACTAAATATATATAAATAAAATATCTAAGAACTATCAAAAGCAAGGGAAATCCTCAGTTGATAGAAGTAAAGAAAACGGCTTCCAATCAAGATGGCAGAGTAGACAGTCCCCAGCGTCACTCTTGCCCACAAATCAACCAATTTACAACTATAAAAAGCAACGACAGCCAAGCTGGGACCATTAGAGCTCAGGGGAAGAGGAGGAGAGACCTACGGAGTTCATGAAGGTGGGAGAAGCCACGATGAGAAAGAAAGGATCATTGCCACCATTTTGAGCCCTGACCACTTCAAGGCTGGAGTTGGTGAAACACTGAGCAAGAGCTGGCAAAAGCCGCAGCTGTTCCCTTCATATGAAGTTGCTTGGAGGCTGCAGGTGAGAAGGGGGCCTTGGTGGCCCCCAGGCCAGCAAGACCACTGACAGGATTCCCGTGGACCCACATAGGAGCGAGGGGCCACAGACAACAGAAAAAAAGGAGTCACTCAGAGGCCAGTGGGTCATCACAAGGGACATCCTATGGGAAGTGTTTGGAGTACTGGCAGTGGGGGAGATGGGCCACCAGAGGAACACTGGGGCAACAGCATGAACAGCTGATCTGCCCCCTAATCAGTGCAGGCCCACTCTGTGTAGACTGGTCAGGAGTATAGGACTGCAGGGGGTGCAGTTTGCTAAAAAGGCTCAGGCCCAGACCAGAATTTCCATAAAACCCAGGTGTACCAGACCTCATGACGCCTGGAAGCACATACGAGGTCAACCATTAAAACCTGAGCTGCACAAAAAGCCTTCCCCAGGGAATCAGCAGAAATGAAGCAGTTTAGCTCAGCTCAACTACAGGGCTCAAGTGCTGGTTCCCACAGAAAGTTCCTCCATTTTAGAAGTAAGCAAAGGACAACAAATTAGTTCCAGTGCAGAGTTTAAGTGGTGGGAACAGCAAATAATCCAACACAGAACTGAAAGAAAAAAACAAAATACCCACAGATCAAAGAAAAAGTTTGATATTAACCAGTAAAGGTCTAACACCACCAAAGAACACCTATAAAACCTAGGACTGAAAGCCCCCTGGGTTCCCAAGCTGGGGCTGTGGGGAGGGCCAAGGCCCTCAGCCACGACCCGCTGACATCTACAACCAGCCTAGCAACAACCACCAAACTGCTACAGGAAGTGCCCCAGGCTCCTGAGCCAGGGCAAGGGGGGGGGGCTGGGGGCTTCAGCCCCACCCCCCTGACATCTGCATCCAGCCCAGCAACAACCCAGCTGCCACTGAAAGCCTCTCTTGCTGGAATGGGTGGGGGGCATGGGCCTTGATCATGCTCCCCCTCCTTCCCCCTCTTCCTATCCTATTTTCCCTCCTCCTTCCCTTCTCCTTCTCCCCCTGAACTGTTCCATAACAACATTTGAGAATGAGGCATGGAGCTGGGAGAAGCCAAACCCAGCCACAACTAGACAAGCTACTGCCACAGCCCCAAGCCCTGCTGGGGTCCTGAGGTATGGAGCCAGCTGCAGCCAGGTTAAGAGTACACCAAAACACCATTTTGAAAAGCTGAATCTAGCTGCAACCAGGTAAAGAGCACACCAAAAACACCATTTTCATGCGGGTAGCCCATCATAGCCACCACAATTGCCATGGCTGCCACAAAAGCGGCTAGTCTCTATAGCAGCAGTCACAGCCACCATGCAGATGGCACGCCAGACTCTCAACTGCATTGACACAAGGAGAGTCACCAGCGGAGACCAAATAATAATAATAATAATAATAATAATAAAGAAGAGTTCCTCTCTCTCCACAATGCACACTCCAGAGTAATAGAAGAAGCATGTGATTTACGATAGTAGTGGAGGACTTATCACACCTGTCTCAGTACTGGACAGATCATCTAGGCAACAAACCAACAGAGGAACAGTTAATCTATCAGATGGAGAGAACAAATCTATGGTTATTAAGAGTGGGGTGAGGAAGAAGGAAAGGGGAGGGGGAGGGGAAAAAGGAGGGGGAAGGGGAAGGAGAGAGATTGGATAAGGGGCATAAAGATTAAGTATGATTTGTAACAATGAATACGCTAATAAAATAGTTTTCCAAAAAATCTCAAAAAGAAAAAAAAAGAAATAAAGAAAACTCAAAGCCAGTGTGGACACATGGACATTTGCAGATAAAACAAGTTCCTATGAAGATAAGCTCTCAATTAAAAAATAAATATAAGCCATACAAGGAAGAATCATTATAAGTCAGACCATGAGGGAGAGTCAGGAGACACAATAAGCAGGAGAATTGGTATCCCTAAATAATAAAGAGAATCTGAAAGACATCATAAGTCTGTTTTAAACAATGGAGAAAAATAAAGTGAAACCATAATGAAAGAATTGAATACTCTAAAACACCTGAAGTTAGGGCCGGCCTGTGGCTCACTTGGAAGAGCGTGGTGCTGACAACACCAAGTCAAGGGTTAAGATCCCCTTATCGGTTATCTTTTAAAAACAGAACAAAAAGCAAAAAACACCTGAAGTTAAGTCACTTATCCAAGGAGACATAAATATTAAGTGGTAGAGTTGGGCTCCCAAGCTTGTGTTCTTACTTGCTAGACTGTAGGTACTGATGATGATTTGACAAGTCTATCCAACACCCCAGGGCAGTAGCAAGAGTGGGTTTGGGGAGAAGTAGGGAATGCTAGTTTTCACCATATTTTTTCTCCCGCACCACTGCAGGACTTCAGGACCGGGTGTGTCCTCCTGACATGGCCACCACTGCTTCCTTCCTGCCACTCGCCACCAAGGAGGCCAGTTCTGAGAACAGCAGCTCCTTCTATGACTATGACTACCTGGATGAGGTGGACTTCATGCTCTGCAGGAAGGACACAGTGCTGTCCTTTGGCAAAGTCTTCCTGCCAGTCTTCTACAGCCTGATCTTTGTGTTGGGCCTGGGTGGGAACCTACTTCTTCTCGTGGTCCTGCTCCGCTATGTGCCTCGCAGGCGGATGGCTGAGGTCTATTTGCTGAACCTGGCCATCTCCAACCTCCTGTTTGTGGTGACACTGCCCTTCTGGGGCATCTCTGTGGCCTGGCGCTGGGTCTTTGGGAGTTTCTTGTGCAAGATGGTAAGCACCCTCTATACCATTAACTTTTACAGTGGCATCTTTTTCATTAGCTGCATGAGCCTGGACAAGTACCTGGAGATTGTCCACACTCAGCCCCACCACAGGCTGAGGCCCCGGGCCAAGAGCCTGCTCCTTGTTGCCGTAGTGTGGGCCATGGCCCTGGCTGTCTCCATCCCTGACATGGTCTTTGTACAGATGCATGAAAATCCCAAGGGTGTGTGGAACTGCTACGCAGATTTCAGCGGGCACGGGACCACTTGGAAGCTCTTCCTCCGTTTCCAGCAGAACCTCCTGGGGTTTCTCCTTCCACTACTTGCCATGATCTTCTTCTACTCCCGCATTGGCTGTGTCCTGATCAGGATGAGGCCCCTAGGCCGGGGCCGGGCTCTAAGAATAGCTGCAGCCCTGGTAGTGGCCTTCTTCGTGCTCTGGTTCCCGTACAACCTCACCTTATTTCTGCACTCACTGCTGGACTTACAAGCCTTCGGGAACTGCAAGGTCAGTCAGCACCTGGACTATGCACTGCAGGTGACAGAGAGCATTGCCTTCCTTCACTGCTGCTTTACACCCATCCTCTATGCCTTCTCCAGTTGCCGTTTCCGCCAGTACCTGAAGGCTTTACTGGCCACGGTGCTCAGATGGCACCTGGCACCTGGCACTTCCCAGGCTTCGCCGTCCAACTGTTCTGAGAGCAGCAGGCTTACTGGCCAGGAAGAAATGACCGGCATGAATGACCTTGGAGCGAGGCAGGCTAACAATGGGGAAGGGGGAATAGTTAAGCACCACAGTCTGGTTGGAGTGGATGGGACCCAGTTGGGCTTCCACCCAATGTGTTCTCGCCCAGAGTCTCAGTGACCACGTTGCTAAACCTGGTGGTCGGTTCTCAGTTCTCAGCAGTATTTGCTCACTCTTACCTTCTTTCTCCACTTTCCTTACTTGCTGCCAGGACACCACACTCTGCTGCCTGAAGTGCTGCAATAGTTTCCCAAGTGGCCTCTGTGCTTCCTACATCTCGCTCTCCTATGGTCTAATCTGCACCCAGCAGCCAGAGTGATCACAACACCCCCCACAGGGTAGCAGCTGTTAAAAGACAAACAACAAATTTAGTTTAAAGATCTTGATTGGCTTTATTTGTGCTTCTAGAATTGGGGAACACTTCCTTCCATAAAACAGAATGAGTGTTCTAATGAACTGAGCAGATGAGTTTGGTTTTATAGACAGAAAAGGGCTGAAGAAAGCAGAAACAGAAAAAAAAAGCGGATTGGTCTTTTCAAAGTTATTTTCCTTGTAAGGCAGGAACAGGGTAGTTAATATCAGGTTACTTTGAGTGACTTTTCGTAAGGATTAAAACAGGAAGCCTCATTATCATGCAGACTGAAAGAGCCTGTTTGGGAATTTGGCTGTTATCTGTCCTTCTCAATGTCTCTGAAAGTCAGATAACAACTTAGTTTTGGTTTGTTGATGTGAAATTTTAATGAGTGACTCCATTTTGGTTTGGTCTGGTCTGTTGGGGGACTAGTGCAGGAGGTTAATCAGAAACAATGGCCTCCTACAATTTTTATTTACCAAGCCCAAGTCCTTACAGTGATGCTTCAAGGCCCGTATGATCTTCCCCCTACTGTGTCTACCCTCACTGCCCTTCTCCCCACCATGCTCACTGCTCCAGACACACTGCCTTAAACAGTTTCTCAAACATTCCAGGCACATTCCGCTAGGGAAATTCCAGCTGTGTCCTCTTCTGGGATGGCTCCTCCCCCAGGTGTCTGCTTGGCTCACACCCCCACTCCTCATGTCTGTTCAAATCTCACCTTCTCAATCAGCCATCCTCTGTCTGAGACAGGATAGGGCTAGGCCTGTAAACCAAATAGACATATTAACTGATCTCACTTACCAACCCCCACCCCACAACCTGGAACCACATCAGGGTCTCACTTCCCCTCCTCCACAACCTCCTATATTTTCTTTTAGGCCTCCATTTCTCCCAGTGGATTTTTGCTTCTCTCCAAAGGAACTATTTTGTCGACAGAACCCCCTTTCTTGAACCTCTATTTGATGGATTTTGGACATGACCAGTGCCATTGTGCACACAATAAGCACAAAATAGCCACCGGTCATGTCTTCCACTCCAGCACCAAACCCCTCCCCACTTCCCATTACAAGAAGCCTTGTGACTTAAACAGAAACCCTTTTGCTTCTGCAAGGGCACAATCCCCCACCCTGCTTGCATAGTTTCCACATTACCATAATGCTCCTCCTTGAAGGTATCAGCCAGCCCTTGGTGCACTATATAAGCTCTGCCATCCCCATACCTGGTGCTGCCTTCCATTTTGAGGGCAGCCCTGGGCTGTTCCCCACTTTTGGCACAGCCCAGTGGATTCTTTTCCTTTAATAAAGCTTGAACGGTACCCGGCACCTTGGCTCACTTTCTTTCACTATTAACTGTGCATTCCTTCCATATGCTTCTCTGGTTGGCGTTTTTGCCAAAGACTCTAAGGCTGTTACAGGAGCCATTCAGCTCCTGGCTGAGACTCCCTAAAATTGATGCCAAACTCACAGGTCCAGCTGACTGACCCCCCAAAAAAGCAAACCACTCAAAAGTCAAACATTGGTGAAAATGGAAGTCAGCTTTTATTCACGAATACCAGTGACCTCAGGAGAGGTGTTAGGCTAACCCATCTCTCTGGTAAACCTGAAGGAGAATGGCCAGGCTAAAGCCATCTCAAAGTCTCAGGTTTACTGAGAGGTTTTTAAAGAAAAGTTTCAGGGAATGGAACGTGGGAAGTGAAAAGCAGGAGAGAAGAAGACATAAGCTATGAGGGGTCTGTGTCTGTGAGTCAGGTACAAGGTCTCGCCAAGGCCTCCTCTGGTTTTTGTTCTCATCTTCGCTACCTTAGGACCCTGAAAGATTTTGATTTGCTCTGGAATAGAATCAACTCTTCTGCAAAGTCTTTTGTGTAGTTTCACTTCGCAGAGCTCTGTTTGACCTGGCTGGTGCCCAAGGTCGGCTTCCAGTCATTTGGCCTTGATCACTTCTCAAAACTCTGCATGTCTTAAAAAAAGAACTCTATTAGCTTTGCAAAGTTCTGATTAACTTCTAAGCCTTGTTCTCTTGTTTAACAAGCAAGATAAGAATGTCAGGGAGTGGGAAGAAAGAGTGCAGAGAAAAAAAAAACCTGTTCTTTTTAAAAATCCACCCCCCCCCCCCCCCGTAAGAAAATAGCTGAAGTGATTCATTTTCAAGAATATCCTTAAAAAAGCTGCTTAACCAGCTTATACATATGACAACCCCAGAGAATTTACATTCCTGGAAAGTCACTGAAACAGCACGTCACCTTTGAGAAATAACTTCTCAAGATGGTCTGGTCACCAGCCCTTTGTTCTTTTCATTTCCTGGTTCTTCTCCCTGCTCAGGACTTTTTGGTGGGTCTTTTTCGTGGGCTTGTGTTGAGTCCATCCCTTTCCATCAGCAGGAAGTGAACAATAAATACCTTATAAGGAAATAATGAAACTTCAGCGGCATTTGGGAAGATTGTGCACCCCATAGTACTCAGACAATGAGGAACTGGGGGAGGGACTTGTGCACTAGGGAATAAATTGCTCAGTGTAACCATTTCGGGTGTGCCTGCCCATCAGACATCTGATCTTGCAAGATTGCCATTAAAGTCTTGCTTTGCCATACCTTGTGTCTTCATGTCCATCCTTTGGCATTGGATGGGTGAGGGCATTTCTCACACTCCCCTCCCTAGCCCATGTGGTTTTAGGTCTCCACTTGACTTCAGTCCTGCTCACTCCAACAAGGCCTCATGAGAAACACAGCCATGGCATGCCAACTGACCTATTTTTGCATCTGCTGCCTTCCTCTGGTAGCCCCAAGAGTTGAATGGGTTGGACTGTTTGTTAATTGATTCTGCCCTTAGCTCATTAACCCAGGTGAGAGACAGAAACTAAATTGAAAGTGACCTGTCTGACTAGATGGTCTCCAAAATATGGCTTTCTGGCATTCACATAGTTAATTTAAACAGACTTCTAAATTTTCTTCTAGACTAATCTATGTATTTCCTTATAAAATCCTATGGTGGAGTTCTATGATTTTATTTGGCCTTGGCATCCATTTTTTAAAAATCTTTGTGTCTCCTCTGACACAATCAAATTCCTTGAAAAGGCTTGCATTCTTTTTCTTTTTCTTTTCTTTTTTTTTTAAAGATGACCAGAAAAGGGATCTTAACCCTTGACTTGGTGTTGTCAGCCCCACACTCTCCCAAGTGAGCCACGGGCAAGCCCACATTCTTTTTCTGTGCTTTACAATGTAAATGAGCTGCTTTGCTTTCTATAAAATGTGATGAGGTCTTGGCCTCTTTGGAAAGATAAGCTTTAACTTGCTTCATTTACAGAGACAAAATTTGAATCCAACTATCCTATTGAGCGAGTTTTATATTTTCTTTATTTGTTTCTATGTTTTTTTATGTACACACATATACATGTGTAAGCTGTATGCTGTGTCTACATGTTTATGTCTAGATATGTGTTTGTACATTGCCTTCATGGTAACAAATTGGCTTATAAATAATGCACGTTTATAAACAAGCCTAAACACTTTTTAAGTTCACATGACTAATTTTGGACAAATAAAGCTAGTTTTTAAAACTGTTGATTAAAATAGATGTGTTTTTAGAATTTGATTGAAACCTTTTTGCCTAGATGTGTCTATTGGT
This sequence comes from Cynocephalus volans, assembly GCF_027409185.1. Lineage (NCBI taxonomy): Eukaryota > Metazoa > Chordata > Mammalia > Dermoptera > Cynocephalidae > Cynocephalus > Cynocephalus volans. The sequence continues at coordinate 53,851,850 of NC_084470.1, forward strand.
CAAAACAAATTTATACCGTCTCTGATGTTTTAAGGTCATAAAATTATTGCTTTTGTGGTATGTTTGATACTTGCTTAATTTGTTTATGAGCTAAAAGCTGTGAGAGAACTGGCTGCTGGGCTTTTCCCAAAGACTTGCACATATCTTGTTGTTAGCTTGTATTTGGTTTTAAGCCTCAGAATTCTGGAGTCCAGACAGACGGCCATAGTGAGGACTGGGGACATAATGTCACAGCATACCTCTCAGCTCTGCCCCTGGGAGAGCTAGCTTCCCTGTAGCTATTTCCCAAACATAAGCTCTCTTCTTTTTAAATACAGTGTTGCTTGCTTTACTGCTGCGTGCATTGTTAATTTCTACGACTTTGAGACCCAAGAACCCAGTGTGGTATCATGTCCACCCTATTTAATGCAGAACTTGCCCATCCCTGATGCTTCTAATCTTCCTTCCTCTGCTCTACTTTCAGTTTTTTCAATATCACTTATCACTTTCTAACATTTTATATGTTTCTCCTGTTTGTTATTTCTTGGCTGCAGCCTCCACTCCCATTCTCCCAGGTGAGCTTCACAGGGTGGGGTCTTAGTGTAGCTCACTGCTATATCCAAGCCCCAAATATAGGGCCTAGTGCATGAAGAGTTTTCAGAAAGTGCCTGTGAAATATGTGGGTGGAGGAGGGAGTGTTTTCTGTGGCACTGCTAGGGAAGGAGAGCTTGAGGCCCTCCACCCACCAGGCTGCCCCTTCCCTGTAGGGGAAATATTGTTAAAAAGACCATAGGCTTGATGGTGGTTCCAAGGTCTGGCAATCAGGGGGTCAGAAGGTGCTCCACCCAGGGAACAGCCCAAAAGCATGTGCAGTCTGCAGGAGAAGAGATGGTAAACACCCCGGGCTGGCCCCATCTCAGGACCCTTCAAATCTCCCTTGGGCCTGTGCAATCAAGCCCAAGATCTGTCTGCCTTCAAGGCTAGGGTTTTTGCAAGTAGACTCCCGTACATCTTCTCACCCTTATACTCCTCCACTCCCTTTTCATTTGCTTGACAGCAGGCACCACTTGCTCTTTCCTGTGCCTTTGCTCTTGCCAGCTCCCTTATGTGAAATGAGAATCATTTCCAGCCAGGTATCCCCTCTCCCTTGTCTTTTAAAGGAATCCCACTTACTCTGGGAAACCATGCCTTGCTCGCTCGGCCTTGTGCTTTGGGTGGGAGTTGAGTAGAGCCTGGGACTTAGGCCAGTGGCAACTTTACATTTCCCTGGCCACGGTGATTCATTTAGGGATGAGCACATGACCCAAGCAGAGCCAGTGAAATGCAATGTGACTAGAACATGCCAGAACTGAGACATGAACCTGAAGCTGAGAGAATATGAGGTCTGGAGCTGCTCCTTTATCACTTGAGCTTCAGGACATAAAGGGGTCGCACAAGCAAGTGATCAGATCCTGGGAGCAGTGTTTGAGCCTCAGAGTCAAGGCATGGCTGAAACTCATCTCAGTCCTGGACTTGACAGTCCCATGAACTGATAAATTCCTTTCTGGTGTGGGGTAATGTGGTTCTGTTACTTGCAAACTAAAGATTCCTGACTGGTACACCCTGCCTGGGTGCTTTTCTCTTCATGTCTCCAGTGGTTGCCATTCTCTCTGCTCACCACCTAAAATGTCCACTGAGAAACCTTTCTTCAGGGAGTCCCCAGCCCACAGTCACATCTTTCTCAAGCTTCTAAAGCACTCATTGCTTCCTCACCACTTCCTCCCACAGAACCACCTGGCACAATGTGCCCACATTTTCCACCCTTGTCCTGCACAACCAAACACAGCGTCTGGCACACAGGAAAGGAAACTCAGAAGGACACTGCTAGGTAGATGGAATGGAGGGTGGAAGAACAGATGGCTGGGCGAATGTAAGCTCCATGACAGCAGGGACTTTGCTATGAATAAAATCTGCATCCCCCATGCTTCAATCCGTGCTCTGAGTGTAGCAGATGCTCACTAAGTTTTTTTTTTTTTTTTTTTAATGAATGATTGGAGAATGGATAGAGAATTGAGTGGGTGGTCAGTATTCTGCCCCTTCTTTCTTCTCTTCCCCTGAGCTTCAGATGGTCTAGTGATAGTACAAATGTCATGAGACCAGGTGTTCCTTGATGTTACCTGAGTTGCCCTTGGGGCTTTTTCACTCTGTATCTATCCCACCCCCATCTCTTTCAGCTCTGGCACCTTTAGTTCTCTCTCGCCGAGGTCCCTGATTCCTCACTGCCAGGAAGGACTCTGTTCTTCCCCAGTCCCCTAGGAAATGAAGCATTGCATCTGAAGGTGGTGATTTGTTTGAGGACATGGAGGATGCGGTTCTATTTTAGAGCTCCTGAAATCTGCCACAAGGGACTTCTGTCCTGCTCACCTGCCAGGCTGGCTGGTGAGATGCAGCCTGAGCTGTACCAACAGGATCTAGGTACCCAGAGGCCCTGGCTTTGCACCCATGATACACAGATGGCATGGGTCAAAGTGTACCAGGGAAGGGATATCCTACCTTCTCCTTGCCAGGCAGAACTCTATCAGGCTCCAGGCAGACATCAGCATTAGTGGCAGTTAAACTGAGAGAAAGGCAGGCCGCAGCCCAGGGTCACCCAGCTAGTTAGGGACAGGCTCCTGTCCCTGACTCAGGCCCTTGCCCCTGACTCAGGCCTTTGCCCACCCTAATAGCCTACTATCCTGGCAAAACTCAGGGAGGAACAGGGAGTCTCAGGAAAAGAAAGGGGCAAGGCAGAGATGCAGGATAGGAGCAGCAGAGAGACGCTCCACTGACTGGTCCTTCCTTGGGGGTCCATGCTGCCTGGACCCTCCATCCAGCTCCCACAATTGTTCCCCCTCCCATCCCAGCCCCAGAAAGGGTCCTGCCATCAGCCAGCTGCAACTCTGGTAGCAACACCCTCCCAGTCTTGGTAAGAATGCCTGGCAGTGCGGATTGTCTCCATTTCATATGTCACAGGGCTGAGGCCAGGGAGGGTGTAGTGGATTGAATTATGCACCCCCCCAAAACTCACTGAACCTTGAATTGTGTTCCCCAGGTTTTATGTATTGGAAACTTACCCCCACTGAGACTGTTAAGAGGGTGGGAAATCCTATTATGGTAATTGAAAGGGGTGGCCTTGAAGAAGTGAATGGACTAAAAATGGTGGTCATGGGCATGTTTCTGAGGGCTTTAAAAGAAGAGGAGAGTCTCTCTCCGCTGCTCTCTTTGCTTCCACCATCTTGCAATGTGAGACCCCTGGGTCACTGTTGCCACCACTGGATGGACTTTGGACTTCCCAGCCTCAGAAACTATAAGCAATAAATTTTGTTTTTCTTCATAAAATACCCAGTTCCATGTATTTTGTTATAAGCAACAGAAATGGACTAATACAGAGGGGTAGGGAACAATTTGAGGACACAAAGTAAACTAGCCGCGACTGGAAGTCAGGTTTCTATCATTTAATCCACATTTAGGGAATTGGGGTTCATACATGAATGAATGAGACACTATGCCCTCATGGGCTTCATCCTGGGTCAAAAAGCAGTGGGAGAAAATCAAGACATAGAAAGCAATTGCATATGACACATGTGCTGTGATACTAACAGTGCCGGGGGAATCCAAGGGGATAGAAACCATTTCTGGCCAGAGGATGGGGTGGACGAAATCCAAGAAGGCTTCCTAGAATAGCTAGCAGTGGGTTGGCAGGGAAAGCAATGCCTCTGCTTTAGGGGTGGCCCCCCTGGAGAAAGTTGGCAAAGTTGAATTGCACTGGATTGAGAAATTTCGGGACCAACTGTGGGAAAACTTAAATGTCAGGTTTGTGGAGGCCACGGGAAACCTGAAAGTAAAAGCATGACAATCAGGCATTTTAGGAGAAAGGTCTCTGGTAGCAGTGTGAACAGGGGGCTGGGGCAGCGGAAGAACAGATCTGGTGTGGAGAGGAATGCAGAAGTCACAGGTATAAGAATGGCAGCAGGAATGGGGAAGAGGGGGCACATTTCAGAGCCATCACAGAGCTTGAGCTGACAGGACTGGGCCTGATTGCATGTGGGTGAGGAGGCGGGAGGAGGTGAGGGTGTCTCTGGTATCTACTTTGGGGGATGGAGTTGGTGGCAGTGTCCTGAGCAGAGACAATCAGGGAAACCAGGAGGAGGGAGGGTTTGGGGCAGAGGCGGGGGGACAGATGCTGAGTTCTGTGGGGGACAAGCTGAGTCAGAGGTGCTGTGAGGGTCCCATGGGGAGATTGGGGGTCTGGGGTCAGGAGAAAGCTCTGAGCTCAGCAATGGTTGTGGAAACCAAGAAAGGGCTGAAGCCACCCTGAGGTGGAGGTGCAGAAGGCAAGGACCTTGAATAACGCCTACATTAAGGGCAGCGTTTCTCTAGACCTGTTTATCCAATACAGTAGCCACGAGCCACACGTGGCTATTGAGCACTTGGCATGTGGCTAGTCTGAATTAAGAAGAGCTGCAAGGGTAAAGTACATAGCAGGTTTTGAGGACAGGACAAAAGAAGGAATGTAAGAATATTACATCGATATTTTTTATGTTGATCACATGTCGAAATGTTAATATGTAGTATTATCTGGTTAGGTAAAATATACTATAAAATTGAGTCTTACATTTCTTTTTACTTTTTATAAAAAATGTGTCTATGAGGAAATTAAAAATTACACATGTGGCCTGCCTCAGATTTCTATTGGACGACACTGTTCTAGAACTTGAGTCCCAAAGGATGTGGAATAATTATTGTGGAAAAACATAAAGTGGGGTGGGAGAGTGGAGGCCAATGTTCCCAACATGATACTCACAGGAAATGGTTTCTGCACTGCAGGACTTTTCAAGGCACGTATCTTCTCCCAAACTGAGTTACCCATGGATATTTCCCCTTCTACCAGACTTGCCATGAGAGGAAGGTCCTGCACCTTCCTGGGCCTTGAGAGATGATGTTTTAAACAGAGAGTGATAAGTGGGCTGTCTGGTTTGCTCAGTTGATTAGAGTGGGGAGCTGAGAACACCAAAGTCCAGGGTTCTGTCTGAGAACTGGCCAGTCATGCACACACACACACACAAAAGAGAGAGAGAGAGAGAGAGAGAGAGAGAGAATATGCTTGTGAAATGACAAGGAGGCCAGAGAGCGCAGGGGACAACTAGGACAGAGGTAGCGGTGCCACAGAATCAGAGAGAGGGCTGATCAGTGGGGGTCTGGAACTGCAGAGGGCTGAGAAGAGGTGGGAGACCCAATCCGGTGGCCAGGCTTGCGGCTGGTTTGGCCAAGCTCACTTCATAGGCTGCAGGCGGTAGCGGAAGCGCACGTCGTGGCTGGGCTGTGTGGTACCAAAGCCCCAGCGCTGTGGGTCCACAGCAGGCACAGGTGTATCAGGGTCCACCAGCTCTAGGTCAAAGTGTGTGACCATGAGCAGGACAAAGAGTTTCATTTCACTGAGGGCCAGAAATCTCCCAGGGCAGATGGACACACCCCAGCCCCAAGGCATGGTGTAGTGGTGGATCTTCGTGCCCGCCTTGTAGAAGTCCACTTTTCGGCTGCCATTGGGGTTGAGGAAGCGATTGTACTTGAAGGCAGTGGGCTCGGGGTGGATGTCAGGGTCCATTTGCACGGAGAGGTAGGGGAAGAGGGCCACGATGTCTCCACCGCGGAGGAGGTACTCCCTGCCACTGGCCATCTTCAGGATAGAGTTGTCATCGTGCACCACCCTGAGGAGGGTAGGTGCACTCGCCAGCCGCAGTGTCTCCTCTAGCACGCTGTCCAGCACTGGGGTGTGCTGCAGGGCGCTGAATTCAAAGACGAAGGACTGCTTGGCCTCCAGCCTGGCCTCACCCAGGACGTGGGTGGCCTCCTCCCTCACAGCCTGCATGGCTTCTGGGTGCTTCAGGAGGAATAAGAGGGCCCAGAAACTAGTAGGTCCGATGTTTCCCTGGGAGGCCCATAGCATCATGAAGTTGAACTTGCTCTGCATAGCTGCGTCTACTCCCTGCTCCCTCAGAAACTGAAGCATGTACCATATCCACTTGCTTATGCTATCTTTCTCCAGGCTGTGGTTCACAGAGAGTCTCTTGTGAAAGAAACGCTGGAGTCGGCCCACTTCTAGCCACTCCTGGGGCCCCAGCAGGGAGTAGACGAACCTGGGGAAAAGTAGATCAAACTTGCGGAACCGTGCAAATAAATCCTCTGCCTGTAGCAGGTCCTGCTCCTTGTCCTTGGTGTAGCCGAACAAGCTCAGGTAGCCAGCCTTGAACAAGGTATTGTAGCAGAAGTGAAAGAGGCCGTCCTCATGCCAGCAACTGGTATCCGGACTCCGGCCATTGGGCCCCAGCATTACCAAGGACAGACTGTGCAGCATGGCCTTATTGAGCTCCTGTAAGCCATCCCCCATCAGATACTTGACACTGGCTGAGTGTATCATCCGGTTGTCCTCAGGCAATGCTTGGTATCCGAATACCTTCAGCACCAGTTCTCGTGCATACTGCACAAAGTCTAGTTTTCTCTGTGCATCCCTGAGGATGGGGCCAAAGGAGAGGGGGTCCATGACAAAGGTGAAATACTGGCCTCCTAGTTGCACTGTGAACACATCCCCGTGCTTGGCCTGCATGCGCTTCAGGAATTCAAACATATTCTTCCGGAAAGCCATGGCATGGCCCAGCCAGGGCACAGCACCCTTATCCAGAGGGGGCTCCTGAGGCCTGCGTTGTCGGAACAGCCCCGGCAGGCACAGGTATGCCACAATGAACATCAGCAGGGCTCCCAGCACTGGAACCCAGAGCGCCATGGGTATGCTCCTGCAGGTTAAGCTCCAGACAGACACACCGTTTTCTGGGTGACAGGAGAGCTTTGGAAGGCTTTGATAAGTCACAGATAGAAAGATCTGTCCACCTGGACCTTGCCCTGTGGCCACAAGTTATAGCAAATAACCCTAGTAAGACAGTGACTGGGGGCAAAATGTTCCTCCGAACTTAAAGCCTGACAGATCCTGGTCACGTGGGAAGAGGAGGCGGTGAAAAGAGGAAGCACACAGGGAGCCTCCAGTTATTGTCACAGACTGCTCTCTAGTGTCATGCTTTGCTTTGTCCCTTTCAGACTCAGCTCTGGAACCTTCTATCTAAGCCTATGTATTAGTCTGTTTTCTGTTGCTTATAAAAGAATACCTGAAACTGGGTGATTTATAAAGAAGTGAAATTTATTCTTTACAGTTTCAGAGTCTGGTAGCTTGAAAATCCAGGGAATATATCTGGTGAGGGCTTTGTTGGTGTGTGGCAACTCTTCACAGAAATGCAGTTTGAGGGCTGGCCCGTGGCTCACTTGGGAGAGTGTGGTGCTGATAACACCAAGGCCATGGGTTTGGATCCCTACGTAGGGATGGCTGGTTGGCTCACTCGGGAGAGCGTGGTGCTGACAACACCAAGTCAAGGGCTAAGATCCCCTTACCAGTCATCTTTAAAAAAAAAACAAGAAAGAAAGAAATGCAGGTTGTCACATGGTGAATGGCTTGAGCAAGAGACAACTAAGCTGCTCAGTCATTGCCTTTATAAAGCCATCAGAGCCATGCCCATAACCACCCAGTAAACTGTCAGTTTATTATTCCATGAAAAGATCAATCCTTTCACTAGGGCATGGTCCTCACAATCTAATCATCTATTTAAATTACCACCGTAGGATTTCCCATCCTCAATGCTGTTACAGTGGGGATGAACATTTGGGGGACACAATTCAACCATAGCAGCCTGCTGTTAGCTCACTCCAATCCCCACGACTGATCGTTCACACCTTTATTTACTCATGCATTCATTTATTTGCCAGTTCATTCAGTAGAAATGCACCAAGCATTTCCAAAATTTTACATCCACTCCTTTCTTTTTAAAAGACTCATCTAAAGCTTCCATTCCTAATAGGCCCCACTGGTCAAGTTACTCAACTTCACTGAGCCTCCATTCCTTCATCTGTGAAATGGGGATAATAATAGTGCCTCATAGGTGCTGTTGTGAGACAAAAAAGATAACACATGAAAAGCACTTCAAACAGTGCCTGGCTCAGGTTAGTGTTTGATATATGTCAGTTTGTATCCTAAAGCGTTTTCTCATCTTTGTTCCCACCCCTGGGCCCCATGGCAGCTCTGTTATCTTCTCATCCTTTTCCAAGTCTGTCTTCCCTTCTGGTCTCAAAGAGGCTTGCTGAGGGGGCAGGGCCTAGTTGGAGTCATGTCTGCTCCTAGCTCTGTGTACACAGATTATACACAGTCAAAGGTAAGTGAAGAATGAATGTATGTCTTTCCACAGGAGGTTTTGATACCCTAACCCAAAGGAAATAGACACCAATGCTGAGGCTTTAGGCCCTGGGAAGGCTGAGCTGATGGAGGAGATGCTGATTTTATCTGGGAGTATAGTGTGCATGAGTCCATCTGAAGAAGCTCACAGAGCCTCCTAGACTGAAGACCCCTCAAGCAGAGGCTCAGCCCTCACTCTCTGAGCCTCTCCCCTGAGCCCTCCCATTGGTCCAATTACCTTTCCTGTATACTTCTCTAACAAGAAAAGAAAGTAGAATCCTAGAATTACGAAATGTCAGAGACCTTAGCCAGTCACTTCATTTTACAATGAGGATCTAGGCTCAGAGTACAGTGGGGACTTTTTCTGACAGCTTCCCTGGTCTGGGGCACTAAGGTAAACTGACGATTGGTTAGGGGCTTTCTGTGAGGTGTCAGGCCAGGTCCCCACCAGCAGGCTCAAGGAGAAAGCTGTACCATTGACCCCAAGGCTTTAGAAAACAGGCAGCCTAGCTCATTGTTGAAATAGGTGAGGTCAGACTCAATTCAATCAGTCCTGATAATTCCCAAATTACTCTTTAACTTTCTAATCTGTAAACAGAGACTTTGGCTCCTCAGACAACTGAAGGGTGTCCCTATGCCCTCCTGAGTGAGTTTTCTTTGCTGAGTGTGGTTCCCCTTGGCCGGAGCTGGAACTGTCCACACTTTGCCTCTGGGAAGCCTTCTCTGATTGCTAAAGGCAATCACAGCCAGTACTCAGCAGCATCAACTCTCTTTAGGCTTAGAATTCACAGTCACAAATGTCTGTGGGCCAATCCAATGAACTGAACTATTTCCTGTAGTTTTTAATGGATGGAGCACTGTATTAGTCCGTTTCTGTTGTTTATAACAGAAATATGTCGGGGCCGGCCCGTGTCTCACTCCGGAGAGTGTGGTGCTGATAATATCAAGGCCATGGGTTTGGATCCCATATAGGGATGGTGATGGAGTTTGGATATGTTGTCCCCTCCAAAACTCATGTGGAAATTTGATCTCCAATGTGGCAGTGTTGGAAACTGATTGAGTCATGGGAGCTAATCCCTCATGAATGGATCAATGCTCTCCCTAGGGGACGGGGGATTAATGAGTGAGTTCTTGCTCTATTAGTTCCTGTGAGAGCTTGTTGCTTAAAAAGACCCTGGCACCTTCTCTCTCTCTCTCTTGCTTCCTCTCACCATGTGACCTGCTCTTGCCCGCCGGCTGCCTGCTACTTTCCACCATGAGTAGAAGCAGCCCGAGACCCGTGCCAGATGCAGCTGTCCCAGAATCGTAAGCCAAATAAACCTCTATTGCTTATAAATTACCCAGTCTCAGGTATTTCTGTTATAGCAACACAAAACGGACTAAAACACATGGCCAGTTTGCTCACTTTAGAGTGTGGTGCTGACAACACCAAGTCAAAGGTTAAGATCCCCTTACTGGTCATCTTTTATAAAAACAAAACAAAACAGAACAAAAACGGAAATACCTGAAACTGGATAATTTGTAAAGAAATAATAATTACTGCTTACAGTTTTAAAGTCCAGGGAACACATCTAGTGAGAACCTTGGTGCGTAGTGACTCTTCACAGAAAAGCAGGGTATCACATGGCAGATGGCAGAAGCAGATAGGGAGCTAACCTCCTCACTGGCTATCTTTTTAAAGCCCTCACAACCATGCCCATGACCACCATTTAACCATCAATTTATTAACCCATTTACTAGGGCCTGGTCCTCACAATCTAATCACCTCTTCAGGGCCCCACCTTTCAATTACCATAATAAGATTTCCTATCCTCTTACTGTTGCAGTGGAATAGTGAAACTCACTATTAAGTTTCAATGAGTTTGCGGGGACATCCAATCCACAGCAAGTAGGTTTTATATTTATTCTTACCTTCATTCATTCACGCTCACTCATCCATTCATGCTATATCCTTCCTTGGAGCAGCCCCATCTATCCATTCAACAGATATTTATCGGTCACTTACTGGCAGAAACTTTGCTAAGAGCTGGGAATATAGCCTTGAATGAGACAGACACAGCCCCTGCCCTCTTGGAATTTATGGTCTAATGGAGGGAGAAAGATAGCAAACCATTGCCCAAAGTAATAATTACAACTGTGTTAAGCGCTGCAAGAGCAGAGGGCCAAGGGAGGTGGGAGTCAGGAAGGCCACATTGATCAGGTGGTGATTAAGCGGAGGCCTGGACAAGACCAATGTGTGTTCTGTGTGCTGGGGTGCTAGCGCGGAAGAGGGAGGTGCTGCACGATGGATGCGGCAGGGTCGTTCCAAGGTGCGGGGCACACACCCACCCTGGGGGCCAGTGTGGCTGGAGAGCTCAGAGGAGGGGATGAGTCTCCATCAGGGTGCAGGCCGGGCGGGCTCAGTGAGGATTCAGGCTTTGACACACGCGGCACTGAAGCTTTCTCACTCCAGCTGGTCCGGCCACGGAGGACGGCTAGCGAATACTGGTTCTTCCTGGGCAGAAGCTGGCCTTCCCTGGGAAGTCGGCCCACACGGCTGCCCTCTCAGCCCTCCGGAGGGGATGGGGACAAGCGATCCAGAATGAGGACCGAGATGCCGCAGCACGCCTCTGACTTGTGCGGAAGTCCCGGTTCCGCGGGAGGCGTTGGGCGGGGTTACGACGGTGGGAGGGAGGCGAGGAAGGACCAACGATACGCAGAGGCGGCCTCCAGGCGTGCTAGAGGAGGCGCGGGCCCGGGGCGGGAGCCGGTGACGCATTTCCGGCTGCGGAACAGCTGCCGGGCGACCCACTGTGGTCCGTCGGTCTGCCGGGCTTTGTCCCCGGTGCTGTGTGTCTTTCTGGTAGTCTCCGGAGCCGTAGTAAAGGAGTGGGTCGGGGTCGGGGTGGGACGAGCGAAGAGGACTGCCTTCTTCCCGCCGCCGCTGTTTACGAAGTGCGCGCTGAGCGAAGTCACCACTTCGGCCGAGACCCCTGGGACTTTTCATCGCACAAGCCTAGCGGGAGCATCATTTCGGCTCTCCTGCAGCGGTTTTGAGGTGCCTTGCTTGTTCACCTCATTCGCACGTTCCATGGTGGGCAGGGGCGTGGATTGAGTTCTCCTCTAGATCGGGTCCAAGAAGGTCTCTGCTTTCGTGCGAACTCATGTCTTCTCTTTCCTTATATATTCTGGAATTTTGAGCAACTGGGCTCCAACCTGAAGATGGTTTACCTGCTCTGGTTCCTGTATTGGGGCTCTCCGCTGTGGGTTCTGTAGTCCGGATGCGCCGGCTCTCCGCTGAGACTCACTTGCTCTGTTTTCCAACCCTGGGTGATAGGGACTGCTCCTCCCGTGGGAGCCACCTGCTGCCCACTGTCTCACTTCAGGAGTGAGCGGTACCACTGAAATGGAAAGGCGGGAGAGAATTTATTTTACCCCGCCTTTAGATCAGATAGTAATCGTTTAACTTAGGGCTGGGCTTATTTATGGCTTCCCTACCTTTCCAAGTTCGTTCTCTATTTCCAGGAGAAGGAAAACCCTCCATGGCAGGTGGGTTCTTGACAGCCTGGCTCAAGGTTAATTGTGCTTACTCCTGTCCTGCATCACATATACCAGGTGACAGTGAAGCCAGTGTAGGACATAAAAGGCAAACCTGCGTTCTTCTCTCAACTCTGTCACCAACTCATGACTTAACCTGGGACATTTAATTTCACCTCTTTATTCTGATAAGTCAAAACAGGAGGCTACATTTGACGTGCTTAAAGAGTGAGATGCTATTGTTACCAGGATCCCAGGTCCGGCTGCCTTCCCCCTTTCAAAAACAAACCGCTCAAAAGTCAAATGTTGGTGAAGTCAGCTTTTATTCAGGAATACCAGTGACCCGAGGAGAGATGTTAGGCTAACCCATCTCTCCGGTAAACCTGAAGGAGAATGGCCAGACTAAAGCCATCTCAAAGACTCAGATTTACTGAGGGGTTTTTAAAGAAGGGAGTGAAGGAATGGAATGTGGGAAATTAAAAGCAGGAAGAAGGGGCACGTGAGCTGCGAGGGCTTCATGCAGTGTCTCGGGTGCAAAGTTTCAATAAGACTCCGTCTGGATTCTGCTCCTGTCCTTGCTGTTATCTCATGGTCCTGCTGGAGGGATGGAATCAATGTAGCTTTATTGATGTTTTTCTTGGTTTCCCGGCTCTGCAAGTTTGCAGCTTCAAACTGGCTAGAAAGCAACTTTACATTTATGTAAATAATTTCGTCTTGCCCCATAACCAAGGTTCAAAATATCAAATAACCATGGGAAAAGAGAGTTCAGAGAAATTCTTGCTAGGAAAAAACTGTGTCCTTTTAAAGTTTGCCTATAGCCCATACAGTTTTAGGTCCCAACATGGCTTCAGTCCTGCCCACTCCAACATTATGAAGGTATTGGGTTGTGCATTCACTAGAAGGCTAAGAGATATGAGGGCATATAGTGGGAGAGGATGGAGGGATAGGGTGGGAACTGGAATGATTGACATCGATCTTCTATCCTGTGTATGGCTCTATGTTGATCATTCCCATTGCTACCAAGACCATCACTATCACACACATCCTCATATCATATATTAGTGAGTACCCAAGACCACCTCTGCATTCAAAGATTCCCTAGAAGAACTCATGCAACTCAGCATATAGTTGTAGTCATGACTAGGATTTATTATAGCTTTGTCGTAAGGATACATAACCGGATCATAAGGGGAAAAGACAGGTGGTGTCTGGAGGAATCCACGTGTACTCTCCTAATGCTTTCTTCTTCCCATGAGGTATCACACAGAGCTCAGTCTTCTAGCAATGAAAAGGCAGCAACATGTGTGCCATATTTCTGCCCAGGGAAGCTAGAGAGTCAGAGCCCAAGGTTTTTATCAGGGGACTGGCCTAGCACATAACAAAATTCCAGACTCCTAGAAGGAAGGTAGGTGTTCAGCATACATCATATCGTTTGTACAGTCTAGGTATAATGAATTACCCTTGTCAATTAAGTGTTGACTGGGTACACTCCAAGAATGAATTTCCCAGACCCCAGCCAAGGGCCTCACTTGCAAGCAGGACTTTTAGCCTCAGGCCTGCTATGTTAATGCCTTTATGCGCACAATCCTATGAAACAGTAATACCCTCATCTTACAGTGGAAAAGTTGAATTCAAGAGGTTAGTAATTGCCCAGAATTGTGCCACTAGCAAATGGCAGAGCCAAGATTCTAACCAGTCTGTTTACTTCAGAACTTGAGCTCTTCTCCATCCTCTGTACCATCCTGTCTGTCCTAGGGCCCTACTCAAGTTCTTGCACTTGTTTTTTCTACCTGAAATGTTCTTTATCTCTTTCCATGACTGGCTTCTTTTCATCATTCAGGCCTCAGCTCAAGTTTCACCTTATGAGAAAGGCCTTCCCTGACTATCCTATAGTAGCCTCTCCCTTCAGTTACATTGTAGCCACATTACCCTATTTTAGTTTTTTCAAGACATTTATCCTTATGTGAAATGGTCTCATGTTGTTGTCTATTCAGTATAAAATCTATCTCCCTCAGTGGTATGCTGGTAAGTTGGCCCTCAGGAAAAAAAAAGCCCTGATTTGTAGGGTTTGCCAATTTCCATGTTGTAGATAAATTGCCCTCTGCCCAATTTCAAGCCACTACCATAAGAGTGCCCAATCAACAATTGTTCATCATATCCTCAAGACTTAGCACTTTGCTTGGCACATAGTAAATGCTTTAATTTATTTATTTATTCATTCATTTGCTTTTAAAAGATGACCAGTAGGGGGATCTTTTTTTTTTTTTTTTTTAAAGATTACCGGCAAGGGGATCCCAACCCTTGACTTGGTGTTGTCAGCACCATGCTCTCCCAAGTGAGGCAACCAGCTATCCCTAGATAGGGATCCGAACCCATGGCCTCGGTGCTATCAAGACCACACTGTCCGAAGTAAGCCATGGGCCGGGTTTTTTTTTTTTTTTTTTTTTTTTGTAAATGCTTTATTTATTGAATGGAGGAATAATGATCTAATTCCATCTCTGATTACTATTGCAAGCATTGAGTCTTATTTTACAGATGGGAACTTTGGGGCCCAGGCATGAGAAGAACTCTCCCTTGGTCACACATATATTACATTGCAGAGCCAAGCATCAAATACAGCCAGTTTGTGCAAGATTTGCTGCTAAGTGAGCTAGAAGAACCTAACATGAGAGAAATTGGGGCTAGGAAAACAAGTTGTAGTGTACAGTTCCATAGTCCATATCAATAAATCATGTATTATAGGCTTACCATATGTAAGGTACTATCTTAGGCACTATGGATGTATTAGTCCATTTCTGTTGCTTATAACATAAATACCTGAAACTGGGTAATTTATAGAGAAACAATATTTATTGCTTATAGTTTCAGAGACTGGGAAGACAAAGTCCAGGGAACACATCTGGTGAGATGACTACAGCAATTCGGGGTATCACATGGCAAGAATGCCAGAGCAGAGAGAGACTAACTCCTCTAACTCCTCACCCCTTCTATTAAAGCCCTCAGAACCATGCCCATGACCATTAAACAATCAACTGGATTAATCTATTTACTTTGGCATGGTCCTCACAATCTATCTTTTCAAGGCCCTACCTTTCAATTATCATGGTAGGATTTCCCACCCTCTGAACACTGTCACAGTGAGGGTTAAGTTTCTGATACATGGACTTTGGGGGACACCATTCAATCCACAACAATGGGGGAGACAAAGATGGATTTAAAAATGTTCTCCAAGAGCTCAATTTATCAAGAAAATGAAATAAGTACTTATATATCAAATGCACAATAATAAAAGAAGTACACACCAACTGCCAGTGGATTCTCAGAGCAGTGTCACATCCTATTGGGGGAAAGAGAACAGGGTAGGAAGGGGGCTTATGAAAAATGAGGGATTTTAGCTGGGCTAGTAATGATATATATGGTCAGGTTGTGAATGGTAAGGTAAGATATTTCAGGCAAAGGGCACAGTATGGAGAAAGGTATCTAAAGAGCTGGTGAGATGTGCTTGAAGAAAAAAGTCCAGTTTGATATATCAGTGCAGGAACAACTCAGGCAGTCTTGAAGCCTAGAATACCAGTGGACATGCTGTCTGGAAACTGACCTTCAATTCATTCTTATGCCAAGGCCTCAGGAAAATACTGGAGTTGTTAGCAGGTATTTGCAACTATAAAGGATGTGATTTCACTGATTGTGTTCTTCAGAGCAGCTTGGAGTGGCCAGGAATATAAATGCTTTCCCCTGCCACACCCCCAAATGTCAAGAAGAACTTTGTAAAATACTTGGTTGGATCCCCACTGCAATCAGGCAGTATCTTCAGCAGTAAAGCACCTTCATGGTGAATTTCTCCAGAAAACATGGAGGGCAGATGGCAGCATGTTGATATATTCAAAATGCTGAGGGAACCCCCCCCCCCCCCCCCGCCACCACCACACACAAAGAAATCCTCTGAGAATTCTGTATCCGGCAAAACTGTCCTTCAAAAATAAGGAAGAAATCAAGACATTCCCAGATAAACAAAAGCTGAGAGAGTTATCACTAGATCTGCTTTGCAAGAAATGCTAAAGGGAGTCCCTTAAGTTTAAAATGAAAGTAAACTAGATAGTAACTCAAAGCTACATGGAGAAGTAAAGATCTCTGGGAAAGGTAAGTACATGGTTAATGATTAGAGCATTATTCTTCCATTTGACAAATAAAGCATTTACTATGTGCCAGGCAATGTTCTGGGTCTTGAGGATACGATGAATGATTGTTCATTGGGCACTCATGGTAGGGGCTTGAAATTGGCCAGGGAGCAATTTATCTACAACATGGAAATCGGCAAACTCTACAAATCAGGGCTTTTTTTCTCAGAGTGCCAACTTACCAGCATACCACTGAGGGAAATAGACTTTATACTGAATTTTAATTAATAATTTTGATTTGTAACCACTTCTTAATTTTTTCTATGATTTAAAATACAAAACCAGGCGGGCCAGTTAGCTTGGTTGGTTAGAGCATAGTCATAACACCAAGGTCACGGGTTCAATTCCGGCCAGCCACGAAAAAAAAGAGACTGTCTAAAAGACAAATCCATACCCCTTAACACTCATTAAGAGGGCTATTAAACAAAAATAATTTTTAAAAAACTGAAAATAACAGTAATGGAGAGGATGGTAAGGATGTAGAGAAACTGGAACCCTGTCATTTCTGGTGGGATGTAAAATTGCAGCCTCTGTGGAAAATGGTATGGTTATTCCTCAAAAAGTTAAACACAGAATTACCACATGATCCAGGAATTCCTCTTCTGGGTATATACCCCCCAAAAAGTGGCATCAGTGACTCAAGATATTTGTACATTCACGTTCATAGCATTATTCACATTAGCCAAAAGGTGAAAGCAACTCAAGTGGCCAATGACAGATGAACGAATAAATAAAATGTGGTATATACATGAAGTGAAATATTCAGCTTTAAAAAGAAGAAAATTTTGACGATACAGCATAGATAAACCTTGAAGATATTATGCTAGGTGAAATAACCTAGTCACAAAAGGATAAGTATTATATGATCCCTCGTATCATGCCTTACTTAGGTTTCTAGAGTAGTCAAATCCACAGAGACAGGAAGTAGATAGCAGACTACACATTCTTTTCAAATGCACATGGAACATTCTCTCAGAGGGACCAAATATTAGGCCACAGAACAAGTCTTAATAGATTTTAAAAGATAGATAATATACAACATTTCTTTTCCAACCACAAGAGGGTGAATGTAGAAATCAATAACAGAAGGAAAAGAAATAAAAGGCATCCAAGTTGGAAAGGAAGAGGTAACACTATATCCTCAGATGACATGCTCCTATATATAGAAAATCTCAAGGAATCCAAAAGAGAACTAGTAGAGCTAGTAAACTAATTCACCAAAGTTGCTGGGCACAAGATCAAAATAGAAAAATCAGTTGTGTTTCTATACACCAATGAACAATCCAGAAAGCAAATTAAGAAAGCAGTTCTATTTACAATAGCATCTACAAGAATTAAATACTTAAGAATAAATCTACCCAGGTTGGGGAAGATTTGTATGCTGAAACTACAAAACACTGCTGAAAAGTTAAGGAAAACCTAAATAAATGAAAAGACATCTTGAATTCATGGTTAGAAAAGAAGAATTATCATAGTTAAGATGTCAATACTACCTCAAATGATGTACAGATTCAGTGCAATCCCTATCAAAATTCCAATAGCTTTTTTCACAGACATGGAAAAGCTAATTCTTAAAATCATATTGAATTGCAAGGGACCCTTCTGTCTTAGTCTGTTCCTGCTGCTATATCAAAATAGCTTAGACTAGGTAATTTATAAACAATAGAAATTTATTGCCCACAGTTCTGGAGGCTGGGAGATCCAAGATCAGGGTGCCAGCAGATTCAGTCTCTGATGAGAGCCTGTTCCTCATAGATGACACCTTTTTGTTGTGTCCTCACTGGCAAAAGGGGCTGGGGAATCTCTTTAAACTCTTTTATAAGAGCACTAATTCCATGCATGATGGTGGAGCCCTCATGACTTAATTCCTTCCCCAAAGGCCCCACCTCTTAATACCACCACAATAGGGATTAGGTTTCAACATGAATATTGGAGGGACACAATCAGACAACAGAATTCTGCCCCTGGTATCCTAGAATTCATGTTTATCCCACATGTAAAATGCACTCCACTTCATTCCAACAGCCCTGCAATTTTTTTTTTCCCCCCCAGTGGGCCAGTACAGTTTTCGAACCCTGGACCTTGGTGTTATCAGCACCATGCTCTAACCAGCTGAGCTATATGGCCAGCCTGCCCATAAATCTAAACTTGTTCCAACCTCAAAATTTAAAGTCCAGAGTCCCATCTAAACAGATATGGGTGAGACTCAAAAGTGTGATTTATCCTGAGAGAAATTCCCGTCCAGCTATAAGCCTATGGAATCAAACAAGTTATGTGCTTCCAAGTACAGTGCTGGGACAAGGACAGGATAGACACGCCTATTCCAAAAGGGAGAAATAGGAAAGAAGAAAGGGTAACGGTCCCAAGTAAGTCCAAAACCTAACTGGGCAAACAACAGTAAATCTTAAGGCTGGGAGTTGGCTGTTTAGCTCAGTTGGTTAAAGCGTGGTGCTGATAACACCAAGGTTCAGGATTCGATCCCTGTGCCAGCCAGCCGCCTTGCTCCCCGCCAAAAAACCAAAAACAGAAACAAAAAACTAAAGGCTGAAGAATAATCTTCCTTGATTCCTTGTTCCAGCTTCCAGACACAATGGGGTAGGGGTTGGATCCCCAAGGCTCCAGGCAACCCCACCTTTACAGTTTTGCTAAGCAAGGCCCATAAAGCAGCTCTCATGCTGCTTGGAGTTGGAGTCTCGTGCTTGTGTCTCTTCCAGGCTGGAGTTTTGGGGCTGGCCCTGTCCCCAAAGCTTCACTGGGCATTGCCTTAGCGGGGGCTCTCTGGGGCGGCCCCAATCCTATGGTAGGGTGCACTCGTATTCATTTCACACCTGGCCAATTGAGGCTTCCCTCGTCCCAAGCGTATCTACATGAGAGTCTGTTTGTCAAGCCCTTAATCTTGCGTTAGAAGAAAACAAGTAAGTTTTTTTTTTTTTTTTTTTTTAAATTGAGTCGCTGTGGTTCTTTTATTCTCTTTTCCTGGCCTCTTAATTCATCAATTTATTGCCATAACTCCATTTAAAATTTTAACTTCCTGGCATGCTGTGTGATGTTAGGTAAGCCATTTCCTCTCTCTGGGCTTTACTTTCTTGAACTGAAAAACTGGTTCAACGTTCATTCATTCATTTATTGAACAAATATTCCTTGGCACTTAAAGAAATTAGGCCCCAAGAGGTTCTAGACATTGGGCGGACATTAGAGGCACAAGGCTGAGGATGTCAAGGGCGTAATCTGTTCTTTGGGAGTGTAGAAACTAGGAAAGGGAGGCCGATGCATGCACAGGCGCAGTCCAGAGAGCCCGTGCGACCTTCCGTCCGCATCGGTCCGCACCAGGGCGCCGGGGGGAGCACCACAGAGACGCAGCGCCCTCCGCAGTCCTAGAGCAGCCGGAGCTCGGAGGGCGGCAGCCTCAGCCTACCGGGCGCGGAGGTGCGGCCGGCGCAGAGCTGGGGAAGCCGGCCCTGGGGCTGGCGGGGCTGGCGGGTCCTGGAGCTTGGAGCCTGGGGCTTGCCCGGGTGGCTACCGGGCGCGAGGCGCTGTGTCAGGCCCGCCAGGGCCTGGAGCGCCCCTCCCCGACCCTGGGCAGTCCCTGGGCCCGGGGCACGTTCCCCGTGTCTGGTGGCCCGGGTCATGGCGGTCGCGTCCCTGGAGAGAGGGGCACTTCCCGGCCCTGTCCTCGAGCTGCTGCCGGGACTGCCCGCACCGGACCGGGCGCGCCCGGTGAGTGCGGGGCCGGCCCTGCCCTGGGCGCTAGGCCCAGATAAGAGGCGGAGAGGGGGACGGTGCGGCGGCCGGCAAACTGGGGTGTAACCTAGAGTGGGGAACCTCGAGGGACAGGCAGGGGACAGACGTTCAGCGGCACAGGCATGAGCCCATTGCTGGGGCCGAGGTGTTCACCGCGCTGTAGGCGGCGACCGATGATCAGAATGAGGCTGGTTTTCCTGAGGTGGTTGTTTTTGAGCTGGGTTTTAGGATGAACAGGAATTAGCAGGTACAGGAGGGAGGAACTGGAAATGGAGGCAAGTGGAGCTGCAGGTGCAAGGGCTCAGATGTGGGGAGGAAACAGTTTGGTTTCCCAACACAATGGCGAGAGGATAGGATATGAAGGTGGTAGTGGCAGATGATCCTGATTGTCTCAGGTGGGCAGGGAAGCTGCATTTCTGAGTAGTGAATGAGATTGTCTGCAGTGCAGAGGAATTTGGACTTAGGCAAAGGTGAGCTAGCCAAAGACTTTGAGCCATGGAGTGCTGGTGCTGGGTAGATTGCTGTGGGGACTTTGTAGGGCAAGGACCACCGAGAATTGGACCAGAATCACTCCTCCCTAGCAGGGAACCAGAGATCCTGAAATGAGGCAGTGGCTGGGAACTACAGGAAGTCTTGATGGCTGTAGGTTAGCACTATTTGTGTTTCTTAAGAAAGAGGGTGAGAGAGAAAGGAAAGATGATGCAGGAGCTGAGGCTCCTAGAGATCTAGAAAAAGGGGACATTGAGATTGGGATGTGGGGAATAGAGCAGGGTGGGATGTTTTAGAGAGTGTGTGAAGGGTGAGGGAGTGCAGGGAGTCAAGTCACAGTTAGGTTCTGTCCTCTTGAGTACAGTCTCCAGAGCAGCCTGAGTGTTCTGAGGAGTCCTTAGCTGCCTTTTGGCTGGTGGCAGTGACTGAGAGGGAGAAGAAACGGTCCTACACATGGGCAGCAGAGGATAGCAGGCAGTGTGGCACGATAGGTAAGAGCCAGAGAGTCAAACAGGCCTGGATTCTGTCTCAGTTCTGCAACTTTGGGGGAAGTTAATCTCTCTGAGCTTATAAAATAGATCTAATACCTTCCTTGTAGGCTGTGAGGCATAAGCAAAGTAATATATGTAAAGTGCTTGGCACAGGCTCAATAAATAATAGTTGTTATCAAGGTCTGGTGACACACTGTGGAGAAAGGATGGGACCTAGAGTACAGATGATGGTTTGGGGTATAGGGATGAAAAGAGAAAACTTTTGCAGAGACACAAAAAAGATGAGAGGATGTTTGCTGAAATAAAGATGAAGAGATGTGAGAAAATTGATGGCTGATTCCTTATATCTTTGTAAGTAGGAGGCATAACTCTTCTGCTGAGAATTCCCTTAGACATTCAGAATCCAGAAACCCAGCAGGCATCCCTGCCACTACCTCTTGGTGCCCTGTCTGCCCCTTCTCCAGGACTAGGTACCAGGAATGTCCTAGGGCATTTAAACAAATTTGTTTCAGGAGTCAGTGACCTTTGAGGATGTGGCCATCTACTTCTCTGAGAATGAATGGACTGGCCTGGCCTCTGCTCAGAGGACTATGTACAGGGACGTGATGCTGGAGAATTATGAGGCTGTGGCTTCCCTGGGTAAGGGTCTCTTCCTTTGGGCTCTGCCTGCACCCTTCAGTTTCCTGGCTCCTTCTTTCTCAAAAGCATAGGAGTCTTTGATGATCCTCAGCTCAGTGGCAGCTTCAGGCTCTTGGGTTCTTAGTGACCCAGCCTCACTGGTTGCTGGGAAGTGGGAAGTCCTGGTATCAATTTGTGCCTCACACAGGTCATCTTTGCCTCAGAGTGAGAGCTGCCCAGCCCCTCACCCCCATGCTGTGGGAATAGTGGGAAGACAGCAGGTCCCCGGTGCCCCACTTAGCCTTCAGTTCCCCACTCCCTCAGTTTGGGAGATCTGGCCCAGTACTGAGCATCCTCATGCAGATTTCTGAACTTGGAAGCTCTGGCAGGGAGGGGACAAGAAAGTCTAATTCCCTTATGAATGAAGTAATCCATTTGCTGACTGTAATTAGGCACCTCTTATGTACTCTGTCAGCTTTCTGACCTTTGTAAACCTCCTGGCCCCTCTCCCCAGGTTTCCTGCCCTTTACCCTCAACTTCTTTTTCTTCTTCTCACTAGTTATTTCCCTTCTTTCCCCTCCTGCCCCTGAAGACACAGGCCTGGGAGGAGCCCTGGGATTGCTCTGTATCACCCCACTCACCTGCCTGTCCCATTTCCCTCCCCTCAAGCAGCATTTCCATTTCCCAAACCGGCTCTGATTTCCCAGCTGGAGCGAGGAGAAGCACCCTGGTGCTCAGCTCCTCGGGGAGCTCCGGATGGAGAGGACCCGAGGGGCCCCTCAGGTGAGTGAGGACACACGTGCCAGTCATCTGACCAGTTCCCTTGTCTTGATCTTTAAAATGTAATAAGTATGTAGACACTAGTGGGATTCCTTTTCCTCTGTGTTCCCATGGTTTTTTGTCTTCTTGAGTCCTTGTTTTATTCATTCTGGCACCTCTTTGTGCCATCTTCATTCACCTGTGTTGCCTTTCCCCATCTCTGCTATTCTTATTATGGCCACCATTTAGCTTTACTCCCTGAATTTTTTGTTTACTCTCTGACCTGAGGTGGGCTTTCTCCTTTCCTGGCCTGCTTATAGTCTTCCAGGTTCTGACTGCATTTTGGGATATAGAGACCATCTAGAAATCAAGAAATCTCAATAACCCTCAGGAAAATATTTCCTACTCCTCAAGGATTGCTGATGGGGAAAGCCCTGGGATTACTTTAGGTCCATCACAGGGCTTTCTTGCTCTCAGTTTTCTGGTGAGAACTTTGTCTCCCTGTTGCCTCCCTGACCTCATTTCATCTTCTTCCCACAGGGCTCTTCTGCAGGCACAGTGAGACTTGAGTTGTGCCCTTACCTCTCCATTCTCACAGTTCCTTGCTGTGTCTGGCAGTCCTTCCATATTAGGATACTCTTGATTGCAAGTATTAAAACCCAGTTCAAACTTGATTAAACAATAAAAAGGAATTTATTATTTTATGTAGCTGGGAAGTGCATAGGTAGAGTGGGCTGCAGGCACACTTTGATCAGAATGTTAGTCTCTGCTCTGTCTCCTTGTATGTTGGCTTTGTCTACAATCTGGCTTCTCTCATGCTTGTTAGGTAGTTGTGATCAGGACTCTGCTTCTTCATACCTAGGGAAAGAAATAGGGCAGGACATCCTCAGGCTTTTACCACTGCAAATCAAAGTCCCAAATATTGGTCTAATGGACCACCTTAAATCATACGCCAGCTCTAAGTCAATCACTTGGCTGGGGAAATACTGTGCACTGACTGACTTGGCCTGAATTGCTGATCCCTGAACCAATCTCCCATGTAGTGAATGGGATGGGATTAACCTGCTTGGCTTATACCTACCATCAGGGCTTACCATAGGAGCTGGAGTTGGGATCACCACTACCCACTGCCCCCCACGAAGGGCATGGCTACTCCACAATGGGGAGGGGTAGAATGGATGTAGGGAGAAAACCACAGTGTATTCCACATTCTCTTGTGATCTCAGGGCTTCCTCTCTTTGCCACCCAAGGGAATTCCCCATGTTTACTTTGCTTTATGCGGAAAACCAACAGCCAAATTATTCCTTGAGCAAAACTAACTCCCTGACCAGCAACAGACTTCCTTAGAGCACATCTCTCCCTACTCAAAGTCCTCTTTTGTCTTAGAGAAGATAATACTCAAGAGACACATAGTACCCAGCTTCAGCAATGTGGAAGGTCATCATTTGAAGGTGTAGAATTGATCTGTTTCTTAGGAGGCTTTGGATGGGAGTTAGACACATCTTAGCTAAGGCTGGAGTAAAGTTTATTATACTGGACCTTTGTGAATAGAGGTGTCATGGAATAGAAAGTGACTTCTGGAAATTCCTGAGTGAGGCTGTGAGACCATTTCCTATGGATGCCACAGAGAGACCCATCATTGATCCTTTACGGAATGAGAAGGCAATATGTAAATAGATAGGAAAGAAGGAAACCAAGAGGTTATGGTTTCCCAGGATAGCCTGACTGGACAGAAAGTGCTCAAGAACAGCTCTTTGAAATTCCATCCTGTCCTGATTCTTTTCTATGTGAACTTGCATTCATTTCATAGGGACAGGTGCAGAAAAGGCTTTAGTCTTTCCTATTTCTTCTTGACGTACTAAAATGAGTGATATGTTTTTGTGTCTTTGGGAATTGAGGGAATCGCAACTTCCCTATGCACTTTATATTTTTATCCCACTTAAATTTCTGGTCATCTGTGTTACCAATCTTCCCGCCCACCTTCATTCTCCCCCTTACCACTTCCATCTCTGCTCCTTTCCTAATGAGCCCCACTCCTCCAATTGAGCCAGCCTTATTTGTATCTTGACCCTGGCAGGAAATCTCTTTCTTAAGCCTGCTGGGATCTCCCATCTTGAGCAGGTGGAAGAGGCATTGAACCTGAAACTGCAAGGAGAGGGTCCAAGACTAATTTGTTCTGGTAAGTGAGAGGGAAATGAGCATTTTTCTTCGTCACACATTTTCCTCTGTCTTTTCTTTGTAAAATGTTAAAAATCCATTTTGCCATGAATGTTATAAATAAATGGCCCTCCAAAATCCCTAAATCAACAAATTAATCAAGAGGAAACTTAAACCCTAAGCTTCCAGCTCCCATTAAGACAAGATTAATTACTTAAATTAGGATGGGTCTTGGGTCTTAGCACACTGAACAGATGGCCTACCCATCTCACTTCTATGGTAAACCAATGTTTTTAATGTAGATGCTGTATTTTAGTCATTGCATTAGTTGCTAGGGATTAAAAATCAAATAATATATGGCCACTATCCTGGACGGACTCATAGTGTAATGGGACTTATGCATAAATGTATAATTACATAAAAATAATGATTCTGTAACAGAGGTATGAGTAAGAGACAATGGGAGCAAAGAGGATGGAATCTTTGCCCAACTCTGCCTAAAGTAGTTTGGGGAAGCACTTTTCATGGTAGACCTGGTGATTGGTTTGAATGAGAAGACCACACTTCCTTTTAGTGTTGAAAAGTATTAGGAAGGCCCTTCTTGCTGCTGCCTTCAGTGTGTGACAAGTTCAGTTTCCCCAGGTATACCACAAAGGATTCCTGATTTCTCAGCAGGTCCTTGGCCCCGAGTCCTGGCCTGTTCTTATGTTTTTATATATATATATATAATTTATATATATACAAAAAATGTATGTATATTATGATATACATTATATATATAGTGTTGCTGTTATTATTATTATTATTTTGATGTCTGTCAGGTACAGGGAACTGAATTCTTGACCTTGGTATTACAAGGCTGCACTCTAACAAACTGAACTAGCTGGCCAGACCCTTCTCATGTTATAAATTGGACTCAGCTACTTTGAAGGAATTCTGACTTGTTTCCCTTAGGTTCAATTTGGCTGTTTTCTGAGAGCTTACCCTGTGCTTGATCTGGTGCTGGAAATCATGGCCCTGAGGGATTTTGTACAGTTTCTGTCTTTTGCTTTTGGTTGCTTTCTATGTGTTAGCCCTATGCTTGCCATTTTCAGCTAGGACAGGGCCACTGAGACATGGATGGCACTTGGAGAGAAATGGACATATTAATATCACTTGATGACCTTAGTCACGTTGTCGTGGGTAATGATGACATTTGCAGCTCTGATTTCTTCTTTCAGAGAGTGTGCTGACGAGTGAGAAAGAAGATTTTATTATGAAGGAGGAAATTTTTGAGGAAGCACAGGACCTCATGGTGTTATCAAGTGGACCACAGTGGTGTGGCTCCCAGGAATTCTGGTGTGGAAAAACCTGTAAAGAGGAGAAAAGCAGGTTAGGGAGATGGCCTGGCTACCTCAATGGGGGACGTGTGGAGAACACTACTAATGATATTATAGAAGTGACTGTCAAGGATGAGATGATCTCAGTAGAAGAGAGTTCAGAGAATACTGATGTCAATACCCACCTTGGTGTACATCAGAAAATTCTAAGTGAGCAGGTATTCTATATATGTGAAGAATGTGGCAAGTGTTTTGATCAAAATGAAGACTTTGATCAACATCAGAGAACTCATAATGGAGAAAAGGTCTATGGATGTAAGGAATGTGGGAAAGCTTTCAGTTTTAGATCACATTGCATTGCACATCAGAGAATTCACAGTGGGGTAAAACCCTATGAATGTCAAGAATGTGCTAAAGCCTTCGTTTGGAAGTCAAACCTGATTCGGCACCAGAGAATACATACTGGCGAGAAACCCTTTGAATGTAAAGAATGTGGGAAGGGCTTTAGTCAGAACACAAGCCTTACACAACATCAGCGTATCCACACTGGGGAGAAACCATACACATGTAAAGAATGTGGGAAAAGCTTTACTCGAAACCCAGCCCTTCTTCGACATCAGAGAATCCACACTGGGGAGAAGCCTTACGAATGTAAGGACTGTGGGAAAGGCTTCATGTGGAACTCAGATCTTGCTCAGCACCAGAGGGTCCACACTGGGGAGAAGCCTCATGAATGTACTGACTGTGGGAAAAGCTTCATTTGCAAGGCACACCTTATCCGACATCAGAGAATCCATACTGGGGAAAGACCTTATAAATGTAATGACTGTGGGAAGGCCTTCAGTCAGAATTCTGTCTTGATTAAGCACCAGAGGCGCCATGCTAGAGAGAAACCCTATAACTATCAGACCTCTCACCTTCTTGAACATTAGGGAATGTGTAATGGTGATACTTGTTTATAATTCTTATGTTACAGGAACCCCAGAGACAAAATGAGATGACCTTCCACAATTTGTTATAACCAGAATTATCTTGTCCCTTCTGAACAGATACCATTACTCTAGCAAAACTGGTCTGCCTGTTCCACCATATTCATGCTAGGCCCAATTTATTTGAGCATCTACTGTGTCTCAGGTTCTGTGCTAACGACTTTACATACATTCTTTAATTTTCATAACAATCCTATTAAGGTAGGTAGTCTTCTCCCCAGTTTACAAATGAGAACTCTGAGGTTGAAAGAGATTATAAAATTCATTCAAGGTCACTCAGCTAGTAAGTTTTAGAGTTGAGATTGGAGCCAGGCTTACCTGACTCCAAACTCTACTGTTCTTTATTTAATTGTATGTATTTGTGCCTCTACCCATTTTTATCTGCTCATGTTTTACTGGGCTTTTAGTTTACCTTCATTATGTAAGACCCAGCTTCTTCAACTAAGCAGACCTCTCTTCTTCTTCTACTTGTAATCAGTACCATCTAAGTTAGTATTTATTTGCTGTCTTATATTTTTCTAATAGTCTCATGTCTCTTAGTCTTGACTCCAGCCGAATGGCTCTTTGAGGGCCAACATTGCATTTCTTTTATGTTTTTAAAGTTTTGAAACTTATTTATTTATTTATTTATTGCTAGATATAACATGTTTATGATTAAAAAAAATCGAAATAGTTCAAAAGAGTATTAAATGAAAAGTAAATTTCCTTGTCACTCCTGTCTCCCAGTTATCTTCCCCAGAGGCAATGACTGTTACTTGTTGTATGTCTTTCTGGAGATATTCTTTCTCTATATACAAATATTTATTAATACCACTTTTCATAAGTCTACCTCACTGAAAACCTTACTTGATGTAGGTGACATTGCAGTTACATTGCCAACTCCAGGACCTTTCCTTCCTCAGAAGCTGTCCTACTTGAGGTCACCAAGGTAACCTAGGGAAAGCAGCTGAAGGTAGCCAGGTTGTGCATTCTTGGGAGACCTGATTACCTTTGTGTTATGAGACAGCACTCTGGGATTAAACAGATGTAAACCCATTTAGAGATTTTTTTTTTTCATAAAAATCTGTACAGCTGCAGCTTTTCTCATCACACTGCTATCCTAAATCCTCTCCCAGTCTGTCCCTACTCAACACCTTGTTAGCATCCCGAAATAAGCTGTGGGCCCATTACCAAGGGAGGGCGACTTTCTGGTGATGGCTAATGTTCTGTTAGGTAGCCTCATCCAGTCAACAGTTGAAAAGTTCACGTATAACCCCATATCTTGGCATCAGAGTCACAAGTGCCCTCTTTAGGTCTGAGATCAAAGGTAAATGTTAGGAACACATAGAACCTATGCAGGAAAGTAAGGAATTCCAAAATTAACTAACTCTACTTAAAATCAGGAATTTATAAAATATTAATGTTTTGAAAAGAGGATGCAAGCTGTTTGTACTAACTATGAAGACATGCAGGATATTAGTAGTACTAACCATCTTAAAGGTTTAGAAGACCAGCGGCCCTATCAGGGGAGAAGAATGCTGACCAAAACAGATTTGAAACATCCATTCCAGACTCTTCACCTTTAAAGCCACTTTTTTTCAGATAGTGCAGTTTGTTTTACTGCTAATTAGGTATCCCACTTTATAACCTCACAGCTGGTTAGTCTAATTGTTGACTAAGGAGCAAGGAAGAGAAGCCAAGGGACTGCTTGGACCAAACTTCTGCTTCCTGAAAATTACAAACATTAACAATTTCAGAGTCCTGATTGTCGAAAGCTAAGGTCATATAGTAAGGAGAACTTGGCCCAGCATAGTCCAGCTAAGGTAACATCTAATAACAGTAAAAATTTTGCTGTGTACCACATGGAACCAGGAAATGGAAATGACTGATGTGAACAGGTATTGGGGAAAGTTGTTCATTAAGTAAATTTTATTGAGTACCTACTTGTGTGCAAAGCACTGTGCCAAATGCAGGGTAAACAATAAGACCTGCCCCCTGCCTTCCTGGAACATTTAGCCTAGTGCAAGAGACCAACCAAAAAAATTAAGCAAAATTATTAAAAATTGGTAAGTGCTATGAAGGAAATGAACACGGTACTGAGAAAGAGAGTGATGGGGAGGGAGGCCTACTTTATGTAGATGGTCAGCAAAGGCCTATCTTAAGAGCTAAAGTTAAAGTTAAGACTTAAAGTATGAGAAAGAGCCACTTGTATTAAGAACAGGAAAAACAGGGAACAGCTGTGCAGATTCCCTGATGTTACCATATGAGCAGAAGATATATAAAGCCATGGGAAGAAATGAATGTAATCCCCTAGAGTGTGAAAAGGAATGAATGAAATCCTCTAGAGTAGTCCTGTCTAATACAGTAGCCACAGGTCACATGTGGCTGTTTCAATAAACTAAAAATTTAGGTCCTTCTTCACTGGACACAATTCAAGCACACAACACCCATATGTGGCAGTTAGCCACCTTATTGTTATAGTGTGGATATAGAACATCATCGTTGTAGTTCGACTGGACAGCACTGCTCCAGAGACAGTGCAGCAATACGAGGATCCAGGAGGGAGCCCTGTAGAATATCAGTTCAGTATCTAGGGAGTTGGACAGGGAAGCACCAGCAAGGGATGCTAAGAAAGAACAGCCAGTAAGGTTGGCAGCATTACCAGTGGACACATTACATGGACAGCAGCTGAAACAGGGTTGAAGATCTGACCAGGGCTGTAAGGAGGTGGTCATTAAGACCCTAAATGTTCATAAGCTCCCAGAGTGAGGATGATGTGTGAGTATGCTGCCTGTGGTCAGTATCTTAAAATGTGAAAGAGACATAAAAAATAGGAGTAGGAGCCCATGGAATTGGAACCACAATAGAAGAAACAATTTAGACCTACAGAGGATCATCTCAGAAATTGATCAACCCTAGGAACTCTCACGCAAAGATGGACGTGTTTGTAGGTAGGGTAGTAGTGTGGCAAGACTTTTAGAAGTAGCATGAGAATTGTCAAAATATGGCAAAAGATAGATATTCCAGAAGGATTAGGAAATAGCATGTGGGAATGGATGGCCCCTACCAAGAGAATTCTTAAGTGTTCTTTTCCTTACCAGAGGTGCAGAGACAGGCACGTGGAAGTGCTGAGCCCGTATCACAGACTCCATAGTCTGTGATGAGGGAACTGTAACGTGGAAGACTTTCCAGTTTGTAATGACACTTTCCAAACATCTAAAAGTAAGAAGAGGAATAAAATTAATGCACAGTTTCTAAATTTTGGAGAAATACAAAAGGTGGAAATTAAGATATTTTCTGATAAGATACAATTAACAATATATCAAAATCAAGAATTGATTATGGTAAAATTTTGTCTTCAAAATTTCAAAAAGTAGAAAAAGCACATACAAAAATACTGTGTAGGTAATATATTGAAAAGTAACTGGCCTACACAGAGTTTCTTAGGGTAATGAATAATTAAATCCCTGCTGTGTTACAACCTGGAGCCAGCTACAGAGTTGACTGTTTTAGAAGCAACTCAGTCACAAATTAGTGCATGCAATTCTGAGCATCTGTGTGACTTTCAGTTAGGATTCTGTAATGGTCATCTCTTATTTGGTCCCCAGAATCCATTCCCCTTCTCTCTGGGAACAGTAAACCAAATATGCTTTGGGAATGTATCCTTTCTCAACTGCATGGTTTGGTTCCACCCCCAGCTTCATGAGTAGACCCTGTTAGTCTTGTGTCAATCAGCTTAATTTATCTTCTTGGCCACAGAGCCAGTGTGAAATGAGGAGAAATTTACTGGGTCCTCTAGAAGAGAGAGTCTTCTCCTTTGAGAGTTACCAAGGGAGATATTCCGTGTCCTCCTCTGTAGGCGTGTAGGAAGATACGAGGCCTGGAACTAGCAACTAATTTTTTTCCTATTAAAAGGGGAAATTCTGGAGCTTCCAGGTGCTACTATGTGGAGCCTAAGGATGAAGCCCATACCAAAGAAGACAGTGGCAAAACAGAGAGAAACTAGGTCCTCGATGACGTCATGTAAGCCACTAATGTATTAGTCCGTTTCTGTTGCTTATAACAAAGTACCTGAAAAAATAAAAAATAAATTTATAAGTTTATAAAGAAAATGAAATTTATTGCTTATAGTTTCAGAGTCTGGGAAGTCCTAAGTCCAGGGAACACATTGGGTGAGCGTCTCATTTAGTGGTGGCTGTACAGCAATGCAGGGATCTCACATGGCAGAAAATGGTGGAGCAGAGAGAAACTCCTATGGGCTCTCCTTTTAAAGCCCTCAGAACCACACCCATGACCACCATTTTTAATCCATTCACTATGGCATGGTCATACAAACTAATCTCTTGAAGGCCACACCTTTCAGTTACCATAATAGGATTTCTCACCCTTGCAACAGTCACAGTGGAGGCTGAGTTTCCAATACCTGGAACTTTGGGGGACACAGTTTAATCTTCAATGAGTTTGGGGGTGGGACATTCAATCCATGGCAATTAAACTAATTAGATTTGAGCTTTCTGTCGTTTGCAGCTTAGACATAGTCTTGTATTGAAAGCACTGTTTTCTCATAGAGCACCTTAAGGTCACATTTTTCTCTTGCTTAGTAGTCACACAAGCTCCTTGTTTTTATCTCATCTCAGTTGCTTGGAGGTTGAGTGTCTAAATAGGTGGCTCTAATGCCCTAACATTAATTTCGTGCATAACACTTAATTGATGTTTTAAGTCATACCAGAACATAATTTTCAAACTTGATGGAAATGTACTCGGAGTTCCAGATTGTCTAGTAGATAACTTTCTATCTTTCTGAGGTAACTTCTGGATTCCCTACTCTATCTACATGAATTTATTTATTTTTGCCATGTCACCTATATTTTAAGTCAGTCCATTTTGGAATAACCAGTGTTTGATTCAGATATGCTAGAGACTTGGTTTTATTGAGCAATATTCCAGTACTTGTTAAGAGGGACAGAGTCCAGACCTAGAGACAGATTCTATAAAGCTGAAAGTCATCTCCGTGATTGATAGGTATGTTATTTTATAGAATGAAAAGTTACTTCCTTGTTTTAGTAACAAAGAGAAAACAGAAGTAGCTCTGACCATTTTTTCTCCTTTTTTCCCCCAAAGAAGGGGTGTATTTGTCTGATGCAAGTGATATACTCGTAGGTATTGGGGTTCAGCAACTCTATTTTTCAGCCCCCACCCACATTCCAGATGCCCAGTCCAAGCAGGAATAAAGTGTTCAGTATGAATGAGGCCTGTGACCCAATGCCTTCTGATTTCCACTGTGTTGTACCCACTAAATTTGGTAAAAAGTTATTCATTGGTTTTCAAGAGATATAATAAAAACAGAATTTGTTATTTTGTTGATAATAAAAAGAAATGAGAAAGAATTGGTGTGAGAAGAAACTAAAAAGTAAATTTGTCAGTCAGATAATCAACTAGTGTCTCAGGTAATGTCCTGTACTATATAGATTTCTTTTCCCTTGGTATTGGTTTCCTGCCTATCAGGGTTACCCTGGGGTGAGACTGGCATAGGCTTTTGACTCTGTCCCCTTCTGTTTGAGAAAATGTTAATTCTCAACTAATTATGAGGCCCAAAATTTACTTCATTATTTTCCTGGGAGGCTCAAGGAATCCTCATGCAAGTGGGACTAAGCTGCCCTGAAATGTCTGCCCTTGGAGTGGCAGATCAGATTTCCCGATATTCCTTTGAAAAGGTGCAAATCTGTGTGAACGGGCAACAGGAAAAGGAGGGGAATAGTATATGCTGGAAACTAATGGCAAATAAGATTAAAAAACAAACAAAACATGATGTACTGAAAAGGTAGCAGACATATCTGACGGATGCCTAAATGATGATGTAAATATAGAAACTGAGAATCAACTCAAAGCACATGCCTCTGTCCTTGACACCAACTTTACCTACAGATGGGGCTGAGGCTCTTACCCTGCAAAATGGGAGCTGTCCTGAAAGTCCAGTTCCAGTTTGTGACACCTACTTTCCATTTCCTTTCTGTTCACTCACTCCTCAACCCATAGAAATTGGCTTCTGCTCCCACCAAACTCGCTGAGTTACTCACGACCAGCTTGTTTGGCTTCATTCTCTCTACACTGTGTATCTCTGTTGATAACTGAATGCCTTGAAAATGCCCTCTTGACTCCCAGGATGCCAGTTTCTTCTCATGTTCCCGACTTGTTAATTCCTGCCACCTTTGAATTTCCTCCACTTCTGTCCATGCTTTAAAGATAAGCAATCCTGTAGGAATCTAATCTTGTCCCTATTCTAACTCTACACGGTGTTCCCAGGATTATTCACTCATTTGGATTAAGCTCCATATCTAGGTTTCAACATGTACAGAAATAAATTTGTTATCATTACCAGCAGGTGTTCATTAACCCCTGTTTTCCCTACCACCCATCCACTCATCCAAGCCAGCAACCTTGTGGGAACATTCAGCTCCTTTCTATCCTGCACCTTTATCAACAGTCTGACTAGATTTTAATGATACCATTGCGCAAATGCAGAAGATCCGTCATTTCTTTCCACCTCCTCTGCTTTATTTCACACAGTTCTTGCCTCAGAGTTTTGTGATAGCTACTGTCCTTTCAATCATCTCTCATTCTAAGATCAAGAAAATTTTCTTAAAATGAAAATTTAATTACATCACACCCTTTCTGAAATTCCTTTAGTGATTTTCTGTTGCCTGTAAAACAAAATCCAAATTTGCTGATTTGTATTAATCTATGGTTTGGCTCTATCTTCCCTCAATTTCCCACTTTGTTCTCGACTTCAGCCATCCTTGTCTGCTTCTAATTTTCAACCATATCTCGCTGTTTCAAAGAATGAATGAATATATCTGTATAAGTCAGTGGTTCTCAACTGGAGGTGATTTTGCCCCCATTTTGGGGAGACATTTGGCAATTTGTAGAGACTTTTTGTTGCCACAGCTGGTGGGGGTTGCTAATCAAGTCCAATCAACCAATCAACCAGTTAAGTCCACTGCATCACCTAGTATCAATTGCAGGAAAGTCAAAGGGCGTCTAATAGCTATTGAGCACTACCAAAAATTACTTTTGTTATGATCTTTAAATTTGGCTTCCCTGACCTTATAGTTCTAGTCTTTAAGACTGGGGTTTGCCCCATCTTCCTTGGTCACCATTAAATCATTTTTATTTTAGCACTGGCTTCAGAGAAGTTTGAAAAATTAAACTGGTGACATGAGGCAGAGTCCCAAACTTCCAGACCCAACTTCAATTACTTGTGCTTTCAGATAAGAGCAGTATTAGTTCTGTAAAGCAGAGGGTAAGCAGCAATAGATGTTTAGGAGAAATTTTATTGATTTCCTGTTCTCATTTAGCTGGATCCTTTTGAATATCATCATTTCTAGTTCTTTCACTCACTTTGAACTAGGGGAGAAAGCTGACTTTTCAGGTAGGCTGAGTAACAGACTTTGCAATTGATTTGATCACTCACTGTAGACAAAATTCTTCTTAATAAATCTGTTTCCATTCTGGTGTCCCCTTTCTGCTGAAACTTGCTCACCCTTTGTAGCAGATTTCAAAGGGTTCAAAGAAATAATCAACACACTTCTAAATGTGGTTGGTTATACAAGGGTTTTGCAACAGCAGTGCTATTGGCATTGGGTGGCAGACAATTCTTTTTTGCGGGGGACTGTCCTGTGCATTGTAGTATATTTAGCAGTATCCCTGCCCTGTACCTACTAGACTCAGGAGCAACCTCTTTCCCTGAAGTTGTGACAACCAAAAATGTTTCCAGACATATCTAAATATCCCCATGGGAGCAACACTGCTCTCGATTGAGAACCACTGGCTTAGAGTAAGCCAAGACAAATTCATCAAGATGAGGAGAGAGACCAACTCCTGTGTAGTGTAGCCCTGTGAAACATGGTCACAGTGACTGAGCAGCCACCGTGTACTGTGATTAGGTGAGCATCACACGCCTGCACTCATTTCACTGACAGGCACTGTAGTCTGAGGGTCAGTTTCCACATCTATGAAATAAATATATTAATAGTTCTTCTCACAGAATCATTGTAAAGATTATATGATAATATTGGTAAAAATTTTAGTATAATTACTGAAGTAGTTAGCATTCAGCAAACATTATGTATTATCCTAGTGGAAAGAACTCAGCTTTTTGGAGGTATTAGAAAAATATTCTCTACTTCTGTGTGATTGTGAAGATGAAATGAGTCAGTTCACTTATTCCAGTGCTGGGATAGTAAGTGCTTAGTAAGCATTAGCCAAAGGAGACAAGGAAAGAGAAGGACAAGGAGTAGTTCCTAAATCAAAGTATAGTTTATGAATTCTCACATGAAAGAATGAGGCACAAACGGCAAGGCAGCTCGCAGGAGAAGTTCCGATTCTATTTAGCCAGTACATCTGTTTTACAGAGTTAGAAGAGAGTTGATAGGTTTACAGGGGACACGGGGCGTTTGGGGATTGGATGGATTATGTTGCTAAGGGCCCAGGAGCAGGGAGCCTGCGCTGATTGGCAGCGATTGGCGCCGGTGGGAAGGAAAAAGGCGGAAGAGAAGGGTAGCCAGCGCCATGATGGGGTGCGGCCGAAAAAGGGTTCTCCTACGACCTAATATCACAACCCTACACATATGTATTCTTGTTTTTCAGATGGGGTTAATAATAAGGTTAAATGATTTCTCCAAGGTTTAACAGCTGAGAAATGGCAGAACCATTGTATCATCCTGCCGCCCTTGGAAGAAAAGAAAGCCCGGTATTGGGTCATGGCACTGGTAATTTATCAGTCAGAGGTCCCTTGGATTCTCTGTGCAGCATTTGCTGAGGGGAGAGTGAGTAGCTCTGTCTTCTGGGAGAGAATCTTGAACTGTAAGGAGGCAAAACTCTTTCCAGTGTACCTTGGTCATGTTCATCCTGCAACCCTTCTGGTAATGAAAATGTATAGGAATAGCATCACTGGGGCTGCAGAAGTGGACAGAGGAAGGCCATTTTACCGTTGCACTATTCTTTTGTATTTGACCCTAGTTTGTGGCCTAAGACTTTAGTGGTCCCAAACTTCCTCTCTTTTGATGCTTCCCTTGGACACATTTATGCTGTAAGAGATAGGAAAAATCAGTGTTTTCCCTACTGTCATATAACTCAACACAACCCCTCACCTCTAGTCACCAAAATGTGTGGGGGTTTCACCTCATCAACAACCAGTTCTCCAGCAGACACCAGCTGGATGACCTATGATTCAATTCAATTCTGACACTATCTACCTGGAGTAGAGTCAGATCCCACAAGTTCAGGGCTCACTTCCCCAAGACTGTTCCCACTTCAAATGCCAATCACAAGAATTAGGTTTTCACCTGTACTTCTGACCGACTGGGTATAAAGCAGGGTTCACACAACCCCCTCTTCAGGTTCTGTTAATTTGCAAGAACAGCTCACAGAACTCAGGGAAACACTTAGATTTAACAGTTTATTTAAAAGAATATTACAGAGGATACAGCTGAATAGCCAAATGGAAGAGATGCACAGGGCGACATTTGTGGGTAGGGCTTGGAGCTTCCATGTCCTCTCCTGAGGTCCTACCTTCCAGGCACCTCTATGTGTTCAGCATTCTGGAAGCTCTTCAAACATTGTCCTTTTGGGTTTTCGTGAGGATTTTATTGTGTAGGCATGATTGATTAAATCCTTGACTTCAGCCCCTCTCCCTGGAGGTTGGGAGTGAGAATGGGGCTGAAAGTTCCAACCCTCTAGTCACCTGGTTGATTCCTATAGCAACCTGTCCCCCACCTTGAGGCTATCCAGGAGCTCCCATTAGCAGTCTTCTCATTAGCATACAAAGAGACACTGACTATTCCAAGAGTTTTAGAATCTGTGTGCCGAGGAAACAGGATGAAGACCAAACACACATATCTTTCTATGAATAACAATATTACATTCCTTCAACATGTTTTAAGCA
This sequence comes from Cynocephalus volans, assembly GCF_027409185.1. NCBI lineage: Eukaryota > Metazoa > Chordata > Mammalia > Dermoptera > Cynocephalidae > Cynocephalus > Cynocephalus volans. The sequence continues at coordinate 53,888,298 of NC_084470.1, forward strand.
GTTATATATGCCACACGGCATAAATCCCAGTGCTGTTTGAAAGGTCTAGTGCCAGTGTATGAGCTATTTGTTATGAAATCACGCCTAGATATGGGTAGAAATTGAGAATAGGCAGTTAGAAAACTACAGTATTTTGATACTGCTGCGACATGTAAGCACATGATTAGTGGACTTGTCTAGATGGATAGATCATTCAGGGTGTTGGTGAACTTGGGTGGTAAGGCACATGGGTGCATACTGCATATTAGGAGGACCATGTTTCAAGGTGATGGATTGGAAATATAGAAAAACCTGGTCCTTCACCACAGATAGTTGGAGAAGTACTGTTCTAGTAGTTTGCCCATTCTTCTCTGGCCTTCAGCTTCATTCTGTTTTTTGTGTTTTTTTTTAAAGCTCTTCTTTGTGGATATTACTAGCTCTTTCCTAATTTGCTTCTCTTACATGACCTTGAAGGAGTGAAGGACAATGTATGGCAGGAGCCCCAAATCTGAAAGGGCACTCGTGAAGTGTTTGTCTATTCCCCAAAACTCACCAGTGCTAATAGGTAGAGACATCAGTTTATTAGACTTATGGGAGGTGCTGGTGGCAGCCAATCAGTTAGAAATCCCCACTGCCATGGGGTACACACAACAGTTATATTGTACAGATCAAAGGAGAGGTGTAAATCATTCACATGGTTATGTGTAGACCTTCACCCAACTCAGAGTGTGAGGGAGATCTGGCTGAGTAGATAAGTTAACTTACTTGCTACCCTTCTGGTGCCAGAGAATTAACTCTAGTGTGCTAACTACATTTACATGCTAATTAATTTACTTAGGGCTCCTGCTTCCTACAGTTCTCCATTTGTCTTAAAGGAGATGTGCCTTTCCTTGGATAACTACCTTGCCCAGGGGTAGTTTCCCAGGGGAGAGGGGAAGTCCAATATACATGAGGAGGGGGAACAGGTCTATGTCCAACATTTACCTTACAGACATGCCATCCCAAAATATGCCAGAGTGGTATATTGATTATTCTGAGCTGAAAACATTGGAGAAATTGTAGTTTCAGAGAGGGCCAGCTGATCTCTTTTCCTGCATACAGCAAGTTATAAAGATTCATCTGGGAGAGGTGCCTTTCCAGTAGCAGGGCAAGGAAATAACACTTATCACCAGACACTGGGAATTGGGGCTGCGATGGGCCTGAGTAAATAAATCTCTTGCAGTAACCCTCCACCCCTTTATATGTCCTAGTGACTGCCCTAGAATTGTGCGTGTGTGTGTGTGTGTGTGTGCGCGCACACGCGCACCTGGCTAGTAAAGGGATCTAAACTCTTGACCTTGGTGTTATAACACCATGCTCTAACTAGATGAGTTAACTGGCCAGATCTGACTCCCCTATAATTTATTGCCCCTAGCCTAGTCCTTTTGTCTTGTCATTTCTTCGTAAATTTATTGTTCTTTGCCTAAAAAGTATAAAAGCATCTTGCTTTAGCCACTTCAAATTTTGCTGTCTTGTGAAGATCTCCATGTACATGTAAAACTAATAATACTTGTAAACTTTCTCTTATCAATCTGCCTCGTGTCAGTTTGGTTCCTAGACCTACCCAAACAGCCCGCATAAGAACTAAGTTGGGGGTTGTGGGGAGGTGATTTCTTCTCTTGCAACCTAGAATAGTCCTGTTAACACAGAAGATTTTTTTAATTGATAGCAGGACTGTTGTATAGTTGATTGGGCTTTTTTGGGCAGTTGATAGGGATTCCTGCATCTGTAATGGGAGAGATATTAATTTTATGCTGAGCTGGTTCTGTTTCTTGGATCTTCTGAGTGGAGATGAAGAAATGGAGTTGTGTTTCAGACACCTTGGCCTCATATGATCTGGGGATCATTTGGTCTGGCTGAAAGAGAGTTGATGCTGAGAAACTCATCGGAATTCTGAGCTAAGATGGAGTTTAATATTGGAGCCTTGGAAAAGTGGATGAGCATAGAATGAAAAAAAGGACATTTAAAAAATAAAGCCAATTTAAACAAATGATTATCAGCAGTTGAAAAACCTCCTCAGAGAATAGAAAGAGGATCAATTGCCTTCTATTCAGAAAGCTTTCTGGCACTGTGAGCAAAGCTTTCAGGCCAGAGAACAGTAAAGCACTTGGTATGCTTTTATGCAAAGTGATAAATTCCTGGCCCTATTGAAAAGGATGTGGGAATTCTGGGTAAGCTACACAATGAAGAGGCTGAGTCAGATGAAATGTTAAGAGACCAGGGAACTGAAACCCAAGTTGTATTATGTGAATTCACTAATTCAGTTTAGCCTGTTTGCAAAGCAATTTACAATGTGTTTAGTGGAGCATAAAGATGAGTAAATCACACACAGAAAGATTTCAGTTACTCTGTTTGGGCTGCTATAACAAAATGCAAAAAACTGATGGCTTATAAATAACAGAAACTTATTTATCAAAGTTCTGGAGCCTGGGAAGCCCAAGATCAAGGTGCGGTAGATTTGGTGTCTGGTGAGAGCCCATTTCCTCATAGACAGCACCTTCTGGCTGTGTCCTCACATGGGGGAAAGGGCAAGGCAGCTCCCTCCGGCCTCTTTTATAAGGGCACTAATCCTATTCATGATGTCATCACTCTCTCTACCTAGACACCTCCCAAAGGCTCTACCTCTTAATATCATTACATTGGGGATTAGGTTCCAAACTATGACTTTTGGGGGAAGCACAAACATTCAGACCATAGCAGATGGGGTAATAAGTCTGGTAGGTTAATTGTAATAAAGGAAGAACATAGCAAAAAGTATGAGACATGATGAGATTGAAAAGGGAGTTTGGAGATTTTGAACACTGGAGTGATATAATCAGAGTGGAACCCAACAAACAACATGAGTTAGATTAGGAATTTCACATGATTCTCAGTCAATTGAAAGAGCAGATGAGATAAGGACAAACAGGAAAGGAAAGTATCCTGAGTTTCTTAAAAGGAACAGTTTCTTAAAAGGAAAGAGAAGATCTATTTTCATCAAATCTGTAAATACCTTCTTTATGCCAGTTGCTTGAGAGAAGTAAGGAAGGCCTGTGGGAATGAAGACCAATGAGAGGTAGGTCAATGTGTGCAAGACACAGAGTTCTAGAGAAAAATTTAGATCTTATGAAAACAATTGGGGTACCATCAGCTCATTTTTTTTTCTTTGTTGAGCTTCTCTGAAGTCCCTGAGTATATGCTTACCTCTTTTCTTTCTTTGGGCTTCTCTGTCTGATAATTTTCTTGTTAATCATCTGTGACTCAGTTACCTATCCCATGAACCTCATCCTTCCCTTTCGGTTGGTAGACCCCTTTTTTTGCTTTTGATTCAAACAGCATAGGAGTACTATTATGTTTCTAGGGCAGTGCTGGACTCTCAGTGAGTACAAGAGAAATAAAAGGCTCAGTCTTTGAGTTTGGGAATTCTTCAGATGTTTGGGAGTATAAGCATGAAAATGGCAAGGCTAACTTAGAAAAGAACTAGAGAACCAGAGAAGACAGTGCATGGAAAAGCCATGGCTTAGGAAAGATAAGGATATAAGAACTGATTCATAAGTCCATTGTTTGGACTTCCGAATACATTAATCTGGAGACATAGTCCTGTATGTTGGCGTTAGTTTAGCATGCTGACTCACAAAAGCTGTATTTTTACTCACAGTTTAAAAGAATTTTAAGAACAACATTTTATGGGGCCAGCCCATGGATCACTTGGGAGAGTGTGGTGCTGGTAATACCAAGGCCACGGGTTCGAATCCTACATAGGGATGGCCGGTTAGATCACTTGAGAGAGTGTGGTGCTGACAAAACAAAGTCAGGGTTAAGATCCCCTTACCAGTCATCTTTTAAAAAATTTTTTATAAAAAGAACATTTTATTATAAAAGTGTTACATAAAGAAAATTGGATTAAAGAAATTTGTAGAGGCATGGTAGATGCTGAGCCACTGCTGCCACCAGCTCTCCTTGTCCGGGGCCTTAGCTTCCCGCTGCTGACCCGCCAGCCGCTTCTCCAGTCCCCTTCCTACCTCATGAAGCCGCTGGTGGTGGTTGTCCTCGGCGTTCCTGGCACCAGCCAGGGGACCCAGTGCTCCCGCATGGTTGAGAAATATGGCTACACACACCTTTCTCAGGAGAACTTGGTGGTGAAAGGAGTAACCCAGATTCACAATATGGCAAACTCATTGAAAAGTACATTAAAGATGGAAAGATTGTTTGAGTTGAGATAACCATTAGTTTATTAAAGAGGGAAATAGATTGAACAATGGCCACCAGTGCTCAGAAGAATAAATTCTTAATTGATGGGTTTCCAAGAAATCAAGACAACCTTCAAGGCTGGAACAAGAGCATGGATGGGAAGGCAGATGTATCTTTCCTTCTGTTTTTTGACGGTAATAAATGAGTCTCCATGAACGATGTCTCGAGAGGGGAAAGAGCAGTGGTAGGAGGGATGACAACAGAGAGAGAGCTTGGGAAAGAGAATCCAGGCCTGTCTTCAGTCAACAAAGCCAATTACTGACTTACATGAAGAAACGGGGAAAGTCAAGAAAATAGATGCTTCTAAACTGTTGATGAAGTTGTAAAGATTTTTGACAAAGAAGGCTAACTCCCAACGTGAACGCATCTTTGAAATCATGCTTGAATATTGCTTTTTTTTTTTTTTTTGTGACCGGCCGCACCGGCCATCCTTATATAGGATCCGAACCCGCGGAGGGAGCACTGCCGCGCTCCCAGTGTCGCACTCTCCCGAGTGCGCCTCGGGGTCGGCCCTTGAATATTGCTTTGTTAGCTGCTATCACAATCCCTTTTTACAGCAATTTTCATGTTTCGTAATCACATCTCCATTAATGGCTGGAAAGTATATAGTAAGACAAATTGAATTTTTTATGGTTTTTTTTTTTTTTTTTTGGCACAGGAGTAGACAGTGAATTCAGGTTTAACTTCATCTTAGTTATGGTGCTCACAAAACAAAGAAGGGTATCAGCTAGTTCTTTGTTTTTATTTTTAAAAAATCCCTTTTATAGTTTGTGCCTTCTGTGAGCAAAACTTTTTAGTATGCATGTATATCCCTTTAGAAATTATAACATGTTAGGATTAGGGATCCCCACTTTCTCTTTTTCTTGCAGATTTTAAATTTCCAACCTTAAGTGAATTTGTGGACCAAATTACAAAGGAGCTTTTTGTGTAGTCAGTTCTTGCTCAATGTGTTTGGTAAACAAACTCATAAAATGGATTTCTAGCATTGTTTTAGTATTTATAAAATATAAAATAACTGACCATTTCCTATAGGAAGGTAAGAAAATTTAGGCTTCGTTTTACTACGACTTGTACAAAGTTGTATAACAGGGCATAGTCTTTGCTTCCAAGGTTTGGGTTGGGGGCACTGGGGGTTCAGAGCCTGGCAGAATTGTTAGCTTCATTCTGATATATTCTGAGGATAGGGGGCAAGGACCACATCTAATGGCTTGTGTTCCTTATGCTCTATTATACAGTGTTACTCATGATTAAACAGATCTTAACAAAATTCCTCGCTGTGAAACCTTGAAGTGCATGTGCTAGATTTATGCTAAAATCATTCAATTAGCATTTTAGTAACACTTCAGTTTTTTGTTTTGTTTTGTTTTCTAGACTAAATATGGGGCTAAGATAAATTAGAAGAAGCAATCTAATGGTTAAATTACCCCCCCCCTTTTTTTTGAACACTTTTTTCATAGTTATTTGTTTAAGAAGATTTACAAATCATTGCACTTTGGTCAGAAAAATAATAAATATATCTTATAAATGTTTGATTCCCTTCCTGGCTACTTTTATTCAGTAATTTTTTTTTTTTTTTTTTTTTGGCCTCATGTTGAAGCACTGAAAGGTACAGAATTTTAAACAGGTTATAGAGTCCGAAGGAATTTTCTCTTTTTTTGTTTCTGAGTTTTCTTGTATATGCATTCTTCCTTTAAAAATCTCTGAGAAATCTGTTTTCTCATTTCTTTTCTTTTCCTTATATCACTAATGCTAGGTGGAATCCAAGGTTCTTAATATGAGATTTCTTAAAATGTTTCTCATTTTCTCTACTTACAGTGTTAATGGAAAGATTCATAGTATCTTTTAATTATATTTTTCCACAAACTTTTTGAAGTACCTTTGTATATTGTAATTGAATATTATTTCTATGTGTGTTAAGAAATTCACTTATTAATGATAAATTTTTCAACATTCTTGCCATTAGAAAACAAAGTATCTCTAAGTACTGTAACATATTGGTCACTAAAATTTGTATTGAGATTATCTTGGTTTCTTGGAAGAGATTATGAGTTCTTATCTAGTGTTTCAGTCCAGCCATTAAACAGGGGCTTTATTGATGGTTTAATCAAACAGCTATAGTAGGAAGCAAGAGTAAAGACTAAGGTTTTAAGAGTATTCCTGCTCACATAAGTGAAGAAATCTGTCAGATGGGAATTAAATATTTATACTGATATTCTGAAAGCAACCTTCAAGTTTTGAAGAAGACTGTTGAGACTAGGTGCTTTTCTTCCTTTTATCGGATATCTTTTTGTGGCATTTCAGAACAGAAACCAAGAAACATGGTAATTATTAAATTATGAGGCTTTGCTTTTTGTTTGCTTTTAAGTAGAAAAACATGTTGACAATATTGAGTTTTGGAGTTGATTGAGATACCTTTGAGTTCAATAGTTTTGTCATTCAATTTGTTACAGATGCAGTCACTAAGAAGTTTTTGAGTTTCTTAAAAGACCCTGATTTGAGCCTTGCTAATTTTTAAAAATTAACATTATTTCCATTCAGTGATGTTGGATGTATATAAATGACTTAGTAAATAATCCCAATAAATTTTGTGTTGTAATTTTTGCTAAAAAGAAAAAAATGGAAATTTGTAAAATACACAAAACTATGGAAAGGAAGATGTTTTTGAAAGTCACCTGAAATCCCATTACTGAGAAATAACTATGGTTAATATTTTGCTGACTGTCTTTCTATGTGTGAATATATATTTCTATATATCTATCCATATCTTTATATCTAACTCTAATTTTTATATCCTTTATCTGTTTATCCAGAGATTTGCAGAATTAGGAAACTATTCTATATACCATGCTTACAGTTCCCTATGTAATTTGCTCATGAACATTTTCATATGATATGAACTCCTGAAAAACAATATTTTGCTGGCTGCATAAATGAATAAATATGCTGTAATATATTGAATCAATCCCCAGCTGCTGGACATTTAGATTGATCCAACTATTCACATTTATAGATCATGCTAGAAGAACAATCTATATTCATATGTCTTTGTGAACAACTTAGCTTATTACAATTTATATTTGAAACAGCCTTATTGAATTGTAATTGACATATAATAAACTGAACATATTTAAAGTACTATATACAATTTGATAAGTTTGACACACATATATACACCTGTGATGCCATTGCCACAATCAAGATAATGACCATATTCATCACTCCCCAAAGTTTCCCCATCCCCAGGCAACTATTGATTTGCTTTCTGTCAGTATAGATTAATTTGTACTTTCTAGAACTTTATATAAGTAGAACCATACAGTATACAGTAGTCTACCCTTATCTGCAGTTTTGCCTTCCATAGTTTTTGATCACGATCTGAAAATATTAAATGGGAAATTCCAGAAATAAATAATTCATAAGTTTTAAAGTGCAAGCTGTGTTGAGTAGTGTGATGAAATCTCACACTGTCCTGCTCTGTCCCACCCAGGATATGACTCATCCCTTTTTCCAGCATATCTCTGCTGTATACGCTACTCACCTGTTAGTAGCCAGCTTAGTTATCAAATTGTCAAGGTATCACAGTGCTTGTGTTCAAGTAACTCTTATTTTGCTTAATAATACTTTACTAGTAATAAGTATTGGTTATTATTGTTAATCTCTTACTGTGAATAATTTGTATATTAAATTTTATCATAGGTATGTATGTATAGGAAAAACATAGTATATATAGGATTCAGTATTACCTGTGGTTTCAGGCATCCACTGGAGGTCTAGGAACATATCCCCCGTGGATAAGGGGTAACTATTATACTGTTTCTTGGGGGGAGTGGGGTCTGGATTCTTTCACTCAGACTAATCATTTTGAGATTCACCAATGTTGTTGCATATATCAATAGTTCATTTCTTTTTATTGCCTAGTAGTATTCCTTTGTATGGATATACCACAATTTGTCCATCACCTGTTGATAGACACTTGGGTTGTTCCCAGTTTTTAGCTATTACAAAACATACAATGAATTTTGATATACAAGTCTTTGAATGGTGTTTATATGACATATAATTTCATTTCTCTTCCATCTAGAAGTAGAATGGTATGGCCATATGGTAGGTGAATGTTTAACTTTTAAGGAAATTGCAAAACTGTTTTCCAAAGTGATTGTACCATTTTACACTCCCACTTGTATGAGAGTCCCAGTTGCTCCACATCTTCATCAACAGATGGTACGGTCAATGTTCTAAATTTAAGCCATTCTAAAGAAATGTGCATTGCTATCTTATAGTGGTTTTAATATGCATTTTCCTAATGACTAAGGATGTTGAGGATCTAATCATTTGCTTATTAGTCATTTTTATGTGCTCTCTGGTGAACTGTCTCTTCGAATCTCTTGCCCATTTAAAAAATAGGGTTGTTTATTTTCTTATTTTGTTTTGAGAGTGCTTTATATATTCTGGATAGAAGTTCAAAATATATGTGATTTAAAAATATTTTTCTCTAGTCTCTGGTATGCCTTGTCATATGCATATCCATGTCTTTTGAAGAGTAAAGGTTTTAAATTTTGATGAGTCCAATTTATTAGTCTTTTTCATTTATAGTTTGTGTCTTTTTGTGTAGCATTTAAGAAATCTTAACTAAACCCAAGGTTATTAAGATTTTCTCCTGTGTTTTCTTTTACATGTTTTATGTTTTAGCTCTAACATTTAAGCCTATAATACATTTCAAGTTAATTTTTGTCTATATATAGAGAAAAAGAATCAAGGTTCATTTTTTGGATATGTCTAATTTTTTACTACTATTTGCTGAACAGATATGAGTCAATTTTTGGACTCTCTGATTTCGTTGTCTATCTTGATGCCAATACAACTCTATACTATACTTCATAATCATAGCTTTATAATAACTCTTGAAATCAGAGTTTTGATTACAATTTTGTTCCCCCCCCCCAAAAAAAAAATTGTTTTGGCTTTTCTCATTCCTTTGCATTTCCATATCAATTTTAGAATAAATTTGTTGATTTCTACAAAAAAAGCCTGTGGGATTGTGGTTGACTTTTGGTTGAATCTATAGGTCATATTGGCAATAATTTACATCTTTAAAATATTGAGTATTCTGATCCATGAACATGGTATATCTGTTTTAATTTCATAGTTTTTGTGTACAGGTCTGCCATATCTTTTGTCAAATCTATCCCTAAATATATATTTTGAAGCCATTGCAAATAATACCAGTTTTTAAGTTTCAATTTCCTATTATATATAAATTAAATTTATTTTTAAAAATATTGATCAGTATCCAAAAATATTGCTAATTGCCTAGACAATTCCATCAGTCCCTTTCAAGTTTTCCTGTCATGACCATGATTGCTCTTTGAGGCTCTGAGGGAAATTGGTTGGGTAGGAACTGGACCTGACAAGGCAGGATTCAGGCTTAAGCATCCAAGAAGAGGCCTATATGGGCTCAAGTGCTCATCAGTCCAGTGGGGGCCCACCCCTTCACCCAGTATCCAATGGAATAAATGGCCCTGTCTCTTGCTACCTTAAACTTCTGGTACATTTCCTAGGTGATTAGTTAGAGAAAAAGCTTGGTTTGGGTGCCCCTACTCAGAACCGGGAGACCTAGAGGAAAATTAAAGGTTACGGCCATGCCCGGCTGCCCCCGATCAGGTTTGTTTTGAAGGGTCTAGACATAGGAACCACCGACATGTGGAGTCCTCCAGGTTTCCTAGAGAGAACCCGAGGGAAGTTATGGGCAGGTTGGTCAAAGTGAGAATCCTCTTCAGGTGGGGCTTTTAAAAAAAAACTCATCCATTCATTTATTCATTCGCTCATTCATTCGTCCATTTTTTATCATTGAGGATACCCTCTGTGAGAAGAGACACTTGGTGATGGAGAAGGACAGAAGGATCCTGGGAGAGGTGGGTGGAGCTGCTGCTGTCACTTGTACCTTCTGCCTGACTGGTGGTTGGTTTGGTTTCCTCGAGAAATGACTGGGACATGTCTGGGGCACGCCCCAACCACTACCAGGTTTCTTGCTGCTCGTTTATTTTTGTGTAAGGCAATACTACTGAGAGCCCCACAGAGTTATCACCATCCGCCTTTGTGGGTCAGTCTGGTGACAGCGGGGACACACCCCTTGGCAGTCCCAGACTATTCACTTGCTTCTGGGTTTCAGGAACACCCAGTCCTTTGCTCTTAGGATGCCCAGATCCAGCATCCCCCTTTCTTTCGAGGTTGCCATAGAAAATTGTAAACACTTAATTCTCTAGGATTGGCTCTTAGCCCAGACCAGAAGCTTTAGTCTGTCCACTGAGCAGCCAATATTTAGGATCTTGCAGTTTTGAGCTTTCACTCTAAGATGGAACTTGCTTAGTCCACCAAGTGGAAGTCTAAATTAAAGAGTTGGATCTCCGAAATTTGGATTGGCATATGGAATTTCTTCAACCTTAGGATCCCATGAAAAGTCACTTCATGTACACTTAAAATGTATATTCAATGTTAAGCCTATAGATTTCTTTGCAAATTATTGGGGTGATGATAAAGAATTCTTATTTTCACGTTTGTCTGTCCCTTTCTTACTGCATCTTCTTTCTTTTACCCAGTATCATAACACTAAAATTCTGAGGATTCAGACTTGGTTGGGTTTTACAGTTAGCCTCTGTTAGTGATGTAACTTGGGTCTGCAACAGACTTATTATTAGGGCTTTGGCTCAATGTTCAAGTTTTTCCATGGCTGGCATCAGGTTCTAGAGTGTTTTGGGCTGCTTAGGGGAATCTCTAGGTCCATAATATTCCAGATAACTCACATTGGGCTAATATTTGTATTAGTCTGTTTCTGTTGCATAAACAAAATACTTGGAACTGTATAATATAATATAAATATAATATAATATAATATTATATATATATATATATTTTTTTTTTTTTAAAGATGACCGGTAAGGGGATCTTAACCCTTGACTTGGTGATGTCAGCACCACGCTCTCCCAAGTGAGCTAACCGGCCATCCCTATATAGGGACCCGAACCCATGGCCTTGGGGTTATCAGCACCATACTCTCCCAAGTGAGCCACGAGCCGGCCCTCACAGCAATATTTTTAAAGCATATGATTTTCTACAGCCCAGCCACTTGATCTGACCTTGCTCTGGAGGCTTCTTGTTTGAAGTCCCAGTCTCTGAAATATCTATTATATAGAACATAGAGGTGTAAAGATCCACGACATCATGATTTAAGAGAAACGGAACACCTATGTACAAAAAGAACTTCTTTACTCTATTTACAAGGAATTATTACTTGTGTTAATATTGGATAGATGCCTTCTGTGAAATTAGCATTACATGTGAGGATTTACATTGTGTTTCCTTTTATGTCCTTCAATTCATGGGTTTAACTACTCTTGGTCTTTATTACAGTCTTTCTACCCACAAAGATGTGGTGTGTAGCATCATCTGATGACTTTTCCCATGACCCGCATTCCTCAGCTTTCCTTACTGATGGAGTTTGGATGTGTTGTCCCCTCCAAAACTCATGTGGAAATTTGATCCCCAATGTGGCAGTGTTGGAAACTGATTGAGTCGTGGGGGCGGATCCCTCATGAATGGATTAATGCTCTCCCTGGGGGAGGGGAGAGTAATGAGTGAGTTCTTGCTCGATTAGTTCCCGCGAGAGCTCGTTGCTTAAAAAGACCCTGACACCTTCTCTCTCTCTCTTGCTTCCTCTAGCCATGTGATCTGCTTGTACCCACCGGCTACCTGACACTTTCCGCCATGAGTAGAAGCAGCATGAGGCCCATGCCAGATGGAGCTGTCCCAGAATCATAAGCTAAATAAACCTCTTTTCCTTTATAAATTACCCAGTCTCAGGTATTTCTGTTATAGCAACACAAAATGGAGTAATACACTTACCTTCCTGGAAGGCTTTAGAGTCAGAATGGCATAGACTTGGGCAAACTGCAGAATTGCGATTGGGTTGTGGGATTTTGTCCTGTTTGCTTGTGATATATGAGCAGAGGGAGGAGAACTGAGTATGCCTACGGCAATCATTTTGGCTTAAACCAAACCAGTTAAAGCTTAAAGATCTATCAAAAGTAAATAAATAAATAGGTAATTATGTAAGATGATGGATATGTTAATTAACTTGATTGTGGTAATCATTTCACAAAGTATATACATTTATCAAATCATCTCATTGTATCTTTTAAATACATCACATTTTATTTGTCACTATTACCTCAGAAGCTAAAAAGCAAACAACATCAACCAGCACATGCAGTTATACACTAATTGGGAATCTCTGGTCTAACCAGTTGTAGCTGCTGTGTTGCAGGCATTGTCTTTAATGAGTATACCTTGCAGAATCAATCCCCTGAAGGGCAGAATTGCTGTTTCCCAATGATGAACTAAGTAGCTGACACATTTGGAGGTAGTTTACCATTACAATACTGTGATATTTGGAGAGTACCTTACAACTTGGTATGTGATGTTAACATGACTACTATTCTTTTTTCTTCCAATTTATTTTCTCCCTAATCTTCCCAGAATTATAAAATTAATGAAGCATCTTAAAATCAATCTATGTGTCTTAGGAAAAAATAGTATTAGGGAATCATCTGTTGGTAAACTATCTTATTGGTAAACTAAAGTCCTGTTTTGGTTTAGCTCTTTTGAATCATTGACTTATTGCTAAAAAGGACTTTTGAAGTTGTCTAGTCCAACCCTCTTATTTCTATAGACAAAGAAAAAAAAGGTTGAGAGTTTAGGACTTTCCCAAGGTCACCCAGTGTTTGTATGCATATTTAATAAATACTTCCTATTTCTTGTGTGTAGATTCCAGAGAACTTTATTCACAGTTTGAGGCTTCATTTTTCTTGTCTCATAAATTCTCTATTCATCAACTCCCCCAGTCTCTTCTCCTGTGATCCTGTGATTATGGATCTGGATTCATGGAATGTATAGTTTTCTCAGGCTCCTTCCTAGAATGTTCTCTGCTTCATCTCAGCTTTCTCATATACTTCTGTTATCTCCCTTTCTTGACCATAGAATCACGTCACCAATATAAACAATGTTAAATGTTAAAATAGAATTTGGGGGCCGGCCCGTGGCTCACTCGGGAGAGTGTGGTGCTGATAACACCAAGGCCACGGGTTCGGATCCCATATACGGATGGCTGGTTCGCTCACTGGCTGAGCGTGGTGCTGACAACACCAAGTCAAGGGTTAAGATCCCCTTACCAGTCATCTTTAAAAAAAAAAAAAAAAAAAAAATAGAATTTGGGGTAGAAGTTTTATATGGGATCTGTGATCAGTCCAGTCTTTCTGATATGTCTTTTTCTACCTTCCGCTACTGAGAATCATACTTCTCTCCATGAGAACAATTAAGCCAGAGGATAACAAGCGTGTCCTTTATAGCCAAGCCTCAGTTGAGCTTTGGTTCCTTTGACCTTCTGTCCACTTGAGTTTTGAGATAAGTCAATACAGGTATTTCACTGAAACTGTGCCCAAAGGTGAAGATGCATCCCTCTGTACTCACTAGCAGGATAACCTCTCAGGGTCAGGGGTTCCTTTCAGGGGCAGGGGCAGGGGCAGGTACAATGAGATAGATTAACAGAAGAGGTGCACCTGTCCTGAGAGAACAGGATGAAGTCTGGGAGCTGGGTGGTGGCAGCAGGAAATAACCTGAAGGACATGGAAGTACTTGAAGGGCAGCATAAACCAGTTATATGGAAATCTATTCCCTATTCTCTTATTAAACAAATATTTGAATATATTGGCAAAACAACAAAATGTGGAGGTGTTCTAACCAACATTTATAGATTTTATAATTTATAATTTGGTATCCATTGGTGACAGGGTGAAACTAAAGGCCAAGGTTATTTACATCTCTCCTGTGGTTTGGCTTTTGCAGGCATGTAAAAATCATATTTCATACCCTCCAACCATAGACTCCAATGTCTGTTTGCTTCTTACCCAATAGAGGACATCCCCACCTAGGAACTCCCTGCCACTACTGTAATAAAGGCCTTTGCCTATGCTTTCCCCTCACTCCTCTGCCCCTGACTTGCCCTGGTACTTTCCCATGTGGCTCTGCATGGCATGGCATGCCTCTTCCTCTTGGAAACTATAAATAGTAGGTGCTTCTTTCAAAAGCAGTTGTTTTCTTGTCTGTCAATTATCATACCTGATTAAAATAAATCCCAGATACATTTTTAACACAGGGAAAATACCACAATGTATACATTTTTATACCACATAACGGTAAGTGCTGTGAAGAACAATAAAACAGGGAAAGGGGATAGAGAAAGATAGATAGAGTGGTAAGGACAGACTCTGATGAGGGGACATTTGAACCAGAGACCGGAGGAAGATAGGGAGCAAGGTGTACTAATAATTAGGAGGACAGCATTCAAGATAGAGGGAATAGCAAATATGAGGGCCCTGAGGCAGGAGGGCATGCCTGGAGGGAATAAATAGAGAGGGAGACATTGAGGCAGCAATGCTTAGGAGCAGGATGTGTTCAGAGTATGGGAGCTGGAGTGAATTGTGTCCTCCCAAATTCATATGTTGAAGACTTAACCCCTAGTACCTCAGAATGTGACTGTATTTGGAGATAGGACCTTTAAAGAGGTAATTAAATTAATATGAGGCCATCAGGGTATGCCATAATCCAATCTGACTGGTGCTCTCATAAGCAGAAGAGATTAGGACTCAGAGAGACACCAGGGGTGCACGTGTATAAAGGGATGACCATGTGAAGCAGCAGCAGGAGGGTGGCCATCTGCAGGCCAAGGAGAGAGTCTCTGAGGAAACCAACTCTGCTGGCACCTTGAGCATGAACTTCCAGACTCCAGAACTGTGAGGAAATACATTTCTGTTTACGCCACTCAGTCATCTGTGATATTTCGTTATGGAAGCCCCAGGAAACTAATACAGGAGGAAATTACACCAAAGACAGAGCCAGGTGTCAAGTCACATAGGACCTACTGGGCCATGATAATGACTTTGGATTTTGCTCTGAGTAGGATGGGAAGCTTTTTGAACATCAGAAGATTTTGAAGATGGGTGTGGGAAAAAACAGGTATTGAGGGACAGCTAAGAGTTTCCTACAGGCACCAGATATCTGTAATACCTAGAATAGTGAGAAGACTTCTGTAAGTAGCATGGGGAGTATAGCATTTATCACAAGTTTACTTAGGGGAAAGGAGCTATTTAGATCCAGATCTCGGTAAAGATTCATGGAGGAGGTGACATTTCAACTGGATCGGCAAGGATCAATTTAGTTTTGGCAGTGGGGATGTGGACAAAAAGGAAGGGAGGGCAGGCAGGCATTGCAGGCAGAGAGAACAGGCACAAGCAGAGGCATATTTATGGCACAGACAACGCTAGAGTGTAGCTGCAGTGAAATGTGCGTGCAGGGAAGGAGGGTGAGCCAGGCTGGAGAGTGAGTATGGAGCTCGAATCTTTGGGCGAGGGATTGTAGAAACTGAACTAGACAGTGAGGGTGTTTGGGCAGGGAGTGATGATCTTGGGTTTTCTCTTTGGCAGTATATACAGGCCAAAAGGAGCATGGAGAGAGGTGATACCGTTGATTTTTGGAAATGTTTCATATCCCCTCAAATGTTCTAGCCTCAGATTTTTCCATAGCTTTTAGGCTTCTCTGCACTGGGATGAGTAGATATAGTGATTGTTGGTGAGTGTACTGAGTTTTCTAGACACTTTCTACCCTGTCTTCAGCAGCCAGATAACCAGGGAATGCTGAGACCACATCATTCCTGCATCTCCTTCTGCCTCTATCTAGTCAAGCTGGAAAAAAACCCCCAAAACTCAGGTGTTACTTTTCTTGGTGCTGGGCAAGAGCTTAAACCACCCAATCCCTGATTCGTGTGGAAGAACCCCCACTTCAGCCCCACCTCCCAACCACCATAAAACCCCAAACCAGTCCTCTTTCCCTGCTTTCTCAGGCCCTTCAGGCCAGCTTGGGAGCCTGTTCTGCTCTCTCAAGAAAGCCTCATTCTGGGAGAAATAACCTTTTTCTACCCTCTTGGTGTACGTGTGGTGTCTTAAGTTTAGAGACATCCAAACTAAATTTTGGGTGAGATCATGATGTGTCTATGGGATGACCATAACATAAATTCTCAGTGCTATTGCTAGGTCACTAGTAAACTATTTTCTAAATGCAGAGGTTGGAAAACCACAAACAGGGTGAGGAGAGTTAAGGATGAAGGAAGAATTAAGGTAAAAGGCAATGAATGACATGTTTACATGGCATGAGGTGAGCAGCCCACATAATCACCCAAATATATGCATTTATGTACATTGATGGCCACGGCCAGGGGCCAGTTCTCTTTCCATAAACATACTCATGGTGAAGCCCAAGACTAGAAGTTATACTGCAGTTTAAATGTCCACAGGAAGTCACAGTTGTGTGGTAGCTCATACTGGAAAGCATGTTGGACTCTGGCTGGCTGCCTTACCTCCTGTGTTGTCTTCATTCACACCTTCTCAGTTTCACACACAAACCCCTCCACCACTTCAGGGACTAAGGACCAAATACACTGTAGATTACAAAAGGCCTGAGGATGGGTTGCCCTCAGACAGAAGGAACTTGTCATTTCAGGAATCAATGTCCTTCAGGGAGGTGTCTGTGTTCTTCACTGAGAAGGAATGAGCCGGCCTGGTGCCTGCTCAGAAGGTCCTGCACAGGGATGTGATGATGGAGAACTGTGGCGCTGTGGCCTTCCTAGGTAAGGCCTCTCTGCGGCTGATCTCTGCCTGGACCCCTGAAGGCTGAAGGGGTCTCTTATAATTATTAACTGAGTTATGGTTTTGGGGGGTTTGGACCCTAAGTCTCTGAACATCACAGTTGATAAGTATGGAGAGCTATCTTCCCTTCCCTATCTGCCTTAGAGGTTGTCTTCTGGGCAGGAACTGAGTGGCCTTCTGGTACCCACAGGTAGGACTTAGCCCCCAGTATTCTCATCCTATAAAATATCTTGGGGGAACCCCAGCCTGCTTTTCTACTTCTGGTAGCTTTTTCTAGGAGCCTGGTGTTTGTTTCCCTACCATGTCTACCATGGATATCTTCTTATCACGAAGAAGATAAGACATTTTTTTCCCTTAAATAGAAATTTGCCTCCATGGATGTCTCAGGCTTCCTGAGAACACAATCCTTAGGCTTCTCCTAGGGTTCCTGAACCTCTCTGGAGTGTCCTTGCACAGCCCACCCAAGAATTACTTTCCTCACTTCCCCTGCTTGTCCTTGCAGTCACAGGGTGAAATCGACCTCTGTGACTCTGCTCATCATTGTGTTGTGTTTTCTTTCCTTCAAGCAGCATCACCCACTTCCAAACCAGCTCTGATCTCTCAGCTGGAGCAAGGGAAGGAGCCATGGTTCACCCAGCCACAGGGAGCCCCAAGTAGGGGGCCTGAGAGCAGGCTTCAGAGGTGAGTTAAGCAGAGGGTATCTTCCTCAGCTTTGTCTCTTTGCCTTCATTTCATCAAAGTACAAAATGTTTGTTCTCATGATGAAATTCATTGAAATCCTTGATCACACTCTTTCTGATTGGTTCATTATTCATTATTTCCCATCCCTTTAAACTCTTTTATTTGTCAGCCGCTTCTGTGTTTTTATTCTGGAATGTTTTTATCCCTAGGTATATTTGAAGAAAAGTTACATTACATCTTACTTTCATTCAGCTCATTTTCCAAAATTCATAAGCTCAACAAAGTTTTTCTTTTTTTAATTTTAAGATTTAATTGTATGTATTCGTGGGGTACAGTGTGTTGTTTCAATATGTGCATATACTGTACAGTGATTCACTTAGGGTAGACAGCCTAGTTTTGCACCCGTTAATCCATCACTTCTCCCACTCACCTCTCTCCCCTCCTGGCTTCTACTCATTAGACTACTTTCTACTTCTATAAGAACCACTATTTTTGTTTTAGATTCCACATATGAGTGAGATCATGTGATATTTGCCTTTCTGTGTCTGGCTTACTTCACTTAATGTGATAGTTTCCAGGTCCATCCATGTTGCTGCAAATGATAGGATATCATTTCTTTTTATGGATGAATAGTATTCCATTGTGTATATATATGCTACAGGTTTTTTTTTTTTTTTATTTGTTTATCCATTGATGAGCATTTAAGTCGATTCCATTTCTTGGTGTTTGTGAATAGTGTTGCAATGAGCATGGGAGTGCAGGTGTCTCTTCGATACATTGATTTCATTTCCTTTGGGTATATACCGAGCAGTGGGATTACTGGGTCATAAGGCAGTTCTATTTTTAGTTCTCTGAGGAAACTCCATACTGTTTTCCAGAATGGCTGTCCCAGTTTACATTCCCTCGATGCAGTTTTTCTTGCCCACTAACCAATAGTAGAGGGAGAAAACTTTACTAGCAGCTGTATTTATTTACATGTAACTGTTTTAAATTTTTAAATCTCATTTAAATAGTAGATTACAAACATTACTGTATTCCTTCCCCATATACCTTGGGCACGTCTCTCAAAAATAATATTTTTCTACATAGCCAAAATAATAGTTTCATATATAAGAAAATCAATTGGTTTCTCTTAATATTATTTGTTAGCCAGTCCATACTCAGATGACCCCTATTCTCCTTAAGAAACAATCATTTTACCTGATTCTACCACTTCAGGACCATACATTGTAATTATTAGTTATGTCCCTTAAGTCATTTTTTTTATGGTAATGGCTGAAAAGATTGGGTAATTTCTATAGATCATTTCAGTGTCTGAATTTGTCTTGTTGTTTCTTCATGATACCGTTTAGCGTTTGTATCTCCCACATTTACTCCAAACTAATAAATCTAAACTCTTGATTAGATACAAGGTGAACATTGTGACAAGATGTCATCATATGTGATGTTATATATTTATAGCATCAGGAGACACACATTATCTGGTAGCCTCACCATTAGTCATGCTAAGGTGTATTTAGGAAAGTGACAGCCTAATCCCTCATTGAAAGGTTTTGTTTTTCTCCTTGCAACTGTAAGATAATCTGGGTGGTATTGTTTGGCACTATAAAATTGTCCTGTTCCCTGTCAGTCATTCATCTTATAGTTTAACACTAACTGGTAATCGTTGCCTAAATCATAATTTCTTTCAAGGTTATAAATGGTGATTTTCTAATTTGTTAATTTATACTACACTTATTAGCTGGCATTGCTCTGAAAGTAGTGTTTTCTCTAAGTAACTGTAGCTGATGGTTTGCTTCAAAATAGAGTGTCCCATGGCTTGGCTTCAGAGGAACATCTAATACATATTCCTCAGGGGCCCCATTTTTATATCACCTGTGATTCAGAGGACAAGCTAGAGAGACATTCAAGAAATCCCACAGAGGATGCAATGAAGAAAGAGAGAGAGAGAGAAAAGAAATTCAGTGAAGAAAGAAGCAAATAATGAGAAAATTCCTACAGAAGATAGACATCTGAGAAAAGTGTTGATATGAATTCTTGTCATGTAAGACCTACAAGTTCCCAGTAGTCACAATTACTATGAAATGGAAACATGTGGCAAGCATTTCAGTTGCAATTCCGACTTTCCTCACTACCAAAGAATCCACACCAGAGGAAAACCCTATACATGTAAGGATTGTGGCAAAGCATTTAACTTCCAGTCTATTTTTGGTCTGCACCAGAGGACTCACACAGGGGAGTGAACCTACAAGTGTAAGGATTGTGGCGAGAATTTTTTCTCTAGCTTCCTTTGCATTGCACACCAGTGAATCCACATGGGGAAGGGGCTCCATGAGTGTGCAGAGTGTGACAAGGCCTTCACCTTTAGGTCCAAACTGTTTCTTCATCAGCAAATCCACACTGGGGAAAAACCCTTCAAATGCCAAGAGTGCAACAAGGTCTTCAGTCAAAAAAATATCTTAATCTCGTATCAGGGGACAGAGAGTGGAGAAAAACCCTATGCATATATGGAGTGTAACAAAGCTTTTAATCTGAACTCACAGCACATTCAACACCAATGACAGCGCACTGGGGAGAGACCCTATCAATGTAAGGAGTCTGGGAAAGGCTGCATCTGTAACTCACTCCTCCAGCACTGGAAAATTCTCTCTGGAGAGAAAGCCTATGAATGTGAGGAATACGGGAAGGTTTTCAAACAGAAAGCTAGCATAAATCAACATCAGAGGATCCACTATGGAATGGAATTCCAAAAGTTCAAGGAGTGTGGGAAGGGCTTCATCAAGAGATTATGATCAGACCAGCACTAGAGTTGCCATGTTAGAGAAAAAAATACTGTGAATGAAAGGATTGTTGGAAAATCTTCATTTGGAAATCAAATTGTTTGTCATCAGAGTATTCATCCTGGAGAAGAACTTTAACTAATTATTAGTCTGTGTGTTCCTCAATTATAAGTTAGTAGGTCCTCTCCTTCTTGGCTTGTTCAATATCACAAGTTACAATAGATATATTGTCAGGTTTTTATTCTTTTAGCCATTCTAGTAGGTATGTAGTAGCATCTTCTGGTTTTAATTTGCATTTCCCTAAAGACAAATGATGTCTTTTCATATGCTTATTTGCTGTCCATATATCTTCTTTAGTGAAGTAACTGTTCAAAACTTTTTTTCATTTTTTGAAAGAGTTGGGCTGTGTGTTTTCTTATCATTGAGTTTTTAGAGCTCTTTATACATTCTGGATACAAGTTCATTATCAGATATACAATTTGCAAATGTTTTCTCCTAGTCTGAGGCTTGTTTTTTCATTGTCATAGCAGTGTCTTTTGAAAAGCATAAGTGCTTAATTTTAATGGAGTCCAAATAATATTTTTCACTTATTGATTGTGCTGTTGTTTGGTTATTCTGTTGTTGCAGATTTTCTTCTACTAGTTCTACTGATTAACTAAAAAAGGAGTATTGCATTCTTCAACTGTAATTGTGGATTTTTCTACATCTTCTTTCATTGCTCTCAATTTTTACTTCATGTATTTAGAGGCTCTGTTTTTAAGAACGTACATACCTGGGATTTTTATGGTTTTTTGCTGAATTAGCCTGTTTATCATCATGTAATGTCTTCCTTATCACTGGTAATTTTCTCTGCTCGGAAGTCTACTTTATCTGATATTAACATAGCTATCACATCTTTCTTTTGATTAGTGTTTGAATTACATCTCTTTTTTTATCCTATTATTTTTAACCTATTTATATTATCATATTTAAAACTAGCTTCCTGTAGATAGCATATAGTTGGGTCATTTTTAAAAAATTCACTGTGACAATCCTTATGTTTTACTTGATGTTACATTTACATGTAATGTAACTAGTGATATGTTTTAATTTAGGTGTAACACTTTCTCATTTGTTTTCTATTTGTTCTTTCTGTTTTTTGTTCCTCTTCGTTCTGCTTTTTGATACCCTGTTTTGAGGTATTAGAATATTTTTCTTATTCCATTTTAATTTATCCATTGTTTTTGACTATACTGCTTTATATAATTTTTTGAGAAGTTGTTCTAGGGACTACCATATGCATGTTTAACTTTTCACATTCTACCTCAAATCAGTATTTTAACACATTAAGTGGAATGTAGAAATCTTACCACCATATAGATATTTTTATACTATTCCCTTGTAGTTGTCTTGTATATTACATTTCCATGCATTGAAAACTCCATCAGATAATATTAATACTTTTTGCTTTTAGACATCAAACTCAATAGGAAAACTAGTTACCCAGATATTACTATTTCTGTCGATTTTTCTTCATTCCTTTCAAAATTCCTTTTGGTATCATTTCCCTTTTATCTGAAAATAATTTCTTTAGGAATTACTTTAGAGTAATTTTGTTAGTAATGAATTATCTTAGTTTCTCTTAATCTGATAATGTCTTTATTCTATCATCTTAATATTGGTATCTGTTGATTGTTTTTTTCCCAATGCAAGTTGACAATTTTCTGTGGTTTTTTTGCATGCTGAGTAGTTTGGGATTGTATCATGGACATTTTGAATGAGACATGTTTAAATTTTAAGGAGAATGTTACTTTTTTTAAAAAGCAGGCATTGAACCCTTTTGAGTTCTGGGCACAAGATCTGATCATTTTTCTTTGAGTTTTTGTTCTAACATCAGTTTATTTTTCAAAGTGTTTATAATACTATCCATATGTCAAATATGCAGGCCACCCCATGGCCATTCCAGAATGTGGGTGGTGGTATATCCCATATTTCAGTTGTCTGTGCTGCTCAGGGTCAGATCCATGCATATGTAGCTCAGGGGAGAGCCCAGGAACTTATAGACAACTTTATGAAATTATTTTCCTGAGATACTCCTTCTCTGAAATCTCTCTAGTTGTTTCTGGTTCATTTGTGTGCCTCTTTTCTTATCTTTTGGGTGGAAATCTGGGATTTTATTTAGCCCTCTATGCTACACACTTTTTGCAACTGTACTTGCATGCTATCCTTTTATAGTCACACTAAGCAGTGAGAGAACACAGGGAAAAAAAAAGCAACTTGGGTTTTTCTCCCCTCTTGAAATCACAGCTCCTCTGATCAGAGAGGAAGTTTCTCACTTCCTTTGAGTTTTAGGATCCTGCCAAAACTCATTACTCTTGATGCCATCCCCATCCCAGACTACTTGAGGCATGAAAGTACAGCGAAAAGAAATCTGAGGATTACTGCCCTCTTCCAGAGCATTAGATGATTATTTTCCACTCATTGAACTGGAACTAGAGGGCTTCCCTCTTAGCTCTGCATTTTCTCTGGCTTGCATAGTTTCTGTTCCAAAATCAGTTGTAATCCTTATTTTTGTTTTCTGTATGTAATGGTGTCTTTTTTCTCTAACTGCCTGCAAATATTCATGTGTGTGTATATATTTACACACACATATAGTATACACACATATATGCACATATACATACACAAACATACATACATACATTTTTCTCCTGATATTTCAGTTACGTGTACGTTAGACCATTTAATATTGTCCCATAGCTCTTGGATACTCTGTTCTGTGGGGGGGGCGGGCATCTTTTTCTTCTCCGTGTTTCATTTTGAGTAATTATTACTGAACAATTTTCAAGTTCATGGATTCTTGGCTGTTTTGGATCTGATGAGTTCCTTGAAGGCATTTCCATAGCCATGTTTCTGATTTCTAGAATTTTCATTTCTTTCTTATAGATTCTTTTTCCTTGCTGAAATTATCCATCTAATTGTTTTTTCCACTAAGCTCTTTAACATATTCATATTTGTTATTTTAACTCTCTGATAGTTCTAACATCTGTATCTGTTGATCATTTTATCTTCTGATGGTGTGTGTTATTTTTTCTTGCTTTTGATTGTTTGCCTTGTAAGTTTTTTTTGTTGAAAGCCCAAAACCTTGTGTAGAACAATAGAGACTGAGGCAAAAATAAAATGGACATACTTTTTCTTTTGTTAGGTCTTTATTGTAGAGGATTGAGTCAATTTAATCAGGAGTTGAACTGTGTTTAGGTTTTTTATGCTGCTTTGGTTACCCACAGGCTTCCAATTCTTCTATTGCCTTGTGTTTAGAGTGTAGGCTGGTTTGCTAACAGGGATTTTCTCAGTCACTATCAAGTTCAGACCTTCACTTTATTCCCTGGCCTCAGAGTGTCTCTTGCCATGTTCTTATCTTCTAGCGGTAGATTGCTATTATTTGTTACTCAGCATTCAATATATTCAATATTCAATATTCTGATAGTGGCAGGAGGGATAGCATTTCCTGTTTTTGTGATTCAGCTTTAATCTTAGGTAGGCACTGTGTCTCTGAGAATCGAGGGTGGAGTCTATTAAGTGATACTGCTCTATCTCCAGCTGTAGGAGACCTCTATGGTCTGGACCCAGGATGTAATCCTACCCCTACTGTATGAGAGGCTTTTTTTCTCTTCCTTTATCCTTGTTTCAGTGGATCTTAACATCTCTAAGGTTAGCAGGATTTGATTCTCTGTCCCCAGAAGCTTAAGGATTTTGTTTTGTAGGAGAAATATGGAAGAAGAATCTGGATGGGACTTTGTGTCTTTCCCAGGAGGAAGGCTTTCATAGGATTCTTCTTGCCTTACCTACATTTGTGTGTGTGTGTGCATGCACACATACATACATCTAGTGATGTCCATGGAGAACAGCATGCAAGTGGGTGAAATTGCCCCTGTGTCTATGGTTCTCAGAAGTTCCATATTCTCATGCTAGCCAATATTTGGACTTTAGCAATTCACTAAACGTTTTAGCTGATTTCTGCTTAACAGTTTGTATGGCATCCAGAGACATCTGCCCTAGGTAAGCAAGTGCTTATGCCCACCTCTTCTTGGAAGTGTCTGTCTTTGCTTAGATGTTAGGTAATTTGTTTGCCCTGAGACCTCAGACTTCTGATGCATTCAAGGAAAATTTTCAGATTATCCAGCTATTTTTTTGTTGCTGTAAGGATGGGACCATGTTCTTTTCAGTTTTCTATATCTTGAGAAGAAGATGGATTTCTTAAAATTTTATTTTTCAAGAAGAACCACACTTAAAAAAAACACTGAAATATAAAGAAAAGAGACTTCTGGTAATGGCCATGATTAAGTAGCTGGTGTTGGACTTACTTTCTCATCATAAAAACAACAACAAACAACAAAACAATAATAAACACAACCGAACAACCTCCCCAGTAAATCCTAGGCAACATATATAAAACAACCATTTGCAAATATGCAATAGCAACCCAATTGAATGTGATGATTTTTTGTGAGAGAGGAGGCACATAGCATGAATCCCACCTTCACTTGGACTCTCTCCTCAGGATACTGTATTTGTCTAGCTGTGGCACAGAGAGTTAGGGCCTCTGCAGGGTATGGCTTTCTCAGTGTGTGGAGGCAGATCAGACCCTCTATATGTTTTTTACATGTTGTGTAAGTATGGAGAAATGTGTTGAAAGAGTACCAAAGAGTTGACAAGGAGGTGGGGTATGTGATAGCACTACTGGTTGGTTGACCCCAGAGCCAGTTTTAGGTCTACCCTGTATGGGCGTATTAATTGTGCCGTGACAAGGGTAAGTGGCCTAAGGGGCAAATGGGAGTTGAATTCCTGCCCTTGCCCCATTTTCCATGTCATGCACCCATGAGATTGTATCTGTTCAGAGGGGTGGGCTGTTATATACCCCACCTCCTTGTCAACTCTTTGGCTATTCTGGCCATTCCCAGCTCCTTTCTCTGTTGCTGACGTTCATTATATAGAAAAACTAAATATTCACTTTTTCAGCCTATTTTGTAACAGTTATGGCACCAACTGCTACTTGTCCTGGCATCCATTCTTTTCTGCTTCCATAGAAATTGCTAAATTTTTCAGTTGCTCCTATAGGTAGGTTTGGCCATTTGACCACTTTCTGACCATTGTGATGAAATGATATGTGCAACTCTCTTGTCATACACTTAAATGGATGCCCAGTACCACCATTAAATCTAGGAAAGTAGGGTTCTGCTCCAGGGCATGTACTCAGGGGGTACTGCACTTTGAAGTTTCTTCCTTCATATTTTTTGTTGCTTACTTTTGCCTGGGAGTGACTGGGCCCAGCAATGCTGTCAAACGGGGTGTTCCAAGAATACACTGTGACCAATGTGAGCCCTAGACCATGTTTTTCCTCTTTGGGGTACTCTGTGACCTTTTTCCCAGTATGTGGATTTGACTAGGTATCCTGATGAGCTCCAGAATGCACACATAGAAGATTTTTCTAAGGCCCTGTGGCTGAACCTCAGTTCCAGGAGGGGGGCTGGCATGGTATTTCTTTCACAGGATCACATGATCACTTGGTATTTCTTTCACAGGATCACTGGGCCCCCAGAATGGTGCCAACAATGATTTTGGGTGACGCTCACTCATGTCAAGCATGGGGTGAATTCGGGGCTCTGGGACACTAGGGGTCCACTGCCAACCCTTGGGTATGAGCTGCATGTTTTGGCCCTTGTGTCAGCTTTTGCTCATTTGTATTCCTACTGCAATGCTGCCTATGGTCTACAACACCCAAGAACAATAGAGGTGGCAGGAAATGTCTTTTATCTTCTGCACTCCTCACTGTTGGCATCCAGTGTGGTCACTGTACCCCCTCCACATGCTCTGGCACAACATGTCAGAAAGTTCTCTGGGACTGGCCACACCTGTCTCTGAAGGTTTTCAATAGGCTTTTTTGATAGGTATCCTCTCTTATCTTTGATTGCTGCAGTGACGCCGTACTGTCCACGGTCAGTCTTAAACTCTGCTGGATAGGGGATGGATATTTCCCTGGTGAATTGAAGTCATCTTCTCACTCTGCTCATGGGCCAATTGCTTACTCTCTCCACTGGTGGCAGTGTATGGGAGGGAGAGGCACATGTGTATTAGTCCATTTTGTGTTGCTATAACAGAAATACCTGAGACTGGATAATTTATTAGGAAAAGAGGTTTATTTGGCTTATGATTCTGGGACAGCTGCAACTGGTGTGGGCACTCATGGCAGAAAGTGGCAGGCAACCAGCAGGTACAAGCAGATCACATGGTGAGAGGAAGCAAGAGAGAGAGAGAGAGAGAGAGGAGGTGCCAGGGTCTTTTAAGCAACGAGCTCTCATGGGAACTAACAGAGCGAGAATTCACTCATTAATCCCCCCACCTAGGGAGAGCATTAATTCATTCCTGAGGGATCCGCCCCCATGACTCAGTCAGTTTCCAACACTGCCACCTTGAGGATCAAATTTCCACATAAGTTTTGGCAGGGACAACACATCCAAACTCTATCACATGAGTAACACTGAAAGATATCACATTGCAGGATTGCAGTGATTACAGCAATTCAAGAGAAGTCATTCATTACAGCAATTCAAGAGAAGTACAATGTGTGATTCATTACGCTGTAACATTCCAAATGGTAAATTTAACACAACCAGAAAACATGTTACCATTCACATTTTCCTGCATATACTGTGTGAGAGTTGTATTTGCAGTCATTGTAACAAACTTTGATAAAATCATTGGAAGCCAGTATTCATGGGTAGCATGATAATGCAATGTCATGAATAATGATATAAGCAGCATTAAATAAATGGTATTAGGGAACCGAAGAGGCAAGAAGATCTATATTGTTTCAATATGGTGGTGAGTTGGAGGATCTCAGGGCTGATCAAAGAAAAGAAAGGACCATAAGATGGCAGTATTGGACAAGTTTTATTGGGCAGCACTTGCACAGGATTGCATGAGAGGGGACATTTGTTACAGAAGGACACTTTCTGGGGACTCTGAGGCCACCACCCAGAAGGGGAAGAGAGCACAAGAACTCCTAAGAGAAGGGGAAGTTGGAGAGGGGGCCTACATGTCTAGGCAATGTTCCTTAGCAGCAAGGTGGGAGTCTCCAGGTCAGAGAGCTCTGAAGGGCAGTGGTTTGGGGTCTTTTATAGCCACAGGGTTTTTCTTATCAATGGCTAGCAGATGTTAGGTACAGTTTCAGGGGTTATGCATAGCAGGCAGGCTCTAAATGGCTAAAATATGCTCATGTGGGTTATATTTAAAGCAATTGGATGTGTAAGAATTTGTCAATTATGTAAAAATGTGTGAAAAAGGTACTTAATATGTGTACCCTTAGAGGTTGACATAAATTCCTTATATTTATAGGTTATTACACAATTACAACTGAAACTTCAAATTCAATAATATTCAAATTACATTAATTTAATGTTAAGGACAGTAATGTTTTGCTGAAACTAAATTGCTGTTCTAAAATGAATATTATACCAAACACCATGGCATAGTTTCTTTTGATTTTGCGTCTGCATACCTACTCAACCATGTATCTTGTAATGACTCAGTTTCCTCTGAGAAGGGAGTTGAGATCCTTGTCCCTGATTTCTAAGTCTTTTGGGGGTGATCAGTAAAGCACCTATACAGATTCGACCACTGAGGATTTGAGATAAAATTACGTTGAAAAGAGGCAACTTGGGTTCCACACAAGGGCCAAGTGGATCCTGGGGAGGTGATGGCTTCAGTAGTGTATGGCTGAGGGCTGGTTGCTCCTCTGGACTCAGCATTCTCAGCAGAATGGTTGTTTTGCTGGTAACAGTGGTTGAGCATGAGTGAGACATTAAAAGGGTTGTAAACTTTGAGACCCATGTGGGGCATCGTAATGGCTACACAAGTAAGACAGGTGAGAACATCTGGTGGTGGTAGACAAGTGAGGTTAGGAAAAAACCGTACTCTCTGTAGGCCCCTAGCTGGGTCCTGACCTCACGTCTTTCAGCTCCTGGCCCTCCCTCACTCATTCTTGGTGGTCTTCTGGGTATACAATAAGATCGCTAAGTCTACTACTTGACTTTCATCTAAGGGTTTCCGAGACTCCTCTATCCTTGGAAAGCCCCCACCCCTTCCAAGCCGGCCCTTCAAGATACCTTGGGGGACATTCAGATATTCCTAATAAACTCAGTCCGTTCATATCTCCAGCCAAACCTAGGTTCGTCTTCTAGGCCTTGAAGGGAGGGACCCACAAAGTGGGAAAATGGCAGTGCAGGGGTTGGGCCCCTCGGGGCAGGAAACTGGCTAGGGCCCCAAGGGCAGGGAGGGCTTCCGTGCGCTCTTCTGCTCATTGGTCCAACTGGGCCATGCCCCTCAGCCGGTATCCAATAGAATAAATGGCCTCGCCTCTTGCTCCCGCCCTAAGCTCCCGCCTCCTTTCCCTGGAGGTCTGTTGGTTAATAACCCGGGTCCAGGTGACTCGACTCGGAACGACGCTCTGGGAGGAAAGTAGGGGTCTATCTCGCCTACCCTCCCTTTTCCTCAGGCTTGCTCGCGGGAACTAGGAGGGAACCATCAAGCTGTGGAGTCCTCCAAGATTCCTAGAGAGAATTCCAGGGAGGGTATGGGTAGGCCGGTCAGTTTGTGACGCATTTCCGGCGCAGCCATTTTTTTTTTTAACGGTTGAGGAATTGTTTTGTCAAGACTGTTTCGTGGTTCCCTCAGTTTCTGTTTACTGAAAAGCTGCAGAGGCCGCCGGGATCCCACGGTGAGCGGGTCTGGCTTGGTCTGAGAAGGACGGGACAGGACCCCCAGGGAGGCGGGCGCAGCTATTGCTACTACTGGGTTCCTCATCCCGACCCCTGGGCTTGGCTCGGTGGCGTCGAGAGAGGGCGCTGGGGGGGGCTGGGACGCTGGCCGCAGGCTCCCGCCCCCTCGTTTCTCCATACCTACTTCAGTCCGCGGTCTATTCAGATTGGGTACTGACACAGATTCAAATGCTGACATCGAGATACTCAGAAAATTCTAACTCTCCAGGCTCCAGGACACTCTGGTAACAAAACACGCCCCTCGGTTGCTCCAGCCCTTCTGTCTTTGCCCCGGCAGTGGAAACCTTAGCCCTACTCATGGGCCTGTGTACAGTTTACGCTCTTTTTCCCTTTTCATTTGCTACTCTGTGATACTTTGTTTGCCTGTACAACCAATAGAGCAGCCAAAATTTTGAGAATACTGAAATGTTTGTTTTATCCCCTCAGGACGGAGCTTATTTAGTTCACGTTTTGGAGAGTGTGGAGCCCTGAGATTTGGATTGGCTCATATGAATGTTAAATCTAAAATTTAGAGACGAGTTATATCCATGAAGTATCTAATATGTGTCCAGTGTTTAATATAGTTTCCGATGTACAGTACTGGAGATACTGAAGGATTTTTTTTTATCTAGCTCCCTTCACATTCCTTCATTGTACTCTTCTCATTACATTCTCTTAACTTTTACTACATTGTTATAACCTAATTTTCAAGGTTTATAATCAGATTAAACATTTGGTTGCTGCCATGAGTGAAGTGTATTGGGTTGTGATTTGTGCCCCATCCCAGCTTCTTACTTATGCTTCAATTCCATATGGTATTCCCCATAGGAAAGTTGGAGGGACTTTCTAGTGTTCTGTAGGATGGCCTCTGCTGCTTTTCTACTTACAGATGCTTTGATTTTCACAGTTTGTCAACTGTACAGATCAGACCTTTTTGCTTATGATTGTTTAATTTGTCATTCTTATTAAGTATTTATTGTAAGTGACATTACCGAAAGGATGACAGTATCAAGATTTTAGAGAACTAGAGTACACAGCTACAAGAGCTGCCTATTTACCCAGCATGAATCACTGCTTTTGTTACCCTTGGACAGAAACTGTCCATGAATTTAGCAGCATTACTTGTGTAGGTTTACTTTTTTTTTTTTTTTTTTAAGTTCTTCTGTTTACACTTATAACTACTGTTTCTACTTACTGGAATCTCTGTAGCTTTCAAGATGTGGATTCTAGCCTCTCCTGACAGCTCTCTTTCCCTGACAGCTTCACCTTTCCCTACCTTCCTGAATGGCTTTCTGGATTCACTAAGCAGGGTCAAAGGAGGGAGGGGCAGTGCACTGACTATAAAGTCTTTGATGCTGTTTTAGTACTCTAATATTTACAGCAAACTGCGGCCATAAAATAGAAATGGAAGTTGTTTTTAAGGTATATGAATACATGCACTTTTATATGTTTGTTTATATGCTTGTTAAATATCTCTGACCTGTTGGCAGCTATTTGTATTTCAGTTGTGTCTTTAATGTGTAAATCTTGCTGATTCCCTCTTTTCAATGGCAGAAGGCTTACCTCGTAATGATGGGCTAATTAATTGACCCAGATGGGACTTAGAACTAGTTTAGAAATGAAATTGCTTTGCTTCCCTATACTATAATATTTGGAGCTTGGAGTATTTGGGTCATGTCATGAAGTTAATGGATTCCTTTAGTATGGTTTAGTTTTTTAGTATGGTTTTAGTTTTTTCCTTCTCATCACCCACCCCCATGAATATCTTATAAGCAATCTGTGTATTTAGGGGAAAAATAGTACTAGGGAGACATTAAATGTTCTTAATAAATTATTTTCAAATTCTGTTTGACTTTTACTACTTCAGTCATAGAAACTCTCCTGTCCTAACATTAAGTAGGAGGGAAAACAGATGCTGAGGTCTTAACAGTGTTTGATGGATTTCTTGTACACAACTCATTCCTACTTATAGTGTGTGGATGCTAGGGATCTTAATTGTTCGTAATTCCAGCTTTCTTTTTAGCTCCTAACATTTGTCTACTTTCTACCCTAGTTTCCTTTTCTGTCTTCTTTCCTATGATGTCTTCTCTTGGTTAGTGAAAATTACAGTTTTCTCAGTCGACCGTCTCATCACGTATTCATTGTATGATCTCTGTTTCCTTTCTGGGTTCCCCCATATGCCTGCTGTCTCACCTCAGTGAGACTAGAATTACAGCAAGCAATAACTGAAGAATAGTATTCGCGTATCCTCCAACAGGGTGTGTCAGAGTATACAGGAATATGGTCAGTTGAGTTATTATCACTAATGTTTCTTTCTTTACCTTCAGCTCCTGAGACTTTTACCTTTCCCTAAATTGGGGGTAAAAAGTCGGATGATGACAGCAATGTCCTTAACAGTCAGGCCCCAGGTGAGTTGGGTTTCCTCTGCTTCTGTACATATGTGTGTGTGTATACATATATATTATGTAAAGATGTATTAGGGTACTTCAAAAAGTTCGTGGAAAAATAGAATTAAAAGATAACATGAGTCTTTCCATAAACTTTTTAAAGTACCTTCATATATAATATACTGGTATGTATATTTTATATATGTATATTGTTTTATGTGTGTATATATATGAATTTCTCATCGAGGTTTAAGTTACATGCAACACAAGCCTTAACTGTATAGCTCACTTTTTAGAAATGTATACATTTGTATGACCATCACTTATGTCAAAACATAGTACATTATTAGCACCCCAAAAGGCTCCTTCATGCCTCCTCCCAAGCAATCTGCTACCCCAAAGTTAACTACTATTCTAATCTCTATCACCATAGGTTAGTTTTCTTTGTTCTTGAACTTCATGTAAATGCAGTCATTCAACACATCCTCTTAAATACCTGCCTTCTTTTGTTCAACATCATGTCTGCGAATTTTACCCATGTTGTTTCACTTAGCAGTAGTTTGTTCTTTTTCATTGCTGAATAGATTTCCATTATATGTTATACCACATTTTATTTTTTCATTGTAGTGTAGATGTACTTTTGGTTGTTTCCAGTTTTTGACTACTGTGAATAAGAATACAGGTAACATTCTTGTTTTTTGGTGGACACAGACACTCATTTCTCTTGGGTATATGTCTAGGAGTGAAATTGCTAGATTATAGGGTATACATTTAGTTAGTTTTAGTAGATGCTGCCAATCAATTTTCCCAAAATGGTTGTTTCAGTTTATACTTTTACCAGCAGTGTACTATTGTTCCACATCCTTACCAACACTTGTTGTTACTCATTTATAGTATTTCAGTGGGGTTTTTTTTATAATTAATATTATTTTTTTACATTCTATGATGTTGTTGTGGAGCAGTTGGTGGGGAGAGGGAGAAGGGGAAGGAAATGGAATGAAAGGAGGAAGGAGGAGGTGTAGGATTGAGGCCTGTGGCACCCCCCTCATTCCCACAGGGGAGACCAGGGGGCTTCCAGCAGTAGCTTGGCCATTGCTGGGCTGGGTGCAGATGTCAGAGGGGTGTGGCAAAAGCCCTTGCCCCTCACCACCCCAGCTCAGAAACCCGGGGCCCTTCTTGCTGTGGCTTGGTGGTCATCACTGGGCTGGTTGTGGGGTCTGGGGGGACATGGCCGAGGCCCTTGGTCCCCCACCGCCCTGGCTCAGGAGAGCGTGGGGTGCTTCCTGTGGTGGCTCAGTGGTCATCACTGGGCCTGTTGTGTGTGTTGGGAGTGTGGCTGAGGCCCTTGAGAGCCCGGGGCACTTCCCGTGGTAGCTCAGTGGTTGTCGCTGGGCTGGTTGTGCATGTCAGTGGGGTGTGACCAAGGCCCTTGGCCCCCCCAGACTGTTTGTGGGTGTTGGGGGGCATGGCTGAGGACCCCAGCCTACCCCCCTTTCTGGCTTGGTAGCCCAGGGGACTTCCGGTCCTTCTAGGTGCTATAGGTGTTCTTTGGTGAAATGAGACCTTTACTAGTTAATATCAAACTTTGTCACTGGTTGTAGGTACTTTGTTTTTTCTTTCAGTTCTGTGTTGGATTATTTGCTCTTCCCACCACTTAAACTCTGCACTGGCACTAATTTGCTGTCCTTTGCTTACTTCTAAAATAGGGGAACTTCCTGTGGAGACCAGCACTTGAGCTCTTTGGTTGAGCTAAATTGCTGCTTTGCTGCTGGTTCCCTAGGGAAGGCCTTTTGTGCAGCTCAAGTTTTAATGGTTGACTTTATAGGTACTTCCGGCTTTCTTGAGATCTGGTACACCTGGGTTGTTTAGAAACTTGTCTGGACTTGAGTCTTTTCAGCAAACTGCACCCCCTGCAGTTCAGTTCTGTGTTCCTGACCAGTCTCTTCTGAGTGGTCCTGTGCTGATTGGGGGGCAGATCAGCTGTCCTTGCTGTGCCCAGTGTTGCCCTTGTGGGCCCATCCCCCCCACTGCCCATGCTCCAAACACTTCCCATGGGACGGGCCATGCTTCAGTCCCTTGTGATGACTCACTAGCCTCTGAGTGGCTCCTTTTTTTCAGTTGTTGTGGCTCCTCGCTCCTGTGTAGGTCCACGGGAGCTCTATTAGTGGTCTTGCTGGCCTGGGGGCCACCAAGGCCCTCTTCTCCCCTGCCGCCTCCAAGCAACTTCATCTGAAAGGTGCAGCTGCTGTGGCTTTTGCCAGCTCCTGATCCATGTGCTCAGCAGCTCCAGCCTGGAAGTGGCCAGAATTCAAAATGGTTGGAGTAGTTTTTTCTTTCTCTCAGTGTGGCTTCTCCTGCCTTCCTGCACTCCGTAGGTTTCTCCTCCTCTTCTTCTGAGCTCTAGCGGCCCCAGCTTGGCTGTCATTGCTTTTTTATTATTGTAAATTGGTTGATTTGTGGGAGAGAGTGATGCTAGTGACCATCTGTTCTGCCATCATGACCAGAAGTCCTCATGGGGATTTTTGAAATTTCCTCTTCTCCAATAAGCAGTGATGCTGAGCACCATTTCATACATTTGTTGGCTAGGTGGATATCCTCTTATGTGAAGTCTCTGTTCATATGTTTTTCCTATTTTTTAATACATTACGTGCCCTTTCCCCTCCCCCAGGTTGTAGTAGTTCCTTATTTATTATGGATGTAAGTCTTTTGTCAGATATATGTATTAAAAAATTTATTCTCCCAGTCTGTGGTTTGATTTTTCACTCTCTTAATAGTATCATTTGATAAACAGATTTTCTTATTTTTAATGAAGTGCACTATACCAGTTTGTTTTCTGTAAAATTTTTTCCTTTTCCTTTTTGTTTTTGTTTTTTGTTTTATTTTTGTTTTTCCATTTGTGGTGGCTGTCAGGTATGTGGATCTGAACCCTTGACCTTGGTATTACCAAACATCACACTTTAACCAACTGAGCTAGCTAGCCAGCCCCCAGAAATTTTCTCTTACTCAAAGATCATGAAGATACTCTTCTGTGTTTCTCCTAGAGGATTTATTAGCTTTCTACTTAGGTCTGTGATTCATCTTAAAATAAGTGAGTAAAATGTGGGTCAAAGTTCTTTTTTCCCCCACATATGGATATTGAGTTGGTTCAGGACCATTTATTGAAAAATCTTTTACCCACTGAATTGCATTGGTTACTTCGTCATAAATTTGGTGACCATACATGTATGTACGTATTTTTAAACTCCCATTCAGTTCCGTGAGTATCCTGTGACACACTGTTGGTAGGGAAGTAAAATAATTTTGTAACATTAATATAACATGGAAGGTTTTTCTCTAAGGTAATTTAAAAATATACGGAAAAGATAGATAACTGACAAAACTTTCTTTGGCACCTGGGTTATAGGTTCCCTTAATCCCATGCTCCAAGTTAGAACCTTTCCCTCTAGAGCTCTGTTGCTGATATACAGAGCTAAGCTCCTATTCTAGGGATTGAAACTTTCAATAGCTGCCTTTTTAAGCCCATCTTTAGTTGCATGCACCAAGTTTTCCAGTTAAGCAGTATTTTCCATGCCTCTGTAACCTCACTGTCTGTGCATGGAGGTAGGATGGGGGTAGGAGGTCATTGACACAACTGAGAGCTTTGTGCCCGGTGTCATGGGCAAGGAGACAAGCATAAAGGAAGGATTGGGATGACAGCAAAATTGGGAAATGGCAGTAATATGAGTAACCCAAATAATCACTGGGATAATACAAAGTGGGGAGGTGCTTAGAGCTAAAGTGACAGCCATATCCAGGGGTCAGTTCTCTTTCCATATATGTACTTTCGTTCTCAGGCCCAAGCCCAGCTCCTATACATCAAGTTCAGTGTCTGTGTAGAGATCACATATTTAGAAGCTCATAGTAGAGATGTACTTGATTCTAACTGGGAAACTATGCTGAACTCTGGATGGCTGCTTTTAATTCTGCATCCTCTTCCTCAGCACCTTCCAAATTTTTCACAAAACCTCTACAGGTGCATGAAGGACCCAGTACTAAGTATATATCATTGTAGGTGTGCTTCCCAGACCTCTCAATGACAGTTTGGACCATCACCAAAATCTTGGGGTCTGGGGAGAGCAGGAACTTGTCGTTTCAGGAATCAGTGACTTTTGAGGATGTGGCCGTGTACTTCACTAAGAAGGAATGGGCCAGCCTGATGCCTGCTCAGAGGGCCTTGTACAGGGATGTGATGCTGGAGAACTATGGGGCTGTGGCCTTCCTAGGTAAGGCCTCTCTGCTGCTGGTCTCTGCCTGGGCCCTCAGAGGTTGAAGGGATCTCTTATAATTATTAGTTGACCCCAAATGGCAATGTCAGAGGTTGCCAGGTATGGAAAGCCCTGATGTCTATTAACCTCCAAAGGGCTTTTTTTTTTTCCATCATGAAAGCTACCCTCTTTCCTTACCTGCTTTAGAGGTGATTGATTCTCTGGGTACAGAAGGACTTGAGCTTTATCTTGGTACCCTCAATCTAGTATTGAACTTCCAAATTATCTTGAAAGAATCCAGCCCTTTGTCTTCCTTTGGGAGTTGCTCCTAGGAGCCATGTGTCTGTTTCCCACAGGGGAATTTTTCATCCTCTGACAAAGAAGGTAAGAAATATTGTTTCTCTTTAAAAAGAAATCTGCCTCCCAGGGTGTTTCAGGCTTCCTTGGAAGCACTATCCTGAGGCTTCTTCCCAGCATCCCTCCCTGTACCTCTTTAGAGTATCTTTTGCACAGCCCACCCAAGCATTACTCTCCTCACCTCATCTGCTTGTCCTTGCAGCCACAGGCTGAAATCAATCTCTCTGACTCTGCTCATCATTGTGTTGTGTTTTCTTTCCTTCAAGCAGCATCACCCACTTCCAAACCAGCTCTGATCTCTCAGCTGGAGCGAGGGAAGGAGCCATGGTTCACCCAGCCACAGGGAGCCCTAAACAGAAGGGGCTGGAGAGCAGGCTTCAGAGGTGAGTTAAGCATGGGGTATCTTCTCCAGTTTTGTCTCTTCCTTTGCCTCCATTTTATCAGAATGAAAGATTCTGTTTTCTCTGTGCCCATATCATGGAGTACATTGGGATTCCTAATTATTTTTTTTCTGGCTGGTCTGTTATTCATTGCTTCCCATCCCTTTAAACTGTAGTACACAACATCCTTCTTCATTGTTTCACTCACTGGGATGCTTATACTTGTGTATCTGGGGATATCGAAAGTTTTTCTAACTACTTTACTGGTTATGTGTAAGTTACCTTTTTCCAGTTTTCCCCCTTTTACAAGACTGATAAACTTGGTGCAGTATTATCTTGTCCACTAAACAATAGAAGAAGTAGAAAAATTTATTTTTGCTACTTATGGTAATTGATATATTAAAACATTTAAGTCATTTTTTAATATTGAAATACTTTAAGGTAGCTTAAAGATATTATGATTTTCTTTCCTTTAGGATACATCTTACAACTGAGAAGATTTACTCGCTTAGCTAAAATAATATCACATATAATAAAATTAAAAATTTCTCAAAATCATCAGTGCCGGGAAGACAGGAGAAAGGCTTAATTCTTGACCTTTAAATACCAGTTTTCCAAGTAAGAAGTTGATTTAAGAGCCACCTTAAATGATGTCAAATGTGCATTTTCTTTTTCTGTAGACTCGGATTTCCACAGATTTAATATTTTTCATTTCATTAAAATGATTCTTTTTGATATACTAAGTAAGCTCTCATGTCCTTTTTAAAACAGCTTTATGGAGATTTAATTCACAAACCATACAATTCAAACATTTAAGGCATACAATTTAGTGGTATTTAGTATATTCACAGAATTGTGTAAGCATCACCACAGTCTATTATTTTTAGATTGTTTTTGTCGCCCCAAAAAGCAGTCCTGTGTCCATTAGCAGTCACTCTCCATTCCCCACTCCCAACTCTCAGTTTTAGGCAACCACTTATCTACTATCTGTTTCTATAGATTTGCCTATTGTGGATATTTGATATGAATGCCATCATACAATATGTGGTCTTTTGCACATGGCTTCCACTTAACGTAGTGTTTTCAAGGTTTATCCATTTTGTAACATGTATCAGTACTTCATTCCTTTTTATGTATGAATAATATCTATTGGATGGATAGTATTACATTTTGCATATCCATTCATCAGTTGGTGGGCATTTGGGTTGTTTCCACTGTTTGGGCATTATGAATAATGCTGCTATTAATGTACAGGTTTTATGCTGACATATGTTTTCTTTTCTCCTGGGTACATATTTTAGATATGTGAGAGTACTTCAAAAGTTCATGGAAAGATTTGTATTATCTTTTAATCCTCTTTTTCCACAAACTTTTTGAAATCACCTCATATACTTGCCGGGTCATATGGTAACTGTTTGTTTAACATTTTGAGGAATGCCAAAATCTTTTCCAAAGCAGCTGAACAATTTTAATTCCCCCAAGCAATGTGTGAGGGTTCCAAATTCTCCACATCGTCACCAACACTTATTATTGTCTGTCTTTTTTATTATAGCCATGCTAGTGATATGAAGTGATACCTCATTGAAGTTTTGATTTGCATTTCCCTAATGATTAATGATGTTGAGTATCTTTTTATGTGCTTATAGGGCATTTGTGTATCAGCTTTGGAGAAATGTCTATTCAAATTCTTTACACGTTTTAAAATTGGGTTGTCTTTTTATTTTTGTGTTGTGAGAGTTCTGGATATGGAATCATTATGTTATTCTGGATATTGAGTCCTTATCAGATACATGGTTTATAAATAATAGTGTCTTTGAAGCACAAAATTTTAAAATTTTTATGAAGTTCCTTAGTATTTTCTATACAAAACTATGTCATCTGCTAATAGAGATAGTTTTACTTTTTCCTTCCTAATCTAAATGTCTTTTTTTAACCCATGACCTTCCTTTACTGACTCTATCCTCTTAGCTACCTTTTTATCTTGAACTCTCCTTGGAGCTCTAAGCCCTGATAAAGCTTTCTCTTCCTTCTTGGGATTCAGGACTTTTCCTTGCCTCACTTCATTCCCTACGTGCTCTAACAGCATTTTATAAGCATATGAAAGCTGTGTACTAATAGGACATAGTAATCTCACCTGTTGATTAGTTCAGGCAAACTATGGCCCATAGGCCAAAATCTGGCCTGCCACCTGTCCTTTTGTGTATAGCCTGCAAGATAAGAATGGTTGAGTTTTTGTAGTGGTTGAAGAAAATCAAAAGAAGAATAATATTTTGTAACAGGTGAAAATTATGTGAAGTTCAAATTTCAGTGTTTGTAAATAAAGTTTTATTAGAATATAGCCACGTTCATTCATTTACTTATTGTCTGTGGTTGCTTTCACACTGCAGTGCTAGAGTTGAGTACTTACAACAAAAACCATATGGCCTAAAGAGCTTAAAATGTTTAGCATCTAGCCCTTTACAGGAAAAATTTGCTAACCACTGGTGTACTTCTCTCTAGCATTGCTGAGAGGTGGTATTTTCATGTATTTTTTTTTTTCTTATCAGGTGGAAAAACCTGGGCTAAGACTGAACATTTGACTTTAAAACAAATAATTTCTTATAAAAACAAATCCTGTGGCATGGTATCAGATGAATATTGGCGAGGGGAACCTGATTTTCAAGATACCTGCAAGACAGATGGCAAGTTAGAGAGACATAGAGAAAATTTCACAAAGGATGAAATGAATAAAAATGAGAGAGATGCTGTGAAGGAGATAGTTAATAATGAAAAACTTCCTATAGAAAATACAAGCCATCCACAAAAGAAATCAGAAAAAAATGTTAGTGTTAGTTCTCAGCATGAAACACATCTGCAAGTTCCAGCTGTACAGATTTCCTACAAATCTAATTTATGGGACAAACATTGCAGTTACAGTTCAGACTCTTCTCAGCATCAGAAAAACTCAGCTGGAGGAAAGCCATATCAGTGTAAGGAGTGTGACAAAGCCTTTAGCCTTAACTCCACTTTTGTTCGGCACCAAAGGATCCACAGTAAAAAGCGAACCTATGTGTGCAAGGAGTGTGGCAAGGCATTCTGGGGCAAGTACCAATACACAGCACACCAGCGAATTCACACTGGAGAGAAGCCTTATCAGTGTAAGGAGTGTGGGAAAGCTTTTACTTTCAACTCCAGTTTTATACATCACCAAAGAATACACACTGGGGAGCGACCCTATGTGTGTAAAGAGTGTGGCAAGGCATTCTGGGGCAACTCCCAGTACACAGCACATCACCGAATTCACACTGGAGAGAAGCCTTATCAGTGTAAGGAGTGTGGGAAAGCTTTTACCTTTAATTCCAGTTTTATACATCACCGAAGGATCCACACTGGGGAGCGACCCTATGTATGCAAAGAGTGTGGCAAAGCTTTTCGTGTGAACTCACAGCTCAATAATCATCAATTGCTACACACTGGAGAGAGACCCTACCAATGTCCAGAGTGTGGGAAAAGCTTCACCCGGAATTCAAACCTTGTCCAGCATCAGAAAATTCACTCTGGAGAGAAAAACTATCAATGTAAGGAGTGTGGGAAGGCCTTCAGGCAGAAAAGCAATTTAAATCGACATCAACGAATCCACCCTTGCAAGACAAATTTCAAAAAGAGTTCAGGATTAGAGCAGCACCAGAGACTCCATGATAGGGAAGGGCGCTATGAATGTAAGGATTGTGGGAAAGTCTTTATTCGGAATTCAAATTTTATTCGCCATCAGAGCATTCACTCACGAGAGAAACTTTTAAATGAAATTGTTGGTTCCTGTATCCCACAAGTGCAGGTTACTAGGCCCTCCCCTTCTTTGCCTGGTCATATCAATCCAGCCGTCTGTCTTGCCACTCCCCAGGGGGCTCCCTCTGCTCCAGCCAGTTCTTTTTCCCCACTGTCTATACCACACACCCTTTCACTTTCTACCTCAGAGCCCTTACTCTTTCTCCTCCCCCAGATGCCCTCTCCTCTTCTCTCCCCCTTTCTGTGATCTCTTTCCTGGACTTACGTAGGCCCTTTGAAGTTTGCAACTTTGATACTGCCTTTTGCACTCAGTCTTACACACACCCTCACACACCTTGCATTGTTACCTACCTGTAGATAGCTGCAGTACTTTTGCTAATCAGATATATGCTGGGGTGTTCCCCTCCCCCTCAACCCTGAAGAGGACTCAGGATTTTTTTGTCTGTTGCAGCCAAGTTGTCACTTCTTTTTTTTTTTTCCCTATAAGATGACCAGTAAGGGGATCTGAACCCTTGACTTGGTGTTCTCAGCATCATGCTTACCCAGTGAGCAAACTGGCCATCCCTATATGGGATCCGAACCTATGGCCTTGGTGTTATTGGCACCACACTCTCCTGAGTGAGCCATGAGCCGGCCCCCCAAGTTGTCACTTCTGAAGGGCAGGAGTCACATGATTAGATGAGAAAAGGTCAGAAAGTATGAATATATTTCCACTGTAAATGAATATATGGCATGACCATTTGAGTGTAGATTGTAGGAATGGTAGAAATGAGGAATTTCTTTCAACTCAGGAAAGGAGATACTCAAATAGAAACTGAAGGTATTGCTGTAAGAAATGGACCTTGTAGAGAGCTGTTTATACTTGGACGTCATAGGAAGCTCTAACCTAGTAATAAATGGGAACTGGTCCTCGGTTTTTCTTGTTCAGGGATGATTTTATCAGGGCTCTCATATACAGGCAAATACTAGCCACTGAACTCATTTGACATTTCACGGGAGATTGATTTGTTAAACAGAAAGTCAATTTGTTATTTTTCCATATGGAATATCTTTTCTAGATCCAAAGAAATAATTTGCTGTCTACTTTCCATCAGTCTATCTGTCCCTCCCTCCATAGCTGGCTTGAGTAGCTTCCTTTATGAAAAGATGTAAGCCTTTGTAGGTTGACTGCTTTTAGATGGCATTTTCAGGAATAGAGTGATAGATTACCTCCCTTCTCCATATCCCCCTTTGCAAATGTTACCTTCTTTTGCTATAGTCAAAGGTTATGCTTGGCTGCAAGCTGCATTTTAGAAAAATACCAGTGAGCTAGAAGTTGATGACTTTAAGCTAGGATAGTCAAGCAGCACTGTCACTTTTTGAAGTGGCCTAGAGGAAAGAGACTATGAGCTAAGAAAAAGAGCCTCAGTT
Source organism: Cynocephalus volans (assembly GCF_027409185.1). Lineage (NCBI taxonomy): Eukaryota > Metazoa > Chordata > Mammalia > Dermoptera > Cynocephalidae > Cynocephalus > Cynocephalus volans. Next base: position 53,930,097 of record NC_084470.1, read on the forward strand.
AGTAGAGTCCCAGGTTTATTTAAACAGTGAAGAGGTTTGGGAACCACAGGATGGGTCCATCAATCAAGAGAGCAAGGAGAAACATCCCTGGAGGGCCAGACTGCTGCCTGGAATGTGATGTTTGTGGCCTGAGTGCTTTATCTCATAGCTACATTGCAAGTGATAGATGATTGATAGTTGAATCCATGGGCTGTTTTTGGATATCTGGCAAAAGGAACTGGTCCTTGAGATCTGTTCTTGAGATTGAGAGGAAAATAACCAGGTCAAGGGGGAGATAAAAGAGACTGAGCTTTCTCACATTAAGTAGTCCTGTATATTAAGCTGGGACCAAGTAGATTTTGTTAATCTCACATATTTGTAATTACTGGCCTGCATGGAACTCCTTTTGTCTGGGGCATATTGAGCCGTCTGAACATGCTAGGGAACTGAAAATGTTTTGCATGGTGCTGGGGGCTACCTTAAGAATTAATGTTGGAGAGGTGAACACCTAAATCACTAAGGCCATTGTAAGAGAGATTGAACTTCTTCCTTGCCAGTGGAAGGCAGTTAGGAGTTTAAAGTAGGGGTATATGTATGATTGATTTGCATTCTGACAAGGTCATTGGCAGCATGGGAAGAATTAAGGACAGGTGAAATAGAAGTCAGGAAAACTAGATAGACCAGCAGTTCCTAAATGGGAGTCTGTGGACTAGTGAAAGTCCACAACATTTCTACAAATTTGAAATGAGAAAATGAAAATGTACTAGAAATCTACATATAGAGATGGAGCTATATATGTCCACATAGGATGACCCACAATTCTTGGAAACTTACACTGAAGTTGTCCTTTCTCCTGGCATTAATATTGTTCTTCATGAAATAGTCATGAGAATTATAAGCTTTTGTTAGTTATGCTTTGTTTTTTAATGCCCTTTATTGGAAAATAAAAAATGGCCATGCTATATTTCTGTCTCCTCCCCCGGCATTCATGTTTTAAAAATTGTTCTGTGAAATCAGAACGGCAGCTAACCAGTATGATAAGCTTTTCTGGATTAGCTTTGGAAAATTGAGGTTAGTGGATTTTGAACAATTTTGGAACAACTAAGAACTGGTAGGCCCTGCAGTCAGAGTACCTTGGGGCAAAAGGCCCTGCTTTTTCTGGGATATTGGGGGCCAGAGTGAACTCCATTAGGCCCTAATGAATGAGAGAGAAGTAGTGTGATTGGACAAGAGCTTTGGATTTAGGATCTGGGCCACAGTTTAAAATTCTCAAGAGGGATGACTGGAACCATCAAGAACCCTTCTTGAATAATTGACATTGTGTGATTGTGTTTTATGTCAACTGTGTAATTTGTATCTCTCAGATTGTTGCACTGCAATAAAGATATGTTCTTAAAAGGACTCTGAATGTGTTAAGAAGAGGGTGCTGTGGAAAAAGTCTACTTTAAAGAGTGAATCAAAGCAAAGTTGGCTGGAGTCACGCTTAGAAATCTACAGTTTGGGCGCTCCTCTGGAGTGTCCAGTTTGGTTACATGACTGAAATCTCAATATCCATTTGTGATGGCATCAATAACTCTTCCTGCTTCTGGCAACCTTGAGTATCCTTGTGGGGTGTAATGTGTAAGAGGCAAAGGGGTGGTGGGAGGGCTGGTTGTAGACAATGCTCAGAGTAAGTTGTTTATGTGGCTTACCCTTTGTTATTGAAGCCCATAAGATATTTGATGCCTCCCTTATGTGAGCAGTGAGCCTAATATGGAGAACAGGGCAGTCCAGAAAGTCCTCGTTTCAATAATAAAAATAACAGTAGTAACACTACCATTTATTGAGCACTTACTGTGAACCAGGTGTTATGTTATGGACTTTATATACTTTATCTCAGTCCTACAATAACAGTGAGTGAAGGGGTTGTTAAGTGGCAGCTTTTTACAGGTGAATACATTGGGACTTACTGAGAGGTCAGAATTCAAACCCAGAGAGTGACTCCAGGATCCACACGTGATCACAGTGTATCCACCTCCCTTATTCACCTACCTTTCTTGGTACTTTGTACCCTGTATACCCAGTGTCTGTTCCACCATTGTATCTTGGCAGTAGATAAATTTGTTTTGTTTTTATAGGTTCACAGCTGGAAGGACTTTTGCTTTTGGTCTCAGATGAGACTTTGGACTTTGGATTTTAAGTTGGTGCTGGAACAAGCTAAGACTTTTGGGACTGTTGGGATGGAATAATTGTATTTTGTATGTGAGAGTGATATGAGTTTTGGGGGTGCAGGGGTGGAATGATAAGAGTTTGGATGTGTAGTCCCCCCAAAACTCATGCAGAAATCTCATCCCCAATGTGGCAGTGCTGGAAGGTGTTTGAGTCATGGGGACCGATCCCTCATGAATGGATTAATGCTCTCCCTGGGGGAGGAGGGGTAGTGAGTGGGTTCTCGCTGTATTAGTTACCACGAGAGCTGGTTGTTTAAAAAGACCCTGGTACCTCCTCTCTCTCTTGCTTCCTCTTGCCATGTGATCTGCTTGTACCTGCTGGCTGCCTGCTGCTTTCTGCCATGAGTCGAACAGCCTAAGGCCTGTTCCAGATGCAGCTGTCCCAGAATTGTAAGCCAAATAAACCTCTGTTCTTTATAAATTACCCAGTCTCAGGTATTTCTGTTATAGCAACACAAAACAGACTAATACATACCCTAAGCTAGGATCTTCGAGGTCAGGAATTCCAAGCTTCTCTTTCCTACTCCTGTCTCTGCACCACTAAAATACCTCCCGTGATACAGCTCCCACATATGGGTGGGGGGGGGGGATCTACAGCCTCCATTTAACCTCCCACACTCAGGATTGGTAGCAGCTAAAGATCTTGTTTAAGGGCCCATCTGATGAGGGGCCAGACGCTTAAAGAAAAAATAGGGGTAAAAGAGAGAGGGCTTGAGGAGAGCAACTGCATCCTTGATCACAGCTTGGGAATAGGGAAGAGGGTTAGAGAAAATTGTGTTGATTGGAAACAGATGGTACATAAATGACTGTATGTGTGAGGATTATATTGTGTATGGAGCAGAGTCAACTATTGAGATAGGCAGTTGTGCCAAGAAGATAATAACCACTTGGACTTGTTAAAAATTGAATTAATTTTAAGCAATACACTTTCATTTGATTATGACACTGGTATTATGCAGTCTCAGCCTATATAATTCAAAGTTTGTTCATGTATTGTGAATATTATCATAGGACAATGAAAAATTTGTCTCAGTATTGTACAAAGAAATTATAACTAAGTAAAATTTAAAGAAAAATGTATCTCCAATCTACTATCCCAGTAGATCCCCATTTTTATTTCTTCGTGACCACTGTTAGCCCTTGTCCAAGTGTACACATAATTGAGCCATAACAGATAAAATGTTATGCTTTGCTTTCCTTTTGTTATAATTGTCTTAAGAATCTTCCCTCTTCCACAATTCTGTATACTCTTCATAATTACTGTTTGTGAGTAGATATACCCTTTTATACTTCCCTCTCCAAACTGTGAATTCTTTTTAGGGTAGAAATAGTATCTTAATCATATTTTTCCCCCTCTAGCATCCATCAAGTAGGTGGTAGTTCATTTTTATTGAAGTGCGTTGATGTGCATCAGGAAATTTCTATTTGTGAGCTATTGTAAATAATGTTGCTATCAACAGTGTCACGAATATAGTTCCCCCAACCCCTTTTCTGAATGATTTCCTTGAAATAAGTTCCCAGGAATGAGAACCAAATCCAAATCCAAGGATGTAATCATTTTATGTTTTAAAAACATGCTGCCATATTGCCTTTTTAAAAGATTGTACCAATTTACTCTGCTACCAGAAATGTATGAGTACCTCACTTGATTTCAGTCTCATCAACAATAAGTATTATAATTTATATTTTAAAAATTAATGGATCTAAAATGCTACTTGTTTTCATTTCTATTTCTTTACTATAATTAGTGAGGTTGAATGTTTTTCTGTGTTAGTTTACTGATTTTAATTTTTGTGAAAATTTTCTCTTCATGTCATGTGCATTTTAATCACTGAGTTCCTAATGTTTTCTTAAGAATTTGAGATCTTTAATATAATATGTAAAAAACCATTGTTAATTAACCTCCAGAGAAGTGATATTTACTCATTTCTACTTTATGGTATTTTAAAAATATAATTCAATATAAAAGCATCTAATCGCGTGGAATTTATTTTTAAATACCTAAGCGTATTCTCATAATAGCAAATAAGTATTTTGAGACCTACTGATTTATGATGGCCCCCATAATCGTGTGTTTAAATTCTAACATATAATAGGTTTGATTTTCAGGCTTTCTATTTTCCTCCATTAATCATTGAATCTTTTTTTTTTTTCAATTCCCAGCAGTATGTTACACTATTAATTATTAGTTGTTTGGAAATTAATTTCTGATAGGGCTATTATCCGTTCATTGAGTCTGTTTCAAATATATTTGTTTCAACTTTCTCTGTATTTTTCTGAATGTTTAAAATACTTCATAATTTAAAAAGGGTAAGAATAAGTACACTGTAACTATCACCCAGATTTACAAAATATGTATTAACCTGGTGTGCACCTATTCATTTTTCCACACTTTTTTCTCACAGGGAATTTAATTTTTTAGAGCAGTTTTAGGTTCACAGCAAAATTGAGAAGAAGATACAGAGATGCCACCTACCCCAACACATGCATGGCCTCCCCCATTAATTAGTTTATAAAGAACTAAAATTTATTTCTTACAGTTCTTTAGGCTGGGAAGTCCAAGATCAAGGTGCTGGAAGATTCAGTGTCTGGTGAAGGTCCAATCTCTGCTTCCAAGGTGATGCCTTGAGCACTGTGTTCTCACATGGGAGAAGGCAGAAGGGCAAGAGGAAACCAAACTTTCTTCATCAAGCCTTTTCCCTTATGACCTAAACACCTCCCAAAAGGCCCCACTTCAACTTAATTGAAAATTAAGTTTCCAACACAAGAATTTGGGGGAATACATTCAGGTCATAGCACCACCTTATTGCCTTGACTCTTGAGGACTTTCTTCAGGTTGGTGTAGGTGGTCTGGACTGAAGTACTGTCCCAAGGGATGACTCAAAGCCTTTTCTGAGAAAGTTTATAGCAAGTAGAGGATATCCTTGCAAGATTTTACTAATGCCCTGAATTTGGAGGTGCTAGGTAGGGCATGCTGAGTGGCTGGAAGGACCAAATGAGAATCTACTATTTGTTGCAAAAGCCTATTAGCAACAGAAGCTCTACTAAACAAAGCCAAAGAGAGATAGGCCTTCTCTCTGACTTGAAGGAATAAGAAAAAGAAGGAAACTACAAACATGACCTGATTGCAGGGCTTCTGGATCAAAGAGAAAACTAAGGCCAGTACCTGGTTGGTGGCATGAAAAGTAGGAGAAACCCTGTAGGCTGCCCCCTAATTCCTGAATCTGGTGGATCTCTGAATGGAAATGTCAGCTTGTCTCTGCTGGTCTGGGACCTTAATATCTGAGGGGAGACCATCCGGATGGCCAGTGAGTGATCAAGAGAACCTTGTAAAATAGATTGTATAACTGTTCAAAGATTCACTCGTTTTCTCGGGGGGAGGATTCACACTTCCTATTCCTTTGAAGTCAGTCTTAGCCATGAGACTCGTTTTGGTCAATGAAAAGTGAATGGGAGTAAGGGGCAGGACTTCGGGAGTGACAAGTGAAGAGCATGGAAAATACCCTCCCATAAGATCAGCAAAACTGAAAAAATGCTACTCATTACTTTGGGATGCTGTTAAGTTGAACAAGGCATACATCGATTTGAGAAGTGTTTACTCATGAAAACGTACTGAACCTCACTAAGAACAGTGGGTGTCTGTGGTTTAGCCTGGGGCAATTCCCAACCCCCAACCCAACTTCATGGCTAGTAATTCTACAGCCTGTGAGGACTGACTGGAAAGCTTGCTGCTGGGGTGGTGGGGTTGCTCATTTGAGCAGTAGTGAGTGTGGAAAAATGCATGCCGAGGTGTGTTGAGAACAATAGTGGGATAGTCTGGGACCAATGGCACACAATCCTGGAAGGCCAACACTGCAGCTAGCTGGAAGTTGTGACACCGGTGGGGCAGGTAACAGACCAGCAAGAAATCTGGGACGCCACACACTTATGCAAGGCTGCACACCAGGGAGGGACTGGACAGGGCTCTACTCTGCTTCATCTCAGGCTGTATGTGAGGCCATAAGAACACTGAAAGTAGGGGGGAAAGAGTAAAACCCATACAGAAACTTGTAAACTGCTTAAAAATTGAATACATTCTCAAAACACACAGAATCATTCACAAAACCTGGAAACTTTATTGGCTCTAGGTCTTTAAGTACAACTTCTGATTAATTATTGGCTGACTATCAAGCTATGCTGACCCAGGTGTAATTTAAAAATTAAAAAATAGAAGCCAATTTAAAAAATAGAAGCAAGAATTAAAGATAAACTAACAAAACTCCCCAGCATAGCAATCAGTTGATGCACACTGTAGGGGAGATAGACTATAGAATTAGTTCAGTAAAGTCACTAGACAGAAGAACCCAACAGCTGCGTGTGTGTGTGTGTGTGTGTGCACGCGCACACACGCATGTGTGTGTGTGAGGGAGAGAGAGAGAGGAGAGAGATATGAAAGTATCAGAATCCAGAGTAGCTAGAATATATTTTTTAAAATGTCCAGTTTTCAATAAATTTTACAAGCCATATAAAACAAACAGAAAAGTGTGACTACACAGGGAAAAAAGCATCAAGTAGAAACTGTTTCTGAGGACTCATCTTCAAAGTGGCTATTATAAATAATAATTTATAAGTTATTAAAATAACAAGTTCAAAGAACAAAGCAAGTCACATTTTAAAAAGTATGACAACAGTGATTCATTAAATAGGGGATATCAATAAAAAGATAGAAATTATAAAAAAGAACCAAATAGAAATTCTGGAATTGAAAGTGCAATAACTGAAATTAAAAATTTACTAGAGCTCAACAGAAAATTTGAGCTGGCAGAAGAGAGACTTAGTGAACTTGAAGGTAATCAATAAAGATTTATCTAATCCCAAGAATAGAAAAAAAGAAAAAAGAAAAAGAAAGAGGTATTTGTGGGATACTGTCAAGCAAACCAAAATATGCATAATGGGAATCCCAGAAGATGAAGAGATAAGTCAGAAAAAAAATACTTGAAGAAATAATGGCTGAAACCACCAAATTTGATACTTAAAAAGTGTACATATCTATAAAGCTCAAACTCCAAGGGTGTGTGTGTGTGTGTACCAATACCCACACCCAGACAAATCACAGATGAAAACCAAAGACAGAAAAATTTGAAAACAACAGAAAAAAGACTTGTTATGTACAAGAAACCACAGTAAGATTAATAGTTGACTTTTCATCAGAAACAATGGGGGCCAAAGGTACTAAAAGAAAAGAAAAGAAGAAAAGAGAGGAAGGAAAGAAAGAAAAAGAAAAGAGCCAAAAGTTGTGTATTAAGCAAAATGATGCTTTCAAAATGAAGGCAAAATAAAAACATTCCCAAATAAATATAGGAAATTCATTGCTAGCAGACCTGTCTAATAAGAAACACTAAAAGAAGTCCTTCAGGCTGAAAGGAAATAGCACCAGATGGTAACTCAAATATTCAAAAAGAGAAAAAGACCACCAATAAAGGGAATTATGTAAGTAAATATAAAAGACAGATTGAGTATATATTTTCTCTACCTCAACTGCTTTGAAAGACAATAACATAAAACAATGATCATAAAATTATATGTTGAGTTTATAACATGTAAAGATGTGCATGAAGCTACATTACAGCAAAGTATTTATGTTTTGCTAGAGTTAAATTAGTATTAATGTGAAATACAGTTTTAAATTAAGATGTATATTGTAATCCCCAGAGCAACCACTAAGAAAATGAAAACAAAATAAAAAATTCAAAAGAATTAATTGTATACTAGGGGGAAAAAAAAAAACTATTTTACACAAAAGGCAGTAAGTGAGCAGAGAAATAAGATATGAGACATATAGCAAACAAATGCTAAATGTCACATGTAAATCCAACCATATTAATAATTAAATGTAAGTGGATTAAACACCACAATCAAAAGGCAGAGGTTGATTGGATTAAAAAAAAATTGAGCCACCAAACAATAAAAAAAAAAAAATTCAACTATGTGTTGTTTGCTAAAGACACTCTTTAGATCCAAAGACAAATAGGTTGAAAGTAAAAGAATGGGAAAAGATACAAGCAGTAATCATAAGAGAGCTGGAATGGCTCTATTAGTATCAGACAATGAGGGACACTTTATAATGATAAGAGGGTCAACTCATCAGGAAGGTATAGTAATAAACATATATTGTCGTGTCACTTTATGATATATATTCTGAGAAATGCATTGTTAGGTGATTTCGTCATTGTGCCCACATCACAGAATGTTCTTACACAATATAGCTGATATAACCTATTACACACATAAGCAATATGTTATAGTCTATTGCTCCTAGGCTACAAACCTGGAGAGCATCTTACTGTACTGAATACCGTAGGCAATTATAGCACAATGGTAAGTATTTGTGTATCTAAACATAAGATAGAAAAGGTACAGTAAAAATATGATGTTATCTCATGGGACCATCATCTTTTATGGTTCATTGTTGACTGAAGCATCATTATGCAGTGCCTGACTGTATGTATCTAACATCAGAGCCCCAGAATAGATGAAGCAAAAACTATTAGAATTGAAGGGGAGAGAGAGAGAATTCATCAGTATCAGTTGGAGACTTTAATAGCACAGTATCAATGTTGGGTAGAACAAGTGTACAGAAAATCAGCAAGGATATAGAAGATTTCAAAGATATTGAAGACCTTGACCTAACAGGCATTTATTGAACACTCCATCTAATAACAGCAGAATGCACATTCTTTTCAAATATACATAGAACATTCTCCAGGAAAGTCTGTGGTAGGCTATAGAACTAGGCTAGTCCTCAATAAGTGTAAAATGATTGAGTCATATAAAGTGTGTTCTCTGACAACAATGGAATTAAGTTAGAAATCAACAACAGAAGTAACTTTGGGAAACTTTCAAATATTTATTCTTTTTGTTTGTTTGTTTGTTTTTGTTTTTAAGCCCTTATGTTGAGGGCTGACTCTCAGTAGATTGTAGCAAGGGAGCTGCTCTGCTATGTAGTAAGCCCCAACCTAGAAGCAGATTCTCTGCAAATGGTTTAGTACTAGGTTCCTCACGAACATAATTGCCTGCTGGATGAGGAGGCAGCCGCCTTTCTGGCCGCTCCCCATTTCCCAGGAGGAGAGGCTCTCCGCACCAGACCTGGGTCCCATGCAGGACATATCATGGCCCAGTGGCCTACTGATGTGACTGCGGGGGACTGGCTACCCAAGGCTATGAATATTGGGAAAATAAACATACTTCTAAATCGCCCATTTGTCAAAGGAGAAATAAGAAAAGAAATTGGAAAATATTTGAGCTGAAAAAGATAAAAATGACATATCAAAGTCTATCGGATGCAGCAAAAGCAGTGTTTAAAGGACAAATTGTGATTTTAAATTGGTATATTAAAAAAGAATAAAAGTGTCAAATTAATAACTTTAGCTTCTACCTTAAGAAGCTAAATAAAGAGCAAACTCAACCCCAAGAAGTAGAAGGAAGGAAATAATTGACTAGAATAAAATCAATGAAATAGAAAAACAATAAAATCAGTTCAACCAAAACTTGGTTATTTAAAAAGATTAATAAAATTGACAAACCATTAGCTAGACTGAAGAAAAGAAAAATAATACTCAAATTACCAAAACCGTGAATGAAAGAGACATTACTATTGACCTTGCAGAAAAAAAGCATTATAAAGGAATATTATGAAGAACTTTATGCCAAGAAATGAAACAACTTAGATGAAATGGGATAGAAATTACCAAAAAGAAATTAAGAGGAAATAGAAAATCTTAGTAGACTTCTTACAAGTAGATTAAATCAATAACTTAAGAATCTTCCCACAAAGAAAGGCCCAAGTCCAATGACTTTATTAGTGAATTCTACCAAATATTTAAAGAGGAAGTAATACAATTACAAATTTCACTATAAAACAAGAGGATGAGAGAACACTATCCACTTTATATGGGCATGACTTACCCTAATAATGAAGCCAGACACAGGCATTATAAGAAAAGAAAAACTACATACCAATATTTGTCATGAACATAGATAGAAAATCCTCAACAAAACATCAGGAATCCAAACCTAGCAATATATGAAAACGATTATGCCCATGACCAAGTGAGATTTGTCTGAGAAATTCAAGATTGGTTTAATACTCCCAAATCAATATAATACAACATACAAGGGTCTTCCCAAAAATTTGTGGAAAATATATTTAAAAGATAATATGAATTTTTCCATGAACTTTTTGAAATACCATTTTATTAACAGAACAAAGAACAAAATAAACGTTATCATCTCAATAGACGCAGAACAATTATTTGACAAAGTCCAAGACCCATTCATGAACTCTCAACAAACTAAGAATATAGGGAACTTTCTCAATTTGATAAAGGATATTATGAAAAACTTAGAGCTAGCATCATACATAATGGTGAAATACTAAATGACTTCTTCCTAAGTGTGGGAACAATACAAGGATGTCTTCTCTTGCCACTTCTATTTAACATTGTATTGGAGGGTCTAGCCAATACAGTCAGATAAGGAAAAAAGAAAAGGCATGCATAGTGGAAAAGAGTAACAAAACTCTTAATTCACAGATGATATAATCCTGAGATGATATGATTACTTTGCATGAAGAAAATCCCGAAGAATACACACACACACACACACAGAACTACTTGAACTATAAGTGAGTTTAACAAGGTCACAGGATAAGAGATCAATATATAAAAATCTACTTTATATACTAGCAATGAACAATTTGAAAATGAGAATTAAGAAAAATTTCCAGTCACAATAGCACCAAAGTGATAGAAAAACTTAGGAATAAATTTAAAAAGACATGCAATTCCTGTCAAAATTCAACCTGGCTTATTTTCAGAAATGGACAATGTGATCCTAAGATTTATATGGAAATGCAAATGACCTAGAATAAAAACAGTTTTGAAAAAGAAGAACAAAGTTGGAAGATGTATACTTCCTGATTTTGAAGCGTACCATAAAATGCACTATAAAGCAATCAAGTGGTATAGGCATAAGGGTATATATATATAGATCAATGGAACAGATTGACCTTACAATTATGATCAGTTGATTTTCAGCAAAAGCAAGTCATTTCAATGGGGAATGGACAGTCTTTTCAGCAAATGATGCTGGGACACATGGGTAGCTACATGCAAGAGATGAATTTAGACCCTTACCTCACATCATACAGAAAAACTCAAAATGGATTGTAGACCTACCTATAACCATTAAATTAGAAAATCTTTTGAAGAAAACCTTTGTGAATTTGGGTTGGGCAATTTGGGTTAGATATGATACTAAAAACTTGATCCATAAGAGTAGACATAAAAAAATTGGACTTAATCAAAAGACTTAGTACTTCAAATGGCAGTATTTAGAAAAATGACAAGACAAGCACAGAAGGGAAGAAAATATTTGTAAATCATATACCTGAGAAGGTACTTCATGCCCAGAATATATAAAGAACTCTTAAAACTCAATAAGAGTAATGGATCTCCTTACCAGCCAGCCACCAAACCAAACCAATCCAAACAAATTCAATAAAAAGAAGACAAACAACCAATTTAAAAATAGGCAAAAGATGAAATAGACATTTCATTTTCACCAGAGAAAATATAGGAATGTCTAATAAGTACATGCTTAACTCTGAAGTCACGCTAATAAAACAGATGCATAAACTGAGACAAAGAGAGGTTGAATAACTCGCCTAAGGTTGTGCAGATAATAAGTTGTAAGCCCAGGGTTTGAACTCAGGGAGTTTGGCACCAAAGTAGCAGATGCTGGTTTTTCTTCTCTTAACAAAGTAGACTCCACATCTGTGCTAGTTTTCAGGATTCAGGAAGTATGTGTTTTACTCAAAATATAAAATGATTCAAAAGTAATTTTGAACTATTAGTACAACCTGGCTGGGACACTGCCTGCTCTGAGTGATTAACATGAGTTCCTGTATGCAGTGAGTACATCTTACTAGAAGAACTAGTTAGGGCATTATCCCTTGGCACGGTCCATGACATGGCGGAGTCCTGAAAAGAATAGCTTGAGCTGCCCTCCCCGAGTTGGCAAGGCCGCCGGAGGGAGAGCTGCTGGCAGGGCCACGGCTATGAGCACTTGCTTTCTCTGTAAGGATCTCTGCCTTGGCATAGTGGTACTGCTTTTACTCTCTCTTTTGATGTTTTGGTCAGCGTGGCAGTTTCCTGAGTTTCCAAAAGACGCAGAAAATGACACACAAACAGTTGTCATAAAATTAGATAGTCCCACCAAAGATCCGGGAAGATTGAACAATTCCAAATTGTCCCTTTTGAGTCAATTAATTACGCCAATGGATGTTTCAAAAACATTGGTTACAATTAATCATGAGCAATTGCCTTTACCAGAGAAATTAATAAATAAAAGAAGTCTCCATCCTCTTCCCATCATCTAGGTAAATGGTTAAATGGGATACAAAATGGGGAAAGGAAAAATTTGGTATCCCCCTAAGGGATGTCCAAAATATGATGTAAGTTGGCAAACATCATTTATTGGAGATTGTATTAATGGCAAGAGAATGGTTGGCATTAATAAGAAATTATATGATTGGGACAAATTAAGTATGTGGGAATGAAACTGTAAAACTCCCTTTACTTGGTGGTGTCCAGTTTTAATAAATCATTAAAAATCAGGTATTGGGATAAAAATATATGCTGTAAAATTATTAAACCTGCAAAATTAGATCTTAGAAGAATAAGAGAGTCCACTTAGTTTTGTGAGGGATGGTGCTGTGCACAAGGAGACTTTAACATTTAGATCAAGATTACATGGCCACAGCCAATGCATAACCTCAAAATGTGCATGATAATGCTGCTCAAATATCCATTGTTCCTTTTCATTCCATTAGAACATAAAATCATTAGACCCCCATTAGAATTTAAATGTTAGCATTGTTCCTTTTAGCAAATTTGTACTTACATTTAACAATAGTCATAATTCATAAATAGTATTGTCTATCACTTTGTAACTGCAATAGCCGCCAACCTGTTAATAGGGTAGATATTAACCACAGCTTGCCAACAGGAAAAGGTCACAGGTTAACTTCAGGACAATGAGAAGATGGTTCCGTCTGATAACCTGATACCAAAAAGAGGAAGCACGAGCCAATCACCTGAGATGTGCTGATGAAGGGAAAAACCTGGCTGACCACCAAAAAAGTTTCCCCTGTGCTTTTTGAATTATTGACTCAAGCTTGCTGATATAATAAAAATAGTACCCAAAGCCCCCATACAGAGTTGTAAATTTAAATAAGAGGCATTGTTTCATGCTCTACTGGGCTCCAGCCCCAAAGCGCTGACAGCCCGCAGAGAGAGAACGTGCATAGTGATGCATTGAGGTCTCCGTCTGTGTTTGCTATTTTCGCCGACTCTCTCCATCCCTTTTTGGGTACCCACCCCTCGCTGAAGCTGGACTTCAGCAATCCCTTGTCCAGGTTTTAGGGAAAGTAAGTCAAATATGAGGCAAGGCCCCTGTGTTATATGTAATAGCTTGGGGATAGAAGGAGCTAGTGAGAAGCTGATTCTACTCCGGAGGAAATGTGGGAGGGAGCAGTGGAAAGTAAAAGACCTGGTCATAAGCTGGGGCATCTGCAGTTGGACTTATATTTCTACTGTTAAGATGGTAGGCTCAATCCTAAGCTTATTCCTGCCTCTCTCTCTAGGTTGGGAGAAATACAGACCCAAAGGAAAACCCAGCTGCAGTCCGGGAGGAGCCAATCTGCCAAAAGCCACATTCATCCCTAGGAGAAGCATCTGTGAACTGTACAGAGCCTTCCAGTTTGGGAGGGGGTATGAGAGGGAGGTTAGGCAATAGAAGCTATTTTTGTTTTTAGCTTTTTTTTTTTTTTCATAAGAAAACAAAATTTATTGCTTATAGTTTCAGAGGCTGGGAAGTCCAAAGTCCAGGGAACATATTTGGTGAAGGCCTTGGTGGTGGCGACAGTGACCCAGGCATCTTACATGTATGAAAATGGCAGAGTAGAGAGAGCTGTTTTCAACTTTTAAGTACCTATTCCTTTTTTCCTTTTCAAAGGGTCCAACACTAATTTGGTTGATCTATGTGGATGGGATTTGCAGAAGAAAAGAGATTGGGTATTACTCAAGATAACCTATAGACAGTAAACAAAGAATGATGTCATTACAGAAATCTCTTTGGAACTGAGTCTCAAAAAATGGCTAGGCATATGTAAACTAGAAAGCATTTTCCAAGTAAAAGAAAATAATGCAGGAAGCCAACTAAAGCTTAGGAAATAAAGGTGGCAATTCAGGTTGGGCTCTCCCAAAGGACATTGAAAGCCAAACTAAGTATACTATAATCATTTCTTTTTTAAAAAAATTATAAACCTTTTTTATTTGGAAAAGTAAAAGTGCATAAGACATTCTCCCTAGGTAAGAAAAAGAACATTGACAGTCCTCTGAAAACCCTCTGCCTGCCCCTTCCTAATCATAAACCTTTACCTCCCGCCAAATGGTCCTGACTTTTATGAAAATCACTTCTTTGCTTTTCTTTGTATTTTACACATAAGTGTGTACATCTTAGTTTAGTTTGCCTCCTTTTGAATTTTACAGAAATGAAATCATACACTATATATTATTGTGTGTGCATTTTTTCCATGCTCAATATGTTTTTAGGATTCATTTAGTTGTGTTATCAGGTGTAATTTATTCTTTTTCAATTTACACTCTCATCAGCAGTTTATGAGAGTTCCTACTGATTCACATCCTTTCAAAACTTGGGATTACCACTCTTGTTAACTTAATTTTTTAAGACTAGGCAAGTGCAGTAGTGAGAAGAGTAGAACAAGAATTTCTATTTGTAACTGACTGTGAACCATCAATTGAGATGTATTGTTAATTTTAGACATTTTAGTGGATGTGTAGTGTTATCTAATTATGATTTTAATTTGCATTTCTCTAATATGTTTTTCTCAAATTTTTAAATTTTTTATTGTAAGATATACATAACATAAAATTTACTACTTTAACCACTTTAAGCATAGAATTTAGTGACATTAAGTAAATTCACAATATTGTATAGCCATCACCACTATTTCCAGAGTTTATTCATCACCCCAAATAGAAACTCTGTATCCATTAAGCAATAACTTCCCATTTCCTCCTCTTCCCAGTCTTTAGTAACCTCTATTCTAATTTGTCTCTATAAATTTGCATATTATAAATAGCTCAAACAAGTAGAATACACAAAATGCAAAACAGATCATTTTGTGCACTGCTTATTTCTCTAATGTTTCTTTTTTTCTTTTTTTCCTTGGACAAAAATAGAAGAATTTTATTTATTTATTTATTTTTACATTTTCAATCTTGGTAGTTTGTATGTGTCCAGAAATTTATCCATTTTCTCCAGGTTTTCAAATTTGTTGGCATATTGTTGTTTATAATTGTCTCTAATGATTCTTTGTATTTCTTTGGTATTGGTTTTAATGTCTCCTTTTTCATTTCTGATTTTTGTTATTTGGATCTTCTCTCTTCTTTTTTTAGTTAGCCTTGCTAATGGTTTGTTTATTTTGTTTATCTTCTTAAAAACCCAACTTTTTGTTTCACTTCTGTGCTGTGTCATTTTTTGGGTCTCTGTTTCATTTAGTTCTGCTCTGATCTTAATTATTTCTTTCTGTCTAGTACTTTAAGGATTGGATTGTTGTTTTGCTGGTTCTTTGAGGTGTAGTGTTAGATCATTATTATTTCATTGAATAGTTCTTCAATGCCTTTTCCTTTCTGCTCCCCTTCTGGAATACCCATTATTCTAATGTTTATGATTTAAGGTTGTCTGCTAGCTTTCTTAGATTTTTTTCATTTTTTAAAATTATTTTTTTCTGTTTTTTGTACACCTGGTTTATTTCACAAAGAATATCTTTGAGATCAGGCATTCTTTCTTCTGCTTATTGTGGCCTAAGTTCTAAGTTACTATGGCTTAAGTTCTTGGTTGTGTTTTTAATTTGTTGAATGAATCCTTCTGCTCTATGAGTTCTTCTGTATTCTTTTTTAAAGGTATTGATCTCTTTATAAACTTCCTCCATTGTACCTTGCATTTTTTTTCTCTTTTCATTATGTTGTCTAACTGAGTCTTCTCATATCTCATTGAGTTTCCTTAAGATTGTTGCTTAGAATTCCTTTTCAGTCATATCAAGGGTTTCCTGCTCTATAGAGTCCAGTACTTGAGAATTACTGTATTCTTTTGGTGGTGTCATATTTTCTTGGTTTTTCATATTTCTATTATCTCTGCATTGAGGTCTGGTCATCTGGTACAGCATTGCTTCTTCTGTTACTCTGGAGTGGGCTTTGAGGAGAGAGACTTCCTCTTTTTTCCCCAGTCTCTGCTGGTGACTCTCCTTGTGTCAATTAGCATAATGTTTTCAAGATTCATCCATGTTGTAGCATGTATCAGAACTTCATTCTTTTTATGGTTGGATAATGTTGTTTTGCATGTATATATCATATTTTGTTTATCCATTTGTCATTTGTTGAAAGACTGCGTTGTTTCTACCATTGGGCTATTGTGAACAATGCTACTATGAAACTTGGCATACAAGTGTCTGAGTCCTTGTTTTAAATTATTCTGGGTATATACGTAGGTGTGGAATTGCCAAGTCATATGGTAATTCTATATTTAACTTTTTGATGAATCATCAAAGTGTTTTTCACAGCATCTATACCATTTTACATTTCTACCAGTAATGTGTGAAGTTTCCAATTTCTCCACATCACAGACAACATTTCTTATTTTCTGTCTTTTAAATAATAGCCATCCTAGGAGGTATGAAGTGATAATCTCATTGTGGTTTTGATTTGCATTTCCCTAATGACTAACAATGATGAGTATCTTTTTATGTGCTTATTGGTCATTTGTATATCTGGTTTGGAGAAATGTCTGTTCAACTTTTATGCCTATTTTTTTAATGACCCCACATTTTTTTTTTTTGACCCGTAAGGGGATTGCAACCCTTGGCACGGTGTGGTCTGCACCACGCTCAGTGAGTGAGCGCACCGGCCATCCCTATATAGGATCCGAACCCATGGCCTTGGCGCTAACAGCACCGCACTCTCCCAAGTGAGCCACGGGGCCGGCCCAATGACCCCACATTTTTGATGCTAGATATTTCTCTCTCTCTCTCTCTCTCTCTGTATTTTCTAATTGTCCTTATGATTTCTTCTTTGACCTATTGGTTGTTTAAGATATATTGTTTAATTCAACATATTTTTGAATTTTCCAGTTTTTCTTTTCTGTTATTGATTAGAAAAGGTATGATTTTGGTATTTTAAAATTTATTAAGACTTTTTTTGTGGCTTAACATATGGTATATCCCAGGCAGTGTATGTTTTATGTGACCTTGAAAAGACTGTGTATTCTCCTGTTGTTGGATGGAGTGTTCTGTATACGTCTGTTAGGTCTAATTGATTCCTAGTGTTGTTCAATTTATCTTTCCTTATTGAGTTTCACTCTGGTTGTTCTATCTATTACTGGAAGTGGGGTAGTGAGATCTCCAACTATTATTGTAGAGCTGTCTATTTCTCCCTTCAATTCTATCAATTTTTTCTTCATATATTTTAGGGCTCAGTTGTAATCTTTGTATGTTTGTAATTGTTATATCTTCTTGATGGATTGAACATTTTATCAATGTATTATGTCCTTCTTTGTCTCTTATAACCTTTTTTGATTTAAAGTCTATTTTTCCTGACAATGATATAGCCACCCCAGCTCTGTTTTTGTTACTATCAGCATAGAAAGTCTTTTTCTGTCATTTTACTTTCAACCTATTTGTATCTAGATCTAAAGATTTAAAGTGTCTCTGTATAAGACAGAATATGATTGGGTCTTAAAAAAAAAAACATTCTGCCAATATTTGCCTTTTAATAAGAGAGTTCAATCCACTTACACTTAAAATAATCAGTAATAAGGAAGAATTTACTTTTGCCATTTAGCTCTTTTTTTTCCCGTATGTCATATACTTTGTCCTTTCTTTATTCTTACTTTACTACCTTTTTTTGTTATTAAGTTGACTTTTTTTTGCACTGTGCTATTTTTATTTCCTTCTTCTTTCTTTTCCTGTATATTTTTTTTAGTTTTTTTAAATGGTTACCTTGGAGACTACACTTAACATCTTAAACTTATAACTGCCTAGTTTAAATAATATCAGTTCAATTTCAACAGTATACAAATATTCTGCTCCTATACATTTCCATCTTCCCTTTATATTTTATTGTCACAGAATATATCCATTAACATAATTTTATTGTTCTATGCCTTTGCCTCTTAAATCACATAGGAAAAAAGAGGAATTTCAAGCCAAAATTACAATAATACTATTTTTTATATTTACCTGTGTAGTTATCTTTACTAGTTGCCTTAGTTTTTTCAGGCTAATATAACAAAATACCATAAGCTAGGAAGCTTATAAACAACAGAAATTTATTTCTCACAATTCTGGAGGCTGGGAAGTGCAAAATCAAGGCACTGGCAGATGGATTTAGTGTCAGATGAGGGCCTGCTCCCTGGTTCATAGATGGCTGTTTTTTTGCTATGTCCTAACATGGTGGAAGAGACAACGGAACTCTCTGGGGCCTCTTTTGCAAAGGTACTAATCCCATTCATGAAAGCATTGCCCTTATGGCCTAATCATTTCCCAAATGTCCCACCTCCTAATGCCTTTATCTTGGGGGTTAGGAGTTCAACATATGAATTTTGGGGGGACAGAAATATTTAGTCCATGGCACCAGTGTTAACCCCTCCCTCCCTCTGCTGGCTTCAAGTTACTGTCTACTATCCTTTCATTTCAGCCTGAAGGATTCCCTTTAGCATTTCTTGGGCAGATCTACTGATAATGAACTCCTTCAATTTTTATTTATAAAGAAATGTCTTAATCTCCTTCATTATGGAAAGATAGATTTGCCAGATATGATGTTTGTGGTTGAGAGGGTTTTTTCACCCTTTCTTTCAGGACTTAAAAATATGTCATTCCATTTCCACCTAGCCTCCATGATTTATGATGAGAAAGCAGTTGTTAATCTTATTGAAATACATCACTTGTTTCTTACTGCTTTCAAAATCCTCTCTTTGTCTTTGGTTTTATTTGATTTGACTATAAAGTGTCTCATTGTGGATCTCTTTGAGTTTATCCTGCTTGGAGATCATTGAGATTCTTAGATGTATATATTCATGAATTTCATCAAGTTTGGGAAGTTTTCAGCTATCAGTTCTTCAAGTATTTTTTTTCTACCTTTTTTTCTTTCTCTTCTCCCTCTGGAACTTCTGTGATGCATATTTGGTATGTTTGATGGTGTCCCAAGGGTCCCTCAGGCTATGTTAATTTTTCTACATTTTTTTCTTTCTGTTCCTCAGACTGCATAATATCAATTGCCTTGTCTTCAAGATCCTTTATTCTTCCTGCCCAAATATACTACTGAATTCCTCTAATGAATTTTTCCTTTCAGTTATTATACTTTTCAACTCCAGAATTTCTGTTTGATTCCATTTTATAATTTCTAACTTATGGTATTCTCACTTTGCTCATACATCATTTTCCTGATTTTCTTTATTATTTGTACATAGTTTCTTTAGCTCGAGTATGTTTAAGACAATTGATTTAACATCTTTGCCTGGTTATCCCAATGTCTGTGCTTTCTCAGTGATAGTTTCCATCAAATTCTTTATTTCTGAGAATGGGCTAGATTTCTTTGCATGCTTTGTAATATTTTGTTGAGAACCAGACATTCTAAGTATTAATTCTAGAATGGTAACTCTGAAAATCTGATTCTCCACATACTCAAGAACTGTTGATTTTTGCTTTTTTGAGTGCTGAAGCCATCTATTTGTGCTTTTCCAAACTACTTTTGCAAAACATATATTCCTTGTGTGTGGTCACTGAAGTTTCTTTCCCATTATCTGTGGTCATCCAGTGAACAAAAAAATTAAAACAGAAACAAAAAATCCCAGCACCCTTTCCCTTCATTAAGTACTACCTTAGTTGTTTTAAGTGTCTGATCAGGTTTCAGAATTCTGAATTAGTTGATTCCAATTATTCTTTCCAGCTTAATGTTTGCTTCAGTGAAGGGACCAATCCCTAGGGTTTCTTATGCCATCATTTTGTTTATTTTATTCTATTTTAAAATTATTATTATTATTTGCATCTGGTCAGTAAGGGGATCTGAACCTTTGACCTTGGTGTTATCAGCACCATACTCTAACCAAGTGAGCTAATCAGCCAGCCCTATGCCACCATTTTATATAGTCATTCCCCCTCAATAATGTTTTATAGTTTTATGTGTAGCATTTTAAAGATCTTTTGATAGATTTATTCTGAGATACTTGACATTTATATGCTATTAAAAAGTAGGTTGTGGTAGGGAGAATAATGGCCCCTCCCAAATGTCCATGCCCTAATTACAGAACCTATGAATATGTTACCTTATACATATTATACATGGCAAAAGGAACTTTCTGTGTGTGATTAAGGTGGGGGACCTTGATATGGGGAGATTATCCTGGATTATCCACATGGGCCCCATCTAATCACGTGAGACCTTAATACTGGAGATCATTTCCTCACATTAGCCAGAGGGAGCTGTGACTTTGGAAGATCAGAGTGATGCAATGTTACTGGCTCTGGGGATGAAGAAAGGAAGCCATAAGCTGAGGAATGAAGGCAGCCCCTAAAAGCAGGAAAAGGCAAGGAAATAGATCCTGTCCTAGAGGCTCCAGAGAGGAATTAGCCCTGCTGACGTCTTGATTTTAACCTGATGAGACCTTTGTCAGACTTCTGACTTATAGAACTGTAGGATAAATTTGTGTTGTTTTTAAACCAAGAAGTTTGTAATGGCAGTGATAGAAAACTAACATGGGTGTCTCTTAAAATATTTTATATGGCAAATTTTACTGTTTTTTAGAAATACAGTTGATATTTTTATATTGAGTTTTACTCATCTATATTACTAAACTACAAATTCTAATCATTTATATGTTGATTACATTAGATTTATATCATTTGTAAATAATCACAGTTTTGTTTCTGTCTTTCCAATCCTCATATTTTTATTTGTTTCTCTTGTCTTATCATAACAGCTAGAACTTCTGGTACCCTGTTAAATAGCAGTGGTGATAGTGGGCATTCTTGCCTTATTCCCAGTTACTCTAATTTCATCCTTAAGTATGATCTTTTTTTCCATAAAAAGAATATTTTTATAGATATTCCTTACAAGGGTACTTCAAAAAGTTCATGGAAAAATATAATTAAAAGATAATACACATCTTTCCACAATCCTTTTGAGGACCCCTCGTAGAAGAAGAGAGATCCCTCTGTTTCTAGTTTTAGGGTTTTTTTCTTTTTCTTTTTTAGTTATAATTAAGAAAGAGAAGACGAAGGTTGAGTTTTATCAAATGCTATTTCTGAGTTTATTGAGATGATTATATGATTTTATCCTTTAATCCTTTAATCCATTAATGTGGCCAATTACATTGATTGACTTGTGATATTAAATCAACTTTGCATTCTTTAAATGAACTCATTTTTGTCATGATTGATTGGCCTCCCCTCCCCCCTTCTCACATACTGCTATGTTTGATTACTATTATTTTATGTAGTATTTTGGCATCTGTGCTCATAAATCAAATTGGGCTGCAAACATTCGTATTTATACTGACCTCATCAGGTTTTGCTCTCAGGACTGTGATAGCCTCATACAGGTTTTGGAGGTGTTTACGTTATTCTTCTGTTCGCTGGAAGACTGTGTGCGAGACTGGTGTCGTATCTTTCATGGTCATTTTGTGGAACTGCTACTGAAGTCATCTGGGCTTGGAGATTTCTTTGTAGGAAGATTTTAATTACAGATTTAGTCATATTTAATGTGACTATTTCAGCTCCTCATTTTTCTTTTTGGTAAGTTGTATTTTTCTGAAATTTTTCCCATTTCTTGTTAAAAATTTAAATTCACTGGAATAAAGTTATTCATAATTTTCCTTTATTTTCTTTTAAATGATTACAGAATCTGTCCTGATGTCTTTTTCATTCATAGCATAGGTTTTTCACAGGACCAGCATTTCACTTTAATACTCTTTATTGTATGTTTGCTTTTTATTTTTACTAATTTCTACTCTTGTCTTTACTAACTTCTTCATTATACCTTTTGCTTTTGCTCCCCTCCCCTCCAACTGCTTGGGCTAATGCTTAACTCATTAGTTTTCTACCTTTTTACTTTTTGACATTTGAATTTAGGCTGTAAAGTTTCCTACTTTATCTGCATCTTCAGATTTTATTTTCATTTTCTTCAGTTCAAAAAATTTTCTAATTTATATTGTGAATATGTTCTTTGACCCATGAATTACTTAAAAATGTATCTCTTAATTTCCAAATATGTGAAGACTTGCTAGTTTTCTTCCATTACTGATTTCTGGCTTGCTTGAATAGTTGTCAAAGAATATACTCTGTATGATTTCAGTACTTTGAAATATTTGAAGACTGTATGGTGGATGCTTAATTTAGGGAAATGTTTCCTACTTCAAAATAATGCATTTTGCAATTTTTGAATGCAGTATTTTAAAAGGATCCATTAAGCCATCTTTGTTTTTGTATTCTTCAAATTTTTTATACCTTGACTAATATTTGTCTGTTAGTTCTGTCAGTTGTTTTAACATCTCCTGTTGCTTCTGGATTTTTCCATTTTTCCTTGCTTACTTCGTTAACTGTGAGGCTTTTTTCAAGTGTGTATAGGGCCTAACGAGTCTGAGTCTGAGTGACTGAAGTTTGGGTGGGTGGGTACAACTCATGCCACTGTCTGTGGTCCTGAAACAATGTGCTCAAGATCTTTTTTCCCCCTCTTAACCTGGGACAGCCATGCCCTCTTGCAGGGATTCTGAGACTGGGTAGAGAAAAGGGACAAGTGGAGGAGAAAGGAGAGAGGAGAGAGAGGGAAACAGACAAGGGGTCAGGAAGGCATAGCTGGCAAAAGATTGCCAAGGAGGAAAAAGAGAGGCTTATGTCGCTTTTTTTACTTTCTAACTGCTTGGACTAATGCTTAACTCATTAGTGTTCTACCTTTTTTTCCCCCCAATATAGGAATTTAGGCTTAGACTTTCCTGTATGAATAACATTTTATCTTTATTTTTATTTAGTTCAAAAAATTTCATTTTGAAAATGAATTCAAATATTTCCAGTTGCCAAGAAAAAGGTTATTATTATTTTTAATGGGAAGGTTTTAAGGGCTTTTTTCTATTTCTTCCCATCATGCCTCCAAATGCTACCCTTATACAGAGAGGACTTTTGTGTCCTTTAAACACAACAGAAAGCTCAGCTTTCTGCTCTGTTAAGTGCAGGGATGACCCTGCTTCAACCTCATGCACACAATCCTGTTCCCTTTAACTAAAATACCTCACCCCTACCTCCCATTATAGTCCACCTGGATAATTAATTCCTTACTCATCCTAAACACTTGTTTAGCTCAGAAGTCCTGGAGGCCTTAGCTCATCTATTCAGGCAGGTGTAATTCCTCCTGTAGGTGTCAAGCAGCCTGCTCATTCCTTTCTCATAGCTCTCGTTATATTATTCTTGTCCACAACTGTCTGTCTCCCACCTAGAGATCCTTGTGGGCAGGGGACCATGTTCTAGTCATCTTTGTCTCCCCATCCCCTTACACAGTTATTGGCAGATAGGACGTACCTAATAAATGTTGAACCAAAGAGTGAGTGAGTAAAATAATTTCTGCAATCAGTAGATAACATATATTGGGCATTTGAATCACTTTTACATTAATTCACTCAGCAAGCATTTATTAAGCTCATTCTCTGTGCCAAGCATCATGATAGGTGCTAAGATGGGGAGCCATATGTGATGGAAGACAAGTACTGTGGCAAGAAACATAGTTTTATAAATCCCACACTGATAAGTCAGCTGGCAATAAATAGGGGTGGGGTGGGGTTTGTTTAGGTCTATAAAATGCCTATAGCCCAGTTATTGAACTGGGGCCTCGTTGAGAAGTTAGGAGGCCCTAAACACACAGTGGGCACAGAGCCACAGATATTCTTGTTGAGGGTCAGACTGTGAGATCAACTGTGTTCACTGTCCTAAATTTGTCTTAGTTCCATCTCCATCCCTGTGAAGCCAGTACATTATGCAGCAGCTAGGAAAGACCCAAGGCTGAATTAAGGCATAGAACTTCTGTATGTAATGCTGACCACATGGTGGAGCTATTTACTTCTTCAAATGCTCATTATTTAAAACGTTTCTTTCTTGTACCATTGGCTCTGGAATCAGCTTGGATGTGTCAAACCCTCCTGCCAGTCTTGAAATTCAGTGCATTTCCTCCTTTTTATTTCTTTTGAGGGGATCACTGTGCATGACTGGTGAGAAGAATTCAGGATACCCATTACTGTGAGTTCTTAGAATTCATCTTCAGATCTTAAATGATATGGTCAGCTAGACCACTAGCTCCTGACCGTTAGAAGAATGTTGAGCTGATATGCCCTTCATTCATTCTCTAGACTGCTGCCTGGGCACAGGAATAAGGTAAGAAAATCATCACAGCGCTACCAAGGGCTCTATGAGCAAGGCTTGGTGAGGATGGAAGAGAAGGGAGCTATCATTTGGTGAGCATCTACAAGGTGTTAAGCTCCTTACATTCACTGTCTATTTAAAACTTTCTTAACAAACTTCATAAGGTAGGCATTATCCCCATTTTATAGATGTGGAAATTGAACCTAAAGAGGGTAAAAAATTTGTCCAAGGTAGCATAGCTCAAAGTGATGAAATTCAGCTTTAAACCCAGGTCTATTTCCAAAGCTCCAAGTTCTCATGGGATTTATAAGATGGAGCCCCTGTCCTTGCGGCATTTATAACTTACTTAGGGGACAAGATTTCTGAAAATTTGTTTAATAAGAAAAAGATGTCAGCAACTTAAAAATGATGAAGCAGAGCTACCTTTGTGGACATGGAAATGATCACAATATATTGCGAAGTGAGAAAAAGTCAAGCTTGAGAGTAGCAAGGTAGTCTTTAGCAGAGGCAAACAGTGAGATTTATTGTACCCACCAGATCAAGACAGCACAGACTTCCTCATGGTTCCTAGCAATAAATCTCCTCCCAAAGTTTAACCATTATAATTTCTGTTACTACAGGTTAGTGTTGTCCATTCTACATATAAATAAAATCATTTATGGGTGCTCTTTTATGTTTGAACACTCTCACCATAATTTGTCTGTGAGATTTATCCATAAGCAGAGGGTTTCAAAAATTGCTGAGTACTAGTTCATTAACTGAAAATAGCACTGGTTGATAGATAATAGGTGATTTTAGATTTGGGACTATTGTGAATAAAGCTAGTATAAATATTCTTTTACATGCCTCTTGACTAATTAGTCATATCTCTTGGATATATGTATATGTATTTATATGTATATATGGTACTTCAAGAGTTCATGAAAAGATTTGTATTATCGTGTAATTTATTTTTCCACAAACTTTTTGAAGTACCCTCATACTATATGTGTATATATAGTACATACACACACACACACTATATATATATATATATGTATATATGTGTATATATATATACACACACACACATATATCGATATATGTAAGTGGAATTGTTATAGGGTAGGTGTATTGCTAGGGCTGGGTCTATTGCTCACAGACCCCTCGAATCTGCTCACAAACCCTTCACATGCAGGTCTATGAGCTAGGTAACCTGCATAAAGGTCCTTGGAGCCTTGGTTGAAATAGGAACAGTCTTTATTCAGCACACACATGTCTCAGAGCTAGGAAATACTAACAGAAACTCAGAAACTCAACTGCTACCGGCAAAGTCCAAAGAAAAACTGAGCAACTGCCAGCAGAATAAACATGCTCTATTTTTAGACTTGAGCTCTGCCAGCCAGCCTCTGCTTTACAAACTGAAGAACACACAATAGCAACAAAACTAAAAGATACATTGGTGCATATGTGCACTACCTCCACCCACACATAACTTGTTTACAAGAAATGTGCTGCTCGATCCCCAACCAGACCTGAGCTTAGGGAGCCTGACTAAATTATCCTATTTTCCCCACACATATCCATAACTACAAAAATTTATCATTTCTTTGTGATGAGAGTGTTGAACTCTATTCTAGCCACTTGAGAACATACAATAAATTATTGTTAATTATAGATGCCTAACACTACTATAGACCACTAGACCTTATTTTACTTATCTAGCAATAATTTTGTATCTGCAAACCAACTTCATCCTAGCCATTTCTCCCCTCTCCCCTTCACAGCCTCTAGTACCCACAATTCTACTCTCTACACCTCAACTTTTTTTTTTTAAGCTTTCACACATGAGTGAGAACATCCAGTATTTATCTTTCTGCACCTGACTTATTTCACTTAACATCTTCCAGGCTCACCCATGTTGCTGTGAATGACATGATTTCATTCTTTTTTATGACTGAGTAGTATTCCATTGGTTCTGTATCTCGGCTATTGTGAATAATGCTGCAATAAGCATGGAGGTACAGATATCTCTTTGGTATGCTAATTTCCTTTCCTTTGGATAAATACCCAGTAGTGGGATTGCTGGATCACAAAGTAGTTCCATTTTTAGTTTTTTGAGGAACCTTCATACTATTTTCTATAATGGCTATAGTAATTTACATTCTTACCGACAGTGTGTAAGAGTTCCCTTTTCTCTGCATCCTCACCAGCCTTTGTTATTTTTTGTCTTTTTGATAATAGCTATTCTAACCAGTGTGAGATGATATCTCATTGTGGTTTTGATTTTCAATTTTATGATGATTAGTGATATTGAGCATTTCTTTATATACCTGTTGACCATTTGTGTGTTTTCTTTTGAGAAATGTCTAATCAGGTCATTTGCCAATTTTTAAATCAAATTATTTGGGTTTTTTGCTGTTAAGTTATTTAAGCTCATTATACATTCTGAATATTAATCTTTTGTCAGATGAATAGTTTGAAAATATTTTTTTCCATCTGCCAGTTGCTTCTTTACTCTGTTGATTGGTTTTGTTTGCTTGTTTGTTTTTGTTTTTGCTGTGTAGAAACTTATTTTGATGTAATCTCATTTGTCTGTTTTTGCTTTTATTGCCCGCGTTTAGAGGTCTTGGACTGTCTATGATCTTTTTTGGTTTCTTTATCCTGTCGCTAGTACCATGCTTTCTTAGTTACTGTAGCTTTATAATAAGTCCTGACATCGTAGGTCATTAACTTTGTTATCTCTTAAGATTATTTTAGGCATTCTAAGTAATTTACATTTTGATGTAGAATTTTGGAATCAGCTTATTAATTTTAACACAAAACAACTTACTATAATTGAATTTATAGATCAGCTTGACAATTTATATTTTTAATATTGATTCTTCCTATCCATACATTTGCTATCTTTTATTTAGTTCTTCTTTAATTTATGTCAGAAAGGTTTTGTAATTTTCAATGTAGAGGTCTTGAACATATTTTGCTACATTTATTTCTGAGTATTTGATGTTATTGTAATGATACATTTTATGTTTTATTTCAAAATTTTATTACTAGCATATAGAAATACAGTTGATATTTATGCCTTGATTTCTTATTTAGCGATCTTGCTAACTCCATTTATTATTTATAATAGTTTGTAGGTTATTTTGCATTTTTATGTGCAAAATAATATATCTATGAATAATGATATTTTTATTCTTTTTAATTTCTCTATCTTTTATTTCTTGTTCTTATCTTTGCATTGACTAAGATATCCAGAAAAATCTTGAGTAGAAGTCATACTTGATCCTTGCCTTATCCCCATAAAAGAGTTCAGCATTTCGCCATTAAGTATAATGCTAGCTATAGTTTCTTCATAGAAACCTTTATTTGATTAAGGTTGTGCCCTCTTATTTTTAGTTTGATGAGAATTTTTTCTTTTTTATTGTCAATGGGTTTGAATTTTATCAAAATCTATTGAGATGTTTTTTTCTCTTTTATTCTGTTAACATGGTAGATTACATTAATGATCATTTTATTATCGGAATAAACTCTGCTTGTTAATAATTATATTATTATTATTATATATATCTCATTATATATATGTGTGTGTATGTATACATATGGTTAGGTTTTATCTGTTGATATTTTAAGACTTCTGTTTGTGCCTGTGTTCCTGAGAGATAAGGACCTATAGTTTTCCGTCTTTGTAATGTTATTGTTAGGTTTTGGTATCAGCGACTCATCAAATGAATTGGAAAGTCTTCCCTCTTTTTTAATTCTCTGACAAGGTTTGTGTAAAATGGTATTATTTCTTCCTTAAATGTTTGACAGAATTAACCTTTGAACTCACCTGAGCCTAGAGCTTTCTTTGTGGGAAGACTTTTAAAGATGAATTTAATATCTTTAACAATATTCAGACATTTATTATTTTGTCACTTTTGGAAAATTATTCAAAGAATTTGTTCATTTCATCTAAGGCATCAAATTTATTGGCATGAAGTTGTTCATAATATCCTTTTCTATTTTTTATGTCTGTTGTGATCACTCTGCCAGGTGGAATGAAACTCATCCACCCACCCCTGCAATCAAATTGGTTTGGATGACAAAACTGAAGATGCCACACATATACCAAGGGGATATGAGGGAATTTATTACTTAAATATTGAGGCTTTTGGGGGAGAGAAGGGCAGGCACCCAAACTAGTCTGAAGATGCTCATCTAGTCTTCAGACTAGTCTTTCAGAGAGCGAGGAGGGGGGAGTGGCTTTAAGTTTAATTCTGGTCTGGGGGTAGGGTTGGGGTGGGATTCCCAGTGTGCCTTCAGAGGCTCACATGATCTGAACTTCCTGCTGGTGCCAAGGGAGGGAGCCCACAGGTTTTCTTATAGGCTTGTCCAGGTGTGGGGTAAGAGGGAGAGAAGGAAGGGTAGGACTGAAGAGTGCTGGCAATCCAACATCAGTAGTGGAATTAGACTCTTTATTGCAATGGCTGTTAGATCTGTAGTGGTGTGGAGATAACAAATCTTAATATTCACGGAAATAATCGATACTTACCTAGTTGCCTGTCCTTGGAACACAAGTAAGTATGAAAATGAGATACTGATGATCTTAACTCTTTAGGCTAGGCCAGGGAATTAGACTTTAAATGTGATATATTCTTCCTGGCTGTGCTGTGACTGTTTTACAAGTGAGAACTAATGTACCCAGAGGAATGGAAATCATCAAGTCGAAGGTATACCTGTTCCCCAGTGTTCATCACAGCACTCTTTACAATAGCCAAGAGTTGGAACCAGCCCAAATGTCCATCATCAGATGAGTGGATACGGAAAATGTGGTATATCTACACAATGGAATATTACTCTGCTATAAAAAAGAATGAAATACTGCCATTTGCAACGACATGGATGGACCTAGAGAGAATTATATTAAGTGAAACAAGTCAGGCACAGAAAGAGAAATATCACATGTTCTCACTTATTTGTGGGAGCTAAAAATAAATAAATAAATACACAAAAACCAGGGGTGGGGGGAGGAAAGAAGACACAACAATTACAATTCCTTGAAGTTGATACAATAAGCAAACAGAAAGGACATTGTTTGGAGGGAGCGGGGAGAGGGCAGAGGGAGGGAGGTTTAGGTAATTGGTCACAATAATCAACCACATTGTATATTGACAAAATAAAATAAAATTTGGAAGAAACATAAATAAATAAATAAATAAATAAATAAAATAAAAAATTTTCAGAAAAAATACAATTATTGACACTGTTCATTAATCCATGTCAGGGATTTATGCAAGCACTACCAAATAGTAGTAAGCTTAAAGAATATGTTTTGTGTAAGTTATTTCCTCTCATTTCTTATAAAATGTGGAGAGAAAAAGCATAATTTTATGCTTTCTTTGATAAGAAATGGAAGCTTATAAATGTTAAGTGACTTGCCCACAGTTACTGCTTTCTGGAGCAATAATTTTAGAGGAAGATTCTGAGACACTGTGTCAGAAATGTATTAAGACATTTAAATAATAATTTCATTATTTTAACATTAAAACAAATATATATGTATATAATGGACTGGGATAAAAAAGTTTCATGCTTGCTGTGAGGTGACTTGAGACTTATCCCTGGTCATGTGCCTTAGGGTCTGAATTTTTTCTGGTCTACCATTAGGGAAAAAGTTTAAGAACTACATAAGAGATGCAACTCTTAATAAAACAAGGCCCCAATCTTCCAGGAGCAGAAGGAGTCACCTGGAGGCAGCGAAGGATAGTGGGACTGGTAGGCCCTAACTCATCCCCCTTATAATTTGTGGTCTTTCCGTTAGAGTTATCTAATTCTCTCTTCTTTGACGGTGTGTCTGATCCTTGGTTACTAAGATATGGTTCCTTTCTAGACAGGGTGAGGACAAAAACCCATTTCCACTTTCTCCAAGTCCATAAGTGGTGGAGTCCAGATTTTTAGTCTCAGTTTATCCATTTATCAAGTGGAGAATGTGGATGCTCGGTAAGTGTAGTTCATTGCTAGTTGAATTCATCTATTCTGGAAGTGAATATAACTGATATAAACCCTAAACTTCCTTTAGGCTAGGTTGACCAACCATCCTGGTTTGCTCAGCAGTGTCCTAGTGTTAGCACTGAAAGTCCCATGTCTCAGGAAACCCCTCCTGAGGACACAAAAAGTCTCAATTTTTGGTGATAGGCAGGGACAATTGAGGGGAAAGTACAGAACTCACATTGCTGCCCAGAAATAGGGGTTGAAAGCAACACTGTTTTCAGAGTCCAATGAATAAGGCATAGATATCTGCCTTTTGTAGTTATTGTTGCTTATTTTTCTCTTGACTGTTGATGTTGGAAACCATGACTTGTGATTCACAATGATGGAACATTCATTGCAGCATCACTCTAAGTGATGTGACTTAAGTGTCCAACTTAAGTGTGTTGTAATTTTCTGAGCATCAACAATCTGTTTTTAATTTTGCCTGTGTATTAACTATTGGACTTCGTGTTGAGAAGTGCTAGTTTAATTTTTTACATTATGAATATTATGACCATGTTTTCTAAGAGTTCAAATAATGAAAATGAGAACAATTATATCATTGTCAGCATGACCTAGACATCACTGGGAAAAAAAAAAAAAAAGGCTAAATGACTTATTTCAATGACAGATGGAAGAGCACATACAACTGGATTAGGAAAGTGAGTAACCAAAACACAGAATACTATACAGAAAAGAATTTGGGATTGGGCGTGGTGAACGAGATATGAAAGCACACACGGACACTGAATCTCAAAAATCTAGATGAGACAGGGCAAATACCTCTGAATCAATCAAAAGTATCTTTTTCCCCCCCCTGCCTTATCTTTCCCC
The DNA here is from genome assembly GCF_027409185.1 of Cynocephalus volans. Classification (NCBI taxonomy): domain Eukaryota; kingdom Metazoa; phylum Chordata; class Mammalia; order Dermoptera; family Cynocephalidae; genus Cynocephalus; species Cynocephalus volans. The sequence continues at coordinate 53,961,633 of NC_084470.1, forward strand.
AAAGACATCAATGCTCAGTTGAAAATAGAGGCCACTGAATTATCTTGGGCATACCGCTGAACAATGTGCATTATTGTATCATTCCCTTGATTACTCTATGAAACTGAGTTAAGTTACATTTCCTGATTACAGAGGTTGCAACTAAAATGTCCTGTGGGCAAACAAAAGGGGGAGATTTGTTGGCCCCTTAGAGTGTAGAGCTGATTCTGTCAAATCTTACGAAGGATCATCCTTTCTACATTATATCAAGTGATGCAACGGATCATGGCAACAAAAAGGTTTCCCCTGTCTGTTGGGTACTTTGAATTGAAAAATGGAGTTTCAAATTGTCTTCTTGATTTCTATTAAGATCTTGATAAAACTGCAGAAAACATAAAAGATTGTTGATATCTTGTCCAAATATAAACTAGACTTTCCTTATCAATCTGCCTATTCAGCAGACAGTGCAGATGTAAATTTCGACAAATTCCATCTAGTCTATGAACTTCTTACCAGAGAAAAAGAAAAGACCTTACCTGCTAGATGACCTGCATGTCTCATACACAACACTGCTAGAAAAGAGTGTCATTTGCTCACCTGTGACACTGAGGCTTTTGTAATAAAAGTTTTGGGCCACTTTTAAATTTCCTCAAAACCTGCTGAAGCACTTAATGAAATTTTTGACTTAAGCATCTCTTTAGACATGGCTATTGCTGTCAGCCATAGAAAAGATTTTAAAGTGTTGACCTGTCATAAAATCATATTTTCAAACTGTAGGACAAGAAGGATTTCTTTTTTAGTCTGGTTGGGCTGCCACAACAAAACACTATAAACTGGGTGGCTTAAACAACAGACATTTATTTTCTCATAGTTCTGGAGACTGGAAGTCCGAGATCAAGGCGACAGCAGGGTTGGTACCTGGTGAAGGCTCTCCCCTTGTGTTGCAAATGGTCACCTTCTTGCTTTGTACTCACATGGGGGAACACAAGCAAGTTCTTTCTGGTGTCTTTTCTTATAAAAACGCTAACGCTATCAGGGCCCACCTTATGACCTCATTTAACCTTAATAAGTTCCTTAAAGGTCCCATCTCCAAATATAGCCATACTGGGGTTATGGCTTTAACATGAGTTTTGGGGGATACAAACATTCAGTTCATAACAATGTTCTTTTTTAATCTGGAAATATATTGAGGATGAGACTGGAGAAAAGGATTATGGTAAAACAAGTTTACAGGCTGTTTCTCCATAACTGACGATCCTTGAAGAGGCCACAAGGAGCCTGAAAAAGGATGAACTGACTATACCTGAGTCATTTGATATGTATAGGTTGTGACAAAAACTCATACAGCAAAAAATGACTTGATTTTTAGAAATAAGACTGCTCCAGAACTCCATACACTATCACCAGAAAAGGGCAGCCGAAATAAATAGTATTTTCTCATTTTTTTTTTTTCCAGCTATGACTCTAGACAGGATCCAAAGAGAAGTTTTACAATCTCTTCTCTGGATTTTATGGAGACTTGTTTTACGCTTTTGTGTTATTCAATTTCTTTATTAAAAAGTGTAACTTATTTAGAATCCCCCTTCAATTTCACAAGATCAGATTACCCCTATGCTTGTTCGTCACATGGTGAATCACCAGAATGCACAGCCAAGCAACACTGCACATGCACATGTAATACCTGTGTTTGCTTACTTACGTCCTAGTGGTCAAAGTTAGTCCATGTCCAAGCTTCACGACAGTGGAGCAGAAAGATACATGCTCTGCTCACAGGAGGGGCAAGGGGACTGAATATTTACTGAACAGTAATCTAAATGACCCCAGCCCCTCTAAGAGCTCTTTGTGGGCCCTACCCAATGACAACCATTTACTTCTCATTGGCTGTCCCTTTTTGCAAGGGAGGCTGTGAAATACATAATTTTACTTTGAGTACACTGCTGGCCCCTAGAATATAGGAATTCAGTGACTGAAGAAAAAAGAGAGAAAGTAAACTGGATGTTATTAGCATTCTCTTCCACAAAAGAAGGTCCTTCCTCCTTCATCATTCATGGATTCAACAAATCTTTTTGAGAGTTTACTATGCGAAAAGCCCTGTCATGGATGTGTAACTTATATGAACACATTACATGGATGCAGGAGCCCAGGGAGGCAGTCTGGGCAGGGATGATGGTCCTTGTTTGTCAGAGGAGGAACCTGAAGCCTGTGGAGGGGAAGTTGCTTTACAGAGGACCCATGCTATTGAACCCCAATTTTCTGTCTCATTCCTTTATTCAAAAGCATTTGCTGGGTAGCTACTTGATGCCAGGCAGACGGAGACAGAAGGCCCAGAATCATTTCTTCCTCCACTGGGTGAGACAAAAAGGAGATAATATTTGCAACAAGGTAACTTCAGGGGCCACGCCCTGCTGTGTCTTCAGGATGGAGAGGAAAGGTGGGGGACGTATGTCAGGCTGAAAGTTGGAGTATGTCAAGAAAAGGCCTTGACGTGGAGGGCACTGCACTTAAGACATTTAGAAGTGTGTAAAAGGCCTGGAGAGGCAGGTCAAACCTTGATGGACTCTGAAAGCCATGCTGAGAAACTTGAATTTAATTCTGAAAGTTATGTGGAACAACAGTCCTGTGGCAGGCCCATGTTTACATTTTGGCAGTGATGTGTGGGATGGATTGGAAGGAGCAAAAGCACAGCCTGGGAGACTATTTGGGGTTTTCTCTGAGGCTGCGGTGATGACAAAAGTTTGAGCCAAAGAAGCAGCAGTGAGAAGGAGAAAGATTCCAGAATCATTTAGAATGGCTGTTTGGATATGGGAGCCAAGGAAGAGGAATTGCTTACTTCAGCAGTTCAGCAGTTCTTGGCTGTGCTTTAGAATTAACTATGGTGCTTAAAAAATTTTAAGTGGTCAAACCTTTTGATTTGGTAAGTCTGGGATGGAGCTAGACATGGAATCATTAAAGAGTGGGCCAACTGGGCTGCTACCTGGGGTATCAATTTATAAGAGTCCCAAAACATCCATAGAGCAAGCTGGAAATCTTAGAAGCGGTGAAATTGAAAATCTTAGAAGTGGTGAAATTGATACTCACTCCTAATGAAGTGGAAGCGCCCTCTGGTGGGCATAACGAAATATTCTGCTCTAGCACCAGTCTGCCTCAGTTGAGTATTTCCTACTTGCAAGGTCTACGGTGTAACCAGAGATCCTACCAACAACCTGGGAGCAGCCAACCAGCAATCAGCTGAAATTCTGAAAGTAATAATACACGAAGTGCTGTTTCCTAGAAAGGAGGGATTTGTTGGTTACCTAAATTAGAAACCCTTAAATAAAGCTCCCAAGAAGTTGTCTAGTTCAGAAAATAAAAACCACAGGATGGAACTGAAGGGGACTGAGGTGTGCAGTCTTAAATACAGTGGTCAGGAAAGTCTTCACTGAAGAGGTGACACCTGAGCAAAGACCTGAAGGAGATGAGGAAGCAAACCATGGAGACATCTCGGGCATTTCAGGTAGAGGGAATAGCAAGTGCAAAGGTCCTGAGGTGGGATAGTGCCTAGAGTATGCAAGGAGCAATAGGAGGAGGGTGTGAACTGGAGCATAATGAGTGAGAGAGAGAGAGCACGGTGATGATGTTAGAGAAGCGATGAGGACCAAAGTGTGAAGGACTTGCAGGCCCCTGGAGGATGTGTCATGTGAAGCTGAGGGAGATGTGAAGCCTCGGGGAGGTTTTGAGCAGAGAACTGACAAAATCTGATTTATGACTCTTCTCAAAAGTAATTTTGTTCATGTGATTAATGGTTGTGCTATGGTAACAACTCCCAAATCTTAATGGATTAACACATCAATTCATTTCTCATTCACTCTCATATCCAGTGAGGGCTCTTGGGGACTGTGCTCATCATAGTCACCCAGAGACCCAGGCTGACAGAGACTCCACCCCAACATGTGCTTTTCTTTTTTTTTCTTTTTTCTTTTTCTTTTTGTCTTTTTCGTGACCGGCACTCAGCCAGTGAGTGCACCGGCCATTCCTATATAGGATCCGAACCCGCGGTGGGAGCGTCGCCGCGCTCCCAGCGCCGCACTCTCCCTAGTGCTCCAAGGACTTGGCCCCAACGTGTGCTTTTCAGTCACTGAGTAAGAGGAGGAATGTGGCCAATCCTGCATGGGCTCTTACAGCTTCCACCCAGAAGTGATGTCACTTCTGCTCCCATCTCATTGGCCAGAGCTAGTAACGTGGCCACACCTAACTCCAAATGGGGTGGAGAAGCACATCTGAACCATTGTCTGAAAGATGGGGAGCTAGATGTTGATGAACAGCTCTAGTGACTGCCATAATTCAGCTCCTTCGAAGCACAGCCTTCCAAACCTCTCAAATGTTTCAGCAGAGACCTCTACATAACTAAGAGATCCATTGATACATATTGTGTGTATGGTGTGTGTGTGTGTGTGTGTGTGTGTGTGTGTGTGTGTGTGGTTGTGGGGGGCAGTTTAAAGGAGGTCCTGTTTTCCTAAAAGAAAAGAACAGTTAGACCCAAAGGAATAAATCTTCACCTCTGCAAAACTGTTTGGTTCAGAACTTTAAAATTATACTTTTTTCAGCCTCTTTGAGTATTCAAAGCCCACAGGGCTGAGTCTGATTCAAGGCTCAGCCTCAAGGTACCATGTGTTGCCTTTACCCCAGCACCTCTGCAGGAAGGCGATATCTCCAAGTGCAGGCCTTAGGTCTGGGAAGTCCCTCTGAGGTGGGGGAGAAGAACGTAGAAGATCTACTTCTTTGCAGCTTCCATATCTTCTCCCACCTACTTTTTATTGTGCTGATGTGTATACCTGTTGGTCTCTTTCACAGACTGGCCACTGGCTTTCAATATGAGAACCAAGCAATCCAAACATATAGAATGACCCCCTGAAATGTGGGAAGGAAACATTAAAATTTCTATTTCAACTTATTTTTATCTCACCCCTTTAATTCTTTTTTTGCTCTATGTTTTATAATGTAGATAATAAGGTGGTATACTTAAGTAACTTGTAAATATGTAATGCATATATTGAAGGTTGTATTCAAAAACTTATTGCTGCTGGGGTGAATAATTTAAAAAGTTTGGAGCCCACTGGTATTGATTATGAGACCTTTGAGGCTAGAAAAAGAATTTAGTAATTTTTGTTTTATGTAGCTTTTTATTGAAGTTTAATATACATATAGAAAGATGCACACATCACACATAGCATAACTTGATGAATTTTCAACTATCATCTGTAGTGAAATTAGTAGCCAGATTGAGAAACAAAACACTAGCAGCACCACAAATGTCTCCTTCCCCCCAGGTAACCATTCACCTGACTTCTAACAGTAGAAATTAGCATTGCCTGTTTTTGTAGTTCATGGAAATGGAATCATACATAGGCCTGTTTTTATGGCCAGCTTCTTTCCCCCAGTAGAATCTTTGAAAGTAGTTGTCATTCATGAACTCCCATTGCTGTAAAACACTCCATCATGTGCATACACCACAACTGACTTATCCTTTCTATTGTTGATGGATATTTGAGTTGTTCCCAGTTTGGGGCTGAATAATGCTGCTATGAACATTCTTGTACATACTTTTGATGAACACGTGTGGCATTTCTGCCGTCTATGGATTTAGGAGTGGGTTTGCTGGGTCACAGGGCATGTGCATATTTAGCTTTAGTAGATACTAGCAAACAGTTTTCTAGTGTGGTGTTACCTCTTACTCATTCTTGACATTCAGTACCAAACACAGAATATGGTACATTGCAGGTGACCAGCAAAATGTCCTCTGAATGCATGGAGAGTGAGGAAGCAGGGAGACAGGGAATGAGAAAAGGCATGATAAGGATTGTCAGATTTGTAGATATGTTAGGTCACAGTTACAGGCATGGCTCTGTGGAGGAAGTTAGAGAAAGACAAGAGTGGGAAGAGGAAAGAGCAGGAAACTTCCCACTGGTTATTTGCAAGTGGGAAAACTGGACGTAGGCAGGTACATGTGCAAAAATAGCCATAGGAGACAAAGACAGATAGGAAGCTCTGCCTCCACATTGGGCACCATTCGTTTGGACCAATGAGTTCCCACCAGCTAAGGTGCCAATCAGCAGAGACTACCAGGGCTCAGTCAATGACCAAACGATGAGAATCCAGTTAAGAGGTCTTAGACCCCTAAGAATGTACGTGTTGGTGCTCTTGAGCCATTCTCTCGTTTGAGCCTGCCCCATCCTCTCTGGAATGTATTCTCTCTCTTTGCTAAATAAAACTGCTCTTTGCTTTTCACCTCTGGTGTGTCTCGTCCAATTCTCTTCTCGAGAAACCAAGAACCCAGACTTAGCTGGCGGAACCCGCAATTTCCTTGGTTTCGCTTAACAGCTCTATGGAGGAGGATGTTATCAGGGAAGTAAGTTGTCACCTCTGCGATAATATGGACCAAGTGGTCTGAATTGTGATTTCAGAGATGGAAGGAATCAGTGCCAACTAGGAGTTGGTAAAGAAAGGGAAGTTGATTTTTCTAGGCAGGATCCTGTGAAGGGCAGGTCCGTGGTGAAGTCATCGTAGATCCAGGGTGCATCCTCAGCTCAGTTGGTCCAGAACTCAATCTTACCTGCCTACCCAGCTGTGGTCATTCCTGGGGTATGGACTGCTCACATTCAAGTGGCAGTTGTTCATTCACTAATGGAATTCCTGCACTCACTATCTGGGCACTTGCTTACCTGAGGAGAGTTTCAAGTGAACAAAATGGTGCTGAGCTTGGGAGTCTGACTTCAGAATATATGTTTTGACTCTAATCTTATGTGACATTTCATCTGGCTGAGCCAGATCCTGGAGCAGCTTTTCCCAAATGTGTTCTATGAGTCCTCAATGTTGCTTGCTCTGAAAGAGTTCTGCTTCCAGGAAGCCTGGGAAACACTGGGCATTCTCCTCCTATCTCATAAAATCTTAGTGCACATTAGTATCAAAGGTTCTGATAAGTCCTGCTGCCCACCCCAAATCTGTTTGTGCTCAGTGTTTCCCAAACTTGACCCACTGAACTCTTGCCATTTAAATTCTTTTCATGTATAACATATAATGCTTTGGAAAACATTAATCTAGAGAAATATCTCTGTTCTACTCTCTAGTATAGTGTTTTCAAACTTCTCTCCTTTTTTTTTTTTTTTTTTTTTTTTTTGTGGCTGGCCAGTCCCAGTATTAAAACTGTACTTCTTAGTAGATATTAGTGAAATAAAGCTAGTGATGTGAGACCACCATTAAAAATAATTAAAATAGAATAGAATAGAAAATATCAGACTGCATTACATGAAATAATGCTTTGTAAAATGTTCTTTTAGTTACATTTACACATATACATTTGTGTAAAGGGCTGCAGCATATAACATACATATTATGTGGGCTGAAGTCAGAAAAGGAGACTGAAAAGATCACATTGTCTCCCTAAACATCTAAGTAAAACACTGAATAGTTTGTACCATCCCCCTCCATTTTCCCTCATTTCTCATTCAGGGCTCAAATTCTCTGTCCTTTCAGTACTCGCTGTGCACAGACAAGCTGCAGCGTGCCACACGGCATCCTGCCTCTGGTTCCTGCTGTGTCAATGTCTTCCTCTTCCTCTCATGCTCTAGGAAATGGATTTGTGTTTGATAAACTATCACCTGGCCACAGGAAAGTCACTTCAACTTCCTAATCCTCAGTTTCCTCATTTGTAGAAGGATGATGTTTTTCCTCTTAGGATTGTTCGTGATGATTAAATGAAATAATGTACAGAAAGCATCCGGAACATTTTTTTTTTTTTTAATTTTATTTTGTCGATATACATTGTGGCTGATTATTGCTCCCCATCACCAAAACCTCCCTCCCTTCTCCCTCCCCCCTCCCCCCCAACAATGTCCTTTCTGTTTGCTTGTCGTATCAACTTCAAATAATTGTTGTTGTTATATCTTCTCCCCCCCCCCCGTTTGTGTGTGTGTGTGTGTGTGTGTGTGTGTGTGTGAATTTATATATTAATTTTTAGCTCCCACCAATAAGTGAGAACATGTGGTATTTCTCTTTCTGTGCCTGACTTGTTTCACTTAATATAATTCTCTCAAGGTCCATCCATGTTGTTGCAAATGGCAGTATTTCATTCGTTTTTATAGCTGAGTAGTATTCCATTGTGTAGATGTACCACATTTTCCGTATCCACTCATCTGATGATGGGCATTTGGGCTGGTTCCAACTCTTGGCTATTGTAAAGAGTGCTGCGATGAACATTGGGGAACAGGTATACCTTCGACTTGATGATTTCCATTCCTCTGGGTATATTCCCAACAGTGGGATAGCTGGGTCGTATGGTAGATCTATCTGCAATTGTTTGAGGAACCTCCATACCATTTTCCATAGAGGCTGCACCATTTTGCAGTCCCACCAACAATGTATGAGAGTTCCTTTTTCTCCGCAGCCTCGCCAGCATTTATCGTTCAGAGTCTTTTGGATTTTAGCCATCCTAACTGGGGTTAGATGGTATCTCAATGTGGTTTTGATTTGCATTTCCCGGATGCTGAGTGATGTTGAGCATTTTTTCATATGTCTGTTGGCCATTTGTATATCTTCCTTAGAGAAATGCCTACTTAGCTCTTTTGCCCATTTTTTAATTGGGTTGCTTGTTTTCTTCTTGTACAGTTGTTTGAGTTCCTTATATATTCTGGATATTAATCCTTTGTCAGATATATATTTTGCAAATATTTTCTCCCACTCTGTTGGTTGTCTTTTAACTCTTTTAATTGTTTCTTTTGCTGTGCAGAAGCTTTTAAATTTGATATAATCCCATTTGTTTATTTTTTCTTTGGTTGCCCGTGCTTTGGGGGTCGTATTCATGAAGTCTGTGCCCAGTCCTATTTCCTGAAGTTTTTCTCCTATGTTTTCTTTAAGAAGTTTTATTGTTTCAGGGTGTATACTTAAATCCTTAATCCATTTTGAGTTGATTTTAGTATATGGCGAGAGGTATGGATCTAGTTTCATTCTCCTGCATATGGATATCCAGTTATCCCAGCACCATTTGCTGAAGAGGCAGTCCCTTCGCCACTGAATAGGCTTGGTGCCTTTGTCAAAGATCAGCTGACAGTAAGTGTGTGGGTTAATTTCTGGATTCTCTATTCTATTCCATTGGTCAGTGTGTCTGTTTTTATGCCAGTACCATACTGTTTTGGTTATTATAGCTTTGTAGTATAGCTTAAAGTCAGGTAGTGTTATGCCTCCAGCTTTATTTTTTTTGCTCAGCATTGCTTTGGCTATGCGTGGTCTTTTATTGTTCCATATAAATGTCTGGATAGTTCTTTCCATTTCTGAGAAAAATGTCTTTGGAATTTTGATGGGGATTGCATTGAATTTGTATATCACTTTGGGTAGTATGGACATTTTCACTATGTTGATTCTTCCAATCCAAGAGCATGGGATATCTTTCCATCTTCTTGTATCCTCTCTAATTTCTCTCAGCAGTGGTTTGTAGTTCTCATTATAGAGATTTTTCACATCCTTGGTTAACTCAATTCCTAAGTATTTTATTTTTTTGGTGGCTATTGTAAATGGGCAGGCTTTCCTGATTTCTCTTTCTGCATGTTCACTATTGGAGAAAAGAAATGCTACTGATTTTTGTGTGTTGATTTTGTATCCTGCTACTGTGCTGAAATCATTTATCAATTCCAGCAGTTTTTTTGTAGAGGTTTTAGGCTGTTCGATATATAGGATCATGTCATCTGCAAACAGGAACAGTTTGACTTCATCTTTTCCAATCTGAATGCCCTTTATTTCCTTCTCTTCTCTGATTGCTCTGGCTAGCACTTCCAACACTATGTTGAATAGGAGTGGTGAGCATCCGGAACATTAAGGACTGACTACTTTCCCTTCATCTGCGTCCCCTTGCCCCTCAATACACAATTTAAGAGGACCCTCTGGATCTTTGCTTCCCTTTAGAAGCACTGCCATCAGTGACAACCTCAAATCATTCTGGGGCAGGTGACCGCTGGGGAGACACCAGTTCCCCTCCATCTAATGATGATTCCTGTTAGTTTTGATCTTGGAGAGTAATTTTTCAGCCCGGTCCCCAGATTCTCTCAAGGTGCCCTAGTGCTGGCCTACAGGCTCTTAAGAATCCTGAGGTCCAAACGTTGGTCTACTGAGAGACACAGGTCTGAAAGAGGCCCAGGTACTGGTTGAAGGTCACTCAGCTGTTAACAGTGGAGCCGGCCCAGCTGGGACTCCAGGGCTATAGACTCCAAGCCCAGTAGTTTCCCCATCAAAGAGCATGCAGACCCTCGGGTCCTGCTCTGACTGTGCTAATGTCAGCAGTAGGTGACCCAGGGGACACAAAGGCCCTGTCTGTGTATCCAAACCAGAGAGGTCGCTATCAGCCACTTACTCCAGCGACTTTAACAGTGATTAGTATTCAAGGAGAAAAACTTCGTTGTTAATGACTTTTAAGTGGTCAACAGATTTTTCTTCTAAACCGTCCTTGGGCACTGAGCCTAAACAAGGCAAAGACGTGCCATTAAAAAAGGCTTGTCTTTATGAGGCTTTGCAGCAGAAGGTGGCAGTTTGGGCGACCCCCATGGTTGCTGGGACTCACAGAGCATCCGCACGACACGGAGGCGGGATGGGGAAGATGCGCCCAGGCCTTGCCTGGCGCCCCTCGCCGCCCTGCTTTGGCGCATCACCGGGAGGGCTGGCGGGCAGGGCGGGGCTCTTTCCTTCCTGGCACCTGGGCCCCTGCTCCAGGCGGCTGCGGCTGGCCGGCTGGCCGAGCCCCGGGTAGGGCTTTTATTGTGAAAGGAGCTCCCCCCTCTTGCGCTTTCGGGGGAATGGGGAGGCTGGGCCGGGACGTGCGGCACGGACTTTGCAAACTCTGCAAACGTCCTCAGCGTATCACCGAGGCTCCCGGCCTCGGCAGAGCTCCCGCAGAACCTCGGATCCTCGCAGACCGCACGGATCCCGCGCGCGTTCCCCACTCGCGGAGCATCCCGGCACGCGCCGCACGCCGGGGAGCTGTCGTGGGTCCGCTCCGCTGCCGGGAAGGTGCGGGACCTTCAGTCCGGGAAACCCAGCCGAGCGTAGCCCGCATCCTGGGAAGCCCTGCGAGCCGCGGCCCCGGGGGCAGCGGGATGAGTCTGCGATCCGGCTGAGCGCGCCGAGTAGCCGGGCCGGCCGCCACGGGGACATGGTAGGAATCACAGGCGGGGACGCGCGGGCGGCGGGTGGGGTGGGCACCCGGACAGGTGGCCACCGGCAGCGCGCACCGGCTCTGGGCGCGCGGAGTCGGCGCGGCCTCCCGGGGCCGGTGTCGTTCCCGGAGTCGGGGGCTTTCATTTTTGCACCAGAGCTGGGGGCCATCAGTTTTGTCGCCTCCCTTGGCGGGGAGGACCGTAACGGCGGGGGTGAGGAATGGTGGGCGGGAAGGAGGTTCATTATGGATCCTCACACCGGGGCTGAACCATGACCCATGCGCAGCGCTGCGTGAACTTCATCCAATCCGCGGGGCACCCAAGGCAGCCTCTGATGGGTGAGACGCCTTTGAAGTTATCTTTTTCCTCTAAAAAGTACATGTGAATTTTCTACTATCCTCTATAGATTAGCCGTGTGTTAATATGAAACAATAATGTCTTAAGTTTATTGCCACTGAGTTTCACTGAGGTTCCAATGCCTGGCTCTCAGTGCCCCACCTTCCACTACCTCCTGGGCAGGAGGACCATAGGGCAGGTGTGAGAGCGCTAGTTGGTCTGGGATGTCACTGATGAAGCTGGGGGCCTGTGGACGTGGCCCCTCCGTTGATATTCCTCACAGGCACCAACAAGCAGAAAAGTTAAACCCTTTGAGAATGTGGCCCAGGCTGCTTAGCTGAAGCACTCGTGTAACCCCAGGAAAGGGGCTTCCTTCAGGACTGGCTGTTGATTAGCTTTGCTTCCAGGTAGAAAATCCTTGCAGCCCCCACCAGGATCCTGCAGTTCACTGGGCTCCCGTCTGCTTCTGTGCCCTCTCCGCCTCTCCCATCCCCTCCCCACTCCAAGCTCACAGAGGGCAGATTGGAGCCCACCAGAGTTGCTTCTCCAGGGATTTCACTGTGGGCCTAGAGTTTAGAAGGACACCTAGAGACTCCCGTGTAGGATGTAGGGTCTCTGTGAGAACAGCTCCGTGTGCAAGGTGTCGTGGCAGGTATTGGGACAAGAGGTGGAGGGCTGGTCAACAGCAACTGGAGGTTCAGGGAAGAATACCTGAGAGTATAGGGGTGGATGTGTGTCTCACTTTCCTCCTCATAGGTTTTTTGTTTGTTTTTTGTTTTCTCTCAAAGCTGCTAAAGAGAAAGAAATAATGGGATCTTAAGCTTGAAAAAAGGGAGTGATTAGAGGTGCAGGATGTGATACTGACAAGTGTGGAGATTTTTTTACTGTGCATTCCCTGTTTAGGGGCAAGAATGTAGCTGGAAGGATGGGGGCCACGCTCATCCACTCTGAGGGGCATTAGCCATGTGCTGAAGTCTCCTGGTCTCAAAGGCGTCTATGGCAGAGCTTCTCTGGCCCCCTGCGCTGAGGCAGAGTGCACAGAGGGGAGATGGTACCTGCCTTCAGCTCAAGCAGCCTAAGGGAGCATCGATGTGTTTGCTCCACTGCCAATGTAAGCTTCCCTTACACTGTGAGCCAGCACAGCCTCTCAACTTCACATCCCCATTCTGAGTTCTAGGATTGTGTTAGAAAGAGGACTTAACTCAGCATTTCACTGTGTTCCGGTTCACTTGCCAGAGAGAGTACCCAATGCAGTGAGATGGCCTTGGAAATCCAAAAGGTCTCCTTTGCTTTGCCCTCTGAATGAAGGGTCCTGTGGTCCAGAGGCAGCCTGGCATTGGATGAAAACAGCATGGAAGGAGACAGGGGCTGGGAATCCTTTGGGGGCTTCGGTTTCCTCCTCTGTAAAGTGAGACATTGGAGCATATGTCCTTCGAGGTGCCATTTTGTTCCAAAAATGGGTGATGTGTGAATAATTCTGACGTTGGACCCCAGTGATGAGCTCTCCTTAGCATGGACAACTAAAAGAGTGGTTCTCAGCCCCGGCTCTGGCTGCTCCCTAGACCAAATCCAGGTGGGACCCAGAACAAAGGATTCTTTTCAGGCTCTTCATATGATCCCAGTGTGCAGCCAGGGCTGAGAACCACAGGGATCAAAGACTGGGGCTCAAAGCTGCACTTCCCAACCTACATCTATAGAACTATCATTCCTTGAGATAGTTCTGAAACAGGTCTGGGGAAATGTACATGCTATATGCCTCTCTTGCAGGGTCCTCCAAAGAGAAACCTCTTTTAATTCATTAACCTGAGGTATGAATTTGCTTAACTCGTTAGAATATATTGTCCTTTAGCCAGTAATTCCTTAATACCGACTGATCCAAGGTACGCAAGATGGAAAACTCTGTTAGAAACATAAAACTAAAAGTCTGGAATCCTCACGTGTATTTTTGAAAAGTGCACGTTGAGCTGCAGGACCTGTGGGGGCATTTTGGATCATCCTGAAGGGGTTGTGGGTCTCTGCCAAGGATCGGTGTGTATATTTCAAAAGCTATGACTGGGATACGTCACTTTCTTTCCTTGCAAAAATGGCAGGAGGCTTGATGTGTACCAAGGTCTCTGAGCTTGGATGGAATATATTGATAGAAGAAGTTAAAACTATTACTGACAACTTAAAAAAAAGTTTTCCTCTTGATTCTTGGGGAAAAAAAAAGAATATACACCCACACCCACCCACACACACACACACACCCACACACACACACACACACTTCTACAGGTATCATATTATCCTTTTGGCATATTTCCTATTCTCTGTGAGTATTATTTTAAAGAGTTGAAATTTTACCAAACATGTAGTTTTGCAACCTGATTTGTTTTACTTCATTTATATCAAAGCATGTTTCCATGTCTACATCTCCAGAAAAGTCTTCATAACCATACTTTTAATGCTCAGTACCATGATTTTGATAATCATCTTCCTCTTTGTGGACATTTAGATCGTTTGCAGTTTAGGGATGTTTTCAGTGGTATGTGACCAGCTTCTGATTATCTCTGGAAATGGGGATCTGAGTGCCTAACTAAGTGGAAATCAGACAAACTCACAAGAACAAATTGCTCCAGCCTCTTTCTCTATCAAAGATTTCACTGTAACCACCCTCCAGGGTGCAGAGTGTGTTGTGGGAGGAGTTTCCTCTTGCCTGTCTTTGCTCTGTGCTGTGGGCATGTTATCTGGCAGGCAGTGGTGGGGCTAAGTGGTCCCAGGAGAGCCCACACATTGATCTGTCCTTCTGGGGAGGTCAAGACTTAGTGGGGAAGGAACTGAGGCCAGAGAAAGCATGTGACCACCTCAGGGTTACTAGGAGCTGGGCTAGGGCCCAGGTCTCCTAGTTCTTCCCCTCCACTTCCCATGCAAGTCCCCTCACACACACCACAGCCTCTTCACATATTTGAGAGATTTGTGTTGCTTGGAGTGGCAGAGAAAAGGCACAGAGCTTGAAATCAGAATGGGTTTGTGGCAGGCTAGGTCACTGTGTGGCTCTGGGTAGGCACTCCATTGCTCGGAACCTCAGCCCCTCATCTGTAAAATGGGTTGTTAGGAGCAAATGGAATCGTGGAGGTGAAAACACTTGGTGCTCCCAAAGGTGAGATAAGAGTGGGGGTTTTACTGAAGACCCACAAAAATAGGTTTTCTTTTTGTCAGGACCTAAAACAAATGGTAAGGAAGTTTTACAGATGCCTTTCATTCAATATCAGTTGATGAAAGGGGATGCTTCTGGAACTCTTCTTTAAGTATGGATTAGGTAGAGACAGATTTTATGCTAAATAGTTTTCTTGTTCCTTTGAGTCTCTCTTCACACCAGGCAGGAAAACCCAGCCCGTGGGAGATGTTTGTCCTGCCTGTGTCTCCTGGGCCTCCTTGCTGAACTTGGCCGACTGGATGAGAGTGCAGCTCCCAAACAGGCGCCGGCCCCTGAGGCCTAATGCTGGGGTGTTCCAGGGAGTCCCCCTGCCCTGAGTGAGTCCCGGAAATTCTCAGGCTCAACTGAAGAAGAGGTTAAACTGGTTTTGGAGTCAGAACTTGGAAAATATCCAGACCTTGGATCCTGCAGGGAATTTGACAGCTTTTCTCTCCTGTGGGCACCGCTCTTACCTGCAGCTCCTACTGCATAAACTCCAGGCTCTGTGCAGGGCTGGGCAGGGAGCAAAGGGTCTTAAACAACCCACTGGCCCCAACCAGACCAAGCAGGAGTTTGTCCAAAAAATGGTGGCACTGGGCGTCAGGGGGAACAGGCCTCACAAAGAAACTAGTTCCTTAGTTGTTTCAGGGGCCAGTGAGAGGAACATGCTTCACTTGGGCCTCAGAGGTGCTGACACACCCTTCTGAATAGGCCTGGGTGGCCCAGCCCCCACTCCCCACCCAAGGTACCAACATAGACACAGAGCGCATCAGTTTTCTTTGAGGCATAGGTACTGTGAGTGACCTTGGGCTGTCTGTGCTTGGATCATCTCGTGATGTGACTGTCAAAGTGTTTCCATCTGGGGAGTTTGGGGTGCAAGTCCTGTATTGTCTGGATGGGCCTGCACAGGCCTGTGTGTGAAGGGCCACCAGGCCTGAGAGACAGGGTGGGAGCAGTGGTTTGTGGGTAAGCCCCAGGCTGCCCTTTTCTGTGTGGTATCCACTCCACCCCCACCCCCACACTCTTGGTAGGGGACTGGTGTCTGGCCCTATTCCCCAAGGCCCAGCCTGGTGGCTCCAGAACTGCTCACTGAGTGGAAGATGGGAGGTGCTTTATGATAACAGCTGGTAAATCTGGGGTAAAAGGGGTAAGAGTGGAAGGGAAGGAGGAGGGAGGTGTGGAGCTGAGGAAACAGTAGGGGCCCCATTCTGGTCTCCCGGCCTTCACTGGTTCTGAAGGAACATGTGTCTCCTTGGGCAGGGGCTGTGTCTTCGGAATTCTGGGGTGGCATATCAAGAAAGCTACAAAAGAGGAATTCACAATCTATGTGTAAATGTGTGTTAATGTTCCCCCACCTTCCTGCCACCTTGTCATTCATTCATTCATTCATTCATTCATTCATTCATTCATTCATTCATTCATTCATAAAATACCTGCTGTAAGCCAGACATTGTGCTAGGGTGGAAAATACAAAATAAAAAACACATCCACTGCCCTGGGGAGTGTGCAGTCTAGCACAGCTGCCCGTGTGTGCCTGTGTGGGTGTGTATGTGGCAGCGGCAGGTGGTGGGATCAGGAGAGAAGGAAGCACAAGGAAAGTTCCAGTGCTGTGAGCTCTGATGAGGATACAGAGAAAGGATGGATGCAGCCTGAGGACTGAGAGGGGCATGGGGAGACTTTAGCACAGGGAGTATTTGAGGATGACCTGGACTTTGTCAAGTGAAGAAAGGAGAAGCCACTATATGTCAATTAGAATAGTTAAAAAGCAAAACAAAACACCCTGAGAATATCAAGTGCTGGCCAGGATGTGGAGCAACTGTAACTCTCATACTTTAAAGGAAGGAACGTAGTGCTACAGCCACACTAGAAAACAGTTCGTCGGTTTCTTATAAAGTTAAACATACACTTACCATATAAACCAGCAGTCCCATTCCTATGTATTTACACAAGAGGAATGAAAACACACAAAAACTTTGATGGACGAATCTCAAAGATATTATGCTGAGTGGAAAAAATCCATCTTAAAGGTTACATACTGTGTGATTCCATTTATATGACATTCTAGAAAGGGCAAAACTATAGGGTTAGAGAACAGATCAATGATTGCAGGGGTTAGGGGAGGGGGAGGCTGTGATTCCAAAGGGGCAGTACAAAGGAGATTTTCAGAGTGATGGAATTGTGTCCTGATTGTGGTGGTGGTCACATGAATCTATACATGGTTTTAAAACTCAGAACTGTACACAAAAAATTTTGGTTTTACTGTACGTAAATTAGAAAATAATATAACAAAAAGAGGAGGGAAAGACATTCTAGCAGAAAGCGACAAAGTCCCTGGAGGCAAAAACGAGCTGTTTAACGGTGGCTGGGAAGGACCTGGGGAAGGACACAAGAGGAAGCTTGGAGAGGTGGGGCTGGGGGCAGAGCCTCACTCTTGGGCGTTTGTGGTCTCCCCACCCAACTAGGGATTTGTGTTGTCCTGAGAGCAGAGGGGGCAATGGAAGGGCTTTTGAGGGTGAAGAGGTGGGACTGTGTTCGCATTTTAGAGAGCAGTTTTGGGGGTTGGGGGAGGGGAGACTGGAGGGAGTGGGGTGGAGCGGAGTTCCTGGTGGGCAGGGTGGAGGTATGAGCCCTGTTGCTGGCCAGAGGGAGCAGGAAGGGGATATTCAGGCAGGAGAACGTCCAGCCCTTGGTAACCTTGCATGTGGAGGCTGAGGGCAGGTCAAGAGTGACTCTGGTTCCTGTTCAGGCATCTGGGTATATGGGTCTCTATCTGCCTTCCTCCTCTGTCTTCATCTTCATTGTTATTTACCTTTTGGTGCCTATTATCAGTGAAGTGTTTGCTATTTCCTCCCTTAATCCTCTGAATTGGTTTTGTACATTATTGCCTTTATAATCATAAAGGTAGGATAGAGTAATTCCAGTTGTAGATGAATGGAGTGTTATTGATGTCACTTGAGCTGCCTTGCCTGATGTCCCTGATGCCCTCTGCCAGCCAGCGCTGCCACCTGGTCCCCTTCCTCTTTGCTTCCAGGTCCAGCTGATCATCCTTCCTAGAGGATGGGCAGGGACTGAGGCTGCCCAGTTTCTCCGCCTACCATGCTCTTGGGTTTCTGCTAAGTGGCCACGGGAAGGGGCTGTATCACATGCTGTTTACTTGTGGGCAGTTTTTGTTTGGCTTTCAATGGCGTTTGTTTGCAATGAGCAAACAGCGTCTTCCAGAACCATCTGGAGAATTCAATTCCTCCCATCTTGGCTGGGACAACAAGGTTCGTGGTTCTGTGTTTAGGAGCCAAGTCGGGTAGGGTAGAAATGCCATCAGCAGAAGGGTCAAAAACAGCAGAGGGGATAGGACTAGAAGAGAGAAAAGGAGAGACAAAAGGGAAGAGTCTGAGCCAAAGACATATGGATGAAGGGAGTGAGGCCCAGAGCCAGAGACCAGCTCTGTGGAGGGCCTTTCACCCATGGCACCCGTGCTGGAGCATGGCTGCTGAGCGCCATGTAGCTGCGGCTCTGGGGCTGCACGGAGCACACTGGTCTGAGCTGGGTTCCCTCAGTGGTGTCGCCCTTTGGCAGAGCAGTGCTGTTTTCTGCTGGCCTGCTAGTGAGGGCTGACTGGCAGGGCCTCTCTGCGCCTCACACGTCCCAGGGCCATCCCTAGTGTCAGCCCCGTGCTCCAGCTGGGAAGCATTGTCAGCAGGACAAACCTGACCTCACTCCAGCTGCTGGGCTTGCCTCTGTCCAGACGGGTTTTGCACCAGTACTGAGAGGTGACTTCTGACACACTGGGCACTAGGAAATTCTCAAGATTTTCTGGCAAGGATTTAAAAAGTTGCTTTAATACTTTTAAGTGCTTGGTGACACCTTTGATGTGGAAAGGGAAGACCCAAATATAGTCAAACCTATAACATCAGAGGGTCATAATTTCAAAAAGTGCAGGATCCAGCAGCCCTCTTCATCCTTTTCTCCAAAGGCGACAAACGAATTCCAGTCCCAGGGATAGTGTGATAACCTGTTAGCCCCAGGTGGAAGGATAGGGGGCAGGGGGGGAGGGGGAGGGCTGGGGGGAGGAGCAGTGGACACGTTTCCTGTAAAGCTTGGGAGAAGGCGAGCTCTGTGGATGGCGTGTGTACACCTCACATGTGCTTTCTGTCTCCTGGTCTGTGCAATGTCTCCCTTCTAGGCCTCCTGTTCTGTCTGTCTGGACTTCTCTTTTACGGTTCAGAATGCTATTGATCTTTCTTTTTGGTGAATGTAGAACTGAGGTAGGATTCTTAGAGACGTGTTCTTTTAAATATTGTCGCTGCTTCTCCTCCTGACCTAATTATAGGGGAGTATTTTCCCTTTGGGCCTGATAGTGTTTCGAAAATCTCTTATTTTATCTCCCTTTCTCTTTTTTAATTATAAGAGCCATACCTGCTCATTGTGGGAAATCTGGCCTGCCTTCAGGTCTCTTTGGATGAGCCTCTGAGCAGTGCTCTGGTGTTGGAGCCACAGCACAGACAGCTGCACCTGCTGGGAGGTCTGCACGGTCAGGTCCCTGTACATTCACCCTTGGAGATAGACCCCTGACCAGCTTCTCAGAGTGCCACTCTCTGGCTGCTCCTGGAACAGCAGTGGTGGCTGTCTGTGGCGAAGGGTGGAGGCACAAAGGGAACTCAGAATTCCTAAGTTTAGTTAGCAGAGCAGGCTTGTGCTTGCTGTGTGCCCAGGCACTATGTGGTCATTGAGATGAAAATAGCAAGCCCTGAGCCCCCTCAGGAGTTCCCAGGCTGGGGCAGGAGGGGGCAGGCCTACTCAATGACAGTTGTGTTGACTGTGTCCCAGGTGTGATGTTCAGTATCCTAGGTATGAAGTTCTGTGTCCCAGGTATGACATTCTGTGTCCCAGGAGTGTTGTTCAATGGGCCAGGCATGTTGTTTTGTCAGCGAGGTGTGACTCTGCCTTTTGTAAATGAGGAAACTAACTCTCAGAGGAGTCGAGTGCCTTGTCTGAGGTCTAGTGGCTGAGAAATGGACGGGTGAGCGGCTGGACCCAAACCCAAATGAGCCTCAGGCCTGTCTGGAAAGGATAGGGGGGATGGACAGGTATGAAATGGTGAGGGCAGTTCTCTCACTCCTTCCACCCCAGCCAGTTGGGAGGAGGCATGGAGAGCCCTGGAAGGATCCTGAATTTCCTAAGATATGTCTAGGTGGAAGCGGTGGGGTGGGGGCTAGGCCAGATTGCCTAGGCTGGGAAAGTTCCTGTAAGGATGTTGTCCCGGGTCTTGGGAGGCTGCTGGGGCTTCTTTTCTATCAGTCTCTTTTTCTTGCTGGGATCTCAGCTATTCACACCCTCTGCACAAGGTCGCACAGACACACACCCACTGACACACACTCACTCCACACACTCACGCATACAACCGCATACTCACACCGACACACACACACTCACCCACATGCTCATGTTCTCACACACACCCTCCCACACTTGCACACCCACAGAGCAGCTGCAGAGGTGCTGCAGCAGAGGTGTTTGATGGGTGAGAGGGCCAGAGCCAGGCTCAAGCCGTGCCCAGGTCATCGTGGGTGCTCGGGGTGATGCTGCCTGTATGCCGGGCCCCAGTGGAGGTGGAGGCTGTAGGCAGTTTGAGGGCTGGAGGCTGGGATGGCCAGTGAATGGGCCATTTGGATGTCCATCTTTGTGCAGAGAGGCGTGTGGGAAGGACACACAGGCCTCTTTCTCTGGGACAGAGTGGCTCTGTTGTCTGTCCACACAGAGGCTCAGTGTGCGCTTCCTGGGGAACCTGAACCCCAGCTCAGAGACTGGCCACCGACAGGATTGCCTCCTGGACAGCATGGTGCTCCTTCCCTGCTTCCCCACACATGTGGCCACTGTCTGCAGGTCCTGGTCTGAGTCAGCTCTTGCAGTCAGTCACCATGTTCTGACCCCCACCACCCCCACTCCTCCTGCCCAAGATCCTGTTGCAACTACAAAGGTGCTATTGTCCTTTCTCCCAGAACATTCTCCCTTGAAACTCTAGTGAAAATCTCTTCCTCTCCCTTTGGGGAGGAGGTGCAGATGGTTGAGTGGGCAGTGATAGCCTGTTTAGCCACTTGCTGGGACTCAGGAGGGACTCCTGGCTTCTTGTTCACACTCACCTATCTCCCTGACAGCTGCCCGGGTGACTGGGTTTAGACCATGATTGTCACAATACCTTACCTGGTACAGTTTTAAAGCATGAAAAGTTCAGAGGGTGAGTTACAATCAGAACTGAATTCAAACTCTGCTCACCACCTTAGCCAAGTCAGTGAACCTTTGACCTCTCAGCCTCAGTTTCCCTTGAAGATGACAGTGTCTCCTAGTTGGGTTGTATGTTTAACTATAGTGAGCATAAAACACCTTGCATAATAGACAGCACATTGTAAGTGCTCAGTTAATGGGAGCTGTGATTACATTGTCCTTAGACAATAGGCAGGGCTGGAGATGCCTCACGGCTGGGGTCTCTAGGACTGTCAGCCAGGTCCTTCAGTGCATCAAGACGGGCAGGAGTGGGGGAAGCCATGGACTCTAGCTTCTCTGCACAAGGGGTTTTGAGGTGGGGATATATGCTGTAAAGGGACTGCCTTTATATCAGCCCTGTGTATCCGTCCTAGATGGTGACCTAGAAAAACATGGAATCACAGGAAGGGGAAAGGGTTGCCTAGTTCCTAGTTCAAAGGTTCTCAACCTGGGGTCCATGCACAGACTTCAGGGGAGCCCTAAACTTGGTTGAAGAAGAGTTACATCTTTATTTTCACTAATCTCTGACTGAAATTCAGTGTTTCTTCAATAATGAATGTAGGCTCTAACCACAGTAGTGTTAGCAAGATTTGTGACTTTGTCACCAAGAGAAGTCACAGATATTTTATATCATGAAAGTGGAAGCTGATACTTTGAGATATAGTCTTTACTCATTGCTACTTTGAAAGTGCATGTTTTATTAGGTGCTTGATATATCTTGTTATTTAATGTGTTAATAAAGAAGCACATGTATCATTATATTATAAATTTATTTTGTAGAATATTTTGATAACCATGTGCCAATGTGATTGATGACCTTTGTAACCCTATGTCTTTCATGTTATACATAAAAAAAAAAAAAAAAAAAAACCGAAGTATCCTGAGAAGGATCTATAGCTTTACCAGTTGGCCAGAAGGGTCTTTGGTACTAAAAAGATTCAGAACCTCTGCCTCTGTGTAGATGTTCATCCTTGTGATCTGATTTGGGGGAATGCCAAAAGCCTGTTTGCCTAAAAATGTCTTTCCCCTGCCTCCACTCCAGGGCCACTAAAAAATAATCTTCAACAAACCTCTAGTGAATGCTAGGCACTGTGCTGGATGCTGGGAGGTAATTTCCCCTAAATAGTGATAACACCATATGTTGTATATGCAACATATTGTATTATATTGTTCTAGTATAGTATAGTATCATCAGGCCCATTTTTGAGATCAATAAATAGAGGCTCAGTGACTCTGAGTAATGGTCAAGTCATGTAGTTCATAAATATGAAGGACTTCAAGGTGGGTCCTGCAGCCCCATATATGATACTCTTTTCACTCAACACCCAAATTCTCACAGTTGGACTCAGTCCTTTCATTGTGATATCTAGTCTTTGGAAATTTTCTGTTAAAAGTAAATGTCCTTGGAAATTAGTTTGTTGCATAGAGCATTGCCCCAAGGGTCTGGGTCCTGGGAACATCTTGTGAAGATAGAAAAGAGGGAAGGGCAAGGCTGGAGTGGGAGGGGCTAGGTGTGGATTTGGGGAGAGGTCTGGGGAAAGGACAGCCCCAGCGGAGGCATGAGGGCAGGACACATGGGGGTGGGTGTTGGAGCCAGGTGTGGGGGGATCAGGAAAGCCAATGGTGGGAGGAAGCGCTGACAGGGAAGGGGGGGTCCAAAGTCCAACTTGACCTTCCTGTGCATTTTGCTTGGGGAGCCTCCAGAATTTGTGTGGGGTTGGGCCCCAGTCATCTAAGCAGCATCTCCATCAGGGGGCTGAAGGAAGCTCCCATTTCTGGAAGCCTCTGGTGCAGTTTTCCACTTGGAACTGGGCAAGGGGACATGACGTAGACAAGCAGAGCATTTTCTTTGTATCATGGACAGAGACCTGTTCCTCCTCTCTGACTCTCAGGAGGTTCGCAAGATATTGCTGGGTACTTCCCGTTGTCTCTTATCTTTGGCTGTAACTTTCTCTTAATTAGGTGGTGAATTCTTGGAAGGCAGCAGCCCCAATGCACATTGTTTCCCCCCACAGTGCCCAGCACAGGGTGGATGCAGAGGATGTGCACAAGTGCTTTGATTAGTTGGTATCTTCCTGTGTCTTATATTTAAATCTCTCAAGTGGTCCAGCAGAGCTTCTGAGATGATGGAAATGTTCTGTCCTGTGCCACCCAATGTAGTAGCCACTACTCACAGGTGGCTATTGAGCACTTGTAATGTGGCCAGTGTAACCAGGAATTGAAATTTAAAATTTTAATTAATTCAAATCTAAATAGTCACATGAAGTTAGTGAATCTCATATTGGACAGTGCAGTCCTAGACCAAGAAAGAGAAATTCAAGTGCTGCTGGAGCCCAGGCTGCTGGTGTAAGTGAATGAAGTGGGCTGGGTGTAATGAAAACAAATCCATTTATGTCTTGGTTTCTCAAGTTTAATTGAACGGTGGTCAGAGAAATGTAAATTTTCTATAA
Organism: Cynocephalus volans; assembly: GCF_027409185.1. NCBI lineage: Eukaryota > Metazoa > Chordata > Mammalia > Dermoptera > Cynocephalidae > Cynocephalus > Cynocephalus volans. The sequence continues at coordinate 53,985,005 of NC_084470.1, forward strand.
GAAAAAAAGTAAAGCAAATGTGGTGCCAAAGACAACTGTTCTTTCTCCTTGGTATTGGGAGACAGTAGGGAATGATAAGGCCTGTGGTGAACTGCAGGGAGCATGTCATTGAGAGAGGGAGACACATTCTACTCCAGCCATGTGGGGACATGGGCCAAAAATGTGGCTAGAACTTCCCCTTTTTCAAAGGAATTTGGAAATGTGAATTTTTATGTGAAATATCCTGGATTTTAAACATCAGCTCAAATTTATTTAAATTGCTTCAGGCCAAACAAAACACATCTGCAGGCCAGATATGGCCCGTGGATCCCAGTTTACAAACTCTCCTTTAGGTCTGTCTAATCCCGTAGAAGTCCATACTACCTGCTGGAGACTGGGTGGATTTAAGACAAAGTGAGGTGGATGCTATCCTGAAGTATTCCTAATTGGCTCAGCCTCCCCTGTTGTCACAAGTTTAGTCAGAAGAGAGGAGAAGCGCATCTGGAAGACACAGACCTGTCCCCTTTCCCTCTTCACTATGGCTCTGTCTTGGCCTCTGAGCAACCAGAGAGTAGAAATCTCTGGAAGGTTGGAAAGGAACAACCCAGAGAGAAAGTTGCAATTTTTTCAGCAGCAATCCTCACCCACTCTATACCCCAGTTCCATTTCCAGGCCTGAGAGCAAAATGTGTGGCTGTTAATACGAAGGCAGCCAGAGAAAATTCCCAACAAATGACAGGGCCTCCAGAATTCCATCTGGCCTTTGGTGTCCCCACACTGGGGTTCTTGTGAGCAGGGACAAAATGCTAACTCAGCCATGGTTGTAGAGAGGGCTCCTGGGGCCAGCATGGCTGAAAACCCCAATGTGTGATCAGCGTAGAGACTGGAGCAGAGCAGCCAGCAAACAAGGAGGGGAGATAGGAACGCCTCGTCTCACTCCTGCCTATCTCGGGAGCAGGCAAAGAATTAACACTCCCACCTGCAGAGCACTTGTTCTCAACACACGTCCCAGGATCCCTGCCATGAAGGTAATCCCATGGGCATTGCTAGAAAATCACGGTCATGGTGATAGTAACAATACTAATGACAGCTAACATCAATTGAACTTAACTGTGTCAGGCTATGTTTTGAATGTTTTACCTACAACAGCTAATGTAACTCTCGTGGTACTTAGTAGAGTGATTTTATTTTTGTGAGTGACAAGTCACATTCTTTTCCCACCAGAATATTACCACCATAAGGGGAGGGGCATTTGTTGTGTTCATAATGTATCTCTTCTGCCTGGAGCAGTGCTTCACTCAGGAAATATCTGTTTAATGCATTAATGAATGGACCACCCTATGAGGTAGGTGCTGTTATGATCCCCATTGTACAGATGAGGAAATTGAGGCCAAAGTCTCCTAGCAAGGACACAGTGGAGGTGGGATCAATACCCAGGCACCCTGGCTCTGAGCCCGTGTGTTATTAACAGCTACACTAGGCTGGTGATGACAGGAGGCCCTAGTGACCTTCCTACCTGCATTCTGGGCTAGGGATGAAACTTGTCAAACAGCTGGGGGGCTGGACAAAGGTCACGGTGAGCAGATTTGTCCTAGGGTCTGGTCCTGTGGTCAGGGACTGAGTGGGGCCCCTGGGGCCATTTGGATGTGGGATGCTCAGTTCCTGGCTCAGCCTGTGCCCTGTGAGCCTCAGGCCATCTACCTTGAACCTGAGGACTTGTGGCCTCCCTGAGGAATGTGCACAAACTCCGAGAGGCCATTTGTCTTTCTGATGACAAGTTGGTCACTCTGTCCCTGGAGCAGAGAGCTGGCAGCTGCATGTACTAAGGGCCATGTGCAGAGTGGCACATTCCATGCTTCCTTCATAGGCTGAGCAGTAAATCAGAGCTGAGGTTGGAACTTGGGCTGGGATAATGTCCCCTCTGTATCGGAGCTGAGAGGCCCTGTGATGGACAGCCTCACTAGCCAGGGTTCCTCAGCTGGGGCAGATGAAAAATTTTTCCTTGCTGCCCACCTCTACCCTCTGCAACCCATACCTCCCTTTCAGAGAGTCATGGGAAAGTAGTTTTTTGTGTGATGTGTCTGGGCATTGGTGAGGGGGTCTGGGTGAGTTGCTAGGTGTGAGGGTGAGAAGGCCCTCAGCAAGTCTTGCTGATCTCACCTCTGGCCTCTGCTCCCTGCTCTGGGGGGGGCGTCTCCTTTTTTGGCCTGATTTTTCTGTTTTTCAAGTGGAAGATATTATGTGTGCAAGCTGCTATTTTTGAGAGGCAGGGCTGGGAGGTAGAAGTGGGGGAGGAAAAAGAGAGAGAGAGAGAAGAGAGAGAGAGAGAGAAGAGAGAGAGAGAAGAGAGAGAGGAGAGAGAGAGAGACAGAGAGAGAGAGAGAGAGAGAGAGAGAGAGGATAGATAGATAGATAGATAGATAGATAGATAGATAGATAGATAGATAGATAGATAGATAGATAGATAGATAGATACCTGGGATCCACAGAGCTGGGGAGAATCTCCAAACTTGAAAACAACACATTCTTTTCCAAAAATGTACCTCGCAAGGGCCTCTCATCCATGGGCTGCTCTGACCTTCACTGGTGCAGACCCTCCTCTCCCCAGCTGTACCTCGCATGATGGCTGCACAGGGAGCAGTACTCCCCTCTTCCTCCTCCTCGTAGCTGACATTTATTGAGCTTCTATTATGAGTCTAGAACAATTGTATTTAATAGTTAGCTCATTTAATTAGTATAATTTCCCTGTGAGATTGTGTCTTGGGTTGGCTTCCACAAGGAGACCTTGAGACAAGGATTCCAGTGCAAGTAGTTTCTTTGGAAGATGTCACTAGAAGACAGCAGTAGGGAGAGAGGAAGTGAGACAGGGAAGGCAGCCGATGTAGGGTGCGTGAATGAGCAGGTTACTGCTGTGGGAAACTAGGGCTCAGTCCTTCTGGGGACTTCTGGGAGACAGTGCAGAACATGCCCCACATGGGAGTTGTCTTGCTTCAGCGGGGAAGATGGTCTTCATCCACCATCTCCTTCCGTGGTAGGTTGAGGACTGCTTCTGGGGTGTTAACGTCCCAGCAGGCATACTACTGCTGACCACTTCTGAAGTTCTTTAGAACTCCAGAACTTTCCTGGACCTCACCTTGCTGTTCACCTGTATGGGAGGATACCAGTTGTGAACACGAATCCTGTAGAAGGAGCAGCCAGAAGAACTCAAAATGTAAGGCATCTCTGCCTAAGAGTTGGTTGAATGAAGGGCCAGCTTTCGTGGAAAATTCTGGGGACCTCATACCCCAGAACTAGGAAAGGCTGAAGGAGAAGCAGGGGCAGGGCCGGCAAAAGAGGCGTGTCAGGGCCGGGCCTCCTGGTGGAGGTCATTACTGTGCATATGTCTCGGGGTGGACCTGCAGCTCAGCTCCTTAACCCAGCTGGCCCTTTGTTGTAGTTCATTCTTAGTGGGAGAATATTAATCGCGGTAGCTACCATCTTTTAAACAGTTACTATGTTCCTGTGACTCTTATAGAGTTTTACGTAGACAAATTCGTTAAACACTTGCACCAAATAGAGGAGGTAGGTACTATTATTTCTACCACTTTAGAAATGAGTGAACTAGGACACCATTCTAGATGTCCTCCCTAGCAAGGGTGTGAGGGCTGGTCTCTGCTTTGTGCCTTCTGGTGTGACAGGCATGGCCCTGTGTGGGTGGCCCTCCTCCTGGTGTCTCTTCCTCCCCACTGCTCATTCCTCATGACCTTTGTGCTAACCTTGGGTTTGCTGGCTTGAAGTCACCCGATATTACCTCTCTGGTCACTGGTGCTGATTTGGTCTTTGTGGTTATTGGCGATGACCAGAGCTGGGTGTGGGAACTCTCCAGTCAGTGTCAGCTTTCTTAGCATGCACGAGGGGAGAAAAGCCTCTTTGTTTCTTTACTGGGCCCTGACAGAAACTATGCCATTTCATCCATTGGCTTTCAGACTTTTTTTTTTAACCAATATGCACAGAAATACATTTTATATTGTGATCCAATGTGTGTGCGAATGTGTGTGTGTGTGTGGTGTGTGCATGTATGCATGTGTGTGCGGATAACTGAACTAAAAGTCTCATGAAATGGTACCTGCATTGACTGGCTTGTTCTCCTCTCTTCTTCTTTTCTTCCTTTTTCTTCCCTTAAAAAAAAATTCAGACAGTAACCCAGACACTGCTAATTGGTTCCCATCCACAGTGTGATTGATCTCTGCTCTATTTTAATAGAGCCTTCTCCCTTCTTGAACTCGGTTCAGGTGCTGGGAATGCAGCCAGTGTGGAAGGCAGTGTGCGCACCATTGCATTTTCAAATCATCATGCCTCCCTGCCAACGTATACCTTATGTCTGAACAAAGCAGGTGCACACGGGTGCTCCTCCTGCACATGCAAGCACTCTCCACGTCCAGCACACCCCGAGGGGAAGGTGCTCAGGAGCCTTTGTCCTGGGCCCGGCTGTCAGCCCCAAGTCTGTCTCCTTACTGTTCCCCTCGAGGCAGGGTTGGGGGAGGGTTGTTTACTGGGACTTCAGTGGCTGCCACCCCCACTGCCTACCCTGACATAGACACTCAGATTCCTGGGGTGGACGTGCCAGACATGGCCTTCTTGGAACCCTCACTGTGCAAGGACTCCTGCAGCAGGAGGTTATGTGGCCATCTCTGCAGCAGCCAGGGTAGGGGTTGTGTTAGTTTCCTATGACTGCTTTAACAAATCAACACAAGTTTAGTGGCTTAGAACAACACAAATTTGTTCTGTTATGGTTCTGGTCCAAAATCAGTTTCACAGGGCTGAAGTCAAGGTGTCAGAAGGGCTGTTTCCTTCTGGAGGCTCTAGGGATTGAATCCTTTTCTTTGCCTTTTCCACCTTCTAGGTGCTGCCTATATTCCTGGCTTGTGCCCCTTCCATCTTCAGAGGCCATCATTCCAATTGCTGCTTCTGTCACCACATTGCTTTCTCCTCTGCTGCTATCATACATATCTCCTTCCACCTCCCTCTTAATATGGACACTTGTGACATTTAAAGCCCACCCAGGTAATTTTATCCAGGATAGTTTCAAGATCTGAAAAGTCCCTTTTTCCACAGAAAGTAACATTCACAGCTCCTGGGGGTAAAGACCTGGATACCTTTGGGAGGCATGATTCAGTTTAGCACAAGGGTCCTCCAGTCTCTGCATTGAGGACCATGAGTTACTCGTCCCTCATCAGCTGTGAGTCAGGCAAGAGCTGTGTGCGTCTAGGGGTTGAGGGAGACCAATGTGACTTTTCAAATGCTTTCCCACTCCTATCTACCAAAACAGGGAAAATCAATAGTTATTAGGTATTTAACAGATAATTACTGTGCTCTACCACTTTCATAGTTAGGCTTTCACTCTTCAGTCAAGTTCCTCTTTGAGTTTGTGGAAAGACAGGAAGCCATAGAATCTCAGAAGTGCAAGGAACTTAGAGGTTGTATAGCCAGGGGGGACTCAATCTGGTGGCCCCTGGGCCAGATCAACCAGATTCTCTAAGTTTGGCCCTTGATGCTAATGAGAGAGATGAAGGAATATGGGAAATCTCTCAAGACAGCAGCCATGCCTACAAGCCCATGCATTTCCATGTAATTGTTTCACGTGTCAGCAGGTGAATATTCCCTTGTTCTAACTCTGCTTATCTTTGTAACGTCCCCCTGTAACACTCCCAGGCAGATGGATAAGACGAAACTCAGGTTCTCAGGAAGGCAAGCAGGAAAAGCACATTAATACTTTGTAAATACTGTCATGTGCCACATAACGTTGTTCTGGTCAATGGCAGACCTCATATATGATGGTGGTTCTATAAGATTATAATGCAACTGGAGGTGTGTGGTACACTATACCATCTAGGTTTATATAAGTACACTATGATGTTTGCACAGCGATGAAATTGCCTGATGACACACTTCTCAGAACATCCCTCCATTGTTAAGCAACACATGACTGTACTGTCATTTTTCCATTAGTTGCTTTAGAGTGCTGCTCCCATGGTAATAACTTTAGTAGTCATTAAACAGGTGACTAAGCTTATGGACAATTTAGTTGTAGTTGTATTTGGGGGCAGGATGGGGCATGGAAGACAGCAAAGACAAATTTCCCCTACTTGCTAGTTTTGGCTTTGAATGCCTAGCCCTGGATCCATTTGCTTTACTAAATTTTATATTTTTTTGAAGACAAAAAATTTTGTTCTTTTGGGACCCTCTTGGCACTGTCACAGACTGGTGGAGATGCCTGGGTACCTGTCACAGAAGGAAAGGGGGAGTTGAGCCCCCATTTTCCTTCCTAGGAGGAGAGCTCTCTCCTCAGCTTCCCTTCCCCCACTCCCCTGTCCACCAAATACACCATTCCAGATGCCCCAGTGTTGGGAACACCTAATGCCAGATCTTCACTTTGGCAGAACTCTGTCCAACCAGTGCCCTAGTGTTGTGGGACTAGTCCAGAAAGCCTGCACTGGGTCATGGGCTATAAGAAATTCCACTTCATGACACAGAGGGTGGAGTGAAACCCTTCTAGCTCCTGCTTTTCTTGGTGGAACTTGGTGATACATAGTCCAGGAAAGGGAACGTTCCTTTCTAATACTGGACATAACTTAGTCCTAACAGCATGTGGTCACATCCAGCCTGAAATGGACTTGGCCTGCCCTAGCAAGCCAGTACAGAGAAAAAGGAGCCAGATGTTATGACATAGTGGTCTGTGCTCAGAGGCTCGTGTAGCCTCCAGCAAGTACGTGGATGAGAATGCAATGCTCGCTTATTGATTTGCGAACACAATACCACGGACAAGGAGCTGAAATGTTGACTGACTAACCCTTTCAAAAGAGGAGAACTGAAATTTAAGGTGAGGGGCCATAGCTACTGACTTCCAGGAGCACTTGGTCTTTCCAGGAGCCTCAGTGAGAAATTAGAGGAGGTGGGGAAGGTAAAGGTGAAGGTGGGGACAGGTGGGCCTCTGTGGGCATAATGAAAGGGCGGTCAAGCTTGCACTGAATAAAGAATTTCTGAGGTTAGGGAGGCTCAGTTGGATCTCTGGCTCACCACTTCCTCTTACCCTGCAGGCTCCCGGGATTTGGCCTGCTGACTCTCTCTCCTCAGCCACCTCTCGCACCCGCAGTTGTGTCTCCTTGGGGCTTCCTGGGCATGTGAGGCAGGTCCCTGACCACCCCCACATCTTCTGCCGGAACACATGCCCTCCCTTCCCTTTTGGATGCTTTTTATTTCTAGAAACTACATAACCTAGAAAGCTTGCTGATTGGAAATTTGGTGTTAATTATCACTAGTCTCCTTTCCAATGTGAATGGAGCTAGGTAGGTCTGCATTTGAACATTCTTCCCAGAATCTCTTGTTAGATGGTCCAGCTTGTTTCTCAAGACTGATAATCTCACGGTCTGAGTGCACTCCAAGAATTTTCCAACTCTGTGGCTTTATTTCGTTGAGACAAAAAACTCAGCATCTGATGATGTATCAATCTCTTTCTTAAGGGATTTTCAAGGGTAATTTTGATCTGGACTTAATTTTTGCCTAATTTGTTATATTCTTATCTGACTCTCCCATAAATTGGGACTTTGCTGTATTACAATTTTTATGCTTGCCTTTTATGTTTGTGTTTATGGTTGTGTTGATTCAACGGATCTGCTGCTGTTTATCCTTTAATACAGCATTTCTCAAACATGCCGTGAGCTCTGGGGTCTCCAAGGATCTTCGCCTTGGTTTACAGCTGTGCTGTTCAATATAGTAGCCAACAGCCACATACTGAAATGTAGCTAGTCTGAACTGAGATGTGCTGTAGGTGTGAAATGCACAATAGATTTCAAAGACATTACAAAAAATGTAAAATATCTAATTAATAGTTTTTATATTGATAACACGTTGAAATAATAATATTTTGGATATATCAGGTTAAATAAAATATTTTATTAAAACCAATTTTACCTTTCTTTTCCTTTTTTTCCCCCTGATGTTTTTCCTTTTTAAAAAAGCGGCTACTAGAAAATTTAACCTTTCAAATGTGCTTCGCATTATATTTCTACTGGACAGCTCTGAGTTAGAGAAATGCGGACTCATAGCAGAGTCTCGTTCTTCAATTCTCTTGTTCTTGAAAGTCAAGCTCAGCAATTTCCACATTCCTTGTTTCCCAGCACTGTTCTCTGATTTTCATCTCTGAATGTTTGAGGACTGCAGGTGATCATTAGAGCCTGATTTTCTTATTCAAATGTACCAGGACTTGATTTGATTAGTTTGTTTCTGAGAAAAGTCTCTAAGCTACTGACTTCAATCTTGGTGATTCTCCTGATTTACACAGGAAAATTTCTACTTTATTTGGTCCCATAACCTCTTCAGATTATCTCTAGCACACTGTGGGTAAAAATGCACTTAAAAAAATGGACGTTAAACACAATCAACTCAAGTCTCCCCCTGCCAGTCACCTTGTGTGTGAAGAAGGCAGATTGCTTCTAGACCAAAGGTCTCCAAAGTGGGGCTTACTCACCTCAGTGGGTACGCTAGACGATCCACTGCAGTGCAGTATGAAAATATTAGAACCTGTGTTTACATTTATTTTACCTAATTCTTTTATGATATTTTATTTCTTGTTCATGTTTTTCATATACTTATCACAAGTCAACTTCCTCTTAATAGACTCAAACACATATCACATGTCAATTTCACCTTCTTAGGAAACCCCCTCTCCCAGGGGCTTTTGACCTGCTCCCTCTGGAGCTGGTTGCTCTCTTGGTCTGTGGCACAGCTCTTGCCTTAGGATGTCCTTTCGCCAACGTTCCGAGTCTCTTTGCCTCACTTTTGTGTTGGATCGCCGTATACTGCATCCCACATCTTCCTTTTCTCATTTGCCCTTTGGTTTTAGTGGCATAATTTATCCAATAGATTATTAAAAATAATGCAGGAGGATTAAACTATTTTGAAACAGCGTATGCCTGAAACTGCCTTTATTTTACTATACACTTGATCGATAGTTTGGCTAAGTATAGAATTCTAAGGTAGAAACCATTTTCTGTTGGATTTTGAAGGCTTTTTGCTCCGTTGTGCTCTTGCCACCAGTATTTCAGGAAAGAAGTTCAAAGCCATTCTGATTTCTGGTTACTTTGTATAAAACTTGTTTTGTTTTATTTCCCTTTCTCTCTGGAAACTTGTAGGATATTTTCACCAGCGTTCTGGAATTTCTCAATGATGTACCTTGGTTTGTCTTAACCTGGCTTCCTAATAACAGAGCCTGAGGTGGAAGGCTTATCTGCTATTATTTTGTTAGGGAGTACAATCTCAGGGAACACCCAAAGAGAAGCAGGGAAGCAGGGGAGACGATCTGGGGATGCATTATCAAGCTGGCTGCTGCTGAGTGCAATTGATTGTGTGATCCTATGGCCCTATCCAAGAAGCTGCATACATTGAATTCAGGACCACATGGATTTACCCACTGGCTTCAGTCTCAAATAATCAAAGGTTTGTTTCACTTAATATAAATTTCCCTGTGCTTTTGGCTTGTGCACCCCTCAGTATCACACAACACAGGGGAGCAGGCGAGAGGTACAGCACTGTCAAGTGGTGAGGCTTTATCAGGATGTGCCTCTAGATGACCCCAAGCAGTCACTGCCATGCAAGCTTTGGCTTTTCACGGCTGGAACAACAAACTGTTTTCATGACTGTGGAAATGTCTTCCCTACTGGGAGGACATTCTGTTGCTAGGGCTGATCCTATCAAAATGTAAGTGGGTGTGTATGGGGGAGGTTGCAAATAACTGAATCAATACAGTTAGGGTCTCTTTTTTAGCCATTGTGTTGGATACTTGGGGGGCCCTTTCAATATTTCAATGTTCTGGATGTAAATGTTCTCTTAAAACTCCTGTTTATAGCATTGTCCCCCTGCTCTCAGTTGTGCCTGGTGTCTCCCAGTATAGAGACCCTCTGGCTTCCTCTCTCCATAGAACAACCCCCAGTCTTTTTGCTGGGTGGTGGAGGGGTAGTTGCCTGGCTTCAGAATATGGAACAAGGGATTTGGGTGTCTAGCTTCTTCTTAAGTAGACTTTCATTCCATCCTCTTGTTTTTGATTCTCCTTCACTGCCCCCTCCAGAGGCACCTGGTAGCACCAGACCTTGACCTTCTGGGGGCTGCTGTGGTGTACACCACACTGAGTCTTGACCTTCTGCCTTCTAGTTAGGATTCCGCTCTCACGGCTCTGCTTAGGCCAGTGCCGCTCAGCCCCCTGCTTTCCAGCTTCCTGAGTTTTGCTTAGGGTCACCTCCTTTCCTGTTCTTTGTCCTTATGGGTTTGTCCCTTAAAATTAAGAACACTTTGCTGTCACTTTCATCAGGTGTCATGAAGATAGGGAATAGTGTGTGCTTAATCCACCTATTTTAGCTGAGCACCAGCATTGCTTTTCCAAATCAAATTGTGTGGCTCCAAGCCTGTCTTCACCTAGGTGACCCAGCAGCAGTCAGACAGCCTGGCTCAATTTGCTTCTAGAAGCCTTGGTTGGTTTTTGAAAGCAAAGGCCTTTTTATCCTCTCCTGTGGCAGGAAGAGGCAGCTTCCAGATCTCCAGGTTTGCTTGCTTGCTTGGAGAAGGGAGGCAGGGAGGGAAACAATTCTTATTCTTGGAGGCTTCTGTAATAGCAGGGACAGAACTCCAGGTAATAAATGGATGGAACTGGCCAGACCTGGGTTTGAATCCTGACTCTGCCACTTAGTTATGAGGTTGTGAGAAAGTGACATAAGCTGTCTGTGCCTCAGTTTCCTCAGCTGCGCAATGTGAGTGATGGCGTCTTCTTTACAGGGAAGTTATGGGGAGTAGAGGAGCTGATGTGAGTCAAATTCCTGGCACAAGGCCTGGCATAAGAGATGCGCAATAATACTGGCTACAGTTGGTGCCCTGGACTCCTCTGAGGGAGGAATTCCATGCCTCCAAGAAGGTGCCATCTGCATCCCCAGATGTGTCTGCCCACTTCCTCCCTAGTCCTCTTAAGCCAGAGGCCACCTGGCTGGCAGGAGCTCTGTGCCCCATGGTTGTCAGGAAATGCCCCACGAGCCTCTCCACTGCAGGCTCCCTTTGTTTATTCAGCCTGTAGACTGCCCGTCTGATAAACTCACTGAAGGAAAAGGTCAAGATTTAATTCTTCTATCTCAGATTCCAAGTGTAGCTTTGTTTTAACCTTCCTGAGGTCCAATCTTCCAGGCATTTCATGTCTGAGCCCCGCTTTCCTGCTGACCGGCATCTCCCCAGGAGTACTGCAACCCTCTCAAGGGCTCCATAGGTGTTTACACATGTGCAGAAGTCTGCTGCACTGGGCTGCAGAGAGAGGAGCCACAGGTTGCTCTTTTGGTCCCTTGAGCAAGTGGTGTCTCCTGGGAGGTGCCTTGGAATCAGTCCCTGAGATGTCTTGATGCCCTTTCCTCTCAACGATGGTTTAACGGTTCTCAGAGTGATGTGACCCTGTTACCAGCCCATTCACAGATGGAGAGAGTGAGGCACAGGATAGTCACTTAAAGGAGGTGCTGGAGCCACAGAGTACCACAGGGATTTAACATTCGTGTGATTTAATGATAGTACTAAGTAATAACTATAAAAATATATGCAAGACCCTGTTCTTACCACTTTATACATATGTTAAAACTCACTAAATCCTCACAGCAACTCTTTGAGGTAGGAACCATCACCATACCTGTTTTCCAGATGGGGAAACGGATGTTAAGTGACACGCTCGTTAGCGGCAGAGCTGGGATTTGGACCTAGATAGCCCAGCTCCTATGTGTCCTTCAGCACATCCTTCCAGATACTGCCTTTCCAAAGTAGGTGTCTGTGAGTATTTTCCTGTGTCTCAGCTGGTGCCAGGTTCCCATCTCATGGAATGAAGAGACAGATGCAGGTTTCTCAGGTATCCTAAAGCCTTCTGCCAGCACTGCTTCCCCCATGTCAGCTGGGAGCACTGGAAATGCTTCTGGGTGAGCCCTGGAGGGCGTGAGCTAATCCTTTCCCGTGTTCCCCCAGGTCCCCAGGCCCAGAACTGGCTCCTGTGTGCTGGGAAAGGATTGGTCTCTGAGGGCTGCTCTTCTATTTAGTTGGCGTGTCACCTTGTGCAAATGACTAGGTCTCCGAGCCTCGAATTCCTCACCCATCAAACGGGCATGACGAGAATTCTTTCCTACCTGCCAGGGCTGTTCTGAGAATATCTGCAGGCAGCACCCTTCTAGCCATAACAGTGAGAAAACTTTAAACAAATATGCGATGTTATTGGATGTTGGTGGGGTCCTCGCGTAGCAGCACCGGCTCTGCCCCCAGCTTTCCGTGCTCTGCCATCCCCACCCCTCAAGGCTGGGAAGGAGAATGCCCAAACATAGGCAAGGCCAGCCTTGTGGGAGGATTTGGGGTGAGCAGAACTGGCATGGGGAAAGGATTGTATCCTTCATGTTTCTACTACGAGACAATGTGTTGCTTGAAGGCAGGGGCCAAGCCTTCTTCACACTGGTGTCCCTTTTTCCTGGTCCAGTGCTTGGCTCAGGGGGGTGGTCAGAATGAAAGGATGGGGCCAAGCCCGTGGCGCACTTGGTAGAGTGCTGCGCTGGCAGCGCGGCGACACTCCCGCCGCGGGTTCGGATCCTATATAGGACTGACCAGTGCACTCACTGGCTGAGTGCCGGTCACGAAAAAACGACAAAAAAAAAAAGAATGAAAGGATGAAGTTGTGGTATGGCAGAATTTGTCTGGGGGGTGACCTCAGCCCTACACTGTCCCTTTGGAGGAAGCTGCCTGCCTTCTGCCCCGGGGTGTCCTGGATTTCCACTGATGCGCTGAGGGTCTCAGAAGTGCCTGACGTGCCATGCCTTTCCCAGTGTCCTCCACTGCCCTAGATCTCATCTGGAGATAGCAGGTTATCAGAATGCTGCACTGAAGCTGCCTCTCAAATATGCCCAGATTTGGGTGCGTCAAATAGTGGCATTTTTTTCACTGATATTCTTCTCTTCATAAAGTAGGACAAGAGACATAATAAAGCTATTTTCATTTTGAATGAAAAACATGTCGCCTGAAAACACTTTTACTTTTCCTCAATTAATTTGCCCCCATGCAAAAAGGTTGCCACGCACCTCTGATGTCTTTCAAGCTCATTTTGCAGATGAACTGACCACTTCCAAAGAGATAAGCCTCTTTTGAGAGAAGGACCCACCTCCTAGCACTCGGTGCCGGGCAGGAGCTGGGGGCTTTGGGTGGCGGTCCCTTCCAGGGTAGCACAGCAATTACTCAGCTGGCCCTGGAGCCAGATTGCCTGGTCCATGCCCTGGTGCTGCCCTCGCTAGCTGTGTGAGCCTGGGGCCTCTCCGATTCTCTGTGCCTTGTTTTCCTCACCTGTAGAATGGGGAAAATAACACTAGTACCTACCTCATAAGACTGGCATGAGGATTAAATGAGTTAATATAAGTCAAGTTCTTCAAAGAGTCCCAGGCTCATAGTGAATGCTGAATAAGTGTAAGTTATTATTCCTTTGGTTTTCTTTCTTTTTTTCTGAAAATTGGCTGGACAAGAGATGATAGGGGCAAAAGTTCTTTCTTGTCTTGAAGTTGCTGATGTGGAAGGAAAATCACAACCCTCCAATGGGGCTGAGCAAGAGAGCCTGGCTGGGTGGTGGCTTTGGAGACAGGCAGCCTGGGATTCTGCCCACAGTGGGATAAACAGCTCCAGCCTCCCAGGACCCAGCAGATCTGATAGGGAGGGAGAGGGACACAGTGTGCCTGGAGGCTCTAATGGACTGTGACTGCCACCTTTGCCCCCAGAGGATGGCTGTGCCAATCCAGCTCCCCTGCCAGACCCTAACTCTGGGAAGCTGAGGGAAGCAGTTTAACCAGGTCTAGCTTGCGGAGTTACTCACAGGACTGTGACATGTGGTTTTAATCCCGCCCTCTGAATATCTGCTCATGTACTCCCTCTCACCCCAGCCATACTTTTGTTATGACATTTCTTTAACTGAACTTTAAAAAATGGAACAGAAACTCCAAATTCCAAAATCTCTGCCAGTCTCACTCAGAGTCTGGGTAGCGATGAATCAATGATCAGTCAGCCGGGACTGTTTAGAAGGGGGCAAAGATCAGGGGGACAGAACCTAAGGGGTCGTCACACCTTCACTGGTGACTCTGGAGCCAGAGCCAAACTCAATTCTTTTTTTTTTTTTTTTTTTTTTTGGTGGCTGGCTGGTTTGGGGATCTGAACCCGTGACCTTTGTATTACAAGGCTGCACTCCAACCAACTGAGCTAACTGGCCAGCGCCAAGCTCTATTTTTATTAAACACACACATGCATGCACGCGTGCACACACACATGTGCACACACACATGCTCACTCCATCACATGGCTTCCCTCTGCCCCTTCTGCCACCTAGAAAACTCCTAAGAAACACTTTACAAGTGCTTTATGGTCTTTTCGGTTTTGGTGGGGAGAGGAACGTGAACTCTCTCTGTCTTCTCTTCATCTTCCCTGCCCAGCATGTAATCTCTTCTTCCATGGCGTTTGGTGGAGGACCAGGTTTTTATTATCTTTTTTTTGATGTCTGGCTGTTGAGGAAAGATGAGTTTGCCGCTGTCCCTGCCACCTGCTCCCTGTGCAGCCAGCCGATGGGAATCATATTTGTGAAGCACGGGGCTGTCAGGTTTGGAGCAGGCAGGTGTAGAGGCAGTCTGGGGAATGGAGACTAGTGCCAAAATTTGAGACACATTCCTGACTGGATTTTCCAAAGTAGAAGAGCATTCCTTTCCCTGTGACCCTTCTGCTGGCTATTATGGTACAAGGTATAATCTAAGCCTTTCTTCCAAGTGTCCCTGTTTCTAAACTGTCTCTATGCGAAGGCAACCAGCTTGCGTTGAAATTTTTCAAAAAAGTCCTTCTCAAAAGACCTCTCTGGTTTCCATTCGACAGAAGCCTCCCTCCATGCCACCTGCCTGTTTTAGGGGGGGAAACTGACTCAGGGGATATATCCGCAACCAGGTTATGCTGTCATCCTCATCGCAGCCTGAGCCCCGTTTGTAGAGACAGCACCACACACTTATTAGTCATGGGAGGGCTGCTCTGCTTTAGTACGAAAGTGCCTTACTGTTGCCCGTCCAAGTACACACACGGAGCCCAACAGACACTGCTGAAAGATCTGTACTGGTTGTGCTTTGCTATGATAATGCTGCATGAGAGACATCCTCACAACCTCGATGGCTTCAACAACATATACCTATATCTTGGTTGCAGGGCTGGGGGTAGGCTGGGCCCAGCGGACATGGCCGGGTCGGCTCCAGCCTGGGGGTTGGGTTCAGGTCTGTTCTAGGTGCCTCATCTGGGGCACGCTTCTCTTATGTGAGGACAGGTTTGCACGGAGGCAAGCCAAACCACACAAGCACGTTAAAGCCTCCAATAGGACGTGGCATGTGTTATATCTGCTCACTTCCCATTGGCAAAAGCAAGTCCATGGCCAAGGCTGAAGAGAGCAGACAGGGATGTATGCTCCATCTGCAGCTGAACCATGGTGAGGTGGGGAGGAGGGGAGAATTGTAGACAAATGATGCCATCGACGACACTGCCCAACTCCATGTCTGAGAGCTGTCTTCACCCTCATGGAGGCAGTGGCAGGGAGTCTGGTGGTGGCTCCTGCCCCTGCCCAGCACAGCCCCCGGCTTCTCAGTGGGCCGGGCTCTTTGGATCACTGCCATCCTGGCCTCCCTTCCCACAGCTGTGAGGGGGCCCAAACCCCACTCTTGTCAGAATCTCAGTCTTCTCCTTTTAGTCCCTCCATCTCCTACCCTTTATCTCCTCACTTTCCCACATGCTTTTAAGTCAAGTGATTCCTTCCTGTTCCGTCCTGGTTATCTTTGGATGGAGCCTCTGCACAACAGTGAGGCCTTTCTCACCGCCAGGGTGGCCTCCTCCTGGCTTACCCTTGTGATTTTATGATGAAAGGGCTTCCCCTCCTGCCTCTACCTTGAGTTGTGATCCCAAATATCCCCATATTTTACTCTGACTTTACAATGTGCCAAAACCCAGAAAAAGGAGTCGGTATTTCTTAGACCCTAGAAAGATAGAGGGTGTCCAGAAAGTAGGGGGAGAAAAACCCTGATCCCCCATGTAAATGTACCCGAGTGTGGAGTGGGCCCTTCACATGCTTTGACACATTTATCTCCCACACCACCCCTTGGAGGGGGACATTATCCCATTCTCCCCATCTTATAACTGAGGAAACTGCAGAACGATGGTGTGACTCGCCCACTGTAACGCAGCGTGAACGGGCAGGAGCACGGCCAGACTCAGCGCTGTCTTTCCCAAAGCCTGCGCCGTCTGCTTTTCTGGCTACTCCTTTTTTTCATTCCTCCTCCTGTGCAGCAGTGGGGGGATGTGGCTGCTGGGCCAGTGGGCATCTTCTCTGAGGAATTAAAGGGAGTCTTGGGGAAGGGGTGGGAGGTGGGGATCTGAGCAGGAAGGAGAGATGGAGCAGCTGTAGAAGCAGACAGTGCAGGTCATGCCACTTCTCGTCCCCTCCTGCCGTGACCAGTGCAGGGCAGGCAAGACAGTGTGTGTATTTTGGAGGGAGAGGCTCGGGGGGAGGGGGCGGGGCAGCCTTAGCTGGCAAGTGAGCAGTGACGGGGTCAGTTTGGGTCCCACCAGCAAACTTTCTAGTATTTTATGCATCATCCCCCTCTTTTTTTTTTTTTTCCCTCTAATATGCTCTTTATTATTCAGCTGAATATTTCTCTTCAGAGGATACTTTTTCAGTTTGATCAAAGCTGCTTTTCTTTTCCCAAAGCTTTCCTTGGGTGGCCCTGCCTGGGACATCTGCTCATGGCCGTTTTGAACCTTTCTCTCTGCACAGCTGCCAACTTTCCCCAGGTTTTCTGAAGCCAAGGAAGACTGAGAGAAGGACCAAAACAGCCTGTCTTCTTGAAGCATTTTTAAAAGATGATGAATTTTTTCCTAGTGGTGTCCAATACTTTGAGAATACAGATTATGAATTCAGCTTGAAAACACATTTTTCATTTTAGATGAAAAAAAATGAAAACAAATTTGTTCATGGCCATTTCCCATTTAGTGTTTATTTAAAATGTTGATATTCTTGCCAGCTCTATGGCCCTGGGCAAACGTTAGCACTCTGGACCTCTCTGTTTCTTCAGCTATAAAATAGGAATTCTATAATTACAGTTATAGAGTTCCCATCTCACTGGGTTATTGGGAGGATTAAAGGAGACAGTAACTGCTATACGGTGAAACGTGAAGGGCAGTGAGGAGTGAGGCCAGCAACATCCTCTGTTGGTGTCTCCTCTGGAGAAATCCTCAGATTGTTTCCCAGAGACACATGTCTGGAAGTTCAGCGAAGCATCGTTTATTATCATAAAAAATTGGAAACTATCTAAATAGTTTTCTGTTGAGGAACGGGCAAAGGAGTTATGACACACCCCAACTGTGAAATTACGCAGCAGTTAAGAAGAGTGGAGCAACTCTATATGGACAGATATGGAAAAAGCTTCAGGGCATATTGTTACATCAACCAAAGCAAGTTGTGGAATAGTCATAACCTTTATGTAAAAAGAATTACCATGTGTACTAGGCTCCCAAATAATATCCACATCCTAATCCCTGAAACCTGTGCATGTTACCTAATTTGAAACAAAGAATATTTGCAGATCTGAATAAGAATCTTGACATGGGGTGCCTATCCCAGGCTATCCAGGTGGGCCCTAAGTGCCCTCACATGTGCCCTTATAAGAGGAAGGCAGAGGGGGATTTGAGACAGACAGAAGAGGAGACCATGGAGGCAGGGATTGGAGTGATGTGACTCCACCAGAAGCTGGAAGAGGCAAGGAACGGATTCTCTCCTGAGCTGAAGGAAGCACAGCTCTGCTGACACCTTGATTTTGACTCAGTGAAACTGATGTGGAACTTCTGGCCTCCAGAGCTGTGAGAAACTAGAGAGACTGTTGTTTCTGGCTTGGGTATCTGGGTTAGCCAGATTGGAAACAGAAGGAGGGGCTTGTTTGGGAGTGAGATGGAGTAAATTATAAAGTGAGAACTTCATAGTTCTCAAGGAGAGGGGAGTGAAATGGCGAGTAAATTATAAAGTGGAGAACTTATAGGCGACCTGGTGGTCCCTTCCCCTCTCCCTGACTCCTAGAACTCTGTGATAGGTGGGCCACCTTACTTCCTGCTCCAGGACTCTTTTCAAAGGGCTTCAAGAGTGGTCTCACCTGGAGGCTGCACTCAATTCACACAAAGCTGGTGAGTCAATCTCACGGAAATGTGCAGAGGAAGCAAAATTCTTGGAATTCCCAGAGCTGTTTGGGTGCTGGGCCTCCTGAGCACAGAAGTTGGAATAAGCTGGTTGCTCTGTGGGTTGGTCTAGTTACTGCATTATGTAAGGGCGCACTCCTTTCTTCTTAAAAATGTGCCACCGAGGACTACTGGTATGAATATGGCTGCATAAACTCTGCGTTCTCCACTTGTCCTGGAAACCATCTGAAAGCAACAAAGAGAATGGAAGACAAAAATGCCAATTTCTTTTTCAGCTAAATGAGGAGGCACACACCAAAATACTTGGGAGTAGTGTAAAAAGCAGCCAGTTTCATGCAGGAGCAGTTTCTAACTTATTTCTAATAAGTTAGAAAGAGAGGAGGAGAGAGCCCAGTGTGGCAGAACTCAGAAAGCACCGATGAAATATACCTGAAGATGAGTAACACACCTTGAGGAGCAGAATCTTCATCTCTCTTTGTCTGCAAAAGAGGGCGTGGAATGGGGGAGGGGTTAGGTTAGTGGCCCAGAAGCCCCCGCTGGACTATTAAAAAAGCAGAGGAGACTGTGATACATAAAGAACCATGCTAACAAGACATATTTGCAGGAAGCAGCCTGGCAGCATAGTAGGTAAGGAGAAAAGATCATCACATCAAAAAGCCAGCTGATTTCAAATTCTACCTGGGCCCCTCTGTAGGAACCTCTTTTAATTGACTGGTCCAACTCATACAATAAAGAGTTAGCAGCCATACAGAGACACTCTAAGAAAAAAAGGAGACAAAGGAAAGCAAAGTTTATCAACAGGTGAGGGCCAGTATCATGAAAATATTACCCTGAAACAAGTGAAAATTTTGAGCAATCATTTCACTCACTATGAATTTTTAATGAAAAAATACCCTCTATGAAGGAATAACACAGAACAGAAATGCAAGAACTCTAGAAAAAATGATAAGATTGCGAGAAGTAAAATATGAGCTAGAAGGAAATAGAGAAAAAAGTAGAAATTAGCAGAAAGGGTGAATAAATGTAAGTATTAGATAAAACAAAATAAACCAAATAGAGTATAAAAATAAGTGAACAAAATGAAATGAAAATAGTTAGAAAGGATTAAAGAGAAGATGAAAGATATAGAAGGCAAAGAAAGGAGATCCAACATATACATAATTGAAGAACCTGAAGAAGAAAATAAAATTAAAATTATGGAATGCAACAAATATTTCAAATTTAGTTCAAGAAAACTCCAATGAAATAAAAGACATATATCTACCTTTTTTAGTAGGGCATACTGCATGCCAAGAAAACTTGACATGGAGCAGTCAACAGAGATATATTCTAGAAACATTACCAGACTTCAAAGAAGAAAGAATCCTTAGGATAGCCAGGCCAAAGTAAAAAAATCAGCCTAAGCTTAGATTTCTCCACCGCAACATTCAATGTTAGAGAACAGTGGAGCAGGACCCACAGCTATTCAAAGATAGAAACTGGGAGTATTTTATATCTTGTCAAACCTTCCTTCAGGTATGAATGCTCTAGAAAAACAGTTCGAACATGCAAGAACTCAGAGAACATTGTTTTCATGTGAACTTCAGTCAATCAAGAAATAATGGGAAACTAGGGCAAAAGGGACAGGAATAGGCGAAGAATATATTTAGATAAATAACTAAGAAAAATAAAGACGTGACAAATGTGGGTATGAGGGTGATGGGATAGAAAGCCCATGCTTTATCTTCTAACAGAGTAGAAATGACACAAATAAAAAATTGGGAGGTAAATGAAGGAAAAAGTAGGAGAAAGAATAAATATGCTGTTTACTTCATTAATAAGAGCAAGGAACCAAAAAATATCATTTAAAACTGGCAAATATAGTAGAAATGTAAACATTTAATTGTAGAAAGGTGGACATTAAAAAAGATAATGCTAGTGATGAAAATTGAGTGGTAGAGGCAAGGTAGTATCTGGGGGGAAGAGGAAATACACAAATTTTATTATTTCTCTTACTAGGGAATTAAAAGTTACAGTTTAAAGAGCCACACGACTAAGGGAATAAGATAATAAAGGTAATCATGAGGACCCAAATCAAAATTTCTAAATATTACAATAAATATACACCACCATGGGCTGGCCAGTTATCTCAGTTGGTTAGAGCTCTGCCTTGTCACACCAAGGTCAAGGGTTCAGATCCCCATACCAGCCAGCCACCAAAAAAGAAAAAGAAAAAAGAACTATACACCACAAGACAAAGTAAAGGGACAGAAAACAGGGTGAAAGACTTCAAAAATTATAAATACAGAAAATATGCCATAAAATATTATGACAGAACTAGTACTAAACATGTAAGGCATATTAAGTAATGTAAATGGGCTAAACCCACCCTAGTGAAAGAATACAGAACTATTTTGGTGGAAGTGTGGGGGGGGGGTGCAGAGCACACAAAGTCCTCTCCTAAACCCCTGCCCCATGGTAGACCATGAAGGAACCCCGTGAGCAAATCTGCAAACCATTTCCTCAGCTCATTTCCAGTAAGCAAGAGAGATTCCAGATGAAATCCAGGTTTGGGGAGCACAAGTTGTCTAGGGAACCACACAATTCATAAGGAAAATATGCTGCAGGCTTTGTCTCCCTACCCTGTGGCCCAGGAAGACCTGGCTAGCATGGGAGGAATCAGAAACCTGCCCTCACCTAATTTCCCTACTGCATATTCAGCTCATGGGTCCCTACGCTGGGCCTCCCCAAGCAGGGGAAATGGTTGGGTCCCCTGGGGGTGACTGGGCAGTGGCAGAAAACCTCACTCATTTCAACTCCTCTTTTCGAAGAGCTACCCGCAAGGGCCCACATGGCCTTATGGGGTGCTGGTGCTGTGGGAGCTCTTCTTGTCCAGCGTGGCTGTGCTGTGGATGCTTGGTCAAGAATAGTGGGGCAGAAGGAGGTCCAGGAGAGCCCACAGGTGGGTCAGTCCCCCTCCAACTGTTCACCAAGAGCTAGAATCACTGGGTATTGGGGGAAGTGAGGCCTTAAAAGTCATTTTGTCCAACCCAACCCCTTGTAGATGAGGAAGGCAGTCACAGACTGCAGTCCACTGACCCCTTGTCCAGTGCTCCTACCACGTCACACAGGCCAAGAGACATTGGTGCACTGGGCACAGAGGCACTAAGAGAGATGATGGTCCCAGTTCCAGAAGCAGGAGAGGCTGGAAAGGGACAAACCAGTGTGGAGGAACTAGAGGAAGGAGGCAACCGTGGGGATTTTTTTGAGGCAGCGCTGTAACTGGGATTTCCTGCTTCCTTTTGATTATCTTCTGATGTTCAATGTTCTGAGAAGAGAAAGGTGTTTGGTTCCTGCAGAAACTGCCACTGGCTCAGAAAGGGACTGAAAACACAGGCATGTGAGGGGGCTGTTCCTCCAGGCCACATGGTTGGAAGGAAGGGGAGGGCCTGATGCGGACAGAGGGAGGGAGGGAGGCTCTTTTAATTGCAGAGGGTAGGGCATTCAGAAGTGATCTTAATAAGGCCTTTTTGGCTGCATGTAGCAAGAGCACCCATCACCTACTCAAGTGTAGAGGGAGAGTGGATTTACGTGGGTCCTACAGAGTCCCACAGAGCCCAGGTAATGGCTGCAGCTGCCCCGGGCCAGACTCAGAACTGGAATCAGCAGCTTCAGGAAGACAGGCCAGGCACTCCCTCCTGTTTCCGTCTCTGGCTTGTTTGTGGGACTATTTCCTTCTCTCTCCCTGTGGAACAGCTCTCAAGAGAACATGTCTCACTGCTGAAATCTTTAGCTGGTGGCCATGGGCTCCTGCTCTCTAGTTCAAGAGCAAAACAAGTCAACCCTTGTTCCCAGGGCCAGGGTGGGGGTTGAGGATTTGTTGGCCCAGTGTGGGTCAGGGTCCAGGACAGCCCCATCAGCTTTGGTCAGGGATCAGGGTGCCTGGACAAATATGGCAGCTGGAGTGGATTGTGGGGGATAGAGGTGGCACTTTTGAGGGAAACCGGAGGGCTATTGATGCTGGACCTTACCCACAGACGTCCACCACAGAACTGATCCTGGTCAATCCCCTTTTGTCACCCACAAGGGGACTTTTCAGAAGAGCAAGCACATGCATGATGACAAAAATGGAATCTGATTTGTTTTGTTGGCCTGGTTTCCTTGATATGGGAGATCTTCTAAAATTCTGTCTACCTATGTGCCTTTTCTATGCATTCCAGCGACTTGCCTCACACTGCACATAGTATCAAATCTCTGAGAAACATCTGGCAACTTCAGTAAGTAAAGTTAATTTGAGGAGAGTTTTGGGGATGTGGACTACTTTTCAGTCATCCTATCAGTCACACGTCTGCTGGTTCTTATTGTGTCCAGTGCTATGCTGATAGGTCTATCATTAGCATAAATGTTTACAGGTGCAGAGACTCCAGAATGCAGTGGCTCAAACAGCCCCCAACAGCTCTGCTCCCATGTGACTGTGCAGGCAGCCACTCTCCTTCCTTCGTGTGGTTCCACGGTGTCCTAGAGCAGTGGCTCTCAAGCTTGAGCCAGCGTGAGAATCACCGGGAGAGTTTATGGGAACACAGGTCCTGGGCCCGTTTCTCATTTAGTAGTTCTGGGGTGGGGGCCTGAGAATGTACATTTCTGACAAGCTCCCGGGTGATATTGATGCTGCTGGTCCAGGGACCACATGTAGAAAAGTGTATTAGCCCGTTTGTGTTGCTATAACAGAAATACTTGAGACTGGGTAATTTATGGAGAACAGAGGTTTATTTGGCTTATGATTCTGGGACAGCTGCATCTGGCGTCAGCCTCAGGCTGCTTCTGCTCATGGCGGAAAGTGGCAGGTAGCTGGTGGGTACAAGCAGATCACATGGCATTGCTGGGTGAAGCCCAGCCTCTCCAGAAGCCCAGAGAGGAAGCAAGAGAGAGAGGGGGGAGGCGCCAGGGTCTTTTATACAAACAGCTCTCATGGGAACTAATAGAGTGGGATCTCACTCAGGACCCCACCCCCAGATACAGCATTAATCCATTCATGAGGGATCCACCCCCATGACTCAAACAGCTTCCAGCACTGCCACATTGGGGGTCAGATTTCCACATGAGTTTGCGGGGGACAACACATCCAAACTCTATCAAAAGTCATTGCCCCTTGGGGGCGTCCTTGATAACATGCACAGAACTCGTGCTGCCACATCCATGTGCCAACCTGCAGGAAAGGGGAAGAGAGAAAGTCCAGTATAGCCAAATTCCTTTTAAGCAAGTGGGGCAGGCAGAAGTAGTCTCTCATGCCGTAGGCAAGAGCTTAGTCACATGGCCACGTCTGGCTACACAGGATGCTGGGCAAAGTCATCTTTAACTGGGCAGCCATATGCCCTGGAAAGGGAAAGGGGGCATATGTGTGGGGCAACTAGATGTCTGCGAGAGTGGGCTTACGGATTACGTGGTGGTCGGGGCAGATGTGGAAAGAGACACATGATGCCCGGTAACCAGTATTGCAATGCCAGCTTATTCAAAGGGGAGAGTAGGGGAGAAGCTGAGGGTGTCTGTGGCCTCAGCAAGGGCGGCCCCGAAAGGCAAAGCAGCTGTGCTGTGAAGGGTGCTTTTCCTCTCTCCAAGGCAGCTCCGCCCTTGAGAGAGGAAAAGCCTTCTTGATGCCTGGGCTGCACTATCCACCCTCCCATGCCCCTAGGGTGCTCCTCCGGTCACTGGGCCCATTGTGTTGTGGGCTGAGGCTGATGTCTTTCTCAGGTCTCAAGCTTTATTTTTCTATCCCGTCTCCCAGGCATGTTGGCTCTGGAGAAGACTGCGTGGCAAGAGGCGGTCAGTGATGGCATTCTGCCTCTTGATGACCCTGTCTGCGGTGGCTGTCACCCGCTTACCCCCACAGCATCCAGCTGCTGGCCCAGACCCTGGTCCCATGGAGTCCCAGGGGGTAACTGGAACCCCTGCCCCTCATATCCAGCAGGTTCTGAGCTCCAGCCAGAGGCAGCGGGCAAGAAACCTGGGCGTCTGGAGAGGCCGGGCTTCACCCAGCAATGCTGTCTTGGTCTGTGCTGAGGAGCAAGGCCACAGAGGGCGAGTGGACAGAAGCAGGCAGTCCCTGGGAAGGGACAGCAGGCATCCAAGGAAGGTGAAGAGGGATATTACTTCGGCAGGAGATCCAGGACTCAATACCCAGCATTTTATGCTCCTGAGGGAGGATGAGATCAGAAATCCAGGAGCCAGAGCCCTGGGCCATACCTGGCATGGCAGCCCCATCCAAGAGACACAGAGGGAGATGGGCACCCTGGTTGACCCTCTCATGGGGAGCCACATAGCAGCTTTACGGGCTTGGAAAGCTACTTCTGGGCCGACCCTCCAACTCCATCCAGCAGAAGGCAGGGATCTGCCGGGAGCTGAGAAGAGAGCCTTGACTGGTGGGCAACAAGCAGTGGATCCCACCCTGGCCTCAGGGGCTCATCAGTGGCCTGGCTCTGTTGGGGAGTTGCAAGGATCCATATGGTGTGACGTTGAGACCCCTGGGCTATTGACCAGCTCGAGCACTAGTGGGCAGGTTCCCCCATGGCTCACAGAACACGATGTGCAGACCCTCCAGCTATTGGCCCAGGGGGAGGTGGTGGGCAAAGCCAGGGTCCCCGCCCATGGGCAGGTGCTGCAGGTGGGGTTCTCCACTGAGGGTGCCCTTCAGGATGTATCCCCTCCCAGGCTCAGCCAACTCTGCTCCCAGGGGCTCTGCGGCCTGATCAAGAGGCCTGGGGACCTGCCTGAGGTCCTATCCTTCCACCTGGACCGTGTGCTGGGGCTGCGCAGGAGCCTACCTGCTGTGGCCCGGCGCTTCCACAGCCCCCTGTTGCCCTACCGCTACACGGACGGTGGCGCAAGGCCTGTCATCTGGTGGGCACCTGATGTGCAGCACCTGGGTGACCCAGAGGAGGACCAGAACTCTCTGGCCTTGGGCTGGCTGCAGTACCAGGCCCTGCTGGCACACAGCTGCCACTGGCCTGGCCAGGCCCTGTGCCTGGGCATCCAACATGCTGAATGGGCACGCCTGGCGCTCTTTGACTTCCTGCTGCAGGTAGGTGGGGTCAGGTGGTGGGGTAGAGAGCTGCAGAGGCAGGGGATTCGAGGTGGGGGGGCCTGAATTGCCCACCTGAGGTTGGATGGGGACTCTCCCCTCAATCCTGATCTTTTGGCCACCGAGCACCTGCTTCTGCAACTTTTCTGCCTCTGTTTATTTATGGGGTGGTGTGCTGGAGCCAGCTCATAACAGCTTACAAGAGCTGATTGCTAAAATTTTCAGAAATTTTGTGACCTGGTTGTGAAACACAGGCGTTATTAAAAAATAAATTATATGAACAACAATAAATGATATTAGAAACAAAGATAATAAATACTGAGAAATGATTACTTTCTAATTATTTTACTACGTTTTACTATTGTCTGTGCTATATAGTGAATACTACATAATGGCGCGCTACTTCATGTCTCTTGCCAACTCCACATCCAGTTATGTTGGTAGCTTGAAATTGGTCAGAGTCCAAATATTTACACCATGGAAATCAGCAAATATTACAAATCAGGACTCCCCTCTACTCTTGGAGAGCTGGTTATTAAACATTTACCAGCACGCCACTGTTTATAACTTCATATCTTGGAATCAACAAGGATTCAAAATGATTATATAATTCAAAAAAGAAAATGAGAGATGGAGAGAGACAGAGAGAATGGGAGAGGAGGAGAGAAACAGGGATGATGTTGGTCTGGCCTGGGCACTAAAGAGTGAGAAGGAGCTCTGGCCACAGGGCCTGCTGAGGTCTCTGCCAAGCCAAGGGTTAATCCTGGAGCTGCTGGATGGAGCGGATGTGTGAGGGTCCTAAGGAAGAGGTTGGGCTGTCAGGGACAGGGACTAAGAGGGGGACCGCAGGCATCAGCTGTTTACTAACTGTCCTGTTAATAACCAGTATGGGTCTTCCTGTGCCTGTGAGCTGGATGTCAACGGTGCACACACACGCATGGAAACATGACCAGAAAGAAGTAAAGACAAAAGATGAGTGAAGCTCAGGGAGGGTGGATGTGTGTATTAAAGGTACACTGAGCCAGTCCCCATTTCTGTAGGGACCCCTACTGAAGAGAAGTCAACGCTTTCTTATACCCTACTTCTTTTCTTTCAACCCTATTGAAGGTTCACCTACAGAGGTCGGTGGACAGGCCACAGGACCAGATTCAGGGTCACGATCAGGCAGCCAGGGGCTGATATGCTGTGTTTGGCCCACATGGAGTTGGTTCCTAATGTATTTTAGAAAATTTTTAGATGATGTGTGATGCTTTGGAAATTTCCCATAAAATTCAGCTTCCTTTGAAAAACCTCATGGTTTAGTAACACTGGGGTTCATTCCCACACAGTGATAGTGAGCCTTAGCTGAGTGGCCGCTATCCCCTTTAGAGGCTGCCATAGGCCCACCTCCTTACTGGCCAACACCTACCTACTCCCCTCTCCTGCCCTGCCCCTTGAATGTTACCTGTCTGCCTGCAGTTTGACTGTTTCCAGTCACTGGACAATCTGATCTCCTGCAGCCCTCCCACTTCCTCCTGTCTATGTCACCATGGCTGTGTTGTGGAAGGAGGAGCCATGGAGACTGGTGGTCAAAAGCATGGACTTTGGCATCAGACAGACCTGGGTTTGAACGCCCACCCTGAGGCCACTTCCAGCTGTATGGCACTGAGCAGGTCATTTATCCTCTCAGCTATACTTTTTCACCTCTAAAATGGGATTGGGTGTCCCAACCTCATCCCCTTGGGCTTGACCATTTTAGTACATGGTAGCTCCTCATTGCCCACACCTGCATCTGCGGGCTTGCTTTGGGCCCTGGAGCCTGCTCTGCCCTGCACAACATGCTGGAAGTGCTGGGGAATTAACACCCTCCAGGTAGTGTGACTAACCATCCAGATTGGGAAGAAGAGGCTTCCCAGATCACAGGACTTCCAGTGCTAAAACTGGGACAGGGTAGGCAAACAAAGCAGGTTGATCATGCTACCTCTGGGAGGAGCCCTCAGCCATGACTGATGGGAGTGGCTGTGTAAATGCCCCATGCGCGTATTCTACACATCTCCCAGAGTTCCCTAACAGGATCGAAGCCCAGTTATCCACAGTGCTACTTGCTGGCCTTCCCGGTCTCATTTCCCTACTCCTTACTTGTGTTTCTTGTAGTTAGCTCAAATAAACTGCTTTCACTTGAATCCTTGTCTCAAGGTCTTTCCCTGAGGGAGCCTGGCCTATGTCAAATGATAACACTGGCCTTGCATGTTTTCTGCACGTGAGATCATTCCTGTAATGTACTTAATACAATGCCTGGAAGGTGGCACAAACTCAATAATAAATAGGCACTGTCTCTGCCCCTTTACAGGAATTAACTCATCCAGTCTCCGTGGCAACCTTGAGTGAGATATACTTACCCCTATTTTAAAGTTTAGAAATTGAGGCCCAGAGAGGTTA
Organism: Cynocephalus volans; assembly: GCF_027409185.1. Classification (NCBI taxonomy): domain Eukaryota; kingdom Metazoa; phylum Chordata; class Mammalia; order Dermoptera; family Cynocephalidae; genus Cynocephalus; species Cynocephalus volans. Next base: position 54,012,728 of record NC_084470.1, read on the forward strand.
AATTACTTGCTCAAGGTCACAGCTGGTGGACTGAAACACAGCGTGGGTAGTCTGACTCCAAAGCTCACTCTCTTACTCAAAGAGTCACGATTCAGCTGGCCATGAATGAGGGCAGGAAGATGGGTGCTTGCAAGGGTGCCTTGGGGTCTTGAGGTCTGAGGCAGGACTTCTTGCAAAGCCCCAGTCCAGCTGTTGTGCTCATAGCCGCTTTCTGCTCCACACAGAGCCCCTCTGTTCATCTCCTGGGCTTGCAGTGTGGGACTCTTCCTCGGCTGCCAAGCCCTGCTGTGGGGACCAAAGTCTCTGCAGCCAAGGCACACACAGGTTGGTTGTGTGGTCAGACACAACTTGGCTGGGGTGGTGCCACCTCTTTCCTGGTTTGCTGAACACCAGTCAAGTCAAACACCCCTGTCTGGCTGGCGCTCCTTCCTAGAAACCACTGGCAAGTCAAAGAGAGGAAGGCCTGTAGAATGTGGGTTTCCCTGCACAGGAACCCGAGGTACTTTCTGTCTGGGGGCTGGGTACAAACTTGGCATATAGCCCACTCTGGGGTAGGTACGCTTGCTCATTTGTTTGCTTTTATCTTATATAAATCTTTGTATTTTTGTGTGTGCGTATCACAACATACCATTTACCCAGACACAAAACCCATAAGCACTGCACACATACACATCTCTTATACCCCCCATAAATCATACCTGTGCTTCACAAATCCCACATACCACTTTGCATTAGTTAGTGATTGCTGAAATAATGCTGTGTAACAAAACTCCCCAAACTCAATGGCTGAAAACACCAGCTCTTTGAGCCTGGCTCTGAACTGTGGGTTGGGTTCAGGTCTGCTCCTCCTTCTTCATTCTGGGGCCCAGGCTTAAGGGGCAGCACCACCTGGGGCAAATTCTTCTCATGGGGAATGGAAGAAGCCCACGAGCTCAACCAAACTACAAAAGCACGTTTAAGGCCTCTGCTTATGTCATGTTGGCTAATATTCCATGGTCCAAGTCAGTGGCCAAGCCCAATGTCAGGAAGGGAAGGATACTGCCCAGAGTGGGAGGGGACGAGGAGTGGATATTTGTTGGACAGTAATCAAATCAATCACACACACCCCTCAGAAACATACATTGTACACTTATACACGAACCTCATATGCACACACATATGTACACCATTCACATGAACCATGCACCCACATACATGCCATTTGGTGCCCAGACACTGCTGTGGGCAACTGGGGCTCAGTGCTGCTGGGTCCTGTGGGAAGTACACAGAAGATGCCTCAGAGTTGTCCCACCCAGAGGGCAAGGAAGCTGGGATATTCACCCACTAACTCCCAGCCATCATTAGTTGAGACTGCTCCCTGGCACTTGCAGCCTGCCCCATGTGCTGGCCAACCAAGCATGCTCCTGCAGCCAGAAAGGGGCTAAGGCAGAGAACCTCAGATGCTTGTTGTAGAAAGCCATCAGTACATATGGGAACAGTGAGTGCCAAGGGGATACGGGTGGGATACCAGCAGAAGCTGTTATTCATAATGGTGATAAGTCAAAGATGAGTTTCAACAGGCCAATGTGACCAGGATAGCATTCTCAATTAATAAACTAGTTTCTCTGAGAAAGATAAAGTATTAATAGTAAGTGGGCTATCCTCTTACCTCAACTCAGGCTGTGTCACAGGAAGGAATAAGACGAAGAGAGAGCCCATTACCTCTGAATGGATCAGTAAGAAGTTACCTCTACAAGGCTGGCTGGTTGGCTGAGTTGGTTAGTGTGCTGTGTTAACTCATCAAGGTCAAGGGTTCGGATCCCCTTACCTGCCAGCTGCACCCTCCCCCCAAAGTTGCTTCTACTCTAATGGAAAAAATGTATGGGGGCAGGGGCAGAGGGAGAGGGAGATGGAGAAGGAGAAGGAGAGGGAGAGAGAGAGAGAGAAAGCGTGTGTGTTTGGGGGTAAGGAAGGGGCTCAAAAAACTCTATTCCACTTAATGCCAGGCCAACTTGCAACCAGAGTTGCATTCACTCTGGTAAAATTGCAAAGTCCTTTTCCTCTTGGGACAGCGAAGGTAGTGACCGTACAGCCAAGCTATGGTTGGGAGGAGCTGTGACCAACAATCTGCTGTAAGCCAGATCCAACCTTCAGGGAGTGTGCCTGGTCCCAAGAGGGCCTTCTCCCCACAGGCCAGTGTGGGGGACGGAAGTGCTGAGGGATTCGGCACATTTCCATTTCCCTTTTCTCATGTCAGCACTTCCTCTCAGAGGGTGAGTGGCTGGCTGGGCTGGGTGGGTGAGCTGGGGAGAATTCAGACAGACTGTGAGTTGGTAATGTTAGCTCACAGATGCCATTCTGCGACTTCTGCACATGAAGGAGCCTTCGTGTTCCTGAAAGTTGGGACCCCGGAAAGCCTCAGCTGTCACCATCCTAGTCCAGGCACCATCTTTTCTTACCTGGACTAACACAACAGCCTCCTCACTCTGCCTCTACTTATATCCCCTCCAAACCAGTTTCCTTACAGAAGCCCCAGTGGAGTGGTTGTCTTGGTTTGAAAAGAGGCAGAGCCTGAGACCAGGATTCCAGTGGGGGTAGTTTACCTGGGAGGGGATCCCAGGAAACACCTGTAAGGGAGTGGGAAGTGATACAGGAGGAAAGGAGCCCATAAAAGGTATACTACCAAGCAGGTCACTGCTGTGGGTGACTGGGGCTTAATTGCACAGGAAAATTCTGTGAAACTGTATAAAACACAAGTTCAGAGTTAGCCTACCAGGAGGTGAGGGCTCAGGGTATTTATAGCCAAACCCCCACTAGTCTTTGGTTGAGGGCTGCTCCTGGATGTGTTAATTCTCTGGCATTTGCAGGTTTGGGCTTGCCGCAGCTTTGCAGGAAGTCCCCAGGCAAAGCCATACAGCAGCTGGAAGTTAGAGGGAGAACTCTACCTCCCTGTTAAAATAAGGCAACACCTACTCAATGCCCTCAGTATCAGGCTCTTCAAGGGACCAGCTCCTCATGGACCTGCATAATCCACTTGTTCCTGCCATCACCAGCTCCATCACTTGGTACCCGGCCTTGGTCACTTTCCAAATATGCCCACCTCCTTCCAGGTGCATGGCCTCTGTCCCTACTCTGTCTTTTCCTGGAGCATTCTTGCTCTGACTTGCTTCTGACTCCCCCTCAGGCCTCAGCTGTCCTCCCCACAACCCCATTATTATTCTCTTTCATGCTGTCCTGTCTACTTTCTTTCTGATTCTCATCACGATATGTAATTATACATCTGTCCACATACTTATCATTTCTCTCTGTTTTGTTCACCACTATATCCCCAGTACCTAGCACAGAGCCAAGCCCTTTGTTTGTCCTAGATAAGCGCATGTTGAATGAATGAATGAATGAATGAATGAATGAATGAGCACGTGAACTTCCAAGGTCTTTGCATGGAATATGTTTTTCCATCCCTTCATTTTCAGTCTATGTGTGTCTTTACAGGTAAAGGGAGTTTCCTGCAGGGTGCATAAAGATGGATCTTGTTTTTTTATCCATTAAGCCAGTCTATATCTTTTAATTGGGGAATTTAGTCTGTTTACACTCAAGGTTGTTATCTATAGGTGAGGACTTGCTCCTGTCATTTTGTGGATAGTTTTGTGGTTGTTTTGTATATTGTTTCTTTCTTTTTTTCTCTTTTATTTTCTCATTGCAGTTTGGTGTTTTTCTGTAATGATAAGGTTTGATTCATTTTTCTTTCTTATTTATGTACCTGCTTTACCAGTGAATTTTATCCTTTCATGTGTTTTCTTGATGGTGGTTATATTCTTTTCACTTCCAGATGTAGGACTCCCTTGAGCATTTCTTATAAGGCTGGTCTAGTGGTGATGAATTGCCTCAGTTTTTACTTTGCAGGGTATAGTATTCTTGGCTGGCAATTTTTTTCTTTCAGCATCTTGAATATATCACCCCATTATCTCGTGGCCTGTAAGATTTCTGCTGAGAAATCTGCTGTTAGTCTAATGGAGATTCCTTTATATGTGACCTTTATATGATGCTTTTACCTTGCTGTTTTTAAAATTCTCTATTTGTCTTTGACATTTTGACTATAATGTGCCTTGGAGAGGACCTTTTGGGATTGAATCTATTTGGGAACCTTTGAGATTCCTGGATCTGTATATTTATATCTCTCCCAAGACTTGGAAAGTTTTCAGCTATGATTTCATTAAATAGGCTTTTGATGCCTTTTTTCCTTCTCTTCTCCTTTGAGAATGCTCATAATTCAAATATTTGTTCATTTAATGGTGTCCCATAGTTCCTGTAAGCTTTACATATTTAAATTCTTATTTATTTTCTGTTCTCTGATTGGGTAATTTCAAATGATCTGTCTTTGAGTTCAGAGATTCTTTCTTCTGCTTGCTCTATTTTGTTGTTGAGGCTCTCTCTTGTATTTTTTACTCCATTCATTGAATTCTTCAACTGCAGGATTTCTGTTTAGTTCTTTTTTATAATATCTATCTCTTTGTTAAATTTCTCATTCATGTCCTGTTTTCCTGATTTTGTTGAATTATCTATCTTCATTCTCTTGCATCTCATTGAGTTTTCTTTTTCTTTTTCTTTCTTTATTTAGGTAGATGATTGGTACAGTGATCCGAACCCCTGACTCTGGTGTTATAACACCACTCTATAACCAATTGAGTTAATTGGCCAGACTCATTGAGTTTTCTTAGGATCACTATTTTAAATTCCTTTTCTGGCACTACATTGATTTCCCTTCCCTTGGGATCTGTCACTGGTGCATGATTGTGTTCATTTGGTGGTGCCATATTTCCTTGCTTTTTCATATTTCTTATGTCTCTGTGCTGATGTCTGTGCATCTGGTGGAACAATTGCCGCTTCCAAGATTCACAGAGTGGCTTTCATAGACAGAGTCTTTCACCTGCAGTTGGGCCTTAGTATGCTGGTTGAAAAGGGCTTGGTGATTCTCTTTTTGTGTAGATGGAGTGGTTTAGTCTCTGGGCAGATTCTTTAGCTTTGATCAACATCACCACTAACTATAAGTGCCTCAGTGCCCTAGGCTGTAGAAATTTGTAACAGTGGTGGTGGCGGTGTAGGTTGTTAAGGTTTTCAGTGGCAAGGGATTTTGTGCTATCCTCATTTTTCCCACAATGGGGCAACTTAGTCAAGGGGATCTCTCTTGGTGTGGGTCTGACTTGACCTACAAGCAGCTGCAGTGGTGCTGGGTTCCAGCTGCAGGTGCTCAGAGCAGCTGTGGAGCAGAGATCCTGGGTTCAGTGTCTCAAGATCCTATAGTGGCATGTAGGTCTTGGGGTACACCTTCACTTTCTACAGCAGGGTTGAGTGTTGACTGTCCACAGTGCCAGGATATGTAGCTCTGAGACCCCCTGGCAGCTCAGATTCTGTGGGCTGTGTTATAGCCATGACTTTGACCCTGGGGGGCTGTGCACAGCACTGGCCTGACTCTGCAGGAGAAGGGGTGCTCTGGAAGTTTGGGCCCAGGGAGCAGAGTATGGCTGCAATTTAGGAACCAGAGCAAATGGTGCTCACTTGTCACTTGGTTCCCAGGAGGTGGGGCACCTCATAGTGGTGACTGTAGTCCCTGGAACAGTAGGACTCAGCAATATCTCAGATTCTATGTAGCCAGGTGGAACAGCAGCTAGAATCTAGAATGGTGAGGCACAGCTGTCATTTGGGCCATGAGGGGCAGGGAGCTGCAGAGCACTGACTTCATTGTCTGGGGGAAGAGGTATCTCAGCAGCTCAGTCTCTAAGGGAATAGTTCAGCTCCAGGGAAGTAGAGTACTAGAGCTGTTTGGCTTCTAGGGCAAGGTGTCTCAGCTCAGCCATTGCTCTTTGCCTCGGATATGAGGTACTATGTCAGCTCAGCCCTGGGATGCAGAGCTGCCTAGCTCAGCCAGGCAGCTTCTCAACCAAGACAGCAATTCCCAGGGGGCAATGTGCCACTTCAGCTCAGTTCCAGGGGGTGGTACACGGCTGCAACTGAGAGGGGTAGTTAAAAATTCCCCCAGAGGAAGTGTGCGGTTTTTCAGCTTCAGTTCCATCCTGAGGGGGAGGGTCACTGCTGCAGCTGGAAGGGATGTGTGGAGCACTTCCACCACTGCCTAGTCCCTCAGGGTTGGGTATAACAGCTGCTCTCAGCTCAGCTTGGGGAATTCAGTTCAGTGATAGCTTGTCTCTGGAATGAAAGGGTGTCACTCATACTGGGGTAAGACACTCCAGCAGCAGTTCCTGTTCCAAGATGGCGCAGTAGCCATGTAAGCCACAGAAGGATCCCAGTGGTGGGGATGATAGGTGTCCAAGGTAGTGATGAGGGCTGCTGGGGTTCTCTTCCTTACTTTTTCCTCACAGGGAGAAGTTCCTTCTGGTTCTCTGCTGCTCCTGGCTGGGAATGGGGTGGTGGAGGCCACGTGTTTCCTTTCATTCTTAGTGTGGCTATCCTAAGTTTCTGTGCTCACTAGTATTCCTGTTACTCCCTTAATGTGCTCCAGCACTTTCCTCCAGGGATTTCCATCCAAGTGTAGTTGCCTATTTGTTGTTGGTCTGTCTTGGTGGGAGAGATGACTGGTAGGGTCTTCTGGATCTTCACTTCCATGTTGGTTTATTCCTGGGTATTTCATCTTCCTATGGTCTTTGAAAATAGGATCTTTTCTTCCACTATATGTTATGGCTGGTAGCTCTCTGTATGAAGGCTACTATTTCTGAATATTTAATTTTGTTACTGGCCACCTGCTAACTTTTCTTGGCTTCTAAAAGTTGCTTAGTTTATCCTGTTGGGATTTCCAAGTATCACAATTTCATCTGTAATGAATGGCATTCTGTCTGCTCATTTCCTCTTCTTTCTCTCTCTTACCTCATCACATTTGCTGGTGCCTCAAGAGCAATAGTCAATATTAATGGGATGATGGACATGACTTGTTTCTTACAGACTTGGGGCAATTTATAGTGTTTCACCCTAAACACCATGCTGGCTTTCAACTGAAAATGTAATGAAGAACTGTTCTTTATGTCTGCTTTATTAAGAGTTTTCATTGTGGTGAATGGGTGTATTATTTCATTAGGTGCCTTTTGGGTATTTCTGGAGATCACAATATTTTCTCCTCTAATATTTTTGTGAAAGGTGATCTTACAGTGAGTATCCTTGCTTTCTTGGTCTGAACCTATTATGCTGCGGTGGATTCACCATTTAATGGCTCCTGGATTTTGTGCTGATGTTTAAAATTTAGAGTAATTGTAGCGCTCTTTTACCTGCCTGTAATCCTGCAGTGACTACACCAATTGTAGAGCTAGGGCTGGATCTCAGCTCACAGACCCCTCAAGCCCGTTGTCCAGACTGGGTCACAAACCCTTCACACACAGGTCTATGAGCTAGGTAACTGGAAGAAAGGTCCTTGGAGCCATAGGTGAAGCAGGAGTAGTCTTTATTTAGCACACACATGCCTGAGAGCTAGGTAGTCCAAAGAGAAACCCAAAACTCAACTGCTACTGGCAAAGTCCAAAGAAAAACTGAGCAGCTGCCAGCAAAGTAAACATGCTCTCTTTTTAGATGCGAGCTCTCTGCTGGCCGTCAGTTCAGGTCCACTACTCCACACAACTTTCTAGAACACACAGTAGCAACAAAACTAAAAAGATACATTGGTGCGCATGCACACTAACTACCCCCACTCATACACAATTTGTTTACAAAGAATGTACTGCACCACACCCAACCAGACCTGAGGCAAGGGGGCCTGAGTAAATTATTCTATTTTCCCAACAGTAATCCACAGATGTCTTTTTAGATGAGCTATAGTTCTTCTCAGTCCAGCTCCTTCAAGCCCATCAGCTCTTCTATTCACCTGCTTCCAAAGCTGGTACTGAGACTTCTGGCCTCATGCTTGTGGTAGATGAGGTAGTCCAGATGTTTCTTCCCCAAGCCTACAGGGAAGACACCCTTCATCGGTATGTAGGGAGCTTGGCAGGGTGAGCTGTTGGGGTAGTCAGTGCTAAGTAACTCCCTCTTTCCTCACACTCTGACCTCCCCAAAGCCTTACTGAATTCTTTAACAACAAGCCAGTCAGTGCAGGACCCTCCATGGAGAGAAATTTTAGGCGGGGGGTGTTGGTTCTCCTCCTGCCTCCAGCCACACTGATACTCTCTGACCCCCAGGGAGTAGCCTGCCCAGCCAAGAACCATCTTTTCCACCCTGAAGGACTCAGGACTATGGCTCCTCTCAGTCTGGGGGAGGGTCCCTGCCCTGGTGGGTGTGGGCCATCAGGGACAGCAGGTGGCTCTTCTAGAATCTACTAGACCTGGATCAGGCACTGGCTGAGGAACTCCAGTCTTGGCACAGGAGCTGGGTGGGTTTGGCTAGAGGACTTGGGCCATCCCGCACATCTGTGCTGGGCTCCTCCCAAACCTTCCTCCCCCACAGCTGGGCCTGGTGTCCCTCCTTGGCAGACTGCAGCATCTTTTTCCGCCTAGATGTCCTATTAGGGAGGTCACAGAGCCAGGCCTCCCCTGAAGCCTTCTGGTATTGGCCTCCTGGGCAGGGGAGGTAGGGTGTGGTGGGAAGGCTTTCTGTGACCATAGTCCTCATGTGAAGACCCCACTGTATCCTTCATGCTGTTAGTCATGCGCTTCATTCATTCTTTTGTTCAAAAACCTTCAACTAAGTCTCTGGTTGTGTTAAATGCATGCTGGGTGCTGGGACCAGAGTAAACCAAGTCTTCATCTTTTCTGTCCCGGAGCTCATGATCTCTAATGCCAGAGAACATGTGCCTGCCACACTGTCTCACTTAGTGGTAATGAGCCAGGCCTGGGTTCAAATCCAGGTACCACCACTTCCTAGCTACGTGAACTTAGGCACGTTACTCAGCCAAAGTGACTCAGTTTCCTCATCTTTGAAATGGGGGTAATAACAGTGTTAGTGGCTGCTGGGAAGGGTCAAACGAGTTGTGATATGTAAAGCACTGGGAATGGTACCTGGCACAGAGTAAGGGCTTTGCAGCAGCTCCACTAAAATCACACAAAAACTTCAACTCACATGATTATGTAACACTGCTAGGTTGGCTCAGAAAACCAAAACTGCAAAGGATTATCATTTTTTCTTGGTAACTCCTCATTTTTTAAAAAAGGGAAAAAAGAATCAAATCCTAAAGGAATGTGGGAATGAAAGTTAAGCTTGGTCTTGTTTGGCTGCTAGTCTGCTGCTGTTTAATCTTCATTTCTCTCTTGTGGAAGAAAATAACCAGAGAACGTGGCAAAATAATCAAACTGGCAACTCTGCTGGCCAAGTCCTTCCTGTAAAACGTTCAAATGGGTGTAGATTTTGGGAAGCCAGTGCTGCGCATATCATATGGGCCAATATTCCTTGTAGCTTCCTCTGGAAATAAATGCTGCCGCAAGTCAAAATCTTCTGCACAGAATGGCCTGGAGACGGGACCAGGGAGGGTTTGGTGGGAACAAAGTGGTTTGGCTGGCTATGCACCGGGCGTGAAGTGAAATCCAGAGCAGTTATTTAATTCTGGTCTTGCTAGAACTGCCCTGGAATTTACTCTGCCAGCCAAAGAAAACTCATCAGGTGAGTTTCTGCCTCACAGATATGCCCACTCTCCAAACACTAGGCCTGCACATAGAAGAGAGTGACTAGACCATCATAAACATTACTTTACATCAGATTCTGGTTCTCAGGTCTGTGCCACTGGGTGAACTGTGGTGAGGCCAGCGCTTTCTGGGAGGGAACCTCTGGCTTGTCTCTCCTAGGGCCAGAGACAACTGAGAACTCTCCATAATAGCCTCACCCTGCATATATATCATCATCCTCTGCTTCTCAGCACAGTCAATAGGGGTATCACCACCCCATTTAGTTGATGAGAAAACTGAGGCATCGGAAGGTTAATAACTTCCTCAGGTCACATGGCTAGGGCATAGTGGAACCAGAATTCATTCCCAGGTTCATCTGAACTCCAAACCAGCGGTCACAAGCCAAACCACAGCCCACAGTGGAGCCAAATTCATCCCTCGCCTGTTCTGGTATGGCTCATGAGCCAAAAATGGTTTTAGCACTTTTAAATGGTTGAAAAAAATTGAAAGAAAAATAATATTTTTTGACATCTAAAAATTGTATGAAATTCAAATTTTAGTATACATAAGCAGTTTTATTGAAACATAGCCATGCCCATTTGTTGACAATTACCTGTAATACAAACTACAGTGGCAGAATTGAGCAGTAATGACAGAGACCGTATGGCCTCCAAAGCCTAAAATATTTATTCTCTGGTTCTTTATAGAAAAGCTTGCTGCCCTCCGAACTAAACTGCTGTGTTGGAAACCTGTGGAGGGGTGCTTGCTAAGGATGGTGTGTATACAAAGGCATGGAGTGAGATCCCCTTGCTAAGTTCAAGGACAATACAGAGAAATACGGGTGGTGTAATATTAGGTTTAGTGGATTTTAAATGAACTGGAGGGCTGGGAGGTCTCTGGAGGCATGCTTTAGGGTTCTGTCATCAGCCCTGTCCTGGCCAACATTTTTATTAGTAGTATGAATGAGGACATCTGGGCTGTAGGGGACCCAGCTGGTTGCCCAGCGTTGCTGCCTCACAGAGCCCTGATTTGATTCACCTTCTACCTATTTGTATTAGTCTATTTCTGTTGCTTATAACAGAACAGCTGAAACTGGGTGATTTATAAAAAAATAAAATTTATTGCTTATAGTTTCAGAGGCAGGGAAGTCCGAAGTCCAGGGAACACATCTGGTGACGGCCTTCTTGGGCGTGGTGACTCTCCACAGAGATGCAGGGTATCATATGGTGAATGGATGAGCAAGACAGAGCTCAGCTTTTCACTGGCTCTCCTTATAAAGCCCTCAGAACTGTGCCCATGACCACCCATTAAACCACCAATGGAGTAATCCATTAACAAGGGTACAGTCTTCACAATCTAATCGCTTTTCAAAGGCCCCATCTTTCAAATACCATAATTGGATTTCCCACCCTCTTAACATTGTTACAAAGGAGATTAAGTTTCCAATGCATGAACCTTTGGAGGACACATTTAACCCATAGCACCATTCCTGGATCTAGAGGCGAGGGGTTCAGGGATCAATGCATCACCATCTTCCACTGACTGCTATTAGTCCAGGGATGAGCATGTGTCCTAATTTGGCTAAAGGGAAGGACTTCTATTCCATGGTTTGGCTCCTTCTCTCTCTCTCCCTTTCTCTCTCTCCTACTCTCCTTCTCTCTCTTGTGCTGGACACAAACAAGGAAACACATACTCATAGCAGCTACCTGCAGGCTTTCTAAGACAACACTGAGATGTTAACATTGTGGGTGGTAAAGTGCAAAGCAGAGAGCAACTCAGGTCCTTATCATGACAATACGGAACTGATAAATTCACCCAGCCTGTCCTACCTCAAGACTTCCTGCTGTAGATGATCTCAACTTTCCTTATGGTTAAAGCCATTTTGAGTCACGTTTTTCTGTTACTGGTTTTTCTGTTCTGTGGCTGAAAACACTCCCACTGATACAGTGGCTTACTGGTCTGGTTGGCACATAATCTAAAATTGTCAGGGGCAGAGGGAGCAAATGCACAGGATAGCAAAACAGTCTGAAAAGGATTCAACAGGTTGCAATGAAAGATCAGAGGGGAAAACTGAATAGTGTTAAATGCAAAGTCCTCCACTTAGGGCCTGCAAGAAAGTAGTGTAAATGCAGTTTAATGAAGACCTGGCTGAATGTCTTGATGTGTTAGTTTCGGGCATGCTCAGTAGGTGTCAGCAATGTGGAGGGATTGGCAAAAATGCTAATTCAGCCTTAGCATCTGGAATCAGGGAGGTGATGTTTCTGTGCTGCTCTAATCTGGCCCTTCATTGGAATGTTGTGTCCAGTGCTAGGTACTAAGTAATGACAGCAATGGAGACTGTGAGGGGTTTCTGTCTAAGTCTGGGTTCACAACTCAGACCCTGAGACAAGGATTTGGGTACAAGCATTTTATCTGGGAGGTGGTCCTAGTAAGTCTGGTGAGCAAATGGGGAAGTAAGACAGGGAAGAAAGAAAAGCCAGTGAAGGGCTCAGAAATGAGCAAGCTGCCACTGTGGGCCCTTGAGAGGCTGTCTAGAACACTCCTGTAGCATATCATTCCTCTGGGGAGTGATGGGCTACAATATCTGTACACCAACACCCAAGTCATTGGTTAAAGGTTGCTCCTGGGAGCATAAATTTTCTGGCACTTTCAACCTGCTGCATGGATGGGCTAGCCTGTCCAAGAGCTAGAGAGCACCCCTAGACATGGAGACTGTATGATGGGGACCTTTTGCAGGTGAGCCCCAGGTTCAAGGGTAGTGCACCAAGAACACCTGCTATAGTCTCAGAACCTAAGCATGTTTAACCTGGAAGAGAGAAAAATCAGGGGGTGCATCACTTGGAGGGAGTTTGATTCCAAGCAACAGAGACTAAACTCGTTGAATAAAGAAAATAATTTATTTTTGGTAATACATTAAGGATTTCAGAAAATGGGAGAAAAAGGGCCAGGAAGCCTGGGGAGTCAGGAGCAGAATGGCAGGTGTACAGTCAAGAGAGCTTGGGCCCCATCCTCACCCCACAAGTGGTACCTCAATTGATAATGCCATAAGACGATAGCCAGCAGGGAAGTCTGCTCCTCTTGGAGCAAACCAGACACTCTTGTGAGTGGTGTGCACCGAAGTATTTAGGGGGAAATTTCTGAAGTCTGCAACTTAATTTGAAACCCATGAAAAATAAGAAATAAGATGGCTTGGTGGATGGACATAGGGATGTATGGATGGGTAGATATGTAGTGAAGTATAGTAAAATATTAATGGTAGAATTTTGGTGATGGGTATATGGGTGTTCATCATAAAATTCTTTCAACCTGGCTGTATGTTTGAAAGTATTTATAATAGGATATTAAGGAAAAGAGGGAAAATTGGGTGTCGTTACTCAGAGTTCAGGAGGCCAAAGCAGTGAAGAGGGTCCTTTAATGGGCTCATGGCATGAACAGGCTTGTGGTTCTCTGCTAAGCTGGACCAGTCCTCTGGGCTTGTGTATTGGTTTCTGGGCTAAACTTGCCTTTTTTAGTAGTACCAGTGGATGTACTTGGTCCACTGCCCCTGGAAACGCTACCTAATGTGGCCTCACAGAAATGCCCTTGGCCTTTTTGGGGTGATTGTGTAGGCCTGAGGTATGACATCTCCATGTTGAACTATGGTAAAACAGAAAAAATGATGTTTGGGACAGTACTTGGGACTGTTTAATACTGTCTCATTTCTTGACATCTGGTTTTGAAAGGTTGGTAGGTGAATAGAACTATAATTGTTTTCTTGGTGGTTGTCCTGGGATTACCATTAACATCTTAATTTATAACCATCTAGGTCAGATTGATAACAACTTAATTTCTTTTCTTTTTAAAAAACTTTTATTGAATCAAAATTGATTATACATATTTTGGGGGTTCAACATTGAGATATGTTGATCAAATCAATATTACTAGCATATATATTGTTATAAATTGTAATTATTCTTGATAACAATTTATTTTTTTATTTTTTATTTTTTTAATGTCCATATATATCTTTACTGTTTAAAAGGAACTTTCACATACTTTTTGATTCTCACAACCACCCCGTGAGGTAGGCAGGTTTCAGTTATTCATTCTAATGAGGTATATTCCCGATAAAACACTGAAGGATGTCAAGAAAAGTTTGCTTTTGGATCTAGATCCATGTATTCAAAGAATAAATAAAAGTAAAAAAAAAGTTTGTTTTACTAACTTTAGCTTAAGAAATTGCATTATAAGGCATTTCTTATTTTCAAAGTCCATCCTTCACAGAGAAGATAAGAAATTTTTGAAGTCCACCTTTGGAGTTTTTTGGGATTCATTCTGACTAAGCAACATTTTTAGTTGAGAGAAGTGTTTCTTTGTTTTGTTTACATTCTTTGAGGAGCAAGTGGGTGTTGACTGTCCAGATGGAGGTGTTCTGAAAATCAATGCTGGGCTCTTGCCTTTGGAACCAGACATATCATGATTTAGGTTTGCAGAACTTAGAGTCTTTCTCTCTGATGTCTTCAGACTGAGCTTACTCGTAGGAGTGGTAGGATTGCTCTTCAGTGCTGATAGAAAGCTTCTACTTTTACCATGATGTTTAACTGTTCTGTTGCATGTTTTACACGTAATCTACAATACACTTTTGGAGTCTTTATACTTTTTCACAATTTTTGCTTCTTTAAAACTGAGGGTACAATTTCTGGCTTCTCGATTAAGAAGTTTCTGTACTTTGGGTGTCGATTTGGCCTTGGGTTTGAGGCGCACTCTAGAGTTATCCAGAACCAACAATGTGTGACGAACTGTAGGCCCAGAGGAGATAGCGTGCCTGGCCCGGGCAGCTCTCCCGCAGTCCCTGCGCCGCAGCCTCAAGGTAGTGCTTCTGTCTCATCGCGGCCGCCGCAGCCTCTCCTTCTCTGCTCAGACCCGGCGAGAAAAGCAGACCCAATTTAGTTTCAATAGTGTAAAAAAACTTTACTCCTCTCTATATCCGTCCTCCTTCACATTTTTACACTGTTCTTGTCACAAATTACACATCTTACATCCTTCAGTGTAGATTATAATTATTTTATGCAGTTGTTTTTTAAATCAGAAGAAAAAAGGAGTTACAAACAAAAATACATTTATTGTCTTTTGTTTTACCTATGTAGTTACCTTTCAAGTGCTTTTTAATTCTTCACATTAATTCAAGCTACTATCTAGTGCCTTTCATTTCAGCCTGAACACTTACCTCTAGTATTCTTGTGGAGCAAGCCTGCTGGCAATAAACGCTCTGTGTTTTTATGTATCTGTGAATGTTTTAATTTCTCCTTTATTTTTGGAGGATAGTTTTGCTGTGTATAAAATTCTTGGTTGACAATTTTTTTTTTTCCTTTCAGCACTTTGAATGTTATTTCTCTGCCTTTTGTCCTCTATGGTTTTTGATAAGAAATCAGATGTTACTCTTACAGAGTCTTTTGTTGGTGATGAGTTGCTTCTCTTCTGCTGCTGGTAAAATTTTTTCTCTGTCTTTGGCTTTTGACAGTTTTATTCTGGGTATGGGTCTCTTTGAGTTTATCTTACTTGTTCATGGGGCCTCTTGGAAATGTAGAGCAACGTTTTTCACCAAATTTGGGGAGGTTTTGGACATTATTTCTTATAATATTCTTTCTACACCCTCCCACCCACTTTTTTTCCTGGGACTCCCATTATGCATAGGTTGGTATGTTTGATGGTGTTACATGAATCTCTGAGACTCTGATTATTTTTCTCCATTCTTTTTTTTCTTTCTGTTCCTGAGACTCAATAATTTCAATTGAGCTATCTTTAAGTCTGCTGATTTTTTCTTCAGCCTGCTCAAATCTGCTGTTGATCCCCACTAGTGAATTTTTTTGAAGTTGTTATATTTTTCAACTTTGTAATTTATATTAGTTTCCCTTTATAATTTCTGTCTCTTTACTGATATTGTCTATATGGTGAGGCATCATTATCATACTTTCCTCTAGTTCTTTACCTGGTTTCCTTTAATTCTTTGAACATATCTAAAATTGTTAATTTAAAGTTTTTGTCTAATAAGTTTATTATATGGGTGTATTAGTCCATTTCTGTTGCTTATAACAGAAATACCTAAAACTGGGTAATTTATAAGAAAATGAAATTTATTGCTTATAGTTTCAGAGGCTGAGAAGTCCAAAGTCTAGGAAACACATTTGGTGAAGGCTTTGTTGGTGGTGACAGTGACATAGGGGTTTCATGTGGCACAATATAACAGAGCAAAGAGAGAGGAAGAGGAGGTGCCAGGGTCCTTTAAACAACCAGCTCTCACAGGAACTAACAGATCAAGAACTCACTCACTCCCCACCACTCCCCTCTTTGCCCCCCCCAGGGGGAAGCATTAATCTATTCATGAGGGATCTATCTGCCCCTTCTGACCCAGAGAGCTCCCAACACTGCCACATTGGATATCAGATTTTGACATGAGCTTTGGGGGGACAACATATCCAAACTCTATCATCCTGCCTTTGGCCCCCCAAAACTCATGTCCCTCTCACATACAAAATATAATCATTCCATCCCAACAGTCCCAAAATTCTTAGCTTGTTCCAGCATCAACTTAAAAGTCCAAAGTCTCATCTGAGACCAAAGGCAAAACTCCTTCCAGCTGAGAACCTGTAAAAATCAAAAAACAAAATTATCTCCTTCCAAGATAACAATGGTGGAACAGACATTGGGTACTCATTCCCATTCCAAAAGGGAGAAATAGGCCAGAAGACAGGAGAAACAGGACCCAAACAAGTCCAAAACCCAGCAGGGCAGACTTTAAATCTTAAAGCTCCAAAATAATCTTCTGTGACTCCAAGTCCTATGTCCTGAGCACAGAGGGGGATTTGGGCCCCCAAAGCTTCAGGCAGCCCCACCCCCCTGGCACGGCACACTGGGCTGCACTGGTGCCTACAGCTTTTCCAGGTGAGTGCTGCACATTGCCAATGGCCCTACAGTTCTAAGATCTTGGCAACAGCCCCACTCCCGTGGCTTTACTACACATTGCCCTGGTGGGGGCTCTCTGTGGGGCCTAGATGCCTCTGCCATGGCCCTGCCCCTGCGGCAGGTCTCTGCCTGGGCCCCCAAGCTTTTCCATACATCTTCTGAAATATGGGTGGAGGCTGCCACACTCCACTGCTCTTCTGTTCTGCTGACCTACAGACTTCATACCACATGGATGCCACCAATGTTTCCAGCTTGCTCTCTCCAGAACTGCAGCACAAACCACACTTGGGGTTACCTGAGGCAAGGCTGCTCCTGCCAGAGCAGCTGGGATACAGGAGCATCTTTCTAAGATGGTTGCCTTGGATTGAGTGTCCCCCCAAAACTTGACTCCCACTGTGACAGTGTTAAAAGGGTGGGGAATCCTATTAGGTAATTGAAATGGGGCTTTGAAGAGGTGATTAGATTCTAAGGACCATGCATAGTGAATGGATTAAAAATGGTGGTCAGGGATGTGGTTCTGAGGGCGTTAATAGAAGAGCACATGAGACATTATTCTCTTTCTGCTCTGCCATTTACTGCCATGTGGACACCTGGGTCACTGTCACTCCCACTAAGGCCTTCACCAAATGTGTTCCCTGGACTTTGGACT
Organism: Cynocephalus volans; assembly: GCF_027409185.1. Classification (NCBI taxonomy): domain Eukaryota; kingdom Metazoa; phylum Chordata; class Mammalia; order Dermoptera; family Cynocephalidae; genus Cynocephalus; species Cynocephalus volans. The sequence continues at coordinate 54,029,888 of NC_084470.1, forward strand.
TCCCAGACTTTGAAAGTGTAAGCAATAATTTTTGTCTTCTTTATAAAACACCCAGGTCCAGGTATTTTTTTATAAGCAACAGAAATGTACTACTACAGTGGTAGAGGGCAGGGATGCCCTGGGTCTATATTCTGGAACAACTCAGTCCTCCTAGGCCCCTAAGCCTGTGACAGGAGGGACAGCCTGGAAGACTTCTGAAATGCCTTCAGGGCCTTTCTCTCATTCTCTACCACATGGACAGGGTGCTGCAAACTTACCAAATCTTTACACTTTGCTTCCCTCTTAATTATAAATTCCAGCTTTACGTCATGCCTCTGCTTCCCATAACTGAATATAGGCCATGTCTGAATGCTTTGCTGCTTAGAAATTTTTTCTGCCAAATATTCTGGTTGCAAATTCTTAAGTTCCACCTTCCACAAAGTTCTAGGGCATGGACACAATGCAGCCAGGTTCCTTGCTGTGGTGTAGCAAGGGTGATCTTTTGTCCAGTTTCCAATAAGTTCCTCATTTCTATCTGAGACCTCATCAGCATGGCTTTTATTGTCCATATTTCTATCAGCAGTCTGGTCACAACTATTTAAACAATCTCTAAGAAGCTCCAAACTTTCCCTCATCTTTTTGTCTTCTGAGCCCTCCAGACTCCTCCAACCTTTGCCCATTACCCAGTTCCAAAGCTGCTTCCGCATTTTCAGATATCTATATAGCAACACTCCACTTCTAAGTATGAATTTTCTTTATTCATTTCTGTTGTTTATAACAGAAATGCCTGAAACTGGGTAATTTATAAAGAAACAATATTTATTGCTTACAGTTTCAGAGTCTGGGAAGTCCAAAGTCCAGGAAACACATCTAGTGAGGTGACTCTACAGCAATGAAGGGTGTCACATGGCGAGAATGGCAGAGCAGAGAGAGAGGAAGGGGAGGTTCCAGAGTCCTTTAAACAACGAGCTCTTGCAGGAATAGAGAGAGAGAACTGACTCACTACCTGTCCCCCCTCCTCCCAAGGGAAGCATTAATCTATTCATGAGGGATCTGCCCCCCATGACCCAGAGAGCTCCCACCATTGCCACTTTGGGGATCAGATCTTGACATGAGCTTTCGGGGAACAACATCAGACTCTGTCAGTGGGCTTCTTCATGAATAGTTGCTACTGATTGCTTTTCTTCCTAGAATGTTGGCCGTACTTTGTTTCTTTCACCATCTAGTAATTTTTCATTGAAAAGTGAATATTTAAGTAACATAATGTGGTAACTCTGAAAATCAGTCCTCCCATTTTCCCAGGGTTTTTTGTTGTTGCTGTTTGTTATTGTTTGTTGTATTTGCATGTTTTGTTTGCTTTATGAACTAATTCTGTATTAATCTGTATTCTTTGTTGTGTGTGCCCACTGAAGTTTCTGCTCATGGACAGGGGATTTCTTTAAATGCCTAAAACCGATAAGTCTCCCAGTCTTTGCCAAGGGGCTTTGCATGTGTGTGCTGGGGCACATCTTCAACACACATCCATGCAATTGACAAATCTGCCTTTGCCTTCACTCATGCTTGTTCAGTCTCAAGGTCAGCCAGAGGTGAGAACTTAGGGCCTTTTTAGTTTTTTTTTTTCCTGAGCATGTGCACAGCCCTACACATGTGTGTATGACCGTCTGATTTCTAGGAATATATTGAAGCTTTTCAAAGCTGGTTGGACATTTTATTCCTTATCTTTTCATTTTAAAGCTTTTTGGTTAGTCTATTTTTTGCCCCAACTGTTATCCATTGTTTCAGGCAGCCATGCTGTTAAAACACTTGCCAGTAATTGTTTTCAACATATGTCCTCCACCCTTCCAGGAAAGGCTTTTAGCATTGGGCAACTGATAAAGTCAAGCCTTTCAAGTAGGGTTTTCCAGGGAACTACCAGACAGGTCAAATAATGACAATTCTTTTGGAATAAAGTCTGCTGTGCTCCCTTCATACTGGGAATGTGGGCTGTTATTTTCAAGGCTACAGCTGAGCTGGGAATGTGGTATGGGACTAGGTAAAATTAAAACACCATAACAATCACTGTTCTTACTGAGATTCCATCTTTTTCTTGCATAAATGCTCCCCAGATTACTGTAAGGCTTTGGTTAACTTCCAGAGTTATGAAAATATTGATTCTGACCATTTTTGCCAGTTTTTTCCATTGCTTTTATGAAGGGGCACATTATCGAAGTACTCACTCTACCACTTTCATTCCAGATTTCCATTTGAAGAGTTAGAGAACCTGTTGTTGAAGGAAATCAATTTTTTATTTCCTCAGAACATATGAGAGTTTTCTTACAAAGTGATATGGAGATGGAACAAGACCTTTATTGCCCAGCACTGAGCTGGGGCTGAGTGGACTGAGAGATGGCTGTCCTTGTTTTGATGAGTGCTGCATACTGGAGGTGATAGATAGCCTTCCTCCCACCCCCAGCTCCAGATGGGCATAGGAAGACAGTGGTGGTGCTGGCTAAAGCTGAACCCGGTCTGTGGCTCAGGTTGGCTGAGCAGTGACTACAGAAAATAGGTATGGACCATTCAAACACCACCTGTGCTGGCTGCTGCCTCAGTTGTCACAGGGGATGATGGGCTCTGAGTCTTCTGGTGCTTCCTCTTCCTTCTTCCTAGTTTTAAAAGCTCTTCTTCAGCTTTAATTGGCAAGGCTGAGAATAAATTAATTAATCCTATGATGTTCAATGATGGAGATCTTATTTGTCCTCCATAACTGGCTCACCCCTCCTGTTCTTCAGGGAGGCAGGGCTGGATAACAAAGGGCTTGAGCTTCAAGTCAGGAAGACCTGGGTTCAAATTCCAGCTGTATTGCTTTTACATTTATGACCCTGGGCATATCTGAGCTCAGTGTTCCCATGTGTAAAAAGGGGATAATATGCCTCCTTTGCAAAAATGCAGTGAGGAGTAATTAAGATAGAGATGCAGTGATGGTGGTGGAGGTATTCCGAGTGATGTTGTCTTCTTATACCAATTAATTCTCTAACACCATCTGGGTATCTAACAATTCTGAAACCAGATTCTGAAACTAGATACCTGGAGTCTGATAAGTTAAAGGGCTCAGTCCCACAAGAGTTCTCCCACTTCAGACACCAGTTGCAAGTCCTGGGTCACTTGTATTTCTGACCAACTGCCTATAAATTGAGGGTTTCTGTGATCTTCTCCTCAAGTTCAATAATTTGCTAGAACAACTCACAGAACTCAGAAGAACACTTTACTAACATTTACTGGTTTATTATAAAGGCTACAAGTGAACAGATGGAGAGGTAGACAGGAGGAGGTCTGGAAGGGTCCTACATGCAGATTATGTCTCTGTGGAGTTGGAATATGCCACCCTCTCAACATGAGGATGTGTTCACCAGCCGGGAAGCTCTGAATTTCATCACTCAATAGTTTTTATAATCCAATCTCCAGTCCTCCTACCCTCTCCAGAGAGGGGTACTGGACGGATGGGGGAATGGAGGCCTGAATTTTCCCACCCTCTATTCACATGTCTTTCTGATGGCCAGGCCAGCACCCCACATCCAGAAGCTACCTGGGGATCCCACCCTGAGTAACCTTATTAGCATAAACCCAGGTGGGATGAAAAGGGGCTCATTATTAATAACAAAAGACACTCCTATCACTCAGGAAATTCCAAGGGTTCTAGGAGCTCTGTATCAGGAAGCAGGAAAAAAGATCAAATACATTTTTTATCATTGCACATCATCATCATTTCTGAGGGAGACACTCCACCATTGCTTTATTGGATGAAAATGTCTGTTGTGTGTGCCCAGGGTACGTCTTTGACAATTGCATCATCACCACCACAGGGCACGGGGTGCCTGAGAGCCTGCCAGAACCAAGTGCAGAGCAGGGAATCCCAGCGCCTTCTGAGGACTGGAGAGGGAGCAGGCACACCCCTTCTGTGGGCTCACCCCGCCGTGGTGCCATCTGGCTTCCTGCTGCTGCTTCCCTCTGCCTGACTCTAGCTCACGTCCACCCTGACTCTATCCTCTCTAACTTGCACTCAAAGTTCCCCAAGGAAGGCATGTTAACCGAAGCTGGTTTCTAGGTTCCTAGGCTGGCATCTTCCTCTCCTGCGGTGTTCCCAGTCTTTCTCATTTAGACTAGCCATTCTGCAAAGAAGGGGCTGGGGCCTCCATTCTGGGTCTTCCTACATAGTGCTCTTTCAGGAACTTAGTGCATCCCGTTGCCTAAGAGTCAGGCACCTGTGTGATTCATTGTCCTGATTGGTAGAGCCCAGGGGTCCCTGAGGTCTCCCCTCTGACTACCGCCACCATCTGGAGACTTAAGGAAATGACAAATCCTGGTCCCACAACCTGTTGAGGGTTTGGAGCCCTTCCTAGGATTTGGACAAATCCCAGACAGTTAACTCCTCCTGTTGCAAGTGCCATGAGTACTGCCTTGGTTTGCCCCACACCAAAGTTGAGCCCGAAGCTCAGCCTCTTCACCAGCTCTCACCAAACATTTCCCAAGGGCGGCTGCTTTACTGAAGGATGGAGGGGTCATGGGAGGGCACATCTCATACCCTCAGCCTCCTGCTGCTCCTGCTTCACTTTACCCTCTCCTCTTCCCTCTCCCCTTCCACAGCAACAAACTGACTCTTCCTCTTGTCCCAAGCAGAGCAAATCCTCCCCCACCCGGACCTGCTGATGTCTCACCTTCTACCCTAAGCACTCTTCAAGGCATCCTGTCAAACCAAGTTTCCTTCCTGATAGGGAAAAAGCATGCGTCGTCCCTGGCTCGCCCACCCAGTAGGTGCTGGTGACTTCCTGCTGCTCGCCCGTGCTTGCTGCTTCTCTTGGCCACTTCCTAGTACAGCCCGAGCCTTTTCCAACCCCACCCCCACCCCTAACTACTGTCCCTTTCCTGTCTTTCTCCCATAGCAAGACCCTCCCCACCCCATCCTCAGAAGACTCTACCACCTGTTTTTAGGCCTCTCAAGCTCATTGTCCTTGATACATACAGCAGATAATATCTTCATGCAGGTCAGGGCTAGGGTCAGACCCACGATTCTTCATTCCTGACCTGCGGCTGTGACTCCTTCCTTCTGAAGAAAGCAAACCAGAAGCAAGTGAGGGGAAGTGTTACCATAGCCATCGTCCAGTCCACTCTAAAATGTCCTGTGTGTCATCCGTATGTGTATATATAGGGGATGGGTGGCAAAGCTCCTCAGAACTGACCCCACATGACAGTTGAGAATTCTCAACTTAGGCCAGCAGGCACACAATGAGCCTGTAACTGGAATGCCTTCCTCCTTCCCCGGCATGATTCATACCTGCAACAGGGTCAAAGAGCTGTGTGCTCGGAGCTGTTTGGATGATCATTAAAGGACTTGTACCTCTAAAGAAGGGAGGAATCCCTGATGTAGCACTTGCTGCTTAAAGAGAAAATGGAGTCATGAGTGGGTTTTCCTAGGTAGACAGTCAGTATTCGGTGGCCCAGTGGTGCTAGGCCAGTACTCAGGGGCAGCGGTGTAGGTTCAGCAGTGGGCACTGGGTGGAAATCATGCCAGCCTGAGGCATGAGCAGTTAGTTCCTAGTTTCGGAGTGAGCTGGCAGAGAAAGCAGAGGCTGCATTACCAGCTGGAGGCCAGCACAGAGCCAGGGGCTCACCCAGGGTCAGCGCAGGGAGTGGCAGGTCCCACAGCCTCGGTGTCAGGGCAGGTGGACCAGGCACTATGCCACACCCCTCAGAGGCCAGGTGTCTCCACAGGTCCACGACCGCCTGGATCGCTACTGCTGTGGCTTCGAGCCTGAGCCCTCAGACCCGTGTGTGCAAGAGAGGCTCCGAGAGAAATGCCGGAACCCAGCCGAGCTGCGGCTGGTCCACATCCTGGTATGTCTCCTGCACTTTGTCCCCTTGTGTCCCTAGACCAGGGCCTTCCTGTTTCCTTCTGAAGATGCTGTTATTGAGTTTCAGAGATTATTGACACTAGAGTTTCCCAATCTTGTTCTTTTTAACAGCAGAATCCTTTGCTTGAGTAATATTTTCAGGAAGCCATAATAAATAAAACTGACAAAATAAAGCCCTCTTTTCACTGTCTCCACTGCTCCCAAGAGGCCCCAGGGAACCCCTAGGACTCCTGGAAGCAGAGTTTGAGAACCGTGTGCCTAGTCAACGTCCTTACTGTGCTAGTAAATGTGGGAATTGTGGCCCTCAGGTGGCAGTGGGGCAGGGAAGGGAATTTCCAAGGTCACAAAGCTGGTTGGGGGCAGCACTAGGGCATGAACTCAAGACCCTGATGGCCCACAGGCTGGTGCTGATCAGAGGGACACTGTGCTGCCTCCTGTCAAAACTAGAGCTGGATTAATAAACAAACGAACAATAAAGAAAAGAGAGAGAGAGAAAGAAACAATGATCACAATAATACGCTGAACTTTTAGAAAGAGAGAACAGAGCTGTGACTACTAGAAGTGGGAAGGGCGGGGAAAGGCGGGGGCTCATGAGAAATTGGCTAACGGACACAGAACGATTGCGTATTGTAATGATGAATAAACTAACTACCCTGATTTGACCATCACATATTATACACAACCACTGATGGTAAACTTTGTACCCCACAAATATGTATAATCAATTATGCTTCAATTTTAAAAGAACCAAAAGACAAAACTAGAGCCCAGGTGAGAAGCAATGTGCCAAGGCCCTCAGAGAGGAGCTGGCGTGGTGGAGTAGCCACTGCTCGGCACAGGAAGCAAGGTGCTCCCCTGGGAAGGGCTTCTCTATCTTCTGCGGTGAGGTCTAGTGTCCTCGCAGAGTCGCCTTGGCCACTTGCTTTTGGAGGATAGCTGTCAGCATGGTGCCCAGGGCTGAGCTTCAGGCAGGCCGCACCACCTGGAGGCCAGGGCTGCCTAGTGGTGGGTGGTAGGAATTCTCTGTCCCCTCCTCCCAGAGCCACTTCTCCTTTTCCTGGTCAAAGGCAAATGTCCCCGAGAGAGGTAAGGCTTTTATATTCATCATTTCTCCGTGATGGGCAGCCCTTTCACGGATCCTTCTGGACAGCTGTTTTTGGAGATAGGAGTCACGAGGCTTGGAGAAAAATTTGATCCCTGATAGGTAGAGGCGGGTGAGGAGAAAGAAGAGGCAGAGAGAGGAGAAGCTGGGGTCCAGGAGACAGAAGTTCATCAAGTAAGCCTATGACCTGGGGGGATGATGGGACATGGCCACGGAATTTTGGAGAACAGGTGGGAATGGAATGTGTGCATGGATGGGAACGGGCGCCAGAAGAGGCGGCCTCCCGTTCCCAAGCACACCATGTGTACTGAAGAATTCTCTGTGGCTAATTTTAGTTTTGAAAATGTTTAGGAGATGTTACGCTCTTCTCCTGTGGAACTAGAATATGGTCAGTGCTTTCTGAGGATAAAGGATATCGTTGTGTGTTCTAGGTGATGCTCAGGGGAATGCCCGGGTCACAGGGGCACAAAGGGGTGAGCGTGCGTGTGCGTGTGCGTGTGATACATCATGAAGCTGATGGCCCTGATGAGTAGGCTACCACTGCACCTGCCAGTTCCCACCCATGCTCTCCACCCTTCAGCCACCCAAACAGGAATCAGTCCTTCTGCCTGGCAATTTAATAAGTGGTGCTCTGGCTTAGCCCTATGGGTCCAGGCTTGAACCAGCCCAGCTACTTATTATCCGTGTGATCTTTTACAAATTGCTTAACTTCTTTGTGCCTCTGTTTCTGTACAAAGGGACTAATATGAGTGCCCCCTCCTAAGGCTGCTGAGGGGATTAACTGAGATGATCCCTGTAGGCACTTAGCACAGTGCCTGGCCAGCACAGACTAAGTGCTCAGCGGTGGGGGCCATTTGGGCAAGCAGCGGGGTCGACTGTGACACTGATAGCTAAGGGCCCCCAGCCCTTTAACCCTGACAGAGCCCTTAGGTGCCAGCTATGCTGTGCCCTTACCTCCTCTTTGTCCATCTTCTTCCCCTGAGGTCCGGAGCAGCGATCCATCTCATCTGGTCTACATCGATAATGCCGGCAACCTTCAGCACCCTGAGGACAAGCTGAACTTTCGGCTGCTGGAGGGCATAGATGGGTGAGGGTCAAAAGGGTTGGGTGGAGGTCCACAGGACTGAGGCTTGATGGCCCTGCTGTGGACTGTGGGACCTAGAACTGTGGCTCCTGAGAAGTCCACAGTCCATCAGAGAAAAACTTTGGATCTGAGCTTCAGAAGGAGGTAGTGAGCCCTGGGAAAGCTGAAAGGGGACACAGTTGGCAGGGCCTACCCCCAATACCCACAGGTCTCCTGTCCCTGCAGAACACCAGCTGCCCTGCTGGGGTGTGGGAAGGCTACCCCCTTCCCTTGCCCTGGTGAAGAGTTCGCCTGGGGAGCCTGCCATTCCCTGCTAGCTCCTGGCAGGCAGCTCAGGCTTCCTAGGCTCTTTCTGGCCCTGTATTTGCCAAGCATAGCCTGGGATAGCAGAGTTGGTTCACCCAGCTTCTCTGTGGAATGGGACCCATCAAAAAACTCTATCCCCTGCTTTCACAGCAGAGCAGGTCAAAGGATCCTCTCATAAAAAGAGAGCGGGCACAGGACTGGGGATTCCTCAGGCCAACGTTGCTAGGGTTCCCCAACTGTGCACTTTCTGGTCATCTGGTCTCACCTTTCACTGGAACTCACTTTTGCTTTTTCTTCTGTTACGGGGCTCTGGGGACTTTGCTCCAGGTTTCCTGAGTCTGCCGTGAAGGTTCTTGCATCAGGGTGTCTACAGAACTTGCTGCTCAAGTCACTGCAGATGGACCAGGTGTTCTGGGAAAACCAAGGCAGGGGCCAGAAGCTGAAGCAGGCCCTCCAGACCCTGGAGCGGCGAGGACAGGTCCTGCTGGGACACATCCGGAAGCACAACCTCACACTCTTCAGGGACGAGGACCCATGAGCCCTGCCAGGCAGGGCCCTTGCCTTGCTGGTGGGCTGCCTGACAGCACAACTCTGAATCAAGGAGCTCCATCGTGATGGCCACCTTTTCTTGGGCTCACTCATCATGAGGATACATGGGAAAAGCCAGAACCCAGAGGGGCACATGGATGTTACGGGATGTTTCACTTGCCTGGGCTGGTGGAGGTGGTGTTGGGTTTTCAATTTCACTGCGTTCCTTTCTGCCTTCAGGCTCTGGCTATTTACTCCCTTGCACCAATAAATACATTCCAGAATGTTCAATGAACTGCTCCAGATACTATAAAATTGTGCATCTCACATGCATATGTAGAGCTGGACAACTCTGTGAATGTGTGTGGAGGCACGTAAGTATGTGTGGCATGTGTGCACACTGGCATGTAATACACGAGACAAAACTAATAAAGATCTTCACAGAATTGTACTTGTGGCCCAAAACTGCTCTGGCTGCAAGTAGACTCAGGTCTAATAAATGAAACATTAAGCATTTGTCCTTATAGGCTTTAAATTTTCAATTCTTACTCCATTATGTTTTTTGGTTTAAAAATTACAAAAGCTCCCTAAAAACAAATTCATAAATAATAGAAGCATATAAGACAAAAAGTGAAAGTTCCAGAAACTCCCTGGAGATGTGTACGTGTGTATGTTATTCACACTTACACTACATGCAAATTAAAAAATAATAAAAGTGGGATCATCCTTTGTCAACTATTTTTATGTTACTATATTCTGTATCAGCCATCTGAATTGACCTAATTTTTATTGATAATTAAATGAAATTCCAAGGCAGAAATGTTTCAGCTGTTCCCACAATAATGAACATCTAAGTGGCTCCAGTTTTTCACCAGTTACAAATAATGCTGCCATGAACATCACTGCAAGGCATGCAAGTATTTCTGCCAGCTAGATAGATTCCTGTAAGTGAATTTCTGGGTCAAAGGGTATGAGTACTCTTTTTTTAAGAAAAACTGCCACATTGCTCCCTGAAATGGTGGTGTTAATTTACCCTTCTACCAAGAGGGTAGGGGACTGACTGTTTCCCTATGCCCTTACCAACACTTGGTATTCTCACTTTTTTGTTTTTTATCTATCTAATAGGGAAACCTATTTTAAAAACTGCATTTGCTTAATCACTAATGAAGTTATCTTTCCACTTATTATTCATTTGTGTTTTCTTTTCTGTGAGTTGTCTTTTTCTTCTAAGATGTTTCTTCTTTCCTTGTTAATTTGTTAGAGATCTTTTAATCCAATTAGTGTGATCAATCTTTTCTCTGCTAGACATGTTGCAAATGTTTTCTTCCTGTCTGTCATTTGTCTCGACTTTGTTTATGGTATCTATTGCCAAGTGGAAAATTTTAATTTTCATGTAGTCAAATTACTTATCTTTCCCTTTCAGTCTTCTGAGTTTCATGCCTTCTTAGGAAGTCTGACGCTACGTCAATATTATTGAAATAATCTCCTGTTTTACTCTAGTATTTATACAGTATTTCTTTTATATTCACTCTAAATTCATATAAAATTCATATTTGAGAATGGGTAGTCAGTTGTTCCAACATCATTATTCAATTGTCTATTCCTTTCTACTGATCTGAAATTATACTCTTATCACATACTAAATTCCATTTGTTGATTTGTGAACTCTGTTCAGTTCCATTGACTTTTGTTTTTTTCAGTTCCTGCAATAATATGACACTGTTTTAATAAAAGTTCCCTTTTCTGTTCTTTTTTTTTTTTTTTTTTTTGCTACCTGGTAGGGCAAATTCCCATCTTTTTATCCCACTTCAATTTTTTCCTTTGATATATTTGTGCATTTGTCTTAATACGAGAATGTCAGTCTATGAAGTGTACTACCCTCTCCCATTGTCCTCAAAATCCCATTGGTGTTTTGATTGGGATTGTATCAAATTTATGGATTAATCAGTGAGAATCTGACTCATTTGAATATTGAATGCTCTCATTTGGGTACTTGGTTTACCAATTCACTTACTCTTTGATAATCTCTAGTAACATTTTAAGGTTATTTTCAACAAGCTCATTTTAAAGACATTTTATAACTTTTACTGCTACTGAGAATGCATTTTTTTTCCTGATTAGATTTTTTCTAGATAGATTTTTAGATGCATATCTTAGAGTTTTTAAGTAGAAAATCATATTTTCAAATAATGATAATTTTACATTTTGATTTCACAGTTGTGTGTGTGCACGCATATACCTCTCAATTATTTCGGTTGTCTTAGTAGTTTGGTTGTGATCTCTCTGGAGGAAAGTTAATAATAGTAATAGCAAGCATCCTCATCTTATTCCTGACTTTAATGGGAACACCTCTATGGTTTTACCATTGGATATTATCAGGTTTAAAGAAGTCATTTCTGATAAATATATTTTATCAAGTTAAGGAAGTTTCTTTTTATTCTTAGCTTACTGAAAGAATTTTTCAAAAATCAAGAATGGGGATTGAATTATATTAAATGCCTTTTCAACATCTATTGAACATAGTTTTTTCTCTTTTATTTTCTAATGCTGAAAATAAATGTATCTGGCTGAAGTATATCAGTCTTTTAGGAACTATAGGTTTTAATTTGCTAATATTTTATTTAGAATCTGCATACATATTCACATGGTCTAAGGTTTTTCCTTTTTGGGCACTCCATGGCTATCTCATGATTGAATTTAAGCAGGCCTCATAAAATGAATTCAGAACTTTGTCATTCTTTTAATGTGTTGGGACAATTTAAATTTGAATCATTTATTACTCAAAGGTTTTACAGAACTCTCCCATAAAACCACCTGGGCCCTGTGCTTTTCATTAGATCTTTTACCTTTTCAAGGAGCTTCCAACCTAGTCTGGGACGGGCAGTGGTGGGCTTACAATCAACCAGTTTCTATTCAACAGTCCCTGCTCTGCCTTCTGTCTGATGGACATACATTCAGCCAGAGGTGGAAGTGAGACACTTGTTGCCTTAGAAAACAGCAAGGAGAGAGGAATACAAAGAAACAGTTCATTGTCAAAGCAGAGTTGGGGCTCTCACATCACAATGAGACTCATTCTACTTTGTGACTTAATCAGCCCCCTTGAAAAAAAAAAGAACTAATAGTGTCTCACCACTAAGACCCACAATGTCTGCGGCATCAGCCCAGTAAGGTAAGGACTTGGTCAATGACTGTGGGTTTCCCTATTTTTTGTCCCCCTCTTCCAACTCAGGACTAACCAGAGGAAGCCAAATATGCTCCCCTAGCCAATCCCATAGGATGCCTCGCTTCTAGTTAGCCTGCCCACAGCCTCCCCATGCCAGCAGCCTCCAATCAGGGCATACCCGCTGCCTTCCCTTTTCTCCACTACAGAGCTTTCCCACTCCTCTGCTTGACTTAGTCTCAGCCAAATACAAGTGATGGTGCTGACTCCTTTGCTATAGCAAGCTCTGAATAGCCTTTGCTTGTTCTCATTTGGGTGATCTTTGTTGATTTTCACACCCCTAGGCTGTGAGGATTAAACAAAGGTGAATGGTAATCCAGGTGAAAGCAGCAGGTCTGATGCCCTACAGGACAGGCAAACTGAGTCACAGCCTCTGTCAGCACAGAAAGGGGGACATGGACAGACACTGAGCAGCCCCTGCCAGCCTGCCCAATGCATGTCAACCACCTGTAGCACTGTGGGACAGGGCCCAGCTCTCCCTCCTTACCCACCCAGCAGAGAAACCATTTCCAGGTACTCCCCTCAACACTGGCTGCCTCCTCATCCCCCTGGGGGACAGGCTCCCTGTGATAAGTGGTTTATATCAAAGCATTTAACTTCACCATAACCCAGGGGTCAGTGTGATGGTTATCTCCATTTTACAGACGAGGCACAGAGGACGCCCAGCTGGTAGGGTAGGACTTCAAACCCATCCACCAAAAGATGCTCCCATTGCCCTCCCCAGCCACCCTGACAGCGCCTCTCCTGGTGGTCCCTTTGGATTCAGAGCCGACAAGGAGGCAGGGCCCATTCCCTGGATGGGAGCAGCCAGCCGCCACTCCCAGCCAAGCACATTCACACGCACTGGGCTCTTTGCCTGGTAAAGTCTGCTCAGTCTATTAACCATGTTTCCAGTACACCTGAAACTTCATCCATCTTTTATTCCTTTCAAAAAAGCCTCTGCCTCAGGTTTGCCGCCTGCCCTATGCCTGCCCCAGCCATTACCTCTGGAATGAGAACAATGTGCCCAGCTAAGCCAACAGCGGGCAGTGAATCAGGACATCCTTGTCAACCCAAGAAGAGGCTGTGGGGGTGGGAGCTGCTGTGGGGTGGAAGTGGGGGCTGTGCTCAGCCTCAGGCAAATTGGACTTAAGAAAGAGGCCAGGTGAGGGGCTCAGCCAAGGGAATCTCAATTGCCAGCCTCTGTGCTGCCAACTGGCCTCACCCCAAGCCCCTTCTTCCTAAGCCCCCAAAGGGCCGTTCCAAGGAAAATCATAAGAGTTTTCAAGCTGGAGGGGCTGATGTAGTAGTAACACGGGTTCACAACCCTCTAGATGCAGTTCCAACAATCCTCAAAGCTCTGAAAATCAAAAACTTTTTAGTATGTTTGGTGCCAAAATTCACGTCCCACTCAAGTGTGAATATTCATACAATTCACTGCAGAATAACCAATGTGTCTGGTTACCGGATATAACTGCAGACCCTGCAGAGGGTCTTGCATATTACACGGTATCTGTGTGCACATATTACCTTTCTCAGTCTGAAAAATTCAGAATTCTGAATCACATCTGGCCCCCAGGGTTTAGGTATGGGATTCTGGACCTGTAATAACTAACGCCAAGGGTTTTACACAGATTATCTCACGAATGCCTTACAAACCCCGTTTTATTATCTTTACCCTACAGATGAGGAACCATGCCCAAGAGGGGGATAACTCGCCTAAGGCCAAACAGACAGGAGTGGCAGAGTCCACCTGTGGACCCAATGGACACCTAGCCCCGATACTGGACGAATTCCCCAGGAACTCCTGAGATCCTTGACTTCAGAAGTGTCCAAGGTGGATGGCAGGCCTAGTCCAAGGGAGGCACTAGGCGTGGTGCCTCTTGGGGACACAGCCACATCAACTTGTGAAAGGCTCTGTGGTCCTGAGGCCACAGCCCTGTTCAGTGCAGCACTTCCTAAACTTATCTTGTCAAGATCTCTCTTTGTTTGTGGTCTTTTTGTTGTTGTTATAACATTTATTGATGTTCCTCAAGATGCACTTTGGGACTGCCTGACTTGGCTCAAACCCTTCTGTCCTGCAGACAAGGATCCTGAGATCCAGGGACAGGAAGTCCCAGCCAAGAACACAGGTGATGGCTCTTCCCAGGAGGGATGTTGGTGATGCTCCTCCTCCTGAGGACAGCCCATACCCTGAGCAGGAGCTCGGATGTGGAGTCCCTGAGTGAGGGTCACAGAGCCTGGAGATTAGAAGGAAGCCAAGCAGCCCCTCTGCCCATTCATGAGGCCGGTGGGATGTGAGGAGCAGGTTCATGTGCCTCAGTGGCCTGAAGTTTGACTGCTCTCTGTCATCCTGCAGACCAGAGCTGGACAGACACTACCAGCTATGGGGGAAGTATTACATGCACTGCCTGTCCTCCTTCTGCCCCACCTCCAGGCACTCTAGGCCTGAAAGGCACAAGAAAGGTTGTGGTTGATCCAGAGAGTGTGCCAGTAGCCGAGAGAGGCAGTCGGAAGAGACGGGCAGACGTGCCCACCTACCACGAAGTGTCTGCATGACGGGCTGCATCCAGGCTGGAGTGGCAGCCCCTCCTGGGAGGACGTGGTCTCTGCCTTGTTCTCTGATTCCTGTAGTGTGCCATTTGCATCCTTGCAGCCCCGAGCAGCCTCCTCAGTGCTGGGACTCTGGGCTACCCCTGCTCACTTCCCAGACATCGACTCCGCACCTGCTGCTCTGTCTGAGAGCCCAGGAGGACTCTGAAAACCATCAGCCTGTGGCTGTAGCTGCAAACTTGAGCCCACATCAGAATCATTTTGGGATCTTGATAAAACACACATTGCTGGGCCCCACCCCAGAGATTCTCAGTAGGTCTGGGGTGTGGCCTGAGAATCTATATTTCTAACAAATCCCAGGTGCTGCTGGTCTAGGGACAACATTTTTCGAGCCTTTGCTGTTAAGGAAAAGGTGGAGCTCTGGGGTTTGTGTAAACATCCAGGCTATTTGGAAATTGGGATGGAATAGTGCTACAACGTATTTCAGAACTAAGCAAACAGCCTGTTCTAGCAAAACCTGAATTATACCTCCATAAACGGAGAGTTTGGAGACTGACAGAACTAAGTGGACTATGGAGGGAGAGGAGATTTAACTCAGCTTTGAATCTAAAGGAAGAACTCTCTTGGCAAAGAAGCCAGTCATTGGCTTTGCTTTTCTCAAGGGTAGGACAAATACCTGAGGTCCACGTGAGAGGAAAAGTGTCAGGGGTGTATTCATTTCCTTGGGCTGCTGTAACAAGTTACCTACTGGGTGGCAACAACAGAAATGTATTCTCTTACAATCTTGGAGACCAGTCCAAAATTAAGGTGTCAGCAGGTTCCGCTGCCACCTGGGGTCCGGGGAGAATCTGTTCCTTGCCTCTTCTAGCGTGGGGTGGCTGCTTGGTGTTCCTTGGTGTTCTTCTGTTGGTGACTGCATGACTCCAATCCCTGCCACCTCCTTACCCTTCTTTTCTTCTCCCCTTGACTGGAGTCAGGCCTGCAGCAGGGTCTCCCTGGCAATAAAAGACTAAAACTCCTCTCAGGACAAGGATTAACTTTCTAGCTCTGTTCCCAAGGAAGCCAGACAACCCAATTAGTTGAATGTCACGTGTGGTATTAGGCAAAACTGCTGATGGAAAAAATGACCACTGAGTGATAAACTATACCTGGACTGGAAGGACTATGAATAAGCTAAAATAGCTGGTAGGAGACCATAGCCTTAGGCTTCCCTAAGTGCAGTAACTCTTAAAACTGGGCATGTCACTTGGAGCACCCTGGGAACTATCATTGCAGGTTGTTGAAAAGATACTGGCTCCTATGGGGCCAAGGAGGCCCCACAACTACCCGTGTGGATCGTCTCCTTACCCCGAGCAGTCACTTGGCATGTGGAGCATCCTGTCCTCTATCCTTCTAAGTGAATCGGATGGTTTCTGAGTGAACCCAGGTATGGTTTGTCCGGGTCTGTGAGTGAATCTGAGCGTCTAGTTGAGCCTAATAACAGCCCCTGGTGGATATGGCACTTCCTCACCTACTTCTAGGCTTTAACCTACATAGATGGGAAGATAGTATTAACCCAGCCAGTCAAGATGAAATCCAACCTGCCTGCTCACTTCCCAGTCCCTGATGCTTTCCCACTGCCGTGTCTCCCTGGCTGACAATCAGGACTAAAGGGCATCTGGGTATTGTCTACCAGCCACCCTTCCTGCCATCCAGTGAAAAGACTTGACTAAGGTGTTTATAATCATTTAATGAATGTTCCAAACACACCCTTCATTGGGCTGCACGTGAATTTCAAGGTGACAGAAGCTGATGACGCACCCACCCAATCACATGATTACTTGGTTTCCAGAAACCTGGATACCAACCAGAAGGATTCACAGGGAACAGAATGATCACTGAGCCAAAGAGGCTCCTTGGGATTCTTACTTTCCTTCTGCTTCTCTTCTGGCTCCTCCTGCTAAGCAACTTCTCTGGGATATGGATGATGAGGATGGGAGGAGAGCGGGTTCCCATCTCTCCAGTGCAAAGAGGAGGGCTGCAACACCACACCCCAGATGCAGTAAGACGATAGGGAAGCACAGTCCTGCTCAATAAATAAGTGAGGAATTCCTTTAAGTCACCATACGGAGTCAGTGGACCTGGAGGGACGCCCTCCCTGCCTGGCTGTGGCCCACTCGCTACGTGCTGCACACCAGCACATCTGCAAAGGGTCCCAGGAGGATCTTGTTGAAGATGCAGCGGACCCACACCAGGTAGGTGGTGAAGGGCTTGATGTTCTCAGTGAAGGTGTGGTTCTGCAGGGCCAGGATGTAAGGCACGTAGGTGTTCTCCCCCTGCTCCTGAAGCCACACCTCGTACTTCACCTCCCTCACCTTCAGGTACTTGAGGTTCCATGGGATCTGCCAGGACACGGTGAGGTGGGCCTCAGAGGCACCTTGCACTGATGTCTGGCATCGCGCCTCCCGCACCTTGCCTGGGTACAGGCCAACTGTCCACTTCTGCTTCCGTGGCCCTGGTCGGCCCTTCACCACGCGCCGTATGGTTTGGATGAGGGATGGGATGTCCACCTTGGTGTCCTGGTAGATTCGGAAGAGCCACTCGGGGTTCCGGCAACAGAGATGCCGTGGGACCTCACGGCTTTGCAGGATACGGGCCTGCTCAGCCCGGTCCAGGTGGGTGATGCCCCCCTGGTCCCAGGGCCGCTCAGGGTGCGTGACGGTGTTCTCTGGCATCATGTTCTGCCAGGCTACATACTGTAGGTCCATGCCAGGCAGTGTGGCCAGTGTCTTATACGGGGTGTAGTGGTCGGGATTGACGGCATATGGGAAGAGCTCAACCACGGTTGCCCCACGGGGCAGGAAGAGGGCAGTGACCAGCTGGGCCCCATGCATGCTGACCAGCATGGAGGCATTACTGACCAGCCGCACGACATCTGAAAAGGTGTGGTCCTCCAGGGACACTGTCACTGTCTTTATCTGGAATTCCTGGGCCAGTGCCAGCAGCAGCTCTGCTTCATTCAGGATAAGTCTGTTCTGGGTGCGGCTGAAGACTAGAATGTACTCCTCGCCTAGGGGGGCTCCTGCATGGCTCACATTCAGCTTTTCCATCATAAACCGTGCAAACTGGCGGATCTCGGTGCCCGAGACAAGGATGTTGGCCTTTGGGCCCTGGGGCTGGACGAAGCCATACTGGTACCAGGTGGTGACCTTGGAGAGGCCCACGAAAGCATGGGAAAAGCACAGCAGCCGGCCCAGGGTCTTCAGCTGTGCCCGCAGCAGTGGCTGCTTGGGGCTGAGGAGCTTATACAGATCGAAGTGTGCACCCTCGCCCCAGCCCTCCATGAAGAAGAGCCGGGCCTCGTGGGCCAGGCCAGGGAACTGCCGCAGTGTGTAGAAGAGTGGCAGTAGGTCATCGTGGAAGACGTGCATGAGGTTGTCGGGGTTGAAGCGATTAGTGATGAGGGCCACATCGGGCACGAACACTGGCTTGGGCATGAAGCGCAGGGCGGCAGCAGGCAGCTCCACGAAGTTGAAGTACTGGGTGTTGTGGTCCTCCACAGTGGACAGATCCAGCAGGGCTGGCTGGAAGCGCCGTGAGCCCAGGTTGGGCAGCATGACAGAGGTGTTGCCGTGGAAGAAGATGAACTCCTCAGCCTCGTTGGAGTAGCAGAGCCACTTGAACCGGCAGATGCGGTCTGTGTGCGTGCGGCCAGTGCACACCATGTGCGTGCCGCCCTCCATCAGGATCTGCAGCGCCTTCGGGTAGTCGATCCTCAGTGCTGGGGCTGGATCTGGGGCCTGTCGGCCAAGGGCCAGCTCCTCCTCCAGAGTGGCTGCATGCTCACGCAGACGCACGTGCTTCCACAGGACCGCTGCCAGCACCGACACCAGGAGGGCATTGAACACTGCCGAGAGGTGCATCCTAACGCCACCGTGGGGCCCTAGTGAAATGATGGCCACTGGGGAGTGCCACAGGCCAGGTGGGCTTCACCCATTCCTACAGACACCTGAGGACCGGCAAAAGCCTATAGGAGAGAATAAAAAGGAAAAGGAGTTGGCACATCACAAGCTCCCACCATGTGCCAGGCACCATGCTAGGCTCTGTGTGGCTGCTATACCACTGGATCCTTGCAAACACTGTGCACGTTGGTAGGTATGGTAGACAGAGTTCAAAATATTCCCTTTCCCCATCACTTCCATGGGTGGTGTACACATCCCTGCACTTGACCTTGGACTTAGCTGCATAACTTGCTTTGGCCAATGAGATGTTAGTAAACAGAAGATAATCAAAGATTTAGAAAGAGCTTGGACTGGCCTCGCTCTCTTTATACTTATGACAGTGCCACGAAAAGAATGTGTTAAGGATAACTTGCTGGGCCCAAGAGGAGTGACTATGCATGTGGCAGAGCTGCTCCAGCCATGCCTAGTCTAGCTCCGCTGACCCCAGACGCCTGAATGAGCCCAGCCAAGACCAGCCAACACACTGACATCTCAGCTGAGTAAGTTTTTATTATTATCTGTCACTAAAATTCTGGGACTGTCTGTTATGAAGCACTGCTCCAGCAAAGCTAGCCAAGAGAGATATCTGTGATGACAGACCATAGGGAAAATCCCCTTTAGGAGCCTGACACTCTGAGAATGCCAGGTAACAACTTTTCTTTATCATAGGAACAAATGGCATTAAAGGCCTGTGAGCACCATTCCCAGGTTGCACACCAAGACCTCAGTGTGCCCCTCCTGAGACACATGCATGCATGCACAGGGGCAGATCAGGGAACTCCTGCTCCTGCTTAAAGCTCCTTGGGAAATCATGCCTGCTGGCTTTCAGAATCCCATAAAAGAACAGGTAGAAACTGTGGAGGATACTAACGTTTATAAAGCAAATGTATTTCACAGGCCTAGCTCCCAAGGCCCTGTAGTTTCAGGTGTAGCCTAACTTTTTAAAATTACACAAAGAAATGTTAAGCTTGTGAAAGACAGGAACCCTTCCCTGGGCTAAAGTCTCTGTTGCAGATAAAGAATTGTAACACAGCAAAACTGCTGGCTCCAAGGGCAGATGTCCTTGGTGCAGCTAAACCTAATGATTGTTGCCATGACAATTATCTTACTATTCTTTTTGTAACCACCTATGTTCCTTTTCTGTAACTTTCTGGCATGGAAAATAAACACTGAGAGAAGACCCCAGTTCAGTGTTACTTTTCAGAGGAATGCTTCTCTCTTGAGGGTTCCTGGAAAATTAACCCCTTCAGGGCCTCTCACTGCTCAGAAGAAATGGGCTTTGCATCTCTGTTACCCTGGGGGAGAGTGACAAGAAACTTGCCCCCTCAGTGGACCAGTAAGAGAACTGTGTCTGGGGGTCACCATTGACAAATGTTTTGTATACTGAGGCAAAAACCTAAAAGTGTTAAACACTCTTGCCCACACACACACCTACAGAGAGGCCTGGCGGGGTTGTGGGTAGTCACTCCCTTTTAAGAAGTATCAGGAAAGGTATCACGCCTGCTCTGGGGCCCAGGACTGTTCAGACAGTTGAAGAATCCCTCTCAGCAACACAGGAGCAGGACAGGTAACACCTAACGTCTGCCGGGCACTGCACGGGGAAGGGATCTACCCGTCTCTTTATTCCTCTGCAGTTAGCTTCTGACACAATTTCCACCTCTCTGTGATCAAAAGAACAAAAGTGAAACCTGCCCAGAAAGAGAAGGTGTCTTTGGCTAGTTCCCTAAGAAGCACAGTCAGAGACAAGGATTTGAGTCCAAAGAGTTTGACAAATTATCCCAAGAAACACTTGTAGGAGACTGGGGAAGTGACACAGAGAAGGGATGAAAGTCAACACAGGTACATCAATGAGCAGGTCACTGCTTTGAGAAAGCTGGGATATGTGTCTATCAACTCCTGTCCAGTATTAGTTGAAGACCATTCTTGGGGGCATGATCCCTTCTGTCCTACCCTCACCCAAGGGTTGAACACACACAAATGCATATATGGTCATGTATCACTTAACAACAGGGATAGGTTCTGAGAAATGTGTTGTTAGATGATCTTGTCATTATGCAAACATGAGAGTGTACTTACGCAAACCTAGATGGCATAGCCTACTTCACACCTAGGCTATATGGTACAGCCTACTGCACCAGCCGCCATCATATATGTGGTCCACCACTGACCGAAACATTGCTATGTGGTGCATGATTGTATTATATAACCCCCCATACCACCGTCACCAAATTTCAGGAAATGAGAATTACCCTGATCTGGTGTAAGACACTCTAGTGTTTTCTTTTCTAGAGTCCATTCTATTCTAAGTTCATTTAAAAAAAAAAAAAAAAAAAAAGGCTGGCCATGATCATCTAAATTGATTTTACAACCTACTAATGAGGTTGGCAACTGGCTGTTTAAAAAATACTGGTCTAAACCAGGCTGGACTACTGGAATTCTAAAGGGCACTTGCTAAAATTCCATACTCCTGGGTCAGACACCATTCCTGGAGGTCCTGGTTCAGCAGGTCTGGAGTGTGGCTCAGGCATCTGCCTTGCTTGCTCCTGCTTCTTTTTTCCTGCCTTCTTGTAGATTACAGGCAGACCTCAGAGATACAGCTAGTTCGGTTCCAGACCACTGCAATAAAATGAATGTCGTAATAAAGCAAACCACATGAATTTTTTGGTTTCCCAGTGCATATAAAAGTTGTGTTTACATTACACATTATACTGTAGTCTGTTAAGTGTGCTATATAGCATTATGTCTAAAAAAACAATGTATGTACCTTAATTAAAAACTACTTTATTGCTAAAAAAGTTGGAAAAATGGCGCTGATATGTTTGCTCAAAGCAGGATTGTCACAAACCCTTAATTTGTAAAAAATGCTGTATCTGTGAGGCTCAATAAAGTGAAGCGCAATAAAATGAGGCATGTCTGCACTTGAATTCCACCCTGATTTATCTGCAGTGTTTTTGAGTGTACCTCTTGGTACAGATTTTTTAGTTGTTGCTTTAGGTATTAAAATGTATCTATGTAACTTATCACAGCCTCCTGGTATTGACATTTTACCTCTCAAGTAGGCACAGAAACTTTAGTTCTATTTAGGCTCCTTTATCCTCTCCCCTTTATGATATAATTATCTTAAGTATTTCCTATACATACACCGAGACTCACAATGCTATAATTCTCGCTTCAAGTATCATATAATTTCCTCAAAAGGAAAAGAATAGTGTATCATATTGTATTAGTCTATTTCTGTTGCTTATAACAAAATACCTGGAACTGGGTGATTTATAAAGACAACGAAATGTATTGCTTACAGTTTTGGAGGCTGGCAAGTCCAAAGTCTCAAGAGAACACATCTGGTGAGAGTTCTCTTGTGGCTTTACAGCAGTCCAGAGGTCTCACATGGCAGAGAATGGCAGAGCAGAGAGATACTAACCTCCTCATTCACTCTCTTTTTACAGTCACCAGAGCCACTCCCATTATTCCAAGAATAGATCAGTCCATTCATGAGGGTGCAGTCCTCACAATCCAATCACCTCTCCAAGGCCCCACCTTTCAACTACCACAACAGGATTTCCCACCCTCTTAACACTGTCACAGTGGGGATCAAGCCAACACATTAAACTTTGGGGGGACACAATTCAATCCATAATATGTATGTACCCATATTTTTATTCTTTCTGTTCTTTATTTCTGATGTTCTAGGTTTCTTCGAAGAACTTTCATTAGCCATTCTTTTAGGGTAGATCTGCTGGCAACAAATTCTCTTGGTTTTCTTTCAAGTGAAAATGTCTTGATGTCACCTTCACTCTTGAAGGACATTTTCATGGGGTACAGAATTTTGGGGTGACAGTTCTCTTCCTTTAACATTTGAAAAATTATTTTGTGGTACTTCCCTCTGATGAGAAATCACTGTCCTTTGAACTGCTGTTGTCCTAAAGGTAATGCACTATTTCCTTCTAGCTGCTCTTAAGATTTTGTTTTTGTCTTTAGTTCTTCGAAATTTGATTATGAAGTGTCTTAGTGTGGATTTCTTTGGGCTTACCCTCTTTGGGGATTGCTCAGATTCTTGACTTTGTAGGTTTATGCATTTCAATTTGGGAAATTTTCAGCCATTACTTCTCTGAATACTTTTTCAGCCTCACATTGCTCTCCTAGGACTCCAACTACACTAATAACAGATTAAAGAAAAATGTATTGTCCCATAGGTCTCTGAGCCTCTATTAATTTTTTTCCAGTCTTTTTCTCCCTTTTGTTCAGGCTGGGTAATTTTTTCGTTCTATTGTAATGTTCACTGACTCTTTCCTCTGTCATCTCTATTCTTCAATGAGCCGATACAGTAATTTTTAAATTTGGTTACTCTATTTTTCAGTTCTAAAATTTCTATCCAATTCTTTATGTCTTCTTTCTTTGCTGAGACTTACCCTGGACATTTTAGGTATAATATTATGATATTCTGGAGCTTATTTAAATCTTCTATTTTTGCAGGCTTCTGCTCAAACTGTGCTGGTGGTGGGGGAAGAGAAAGCATGGACTCTTTACCCTTGGGTGGGCATGGAAGTCTTGGCTCTACTGACACCTCAAGGTGACTGGTGGAGAGGGACACCTGATCACCTGTTACCACTGGGCAGTGGTGAAAGTCAGGGCTTCCCATCCAGCCCCATCTGGCAGGGAGGGAGTAGGACACCTGGTTACCACAAGAGGAGGGTGGAAGTTTAGGCTGTCCATTCGGCATTTATTAAAGCTGAGAGGGAGGGTGAAGCAATTTCCCTGGTGTTTTGCAGGACTAGGGTGTTCACTTCAAAAAAGTTTCTGTTTTGCTAGGATGCTCTTTTTCCAGTCCTTTGACAAGAGAGACCAAACTTCCTTGGGGCTTTGTTTTGGTCTATGCCCGCTCATATTTCTGGGTGTGGACTTCTCTAGTACCCAGTCTAGTGGAAGTAAAACCCAGGGAACTCACCACTGTTGTTCCATGAGTTCCAGGGTTCCTCATTGTTCCACAGTCTTTTCTCCCCCATCTGATGTTCTATACATAACGTCCAATGTTTTTAGCTGTATTCATGAGAGGGATGGGGATAAACGTGTCTACTCCATTTGACCAAAACCCGAAGTCTCCTTGGCATCTGCTTTTTTTCTAAGCTCCCAGGTGATTCTATGGTACAGCCAGATTTGAGAAAAACCAAGTGGCTCTTAACCAAAGAACCAGGCCATGAATCACATTATCCAGTTGTTAGTTTTAAAGCCTGGAAATGTTTTCCCATTTCTTTTGTATATAAATTAGAGTAGTCTCGATGTTACCCTCATAATCATACCACCATTACTCAGCTGTTTTCTGACACACCTTCTTGAGCTGGGAAGGTAAGGATGGCTTTTTAGCTGTCACAAGAATCCACTGCCCAGCTGTGAGCAGCCTGTGTGTTCGTGATACCTTATCAACAGCGGCAGCTGGTATGAGTTACTGTTCTGCTTTACTTCACTGTAAAATATCTTTTGGTTTTCAACATTTGAGTATGCCCATAAGAGTGTGCTATACATGTGAATGTTTGCCATCACGTGCTACAGAGGAAAGAAAGATGGCCAAAAGTTGCAGCCAGAACCCTGCAAAACTTCAGGCCGAGTCTGTCACTTTGCTGTGTGACACTGGACATACCACTATGCCTCTCTGACCTTTGGGTGACTGGATGATCAGGATAAAGCTCCTCACCTGCTTAGCAACCAAATACGAATCAGGATGCTAGGAATAAACACGAGCTCAGCTCAGCCAGGATACAAAGGAATGGCTTCATTTTTTAGTCTCAGAAGGGATGAGAAAAGAGCGGTGAGTCCCAGGGCCCTTCCCAGAGACTGCATACTCAGGCTTTCCAAATGACCCTGCTTGGAAGATTACCTTGTCTGCAGGCAAAATGCAGTCTGGCCCTGGAACACTTTCCCAATGACTTGCCTGGGGAGAGATTCTTACTCCTTGAAGCTGACAGCCTGGCACTGGGCTCTGCCTGCAGTGATCTTGGCTTTCCTGGGAATAGGTTGGGGTGTTCAAACTCCCAACCAGTGCCCACCCACATCTCATGCATATGAGTTCTGATGTCACTTGGGAGAGCTGTTACAAAGATTCTTCTTCCTCCCTCTTTTAAAAGGAGAGACTATTCAAAGGTCACCTGCCATGGGAACTGAAATGCCAGAAACACTACCCGAGCCCCAAAATGAAGGCATGGGATGTGATGAGCCAGGACTGCCTGGACTCTTGGATACCTAGTGGTTTGTAGACCCTAATCCTTGGGGGCTGCCAAGGGCGGTGGTAGGTGGTGAGGCCAAAGTCTTGGGCCTCCATCTAGCTCCAGATGGAACCAGCTTCTTCTAATCTGTTTTGTATTTGGGGATACTGTGGTGAATAGTACCGCCTTCCCCCCACCCCATGCCAATTCATCTCTATCCAGAATCTCAAAATATGAGTTTATTTAGAAATAGGGTCTTTGTACATGTAATTAGTTAAGGATCTCTGAGATCATACTGGATTAGGATGGGACCTAAATCTAATGAGAGTTCCCTTATGAGGGACAGAAAAGGGCACACAGAGAAGGCCATTTGAAGGCAAAGACAGACTTTGGAGTGATGCAGTTGTAAACCAAAGAACACCCAGGATTGCCAGGAACCTCCAGAAGCTAAAAAGAAGCAATGAAGAATTCTCCCCTAGAACTTTCAGAGGAAGCACGGCCCTGCTGACACCTTGATTCTGGACTTCTGGCCTCCAGAACTGTGAGAGAATAAGTTTCTGCCATTTTAAGCCACCGAATTTGTGGTCATTTGCAGCAGTAGCCCTAGGAAACTAATACAGGTACCACAAGAGTTCTATTTGAGAAAGTGGTTCTTTGTTCTTAAGAAGGAATTCTACTGCTACAAGGGTTAGCCACCACTAAGCACGTGCTCCTCATTTCATACAGAGGAGGAGCAATTTCTCCAAAGTCACACAGCAAGTCCCCAGTAAGGCCAGGACTAAAAAACAGAGTCGTCCTAAACATCCCGGAGCGGTGCTGCCTTCCAGGAGCAATGGTGTGCCAAAGGCTGCAGAGACCAGCAGCAGGGACCAACAGGGGGACCAGCAGGCCTGGCCATCTAATTTCTGCACATTCAGGTTTGGATGAGGGCAGATGGCTCCTCACATAGCCCAGTCTCTCCACCTCTTCACCCACCTGCCAAGCTCAGGGCCTGGGCCAGGTCTGATGTGATATGCTGCTCCCAACCCTCTTGGGCACAGCTCTGCTATGGACAGCAGGCCCATCCATGTCCTGCAGCTGGCTCTGCCCTTGCCAACACTGCTGTACCCTTGCTTACCCTCCATGGGGAGACGAGGCCTGGGTCAGGGACATCAGAACACCTCAGTCTCCAGAAGCCAACTCCATAAATTAGGTGGTTTGCTCTTTTGGAGTCACCTTTAAAGACATTATTAATCAATGAGTAGCTGTCACATCATATCCTAAACCAGCCTGGCTCTGAGAAGAGGATGTGTGATGTCCAGGAAAGTTTGAGGAGAAAAAGCCAAACTGCTGCTCCTCGACTTACTGTGTGGCCTTTCTGGGCTCAGGATCCTCATTAGCAAAAACAAGGGTACAGCACCCACCTCACAGGGTTGTGGAGAAGTTCAGAAATAATGTGTTCGCTGAACCTCGTGAAAACTGATACTCAACTACTTCTGATGTACAAAAACAGCAATTTCATTCAATCAGATTCAACCTAATACACGAAGTATACAGCGAGAGAAAAAGAAAAAGGTTTTGAGGCACCAGATGGTTAATAAAGGGCCCCAGGGGGTCCAAAGAAATCTGCATTTTAAAACATTTTGGACACACTTGGCTGCCTTCATCTGACTCGAAGTAGAAACTCATCAGCGCTGAGGCAGGAGCTGTCACTTTTCATCACAGTCATCTGAAACAAAGGGTTTTAAGTCTAAGCAGGAAGGCCGGCCCATGGCTCACTCGGTAGAGTGCGGTGCTGATAACACCAAGGCCACGGGTTCGGATCCTATATAGGGATGGCCGGTTTGCTCACTGGCTGAGTGCGGTGCTAAATCTAAGCAGGAGAGGATTCTTGCAAAGAAGCTGGAGACGGAGACCAGACAGTGAATGTTGTTACCTGGGTCATCTGTGGCACCTTGGGCTGCCAACCCTCTGCTTCTTGTGCTGCCAGGTCATGTGCATTAATAAAGGACATGGTGGACACTGTTGCTTCCACACAGCATCCATCCCCCCACCTCCTGCTCTGAAGAGAACCCCCAGTTTGTACAGATAGCCACCCGTCCCACTGACACATGGGGCTCAAAGGAAGCCAAGATCTTGTGTCTCTAGAGGGCTGATCGGCAGAGAGCGTACTTCTGGGGCCATGTTACCAGAGTGGGACCCATCAGATGAAGGAATGAAGAGTCACATTCTATGCTCCCACCCACTGGACAGAGACAGAAGGCGTTGTCTCATGGCTGCTGGCTGCAATCTGCTGACCATGTGGAAACCAGCTTGAGGGCAGAGGCAGAATGCCAAGGATGGCAGGACAAAAGAGTGACACAGAGGACCCTGGTGACATCTCTGAGCCCAACCTCTGGATTCCTGTTGTGAGAGTTCATAACTTTCCTATGATTGAAGCCGGGTTGGGGTGGGGTTTTAGCTTCTCACAGCCAAGAACATTCTAACTGGTACAGAGAGAAAACCTGCTTGCCAAGTGTCGTGCATGAAGTGAATGCATGGGAGTCTGGCCTGCATCTCCTGTTTCTGAGCACTGTGCTCTAACCCAGTGGAGCTATTTGGCTTCAGTTTCCCCTTGACCCTTCTAATTTTGGTAAATGAAGCCCTCTCTCTAAGAAACCTTTCTATGAGAAATGAAAACAAACCAAACATACTTATTGTGAGCCAAAGAGGATCTTCAACAATTTTCTACACAGGTGCCATCTGCTGGTAGGGAACAAGGACTAAGGCAACTTAAGTGTCACAGCAAACACAGAAGCTGGTGTCCTGAAAGCCCTGCAGGCAGTCAGAGCCAGACCCTTTCTGAGAAAAAAACGAGTCCTGGTTTGGCTGTTTCCTGGAGCTTTTGGAGGGAAGAGAGATGTAATCTCAAGGGTGGAAAGGAAGGGGGTCAGGGGCTGTGCAGGGAGTGTGATCCAAGGAGACCAAACAGTGCAGTCTGGTTTGGAGTAGATGGTTCACACAGAGAAGTGGAGAGGAACTTGGAGAAATCAGCTAAGGCCAGAATGTCAACAGCTGTGATGCCAGATCAAGGAATTTGAACTCTGTCCTATAGTCAATGGGGAGCTATACAGCATGGAAGTTCCCTGGGAGAAGAGAGGTAGAAAGCCAGTTAGGGGGAGCTGCCATGCTCAGTGTCCCCCGACTCAAAATGGGAGAAGATGGCCTGGGCGTTAGGATGGGGGCATGCAGGAGAGCGAGCACAGTAACCTGGTGGGTCATGCTCTGCATGAAGGGGGCACAGGAGCCCTCTTATGAATTCCTCATGGCAATGCAAGTCCCAAAGTCTGTAGATGATTTAAAATTTAAATGAATCCCTATGGACTCAAAGCTAGTCCTTTAAAACTCCCACTCACTGACATCCCAAAGGGCCTTCCTGGCCCTAAGAGAAGAGAATGAAGTCACAGGTTCCCCAAAGATCCTGCAAAGAGGAGAGTAGCGGGCCCATGAACTTCACCTCTTTGGTGCAGGTCTTCAAGGCTCTTTCTGAACAAGGGCTGAGAACATCTGCTCTAGCTGCAGGTGAGAGGCCAGGGCACGTGGCTGACTTCATCATTGGACCGCACCTCCAGTTAGCTCTGTTCATCTCCAGGTCAGGGTCTCCAGAGCCCAGAAACCCTGCAGCTGAGAAATCTACTTAAACTTAAGTGTCTTAAGTTTAAACTTAAACTTCAGTGTCTCCTCAGTCTTTCAAAGCCACACCTGTTGATAATAAAGAGAAGCACATGACCCAAACTGACCTGCAAAGTCCAGCCTTCACTTCCCCTAAGAACCCCTCACTCACAGAAGCTCTCTTCTGCAATGTCTGCCCCTTAGGACCAGTGGATTTCATTAACCTTTACTGTCCAGAGTTCGTATTTTATATCTATATCTATGTCTACTATGTATTTCACTTTTCAATGTAAAATCATATCACTGCATATGCTTTTTCAAACATACACACTCCCACCTGGAAATTCTCCATTCAGCCCCACTAGCTAAAAACTACTGTGTTAACCAAATTAATTGCTGATAAACAACCATTTTTGACTAGTGTTCCATGGTCCTGCCACAGGAAGCCGCTATCTTACCACCACCATGGTACAGACAAGACCATGTGGTCACAGCAAATGCAGTAGGTGGTCGCCAGTGAGCCCTGCAGGTGTAAGTGCCAGACCCCTTCTGAGGAAGAAATGAGTCCTGGTTTCCTAAAGAGAGAAAACCTGTGTACTCAGTAAGACACAACCTCAGCAGGAGTTCTGACGTCTTCTCTCTAGGAGGAAAGAGGAGAAGCCAGGACACAGAGAGAGGCCAGAGAAAAGAGGTTAATTCACCCCAGGTTGGGAGGGGAAAAAACTGAGAAAATATGGGAAGGGACAACAAGGGTGTTAAGAAGGGAATGCAAGGGCAGAGAGGACAGTGTGTCATCAGAGGGCGGTGAGGCCACCGTGATGTCCTCTGCCCAGATCTGGGCCAGGGAACTGAAGAGGGACTTATGCCAGAATGACAGGGAGGGACACAAGCAGGAGGAACAGCTGGGGTACAGGTGAGTGTGCACCTTCGCACGGACAGTTCCCTAGTTCTATCCACGGAGAGGGCCTGGAAGCCAACGACAGCACAGTAGCAATGGGCACATCCAGCACCCGGATCTTGGTTTCTAAATCTCCTTCTCAAATGAAAGAAACCAGAGCTCTTTGGAGAGATAGCTGATTCCAGAGCTGGGGCAGGAAAAGGACAAGATGAATTGGAACATCTTGTAGTGCCAGAATGTATTAAAGTGTTAAAAAAAAAATGACGAGGACGCAGCAAAAAGACACAGAAGCTAAACTGAAGGGGCTCCCAATAACTAAATCTAGGACAATTTGAGTGACGAAATTAAAAATTAAGAGTAATAGATTATAACCTATAGAATAAAATAAATATCCGTGAGTCAATACTGATATGAATAAATAAATAGAAGAGAAGGGACAGATCTGCCTTATAGAATTCCAATTAATAAATGTAGAAGCAATGATGGAAATAGAAAAATCACCATTTGGCAAACATCACAGTAATAATTGTTGCAGATAAGATCTGTTGATCGATGCTAAAATTAGCGGGTGAATATGATGAGAAACAGGATATGTGCATAGTTTTAAAGTACCTCCCCATGGGATACATATTAATTACAAAGTTAAAAATAGAAACTACAGTAGAGAAGCCTGGCACACATCCCCTGAATCAAGTAAGCAAAATGAACATCACCAGTAAGAACATACCTATGTCATGTACCCCTCGATATGACACAGGGAGAAGGGCACCTCACTTCTGTGGTTTTCTTGCCCAAAATACATAACTTCAGTCTGTATTTCTAAATGGGTAACCCTAGTTCTAGCTCTGGTCCCAGCTCTAAAAGTCTGTGGGTTACTTAATAGAGAAAATCTTAAACCCAAATTGAGGGATGTTCTACCAAAGACCTGCCCAGTACTCAATAGGGTTAAAGTTGATAAAAGACAAGGAAGACTGATGAGCTGTCCCAGATTAGAGGATACTAAGGAGATGTGGCAACCAAACATAATATGAGATCCATAATATGGATCCTGGCCAGAAAAGGAACATTAGTGGGACAACTGGCAGAGTTTGAATAAGGTCTGCGGTTTAGTTACTGTGTTGTGTGAATTTCCCAGTTTTGATCACTGTACTGTGGCTATGTAAGACATTAACATTAGGGGAAGCTGGGTGAAGTGGTTTGTGTAACTTTTCTGTAAATCTAAAATTTACTCAAATTAAAAAGTTATAAAAAAAGTTAGATAACTTAAGAAACAAGAGAACATAAGTCTCTATAGGTAAAATGACATGTATGTGGTTTCCTCTAAAATACTCCAGCAAAACAAAGCGCAGAGTCAGACAGAACCCAACAGTGGGATACGGATCAACGTGGAAGATGATGACAGGGTTCTTTACATGATCCTCTTTTGTGTTTGTTTGACATAATAAAAAGTTTAAAAGGAAACAATAAAGAATCAAACAAACCATTGTTATAAATGACAAGAGAATTCTAGAGAGTGAATAAGAAATAAATTAATATTTGGAAAAAATAAAATAAATAACCCCACCCTGGAGAGGTGGGAGGCAGGTGCATGCAGCATGAGCTGATGCACGTTTTGCTAAGATCACAGACAAGAAGGACTCCCAACAGAAGCTAAAGCTAAAATAGACACACTCAGGAATATCAGAAGGCAAGACCTTCAGAGAAATGAGGAAAGTGGGGAGCAAAGACTCTCCTCAGCCCTCAGGTACTCACCCCCTCTCTACTAGATCATTCTGCCACCTGCCCTTCTCCCAAGCATCCCTGTGGTCCCAGGCAGGCTCGGCAGCAGGTGGGGATGTTGGGCAGTGGCCACAGGCGGCCAGGAGGCCAGGGTCCTTCTCTGGATATGACTGACTGTGTGTGCAGAGGCCAGACCCAGCCAAGCACTGAGCTCCCTTGGGGCAAAGGTCATGGGACCAGGAAACATGAGTGGGGGCCTTGTGGGGCAAACAGGCAACTAGGCAGAAACCAGCCTTTGAGATTGGGGGCGGGGCTGTTTTTAATTAGATGCTAAGCCCTCCACCCCACCTGCCAGGCCCTGTCAGAATGGTGTTGATGGAAGGCAGGACAGACTGGACCACATGGACCTTCATGGGCCACTTGAAGTTCCCAAATTACCCCTCCAAGGGGAAAATTACCAGAAAGCTTTGCTGGGGATGGACAGACCAATATTTCATAGAAATGGCATGGTGTTAAAGCATG
The DNA here is from genome assembly GCF_027409185.1 of Cynocephalus volans. Classification (NCBI taxonomy): domain Eukaryota; kingdom Metazoa; phylum Chordata; class Mammalia; order Dermoptera; family Cynocephalidae; genus Cynocephalus; species Cynocephalus volans. The sequence continues at coordinate 54,061,470 of NC_084470.1, forward strand.
GGTCCTGCAGGTTGCATTGCCTAGGTCTCTAACAACTTTATCGCTTATGAGCCAGGCAGTCTGCACCAACAACAGGAATGGGAACAGGTGCATAAAAGGCCATGCCCCTGCACTCCCCAGATGGGATACCTCTGAGGCATGTGCTACACCAGCTCCCGGCTCCAGGTTCCCAACAGGATTAAGCTCCAGTTGTCCATATGGTAAAAGGCCTAATGCACACCCTTTTTTGGCTGCCTTCCCTTCCCAGTCTCAATTCCCCACTCCCCTACTCATGTTTATCGGGACCAAGTACAAATAATCTACTTGCACTTGAATCCTTGTCTCAGGATCTGTCTGGGGGAACTTTCATTAACACAGATATGATCATATTTCATCACTGTGGAGACATACGGAAAGCTGCCCTGGCACTTCTACCTACTGCGGAGTAGGCTGGGTGGTAGGATGAAGTCAACAAGTACTTGGGCCATCAATGGTCACTGTAAAACCCTTCCAGTCTATTTCTCACACTTCAGTCTGTTTCCTGCACTCCTGTGTGCCCTCCCGCCTCCAGCACTGCAGCAGCCAACATAAGTCGGTAGAATGGAAGGATCGGGCAAAATCCTCAGAAATGTTTTCACAAGATAACAGATGGCGGCAAACAGTTCATTAGTCAGATCCCTAACCCTAAAGAAGATAAAGAGGTCTTTGCTACCACCATGTCAAAATGTTCCTGGAAATAAACACACAATTCTCTAGGAGGAAAATTCGAAACTGTGAAGAATAACTGGACCAGGTTGCTTAACGGGCATCAGACCCAGTGACGTCCCCTTTCTCCAGGCCACTTTTCACTGCTCCTGGAGGCTACCAGTGCCTGGAGAAGCTGCCAGTCTCGGTGACAACAGGGTAGTGGCAGAGAGGCAAAGAACTCAGGTCACCCTCCTTGGCCTTGAAGCCTGGGAAAGACTTGGGGCTAGGCTGCTGCCTTCTGCAGGATGTGGCTTGGTTTTAGTGACACTATCTGATCCTGATGTTTGACTAATTGTTCAGGCCAACTTTATATGCCAAGAGCCTCCCCAGGGCACCAGTGACAAGGGGATAAGGATTCTTTCAGACTGAACACCTCCATGCCCCACTTCATCTGTCACCTGGTTCTGCTGAAATGGAAGCAGAGGCCAGAATCCCAGCATCACAAATCTTACTCCACAGTGATGGGAAACTCCCTCCCACTCCTAAGCAGCCCATCCTCCTCTGCGTACTTTGAGGGCTCAAAAGCAGAGCTGGCATTTGCCTCTCCCTCACCTGCTGCCTTTAATCCCACCTCTCCTGGTGAACCTACTTCTGAGCAGTGGCGCAGGCTCCAGCCTTGCCTGCAATCAGGTTTGGCAAGCACTGCTACCTACTGAGCCCCTTCTGTGTCCCAGTGCCATGCGGGGTCCCTTACATGCACACAACCTCACTAAATCCTTCCTCACCACTGCTCAGCAGCATGGCTCACTTTATCCCCATTTCCCATCCAGAGAAAGCTCAGAGACTGGGCCACATGTCTACAGTCTCAACCCTGGACTCAACCCTGTGCACCTCCACTTATGCTGCCTATCAGGGGTGAGGGCTGCCCAAGGGAGTCTGGTTATGAGGCTCCTCGGACAAGAGGAGGCAAGATGGTGGCACTTAGAGGCATGGGCCACTCAGGAACACATATTTCATCTCCATGTAGTACCCTCCTGAAAACCTATGCTGGCTCTTAGGATCTGTGGGTGAGCATGAAGGTCTGGTGGTCTGTGAGGAACAAAGGACACCACCACCCCACTGACCTACAGAGCCTCCAATGGGATAGGATCTGTACAGGACAGGGGGTCTTTGACATGGGCCATTCCACACAGATCAGCCCTTTTCCTGGCTGGGCGAGGATATGACAGGTGTCCTAACAAAGAGAGCTCCAGTCTTGCCCCTGCTCCAAGCTGCTCACCTTCAGGGGTTCCCAGCTACCTCTGCCTTGAGTGTCCCATTTAGTGCTCACCCTAACCTTATGAGGTATTATTAATCCCAATTCTCAGTCAGGGAAGTTCACGGACTTGCCCAAGGCCACACAGGTGTGAAGTCTGGCTATCAACCCAGTGTTCTCAGACTCTAAAGACTGAGCTGGAAAACATCCTCAAGACACAGGAGATCTGGCTTTAATTAAAGTGGGGCAAGGTGTGGAGAAGAAAAACACCTCAGGCATTCAGAGGTCTCAAATCAGGGAGGAGGAATCCCAAATAAGGACCCACACACCCCACCTGCCGTGAAGACCCTGCTCAAAGGCCACTCCCTCCAGGGCTGGCTGAGTTGGTAGCTAAAGGACTCCACTGGAGAGCCATGAGCTTCCATCTCTCTGCTCCGCTCCCAGGATGCTTCCTCTCCCTTTGGGCAGGTTCCCCTCATGGTCATATGGTGGCCAGCAGTAAGTGAGGCAACATGCTTCCTTGCTTTACATCAACTATGGGCAGAGAAAGTTCTCCTCCATGCATGAATAACTGATGGCCATCTGATGTGGCCAATTCCAGCCAGGTATCCTCCTAGACCAATGACAATGACCAGAGAATGCCCTTCGCTGATTAGGTGAGAGTCTTCAGGCTCTGAAGCAGGGAGGAGGGCTCTAAAGGAGGAGGGAAGGAAGGGAGTGCTGGTGGGTGACCACAACATTCATAGTTGAAGCTCCTGAAGTAGACAGAAGGGCTTCACAGGGGGCCTGGCGACCTTGCTTCTTATTGCTTGCTTTTCCTTTAGAAAAGCAGAGGAAGGGCTGGCCCATGGCTCACTTGGGAGAGCGTGGTGCTGACAACACCAAGTCAAGGGTTAAGATCCCCTGACTGGTCATGTTTTTAAAAAAAAAAAAAAGAAAGAAAGAAAGAAAGAAAAGCAGGGGAAATAAAACCAGGAGAAGCCGCCTCTTCCCATTACTGCATCTCACTCATGCCCTAGTGGAGTTTCGACCCCTAGAAAATGAGGCTCCTCCATTGCTTCAAGATCACCAGCAGATGCTGGTGCAAGTTGCCCTCCTCCTGTCCCACCCATGTTAGGAAAGCACTCTGTACAGGCTACAGCGTTCAGTGGGACCGGCCCAACTCTTCATGTGATGACCACTCTGCTCCATCCTGCCACACAGTCATCTGGCCTTTGCTTAAAAACCCCTCCTTTCCACCTATCTTGTCCAGAATGCCACTAGAGGAAGAGCACTGTCGGCTGGATAACAGAAGAGTCTGCTTAAGAAGCTAGAAAACCCTGGCAGATCTCCAAGACATAGCACATTCAACCTGGGCTGAGTGGAGGTGGCAGGACACACAGAGACTACAGTGGAGATTTAAATCCTCCTTCCTAATGGTGGCAGTCACGAACTCTCCCCAAGCCACACAGGTTGCACTCACCTTCCCTCAGACCCAGGTGTCAACTGGCCTTATCATCATGGCAGTTTCCTTTATCCCCTCAAACCTCAATTTTGTCATCTATGCAATGGAAATAATAACCTCTTCAGGGTGCTGTGAGGATTAAATGAGTTAATGCATGTAAAGTATCTAGCATAGGTCTCAAAACACATTTGCTGTAATAATTGTCCATCAGGGTTCCTAAAACTAACAATGAAAGTAAAACAGGAACCAAATCAGCCGTACAGCTTCAAACCATTTCCCAACAGGACTGGACCCCCGATCACTACGGGTGGCACCCTCAGACTCTTGGGTTTGCTTAGTCTTCCTAGGGACTTGTTTCCCTTCTCCGGTTAAGATGGCTCCATAAATTTAGAAAAAGCTTCTCCCAACCTGATCAGCCAGTTTTCAGTATAAAATTAACAATCAGAGAACCACGACCTCCAACATTTTATGTTCTAATAGTGTACTAAAAACTGTATATACATTTTCTATATGTACCTTAGCCAACATTAAGAAGCTAACACTATTTCTATTACCCCTGTTTTACAGAGCCTGGGAGAAGTTAAGCAAACTTGTCCAGGTCACTCAGGTTTTATAGAATGGAGTCAGGATTTGAACATGGATCCTAAGGACTGCCTTATGCTAACAACCCAGACACCATGTGGACCTCATCTCCTCGGCATGCCAGGGCAAAGCAGACCAGCATACTCAAATGTCACCATGTTTATCTTTCTCGGCCTCCTCTACCTCAGGCACCAGATTTAGGACCCAACTTGTGTGGGGAATTAACAGCTTGTGGCTCAGCCAGGATAAAGCATTACAGAGCAAGAAGTTTTTTCAAAAGAAAGATAAAAATTAAAAACATGCCTAAAAAGGCCTTTTAGGAACTGAGACAGAAGCATGCTGCCAATTCACCCCCTTAAACCACTTCTCTCAGCTCCCAGAGCAGTTAAATATTATCCAATTCCCATGGACTTAGTGAATCCTTCTTTCTAGGATCCCATGTGTTCTAAGAAGCACTGGAGAAAGGTGTTGATAAAGCTGGTACACCTGCAGACACTGCTAAGCGCTATGTACCTGGGATGGAGGCCACCTGTCTGCAGGGGCTCACCATCTGATAGTCATCATTGGCAAAGGGTGCAGACTCCACTCCTGGTCAGCCCCAGATACAGGCACAGAAAAGCCTGCAAGGGCCTTGAGGTCTGATAAGGAGTAAAAGCCCCAGGAATTCCAGGCCTAGTGGGGGTGCAAACTCACATGCTTACTACGGCTAAGAGCCAATGGGAAAAGTAAAGCCAAAGGTGGGCCATGTGACCTAAAGACCCAATGCCCAGGTTAAAGCTCCAGCCGATAAGGGCCTGGCAGGAAAGTGGCCTGATGGTACCTACTTGCATTAGTCTGCTCAGGTTACCATAACAAAATACCACAGACTAGACAGCTTAGATGACAGAAATGTATTTTCTTACAGGTCTGGAGTCTAGAAGTCCAACATCAAGGTGCTGTCAGGGTTGGTTCCTGATGAGGCTTCTCTTGTTGGCTTGTAGATGATCACTTCTCACTGTGTCCTCACATGGCCTCTTCTCTGTGCATGTGTGGAGGGAGGTGGGGGGAGAGGGAGAGAAGGAGGGAGAGAGGGAGGGAGAGAGAGAGGGATGGAGGGAGGGAGGGAGAGGGATATGGATATCTTATCTCTTTTCTTCTTTTTATAAGGACAACAGTCCTATCAGATTAGGGCCCCACCCTCATGACCTCATTTAACCTTCATTACCTTCTTAAAGGCCCTATCTCCAAATACAATTGCATTGGGGGTTAGGGCTTTAACTCATGAACTTTGGCGGAACACAATTCAGTCTTTAACAATACTCTTCTGATTTTTCCAGAGAAGCCACAAATCCATCTAAAATGGAAATGTCCTAATTTCTAACTTGTGGCAACTATTCAAATTGAGTGAAGACAATGTGCAGGCCCAAGGGCTGGGGCTGCTGGTCTCACTGCTCCTGGTAGAAATGGGTGCACATTTGTAAGCGCTGGTGTAAAGTCAACCCCCCTCCTGATGGCCTCGACACTTGAACCTGGGTAACCAGCTGCAGGACTGCCAGAACCAGCTGTTCACCAGTCACCCACCCAAGAGCAGGGCTATCGAGGTGAGGGGGACTGGACTGACAACACCTGCCAGACCCAGGCTGCAGAAGACCTGGCAGGGCCAGGCCAGGAGGGGAGTCGGCAGCAGCATAGAAGGTTTTATATTACTATTAACAGCAATTTGACTTTTCAAGGCTGTTCAAGAGTTCCAGCTGAAAATTACAGAATTTTTGTCATTGAAAAGTATTTTTATCCTAAATGCAGTCAGAATTACTAGTGCTGAATTATGGAAGCTTCTGAACCTGCACTGATGTGACTCACTCACTGTGAGTTAGTTAAGAGCAAACAAATTTCACTAACTCAAGCTTATCCTTGGAACGATCTCTTCCTGACCTCCCCCTGCCTTGTTGTTTGTTACCAGAAGTAGTACGTGGAACTGTATTCGTAATGTAATGCTTACATGTGCTCCAAAATTAAATATTAATCTAATGCTATTGATAAATTCAGACATTTATAGGAGATCAGATTTTCTGACAAAGGTATTTACCCTTTGGCAAAGTGTTGGCAGCCTCAGAGTGGTACTCGTAAAACTTAACAAGTTTAATTATTAAGGTATGTTTAACATTTAGTTAGGAGTTCACATTCTGAGACTAAAATCCTGATATGAATAATATCTGCTTGCTTTTGTATAAAGAGCAAAACAAAGACAAAGTTGGAGACCTTAATCCTGTGTCAACAGCTGATGACTGACTCTATGTCCTTATCAAAAAGTAATTATGGAACTCCTTCAAAGGGGGAAACCCCCAACAAATCCAAGTCTGCATGGCTCAGTGAGATGGGTGACACCAGTCTTCACTGAGGATAAGCAAAGGCTCCAGCGAGGGGTGGGACGGGCTGACCTCCCACAGCTCCCCCGCAGCCCCCACACCAGTTTTCAGTCTCCAATGATAAAGAAATCTTCACTCTCCACGTGGATGATATCATCTGGCTTTTGCCTGGCACAAATGGGTCACTTGGAAGCTTAATTTGCCTGCATTGGTCCTCTCAGGCATCACAGAGCAACACTACTGCATACCAACATGGTTATAAACAGGGACACAAACAGGGAACAGAATGGTGTGAACCTCCCTTGTGAGGCTCACACAGGTGATGCAGAACATGTCCGCATCAATTTTTCTAGGTGAAACTGCAAATTCAAATGCAAAAAATTCTTACAGAGAAGGCTCATGCCCCAGTGTGCACACAGGTCCAGATGGGCCCTCAGGCCCAGTCTGAGAGGGTTGAAGTCATCAAGACAGAAGATACCCGCTGTGGGAAGCACAGACATTCACAAAGAAACACCAGGAGGTGTGCACAGGACCCAGGTGCATGACAGGAAATCATCCAGGGAAGCTACCCAGAGGGTGGGTGAGTTTTGAGCAAGGTTTTGGGGGTGTATTGGTGGTGGTGGGGGATAAAATGAGCACTTGTTTTGTGTCTACGTGTCCCCATTGGTAATGACTCCTACAAATCTCTGTCCACAGCAGGCATCGCTGTGCCCAGTTCTCATGTCTGCTCAGCAAGCCATGAGGCCTCCAAACCATGGAGTTTTCAATGCTCAGCCCAAAGTCACGTGCAGTTCAATGTAGACCCGACAGTTCAAGACTGGGGAGCCTGGACTGCAGAACAGGAATGGCAGTGCCCAGGAAGGAGAGGGGTTGGGGGTGAGCTGCCAGGAGACCTGGGTTTTACCAGTGGAGCCTAACAGGCTCAGGTGACCATTCTTAAAGCCCTCTGAAGGTGAAGCCTCATGGTGGCCAGGTCACTAGTGGTCCCTACCATACACTCAGGGAGCCTGCACCCCAGCACCATCAAGTAGAGGAAGGTGACAGTCCTCGGTTTGGGTTTTACTTTGGTCTCAGCACCACGATGTCACCCTGGACTCCTCCCTTTCCTAATTCTATCGATATTATCACAGTTAACATCCACTGCCACTTCACAACAACAACCTTCATCTTACAGATGGTAAAACCAAAGCTTAGCGAGGTTAGAAAACTGCCCAAGTTTACACAGAAAGCATTGATGAGACTCTAACACAGGCCGGCCAGCCACAGCCTCTGACATCTTTTTCTTCTTCTTTTTATCTGGAAATAATATCAAACTTCAAAAAAGTTGCATGTATACTACAAAGAACTCTCCTACGCTCTTATCTAGATTCACCAACTGTTAATTTGGCACATTTGTCTTATACTCTCTTTCTATATATATAAACTCTCTCTCTCTCCCGAACCATTTAAAAATAAGTTGGAGACATCATGGCCCTTTAGCCCTTAACGTGTATTTCCTAAGAACGAGAACATTCAAGGGCCGGCCCGTGGCTCACTTGGGAGAGTGTGGTGCTGACAACACCAAGCCAAGGGTTAAGATCCCCTTACTGGTCATCTTTAAAAAAAAAAAAAAAAAAAAGAATGAGAACATTAACGTGACACAAATTCAGGAAATTAATATTGATATGATTCTATTACAAATTCACAGTCTCTATTCTGTGATCCAACATCCAATCCAGGATGGGGCACGGCATCCAGTTAGCATGTCTCACTAGTCTCCTCCAAACTGGGGCAGCTTCTCAGTCTTTCCTTGACTTTTATACCTTGACAATTTTTAAGAGTCAGGGCCAGTTATTTTCTAGTATGTTCCTCAGTTTGCATTTGTCTGATGTTTCCTCATGATTAGATTCAGATTACACATTTTTGCCCAGAATCCAAGTCTACACATTTAACCATTAACATGACTCTACTCTACATGTGAGTTTTCCTGGGATTTTACCTTGAGGCAGCCAGGATGAGGAAGGATCAAGAAATCCTATCGTGTGTAGAATGCTTAAAGGAATAGGATCACTTCCCTGGAGAAAAGAAGCCCCTGGACCCAGGGCATTCTGCAAACACCTGAGGGGCTGCACAGCAAGAATGAGGTTCCTCCAGAGGGGGGTGGGGTACATCCCAGGCCCCCAGGGTAAACAACTGATTCAACAGAGGATAACCCACCCCATCAATACAGGCTAAAAAATTCTGTTCCCAGCCTTTGCTAAGATGCACAAGCCTATGTTCTGGGGCAGACTGAGAAGGCTGCCGTACTCTAAGCCCCCTTTTGAAAAAGCTGTCCCAATGCAATCCTTCCCACACAACCGTGTCGCTTGTGGTGCAGGAGCAGCAAGAAACTAGTCCAGTCTCTTGGTCATAGCTAAATGTACTAAGGGTAGAGGCTGAGTCTAAAGCAGCCACCAGTGGGGGACCGAGGGGGATACCCATACTGCAGGCCAGCAGAGAGAAGGCAGGTCCCCTGAGAAAGAAGCCTTGAACAGAGTAGCGTTGGACTGCTTCTTCAATTCCTTACAATAGTGACTGTGCAACCCCTTTGGAGGCTCTGGGACCCAGCACAGCTGTGGTGACTGCTGATGCCACCCCAGAATGTGCCATGATTCCTGACACAAACCTCCCCTGCCAAAGGACCCCTGGGTGTGTTTCATCACTGGGTGTGCCTAAAACAACCTGACACCAGGGCCTGCATTGGTAATAGTAACAGTGGTGGCGATACAGCAGACCAGGGTTCTCAACTCTTTACTGAGGCTTAGCTCAGGGCTACGTACCCATTAGTAGCAAGGAAGGGGCCCTCTGTTATGCTTTTCAAAATGGATAAAAGAGACAAACTCCTAGCATAAAACTGTACCAAGAGTAGTCACCAATGGGAGAGTAAAAGATCTGATTCTCTTATGGATGCTGGGCCCTGGGTATGTACCAGTGAGGACATGCGAAGCCGGAGAAAACGGAAGGACTGATTCCTGTCCAGGCTAGCTAAGGAAAAAAAGGTGCTGACCTCTAGGGCAGAGGGTGGAGGTTAATGCTGCCACCACCTTACTTTGCTGAGTACCTACTACGTGCCAGGCACTGTCCTACGCCCTTTTACTGCCCTATTTCATTCAAGCCTCACAAAAACCCTTCAATGCAGGTACTAGTCTAATCCTCATTTTCTTTTAACATGAGAAAACTCAGGCTTAGTGGGGTAAGTACTCTAAGGTTTTACATCACAAGAAGGGGCACCAGGATTTGACCCAGCCTTTGACTCCAGGGGTCTTGTTCTTAAGTTCTGTGCTCATTTGTCATCAGAGAGGCAGGATAAACCTCAGAGCTGTGAGTTTTTATCACTCAAGGGCAGAGCAGGTGTCTGGAAACTAAGATCCACAGGCCCTCGACTGTAACTTAGCAACCCAAGGCTTCTTGCTGTAATTACTCCCTGGCTGGCTAGGCAGAGAGAGTACGCAGCTGTGGCAGGTGGCTTAGGGAGCTGTGGCCATTCTCTCTCCCCAAGGACAGTCTGGGTAGCACACTGGCATGATAATTACCCCATCTGTCTTAGTACTGTGCTGAGAGGGGTAAGCCATCAATTTAGAAGTACAAAACCACTGCTTTTTAGAGCTCAAAGAGCCCTTAAAAATGATTTGCTCCAACTATTTTATGAAAGAGGTCTTGAGCAGCAATGTGAGCTCTCACAGGCAGCCAGGACTAAAACTGCTGGCTCTCAGTCTGCAGCTCCTTCTCACATCTACAGCTGGTAGGCTGCCCTCTTCCCCAATACAGAGAGCAGGCCCAGAGAAGACGTATGAAACTCCAGAACTCTTCCCAGCAGTTCGACAAGAGCATTTCTGCTCATAACCAAGTTTTCCAGGCCCCACCCAGACTGTGCCCTCATCCAGCCCCATTGTTCAGTGATGAGAGCCTACGAGGCCATGGGGTTTGCTTGGGCTGCTGCTTCCTAACACCTAATCCCCAAACTCATCCAGGGGATGCCCTCCTCCAACTTCACCACTCATCCAACACCAGACAGAGGAAACACACATATAGCCAGGCTGCAGGGTCCTGCCTTGTACTCAAGTGGTGTGAGAAGACCCCCTAATGTAACACTGGAGGCTACTCCAGGTCATAATTGGGCTTCAAGAACAGTGAAGATCACAGCAGCAGAGAGGAGAATTGAATGGCATCGGTTCTGGAGCTAGAGATGCCAGAATATGAGTTCCCATCCTGTCACTTAGTAGCTGCGTGACCCTAGTCCAATTCTTAACCCCTCCAGTCCTCCATTTCCTGGTCTGAAAGACAGACACAATTACACCTTCTTCACAGGGTGGTTTTAGCTTTGTGAATTCAGAGACAACACAGGCCTGACAATTATTTTTATAATATTATTATTAACCATAATAGATATGACAACTCCCATTCACTGGCTCTTACTCTATGCCAAGCACAATGCTAAGTGCTTTACATGCATTATCTCATTTACTCCCTAATACAAATCTAAAGTAGCTGTTATTAATTCTATTTCACATTTAAGGAAGTATGCGCAGAGCTGTTAAGTGAATTGCCCAATGTTGCACAGCTATTAAGTGGTGGGGTGGGATTTGAACCCAACTCTGACACCAAAGTCCATGATGACATTTGTGGGTTCTGCCTTTCACATTTATTATTTCATCCAATTAAAAAAAAAACCCTGCGAGTCACATGATCAGCAGGTCCTGGGGGACAGTATACCACGGACAACCAAGCTAAGACTGATGAGGACCTTGGGGAATGGGGCATTTGGTAATTTAATTTTCTGGTTAGCTCAATACTCACTAGAACTTTTTGTTTATTGCTAAATATTTTCTAAAGCAAGGCTCAGAGCAAGAACTTGCCAACCAAAAGGCCTGTTCGAACAACACTGAAGCTACTCTGATATCCTGCCACATAAAGTCCACCAGGATACTCATAAGGCCACTGTGAACCCACTGGCACCAGCACCCCGTCCTCCTCTCTGAGGATCTCCAGTCTCCTCCTCCACCTCCCAGGGCCCCAAGGCTCAGGAACTGACATGCTGGCCATCCCTGGGGATAAGGGGGACCTATGTTCTTTCCTGGCTCTGCTACTATGTGGGACTCAGATTCCTCATCTGGAATGTGAAAGGATGGGCTGGAAGATCTCCAAGATCTATGAGAGCCAGAGAGGGCAGCTAGTTAAGTTAATGACCGGCCTGGGTTCCAATCTCATCTCTAACATTCTGCCATTAGCAACCAGGACTAACATTTGCCGCACACTCACTGTGTTCCAGATACTGGGCTGAGGACTTGCCTGGCAGTATTTCGTTTAATTCTCACAGCAACCTTGTGACCAACCAACCTTTCGTCCCCATTTTGCAGAAAAAGAAACAGGGGCTCAGACAGGATAAGGGACTTGCTCAAGGGCACACAGCTAGTAAACTGAGAGCCAGGATTCGAATGTCCGGCACAAGTAACAGGAAACATCTAGTGAATAAATCCTGCTTTGTCTGTGCTCTTAGCTACTAAGTCCTATCAAGATTGCCCCATAGCTCGAAGTCATCCGTTCCCAGGCCGGGCCCTGTTTTCTCCTAAAAGTAGGCTCTGAGGATTGGCTGGCATAAAGTCAGGGGACACTGGCCGCCCACCACCTGGTGCAGCACCCTAGCCTGAGCATTCCATACTTCAACAAAGGACTCCCATCAGTGACAAGGGGACGGTTCCTACACATATGCAGGGAGTCGGGAGTCCACTGGGCTCCTCCTTCAGAGGCTACCCCCACACTGTCAAGCACGCCTTGGCAGGCTCTTACCACCGGACACACAGCAGGTGCCCTACTGAGCCCCAACGAGCCCAGAGATCAGCTGGAGGCCCAGGTAGTGTCTTCAAAGGCAGCTCGGACGGCCCGGCCCCCTCGGCGCACCTCGCCTGGCTCCCCACCACCCGTGCCAAATGCGCACCATCACTTCCCAAAGCAAAAGGGCGTGGGGACCCGCTGCCAGTGCCTGCCACAAGCTAAGGGCTTCAGTGGGCACGTCCAGGGGCGCCGCCCCGACCCGGCCCCGGACCCCGAGGGTCCACCCCCGCCGCGCCCACCCCCGCGCCTTCTCCAGCCCGCATCCCACGTCGCTCCTCCGTTCTGCAGACTCCCCTGGCTCCCGAAGGCGTCCTAAATTCTCCCCGTCACCTCAGGGCCCGGCACCCCAGTCGTCCGGTCCTGGGAGAGGTCGGGGACCGATCTCGTCACTCCAAACCCCAGGTGGGTCGCCGAGTCCGTGCCAGTCCCGAGCGCGCGTCTCACCAGAAGCCGGGGCTCCGCGGGTCTGAAGCCACCTCCACCGAGGCGTCCAAGCGGCCCCTCCGCCGCCGGCTTTCCCACAGCACCGCCGTCCAAGCCCGGGAGGCCCAGGCAGCGGGCCCACGCTTCGCCGCGCCGAACCCCCGGTCCGCCGCCGCCGCCGCCGCCGCCGCCGCCGCCGCCGCCGCCGCCGCCGCCGCCGCCGCCGCCGCCGCCGCCGCCGCCGCCGCCGCCGCCGGGCTCGCAGGTATCCCCCGTGCGCCTGCCCAGCCGGCGAGGCCGGCGCGGAGGCCCGTGCGCGTGCGCAGGCCCGCGGGGGCCGTCGCATCGGCCCCGACCCGAGCCGCCCCTAGGCTCGCGGCATCCCGGGAGTTGTAGTTTGCGTCAGAGGACTGGCCGCCCCTTCGGCAGGCGGAATCTTCGGGGCCCAGAGAGGTTGCGTTTTACTTGGTGTTAGGATTACACGATTATGTCAGTTCTGATAATAAATCTAAATGCAACTGAAAACAACAACCAAATGTCATTTGTAAAGTCAACGTAATTAATACGCTGACATGCTTTTAAAATATGTAATGCTACGGGGAACCTAAATACGAAGGCACCATTCCTCTGCGGCGTCCCCCACTCCCCTTCCAATCCCGCCCAGGCCGTCCAGCTCCTTACGGGCAGATACTCCCAACTCTTAGTTGCATCTGGCATTTACCATCGACTCTAAGAATATACATATGCCCCTATTCCTTGATTTATGAATTTTAGACCTCTTGACTTTTCGCTAGGATACATTTAGAGATGCACCGACCATGATTACGTTCAGCCCCATAGAGTTATGAGATAACATTTCTGCCTATCAAATTGAGTAAACCCGGTCTTTAATTTATAATTATTTTAAATGATAATGTTCAGGTGTTGAGGCTGTATGTCGGTAAATTAATGCCCGGCAATTTGTCAATATAGTCAAAAGCCTTTAAAAATATGCACTCAAAAGCCTCTAACCAAGAAATTCTAATAACTGTGGATGACTGCAAAGGCTGAACAATGTTATTTATAATGATAATAAATAAAAAACCTGGAGTGGCTATATTAATTGCAAAGTACAACCAAGAGCAAGGAAAATTACAAGGGATAATTATATAGTGATAAAAGGGTCAATTTACCAAGAAAACATAATCTTACATGTGGATGTACCTAACAACAGTGCCTCAAAATAAATGAATCAAATACTGATAGAACTAAAAGTAGAAATAAACAAGTCTGCAATTATAGTTGGAGACTTCGACATTTCTCTCACAACAATTGATAGAACGACTTGACAGAAAATCAGCAAGGATATAGAAAAGCTCAATGCCCAAACTAATCTGATCCTAGTGATATTTACAGAACACTCCACTCAATAACAACAACAGAATACACATTCTTTTCAAGCACCCATGGTATATATATGAAGACAAACTGCATCCTGGGCCATAAATTTAAAAACGGGCAAAAGACATGAATAGATATTTTACCAAAGCAGGTACACAGATTGCAAATAAGCACTTGAAAAGATGTTCAAGATTGCTAGTCATCAAGGAAATGCTCATTAAGACTATGATGAGATATCACCATACACCTATTAGAACAGCTGAAATTTTAAAAAATTAATAGTAATGGCAGTACTAAATGCTGGTGAGTTTGCAGAGAACTGGATCTCTCATACATCACGGACCAGAATAGTTTGGTGGGAAAAATCATGGACCATCTAAGAAATCTTTTAAGAAAACTAAACATATATTTATCATATGACTCATCAATCACACTCCAAGGCATTTATCCCAAAGAAATGGAAACTCATATCTACATAAAAGCTTGTACACAATTGTTCATAACTTCTTTATTTGTAATTTTCAAAAATCAGAAACAAACAAAATGTCCCTCAATAAGTGAATGGTTAAACAAACTGTTTCATCCATACCGTATTCGGCAGTAAAAAGGAAAGACCATTGATACATGCTACAACTTGGGCATTATTCCGGGTAAAAAAAAGTCAGTCTCCAAAGGTTACATATTGTACGGTTTCATATATATAATATTTTTGAAATGACAAAACTGTAGTGGTGGAGAAAATATCAGTGGTTGTTAGGAGTTAGGGGTGGAGGGGGGAATGGGAGAGAAGCAGTGGGTGAGACTATACAGAGGTAGCAGGAGGGAGATCTTTGTGGTGATGAAATAGCTGTTTATCTTGATTGCCGTAGTGCTTACACAACTCTACACGTGGGATAAAATGACAGAACTATACACAAACTTTTTACCAGCACCAAATTCCTGATTTTGATATTGTTCTAAAATATATAAATTATAATTATAATTTTATAGTTATATAAAATGTAACCACTGGGGGAAACTGGATGAAGAAGTTCCATGGAACTTCTGTGTACTATTTTTGCAACTTCTCATCAATCTATAATTATTTCAAAATAAAGAGTTAAGAAAAAAAAAGAAACTGCTTAATTCTTTAGTAATACAGGATTGATGAAATAAAATCATGGACCATCTAATAAATCATAAGAAGGATATTTACTTAATGATGTGGAAGATATTTCACACTATATCATATTTAACGAAAAAAAGCACCAAACATTCAATATCACCCACCCCCCCCTTTTTAAAAAGAATATATTTGTGCACAGGAAAAAGCTCAGGAGGATATCAGCAAAATGTCAGTGATGGGTGACCCAGTGTGGTGAGATTACATGTGCTTTTTCTTTTTATCTTGCAAGTTACCTGAATGTATTTATTTCTGCAATGAACATGTATCGTTTTGTGATGTTAAATATAAATTGTTTTTTAAATTTGTAAGTTTTAAAAAGCTCTCATGTTGAGTGTGTGGTTCTCTGTAGGAAAGCCAGTCGTGGTCAATAATAGCAAGAAGCACGAAGTAGCCCAAGAAAGCAGCCCTTTACTGGAGGCGGGCAGGGATGGGTTCTGGCCAAAGCAGGGTCTCCTGGTTAGGATCCCAAAAGACATGGCCTGCAGGTACCATGGGACCCAGTTTGCAGACAGTGATGATATTTAATCTTATGAGTCCATCATGTTTTAAAAACTCTTCTGGTTGTGGAGCATTAGGCAGTGCTGATAATGCTGGTAGAAAGCTTTAATAGACTGGAAAAAATCTAGTACTTTCATTTTATTAAATATTTAAGGTGGACCGGGTAGCTGGCTTTTTGAGGTCTTGCCTAGTACTTTCAGTAAACCAGTGTTTATGCAACACCAAGCTGGGTCTGGCATCCTCAAGGCTGGGACCTCTCCCTTTCTATTTCTCCAAGTGGTTGCCTCCCTAATGTAACACACATCTCCAGCCCTGAGTTCCTGATCCACAGTCCCCATCCAAGTTGCTTGAGGACTGTGAAGGTTAATTCTAGGTGTCAACTTGGTTAGATGAAGGAATGCTGAGAAACCTGGTAAAGCTATCTTTTTACATGTGTCCGTGAGGGTGTTTCCGGCAGAGATTAGTATGACAGTCTGAATGGACCGGGTGGGAAAGATCCACCCTCAGTGTGGGTGGGAACCATCCAATCCGCTGGGGGTCTGGAGAGAACAAAAGACAGAGGAAAGAGGTGAAGCTCTCTCTTGATTTGCTGGAGCTGGGCTACACTTCTCTCCTGTCTGTGGACATCAGAGCTCAAGACTCCAGCTTTTGGGTTCCAGAACTTACACCAAGTTACTTCCATGGTTTTGAGGCCTTTGGACTTGGACTGAGCCATGCTACCAGCATCCAGTTTATGGACAGCCTATCGTGGGACTTTTCTTCACAGTTGCATGAGCTAATTCCCCTAGTAAATCCCTCTCATATAATTGTATAATTGTAACATTTCCTGTTGATTCTATCTCTCTGGAGAACCTTGACTAATGCAGGGGTGTATCTCCACCTGGGTGGCCTGCCAGCATCTTAAAATCTACATGACAAATATGGTAGTGATGGTAAAGATTGGGATGGTTTTTAAATATGTCTGCAAATTATTTTATTACCCCTCCTTCAAAAGCTGGAGTTTAGTTCCCTTTCCCTTGAATAGGGACATAACTTAGTGACTCACTTTGAATGAACAGAATATGTCAGAAGTGATGCTGCGTGACTTCTGAAAGTAGATCATAAAAATGTGGTACAGCTTCTCTCTCTTTCTCTCCCTCTTTCTCTCTCTCTCTGTTTACCTTTGGGACATACTTACCAAGTCATGAGGAAGCTCAGGCCACATGAAGAGAACATGCATGAGTGTGTTAGTTTGCTAGGGATGCTGTAACAAAATACCACAGACTGGGTGTCTTAAACAACAGAAATTAATTTTCTCACACTTCTGGAGGTTGGAAGTCCAAGATCAAGGTGTCGGCCTTTCTCCTTGGCTTGCAGATGGCTGTATCCTCACTTGGCCTTTTCTCTGTTTATGCATGTCTTTGGTGTCTCTTGTGTGTTTTAAGCTCCTCTTCTTAGAAGGACACCAGTCAGACTGGATGAGGGCCTAACCCTTAAAGGAGCCTAGCCATCTCATCTTAATTGAATTGCCTCATAAAGGCCCTGTCTCCAAATAGAGTCACATCCTGAGGTACTGGAGATCATGACTGCCACATATGCATTTTGGGGGAACACCACTCAGTCCATGACAATGGATATACCAGCCAACAGCCCTCGCTATGCCTTCAACTGACAACCAAAATCAGTGGCCACACATGTGAGCTAATCAGCCCTCAGGTGATTCCAGCCCCCAGCCTTCAAGCCACCTCAGCTGATACCCCTGACATCATAGGACAAAAGAAGCTGTCCCTGTTGTGCTTTGTCTACATTTTTGACCTACAGAAACCACAATAAAGAACAAACAATTTTTGTTAATTTCGAGCCACTAAGTTTTAAAATACGCTTATGTACATTAGATAATTAATGTCATCCTCCTCTATTAGCTGTCTATTGCTGCATAACCAATCACCCCAAAACTTAGTGGCAGAAAAACAACAGTAATCATTTATTATATCTCACAGTTTCCTTGGCTTAGGAATCTGGAAGTGACATGGTTGATTGGTTCTGGCTCGGGGTCTCTCATAAATTGCAGTCAGATGTCAGCTGAGGCTATGGTCAACTAAAGGCTAGACTGAGACTGGAGGATCTGCTTCCAAGATGGCTAGCTCAAAGGGTTGGACATCTGTACCCTTCAACATAGGCCTCTCTATGAGTTGCTTGGGTGTCTGGAGGAGACAAGGTGGTTTGTCTCCTCCAGAGCGAGTGATCAAAGAGAACAAGGCAGAAGCTGCTGTACCTTTTGTGATGTAGCCTGAGAAGCCACACAGAGCCTCACACACTGCCACTTCTGCAGTATTCTGTTGGTCACATAGGTCAGCACTGATTTGCTGTGGAAGGGGATCGTGAGAGGACATGAATACCAAGTGACGGGATCATAGTAGACCTCCTTGGAGGCTGGCTCCCACAATGATAATAAGAGATACCATCTATTCAGTGCCTGTCATGTGCTTACCTTTATATAGAAATAATCTCACTTAATGTTCAATACAACCTCAAGCAGTAGATTAATTTTGTCTCCGGTTTATAGATTAGAAAACTGAAGCTAAGAGTCATTGTCGTGAAATGTCCTGCTGAAGGCCATGTAGGTAGCAAATGGAGAAGCAGAGATGGAACGCACCTTGGTGTGACTGCACACGAGCCTCTCCAGCTGTCTCCTCTCCCTTTCCATGTTCCCCAGTGTCACTTTGCACCCCTCTGCTCTTTCTCCCTCCCCACTGCCAGCTTGTGTAAATTCCTGCAACGTCTATCTTTCTTTCCCCCTCATCCGCCTCCAATCTTGCTTTTACTTTTCTCATTGAGAGTGGTCTTATGTGTATCAGCTATTTCAAAAAAATATAAGATTTTTAAAAAGTACTTTGTTAAATTAATGAAGAAACTCCAGCAACCTGTTGCAACCCTACTCAGCTTGAAACTCATGCATTCATTTGGGTTTTTAAAAGGAATGCTAACTCGAAGCAAGTGGAGAAACAGGAAGCCTAATAAGCCCAGTGTAATCTGTGCCCAAATCAGAAAAATGAGGCTGGGGAAAGGCCCAGGAGAGCTGGACTGAGAGATGAGGCAGAGCCCTCCCACAGCCACTAATCCAGGGCTGGTTTCTCCAGATATGGCTCCAGGATGAGGTTTAGAAGGGCTTTAATAACAATGCTTTTCAAAATGTGATAATTATTTTTGAGAAAAAGTAATTTTTGTAAATCTTCCCTACTGTATGTTTTTAATGCGAAGTCATATTTGGCCAGCTTATTGTGATTGTTATGGGCAGTCTTGCTAGCATTTGGTCTTACCAAATCTGTTTGCCACCGTGAGCACTCACTGCTGCACGAGGAGGAGATGGAATCAGGGCATTGGTAAGGCCCCCTCTATTCATTCACTTGTACAGTTAATTACATGCTACCTGGGAGGAGGATAATTACAAAAGACATATTCATTTCTTGGAATTGAAGCTTAACTGATTGCAATGCCTTTAACGAACATTAAATTGTAGAGGAAGACGTGCAATTTGCAAAATTCCAAATCATTCCATTCTTTCATCTCCTCGCCTCCAACACTGCCCCTCTCATTTTGTACCTACCAATAACTGTTATTTGCACTGTCCAGCCTGTGCAGGCTTGCAGACAAAGACTTTATTTTGAATGTGAGAGGAAAGGAAGACACATCCTGGTTAAGTCCGTTTTGTGTTGCTATAACAGAAACACCTGAGACTGGGTAATTTATAAAGAAGAGAGGTTTATTAGGCTTACGATTCTGGGACAGCTGCATCTGGCATGGGCCTCAGGCTGCTTCTACTCATGGTGGAAAGTGGCAGGCTGCCGGGGGGTACAAGCAGATCACATGGTGAGAGGAAGCAAGAGAGAGAGAGAAGGTGCCAGGGTCTTTTTAAGCAACGAGTTTTCACAGGAGCTAATAGAGCGAGAACTCACTCATTCCTCCTCAC
This sequence comes from Cynocephalus volans, assembly GCF_027409185.1. Lineage (NCBI taxonomy): Eukaryota > Metazoa > Chordata > Mammalia > Dermoptera > Cynocephalidae > Cynocephalus > Cynocephalus volans. The sequence continues at coordinate 54,081,027 of NC_084470.1, forward strand.
TCCCCCAGGGACAACATTAATACATTCAAGAGGGATCCACCCCCATGACTCAGTCAGTTTCCAACACTGCCACATTGGAGATCAAATTTCCACATGAGTTTTGGAGGGGACAGCACATCCAAACTCCATCACATCCTTTAGTGGCAAATGCTCAGAGTTACATTGAAAAAAAGCCATTTGGTAAACACACCTGGGAAATACATGACTGAGAACCCCACACACATGAATTGGCCTCCACACACCCTACAGGACTGTCCTGGGTCACTTGCTTGTCTCTCTCTGGTGGCTCATTTATTCAAATAGATAACCCTGAATGTGGCTGCTTCTGAAATTTCCAACTCAGTAATTTACTTTGCTTTCTTCAGCCCCACATCTTGAATTTCTTAGAGAATAATTCCACTGGAAACTTAATGGTCAAAAATAGGATGCATTAGAATGTCTAACATGGGTGAGCTTATGAAGGCAAAGGCACTCTTGTACACTGTTGGTGAGGATGTAAATCAATGTGAATCAGGGACTGCATTGAGCTGTTAGCAGCAGAGCCTTGCCTGAGGTAGCTTAGAACAATTAGGACTTTGTTTACTTATAAAAAACAGTACAGAACTATTTGAGCCTCTAAGAGGGCTTTCAAGGACCCAGACTCATTTGGCCTTTCTGCTTCCCCATTCTTAGTACACAGCTTCTATCTTTGAGGTCATAATAAGGTTGCTGTAGCTCCTGCCATCACAACAGAGATCCATACAGAAAGCAGAGGAAGGGCTGGAAGCAAAGGGGCTTTCATAGAAGTCTTGTTCTAAAGTTCTGCTTACATCTCATTGGCCACCGCTATCTGCAAGGGAGGCCCAGATGTGTAGCATTTTGATTACTAAGGAAGAATGCATATTGGGTAGATTACTAGCACTCTGCCATGATGTGCAACCTTTTTGGAGGACAATTCAGAAATTAAAAAATTTAAATGCATTTACTCTTGACCGAGTAATCCGTCTGCTAGGAATTTATGTTGGAGTTGTACTCTCACGCATGTGCATGCGCTTACACACTACAGGCTGTTATTTGCAGCAGGAAACGACTCATAGAAATGCATTTTCAGTAAGTGCAATGTCCCAGCAAACATCAGGCTCTGACTCATTGGAATGTCAACTTCTTTTCCCCAGAGGGAGATGGATAGAGACAGGAAGCAGAAGTGGGGGTGGAGATTCCCTTCTCTGAGCCAAAGCACAAAAGCAGGGAGAGGAACATGAATGTTTCCCCTGCAGCCTCCCAAACCAACTGCTCAACAGGAAGTCAGAGGGTAGGCAGACCATCTCCAAGGTTGGAGAGGGTTGACCAAGGGTCTGTAAATAAGTATCTTCCTTTTGTACTTGTAGAGGAAGCAGGAGGGGTAAGGCTCAGGGTGTGGCTGGTAATATTCAAGACTTCTGGAGACAAGTGAGCCCAATCTTAATCTTCAGGGTGGGGAGCTGAGACCCAGAGAGACATAGGGACAGTGATGATGGGAATTTTCTGGGTCTGCTTGTTGGAGATTTTCTGCCTTAAGATAGATTCTTGGACATTTTGAGGCCATCACGCGTACCTTGTGGACAGCAGTCGTCTCTTAGTGTCATCCTCCATACTCAGAGGATGTAGGTGGTGCTAAACTAGCATTTCATGAGTAGGGGCTGCTCAGTCCTTCAGAAACTCGAGCCTGTGTGTGGTGGGGCCCCTGCCTGACCAGCCACGAAGATGCAGTATTAATAGCTCAAAGCAAAGGCTCTTCAGGCCCCTGGAGGCTTCATTCATTAGCTGCTTCTTCTAAATGAAATCCTGAAAGACCCCTGGAAGATAATTGTTGGAGATTTGTATGGGAACAGCCCCATCTATGGGGAGGAATAAGGCCTGAGTTATCATTTAACTACAGCACTGTACTTTCTCCAAATTCATGAGGCATTTGGAAAAGAAGGTCTCAAAGTTGTGATACATAGAGATGGAAAAAATGACCATTTTTACAGTTTGTGTAGTCACAGTGGGGTGGAGATTTTTATCTGAGAGCCATCCTAGTGAAGAATTGTTGGTTTGTCCTGTGCTTTACCTTAGTGGCAGGGAACACGTGTGCAAGTGTGACTAGGGCCTCCTGCATCCTTCCCTCTCCTGATGAAAGTATCAAAGGCCTCAGCAGGTAGGGAGAGAGCATCATTGCCTGGGACATCTTTCCTATCCACCTAACTCTCAAGCAGCACCTGCTCTGACTTCTCCCCCTACCCAAGACCCTGGCTCTGGGGCCCTTTTCAGCTGAGGATGTATTTTATGTGGGATCAGGCATGGTTTGGGAGCTCTTTGGCATGTGTTACTGTGAGAAATCTAGCAACTTGAAAGAAGCAGCAGAGGCAAGTGAAATCTCAGCACAAGTGGCTCTGGCAGACTGGAATCTGGGGTTCTCTCTCCCAGAAGACTTGGGACAGACCCATGGAGTTCTCATTGGTCTACTCCATCTATGCAAAAGAGCTTGGTGGCCTCTCTGCTTCCCTACTCTCATCCATTCACACCACAGCCATTGTCCAAACACTACCTGTGTCAGGCACTGTGCTGTACATGGGGATAAAATGAGGCAGGACTGGGTAGGTATGGCCAGGAAGTCAGGGCTTGTACTTAGCAGAGCCATGACGCAGAAAAGTTCAACTGAGAAAGGGAAGGAGGCATTTAGAAAGACTCTAACAGAGCCCAGGAACAATGCTCTGGATAGAATATATGGTGAAGGAGAAGGGAATGTTGGGTGCAGAGAAGGCAATAAGGGTAGAACAGTGGACACTTTTTGTTTTAGCCCACCCAGCACCCACTCTCCTTGCAGGTATGCTCCCTGAGGTTCTTATGCAAAGCCATCCCTTCTGTACCTCAGTCCCTGTGGCTTGAGCAGGCTGGCCTTGTCCCCAGTGCCAGGGGTGGGATATGACCCAGCCCCGGCCAATTATAGCAGTCCTACCCATGGACCACAGTATTTGGCTGAGAAGTGGGCACTGAGCCTCAATTCTGGGACTTGTGTCATATTTACTGGGAAAGAGAAGCCCCTTTCTCTTGGGTCATTAAGGATGTGAGCCTGGATATGCCAAGAGACACCTAAGGCAAGACCCTAGTGAAGAATAAAAGAAACGGAGGAGAAATGAAAGAGTGAAAGGTGGGGCCCTGAGCCCTTGGATCCAGCCAGACATTAAGCTAAAGTCCCTGTGCTTTTCAGAAATATGAGCCAATCACTTTCCTCCTCTCCTTTTCTCCCCTTTTTTCTTTGATGCAATTTGAGTAAGGTTTCTGTCACTGCTAGGAATGAGTCAAATTGAAAGAGATAGGGCATTGGAAAGGGACAGAATGGCACTTCCTCTCTTTACCCTTCTTCAGGTTCTTGAGAGATAAAAAGCTGCTTTGAAGGGTTCTAGAGAGCAAAGAACACAGCTAAGGGTATGAGCAGGGCCAGACTGTTGGTGGTGGTCTCTGAGAGAACCAGGAGGACACCACAGCTGAGACCCAGGAGAACGTGAGATGTGAGAAGGAAGAGCCCCATCAGAGCACACAGCCAAGGTGTGGGGAGCCAGCTCAGCTTTGCAATGCCTATGGGAGGGTACAGAACTCCCAGATTGGGACTGGGTAGCACAGGGACTTGTCCCTGTTTAATATACTACTTGCAGGCTTGGTATTCATCATACGCTCTTTCCTGGTGCTTTCATTTGGCTCAGTGGCTAAACTGGCAGCTCATTATGAGCAGGACTGTTGGAGGACAGGAGCTGGAGTTCAGGCTTTGAAATCAGACAGATCTGACTGTGAACACTGAGTTGTCATGTGACCTTTTTAAGCCTCAGATTTTTCACTCGGAAAATGGAAATAAAGACACTGTGAAGGCATGATGACGCAGATATCAACTGGGGGCTCCTTGCCCCCTTGAGAATCAGGGGCAACTACCTGGATCCTCCCCAGCCTTGAGTCTCATGGCCTGTTTGCTCACGGGCCACCCCAGGACTTCAGTGGATTTGCATCCTCCTGGTTGCCATTATGAATCACTGCAAATTGGAAACTCTGCCACTTCACTAGTTCCCTCAAGAAAACCTTACTCACATGAAGCATTTGTGAGAGTAACAGAGTAAGAGACTTTACTGCAGAACTGGCACTAAGCATTGGGATGTACCATGACCACATAGCAGAGAGCATCCAAATTAGACGCTCTTCATCTGCAACCAAGGAGGGGATCTTCTGCTACCTCTCTCTTCACTCCATGTCCTGTGTATGCTGTCTGCCCTCCACTCTCTCCTCTCATTCCTTCTGCCCTTGGCTTCTCCAGAACAACAGTTTATTCTCTTTGCCTTATGCAGGGCAGTCATGCTCCTCTCTAAAGCCTCAGCACTAGCTGGCACCCAAGCCCTTGAGGTCTCAACGTTTGCCCTGTGTCAGAAGAGTTCTTAGTTGCAGACAACAAAATCCACTCTGGTTGGCTTAAGCAGAACGAGATGGTTTATTAAGGGATATTAGGTGACTCACAGATTCATTGGGATGAAAAAAGAACAGATTCTAGACTGGGCTTCTAGGAACAATTCCTACAACCATAATGTCTGAGAACTAAACTCCTGAGGGAACTGCTGCCACCCATCCCCAGGATCACGCTGCCCCTGGCATGAGCAGGAAGCTACTACCTGCCCCTGCCAGCCATTGAGAAGCCAAACTCCTCTGCCACCATTTTCCCATACAGGGCACTGCCTCATGGAGTTTCTTTCCTTCTTGCAAGTTACAGGGTACATGGGCTTGGTGGAGCTTGGGTCTCAGGTGGAGCCCCAGCTGCAAGGAGTCTGGCAGATGGAGTTTGTAGTGTGGGCAGCACAGTAGAAGGGGCTGTGGTATCTGCTATACTCACCAGGCTCCTCATGCTTTCAAAAGACAGTTCCTTTCATAAGAGGAGTTCTATTGCCAGATTTTAAGACAATTTTTTGTCTATCTTACTATATGGCATGAGAAAATTAAATAGAATAAGCTGAAGCTATTGGCACAATGTCCGTCATATAGTGAGTGTTTTATACATGTTAACTATTAACCAATAAGAAGGTACCTTTCCAGCTGACCCTTCAAAGTTGGGGAGGATTTCCAACCCAAGGTGCTTAAGGAGGGCAGACAGAGAGGGAGGGTGGAAGAGAGAGAGGGAATGCCATTGAGTGGTGGGGCAGGGAGGACCCATTAATGAAATTGTTGATCTTTAAGTTTTCTCTCCCTGTGGCTCGTTTCAGTTCTCCCTGAATGTCTTTTCATTCTACTAGAATGACCAGCTCCACTTAGAATTGACTCTACCTATTGAAACCTCTGAACAAGTCAGGCCTTCACAAGACTTCAGAGTCATCTGTGGTCCCTGACTTAGTTTCCACTGTATCTCCATCAGCATTCACAAATTTTAGGCCCACTGTTCAGCGGCAGCATGACTGGAGAATACATATCCAGGTGAAACCTTGAAGAATAAGCAAGGTAGATAATGTCCCTGCCTTGGATAGTGCCCCATTCCTTGGAAGATAGTAATAAAGGCTTGGTTGTTGAGTTCCCCTCTGAGATCTGCATTTTCTTTACAAACAACCTGAACAATCTGCTGCTCATCATATACAAATTCTATCAAGAGAATATCTGCAGATTAGGATGGCTGTTAGTTGTGGAGGCCCAGCTGTGGGCGAGTTCACTCTCTCAAGCAGATGCCATGTGGAACAGCATGGCCCGCTGCTGGAAGTCTCCCACCGAATCAAGCAGGAGCCTTGGGTCTCTAGCTCTGCATGCAGTGCACCATTCTTCAACAATTTCCTTCATTTAGCAACATGTCCTTTGGGATATTTACCAGTGTGTTGGGGGACCTGCAATGTACATTTTCAGACCAGATGACCTCAGAGAAGACATTTGGGCTGAGTTACATCCATCAAAGAGAAAGTTGAAGGCTTACTGGCTTTGCTTACTTTATTTTTGGAAAAACTCTTCTAGACTGATTGAATCTACTTGGTTCACAGCCAAGCAGAATGGGGGCAATCATCTGACAGACATTCTAAATGATTTCGGAAGGAAAAAGAAACCCTCTGCTTGTCCTACTCTAATCAGATTGCCATAGCCCCATCCCACCTTGGTTAACAGGAGAAATTGCCAGCCCTTGGCCTGACTTTTGGGGGTGGAGACCAGTCTCTTTAATTTGCTCTGTCCCACATTTTGTTCTTTTGTCAGGTACTTGATCCTGGATCGTGAAAGAAACATTTTGTAAAAGTGAAAATAGTCACAAGGCCGATTTGGCAATGTGATCTAAAGAGCAAATGATCTCTTTGGCACATAAAATCCACCAGTTCAGAAAAGGAAGATTATTCCTGAAGATAAGGGAGGAAAATTCTTAAAACAAACCAAAGACATCTTGTTAAAATAGGAAAGTCATTCCTTCCCTGGGGCAGAGAAGGAAATCCAATATAGGCTGCTCATCTTTCCACACCTCTTCTTTGAAGCTTTGCACCACATAGAGCTCCCTCCACCTGGAATATCCCCAATTCCAGGCTGTCAATGCCCAATTAACATACTAGATGCTTCATAAAAACTGTCCAAATTATCCCCACCAATAGAGAGCTCCTTCCCCTTGGTTACTTCCTTTTGTCTTACATTTGGTTTATTTGAGAAGTGGTACTAGGAAGCTCCAACCAGGGAGTGAGAAGTGAGACAGGAAGGGAAGGAAGCCAATACAGTCATCGCTGTGGGGAACAGTGGCTCAGCCCCAGTGGGGAACTCTGGGGACTGCATATAATACTCCTCAGAGTCATCCTATTCAGTGGTTGGAGTGGAGGCTTTTATCCTCCAACTCTCATCCATTTTGGCAGGATCTGTTTCTAGTAGTATCAGCACTTTCTTCTGCCCCATGCCTGTGGACTGAACATTCCAGAAACATCCCTCAAGTGGAGAATTCCAGATACCTGCCTTAGGAAGCCTTTAATATTCAAGGGCATGGGGAGGGCTTAGGAGATGTGGATAGGAACTAATAACATTTTCTGTACTTTCCGTCATCTATTCATTAATTTTTCATGTTGTTTGAAGCCCTGTGTCAGATACTGTAGCTGCAGTGGAGAACAAGACAGACACGGTCAGCAATCTCCTGGAACTTAAAATCCAGTGAGGAAGACCAGCATTAATCAAAAGAGCATGTGAGTACATAACAAAATTAATGACAAAGAGAGGTGAAAGAAAAGAACTGGAAGCTCTGGGAGAGGATGGCAGGAAAATGTACTCTAGTTTGAGGAATCATAGAGGGTTTCTTTTGAAGAAGATGTGAGAGTTATCTAAGTAGAGGTGGGAGGGATATGGAAAGCATTTCAGGCTGAAGAAATACCATGTGCAAAGGCCCTGAGGCCTTTAGTGAAGCTGGAGACAAGAGAGCAAGAGAGCAGGCTAAATGAGTCCAAAGAGGTAAGCATGGGACAAAGTGTGCAGTGTCGTGCAGGCTGTGCTCAATGTTTTGGTCTCTATTCTTAGAGCAATGGAAGACATTGAAGGGTATTAAGATAGGAAGTGATAGGATTAGAATTTTTTCTTCTGATTGCTTTTGTGGTAACATACACATGACATAAAATTTACCATCTTAACCATTTCTTTTTCTTTTTTTTTTTTTTTAATTTTATTTTGTCGATATACATTGTAGCTGATTATTGCTCCCCATCACCAAAACCTCCCTCCCTTCTCCCTCCCCCCTCCCCCCCAACAATGTCCTTTCTGTTTGCTTGTTGTATCAAGTTCAAATAATTGTGGTTGTTATATCTTCTTCCCCCCCCCCATTTCTAAGTGTACAGTTCAGTGGTAGTAAATACATTCATGATGCTGTGCAACCGTCACCACCATACATGTCCATAATTCTTTTCATCTTATAAAACTAAAGCTCTGTACCCATTAGGCAATAACTTCCCATCGCCCCTCCCCCAGCCCCTGTCAACCATCCTTCTACTTCTCTGACTCTATGGTAAATACCTCAGATAAGTGGGATCATACAGTATTTGTCTCTTTGTGACTGGCTTATTTTAATTAGCATATGTCCTCAAGGTTCGATATGATTAGATTTTGAGTTTTAAAAGATAGATGCTTTTTAAAAAAGGATATTTGTTGGGAAGAAGTGATCTCAAGCAGATAGTTATAGGTCATCTGACCTGTCCTAACTCTAACTACCTACCATGAGTTAAAGTCTCATTTAGGGCTTCTACAGTATTTCATACACTATGTTAGGCATTCAACCAAAATTCCCAGGATATCAAGATCAAGAGATAGCAGAGGGAAAAATATCAGACAACAGAATGAGATCCAGAGGTGATCTATATGTTAGGGTTATTAAACATGGTCTTTCAAATAACTGTGATTAATATGTTTTAAAAAGCAGATGACAAAATGAAGAGTTTTTCCAGAGAACTGGGGGAAAAAAAAAATATATATATATATATAATATATGTTTTTTTCTTAGTGTGCAAAGATCTTGGAATTGGAATATATTTTTTAAAGATTCAAATGGAAATTCTAGAATTGAAAAATATAGTAAAGGTAATTAAGAGCTTAATGGATTAGTTTAATAGCACATTAGATACACTGGAAGAGATAATTTGTGGTATAGAAGATAAGCCAATAGAAAATATCCAGATGAAGCATAGAGAGAGGAAAAAGGAAAAGAAATACAGAAAATAGTTTGAGACAAATGGGATGTGGTAAAAGGTCTAATGTAACTGGAACTCTGTAAAGAAGAGAAGTAATGGTACAGAAACAATATTTTGAAAAGAAAATAACCAAGTTTTTTCCAAAACCAATGAAAGACACCAAGTTTAATGAAAGACATCAAAAAGTATTATGAAATCCAAGCAAGGTAACTACAAAGATAATCATGCATAGGCATATCGTAGTAAAACTGCTATGAACCAAAAGTAAAGAAAAAATCTTAAAAGCTGGCAAAGGAATAAAACACATTACCTTTAAAAAAGTAATATTAAGAATGACAACCGCATTTTTAAAATAAATAATGGAAGTCAAAATACATCTTTAAACATTTAAACTTTTTAAAAATAAAATTTTAAACACTTTTGTTAACATTCAAGTTAAATTAAACGTTAGTTTTAAAATTTAAATGTTTTTTAAATGCTGAAAGGAAATAACTGCAAATATAGAATGTTATACCAAGCAAAAATAGCCTTCAAAAACAGAAATAACAAAGACATTTCCAGAACAACAATAACTGAGATAATTCGGGCCGGCCCGTGGCTCACTCGGGAGAGTGCGGTGTTGAGAACACCAAGGCCCCGGGTTCGGATCCCATATAGGGATGGCCGGTTAGCTCGCTGGCTGAGCGTGGTGCGGACAACACCAAGTCAAGGGTTAAGATCCCCTTACCGGTCATCTTTTAAAAATAAATAATAAATAAATAAATAAATAAATAAAAATAACTGAGATAATTCATTACTACAATAAAAGCAGTAGTGAAAGGAGGTTTTTTTAGGCAGAAGGATATAATCCCAGATAGAAATATGGAAATGTTGGAAAAAATAAAGAATAAAAGTAAAGGTAAATATGTAAGTAAATATAAAGGAATATTGGCTGTAGAAAACCACCTTAATAATAATGTCTTGTGGGGTTTAGAGTACATGTGGAATTAAAATATATGACAATGATTATTTAAAAAAGAGGAGTAAATTGAGTTAAAATGTTCTAAAGGCCTTGCAAAACTGAAGATAACAATAGTACTAGTTTATATCAGACTCTAAAAAGTCAAGAGTGCTTATTGAAATCTCTTGGGCAACCACTAAAACAATAGATAATTAGCAAGCCTTAATAGAGGGGAGAAAAATAAAACAACAACAATAACAAAAATGGTTAAATCAGAGACCAAAAGAAAGGAGAAAAAGGGAACACAGCAGAGTTAAAACAAATAATAATATGGTAGATTTAAATGTCTAAGAGATCAGCCATTACATTTATATATAAATGAACTAAATATTCTATTAAAAGAAAAAGATGGTCAGATGGAATTAAGGAAAATAAAACCCAATTAGATAGTGCTCACGAGAAAGCACAAGGACTGAAAAAGATACAACACTGCAAACTCTAACCTGGAGGAAGCTGTAGATCAAGAGTGTGAAAGGACCAATAAAGATAGCTGGGGAGAGAGGAACATTTCATCATGACAAAAACCTAAATCCAGGAAGGTGTAATAATTCTATATTTTCATAATAAGAAAAAAGAAAGAAAGAAATCTACCCAAATGTCCAACAATAGGAGTATATTAAATATTTTATGACACATCCCTATAAGAGCATCTCATGAAGTCATTTAAAACCATGCTTTTGAAAAACAACTACATGAAAAAATGCTTCTGATATAACTTTATATGAAAAAATAGGATAAGATTGATAAACACACTCACATATATAAGTTTGGAAGGGTGCAAAGAGAAAAAATAGGACATGTTTCAATGTGTTTCAATGGGCAAAGCATGTGTTTGTGGGTGGTGAGATTACAGGTGATTTTTATTTTATCCTCTTTTTTATATTCTCCAAAGTGTCTACAATCAACTCATAATACATCTTATTTTAGTCATGGAAAACATTTAAAAACGTTTATGGATGCCATAATAATTAAAAGCTGATAAAGGCCTCCCTCACCTAATCAAAGTTTCTATGTACACAGAAGCCTGAAAACATGAGGAAATAATTTCTCTGTTTTCCCAGGGGTACATCATAGACAGATGCTGTAGTTGGAGAAGTGGGCAGGCACTAATGGCTTGGACACAGGTCCCCATGGGAGGCCAACCTGCTCATGTTGCATGAAATGGAGCTGGAGCTCTGCTGATGAAATGACATCTGTGAGCCAGTCTCCTTTCTGCAAGGCTTATACTACTCAGGATGTGCAAGTTTGGAAATAAAAGATTTTTCGAAAAAGCTTTTGTGCTTTTCTCAAGGCAGTAATAATACGTTCATCGTGGGCAACAGTAAAAGACACTATAACGTACAGCAACACAATTTTAAATAACCCTTAATTTTGCCATCCAGAGAGCACTGCAGTTAGTCTTTTGGTACATTACCTCTCAAAAGCGTTTGTCTGTGTCGGCACATCGGGATGTAACATGAGGTCATACTGTGCTCATTGTTTTGAAACCTGCCTTTTTCACTTATTGATAGGTCTGAGCGTCTGGCAGCAAGAGTCTTTGGGAAGTGACAGCAAGTCTCTTGGGAATTACAAATAGATTGGAATGAGGGAGCTGACTCATCTGCCTTGGCCAAAACCCCTTTCCTTTAAGTGCCTTAGAGATGAAAACAGACATTTTAAAATGATCACTTTCTATTTTTAATAAGCCCTTAATTTTCTTTGTTGCTATGGTGCATGTTTTTGCTTTGTTCGATATTAATATATTTTATTCCATTGTTTGAGGTGAGTCTAATTATACTAATAATATGAGCTAATTGCTCACTCTTCCAGATCATAGATAAATTATTTATTTTAGAGGTTAAAGGGACTTTAGCAATGATTTAGTCCAAATCTCTTATTTTGTGGATCAGAAAATTGAGGTCCAAGATGGGGGATGGAACTGGACGTGGATCATAAAGCTGGCAAATGACACATCTTAATACCCCAGAAGGGCTTTTCCACGTTTTCCAAATGCTTTTGTCTTGTGGGAATATCATAACCAGAAGATTTGAGAATGTTGTAACACTGTGACAAGATAGGGACCCCTGGTGTGAACATGCAGGTAAAGTCCACCCCACATGTTCTGCCGCACAACTACTCCCCTCCCCAATCCCCAATTTGATCAAAACACCTGGACTAAATTCTCTCTCACTTCCCAGGATCCATGGAGAGCAACACCCTTTTCTACCTGAACCTCAGAGGAAAGTTTCAACTGCTCTTCTAGCAGCTAAGTCACCTAGACTCTTCTCCCATGAGCTCCGCCCTCTGAAATAGCCCAGGCTTGTGTCTCCTTTGTCGTTGCTTTTGTTACTTTTCTGGGGGCTAATTACTCCAGCCATCCTCTGTCAACCAGTTCTTTTTCATTCTTCACAGTCCTCTTTTCCCAGTTGTCAACAATGTTCAACAAATATTTATTGATTATTTATTATATGCCAGGCCCTTCAGGGGACACAATGCAATGGTGAACACAACAGACATGGTCCCTGCCATGGTGGAGCTCACTGCCTACTGAGGCGGATTGACAGGTAATTGATAAGCAAATACAACACAGGATGTGATGGGCACTGTCATGGATCCTAACACAGGCCTGGGGGCTCAGGCAGGGGCTCCCAAAGGAAGTGACATTTAATCTGAGAACTGAAGAATGAGTAGGGATTGGACAGATGAAGGGAGTCAGGGGGATGGTGGTAAAGAATAGTATATCAGGAAGCAGGAATAGAGTATGCAAAATCTGCCAGTGAGACTGAGCAAAGAAATTGCTAGGAAATGGAAAAAATTATTATGCTTCGAGCATAAGATAAAAGTGGTGAGTGGTGAGGCTGGAGAAGTAGGCAATGGTCTCTCTTGGTCCTCACATTACCATTTGTATTAATTGTCTGTATTATAACAAATTACCCCGAAACTTAGCAACTTAAAACAACAAACATTATCTCACCATTTCCGTGGGTCAGGAATCTAGTTACAGCTTAGCTGGGTGCCTCTGACTTGGGGTCTCCTACAAGGCTATAATCAAGGTGTTGGACTAGTCAGTGTCTACTATTTCATTGAAGGCTCAACTGCGGGAAGATTTGCTTTCATGCTCACTCCTGTGGTGTTGTGAGGTCTCGGGTCCTCCGGTTGTTGTCAAAAGACATCAGCTCCTTGCTCACAGGCCTCTCCGTAGGGCAGCTGGCTTTCAAGGGCAAAGGCTTGGAGAGACAGTGAAAGAGTGCCGGCAAGATTGAGTCAGTCTCTTTGTAACATAACTTTGGAAATGACATCCCATAACTTTTGCTATATTCTACTCAGAATTGAGTCATCAGGTCTAGGACACACTCGAGGGAGAAGGATTACACAAGAGTGAGAATGCTAGGAGGTGGGGATCACTGGGGACCCTCTTAGAGACAGACAGCCACGCTGTTCTTGTATATAATTAGTTCACATGGCTGGTACAGGCCTCAGGGAAATGTTTGCTTGTCAACAACCCTCATCCATTCCACACACCCTTCCCTTGTATACTTTCTTGCTTGTAGCAAGAGAGCCTCTAAGCCTCACATTCATATTGACTCCTTGTCTGGGGTCAACTTAAAAGAATTGGCGGTGGGGGAAGTGTTTTCAACAAAATTCCATCGTATGCTTTATCAAGTTACCCCCAGTATCATGTACTGTCTGCATTATGGTTCCAGACTGTAGTGTTTTGAGTTGCCCTAACATTTCTCACTTGCATGTAATATTGTGACTTGGAAATGATAACTTCTTCACCTAAATATTTTCTCTTTCTGTATTTAAAAATATTACCAGACTATTTCATGAAATCCTATTTTTTGATATATGAAAACTAGATGAGCTTTTAAAATGAATAAACAAATAAGGCCCAGGAGCTCGCAGGAACATTGAAGCCAGGCATGTGGTGAGGCTGTGGGTGTCAGGATAAGAAGGCTGAGGGTGTCAGGATAAGAAGGCTGAGGAACAGAAAGAGGCCTCAGGGGGCTGCCATCCCAGAAGCTGCCAGCATTCAGAGGGTGCCACTTGGGCTTACTCTCCAGAAACTCTGCCTTGCTCATGCCCCAGATTTGATCAGTTGGAGAGAGCTTGACGCAAATTGATTACACTCACAAAAGACTGACACCTAAAAGCCATGAATCAGCTTTTTAACTTACATGGAGAAATGTAAATGCTGGGGGCCTGGACACTTGTGTCCTTTGGCCTGAAGTTTTCTCCCCGTAGGGTCAGCATTAGAACGAGCTGGAACAAGGTGAGCTAGTTTCGTGACTTGACTGCTTAAGAGCTCTGTGTTCTAACACCTGCATGGCAGGGATGCCCCTAATGTTGGGATGCCCAGTCCTGTTCTAGTTCTATAGCATCCTCCCCCGTGGACAACCTGGACAGCACCCCCAACAACTGTGGCACAGGTGTGAGACTAACCAGCCGGCCACATCAGGGCCCATGTGTAAGAAGAGTACAAACTCCCTGGGTTGTAAACGAACATAGTCCAGCTGGAGTGACCATGGGTAGAAATGAAATTTATTGGCTCGTGAAACCCTGAAAGCACAAGAGTGAGGCCGTATGGATGCTCTCCATCTTTCACCTCTAGTGTTGGCTTCATTTTTTCCCCCTTCACCTTAGACCAGCTTCTACCACATTGGAGGAAACATGGTCCTTAAGCTTTATATTGAAAATGCCACGGGCCAGCCCATGGCTCACTCGGGAGAGTGTGGTGCTGATAACACCAAGGCCCCGGGTTCGGATCCCATATACGGATGACCGGTTTGCTCACTGGGTGAGCGTGGTGCTGACCACACCAAGTCAAGGGTTAAGATCCCCTTACCGGCCATCTTTAAAAAAAAAAAAAAAAAAAATGCTAGGCCAGTGAAGATGAACTGACTCTATTTATCAATTCTAAAAAATCCCAAGGAAGGGATGAAGTGCCTCCCCAGGAGCAAGCAAGTGCCTCAGGAGTGGGGAGCATCAGAGCAACATAATAACTATACTACAAAGCTATAATAACCAAAACAGTATGGTACTGGCATAAAAACAGACACACTGACCAATGGAATAGAATAGAGAATCCAGAAATCAACCCACACACTTACTGCCATCTGATCTTTGACAAAGGCACCAAGCCTATTCACTGGGGAAGGGACTGCCTCTTCAGCAAATGGTGCTGGGATAACTGGATATCCATATGCAGGAGAATGAAACTAGATCCATACCTCTCACCGTATACTAAAATCAACTCAAAATGGATTAAGGATTTAAATATATACCCTGAAACAATAAAACTTCTTAAAGAAAACATAGGAGAAACACTTCAGGAAATAGGACTGGACACAAACTTCATGAATACGACCCCAAAAGCATGGGATTATATCAAACTAAAAAGCTTCTGCACAGCAAAAGAAACAATTAACAGAGTTAAAAGACAACCAACAGAGTGGGAGAAAATATTTGCAAAATATACATCTGACAAAGGATTAATATCCAGAATATATAAGGAACTCAAACAACTTTACAAGAAGAAAACAAGCAACCCAATTAAAAAATGGGCAAAAGAGCTAAGTAGGCATTTCTCTAAGGAAGATATCCAAATGGCCAACAGACATATGAAAAAATGCTCAACATCACTCAGCATCCGGGAAATGCAAATCAAAACCACACTGAGATACCATCTAACCCCAGTTAGGATGGCTAAAATCCAAAAGACTCTGAACGATAAATGCTGGCGAGATTGCGGAGAAAAAGGAACTCTCATACATTGTTGGTGGGACTGCAAAATGGTGCAGCCTCTATGGAAAATGGTATGGAGGTTCCTCAAACAATTGCAGATAGATCTACCATACGACCCAGCTATCCCACTGTTGGGAATATACCCAGAGGAATGGAAATCATCAAGTCGAAGGTATACCTGTTTCCCAACGTTCATCACAGCACTCTTTACAATAGCCAAGAGTTGGAACCAGCCCAAATGTCCATCATCAGAAGAGTGGATACGGAAAATGTGGTACATCTACACAATGGAATACTACTCAGCTATAAAAACGAATGAAATACTGCCATTTGCAACAACATGGATGGACCTTGAGAGAATTATATTAAGTGAAACAAGTCAGGCACAGAAAGAGAAATACCACATGTTCTCACTTATTGGAGGGAGCTAAAAATTAATATATAAATTCACACACACACACACACACACACACAAAACCGGGGGGGGGGAAGAAGATATAACAACCACAATTACTTGAAGTTGATACGACAAGCAAACAGAAAGGACATTGTTGGGGGGGAGGGGCGAGGGAGAAGGGAGGGAGGTTTTGGTGATGGGGAGCAATAATCAGCCAGAATGTATATCGACAAAATAAAATTAAAAAAAAAAAAAAGAACAACATAATAAAGTAGCAGCTGCTGGACAAAAACACAAGAATAATGGTTGGAGAAGGAGGCAGAGCCTCTTGAAGAGGGTGGTGGTGATGGAATCCACCAAAAATAACTCACTAGACCAAGGGCCTCAAGAGCAACCACAAGAACCACCTCTTGCCCTAATCTGAATACTTGAAGCTGTCATACAGGCACACATTACTGCTTTCTTCTGCTCCCAGAAACACTTGCATATGTTTTCAATAATAATTTAAGTGCAATAAATAAATAAACAAATAAATAAATAATTTAGGTGCATTAATTTGTGTTTTGGATGCTTCATCTCCAATAGTAATTAGATTAGACATGTCACATATGAGAGCACTTCAAAAAGTTTGCAAAGGGCCGGCCCCGTGGTGCACTCGGGAGAGTGTGCCACTGGGAGCGCCAAGGCCGCGGGTTCAGATCCTATATAGGGATGGCCGGTGCACTCACTGGCTGAGTATGGTGCAGAACACACCATGCCAAGAATTGCGATCCCCTTACCGGTCAAAAAAAAAAGTTTGTGAAAAAACTCATATGATCTTTTAATTCTGTTTTTCCATAAAATTTTTTTTTTTTTTTTTTTAAAGATGACCGGTAAGGGGATCTTAACCCTTGACTTGGTGTTGTCAGCACCACGCTCAGCCAGTGAGCGAACCGGCCATCCCTATATGGGATCCAAACCCGGGGCCTTGGTGTTCTCAGCACCACACTCTCCCAAGTGAGCCAGGGGCCGGCCCCTTCCATAAAATTTTTGAACTACTCTCATATGTACTTAGAATGGATAAAAATGGTTTCAGACTATATGAAATGCATATAGTGTGGCTTCTTACCAAGATTGCTTACCCTTCCTTTGTTCCTGAGAATAAATGTTACAGACTGATGTTCTAACCAATTAATCAGACCACAAGCAGATCCACCTAATTAAAACCAAAGGAAGTGCTTAGAGAGGAGCCAAAGAGATAGATGAAGAGCAGGCTCGGGGCCATTAAATAAAGACTATACTCACATAAGCTGAAGGAAGCAAAAACCTCAGCATGATTTAATGGTTATCTTTGAGGAATTTTAGAGCTCCAGTGTCTTCATCCATTATGTGCTGCTATAACAGAATACCACAGACTGAGTAATTAATAACCAACAGAAATTTATTGGCTCACAGTTCTGGAGGCTGGGAAGTCCAACATCAAGGTGCAACATCTGGTGATGGCCTTCTTGGTGTGTCATACCATGGTGGACAGCATCACATGGTGGAAGAGAAAGAACAAGAAAGAGAGCAAGGGGGGCGGTGAACCCACTTTCATGATAATGCCACTCCTGAGATAATAGCCTTAGTCCATTCATGAGGGCAGAGCCTCACTGCCTAAATAACCTCTTAAAAGTTCCAGCTCCCAATATCATCACTATGACAATTAAATTTTAGCATCAGTTTTGGAGGGGACAAACATTCAAACCATAGCAGTCCAATCCCATTCTTTTATGTGCAGATGGGGAAACTGAAGCCTGGTAGACTTAAGTGACTGTCCAAGATGTCACATAAGTCGTAGTTAGCCAAAGATTCTCCATGATTTATGCACTAATGATACTTTCACATGGAGATATTACTGCATTTATTGTCACCACAAGCTCATGAAGGAAGTATTATAATTCCCATTTCCCAAATGGGGAAAGTGAAACTCAGAGATGTTGAGGGGCTTACTCAAGGCTACACAGTAAATAGGTGTTGGAACCAGGTTTCAAACCCAGAACTCTAAAGCAAAGGCATGGAGTGATATAAAACGCAGAGAAATGAGGTTTAACACTGCCCAGGATGCCAGGACCAGAAAAGTTTTCACAGAGTAGATGACACCTAAATAGGTCTGGAAGGAGGGTGTGATTCCCAGGAGAAAAGGAAAGAGAGCTCTCTGAGTAGTGGAGAATAGGACAAACGAAGACTGAATTGTGGAAGAAGAAATAGCAAATGGATTGGGGAGGAAAGGAGATGAGAATGGAAAAGAAGGCAGGGGTCAGCTCACCAAGGACCTTACAAGCCAAATTAAGGGTTTCACAGTTTGTCCCTTAAAGCAGAGCTTCTCAAACTGCAATGTGCATGAGGATCACCTGGGGATCTTGTTAAAATGTGGATTTTGACTCAGTGGGTCAGGGGTGGAGCCCAAGGAGCTACATTTCTAATAAACTCCTACGTGATACTGATGCTGCTGGTCTGAGGACCACCACTTTGAGTAGCATAGCCTTCAATCCATAGTAGTCACCAGCCACAGGTGGCTATTAAACCCTTGAAATGTGGGTGGTGAGATGGAGGACCTAGACTTTAAAGGATATTTCATTTTAACTCATTTCAATTTAAGATTTAAAACATACTCAATATTTGTCATTTAAAAACATTAAGTATGTTTGGATTAACTTGAGTATGTGAATTAACTTTTCATCTATAAATTTTATGAAATCTCAAATAGATTATTTCCAAGGAGAATTTATAATAAATTGAGAAGTGCTTTAAGTGTAAAGGCATCCACCAGAATTCAAAGATTTAGTATGAAAAAAGAATGTAAAATATTTCGTATTAATTACATGTTAAAATGGAATTTTGGATATATTGGGTTAAATATAAATCATCAAAATTAATTTCACCTGTTTCTCTTAACTTTTTTAGATGTGGCTACTAGAAAATGTCAAATTACATATATGGCTGACATTGGTGGCTCTCATCCTATTTCTATTGGACAGCACTGCCATAGATGAGAGGTAGATATTATTTCTCATTTTTCATCTAAGGAGGATTCCTGGGAGGGGCTCCTGGTTTTGCCATTTGGAGAGTTGCAAGTACATGGTAATTTGCCCCTGTTACCCTTGCATGAGCGGAGGAAGGCATGGGGAAATTGCTTGATGTGTCCTGGGACACTGCTCTGGCTTCGGGAGAACATTTATTTGAAGAGGTCTGTGGCTCCATTTTTGCCTGGTCTGCATCTGTCCACAGGCTACAGTTTGCTGGGAAAAGCTATTAATTCTCATTACTTTTCTAGCCAGGACAAGAAGACAAATGGATGTATCTTTAAGACATGCAGCTCAGGGAGCTCAGAGCCCAGCCTGTCACAGCTCACTCTCCAGTTCACCTGTAACTATGACAACTTCATTGAGGCAAGTTGCCATGGAACATAATTTAACCTGGATCAGATTTTTTTTTTTTTTTTTTTTTTAAAGAAAGAATGGAAAAACACTCAGCTTTGTCTCAGGGGACTATCAGAGACTGGACTCTCTGGCATTATGCTCTTAACTACCATTCTCATTTAATTACTTTTGCTTGTTATTTCCCTGGGGAGGCATTTCTGCCAGGAGTGATTTCCTGGGAAGGCTGGGGGGTGTTTGGACGGAAATGGTTGGTGTTATGGGATCCAGGGGCTCACGTAACCTGGGGCTGGTCTGGGATGGGAATATTTTTACCACATACCCTCAAGTTCATCTTATTTATACTAAGTTAGTTCTAAAGGGGGAACTATTGGACTTCATTACATTTCATAGCTGGAAGATGCTTAGATGGGGAAATGGGAGGGGAATAAGAGACGTATCTTAATCCACTCTGGTTTTATGTCTTGGGCCTATACAACCACGTTCAGGGAGGCAGAAAAAGCTGGAAGGGTGTAAGAAGAAAAAGATACAATCAAAGAAATAATGGGAAAACCCTGTAATCATAAATTTAAATAGGAAATGTCAGTACTTCATTATTTCTCTTGTTTGTAGAAAGAAATACAATATGTTTCTTGATCTGTTTGCTAAAAGGTCCAAGTAGCAATGAGTAGCCTTCATGCCTTAATTGTAGTCTCTAAATACTATTTCCCACTAAAAGGAATCAGGGCTTCTTGAGGAATGGCTGATTCCACACCTGAGGCAGGAAAGGTACAGGATGGTCCTAGAACACCTGGTTGTGTCAGAAAAGGAGGAAACTGTCAAATTTGCTGTATTTA
Source organism: Cynocephalus volans (assembly GCF_027409185.1). Lineage (NCBI taxonomy): Eukaryota > Metazoa > Chordata > Mammalia > Dermoptera > Cynocephalidae > Cynocephalus > Cynocephalus volans. The sequence goes on from NC_084470.1 coordinate 54,101,024, forward strand.
TTGGGATTCAACTGCTTTTCCTGAATAAATGCTCCCTGCCTGAATTGCTGCAAGCCTTTTGTTAATTTCCAAAGTTCTGAAATGGTTTATTCTGATAATTATTTCCAGTTCTGCTTTTATGGATGACAGAATTTTTAGATGTCCTTACTCCATTTTCACTGATGTCACTCCTGTAATTATTTTTTTTAAAAAAGGTTGTTTGAATCTTACTATAGACAGGCATGGATTGTAGATGAAAATGTGTTTATTTTATAAACATAAAAAAGAGACTATTTTGAATTTTATGACTGTTTTGAGGCTTGCTGAATTACAGGCAAACTTATACCTGTAATTTTTTTTTTTTTTAAAGATGACTGGTAAGGGGATCTTAACCCTTGACTTGGTGTGGTCAGCACCACGCTCATCCAGTGAGCGAACCGGCCATCCGTATATGGGATCCGAACCCGGGGCCTTGGTGTTATTAGCACCGCACTCTCCTGAGTGAGCCACGGGCCGGCCCCTATACCTGTAATTAATGGGCTACCTTACACTAAGGAATCAGAAGTTATAGACATCTATACTCATGCAAAGGAGAGTAAGGGGTCTGTGGGAAAGCCAAGTCTTTAGAGTATCAAGTCACATCAGCTCAAAACTTTAACACAACGAAAGTCAGCATCCATTTCTATAAATTATAAACCACTGTAAAAAGTCATATCCTCTTCCTAAAAGTCCTGTTTTCAAATTAATTTTAAAAAGTGACCAAGGGATTTCCAGGAATATTGAGTAGAGGTACTTTTCCCAATACGCCCTGCTAAGTAAAACTAAAAATCCCTGGATATTGGGCTGGCTCATGGCTCACTTGGGAGAGTGTGGTGCTGATGACACCAAGGCCATGGGTTCGGATCCCATATAGGGATGGCCGGTTAGCTCACCAGGTGAGCACGGTGCTGACAAAACCAAGCCAAAGGTTAAGATCCCCTCACCTGTCATCTTTTAAATGAACAAACAAACAAATAAAATAAAATCCCTGGATATTACATGTAAAATAAATATTAAAAGACTTTGAAATGTGGAGAGAAAATGCAGACAAGCTGAGGACCTCATGGTTTTCTTAAGGAAAAATATGATGGTGAATTCTCTGGATTTTGTTTTTGCCTCATCTATGTCAGACTTGAAGCTGAAGATGCTAGCAACCCAGAAGCACCAACAGGAAAGAAAAGCTCCAACAAAAGCCTATTCTCACTAACCTAAAGACTAGAAAGGAGCAGCCTAGCAAGACATAAGACTTTGAGACAAGAACTGCTCTGTTCCAGCCAAAATAGACATCTCAGTCTGTTCCCTGTTGCTTATGACAGAGTACCTGAAACTAGGTAATTTATAAAGAAAAGAGGTTTATTTCTTACAGTTCTGGAGGCTGGGCAGTTTAAGGTTGAGGGACTGTATTTGGCAAGGGACTTCTTGCTACTGGGGACTCTCTGCAGAGTCCCAAGGTGGCACAGAGCATCACATAGTGATGGGGCTAGAGTGTGCTAGCCTAGGTCTCTTTTCCTCTTCTTATAAAGCCACCAGTTTACTCCCATGATAATCCATTAATCCCATTAATCCATTAATCCATTAATCCATGGATTAATCCATTTATGAGAGAAGAGCCCTCATTTCTCAACCACCTCTTAAAGGCCCTACCTTTCAATATGGCCACATTGAGGATTAAGTCTCAACATGAGTTCTGGAGGAGACAAATATTCAAACCATAGCACTATCTATGATTTATTTTTTAAAATTAAAATAATAAATGATTTCTTCAATGAATACTATGGGTAATAGTGACTCACAATAACTTACCTTTTCTTTCTAAACTCTTTTTTTTTTTACACTTTCCATTTATGTCTACAGTCTACCCGCTGAAGCTATCATAATTCTGACCTGGGAATCAATTTTACCCCCAGGCAAAGAGAATATGAAAGATCAAAGTCTATAGTTTAAAAACCCTCCAGTCTCCCAACTTCACTCTGCCCTGTGCCCCCAGAAGATGGTCTGTATGGGCTGCATCAATGGATTCTCTTGTCTTCTGGTTTTTGGCCAATGAGAAGCACTAGCAGGAGATCAAGGGATAGAGAGTTAAGCCAGTGTTTTTATTCCCCCCAGCTTCTGGTTGATATGGGGGTACAGAGGCTCAGCCCTATTCCTCAATTTTAGAAAACTCTAAAGGGTCATCACAGTTGAGAATCCCTTGTGGAATCAGCTGAGTTCTCTGTTGCAATTACATCACAGTCCAAGTTCTCCTGCTGCCCAATTCTGCCCCCCCCCCCACCTTCACAGGGGTTGTTCCCCAAAGCACCCTTCAATATACCACCTGCAAATAAATTTCAGAGTTCCAGAGTCTCCTGGAACTTCCACCTGCAGCAACTCAGTTTAGCCGCTGAACTAGAGATAACTGTGTCCTGCATGCCATTTGAGGCTCTGCAAAGTGCACACTTGGGTTTTACTGCCACCTTTTGACATCCAGATTTCATGTGACCTAGGAGCTGGCCTTCCCAGGTATGAGTATCCCAGTGACATCTAAACCCTAGTCACTATGTCCTGAGGCACTGTGGGATCCCATTGTGCTTTCTGAGCCATTAAAGCATGTTTCTTTATGGCCAGTATGGCTTTAGAGTCAGGGGTTTGCTATTTAACTTCTTTCTAAAAGTGAGATGCACTTTCTCTGATTTACCCAGAGCAGCTCATGTTGTGAAACTCTGATCAAGAGACATTTGATTCTTAGGATCCCATTTCTCAGGTGAGAAAACTAATGTCTGGGTTTACTATGTGATGTCACTGTGCAAGTCGAATTGTGCAGCCCTGGGTGTTTTGAGATTGCCATGAAACCTTTGTTTTTTCCCAAATATTGCGGCTTATAAGATGATTGTCCACTGGACTGAAAATGTTATAGGATCTCATTAAAAACTGTCCATGGGATGATAGTGGGTGTTAGGCAAAAAATAAAAAGTGTTTTGTGATCAAATATGTTTGTGAAACACTGAGTTAAAAAAAAAAAAAACACTGAATTTTACTTTGGATGAAATGCGGAGTCACTGAAAGGCTTTAAGCAAGAGTCACACATCTACCTGGAAAACCCAAGAGAATCTTTAGACAAATAATTCGTACTGATACTTTTTCTAAGATTGCTGAAGACAAATTCAACCAAAAAATTGGCAGTGCTTTTAAATATTCAGCAACAAATAATTACAAAATGTAATTTTAAAAAGATATTAAGTAGGAAAATCAACAATAAATCTATTTAGAAGTACAACCAAAAAAAGAAAAGAAGACTTTTATGAACACAATTCAAAACATTATTGAAAGACATGGAGAAAAAACATAAAAGGAAAAATATACCATGTCCATGGATAGGAAAATATAATCTCATATAAATGTAATTTCTCCCCTGAGGGAGAATAAACTTAATCAAACTCTTAACAGAGTTTATTTTTATTTTTTTAATTTGAGATAAGCTGATTCTAAAATTACTATGGAAAAGTATAGGGTCAAGAAGAATTAAGACAATTTTGAAGAAGACTAAGGAGTAAGGACTTACCTCATCATATATCAAAGCTTATTATAAAGCTATAATAATTAGATAGTATAATATTAGTCCAATGATACCCAGATGAACCAATGGAACAATACAGACAGCCCAGAAACAAACCATACATACATGGAAAGGATACACAGCAAAGATGATATTACACGTTAGGAAAGGAAAGGTAGATTTTTTCAATAAATAATGCTGGGAATATTGGTAATGTTTGTAGGAATAAAATAGATCCCTATCTAATGTCATACCCAAACATAATTTATAGATGGATTCAAAAAAATAACTAAACCATGGCTGCTGAGAAAGTGGCTAGATGTCACAACCACCAAGCAGATGGTCCGCCAGCTATGGGAGTGCCTTGACACAAGGAGAGTCACCAACAGAGACCAAAGAAAAGAAGAGGATGTCACTCTCCACAAAGCCCATTCCCGAGTGACAGAACAAGCATCTGCTCTATGATAACATTGGGGGACCTGAACACACCTCTCAGCACTGGACAGATCATCTAGGCAACAAATCAACATAGTAACCACTACTCTTTCGGAGGGAGAAAAGAAATTTAGGGTTATCAGTGGTGGGAGTGGGAAGGGAGAGGGGAATAGGGAGAGATTGGACGAGGGGCATAAAGAATAAGTACGATTTGTAACAATATACATACTGATAATATTGATTTGATCAACATATGTCAACTTTGAATCCCCAAAATATGTATAATCAATTATGATTCAATAAAAAAAAAGCATGCTATTTGGATGGTTCCACTGATTAAAAGTATTTTTTTATTAAAAAAAAATAACTAAATATGAAAGGCAAAACCTTAAAGCTTTTAAGGAAAACATAGAAAAATATCTTTAGCACACTGAAATAGGAAATATTTTCTTCAACAAGTCAAAAAAGTGTAAACCATACAGGAAAGTAATGATGTTGTTATGTTACGTTTAAAACCTCATTCTGCTAGTGAAGGAGTGACGTAGTTTACAGGGTGCTATGGTTTGGATGTGGTTTCTTCCTGCCAAAACGCGCACGTTGAAATTTGATTGCCAGTGTGGCTGTGTTGAAAGGTGGGGCCTAATGGGAGGTGTTTGGGTCATGGTGGCGAATTCCTCATGAGTAGATTAATGCTCTCCCAGAGAAGTGAGTTCTTGCTCTCATGGGAATGGATTAGTTCCCAAGAGGGGGTTGATAAAAAGATTCTGACTTCTTAGACTCTCTCTTTCTCACTTTCTCTCTCACCATGTGACCTCTTGCACTCATCCACTGCTCTTCAGTTTTCTGCCATGAGTGGAAGCAGTCTGAGGTCCTTGGTGGATGCAGCTAAGTTTGGACATTCCAAGCACAAGACTCATCAGCTATAAACCTCTTTTTCTTTTCTTTTTTTTTTTTCTAATAAATTACCAGTTCCAGTATCACAGAGCAGAAAGGTGTGCTTGAAGCTGACAGATGACGGCTTAATAACCAGCCCACCTGTAGAACAAACAATACCACCAAAGTAGAAAAAAATAAGGCCACAGACTGTTAGAAGATGTTTGTACATATACTACTAAAAAAGGATTACTAACCAAAATTTCAGGGTAGTACTTCCACAAATTAATAACAAATAGGCCAAAAATCCAAGAGAAAAGTAAGCAAAAGATATAAAAAGGCAATTCACAGAAGAAATTCAAATAGCCAATAAATATATGACAAGTTTTTTAACTTTCCTATGAACTAAGGAAATAAAGTTTAAGCAAAAAGTAGAGGGCCGAGCCCATGGCGCGGAGAGTGCGGCGCTGGGAGCACAGCGACGCTCCCGCCGCGGGTTCGGATCCTATATAGGACTGGCAGGTGCACTCACTAGCTGAGTGCCGGTCACAAAAAAGACAAAAAAAAAAAAAAAAAAGTAGATACCTCTCCTCAGGCTGACAAATACATAAAACCAAACAACCTGACTATATTAATATTGACAAGGATCCCGGGGACCGGTAGCTCTTAGTCATTGTCTCCTAAGATGGTGACGCAGTGCAGCCAAATATTTACCATGTCCTCAATTAGGAGGCATGAAAATGCTGGCAGAGAGGAAATGCTGGTGGTCTTGAAGATGCTTGGAAGAGTCTCGCAAGGAGAAGCAGAAGCAGAGGCCAGTGCAGATCCCTAACAGAAAACCAATGATAATGCAGATGATTCAGAGTGTCCCAGAGCAAAGAGATAAAGCCATGTTAAGGGTGATGAGATGATGCAAATTCAGCAAAGTCAGCGCAGGAGGGACCCAGTGCCAGCTACCCTGAATCACAATGCTGACATTTCAGAACTCCCCAAGTGGGACACCAGCCAGGGAGGAAGAGGAGGTACTGACAATGTTGAATGGAGGGGGGAAAATTTCATAAATTGAATGGAAAAAACCCGAATTGATGGAGGTTAATCCTAATTAGCCAAGATAAAGCTCTATGTTAGTAAGTGCTACAGGATATGAGATAGAAATTCAGTTTAGTAATAAGGGGAGGAAAGTCACCCTTGGAAAAGAGAAAGAAGGAAACAAAGAAAACAAAAAAGAAGAAAGAAGAAATGAATGAAGGAAGGTGAGGAGATTAGAGGCAGGGAAGGGAATAAAATAGACAACATGGTGGCAAATATAGAGGGTCTGCCTGGATTCCACACCTGGACTTCTCCCACTCCAAACGATATGGTCACTGGAACTGCTGAGTGCCTGCCAACAGCAGAGGCCAATGCCGGTTCTTCAATCTCCATCATTCCCCAGGGGATTAATCAGGCTCCTTGTGGCAGGTTGAGTCGATTGAATCCCTTTCATCATAGAGGGGGCAGAGATTTGTCCTCACTGGAATAGACATAAGTCCTGCATGTGAGTTTGCCTTCCCAGCCCACAGTGCTTCTGCCAGTAATTCCATCCATGCACTGACAAAAGACCTTATTCACCATCATTTTCACTTTCATTTATTCCAACCAAGGAACTCATTTTACTGCAAGTGCAGCAATGGCTCATGGCCAAGGACTTCATTGCTCTTGCCATATGCCCCATCACCCAGAAGCAGCTGCCCTGACAGAAGAGAGTAGCATGGCCTAGTGAAGACTCTATTATGACACCAGCTGGGAGACCATGAGCAGCTGGGCACTGTCCTATAGGATGTGATATATGTTTTAATCCAACAACTATACCTCCCGGAGCAAGAGTAAACAGATCCAGGAGTCAAGGGGATGGCAGTGGTCCCTCTTATTAGTGTACCTAATAACATGCATGCAGAATTTTTTAGTTCTTTCTCCACAACCTGGGGCTCTGTTGGCCTAAGTCTTAGTCCCCAAGAGAAGAAAGCCTTCACCAAGGCACTCAAAAGTGAACTCATCAAGATGGAAGTTGGAACTGTTCTTGTGCCATCAAAACAAAGCAGAAACAAGATGGTACAGATGTGTTTCTCTCTGCTCCTCCCCGACTATAAACTCTGGGAAGGATCCAAGAGCCAACTAAAGGAGGACTCTGAACGGTGGAAAGAGGAAGGCTGACTGGTTATGGACCCCACAGCTGAAGGAACAACACAGTGGCAAGGCAACTTAAGTCCCCCCACCCAACAGAAGAAGGTAACCTAGGTCTAACATTTCTTAACCCCAAACCTAGCAACAGAAGGTGGCACAGATAGGCTCTGTCCTCTCTCCCTGATGCCACTGAATAGGGGTCTTGCCAACAACACTGGGCTAACTGGGCAGTGTCAGTGGAGGATCCAGAACCCTGCTAATGAGAAGCAGCCAGGGGCAGCAGTCTCCTCCCCCACCTGGCCTGAGACTTGCTTCTCCCACTAAGAGACCCCTAGGCAGCCGGGCATCCCAGGCAAGAGCCATCCCACTATAACAGGTGACCCAGCCCATGAAACCTCTTCATCTCTGTGGGTTGGAGACTCCCCTCCTCTACCTGGTAGCTGGGTGGCTCTGGCAGGTATATCCTGCCACAAGTGCCCAACCCAGAAAGCAATCTTTGTCCGTGTTTGCTGGTGACTCCCTTCCCCCAAGTCGAGGCAACAGGTGGTTAAGACCTGAGAAAGCTCCTTCCGTCCCTCAGGCAGCAGCAGGGATCAGTGGGAGCCCAGGGGCACCAGATACACTAAGCAGGCCAAATTGCTCTGCAAAGTGTCTGAAAACTAAACTGTCATTGGAACCACAGGCCACAAATATAGTCCAGGACATGCATGCTAAATCTAAACAGACTAACTGCCTGCTACAAAAAAAGAACTAGATAGAACCCAGATCTCCTAGCATGATAGCCAAAATATCCAGGAGAAAACCACTCATCACACCAAGAGTCAGGAAAATCACAGTTTGAATGAGAAAAGACAATTAACCAACACCAACACCAAGATGAACCAGATGTTGAAATTATCTGGAAGGACTTTTAAAAAGCCATCATAAAAATGCCTTAATGAAATTAAAAAGTCTCTTGAAGAAAATAAGAAAAATACAAAATCTCAGCCAAAAAAAGGAAGTTATTAAAAAAAAAACCCAAATAGAAATTATTGAATTGAAAAATACAATAACAGAAATAAAAAACAGTGGAGATGACTGAGGATACAACCAGTGAACTTGAGGACAGATCAATAGAATTTGCCTAATCTGAACAACACAGAGAAAATAGATTCTTTTTTAGGGGGTGGTGGGGTGGCTGGCCGGTGAGGGGATCCAAACTCTTGACCTTGGTGTTATCAACACCGCACTCTAGCCAACTGAGCTACCCAGCCAGCTAGACTGAAAAATAAGTGAAAAGAGATGTCTTTCAGTGGGTGAATGGTTAAGCAAACTGTGGTTTATCTGTACTATGCAATGCTACTCAGTGGTAAAAAAAACCAACGATTGATAGTGGCAACTACTTGGGCAGATCTCGAGGGCATTATGCTGAGTGATACAGCCAAGCCCTAAAGGTAACAGACTGTACGATTCCCCTCATATAATATTCCTCAAGTGACAAATGATAGAAATAGAGAACATTTGGGTGGTTGCTAGGGGTTTAGGATGGGATGGGGGGGTGGCAGGAGGGAGGTGGGTGTGTGAGAAGGTAACACCAGGGGCCTTTGTGATGACAAAACTGTTTTGTGTCTTCACAGGTGGTGGATAGATAAACCTACACATGGCATAAAATTGCATAGAACTAAATACATACATACACACATACAAATGAGTAAACGTGAAACTGGGGAGATCTGGGTAAGATCAGTGTATTATATCTGTAAGAACCCAAATGCCCCAAGGGATCACACCGAGGAATGTAAGAACCCAAATGCCCCAAGGGATCACACCCCGATCACATAAGCCCTTCTCAACCACACCCCATCATGGCGCTGGTTGCCCTTCTCTTCCGTACTCTCCTTCCCGCTGGCGCGAATCGCACACCAATCAGCTCACCCCAAGCCCCATGCAGTATGCTAAGTAGGGATTGTATTTTAAGCCAGTCAGCCTTCCCTAAAAGCCCTATATATATATGTGTGTGTGCCGCCTAATAAAAGAGCTCTCTCCGGTGGATCGTCAACTGGTGTCGGCTCGTCCTTTCATTTGGTGCCGAAACCCGGGACGGAGCTTCTCTTGAGCGGCAACACCTTCCAAGTCGCCCCTCAGGGCTCCCTCGAGCTGTAACACTTTTCGAATCGCAGCGGCAGCACTTTCCAAGTCGCCCCTCGGGAACTCCGTCCCGCCAGGACCGGCCTCCCTTCTACCGCTCACCATTGACGGTCCACCCTCGTCCATTCTTTTCGGCACTGGCTCCTTCCACTCACCACCGGCTCATCATTAGGTAAGCCCCCTTTCCTAAAGGGCACCAGCCCTTTTTCAGGCTGCCACAGGGAGTCTAGATCATCTGGTAGCCCCTAATGCCCATACCCCACCCCACCACGGTCTTCACGACCACCATAAATTCCCAAACTATAACAGGTTCCAAAGCCCCGGTAAACTTTTACTTTCATTTTTGGAGGTTAAAAGCCCCATTCTGTTCTCTCCTTCACCCTCCTGTCCACCACTCTCTTCTCTCCACCTCCCAGGTCCGGGACCGACCAGAAAATCCTGGCGCTAGGTTCCTTCAGGCACCGGGCTTTTGCCCTAGAGAAGTGGAGGTCTGAGTGATGACCCACACCTCCCTTCTCTCCTCCTGGTTCGTACCTGAACCTGCCGGGACTGACGTGACCTACTGGGGACGCCCTCTAGGATCCCGCCTTCCCCAACTGGCAGAAGGATCTGTCTTATCACTAACCTCTGTCCTTTCTGTCTAAATTCCCATTAAGAGACCAGAATGGGCGCTTCCTCCTCCTCCCTAGGGGACTCTCCACTTCAATGCCTTCTGAAAAACCTCACCAACCTTTCCCTCAGGCCAGATATTGAGCCCAAACTCCTCACCAAATTCTACACACAAGATCGGCCTTATTATCCTCTAGATAATCAAAACGCATGGCCCGCTGAGGGCACATTAGATCCTAACATTCTACGAGACCTCTTTAACTACTGCCAGCGCCTAAAAAAATGGAAGGAGATCCCCTACATCGAGGCTTTTCGCCTCTTGGCTCAGAACCCCACCCTCTGCTCCTCCTGTGCTCCTTCTCAAGTCCTTTTAGCCTATACACCATCTTTACAGTCACCCCTCAATTCTTCCACCTTTGACCCTGCTGATGAACCCCCACCCTACCGATCTCCTCCTCCCCCAGTGCCTCCGGCGTCCGCTCCTCCTCCCCCGTCATCCGCATCACATTCTGCACCTCCTGCGGCATCCACTCCCCCGTCTTTACCCTCACCTACTCCTGACCCACTAAGCCCCCCTTTCACCCGTTCCCAAGGACCTCCCCCCATCCCTTTAACAATCGCCCCACTACGTGAGGTAGCTGGGGCTGAAGGAGTAGTTAGGGTCCATGTTCCCTTTTCCCTAGCTGACCTTACAGAATTAGAAAAAAGACTAGGCTCTTTCTCTACCAACCCTACCACCTACATTAAAGAATTCCAATGGATCCCGCAGGCCTACAGCCTCACACATCATGACATCTTTATGCTCCTAGCCAATACCCTCCTCCCCGAGGAATGCCGTAGGGTCTGGGATACAGCCCAAACCCATGCCACTGACACCCATCGTACCAATCCAGATCACCCGCCAGGCCCCCAAGCAGTCCCAGAACAGGAACCTAATTGGGATTATAACACAGCCCAAGGAATCCAGGCTCGAGACCGTTTTGCCTCTTGCTTAATAATTGGCCTCAAAAAATCGGCTCGCAAGGTCGTCAATTTCCAAAAAATTCAAGAAATTGTCCAAAAAAAGGAGGAAACTCCCTCCGAGTTCCTCAATAGATTAACTCAGGCCTTTCAACAATACACTAACTTAGACCCCAACTCAGAAGACGGCCGGCATGTCCTTATTATAAGACGGACCTATTTCCTGGTCCAATCCTACCCCAACATTAAAACTAAACTTAAAAAATTAGAGCAGGGTCCTGCAACCCCTCAGACCGAAATCCTGTCAGTGGCCTTCAAGGTTTTTCATAATTGGGAGAAGGAAAAAGAACGTCGAAAACAAAAGGCCGACAACGCCAACTTCCAGATGTTGGCCCAGCTTATCAAACCCCCTGGGCGCCCTCCAACAGCCTCCACCTCTAAGCCTCCACCTGGAGCCTGCTTTAAATGTGGAAAGGAAGGGCATTGGGCAAAGGCTTGCCCCCCCCCCAGGCCACCCACCACTCCTTGTCCAAAATGCAAAAAGAAGGGATATTGGGGATCTGATTGCCCGCTTGCCCAAAGGGGTGAGGGACCAACTGCCCCACAGTCCCCCGAACTGTGGACACCACCTATGGTGGGCCTCGCTGAGGAGGACTGAAGGAGCCTTGGGCCCTTCCCGACCATCTCTATAACAAAGCAGGAACCCAGGGTATCCATGGTTGTGGACGGCCACCCAATATTTTTCCTCCTGGACACTGGAGCCACCTTTTCGGTCTTAAGGGAATATAAAGACCCCACCACCTCCAGCAGCTCTCCTACAGTTGGGGTAGGAGGTAAACAAATATTTCCCCAAAAAACCCCTCTTTTAACCTGCTGCCTTCAAGGCACTCAATCCGTTTTCTCCCATTCCTTTCTAGTCATGCTCCATTACTTTGCCCCTGTCCTCTTCCTCTTCCCCCGTTTCCTTCCTCCTAGTGCTAGTTCAAGCCCAAGATCCTACTAATTCCACCCCTCCAAAGAAGTCCTTACACATCCTAACGCACCCTGTTAACCCCACAGTTTGGGACACTGCCAGCCCTGCTCTGGCCCAGTGTTCCCCTGTACACATAAAACTAAAAGACCCCTCCAAATATATTTGTCAGGCTCAGTATCCATTAACCACAACAGCCCTCCTCAGGTTAAGCCCCATCATTCAAGACCTATTAAAAAAGGGGTATGTCCGTCCCACTCGCTCCCCTTTCAGTACTCCCATACTCACTGTAAAAAAACCTAATGGCGCCTTTCGTCTCGTCCAAGATCTCTGCCTTGTTAACGCCACTGTCATTCCCATTCACCCCCTTGTACCTATCAAAACAGTTGGACCCCACTGTACGAGGCTGGGCACCCTGTCTAAGAGCCCTAGCAGCGGGGCAGTTACTGCATAAGGAGGCATCCAAATTAACATTTGGGGCACCTCTCACCATTCTCTCACCACATCACCTTAAAGACCTCCTTACTTATAAGGCTCTCCAATCCCTCCCACCTTCCAGAATCCTAACCCTCCTATCCTTGTTTCTGGAAAATCCTGCCCTATCCTTCACTACCTGCCCACCCCTAAATCCGGCCACCCTACTGCCTATACCAGATTCCCCCAACACCCCTTTGCACAGCTGCGTAGAAAGCCTTCAAAATTTTATACCTTACCGCTCTTCCATCACTGAGGGCCCTTGTCTCACGCTGATCTCACATGGTTCACGGGTGGGTCCTCATTCAAGGAAGGAAACACTCATTACGCAGGGTATGCCATAGTCTCCCTTGATTCGGTTATAGAGGCCCAACCTTTACCCAAGGGTACTACCAACCAGCAGGCCGAACTTATTGCCGCCACGCGAGCCTGCGTTCTAGCTGAAGGAAGAACTCTTAACTTATACACTGACTCCAAATATGTCTTTCATATACTTCTCTCATGCTGCCATATAAAGAACGCGGTCTGCTTAACACCAAGGGTAACACAATCACCAACTCAGCTTTAATCTCCACATTAATTGAGGCATCCCATTTACCTTGTGAATTAGGAGTCATTCATTGCAGAGCCCACCAGAGGGACGATTCCCCAATCACTTGCGGGAATTGTAAGGCTGACCTCGCCGCACGCACTGCGGCACGGCACCCACAGACACAAAACCAACTTCCCATTCTTCCATACGGCTCCCAAGGTTCACAGACACCCTCTCAGCCTCAACCGCCTAATGATGATAAGTCCTCTCTCTTTCATTTGCTCCATGACCTGTTTCACTCTAGCCCCCAAGCTTTATCCCAGTTTTTACAGGCCTTCTTCTCAATCACCCCATCTGACAAAGCCCTCTTACAAAAAATCTCCTCCTCATGCACAATCTGCCAGTGTACCAATCCTAACACCCCTCTCAAACCTGGGCCATACCCCTCCCACCAGGCCAGAGGTCTCACACCCGCGGCCGACTGGCAAGTCGATTTTATGCACATGCCTTCTGTCCGGCGCCTCAAATACCTGTTGGTGTTTGTTGATACCTTTTCAGGATGGGTAGAGGCATTCCCAACATCCAATAAAAAGGCCTCCACCATAGCCCAGACTCTCCTTTCCCAAATCATCCCATGATTTGGGATGCCCACTTCCATTCAATCTGACAATGGACCTGAATTTACCGCCCAGGTAATACAGAAACTCTCCCAGTCACTCTCTCTCCCCTGGCACTTACATTGCCCTTACCGACCTCAGGCATCCGGAAAGGTAGAGAGAACCAACAGAACCTTAAAGGACATACTAACTAAATTGTGTCTGGAATTACACCTTGATTGGGTCCGTCTTCTACCTCTCGCTCTACTCAAGACCAGAGCTCTCCCAAAGAGGCCCTCCAATCTTTCCCCTTTTGAAGTCATGTATGGTAGGCCCCTCCTACCCCCGGGGATCACAGCAACTGAAGGACCCATACCACCCACCATGGCCTTACCCTTGCTCTCCCACCTTCGCACCGAATTATGGAAGCACCAGGACTGGCTACTTCCAGATCCGTCACTTTCCAAAAATAACCTTTCACTCAGCCCAGGCCAATTAGTATTCTACACTTCCCCAGAACCCAAAACCCCCCTAACCCCTAAGTGGGAAGGCCCATGTCCTGTCATCCTTTGCACTCCGACCGCTGCTAAACTTGCCCTGCCAGGTAACCATGTTACTCCATGGATTCATATTTCCAGGCTGAAGCCTTACTCTCAGGATCCGCCCTCGGCCACCGAGAACTCCAGTAACAAGCTGCAAAAGAACTTAACACACCATTCTTTTAAGTGTATCCCTCATCCTACCGACCCTTTCAAACTCCGCCTATCCCGGACCTCAGCCTTACCCCCAATTCCGGAGACATGAACCTTCTCCTTGGCCTTCTCCTGTTCCTTTCACTTCACCCAGGGAGCCTTCAGACCCCTTCCTATATATGGCTCAACCACACCTCACCGGCTCTCTCTCCCGGAAATTGTTTTCTTTGCGCCTCTCTCATGTGACTGCTCCTGGCGGCCGTCCCCTTAAATGCTTCCCTTCCTCTCGATGTTACCTCCTCCCCACCATCAGAACCCCTTAACCTTCTGGACGTCCCTCTCTGGGAGCCCGACGACAAACACAATAACACTTTGTTGCCCCGTCACTGTTTCATCGGAAACTCTTCCTCCCTAACTTTTCCTCCGTCTTATTGTAATCTTAACACAACCATTCATACCCACACCATCGCCCCACCAGGCTCTTCTGGTGCAATGGAACCCTCTCTACCTCCATCCTGCCTAATCTTACTGTCCCATGCCTTCTTGTACGAACCACATCCAGTTCTAACCCCTTTTCTCCTTTATCTTAAACCCTATCCTAACTTGGATTTGGCCCATTTTGGGACCTCTAATCGTTATCCTCATAACCTGCCTTTTCTTGCCCTTTATCATTAGGTTTCTTCAAGCCCAAGTGGGAAAAATCTCTAATCAGGCCTTTAACCAGCTTTTGCTTAGAAACTACCAGCTTCTAGGTACCGATGAACCCCCCGCCTCATCTCATGAGCGCCTCAGCTGATGCTGAAGAGACACCACCTTACAGAGGAAACGCATTCCTACACGCCCTCGCCACCGCCACTGACGTCTGGCTGCTCCCTCCAGTCTCCAACTACGAACAATGGAACCAGTGCATATTCGACTTGTGGCTTCAAGGAACGTTTATGGACTTTTCCCCTTTTGAAATTACTTGTTTCTCCACCCTCCTTTGGGGTTTCATAATGGGTATTTATGTACCTTCCTCCCTTTGCCCCCCCCCACAACGCCCCAGTTCAGCAGGAAGTAGCTCGATGACTTCAACGTCCCCTTTCCTAAAACAAGAAAAAGGGAGGAATGTAAGAACCCAAATGCCCCAAGGGATCACACCCCGATCACATAAGCCCTTCTCGGCCACACCCCATCATGGCGCTGGTTGCCCTTCTCTTCGTACTCTCCTTCCCGCTGGCGCGAATCACACACCAATCAGCTCACCCCAAGCTCCATGCGGTATGCTAAGTAGGGATTGTATTTTAAGCCAATCAGCCTTCCCCTAAAAGCCCTATATATATGTGTGTGTACTGCCTAATAAACGAGCTCTCCCCGGTGGATCGTCAACTGGTGTCGACTCGTCCTTTCAATATCAATGTCAGTACCTTGGTTGTGATATTGCACAGAGGTTTCATTGGAGGACATTGGGTGAAGAGTACATGGCATGGGCTCTCTGTGTATGACTTCTTACAACAACTTGTGAATCTACAATTACCTCAAAATAAAAAGCAGAGGGAGTTGCTGATCCAGCTGACAGTTGTGCTCCTCCTTGGTCTGTTTGTCCTCACTCACCCTTCCCACTTTCTCTGTATCACAGGGATGGGATCAACCCTGCAGGCTGTGTTTCCAGGCTCCCTTGCTCTCAGTCTTCTGGGTGAGTTCAGTGGGTGACAGACATTAGTGGAATACAAGAGGGCAAGAGGAGGGTAAAAGCCATCAGGTTTTTTTGAGCCATCTCAAATGGCCTCTCCAGCAGTGGCTGATACTTCTCTGTAACCCCAGCTCCTGCCAGACAGGCTTCCCCGGAGTGACCTCAGACCCCTGGGCTCTGGTACACTTCCAGCCTGGGAGTGGAGTGGCTTCCTATTGTTGATAACCTCTGGGTTGCCTTATCCACCCTCTTTGGCTTCTCAGTCCTTTTGCTCTCTGATCAATGAATTCCCTGCAATCAACCCCATCTACTTTAAATACCAGAGTGGTTTCTGTTTTCCTGTGGACCCTGACTGATATGGACAGCCCGGGCCACATGGTCTTGCTAAAGCCAAGTTGGGACAAGAGAAAGAAGTGGGTGGGTTTCACTGTCAGGTACCCAGCACAGATGACATGTACCCCTTTAGGAAATTGTAGTAGATTGAACTGTGTCCCCAGAAAAGATATGTTGAAGTCTTAACATCTGGTATTTGTGACCTTATTTGTAAATAGTGTCTTTGCAGATGTAATCATTTGAGATGAGGGCATATTGGATTAGGGTGGACCCTAAATCCAATGACTAGTGTCTATAAGAGAAAGAAGAGAGAGATTTGGGTGCAGAGACACAGATGCACAGGGGAGAAGGACAGATGAAGATGGAGGCAGAGATCTACAAACCAAGGAACACCAAGGATTGCCAGCACCACCAGAAGCCAGGAAAGAGGCATAGGATAGATTCTCCCTCAGAGTCTCCAGAAGGAATGAACGCTGCTGAGACTTTGCTTTCTGACTTTTAACCACCAGAATTTGGAAGAATAAATTTTGTTGTTTTAAGACACCCTGTTTGTGGTGCTTTATTGTAGCAGCCCCCGGAAGCGGGGATAAAGGATGGATAGTCCAGTAACGACACCTGCCTGAGCCTGGTAATGGCTCAATGTTTGTTGTTCTGTTTCCCATGGCAACTTGACTGTGATACTGATTAGAGGAGACTGTGCTGATCATTGATGCAGATACTTCGTGAATCCCCAAAGGAGAGTATAGAATAGATGATGAGGAAAGCAGGATTGTCACTGGACCTCTGCCAAGGAAGACAGGGGATGCCAGCATCTGTGCTGAGCCTGAGAAGGGGCCACTAACACTAAGTGGTGACAAAGATGTGGTAAGATTTTGTACCTGACACGTCAGTGTCCTGCCTGGAACCCCTCAACCCAGACATTCCCTGCTGCTTTAGGGGGCAGTTCTTGGGAGTGCTCACAGTATCTTACCACAGTACCTGTGACTCACTGCCTGACCCTGTCCCCTGGTTGCAGAACTGTGTTTGACCTGTATGGGAGTTGGTCGGGGGTGGAGGCAGGGGAGGCAGGGTGGGCCAGAAATCCCAGGCAGACAATGACCCCAGGAGCAACCTTCAATAAATGAGGGGAAAGTGTTAGTAGATAAATATCTTGGATTTCTGGCCCCTCCGTAGGACACTTCTGAGGTGTGGTCTGCATAGTCACTAAGTGGGTCCCCAGCAAGATTGAGCCCCAGTTACTCACAGCACCAGAACCCATTGCCAATCTCATCATCATCACATTCTCTGCTGGCTTTCTTCCCTTCTTCAACTCCCTTCCTCCCTCCTCTACCATGCTTTTTGGGGATCACCTTCTGCTATGCTCTGAATGTCTGTGTCCCTCCAACATTCATATGTTGAAATCTAATCCCCAATGTAATAGTATGAAGAAGTGAGATCTTCAGAGGTGATTAGGTCATGAAGGTGGAGCCCTCATGAATGGGATTAGTGCCCTTATAGAAGAGGCCCTAGGGAGCTTGTTCACTCCTTCAGCCATATGAGGACACATAGAAGACACCATCTGTGAGGAACGGGCCCTCACCAGACACCAAATCTGCTGGCGTCTTGACCTTGGACTTTCCAGCCTCCAGACTGTGAGCAATAACTTTCTGTTGTTTATAAATTACCCACTCTAAGGTATTTTGTTATAGCAGTCCAAACAGACTAGGACACCTTACAGATAAACTATTTGTACCCAAATCCTAGTCTCAGGGTCTGCTTTGGAGGAATCCAAACTTACAGAGAATCTGTGACACAGCCCAAGTGAGGAGGAGGCATCACCACTCTGGCTGTCAGCCCTGAGAAATGCACAAATGTCAACAGAGAATCTAATATAGATACTGTGTTGCCACCTTTCCCTTCATTGCTGCTTGTGTTTTTATGTTGCTTGGTCATATTTCAACCAGAGAGATGCTTTATGAACCTATAGTAGAAGCAATGCTTGGAGGTGAGATATGAAATGCAGGATATTTTATCAGGGTTGGCTGTGGGTGGGAGGGGGACAGAGTGGGGAGAAGGGATAGAAGAGGCGGGGAGAAGACAGAGACATGTCTCCACTGGGGAAAAATTCTGATCATCTAGGAGTTCAAATAACCTGCCAGGAAGGGACGAGACCACAAAATCACTCTGGGCCAGAGGGCAGGGTTAAACAGTGTCACATAAGCAAAGCCAGCAGTCAGTATTTGTTCCAACTACTATTACTGCATAACAAACCACCCCAAACTTAGTGGTGTAAAACAACAACCATTTTATTATGCTCGTGAATTCTGAGGGTCAGAAGTTCAGAAACCACACAGTAGGGACAGCGTGTCTCTGCCCCATGATATGTGGAGTCTCAGCTGGGAAGGAAAGCTTGAAAGCTGGTGTGACTTGACTTCTGGGGTTTGGAGCCAGCTGAAGGCTCACTTACTCACATGTCTGGTGGCTGATGCTGGCTGTCGGCTGGGCCCTCAGCCGAGCCATCAGCCAGGTCATCTACATGTGGCCTCTCCACATGGCTTCCTTGAAGCATGGTGGTTGGGTTCCAATAGTGAGCATCCCAAGAAAATCAGCCAGAAGGTATATTGGCTTTTATGACCTAGTCTCAGAAGTAACCAAGTGTTATTTCCACTGTGCTCAGAAGTCCACCCATAATTAAGGGGAAGGAATATGCAATGGAAACAATCTCTCAATGGGAAGAGCACTAACATCACTTTGTAAGAAGATATCGTGAGTTGAGAGACATTGTTTCAGCCATCTGTGGAAAATACAGTCTACCACAATACTTACTGACCGTCTACTATGTGCTTAGCTCTGTTTCAAGGGCTATGAGATTCATAGGATGGATCCCAACCCTCTGAATCCATGTTGGCTGTATGGGGGCTTCATAAACTCCAGTTAGGTCTGCTTCCTGGCTCACAGTGGCTCTGCCTTCTCTGGGAACAACCCTGAAACATAATGGCCTGTGCTTGCCACATTGCCCATCTGCTCAGTCATGGCTGATTGGCTGAGGGGTGGAGAGATGACACAAGCAAGGTCAAAATAGTCCTTTCTGGATTTCTCTAACTGGTTCTAAGAAAAGCGGGGCAGCCTTTTCTTGCCACGTAAAAAGGCTGTGCTAGGAAAGATTAAGCCGACACTCAGAAAAAGAAAGATGAGAAAGACACACACACACACACACACACACACACACACAGAGAGAGAGAGAGAGAGAGAGAGAGAGAGAGAGAGAGAGAGAGAGAGAGAGAGAGAGAGAGATTCTCTGCTAGATAATCTCCGCTAGGAGAGAGTCCTAGCAGCCTTTACTTCCAGGCATCTCTCAGGCCCATCAACACCCTCGCCTTTTCCATGGGTACATGAAATGTCCTAGATCCTTCCCAAATATCCTCCTCTGTTTTGTAAACTATTCAAGTTGTATTTCTGCCACTTGCAAGCAAAAGTGCCTGACAAGTGCAGGTATACTTAAGATAGATTGTTGTCTAATGGGCTGGTCCCAGAGCAAGTCAGAACAATGTCAGCCATCAGATTCAAGGGGCAAGTGGGAGGCCGTCCTCTGGGGGCAGGTTACATGTCAGGAGGGGAGGACACCCACGGCTGGTCAGGAAGTAGAGTTCAAGGAGATGAAGGGAAGGTTTCAGAGTCAGGCAAACTCAGATTCAAATCCTGCCCTGAAGATTTGTTGCTGAACCTCTCTGAGTCTGTTTCCTTGTCTGAAAAATGGGACTAATGTCAATGTCATGGGATTATTGAGAAGATTCAATGACTAGTCTTAGGATTTAGCACCAGTACAGTTACTGAGGAAAATCTGATTAATTCGTATAGAAATGTAATATTCTGAATTTTTATTATTCTTTTCAACCTTATTTTATCTGCAACTGATTATTCATTCAGTTGGGATATCTCCCTCATGTGGCATCTGCCGTGAGTGTCCCATCCCATACCTTTTTGGCCATCTCTTTTATTCGATGTTTTCTCTTCAGCATGGGAGTTTGCTCTATGATGGAATGCAGAGGAGTTAATCCCCTGGAATTATCCTCACCCGAGTAGGGACAGAATCCCCATCTTCCAATGGGGCAGTTGTGTTCTTCACAGTTTCTCAGGGGTCTACAATAGGATTGAGCCCCAGTTGACCACAGAGGCAACCCACTCATTAGCATGCTCTCTTAGCATTTCTCCTTTCCCTGACTCACCCACCTCCTCACTTGGGAGTCTTGTCACTTCTAGTCTGTACCCAAGAATAGGGGTCCAGATGCTCTCTGTCCCCAGTTCTCCCAAACCTATCTGTTGTTGCCCCAGAACTCAGCCAGGGATGTAGGGGCAGGGTACAGGACTCCCAGATCAAGGACCAGCTATGGAAAATTCCTCTAGTTTTAGAGTCATGATGATTTGCTCTTCTTACACAATCATGTATTTTTTCTTACATGTATTCATGTATTCTAGTATCTTTGTCATATCCTTGCTGAGTCCTGTTGGGCCTAAAATGTTAAAAGTCAGGAAAATCTTCCTTTTTCTCTAATCTTCTCCTCTTCCCTCAGGCAGGAAAGATGAACATGACCAGGCTTGGCTGATTAAATGGGAATTGGGGTGGGGAAGGACCCGAGTACGGGGAAATACGGTAAGAAAAACTCAGTCCATCTTTCAAAATATTAACCCACCTCACAAAGACAAGAAAAGGTGCAAAGAGATTAAATGTCATCATCAAGGTTCACTAGGTTAATAAACAGAAGAACTGGGACCAGGACCCAATGACACACCACAATTAGCCAAAAGAGTGACTCCCAGAGCGTGTGTTGAAATCTAAAATCCCACATAGAACTAGGGTCCCTAAAGAGTGAGGCCTTGGTGCCTGATGCATTAAATCACATTTGTCTTACACAAACTAACACCGGCAGGGACTCAAGAAAACCTTTGCAGCACAGGATTATTCTCCGTAAAGCACTGCAGCCATAGTCAGCAAGGCACTGTCTTTAACCTGGAGACGTGTCCCTGGTGGTGCCTGGTATTGTGTGTTCAATGTAGGTCCCACGCACAGCAGAGGCACCTGAAATTAACCAGCTCGCTAAGGGATTTCACAAACAGGTCCAGAATATTATCCAGCTTCCGCTTGCCTTGATTTAGCCTGTGGGGTTTGTGCTCAGCCACTGAGCCAACATTGGAGGCTGAGGAAGGGGAAATGAGGGCCATGGAGAATGTGCATTGTGTGCTGGATTTTTCTTTGGCTTGCTAATGTATTTAGATTAGAAATGAATACTGATTTTGTGCACCAAGGTTACCAATCCCACCTACCTCTTTGAGAAGAATTTTCATTCTTCACCGCTGAAGACAGTGTGGAAAGGGCAGTTTCAGAGAAAATAAACTCACCCCACACTCCTGGGTGTGTTCCAGCATTCAGCCTTGTGGCCTGCCCTTCTCCAGATGTCGGATGCCAGTATTTACCACAGCCCTAAGCAGCTGCAGGAGAGCACTGGGTGACTTGCAAAAAATCCTTGACATGGGAATCCATAGACAAATGGCAATGTGAAATGTATGAGCTGGCTTCTTATGCTTTGGTTATTGAAAGCCACTAGAGTTTTCTAATACTGCCTTCCCTGACACAGCTCTAACACCCCCTTGACACAGCCCCTCTGCTGCAGTTCTTCTGAGAAGAAAAGACAGGAACAGTAGATGATGCTAACAAGTGACTCATTAGGTGACCTTGAGTAGGAACTCAAGGCACTGAGCATCTTCAAGTGCCCCAGGATAAGGCCGACTGGGCAGTGATGTCTTGGGGTGGGAGGTGAGGAGTGTCAAGGGACGTGTCTCTTCTGGCCAGCAGTTTTCTGCTCTGTGGAGGCCTGGCAGGGCTGCTCCTACACAACCCCTGGGCTCTGAGCTGGTTCTTCAGTCCCAACCTCTCTCCCAGCCTTGCCAGCTGAGACCTTTGGAACAGATCAGGACCAGGTTTCATCATTTTTGGATTTCCAGGGGGAGATAGGAGTGTACTGCAGCTTCAAAGGACAGCAGCCTCAGTCGGTCAGTGAGCAATGCATTTGCATCTGAGAAATCACCCAAGGGCAGGCCCTCTGCTGTCAGGAGAGGACTGTTCTCTGTAAAGCAGTTATCTCATTAAAGTGGCATCTCACACCTCAGGCAGATCTGCACTGACTGTTCCAGTGGAGGAAAAGGGTTGGGTGTACAAGCATTGTAAACTGAAATTGTGAGCCAATGTTAGTTACTTTTTCCTTTGCAATCTATTAGATGGGAGCTGGTCCATTTCCTTAATGGTATTTATTTTAGAAATAGTCAAATGTATTTGAAATCTCTGATCACATAGGAATAAAGATGTGGGGAGGCAGCCATGAACCCTGATGGAGACTGTGGTATCAGTCAGCTGTGGGTGTGGGCGCTGGATGCACCGCCCAGGGCCCCCTTCAGGAGTGAGGACTTACTCCCACAGCTGCACGGAGCACTGTCAGCACCTCTCCCAGGGAGGCGCTGCGGCTCAAGAAAACTGTTTTGCCCAAGGCTGTGTCCCCTTCCTGGGGCAATTGAATGAGATGACTGGTCAACCAGAGGTATAAAAGTCTAAATTCCTTATCCCAATTGGGACAGCTCCGGAGCTGAGGTCTTTACTGGGACTGCACTGCAGCTCAGCTCAACTTCTCGCTCTGCTCAATTCTGCTTCTTCCCCTCCCTTCCATAGTGTTGGTCCCAAAAGCCCTCCCTAATAAACCTGCACACAATTCTCTGTCTGGAGCCTGCTTCCCAGAGAACTTGACACGAGACAGTTTTGCCACAATAACGCTGCCCAACAAGCCCCTCCAACTGAGTGGCTTACAGCAAGTATTTATTCTTCCTGCTCTCAGTCTGTGGGTCAGCGGGAGAGGCTCTGCCCCCGGTGCAGGTCATCTGGGCATGGCTTCAGCTCAGAGTTGGGTTCAGGCCTGTTTCCTGTGTCTCTCACTTATTCTCCTTGGGTCAGGAGCTACTCATTCTTTCCAGGCCAGATCATAGGAGTGTAGGACTGTGAGCACAAACACATAATGCCTCCTAAGGTCTTGGCTCAGAACTGGCTCTGACCCCTTTGTCTTCAAGGCCATAGCCAAGCCCAGCATGAACGGGGTAGAGGAATAGATTCCATTCACCATAGTGCACTGTGACACATGCAGTAGGGGGAGGCAGGCAAGAACTGAGAGTAGGAATCCACTCTACTCCAATGACTTATTCACTCATTCATCAGTTCAAGCAGCCCTAGATGAGCATGAACCATGTGCCAGGCATGGTTGTAGGTCCTGAGGCTGAAATGCAGGCAGGTCAGCCTCCCTGCCTTCAGGATGCTCACAGTCCAGTGGGGAGAAAGCCAATAAGCCGTCCATGACAGCACCATGTATGGTAAGTGCTGAGACCAGGGTGGGCACAGAGCATGACAGAAACACGCACAATCCTGTGGCAGATTGTATTGCTTCCCCTCCCCCAGCATCCATTTCTCCTGCTTATTGGCACCCTGATTTTTCTTGGAATTTGCCTGTCCCACATTGTGACAGTCTTAGAGAGGCTGGAAACCAGGGGCCCAGTCCACTGTCACCAAAGGACCACATGGTCTGAGCCAGTCATCCTTTCTCCAGCCCTCTACATCTTGGCTTAGTGATATGAGACCATGCGTGGACACACCTAGACTGGATGGCCAGTTTGTTCTTCTATCCTCTTCCCACATCCACTTCTCCAGCTTCCTGTCCACACTGTGAGCTACCTTATACCCCTGCAACAATTTCCTATTTTGCTTATGTCAGCCAGATTGAGTTTCTGTTATTTTAACTAACTCAGGGTCTGAGCACAGTCATGTGCAGGGGGAAGGAATGGGAGAACAGCTGGACAGAGGAGATTGGTCCAGCTGAGCCCTAAAGTGCAAGAGGAGCTAGCAAGGGGAAAGTAGGACTGAGAGCCTCCAGGGAGCAGAGCAGCCTGTGCAGTGGCCTGGAGGTCAGAGGGAGCCTGGCACAGGCAGGAAGTGCAGGCAGAGAATGGGAAAAAGGGCTTTGTCTTTATAAACCTGATCCCCAGGGCCTTTTTGCTGAATCACCAGAGCACAAAGTATGGGAGGAGCACAGAGTTTGGTGCATTTATCTAGAAAGTCCCTTTGAGTTTCTAGAAATGAGACACTGTGAGTTCACAGCTGAGGACCAGCCCTGGCCCACCCTCCTGGGAAGGTGTGACTGCAGTTGGTTGCTCTCAGCTGGGAAGGTAAGGTCATTCATGTTCTGTTCCCTTGGGGTGGAGGTGGCAGTGGGGGGAAGGGGTGGAGAAGGCAAAGCTGAAACCAAGAGTACGAGGTGATGGGATAGAAAGGTGCAGACGTGAGGATAAATACCAAGATAGGCAGGAGGGCAGTTAGAGGGCACGTGGTCTTCAGGGCTGAATCAGGCAAGAGGCCTGAAATCCAAGTAGCCCTACAAGGGACAAGGCAATCCCTACAGGGATTCTGCAAGCATAGAGAACCATCAGGTACCAGAGAGCACAGAGATGCGGGCACGCCCCAGCCCATGTTATGACAAGAGGAAGCAATCGGAGGAGCTGTGGTGGCCCCACTCCTACTTTTTATTCTTCTGGAAATCCTTCCCTGCCTCTGCGGTGCTTCTCACCTGAATTCCCTGCCGTTTACTGCTTGCTGCCCTCTCCTGGCACCTCATGGAACTACCACCACTGCAACCACCATTGTCAAAGCAGGACCCAAAGGAAGGGTGTCAGCGCTGAAAGGGACTTCAGGGGTAATTTTGTTCAGCCCACACATTTTACAGATGAAGAAACAGGGGCCAAGAAGAGAAATGACTTATTCTGTGTCTTAGACCCTATTAGTGGACTTGAGCTTCCTAATCCACAGTCACGGATGTTCTCCATGACCCATAATACTTTCAAGCCTGGGAAACAGGGGCTGCCCTGAGAATGAACCTTTGTGGTTTAGCTACAGATATTACAGAAACTTGTCCACAATCAGCCATGTGCTTTTGGTCATAACTGATGTAGCAGTTTATCATCCCAAACATGTTGAATTCCAAAGAATCCAAGCCCCCAAAGGAGAATTAAAAGACAAATAAATATGTTCCTTATCTCTCAGAACAAACCTCCAATTATTGACACTTCTAGATTCATTATACACAGGGAGAAGGAATGGGACAGAAGCTCCTGAAGAACGTGCTGTTGCTCGGTTCCACCGCTTAGGTCACCAAGCTAATGTCCTGAAGCATGAGATGTGAAGTCCCCTCCTGATTTGATTAGCTACATTTCTCTTCCTTTCTTAGGCAGGAACCCAGCTTTTTTCCTTTGAAATGCAGCCACACAAGTAAGCCTCTTCCTGCTTCCAGCAAACCTCAGGAAGTGCTGGGCTTGTCTTGTAGATAAAATGAAATATTCAGAGCCTATGGGATGCTGAAGGTGAAATAAGACTCTACTTCTGTCCACTTTCTTCTTTTGGAAGTGTCAAAGTGTTGGAACTGCACCAGGCCAAGTAAGAATATACCTTCTTTCTGCAATGGTGATTATAAATTCTGGGCAATAGCAGCCCCAAAGTGGCAAGAGCTGGCAGGAGTAAAAAAGGAGGAAAGAAGAGCATTCTGTGTTTAAATGCTCATTTGGGGGCTTTGAGTTATAGCCTACTAGGTTGTAAAGGTCTACAAGAGAAGCTTTGGTTTTGTTTATTTTATTTTTTATTGGTTATGAGTATTCATGGGGCACAAAGCAGATTGTCACCATTCATGCCTAAGATGTGATTGAAACTGCAAATACACATCATTGCCCCCTTGAAGGACCTGCTATAGTAAGGCGTGTCCTTCAGGTTGAGGAAAGCAGGAATTGAGGGACTGGTGCAGGTGCATAAGCAGAGCATGGGCAGTGTGAGGGAGCAGAGCAGTGGTGCCCACACAGAGTGACACTAGAGTAGGAAGAGGGGCTGAGGCACAGACAAGACCTGTGGAAGCAGGAACTGCTGAGAAAGCAGCTTCACGTCTCTAAGATGACAGCTATAAAATTCAGGGGAGTGGCAAAGCCTGCTTGCTCATCCCCAAACCTGTTTCCTTCTCTTCCTGGGTATGCAGCTAGACCACATTTCCCAGACTTCCTTGCAGATAGAGGTGGTCATGTGACTGACTTCTAGCCAAAGGAACAGGAGCAGCATTCCCCATGAAAGCCTTCTATGCATGGCCCTTTCTCTATTTCCGTCTGTCAGCTCAAGGTCAATGCCCAGGGTGACCTTGGAAGCTACATGATGAAGGTGGTTGAGCTTTTGTCAGCCTGGGTCCCAGAATGACTGAGTTGAGCTGATATCCCCATCCACCTCATCCCCTGCCACAATCTAGAAACACCTATTTTATACTGTTACATGAGTAGTATACATCCCTTTATTGTGTGAAAGCACTAAAATTTAGGGGTTTGTTTATTATAGCACAATACACTAATATCAAGAGCAAGTCTCAGAATCTCTTTAAATTGTTTTGAGTATGAATGGGGCACAATTGTGATAATACCACTAGCCATTTGTGCGATCCTTTGCAGCTAATCAGGGACATCCCTAACTAGTAGGATGCAAGTAGAGGAGATGTCATCCCTGGTTTCACAGTTGAATATGTTGAGGCTTAAAGAGATACAGTAACTTGTACAGGCTGGCACCCCTGGCAAATAGTTTATCAGGACTCAAACCCACATTTCTAGAAGGTCTGTAGAGTACTGTGTGGGAAAGAATTCTATTAGCTACCACGTACATACCATGTTAGAATTCCACCCATATTACCCCGGTTCCCTTTACCATTCTCACTCCCAAAATGCAGCATCTGCGTCTTCATGTGAGGGCTGCCTGCAGGCTGCTGGAGTCCACTTTGTCTATGCACATGTAGAGCTGGAGGTACCTGGAATTTACACCCCTCCAGGGGTGTCCTGGACCAAAGATTGACAATGCAGGGGTATATGTACTCCAATCTCTCACTCCTTATCAAGATAATCTGGGGTGTGACCTACAGTTTCCCCAGGGTTACCTGTGGGATGGAGCCCAGTAGGGGCCTCCAGGGGACTTCGCCTGATACCCCACACCCTTGAATGGCCTCCCTTCTTGCTGGTCCCACTTTCCCACTCCCTTCCTGCTTTCCTTCCTAATTAGCCACTTTCCTGTTAATGATTGTCTTGGGGTAGGAACCTACCCTAAGATATTTAGAGTTCACCCCATCTCCTTATCTGGGTGAGAAAGCTGATGGGCAGAAAGGGGAAGGGACTTACTGGAGGTCACACAGAGGGGAAGGGGCCAGAACCTAGGTCCCTGAGCATCACCCTCTGCTGCTCTGACAGCTGTCACCATGCAGGAATCGTCACCCAACATCTGAGCTGTCGACTGCAATGACTGAGGCAGGAGTTGGGACTCTAACTTGTGTCAAACTGACTGAATCTCTCCAAACAGTCCACACCCAGACTCTTGATGCTCTGATACACATCCATCCTACTGTAACGACAGGTAGACATTCAACCAACAGGTATTTATAGAGCATATGTTGGTGCCAGGCAGAGTTCTGCGTGCTGGGAATCAATGAACAAAGTGATTCTTGTACCTGCCTCTGATGAAGGAGAATGAGAGAGCTAATACAACATTAGGGAGTGATAGATGCTGAGAAGAATAATAAATAAGGACCTGGTGTTTCAGAGTGACAGGGGCTGCAGTGTTCTATAGGAGGTCAGGGAAGCCATCGTGAGGAGGTGATACAGAGGATGAGACAAAAATCAAGGCAAGCATCACCTTCCTGAGCATTGTTTTCCTCTAGATACCCTCTCCTGAAGCAGGACAGTGTGGCACCTGGTCAGCCCTCAGCAACCATTGTCAATGGGTAGGTGGCTCTGCCTGGCAGGGCGTCCTCTGGGTCCATGGCTTGTGCTGTGTTGCCACAGAGCTCTTGCTATGAGAAGTCAAAGGAGACAGTCTGGAAACAAAGGGGCTGTGGCTTTTGACTGTGCACATGGAACTTGTCTGCCGCTCCTCCCAGAATGGCCTTCCAGCCACCAATGGACAGAATTGGAGTTGTCCTCAGCCCTTCCAACCATCCACTATCATAAAAAGAAGAGATCTGGAGTTCTATATCAGGTGTTCTCCCCATGACTTCAGGTAGCACATGACTTCATATGTCAAAGTAAGGCACGCATTTTCTCTTCTTATACTGCAACTATGTGGAAACCCTGTGAGAGCTCAAAGCTTGAGCCTGTAGGATTTGCAGTCAGGAAGGTGTCGGCTCTGCCCCAGTGCTGTGTGCTCTTAGGTTCCTCACAGACGATCTCTGAGCTCTCAGACCAGAAGCATGAGCCCAGGCTGAGAGAACTACCAGAGCAAAGCCTCTAGGGAAGAAATGTGCTCACTGCCCAGGGAGTGTTTGTGAAAAGAGGTAATAACGGCTCCTCCCTCCTAGGGCTGCTCTGAGGTCACTGCTACCAACTACACTTCTCGCTTCATGCGAAGCTGCTCATGACCTTCACACATGGCTTGCTGCATCGGGAGGACTTGGAGGTCATGCTGCTCTGAGCAAGCCCAGTGCTTCTCAGGTGGGAGAGATGTGAGGGACACCCCACCCCAGGGGCTGTGTCACCTCTCAGGTAAGGCCCCCACACAAGACACAGTTCCCCTACTCAGCTTTAATCCCTACTGTCACTGGCTTTGTAGGGGGAGAATGGCATGCTTTTAAAAATACTTACTTTTATACCTTGCTTTTACAACACAAAGAAGAAAGTAAAAGTCACCTTTGGGCCTATCTTCCAGAGACAAACTTCCTAATTTTGGGATGTATTTCATTCTTGTCTTTTTTATAGTAAATATTTTTACATCATCATACATAAGAAATAATCATATATCATTTTTTTCTCTTCCTACCATTTGTTTATTCTCTTGGACTGCCACTGCCTATAAAAGGTGCAACATATGGTAGAGGAATTTGTGTCCACCTGGGGTTTTGGAAATAATTCAGAATGATTCTTTGGCCTTTGTTGACTGCAGTGCAGTTTTATTTTATGAAACCTGCTACTTAGAATCAGGGGTCCTAAAACTGAACATAGTCTGGGGAACACAGATTGACTCCTATTAGAACAAAAACTCTTCAACAGGGAATGCAGCAACATGGACACATGCTCGGCTGGAGCCCAAAATGTCCACAGGAGTCACACCTCAGTGCCTTCTCTTCCCTTTTTGCTTATTTGTATT
The DNA here is from genome assembly GCF_027409185.1 of Cynocephalus volans. Taxonomy (NCBI): domain Eukaryota; kingdom Metazoa; phylum Chordata; class Mammalia; order Dermoptera; family Cynocephalidae; genus Cynocephalus; species Cynocephalus volans. The sequence continues at coordinate 54,130,217 of NC_084470.1, forward strand.
TATCCAGTCCTTCTACAGTAGATGTGTAATACTTGTATAATAAAGATATTTTTTATTTTATTTTTAAAAAATTTTTTTTACATTCTAGGATGTTGTTGTGGAGCAGTTGGGAGGGGAAAGGGGAAGGAAATGGGATGGAAGGAGGAGGAAGGGGGAGGGGTGGAATTGAGGCCTGTGGCACCCCCCTCATTCCCATAGAAGAGACCAGGGGGCTTCCAGTGGTGGCTTGGTCATTGTCGGGCTGGGTGCAGATGTCAGGGGGGGTGCAAAAGCCCTCACCCCCCACAACCCCAGCTTGGGGACCCAGAGCCCTTCTTGCTGTGGCTCAGTGGTCATCACTGGGCTGGTTGCACATGTTGGGGGGCATGGCAGAGGCCTCTGGCCCTCCCTCCTTTCTGGTTTGGTAGCCCGGGGGACTTCCAGTCCTTCTAGGTTTTATAGATGTTCTTTGGTGAAATGAGACCTCTACTAGTTAATATCAAACTTAGTTTCTAGTTGTGGGTACTTTGTTTTTTCTTTCAGTTCTGTGTTGGATTATTTGTTGTTCTCACCACTTAAACTCTGCACTAGAACTATTTTGTTATCCTTTGCTTACTTCTAAAATGGGTGAACTTCCTGTGGAGATCAGTGCTTGAGTCCTGTGGTTGAGCTAAATTGCTGCCTTGCTGCTGATTCCCCAGGGAAGGCTTTTTGTACAGCTCAGGTTTTAATGGTTGACTTTATAGGTACTTCCAGGTCTAGTGAGATCCGGTGCACTTGGGTTGTGTAGAAACTCTGGTCTGGGCCTTTTTATCAAACTGCACCCCATTCAATTCTATATTCCTGACCAGTCTCCTCTGAGTGGTCCCACACTGACTGGGGGCAGATCAGCTGTCCTTGCTGTGCCCCAGTGTTTCCCCGGTGGGCCTGTCTCCCCCACTGACCATGCTGCAAACACTTCCCATAGGATGGGCCATGCTCTGGTCCCTTGCAATGACTCACTGGCTTCTGAGTGGCTCCTTTTTTCAGTTATTGTTGCTCCTTGCTCCTATGTAGGTTCACGGGAACCCGATTAGTGGTCGTCCTGGCTTGGAGGCCACCAAGACCCTCTTCTCCCTGCAGCCTCCAAGCAACTTCATCTGAAGGGCACAGCTGCAGCTTTTGCCAGCTCCTGCTCTGTGCACTCACCAGCTCCAGCCTGGAAGTTGTTGGGATTTGAAACAGTAAGAGTGGTTCCTTCTTTCTCTCGTCGTGTCTTCTCCCACCTTCATGCACTCCGTAGGTCTCTCCTCCTCTTCCCCTGGGCTCTAGTGGCCCCAGCTTGGCTGTCATTGCTTTTTTATAGTTGTAAATTGGTTGATTTGTGGGACAGAGTGACTCTGGGGACCGTCTATTCCACTATCTTGACCGGAAGTGTAACACTACTAAAAATTTTTTTTTAATTTACTAAAATAAGGGGGGAAAGAACAAATAAAAGGCAAGGCATTCTGTGTGTAGTGTAAGCTAGTGCGTGGTAGGATGATAATAGATGTTCCATAAAGAAGTGGTCCAGTGATGAACTCAGTTGGGAAACATGGAGTTTAACAAGGCTAATTGGATTTTTTTCCCTGCAGGGCTTCTCAGAGCATTTAATACGCTGGTAAGTATTATGATCTCTAAGAGGAGCTATATCTAGTGATATTACCAACTTCATCTGATCTCTGAACCCATGTTCTGAGGAGTATCTCTCCAGGCTGATTATCTGTGGAACACACTTTGGAAAACCCTGTTGCAAAGCTCTGGATGTGTGAAGAATCAGGGAAATGCTCGAGTCCCATGAGGCCAAGTTCTAAAATGATCTGCATACTCGAATGAAGCCTTGTTAGACTGGGAAATTTGAGACCACATCAGCTCTCAGGCCAGGAACACTGCTGAGATCTCACTGGCAGACTAAGACATGTGGCCAGATCCCTTATGGATTTTCCAATTAAAAGATCTGGAAAAGTAGAAAGACATTCTCAGGCATTTGGTTAGTAGGATCACTGAGCCTTGGTTTAGCAGAGACTATAGGCCTTGGATAAACAGGAGGAATACCATGAATGCCAGGGCATAAAATATGCCTGCAAATAAAAGTGGGTGCAGCGGATAGGTCAGGGTCTGTCCATATCTACTTAGGACTCAACATCACAAGGGCTGGACCTCCAACTGCCAAGCCTGGGGGCTTCCCCTGGCCATTGGAGCCTGTAATGACCAGCAGGCCAGAAATGCGTAAGAATTGATGTGCAGCAGCTGAAACCAGTGACTTATGGGAGTTGGTGCATAAACACCTCAGCTCCCCTGCCCCTGAGGTACATTGTCTACACCGGCTCCCAGAATTCCTCAAAGGGATAAACCTCCAGTTGCCCATAGTGGCCTCTGGTTTTATAACACACCCTTGATTGCCAGCCCTCCCTTCCCAATCTCATTTTCCCTAGGAAACAAGGTAAATCTGGCAGGACCTCCTTTCCTGGCAAGATCTTTTGTAAGAAAGCCCATTTCTCTGGGTTTTCGTGATTTTTCAAACCAAGATTTGCACCGCTCCCCTGAGTTAAGAACAGTTTCATCTTATTTCTGACAGAGGGCAGCATTTCGTTTTCTATCACAGCAAGTTGTATTCCTGGGCTTGCAAATGACTCCAGCTTAAAATAAAGAAAAACAAATTGAAATGAGGATTTTAATCAATGTGAAGGGAATGAAAGGCTGTGTCAGCGTTTCCATGGTAAGAGCTGTCTTTCAGGGATTTATCATCCCAGCTGTAAAAATATGCTTTGTGCTAGGATTTGGCAAGAGCAGGCCTTCAATCACTTAAAATCTATATATTATTAAAGATTTTACTCCCAATCAAGTCAGAAACGTGACTCTGTAAAAATGGCACAGAATGCTGCTCTGCCCCTCGCTGCTGCCAACTGCTGCCTGACACGTTTCCTGCCAAACCAGCTCAGCACTGAGAAGTGGCAAAGGCACCACGTACAGTTGGACTTTTCCAGAGGTTGCTCTGCATTCTGGAAATGGATACACTGAGGAAGAGGGCCTGGTTCTTTGTGTAGGCAAAGCGTGGCCCCTGCGGGGTCCTGCCTGTGAGTCTGTAGGTGGCTCTTCTCTGAGCACTAGCTTGTGGCTCACTCTCCCATGTCCCAGGTCCCAGGGCCACCAAGGGAAGGGGCTGTGTCAGCACACCACACTGTATGCTTGGTGCCCTGGCTCATGATGCAGAGGCCACCACAGGCATCACAAGTGGAATTTCCAGCTGGCCCTGCCTCTCCAGCCCCTATCCAGTTTGGTGGCCACCAGCACTGCTGTGAGTGGAGTGGGGAAAGAGGAAGGAAGGCAGAGATCCCTACAGTGATGGCTCTTACTGTACAAAGGCCAGTTGCCGGTCAAGTTCATGCCCTGCCCCTTGGTTTTATTTATTTTTATTTTTATACTTTACTGCTCACTGAATCAAACACAAATAACCCCTTCCGGCCTTGTGGTTGCCCTACAGCTTTCCTGTCATTTCTTTAAATGAGCATTTCCCTTCCCTGCCCCTCCCACCCCACCCTATTTTGCTTCATTCCACTCTGCAGAACCTTGCCTCGGTGACCTTTCACAGCGCTGGCCTCTGGCTGACCACTGTGCTGGGCCTGCCTCAGTTCTAGAAATGCACACTTTTCTTTTTGTCTCTCTGCCATTGAGCTGGTTTCTTATCTCTTATGCTTCCTGACACTCCCCAGGCCATTGCACCCCTGGGCCAGTGGCTTTTGGGGTCCTAGCGAGAGCCACCTCCGGCCCTTCCTCTGGGCCAGGCATAGAGGAAACACTCGGTTCCTGGCATCCTGGGCCTGGACCAGCATGTGGTGAGGGTTCAACTCGCATCACCGGAGTAAGGCTTGCTAGGGATTTCTGATTAATAAGTTGTCAAATAGGAAAGGGACATCATAAGAAACAGCATCCCAGCTGAGAGAGAAATTAAATTTCTGGAATTTGGCCCAAAATAAGGACCATTTTCTTCCACAGGAGTTCACACATGCCTAAGCTCAGAAGGAAGAATATACATCTTGTAACAACTCATACTGGAGCTGGAGGCGGGGCTCAGGACCCACCACTCCAACTAAAACAAGCCCAAGTATGTGCAGGGGTTTTCACGTGAGTATCTCGAAGGGCTTTATAAATAACAGCAAATCTTCACAGAAGCCTTCAGAGAGGGGCAGGTAGAAAGGGGCTTCTTTCTTTGGAGATGGAGATACCAAGCTGAGAAGTGATTTATCTGAAAGCATGAAATGCCAATGGCCTTTCCAAACACTTGGTTGAATCCATAATTCTTTGATGCTGACAAATCACTTATTTGAAACAACACTGACTAAGAGCATTTATCAAGCACCTTTTATAGGCTGGACCCCTGGGAGGATGCTTTATTCAATTCATCTGCACAGTATTCTTAAATGTAGGTTCTATTATCATCCCCAATATACTGATGAGGAAATCGAGGTTTAGAGAGGTTCCCTAACTCAGGTTACACAACTGTCAAGTGAAGGAACTAGGAGTGTAACCCAGCTCTCTCCCTGCGAAAGCCACTGCTTTCCTTCTGCTGTACTCCTTAGTTTAGCAACCAGTTTGTAAATATGTATCAACAGCTTCCAAAATGTTCCTTCTCTTTGATTCAACAACCCCATCTCTGGCGATTTATTCTTAGGAAATAATTCTAAATACAGAATAAATGTCTTACAGTTCAACACGGCTAAGGACACACTAGTGTTTACCTGTTTTTCCCCCATCTTACTGAAATGACAGAAGAAATATAGAAATAAAAGTAGAGTTATAGTGGTTGTGGACAGTCAGGGGAGTAGGATCAATGTCCAGAAGATTAAAAAATTTCTGGGAAATAGAAGACAAATGTACAAATAGATTGATGATGAAATGAAACAGAAGATATAATACTGCAGAGCTGAGTGCACAATTATTATGGAGTGAATTCTCCCAGGAGAGTCCAAAACAGAGGCAATGAGCACTGGGAAAAAGTGTGTGCTAGGGATGGACCGTAGCACAGCTGAGCTAGTTCTTTCCACAGTCCACTGTCCATTCCCCTGTACACACAGTCACCTAAGGCTCGTTCCTATATCAGAAACTGCATTCTCTGCCAGAGGAATGGGATTCGCATGTGGAGTAAGGAAATGTCCTGCAGCCACTGACACTGTTTAGCTCGTATGTTCATCTACAAACATCAACAGACAGCCAAGAATGGCGAGACACTTCAGAAAAGCTGGGGTGGGGGAGTGGAAAGAACTGGCTCCAAGAAAAGAAAATTTATACCTAAAACAGAAGAAATCTTTAAGTAACTAAATTTAATATCCTGCAGAGAGTTAAGAGAATATCACATCCATTTAAAAATTTAAAAAGCCTCTAGGAAAAAGATACAACTATAGTTCTTGGAAATTAAAAGCATGATTCCTAAATTTTAAAACAAACCTCAATAAATGGGCTGAATTGACAAGTGAAAACACAATTGGTTACCTGGAAGATCAAGCTAAGGGGTTCTCCCAATATGTATCAGAAAAAAAATAAAGAGATGCCATCTTTTTATAAAGTTAAGTTATATGAGTCATCAATACATCCTTCTTATGGGAATTCCAGAGGAAAGAACACAGGCTAGATAGAAGAATATTAAATAAAGATATAGAAGAAGAAAATGTCCTGGTGCTGAAGAAAGATGCCAGATAGGAAAGGACCCACTGAGGGCTGAGCAAGAATACAAAGCAAGCTTCTAAAACTCGATTTTTAAAAAAGTCAATAAATCTGATAGAAAATGGATAAAGGGCATAGACAATTCACATAACAGAATGTGAATATGGCTAACAAATAGATGAAAAGAGCTCAATCTTACTCATCATAAGGGAAATGCAAATTATACTTTTCACCCACCAAATTGGCATGAATAAAATATACCCTAATATCCAGTGTTGATGATGATAAGAAAAATTAGCAATTTTACAAATGTCATTTGTTACAGCCCTCCAAAGGGCATCCTGGCAGCAGCTATGAAAAATTTAAGTATAATTTATCATTAACATTTCTAGGAATCCATTCTGCAGAAATATTCACCCAGGTCCATAAAGATGCATGTACAAGGATATTCACTGGACCGTTAATTGCAATAGTGACTACTGGAAATCACATAAGTATTCATCAACAGAAAAATAATTAAATAAGTTATGATGTGTGTGTGTGTGTGTGTGTGTGTGTGTGCCTGCACACATTATGGACTTCCATGCAACTATCAAAAATTGAAGTAGATGGTTTATATTTTGATATGAAAAGATTTCTAAGATAAAGTGAAAAAAAATCAGTGTGGAGGTGTGAGCCTACTTTGATTTTTCTTGCCAGTGTTTCTTCAGTTCAGGGCAAGTTTTTTTTTTATTATTTCTTTGGTTATTTCTTTTTCCCCTTTGAGAATCCTATTAGATGAATGTTCAAACTTCTACACCTATGTCTCTTAATTTTCCTCTCATACTCTTCACATCTTTGCTCATATGGCTAATCCATATAGCATTCTTTGCTCCCAGGCATGGGGCAGGACCCCTCCTGAAATGAGGGTCTTATCACCTACAATCAGAAGAGGTAGGTCAGAGAATTTCTTTATGGCCAGCTCCAAGACAGAAAGTGGGGTAAGATTAGAGTCCTGCCTTGGGGAGCCAAGAACTGTGGATGAAAACCAGTACAAGTGTGTGTATGTATATATATCACAATCTCAAAAAAGTGTAAACTGGTACAGTCATTTTGGAGAGCAATTTGGCAATATCTTTAAAACTTAAATGTGCATAACCTTTGATTTAACCATTCCCCTTTTAGTTCTGTACTCTAGAGATATGCTCATTTGTGTGCACGAAGATATTTACTGCATATTTGTTTGCAAATATGAAAATCAGAAACACCCTAAATGGTCATAGGGAATGGTCAAATAAATACAGAACTATAAAATTCCACAGCCTAGCTAAAAACAGTGAGAAACTCACATGTACTAATGTGAAAAGATCTCTAAGATGTAAATGAAATAAAACAAGTTGCAGAAAAATACATACAGTGTGTTACATAAAAAACAAACCCACAAACAAAATCTGAATTTCCATAGGTATAAAAGGGTGGAGGTTAAAGATCAGACTGATAATAGCTGTTATTTCTGGGAAGCTCGTGAGATTGGGTGATATTAATGGAGATTTATTTTTTAAATGTTAATAATAGATTAATTTGTATCATTTTAAAAACTATAAAGATAAACAAATGGCAGAGAGGGAGCTGTGTTCAAGGCCTCCAGGACATGCACCAGCCCCAGATACTTTCTTAGAAGGCAAGTCCCCCAGTCTGGCTGGAGCTCCGTTTTGGGGGGTTTCAGGCCACCATATCAATTAGACATCTGCCTGGGGCTGGCGGGGTGGGGTGGGGTGCGGTGAATGATTTCCCTGTAGAATATAGAGTTGGGGACGGAGCAGGACAGCTGGTGTTCAAGGGGTTAAGAAATCTGTCCCAAAGCCATGCTCCTGTCAGTGCTCTTAGGAATAGGAAGAGAGAAATTTCTAACTAGACTTAAAGAGAGATTTTTACTTATTTATCAGGACATCTGAAAATATTTCCCCAAATTCTCATCTCTGCAATAAGCTACAGAAAAAGGAACCAGTTAGATAACTTGGTGAATGCTGCAAATTATGGACGTTCGGACGCACATTAAAGTAGAGGCTCAGAATTCACAGTTCAGACACCTGTTTAATTCAGCACTTCTCAAACTTAATTGACTAAGGAACCCCTCCTGCCCCTTCCCTAGTAAAAGCAATAAACATCCTTGAAACCCACATTAGGAAACACTATCTTGCCTCTTCCCATTTTTCTCCACATAATAAGGTATGTAAATGGTACAAGGCAAAGAGATTTGCTTGGAAAGAGGAGAGGGTAGGGGACAACATGCTTCCTGTCTTAACTATCGCTCTTCCCCCAGACCTCCGTACCAGGATTTAAGTCTCCTGAAGGGGCTATTTCCTCTGGGAGTTTAGATTCAAACACCATCGCTATGGGGCCCTGCTGATAGAACACGACAAGGACACGAGGAGTGCTGTTTCCTCCCCACTGCCTGGAGGTACACGGAGTGGCTTTAGTACAATGAGGACTTACAAGCTCAGGCCACTGGGGCACATGGAGGGATGTGGCTGAGGTCCTGGGGCAGGTGCCAACCCTCCACAGAGGCTCGGGAAGCAGTAGCTGAAGTGGGGCCCTGGCCTCAGAGCAGGAGGCAAAGACCCAGGAGTCTGAGAAAGAAGACCATGAAACTCTGCAAGGGGGTATGGGGTCTTCCCAGCAGGAGAATCAAGGGCAACAAAATACAGGTTGCTCATTAACATGCACTCACTGTACACACTACATGGTAGAGGCTGGGAAATCTGGTTGTTTGGGAAAGCTGGTCGCAGGTCTTTCTGTTTTCTAGGGCTATCCATCCCAACATGGTAGCCACTAGCCACATGTGGTTATTCAGCACTAGAAAAGTGGTTAGTCCAAACTGAGATGTGCTGTAAGTGCAAAATATACACCAGATGTAAAATATCTTGTTACATGCCAGAATTAAAATATCTCATTACAATTGTATATGGAGTAGGTGATGAAATGATAATATTTTGGATATATTGGGTTAAATAGAATGTATTAAAATTAATCTCATCTGATTCTTTTAACTTTCTTAACTGGAAGATTTAACAGAACATACATGGCTCACATATAATCTATTGGATGGTGTGGATGGGTGGTCCAGCAGGAATCAGCTAGACAGCAAACAGCACTTTAGTTTAAGAGAACAAGTTATCTGACCCAGACTTGTGGGAGCCTTTGAGGCAGATGGGAGCTCAATTACTTTGTAAAAGATAGCAGAAGAAAGGGAAAGTAAAAGAGCTGACCAGGACAGGCAAGTGGGTCATGGGACCAGGTCTCAGGATAGAGAGGAAATGGAGAAAGGATGGAGGGAGGCCCCAGCAACATGGCAGTAGCAGGAGCCCAGGAAGACAGATGGCCAGGAAAGGACTCCCCCAGGCAGGGCCGGCAGTGAATTTTGACAGCAGTGTATAAATTTTGAATAGGTTCCTGTTCTATGCCATAATACCCCTCGGCTGTCCCCACACCCCAAGGACAGACTGTTTCTCACGTGCCATGGGTCAGAGGCACTGCGTGGGGCCGTGTCCACATGCGAGTGAAGCAGGGCCTGGTGAGGACAGTGATGTGCAAAGCAATGGCCACGAGCCAGAGGCGTGGAGGGGAAGAGGGGGAGCAGGGTGCAGAATGAGGGAGTCAGGCGACTGCCAGGAGAATGGCACTCCAACATTTCTTGGAAGTATCTGGAAGAGCACTGGGCTGTTGGCAGGGATGTACAAGGCTTGAGGCGGTCATTTGACTTTTGAAGGGAAGAATTACCCCAGGAGGCTGGTGAGCACTAGGACAGGAGGCCATATGCCACCAGGATGTAGTAACGTTCTCTGCTGCGGTGAGCAGCAGTCGCCCATGGAGAAGTTTGGTGCAATGCTGGGTGAGAAGGTGAGGAAGCAGAACGTGAGCGATGTTAAAATCCACACTAGTGAGTAGTATGGAAAGATCTCCAGGATGCTGTGTCAGGTGATCCAAGGAGCAGGGGCTGGGCAGGCATGCTGCACATTCTCCAGGGCCCCTCCCGAGCCACCCACACCCTTCTCCAGAAGGCTCTGGGCCCCAGGGGGCTGGTTTGTAAAGATGACACCCACAGGTGTCCTTGCCCCACAACTTCTGGTAGGGATTGGCTCACGGGGGCCTTGCAGGAGACCCAGGGGGTGGAAGGGAGCAGGGGCGTGGTGCTGACGCCCTCTCCCTCCCTGCAGCCTTGCAGCAGCTCACCCCTCTGCCTTGAGTCTCTGCACATACTTCTCTCTCTCTCCCCTCCTTTCCCTCCTTCCTTTCTCCCTCCTTCTCTCCCTCCCTCCCCCCACTCTCTCTGGGGGATTGCACCATTCCGTATTGCCTCCCCCAGTCTCTGTCCACACCTGTGTTAAAAATCCTTTTATTAAACCCTCCTGAGTTTCCAGCTCCTGTCTGGCATTTGCCTCCTACCCAGACCTTGACTGATACACAGGGTTTGCTATATGCTAACTTTTGTGTATTTATAGGAGGTAGCAGAATGAAAATAGACATTTGAATTTGCATAAAGAAATACCAGGATACATAAGAAACTAATCAAAGTAGTTTACCATAGGGGGCAGAGGGGAAAGGGGGACTGGGTAAACCAGGGCAGAGGTGAAGCAAGATTTTTCATTGTATCTATATTATTTTGATTTTTGAATCATGTGAATTATTTTCTATCAGACAAAATTAAACTAAACAGAATCTGCTCTATCCCCAAGTCAGATTATTTGGGGGAATCAGGTTAATACTGTCCAGACCTTTTACCTAGGAAACTCCAAATTTTCAGCCAGAAAAGCTGCAGTACTGAGGGAAGAAGCTTCCCCAAGCTGGCTGCATAAAGCAGTAGCTGCCCCATCTACTTCTCTCTTCTCCTCCTGTCCTGCTAGAGCTCTGGCCTCAGCCATCAGTATCCTAGAGGCAGAGCTGTGGGGTTTGTCAACTGACCAGGAGAGATAGCAAAACTACATAAGAAAGTCGACTGTGGAGAGCAAGTGGGGCCAACTCTGAAAAGCAACGTCTCTGGCGAGGCAGACAATGGCATCACTCACAGTCACTCTAACCTGGAGAGATGCTGTTCAGTCTGTGGGGTTTGCTACTGGAAATTTCCAAAAGGCCCAGCAAGTTCCATTCCTTTGGCTGACTCGCCATGGGAAACGTCCCAGGCACGTGGCTTGTGCCCGGAGAATGTTCGTCCCCCTCCCCTGCCCCCCCATACACGTTTTGTTAGTGTGTCCCCTGGGCCTCCCATGACAGTGATGCAGACACAGAGCTCAGAACCACAGCAGGAAAGGCGCCTCCTGCAACATGGGACCTCAACTTCACATGAAAAGAACTTTGACCTTTGCTATTTCTCATCAGCTTTGTGGACTAATCAGGGGAAGCAGCGGGGAACAAAGCTTGCATTCACAAGGCTCAGAGCCCATTTCCTCATTAATCCTCCTACTCACCATTAGAGGCAGGGAGAGGCCAAATACGATTACAGCCTTTTAGCCAGAACAGTGGGATAATGCCCCGCCCTGTGTCATGCATGAGTCATGAGTGGAGCAGAGTTGAACCCTGATCTCTGGACCCTGGCACAGAATTATATGGGCCTTATATGAGGGCAAGTCCCCTCGCAGCAGGAGGGCAGGAAGGGCATGTGCCCCACACAGCTCTAGAGGCTGCCCTTCCTTCTTGTGGCTCCTGCTTGCTGGGGGAAGGTGGAGGTGGTGAAGACACAGACTGGTCCAGCAGTCACCTGAGCAGTGTGACTTCATGTTCCAGTCAAAGCTCTTCCTCCACGGGCCAGTCTGCTCCTGCCCTTATGGCTACCATCAGTCCCCCTTGGAGGTTCAGCATAGTTCATGGCAACACTGACAAAAGTGGGCTCCTTGGGAAATACTGGCCAAGTATTTCCAACAGCTGGAGCTGCTCTGAAGCATCATCCCCGGACCTTGGTAAAACTTTACTTCAGTCCATTCATGTGTTCACTGAGGTTAGTTCATCAGTCTGGCTAGATCCTGGGCAGAAACTCAGGACAAGTCAGTTTAACTTAGGTAGGAGGGAGTCACAGAAGGCTCTGTGGAGAGAGAGAGCCCTCTTGTCTCAGGCAGACCTGAGAGCAGGAGGAATCCATGTCTGAGGCAAAGGCTGTGGGGAGAGACAAATGGGACGCAGGTCCTCCAAAAGCTGGCCAGGAAGCCCCAAGGACACTCCAACTCACACTTAGCTTGAGCAAAAGGCTTATCCCCATCTCTTCCATTTATTGCCCCTTTACCCTGTGAGAACACCTTCTCATGTGTTCTCACAGTTTTCAGATGAAAATCTGACACACAGGTAGGTAAACTGCCCATGTTTGCATAGCTGGGAAATTGTTGAGCTGGGATTTGAACTCCTATCTGGTGAGAGGCTAAATCTTTCTATTTCCCAGAACATTCCCACCCATTTACCCACAGAACTGGACAAGTTGTGAGGAAGGAGAGAGAGAGGAATCAAAGGGACCGGTTCAGTAGCAGAGAGGAAGTGGTGAGTTGGAGGCGCAGGAAATCCTGACCACGTATGCAGATGCTGTCAGCGCATAAGCTGAGTGATTTCAAGGTCAGGGCCAGGATACAGCCCAACAGAGCACAAAAGCAAAACATGTTTGCTTCTGCAGTTGGCTTTTAAAATACATTTTTCTTCATCAATTGGAGCGCTGGTGAACATCTGGATCATCCTAAATTAAGCCTTTGACATTAAAAAAGAAATAATTTCAGGCAACAGGGCAAATATGCCTCAGGCTTTGTGGCCAGGAGTCTCCTAGCCTCTGAGATTGGGGCTGTTCCCACTCACCTGGTACCTCCTTTTAATAAACTTGCTGGAAAGAGTTCCAGAGAAGAGGGAACAGTCCTGATAAAGTGTAGCCAAGCCAATGAAGCAGGGGAAGACAGGTTCAGCAGAAGTTGTTGGCCACAAATACAGCAGTCCCAGCAGACAAAGTCCCTGAACGGTCAGCCTGATGTGACTCTTCTGTGTACCCGGGCTCCATCTGCAAGGGGGTCATGGAAGGTTCTGGAGCCCTGTGTCCACTTTGGGATGTCCACCCCTTCTCCAAAGCCCTGTAGGAAAACTTCCTGTGCAAATTAAGCTGAAAATGCCCACCAATTGCAGGGACTATCACTCCCAGCTCCGGCATGCTGGGCAACCCTGACAAGCTACTAGGCTTCTCCATGCTTCTGTTTTCTTATCTGGTAGATGAGTGTGATGATAATGTGAGCTTCCTCATAGGGTTGTGAGGGAATACGAGAGAGTATATACTGGGCACTTAGAGTGGTGCTAGGCATGCTGAACACCACGCAGCGTGTGCAGTTCTCATTTGTTCTAGCTGTGGAGGGTGGGGGTGGGGTTTACTGCACACCTACTATGTGACAGAGTGTTTCCACAGATGATCTTCTTCAATGCCTCCTGCAATCCCTTAAGAAAGGGGTTATCACCAAAGTTTACAGATAGCACACTGAGGCTCAGAGAGGGTAGCTTTGTCCAATGTCACAGAGTTTGGGGACAAGGAGTCAGGGTTTGAACTCATATCAGCCTGACTCCAAACAGTGCTATCTGACTTATTTCACATTTCCTTCCTGAAGCACGCCAGGCCTGAATTCTTATTCCTGACACCTACTTAGGTGGTTTAACGATTAAACCACAGCTTTGGAGACAGGAGCTGGCAAGCCAGACCATGCTCACTTATGACTCCCCATGGGTCTTTTCCATTCTTTGCAGTTCCAGTCGGTTGGGCCTGATGCGGAATGGCTGGAGATGTTACACTGAGGAAACTGAAAAGTGAGAACAAAACTAGAAGGAGAACCAGGATCCTCAGGGCCTGGCACAAAGGGACACATTCCAGAAGTGCCATTTTTGTATTTTTGGCCTAGTCTTTGATTCGTCTCCTACGAGTGCAGGCCCCAGGCACAGTGAGGGGTGGGAGGAAGCTCGCAGGGGCAGGCACTCCCAGTGACAGTGATGGAACACCTACTCCGGGCTGGCCCTCACACCTGCCATCTCGTTTACTCTCCACAGTAACCCTATGCAATGATGATGATTATGCATTTTATAGACAAGGTCACTGAAGCCTATTAAAGTGAAACAGGTTGCTTTAAGCCACACAGCTGAGGAATATTCAACCCCGAGCCTGGCCCCAAATCTTTGCATTTACTGTAACAGCTCCCTTCATGATAACAATGATGCTTGATAGTAGATTATATGTGATGTGCACTTGCTAAGGCTGGGCTCCTCGCCACGGGCTAGAGTCTAAAAAGATAACAACCCACAGGGATAAGGGAACTGAGGCAAGGCTGGGATTCTAGGAGGAAAGAGGTTAGAAGAGGATAGGAGAGGATAGGAAAAGGGAGACAAAAGTTTAGGAAGAGGAGGAAGGGAGGAAGAAAGAACAGAAAGAAGGAAATTAAAGAAATGAAGGGAATACAGAGAACTCCTGCAGCTGGGTTGACTGTGGGAGCGAGTGAGAAGCAGTAAGAGCCTATAGCAAGGTAAGCCTAAACTTATTGCCCATATGCAAAGCAACAACACAAAGCCCTTGGTCAGGTACCTTCCTTGTTCCTGCAACTGCTGCTTCAGTAGCTGGGTTGTCATCCCAGGAAAGCAGCCAAATGTCCAGTCCCAGCAGGGCACTGGGCTTGTGCCAGGAGCTCTCTAGAACATAAACAGCCACAGACAGACACAAACACTTGACCTAGGATTCCCAAAATATGTTACTTCAGTCACTGGCAACTGGAATGCAGAACCTGCTTGCAGTCCCAGAGATTGTGCAAGAGAATGTATGATGGCTTCATGAGAGATGCATCCTAGAAGAAAAATGGATGAATTCTCAGAGTCCAAGGTTGCCATGTCCCTTTTAAAGGCACTGGTCAGGGAGATCCTCTGATAGCATCATCTTCATTCTGGAAACCAAACAGCATGAAGGAGCCGGAAAGTCGATCGGCTGAATCTCTTTTTGGGTTTGAAAAGGGAGAGGAATAGCCACAGGTGTGTCCTTTATGTTCTTGCCACTAACATCTAGGCTTGGTTTTTCTCACCTGCCAAATAGGAATAATAATGGCTTGCTCCCTCCTTTATAGGTAGTAGTGAAAAAATAGAAGCCAGCGGAAGTGGATCACTTTGAATCCATTAAGAAAGGCATTATCACCATCGATATACTGACAAGTTAAAAATATCAATCTTAAGGCCAAGTCAGATTTCAAAAACAGAGCTTTCTTTATTTGCAGTTTCACAGACCAGGAATAGTAGTCTCCCTCTATCAGTCTAAGGTGTTTTCAGAATGTTCTAAGGAGCAATGATGCAATGATGACATCGGCTGTTTTTGCCTGCCCAGCAGACTCTCTCCTTATTTTTCATAACAGTAGTCTGTTTTCCACCAGGAAATGCTTTCAACATTGGTAGAAATGTTAGTCCAGGCCCAGCAAAACCCATAAAGCCAAGCAGGTGTTTTCTTCCCAGCAATTTTGATGTCGGTGGAGCCACACAAGGATGAAAATCAATGAACCCTGACTTATGCCTATCTCTGGGGCTGCTTGTAAGTCCTTGCCACACATTTCTCTTTTGCTCAAGTCAGCTGAGATCTGGTTAATTTCTGTTGCTTGCAGTCAAAGTTCCCAATCTGAAGGGCCTTACTTAGTCCTTTCCCCAAGGGCTCAGAGATGGGGAAGTCAGGACAGAAACAGAAGATGTGGGAAAATGTCCCATATGATGGGAGGACTTGAGGTGAGGGGAAAGGAGCAGACCGGTGCAGAGGTAGATCAGATTAGATCAGACCCAGATGAGGCCTACAAACATTGGCAGATGCGGTGAGGATACAACTCCACAAATAGGTCATAGGGATTGGGGTCTTCTTCCCCAAGCCCTGTCCTGGGCCCTCCTCTCTGTGGCCCAAAGCTAGGCCCTGGTATCCACTACCTCAGGGTTCCTGTATTTCTCTCTGGCTCACATTTCTACATTTAACCTTGATTAGAATAACAAAAGGCTCTGGGATCCACTTGTCCAACTCTCTCATTGTCTTAAGATAGAGAAAGTAAGGCCCAAAGAAGTCAGGAGCCCCTTCTTGGCCCTTAGCAAGTTTGCTTTTTGCTTCTATCTGGACTTATCCCCAAAAGATCTTAAGAGCCTCTACGAGCTCCTTGGAGGGAGGGTCAGGCCCTGGCAGGACCTCACTGCTACCTCTTTGATACAGATGGAGACCACTAGGAATGGTTCCTACCAGTAACCTGGCTGGAGAGTGAGGTCATTCAGGGGACTGCAGGAGTGCTGGGGTTGCCAGTCATTCCCACTGGCTAATTTTTGGCAGATCTTTTTGCTGGGTATGAGTCAGGCCTTCTCAAAGTGCTTCTTATGTCTTCCAGGTGCACCTGGTGCCTCCTCTGAGGCATACTTGTAGCTGGAAAGCCCCAGGTCAGACCAAGCTGGTATCTCTGGGGAGAGTAGCCAGAGCCCAGCTAATACCAATGGGCTGAGCAAGCCCCATATCCAAGGAGTTTCCTCCCAACTCCACCCACAGCAGAGGGAAAGCAACTCCAGTGATCAAAGGAGTAAAGGAAGGCAAGAGTAAGTGGTGCAAAGGGATGGGAAGGAAGCTGCTATTTCTACTGCCACCAGGGGTCTAAGGAAGCTGCAAATAGCGGCCCCCCCACCCCCACCCTTCCATCTGGGCCCATGGTTCTCAGCCTTGGCTGCATATTAGAGTCATGCATAGCTTTGTAAAAATACAGATTCCCAGGTTCCACAATCCACCACCCTTGATTTGGCCTTGGTACTTTGTAAAATCTCCCCAGGTGGTTCTAACACACAACAAAGTTTGCAGACAGGGCTAGGCCAGGGTTTCTCAAATGATGAGCACATCGATCTTATTAAAATGCAGATTCTGACTTAGCAGGCCTGGGAATCTGCATTTCTAACAAGCTCCAAGGTGGTGCTGCTGCCGCTGTTCTGGGGACCACATTTTGAGAAGCTAGACTCTAAGCCATATGATCAGACATCTGTGACAGAACTAAAGTAGCCCCTGACCCCAGATGCAGAGGTGGACACTGAAGCCAAGAGAGGGGACACATCGCATGGCAGGGCCAACTGCAGGCTCTCCATGCAATCCCCATTGCTTTGTTGAAAGCTGAAGGGCAATACAGCCACACTACATACAAGTTAGCTTACTTTTGGCTGACAAAAGTTCCCAGGTGCTCAGGTTCCCGAGCAGTCTTGGGATTGAGAGGAAGAACTGTTCTCTGTGAATGATGAGCTACCAATGGTCCCTTCGTGGCCCAGAAAGGGCCTTTGGACACTCACGCAGAGCACTGAGGGGATGAAACTCAACTCAGTCTCCCAAGCTGCCCACTTCTGGACCCTCCCACCTGCTCCGCCTAGGACCAGGGATACAGCAGGGGTAGGAGGGAGGCAGGGTCTTCAGCCCAGAATGTTCTGGGAAGGGACACTGTGGAACCTAAGCATAGTGAGTCCTCCCTGTGCAAAAGGGAAGGTCAGAGACCCAGAGTCTCCAGAGTCAAGCACTGGCAAAAGTCTATGATTCTAGGACAGGTCAGATCTCTAAGGAGCCAAAGCCCCTCAGCTTTGGGACCCTGCAGGTCCTGCTGCTCCCAATGGGCCAGTCCTCTCTACTGGGGTTCCTGATGTGGGTCATATCCTAGAGAGAGTCAGTGTCATAGGCTCAGCTTTAATGACTTTACGCCTCGTGGGTCAGGTGCCAACAATGGATGAGTCTCCCTTGGGTTGATCTTTACCTAGCCAGTGTCCTCCCTGAGGACGGTCACACCCTAGGAGCCGGCCAAGGCTCGGACTTGGCACTCACAGCCATGGTCCAAGCACATTGGAGAGCAGGTGGCTTCATTCACCTAGTATGGGGCTCAGTGACCCCTGCCAGGCCCCCAGTGGTCCCCCCTTCAATCACCTATAGCCATGTTGAAAGGACTGTGTTGGTCCCGATAATTTTCCTGCTTGTCCTTTGGTAGGAGTGATTAAAATGTCCCTAAAAAACTTCACTTTAACAAAGTTGTAGTCTAAGACTTAAAAAAAAGGGGGGGGGATAAAGAGTCTTGTGGGCTGGGGAGTTTCAGATTTATAACAGCAATCCCATTTGTTTGCAATAGAAATGCCAATGATAAAGATCTTTTAAATAGCTGTGTGTTGTTATCCTAGCTAAAATTAATCACCCAGATGATGAAAATGATGAAAACAAACTGAATCATGGCTGAGCAGACCTCAAAGCTCAAGATACATCAGAGTATTTCAGGATCATCTAATAAATGGCACTGCAGCCTCCAACCCTGAGCAGAAGAGCACCTGAGGCATTAGCACCCTGGAGGTGTTGACTGGTCCCTGCACCCCAGGGTCAGGCGAGGTAGAAGCCAACTATGGTGGCATTATGCATGTAACTGGCCCCAACTGAGTGACCACCTTGTACCCTGTGCCCATTCAGAAGGAGATGTCCCATCCAATTTATCATTGTCTCCCCAGCACCTGACACTGGGCTGGTAATGGAAGACATCCTCAGGAAAAACTCATTAAACTAGTGAACAATCCTGCCACTAATCCCACAGGTGGGCCTGAGTTTGAGGTAGAACAGCTCAAAGGGGAGGCTGTGGCCTTTGCAGCCACACTGCCTGGGTGCACATCCTGGCTGCACCATTTTCTGCTTGTGTGACCTTCACTTTGGACGAGCCATTTAACCTCTCTGTGCCTCAGCTTCCCCTGGGAGTAATAGTAGTACTTGGCCCATAGGGTTGTTGTAGAGATTGAGTGAGTTAATATACGTGAAGCCCTTGGAACAGACCCTGGCACACTGTATGTGAATGTGTCATCCTACCTCACAGCAGAGGTAACTATGCTCAGTTTAAATAACAGGCTTCTCCTGGTCCTCCTGGCTTTCTGCTATCCCATCACCTGTCTCTCTGTGGTCCCGAGCTGTCCTGCCCCTCCTGGGTGAGCAAGTGCCATCTCCTTGAGGCCGGGTCCTCCTTGCCTTCAGCCCTGAATTGAGTTCCGTCTCCTTGCCCATTGCCACTGTAGCTGGAGGAGTCCCCATTCCACCATGCCCCTGCCCTGATCCAGACATGACTGCTGCTCCAACCTTACTAACTGCATGACATAGGGCAAGTTACATGACCTCTCCATGGCTCAGTTTCCTCCTCTGTAAAACGAAGGTGAAGCACCACCTTATGAGTGTGGGGAGGCTTTGTGTCAGGTGTCGAGTGCTACTGTTTGCTACTTTCGTTAATAGTATTATTATTGTCACAGGGTTTTCTTAGCTTCTCCAGGGATCAGCTCCTCACCCTTGTTGCTACCTACATGACTGAAATGGCCTCCTACATGTTCATTCATTCATTCATTCATTCATTCATCAAATTGATCAAATATTTACCAAGCACTGATTATGTGCAATGCCCTGGAGACATAATGATGCTTAATATCTGAGAGATGTCCAGTGGTCTTTATATCTATTTCTTTGGCATTCAGTTCAGGTTTCTTGATTGTCTACACCTGGCAATATTTATCTAGAATAACACCTACCACAAATTGAGCAAATTAAGTAACTTGCTCACATTCCTACAGTGAGGGAATGCTAGCCCCAGGATATGAACAGAGGTCTGTTTGACTTCTAACCTCTCCACCACGTTCTGGGAGGTCTGGGGGAGGTAAGACTCCCTCCCTGATCTGGGGCTCACCTCCCTGTTCTCAAGGTCCTCCCTCAGTTCTATCTTTGAGAAGCTGAAAATGCTTGAGAAGCTGAAAACACTTGAGCAGTTTCTATTCGCAGCGACCAGAAAAACTTTCCTGCGACCAGAAGTGACAGCCGTCAACTCCTTTCATGGGGCTACATGCATTCACAGGAGGTGAACTGGAGGTGCTTCATGGAAAATATTAGCTCCTAAAGACCTGTTCAAACATGCAATCCCAGCAGGCACAGCATTCCAGGAATCATTGAGAGTGAAAACAGGTCACAAGTATCAAAGCTCCAGGCACAAATTTGGGGAAAAAGCAAACACCATGTCTGTCCTTGAGCCCACAAGTAACTCTTCTGATAGCAGATCATCTGGGGGAATCTCATGACAAAGGAAGCCAGATGGATGTTGCTTTTCTTCCTCTTTTCTCTCTCTCTCTTTCTTTGTCTCTCTCTCTCTCTCTTTCTTTCTCCTCCCCAGATTTGCTAACGTATAACTGACAAATAATAATTGTATATATTTATGGTGTACAGCATGATGTTTGAGATATATATGTATATATACATTGTGAAATGATTAAATAAATCTAATTAACTTATCCACCACTTCAATACTTATCATTTTTTTGTAGTAAGAACATTTGAGATTTAATCTCTTAGCAATTTTTAAGTATACAGTACATTGTTATTAACTATAGTCACCATGTGATACAATAAATCTCCAGAATTTATTTATCCTAACTGAAACTTTGTACCCTTTAACCAACATCTCCCCATTTACCCCCAGCTTCCTAATCCTGGCAACCACCATTCTTCTCTCTACTTCTATAATTAAATTTTTAAAAAATTTCACATGTGGGCTGAGCCCGTGGCGCACTCGGTAGCGTGCTGCGCTAGCAGCGCGGCGACGCTCCCGCCGCCGCGGGTTCGGATCCTATATAAGGATGACCGGTGCACTCCCTGGCTGAGCGCCGGTCACGGAAAAAAAAAAAAAAAAAAAAAAAAAAAAAAAAATTTCACATGTAAGTGAGATCATGCAGTATTTATCTTTTGTGCCTGGTTTATTTTGCTTAGCATAATGTCCTCTAGGTTCATCCATATTATCGTAAATAACATGATTTCCTTCTTTTTCAAGACTTAGTATTCTGTGATATATATCCATTAATCTGTCAAAGGACACTTAAGTTGATTCCATATCTTGACTATTGTGAATAGTGCTGCAATGAACATGGGAGTGCAGATATGTCTCCGGCATACTGATTTTATTTCCTTGGGTACCTAGAAGTAGGATTGTTGGATCATATAGTAGTTCTATTTTTAATTTTTTAAAATACTGTTTCGTAATGGCAATTTGCATACCCACCAATTGTGTACAAGGATTCCCTTTTCTCTACATCCTAACCAGCACTTGCTATCTTTTACGTTTTTTATTATAGCCATTATAAGAGGCGTGAGGTGATATCTCATTGTGATTTTTATTTGCATTTCTCTGATGATTAACAACATTGAACATTTGTCTGTCTTCTTTTGAGAAACATCTATTCAGGTCTTTTACCCATTTTTTAACTGGGTTATTTATTTTCTTTCTATTGAGTTTTTTGAATATTACATTTCTATTTGAATATTAACCCTTTATCAGATGTACAGTTTGCAAACATGTTCTACCATGCCATAGGTTGTCTTTTTAGTTTGATGTAATCCCAATTGTCTATTTTTATTTTCATTGCCTGTACTTTTGGGGTCATATCCAAAAAATCATTGCTCAGATCAATGTCGAGAAGATTTTCCCATATGTTTTCTTCTAGTAGTTTTATAGTTTCAGGTCTTACATTTAAGTCTTTAATCCATTTTGAGTTGATTTTTGTAAATGGTGTGTAAATTGATTTATTTCTTGGCTCTCTGTTTTGTTCCTTTGATATACGTGTCTGTTTTTATACCATTTCCATGCTATTTTGACAACTATAGCTTTCTAGTAGACTTTTTAATTGATTAGTGTGACATCTCCAGTGTTGTTTATTTTGCTCAAAATTACATTGGCTACTTGGGGTCTTCTATGAGTCCATATGAATTTTATGATTGTTTTATCTATTTCTTTAAAAAACGTCATTGGGATTTTGATAGGGATTGCATTGAATCTATAGATTGCTTTGGGTAGTACAGACATTTTAACAATATTAATTCTTCTAATCCATAAATATGGGATATCTTTCTATTTATTTCTTTCTTCAATTTCTTTTATCAATGTTTTATAGTTTTCAGTGTACAGGTCTTTCACCTCCTTAGGTTAAATTTATTACTAAGTATTATACGCGCGCACGCGCGTGCACACACGCACACGCACACGCACACGCACACACACACACACACACATATAGATGCTATTGTAAATGGGATTGTTTTCTTGCTTTCTTTTTCAGATAGCTTGTTAGTATATAGAAATGCTACTAGTTTTTATATGTTGATTTTGTATCCTGCAACTTAGTTCTAACAGTTTTTTGGGTTTTGAGCCTTCAAGGTTTTCTAGAAATAAGATCATGTCATCTGCAAACAGAGATAGTCTTACTTCTTCCTTTCCAATTTGGATGTCTTTTATTTCTTTTTCTTGCCTAATTGTTCTGATTAGGTCTAGCACCATATTGAATAAAACTGGTGACAGTGGGCATTCTTGACCTGTTCCTGATCTTAGAAAAAAAGCTTTCAACTTTTCACTATTGAGTATGATAATAGTTCTGGGCTTGTCATATATGGCCTTTATAATGTTGAGATACATTTCTTTTATACTTAATTTCTTGAGAGTTTTTATCATGAGAGAATTTTGAATTTTGTCTAATGCTTTTTCTGCATCTATTGAGATATATTATTTTTATCCTTCATTTTGTTAATGTAGTGTATCATATTGATTTGCATATGTTGAACCATCCTTGTATCCCAGGATAAGTCCCATTTGATCATGGTGTATGACACTTTTAATGTGCTATTGTATTTGATTTTCTAGGTTTGTTGAGGATGTTTGCATCTATGTTCATCAGAGATATTGACCTATAATTTTATTTTCTTGTAGTGTCCTTGTCTGACTCTGGTTTCAGAGTATGAAAACAAATGTTGGTTTTCTGATTTTATATCAGCTCAGGCACAGAGAAAGAGCATAAGAGGCTGTCCCAGGAACCACCATGTTTACCTCAACCCAGCTAGGACATGCCTCTCCTCACCCATGAAAATGCATTTGTTTTGTCACATACAGAAGACCCATAGCTAAGCATCCCTTCCTATTAGTTCTCTTCAGTTCATCAGCCCTCATGCAATGAGCTGAAGTTCTGTCCAAGGGTCTATAGGGCACACAGGAAGTTCACTGTAGGAGCTCACAGCCTGCAAGGTAAAGTGATTCATTTGTCTCTTCTCTTTGTCATTTGCGTATTGGGACTATGTCATTGACAACTGTTGTGTAATTTTTCAAAATGTAACCAGTGTCAAAACGTGTCTGCCTTTTAACCTGGCGATTCCAATTTCAGGAATTTAGCTTAAGGAAATAATCGAGAATGTGAACCAATTTAGCTACAAGACTTTTAAAGTATATTTATTGGAAGGAGAATCCTGATATATTAAGTGAAAGGAGCAGTGATAAAATATGCTATGATTATCATGTACAATCCCATTCCTCTGTGTGTGCATGTGTGTGCATGTGCACCCATGTGCATGCCTCTGTGCATATTGATATCTACATATGACATAGTGTTTGTCTTTTCATTGTCTTTGCAAGAGCTGTGCCAGGGTCTCCTTGTTCACCATTGGAAGAGTGAATCACCACTTCCAAGGTGGTGAGAGGGGCCTTTTGTCTTTCTGAAATTGTGTTGGTGGAGGCTTAGGGGTCAGGATAGCTTATCCCCCCAAGGTGTTTTCATCCAAGTAGCAACAGCACTCCTGGTATTACACTCCTGGACTATCTATCTTTCCAGCCCCCCGTTCCTGTGACCTGCTCTGGTGGAAGAGGCTAAATCTGATTGTAAGTTTGGAAGGAGAAGCTGGAGAGGCACAGCCCAGACCCTCTTGGGTCTCCTCCCCCATGTGTGTATCTCACAGGGTCAGACCTCTTGATCCAGCTCTGCTGTGATTGGGTGGGTGAGATGCCTAATTCCGAGGTTCCATACTTTGAAGGACATGTAATCAATTATGAACCTGTCTCCAACATCAGCTTTATCTAAATAAGTGACCTTCTGGTATCCATTTGCCTTATTATTCCTTTGTTTTATCTCTCAATTGGTTCAGAACTCAAGTGAAGAAATGAGAAAGGGAATGCTATTTGCTGGGCCTCCCTCATACATCTCAACATTCAGGGCCCTCTTTTGGAGACTGCAAGAAAGGGGGTGAAATCAACTCCTTTTGTTTCCAGGGTTGGAAAGCTAAGCTGTCTCATCACTGGAGGCTTATCCCTGGAGAGGAAAAGGAAACTGAGAGCTGGATGTCAGAAGGATTCTGACTGTGCACTCTGAGAGAAGACAGAGTTGCATGGGGTTGGCTGTGTATGAGACTACGAATAGTGACCTTGAGATCCTGGCTTTGAGGTATACTTAACCATGCTGTGCTGGAGCAATCTGGGCAACCTGAGCAGGCCGCGCAAGTAGTGAGGTCGTCGAGGGGTCACCCCTCAGCCATATCTATCTGACCAGAGGTTCACCCTTCACCTGTGACAGAGTGTGGTCACTGAAGGCAAGAGAAGCACTGGCTGTAGTGGAATATTAGGTGTCAGGGCTCTCCCACTTCAGAAAGGAAATCAGACCCTTTCTGTATAAACCCAGCCAGGGTCTGTTCCTGGGCCATTCTGGGATCTGGGGGAGCCCCAAAAGGGAGATGTGGTTCTTTCTGCTAATCTAGGACCCACTCCTTCTAACTTTTCTAAGTACAGGGAAAAATACTTCCTTGATGACTTTGTTGCTTTAAATACCAACATTTTGCTCTTGAGACTCAAATTTATGTCTCTAGCCCCAGTCTCTCCTGAAACCCCAGACTGGCCTCTTGACATCCTATCTGGCTATGTATAATCTAAAACTTGACATTTTAAAACCAACTTCTGATCTGTCTCCCCAAGCCTACTCCATTCTCTACATGTCTCAGGGCAATCTTGGAGTCACCCTTGACCTTTTTCTCCCATCTCACATTTCCACCAGGAAATCCCATCAGTTCAAATATATTAAGACTCCATCTCACCTTGCCACCTCTGACATCCTCCTGATGCGAGTAACCATCATCTTTCACCTGGATGGCTGCAAGAGCCTCATAACAGGTCCCCCTGCTCCCACCTTTTTCTGTCTGTAGTTTATTCTCAATGTTAAGTCAACGTGTTATTGCTTTGCCCAAATCCTCCAATGGCTTCCCATTTCAATCAGAGAAAAGCCATATCCTCTCACTGGCCCTCCAGGCCCTCCACAATCAGACTAGGTATCCTCCCTATTCCATCTCTGACTCCCTACCTACCACTGAAATGCTCTCTTCAAGCCTCCCTGATCTGCCTGCTGTTCCCTAGGGCTTTTGCACGTGCTGTTCTCTCTGCAGGAGCACTCTTTCCCTACCTTCAGATGGCTCAGTCCTTCATCTCCTTCAGGCCTTTGCTTTTAGGCTTTCTCTGACCACCCCATTTCACATTGCAACCTGCCCAACACTCCCAAGGCATTTCCCTGCTGTGACGTTTCCATTGTACCTATCCCTAGCCTTCATACTGTTTTTCTTATTCATTTGTTTATGGTCTGTCTCCCCCAACTAGAAGGCCAGCTGGGCAAGGGCAGGGATTTTTGTTCACTCTCATTGCTGTATCCCTGGCACCTGGAAGAGTGCCTGACACATAATAAGCACCCAGTAAATATCTGTTGAATGAGTAAGTGAATCTAAAAGGTGGGTGACTAAGATAGTTTCAATTTGGTTTGGAAAAATAAAAAAAGTGCAACATACTCTACACAAAAATGTCATGGGGAAATTCACACCAAATACACACAGAAAAATCTGGCTGCATGGATGTTAAAATGTTACAGTGGTTTTCTCTGGATTGGGAGCTGCAGATGATTCTCTCCCTCTCTTTTGGGGAGACTGAGTAAGGGTTTGTCTAGGAAAGAAGATGCAATGACTATTACTTTAGTGGCATGGGAGTGCCTCTTAGGGAAGGAACTACCTTTGGAAAAAAGACCTTAATAAATGGTTAGGGTAGAATGTGAGACCTTGAAGTTGGAATTACTCAGCCATAAGAAACTGTGAGGGCTACTTTTTAGAGGAGAAAGGAAAGAAGAGGAAGGAGCAGGGGAGAGGGAAGGATGGAGAGAGACTGGGAGAAAATGGGGAGATGTTCATCTGGTGTGGCAGCCAGAAGCCACTCAAGAACCAGAGCTGCTCTTCTGCTAGGTTTAAAGCTGTGTTGCTGTGACACAAACCTGTTCTCATCTCCCATCCTAACCCTTTCACTCCTGAAATAGTTGGTACACTCAGCACATCCGAGGGGTAGCCCCACAGCAAGTGCCCCAGAATTGGGGGGACTTTCCCTCAAAGAGGAGAACCCACTGACCAACCAATCCCTATCCCTCCCTGTTCTGAGAGCTGCATTTCTCAGAACAAATCTGCAAACTGGCATGTGAATTTGACCATCTGTCTCTAGTGATTTTGATTCCCATCAATCAGTCCCTCAAAGCCTTATTCAATAATAATAACCTCTTAAAAAGTGTCTGAATGTCTATTCATGCATGCATTCATTCAGCATTGAATGGCTTACTATTGTGAGGCACATGGGAGAGCCTATGGGGGACAGCCGGAATAGCAAAAACAGTCCTGCTCATCAGAATCCTGCAGGCTGGGGGAGGGCACAGGGCTCTGCACAAGGGCCTCTCAGACAAGCCCTCTGCAGGGAAATGCTGAGAGGGGCTCTGGCCTCTGCAGGTGTGCATGTGCATGTGTGAATAGGCACTTCCAAGGAGTCCACCCCATGACGTGTCCTCTCTCCATTGTCTCTCAGTGCCAGTCTGTCCCCATATTCCAGTCTCCCCCGATACACACACACCATGTCATCTCTTCTCTCTCCTGTCACCCGCCCCCACCTATCTTTCCCCCACATCATCCCATCCTTCCAAACCAACAGGAATTCTCCCCAGTTAGAGGCAAGGAGGAAGCAGCCATCCCCAAAAGACAAGGAACATAACTAGAGTGGAGGAGCAAAACCATGTTAAACATTTCTCAGGGGAGGGGAAAAGGCCACTGCTGATAATGAAACCAGTGATTGCTGCCATGACAACCACAATCATTCAGCCACAGTACCAAGGGTTTGGAGGCCACAATACCAATTGAATGTTTATTTCCCCAGCACGACTAGCATCCCTAAGGAGGTAGAAGCCAAAAAGGAGGTGGGGACTTCAACTGTCACCTGCTGGAGAATTAGAGTGCTTGGCAGGGATCGGCCCTTCTTTCTCCCATCTGCCATCAGTGGTGACATCACTTACAGCTATGCCTGGTGTCTAACTCTTCATCTATATTGACCGGTTTAGCTACGGCCATTGGGAGTACACTGGGGGCCCAGGTGAGGAGTCTGGGCCACGGCCAGCATTCATGTGACTACAAGGCCTGTGAAGGCTCCATGGAAGCAAATTACCCAGGTTATGTCAGGGGATGGGAAGATGGGAGGTTGAATCCCACATGGCAAAACAGGAAGGACTAAGCCTAAAACCAACAATAGGAAACTAAGAATAATTAGCAGGAACCCTGTTCTGGCTGCCACCAGTCACACAGCTAAAGAGTTACCAGAACGCCAAGTTAAGAAAAGGTGATTGTTCACCATTTCTGTTGTAGGTGGTTTATGAATACAGACATGAGTATTCTGTGATGAATTTCCTCCAGCTGCATTGTGAGCTAAGCCAGCCAGGGAGTCTCAGGACTGGGCCGTTTCTGAGGGAGCGGTGACTGCCACCTCGAGAGAAGCTGCCACCCCCTCCAAAGCTGTCGGCAGGGGCCAGCGGCACAGCATGAAGACTGCACTGATTGCCCTTAAATCGGGTGATAGAAGCATCCTCCAGACCATCTGACCTCCAACTTATTCTGCATGGTTAGGATGACAAATGAGGCTGAAAGGGAGTTAGCTCTCTCCTCCATACTCTGTCATGCCCTCCCCTGCCCCTCCCCGGCATGAGGCAGCTTTCCAGGATCTCTTAAATAATAATACTGCCCAGGGCCAGAAATCTCCAACTGTGTGAGATATTAATGGAAGTATGAAAATATTGCCTGGCAGGTGTAAGGAAACTCCTTTAAGAGAATCCATCTGTGTTGGGGCTTTTTGGATGCGGGGAGGAGGTTGTTAGAAATAAGTTGTGCTGCTGCCCTCCGTTCTATTGAATATGGTGCACGATTCAGAGTCAGACGGGCATTTGTGAATCCCACTCCTCTACTGGCTAAACGGAGCCTGCTGCTTGATTTGTGTGTGGATCAAAGAAAAGCTACTTATCCCTACTGGATATTTCCTTCCAACTCACTGCATTGTTCAGCAGGGAAAGGTGAAACAAAGGCTGGATTTATTCACAGATAAGAGCTTCAAAGTCAAAACATCAAAGAAACAGATCAAAACTTCATAAAACAGCTCCAACCTAAGTTCTCCAACATTTCATATTTTCAAAAAATCATAAGAAAAGGAAGAACTATCCACAAAGAATAAATTCACTTTTATTTCCATTTAAATGCCTCAAAGCAAAAAGTCCAAGGGTCCTGACTCCTCCCACTACTGACAGGCAGACTGGGAGCTCCCTACATTCTCCCCACTTATTTTTCCATCTTGGGGTAAAAATCTACTTTCTAAGCCGGTGGGCCTGGCACTGCACTTATCAATGTGACAGTTGCCATAGCACGCTTATTGCTTCCAAACAAAAGAAGTTGAACATTTAGATCCAAGTATCTCGCAGATTTACCACACTGCCACATGGATCTAAAAGTAAACAAAAACTGGGATTAAAACAAAACTTATTGGAAAGATTGGTAGGTTCTTTAAAAGTTAAACATATATATATCTACCATATGGTCCAGCCATTTCATTTCTAGGTATTTACCCAAGAAAAAAGAAAGCCCATGTCCATACAAAAACTTTTACAAGTATATACATAGCAGCTTTATCTGTAGTAGCCAAAAACTGGAAACAATCCAAATGCCCATCAGTAATGAATAAATACATATACATATAATGAATAAATATATATATATAGTAGGAACAAAATGACTAAACAAGATTTTGATCCCTGAGAAAAGGGAAACAAATAAGGTGAGCCTCGTAATGGCATCAGTTCACTGTCTAGAGAGAACCCAGACGGAGCCTGGTGGTCTTGCGGAGTTGAGGAGTCTCAGTTCAGAGTTCTGGGAGACCAAGGCAGCTCAGATTGGCAGGGCAGAGCACCAGAGAGGAGGAACTTTTACATGCAGAAGGAAGGAAATTTTACATGTAGAGAGAGAATTCCAGAGAGTGTCAGGTAAAAATCTCAAGTCTTTGATCTCTAATCAGCGCATGCATGTGAAGATATTCCTCAAGGTGGGGCAAAGAACCACCCAAAGGGAGCAGACAGAACAGTTCCTGGAGTTCCTACAGGGCCAGGAGTACTTGGTATTCTCCCCAGCCAAAAAGGAAAGACCTTGTAATACGTGGGTAGGATCTTCAGAAGGGTATTGCCTTAACAAAAGGGCTAAATTAGTTCTAGACTGAAGGCTGTTCCGGACCTACCACAACAAAGTTTAAAAGCAGGCCCTGAAAAGATCGAACTGTTTCCAAGTAACTGCGTACCAGGACAAAGTCCAACACTGTTTCAAGGAATAAAACAAAATCCAACATCCAGCACTGCAAAATTCCCATTATCTGTCATCCAATAGAAAATGACCAGACATGCAAGGCAGCAGGAAAATATGACTCATAACTAGGAGAAAAAAACAGAAAAGGCCCAGAAATCAGAGATGGCAGAACAAGCAGGCAAGGATATTTAAATAGCTATTATAAATCTTATAAATGTATTCGAGGATGTTCAAGAAAAACATGAGCTCAGTTATGAGACAAATAAAAGATACAAAAGAAAACTCATATGGAACTTCTGGAGGTGGAAAATACAGTATCTGAAAAAACAAATTATGAACAAAAATCATTATCTCAATACTGGAACTCGCTTTCAGGCTGTCAAATGCCAAATGAATCATCACTTCCTTAGAGAAGTCTCACTATTAGAGAAACCCAATATTCTGTGCTCTCATAGTGCTTCAACCTCCTCTCCAAAGCCCGGATCATACTCGTGGTATTTTTATTATCTGTGAGACTATACAACTCATCTTCGTCTTCCCCCTACCCTGTAAGGTCTGTGAGAGCAGAAGCACGTGTTTGCTTACCTCTTTCTCAGTGCACAGTGTCAAGTTTGAAATAAGCACTCACTAAACATATTCGAATGAATGGATGAATGAATGAACTCTGGTAATCATCTTTGCAATGGGTTCATTTACTGGCTCTTGTTTAAAGCATCACTCCTGACTTCTTCCTTTCCTCATCAGCATAATGATGTGGGTTGGCTATGTGCTCCAATTCTCATGTGGCCTCGTAAAATGTGCTTCTTGCAGGCACTGTTGAGTACTGAAGTAAGTGTGAACAGACAATTCACTAAGCAACTTGGAGCAAGTTGCTTTACTTCTCTGACCTTTGGGTTTCTCCACGACTAAATAAAGATTCTGAAACAGTTTCTAAGAACTCTCCCATCTCTGGTGTTCCAGGATGCTGGTTGTGGTCCAGCCTCCAAAAATGTTTCACCTTCCTCCAGGATCCTTACCTCCTGGTAGCCATATCATTGTGTAAGCTCTCCTTGCATGGAATCAGGGCTTTCTGTGTGACCGGTAGAGTAGGGTGAAGAGCACAGTTTGACTTCTGAAGCTAAGTCATAAAGAGCATTGAGGCTTCTGCTTTGGCCTCTTTGGACTGATTTCTCTGGAGATGCCAGCCACCATGCCATAGGAACACTCAAGCTGCGCCAGGGAGAGGTCCTGAAAGAAAGTAAACAAGGTCTCCTGCCGATAGTCATGTGATCTAGCCATGCTGGAATCGGACCCTCCAGCTCCAGTCAAGCCTTCAGCTGACTGCAGCCTCGGCCAACATCTGACCGTAACCTCATGAGAGACCTGAGCCAAACCATCCATACAAACTGCTCCTGAATTCCTGACCCACAGACACTATGAGAGGTAGTAATCGATTACTGTTGTTTTGAAGCACTGAGTTGTGGGATAATTTGTTATGCAGCAATAGAGAACATATATTGCTACTGAAAGCTCTTCCTTTCTCACTCTTCAATTACTTCTGCTAGGAAGAAAACACAAAAACACTGTAAGCTGAGTCTCCAAAATGGAAATCTTTCCTAACTTAGGAACCAAATTGGGGGCCTGGGAGCTAGACCAAAATCCCAAGAATATAGAAGCCCCTCTTTTCTTCATTTGGTCCTGGTAGACCTGAGGACACCTCACCTCCAATCTACTTTCCCCTTCATTTCTGCTTTTTCTCACCAGCCGTCTTTAGTCCAGTTTCAACGATTCCATTCCTGCTCTGCTGCTGATTTCCTAAGTGCCCTTAGGACACATTCTTGCTCTTTTGAATGAATTTTCCAAGTCCCGTAATCAGTTTGAGTGTATAAGAAGTCTTCAAAAAGTTCATGGAAAGATATGTTTATTTTTTTTAGTTCTATTTTTTCACAAACTTTTTGAAGTACCCTTGTATTACAAGCACCTGTGGGCACTTAGCAGGTGTTGAACAAATATTATTTACTGCCTTGTTCTAGGTCCTCCAGAAAGCAGGACCTGAGCAAGACTGGGGTTGTGATAATTCGTTTAGAAGGTGCAAGTTCAGGGCAACAGAGGTGATGGGGGAAAGGAAGTGAGGCAAGAGAAATCACTTGAAACAGCACAGTGCATTACTGTCATGACCCGTTGCACTGCGAGCAGGAGTGGGACACCAGCTTGCTTGTTTGCTTAGCAGGGGGCTTCTCTGGAAAGGCTGAAGGAAGGATTAATGACTCAGAGTCACCCACGGGAGAAAGGAAGATGGGGAGATTTATCTGCCCTGCTCCCACCTGTCTTCTATCTCCCAGGTCAATGTTCATCCATGGGCAATTACCTCGCTCACCTTACCCAGCCCCTGATGACTTCACAAGAAGCCAGATCCCATGCCCCATGGTGAGGAGTTTCATTCAAGTTCCAAGGTGGAGGGCACCCAGGAGCGGACGGGGCACGAGCCAGGAGAGAGAACAAAGTCACTGAGGGAACCTAAGAAGATATATAAGTTGTGTCTCCCATTTGATTATCCTCTTGGTCCTGTTTCCAAGTTCTCAGACACTAACTTGGCAGCACAACTATAGAAAGGCCTGGATTCTTATTGTCTTGACTGTACCAGTTCCTCTAACGTGTAGTGTGGGTGGAAGATGAAGGTGAGGCTTCATATCTTTGCAAGCTGACGCTCGTAGGCTCCAAGACAGATGGACACAGTCAAATCCTGGCATGCAAAAGGTGAGACTCCCTCTTTCTTCAGCTGACTGGAAGGGGTATTTTATCTCTCAGCTGAGAGGTCTCTGAGACAGTAATACTCACCCCAGTAGCTTTTGAGCAGTCACTGGGCCATTTTTGACAAAATTTTTAAAAACTCTTTAGCCCTTGTATTTTGCTAGGAAGAGAGACGTTTCCTCCCAAGAGTTCTTCAAATTTCTGCTTAGTGGCCACCCTGGGAAAGTGGCTGTGAGCAACATATGGAGGGCCTACAAGTCCCCAGGATTATAGTGTACAAGAGGCCCCATCTATCCCTCATTTACAGATGAAAAAGGATGGATAGGGAGATGGATGGGTGGGTGAAAGAACGGATGAGGTCGCTGCTCAGTTTTTTGATATCCACAAGGCATTGCCCAAGCATCTGATGCCCATAAACAGGCAATCAAGAAAGAGCAGCACTGTGGATTTTTACTGTCTAGAATCAGTCTCTCCAACATGCATTTTTCCTGTCCCTGACACAGCTACTCTCTCCGATCCCCCACCCTCCTGGCTTGCTATCAGCTCCTTGCTGTCTCTTTGCATTAAAGTGACAAGAAGCAGCACAAAGCTGACGACAGGAGGCCAGAGCTGTAATTTGCACTGACATTCACTGGCATTATCCACTTATTTCCTGGTAAGCCAAATAGGAGATTTGTCTAATTTTGATCCTGGGAAGAAAAATGACAACTCTGCTCCACTCCTGCCATTCAAAACAAGGCACCAGGCTGGTCCTCAGGCCTGAGTCCTGGCTGGTAATGCCCACCTGCATGGTGTAGATCTTCCCTTCTTCCCCTCTCTGGCTGGTGTTTCCTTTCAGGCCTGACCTCTGGAAAACACTGGACTGGGGACTTCGGTACTTCCATCACCTTCTCAGCTAGTGACAGTACTGTTCACAGGTTACCATGGAGCCTCAAAGGACTGTTTGGGGGAATTAAGTGACCCTGGGAGGTCAAATCCCAGCTGAAAAATACCTCAACATTTCTCCTTCTACTTCCCCAAGCCCTCTCTCTAAACACCCCCAGCTACATAATTTGCAAGGCCCAGAGCAAAATGGAAATGTGGGACCCCTTGTTCAAAAAAGGAGGAAAAGGTGTTATTAAAGGTAATAAAATGTAAAGCTTTTGCCTTTCTTCTGTGATTTCTCTCTGACTTAGCATGATACTTTTTTATTTGCTATGCAATACTGTTCAAAGTATAAATAAATATGTAAATAATTTAAATTATCAGCATTAATTTTACCACAATATTACTTTTATATTATGCTATGCCAGTTTTCAATGCATATGTAAGAGTATTTAACTCAGATGTGGAATCACCAAAATGGCTATTTCATAGCTCATACATATATATTTTATTTCTACAAGAACAATGGAAATGCTGCATAAAACTAATGGTTCTTATTTCACTTCTTGATATGAGCACATTCTGCCCATACTCTCTACCTTCATCCTACTGATGAGTAAGGAAGGACTGGAGGGGAAAAAAAAATGTAATTCCTCTATTTTTTCTTTCCTTCTATGTCATCATTTTCAGTGTAGGTGGTTGGTTGACACAGGCAGGTTACATGAGTGAGAATATAATGGGACTCCTTGGCTGTTCTTGGAACACCATTATCTTCTTTTCACATTGGAGGTAGGTTCTGGGTGAATGGAAAGCCTGGCCTCCCTGGGCTGGCAGCAGCTGCCCATCACACAGGTCTTGCTGCATTCCCTTGCATTGTGGGTTCCTGGAATTCTGTGCTCCTGGGCATCCCAGATGCTGTACATGAATCTTGTTCACACATCTCTGCTCATGTGCATGCTCCATTGTCTCATTGACTTCACCATGAAACACAAGTTTCAAACACAAAATTATTAAGAATTTCAAGATAGTGATGACAAAGCATTAAACCAAGTGCACAGGTCTCACACCTGTGAAGCTGGCCCTCCCTTTCAGGATGGTGGCATATGAGAGCTAATACTTACAGAGTGCTTATGACCAGGCACTGGTTTAATTGCTTTATGTACATTATTAACTGAATCCTCCTGGCAACCCAGTACAGCAGGTGAGTCACTACCCCATTTTTCAGATATGGAACTTGAAGCATTGGGAGGTTAGTTGGCATGCCCAGGGTCGCAGAACATGCCACTGGCAGAGCCAAGATGCAGACCAGTGCAGCCTGGCCCCAGAGTCCATGGCCCTAACCACTACACTAAACTGCTTCTCAGGCTAAATCAAGAAAAGACTTGAGGCAAAGTCACACATTTCTCTCCCCCCTGTGCCTGCAGTCAGGTCTACATGCCAGGGTTTGGGATGTCTTTCTCTTCAAGTAGGAATCCGTAACTTTACTTTAAAACAGTAACTTTTCTCAAGCTCAAGTCAAGGGGCTGAGACATTTTAAAGATGATGATGAGGGATGAATCTCACATTGGGAGGCCTTAAAGTTGGCTGGGTCAAATAAGTTGAGGGAAAGAAGCTGGGGGTCTGAGGACGCCCATCTTCCCAGCTGCTATTAGGCTCAGGAGTGCAGGAGTTTCACACAGGAACTTACCCAGTCAAGCCCGGCTCGGTTTTTCTTGTCCTTTAATAAACAGCATAAATGAACACACACACACACACACACACACACACATGCACACACACACACATGCACACACACATGCGCACACACACACACGCACACGCACACACACATGCACACACACACACGCACACGCACACACACACGCGCACACACACACACACATGCACACACACACACACATGCACACACGACCCAGCTCTGCCTCCAGGTCACATTCTTAGAAACTGAGTGTCCCTTCAGCAGCCCCCGTGCCATCTTTCTCTCTCAGCGTGACTCAGAAGCATTCCCCACCCACTGGCCTGGAGGAGCATGGCCCATCAGGTTCACTAGGTCAAAGGAAAAGCCTTTCCATCCTGGACACTGGCCTGCTTATGTCGGCAGAGAGGCAGGACAGCCAGGACGGAGGGAAGGGACCACCCCATATTGGTGCTTGTGTAGGTGGGAGAAGGGACGGTGTGCAGGGAGGAAAGAGGGCCATGGAAGGGAATGCAGGGCTTGGGGAGGGCACCGAGGAGGAAGCACATGAGCAGGATGAGCGCTGGGCACCAGGTTCCCAAAAGGGTTGGATCAACACAACACCCAAATGGTGTATTATCAGACAGGGAACAATCTAGTCCTATTTGGTCATCTTTATGACCAACAAAGCCGGTTACCTGTTTACTCAGTAGTAGTGCGTGTTCTCTGCTTAGTCATCCAAACAAGGGCAATGTCACATGGGAGCTGTGTCTTCCTCAGCATGCAGGTATTGTTTGGAAAGCAACAGGCATGCACTTGATGCATGACACCAATGTCATATGGTGCTGTTAATGTCACACCGTTGACAAAAGAAGACCAAGAAAAGGATCCCAGCAGATGGATTGGTTTTACATTTCATACAACACACAATTGATTCCTGACAGCGCAGAGCAAACAGCAGCCACCTCCTCTGTGGGAAAGGTGCAAGGTTTTATGTTATCTCAAGCAAGAATTCTCCAAATGGCTATTTTGAAGTCCTTACCCTCTTCTCAGGGATTTTTCTTTTTCATGGTTCTCTTTTCCTGCTCAAAAAATGTTGGTCCCAGGGCTTAGGGACAGTAAAATTGCTGCTCCCTCTCAATGTCAAGGTTAGGGTCCTTACAAAGTAGGTTTTGGGGCCCAGATAACGTTCAGCAGACATGATCTGCTAAAGAGCAGTGGAGAATCAGGTACTCCCCAGTTGTTACATATGGACACTTTGAGTGAGAGAAGGGGGCTCATGGGTTAAGTATATATGAAACCAAACACTTAGGGCCTCTTGCTTGTCTTTTTATAGGCAGGCAAAAGAAGTCCCAAACTGTCAGCCAAACTGGACCAGGAGGTGAAGTTCAGTAAAAAATTAGATGTTTTTCTTCCTTTGGTCACAGTTTTCTGTTAATATAAGTTTTAAGTCTCTGGCAAAAATGATGATACAGTTTATGTTGGAGATAGAGAATCTACTTCAGTCCTGGCTTGCTACTTTCCAAATTTCTTTTGGCTTTAACACAGGAGGGCAGGGGTGTTGAATGCCAAGCAGTTGGAGGTTGACCCCTGGCAGCTGATCCTAGCTCTGAGTTAATCTTCCCCAGGCACCAATCAGATAGGAAGCATCACTTTGCTATATGGCCACTGAGGACCATTCCTTTCAAGTTGTTGTGTGTTGTCATGGAAACAAGGACATCTGAATGTTAAGAATAATTTGCTCTGTAATGAAAATGGCCTCTCTCTAAAGGAAAGTTAACTTGGAAATCATTTGAATCATCCCCAGTTGCAGCCCCCACCACACCCCCGCCCTACTTTCCTCTGCTTGCTTGGAGGTCTTAATTTTGATGATCTATGAGGTGTCAGCCAGAAGGTCTTGTGCTCTGCTGCAAAGCACTATAAAAAGGCAGATGTATAACTGTGTCATCCACAAATACCCTAGGAAGTTAAGTGTTAAACCAGTGTTAATAATAAACATCTTCCTCTGAAGTAGGTTATGACAGTATCACCAGAGCCCCTTAAAATATTACAAACCAGTAAAGTCTTGGAGCTCAGGGACTCCTAACCTTGCCATCATCCTTATAGTACAGTCAGAAAAGTTACTAAATGCCATTCCTTCTTGTCTGCCTGAAACCCTGGGGTAGAGAGAGGAACAGCCCCTCCAAACACCTGAACTTGCTCTCTACAAATGGAAGTCTTGGGACCAGAAAGCCCCAGTCAATGCACCAATAACTCTTTAAAAGTCTTTCCAGGAAACATGGCCTCTGAGTCATCACCGCAGACTCAGTGCCCCACCCCCACCATTTTGCTAGCAGACCCCCCCCACCTGAATGAGAGGGGGCAGGAAAACCCTCTCTGATCTGGGTCCTGCCTGCCCACCTGTCCAAAGGCCCGGCACCCTTTCAGCCACCACCGATCTTGACTTCTCACTCCTGCCGAGGTTCTTCTGAAGATAGCCCCCAGGTGGGGAGCTGTAAGAAAGGCCACACACTCGTGCATATAGAATTTGAAGGTTACTTGGCAGCAATCCATGGTTGTGCTGTCTTTGCTTCAGAAAATTCAGGTTGAAATTCTCTGTTCTTGCCCTGGTGGCTATCAAGTCCTTACGGTTCCTCATCTTCTATTGCTTCTCACCCAACAATGAGATTGATTTTTGTTGTTCCTGCTCTTTTCTATCAGAAGGTGCTTCCTGATGCAGGAAAAAGAGTCAGCATGAGTGGGAAAATGAAGCATGGTCAAGAAATCCACATGCCCCAATTCAAGCTGGATTCCCCAGAAGCCGACTCAGAGAGAAGAGTCTAGTGAGAGTGAACGCTAGCTAGGTGGTGTTCTCAGGAAAACCCAAAGTGGAGGGGGAAATGAGACCAGCAAGGGAAGGAGAAAAAACAAAGGTTATGATGTCAAGCCAAGTCCCCTGGAGGGTAATGTTGGCACAATCCTTCAGGGGCACAGGATAGGTGACACCAAGTGTCCCCGTTCAGTAATGAAGGAGTTGGAGAATTTATAGCCCTGCCTCCCCCCAGCCATTGGCTAAGGGCTGCAGCAGAGGAGACTCGCAGTGCATGCAGACAAAGCAGCTCCAGTAGCCCGCCGATCATCGTCTAACGTGAGATGCAGGTACTGTTGGGAATAAGGCACAAGAGAAGCTGATGTGCCCAGAGATGGCAAAAGGATCTGAGGGCACGCGGACATAGGACTGACAGCATCTGCCTCACACTCCACCCACAAGCCAATAAAGCAAAGGAAGGAACTCAAAGTTTTCTTCCAGATTCATCTATTTGTTCATCACTCATTCATTCATTTGAGCTCATATTTATTGAGCATCGGCTATGTTCCAGTCCTTGTGCTAAATGCTGGGCACTAGAGGAAGAGGAGGATGAGGAGAAGGATAACAAAGACAGACAGCACTAATTGTATACTTGAGAGGCTAAATGTCTAACATAGTGTGGCGAGGAATACATGCCCAAATATCCATCACCCAGGTCAGGTTTGGACCCAACTATTCCAACCTTCTGTCTAGGTCTCTTTTATGAAGGGCCAGCCGAGCCTTCTACCTTGAAATATCTCTCTGTACAATTACATAATCCAGGGGTTACAAGGCTGTGCTGCTTAATGTTAATAAAGCACCTACAGATCCTGGATTCAAAAGCACAACATGAACACAAGGGACAACTAGTAACACACCGGGTGTTTAGTAATTCCAAAATAAATAAGCTGACACAGGAGTTTTGCTCTGCATTTAGGAGAGTACTCCGAGTCTCCTAGGCCCTTTGTCTAAGAATCAAATGCTCCCAACAGCTATAAAACATCCCTGCCTTGGTTTGTCTTATGACCTGAGTGCTTTTCTGGCATCACGCTTTGGTGAGTGACCTCCTGAACCCAAGGAATATTGCTGTGTAGACAGCATTTCAGCCCCAGCCCAGGCAGATGGGTTACTTAAGAGCTTGTGCATCTATTGCTAGTGACCCATAGTCCAGGATCAGGAGGGAGGGAAAGGGACTGGAGTGTGCAGAGACTAATAGCAAAACATTCTCATTTGTAGGGTAAAACAGGTTAGGAGAAGTATGAGCAGTCTTCTTATCCCTCCCATTCCCAGGACCCTTAAGACTCACAGATCAGAATGGGCCTCCAACACAGGGTCATCAGATAAAATATAGGACACACAGTTAAATTTGAACTTCAGATAAAGAACAAATACTTTTTTAGTATAAGTATGTCTCAAATATCTCATGGGATATACTTATATTGAAACATTTGTTGCTTATCTCAAATTCAAATATAACCAGGAATTCTATATTTTTATTTGCTGACTCGGGCAACTCTATCCCAAGGGCTTCACAGAAGGACTTTTCTCCTTTAATCCCCTGCTCAGGTCAGAAGTAGGAGCCCAGATAACTGTAGCGGACTCCATTTCATACTATGTGGGAAGTTCAGACCTCTTCAATCAAGCCATTGATCTGAAGTCAACTAAAATTGCTTTTTAATGTCTTCCCCCAACTGTTTCTGGGGTGAAGAATGTGGACCCCAAACCGTTCTTCAATTCACACTTAAGTTCTCTAATGCCAAGCAGAAAGCCCAGCGCACCTCAACAGGACAGCAGGCAAGTGTTTTCCTGGGTGGGAAAATGGAGGCAGAGAAATGATTAAGGGCAAGATTCCTTAGCAGGCCCTTAAGTTCCAGAATTCCTATCTAAAATGTAACTCCTTAGATTTTTAGTCTGTGATGGGCTTGTCTTGAGCTTATAAAGAAGTTAAACACTGCTTTACTTTTTAAACTACAAGAATGAAAACGCATCTAAAACTAAATGCCATGTGCAGATTTTAAAGCTGCAGAGAAGTACAAGGGTACTTCAAAAAGACCATGGAAAAATAGAACTAAAAGAAAATACAAATCTTTCCATGAACTTTTTGAAGTAGCTTTGTAGAATTGTCCCCAAACCTCAAATTTGCTCAGCACCTTTTTCCTGACGTAGCACTTTCCCAGGAGTTCTACTTGTGAGCCTTGACACAGTCTTAGGGGCAGGCAATACAAATGTCATTCAGCTCTTTGGCAGGCAAGGCAGATCAGGCCAACACAAGTTGAGGGGTGTGTTCAGAGGGATGGCGTGGTGACAGAAGCCTTGCTCATAGCCCTGGCCCTTCCCATTTGAACAAATTGTTAGGAAGTGAACCTGGAGCCTGATTCTGGACTTTAGACTCAAGGTCTAGGATATGTAGCTTAAGGATTGCAGACCCCACCTTCCACAGTGCACCTGGGAGCATCCACAAAGTCATTCCATAATCTTTATGGAGCATGTACCATGTTCTAGGTGCTGGGGATGCAGATGGGGGAGGCAAACAACACTCCTACTTTCGTGAGGCTTACATTCTGGAGGGGCTGGTCAGGCAGATAATAAACAACTAGACATGTGTCAGATGGTGACAAGTACTTGGAAGATGGGGACAGAAGGTGCAGGTGGTAGGTGGGGCTGCTTTATGAAGGATATGCTGAAGCTCTTTCTGGAGAGGAGACACCTGGACCACCAGCTTTGCATCCCATCTGGGGTCCCCGCTTTCAGGCAGGTGACCACAGTGCTCCAAGATAGAAACAGTGTTCAAGGGACAGCAGGGAGGCCAGCACACCCAGAGTGGAGTGGACAGTTTTGGAGAGCAGGGAGATAAGATCCGAGCACAAACAGCCTCGGGCCACAGAAGGAGTTTGGATTTTACTTGAAGTGTGATGGGAAAGCTTCTGGAAAGCAAGTCTTAGCCCAGGTTCTCACCTTCTCCTGTAAAGATCAAAAAGAGAATGAGAGCTCAGGTCACAGACTGGGCAGAGTAACATGTACACAGAGACCAGAGACCCTCACACTTGACAGCCAGGTCATCTCTTGGAGGAGCTTTGGCCTCTGGCAGGGGGCAGATAAGACACTTGGCTACTGCCTCATGTACAAAGATTGGCTCCTAGAGCTTAGGATTTTCCCAGGATGCAAAATTCTGTCTTCCCTAAAGCTTCTCTTGACTTTCCAGAAAACTATTTGATCCCTGATAAGGTTTCAGAACCGGCAGCAGTAATTGTTAGTCCTTGAAGTCCTTCTAACACAGGCTGGGATGACCTGGTCTGTGAATGCCTTCCTGACAAGAAGAGACAGTCCACGCCTGACATGGGAATGAACAGAGCTGGGACGTGGCACAGTGGCCGAAGATTTTATACACCCAGCTCCTGGGACTTGGGAGAAGGTCAATCTAGCACCTTGTCCAAGGCCAGATTAAAACATTTAGACCAGTAGTTCTGAAACTGTGGTCCCAGACCAGCATCAGCACCAAGTGGGAACTTGTTAGAAATACTAAATCAGAAACTCTGGTGGTTGAGCTCAGCTTTCTGTGTTTTAACAAGCCCTCCTGATGATTCTGATTCTCAATAAAGTTTGAGGATCACCACTTTAGAAGAAAGTTGGGCAGATGGTTAAAAAAAAATCTCGCTTTTGCTGGCTCTCAGTGCAAAGTCTTTGCGCTTGGCTCTCAGTGCAAAGTCAAATCAGAGCAACAACAGAAACTTTCAGGGCACTGGGGTGTGTAACAGTCTCTGCCAAAAACCCAGCCAACTGCAGAATCTAGTATCTGAATCGAAACTCTCCGTCCAACAGAACTGAGAAGAAACAGAAAAAGGAGGAGCTTTGGCTATTTCTCCCAACCAGGTTCTGATGCCCTAGTTCATTCATTCGTTCTCATACTCTTATCTCTGGAAGACACAAAGATGATAAAAGCCTTTCTCCACCCTCGAGGAGCTTGTGTCAAGGAGAGGAGTGTGCTTTGTGGATGAAAAACGACAATGCAGGGTAATCAGTGCTGTAGGAGGGCTCTGGGTTGGGACAGAGGCATGGGGAAGGAGGGAGGCAGTCTCAGCCATGCCTGGAGGAACAGAAACACGGGAACGTTGCAGAGGTTGATCCCGTTCAACCAGTCTAGTGGAGGAGTCAAATCATGACGTGGTCAGTTGGGAAAACCTGAGTTCACATCCCCACCTCTTCCCTGAGAACACAATTGTCGGTGGAGTCCAAAAACACCCCACGGCCTCTGTGAACCACCATGTGTGCTTGGAGGACTGCAGAGAGATTGGAGGAGTAAGGGCACCACTGGTAGCCCCAGAGAGCCAACCAGGGGCTACATTCCCAGCTCCTTTTTCTGATCAGGTCCTCACTGGCTCGTTGGCCAACTCCAAAGCCCAGCATCCTCTTTCAGCACTGTTACCCCAATAGCTGCTCCCAAACCTCACTCCTACCCCCAGAATGTTGTCCATTTGAAAGTACTTTCAATTAAGCAAGGCAGGAATGGGAACAAATCCCTATCCATAAAGTCAGCACTTCAACTGCTCCAGTCCGTAGCTTCTATTAATGATTCTATTCATACCCACAGCGTGGTCACCTTTGATAATTCATTCATTCAAAACTACTCATTATGCCAGGCCCTGACCCAAATGCCCCTCTGAGTCATCTTGTTACCGATGGTTAATAATTATGCAGGAATTTTTAGCCTCACTAGTAATCAACAATGCAATAATGAACTGCTATTTTTCACCTATGAAATTAGCAATGCTTTATTTTAAAGGGGCTACTCAAGGCCAGAGAGTAGGCTGTGAGATGGGTATCTTCAACACTATCATTAGTAATATAAATTGGGACATCCTTTCTGGAAAGCAACCCAACAATATGTCTCAAAAACTGTTTGAATGTTAAAATTCATTAACCCAGAAAATTCATCTAGAAGTGAACTCTAAAGAAATGATCGGGGATTTAGGCAAATATTTATACTACCTACCATTTATTATGCACATACCATGTGCCATGCACTAAATACATAAACTTTCTCTGATACCAACAAAGATGTTCACCAAAACATTGTTTTAATAGTAAAAAAAATTATAAACAAACTACATTTATAATAACAGAGAATGCTTAAACAACTTAGAATTAGTCCATAGAATATAATGTTATGCATTAAAAACTGTGTTTTAAATGCCACGGGAAAAGCTCTTATATATACAGCATGATTCTAACTTATAAAAAATATAAAATAAATATACATGCATTAAAATAACAAAGAAAAAAATACTACTAGAAAGTATGGGAACTTTCTGTATGCTCTCTGTATTTTCTATTTTTCTACAATTGTCATGTATCCCTTTTATAATGAAAAAGTTATAAAAATTAAAACACACATACACACACACAGATGTGACTTCTCCCCGGGTGTAAGGAATTCCTTACTTCATTCTTCCTTCAGACAACTGCCTCCTGATTCAATCCTACTGAGTCACCTACCTTGTCTGAGTTTTTTATTTTCTCTTTGCAAAATGAATATGATAATCCTGGCTTCTCCACCTCGTAAGATGGTGTACATCACAGTTAACTTCTGCTCATAAAACCCCAGGTGAACGCTAATTATTATTATTACTAATACACTAATGCTCTCTGGGAGAGGTGAGTCACTATGACTGTGACATCAGTAGTGAGGCTCACATAAGGAAAGAATGATCTCCTGAGACAGGATTGGACATGAAGACTCCTCTTCCCTGAAACCTTCTGCCTGTGCAGGTTTCCAAGAGACACTGGAAGGTGGAGCCGTATATCCATCGGCTATTGCTAGGTACCAAACAGCTCAAAACCTCAGTAGCATACCACTGAGCATCTGTTTCTCGCTCACACATTGCAGGTCAGTTGGGGATTGGTAGATATTGGCTAAGATCAACTGGGTTGTGCTCTAGGCTGCAGTTTAGGTCCAGGTCTGTTCCACATGCCTCTGACTCTCCCAGGACCAGCAAGCTAGCTGGGGCATGTTATTTTCATAGCAATGGCAGAGAAACAAGAGGACACACCCAATCGCACAAGCACATTCCCAACCTGTCTGTGCATCACATCTGCTAACATCCCATAGCCAAGGCTAAAGTCAAGGGGCAGGGAAGTATTCTCCTTCCCAGATTGTGAGAGGACCTGCAAAGTCCCATGGTAAAGGGTGCAGATGCAGCAAAAGGTGAAAATTTGAGGCCAGCGATTCAACCCAGCACAAGGAGGGTTGGGAAGTTAACATGAGTCATGAAGCTGTTATCTGACTGCCCAGAACAAAGAAAAGGAGGGGAAGGAATGAACAGAAGTATGGGCTATGACCTGTTGGAAACTGCTGGGAAATGCCTTCTGTACATTTATTCACTCATGCAGCCAACAAGCATTTAGTGGGGGCTGGGTTCGGAGCTTGGTGAGACTCTGAGCTGGGACATGATATAGGTGAGGACAAACGCAGGACTCTATTACCTCTACTTGTTTTTATTTGCAAGGCTGCAGTCCACAGCCATACTTTAAATGTACTTTCATTTGCAGCTTTTTCCCTCTTGTGTTGCTATGGTTTTAAAAGGTTGTGTGTATTTTTATAATCTCAACATCACATCTCAAGCATGTGTAAACATCTTTGTGATCTGAGTTCTCCCTGGGTCGAGAAAATGGATGTGTCCCCAGTCTGGACTTTAAGGATGTATCTGACAGAGTGGTCTATGGCCTGGAATGGTGGGCTTGATGGGTGTTCGGATCCACCTGCCAAAACAGCACTGAAGGAAGGCATACATAGGGTTAAGTGAGGAGATGCCTCTACAGAGACAGCAGATGTGGAAGATTGAACAGAGGGAAGGGTCAGGAGCTGGGAGGCAGCCGGCCATACACAGGACATGGGTGGTGGCTCTGGGTTAAGACAAAGGCATGAGGCAGGGTTGGCTAAAGGAAGCAAGCAGAACCAGATGACAGATGAGGGGATAGGGCAGTCCCTACGGGGCCAAGCCCCCAATAGTGCTCTTCATACACTCTTCTGTGCCAGGGTCCCAGTCTTAACAGGGATGAGTATGGCCAGGCTAGAGGACTGAAGGAACCGAATGCATCTGCAATCCTGAAACGTGGAGACCAGCACAGACCAGCGGTCTTCCTGCTGCACATCAGCTAGAGAGCCTGCGTTAAGATCACATTCTCTTTAATTGGAACCAGATGATCTAGTGCAATGACAAAACAGGAGTCTCTTTTTCTTTCCAGAAAGAAACAAATATGTTTTTAAAAAAATCTAGCTTGAAATTCTGCCAAATAATGGCAGAAACAATACAGATGTTCCTCTTAGCAATAGCTCATTGTACCTATCAAAAGTCCAGGATTGCACCCCAACCTAACTGTGAGAAAAAAATTATCAGACACATCCCAAAACACCTGACCAGCACTCCTCAAAACCATCAAAGTTATCAAAAGCAACGAGAGTTGGAGGAACTGTTATGGCCAAGAGGAGCTTAAGGAGTCATGACAATTAATGTGATGTGGGATCCTGGTTGGGATCCTGGAACAGGAAAAAAAAAAAAAAAGGCAAAAATTAA
Source organism: Cynocephalus volans (assembly GCF_027409185.1). Taxonomy (NCBI): domain Eukaryota; kingdom Metazoa; phylum Chordata; class Mammalia; order Dermoptera; family Cynocephalidae; genus Cynocephalus; species Cynocephalus volans. Next base: position 54,175,015 of record NC_084470.1, read on the forward strand.
AGAAATCCAAATGAACTGTGGACTTTAAAAAATAATGCATCAATACTACTTCATTAATGGTAACATATGTACCATGCAAATATAAAATGTTTATAATAGGGGAAACTGGGTATGAAGTATATTGGAACCTTCAGCACTGCCTTCTTAGTTTTCTGTAAATCTGTCTTTTGTTAAAAAAAAAAAAAGTCAGGGGCTTACAGCAGACTTGGATGCCAGGCTGCGCAGAGTGAAATCCCAGCTTCTCTTCACCAGTTGCACGACCTTGGGGGCGAGTCCCTTAACCCTTCTGTGCCTCAGTTTCCTCACAGTGCAATGGGAATAATCATACAAACTGTCTCCGATTGTCATGGGGACTAAATGAGTTAAAACTTGTCAAGCTCTGCAAGAGTGCCTGGCACCAAATAAATACTACATGTGCTTATTTCATACATAAATAAAAACTAAAGGTGTGGGTTCAGCTCAGATATTCTATAAAACAGAAGGAAGTGAACATTAGCTGAGATTTTACTTCTCTCATTAAAAAAAAAAAAAAAAAGAGCAGAGCACGTGAGGGCTCGGTTTGGTCTCCACTGTCCTGCAAATCCCCTGACTCTGCCCCTCCCTCCAGCTTAGCCTGTGTCATCTCTTCCTGCTCTTCCTGAGCTTCCTCCTGAAGGCTTCCCGTTCTCTCCTGGGTCAGTGGGGATGACCCAGCCTGGAAACCTCCTGCCAGAGGCCATATTAGCCCAGCAGAACCACTGCTTCTGCCCCGTCCTACCTTGTCCTTCTCTCCTGGGAGTGTCCTATCTAATACAGGATCAATAATACCCCCAGACACATCCAAATCCTATGCTCCCCAGACCGTCCAGCTGCCTCTCGTGACTGCTCTGGCACCCTTTCAGCTCAGAGCTCCTTGGTGAGGAAGGGAACGTCACCATCCAACAGGATGCTTGGGAAATGCATGTGTTCCTTACTGCTCAGGAAAAGGTCTCCCTAAAGAACAATCCAGAACCTCATCCAAGTGGAGGAAAGCTTGACAGGGGTCATCTTCCTGTGAGCATCTGAAAAAAGCCTTCACAGAGGAATAAGACTAACACATCTGCTGTTTCTTTCAGTTGAGACCTTGAATTCCCGGAACGTTTCCCGTTCCACTCATGCCACTCTCCGTCCCCAGGGCTGCTAGGTGGAACAAAAGCCAAACAGGGCAACAGGCAGCTACTGAAATTCTAAAGCTGCAGGGTGAGGCTGAGTCTCCCAATGCTGCTCCTCAGTGGCCACACCCCCGCCCAATCTTTCTTCTAACAAAGCCTATTTCTTGTCAAAAGTCCTGAAACATCAATGAAAGAGGCCATTCTTCTGGCCCTCATTTTATAGGTGGGAAAATCAAGTCCTTCGGGGAGACCAAAAAACAAAGATTTCAGGTGTGACTCTTGTCTGCAGAAGGGGCTGCAGTTCCTCGTCCATATTCTATCTGGGGTTAGCATGTTTGCTTTTCTTTTCTTTACTTTCCATCATGTTGACACTTGGCTATGACCTGCATAGACCACATGCTTAATAACAATTTGAGCTTTATTAGCACCCAACATTCAAGGACCTCTGGGGATTTGGCACAGAGTAATACTTATGAAATCATCTGCTCTTTGCAAACAAACCATCACGCCTCTGGAGCAGCCTTTGAAGAGAAGAGACTTCGGGCTGGGAATACCCAGCATGTCAATCACATGTCTCCCTTTTTTCTTTTTCACTTTTTTATATGGAAATCTGTAAGAGCACAGCTCACTTGCCCAGGGTTGATATTTAAGATTTATGACAACTAGTATGGCTCAGGTATGGGCCAGTCAGAAAGGATGTTGGCCAGGGGGCCCAATCAGAGGCCCATCCCCTCTCCCCACTTCCAGTTGGCCAGGCATTGCCCCTTAAATTGCAGGATTAGGGGAAAGTCCAGGGAGTTCTGGGGAAGGATCTAGATGGTCAGAATGATAGGACAATGGCTATACCAAGTGAGATGGAAATAATTCAGTATTTACCTAGCTGACTATCAACCCTGAATTCACACATATTCTCATTTCCTAGAAAGTACAGATCCACAGTACATGGCTGAACATAGACTTGTCCCTAGGTGTACATGATGGCATTTGCATTCAAGAGAATTGAGGATTTCATTTTATTGTACCCCACCTTTCCTCTAGCCTGCTGGAGCAGGAGATGGAACTGGAGATGGAACTAGAGGTGGGTCAGGTGAGTGGTTACCTGAAATGGACAGGTGTAGGAAGAACAGGATAGTAGGTGCAAGTCACGAATGACAGCCTGAGATGGTCCAAGTGGGGGAAGCCAAGAGGGTCCCCAAGTCCAAAGAACAAGTGTGGAATCAGCTCTCAAGAGAGGAAAAAACAGAGCAATTGCTGGTGAGAACCTAGGATAAGAAGCTGAGAAGAGCAGAGCACAGTGAAACAAGAGGGTCCAAAACCATTGCTCCCAAAGCTCCACCATGAATTTGCCATGGGAAGCTCGACTCTGATTAGAAGTGCAGAGTAGGGGTGGACTACTCAATATTCATCAGCCTCGGGACCTTCTTGTGAAAAGATTTCCCTAATGTTTGTAGCTCGCACAGCAAGTTCTTTCCAGAAAAGATGTCCCAGATGCCAAAACTGGTGCATCAGAAGGGCTTTCATCATTTCAATGGCTGCTTCCCACTGGGAAAAAGCATGACTTGGTTATGACCTTTTCCATCACAGAGTCCCAATTCTCTAGGACTTTGGCTGTCTCAGAGGAGTACAGCTTATCAATTTTTGCCAATGCAGTAATTCTAACAGTCATTTTCAAAGCAGGCCTTGAAGGCCACAGGTGGGATACAAGAATTCTCCTGCTCGATGCAAACTGCCCAGCAAACATGTAATTCCTTTCTTCTGCTCTTCTGAGTGAAAGGTACACAATCCTCCAACTGCCATTTGTATGGAATTCTAATGGCTTCTTACTAGTAACCTATTAAGGATGACTGAATTTAAAATTTGTGAACCAAAATTAGTGTGTGACCTGAATACTTTAATTCAGGGCCCTACAGCAAATTCTGCCATCCTTGCGACATGTGGCACTAACAGAGTTCCTGCTGTGCACCCACACCTGAAGATGGCTGGAATGCCCGTACACAGGAGCTTTGTTATCTCTTCCATCCGTTGCTGCTGCGGTGGTACCCACATAGTTGATTGCAGATGATCTGAACTTCCCTACAATGTTTAGGATTCTATATTTACCACATCAGTATTAGGGTCCTGTAATTCTAATAACTGGATTGAAATATATGCCTACACTGTGGTTCAAATAGGAATCATCAATATCCCTGATACAAAAGCAAATGTTTACATAATCCCCCCTCCAAAAAAGCCCTGCTCATACAGTGACACTTTATTATCAATAAGTCTCATTTTTTTCCGTTGCAAAGTGTGAAAGAGTAGAATAGATGGACAATGTGGTCTTTTTCCCCAGTTAAGTGGGTTGAAGCAAAAAGAAAGTTTGAAGGTTATTGCTCTTCTCAGGGAAAGTTTTCTAAATGTAGTTTTATTTTTTTGAATAGGTTACAAGTTCCTACGAATCAAAAGTTGAAATAATATCAAAAGGACTGATGGAGCAGTTTTGGTCCCACTGCTGCCCTAGTCTATTTGCATCGTCCATTGCGTCCCCTGGGGGTCACCACTTGATTAGTTTCCTACATGTCCTTTCAGTGTTTCTTTATGCAAGTAGATATATTTTTACTGTCCCCTAAAAGGGAGGTTTTAAATATTCCACTAATGCATAAAGCTCCATTGACCCCACAGTAGAAGGTAAAGTTAAATAAGGTAGGTAAATTCAGCAGTGACCCCAGAAGACTGAAATCGCATCTGAAGTCTGTCTTTCCATGACCATCTGCAGCACTGGCATTTTGTTCTACATCTGACTCTTGGGAAAATGGTGGAATAGAGTTTTCTTCCATCTTCTTGGCTCTGCTTTTATACTCCTCTGCACCATCATGTGTTAACAACCCCACAAAGTTCTCTGGCAAAGGTCTGCTTTTTGTTCTACACCCTGCCCCCACCTCCATCAAACACTCTTGTCTAGGGCCCCATCACCTCAGTGCCTGTGGGGATGGGTAAGTGGATTCTAATGTACACAGTACTCAAGGAAGTGACTGGCTCATTCAAGCCAAGGTTTCTTCTAACTGGAAAGAGTCCTTCAGAATGGGTTTCATGGGAAAACTTGATACCGGAGGACATCTCAAATGTGCAATGTTCAACACACACACAGAGTGCTTACTGTGTGCCAGGTGTTTTGGCAGGTTCCAGGTACAGAATGAACAAGAACCAGTTCCCACCCTCACAGCCCTCAGCCTCTGGAGGAGAGTTATGACACTCTGTAATAAGAGCCATGAGGAAACACAGAAGAAGGGCCACTAACCAGGGTGGACAGCTCAGAGATGGCTTCCGGGGGTGGGGACTTCATCAAAGCTGTGACCAGAGAGTTAAGTAGGCCTCAGCCAGGCAGTGAGTGGAGGTTTGAGGTGGCATTACATGCAAAGACCTTGGGTTGAGCAAGCCATGTTTCATTCTTCCTCTCCTACAACTTCTTCTCTAAAGGAAGACCTTCTGGAGATAGTTCTGGTAACCAAAGGAGTGACTTAATGCAGGGCTAGTAGCAGTAGGAGTTGGAACTTCCCAGGCAAGGGTGGAGGTGTGGAATCCTTCACATCACCACACATGGACACAAGCCTGGTCCAGCTTTCTGCAAGGTCAGATGAGGGGTAAGACTGAGGAGAGTCAGGAAATTAAATGCCTTCTCTCCCCAGGACCCCCAAGTTTATTCTAGACATCACTTTGTTCACTGCTTTGGAAATCAGAAAAGGCCTTGAAATGTCAGTGAGTCAGAAGCTGAATCAATCAGATTCCCAACAGGAAACAGAGGGCACACACAAAATAGGATGACCCGGGTTAATAGGGCACACTCAAAAGTTTGGTGGGTGGGACACAATGTGCAGTAGCCCGGACCTTACCACCCTTAGGCCCAAAGGAAGGAAATCAGGGAAGTTACCAGAGCGCCGCAGGAAAGAGTGTCTCTGTAGGCCCCTGGGTCTTGAGAGGAGACATGAGCCCCAGCAAGGTGACCTTGCAGGGAGGGAACTAGAGAGACAAGGTCCTAACCTTGCACTCCTTCCTCTGCCAAGTAGTCGAGCCCAGCTCAAGAGGGCAAGGGTCTGATCATGAGACTCTGGACACAGAGCAGCATGGGGCATGGATCTGGAGGGGCACAGGAGGAAAGAAGACAGAAGGAAACCCACCAATCCTCACTGTGATTCAGGGTGGCGGGAGACCAGAGAAGTTTTCTTTTCTTTATGCTTTTCTCTATTTTTCTAATATTCACAAATGAGTGCATGTGACTCATGGAATTGGAGAACATATTATTTTTAAATTAAAAAGGAAAAAACAACAACAATAACAAGAAGAAGGAACGTGTGTCCCAAGGAGGCACCCCAGGGCAGTGCAAAAGCCTCCATTAACAGAACAGAAAAGGGTGGCCTCAAAAAATTCTGTTCCACTCTGAATAACCAGCCAACCTTCTCCCACAGGACCCTGGGACAAAGAATGCAAATGCAGCTGGCATTCTCACCTAAGTTCTTGGGAAGAAGAGTCACTGAGCCCTGAAGTAGGTGGTGCCCAACCCCTCTTGTTTCTCTGAAGTGAATCTTATGGGGAAGGAGGGAGTCAGAGGCGAAGACATTCAGCATTCCAGGGATGTGGGTTTGAGTCCACGCTCAGCCACTTCGTCAAGTAGAACCTCAGCAAGTCACTTACAGACTCTGAGTCTTGGTATCCACGTGACCATGAGTGCTGATGGTGATCCCTTCCTCCTGGAGTCATCGTGAGGGCCCCTGGCCTTATAAACTGTTAGACACTCTACAAATATTCCTTGTAAGTGTCAGGGAGCTATGCACAGAAGATCATAATCACCATAAAAATCAGGGAAGAATACCTTCACAGGCCCCTCTGTCGTGGCCTACAGCATCTGGCCAGCCTGCAGCACAGCTCGTCCTTGAACAGAAAGAACACCATCTTGGGTTCATTGAGCAAAACACACATGGAGGGCCAGAGGCAGGTGTGATAGATTTCGCTATTTCCCATCAGACAACCTGACCTCTCCCTCTCTAGTCTCCTCCCATTTCTCTGCCTTTCCTATGCCTCCATTCCCTGAGGTCCCTCTGCCCAGGACCTGGCCAGGGTTCTCTTGTGGGGTCTCTCCCTACTTAGGAAGTGGAGATAAACCCTCAGGTTTAGGACGTCAGAGACTTCAGAGGGTAGCACTGTATCAGCCACATTTCTCTTGCTCCCTTGACTGTCTTTGGCAGTGTAATTTCAGTGTGTGATTGTGATAAGAGTCTCCTATCCCATGACAAAGGGACAAGATAGATGAAGCTCATGGAAACCCCATCTCACCACACAAGAAAAGCCATGACAGAAGAGGGCATGAGAAGAAGGCAAAATAAGGAAATGGGAAAGTCATTATAAAGACTGCATGATGCCTGAAAATGTGATCACGTTCTTTGTGAATCGTTTTCAATCCTTTTGACATTTGGCACTATGGGGTCTGACGTACTTGCAGCAGAGCCTGAAGGTTTTAGAGCCAAAGGGAAATGCACTTGCCAAGGAAAACTCTTATTGGATGCTGTCCCCTTGCCATACCGTCACCACCTCTTACACCTCTCACCATGACCCGCAGGATACCTCTGAGCCAGACACCTGGCCATCCTTTTGGCTTGAAAGCATCGAGCCTGTCTTCCTCCCCAACTTAAACTATATGACCTGGCTTGCAACTAATGGTATTGGCCCTCTGTGCTAGGAAAGGTGCAGGGACTCTAGAAACAGAAAAGGTATCAAAGGAGACTGCCTGCCCTTCCTGTGGGATAGGATAGTAGCTAAGAGTGCAAATTCTGGAATCAGATTGAGAAGGTTCAAATCACATTTCCTCTGCTTCTTGTTACCTACTTAATGATCTAATTACATTCCAGAGCCTTAGCTTTTCCATGAATAAAAGAGTTCATGGACAACACTATCAAATTCATTTTAGCATGGCTTCTGGCAAGAAATAAAAGCTTGATAATTGCTAGCTATTGTTTTCATTATTACTCCTCTACTAAGTGGGCAGCTGTAGATGAAAAAGAAGAAACTACTGCTGAAACCTACTGTGTATGCGCTGGAGAAACTCAGAATATAAAAATTGAAAACCTCCTTGACCTCTGGGCTTTACAGAGGCAGAGAGCCCAAGACTGGGTAGAGATAGGCAAGAGAAGAGATGGAATTTCTCTAATGCTAAGTCAGGTGGAGTGTGCTAGGAGTGAACCTTGTAGAAGATCAAATACCATAGGCTTCATTAACCTTGAATTGTTATTAACCTTCATTAATCTGTGTCAGTCAGCCTCCGCCTTAATAATGCTGCTTAACCAACTACCCCAAAAGTCAATGGCTATCAAGAATAAGCATTTATTCCCGTGCTCATGGGCCAGCAAGTTGATTGCAACTTGGCTGATCTAGGCTGGGCCCAGCTGGTAACTCCGTTTCATAGTGTAGGTTGGCTGGGATTGACTCTACACTGTAGGACAGGTTCAGGTCTGTTCCACTGTGTTTGTTCTGGGGCCCAGGCAGAAAGGTCAGTGATTATCCAAGCCATGCATTTCTCATGGTTGATGCAGAAGGCACAAAAGCCCAAACCAAACCACATGAGCACATTAAAGTTGTCTGCTCACTTCACATTCACTCACATTCCATTGGTTAAAATAGATCATATGGCCAAGCCCCACATCAGGGGGTGGGGCAGTGTACTCTGCCCACAATGGGAGGGCCACAGAGTTAATTGTACAACTCTATTATCAAGGAAGTAGAAAATTAAGGTTAATAATCCAATTTAGCACAAACCTCTAATACTCAGAAAGCAGCCAAGCATCAGGATCATTGGCTTAAAATGACAATAAGGAGAGCACTCTTGATTATTACTTGGTGAGCTGTGGCTAGGTTAAAGGAGGCTAAAACTTAAACACTATAATTTGACACTTGAATTGGAAATCATATATAAAATTATAATTTAAAAAAATATTTATTTTTTGCTTATCCACTGAAAAGGCCTGTTGGTGATGAGCACCCCTAGTGCCCAGATTGTGGTTTCTAAATACCATTTCCCAATATAGGAGGCAGAGGTCCTTGAAGAATTAACTAATTCCAGGGGTGGGTAAGAAATGTACAAGATGAGCCTGAGACATCTTATGCCACAAAGGAAACTGAAAGATGAAAGAGTTCACATCAAAGGGACCCAGAGGTCAATTTGAAGGGTTTCCACTCCAGAAGATGGGAAAATTTTAGCAACAACAACAACAAAATAACAGAATAGTGTATTAAAACACATCAATTGTATAAAAATCCATGAGTTCAAAATGGTACATTAAAAAAAAAGAAAAAAGAAAGGAAAGGAAAAGACTATGGTTCCCCACTAGAGGATACTAGGGCTTCAACCCATTACTTCAAAAATAAAGAGAAAGAGAAACATTCATTCTACCTTTCCTGTCTGTATAACTGTATTTCTGGATAACCAAATCATTGCTGGGGAAATTTATTTATAGAAAAATTTTCACTATTAAATGCAGAACGAATAATAGCCTTCCATTTGTGATGCTTAATGAAATAATGGATTTAGGAAACAGTCATTACTGGATTCTGAAAACCTTAAGGGCAATGGTGATGAGGAAATTCATGATAGAGCACCAAGGCTGCCACTACCTAAAGCTACTGACTTATCCCTATGAGTGAGATGACCAGATCTTATGTGCTTCCTGAGGTGATGTGACGTAAAATACACAGCACCAACTATGACACATTCTGGCCTTAGAAAATTTGATCCTGAGTGTAATCAAGCCTCTCGATCTCTTACCAGTATACAGGAAATACAGGGAACTGAGCAACAAATTAAGCAACTCTACAGACAAGCCATCAGCCCAATCTAGAACATGGGGCACTCTACAAGATGAACGACCTAGTTTCTTCAACAAATCAATGGCAAAGAAAAGAAAAAAATAAAATATATAGGAACTGTTTTGTTTTTTAATAAAAATTGTATGTATTTAAGGTGTGCAACATGATATTTTGATGTACATATATGTGGAATATACTATAAAGCATATGTACTTCACAGGACCTGGTTTTCCAAAGCCTTGCAGTTTCAAATATTGACCTTGCGGAGGACTGGAAATTGCCCTCAGGGTATAAGTCTCTGTTGCAAGATAAGAATCGCGGCACAGCAAGTTGCTGGCTCAAAGACAGACTAGTTGCTGATTGTTATGTAAAGATACTGAGAATTGCTATAGGAAGGAATGTTTGCTAAGATCAAACTGTTGTTGACAGGACCACTTACTTGCCTTACTGGAATGTCATCTGGCTTGTTTCACTGAAAGTTACCAGCCTATACTGTTAAACTATAACCCCACCTATGTTCTCTTCCTGTAATTTCCTGGTCTGGAAAATAAATGCAGGAAGAGAACCCCAACTCGGCATTAATTTCCCAAGGAAGGACTGCCTCTCTCTTGAGGGTTCCAGGAGATTAACCACTTCGAGGCCTCTCACTGCTCAGAAGAGATGGGCTTTGAGTAATCCTTTGCGTCTCCGTCACCCAGGGGAAGCAGAGCGACAAATCCGTGCGGGGTGAAGCAACACAAAGCAACACATATACATTCTAAAATAATTACAGTCAAGATAATTAACGTACCTCACCCCACAGAGTTACCTTTGTGTATGTGTGGTGGGAACACTTAAGATCTACTCTCTATCGAATTTCAAGTATGCAATACAGGATTATTAACTATAGTCATCACACTGTACATTAGACCTCTAGAGCTTCCTCATCCTATTTAGCATGAGACCAACATCTCCCCATTTACCTCCACACACTCCCTGTCCCTGGTGTTAAAAGGTAAACTTACATACATTAACATTTTAAAGAATTTATTTCAGCAGACAGCAATCCATGAATCAGGCAACTCCAGATCACAGGTGGTTCAGGGGCTCCCCTAAAGGGGCATGAAGAGAAGACTTATGTAAAGTGTATGCAGAAGAAAGGCAAAGAAAATATTTGATTGGTTAAAGTGGAATAGTAACCTTATTTGGTTCATTCCAGTGGAAAGTTCCTAATTAGAGGTTGGTTGGCCGTCTCTGATTGTTCAAGCTAAAGTTTTACTTTACCGTTTACACCAAGTTAGATTTCAGTTTGCTTAAGTAGGAACCCAAAGCACCAGAAGCGCCTCAGCCTAATGGTCTTCCAATTATCTGTTTTAACACTGTTAACCCCCATTCAACTCTGGTGAATTTGACTATGAACTTGACTTTTTTAGATTTCACATACAAGGGTACTTCAAAAAGCTTGTGGAAAAATAGAATTGAAAGATAATCCAAATCTTTCCATGAACTTTTTGCCGAAGTTTTTTACTTTGATGTAATCAAAAGTGGGAACTGTTAAAGAATAAAAGAGCTTTTAAGAGATATGACAATTGAATAAAATGCCTGAGCCTTGTTTGAATCCTGACTTGGAAAAATAAAATACCCTAAAGAGACATCTTTAAGAGACATCTTAACCTAATATTGAGGAATAATTGTCAATTTTGTTAGGGTGGATAATGGCATAGGGGTTACATCTCTAAAAAGTCCTTACCAATTACAGATGCACATATGGGTGAAATGACAGGACATCTGGGATTCTCAGGGCAGAGAGTAATGGAGGACAGAGTTATCATTGTCAGAGCTGGGTGACAAATACCTGAATTTTCACTATACTCTTCTGTCTCTATTGTGTACTTTCGAAAGTTTTCATGATAAAACATTTAAAAATAGCACACAAATATCTGACTACAAATTGTGTGAGGTGCTGGATCAGACACCTCTGGTGTGACCTCAGCATCTGTCAGACTTACCTATGCTTGTATCCGTAACTAGGGTGGATAGTTCCATGCAGGATTTGACCAGCCTTAATTCCAGATTGAGCCACGTGTCTCTGACTTATGCCATGGGATGCCAGCTAGAGACTGTTCAGGGCGCCCCCCAACCCCATACGTACACACTACAACACACTTCTGCACAGCAAAGGAAATAATCAACAAAATGAAAAGGCAACCTACGGATTCAGAGAAGATATTTGCAAACCATATACCTGATAAGGAGTTAATATCCAAAATATATAAAGAACTTATAAATCTCAATAGCAAAAAACCTACCTGGTCAAAAAATGGGCAAAAGATCCGAACAGACATTTTCTCCAAAAGGACATGCAAATGGTCAGCAGGCTTATGAAAAGTTGTATCACGATGAGAAGCTCACAAGTGTAGGGAAATCAATGCCCCATGGGACAGTAAGCACAGGCGTCTTGCTTTAAAGGTACATAAATTGAGATTGTGCAAAGTGAAGGGACTCCTTCATGACATCTGGTTGGTGACAGAACTGGACTAGGGACTGTGTCCTGATGCCTTCCACAGCACTCAGCAGAGGGCTTTGCCCACAGTAGACCCTCAATAAAGATGTTTTGCATGATTAAATAAAGGCCTGAGAAAAAGAACAGAGATCATAAAAACACAACACAATTAACACTGTAGAATTCTAAAAATAGGTCTAATTTGTTTCGCATGACTGATTTTAAGATCCCAACATATCAGGAGAAAATGAGTAACTTTAAAGGAAGATAGTCCTTTGTTCCAAAGTGATAAACTTTCACATAGGTGTTAAGACACCAGTCTTACTGCTCAGCTTTCAACATAATGAACACAACAGTCGAAGCACATAGATGTACATGCAAACAGGTGTACGTGCTTCATATTGCTGCAGATAAAAATAGCTCATGAGCTTGGAAGAAAAATCTGCTTTAATCCCAGGAATCTGGAAAAACGCTTGTAGCCAAGAGCAGAATCTCATTTTTGAAGATAATTGGCATTTCCCCCCAACCACAAATATTTTAAATATTTAAATAAGCTTGATAGCATGTAGAGGCAACTCCTCAGGCCCAAGTCCTTGTGACCACGGGAATCTGGTCTTTCTCTCCTCTTTATTTTCACTCTTTCCTAAAGCTTTCAGGGAGCTACGGTAGATCTTTAGGATTGTCAAGATTTTAAAAAATAAGCTAGTTGGTTATCAGGTACAAGACATCCATACCACCTTTTTGGTGTAAAGAGCAAGGTAGGAAATATTTTTAATTAGAAAACTGGCAAGAAGGCGGCTAGTTGAGTGATAAAGTTTCCAACTGTGTAGGTAACCTGTTTAGCCAGGACCAGATGGTTCGGAGGGCTGGTAACAAAATAAAAAGTATTCTCTATCTAGGTCAGCACTGAATCCAGCCCAGATCACAAATAACGGAGAGTTGTTTGGGTAGATGTGTTTTCAGAGGCTGATGGACATGAGTGGGTGTTCTGAAACACAGGCATATCTGAATTTGTTCTAATTTGGCTCCTTTTTGGGCAGTCTTTGGTCCTGAGTTCTCTCTACAGGACAGATCTGTAATTGTGGTTCTGTCCCAAAAGATTACAGCACATCATTGACTCTCCGGAACTTTAAAGAAAAACATAGTGTCATGTATAAACTAAAATGTAGGGAATCTCCCCCTATATGGTGGGTGAAAGTGCAAATTATTACAATTTTTTATAGGTCAATTTGACCTTATACCACATATCAAAATCTCCTAAAAGTTTGCAAAGCATTTGCCCAGTATTATACTTCTAGTTTATTCTAAGGAAATAATCAAGAATGTGCCCTAAGATCTTATTTATAATAATATTTTTTAAAAAAACAGATCAATGAACTATTGCTCTTATTGTCCAACAATAGGGGATTTTCAAAAATATGATGATGGTACAATGGAATATCTTTAGCTATTAAGAACATTATTTCTGATATATATTTACTGACATAGAAAGATGTCTATTATATATTGCTAACTGGAAAAAAGCTGGTTATAAAATAGTCTGGTTCCATGTTTGCTTTAAAAAATCTTTGCATACACACATGCATGTACATACATACATGTATATGTGCTTAGAAAAATATGTGAAAAGTTAGCCACAGTTAACTCTGGGAATAGAATAACAGGCAATTTTTTTCCTTCTTTTTTGTTATCGCTATTTCCTAAACTTTTTATAATAAACAAGCATTTACTTTTATGAGGGTACTTCAGAAAGTTTGTGGAAAGATTTGTATTATCTTTCAGTTCTATTTTTTGGTGAACTTTTTGGAGTATGCTGTATGTTTTTGTTGAAAAGGTGGTAGAGGTGTAGTCCCCAGGAGAAGGAAGTCTGTGAAAGGGAGAGAGTGACAAGGATTCTGTCCTTAATTGTGGGAGGTGTGCCTCTGAGGAAGCCAGCCCCAAGCTCCCATGGAATGACCTTGCTGTGGAATTCAGAAGAAGCCTCTGTGGTCCTGGCACAGCAGTGCAGAGACATCTGTGTTCTTTCAGAACTGCCAGGCTGCACCCAGCCAGCTCCCCAAGGAGAAACCCTCCTCCCAAGCAGTGGGAATGGAGTTCCCAGGAAGGACAAAATCATGCCACCAGTCTCTTTCTTAGAAGTTATACTTCTCGGCTTATTCCACATCCTCAATGATTCAAACATTAAATTTCCTAGTCCTTCGAGAGGGTTCTTTGAAAATACAAAAGGAGATCATATAACCATCAAGAGAGTCAGAGCCAGTAAAATGGGCCACCTTCTTAGCTTTCTTGATCTCAGGTATTCCCTCCAAACAACAGATATCTCAGCACTGGGTGGAGGGGACAGGACCCAGCTCTGTGGATGATTCTGCTTTTTCTCTTTGTCCCTCTGAGGCCTGCAGTAAACGTCACACACACACCCATTTTAGCGCAAGCATGTCCTCCACAAGAAAGGGTGGAGCTGTCAAACCTAGGATGAGTAAGTCCACCCCAGAATGCTAACATCAGCTCAAAAAGCAAGTAAACCAGCAGCCCAGCCTAGGTTTTCAAGACTCTTGGGTAAAAGGAGCGCTGGGATGATGTGCACATTCTCCCTATGATGGCCTCCTGGGCTCCTCCATAGCAGAGTTTGGACTCAAGAAGACATATTTGTTTAGAGGTGACCATGCCTAGAGCTGAGAGACCTACAATAGATCAACATAGCCATCCCCAAGCCAGACTCTACTTACCACCTCGTGGTGCCACAGAGGAAAGTGCATTGGGACCACACAGGGCTATTCTGAAGAATTTGGAGCCTGACAGCACAGTGCATGGAGTTGCTTTGTATAAGTGACATCAACTTGTGGACTCTTAGTACCTTTGTTTGCAAAGTGGAAATGATAACACAAACCCAGGAAAGTAGTAAGGATTAAATGCATCTAGAAGAGACTCATCCAAAAGGTTTGCACTACCTGGGCTAAAAAAGAACTCACAGAGTCCTATCATCTGACCTAACTTCCCAGTGGCAAAGATGGCTAATCATTTACCCCAATATTGCTTCTCCCCTTCTTGACTGGGCAAACAGCCCCCTGGAATAAAGACCACGTTTCCAGCTTCTCTTGTAGTTAGGTGTGGCCATGAACCTGTGTTCTGGCCACTGGAGTGTCAGGTGCAACTTCTGTTACTGGAAGGAGGGGCCTCTTCACCTCCTCCTCTTTCTCCTGGGCCAGAATATAGACTCAATTCTGAAGCTAAAATAGTCTGACAGTCACATCGGACCCTGAGCTGACAACTTCACAGAGTCACACCCAGCCCCAGAATTCCCACCTCGGGATTCCTTCCATGAGGGAGAGATAAACTTCCATGTTACTCATGCCACTGTTGTTCTGCCTTTTCACTGACTCAGATGTCACTCGGGCCATGGTGAAAGTTGTTTCTGGTCCCCCTTCTGTGAGAACAATGATAAGCAGCTTGCCACCTAACAGTAGCCTTTCCCATTTGTGAAACCTCCAAATCAATGCCTCCCCCAACTTGCAGCATCTCACATCCCACGTCTCCCCTGCTCCCCAACCTGTTTTCGTTTTGTCCACAGCAAGTCGCTGCCCAGGCCGAACCGCTTCCCTGCTGGAACAGGGCTGTTCTGTTGGGCACCCACCAGAGTCACCATATCTACGTGAATATCAAAGAATGATCGTTTTAATTTTATTTTTTATTGAATCATAGTTGATCGTACATATCTGTGGGGTACTGCGTTGAATATCAATACCTGTGTGCAATATGTGATGCTCAAATCAGGATAATTAGTATATTCAACATTATACAATGTAATCATTTTTCATGGCCCTTTACCAATTCCTCCCTTACTACCCCCCTCCACCCCTTCTGCCTTTCCCACCTCTGGTAACCTCAGTTCTGTTCTCTCCTTTTGAAAGTTCAGTGTATTATTGTGATTGTTCTAACTTTCTTTTCTTTTTTTAGCTTCCACTTATGAGTGAGGAAAGGACATGCAGTATTTCTCTTTCTGTGCCCAGCTTATTTCACTTATTTTCACAATTTTCTCTAAGCTCATCCATGTTGCTGCAAATGGAAGTATTTCATTCTTTTTTATGGCAGAGTAGTATTCTATTGTGTAAATATACCACATTTTCCTTATTCAGTCATCAATTGATAGACATTTAGGTAGGTTCCAACCCTTGGCTATTGTAAATAGAGCTGTGAGTGGGAGGTATCTCTTTGACAAGATGATTTCTATTCCTTTGGGTATATACCCAGCAGTGGGATTGATGGATCATATGGCAGTTCTATCTGTAGTTGTTTGAAGAACCTCCATACTGTTTGCCAAAATGGCTGCACTAATTTACACTCCCATCAATTGTGTACAAGGGTTCCCCTGTCTCTGCATCCTTGCCAGCATTTGTTATTCTCGGTCTTTTTGCTACTGGCCAGTCTAACTGGGGTGAGATGATATCTCAATATGGTTTTGATTTGCACTTTCCAGATCCTGAGTGATGTTGAGCATTTTTTCATGTGTCTGTTAGCCATTCCTATATCTTCCTCTGAGAAATGCCTATTCAGCTCCTTTGCCCATTTTTTAATCTGGTTACTTGCTTTTTTACTGTTAAGTTGTCTGAGTTCCTTGGATATTCTGGATAGTAATCCTTTGTCAGATGCATAGTTTGCAAATATTTTCTCCCACTCTCTAGGTTGTCTTTTTGCTCAGTTAATTGTTTCTTTTGCTGTGCAGAAGCTCTATAGTTTGATATAATCCCATTTGTTTATTTTTTCTTTTGTTGTCTGTGCTCTCGGGGTCCTATTCATAAAGTCTTTGCCCCGTCCTACATTCTGAAGTGTTTTCCACATGTTTTCTTTTAGGAGTTTTATAGTTTCAGGTCTTATATTTAATTCTTTAATCTATCTTGAGTTGATTTTGGCATATGGTAGAGGTGCAGGTCTAGTTTTACTCAACATGGGGATGTCCAGTTTTCCCAGCACCATTTATTGAAGAGGCAGTCTTTTCTCCAACGTATGTTCTTATTGCACTTGTCAAATATCAGTTGGCCGTAAGTATGTGGGTTGATTTCTGGGTTCAGTATACTGTTCCATTGGTCCAGGTGTCTGTTTTTATGCCAGTACCATGCTGTTTTGCTTACTATAGCTTTGTAGTATAATTTGAAGTCAGGTGGTATTATGCCTCCAGCTTTATTTTTTTGCTCAGGTTTACATTGGTTATTTGGGGTCTTTTGTTGTTCCATATGAATGTTAGTGTTGTTTTTCTATTTCTGTGAAGAAAGTCATTGATATTTTGATGGGGATTACTTGGTTATTTGGGGTCTTTTGTTGTTCCATATGAATGTTAGTGTTGTTTTTCTATTTCTGTGAAGAAAGTCATTGATATTTTGATGGGGATTACATTGAATCTGTAGGAAAGAACAACCATTTTTATAAGAGAGGAAGTAAATTCATACTTCAGGGAGTGGGGATAGTATTTAAAATGTTTAAACAGTAACATTTCAGAGACATTTTTAAAGATCCAGAAAGACTTTCTTGTAAACTTTAGGAATGATGTTTTTTCTTTAAATGAATTTATTTCAGTCACCCATTTCCTGTTTCTCTCTGTTTATTTTATGATGAGTGACCATGATATGATGAAAGGAGCTTGTTTTGTACTAATTTTATTTTCTAAAGATTTTTATCTCTGACACTGTTTTGTACAGAAAAAAAAGTTATTTTATTGGCTATATTTCTTGGAGGTGGACTATTTTCTTGCTAGAAAGAATCTTGTGATTTGTTCTGGTGGCTGCTGATGGTACTTGGCTCGGTGTCTGTGTGTACACGTTAAAAAATACAGATAACATAAAATTTACCATTTTAACCATTTTTAGGTGTACAGTTCAGTACATTCACATTGTTGTACCACTGTCACCACCATCTCCAGAGCTGTTTCATCTTCCCCACCTGAAACTCCATACCCGTTAAACAATAATTCCCCACTCCCGCCTCCCCCCAGCCCCTGGCAACCACTATTCTACTTTCTGTCTCTGTAAATTTGCTTATTCTAGGTACGTCATATAAAAGGAATTACATGGTATTTGTCCTTTTATGATCGGCTTATTTCAATTAGTATAATGTCCTCAAGATTCATCCATGTTGTATCATATATCAGAATTCTCCTACTTTTTAAGGCTGAGTAATATTCCATTGTGTGTATATACTACATTTTATTTATCTAGTCATCCATCAGTGGTCACTTGCATTGCTTCCATGTTTTGGCTCTTGTGAATAATGCTGCTATAAACATAGGTGTATAAATATATCTTTGAGGCCTTGCTCTCAATTTTTGGGGGTGTATACCTAGAAGTGAAATTGGTCATTTTATGTTTAATTTATTTGAGTACACCCCATACTGTCATGGATTACTTTGGAGTTAGAGTGTGAAGGTATAGCTTTTCCCATAGTGAGTAAAACAATGGCTCCGAAACCAGATTATGCATCAGAATTACCCGGGAACTTTTAAATACAAATTCCTGAGTGCCCCACTCCCCAAGACTATTAAACGAGATTATCTGGGAGAGGAGCTGGGAATCTGGAGTTTAACAAGTTTCCCATGCCATCTATGCCCTTTGGGGCCATATGGTAGAGGAGGAGGGTTTTAGCGGCCTGTGTAATGTCCGCTGCACACACTGAAGTGGAGACAAGCTTTGTTTAGACACTGGGTCATATTCTGCATAGGTCTCTATGTGTGGTAGAAGCTTCTGGTAAGAAAGTAGACAAGGAAAGCCCTCTCCATAGCTTCATGGAAAACCAGAATAATATCTCTGTCATCCTTGAAGATTCACAGCTGCATAAAGGCCTGGTAGTCCCTGTTAATCTCTCAGCAGTGGGCAAAGATGCTTCCTCAGGGAGGTTTTTACACACATACTTCCTGATTGACCCTGTTAGCCCCTCCCCAACATCGAAGGCTCTTGTTTAACAGTGCTTTGGGTCAACATTCTCACAGGCAGTTGAGCTTCCTTCTGCCCAGCCTATTGGAGCCTTTACCTCTAACAGGGTTTCCCACTTCAACGGATTGTGGCCAGGATGACAGGGTCACTGGGGACAAACATGGCAATGCTATGCAGGAAGGAACATCTGTGTCTGCCTCCCCCCACGGCATGAGCTTGCGTGAACACCCATAATGCTCTGTGAATCTACCAGGACAGACCCTATTCACAAAGAGAGTGCACACACAGCTTTCCTCCTTTGAGCACCAGAGTATTTTTTCAATAAAGATTATTTTTTACGTTTTGTTTTGTACTTTGGTATAAAGTCATTCATACCAAACTTAGAAAGTTTGGAAACAATAGGAGAATGGAAGGAAAGAGGAAAAATCACTCCTAATCCACTCCCCAGAGTCTGCCATTTTAGTGAATTTACTTCTTTTCTTTTTTTCAGCATAGTTTTCTGTTTGCTCACTTATTATCACATCATAAGTATCTCCCCATGTTATTATAGACTCATAAACACATTTTAGTGGGTGCATGGATCTACCATGGTTTAACTGTTTTCCTACTGTTCAACATTTTTTCTCATTTCCAGTTTTTCTCTATTGAAAACAGTGTACCATAATGAACATCTTCAGGCCAAAAGCCTCTTACAAATTGTTTTCTTAGAGCAGAGTCTAAGAAGTGAAATTATTAAGTCAAGTTTATGAACACACTAAGGTCTTTGATATGCAGCCCGTCTAACTTATGAAAAGATTGCTCCCTCGATGGTCGAGGAATTACTGCACCAGCTCTGTACCATTTACCTCTGGGCTTCACTCTGTGAGAGAAAAATAACCCTATGTTCCATTTAAGCCACTGTTAGTCTGGTCTCTGTTACAGCTGAACCTAATCCTAATTCATACATAATCCAACTCCCTCATTTGAAAGATAAAAGTGGAGGCTCGAATGGATTGTATCAGGCTTGGTTCACAGTGCCTTTTTTGTCAGCTGTCTGGGAGTTTGCTGAATAAGATAAAAAATGTATGAATCATTTAAGAGAAAGGTGTATTTTTGGATACCTTATGAGATTCATCACACAGAAGAAGATAAAGGATTTGAATTTGGAGGAAAGCAAAAATTTCAGGATATATGAGGTGAGATTTGGGGCACTGTCAGGAAAGGGAAAATAAAACAGCAGCCCTCATTTTTCAGGGTTACATCTTCTGAATCTGGGAGCACTTAAAACTCTAACGACACCCTTGTTGATGTAATGATCCATTTTTAGCAATTGGCATGTCTTAATGCAGAGACTGTTTATAGAGCAGCATAATTAGTAGATACTTCATGGAAGTGATTGTTGCTAGTTCAATTATTCTTTAATAGATTGGATAGATCAAGAGACTACTCTAGAAGGAAAATCGACCTTTCTTTTCTCCCCATCAGGGTAAGTGAAAACTTATAATTTATTAAAATTATCTCCTTGGTTTCATTTTACTCGCAAAGGAAATATGTGCACCTTCATAAAATATACAGATTTCTTTCCTCTAGGGTCTACCAGGTGAGAAAAAAAATAATCAGCATCCCTTTGAGTTAGAAGAAAGAGCTGTGTATGCACATCACCTAAGCAACCAGTCACTCAGGACAATTTTGTCAAAACACCCCTTGGTTCTGTGAAAAATCTATCAGCCTGGTTATTTGACATCCTGTGGCCTTCTGCTTGCCCCTCCCAATTGAGTAACTGAATTTCTCATTTTCTACTGCCTGTGTTGGCTTTCTCTAGACCCTCCTGCAGGCAAGGATTTGATTTCATAGAGAACATCATCTACCTTTAAAACTCCCCACTGGGTAACTTGACCCACAATCATCAGAAATTCTCTGCAGAAATGAGGTTCGATTGCCCAGTGAAGTGGGATACCCACTCCCTTGGACAATATCCAGACGATACCCAGTCCCTTGGACAAGAAGAAACCATTTGAAAGAGGATCACTAATTGGCATCTCCTTTTTCTTCTTTCCAGTACCCAGAAAATGGCTTTTCTTGGCTATGGGACTAAATAGAGTGAATACCTGATCCAGATTAGTTTGGAACCTTCTTCTCTAAGCAACTAATTCTTGATGGAAATATGCTCGCACCACATAGGCTCACACCAAAGAGGAGGAAAATCCTCCATTTATCCTGTATCTTTGATTTCATTTCAGCCCCTGGTAGGTCAAGTCAGTGCAGGCAAGCCTCATCTGGTGCTTCATGACAACAGGAAACAGTTTGCCTAACTGACTGCATTATTATCACAGTGCAACAGAACCTTGGCAGCAGCCTTTTGAGCAGATTTCTGTGTTTCTGAAGGTTGTTTGCATTGTAAAAGAGAAACTTAGAGCTGCACCAAGATTTAACCTATGGAACATGTGGGTGACCAGCCAAGTATACACTGGACTTTCCATGCCAAGTTCCTCTTCTCATCTGTGACTGTCCTACTTTCATTCTGCCTCCTTCTGTCATACCCCTTAGTCTAGCCAGCTCTAACTTCACATGAGCTACCACACCCTGATTCTATCAGTTGCTTTAATCCCTGACTTCAACCAGTGGCGTGCTGGAGCCAGCTCTTACTGGCTCAAGATAGCCCATTACGCACATCTCTTCCCAATGGTATGTTTAATAACATCACTTTGGAAGCTTGAAATCAGGCAGGGTAAGGGTAGTTACACGACAGAAATGAGCAAATCCTGTGAACAGGGCTTTTTGTCCTGAGAGAACCAGTTGTTAAACATTTACTACCAGGGCAATGGATTTACTCTTTTTTAAAAGTTAAATCAAATTAGGATCTATTTCATTCTGATAAATTTTTAGCTCTATTCTCAGCCCTAGAATAACAAAAATGAGAGTACCAGTCCTGGGCAAAATTGTTATACGTGCTGTGCATCCCTGCATAGCTTGCCTCAGATCGTCTCCTCCAGCTTGTCCCTCCTCCCCCTCCACCACTCTCATCCATCTCCAAGCCAGCTTCCCCCAGCAAAGCTGCACCTCCTGGATCTTTCCTGACCATTCTCCCCTGTCAAAACCTACCTGACCAATGTTCCACTCACCTATGCCAAGTTGATAAATGCATTCTAACTGGGAGTGGCTCCATATTTTATTTCTATTATATGAAGTTTATTTCTAACATAGGACATTCAATGTCTTAACTCTAAGGAGTAATATTGAGGGAATTTCAATCACATTGGCAAGGCTAGCAAATATTTAGAGATCAGTAGAGCCAATTACCATCTCTTAAATCAACCTTCCATACCTATTTCAATAAATAATTACAAAATGGTGCAGCCACTTTGAAAAACAGTTTGCCATTTCCTCAAAATGTCAAACATAGAGTTACCATATGACCTAGAAATTCCACTGCTAGGTATATACCCAAGAGAATTAAAAACATACATCTACATAAAAACTTGCTTATGAATGTTCATAACAGTATTATTCATAATAGCCAAAAAGTGGAAACAGCCCAAATGTTCATCAACTAATGAACAGATAAATAAATGAAATCTGGTCTATCCAGGCAGTGGAATATTATTTAGCCACTAAAAAATATATATATATATATATATATATTTAGTGAAGTACCGGTACATACTATTACATAGTGGAAACTTAAAAACATTAGGCAGAGTGAAAGAAACCAGATGCAAAAGTTCACTTATTATAAGACTCCATTTATATAAAAAATGTCCAGAATAGGTATAAATCCGTAGAGACAGAAAGTAGGTACGTAGTGCCAGGAGCTGGTGGGAGAAGGAAATGCACAGTGACTGCTCATGGGTATGGGGTTTCTTTAGCGGGTGATGAAAATGTTCTTAAATTGAATAGTGGTGAGAGTTGTACAACTCTGTTAATAGAGTAAAAGCCACTGAATTATACACTTTAAAAGAGTGAATTTTATAGTATGTGAATTATATCAATAAAGCAGTTATTAAATGTGTGTTAGATAGGATCCTTTTATCAAAGTCAATATAAATAACTTTACCATGTCAAAAAATAATAATTTAGGAAAATAAAGAATTGCAGGTGAACCTTGATTGGATTCTGGTTCGAACACGTCAGCTGTAAAAAAACCACATTTATTTCATAAGTGTCTTTTGTCACACCAATTAACTAATCGAGTGCTTCACTCAACACTCCTTAAGTAAAAATACATATTTTAATGCAGAACCCCACACCAACTTTGATTAGATTCTACTGTGAACAAACTAAATATAAAAAGACACTTGGAAAAAACAACAGCTAGCATCATAGTTAATGGGGAATCTCAAAGCTTCCTCACTACGATCAGGAACAAAGAAAGAATGTCTCTCTCACCGCTCCTTTTCAACATTATGCTGGAAGTCATAGCTAATGCAGTAAGACAAGAAAAGGAAATAAGAGATATGCAGATTGGGAAGAAAGAAATAAAACTCTCTGTTTGCAGATGATATGATTGTCTATGTAGAAAATCAAAAAGAATCCACAACAATGAAAAACTCCTAGAACTAATAAATCCTGGGAGGAGATTACCCTGAAAGTTCTCACACCAACCTTCCAATGTGCCATCACATCAGAGAAATTCAGGGTCACTAGTTTCTAGTGGAGGGAGTTTGGCTCCCTGTGTGATGTGAAAGGCACCCCACAGTCCCCATGTGCCCTCTCAGGGGATAAGGAAACTGAATTGAGAGACATTGAATCTGCCAGAAGCACTCAGTGAGAGGTAAGATAGCACCAGAGAGAAGATTGGGGCAGAAACTCAGAAGGGTCAGTGTGCCAGCAGAAGCAATGGTGGGCCAAGTCAGCCTGAGAGAGGCCAGTCTGTGAATTATTCCAGCACTAGGAGACAGCAGACACACCAGGAGGGCACCCAGACAAGTGGTCACTGTCCATGCAGCAATCTCAGCCAGCTGCTCCATGCAGAGACTGAGGAATGGATAAATAAACAAAATGCAGCCTATCCAGATAATGGAACTTTATTTAGCCATAAAAAGGAGTGAGTACTGGTACATGCTACAACACAGATGAACCTTAAAAATATTATATAAAATGAAAGAAACCAGGCACAAAGAGCCACTTAATATAAGATTCCATTTATATAAAATGTCTGGAATAGATAAAGAACCAACAGACCTCACAATTACTCTAACACCATAGGGTCATATGAAACACAGGCCTCTACCTTATACTTAGATATCACCTCAGAGCACAGGTGGGAGTGGAGCATTTCCCCAAAAAGATCTAGAAAGACCATCTAAAGTCCCAGTGCATTGGACTTACTTAAATATGGTTACTTTCACCTCCACCCAACACGGTGGACTCTGATGAGGAAGATTAGACTAGTTTTAGAAAAATGACGGAACTACATTCTCTCTGCTAACCTGAATGTAGTGTGAGAAGATCTGAATCATGCTACAGCCACAATTTGTTCTACAGAATCTCCCAAGATGCTTACATGGCAAGAGTTCCATGGCTGAATAAACCTGGGAATCCTTCATCCTGAATGCCCCTCCTAGAACTGCACAATGTGCCCTGGCTTATTAAAGGCTCTGCACGGTCCTCAGTAAAAAGACTGTTGAATCTTTGTATAACTGTACCATGTTTGGCCCCCAAACCTTCCTTTGGATAACTCTTGTTAGTGTCCCAAAGAACTCATGTTCTGGGGAACACCCTCAGGAACCTTGCTCAGTGGGAAAGAAAGATTGCTGGGCTTGCCTATGAGAGGCTGCGTTTTGGCTCCAGCAGGCAGGGGAGGTCGCTTCCACTTACCTCCTCACGGAAGAAATGGAGCCTTCCCCCGACAGAGACCCTCCTTTCTTAGGTGGCTCAGGCACATGATGCAGATTCTTCCTGGTATTTCTGGCCCCTTTAGACAGCACACTTGTGTGATTGGGGCCAGGTATATCCTGCACACAGGACTTGACTCTAGCTGATTCGTGGTTCCCTTTGTGGCCATGATGAGTTGCTGCAACGCACACATACTTTTGGTTTTCCTACACAAACCACTTACTGAAGTAGAAGGAATGCTAGACTGAGGAATCTAGAAAAACCTGGGTTTCAGGCTCTCCCTACCTCCTTGTGAGCTATCAGCCCCAGTTCAAGTGTCAACAAAAGCATCAAAGGAAAATGGAAACAGTCTTGGACCTTTCGCTAAAGCTCCACCACCACAGGATGTGGCTTCACAAGTTCCTTGGGAATCTTTGCAGATCATGCCTGCCACTTCCTTGCCATGTCAACCCTCCCTGCCCAGCCTCATTTTGTAAGTGCCCCTTCGACTGTAAGAGCCGTTCAGCCCTGAATTGTATCAAGGGTGTTTCTGGCCAATGTCTCCAACTCCCATCCTCTTCTTCTTGGTGAGCTATTGATCCAGAGCTTCTTCCTTCTTCTCTCCTGCTGTGAGCTGATAGCTGAAGAGAACCACAAAACTGACACAGGACAGTCTGTGGCCTTGGACACCCTGTGGAGCTTTAGTTTCATTCCATAATGGGATTAATAAAAGCTGTCTGTTTTATCTGCCTTGCAGGGCTGTTGCAAGGATCAAAAGAATGAAATGTCTACCCAAGTCTGAGGTTTGCTGTGAAGCCCAATACAAGTGTTCCTTTTATTATCTATTTTTTTACATAATTTAATTTATAATGTTACACAGTTACAGTGACTCTTCAAACAGCCAAGGTTGTTATTTGTTTTCTCATCTGAAAGAAAAAAAAAAAAAAAGATTAATGCAATATGTTTCTGCCCAGAAAAGTTTTAACTAAAAGGGGGCGGGAGGGTGTCAGGGTGTTGGTGTCCTCAGATACATCCCATGAAATGCTCCTGTAAAGAGGATGCTCGGACCTGCATGGATACATGGCTCCCAAACCATGTTTCTGCTCTGGCTATGAGCAGATTGGTGCCTGCTCATTTGAGAACTGCTGCCATCGCATTTTTACTGGCTTTGATTTTCTGTTGACCTTCCTTCCTTCCTTCCTTCCGCCCTCCCTCCCTCCCTGACTTCCCAAGCTTTTGTGACGCTCAAACCTTTGGCACACAGGGCTGCTGATAAACCTTTGTGTGTCAAGCCATTATGCTCTGCTTTTGGAAGTAAACACAATCCAAAATTTTAAAGAGCTCCTAAAAACTTCTAGGGTCCAGATTTTGTCCACTTCTGTACAGATTTTGAACAGAAAATGTTTAGCTCTTCCTTCTTCCCCAGTTACTAGTGGAATACCTGCTCCAGGTTCATGTGTCAACAAAACTTGTCAAGGGCAAATGGGAGCTGAACCTTGGATCCTTCTCAAAAACCCTCCCTCAACAGAATGTGGGCTCAAATATTCTGAACCAATCATATTTCTGATGGCACCACCAAAAC
Organism: Cynocephalus volans; assembly: GCF_027409185.1. Classification (NCBI taxonomy): domain Eukaryota; kingdom Metazoa; phylum Chordata; class Mammalia; order Dermoptera; family Cynocephalidae; genus Cynocephalus; species Cynocephalus volans. The sequence goes on from NC_084470.1 coordinate 54,200,749, forward strand.
TCGCAACCTAAAATCATCTTGTGAGAGCTGAAGCAGGGGCAAAAACTCTGGAGAACTACTATTAAAACACTGACGGTGAAGTGTATGCATTTTAGTACCTTTCCCTGGATTAGTTCTGGGCCAAATGAATCGTGGCTGTATTGGACTTTCACCTGAATTGGTTTCCCCATGTGAGTGTGTCTGTTCTCAGAGAGACATCAACCCACAGTAATGATTCCAGGAAGGAGAGCCAAGTTAGCTCTTCACATGTTGGCAAATGAGGAGCTCTCTAAGGTGAGATCAGAGGCTGAACCAGATCTGGAAAATTCTATAACCCCTAATCTGTCATCCCCTGTTTGTCCCTCAGTTATAATAAGATTTAGGTTCAGTTCAGTAAGGGATGTCCTTTAGCACACACTGGAATTTCCATTTGTAAAGCATGGCGATCAAGAATCCTTACCTCCCTACCTCCAAAAGGTGAGATTTTGAGATCCTTATCAATTCATATGTGTGGTGAGTGCTGAGGTACATCATTTTCTGTGTTTACACATCCATTCTCTCACTAAAACCTTACAGTGCCATGAGGGTGCCCCACATGTGTCTGAGTCTCATACACTTTCTTTTCATTCAGAGTCCTTAACCTAGAGGCTTTTAGGTGGCTTCAGTAGATTGCTTAGAAAAACTTACATGCATGTGGATTTTTTTTAGCAAAAGTGTCCACAACTGTCCTGGGATTTTCAAAGAGATGCAAGACTAAAAAATTGCGAAGAACATGCTGCCTGTTTTGTCTGGCATAGAGTAGGCATTCAACATTTGTGTGCTGAATTGAATTGAGGATTAGTTGGGTGGGGGAGGGTCTCAGAGGGATAACACTTTGTTTATCCAGAATAGTGCCCAGTGGGGAATGACACCCATGCTGCAGCAGCTGAGGTCCTGGCCATTGATGCAGAGAGCACATGCAGAGCTTGCAGGCAGGCCAGGCAAATAACATGAATGTATAGCCTGGAACCCAGGACCAACCAAATTCACCTGCAGGGGACACATCCCTATAGAGGTCCATAGACAGAACCCTGTTGCAAAAGAGAGAAAGTTTCTGCCCCTCTTCTGGACTTGGAGAGTAGTGGCCAATTTAGAGGTTTCTGGGTCTCCCCTGAATAAACAGGTCCTCTAGGACTTTCTTAGAAGCAAAGAAAATCTTCCTGAGAAGATACCCTTCATCAGTTGGCCTAAGGCTCATTACAGAGTGAGATTAAAGGAAAGGCTGAGCTTCCCAACCCTATGCAAGGAAGAGAAATAAATATGAGGTTTTGGCAAAGAAGCTGGAACAAATGTGTAGGTCAAGGAGCATCATTGTCAAGCTGTTGTCATCTCAGCAACTGGACCAGCTTTTGATACATTCATTTGGGCATCTTAAAGAACTAGACCTGTGTCACAGTTTGTCACAGTTCAGTCAGAAACATGAAGTACAATCAGGACATTTTTATACAAATGACAAAATATTCTACCCTACCCCTGGCTAACAGGACACATGCAGTTAGAATGTGTAAAGTCTGATTAACTTGGGCAGTAAGAAATGAGCATAACAACCCCAAGTCAGCTTTCCAGTTGAGGATGTTTTTGGTCTTTGTGTTTGGCAGGATGTGTTTAGAGGAGAAATTTCCGTGGTCACTCAAGCACAGAGAAACTTGGTGCCCAAAGAAGAATGAGGGGAAGCAAGAGCTTGCGTGTGTCTCATGGTAAACAACGAGGCCGGAAGCATCCATCTGGAATGCAGTCAAAAAAAAAAAAAAAAGAAAGAAAGAAAGAAAAAACAACTGCCCGCTCAAATACTGGAGCACTGATGTTCTTGAAATGGAGCAGCTCCTTAGCAAAACTTTGCTGGATAACAGATATAGAAGGATGGGTGTGTGGGAGTGAGTTGTATGGGGGAAAGTTGGGAACAAGAATCCTTAGCAGTCAAATAGTGCATGTTTGTGCATGAGAAAGAGAGACAGAGGAGAGAAGGGAGACCCAGATTCTATTGTTGGAAATGCTCTAAGTTTAAAATTCAGCCCACAATCCAGCTCAGTCCCTTTCAGTAGAGTCCTGGCATTAGACTCAGGTCCTGGCAGCTCCTTGGGGGGGACCCGAGTATAACAGCATGGGAAGAAATATGTGATATATTTCAAGATCCTTGAATGTTTCTCAGTCAAGTTATAGTGAGGAAGAGAGGTTCAAGCAGCAGTCCTGGCATTATTTTAATTTACCTAGTGGAAAATTATTGAAGCATATTTCATACAATTAGGGTCAAGAATGGATTTGGCGTCACTTAAGGCAAATGCCCCTAACACAAAGCCAATTCAGCTGGCATGATTTCCAGTCTTGAGAACAGCAAGTCTGGCAACAATTAATCAGGCAAGAGGAAACAGTAAAGAGACCAGTGTTTGGCCACCCTCTGCATGAACCAGGGCAGGGAATTAAGGAACTCCAGCAAACAGCAATAGAAGGGGCCCACTGGAATACAGCAAAATGTTGTGGGTAATGGCTTATGTCCGGAACATCTCAGGAAGTTTTATGAATGTTAATTTTATTGTGCAATAGGCCAGGAAAGTAAGTAGTCCTTGTTTTACAAACGCTAGGCATGCTGGGAGCTGGGCCTCCTTGAGGCACACCAGGTGTCCTGGAGTGAATTATTCTGGGGTGAATTGCTGAGAGACAAAAAAAAAAAAAAAAAAAAGAAGAAGAAGACAAAGAAATAAAGAAAAGAAATAAACCAAAATTATTATCAACACAGCTGATGAGCAGAAACAGGACTTGGAGTAGAACCATGATGCTTAGCACAGATGCTTCTATTCAGGACAAAAAATGTTGTCTAAGTCTCAAAGCTGTCAAGCTGTGTACAAGAAAGGATGGCAATGAAACATCCAAACCAGACTCATTGCATTCTTATACCATAAGCCCCAGGGAGACTGGCTCCCAATGTGGGGAAGTCTGAGGTTCAAGTGTGATAGCAGCTTGCGGGTGGAGGCTATGGAGCCAGAGCTAAAAGGCACACATGGCATTGCTGTGACTGCTTTGCTTACCCCTTTTGGCCACTCCCAGTAGGTGTCATGGGATGACCCGCAGACCTCTCTCCAGGCACATTCCAAGGGGAAAATTGGGAGGCAAAGCACTAAATTGTGCTATGGATGGATGGAGAACAGAAGCCTCAGGTACAGAGGTGACATAGTGTGTGAGAAGACCCAAAGTTACAGTAACTCGAACAAGATGGAAGTTACTTCTCTCTCATGTAACCACCTGGAAAGAAGCAGTCCAGGGCAGGCGTGATGGCTGTATGATGGAGGGACCCAGACTCCTTCAATCTTGCTTCTCCACTCTCTCTAGGGTGTTGCCTCATCTAAGTGATTCGAAATGGCTCATCACCACCATGTCCACATTCCAGTAGGAAAGGAGAGGGAAAGGTATTCCTCTACCCCCTAAGAGAACAACCTGGAAGTTCCACACGTCATTTCTACTCACACCCCTTTTGGTCAGGACATAGTCATGTGATCACACCTAACTGCAAGGGAGGCTGAGAAATGTAGTAAAATTTTTTCTGGGTAGCCATGTACCAAGCTAAGAATTCTTTTTCTGTGGCAGCAGGAGGGAGGCAGTCCAAAGGAGCAAGACATGTGGCAGCCAGGTCTTTGGCTCTCTGTCGGAAGTCTCCACCCCACATGCCTTCATCCGCTGTGCCTCCGTCCCTCCCTCCGAACCCCATCACCGCTGTTCCTGCGCTCCACACACCACCTCCAGACTCTGCATCAGTCCTCTTTTCCCCAGGTCCCACGACCCCACTAGCACTCTCTTCCTCTCGTTCTCCTCTTTTCACATTCTCTTCTTCCCTCAGACCAGAGAAACAAAAATAAAGAAAAGGCTGCATCTTGCGTGAACATCTGGGAAGTACTTAACCCCTGGAAGTTATAACCCCTTATACAATCTTAACACTTTAAACATCACCTTCCTAAATGCAGGGGGGGCCTTCATTACATAGCAAGGGGCTCTAACATTTTCTGTACTGTATGTGCTCAAGAACACCAAATAAATCATTTCAAACATGCAAATCAAGATTCACTTTGCTCTAGGTGGTGGTGACATACACACACGAGAGACTGAATATGCAAATGAGCCATATGTGCCGATAGAACTGGGACTCACATAAGCCCAGGAAGCCAAATCACAAACTCTGAAGCAATTGGCCCAGAACAGTCAGGACTTGGTCAATAACTGCCAGCTTGCCTATTTTTTGCCCCCACCCTTCCAACTCAGGATCAAACAGAGAAAGTCAAATATGCTCTCCTAACCAATCACATAGGATGCCTTCCTTATAGTTAGCCTATCTCCCAGCTTCCGCATGCCAACAACCTTCAGTCAGAGCACACCCAAAGCCTTCCCATTTTTCCACTACAAGCCTTCCCACTCCCCTGCCTGACTTCGAGTCTCTCCTGAAGGCAGGTGATGGTGCTGATTCCCTTGCTATATAGCAAGTTCTGAATAAATAACTTCAGCTTGTTTCCATTTGGGTGGTTTATCTTCATATTTGCAAAACCTCACGGAGCTGAACTTGTAAGATCAGTGCTCCTTACACTGATTACTGTATACATCTTATTCATCAAAAAATCTTAAAACCTTTACCTTGCTCAACTTTCCGATAAATAAAAATCAAAAATTAATCTAATGAAGAAAAATAAAAATACATGGAAAAATAAAATAAGTACTGCCAGTTTCAATAGGCAGCTAAGAACTAAAAACTTCTCATTGCTTGTTCATTAGAAATGCCACACAGGCAGACTTAGGAATGTCTCTTTCATTTTATGAAAACATCCTAATGACTGTCATGAAAAGAAAGATTGGAAGAAAACATCCAGAGAAATTGTGTTTCGAGCTTCTGGGGCCCTGTCCTATTCCCTAACATCTGCGTGGGGGGTTGGGAAGACAGATCAGGGTATCCCCAACTCTAAGTATTCAAACTTTACTAACAAACCCATGCACACACCATGGTTTTTCCTCCAAATGTCTACTCTAGTGACACAATGATCTGGTCATTTCATCTTAATATATAACTTACCCTGGCCAGTGCCTCCCTGAGACCGACCAAAGGGAACCATCTTCAATCCCCCAAACCAGCTCCCCAGGAGCTCTCAGAGCACCATAGGGAATGCTGTCCAGTTCTCTCCCATGAGGCTGTGGAGCACGTTTTGCAAATTAAACCTAGACAATTAGAAAATAACTTGCCCACCAAAAAACTGATGTTTACTTTTTTATATTTTGAAGAAACTAATTCAGTGTAGTTCGAGCAACAAAATGAAACTTCCCCCATTGTTTTGACTGAGTTTTTGACATAAGTTTTAAGGCATTAAATATTCAAAGAAATTAAATATAAAAAGTTGGAATGAGGCTTAGGATTAGGGTTGAGCATCACTAAAAGTTGCAGAGTCAACAACGCTATTTGTTACAACACAAGGCTTTCTTCCAGATTCCAAAGTTGAATTTCAATAATAAAGGATAAGCTCTTCAGTTTGTACTGCAGCGTGAGTGGAAGAACATGGATAGAATCAATCAGAATAGAACATTGTGCATCGGTGATGACACCAAGCAAAGGACCCCCGGGGCTCTAGGGACCTACACTCATGGTTTTCACCGGGGACATAAAGAGATGATGGATGAAGGGAAAGAGAGATACCCACAGACGGAGGGTATGAGAGTCAACTGAATGATGCTAATTGATTGCAAAGTAGAAGACAGGACATTAAATATGAATGCCAGGAGCAAACTTATTATACACAAGTCCTGCATTCAGCACAAGCTTCTCACTTCCATGCAGAACATTACCTGTTCCGTGTTACTGAGGCCTTCCGTGCTTTCTTAATTAATCCCTGGCAGCTCTGGAAGAGAGTTCTAATATTTCCCCCATTTAAAACTGTCTGCAGATGTCCTTATCCTGGCACCAAACACGGTGTTGTTGACACCCCATCCATCACCTCTCGAATGACAATATCTTGGCATGCTCCCTGCCCCACCCTTGCTCAGGATCCTTTTAGACTCTTCCCATGGAGGTCCTCACCCCTCCTCTCCATCAGCCACAAATGCCACTTACATCCATCCCCTTCCCTCCCATTTCTCCTGCCCTCCACTGTGCAGGCCTTCATGTCAGCTCAACCAGATTCTTGCCCTGGCCCTTGAGTGGGTGGCTTGGTGTCCCAGCTTCTCTCCTCTCCTGCTGAAAAACCCACAGCTGCTCCCTGTCACCTTCCCAACTAAACCACGTTCCCCAGCTTGACATTCCAAGGCCTCCTCTTTCCAGCCCAGCCCTCAACCTCACTTCCCTGGCGATCCTTCAGGCACCCTCTCATCCAGCCTTATACTTTCTAGCTAATACTGCCTTTTTGTTGCCCCTTTATAAACAACCCATTTTTCTTATGATATATAACAAAAAATCCCACTTAGGATATAGAAAGCCACAAGAGAACTCCAAAGTGAAAAGCCAAATAATCTACAAAATTATAAGTGTTCTTGAACCCATCAGAAAGCTAAGGTCACAAGGAAACCAAATGAACTAAATTCCAAAGATGACAAACCATTTCAAGGAGATATGGGACACAGAACTGTTTCACTTTTGGCAGAGCATGGAAGGAAGAGGTCATTGCAGACCACTGTAAAATGTAATAATATAAAGTACGTAGAAATTACAAAGTTTAATGAATTTTTGGAGAATATACACCTGTATAATCACCACGCCGGTCAAGAGACAGGTCACAATGTTCCCTCTTCCTCCTAAGGGGAACTACTCTGCTGGTCTGCATGGTAAAGATTCCTTGCTTTTCCCACTAAATGTGAGGCCCTCATCACTATGGTTCAGTTTGCCTTGTCACAAATTTTATAAAGTGAAATCCTATAATAGATCCTCTTCTGCAGCTGGCCCCTTCCTCTCAGCACTGTGTGTATGTGATTCCACCATGTCGCATAGAACTATAACTTAAGTCCATGCATCTTTGTTCCTGACTTCTTGCTCCTAAAATATCTGTTCCCTTATAATCCCACCCAGTCTCCACATCCACCTGCCATATTATCACACAATTCATCCTCACAATTCAATGCAAATGGCTCTCCCTCCTCCAAGAAGCCCTCCGTGTGACCTGTATAGAAGCTGTTGCACCTGCATGCAGCTCCTCCACACTCTGAACTTCTCTTCTGGCTCTGTGCACCTATGCTGCTCTCCATGATGGTTACTCATGCTGTGATATGAACATGTTGTGGAGTGGGTTCTCAAAACCAAACAGCAGGACTATGTTATTTATGTAGGATCCTGCAGAGAGCTTAGCACATGGTGGATGTTCAATGAATTCAACAAATGGATGCATCTACCTACCAAACTCTCCCTGCATGAAACAAAGGTGTCATGGGCTCCACTGGGCCAGACCCTGGCAATGTCTGGAAGTTTTTCTTCTTATTAATGTTTGATCATCTCACATAGCCCTGTAGATGTTGGAGTGTCAGGGACTAGAAGCAAGACTGCAGCTTGCACTAGGAATTGCTTTGAGGACTAACTCCCCAATTCTAACTATTTAAACTATTTCCATGGAGAAGTGACATACAGAACATCATCTGGCTCTTTGAGCTTCCTTATTATTTGAATTTAGGGTAAACAGGAGCTTCCTTTCTGGCTCTCTCAGATTAAACAAGTTGGTACGTTATTTCGGTTTGAATGAAAACAGAGCAACATCTCTGACATTTGCATTTTGAGAAAGGGAAACTGGAGAGATGATTTTGGTGCATCTTTGATGACACGGCAGAGAAAGAAGAGGTTGAAAAACCTTAGCAAACCTGCCTCTTTGCTCCGGAAAGGGATGTGAAGGTGGAGAGGAGAATGTGGGAGGCGTAGAAGCTGAACAGGAGCCCAAAGCTCCAACTCCCATGACAATAACCGTGAGGACTGAGTCTCTTGCCTTAGCCTCGAGGGGCCCCGTTGCCTAGTAGGAATGCTTTGTGTGGGATGTGAGTCCTTCATCTCTATTCTTGTTTGTACTCTGTGCAGTCTGGAAGTTAAAAACACCTATAAGCTGGAAGGAGAGGAAACAACCTATCTCCCTCAAAAAGACAAGTAAAACAAAAGAACATTATTATTATATATTATTATATCAACATTATTATTACCAAATTATTAGCAGTGGTTACTATTAGCAGATGGAGTAGAGGGGGTGCCTTTCTGTATAGAGCCTTTATAAATTATTTGAAATTCTTTATAAAAATCAAAATATTTGATAAATGAAACACAGGAACAAAGTACAATATTGGTTTCTTAGCAAGCAAGAAGACATTCACTTCCAGACTCTCCCACTTCCCCATCAGTGTCACATGCCCCCCACCCCCCACCAGGTATGCAACGTCTTTATCCCACCACCAGCTTCTCCTCTTGTTACCTGTTTCCCTCCCCTCCCCTCCTCTCTCTGCAGTCTCTGCAAAAACCCTTGACTTGCCCTGCCTAGGAGATAGCATTCTTATCTTCCCAACACTTGCCCCCACCATATTCCATTCCATCAGCTGAGGGGCCTGCCTCGGCTGGCTGTCATGTTTGATAGATTAATTCACCATGAAGTATTAGTGCCTGAGCTAATGCCTAACTTTCCTGCACATGTTTCCTCTTGACACGTTTTAAGAATTATATGAATATTCCATCATTTTATCTAAGCACTCTACTTCTTGGAATATATTCCAAAGAAATCACCAAAAGAGGGTATAGTGGATGCTGTTGACACCCCACCAGATCCCCTTTACCATAAGAGAGCACATGTCCCCTCTCCTGGGAGTGTTGGCTGCAAACAGCTCACAGCCGATCCCTTCTCCAGAACACTCTCCCCACCACCCAGGGCAGCCCACAGCCTGTGACTGACTGATGTTCCTTCCCCTAAAAGTGGGATTAACTCTGGTGCAATTCATGTCCAGAACTTCTCATGGGGACAGGCCAAAGCCAACTGCAGCTGAAGTCCCATCCTAGCTTAGCTCCTTCTCCTGCCCCAGCCTGCTTCTCTCCTCAGACCCGCTGTCGATAAACGATGTTCACCTCAATCCTATCTCAAGCTCTGCTTCTGGGAAGCCTAATCTAAAACCCAGGGAAAAGTTATGCTCATGAAAAAGGTTTATTACAGAGTCATAGAAATAATCAGAAAATTAAGAAGATGCTGATAAGAGAAATTGCCTTGAGAGGTCCAAACTGGGGTAGGAGACTGTTGTTTTTCACTATAAGCTTTTTTCCCCCTTTAATTCATTTAAGAGCTTACATGACTATGATTAAAATATTTTACATTTAAAAATAAAACCAAACACCCACCACACCTCCAAATGAACTAATGATCCTGCATTTAATGGTCATCTGCATTTCATTTTGGAACATTGGTCCAGAAAATTCAAAAGTTTTGTTGGGCCTAGAACAAAATCTATTCACCAGGTGAATTTATCTTTTTATCCATAGGTAGATAAAAGGTTTATACCATTTTCTGCTGGAATTTGGATGTTTACTGAAAGTAACTGAATTCCAAGTCAGAATAGAGTGAAAAAAAATGGGGCCCTGACTACTTGTTACTAAACTGCAGGACATTAAGATTATTTTAAACCATCCAATGTCGATAGCACCCAATGTGCTTTTAAATTAAATGTTTGGGAAGGAGAATTTAAGGAACAGGCTAATCAGCTGAGCAGAAACTGTGAAAGGCACTGGCACAACTGGGACTGATCCAAAAGGATGGCAGCTTCTGCCTCTGAATGGGGTGAAGCTCTGTTTGGAAGGCAAGGTCCTCGCTGTGCAGTGGGGAGGGGACAGCAGGTGGGAGGCCAAGCCTTGCCATGTGACTGTAGTGTGAGATAGGGATGCCAGCTAAGAGAGGCCTTGGGAAAGGGATGTGGCCCATGGGGACCAGTTCATAAGGCAATCGTTCAACAGCTGCGGGTACCTCCTCTGTGCCAGGCACTGTGGGGGGTGCTGGGGACACACTGGAGAGCAACAGGGAGGAATAAAACGTATCAGTCAAGGACCTTTGGTTGCAGGCAACAGAAATTGATCTTGTCTAACAGCAGCAAAGCTGAGTTTATTGGAAAGATAATGAGCCACAGAATTACAAGAAAGTTGTGGAACCAGCTTGGAAATGGGCAGGAAAGAAGGCTGCTCAAGCAAAGAAGGAACTAGGAAAATGGTCTAAAAGCAGAAGGTTTAATAGCACCAATGGGATGAAAGACATTTAGCCTTTTCTTCCATCTTGTGTGTTCCAGAAGAAAGCATCACAGTGGCCAAGAGTAGGCCACACATTTGCCCTGGGCTGTGTGGGGGTGATCACAGTAGGCATCAGCCCCTCGCATGTGTGGGCAGTGGAGCTCTATTGGAGTTACTGTCCTAACAAGACCACATACGATGGTGGGTTCCCCACCAGGAGACTGAGGTGCTCCTGAATGTGCATGGAAAGAGGGGGGTGGTGAGAGCTAAGCTGTGATATGAAGATCAGTGAGAGTCAGCCCAGAAGAGGGGAATGGGCATTCCCTAAGAGGAATACTCTGGGCAGAGCACACTGCCAATGGCTGGATGCTGCACTGCCTGGAGCAGTTTTGGAAATGGCTAAAAGTGAATTTCCCCATTTTACATGGTTCCTTATTCTTAAAGGAGTAATTCAGTTGATGGTGCAACCTCGGGTGATGAATGATGCCTTGGACTGGGAGAATCAGCTTCTCCCTGGGCTGGATGCAGAGCATGAGCTGGACGTGGCAGGGGAAGGGACAAAAGAGGTCAGTAGCATGCCTCTTGAGGAGTGCTCTGTGTGGAACAGCTGCAGGCAGGGAAGATGGAAAGAACCCTCCCTGCAGTGAGTAGGAAAAATGCAGAGCTAGAGACAGGGTGAGACTCAGAAGGATGTTGCTGTAATCTATGAAAGGCAAGACCAGACCTAAAGGGGTGAGACAATGAGGGCAGTGAATTGACAGCAACGGCAGGTGTTGCAGTAAAGTAAAAGGGGATCCCCCAAGACAATCTCTGGGTGTACACAACATTGCAAAGCCTCAGGATTCCTACTGATACTCTAGCCACAATTAAGACACATGTTCGGAGTGGGTCTTAAAGATGGAAATACTGGAGACTTGCCTCTGACTCTTCTTGCTGGGTGGCCCTGGAGACATCATTTCACCTTTCTGGGTCTCAGTAAGAATAGTTTCCCCTTCTACCTGATGGACGTCTGTGGTTTGACTATTTAGCATCTGTTCCCCCTCTGTCCCCTTTGTTTGGGGATCTGCTCTGTCTTCATTCTCCAGGAACAAGCTCATCCCCTGGCAACAATGATTGGCTCAGGCACAGGCACACACCCTAAGCCAGCCCAATCAGAAGGAATCTTGGGAATTTCTGTGGAAGCCCAGAGGTTTTTGCTCTTCCCTCTGAGCTCAATTCTAAAGTCAGTCATTCTGCAGCCATCTAGCCTTTGATATGGAGGGGGCCACAACACAGAGTTCAAGCATGGAGCCCCGAATGGATGGCAGAGCTGTGGGACCAAGAGAAAGCAAGTCCCAATGGTAGTCTTTTAGCCCTTGGATCAAGCTACATCTGAAGCCAGCAAGACACCCGCGTATTTTTCCATTATATGTAGCTTCCATACAAGTTGCTGGGATCATCCAACAAAATACTAGAAATCAGCTCTGTGGATACTGAGCTCTCTAATCATTACCTTGGCCCCAGGGCCTCAGTTTGGTTGGAAATGTCTTTCAGATGGAATTCATCCTCTATAGCAATTGCCCCTTTGGGCAGTGTGTTCTTTAGTCAAAGACATCCTCAGACACACTCATGCCAGCCCAACGAAGCTGGCGTTGAGGACACAGGGCGGGCCCAGCGGCTGTAGTGGGAGCTGCGTGGGAGGGTGCACAGGCAGGCGGCACTTAGCTCAGCACTGAGAAAGCCTGCAGGTGCGTGCCACCATCTCTGTGCCAGTGCGCCACACACTACAATTGCCTCTCTCAGAGGGGTTTCTCCACAGGAGGTGTGATGGAGCTTGTGGTACAGCTGTGAAGGACATTGAGGGACCAGGAAAGGAGTGTCATCATGGCCACATCCAATTATAAAGGTGGCAAGAGCTCCTTGTTTAAGATCATAATAAAGGGCATGGAACTTGGTGTGTGTTTAGAGTGGTTGTTCTAGCCCCTCCCCAAAGGAGCTCTTGCTGCCCCTCCCAGGATCACCATCATCTTAGTGATCACAGCACTAACAACAGAGACCTCTGATGCTGAAGGGCGATAGAGGGTCGCACAGGGCTTTGGTCCACACCATGTGCTTTTCAGTAGCACACAGTGTACAGGCATTGGAGCCAGGGGAACTGGGATTTAATACCGGTACCTATGTGAACATAGGCAAGTGGCTTAACTTCCATGCCTCAGTTTCCTGTATGTAAAGTACAGGTAATAATAGCACAAGCTTCATGAGGTGTGAGGATTAAATGAATCTCTCTAGGAGCTTAGGACAGGGCCTGGCTTGTAGTAAGGGCTATGGGTCTGTGGAAGGGGTATTATAAAGAAGGCTGTTTTCAGCTGACTGGCAAGGCTGGGCCTTGAACCAGGTCTTCTGACTCCCGGATCTGCTTCTGACTCAGCCAGGAACACGAGGGTGATGTTCACACACTCCCGTGCCATCCATGTGGGCACATCCACACCCTCAGAACACAGAGGCTTTGAACAGAATCTGTCAGGTGCTCCCTCTGAGTCAATGGCATACTGTGCACGTTGTCATTAATTACACTCAGAGAAAGGATGTGTCAACATTCCCATAGCCCACGTCTGCAACTGCAAACAGCTGGGGAGACTGAACAGCTCACTGCATACTGGTCAGTGTTCATATGATACTCCTGCCTTCTTAGCCTCCCCACTTCTGGCTACTTTGGTATTTAATGGTAATAAGCAGCTGGGGATTTAGTTGAACATCTGACCCGACTTTCATGGTGGCAAAACTTAAGTCTTCTCCATCCACTTGGTGTGAGAGAGGTGGGTCTTGGGCCTGTGGCTCCTAGAGGGGACCTTGTGTTTTGTGAACACACTTTAGGTTTACATAACAAGACCCAGGACCTACTGGAGATGAAATGAGATCTGTTCCTACTGTTGGATGCCCAGATTTGCTAGTTTCTGATCCTTTGGGGACTTGTGTCCCCTGAGTTGGGGAGGGAAGACATCAGGATCAAGGAGAAACATTAGAAACCCTGAATATTTCTCCATTCAGCTTTGCATAAAAACAAGTCCCAGGCAAAAGGGGACAATTCCTCTGTTGTGACAGCAGCCTCTTGGCTAGGCTGTTTCAGTAGTCTTCTAACTGATCTCTGGCCTTCTGTTATGCCCCCTTTTGATACATCTTCAAATGGTCACAAGGAAGATCTCTGTGAAATACAAATTTTATGGATATATCATTCCCTTGTTTGACATTCTCCTGTGGTCCCCACAGTCTACATCAGCACTGTTCAATAGAACCTCTTGTGAAGATAGAAATGTTCTATATCTGTGCTGTCCAGTATGGCAACCCCTAACCACATATGGCTATTGAGCACATGAAATATGGGTACTGTGTCTGAGAAAGTGAATTTTTAATTGTGTTTTATTTTAATTAAATTTGAATTTAAATTGCCACATATGGCTAGTGGCTACTATATTGGATAGCACAAATCTAAGGAATGAAATCCAAAGTCCCAGACATGATCTAGCCCTCACTTTTTGAGCAGCCTTAATTTTTGCCAGAATTCATTCAAGTTGGGAATTCCAGCCATAAGAAATGACTTACAGCTCTCTAACTGTTGCGCCTACTTCATAACCCCATGCATCTGCATCTGCTATTCTCCCTGTCTGGAATATTCCCACACCTTGCCTAAACTTGCCCACAAGCTGTTTGCTAGCCACACAACCCTTCTTCAAGGTGTAACTCCAGTGTTGCCTCTACTATCAAGCTTTACCAACCACCCCCTGCCTTCCCCATACAAAATTAACCCCCCCTTTCTTTGTACAACCAGCATGGACATGCTTTGAGGCCCTTCCAACACTTAGGGTACTAATGTGTTTCCCATCTGCACTCCTCCAATGGTAAAAGTAGACTCCTGAAGAGAAGGTTTTGTGTCTTATTCACCTTTGGGTCTCCAATGCCTAGGACAGGGTTTGGATCATATCAGGTAGTCATTGGATGATGGCTGAAGAAATAAACAAAATTATCTTAGTAGACATATGTCATAGTTTGGGCTGTCTTGCATCCAACTTCCTGTCCTATTCTACCCCAGGAACTCTTTGGGGACATCACTTTATGTGTGCCCTCAGGAGTTAGGGGAAGTCAAAAAATCAGATCCTGCTGATGCAGCCAATCCCTCTAGAGACTGAGACCATGAGAGATGTAATAACATCTGGGCAGATAGAGGCCACATTCATAGCAGCAGCAGCACACAGGTCATACCATTTCTGTTGCCCAGCCTGCCAGCAACTCCAAGATGGGTTCTTCAGCCTCCTGTCAACCATATAAGATCCTTGTGGCCTTCCAAAAATTTCCTGAGAGAGTCCGCTATCTCTTGATAGTTGCTTACCATCAGACCCTCAGCAACAGTCATGCCAATAAAGCTTCCAGGTCTACAGGACCCTGCAAGAGGGAAGGGTATGTCCTTCTGTGAGGAGACTCAATAGGTATCAGGACTGAGCTGTCACAATGCACCAAGCTGAGGTTAAAACTAAAGCAGAAGACCCCCAGGCAGCTGGGGAGGACCCACTTGGCACTGGAGGGAGGTGTAACTGACAATGTCAGGAGCATGGACCACACCAGGAAGGCAGAGCTCCACTCCAGCCAGAGAGACTAGGAGAGCTGGGTGACTACAGGCTGGCCCATCCCGAGGACTGAGGGAGAGGAGGTAGATTACTTTGGAAACTCCAAGTGGTATGCGCAATTGTTTTTATAGAGATTGGGAGACTGAGGGTCATGGTGGTGCTTTGGAGTCCTACAGGCAAGTATTATTGGTTGGGTTTCCACAATCTTAAGTAAACATCCCCTCAAATACACTGTGAACTGAGAGCTTCATTCATCTATTCAACAAAGTTTATGAAGGGCCTCTTCCTTTGCACAAGGGACTATGCAGCACTCTTTCCCACCTCCAGGCCTTTGCCCAAGCTGTGTCCTCTACCTGGATTGCCCTTTTTGCCTAGTCTGAACAGCTCCTACCCATCATTTGCACTCAGCTTACATGTCATTTCCTCATGGAAACTATCCTTGACACCCTGATTGGGTCTCCTGGACCCTGGTACCTCACCTCATAGCATTTATCACAGCAATAATTGTGTAGGTATTGGCGGGGTGGTTTGAAGAAAGCATCTCTTCCTTCCTTGCTAGGTGGCAGGCTCCACGAGGATAGGGTCGGTGCCTGTCCTGTTCACAGAGGCATCCTCAGCACCTCATAGCACAGTGCCTGACACTCAAGGAACATTTTTTGAGCAATTGAACAAAGAAGCGGGGGTAGAGAGGAAGGAAGAAAAGGAGAAAGGGAGAAAGGAAGGAAAGATCACAGCTTTCCCTCTTGGCCCTCTGTCTGCCCACAGTATGGTATTTGTCCCCACTTAACTCTTTGCCCTTAAAAGAGAAAATAACAAGTGGCCTCTGCAGGCCAAGCACTTGGGACCCTGGAACCCTGCACCCCGGCCAGGCAGTATACCACACTGCTGCACCATAACCGTCCTCCAGCCTCACACCTGAGCCTCTGTAGGGTGTCCTCCCTAGGGCCCTGGGCAAAGACAACCCAAAATAAGCTCTCTACCTTCCCACATACTGACACAAGGATTGTAGATATCCAGTGCTTCATTCTGTAGCTCAGAAAATTATCAAATAATATAAATACAACATTTTCTTACTAGTGTTTTGCAAAGTACACCTGAGGAGAATGCAGACTTATAAAGCCGAGTGCTAAGTTCACTCAGTGCATACCCTGGATGGGACCGTGGACCAGAATAAAGGACGTTAGTGGAAAAACTGGAAAAATCTGAAGTCTTTGTGGTTTAGCTAATAGTATTGTACCAACGTTAATTTCTTAATTTTGACAAATGTTCCACAGTTGCATAAGATGTTAATACCAGAAGAAGATGGGTAAAGGGTATACAGAAATTCTGTATTATCTTTGCAACTTTTATGGCAGTCTAAAATTATTCCAAAATAAAACAGTTATTTAAGAAAAGAGTTCATTCAGTTTATTCTTTAAAATACTGCAAAATATAAATTTCTGGATGGAGAGACAATGGGTGAGTTTTGTTGTCTTTATTATACTTACTCTAGTCTCTACAATAACATATATTGCTTTTCAAATTAGAAAAGAAGTGTTTTTATCAAAAATAATTAAATAGCTTGGTTTAGAAAATGCTGAAGTGTGTATGATAAGTTCTGTTTTTCATTCAAAAGACAATGGCACCATTATGATCAAATTGTAAAAAATATAATTATAACCCATAATGTTACTACCACAACAGAACTGGATTCTCAATTTTACATGTGACTGTTCACATGCAAACGTAATTCTACTAAGCTGCAATCGGAGCTGGGCTGTCAAGTTTTAATGCAGGTGCCTGCTTGTATTTCCTTCAGATGCAATTAAAACAGATTGTGTGGTAATCTCCAAATGACAAGTGCTTAAAATGTGCAGCTGCCAAAATAGAACAAGCATGCAGAGGTTCTGAACGTGTAGGGCTGCAGCCTCCTGTTCCCTTCAAGATCTCTCACCATTAGCATGAGAGCGGGGGGCATAGGCAGACAGGGGTCTGGGAGGGTCATGCCTCCCTTGCCAATGTGTCCCAGAGTGCGCCCATGTGCCACCACTCTGAACCTCATCTGCCTGCTGGGGGAGTAGAAGAAGCTGGCTGGGAGCCATCTGGACTGGAATGGGAGCCTGTGGTTCTGAAGTCATTCTAGGTACGAGTTTTTTGGGGGCAAAGCTGGGTAGCTCCCTCTCCTTTTGTGAAGTGAAGGAGAGAATTGAGTGAACTATTCAGAATCAGATAACCTCCTTGAGAGTCAAACATGATCTGGTTTTGCAAAGCTCTGTCCCTGCCTTACCACATCCTACATTCTTACATTAACCCTAACCATCGACTTTCTGTTGAAGACCCCTCAGCAGTTATATGAGCTAGTCCAAACCCTGTTAAATAAAAGGCTTCTTCCACCAGTTTGGAAAAAGTACCTGCTATGGTTTGAATGTCCTCTCCAAAATTCATGTTAAAGCTTAATCCCCAGTATGGCAGTGTTCAGAGACAGGGCCTTTAAGAGGTGATTGGGTTATGAGGGCTATGGTTTATGCCCTCATGAACACGTTAATCCATTCATGGATTAGTGGGTTAATGGATTAATGAGTCATCACAGGAGTGGAACTGGTGGCTTAATAAGAAGAGGGAGACCTGAGCTGGCACACTAGCACACTCTTGCCCTCTTACCATGTGATGACCTGCTCCACCTCAGGACTCTGCAGAGAGTCCCCACCATAAGAAAATCCTCACCAGATGTGTCTCCTCAACCTTGGATTTCCCAGCCTCCAAAACTGTAAAAAATCAATTCCATTTCTTTATAAATTATCCAGTTTCAGGTATTCCATTTTAAATAACAGAAAACTGACTAAGTAGCATTTCACACAAAGAAAAGTGACACTGGCTTTGCGTATCCAAAGACACTCATGTGGTCCTATAAGTGTGGAAAGCTGCCCTTTGTCCATTGCAGAATATGAGCAACTCTGGAGCCTCCCTGTAATTTAGGACTACACCTCTGTTCCAGGAGAGTGACCAGAACAACCATTTCCCTAGGTGGCATGGTGGGAGGCTGGATTTCCAGGAAGCCCCGATCTTGGATCTAGGCCCAGCTCTAGATCATTGGCTGCTCTTCAGACACCTGTGCCTGGGACCATGGCCTTGCCCCTCCCAGCTCCCGCTCCAGGCTGGTCCTCTCCTCCCCTTGCTACCGTGACACTGGGCTCCCACCTAAAGCCACCAGCAGTTGCCAACGGACCAAGTGCTGGGTCCTCAACCTGGCATTAAGGTTCCTGCAGATTTTCTTGCTGCCCCTTCCATCAGACCAGTCCCCTGATGTACCCTGGCACAGCTCCCTCACTTCTGCCTCCTCACATCTGCTCCTCCTCTTCTGAGGTCCTTCCCACACCCATGAACTTCCACTATTTCAAAGCCTGACTCAAGTCAAGCTTCACAGTAGGGCCTGAGGACCAGCAACATCAGCTTGTTAAAGATACAGAATCTTAGACCCCATCCCGGACCTGTGGCAGCAGAATTGTGTTTTAACAAGGCCCTTGCATGACTTGTGTGTGCCCTACAGGGGGAGAAGAAACTTTTAAAATGAAGTGTTCTCAAAGTATAGGCCTTGGGCCATCAGCAGTAGAATCTCCTTGCTAAAAATACAGGTTCCTGGGCCATACCCCAAACAGATAGGAACTGAAATGTGTAGAGGTGAGACCCCGGAATCTGCATGTTTAACAGACACCCCAAAGAAATTCTTTTAAATTTCATATATGATTATAAATTGTATAAATAAAAATCGTAAATTACTATAATAAACATCTTTAATAAATTATTTTAATGAATTTTGTTGTTTTGATAATAAATCATTATACACTGCTATATAGATTAGACATGCTATATAAATATATGCTATTAACTATTATATGGGATAATTTTTACTTTGCGCATGAAATACATCGTTAAAAAGCACAGCGTTTCCAAGATGGCTGACTTTTCATTCGGCCACCCTGACCTGTAGCTGTCCTGTTCCCAGAACATCTTTTTTTTGTTTGCACACACACACGTATATTTATAGAGAAATCATACATGATTATTTTGTGTTTGGGTTTTTACATAAATGGTACTTTTTGTATCATTCTGCAGTTTTCTTTTTCTCCTTCAACAACATATTTTGAAGAACTTTCTATGATAGAAAGCAGAGGGCCATCTCATCATATTTAGCTGCATGGTGTTTCACCATGTGGATATACATTGTTTAAGCCATTAGTGGATGTTTAGGTTATTTACAATTTTTCTGCTTACACAAGTAATGCCACAGTGAACATGCTGGAACACACCTCCTTGTGCCAAGACATGTGGGCTTCTTTAGGGTACAAACCGTGACGGGCTGGAAAGTGGAATTGCTAGTTACGGAGGGATGAGCACTTTGAATGCTCACAGCTACTGCCAAAATAGCTACAGCCCTGCAATCCTTTGTGCCTTCAAGTTTAACCCTTTGTTTGGGGTTGCTTCACAGTAAGTCCAGAACTGAACATTATTTTTTGACATTAGAACTTCTGTTCCAAAGATGTTAGCACTCACTTGCTAGTACCATCTACCGACCTTTCTCAGCCCTCTTCATGACTTCACTCATTTAATTCTCACCTATACAGCCCTTTGGGATGGGTATTATCATTACCCTCAGAATACTGATGCCAGACAGGCCGTGACCAAGTTTGGACAGCAGCAAAGTAGCAAGCCAAGATTCAAAGTCAGTGTCTGCTACACTCCTTGTTTGCTATCCAGAGTTCTCGGTAAGCAAGGGACCTAATTGGACTGAGACTTCTTGATCGGTAAGCAAGGGACCTAATTGGACTGAGACTTCTTGAAAGGTGGTTTTGAACCTACATATTTATAATGGACTTATCTTGGGATATTTCCTATGTAGATAAACCAACAGGATTTGCACTGTAATAATCCTATCATGTGGTTAAGACGTATACCAGGAGCTTTATCCAGAGGCTTGTGAAAGGCCTAATAGGAGCTGCTGTGGCAGAGACAGAAATTTCTGGGAAGTCATCAGATGCTCTATTTAAAACAAAACAGAACACAGAAAAACTTTTTTTTTTTTTTGGTCCCATGGGTGAGAATGTGCTCAGGCCCAGCATTTCGGTCTTTACCCTACAAAGTTTCCCTGACATGGAACAAAGTACGTCAATCTCATATACCTTCTCTGAATGCAGCTTTCTCATGGTTCTCTAGGGTTATCACAATGTGTATTGAATTTAAAAACAGTTTCAGTCCTCAGCCATCAGGAGTGCAACTGCACCCTATATATTTTTTTTTTTCTTTTTTTTTTTTTTTTACGCTTCTTACAGAGAGAAAATGTGTGACTTCTCTTGATGAGCAAAGAGCCAAAGGTGTTTAGGAAAGGTCTGTCATTTTTCTGGTGGCAAGACACCCCAAACTAAATTCATTAACAGTTCCTCTGTTTGGAATATTTTAAAATATTCTCTGACCTATATAAATTCCTTGTTATGTCCTCTACTAATATAAGAAAATTAACTGACATACTCTATGGCTGCAGAGCACGGAAGCAACATAGAATAGCAGAAAGGAGCTTGGAGATTGTCATCTCACTGCTGAAGACATCACAACTCAGCCTCCACCCTCTGCCTCCACTCCTCCTACGAAATGTTCTTCATGTCTATACCTTTGAGAGTAGTAGCTGTTACTTTTTGAGTCGTCTTATCTTTAGTTCTATATGTATGTGTCATTTAATCATGTGTTTCTATTTTTTTCTACCTTCTAGAAAATATTAGAGAAAAACCAGGACAGGAATTTGGCTGTGTTTCATGAGCAACTAACTGTGATGAGTCACATGAGCTCAAGAACATCACCTTAAATAAATCAGTTCACTTTTTTGCTTCTTAGTTTCCTTCCCTAAAATATACATGACACAGATTTGTGTCATTCATTCATGTCAATATATATGACATTGGTTTATTCATTCAGCAAATATTTATGGAGCTCTTACTCTGCGTCTTATAACAGTCCAAGGTACTAGAGCTACAGTGGTGAACAAAATACATGAGATTCCTATTCTCACGGAATTTAAAGTCTGGCAGATATGAAAGCATTACAGAGGCTAAAACCCTGTAACAGTCAAAATCGATACACGTATCTGCTTATGAAGACGATCTTTTCTCCTTTGTCTCTAAAACCAAAGCTCTTGCATATCTATCCTGAGTGTTAGCACTTATTCTATGACACCTCGGCAGCAAATGAACTGTAATCTCCTTGAGGGCAAGACACAGCTTAGAGTTTTCATGGCCCCCTTGCTCAGGATGGTGGGCTGGCTGACTCTGAGCCCTGAACATGGCTTAGGCCCAAGAGTCCCTAGGCTTTCTCCTTTTCCAAACCGTCTTTCAGCTGGGGCACGTTATTGTGGATATAGAATAATGTGATGACAATGATAATGGAGCTGCTATTTTCCTATCAGAACTAACAATGGGTGAATCTGTTAAAAAGGTATATTTTAAACTATTAATGGTTTGAACTATTTAGGCCTGAATTTATAGACATTTGGAAACAGTACATTTCATGTTTATTAAACCTCAATTTGTTTCTTCTAGTCATTTTTTCCACCTAGTTTATGATCAGGATTAACAATTCCTGAAAGCTGAATTAGGCCCTTTGTTGGACTTCACTGGGTACAGGGTTAGATATAGCTCATAGGTAAAGAAACCAACCTGTTTTCACTCTCACTTCGGATTTAGGTATTTTCCGGCCCTTCTTTGGCTCTGAATACTTCATTATCTTAAATAACTGAGAGTTTACTATTTAGGGAATAGGAAGATTATCACGAATAACCCACACCCATACTCCTTATTGCAGTTTGAGATCTACTAATTAGCATCAGGTCCAGGCAAAGGGCCATTGTTGGGAGGGGCCCCCAGTACTGATTAGGGATCAGGGTTTAGTCATGCTCTGGGTGAGTCAAGTTCCCATGTAGTGTAAGGGAGTGTGGAAGTGTCAGAAAAGGAGGGCCCTGCTCTTGCCAGCAGTCTTTATTCCTTTCACCACTATCCACACCCCCAACTTTCCTCTGTTAAAAGAAGCAGAAGAGGGAACTAGTTGAGGAGAACAAGTCAAACTTCAAGCTGGTTATTCCAGAGGAGGTGGCTTCTTAGGGAGAGAGAGAAGAAAGAAAGAGGGAGGCCTGGTGGGTACGTTTTATAACTCATCCCACTTCTCCTACCAAAGCTTTCACCCACTTTCTGAATACCATGTGGTTCCTCCCCTTTTGACATGATTATTTTAAGTTAAACCTTCTGGACAAAAGGTATTTCTTTAGTACCTTAACAGGTAGGATGGTCTAGATTTAGGGTCTTAATTACTAGACTTTTGAGTCTTGAAAGTCATTCATTCAGCTACTCGGTATATTCACTAAACAAGTGTTTATTGAGAAACTACCATGTGTAAGGCTCTGGGGATACTATGGTGAAAGTCTTACAGTCCCTACCTTGGAGAGGAGCTTACAAGCTAGAGTGAAGTTAAGAGACAATTGTGATAGTGTGATGGAAGAGCCATGACAGATGAGTTGTGATATGTTATGACAACAGAAGGTATAATGTAGGCCACCCAATCCAGGTGGGAGGTCAGAGGATATGACATTGAAGCTAAGATCTAAGGGATATAGAAGTAGTGGGTAGGAGACAGATGTCTGGGTTGGCTTTTCATCACTGTGGTTCATAACTCTGGAGGGTATCAGAAAAAGAGACAGGTCTTTCCCGAGTGATTAGCAAGGCTCAGAGAAAACCAGGGTTATTTTCAGTCAGAAGTAGACTGTCACACATACCACAGTATATGCACATGACTTTGGAGCCAAAAGTCAAGAAACAAGTAAAGCAAGTAATTTCCTGGTTTCCTTTCCTTGACTCCATAAACTGGAAGCTGGAGCAGAAATAAAGTAAGAGTTAATAGTTCTGAAAACATGAGTTCTAAGGAATTCACGTGTTATTAAAAATAACACCATGTTGTCTGTGTTATGCAATTACTTATAATCTATCTAACAATTTGAGTAATGTCTTCTAGAAGGATCCAAAAGTATCATGGCAGAGAACACTGAGTTTGTTGTGAGGATTGGGATTGGGGGGAGGGATCTTTGCAAATGGCACACTTGGCACTGTTAGAGGAAGGATCTTCCCATAAGGAAGAAGACTTCTGGAATCAGAAATGAGATTCAGAAGTAGCACTGGATTAGGAACCAGAAGTTATAAACTCTTGGCAATGTTTCTGATTCTGATGAGTTGCAGGTCTATCTCAGGAACACTTTGGGTTTTCAGACTCCACAGGTGTAAAACATAGTGACATGGTTTCTGTTTATCCATTTCCCAAATATTTATTGACCATCTACGATGTGTTAATACCACCCTAGATGTAGGGCATATAGAGAATAATAGGAATTGATTCTTGGCCGTTGATTGGGGATGGGGCAATGGCTCACAGTCTGGTGGAAGAGGATGAACAAGTTGTTAGAAATCGATGGGAAGAGCAAGGTACTCTTGGGAACACGTGGGAACAGAGGGGAAAACCATCATGGGGAGTCCCACAAATGGATAAGAACATGGAAGGTATGCTGGGCAGAAGAACTAGCATTTCTAAAGATCTCCTAAAATCCCATGTTTTAAAGTACAGGTATATGACATTGCTTTATTTCCAAGTTTTGTGATTGTAGTTTTTTTGTTTTTGTTTTTGTTTTTTTAGCTTTTATAAAAATTGCAGTATGAGGGAAAGAAATAGAATTGGGGGGCTTTGATTTTTTTATTGCTTTCTCATTTTGTTGCTATTGGCATCTAGAACATAGGAAGATAAAATAATCACCTTTTAAAAACATTTTTATGCAAAATGTTCAACCATGCATAAAAGTGGAGAAAAAATTATAATGAACCCCTTTATGGATCACCCAATCTGCTTCCTCTATACCCCACCACACACAATCTTTCTTTGTTTTTTGCTGAAATATTTTAAAGCAAATTCCAGGCATCATTTTATTTCATCTATAAATATTTCAGTAAGTACCCCTGTCAGAGAAGAACTTTTTTAAAAAACATAACTACAATGCTATTTTCATTTAATATACCCAGAGCATATTAAAATTTTTCTGGTTATCTCAAATAATGTTTTTATGGTTGTTTTGTTCAAATGAGAATCCAAACAACATCTACACATGGTATTTTATTGAAAGGACTCAAGTTTCTTTTACTCTACAATTCTTCCCCCTTTGCCCTTTTTATATCACTTATGTGAGAAGGGGAAGGAACGTACAGAATAACTCACGTTTGGATTTGGCTGTTTCTTCCTGGTGTCATTTAACCTGTTCTTTTATTTCCTGTAAACTTAGTATTGTGATTGTAGCTTTTTAAGATTTGATTCTTGTTAAAACAGTTTTTTGGCTAGAAAACTTCATAGGAGATACTATATGCTTTCTGGTGTATCACATCACAAGTGACATGTCTAATTGTCCCACTTTTAGAGATGTAAAACTCAAGCAATGGGTTCAGGTTCTGTCAGCCTGGCCTATCCATTATAAACAGCTTCCTGTCATCTTTTCATGCAATGGCTATTGATGGTTGTTGACTAAATTCATTATTTCATGAGGTGTTGCAAAGTGGTGGTTTTCTAATTCTGTCATTCCTTCTGTCTTTATTAGCTGGAATTCTTCTATAAAGAACTCTTGATCATCTCTGGTTACTCTGAAATACAGTTCATTCAGGAAAAGCAATATAAATGCTTTATTCTTTGCCTTTATTTATCCATTTTCAACTAATTTTAATACATTGTAATTATTGTTTTTTGATATGCAAATTGTCCCATCCTTGGCCAGTGGAAGGCCCTTCAAGTTAGCATCGGTGCCATTTTGACCTGACCCCAGTAGTCTTTTGTACTTTTGTTTTCAGGAACAACAAGCATTGACAGCTTCTTTCTGATGCATTAACTAGACTTGGAAAGTCTTCACTGAGCCCCAATCCTTTTGCCTATCGATGACAATAATGATTCACATTAGTTGTACCAGTTAGGAATGCCTTTAACTGTACGTGAGCATAATGAACACAGATCTTTCCGTTTATTCACAGAGAAAGTCTGGAGCAGGCAGCTGTTAGCATTTGTTCAGCGCCTCATGAGGGCCAGAGCCAGCCTCACTGTGATGCTCCTGGCCTTTCCTGAATAACTTCAAGATGGCAGCTCTTATTCCAGGCATCTTGCCCATCTTCAGGGCAGGAGGGAAGGGGATGGCCAGAGCCAGCTTCACCTGTCCCTTTGTGTGAGAAAAAGAAATGCTTTTCCCAAACTCCATCCCCCAACCCACAGCTGAATTCCACCTTGATCTATTGGCCAGAACCAGATCCCATGGCTGCTCTTACTTGCAAAGAAGGCTGGAAAATGAGCGATTAGATTTGCTGTCTCTGTAATCCACGTAGGCAAGGGAGTGGGTTGGGAATGAATATAGAGCTACTATTTCCGGGAAAGTGGTCTTGAGTCCTGAATCAACTTTCCTTATCCTGCTTTCATTATTATTTGTTATTTTTATATGTCTAACACTCCCTAATCTTGAAGCAGAGTGGAGAAGTTAAAAAGAATCATGAGCTGGAAATGAGTAAAGCTTTATTTGCAAGACTGCCCTAAGGAAGTAAGCTTCAGCTGTTGTGACATCCATGCCCTGATGGCTCAGCTCAGCTGTTATCAGATGCCAACTCCAACTGCAGGGTCTGCACTGCCAAGCGTCCTGTCTCCTCCTTGTCTGTAGGGGAACAGAACAGTCTCACTTTCACCAAGACAGACACTTCATTTGAGCTGCAGTGATTCCTTATGATGGCAGAATACCTCATGGCCACAGTTTCACAAGAGGCTGCCCAACCTTCACACTGTTAGGGCAAAGAACAGCACTAATATTCAGCTGGCACTCTGTACTTATGTTAAAACACCGAGCTTATTCTGCACTGCCTGGAGCCCCCAAATCCTACTGCCTTGGTCATCCTGGCTCCTCCCTGAGGAACTCCACCCAAGACCTCCCTCCCAATCCAACTGAGGGCTAAGCCTAGCCTAGCAGGGGCCGTAGGGCACTACTCCAGCCAGTACTCAGGCCATCCATTCTGTGTCCATCCATTCGGTAGTCATGTGGCTCCAATTTATTTTTCATATCTCACAAGGGAAAGAATACTGTCAGTATTCCTACTGGCCATTTCTCTTGACTGTCCATGGCTGAAGGACAAATGGGTAGTTAATGATAACTAACTCAAGGAATGGAGGTGGATAATTCCATTCCTGATAGTCATGGTTTCCTGAAGTTAATTAACAAATTTCTTGTTGGAAAATTTGAGCTGCTCTAATACTGCCTTTTTCTCTTTAATATTCATGCTACAAGTGAAAGAAACCACAGACCAAAGAATACACTCTGTATGATTCCATTTATATGATATTGAAGAAGAGGCAACACTAATCTATGCTATAAGAAGTCAGGTGGTGGTCACTCTTGGGGGAGATAGTGACAGAGGGAATATAAGAGGGCTTCCCGGGTGCTGGTGTTGGCCTGTTTTGTGATCTGAGTGTTCAGACTGCTAGTCACCTAGCCCAATATTCATTCTCCTCTTTGGTCCTTTCTACCAGAGCCTTGATTTCCTTGCTGGGACTGAGGTGGCATGTGACAAGATGAAAACTACATTTCCCAGCCTCCTTTGGATGAGGCCTGGTCATATGACACATTTTTGGCCAGTGAGATGTAAATGAAAGTTCTTGATGAGATTTCCAGGAAATCTTCTTCAGGAGGATAGGCGTTGTAGGCTGCACCTTTCACCCCTCCCTAAGTGCTCTGAAGGATACATGGCCATCAGCCTCGGTCATCCCAAATGTTCATTCACATGCTCATATGTAAAAATCTCCCATGTGTTCCCTTTTCATTCAACAAATTCTGAGCACTTACCACCAGCTGAGCCTATGTTGATCAGGTTTTACAGATTCAGATGTCCCAGAGTCAGGCCTGTAATTGGAGATGTATACCTGGAGTCGAGGATAAAAGCAGGTGAACTGGAGAACCTAGACCCTGGCTAACAAGGAAGATCTGGAGAGCCACTGTTCAGCTCTTGCAGATGTTAGAAACTCAAATCTGAATTTTTCAAGAGAATCCGGAGATCTTGATTTTATTTTCAAAATTAAATCTGCCAGGAGGGAGGACTTCTAGCTATAGCAGAGTAAAACTGAACAAAGTTGTATTAGTTTTCTATTGCTGCATAACAAATTACCACAAATTTAGCAGGTTAACTAACACATATTTATTATCTCAAAGTCCTGTAAATCAGAAGTCCAGGTGGACTTGGCTGGGTTTTCTGCTTAGTGTCTCACAAGGCTGAAGGGAAATTGTTGGCCAGACTAGGCTTTTATCTGCAGGCTCTGGGAAAGAATGTGCTTCCAAGCTTATTCGGATTGTTGGAAGAATTCAATTCCTTGCAGCTGTAGGACTGACGTCAGGTTTCTTGGTTGTTGGCTGGGTATCACGTAGCTTCTAGAGGCAACACTCTGGTTCTTTCTATGTGGCCCCTCCCTCTTCAAAGCCAAGCAATGGCACATTGAATTCTTCATTCTTTGAAGATTCGGACCTCAGCTTCTGCCCACCAGCCTGAGAAAACTCTCTGCTTTTAAAGGGTTTACATGATTAGATTAGGCCTACCAGATACTTTTCCTTGTGCTATAAAATATCACATAATCATAGGAGTGATTTCTCATCATAAACACAGGTTTCACCCACATTCAAAAGGGAAGGGATTATACAAGGGCAAAAGTCATTGGGGGTCAGTCTTAGAATTCTGCATATTTCAGTTGTCAAAAATAATGAGTTCAGAACAAGATATAAACCAAAATCAAATGAACAAAAGAAAAACAAAATAAAACAAAAAACATAAAAGAGAAACATTTATTCATGGAAAACTTCTAAAACTTCAGGTAAGAATAGTGGAAGTATACAGCCCATTCTTCACCACAATTGCCAGCTTAGTTGGTAAAGTAATGCTTACCAGGGTATGACTGGCTATGAAAACCAGTAGTTCACTCTCAAAGAGAACTAACTTGATTTGGAGTGGAGGGCACAAACTCATGCCCTGTAGCATCGTCAGTAAAAGTATTAAACACAGTAGGAAGCAAAGAGGGAAATACATATCTGGGCTAGTCTGAGGCTGCACTCCTTGTTGGGGTAAAGAGTGAACCTGCAGAAATGTAAAGGGAAGAGCCTAGAAATAAGAGAGCCATTAAAGGACTAGATAAGCTTTCCAAAAATCTCTTGCTGATTGGGAAGGTATACATATGTGCAGGGGAGACCTGAGAGGGTTTGGTGGAAAGTAAAAGCTGATGCAGACTTAAAAAACACCTCATTTTTCAATTCATGCACAGATCCATTAGCAGAGGATGGAAATCTCCTGTGTTTGAACACAATGCCTGCCTAATCATTGGCTGACAACTAAGATATGCAAATACAGGGGCAACCTTGGGGAAGCCAAGCTAAAAATTAAAATTAAGAACAAAACAACTGGGCAGAGACATCTGCTGCACACTATGGGGGAAACAGATTCTGCAGATTAGGTTTTCTAGTAAGTTACTAATAAAAGAGGAGGGGAAACCCTTCAAAGGGAAAAATCAGAATCCAGAATTGCTACAATATAGTATTTAAAATGTCCAGGTTTCAATTAAAAATTACAAAATATAGAAAGAAATAGGAAAGTGTAACCCAGGATCAGGAGGAGAAACTGACTCTGAGTGGGATCACATGTTGGATTTAGCAGGAAAAACTTCAAAACAGCTATTATAAATATGTCCAAAGAATTAAAGGAAAATATGTCTACAAGATTAAAAGAAAATATGATGCCAATGACTTGACAAATAGGGAATCCCAAAAGAGGGATAGAAACTTTAAGAACTTTAAAAATGAAAATTCTAGAATTGGTAGTACCATAATCAAAATGAAAAAATTACTAGATGAGCTCAACAGCAGATTTGAGAAGGCAGAATAAAGAATTAGTGAATAAGAAGATAAACACATAGAAATTATCCAATTTAGAGAACAAGAAAGAAAAAAGATTAAAGAAAAATGAGTAGAGTCTCAAAGACTTTTGGGTCAATGTGAAATGTACCAACACATTACACATTCAAAGTGTTAAAAGAACAAACCAATAATTCTGTATCCGTTAACACTATCAGAAACAGTGATGAAATAAAAACATTCCATGATAAAGACTGAGAACTTGTAGTTAGCACACCTGCCTTAAAGAAATACTTAAAAGTCTTTCAGGCTGAAAGGCAGTGACACCAGATGAAAACATATATCCAGAAAAATGGTTAAGAGTTTCAAGATGGCGGCGGCTGCGGCGGCTGGCGCGGAGTAGCTGAGGTGGAAAAGGTGGCCACTGGGCCTCAGGCAGCCGGGAAACTTGTGGACCTTTCTCTGACCATCTCTTAAGGGAGGACTGCTGCTGCTGGCCGGTCGTGGGGGCTCAACGCCACTTTGCCCCCGGCAGGAGAGGCTGCCTCATTTACAGGCAACAGCTTTGAAGTGTGGAGCAGGAAAAGAACTGATTCTTAGCTGCAAAAGTGAGTCTTGAAACAGGGAACACGGCGCCAGGGCTGCTGTGGATGCAGCCAGGATCCCGGAGGCTGGGGCCGCACTGAAGGCGGCCAGCTGCCCTATCCAGGATTCGAGGTTTCAGGCCGGCATTAAAGAAGACTCCTGGGAGCGCCCGAGTGGCGCCGCGACTGAACAGCCCGAGTCGGCAGCGCCGAGAACACGGAAGGCAACAAACCAGAGACAGAGCGAGCGCCCGACCTGGCACAGCACTGTGAGTGATCCCTGGCAAAGCTCTGTTCGGGGGGTGGATGCCCACGCGGCTCCCCGCCTGCACCACCAGGCCACTCACTGCCATGGTGCTGCCTCCATTTTCCCAGGTGCGGGCAGCTCCGCCCTGCTCGGCCATCACTGAGCCCATTTGCTTGGCCTGGCGCGGGGCTTTCCGGACCCTGCGGGCCGACCTCCTCTCCCACTCCCTCCACGGTTCTCTGGCAGGGCTGGGGGTGTGGGGCGTCCCGACCAGTTTTGGGAGGGCTAGGAAGTACGGGCAGGCCGACTGTCACTCCACCACACCCTGGACTCCGGCCCCGGTAAACTTCCTGTTAGTGGGAGGCAGATACCATCTCTGCAGCCACCAGTTCGGAAAAAAGCCTAACGAATTTCTGGTTGGGAATAGTGTGGTAGGAGAGTTCCCAGGTCTGCTTGAACCTGCCGGAGAGCAGGCTGCAGGCGGGCACTAGACTCGGTTTATACCGGGGGGATACAAAGGTGAACAAGACCCGAGAAAGATCTACACAGTGCTACAAAGGCACCCAGAGAGACTGGTCGTCTGTGCCTAGCAGAAACCTGGTAGACTTCCTGGGCGAGGCGGTGCTGAGCAGGGTCTTGAAGGCCCAGCTGATAGACGAGGGGTGCAGAAGACACGCCCCAACCCAGCACAGTGTGCACAGAGGGGGGAGACGTGCGGCCAGGGAGGCGGAGACTCGACAGAAACCACACACCCGGTGGGGTCGCCACTGCACGATCTAACAGCCTGGGCCAGAGCACACTGAACGGGGAGAAGTCCTGTACAGAAAGTGAAAGCTCAACAGAGATCACACACCCTGTGGTACGTGATCCACCAGCCCAGCAGAGTACAAGCTGACCAGAAAGGTGGATCCCCGGAGAAGCCCAAGACCCGAAGCAACCACACACACAAGACACTAGAGGCCAACTGAGCAGTCACGGCGGGAGCCATACCAAATTGGCAACCACAGCAACATCCTAGTTAGTCATTAGTCTTAAACCGGTGGACTGTGAAACCCCCTGCCACAATGAATAAACACCAAAAAAAAGACACCAGAAATACAAAAAATCAAGAAAGTACACCACCAAAAGTTAATAAATCTCATACTCTAGATCCTATAGAACAAGAAGCCCTTGAAATAACTGATAAGGAATTTCGAGTGATAATTCTAAGGAAACTGAATGAGATACAAGAAAACTCAGCTAGACATCATGATGAAATGAGGAAAAGTATACAGGATCTGAAAGAGGAAATATACAAGGAAATCAATGTCCTGAAAAAAAATGTAGCAGAACTTGCTGAACTGAAGAAGTTATTCAGCGAAATAAAAAACACAACGGAGAGTTTAACCAGCAGGCTTGTCGAAGTTGAAGAGAGAACCTCTGAACTTGAAGATGGGCTGTTTGAAATAACACAAGCAGACAAAAAGAAAGAAAAAAGAATCAAGGACATGGAAGAAAATCTGAGAGAGATATCAGACAACCTCAAGCGCTCAAATATCCGAGTCATGGGTATTCCAGAAGGGGAGGAAAATGGAGATTCCATTGAAAACATATTCAACAAAATAGTGGCAGAAAACTTCCCAGGTATAGGAAAAATCACAGATCTTCAGATCCAGGAAGCTCAACGATCTCCAAACGTTTTCAACCCAAAAAGGCCTTCTCCAAGACATGTCATAGTCAAATTGGCAAAACTCAGAGACAAAGAGAGAATCTTAAAAGCTGCAAGAGAGAAGCGTCAAATCACCTATAAGGGAGCCCCAATCAGGTTAACATCAGACTTTTCATCACAAACCCTAAAAGCTAGAAAGGAATGGGATGATATTTTCAAAATACTAAAAGACAAAGATTGCCAGCCAAGAATACTCTACCCTGCAAGGCTATCCTTCCGAAATGAGGGGCAAATAGTATATTTCTCAGACAAACAAAAACTGCGGGAGTTCACTACCACAAGACCACCCTTACAAGAAATCCTTAAGGGAGTACTGGGTTTGGTTCCTGAAAAATAACTACCACTGCCATAAAAACCTAAGAAAAATCTAAACCCGCTAGTACAATAAAAATGGCATTCATGAAGAGAAAACAAGCTAACAAAAACACTATCTACAACCTAAGGAACCAACAAACAAAGAAACCAAACAGTAAATCAGAAAGCAAGGAACAAAAGACACCTAAGACAACCAAACAACCAATAAAATGCTAAGAATAAATCAACACCTTTCAATAACAACTCTTAATGTTAAAGGCTTAAATTCCCCAATTAAAAGACACAGACTGGCTGACTGGATCAAAAAGCAGGACCCAACTATATGCTGCCTACAAGAGACCCACCTCACCCATAAAGATTCACACAGACTAAGAGTAAAAGGATGGAAAAAGATTTACCATGCAAACAGAAAAGAAAAACGAGCTGGAGTGGCTATTCTTATATCTGACAAAATAGACTTTAAACTAAAAACCATAAAAAGAGACAATGAGGGACACTACTTAATGATAAAAGGACTGATCCATCAAGAAGACATAACAATCATAAATATGTACGCACCCAATGTTGGAGCAGCCAGATTTATAAAACAAACTCTATTAGACCTAAAGAAGGAAATAGACACTAATACCATAATAGCAGGGGACCTGAACACTCCACTGTCAATATTAGACAGATCATCTAGGCAAAGAATCAGTAGAGAAACACAAGATCTAAACAAGACTCTAGACCAATTGGAATTGGCAGATATCTACAGAACATTCCACCCAACAACCTCAGAATATTCATTCTTCTCATCAGCACATGGATCATTCTCCAAGATAGATCACATATTAGGTCACAAATCAAGTCTCAATAAATTCAAAAAAATTGCAATTATCCCATGTATCTTCTCAGACCACAATGGATTAAAACTAGAAATTAATAACAAACAAAACTCTGGAAACTATACAAACACATGGAAATTAAACAGCATTCTACTTAATGACATATGGGTCCAAGAAGAAATCAAGCAGGAAATCAAAAAGTTTATTGAAACTAATGAAAACAATGATACATCATACCAAAACCTGTGGGATACTGCAAAAGCAGTATTGAGGGGAAAATTTATTGCATTAAATGCTCACTTCAGAAGAATGGAAAGATGGCAAGTGAACAACCTAACACTTCACCTTAAAGAACTAGAAAAACAAGAACAATCCAATCCTAAAGTTAGCAGACGGAAAGAAATCATTAAGATCAGAGCAGAACTGAATGAAATTGAAAACCAAAAAACAATTCAAAAGATCAACGAATCAAAAAGTTGGTTTTTTGAAAAGATAAATAAAATAGACAAACCATTAGCATGGCTAACAAAAAAAAAGAAGAGAGAAGACTCAAATAACAAAAATTAGAAATGAAAAAGGCGATATTACAACTGATTCATCTGAAATACAAGGAATCATTCGAGACTACTATAAACAACTATACGCCAACAAATTTGAAAATCTGGAGGAAATGGATAAATTTCTGGACACACACAAGCTCCCAAAACTGAACCGTGAAGACGTAGAAAATTTGAACAGACCAATAACAATAAAGGAGATTGAAGCTGTTATCAGAAGGCTCCCAACAAAGAAAAGCCCAGGACCAGATGGATTCACAGCAGAATTTTACCAAACATTCAAAGAGGAATTGACACCGATTCTTTACAAACTATTCCAAAAGATTGAAACGGACGCAAATCTCCCAAACTCATTCTATGAAGCAAACATCATCCTGATACCAAAACCAGGTAAAGATATAACCAAAAAAGAAAACTACAGGCCGATATCCTTGATGAATATAGATGCAAAAATCCTCACTAAAATACTAGCAAACAGAATACAGCAACACATACGAAAAATTATTCATGACGATCAAGTGGGATTCATCCCAGGGATGCAAGGTTGGTTCAACATACGCAAATCAATAAATGTGATACACCATATTAATAAACTCAAACACAAGGACCATATGATCATCTCTATAGATGCTGAAAAAGCATTTGATAAAGTTCAGCACTCATTCATGACAAAGACCCTCTATAAGTTAGGTATAGAGGGAAAGTATCTCAACATAATTAAAGCCATATATGCCAAACCCACTGCCAATATCATCCTGAATGGGGAAAAGCTGAAAGCTTTTCCTTTAAGAACAGGCACTAGACAAGGATGCCCACTCTCACCACTCCTATTCAACATAGTGTTGGAAGTACTAGCCAGAGCAATCAGAGAAGAGAAGGAAATAAAGGGCATCCAGATTGGAAAAGATGAAGTCAAACTGTCCCTGTTTGCAGATGACATGATCGTATATATCGAACAGCCTAAAACCTCTACAAAAAAACTGTTGGAATTGATAAATGATTTCAGCACAGTAGCAGGATACAAAATCAACACACAAAAATCAGTAGCATTTCTTTTCTCCAATAGTGAACAGGCAGAAGGAGAAATCAAGAAAGCCTGCCCATTTACAATAGCCACCAAAAAAATAAAATACTTAGGAATTGAGTTAACCAAGGAGGTGAAAAATCTCTATAATGAGAACTACAAACCACTGCTGAGAGAAATTAGAGAGGATACAAGAAGATGGAAAGATATCCCATGCTCTTGGATTGGAAGAATCAACATAGTGAAAATGTCCATACTACCCAAAGTGATATACAAATTCAATGCAATCCCCATCAAAATTCCAAAGACATTTTTCTCAGAAATGGAAAAAACTATTCAGACATTTATATGGAACAATAAAAGACCACGAATAGCCAAAGCAATGCTCAGCAAAAAAAATAAAGCTGGAGGCATAACACTACCTGACTTTAAGCTATACTACAAAGCTATAATAACCAAAACAGTATGGTACTGGCATAAAAACAGACACACTGACCAATGGAATAGAATAGAGAATCCAGAAATCAACCCTCACACTTACTGCCATCTGATCTTTGACAAAGGCACCAAGCCTATTCACTGGGGAAGGGACTGCCTCTTCAGCAAGTGGTGCTGGGATAACTGGATATCGTTATGCAGGAGAATGAAACTAGATCCATACCTCTCACCATATACTAAAATCAACTCAAAATGGATTAAGGATTTAAATATACACCCTGAGACAATAAAACTTCTTAAAGAAAACATAGGGGAAACACTTCAGGAAATAGGACTGGGCACAGACTTCATGAATACGACCCCAAAAGCACGGGCAACCAAAGGAAAAATAAACAAATGGGATTATATCAAACTAAAAAGCTTCTGCACAGCAAAAGAAACAATTAACAGAATTAAAAGACAACCAACAGAGTGGGAGAAAATATTTGCAAAATATACATCTGACAAAGGATTAATATCCAGAATATATAAGGAACTCAAACAACTTTTCAAGAAGAAAACAAGCAACCCAATTAAAAAATGGGCAAAAGAGCTAAGTAGGCATTTCTCTAAGGAAGATATCCAAATGGCCAACAGACATATGAAAAAATGCTCAACATCACTCAGCATCCGGGAAATGCAAATCAAAACCACATTGAGATACCATCTAACCCCAGTTAGGATGGCTAAAATCCAAAAGACTATGAACGATAAATGCTGGCGAGGCTGCGGAGAAAAAGGAACTCTCATACATTGTTGGTGGGACTGCAAAATGGTGCAGCCTCTATGGAAAATGGTATGGAGGTTCCTTAAACAATTGCAAATAGATCTACCATACGACCCAGCCATCCCACTGTTGGGAATATACCCAGAGGAATGGAAATCATCAAGTCGAAGGTATACCTGTTCCCCAATGTTCATCGCAGCACTCTTTACAATAGCCAAGAGTTGGAACCAGCCCAAATGCCCATCATCAGATGAGTGGATACGGAAAATGTGGTACATCTACACAATGGAATACTACTCAGCTATAAAAACGAATGAAATACTGCCATTTGCAACAACATGGATGGACCTCGAGAGAATTATATTAAGTGAAACAAGTCAGGCACAGAAAGAGAAATACCACATGTTCTCACTTATTGGTGGGAGCTAAAAATTAATATATAAATTCACACACACACATACACACATACACACACAAACCGGGGGGGGGGGAAGAAGATATAACAACCACAATTATTTGAAGTTGATACAACAAACAAACAGAAAGGACATGGTTGGGGGGGAGGGGGGGAGGGAGAAGGGAGGGAGGTTTTGGTGATGGGGAGCATTAATCAGCTACAATGTATATCGACAAAATAAAATTAAAAAAAAAATAAATAAATGATGGTTAGTCACCTAAAAAAAAAAAAAAGAAAACATATATCCACAGGAACAAAGGAAGAGTGACAGAAATGTTAATATGTAGGTAAATATGAAATACTTTTTAAATGTAGTTTTTTATTTTCTTATTTTCTTTAAAAACATAAAATTATATCAAATAATAATTGTAACATTGTGTTGTTGACTTTATAACATATATAGGTATATAAAACAATAATAGCATAAAGGAAGGTGTCGTAGAACTATATTGGAGCAAAGTTGCTGTATTTTATGAGAATTAAGTCAGTATCACCCTGAAGTAGATTGTGACAAGGTAAGATTTATATTGCAGTCATTAGAGCAATTACTAAGAAAATTATTTTAAAATATACAGTTAAAATGTGTGACAGACTAAATATTCTAACCAAAAGGCAGAGATTATCAGAATGGATAAAAAGCAGGATCAATATACATGCTGTCCAAAAGGGCACATTTTAGAGAGAGGCCCAAGATCCTTGGAGACCACGTGCTCTGTGGTGCCAGCGCACAACCCAGCAGTTAGGCCTTGCCACCACCACCTGACTCCATCCCCATCCCGGCCAAGTGCATGCTGATCAGAGAGGTGCCTCCCCGGAGAGGCCCAAGATCCGAGGTGATCATGCACCTGAAGCACCAGTGGACAACTGAGCAGACACTGAGGCAGCCATACCAAATTGGCAGCCCCAGCAGCAAGTGTCAAACCAGTGGACCATGAAATCCCCTGCTACAATGACTAAACATCAAAGGAAAGATACCAGAAATATGAAAAATCAAGAAAGTATACTGCCAAAGGGTAATAACTCTCAAGATCTAGTTCCTATAGAACAAGAAGCCCTTGAAATGTCTGACAAGGAATTTTGAGGGATAATTCCAAGGAAACTAAATGAGATACAAAAAAAACTCAGCTAGACAACACGATGAAATGAGAAAATGTATACAGGACCTGAAAGAAGAAATGTACAAGGAAATCAATGCCCTGAAAAAGAATGTAGCAGAGCTTGCTGAGCTGAAGAATTCAATCAACCAAATAAAAAGCACAACAGAGAGTTTAACCAGCAGGCTTGCAGAAGTAGAAGAGAGAACTTCTGACCTTGAAGATAGGCTATTTGAAATAACACAGGAAGACAAAAAAAAAAAAGAAAGAAAGAAAGAAACAAAAAAGAATTAATAACATTTTAGAAAATCTAAGAGAGATATCAGACAACCTTAAGTGCTCATGGGTATTCCAGAAGGGGAGGAAAAAGGAGATTGCATTGAAAACATATTCAACAAAATAGTGGCAGAAAACTTCCCAGGTATAGGAAAAGACACATATCTTCAGATTCAGGAAGCTCATAGATCCCCAAACGTATTCAACCCAAAAAGGTCTTCTCCAAGACATGTTATAGTCAAATTGGCAAAACTCAAAGACAAAGA
Source organism: Cynocephalus volans (assembly GCF_027409185.1). Classification (NCBI taxonomy): domain Eukaryota; kingdom Metazoa; phylum Chordata; class Mammalia; order Dermoptera; family Cynocephalidae; genus Cynocephalus; species Cynocephalus volans. The sequence continues at coordinate 54,238,061 of NC_084470.1, forward strand.
GAGAATCTTAAAAGCTGCAAGAGAGAAGTATCAAATCACCTATAAAGGAGCCCCAATCAGACTAACATCAGACTTTTCATCACAAATCCAAAAAGCCAGAAAGGAATGGGATGATGTATTCAAAATACGAAAAGACAAAGATTGTCAGCCAAGAATACTCTACCCTGTAAGGCTATCCTTCCAAAATGAAGGGCAAATAGTATATTTCTCAGACAAACAAAAACTGCAGGAGTTCACTACCACACGACCACTCTTACAGGAAATTCTCAAGGGAGTACTGGGTTTGGTACCTGAAAAATAACTACCACTGCCATAAAAGCTCAAGAAAAATCAAAACCCACTAGTAAAATAAAAATGCCAACAATGAAGAGGAAAAAAAAGTTTATCTACAACCCTAGGAACCAACAGATACAGAAAATAAGCAGTAAATCAGAAAGAAAGGAACAAAAGACACTTAAGACATCCAAACAAAAATCAGTAAAATGCTAGGAGTAAATCAACACCTTTCAATAACAACTCTTAATGTAAAAGGATTAAATTCCCCAGTCAAAAGACACAGACTGGCTTACTGGATTAAAAAGGAGGACCCAACTACATGCTGCCTTCAAGAGACCCACCTCACCTATAAAGACTCACATAGACTAAGAGTGAAAGGATGGAAAAAGATTTACCATGCAAACATAAATGAAAAAAGAGCTGGAGTAGCTATTCTTAAATCTGATAAAATAGACTTTAAACTAAAAGCCATAAAAAGAGATAATGAGGAAAAAGAAAAAGAGATAATGAGGGCCACTACATAATCATAAAAGGATCAATCGATCAAGAAGACATAACAATCATAAATATATACACACCCAATGTCGGAGCAGCCAGATTTATAAAGCAAGCTCTATTAGACCTAAAGAAGGAAATAGACACTAATACCATAATAGTAGGGGACCTGAACACCCCACTGTCAATATTGGACAGATCATCTAGGCAAAGAATCAGTAGAGAAACACAAGATCTAAACAAGACTCTAGACCAATTGGACTTGGCAGATATCTACAGAACATTCCATCCAACAACCTCAGAATATTCATTCTTCTCATCAGCACATGGATCATTCTCCAAGATAGATCACATGTAGGGCACATATCAAGTCTCAAAAAATTCAAAAAAATTGGAATTATCCCATGTATTTTTTCAGACCACAATGGATTAAAATTAGAAATCAATAAACGAAATTCTGGAAACTAAACAAACACATGGAAATTAAACAGCATTCTACTTAATGACATTTGGGTCCAAGAAGAAATCAAACAGGAAATCAAAAAATTTATTGAGACTAATGAAAACAATGATACATCATACCAAAACCTGTGGGACACTACAAAAGCAGTACTAAGGGGGAAATTTATTGCATTAAATGCTTACTTCAGAAGAATGGAAAGATGGCAAGTGAACAAGCTAACACTTCACCTTAAAGAACTAGAAAAACAAGAACAATCCAAACCCAAAGTTAGCAGATGGAAAGAAATCATTAAGATCAGAGCAGAACTTAATGAAATTGAAACCCAAAAAACAATACAAAAGATCAATGAATCAAAAAGTTAGTTTTTTGAAAAGATAAATAAAATTGACAAAACAATAGCACGGCTAACAAAAAAAAGAAGAGAGAAGATCCAAATAACAAAAATTAGAAATGAAAAAGGTGATATTACAACTGATACATCTGAAATACAAGGAATCATTCGAGACTACTATAAACAACTATATGCCAACAAATTTGAAAATCTGGAGGAAATGGATAAATTTCTGGACACACACAAGCTACAAAAACAGAGCCAAGAATATGTAGAAAATCTGAACAAGCCAATAACAATAAAAGAGATTGAAGCTGTTATCATCAGAAGGCTCCCAACAAAGAAAAGCCCAGGACCAGATGGATTCACAGCAGAATTTTACCAAACTGTCAAAGAGGAATTGACAGCAATTCTCTACAAACTATTGCAAAAGATTGAAACAGAGGCAATTCTCCCAAACTCATTCTATAAAGCAAACATCACCCCGATACCAAAACCAGGTAAAGATACAACTAAAAAAGAAAACTACAGGCCAATATCCTTGATGAGTATAGATGCAAAAATCCTCACTAAAATACTAGCTAACAGAATACAGCAACACATATGCAAAATTACACCATGATCAAGTGGGATTCATCCCAGGGATGCAAGGTTGGTTCAACATATGCAATCAATAAATGTGATACACCATGTCAATAAAATCAAACAGAAGGACAACATGATAATCTCTATAGATTCTGAAAAAGCATTTGATAAAATTCAATACTCATTCATGATAAAGACTTTCTATAAGTTAGGTATAGATGGAAAGTACCTCAACATAATTAAAGCCATATATGATAAACCCACTGCCAATATCATCTTGAATGGGGAAAAGCTGAAAGCTTTTCCTTTAAGAGCAGGAACTAGACAAGTATGCCCACTCTCACCACTCCTATTCAACATAGTGTTGGAAGTACTAGCCAGAGCAATCAGAGAAGAGAAGGAAATAAAGGGCATCCAGATTGGAAAAGATGAAGTCAAACTGTCCCTGTTTGCAGATGACATGATCCTATATATCGAACAGCCTAAAACCTCTACAAAAAACTGCTGGAATTGATAAATGATTTCAGCACAGTAGCAGGATACAAAATCAACACACAAAAATCAGTAGCATTTCTTTTCTCCAATAGTGAACATGCAGAACGAGAAATCAAGAAAGCCTGCCCATTTACAATAGCTACCAAAAAAATAAAATACTTAGGAATTGAGTTAACCAAAGAGGTGAAAAATCTCTATAATGAGAACTACAAACCACTGCTGAGAGAAATTAGAGAGGATACAAGAAGATGGAAAGATATCCCATGCTCTTGGATTGGAAGAATCAACATAGTGAAAATGTCCATACTACCCAAAGTGATATACAAATTCAATGCAATCCCCATCAAAATTCCAAAGACATTTTTCTCAGAAATGGAAAAAACTATCCAGTCATTTACATGGAACAATAAAAGACCACGCATAGCCAAAGCAATGCTGAGCAAAAAAAATAAAGCAGGAGGCATAACACTACCTGACTTTAAGCTATACTACAAAGCTATAATAAACAAAACAGTATGGTACTGGCATAAAAACAGACACACTGACCAATGGAATAGAATAGAGAATCCAGAAATCAACCCACACACTTACTGCCATCTGATCTTTGACAAAGGCACCAAGCCTATTCACTGGGGAAGGGACTGCCTCTTCAGCAAATGGTGCTGGGATAACTGGATATCCATATGCAGGAGAAAGAAACTAGATCCATACCTCTCAGCATATACTAAAATCAACTCAAAATGGATTAAGCATTTAAATATACACCCTGAAACAATAAAACTTCTTAAAGAAAACATAGGAGAAACACTTCAGGAAATAGGACTGGACACAGACTTCATGAACACGACCCCAAAAGCATGGGCAACCAAAGGAAAAATAAACAAATGGGATTATATCAAACTAAAAAGCTTCTGCACAGCAAAAGAAACAATTAAAAGAGTTAAAAGACAACCAACAGAGTGGGAGAAAATATTTGCAAAATATATATCTGACAAAGGATTAATATCCAGAATATATAAGGAACTCAAACAACTCTACAAGAAAAAAACAAGCAACCCAATTAAAAAATGGGCAAAAGAGCTAAGTAGGCATTTCTCAAAGGAAGATATACGAATGGCCAACAGACACATGAAAAAATGCTCAACATCACTCAGCATTCAGGAAATGCTAATCAAAACCACACTGAGATATCATTTCACCCCAGTTAAGATGGCTAATATCCAAAAGAATGTGCATGATAAATGCTGGTGAGGTTGTGGAGAAAAAGGAACTCTCGTACATTGTTGGTGGGACTGCAAAATGGTGCAGCCTCTGTGGAAAATGGTATGGAAGTTCTTCAAACAATTGCAGATAGATCTACCATATGACCCAGCTATCCCACTGCTGGGAATATACCCAGAGGAATGGAGATCATCAAGTCAAAGGTATATCTGTTCTCCAATGTTCATTGCAGCACTCTTTACAATAGCCAAGAGTTGGAACCAGCCCAAATGTCCATCATCAGATGAGTGGATATGGAAAATGTGGTACATCTACACAATGGAATACTACTCTGCTATAAAAAAAGAATGAAATACTGCCATTTGCAACAACATGGATGGACCTAGAGAGAATTATATTAAGTGAAACTAGTCAGGCACAGAAAGAGAAATATCACATGTTCTCACTTATTTGCGGGAGCTAAACATAAATAAATAAATAAATACACAAACAACCTAGGGGTGGGGAGGGAAGAAGAAACAACCATTACAATTCCTTGAAGTTGATACAACAACAGAAAGGACATTGTTAGGAGGAAGGGGGAGAGGGAGGAGGGAGGGAGGTTTCGGTAATCAGCTACAATAATCAACCACATTGTATATTGACAAAATAAAATAAAAACTAAAAAAAAAAGTTAAGATTTTGAAAAGCTGGCCATAAATTGAGCAGCATTAGTTTGAAATGGAACTATTGCATCATGAATTTCATTGTTCAGCCATATGAATAGTACTAATAGATTATCCATGGTGGGCGTAATCATTTTTATTTAATTACATTTACCTTTGTCTATACACAATGGCCACTCCTCTTTAAATATAATGCATCTATAAAAAATTTCATTCTCTGGATGGCTGTGGGTGCAATTGTAACATATTTATGCTATGTCAAGCCAATAAAAAATAGCATGGAGTATTTAATTTGTGAAGTTTGGGTGCATAATTGCAACGAAAATAAAATTGTGCTTATTGAGAAAAACAAAACAAAACAACAACAACAACAAAAAACCAAAAGGGTACATTTTAGATTTAAAGACAAAAAACATGTTGAAGGTAAATGGATGGAAAAAGATATACCATGCATACAGTATCCATAAGAGATCTGTAATAACTATATTGAAATCAGACAAAATAGAGATTAAAACAAGAAACATTACTAGAGAAAAAAACAGGGACATTTCATCATCATAAACTGTCACTACATCAAGAATATATAACAATTATAAATGTATAGTCACCTAACAACAGAGCCCCGAAGTACGTGAAGTAAAAACTGACAGAACTGAAAGGAGAAACAGATATTTCAGCAGTTTTACTTGGAGATTTCAATACCCACTCTTGGTAATTGATAGAACAACTATGTAGAAAATCAACAAGATTATAGAAAACTTGAGCAGCACCATCAACCAACTGGCTACAACTGATATTTATAGAACACTCCACCTAAAAACTACAGAATATAGATGAGAGTACTTTTAAAAGTTGATGGAAAAATAGAGTTAAAAGATAATATGAATCTTTTCACAAATATTTTAAAGTCCTTCATATTCTTTTCAAGATACACATGGAAGACTCTTCAAAATAGATCATACATTAGGCCACAAAAAAAGTCCCAATGTTTTTAAGACTGAAATCATCAAAGTACATTGTCTAGAAGCAATAGAATAAAATAAGAAATCAACAACAGAATTTGTGAAATCCCCAAATACGTGGAAATTAAACAACACACTTCTAAATAACTCATGGGTCAAAGAACTCACACAGGAAATTAGAAAGCATTTGAAATAAATTGAAATAAAAACACAACCTATCAAAATTTATGGGGTGCAGCTAAACAGGGTTTCAAGGTAAACTTACAGCTTTTAATGCCTAATTCAGAAAAGAAGGGTCTCAAAAGAAAATCAAATTAAACCAAAACAAAAAGTAGATAGTGAATAATAAATATCAGGGTGGAAATCAATAAAGACTGAAAACAATAGAGAAAAGTTAATAAAAACAAGAGTTGATTCTTGGAAAAGATTAACAAAATTGATAAACCTTTTGCTAGACTGACCAAGGAAAAGAAAGAAAGAACTGAAAAGAGGGACATCACTACCAACCCAACAGAAATTAAAAGGCTTGTAAGGAAATGTTATGAACAACTTCTGGCAATAAATTAGAAATCTTAGATGAATGGGACACATTTCTAGAAACAAATTATCAAATCCAATTAAAAAAATCCAAATAGGCCTATAACATGTAAAGAAACTGAATTAGTAACTAAGTCTTCCCATGAAGAAAAGTCAAGGCCCAGATGGTTTTATTGGTGAATTATATCACATATGTAAAGAATAAATAATGACAAACATTCACAAACTTTTTCAGAAAACAGAGGAGGGGACACTTTCTTGCTCATTCTAACCAAACACAAGATACCACATGAACATAAACACAAAATTCCTTAACAAAATATTAGCAAATAAAATATATGAAGATGACCAAGCTAGATTTATCCTAGGAACACAAGGTTGGCTTAGCATCTGAAGATTAATTAATGTAATGCTATAATGATAGAATAAAGGACAAAATCCACATGGTCATGTCAACACATGCATAAAAATTTGACAAAATTCAACAGTCATTCATGATAAACTCTCAACAAACTATGAATATAAGGAAATTTTCTCAACCAGATAAAAGGCATCTATGAAGAACATATAGCAAACATCATTCTTAATAGTGAAAGACTACAGGCATATCCCATAGATTTGAGAACAAAGCAAGGATGTCCATTCTCACCACTTCTGTTCAATATTGTACTGGAAGTTCTAGACAGCCAGTAAGGCAAGAAAAAGAAATTAAAGGCATTCAGATTGGAAAAGAAAAAATAAAATTTTCTTTATTTGCAGATGACATGATCCTGTATCTGGAGGATCCTGGTAAATCTAAAAAAACAACTAGAACTAATAAATGGGTTAAACAACGTCACAAGATACAAAAATCAATGTTTAAAAAAATTCAATTATATTTCTATATACTTATAATTACCAATCCTAAAGTGAATGAAAAAAGTAATGCAATTCACAATAGCAATAAAAAGGCTATGATACTTAAAATATGTAACAAAAGATGTGGAAGTACTGAAACCTACAAAACATTGCTGACAGAAATTTTAAAAGATCTAAACAAATGGGGAGATATGCTACATTAATGAATGACTCATTATTGTTAAGAGGTTAATTCTCCCCAAATTGTTCTATATATATATAATATATAATTTTAACCAAAATTTTTTGAAAAGTCAAAATTTTTCCAGAAATTGACGTTGATCCTAAAGTTTACATGGAAATGCAACATACCTAGAATAGCGAAACAATTTTGAAAAAGAAACATAGTTGGAAAACTTACTCTACTCATTTTCAAAACATTATAAAATAATAGTAAAGACTATCATAATAGTGTAAGGATAGCTATATACATCAATGGAAATGAATAGAAAGTCCAGAAAATCCTTACATTGCGGTAAATTGATTTTCTTCTTCTTTTTTTTTGTCTGAAAATGCCTTTATTTCGTCCTCATTTTTTATTAGCATATTCATTATTACAAACTATAATTTTTCTTCATGACCCTTACCCAACTAATCACTCCCCAAACCTCCTTCCTCTCCCCCCTCCCCCAAATCTCTAGTATCCTTACGTTTGTTCTCTCCTTCTGAAAGTTCAGCATGTTTTTGTGTTCTTCTCTTTTCCTTCCTTTCTTCTTTCCTTTCTTCCTTCCTTCTTTCCTTCCTTCTTTCCTTCCTTCTTTCCTTCCTTCCTTTTTCTCTTTCTCTCTTTCTTTCTTGCTATCTTTCTTTTTTTCCTTCTTATTTAGCACTCAATTATGAGTGAGGACATGTGGTATTTCTCTGTGTCTGGCTTATTTCCCTTGACAATTTTCTCCAGGCTCATCCATGTTACTGTAAGTGGCAGAATTTCATTCTTTTTATGGCTGAGTAGTATTCTATTGTGTATATGTACTACATTTTCCTTATCCAGTCATCTGTCAGTGGACATTTAGGTTGGTTCCATATCTTGACTGTTGTCAATAGAGCTCTGATGAATATGGGAGTGCACATATCCCTTTGAAATGATGATTTCCATTCCTTTGGATATATACTCAGTAGTGGGATTGCTGAATCATGTGGCAGTTCTATCTGTAATCGTTTGAGAAACCTCCACAATGTTTTCCATAATGGCTGGACTAATTTACAGTCCCACCAACAGTGTAGAGTTCCCTTTTCCCTGCATCCTTGCCAGCATTTGCTATTCTCGGTCTTTTTAGTAATGGCCAGACTAACTTGGGTGAGAAGATATCTCAATGTGGTTCTGATTTGCATCTCCCTGATGATTAGTGATGTTGACCATTTTTTTCATGTACCTGTTGGCTATTTGTATGTCTTTCTTTGAAAAATGTCTATTCATCTCCTTTGCCATTTATTTATTTATTTATTCCTATGTAGTTGTTTGAGTTCCTTACATATTTCTCCCCTTCCATAGGTTGTCTTTCCACTCTGCTGATTGTTTCCTTTGCTGTGAAGAAGTTGTTTAGTTTGATGTAATCCCATTTATTTATTTTTTCTTTTGTTGCTTGTGCTTTTGGGGTCTTATTTATAAAGTCTTTGCCCAGTCCTACTGCCTGGAGTGTTTCCTGTATGTTTTCTTTTAGTAATTTTATGGTTTCGGGTCTTATGTTTAAGTCTTTAATCCATTTTGAGTTGATTTTGGTGTATGGTGAGAGGTACAGGTCCAGTTCCACTCTTCTGCATACGGATGCCCAATTTTACCAGCTCCATTTATTGAAGAGGCAGTATGGATGTTCCCAACGTATCTTGTTGTTGTCTTTGTCAAAAATCAGTTGGCTGTAAGTATGTGGGTTGATTCCCAGGTTTTCTATTCTGTTCCGTTGGTCTGAGTGTCTGCTTTTATCCCAGTACCATGCTGTTTTCGTTACTATAGCTTTATAACACAAGTTGAAGTCAAGTAGTGTAATGCCTCCAGCTTTATTTATTTATTTATTTGCTCAGGGTTGCTTTGGCTATTTGGAGTCTTTTGTTGTTCCATATGAATGTTACAATTGTTTTTTTCTATTTCTGTGAAGAAAGTCATTGGTATTTTGATGGGGATTGCCTTGAATCTATAGATTGCTTTGAGAAGTATGGACATTTTCACAATGTTAATTCTTCCAATTCAAGAGCATGGTATGTCTTTCCACTTTTTTGTGTCTTTTAATTTCTTCCAGTTGTGTTTTAGAGTTCTCATTGTAGAGATCTTTCACCCCTTTGGTTAAATTGATTCCTAGGAATTTTTTTGGCAACTATTGTAAATGGGCTTATTTTCCTGATTTCTTTTTCTGTTAGTTTGTTATTGGAGTATTAAAATGCTAGAACTTTTTTTGATTTCCTGGTTAATTTCTTCTTGGACCCATGGGTCATCAGGAGCCTGTTGTTTAATTTCCATGCATTTGTATAGTTTTCAGAGTTTTGCTTGTTATTGATTTCCAGTTTTAATCTGTTGTGGTCTGAAAAAAATACTTGGAATGATTTTGTTTTGTTAAATTTGCAGAGACTTGATTTGTGACCTAACATGTGGTCTATCCTGGAGAATGTTACATGTGCTGATGAGGAGAACATATATTCTGTAGTTATTGGATGAAACATTCTGTAGATATCTGCCAGATCCAAATGGTCTAAGGTATAGTTTAAATCCTGTGTTTCTTTGTTAATTTGTTGCCTGGAAAAATCTGTCCAATGCTGAGAGAGGGGTGTTCAGGTCACCCGCTATTATCATATTAGGATCTATCTCTTTCTTTATGTCTAAGAGTGTTTGCTTTATATAACTGGGTGCTCCAGTTTGGGGTACATATATATTTATGATTGTTACATCTTCTTGCTGGATAGGTCCTGTTATCATTATATAGTGGCCTTCTTTGTCTCTTTTTATGGCTTTTGGTTTAAAGTCTATTTTATCCTATATAAAAATAGCTACTCCTGCTCATTTTTGGTTTCCACTTGCATGGTATATCTTTTTCCATTCCCTCACTTTTAGTCTGTGTGTGTCTTTACAGTGAGGTGAGTCTCCTGAAGACAGCGTATAGTTGAATCTAGCTTTTTAATCCAATCAGTCTGTGTCTTTTATATGGAGAATTTAATCCATTTACATTTAGGGTTGTTATTGACAGATACTGTTTTACTCCCATCATTTTATTGCTGTTTGTTTAGATGTTTTAAATATCTTTTGCTCCTTTCTTCCCCTTTTATTTTTTGTATTCAATATTAGACAGAATTTTCAGGTTGCTTGATTTAGCTTCTTTCTCTTTCTCTTTGCATTTTTGTTTTAATGGCAGGTTGTGCTCTTTCTTGTGTATCCATGATAGTGATTATTGCCTTCAGATTCCGGATGCAGTACTCCCTTGAAAATTTCTTGCAGGGCTGGCCATGTGGTGGTGAACTCTCACAATTTTTGTTTGTCTGGGAAATACACTATTTCTCTCTCATTTCTGAAGGATAGCTTTGCTGGGTATAGAAGCGTTGGCTGGCATTTTTTTTTTTTTTCTTTTACTCTTTGAATATATCATCCCATTTTCTTCTGGCCAGAATTCTGAAATCTGGTAGGATTTCAGTTGAGAATTCTGCTGTTACTCTTATGGAGTCTCCTTTTAGAGGGATTGATGCTTTTCTCTTGCTGCTTTTAGAATTCTTTGTCTTTGAGCTTTCCCAGTTTGACTATAATGTGCCTTGTAGCAGACCTTTTTGGATTGATTCTGTTTGGTGATCTCTGGTCTTCTTGGATCTGAAGGTCTTCATCTCTCCCTATACCTGGGAAATTTTCTGTTAATTATTTCCTTGAATAGGTTTTCAATGCCTTTTCCTTTCTCCTCCCCTTCTGGAATACACATGATTTGGATGTTTGTGTGCTTGGAGTTTCCTGCTAGCTCTCTCAGATTTTCTTCATTTAAAAAAAATTTTGTTTTGGTCCACCTGTGTTATTTTGAAAAGACCATCTTCAGGATCTGAAATTCTTTCTTCTGCTTGCTCTAGCTTGATGCTCAAGCTCTCTGATGTGTTTCTTATTTCAGTGAATGAATCTTTCAGTTCTAGGAGTTCTACTACATTCTTTTTAAAGGTATTAATCTCTTTGCAAATTTCCTCCTTCATATTCTGGATATTTTTTCTAGTTTCATTGTGTTCTCTAATTGAGTCTTCTCTTATCTCTTTGAGTTTTCTTAAGATCGTTGCTTGGAATTAATTTTCAGATATTTCAAACAGTTTCCTGCTCTATGAGGTCTGGTACTTGAGAATTACTGTATTCCTTTCATGGTGTCATATCTTCTTCTTTATTTTTTCACTGATGTTTGGTCATATGGTAGACCACTTGTTTCTTCTATTACTCTGGAGTGGGCTATGAGGAGAAAGACTCCTTCCTCTATTTGCTAGCTCCATTGATGACTCTTCTTATATCAGTGCAGTTAAGTGCATGGCAGGCTGCCTATAAGGTGGCCCTATATGCTACTGCAGTGGTGAGCCATCCTTGCAGTGGCAGTAGGTGGGGTAGTGGCTGTGATGGACCATCTCGGTTCCTGCTAGGGGAGTGGGAGGAGTTTTCTGGGGCTTCAGTTTGGGCCCCCAGTGGTGCATGGTATGCTGCTCACCTTGGCTTGGTAAATTGATTTGCAACAAAATGCCAAGACCATTGAATTGGGAAATGATACTTTCTCCAATAAATAAGTCTGAGACAACTGATTATCTATATGCAAAAATTAAATTTAAAAAAAATCAGCAGAGACCCTTACCTCATATCAAGTATAAATATTAATTCAAAATGGATCATGGACTTAAATGTTAAACCTAAAATTTTTAAAAAACCCATAGCAGAAAATCTTTGTGACCTTTGCTTAAGCAAAATTTCTTCACTATTATACCAAACCATGATTCATAATATAAAAATTTGATATATTGGAATTCATTGAAATTCAAAACTTTAGAACTTCTACAAGCATCATTTAAAAATGAAAAGACAAGCCACAGCCTGGGAGAAAATATTTGCAAATCACATATATAATTAAGGACTTATATCCAAAAAAATTCTTATAACTCAATAACATATATAAAAAATTCTTATAACTCAGTGAGACAAACAACCCACTTAAAAATGAGCAAAAGATATGAATAGACCTTTCATTAAAGAAGATACACGAATGACTAAAAAGTACATGAAAAGATAATCATTAATCACCAGAAAATGCAAATTAAAATCCTGAATACCACTACACATTTATTAGAATGGTGATAATCTGTAAGTCTAAGAATGCCAAGTGTTGGCAAGGATATGGAGAAATTAGAACCGTCATACCTTGCTGGTGGGAATGTAAATTGGTACAGTCACTTCAGAAACAATTTTTCCATTCCTTAGAAGGTTAAACATAGTTACCACATGACCCAGCAATTCCAACTAGCAATATACCCAAGAGAAATGAAAATATGCCTCCACTAAGAGTTTATGTAAATATTCATAGCAGGAATATTCACAATTTCATAATATTCATAATTTTTAAAATCTGAAAATAAATAAAATGCTCATCACTTGGTGAATAGATAAAGAAAATTTAGTATATCTACAATAATGGAATACTATTCAGCAGTAAAAAGGAACAAACTACTGATACATGCTAGAACATGGATAAACATTATGCTAAGTGAAAGAAGCTGGACACAATGGACTATACATTCATGTGACAATTTCTAGAAAAGGACAATCTATAGAGAAAGAAAACAGATCATAGCTGCTGGAGGCTAGAGGCTGGTGGATTGATCATATATGCACATGAGAGAACTTTTGGGGGATAATGGAAACATTCTAAGAGTGGAGTGGGGTGATGGTTGCACAAACTTATAAATTGACTAAAAATTATTGAATTGTCCATGTATAATGGGTAAATTTTATGGTATGTGAATTATACTTCAATAAAACTGTTAAACAAAAATATTAAATTTCCCGATTTAAGAATGTCCTTAACTAATTTAAATTCTTCAAGAAACTTCGTGGAAAAAAATACCCTATGCCTGTGAATGAAAACCCTTGGACTGCCTATTTGCAACCTCAGTGCTAGGTGGTATGAATAAAAATTTGAATAAGGTCTTTGTCCTCCAGAAGTTTAAGACTCAAAGGGACAAAATGGAATATTAAACAGTTACAAAATGGTATGATACTATAAGTGGGATGTGCGGGGTGATATAGGGTCCCAAAGAACTTCTGGCTCTGACTGAAGTCGGGTAGTGGTGGGGCTACCACAGAGGAGATGACCCTGGAGCTGGGTTTTAAAAGCCAAGTAGGAATTCAGGGGATTGCACGTGCAGGAAATGAAGAAAAGGAGTAGGTGACATTTTCAGGCAGAGGGAACAGAACAGGCATAAGTCTAGAGGTGTGCAAAAGCAATTCCCTTTCTGAGAACTGGGGAGGTTTGAGGCCTGGTGCACATGGAGAATTGAAAAGGCCAGAGAGGAAGGCAGGGGCCTGATCACAAAGAACTTTACAGGCTGTATTGAAGTCTTTGGACAAAGGGATTAAGCAGGATTGACTTCTTGGAGGAACATGGACATGCTTCTTTTGGCCTAAATTAAACTTTGTATATTTTGGCATCACATTGCACTAATTTTTAAAACATTTATTAATATACTGCTTATTGTGTGCCAGGCACTGTTTCTTATTTTTATTATTATTGTTTTATTTTATCATTACACAATGCAAACATTTTTTTGTGGCTCCTTACCAATTTCTGCCTAACATATTAATCCTATCGACAGTGGTTCTCAAACTCTAACCTGCCTTGGAATCACTGGGAAGTCTTAAAACAGAGAAACCAGAGTTTCTGATTTAGTAGGTCTGAAGTGGAGCTGGAGAATTTGCATTTCAATCTAGTTCCCAGGAGCTGATGCTGCTGATCAGGGAACACACTTTGAGAATGACTGCTTTATATCCACCTTATAATAAAGTTACCATTTATCATCACAACCATTCCCATCTTATAGAAAACAGATAGAAGTCTGTGTAATTTACCTAAAGCCATATAGCTCCTAGTGATCAAGATGGAGCTCAATGCCAGACAATGTCTGCCATGTCTCCTACTTCACTGGTTGCAAACAAGCAGAGTTAAGTACCAGCATTTTCAATTCTTGCTTGCAACTATCAAAAGTGTATCACGCACACACACACTTTGGGCCTTAACTGACACCTGAGATAAAAGTTAGAGATGGTAACATGCCAAAGGGGTGGCAAGGGAAAGTCTTTGAGGAACTCTTCAGGCCATTCCAATGAAGTTATTATTTTAGCACTACTGGGATAAGGCCAGGATTTAGAAATGCACAAGTATCGATACACAAAATCACTAATTATATATGTAAAAGGAAATCACAATATATGTCACAATTCAAAATTGAACTATATATGAACACGCAGTATTTGTTGTTTTAAATATAATTATTTTAAATTTTTTAAAAGTTATAAAAACTAACAACACCTAGAGAAGATAATCTTGTTACACATGCTACTTTGGGGGTCTCAAAATGAAAACGGCATTTCTTTCATGAATCAGCTTGATTTTCACATCTTGATCTAATTTATAGCACCTCCCTGGTATCCTCCCAGTAAACAGTGTTTCTTAAATTGGCGGCATTATGTTATTTTTGAGATCTGAATCACAGAGACTGTAATACAAGGCTACATGCTCCATCTTGTTGTTTTGTAGAGTGCTGTATATCTAATTAAATCTTCTTACAGGTCCATTAAAAGACCCAACATTAAGAAAGCAACGTGTATTAGAGAAAGCCCCAGGGCAGATTGGAGAAGGGGTTTCTTCACTGACAATAAGCACATTTGCTAAAGTTCAAAGTTAAGTAATAATATATTAATGTGTACTTGAATATTTTTAAATATTGCCCAAGCATAGTCAGATCATACTACCACATTTATGGTGTGGAACTGAAAATGGGTCATGTTCTTGCCAGCAGCACTTCAGCTTCCCAAGAAATACTGGGAATAAATAAATGATTTACCATGTGGCCAGTACTGCATCCCCCTCTTGGGAAGAGAATTGTAGCTCACTTTATTTAAATCAACTTATTATTTTACCCCTTTTTATTTATTGTTTTGCTATTCTCATGCCCTGGTTTTACTCAGAGAATTTATTCAAAATCTGAGTTACACAACAACAATACAAATATCCTTTTTTCCCAAGGGATTGTATATTATGGTCATTGTTCTGTCGTTACTGTTAAATCTCAGGGGCTACAGACCTAGGAGTGAAGGCCTTCAACCACTAAAATTCCCTTAGGAGACCATTGGAGTGGTATCTTCTCCCATTAGTTGGCTACAGGGTTCCCTGAATAGTGATATTTCCCTGAGGGGAAAAGGGCCTGGTCTTCCAGCTTTCCAGCAACAAAGCAACAAATTCCACAAATCCAAGTTAGGAACTTTTGCTTAATATGCTGCTAGAGTTAGAATTTCCAGGTCAAACTGAGATTTATGGTCTTTCCAAGTCACAGTGATTCAGAGGTGGGGCCTTGAAGGGCAGAGGCCGGGCCTGTGGCTTTCCCTTGATGCACCTCCACCACTCCATGCTAGGGCATTAGGGTAACTGGGAGTCCTCCTTGAACAGAAAACCTTGTTATCACCCTGGGAGTCAAAGTGTTTGAACCTCCCACCAATCCACTCCTGCTTCCCGAACACATTCAGACAGGCAAAGTGGATGCTGTAGAATCTGAAAGATAAGGCTTCTGACATTTGCATGTCAACAGAGAGATTTGCTAAAGCCATTTTTTCTCTGTCCAGTCAACTCAACCAAACTGGAGGCACCTAAGCAGCTCTTTTTGCTTGTGTTCTTCTTTGAGAGGGGTTCTGTCTTCGGGGAGGGGTACACAGAAGGGAAGAACAGAAAGGCAAAAGCAGATTGGAGAGTTTCTATCTATCTGGTTTGTTGGTACTCCCTTCCAGGAACCCCGGAGAACTGGTCTCCATTGCATTCCAAAGCTTCCAGGGGTAGGAGTAGGAAGTCCCCCTCCACCCTCCCAGGCCATCGTTAAGCTCCCTTCCCGAATCACGGGGTCTGACGACCACACCGCTGAACCATCCAGGGCACGGTTAATGCCTGGCATGTTTTGAATCCCTGACTTCATGTGCTTCTAATAGTTCCCACTACCGTTTACTTTTCCATTCTGTTTCCGGAGGCCGCCTGGCGGGGCCAGTGTCTTCTGCTGACCTTTAAAGCTAGCGCTGCTTTCAGATGCTGGGCTTTTCTTCTTTTGTTTAAATAGCAACAAAACCAACAAAATCTTTACAAATCGGGTTCCCAGAGAGAAGAAACTGTAGAGAAAAAAATTATATTATATATGCATCTGGATATATATATTTTTCCCTCTTCTGGCTTAAAACTGGGCAGATGGGGTGAACCTCAAAGGGTGAAGTGCGTGCGGTTCCCTGCCTCACGTCCCCAAGACACAGTCAAGTGTGGACGCAGACCCTTCCCTCCAATTTATCCCGACAGCTAGCGCTACTTTTCCTGGCCATTGTCCCTTGTCCCTGATGCTTCCTCCTCCACCGTCCCTTTCCTCCTCGGGCACCTCGCCCGCTTCCTCCCGCCAGCCGCAACCAGACTCGATGGGGTCGGGAGGCTGCCAGGACGCCCTCCAACACCCCGCGCTCCCGGCGCAGGTGCGCCCCCCTCGCTCCGCCCTTTCCCGAGGCCCCGCCTTGGCGCTCGCGTCACAGTGACGCGCTCCCCGCGCAGGCGCAGCTCGGCCCCCACTCCCTCCCCGCGGCCGGCCGCCCGCTCGGTATTATGATTATCGCTGGGTGCGGGGTTTCGGCGGCCCGGAGGGAGCTGTCGGCGCCGCGGCCGCTGCGGACGAACGCCCGCTTGCCGGCTGAGGTAGGGGCGAGCGCGGAGCGCGGCGGGGCGCAGCGGCTGTGGGCGGAGGTTTGGGGCCGGCCTCTGCCGACTCAGTAACCTCCGCCGTTGCCGGGCCGGGCGCCCGCCGTAGGCGGAAAGTAAGTTACGCGCTCCGCGCTCTCTGCGCCGGCCGCAGCGCGCTGCCTGGGAGGACGCGGGGCCCCAGCAGCGGCGGCCCCGACCCGGCGACGCGGCCTGGCGGCGGGGTGGCGGCGGGCCCCGGGCGGGAGCCGTCACTGCGGCGGCCGGCCACGGGCGCCCGGAGGCCCTGCCCTTGCGGCCGCGGCGGGATTGCGGCACCTCGGGAGGCGCCCGCATCCCGCGCCCCGCCCCGGAGCGGGCCGAGTGCGGGGCCAGGCGCCCAGGTCTGTCTGTAGGGTGTGTACTCTTTTCTGAATTTTTCCTTTTTCAAACAAATCTAGAAATCTGGACGCAGCAAGGTGGCTCGTCGGTCAAACTGCAGCTTTACAATAGAGTAGGGATATTGTCTGCAGAAAAAGGACAGCGGGGTAAGGAAGGGGGAGCCGTGGCATTCCCGAGGGAGAGCTAGAATTTTAAGGATTGGGAAGCCTACGTTCTTTTCCATAGTCATCGCCTGTTGATTTCTTTCTGGACCATTTTACAAAAACCTTCCTGCTTTTTACTTGGGATCCACGAAAGTGGCAGCTTTTTATCCTGGGGGTCTTGGAGCCGTGCTGTTGCTAACAGTTGGATCAGATGCAATCCAGTACCTTTATCAAGAGTTCGTTCAAGTCCAGTATTGGGGGAGAGTTTAGTAGTGGGATTCTTAAGTCCGTAGAGGCTAAGGATATAGGACCTTTCAAACTGTCAAGTTACTTTTTTTTCTCTTCCATTTTAGTTGAGTTCATTTTCAAAGTCTTAGGAGCGGTGGTAAAGCTGACTTAATGTATTAAATAAACATTTTATCAGGTTCTAAGGTGAAGCATGGCTTGCAAGTGATGGACTGACTTGCAAGTGTTGGACATCCTGTTGATTCTTCACCGAATTCCTGTCAAACATCAAATGCCTCAGTTTGGATTCCTTGTATGGGGTTGGGGTGCTGTGTCCCAAATCAGTCTTTAACTTAGTGGAATGTATGTCAGTGTACTTTAAAGCCTGGGTTTTCAAGGCTTATGTAATCAGTTTGTTAATTTATAATCTTGTTACATTGCTTTCCAGATTTATAAAATCATTCGCTTAAGGAAGCCTGTCTTCAACGTCTGCTTAAATATTTCTCTTGTAATTCAATTCCTGAAGAGGAATGTACTGTACAAGTGATTAAAGCATACTGATTAGACACGTTTCTGTTTTTAAAGAATACCGTATGCATGTTGATTCTTTTATCCAACTATCTGGGTAATTGTGAGGAAAACCAGTGATATTCCCATTTTACAGAACTAGACATGAGAGAAATTACAGGACATAACAAAGGTCACATATTGAAGCAGTGTAGAAAATCAAGTGCACGGTCTAACTTTTCTTAGTACTGCCATCTTGAAGGCTTTCCTGGCAGGAAACTTTGAGTACCACCTTTCCATTTTTTAAATTTGCATGATCAGTTTTTGTTGTTTCGTTTTGTGCACAAAAATTACTCTGGCCCTATTCATTTTTTATGATTCTGAGTAAGTTTTTCTGTATTATTGCGGCAAGATCCATTAGTTTAAAATGTTCTAGAACCCAGAAGTTATACTAGTTTTTGTTTTTCTAGACCAGAAATATAGATTGGGCCTTTGTGGTTCAGATTGAATCATGTAACACTTAAAGAAAGGCTTTTAAATGTCGTTATTAAAATTGAAGGGCATTCATGATGTTTTTACTGGTCACCTAAACTTCACTGTGGGTGCTTTCCCTCGTATAGAAAGTGAAACTAAATAGAAAAAAAGTTGTTTATTTTTGGAGATACTGAGCAGCCATGGTTCTAAGCACTGGTATAAATAAGAGATGATTTTTTTTTCCCAGTAGCAACTTGTCTGAGCTTAAGAGCTCTTTCTGCTGCCCAGGAAGAAAAGGGTACGAATGAACTTTCCACCTGGTCAGAATTTTGGAAATTAAAAACATAGATGTATAACTCTAAAGACTTATTTTAATTGCATCCCAGCTGTTTGCTTAATAACCAGAAGAAAGGTTTTAGTCCAAATGCTTTTGTAAGAACACTTATTCACGATTTATTTGCTTCCCAGTGAGCATGTATGTGCAGGTAAATTCTTAGAGCAACTTAAATGGGAAAGTTGTTGGATTCTAGCAGTTTCGAAGATACTTAACATTTGATCATTTATTCATGAACCCTTTGTGTGCCCGTTTTTGAGGTCCTTAAGTAGAGGGTAACAGTAGAAAAGTGAATAAAAACCTATTGGGGAACACTGGGGTAAAGAGTGACAATATGAACAGACGAATGCTGTGGTGAGGCATAGGGAAAACCCTGCAGAAGCACAGAGAGGGGGGCAATGGACAACCTGACTTGGGAATGCTTCACAGAGGAGGTGATGGTTGAACTGGTCTTAAAGGGTAGGTGGAGCTTCCAGTCAGAGAAGGGGAGGGTTCAGGGAGGATGAGAAGACAAGGCCAAATGGTAGGAGAACTTCTTTCCAAATGGGTAAAGGGATTTGAGGAGGTAGGGACAAGGCAGCTGTTCTGCAGTAGGTTTGGGGGATGGAGGAGGAAGGATTTTTGTATTTTGTTTTAGTTGCAAAGAGCTGGTATAAAAATCCCTTGGGCTTGATGGCCTTACAAGTGAGCATTGGAAGTGTGTTGTCTGCTCTGGATGATCCGGAGCCACATTATTCACACAGATGAGGATCATTTCCTCATCTGCTTTTCTGCACATCTGCTTTGGGTTGTGGCCCAATATCCCAGGGGAAACCTTTTCTTGCCAGTGTTAGGGGAGGAACCTGTTTAAAGAGGATTCCTGTTTTGCCCTCCCTGAACACTTATTTCTCTGCTGTCACTTTCAGAGCCTCCTGAGAGCCTGCTTTGGCACCTCCAACATTTGGCCTCTACTCAGGTAGGCTCTTCCATGACAAATCAGACTTCTTTTCCTTTTGTTACTTGTGTTGTGCCCCCCAGTCTGCTGCTGTGTGGCTACTCAGCATTTACTTCAAAATCAAAGGACATCATCTGTCCGTGTAGTGTTAACGTTTAAGTTCTGGAGTGTCTCCAGGCTCACAGCAAGACTGGGTCTCTACATGTAAACACATACCCCTTCAACTACCTATTTGCCTGGGCTATTTGATGAAGGTTAAATAATGGTCAAGAAACCTTTGTAACTAATGGTCCAGAAGTATGGATTATACAGTGTACCTGTGGTTAAATCACACCCTCCCTGAGCCTCAGTTTCTCAGTTGTGGGCATGCAGTTATCTTTCTTAATCAAAAGACTGAGCTCCTTGAAGGCAGAGAACACTTCTTGTGTACCCAAGAAGTATCTTGGTGAAGAAACTTTAAAAATCTAATGTTTAGTTTGTTGACTTTATCTGCCTATTAATAGAAGTCATATCCATTTTAATACAGCTGGGTTGGATTTAAATTGTTTTTCAATTATATAATTTTAGAACTAGAAGCATGTCTTCCACTCCGTGCTAGCATGTCATTGATGCTCAGGGAATGTTTGCTTCTGTCATGTATTTCCAGTCTGAGAATGGAACCACCAGCTACCACTCTCCACTAAAGTCATTCTAGATTTCCCTTTTTCCTTAACCGCCTGTGTATTGAGTTTTTGGATTCTACTTCTGAAATGTATCTCCTCCACAACATCCTCATCATCACTGCCTAGATGCTGGCTGCCCTCCTTTTTAACTTTTTAAGTAAGCACTTATCTGCAGACATTTTCAGTAGTCTCCTTACCTTTCCTCCAGCTCTAGACTTGCCCATCCAGTCTGATCTCACTTTGCTGCCAGAGTGATTTGTTAAACTATCATCTCTGATTGCTATTCTTCTGTTCAGGATTCTTTGGCTTTTTAGGCCTGCCTTCATTTGTTCATTTAATAAAATGTGTCTGTACAAGGCTACTTCAAAAAAGTTCATGAAAAAAAAAGATAATTCAAATCTTTCCATGAACTTTTTGAAGTATCCTCTTATATTATGGTTAGATGCTGTACTTGGCAGATATAGAGCTTGAGTAAAACAGACATGGGCCTTACATGGGCAGAACTTATCATTTAGTCCAGTGGGGGACACAACTTTGTAATCACACAAGTAATTACATGACCTCACAATTGTGATGAGGGCCATAATGGCAAAGGACATGACACTGTGACTGGGTACAGGGAGCTGATGTGTACAAGGGAGGTGATAGTGATAGTGTGGTGAAATTTGTGTTTAGGTTAAATATTATAAAAATAGCAATTATTAATAGAAGCTAGCAAATTTAGGATTATGATGAGGGGATTATAGATAAGGATAGCCATTATTCATCCTGTGTGTACAATTGATGAGTAGGCTATAATTTATAATATAAACTGATTACATAAATTATGTAATTTATAATCTGGTTATTTGCACAGAATCCAAGGCTATTTAGGTATCTGGCCCTTCCCTACATGTCTGACCTTGTCTCCTATGCTCTGCATACATTATTGTCCCAAACATACTATGCTCTTTCAGGTCTCTTTCTTACCATCACCAATTTCAATTCTTTGTTCAAGCACACACAGAATTAATTTCTATGGGGGCCTTTTATGAACTCCCTAAGGCACATTTAGGGGAAAGAACACCTCTTTTTGCATGTCTGTTCCTGTTAGAGATTGTAAATAACTTGAGGCAGGGACCTTCCTAGTATATCCCATAGAGATGTCTAGGGGCCAGTTTGTTGGGCCAGTTGGGGACGAAGGTTCCTATAACAAAATAAGATGGGGAACTAAGTATACAACTCCTCTCAAATATTGGAACCTCCTGGGAGGGCGGCCAGTTCTGAAAAGTTGGGGAGTATAATCTCTGTGTGTTTTGATCCTACTCACAACTTGTTAATACTCACGTATATTATCCCATTTAGCTTTCACAGTAACTGTCCAGAGTGGTGATTATCTTTGTTTTATAGATAAAGATGTGCTTGTTCATAGAAGTTGAGTAACTTGTTGGGCTCTAGATCCTATGGCACTCTTTCCACTGTGCTATTGTGCTGCTCTGCATATTTGCTGAATAAATGAATTTTGGTCGTTCCTAAAGCAC
This sequence comes from Cynocephalus volans, assembly GCF_027409185.1. NCBI lineage: Eukaryota > Metazoa > Chordata > Mammalia > Dermoptera > Cynocephalidae > Cynocephalus > Cynocephalus volans. The sequence continues at coordinate 54,260,085 of NC_084470.1, forward strand.
ACCTCTGTGGTGAAGATAATAAGAAAAGTTGTCAATGTGGTTCTTTGAAATGTTGAATCTGAGGATTGCTATGCTAGCTCCTTCTCTGATGTTCCCTTCTCCCATATGTACATGCACACCTCTTAGTTCATTATATTGACTTTTACTCTATATGCATAACTAGGGGAAATATTTGAATAACATGTCAAACTTGATTTAATATTCTGCTATGTTGGTTCCTCTATACTAGAGAGATATTTTAGATATTTTAATGTAAGTTTTACTCTTACAGTATGACTTATCTTGATAAAGTCCATTTTAGATTAAGGATACTATACTAACAAATACGAGGGGTCTTCAAAAAGTTCATGGAAGGATTTGTATTATCTCTTAATTCAGTTTTTCCACATATAGTTCTCTCTTTATTGGCATAAAATATTATGAATGGTGCTAAAGACATTTGGAATGAGAATATTCAGTCTTCAGTTTCAGGGCATGACTTTGTCCTTTGCTCTATTTTATGAGTATTTGCTAATCCTCTTGTGAATGCTTTTTCAGAAAGAAATAGAAAGAATGTAATTTGCAAAGTGCATTAAAATTGCAGTTCAGGAAAGGATAAACTTTTTAAAGAGAAAATAGAACTTGCCTAAATTTTACCCGAATTACTTACCTGGTGTTGGCTGGGGAGGGATCTTTCCATCACAAAATTGTATACAAACAATTGTGTAAAGTTCTTTTCAAGCTACCATTTCATTTTTAGGTGACAAATAATTACCTCCATCTGCCTTTTGAATGGTTATTTGCCTGTAACTTCCTTCTTTAACTTAAAAAGCAGATTTTAAACATTTCAAAAAGTTTTTAACGAAATTATTTGTTAATAATATTTGTTAGGTGAGTCTGTTAATAATGTTTATTAGATGGGTCTTTGGTGCAGGGAATTTCCTTCATTAAATTGATTGCAGTGGCAGGTAACTCATATGGCATATCAGAATTGGAGAAACACCAGAAATGTCGACCTAGATTTAGTTTAGTGCTTTTGTTTCCCTGGGAATTAGAAAGGCCTAGGTAAAGGGAGGCATTGTATTGCTACAGGAAAAAATGTAAGGTCCTGGGGTCATTGGGACTTGGAGTTCAACCCAGGCAACTCTTAACTTTGTATAGGACCAGGACAAAGTGAGTCTCTTTGGCTTTGCTTTCTCATTTGTGAAATGGGTATGATACCTCATTTATGTCACTGATTGGGAAGAAATAAATGATATAACAAATGTAAAAAGCCCAGTACATACATAGATTCCCAGTGGTTAAATCGTTTCCTCTTTTTGAGACCTACATTCAAACAAAACTGGAATTCTAATATGCAGTTGTGGCAGTAAAAGACATTTTTAAAATTTGAAATGAGAATGAAAGAAAAGTCAACTGTGGTTTGTTATAAAACTCGTTTCTTTCTACACCTGTTTAGGTTAGTAGTGGATTTTTAGGATAGTAGTGTGTATATGGGTGATAATAAGAGAGATCTGATAAGTCAAAAATTTGTGTTTGACAAAACTTGGTGTCTTATGGACCTTTGAAGTGAACGATGAACTTTTAAAATTGATTTAAATTCTCTGCTGACCTATTTCTATGTGCTGTCATGTTAATACCTAAGGGATTTTCCTCTTCTGTTGAAGCCTTATATCAACTCGTTGACAAGAAGCTTTTCCTGTGCATTTTTAACTCTTTAATGACACTTCAACTTATTCAATGATAGATAATGTGGTGAATTATTCAGTATGGCAAGTTTCCATTTGTTTGAACATGGTTAGTTTTCATCACAGTCACTTAAATGGTGAGCCATTAGGGATTCTTCAGATCATCCTTCTTCTTATGCACTCTTACTTTGCTGCCTCTGTTTACCCTACTTTTAGGAATGGCATTCCACTACCTGTTGAAGATCTGTGGGCTGCCCCTGTCCTTGGAGGGGCTGCCCTGTCCTTGGAGAGCCTGCCCTTCTTTAATGTCCTCTACTCTTCTTTTGACATACTTTACCTAGTCTAACTTGTATAATTATTTATCTTTTTATATGTAGATCCTGTTTACTTATTTGTAAGATTCTAAAGGACAGGGATTGTGCTGTGTCCTGTATACTTAGGGCTCGAATTATTTGTTTATGAAAATAACTCAGTGCTCCTGTTCCTTAGCCTGAAAGAATTGCATACGTCCCCCTTCAGGGGAAGCAAAATATTTCATTGAATATGTCTTGTTTATTATGGTTACATAAGTAGGCACTAGACAGTATGTTAGATCATATATTTTCAGGGAAATTGACTTATTTCATAGGTCTCTTAATGGAAATGTAAATTGAATGAATAATTATGTATACAGAAAGTCCAAATTTTAATAACCTTCACCTTTCCTGGATTATAAAAGCAGCACTATGTCAAAAATTTTAGGAGGACTGAAAACCATAAAGAGGAAAAAAAATTCTGTAATCGTATTAATTTAACATTTTGGGTTTTTTAAATACAGATTGAGTATCCCTTATCTGAAATGCTTGGGACCAGAAATGTTTCAGGCTTCTGATTTTTCTGGATTTTGGAATATTTGCAGATACACTTAACCCCAATTGAGCATCCCTAATCCAAAATTCCGAAATCCAAAATGCTCCTTTGAGTGTCATCATGTCTGCACTCAAAAAGTTTTGGATTTTGAGCATTTTAGGTTTCAGATTTTTGGGTTAGGGATTCTAAACCTGTCTATACATTCACACAAATTATATGCTTTTTTAAAAATTGGGATGATATGCTATGAAATTTGGTATGCGAATTTTTTTTACTTTACATTATGTTGTGAGAATTTCCCCATGAGATTAAATAGCTCCAAAGTCCAGCCTGATAGTGTTAATGTTGGGTATACTGTGATTTACTTAACCATTTCCTTATTGTAGACCTTTAGGTAATTTCTGATTTTTTTTTTTTTAATAAATATCACTGAACTTTGTAGAATATAAATATTTGTCCACATCTGTATTTCTTTAAGACATAAATCTAGTAGTAAAGTTATTAAATCAAGAATATTAATTATTGTAAGGCTCTTGATGCACATATTACCAAATTGCTTTTCAGAAAGGTAACTTTCAGTCTTACCAGTGTAAGAGAATCCCCAATGATCCTGTCTTTTAAGTCAATAAAATGTTGGGTGCCCGTATTTTGGTTTACAATTTATTTTTTTCTGTTCCAACATTCCTTTTTGACTATTTTTTAATGACCATTTTCATCACACTATCAGCAGGAAAAAAAAAGATGATAGGGAGTTAAAATGAGTTTTGACAATGTTAATAAAACCTTTGGAAGAGAGGAGATTCAGATTAAGTTTTTAAATTATCCATAACTTCTAATTATATTCTGTTTTCCTGGCAATGGTGTGTAATTAATTGTGGGTTGGCTTTATTTATTTTGTAGTAAATTTTAGACACCAGTTTCTGTTTAGGATATTATTTATTATGTAATCACTTTATGCCAGGGCTGTCACCATACTAATTTTTAGTATGGTGACACGCTTAGCATTTTTTTTTATCACAAGAGACAGATTCTGTTTTTTTACCACAAGAGACAGATTCTGTTTAGAAATTTGAACATTGCTGGTTCAAGTTTCATGGCTTGCATATTAACCCCTTTCTTTTTAGAAATACTAAGTATTACTCTATATCAGTTAATGATTTGCCTGACTACTTAATATATTCAAATTCCTTGATCAATCCTGGACTGTAGCTTGTTTTACTTAGAGGAAAATAAAAATTGTTTAAACCAGCAGCACTTCAAGGATTGATCTGCATTGGCAACCCAATCACTGCCTTGAAAGACTGGAACAGGTTTCTCAGTGTGACATTTCTAGTCCCTGCAATGGCCCCAAGTCCATTAAAATTGACTACTTGGAAGAAAACTTAGACCATACATTCATAGGCAGTTACTTTGCCTTGGAAAATGCTTTCTTAGAGATTTGGAGGTACAATTTTGCTGTTAGGACATTTCCGATAAATAATTGACTTTAAACTTTTAATTTGTAGTTCTCATCTTGATTTCATCCAGTGGCTGCAGACTGATACTACATGATAACCACTTAGTAATAGTCAGCCAATCCAATGAAAAACTGGATTCTTCCATAACATAGGCCCTATTGACTTGCTTGTGATTCATCTTTGATTTATAGCTTATATTGACAACTCCTAGGAGAAAGCATGCTATTCTAGAAAAGTGGAATATTGTTTACTTTGGATAAAGAGAACAGCAGTGGTGACTACATTATAAGGTTGTGTTTATTTTGTTTGACCTAGAGATTATTGATATTCCTGGAGGATTTAGTCTATTGTCTTCTTTCCAGCCTATACCATTTTTTTTGGTTTGTTTTGTTTTTGCGACCGGTAAGGGGAACGCAACCCTTGGCTTGGTGTGGCCCACACCGCGCTCAGCCAGTGAGCGTACCGGCCATCCCTATATAGGATCTGAACCCGCGGTGGGGGCGCCGCTGCACTCCCAGCGCTGCACTCTCCCAAGTGAGCCACAGGATCGGCCCCAGCCTATACCATTTTTGATATAGGCATCTTTAAAACTTGAAGAAAAGTTGGCTTTTCTGTATATATACAGTTTAGTCTGATATTTCTCATTAGTAAGGATTACTGTTTTCATTTTTTGGTATTTGTAAAAGATACCAGACAATTTCTATGTGTAAGATGCTTAAATACAGTTTTAGTGTAGCTTTGCAAAACTCAACTTTTAGTTGTCTGTAGTAGATGGAGAGCATTGACGTAGATTTCTTAAAAAGCATTTAATATGTTTGGGAGGTTTTGGTGTATTGGAATATTGGTGGTCTGATTTTGGGGGGAAATTTTTAGTATTCCAGACAAGATCTAGAGAGTCTATACAAGTAGCCAAGTAGCCTAATTTTTGCATATGGCCTTTTTGTTCAGCGCCTCTACTTTCTCATGCCATGGATTGGTCCAGAGTGGTATTCAGGCAGAGCCATCTTTGTTCAGCATTCTGTTTTGTCCTTACCTCTCCTGGGGAGAGATGTGAATAGAAGTTTGTTTTATACACAGACCAAACCACAGTGGTGAAGATGTCAACGAAAAGCTAAAAGTGAGTTTTAACATGAATAACAGGGTGAATCCAAATTGACAGTAGGATTCACAGAGGCTGCCTTTACAACTGTTTTCAGCAGCTTGCAAAACGTGTGTAAAGCCACCCACACTTCCTTCCTCTTCTCCAGCCACACCCACATGCTTCACTTGCTTCTGCTCTCTTAGCTGGGAGAACATCAACATGTTCTTGCAATACATACCAGTACTTGTTTCTCAAACGTGAATTTCTATATTTTAAACACTCTTGGCTAATTGGCCTGTTTCGTTTAGGTCCAGCCTAGTTATATGCATGTGTGAGCATGTGCTAAATAAGAAGGCTGCTTTAGAATGGCCTATTTTAGTGGTGTTTGCTGTTTAAAAAGATGTCATCTTAGCTATGTAGTCGTTAAAAATACTGATTTTGAAAAGCTTAGTGCATGGGAAAATATTCATATAAAGTAAAGGAAAAAGTAGTATTTTACTTTACGTACATTATCTTAGCTTTGTAAAGACACATAAGTATAAAGGATGTACACTTAGACCTGATAAATCATCCTAGATAAGATTGTAGGTGGTTTTTATTTTCTTTGTTGTGCTTTTCTGCATTTTCCAAATTTTCTAAAATGAACTTGTATTAACTTGTCCAATTTATTTTTTGGAGAGAAATATTTTTAAAGTAGTTACAAACCTCACTCTCCCCCTGACATCCCCCCCTCCCCTGTGTATTATCCCATTTTATAAAAAAAAAAAATTTATATCTGGACATAGAAAATAACTTGGAAGGCTGCATACCAAAATGGTAAGAGATGTTATCATAGAGGGTGGGATAATGGATGATGGTTTTTTAAATTCTCCTCTCTTTTTTCCAATCTATATGTTCTAATCTATATTTTTACCCCTAAACTAAACATATTTCTTTTATAATTGAAACAAAAATACTAAAACAAAGGAAAGTGATATGTCAAGTGAAAAAAGCAGGATACAGGATATAAAGTTATATGTAGAATCGTTCTACCTTTGTAAAATGAGATGATGAAGAAGCTATACATAAATATTTGCAGATTGGCCACCAAAATATTAATAGTACTGATTTTCAGTTCTAGGACTGTGAATACCTTTTTATTCTTTCTACATCGTATTCTGTTTTCCAAATTTTCTACAAAAATATATTACTTTGGGAAAAAATAGAAAGGAACATTTAGCCATTTTTGAAAGGGTAGATTTGATAGAAAGCTATCTTAATATCATTTTAAAAGCAGATACTTAGATTTTGTGAGATATTTCATTGAAAAATCATCAGACTTTGAAATGCCCAGCAAGGGACATTATTTCCTTTATATTACAATCTTACAGCACTCATTTTCAATTTAATGTATTTTAGGATACTGAACAGCAGAATTTTTATGAAGCAAAAGAGGGATAATAGTTCAGTGAATTCATTCTCTTGAAATAGGGTGAAGTAAAAGGATTTCTACTTGGGCGGTGATAACGCCATTGTTATAACAATGATGGTGGTGGTAGCTAGTGTTTACTGAATGCATCCTCTGTGCTAGGCACTGTTCTAAACACTTTACCTACATTAACTCATTTAATACTCACCACAGCCTGTGAGATTGTATTCTCATTACTGAGTAATCATTTTCTAATGAGGAAATTGGCCATACTGAGAGGTCAGGTAACTTGCTGAGGTGTTGTGGCTAGTGATTCATGAGCTGGGACTCATATCCAGTTGCTGGCCTTCAGAACCAGTGCTCTATCACTGGACTACCCACACTGCCTTGCCACGGAGACTGTGGATGAAACGGGATGTTGTAAAGAGAGGCAGGCAAGGATAATGGGAGGAGCTAGCATATCGCACTTGGAACTGAAGGACCAGGCATGGAGGCATCTTAGTGTTCACCTGTCACTAGATGTGGACTTGTGCCCATGGCTTTGCTGGCCCTGTTTGTGCCGCAGAACTGTCTGTCTCCCCTCATCTGCTCATCCCCAGCAGGAGATTTGTTTTCACATCCAGAGTTCACCCACCTTTCCTCCTTCTTTCACATTTCCAGTCTACTTTCCCCCTTGTACTTCTTTTCTCCCAAGTACGCGTGAGCTTGGGCTTAATGATTACCTGGACACTACTCATCTTTAGTGTATAGTATAGCTTGCCTTGGCCTAGGATGCATGTTTAGGCCTTGCAGTTATTTTTGTGAAATTTCAGTGTTGTGGAAAGGCCTGCAAGGCTACCTCAGTCAGTATTTCCTCACTGTGCCATAAAGTTGGATGTTAGTGATCTGCTTATGTTCTCCTTGCTCATAGTGATAGTTTCTTTTTTACTGTCAAATGGCAGTCTCTGATGTGAAGGTGTTTTATGTGTTCCCTGATGCTGGCATCATAATTGATTTCTGCTTTCCCGCTGAAGGACAGTATGTTGTAAAGATTACCCTACCCTATTTGGCTGTGGTAGTGGGTGTTTGATGAGTCAGTAGGGGCTCCTGGAAGTGGGGTAGGTTTCGAAGCCAGGCTGAATAGGATTGGAGCCAGAGACTGCTGCCTACCAGGCAAGTTGAGCCTCATTGTACCTACCTTGCAGGCTCATGGTGAGGATTCAGCAAAATGTGGGTTCAGGGCCTGTTACCCAGGAAGCATTTAGAAAATGGCAAATGCACTGTTGTTCATTATTATTGTTTCTTCCTTCCACTGGAAGAACCTTTCTGGCTTGTCCACTTGGAAAAATTTCTGTTTACCTGTTCACTCTGAAATTCCTGTTTATTAAAGTTTCCTTAAAGGAGTTGTAATTCACAGAGCGCAGAAAGATAGGAGGAGACTGGGTCACTAAAGACAGATTTTGCCACTTTTAATACCTTTGTCTAGATCCAGCCTTAGGGTATATATTTTGACTTTAGGTAAAGTTAAAGCAAATAGAACTAAACTAAAATCTTTTTCTGTATTTTCTTTTAGGAGAAAGAAGCAACTAACAAAACACAGTGATAACAAGGATTATTCAGTATGCAGTTTGCAGGGTATGTCTTGGAACTGGTACAAATTCACCTTTATTTTACATAAGCTACATCTTAACATTCAATGTTGATGTTCATAGTGACTTTTGGGCACTGCAAGATCCTCAAAGTTCAAAAAATTTAAATTTCCTATTCCAACTAAAATGCACTTGATCAGAGGATTAGACTGTGGGCTAGTATTTTAAAAAATGTTCACTAACAAGGATATTTTTCCTCCCAACCTTTAGATAATCACAATGTCATGTTCTTAGGAATACAATTTAATTGTAGTTTCATAGACTCTGGAAATGGGATACTCATACAAAAAGTAAATTCTTTGATAGAGTGATTAATTGTTTCACTGCATTGTCATTGTGAGACACCTATTAGATTCTTTCCCATGAGCTTGCTAGTAGATTAAAAATTATTTCAGTGTGCCTTTTTTGCTGGCACAGGTCTGGGAAGACAAATGTCAAGGTGTTAATAGTGATTATCTCTGGATATCTGAGACCTTGAAAAGAGACTTTTTGCTGGTTTATTATTTTTATAATAAAACCATTTTAATTTTTTAAAAATCTCAGTTTCATTTATAAAGTCTGATTTATATGCCACTTTCCAGGAACACATCTAAACTAAAATGATGGAAAGAACAAAAATTATATAACTTAGGGACAGCCTGAAGTAGTCTTTTCTGAAAGCTAAAGTTGCATTTGAAAGCTTTTGCAATAGAAACATAAGCAAACTTGGGCAGAATTTTGAGAATAATTACCGCTCTTATAATTAATCGAAGTTAAAGATTTAAAGGTAGTGTTCTGCCTATGGAGTTAGCCTACAGTTTTTGTTTTTGAAATAAATTTTGAAACTTATTCTGAAAATTAAATTAAATTTGGGAAACTTCTATCCAAATAAATCAGGGTTTTCCATTTGGATTTCCCTGTTAATCCTATCATTAAAATTATTTGAGCTAATAATTTTAATAATGATATAGAACATAGGATGATAAAGTATGTAGGAAATTTAAGATGTTAGGCATAATACACATTACAAAAGAAATTTGCTTTTTTTCAACACCTGTACATCATACTGGTTTCTTAGTAAGAAATCTTAATCAAATCAAGATTAATAATTTAGTTTTGGATCTCAAGTCATTTTGCGGAAACAGTGTAGCATAGTGTTTAAAGTCACATACTTGGGTGTCAGACAGACCTGGGTTTGAATCCCAGCTCTTTTACACATTGGCCATATAGCCTGTGCCAAGTTACTTAGTATTTCTGTGCATCAAAATGAGACTAATACTTTCTATCTCTGAGGGCAATTATAAGACTGAATGAGGATCATGTGAAGTATATGGTATGTGACTCGCATGTACTACCTATTCAGTGGATAGTAGTTCTAGTTGTTGTTGCAGTAATTACTAAAATATTAAAAAAAAATAGTAAATATATTAACATTGACTTTTTAAGCTCCTAAAATATAAATTTTTTGAGGGGACCCCACATATGTGATTCAGATAATTTCTAAAGTGATAGGAATGTTGGAATGACTTCTGCCTCTGATATTTTAACTCTTAAGGTATTATTATCCTAAATGTAACATTGATTAGAGTGGTCAAATGTTTATGCAGAGTGTGGGCTTTGAAATATGAATTAGGTTTGAATCCTAGCTTCAGCTAGGTATGTCACTTATACCTAGAGCAGAGTCTGTTTCCTTTGCTATAAAAATGTGATTAATGCTGACCTCTTAGGATTGTCAAGATCCAATGACACAGTCCAGTTTGATTCCTTTTCCATGAATACCTATAGTAGGTTTTCAATAAATGTTGGCTTTTTGTTCTTTTAAGTAAAAATGAAATTTAAAGGAATTTATTTATTTATTTTTGTTGGCTGGCCTAAAGGAATTTAATGCTAGTGCTTTAAAAAAAAAAAAAAAAGAAAAAAAAAAACTACCTCATAGTATGTAAAATTTAGTTAGAATATTTTTATCTAAGTGGATTCAATAATATAAGTGCTACACTTAATAATATATAACTGAAAATACAAAACTATACTCGGAGCATTAGAAAAGGCTTCACTGAAGGGATGGATATGCACTGATAGGAAACAGCTAGTCTTGGAAGGTTGCTTTGTTCCTCATTGGATTTTGTAAATCAATTCTATTAAATTTTGGTCAGAAAAAATAAAAAATAGGATTTCAGCTCATGAGATTTAAAGTGACATCCTAATTTGTATACTCTTATACATTTATTTGTTTTTCTGAGTCAGGGTTATTTATAAGAACCATGATATGAAATTTAGTTTTTAAAACCAAATGATCTTTAAGACTTAAATCGTCTAAACAATGCATGAGCATTTATTCTTGAAATATAAGCAGATCATGGTGTAGGTTATGTTTGCAACTTGGAAAACGATAATAAAAATAGGCATAACTGATAAGTACAAAGAGTGAGTACTAGTCAGTTAGCAAATTAAGAACCTACTGTGTGCATTTCAGAATTCAATAAAACAGTTTTAGTTACCTGCTGCTATACGTAATCACAGTTCTAAGTGTTGGGGGAGGGTAGAACGCAAGAGAGCCTTAGAAGGTCTTGAAGAACTTTACAATCTCAGGATAGAAACAATGTACCCAAATATCTACAGAATAAGACCACATGGGATAAAGGTGTCCTGAAGTGCTTTGGAGATACAGAGGGTAGAAGGTAATTCTAGCTTGAGAGAGTTAGAGAAAGCTTCACTGAAGGGTTTTTTTTCGTTTTTGTTTTTGGGTTTTTTTTTCGTTTTTTACATTTAAAGGAAGTATTGCTAGTCTTGGGATAACAGGAAGAAGTTGTTGGGTTTCTATTTATTCTTTGTGTTTTTTCTTTCTTGTCAATTCTTACCTTGTTTTTTAAGATACTAATTGAAAATTACTTTTCGAAAATGTTTGTTTTTAAACATAGCTTATCAAACTTGCCAGTTTTCTTATTTCTGACATCACCAAAAAGTTGCTTCCAACAAACTAATTTTTTTTGTTTGCAAAATTTAATATGGTATTTAAATTCTCAACCTTTCATAATGTGAACTTTAAATATATTTCTATATTTATTCTTATAAAAGATTCTGACGCCTTTTATATCTCTATATACTTAAGCTTCTCTTTAAAAAACAAAATGAAGACATTTTAAAGTATGCTATGAAAGGAAAGGTTACAGAAACTTAATTTTGTTTCTCCTCTTATTTTGTAGATGTCCATGGCATCATTGAAAATGAATTCCTTATTTTCACTAGATATTCTTATATGAGAAGATCCATTTCAAACAGTCTAAATATTTTTTCTTCTGTTGGACCAGCATGGCAGGATTCAAGCGAGGGTATGATGGAAAGATTGCTGGATTATATGACCTGGATAAAACCTTGGGTCGAGGTCATTTTGCCGTTGTTAAACTTGCCAGGCATGTTTTTACAGGTGAAAAAGTGGCAGTAAAAGTTATTGACAAGACAAAACTGGACACTCTAGCCACTGGTCATCTTTTCCAGGAAGTGAGATGTATGAAACTAGTGCAGCATCCTAACATTGTACGCCTTTATGAAGTTATTGACACCCAGACCAAACTATATCTTATTCTAGAACTTGGGGATGGAGGAGATATGTTTGACTACATAATGAAACATGAAGAGGGTCTTAATGAAGACTTGGCCAAGAAATACTTTGCTCAGATAGTTCATGCTATATCTTATTGCCATAAACTCCATGTGGTTCACAGAGACTTAAAACCTGAGAACGTAGTCTTCTTTGAAAAACAAGGTCTTGTAAAGTTGACAGACTTTGGTTTCAGCAACAAATTTCAACCAGGGAAGAAGCTCACTACAAGCTGTGGATCTCTTGCATATTCTGCTCCAGAAATTCTGCTTGGTGATGAGTATGATGCACCTGCAGTAGGTAGGTAACATATGCAATATTTGTCCATTTGAATTCTACCATCTAGTGTTTAGTCAAATGGGTTGTGGTTTATCTAAAAATAATTTCTGAGAGAATTTCTTTTAAATGGTCTTAACTAATAAATTGGGTTTTGTGAATGCCATATATCCCTAAAGTTGGCAGTTAGTTTATTTCAACCTTTAGATGGTGAATGTCTAAAGTATATTTGTCAGCACAAAGGAAAATGACTAAGTTACCATTTAAGATAACCTCTCATCTGCTCATTTTAATGTTTTTCTTAAAGCCTGACTACTTTTCCTGTTTCTTAAATTTTTCTGGTAGTGGCCCTAGCCATCTCCTTCCTGTGACTATCCTTTAACAATCACTTGAGACTCATATTGGAGAGGTACTATGAATATTACAGTACAGTGTAAAGAATTTTGGTATTGGAATCATTTGTCAACTGAGACTTTGAACGAGTACTCCACCTCTCTCTTCTTCATTTCTTCATCTGTGAGATAGAATTAAATCAGATACAGGTATAGCATTCCCATATTATCTCATTTACTTTTCACAGGAACCTGTGTGGTCGTTCTTGTTCCTCTCATTGCTCAGAATAGGACACTGACATACAGAGTGCCTGCAATATGGTAGATTCTGGAATAGCGGTAGCCTTGGAAATTTCAACTGCCCTCTCCCTTCACTCCCAACACACTTTTGTGCTCGCTGTCACTTGTCAAGAGTTATCTGTTTGTGGTGGAAGTTTTTACTGCTTTTCAACTTGTGTCAATTTTATCCTCTTGGGGTCATAACTGTTTTGACAGTCATGAAGGAATTTATTTTTAATTTTTAAGGACTTGTTGATCTGAAGGTGCAGTCAGCTCTTTAATTTTTTAGTTTAATCATGGAAAAATATACCTTAATATTACATGCACATGTCAAACTTCATAGATATGAGTCTTCCACTTGCATTCTGACCGTTTGAAATACAGGTTACAGAAGATTAGTGACAAAGGCATGCTTAACATTGAAGGGTGCTGGTGTTATACTGAATATTTTGTACACCAAGACACTGATTTTCATGTTAGACTATTATGTTCCAGAAAAGAAAGGGTTAATGAATGGTTTCTGCCTACTACAGATAACCAAGCTTTACTGTAGTCTTTCATTAAAATATTTGAGCTGGAGATTTTTGAATAGTGGAGACACTCTTCTCAGAAAATGAAGCCAGGAATTTAAAGAATAGGAAACATAAATGTCTGAGCATGAAAAGATCTTCAACCTCATTAGTACAGGGAATGGCAAATTAAAACCACAATAAGATACTGTTTCGTAGTTTTTACATTAGAAAAGCTAAAATCAGACAAAACCAAGTGTTGGTAAGACTATAGAACATCAGGAACTCTTGTACTATTTCAAGGACAATTTGGCAATATCTAGTACAGTTAAAGGTGTACATATCTTGTGACCCAGCAATTCTGCTTCTATGTATGCACCCTAAAGAAGCTCTCACTCATGTATACAAGAGATTTTCAAAGATTATTTTTAACAGCATCGCCAAATGTACATCAGCATCGGAATAAATTGTTCAAAATTCATATTGAATCCTATATATACATTGGTAAAAATTAATGAAACGTGTATATCAACATGGCTGGATTTCACAAGCATAATGTTTAGAGGAAAATAGAAAATTGGTAAAGAGTACATTTAATATAAAGCATTTATATAAAAGTTTAAAACATACAGATCGGTATTATGTATTGTTTAGGGGTACATGCACATGTAGGAGACTACAAAGAATGCATGAGAGCAAGATAGGTTATCTGAGGGGCAGGCATATCTATAGGGTTTCAACTGTATTGTTGATGTTTATTTTCTAAGTTGGGTGATGGGTACACAGGTGTTCATTGTAATGTTCTTTTTTTCCTTATATCTTAAATATTGCATAATAAAACTTTTTAAAAAAGTTATAAAAAGGAAAAAAAAAACTGAGAAGATGCTCACCAATCTGATAAATGATAGCTACCTTGTGTTAGTGAAGTAGGATTGGGTAGAGTTCATGAAAAACTTTCATTTTTGTTATTTGTATTTATTTCAATTCATTTGTGTAATTGTGTGATTGAAATATAGAATTTCTTTTAAAAAGCAAATGGGCTGTTATCTCTCTGTTAATATACTTAGTTTATCATGCCAAAATCTAGCAATGATTTTTCACAAATGTATAGCAAAATAAGCATGGACAAAAATTAAAATCTGTCATTTTATTAAATTGCTAGATGTTGCTAACTAAAACAACTTTGGTTCAGTTTTATAAGTAAGTGTTTTATAGTATACTGGTCCTCAGCATTAAGACTTAGCTTAGAAGTTGTCTATTTTATTACTCTTTTCGAACAGATTTTGAGTTTACTTATTAGCTATACTTTTTGTTTTCTGTATAATAGTTTTTTCTTTCATCTTTATTAATTCTAGTATCTTTGAGTTTCCTTTTTTGTTTTCTTTTTTAATGTCTTGAATCGAAAATGTATTTTTTTTAATTTTTATTTATTTTTTTATTTTATTTTGTCGATATACATTGTGGCTGATTATTGCTCCCCATCACCAAAACTTCCCTCCCTCCTCCCTCCCCCCTCCCCCCAACAATGTCCTTTCTGTTTGCTTGTCGTATCAACTTCAAGTAATTGTGGTTGTTATATCTTCTCCCTCCCCCCCCCCCGGTTTTTTTTTTGTGTGTGTGTGTGTGTGTGTGTGTGTGTGTGTGTGTGTGTGTGTGTGTGTGTGTGAATTTATATATTAATTTTTAGCTCCCACCAATAAGTGAGAACATGTGGTATTTCTCTTTCTGTGCCTGACTTGTTTCACTTAATATAATTCTCTGAAAATGTATTTTTTTATTGTCTTGATTTCTAACGCGTGCATTTAACTCTGTATGTTGTCCTCTTCCACAATCTCTGATGCATACTAGGTATTTCACTCTGAGTCATTGTTCATTGCTAAAGCTTATCTTTATTGTTTGCTTCCTTGTTTAACCCAAAAATTATTTAGAAAGGTTTTTCTTTTGTTTTCTTTTTTTTTTTTTTCAGATTTTTCTTTTTTTAAAATCAAAGTGGATATTTTCTTTTAGCTGTCTGATTTTTAATTCTAATTTTAGTACACTGAAGTTAATAAATATGCCCGATTGGTTTCTGCTTTGGGGAATATTTTTAGATTCTCTTTGTGACTTAATACATGATAATTTTTATCATGGTGACTTTTCCCTGTGTGATTAAAATATTTGTATTTTGGGTGCATATGGAGTTTTTACACATTATTAGGATTATTCATTGTGCGCTTTATTCCCTTGTATCTTTTATTTCTTTTGATTCTTATCTGTCATTTTCTGAGAGAATTTAGCTAGTGTCCTATTCTTATCTGTAAAGTTTGTATCTTAATCAATTTTTGCTTTATATGTTATTTAGAAGCTGTTTTAGATATGTTACAGTTTATTTTACATGATAAGCTATACCTTTTATCAGTATGAAACTACTTACTTGATGTTTATTGCCTTGAATTCTGTTTTGTATTCTATTTTGTCATGGCTTTAGGTTTATCTTTTAAATAATATGTAGCTGTTTTGTGTCTAATCCATGAGTCAGTCTTTTAGTAGGTGAATTTAATTCATTCGTACTTATTATTACTAGAATGTTTGGACTTATTCATGCTATCTTGTTTTGTGTTTTTCATTTGCCTTATTATTTATTTCCTTTTCCCATGTTTTGTTAGGTCATTCAAGTTTTCTTTACCCTTTCTCCCCCAGTGGTTTGCAAGATGCACAGTCTGTTTCTCTTTATATTCATAGTTCACCCTTAATGTCCAGAGTTAATTAATATCTATATTATTTCTTCTACACTACAAACAAGAACTATATTTTGCTTTTACTTCCCTTTTAGTAATAAAATTTGATTTGCTTTTGTTTGTTTACAATAAATACTTACTTTTTATTGAATTTTACAAGTTTCTTGGCCTCCCTATTCTTCACTTGGATTATTTGTTTTGCTTTGTTTTTTTTGTAATTCTTTCAGAGAGGATTTGTGAAAAATTCCCGAAGTACTTGTCTGTCTAAAAATGTCCTCACATTTGAATGATAATTTGTCTGGGTATAGAAAAACATACTCAAAATCATTTTCCTCTCAACTTGGAAGATAAATTGTTCACAGACATTTTTCTGTCATCTTTTTGCTCCCAAAGTTGCCAGTAAGAAGTTTGATGTGAGACTAATTTTATTTTATTTGTGGGACACATTTCATTGATTCTGTGGAGCATTTTTTTTTTTTTATTGTATTTTAACACTTCTGAAAGAGCTCCAATAAGTGGGTTTTCTTGGGTATTTGTTCTTCTGTTGATGAAATTGGTTCCTCTTTCTCATTGTACTCATTTTTCCTAGGTACTTGGGGATGTTTGTTGTTTGTTCATCTCTGTTTTTGAGATTCCCAGATAGCCTGAATGTGAATAAGATGTCTGAATATTCTAGTCTACCTCCAGTGGATATGGGAGAGGAGCAGGGTATGCAGCCAAGTGGGAAGTCCTGTTATCTGGTCTTACTCTTTGACAGACTAGTAGTACACCTCTTGTACACCGTCCTTCTCTCTTTGTTCCTAATGCCTACAGTCACTCCTCCTGCCTAGAACACGTGTTTGCTTGGGCGTGCTTGGTGCTATTGTAGAGGTAGGAAGAATTAGTCCTCAGTTAATCCTCTGATGGTTGTCTTGGTATAGTCCTTCCTGTTTCCAGTCTGTGTCTTCTAGAAAGGAGCACCACAGAAGCTCCTTCCATCTGGGTTTTGGGATTCCAATTTTCTCTTTCAATTTGATCCCAACTGCCATCTACCTTTTTTTTCATATCTAGGGATTTGGGGAGAGAGAGGGTGACTGGATCGTGTTTGGTGAGCTATTGATTCACTCGCCTTTGTGGGCCTTCATTAATGTGTATTAAGTTGACTTCACTGAGTTAGAGAGGAAAGGAAAAAAATTATGTGTGAAAAATCCTGGAATCTCTCATTGTAGTCTTGGGAATTCCTGTGGTAGAGATTGCAGTTCAGCAGTATACGCAGTGGAGAGCTCATTACTGCTAGCTATGTCAGTTTACCCAATGGAAGAAAAGGCAGGGAATGAACCTGTGCCTGCTGGGCTAAGGCACACTTCATGCCTTTGCTCTGGGGAGACTGGGCTCTGCTGAAACTGATGGATGCCTTACTACTTGCCCCCTGAGTTGGTCTGCTTGTAGTGAGGCTCCAAGTGAATTTGTGGGTGAGTAAGGTTTTTTCAAAGCAGCATTAGAAAAGAGCTTATTCTTTAAAAATTTCTTCATTATACTCTAAAGTGAGAAAATGGTTTCTTATAGCACAGATTTACAACTTTTCAATAGTTGTAAAACCCTGGCATTGTTTATGATTTTTTTCTATTTCCCTAAAAATTTTGTTTATTTTTAAGTTAAAATGAATTAAATTTGGTAGTGAGAACTTCATCATCTCACTTGAGATTTGGAATCATCATAGGATGTTACAACTCTGGACCTGAAAACCCCTATATTATATGATTCCTAGTTTATAGACAAACGATTTCAAAGATGAAATATTTAATTTCTGCATTAGTTTATTACCAGTTATGCAGTAGATATCAGTGAAAGCTGAATTACTTAAAATACGGCTCCATATTAATGCTGTGTAAAGGTATGGATTTAGATTTTTTATTTATCTTTATGGAATATAAAAAATCCTATATATACTCTATAATATTTCTCATATTTGTGGTTCAGCATTTAATTGAGATTATCCAGAATCTTGAGATGTGTCCTCATGCATGTTAGTTTACAGAAAAAACCTAGATTTCTTTTCCTCATTAATCTCTATTTTGCCCTACAAAAGTATTTTGCCCTAGTTAAAGTATTACTCTTTCCCTGCTCTCAGTAAACTAGAAATAGAGAGGAATTTACTCAATGATAAAGAGCATCTACAAAAAATTCCTGCAGCTAACATCATGCTTAATGGTGATGTCTTTCCTCCTAAGTTCAGAACCAAGGCACAGATGTACACGTAACACCCTTACTCAACATAGTACTGAAAAGCATATAGATTGGAAAGGAAGAAAATAAAACTGTCTCTACTTCCAGATGACGTGATTGTCTACGTAGAAAATCTCAAGGAATCTGCAGAAGAATTCCTAGAACTAATAAATGAATCCAGCAAGATCACAGGATATAAGATCAACACAAAAACCAATCGCATTTCTATCATACTAACAGTGAACAGGTAGAGACCAAAATTTAAAACACAGTACTAATTAGGCATGCCAAAGAAAGTGAAATACCTGGGTATGCATCTAACAAAACACGTCTAACAAAAAAAATTTATTCTGAAAATTACAAAATGCTAATGAAAAATCGAGGAAGACCTAGATAAATGTAGAAGACATAGCATATTCATAAATTGGAATACAATATAGTACACATGTCAGTCCTCCCCAAATTGATATATAGATTTAACACAGTTTCTATCAAAAGCCTTGTAAGGTTTTTGTAGACCTAGACAACATTATTCTAAAATTTGTATGGAAAGTCAAAGGACCTAGAATAGCTAAAACAATTTTGAAAAAGAAGGAATCACTACAAGGCAAAAACTCCCGCAAAAACCAACACTTAAATATGCGCTTACAATACAACACTGCAGTTGCCCTCCTGGATGTTTATCTCAGAGAAATGAATACCTATGTTCACATAAAAACCAGTACGTGGATGTTCATAGCAACTTTATTTGTACTAGCTATAAACAGGAACAACTCAGATGTCCTTCAAAGGGTGAACAGTTGGTTATACTGTGAGATGTCCATACCATGGAATACTGTGCAGCAATAAAAAGTAACAAACTATTGATACAGCAATTTGGATGGATCTCAAGGGAATATGCTGAGTGGAAGAAGTACTCATCTCAGAAGGCTACATACTGTGTAATTCCATTTATATAACTCTCTTGAAAAAATTATAAAGATGGAGAACAGATTGGTGGTTGCCAGGGGTTAGTGGTGGGTTGTGTGGCCATAAAAGGATGGCATGAAGGAGGCTGTGATGATGGAACACTTCTGAGTCTGCAGTTACACAAATCTACCCATGTGATAAAATTGCACAGAAATTATACATACACAAATAAGAGCATGTAGAATGGTGAAATCTGAATATGCTCTGTGGATTGTACAATGTCAGGTTCCTGGTTTTGATATTGTACTACAGTTAAGCAAGATATTACTGTTGAGGGAAACTGGGTAAAGAATACATGGGGCCTCCCTGTACATTTGTTTTTTTGGCAACTCCTGTGAATCTATAATTATTTCAAAATGAAAAGTTTGGGGAAAAAGAAAAAATATGTGTACGTATGCACACACATACATACCTGAGGGGTCTTTAAAAAGTTCATGGGAAGATTTGTATTATCTTTTAATTCTATTTTTCCATGAGCTTTTTGAATTACCTTTTATACATATATCTATATATTATTCATTGCCTGGAAGGCACATATCCCAATGTGGATGTGCCTAAGTGTGTTTTTACTTTATTTTTATCAATAATGCCTGATTATGGTCTGGGAATGAAGGTTGATATGACAGAAACCGCATTTTTGCAGTGTTCTAATGCATGCTGACAAAAGTCAGTCTTATACTGTATTTTTAAAAATAAAAACAATTTTAAAACCAAGCAGTCAGCCAAAAACTATTCTATTTCCGCTGAGGCAAGAGCATTTAGCTTTCACCATGTTAAAAGTACATACTTGTATTTATTTTAGAGCAGTGGTGCTTAACGTTTTCTGATTCTTAATGCCTTAAGATCTTATGAAGACTATGGACACATCTTAGAATTGTGTTCTTAAGCGTCTTTAATTATTTTTTTCTTTGGTCTAACTTATTGCATGTGAAGAACATCTCGAAACCCAGTGCGAATTTTAAAAAATGACCATCTCTGGCCTATCTGAAATGAATTGCATTGTCTTATGAAAAGGTAAAAACATCAATTGAGACATTCTTGGCTACTTAATTTATATGCAACTTATAATTTGTAGAATAAGCCAGTTTTTTGAAATCTTGACATATTCAAGTCAAGAGTTGTGGTTAAACTAGAAGCCACATTTAATGTACTTAAGACAGTCATTCCTTGTTCTCTAGTGTCTGTTAAAATATCTTCTCAATAGACTTCCTTATAAAAGTCTTTTAGAGAATTTTGGAAATAAGACACCACCAAAAGAACTGTGATCATAGCATTATGAGTATAAGATACTAAAACATTTAAATATTTTCTCTATGAAAAATTTTTAAAGGATCACTTCCTGTACAGATAGTACAGCCGAAGCCATAAAACCTTTTGATAGAACTTTGAAATATTTCAAAAGGCCATATACGAATCAGAAATATGCTCTTTGGTTTATGTAAATCTGCAATTACAGTTTATGTCATGAATTGATAACTCCTTGCTTTCATTTCACATTTATTCCAGAGAAGCTGTTTATTTTCTTTCGTTTTTTATTTTTTTTTTTCAGTTCCCACTTCTGAGTGACGACAATGCGGTATTTCTCTTAATGTACACTTGCTTTTACAGTCCTTCCCAAGCTGTACCAAATCTGACTGTGTACAGTTTTATTTCCTGTCTCAAAGTCATTGTTTTTTAGAGACAGATATTTTAGTAATATTTCCGTAATTTCATACTTGGAAGCTTCTCTTTCCAGAGTCAGAATCTGGTTAACTTCTGTATTACTTACTCTTGTATTATTTGCCATTTGTACATATGGGTACTGATGGGTTCTAGATTAGAAGACATTAGGATTGCATCACAGGTTTTTTAGCCCAAGTAGGGAGTTTGGAATTATATGTTTTAAAAGGATGATTTGTGCCTCTGCTATGCATAGGGAAAGAAGTTAGGTTTGCTTTAAAGTAGTACGTCAGTAAGTTTTATTAAAAATAAAACCTGCCTGCATGAATGTGCCCAGCATGAACTGTGCTGTACCGTGGGGCCTGGGCATAGCCACTGGTGTAGTATTAAATTGTCGAGAAATGAACATATCCATAGAAATGTAGCACACACCTTCCACAACCCAGCTGACAAGTGAAATGTCACATACTCTGAAATATACCTTATACAATTATAATGTTATCACTTGTCATGTAAAACCAAAAGAATAAAATGAGAATCTTTTCCTAAGCTTTCTAAAGTTTCATGTGTGTATGAGAAACAAGAATTTCCAAAATCACAATTAAAAATTGATCTGTCATGGACTCCCTGTAAATAAAAGCACTTTATTCAGTATTAGTTTTTGTATTCACAATGTACAGGCTTTAGAATGATTTATAATGTCAATGTTGCATAATTAAGTATTCAGGAAGCAGGTGGCAGAGACTGTGCCTCAAAATCTTTTGGGCTTTATAAATAAGCTGTATTAAATTTAATCCTTGTAAAAAAGATTCTTGAGCATGGAATGTTTATGGGTGATACAGTTTATAAGTACCATGTAGGTACTTATAAACTCAGCCATTGTTTTTAAAGTATTTGAGAGGCCTGAAAAATATGCTAGAAGTCATTTATGTGTTTTTTATGTTTTCCCTACTGCATTATTAGCTGTGGTGTTTATTATTCTTATTGTGATACTATTTTGAAAAGTATAATTTACTCTACTGTAACAGTAGTGTGGTAAGATTTAAACTCGGTGATTCTCAGTGGTCACTATCCATAAGTTTCACCTGGGGGAGATTAAAAAAATATATATGTTGCCTGGGCTGCACCCCAGAGATTCTGATTCAGATAGTCTTGGGTGTGAGGCCTTTATCTAAAAGTTTCCATGGGATTCTGATGTGCATATAGAATCAGATGTTTTAGATATTAGTGGAAAAATAGATTCCTTATATTTTAATTCTAATGTTCTTTGAAGAATTAATGTTAGGAAAAATTTAACTTCTTAAGGTTCAAAGAATGAATGAGAATGTATATTTCTTCTTTTTTAATGTTCACGATTGGAGCTTAATTTTTTTTTCTTCCCCACCTCTCATTTTTAATCATTCTTTGTGCTCATTTTAGTAGTAAGTGAAAACCAAATTTTAGGCCCTTTGGAGATTTTTTCTGATGTGTGTCCTCAGAACCATTGTCTGGAACTTCAAACTAGACACTCCTTGGAGACCCTTCTGCATTGATTGCTGTCCTTGCTTCTCTGAGGAGCCCAGAGGCTGTCCTGCTTGCTTCCCCTGCCATCTCCTGGAGCTTCTGATTAGGATGTCTTCTGGTCTTATGCAGGGCAGAAGATGGCCTTTCTGGCTTTTTCCAAATCACTTTCTTCATGCAGAAGGTTCATAGCACCTTTGCAGTTTTCTAAGGGTTCTTACTACTGTTAAGTAGAAGGTGTTTGTTATAAAGTGGGTCCTTAATGTATCTCATTTTCCCTTCCTCTGAAATCCTATGTGAAATGACAAAGGTGTACACAGTTGATAATTGTTAAGTCCTATTATAGGAAGAAAAACCAGAAGTTAATATTCATCTACATTTCAAAGCAGAGTCCAAGCTCTGAGTCTGGGTATTTCTACTGAGGTTGGAATGGGGCTGACTAGCATGAGAATGTGTACCTTAGAAAAAATACTACAGAAAGGAGGGATTTCAGAGGCAGGTTTCATTTCCTTTGTTTTGTGCTGCCAGAGTTCTCAGATGTGAGAAGTTGCAGGTGAGAGGAGGCCCTGGGGCTTTGGGTGAGGGTAAGTCAGGAATTGCAGTGGGGAGAACTGCTGTAAGGGGAAGGGAATTCCTTAGGACCATAGACTGAGGTGGTGATTTCAGGTAACCGCCACTCCTAAGGAAAACAATGTTTATCCATTCCTTGTAAAATTTAAATCTGATCATGTCACTCCTCTGCTCAGAACTCTAAAGACTTCTCATTTCAGTCAGAACCAAAACCAGAGTTCTCACAGTGGCAAACCTGGCCCAAGATTGGCTTCCCCATTTCTTCCCTGCCTTCCCCCTCACTGCTTTCCCAGTTGCTCACTCAGCTCCAGCCACACTGCATCCTTGCTATTAGTCACACTCCAGGCCCAGTCCTGCCACAGGGCCCTTTCGTCAACTGCCCAGAGCACTCTTGCCCATATGCCACCCCCTTGGCGAGGCCTCTACTGCTTCTCTTAAGGTGCAGGGCCCCAGCAATGCCTATTCTCCTTCCCCACTTAACTCATTTCTGTGGTCTCTTACCTTTATTTGTGAAAGGGAGGTAATGGTAGTACCTGCCTTTAGGATTGTTGAGGGGATTAGATAAAAGAATACATGTAATGTGCTTAGCATAACGCCAGATACAAACTAAGCTTCAGTCAGTTAGATGTAACTGTCTCAGTGCTTCCTCTTTTGGAGAGATCACAGAATGCCTTATGTTTTGTGGCGCTGCGGCTGCATGTCCCAAAGGGACATTTAATGTTAGATCACAGCCTCATTTTTCTTCCTGTCCCTCTTTCAGTGTGGGAGAAAGAGTATCCGAGGTGCTCTCTTCTGCTTTGGAAATTTGTCCTCAGGGGAATTTCTGAAATGTTGGCTGCCATGGGAAAACTGGGAGAAAGGGCAGGGCCAGGACCTCTGCCCATGTGTTTTTCCTCACATGTTGTTTTTAGTTGTATTTAACTTTCAGAATGTTAGGTTATTTTTATTTAGAGAATAGGTTAACTTCTAAAGTAGGGATTTTTCTTTCTCTTTTTAATGTTAGATAAAAAACAAATGAAAGTCTTGGTATTTGTTTGATAACTGGTTAGTTTCTTGGAACTTCAGAAGAGCTTTATAAACCACACTAGCTATTTTAAAACAGAAATACATATAGAAACTGAATCTACTTATATTCACTTTAGGTCATAGCACAGGAGACATTTAGGGAGTCGAAAATATTAAATCTGCTTTTATTATTTCTTTTTTTTTGAGGTGAAAAACATAAGCCTGTTGAAGAAGAAAGACTACTTTGCTAAATAAAAAACCAACAGAACAAATTTTTAACACAATAAATTTTAAATCCTGTTGTTCACAATACATACTGCTGGACAGACTGGACTCCAAATGTTCCAGAGAAGTTATTTCAGTGTTTTTAAGAACTACTGAAGAATAGATTTGTCTGTTTACATGCAGTCTGCTGTGCTGGATCACTCTCTTGTGCTCACTCTGAGATGGGCCTGGCAGGACTAGTTAGTGACAGGTCTCGGTTTCTGGGGAAACCCTGTCCCATCACATCAGGAAGTTGCATGTGTGGTCTTCTGGTTGTCATGACTCCAGGAATGGCTGAAGAAACACTTCCACAATAACATTTGCGCACAGAGTGTGGTTTAATTCTCTCGAGGCCTGTGGCTTCTGTCAGTCACATCCTCACATGTTAATGTAACTTTGGTAGAGAAAGACAGAACAGATGTAGATGAATGCCATGGAGCTAAAAACCAAGTTAATTAGCTGAGACTGCACTGTAGAACTGGAGCTTCGTTATAAGTGTGATTCCAAATAAGTGCCTTCACTGTTATTTCTTATTCATGTCTTTCTATGTGATCCAGTTTGTCTTTGGAAAACCTTGATTTATCTTACCCAGTTTTTATTGATTTATTAGCCTTACAGGGATGTGTTCAGTATAATGTAAAATAGTACCTACTTAAATATTTTTAAATTTTAATTTAGAATTATTTTAAACTCTGAAACTCAAGAAAAAATTGTAGGACCTTAGCATTTGTGGCACTCTGTCTAATGAGTAGGAAAACAAGACCTTGTAGAGTGAAACCTTCTTCATAGGTAACACCTAAATCCTAGTGCTGGAATGCAGCCAAGCACAGAGTAGGCATGCTAGTTTGTTGGGTAAAAATAAAGGAGGGGCTGTTGATGGCTAAAAAAAAGAGAATGATGAAGTTTGGAGGACACATGCCCTGACTGCCTTTTCTCTTTGGAATTGAATGGAGGCGATGCCAGGCATGCCTCACTCCAGATGGCTCGCTTGTCCCCCTTGCTCAATAGTAAGGTCCTTGAGAGAGGGGACTGTGTGCCTATCTTATCTGTGTCCCATTGCCTGATAAACACGACAAGCTCTTAATATTTGTTTAAATGAATAAATATTGCAGAAATCAACTAAAGAATGGAAATTTGTACTCTTTTAAACTTTACAGAGTTAAATTGTGGTCACTCTCCATGGTGCTTCCTGATCTCTTTGCTCATGTCATAACTCCTTTTCCTTGCCTTCTATAAGTGTATTTAGTGAATCCTAGACTCTTAGAAGATCTAGTGAAAGCTGTGGTCTCTTTCTTCAGAGTAAAACAGACAAACATATTTTTGTTCCATTTCAGAGGTGTTTTTTGACCACTCTGAAGCCCATTTTTGGATCTGGTCTTGCAAGCTTATGAGGTTGAGTAAAAAGTGAGCCTACAACTGTTTGACAGAAAGGATGGGCACAACCTGTTTTGAAATATGCTTTGGAACATAAAATATAAGTGTAGAATAGTGTCTTTATTTTTGTGCTTTTGGGTACTTGACCCTAACTTGTTTTTATATGTTAAATCTCTCATTTTCCTTATTGTGTTTTAAATTTCCTAGCTATGACTTGGGTAGGAGATTATAATGGAAAATTGGAGGTAAGGTTATAGATGGGGCTGTTTCCGTAAAGAACATTAAGTCATTGGGAGGTACAGTATTCTTTTTATTTTTTAAAATCAAATAGGTTTAACTTGTAGGTATTTGGTATGTCTGATATGATTTTTTAAAGCCCATTTTGTGTTAATAACAGACTTCGTATGTATCAGCTCTTCACTGACATTTGGAGGTCCTTGGTACAATTTAAGAGACATGGATTAGGAGCTCTAGTAGATGGAAGGAAGCCCGTCAGATGACAAACTCCCCTACAGACAAATGAAAATAGTTCATTAAATAAGTTATATAAAGACCCAGTAAAGAAGAAAAAGTTTAACCTTAAAAGTAATTAGAATTTTTAAGACTTAGTATAAAGCTACAATAATCAAGATAGTATGGTATTGGCAAAAGGGCAGACGTATAGATCAGTAGAATTGAGTAGAAAATCCATGAATAAACCCACACATATGGTCAATTGATTTTCAGCAAAGGTGCTAAAGCTATTCAATCGAGAAAGCGCAATTTTTTCCAAGTGTTGCAGGAACAATTGGATATCTATGTGCAAAAAAGTGAACCTTGATCAGTACCTCACATCTAAGTGTAAAACTGTAAAACTTCCAAAAGAAAACATGTAAGATTTTTACAACCTTAACTTAGGCAAATATATTTTAGGTACAGTACCAAAAGCATGATTCATAAAAGAAAAATTTGATAAATTGGATTGTATCAAAATTAATTCCATTCATAGACTGGGAGAAAATACTTGCAAATCACATATCTGATAAAGAACTTGTTTCCAGAATGTACAAAAAAACTCTTAAAACTCAGTAATAAATTAAAAGACAGCCCAGTTTTAAAATGGGCAAAAGATTTGTATAAACAGTTCCCCAAAGAAGACAATATACCAAATAAGCACATGTAGATGTTCCACACTATTAGACATTTAGGAAATGCAAATTAAAACCATACCTATTAGAATGGCTAAAATCTTAAAAGCTGACAATACTGGGAGCTATCAAGAATGTGTATAGAGCAGCTGGAACTCTTCATACATTTCTGATGGGAATGTAGAATCATACAGTCACTTTGGAATATCATTTGGCAGTTTCTTAAAAAGATAAATATGCTCTTAACCTAGCAATGACCCTGCAAACCCATTCCTAGATATTTACCTAAGAGAAATGAAAATTTATGTTTGTATAAAAGTCTATACACTAATGTTTTTAGTGACTTTATTCATAATTGCCCCAAACTGAAATAAATTATTGAGCATCTGTGCAGTGGAATACTACTCATCAATAAAAAACGAGGAACTGTTTACGTGTTCAGTAACATGGATGAATCTCAAATGCATTAGTGAAAAAAGCCAGACTGCCAAGACTACACACCGTATGACTCCATTTCTAGGCAGATCTTACAGGGACACAGAATAGACCTGTGGTTGTCAGGGGCTGGGTTTGGGGGAGAGGTTGACTACAGAAAGGCACAAAGGAACTTTTTGGGGTGATACAGCTGCTCTATATCTTGATTGTGGTGGTAGTAACATGACCACATTTGTGAGAACTTGCAGAATTGCACACTAAAATCGGTGAATTTTAATGTATTTAAATTATAAAGAAATTGAAGAAAAATAATTAGTGCAGTGTAAATTAAAACAAATCTTTATATCTACCTAACAGGCTAATTTTAAGGATTATCTATGGTGTTGGTGAGTGTGCAGCCTTCCCACAGGCTGCTTAGTAGATAGAATCTTACTGGCATTAAATACGCACTATTCTCATAATCTGAAAAAAGTAAATGTTAACTTTAAAAACAGGAATGTATGGTTATATTTGCGAGAACTTTTTAGCTGAGGTTTTAATATGAAGGAACAATTCACAAGATATAATCCTATATGGAGACAAGGTTGTATGTTTATTGTAATTTCTAGAAAGATGTATTGGTTTTTTTAATAGAGAAAAATAAGTTTTATACATTTTAAAACCACATGTCTAATTTAGGTGTTATGCATGCAGAACGGACCAAAACATTTCAAAAACTGATATTTTGAATTTTGAATCTTGTTATATTAAATTTGTTGTTTTAAAGTTTATTTCTCTTTATCCTCAAATGAGGAAGTTAAAAAATCTAGGGAATCTAGGTTAATGCTGTATTCTGTTAAAGGACATACCTCATTTGACTTTGTATCCCCAGTACCCACAAAGCTTTGTGTGTTTCATTAAACATTTTGCACCACTTGAAATGGTATTTAAATCTTAGCCAAGAGTTGTCATATGCAGGTGATTTTTATTAACTGATAATATATATTTTTCTGCCTCTTTTTATTAACTGATAACATATATTTTTCTGCCCCCCCCCCTTTTGGGGGGGGCAGCTGGTGTACCAACAAGGATCGAACCCTGAATCTTGGTGTTGTTATCAACATCGTGCTCTAAACAACTGAGCTAACAGGCCAGTCCTCATGATATTTTGGCGGCTTGCATGTTCATATTCATCTTATGACTAAGTTTTTAAAATCAATTTAAGAAAAGATCACAATACTCCACTAGCTATTAAATTAAAGCATTTAGTTAGTGCAGACTTCAAATTTATAAAATGCTAACCATACAGTATGCTAGTCTAATTGCATTCAACTGACTAAACAAATGGAATTAGACATTTTTAGATTAGTTACTAAATTTAAACATTTCTACCTTCTAGTTCAAAGTTAGACTTACATGATTGCATTGCATTTGTCACAATCTTGTGGGAAATTTGAAATCACTACTGGAAACTAAATTGAAAGTCATTGTGTATCCATGTGTAAGCAGTTCTCCCGTGGGTCTCCCTTGAAGAGCATACATGTTGAAATTCTTTGTAGGATAATGTGCTGCACGTTTCCATACTGATGCCCCTTATTTCCGCATTTCAAAAGTATTTCTAATATATGAACATTTTAGACTTTGTGACTAGTGTAATAAAATTGGACAAAAGCTAGAGATTTTTCTGTTAAGCTTGTTAAAGGAGGTATTTAAGGTTTCACAGGGTATTCTTTTTTAATCTTTTTGGTCTAATTTTGGAAAGGTATGAATTTGTAATGGATTCTTTCTTCACCAAGGTATTTAGAAATACCTTGAGGGATTGTTCTGGCCAGGGGGAAATTTCAAGATAGCCAGAGCATCCAGTCTCACTGTCTGAATGTACTCATGGTGGGTGACTATGTGGTGGCTTTGGTATCACCTTCACCTCAAGAACACTCAGGTGTGGCCTGAAGCAGGGAAATAGAACTAGAGGGTGATAAGGCCAGCAGCACTAACCTGTCCTAGTCCCTGGTTTTATGAGACCAAGATCCAGACCCTAGACACTATAATATTGAGATACCACCAAAAAAAAAAAGTTTGTCAATCACTGAGGTTTATCCAGCAATTCTGTGGAGTCCATAAGCCTACCCATTTTTCCTTTCATCACATTTTATATGACTGTTACAGATTTTTATGAAACATCAAGGAGTTTAATATTTATTGTTACTATAGCTGTTCATGCTGTGGAGAGATTGGTCTATGAATCCAATAAGGGAACCTTGCAGAACCAAATATACCCACATCACAGGTTGAGAATCACTGTCTCAGCAGGTAGAGAATAGGCCTTTTTCTCTTATTCAGTTAAAATACGTACATATCACATCATAATATTTTGTTAAGCACAGCTGATTTTTAATTTTGTTTTTTTTTAACAAATAAATGTTCTTGCAAGGTATTTCAAATAACACAGAAATATATTAGATAAAAAGTATAAAGTCCCCTTTACTTTTCTTACCTGGTCCTATTCCTGTACCTAGAGGTAACCATTATTATCAGTCCCTGTGGACTCTGCAGTGATTCATGTAGGACTGTTTGCCCAGACAAATTACTAGATAAGTGATGGTGTCCACATTTCATAGAAGAGAGAGAGAACTAAGACACATAGAAGCTGGGTAACTTGGCCAAGATTACACAGGTAAGCAGCCATCATAGGATTTGAACCCAGGTCTCTGAAGCTTTAGCCAAGGCTTTCTCTTTTCATTAGGTCTTGATGAAAGAAATTACCCAACTATGACGCTTTAGCCTGGCTTATCTTTCCTTCATTTGTAAAGTTCACTTCCTGACAGGTACCCAAATCAGGTTTGTAAAGTGATGTATGAAAGAATGCTGAGTTGGAAGGGTGCCTGTTGCTTGTCTGCTTTGGATTTGTGTGAATGCATGTAGTCCCACAGTGTGTGATTGATAACCCTTTGACTTGAAGTTTTTCCTGTTTTCTTTGACTTGAAAAAGCAAGTTTGCACAAGGTGTTAAACAGCTGACTAAAACAAACCGTATCTTGTCTTCACTGATTAGCCCCTTACAGTCTGCTTTAAGCATGTCTTAGTTTCCTTTCCCTCTTAGTGTTGTTTGTTTGTTTGCTTGTTTTTGAAGGAAAGTAATAACCACTGCTTGCCCCTGCACCCTAAAGACAGTCAGCTGTCTTTTGTGGGTCCCCGCTCAATATTTGCAGAACTGTTTTCTCTTTAGTTTCAAATTCATCCCATTCAGCAAATTTCCATTGAGCACACACGAGCTGGGTGCAGGGGATATATTTTGTGTTCAAGAAGTTCTGAGTAATGAAGGAAAATAGGAGAAAATCTGTAAATGCAGCCCGATGATGCTGAAATCATCAGGTGGCCCAAGTCTCCAGGTTGAAGGGCAATGTGGGGAGACCTCAGAGAATTTTAGGGTCAGTAGTGGGAGCCTTTGAGAATTTTAAACACATGATAGAATTGGCAGTATCTCTTTGACCTGGAAGTTAGAGGACCTGCCGAGTTGGGGAGTCTGGGATGTCTTGTAAGTTTAGATTGACTGGGTGTGTGGAGGTGCTGTTGACCAGACTAGAGCACAGACAGGGACAAATAAATTAAGGGAACAAATGACAGCTTAATTTGGGCAGCATTGATTTTTGAAATCTCCAAGGGTCATTTAGATGAATTTAGGTTTGGGAAAGGAGTGTCTTAAGGTAGGTGTATAATTATGGCATTCATTGTCACTTTTTTTTTTTTTTAAGGGAAGAAATGTTTCTCTGTTAAATATTAAAACCTTGCTTCTAACTAGAATGTTGATAAAACTAGGATTAGTAGAGATATCCTAAAACATGTCTTGAAAACTTGTCCAAATTTTTTATTCCTCTTCCGCTTCACTCTTACACTGTTAGTCCAAATGATCTGGCAGTGATCTTTCAGAGTGCTGTCTAGTCATGTTCCTTAGAACTAACCACTGATCTTGTTTGGAACAAAAAAGAATTTTTAGTAAACAGAGCTCTACATGATTTTGAGTGCAGATGAGTAGTTCTTACTGTGTAAATAGGAATTCAGATTGGTAAACCATGGGTAATTAGGTTTCTGAATATTGTACAAGAAACAGACATCCTAGGTTTTATTATAGAGCTTCTGGAACCTACACATTTCTGAAACAATACTTTCTATTCTAAGAAAGCATTGCCTTTTACGTTAGTATTGGGTTATGTGTTAGTTGCTGGTGACCACAGTTGGAACTGAAAAGTGATTGCATAAATCCTAGTAGCTGAAGTAATGTTGTAAAAGGTGCCCAGCTTCATCTGTAATCATTATGGAACATTCTAGTTCTATTGCTTCTTCATGACTTATGGCTATATTGATAAAAGAAAGCTGGAGAAGAAAAATAGAGGTTTTTATCTGAAATCTTCTGGTTTTGCCATTATTACTTTCTAATCCCCATTCTTTCTTTTGCTGTGTAGATAGATAATTCACTTTAGAAAACTTCTCAGTACTCATGACATCCTCCCTCCCCTTGGCATTTGCTTTTCCTCAAATGAACGATTATCATGTTCTTTTATTCTGCTCTTATCGTTTTGACCTTTTGTTAGCCTGCCTAAAAAATCTTTATAACATAAGCTCCACTCCCAACCCTAGATATAACATAATTCAGTTGTATTATATATAGACCCACTGAGTGTTAGCAGATGAGACTTCAGTGCTTGTTTTGTGATCTTGTTTCCAGCTCTCTTGAAAGTAGCTGGTAAGAGCACCAGTAACTCACACAGTTTATACTATCAAAGAGTTCATTATCTCTCCACTCCTTCCCACAGTTCCATGAGTTGGAAGATTTTTTTTTTAAATCAATTATATTTATTAAGTGATATTTTCAGTTTCCATTTTTATTAACCAAGGGCTTGTAGGTGGGTCTGAAATCAAAACATATGCTTCAGATAGTAGTATCAGTATTAAATTTAATTATTCTGACGATTGATGTTTATTAATCTGTTTATCTTTAATATGAATAGACAATTCCATTAACATTTTTTAAAAAATGAAAATAACATGAAGTCGTCCCCACTCCATGTTCCACCCCCATGCCTCATTTACAGTATTAGTGGATTCCTTGTAGTCTTAGGACTTCAGGCTGAAGTTGTGATCTGTACCTTGGGAGTTTGTAGATTTATTAGTTTCATCAGTAAGGTTTTATTTTTTTAATCAAAAAAGATAAAATATTCACTGAAATGAATTTTTATTAAGAGAAGTGCCACCTGACCCCCCATTTGTGGGGAAGTAATACATAACCTTTATTGATGCCATTCTTAGTCCTTGTCTAGTCTTGGGGACTCAAGCTCCTAAGTCATCACCTTTTTTTTACCAGAATTTTTAAGAAACCGTCTCTATTCCTCTCTCTCCCATCTCCATTAGTTTTCTTCTCCATGTTGGCTTTGTGCCTCCTTGAACTTAGCTACTGTCTCTTTCCCACAGTGAGTTGGGAGCCTTGTAAGGGCAAGGGCATCTCTCATTCCTCTGTTTGTCTACTGTGCCCAAAACAATGCCTGCTGCAGGTACATAAAAGCAGGGCAGTAGCAGCCACCTTTGAATGTTTTCCCTCTGCTGAATACTTAGCATGGACTCTGTTTTAATCCCTTTAATGCTCACAACATCTTTGCGAGGGAGTAGAATACTGTTAGTATTCCCTTTTTTTTGGTTGCTGGCCAATATGGGAAGCCAAACCCTTGGGTATTCCTATTTTAAAGATGGGGAACACATTTTTAAATAACTTGGTTAAAGTCACACCACTGTGTTTGTTTAGTGGCCAGTTTTTATCTCTTCACTTGGCTCTTGAAATGAAAAAGTAAAATGATTCAAAGACAAAAAGTAGAATAAGAAGAGAAAAGGTCTGGAAGATAAGTATATGGTATAAACAGCCCCTAGAATAATCATGTCTGTTTCAGTGAGAGGGTCATTTGCCCTTTGTAAAACTTTGCCCCCTTAGTTACACTGTTGTTCTTTTCTAGTTTAAAATGCTTCAAATTATGTCATTAAACTTAGAAATACAATTCTATGCCAAGTTGTTTGCTAAGTTTTTCAACTTTTAAGCATTTCCATGTTCAGAAATTATTTGAGCCCTAATTGGAAACTGTGGAAACAGAATATATTTATGTGCAACATATATTCTTTTTTACTTTTCTAATCATGTATCAGTTCAAAATAAGCAGAGTGTGTTAATTTGCTTGGGCAAATAATCATGAAGAGAATATTTCCAAATAATTTGCCTTCTTGTTGCTTATAAGATCAACATATAGCAGAAAGTTTTCCTTAACCCAAATAAAAATTGGGGGAATTATTAGTTGATATTTATATTATTCATTATATTTTTAGCTTCTTTTTGTGTGCGTGTGTGTGTGTGTGTGGCTGGCCAGTATGGACATCCGAACCTTTGACCTTGGTATTATAACACTGTGCTCTAACCAACTGAGCTAACCAGCCAGCCCTTCATATTTTTAAAACATCAGCTTTGTATAATTGTACTGTCAGATGTCATCTCCAGTTTAGCATAGAGAAAAAAACCAAACTAGTTTATCCATAGGTATAGTATAAGATGGTAGAGGAAATAATGTAACTAAACTCATTTTATAAAAGTTGTTTTGTAGGAAAGATATGAATTTATCATATTTCAAATACATATGTATTAGTGGTTCGATATAATTATAGTAGTAGCATTAACCATTATCAATAATTAAACAATAAAAGAAAGAGTTTTTTTAACTACCTGGACTTTTTAATGCTTACGTACTTTTACTGTAAGCCATTTAAAATCCCCCCTTTCTTTGGTGGAGGGGGGATAGCCAAGTGTATATTATAAGTAAAACTTGGTAAATTTTATTTCCTGTATAATTGACATCAGTGGAAAGGTGAGATTTACTTTACAGTTAATTTCTAAAACATAACTTTTATAAAATGAGGGACACATGCAATAAAGAATAATTGTAATTGCCACTTGTTCACAGTGATGACTTGGGAGTTGGGGCTAAAAATTAGCAGGTTCAGATTGTATAAAGAGGGTTTAAGTTAAAAATCAACTATATAAATTTCCTT
Organism: Cynocephalus volans; assembly: GCF_027409185.1. Taxonomy (NCBI): domain Eukaryota; kingdom Metazoa; phylum Chordata; class Mammalia; order Dermoptera; family Cynocephalidae; genus Cynocephalus; species Cynocephalus volans. Next base: position 54,294,031 of record NC_084470.1, read on the forward strand.
TAAAAATCTTAATAAGGTACTAGAAATGGGGTTGTAGATTCTTCTCAATGGCTATTTAAATAATAGGTGTGACTAGCTGCAGTTATTCAGATTGTTTGACTTTGAATGGAGATGGTCCTCTAGATTCCAAGATCAAGGCAAAGAAATGACAGTGAATGGAATGGACACCTGAGCCAGCTTTCTGTCCTAGGGCAGTAGATCTGATAATTCATATATCCAGCAAACAATGCCAGACAGATCTCCTAGGGACACCACAGAGCCAAGGATTTGGACTGAATGATCCTTCAGTCCCTTTCATCCTCATTTAAATAACTTTTAATTTTAGTAGATTTTTCCATCTGTTTCACTAATTTCCATTGAAGCATCCTTAGTAAAATTTATTGTACATATAAAAAACTATTGTGTGTAACTTTTGGGTTTCTTTTTTGCCCTCTTTGGTTAGTTTGAACTGAGGAAAAGATATTTTATTAACAAGTTTTAATTCTCTTGGAAAATAATATGAAACCTACATTATTTGGAGTGTTTTAAGTTTAAATGGAAACAGCAGTTGAGTGTTAACAGATGTGATGACAAAGGCCATGTGGCCTGCCCCTCCATGCTCTTTGAAGCGTTTTGTGGTCTAGAAAGTTTTTTGAATTGATTTCTTGTTATATGAATGTTTATATTGTCATTTCTATACCTTCATTTCTGGAGTGAATGAATCATTTGTGATGTCCTTCCTAAATCCTTTTCGTCTGGAAAAAACCATCATTTTTTTATCTGATTGATGGGTTTATTTTTATTTAATGACAAATGGTAGTGAGTTGTTTGTTATTGTGGGAGTTAATCTAATACTAGAGTTGGGAGGGTCCTAGGATGTCAACTAGTCCAGCCTTACAGTTGGTGCAGGAATGCCTTAGGCAGAATATTAGATAGATATTTACCCAGCCTTGGCTGGAATACTTTAGTGATGGGAAACTTACTACCTTTTCCAGTGTTTTAATGGCACTACTGAGTAGCTCCCTCTGTTTTTAAGCTGAAGTGTGCCTCCTGGTTTCTTATATCTTTGGTCTTTTTCTTATTGACAGCCATATTTCTCTCCTCTCTGAGCTTTGATTTTCTTATCTATAAAATGAGTATAAATTACATGACCTGGTTATCTCGCCAGGATTGAGGTAAAGAACAACCAAGATAATAGTGATTTAGGCAAAATTCTTTTCAAGTCTCAGAGTATTAATATCTTAGTTTTTATCTCTGGTGTCTATTGTAATGGGAAAAAATAGCAGTGTGTTGTCCAGTGGCTCAGGAGCCAAGATGGATACTTTCTGGTTGATGTTCTGGCCATTAACAAAGGAATTAATTTATCTCTTCTTTGAACATTTATTGACCATTCACTATGTTCTGCAGCACTTCCTTGGGCCTAAAGTGAATATAAAAACAGTGAATAAGACATATACCTTCCATGCCCTATTGGGCCTTAGGTTTTCTTCTCTGTATATTTTTACTTTGAGACATAAATGGTTCTGACTGCTCAAAATAAAATATTATTATTTTACTCTTCATAATGTTTTTGGTTTTCCAACTAGTCCAATATTTAAAAGTATGTCTTTGATTTGTAGATATATGGAGTCTGGGAGTGATCCTTTTCATGTTGGTGTGTGGGCAACCACCCTTTCAAGAAGCCAATGACAGTGAAACATTGACAATGATCATGGATTGCAAATATACAGTACCATCCCATGTGTCTAAAGATTGTAAAGAGTAAGTAAAAGAAATATGGAAACCTTAAGGACTCACATTAAAACCAAACATTTTAAGTAATTCCATTAACATGTTAAGAAAATTTGAGATGACTTCAACGTCCAAGCATCTGGGTTCGTTTTAATTTTTAAATATACTATTTCTACTGTTGATAAGAGTGAGGTTTTTTTTGGGGGGGGGGTTAGTCCCAGAATGTGATTTGAAGTTTAATATTAGAGTACAAAATATATTAGTCTTTTTCTCAAATACAACTGTTTTCAAGAAATCCATTACATGCCTCTTCAAGCCTCCAGGAGTGGTGGATACTTCACTTGACGCGAAGACATTACCATGGGAAGTACCTTTCTGTACCTCAGTAAAAAGCAAGACTACCTGAAATTGTTTTAAGTTCCAGAGACAAGTTGGGACATTTTCTTTCCTGAAAAGACCATCAACTCACCATTTTAGGATTTACATAGCATGTCTCAATTTTATTCTGACACTCCTCCCGTGTTGACTAAAGAGCTCTGTTTTGTTTACGTGACTATGGGGAGCCAGCAACAAAAAGTATATTCAAGTTGATTATTTGGAGTTTAGAATACTACATAGTACTATGATATGTGTAGTAAGAATACAGTAATGGAATAGAACTGTTGGAAGTTCAGTATTTCATTGACATTAGGAATGATATTTTTAAATGAGCTCAGCTGAGATTATAGCTACTACTTAAAGGATTTTGCTGTGGTAACAAAGTTTTTACTTTCTCCTATCAAGTGTTAAGAAAAAAATCTGTAACTTGAAGTTTTTCTCTCAGTGCAGCCCAACTTAGGTGAATGGTTAAGAACTTTGGTATTCAAACTCTCTGGATTCAAATGAATTAATATATGTAAAGCTTTACCAGATAGGAAGCACACAATGAATATTGATGATGATGATGGTGACTTTTTTTATGTCCTTACTGTTATTATTCTTTACCCAGGAAGCAGGGCTACTGTCTGTGGGTATATGTTATATGCATGTTAGGTGCTTATAATTCAAGGAGTATCTATTGATACAGCCCCTATTGTAAAAACTAAAACAGATGAACTTATTTTTACATTGACATATATCATTCAAAAAATGTATAAAATGTATATGTAATAAAATGAACATCTTTGTACTCATTATCCAGCTTTAAGAAATAGAAGCCATCTGTTTCCCTTCTAGAAGGATTATTTTTAATAATTATAGGACAATTTAGGTTTTTTTTTTTTACTTTGTCCTGTGTCAGTTTTGCTAAGCTGTGTTTTTTAAGGAACTTGTCCATTTTATCAGTTTTTCAAATTTATTGACCTCATGTAATTATTATACCCTTTAATTATGTTTTTAAAGCCTGTAGGATCTGTGGAGATATTTCCCTTTTTCATTCCAATATTGACAATTGATGCCTTTTCTTGTTTTTGTCTTGATCAGTCTTGCCAGAAGATTGTTGATTTTACTAGTCTTTTTCGAGGAACTGCCTTTTGCTTTTATTAACTTACTATTATATTTTTTATGTTTTATTTTTCTTTTCTCTTGTCTGTATTATATTCTTTCACGTACTTCCATGGGCTAATTCTGTTCTTTTTCTTATGTTGGATACTCAGCTCACACATTTTCCTTTTTAATGTTAATATTTAAGGGTGTAAACTACCTTCTAGTACCATTTTAACTGCATCCCACTAGTATAGATTTTTTAATCTCTTTGTTATTCAGTTCTAAGTATTTTCTAGTTTCCACTGATTTATTTGATACATGAGTGTGTTTAGGAATGTTTTAAATTTCCAAACGTATGACATTTTTCTAATTAGCTTTTTGTTAATTATTTCTAACTTAATTGCATTGTGGTCTGAGAATATAGTCTCTATGGTACCAGTTTGTTTTTGTTTTTTTTTCAAATTGTTGAGGCTTGCTTATGGCCTAGCATGAGGTCAATTTTTTATAAGTGGTCTTTTTGTTCAGGAAAAGAATGTATATTTTCCAGTTGTTGGGCTCTATATAAATACTTAAGATCAAGCTTATTAATTATGCCATTCAAAATTATTTATATCCTTTCTGAGATTTATTATTGCTTGATCTATCTGTTACTGAGATATCTTTTCACTGATGAATTTATTGTTTTATTCTTAAATGTCTGTCAGTTTTTGCCTTGAGTGTTTTTGAGACAGTGTTACTAGGTGGTTGGGCAATGTTGTTAGCAAACAAACAAAAACCATTGTATCTTTCTGGTGAATTTAACCTTTGTATCAGTTTATATAAAAGAGGTAAGTGACCCCTTTATCTCTAATAATGCTTTTTGCCTTAAAGTTGATCTAACAGCCTGGAACTGGGGTTTTTTTAAAATCCCATATGATCATTTTTGTCTTTTAACTGGAGAACTTATTCGATTTACATTTGTTGAGATCACTGATGCAGATATATTTATGCCATCTTTTTATATGCTTTATATTTGTCCTACTTTTTCAGTTTTTTTCTTTTTATCACATCCCTCTTTGGGGTCGATGGTTTTTCTTTTTCCCCCTTATTTGACTTTTCTCCCTCAACTTGCTGGGAAGGTATAGTTTGTTATTTTAGCGGTTTTCCTACCTATATTAACACATACGTACGTGTTCACATACTAATTTAACAAAACCTGTATTTAATCCTTATCTTTATTCTCTTCCTAAATAATACAAAATCCTTAGAACATTTTAACTACTATCTGATATTTTAGTAATTTTTTTCTAACTCCACCAATTACATAAAATTATTATTATATACAATAAAATATTGTTTATAATTATCCAGATGTTTGACAAGAACTTTGTTTACCCTTCCATTTGGGATCACATTCCTCTGCCAGAATTACTCCCTTTAGAATTTGTTTTAATGAGCATATGTTGGTGATAAACTCAGTTTTTATTTGAAAATATTTTTACGTCACATATGCTCTTGAAAGACAGTCTCATTGAATGTAGAACTCTAGGTTGAAAATTATTTTCTCTTGGCTCATTGAAGAAATTATTCCACTACTTTCTGTTAACCCTTGTTGCTGTTGAGAAGTCAGCTATTCATCTTATTGTCCCTACATAGGTATTCCATCTTTTCTTTCAGGCTCCTTTAAGATCTTCTATTTATTTTGCTTAGGATATATTAGGCTTCCTGGTTCAGGATTTGTGTTCTACAAATTTGGAAAATCCTCAGCCATTACCTTTTCAAACATAGTTCCCCATTTTCTCATATCCTTCTGGAACTCTGATTACATGTATGTTAGATATTTTTACTCTGTCCTCCTTGTCTTTTAATCTTTCATATTTCCTATCTCAGTCTACCAATACAGGGTTATTTCCTTGACTTTATCTTTCATTTTATTAATTCTCTTTATGTGTAATTTTTAAAATTTGTCCGTTGACTTTTTTTTTTTTTTTTTTCAGTTACAGTAATTTTTATTTTCCTCTTTTAGAAGCCCTATTTAGTTTTTCTTGGGATGCATTGTAATTTTGTTCCCTGGTCATATTTTCAAACTTCTCTATGTCTTAAACATATTTAACACAGTCATATGCTGTGTCTGAAAATTTCAGTATCTGAAGCATTTGCATTCTGATTTTGCTCTATGTTTCTTAGGTCTTGCTAGTAGTGCCTTGTTTCCTCTGTGTTTTTTGATTGTGATACTCTCTGAAATATTATTTGGGGAAATCCTTTGAAGCCTGCTTTTAAGTTACCTACAGAAAGGATTTATCATTGCTTCTCTACTAGTTGCCCAGGAGCACTTCCAACTGAAACCACTTTAAATTAACTCCACTTTTTATACCACACAGATATTAATTTGGATCATAAACTTGTGAAAGTTTATGATCCTTATAGTTACAGATTCTTGGAAGGAATTCTCCCACCTCACATCCACAGCCAGTGTTGAGGCAAGCAGGTTTTCTTCTTGACCCCCTTTGAGTAGTGGATTTGTTTCTCATTTCCCATTAACCTTCACACTAAATAAAGCTGGGGCCTAGCTCTTTGCAAAAGCTCTAGTTGTACTACCCACTGCCACTAGGCTCCACATGTGATATTCTTCTGTTGCATGTACCCATTGTAGCCTTCAAAACCAGAGCAGAAACAATCGGGCCAAAGGCCAGCTTTGTCATTTGCCTCCTAAGGGTCCTGCTTTTACACCATTTTTACTTGCTGAGAATTCCTTATTTATTTATTTATTTTGCCAACACAGTGGCTTTAAATAAAATACATTTCTAAAAATATATTACATGACATTTTAGTTGTTTCATCAGGAAAGTCATTCATTCTTCCTGAAATAAGTTGGCTTGTACACTCTATTCAGTATGTCATTGCTGATAATTTATCTGGTTCTGGTATGCTACTAAGCCAGGGGTTAATTTAAGAACAGATGCTGATACCTAGAGTTAACTGTAGATAATAGGGAACTATATGAGGGTAGTTCAAAAAGTTCGTGGGAAAACAAAGGAGATAGTACAAATTTTTGCATGAACTTTTTGAAGTACCCTCATATTTGTGTATTTGGCTTATCAGTATATTTGGAGGTTATGATTTTTTATTTTATGAATATGAAGGCACTAAATTTTTATTATTCCCCTCTGCTCCCTACCCTACCACTAGTGAACCTAATTAAAGTGATGGTATAGGAAATAATTTTTATTAATAAAATAGTCCACCATCACTAATCTTTGCAAGCACTTTGGTTTAACAATGTACTTTACCTTCCTTTCCAGCCTGATCACACGGATGCTGCGGAGAGATCCCAAGAGAAGGGCCTCTTTAGAAGAGATTGAAAACCATGCTTGGCTTCAGGGAGTGGACCCTTCACCAGCCACAAAGTATAACATCCCCCTTGTGTCATACAAAAATCTCTTGGAAGAGGAGCACAACAGCATCATTCAGCGCATGGTGCTTGGGGACATCGCTGATCGAGACGCCATCGTAGAGTATGTCAGTGCTTATCAGTAAAGGGGGCCATGGGTTTAGGATTCTTGGAGTGAGCTCTCTTCTTTACTCACCAGAGCCTTTGGACACTGTAACAGAGTTCCCAGTTGGTAGGAGTTATGTCATTTATCTCTAGAGTTCCTGGGCCAGTGTTTGACACACAGGTTTTTTTTGGTTCTTTTGTTTTTATACTAATGAACAAGTAAGCCATTGCTGGGTGGTGTCAGTGAATTCTGTGGCTCTTCTCCATTCCTGTAGGAGTGGATTGGAATAGCTTTTTTTCTATCCTAGTATGTACCTTGTCTGTGGTGGTGTCCTCTTCAATTCTGTGTCTCCTTGTCCCCACAGTGAGTAGGGCAAACAGGGCAGCTCCACAGGCTTAGAGCCCTTTAAATCAGGGGTTGGTAGATGAGGCCAGTCACATGTTTTTATAAGTAAAGTTTTATTGGACCATGGCCATACCCTCTGGTTTATGCATTGTCAATGATTGCATTGTGTTACAACAGCAGAGTAGTTGCAAGAGAGACCACATGACCCACAAAACCTAAAATATTTACTGTCTGGCTCATTTGAGTCCCTGCTGCAGCAACTTGGAACCTGCAAATTTACACAAGTTGTTAATTTAATCCTTAAACCAATCAGTTTTTAATAACCTAAGCAGTTTGGAATCAAGGATAATACAGAGTAAAGATAGTCATTTTGTTCTAATGATGATTAATTTCTGTAAGAGGTCCTGACTATAAAAATATGGAGCATTTCCATAAACGAAAAATTAAAGTTACTTAATTAAATAAAGTTATTTAATGTGTTGAATGAAACAGTTGGGTATGATAGAAAGAGTATACTTTGAGAAGCAAAAAGGGGTTTCCCATCGGGAGGGCCACTCTGGCCTGGCTATGGGATCTGACCCAGTTACCTGTCCTGGGGGAAGAGAAGACTGCAGGCTGGACCTACACACCCTGCCATGTGTTGCACTGTCACATGTGTACCTAGCAGGAAGCACTGTTTCCTGAGAAGGGTGATGTTTGTATAAAGGACATATATCTTTAGGATGTGTTTTTAGTACACTGGAAAGAATCATTGACAAAAATAAACCCAGGTTCTTAATTTTGGTTTAAGTACAAATTTTTACAAGTTTCCAAGTGTATTGTGAGTCTTCACAGATTGACTCACAGCTACTTAAGTGACCTAAACAAGCAGAGAAGAACAGGGCACTTGCTATTTCTGCCAAAGACAATCACTGTGTAGAAAACGATTTTTCATTTTTGAGTGAGTAAAAAGGCTGAATCTCCCTGAATTAGTCTAATGTTCTTAGCTTAAATAAATACATACATGCAGTAGTGTCACATGAAACAATTAATATGAATTCAATTATAAATCCAAAAGAGGGAGGCAATTTAAATGGTTCGGGTGACTCCAGTTTGCCCATCCACCAGTTTCCCAAGTGTGACGGGAGCTGGGAGACCCAAGCTTGTTGTTCCCTCAGCTAGTTTCACTTCTTGCCTGCTGCTCACATTAGGAGAAGCAGCTCATTCTGAAGGTGATTCCTGAGTTTAAACACACGTTTGTCTTACCATTTGTCCCCTAAACACAAGCCAACTGCTTTATCCAGTATTCAGCTGAAGATATCACTCTAAGAAATAACTCTACCCCTGAATTTCACCTTGGGCTATTCCTTCGTTATCTCGTGCCTGCCCTGCCCCCATTAGCTATGGCCTTGCTGTACATTTTGTAAAAAGTGATCTCTGCTATTTCTTCTTTCCCAAGTGTTTATTGTGTGAGTATTTTCACTAACTACAGAAGGTTTCTAAAAGCTGTAGTTACATATTTCTGGGCATTGTGGCATCCTCCAAAGCTCTCTTGTGGCACGTCCCATGAAGGCTAGCTTCAGGAGAGCGGGCAGGGCCGGGTGCCTTGTTGGGCATTATGCCCCCAGCACCTAAGCCAGCACAGTGCCTCTAGGTACTTGGTGAGTACTGCTTTTTAAATGGATGAATGAATACATTGATTTTATTAAGTGAGGTTAATGATGACATGCTCTCAATTGCGTTAGTAATTCAATACTGCCTAAAATGCCAATAAATGCAAAGAGAGTGTGAAAATAAAAATATTTCCTAATTTTTATGATTGGTGCTGGTGCTTCAGTGCACATTAATGTAACACAGACCTTGTCTTCATTTCATACTTCTAATGGAAGCAAGCCGGTTTAACAAATGCAAACACTTCATACACACATTTTCCAATAATGTGTTACACTCTTGGAAGCTTCATTACCTTTTCTTACGCATCTAAAACTGATATCCTGCTCAGTTGCTATCAGCCTTTTGGACTTTTCTCACTAATATCATTTTTATGCCATTATTTATTTTAGAATTTCAAAATTCTAAGTAAACTACTAGGTTTTTATTTTCTGGTTAGAATTTTTGCATCATTTTAATGATTCCCAGTCATGGAATTTCATTTGCTTGTATGCTTGTATTTTTTTTTTTTAAATCAGTTCTGCTTCTTGTAAAAAACAAACCTACTGATGTGGCTTATGTGGCTTATGTTCATTCTCACCTTTTTTTCCTCAGAGCCCTGGAAACCAACAGGTATAATCACATCACAGCCACTTACTTCTTACTTGCTGAAAGGATCCTGAGAGAAAAGCAAGAGAAAGAAATACAAACCAGATCTGCAAGCCCTAGCAATATTAAGGCGCAGTTTAGGTGAGAAAAAAATCTTCACTGATTTTAGTAAGTTAATGTTTTGAAATAGTGAACTTTTTAAAAAATGTTTCCTAACTCTGTGGGGCGAGAGAGTACAAACAGTGACGATAGCCTCATTGGAGAGGCCACCTTGGGCTGCTTGGGTGTGCGTGCGGGTCTTGGTTCCTTTGGCAGCAAGGATGCCTTCCCCTCTTGGGCTCAGTGGGGAGAGGGGGCTGTGGCTACTGGCCTGGCCAGGAAAACGTGGAGAAGTAGCCTCAAGCCAGAGTGTCTGCCAGTTGTTTTCATTAAACTCTCCAAATCCAGCATGTATTAACGTGTTATTTTCTTTAGCTTTTCATTCCAGGAACAAGGCTGAATTTTTTCTCTGTTATTTGAAATAATTTTTAAAAATACATAGGGCATTTCTGTGCCATGATGTTATCTCAGGATTTCAGGGATTGGGCCATCAGATCAGCTAGTTGATTTACTAGCTCTTTGACCTTGGAAGGTCACTTAACCTTTATGACTTTGCTACCTGATCTATAAAATGAGGGTAATAATACTGTTTACCTCATAGGGTTGTGGTGAGGGATAAGTGAATTAATATATGTAAAGTACTTAGACCAGGGCTCTGTGTGCTCGTGGTCATTGTTAGGAATATTTCATCAGCATTATCATCTTCAATAAAGTAGCGAGTGTGCTCCTCTCCTCACCTTTTCTCCCCTGCCCCCTTTTCCTGCCCTGCCTCCCTCTCCCCTCACCTTCCCACTTTTCTTTTTCTTCTGCCAGAGTAGCTTTCAATTTAAGGTCAAAGCATGGAAAGGCTTTACTTTTTTAGTTCATCATTATGAAATTTATTTAGAATTTATCCATTCAGATAAAGTAGTCTGTGGAATTGTAGTAGTTCAAAAACAGGAGAGTATTCCTGATTCTGAATAACTCTCTGTTAGTACCTCTGAATATATATGAATGTATGTGTGTGAATACGTAATTATTATTATTATTGTAAAAGAGTAAGAAAATCATCTGGATTTTAAATCACTTACAGTCATCTCACCATGTGTAGTTTGTTGCTTGGGTGGAGCAGCATAATAGAGGGAGGAAAACATTCCCAGCTTGCCAAAGGATAAAGATTTACAAGTCTAGTATAACTAGAAAATTAATTAATTTCATTCATGTCCTGGATATATTCCTTTATAATGAAAACTAGGCACACTGTCTAGTGTCTGCTTGGAGAAGGACTGAGCCCCAGGAAGCGAGGGTACGCTTGGGGATGAGACACACCAGAGACTGACACTGAGAGGTTAGAGTCAACCTAGTCCTGACCTGAGCTGCCTTTCAAGAAAGAGTTACCTCAGAGCAGATAGTCACTGCACGCCGGGTACACTGAGTCTGGAGCGACCATCAGTCTTCTGGAGAAGAGGATATTTGGATTTGAACTTTTCTGTTCAGTGAAATAGGTCAGAGCTCAATCTAAAGCTGATCAGATATATAAATGAATTAAATTGGTTTTACTTTATTATAGAAATTAAGGGCTAATATCAAGAAATACCAGGGTCTCTGAGCAATTTTTCTCTTGCGCTTGTGAGGACTCTGGAGTGGAGATACTATGAGGGCCTCTCTTCCTGTGGCACCCGCCCACTGGCGGGTGGTGCTGCCTGCTCACTTGCCTTCTCATTGTTGTCACTGTGACTTTATTGTCAAGAGCCTGTACCTTACTCGCTTCCACTACTGGGTATGCCCTGGCACCAGAGTGACCTGGAAGGTGGAAGCCTGGACTGAGTCAGGAGACTGGTATTTAAATTGGCAGGTGGGGGCAGAGGGGCAGGTCAAGCCAGGAAGAGCCAGCCATGGAGAGCAGATACATGCTTTGGGGCCAGGTGGATGCTATGGGGATATTGATGATGGGACCGTTGGGATGGGTGGTTAACAGGAGACCAATCCACCCACAGCTGGACTGCTGGCATCTTTGCACACAGGTGGGTGGCAGAAAGAAGCAGGGCAGGGACTTAGTCTGTAGGTCCCAGAGTCCAGAGTCCTAGGTCTGGAATTGCGTGAGAACATAGTGACTCCACTGGAGAATGAAGTAGAATATGCCCAGTTTCAGGAATGTGATATAAAATGTGGCTTGGCTCAAAGAAGTGGTGTTTGTACGGATAGGATCCTGAAACAATGAGGTGATGTGGTATCATTTTGAGAACAGTTCCATTGTGTGTAGCTCTCCAGGGCCATGAGGCTCATGGGGAGTTTGTACGATTTTGTTGGACAGATGACTTTTTCAGAGATACTTCTTGACTTCAGAAACATTATTAAACACACCTTTTATAAACTACCAAGCAGTACTATGGCAGATGACCTCACTCCATCCTCGAGAGGTAGGATAAGGCTCCAAGTTAGGGGAAAGATGTCTGTTATAAAATCCCCAGTAGTTTTTTAAAGCTATAGATTTAATTCAGTTTTATTTTTAGAATAACAAAATTGGTGTGAAATGAAAATATCACAGTGTGAAAGTGGCTGTTTTAAATGTCTCTGGCATCAAAGTAGCCTATGGCATCTACTTTTTCCCCTGGACAAAGACGACAGTTGAGAATTCAAAGATGTTTATTCAAAACAGAGGCTAGGAAAGCCTCATTTTCAAAAGTCATCTTTGGCTACAGTGTTCTTGCCACTTGGGTGACTACAGAATGGGGAATAAAATCAAAGCTTAATTAATAGTGAATTTTGCTGTCCAGTATTCTTGTGTGGGCACTTAAAGACCTATTTATATTTAACTCACTGAGTTTTTTAATTGGAGGACAGATTTATGTATGCCAGTTATACATTGACTTTTCTCTCCAGTATTTTCATATTTAAATACATTAAACTATTTCCCCTTATTTTTATAAAAACTGAGACTTTACACCATCATGTAAAGTCAGAAGCACTGGAAATTTCAGGTGAATTCTATTAGTGATAATATACCTTTAAAGGTTGTAATCTAAGAACCAAATGAACAAATCATGTGTGGTGGTCAGGTTTTGCTTTGGCAATAACCCCTTTGTACTTTTAAAAAGTGTTTATCTTGTAGTATAAAGCTTTTGTATAGAAAAGATGGAGCCGTTTTTTGCCCCATTTTTTCTGACTGATGTGATAAAGTTGTCATTTGCCATAAGCCACAGACTGAACCGTGTTTCAAAACCACATTTGCCCTTCTGGTGTCCTTGCTGATGTTTACAGGATGTTGAATGGGTTTACAAGGCTGCTGCTGCTTTTTCTTTTCAACTCTGGGGATTTAGTCCCCGTAAATTTTATATGATGTACTTTTCTAACATCTGCATATGATTACATAACTTTTTCTTTTTCCAATCTGTTACACAGGCAGTCATGGCCAACCAAAATTGATGTACCCCAGGACCTTGAGGATGACCTCACAGCTACTCCTTTGTCCCATGCGACTGTCCCTCAGTCTCCTGCTCGGGCAGCCGACAGTGTCCTCAATGGCCACAGGAGCAAAGGCCTGTGTGACTCGGCTAAGAAAGACGACCTCCCCGAGTTGGCTGGACCAGCACTCTCTATGGTGCCACCCGCAAGCTTAAAACCCACAGCCAGTGGGCGGAAGTGTCTGTTTAGGGTGGAAGAAGATGAGGAGGAGGATGAGGAGGATAAGAAGCCCATGTCCCTCTCAACACAGGTGGTTTTGCGCCGGAAGCCATCTGTGACCAACCGCCTGACGTCCCGAAAGAGTGCTCCTGTCCTCAACCAGATCTTTGAGGAAGGGGAATCTGATGATGAGTTTGACATGGATGAGAATCTGCCTCCCAAGCTGAGCAGGTTAAAGATGAACATCGCTTCCCCGGGCACAGTTCACAAGCGCTACCACCGGAGGAAAAGTCAGGGCCGGGGCTCCAGCTGCAGTAGTTCAGAGACCAGTGATGATGATTCTGAAAGCCGGCGGCGGCTTGATAAAGACAGCGGCTTCACCTACTCCTGGCACCGCCGGGATAGCAGCGAGGGGCCCCCTGGTAGTGAAGGTGATGGTGGAGGCCAGAGCAAGCCGAGCAACAGCGGCGGAGGGGCGGACAAGGCCAGCCCCAGCGAGAACAACGCCGGCGGCGGCAGCCCCTCCAGCGGCTCGGGCGGCAACCCCACCGACACGGCTGGCACCACGCGCCGCTGCGCCGGCCCTGGCAACTCCATGCAGCTGGCCTCTCGCAGCGCTGGGGAGCTTGTTGAGAGCCTCAAACTTATGAGCCTCTGCCTCGGCTCCCAGCTTCATGGGAGCACCAAGTACATTCTTGATCCACAGAATGGCTTGTCGTTTTCCAGTGTGAAAGTCCAAGAGAAATCCACTTGGAAGATGTGCATCGGCTCCGCGGGGAATGCAGGGCAGGCCCCTGCAGTGGGCAGCATAAAGTTTTTCTCTGACCACATGGCAGATACCACCACTGAACTGGAACGGATAAAGAGCAAGAACCTGAAAAATAACGTGCTGCAGCTACCTCTGTGTGAAAAGACCATCTCTGTGAACATCCAGCGGAACCCTAAGGAGGGGCTGCTGTGCGCCTCCAGCCAGGCCAGCTGCTGCCACGTCATTTGACTGTGGGCCTGCCTGGCCGCTGGCACTTGTCCTGCTCAGAGCGGTGAAGACTGGCTCGCCTCACTGTTCCCTTTTTGGTTTTACTATTTTAAAGTGGGTGTTAGGAGCAATTATTTATTACCTTTTTATTTTGTTCGCCTGACGATGTGACAATGCATGATCTTTGTGCATGCTGCTAGACGCTACTTTTCTTTTCCAGCTGAAAAGTCTGTTGTGTAATTTTTACATTTATAATTTTAATGTGGATGATCAGGATTAAATTAAAATGTATATTTGGAACCTAGTTATAAATGGAGCACTTAGAAATTTGATGTTCTGCACTTAACCTAGAGAGAGAAAAAATGTTTTTGTTTCTTTGTGAAAAATCTAAATTCCTGTCCTGACCTATGATACGGAAACTCCGTACTCTGAGGCACACTCTGTGGTGTCTGAGACAGAACCAAAGCAATAATGCTGTGATGCTGACGGGCTGGGGTGAGCGAGCATGTGCCGCCCGGCTGGCCAGGCCTGTGCAGAGCAGAGGACAGTGAGCGTCTGCACTGAGAACCTTCAAACTATGATTTAAACATACCCACACCTGTTTGTCTTAAGCTATAGTGTGAAAAAAGTTTGGGATCTTAAAATTTAACTGAAAAAATTTTTCTTGTTTTTGTAATAGATGAGCTAAAGTACTTAGATTTATAAGGCAGCTTCCCCTGTAGTGATAAATTACAAGCAGACAATCTTACTTTGTAATGTGATGAAGTGAATTGATGATGTCTTAACTCTACTTATAGAGTGTACATCTGTCTAACAGAACAAAAAGATGCTCTGTAAATTCCTTCCTGTAGGTCACACCGCTGGGTTTCCTTTAAAACCACATAGGTAGAAGAAACCGTAGGGCCTAGTACGGAAGCAGAGGTGCACACAGATGTTTGCAAAGTCACACCCATGAATGAAAACAAAACAAGAGTTAGTGGATTTGTTTCTCAGGAGTTTGCTAATTAGGTTGTTCTTTTATCATTTCCATTTATTACGTCCTTTGGCTCAAGCTAGCTATGGAAATTGGCTGATCAAAAAATGCATATGAGAAGGTAAAATTCACACATACAGCAAACAAAAATGCACAAAGCCTGCTTTGTAACTTTTTATTCTGGAAGTATTTTTCACTTTGCCTTCCTGCCAAAAGAATAATGAAAGAACTCTTGCTTTGACCTATTCCTGTATAAAGACTACTTTTGACCAGATAATGATCTCTTGTGGCATTTTGTCTTTTAGAACACAGTATATTGAAGATTGCTAATTTTGGTAGGGGCCAGATGCTGTTTTTTCATGCTGTGCCCTGAGGGTCTTAAAAGCAATGCATGGTGACTTGGTGATAGAATGTGGCCACTCCCACACCCCCTTCAGCCTCCTGTGATGTCTCTGAAGTGACCAACTGAGATGCATCTGGTCACATAACTCGGAGAGTGGGCAGAGCACCAAAGAACTGCATTGTGTTGGTCACTTTCTTCAAGTACACACTGACTCTGCTACTTTAGGATTAATGTAGTTTACTCAGAACTCTGAATTTCACAGTATACTTACTAAACTAAGTAAAAATGATACTTAAAATACTTTACTTTCTAGACCTATGCTAGATATGTTTTAAGCTACAGCTCTAGTTCATTGTGATATTTATAATTGAAAGCTACGAGAATAGATGTGTGGGTGAAGCCATAGAACATATTTGCTTGAAATTCTTGAGCAGGGATCTTATATAAAGGGCCAGAAATAAGATGTGTGGTTCACATAGATGGTGAGCGTAACCATCTGTATTAAACGTAGGAGAGAAGTTTATAAAAGGGCATTGGCAATAAACTCTTTGTTGCAGCTGTTTTCCAAGTAATGTAAATATTTTTTCCTGTGATTATGTATAGCCTTGGAATGGCACCTTTTAACTAACCCATATGTGTTTGGTTTTCAATGGTTTTTTATATTCAAATGTATATATGGTGCTCACTTTAGGATCAGCAGTGTTGACCATTTATGCTGCATAGCTGTATTATAGCCTTATAGTTGTGTGTGGGTGATTGGCCCTCTGGGTATTCAAATGTCAGTCTGAGTGGTGTCTTACTCATTTGTTCATAAGTGGATGATTGTGCCTGTGTTGTATGTCATAGTATGTCGTCACCTAAAAGGGAGGGAGCGAACAACCATTACATTAAGATAATATTGGACCAAACTACTTACTTGCTCTAAACAGTTACTTGTACCCCTTAACCTGTCTTCAAAAGTTACATATAGTTACAGTAGTGTATAAATTAAATATTGTGGAAAAAGTTAGTCTTGTATTTTTCTGTATGTGTGTATATATATAATTATGTACTTCTGGCAATTCTATCTGTATTAAAGATGTGACAATCTTGACACCGATTTTCAGAATAGCCAAGAGACTGAATTTGAGTGAAGATATCCCTACCAAGTAAGAATTGATCTGTGTTAAGAGGGTACAAAATTATCAGCTGATTTGGTCAGTTGCTTCCAATGCTGGTTGATTTTCCTCATTGTGTAAACATTGACAGGTATGTGTCAAATGGGAAAAAGTCCAAATAATAAAGTGACATATTGGTGTTCAGCAATATAAATCATGTCCCATGTTGTATTTCTTCTCATGAATGCAGTTTTGTAGAATCTCAGTCCAGTTAGACCCAACTTCCCACATACCCTGCACCTGCCCCGCCAGATGTGGCTGAAAAACGTAATTGTGACCTTCTTGCTTTAATCTCATGACCATGTATATCAGGCGGGCCCTAGGACTGCCCATTAATTATACTTTATTTCTGCATTTTATCTACATTTCTCACTCAGCTGGTTATCGTGCCCCCTAGTAACTGAATAAACAATCACTTAGAATTGCCACAAGCCCCCACTTCTGCCTTTCTTTCTTCCTATGTATCCACATGCTCTGTCCTTTCTCCTACTGGTATGATTCCAAGATCAATTCCTCCACTTACACCCTAGATCCTATCCCCTCTGGCAGCCACGAGGACTTTGCTTCGGTCATTCTCTCCTTTCTCTTGCATCATCTGTCTTTGCTTCTCTACTAGACCATTCCTAACAGCAAACAAAAACAAACGCGATTTTATTTCCCTATCTTAAAAAAAGTTCCCTCTCTAGCTGTTGCCACATTGTCACATTTCTCTTTCTCTGTTCTCTTGAGCCTTTCCGATCAGGCTCTTGCCGCTATCACCACCAAAACTGCTTTGCTCAAGGTCAGCAGTAACCTCCGTGTGCTAAATCCAGGGGTCAGTTTTTAAAAACAGTTTTATTGAAGTATAATTCACATACCACACAATTCACATTAAATTATATAATTAATGGTTCTTTAGTGTATTTTCAGAGTTATGTAACCATTACCATAGTTGATTCCCCTCCCTCTGCCCCCACCCTCAGGTAACCACTAATCCAGGGGTCAGTTTTCAATCCCATGTTAGAATGTGACTAGCACTGTCTTCCTCGTAAACTTCCAGCTTTCAGTACCGCACTTCTACCTTACTGCGCATCAGTCCACTGGCTCACTCTCCCAACCTCTGAACTTGGAATGTCCTTAGGTTGAGTTCTGGACTCTTCTATCTGCTCAGCCAATCTCTTGAGGATTTTATTCAGTCTATATTTAGCCCACATCTTTCCCGGGAACACCAGATCTCACCTATCTGACTTCTCTACTTGGATATGTCTAACACGCATCTCAATTTTTACAAGTCCAAACCTCCTAATCTTTCTCTTCAAATCCTTACTCCCTTAGAGCTCCGCATCTCAATAAATGGTAATCACACCTTTTTAGTTTTACGTAAGCCAGAAACCTTGTCACCCTTCACTCGTCCCAACATTCACTATATGAGCAAATCTTACTTGCTTTTCTGATCCCTTCTCATCACCTCCACCACCCCCGCCCAGGTTCATCACAGCATCATCACCCCTTTGGACAACTGTAAATGCCTCTTCAAGGGCTTCCCTGCTCTTGCCCTTACATTTCTCTTGTCTGTTCTCCACTCAGCGATATGAGTGACCATCTCGAAAGCTAAATCCTGTTATGTTTTGAAAGGGGTTTAATTTCTAAATATTTGGAGATTTTCCACATACATTTTTGTTATTTCTAGTTTAATTTAATTTTGGTCAGAACATGCCTTATATAATTTAAGTCTTTATTGAAACTTGTTTTATGACCCAGCATCTGACCTATGTTGGTGAATGTTTTGCGAGTGCTTGGAAAGTGCTGTTGTAAGTGGGGTGATTTAAACATGTCAGTTCAAGTTAATAATGTTCAAGTTTCCTGTCTCCTTACTGATTTTCTGTCTCAGTTTAGCAATGATTGAGAGAGGAGTGTTGAGATCTCCAACTGTAATTGTGGATTTATCTATTTCTCCTTTTAGTTTTATCAGTTCCCATCCCCAGCCACCTACCCTGCCCTCCCACCCTGTGAAATTGAAGCTCTGTTGTTAGGTAAATACACATTTGAGATTGTTAGGTCTTGATGAACTGATACCTTTTATAATCATGAAATGTTCCTTTTTATCCCTGGTAAATTATTCTTTATTCTGAGATCTACTTTGCTTGGTATTGATATGGCCACTCCAGCTTTTTTTGGACTTGTGAGAGTACATCTTTTCCCATTCTTTTACTATTAACCTACCCATGTCTTTTTAGTTTGTTTTTTGTAGACAACGTATAGTTGGTTCTTGCTTTTTTATCAAATCTGCAAATCTTTCTCTTCCATTGGATTGTTTAGAGTAATTACATTCAGTGCAATTATCAATATGGTTGAGTTTAAATCTACCATCCTCCTAGTTGTTCTCTGTTTGTCTCATTTGTTCTTTGTTTCTTTTTTCACCTTTTACTACCTTCTTTGGGTTTAACTGAGCACTTTTTATTATTCCATTTTATCTCCACCATTGGCTTATTGGCTATGCCTTTTTTATTTTTTGATGGTGGCTGTAGGGTTTACAATATATGTCTTGTAATGTACCACAGTCTACCTTAATATAATAGCATTTCGTGTAGAGTGGAAGAACCCTACAACTGTATTCTTCTATTTTTCTCCTCTTGTTCTTTGTGCTTTTATTGTCATACATTATATTTTTACATATGAATAACTATTGTTTTAAATAGTTAATTTTCTTTTTAAGAGATTAAACGTGAGGGGGAAATGTATTTTACCCACTAATTTATCATTTCCAGCATCCTTCATTTCTTTGTGTAGATCCACATTTTGGTATTTTCCTTCTTTAACATTTAGAATATTCTTTAATGTTTCTTATAGTGTGGGTCTGCTGGCAATACATTGTTGACTTTTGCTTGTCTGAAAACGTATGTTTCTTCCTTTATGAAGGATATTATCAATGGGTATAAAATTCTAGATTGACTTTTTTTATTGCAATGCTGGAAGTTGAATTTTACACTGTTGCATGCTGGATTTTGTTGTATTCATATAAAAAGTGTTGGATTTCATTTTGGAGTGCATTTGCTTGAAATCAGTTGGATCCTTTTGGGTCTCGCTTTTAAACTGTGTTAGGGTAGATCCCAAGCAGTCTTCAGTCTAGGGCTAATTTGGCCCACTACTGAGGCAGTCGTCTCTAAGGACTCTACTGAGGCCTTTCCACTCTGGCTGGTAGGAGCATGAACTATTCACAGCCTTGGGGAGGTACTGAGCATTGTTCAGCCTATTGCTGCATGGTTCTTTCTCCATCTTCAGGTAGTTTTCTTATAAGTACTGATCAATATTAAACCAAAGGCTGCAGATTTTTGAAGCTTGTTCACTCTTTCTGCAGCTATTACCTCCTCTCTGGCTATTTTGCTCTGCAAATTCTATCCACATTGGTCTTTCTGAACTTTCAACTCTGTTCAACTAAGCAAGACTGCCAGGCTTTGTTTGGGGTCCCCTCCTGTCTTCTGGCAGCTGCCTCCAGGCAGTGAGTTAGGGCACTCACAAGACTCACCTCATTTGCTTCCTTTCTCTCAGAGGGTGGTTGTCCTATGCTGTCTGTTGCTCAATCTCTGAAAACTATTGCTTCATATACTTGTTTGCTTTCCTAGTTGTTTAAGGTAAGAGGGTAAGTCAAGTTCCTCTTACTCCATCATGGCCAGAAACAGAAGTCTAAATCATGGGTTACTCTCCTGCTCAAAATCCTCCCGTGGCTTCCCACCTCAGATTAAAAAGCCTAGTCCTTCTGTAGTGGCCCACAAGGTCCCAGTCTGTCCCCTGCCCCCATTACTCTCTGATCTCATCTTCTTACTTACTCTGCTGTGGCTACAATGACCTCCTTGCTAGTCCTTAAATAGGCTGCACACAGGACACATTAGACTTCAGGTGGCCCCTTGGTAATCCATGGCCCTTCTGCCCCCACAGCAACTCAGCAGGGACGGTATTTTCTCAGACTCCTGGGATCTGGGGGGAGAGAGGTGAGAAGGGAAAACAGGACGTAGCCATTCTCTTGCTTGCGGGGCCTGAGCACGTTGTGTTTGCTGGGGAGTCATTTGTATTTTTCAGGATCCCTGACTTCAGGACTAAGCTGTTGGCTGGAAACCTCACTCCAAGCAAGATGTTACAGACTGGGACATCAGGAAGAGAAAAAAGTGAATCTTGGCCCTTGCCAGTTCATAATGCCCTGGGTGAAGGAAAGGGTGATTTAAATTAGCACCAGTTGATGGATTAGAGCTGGTCTGCATGGCGTTGCTGTCAGGGTCAGGGGAGTTTCAGGAAGGGCGGAGCAGGGAGGGAATGGGGGTACAGGGAAGAAGGGACTGAAGAGTGAGAGCGTGATCAGGTCATCTGGAGGTCCTGTGCAGCCACAGGAGACACAGTGGACTGCTGAGAGAGAAGAATCCATGTTGCTTCTTGAATCCTTTATCCTTGCAAAAAGACTCCAAGGTTTCTGGATTGGAAGACAAAGAATGGGGGTGGCGTGTGGGGAAGGCACTGGCCAATACAGTGTCTCTGAATGGAAACCAGCGGTGAGGGGGAAATGAGACTGATCCAGTGTCCTGCTGGCAGCGCCGGCTTCATGTGCGTACAACCTGTCTGCTCATTCGGGGCCCCGTGCTTAGAAAAGCCCCACTCTTGGTTTAATGCCCTGCTGTTGTCTTGAAATTCTTAATAACTTGTGAACTCAGCTCCTGGTATTTTCATTTTGTCCTGGGCCCTGCGGGCTATGCACCTGGCTGAGGATTCCTTCGTAGGGCTGTGCTCGGCAAATACGGTGGGGAGGAGAGGGGAAGACTTTGGTGAGCAGCAGAGGCCCCAGACGAAAGCCCTGGGGCCACCTCAAACGTGGGGTTGAGGAGTGAAGTGTGGGAGAGTGGGAGACCAGCAGGTGAGCCTGAGAACTTATCAAATCTGTGCGGTCTGCAGACCAGAGGCTACTCTAAGGTGGAGGGGAATGAGAGAAAAATCTAGAAGAAGGTCTTGTGGAGGCCTGAGAAAAGTCAGGAGAGACGGAGAGTAGTAACACAGATGGGGGCTCAAGAAGGGAACTGGGGGTCTGGAAAAGGAAATTCTTTTCCTCTTAGCTGCTCTGTCCACTCCCCTCCCCGCTTTCTGAGGGTGTCTCCGGGCTCTACTGCCTGGACACCTCCTTCATGTCCGCAGTTCTCTCCAGCTGTGCCATGCCACCTTCAACCTCAAATTCTGATACCCTCCCCATTGACCCATGACCTGTGTGCCACTAGGATAGTCTCTGGGCAGAAGAGGTGTGGAGTGCAAACCTTTTCTCCAAAGCAGAGTTCACAGACCTAAAAGTGGAGTGTGTGGATGTTACTTTGATAGCACCCACAGAAGGGATGGGCAGGGCAGGGCAGACATGTTTTCCCCATTTCATGGGGGATGGTGGGGGGTGTATTAAGGCTCAGGAAGATAAAGGACCTGGTCAAGGACACAGCTCCAATCTGATCCTAGAGCCCACGCCTCAGGCTCCCACCTGGATGGGGAGAGGTGAGACAGAGGATGACACTATCTCAACTTTGCCTTTGACCTTTTAGTGCCAGAAGGCTGAGCAAAGTAATGTTAAGGCATCTGACTATAAGGTTCCACTCCTCTAAACCACACGAGAGCTATTGCACAACATATGTAAATGCATCTTGTCATCTTCCTAGCACCTGAAAAACTCCAAATTCCCTGACATATCTGGTCCTAAGAGATTGTGGATGTGTAGGAGGGGCAGCTTATTCTACCTCAGGTGCTAAGACCTACTCTCACAACACTTCCTGAAGAATTCCAGTACACTGAAGCGTCCCTGGTCTGGATGGCCATTCCCTGGGAACAGCTGTCTGGGAGGAAAGTGGGGCTGGGCGAGAACTGTCCCTCGGCTCTGAGCATGATCTGTGCCACAAGCTCAGGGGACAAACTCCATCATACTTCTCTGACTTTTTTAATCACATGAGGCCCCCACATACCAATCAGCAGGAAGCTTAGAGCCTTCTCTTCCCTGCTGAGTGGAGGACGCCACTCTGCACTGCCCAGGAATCTGAGGGCTTACACAGGACGAATCTCAGTCATCTGATGCCAGGTGTGGAGCAAGCTGGAAGAGTCTCTGTGGCCCTGTACCCTGTTGCTCCTCTCTGCCCTGGGCCCTGTTGAGGCCCCGGATGCTTGTTGCTCCACATCCCTGGCAGCCCATAGAGCCCCCCACACCTGGCACCATGGTGACAAGTCAGTGCAGAAGGAGGCTGACTCTGCAAGGGCCCTTAGCATGAGCCACTCCCGGGCAGAAACCAGTAAGGCCTTCCACCCCCGCTGTGGTTCTCAGACTTCAGTGCACAACAGCGTCCACTGGGGTAGATTCCTGGACCACACCACCACCAGCTGGCTCCTCAGGCCTGGGTGGTGGCACTGGGCATCTGCATTGAACAAGGTCCAGGGATTCTCCCCCAGGTCTGTGGCCACCCTCTGAGGAATCAGAGGCCCTGTTGCTGAGCCTGACCCCTGCCAGCCACATGGCCCTGATTCCAGCCTCGCTGCCCACCCTGGTGCAGGCTTTGGTTGGGTCCCCTGGGCTAGTGCACAATACCTCCTAACTTTGACTCTTAAAAGAGTTGGGATAAACAGCTCCCACACCCTTCCCTTGTGCCTACTTGAATGGGTCTCCCCCAGCACCAGGAAAAGCATCTTCCTTCCCCTGGAGAGGCTGTGGCCCCTCTCATGGTTGGGACAAAATGGTGCCCCAAAGTCTGAGGTGCTTCCAAGCCTTGGCAGAGGGGCCAAGCCCCTCCTTCAGGTCCTGTTGGATTCTTGTAGGCACCAGAGGCTCCAGCTGCTGTCAGGTCCCTTTCTCTTCAAGCCACCTGAGGGTGGGGTGTGGAGGGCATGGAGGGAGCCCGGAGCCTCCGCAGACCAGGACCCACAGTACCTGGCTGTTTGCCAAGGCACCGTCCTTGCAGGGCCATAGGATTCTTAAAACTCAGTAAGGACCAGCCTGGACACTGTGGTCCTCGTACTGTGGCCTTCCACCTCCTCAGAAGGGCAGGAGCTGCAGGACTCAGGTGCGGGGAGGCAGACTGCGGGGCTGGCGGCAAGCACGGTGCCAGCAGAGGGCGAAGGGCAGTTGAGGGTGCGGGCTGTGGAGACAGGCGCCCTGCTGTGAGTGGGGGGACTCACAAGGACCCCGTGTGCCTCAGCTTCCTCATCCACACACAGGAGCAAGCGAGCCAGCGGCTCCCGGCCCTCCCGCCTTGCCGCAGGGCTGGGAAGCCCTGGGTGTTTGCTTCTTGTTTGCTCCCGAAAGCTACTAAATAACGATCCGTTCTCAAGTCTGGGCTTTTGAGCTGCTGGCGGGGAGTGTGGCAGTGTGGCCGCCGGGACGCAGAGAAGGGGCCGGGCCGCCGCCTGATCTCCCCCCGGCAGCCACAGCCCCGGTCTGCTCCGGGGTTCCCGTCGGCCTCTGATGCAGGGACTTCAGTGCCCTGGAGGGTGAGAGGAGCCTCCTGTGTGGGCTGTGATGCCCTCACCCCCATGGAGGTGCCCAAAAAATGTCAGCGGGACAGAACTCAGTGTGGCAGTGGCTGGCTGTGCGGGAAGAGCTGGCTGTGAAGAGAATCGGGTCTGGGGTCAAGTTCCCCTGACAGTCTGTGGGGCTTGGTGATAGTTTGCACCTCATGGCTTGAGGGAGACAGTTTAGGGGTGCATGCGACAGTGAGGGGAAACCTGTCCCTAGCTGTGTTCCATGGGGAGGCCGAGAGCGGAGCTCAGGGCAGGGCCGCGGCAGAGGTGGTGGGTGGCAGGGCCCCGGCTGTGCAGTCAAGTCCCGGAGCCCGTGGACAGTAGCCTGTGCCAGGACAGTGCTTCCCGCCCAGCAAGGGCCGCCCCCGAGGCTGAGCAGCCTCGCCTGAGGGAGAGGCCTGTGCGTGAGAACCAGGCCCAGCACTCCCCTCCTGCCCTCGGGCGTTGGGGTCCCCTTGGTGGCCGAGGTTCTTTTCCCATGACCTGCCCTGCCCCGCAGAGCAGCTCTCCCTCATCCTCCTTGAAGGCTGCTCAGGGACTGGGGGAGCACTGGGCTTGGGGTCTAACGACCCGGTTCCGGTCTCCTCTCACTCACCAGGGTGGGCAAGTCCCTCCTCCCGTGGGCCTCATGCCCTCATCTGAGAAATGAGGGGCTTTCCTTGGGTGCAGAATTGCCTTCCCAGCTCTGTCCCTGCCTCATGTATCAGCAGACACTGCTCTCAGCCTCCCGCTCTCAGCACCATGTCCTTATGTACCTTTTCTTAACCGGGCTGGGGGCTGGCATCTCTGGTGTGCGTGTTCGTCCCCAGCAGGCAGGTGCCTCCCAGCTCTTGGTAGCTCTGTGGAGGGAGACGGGCTAGGAACAACCTGAGGTGAGTTTTCACCCAGGTGGAGTCCTCAGGGGTGTCGGGAGAACCAAGTAAGCAGAGTGGGGAACATTCTCTTGGGTGAAGCCCCCATGGGCCTCAGGCAGCACAGCCAGGGTGGGTGGTCATCATGAGAGGGTCCCCCACCGCGGCTGGCAGGACAGTGGTGTGGGTGACCTGCGGGCTGAGGTGAGGCCAGCAACAAAACAGTGGCCAGAAGAGTCGGGAAGGAGGAAGTGAAGTGCAGGGAGCAGGGAGAGGCGGGTGGTTCCAGAGGGAGACCACGACCAGTGGGAACAGGCTGCTTGAGGCCAGCGTGTGCGTGAGGGCTGGGACGGCACCGTCCTGTGTGTCTTCCTCAATTCAATTAAGGAGGGACTGCACAGTCATGAACGCAGGGAGGCCTGGGTCTGTGCTGGCCCCTCACAGAACAGAGGACGGCTGGCCAGGCCCGAGATTGCCTGGCTGGGAAGCAGCTATGACCACAGGCAGGCAGACAAGCTGCTGGGTTCATGTTCTGGGTACCCAGGACCCACTGCTTCACTCCAGCTGTGTTCATGTGACTAACTCCCTGAGCCAGGCTCTGGGGAGACCACGAGCTGGGGCCAAGAACCCATTGGAATTTTTTCCGTTACAGCAAACTCAGGAGCCCCAGGGGCTCGGGGCTCACGGCTCAGGCCTATATCAGTGGCTGCCATTCACTGCCATTTTAAAACATGAGCTTGTTCTAGAAAGTGTCCATCAAACACTGAACCATCACTGAATAGTTATGGCCTGGAGTGACTCATCCCAGAGCTAACTCAAGGATGTCCGTGCTAGAAGATACAAGGGTCTGGCAGGTCCAACAGGAACAAACAGAAATGATAGGCGGGGAGGGAGTTGGGGCTCCCCAAAACAAGTGATGCCTGAACTGGCTTGATGAGCCTGCCCCCATCTGAGGTGAAGAAGGGCATAGAAGTGCCATACCTCTGAGCTGAGGGGGACAGTTTTGCCAACTAGGAGGTACGCCAGCCCCTCCCTGTTCTTCCCCCTTGCCCAGGTGGGCTGGGGCATCTGGGTTTTCTGAATCTGTAGCATCTCGGCTATGAAGGTGGTGGGTGCTGGCAGGGAGGGGCTGCCTGAGCCTTGTTTCATGAGGCTGAACATGCAGTCTGAATAGCTGGTGGGACAGGTAGGATACAGAGTGGTCCTCAGAGCTGGACCACAGCCAAGGGAACAAACAGGGGCTTTAGGGTCATGGCCTCTGTGCCTGCAGAGCCATACTCCTATGTGCCAGGCTGGCCTACAAGGTACTGTCCTGCCTGTGAATGAGGGGTGGTCCCATGGATGCCGCCAGGGAGGTGGATGGTACCACAGGCAATGGTGGCTTCCTCCTCTGCAGCTCCAGCCCTTGCCAGGGTGTCAGGAGTGGCAGCTGGCCTCAGCCTGATGCTGTGTGTACACCTGCACATGAAAGCAGCCCCAGTGCCCTCATGGGCTCCCTCAGGGCAGGTGCCAGCTGCAGCAGGAGCTCCTGAAGACGGCTTGGGCTTAGGTTGCAAGCTTTGGTGCCCGGCCTCAAGCCAAGCCCCCCACCAATCTCACTGCTCCACCTTTAGTAACCTGGCCCAGGGCTCATTTCAGAGAAAAGCAGGCCATTTGGTCCACGTGCGGGAAGCAGGAGTCAGAGAGGTGCAGGGTGCCTTTAATAGCTCAATTACACTGTTTGGTTGATAAAGGGTCTGTTAACATATTGCAAAACAGAACCAGGTAAGAGGCCCACATGTGGCTTCACTCCACCTGAGGCTGGGCAGGAACTGCCTCCAGAATGGTTCCTGTGATGGGCATGGTGGGCACCCCAACCCACCATCCTGTCCATGGGTCCTTGGGCTGTTGTCGGGTCAGGAGTGAGGGTAACACAGGGAGCTGGCAGCTCATCCGTGGCAGAGGGCTCTAGGGCAGCAGTGGCTCTGGGGCAGTCAGGTAGCTGGAGTGGCACGTGCGTCCCAGGAGGGAAGCTGGAAGGGGCAGTACAGGGGCACTGCCAAGACCTGCCTGCCTGAGCTGGGACCCTGCAGAGTGAGAGGGTGCTGCACGTGGGAGCCATTTCATTTGGCCAAGCATTGGATCTGGGTTCAGGCGCCATGATGCTACCAAAGGTACCCTCCCGCCCACGTGCAGGCAGCAGGTGTCACGCAGACACAGGCCTCCGTGGACAGGGCAGCTGGGAGTGCCGCGTGCTCAGGTTGCCTTCTCCTTTCCACCTTCCCTCGCTTCCTCTTTCAGGTTCTCGGCCACAAGCTTCATTTGCTGTTGAGAAAACACAGGACAACAGGTGAGCCATGCAAGCCATGTGGTGGCACCTAAGAGGTGGTGGAGGTCCCCACTCTCTGCGGTTTTGAATTCCAGGGAAGTGGTGACCCCCACTGCCATGGCTTCCTGCAAGTCTCTCTGTGTGTGTGACTCTGACAAGATGGGAAACAGCCAATGTGGGAGGAAATGCAGCACTGTGTTGTGCGAGCCCAGTGCAGCAGGGATTTTAAGGACACTAAAATGAGAAGCAGCCGGCATCTCCTCCTCCCTGGACGTCCAGGATGAGAGGGGTGTGGGACAGGGCCTGGGAGAGGACGGGGCACTGACTTGGGGCCAAGTCTCTGCTCTGCCCCTACAAGCTGAGCGACATAGGCAGTGTGACCTCGCTGGGCCTGAGTTTCTGCATCTGCACAGGGAGAGCAATGGTGCATGTTGTTCAGGGTGGCTGTGAGGATTATTGTACATGAAGCTCCTGGCCCAGAGCAGACACCCCAAATCATCAGACATTTTTTATCAGCCCTTTGTCCCTATAGCTGTAGGACCACCTTCCACCTCATCTCACTGAGAACATCCCATGGAGTCTCCCTGAGGGTGAGGCCAGGATGGAAGTGCCCTCCTGGATGGCAGGATGGGAGCTGCAGGGACCCATCAGAAGGGGAAAAGCCCCCATCACGCATCAGGCAGCCATGGAGGTGGGGAGTCCTGCTGCTCCCAGCCTCCCACCTCCCCCAGCCCAAAGGTCCCAGCCACCTCTGCCTTGGGGATGCTGGAAAACATTTACTATAGCTCTGCCATGTTTGTTGAATAAATGAATAACTACTTTGGAATTTAGCTTAACACACGCACACGCACACACACACACATTTTCGACAACAGCTGTTTACTCATGGAAAAACAAAACTCTAAGCACAAACACTGCTGGTGCCCTGGGTACTTTGGGAGTCCTGAGTGCCCCACAGAACTCAAGGGAATGCCAGCTCCCTCTGGCTTTCAGGGAGAACAGCCCCTTTCACATCAAAAGCCTGTCTCCTGCTTCAACGCAGGTTCACTTCTCAAGGATCCTTTAGATCTAAAGTATCTCAAGGGAGCCCATTTAACTCCTGCCAGTTCTCGTCTTTCTGAGAGGAGTCTGTCTTCCACAGGGTGGCGCAGAAATGGGCTCCTGGAGGCTGACCCCTCTCCATTTGGGCTGGGGAGGGGACTGCCTGGTCCTTGCTCATCCATGGTGAAGGGATTAGAAGATGGCCTTTGATGGGGGAAGGCGCCAGGTGGAGTCCTGGTGACCAGCTTACCAGTGGGGGCAGGGTCTTTCTGTAGCGGCTACAGCATTTCAGCAGGCCTGGAGCAGGGGGTGGACACAGGAGTTAACATTGGCAAGAAACACACCCTGTCCAAATGACCCACGGCTGCAATGTTTCTGTAACCTTCCACCTGATAGGGTGATGGAGAGGTGGCTTTAGTTCACAGACCTGGAGAAGCAGAACTGTCATGTCCCATGAGAGTCTCCCCAGAAGTTATTTTTTGTATCTGCTACCTTTTCCATTACTAACACTTCAGGCCCTCCCACACTTTCACTCAGCCTGTTAACTACTCATGTAATATACCCCCTAAAGAAAAATATTTCAGCACAGGTTCACTGCAGACTCTGCTTCCTGGTGTCATTTAATACTTTTAAGACTTTTAAAATGTCTTTTTAAGAGAGAGGACAGAGAATGAATATGAATCTATTTCCCCATCAACAAGTAACTATAAGAAATTAAACGTTAAATACATTTAACTAAACTAGAATAATGAGTATAGAACATTCCCTAGCTTTCACAGCATCCTGCAGCCACATTTCCCTGGCATTCCACATAGGTAGGAATATTAAAATGGGTAACATCTGAGGCTCTTTTCAAAGTGCAAATTGCTCCCCCATTTATGTGTGTGGCTATGGCTGGGAGCCCTGTGATACCAGGTGGCAGGGCTCAGAGGTGTCCAGTAGCTCTCCCAGGAGAGGTCTCCTGGAGGGAGTGAGGCCTCCTACTCCACAGGCTGGAGCAGAAGGGCCTTCTCCTCTGAACAACTAAGATCTAGGTGATTTTTTTTTGTCTCACTTTTTGGAGCTGCCCCTGTAGTGCCCCTATTTGTCCTTATAATCAATGGGCTGGTGGGGGCTTCCTCAGTGACCACGGTCCCCTTCTCTCAGGCCCAGGGTCAGGGACTTCACACAGATTTGAGGAGGAACTCAGAGCCTGCTTGGCTGGGATCCTTCTACCTGCCATGTCTGCCCTACTCAGGGAGCCTATAAGAGCTGGGGGATGTCAATGGGGTCACGGGCCGTGTGCACTGGCCTGCACTGCTGGCAGCAAAGGTAGGAAGGACAGCCAGAGACCCTACAATTCTCGCTGTCTCTGCCCTTTCCTTCACCTGTCCTCAAACAAGCTTCTTTAAAAGCCACAAATGATTAAGCCTAATGGCTTGGTCAGTTGGGACAAATCCACCCATAGTCCCTCCCTCCCTGGCTGATCCCTCAGGGCCTGATCTGCTGCACAGGAGCTTTGTGATCCCCGAGTCGGGCCAGAGCTGAGAGGCATCTCAAGGCCAGCCTGGCAGTCCAAGGAAGATGGGGGACAAGCAGGCTTATGCTCCCAGAACCTTTGCAGTACAGTGATGGGCCAGGTGATTTGCTCCCAGGAGCACTCTGCTTCCCAGGGCCGTGGTGGGGAGCTGGGGCTCAGCTTGACCCCTCTGGGTGTCCTCATGCCTGCACTCCCCAGCTGGGAGATGCTGAGTGAACGGCATAACCACAAATTGAAACCTGTAGCTAAAGCCTAAAGAAAAACCCAAGCAACTTGGAGGAAATGAGCTGCAACAGCCTGGCTGCCCGAGGAGTTAATTGGCACAAGGTCAGTGACTGACTCCAACCCTTCCCTGCACAGAGCTGGCAGGCTGGGCCAGCGAGTCTGAAAGGTAGAGTCAGAAGCCACCACATTTATGGCTGTCTGACTTTGGGACGACTTCTCTTGGGTGAACCGATGCTATCTACTGTTCACGGGTAGGGATCCCCTCAGTTTGGGGTTGTGCAATTTTAACAGCAACACCCCATTTGTCCTTGGTAGTGACTGTGATGCCAATCCCCTCCCAGTGGAGCGCAGGCTGCACCCCAGCCACAGTCCCCATGCAAGCATGCTTCTCACACCCTCCACGCAGGGAGACGGTGAGCACTGGCATTAAGAATTAACTTCAGAATCACAGAATTTCTAACTGGGAAGAAGCCTTGAGGATGACTCGGTCCAACGGCCACTTAAATGCAGACTCGTAGGCCCCCTTCCTGGGACACTCCCTGGTCTGAAGTGGGGCCCAGGACTCTCTGAATCTTTAATGACCCTCAAAGTTTGTCCACTGACCATCCCAGGCTTGGAAGTCTCTGGTTTGTTGTGTGCCACCTTTCACAAATAAGCAAGCAGGAGTCCCAAGGGGTGAGGATGGGACCCCCAGGCCACACTCCAGCTGAGGGGGCCAGGGCAGTCCCCCCAGGCACCAGGCTGCCTCTTGCAGCTCAGCTCTTTGGCTTCTTCTCTTTAGCAAACTTGGCTGGGAGGTGTGGGGGGAGATGGGGGTGGGAGGAGCAACATTATCCCCTTAAAAACACCCTGGCTTCTTTGGGGATCCTTAAATTAAAACCTTCATAAAAATATAAGCAGGATAATAGAGCTGACTTCTTCCCTATAAAAAGTATCAGAATGACGAGAGAACAGAATTTTTCCCCAACTAGTGACTCATTAAAACACTCATGCTCCAAATTATTCTTTAGAAAGCAGACTAATTTTTGCATCGTTATTAGTAATGATTATAGTAGGAATCTAATCATTAAATGCACCTCACTCCCCCACCCCAATTCTGATTTAACTGGCCTGCTGTGTGGCCTGGGAATCAGGATTTTTGGAAGTTGACCATGTGATCCTAACATGCAGCTGAAGTGCAGAGGCCCTGAAAAGAGGCCATGCCTCTGAGCTCCCCCAGGTGTGGAAGGGCGGGCAGGAAGGGAGACACACTGGGAGCCACCCACTCGAGCTGTGCACACACTCCTCACCACCCCTGCACCCACAAGGAGGGTTTCTTGCAACGTGGCCTGGGGACGCAGCAAGGCAACATGTGTGAGGACGTGCTGCTGGCGACAGCACAGAATACACAGCCATCTGGCAATGCAGATGAAAAGGACAGTCAAGACCTTGCAAAGTACTGTATTTTCACAAAGACTACTTTTATGTGTTATAGCTACCGGAAAGTTGACCTCGAACAAGCAGCATTCTGAAAATATTCGTCATCGTATTAGATCATTAAATATCTGGGCTTGTCCTGGGCCTGGTGATGCCACTAGGCTTCTGACAAGCCCTGGCAGCAGCAGGCGGAGGGGCAGGAGGGCCCATGGAAGCAGCCCAGGTGATCCCGGGAGAGCTATGCCCACCTCTCCCTCTGCAGAGGTTGCTTCACCTTCATATTTGACAAAAGTAACACTGGAAGACCTGCCAGCAAGCAAATGTGCCAGTGCTCTCAGTCCCTGCCTGCCTCCCAGCCAGCTTTTCTCCCAGTCGTCTGCACATCAGGAACAGCACCGACACAAGCTGTGTCTGCAACGCCTGCCCCCTCACCCCTGCCATGGTCTGCCAGCAAGTTCTGTGCACCCCACCTTCCAAGCACACCCGCTTCTCCTGTGAGCACCCGAGGCTGCCACCCCTGTCTGTGCTCAGATCTTCTCCCAGACTCTTCAACTCTTGTCCAAAAGCAGCCCAAGCAATGTTTTAAAACAGGGGCCCAGAACATGCTGCTGCCAAGGTTTCCCATCACACTTGGGGCTACACCTAATCCCCTACTTTTCTCTTGTCCCCATCCCCTGTGGCCACACACTTCAGCCTTGGCTCTGCTCCAACCACCATCTCCCTGCTTCTGGGCCCTCCGGCCGCCTGCCTTGCCCACTTTGCTTTGCTGCTCAGTCCTCACCGTCTCCTCCCCAGCACAGCCTCCTGTCACCGACACATCCCTCTACTTTAATTCCTGCACTCCACTCATACCATCTCGGTTTTTCACTGTTTGCATGCATGTTTTTTCTAAGTGTTCTATCCTACCTGGTGTGTACTCTCTGGAGAGCAGGGCCACAGCAGCGTCTGGCATTGAGTCGGAGCTCAGTGAATCCTTGTGGAGGTGTGACCAGCACAGCTTCAAGCCCACAGCAGCAGCCAGAGAGATTCTAGCTCAGCTAGTCACCCCCGTGTGATTAAGATGAACAGGAGAGGCCCCCCATTTCCATGTGTGTATAAATAAGAAATACTCAAGTTCTTGAAGTCAGCGTCACTCTCGGGACCACAAGTCTTTCAGTCACGTGATTTCATACACATGCTGCTGGGCTTTATGTCAGTAGTGCCAGGATTTCAGAGTTCCCAGCAGCTACCTGCCCTGGTCACAATACAGATTTGGGCGCCAGTTGCTAAGATTCTGACTCAGTGGGGGCAGGATCTTACGTCCACAGCTCAGGGGTGTCTCTTGTGAAGGTAAAGGTGGTCTGTAGTCACAGCTGGGCGGGAGGCGGGAGGGGGACACTCAAGGGCCACCAGAAAGGCTGCCAATTAGCTTGGTTCCAGCCAGAGCTGAGACTCCTCCAAGAAAATCAAACCCTACTCCAAGAAAGCTCCCAGCTGGTCCATCAGGTGAGATATGAATGTCCACACGGTTCATTAGCTGCCTAAGCTAACCCTGGGGAGGGTAAATGTTAGAGTAAAAAAAAACAAAAAAAAAAACAAAAAAGTTATTTGGGGGATGTTTTTCTCAAATGCTTTTTTGAACCCTGCTTTCTCTGCACATGAGTTTCAGCGCAAAATTTTCAAAGCAGAAGTTAAAAACACTTTGAAAGGGAATTTCATAGATATCCTGAAACTGCAAATGACTTCCAATGGAGTGTGAGGAGCCCGGAGCCCAGAGGCTCACTTTCCACCACCCCTCACTCGTTCTGATGCTCCTGGAACAGGCCGCCAACTGTGTCCAGTTAACTACAGCCGTCTCTCAAATCTGGCTGTTGAAATCAATAGATGCTGCCAACACTACAGCCATGGAGTTCCACAGGTGGCTAAAAGGAGGTGGATGCTAAGGAAAAGGATCAAGCACAACTGACGAGAGGAGGACCCATGCCCTTGGCTGGGGAAACATTATCAAGCGCAGCAGCCCTCATCAGAGCTGCTCAGTGCCCCCGTCCTTTCACGCGCCATCAGTGAGAAGATGCTTGTATTTTCTTCAAGTTATGCGCACACAAAATGTGATCCTTTCCATTTCTCTAAAGTACAAGTGGAATCACTAAGCAGTTAATGACACTAACCCTTCCCCAGGAACCCCAGGCTGCAGCATTGGTGGACACACTCCACCCAGACTGTTTCCCACGTGCTGTGTGACCTGGGCATCGGAGTCTGGGCATGGGTTCCGTGCTTCAAGGTTTCCCTGTGCCAGCTTCACACCGATCTTGGCTACTTCTGCATTCTCTGCACTTCTAATTGTACGTATACATCTGCTTTTCTTTTCTCCTCCTGCTTTGTTGACATGACATAACTCTTAATGTTTGTTATAATCTATTCTCTGTGTGCAAATTATATTTACAGTGACCAGCACTTACATTATATTCCGGGCACTGTTGTAAATGCTATACATATATTAACTCATTTACTCCTCATCTCCGCCCTGCCAGAGACTTCCATTATCCCCAGTATACAGAAGAGACAGAGGCACAAAGAAGTTAAGAAACTTGCCCGAGGTCACAGAGCTCACAGGAGGTTTGAGCCCAGCCTGTCTGGCTCCAGAGCCCGGCTCCTACCCTGCCGCTGCCCCGCCCTTCCCTGATGTTGAATGTCGACTTGTTCCATTTTTGTACTATTGTAATTACATCACCCAACCATCTGCCCAGGTCACCTGTGCTGTGAGATTCAGATTCAGCTGGATCACACTTCCAACCCATGAGGTTTTGCCAGAATTTCTGGATGCTCAGTGAAGCTTACATTTTGTCACGTCACACTTGGCTCAGATTTTCCGCTTCTACTAAATCTCTGAAACCAGGGCAGTCTGGCTCTGGAACACATTGTGTTAACTTCTATCCTGATCTGTCAGCATATATTTAATCAAGATATTAAAAGGTGCTTAAAACCCCAGAAAGGAAGTTTCAGAATCAATTCTGTGACAAAGGGGGAAATTTTCATATTTTAGCAAATAATAATGCAAAATAGTATAGAAATCAGTTTGCCCCCAAATAAGAGTAGAAAAGACTAAGTTTCTTTTTAAAATTACTTTTGATGGCATCTTTCAGTGAAGTAACTACAGCTACAGGTGTGATGTTATTTTTCAAACTGAAATGTAGAGATGAAATCCTCTGTCCAGGTTCTGCTACAATATGGTATCGGGCTGTTTGAGAAGACAGCAAGCTCTGCAGTCTTCTCTTATCCTCAGCCACATGATTAGGACACATTCAGTTCTGTTACTAGGACATTAACCCCGTTGTTCAGGTCATCCAGATGACCAACAGCATCTGGTCTGGAGGAGACGCTTCTTGGACAAGACTTACACAACATGACTTACTCTGGAACTAGCTCACTCCTGACTGGAACAGAGGCAACCTGCTGCTCCCACCCCTGCCCGGAGGAAGGGTGTGCTGAGGGCCTTCAGAATGAACTCCCATCCTGCCTGGAAGCCCTGGAGGGAGGCAGAGTTCTTCTCTCACAGCACCTGTGTGCCAAGGTCAGGGAGCCCATGTGTAGTCAAACAGGTTGCTGAGTCCCTTGGGTGATGAGACCCAGGGGGGTTGTGACCAGCCAAAGCCAAGGTGACAATCTAGCCAGTCCTCACTTTTACTCAGGTGGTTCCAAGCTGATAGCCAGAGACAGCCCGGGGCTCAGGGTTCAGTCTGAGAGAGGAGGTGTGGACAGCCAGAGGACACAAGTGTCTGCTCCAGAGAGACAACCCCCACAATGAACGCTGTGGCTGGGTGACATTTTCAGACCTCGGAACTGAAACCGTGTCAATTTGGTTAGGTCAAGATGTGACTTAAAAGCCCAAAGAATAGAAATAAACACCACTGATAAACCACAGGAATCAAGAGATCTTTAAATGGACCCCGAGTTGGGGTGACTCAAGGGTGACCCTCTGAGGGAGGAGCCTGTGGAGGTCAGAGGTAATCCAGTGTGCAGCCTCATAAGTCACAGCTTTACTGTGGCATGAGAAAGAAACCCAGAGTTTAGAAAACAAAAGGATGAGTTGAACAGTCTACTGAAAGAAATGAAACAGTCCACTGCCCACATAAGGTTTCAACAAAAGTTTAACTTAAAATGAACCTCTCTCTTAAATATCAAGGGGGAGTAAACTTTAACCTAAGAAAGCACTGCAGGTCACAGCACATGGACAGAGAAAGTGGGAGGCGTGGGAACGGCGGCGGCAGCGGGAGCTTCCTTTGCGTGGAGGAGCTCCGTCCCCCTCTGAGCGCCTGGGTAGGTGAAGGTGTCCTGTAAGGAGGGGTTCGTTCCATCCTTCATGAACACCAAACCCATCACCAAAGTGAAAACAGATCCTTATAAAAAGCAGCCTCAATTTCAGGCCACAGAGAAAGCACAAATGTTTCCTATTTTCCGGCCATCTTTAACAGTCTTCCCAGGGCAGTCTATCTTTCCCCATCTGAACACTCTATGACCCTTTGAAAAACACAAATATCTATATCCTTTACTAATGTCATCTAATCTTTAAAAATCAACATTATGACTAAAGCAAAATTGATATTATAATATTATGATTATTACAGCTCTACATCCGGTTCCTGCGTGAGAGATTGCCATGTACCCATCAGCCCTGGGGCGTGCTTGTCCCCGGCCAGCACGGCTGCCCTGGGTGCTGACAGCTGAGCAGTCAGAACTGCTGGTATTGGGTGCCCCTTCCGAAGAGCCCAGGTAGAGCTGGAGACAGGAACAAGTGACTCGATTAGCTTTTTTCCTCCCTGAAATAACACAGTAAGTGCTAGGCAGGGATTCTAGCCTTCATTCACTTGACATCTTTTTCCCTCAGAACAGTAGATTCTCACTCTGTTTTACTTTAATTTTCCATTACCTACATCCCCTCCTGGGTGGGTGGCAGCCCCTGCAACAAATACTGACTGCTAGATACAGACTGATGGAAACGTCATGGAACAGTCCTCACTGCTATGCTACAGGGTCTTGAGCACATGCAGCAGCCAGTCAATATTTTCTGAAATCTAGAACTAAAGTGACACAAGACTGTTCCAGTTTGTGACAACAGGCTATCAACACCCAGCTGGGAAGGCCGGCCTGTGGCTCGCTTGGGAGACTGCAGTGCTGATAACATCAAGGCCACGGGTTTGGATCCCTATATAGGGATGGCTGGTTAGCTCATTTGGGAGAGCGTGGTGCTGACAACACCAAGTCAAGG
Organism: Cynocephalus volans; assembly: GCF_027409185.1. Classification (NCBI taxonomy): domain Eukaryota; kingdom Metazoa; phylum Chordata; class Mammalia; order Dermoptera; family Cynocephalidae; genus Cynocephalus; species Cynocephalus volans. Next base: position 54,330,520 of record NC_084470.1, read on the forward strand.
GTTAAGACCCTCTTATCGGTCATCTTTTGGAAAAAAAAAAAAAACCCATCTGGGGTACCCACACCACTGAACTATCAAGGGACTACCTTTCCATTATCCTTCCTCCAGGTCCGACCTTTTAATGGGGTGGGTGCAGTTAGTAATAAGTTAGATGAGTTTTAAAGTACATGCTTTTTTTTATTATCAATTAAGAAATATTATACAGGCATGAAATTCATCTCTTAACTGTCCTAGGAAGATGTCCTTCTCCTTGCAGGCAGGCTCCTGTGGCTTGCTGTGGACAAGGGGAATAAACTGTCCTGTTGTTCCCTCTGACTCGTGTGTGTGTGTGTGTGTGTGCGTGCATGCGTGCGTGCGTGCGTGTGTGTGTATTTCTGGCTGGTACAGAGATCGAACCCCAGATGTTGGTATCATCAGCACCACACTCTAACCAACTGAGCTAACCGGCCATCCCATCCCTTTGACTCTGGAGCCTAAGGAGTCCTGCCTGAGGATTTGATACTATCTAGGAAAGTTGTGATTTCAAGGATTCACCTGTTTCTTCGAGCCAGGCGAGTAGGAGATCTGGTCTACATAATTTTTGTTTAAAGGAGTTCCTGTTTCTGACTGGTGGTCAGTCTTCTTTCTGAAAGCAATCTGAGATAAACGTTAAAAAAAAAAAAAAAGAAAAGAAAAAGGAAAGAAGGAAGCAAAACAGAAAGCAAGAAAGAAAGAAGAGAGAGAGAGAAAAAAGGCAGGCGTGTGTGTGTGTGTGTGTGTTTGCATGTGCCTGTGTGTGTCCAAATCAGCTGCCTCTGCAGCATCAGGAGGTGATAGTGAGCAGGCGACCATGCCTGGACTTCCCCAGCTGACTTCCACCTGCCCTAGTGAGCAACCCCTGGTAAGAGGAACAGGCCATCCCGGACAGAGGCGCCTGTGAGTAAGGGTGGGGCTTTCCTAAGGACAGGGCTGGTGCCTGGGATCTCTGCCTAGGGTCTGTGTGGGGGGAGCCAGTGCTGATACTGACATAGGAAAGAGGACTGGGGCCTCAGGAGTGGCCTAATGGGTTTGTCTTCACTGTCCTCTGGGAACAGCCATATTTGGTACCCAGCTTTAAGGTTTTTCTTCCAGCTGTAATTACCTCTTGTTACCCCCATACCTTCAGTCTCATCTTGGGGGTGCTGTGGAGAGTGCAGGGGTTGGGCAGGAGGGAGAGCTTGAGGCAGGAGGGAGCAGCACTGTCAGGAGGTGGTGGTAGTTGGGGTTTCACAGCAGAGGCCCAACGTGGAGCTGGGAGCAGCCGAGGGCAGCCTGCTGCTTGGGCTGAGTAAGGAGTGGACAGAAGATCCCCTCCTCATCTTTCCCCAGATATTCCAAAGAAAGATTTGCAAGCAGGGAGGGCAGCTTCTGTGGCTACGCAGGACTTCACCGCCCACCAGAAACACTGTGGCTCTCAGTGGAAGCCACTTCAGGACCCTCAAAAGAGGTGTGGAATGGTTCACTTCTAAGTCCTACCCACTCGCTGACGAGGAGCTCTGCTGAGGCAGTCTTCAGAGAGCAGATAGCCCCTTCCTCCCGAGCTTGGTGGCAGACACCAGAGCTCCCCTGAGCATGGCTGGGAGCTGTGCCTGCCCTGGCAGGAGTCCCCAAGTGACTGAGTCCAGGGTTGGGCTCGAATTCCCAAAGAGAGGCCCCCTGTGCAGATCTGAGAATTGGTTTACCCACACTCAGGGGACATGTATGTTCTTTAGGTGATGCCAGTATTACTAAAGTTAGGTATGTTATTGAAAAAATATATATTTTTTGTGAATTCGGAAAAAGAACAAAACCTAGGACTAAATGTTACAGTTCTATCTACATAGACCGTTCAGAAGAATATGAAAAATAGGAAGAGAAATGGTAAGATGCACTTCACAAGGCTCACAAAGTCACTGTAAAAGAAGCTACTCCCAGCTAGTCTCTTCATCCCAACTCCACCTGTTTCTATTCACTACTTCTTTTTTTTTTTTTTAAGATGACCAGTAAGGAAGGGGATCTTAACCCTTGACCTGGTGTTGTCAGCACCACGCTCAGCCAGTGAGCAAACTGGCCATCCCTACATGGGATCCGAACCCGGGGCCTTGGTGTTATCAGCACCACACTCTCCCGAGTGAGCCACGGGCCGGTCCCTCTATTCACTACTTCTAAGTATAAAAATGTGGCTGTATTATATGCTTTTAGAGCAGCAATGGCTTATTTCTCTGTTCCCATCACACAAACACTTTCAGAAGCTGGAAAGTTCTAGAAAGACGGTATCAAGCCCATGCGACAGTGCTCTCTTTGGCTGACCTTTAGAAATGAGATCAGTTACAGTTTAGGTTAAGCTGTCTGCCAGCCCAATCCTGCTTAAACCATATGGCTGCAGACAAAAGATTTCTAACCTAAAGTCATGATATCCAGAGTGTGTCAGAACTCTACATCCTTGCTTTGCTTTTTAGAAACATTAGCTGATCTATCTAATAGGTGTTGAATTAAACATGCCTTCAAATATTTAGTCCTTCCTCTAACATTACTGCTGGGTTTTTTTGTGAAGCCAAGAACAGCAGAGAACAAAACAGATAAGCTGTTTGCTAACAGGAAATCCCCTGGTAAAAGTCATAAAATATAGACATTTTTTGCCTGTTACCCTGAACAACCTGCAAGCCATTTAGTTAAGAGGAAATGGAATAAAGTTTTAGGAGCACATGGCCAGGTTTTGGTGGAGTGACTCTGTGTCACCTAGCAAAGCTCACAGCTGATACACCGTTAACTTACCGTGGGAAGCAAACCAGTGTTTCTGTAAGTCATTTTGGACAAGTCAAACAAACAAGTGTGCATCAAATAATCATGCAATTGTACTGGGTTGTGAGTATCTATTTTATGGCCCTGTGAACCAAGCATTCCAGATGAGAATGTGGCAAAGCACGTAGATAAATGCTCTTACTTATGCAGGCTTGATTTAGAGGACACGAAAACCTTTGGAAGGAAGAGTAAGACATCTGTATGATCAACAAAATCAGCTCCGGGATAAGACCCTACTATTCTTATTTTCAAAAAGGAACTGGCATCAGTATCAAGACTTCCCCAGTATCCTCAGAAAAGCCAGCCACTCCCATGCATGCATAGACCAGCAGCCAAATGTCTTGGGCTGGGAGGAAGTGATGGCTGACCACAGAGGAAAACACGCACTAGACAGAAATGGAACAAAACAGCAGGGTGAGTCATAGCCCAAAGGCCTCAACACAATGAGAGGATGACTACTTTTCAAACAAAGCCCTCATCAGGTACAAGTGTTCATCATCAACGATGATGCACGAGGAGAAAGGAACTCTGCCAAGAGTTCTCGAGTTCTAAAGTTCTTCATCCTTGTGGAAGCAGAGCAACAGACCTCACCATGGCATTTTAACATTGGGCTAACGATGCCACTTGCTATGAGGAACCTGCAGGACCTGGGAGAGTGTGGGAGACACTTGGGCTTCCAGCTACCAGGCTGACACACCTGAACTGGACCTTGAATCCCCCTCTCGGATCTCCTCTCCCAGTCCTCTACAGCTCACTGCCCTTCTATCTACATGGGAGCCTCAGAGCAGGGCCACTGTGTGGGGAGCTCTGGGAAAATCACAGATGCCACTCTTGGCTCTCACTCCCAACCTTTGTGCTCAGCACACTGAACTAGTAGCAGATTTCTAGTTACAGGGTCCTCCTGTTTCAACATTCTGTGGCTTTGCAAAAACCCATGAAATTCTACTGCTCTTCAAAGACACAGTGCATGTGTCACATCTTCCATGAGGCCTCCTCAGCCTGCCACAGGTACCAGTGGCCTCCTCAACTCTGCATTCGCACTGGGCTGTGCCCCATGGGCAGAGGTTAGGAGCAGACATGGGCCTATCTGTCTGTTGGCCTCCCCACACCTGAGATGTGGTACAGAAGTGGGGGTAGCTAGAAGAAACAGGGTAAGGAAGACTTATGCACAGTACTGTACTGAAACCAACTGCCTCTGCCCTTGACAGTGACCACAAACACATCCTTGAGGGTGGGGGTGGGGATGGGTCTCTTTCCTTCCCTAGACTTCAAAATTCGACTTACCCCTCTGCCATCAAAACCCCACTCCCTTGGAGAGGCCAATTCTGCAGCTGGAGGAGAGCCAGGGGTGGTGGTTAGGGAACAAACACCATCTCATGGGACAACCTTCTTTACCCAAAGAAGCAAGAGCCCACTGGCGATTTCAGATGCTCGATGCAGACAGCCTCATGAGTGAAAGGAAGGGTGATCTATGCAGTGTGCCCCAAACTGTGCTGATCTGTAATCAGAATGTAGCTGAGGGTCTGTCATAAAGTAAGTTTCTTAGATACCAGTTGGACCTCATTTTAGTAGGTTTAGGGAAAAGCTCGAAGGTTTTTTGCAAAATTTTGATTTTGATGTTATTTAAAACTTATAGAAAAACTGCAAACATAAGGGAGTCCCAAGTACCCTTACTCAGATTTACCAACTACTTACATTTTGCCCATTTGCCTTATCGTTATCTTTATATCATGTTTTCTGAATCATTTGAAAGTAAGTCGTAGACATCATTCCCTTTACCCCTGAATATGTCAATGTATGTTTCCTAAAAACAAGGCCTTTCTTTTAATCATCATAGGAGAATGTTCCCTAAATGATTTTGAAGGGTGAAGTGATGGTTGGTTTCCTATTTTATCAAACTTCCCAAATTTTATCAAATTGATAGAATTCAGAAAGTATCAAAAACAGATGGGAGTCCCTAGAGTATTACTGTGGAATAACAGCAAATGATTATTCTGAGGAAAATATGTGAAGACGAAAGCATGAATTCCCTTTTGTTCATGAAGCTAATTGTTATTTCAATTAACTGGTACTACCACATAAAGAGTATTCAACTTAGCAAACCTTGGGATATATGGTAAGCAGCCTCTAACTGGTCCCAATGATCCCCACCTCCTGGGATTCACTCTTTGTGGAGTCCCCTCCCTTGGGCATGGGCTGGATCTACTGACTCACTTCTAACCAACAGAACACCACAAAAGTGATGGGCTGTCACTCCTGAAATGAGGTTACAACAGCTGTGGTTTCCATCTTGGGTGTGTCCTCTCTCATGTGCTAGTTCTAACGGAGGCCACACTGTGAGCCGCCCTGTGGAGAGGCCCACGTGGAGAGGAGCTGATTCTCCAGCTGAAAGCCAGGTGAGTGAGCCTGGAGAGGGTCTTCCCCCGGTTGAGTCTCGAGGTACCTGCAGCCTCGGCCAGCACCTTGACTGCAGCCTTAAGAGACCCCGAGTCAGGGGCATCCAGCTAAGCCATACACAGATTCATAGACAGTGTGAAAGAGCAAATGCTTGTTGTTGTTTTAAGCAGCTATGTTTGGGGGAATCTGTTACCCAGCAATAGATAATACGGGATGGTTAAGATAGAGCATCATAAAAACTCATTATAAGTAAAAATATGCCTGATTTTATGGAGTTTCTAGTCAGTGGAGTATGAAAGGGTCAAAAGGTCCGCACCAGAGAGGCAGGAGGTGGGTCCTGCTCTTTCTACTCTCCTGATTATTTAACTTCTATCTCTCAACTGAATCCTTCCTACTCTCCTTTAAACATTTTATTTTTAAAATACGTGTGCATGGCTTAAAAAAAATCAAGAAGTACAAAAACACTGTGGATATAAAAGATTCACCCCCACTTTTGTCCCCCAGGTCCCCACCTTGGAGGTAATTTTGTTGATCATTCTTTTAGAGTTTTTTTTTTTTTTTTTTTTTTTTTAAATACCAGCATAGGCTATCACTGGAGTATCTACCTTCTTGTTTTTATACAAAGCATACAATAATAAGTAATATACCATTCTGCATCTTGCAAAATCATTTGATAAAGTGTGGAGATGGTCTCATATCAGGAACTGCAGAAAGTTCTCTTCTTTTGAATAGCTGCAAGAATTCTATTGCATTGACAGGACAATTCATTTAACCAGTACTCTGAACCAAGATATTTAGGTTTTTAAATCATTGCTGTTCGTGTTCATGTGTGTGTGCATGTGTGTGTATGTGTGTGTGTATCTCATATACATGTAAATATATCTGGGGGACAAATTCCTAAAATTCTCCATTGGCTATTAAACATACACCCTAGTTTCTCTCATTAAACAAACAAAGCCCTCCTTTCCAACCTTACTCTCCCCCGCCCCTCCAGCTGACATTCTATTTCTCTCCTCCCTTTCCCAGCCAAACGTGTTGACAGAATTGTCTATCCTGGTTTTCTCACCTGTAGCTCTCCACACCACTCTATATTGGCTCCTGGCCCTACTAATTCGCTGAAATACCTCCCTCTAATGTCACTGATGACCGCCATATTGTTCAATCCAAGGGGCATTTCCTGGTGCTCATCCTATGTTTTCATAGCAGCATTTGACATTTTGACACTACCTCCTTCTTGAAACACTCTCTGTCCCTGACTCTGTGACACGACAGTCCCCTGCTCCCTTCCCTCCCACTTCTCTATCTGCTCTGCAGGCTCATCCTCTTCAGGCAGGCCCTCAAAGGTTGGCACTCATCAAGGATCAATCCTAGGCTGTCTCTTCCTTTCACTCTAGATCAGCACTCTCCAACAGAACTCTCCGTGATGATGTGAATGTTCCATTCAGCATCTAAAATTTGCTTAGTGAAACCGAGGAATTGAATTTTTAACTGGATTTACTTTGAATTGATTTCAACTTAAATAGCCACCACAGATGGCTACAGGCTGCTGTGGACAGTGCCTCTCTATATGCTCTTGCTGAGAGAGGCTATGCATACCATGGCCTCAGCCACCACACACACCTCTTTACTTCCAGCCCAGACTTTCCTCTGAACTCCACCCTCACATAGCCAATGCCTACCTGACATCTTCCCCTGGGTGTTCCTAAATTGACAGAACTAAATTCAAGATTATCTTTTGAAGCCAGGCTATCTTCCCATCTAGTGAACTGCACAGCCACCCACTCAACTGCACAGCTCAGGAGCCTCAGAAACCCAAGGTTGGTTGACTTCATTTCCTAATCATTTCTCAAATTTGCCTCCTTCTCTACATTTTGACCCCCTTTGCATGAATCTACCATGGCAATTGCTGGTACCTCCTCCTTGCTGGTCTAATTGTATCCTTCTGGCCATACCCCCAATCTGTCCTCTATGATGTAACCTAAAAGTAAGTCTAAAGATGTTCCACTCACGCTTAAGCCCCGTCAGTGGATTCCTGGGCTTTTGGGATAATGGAGCCAGCCCTGTGTGTCCTGCCAGCCCCTGGCCAACTGTCCTAGACCCTCCTCCCTTCCTCCAACCACACTGGTCTTCTTCCTGTCTCCTGCAGCTACGATGGAGGAATTTTATCATTTCTTTTTGACCCTTTTCCCAGTTTCCAACATCACCTTTGATAACTCTGGGAAGCACACCAACAAAAACCCTCCTGTTACCCAGCTCCTGAGGACTCCCGAAGAGCTGACCACTGTGTGATGGACACTAAGGGAGGAAAGCCAGCTCATTTGCATCTTCCCCTGTGTGTGTCTATCAGTTCTTGTCCCTCCCATGAAGAGAAGAATTGGAAAGGACTGTAGAAATCTGCCCTTCATCAGCCTTCCTGCCAGCTGGGTAGCAAAGTCTGCTTGAACATTCTCTTTCCCCCCAAGTTCCGGTCAACTCTGATGACCAAGGATCTTCTTTATATTTTGCGAAATCTCCTCCATTGTTCCTTCTGGCCAGTGGTTCTAGGTCTGCCTCCTGGTCCAGTGACAAAAACAACAACAGTGAGAGCAGCTAACATTTCCTCTGTGCCTATCACTCTGCCAGGCATCGTGTGAACTAGTCTCATAATAACTTGGTGAGGTGAATTCTATTATTAGTTTCACGTTGTAAAGCAAGAACCTATAACTTAGAAAGGAAAAATAACAGAGCACCCTGATCACTCCTGAATTCTTCAATGTCTTTACTGAAATGCAATGCCCAGAATTTAACATGATACTTACTTAGGTCCTTGCCCCACCAAGTGTGGTGAAAGGACCAACAGCATCAGCTTCACCTGAGGGCTTGTCATAGGACCGAATTGGGGGCTCTACCCCAGACCTACTGAATCAGAATCTGCATATTAACAGGATCCCTAGGGCATTCACGGACACATTAGAAGCTGAGAAACACTACTCTTGATGTGCCCAGTCTAACACAGAACATAGCTGGAACATTCACTGATGACTATTAATTCATTAAACCCAAGAACAGTCATTAAACACCTACTGTTCGTATCTGGCACTATGGGCACACCAGGGTTCCTCCAGCCCCCTCCAGTCGAGCTTGGAGTCTAGCAGAGAGGGATACTGTTGGGCTGAGGGGCCTGTGAGGGCTAGGCAGGATTCAGTGGGGAAACAAGGAGGCAATGGTCGATTCTACTCGGCTCGAGAGTCAGGAAGCCTCGAGAAGAAAGCACTTGAGTCAAGTGTTAATGGAGAGAGGGCAGCTGCTGAGCAGTTATGGAGAGGGGCTTTCTGAGCAGTGAGAAGAGAGGAAGGTGGTGGAGAAACTCAGAGAGAGGCCGGTCTCGGCTCTGTTGTGGACGGTGCTCTGTTACTGCAGCCTCTGCTGACATAAGTCTCTCTGGCAGCCTCGCTTCTGGCTCACTTGAACTTGCAGCCAAGGCCAGGCCTGCTTTCTTCACAGGGACTTTGCTTGGTCAGATTTTTTTTGCCTGTAGTTTTGTGGCTGATTTTTTTTTTTTTTCTTTTAAATAGAAGACCTTCAGTTTATCCTGATTCAATTTTATCTTGTCTTTTTTGACCTTCATATTGAAGCCCATCAAGACCTTTTTGAATTCCTTCCTCCAGGGGACTCCACCACCTCTCGTCTTCAGTTTCCTGTGTCTCCCCGGGGTGTGCACTTTCCTGATACTCAGAGCTCCTTGTAGACTGTCACTATCAGAACAAGGTGCATTCCCTTCTACTGCTGACCCAATGCCTTGCCCTCTACCACCCTGTCTCTACTTCCTCCTTGCTCTAAGAGCCCATTTTTCATGCTAGAAGTAGAAAATGCCAGGTGCTTTGTGTCTCCCCAGCAGTTAGGGCGTGAACTAGTAACTAAATCCTGGCCAGTGGGGCTTGAGGGTAAGTCTGCTGGGGACTTTTGGGCAAGGTTTTCCTCCCTAGTATGAAGAGACTCTGAAGAGAAGCTGCCCTTTTTCCCCCTTGCCTTTGGACATGTGTGTGAGGATATGGTGTGTGGAGCTGGGCAGCCACCTTGAGACCACGATGAAAGCCACACACCAAGAATGACCGGATGGGAAAAAGGAAAAAGCCTACCTAGGTTCTTCATGCCACCACTGGGCCATTCCCCTAAGCCTGGGACAGGCCCATTTATGGACTTCTTCATTTAATAATTTTTATTCTTTATATGGGAACCACCCAGAGATATCCTGGGCTATGAAGGTTCCTAATCTCATCATTCTTAAGTTCTCCTATACATTTCTGGGTACCTTCTCAACTAAATATGTCAAATCTACTAGGTAATTCTACCTAATCTGAAGGCTTTGTCTAGGCATATGTTTTCCTTGCTTAACTTATAACTTAAAGTTCTCTTGATTATACCAGCCAATTTTCTGACAAGTCCATTCTTCTTGTGTATTTTGAGGTACTTTCTATGGGTTGCTATATTCTGATATTTTAAGCCTTGTTTAGAAACCCAAAACATGTTCTTTGACATTCCATGCAGATATTTCCTTCCTTCCTTTCTGGTTATAAAGTCTTGACCTTCAACATGAGATGTCATCAAGTCTCCCCTTTGTTACACAGTGCTCTGACATCAGTGGAGAAGCAACTTGAGTCATCTCCTGTGAGCTGAGTTGCCCTGTGGTCTGTCTCAGGTGTCCTGTCTCCTCCCCAACATCCCCCAGTCAGGCTCTGGTCTCTCCTACCCCTGCATCCCCCATCTCTGCCCTTTCCAGTGTAAGGCAGTCAAGATACCCATCTCAGTCCTCTCCGCACCCCCCACCCAGCCTCTATTATTCTGCTGTAGACACAAGCCTAGGAACTGAGCTAGCAGAGAAAGAACACTCCTGGGTGTAGGGAAGGCTGGGAACACTCACAGGGTATCATAACTGTTTTGTTCTACACACTTCACTTGCACAAGAATTGGGGGAAGATCCGGGTGACTGGTAGGCCTGATAAGTGTAGGTAGATTTGCTTTCACATCGTGGAAATACGTCCTCCCTGCCTAGTGGTGCGGGCCTTGGATGTTGCCTCCTCTGGTCCCCAGCCCCAGAGATGGCGGCCTCCTGCACTCGGCAGCAGGTTTCCTCTGACCCGCCTATGCTCTTTTCTTCTCGTACTGAGGCCTGGCACGCAGCCTCCCCTTGAAAAGTCCGTATTTATCCTCCATGGGAAAACCTTCCTGTCATAAATATATCACCAGTAGCTCTGCATTTTCCTTTCCCCTTGTGTCAAATTCTTCCATCTTCACCTCTTGACTCTCTGCCTCTTCAGGATATTTGTTTTCCTGGCTTCCTTCCTGAATTTTTTTCATCTTGCACAGGAATGTTTAATCCTCTGTAAAAAGTTGAAGCCTAGACCTTCTCTTCTATCAAGAAGATTGGCTACAATTTATAGGAAACAATTAAAAACAAAAACAAAACCATTACTCTTTTACTTAGTTTTCACATTTTACAGAATTGTTTCCTATGCTGGTGACTCTTTAGGAGTCATATCTAAGAAATCTTTGCCTAATACAGGTCTCAAAGATTTTATCTTGCAGTTTTTTATATATTTTTTCTCCTAGAAGATTTATAGTTTTAGGTTTTACATTTAGGTCTATGATCCATTCTGGTATGAAGTGTGGGTCCATGTTCATTTTTCTGCATATGGATGTCCCGTTGTTTCAGAGCCATTTGTTGAAAAGACTGTCTCTTCTCTATCGCACTGTCTTTGTGCCTTCATCAAAAATCAGTATTAAGTGTATGTGTGGGGTTATTTCTAGACTCTACTATGCTCCATTAACCTATACCATTCCCCCAATGTTTTGATTGCTGTAGCTTTATAATACACTTTGAAATCAGGTAGTGTTACTCCTTCAATTTTGTCCTTCTTTTTCAAAGTTTTGCTATTCCAGGTCCTTTGCATTTCTATATGAATTCTAAAATCAGGCTTATGAACTTCTCCAAAAATCTTGCTGAGATTTTTATTGGGATTACACTGAATCAACAGAACAAGGGTTGCCAAAGTTTTCATTAAAAGGCCAGACAGTAAATATTCTAGGCTTGTGGGCCACATAGTCTCTGTCACAGTAACTCAACTCTACACTATGGTGCAAAAGCAGCCACAAACAACTTGTAAACAAATGCATGCAGCTAAATTCTAAAAAGACTTCTAGTGTTTTGTAGATTCCACCAGATTCCCAACATAGACGATCATGTCATCTGTGAATTAAAGACAGTTTTACTTCTTTTCCAATCTGGATGCCTTTTCTTTCTTTTTTTAAATTAAAAAACTTTTTTTTGCTTGATTACACTGGACAGAACCTTCAGTACAATGTTGAATAGAAGTGGCAGGAACAGACATCCTTTTTTTCCTTTCCTAGTATCAGGGGGAAAGCATTCAGTCTTTCATAATTGAGTATAACATCAGTTGTTTATTCTTCATGGGTGCCCTTCATTAGGTTGAGGAAGTTCTAACTGCTGGATGCTGTCCCATAGTTCACTAACACTCTTTTCATTTTTAAAATTCTTTCTTCTCTCTGTGCTTCATTTTAGACAGTTTTTATTGCTATGCCTTTAAGTTTACTATCTTTATTCTTCTGCAATGTCTAATCTGCTGTTAATCCCATCCAGTGTAATTTTCATCTCGGGCATTATAGTTTTCATCTTTAGAAGTTAGATGTACATCCTTTTTATATCTTCCATGTCTCTGTGTAATTTTTTAAACATATGGAATAGTTTTAATAACTGCATTAATGTCTTGTTTGCTAATTCTGACATATATTCCAGTTTGGGGTCAGTTCCAACTGATTGATGATTCTGCTCATTATGGGGTGTGTGTGTGTGTGTGTGTGTTTATATTCTTGGGCTTTGTTCTGGGATGCAGTTAAGTTAGAAACAGTTCAATCCTTTTGAGTCTTATTTTTATAATTTGTTTGGTGAGTCTAGAGCAGAGCTCAGTCCAAAACTACTTATTCTCTACTGATGGGGCAAGACCTTCCTGAGTATACTACTCAAGGCTCCACAAATTCTGAGTTTCCCAGCCTGGCTGGAAGAGACAGCATTGCTCCCCCTAATTCTTCTGGGTGGTTCTTTCCCTGGCCTCAGATATGCGGACATGCACGTGCTTTGCTGAATACTCCATGGGCCCCCAGCAGACCTCTGTGTTCTCTCTCCACACAGCTCTCTCCTCTCTGGTGCTCTGTCCTAGAACTCTGGCCACCTTGGCCCTCTCAAGGTGGCAAGGTGGGGTGACTGCAGAACTCCAACTGTGTGAACTGTCTGTTTCCTCTCTCTCAGGGATCACTGTCTTTCAATGTCTGATGTCTAATGTCTAGAAAAATATTGTTTCATATTTTTGTCTGTTTCTTTAGGTTGTATCTGTCAGGAAGGGATATGGTCCCTGTTACTCCATCTTGACTGGAAGCAAAGGTTTCTTCATTTACTTTTGATCTTAAAATCTGTGTAATATTTTTATTCAGGTTTTATAAATTGAGAAACTGGGGATCCATGGACATAAATTGCCCCGGTCAAGGTCATACAGGAAATAAAGAAGATAGTATCTTCTGACTCCACAGCTGTCTTCCACATAATAAAGAGTAATTTACCCTGGTCAAGGTCATATGGGAAATAAAGAAGATAGTATCTTCTGATTCCACAGTTGTCTTCCATATAATAAAGAACAGAGGGGACTATTTGGAACAAATGAAAACAAATATGGATATGGCAACTTAACAACAAAGACTCTTAAGACTTCATTAGCAGCTTTAACTTTTAAAATTGCTTTCATGTCCATTTTACCTATTGTGAAATTTTGTACACAACAGATATGTAAATACTGTAGATTAATGTAAAGTTTTGATAAATTAGTGGATAACAAAAAAGTTTGTAATGAAACGCTTTTCCTTTACATTACCAAAGTTAGTACCTCCCTTTGTAAAAATTCACATAATAAAGGCATGTAGAGAATAAAACTGAATTTCCCTTTTACACTGTAACTTTGGTCTCTTCCTCAGAGGTAACTTCTGGAAGAGTTTTGTGTTTATCTTTTAAATATTTATTTTATTCATTCATTCAGCAAATACTGACTTGGTACATATGGGCCAACTGTTGCAGAACCTGATAAGACAGAATGGGTCTTTGTGTGGGGGAGCTTGCCTGTTTAATACAATACTAATTTGTTTTTCAACATAGTTGAGTGTGGGCACTGGAAGCAAACCACCTGGGCTAAATCCTAGTTCTGCCTCCTTGAAACTGTACGTCCTTGAGAATTTCCTAATTTCTATGCCTCAGTTTCCTCATCTCTAAAATGGGGATATTAGTATCTACCTCACGTTCTTAAAAGAATTAAACCAATTTATATGTAAAGTATTTAGAACAATGTCTGAACAGTTGCAAATACTCAATATATGTTAACTGTACTATTATAATCTAGCCCTGCCCATTTTACTAGTCATTTCTAATGAATTGATTTCGACAGTCATGCTCTCAGTTGCCAATACCTCCTTTTTGTTGTCTAATCACTTCTTTTTCCTATCAATCTTTCTTGTTTATGACTGTAAGAACTTCTCAAATCTTTTAAAATTATAATTAGTTAGAAAGGTTTTAATTAGAATGTTCTGTTTCTGTATGGGTCAGTTTCTCATCCTGGTGTTGTCTGTCTATCTGTCTCTATTGATTTTTTTCAAATATCTGATAATGCTTGGTGGTTTCTTCACATTTTAGAAAGGGTTAGGTGGTCCCTGGTGGTCTACTCACATTTGGGAAAGAAGGACTAGGTGACAAGAATGGGTAGCTTCCATGGGTTTGCTCTGTCCTTGTTCTATCTGTCTCCACCTTGTCCTCCCCTCTGAATGGGGGCCTCTGTGTAAGTGGACTGCATCTATCAATGAGTGTGTTTTTCCTTAAGGTGTATGCCTAGGTGGCAGGTAAGTGATCCGCAGGCATCATGAAGACCCACATCAGAAGAGTTCCAGGTGCACAGACGTAGCATCTTCCATCCCTGGGTACCATGGCCTTTCCTTGTGTCCCCTCCTTATGGGTCGTGGAAGTCCAACACAACTTGGAGCTCCCTCATAGTTCCAAAGCTCCTTCTATAAGGCCCCACCTCAATTTTCCTCATTTTGGAGAGGTGGAGCTCCTTCAACAAAGTGCCCTGATGCTCACTTGCTCCTGTCTCCATTCCTAGCTGGAATGTCCTCCAGCTCAGGGGCACTCTCACCTCCAACAGTTGGCTGTGCCTGAAGGGGCTGTGGCTTCTCTGTCAACACTTTCCTATTCTGCTTTCTATTTTATAGAAATTTCTCAACATTTGTTTGGTTATCTGATGGTACTCCTTTTTTCCCAACATTTTTAATGGATTTATGCTTTTCTCATATTTTTCCTTTTGTTTAAATATGGTTTTTGGAGGAGGAACAAATAAATGGGATATGCTCAAGCTAGGAAGTCCTACCAGATGGCAATAAGTGTTAGGGATGTGACCCCTTTTTCCCACACAATGTCCACCTAGGTCACCCCCAGAGACAGAACACACTGGACAAATCAGAAGGCCAGCCAGCAATAATTCATATAGAAACCTGGCTGGCTGGGCACCTTGGGAAATCCTCTGCCTCTCTCGGTCTCATTCCCCATCTGTAAAACACTGTATCTTTAACATATATCTTCTACCTGTGGAATACTATGGCTTTGTGTAAGGGAGATGGCAGGAACATGGGCATTGCTAAATGAAGATGAGGGATGCTGTAAACCACAAATCAAGAATAAACATACTTTATCAAAAATCAGTCTCTCAGCCTATCATGTCAAGAACTTTCTTCCAAAACAAAAACAAAAAACAAAAGTATAATAATCAAAATAGCATGGTATGGGCACAAAAACAGACATATAGATTAGTGGGAAAAAACAGCTTAGCAACGCCAAGAACACACAATTTTCACAGGGCAGTCTCTTCAATAAATGAAGTTGGAAAAGCTAAATATCCACATGCAGAAGAAAGAAACTGGACCCTTATCTTATCCTATATACAAAAATCAACTCAACGTGGATTAAAGTCTTAAATGTATGACCTGAAACTACAAAACTACTAGAAGACAAAAAGGTAAAAATCTCCTTGACATTGGTCTTGGTGAAGATTTTGACTATGACCCCAAAAGCACAGCAACAAAAGCAAAAATAGACAAATTGCATCAAACTAAAAAGCTTCTGCACAGTAAAGGAAACAATCAATAGAGTGAAGAGATAACCTACAGAATGGGAGAAAATATTTATAATCCATATATATGCTAAGTGGTTAATTTCCAAAATATATAAGGAACTCAACAACTCAATAGCAAACATAGGAAAAAACTAATTTAAAAATGGGCAAGGATCTGCATAGATATTTTTCAAAAGAAGACACTTAAATGGTCAACAGATAAAATTGCTCAAATGACTAATAATCATGGAAATTCGATTTTAAACCATTATGAGATATTACCTCATACCTGTTAGAATGGTTTTTATCACAAAGACAAAAGGTAACAAGTATTGGCAGGGATGTTGAGAAAAGATTAACACTTTTACACTGTTAGTGGGAATTTAAACTAGTACAGCCACTATGGATAACAATGTGAAGGTTTCTCATAACATTAAAAATAGGACTCAATTTCACTTCTGAACATTTTTCCAAAGGAAATAAAATTAGTATGTTGAAAATATCTGCACTGCCATGTTCATTGCAGCATTTCTGTCAAGAGCCAAGATATAAACTCAACCTAAGTTTGTCCATCAGTGGATGAATGGATAAAGAAAATGTCATATATACATACACAATGGGATAGTATTCAATCTCTAAAAAAAAGATGAAACACAGATGAACCTGGAGAATATTACACCAAGTGAAATACGCCAGACACAGAAAGAAAAAATAATGCATAACATTATATATAGAATCTAAAAAGTCAAACTCACAAAAATGGAGAGTAAAATGGTGGTTAACAGGGGCAGGGATGGGGGAAGATTGGGATGTTGGTCAAAGCATATGAAGTTTCAGTTAGACAAGAGAAATAACTTCTGGAGATCTATTGTACCTCATGGTGACTACAGTTAATAATAACGTACTGTAAACTTGAAATCTGTGAAAAGAATAGATTTTAAAAGTTCTCATCATACACACAAAAATGACAACATTGTGAGGTGATAAAAATGTTTGTTAGATTGACCTAATCATTCCACAACACGTGTGTGTGTGTGTGTGTGTGTGTACTGCATGATCTCACTTTCATGGAGAATCTAAAATAGTCAAACTCGTAGAAGCAGAACAGAATGGTGGTTATCAAGGGGTGGAGGGATAGGGAAATGAGAGATGTTAGTCAAGGTGTACAAAGTTTCAGTTATGTAAGATGAATATGTTATGGAGATCTAATGTACAGCAATGTGACTATAATTAACAATAGTTTATTGTATACTTGTACTTGAAATTCACTAACAAGACAGTACTTAAGTGTCTTCACTACACACAGAGTGGTAGCGATCTGATTTAACTGATATGTTAATTAACTTGACTATGATTATTTCACAATGATTATGGGTTTCAAATAATCAAATTGTACACTTTAGGTATATACAATCTTTAATTGTCAAATATTCCTCAATAAAAAACAAAATAAAATCACGTAAGAAAAACACTTTTTTCTTTTTCCTCAATCATCTCTCATGATGGACTTGAGTCTGTCTATATCTGTTTCCTGGAAGAAAAGTACACAGGTATGTATTTCTAGCATCGAGTCAGTATTTAGTAGTACTAGATTTTTTAAAACTATATTGAGGATTTTGTTTTATCCTTTAAAGGATCAATACTTTTGGTCCCACGAGCTCTTCTGTCAGTTCCTATAGTATTTTTTTCCTGAGTAACACAGACTTGCCACAACATTTATGAAGGACCTGCTAGGGTGAAGTACCAGGAGCCAGTATCATCAAACGCACACCGTCTATCATATAAGCACTCACAATCCTAAGGAGAACATAGTTTCATTTTAAAAAATAAAATTAAAAACTCCAAAATTCCAAGTTCCCTTCTAGGCTGAAGCTCTGTTATGAAATCTCTCTACATAAAGATACTTGAATTTTTTTAAAGAGGGTGTCTGTGAGAGACAAAATACAAAAATATGCCACAAAGACACTTCAAGAATTGCTTCCTTTGTTAATGGGCTTCTACTTATGCTTAGTTTGACTCTCGTTAATTGTGATCTGGCTTTTTACACACATTTTTAATTTGTTCAGTCATTTCACAGACCAGTAGTTTCATGGTTCAATTTGTTTCAGGCAAAATGGACTCTTTCAAAATATCCCAGACTATTCAGGTTGGCAGAGTGAATGAATTAAAATTGGGACAATTCTACATCATTGCTTTTTTTTTTTTTTTTTTTGTTCTAATTATAGAATGGAACACTTGCTGTAAATGTAAGTATGTTCTGTAATAGAATAATAGATATAATAAGAAGATAAATATAAACATCTTCCTACATTTCACAACTTTCCCCTTGCATTCTTTGAAGTGTCCAAAAGTCATCACATTTTTAGATCCTTGTTTAGTTGACTCTGCTGTCAATTAACTGCCAAGCTTGGGCACATGCCATCTCTCTTAACCTGTACAGTTGTTCGGGAAGCTGGCTCCACCACTGCCATTTACTGAGGAGGAAGTGCAGCTCTGAAAGGTCACTATGCCCTGAGTAAAAGCAGACACTTCTGGCACAGTCTGGTTTGGGCACGTGAAGTCTCTAACACCCCCCAGTGGGCTTTTCCCTCAACTCAGCTGCTGACAAACCAAGGCACCAACAGATGGCCCCCTGGCACACCTGCTCACTTACAAGTTTTCCTTAAAGCAAGTGACCACACAGAAATAAAACAATTTAATTCTTATAAATTTATTAAGTATTACTCTTCCCACTAAAAATTAGAAAATATTTCACAAAGACTCGAAGTTGGAAAAAACGACACAGCCAGTTTCTCCCCGCCAGCTTCTTAAAAAACAGGCAGGGAGGTACAATTGACTCCAGGTGGGCAGACTCTCTAGATCTCATCTTCCACCCTCCAGAGGGGACCACTCTCCTGATCTAGTATTTATCATTCCCATATGTTTCTCACCTCCCCCCGCCCATGTATTTATACCTAAATGCTTTACATGTTTTAAAATCTATGTCAGTGGTAGAGTTGCCCACGCAGGGCTCCATGGTGACAGGTTACCAACGTGCTAGGGCACGGACTCCTCCACCCTCAGGGGGTCACCTCCCCAAGCAGCCCTTCCCTCAGCATGCTGTACAATCATCACCAGCTGGCTGGAGGCTCAGGGAGTCCTGTCTTGTCCAAGGCCATCACCTCTTCCTGTGCTTGTCCCCGCACAGCCGCCCTGCCCTACCAGCAGCCTTGGGGACTATTTGCCAGCCCGAGGGTGAGTGATGAGGTAGGAAAGTGACTAAATTTACATGTCATCTCTTCGAGCTGATTTTTAAAAATACCATTTCGTGTCCCCATTGACCAAAATTAAGCAATTGACCACTGGAGTGAGAAGAAAATGCTCCACAGCAAATTAACAGATGACCAAGACCTCATGTGTGATCTGCTGAGGATTTCAGCTCTGCTTCAGGCAAATCACAAGGACATTTTGTCAGGAAGTATCATGACATGGCTGATACTTGTTTTCTCTTAAGGTGAAATGCCACCTTCCATGCCAACCCAGAAGTAAGCACTCTCTCCTCTGCCCTCCACAGCAGGTCTGCTGAGCCTTGAATTCAGACTTCTCAGTCTTCAAGTCAGCTACTGGCATATTTTTTCCTCCACTCACTGCCCCAGACCTGAATAGTAGACCTTGCAAACAGTGAGCACTCAACGCAGGTAGGATCTTGCACAAGGCAGAGCTACAGTTCTCAAACTGAGCACAGAGGCACCCCCAGGAACTGTAGCAAACTCAAAGAGGTGCCACAGATACTGTATTTTAAATTCCAGAGAAACACAACAACACTCAACACCTGATAGATGTCAGACAGGGGCAAGAGCCAGCAGTCAGTCCTCCTCCTTCCTCCACACAGGATGCTTTCAAGTCTAATACCGGGTAAGGTGAACCTTACTGAGGGGGAATGGTTTGGACTGGATGTGCAGGAGAAAGGTCATGTGGGCACACTGGGAGCTCATGTGGGTGCAACGGCAAGATGTTCACAACGAGAGGGCTGGCCATTCCAGGTCTATGGGAAGAGGCAGATGTGACCTATCACCAAATAGGGCTTGGGGTGGGATGTCCTGTGGGGATCTGTGAAGCTCATGGACAGGAGTACTCTGTGCCCCAGAAGATGGGAAGAGCAGTTTTCCTGTACTGCACCCTTCCCGACCTTATTCCAAACCCAAGGTAAATCACATAGTAATATTTTAGATTAGCCTCACCTTGTTTTACATAGGCTTGTCAGCTTTCCTATAAACTTAACTGAAAATATCACCCTCTTCCTACTGGAACATGTGATCTGCATTCCAAACAACTGGCTTATAACAGAATCTTTCAACTTAATAAACATTCACTGAGTGCTTCTGGTGGACATAACCAAGGGTATGTCCTAGGGTCTCCCTCACAGAGGCAATGATTCCCGTCTCCTGATATCCATGCCTTGTATAATACTCTCCCCTTGAGTGTGAGTGGGAGCTGGGACTTGCTTCTAATCAGTAGAATATGGCAAAGGTAATGGGATGTCACTCCCATGACAGGTTATGTTATATGACAAAGGGGAAAGGATTTTTTCAGATGTAACTGAAGTTCCTAGTCAGTTGACCTTAAGTTAAACAAAAGGGAAATTACCTTGAGTGGGCCAGACTTAATATGTCAGGAGCTCTTCAAAGGAGGGCCTAGGCTATCCCTGAGGTCAGAGACTCCAAGCAGAGAGACTCCTTATTACTGACTTTGGAGAAGGAAGATCCATGTTCTAAGAGGGACTATGGACAGAGCTACATGGCAAGAAATTGTGAGTGACCTCCAGGAGCTGAGCATGGCCTCTGGCCAACAGCCAGCAAGAAAATGGGGACCACATAGGCTCACAGCCACAGGAGATGAATTCTGCTAACGACCTCAGAGAGCTTAAAACAGATCTTCCCTCAGTTGAGCCTTTGATGAGACCAAAGGCCCAGCCGGCCTCTTGATTGCAGCCTGGTGAAACCCTGGGCAGAGGAGCCCGCTAAGTTGTGCTGGAATACCTGACCCACAGATACTGACAAACGTGTGCTATTTAAGCCACTAGGTTTGCAGTAGTTTGTTATGGAGCAATAGAAAACTAATATAGTGCCTAAGGAAGAAACTGTTCGGCTACATGCTTCATGCACTGAATACATGGACCAGTCAGCAGAAATTAGTTCCAAAACTTACAGTTTTAAACAACACAGATCTAGAAAATGTTAAAATCTGTGCCATAATTTCCATCTGCAAATTGATTTTTCTTTTTAGTCTTAAACAAATCCAAATTCCTGTGTGTTGCTTGGCTTTTCTGGCAAACTGCTCCTAGTTTTGCAGGATTTTGGTGGCTCTAACTTTAAAGAAACTCTACCCCTTTGATGAACTCTAAACACCCAAATCCCAAGCAATCCCACCTGAAGGAATTCTGGGGTAACAGGGTGCTATATCTTAATTGGAGGAAGGACCTGCGGATTCCTGAAGCAGTCCACAGGGAGCAGGCCAGATGTAATGTGAGATTAATGTGAGAATAGCCACCTCGACCCAGGAAGTCCCACTGACCATCCCTCAACACACTGTGTTGTGACTTTATAAAGATTCAAAGCTTTCCATTACTTTATGAGAAACTGGCAAATCGCTCCTTAACACTTTGCAGGTTTTTTTAAAAGAGCTAGAATTTCAACCTAAAACATACATTTATCTTGCCCAATTATTGATAAATTTACCTAATATTGACATTTTCATCACTTTGCCAAAAGTAATTACCTATTTCTTTGTGCCTGAACAGAAAAACAATTTTCTTCTAATTTACTTCAAGTTCTACTGTAGTTAAGGTGAAATAATTATTTTAAGCATTCCTGAAACTGTATTATGGAAAAGAAGGAAAAAAGTAATCAGCACCCCATCAGCAAGAAAGCAGGTAACCACAAACTGCTAATGTGATGAACACGAACACCCTCACAGTGATAGAAAGGTAGCTCTCAGGGTGGCAGGAAGAATCCCGTCTGCCATGGCAACTGCTCCCTGCCACCTTCTGGCCCCTCCTGAGCAGTCTCCAGGTGACGGAAGGGCCCTGCTCCTGTGGGGCCAAGTCCTGAGTGGGCTGCACATGACTCATGTCGAGTCAGAGCCTTCCCAGTGCAGCCATGGGAAACATCAAAAGCACACACTGTGCAGCTGTTTTTCCTCACTATATTCAACTCATTTACAAAACATTGCAATATGCTAGTCATGGCCACAGTTTCAGAGGCAAGTTTTTAAGTGTTGTGAGCCAATACCAAAGTCTTAGAGGCAGAAAGGACCCATCATCACTTTTGTTGCTTCTGACTTTGAAACAAGTCACATTGTTATTCTGACAGATTATTAGCACGTGGAGAATTATGCCCTGCACACATACCATGGCCGATAGAAACACCAGTTATTGATGACACTGAAGGGACTTACATGACAAAGCAATGTGCCACCCAGTTCATGACAGTCAAAGTATGCAGAGCTCCCTGTAAAAAGACAAGTGTGTTGGAAGTCTCTCCCACAAGCAAACTGCTTCTCTATATACTTAGTTACCCGCAGAGCTTGTTGTATCCTTTTAAAAAGTTAAAATTAGTTCACAACTCTACTGCAAAAAAGATGAACACTAAATTCCAAGTACAACATTCCAAATTCCCTCCCCATCTTTGGAAACGCAGGCATCTTTACATGATGGTGCCAGTCAATCACATGACTATCATTTGAACACCTAGGGGAGTAGCCCACTGGGTTACCCTACCCTGCAGTGGGCAAGCTGAGTCTCCATGAGAAGAGCTACCTGTAGCAATGGACGTACTTTAGGGATTGCGTGGTCCAACTCCTCAGTTTAGTGAGGAAGACACCAAAGCAAAGTTACAAGACTTGCGCAAGCTTGCATGCCTTTTCTGTGCCAAGGTTCAGACTGGAACTCAAGCCTCAGATTCATAAACTCCTAAAAGGCTGGGTAAGGTCCCTTGATCTGAAGAGATTGCCAAAATGACTGCAGGTGTTCTAACTCCAGATATAATGTTTCTCTCCCTAACCTGCACTTTTCTGACTTCCAGGCACAGGACTGTCCCTAATAATCTTTCACTAGGATAACAGTACTGCTTCAAGCAGCAATGCATGCACCACTCTCTCTGGGAATATAGATCACCAGGTCAAAGGAATGATGTCACTTCGTAGTGCATCACATCTACCGCAAGCTAGGTACTAAGAGAACACAGACCAGTCACACTCTGGTGTGGCCCAGAGGTCACAGCCTGGAACAACAGGTGCCCACAAAGGATGGCCTCACTGTGGTGGAGATACATAAGATGAATCTTAAAAAAGGAGGAGGACGCTTTCAGGAAGACAAGTGGACAAAAGGGAACCAGCAGAGTGGAGAGAACATGCAAAGGCAAAAGAACACGGGGTGTTCTAGGAGCAGGGCACAGTTCCACGTGGATGGAGCCCAAGAGGGGCTGGTGCAGGGAGATGAGGCTGCAAACACAGCCAGGGTGACGGGTCGGGTTTCCCGTGAGGAACATGGAAATGCTAAAGGATCTGAAGTAGGACTACAACATGGGGTCATATTTACATTTGGGAGAGCAAGCTGTGGCAGCAAAAGGGAAACGGGACTGGAGAGAGGAGAGGGTGGAGGTGGGAGTCAGAGGGCTGTGCGAGGAGTCCAGGGATGAGAGGATGAGAGCCCATTAACACATTCTTGACTAAAATGAAAAGTTTCATTCAGAAAATACTGACAAAGTCTACATGTAAAATCAAAAGTTAGTTACTTAACCCTGACATAGGAAACCTAAAAGCACAGCTTGTTACCATAACTTCCGGTTTTAGTCAGAAAGACTTCTCAAATGATGTAAAAGAAGAATCTCAGTTGTTCTAAAAGGAGATGTATTTACATACTTTATTAATAAATCTTAGATATTTAAGTTATATTATTATATTCCTTAGGATAATTTCTGTACTTTTTAAAGTACCAAATGAAAACAGAGACATAAGGGAAACTAGCAGCATATACCGTGATTTTGAAAATAGGTTTGAATTTCAACTTCGTGCTTCCTACTTTGAGAAATTCAAAGGTATATTTTCGAAGTCTGGCTACTAAAGAATTATAATCAGCACTTAACAATTTTACCAAAAATATCTCACTTCCAAATCTGCCCTTTCATACTGCCCCACATTTTACTTATTGCCCAGTTTAAAATGCACGAAAGTTGCATCGAGAATGTCTGCTGAATGAATGAACCAAGCCTGCAAACTGAAAAGTCGGAGGCCCCGGGGTTTGTTCTCTGACCTCACTAAAGAGACTGAGTGGGTGCCCTACCCTGAGCTCAGGAGGGGATCACTCTCTTCCAGCTTTTTACTTTTGCTTTCTGGCTAATGATTCTAGATACAAGATCACAGTGTAAAAAGTGTTGTAGCTCTAGATATTTTCTGACTAGTCAGAATATCTGTCCAATACCAATCTTTTCTTGCTTTCAAATTGCCTTAACCATGAACAGTACCTGAAGTTGATTTAAACACACACATTACCACCACCACATTACCACCACTGACCAATCAAATATCCAGCATGCATGGAATAGGAATGAGAACGAATTCTGTGAAGCCACGACATGGGGCAGGGCACGGGGTGGAAGGAAGTACTATGTCTTTCAGAATCTTTTTTCTCCAAAAATGCAGTTCATATTACTTATATTATAATTACTTATATTACTGCAGGGAATGGAATGAATTTTAACAGTTAATTTTAATATACAATAAAAGAACAATTATAATCAATAATAAAATTATTACAAATATTCAAAAGCATTTGCATATTACATGACTAAATTGTAAGATATAAACTAATCAACCATCTAACTGATATTTCACACTTGGGGTTAATGTTGTCTTAACAAAATACTGGATTAAGAAAAGCACTATCAAAGCTAAATGTCTACTCAAGGGTTTTAAGGAGATTTTACTTTTTACAACTTTTCACATTACATCTGAATATTGTTCTTTCTTTTTTCACTATTATTATTCCTGAAGATCCATCCTTTAAGAAGAAAATTAGAAGGAGAAAGAGAGTGATTTGACTCCTTCATTTGTGTTCAATGAGAAGTTGGGATTGTTTCTTCCCATTGAAATGGGATGCCATGCCGACTGCCTTGGAAAATGAAAAATAAAATGTATCACATTATGTGAGATTAACTACCTTTTTCCTGCCTCATGAAGTCTACCGTATTTAACACAAAATGACAGAAAGGTTAAAACAAAGGGAGCAAGGATGTTGGACAAGTTTTGTTTAGCTGTATTTTACTAAGAAGTTGTTGTAAAAAGATTTCCTCTACATGATTTTAAGTATGTTCTATCATTGTGATTTTAAAAATTTGTTATACAATATTAAAATTTTCTTGCTGGCCCTGTATCTGATTCTGCAGGGCAATACTATTTGAATTCCACTACCTAGATTGTAATGGAACCTTTTATGACTGCAATATCATGAGTCTTTAAAAAAAAAAAAAAAAAAAGACATTCCAAGCCTGCGTATAGTTAAACTATTTTGATATGCTCTTGAAATCCATAGGAAAACACTGATAAGTCTGTCAACCATGGTGCAATGTATATAACTAGCAAGAAGGTTACATTACCAAGCCCATTCCAACTCACTCCGCCTCAGGGTGTTTTGATTCACTAGTACACATAAATGTAGTGGCACTTTGGGATGCTGGTTATGGAAAATCGAACATGCACAAATACAGTATGACTAAAATGTTAATCCAGAATTTACTGGAAGCTACATTAAGAATTAGAGGGAGGCACAGCCCACTCTGGTACCATACTTAATTCCATCTTTATGGCCACTCATTTTCCTGTAAGAGAAACTTGCCTCCTCATTTTATTTATATCTCTTCAAAAGCAGATCACACTGATTTTGACAACTGTCTTACAGCTGAGGGCTAATTATTTTGAGAATCATAATGTGAATGGGTATTCGATGAAAGCAGATTAAGCGAGAGTTAATCCTTCAGAAACCCAGGAGGGTATTAGGACAGTGGAGCTCCATTTTGAACGGATGCTATATTTTTCTTTGGTTCTTTGTTCACCAATCAGATCAGTGGAAACAAACCTGCCGTGCCTTCCTGAAGGGCTCCTGTTTGTGCTGCTTCTCTCTCTGGAGAGATGCCATTGTCATGGTACTTAAAACAGTGGAAAATTTATACTGTGGCTACAAACAAGCAGATGGTTTCAAGTCTAATGGAGGGCTATTTTAAAATGCCTCAGTCTGTATTTTTAGGGCTCAGGAACAACTGCATTTTGGAGTTACCATTTCACAGAAAAAAATAGTTTCAAGGGGATTAGCTATGTGCTAAGCAACCATTTCTTTCTGAGATTGCCACTGTGCTAAGATGTAATTAACTCACAAGCACTTAGTTTTTTTCTCTCTACAGTTAAGCTGTTTGATTTGAGTGAGCTTCCTGTGTCTGTGGACAGGATAGGGCCTAAATACCAGAGAGAGGGAAATTTTTAATGTATTTTATGTACGTATTTTTAACTAATAAGCCCAAATAACAGAAGTATTTGATGTCACCAGCTGACATTTGATGGCTCAAATAAGATTCCTAAAGCTAGAGATGGAAAAATAAATAGGTTACACAACCAAACATGAATGAAAATCAACCCCCCTCTGCCCTCCCACAGCAAAACGAGCTGGTTACCACTTACTCACCCTCTAACAAAGCAAACGTGGTTTGAAAAGGAACTAGAGAGAGCCCAAGGAACAGTGGGTGAGACAAAGCTTTAGAATCGGGGGCAGATCAGAAATGCTGATGCAGTGAATTTTAAGAGAATGTGGGAAAGGCAGCAACTAGAGATAATTGCCAAGACTTGTGGTTTTATACTGTTCCCAGGTAAGGGTTGCTAATAATGGCTGCACACACGGGCAGTACTCCAGGCACTGGATTGTTTTTGAGCATTCTCTCACTCACTCTCCCAACCCTGTGAAGCTGCTACTAGTCCCATCTACAGCGTGCTCTGGCACTTCTGAACCAACTGCTCATCCCTATAGCTAGGGCTGCCTAAACCTTTTGACATCACTTCTCATTCATGGAGTATTCTTTTTTTGATCAAATGAAGGAAACCATACAAATGTCAAGCATCTGTCTGTATTCCCTGCCTTGTTTGAACAATGAAGTGTGTGCACTGTTATCTCAAACAAATCTTTACTGTGGTAGAGCAATATAAGAGCCAATACTTGGAAATAAAACAATCCAGATACGGCAGGAGGCAACTTCTACTCAGAGCTCTCACATGCTCCACTTTCTGCTTCCTGTTTCTTCTCGCCCTACTTTTTACTTTTTCCTGCCTAAGTCTATAGAAGAGGCCACAGGAGAGGATAGACAGAAGCTCTCTCTACCCAGACTGTACTTAACTTTTTGGTTCCAGTTCAATTTAAGATAGGATCCCTGTCTGCCAGCTAGTATGGCAACATGTAAAGGTGGATTAATTTATGACCATCAACAGAGGCAGACCATTTTCTTCAGAGAACAGTGACTTAAATTTGCTGCTGGGCTGAATCCCTAACAGCAGGACTGGAATTAGATCTATTTTCACCTTGCCTGCTATTGCCAGGAAAGTAGCCTGCATGTCTGTCTCCCAGGCCCCCATCAGAGTCAGCTGCACCAGGAGGGCTCTGAGTCCCACCCTGACCATGAGAAAAGGCAGCCTTCCTGACAGAAGTCATTCCTGACACAGAGCTTCCCAGGCAGGAACTCTGGCTGAAAGGACAGACCACAAGGTCTGAGACCATTCCACAGAAAGGTATGAGGCCCATTCCAAGGAAGGTTTTGAGACCAAGAGCTTTGAAGACTGGAAGATAGAACCACCAGAATAAAAAGGGGATGCATGAGCATCTACAAAGACAAACAAAAGAAAAAATCAGGATAATAATAATAATAATAATACTAAAAAGAGGATACGAGTAGTAATACAGGCACAAAATAATGAGGTTGCAGAAAACATCAAATTCAAAATGGCTTCTCTGTGGACTTAGCCCTTTTCCCTTTCTTGAAAAACAGAAAAAAGATTTAAGAGTTAAAAAGGGGGAAAGAGGAGCAAAAAAAGGGATAGTGATTGACACACACATAAAGACTCTATAGAATACCATACTTGGAGCTCAATTCTACCGTGTTAAACTAATATCATTATTCTTATGAGAAACTCTATGCTCTAATTTATTTCAAAACAACTACTCACTGAATTCTGCCACCAAAAGAGCAGACTTACTCTTTAAAGCATGAGCCCAAGAAGAGCCAAACAAGAGCCCCATTGTGATTTTTGAAGGAAGGCCACTGATAGTGGCCTAACACCACTCTTCATTTCCAGAAATTCATTTGAAACCCAAACTAGTTTTGGTTAATTAGCATTTCAAGACAATATGTTTGGGGTTAAAATATGGCTCGATAGCAATTATTTTTAAGGAATCACAGGTTTGGGAGGAATCTGAGACTGCTCCTTGCCAGAAGCAGGTAAGTCTCCAACATGGTCATCTCTTCTGGAAGATCTTCAAGGATGGAGTATTAAAACCATCCACCTCCAAGGATGGAAGTGCTTTAATCCCCTAATGGTCAAGAAGTTCTTTGCTACACTCAATCAAGAATTCTGTGTTATTTATACCCTTCTGCTCTGTTCATCCTGTATCTTCCAGATGGTGATAAGGTGGAAAAGCCATAGACTAGGAGTCACCAACCTGGGCCTGACTCTGCTTGCTCACCCTGTGTGAGTATTTCTGTCATTATGCCCATTTTACAAAAGAAGAAACTGAGGCCCAGGAGTTTGGTAGTTTGCCCAGGGTTATTCAGTAATGATGAAAATTGGGATTCCCAAGACGTGTACACCTGACTCCAACAGCCACTTCATTAACACCTAGGCACGCAAAGCACTCACCCTGCTCCTGGCACATTTTAATTATGTCCTCAGCAAACCAAAATGCTTCATTTAAAGCCAATGTTTTGATACAGATTGTGAATAAAAGTGACAGTTCCTTAGAGAGTTTCTCTGATTGTCGTTGTTAAATCACATCATTTTCACAGAACTGATTTTGTGGACGGCTATCGTGGATAAAGTTTAAATAACCCAGACTGATGTTTTTGAGAATGGTTTTCCACAACATACATTTAAAAAAGTGAACCCATTAGTCCAAGAAGTAAAAAAAATAAAGTAACCTGGATTTACTGTCTCTAATCAAAACAATATTTATCACATGTGAAAGCAGAGGGGATTGGAGCTGTGTTCTTCAGACATTTGGCAGTTCATTTTCTCTCGAGCCTGTGACTAACCAGACTTGCAAATTAAAAATATGCCTTTCATTTTTTCCAGGGCAACTCCAACAAAAGAGTCTGCAAATCTACCCACACAAACACTGCTTTAAGAATGAAGACCAGAGAGAATCGTGAGATCCATTTATTTTTCAAATAATAAATAATAACAGATATTTTTCCATATTGGTTTAGGGGACGGATCAAGAATTTAAAGTTACAACCCTGATAACATAGTTACCTGGCAGGTGATAACTGCCTTGTAGACATTATCTAAAAGGACAGCCACAAAAACCAAAAACAGACAAACAAAAAAACTTGAAAATTTATGGGGGAAAATTCATTTGCTCCCAACCAAATTTTTAGAATAGGAAAATACAACACTATAAAGATATTTGGAGGAAAAAAGTAGAGAAGATGATATATTTGTGAACTGAGTTTCATAATCCAATGGTGTTTTAGCAGGTCTAGTATTCTGCTTTTTGATTTCCCACCACTATCTTGTGAGACCTTGTTCACATACTGTTACCTCATTTGTAAATGGCATCACTGTGATCATCTGGTTAAACATCCAGAAAATATGACACCATAAAATCCAATACTAAATTTTATTTTATGGTTATCCTAGAAAACTACAGGATCATAATAATCCAGACCCATCCTCTTAATCTAACCAGGTTCAGATATTTAAATGGAGTCACTCATCAATCATTCTGGGGAGACAAGTACTGCAGCCAGTACAATCAATCAAGAGTCAAGTTATTTCAGACATCCACTTTTGTATATCTAACACTCAGCACATTAACTTACTTATAATGCCAATTAAAATCCTTCTATGATCACTTCCAATATCAAAGGGACTTTAAAGGGAAGGTAAACTCACTGTTTTAGAACCTACTATGTGCCAAGTACTATGCTAGGTACTTTCACGTAGTGATTTTATTTCATTTAAAGCGAAATATACAACACTGTAGTGAGACCTGACAGGACTATCATTACAGGCTGTGTGCAGATTCATCAAGACAATGGATTGCTGTGTTCTGTCAACAGCAAAGTTCAATAAGAATGTAAATTTTAAGTATGATTATATCCCAGGTCACACTGAGGTACACTCTGTAGATGTTTGAACAAGGCTCCATCCCTCAGCTCTGACTAATTTTACAGTGCACAGTATAAAGAGGCAGGAGCAAGGCCTCAGGATGGTTCAACAGCAGCAATGGCATCAAAGTCCAAAGAGGTATCCTGGACGTTAAGCTGGAGGTAGTAAGGTGGTAAAGAATTGGGGGAAAGCTCAGCCAAATGGCTAAATATTTACTGGTTGCTATTTATGCAAGGAGAGGTAGCCAAGAGAACACAGGACTTCAGAGCTGGAGACTGGGTGTGCAGTATGGGCTTTGCAATTTACTGATGGTCTGATTTTAGACAAATCACTTATCCTTCTTGGGTATCCCCATAAAGAACCTCCACGTACCCATCACCTAGCTTCAACAATTATCAACTCAGCCAAACTTGGTTCATCTGTCACCCAGCCTCTTTTTCTGGATTATTGGTACATTAGTTATCTATCACTGTGTAACAATCACCCCAAAACTTAGTGGCTTGAAACAACAAACATTTATTATCTCACAGTCTCTGTGTGTTAGGAGTATGAAAGCAGCTGGGTGGCTCTGGTTCAGAGCCTCTCATAAAACTATAGTCAGGATATAGGCAGGAACTGTAGTCATCTGAAGGCTTGACTAAGGCTAACAGGGGAATGGCAATCTATGTACAGTAGTCCACAGGCCAAATCTAGCCAACATCCTGTTTTTATAAATAAAGTTTTATTGGAACACAGCCACTCTTTCATTTACATATTGTCTATGGTTGCTTTTGCACTACAACAGCAGAATTGAATAGTTGTGATAGAGACTGTATGGCCCATATGTTTAAAATATTTACTGTCAGACCCTTTACAGAAAAAGTTTGCCAACTTCTGGCCCAGAGAATCTGTGTCCAAGATAGCTCACTCACATGGCTGTTGACATGTTCCTAGTCATGTGGGCCTCTCCACTGGCTGCTTGAGTGTACTTACAACATGGCAGCTAGTTTCCCAAGAGCAAGTGATTCAAGAAGGAGAAGGCAGAAGCCATTATGTTTTTTAATGAGTTAACTTCAGAAGAAACATACCATAATTTCTGCAGTATTCTATTGGTCACACAGACCAACCAAGATACAAAAGTGGGTGGGGACTCCATACGGCTGTTAATATAAGGAGTCAGGGATCACTACGGACCATCTTGAAAGGTGACAACCACAGTTGGAGATCCATTCCTTAATGTATAAAATCAGGGTTTGGGACAGGATTATTTCTATAGAATTTTCCAACTCTTAACATTTGACAATTATATGATGCGGGGAATTTCTGACATGTCATCTTTTGTGCTTTGATTATAGAATATACTCAATTTATACTTGTTGACTTATGTATGGGTTCACTGTAAAATTACCATTTATGTTCTCAGAACCATTATTAGCATGATTATTTTTATTTAATTAAGTGCTATTTTAAGGAGTTCTTAAATCCAAACGTTTCTTGTTTTCTGCATTCTATCCTTAAGAGAAAGAGATAAATGACTAAACATGGTGTTCTTAGGAATTTACTTTAAAAATCTAAATTTCCTAGTCTATCAATCACTGTATTTTCAGCCCAATCTCTTTGGTCTACATTCATTGCATGATATAATATTCAGTCATATCCCTGAGGTCCTGTAGTATTGGAAATCAATGGAAAAATAATTAAAAAGTAATTAAAAAGAAAAGTTTTTTTAAAAAGTGTAGTTTCCTATACATGGTAAGTATTCAAAAATGGTTTCCTGAATGTAATACACAAATATAACACACAGAGGATAATTTCAAAGTCAAAGGACTAGCATTTAGTAGTAGAAAAAGGCACAAAGGGATAGGAGCTTTGACCCTAATGATGTTCATCCATGTCCCACTCATTCAAATATAAATTCTGTGTGTCTGGAGTAATCCTGCCACCAAGTTGCTTCTAGTCTGGTTGTCACAGACAAATATCTTTGGGCTCGACGAAAATGTATTATTTTTTTATTGTGGTAAAATACACATAACATAAAATTTACCATCTCAACCACTTTTAAGTGCGTGGTTCAGTGGTATTAAATACATTCACAATGTTGTGTAGCCATCACCACCATCCATCTCCATAGCTCTTTCCATCTAACAGTACAGTCTTTTAATATCCTAGGACATTTAGTAAATGTCTACATGATAAATAATAAGTAAATAAATAAATATATACATGATAGTCAATCCTAGGCATTTACCTGGAAAAGGAAGAGCTACTCTCACATGTGTCAGCCCTCAAGGCAATGCAATTACTAATCTAATAAAGGATCTGAGATTGGAACTCTCAGAACTTTAAAAAGCTTAGAATATATTTTTGTTTCATTTAAAAAAAACACAGTTTTAAGCATTTTGAAATAGCTAGAATAATTTATTATGGGTTAATTATTTTTCTTACAAATCAGATATACTTTAATGACATGCATGAATATGGCCCAAAGCACACAGCCGTTATTTCTACAGCATGGTGACCCTGGGGCCCTTCTCTGTGGAATGGACCTGTGCTTCCAGGCCTCTCTACCCATACAGTTTCCAATCTACTGATACAGGGGCTAGAACAATACTACATATTATTCCATTTCATGGTCTATTCAGTAGTTTACACAAGTAAAAATAAATCTGGTTCTGATTTGGCCATTTTTCTCACATTGGGAGAAAAATTAAGATACATAAATTTCAAATTTTGCTTAGAAAATTAATGAGATAAGCTGCAATTTACATAGATTGTTTACTTGAGGAAGACAAAAATGATAAGGTTTTCAGCAGCTGTAGTCTTATTTTAATGTCTAGATGCCTCCATGCACTTAAAAGAATTTTTCTCTTCTGAGAACAAAAAATATAGGGGAAAAAAGTTTATCCATCAGTGGTAAGGGGAGGAGTGTTCCAGAGCCTCAACTTGTTACCCAGTTTTCTAGCTAACAAGTGTAAAGCACAAACTGTTTAGAATTCTACCTGCCTTGTTTTGGGGTTATTTTATAGTTTTAGGGAGCTACCCTTGTTACTGATGTCAACTACTGTCAGTTTTTTTTTGAAAAAGAAAAAGCAGGACGTGAGCTTTATGAAGACTAGGTATGGGGTCCTTGTAAATTACTCACGTGTAATTCCTCACAATGTGTTCTCTTCCCCAGTGATCCCAGAAAGGCACCTGACCTGTTTCCATTTTGGCCAAAGTATCTATTTAAATACTCTTTCTGTCCAAGGACATATTTTGTCATTAATTTAGTATATTGGCCTCTGAACTATGTATGAGTCAACAAACTAAGTTTAAGTGGAGATTTATCCAGTCTACTGGGCACCAGGCCTTGCAGTGGGTGAGGGGACTTAGAGGATGTGTGAGTCACTGCCTGGCCCTTGGGGACCTCCTAGCTCATAGGGGAGACTGAAGCAGAGTGAAGTACAGTAGGGCAAATGTCCAGAAATGGGCACCAGGCCCCTACGTTCCCAGTTTCCCCAGGAGATGGAGTCTGTGAAGCTGACAGCAGGGGGTGGGTTCAGGGTGGTCAGAGTTACAGAGTGGCAGGGGTGCTTGGGAATCCTGCTAGACCCCAAAGTGAGAGGCAGACTGATAGGAGAGGAGGCCAAAGAGGTGTACAGGAGCCAACATTTGTTAGAGCATTAACCACCTTTAAAAAAGGTTATCGTTTATCAAAGGGAGAGAAGTCTGTGTGAAAAACCACCTTCAGATGGCTAACAGAGTCTAGCCTGGAGGATGCTCTGAAGAGTCACTGGCACAAGCAGAAGTTTACACAGTGCCTGGCTCACACTCCACCTACTATGTGCCTGCTATTACCATCCTCATTGCTGTTATCACGGCCCAGCTGTGTTAGGGTCATGAAAACAGGTGAGCGCTGCAGAGGTAGAATCCTGACTCACCATCTGAATCTGGCATTATGATAGCATTTTCTTCTGGAATTGCTTGCCAGCGACCCAGAGTGCCCACTCATGAGGTGGTCCCCCTTCTGCCTCACCATCCTCAAGACCCCACAGCCCTGCTCCACTCTGGGTGTCTTACGCACACTGCCTCATGTGAATAAGGCAGTTTCCTCTGCCCCATCTCAGTGCTGGGGAGACTATAACACAGGAAGTTCAACTCACTTGTCCTATAGCTGCACAGGGCCGTGAGAAATTGCCTGACATAGGAAGAAAGGGTATGGCCGGCCCAAGCAGACCACCCAAACTCTCCAAACACTGTACACTTTGGTTTACTTTTACCTGGAAGTGACTGGACCTGGACATGACTTGGGGCCTTGGGAAATGGACCCTCCCCAAGGACTATGGCCCTGGCACTGCCAGCCACTTGCTTTCGTAGAGGCCAATTCTTTATGTGGAGTCAGTATTTCACTCTGAAGTACATTTTGGCAGATTAATATGTGATTACATGTTTCAGAGTCAAATACTTTAGCACCCTCATTTGATGCTGTGAAATTTTACACTTTCCATTAAAAACGCTTATATATTTACCATAACTTGAGAGCACAGATGTAGGCAAAGAAAAGTTCAGAAGCTCTTAGGAAATGTTGGAAAAATGGTCTGAATATATCTTAATCCTAGAAAACAAGATAGAATTTGATGAAGCCTGGCCCAGCTGTCCTGCCCAGTCAAAGGTACTGAACCTGACTTGAGGCCTTTGAAGGCTATAACTAGTATTGTGGTGTCTTCTTAAAATTATCTTGTTCTATTAACTGATTTCTGAGGTTGTCTTTCTGCTGAGGTCACCCTGCTTCCTGGCTTCCGTGTGTGCTCTGGGCCCCGGAGGGCAGGCTGCCTGAGGCCGGTCAGTGGTGATTGTGTGGACGATGTTGTGTCCCTGTACTCTAGGCCACTGAGTTATCAAATGGTTCCTGGATAAGACTACCTTCTATTTTTAACTGGATCTTAAAATGACTGAGAGGTGAATAAATCAATTTGCAAAGAAATAAAAAGGCATTACTAGGATGATATTTACTGTGTAGAATTCTTCGTAAAGGTCTCAGCCAAGTGAACCCTAATCACTTGAAAATGTCCTTTGCAAAGCAAACTATTTTATTTTCCCCCATCTGCTTCTCACCTTCAAGTACATCTGTCTGCCTACATATTTAGGAACACCACAAAATTTCCTATTTGATACCGAAGAAAGATCTGTTTTCAGTACATTTCCTTTCCACATCCCCTCTTCCCCAATCACAAGCTGAGAGGAACTGTACGCACAGAGCACTTCTCCAAATGTCTCCCAGCCTCCTGCAGTAGAGTCATTGCAAGTGCTGGTTAAAAATGTAGATTTTGGGGGCTTCCCACAGACCACGGAATCCAGCTTTTCATTTGATGAAACACAAAGCCAAGGGGCAAAGACGCTACTTGACTTGTTCACAGGCGGCAAAATTTGGCCCAGAACTTGATTGTTCTCAGCACTCACTTGACTCATCTCTGTTGGTGGATGGGGATTGGAAGAAAGGGGTGTGGAGCAACAGGAGGTTGCATTTAAAATGTAAGTCCCTGGGTCCCACCTTAGATTTAGGGAATCAGAATCTTTAGGGTGCAGGGTCTAGGCACATGTGTTTTTCAAAAGTTTTACATTTAAAATGCATGGTCCAATTTAAGAACTGTCTGATGACTTAAATTTCTCAATCACATTTTGTCCATAAGGTGAGAATTGAGTTGAAAAGTAGCAATTCAAATATACATTAAACATAATATAATGATTATTTACAAAGTAACTTCAATTTCTATTGGCAGGCTTACTGTCAATTTCTGGTCACTTCACAATGAAAGAATCCAGAGATAGGCCAGGGATTAATGAGATTTAGTCTTTGATATATTTTCAATAACTCCATCTTTGATATGGCCCACAAACTGACCAGGGGACCCAGAAGAACATCTCTCTGCTTTTGGTACATAGGAAGAGCCCAGTGAGCTCAGGTTATGCTGAGTTACAAAGCAGATAGTTAAATGTCAGATTAAAAAAAAGAAAAAAAAGTCTGTATCCTAGAAAAGGCACTAGGTTCTGCTCGTAAATTGAAGACGTGGCCAGTCAATTTGAGTTTTTGAAAAAGACAAAGTGGCTGACCTTCTGGACCTTCTAGGACCTCAGGGGCAGTGAGACTAAACAGGAAGCTTGATGAAAAACTCTCTCTCCCTGGTGGTAGCACACACTTGGGTGGCCCACGCAGCAGTGCTGGCCATGCAGCAAAGCCTTGGGTCAGCAAGAAAGAGCAAGAGAGTTGCTGTAGTATCTTCTGCCCACCTCTTGCCCTGGACCTTTTATTCTCAGATTGAAAATGAAAAGAAAAAAAGTAGTGGAGACTGGGAGGGAGGAATGCTTTACCCGTCTGTGCAAGGCCCTAAGACCTCCTGACCACAACACTCATCACTGCCTCCTGCCCACTTGATGGGTCAGAGACACTCAAGCTGTACATGCACAAATTTAAAAATCACCTTTAAAGCAAGGTAGGAACATCCTGTTTGAAGGCATGTGATACATGCACTGAGTCGAAACCTGTTAGACATCTCTGTCCCTCCAGAACAGTAACAGCAAAATCAGCACCCAAATCACCTTTCCTTACAAGGTGATGTTAATCAGAGAATCACATCTACGTCCTCAGGAGGGAAAACAAAAAACTCAAAGAGACTTAAAATCTTTAAGATTTTTTCTTCTTTTTAAGTAATATGAGACAGAATTTTGGTCAGAGTTTCATTTCTCGATGAAGGTGAATGTAAAAAATTTTACTTCTGGATTGGGACTTTGCTTCACTGTCAGGCAGAGCATACCTGAAGATATGGAAATTTAAGCGCTGAGATGACTTGAGAGTTCATGCAGCCACATCCATAGTAAACACAAGTCTGTGACATCCCCAGCAGCAGATGAGACATGTTAATAATATCCAACATGAATAAAAACCCTTTGCTTTTTAGATAAATATGAAACACAAAATGCTGAGTGAGAGGAAAGTTTTACTAATGCTAAGCAAACTCTCGCCTTGACCTAGAGCCAAGAAGTTGCCTGCCCTGATCTATGAAACGTCTCTAGGAATGTAATCAGTGGAGAAATATGATTGACCAAAACTCTTCCAGAGACAATGCAGTACATTAAAAAGTTTTTTTGCTTACATACCCCCTAAAATGTTTATATGCAATGGGCCTTCCCATTTAAATTGACATCTAAAATTTTGCATCATAAATCAAATAGTTGCAAAAACGTACTTTCTAGCATCTGGTAAATACTGACACTTAAAAATAAAACTACTGAGTCATTCTTTTAAAGATATCCAAGGGATTTTAAATGCCATAGTGATGTGATACCTGCCATCATCCATGAACATGCTATTAATAGTAAAATTTTGTTTTCCTTTTTCCTCTTTGAAATCATGTTTTCTTTTCATTTCTCCAAAGGAATTTTATACTAATAAAATATATTTTTTTGCTTGAAAATCTTTATAAAGCACTCTCTCATACTTTACTGCAATAATATACTCATAAATTGAATTTAAAGGCCTTTAAAAATTTCCTGTGACATAAGTCTCTATAAGTGTTTACAATTTTCTTCTGGCCTGATTAATTATTACAAGTACTACTGGTGAAATAAAAGATAAAAATTATAAAAATAGAATACATATTTTAATAAACAATTATTGCACATACATTTTTGGATACATTTTAGAAATGCATCTCTTAAGGAGACGGATTTGGTTTTGGTGGGTGGAAGACTGGGGTGCCATTACTGAATGCAGCTTAGCCCCTGACACCTCCATTTTAAAAGGTTCTTTGTCACTTGGGAGGCTTTTCTCCTGGGAACAAGGCACAGGGTAGGGTTCAAGATGAGAGAGGTGTGCCTTTTTTCCGAACAGTGGGAGGAGGGCAACTGTGAAAGGAGAGGTGGCTGTGGACAGCCAGGAGGAGTCAGCAGGACTCCAGGGCATTCTTGGACAGTTATGTTTTAGAAGAGTGCATGTGTAAATTCAGCATCTGAAAATTGAGGCCTTTAAAGCTGTCTGTGCCCACAAGCTCCCTGCAAAGTTTGAGGAACAAGGCTGTTTGGAGGGGCTATGCTCTGCCCACCTCTCTCCCCACTCATCCTGCTTCTCTGCCCCTCACCCACGTTTCTGAGCCCCTCCTTCAATAAAAGCTGTGCAAATACTTAAAAATATTAAATGGGGTGCCAAATCAACAGCCTGCAGGTCTGTCCTCTAGTCTTGGTGTTGCTCCGACCTTACCTGAAAGGTTTACAGAGGATTTACAAACAAATCCCAGTTTGCCTCATATTGCAACTTGGTTTCCACACTTTATTCATGGCCTCAAACTTTATATATAAAATACTCTTTATGTGAAAGTAAATTTTATTCTAAAAATTTCACCTGTTTAATTTTTTAAAAAAAGAATATTAATGTTTGTAAAAAAAAAACAAGCAAACAAAAAAACAAAGGAGGAGCAAGAGAAGGAAGAGTGTGTGAAGGATGGGCCCATGTGTGTCTGAAAATGGCATAAGAGAATTCAAGGAATTATTCAAACTACCAACATGAGGGAGGACTTCATTCTTTATTTACTTTTCTGCACTTAAAACATCAATGTAGTTATTCAAACTGGTAACTCCAAGGCTGAAGAAAATGCTGAGTTATCCCCCTGAATTATGTTTCCTATCATTTGTTAAAGAAATAACATTCATATTTCAGAATAGTTGCTCTTACCCGCTGCTTGAGTGCCTCCAAAGATTCAAATTCCAATCTGGCTAGTTTCATCTGGATGTGACGTGGTTTATCAGGGATGGCAAATGCAAGTATGAACTTTAAAGCCAGAAGTGCATGCTGAAAAGAAAACGCACATGCCGATGTGATACATTAGACCGTGTGTACAAGGAAACAAACTGGTATCTAAGCAATCTGAGATCCTTTTCATTAATCTTGGGCAATTTCTAATAACTGGCCTGTGAAGTATCAAAGACCAACCAGGCCCATGAGTTATATTTAGTTCATCCTGCTGTTGGCCATTCAATAATTACTGACTACTTTGCTTTATTCTTTTAAAATTAGTTACTCCCATAAATTGATTCTATATGCTACTTTGAATGTTTTATAGAAAAATGAAGTTTATTCTGAAGTCTTCTATGAAATTTTTTTTCTACCTGTGCCTTAATTAACAATTTACCTTAGTGTACAGTATTTGTAGAGCCACCCCATTCTCTGCACAACAGCATCCCTCTGTGTTATGCCTCAGGTTGAGTTACATGAAAAATGTACGTGTGTTTTGTACATGTGTCTTAAACATAAAGTGCCTTTAATCCTCTACATCCCCAATAGTGTTTGGTGCAGTTTCTTTCATGACATGATAATCATTAAATATTGGTTAAATGATTGATGGTAACTGACTGTAACCTTACGCTGCTGATTCCATATACAGTAGGGCAGGTACACAGAAATGTATAGTGTATCCACTATAATATGGAAAACTTAAAACCTGGCTATTATATTTTCCTTCTTCACCAGCATCACAAAGAGGTTCTCTACAATATAATAATATGCAACTTATACTTCAGCCCACTACATTGCTTCCACTGGCAATCCTGCTCTTCAGATGTACAGCCTCAACCTATTAATGCTTCTCCAAATAAAGTGTCATCTTGTGGTCCAGGATCAACACCCACAGAAATCTGAATGATCAAAAGAATTAAAGTTGCCTCTGTGATGACAGCACAAATTACTAAATACTAAAAGCTACAAAATTTTAAAGGTAAGAAATAATTAAAGGGCATTAAGAAAATCAATGCAAAAGATAGAACGGCATTTAAGAAATACTGTGCTGAAATATTGACAGAAAAAGAAGACAGCTGAAAAAAATTAAATGAATTCTTTACTGTGCTATTTTCAAAAGGAGTATGAGGGATAAATAACAAGTGGATATTTCCACTTGAAGCATGAAATAGTGAAGGAAATCAGTGTCATGGCAGAACAAGCAATAATTCAATCAGAAGACTTGAAAATCAGCAGAACCCCAGGACCAGCCAGGCAGTGCCTGGTATTAACAAGAGATCTGAGTAGACCAGAATAGGCAGCCTTCACTGAAATGTGACTGCCATGACCAAAGATGACACTGGAAGATATTGATTAGGGATCCAGAGTAGGAAAACAAGTAGATAATATGGCAGGGATCAGATGATATCATATGTTGTAATTCTGAACTAACTGAATTGAATTAACAGGAACCTGGTTATAATCTACAAAGAATAAATGAATAATTCAGAAAAGGCATATATTGTTTCAGCATTTCATTCCATTAGAGTACTGAGATATAATTTTATATAAGACATTCAGTGGAGATATAGGACAAGAAATAAATTAGTGGATGCAATCTTCCATATTTTTTCAGAAACTGTGTGGCCTTAAGTTGCTGGATCCCTATACCATAACCAAGTCACTGGCCCGTTTCCATCTCTTCTAACAAATCTGTACCCATTTCCTCTTCCTCAGAGTCTTGGTCGGAATTAACGAAGGAAAAAAAAAAAAACCTCTACTGAGGAAGAACATGCTTCCCCTGTTGTAAGGTAGATGAACAACATCTGGAAGGTGTGTTAACTCTTCTTTGGGAAACAGGACCAGCTATCAGGTGACTGACAAGGCTGCCACAGACATTAATGCTGTGGTTTCATGTGAAATATTCATAAAACTCTTATAAACTGAAAAAAGTTGGTACTGATTAGACAGTATTAATCAAAACAAGAGGCCATTTTAACTAGCTTAAACACATACAGAAACATGCTTTTATTACTAATTCCCTACAGTTTATTTTCCTAAAAATATAACATCTTTACAATCGTTTTCTTTGGATGGTGGGTCTGTGGGAGATCTCTTTATCTTTAGTCTTTAATGAACATGCATTACTTTTACATGGGGCAGGGAACTTACATATAAAAAAGAACACAGGGATTCCTCATTTAACAATCAATCTACATATACCCTGCCAGGCTCCTAACCCCACCTGGTCACGACTATCCATTTGCACAGTAAACAAATCAAAACCAGAATATTTGGAGCTCAGAGAATTTGGCTTTTTATTTATTTATTTTTCTTAATCTGGAGTCTGAGAATAAAAGAAGCTGGGGAAAGTGACCATTTTGTATTCATTCATTCCACCAATATGTAGACAGCACTTAGGCAGGGCCAACTGGTTAGAGGGTAGCCTTTGTCTACCACTTCTTCACCTCCCTGATCTATCATACTGATTCCCTCCTCACCCTTTGCTACAGTCCCAGAAGTTCCACCAATTACAGGTTTATTTGTTTTAACATGCCTGGGAAGGTTAAGGAACATCAACCATTCACAGATATTGGTTAATTAATTTAGCAGGTGTTAGCAAATTCTTTCTCTCTGTCCTCCACCCCCCAGCCCCCAATCCCTTAGCAAATAAAATTGAATATGGGGGGGTGGGAAGACACCACAGCAGAGATACAAGCAGTTTCAGCAACAGGGGACCAGCTTTAAGGAAGAGGGGTAAAGAGAAGCAGAAAGGAACCAATGTTGTCTCCATGGTCAGAAAAGGATAAATGAGAACTTCCCCACCCCACCCCCTTTTTCTTACTGGTTTCTTTTAACCATGATCCAGAATTCAAGTTGTGGTCTAGCCTGGAAACCTAAATAGCATTTATAGCACTGTGTTTCAAAAGATCAATTTTTTGAATTGGCCACACTGTTTTAAGGCTGAGAAGTGCTTTATGCTAACTGACCTGAGGGGGGAAAAATTCTAAAAAGCATTTTAACTATTTAGACTTGTTTACTTAAAAAAAAAAAAAACGAAAACAAAACTAAAGATGAAATAGGAATATATTCCTATTCGGAAAAAAACTCAAAATGAATAGTTAGGTAGAAGGAGCCTGTCTATGAAAAGAGAAGACATTTTATGGCCATGATTGTAATTCTTTACCAACAATCTTCTTTTAAAGTAAAACTCACAAAATTATATCCTAAACAAAGTAAGAAAAGAAACAGTGGGAGGTAGGGTGGAGAGATGGGCAGAATTTTAAAACTAATAAATACAAAGAAGTTAGCTCCCCACAACAATATGCTTTTTTGTGACCGGTAAAGGGATCGCAACCCTTGGCTTGGTGTCGTCTGCACCACGCTCAGCCAGTGAGTGCACTGGACATCCCTATATAGGATCCGAACCCGTGGCCTCGGTGCTTCCAGCACCGCTGCGCTCCCAGTGCCGCACTCTCCCAAGTGAGCCACGGGGCCGGCCCACACAACAATATGCTTTAAGCAATGATTACAGGGTGTCTTAGCTGGGAAAAGAGAAAAAGAACATG
The DNA here is from genome assembly GCF_027409185.1 of Cynocephalus volans. NCBI lineage: Eukaryota > Metazoa > Chordata > Mammalia > Dermoptera > Cynocephalidae > Cynocephalus > Cynocephalus volans. The sequence continues at coordinate 54,372,600 of NC_084470.1, forward strand.
ACCAGAGAAAATTAGCACTGAGATGCTAAATGTTTTCCAGTGCCAGCAGAAAGTACTACCTGCTCTGCCATCAGCACATCGCTCACCTTTGGTCACTGCAGGGCTGTCAAACCCTGGGAGTCTCGTGCCAGGTGCACAGAGAGTGGAACCACCTTATTTGCAAAAATTAGAAAACTCATCATATGATCAACAGTAGCAGCTGTGCTTTGTAGCAGTGTGTCCCCAACCCTGTCTCTTCTGAAACAGAAAATGCAAATTAGAGTTGAATTCTCAGAATTCTGAAAAGCTGATTTGATTCCTACAGTGGTGTGTCTGCAGCATTACCTCTTTCCATTCAGAGCCTAGCCACAACTGAACAAAGGAAACTCTTTCAAAAAAGTATTCTCTGCTGATGACCAGACAAATTAAATGCTAAATGCCAATTAATAAAAATGATTAATGGAGCAGAGATTGAAAAAATATTATGGAATTAGGTTCTTAAGAAAACCCCAGGGATTTTCATTTTAAGATGGTAGACCAAGCATGTACATCTATTTCTTCCACCTCCCAAGTGTCTCCTGAAATGACAGAAATATATATAGTCAAATGAACAAGAATGGAAAACAAGAGAAGTTGACAGAACTTCTGAGGATAGAACTGATGAAGTGGAAAGTACAGCTCAAGTCCCCTGAGATGAAGTCTCCTCCCAAAGGAGCCTAGAGGGGAGCCAGTGTCAGATTTGATCTCACAAAAGGAAAGGATTGTGCCAGCAAGTCAGTACCAAAGCAAATGCCTTAAAGAGTTGCCTTCAGAAAAGTTGGGGCCAGGAGGAGCCTTTTCTCATGCCACCTTGCAACAGAGTGGCTGCAGGGTCTACTCTTGCACTAAAGCCAGAGACATGCCCTTAAAGAAAGCAAGGGATCTGCTGGGAGAGTTCCTTATGTGGGGCTGCTAGGCTCAACAGAGAAACCAAGCAGAGCCAAGGTCATGCCAGATTCCCACTAAAGACTCGAAGGCCAGAGTGACATAAGCTACGTGGCAGAAAAGGATGCCCCTGATCTTGTTCCCCCACAGAGATACTGACTTAACAACAATATACAGTTCAAAAAGCATTTATGGGAACTTCAGCAACCAGTTAAGAAGTTGCAGTACCCCAGGCAAGCTCAAAGCACAGTACAACTTCATTGAAATGAGTAAGAAAAGCCATTTCATTTCACCTGTGACTGCCCTTCCCCCAAGCCAGCACAACTTGGCACAACTGAGAGGAGCACCCAACTCGCAGCTTCTCCCATGGGAAGGAAAGAGAAAGTAGAACGCATGTCCAATGTTCTACATTTTTAGGTGGCTGTCTGAGGGTACTAGTTTCTCTCTTGCCTGACTTAGAGGGCATGGGGAACTGGCATACTTTGGATGCTTGGGGGTTGTTCAGAACAAAGTAGAGCTCTGCAGCTTGTTATAGCATCTGCAGTACTGTAAACAGACACCATAGGCAGCAAGAGATTATGAACTCCTGGAAAAGAAACCGGCAAACCTTTCTAACTGGGAAATTACCTACATAAGCCCAGAGAAGACACATTCCCAGAAAAGACTTGAGAGGCCTCCAATTCTCTAGCTAGGTTTATTGGTGATGGTCTTCCTTGCACAAATCCAGTGATTAATGACTGGAAGAGGTGGCTATTTTAAAATTCCCAAATCTCAGCAAAAAAATAAGAAGGCCCATAAAGAAAGGAGGAAACATGGCCCAATCACATGAACACAATAAATCTACAGAAACCAACCCTAAATAAATATCTATAATTTACCTGATAAATAATTCAAAATAATTGTCTAAAGCAGTTCAGTGAGCTTCAAGAGAACACAGACAACTGAATAAAATCAAGAAAATGATGCATGAACAAAAAGAGAATATATCAACAAGATAGAAACTCTAAAATAGAACCAAACAGAAATACCAGCGCTAAAGAATATAATAACTGAAATGAAAAATTCACTACAGGGGTTCAACAGCAGACTTCATCAAGCAGAAGAAAGAATCAGCAAACTTGAAAAAGACTCGCAGAAAAAATAACAACAAAAAGAATGAAGAAAAGTAAAGAAAGCTTGATGGGATGCCATCAACTAGACCAATATATGTATTATGTGAGTTACAGAAGGAGAAGAGAAAGAGAGAAAGGGGAACAGAGCTTATTTGAAGAAATAATGACTGAAAATTTCCCAACTCTGAGGAAGGAAATGGACATCCAAATTCAAGAAGCTAAAAAAGCTCCAACTTGAATGAACCCAAAGAAGCCCACACCAAAAAGACATTACAATCAAACTGTCAAAAGTCAAAGAAACGGAGAATCTTGAAAGCAGCAAGAAAAAAAGTGACTTGTCATGTGCAAAGGAACTTCCAGAGATTATCAGCAGGTTTCTCAGCAGAAACATTATAGGTCAAGAGGAAATGGGACAAAATATTCAAAGCGTGGAAAGAAAAACTGCCAACCAAGAGTACTGTATTTGAAAAAAATTGTCCTTCATAAATGTGGGAGAAATAAAGATCTTCCCAGACAAACAAAAGCTGATGGTGTTCATCACCACTACACAGGCCTTACAAGGAATGCTAAAGGCAGTCCTTTGAGTTGAAATTCAAGAACATTAGAGAGCAAAACAAAAGTATACAAAGACATAAAGCTCTCTGGTAAAGGAAAATATGTAGACAAATACAAAATCCTATAATAATATAATGGTGGTGTGTAAACAACTTTTACTTCTAGAACAGAATTTAAAAGATAAAAGCATAGAAATAACTATAAAACAATATTAATGGATACAAAAATATAATGTGTGACATTAACAATATAAAGTGACAGGGGGAAATGCAAGGAGTATAGTTTTTGTATGCTAATGAAATTAGGATGTCATCAGTTTAAAATTTATTGTTATAGTTATAAGATGTTTTATATAATCCCATGGTAACAACAAAGAAAATACCTACAGAATATACAAAAAAGAAAATGAGAGAGGAATCAAAGCCAAGTCACTACAAAAAACAAAAAACAATAAAACACAAAGGAAGGCAATAAGAGAGGAAAAGAAGGACAAAATAACATAAGACATACAGAAAACAATTAACAAAATGACAATGATTAAGTTTACCTTCTTGGTAATTAATTTAAATACATTAAACTCTCCAATCAAAAAACATGGAGTGGCTGAATGAGGAAAACAAGATCCAACTATGTTATAAGAGACTCACTTGAGATGTAAGGACACACAAAGGATGAAAGTGAAAGGATGAGAAAAGATGCTTTATGCAAATGGTAACAAAAGAGAGCAGGGTGGTCATACTTATATCAGACAAAATAGACTTTAAGTCAAAAACTGTCACAAGAGACAAAGAGGATATTATGTAAAGATAAAAGAGTCAACTCACCAGGAAGATATAATAATCACAAATATACATGTACCTAACATCAAAGTACTCAAATATATAAAGCAAACACTGACAGAATTGAAGGGAGAAATAGTAAGACAAGAATAGTGAGAGATTTCAAAATGCCACTTTCAATAATGTATACAGCAACCACATAGATGATCAATAAGAAAACAGAGGACTTAAATAACAATATAGGCCAATGTGACCTAATAGACATATACAGAACACTCCACCCAATAATAGTAAAATAAACATTCTTCTCAAGCACATATTTAACATTCTCCAGGACAGATCACATGCTAGGCCACAAAACAAGTCTAAACAAATTTAAGAAGACTGAAACTATACCAAGTATCTTTTCTGACTACAATGGAATGAAACTCGAAATCAAAAATAAAAGGAAAACTGGAAAATTCATGAATTGTGAAAATTAAACAACACACTCTTGAACAACAAGTGGGTCAAAGAAGAAATCACAAGGGATATTAGAACTATCTTGAAGCAAATAAAAACAAAAATACAACTTACCAAAACTTATGGGATGCAGCAAAAGCAGTGCTAAGAGTGAAGTTTATAGTGGTAAATGCCTATATTATAAAAGAAAAAAGATCTCAAATTAATAGCCTAATTTTATTCCTCAAGGAAATATAAAAAGAACAAACTAAACCCAAAGTTAGTACAAAAAAGGAAATAATAAAGATTCAAGCAGAAATAAACAAAATAGAGAATAGAAAAACAACAGAACAAATCAACAAGATTAAAGTTGGTTTTTTGAAAGATAAACAAAATTGACAAATGCTTAGCTAGACTAATAAAAAAATAAGCAACTCATATATCAAAATATCAGAAACATCTCATGCCAATAAAAAAGATTACATAATGAATGATAAAATAAAAACGATTATAGGAGATTACTGTATGAACAATTACATACCAACAAACAGGATAACCTAGAAGAAATGGATAAATTCCTAGAAACATACAACCTACCAAGACAGAATCATGAAGAAAAAAATATGTACACAACTGTACTAGTAATAAGATTGAATCAGTGATCAAAAACCTCCCAGCAAAGAAAAGCCCAGGACCAAACGGCTTCATGGGTGAATTCTGTCAAACATTTGAAGAAGAATTGTCACCAATACTTTTCAAACTTTTCCAAAAAACTAAGGAGGGAACACTTCCAAAGTCATTTTATGAAGCCAACATTACTGTGATATTCAAACCAGAGAATGATTCAAGAAAACTACAGACTAATATCCCTGATCAACACTGACATACAATCCTCAGCAAGACACTAGCAGACCAGATTCAATGGCACATTAAAAGGATTTTGCATCATGACCAAGTGGGCTTTATTCCTGGAATACAAGAACGGAATGATGTATGAAAACCAATCAATGTAATACACCACACTAACAGAATGAAGGACAAAAACCACATAATCATTTCTATCAATACAAACTGGGCCTCTGGGCTATCTGAAGGGCTGTTCCCAAGATCAGTCAGGTGAACAAGTAGCTGGGCTTAAAAGATTAATGCAAAGCTGAAATCTAAAAAGAAGTGTACAGGGGAAAAAAGCATTGGAAAAATGTTAGAAGAGTCAAAACAATGAAAGAGATAAGAGTAACTATAAAAGCATGAAAGGTTTTCTGCCTCCTCCTCTATCCTACCACTTAGTAGAGCAGTGGTGCGGGAGAAAAGGCCAATTAGACCAAATGAATGGAAGTGAACAATTTAAAGGCTTACTGCATGCCTCATCAGCTCTTCTCTTTTCAAATATAATCTCCATTGCAGGGACCCGCTAACAAAGAGGCTCGAAATAGGTGGATACTGAATGATGGGGGTGTCATTTGTCACTGGGGTGAGAAAGCTGACTTTCAAGGTTTTGGCAATCCCTGTGTCACCAAAGAACACATCTTACACAGCCTTAAAGCAATTTACACGTGTGAAGCTTATTTTCCTCCCATTCAGAGCCACATTTCATGCACAAAGCAGTTTCTGGGACAGATTTGATGATGGTGAAAGGAAGTAAAATCTGTAGGAGGGTTATGTATTATTTGGAGCTTGCTTTGTTTTTCAACAATTATTTTGATTATTTGACAAATAAAAAAAACAAACAAATGTTAATAACTGTGTGTCCAGAAATGCCCTCTAAGGCCTAGAAGCAAAGTGATAACTCTAAGATTGTAGTTCCACTTAACTATATACTTACTTCATTTACTTTAATTGTACCATCAAGTTAGAATTTAAGTCATACTGGAGAAACACACATTTGTAATCCCTAAACCATTAGCCACAAGGCCCAATATGGTGCTCCAGGGGCCATATGAGAGTGGTGGCTATACAACAGTGCAAGGAGGACGCACACTCTACCTCCTGAAGTCACCGGCTTAATGCTTGGCTCTTTTGTAACTGACTCTTCACCTGACATGACCATGGCGAGGAGGTCAGGTTCAGGAGACTCTAGGTAGTAGAGTCTCATAGGAAATAGAGTTGCTGCTGCTTTTGAGGTACAGTCCAGGGCAAACTGTATGTCCCTTACCTCTTGGCCTCCCAAAACACTGCTTGTATTCAGATACACAGACATAGTGAACACTGGAGGAATCTCTGAAGTCGAAGAAGTTTCAAAGGTACAATGGCAGTGGGGATCCAAGCTGCAGGTACAGGAGAGGAGGAGAGTTCTTCCCCCTTCACTGTGTTGATGGCAGGATTTGTTCATGGGCTTATGGCACTTATGTGACATGAGGCTGTAACCTCAGGATGGCTCTATGTTCACTGACTTTGTCTCCTTCCCTCTAAGATTTTTGGGTTTTGTTTGCTTTTTTTTTTTTTTTTTTTTTTAACTTGTTTTCCTTGTCATTTAGATGCTACGGCCATGAGAACAATTTGTTCAGTACAGAACTAAATGAGTTGATAACTAGTCATATTTAGTAACACTGAGTCCCATCTGTGAAGAAAAGACTCCTGGCGTTTCTTTGACACTACTGGGCAAATAGTCTATCTAACTTGTCTCCTTGGTTCTATTTGCCTACTTTGGACCAGACTGAGTTTTCCAAGGCCCTCTCTGGACTTGTCCTCTGAAGTGTGCCTGCTTTGGGGCACATCCAGCTACTGCCAGGGTTCCTGCCAGGTTCGTGCTTCTTTCTCCTCCCCAGGGTATCACCTTTCCTGACTCCTAACACACTACACAGTAATTATGAAGCTCAATTGAGTATATAGAGAAAGAAATAGAGGCTAAGGCCTTTGGGCGACCTGCTGGATAGTGATGTCTAATGCCATGTCAGAAATGAAGAGATTTTTGGAGCTGAAAAATTCTTGGACGGCAAATTGAAGCTAATCACTTCAAGACTGAAGAAATAGCAACCTTCAGGGATTACATGGCAGGGCTAGGAGCAAAGCCCTAGGTTCTTCATTCTGCACAACGCTGTTTCTATCTGCAATACCCTCCCTGGTGACACTGAGTGAATGGAGAGCACAAGCTTGGGAGGCAGGTAGACCTATGTTCAGATACTTCCTGCAGCACACTGTGCAGGTTGGTGGGCCCTCTGGGTCTCGCTTTACTCAGGGTGAGTGTAGCATGCCCATTGTAATGCCTGATACACAGTGAGTGGTCAAGACATAAAAATGCTAATCTCTAAAATTACTGTTATTATTTTGTCAAATTGGTCTCTATCTTCAACTCAGTTTGGGCTTCTAAACCTTAGTGACAGCAATTTAACTCAGTTGTTCCTTTGAAGAAATAAATTACTGCAAGAATGTTCATGTCCTTCAATGGAGCCTCCTAAAAATCAGATAGTATATGCTTATAAATGAAGAAAAGAGAAAGCATCTCCTCTTACTTTTTGTAAGTCTTCATTCTAATCCAACTAACACCAGTCATCTGCATATGTAGATGTTCTGACAAACGCTACAATGTCACTGTCTGTAGTCTTAGGAGAAGTGTCTCTGAACAAATGTTTCTAATCAAAATATGTTTCTAAGTTGAGAACTCCTGCCAAAGAATCACAGGCTTTATATATCAGGCATCAAACCACACAAGCTGGGTGATGGATGACAGAAAGGCCCTAAACCAAACCTCAGATTCATTATTATGGGAAGATCTAATCTGCAGAGAAGAACCTAACAGACTGGAGGTGGGGGGAATGTGCTAGACTTGTACCTTTCCCCCTGTGGACCTTTCACTGCTGCTGTCATTGACCAAGTAATTAGTTTGCTCAGCTATTGAAACATTCTGCTTAATGTTTCCCCAAAGCAAGATTTAGCATATTTACTACTGAACATATGCTTCAATTTACTATTTCTGTAACTGACAAATTATACAAAACCAAATAAAATCTCCTCAAAAAAGACTTACAAGTACTTCCAGTTTCACATCCAACATGTAAAGAGTTGTTGCTCCTGTCGATACAACAAGAAAACACTGGACAAACTGAAAATCAACTACTTTTCTTGAACCTGTCTCTGAGCTGAGGGCAAACCACTGCCCCAACATCTGGAGAGACAGGTGTATCCAGGGAGATATAGCAACCAAAATCTGCTTAGCTAGAACAGAGGCTGCTGGAGCCAAACACTCACAGGAACTCTTATTTAGTCATTTGGATGAATTGCTCCTGCTAAGTGTGAAGTAGCATTAGTGAGAAACTTCTAAAGGTGGCAGTCTTAAGGGGGCTCCCACACTTTCACAGGCTTTCCCTCCAGGAACCTCAAAGGTTCTCATGGTAAAGATACAGGGATCCTCACATGGGTCTTGAAGGGGGAGGGGAAAGGACTTTGCCGGGGTACAATTCTGAAACTTAATTCTAGCTGGAGGAAGGAAATCTGACCCCACTTCAGCCCCTCCAGGCTTCCTGTTTTTACCTAAGGGGAAAAAATGAAACTAACTGAAATGGAGTCAACGGGTCAGGGCGTCAAAGAAACAGATTGGGAACACTGCAGCCAGGAAAGGGAGTAGAGGACAGGAGGAAAAAGCTAACCACTGGAGCAACAGTTATGGAAGTCAAAGTCCTGAAACAGAGCCCTACTAAAATACTGATTTAATCAGAAGATTACAGAACGCATCCCCTCCGCAGCACCTTGACTCCACACCAACAGGGCTCCGCACTGGTAACAGTGATTACAGACACAGACTGTCTCTGGGGAGGAGAACAAAGGGAAGCCCACGGCGGAGAGCGGAGACAAAAACAGCACTGGAGGGACTTCAAGCCTCTGGTATCTACAGCTACAACAAACATTAAATGCAGCCCTGCTCCTAGCCAGATTAACATAGATGTTCACACTAAATGCCCATTTACCTCAGCTGTTAACTGACCCAGCATGTCTGTCTTTTGACAACAAATTACAAGACCAAAAGGCAAGAAAAACATACTCTGAAGAGATGAAGAAACCACCAGAACCAGACTCAGCAACATACAGATGTTAGAATTATCAGACAGGGAATTTAAAATAACTACCATTAATATGTTAAGGGCTCTAATGGTAAAAATAGACAAAATTTAAGAGCAGGTGAATAATACAAGCAAAGAAATAAACAGTCTTAAGAAACAAAAGGAAATTCTATAAATCAAAAAATACTGTAAAAGAAATGAGGAATTCTTTTGATGGGCTCATCAGTAGACTGGACGCAGCCAAGGAAAAACCAATGACGTGGATGACAGGTCAAAAGAAATGTCCAAACTGAAATGCACAGAGAAAAAGACTGAAAACAAACAGGCAAACAAAACCAAACAAAAAGAAGAAAATATCCAACAGCTGTGAGACTATGTCAAAAGATCTAATATATCCATAATTTTAATTCCAGAAGAACAGTGAAGCAGAAGAAATATTTTAAGTAATACTGGCCAAGAACTTCCCAAAATTAATAACAGACACAAAAATCACAGATCTAGGAGGCTGGGCAAATACCAAAAAACGTACACCTAGGCATGTCATATTCAAACTGCAGAAAACCAAAGACAGAAAATCTTAAGACAAGCTAGAGGTGGGAAAAACATCTACCTATAGACGAGGAAGGATAAGAATTACAGCAAACTTCTTGTCAAAAACCAAGGAGACAATGAAGTGAAATATTTAAAGTGTTGACAGAAAACCCCAAGAAACTAGAATTTATATTCAGTGAAATTATCCTTTGAAAGTGAAGGAGAAATAAAGAGTTTCTAGATGAAACAGAGAGAGAGAGAGAGAGAGAATATGAATGGATATGCACTGCTACCAGACCTTTCCTGCAAGAAATTTAAAAAGAAGTTCTTCAGGCAGAAGGAGAATGATGAAGGTCAGAAACTTGGATCTACAGAAAGAAAGAGTGTCAGAGAAGGAATAAGTGAAGGTAAAATAAAATTGTATTTTTTGTATTCTTAATTGATCTAAAAGACAAATTTGTTAAAAGCAATAATAGTAAAAATGTATTGGGTGATTATAGTACATGGATAACTGACATGAACGACAGCAATGTCATAAGGAACAAGAAGGAGGAACTGGGAATACTTTTACAAGGTACCTGCCCTACATGTGAAGCGGTACTGTGGTGTTATTTGAAGGTGACTCAGATTAGTTAAAAATGTATATTTTAAACTCCATGGCACCCACTAAAATTTTTTTTTTTAAAGTAGTACACTTGATAGGCTAAGAGAAGAGATAAAACAGAATCACATAAAATGCTTACGAAAAACCAAAGAAGGCAGAAAAAAGGGGAAAAAAGAAAGAACAAATGTAACAAATAGAAAACAGTTAAAAACATGGTAGATATTAATCCAACCATATTAATAATCATTTTAAAAATGGTCTAAATATACAATTAAAGAGAATGTCAGGGAAGGTAAAAAGCAAGGCTCAATTATATACCCTCTGCAAGAAACCCACCTACATACAAGTACTCAAATAGGTTAAAAGTTAAGGGATACACACAGATCTTGTTTTCTAAAAATTCTCCAAAAACACAAACCAGAGCTCCTTCAAGAAACGGCTGAGTCTAGGACTGGGGCAGGAAATATATATGACGACCCATATTAAGTAAAAACTAAGCAACTCTAAATAAGGTGTGAACTTTAGTTACCTATAATGTATCGACGTGGTTCACTGGCAGTTCCCTGGTTAGCTCAGTCAGTTGGAAGGGTTGGGATCCCCTGAATGGTCAGCTGCCCCCCCCCACAAAAATAGTGGTTCACTTATTGTAACAAATATACTATACTTGTTAGTATGTTAGATGTTAAAAATAGAGGAAGCTAGCTATGGGGTAAGTGGGAACTATCTGCACTACCCTGTCAACTTTTCTGTAAATCTAAAACTATTCTAAAATAGAAAGTTTATTTTAAAAGTTTGTGTAAAAATTTAAAATTTTATTTTACTTTATCATATATATTTCTTGAAATATTTCAGGTAAAACAATGAAGAATTAAACTAGGGTTTCAAAGAAATTATCTAAAAACAACTCAGGAAAATCTTCTAATCCAGTTCTCAGGTAACAATAAAAATCCTGAAAATGACCTACATCTTCCAAACCCACGGCTATGTTTCTTTATATCGGAAATACAACAGCCTACGACACAGGAAATGTGTTATTTCTGTGTTCCATCAGGAGCTCTCCAAACACTGATGAGAGTAAAGACAAGAAGCCTCACTGAGGGACAAACCTGTAGCTAACAGTGGTGTGTAGAAGAGTTCTCCAAAAGAATGGGTGATCACTTCACAGCCGGCACTGCCACCTGCTTCTGGGGCCCAGGCTTCACATCCTACATCTCATCATGCCTTAGGACTTAACGGTGTGTGTCACTTCAGCAAGGAATGAATGTTTCCTTCCCTCCCCTTCCCAGTCACCTTAGGATACAACATTCATATCTATTCCTTGGAAAACTAATCAGCAATATCCTGTGTTTCTCAAGTTTTGCCTTAATGTAACATTTTACATCTTTGCAAGAGCAAGAGAGGTGGGAAAAATAGTTGTATAGAGGCAGTGGATGTAGGAGAAAGGGGAGATAAAAAGTAAAGCCAACCTGCAAGTCTTTGCTCTAGAAGAGAGTAACTTCAAACAGTTGACTAGAGAGTTGATAATCAAAGAAGAAAAGGGCTAAAAGTTTTTATAACTACACATTTTTTAAAAAAAGATCAAATATAAAATTTTCTGTTCTCCACTGGTATATTTTCTTTAAAAAATACCAGTTTATGGTTTATTGCTTTTACTCTTCTTAAATCAAAATATGCTTAATGCACATATTGTCAGAAAAGAGAATCTGAACTGTTTTCACTAGGGACATTAAATGATTCTCACAGTTACAAAATAACAATAACAATCAATTTTAATAACTCAGAACTCACCATACTGGAAACACTTCAGGGAAGGGAGCTATTCTTTTATTATTAAAAACTATATATACTTACACCTTTCTTTTTTAAATACAGTATATGTTTGAAAGTAACAGAGTCACATGGTTAGGGAAAAAAAGGTGTTTAATAAGAAAATCTCCCTCCTGCTGCTGCCTCCCTTCTGCCCAATTCCTTGCTGTGCCTCCTACCCACATATACAATAGTTATATACTAATATTTTCTCCATCTGTACATGAAAGGAGCATACAGCCATACTGTTCTGCTCTTTGCTTTTTTGTACTTACTAATATTAGAGCTCTTTCCACATTGATATAGTGAAAGTATCCATAACTTATTAAACAGTTATAGACATTTACAGTATTTTCAAAATTTTATTATTAGGGATGCTGCAATAAATCTCCTCAAACATTTGTCATTTTGTGTACATGCAAGTACAAATGTGGAATAAATTCCCAAAGGTAGAATTGCTGGGTCAAAGAACACATGTGGTTGTAATTTAAGAGGATTTTTCCAAATTGCTCCGTACCTGGTGTTGAGCTAACAAGCACCCCTAGTAGTGAGTATGAGGGTAGCTGCTCCTCTGAAGGCTTGGTGACCCAAGGCAATATCCCTCGTATGGATTTCTGCCAATCTGATAGGTGATAATTGGTGTTTCAGTTCAGTTTCAATTTATATTTCTTTTTTTAACTGCCCCAACTTTTTATTGAATTCAGATTCAGGGTTTTTGTTATTGTGTCTATACAAATATTATTCACTGTGGAACCATCAATTTGCATTCTTGCCCTGAGTGGTGTAGAGCATCTATTTACATGCTTAACAGCATTTTGGTTTTCTTTAGTGAACTTTCTGTTCATAACGAAAAGTTTCTGGGAAGATTGAGGGATTAGAGGAAGGAAAAAAAGGAACAAGAGGAAGTGAAAGTACAGAGAACTAATTTTTTGGCAAAAAACTAATTTACACTAGAATATGTTAACAAAAAAATAGTAGAACATTAAAATTTAAGAAATTTTATCTTTTAGAACAGTTTTAGTTTTGCAGAAAAACTGCACAGAAAGTACAGAGTTCCTGTATACCTTCCATACCCCCCAGTTTCCCCTATTATTAACATCTTGCATTAGTGTTGTCCATTTATTACAATTAATGAACCAATATTGATACATAATTATTAACTAAAGTCCATAGTTTACATTAGGATTCATTCTACCAGTTTTGACAAATGCGCTGTTATGAACTGAATGTTTATGTCCCCCCAAAAGTCATATGCTATAGCCCAAAGCCCCAATGTGGGTTTAGGAGGTGGGGCACTTGGAAGATAATTTGATTTAGATGAGATTGTAAGGGTGGAGCACCAATGATGGGATTAGTGCCCTTATATGAAGAGAAAGAGACAACAGAACTTGCCTCTCTAAATTTACCACATGAAGATACAGCAAAAAGGTGGCTTCTGTAAGCCAGGATGAGGGCCCTCCCCCAAAACCAAATGTGCCAACATTTTGACCTCGGACAGACAGTCCAACCTTCAAAACTGTGAGAAATAAATATCTGTAGTTTAAGCCATGTGGTCTGCGATATTTGTTATAGCAGCCCAAGATGAATATGACATGCATAATGTCATGTGTCCACCATTCCAGTATCATACAGAATTGTTTTACTGTCCTTAAAATCCCCTGTGGTTCACCTATTCATCCCACTTTCCTCTTTTACACACTCCCCCACCCCGCTCCTGGCTGCTACTGATTTTTTTACTGTCTATAGTTTTGCCTTTTTCACAATGTTATATAGTTGGAATCATACAGTATGTAGCCTTTTAAGACTGGCTTCTTTCACTTAGTAATATGCATTTAAGATTCCTCCATATCTTTTCATGGCTGAATACTGAATAATATTCCATTGTTTAGGTGCACCACAGAATTTTATCTAATCATCTACTAAAGGACATCTTGGTTGCTCCCAATTTGGGGGATAATTATGAATAAAGCTGCTATAAACATTGTGTGCAGGTTTTGTAAGCTTTCAACTCATTTGGGTAAATATCAAGGAGCATGATTGCTAGACGATATGGCAAGAGTATGCTTAGCTTTCTAAGAAACTGCCAAACTGTCAACCAAAGAAGCTGTACCATTTTGCAATCCCACCAGCAATAAAAGACTGTTAGATTATTTGTTTATGGATTGTTTATTTTCTTATTATTGAGTTTAAGACCTTTACCAGATATGTTTTGCAAATATTTTCTCCCAGTCTGTGGCTTGTCCTTTCATTCTCTCAACAGTATCTTTCACACAGCAAAAGTTTTTAATTTTAAAGAAGTCCAATTTGTCAATTATTCCTTTCATAGTTTTTGAACTGTATCTAAATGGTAATTGCCAAACTCTAGGTCACCTAGATTTTCTCCTAAGTTATCTTCTAGAAGTTTTATAGTTTTGTGTCTTAGATTTAGGTCTCTGATCCATTTTGGGTTAATTTTCATGAAAAGTATAAGGTATAAGAACTGACATCTTAACAAGTCTTACCATCCATGAACATGAAATATCTTTCCATTTATTGAGATTTTCTTTGATTTTTTTCAGTAGAGTTTTATCATTTTCCTCATCTAGATCTTGTACATATATTTTTAGATTTATACCTAAGTATTTCAAAAAATTTTTGGTACTAATGTAAATGGTATTGTGTTTTTAATTTCAGATTCCAAATGTTCGTTGCTGGTATATGAGAAAGCAGTTGGCTTTTGTTCTACATTTTTTACCATTGTTTTTAGAATCAAGTAGAAAAATAGTTGTCTATACACCTACGAATGCAGGTTAAAGCATGTACAATCTAATCCCTGAGGGTTATGAAAAATTACATATCTGGCTTTTCACCCATGCCAGAATTGTACATCTTAGAGAATTCCCTGGTTATAATAAGGAAATCATAAAATTAATAACTTTGTCATTTGTGATTGTACTGGATAGAATTATGTCCCCCCCAAACTCACTCAAGCCTGAATTGTGTCCCCCAAGTTTTATGTATTAGAAACTTGGCCCCCATTGCGACAGTGTTAAGAGGGTAGGAAATCCATCCTATTATGGTAATTGAACAGTGGGGCCTTGAAGAGGTGATTATAGAATCATGCAGTAGTGAATGGATTAATAATGGCAGTCTGGGGGCTTTAAAAGGAGACTGAACAAGGAGGTTGCTCTCTCTGATCCACCATTTTCACAATGTGATACTCTGCTGTCACTGTTGCAACTAACAAGGACTTCACCAGATGTGTTCCCTGGACTTTGGACTTCCCAGCCTCAGAAACTACGAGCAAGAAATTTTATTTTCTTTATAAAATACCCAGTTCCATGTATTTTGTTATAAGCAACAGAAACGGACTAATACAGTGATATAGACTTAAAAGCCAAGTGATAAATGAAATAAGATTCTTGAACATAATATTCAAGCCCATGTGAACTAAAGCCATAATAAAGGCACTCTGGAAAATGTGGATGAGGACATTTATGACATCTTTTTGTGAATCAATAGAGCAGTAGGTTAAAAAGCACTTCCATCAAACTTTGGCACAGTTCTGAAAAACTGCATCTTGATCATAAATTCCTTAATCCTCTTCTAAGTTTGCCGACCCCGTGGCTCACTCGGGAGAGTGCGGCGCTGGGAGCGCAGCGGTGCTCTCGCCGTGGGTTCGGATCCTATATAGGGATGGCCGGTGCGCTCACTGGCTGAGCGCGGTGCGGACGACAACAAGCTAAGGGTTGCGATCCCCTTACCGGTCACAAAAAAAGAAACAAACAAAAAACCAAGTGGACCTTGAGAGGAACAACAATACTCCAAGTATGAGGGAATTTTAGAGAATGCTAGGAATGTGCCACCCAGGTTCAGAACTGAAGAAATTATTCCCCCAGCCACTGGGAGTGATGTTGGAAGACACACTTTTGCTGAAGAGAGCCAGCTTGACCAAGGTCACCCCTTCCTGAGGTAGCCTGCATCTAATGACTAGTCTATATGGGTGGAGAACAATAGTCGGGCCATCCCAGATTTAGAGCTCCCTGTGGAAACAGCTGAGGTCTTTGCTGAGACTGAACTATCACCCTTCTTCTCCCTCTGCTCAATCCAGCTTCCTTCCACTCCCACTTCAGGTGTTGCTTCTCAAGAGCTTTCCCTGATAATAAAAGTCCTGCACACCAGTCTCCATCTCAGAGTTGGCCTCTTGGGAAACCTGACCTTTAACAGTAATCAATTAAGTATTGAGGACATTTTTTAAAAAATTCTAATTACATCATATTTATTACAGAAATATTATGTTTAATTAAAAAATCTTCCTACAAAAAAGTTCCAGCCCCACATATGTTCACTGGTTAGCTCAATCAAAAATCTAAGAAAGAAAATTATATCAGGGAAGAGAACATACCTAGGGATACAAAGTGGAGTGGGGTAAGGGGGATGGGGTGGGAGGTCGGGGATAATTGAGTGGGGACACAGGGTATGATCACAATTTGTGGTAATGGACATGTTGCCATTATGGATCTGGCCATCAAATCTTAGGCACGAGTGGTGACAATTTGCTTTGTACCCCATGAATATTCATAACCAATAAAAACAAAACAAAACACTTAAAAAAATAAATAAAATTTTTAAAAAGTATTGAGGACTTTTAAGTACCTTTCTTATGGTCTTCTCTGGGCCTGGTAGTTAGGGATGGAGGGTGGGCTAGGGGAGGAGTGGGAGAAACTACAAAAGAAATACAAAACAAACTCTTGCAAACACAAACACCCTGCAATCTACCCAAGGAGTCCAAATATACTCAGATGAGACTATAAAGTAATGTAGACAAATTTTAAACAAACACATTCAAATAACTGTGGCTCACTTGGTTGAGTGCGGTGCTGTTAGCGCCGAGGCCTCGGATTCAGATCCTATATAGGGACGGCCGGTGCGCTCACTGGCTGAGCATGGCGCGGACCACACCGTGCCGAGGGTTGCGATACCCATACCAGTCCAAAAACAAAAAAAACAAAAAAACAAATAACTGTGCTTCATTCACTTTAGCAATGAGTCTGGGAGGCTCCATGCTTATTCTAGGGAAATGAAATTGTGAAATCACAAAAGATTTTTGGAACTCTTAAATGTATACTCAAGAGTAAATGAATGAAAATGGCTTTCTGTTGTTGGTTTTCTATTCCCAACTGTATAAAGCAGTTTGGCCACTCAATAAACTTCTAAGATTTAGTATTAAATTATTTTGGGCTAGTCTAAAAATCAAATCCACCCACAGAGGCTAAAAATTAGATATGAATAAAATAGGTTGTAGAGCAATTCTAAAAGAGGATTCCTTAACACTCTCTAGGCTTATAAATGCATCCTCCTTTTAATGGCTTTATTGAGATTTAATTCACATACCACACAATTCTCCAATTTAAAGTGTATAATTCAGTACTCTTTAGCATATTCAAGGAGCTGTGCAACCATCACTACAATCAATTTTAGAACGCTTTCCTTATACCCCCCCCAAAAAAACCCATTCCCCTTAGCAGTTATTTCCCAATAACCACATCAACCCAGCCCTAGGCAACCACTAGTCTTTCTGTATGTATAGGTTTGCCTATTCTGAATATTTCATATAAATTCAATTATGTAATATGTGGTCCTTTGTCATTGCTTTCTCTCACTTAACATAATATTTTCAAGTTTCATTCATTTTGTAGCATGCATTAGTAGTTCACTTTGTTTTACTTACTAATAATATTCCATTGTATAGATAATTTTATTTATCCTTTTGTCAGTTGATGGATATTTGAGTTGCTTCCATTTGGGGGCTATTATGCTGCTATGAACATTCATGTACAAGCTTTTATGTAGTCATATCTCTTTATTTCTCTTGGGTATATACCTATGAGTAGAACTGCTGAATCATATGGTAACTCTATGTTTCATATTTTGAGGAACTGCCAGACTGTTTTCCACAAAGACTGCACTATTTCACATTCCCACCAGCAGTGTACAGGGTTCCAAATTCTCCACATCTTCACCAACACTTCTTATTATCTGTCCTTTTGATTATAGCCAACCTGGTGAATGTGAAGAGGTATCTTAGTGTGGTTTTGATTTGTATTTTCCCAATGGCTAATGATGTGAACATCTTTCTATGTGCTTACTGGCCATTTTAAATCTTCTTTGGAAAATTGTCTATCCCGATCCTTTGCCCATTTTAAATTGAGTTATTTGTAAATTATAATAGTTCTTTATGTATTGTAGATATAAGTTCCTTATCAGATACAAGGGTACTTCAACAAGTTCATGGAAAAATAGAGTTAAAAGGTAATACAAATCTTTCTATGAATTTTTTGAAGTACCCTCATATATGATATGCAAAAATTTCCTCCCTTTCTGTGGGCTGTCTTTTCATTTTCTCAATGGTGTCTGTTGAAGCATAAAAATTTTAAATTTTGATGAAATCCAATGTATCTATTTTTTCTTTAGTTGCTTGTGCTTTTGGTGTGACATCTTAGAAACCATTGCCTAATTCAAGGTTATAAAGATTTACAGTTGTGTTTCTTCTGAAAGTTTTCTAGTCTTAATTCTTACAGTTAGGTCTTTGATCCATTTTGAGTTAATTTTTGTATATGGTGTGAGGCAGGGGTCCAATTTCATTCTTTTGCATATAGCTATCCAGTTTTCCCAGCACCATTCACTGAAAAGACTATTCTTTCCCCATTGAACTATCTTGATACCCCGGTTGAACACAATATGTCAGGGTTTATTTCTGGACTCTCAATTCTATTCCATTGGTCTATAAGTATCCTTAATCCTTATGCCAGTATTACACAGTATATACTTCTTAAGGTGACTACTTATATGCATTCATCCATCAAATGCTCACTGGGTACCTACCACATACCAGGCACCATTCTAGGTGCTGTTGAATTCGAACTGAACTGAAGCTCAGTTGCAGCTTAACTTTATAGAGGAGACAGATAACTAAACTATATATAGGTAACATATGAATATACAGAATGTCAGAGAGTGATAACTATCACTTATGAAACAAAGAAGGAGATATGAAGTATTGGAGGAAGAGCTAAAATTTAGGCAGGATAGCCAAGAGAGGCTTCACCAAGAAGCTGACTCTCAAGTAAGGACTGAGGAAGTAAGGAAGCTGGGCATGCATTATTTGGGGAAAAGAATGTTAGTTGGAGAGAAAAGAAACTGTACAAGTCCTGAGGCAGTAACCTGCTTGGCTATCCAAGAAACACAGAGGAAGGCCAGTGTGTCTGGAGTGAATTGAAAGAATGCGAGAGGATTTGAAGATAAGGGCAAAGAGATTAACAAGGCGCCAGATTCTGTATGGTTCCACAAGTCATTGTGAGGACAATGTGAGGCTTTTACTTTTAACAAGATGGGAATCTGATGGAGGAGTAACATGATCTGGTTAAGGTTACTAACAGAACTACTATGGCCAATGTGTTGAGACCAGACAACAGTGGGCAGGGGTAGAAGCAGGGAGACCATTTAGGAGCCTGTGCAACCACTGAGGTGAGAAATGGTGGTTGCCTGTGCCAAGCAGATGGCAGTCGGGGTGGTGAGAAGTGCTCTGGTTCTGAAGGTAGAGCCAAAGGGATTTGCTCTCAGACAAATGTGGGGTGTGAGAAAGAAAGGAGCTGGGGAATTTGAAGGTTTTAGGCCTAAGCCAGTAGAAGGGTGAAGTTGCCACTAAGATGGGAAAGTCTACAGAATGAGCAGGTTTGGGAACACCAAGAGCTTGTCTTTGCAAATACTAATTTTGAGACACCTAACCCTAATAGAGAAGTCAAATAGGAAGCTGTATTTACAGATCTATGAATAAAAAGTTGAGATTCAAAAGCATCTAAATGGTACATATAACTGAGATGAGAAGAGATCACCTGAGGGATGAATGCAGATCATCAATGGAGAAGGGTTCAAAGACAGAGCCCTGGGACAGTCTGGCCATCAGAGGGGAGAGTAGAACACACACCACAAAACACATGAAAAGAAAAACAAAACAAAACACACAAAAACAAGGGAGAGAGAAAGAGAAAGGTAGGGGAGAAGGAGAGATGGGAGGAGGTACGGAGAGAGAGATTCTAAAGAAAAGTGGCCAGAAAGGCAGGAGGAAAAGCAAGTGATATTGGGTCCTGAAATTCACATGAAAAAGGTGTTTCCAGGACAAGAGAGTCAAGTAAGATGAGGCCTGAGAAATGACCACAGCATTAACAACGTGTTGGTCACTGGTGACCCTGAAAAGTGCTGTTTTTGGTGGAGCAATGGTTCAAGACAAAATGAAAGAATAATTATTAAAGACAGTGAGCATGGACAACTTTTTAAAAATTTTCGTTTAAAGAAAATTAGATGGTAATTGGAGGGAAATGTGAGGTCAACACAGGAGAAATAACAGCATGCTATGTGCTGATGGGAACTGCAGGAGCATGTGCCTGAGAGACGCAAGAGCATAGGATCTAGCACATGAGTGTGGATGTGTCCTTATTGGGCACAGACATGGCTCACCACAGTGACAGGAGGAGAGTCAAATACGTGGGCACAGATGCTGGTGATGCAGTGGATGGGAGTTTTCACTGATGCATCTATTTTCTCAGTGAAAATGGATGCAAGATCATCAGCCCAGATCGAGGGATGGGTAGGAGGCACCAAAGAATGAGAGGAGAAGGCATGAAATAGTCATCTAGGAGAGCAGGAAAGATAATGGACCAAAGAAATAAGCATGAGTGCCAGGCATCACTGAGGACTATTCTGAGTCAGTGATTAGGAATTTAAACTAAGGCTAGTCACAAGGTCAAGGATATGGCTGTGGGGCAGGGGCTGAGGTCAGAATGAAGACAGATCAGTGGAGGAGAGAGGTCAAGGAAGCAGGCAGCCATGGCAGAGAAACGAGTGGAAGGGACGTGTGTAGGAGAGCAGGTCTGCAGTGATGGTAAGGGAGGCCTTTGCACCCTCAAGGATTGGGGGCGAATGACCTGGAACTCAGCTGGTCAGCAGGAGAAGAAGGCCCATCTCTCCGGGAACTTTCATCCCGCTGATCCTTGAGGGCCAGCAGTTTAAGTGATGTGACTGGCTGGTTATTTCTGTCCCCTTTTATTACTCTGAGGGCCCCTCCCACAACTGCACTGGGACTACGTGTTTGATCTTTTCCTTAGAGTCTCTGAGTAAGCTATGCTTATAAAATTTCCAAACATAATCAGTCAAACAAACATTGGTTCCAAACTGCCCGCCCTGCTTTTATTTTTTTAATTTGCATCAGATGCTGACCCTAGATTCTGGGGCACAAAGATGAAAAAGATATATAAAAAAACAAATTATACTATCCCATGGTACATGAGGTAGTATTTACTCTTTAAAGTAATGTACTCCAGGCACTGCTATTCTAGAGCAAGTTCAAAATTCAACAGTAACGAAGAGTTGAGTTAACTCTAATTTATGACTATAAAGCTAAGTGACTATGCCAGTTGTCTTGCTACAGACTACGCCAATTGTAGGGTTACAGCAATAGCTATGCTAATTGTACAGCTAGGCATTTCATAATTAAAACCAAATATTTCATTATTTTAGTTATACTAAGTTTCCATTTGTATTGTCAGGGCTAGGGCTCAGATCCTTCAAACCTATTGTACAGACTGGGTCACCAGACCCCTCACATGCCAGGCTGGGTCACAGACCCTTCACACAGAGGTCCACACTAGGTAATTGGGAAAGATCCCAGGAGCCATTGGCAGATGACACAAGCTCAGTCCTCAGCAGTAGCAGCAGAAGCAGCAGCGGCGGTGGCCTCTTAGGGCATCCCAGGGTCACTGGCAGCAACAGCCTCCAGCAGCAGTAGTGGCCTCACGGTGGCAACCCCCCCCCACCCTTATACTTAAGTCCATAACCCAGGACACCTGGGCACACATATGCAATTACATTAGGCAATAAACAAGGAACACCTGGGCACACTTGTATATTTACATCAAATGCGCGGCAAGATTCTGAACATCTGGGGGCCCTGGCCATTTTCCTTCACTTTCCCTACAAGGGCACATAGAGATGAAGAAAAGCACAGAGAATATTTCACATCTTTAAAAAACCACTTAAGATCCCGCTATATGATGAAATAATTTCTTTAAATAGAAATTGATGTGCTACTTTTGCCTACGCCTCAGATAACTTGGGTTGGCTCCCTTACTGGGAACCTGGCACTCAGCAGGTGCAGTAGAGTCACCAACACCTGCAGAGTCATTAGGAGAAAAGGAAAAGGACGCTACAAAAATAGAATCTTCAGTTTAGTTTATAATTAACAGTAATCTCGACTGCACTTTTGAATGTCATATTTTATACAAAATGTATATATATTAAAGCTCCAAAAGTTCTATAGTATACTGACGGCACTGTATTTTACCCTGAAGATGGTAAAAATCTGCTAAACCTGGGCATTTTCTTCACCTGAGCGCCAATGTAAGCTCTTGCACACATCCACAGGGAAGCAAATACAAGGCTGTGCATCCTTACATAACACTGGCTTTACGAGCAAAGATGTATCCATCATTAGAACAGATAAGTAAATTTTGGTATATTCAGAAGATGGAAATCTATGCAGCAGTCAGAAGCGATGAAACAGATTTATATACAGCAACATCGACAGATATCGTAAACACAATACTGAGTGAAAAAGAATTAGAGATTCAGAGACCAAAACAATGCTCATAAATTAAAACACACACACAAAAACACAATTTAAATGAGTGGAAGGGAAGGACATGCACTAAATACACCAGTGTGAGTGCCTACATAGGGAAGGGCCACAGAAGTGGGAATTAGTAAAATACAAGCAAAAGTGACTGTGCCACGAAGCAAGGAGTATGATCAACTTCATTTTGTGTACTTGAGGTTGTGGTGTTATTATCAATAAATGTTAGTAGGTACATATTTTTCATACTTAAAGCTTTCTAGTGCTTGCTACTTATAAATCTTGCTCCAGAACTCTATAATGTACCATGTCAATGCACTCAACAATATTAACATTCTATAAACTTGACATGTTCTGGCACAATCATTATCTCAATTTATGGATAGTATTTAATAGGAACTAGGATAATAGTTGCCAAATGCTAAATTAGCTAATGCTGAATCTAATGAAGAGTAAAGCTTTGATTATGCTTTGAAATAAATTCAGAGAGAAAAACAGATGAAAAAGACTCCTATAGAATTGAACTCAACACTGTGATTAATAACTTACCCATGAAATACCTGTTAGCAGATTCCTAACCACATATATCAGTTAACCCTTACTGCAAAAATGCACTCATGGTTCACTTTAGAATAAATGTATGTTCCCTACAGGCTCCTAGTTCATCACATGCTTTTTGTTTTCCATCTCTAAACTACAAATTACATCCTAAAATAAAATCAACTGCAAGAAGGATATCAGCACTGTGTGGAAATCCAATTAGCTAATGTGTTCTGAGGAGTTGCCAGGTGAAATGCTCAGTGCTACAGGGAAGGCTCTGCAGTGGTATACTTGGGGCCCAAGGAGCTCGTGATCTGATCAACCAGTTTTTGTGGGATCTCAGAAAAAATCACTTCAGTTTCTTTGCCTCCCTTTCATTAAGTGACACTGAGCTCCTGGCAACAAAGACAGTGGAAGAGTGAACACTGAAAGGAGGGTCAGGAAGGACCTCATTTTGTTCCCAGCTTGTTATCTATAAAAGGGGAGATGACAACATATCCCCACTATGTATGTCTTTGTTACTTGTAAAATGTAAATGTTAAAATGCTGGAGATCTGTTACAAATGCTGACCCCATAGTCCTTGTCAAGAGACTTCTTACAATGGAGACCACTGTGCAACAAGATCCTCATAGCACTCCACAGACAAATCTCTTTAAAGATCCGAGACAGACACACTTTATAAAAATCTGTTCTAAGGAGCAGTTTAACAAAGATTCCAGGATACCTGTCTTCCCCTCTTGGAAGAATATTCTTAGCACATGACAATGTAGCCCTGCAAGGTTTTTGAGTTTCAGCTGAAATACTTTGATTTGCTCTACAAAATTCTCCCACACCCTCATTTTACTTATTGTTACAATAAAATATTCTGCAAATATTTCTACATAGAAAATATTTCTACATGAATTCTCTTATGGTTTACAAATTCCCATTAACATCAAATGAAGAGGCAGTAGACAAGAAATGGAGAGCATTCAAGCTCCCATTAGGCTTAAACCAATTTCTTGTATGGGATGAGCTTCTGAAACAATCTTTCTACAAGTGAGACAAAGTCTGTGGCCCTTGAGATACATGGAATTAGGCTGAACATAAAAACACAAGAGCAGAGAGGTAGCACTGATTAACGCAAGGTGGACAAACTGGCCCAAAGGCCAGTAGGTGGCTCCAGGAGCAACGGCTGGCTGCATCATGTTACTCCCACCTAGTGCAGTGCTTGTCACTTTCTTTCCCTGACCCACTTTCTGTCCAACCAGCACCACCCCACCACCTTAAACCATGTTGTTTTTTGTTTTTGTCCTATTTTATTGGTAGCTACAACCCCATCTAGGAGTCGGTGTTGAGTAAAAGGACCAGGCCTGTGCTCATATCCCATTTCTATCTGATGCACTTCCCTAATAAATGGAGAGTAACAAAATTGAGCATCGTCCAATTCCGTGGGTAACAAACAAGATGGTATTACTGGGAGGGAGCAAGGTTTCTACTGACAGAGTCTTCTGTGAAAAGGCTGAGGTGGGGAAGGGCTTGCTGGCAGTGGAACAGGTTTTGGAGGGCCCATGGAAACATCTGCCTGTGGGCCACAGTGGACTCAAGGCGAGGAAGCTCTGACGAGGGAGTGGGGTGAATGTGGCCCTGGAGGTGACATGCCTGAGAGGTGTGGTGGACCTTCCAGGTTCTGAGTGGGACCATCCTGATGAAGGTGCTTCCAAGCTGGCCCCAGAGGCTGGTAAGTGCTTCCTGCCAGTGCCTGTCTAAAGGCCTCCAACCATCCTAGGTGTCAAGTTGTTTTTTGTGCCTCAGGATAGATGAGGGTTCAGCCACGACAGGAGGGACTGAGCTCCAGGTTTGGCAGATTAATCTAACTCTTCCACTACCACGGTTGGGCCAGATAGCCGAGACACTCCTGAACGGTCCGTCCCAGCCTCAGCCTGCCTCGCTTGGTGAGCATACCCCTTGTGAGGGGGGCAAGCCCTTCTCCACAGCTCAAGATTATTAGGAATTCTAAATACAACTTTAATTTGTTTAATTTATTTAACTAATACTATAGCTCTGGAACTGAGGGATCAAAGCGCATTACCCATTCCCACTTGCCCATCAACTTGGAAAGAAAGATGAAAACCACTGAAAATTCCCACATCCACAGTGGGTAGGAGGGTACAACAGTAAGAAAGTAATTTGGTATGTCTATGAAAATCTAGACTGCATATGTGCTTCACCCAGCAATTTCCACCTTTTGTGGAGAGACTCACAACACAGCAAGAGCACCAGCACTAAGCTGGGATGCCTGTCACAGCACTGTTGTTAACACACACTCCGAGAACTCAGAGCCAACCAGTGTGGGTGTGCACAAACAATTAGGCTACCACCTAACCATGACACAGAGAACATCTACGTGGGGCTTACTTCTGCGTAAGTTATTCTAAGGGCTTATATATATTATTCATTTATTATTCATTTAGTCCTCACAACAATCCTATGAAGTAGGTACTACTGTTGTCTCTATTTTAAAAAATGGAGGCACAGAAAGGTTAAACAACTTACCCAGGGTTATAAGCTAGTAAATGGCAGCACAGGGCTGTACAAATCAGGAACATTATAGACTACTATGTAAAGCAGTTAAAAAGAATGCAGTATACTGGTAAGATGGGAGACTGAGGATTCGTGTTTCTCTCTCATGTCCAGTTGGAGAGACCATCAAAAGAGCAGCAAAGAAATAAAAAAGGCACAATTTCATAATAATGAAGGAAATGGGAAGTAGACCATCAGCCCATGGGAAATTTCTACAAATTTCTGAAAATCAGAGAACAGTCCAAGATGATGAAACTGAGTGTAGGAAACTGAAGCCTCAAACCTACATGGAGGCAGGCTTCTGCTATGGAAGAAGCCAACCAGTTCAGCAGAACCTCAGCTTGGAAAGGCTCCATCCCTGGACACTGCCTTCATAATAGTGGGTACAGTGACACAGGACTTCATTCTGCCCCAAAGCCCTGTATGTAAATGGCTTACAGCTAAGTAACCCTCAGATGCACACATGCCTGTGCCACACATGCACACACAAAAGAGGTCTTTACTAAGGAAATTAAATGAACTCTTTTGGGGTGGGGGGAGGAGGACTAAGGGAGCACAACGACACTTTCCATATTCTGACGCTGTGGCATGGGCAGCATATTCTGGCCCAACCCAGTCTTCCATCGTCAGGCAGAGCCTCTGCCTTTGGGAAAACCTCATCCATACCACAAGGCCCTGAGCCAGCCATGCTGTTGACTAATTCTCAATATGAACAGATAGCCAAGAATCATCAGACATTTGAGAAAAACCTTCAGAAGGAAAGAGAAACACACAGCTATGTGCACATACCTCATGGTGGGAAAAAAAAAAAAAAAAAAAAAAAAAATGAACCCCAGAGGGAAGAGAGAAAATTCAAAGAACAAAAGAGAAAGTTAAAAAAAAAAATGATGACAGCCTCAGGAAGAACTAAAAAATTCTTGTATTCATATAGTAAAAACTGTCACTCATGGAAAAAGAAACAAAAAGTCAGAAAGAGTTCTTGGAAATTACCAAATGACTGCCAAAATGAAAACTCCAACAGATGAGCTGGGGTCTCTAGTCTAAGAAATCTTTCACAAAACAGAACTAAGATGGGGCTAGAAAAAGAAGAAACTAAACCAAATTAAGCAGAATGAAGGATATATTAATAACTGCAGAAATCAGTAAAATGGAAAACAATAGAAAAAAATCAATAAAACCAGAATTTTTTTTTGGAAAAGATCAATAAAATCGATAATTCCCTAGCTATATTGATGAAGAATAAGACACAAATTACCAATGTAAGGGTTAAGATAGCAGACAATATTCTACAGAAATTAAAATGGTAAGAAGAAAGTAATGTGAACTTTTTCCCAATAAATCTAACAACTTAGATAAAATAGAAAAATTGCTCAAAAGAACCAAATTAACAAAACTGACAAAGGAAAAAACAGAATATCTGAATAGCTCCCTGTATCTATTAAAGACCCTTAATTCATAATTTAAAAATTTCTTAGGCCCAGATGGTTTCACTGGGAAATTATATAAAACATTTAAGAATTAAATAAT
This sequence comes from Cynocephalus volans, assembly GCF_027409185.1. Classification (NCBI taxonomy): domain Eukaryota; kingdom Metazoa; phylum Chordata; class Mammalia; order Dermoptera; family Cynocephalidae; genus Cynocephalus; species Cynocephalus volans. The sequence goes on from NC_084470.1 coordinate 54,399,621, forward strand.
GCCATTCCTATATAATCTCTCAGAAAAAAAAAAAAAAAGAGATGGAAATATTTATGAGGATAGTATGACTCTGACACCAAAACCTGACAAAGACATTATAAGAAAAGGACATTATAGACCAATATCCCTCATTAGCATAGATGTAAAAATCTTTACCAAGATATTAGGAAATCAAATCAAGCAATCTATAATTAAATATGACCACACACAGCATATCTCACATATCTCACAGCATATCACAGCATAATGCAAGGTTAGTTTTATATTAGAAAGTTAATTAATGTTATTAAACATATCAGTAGAATAAAAGACAAAAATGACCTATCATTTCAATATATGCAGAAAAATTTTGACAACATTCAACACTCATTCATGATAAAAACTCTCAGTAGAACAGAAATAGAGGGAAATTTCTTCAACCTTAAAAAGAAGGACATCTAGAAAAAAACTACAGCTACCATCATACTTAATGGTAAAAACCTAATTGCTTTTCCTTTAAAATCAGGAACAAAGCAAGAATGTCAGCTTTTACTACTCTATTCAACATTCTGGAGTTCCTAGCCAGTACAATCAGGCAAGAAAAGTAATAAAGAGCCTACAGATTACTTTTATTTGCAGATGACATAGTCATGTACACTGTAAATCTTAAGTTTTATCCTATATAAATAAAACTACTATCATTAATAAGCAAAATTAGCAACGTTGCAGGATAGATGGTCAACATAAAAGTCAATTTTCTTTCTGTATACTAACAATTAAAACTGGAAATGAATATATACTAAGGGATAAATTTAATAAAATATATACAAACCCTGTAGAACAAAATCTACAAAACATTGTTGTGAAAAATTAAAGAGGAGGGCTGGCCAGTTAGCTCAGTTGGTTAGAGCATGGTGTTGTAACACCAAGGTCAAAGGTTCAGAACCCCATAATGGCCAGCCGCCGGGAAGGGAAGGGAAGGGAAGGGAAGGGAAGGGAAGGGAAGGGAAGGGAAGGGAAGGGAAGGGAAGGGAAGGGAAGGGAAGGGAAGGGAAGGGAAGGGAAGGGAAGGGAAGGGAAGGGAAGGGAAGGGAAGGGAAGGGAAGGGAAGGGAAGGGAAGGGAAGGGAAGGGAAGGGAAGGGAAGGGAAGGGAAGGGAAGGGAAGGGAAGGGAAGGGAAGGGAAGGGAAGGGAAGGGAAGGGAAGGGAAGGGAAGGGAAGGGAAGGGAAGGGAAGGGAAGGGAAGGGAAGGGAAGGGAAGGGAAGGGAAGGGAAGGGAAGGGAAGGGAAGGGAAGGGAAGGGAAGGGAAGGGAAGGGAAGGGAAGGGAAGGGAAGGGAAGGGAAGGGAAGGGAAGGGAAGGGAAGGGAAGGGAAGGGAAGGGAAGGGAAGGGAAGGGAAGGGAAGGGAAGGGAAGGGAAGGGAAGGGAAGGGAAGGGAAGGGAAGGGAAGGGAAGGGAAGGGAAGGGAAGGGAAGGGAAGGGAAGGGAAGGGAAGGGAAGGGAAGGGAAGGGAAGGGAAGGGAAGGGAAGGGAAGGGAAGGGAAGGGAAGGGAAGGGAAGGGAAGGGAAGGGAAGGGAAGGGAAGGGAAGGGAAGGGAAGGGAAGGGAAGGGAAGGGAAGGGAAGGGAAGGGAAGGGAAGGGAAGGGAAGGGAAGGGAAGGGAAGGGAAGGGAAGGGAAGGGAAGGGAAGGGAAGGGAAGGGAAGGGAAGGGAAGGGAAGGGAAGGGAAGGGAAGGGAAGGAAGGGAAGGGAAGGGAAGGGAAGGGAAGGGAAGGAAGGGAAGGGAAGGGAAGGGAAGGGAAGGGAAGGGAAGGGAAGGGAAGGGAAGGGAAGGAAGGGAAGGGAAGGGAAGGGAAGGGAAGGGAAGGGAAGGGAAGGGAAGGGAAGGGAAGGGAAGGGAAGGGAAGGGAAGGGAAGGGAAGGGAAGGGAAGGGAAGGGAAGGGAAGGGAAGGGAAGGGAAGGGAAGGGAAGGGAAGGGAAGGGAAGGGAAGGGAAGGGAAGGGAAGGGAAGGGAAGGGAAGGGAAGGGAAGGGAAGAGGGAAGGGAAGGGAAGGGAAGGGAAGGGAAGGAAGGGAAGGGAAGGGAAGGGAAGGGAAGGGAAGGGAAGGGAAGGGAAGGGAAGGAAGGGAAGGGAAGGGAAGGGAAGGGAAGGGAAGGGAAGGGAAGGGAAGGGAAGGGAAGGGAAGGGAAGGGAAGGGAAGGGAAGGGAAGGGAAGGGAAGGGAAGGGAAGGGAAGGGAAGGGAAGGGAAGGGAAGGGAAGGGAAGGGAAGGGAAGGGAAGGGAAGGGAAGGGAAGGGAAGGGAAGGGAAGGGAAGGGAAGGGAAGGGAAGGGAAGGGAAGGGAAGGGAAGGGAAGGGAAGGGAAGGGAAGGGAAGGGAAGGGAAGGGAAGGGAAGGGAAGGGAAGGGAAGGGAAGGGAAGGGAAGGGAAGGGAAGGGAAGGGAAGGGAAGGGAAGGGAAGGGAAGGGAAGGGAAGGGAAGGGAAGGGAAGGGAAGGGAAGGGAAGGGAAGGGAAGGGAAGGGAAGGGAAGGGAAGGGAAGGGAAGGGAAGGGAAGGGAAGGGAAGGGAAGGAAGGGAAGGGAAGGGAAGGGAAGGGAAGGGAAGGGAAGGGAAGGGAAGGGAAGGGAAGGGAAGGGAAGGGAAGGGAAGGGAAGGGAAGGGAAGGGAAGGGAAGGAAGGGAAGGGAAGGGAAGGGAAGGGAAGGGAAGGGAAGGGAAGGGAAGGGAAGGGAAGGGAAGGGAAGGGAAGGGAAGGGAAGGGAAGGGAAGGGAAGGAAGGGAAGGGAAGGGAAGGGAAGGGAAGGGAAGGGAAGGGAAGGGAAGGGAAGGGAAGGGAAGGGAAGGGAAGGGAAGGGAAGGGAAGGGAAGGGAAGGGAAGGGAAGGGAAGGGAAGGGAAGGGAAGGGAAGGGAAGGGAAGGGAAGGGAAGGGAAGGGAAGGGAAGGGAAGGGAAGGGAAGGGAAGGGAAGGGAAGGGAAGGGAAGGGAAGGGAAGGGAAGGGAAGGGAAGGGAAGGGAAGGGAAGGGAAGGGAAGGGAAGGGAAGGGAAGGGAAGGGAAGGGAAGGGAAGGGAAGGAAGGGAAGGGAAGGGAAGGGAAGGGAAGGGAAGGGAAGGGAAGGGAAGGGAAGGGAAGGGAAGGGAAGGGAAGGGAAGGGAAGGGAAGGGAAGGGAAGGGAAGGGAAGGGAAGGGAAGGGAAGGGAAGGGAAGGGAAGGGAAGGGAAGGGAAGGGAAGGGAAGGGAAGGGAAGGGAAGGGAAGGGAAGGGAAGGGAAGGGAAGGGAAGGGAAGGGAAGGGAAGGGAAGGGAAGGGAAGGGAAGGGAAGGGAAGGGAAGGGAAGGGAAGGGAAGGGAAGGGAAGGGAAGGGAAGGGAAGGGAAGGGAAGGGAAGGGAAGGGAAGGGAAGGGAAGGGAAGGGAAGGGAAGGGAAGGGAAGGGAAGGGAAGGAAGGGAAGGGAAGGGAAGGGAAGGGAAGGGAAGGGAAGGGAAGGGAAGGGAAGGGAAGGGAAGGGAAGGGAAGGGAAGGGAAGGGAAGGGAAGGGAAGGGAAGGGAAGGGAAGGGAAGGGAAGGGAAGGGAAGGGAAGGGAAGGGAAGGGAAGGGAAGGGAAGGGAAGGGAAGGGAAGGGAAGGGAAGGGAAGGGAAGGGAAGGGAAGGGAAGGGAAGGGAAGGGAAGGGAAGGGAAGGGAAGGGAAGGGAAGGGAAGGGAAGGGAAGGGAAGGGAAGGGAAGGGAAGGGAAGGGAAGGGAAGGGAAGGGAAGGGAAGGGAAGGGAAGGGAAGGGAAGGGAAGGGAAGGGAAGGGAAGGGAAGGGAAGGGAAGGGAAGGGAAGGGAAGGGAAGGGAAGGGAAGGGAAGGGAAGGGAAGGGAAGGAAGGGAAGGGAAGGGAAGGGAAGGGAAGGGAAGGAAGAAAGAAAGAAAGAAAGAAAGAAAAATTAAAGAGGACCTAAATAAATGGAGAGAGAAACAATGTTCATGAATTAGAAGACTCAAAATTGTCAAAATGTCAGTTTATCATCTCCAAATTGATCTACTGAATCAATATAATCCTGAAAAGCTTTTTCATAGACATCAGCAAGTTGATTCTAAAATTTAAGTGACAATGCAGAGAATCTAGAATAGTAAAACAATTTGGAAAAAGAACAACAAAGTTGGGGACTTAACACTATCTGATTTAAAGACTTAAAGCCACAGTAATCAAAACATAAGGATATAGACATATAGACAAATGAAATATAATAGAGTCCTGAAATTGAGTCACATATCTACGGTTAGCTGAATTTAGACAAAGATACCGAAGTAGTCAATGGGTAAAGAGACTTTTCATGGAACAACAAAAGAGTCTGAATAGCCAAAGCAATCATGAACAAAAGAAATAAAGCTGGAGGCATTATACTTCCTGACTTCAAATTATACTACAAAGCTATAGTAATCAAAACAGCATAAAATCTGTTTTACAGTATTAAAACAGACACACAGACCAGTGGAACAAAGTAGAGAACATGGAAATCAGTCCACATACTTACAGCCAACTAATCTTCAACAAAAGCACCAAGAATATACATTGCAGAAAGGACAGCTTCTTCAATAAATGGTGCTGGAAAAACTGTATATACATATGTAAAAGAATGGAATTCAACCTGTATCCTTTGCCATATACCAAAATCAACTCAAAATGGATTAAAGACTTAAATATAAGAACTGTAAAAACTCCTAGAGGGAAACATAAGGGAGGCACTTCAGGATGCAGGACTGGGCAAAGACTTTACGAATAAGACCCCAAAAGAAGAAACAACAAAAGAACAAATAAACAAGTGGGATTATATCAAACTAAAAAGCTTCTGCACAGCAAAGTAAACAATCAACAGAGTGAAAAGGCAACCTAAAGAATGGTAGAAAATATTTGCAAACTATGCATATGACAAGGAATTGATATCCAGAATATACAATGAACTAAAACAACTTAACAGTAAAAGATGAGTAATCCAATTAAAAGAATGGGCAAACGAGCTAAATAGGCATTTCTCAAAGGAAGATATACAAATGGCCAACAGACACACGAAAAAATGCTCAACATCAACAATCATCAGGGAAATGCAAATCAAAACAACATTGAGATATCATTTTACCCCAGCTAGACTGGCTATTATCAAAAAGACAGAGAATAACAAATACCAGTGAGGATGTGGAGAAGGGGAACCCTTCTACACTCTTGGTGGGACTGTAAATTAGTGCAGCCTTTATGGAAAACAGTATTGAGGTTTCTCAAATAACTACAGATAGAACTACCATATGATCCAGCAATCCCACTACTGGGTATATACCCAAAGTAATGGCAATTATCATGTCAAAGGGATACCTGCACTCCCATGTTTATCACATCTCTATTTACAATAGCCAAGATATGGAACCAACCTAAATATCCACTGATGGATGACTGGATGAGGAAAATATACACACAATGGAATACTACCCAGCCATAAAAAATAATGAAATTCTGCCATTTGCACCAACATGGATGAACTTGAAGAAAACTGTGAGTGAAATAAGCAGGCACAGAAAGAGAAATACTGAATGTCCTCACTAATAAGTGGGGGCTAAAAAATAAAGGAAGGAAAGAAAAAAACAAAGACACAAAGACAATAATATGTTGATCTTTCAGAAGGAGAGAACAGAACTATGGTTATTAGAGTGGGAGAAGGAGGAGAAGGAGGAGGAGGAGCAGGGTTAGGGAATAATTGGTGAATGGACACAAAGAAGGAGTACATTTTGTAATCGCAAATATGCCAACTACCCCAATTTGATCATCACATATTGTAAATAAATACTGATAGTCAACTCTGTACCCTCACAAATATGTATAATCAATGTTTCAATGAAAAACATTAAAGAAAAAGAAGAAAAAGGTCTTTTCAATGAATGAATAGAGTAACAATTGGATATCTATATAGGAAAAAGGGAACCTTAACCTCTATCTCATACTATAAACAAAAATTAACTCGAAATGGATTATAGCTAAAATGTAAAAGTTAAAACCAAAAAACTCATAGAAGAAAACATAGGAGAAAATCCTCAAGATTCTGGGGTAACCAAAGATTTTTCAGACAAGACATAAAAAAGCACTAATCAGACACACACACAAAATGAGAAATTGTACTTTACCAGAAATTAAAAACTTGTCTTCAAAACATAACATCAAGTAAATGAAAAGGCAAGTCACAGAGTGGGAGAAAATATCTACAATACATACAAATGACAATGAACTTGTATACAGAACACATAAAGAACACTTAAAACTCAATAATGAAAAGACAATGCAATAAAAAATACTTGATCAGAATGTTTATGAAGAATATGTATAAGATAACCAACATCATTAATCACCAGGAAAATGCAAACTAAAACCACAATGAGATATTATACACCTACCAGAATGGCTAAAAAAGAAAACAAAACTGATGCTAACAAACATTGGCAAGAATTTGGAACAACTGGGACTCTCAATCATTGCTGGTACTAGTGAAAAATGTTAAAAATCACTTTGGAAAACGGTTTGACAATTTCTTATGGTGTTAAACATATACTTACCATAAGATCCAGCAATTCACTCTGGGGTATTTACCCAAGAGAAATGAAAACGTATGTACATGAAAAGTGTGTACAAGAATCTTCATTACAGCCTCATTCATGACAGTAAAAATATGGAAACAACTAAAGTGCCATGAAAGGCTTAATGGATAAGAAAACTGTAGAAAATATTGGTATATCCACATACAATGGAATACTATTTAATAACATAAAGAAACAAACTACAGTAGTGCCCCCTTATCAAGGAGGAGGGGATATATTCTGACCCCCAGTAGATGCCTGAAACCACAGATAGTACCAAACTCTAAATATACTGTCTTCTCCTATACATACATATTTATGATAAAGTTTAATTTATAAAGTAGGCATAGGAAGAAATTAATAATAACTAGTAACAAGAAACATGATAACAATATCCCAGCATCACTACTTTTGTGCTTTGGGGCCATTATGAAATAAAATAAGGGTTCCTTGAACACCGCAACATGGCAACAGTCAGTCTGATAAACGAGATGGGCTACTAAGTGACTGACAGGCAGGTAGCATAGACAGCATGGATACACTGGACAAAAAGATGACTCGTGTCCTGGGGATGGGACAGAGCTAGACGATGTGAGCTTTCATCATGCATGAAACTTAAAACTTACAAACTGTTTATTTCTGGAATTTTTCATTTAGTATTTTCAGACCTTGGTTGACTGAAAGTGCAGGAAGTGAAACCACAGATAAGGAAGGATTACTGTACACACAATGACATGGGTGAATCTCAAAAGCATTATGCTAAACAAAAAAGCCAGACACAAAGAATACTTACTGTGTTACTCTATTTACATGAATTTCTAGAACAGGCAAATGTAATTAATAGTGATAAGAAAGTACTTCAGTGATAGCCTGCCCTGGGGAACAGGTGGGACCAATTGCTAAGTGAAAGGAGGGAACCTTATGGGGTGATGGAAATGCTCTAAATTTTTTTGTGGGGTTGGTTACATGGATGTATGCAATTGTCAAGACCCATCAAACTGAACAATTAAAATGGATCCACTTTACCATATGCAAATTATACCTCAATAAAATTTATTAAGTACACTGCATAATGGAATAATGCAGTGATTCTTAACTCTTCTAATTTTAACTGCAACAGTAATAAATAGTGTCAAATTGAGATATGCACAAACCAAATTGTACATAGTGATAATTAACTGTACAAATGATAATTAAAATAAGATTCAGAGGAATTTAGAGTTTTCCTGCCAATGTGTAGCTATGAAACTGCATGGGAAAACACTGACACTTTATTTAGCTTTCATCACAGATTGACAGCATTCTTAGCATTGGGCATAAGTATTCTTTTGTGGTGCCTGAGGAAATATAATGCAAGCATTCTAGGTCATATTTTAAGTTTTAATTATAAATCTTTTCAATCTACAAGCTGTTTTTTCTTTCATAGTGAACGTAATTACTTTCCTGCTTTAGGCATGATGTCTAATCATTTTAGCAGTGCTTTGTCATACGCATTATGAATTGCTGTTTACAAAACAGCTGTGGGCACTATGCTGGGTGGGCAGGTAATTCTTAAGGATTTCACTCAGTTGTCTGTTCTGCAAGTTAGTTTCATAAATTCCACAATTGTTTCAGCCACCATCGTGTCTCCCTCCAGTGTGCAGCCAGTGCTGGCACATAGGCCCTTGGGAAATGCTGAAAGGATGGATGAAGGAAAAATCTTTGACTCAAAACACTCCTGTAATAGAAAGCCCTGGAATAACGGAAGGTTCCCATGCAGGATTCAAATGGAGTGACCAGAATACATGAGGGGCAGAGTTGCCATTAGTGGAATTGCTGCCACAGTGTGCATGGCACGTTTGCATGTGGCTTCAGGTAAATCTAGGGTGGCAGAAAGGAATCAACTTTCAGGGTTTCTGCAGCTTGTACAAACTTTGAATATAAACCAAGCTTTATAAAGCTCCCAAAGCATCTTATGCACCACCTCCTGTAATGAATACACCCAGGCTTTGAACTGAGTGTAGTGCTCGGGCTAATGTCAAAATACTGCTGATGTAGCCAATTGTCGAGCTAGGGCTGGGTCTGGAGCTCACAGACCCCTCAAGCCTGTTGTCCAGACTGGGTCACAAACCCTTCACAGGCCAGGCCGGGTCACCAGACCCCTCACACGCCAGACTGGGTCGCCAGACCCCTCACACGAAGGTCTATGAGCTAAGTAACCAGCCAAAAGGTCCTTGGAGCCATAGGTCCTAGACAATGGCCGAGCGTGGGCCGCCGGAGGCAGTAGACGCCAGCCAAGCCACAGCGCTGCGCATGCACACTAACTCCACCCACACACAACTCATTTACAAAGAATGCACCACACCACCCCCACCCGGAACCAAGGCGAGTGGCCCTGATTAAACTATTCTATTTTCCCAACACTGAGCAACATCAGCAGGTCAGACTGTGGTGGTGGTATTCAAACCTCCCCCTTAAACCTTGATTGTCAATCCAACATCAAAAGCTTCTTTTCTAGATTTGCTCTCCTGACAATTCTTCCAGGTTTATATTGATTTCATCTCCTACTGAGTCATCAAATCAATAGGACTTGAAGGCACATGACCAGATAGGGACCTTTCACTACTCTTTTATAATATTCCAGTTCCTGTTAAGATCATTGTTTCATTACTTGTGCTGTTAGCAGTGAAAATTTTGAAGGCTTCTGGAAGTGCCATGAACCAACACTTTTATCTTGAGAAAGAAACTACTCTACATAACAGATGCACGGTGGTCATCAAGCAGACATCACAGTCAAAGGCATCTTCTCCAGGACCTCTCCTAAGGAAGCCATGGCCTTTGGTCTCCAATGATTCCCTAAACATACACCTGTGCTTAGTGGTTGTATTAGTCCATTTCTGTCGCCTGTAACAAAATACTTGGAACTGGGTAATTTGCAAGAAAATGAAATGTATTGCTTACAGTTTTGGAGGCTGGGAAGTCCAAAGATCAGGGAACATATCTGGTGAGGGTATTCTCTGGTGGTGATTTCAGCAATGCAAGGTATCACACTGTGAAAACGGTGGAGCAGAGAGAGAGAGACTCTCACATGCACTCCTTTTAAAGGCCTCATTACCACACCTGAACTAGGGTTATGATCCTTACAATCTAATCACTTGTTCAAGTCCCCGCCTTTCAATTATCATAACAGGATTTCCCACCCTCAGCAGTTAACAGTGGGGATTAAGTTTCAATGACTTTGGGGGGCATTCAAATCACTGCAGTGGTTAATCTTCTAATGACTAAAGTACTTAAAAATTCTTGCAGGGGTTCACATATGTGTCTCTCTGTGTGTATATTTCTTTAACATAATCCAGCTCTTTCCTAGACAGACTGCAAGCTCCATGAGGCAAGGAACTTGACTGCTTTTGTGATGGCTAGTGCCATCTGGAAACATTCTTAGACATATTCTGGGCAATCAAGGCTTAACATATGTAGGCACTGCTTAACTTAAGAGAAGTATCAATAATTGCAATTGTATTCTTAAAATTATATTATAGTTTATAGCAGCTTTATTCATAATTGCCAAAATTGGAAGCAACCAAGATGTCCTTCAGCAGACAAATGGATAAAATTCTGTGGTACATCCATACAATGGAATAAGTGATAAAAAGAAATGAGCTATCAAGCCATGAAAAGACATGGAGAAACCTGATATGGATATGGCTAAGTAAAAGGGAAAAGTCTGAAAAGACTATATACTGTATGATCCCAACATTATGGAAAAGGTGAAACTAGAAAGACAGTAAAAAGATCAGTAGTGGCCAGGGACCTTGGAGGAAAGAGGAAGGGCAGGATAAATAGGTGAAATACAAGGGATTTTTAGGATGGTAAAAATATTCTGTATGATACATAATAGCAGATATATGACATTATGCATTTGTCAAAACCCACAGAATATACAACACAAAAACTAAACCCTAATGTAAACTATGGACCTTAAATAATAATATATCAATATTGGTCCATCAGTTGTAAACACATCTACCACACTAATATAAAAAAATATTAATAATAGAGGAAACTTTAGGGAAGTGAGGGATATATGGTAACTCTTTTTTCTGAGCAATTTTTCTGTAAAACTAAGACTGCCCCCCAAAATAAAAACAGACATATTCTGATTGTAAAATAATTTTCCAAAAAGTATTTTTAGAAGGATGCTATAATCTCTTACACAACACTGCTGTGATGACCCAATAAGTATTCAGAAAACACTTTCCCCTAGTTGGAAATTTACAGAAATAAGTGTTTAATTACAGGTTTAACTGTCAGTAAAGTGTATACAATTAAAAAAGAAATACTAAGAAAAGAAATCAAGTATAAATAAAATACTTTTTCCTTACTTGCCATAAAATATCTCATATTTTGGAGTGACAAAGTTTCCAAATTTTAAAATTTGATGCTTAGTAAAGAGAATATTCCTTTCAAGACTAGATTTTCTACTTGATCTGAAACCTCATCACATCACTTTGCTGCAGAAGATGCGTGTTCAGGACCTCTGGGTGAACATTAGGGGAGTTAAATTCTACGCTATAACCAGTTTTCATGAGGACATTCCTATATATGACACACTCCCATGGGTACTCCCATATTCTGATAAAATCCGAAAAAGCAAACACCTACGATTAAATAGTTCTAACTATTAACAATATCCCTACAACAAATGGAGAGAAAACACAATCTCGAGTGACCCCACTTTAAACTTATGCCCTCAAGAGGACTCTCAAGGCCTGGCATATGCTATCTTTCCCTGGTCTAGTCAATCTCCCACTCTCCTATTTAACTCCACACTTTCTCCTCTCTCTTCAAACATCTAACACGTCTCTCCACTTCCTCCTTTTCACCACTGTGCTTACTTGCTATTTCATGGAGAGAATAGCTTTCAGAAGAGAACATCTTTACGGACCCACTATCATTTCCACCCACCTACCTGCTTCTGGACCCATATCCTCTACCTTTCCAACTATATTAAGGGCCAACCCACCTGCTTGTGTTTTGATCTCATCTGTCCCATAGTCTAAGACATCATTCTAGCTCTTCTTACACCTAGGGAAGCTGCTGCAATGCACGTGAGTGGCATCATCAAAGTGTGGCTTTAAATCTGCTCCAATTTATTTTTTCAGATCCCTCACATCACTTATGAAATGTTTTTGCCAAAATTGTTTAAACTGAATCTAATGAAGCTTCCAATAATGATACAACTTCCAATAAAATACAGGGACAGAGGAACCAGTTTTAAAAAAAAGAAAACAAAGCAAAACACAATAGGAAATAATCAGATCCACACTGTAGAACAGTCTACAGGAAAACAGACCTAGAATCTTCAGAATCAATGTCATGGTTACTTCACCAAAGAAGACAGGCAGATCACAAATAAATAAATGAAAAGATGCTCAACATCATTAGTCATTGGAGAAATTAAAGTGTGGATACCACAACACACCTATTAGAAAGCTAAAATTAAAAAACTGACAATGCCAAGTGCTGACATGGGTGTAGAGCAACTGGAACTCTCATACACTGCTAGTTGAAATGCAAAATGTTACAGCCATATGGAAAACAACTGGCCGTTTCTTATAATGTCAACTATTCCTTTACCATACAACTCAACAATTCTACTCCTTCATATTTTCCCAAGTGAAGTGAAAACCTATATTCCCACAAAAACCTGTGAGCAGCTCTACTCAGAATCACGGAGACTGAAAGCAATCAAAATAACCCTGTTCTACAGAACAGGTAAACAAACTGTGGTGCATCCACACAATGGGACACGACTCAGCAACAAGGAGGAACAAACTACTGACAAATGCAATAACGTGGATGAATCTCAAATGCATTATGCTAAGTGAAAGAAAAAAGACTCTAAAGGCTATATACTATATGATTCCATTTATATGATGTTCTGGAAGAGACAAAATGATAGGGAAGGAGAACAGAGTGGGGGAAGATTTGACTATAGGTAGAGGGGGTGGCATGAGGGAATTTTGGGGAGGATAATGAATCTGTTCTACATCTTGATTGTGACAGTCATTACCTGAATTTAAGCACTTGTCAAAACGTGTAGACCTGTACACCAAAACATGTGAATTTTCCTCTATATAAATTTAAAGAACACACTTTTAAAAACTTTAAAATAAAAAAAGTCACTAACACGGGAAAAAAGGTTATCGGATTGTTCAAGTTTGAAAGAGACCAAAGAAGCATAACAACCAAATGCAATGAATTTTGACTGGTTCCTGCATGAGAGGAAAAATAGCTATAAAAAGACATTTTGCGGGACAATTGGGAAAATGTGAATATTCACTAAATGTTAGAAGATACTATGAAGTTGTTGTTAACTTCCATGGTGTGATAATGGCAAATGGTTAAAAAGGAGAATATTCTTATTCTTAGGAGATGCATGCTGAAATATTTAAGGTAAAATGTCTTGCTGTCTGCACCTCGCTTTCAAGAAGTTCACTTAAAAAAGGTGTGCATGTATCTGTGTACGTCTGGATGTGTATGTACACACACGGATAAAGCAAATATGGCAAAGTGATAAATATGAATGACAACTGCTGAGCATTGGTAAAATCACTCACTGAACTATTCTTTTAACATTTCTGTATGTTTGAAAATTTCAAAATAAAAAGTTCAGAAAAACCATTCACAAAACTGATCTTCAGCAAACCAGTGTGTTATGAAATCCTCTCTGCAGGATTTTTGTTCCAAAAAAGTCTTTTATAACTGTTTTCTCACTAGACAGGATCAGTCAAAATTTATGTACAGCATTTGGTTATTATGTCTCTCTGGTCTCTTTTAAACTTGATCAGTGCCTGACATCAGACCTCTCATGGCTAGACTCTGCCTGATTTGCCAGCCTAGTCTCGTGCCCAGCCCTGTCTGTGCTCTCCTCTTGGCTGTTCCATGCCATGGCCCACCTCACTGCTGGGCTACTGCTCATGCCGCTCTATTCACTCCCCTTGTCTGCCTGGAACAAGCTTGGTTCTGGGATGCTCTGAGCTCCACAGGCAGAGTCAGAGTACCGCCACGTCTGTCTCTCACAGTGCCACACACGCTTCTACCATGCTTTACATGCCACTGTAGTTATGCTGACTTTCTGAGGTGCCACCTTCCCAGAATGGCAGAAGAGAATTTGCATTCATTCTTCTATCCCTTAGCACCCAATACAATGCCTGGATATACTGAAGAAAATAGTTGGTATAACTCAGGGTTTCTCAACCTCAGCACCACTGACATTTTGAATTGGGAAATTCTTTGTAGTGGGGCGCTGTCCTGGGCATTGTAGGATGTTTAGCAGTGCTTGAATATCTGTCAAATAGATGAATGACTGACTGAGGTATTCCTTTACAAATGGCAGTTATTGGGGGGGTGGGGGCGGTTTAAAAGAAGCCATACAAAGAAAATCACAACCTCTGAATATGAGAGTTCTGGAGTCAGCAGTGGCAGAGGCTGGTGATGATGGTGAGAGTGGCAGCCCAAGTGACTTGGGTAGTTACACAACCAGCTGAGCTGAGGAGACACCAAAGCAAACACATGCAAAACCTCCCTTCCAACCACCTTGCATATACAGTTTTGGAATGGCTGAAAGAGTATTTTTATACTGTGTGTGGCTAAAAGTGTGTAAAACAAAGACCATTTGGGTTTTAGTACTACTTTAAGCAAAGGCAAAATGATCATTATTGATTTCCGCCCAGGATATAAAGGGCTATATAAGACTGAAGAATAAGTGGTTGTACCACTTGCTGAAAGTTTGAGCTCTCTTTCTTTTAATTTCTTCCTTTTTCATATTAGAAGATTGTCAACTCATAAGAGAAAGCTGATGGGCTCAGAGGACTCCATTAGACTTGATTATCCAAAACCAATATGTTGTTCCTCCAAGTCGATAAAACACTGGAAGGCTCAAAACAGGAGGAGAAACATCTCCCCACCAAATGAGGGTTTTTCTTGTTTGCAGCTGAGAGCTTCTTGGTGGACAATAAGCTAAAACAATCTCTCCTTGATTACATTTTTGACTTGTAAACATTTTTAATCGGCTAAACCAAAGCTTTCATTAAGAGACATATTTGCTAACTTTGGTTCTCCATAATAAATTTGTATCATAAAACAGCTCTTTGATGCTTAATTCAGAGAAATTAAACAAAACAAACACTGGTCAAAAAGAATGAACATATGTATAAATAAAATATCAACTATAATAAAAGAAACCAACATTTAGAAATATGATCTTTTAGGGCCAACCCCGTGGCTCACTCGGGAGAGTGCGGCGCTGCGCTCCCGCCACAGGTTCGGATCCTATATAGGGATGGCCGGTGCACTCACTGGCTGAGCGCGGTGCAGGAGACACCAAGCCAAGGGTTGCAATCCCCTTACCAGTCACAAAAAAAGACAAAAAAAAAAAAAAAAGAAATATGATCTTTTAGAGTTGTTTTAGAAGGAATACATGCACTTGGTTTTTAGGTTTAAAGAAGTTTGCATTTATAGTCATGATAGATTCAAGTTACCACATAAAGAAATGCTGTTATCATACGATAAAACAGAGGTCCTAAAAATCTTTCTAAGAAATCTATTTAATCTAGTCAAAAGAGATATTTAGTGTTCAGTATTTTCTATTTTATTATCACCAATTATTTTGTAGAAATTTTTTTTTGTCCTTTGGCTTTTAACTAGACAACATTATTCAAATATATAATCACTAAGCAGGGGGTTGCTGCTTATCAATGGAGAGACACGTGTGCTGAGAAATGCGTCAGGCAATTTCATTGTTGTGTGAACATCATAGAGTGCACTTACACAAACCAAGTTGGTATAGCCTACAACACACCTAGGCTATAGGGAATAACCATTATAATCTTATGGGACCACCATTATATATGTAGTCTGTGGCTGACTGAAACGTCATTACGCAGTGAATGACTGTATATTGCCTAGGCTGTTTCCTATAAAAAAGCATACACCTGAACATGTGCATCTGTAAGTTTTTCAACAGCATTACATCATGGCTGTCATTCCAAATGCTAAAGACATAGGTATACTACTAGGAGGATGGGCCAACATTCAATCAATTATCTAATGCTGGACACACAGCTCCTTCTCAGTTTTGAACGTTATAGTCAACATTAGTATGAAGAACCTGTGAATCTTTTCTTTTATAATTTCTTCCTTTGGTGCCATTCTTATAGTCAAGGTCTCCCCATTTAATGAGCAGAAAAATATTCACATCTAATTCTTTCTGGTACTTTTTGTGGTTTTAGTTTTTACATTTCTATCTTCAATTTTGCTGAATTTAATTTCAGAGTATACCTTAAAAGAGAGGATTTAACGTTATCCACTTTCCCCAAATGGCTTGCCAGTTGTCCCAACACCATTTAATAATCAATTCATCATTTTTCTACTGACCTGAAATGCCTACAGTCACATGTACCAAATTTGTACATATCTATACTTTGGATACTTTGTGGACTTTGTATTCTGTTCCATTTATCTGTCTATTTATTCTGGTGCTAGTACCATACTTTTTCAGTTACCCTAGTTTTATACCACACAACAGGGCAAATCCCTACCATTACGTTATTTTCTTCAAAAATGTTCATGGCAATTATCTCATGTTTATGCTGCCTTATTCACTTCAGTATCATATATTTTGATACACAGTTTACTTGTTATTTTTATTTTGTAATGTTAACTGTTTTTCTCTGGGTATTAGATTTGAGTGATGGTTTTTCCTTTAAATTATCCACTTTATCCCTAAAACTATCATGTACTTAATCAAGTAAAGTTGCAGGATACAAAATCAACATGCAAAATCAGTAGTATTTGTATACTCCAATAACAAACTAGCAGAAAAAAGTCATCTCTTGTGCACCTGCTAAAACTAGGAGGGAATCAGAAGAAAGGGATAGGGAAGTGAAAAAAATTCTCAAGAAGTTAGGAAGTGAGGATGAGAACCATGCAGCAAGTCCAGAGGGCAACCTGCCTGGATTGGGACAGGACAACACGGGTTCCAGGAACACCCTCTCCAAGGAAAACAAAACAAAACACCGAGAAGTTGTCTGATGTGTTTAAAGACACTAAGTTTAGGAAAGTATCAATGACAGGTACATAGAAAAACCAAGAAAATAGAAAAATAATGCAATTTTCAACTTGATCGCATTTAAGGAAACGTTATATCAATGGCACACTACACGTTTATCTGCAAATAATATTTGCATAATGCTATAATCCCTAAATACTAATTTAGCTAAAAATTGTGATGTAAAACTACATTGGGAGGAGGATAGAACGTTAAAACATTCATATTCTACAGTAGAGAGTCAATAAAACTGAGAAATGTTATTTAGAAATGCTGAGGTAAGTAGCAGAAGGGCCAAAAATTGAGTCATTTACTCTAGGAAACTGGAAAACAGCAGTGACCCATTCTTTTGTTATTACCCTCAAAGGAGCATTTGACCTTTAAAATTATGCATATGTATTACTTTCTGAAACAAAGTGAGCCGAGATTCTGGGTAGCCGGTACGTTCAAGCTTTATTAAAGGAAAAGAATCTGCCAGGTTGCACTCAAAGTGGGGAACAGCCTGGGGCTGCCCTAAAAATGGTGGACAGCACCAGGTATGGGGGTGGTAGAGCTTATATAGTGCACCAAGAGCTAGCTGGTACCATCAAGGAGGGTCATTATGCTAATGTGGATCAGGGTGGAGAACTGCGTCCTTGCTGAAGCAAAAGGGGTTTCTGTTTAAGTCAAGAGGCTTCTCATAAAGGGAAGGGAGGTAGGGAGGGGAGGAGGTGGGCGGCGCCATTTTATACTTGGGCTTGTCTAAAGTGGCACTGGTTATGTTGCAGATCTATTACTTTCATAAAATAAAATATGATGAGAAAAGGAAACAATATGCTTGGTCAACTACAAGTGAAAAAAAAATTGGTAAAATTTAGTTTTCAAATTATGGCAAGTACTAAATCTGATACCCAACTTGTGCCTTTAAAGAACACCATGTGATCTCAGGACTGGAAGGACCTGAACAATCATCTAATATGCCACCCGCTCCCCAGCACGAGACTAGCTACTTATGGTGCACAACTCTGCTCCCAGGACAGCCAGGCCCTCCAGAACAGCCGAGAATGACACACCCAGATGAACATGCTAACCCTCCACTACTCAAAGATGGCCAGGCATGAACCCAAAGCCTCTTCTTTTCTGTTTCTATTTCTGGCATCTCTCTAGCTTCTGAGGGATACTGTCTGCTTTCCATGCAGTATGACCAAAAGGGCAACAAACAATAGCCCCTGACTTCACATCTCTCTACTGGGGCTCAGAAAGTGACACCCCAAAGTGAAGGCCTCAGAAGCAGCCTCAAAAGCAAAATTTTCCTCTGACCTTCTCCTGACCTCCTGTCTCTCAGCCTCATTCTCCCCTGAGGCAAGCCATAGAAACTAGAAACCCTCTTCCCTAAGGCAGGTCATAGAAACCAGAACCCCTTCCCCCAAAGCCAGCCATAAAGACTAAAATTATACTCTAACCTCCCTCTCTGACCCCACCTTTCTGTCTTAGAACTTGCCACAAAGAAATTCTCTGACCTGCCTTGTCTGATTGTAGTCATAAGACCCCTATTCCACATAGAGTCCTGCCCTGTACCCTGAAGGAAGGAATGCTACACACAGAGGCCAAGAAGAATCTGAACAGATGGGCCTTGCTGGGTTTCCCCACTCAGTCTATTAGCATTAGATCACACTTTTCTTGTCCAATCATGTTTCTACACAGCTGTTCCTGCTTCACAGAACCTAAGCATAAAAATGAACATTATCTCTATATCTCTGGGTCTTCATTCTGAAAGCTCCCATGTCACGTAAAACTATGATATAATAAAATTTATGTCTTTTCTTCCTATTAACCTGTATTTATTAATTGGTTTTTCAGAGAACCTTCAAGGGCCTCTAGATCTCCTCTCCAGGAGAGTAGCCAGAACAAGATGGACTCCCCTTCGTGACAACTGTAAATCCTCCAAGGAAGAGTCACACGATGGAGTCTAGGCTGGGTGCTCATGTGCTCACCACTGAGCAAGGAACGGGGCAGGGATAGGGACACAGCCCCCACCAGGAGCCATGGCTGCACTCACTGCAGTCAGCGGAGGGATGGGGGAGCGAGGGAGGTCATCTTCCAAAAGAAACAGGTAATGGGCAGGCAATCCAATAAATAGGACATTGATGGTAAAGAAAGAGATTGCTTATTAAATTTATCTCTTAAGAGATTCAATTTTTGGTCATGTTTAAGAATTATTTAATTACATCTTCTCCTACAAGCTAACAATTTTATGTTATAAGCTTCCTGTGCTCTGGGACGCTGGTGGGTGATCAGCACCAAATGCCACAAAGTAGGAATCCAACAAAATGATCATTCCTTTTTTTGAAAAAACATATTTCTTATTTTCCTTTGTCTGTTCATTTGTTGTGGAAAGAATGACCTCCTGGGTGACTCTACCCAGAGTAAAAAAGATCTGCTTCCTAGGCCTTATGCCTTTGTCTCAATTCAGTAACTATAAATTTTTATAGTGTTTTGGCGATCTTACAATTTTTTTCCTCAGGTGGTACGTTTTTGTTCTTTCTACTTGTGTTGTAAAATTGTTTCATCAGAGGAGTCAAGCTTCTAGAAATAGATTCCTGTGTAACACTTCATATTGATGTGTTCTGGGGCAACACAAAACACTTGGCTGCTTCCTAACCGTGCAATAGACACAAAATTCAAAAATCAGTCCCCATAGCACCTCACACTGTTCAATGGATTCATAAGCCAATACTATCCCTATGATAGATTACGGTAGTGGGTACTGTGTTCTCCCCAAACGGACATGACCGATCAACCAAGCATCTGGAGATCATGTGTTTGCACCTTACTGTACTGCTGAGTAGGGGCCCAGTGTGAGCTGATTATATATTCTTCATGGTGACTACTGAAAACACAGGGGCAAAAAAGCAAGTTTTCACAATAAGACTATGGAGATTACACAGTTTGACAGAATGGACTCTTCAAATAACTTTCATTTCAGGTGCTTAGAACATGTTGTGATTCAATTAGCCAGTACTGAAAATGCATGCCAGAGAAAATTATTTTTACTTTTTTCTTCTTTGAGCTAGAGAAGTATTTAGCTACAAAATGGCCTCTTTTCCAGGTGACAAAATAAAGGGCATAGAAAAGTCTTTCTCTATAATAAGTCAAGAAAAATAGCAGAAGGTGTAGTGATGCCCACAAAATAAATGAGCTAGTATTTTGTTAACTTTCTATAATTACGAAAGGCACCAGCATATTAAAGTGTTACCTGGAGCTGGCTCACTGGGGTAAAGTGTAACATCTTTAAAATTGAGGTTACTTAACAAAATTCAAAATGTGTTTATTTTCTCATGGTCATTAGTGACCCTGATCAAAAAAGATTGTCTTACAATAAATCAACAACTACCTAAATATTTACACATAGAAATCTCTTTTCATTGAAGAGGTCTTTTATTATAACTAATCATCTGAAAAGAATAAACCCGTAAAAGTACCCTTTGTATCAATATAGTGCTTTAAGGGTGTAGCAGTCTTTGAACATTATTCTGATCCTCACAGCAACTGCACGGGGCAGTGATCAACATGACATGCGGATAAGGAAAAACAGCCTAGCTCAGAGAAGGCTCAATTAAAGTCACTTGGCTTGCAAGGAGTCAGGGTGGGAGTCAGACTTTTGATATTTGCCACGTCCTCCCTTTCTCCTCCTAAATCTAGGTGCTTTCCCCTTCTCAGATCTCCAAGTATTCAAAAACAAATCTTGGATGGTGTGTGAGTCCCCCTCCCCTCCAAATGCTCCTTCCTGTTGCAATAAGCTTTCAGCCTAAAAATTACTAAAATTCTAAAACTTTTCATCACAGGTGAAATAAAAAGCAAAACAACAAAAAAACCAAAATCCTGGCAACTCAGAAGAGATCCAAGGTGATTAAAAGTATTTTATAGATCTCCTTTTAAAACAGTATGTTTATACTTTTAAATCATAATAGTGAAGATTAAAAGCTCAGTAATACCCTACACTCTTACTAACATTAGACCATAGACATCACCACAGAACAGATATTGCTATGTACTCAAACTCATCTAGACCACAGTAAAGGATGGAAAGCTCCCTCAATTCATTCTAAGTAGATAGATTATCCTTAATACCATAACCTGATAAAGAAAAACAGAGACCAATTTCACTTATAAATATTGATGCAAAGATTCCAAGTCAAGTACTGGCAAATAGAACCAAGAAGTGAATTAACAGAATATACCATAACCAAGCATGGTTTATTTCAGGAATGCAGAGACAGCTCAATATTAGGAAAAACCATCAACATAATTTATTACATTTTTTAAAAGTGAAAAGATAAAAACCATATCAATAAAACATAGAGGCTAAAAAATCATTCAGTAAAATTTGATAGTCATTCCTAACTAAAACGAGCAGATAAACAAAAAACTACCTAAAACAGAAGTAGAAGAAGATACTTAAATAGTATAAAGGCTATTTACTACAAATCTACAGCAAACAACTTATTAAATGGTGAAATACTACAACCATTACTATTCAAGTCAAGATTAAGACAGGGACGTTGCATCATTATTTTGGAGGCCCTAGCTAATGCAATTAAGAAAGGCATAAAATAAACGGTGTAAGTATTAGCAGACACAAGAAAACATTATCCTTACTTGCAGCTATGAGTATAAACCCAAGAAATAACAACCAAACAAAACTAATAAGAGACCTTAACAGATGCTGGATATAAACATTTTTAAAAAGCTTTTCTTCATACTAGTAATAACTAGTTAAAAAGTGGAGATTGATTAGAAAAATAAGCATTAACAGGAGCAATAAATGAAATGAATTACTGAAGAAAAAGAAAGGTACAGAGCTTATATGAAAGAACCATAAAATTTTATTGAAGAATATACAAAAAGACATTGTTAAATGGAGATAGTAAATACAGTATTCTTAGATGGGTAAACTTATCACAAAAGCGTTAATTTTTCTGAATCATAAATAAATTAAATATAATTTCAATCAAAGCCCAATGAATTTTGTTGAAAGTGAACTAAATAATTTTAAAATTTATATGGAAAAATAAATGTATAAGAATTACCAACAAATTTTTAAGGAAAAATTGGAAGAAAACTTTTAGGAAAAAAAAGTGCTACCAAATACTAAAATTTACTGTAACAACTACCATCAAAACAATATGGCTTGTCTTAAAAACAGACAAGAAGATTAGTGAAATACAATAGAGAACCTCAAAATGTATGTGATAAAGGTGGTACTTTAGGTTACTGAAAATGATGGTTTAATAAATGGTATGAATATAAATGGCTATTCCTTTGGAAAAGTGAAGTTGGACCCCTACTTCAAAAACGAAAATAATTTCCGACTGGCTTCCACTCAAGACTGCGGAGCAGATTGTCACCAGTGTCACTCTCTTCCACAAATCAACCAATTCACAACTATTAAAAAGCAACGACAGCCAAGCTGGGGCTTCTGCAGCTCAGGGGAAGAGGAGGAGAGACCTATAGCGTTCTTGAAGGCAGGAGAAGCCACAATGAGAGAAAGAAAGGTTCGCTCCCACCATTTCGAGCCCCAGCTGCTTCAAGGCTGGCCCTGGCGAGCACATGGAGCAACTGCTGGCAAAAACTGCAGCTGTGTCCTTCTTATGAAATTGCTTGGAGGTGGCAGGGGAGAAGAGGACCTTGGTGGCCCCCAGGCCAGCAAGACCATTAACAGAGTTCTCGTGGACCCACATAGCAGCAAGCAGCCACAGACAACAGAAAAAAGGAGCCATTCAGAGGCCTGTGAGTCATTGCAAAGGACCAGCACATGGACTGTCTGTCCCATGGGAAATGTTTGGAGCACAGGCGGTGGGGGAGACGGGCCACTGGGGAAACACTGGGGCACAGCATGGACCGCTGATCTGCCCTCCAATCAGTGCAGGACCATTCAGTGGAGACCGGTCAGGAATATAGAACTGCAGGGGGTGCAGTTTGCTGAAAAGACTCAGGCCCAGACCAGAGTTTGCACACAACCCATGTGTACAAGACTTCATGAGACCCAGAAGCACATACGAGGTCAACAATTAAAACCTAAGCTGCACAAAAAGCCTTCCCCAGGGAATCAGCAGCAATGAGGTAACTTAGCTTAGCTCAACCACAGAGTTCAAGTGCTGGTCCCCATAGGAAGTTCCCCCATTTTAGAAGTAAGCAAAGGACAACAAAATAGTTCCAGTGCAGAGTTTAAGTGGTGGGAATAGCGAATAATCCAACACAGAACTGATAGAAAAAACAAAATACCCACAGATCAGAGACAAAGTTCAATATTAACTAGTAAAGGTCTAACACCACCAAAGAACACCTATAAAACCTAGAAGGACTGGAAGCCCCTGGGCTCCCAAGCCAGGGAGTGGGGAGGGCCATGGGCCTCAGCCATGCCCCCTGACATCTGCAACCAGCCCAGTGATGACCACTGAACTGCCGCAGGAAGCACCTGGGCTCCCAAGTCAGGGCAGTGGGGGACCAATGGCCTCAGCCACCACCATGTCCACCATCCTCAACCAGCCCAGCGACAACCACCGAGCCACCACTGGAGACACCCCAGGCTCCCAAGCTGGGGCAGTGGGGGTCCAAGGGCTTCAGCCACACACTGACATCTGCATCCAGCCCAGCAACAACTGAGCTACTGCTGGAAGCCTCTTGGTCTCCCCTCTGGAATGAGGGGGGTACCATGGACCTTGATCATGCTTCTCCTCCTTCCTCCTCTTCCCACCCTATTTCCCTACCCCTTCCCTTTGCCCCCTCTCCTCCTCTCCCCCAACTGCTCCACAACAACATCTTAGAATGGGGCATGGAGCTGGGGGAAGCTGAACCCAGCCACAACCAGGTAAAGAGCATACCAAAAACACCATTTCCACGTGGGTAGCCCATCATAGCCACCACAATTGCCATGGCTGCTGCAAAAGTGGTTAGTCTCTATAGCAGCAGTCACAGTCACCATGCAGATGGCATGCAGACTCTCAACTCTCTCAACTGCATTGACACAAGGAGAGGCACCAGCAGAGACCAAAAAAACAAACAAAAAATAAAAAATTTTTTAAAAAGATCACAAAAACACAAAGCACACTCCAGAGTAATAGAAGAAGCATCTGATTTACAATAATAGGGGAGGACTTATCACACCTGTCTCAGTACTGGACAGATCATCTAGGCAACAAACCAACAGAGGAACAGTTAATCTATCAGATCGAGAGAACAAATCTGTGGTTATTAAAGGGGAGGAGGGAGAGGAGAAGGGGGAAACAGGAAGGAGAGGGGAACGGGGGGGAAGGGGAGAGGGTGATTGGATAAGAGGCATAAAGAATAAGTATGATTTGTAACAATGAATATGCTAATAAAAACATAAATTTTAAAAAAGTAAAAATAAATAAATCCATATTATTAAATGCCAATGTTTGTATTTTTATATTTTCCTGGAGAATTGGGGGGAAAAATGATCATTATAAAGCAACCCCTTTTTATTTTAAGTAAATATTGTGCCTTAAGGATTGTTTTGTCAAATACAAACTAAACATCACCAGCTTTCTTTTTGCTACTTACTCTTTGCTATAATTTTCTATTCCTCAAACTTTCACATTCTTATATATTAGAATGGTTTATATAAACAATATAAAGCAACTGTTCCTGCTGTTGTTATTTTTAAAAAGTATTCAACTGAATAAAGGACAAAATCTGAAAAAAAAAAAAAAAATTTCCAAGTGAATTGAACATCTAAATATAAATAATACACTAAGCAAACAAAGCAAAATTCAAAAACCTTCCAAGAAATTTTGAGAAGTCTTATTTGGAAGTCTTCTTGAGCAAGACAGGAAACCAGGAGAATACAGGAGAAATTTTTAAAAAGATAAACCTGGGCTATATAAAAATGGGAAAAAAGTATGTACGCAATATGTGGGTACTTCAAAAAGTTCATGGAAATACTTGTATTATCTTTTAATTCTATTTTTCCAAATAGAAAACAAATTTTTTGAACTACCCTCGTATATACCAGAGACAAAATTAAAAGATAAAGAGATGGAAAGCAAATATTTGTAACATGTGACCATCAAAGAGTTAATATACTTAATATACAAAATTCTTGCAAACCGATAAGAAAAAAATTAACTACTCAAAAATGAGCTTACATCATGTGTAAGCAACCTCACAGATGAGGCAATGAAGGTGGCCATGCCACATAACAGGATAGTGTTCATTCTTACCGCTGATCAGGAAGTGCAAACTAAGGCAACCTAAGATGACGTTTTTGCCTGTCCGATCTGGAAAAGAAAATTTAAATGGAGGATAGACAGTAGGGTATATGAAAATGGGGCTCTCACATATAGCTGGTCAGGACACTTTTGCTAAGATGATCTCCCTGTACCTATTAAAATAAAAATTGTACCTAGGCTCCAGCAATCCCACGTACCCTGTTGAAAGATATGTGTATATAAAAGTTACCACTGCTGGTAACTCAAACTATCTGCAATCTGCCTACCAACAGGAGAAAGGCTGGATCTTGTGGGATATTTTGTAGCTGTTACAAACAGTGATATATATATATATATATTTATGTGTATATTGACATATGCAACCCCATCACAGCCATGACAAGCATAGTTCCCTAATGGTCTACCCCTTAGGAGTGTTAAATTTCAGATCAGGAACCAAAAAGCAATTTATGAGCAATTCTATTCTTTATTCACATTTTTCACATGATACTTACCACACTGCTCTTTCTTTCACCAGTTTTCTTCACACTCCACTTCTCTGAAGTTTCTCCTTTGGCTTCCCACTCCAGCCACACACCCTACTATCCCCCCAGCCACAGCTACCCAACGAAACCAAGCCCAAACAGAGATTCAAATTCTGCTATTGATTTTTTGTTCTCTTCCCTCTTTCCTCTTCCTGCTCCTGAAGATGTACATTGATTTAACCTCTCGTGCTCAGGCTCCTGTCCCCTCTCAGCTTCAGAATCCCTACTCTTTGATCATCTTCATTTTTGGCATCCTTAAAGTCAAAGAACAACTCTGCTTTGAATTATGGAGAGAGATGGGACTGGGCTAGGAACTACAGAATTCTCTTTGGCAGAGGGATGAAGAGTACATCTATGAGCATTTCTTTTTATTCCATTACATTTTAAAAGACTTTTGTGATTTTGAATTAAGTGGGGACAATAAACCTACTGCACTGTCAATGCCTTAGTATAATTCCCACTCCCCTATCCTTAAGGGAAGAAAATGCAATCTCATCTAGGTGCACACATGTCATCATGTGCACAATAAGGAAATCTCTATATTCTTTACCTGGTTGCAAAAAGCCAAGTACACTTTTATAATTTAAAAAGTAAACACAGAAAACTTTAATTAATAGTTCACAAGATACAGTACATATCCATGGTTTCATTTTCCGAGGTTTCAGTTACCTGCAGTCAACTGCAGTCCAAAAATATTAAATGGAAAATTCCAGAAATAAGCAGTTCATAATTTTAAATTGTGAGCCATTCTGAGTAGTGTGATGAAATCTGCCCGGGATGTGAATCATTTCTTTGTTCAGAGTCACCACACTGTAGACACTACTGGTTCTTGGTCCTGGATAGCTATCTCAGTCTTCAGATCCCCTGTCACGTATCGCAGTGCATGTGTTCAAGGAACCCTTATTTTACTTAATAATGGCCCCAAAGTGCAAGAATGGTGATTCTGGCATATCATTATAATTGTTCTATTAGTTATTATTGTTAATCTTATACTGTGCTTAACTTATAAATTAAGCTTTATCAAAGTATATAGGTATAGGAGAAAACAGTATATATAGGATTCAGTACTACCGAGGTTTCAGGCATCCACTGGGGGCTTGAAACACATCCCCTGCAGATATGGGGGACTACTATAAAGAAAAGCATCCCCTAGCCACATAACCCCTCTCCCAACATGCTTATCTTTCACCTTTTCTTTCTTTGGGGGAACTGTCTTCACAGTTCCATTCTTTGGCAAACAGCACACACTCCTGCTGCTCTGTTTTTCCTGATCACGGAAAACCCCAGTCCCAGAAAAGGAGCTGAAGGGCCTCCCTTTCAGATTGTGTTCCCTCAGCAGTGTAGGCCTAGAGCTAATAAAGATTCCATCTCACTGAACCCCTGTGAAGCTGTCCCCAAGACAGATATCTCCCAGGAGCTCAAGTCCCTGGAGTGAGGAAGTGGGGGAGTCCCCACCGCCTTCCAGACGTCCTCTGCTCTCCTGAAGAACCTTCATATGCCTGTTGTTTGTGGGGGGCTAGGAGGATGGGGAGTGGTGGGGGTGGCTATTCCCTGTGGCAAATTCATTGGTAGAACTACAGAATTCACCCCAAATATAGTATCTTTAATAATGCTTTTAAGATATATGCAAAGAAAAAAGAAAAACCAGTAGAAATTGAGCTATCCTAAACATGAACTGAAAGAATCTGAAAATGAAATTCATGGTATACATCTTAATGCTGATCCTTAATTTCTAATTTTGTTGCACAATCTCTGTACTACTAATATGCAATGACTCACATATTGTATCCATATCAAAATAAATTCTCTGTTGTGAATCAAGCATTAACAACCTGGTAATTACTTTAGAATAATTTAAGTATGATAAAATTCTCTGCTCATGTATTTTTTAAAAAGCATGAAGCACTGAAGTCTCGTTCTGCACTGTGAAGTGTCACATGCAGCAGGATAAGACATGGATGACGGGTCTGGCCACTGTCTGGCTGTTAGCAGGTGCAGCAGGGAGACTGTGGGAGCTGTTTTTCTCTCCCACTGCTTGGGAAGCCCCTGTGTGCTCCAGCCTTGGGGATTTCTAAGGCCTTCACAGAAGATGGGTGGTACTCATCAGGCAGGCCATCTACTCCCCAGCCCCCCAATATCTAGCTGATTGAGGGGAGCTGTGAAGTGGGAGTAGATGTGCCCTAATCTGGGAGGACACTCACTGGGGGGAGTGTAACCTACCTACCAGTTGTGTCTGAGGGACAGGCTTGCCCCCTGCATGTCCTAGGAAGCAACAGAAACTCTGATGGGGTGGCCTGTGGAGGGGAGACGGGGACTAAACATCAATGCCTGTGGCCTTCAAAACCTGAGCAAACGATCCCTGGTCCAAAGCATGGCACAGAGGAAACCAGCCATTTCCTTTCCTCTACTGTGCAGTCTGCACTATGCAGCTTACGACAGCTGACATTTACTGATGTCACGAAGCAAACACAAAACATTTCCAGAAAAACATATTCTCAAGTGTAGTTCAATTTATATACCTCCCTACAAGGACACTGAATATAAAGAAATGCTCTCGATGGGGAAGCATTTACCCGCAAAGTAAACATCCCTTGTTTTTCAAAAAACACAATCCTCCCTGTTATTCTTGCACATTCCCAGACGGGAGGAAGGCAAAGAGCAGTTGGCACGTGAATGAAACCATCCTTTTCATCAAGTGGGGTTCAGAGGGGAATAAACTTCAGAAAAATAAGATGATGTAACATTTCTTGTACTCAGTGCTATGAAACAATTCAGTCCTTGCTATATGTATGGCAGATACACACACGCTATTTCATCAACAAATGGTTCTACAATGTGACAGTCTTGAGGTTGTGGTGTGTGGGGCACTGGGGGTAAGGTCCCACACCTGAGTGACTTGAGGGCATGGTGGGTACTGAAGAAGAAGCTAAAATCACTCCACAGGCATGACCAGAGGATCACCTTGGGTTTTCTCTGCTGTAGTTCTAGAGCTCAGCTAGAGAAACCACTAGAGGGGGCAGTTAAAGGATTTGCCTTTGTTTTTTATGCCTTCATATTTCTGACAATGGTGCAGGCAACTTACTAGTAAAAGACTGGGACTAAACTCAACTATACCAAGTGAGAACACAGTAATCCTGGGCATTATGGGCAAAGTAATGGGAATGTAGAAGACACAGACACTATCACAAAGAGCTTACAATCTACTACAGTGGAGGAATCCTGTCATGAAGCAAACACAAAACATTTGCAGAGCAACATATTCTCAACTGTAGTTCAAATTATACACCTCCATACAAGGACACTTATAAAGAAATGCTCTAGATGGGGAAGCATTTACCAACAAAGGCTTGGCAGAGAAAGTATGCCTTAGGTTGGGTTCGAAAGGAAGAGTAGGACTTCAGCAGGCAGACAGGACCACTGAGCAGAGGAAGAGGGCATGTGCAAAGCACAGATGCCAGAATCTGCAGCAGCACGAAAAACTGGGAGTTGGAGAGAAGAAAGGTCAGAAATGGGAGGCAAATCCATACTTCCTACTATTACCTTATCGCATCCAATCTAAGATGCCATAAACTATAAGACACACCACTCTCTCATGTACCACTGAGAAAGAACAAATACTGCCAACTAAATGATTATACGATGTGTTCTTATCATCTGGAATTCTAATTTGAAGGGGTTCTTTTAAACTCTTTAGACAGATTTTTTTTTTATCATCACTCTTGTGCTACATACAGGTATAAAAGAAAATGTAAACATAATATACTGGTTAATTTGCAGCTAAAATTTTTTTTTTTTAACATTCAGAGTACAGCACTTCTAAATCAAGTTTTATCTCAGAGTTGATAATGCAGTTTTCCAAATGCAAAATCATCTTATGTGGCCTCAGCAGTGTAGGTGATACAGCAGTCTTCCAGGATTTACTTCCAAGCAGTTCACACTCATTTGCACGTTTCATTGCTAGTGCTTTCCTGGGCTTATCAGAAGGGGTCCGTGAAAGGTTTACAGCACCACTCAGGATTCATTTTCCTTGTTACTCAACCATGAGGAACTGCAGTTGCCAAGTCATGCTACTGGAATGCCCATGTGTTGACACTCAAATTTATCCACGTTGACAATGGCAACCACAACACAACAACCATCTAACAGCCATTATGAAATGCATTCAATTTCAGAGGTGTTAAAATGTGAAAAAATGCACCCGTAGAATCAGTGAAATGTGGTGTAATCTCAAACTTCTGCCCTAAACTAACAGTAAAACCACCCTTGAATGTAATTAACTGAAGACAGAATTTGTCTTTTAAACACTAAGTAGATTCATTAATACACACCCACAGCCATTAAAGAAATTATCCCAATGAAGATCCTAGCTTTATCAGTGTATGTATTCTGAGTTGGGTTGGTATAATCTAAGAAGGTTTAGAAAGGCTGCACATGCTTCCAGATCTACCTGACTTCTTACAGCTCAACAAAGAATGGTGGTCAAAGAAACAAATAACAGGCAAAGCATCCCATTGAAACGTTTGTGAGAGGGTTTGGGAGGCTGCTGTGTGCAGAGCTGAATCAACTCAATCTCTCAGTAAATAAATTAGTTGCACTGAGATAAGAGGTGTAAAATTTTAAAAATTTCAAAGATTTTAAAAAGACAATAAAACAACTTGATTGACAGAAAGATAGAAAGCCTAGAGAATTTGAAGTGGTGAAAGGGATCTGAGAAATCACGAGGATAAAGTTCCTTAGGGGAGAGGCAGAGGAGAGAAAGGGGAAGAAAAATTGAAAGAGGCCAAAACACACTCCCTGGGAACACTGAACACTAATATTCTTACCCTGACAAGAAAGACAGCTGATTATTCACCTTCCGATTTGCCACATAGCCTGGCACAGTAATGTCTACACATGACTGATATTCTGCTGAATGAAACTAACTCTGTCCAGAAATCGGTGGAAAGAAAGGTGGTGGCAGATGACGGTGAGTGCTATGGAGATGGGGATGAGGATAGTCACAGGCCCTAGCCAAGGAGCCATCAAACTGTCCTCTCTCAAATTCCTTCACCCACATCACGTTCTGTGACACAGAGTACAAGAACACCAGCGTAAACAATGGTCTCCATTTGGTGATCTTCCACTTTTCTCCTTAAAAGCAACCTAAGGACCAGCTCAAACTCATTAGGATGGCTACTATTAAAAACAAAGAAAAAAATAACAAGTGTCAGCAAGGATATGGAGAAATCAAAGCTCTTGTGCATCGCTGGTGGGAATGTAAAATGGTGCTGCTGCTGTGGAAAACAGTATGACAATTCCTCAAAAAATTAAACATAGAACTACTATATGATCCAGCAGTTCCGCTTCTGGGTATATAACCAAAAGAACTGAATGCAGGGTCTTGAAGAGATATTTGTAAACAAGGTTCATAAAACATTATTCATAATAGCTAAAATATGGAAGCAACCCAAGTGTCCATCCTAGATGAATGGATAAGCAAAATGTTGTATACACATGCAATGGCATATTACTCAGCCTTAAAAAGGGAGGAAATTCTGACACATGCTACAACATGGATGAACCATGAGGACACTATGCTAAGTGAAATAAGCCAGCCACAAAGAGACAACTCTATTATTCCACTTAAATGAGGTACTTAGTGTAGTCAAAACTCTAGAAACAGAAAGAAGAATGGTTGTTGCCAGAAGCTAGGTGGAGGGAGAAATGGGGAGTTATTGTTTAATGGGTACAAAGTTTCTGTTTTATGAGATGAAAAGAGTAATGGAGATGGACGGTGGTGATGGTGCACAACATGATGAATTTATTTAATACCACTGAACTGTACACTTATAAATGGTCAAGATGTTAAATTTTATGGTATGTGTATTTTACCACAATAAAAAAAATGGGAAAAAAAGGAAAATATGCAAAGTAAAGATCACTATAGTTATGGATACGTAAATCATTGGTTGGACATATCCTTTTTTATAGCCAATAAAATCAAGCTGTTAAACATTAGGATTCAGAAATCAGAACAATATTGGCTCCCTCTAGTGGCTTAAAACACGTTTAAATACCCTCCAATATTGAAAGAAACTTTCTCATTTATTCTGATTTCTTTTCGGAGGGTGGGAGTGGGGTGTATCACCTAATTCTCTTTCTCTTAGGAAATCCAAATTTTACAAATAGATCACTACTAATATCTATCCCAGTAGCTGAGAAGAAAGTAGACCCAGAGACCGAATGTGACAGCTCCAAAGTCACAAAGCAAGTTTATCTGTTCCCTGCAACATCAACCAGAAGCTGAAGCAGCAATGAACAGATCGTATAGAGCTAAGCTATGTGATTCAGGTAGAGCGTAGTGCGTGTGCACAAAGAGAGTGTAGTGGCAAAGAAAGAGTGAGCTATCACCATAACACAAAAATGAATTTTCTCACGTGGCAATGAAATCAACTCTGCAGAAACTAAAAGGAATAGTTTCTAACAGGTTTTAGGCCAGACTCAGATTACAGGCTGCTGTGGCTGCTCTGACAGTTGGTTTGTTTGAATTTTTCAATGCTGTCATGTAAAGAAAAGTCTCATCCTATTGAATATTTAATAGGATACAGTCATGCATCCTACTAAAAATTGCATTGTAGTCAGGCGATTTTACAGCTGAGATATAAGGAGTTTTTACAGTGCAGCAAACCTGAGTAAGGCTGCCATTTGCACTGAAGCTCTGAGCTTTGTTATATAATGCTGTAATAGAGGGGATCTACAGGTGAAAACATCAGTGCAAAAAAAGCAAAGGGCAGAGAAACCAAGGGAAAAACATGAACTATCTCCACTAAGAAATGTAAATAAAAATTATGAAACAGATGGGCAATGTAATTGGTACCTAACTGATTACAGCTGGGGCCGTGATGGCATAGACTTACTATCTTTGCTAAAAGAGGTACTGTTTTTAAAGAATCAGGTTAATTCACGCAGTTTCGAGGAAAACATTTTTTCAACAATGCCTCAGGATGAGAAATAGAAAACTATTCCTGAATCACTTTCTCAAAAAATTACCAACTAGTACAAAATCTCTTTCAAAGATTATTGTAAAAATCTGAATGAAGTTCTTCTGAGTTCCATAAGCTCAAAACAGTTTCTCTGATTTGCTTTTGTAAAATTAAGGTAGAACACATAAAAACAAAGGCAGCTCTCTGGTACAGTATGAGATAGTGTCAGCACTATAACAAAATGCCATTAATGGTTATTGGGTTTTCAAATACTATATAAGTTTTATACTAAATAGCATGCCACTTTTACTTGAAAATATAGTTAAATCCAATGTTTATGGTAATGTCTATAAAATGTTGAGCATCAGATCTCCGGTCAGAATTCTCTTTTACATCACTTTTTCTATGAGAAATTCAGATTCAAATCAGAATTGCTTTGTCAGAGCATTTTTCCTGCTTAGCATGAGGACTGCCTACAGACTGAAATCCCTCGACATTATTTCACTAGCAAACTGACTGAGGAGCATGTATTCTTCACGAGATTTCACCATCTCCAGGGGTTTACTCAGATACCCATGAAACCCCAAATTATACCACATCAAAGCCCTGTCTTTGAGGTGTGCTTCAAAATTTCAATTGGCTGTCTTACTCATCAGGAATGACGTAACATGTTTTCTTCACATGTTCTTTTCAGTAAATCATCTTTCAGATCACAAAACCAAAACACTGTCATTTTGTGATAGATATTCCAGAAGAGGAGGTGACATACACATTCACAAAGTCAAGAAATGAAAAACCGTCAACCAGGGGGGTTTGTTTGAATCTGTTATTATTCAGCAGTTTTCACATCATTCATTATGCTCAACTGAATAATATGGTCCCTGAAGGCAGAAGCTGTCCTTTTTTTATTCTCTCTATAGGAACAGGATATTACGAGCATGCATAATAGGGATAAAAGATACTTGTGGAACAAATGAATTTTATGTTTCAATCTGCAGCAGAGAGATATGTGCCTTGCTTCTCAGCACAGCTAAAAATGATAAAGGATTTAAGATGGAAATAATTAGAGAAAAAAAAGAAAAATATACCCCCCACAAATTTTGACAATAAATGAAATATATTTAAGAAACTATAAGTTTTCCACAAAACTATAATTTAGAATGAGTACACTTTAATGTACTTTATTCTGTTAATCCTTTCCTTTAAAAAAAAAGATAAAATACTCTTACAGTATTATCTGGACTTTATTTGTCATAAATTATTTATAATGGCATCCTTATCTCAGAAATGACAATTCCATTTTCTAAGTTTCTCAGGCAACCCAAACCTGAGGTCATCCTTGGTGACTCTCTTTTGTTATCTCCCACTTCCAACATATTAAATCCTTCAGATTCGGCCTTGAAGACATTTCAGCCACCTTCACATTTCTTCCCCTAGTCCACTGACGCTGTCCTAGACCATTGCCACGGCCTCCTACCTGATCTCTCTGCCTCTGCTTGTATCCCTTGCATTCACCAGTCAACACAGCAGCCAGAGTGACCCTACTCACACACAGGTCAGATCATCTACTCCCCTGCTCAGAGCCCTCTGGCAGCTCCCATGCCACCCAGACCTGAGCCGAAGTCTTGACCGTGACCCAAAAGCCCTGTGTGATCTGCCTCTCCACTTCCCGCATTATCTTTCTGAATTCAGCTACTTCTACTCTTCCTCTCCTCACTGTGGTCCAGCTACACGAGCCTTTTTGCTGTTCCTGAACACACCAGGCCCAGGCCCATCACTGGGTAGACTGTGCTGTTTGTTCCCTCTGCCTGCACCACTCTTCCTCCAGGTGTCTGCATGGCATTCCCATCACTCACTTCAGGTCTTGACTCAGATGTCACCTTCTCTGGGAAGCCTCCCAGACCAACTTCCCTGCATCTGTACTCACCCCCACCATGGCACTCCCATTGCTCTTCCTCACTTTATTTTTCCCCTGAGCACTTATCACTGATATGCTATATTAGTACCATATGAGTACATTTTATTTAGTTCTTTATTTTAATTCTCCCTAAAACACATTCTCCCTGAGTGCAGAGGCTTTCCTTCTTTTTGTCCACTGCTGTATCATCACTGCAAATAAAAGTGTCTGGCACCAAGTAGGTGCTAATTAATCCTTATTGAATTAACTGTATGAGTTCTAATTCCTATTTGTTGAAAGATTCTAGAAGTCACTTCAGTTTCATTAAACAAAATAGTGCTTCAGTGCTTTTTTGATAACAGACTTGGTAACATTTCCTTTTTTTCCTAAGCATGGGGAAGTCACCAGGTACCTTCTTCTCTAACCAGAGTCCAGACAGGACAAAAAAAGAGATGTGAAAATTTTTCTGAAATGCCCTTTGAGGGAGGCATTTTGAAATGCCCTTTGAAGGTGGGTCTTATTCTCCCCCCACCCTTTCTTTACCGGAGGAAAGAAGTAGTATTCGGCAAGGCTCAGGGCTCTCAGGGGCCAGGGCACACTCCTCACCCAAGACTTCTTCCTCACTGGGGCACCACATGCAGACAGGTCAAGTGTATGAGGTACTCCTCCCATGACCCCTGCCACTGCTGACCCCTGGAAGGTCAGCACTCGACCAGCCAGCACTGCCTGATGCCCTCATTGCTAATGCCGACCCCTCCACAAAGGGATAGAAGATAGGAAACATCATAAATCTCTGATGACTGCTGAAGTGCAGAGGAGTCACTGGTGGGCCTGGTAACCAGGGGCACTCAGGAAGGGCATGTCTTTAGATCCTGATGAATACGGGTAGCCCTTTTGTATCAGGAGAAAATGACTGTACAAACTCAGAGATCTCCTCTATGGGCTCCAGGGAGCCACTCTGTCACTATTAACTGTGAAAAAAATGAAATGCCATCTGCACATAGGTCTGGTTTTGAAAAGAAAGGGACGATTCTACAGTTAGCATGTGAATGTTGAGGAGCATAAACTGTAGCTAACAAATGCTTGCAAACAAGGTGCACAAATGAAAAGGAATGTTCCAGATGTTTGTAAAGGGCAAGAGAAAAATGCAAAGTTACTTATTTAAGAGCATTAAGAACATTGAAGATAAACTGAAATTCGAATAATTTACAATATTTTTTACAATCAAAAAAAGTTTATGTGGTTAAAGAGAGTGAAAGTGGAAGAAAAGAAAGAAGAGCATAATTAAGAATAAATAATTAAAATAGAAAAATGCTCTAATTCTATTGAAGGTACTCCTCCCTATTTTTCCAAAAAGACCAAACACTAAAAAGTCATGAAGAGGACCTTATCAAAATTAAAAACTTTTGAAAGCTTATGTGAAGCTATAGACTGGGAGAAAATATTTGCAAACCACATATCCAACAAAGAACTACTACCTAAGATACATAAAGAATTTTAAAAATTCAATGGTTAAAAAAAAAATCCAGTTGCAAAATGGGTAAAAGATATGAACAGACATTTCACCGAAGAGGATTTACAGATGGCAAATAAATGATTTGAAATGGTGTTCAACATCATTAGCCAACAGGAAAATGCAAATTATGGAATATCACTACGTATCCATCAGAATGGTTAAAATAAAGATTACTAACAACACCAAATTCTGTGAAGGATGTGGAGAAACTGGATCATTCGTACACTGCTGGTGGGAATGTAAAATGGTAAACCCATTCTGGAAAACAGTTTGGTAGCTTCTTATCAAATTAAACACGTAATTAGCATACAACCTAGCAATGTTACTCTTGGACATTTATTTGAAAGAAATGAAAACTTATGTTTACACAAAAACCCACACAAAAGGTTTATTTATAATAAGCTTTCTTTGTAATAGCTAAAAACTGGAATCAGCCCAGAAGTCCTTTAGTGGGTGAATGTTTAAACACATTGTGGAACATAATATACCATTTTTACCATGAAATAATACTCAGCAATAAAAAAGAATAAACTATTGATACACACAATAACTTGAATGAATCTCCAGCAAACTGTGCTGAGTGAAAACAGCCAATCCTAAATGGCTATATACTGTATGATTTCATCTATATAATATTTTGTAAAAGATAAACTTTTGGAAATGGAAAACAGATTTTGGTGGTTACCAGGGGGACAAGGGATGGAGGGTAGGATGGTGACAACAAGAGGGATTCTTGTGGTGACAGAACAGTGCTGTATCTTAACTGTGGTGATAGATACATGCACCTACATGTGATAAAATTGTAAAGAACTAAATACACACACACATATACATGCACACATAAATGAATACAAGTAAAACTGGGGAAATCTGAATAAGATCACTGGATTGCATCAATGTAAATATCCTGATTGTGACATGGCTCTACAGTTCTGCAAAATATTACCACTGGAGGAAACCAGATGAAAGGTACATGAGACCTCTGTGTATTACTTCTTTCAACTACATGTGAATCTACAATTATCTCAATAAATTTTTAGTTTGAAGACATTATTTTGCCATAGTCTCATTAAACACCTTCTCCCATATCCCTGGAACTAACTGAATATGCCACTGTGTACAAGGGAGTGAGCTTGTAGAGTTGAAAAATGTATTTTGTTCAATTGATGCTTAATTAAAACCCATCAAATTTACATAAAAGGTCTTCAATAATTCTCTTACTAAGTCAGCCAGAGTTTGCATTCTCTGTGGTATTCATATCTCCAGCTAGAGTTGAAAAAAAGACTATCTTTTTAAATAGGACACAATCATATTTAGTTTTAGCATAATCACACTATTCTCAAGGTGGCAAAAATGATTCATAGTTCATTCAAATCGTTAATAAGTATAGTTTGATTAATGTGCCCAATTAGAGAATTTTTATAAGCAACATTCAAACTTTCATGTCTTTAATGATTTCATTTTTAAAGACTATAGCTTAAATGATACAAGAGACAGTTAATGCAAAAAGAGTTACTGCCAATAATATAACGGAGGACAACATGCACTAAATAAAAAGTGAGTATCATATTTCCAACATAATTTGCTTGTACATTATGGTTGTTTACCTTTTTTACTACTACTCTAGTAACACAAATTAGATTTTTTTTTAGGAATTAACAAAATATAGTCCATATTTCAATTTATACATTGACTTGACAGTATCTGCAAAATCCCAGAAAAATGTTTTAACAATATCCTAGCTCTAGACTGACATTTCCAGTTCTATTAAGCCCTAAAGTGGAGTCTACATAAATTCTCCCATATTAAATTAATGTCTGTCTAACATCCAATCCCTATCTCTGCCTGAAAATCTTTTATAAAATAAACATGAACATCTTTCATCACATGTTAAATCATGATCATGGATAAACAGAGTTAGGCAGAAGATATTCTTTTGTTTTTCTGTTTATGTCTGTTAGAATCAGAGCCCTTCACTTCCAGTAGTTACCACCTAGCACCCCACTTTTAATTTTAGGACACACAGCCTGAAGTAGCACTGATACCCAAGAGGATCAAAGAGGCTCACATCTGTACTCTGACAAGAATGTGAGCTTTCTCTGGAGGGATAAAATGCTTTCTTGAATTCAGAAACCACTCACAAAGTATGTGGGGGCTCTTCACTGTAAAGTGAAATCCATGCCTGTAGGGTCAGAGCACTGGCTCCTTGTGGCCCCCAGGGCCCTGCCCTGCACTCCAAGGTGCTTTCCTGGGCAGCGCACGCACATGACAATGAGGTCCCTAGAACAAGGGCCAAATTGTAAAGAAGTACGGTCCTGTCATGAGCTCCCGACTGCGCTTTCCTTAAAGGACAGCCCAGGATGTAAGCTGCGGTGGGACTGTGGAGAACGGTCAGAGTCTCTGCTAAGAAGACACTTGTCCCATGCCCCCTGGACACATTTACCAGGACAAGTCCCAGTGGGTTGGGCTGCAGCCCATGATATCTCATGTATGTCAGTGCATGATTCTATCATATTTACTTTCGGCTTCAGGTATTTAGGCTCTGTTACCCAACTACTTAGCAACTGTCTTCTGGAAAGGGGTCCACCCTCTCACCGTTTTGTATTTTCCAGCCCTGAGCACAGCCTAGACATATGGGAGAAGCAAAGGAAAGACGGGCAGCAATGTCTCAGGAGCTAGTCAGACATGAGAGAGAGTCCCAGCTCTGCTCCTTCTCATTTAAAGAACGTTCACATCATGCTTACTATGTACCAGGTTCTGTTCTAAGCACTTTAAAAATAGGAACTTATTTACTCTTCATAGCAATGTTATGAGGTGATGCTATTATCATGCGTTATCTTATAGATTAGGAACTGAGACACAGAGAAATTCAGTAATTTGCCCCAAAACATAAAGTGTGATTGGACCACAATGCTAGCAGTAGAGGTCATGAGGAGTGGTCAGACTCTGATACATATTCTGATATATTGTGAAGTGGAGTAAACAAGATTTTTAGATTAGGGGTGGGTGAGAGATGAGTCAAGGATGACTCCAAAGATTTTAGCTTTAGCAATTAGAAAGATGGAGTCACCATTTATGGAAATGAGAAAAAGTTTATTTTCATTCTTCTTACACACTTAACTGTATTAAATATATTACATTCTTATTTACTAAAAATATCCTGATGGGCAACTTCCACCTCCACCAAGATGGAGTAATTCTCCCATCTAACACAACGATCATAAAACTACACAAACTTTATAAAATACAGTTTTCAAGACACTGGATATCTAGCAATGAAGGACTGTGATCCCTGAGAGATGAAAAACAAACAAGGTGAGTCCATAGTTGGTCCAACTTACACCTCAGCCTCCAAAACTGAAAGAAAGAAATTTCATTTCCTTATAAGTTACCCAGTTTCAGGTAATCTGTTATAAGCAACAGAAAACAAACTAATACAGTGTATATAGTGTCTGGTACTACCTGCAGTTTCAGGCATCCACTAGGGGTCTTGGAACATATCCTCCATGAATAAGGCAGAACTACTGTATGATAGACTTAAATCTAATCATATCAATAACCAGATTAAATATAAATGCTACAATATGCCAATTAAAAGGCTGAGATTGTCAGACTGGATAAAAAAAAGTAACTCCTAATCATACGTTGCCAAAAAAAAAAACATATTTGAAATATACAGACACAAACAGGGTCAAAGTAAAAGGATATAAAAAGTTATACCATGCTAATAATAGTCAACAGAAAGCTGATGTACTATATTAATATCGAAGTAGATTTCAAAGCAAAGAGTACTATACCAGGTACAAAGAGATTATATCATAAAAATAAAGAGGTCATATGGTAAAATACTGGATGATACCTCAACATGCCATGGGAGCACATTAATTAATCATTAATCCTAAATGGGAAGATTTGGGAAAACTGTGGGAAAGGTGATGTCTAACCTAGACCTTGAAGGATAAGGGGTCTTCTGACAAGCAGAAATTGGGTGGGAGAGAATTCTAGGGCAAAGAAAATTCCAGGCAAAGACAAAGAAGCAGGAAAATGCAGAACACAGCTGTGCCCATGGTACACTGTGCATGCTAAATGAGTGGGGTGGTGGGAGAGCAGGGAGGAAAGACAAGTGAATAAGAGGCAGATTACAGAGGACCCCAACTCCCTTGCTAAAGAGGAAAGACTTTATTTTATAAGAAAGGGAAACCAACGAGGGCTTTTTCAGCTTGCAAGTAATACAGTGAGAACTGTGCTTCACAAATACTAGACAGGAGAGGAAGAAAGTGAAGTCAAGGAGAGTCATTAGGTGCTCACTAATGTACTACAAAATGAGACATGACAACAGTGGCCTGCTACAAGGTGAATGGCACCTTAGACAGAAGGGGATGAAGAGAAAGGCATTCTGGAGGCAGGATCAGAAGGTGAGAGAGGAGAGAGATCTCCAAAGGAAAAGAGGAACACTAAAAAATGTTCCGTGCTTTCAAAGTGAGTAACCATGAAAATATCATTTCTATTTGTTGAGATATAAAATACGAGAAAGAAGGAAGCACAAGGTGGGGTCCTGGGAGGAGCTGTGCTCTCTTCTGAGTGGCTGTGATGGTGGTGACTAAGGGATGGCCACGGGGAGATGTCCTCAGGAAGCCAGAAAGCCAAGCAGGAAGGTGGAGGCACAGATGTATGAGTCAGCTGCACAGACAAGACAGCTGTGCTGTAAGAACAGCTACCATGCTTTAATTACATCAAGCTCAAGCCTCTGTAGGAATTAACTACTCAATTCATCTTTTTCAGTGTCCAATCCAGTTTTTACATTCTCCTCTCTTCTAAAGAGTCAGTATTTCAAACAAGACAATTTTACGGAAGGCCAAGATTACATAAATTTGATAAATATTCAAACATTTTGACCTAAAGCAAATTATTTCTTGCTTCTATAAAATATTCAGCTGTTTTTAGGTTAATTAGGCCTACAGCAGTACTTGTCAGAATATCTGTGGTGAAGAACCAATTTTTAAAAAAATTCCCAGTCCTTTATGGTCCTACTATGCCATGGACTGAATGGGTCCCTCCCAAATTCATATGTTGAAGCCCTAACTCCCAATGTGACTGTATTTGGAGACAGGGCCTACAAGGA
Source organism: Cynocephalus volans (assembly GCF_027409185.1). Classification (NCBI taxonomy): domain Eukaryota; kingdom Metazoa; phylum Chordata; class Mammalia; order Dermoptera; family Cynocephalidae; genus Cynocephalus; species Cynocephalus volans. The sequence continues at coordinate 54,440,547 of NC_084470.1, forward strand.
GGTAATTAAGGTTAAGTGAGGTCATAAAGGTAGAGCCCTGATACAATAGGCTTAGTGTCCTTGTAAGAGAAGACATCAGAACTCGCATGCTCTCTCTCTGTGTACACACAGAGAAGCAAGATGGACACAGCGAGATGGTGGACTTCCACAAGCCAAGAGAAAAGGCCTCAGAATGAAACCTACCTTGCTAGTACCTTGACCTTGGACTTTTGGCCCCCGGAACTATGAAAAAATAAAGTTCTGTTGTTTAAGCCACCCAGTCTGTATTATGCACACTAATGCATACTGCATGTGGCCAAAATGAGCTTGCACCACATGCAGCTCACCATACAAGTTGAACAGTGCCCTACACTGGCCTATACCTTGTTCAACAAGATGAGCCCACTGGTTGTGTGCTTAAATAACACACTGCCTTAGAAGTTTCTAAACACTTTCAATTTCTGTGCTTATCTCATGGTGGACTAGTAACAAACAGTTCGTGGACTAACACCTTCTGCAGACCTCTCTTGACCATCACTAGTTTATAGTTTTTCTGTGATTCTTTTGGAAAAAACTGCAACATTTAGCTTAAGCATAGAACTTAAAATAGGGTCATGAATTTTAAACACATTAGAAACCAGATGTATGCTATAGGTAAGGATGATAACAGAGACTCTCAGGATCCTATCATATCTGGGCAAGACCCTTGAAGACACTGCAGAATGCAAGTTCTTGAAAATTAACAGTGCTGTGCCTCATTTAATGTTCTTTATATTCTGTTTCTCTTTAGCTCTTCCATCAGTCTCTGTAATCATATTCACAGAGCACATTACAATTAGATTACAAACTCACAGCTGGAATATTACTTCTTCAATTGAATGTATATGTCAAACTCACAAAACAAATGCTCTCAAGAGCCTCTGACTTAGACAAATGAGCAAATTTACTTTTCTGATTCTGCCACTGAGGTGAGGATCCTCTGGTCCTGATGGGGAAGTAATCACCTTTCTGATGGCCATCAGACTATCTTCGATGGAATCTAATTCATACATCCCGTTTTCATTCTGAGTCATTACTAGTTTGCTTGTCTGTCTTCTTATAAGGTAATGTTCAGTCATCTTGAAAAGCTTAATCTAACTAGCTTCTATACCACAATGAGAACCATGCCTATCTGTTCATCTCGCATGGAGGCAGGCCAGATATCAGTAGAGATCATCATGGTCTCAAGCCAGCATCACGCCTTGACTATCAGGAAGGTTCACAAGGTCACAGAACATATTTTTTGCAAACAGGATTGCTGTGAAGTTAACTTTATTGGTTGAACTTTATCCTTTATTTATGTCCAAAGAAAATGTAATTGACTGTTATTGTTCTTGCTTCTTTTTAGTTCTTATAACTGTAGAACTCACTGAGGGAGAGCTTATACAAAGAGTATTTCAGAACTACAAAGATTTATAGAAATAACCTATGGCAACCTCCTTGTAGCAGAGATGGCTAACCGTTCACCTAAATCATTTCCTCTTCTACTGGGCACACAGCTGGACCACACTTCCCAGCCTCCCAGTGGCCACGTGGTCTCCTAGTTGCCACATGGATGATTTCCACAGACAATGAAATGGGAGCAGGAGTGACAGGTGCCCCTTCAAGGCCTGGCCCATAAAACCCTCCCTCCTCTTGCTATCTTCCATATCTTCCCTTCTCCACACCTTTCATTTAGGTCATTGGTCCATTTTTGAGTTGATTTTTGTATATGGTGTGTCTTAGTCCATTTGGGCTGCTATAACAAAATACCATAAACTGAGTAGCTTATAAACAACAGAAATTTATTTCTCACAGTTCTGGAGGCTAGGAAGTCCAAGATCAAGGTGCCGGCACATTTAGTGTCTGGTAGAAACCTACTTCCTAGTTCACAGAACAGTGTCTTTTCCCTATGTTCTCATATGCAGAAGGGGCAAGGCAGCTCTCTGGGGGCTCTTCTATAAAGGCACTAATACCAACGATGAGGTGCAGCCCTCCCAACAGCCCCACCTCCTAATCACCTTAACATTGGTGATTAGGTTTCAACACATGAATTTTAGGGGGCCAGAGACATTCAGACCATAGTATGGTGTTAGGTAGGAGTCCAACTTCACTCTTTTGCTTGTGAATATCCAGCTTTTCTGGATATTTACATTTGAATAGTCATTTCTTGAAAAGACTATTCTTTCCCATTGAATTGTCTTGGCACTCTCGTCAAAAATCAACTAACCATAAAGTTGAAGATTTATTTCTGGACTCTCAATTCTATTTCATTGATCTATATGTCCATTCTTATACCAGTATGATTACTGCAGCTTTGTAGAAAGTTCTAGAATTGGGAAATGTGAGTCCTCATACTTTGTTCTTTTTTTCAAGATTGTTTTGGCTGTTCTGGGTCCCTTGAATTTCCATATAAGTATTAGGATCAACTTGTCAATTTTGCAAGTAAGTCAGCTAGAATTTTAAAAAGAACTGTGTTGGATCTATAAGGATCAATTTGAGGAGTACTGCCATTTTAACAGTAATAAGTCTTCCATTTTATTCTTTTTGATGCTACAGTAAATAGGGGCTTAGGGGGAGGGGAAATGAGGAGTTAGTGCTTAATGAGTAAAGAATTTCTGATAAGAACAGATACTACACTTGATCTTAGCCAAAAGGCCGAGAAGCGATAAGTAAAGAATTTCTGTTTGGGATGATGGAAAGTTTTGGATATTGATAGTGGTGATGGTTGTACAACACTGTAAATGTAATTAATGTCACTAAATTGTACACTTAAAATGGTTAAAATGGAAAATTTTGTTATATTTTACCACGATAAAAATATTTTTAAAAAGAAGCTCCACAGCTATTTCTACATCTACATTTTTGCCATCTCTACAATCACAGCAATATTTTGGGGTTCTCTTCTAGGGAAAACCCTGTGACATTAATCATGTCACTGCATATATAGCACAAGATCCTCTTGTTAAGTATTGTAACTACTCATTTACCTGCAAGCCAAGAGCTTTACACAACTCTTGTGCATTAGGGGTATGTCACTTCAGTTATGTGTTCTGCCCTCTGTCCTTGAAAGTGCTGATGCTGGTAATCTATGTGAGTAAAGCAGGGTTCTATCTGCAAGCTGCCAACCCCAATTCTGGTTACTCGGGCAAAGAAAGGGTTGGTTAAATAAAAGGCTATCAGGCACCTCACATAAGCTCTAAAAAAAAAAAAAATAAGGCCTACAGAACCAGTTTAGGAGTCCCATAGCAAGGAGCTACATCCAAAATCACACCTAGAGCTGGTCCAACAAGGATGCCAGGGCCATCGCTGCTGAACACAGACATAACACTACTGGCACAGCATTTCTACAGCTGCCCTTGCCAGAGTAGATTCTGCACAGTACCTGCATCTGCATCTTGGGGTCACCAGCTTCCAGATCAAAGTTTAGGGTGGAAGATTATTGCTGGCTTAGTGTAGATCACATGCCCATGTCCATGCCCTAGAAGCAAGGGAAGCTGGGAAGGGAGTATCTGCATGGTCAGCTTCTATAGTTGGGGGTGGGGGGCGCCTCTGCATCATAAGGGCAAAGGTTCTCTGGACACAGGAAGGAGGTTTAGGGGCTCAGTGATTAAACACAATGACTCACTGCACAATGTCTTCGGGCAAACCAACATGCAAAATCAGCAATTTAAGGTAACTATGCCTAAAAAGGGGTTTCTCAGTAGAGGAAGCAGTACAACCAAATATATCAAGTCAGATTTCAGTTCTATAGAGGTATCACAAAGAGGTGAGCATCATTAAAGCATGGAGAAGAGGGCAGTGGGGAACTGCTGCATGATTTCATAAAGGCCTGCAAAGCCACACTAAAATCTGGACTTTAGTCCTGAAAATGGTGCAGAGCCAGTGAAGGCTTTCAAGGAGAGAATAAGATTAGATTTGTCTTTCAGAATAAACATTTCAGTAGCCAAATGGATTGGACAGCTCCAAGACTGGGGAGCCTGGATACCAGTTAGGAACATAATGTAGCAAATGATGAGGACCTGCTCCACGACTACGTGCAAGGCACTGCGTGGAGAGGAACTGAGTCTAGATGAGAAAACCCTGGGACTATAGCTGTTTGAGCATACGGAGTGAGGTGAATAACCCCAAGTTCTGGCTAAGACTAGGTGGATGGTGACAGATGAACTCAGCTGTGGAGTGCTGAGTTTGAGATCATTTGGTGACATTCAAGTGGCGGTAACTTGAATCAAAGGATACACAAGTGTGAAGAATTGAATAAAGCCAGAACGAGCCATGGAGTAGACAAGCTCACCTGGGGAGCAGATGAGGGAGAGAAGGGAGGGTGAAAGAGAAGGGAGAAGGAGAAGCCCAGGAAGCAGCACAGGAGCAAGGTCAAGAAGGAATAGCCAAAGAGGCAGGAAGAAAACCAGCAAAAAAATCTCTCATAACAGCCAAAGGATGAATTTCTAGAATGAATTGAGTCATTCACCCCAAACAAGCACTGTGCATGAATCATGTTTATTCATCCTCTCACACTTTTGTCCCAGCAGTTCTCACACAGACACTGACAGAATTTCAAGTTTCTGCAGTGGTGGTGGTGTGAGCATATTCCCAATTAAGAGTACATTTTCTACCCAGTTTTAAAGACCTGGGTTCTTGGGGAAGAATCCAAAGAAAATTTTAGGGACAGCTTTGTCAAGTTTCCAATTCAGTACTCTTTGACTCCCTCAATGCCACCTCTTCCATGTAGGTTCTGAGACCTGGCTGTAAAATGGTAGTCGCAGCACGGCCGCAACAGTTCCTGCATTCACAGTCTACCCCGTGACACTCCTCTGGCCTGGCCCTAGAGACCAGGAAGGCTTCCCCAAGGTACTTCCTTCCTCCTCCAAGTGCCCTGTGCAGTGACCATGTGCACTGCAGATGGGCCAGGGGAGTAAGAGGGACAGGAAAGGGAGCATGGATTCCCTCATGGAGGCGATTCACAGACATGGGTTTCTAGCTCATCCGACTGCCCAGTGGGCTCCTTCTGCCTGCTTCACAAGTACCTTAGATTCAGTAGGACCACAAGCAAATTCAGGATCTTCTGCCAAAATACAGACCTGTCTCAGTGACTGGCACTCCTCTGGTACCAAGCTAGAAACTTGCGGTCACTTATGATATGAGATTCCCTTTCCCTTTAACAAAGTGCATATCCAGAGTATCACTGAGACCTCTGAATACTGCTTCCCACATGTGCCTCTCCAGCAGAGTCACTGCCTGCCCTGGTCCAATCCACCAGGACCCCTCTCCAGAACCACTGCAGTCATCACCTAACTCATTTCCCCTCCTGACCCCTCTAAAACATCCTCCACTCTGCCCGCCCCGGTTGCCTAATGTATAAGGCATTGGCCTCCTAAAACATCCTCCACTCTGAGCAAGATGGGGTGTTTTGTTTTTTCAAACTGCAAGTGTAATGAAGTCACCACAACAGCCACATTTCCACTCCTCACCCTGCCCTGACCAGTAACTTCCCAGGACTCTTAAGTGAAGAAAATGTGGCCTATGTGTCCTCTCCAGCCTCATACACATTCCTCCCAGCATCCGCACAGCCCTGGAGACTCCATGCTCCCTGGGCAGGACTATTTTCCTGTCTGCTCAAAGCATCCCCCCCCACAGTCCCTCATCTCCATCTCTCACTTCAGAGTCCATGTTAGTGGTCACCCCTCCTCAAAAACACCATCTCCCTGACTCCTAATGAGGTCAAGTTCTCCTAGTTTACACCCCAGTCATTTTGTATCTATCTGAAGGACTCATCGAGTCTTTGTGTCCATGCTAGATTTAGCTCCAAGACTGGGGACCACGCCCACTACTTCTGCTCAGCACCCAGCACAGGGTGTGGTGAGCACTGAAGTATCTGCTAGGTGCTCTTAGGAGTACCCCCCTAGGAGGCACAGTCAACCCCATGCTCAGGGGCCAATGAACTTCCTTCCCCATCACCACAAAGCACTTTAACCACATTTGGAGGGAAGAAGTAACGTAAAGGGAGCAGAGTTATTAAGTAGGGAAAGATGTGTCATGTCTCTTCTCTCTTCTTTCCGAGTTACTAAGATAAACCTGTAAGTGGTGGTAGAAGGGGAGGGAAGCTGCTGCATTTAGGAATAGCAGAGGCCCGGTTTTCAAACTTGCTCCCTTCCACTGCAAATTTTTCCTCTCTGTTTTCAATATCTAAATGCCAGCAATTTATGAGAAATCTAATAAAGGTTGGTCACTTCAAACCTCATGTTTTCTGGAAATCATTCCTTCCAAATCCAAGGATCAGCTGCCATTTTAATGTGCCAACATCATCTCTCCACTTTGGATTTATTTTGCTTGTTGTGCAACAGAGTTATCATTTCTACCTTCAAATGACAACATTTAATATACTCTAGAATGTTCACATAATGTACTTAGAAAGTATTAAGTAAAAAAGTCATTTAACAAAAGTCATTAAAAGCAGCACACTGAGGGAAATAAAACCAAATGAATGATGAAAATAGTGAAGCTTTCAAAAGACTGCCAACTTATCTCTTTGGTCAGAAATTTAACTAACATACAGATTGTAAAATTATCTTTCCCATTTTAGACTCACTTTCAGAATTAGCAAAATACTAATTGTCCTGTTCAGTCACCAAGTCTTTAAATATCTTCATATTTTATTAATCTCTCTAATTAACTATCATTCTGACAATCCTGTTGCTGGATTTAGAGCTGTAGTATTTATGATTATTTTTGCAATTCTAGAATAGGATAACTGTGGAGTACTGCAGCTCACTGCCAGCCACACAAAAGCGTCAGCATGCACATCAACACAGCGATATGAGATGATTCATCAACAAGTCAGCGGAAAAGACTGCTAAAAACCAACATAGCTGGGAGACAATTTCAACATCCTGGATGACTAGAAAAAACCTATTGAGAGGACATTCTGTATAATGCATACAAAATTTAAAGACAGGCAAAACTAAATGGCAATAGAAGCCAGGAAAGTGGTTCCTTTTGGTTGGTAATGACTGGGAAGGGCATGAAGGAGCTTCTGATAAAATGTTCTATGTCTTACAAATGTGTTCACTTCTTGAAACTTCATTGAGCCTGACACTCATATCAGTATCTGTATGTATGCTACATTTTAACAAAAAGTTCCTTAAAATATTTTCAATATTTACTTAAAATATTCTATAAATATTATAGACTATAGCATCCATATTTGTATTTCAGCCCTACTTTAAGCAGCAAGTTATACTAGAGGCCCTTTAAGTTCTCTTGGGGTCTAAAATAATTTCTAATTTACTGTTTGACTTCAACAATAGTGGAAAAACAGTGTAGGTTTATAAAGTATATATATATATGTATGTGTATATATGGCACATATAATGGTTATAGTTCATACACATACACACACACCCCCATGCTGCTCTTTAGTGATCTGGGGTAAAGTTACACAGGATTTAAATCATAGATTTATGGACTCATCTGTGTAATAGATTTCTGGGGAAGGTTTCACATTTTGTTTAATGGCTATATATTTATCAAAATTCAATTTCAAAACTCCACTTATTCAATTAAACTATTACAACATGTCCAGTATGCTCCATATAGATGACATATTAGAGGTTTGCTATTATGTTAACAAGAATAGATTTTGTAGTGAACTAGGTATAAATTAGAATAAGTATGGTAATTCAAATAATATAAAGTAGGCTGTAAGCTAAACAGAAGATGAAACACTCTTCTTTAGTTCATAAATTAATATAATACATTGAAAGTACATGAAAACACCAAAATAAATTCAATTTTTTCAGATATAAAAATATTTTTATAGAACTCTAGGCTCCTGTAAGATAACAGATACACCTAAATCCAAATCTCTCTGTACATCCTCAAAAACCAAAACAAACAAACATAAAACAGATCAATAAGGAGAGAACAAATGAAACTATCTCTTGTGCCTACAACATAACTAGGAAATAGGGAATGCCATGAACTTCATGTTACATAGAAACAGGGAAATAAACATCCAAATTCAGCAAGACCAGCTCCAGAGCCCACATCTAAGTGGGAAGTGAAGTCAGACACTATGAAAAAAAGTAAAGAGAGAAATAGAGGTCGATGGGTGTTGAAACATAGATAAAACCACCCCCAGAAAGAGAAATTTCCACCTTGAGTGAGGAACCACTGAGAAAAGGTGTGAGAACTGGTGGATCAGAGGCTTCCTGGAGACTCAAAAGGACAGAGCTTGAATATGCACAGAACCAGACATGGTAGTTTTAAGAAGGATTACCTGGAAGGCTCAGGTGTCTCCTGGAAGGTGGTAATTATGGGAAGAAGAAAGCAAAAAGTAGAAATTAAGGATCCTGCAGAAACAAGAAAAATACTCACACCTCTCACCACAAAGAAGGTATTCATTAAAGAAACAACATCTTACCATATCAGGAGAAGGGAGCACTCTCAAACTAAGAAATTGAGTAAGCCAAGACAAGTCAGGTGGACAAAAAGTAATAATTTAAGATATACAAACAACATATTTAATAGGGTGGAGGTTATACAGCCCCATGTGTGACATCAACTGTACTTTGCCAACAGGGAAAAGAGTAAAATTACAAGCAGCCAGGATTAAAGTCTCATATATTCCCATAAAGGCATTAATAATGCAAAGGTATAAAGGTCCAATAGTCAAAGGGACAAAGGACTCAGACTCGCTAAATGAAGAGGCAATAGTGACTGATGCTTTGACAGCTGCTAATGCTCTGCATTCTCTTAAATTTCCCACATTTAATGGCTCAAAATTCTTCCCAATGATTTAGAAAAATAAGAACAAAACAGCCATCATCACTGACTTGCCATCTTCACTCAGTTTAGAACTAATTTTATACTAAATAGAAAATACAGACAGGTGTGTACATGGAGAGAGGAGTAAATAGAAACAGTCTGACTGGGGTCTTTGGAAATCCCAATTTTTATAAAAGGGTCATTCAACAGTTCACCCAAAATAACAACTCCCATAGATTTATCTCTATTAGCAGGGATATACAAAATTCTCAAAACAAAATTACTTTGTTTTTAAATTTTATTTTTTATATCATACAATAAAAATTATTTTTTTGGTGTACAGTTTTATAATTAAATTTTAACATGTGCGTAGATTCATGTAACCAACACCATTAATCAGGTGCAGAACAGTTTAATTGCCCCCCCAAAATCCCTCATGCTATATATATCTTTATAGTCACAAAAAACAATTCACATTATTTTAATGATTTTTCCCATGAAAGAGTAAAGCAAAACAACAAACACACTTCCTCTAAAACAACTGACCCAAGGATTCAAAAAACACAGTATATGGTAAGGTTTAAGTGTGCTCAGTTCCTTTTTCAGTCTTTTGTTGTTGTTGTTGTTGTTGTTGTTGTTGTTGTTGTGACTGGTAAGGGGATCGCAACCCTTGGCTTGGTGTCGCCCGCACCGCACTCAGCCAGTGAGCGCACCGGCCATCCCTATATAGGATCCGAACCCACAGCAGGAGCGCCGCTGCGTTCCCAGCGCCACACTCTCCCGAGTGAGCCACGGGGTAGGCCCCCTTTTTCAGTCTTAGTGAGAAGGAAAGCTCACATAAAACACATGCCCTGTTCTAAAGGCATTATTCTTTATCTAACTGTCTCTGTTTTGTACCCAACGGGTGTTCTCTGTACTCTCTGTGTTTGTAGCCTTCTATGGCAAGGCCAGGGTTGGAATCCAGGTGGGGCTCAATATACCTCTGCTTGCTCCCAGACCAAGACCCAGCCCAAATCTCCATCAAAACCCTAAGAGAAGACTTGAACAAGAAAAAAGGTCAAAATATGTGGCTGTCTGCAGAAGAGAGATGGCAACACATTTCATATGACAGAAATAAGAAGCATGTTGTCAAGTGAAACAAAGAAGGCTGAGAGATATGTAGGATTGGGAGAAAGGGAGATATAGCAGAAAATGGGAGTCAAAAAGGGGCTGAAAACCAGAAGGGTAGCACAAGTTCATGCAAAGATGTGTCAATGAAGTTAAGCCATGCCCCCACCTTCAATTATCTCTGCACAAGATAAATTATTTGAAGTAGAATTTACTGGTCAAAGAGTATACCCACTTCACATTTGCTTAAATTTTATGAAGCTTATTTTAAAAAGAAAAACCTCAAAAACTCCCTAATCCCATGCATTTGTGTTGAATTATACCATTAAAACTGATTCTTAATCCATAACTGCATGATTTTCTGTTTAAACAGGCTTTGGCCTTAGCAGCAGTTCTAAAGAAATTCATTCTTATTAAAAAATCATAATAAATCCACAAATAGACTGCTTCTTTGCTTTGACCCCAATCCAATCCTAGTATTATCCTTGGCAAAAAGCAGGAGAAAGTATTTGTTGTTCATAAGCAGCTTTTGCTCTTGCTAAATTATAGGTGAAACTGATCCAAACCTGAAATAACAAGTACACCAATCACTTTTCTTCAACCTGTCATTTACTCAAGATGCAAGAACTCCTCTTATTCTGAAAAGGTCAAAACTGCCTTGAAAAATACCATTCAAGTCATAAATTCTAAAGTTCAATAGCATCAAGAGGTCATTTTACACATTCATTCCTTTACATTAAAATTGTTTTTAAATTTTCAATAGCATTTTTACTTGTATTAAACAAACAAGTGCAAAACAAATTCACTAAGTTCTGTTCATGAATGAATGTTCGTGAATTATTATTCTTATATACATTTATCTGCAGATTAAACATCACTGGAAGCATAAACAAGAAACCAATCACATTAGCTGCCTCCATGGGAGAGAATTTGTTAACTGGAAAACAGAACTAGAGGAATTTATCACTGTGTTTTTGAGCTTGTGAGTTTTGAATCACGTAAATGTGTTACAATTCAAAGAATAAATACATAAAATTTAAATAAAGAAGATAATTATTTCTGTAAGAAAATACCTTTCTAGTTTCTACATGCTGTCAGCTAACAACAAAAATGAAACTGTATCAAAAGACACTATCAGATATCCAGCAACGTGAAAGAAGAGGCAGACTACCACTGGCCACACAAAAGGCATATATGGCAGGGAACAATTTCTCTAAAAACCTGATTAAAAGCTATATATATAAGTCAAAAGGAAGAGCTGAGTAGGAATGCTTTGGGAAATGATCCTTTCTCCCAGTCGTTGAAATGGTCAACCGAATACCTTCTGCTGTTTTCAGAACTCCATTCAACGTGTGTGTGTCTGTGTGTCTATGTGTGAGAGAGAGAGAAGCATCTATGTCTCTGCAGGGTACAATTTGCTGACTCAGACAATACTCCTGACAATACCAATGCACAGAGCCAAAGAGTGGAGGCCACCTCTCTGCAGGACAGTCCTCTCCCCATCCCACCCCCAACTCCCACTGTCCACCTGGCAATAGACAGCCTTGGAGTTCGTACTCTGAAGCATGAACATATCCAAATCCAACAACTTTCTTAGAGAGGAAAGGATAATGTATTTAATGCAGTGCTGCAAACTAGTGCAGGTCAGAGTACTGGTTGTTACCAGCACACAATTAGAGACTGGCTTGTGCCAGAATGTAAATCAACATGTTGCTAAGCACACTTAAAACTCTGCTGACAATTTCTTTTTTTTTCATACCTGGACATTCTCAAGAAAGGAAGCGGTATGTTGATTTACATTTTGACATGAATTCCTTAACTTGCTGTGAACTACTAACAAATAGTTCTCAGACCAGCACAGTGTGTGGGCTACACTTACGGAGGCACTGCAAACTATGAGACTAAATGACAGTAAGTTTTAGTAACACAGCAACCAAGACAACCGGGAGAAAAATCCTGAATATCCAATTCTGTTCATCTCAGCTAACATGCAAACTATGATATCAGTTGATAAGGGCCTGAGATAGAACCCTTCCCAAAGACTTTTAAAGATTATAAACCTTCTCTTTCTCCTGAAGGAATTAATATGCAAGACTTGACACTCTAGTTTTGGAAAGCTGCTGTCCCTTATTTTAAAGCATAAAAACTACAAGATAAGTACTCAACAAATATTTATTATCCAACTGATAAATCAACTTTGAATTCGACCATAATCACATACTTTTTAGTCTTTTACATTTTAAAAAATCTTCAGCTGAAACCCTTAAATAGCTTCTTGGCTTAGAATACTTTATAGACTATTTATACATCCCTGATAAAAGTCAAATTCATGAGTACACTTAACATTCCAAGTTGTTTAAAATGCTTCTTTTAATTTGGAATCATTTAAAAATTACCAAACATAAATGTTGTGATTTTTAATGATTCCACTGAGACGTCAACCTCGATCCCTCACTTATTAGAACCCTGGAATTCCCGCCACTGCCAGTGTTACTTCCTCCTGCCCTTCTTCAACCCTGCTGATTCTAGAAGCACATGAATACCTTGGGCCATCAAAAGGTTGAACAGCAGCGGCAAATCACCTTCTACACAATTTCCATTTATGCGCATGCCCCACATTCTGAAAACAACAAAATATAAAACAGCTGATCATTTTTGTTCTTAAGTTTGATCACTGAATTCTCAAATGCCTGATAATTATCCCTCACCTCATTAGTTTCTACTCATCACCAAACAATACTCAAGACAAGCAGGTGCTTTTATGGTGACATGGAATTATGAGTGCTCAAAGAAAGAAAAGCCAAAGAAGCCCACTTCTTCTCTTAACATGTTCCTTTTAGCAATATCTCTAAAAACTCAATTACAAAGTCTTACTTGGAATTTTAAAAAGCCACTTGCTATATAAAATCAAAGTTTATACTCACTGGTTTTAGGCTGTTTCATTCTTAATTTTGAAAAAAAAAAAACATTACTACTTTCATCTTATATTGAGTCACAGACAAAAGATTTTCTAAAAGATTTTTTCAATAAAATTTTATATTTTTTAAAATTTATCTTTTATTTACATAGAATAAAAATCACTCATCTTGGTATACAGCTCTTTGAGTTTTAACAAATGCACTGAGCTGTGAAACCATCACCTTAATCAAGATACAGAACAATTCCATCACTCCAAAACAATGTCCTTAAATCCTCGCCTTACTCCTAACCCCTGGCAACCACCCTCAGTAAATTTTAATGTCCACATTTCGACTGGATAGATAGATATTACAGCAATCTCCAGGACGAATCTAATAGCAAAGAGAAGACAATGCAAAGAGCTCTACCTATATAATCTTGCTCATATGTCTTTCTCAAACACTCAGTGGGTAAGCATCTTACGGCTTATGGACAGTAGAAGATATCACTGATCTATCAGAGAGCTGCTCTTTTTCCTTATGATTCCTTTTCTACAACTGATTAGCGTAAAAGAATCTTAACAAACTGTATTCTTTCTGCTTCTATCCCTTCTTTTGCTGTGAGACACTCCCTCAACCAGATTTCCCTGTACACCAATGACCACATCACAGACTTAACTATTAGCACAGATGGTGGTAATTAGTTTCTGTGTGAAGTGCTGAGATGGAAAGGATAATGGAAGCACTACAACCTTCCTTGCACTTGTAGAAATGGTCACAGTCGGGGCCCACTGATGACAGCTTGAGACAACCATATATTTACATTCCATCTTCTGCTCAATCTGCCAGAGGAGAACCTTTTCTTCAGGCTCAAAACAGGTATATCTTATAAAAAACACATACATGTGTGTGTGTATGCGTGTGTACAAATATGACATTTGTACTTCGTGAATTGGAAGATGAGGGTTTGTAACTAATATATACAAGAAGAAATTTTCTTAGAAAGTAACCAACAATTCAAAAACCTTTCTTTCCTTTCCCTTCACGGTTCTTAACATCTTTAGAAACAGTCCATTTTTAGTAATATTTATAACAATGGAATTAGGAACACATTGTACTAAATAGGAAGAAATTACAGTGGTAATATTAACATCTTACATTTGTAAGCACCTTGGAGTCCACAAAAGATCCTCACAGCTTCCAATTAATCCAGTCTTTGCAACATGGCACTTTGGGGGACTACAAAAGAAACTAAAGTCCCTCTGAAGCTTTTAAACTACAGACTAAAAAGGGGAGGAAGTGACAGAAGTAACAACAAAACAAAAGAACAATTACAACATATCAAAATAACTAGAAAACCTATGAACTGGTCAAACTGATACCATTTCACCAAACCCAATTAATATGTAATTATCTATGATGCTAAAAAATGAGCCAGTCAAACCTGGCCCAATTTTGATATAAAATTCAGTGGGAAAAGCAGTTAAGTGTTTTCTGGAAGTGAAATTTGACCTACCGTACTAACACAACATTTTGAGTTTGGAGTATTGGTAATGAGGGAAAACTTTCCTAAGGAAAATGGCTATTAAGCAGGGTCTAGATGTTGACAAACAAACATAAATTTAAAGACAGTATTTTAACTGAGGGAAAATGTGAGAAGAGAGGCATCAAAAAAGAGTATGAAATGATCTGCTTGTGGGTCCAGCTATCCCAAGAGAGGAAGAAGTGTGATTTATCTTCTATCTCCAGCTCAGACTAGAAACTCAGAAATTTTTCTTAAAAACTGAACTAGAACAGGTTATGTGAAAGCACAGAAGGATACCATAAAGAACGGGTTCTTCAACGACAACTATTGTGGCAGCTTTGTAATTCTGGCAGAATAAAGAAACTGTAAGGATGGCAAGCATAAAGAATTGGGACCTATTAACAGGACTGCAGAAATGGAAAAAAATGAGGTAGATTTAAGAACAATGGGAAAGAGGAATTGGGGCAGACTCAAGCCCCAAACAGATCTTTGGACAGATGAAGAAAGAGCAGAGAAACCTAGAGAGTGGTGGGACCACGGAGGCAGAAGTAGAGGCAGGGCAGAGCACAGCCTGCTGTCTACACATGCAGGGGCCAGGCACTGTACAGACATGCAGCATTCCATCCTCCCCACAATCCCATGTGGAGGCTGCTTCCTAGTAAGGAGAAGACTGGCAGTTCAATCCCATAATGAGAATGTATGGCAAATTCAATTTTCAACCTATTCGTGTTTAAAGATCATTGGGATGGCCAAGCAGAGTTTATGTTAGTGAGGTAAGAGGAACATTGTAGTCATGCTTTTGCATGTGTTAAAAGAGCCCATTTGGAATGAAACATAAACGGAATATAAAGTTTTTTTCATGAGCTCAGAGCCCTCCATCAGTTTCCCCACCTGTCATCCCTCATCCCCCACCCCTCCCTCACTCTCTTGCCTCTGGAGCAGCCTCCGCATCCCACTTTTCCTTCAAAGGGGTCCCTTAACACAAAGATTTGAGACTGTTCAACGTTCTCCCCAACATCATAAACAGCAGAAGTTTCTTGTGTGCTTCAAGTCTACTTTCAATTTTCTGAAGCAAAACTTGCTGTCCACCCTACGGAAAAAAAACTGGGACCAAAAAATGCTTTCTTATCTCCCTGTTCCCCAAAGGAATAAAACTTAAAAGTCTGAAAAAGGGGGCTAGTTTGACTTTGACTTGGTTCATGTATCTGAGGGGAAAGTTCACTGTCATGCAAGAACAAGGTCAGCAGCAAGTCCAAGAGGAAGCTCATGCCCTTGGTAGGCCTGCTGTTGTGGGTGGGGCACAGGCTGGGTGTACAAGAGACACCAGAGGGAGCAGGTGACGGACAAAAGGCATGAAAGCACAGATGAGAGGAGACCAGAGTACCAGTCCTCACAGAGAAATAACCCAAATCATTTTATTTGTTTGTGGGTATCTGGAGTATTTACATCTGAATATGGATACTGATAGAGTTTGGATGTACTGTTCCCCCAAAACTCATGTGGAAATCTGATCCCCAACGTGGCAGCGTTGGGAGCTGTATGAGTCATGGGGCAGATCCCTCATGAATGGATTAATGCTCTCCCTGGAGGGTGGGGTAGTGAGTTCTCACTCTATTTGTTCCCTCAAACGATGGTTGTTTAAAAGACCCTTGCACCTCCCTTCTCGCTCACTCTCTCTTGCTTCCTCTCACCATATGATCTGCATGCACCTGCTGGCTGCCTACCCTTTTAGGCCATGAGAAGAAACAGCCTGAGGGCTGTATCAGATGCAGCTGTCCCAGAATCATGAGCCAAATAAACCTCTTTTCTTTATAAATCACCCAGTTTCAGGTATTCTGTTATAGCAACACAAACGGACTAATACAGACACATATGATGTTCTGTGATTTCACTTTAAAGAAAATAAGTAGTCAGACTTTGAAATTGTGACATAAGAGTGTAGAGAAGCTGTTTAATTTTCTCATTCTTACCCACTGTACAATTCTTTTCTGAAATCAACTCTAATCTGAACATAAACTGATCTCTTTCAGAGGTGTGAGACTTGCCTTTTCCTAAACTTTCTAGGGTTAGGTTAGGTTAACTACTGTACGATCTTAAAAAAAATGCAAAGTAATTTCCAAAAACAAAGTCATATTTAAAGAGATTTCGTACTAACCATCAATTTTGAGGGCACTGGGTTTTCAACAAAACAAATATTTCCCATTAATTGACAAACTTGAAATCCTAATTCAGTACTCCTTGAGAATAGAAGAAGCCCACTTAGATGCCACAATCAGGACCAGTAATTCCTCTGTTATTCAAAAAAGTTAGCTAAAATGGGGAAACCATAAAAAATGCATATCGTTACCTTTTAATTTTAGCAAACATTTAAACATACAATTAACAGCAAATCTTTCACTGTAAGGCCCAGGCCTTTCCTTTGAGTAGATCCAGTGATGGAGTGGCTCACTTGTCTTCCATGCATAAATAACACCCATAAGACAATGTCTAAGATTCCCAGGTTTGTTTTCTTTAAAGAAGAGTGAAAACTTAAAGACACTTGTGAGGCAATGTGAAAACAGAATCTGGAAGCTCTCCATAGTTTTACGATTTTTTCCCAATCTTTTATAATTATCTCATCTTTATCCAATCTGATAGCAATTTGTCTTTATGGAGTCTTTCCAAAGGTTTTCACAGAAATGATGGCTTTCTCTATTTTAGCACACACTTTTTATCAGTTTTCACTCCATTTAATTAAATTATGTCAATTGCAGTAACAAGAATACCACACATAAACAGATTTGGGAACAAAATACCTCTTGGTGAGCCTTTAACTCAGTGAGTGGACATCTTCCCCATCAGCCCCACCCCAGACCCCAACCACCAGGCTGGGAGAGCCTGCACCAGTTGGCATCCTCTGGAAGGAATAGAGAGCTGGGTTGCCTGAGGGACAGTGTTAGAAAAGATTTCTACTGCATTAGAACTGATCTCTTGGATAGCTCTGCCTGGGAGCATTTCTAAAGCCAAGGCTGTATCTTAGTAATGCCTGGTATATTTTAAACACGCAATAAATATGTATTCAGTAAAAGAATTTGCCTTGACTGTCTTTGTTCTCACACCGTTAGGAGAACACAAAGCAATGTTTTATTTGGATAAAAACTAAAGAGAGGGAGAGACCACAGAAAGACCAGGAAATTACCAAGATTATCACAGGAATAAAGGAAACAAAAGAAGGAAGAAACCCAACCCCATAATTCGATTCAAAAGCACCCTAATCCGGGGAGCTGGCAGGTTCGCTCAGTTGGTTAGAGCATGGTGCTGATAACATCAAGGTCCGGAGTTTGATCCCTATACCGGCCAGAAAAAAAAATACAGTGGTTGACAGAGTAACAAAAAAATGATATTAAAAAAAGGTACCTTAATCCAAAAGCCAAAAACCTTATTTACTCTCCCAGAAACCCAACACATGCTCAACACTGGGAAATGGTGATGAGATGAATAACTTGGTTGGCTGTGGGTTCCTGCCTAGGTTAAGTTTTTAAATTGAATGCTCAGAGTTTCATCAAACCTTTCAATTAGGTGAAAAGATTTCTATGAGAATAGATTTTTTTTTCTGAGACAACAATGATAATAAGAGCTAACAAATACTGAATACTTAATATTGCCAGCCACTGTCGTAAACGTACTACATGCATTTGTTAATTTAATCCTCATAACAATTGTAGGAAGTAGGTACTAAACTCATTCAAGACACAGAGCTAGTCAATGGTGTAGCCGGGATTTGAACCCAGAGTCCATGGTATTAACCACTGTGCCATACTGCCTAATACAGTTCACCTTTTCTTATAAATAATATAAATTTAATATTTTGTCTGCAAGTTTTCTTAGTATACGTCCCAAAGGCTCAACATCAAAGTCTTCAACTATAAATTTGAAAGTAATTCTTAAATAACTGCCAGTAACCATTATATATGTTCACCAAAAAAAAGTATGTATGACTTACTCATTCATTAACATTTAACAAGCAATTGCTTAAACGCTTGAAGACAAAGAGTTTTATTTTGTTGTTTTTGTGGTTTTTTTTGGCGGCTGGCCAGTACAGGGATCAAACCCTGGACCTTGGTGTTATCAGCACCATGCTCTTACCAATTGAGCTAACCATCCAGCACACAAAGAGTTAAAGTAATTCAATAAACACTTGTCAGTTGCTGAACATTCACTATTAACCAGTTCTTTCCCATGCTCTCGGGAAGTTCGAATTATACTAAGAGTGAGTTGCACCAAGGGCTCTGGGTTGTCTAAGGATGGAATGAGAACCAGGGGAGACGAAAGGGCAAAGGAGATTATAAAGAATCTGGTATTCAACTGAGGCAATTCTTCTGTAAACTATGGAGATTCATGTATGGACCATAACAGAGGAGAAATATGATCAGAGTTTCATTTAAGAATAACCACTCCAGAGTAGAGAGCGTGGAGCAAAGAAGAGAAAGCATGAAAGCCAGAAGGCTAGTGAGAGCTGCTGTAACCACTGAACTGTATACTTACAAATGAGTAAACTGTATGGTATGTGAATTATACTCAATAAAACTGTTTAAAGAAATAAGTCTACATGAGAATTGGTGAGGCTCCGAACTCAAACCATGTGAATGTTTGAGTAGAGAGCCTAAACAAATACTCGGGAGTCAAAATCCACACGATGTGAGTGATAGGTGGGTGGGACAGAGGGCTGGGTTGAGGTGTGGGGGCAAAACAGAAAAAAGAAAAGAAGAGAGAAGAAAAATGGAGTCATGTCACAGGATGGAAGAAGGCACACAAGAGAGGGACATTAACATATAAGCAACAAACTGTAACACAAACAAAATCAATTTAATGTTACTGTGGAGCACCAAGCCCATGGAAACACATCTATGAGCAGAAAGACATATGAGCTAATTGCTGAAAGATCAGTCCATTAGCAATGATGGTACTATTAACTGTTTCCAATTTTCTATTTCCTTGTCTGGGTCAGACATGGTGCCCCTCACTTTTCACGTACATCCCCAACGTCTTCATTTTACATCTGAGGAAACTGAGGCTCACAGCAATGAAAAGAAAAAGCTGAGATTCTAATTCAGTTACCACCTGGTTCTGATACCCCAAGCTACTTATAAGCTGTGACACTGTCTGCTTAACAAATAATGACGACAATGGTAATAAAGATAAAGAAAGTTTTGTTCCGCCATTGCTGAACCGATTAGAATTGCAGCTCACATCCTCTGTACCTTGAACAAGTGCTCAGCCCTACCTGTGGCATCTTACACACAATTTCATCTATATCTTGCCTTGTAAGAGTAGTAACAAGACTGCAATTTATTAAGCATCTGCTCAATGCCAGTCACTTGTGATTAGGGTCATACGTGCATCATTTCTACTCTTGAAAGTATCCCTGCAAGAGAGGCTGCACTGGCCTCAATCTGTACTAAAGGAAATGGACTCACAAGACAAGGTAACATACTAAGAGGCAGTGCAGGGATAGAATCCACAGCCATGCAGTTTCAAATATTTGTATGTAAATATACATCTCTTCTCCCTCTCTCTCTCTTTCTCATCACATATGTGACAAAATGTTCAAAACTAGTGAATTCTGATAAAGAGTTGTAGGGGAATTATCTGTATTATGCATGTAACTTACTGGAAAAATAAACCCTATGAGTCAAGGCATGAAAGTGCCCTGAGGGCTCAGTCCATTCTCAGAGGACACCTTTAGTCATTACAAACAGATAAGAATTAACTGTTTGTAACCATGGGGATGAGGGGGAAGAATCACATGATGACTTACTTTTTTAAAAGAAACTGCAATTAAAGGATATTTTTAAAACTACCAATTAAACATGCATGGTACAGACAGGTTCCCTGATCACCAGGACCTAAACTGCATTAGAAATACAGTGTAACTTCTGGGGTGAGTACTTAATTCATTTTCACCTTAGAAAAAACAGATTTTAGCAGGTGAATTGTTAGCATTCAATATGTCTGACTGGCCAAGCTTAGAATTTTTTTAAAACACTGTAAATTCATTTAATACTAAAATGAAATATTATCTAATATTTGATATTTGGAGGATTCTACTTTTTAGAAATTGGAGATTGTTGCATAATTCTGCATTTAAAGTAGTTATCCTTTTCTTGAAATTACATCAAAGAAGTGAACTAAATTTATCTCAGAAGTGAGGATGATGGATTACTTAAGGGAAATTATCTGTACATTGATTTAATCTTGTGGATTTAACTTCATGTCACTGTCAATATTTGACTGTTTTTAACCCACAAAAATGGCATTTTCATGTACCTAAATATTACTTTTACTTCATAAATATATACAATTTTCATGGGTCAATTAAGAATAAATAAACAGAAAAAAGTGGCATTTTCATATGTTTTCATATAATACATTGGTAGGTTATTCTCATTTAGTCTACAATAAATTTATTTTACAAATAAAAGTAGTGTTAAAGTGTCATCAGTTTTTAAAGGCAACACTAGATGGCAGTAAGAACATATAAGTCATGACAGGACACTGCGTTCTCAGCACATAGTAATGATCATTTTTGACAGTACTCAATTTCATGCTGTAGTAAATCAAGCTTAAAACTGAAGAATCAAAAACCTAAGTAAAAAATTAAAGTTACCTGGCTTTGGAAGTGTAATCCAGAAAAGCTACTGAAATTATCAATTCATCCAATTTTAAATTAAGAGAACACTAACACTCAACATCAATTTTATAAAATTTTTAGACATTGTAAGTATTCTTTGTTTTGTTAACAAATTCTAATCACATAAATGTATTTAGATGTTAATTTGGGGAAAGAAATTTAACAACTTAAATTGCTTTTTCCATCAAGATGCTAAAAATTTATACAAGTATTTACTTTACATAAATATAAATATTTTTATACATTTATAGCTTATTTGTTATGGCTTTTTGAATTAGTGAAATTTCTACTCTTAGAGGCTAGGAAGTACAGCATGCTGCTAATTTAACATACTACTAGCAAACTTTTAAAAAATTCAATAAATACTAACACTATTTGAACTAAAAAAAAAAATAGGGAATAAAATACAATTTTATTTTAAAATTAATTTTAAGTTTTTACTTCCTTATATGAAAAAATATTTTCAGATCACAGAGAAAAAGCTTATAAATAGAAACATGTTAATTTGACCCACTGATAGTTTTGCTGAACTTTCTATAATATTCTTTTTTTCCAGCTTTACTGAAGTATAATTAACAAATAAAAATTGTATACACTTAAGGTGTACAACATGATATTTTGATATACAGATACATTATAAAATGATTAACACAATTAAGATAATTAACATACCCATCACCTCACCGTTACCTTGTAACATTTTGAATTAAAATTTCAGCATGATTTTACAAACTTACATGGTAAGAAACCAAAATTTCATATTTTCTAATTTATAAATGTTCCACTTTTTGGCTTCATTACAAGACAGATGGCATTCAGCTGATGTCTCAGTAACACTGAAATAAAATTAGTTAACTTACTAATTTTGGGGGTTATTTCTAACACTCTCTCTGAGTTTGGCTTTGTTCTGACACACAAAATTCTCAATTTAGTAACCAAAGCTAGTGTCTTCTCAAATGCATGAAAGTCAATAAAGTAAAAGAAAACAAATTTTCAAATACACTACTGCGGCAGAAAATGAAGACCAACTTATGCCAATATAGCCTAACTTCTAGTCAAGAGTTAAAATTTTAAAATATCATAAAATAAATACCTATAGCTTAATACAGGCACATTAAAACAAATACACACCCAAATAGCCAAAACAATCTTGAGAAAGAAGAACAAAGTGTGGTCTTACACTTCCTGATTTCAAAACCTACTACAAATCTGCAGTAATCAAAAATAGCGAGGTAGTGACATAAATACAGACATACAGACCAACAGAATAGAATAAAAAGCCCAGAAATAAACCCTTGCATATACAGTCAAATGATTTTCGACAAGGGTGCCACGACCATTCTCTGGGGAAAAGACAATCTTTTCAAAAAATGTGCTGGGAAAACTGTACATCCACATGCAAAACAATGAAATTGGACCCCTACCTTACGCAATTTGCAAAAACAAACTCGAAATGAATCAAAGACCTATAACTATAAAACTCTTAGAATAAAACACAGGGGAAAAGCTTCATGATGAGACAGCATAGGGCTAGGCCTGTGAACCAAACTGACTCCATTTTCCCTGCAGAGGACATTGTGTTAATTTTCCAGTCCTCAGTCATGAGACCCATAGGGGGCATGATAACCCCACCGCCTTGATGCCTTGATAAAAGTAAATGAAAGAGACCAGTTGGTCATAATTGCCTTGATAAGATAAACTGAGATAAGAGAGGAACAGAAATTCACTGAGTTGCAAAACCCCTTCCCCAAGGCTTGTTAAAATATTAGTTAGCTTTGTTTAAAACATCATTATCTACCCATTCTTTTTTCCCTGTAATTACAAAAATTAAGATACAGATTAACCTTAAGACCCCTTTAGGAGTTCCCACATGCCCACAACATGACCACTACAATGACCCTCCTGGGATGGCAATAATGAACAATACCACCATCTTGCACCTACCGAGCAGGCGCAAAGACCAAAGCCCTAACTGAGCTTGTGCCCATGATGCAATCAGGAAAAACAGAATGGATCATCTCCAGAGGCATGGAATGAGAACTCTGGCCTTCACCCCTCACCTCTTTTCCCTTTAAAGGGCCCTGAAGAGTTCCCTTCAGAGGGCTAGCTTCTCTATAGCTACCTCCATATGCATAAGTCTACTTCCTCTTTTCATAAAGCGTTGCTTCCTTTATTACTGGGTGCATTGTTCATTTCTATGACTTTGGGACCCAAGAGCCTAATTCAGTAACAATGACATTGAATTTGGTGATGATTTCTTGGATATGATACCAAAAACACAAAAGAAAAGGAAAAATAGGTAAGTTGGACTTCATCAAAATTAAAAACCTTTACGCATCAACAGAATGGGAGAAAATATTTGGAAATCTTATATCTAATAAGGGACTGATATCTGGAATACATAAAGAACTCCTAAAACTCAAAAACAACAACAAAAAACAAACAACCAGATTAAAAGAAGGCAAAGGACTTCAACAGACATCTCTCCAAAGAAGATAACAAAAGGCCAATTACCACATGAAAAGATGCTCAGCATCACTTGGTTATTAGGGAAATACAAATCAAAACCACAATGAGATACCACCTCACGCCCATTAGAATGCAAAGTTAAGGGCCAAATCCTAAATCAAGAAGGTACACTATGAGCCTAGCCAGCTGGCCTCTCCCTAAGGAAACTCTGTCTTGTTCTCTCACTTTCTCAGGTAATATATCAGTCTTGCAAAGAGCTTCCCCAAATCTATTCAACTCACAAAATTCAAAACAAACCAACTTTTATCTGCCAGGGCCATTCTTTCCCCTCCTACTCAGTGCTGCCTAAAATCATTCTCCGAAATGCATATTCTACATATTGCATCTATCATGAACACAGATTCCTATCAAATACAATAAAAGAGCAAAAAGAACAAAGAAGAATATATTTCTTTAGCCAATACTAGAAATGTATAAATTCATGATTCCATTTCTTCTGGTCAGCCCTGATTCCTAAGGCCTTTGGAATATGAAACATCACTCCATGATTCTGCTAAATTCTGCTTTAATAAATTTCTACAACTGTTCTATTTTTAAAATATCTAAAACTAAAGGTCACAATATTCTTGAAAATAATAATCACCAGCAACAAAAAAATTCTGCAAATTCTTTCATTTACATTTGGTTAGTGCTCAATTTTCACGATGTTATAGGACCTCATATTCCAAAACATGATAAATAAAAGGAAAACCTAAAAAGTACACATTCTACTTGTGCTTTGTATGTGAAATTATGTGTCTTCCTACAAATTACATTTTGGAGTTTGACAGTGTTTCACAATGAATTCCACACCTGTAGGAAATGAGACCTAAATCACTATCAAAAGCATTTTTTAGGATTTGCTTTAAAAAAGCAGAAGTGACATTTCCCTAGAAAAGACTAAAAATACTATTAAATTTATAGACTTCTATCTCAAATAGAAATTTTCTATTCTACTCAGCACAATGGCTAGAAAAGTCTCTTCCTGTTTGCATCATGGTGACTGTTTTTCATACCTGGGCAATAACCATGAATACACAGCCTCAATCCTCATGTCTTCCATTACCTAAACTGCTTTGCTTTCTTACCAGTAAATGCTTATGCACAGCAAGGGACAGCGCTGATTTAGACTAACAGAGGCATCTGATGTGGATGCTACTTAAAACAGGTTTGTGTTTTCACTTACCTCCACTGCTACTACAATCAAAATGAGGTCCGTTTTTGACTCTGGAAAGACTGCATTCACTTGTGGTGACATTCCAATCAGAGCACAGTTAGTGACGACAGATATAACACTCATTGTTTCGAAAGCCAACTAAAAGAAAAAAGAATGTGGAATTAAAAACTGCAATGACTGCTTCCATATTTCTTCATCCTTTTTCATATTATCTAAAAACCAAGGAAAAAGTCTTTCCCTAGTTCTAAACATTCCAAGAAATTTTAAGCTTTTTTCCTTTGTCATGCTATGATTTTCATTAGTTTAAAAAGGCCAGACTGTTAGAAGATATTTTGGATACTTTTGGCTTGAATATTCCAAAGCAATATGCTCTACCTTACCAATTGGAGGCAGCCATGGATCTAAATTTGGAATACATCCAAATCACTGTTGAAGTTACTCTACTCTACTCATATCTAAGGGAAATCTAAGTAGGAGTGTCAGAGAAAATGTTTCAAATTCAAAAACAGGTAAGATTTCAAACAGAATTTATTTTGTGAAACTGTTCTATTTTGACAGATCACACGCCACATGTGGTTCAGCTATAACCAGTTTTATAACCGAGGCGCCAGTTATAAAAACAGTGATCCCTTCCTAGTGGCATTTACCAAATCATCTGTTGAACTTTAGAAAGGTTCCAGGCCCCACTAAGACTTACTAAACAGACTGTTCCAGGCTCCCATGAAGGAGACTTTGGCGCCTGCTACTACATATGGATGTAGAAGTGTTGTGACCAATGCTCTTTTTGTTTAAATGTAAAGCACGTGGTGATAACTACTGGACGACTTAACCACTACCTCCAAGAAACACAATTACTATCAGAAATGTAAATTTTAAAAGAGGCAAAACAAAAGATAACTGGACCCAAACCTAATAAATATCTTGACCCATGAAGAATTTCTGCCACCTTATATTTTAGCAATCCTTTGTGTAATCTATTTTTCCATAGTTTTCTTCACAACAAACCTACTCAGGACATTCTTCACCTTCTCTTTAAATAACTTAAAATTTCTACTTATTTACTTTTGATCATTACATTAGCATAGTTCACAAATCAAAAATTGTAAGTATATGGTGAAAAGTTTCCTTGTCCCCTTTTCTCTTACTTCCCAGCTCCCATTCTTCCAAAAGACAATCACTATTACTAAATCTTATGTCCCTTTCCAGACACTCTGTATGCAAGTATAAACAAATTTGAATAAATGCACTCTTTCTTATTCCCTTCTCAGCATAATACACACTGTCAGGCCCTTGCTGTTATCACTTAGAGTGTCTTGGAGAACTTTCTGTGTCAGCACTCAAAAAGCTCCCCCATTCTTTGTCACAACTGCTTAAGTATTCTACTGCATGTATATAACAGAATTTATTTACTCATTGGTGGGCATTTAGTTGCTATTACAAACAATGCTGCAATTAGTAATCCTATAAATACATCACTTAATAAGTGTGGAAGCAGGCTACATTCCTGAAAGTAGAATGGCTGAGTCAAGGGGGACATGCATTTGTAATTTTTTTTCATGTTAATTAACCCTTTATTGTTTTTTTTTTTTATCTTTTCTATTGAAGTACTTTTTAAAAAAATTATTGAAATATAATTGCTTATACATATCTCTGGGGTACAGCATTAAATACCAATACTTGTGTGCAATATGTGATGCTCAAATCAGAATATTAAGTATATTCAACATTACGCAATATAATCTTTTATGGCCTTTTACCAATTTCTCGCTAGCCACCCCTCACCCTCCCCCCCCCTTTCCCTCCTCTGGTGGCCTCAGTTCTGTTCTCTCCTTTTGAAAATCCAACACATTATTGTCACTGTTTTATCTTTTTTTTTAGCTCCCACTTATGAGTGAGGACATGTGGTATTTCTCTTTCTATGTCTGGCTTATTTCACTTAACATAATTTTCTCCAAGTTCATCCATGCTGTGAACGGCAGAATTTCATTCTTTCTTATGGCTGAGTAGTATTCTATTGTATATATATATATACACACCACAATTTCCTTATCCAGTCATCCATGGATGGGCATTTAGGTTGGTTCCTCATCTTGGCTATTGTAAATAGAGCTGTGGTAAACATGGAAATGCAGGTATCCCTTCGACATGATGATTTCCATTCCTTTGGGTATACACTCAGCAGTGGGATTGCTGGATCATATGGTAGCTCTACCTGTAGTTGTTTGTGGAACCTCCATACTGTTTTCCATACAGGCTGCGCTAATTTACAGTCCTAGCAACAGCGCAGGAGGGTTCCCCTTTCTCCACATCTTCACCAGCGTTGGTTACTGTCTTTTTGATCATGGCCAGTCTAATTGGGGTGAGGTGATATCTCAATGTGGTTTTGATTTGCATTTCCCTGATGCTTAGTGATGTTGAACATTTTTTCTTGGTGTAGAGAACTTTCACCTCCTTGGTTAAATTGATTCCTAGGTATTTTATTTTGGGGGTGACTATTGTAAATGGGCTTGCTTTCTTGATTTCTTTTTCTGCTAGTTTGCTATTGGAGTATAAAACTGCTACTGATTTTTGCATGTTGATTTTGTAATGTGCAACTTTACTGAAATCATTTATCAGCTGTAAGAGTTTTTTATACAGTCTTCAGGTTTCTCTCTATATAGGATCATGTCATTGGCAAACAAGGACAGTTTGACTTTTTCTTTTTCAATCTGGATGTCCTTTCTTTCTCCTGCCTGACTGCTCTGGCTAATACTTCCAATACTATGTTAAAAAGGAGTGGTAAAAGTGGGCATCCTTGTCTCTTTCCTGTTCTTAAGGAAAAAAGCTGAAGGATAATATTCAGGATAATATTGGTGGAGGACTTGTCATATATGGCTTTTATTATGTTGAGATACTTTCCTTCTATACCTAATTTGCTGAAAGTCTTTACCATGAAGGAATGTCAAATTTTTCAAATGCTTTTCTGCATCTATTGAGACAGTTATATGGTTTTCATCTTTAATTTTGCTGATTTTGATTTATTGACTTGTGTATACAACCATGCTTGTACCCCTAGGATGAATCCCACTCAATCATGGTATATAATTTTTTCATGTGTCTGTTGCATTTCCCTAGTGACTAACTATAAATCTTTTCATGAGGTTACTGGCCATTTGTATAGGTTCTTTGGTGAAGTTTTTTTTTTTTTTCCCCCATATCTCTCGCCCATGTTTTTATTGGTTCCATTGTCTTATTATTGAGTTGTAGGCAATTTTTAATATATTCTCAATACAAGTCCTCTGGCAGACATATGTACTGTGAATATTTTTTCTCATTTTATGTCTTGTTCTTTTTGTTGAAGAGCAAAAGTTTTAATACTTTTTTTCCATTTGGAGACCTAGTTATCTTAACAGCATTAGTGGACAATCATTTCTCCTACTGAACTGAGATGTCACCTGATGGAGTTTGGATGTGTTGTCCCTTCCAAAACTCATGTGGAAATTTGATCTCCAATGTGGCAGTGTTGGAAACTGATTGAGTCATGGGGGCAGGTCCCTCATGAATGGACTAATGCTCTCCCTGGGGGAGGGGGGATTAATGAGTGAGTTCTCACTCTATTAGTTCCTGCAAGAGCTCGTTGCTTAAAAAGACCCTGGCCCCTTTTCTCTCTCTCTTGCTTCCTCTCACCATGTGATCTCCTTGTACCCGCCCAACTCCGTGCCACTTTCCACCATGAGTAGAAGCAGCACAAGGCCCATGCCAGAAGCAGCACGAGGCCCATGCCAGATGCAGCTGTCCCAGAATCGTAAGCCAAATAAACCTCTTTCCTTTATAAATTACTTAGTCACAGGTATTTCTGTTATAGCAACACATAACGGACTAAAACATCACCTATACCATATTCTAAATTTCCGGGCTTTCTATTCTGTTCCATTGGTCGGACTGTCCAGTAATGAACCAGTACCACACTACCTTAATTACTGAGATTATATAACACGTTTTAATATGTGATAAAATGTGTCTGTCCCTACTCTTCTTTTGAGTTTTCTTTGCTATTTTATTTCATTTATTTTTCCCTGTGAACTTGACAATAAGTTTACCTAACTGAAAGAAAAACTTTGTAAGTTAATTGTAGATTAATTTGTAAATTAAGTGCTATATCTGCAAGTAAATTTATAGATTAATTTGTAAATTAAGGGAAAACTGATATACGTTTTAAAAAAAATGGAATAGACTTTTATTTGCTTTTATTTGTCATACATGGGTATAGTATACTTGTTGCCATGGACTGCTGGCTAAGTAGACTGTCAATCCTCCCAGGGTTTTACCTCATATAAGGCCTAATTTAAAATGAGATTTTAATGTTTTATCTAATTTTTCTTATAGCTGTCCATCTATTTTTTAAAGGAACTTACTTTTTTAATTGAAATATTGATTGTACATATTTACAGGGTACAGTTAGATTTCAACACATGCATACAATGTGGACGATCAAATCAGGGTATTAGCATATTCATCACTGTATAAATTTACCATTTCTTTGTGATGAAAACATTTGAGCTCCTCTCTTCGAACCATTTGATAACATACAATAAATTACTGTAAATTATAGATGCCTGTCACTACTGTACAACCCTAGAACTTTTTTTCCTATCTAGCTATTTTATGTCCATTAACCAACTTCTCCCCATCCCCACTCTCTCCCCTCCTTCTCAGCCACTAGTAACCACAATTCACAATTGTGACTTATTTCACCTAACATAATGTCTTCATTTAATTATGATGTGTCTTGTTGTGGACTTCTTTGGGTTTATCTTGTTAGGGGTTTGCACAACTTGAATTCAGCTCTCTTACCAAATTTGGAAAGTTCTTGGCCATTATTTTTTCAACTACTTTTTTGGCCCCTCCCTCTTTCTCCTCTCCTATAACTTTCAATGACAACAATGTTAGCTCCTCTGTTATACACACAAAGGTCCCTGAGGCTATGATTTTTTTTATGATCTATTTTCTCTCAGTTGTTCAGATTAGGTAATTTCTCGTGTTCTCTTTTCCAATTCCTGATTCTTTCCTCTATCCCTTCCATTCTGCTATTGCACACATCTATTGAGCTTTTTATTTTTGTTACTTTCTTTGTCACCTCTAAAGTGTCAATTTGTGGACTGGCCAGATAACTCAGTTGGTTAGAGTGTGGTGTGGATAACACTAAGGTCCAGGGTTTGATCCCTGTACCAGCCAGTCATCAAGAAAGGAAGGAAGGAAGGAAGTAGGGAGGGAGGGAGGGAGGGAGGAAGGAAGGAAGGAAGGAAATGTCAATTTGATTCTCCTTTACATCATCTATTTCTTTGCTGAGACATGGTTATTCTGTTTTTTCATTTGTTTCAGGTGTGTTCATAATTACTTATTGAAACATTTTTATCATCGTTCCTTTAAAATTTTAGTCCAATATTTCTAACATCTGTGTTATCTCTATGATGGCATCTGCTGATTGCCTTTTCTCACTCATTTTGTTATCTTCCTGTTCTTTGTATGTTAGGTGATTTTTTACAGAAACCTGAACATTTTGGGTGTTATAAGATTCTAGATACTATTTAAACTTTCTGTTTTACTTGGTTCCTGACACCACTCCAGCAAAGGGGGAAAGTGGGTAATATTTTGTTACTGGGTGGAAGTAGAGGTCCAGGTTCCTTATCCAGACACTGCTGGCACCCGAGGGGGGTGGTTCCTTATTGTTGCTGGGCAGGGGTGGGCATCCTAGCTTCCCACCAGACCTCTCCTGATATCTCCTCTTCTGGGAGAGGTACAAGTGCCTCACATTTGTTCCCATTTTGTCTCCACTGTGCAGGGTGGTGGTTAAAGTCTTTAAATTCCTCTAGGCTTCTTCTGAGATCACCCTAGCAGGGGCTGGAACAGGGGTCCCATTAGTGCCAGGTGACAGCAGAAGTTTAGGCTCCCCACATGTTCCCCACTGCAGCAGGGAAGGTCTCAGTACTATATGGTGGGATAAAGTCCCAGTTGGCTACTTTCCTAGAAAACTGTCAAAGTTTTACATCTTAAAAAGGTATTAGAGATTATATTTTGCCTTCTTGACCCCTCAATTTTAAAAACAAAAAAAGCAAGGCGAGAGAAAGTTAATGACAGTCTAAAATCACACAGATAGTTTGCCGCAAAGCAAGGGCTAAAATTCAGTTTTCCTAAATCTCTCTTTAGAACTTGCTTTCTTTAGGTGGGGGGAGGGAAGTCACAATGCCTCTTTTTTTTTTATTTTTTAAAGGAATAATATTTTCTCAAATAATTACCTGCCATACACCAATACCAGCTGAAGGTTCTGAGAATGGCCGTTTGAAGACCCTGCACATTTTTAAGGCATCTGAATTGACTTCAGTGAAGTTATTTAACACAGCAAAGGCAGCTGCTAATGGGTAAACACAGGAGAAAAGGCTCACATAACCAAACTGCAGGAATAACTCCAAGTAATCATCGAACGTACCCTGAAAATGTAAACAGCAAGAGAGCAAGCATTGGTTTAATATCATATAATAGGAATAATCTTTTGCAATACTATTCAAGACACTGGCCTCTAACTATTGAAAATAAACTTCAAAGAGTTTACCCCAATTATTTCTTCTCAACCACAAAATCTACTTAAAAGCAATTTTATATTAAGTCCCTGAAATAAAGAATAAAAAATGATGCAGCTCCTCATTTAATTGTGCCAAATCACTGAAATACTACATTTTTTCTATGGCAAACAATAGCAAAGCTAAAGATGTTTGCTCCTGACCAACTAAAAAGAAATAATCCAGTATCACTGTTAGAGACTTTTCTGATGTCCCTCTCACATCACTGGCACCCCAGAATGTCAGTCCCTGATCCTCCATGAAAAAACTGATGGTGACAATCCCAATGAAAATGGTGAAGTAAAGACCACCAAAAGTTCACCCCTCCATAAAAGCAATAACAACAACAACAAAAACCAAGCAAAATTTGTTAGAATCAAATTTTTTAGTACTCTGGAAACTAACCCAAAGACTTGTAGCAACCCAGTCAGCATTTATTCAACAAAAACATCTGAATCTTGTGGCATTTTAACTTACCTTAGTCTCATCCCCCACTCTCGAACTCTGCAGCAACCCTAGAAAATAATAGCATGCATTCATAGTACCAGAGGGATCAGAGTGGAGCTGGAGATCTTCGAAAGCCTCATTCCCAAAGGGAAGTCAGTATATGATCTGGCTAGCGGTACCCTAGAAGACTCCACTCAAAAGACTTTCCTTATTCAACATCACAGAGTCTCTCCTAGTGCTAAAGGCACCCCAGTGTTAACAGAAGGTTCTAACATAACGTCTGCCTGAAATAATGGGTAGCAGCTGGGGCAAACAATGAACTAGCCAGGGAGCTCAAAGGAAAAGATAAGGAATGGGCTATCCATAGGTGATGTGAAAAGCTCCAACATTTTCCTGGGAATCCAGAAGAACAGGCATATGTATGGGATTGTGCACATACTCAGGAAAGATCTGAGAAGGCTCTAAGCTCTCATCTCTAACTGACCTTGAGGCTCTGCACAAGCAAGAAGTGAATGCTAAGGTAAAGTTATAAACTTCTTGGCTGAGCACAGACAGCATGTCCGAATACAAAAAGAGACCTAACACACATCTATAGAAGATTCAACCACAAAATAGCAGAATACACATTCTTCTCAAGTGTACACGGAACATTCTCCAAAATAGATTATGTTAGGCCATAAAACAATTCTCAATAAACTTACAAGCTTAAAAACATACAAAGTAGAATTACAACCACAATGGAAAGAAATTGAAACTCAATAACAAGCAAATTTGGTAAATTCATATATATATATATATTGGGCAACCTATTCCCAAAAACCAACGGGTCAAAGAAGAAATCACAAGAGAAATTAGAAAATACCTTAAGAAGAATGAAAACATCTTAAGAAAAATGAAAAGAAAACAACATACAAAAACTTGTGGGATGCCATGAAAGCAGTGGTCAAAGGGAAATTTGTTGCTGTAAATGCTTCTGCTAAAAAAAGAAGAAAGATCTCAAGACAACCTTGAAAAAGAATAGTAAACTAAACCCAAAGCATGCTAAAGCAAATAAATAAATATTAGGGTGGAAATAAATAGAGAATAGAAAAACAATACATAAGATCAACGAAACCAAAAGTTTGTTCTTTGAAAACATGAAAAAAAGAGATAAACCACTATATAGATTGAGCAAGAAAAAAAGAGGAATGACTCAAATTGCTAAAATGAGGAGTGAAAGAGGGGATATTACTACTGAACTTAACAGCAGGAAAAAAGGATTATAAGAAAATACTATGAGCAACTGTATATCAGAAAAGGAAAAAAAAAAGAAAGCATAGATGAAATGGACAAATTACTAGAATGACACAACCACCAAAAGTGATTCAAGAAGAAATAGAATGTCTGAATAGACATATAACGGTAAAGAGATTGAGTTAGTCATCAAAAACTTCCCACAAAGAAAAGCCCAGGCCCAGAGGGCTTCACCAGTGAATTCTACCAAACATCTAAAGAAGAACTAATACCCATTTTTCACAAACTCTTCCAAAAAGACGAGGAAAGAACACTTTCCAATTTGTTCCACAAGGCCAATATCACCCTAATACCAAAACCAGACCATTACAAGAAAAGAAAACTATAGACCAATACCCCTTAGGTCCAGAGGCATAAAAATCCTTAACAAAATACTGGCAAGCTGGTTCCAGCAGCATATTAAAAGGATTACACACCATGATCAAGTCAAATTTATCCTAGGATGGCAAGATTGGTTCAATATACAAATATCAATCAATGTAACACACAATAATCGAATTAAAGTTAAAAAAAAAAAAACAGAAAAACAAAATATAACACCATTTCATGATTAAAAAAAACAATAAAAAACTGATAAACGATATCTACAAAAACACCCAGTTAACACCATATTAATGGTTAGAGACTAAAAGCTATGCCCTAACATAAGGAACAGGACAAGGATGTCTGCTCTCGGCTCTTCTATTCAACATTGTCCTGGAAGTTCCAGCCAGTAAAATTAGGCAAAGAAGTAAAGCTCTTTCTATTTGAAGAAGATATAATCTTATATACAAATAAAACTCTAAAGAATCCACAGAAAATTATTAGAGTTAATAAATGACTTCAGTAAGGTTTCACAATATAAGATCAATATACAAAAATCAATGGTACTTCTACACGCTATCAATGAACAATGTGAAAGTGAAATTAAGAATACAATTCCATTTATGATAGTATTGAAAAGAATAAAACACTTAGGAATAAATTTTTCCCAAACAAAGGAGCATAAGACTTGTACACTGAAAACTACAAAACATTGCTGAATGAAATTAAAGAAGACCTGAATAAATGGAAAGACATTCTGTGTTCATGACTTGAAAGACTTAACATTATTAAGATAACTATACTACCTAAATTGATCTAAAGATTCAATGCAATTCCAATCAAAATTCCAACCATGTTTTTTTTTACAGAAATGGATGAGCTGATCCTAAAACTCATACGGAATTGTAAGGAACACAGAATAGCCAAAACAATCTTGAAAAAGATGAACAAAGTTGGAAAAATCCCATTTCATGATTTGAAAATCTACTACAAAAAAAAAAAAAAGAAAATCTACTACAAAGCTACAGTAATGAAGACAGGGTAGTACTAGCATAGGACAGACATACAGGTCTATGGAATAGCTTGAAGAGTACAAAAATAAAATCATGTGTTTATGATCATTTGATTTTCAACAAAGGTGCCAATACTACTCAATGGAAATTTGTTGATTTTCAACAAATGGTGCTGGGACAACTAGATATCCATATGCAAAAGAATGAATTTGAACCCCTTCCTCACAAACACAAAAATTAACTCAAAATTATCAAAGACCTAATTATAAATACTAAAATCACAACATTCTTAGAAGAAAATATAGGAGTAAATCTTCCTGACCTTGCATTAGCTAATGGTTTCTTAGATTTGACACCAAAAGCACAAGTATCAAAAAAAGATAAACTGGACTTCATCAAAATTAAAAATATTTGTCCATCAAAGGACATTATCAAAAAAGTGAAAAGATAACTGACAGAATGGGAGGACATATTTGCAAATCATAGATCTGATAAGACACTTGTATTCAGAATATATAAATAACTCTTACAACTCAATTGATAAAAAGATAAATAACCCAGTCAAAAAAATAAAATGGGCAAAGAATATCAATATATTTCTCCAAAGAAGATATACAAATGGCCAATAAGCACATGAAAAGATTATCAACATCGTCAGCCATTAAGAAAATGCAAATCAAACATACAATGAAATACATTTCATACCCACTAGAACGGCTATCGTTCTTTTTTTTAAAAAGCAGAAAATAATAAGTGTTGGTAAAGATATGGAAAAAATAGGACCCTCATACAGGGCTTACAGGAATGTGAAATGGTGCTGCTGTTTTTGACAACAGGCTGGCAGTTCCTCAAAAAGTTAAACAGAGAGTTAGCATATGACCCAGGATATGGTAACGTATTTTCATACAAAATATATGTTCATACAAAAACTTTTACAGCAATGTTCATAGCAGCATTATTCATAGCAGAAAGTACAAACAACCCAAAGTCCATCATTGATGAACAAAATAAAGCATATCCATATAATATTATCCAGTTATAAAAAGGAATAAAGTACCAATACATGCTACAACATGGATGAACCCTGAAAACATTATGCTCAGTGAAAGAAAACAGACACAAAAGGCCACATATTATACGATTTCATTTAAATGAAATGCACAGAACAGGAACATAGATTAGTGGTTGCTGGGGGATGAGGAAGGGAGGGACTGCTGGCAGAAATGGAATTTCTTTGTGGGATGATGAAAATATTCTGGAATTAGTGGTGATGGCTGGCACAGCCATGTGAATTTACTAAAAAACATGAAAGTGTACATTTTAAAAGGGTGAATTTTATGGTTTGTGATGGGAGTCTGGATGTGTTCTCCCCTCCAAAACTCATGTGGAAATTTGATCTCCAATGTGGCAGTGTTGGAAACTGATTGAGTCATGGGGGCAGATCCCTCATGAATGGATTAATACTCTCCCTGGGGGAAGAGGGGTAGTGAGTGAGTTCTCAATCTATTAGTTCCCGCGAGAGCTGATTGTTTAAAGGACCCTGGCACCTCCTCTCTCTCTCTCTCCCTCTTGCTTCCTCTTGCCATGTGATCTGCTTGTACCAGCCGGGTGCCTGCTGTTTTTCTGCCATGAGTAGAAGCAGCCTGAGGCCCATGCCAGATGCAGCTGTCCCAGAATCGTGAGCCAAATAAACCTCTTTTCCTTATAAATTTCCTTATAAATTACTTTTTCTTATAAAAACCAGACTAAAACAGTTTCTGAATTGTTTCAATTTTTTTAAAAAGTAAAGAGAAAAAAAGCTGATGGTAACAAGAAACCTCCCCAGAGTCACTCCAGCAGAAGCTGCAGACACGTCAAAGAGACCTAAGGGGAAAGGAATCCACAGCAGAAAATGGGGAGACTATGAAAACATGAAGAAATGCCTCTGAAAATGTTTAAAAACCTTTCTGAGATGCTTAAAAAGGTTTACTACAAAGGGAGAAAGGGGTAATGGTTCTTACATACCCTCAATTTGGGGGGCAGAGATGTAAACAGTACGAGGTGAGTTATTTAGTGATCCTTAATAACTGGACAAAGGAGCCTTCACTTAAGTAGGATGCCTCAGAGTGGGTGGCTCTGACTTGTCACCTCAGGCTCCATGTCTCAACAGGACTCTGTGACATGCCACTCAGATGCCTCATCAGAGGCTTGTTTTTCACAATATCTCATATTCCCCATTCTGAGAGAAGCCAAGCAATGCGTTCTAAGCTGCACAGTGATTAAGTTACAGAGCCCTCCCTCATAGCATCTAAGGCCATGCTCGCACCACACACCAGTGTTTCTCCAACTTCTGGCATCCTCAGGCCTCACAAGAATCCAGCACACATGCAACAATAATGTCAGTTTAAGAAAAATACTCATCACAGTATTTTAAAGCAATATTAAGCATTAATATTTTAAAATTTATAATTATTATTATTCTATCTCAGAACTGGTCTTTTAACAAGATATGAATATTAGGCCCAGTAGCTGAGAGCTTCAGTATAAGTCAGATTCTACTTCCAGTCAGCTTATTCTCTTACTTTACATTTTTCTAAAATGAAAACTCCCATACACAATTATAGGACACTGGGAATGGCAAGAAGTGCTTCCTTCAGATGCTCTGGATATTTGCATGAACCCAGGGATTCTGAGTCTCACTGGCTGTTTTTGTTTTTTTGTGTGTGGGATTTTTTAAAATATATTTTTTATTTTGGGCCACAAAGCAAGTCTTTTTTTTTTTTTTGGCCATAAAACAAGTCTTAATACATTTTAAAAAGACTAGGGTCATAGAAAATATGTTCTCTGACCACAATAACAGAAGGAAATTTAGAAAATTCACACATGTGTGGAAATTACACAACACTCTCCTAAATAACAATGGTTTAAAAAAAAAATCACAGGGATATTAGAGAGTACTCTGAGAGAAAAATCAAAGCACAACATATCAAAATTTATAGGCTACAGGGCTCATGCAGTGCTTAGAGGAAAATTTATACTTGTAAACACCTATATTAAAAATATGAAAAATCTCAAATCAGTAATGTAAACTTCTACCTTAAAAAAAATACAAAAAGAAGTGTAAACTAAACCAAAAAAAAATATAAGCAGGAAATAACAAAGATTACAACAGCAATATAAGAAATAGGGAATTAAAAAACAGTAGCGAAATCAACAAAACCAAATTGATTTCTTTATAAAGATCAATAAAATTTGTAAACCTTTATCCAGACAGACCAAAATAAAGCAGGGACATTATTACACTGTCATGTTTTTTTTTGGTGGTAAGATTTAATTTCTTTATATTTCTCGTTTGCATCTTTGTTCTACCAATGCGTTTTGTTCTTTCTTGTATATTCATGGAAGTGATTATCATTTTTTGTATTCCAGATGCAGGACTTCCCTGAGGATTTCTTGTAGAGCTGGTCATGTGGTAGTGAACTCCCGCAGTTTTTGTTTCTCTGGAAAATACACTATTTTTTCCTTATTTCTGAAAGATAGCCTTGCTGTTACAGTATTCTTGGTTGGCAGTTTTTCTTTTAGTATTTTGAATATATCATCCCATTTTCTTCTGGCATGTAGAGTTTTTGTTGAAAAGTCTTTCATTAGTCTGATAAGGACTACCCTATAGGTGACTTGACGCTTTTCTTTTGCTTCTTTTAAGATTGTCTCTTTGTCTTTGAGCTTTGCCAGTTTGGCTAAAATGTGGTTTGGAGAGGATCTTTTTGGGTTGAATCCATCTGGGGATCTTTGAGCCTACTGGATCTGAAGGTCCATGTCTCTCCCTATACCTGGGAAGTTTTTCTTTATTATTTTGTTGAGTACATTTTTCCATGCCTTTTCTTTTCTCCTTGCCTTCCAGAACACCCATGATTCAAATGTTTGTGCACTTAAGGTTGTCTGCTAGCTCTCTTAGATTTTCCTCATTTTTAAAATTCTTTTTTTTTGTCCACCTGTGTTATTTCTAAAAGACTATCCTTCAAGATCAGAAGTTTTTTCTTCTGATTGTTCTAGCCTGCTGCTTAAGCTCTTGGTTGTCTTTTTTATTTCACTGAAGGAATCTTTCAGTTCCATAAGTTCTGCTACATGCTTTTTTAAGGTATTAATCACTTTGTAAATTTCCTCCTTCACATTCCCGATTTTTTTTCTTGTTTCATTATGTTGTCTAATGAGCCTTCTCATAACTCAGTGAGTTTCCTTAAGATTGCTGCTTGGAACTCCTTTTCAGTCATTTCAAGGGTTTCCTGCTCTACAGAGTCTGGTATTTGAGAATTACTGTATACTTTTGGTGGTGTCATATTTTCTTGGGTTTTCATATTTCTAATTTTTCTGCGTTGATGTCAGGTCATCTGGTAGAACAGTGGCTTCTCCTATTACTCTGGAGTGGGCTCTGAAGAGAGAGACATCCTCTTCTTTTTCTGGTCTCCACTGGTGACTCTCCTTGTGTCAACGCACTCAAGTGTCTGGCAGTCCACCTGCATGGTGGCTGTGGCTACTGCTGTGGTGTCAAGCTGCTTTTATGGCAGCCATGGCTGTGGTAGTGACTGGTGGGCAACCTGCATGGAAGTAGTGTTTTTGGCATGCTCTCTTGCCTGCTTCCAGGTGGAGAGTCCTGCCCTCAGCTCCTGCCTAGGACCCAAGCATGCTCTCTTCCTCACTGACTGTTTTTAAGGCTCACTGGAGAGCAACAGCAAATGCATGCATCTCAGAGCCAGCAGGTTGAATGTTCAGCTTGAGATTCAGTGATTAGCAGTTGCTAAACCACTCACTGGCTGCATGTAGCTTTAGAAAGCAGTTCCTTATGTTGTGTTGCAGCATCTAGATGTGGCTTTTAAATATGCCCAGTGATATAGCACTGATTTACTTCTCTGAATAGTGAAAAATTCAAAAGTTGGGAAAGAGTAAAAATCTTAGCAATCAAGCCACTTTCATCACAATTCAGTCTTAAGAAATCCTGACATTGTATGCTCAACATTCAAAATTGTGCTGATTCAGTTCGTAAAGTAAAAGGTCAAGCCTATGCAGAGATGTGCAGACAATTTCTCTCAGAAGAGGCACTGGGCAGCCTCTGGAAACCATGCAAAGGCCTTCCTGGCATCACTAGTGTATAGTAGACAGGGAGACCTTCTCAGCTCAGCAGCGTGCTCCACCTTCCGACACCACCTTGCCAGGCAATTCTGAGTGACAATATGTACGTGTCAACATTTTGTCAGTACTTCTACACTTCTGAGCACTTTTAAGCCAATAAACTTAGCAAACCACAATCTAACAACAAGAAGGAAAAAGTATATAAATTTAACAAAGTAAACAGTTATACATGTAAAGTAAAAATACATTAACCAAGACATACTCTACCCTATTAGCTGGAAGTAGCAAAGACCAACTGACTAAACAATTCTAACAATCTATATACAAACTTTAACAACAAAGTGGTTACTAGGAGTACTATGTAATGTCTGTGAAAAATCATAATTAATTATATATATGTACTTTATTAAATGTATGAAGACAGAGTCTCAGGTTCCAAGTGATCTGTCCCACTTCACTCTGTCATTTTCCAAGTTTTCTACAGTGAGTGAGCAAGTATTGCTTTTGTAATAACATTTCTTAAGTTTCAGCCAAATTGCTTTTTCCCAAAGCTTGGCAACATTATTTCAGATTTATAAATAGCAGTCATGATAAGATTACAGAAAAGAAAATTCTAAATTCATTGACTTCACACTCTTTGTTTCTCTTCAAAACGTATAAATCTTTCGCCTTTTACTAAATTCATTGACTTCAGTAAGGAGAAAAATGCGCCCAGAGGGAAGGATAAGTGCATAGGAAACAATCATCTAGAACAAATGTGACCCCAAAGCATCTGCCCTCTCCAAATATATGGAGAGTTGAAATAGAAAATATCCAAGGTTGCTCCAGTGGAGAGAGTAAAAGAGGAACTTGTAGGAGATGATGAGAAGAAAATGGGCCAGATCATGCAGGGCCCTGCAGGCAAGTTAAGAAGTGGCACTGTTAACCCTAGAGTTCACTCACAGACCCAGGACCTGTGAGAGAAATTAGTACACTATTGCCTTTACTTCACATCAGAGAGCTTGTACTGTATAACAGCAAGATTCTGAATTGGGAAGGCAAAGTCTTGAACCTTGATCCTAATTTAGACACTAAATGATTAATAACAGAGCTTTGGTTGCCCATTTTTAACATGGAAAAAGCCATGCCTCCTTTATCTTTCTTCATAAAGGGATTGTCAGATGTCATAAGATGCCAGAAAAGGTAAGATCTAAGATCTTGGCAGTGTCACCTTATTAGCATGCAGTTTTTAGATGAATTAGAACTGCTTCAATGTGGGTATGTTGTTTAAATTACTGAATAACATTCACTAAGCCAGGCGCAAAGCAGGAGAAACTTGTCTGGAGGAGATTACAAATTTGGTCTTGGGCACTTTAGGGGATGATGTTGTTTGCCCAATTTCAGAAAAACAGAAGAGCTGAAAGCAGATTCTAATTGATGTAGGAAGAGAAGTAGGAGAGTAGAGACAACACTATGGCAAATTATTGCAAGCAAGTGTGAAGGGCAGGAAAGAGACAGGACACAAACAGCAGAAGATGTGAAGGGTTTGCTTATTTTAAATTAGGCCAGCTGCTGACAGTTGGGGCAGGCAAAAAAGGGAAATGGAGAAGCAGGAGCACCAGGTGATGGCTGGTGAAATGAGGTCTCCAATGAGGAGGCTGAATGAAGAGCAGGGGACTGCTGGCTTAGTTTCTATAAGAGAATAGAGGAAGAAAAGTAAACATGGCCCAAAATACCACTCCCCAGCACAAGCAAGTAAAGGATCTTGACAACATGTAAATCGGACTGAGTTTCTAACCCATAGTAGGCAAGCACTCAACCAATCCAGGAAGGACGGCTCCACACTATTCTCCTTTTCTTTAACTCTTCCTCTGTCTGTGCTCTCTATACTTCAGATGTAAACAGAAATAGTGCTATTCAAGATGGGCTGTGAGTTTATGAATCATTTTCTCCCCAGCACAGCAATGAGAGAAAGTGCTAGTGCATATATGTATAAAAGGAGTCTTCAAAAAGTTCATGGAAAGATTTGTATTATCTTTTATTTCAATTTTTCCACAAATTTTTTGAAGGACCCTCATATTTTAATCAAAAGATGTATCACCACTCAAAAGCAAGAAAAAGAGATACACAGGTGAGAAATGGACAAAACACAAGATGGTAAGCTGGAATGTGGTCAGGCTCCAAGTCCAGAGGCCAGTTGAGGTAGCTAGGATCTGTGTGTCCTGTGGGGTAGAACCAAGAGCACTCATTCCCCTGCAGTGTAACTAGAACCAGGTCGACTGCAAAACCAGGGGCTGAGACAACAGCCCCTAACCTTGGAAGAGGACTGAGAAAAGCCACAACTGCTGCCCAGGAGCTACAACTTGTGTTGACAACAAGCTGCCTACTGGCTCTGTGACTGGATCTGCAGAATCCCCAATGTCACCGCAAGATGGGAGCTCTGGGCTACAAACACCTGGTTCTGCACTAGGGACCTAGAGGCCCACTGGGGGAATTGCAAAAAATAAGGCAGGGAGAAGTGAGCAGACAGAGAGGGTGGACAAACTCTTACTCAAGATGAACATACAAACTAAAATTCTTCAGCATATGAGAAAAACAATGAAAGTCAGCCAAGAAACTCAATAATCAGGAAACAAATTCACTCAAGATGAAAAACAAGACTATGAAGGTTAAACAATAATGGGCCCTCACTGAATGAGCCACTGAAGGATGTATTTCACCAAGAAGAATACCATGCCAAGAAGAAAGGTGCAGGATGTAAGAAACAATGACCAGAAGCAAATGTGATGCCCACACCCGCCCAAAAAATATAGAGACAGTGAATGTAGTCAGAGCTCAGTAAGTTTGTCGAACACACAGGTAGGTTTTATAAGCTAGATTTCTTAAATACTACAAGTGGCCAAACATCTAATCATCTTGTAGTTCCTAAAAATAACTCAGAAATTCTCTGTCTTAAAGGAACTGTTTTATATTTACAATAACAGTAATTTAAACTAAAAATTAGTCTTCGGATTGGCATTCTACTTTTCAGCAATGGGCCTCTATCCTTTGCTTGAGCGATCATTTTCTATAAGCTTGAAGTGTGTCAAGGGTGAGCAATGCTGCGGCCTCTCCAGGGACTGCCTATCCCTTGCTCTATCATCTTTGCAGCAACTATTCCCACATCCCTCTCTGCAGAGCAGTCACATAATTCTCCAAACTTGCCCTCTGGTGTTATTAGGCATAACTTCTGATTCAAGACAGCAGTGTTTCAATGCACAGTTCCATCTTTTTAGCCTCAAAGTGGCTCATGGTGAGGAAACTGGCTGGAAAGCACTTATAAAGTAGTCACATCTGAGACAATGAGTGTATAGCATATGTTAACTAGTGCATGACTATTATTCACTTTCAGTAAATGTTTAACTCAGCAATATTCAAACTTACCAAATAAGTTCCCATTTCTTTTTCCAGGATGACCTGTTCATATAATGAAGCATCGATGTCTGCCTTTAAAGCCTGCACCTTCCTCTTTACCCGCACACCATGCTTCCTTTGGAGCCAATAAGGGAGAAGAGATTCCACAATTTGGTTAAGGATCTGGGAGGTAATCAGGAGAGTGGCCAAGCTCTAAAGAGAAGCACATAAATCATATTTGGCAATGTAGCTTAATAAAACCATTGCATGTACACAATTATGCAATAAATAAAATGGGACCCTCAATAAATAGGGTACCATTGTGTTATAAAAACTAATATTAGAAATGCTAGGTGTTAGAACAGTGTTCCTAATTTATGGTTGTTCACAAGAAAGACTTAGATCAAAATACAAACAAGATTACAATACAAATAAGATAATAATAAGAAATAAAACAGTCAAGTGTTGGTAGGAAAACAAATTAACTTGAAATCATGTTCTTTATCCTCTTATCCTGACTGCAACATAGGAATCTAAACAATGTTGCCAACTTGAAAAAAAAAGTTTGGCTAAAACTTAAAGAAAAATTAAATTATAAAACTAAGAAAATAGAAAAAGAAACCAACCATAATTCCATAACCATGGCAGAAACACTGCTACATCTTAGGTTATTTCTTTCCAATCACATATAAAAATAAAACTATAATTATCCTATATGTATACAGCTTTGCATATTGCTTTTCTTATTTAATATATTGTGAGCATGTCATTAAAAATTCTTTTCTAAATAGCCTGTACACTGCTGTTGAATTAAGTATTATTTCCAACTTCCACTAAGCTGCTGCTTGGGTATCTATGTACATGAGTCTTGTCCCATGTCTAATGATATGTTAGGGATGAGTTAAGATTCATATCCAACTGGTTTCCAGAGACGTGTGTCAATTTCCACTT
Source organism: Cynocephalus volans (assembly GCF_027409185.1). NCBI lineage: Eukaryota > Metazoa > Chordata > Mammalia > Dermoptera > Cynocephalidae > Cynocephalus > Cynocephalus volans. The sequence goes on from NC_084470.1 coordinate 54,484,275, forward strand.
TCCCTAGGTAGATATGAGTGTTTCTACCACACCCCACCTTTGTTGGTACTACAATTCTATTTTTTTAAAAAGTCCTCTTCCATTCCACTATCCTCTGTTAAACAAAGGAAACCCTCTAAAGTACAAGAAATGAGAGGTCATGCCCTATTAACAAGCTAATGTGTGGGACCAGGGGAGGTAAGTAACATCCAGCTTATCAATTCCAAATGTATTATTTTGAATTTTCTCAATTTTTAAAAGTAATTTTTAAAAAGTAGCAATGTATCTAGTATAATTGTTAAGAGCACAACCTTTAATTTTACTTTTATGCAAGCTGTTAGAACCACAACTACAAAATCTTTTAATCTTCTCTGATTACACAAATTTTTTAATTTCTTGAAAAATTATCCCAAGCTCTCATACAGAAGCCTAGGCTTTGATACAGTGCTCACTAACAATCTCAGAATACTAAAATTAGGAAGGAACAGCCCTTTACTAATAACTGGCTTTACTATAAAAAAAGAGAACTTAGAAATCAATAATTTGAGCTCAATTTATTATTCACTGGTATTATGCAATCCAGAAATGGAAAAGCATCAAAATAAATGTCAGACTTTCTTAAACATTTCAGAAAAGATACAGCACTGCATATGATCCACTGATCCCTAAACTTTAACAACTTATTAATTTAAAAAAATGAAATTTACAAGACCGGTTCAAGGTTATACCAATCAACCCTCCACCCCAAAATACACACAACTGTTCAAACAATGAATACATTTTTACTGTTAGAATGGCTTTGACAAGTTTTGAGGTGAACTACATAATTGATTTAATGGGCCTATATGATTAGTTTTACAAGCTGGTTAGATTCAACTAATTTCTTTTCAGTTGAGAACAATACACAGTACAACTGTTAATGGTTTTTAAATTTAGAATTGAGCTTAGAAATATATAAAATTTAAAAGATTTTATTTTTGAAAATAATAATTTGAAGACAATTACATTACCTGAATATAGGAAACCACCACCAAGACCTAAAAAACTGATACTTTTCTGTTATTCACACTCACCTGGCGCAGAAGCTTCATATCTTTCAGGACAAAGGCAATGTAGAAGAGTGAGGCGAAGCAATTTAGGAAGTTGAACTACCAAAAATAAGATAACAATGTTAAATACTGCTTTACAGTACTTTATAGCAACTGTAAATATAGCATTAAAAAATGTAATAAGGGACTTCCAGTCCAGATGAGATGGCACTGACTTGTTTCTCCCTATGTCTCCTCATTAAACACAACTATAAACTCTGGAAATAACACAAGAGGCAACCAAAGAACAACAAAAGGTGCTTAAAGGAAAACAAACTGGTTTGGGAGCCCTGGACAGAAGGAACAACACAGCACCAGCACATCTGAGGAGGAGGAGGAGGAGACCATGCACCAGCATTTCCCAACCCCAACCTAACAACCCAGGTGGCCAGGTAGGCTCATTCCTCCCCCATTCCAACAGGAGTCCAGTCAGTACCAGACAAGCCCAGCAGAACTGGCAAGAGAGAATCTATTAGGACTCCCACTAACAATCAACTGCCAGGGGTTCTCCTCCTCTGCTGCCCCATTGAGATGGCAGAATGGCCAAGCAGCACTGGCAAGAAAGACCCCACCACAACAAGCAGCACAGCTCTGGAAGCCTCTTTACGCTCACAGACCTAAGACTCTCCTCACCCACCAGCAGACAGTGGGGCAGCTGGGTGGCACTGACAAGGGGGATCCTGCCACTACAAGGGACCCAATACAAGAAGCCTCTTTGTGCTCATGGGTCTAAGACTCCCCTTCTTCATGGAGGGACACTGAGGTAGCTAGGTGGCACTTGCCAGAACAATGGGCCTGGCCTGAGAAGCATCTCTGTCACCATGAGAATGAACTCACCTGCCCTGCCAGACACACAGTGGCAGCCTGGGGAGTGGGGGTACAAGTCAGGGAGATCCTAACACAAAAAGTGCCATTTCTTCAAGTAGTTTCCCTGCCCAAGAACCTGCAACTACCCCCTGCACTAATGGGTCTCCTTCCTGCCTCCCTGCCCCGACGCTGCCTACTTCCTGCTTAGCAGCATCACTTTCTGAAACAAAGGCTGCTATGTGTACAAGAGTGAGCACTTAATTGGAGAGGAGATGGGGAGTCATTCTGGAGAGTAAGCAGTAAGATCAACATAGCCACAGATGGGAGGTGATAAGTTAGAGCAGAACTTAAAAAGCAAAAGCCCAGGAAGGCTGAGAAATGCTATCCCCATAAGATTAAAAGGGAAGGGAGAGACCTAAGAAACACAACTGAGGAAGAATAGACTCTAACTTACTCTCATAAATAACTGAATTCTTTAAGACAAATGGAGTGTTTTTGCCTCTCAGGGCAAAAGCTACATATTATAATTCTTTTGAATGAACTTTTTAATGCATGCATGTTCCTCTGCTTTCTTACACAGAGAACATAGAACATAACTTCTTTGTTAATTCAGCACTAACTTTTTAAATATCAATTATTTTACAGAGTGAATGAGGCCTTCGGAGTCTTTTTAGATGTATATGGCCACATGCCCCTTTTCTAATGCTCAAATTGTTGAATTCTTATCTGTTTATGATGGTTTTCTATTTCCTTACCTGCTCTTGCCTCTATAAAGTTTACCCCCTTCCAAAAATCTAAACACCCTCGTAAGGGTGGTTTCTTATCTTTTAAGGACTGAAAAGCCGGATAAACTTAGGATGATTTCTATACCCAGAACAAAAACTCTTTCTAAGTAAGGGCCTGGATCCCTCTCTCAGGAATAAAGTACATAGACCGTGTTAAATTAACTCCAGCTAAAAGTTTGGAGTACTCTTTATGCATCTTTCTTGATTCTCAGATGTGTTATACATTGATGAGGTAATCTCCTGATAAATGAGGTGCTTTTGAGCTGGTACTTCTTTATTATTTATAATAATGGTGGGAAGAGGCATAATGTGTGAGCTTTTACACAAACAGCAGGCACTTTTTCTCTGTCTCTTTCCTCCTACCCATGAAAACATGCTGGGAACCTTTTGAACTTCAGAAATTTCTTTACCAAAATTAAAAAAAAAAAATTTAATGCTCCATCATTAAGCAGACTGTGGGTACCTAGAAGTATTAATGAACAGCAAAGCATTCAAATAAGTCACCAAAGAATAAAAATATGTCTATAAAGTGGTTAGTTTTTTAAATAACTGGAAATTGGCTATAACATTAATTTCTATATTTTGAAGTCTTATACCATGTGCACATTTGTAATAAGGCTACTAAACACAGATATAAATATATTTATGAATCAATCCTTGCCTATCTGCACAAAATACACTTAACTACCTTAAATTAGAAGCAACTCGGGCCGAGCCCATGGCGTACTCGGTAGAGTGCGGCGCTGGGAGCGCTGCGATGCTCCCGCCGCGGGTTCGGATCCTATATAGGAATGGCCAGTGCACTCACTGGCTGAGTGCCGGTCACGAAAAAGACCAAAAAAAAAAAAAAAAAAAAAACATTTAAAAAAAAAAAAATTAGAAGCAACTCCTCATATTTATATTCCTAAATGTTAAATAATATGCATTAGTTTCATAGTTAAAATGAATTTGTACATAAAAATTCTACTTACCACTAAAACTTTCAGAATTAGATGATTCTGGTAGGCAGATTCCAATCTGTGATTCTCTAAAACATTAAAAAGGAGAGGTAGTTTCTCTCAGATGTGAAAACAATATGGGAGCATTTTCAAGAGGTAAAGTGGGACTTTAGGCTGAAAGCAGAGATGTCCAGCACCAGAGCCTCAGTCAATAACTGCTCGGCTGTCAACCGCGGCTATTCCCTGCCACCAAGAGCTTCAAGCAAGGACACACTTTTCCTGGTACTTCAATAGCACTGTGGTCTAAAATTATTTTTTAAATATTACTCCTACAAAGAAATTTGGGAAGTGTTGGCAAATGATCCTATAGATAGCCATGCACAAAAAAAGACCTTGTATAAGTGACAACAGTAAAAACTGATAGGAACATCAAAAGAGGAGGGCGATAAAGTTTTCTGTACACATGGTTTACAAAAATTAACCTAAAGGGAAGCCCAAACTTCCATCATCACCTAGAAAAGGTGATGCCATAGATCCCAAGACAGCAGGGCAAAAAGACAAAAAAAAAAAAGATTCTGAAGGGAAGTGTCATCTTGCACAGAGAGGCAGCATTAGGCTGACCTTGATTTGAATACCAATTCAGCTACTCAGCCACTGCCTAACTTTGGGCAATTATTAACCTGGTACTCAGTCTCCTTGCCTACAACACAGGGCTGACCACCCTCCTCCCAGGGTCACTGTCAGGATGAGAGATAATATTCAACCTCAGCCCAGTATCAGCACAGGGAAAGCACTCACTCAATAAATGGTAGCTGTTGTTGTTATGACTAATAAAAATAATTTAAAACATCTTTATGGTCCATATAGTTAAGGCCAAGATTTCTTCCTGGGGAATAATATAGCATATTTGTTTATTTGTTTGAAAAAATAAACAAAGAGTAAGTAACCTATCAGGACCATTTTTAAACCATAATCAAGTTGCTCTTTTACCACAGACATATCCATGAACGCCCACCTTCACGGAATTTAATGGCAGTCCTCAGTGCCCCCCACCAACTAGACAACCAGTTTTAGGACAGTAGCCACAGTACATTCAGCTGAGTATCATAAAGATAATTTCAATCTATTTTACCCTCACCGTGAAACACTTATAGTATATATATATAACTATTATAGTACTAGGAGCACAGGTTTTAGACAGATAGGTCAGGATTAGCCTGTCTCTACTATTTGCTGTCTAAACCTTGTTAAGAGTCAGTATCTTTATCCATAAAATGGTGAAATAACTTCTATTTCATGGTGCCATGAGGATGTGAAAATAAGACACTGTGGATAAAATGCTTAGCAAGGCACCTAGAACATAGTAACTAACACTCAATAAGTGAGAGCTGTGACAACCCTGATATGGAAATCATGGGAGTTCACAAAGCTGATGAACATTTCCCTATGTCTCTACAATGAGTCCAGAGCAACGTCTATCTTCCCTGTAAAGTAGTGGCTAAATGAATGCTATCATCTAAGCAACATTTCTTACAGGCAAATAAGACATGAATACAAAGCATCAGGTCTTACCCCATGAAGTTAAAAACTCGGCAGCATAGCGATAGAGGCGGTTCATGATCTCAATCACAATGGCATAAATGATGCTGGGCACATACAACAAGACACTGGTCCACTCAGACCCATTGTCCTCATGCAGATCCAAGGCCCAGGCCTCCATGTCAAAGTAAATCATCATGACATACAGAGAGAAATAGAGGCAGAGGCACACAAACGGCAGAGAGACCAGGTAAATGCGCAGCTGTCTCTTGTAGCTGGGATAGAGAGGTTCCTCCCTGCCAGTGATGGAATTGATACCCAGGATTCCATGAAATCCTGGCCGGGGCTCCTCAAACTGTCTCTTCATGACCAGTGTCCCCCATCTGTAGGTCATGTTGGCACAGCCACGCTTCCACACTTCCAGGATCACTGTGGACCAGAGCAGGTTGAACGAGGCGAAGATCACGTACTTGTCATAGTCTTCCCACACAAACAAGTAGTAAGGTAGCCCAATGACAGCCATGGGGATTAAGGCAAAAGTGAAATATTCCAAAAATCCAAAGTAAAGAGCAATTGTTTCCCCGAAGTAGCCACGAATATTGTCTACGGTGGAAGGAAAGAAAGAACTTAAGTAGAGACTACCAAAGACTTTTTTTTCAAATCATGTCAAGTTAGCTTATTCATTTTTTAGTTAAGTGAGGATCATTTAATATCCTCATTTGCCAATCAGTATGTGGTGGTTAGCTGGTCCTCCGTGCAGTATAAAGACCCCATTAGTCTGTGTGGCAAGCCCAACATTCCCCAGTTTAGGGCCCAGGGCTCAGTTGCTGGGGCTGCTCTGCCAGGTGCCCTGGCTCTGTTTCCCCTTTACTTCCTCACCTGGTGCATACCTCCTTCCCAAAGGAAAAATCACCTTGGAGCTTGCCCCAAATCTCCAAGGTCCTAGTTGAAGTTCAGCTATGGCCATTGAACCATTTTAATCTGGGGGCTTAATTTATGCTCCCCACTTTTCTCCCACTTTTCAAAGAAGACTCCCTGTCCATGGTATCCTGCTCTCCCTACTCAAAGATACATATTTTCATCAATGTGTCACAACAAATTTTTCAATACACTGAAGAAAAATTACTCAAAAGCACAAAACAAGATTCTACATATTAACTTCTAGAACAGCCGTGGAACTCATTTTTCTATACCTTCATATAAGCACTAGGCAGAAGAAGATCCAAACAACATTACTGCTAATATCTGTGAACTCGACACAAGCTAACTAACCTAACAGTGTGTTCGTGAATACACTGCCAACCTTGACCACATGGGGAGTGCCTGGATCATAAGAGCATCCTGCACTGGCACCAGGGTGGGATGCAAGAGGTGTGGGGAAGTGTGGCAATTGGAGTTATTATTTCTTAATTAACTACTCACAGTGAAAATGTAATTTTTTAAAAATATAACTCTATCACATCAGTCTATGGAGGTGGGTTAGAGTGAACTGGGGTAAGCCCTTTTCTCCTATCCTTAACTCTTCTAACTAACTCAGGAGCAAATGAGAACAGTAGGTATAATGAGGTCACCTCAAATCGGAATCAGGACAAAGGATATCCAATCAATGGAGAAAAAAACCCCAAAAAACACTACTCATGGTGCTGGGCTCCAAATCAGACATTTCCCCTTATTGATCTTGGGGAAGCTCAACATTTGTCTGCACCCTGGCTACATCACTGGTCCCATCACTCCTCAAGGGCTTCAAACTCACTGCCACCCCATGCCCAGCCTTCACCACCAACTCCCTTACTTTCTCAGAAGTAGCTAATAGATGGTATCACCTTCTAAGTCTTCAGGCAATATTAAAATTTACTGGCATTTAAATGCCAAAACAAAGTAAAAAATTTGTTATTATAAGTCTAACATAAAATGACTTATGATTTAGAACTATTGAAAACTCTTCCTTTCAGGGAATTTAAGAAAAATTCAAAATGCAATTTCAAAGTTTGATCTTAAAAACAATCTTTACTTATTGTTGCAACATTATAATAGTTGCTTTCAGAAATGGAAATTAGAAAGAAAATTATTTTAGAAAGATTCCTTCAAACAAAATCAAAAGAGAAATGCCCTATAAAGAAAAAATGATGGTAATGCTTACGGTGAAATTTACCAGCTTAATTATAATACTTATGCTTAAAAAACATAACCAGACCAACATGTGAACATCTACATTGACATGACTCTACATAAAGTAATGTTCAACACATACCAAGTAAATTAATAATTATTCTTATAACTGTATTCAGAGAAAATGGATAGATCCAATAATATACAGCAAGATACTGATGAACTACCTCAAAAGATGTTCAGGCCTGCTAGTCTGTTCTAGGTATGAGTACAACTTCGCCCACTCTAAATAATTAGCTCTACAGAAAAAGAAATTTTTAAATACAAAATATTCAAAGTCAAACTAAATTCCTATAAAACTGTTTTACTCCAACTCTGAAACATGTTCATGAAGGCCACTCTGAATTGCATGTGGTATTGGTGAAATCTAGTGAGAGCTTGTGATTCAGCTGATTTAGAATGGTATTAGAAAGTAAAAAAGAATAAATAGGTTATCTCACCCATCTTATTCCCCCTCCCCCGCCACACACACACACATTTTCCCACATGCAGCTGGTGAGCCCTGCCTGGCAGAACACTAAATATCTGCCCAAGGAAGATGACGCCACCGATGGACCGTAACTTTTCATTAGCAGTATTCCTCTTCTATAAGAGAACAGGTGCTGACACATACCTATGGGCTGATACTTTAAAGTAAACCGAGTGTACCAGGTGTCCTCAAGTTTCTTCAGAGCTTCATTATCATGCAGTGGAAACACCTGAGTCACAATGCGAGCCGTAAGCAGTCTTCTCACTGCAGAGGGAAAATGTGCCAAATGACATAAAACAGATTGGAGATTGCTCATGAAATTCTTCGGCAAACACTATACGGACACTCCAGTAAGAGAGGAGTACTACACAGAGGTCAATGTCATCCTGCCTACTGCACATGTGTATATTCTTTTGGATTTTCAGAATGTAAGTATCTTTACTATTGTCTTTGACTATGAAAGCAATACAAACTGATGTAAAATTTTAAGTCACAGAGAAGTGTGCAAATTAGAATATGAGGCCCCTGTTACTCTCTCCCTTCCCTCCAAAATAACCTCCATAATAGCAATTTAGTGTACAAATATTTCAAAATATATACCCACAAATACATACTTTAAAAACAAAAATGGAATCATTTTATATATCACATTGCTCTGTAATATTTTCTCCTGTGGTAGTATTATTGAATATTTTTCAATGCCAATATAAATAGAACATGAAATATACTTTTAAGTGTCATAATATTCCCTTGTATGAAATGCTATAATTTAACTAATCCTCTATCAAAAAATATTTGTTTCCCTTTTTTTTGTTATTATAAATAATGTTAACATTCCTGTACAAACACCCTTTCCCCCTGTTTACTATTTCTCCTTAACATATTTACTTAGAAGTGAAATTGCTAGGTCCAACGGCATATGTATTTTACATGTGAACACATATTACAAAATTGCCCCTAGAAAAATGTTACCAATCTGTTCTCCCACTATAGTGAAGGAATAATGAAGTTCCTTTCATTCTCGTTGATACTGAGTATTTTCAATAATTTTCATCTTTTCTAATCTAATAATAAATGCTTACATTCAAAAACAGCAAATATCAAAATCAAATTAAGACTTCCTACTTTTCAGCAGTCATTTGGCTAGTATGGTTTTAACACGCATACACATATGTGGACAAGACTAATTTAACCAAAGACAGTATCTTCTGGCAATATTAAATTTAAATGGGACATTCTCTCATCCACAGTTATTACTTAGAGTGACTCACTGTAGGGATGGGGTGTCTTCAGGTCCTCAAGAGGAAGTGTGTTCAGTAGATATGGAGAACTCAAATGCAATGCCTTGTGCCATATTTGGGGAGATGGGATATTTTCCACACAAGTTCCTAGCATAGTCTCTTACTAAAGAATATGGCTGTTTATAAGATGGAATTTGCATCAAGAAAGGATGCTTTGCTGTTTTCATCCACTGATAAGCTTTGAGCTCCTTAAGGTTTATTAGTTCAACTCTTCCGAGGGCTGCCCCCCTTATCTCTTATCTACCTGTCACCAAATACAGGGATGAGAATATCAGGCATGAGAGCCCTCAATAAGGACCGGCAAATAAAGGTCTACAGTATGGAAGAGAAACATGATTAAAGTTTTCTATGTAGAACTGCATATAACAGAAAAGGACAGTGTATTCTCAGGACAGGTCCCTATCACTAAATCTTCAGAGTAATTTAAAAGTAAACCCAACTTCTTAGAAATGAAAAAAGATAACAAAGAAGAGATATCTGATACTAGCAACAGGAAACAGTTTGGGTCTAAAAAAGGTTCTTAATATATGATTCTTATACTTATATCTCATAAGTACGTTATACAGAGAAAAAAAGTTTTTAAAAGGTAGGGTTGTAATGAAATCCTCCTCTCTAATGACTGAAAAAAGTAAATGCTCAAAATACCAGTAATTAGGGTAAAAAGACATGGTTTAATAAGCTTCTGTTGTTATCAAACCCATTTTTTTATATTTTTATTCTAAAAAGTTGCACAGGATTTCTGTTCAGCTAACATGAGCTAAAGATGATTACCCACAATTATTGTGATTCTTAGCCATTATTTGGGAATGCACAAGCTGTAGTTGATTCTTTCTTCCTATTACTATCCTTTTCAATTATTGCATCAAGTTTTTTAACACTGAACTGACTTACAGCATCTAAATTATTATTTTACTTTTCTAAGTTCTTTTTCAAAAGATGACTCTATTCTACTATAGAAGACTTTTCAGTTAGGCATAAAAACCAGCTTGTATACTTCTAAATATAGGACTGTGAACCAAGGACTCAGGGAGAATATAAAGCTGCAGGTCCTAAATTACCGGGCTTCTCCTCACCATCAATGCCAAAAGCATGGTTCTGGTCTCAGCTTCTAAAAATAGATGTTTGCTTTACTTTTTTTAAATCCTTCAACATTCTCATGTCAGCTAAGAACGTAATTACTAGGAAGGAGCCTTACCTTCAAGGAAAATATGGTGCTGTGTGGGCCTATTTAAAGGAAGCAACAACTTAAACCAGATTCCCTCCTTCAAGAGTGCTGAATGATCTCTTGTCAAGTACTGGGGTTATGACTACTACAGCCACTGAACAATCTGCCAAATAAATCAAAATCTAATTTAGGGGAGACTGTCAGTACCCTGGTTTATAGTAGGGCCCTCTAAATTAGATAATGCAATACTAATACTAACACTGCTTCTGTCTTTTGTTTATGAGACACGTGTTTAACTCAAAAGTAAAAATAAAAACAAAAATGTCTCTCACAACTCCTTATGGTGTCTCTGTGCAACAGGGAGGAGCAGGTCACACTGCCTCCAACCCAGCAGAGGGGTGATGCGCCCAAAGAACACCAACAGGAGGTGAAGACTGGCAGCCTTGGCACAATGAAGACACCCCTCGCTCCCTGCACCTGCTGCTGTGCCAGAACCCAATTCGAGTACTCAGGCATCAACAGACCACTCCCATCTTAGTAAAGAAAAAAATGCTCTCAGGGATACCTATGTTTTCAAACTACATTTTTATACTACTGTATTGTGTTCATCCCTGCTTAACATAAAAACCACAAATACATATGTGGCAAAATACAGTGTGTGTGTGTGTCTGTGTGCTGTACTACAATGGCTGAATCTCTTCATGCACATTCCCACTACATGATATTTACATGAAATCTACTCTATTATTCTTATAAGACTGGTTAAAGATTTTAGAAGACAGATTGTATCTAACCACTTCAATCTACCCATCCTTATATATAGAAGATATTCAAAAGAAGCTACCATAATGTTCTAAAAAAATAACTACACAATATTAAACACATAAGATGTCAGATCCCATCAGTCAAAATATGGTAATCGTCTGATAGACATTTTGAGACAGAGCTTTAACCTAAAGTAAGTAACATCCCTTAGGATACTGTTAATATGTAAATAATCTTGGATCCCTTAACTCCTCTTTCTACAGAAAAGTTTTCATTAGGCTATTTGCATGACTGTTGACTATTAAGAAGCAATAGAAGACAGAGTCTAAGACATGAAGAGATCTTAGCTCATACAGAAACCAGCAACGACAGCTATCAAGACGAACACTTGGCGACTAAGACACACAAGGAGCCAAGGTCTAGTTCTCCGTGTTGCTTGTTGTTTGGTGGAAGAGCCCTAATGTACACATCTCACAGCACCACCTAACTGCTTCAAAATCATGCTAATAATGAAACAACTTGCTATCTACTTAACGAAAACTTTCTATCAAAACACGACATTTTGGCAAGCAGCAAGCAAATTTATAACTCCTGTGTGTAAAATGAAAATCAAATTAAAACTAAGATATGGAGAGTGTTTCTCATGAAAGCCCTGGCCACCTCCCACAGTGCTGATGGGCATCACACTGAGCAGGCTAAAATCTCTCCTCCAACCAGCCTCAAAGAAGAGGCTGCCCAGGGAAGTGGCTCCCACAAAACTGCAAGGCAAAATAAGCCTTCCCACTTATTTCTGTGGATTAACTTAATGAAAATGCAGGATTTTAAGTTACTCAGTTTTATTAGTTCTGAAATTTGCACTCTGAAAATAGGTCACAGTTTATAATTATGCCTATACCATTTCATCTTCAACCAAATATTCTGATATAAAACTTAAATGATGCAAAGAAACACAGCATTTTTAAGGATTACATTTTCAAAGGCATAAAGGGAAAGAATAATGCAGAATTTAAAATCCAGTCTTAACAACTTAAATGACTCTTATCTCAGATGGTATAAAACTTTCAAATGACCATGACTGAGATGATTTTATTATCTTTGTATTTGGTACCAAAAAAGAAAGAAAGAAAGAAAAGGAAGGGAGAGAAGGGAGGGAGGGGGGATGAAGCAGGAAAGGAGGGAGGATCCTTGTTTACAAAAGTCTCATCCTGCCAGCAAGAAACTTATTTCTATTTTGGCTTCAGGACACCAAATATACACCAAGGGAAATATATTTGCTATTTTCTCTAAGGTTTTCATTAAGCTAAAAATTTCTCTCTTTGAAGCAACTAGGAGCATTTGGAAAACTGCTGCTCCACTGTCCCATCTGATGAAAGAGCACACTCACTCTTCTCTCTGTCTCAGCAACACCTAAGAGGATGTACCCGTGCAGAAACTCATAGGTGGAGGCAGAGATTTCCACATGCTGGTCTGATCAATGTGGATGAACAGGAAGAAATGGGATGCTTACAGTAACAACCAGAACAGTGCCTCAGTCTGCTTTGTATTTTATTTGATGCAGTACCCAGCTGTGTCTGAAAACATGCCTTCCCACCAAGAGATTAATAAAGATTTAAAATTTTTGGAACAGCACCAAACAATTGCTTAAATATAGAATATGGAACTCCTCACTACAAATGGTGGCAGAAAGATACCTCTGCCCTGTTCTTGTTCATGATACCAAGTTAAAAACAAAGGAAACAAGAAACAGAAAAAGAAACATTTATCTTTGATGAAAGTAAGAAAAAGCAAACTAAAACCCTCAATCACAAAATAGGAAAAGAGGCCTTGAAAATCAGCCCAGGGTAAGCCAAGAGCATTGCTGGGCAAAGCAGGCAAAGGGCAGGATTCTCCTGTACACTGAGGGGTGGGAAACCACATTCCCCTGCCCAGAATGTAGGCAAGAGGATGCATCATGGACCCCAGAGCATGTCTGCTTCTGCCTGACACCACAGCCAGTCAAGAGAGGAAGCTGGAGGGGGAAAGGGCAGGTCTGCCATGGTGAAAGAGCAAGCTGCCTCCTGGGACCCAGGGATGGAGGGTAACTAACTCCACAGTGGTAGGTCTGGGTTGACCAAGGGATGCCTAAATGCCCAACTCAACAAAATCCCCTGCAAGAACGGGGCTCCACAAAGGCTCTCTACAGGAGCTAAGACAACTCAGGGAGAAAGCATTGCCAGGCACATTGCTAACACAGTCCTCTAGTGGAAGCCCCCAGAAGCCCTCTCTCCAACATAAATACTTCCTTCCAAAAACAGCCAGCCTGAGAAAAATGGGGATTCGTTAAAAAATAAGTAATAATCACAAAGAAACTGGCATAGAGCTATGCAAAAATACTACAAAGAAAAAAAGGAAAACCAAACATACTAAGAGGAAAAAAACCAAAAAAGCATAAACAAAAGGCAAAGATGAAACACAGAAGAAAATCACAGCATCAAGCAATGAAAAACTATGAAATTCTTAATGAAATTAAAGAAAGTAAAGCAAACATCACATTTCTGAAATTAAAAATCAAAGAAGAGCCATGAGAGCTGAAGGAGAGAGCTCAAAAAAGCAATGTAAGAGAAAAATGAAACTATTTTCAATTAAACAGATTCAAAGTCATAATAAAAGCTACAAAAAAGGAAAAGGCTGAAAACACAGGAAAAGGTAGACAAGCCTAAGAAAGTTACACAAGAACAAATACTTAAAAATATTACAGAGAGGCTGGCCAGTTAGCTCAGTTGGTTAGAGCGCAATGTTGTTAACACCAAGGTCAAGGGTTTGGATCCTCATACCAGCCAGCTGCCAGGTAAAAATAAAAATTACAGCAAATATGTAATAGTCCACACATATATAACTGACACTCCTAAACACAAGAACACAGCAAATACAACCAAATAATTCTTCAAAAGTAAATGAAGAAAATTTTCCTGAAATAATGGTCATCTTTAATCTATTCATGGAAAGAACATATGTCCAACAAAAGAACTGATACGAGATAATCAACATCAAGACATATGCAGATAACTGGAAATGTAGACAAACAAGAACAATGAGTGCTTACATTCAAATTTCCTGATACCTCCCATAAGCCATGCAGATCAACAAGGAAAGTACAAGCATCCATAACATAGGCCTACAGCATGTCTCAGAGATGGACACTGTAATGTGTAAGTCAGGCAATAAAGCACCAAGAATCAAGAGAGTGCTGGGCCAGTCTAGAATGGTGGAGGAAGTCCAGCGGGGGCTACAGAAAAGAATGGAGAGGGCAGAGGGGTCCAAGTGGTGCAGGAACCAGACAACACCAATGGGGATTCACTGCCCTCCTTCATGAGAGGGCCCCAGGCTGAGTGGGAACTTTTAAGAACAGGTCTGAGACCTGATAGGTCAGCATACCAGCAGCACATGGGGCTGAAGGGAAGAGTTTGGGAAGTGCACAGAACAAGAGGTGGCTGACTTGGGAAAGTACTGCCTCTGGGACACGCAGAGGGGAGTTCCTGGGAAAGTAACCGTCCTTGGAAGTAGCAGCCTCTGGAGGAGGGAAGGAAGTAAGAAAGTGATTAAGAGTCCTACTGAAGCAAGACCCCACATCCCATAGGATCTCCTGCTAATGGCTGATATAGAAATACCCTCAATATTTTAAAGGCAAATGAGAAAAATTAAGAAAAAACACAGAAAGCACAAAGACAGACATGAAAAGGGGAAATAACCAGTAAATCCTAAGAGTTAAAAAGATCCTGAGAGAAATTTGCACACATCAATTCACATACATTTAAGAGACCTAGAAAAAAATGGAAACTTTTCCAGGAAAACAATTTACCCAGATTGACCCCAATAATGATGGAAAGTCTAAGCAAACCAACTTCTATAGCTGATTTAGAGAAAACTATTCAAAAACTTAATCTATAAGCAAACATCAAAGCCAGATGATTTCATAAAGGAATTCTACCAAGCCTTTAAAACATAGATTAGATTTTGACTACATACAGTAATAGAACAAAACAAAGACAGACAGACAGACAGAATGAAATCTTAAACTTCATTCAGAACATGTACTGTTAATATTAAAATTAGCATGGCTTTATAAGCTATTTTATGTGACCTGTAAGGTAAAGCAAGTTAGTAATGATGGTAATGTTATTAAGAATCAAGGTTTTCAATGTATGTAAAAAGAAATATAAATATAATAGCAAAGAAATTAAGTAAAATCCTATAATATTAAATTTGAACTGAATATATCAATATTAATTCATGATTTTAAAAAAATATATTCAGCCTTTTCCACCAAAATGGGGAAAAAGATGACAGCCCATATAGAAACAGATTTTTTTAAAAGACAGAAAGAAGCAATTTCAACAGAAAAGGTAACCTCAAATAAGATAAACCAACACAAAACGCCATTTATTTAAACAGTATAATTCACTTGGTAAAAAAAAAAATCCTCAATTAGACTACAAAGCAAAACCCAACTATACTCTGATATGAGAGCACCATCTAAAATAAGTGGCTGAAAGTAAAAGGATGGGCAAAAACATCCTAGAAGATACAAACTGAAATAAAGCAAAAGCCACAAGATAAGGCTGAATTCAACAAAACAATAAGCAAGATGAATAATGATTTATAATAATAAAAGGTACAATCTACAATGAAAATCTATCAAAAATCTTTACACAGCCAATAACACAACTACAGAATTCATAAAACAAAAGCAAAAGAAAATACAAAGAGCAAACTGGTAGAAACATGATGAAATTCCCATAGTTGTTAGGAATCTCTTAGGCTACAGTGGATCAAGAAAACAAAAACAAAGCACAAGGGATTCAAAAACTATATGGAAAAATTAACAATGAACATGTAATAGAAATAGTCAGAAATATAACAAAAAAGAAACCTAAATACTCATCATATGAATATTGATGCAAAAATAATAAATAAAATAACAAATGGAATTCAGTAGAAAAGTAAATAATACACAATGCAAGAATGATTTAATATTAGAAACTCTATTAATATCACTTACCATATTGATAATGTCAAAAATAAAAATACAAGAGTCTACACAGATGCTGGAAGAGCATTTGATAAAGTTTATGGGCACACAAAAAATTCTTAATAAAGTAGAAGAAATGGGTACTTTCTAAACATGATAAAAAGTACCTAAAGTCAAAAGCCAACATCATGCTGAATGTTCATATACAACAAGCATTCTCTTTATAAATCCAAGTGATCACTGTGAACAGTAATTTGGCAATATCTACCCCAAAAGATGCATACACCGTTTATCTAATAATTTCACTTCCGGAAATTTTCCTGCTTTGTTTATAATGAAAAAACTAAAGGAAAAAAATTAGACATTCATCAATATGATGATGTCCATACAATGGAATACTAAGTGGCCTAGAAAAGGAATGAGTTAGACCTAATATTGTAATCTAGAATGATGATCAAAACACATTGTTAAATAAAAAAGCAAAGTCCCAAATGGTATGTACAATATAGTCCCCATTTGTTTCAGCATGTGTTCTCTCGAACAATATTTCTCTAAAGGTATATAATAAGGAGGGGAGAGGGAGACTTGGAGCACTGGATAGGAAGGAGAC
Source organism: Cynocephalus volans (assembly GCF_027409185.1). Taxonomy (NCBI): domain Eukaryota; kingdom Metazoa; phylum Chordata; class Mammalia; order Dermoptera; family Cynocephalidae; genus Cynocephalus; species Cynocephalus volans. Next base: position 54,500,898 of record NC_084470.1, read on the forward strand.
TTCACTTTTCATTGTCTAAATTTTTGCACTGTTTAAATTTTTATCATATACCTGTATTATTTTTTCAATTGCCAAAAAGTAATAGAAAATAAACGTGAAAATTTCAAAATGCTTGGGGGAAGTATTTTCCTGTTATAGGTTGTACAAATTGAAAAGAATAATTTAAATGTCCACAATACAGACTATATGCCCTGTTCTCAGCATCCTGAATACAGTTCAGAATGGTCTAGAATAAATGCTCTGTGTTACCTAAAAAAAAAAAGATTTTCTATAAAAAAGTGGAAATAAACAATTTATGCTAAGAAAACACTCCAAAATTCAAGAAAAAAGAAAGATGCAAATTTTGAAAAATTCTATCAAGGTAAGGCAAAATCCCCATCACAGGACAGTAAGGAAGGTTTATGAGAGAGACAAAGAAGGCCTTCTATTACCCTTCAAGTCTGAGGAAATCAGGAAGACCAGAGAAGATGCAGCATCACCTATGAAGAATTCCTGCCAAAAACTTCCAGTTTATAGGAAATACAGAGGAGAGAAAAACAATGAGGAAACAATCAGAAAACCCATAATCTGAAACAATCTATAAGACAAATGGCCTGGTCTCTTCAGCAAGTAACAACCAAATAAAAGGAGTGATCTTTGATTGGATCCTGATTTGAGCAAACAAGCTCTAAGATACATCTGGTGACAAATGGGAAAATATGAATATGGACTAGGTTGGTGATCGGTCCTCTTGGGTAAAGATTGGAAGGTAGTATTACACTGACCATAAAAAAAAAAAAAAAAAAAAAAAAACAATAGCTGACACAGAACCGTATATGTTTAAAGTGTATTTTAGGCAGCAAAAATGCTCTGAGGCCTTCCCACTATCTGGATTTGAAGCACACTTAGAATTATACACTGTAGTAAACTCTTTTATTCTTCAAACTAGCATTCTCACTAAAATGGAATTACACAAAACCAAAAAGTTGCAAACTGCTAATTAATGCAGGTTGATAATTAATGAAGATTGCATTCAGGTATTATGTCACTTTGTAAGTCCTCTTAAACTTTTGTATGTTTGCATGTGTTCATACCCAGTGAGATCAGAGGAAATAAAAAAAAGTGCTTCAGGAAAAGACCATGTCTGCCTTCACAGATTTTCATTATAGTACAATGTTTAGGCATAAAGTAAACTTTGCTAATTTTAACTGAGTAATATGTGTATGTGTCTGCACTGAATTTTAAGCAAACTGCATGCCGAGTCCTTGTTAAATAAATAGTGAACCATATAGAACAAATATATTGATTTAAAGGTGCAATATAAAAATAAATAAATAAATAAATAAATAAAAATAAAGGTGCAATATAATGAGGCTCTAAGGGCAAAAGATATGTTGATGAAAATATTGTTAATGTAAACAGTGTTAAGTTTTTCAGTTAAGAGAAAAAATAAAGCCTCTGTAATTTGCTGTTTATGTCTATTAAGAAAAATTAGTTGCATTAGGATGTGTATTTGTGAAACTTGTTGATATAATGACTTACATAATGATTTTCCTGGATACAACTTTGCCTGGGGGTAACCGGGGATCATTTTTTCATCTTTAGCTCTAAGATTTTCAAGTTCATGTTTGATAATAAATTGACATTCTGCCATTGTGAGAAAATCATCATTGTTATCTAAAATAAAACAAAAATTTCCAGTTATTTTCTCAGAAATAATCAAAATAAAATTAAGTAATGATATTCCAATAACCTGGGATTATGGAAATAATGATGAAAATAATAAAAAATTAACATAAGGAGTAATCAAAGTATAAAACTGGCAAACTAAACAGGACATAAAGCTTCTTAGATATTCTATAAGAATAAAAAAATTCTATTTTGCCTTCACATAATACAATTCTTCAATCATTTTAATAGTTATTACATTACATGGTACAAATATTCAAAAAGCACACATTTGCTTGATCTCATTAACACCAATGAGCAGAAGGCAATATATTCTTGATTCTAACAATATATATATATATATTTTTTTTTTTTTTTTTGTCGTTTTTGTGACGGGCACTCAGCCAGTGAGTGCACCGGTCATTCCTATATAGGATCCGAACCCGCGGCGGGAGCGTCGCCGTGCTCCCAGCGCCGCACTCTACTGAGTGTGCCACGGGCTCGGCCCCTAACAATATTTTTAAACAGGGATGGAACTGAAGAATTTTGCCTATATGGCAAATTCTCCTCCTCCAAACTCTTCAGCCCATTCTATTCCCCCTGGAGTCAAACACCGCTACCATAAATGAGAGAGAAGAAAGTCTGATAAGAAAATAATGTCTCTTTTTGACAGGTGAATCTTCTTAAATGAGGTAAATTTCACCTTGATTGTTTATTCACTAAGGTATAAAAATCCAGAGTGAGAGAGTCTGAAAATGTATAATCACATCTTCTAACTCTGAAAGCCCTGGAAATCAGACCAGTTTGATTCTGAAGCCAAACTCCCATCCTGATATCACAGCTACCCTGGCTTTCCCAGTTCCTTCCAGAAAATATTCTCTTCTGAATCTGCTTTGGGGCCAGAAAAGAACCAATTACCCTACCACATTCAGTAGGAGGCAGAAAATTCAGGAGATGAGGTTTCTAGGATATTAAACTACTACAGTGTTGTTATTATAAGATCTTTATACATCAAGACAGTGAATATTCATTATTACAAGAATCAGAACAGAATAATAGAAATAAGGTACACGAGGCCTTATATATTCATCTGTTCCAGGGGTGGCAAAGTATGGCCCATGGACCAAACCTGGCCTACCACATGGTTTTATAAATAAAGTCTTAGTGGGATACAGCCTCACCCATTCATTTACTTATAGTCCAAGGCTGCTTTTTTGCTTGCAATGGCAGTATTGAGAAATTGCAGCAGAGACCAGATGATGGCCCCCAAAGCCCTATTTACTATTTAGCCCATTACTGAAAAAGTTTGTGGACTCCTGATTTACTCATTAAAAACTTCTTTTTGATAAATTGATTCTGATAGACACAAAGAATTTGGGGCTTACCATCAAAACCTTTGAAGTTCTGTCGGGTTCCATATGTGAAGGTTCTCATGGTGTTATCATTGCACTCTTTCACCAATCCCACTGCTTCTGCCCCCAATAACAATCGAATCTTGGAGGCACCAACAAGATATAAATTCTGATTTTCTAGTGTTTCTTTCTCATATTTATTTAACAATGGTCTAAACAACAACTGAGCACCTTCAAAAACAAAGGATAAGCACAATTTTAGAAACATACAAACAAAAGTTTCAAAAATGAAAATTTTCTAAATAAATACAATATTTCTAGTTTGGTAGAAGGAACGGAAATTATATTAACAATTTAAATCCATGTTCCAAGTAATTAGGAAATATAAATTGGGGATAGTTCTTTACAGTTTAAAATAAATACAAAAACTAGAAAATGTAGCAATAAGAGGTTTGCCACTTACTCAAATTAGAAGTAGATATAAAATAAGAATCCAATATTTATTATATCGAAGTATAAAACTGCACTGAGCAAAAATATGGAGCAAAAGGATGCAGTTTTCTTAATAGAAATGTAAAAGACCAAAATTTAAGAAAATCAATTTGAAATAAAATATTCCAGGAAAAAAAAGTCACACGTGTAATACAATTACAGTGGAATATAATAAATTTTAATACTAGATAATAAAAAGCAACTTTTCAGTGATTTTTCCCATAAATTTCTATATTCAATTAGGTTTAATGACATTTTTCTTAAATAAGTTCCCAAAACATTAAGAGTAGATATTATGATTTGATATTGTATTATAATTATTACCTAAAAGATTATGGAGAAAAAGAACTTTTTTCTAATTTTTTATTTCTACTTACATCAATCTTTTTAAGGTACACTTATTTCTTTACTATTTATCCTCTAGAGATGGTTGACAGGAATTATGAAAAAATGAATCAGATTGCAGCAGGATAATGAGGAGAATTTATATTTCCCTTACCAAATGTATTAATATATTAAGCTTAACATATTACAATACTGTTATTTAGATAATTTATAATAAAGGTGTTAAAATGTTAAAGGTAAATAAAAGGTATATTCAATTTACAAAAAATACAGGTGGTTCTTAAATATAAGATCCTTAACCTCACTCATGTGAAGATAAATGCAAAAACTACACCAAAATTCTATTTTCACTTCTCACACCGCAAAGATGGAAAGTTTGATGATAGGCTGCTGTGTGTGGTGGCCATGGAGGTGTCCTGCTCCTTCCAGCCCTGCCTTCAAGAGAATCTGCTTGGAGGAGCAGGGTTCGCTGCCAGCCTCTTGCTGCCACACCTCACAAGGAGGCCATGCTTCCCCCAGATGCTCCCAGCCATTGGCTGAGTGTGCTCAACATGGATTTCATTTAAAAGGCAACTCTGAGCCTAGCTGACACATTCTCAGAACTGTGCTGTGACTGGAGGCTCTTCTTCCTCAATCCTTTTTCCTTCCCTCTTTCTTTTCATAAGACATACACCAAAGTCTGAAGGCTCACTATGCCTACTCCTGCCCGCCCCCCTTATCTTTCTGTAAATGCTTCTCTCAATAAACCTCTTCTGCATCAAATCCTATCTTGGCATCTCTTGCTTGGAAGATCCAAACTGGCACAGTGTGTGGAGAAAGGCACTCTGAGACACTTCCGGGGGAGTAGAAATTGGGATAACTATTATGAAGAACCATTTGTCAATATCTTGTCTTGAAAAAGAAAAGTTCCCATCTTCCTCCCCCTAATCTACCTTCCCCAGAAGCAATAACTTTCAAATTGTTCAAGTGATTCTTTTGTTTTTGCTTTCATGTCACCAAATAACATGCTTTACAGAGCTATTGCTTGATTTTTCAGTTTTAAGCCTTGGAAGATGAGAATTTAGCTCTCATTCCTCCCCCCACCCTCACCATTCCCATCACCCCATTCTCACAATACAGTTGTATCATCAGTAGTCAGCACTTGCATTATTATGACTACACGTTATTTACTGCTGAGCCTTACAGTAAGCTATGATTTTCCTTTCCTGCACTTTCCCTGAAGTTGCTGTCCTGTTTTATAATATGCTAAGTTTATTATATACTTATCAAGAAATCAGTCCCCCAAGCTCTCTGCCAATTGTCTGTCTCCCCTTGATACACTGACATGAAAGATACCCTATCAACCTCATCTTAGAGAATCTCTCTCCACTCCTCCCTCACACCTTGTTGGCAGCTGGGTGGCAACAGGATCCTAGAAAACCTTGCCTTCAAAAACAAAGATATTTACACCACTGCCTTCTACCTTCCACTGTTTACGTTAAGAAGTCTGATCCTTTATATCTGTCCTACTTTCTCTTTTCTGGAAGTTTGTCATATCTTCTCTGTCCCCAGGGTTCTCAAACTTTGCAGTGATATGCCGTTATCATCCACACTGCTGCGCATTGGGTGGGCCCTTTCAATCTGAACAAGCATAGCACCAGTCTTCAGGGTCTTCTTGATGACTTCTTCTCCATTTTCTCTGTTCTCTTTCTACAATTCCTTTTATTCAGGTGTGTACCTCTTGGATTAGTCCTCTAATTTCCTTATCTTTTTCTCTCATACTAATTCTTTACCTTTTTGCTCTTCTTTTTTTGAGGTTTTTGTCAACATTATCTTCTAACTCTTATATTGAGTTTTTAGGTTTTGGCTTCATATTTTCACTTTGAAAGCTTCTTTGTTTCCTAAATGATTATTTTTATAATACCCTATTCTTGATCTTCTATCTTTCCATAACTCTGAAACTGAGATTTTCATTCTTTTTTGGTTTTCTTCTTCTGCATAGCTTGTTGCTTTTATCTGTTTGTTTAGTTTTAGCTTTCTCTTTCACACCAGGATCTTCCTCAGATGTTTGGCAGTCTTCCGTTGTATGCTCACGTTTAAGAAAGGGGCTCTAAGAGGCTAAACAGAAGTTCTGAGGGCTTAGATGGAACTTGTCAAAGGTGGCCTTCAATGCAAAGAGGTCTGACCAAGTCATTTTCCATTGGCAACCCCCTGATTTCCGTACCTTTGGTTATTTTGTCTTGAGCTACTCAGATTCTCCAGAGGAATACTGTTCAATCTGCTTCCTAAATGGTCTGAATGTGGCTGCTAGTATTTTGGAAACTGAATTAGGTATGGGACTGGTGGGGCAGGGGAAGAAGGAATGATATTCAGTTAGCACCTTCTTTTCAGTACAGAATGTCTGCCAAAAACTGTGCATAGTGCCCCCACGCCAAAACCAGGCATCTGACCTTCTCCAGAGAATAAATCTCAAGTTTTCTGCCGGGGTGGTAAAATATGGAAGGGATCCAGGAATCTATTTCTTAAATGTATCTCAGTCAAACCTCTTTTTTTCTGGTACTACATTTATCCCCACCTCCACAGACCCTCAGTGTCCCTAATTACTGAGTCTTTGGGGGTAACCGTGCAGTGTAAACCAAATTGCGCCTCAACTTTCTCCCCTGCCAGCTTAAATTTTGGCTTTCTCAAATCTGAGAAGTCAGTTAATACTCATATACCTGTTTTCTAGAATCTAAAATTTTGTTGCTGTCCTATCTTCTCCTTTCTTCTGTCAATGTGGACTTAATGTCTTTTACATAAAAAAAGAAAGTTCTCTTATTTTTATTGTTGTTTTAATAGGAGTTTGGAAGAAAATAAAAGTAAACATGAATATTAAATACACTATTTTTACCTGGAAGATCCAGAATACTTTTATGGAAAGTTCTTTCATGATCACCCAAGCAGTGTAGAAAGATGCCCCTCCCCTCCCCATCATTGTGTGTCTCTAAAGGCAGACAATCAGCAGGAGAAAAGGCCGGGAATATACTGGAGTCTCTCACACTAAGACACGATAAATGCTCTTAAATAACAAAAACTTTAAAGAAAGAACTCAAGTCCAGTGAAACACCTCAAATTTCAGCAAGCAAATACTCTTGTTTTAAGCTTTCCTTTTGATTCAATTCTTTAAAATTTTTTAAAATTCCACTGATTCAAAATTATATTTTTAAGAAATCACTTCAGTTTACAGTCACAATTTTTTTTAAAAAGAGTCTAAGTTTTTTAGCACAGTGTTTAGAAACTTAGTGCAATTTAAGAAGGTGTTTTGTGTAGTTTATAGAATGTTTGCTCATGTAAAATGCCCTCAGCCTTCTCACCACCTTCAACAGAGGGCTAAACCTTGGCATCTTAAGTCATCTTGCCCCTCCAAAAAGCACTGTCAAAGTGTCATCTCACCCTTCCTTTTACTTTTACAGTAAGTATACATACAATTCATTTGTAAATATCATGCACTGCTCTGTGACAGCTCTTCCACTAACTTTTTTTTTACCTGAATTTCCAGAAACTAGCATTCAGTCTCCCTACCCTGATGGGAGCATCCGGGCAGACAGAGACCAACCATATTTATCTCTCCTGCTGCACCATAACTGACACCCAAAGAACACTCAATACTTGTTTGCTCTTTTGACAAATACTTATTAAGCACCCAGAGGCTGTAAAGAAAACCTCTCATGTTGGTTACAGTCTAATGTTGATTTAAGACCTCCTTTCAAGCCCTAAATAAATAATAAAGAGCAAAGAAATAAACATTAGTAAATAAAATATACCAATGAAAATTGTAAAACATGTTTGCAAATATACTTTTAGACACTGAGCATGACTAAGTCTGAGTAGTAACTATTTTACTCACCTCCATCTTTCTTTTTAGCGGTAATCCTGTTTTTCAGCCATTCTTTGGTTTCTTCTTTGACATCCTGAGCAAGTTCTATGACCACCAAAGGTGTAAAAGAACTCTCGTAAGTATCCAAAGCTGATAAGGTCACTTTCATCTTCAACAAACTTGCTGAAAATTAAAATAAAATGCAAAAACGGGTTATTATGGCAAAGAGAAATATGCTGTAGACTATTTGCATTTTCTCTTAATTTACACCTAATTCTGGCTTCTAAGAAAACAGCAAATTTCTCATGATAAAGATGGGTTATATGACAAGGCTCAACCAATGGTTCAAAGCACATGTGGGAGCCAGGCTTTGGAGAGGACACATCCTTTGCTGTAAGCAGCTCAGAACAGAGCAAGAGAGACATTCAGGTGAATGAAGGATAACAGTATAAAATATACTTTCACACAAGAGGAATAAGAAAGTATTTACAGAGGATGTGACACCTGAACAGGATTTAGAAGAATGAATAGTTCACCAGGTAGAAAAGGGATGGTACTCTAAGTACAGGAAGTGGTATTTCTCTACAAAATAATAATAATGAATTAGCCAATAGGCTCAGAGAAATATAAGTGTCTAGGTATGACTAGAGGATCGACTCTGTGTACGGGGAAGGGAGGATGGAAAGAGCTGATACCTGACTGGGGCACCCGATGACAAAGGAAATGGGCTTTGTCTAGTACACAATGGGAGTCACTCAACTCATGACGATCCGGGAATTGATGTAGTCAGTATGGAGCTGCACTGTGGAGCTATTACAGATCACAAAAGGTCAGCTGAGAGTGTGGGAGATCAGTTAGGATGCTACTAGAAAAATTTAGAAAAAGCTGATACTGTCCTGAATGGTGGCAGTGAAGAGGTAAGGTTAGACTGGAGGTAAAATCTACAGAAGCTAATAAATGGACTAAATGGAATGACTAAAAAAAAAAAAAAAAAAATAGAAAAATACTATTAGATAATGAGTAGTCAGACTGTAATTATACGGAATTCTTTATGGCACCCATCAACCACTGCTATACGTTTCCCCCAAAACTACACATTCTAATAGTGACACATTAACAAAAACACAAGCCACGACTTTCACTTCCAGACAGCAGATTAGGAGGTTCACACAAACCTTTCTGCTGAAGACAAGTACACACACCTACATGCATATAGGTACATAGATGAATTATATACATCTATGTATAATTTTTTAAAAATGTGTCTGTGAATATCAAAAAGCCAACAAGGTAGAGGGGAATAGTGGAGCCCTATCCAGAAGAAACAGAGAGGAAGCTAAGCATTTGCAACCAGTTTCCCTGGGGCCTCTGCCAATATAGAAAGAGGTAGCTGAGAGGGTGAGGAGCTAAGGAAGGCTCCTGTTGGCCATGAGAAGCTACGGAACAAAAAGTGTAATTAGTATAGAGCCCACGAAGGAAAAGGGTAAGATAAAATCCCCACTTTGAACTGGGACCCTAAAAGGCTACATCCTAAAGATAACAATGAACCAGAAGTAGATCACTCCTGAGAGTAATTAAATTCTAGGTTCATAACATCTAAATCAAGAGACAAGTTAATATGCATAAAAATGAAAAAAAACAACAAACAATAGAAACAAACACACAATAGATCCAAATAATGGAGTTAGTTGAACAGACTTCAAAATAACCGCCATATGTTCAAGCAACTAAAAGACAAGATTGAGAATTCTGGCAAAAAACTGGATATTAGTTTTTAATGGAAATCCTAGAATTTAAAAACATAAGAAGGGGAGGGAGGTGGGAGGGGGGCTAGTGAGGAATTGGTCAACAGACACAAAGAATGATTGTGTATTGTAATGATGAATAAACTAACTATACTGATGTGAACACCACACACTGCAGATGATTATTGAAAATCAACATTGTACCCACATGTATGTATAATAAAAAATCAATAAATAAATCAAAATATAATTAGAGTCAAAATTAAGAATACAGGGAGTCTTTACAGAAAATTAGACAAAGCTAAAGAGAAAAAAGTCAATGAAATATATAAGATAGGCATGAAGAAAATATTTAGCATAAAGCCCTGAGAACAAAAAAGAAAAAAAATACAGAAAAGAGAGTAAGAGACAGGAAATACAGGGAGTCCCAGAAGTAAAAACGGGAGATATTAGCACAAAAGCAGTATCGGAAGAGACACTGACCAAGAATTCCCCAAAATTGACAAAACATACCAAGGCACAGACTTAAGAATCTCTATATACAGGGGCTGGCCCGTGGCTCACTTGGGAGAGTGTGGGGCTGATAACATCAAGGCCATGGGTTCAGATCCCTATATAGGGATGGCTGGTTAGCTCACTTGGGAGAGCGTGGTGCTGACAACACCAAGTCAAGGATTAAGATTCCCTTACCGGTCATCTTTAAAAAAAAAAATGAATTTCTATATACCTCAATCAGGATAAAGTAAAAGAAAAAAGCACAGTAAAACAACAGAAAAACCAATAGAAAGAAAATCTTTAAAGCAGTCAGAAAAATAAAGAAAAGATTCTTTGACGGGCAATAATTAGACTGACAGCTGACTTCACAGTAAAAACAATGGAAGCCATCATATCTTCAAATGAAACAGTATCTTCAGTGTGCCAGCAGAATACTATGGCAATCCAAAATTGTATACTCAGTCAAAATATGCTTTGAGAATAAGAGAGAAATAAAGATATTTTCAAACACAAATTGAGAGGATTCATCACCAGCATACTCTCACTAAAGAAAATGATGATAAAGGGTGTTCTTAAGACAGAAGGAAATGATCACAGATGACCTAGTATCTGGAACATATCAATCTTCTTTTCTTCTTTTACAATATAGGAACTCCCCCATCCTCTTTTAATTTTAATTCCCTTTACTGAATGCCCACTGCATATGAGACACTGTACTACATACCTACATACAAGAATATGATTCGACTTAATCTTCCTAACAGCTCTACAATGTACACTTTAAAAAATCAAGAGCAAAATCAAATGAAAAAGTTAAGTTACTTTGCTAATAAGCTCACAGTAACCAAGAAAATTAACTTTCTATGATATGAAGCTTAAAACTAGAGAAAACAAAGAGAGTCATTAGAGACATCCAAATTCTATGTTTTTTCCTACTAAACAAAAATCTTAATTTTGAATTGTCTACCATACAACTCATATTGAAGATGAACTAGAACGGAGTTCAAGATAGAATGACAATGAAAGTGAAACGACATTACAGAATTTGCTGGCCTAGAGCAAAATTAAATGTATCAAAAATAAGTCAAACAGCCCATAACAAACAAATATTAATAACAAAAATGAACAAAAACTACTCAGCAGCCAAAAAACAAATCTCAAGACAAAATCATGACCAACTGAAGACAACACTGACAATGAACTGACAACTAAGGATCCTTCCTGACAATCTGGAGAATTCCAACCATCTACATGCACGTGTATGCAGATTAATCTTTACAACTTTATCAAGCACTGAATAACGGCCAAACATCTTAGTAGACTACTGAATTAAAGGATTCAATAAATTCTAGAAACATACCAATTTTATTTTATGAGTACTATATATTAATCCTTAATAATTTCGTGAGCAATTAATAAGTATTCCCTACCAATCTATAAAAATGAAAGTCTATGAAACTGTATCCTATTGGTTGAAATGACCCACAAAAGGACCTACATTTTAGGATCAGTTTCAGATAAATTTAGGAGAATCTTCAAGGACTTGTCTAGGGTTTCCATTTCTAGTTCTCTACCCAGTCCTTTGTCTTTGGTTTCTGTAGCAGAGATTCCAGGTGCCCTTTGAAATTCAGTCTCCCTTCTTTGCCTAAGCATGTGGCTAGACTATATTTCTCAGCTTGCTGGAGTTAGGTGGACGTGAAAATAAATTCTAGCCAATGGTATGTGAACAGAAGTGGCGAATGCCAACTCCAGACCAAGGCTTTTAAGGGAGTGGTTATACCCCCTCCATGTTTTCTTTCCCCTTCCAAGGGCTCCTGAGATGGTAGAGACACCACACAGAAAAGTCTGGCTCCCTAAATCACCAAGGAGATCTGAACTGCCCACCAGTCCAGAAAACCTGCCTTCAACTGTTACATGAGAAATCTATTACACTTGAGCCTATTATACCTGTGGGGATCTAAACAATGCAGCAGTTTAGTTTACTCTGACTGATACAGTCAGTCCCTTCATCTTGTTTTGTTTTAGTGGTGTGGGCTTTGGTATAATCATGCTTTTTATTATAAGCTGTCTAAATACTATTAGAATGTAATGATTAAGAAGAGGTTGATCTCTAGAGACAGATGAACCTAAATTCAAATTCAACCTCTTAGTTGTGTTGTCTTAGGCAACTGACCTATGCTCTTTTGTAAAGTAGGACTAATAAGAGCACATACCACATTGTGTTGCTGTGAGAAGAAGTGAGAAAACACATGCACAGCGCAGTGCTTGCCACACAGTAGGCATGCAACAATTGGTAACATTTTTATTATTGGCTACTATCATAAATATTATAAACAGAATATTACAACTCTGGACTTAAACTCTCTTCAGAGAAATTCTGATCAACTCTGATCAAGTTTCCAACTCTAACCCGAAAGAGCAAGCATGATACGGGTGACAGCAAAACAATTAGCTATAGGGTAGAGAAAATCTATCTAGTGATCCATGATGTGTTTAAAGATGGTTTAAAGACCATCTTTAGGAGGGAGTTGGGAAGAATAACTGTGAATGAAGAAATAGCAAAGGTGGAAAGAATGGTTACGTTAAGAAAATAAACCGTCTTTAAACCATCTTTAAACTGGCCTGTACTTGCTGTTAAAAAATATTAATAACACATTTAGAACCACAGAAAATAAAACTCAATTTAAATTCAAAGTTATCACAACCTCTTCCCTTAGCCTTCAGGATACTTTATTATCTTGATTCTGTTCCTACCTCTGTAAACTCATTTCCCCTCTTCTGGCTTCTCCCAACATTATCCACAACATGTGTCCAAGACACAATCCCTAGACTTCTACTTTCTTTTTATATATTCTCCCCCTGCAAAACCCCTTTTTTTCTCTTAACTTCAAATTCTAACTTCAGTGTTTATGTCTTCACATTCTATGTCTCTAGCTGTGTCTTCTAAGTTGAGCTCCATCAAGAGTCTCCAACACTCTTAGAAACTGTCTCACTAACACTTCTGTTTCAACATATCCAAACCTAAACACATAAACTTCTCCCCAGCATCAGCTTCCTTTCCAGTTTCCATACCTTTCCTTAAAGGTAGCTTGGTTACCAAGCTTGGAAAATACTGGAGTCAATCTGGAGACCCACAAATAGAGTCAATCACTACGGCCTAAAGGCCTCCTTCTAAAATGTTTTTCATGTGAACCTCTCTAACCCAGTGATAATCAGATTTTCAGACTTTAGACTTACTCTAACCTTGTACTTCATATAGGCATTAATGATTCCAAAGTACAAGTACAAATCTACTCATGTGAACAATCACAAAGCAAACTGGCCGCCACTATATAACATTTTTGCTTTCTTCAGTGGAAATCACAGTCCTACAGCAATCTGATCAAACAGATCCAGGATGTCTGGCTTGGACTGATCAACATTTGTTTTTCCTTCTAACAAAGAATAGGTTTTATTTGGGAAACGCAAGTCTTATAAATCAATGCTGGATTCAAATTATATTCCAAATGCAAAGGGAATGCTATTTAAACATACCGGCCAAATCAAGTCAAAATGCTAGGTTCTATGAAGGAAATTAGATCAAGACAGGATCTAGTACTCACCTCCAAATAGCTAATAATGTGGTCAGAATGTTTAATACCCAAAAGCTTTAGATCATGCAAGGAAGGAAGAATGTTCTACATAAGAGAACAACATGGTAAAATCAATGAAGCAAGAATAAAGACAGCGTACGAAAAGAATGATAATAAGACAGGCCTGACCAGACTGGGGCTGTTTTATAAGCTGTAACCATCTAAGGATAGCAAATCCTATAGATTACATCTGACCCAGTGGTCATTGAGGAGTCCCTGTAGGTTTCTGAGAATTCTGTCTTAGAATAATACGAATCTCAATAGGTAAATGTCAGGGGTGAGAATACAGGTGTTCTTCATGGTATTCTTTTAACTCTCCTAAAAAATTCTGAAATTTTTCATAATAAAAAGTTGGGGGGAAATATTAATCTACCAGTAGAATACAGAGGCTTAGCTTCATCACCTCCAAAATGAAAATATCAAATACAATAAACATTCATCATGTGCTTACTATGAACCAGGCCGTGACAGAGTCTAAAGGTAAAAAGGTAAATAAAGTCTACATTTTGTTTTGGAGGAGCCCCCCAGTCTAGTAGCAGAAGCAGGTGTTCCTCAAATCATTCTAACACATGGGCTAAGTGCAGTAACAGAAACCCAAGGATTAGGGGTAGTCTCAGAAGGGGGCATTAACTGTCTGGAAAGGGTTGGGGGAGAACCAGACAGCCTTCAACTTGAAACAGATACACAAACAACTTCAAAGTTTCCAACCTGGGAGTTGGGAAGAATAACTGTGAATGACGAAATAGCAAAGGTGGAAAGAATGGTTACGTTAAGGGAATAATAAAGTGTACAGCAGAATAAGCATGGACATTCATCACGGTCAAAGTTTTTGAACATTAAGCATTGTTCAATGCAAGTAATAAAAGGTCCACCTTATTCATAATTACCAGGTCATAAAACAATTTTGGTGAGACACTAAAAGTAGATTACAGTTATGACATGTATGTGAACACTACCTAGAAACTCATAATAAAATTTTCTCACTGATTTATTCTAATTTGAGGTACTATATGTCTTTCATTATGCATGGCACAATCTTAATATTTGCAATATATGACAGACAAGTGTCATTATCCCTGTATACAAAGAGTTCTTACAAATCAACAACAAAAAATACAAAAACATAAAAACACAACTCACAAAAGAAGAAATATGCCAACACACATTTGAAAAAATGTTCAAAGTCACTAATAAAAGAAATGCAAAGTAACAAGATATTTTTCTCTTTCCAAATTTGCCAAAGCTAAAAGATGGAAAGAACACAATTTAGGCATAAGTACAGAAAATCAAGCATTTTCACACACTGCTAACAGATACTATAATTTTATACCAACTTTCCAGAAAACAAAGTGGCAATATGAAAAATAATATTAAATATTCATACTCTTTGACATGACGATGCTACTTCTAGAAACTTATCCCAAGAAGAAAATTTAACAAAATATGTACACAGAAGTTCATTACAGCTTTATTTATTTATATATTTATATATTTATTTATTTATGGAATTTATCTCAAAAAGATAATTAAACCAAATATGCATATTAAAGTTCATCACAGATTTTGAGTGTTTTATTTATTTATGAATTTATGGAAAACAAACAACAATAATAAAAGAAACAACCTATTACCTGAATGTCCATCAATGAGAGATTGGCTAAATAAAGTATGGTACAACAATTCAGTAGAACCATTAACACTAGGATACAGATCCAACTATACTTATTAACATGGAGAGCATTTCCTAACACATTGTAAAGTAAAAAGTGCAAAGTATGACCCCATGTACATACATGTAATAAATACATATTAACATCAAAATGACACTGGCTATCATTTGCTAAGGATTCACTACATGCAAAGCACTGGGCTACACTTTTTATGTGAATTTATTCATTTAATCCTCTCACTAACCCCTGAAGAAGGAACTTTAACGCTTCTATTTTACCAATGAGAAAACTTAGGTAAAAAGAGTGAAACAGGGCCGACCCCGTGGCGCACTCGGGAGAGTGCGGCGCTGGGAGCGCAGCAGTGCTCCTGCCGTGGGTTCGGATCCTTATATATGGCCAGTGCGCTCACTGGCTGAGTGCGGTACGGACGGTCACAAAAAGACAAAAAAAAAAAAAAAAAAAAAAAGAGTGTGAAACAGCTTGTCCAATACCTCACAGTAGCAAACAGGGGAGCTGGGATTCAGAACCAGGCAGCCAATGCTACAGACCACATCCTCAACCATGTATGCATATACAAACGTATAAGGTTATACGTAGTGTGTGTGTGCATGCGTGTGAATAACAACCCTGTCAATGACTAGTCAGATGCATTTCTCCAAATTGCTTTTTCTAGAAAGTAGGATTTAAGATGTTTTTTTTTCTTTTGAATTGTAATGAGCATACATATTTTAAAATTTAAAAAAGTGGCTCTGTGTTTGCAAAATAGTATAGAAACCCCATATTTTCAATAGTAAATGTAAAATATACACTTTCGTTAAGGCCAAATGACATTTTAAAACTGTATAATACAAGATATTTTGCTTTCTTCACCAGATTAAAAACATGCCAATCTTGTATAGAAGCTACCTAGCTTTAAAAATTGCTTTGTTCTGAGTAAAGGTTAACTAGCAGTGAAATGTCCTTTGTTCAACAGCATGTGAAATAAAAGAACTCAGTACTTAAGCACATCACCTCCTCTCTAGCTCCCATCCAGAAGGAGACTGCCAAAAGCTCCACAAGATCTGCACAATGATGGAATATTTAGAGCGAGAGGAGACTTAGGGGTCAGTTAGTCCCTCACTATATTATGCTAATCAGACCTAAAGTCACACTACCAGTGTGGCAGAGGCAGAACTGGAGTCCAGTGTTCTTTGAACAACATCGTGCCATCTGAAGACCTTTTTTATTTTCCTTTTTGTGAACTTAAGCCAACAGAGTTAAAGTCAGTATCACAGTCTCATCATCAGAAATTAAACTCGCCTTGCTGCAACCATATAGGTGCATGTAGCTTCAGCTCAACAAAAATCTCAAGACCAACCCAACTGTCAGTATTGCTTGGATTCTGCTTCAAGAAATGTGAACCATGGGGGAAGGGAGGAGACTGCTTGCTAAGCCTTTTAAGTGGAGCTTGGTAATCCTTGCCCTTTTAAGGCTCCAGTACATAAGATGCTCTTGGAAGTTTCAACACTGCCAGTGACACAGTCCCATAAGGACCAGCTCTGCTCCTCTTGTACCCTGTTGTCAGCTGCACTGCACATGTGCTGACTGTTGGGCCTCTGTGTTCTTACAGGCTAGGCTACCTAAGAGGCAGACCCCCCTTCCACCATCTGTATTCTCTTCTTCCTGTTGCTATAACCCCACCCAGGGGTATCCTCTGCTCAAGAAATTTCTGTCCCCATATGGTAATCCCACCTGAGTATGTCCTCTCCTCTGGGGATTCCTGTCACTGTCCAGTGACCCCTCTAGGGATGCCTCTCCTTGGGGGATTCCTGCCCCTCTCTGTGTTCTGCATGCAGTGAGGCACGGGTATGACAGTCTTTCATCTTGCAGCTCACTGACAAGTAGAAACCAGGACTGCTCCAGTCCTAATTTCTCCCATTAGCTGGTCCAATGACATGAACATCAAGTGTAAGTTGTGAAGCGGTGGAAAAAAAGAAGCCTCATGGCAGCCTTGGCCTAAACTGATTTCTGCAATCTACTTTTACCAGTGGGCCTTCATGGGAGCTTGCTCTACCATTACCATGCATATTAGATGAAAAAGTAGAACCAAAATGCCAGATGGAGACACAAAGGCTTTAGGTGTTGCTGTAAGGTGTGGCTGGAGCCTCATGGTTCCAGCTGAGGCCAATCTAAAAACAAGCAATGATTCAACATGTAGACCTCCTCCACACTGGAGGGTAGAATGATTTCTGCTACTGCAGCCAATTTCCCCCTTTAATCAGCACTGTCAGGCAGGATGGCAGCCGAGAATGACTAGAAAGCATAGAGCAGCCAGGTTCCACACAGGCCCTGGGCCATGGAATCAAAAGACATCCATCCCAAATTTTGTTCTTCTTTATCACGTGCTGAATTGCACACAGGACCAAAGAGAGACCTACAAAGGAATTAGATTCGTGTGGCTTTTACATCAGCTATTGGATCTCTAACCCACAAGAAGTAAATCCTGACAATGATGGCTAAGATGCAGAGAAACACAGAGTTCAACCATGGAGGAAGAAGGGGGGGCAGGGTGTAATTTTGTCAAGGATCAGGAAAAGAATAAAAGGTCTTTTATTATGGGTATGATTCTCTTCCTCAGTTTGGGTGGGGGAAAAAAAAGGAATTATCACAAATTCAAAGGCTAAGAAGGAAATGCACAGGACTGTCTTTAGGAATCACCTTATTTCTGACTCAAGGAGAAACAGCAACCAAAATTACACAATCACTCTCAATCATTAAGCAGAACAGGAGACACTCCTAAGAGAAAAGTGACAGGCCAAACTGCTCAAGCTAGAAGAGGAGAGGGCTTTCCTTGGGAGAAAAGTTGCCGTTTTAATGGCTAGGGCTACAAGGCGGCCAGGCACCTCCAGGGTCTGAGATGCAGGACGCTACTTAGAGGCATCCTCTAAAAACTTGCAGAGAGCAATTGTGGGAGCCTCCCTCCTTCAGACCTAGGGCAGCTGCCTCATAGACTTACGTATGATGTGGACACGTCTGAGTGCGGAAAATGCACACTGTACACACCCACCCTCACTAGAGTTTTTCAGTGAGACAGATAACATAGGGAAGCTGGTGAGGCCCACTCCCTGAGGGAATGTGGCTAGGAACTCCATCACCTCAGGACTCCACAGGAAGGTACGGGCATACCTCAGAGACATCGTGGAGTTAGTTCAAGACCACCGCAATAAAGCGAATACCACAATAACAAGTCACACGATGCTTTGGTTTCCTACTGTATATATAAGTTATGTTTACATTATACTGTAGTCTATTAAGTGTGCAATAGCTTTGTCTAAAAAAAGTACAATACATCCAAATATCACAATGTACCCCATAAATACGTAAACTATTGTGTCAATTAAAAATAATAAAAAATTAAAATTAAAAAATGTATATGCATTAATTTTCAAATACTTTATTATTGCTAAAAATGCTAACAATCATCTGAGCCTTCAGCAAGTCGCAATCTTTTTGCTGGTGGAGGGTCTTGCTTCGATGTCAATGACTGCTGACTAATGAAGGTGGTGGTTGCTGAAGGTTGGGGTGGCTGTGGCAATTTCTTGAAATGAGACAATTATGAAGTTTGTCACTTCAAATAATTTCCTTTCACAAGATTCCTCTGTAGCATGATACTATTTGATAGCATTTTACCCACAGCAGAACTTCTTTCAAAATTGGAGTCAGTGCTCTCAAACCTTACTGCTATTTTATCAACTAAGTGTATGTTATATTCTAAATCCTTTGTTGTCATTTCAACAATGTTTTTAGCATCTTCACAAGCAGATTTCATCTCAAAAACCACTGTCTTTACTCATCCATAAGAAGCAACTCCTCATCTGTTCGAGTTTTATCATAAGATTGTAGTAATTCAGTCACATCTTCAGGCTTTACTTCTAATTCCAGTTCTCTTGCTATTTCTACTTGTGCAGCTACTTCCTCAACTGAAGTCTTGAACCCCTCAAAGTCATCCATGAGGGTTTGGATCAACTTCTTCCAAACTCCTGTTGGAGTCGATATTTTGACGTCCTCCCATGAATCACAAATGTTATTTTGGGGGGACAGATTTTTGTTTGTTTTTTGGGATCCAAACCCATGACCCCACCCACTGGTGTTGTAAGGCTGCACTCTAACCAGCTGAGCTAACCGGTCAGCCCTCACAAATGTTCTTAATGGCATCTAGAATGGTGAATCCTTTCCAGAAAGTTTTCAATTTACTCTCCCCAAGACCCATCAGAGGAATCACTATCCGCAGCAGCTATAATCTTACGAAATGTATTTCTTTAACATTTATTTGTACATATTTGTGAGGTACAGTGTGTTGTTTCAATACATGCATATACTATACATTGATTCAGTTAGGGTAGATAGCATAGGTTTGTACTCGTTGATAAGTGAAGTAAGTCATGCACAGAAAGACTGCATGATCCCACTCACATGTGGAATAATAAAAAAAAAAAATGGTTCCCATAGAAGTAGCGAGTAGAATAATGGTTACCAGAGGTCAGGAGGGGACGAGGGGCAGTGGGAAGGGAAAGTGGCAGATTAACAAAATGTTATGTATTTCTTAAATAATAAGACTTACAAGTCAAAATGACTCCTTGATCCATGGGCTACAGAATGAATGTCGTGTTAGCAGGCATGAAAACAACATTAACCTCCTGTACATCTCCATCACAGCTCTTGGGTGACCAGGTGCATTATAAATGAACAGTAATATTTTGAAAGGAATCTTTTTTTCTTTGCAGTAGGTCTCAACAATGGGCTTAAAATATTAAGTAAAGTATGCTATAAACACATGTGCTGTTATCTGGGCTTTGTTTTTCCATTTTCAGAGCACATGCATATAGAGGATTCATAAAGCAAATGTACTTCACAGGGCCTGGTTTTCCATAGCCTTGCAGTTTCAAATATTGACCTTGCAAAGGACAGGAAATTCTCCCCAGACTCTCCCCCAGACCTTTATAAGTCTATGTTGTAAGATAAAGAATTGTAACACAGCAAGGTTGCTGGCTCAAAGACAGACTAGTTACTGACTGACATGTAAAGTTACTAGGAAGCTGCTGGGGGGAGAAGAAATGTTTGCTAAAATCAAGCCTTTGTTGGTGGATCACTTAATTGCCTAATAGAATATCATCTGACTTGTTTTTACTAAATGTTACCAGCTTCTATTGTTAAACTTATTAAACTGTACTTAGCAAAACCCCACCTACGTCTCTTCCTGTAACTTGCTGGTCTAGAGAATAAATGCAGGAAGAGAACCCCCAATTCAGGGTTAATTTCCCAAATGGAAGAAATGCCTCGTGCTTGAGGAAGTTCTGGGATATTAATCCGTTTCTGGGGCTTCTCACTGCTCAGAAGAGATGGGCTTTGAGTAATCTTTGGTGGCTCTGTCACCCAGGGGAAAAGGGGTGACAAATCCATGGTAGGCAAAGCAACACAGGCAGAATAGATTTAGCATCATTCTTAAAGGCACTAAGATTTTCAGAATGATGGGTGAGCACTGGCTTCAACTTAAAGTCACCAGCAGCATTCGCCCCTAACAAGAAAGTCAGCCTGTCTGTCGAAGCTTTGAAGCCAGGCATCAACTTCTCCTCTCTATCTATGAAAGTCCTAGATGACATCTTTCAGAGTAAGGCTGTTTCATCTACACTGAAACTCTGTTTAGTGTAGCCACCTTCATCAATGATCTTAGCTAGATCTTCTGGATAACTTGCTGCAGCTTCTACAACAGCACTTGCTGCTTCACCATGCACTTTGATGTTATGGAGACAGCTCCTTTCCTAAATCTCATGAACCAATCTCTGTTAGCTTCCAACTTTTCTGCTGCAGCTTCCTCATCTCTCTCAGCCTTCACAGAATAGAAGACAGTTAGGTCCTTGTTCTGAATAAGGCTTTGGTTTAAGGGAATTTTACAGCTGGTCTGATCTTCTATCCAGACCACTAAAACTTTCTCCACAGGAGCAATAAGACTGTTTCGCTTTCTTATCACTCACGTGTTCACTGGAGTAGCACTGTTAATTTCCTTCAAGAACTTTTCCTATGCGTTCACAATTGGCTGTTTGGCACAAGAGGCCTAGCTTTCAGCCTCCCTTACATTGCATATGCCTTCCTTACTAAGCTTAATTATTTCTAGCTTTTCACTTAAAGTGACAAACATGCTACTCTTTCTTTCACTTGAATACTTAGAGGCCATTGTAGGGTTGTTACTTGGCCTCATTTCAATATTGTTGTGTCTCAGGGAACAGGGAAGCCCAGCAAGAAGAAGAGAGATGGGGTAACAGCCAGTCAGTGGAGCAGTCAGAACACACACATTTATCAATGAAGGTCACTATCTTATATGCACATGGTTCATGATGGCTTCAAACAATTATAATAGTAACATCAAAGATCACTGATCACAGATCACCATAACAGATATAATAATAATAATGTAAAAGTCTGAAATATTGTGGGAATTACCAAAATGCATTAGAGACTGAGCACATGCTGTTGGAAAAATGGTGCCAAAAGACTCGCTTGATGCCGTATTGCCAAAAACCTCCAATTTGTAAAAAACGCAGTACCTGCAAAGCGCAATAAAGAGAAGCACAATAAAACAAGGTATGCCTGTATAGGAGAGGTGAGACGTGAGACACTGAAAGCAGCCCAGCCACAGCAGCCCAGCCACAACAGCCCAGGTCCAGGCCTGATTAGATGCTGCACTGGCGGGAGGTCATCCCTGCACCAATCACCCAGCTGAGTCTTGCCATGGACTCTCCAGTGAGACAAAAGAATATTTCCTCCTCTCACTGATGCTTTCTCTCTACTCTCATTTCCCCAGGTACTGCCAAGATTTTGCTTGTTCTGGCTGGAACAATGCCTGCAATATATACTATGGTTTCTTAATAGAAATGCTCTAAAGGTTGCCCCAGACTAAAGGGGTTCCCAGGATACAGACTCTCAGTTCTAAAAGCTAGACAAGTTGGCCACACTAAACAAGGTCATTCTTTCCTCCAAAATATCCAGACAGAAGTCGGCATTTGGCATTCTGCTTTTGAGAGATTCCCACTGCTAATTCATAATCTAATAATAGAGATAATAAGAGTGGATTACTGGGATCATTCCTTACATTCTGTAACTTCTTTTTTATTTATTTTTTTAAGATGACCAGTAAGGGGATCTTAACCCTTGACTTGGTGTTGTCAGCACCACTCTCAGCCAGTGAGTGAACCGGCCATCCCTATATGGGATCTGAACCCATGGCCTTGGTGTTATCAGCACCGCACTCTCCTGAGTGAGCCACGGGCTGGCCTCCATTCTGTAACTTCTTGATGATTTAGAAATGGCATACAAAAGTAATTAAAAAGTACCTTATTGGTTACAAAATTGAATAAAATATACAAGTACTCTACTTGTATACAAAAAAAAAGACAAATATCCTCTTCTAAGGCATAGGGTTTTGGATATGAATTTAGGGAAGATGTATGCTTTCTAACAGGCCTGCTTTACTTCACAAGTCTACACCAGGTCGTCCTGTTTAGACGGGCTCCCAGATTACCTGAGGCTAAGGACATATTACGACTAAATGCAGTGTGGGATCCTGAACTGGATCCTAAACATTAGTGGGATAACTGGTGAAATTTGAATAAGGTCTGTAGATTACTTAATAGAATTGCATCAGCGTAAATTTCCTGGTTTCAATAATTACTCTATGGTTATGTAAGAAGTTAACATTTGGTGAAATTAGGTGAAGGGCATAAGGGAACTGGTACTATTTTTGCAACTTTTTTGTAAATCTAAAATTGTTTCAAAATAAAAACTTTAAAAAAAAAGGTTCTCTTCCAAAACATATTCCCTATTTTCCTCTTTCTAACACACGCAAAACTCCATATCTACTAAAAGTAATAGCTTTTGGTTCACATATGACACTAGCCTTATTCTGGGCTGGTATCCATCAAAAACAAAGGTTATATTATCTATAAAAGCAAGAAACTAGAGACAATTTAGATGTTCAACAGATGAGAAATAGGCTAATACAGCAACACTGAATCTTCACTTCCAAGCACAACACTAGGCACACAGATGAAACTCTAATATGTGATAAAAAGAATGAACCCATATAATGAACAAGTATAAAACCATTTTAAAAGATGCTTAAGAAGAATTTTTAGTGATCTGGGAAAATGCTAAGTAAGAAAATGTCCAGTGGGAAAAAAAGCAAAATACAAAGTAATATAACAATATTATCCCAATTATGTAATATGTACATTTATACAAACAAAAAAATACAAAAATTAGGAAGAAATGCATCAAAATAGGGGTGGTAAAATTATAGGGGATTTTAGTTTTCATCCTTACAGTTTTCTCTGTCTTCCAAGTTTTCTACAAAGTTTCGCTGGGTTTTTCAAGCGCACGCACATTTCAATTTACCACAGTTCTATCTCCTTCCATTATTTTACATCTCCTAAATTTCATTCTTCATCTGCCATTCTACAATTCTTTCAGCAACAGGTAGTCAAAATAGATTATCCACTTTCCATAGCTAATTTAAAACTTTATCACACTCACAGAATACACCCTTAGAAAACATTTAGTCCTCTTGGTTAGTGAGACTTAAAATTGACAGTAGACATCTGAAAGTAGATTGAAGTTTTTTAAAACCTCACGGGATTAGATTTAAACTCCACAGGATTTAAGGGAATGTGATACACTGTGTGTTGAGTCTAGATAAACCTCAACTATACCTTTTAAGTCCGGGATCTCCATACGCTGTCCCAGCTGTTGGAATAGGGTTTTACAGAAGACAGCGCACACCGACGCTAGGGCTGTGAAGGCTCAAGGAACATTAATTAGAAGCAGCCTGTAGGAAGAGAATCCCATTCCATACACGTCTCAGGTGACTTGCATCTATTATTTAAACTGTACAGTATTTATAGTTGGCCGGTTGAGTCAGTTGGTTAGCACGGTGTTCTAACACTAAGGTCAAAGAGCTTGGATCCCTGCACCCGCCAGCCACCAAAAAAAAAAACAAAAACAAAAAAACTTGAAAAGCCTATAAACCCAATCACCCCGATGTGAGAGAGAAAGTTAACCTACAAACTCTCTCCAGCCAAACCTGCTGAGATACCTTAACCCTCCCTGCTTCCAGGACGGCAGGGGAGCGTGAAGCAAAGGCCCACGTGAGCTGGTCCTTCCAAAAACCGCCCCTCACTCTGCCTCGCGGACTCCTCCCCTCCGCTCACCACCTCCTTCCCCAAAGCTCTGAAGCCCCCCAACCTGACCCCACCAGCCCCAGAGTTCTGCCTCACCACCTTTCTTCCATTATTCGATTTTCCGCCCCCTGGCCCCCTGACCTACATCCCCTCCCCAGCCCCACCTGCGACCGCCACTCCCCCAACACCGTCACCCCTCCTACCTCGACCTGAGCACGCCCTCCCCGTCAACCCCGCGCCCATCCTGGTCTCGCTTCCCCATCCCCGGGATTGCCAGATCCGGGAGGCGCCCCGGGAACGAAGGGCGGCGGCTGGGAGGAGCCCCGGGAGGCGTCCCGCCCGCGGCGGCAGCCAGGGCTCAGCTACCCGCAAAGACCCGGGCTCCGCGCCGAGGAAAGCGAGGGGTCCACGGTCCCCTCCCCCACTCACCCGCCGCCGCGGCGCTCCCCGTCTCCGGGGGCGGGCCCGAGAGCCGGCGGGACCGGGAGGCCAGCGGGACCGGGAGGCCAGGCCTGCGGGCGGGGCGCCGCGGAGAGCAGGGATCGGCGGGCGTGGCGGGGCCTGGACGCGACAACGCGCAGGCGGGGCTGCGCTGCGTTGTTGCAATGGGCGGGGTCGGGGGCCGGTCCTGAGAAACAGGAGGTGGGTTTAACTGAGCGGTCTCCTGGAATGGGAGGCGGGCCAGGGAGGCAGGGATGGGCGTGCCTAGCGGACTGTCGCACCAAACGGGGGCGGGGCCACGGCGAAGGGGGCGGGACCTCGATGAGCTGTCGTACCGAAGGGGGCGAGGCCGGAACAGGGAGAGGCGGGCCTGTCGGGCTGTCACTCCGAGCATAAGTGGGTCCTAGCTGGGTTGTTACACCAAGAGGGGTATTGGTAGGGGAACGAATATGCACCGTCACATTTCCCTCTTTTATATCTCTTAAGGATCAGAATCCAATTTTCTGGTCACTTTCAAGTATAAGAACAAGTATCATTTTATTTGTAACACTGTCAAGTAGTGAAAAACGCAGATCTAATTTATGATTAAAACCTCACAGCCAACTAAAGCCAAATCCCTTACAGTGGTCTATAGGGTTTCCCAGCCCCACCTCCCCTTACCTTTCTGAAAACCTCTTTTACTCTTCCAGAACGCTCCAGGCATATTGGTCTCCTTGCTCTTTCTGGAACTCTCCAAAAACTTTCCCACCTCCCACTCGGGGTCTTTGCCCCAGCTGTTCCCTCCTCCTAGAAAGCTCTTCCTCCAGATAGCTGCTTGGTTTACTTCTCACCTCCCTCGAGTCTTTGCTGGAATGTCACTGAGGCCCTCTCTGACCATCCGCTCTCCTCCTTACCCCACCACTTCCTTACTTGCTCTACTAGTTCTTCTTTCCCCAGTACTCATCACCTTCTAACGTGTTATATTATTATGTTTATTTTCAGTCTCTCTTCCTAGAATGTAAGCTTCACAAGGACGGAGATTTCTGTCGGTTTTGTCCACTGATAATCCCCAGTGCCTAATACAGCGTTAGGTCCATAGTAGGCAAGCAATAACTTTGAAATGGAAGGAAAAAATGAATGTGTATTTTCTCCCTCCAGACATCTGTCTCAGGCCAGACCGATGCCTCAAAGTCCTACAATGGGGAGAAGGCTGGTCGCTCCACCTCTTCTCTGAGTCTTCCAGGTTCAAGGCAGGAGGGAGGACTAGGAGAAAAGAACAGAAGACTACTAATTATTCGCATGGCTATCTTTTATTAGGTCCTGATGGATATGTCCAGAGGGTCTCTTTCTTCTGAAAATCAGGACAAATTGTTCATAAACTTCAATAGATTCAGACATTAATGGCTTATTAGACTTTTGTTTTTAATTACACTCTTCCTGTCTTCTTATCCCTTAAACTTATGGTCATCCTTCCATATAACTTCATCTGATATTTATATGGCTGAAAGAATTAGAAAAAAATTTTTTTGAATGGAAATATTTAAAAATCACTTTCATTTGGACAATCTTACTTCATCTCTACAATTAACAAATTAAAACCTTCTGTTAAGTATGACACATTAATTGTTGGACAACACAAATGGCAGACCTGAGTTAATGAAATGGATCCCTGTATCAGTTACCTGTTGCTGTATAACAAACTACTGCACAGAATTAGGGATTCCCTTCTCCACTTCTTTCCTTTTGGGGATTTTCTTCATACTCTCTGGCTCCCGGGAGCCCCTTTTCCCAGTTCCTCTGTCCAGAGGGCAGATTTTAGGTCTCCGTGTTATTGTACCCAGCAATGTAGCTCCCTTACTGGGGCTGGCCTCAGGGGAGGGAGATAAAAAAACAATCAGGACTTTGCACTACTTTCTCTAGCTTGCAGCAGCTTTTTTTCCCTGCTCCTGTGGCTATATGGTCAGGCTTGTCTCTGACTCTGCTGATAGTGTCTGGTTGGCAGTTCTCAATTCAGCCTGCTCTCAGGTAAAAAAAAAAAAAAAAAAAAAAAAATTCGGGGAGAAAAAAATGAAAACAGGAATTTCAACCACCCACATATTGGTCTTTCTTTAAGTTTTGAGTACCCCCACCCAATCCACCTATTGTTTACTTTTCAGAGTCCTCAGGTAGTTATTGTTTTTTACATTTTGTCCCGAGGTTTTAGTAGTAATCAGTGGGAGACATAGGCAATGGACTTATTCTATTTTGGCCAGAAATGGAACTTATCGATCTGATAGATTAAAAAATGTTTTAATTTGCATTTCTCTTATTATGAGTGAGGTCAAGAGCATCTTATAGTAGAGAGACATTTGTGTTTCATTTTCTGTGAATTATGTATTTATATATTTTGTCCAATTTTCTACTGAGTATAGAAAGTCTTTATACAACAGTAAAAATAGTCGTTTTTCTTAGATATTAAATGTCAAAACTTTGTCTCAGTTTGTCATGTCTTTTGACTTTTCTTATGCTGTTTTGTTTGTTTGCTTGTTTTTGCTTTTGTTTCTTGCCATGCAGACTTTTCCCATTTCTAACTGATCAATTTTATCAAGGTTTTCTTTTATTACTTACTACTTCCAGGTCGTATCATACTTAGAAAGGCTTCACCTCTCTTAGATTACTTGAAAATCTTTTCATGGTTTCTTCTTTATGTATCATGGTTTTACTTCTTTTTCTTTTAAAATTTGACTCATCAGGAATTTATTTTGATGTGAAGTAAGTGGAATGGATTCAACTTCACTTTATATGTTGATAGCCACACATTTGCCCAACCCCTTTTAATTAATAATCCATCTCCCTCCTAATGATTTTAAATACAACCATTATCATATATTAAATTTCCTTCTGTATTTATGAACTTTCTCTTCAGTCCTATTCATATATTGGGATGGATATATATATATACCAGAATCATAAGATTTTAATTTTTGAAGCTTTATAATACATCATTTCTTAGGGATAGTGAACTTTTGTTAATAGGCTTCCTTACTTAGTCTTTATTCTGAGAGGAATGGGGGAATAGCAAGGAACTGCAATTCTTTGGGGAATTCTGAGCAGATGAGTGACAGTATCAGACTTACATCTTACAAGATCACTCAGGCTTCTGTGTTGAGTATACACAGCAGAGCCACAGCATGAAAGCTGGCTACTGCAGTAATTGAGGAAAGGGACAGATTGTACCAGGGTGGTAGCAGTAAAAGTGATGAGAGCAGTTGGATTCTAGAAATATTTTGAAGGCAGAGTTCTCAGGAATTGGTGACATACTGGATGTAAAGTATGAGAGAAAGAGAGGGGTCAAGTGATAGCTCAGGTAGGGAAGACTGTGGGAGGAGAAGGTGTGGGAGAAAGCCAGGAGTCCTGTATTGGATACTCTTGAGTTTGAGCTGCCTTTTGGAAATCAGAGTCAGAATATAGGACTCTGACATTCAGGAGAGAGGTTGAAGCTGGAGATGTGAATTTGCAAGTTGTCAGTACAAAGATATTTGAAGCTATGTGACTAGATGATCTTAGCACAGTCATGAGAGCAGTTAGAGAAGAGGACCAACAACTTTAATAGTAAGAAGTTGGGAGAAAAGGAGAAAATAGCAAAGGAGCTTGAGAAGGAATGGCCAGTTCAATGGGAGATAAACCAAGAGAATGGGAAAAGAGAGTGTCTCAGAAGCAAGCTAAGAGCATGAATTAAGGAGGAACAGTGCCACATGCTGATCCTAGGTCAAGTGAGATGAGAAATACGAACATAAAATAATATGACAGCACTAAGATGAACATGTTTGTCCTGTCAATTACTGTAAATATGCTAAAATCACTTGCAAATAAACAAAGATGTTCAAATTGGATAAATTAAAACTCAGCTCTATACTATATGTAAGGGACACACCTAAAATAAATTAATTCAAAAAGTTTTAAAATAAAAGGATGAGCAAAGACACACCAGGTAGACATAAACACATATAAAGCCAAGATCATTATCTTAATGAAATTGAATTCAGAACAAGCAAACATTAAGCAAGACAAAGAAGGGGATTTAAAATGCTAACATGTAGAATTCACAATGAGCTAACACCCTTATGTATATATATGCACCAAGTAACATTGTTTGTTTTTTTGTTTGTTTGTTTGTTTGTTTGTTTTTAAAGATAACCGGTAAGGGGACCTTGGTGTTGTCAGCACCACACTCTCCCAAGTGAGCTAACCGGCCATCCCTATATAGGGATCTGAACCTGTGGCGTTATCAGCACCACACTCTCCCAAGTGAGCCACAGGCCAGCCCCTGCACCAGGTAACATTGTTGACCCTCAGATGTATCAGGAATGCTTCTGCTTTGGGGTCTTTGCACTAGACGTTCCCTCTGCCTGGAACACTCTCTCCCAAAGCACAGCTAACTCCTTCTTTCCTCAAAGACTTGGCTTAAAATGTCATTTTTCTCAATGGATCCTACTATGACCTCCTTATTTAAAATTTTAACCTAATCCTTTTAAACTCTATTTTGTGCTTTGTTTTTGTTCCTGCTCTCTGTGGCCCTTACTGAGTTTTCTTCATTGTCTATTGCTTCATGGACTACTTCCAGTTTTTCCTTAACTTCTTTGATGCCCTTTTTTTTCTTTCACTTCTTTTCGAAGTAATACCAGCTCATATTTGATCTCCTATTGTCTCATCTTCTCGTCCATGAACTACTTACAAGAAGTATATGTTGGTAGGGTCCAGGTTCGTGGCTAAAAAGAGTTTGTCTTATGACTCAGGATTAAGGGTGAATTGTTTTAGCCTTTACTTCTCTCAGGCCAAAAACTAGGCAGCTGGAGGGTTGCTCACAGTGCAGTCTTCTCCTCTGTCTGCTCACTGGCAGACTGCTTGCTGTGAATGGATGGCTTGTGTGCATCTTCATCCATCCCTACCCCTTTGTTTCTACCTTCAGTCTCTGTGTATTGCCCCTCTGGTTAGGATTTGGCTTTGTGCACTCTCTCCCCCAGGCCTTTAACTTGGAGCACCCTAACCCTAACCCTACCAGCCTTATCTAAGATCCACACCCATGAGTGTGCTCTCTCCACTTTGCCAGGATTCTCACTGACCCTCACTGTCCTGGGAACCACTCCCACATTTTGTGCAATTTTGAGTTTCAGATGTCTCCTTGTTTTGTCAAAGGTGGGGTTTGCTTTTTAGTTTCTCAGTGTCCTTATTCCTTCAGGGGTAGTTTCCAAGAGAAAGAAGAAATACTTATATTATCCACTCTTCTCAAACCAGAGTTGCCAATTGATTTTCTATAAGCTGGGGTTTTACTTTTAGCAAAAGCTGAGGCAGGAGTTCCAGTTATTAAAATATTTTCAGACTTGGCATAAACATAGTCATGCTTTTCCTTTTTCCTTTCTTTTTAAGGCTTACTTTAAAATAGTCTTGTTGTATGAGACAGACTCGCGAGATAACTTCTAGGCTCCCCAGCTTGGAAATTCATGATTTCACTCATACATGACATTTCTAACTACCTCAATTAATGTAGAGAACCCATTATTTCCTGTGGCAAAAGGAAGTTCCTATTTTAAAAAATGGAAGATATAAAATTGTGACTATCTCCTTCAGAATATGATACAGATTTCAGTGCTTAAAGAATATATTTTGAGTTAATTTGATTATGCTGGTTATCGTCTGTTTGTCTGTCCACATCCACTGTGCACCATTCTCCATCCTCCTCTGAGCCCCAGGAGGCTGACCTCTATGCACTGCATCAATGGGCTTTCTTGTCCTCTGGTCCCTATTGAGTTCAGTTAATGGGGCACTGGCAGGAGACTAGAGGGAGAGAAACCAGTGAGGTCAGAGCATTTATTCCTTGGCTCTCTCTGTGCTGAGTCATGACAATTTGGCTGTGTCCATCCACGGAAAGCCACAGCTCCAATTCAGCAGCCCTGTCCATACAGTTGAATAACTGCTCCCTGTCCTTGCCCTTTAGGCCTAGAATTGTAATGACTGTCGATTATTACTAGCTTCAGGGTGCTGCACTATCTCTTGTAGTTTCCCTAAACTTTTCACACACCTTTGTGAATAGTCTCTTGTTAAAACTCTGCTCAAATTAAATTTGAATGTGCCATCTGTTTCCTGCCAGGACTGTGACTGATGCATAGGCCATGTTTTGCTGCTCTAAATATCCTCCTGCATCTCCAAGCAGCATGACACTGTTTTTATAATAGATTTGAGTGCCATCCTAAACTCTTCCCAACATGACTCAGATTTTAATGGAAGTAATTCACCGTTTGATTGTTCATGTTTGGACAGACTTAGGAAGGCATCTATGACATAATGAAAATAGCTTAGATGTGAAAATTTAACTTCTAGAAGGTGATGAGTAAAAAGTGTACATAAAGAGCAGTGGTGGTGAAGAAAATTAATATTCTGATAGTATAAATTTATGTTTAAAATGTAACATCTAACAGCAATATTTTGATTAAGTCAATTATAGTCAAATATTTCACATCATGTTCAAAATGTCTCAACAGAAATGCCAATCAAAATTACATTGAGATATCATCTCACCCCAGTTAGACTGTTTATTATCAAAAAGACAGAAAATAACAAATGCTGATGAGGATATAGAGAAAGGGGAACACTCCTAAACTGTTGGTGGGACTGTAAATTAGTACAGCCATTATGGAAAGTGGTACGGAAATTTCTCAAAAAACCATACAATAGAATTATCATACGAGCCAGTAATCCCACTGCTGGGTATATACCCAAAGGAATAAAAATCATGTTGAAGGGATACCTGCACTCCCATGTTTGTCACAGCTCTGTTCACAATAGCCAAGATATGGAGCCAACCTAAATGTCCATTTACGGACAACTAGGTAAAGAAAATGTGATATATATATACACAATGGAATACTACTCAGCCATAAAAAAGAATGAAATTTTGCCATTCTCAGCAACAAGGATGAGCTTGGAGAAAATTGTTAGTGCAACACTGTAGAGGATATTGACTAAGAAGTTATTCATGAGATAGAAATAAAACACATGTAGTTTAGAGGACCAAAGTGCTTAATGTGCAAGGCCAAAGCCTGTAGTTTAGAGGACCAAAGCCCAACCCTTTAGGAAAACATGTAGAAATGCTAAGATTAAGAAAGACCAGAAAACTTTCACAGGACTAAAGCCTTTGATGTAGGTAAGAGAATTGAAGCACAGCGAAAAGTGATTGCTCAGGGGGCTGTTGCCATTCGTTCAGCTGAACCTAAATGATGGGAAAGTATGTGAGCTAAAATCTTCAAGGATATTCTGCTAGATTAATTAGCACCTGGGGGATGTTCCACATCTTGCAGTAAGCTGTTTCTTTGAGTTTCTTGGGGAGTTAAGCGCTTTGGTGATTATCTCATTGTTTCTTTTTGTACGTCACATAGCTTAGTTTTATGACTCCTTTTGATGGTAAATTGCTTCAACTATTTTAAACTATACCTGCTTAATGAAGATTGTCACTAGCCAGTTTGTTTATATTTTCACTATGATTGATTAACAATCTGTTTTTCTTCTGTAACTTTCTTGTCTTTACAATAAAAACTGAAGCAAAAACTGACTCGGGGCTGTGCCTGAGCTCTCCAATCTTGAAGGAGTTTTCCTCAGTGCAGTCCCTCCAGGCTTCTCATCGCTCTGAATACACGGGCTCTGAGTCATCTTGTGCATCTCCATCGCTCTGCGAGAGGTGACATACCACCACCAGAAGCCCCCGGGGCTGCTGAGCTGGGGTGGGGGATGCTGAGGGCCTCAGCCATGCTCCCCATCTCCACCCCCCAACCCTGTTCCCCCTACACCCCCTACTGCTCCTCAACATCTTAGAATGTAAAATAATAATAATAATTAATTAATGTTTTTTAAAAAAGAAAATTAAGTAAAGTAAGCCAGGCACAGAAAGAGAAATACCACATGTTCTCACTCATAAATGGGTGGGAAAGAAAGAAAGAAAAAAGAAGAAGTTGAATTCTCAGAAGGAGAGAGAGAACTGTGCAGGAGGGGGGAGGTTGGTTAATGGACACATAACAACTAGATAGGAAAAATAAATTCTAAGTGTTTACAGTCAAGCTCGGCATCTATAATTAACAATAATTTACTGCATGTTATCAATTGCGAGAAAAGAGGAGACTGAATGTCCCCGAATACACCAATATACCCTGTAGATGTTACAAAGAAATTATTAAGTTTTGTAATGATGAATATGCTAATATACTAATGATTTGATCACACACTGTATAAATGTATTGATATTCAACTCTGTACCCCACAAATATGTATAATCAATACAATTCAATAACAAAATTAATTAACTAAAAATAAATAAATAAATAGTCTCAACATATCAAGTAGGAATACAAGGAAAATAAAATGACCTTTAAATTTTTGCTGAAGACATTTTTGATGTTTGCCATTTTGATGTCTAGGAATGAAAAACAGAAATTTCTTTTTATGTATTAAAAGACCTGTGTTATCCTCCTGGAAAGAAATATGTAAACTGTTCCCATCCTCCCTGTAGTGTTGAATATAAACATCTATTTGCTAGAGTAGATGAAATATCATACAGGTATTTTGAATATCCCGGGCAAGGTGTTGTTTCATTTCCACTGTGTTTTTACTGGAAGCCTATAACACAGAGTAACGACCATTTGACATCTGCCAAATAACCAAGGACACAATTTGGCTCACCAGTGCTATTTCAATTTCCTGTCTTAGCAGGGGGCAGGCTAAATGGCTAATGGGTCTTTTCTGTGTCTTCTGTACCTAATACATTCCTGGAATAAAGCCATTGAAGTAATAGAATTCCTCTTTGAAATTGCTCACGTGAGGAGAACTGCTCTTTCTAAATATTATATTTTGATTAAGATGAGTATCTTAACTATCAAAGTCTGTATAAGTAGTGTCAAGAACTGCAAAGGATTGAAATTTTACCATACTTGTGATCTAACAATTTGGCCTGTCACAGTTTCATGGATGCTGACAAAAGACACAAGACTCCTGGGTTAGAGACAAAGGACATTATTACTCATTGTGTAGCAGTCAGCATAGACTTCATGTTTGTGTCAGTTTCCCTCCCCCCACCCCCTGGTCCCATCCCATGGGGGCAATGTGGAGCAGCCCAGGTAGATTCTGCACACACACTGGATTTGCATCATGGTTAAGAAACTCTGACTTAAGATAACTCCAGTCTTTTAAAGAGGCTGTTAGCAAACCTGCTCAGTCTGAGAGAAACATTATCTTTATTACCTTGGACAGCAAACATCTGCCCTCTGCTCCATGGGAAGAAACTAGCTCTATTTTCAAAGCTGTTTGCTATCAATCATCCTTCAAAAGATAGTTTGAAACAAAGGATGTCGGTGCCTTCACTCAGAAGATGGGCAGACTCGCAAAAGACCTATGTAGAATTTTCTCCCAATTATTAGGGGCAGCCTTGCCACCAGCACAACTCATGAGTTTTCCCAACAGGAATATATTCTACAGCCTACACAGGTAGCTGATCTTCAAAGTTACACAGACTTTGTAAGAGGACAAAAGATTACTGCATTTCCTTTTTACACGTCTTTTAATTTTTTTTTAAAAAAAGCTAAGGTATGTAACACAGGCATGTAGTATAAAAGTAAAAAATTGTAAGAGAATAGGCAGTGAAAAGTAGGTCTCTCTCCCTATCCCCCAACAATTCAGTTTCTCTCCCCAGAGGAAACCAGCTTATTCTGAATTTCCTGGACACACACACACACGCGCATGATATGCGTGTGTGTGATGTGTGTATGTATACTCATGTCTTCCCTCTCCCTGGAATTCTTGTCTACTTCTCCACACATCTCCACCCACCAGAAGCAATCAAAATCAAGACAAATGAAAAATCTAAAATCAAAAACATTTCCATTTAATCCAGCAGCTTTCAAAATCCCTGTATTCTTTTCTTTACTCATTCCCTACTGTTGGCCACTTTGGAAGATTCAAGAATAGGTATATAATGATCCTCGTCCTCACACATGTGTAGCAAGGCATCTACACACATAATTATAAAGAATTATTAGAGCAGGAAAAATGAATGTACAGGGTGAAAACTTGGAACTAGAGGGACTCATGGGAGGATTGATGGCAGTTGTGGCATCTGAGCTGGTCTGATGAAAGGAGAAGATGTGGTTCCGTGGCATGTGTGAGTTGAGTAGGGGTGAGGCATGGAGGAGTAGACAGGCATTGAGAGAAGAAGGAAGACGTGAGCAGATGTGTAAAGGCAGGCAAGCAAAGCATGCACTAGGGACACAAGGAGCAGTCCACAGAGCTGGGGCCGAAGGGTGGCGAGGAAGGAAGGAGGGAGGAAAGGAGGGTCTCAAATGCGATGCTGCTGCCAATTACATTTTTCCTGGTGATGTGTGCAGTGCCATGATCTTTCTTTAGTCTCACTTCAAGACAACAAGGGTACTGACCCTATGTGGAACAATGTATGTATCATTGGCACCCTGTTACCAGCATCTACCTCTTCCCTCACAGCCAGCAAAATATTCTGAGCCCAGCTTGAGCACAGGAACATTTTGTGTCAAATTGTTGCTCACCACTGATGTCAAATGCTAGGCTGTGGACTCTGCAAGGCCCTGAATATCACTTCATTTTTATAAAAGTAAAACTCCATCTGAATTCTTCCATATACCCTGTAGATGTTACTCTGCTATTTAAGTATTCTCTAGTAAACACAAGTCCATAGACTAAAATGAATTGCAATTTTTATAAAGTAAATATGGCCCTTTAATCTATTTGATGAAATAGACAATGGTAATGTTTTTAGAGGTCTTTGACTTGACCTGACATAGTTTGGGTTTCTTTAGTTCCTATAAACTGGTAAGGTCTAATACTTTCTCTTTGAGTAGTCCAGCGTATAAGAGGTAAATATTTTTAGATGGTGAATTCTTAAGAAACAAACAAAAAAATGAACAAGAAACAAGTTTGTCTTAATGTGGGTTTCCCCAGAAGCAGACCCTGAGACAAGGATTCGAGTACAAGCAGTTTCTTTGGGAGGAGAGCCCAGGAAACAGAGGTAGGGGGATGAAAAAGGGAGGCAGGTAAAGGAGGGAAGCCAGTGAAGCGTAGTCGTCAAGCAGGTCACACTGTGGGTGACTGGAGCTGAACCCAACAAGGGAAGTCCAGGAGCCAATGTAAAAGACACCTCGGGCTTTCCTGCCAGATCAGATTGGTGAGGGTGCTGGTTGAGGTCTGCTGGCTGAAGGAGGTCAATTCTCCGGCACTACTAGCAGCCATTTCTGTGGGTAGCAAGGGCGCCTCCTACCAGAGGAACACTCAGGCAGTGAGATGCAGATGCTGGTGGTTGGAGTCATGGTGGGTGGACAGTCTTGAGGGACACAGGTGGGGCTTAGGCAGCATCTGCTACAAGGGTCGTTACAGGGCCAAGAGAGTCCTTTGGCTCAGATTTCACTTTCACGATTGGCCCCAAGTTTAAGTTAAAACATCATCTCTGAGGGTAAAGAAGTAGTTACAGAGCTATATAGGCAGGGTTGAAAGATGTCCATCAAGTCACTTGAAATTTGTGTCCTGTTAACAGATCGCAGTAGCATTGGTTATACACAATGAATTTAATATTTTTAACAACTCCTTTTAGTATCTTGTAATAAGTACAATTATATTGGCTTGTATGTTTGAGTTAACAAATATAGTTTGTTCAATATGGATATTTAAAGTACTTAACAGTTAAAGTTATTTTTATAACCCTGCTTTAACATTTCTTTATTTTTTAATACATTAGGAGCTTCAAAAATTGAAAACCACCTGGCTTCTATAACCATTGGAAAGGCCCAGTTAAAAACAACAGAATCATGGAGAAATTCGGGGCAACATTAAGAAGAAAAAGGAAAGAGCCCCAGAGATAACGTGTCATGGCACTGTGCTCTCACCTAACAGATGAGGGAGCAGTAGGCCACGCACACCGAGTTGTTCTTCTTGGGCTTCAAGATACTCCGTGGGTCAGAGATGGAGAAGATCCCAGTAACTCCACTTTGTAGAATTAAACAGACTGTTCCAGCTGATCCATGGACTGTTCTTATATCTTACTTTTTATCTCTTATCTTTTAAAAAAATTTTTATTGAATCATACTTGATTATACATATTTGGGGGGTTCAACATTGACATATGTTGATCAAATCAATATGACTAGCATATATATTGCTACAAATCATACTTATTCTTTATCCTCCTTGTCCATCTCTCCCTATCCCCCTCTTCCTCCCACCTCCCAGCTCTGATAACCCTAGATTTCTTCTCTCCCTCTGAAAGAGTAATGGTTACTCTGTTGATTTGTTGCCTGGATGATCTGTCCAATGCTGAGAAGTATGTTCAGGTCCCCCAATATTATCACAGAACAAGTGCTTCTTCCATCACTCTGGAATGGGCTTTGTGGAGAGAGACATCCTCTTCTTTTCTTTGTTCTCTGCTGGTGACTCTCCTTGTGTCAATGCACTCCAGTGACTGGCGGACCCTCTGCACAATGGTTGTGGCGTCTAGCTGCTTTCACAGCAGCCATGCTTATTGTGGTGGTGGTGGTGGGTCACCCACATGGAGGTGATGTTTTTGGCATGCTCCTTACCTAGTTGGTGGTGGTGATGGCAGTGTGCCTGATTGTGGGAGGGGATCCAGTCCCCACTCCAAGCCTCAGGACCCCAGGCGGGACTTATGGTGCTGGTAGTGTGCCTGGTTGTCGGGGGAGGGTCCAGTCCCTGGCTCAATGCCTCAGGACCCCAGATGGGCCCTGTGGTGCTGGCGGTGTGCCTGGTTGTCTCCCCTTTCTGGCTGGGTAGCCCAGGGGACTTCTGGTCCTTCTAGGTGTTATAGGTGTTCTTTGGTGAAATGAGACCTTTACTAGTTAATATCAAACTTTGTCTCTGGTTATGGGTACTCTGTTTTTTCTTTCAGTTCTGTGTTTGATTATTTGCTGTTCCCACCACTTAAACTCTGTGCTGGAACTAATTTGTTGTCCTTCGCTTACTTCTAAAGTCAGGGAACTTCCTGTGGGGACCAGTACTTCAGCTCTATGGTTGAGCTAAATTGCTGCTTTGTGGTTGATTCCCTGGGTAAGGCTTTTTGTGCAGCACAGGTTTTAATGGTTGACTTCATAGGACTTCTGGGTTTAGGGAAATCCAATGCACCTGGGTTGTGTAGAAACACTTGTCTGGGCCTGAGTCTTTTCATTTAACTGCACCCCCTGCAGTTCTATATTCCTGACCAGTCTCCTCTGAGTGGTCCTACGCTGATTGGGGGGGCAGATCAGCTGACCTTACTGTGTCCCATTGTTCTCCTGGTGGGCCCGTCTCCTCCACCGCCCATGCTGCCAACACATCTAAATACAGTATAAGAATATCATGGGCAGCAATGAAGGAATAATCATAAAATTTCCAAAGCAGAATTCATCATGCTTTTCTGGGGACCTTGTGAAGCATACAAGAAACGTGCATTATATTTCTCTCTCTCTCTTTTTTTTTTTGGTCAAATACAAGCTTATTTTTCCAGTTAAATTATAAGTTAAAAATTATTAATGAGGTCATCTTTTTGCAAATGCAAGTTCTAAATTATTCTTGGTGAAAATGAGACTTCTCCAAACTGAAATGTATAAAATAATCATTGACTAACCAGACCTTACGCTACTCATTTATAGGGATAACATTCCAACTTGCACAACTGAGAAGATGAATAATTGAGATGAATAATTTTCACAAGCAAGAAATAGATGTTATTTGTTGAAATTATGCAATTAATATTAATCCTCTTTGATTACAATCTTCAGAAAGTTTAGAAGAGAATCTTTTTTGAGATTTTTTTTATACATTGTTAATAAAAATAATACAATTTGGGAAATTTGGATTATAAGCACTTCTGTTAAAGCATGAGTCATTTAATAAGATTTTTAGCTGTTAAAATCAAAACAATAAATGC
Source organism: Cynocephalus volans (assembly GCF_027409185.1). NCBI lineage: Eukaryota > Metazoa > Chordata > Mammalia > Dermoptera > Cynocephalidae > Cynocephalus > Cynocephalus volans. Next base: position 54,539,700 of record NC_084470.1, read on the forward strand.
ATGTAATCTTGGATATTTCATCTGCTCAATGGGATCAGGATGGGGTATTGTGACACATCTTTTCCCCACCTTAGTATTTGTGAAAAATGATTGCTTATTCAAATTGAATTGTGTATTTAACGGATAAAAATAATCAACTCACAAGTATCCACAGAGCACCTGGATGACTTGTGAAACCGTGGTCAAGGGCCTGTGCACGGTGAGACAATCCTCTTCACAGGAGTGTGCGGCTGCGCAACAGCGCCATCAAGTGGATGGATGAGAAAGGTGATTCTTAACAACCGGGCAGGTGAGTAATCCATGGCTGTTCAACAAATTATTCCCAGACATAGCATCTTTAAACCGCAAATATTTATTATCTCATACAATTTCTGAGAGTCAGGAATGTGGGAGGGGCTCAGCTGGGGCTGCAGTTACCTGGGCCTCCTTCCAGGTGGCTCGCTCACATGATATCACATTGTAATTCCTCAACCTTGTAGAGCTCCCCATGGGGCTACTTACAGTGTCCTCATGACACAGCAGCTGGCTTCCTGCAGAGTGACTCGGAGAGAGCAAGCAGGAAGCTGTGAATGCCTCTGAGTCACCTAACCTCCAAAGCCGCACACCATCATCTCTGCTTGGTTTTATTTGTTAGAAGCGTATCACCAAGGCCAGCCCACATTCAAGGGATGGGGAATTAGGCTCCATCTTACAAAGGAAGTGTCGAAGAATCTGACATTTTAAATCACCGCAGTGGAGTAAGCCCAGAGATCAGATGACTCAGGCCGCTTGCCCTCACACCCACACCCTTGCTAGGTGTTTACAGTGCATTTCGAGGGCTAATGTTTAAGACATGGATCCTAATGTCACATTTCTAAACTAAGTTGAGGAATCAGTTTGTGATGAAAATATAGACAGTTCTGCTTTTCCAGAAAGTAGAATCTGACATATTAGAACCTTGTCAAATAGCTTGTTTGGATGGCTGCCCACTTCATTCTCCAGCATTGTTTGGTCATATCAACACAACCACTCATAGGAGTGTCCCTAACCTAAGCAAGCCTGAGAGTTGCAGTTGTAGACGTGTGTGTTGGGGTGGAAGTGGGGGTGTCAAGGAGAGAGGACACAGAGGGGGCCTGAAAATGTTTCCGAATAGACACTCCAAGATGAAAACTATTTTACAAACCTTTGCTTGAAGAACTGATATTTAAATGTATCAGTCATTAGATGCATTATATTCAGCAGGTTTAAATTTCACAGTACCTCTCACTTCTGGTTCTGTGCTCTGAGGGGATGCTCTGAGGGGATGGAGAAGAAATGATACCCACAGCTTATGCTATGGAGAGTTTACTTGAAGCTGCTGCAGTCAACCAACTGCATTCTGATGTTTCCAAACCAGCATAGAGCATGGTAAAGAGAAGGCATCTGGTCAATGTTGACTGAGTTAAAAAAACAACTAGCAAGAGGGCAAAGCATCACCCTTGGCAGTGGAGAATTTGCCATCTCTGCCTAGCACCCATGCATTCCACCTCCCCCACCCCAATCAGCAGGTACTCTCTCCTTCCAGGCCTCTGCATGGGGTTTGTGCAGGCTGGAATCTATCCCAGGCACCAAAAAGACTCTGGAAGGCTCACTTCCAATTCCCATTTTCTCACCATTTAGCAGAAGGGTGGATTCACACACACCCAAATAAAATGGTGAATTCTTTTACTAGCAGTATTCTACTAACGGAACTCTTTTAAAACACATTTTTCCACTGCCACATTATTGTGATAATTAATGTTCGTAATGATGACCCGAAGGTCTGTCAGACTCTGAGGAACCTAATGAATAATTAAGAGAATGAGATGGCTTTCAATAGGATTTCACGCTCAGTGCATTTTGTATTCTAACACTTTTGGTAGATGGTCATGGTTGATTGTCTAATTCCCCAGTCATACCAGTAAACAGAGGATTTACTGTGTTTCAAATGTACTGCCATGGTAAGTTATTTGGGAGCATATTAAGCCAAAATCTGAGGTGTATTCCAAATCCTCAGGCAACTCTGGCATACCTGTGCAGGCTGCCACATGAGTTGCAGCCACAGGGAGGTGTGGATAGCTGGAACCACTCAGAACCTATCCTTTTCTTTCTAGACTGAAAAAAAAATTGTTGGAATTAAGGATAATTATAAATAAAACTAAATACTAAAATACTGTTCCTATAATCAAGGGACCATTTGTTGCCCTTATTCATTTTAATATGTTTAATGAATTTAACACAGGACTGATGCCCATAAATTATCTGGATTGAGGATTCCTTTCCTACTTCAGGTGTCACTTCATACTCCAATGAAAACTTACTCTTGTCTCTCTCTTGCTGCTCCTGTTATTGGCAGACATATCACTCTACTTGTAGAAAATTCCAAATCACTGTTTACAGTGGAAGAAAAGTTCAACACCTACATTTGGCAGTTTGAAAAATTAAGATCCCAAATGGTGACATGACTTGCCCAAAGCTGCATAGCGAATTAGTTATAGAGCCCTAGTGAGAACCTGCAATTCCCCAGTTCCCAAGCAAAGACCTTTGTGCCAACATCTGCTGCTGCACCGAAGCCAGTAACTGCGGATGAAAGCTCTCTGCCTATCACAGCCAGAGAAACCAACAAAAGCACTGGAAAATGGTATTTCAATAAATGCATTTGACTAATAAGGTTGAAGTACCAAGTATTCTATTGAAAGTATCTGAATTGAAAGGATTTAAGTAGCTTTAAGCAGAAAATTAAAGCACACATGGCATTGCCCATTTTTAGGAGCTCTGTGTCTCAGGGACAGGCAATTTAGTAATTTAGATCTTTTCGTGAGTGTTCCTCCAGGTTTTGGTTTGTCTTCAGAATGGAGGCCATGTCTACAAGAGAGTGTGAGCAGCTTTTGCTCATTCTTCAGGAGGTTTTGCCAGGTGCAGGAAAGGCGGTTGCTTGGTGTAATAATCAAATCTTTACCACCCACCCACATCCACACACGCACAGCTAAACCATTTAAAAATAAATTGTAGACTCATGCCATTCAACTTGCATATATTAGGAATAAGGACATTCTCCCTAGTGGTAAGATGATATTTAGATAACAAGATCTTGGGGGCAAGGGTGTTAACCTTAGGGTATCATTTAGTGTATCATAATTTAGGGTATCGTTACTTCCAGATTCTTTCAGTGGATAGATCTAGAAAAAACAAATACACTTTTTTTTTTTTCTTGGCTGCTGGCTGGTATGAGATCCAAACCCTGATCTTGGTGTTACAACACCGTGCTCTAACCAACTGAGCTAATCTGCCAGCCACAGTATACTTTTAAAAGATAATTTCATGTGGATCTTCTCAGTTCAAATTTAACCTTATAGTATTTTATTTTAGTATCCTTGATTTAATGTTTGATTTTGCATCTCTTCTCTCTTACATTGAAAATCTTGGTTTCTAATAATATATCTTTTCTCCTAATTCAGAATTATATATTCATTTCCTCCTAATTCAGAATTACATATTCATTTCCTCCTAGTTCAGAATTATAATACCATATTAACAATAAATTACTGAGTGAAGTTTAAAATTTCTTTCTATTCGTTTACCCTTACATCATATCCTACTATGGGTGTATAATCAGAGTACTGAAATAATTCTGTTCTCTGTGTGGCTGTTGTTCTCACATTTGAAATAAAGTTAGACTCATTTGTCTCAATTTGTTTTCTATTCTAGGATTTTATTTTTGTCTTTTTTATTTTAATTTTTTTGAATATGTAAAACATTTTTGTGGTCCCAAAGTTAAAAACTACACAAAAAGGTAACCAAACTCACAGAAGTTCCACTTCTACCCACACCCTTCATTTCATTCCCCCTCCTCCTATAGGTAACTATTTCTATTGCTTCTTTTCGCAAGTATAAGCAAATACCTAAATATTCCTGATTTCTCCTTTTTTTTTTTTACCCTTAAATACAAAATGCAGCACAATCTATGTACTGCTGAGTACTAGTTTTTTAAATCTAAAAATATATTCTGGAAATAATTTTAGTTCACAGGCATTTTCTTCTGTCTTTTTACGACTGCCTGGTCTCCAATTTGTGCATGTACTGTGGTTTATTTACCACCTCTCCTGTCAGTAAATGTTTAGGTTGTTTCTAATCTTTTGCTACTGCAAACAATGTTGTGTTGCATAACCTTGCGCAAAGATATTGATTATTTGTGGAGATGTATTTTCAGGGTAGATTCGAAGAAGTGACGTTGCTAGGTCAAAAGTTAATGCATATATAATTTTGTTAAATTTTGCCACATCACCTTCCACAGCGTTTGTCCCATTTTGCACTTTCAATCTCCATAGAGTACATTACCAAACTTTTGAGTCCATTAGAATTCTAATATGCATTTCTCTTATTGTAAGGAAATTGAGCATCATTTCATATATGTAAGGCGCAACTGCATTTCTTTTTTCTCTCTGTTCTCACATTTCTCTCTGTTCGTGACTCTTGTCCATACTTCTATCAAATGTTTGGGCTTCTCCGTGGTTAAGAGCTCTTTGTGTACTTGTCCTCATCTTTGAGATAACTCACAAATATCTCTTCTTGGTTTGTCTTTTGACATTTCTCATGATGTTTTGTTTGTTTGTAGGTAGTAAGGTTTATCATTTTTTCCCTGTATTTGTTACTGGATTTTGTAAGTCTTTCCTCATTGCCAGGTTATAAAGTAATTCAGGGGCCGGCCCGTGGCTCACTCGGGAGAGTGCGGTGCTCAGAACGCCAAGGCCTCGGGTTCGGATCCCATATACGGATGGCCGGTTCGCTCGCTGGCTGAGCGTGGTGCTGACAACACCAAGTCAAGGGTTAAGATCCCCTTACCGGTCATCTTTTAAAAAAAAAAAAAAAAAAAAAAAAAAAATAAAGTAATTCAGTCATGCGATGCTTCTTTGGTTTCACGTTTTACGTTTGGATCTCTGGTCCATTTGGAGTTTATTTCAGGGTGAGGTTTAGATTCACTTCACCCTTTTCCAGATGACTTCTTATTTGTTCTAACACCATTTATTAAAAAGCTCATCTTTTCCTCAGACAGGAATAACTTGATTTATTTGTAGACGTTAACTTGATCTAATGCAGCACACAGATATTAGCAAACAAACATCTGGCGAGAAATTAGATCAATGACTAGACATGTTTACTCTCTTTGGAACAGAACTGCTCCCTCCTTTCTGGGAAGAGAGAAGAAAGGCATGCAACTATATGCATGAGCTGTCCTTCACTGGCCCCTCCAGATCCAAGCTCTCCCCGCTGTGGCCTGCTCAGCTCTAGGAGGCTGAGCTCTGTGCACAGCATCACTCAGTAGCCTTCTAGGCTACTAGGCTTCTGGTTGGGTTCGCTGGGGGTGGGGAGTGGAGGGTAGGGATGGGGGGCACTGCCAGGAGATTGGATCCTGAGAGAAGAGAAACTGGCATCACTTGGGTAGGGGTTGTGTCGTGCTTTCCATAGCCACCTCTTTAGTGGGTCAGTACTCTCCTGATTGCAGCTCTTGCTGGGTTCTGATAGGCTCTTCCTCCCCCTTGCCCTTTCAGGCATGGGTGGTGACAACCTCCCACTGGTGCTGGCCTCCTGGGTAATTCACTGCCCCAGTCACTTCCTCAATCTGCCCACACCTCTGTAAAGAGGCCCTCCTAGACCTTTTTCAGGTGTGCTCTTTTTCCCTTTGAGCGGGAAGTCTGTGCCCCACCGGAACCTGACTGATACCAACACCTCATGAATATATACCAATCTGTCAGTCAAAAAGGCAGGCAGTATGGCTCTATGCTACTGTTCCCAAATTAGAAAGTTTACAGGGAAAAGCCAAAATACAGTCAGTGAGGCCACATCTCACTTAAATATCCAAAGTAATTCATCTTGATTATTCTCCTTATTTAACATAGAAGGCCCTGGCCTAATTTGTGGTTGGTTTCAGAAATCAAGCCCATCCTCAAAGGTTTAAGGTTGAACTCTTCCTAGGACATTAATGTAGTATTCTCTGCCCCTGTAGACAATTCCACTAAGAACTTTTTGAGCTAGTGTTCTCTCTGGAGTGAGTGCTTTGAAGTTAGACATGTGCATGTGAGGCTCTGGTATCTTTGCTAAAAACCAGAAAAAAAAAAAAAAGAAACCAAACCAAAACCCCACTCCCATTACTTACAGTTAAAGCCCTAGTGCTACTTCCTGGGTGCATTTATGTACTCCAATATTTCCGTACCTAGCTTTTAAAAGGCTCTAGCATAGTTAAGTGTCTCTGCTTGCTATAAGTTGCTTAGTTGACCAGAGGGAAACTTCTGTGGGAAGTTTATTATTTTTCTGCTGAGTCATTTTCGAAATTGTAATTTAGCTCTGTTTTAGTGAATACTGACCTTTGGAATAAATTTTAACTGTTTCATTATGATATAATGTGAAAACAAAAGGCTCCAGGAGTTCTATTTCCATGCTTTTAAGGGGGGGAACTCTTCGCAGTCCCTAATGTGGTGGGAGGAGGGGAGAATGGACAGAAAGAGCACACTTCTGCCTGGCACCTCTCCCGCTCCGTGTATACTCGCATCTTACAGCAAGCCTTGCTCATATTACGAAACTGTCTTTGAGATAAAGGATTACAATAGCAATGTTAGGGCGGAAAAGGCCTTAGAAGTCATCTAATCCAACCTCCATACTTTACAGGGAGAAAACTGCAGCCCCCAAGAGTGCTTTTCACAGAGCCACAGTCAAGCTAAGTCAGAGATCTCCACTTTCTTCACATGGACCAATATGAGCATTTACTTCCAGCTCAGTTCTGGAGGGATAAATTTGCATTTTTTGTGGGTTTGTTTGTTTTTTGTTTGACAGCTTGCAGGTACAGGGATCTGAACCCTTGACCTTGGTGTTATCAGGACCATGATCTACCAAGTGAGCTAACCAGCCATCCCAGAAAGGATAAATTTGTGCTGGTCACACAAAACCCTTCCTTTCAAGCATTGCAGAGTCATCCCTGGGAGTACAATATCTGGAAGGTGGAGCATGGCTTGTGAACAGTGGGAAAGAGGAAAAGCACCCTCCCTTCCAAAGGAGAAAATTTTCTTCCACCTTCCAGCTGTTGCTGTCTGGAATTCTGCCATTAGAGCATCACTCCTTTGACTAATGAGTACAATCCAGGAGATTGGAAGTATTAAGGTTCTCTAGAATCATAACCCATAGAATATATATAGACATATATGATAGGATTTATTACGGGAATTGGCGCAAGTGATTATGGAGGCTGAGAAGTCCCATGATCTGCCATCTGCATGCTGGAGAATCAGGGCAGATGGTGGTGTGTGTGTTGGGAGGTGAGGGGGTTGTGGCACACTGGTGCAAGTCCTAGAGTCTGAAGGCTTGAGAACTTGGAGCAGTGGAAGATGGGTATCCCGGCTCCAGAAGAGAGAGTGAATTCACCCTCCCTCCACCTTTCTGTTCTATCTGGGCCCTCAATGGATGGGATGATGCCCACCCATATTGGTGAGAGCAGATCTTCTCTACTTTTCCCACTGATTCTAATGCTAATCTCTTTTGGAAATACCCTTACAGACACACCCAGAAATAATGTTTTACCAGCTCTCTGGGTATCCCTTAACCCAGTGAAGTGGACACATAAAATTAACTGTTACATTGGACTACTCAGTATTCAAAGTATTCAAAGCCCTCTACTGTCTAATTCCAGTTACTTTTCAGCCATATCCTCTTGGGTTCTGGGAGGAGAGTTTAGGATTCTGATGCAATCATTTACCAGCAGGGTGACACATAGACAGACTGAACTTTCCTGGGTCTCAATTTCTTCATTTGTAAGTGGGGATAATAATAGCTCAGAATTCATAGGTTAATGTATGGATTAAGCAAGTTTAACACAAAAACAGTTATTAGTATAGCTGTGGCCTTGACCATTACCATTAAAAATTCTCACCTCTCTTTTCACTTTGGCTGCTGTGCCCCTGTCATTGTTATGTCCTTCTATCTCCTCTCTCTGGGGAACCAGGCTCTACAATCTACTTTCCAGACCTATCTCCACCAGGAGGCCTTCCTTTACCTATCAAAGTCCTCAGGACCTCACCTCCTCTGGCCTCCTACTAAATATAGCTTTATATTTTATTTACATAAATACAAAATTTAGACTTAAAGCCCTTAAATAATATGTGATTATTGCAGCTGCTCTTGTTCTTCCCCATAGGATTCTGTGTAAGTTAAGGGGCAGGAGCCATAGCTCCCAAGGGTTGAGAGAAACACTATGCTAAGCTTGAGGCTCCAGACACACTTGCTGAATGAATGGTGTAAATCTGTTGTGCATTTAGACAGGGGGAGAATTACCTAACCCTCCCTCAGACCCTAACATAGAACAGCTCTTGGTGGCAGTAAACAGGGAGGTAAAAGAGCAAGATACCACAGCACACTCAAAATTTGAGCAAAATGAAAGCAGATAGGCACTAGAAAGAGTAACTAATTTACCCCAAATCACACAGGTAGTACTGACAGAGATGGGATCTGAACTCAGGCTGTGTAGGCCCATAACCCATGACCTAGTGTGCTAATTAGAAGCCAGTTGCTCTAGCCATTTCTTTATTCTACATAGATTTATTTAGTGCCTACTCTTTGTCAAGTGGATTAGGGAAAAAATTTATTGATTGCTTTTCAGTTTACACCATGCCTTCTCTCTCTTACATGAGGTAACTTACTTAACCCTCACAGTAAGTAATCTGTGAGGTAAGTGTCATTATCCCATTTTATGAAAGAAGAAAGTCAAATGCAAAGGAGTTATTCACACAGTGTCACCAGCTATTGCAGCCAAGACATAATCCTCATGGTTCCTGCCTCAGTGGAGCCACCTCCTCCCTGCCCCATGGTAAAAGATGAAGATTCCCACTTTCAAATGTCTGTCTTCCTTGGGTTTAAGCTGGTTTGACCTGACTCAAAATTAGAGATCCAGGCTGAAAGTTAACTATCAAGGATGCTTAATCAGTTCTGACTCCAGGAATAATGGAGTAAAGATCCCTGAAAATCTATTCCTTCATAAAAACAATGAAACATGAGGAAAAAAAAAAACTGGTCAAAATCACTTTTTCAAACTCTTGAAATTAGCTAAAGGCTTGTAACAGTCTATAGAGAGTTTATTCTAGAAAAACAGCCGAATCATGCTAAGAATATGTGAGATTTGTGGAATTTTAACCTGCCCTAATTCCATTCTTCTTTCCCTAGCTCCATGGTAGTCTTGCAGACCAACAGTCTTGCATTTATAATAGTCACAAAAGCCAGCAGCCTAGCTGCCGCTGGAGAGGGAAGAACAGGATTAGAGCTTCTCAAAAGGCCCATCCCAAGCAAATTGTTATTATTTGACCTGTCTAGCAGCTCAATGAAAAGTCACCTCTCGGGGTTCATCTATTTTTTTTTTTTAACCTGACTCAGAGATTGCTCCAGGCAAACAGCCATAATGAAAGGCATTTGTCAAACACAATCGGTGATCATTGTTTAACATTGAAGCTGTCTAATTGTCAGCTTATTTCTTGTCAGCTTATTTTGGGCTAACAAGAGGCTGACCAAAAAGCTTAAAAAAAACCCCTGAAGAATGAGATGCCTATTGGGAGTTTTGTAAAGGTCCTACATATTCCTGGGAATCCAAAATTCCACATCCACACACAGGGCAGTGTGCATCTTTCACCTCTGACTGAGCTTGATGCTCTGTGTAAGCAGGAAGTGAAGACCAAGACCAACATGTAAACTGCCTGCCCCAACATACACACAAAGTCCCTCAGGAAAGGCTGGGAGACTTATTGGAACCAGGAATATAAGAAAATAACTGTCTCATTATTAGCTTACCTCTAAGCTAATCAAGCAGGTACTCCAGTGGTGACACATGACAAAGAATACGGACTTTACAGAATTAAATAAAGAATGTTAAGAAACAAACAGCCACAGCAGCAGTAGCAATAACAGAAACATTAACAACAAACAGCAAGAACTACAGCAAACCCTAGGAAGGAAAGGAAGAATTTGATTTCTTGAGCTGCCATATTGTACTATTTAAAATGTCTAATTTTCAAAATCAAATTATATTATCCAAAAAAGGAAAAAAAAAATAATAAGAAAGTATGGTCTATGCAAAGAAAAAAAAAAAAAAAGCAATCAATAGGAACTTACTGATGTTAGACTTACTAAACAAAGACTTTAAACCATTATAAATATGTTCAAAGAAGTAAAGAAAACCATGTATAAAGAATTGAAGTAGAAGAAAGTCATTTCACCAAATAGATAATACCAATAAAGAAATAGAAATTATAAAAGAGAATCAAATAGACATTCTGGAGTTGAAAAGTACAATAACTGAAATGAAAACAATCACTAGATAGACTCAACGATGTTTGAACTGGCCAAGAAGAGTGAACCAATTTAATGACATGTCAGTTGATATTATCTGGTTTCAGGATCAGAATTTTTAAAAATTAGTAAAAATAAAGAGTATCAAAGACTTGTGGGACAACATCACTCATACCAAAACACACATAATGGGAATCTCAGAAAAAGAGGAGTGAGAAAAGGGGGCAAAAAGAATATTTTAAAAATTTTAGCCAAAAATTTCCCAAATTGGGGGAAAAACATTAATCTGTACATCAAAGACACTTAACAAACTCCAATACAACAAACTCAAAGAGATCCACATCTAGACACATCCACACCAAACTGTCAAAAGTCAAAGAGAGAATCTTGAAAACAAGAGGGAAGCAACTACTTATCATGCAGAAGGGATCCTCAATAAGATTAACTGCTAAATTCTTGTCAGAAATCATGGAAGCCAAAAGGCAGTGTGATGACATATTCAAAGTGCTGAAAGAAAAAGACTGTCAAGAAGAAACTCCATATCTAGCCAAACTACTCTGTAAAAATGAAGACAAAATTAAGACTTTCCCAGATAAACAAAACTGAGAGAATCAGTCACTAGCAGACCTGCTTTACAAGAAATACTAAAGGGAGTCTTGAAGTTGAAGTGAAATGACACTAGACAGAATCTTGAATCCACATGAAAAAATAAAAAGCACCAGTAAAAGTAAACAAATCTGTAAACATAAAAGACAGTATAAATGTATTTTAGTTTTTAATTCTTCTTCTTCTATCTGATTTAAAAGACAACAGCTAAAGCAATAATTATAAAATGGTGGTGATGGGCTTATAAGGTGTAAAGATGTAATTTATAAGACAAAAATAGTATAAAGGAGGAGAGAATGGAGCTATATCAGAGGAAGGTTTTGTATACTATTGAAATAAAGTTGGTTTTAATCCAAACTAGATAGTTTTATATGAAGATGTTAATTATAATCCTCAGGCAATCAATAAGAAAAATAACCCAAAATATAGTAAAAGAGACAACTAGGAAATTGAAATGATACACTAGAAAATATTTAACCCAAGAAGGCAGTAATGGAGAAACAGAAGAACAAAAAAGATATAATATATGCAGAAAACAAACAGTAATGTGGCAGATCCAAATTCTACCTTATTAATAATTTCATTAAATGCAAATAGAGTATACATCCCAATAAAACGGTACAAATTGGAAGAATGAATACAAAAGCATGACCCAACTACACTCAAAGACTCAAATAGGTGGAAAGTAAAAGGGTGAAAAAATACATATCATGAAAACACTATCCAAAATAGAGCTGAAGTGGCTATACTAATATCAGACAAAAATAGATTTTAAGCCAAAAATTGTTAGTAGTGAAAAAGGAAGACATTTTATAATGATAAAACATTTAATTCCTCAGGGGGATATAACAAATATAAACATATATGTTGCTAACAACAGAGCCACAATATGCAGATTTGAAGGAAGAAATAGAAAATTTAACAATAGCTGGAGACATCATACCCCACTCTCAATAATGGATAGGATAATGAGATAGACGATCAACAAGAAAAAGAAGACTTGAGTAGCACTATAAACCAAAGACCTAATGAACATTTAATGAATATTCCAACCAACAACAAAATACACTTTCTTATCAAGTGCAATTGGAACATTCCCCAGGATTTACCATATGTAAGGCCATAAAATAAACCTCAATACATTTAAAAGAATTTAAAACATACAAATAATGTTCTCTGACAATAGAATAAAGTTAGAAATCAATAACAGAAGAGAATTTGGTAAATTTTCAAATATGTAGAAATTAAGCAACATGTTCCTAAATCACCAATGGGTAAAAGAAAAGATTACAAGGGAAATTAGAAAATAACTTGACATAAATGAAAACAAAAACATGAGATAGCAAATCTTATGGAATAAAGCTAATGCTTAGACTAAAATTCATAGCTGTAAATGTGCCTATATTAAAAAAGAAGATATATCTCATATCAATAACCTAACTTTCCACCTTAAGAAATTAGAAAAAGAAGAGCAAACTAAACCAAAAGCAAACAGAAGGAAGAAAATAATAAATATTCGAGAGGAAATAAATGAAATAGAGAACAAAAAAATAAGAGAATATCAAGTAAACCAAAAGCTGGTTCTTTGAAAATATAAGCAAAATTGACAAACCTTAACTAGACTGACCAAGAGAAAAAGCGAGAAGACTCAAATTATTAGTATCAGGAATGAAACAGGAGTCATCACTGCTGACCTTTCAGAAATAAACAAAAAAGAATAAGGGAATGTTATAAACAATCATATGACAACAAATTTGATAAGCTAGGTGAAGTGGACAAATTACCGAAATGACAAAAACTAACTCAAGAAAACATTTAAAATCTGATTAGACCTATAACATGTAAAGAGATCAAGTTAGTAAATTTTAAATTTTTGCACAAAGAAAAGCTCATCATGCCCAGATAGTTTCACTAGTGAATCCTATCAAACCTTGAAAAAAGAATTGGCACCAATTATTTACAAACTCCTCCAAAAAAATGCTGTAAGTCTTTTGGAAACTCCTGGAAAAACTGTTTTTGCTATTATTCAAAATATTTAACATAGAGTGACTACACAACCCAGAAATTTCACTCCTATGTATATACTCAAGAGAATTCAAAGCATATGTCCACACAAAAACTTGTATGTAAATGTTCATAGTAGCATTATTCATAATAGCCAAAAAAATAGAAACAACCCAATTGTCCACTAATGAACTGATAAATGGATAAATAAAATGTGGTATGTCCACACATGGAATATTATTCAGCTCTAAAAAGGAATCATGTACTGATACCTAACACAGCATAGATAAATGCTAAGTGAAAGAAGCCAGACACAAAAGGCCACATATTATATGATTCCATTTATATGACATGTCCAAAATAGGCAAATACCCTGTTGAGGTCCCTCTCACCCACATAGATACATATCATACCATGACTGACCCACATATACCCACGTGAAGATAGAGAATGTTGCATGAGTAGTGGAGACAAAAGGTGAGAGGATGTAGAATTCACCAAGTACAATAGAACCTGGGTAGGAGGTAGGGAGGTGTTAGAAATATCTTACATAGGGAAAGGATTTATGGGTATGAGATAAGAAAAATAATAGGTAGTTGAAAGAAAACATCTCTGAAAACTGAGGAAAAACATGAAGATACTGAGCAAAACCGTCAAGGAAATCAAATCTGGTGTCCTTTTTGGGTGGTTAGAAAAAGAAGCAACAGGAAATCAAACTTTAAAAAACAACATGCAATAACTTATTTGTGTGTGTGTGTGTGTGTGTAAATCACAAAGAATCACAGAAAAAAATGCAATAAAAAATTATTCCGCAGAAGTTAAAAAACAACTTCATTAAAAAGCAAGACTGTCATCAAAGGATTACAGCAGGGCTTAGGGAAAAGTACACATGCTAGAATTAAAGTACAGGGTCATTATTTTCCAGGTTTTTGGCCATTTTGAGTATTACCCGAAGCCCTAAATAATTATCTTAAGCCAGCTGCTGTGTTCTGACTGTGTTAATTCAGCTTCTTTTATTTCCTGTCTGATAAGTTGTGTGCTGTATTAACATTAAAGTAATAAATGAGAAATTTACTATTTCTGAAAGAAGTCAACAGACTCAAACATACTCGTGGAAGTTATATCTGTAAGAACACCTGAACTGATTTTCTTTCTCAAAGAGCATAATAGCATCCTTCTTGCAGCAGCACCTCTTGATGAAATGAATAATACAGTGCTTGTCACATGCTTTATTTCTTGTCCCTCTGATGTGCTAGCAAGCACACGTTCCTTTCAATTAATATGGTTACTTGTACAAAAGCTGTTTTCCTGTAAATGTATTTTGGGGAGGGCAGTTGAAATTAGGTGAAATAATGGATAAAAAATGTAAACAAAGTTTAGGATAAAAATACTATAACATCTTTCAAAAGATTTTATTCAGTTCTATCCTATTCAAGTCTACAAATAATTAGTAAATACCTACTATGTATCCTATGCCGTCCTCACTTATACAGAATTTTTAATCTTGTACAGAAGAAAACCCTACAGAAAATGATTAAACAAAATAAAAGGATATATAAGCTTATGCCATAAAGACATGCCATAAAACTTTATAAAATGCCTCCTCTAAGAACCACTGTTTTACTGTGCAGTGCAAGTGCAGTCTACACCATACTGAAAGGGACACTGTACACGTGGTAGATTTGTAATTTATTGCAACAATTGGAAGATGGAAGCAAAGTATCTTAAGAAAGAGGGGGTGTTTTTTTCCAGCTAGGACAGATGCCACAGGGGTTAGTGGCAGCCTTGGCAAAGTCACTCAGGTGTAGACAAGATGATGAATTCCTTTAGAGCAGAGTTTTTCTCTTATTTAGCTTTGTATAAACAGGTTTATTAAAGAGTCTTAACTCACTGAGTTGTAAGTGTGAAAAACATTTCAAATATCTCCAGTCATGCCTTCAACCATATTAAGTTGAATCTTCCTTACCTGACCCTTAATAATATTGGAGGCAGATTCTATCTTGTACCAGTGCCTTTTAGTGATTAATACTTAGTATGCTCAACTTCAAAACATAATGTCATATCTTATTCAAATCACTTCTTCCCTCCCACAGCACAGCCTAGTGCTGGTTGCTGTGAGAGCACTTCCAGCCTTATTCTTGTTCTACTCCTCTGGGGTTGAAAGTCAGGAGTAATAGGGAAGGTGGCATTTCTTACAAAACAGGTTTTCCTTCTAAAGAAGATCTAAATTAATGGAAAGGCATCCTGTGTTTGGGGGTCAGATTTAGTATTGTCAAGATGGCAGTATCCCCAAATTAATCCATAGATTCCATGCAATCTCTGTCAGAATCCTAGCTGCCTTTTTTTTTTTAGAAATTGGTAAGTTGATTCTAAAATTCATATGAAAGTGCAAGGGTTCAATGATAGCCAACAATCTTCAGAATGAAAAACAAAGTGGAGGGCTCAATCTTCCTGATTTCCAAACTTACTACTAACATATAGTAATCTAGACAGTGCGGCACGGGCATAAAGACAGACAAATAGATCAATGGAATAGAGCTGAGAATCCAGAAATAAACTCTTAAATTTGTGGTCAATTGGTTTTTCAACAAGAGTACCAAGACAATTTAATCGGGAAAGAACAGTGTTTTCAACAAATGGTGCTCAGACAACTGGATATTCACAAGCAAAAGAATGAACTCAGACTACTACCTAACACCATATATAATAACCCAAAATGAATCACAGATTTAAATGTAATCATTTTGGGGTCAGGAAAATACTCTAAAATTAGATAGTGGTGATGGTTGTACAACTCCACGAATAAACTAAAAAACATTGGATATGTATGCTTTAAATGAGTGCATTTTGTGGTTTGCAAATTATAGATCAATAAAGCTTTAAAAGGATTTAAATGAGTTACTAGAAGAAAGTACCGTTGAATATTTATAATCTAGAGTCAAAGAAGGAGTATGTCACCAAGGCTAAAAATATAACAAAAAGTGATTTATATACTTGATTATAAATCATTATTATAATTTCTATATTAAAAATACCATAAATACGATTTTGCAACATATGCCAGACAGTGTTAAAAATATCCTTAATATAGAGAGAGTAGTTAAAATCAGTAAGAAAATTATCAGCACCTTAATACAGAAATAGATAAAAGACATGAACAGATAATTCACAATATAAGAAATAGAAGTGGCCAATAAACATATATAAACACATTCAAATTCATTGATAGTCAAAGAAATGCTAACTAAAGCACAATGAAATGCTTCTTTTCTACCATTAGACTGGTGAAGATTCAAAAGAAGGATACCCATGGCTGGTGAATACTTTGGAAAACAGGATTCTCATACACTTCTGGTGGGAGTGTAACTTAGAAAAACTGTGCTGAAGGCAATTTGGCAGTATAAAGCAAATGCTTAAAAATATGTGAATACTTTGAGCAATTTCCTTTCTAGAATTATATTCCAAGAAATAATGCAAGAGGTATCCAAAATAATATGTGCAAAGTTATATATTCTTGTGAATTCTTATGAAAAATTAGGAACAACTTAAGTGCCTAATAATAGGTTAGATAAATAAACCCAAATAATAGGATACCATCTAGCTATTAAAATTGTTCGAAGGGATATTAGAGTGGAATTGCTGGTTGTCTACTCAGCATCTGTTCTCTCTTTTTTCATTCCTAGAGTCCCATGAAGTCCCTGGACTCAGGAGAAGCAAAGTCAGAGGTTGCCTGAATATGTAAGTGGTGCATGGATAAGCATGACACTGTCATCAATACAGGTCATTGAGATGCAAAGAACAGTTTGCTGGGGCTTTTGTGAAGCTTCTGGAAGTATCACCTCCTTTCTCTGGCCTTTGTCACACCAGGATATGAGGCCCAGACCTTCACAGCCATCTCCAATGTGTCTGAAGATGAAGCTGACACTAGGGAAGGGCAGAGAAGAGAGGATTACAGGGAAAGGGAGCCACAGCCACCAGATATAGTCAGCCCTGAAGCCCCTCTTCTTCCAGACTTAACACTATGAACCTATAAATTTCATTAGTATTCTAGTTGGATTGAGAGGTATTTTCTGGAATTTGCCACCATAGGCCACATGTAGGTTCAAGAGAAAAAAAAAAAAGTCTTCCAATTGAATAGAGACTAAATTGCAGTGATAATTCAAACAATTAAAAAAAAAAGAGATTAAGTATCACAGTTACATGGAGAATGAAACATCTCATTCTGGATTCAGGGAATTAAAATACTAACTAAACCTGGCGATCATTTTACTGTAAGTTGTTAAAATGGAAAAAAAAAATCATATAAGAGAACTAATTCTCTCTTAGTTTTGGAATTCATTCAGTATTCTATATATTTTATCTAGAGTAATAATTGCTTTCTTTTCTGTTGTTTCAACCAAATGAAGATAATTACAATTATGCTGACAAGAGGAAAAAGACAGGCTATTTCTATATATCTGTCAATCATAGATATCTACTTATATTCTATAATAATCAAAGCACATTTTTAGTTTATTTTAAAATTTAAAATTACTTAAAATTAATCAACTTTAATTTTTAGAGCAATTTTAGGTTCACAGCAAAATTAAGCAGAAAGTACAGTGAGTTCCCATATATTCCTGCCCCTCCCCCATCTCCCCCACTATCGACATCCTGCACCACAGTGGTACATTAGTTACAATCAATGAACCTACAGTGATGCATCATTATCATCCAAAGTCCATCGTTTACATTAGGGTACATTACTGGTGTTGTACATTCTGTGGGCTTTGTCAAATGTGTAAGTAACAACGTGAATCCACCACAGTAGTATCATACAAAATAATTTCATTGCACTTAAATTCCTCTGTGCTCTGCCTAACTATTCCCTCCTCCCTCCTAACCCCTAGCAATCATTACTCTTTTTACTGTCTCAACAGTTTTGCCTTTTCCAGAATGTCATATAGTTGGAATCAAACAGTGTGTAGCCTTTCAGATTGGCTTCTTTCACTTAGTAGTATGCATTTAAATTTCCTCCATGTCTTTGCATAGATTGATAGCTCATCTCCTTTTAGCCCTAAATAATATTTCATTGTCTGATGTACCACAGTTTACTACCCATTCTCCTACAGAAGGACATCTTGGTTGCTTCCAAGTTTTGGCAATTATAAATAAAGCCACTATACACATTCCTGTGCAGTTTTTTGTGTGGATATATGTTTTCAATTCATTTGGGTAAATTCCAGGGAGTGTGATTGCTGTATCATATGGCAAAGGTATGTTTAATATTTTGTAAGAAACTGACAAATATCTTACAAAGTGTCTATACCATTTTGCATTCCCACCAGTGAAGATCAGTTGCTGTTACTCCACATTTTTGTCAGCATTTGGTGTTAGTGTTTTAGATTTTGGCCATTCTGTTAGGTGCATGATTGTATCTCATTGTTGTTTTTATTTTAAATTCTATAATGACCTATAATGTTGAACATCTCTTCCTATGTTTACTTGTATCTGTATGCCTTCTCTGGTGAGGTGTTTGTTCATGTTTTTTGCCCATTTTTAATTGGATTGCTTATTTTCTTACTGTTGAGATTTAAGTTTTTGGTATATTTTGGATAACAATCTTTTATCAGATGTGCCTTTTGCAGATATTTTCTCCCAGTCTGCAGCTTGTCTTCTTATTCTCTTCATATCGTATTATGCTGAGTTGAAGTTTTTAAATTGTAAAATAATTTTCTTTTTATTTCTTAAAATTATAAAAAATACAATTTCTTTTGTTTTCTATTCCAAAGTAGGTTATATGTATGCGTGTGTGTGTGTGTGTGTGTGTGTGTGTGTGTGTGTGTATTGTGTGTGTGTGAATGCTCTTATAGTTCCCCAAATGTACTTTAACACAAAGTCATACATTTCCCTCGTGATATTACCATGCTTATAAGCCCAAATGTACTGGGTCCTACGGTAAGAAGGCAGCCTGGAAATGAAAAGACTTGGTTCTAAATCCTAAATTCACCATTTAATATTGATGTGACCTATGGGCTTCATCACTTTCTTCATTTTCTAAACAGAGATCATGCAGTTCTAAATTATAGATTATATAGTCTTCATGTATAATCATATGTATAAATATCTTTATTTGTTTGAAAACAAATGAAAAGAAAGCAATTATTACTCTAGATAGAATATATAGAATACTGGCTAAAACATCCTTCCAAATTGTTTGGAGAATGGGATTGTAGAGAGCCAGTAGAGTACCTATCCCATTGAGAACCTCAGAAAAGGTAGCTGTCATTAGTGATATTATCTACTATTCTTTTTAAAAATTACTTTAAAATATTTAATTGACAGAAATTATATATTCATGGTGTACAATGTGATTATTTGATATATGTATACATTGTGTAAAGATTACCACAATCAAATTAACACATCCATCGACACTTATAGTTACCGTGTGTGTGTGTGTGTGTGTGTGTGTGTGTGTGTGTGTGTGTGTGTTGAGAAAGTTTTGAATTTTAATGAAGTTCAGCTATCAATATTTCTTTCATGGATTGTGCCTTTGGTGCTGTATCTAAAAAATCATTGCAATAACAGAGGTTATCTAGGTTTTATTCTATGTTATCATCTATGAATTTTTATAGCTTTGTGTTTCACATTTAGGTCTATGATCCATTTTGAGTCAATTTTTGCAAAAGGCATAGGGTTTGTGTCTAGGTTCATTTTTTTGCATGTGTACTTCCAGTTCTTCCAGCACCATTTGTTGAAAAGACTATATTTGTTCCATTGTATAGCCTTTGCTCTTTTGTCAAAGATTGTCTGACTATATTTATGTGGGTCTATGTCTAGAGCCCTCTTTTCTGTTCCTTTGATCTAATTCTCTATTCTTTCTCCAATACCATTGTCTTGATTACTGTACCTTTATAGTAAGTCTTAAAGTCAGGTAGTGTCAGTCCTCTGATTTAGTTCTCCTTCAATATTGAGTTGAGTATTCTGGGTCTTTTGCCTGTCCATACAAACTTTATAATCAGTTTATTGATATCTACAGAATAACTTGCTGAGATTTTGATTGCAATTGCATAGAATATATAGGTTAAGTTAGGAAAAATTGACATCTTGAAAATATCATGCTTTCCTATCCATAAACATGGAATATCTCTTCTTTATTTCGTGTTTCTTTGATTTCTTTATTAGACTTTTGTAGTTTCCTTCTTATGTATCTTGTACTTATTATACTAGATTTGTGGCTAAGTATCTCATTTTGGGGGTGCTAATATAAATGGTAATGTTTTTAATTTTAATTTCCACTTGTTCATTGCTGGTATATAAGAAAGCAATTGACTTTTGTACATTAATCTTGTATCTTGCAAACTTGCTATAATTGCTTATTAGTTCTGGAAGTTTTTTGTCAGTTCTTTCAGATTTTCTACATAGGTGATCATGTAATATGTGAATAAAAACAGTTTTGTTTCCTCCTTCCCACTCTGTAGACCTATTATTTCCTTTTCTTGTCTTATCGCATTACTTAGGACTTGCTGTACAATGTTGTAAAGCAGTGGTGAGAAGGAACATCCTTACCTTGTTCCTGATCTTAGCAGAAAAGCTTCATGTTTTTCACCATTAAGTATGATGAAAGCTGTAGGTTTTTTGTAGACTTTCTTTGTAAAGTTGAGGAAGTTTCCTTTTATTGCTAGTTTGCTGAGAGGTTTTGTTTTTGTTTTTTTAATCATGAACGGGAGTTGGATTTTGTGCTTTTTCTACATCTATTGATATGGTCATGTGATTTCTCTTCTTTAGCCTGTTGGTGTGGTGAATTACATTAACTGAGTTTTGAATATTGAACCAGCTGTGCATGCCTAGGATAAATCCCACAGGGTTGTGGTATATAATTCATTTTATACATTGCTGGGTTCAAATTGTTTTTTTTTTTTTTCAAGGTTTTTACATCTATGCTCATGAGAAATATTGGTTTTCATTTTTTTATTGTAATGTCTGTGTCTGGTTTTTGTTTTAGGGTAATGCTGGCCTCATAGAATGAGTTAAGAAATATTCTCCCTACTTCTCTCTTCAGAAAGAGATTGTAGAGAATTGATATAATTTCTTCCTTAAATGTTTGGTAGAATTCACCAGTGAACACATCTGGGCCTTATGCTTTCTGTTTGGGAAAGTTATTAATTACTGATTCAATTTTTAAAATAAATATAAGTCTATTCATATTGCCTATTTCTTTTTGTGTCAGTTGTGGCAGAGGTTAGCAAATTTGTGAGCATAGAGTTGTTCATAATATTCCTCTATTATTCTTTTAATATATATGGCATCTGTACTGATGTCCCCTGTTTCATTTCTGATATTAGCAATTTGTGTCTTCTCTGTTTTTTAGTTAGCTTGGCCAGGTGTATATCAATGTTATTGATCTTTTCAGAGAACGAACTTTTGGTTTTGTCGATTTTTAAAAATTGTTTCCTGCTTGCAATTTTGTTGATTTCTGCTCTAGTTTTTATTATTTCTTTTGTCCTACTTAATTTGATTGTTTGCTTTTCTTTTTCTAGTTTGCTAAGTTGGACACTTAGATTATTCTTTTGTAATATATGTGTTTAATACTATAAGTTTCCGTCTAAGAACTGCTTTTGCTGCATCCCACAAATTATATGATTTCTATTCTTTTAAAAATTTTAAAGTATGTCTTATGGCCCAGAATGTGGCCTATTTTGGTGAATGTTCCATGTGAACTTGAGGAGAATGTGTATTCTGCTGTTGTTGAGTAAAGTCATTGATAGATGTCTATTATATACAGTTGATTGATATTGCAGTTGAGTTCAACTGTGTCCTTACTGATTTCTGCCTGCTAAATCTATCCATTTCTGATAGAGGGGTATTAAAGTCTCTACCTATTATGATAGATTCATTTATTTTCCCTTGCAATTCTATTACTTTTTGTCTCATGTATTTTGATGCTCTGTTGTTAGGTGCATACATATTAATAATTGTTAGTGTCTTCCTGGAATATTGACCCCTTTATCATTATATAATGCCTCTCTTCATCCCTGATAATTTTCCTTGTTGTGAAGTCTGCTCTGTCTGAAATTCACAGCTACTCCAACTTCCTTTTGGTTAGTGTTAGAATGGTATATTTTTTTCCATCCTTTTACTTTTAATCTATATGTGTATTTATATTTAAAATGGATTTCTTATAGACAAAATACAGGTGGGTCTTATTTGTTGATCTACTCTAATAATCTGTATTTTAGTTGGTGCTTTTAGACATTCACATTTAAGGCGATTTTGATGTGGTTGGATTAATATCTACCATAATTATTATTATTTTCTAATAATTTCAACATTCCTGCCATATCTGACTCTGGTTTTGATGCTTGTTCAGTCTCTTAAAACTATGTTTTGTACTTTTTAGTGTACTTTATAATTTTTTGTTGTTGTTGAAAGTTGGGCATGATGTACTGGGTAAAAGGAACTGTGGTAAATAGGTAATGTAGTGGTAAGGGGGGTGTGGAGCATTCTGTGGTCCTATGATTAGATCTCCATCTTTTGGTGGGTCTGTGCTCATGGGCTGTGAATTTCACCAGTGCTTCTCAGTTGTTTTCCCTCCTTAGGAGGGACAGGAAGGCTGGAGTGGGCTAGAATCAGTTATTTCCCTTCCTCCAGGTCAGTTAGTCTCTGATGAAACCCCAAGAGGTTAGGCTCTGGTAAAACAGTTTCTCCTGAGGGAAGCCGTGTTAAGAACAGAATGCTCTGGTGCATTGCAAAATGGTTCTTTTTCTCCTGTCCCAGAAGCATGAGGGCATTTTTTTCTTCAACATTCTTCGAGGACCTAGTAAATTTCCCAGAGGTAAAACTCAAAAGTGTGAGGGCCCCTCTATCAGTGGGTTTGCCTGGATTTTTTAACTCTCAAAATTGTCCACACTGATCCTCCAGCAATTCATCAATTGCAGGGTTTCCCTACCCCAGTACTGGTTCCTGCAGAGCTTTCTGCTCTGATAAGATATAATTCTCTGCATCTGCCATCTGTCTCTTCAATTTGGGGGGCAGTGGTTTGCCCTGTGACCTCACTTCTCTAGTAGATCTAAGAAGAATTGTTGATTTTTCAGTTTGTTCAGCTGTTTACTTGTTCTTAGGATGGAGTGGCAACTTCTAAGTTCTTTACATGTTGGGCAGAAACCAGAGTCTTTTAAGCTTATTTAAAAATAAAATTCTAGGGCCTAAATCTGGAAATCATTCCTAATTTCCTGATAGATTGGGAGATTCATGATTAAGAGCCTTAAATTTTTTGGTCAGATTTTTGTAGTATTTTTACATAAGGTTTATATGACTGGGACTAAGTTGATTTCCAAGTTTCCAATTAGAGTGAAAAATAATCTTTCAGATGCAATCCTCAGGACAAGTGAGACAGAGCAAAAAGAGTGGATTCAGCATTCTATATCTAAATGGCCCAAGTGAATAACTGATTTACAAATTGAGTTGATAGATGAGGTCTCAGTTCTAATTTACTGGTTACATCATTACCTGGATGGGCTGATTGGTAAGGGAAACAGAGACTCTGGCTGGTGATGCTAAAGTAGATCCTTAGCTGGAAGTTCAGTGGTTATGACTTCACACTAAAAGGGTAGACAAAACTAGTCTTGTCAAATTCATAGACAACCACATTGCTAATTCTTTTCAACTGCCATGTAACAGATGCAAATCCATTACTGCTGTTAGAAACACAACTCCAGGAATGTGCCTTAGCATGGGGGTGAGTGTTGGGTGTTGGGATAGCCTTTATCAACCCACCATCACCTCATGGGACAGTCACTGCCATCATGCTGGGGCATATGATACCCCAAATCACAGAGACAGAGAAAAGTCCTCTTAGCTCTTGCTAAGCTGCCTGTATAAGTGTTGGTAGGTAATAGAACCTTTCTATTCTCCAATTTCCCATTTGTATGATAGAAATAATATTAACTATTAAAAACAATGTAAAGATCAATGGGCTTAGTTGGGTAGTGTTTTGAATTCCTTGCAGGTGTTATTTAAACCTGGGCTGTAACTCAGTCAATAAAAGGAGTTTATTTGGTTCCCACAGTGTGTGAATTACAACACAGTTCTAAGTGCTTCTGGGAATTATAAAGAAAGTAGAGAACATACTTGTATTCTAAGGAATTATTATACTCCATGTAAGGCAGGACCAACTGCAGTGAAAGTTGGTAAGCACACTAATGAAAATATAAGCAATAGAAGCGTCTGACAAGGACTCTGATGATCTTCCAATGGTCCATGCCTAGGTTCAGATGTAGTGAACTGGAAGCTCTGGTGGACTCAAGGAAGAAAACCTAGGCTTACAGAGAGGGCTCAGAACTGAGAGCCTGATAATTTTGAAAAATCTTTTCAGCACAATCTCATGCTATTGTGTAATTTTTGTTTTAAATGTTCTTACTGTATTGAAAAAATAAATTTTACAATAAAAAGCGATAGCGTCAATCTAGTATAACTACATTTGTTAATTATCACTATAGTTATCACTTGCTTATATATAACTTTCCCCAAGAACAGAATGTACATATGCAGATAAATGATGGTTTAAATGCCTACTTTTAGGAAACTAATCAGTTAATACAAAAATAACAGATAGCAGTATACATACTACATATGCTACTGAACCTGACAGAAAGATATTTAATAGCAATCCACTTCCCCTGCCTGCAACTGAAGAAATTACATTAAATCAGAGACTACACTTAGAAAAGGAGAGGGTAGCTAAGCAACATTTTTAAATCTCAAAGGAGAAAAGTTTTTAAAAAGCCCTAAATTTAGCTATTAAATGTATATTCATCAGCACAGCTAGAAAGTCTTCATAAACTGAACTGTGGCATCAAATAAAATAAAAGATTCAGAGCAGGGCTTATTGTATAGCTGAAATTCTTGATGTTCGAATACCTGTTAGAGGGTTACAAGTCATCTCTCCTGTTGCGTGCCTGCCTGGATTGCCTGCTCCATTACTGTCCACCAAAGACTGTCCCTTTCTCTCCTTCAAAATTTCCCAAATAACCTGGATGTTTATGTGAAAGTGTTAGCTTTGTGGTAAACATGATTTGTACTATATATTTCAACTAAAAAGAAAACAAACCTTATTTGAGACTTGCTTTCATAAATCATTACTATACTTGCTTGGTCTAAAAACCAGTTCTTTATCTTTCAAATGCTTAAATATGTTTATGTACATCTGTGCAGTTTTAAAGAAAGCTGTCATACCTTTGTCATCCATTTTTTTGTGTATTTTTAGTTTATTTGTGCTATTCATTTTCCCCTGTGAAACCTTAAGTTCTTTGCCTGCCATCTCCTTGTAACTCTCCTACACTGATATAGAGCAGACAATGGTATGTTCATAAATAAGCTCTTAAGAAGAAAAAAAAAGAGCCCTGATTTGAAGTGGTTGACAATTTCTGCGGTATAAATATGAAGGTACATTAAAAAGCTTGTGGAAAAATAGAATTAAAAGATCATATGAATCTTTCCATGAACTTTTTGAAGTAACCTCATATATACTCTCAATTTCAAAGTTCCAAGGCTTAATATTCAACTCACAAAATTCCTGAATATTTAACAATTGGCTCTCATGAACAGACACAAGCCAGCTCTGGCCACACGGATAAACAATGTTTGCTAGTTTTGCACCAACTTAGAACAGCATTTTCACTAACTGCTCATTCACTCGTATCACCACAAAGTTCTTCGAGTTGCAGGCATAGGCAGTTGTAACATATTTCACGATGGGTGAAAATTGTTCCTTCTGTGTATCCCTGCAGAGCTAAAGCTAAAGAAGCCAATTTGCAGAACCAACTATTTATTGCATCACAAACAGATTATTTCCCACTAGTCAGGAAATGTAATAGAGCCAAAACACCAATTGCTGTTTGTTTTCTGCCACAAGTGCAGACTAAACAGAATGGCAGTATTAAACTGATGGATACATTTTCAAAATGGTAAGCGGGCGAATAAACAGGCAGCATTAATGTCAGAGGGAATTCTGGGTGTGAACACTTTCTTTTGGCTACTGTATAAACCTGACCCTGCTACAAATATTCAGTGGCATAAATAATGACTAAACAGATGGGTTTTGCTCTTGGAAGCTCAAATACAAGAAAGCAACTGACAGTTTCAACATTCTCAACATTTTGGAGGGCAGCGTTTTCCCTGATTTATGAGGATGCCTATTATTTCAGCATGGACTTAGGACAAAACAACCAGAAGAAAAATAAAATTTAAAAGGTCTGAAATATGGTTTTAAAACATTGATTTTACTGAAAATAAAAATACAGGACTCTTCTATTTTATCAAATGAAATGGAAGGTGAAGTAAAGTAACACTTAAAATTCTCTACCCAAAACATCATGGCTTCCATTTTTCTAGAGCCAGGGGACACAACTGGAAATGGAATGCTAACCCCTCCAGCCTCTTCTTTTTCTCTCTTCCTTCCCCCCACCTCCAGTGGCATCAGAGCTTGAAACTGGACAATTACAACCTTCTCAATTTAAGTCCAGGTTTCCTAGGGAGTTATAAAAAGTATGGAAAGGACCTCAGAATGGGACCTGGTACAAGCTTGGAGATTATTTCAAGGGTTATTATGACTCTCTGATTTTTGGTCACATGTCGATGGATAGATTTAGCCCTGCTGTACTTCTGGATATTCACCTACACATCTAGTAGCCTAGTGTAGGAACCACTACAAACCACTGCAATACACAATGAAACAGCATCTGGCAACTCTCACTCTATGTTACCTGGGATCTCCGTTCTTTCTCTATGTGCATGTTTGTGCTAATCGTTCCACCCATATTTGCCCTTTTCCCTACTTCAACTTATTTTCCTCTTTTGCAGTGGTGTGTCGTGAGAGTAGACTTTCTGATGAAAGTTTTCCTGAGGAGACTAGGTCCCATAATAGTAATATAGAAACCATCAAGTTATGACTCTTTCACCATTCTAAATATTTAAGCAAAATTTCATGTTTATCACTAAATAAAAATGAAAATGAGTGTCACGGTTTGCGTTCTCTGAGAGACAGAATTTAATATTCAGGGAGTGCCTTTGAGATCAACACCTGTGGGAAGGAGGAGAAAAAGTTGGATTGGACAGAGGGAGAAGTTCAGCTGTTCTGTAGGCTCAGGCACAGGGAATTTTGGAGCAGAAATGGCCCAGAAAAATTGTCCCACTTTGGTCCTTTATGTCCCTGCCTCCATCCACCATTAGATGTGAGCTTCCCCAGAATGGTATAACCTTGTTTAAGTTGCTCTCTGTAGCTGACATGTTCCCTGAAGGGACTAAAAGCTGGAAGCAATTCCTTTAAAACACTCACTGCAGCTGGGGCAGTAAGTCCTTCCTTGAAGGGAGAATTGAGCACATCTGTGTCCACCACTACATCTCCTTATCCTGAAAACTATCTATCATGTATTACATATCATGTATCTTTTATGAGCATAAGAGGCTACTTAGTAGCACATTTAAAAACTATTCTAAAACTATTTGTGATGTCAGTACTTGATGCTGGAGCAACTCAATATCGATAGGCAAAAAATAAATAAATAAACCTCAACCCAAACATTTCACCTTATATAAAAATTAACCCAAATGTGTCATGGACTTAAACATTATATAATATAAATCTCTAAAACTTTTTTTTGTATATATGTATATTTATTGCAATGATGTATGATAGAGTGCTGAATAAAAGATTTTCAAGCAAAAAAACGTTACATTAAGATAACATTCTTTGGGATGAAAATATGAGTAAGGAGAAAAAGGGAAAATGAGCTAATGTTAAAGAAGAGTTTATGTATTTTTTTGGCTTTTTTACTGCCACATTCAACTTTTAAAAAATGTATTTACCTATTAATATTATTTTTTACATTCTAAGATGTTGTTGAGGAGCAGTTGGGGCAGAGGGGGAGAGGGAAAGGGCTTGGAGGGAAATCGGGTGGGAGGGGGGTTGTGGTCGAGGCTCATGGCACCTCCCTCATTTCAGCAGGGGAGACCAGGAGGCTTCCAGTGGCAGCTCTGTCATTGCTGGGCTGGATGCAGACGTCAGGGGGGTATGACGGAAGCTCTCAGCCTCCCACCACCCTGGCTTGGGAGCCCAGGGTATTTCCAGTGGTGGCTCAGTGGTTGTCACTGGATTGATTGCATATGTCAGGGGGGCATGGTTAAGGCTCTCAGCCCCCTCCATCCTGGCTCAGGAGCCTGGGGCACTTCCTGTGGTAGCTTGGTGATCGTTGCTGCACTGGTTGCAGATGTCAGGGGGGCATGGCTGAGGCCCTCAGCCCCCCACAGCCTCGGCTTGGTAGCCCAGGGGGCTTCTAGTCCTTCTAGGTTTTATAGGTGTTCTTTGGTGGTGTTAGACCTTTACTGGTTAATATCAAACTTTGTCTCTGATCTGCGTGTTTTTTGTTCTTTTCTTTCAGCTTTGTGTTGGATTATTCGCTATTCCCATCACTTAAACTCTGCACTGGAACTAATCTGTTGTCCTTTGCTTACTTCTAAAATGGGGGGACTTCCTGTGGGGACCAGCACTTAAGCCCTGTGGTTGAGCTAAATTGCTGCTTTGCTGTTGATTCCCTGGGGAAGGCTTTTTGTGCAGCTCAAGTTTTAATTGTTAACATTGTATGTACTTCCAGGTTTTGTGAGGTCTTGTTTACCCAGGCTGTGTGGAAACTCTGGTGGGGGCTTGAGTCTTCAGCAAACTGTATCCCCTGCAGTTCTATATTCCTGACCAGCCTCCACTTAGTGGTCCTGTGCTGACTGGAGGGCAGATCAGCTGTCTATGCTATGCCCCAATGCTCCCCAGGTGGGCCAGTCTCTCCCACCACCCACACTCCAAACACTTCCCAGGAGACGGGCCATGTGCCAGTCCCTTGTGGTGACTCACCAGCCTCCGAGTGACTCCTTTTTTTCAGTTGTCTGTGGCTTCTTGCTCCTATGTGGGCCCACAGGAACCATTATTGGTCTTGCTGGCCTGGGGACCACCAAGGCTCTCTTCTCCCCTGTCACCTCCAAGCAACTTCATACAGAGGGCACAGCTGTGTCTTTTGCCAGATCTTGCTCCATGCACTCACCAGCTCCAACCTTAAAGTGGCCGGGGCTTGAAATGTTGGTAGCGATCCTTTCTTTTTCTCATTGTGGCTTCTCCTGCCTTTATAAACTCCATGGATCTCTCCTCCTCTTCCCCTGAGGTCTAGCAGCCCAAGCTTGGCTATCGTTGCTTTTTAATAGTTGTAAATTGGTTGATTTGTGGGAGAGAGTGACACTGGGGACCGTCTATTCCACCATCTTGACTGGAAGCCTCCATAAAACTTTTAGAAAAAAACACAGGAGAAAATCTTCAGGACCTAAGGTTAGGCAAAGAGTTTTTAGACCTGACACCAAAAGTATAATCTATTTTTAAAAAAATCAATAAATGGGATTTTATTAAATTAAAAACTTTTGCTCTGCAAAAGCCCATGTGAAGAGGATAAAAAGACAAGTTACAGATGACAGAAAATATTTGTAAACTACATATCTGACAAAGGACTGGTATCTATAAAATATAAGAAATTTTAAAAGCTCAATAGGTAGAAAAGGGAAAAAATACATGAACAGATATTCCATTGATAAGGACTTATAGATATGGCAAATAAGCACGTGAAAAGATGCTCAGCATCACTAACCATCAGGCAAATGCAAACTGAAACTACAATGGGACATCACTACACACCTATCAGAATGACTAAGAGAAAAAACAGATACACCACACCAGCTAGCCACACCCAGACACCAGCACACACAGAGACAACACCAAAGACTTGTGAAGGTGTGGAGAAACTAGGTCAATCACATTTTGCTGGTGGCAATATACTTGCAAAATGGTAAGCCCACTCTGGAAATAGCTTGGCAGTTTTTAAGAAACAAAACATGCAGCCATCATACGACCCAGCAATTGCACTCTTAGGCATTTATCCCAGAGAAATCAAAACTTCGGCTCACACAAAAACCTGTACATGAATGTTTATGGCAGCTTTATTTGTAATATCTGAAAACTGGAATATGTTCTTCAACAGGTAAATGATTAAACAAACTATGGTCCATCTAACTACGGAATAATACCCAGTAATAAAAAGGAATAAACTATGGAGACATGCAACAAATTTAATCTCCAGAGAATTATGCTGAGAGGAAAAAGTCAACCCCAAAAGGTTACATGCTGTATTATTCCATTTATATAACTTTCTTGAAATGCCAAAATTATAGGAACAGATTAGTGCTTGCCAGAAGTTAAGAATGGGTAGGTTGTGTTTGCAGGAGGGAAGAGGGTGTGGTTATAAAAGGGCAACATGAAGGAACATGAACTAATATTGTAAGATGTTATCACAAGAGAAAACTGGTAAAGGGTACATGGGATCTCTCTGTATTATTCTTACAAATTGCATGTGAATCTGCGATTATCTCAAAATAAAAAGCTAAAAAAAAACCCCAACTATTTGTGAAAAAAATATTAAGCTCAATAAACCAACTATAATAAATTATAATAAATTCGGTATATGAAATAGTGGCATTTACACATTGTTGGGGTAAAGGGTTATCAATCCATGTTGCAAAGGTGATTTGATGATCTACTGCTACATAACAAGCTATATCAAAATGTAGTGGTTTAAAACCACCACTATTTTATTTTCTGACAGTTCTATGGGTCAGGAATTCAAGCTCATCTGGGAAGATATTTTAACCCACATGGTGTCGGTTGGGGTGCACTCAGCTGCACTCAGGTGATGGGTGCACGGGCTGGAGATTCTAAGGCTCTATGCACAAGTCTGGTGCCTCAGGCCTCTTTCTCCACATGGCTAGCAAGGCTCCCTCACAGTATGGTGATCTCAGAGTAGTCAGACTTTTGCCATGGTGGCTGACTTTCAAAAGGGCATATATAAATTGGTGAATGTTGGAGCTACAGTTCTTTTCAGTCCAAGCCTTGGAAATTATACAGCATCACTTCTACTATTGGTCAAAACAAGTCCCAAGTTCAGATTCAAGGGGATAAAAAATAGACCTCGATCGATGTGAGAAGTGGTAAAGAACTTGTGGCTATCTTACTGCATCACAGGGGGCAATTAATTAACTGCTTGGAAAACAGTTTTCTTTGTGGGAAGTTTGGATTTAAAATTACATATTCAATTTTTAAGAATAGATATTTAGCTATTCAGATTTTCTATTTCATCTTGTCAGTTTTTGTAAGTTATATTTTCTAAATATTTTTTGCATCGAAGTTGTCAAATTTATTGGCATAAAGCTGTTTATAATATTGCCTTACTATCTTTTTAATGTTGGTAAGATCTATAGTGATATCCTCTCTTCTGTTCCTGATATCATTAATTTGTGCTTTTTCTTTTCTTGATCTGTTATCTAAGAGCTTATCAACTTTATTAAACTCAAAGAACCAACTTTTGGATCATATTTCATGGATTTTGCTTTTTCTACATATCCATATGCTTTAGATACTTCTGTAATAGAATATATAGATCTATCTCATTTTTCTTAATTGCTGCCATAGTGTTCCATATTATGGAGGTACCAGGATTTATTTAACCATGGGCATTCTTGTTTTTGTTTTGTTTTGTTTTGCTATTAGAATACTGTAGCAAACACTGTTTTACATGTTTCTATGTGCACATGAGAAAGGCCAGACCCCCAGAAGTTAAATTGCTGGCCCAGAGATTACATTAATTTTACATTTTTAAACAGATAACTCCTAGACTGTCTTCCAAATGGCTGTACCAATTTGCATTCCCCCAAATGGGTAGAAACACTCCCCACTGATCCACATCCTTGCCAATATTTAGTACCTTTTCCACTGATGTCATCATGGCTCAAATTTGCATTTCCCTGATCACTGGTGAGTCTGAGCATCCTGTGGCTATTTATGGCTTGAGGATTTTCTCCTCTGAGAAGGACTTTTTATCTATTTTTACTTTTGTTCTTATCATTTTATCTTTACATATAGAAGATATTAAACCTTGGTTTCTTAACATGTTCAAAATAGATTTTTCTAGTCCGTACCAATTTTGCGTTGTTTTATTGTGTATTTTTTCACACAGATGTTTTAAATTTTGATATGGTTAACTTAATCACTCTTTTCCTTTATGGCCTGGTGGTTGTGTCTCACTGAAGAAGGCATTTTATCTGGTTCTGAGAACTTAATTAACATTCATTGGTTAATCAGTCTCCTGTCTCTGAAGGGTTGCTCTATAACTGAGTTCTAGAATCTAGGGGATCACGTTCCTCTTCCTCCTTCCTCCATCCAGCCATGGTGGAGTTTTCAATCTCCCATGCTTTACTCCAGACTTTAATATCTATCAATCCCCTTCCCACCCCTTCCCCATACACACCTTGAAAACAACTTGGAACCACAGAACGTTAGAAGGGATCTTGGGAACTGTCTGGTCTCAAAGTCTCATTTTTTTAGATGGGAACTGTAAGATCTAGACCTTGCTGTCCGACATAGTAGCCATAAGCAATGCATGGCTTTTAAATTTTAAGTTAATTAAAATTAAAATGAAAAATTCAGTCACACTAGTCATATTTCAAATGCCCAATAGCCACATGTGGCTAATGGCTACTGTATTAAACAGTGAGTGTCTAGAACATGTACATCATTGTAGAACATTCTAGCAGCCAGGGCTGGTCTAGTGCTTCGTTACTTAAAGGGTAGTCTGCTGACCAGCAGCGGAAACATAGGCAATCACTGAGAGCTGGTTAGAAATAGAGAATCTCAGGCCCCACCCCAGACCTGCAGAGTTGGACTCGTGATTTAACAAGATCCTCGGGAAGTCTGTATGCAGATTAGAGTCTGCCACACTTGCTTTCTCAACCTATTTAAATTACAGCACTTGGTGATTAGTAGATCACAAAAAGGACATAGATTTGGAGGTGGGGACCAGATTGGCTTTTAAACTATGGGAGATCTGCTCTCAAGGTACTGTCAAAGTGCAGGGAAGCAGGGATGGAGAAGGTCTGGCCCAAGCAGTGGCTGAGGTGGGGCCCTTGAGGTACAGGTTGCAGCAACAGATGTTGGCCTCATTCTCTCCCAAGAAGACACAGTCAAAGGGCTCCAGGATAGCATGGTGGTCAGAACGTAGCGGTAGGGCTCTGTCATTGCTGGCAAGACCCAGGCCTGGATGAATGGCTGATTTCAGCTTGGACTTCTTGACAGAGTCAAGGACAGCTCCTTTACCAGCAGCAAGGTGACGCCTAGGCCAGAGCTACCCACAGAGCTGGGGAAGATCATGAAGCCCCACAGTCTTATGCACTGTTCTGTCAGTTTCTGGATAAACTCCGGCATTGGATCAATGGTCTCTTTTTTTACTATGCAGCAGCCACAGACATCTATGAGAGCAGGCTCCAGGTTCACAAACACTTCTGAGGGGCATGCTTACCAGCACAGCTTGCTGAAAGTGCTGCAAGAGTTGCTGCCACATCCTAGGATTTTGTTACTGAACTCAGTATCACTGAGCAGGGGCTGTGTTACAGGCAGTAGAGTCCCCAATAACCGGGCTGGCCAATATTGATAGAGTGCCATCAGGCTAGATGTGCTCTGAAAGGTAGAGATTATAGAGGGTCAGTTTCTGCCAACACTACAAGTCTCTAGCAACACCATGAATTCCTGTAAAAGTATTTTTTATATGTTCTGGTCTTCCCTAAAATATTTTAAGAATTGGACCAAATACAATAAAAAATATTTATTAGTTATTACTATGCACAAGAGATTGAGTGGCTTTTCCCCCCTAACTCACTGAAGACATCATCTCTATCCTCGAGGAACTTCCAGTGTAGTTGAAAGG
Source organism: Cynocephalus volans (assembly GCF_027409185.1). Lineage (NCBI taxonomy): Eukaryota > Metazoa > Chordata > Mammalia > Dermoptera > Cynocephalidae > Cynocephalus > Cynocephalus volans. Next base: position 54,573,449 of record NC_084470.1, read on the forward strand.
ATATTCAATAACGTGCATTAAAAAGCCATAACGGGCGGCCCCGTGGCGCACTCGGGAGAGTGCAGCAGCGCTCCCACCGCGGGTTCGGATCCTATATAGGAATGGCCGGTGCGCTCACTGGCTGAGCGCGGTGCGGGCGACACCGCACCAAGGGTTGCGATCCCCTTACCGGTCACAAAAAAAAAAAAAAAAAAAAAAGCCATAACAATTACACAAGGCAGAGAATCTGAATACCAGAGAGGTGACAGAGATAGGTTTACAGGGCGGCTCGGAGGAGAGAAAAAGAGGCTTTAATGAGGGAGGAAAGTCAGAGGGGAGCAACGAACTGAGTCTAAAGTAAGGGGTGATATATTAGTGTAGCTTCCGTAAAGGCATCCTTTCTCAGCGCATAGAAGACTGGGCATATGGTAGGCACACACTGAATACGAATGGATAAATGGTAGGGAGGCCGCGGGGAAGGGCTGACGGAATTGCCAAACAGCACCTCGACTGTGGCACTCCCGTTCACCAGTGCAGTATCTATCGGGTGTTATCTAGGCTCTTCCAGAGCAGGGTCACGCCTCAATCCCCAGCGTATACCAGGCGCCTACCCAGTGCCCATCACCTGACAGTCAATACCAGCGGAATGATACACTAATGCAGTCATTATTCAAATTAGTTACACCTAACTCTGCCGGGCATGCCTCACCAGTCCCTCCAGGTTGACTGTGCTGCACAGCGCCCACACCCGAACGCTGCGGAACGCTGCGGACCAGACGACGCATGCCTGGCTTGTGGGCGGGGGCGGGGGTGGCCGGGCACGCGCCCGCGCCGCCGGGTCGCGCTGTGGGCGGACAACGCATGCGCGGGCGGCGCGGCCTTAAGGGTGGCGGCGGCCCGGGGCGGCCCAGTCGGCCTGTCAGCCGGCTTCGTGGCACGCTGAGGCGCTATCCGGGAGGCGGCGAATATGGCGGCAGAGGAGGACGAGGTGGACTCGGCGGATACCTGCGAGAGGTGAGTGCGACAGGGGACATCGGGAGGAGCTGCGTGGTTCTCGGGCGCGCGCCCGCCGCGAAGGCCGGGTCCGGGCCCAGTGGGCAGCACCCAGCACCCAGGACTCTAAGTCGCTTGGCGGCGGCTGACGGCTCCCTCGTCCGGCCTTGGCGCGAATCCGCGCAACGCCCCGAGGAGAAGCCCCGGCGACCCTCTGCCCCAAGTGGGCTCCCGTCAGCGCCGGGGCCCCGGAGGCGTCTGAGTCTGACCCCGGCCGCCCCGGGAGGCCGCCTTGACCCCTGAGCCGAGGGACCGCCCGGTTGTTGTGTAAGCGGCTCCGCGCGACCCGCGACGCAGCTGGCCGCGGCGCCCAGACCCGAGCTCGTTCTCAGCAAAGGGACCCCGACCCTGCCCCAGCGTGGCCAGCTGGCGGTGACCGGCCGACCCTGCACCTGACTTCGGGTCGTGGGAAATGGCGGAGTCACTCTGTCCACTTCCGAGCGCGGCTTCCATCTTCAGGTACATTCTGTGATCTGTCCAGCCTGGAGCAAGACCGAAAGTGCCGCCGGGGCAGGTCCTCCCCAAAGCCGGGAGGAAGGGGCGGTGCTTCCTTGGGGGAGTATTAGTCCCAGAGCCTAAATTCACTCTAGAAACAGCGGGATCGAGGGAAGAAAAGCCCAGCATTAGGGAAAGGGGGGTTGGGGACGTGGGTGTATGGCTTTAGGTTTCAGAAAACGGTTAACTTACAGATACTTTATAGAAAAAAGGTTAGAACTTAAGATACAGATAAATTCAGAAGTGATAATCCATCTTTTAGATGGAGATCTTTTACTTCCAAGCTTCACTCTCCCTTTTTGTTTGTGCTTCTGGGATTATTCTGGCATTACTGGAAAAGTGTGTGTTGAGTGTGCCTCAGAAGAAGACGTACATGTAGGAAACTTTGTGGAAGATGGAAGACAGATGTCTTTTGTGAAGCTTTTTGATATACAAATATACTGAGTTTAAATTATTCTTTTCTACATGTAATTGACTTCATGCACTTGTTAGTAGAAGAATAGTAATTGGTGGAAAAATTAAATTGCTGTTAAGATTTGTATGAGTTCATTTCTGTTGCTTATAACAGAAATATCTGAAACTGGGTAATTTGTAAAGAAACAATATTTATTGCTTACAGTTTCACAGGCTGGGAAGTCCAAAGTCCAGAGACACATCTGATGAGAGCCTTCTTTGGTGGTGGCTTCAGTGTGGCAGGGTATCACACTCAGAGAAAGGCAGAAACAAGAGAGAGCTAACCTCCTCTCTGGCTCTCCTTTTAAAGCCCTCAGGACAATGCCCATGACCACCATTAAATTTACTAGGGTGTGATCCTCACAATCTAATTATGTCTTCAAGGCCCCACCTCTCAATTACCATAATAGGATTTCCCACCCTCTTAACACTGTCACCATGGGGATCAAACCTCAGTGAGTTTGGGGGAACAACCAACCCACAGTAAGGTTATTGCCTTATTTCTCAAGGCTAGTTATTTATATTGAAAAGGAAACTTATGTACTTCCCCATATGTATTTAGTATTTTGACAACAGTTCAACTTCAGATGTCTGGAGAAATTTGCATAGGAAACATAACCTAACTGATAGAATATAGAGTCCATGAAAACAAGGGTATGTGGAAAGATACCAGAGGGGAAAAATTGTGAAATATTAGAAATTAGGTTCTTCCCTTGAGTTGTTTATATGATGAATGGATTGACTATTTTGGTTTGTTGATGAACTTTCTTGTTACATTGAGGTGAGATACTGAATGTCATACAGATGCAAGTAGGAACCCAAATGGCAGCTTGTGTTCCCATCTGGTTTGTCACAACTTTTTTCACTTGCTCTGAGACTGCTTTCATGTGTACTCTTTGGTCTTGATGTTGTTGTGGGGCTTGGGGACGTGGGAGTCCAGGGAACACCGTGAAAGGGATTTATGTCTTTTGGTGATAGCTGGAGGTCATTACGGACAAACCATGAAAAATCCTTAGTAGCTGACCAGCCAAAGTCACTAGACAGAAGTGGGCCTCCCTGGTATTCTTGACAATAAACTTGAGCAGTGTCCAATGTCCACACTGGTATGGCCTTCTGAATTGTACCAAGCAGGCAAGCAGAAAATGCTGAGCTCCTGACCCTGTTTTGGGTGTTCCCTAAATGTGATTGTGTTAAACCTAAGTTTGATTCTGTGTGCTAGGTATTACTGTTCCCATTTTGCAGTTGGAACTGCCACTGGGAAGGCTACTAGCAACCCAGCATCAAGTTGCAGGGCTGCATTGGAGCCCTCTGGGTGTCTGGATTTAGTCTAAGGTGCTTTCCCCGCATTTTTGCTGACTCTTACTGGGATTGGGATTCATGTGGGATGTTTGGCTCTTGTTTTGAATAGAGCTCCCTGTCCTTAACACATTTGAGGTTTACATGAGACGATGACATTAACAAAGGAAACATTTATAGAATGGTCATCTGACAGCATTTTGGAGCATATGATTCTTGTCTTTTCCTTTGTGGTACTTAGTGAAGACAGGCATGCAGAGACCCATTTTTGCTTTCAACATCCAACCCTTTTCAGTTGCAGTACAGTTGACAAAGCTAAATGTAACAAGAGTAGAGTAGACTTCTGTGAATTGCTGTTAAGGTTGTCCCAGAGAACGATTGTCAGTTGAGCTTAGAGGAAAACTCTCTTAATTGCTCAGTTACAGAGGACCATAAAAGAGGTGGTTTGAAGTGGTGTGCTGGAGTTCATTTGTACTGTCAAGCCATTGCTAAATTGTAAGGAATTTTTCCAACTTTTGGCAGCTTGAAATTGGCCATGCTGGGAGTATTTACACCATGGAAATCATCAATATAAATAAGTGTTTTCTCTCCCTTCACTACTTCAGTCAGTTTGCCAGCACCCCACTGGGTTTACATTAGGATTCGAAATGTAGTTTTATGACTCAGAGATAGGAGAGTAGATTTCTCTATCTCTTAAAAAAACTGCCAAGATATGTGCCTTCCTCCTTGCTACCATCTCCCCTTCCCAAACCTTGCTACCTGACTTCTTAAAAATCACAAAACTCCTTAATACCACATCCCAGTGGCCTTTTATTTTTCTCAGTACTTATTCTTCTTGAGTCTTTTTTAGTGTTTAGTACTGTAAGATAGCTACTTCTTTTCTAAACTCTTATTAGACATTCTACCTGTTATGACATCTTGCCTCTTGTCTTACTGGAGACCAGGTTCTCTTCTTTTTCCTGTTCTGTAAATGTAGTCATTTTCCAAGATTCTATCTCCATCCTTGCTTTTTTTATTTGTCTTGTTTACTCACACTTCTGGAACTATCTTGTCTGTAGAGAGGACTGAGAATTTGTTTTCTTTCTGGAGTCTTCCTCTGTACTCTGCTGATGTTTCTAATTGTCAGATGTTTGCGCCTGATTCCTCAAATTTGACATGTTCAGATAGGGATCTTTTGTGCACCTTCCTTCCCTCAAACTAAGCAATACAAGAAGCTCAGTTCTTTTCCCTGACTTCCTCTTTTTATCAAGGCAATTATGTTCTTCTGGTCATCCAGGATCACAGCGGTGGCATTATCTTTTTTCTCTCCTCCAAGCCCTCTTCATTGCCCCTGAATACCAAATCTCTTACCAAGTCCGTTAGATTCTAAGTGTAAAACATCTCATCCATTCCCACAACCTGGGAAGCCACCTGGTTCAGAGACTCCTTATTGTCTTCCCTGGATTATTGCAGGCTTGGTGACTTGCTTAAAAATAGCTCATTTCGTTAGTTACTTTTACATTTCTATCAGGCACAGTCTTGTTTGTAGCACAGCTGTGTCTTTATTATATGTCCTGTCTCACACAGTGCCTTTATTATGTATCCTCAGCCTGACTTCAAAGCCCTTTGCAGGCATTGTGGCTCCCATCTAGCTTTGGAGTCATTTCCTCCCTGTGCACTGGGCTCTAGCCAAACTGAATCTTTTGTTATTTTCCTAAATATGTTCCTTGCTAGCCTCCCATTTTCCTGTGGCTTGGTTCACATTGTTTTCTCTAACCCTGAACAGATTGTGATCTCCCATCTCTAAAGGTTTGTGGTATTTTCTCAACTTTCTTTATGACATTTACACCATTATTTCATAGTATAGTTATCTGTACATTGTTTTGTCAGCTCAGTGACGGCAAAGCTTTTGTCTTACTCAAATGTCTAGTAGAGCCTAAAGGGGCTATATATATAGTAAGCTTCATTAAATTTTTTATTAAACACTTCAACTATTATAAATTTATGCTGACACAAACATTCAAATAGAAAACCTTATAGTTGATTATACATTTTGTAGATGTATGACATAATTTTTTCATCATAAAATATTTAGAAAAGTTTGAATTTGAATAGGACAGTTAGGATTATGAACTTAAATTGTATTGGGGAGGTTGGGAATAGGATTCTATTTCTTGACCTTAGATGAACCAACTCATGCTTCACTGTGTTCCCTGCTCTCCAAAATGCCAATGCAGATTTCAGTCTTGCAACAAAGAACTTGTTAACAAAAGACTGTAAAGTCCCAGGGGTAGCCTACTTAATAAAAAACAACACTGGATAATACATTTCAGAATTACAAATGTCTCTGAATGAGTACTTAAAGATTTGACCTATATTATTTATAGCAGTTTCAGAACAGATATTGGTTTAAAAATTGCCTTGACTATTTGTTAGACTTTTAGTCTAAGCTCATGGTTCTATAATTCCTTACTCCTGATTGTAAATTATAAAAAAAATGTTGGGAGGGATGATTTTATTAAAAATGATTATTCAGTTTGAGATCTAAGATTTTTAGTTTTATTCTTTTTATTGTCTAGTGGATGAACTTATTTTAGAAGTGACCCAAAGAAATGTCACTCTGACTTGTTAGGTAAAGTGAATCTAAAAGTACACATGTAGCTTCTTCAAATATGTTCAATGATGAGATCATATAAGTGTGTGATTCTAGAATGGTTTGTTTCCTGTGTGAGGGAAGGTAGGAAACAATTGATAGAAATATATTACCAGCACATGGCTTGTCTAAAATACTGATTCTCCAACTCTGGGTCTTTAAAGTTATAGGTTAGAAGGCGGGGGGTCGAGGTGGTGGGGTGGAGAGAGGAACAGACTATTAATTAATGTGTTAAAATATATTAGAGAGCCTGTATTGTCATCGATCTAATGGTTAGTGATAATTTGAATCATTTAAGTATCATATATCTAAAATAAAATGATATGTTAGTCACTTAAATTGCAGTTGTATGCAATAATATTTGTTTTGTTTTGTTTTTCCTCTTTCCCAAGAATAGGATTTAAGAACTTAGTTTCCAAGAAAGAAGGCCTGTATTTGCCCAAGTGTTACAATTTCCAATGTGGAAGTTTTTAATCATACATTGGTCGAGGAATTATTTCACTTCAAACTAATTTGGATATTTATAATAAAAATCAAAAAACCTCATGGTTTCTTTAAATGAGATAAAATACTATGCTTACATTAGTTTATTGAGAGCAATAATAAAATTATATAAGTTTCTTTCTCAACTCATCCAGTATAGAGATGGAGCCATTTTAAACAAAATATAATGAAATCCTTTTTACTTATCACCTAATTAGAAATGTTATTTAAATGGCCAAGAGTGTGTGGAAATTGGCCAGACTTCTGCATATTTTCTTCAGAATACTTTGAAATCTCTTTCGCTGTGTCACAATATTTATAGATTGTGCAATTCAGGTTTAGTAATACTATAGATAGTCAAATGTCTTAGAGAACAAAACACGGATTACCAGAAACTTAATTGTTGATGGCATGGGATGTAAGTACAATGTTAGTGATATTAAAAAAAAAAAAAGATTAGGTAGAAAGTTAAGGGAAAAAATTGGTGTCTATCTTTCAAACTCAGGATATTTAAGATCAGATTTTTAGGTAAATATAATCTATTAATACGTTAAACACATCTTACTTGGCTTTCCTTAGAATAGCCACCTCTAGTGTGGTCTTTTAAAAAGCATTTCTTATTCAGAAGTCTGCTCACTGAGAAGATTCTTTCTCAGTTTTCTCTATGGTTAGTATAAAGCAAGAGTCCATTTATTTATTTATTTTTTTGATTAGATGCTTCAGGACTTAGATCCTCTGCTGGCTAATAAGGTCAGTGCCCAAGTGACGGGGCTGTGTAGAAAACCTTTTGGTGCACATTGGTAAGCCTTCCTGGTGTCATAGGTGTTTACTTTTGGAAAGTTGTAGTCCCTGTGGTGAACGACTTTCCTCTGTAGTGCGACTGACCCTTTGGTCTCTTCTGAAGTTTAGGGCCTCGGTGATGAATGATAGTGTTTATTGATTATCTGCTTAAATAAAATAGTTTGGCTTTGCTTTTCTATTCGTTTTTCAATAGTATGAAGAGGCAGTCCTGTATCCCTGTATGTAGTTTACTGTTTTATAGCTGGGCCATCTGAATTTAATTTTTACCTTGAATTTTGTGACCTCAAAAGACTGGCTAGATATGTGATAAGCTTCAGTCTTGTGTCCTTAGTTCCAGTCTCATGACATTAGTTCCAGTCTTCCATATACTAAGCCAAGGAATGTTGAACAACACTGAATGGCATAGGATATCTTGTGGAAGGAACAGAGGGTCTCTTCGAAGGTGAAGTTAATTTACCCAAAGACAGGAGGTAGGGTTTTAAAAGGTTGAAGCAAGAGAGGTGGCAAGATAAGGTGTGAGAACTCTTGAACAAAGGGCAGTCAATTAAAGGAGGGAAAGGTAGACCATTGCTTTTCACTCTTTGGAAATGTTCCTTTGAGCTTGTTATATGCATAGCACTCAATCCTGTAGACTATCTCTAAGAAAGAAGTAGAAGACAGTTTCTATGAAACATTTTATTATCTGGTTAAAATAAAACTAACAGAAACACTGTCAGGGCTTAGGGGAAGAGTGGTAAAGATACCACTCTTTATCACTAATGGTTCCATTAGCGTGAAAATGTTTTACTATGTTTTGTTAAATATAGATTTTTTAGTTTAAATATACTTTAGAAAAACCCCACTTTAAAAAAAAAATTGTCTGCTTTGGTGAAAAGGCTGCTGTGAAAACCTAAAGAGAGTTGGTGCCTCTTCTCGTGATTGAAGAACCCTAATTTTTAATGCAATGCACTAGGCTTACAAACGTGAAAATATTTTGCCCCTTTTCTAAATTGAGCTGGTCACTAGACGGCAAAATCCATGGATTGAAAATCCCATCTTCAAAAGTTGGTGATAAGTGATAAATTGATAGAGATAGGCATAATTTCTATATTACATAACTTTTTTTTTTTGTTTAACTCTGGTGTCTTGTACATAGTATTCAGAATCTGAATTATTTTTTGAATGTAATTTTTTTTAAAAAGACTTAAACAAAGATTGCATTTGTGTTTTCTTTGCCCCACTTGTCTTATCATGTCATTTGGAGCAATAGTGGATTATAATTCATTTCAGTTTATTTATTTATTTATTTATTTTGGTATTGACCTCTGATTCTTTCTGGCAAAGAACTGTGCCATGATTTGAGGGATATTTATTTAAAAGAATTGATGAGATTGAGTTGTAAGTAATTTCCCATTGGTACTAGTTCATATTCTTGTGGTTATAGACCTGATGCCTGCTCAAGGACAAAACAACTTTAGCTTAATGATAGTTTACTTTGTTTTTTCTTTTTACGGCTCTAAAGATCATGAAATTCTTTTAATTGCCTCTTAACCACTTTTTCCAACAATTGAAAAATTGTTGAATGAATTGAAAAATTCACTGTCAAAGCCTTGAATCATTTTTCCTAAATAATTTGTAAATAAGTTTATATATTTTCAAATAGACTAACATTAATAATATTTTCTATTATTTTTATATCTCGACAGTAAGTTATATGTAACATTTATCCTGTTAATGCACACCTATTCTTATTCATGTATTCTCTATCATGATAGTGGTACCCTAAGACAGAAGATTGGGAATCCTTATTATACCTCTAATTAACATCCAACCAATTCCAGCCTGCTTGCTTTTAAATATTCCTTGGCCACATCTTCTTGTCTCTGCTCCTATTGCCAAAGCCTTGATTCAGGCCCTTCCCTCTCATTTGGAATCTGTAGTAGTTGGTCACTTTTCCTCTTCTAATTCATTTTTCTTTCACCAGAAAGTTCTCGTTTTAAATAATACAGGCCATATGCTAAGCCCTTGCTAACTGTCAAAAGACTTCTGAAGCTCTACATTGTCTCAGATTAATACAATAAGCTTTTGGTCTGCTGCTGACAGGCCAGAAGTTGAAGGCCCACCCTCTCCTTGGTTGGCTATAAGCTAATTGTGTTCAGTTTCTGCCTCCCCACACCTTTCCTCACCTGTTGCCTCAGACCTGCTTCCTTGTTGTCTTTGTCTGGCTGTCTTCTGACAGATGCGTCTGTCATTCTTTTCATCTATTGTTTGCTGAAACCCAAACCTTTTTTGTTTTTCTATTAACAGTTAACCAGTTCACCCTAAGCAGATTGTACACAGGCCAGTCCCCTGTATTTGTATTAGGGGCATTTTAGTACTCTTTTTTATGAGATTTGAAGCCTTTTTTTTTTTTTTTTAACATCTCAGATTTGAATTAGATTTCTTTTCTCTCAGTCCCCATAGCGGGTACCTTTTGTAGTCACAATGAACCACCATTTAAATGAACCTATTCATAGTCTTTAAATTTTTTGCGCTTCTACCCTGATAAAAGGTTGTCTTGCAGTGGGGGAACAACACCTTTTTTGTCTTTTCTTCTTGTTCTGCCCACTTTTAGCCTCTACTTGATTATTTGGAATCTGACTATTCATGAAGATAAAATGGACTTTGATATCTGATTGTAGGTACACAGGTTAAAGTTGAATATCTGTAACCCACTAGTTACCACAATGCTTTACCCATTAGGTGACTTTTGTCATATAAAGCTTCACCATTACATAGTAAATTTTCTATGCTGCTCTTCTTCTCTGCATGTAATAGTTGGGAGTTGAAAAGATCCTGAACTCACCTATCTGTATTTTGGTTTTGGTGCTCTAGGTCAGGATGGCTAACTGGCTGGCTTCCTACATGGTGCCCTACATCTACATCACACCTTAAAGAAGCTGAAGAGAAAATTTTAAAATGTAAGGTTTTCTTCTTGTAAGTTACATCACTTTGCCCTGAAACTGGAGATAAGATTCTGTGGTGTGTTAGTTTTTGGCAAAATAACATTTCCTTTTCCATGTCATCAGCAAGTACATCAGCAGAAATGTAGGAGGGCAGTGGTTCCCAAACTTTGTGCTCTTGTGTACCTGTTATACTCTTAAATTAGTAAGGACCCCAAGGAGCTTTGTTTATTGGTTATAGTAATCAGTATTTATTATGCTGAGAATTGAAATTGAATAATTGAAAATATGTTAATTAATTTATTTTAAAATAATAGAAATAAACCCATCATAGGTTAAAATAAATAACAGGTTGGTTTTTAAAAAAAAACAAAACTACTTCCTAAACAAAAATGTAATGAGAAGAGTAATATTGTGTACATGTTTACAAATCTCATTAATGTCTGGCTTAATATGAGGCAGCTGGATTCTCATAGTTTCTGCATTAAGTCTGTTAGGTAATCACATATCAGGTGACCTCCGGAAAACCCATTAGAGACTGAAAGTGAAAAAGACAAATAAAGTCTTAGTATTATTATGAAAATAGTTTTGACCTCCTGGGCCTTCTCAAAGAGTCTCTCAGGAACACCCCTGCTCCCTCTGGTGTCCCCAGACTATAAGGTGTTCCAGAGCAGGCAGACTTGTATAGTGGAACAAATATTAGAATGAAATCTGGTAACCAGGTGGTCTAGGCCCAGATCTGCCACCGGGTGGTTACAGGATCTTGGGCAGGTCACTCTGCTCAGCTTCCCATTTCTCACCTGTAAAATGAGAGTAGGGTAATCCTTAGAATTCTTTCATGGGTCTAGCATTCTAGGATTCTTTAATTTGGATTTATATTTGTGTAGAAGCCTTATTTTGTTTCTTATGAGCACTGAAATTTATCTAAACTTGTACTGTCAGAACATTCCCAGGTTTCTGTGGGTATAGTTTTAAGCAATAGTGTTTATTGTACATTTTTCTTTTGCTGATAAAGTTTAGAGGAGTAGATTAAGCAATGTGGTTCATACACATGATTATTTTGTATGCATATAAAGATGTTTGTCCATGCCTGTTTTTCATCCTCTTTACCACTAATGAGTTTTCTTGTTTTTGCAATTGAATGTGATTCAAGAGTAAGTGACCATAACTGGGTATATCCTTAGAAAGGGATAATTAGCCATCTTACATGGATATATAATGTGAAAATGAATTTCTGCTCACTCCATATACTTGGGTAATCTAGCTCTCTACAAAACTGGGAAAGTTGTCATTGTAGTTTACAAAATAAAAAAAATTCTTGTCGGGGGAAAAGAGGGTGCTAGATGCTCAATTTATGCATTTAAAAAACATTGATTTCTTACAACTAGGTTCTAGGGATGCAAACAGGAGTGAGAATTGGTGCCTGTTCTGATATCAGACATGAAAGCAAGTGACTAATACAGTGGGATGAGCTCTCTAATAAACATTACAGATAGTTTTTATGATAAGATGCAGACATCTGTGCTCAAAATGCTGAAGTGATTTGGCTTGGAACTATTGCCAAATCAACTCCTTTTTGAAACTAGTAGCATTTCGCCCCACTTGGGGGCATGGGTTCTGTTAATATTGTGAATGAGTACTGGGTTTCACTTTGCTGCCACTATGTGGATGCCAAAACTGAGATTCTTTGGTTCAAAGGCAAAAACTCCTGTGTCTCCGATGTTTTGTGTACTGAAGATGAATATGAAAAAATAACTAAGGAGTATATTTAAGATGTAGCTTTTCAGTTGATAATTTAATGTACATAAATTGCAAATTTGGTTTCATCTTTAGTTATTTTTTAGGGCTGTTTAAATTATCTAGTCCCACAGCACTGAAGGTAAAATGAGAGTTTTGATGTACAGAATTTTGAGCATTTGCATTTTCTGGAAGATTGCTGGACTTGAACTCAGGTTACCTGATGCCTCATGCTGAGGAGTCCCTACCATACCATGTCACCTCTTTTCTACAAAACTTTGAAATACCTTAAGATTTCACTTACATGTTGTATTAGTCTGTTTCTGTTTCTTATAACAAAATACCTGGAACTGGGTAATTTGTAAGAAAACAAAATTTATTGCTTAGAGTTTTGGAGAGTGGGAAGTCCTAAGTCTAGGGAACACATCTGGTGAGGGCCCTCTTTGATGGTGACTTCGGTGACACAGGGTATCACACACACATTGCAAGAAAGGCAGAAGCAAGAGAGAGCTAACCTCCTCACTGGATCTCCTTTAAAGCCTTCAGAACAATGCCCATGACCACCATTAAACCGTCAATGGATTAATCCATTTATGAGGGCATGATCCTCACAATCTAATCATCTCTTTAAGGTCCCACCTTTCAACTACCCTAATAGGATTTGGGGATTAAGCTTCAATGAATTGGGGGGACAGTCAGTCCACAGCACATGTTTAATACAGATACCAATAATCCTTTTCTAAATTCATGATTACTTTTTAGGGAAAAATGATTTTTTCAAGTCTGACTTCAGTCTTCAATGCTTTATCTGTCAAGCATTCTACAAATTCAGGGTTATTCTTTTGTAATGGTTTGCAAAGCTAGAGAACTTAAAATAATGGATTCAGTGACCACTAAGTTTCCCTGCAGTTCTAAGACTGTAATACCCTTGTTTGATAGATGTGTAAAGAAGTCAGAAGGTAATATGACTTGCCAAAGACCTTGGCTGCAGGTGCTTGAGGTTTGTCTGAGGTAGTCCTTCCCACTCATATGTAAAACATGGTCATTTACAATTATTTGCTTCCATAAAATATGTACTTTTTTTTTTAGGGCTGACATAATAAAGACTAAAATCATATGATTGGATACTAGATGATTTCTAGATTATTAATTTTGGGTTTCTCTGAGGATACTCCCCTTTTCAGAAGTAGTGAAGCTAAACAGAATTTCTCTTTTATATTTTCATTAGGTGTCCCCTGCACATACAAAAAAGAATCTGTTCGCATATCTAATGGAAATAAAATATGGACACTGAAGTTTTCTCATAATATTGCAAATAAGACCCCACTTGTCCTCCTCCATGGTTTTGGAGGAGGTCTTGGACTCTGGGCACTGAATTTTGGAGATCTTTGCACCAATAGGCCTGTCTATGCTTTTGACTTACTGGGCTTTGGACGAAGTAGTAGACCCAAGTTTGACAGTGATGCAGAAGAAGTGGAGAATCAGTTTGTGGAATCCATTGAAGAGTGGAGATGTGCCCTAGGATTGAACAAAGTGATCTTGCTTGGGCACAACCTGGGTGGGTTCTTGGCTGCTGCTTACTCACTGAAGTACCCATCAAGGTAAGTGATGGTGACAGAAGAGAGGGATTATAACTGGCATTCAAGTGCAGTCTCTAGTTCTCATCTCTGGTGGTTGTTGGTATCTGAGTCTTACAAGGCACATATTCTCTTAAAGGACCCTATAGAACAAATAGCCACAACCGAGAGCCAATACAGTAGCTGAAATAATGATGTGAGATTTTCCTATTATACATGCAACATGTTGATAGGCATGAGAAAGGACTTTCTATTTGTTAAACTTAGAATTATATAAAATGTAATATAATTTTAATATATTTAAATATAATTTAATTTTATTATATTTAATATATTTAATATAAAATTTAATTATTTTAAGCCACAAGTAAAAATTCTTGTGTTATTGTTTATTGTTACTATTATCATTAAATCTATGGCTCCATCAGTCTTTTCCTAACCTTTTCTAAGTTATAGTAAGCTGTAGTGGGAAGCCAAAGGTTAGAAATTAGCAAATCTAGGTGCTAATGCTATTTTAGTAACTTAGAGCAAATCATTTAACCTCTAAACTTTATTTTCCTTATCTCTAAACTATAGAAAATATACCTTCATAGTGTATTTTACAGGGTTTTTGATTATATTATGCCCTAACCTTACTAATTATAGAATTATTTTTCAGGGTCGTTGAATTGAAAGGTTGCTTCAAAATCTTTCTAGCATCATCTCCTTTCTTTACCTTATATTTTTATGCTATTTCCTATTATTCAAGTTGCTGCTCTGAGGGAAGGTCACATTTGAGTTCTAAGAAAATATGAGAAAAACTCATCTTTGCTTTGCTCATCTTTTGATTTAAAAAATGCATATCAGCATTTTTGTGTTGCCAGTGTATTTTTCCATTGGACTAATTTTGAAATCCAGAATTACAACCAACTTTGACACTGAGGTCTGTGAGTGAGACATGGGATTGTGGCCATTTTCAGAGTGCCTGTATATACACTATGAGGCCATCCCACTGCATAAGTCCAGGTGTATGTCTGACACAGAATTTGACGTATGGAGCAGCAGCCCTGTGTACCCAAGGTTTTCTTCCTCTGGAACAGCTTTTTTCCCCCCCCCCTCTATGATTCTTTATCTAAACTTCAACATTTACACCTGATTTTTCTGGAGAGATCATAGTCCCATATGTGCTATAGTAATAGTCTTGTCAACTGGCAGACCTGTTCTTTCAAAAGAAACCCAGATTTTCTTCTAGTAGGTATTTTGGGATTGATTTCTCTTATTGTGTCCTACTCTTAGTGACAAACACCTAGCTATATTTGTGCAGAAGGGAAGAGAAGGATGTGGATATTTTTCTGGTATAAGGCAACAGTGCTATTTGTTGGGCTGGACTTTGTTTTTTATCAGGTGTTTATTATGTCTATTTTGTATTTGTTCTCTGGAGATGACGTGAGACTCTGTGGGATAGACTCTGGTCATTAAACCCCTAAGCCTTAGAATCTTTACCCTTCATAGATAGCTATCTACTGATTAGGTCTGTTGGTGAGATTTTCATTTGCAGTTGTGAAATGCTGTAAAGGGCTTCAGGGATTCAGAAGGGAGCGAACACTTTAAAACCATCTATGAGAGAAAATAGCAACAGGTATCTAAAACAAAGCCAGTGCTACCTGTATAGGACTGACTGCGTTTTAGAAGGTGATTTTTGAATGTTTATTTCTAATGCTAGAGATAAAACTAGAGTACTGTGTCGGGACCAAGAACCACTAAGTACTAGCAATAGATGGGTATGAGAGTTCTTGAAATAATTACTATGTCTGAATTCAGCTGGTTGCCACCAAAGTGTTGAACTCTACAGAACATGTTGGATATTCGAGCCTATATTCTTAACTGCATAAAACTTAAGTGATTAAACACAAGTTAATTTCAAAATAATGACATTCTCTGGATTTTCAGATATCCTGAATCATGAATGACGTCCAGTCAGTCAGAGCACGATGCTTGGCACATATTGGGTGCCCAGTAAATATTAATTGAATAGTTGAATTTGAAAAATAAAATTGTAAGCCAAGTTTACCTTTTAGCTTACAGTTTCATATTCTTTTCTCTGTTCTCTCTTTCCATCTTCCATAAAAGTATCATGGTAAGAAATTAACAAAAATGAGGAGCTGGTCATATTATACCTTTCTAATTTCTTTATGGGAGAAAAATGGACTTCAAATATGCAATTGCAAACAGGAAAGATTTCAGTTTTATGCCTTTTGGTTAGTTAATGCACGCCTTAGATTAGTGTGAAAACAAGTTACAGTGGAAATAAAGGGATTATTTTGTGTGTATGTGTGGGAAAAAGATATTTGTGAGAATATTTCTTCTAACTCATCAATATAAATATATAATGTACATGGTTATTTTGCACAGTTAAATAAATTAACCAGCCATTTAAACCAATAACTTAATTTAGAAGTGTGTTAAATCTTCAAAATAAAAGTAAGGTTTTAGAGATTATTTTTTTCTTCCTATTCTTACAGACCAGCTAATACCAGTGTAGCACATAGTATGGGAAGGCAGGAGCTCACAATGTCTTGGTCCTCCCCTTTTCCTTGGCTTTTTTCTTCCATTGCTTTTCAGGATAACTTCCCTTGAAGCACTTCTCTTTCAATGGAGAGGAAAGGGAAAAATAAATAAGCATCTCTCTTTTGTTTTCTGTGAGGTGTATCATCTCTTGGTGCCTTTGGTTGGTTCTCACTGCCCACATATTTATTGAGATTACTATTAATGCTCCTCATTTTTGTTATTTTCTTACCTAAAATGAGTTTTTTCTGTTTGATCCTGATTGGGCAAATTCATACAAATTTACATAGATGATCTGATGTTATAGTTAATAGACCTGTTCAGTAGACTCACAGATCCAAATATAGTTAAAACAGGATTGATTACCACAAGTGTAACATCATTATAGCAAACCTCATATTAAGTGAGGTTTAGTGTTCAGTATTTCTTCAATTAGGCACTCCCCCTAAGCAGACACGTTGCCTTCTGTGAGATCTAGAATATTTTACCTGAGCTAGAGAAGCTTCTTTGTGGCACACACACATTTTCTCTGGTGCAATACACAGTCTGCTAAGTTTCAATGTAGCAAGTACAGAACTACCTACTCTCAATATCTCATCCATCTTTCTCTTGATCCAGGTAGCATTTTTATTATGCTGTCATGAGATTAAAATGAATCTTTGAGTTTCAGAAAGATTTTGCGGGGGAGTGAGGGGAGGGAAAGAGTGCTCTGGAGACCAAATGAAATTCAGATAATTTCCTTCACTCACTGTGCCACTCTCTTTCTCTCTTTCCCTTACTGAACTTTGAAAATGTTACTTTTTCCTTTGCCTCCACAGGTGTGACAGATCTTTTTTTCTTTTAAGTGAAATGGCATCTCCTTAATTTCTGTTGTTCTTCTATGCATGGAAGGAAAAATACCCACAAAAACATTGTTTTATTTGTTGGCAAAGTAAAACAAGCCAGCAGTAGTAGCCAAAGATGCCATCAGCTTTCTTTCATCTGTGTGCTCAGTTTTTTCTTTTAATTTTTTTTTTTTTTTCCTTTTCGCCCCTGCTGCTCAGGAACCCATACAAAGACTATGTGTATTTTATAAGTATTTGTTATAAACTAAGGAAAAAGAGATTATAGAAACTTTTAACTTAGTGTTTAGCAAAGAGATCTATTCCAAGTTATAATAGAATAGGTTACAACTAATCTTTACTTCTCTAGTAAAATGTTTTGAGCTAACTTTATCTGAACACTTTTCCTTTGACCTTGCTGGCTCCTGATTATGCAGACCTGGGCTGAGCAATTCTTCTCGGCCCCTCTATAAGAAAAGCTGTTCTATGACCTGAAGTTGGAAGGTATTTAGTTAGTTGTTCTCTGGGCCTTCCCTGTTCTCTCCCTAGTGGCTCAGAGTCAATGGGAAATACCTGGGGCAAACCTTTTGAGGCTTCCTTTGTACACTGAGTAGAGCTCTTTGTGCTCTTTTTTCTTTTTCCATACTTAGGTCCTAAAGACTCCCTTGTACATTTTGATTCTGGGTCTCATTGTTCTTGTTGCATTATTTCTGGCTGGTGGCTGACTAAGTCCCATGAAGGTCAGGTTTATATACCCTTGTTAACATTTAAATCCTTGTTAACATTTAAACCAGATGAAATGCCAGTGTGTTGGTGCAGGTGTTGTCCACCTTAAGGCTTTGCCCTTAAGGCTGTAATCATCTCGCCATCCTCAACTCTAATGACTAATATCAAGAAGAATGACTTATTATGTTTCAAAACTGACGGGCTCTTCTCTTGTTCCTGCTCTGCTGGTTCTTTGTTTTTCCTGTAGTTTAAAGGAGCCTCCGATTCTTGACAAAGATGTCTGATAGGGTGACCCACATATGCTGTCTGGTTGGACCCATTCCTTACCCTAGGTGTGAACTGACAATCCCAGCAGGGTGTCTGTCCTCTGGAATATTAGAGTGTAGGGTTTGGATAATTATAACAGCTTAGATATACATTAAAGCCAAATAATTCCTATCGAGTGAGGAGATCATCTTTTCACTACAAGAGGAGATAAGAAGATAGCCTGGGAACTTGGTCTGGTACAAGGTTATAATAACCTATGAGCCAAAACCTGTGATCAGGCTTTCCTGAAGAATGAAAGTTAAATTACTTGCTGCTCACCTGGTTCCAGCCACTGTTTTCCCATGCTCTCTGGAATAAATTCCGCTCTAGTAGTCTTCCTATTTTTGCTACTATAACTAGCTTACATTTACTGGATACTTATCATTTGATAGCCAGCAACCTAAGTGCTTTGGATGGTTTATTTACAATAGTTACAACCAAAAATAAACAGCAATTATTTTCTGGAGTCTTTTACATGTAGTAGAAGAAGATATGTAACTACGACTTAGATGTTTAAAAATTTTTCAAAATTTTTTGACCATGACCCTCAGTAAGAATTTTATGTGTGTGTGTGAGTGAGTGTCTGAAATGGAAGATTTGTGGGACAGTACTCACACTTGTTATGATGTATTTTTCTATTCTAAATGATATAATTTTATTAAAAAACAAGCCAGACTGGTTTCTGACCCTCTAAATGGATTTTATTAATGACCTGCAAGATTAATATAAGAAATAGCAGTGATTTACTGTCACCTGGGAGACCAGAAAATTTCAGGCTGATCTAACTCCAGTGCTTATCTATGGTTATACTTTATAAAATTTGTATATTGTTATAGACAAAGACCAAAAGGAAACGTGGAAATGCATAAGAATCCAAATGTTTGCTGAGCACCTGCCACGTACTAAGCACCATGCAATGTTCTGAAGACACAGGATTGAACAAGTACAGGGACAATTTACTCCTTTTCAAAAACAAAAAAGGTCATCTGCCCTAGTGTATATACTTTGCATAATTAGTTAAACTGACATTTCTACTTAGGAATGAGATTTTGAAGATCATATTAAACAAGGCAAGCCAAAACTAAGGCAAAAACAGAACAGTCACTTATCTAGAAATAGATGAGACTTTCCTCCCTAAAGTTTTCTTTGGTCCTGCCCCTTCTTGGGTTAGCAAGTCAGAAAGCACCTAGAACAGACTGGACAAGATCCCTTAACAAATTTGCAACAAAAATTTAACACTATTTTAGGGTAGGGTATGTTTTAACAAAGAGTTTATTTTTCTTATTAAGAGGTAAATCAATAGTGAATAATACTGGCTGTTTCCTAGCATGAATCTTTGCTGCTTTCAACTAGGTGGCTATTTCATTAATTCCATTCAAACCTCTGGCATGCCTTCCCCTCGCCCCACTTCATATCTCATATAAAAAATAGTCTTTGCCACTGAAAAAACAAAACAAAACTCATTTCCAACCTCTTTCTTGTACATTATTAGAAAATATTATCGTATAAAACTTTCAGGCTGTGAAGACACTTAGTGTAAGTATATGAAACTCTCACATATGTATCTCCATGCAGATTCATAGTTAGGATCTACAAATCTCTTCACTTTTATGAAATCTAGAGTATAGTATTAGTACTGGCCCAGAGTTGATAAAAGTTAAGATTTACCTTTACTAATATGTTTATCTTGTGTTGCTTAGCCTATTTTTAGGAGAGAAAGCCTTCTGCGCAATGGCTTGTTAGGATCTGTTAGTATGCTGGAGTGGGGAAATGTGAGTTTTAGCCTTAGCTGTACATTAACTAGCATGGTGTCCTGGGGTGAGTTACATCATGTGTCTCATCTTCCTTCTCATCTGAGATGAAAGATTGGACTGAGTATTTTCCAAGGGCTCTTAGAGCTGTATGCTCTGGGTCTGTGCTTTAAAGCTTTCTGTTTGAAAAAATGTAATTAAAGGATGAGTTAATTTATCCTTATACATGCTGATAAAAATAATAAAACAGATTTTATGTAAGGAATAATACCATCCATGCCCATGTTTTAGTTTCTTTCCCTTGTGACTTGGGAAAGGGACTTTACAGAATCATTTTTAGTTCATCCTCAGAGATTTTAGCTGACATTCAGTTGGTTGTTTTGGTTACAGTTGAACATTGTATTGTGTAGGAGGACCTTTGTGCTTTGTTTAGAATCTTTATGGTGTATGAAAGCATGACTCAGCCACATGGAAGTACTGCTGATAGTTCTGGTTTTCTTTCATTAGAAAGAAGTCTCATAAGATGGAAAAATTAAAACTATTAATGATATGAAACAATTTTATAGGAAATGAGATTAAAGATTTTCTGTCTCTTTGGTCAATAGAGGAGAAAATTGGGAGAGGAATAGGAACAGAATGTAATGCCAGTATATCATGATATCATGGGTAGGGTAGATAGATGTGTTCCCTTTCACCAAATTCCAGAATCGCAAATTAGGTGGTATATTTTTAGTTCATATTACATTGTCTTCATCTCATGTTTGTGAAAAGTTCATTTAATGTCCTTTTGAACCCACTTTAACTTCTCAAATTTTTTAAATGGTTGATTCACAGGAGATAACTATTATTGGTATCTGAGGCTATTTTATGAAAGTGTGATATTGATCTTTAGTCATTTCTGCAGTGTCAACCTTGAGATGCATGGAATCACTGGACTTTTCTGAGTTGTCAGTGACATCTACCATCGGCCAGAATGTAGCTTAGACAATAACAAATGCCCTCTTTTCTTGTTTCTCAAGAAAACACAGTTATATACCCTACTTTCACACATCTTTATTATCCACATTTAGATATATTAAAAATAATGCCACCTTTATACCATACACCTCTCAAATTGTACTGAATCTCAAAACTTTACACATAATAAGACCATAATATAACCTGTTTGGTCTCTAGTCTTCTCTTTATGTGGAGGTTTTTGAAGGTGGTTCATTCTACCTTTACTTAGTAAATCATGTTGGTTCTTTATAGTCTTAGGGTGAATTTACCAAATGAACTTAAATCTGTTCTTTCTCCAACAGGGTTAATCATCTCATTTTAGTGGAGCCTTGGGGTTTTCCTGAGAGACCTGACCTTGCAGATCAAGACAGACCAATTCCAGTTTGGATCAGAGTCTTGGGAGCAGCATTGAGTCCCTTTAACCCTTTAGCTGGCCTTAGGATTGCAGGACCTTTTGGTGAGTGCTTGTGTCCTAGGAAAGCAAAATGGTTATAGATTAGCAGTAGAGGAGTATTTACCAACCACCAGTGTTAGTCAAGATCTTAAAACAAATAAACAAAAGAACCTGAACGCTTAATTTTTCTTCTCTTCCTCTAAGTACCAGGCCACGCACAAAGATGAATGAAATCAGGTTCTTCTCCTCAAAAGGGAGTCTTTATATTGTGAACAAGTAATTAGCAAATCAGAAATAGGGGGAAATGCTGAGGATGAGGGTAGTCAGTCTTGAACATTCTGAAAAAGGCTAAGCAAGCAGAGTGTCTTTAGGAAGTATACAAGTATCTCTGTTAGCCCAGAGCATGGGGAGAAGTGTGGAATATTGACCTGTTGGTGAGCATTAGAGAGCATTTGGGCAATTGATGATATCCAGCTGGTAGATCACAAAACCTAATTTCATTGACCATGGGGATAACAGGTACCACCACACTCATAGATTCCTTCCTTTCTCCATAATGTCAGAGTGTTGGGAAGATAAGTCATCCTTTTCCACAGACCTTTTGGGGACTCCTGATATATATTTCTGGTTATATTTTGAGGTGCCAGTGTTTAGTCTCTGATTTAAGTTTAATTGACTCTCAGCTGCTCTGTCTCAGCCCCAAAGCTATGGAAATTTTCTTCCCTCATTGTCACAGATGATGATGGTGTGAACCTCTGCCTTTTAACTGTATCAGTTAGGAGTGCTTTTAGTTGCAAGTAATGAATACCTAAGTGGCTTAAGCCATAAAGCCTTTTATCATTTCCTTATCAAGCTTGCTGGACGTAGGTGGTTTCAGCAGTTCTTCTAGTAGCTGGCTCATTGATGTTAGGGTTTGGATCTGTGTCTGTGATTCTCTTGACCTTTTTCCTCACGGTTGTTTTATGACTGCCATGGCACAAAACATCATCTCACAAAATAGCACTCTGAGCAAGAAGAAAGGAGAGCATGAAAAACGGCCCTTCTCTCCATAATGCTCTTTATCAGGGAAGAAAGTCTTCCCTGGAAAGCTCCAGCAGGCCTTCCCTTATGTCTCTGCTCATGCTTAGTTCTCCCACCAGCAAAGAAGTATACATTTCTGTGACTGGCCAATCATGATTTGTTCCCAGGGGCTGGAAGGAGGGGCCTGCTTTCCTGGGCACATTGCTGTCTAATTGATACTGTAGAAAAGTTGGGTTCTGTTAGCAAAAAAAGAGGAGAGAGGTATAGGGGGTGGATGAGGGTGTGCAAATAACTGCTGCATGGATGACTGTAGATTCTGCTCTCCTCTGCCCAGCCCTGGCCCTCCTTGCCCTAGAGCCATCTCTTTGTGTGGGGAGAGCAGTGGGACTGCAGGACTCAGAAGCAGGCATAGGGGTTGAATTGGTATCACAGTACACTCCCTCATTGTTCTTATAGATGATACTTTTTCCCTACCTGCCGTCTTTTCACCCCCTCTGTAGTAGAGCCACTCCTTCCTACATGTGTGGTCCTCCTTTGGTGAACTACTTCAGAGCTTCATTTAGTCTATATAGCCCTGAAGTGTAAATGGATTTTACCGGATCACAGGTACACAAAAAGCAAATACGGGAAAAGCAAAGTATAAAAAGAAATTAGGAGCCAGTGATGTGGGAGGGAAGATACCAAGGAGAGGACCTTTAATGTCATGCCCTCTGTCTCCCACTTTTGCTTGCACTTGGGGGTTTGGGAGGTGATGTATCAACTGCATCATAAAAATTCTTGGTACAACGGTATAATTCCTTCTAGTAAGGGAGGGCCAGTAAAAAAGTAAAACCTTTCTAGAATGGGTAGTAGTACCAGAAAGGGAAACCAGCCAGCCCCTGGGGCCCCAGACTGGAAAACTGTGGCAAGAAGAAGACTTCTGCTCTTCATCCTCTTTCCCTTGGGGGCCTTGCCTCAGCCTCTCTCCTCAAGACTAGGGCTGGGAGCCACCGTGGATGACCTTAACAGAGAGTGTTGCTAGTGTTCCAAGCAGAAATTCTGAACTTATTTTCCCACAGAGATATTTATATATCCCAGTTCACTTCATTTTGATGCTAATGTGTTGTAATAATGGAGGAAGTACAAGTTAATAAGTTAATTTTATGTGTGGGCTGCTCTGCTCACCTGCCATATTTAAAGAATTTATTTTTCTACAAAATCAAGTCTTAGAAAACTAAGTTTTTGACCTTCTTAAAACACATCTGTAGGTCAATATACAACACTCTTTAATTCTTATTTTAATTCTTTCTTAGGGAACTTGAGGAGAACAGCTTTCAGGATCTGTGCTTTTTTTCCACCTGAACTATATATTTGACATATGTGTGTGTGTGTGTGTGTGTGTGTGTGTGTGTGTGTGTGTGTGTGTGTGTGTGTGTATGCACATACCACTCATTAAATGAGCAGGCACTAAAACTTTCTATATCATTTTGTCTATAAGTTAATTATAATTTAAAACATACATGTTTTTATTTTCTATTAAATAGGTTTAAGTCTAGTGCAGCGTTTAAGGCCTGATTTCAAACGGAAGTATTCTTCAATGTTTGAAGATGATACTGTGACAGAATACATCTACCACTGTAATGTACAGACTCCAAGGTAAGGGTTATGATTCTAAATTTACTATGTTTATGTTTTAGACTTTTTTTTTTAAGTATGTGAGTAGCCCAGAGATTTTTATCAGTAGTTAAAATGACTAAATTTAAAAGGACAAGTGTCTAATACTTAATTTAGTCATCTATTCATAGAGTACTTACTATGTAAAACATTATGTTGGGTTCTGATAGGAAATTCAAAAGTAAGATGTACTTTCTTCCCCCAAAATGCTTATGGATAAGATGAAGAAGTCTTGGTCTTGAGCATCTCTTGGAGGTGGTCTGAGCTGAGAGTCAAAGAAGAATTTCACATAAGTCAGTATTTCCCAAACTGAGTATGAATGTTCAAAAAAAAGGGGAGGGGGTACTGAATTAAACAAAAGCAAATGGATTTCTGTACCCTGGATCTTATTAGAACCTTTACTTTACCAAAGGATTTTGAATCTCCCAAGTGCATGGGAGATACTGTGCAGCCTTTTTCAAGTTCGTTTGATGATTGCACCCCTCTTTTACTGAGTAGCTCTTTACATCTGTAGATCAGAATGAGAAACACCGCCGCAGTGGGTGAGGAATAACTGAGGGTTGGGTGGAGTGGGGGAGAGATTCTGCATGTATTTTAACATTAATTAGAAGGAGAAAGAGACAGAGACAGAGACAGAGAGAACATGCATGGTAGCCAGAGGGAGCAAGAGGGCCAAACATGTTTTTTAAAAATATGACTTATGGATGTTGGTGCAAGGTAGTAGCAGAGAGAACAGAGCCTGAAGATAGTGGGAAGATAGGAGGAGGGTGAACGACAACGTCCTAGAGTTTCTAGGAAGAGCATCTGGATTGGAGTATGAAGAGGAGAGCTGCAGTCCTAATGCTTTGTTGTGTACCAGAATTATTGGGGAAGCTTAAATGTGACTCCTGATCCCTATTTCTAAGATTCTGACTCAGCAGTTCTGGGCTGCATATTTCAGATGACTCTAGTATAGGTGGGCCATGGACCATGCTTTAAAACATAGAGTGTTACCTTATCCTTTTTTTTTTAAACTTGGGTGAAAGGCTAAGAGACTAGATGCAGAGACAGCCCTCCTCCCTTTTTTTCCATCCCTCACTGTGGCAGAAAAGGTGTACACTATTTTATTAAAAATATTGAGACCTTGGAAGCTATTGATAGGTGTAGTTGTAGTCTCAATCTTTTTAATAAAGTAGGTTGGAGTTCTCTGCTGGGAGTAGGGGAGGCTGGCAGTTTGGTGTCTTCAAGAGATTGAGAGTTTATGACTTGCTAGGCAGTGGGTCTGGTAGATTAGGTCTACATACTTCATTGACTTGTTCTAACAGTTTTCAGAGCTGTGTCCCAGGAACATCATCCATATTTCTGCTTGGTCTTAGTGTTTTACTCCACTGACTCTCATTTCATGATTACATGTGCCCATGTAGTCTTAGTTTGTTGCCTTTCTTGTGGTGAACTCAAATTCTTCAGAAAAGGCAATTCAGAATGATGCCTAGTTCTGCAAGAATAGCAGACATGAGAGCAAAATAGACCTATTTTGGGAGATTGCAAGAATGCATAATTAATTTTCTTTTTAACTTGGTAACAGTTTTGCCATTGCAGGTAAAAAGCTGGTGCCATGTACCCATGGAAAAGCTACATTCTATATCAGTCTGAAGTAATTTAGAATGAAAAAACATATTTTACTATCCCCACAAGAAATAGTTTAATAATTTAATGATAGAGAATTAGAGGTGCATGTTTGGGTTTAGAAGAAGATAACATTTTTTTTTAATCAACTAGAGTATACAGCAGCCTTGTTTATCTAACAGTGATATTATCTTCTGTGAGATTTGTTCCTTACACTATCTAGTAAATTATTTCCTATTTAAGCTGAGGTTTTCTTAAATGCTAGAAAAGCGAAATATGAGTGTTTTGATAGAAGTAAGAGTGCAATGTATACTTATCACCAAAAGCCATACAATGTGATTTTCCCCTTCCCCTTAAAGTGGTGAGACAGCTTTCAAGAATATGACTATTCCTTATGGATGGGCAAAAAGGCCAATGCTTCAGCGAATTGGTAAAATGCATCCGGACATTCCAGTTTCAGTGATCTTCGGCGCCCGATCCTGTATAGATGGCAATTCTGGCACAAGCATCCAGTCACTACGACCACATTCATATGTGAAGACGATAGTAAGTGTGTGGCTTGAGTTAGTTTTCAGTTGTAAGTGAAGTCTATTTTATTACCTCCCTTAAACGAGGTTTTAGATCATCCCGTGATTTCGCATTTGACCTGTGCAGCAGCCTCAGACAGAAACCTGATATCACATGTGATGGGGATAAGGTTTGACCCACATAAATCTTCATGTCCAAACAGTGAATCACCTTTCAAGGAGCCTTTCCTGTCCGTAGAGCCACAGCATCTTAGCATTAGGAGACACTGAAAGAGAGACTGGTCCAGTAGTACCTCAACTAACTCCCACCTCACAAGGCAGCACATTCTCACTTTGTTCCTTTTATTGGTGGTCAATGTAGAGATTTTTTTTGATATTAAAATTTGATTAAGATTCAGTAGATTTTCCTATTCTCAGATCCTTTTGATGGAAATACTTAATAGTTACTACAGATCAGTGTTACTTATTCTTTTATCTTATGTTTTATTTAAATATAGTAGCTCTCACTTTTATTGCTAAGTGCCTTTGCTTATATATCGTTGTGTTTTATTAAGTGCTTTTACTCACTGACCATCTGACTTCTTTTCCTTACCTAGGCTATTCTTGGGGCAGGGCATTATGTATATGCAGATCAACCAGAAGAGTTCAATCAGAAGGTGAAGGAGATCTGTGACACTGTGGACTGAACACACTGAAGCCATTGTGGAAAAACCTGGTGATTGATACAGTTATGCAGCAATAATTCATAGTCTACAATGAAGAGTAAGGAATCAAATATAAGAACTAGGCAGTCTACTTGACTGTACTTTGCACATATTTTCTTTATGAAGTTGCTTGCACATTTAAACCAGTTAGTGCCTTCTAGAAGAAAGGCTTTCCTTTCTCCTACACGAAATTGAAATACATGAGAGTCTCCAAATTTGATAGCTTTAAATAAAAGGTTATCTGTCCCTCTGATGTACTGAAAAATTGTTATTTTTCAACTGAAATTTTTTTTTACTTTAATCTAAGTTTGCTAGTTGGGTACTTTTTATATTACAGTCTATATTGCCAATTTAAAGAAGTGATTTCCGGGTCTATTATGTTATATACTGTAAAGGTGGACTTTATTTTCTTTATTTTCTACATGTATTTACCATTTCTAATAACTGATGTAGTTAATACAAATTCATTGTAGTTTTATGTAAAAGTTTGTCAGTTTAGAATACTTCACTTCATTTTTGAAATGGAGTGACAAGGCAGGTTTTTAGTTAAAAGGATGAGAGTTGATCACTAGCATTAATTTTTCTGGTTTTCTGTTTTATATTTAAAGCTGCAAATCCATGTTCAACATTTTAAATGCGATTGATCCTGACATAATCTGCAACAACATAACTCCTTGGAGCCTTCTGTATATAATTCTACACTTCCAAGGAAATATGATATTAATACTTAAGTGATTCAAGTACTGTAAGGCTTAACTAAAAGTCTATCCTTATTTTCTCCCCATTAATGCTGTTCTTTTTCATGAATCCAAATGCAGCAAACAATAGATTTCCTTACTTAAGGGGATATTAAGACTGTTACCTTCCAGTAAGCCAAGTCATATCATATTTTCACTAACATCTAACTCTTAAAGATAGGTGCTTACACTGGATTACATTTCTACCACTAAAATATAAAAATGGGTGGTGCTGTTATGTCTCATGGCACCAGAAATGAGCTAGAACTTGGTTTTGTTTTTTATTAAGAGTATTGTGTTGATCAAATCATTACATACTTGAAGATTTATTACAAAAATTCTATAAGGTTGATTGAACTGTTTGATAATAACTAACATCAAGTATAGCACTTTCTTGTGTTTTTAAAATGAGGAAAACTTTGAAGCTGTAAAAAAGCTCCATGTGGTAACTGGCTGCTGAAAAAGCCCTCCACAAAAGAAAATTGAATATGATTGTCACCAAGGCACCTTTGCCTTATGTTTTGTTAACATTGCTTATCTAGGAGAAAAGTGGTTATGTAAATAAAAGCAGTGAACTAGTGCAAATAATGGTTTAATGGTTTGCATTGTATTTTTAAAATGGTTAATTAGGAAATTTGTAGTTTTTAGGAAATGTAAGTTTTTATCACTGTTGATTAACTACTAGAAAGACTGAATTTCTATTTTTCAACATTATCTCCACTACAAAAGAATAGGCAAATTATACTGAAGTGCGGTATACAGCTTTCCAATGAACAATTTGTCTCACTTGTCATATTAACTGGGTTAGTGCAAGAAGGCAATGTAAGAGCCAAGATGTGTTGTCTGATCTCTCTTTTTTTGTGTGTGTGACCGGTAAGGGGATCGCAACCCTTGGCGTGGTGTCGCCCGCACCACGCTCAGCCAGTGAGCGCACCGGCCATCCCTGTATAGGATCCGAACCCGCGGCCTCAGCGCTCCCGGCGCTGCACTCTCCCGAGTGAGCCACAGGGTCGGCCCCTGATCTCTCTTAAATACAAAAATAGCCTTTACTTTTTAGTTAATGTCTTGGATGGCCAGATTCAAACCTGTAAATGGTACACATAATTTGGGAAATATTTTCATATTTTTGTATGATACACTGTCTAATCTCTCTTAATTATCTTTTGCTGGGTGAATGCCAGTTTTCACTCGTACAGGAAGGTTTCTGTATATGAAACTTGTTCTCAACCGTAGGAGGGAAGGTACTTGGTTCACTTAGTGAATGGATTTCTGGTCATAGATGTGCCAAGTGATTTAGGAAAAGATATACCCAAATATCAAGCAAAACTTATTTTCCTACTAACTGAATTTGCATTATTTGAAAAATGTTGTCATAGCTCTTCTTTTTTTTTTTTTTTTTTTTTGGCATTTGGCCGGTATGGGGATCTGAACCCTTGATCTTGGTGCTCGGTGTTATCAGCACTGCACTCTAACCAGATGAGCTGACAGGCCAGCCTTTAACTCATAAGTTAAATTTTACCTTGGGGTATAGTATATGTAATTTTGTGAAGATTGAGCTAGCAGAGAATGTCACAATCCTTGTATTCCTGAAAATACAGTGGCTGCTAAACGTTTTCTTAAAAAAAAAAAAATCTATTACAGTATTTGATCTTTGCTAAGTTATGCACAATGTATTTTACAGAATAAATTTTACTGTGATACTTGCAACGAGAGCTGTATATTTTCTTGAGTCCTAAGTACCGACCAGTCTGTCTGTAATAGTTATTGCAGGATCATGGATCCAGTGAGTGTTCGGTAAACACTTGTTGTTCTGAGCAAAGGCTATTCTGTGGGTGTTGTGGCCATTGTACATGATTTTACCCGTGTCCATGCATTCCCTTAGGATAATTTCTGTTTTCTTCCTTGTTCTTCTAAATCTTATTTTCTAAAAACTGCCTAAGATTGGTTTCAGAATATTATTTAGAGAACACTTTTGAAATGTCTCCATTTATATGTATATTTTATATTTAAAGGGCCATACCAGATCCCAATAAAACAAGAAGTTTTTTCATGTACCAAGGTTTTGGAAAGAATAAACAAGAATGGCCAGAAAAAACCCTCTAAAAGAACAGTGAGGAAGGAGGGATAACCCTACTAGATGTTATAACATGCTATAAGCAATATAGAGAAAGTCCAAGAGTTTAGTATATGATAAAGGAAGTGTCTTATAGATGGGGAAAAAGACATTAAAAGTGGAGTTGAGACCAGTGTTGTTAACCTTATGAAAAAAAAAATTGAATTCATTTCTCACACTGTACACAAGGATAAAATCTGAATGGATTAAAGACCCAATTGTAAAAATGAAACCCTCTACATAACTAGAAGAAAATATAGGTGAATTCCTGTATAATCTGAGATTGGGAAAACTTTCCTAGGACTGAAAATCCAGAAGCAATAAAAAAAAAGTTTATATGTTTAACCAAAGAGAAGAATTTTCGATGGCCTAAAAAAGCAAAGTTAAAAGATAAATAAGAACCTGGCAAAAATATTTGTGACATTTATCACAAAGGGCTAATTATAGCCTTAATATATGAAGAACTTCTTAACTGTGAGAAGAACCTGAAAGAAGAATGGGCAAAAAGATATGAATAGACAGTACAGAAAATAAGATGCAAATAGCCCTCAATATGCATATGCATAACATTTGAGGATATGCATAACAAGAAAAACACAAATTCAAACTACCGAGACACCATTTCTTACCTGTTGGATTAAGGAAAATCCAAGTTTGACAATGCATTCTGTTGATGAGACAGTGGGGGAATAGGCACTCTGAAAAGTAGAATTCCCTGTGTATAGAATTTGTTAATAACTAGCAAAATTAAACATGTTTCCTCTTAAACCTGGCAGTCCCACTTCCAAAAACCCATATGAGATGCACTGGCAAAAATATGAAATGCTGGACTGGGCAGTTAGCTTAGCTGGTTAGAGCATGATAGTGATAACACCAAGGTCCAGGGTTCGATCCCTGTTCTGGCCAGCTGCTTGTCCCCCCACCCCCCAAAAAAAATGGAATATGAAGTGCTAATTTGCACAAAGATCCTCATTAGACCACTATAACAAAGACTGGAAGCCACCCAAATCCCTATTGACAAGGGATGGGTGGAAAAAACCGTGGTACATCCACACAATAGAATACTGCATAACTGTAAAAAGGAATGAAGCCTATTTTTATATGCTGTTCTGGAGTTATCTCTAGAATCTAGGAAGTGAAAAATGTAAAGTGCAGAACAGGATGTATGGTTGCTACCTGTTGTATAAGAAAGGAAGAGACACGGGCCGAGCCTGTGGCGCACTCGGTAGCGTGCTGCGCTGGGAGCGCGGAGACGCTCCCACCGCGGGTTCGGATCCTATATAGGAATGACCAGTGCACTCACTGGCTGAGTGCCGGTCACGAAAAAACGACAAAAAAAAAAAAAAAAAAAAAAAAAAAAAAGAAAGGAAGAGACAAATGGAAATATATGTATATTTATATTTGCTTCTATTTTTAAAAAAATAGCAATGGAAGGATTAGTTATCCCAATAACTAATAAAATGATTCCCTTGGTAGGGAGCTGGACAAGGATGGCAGCTACATCTGTATCTTGTATACTTTTTACTTTGGGACTCTGTCAGTGTTTTGTATAATTAATTTTTTTTTTTTCTTAAAAACAACTCTTTAAAACTTAACTGTCTATCAAGTTGGTGGTATAGCCACACACAGTAGAATTACCTCAAAAGACTTTGTAGCTCAGCATTTTGTCTTCACTTTCCTAATGAAACACATCCTACAGATCAAAGAACCACAAAGAAATCTTAAACTGCATTCCGTAGTTTTATTTTTAGCAATGACATTGGTGTTGTCATTTTGAAACAGTGTGTGTGGGTATTTATATACAAAAAAGGAAATATTTTATGTCAGTGGAATGAAGAGCCAAGATTTTCAACAGAAAAGAGATACAAGAATACAATCAAGTAAAAACTCTAATTTTATATTTGAGTTGGAAATATCAGTAAAATCCTGTAATTTATTTTTCTCTTTCTGAAAAATACCTATTGCATAGATTTGTCCACTGAAAAGGCCTTGGAGCAATCACAACCCAGAAGTAAGGCCCACCGTAGCACCCAGACTGTCACACTAAAAGGGGCAAGGAAAGGATGAGATGAGTCTGAAGTATCTTGTGTCAGAAAGCAAGGAAGGAATCAGAGTAAGGTCATGTCAAAAGGACCTAGGAGCCAACTTGAAGGGACTCCCATTGGCCAAAGATGGGACAATTTGAGCATCAGGAAGAATAATGGGTTGAAACATAGTACTATAAAAAAACCTAATCGGTCACCTTTGGAGGTTACTAGAACACCAACTCAATATTTTAAAAATGCTGACAGGAAAAATGAAGCAGTTACCCTGACTTTGTGTATTAGGTTAACCTGATAAGGGAAAGTTCTTCATGTAAGAATCAAAGCTGAATACCAGAGGAATGATAGTTAGGAAATCACCATTTTGCCACCTCTACTGAAATAATGGATCAAGGTTGCTAGAAGTGTGAGGTGAAAAGTTAATGGGAAACATTTTATTGGATGGCTTAGGTTGATGACATCTGAACCCAGTGATCAATCTTAGCATTACCGAAAAAGGATCAACTGTCTGTTACCCAAAACATACAAAATTGAACCTGAATCTAATCAAGCCTGTACATCTAAGGATAAGTTTGTATATACACAGGAGATTAACGAACACAATAAACCATGCTACATACAGAATGTGTGAAATTCCGTAGGACAAATAATCCATCTTCAACAAATTGAAGATGTAAAATAAAAGTGGTAGTGAGACTTAAAGATTAAAGAGACTTAACCTTGTTTGAATCCTCATTTGAACAAAACTAACTTAAAAAGACATTTTTGAAACAGAAAAGTGTGAGATGAACAGTATCAGGTGATATTAAGGAATTATTAATTTTGTTGGGTGAAATAATGGTATAGTGACTTTTTTAAAGCTCTTACCTGTTAGAGATACACACTGAAGTATTTGTGGTTGAAATTATAACTGGGATTACCTGAAAATACTCCAGGAAAAAAAAATGCAGTAGGCAGTAAATAAAATGAGCAAAATATTATGTTGATGCTGGGTGATAAACGCATAGGGGTTTATGTAGGGTTTATTCTATTTCCTCTATTTTTATGCATGTTTAAATATTTCCATAATAGGGATTTAAAGAATAAAAGATAACAGGAAGAACAAGATTGGAGAATGCTGGTATAGACAACTTTCTTTTAGGCATAAAGAAAGCAGAAAGTGGGTAATAGATGGAGAGGGAACCTTACAAATAACCCAGTAGAAATGGGGAAAGTGTGATGCAGGAGAACAAGGTTAAGGGCAGATAGGAACTCTAAGATACTATTGGTGGGACTGTAATAGGTACAACCCCTTTAACAAGTCATTTAGCAAATATATGACAACATTTTAGATGCTCCACTTGACACCACAGTTTTGTTTCCAAGATTCTGTCCTGCAAATACACCAGTACCAGTGTGCAAAGACATCCACAGGACGTTCATTGCAACGTTATAATATTAGAAGTCTGAAACCAAGCATATGACTGATTATGGTACACTCATACACTGGAATGTTATGTACCCTTAAAAATGAGGCAGATCTATAAGTGGCAATATGGAAAATTTCAAAATATATTTAATGAAGAAAATACTCCAAAATGCAGAATAATATTTCAGGTATACACACATATGCACACATGTAAATATGTATATGCGTATAGAACAGTGTTTATTATGAAATTATATAAAAATATACACATGCTCATAAATATGTACAGATATTTGGGGGAGAATAAATATGTACATGAGTTAACAATGGTTAGCTTTGGAGAGGGACAATTCTTTCTGCTTTTGTAAGTTTTGGATACTTGTGCATTCGTTATATTTTAATAAAAACTATATAGAATATAGAAAAAATCTTGGTTACTATGAAATAGGCGAGAAAATAACTAAAGGTCTTACTGGCTGTGCTATTATCTGTGTGTGGATGTGCAGATCCAGGTAAGGGAGAAAGGGAGGTGTTCAGTATATGGAAGGCTATAAGTTGCAGTAATTTAATTTTAGAAAATTGAGCTGTAAAGTTATAACTGGTCTGTCCCTGTTCTCCCTAACTTAGAAGCACAGTCCCAACACAAAAATGTCCTCTTCATTTGTCCTCTTTTGCATAAACTTGTTGAAAGCGGCATCTGAATTAGAATATATATTTCTCCATATCTATTAAGTGCTACCTCTCTTTCTCTCTCCCCATCTCCTATATACCACTATATCCCTCCTGCTGCTTTTTCTAAAAGCTCTCCTTAAAAAAAAATTTTTTTAATGTTATATTAAGTTAGAACTGGTTAAAATTTATTTGCCTTTTTTTCTGGCTGTAGCCTGGCTTTAGGATCACATTTTAGCTCCCAGATTTAAAATTTAAAAACATTAAAGTTTTCTAAATGACATGGGTAAGGAATTTTATTCCACCATATATTTTAATACTTAAAATCTTTTTCTACATAGTTACTTAAGGCTTAAAAGATTTCCATGATTTTCCATAATCTATTAATTGTTTGAAAATTTAGAATAAACCAAGACTATTTTTTAAAATTAAAATATTGTATTCACTTTGAGAGAAGGGTCACTTGGCTGACAGATGTGGAGGCTAAAAGTTCTTAATCTGGTTTGCCACACTGTATAATTCTGGATACTTGTCATGGAGACAGGTATGAGAAGCTAAATGACTGGCCTATTTCCTCCTTGGTAGAATTAGAAAGACATATTAATCATAATGACCAGGTTGTGGGGATAAGTGCATTACAAACATTACTACTATGTTTGTCATGTTCATTGTGAGCTGTTTACTGGTTTGTTTGTTTGTTTCTTTTACCTATGGAAGTTTTTATAATTGGAAGTAACAGCAATAGAAACAATTAAATGTTGAGACCAAGATGCCAGACACGAATGACTGGTATTCTACCTTTCTTTGCCAATCAGCTGACCATATTTCTGCTGTCTTATGAAAGCCCCAACAGATCTTTAACATATATCTTGTCAAGACTTGAAAATGCTCCTTTCCATGGAGTAGAAGGGGCACCAGGATTAGGGAATATGAAGAGTAAAAGATGCCAGACATTGAGGACAACACGAAAGGGCCTGACTCACGCTGGCCTGCAGGAGATCACTGAGGGGCAGCTGTCCTGCCTCTGTGCTCCTCTGTGTCACAGAATGACCTCTCAGCCTCATGTGGCCAGCACCAGAGATGCTGACAGTGACACATCTTCCTTGGCAGCCAAAGACTGAACATTGCACCCATGCCCACAAGTGCAGCCTATTTCAGCAGACATCTGAGCACAGGATTTGCAGTGTACCAACTCTCAGAGCAGCAAAGCTCAAACTGTAATGTGCCTAAGAGTCATTGAGCCTGCTTGTTAGAAAATGCAGAGTTAAAGCACTACCCCTGAGAGATTCTGATTCTGTAGATCTGTGGGTGGAGCCTGGGAATCTACATTTTTAACAGGCCTGCCACACCCAATACATCAGACATAGGAGTGTTCAATTTTTTGTTATCAGGCAGTTCATTTGATCAGACTCAAACTATAAATGCCATCTCTTATCTTATCCTTATCTGGATTCTACCCCATACAGACGGTCAGAGATTATATTATACCCAGACTTTGGAGCTCTCTTCTCCATCCTCTGGTTCTTGAAGCTAGAGGACTGCTGGTTTTCTAAGAATTCTTTCTGGTCTCCTCCCACCTTGCAGCCCTGATTTGTGGCCTTCCCTCAGGCTAAAAGCAGTAAAAATGCTGTTCTCTATTCCAAGCCTCAACTCCCTTCCTGAATCTGGTTTTGTATATTCTGTAGTGTCTTCAGGTTGTTTTTTCTTGATATTGTCCACTTTATGGTTAGTGCTGGTGGTTGGTCCCCAGTACTGTACTGGAAACACAACTCCTGAATCATACTTTGAAAATCACTCTTTTCTCGTGTCCCTTGAGACTTGGCTAGATTAGAGGCTTGCCATGCCGAAAGACGCACCTGCAGCTTATTTCTGTACTTTACTATTGTCAGCCTACTGTGACCACAGCTAGCAATCTATAGATACTTGACTTTACTCTAGAAATATACAAGCATTAACCAGTGCAGGAAAAGTGGTGTGGTATTTGCACATCTTTTAGAGAACAAGGTCCCAATCTTAGCTGGAATGAAATACTGTTTGCAGTTAACATCTTGTCTAGAAACTGCCATTTCTGTCTCATCCCTAAAGCAGCCTACTTTTAAGCCCTTCTGTCTTTGGCTTTCACTGGCCTCACAGGCCTTGCTTTCCCTGCCCACCAGTGGCTCTAGAATCTTACAACATTCCATGGGTTCATTTTTCACGATCCTCTGTCCTCTCTGGAATTGTATTACTTATACTTGTGGCTGGAGCCATGCTGGTTCATTGTAATCTAATAGCACTAGCGCTATAAATTTTTACTATGCTGTATTAGTCCATTTCTGTTGCTTATAGCAAAATACTTGGAACTGGGTGATTTATAAGAAAAATGAAATTTATTGCTTACAGTCTCTGAAGCTGGGAAGCCCAAAGTCCATCTGGTGGTGGTGACTGACCCAGGGGTCTCACTTGCAAGATGGTGGAAGCAGAGAGAGATACAGTTCCTCATGCACTGTCCTTCTAAAGCCCTCAGAACCATACCCATGACCACCATTTTTAATCCATTCACTAGTCATGGTCCTACAATCCAATCGCCTTTTCAAGGCCCCGCCTATCAGTTACCATAATAGGGTCTCCCACCCTCCTAACAGTCACAGTGGGGGCCAAGTTTCTTTTTTTGTGTGATGGACAGCCATATTTGTTTGTTTGTTTATTTATTTATTTAT
Source organism: Cynocephalus volans (assembly GCF_027409185.1). NCBI lineage: Eukaryota > Metazoa > Chordata > Mammalia > Dermoptera > Cynocephalidae > Cynocephalus > Cynocephalus volans. The sequence continues at coordinate 54,609,594 of NC_084470.1, forward strand.
TTATATCCCAGGAATGGAGTTTTTTTGTTGTTGTTGACATATGTTGATCAAATCCATATTACTAGTATGTATATTGTTACAAATCATACTTATCCTTTATGCCCCTTGTCCAATCTCTCCCTATTCCCCTCTCCCTCCCTCCTCCCACCACTGATAACCCTAGATTTCTTCTCTCTCTCTGAAAGAGTAATGGTTACTCTGTTGATTTGTTGCCTAGATGATCTGTCCAATGCTGAAAGGTGTGATCAGGTCCCCCAATATAATCATAGAGCAGATGCTTCTTCTGTCACTCTGAAATGGGCTTTTTGGAGAGAGATATCCAGTTCTTTTCTTTGGTCTTTACTGGTGCCTCTCTTTGTGTTATTGCACTCTAGTGGCTGGCAGACCATCTGCATGGTGGTTGTGACATCTAGCCACATTCACGGCAGCCATGGTTACTGTGGTGGCTGTGGTGGGCCACTCACATGGAGGTGATGTTTTTGGCATGCTCCTTGGCACTGGCAGTGTACCTGGTTGTGGTGGGGGGTCCAGTTCCCGGGTCTAGCCCTGGGCCCCCAGGCAGGGCCCCAAGGCACTGGCCGTGTGCCTGGGTGTGGGTGGGTGTCTGGTCCCTGGCTCAATGCCCCAAGGCACTGGTGGTGTGCCTGGATGTGGGAGTAGGGTCCAATCCTTGGCTTCATGCCTCAGGTCCCCTGGCAGGCTCGAGGCACTGGTGGTGTGCCTGGGCCGGAACTAATTTTTTGTCCTTTGCTTACTTCTAAAATGGGGGAACTTCTGTGGGAACAAGTACTTGAGCTGTGTTGTTGAGCTAAATTGCTGCTTTGCTGCAGTTTCCCTAGGGAAGATTTTTGTACAGCTCAGGGTTTAATGGCTGACCTCATATGTACTTCTGGCTCCTGGGTTGTGTAGAAACTCTGATCTGGGCCTGAATCTTTTCATCAAACTGCACCCCCTGCAATTCTGCATTCCCAACCAGTCTCAATTCTGCATTCCCAACCAGTCTCCTCTGAATGGTTCTGCATTGATTAGGGGGCGGATTGGCTGTCCTTGCTGTGTCCCAGTATTCTCCTGGTGGTCCCATCTCCCCCACTGCTCATGCTCCAAACATTTCCCATGGGACAAGCCCTGCACCAGTCCCTTGCAATGACTAACCAGCCTCTGAGTGGCTCCCCTTTTTCAACTGTTATGGCTCCTCGCTCCTGCATGGGTCCAGAGGAACCCCATTAGTGGTCTTGCTGTCCTGGGGCCCACCAAAGCCCTCTTCTCCCCTGCCGCCTCTAAGCAACTCCATCTGAAGGGCACAGCTGTGGCTTCTGCATGCACTCAGCAGTTCCAGCATTAAAGCACCCGTGGCCCAAAATGCTCTGAACAGTTTTTTCTTTCTCTCATCGAGGCTTCTCCCACTTCATGAACTCCGTAAGCCTCTCCTCCTCTTCCCCTGATCTCCAGCAGCCCCAGCTTGGCTGTTGTTACATTTTTATAGTTGTAAATTGGTTGATTTGTGAGAGAGAGTGATGCTGGGGACCGTCTTTTCTGCCTTCTTGACTGGAACCTAAGTTTCTAATACATAAAACTTGGATGGACACAATTCAGGCTTCAGGGAGTTTTGAGGGGACAAAATCCGATCCACTACACGTGCCAACCAAAGCAAAATGGTTAAATTCTTGGAAAATGCCAAATTCTCTTAAATTGGGAAAATTAGGGTTCTAACAATGTTAGACAGTAAAGTACCTCAATATTCTGCATCACTGAAAACCCCAGGCACCAACTATAGTATAAGGTCAGGGAACAAGTCTGGAAGTCAACAACAATCTTGAGGGGTGAATGTTTTAAACTTTTGCATTGCTGATGAAAACTATTTGTGGTTCCCTAACACTAACCCATAAATAACCCAAAGAGGTGATGCTCCTGATACAGTTCTTCCACACCTCCACTCTCCAATGCTGATAAAGAAGGAATTTGAAAATGATGAAGTGACACTAATGAGGGGAAAGTGGGATTTGGAATTCCGAAGATCATTGTCTTATGACCTCTAAATTGCTGCTCTGACATCTGTCTCATTGTTAATCTTTGACCTGTGGGGACAGGAGCCAACCATTAAGTCAGGTGTCATACTCAACCTGTTGAGCAACCTCCGCTATCTGAAACACGTCTGAGAACTAAGGAAGAAAGAATAAGGTCCAAGCGTCCAAAATGGACACCACTAAGCCTTACACGTCAAGCCTGTGCAAGACTCAGAAGCCCTCCCTCAGCATTTAAGCAGTAGGCATTCTCATTGCACTTCCAAATTGCTCTTCTTAATCTGCTGGGTGGATTAGAATCCCATGTGAAAGCAAGGGTTTCCTTGTTCCCAGCATGTTTTGGGAGAGAGACTGAGAAGCAAGCATCAGCAAAGAATAAGCTGGTTCATTTTAAAATACGAGCTTTTAAAGTTTTTATGGCAACTCTAAACATTATGCATAATGTCTTTGAACAGAGCTCCCAGGAGATCCACTCTTGTGGAAAAGCAGTGTTCCCGTCTCTGCTAGTGACTGGGTTAAAGGATGCACAACAGCAGTGATCTCACAGTGAGGTTGACAGAGAATATGCGATTGGGAGCCTGGTGTGTGGGGAATGGAACAAAGGTCATCTCGGACGAATGGATGAGAACAAGGAAAGCATTGTGCTTTTACAAAAAGTGCCACAAGTACCTAGTCTATCCTTACTATCTGTTCTGTGTACCTTATAGGATTTTGGATTTCATCTCAAAGGCAACACGCATTTATGGGAGAGTGAGGTATGGGACCAGGTGCATTTGAAAAAGTATCTCCAAAACCCAATTCCATTTTACAGAGGAGGAAAGTGAAGCCCAGAGAGGTTAAGTGACTTTCCCAAGATCACACAGCTAATGAGTGGTCAGCCAGGACATTAGGACCAAAATAGTCTTATACTTTTTAGAGTCCTTTTCATTCATACTTCCTTGTTCATAGTGTTGGGTTGACCTGCCATATGTTAGAGTTGGCAGGCTCTTTGCAGAAAATCACAGACATGACAAAGGTAGATAATTTGATTGTCTAGCCAAGTTTTGATTGAGATCTCACAAAGCTGCCAGTGCCTTAGCAAGGCAGAATTAGGTATTCTCAGAATGCTGTCAAGTTTCTCTATGGTAGAAGGTAACCAAATAAATGTTAAAACTGTAAGGGCAGCACTCTATTCAATGCTACAGAGACTCCAGTCAAGAAAATGAATAAGATGTGAAGTCCTTCCTACTGGGTCATAAGCTATTTGGAAGCCTATTTCTACCTATGTCCCCTTTGTGTGTTTTTGTTAAATATATTGCGAGGTATTGCAGAGGTAAAGAGATTGCATCTGGCCTGGGAGATCAGGAAAGCTAAATCAGGAGGTGGCATTTGAACTGAAATACTAAGAAGCTGGTGATTAAATTCTATTCATCTTTCATGAGAAATAACATTTACGAAACACTTATTGTGTGCTTTGAGATTTACAACATTGTTCCCTGAAATCCTTTTAATGACTCAATGGGAAGGATACAGTTTCACAGAGGAGGAACCGAAGGCTCAGAGTTAACTTGCTGGAGCAGATGCTGTTGGTGCCTTGCCCAGATGGCCTTTGCTGGGCCAGCCCCTGCTGGTGTTGGCTGCCAACTGGTTCACATGGACCTTTCTCCCAAGGACTGCTCTTGGTTGACGGGAGCATCATTGCCTGGATATATAACCTGGAAGACAAAGTCAGGAAAACCTCCTGGCTGACAAAGAAATAGGAAATATGAAAAACAGCTGACAAGAGACATGAATATTGGATTTCCTGGATCTACCTTCCATCTAATAGATAGTCCAGAAAAAGAGACTTTTTAAAAATTTTATGTTAATGGGAAATATAATCCATTTTTTAAAAGTGAACTTCCTTGAGATACCCCCAGGTGGTGAGTGGTAAGAGTGGGGAGAAGGTCACACATGAATATTACCTAGTGAAATTTCAACCTCTTAAGGATGGCAAATGTCCTTGACTGAAGCTAAAGAGAAAAATCTACAAATTTCCAGAGGGAGACATATACCCTAAGTTTCAACAATCAGACTGGGAGCTGATTGCTCATCTTCAAAATGGGAACTATCTACAAAGTTCTAAGTTTTTCTGAAGAAAAATGATTTTGAACCTAGAATACTATATCCAGGTTACTATTTTTAAGCGGGAGAGCAAAATAACTGTTCTTGGACATGCCAAAACCCAGACAGGACTGCATACATAATTTGTGGGGCCCAGTGCAAAATGAAAATGTGGGTACTTTGTTCAAAAATTATTAAGAATTTTGATGGCAACTGCAAAGCATTAAAATAAGTGTAGGACCCCTCCAGATGCCCTATGCAACTGCACAGCTCACATGTCCAGGAAGCTAACCACCCATGAACCCTTTCTGGAAAAAAGAAAAATTAATTTAAAAAAGAGGTGGGCAAAAAAGGAAAAAAATCAAGACAAAAAAGAAAAAAATCCCAGTAAAACTTATAAACAATTATTGTCAACTATGATATTCTTTACGAAGCTTTAAAGTAGTGATTTTTAGAATACTATTAAGAATAGAAGGAAGATTATTTTTAAATTACACATTAAAATTTCATACATTAAAATTCAGTGATTTCAGCAACATGAAAGAGATGGGAGAGGGGTAAGAAAAAAGTAAAAGCGTGGTTAATGACTTAGATTCAAGGGCAGGAGATGTTTTAGATACTGATTAATTAGAACAAAATATATCTTTTAAAATTGATATTATATTCTCAAAGACAAGCATAGTATTTAAAGGTAACCACAAAGTTTATGACTTAAGACTACACACATTTATTGCAGGTCAAGAATCTGGGCATGGCTGAGCTGGGTCCTCTGCTTTAGGACCTTTGCAAGGCTGCAGTTAAGATGGTGGCCGGAGCTGGGGTCTCATCTGAAAGCTTGTGTGAGGAAGGATCTGCTTTCTAAGCTGATGTGGTTGTTGGTGGGATTCAGTTCCTTACAGCCTGGTGGATGGAGGGCCTCAGTTCCTAGCTGGCTGTCAGCTGAAGGCCACCTTGTTGTGATCCTCCCCGATGTGGACACTTCCTTCATGAAAGCAAGTGAACTGAGAAGGCAATAGAGAGGAAGTTACAATCTCATGTAATGTAATCACAGAAGTGACAGACCATCATCCTTGCTGGATTCTAATGGTTAGAAGGAAGTCACAGGCCCCGTCCAAGGGGAGCACACAGTGTGAGTACAGGAGGCAGGGATCATAGGGGCCCTCTTAGAGCTTACTCACCACACATGCATTCTCCATAGTGTCTGTCAGGTAGGGGAGACGTGGACATACACCTAGTTCAGGTAAAGACTCACCCGCTCTCCCCATAGTCGACTAAGTGTCTTGCCCATAAGTCTCAGTACCTGGCTTCAAGTGCAATCATCTAATCAATCACTAGTTGTTGAATGAATATATCAATTGCTGCAAATGAAAGCAGTTTTGAAAACAGAGTCTGGCACCATTAACAGGTTGTTTTTAATTTGCATTATAAAATGGATTTGGCAGTTTTGCATATTAAAAGGTCAAAATGTTGAGCCATGAAAGATAAAACAAGAGGTTACCACTCCAAAACAAAATTTCCCACAGGATGCCCTTGTGTTTGCCTTTCGCATCTGGATTGTTGTTATAGCCCTGCTATCCGCAGCCATTTGCATGTGAATCACGTTCCTCTCTCAAGAGCAAATACAGTACTTCCTCTTAAATGTCCTTTGCTCTAGGAGAAAAACATATTTTGGGGTACATATTTCTTCAGTGATACTGTCAAAAATTTTAATATCTGTGTGTGAATGGGTGGTGACTGCATCACACTAACCCCTCAGTCAATGTCTTTGAGATGACATTACTGAGAACTGATTCATTACCACTGTTACTATTTTTTCCTGGCATGAGAACCAGGCCAATGCTCATTCTGCAGAGCCATGTCTGAGAGTCAAGAAGTCTGGATTCTTGTCCCAGCTCCCCCACGGATGAACTGAGTGGTCTTAGCAAGTCACCCTCCCCGTCTGCACCAGTTTTCTGTCTGTGGAATGATGGGTTTGGATGAATAATTCAGGGATCTATCCCTCTGCAGCGAGCGTTCTGGAGACCACAAACAGGTGCTGTGGTGGATGCCGTGGTGCTCTTTACCAATCTGTCTGTTGAGAGGGTGGCCATGAACATAGCTGTCTCCTTTCTGGAGAATTGCCCTTGGCCAAACAGGATCTTCTGTGCTTGGAAGATTACATCCCTACACCCATGGCTGACTGACACATGGGTGCAGAAAGCATGCCCGCTTACCTCCACACGGGATCCCGTCTGTGGTGCAGTTCATGTTCCTGAGTACCTATGAGACTGGCTGAGGTTAGGCTCCAGATGAAGCCATATCCTTACTTAACTCTTTTCCCTGCTCTGTCCTGTTTCTCTCTCCCCTTCTTCTGAGCATCTCCAAAACACAATACAGAAGAATTCTTGTCTCAGGCTCTGCTACTAGGACCCTGATCCAAGAAAGCCACCTTAGAGGGGCTGTGGGATTTCTGGAATGTTCCTGAGGGTGTAAGGTCATCATGAAAATGGGGGATGGTGAGGTGTAAAAACAGACAGGAAGCCTTTAACTAAAGAACTAGATATAGTTAAATAAATATGCAGTTTTTAGTTTAGGAAAATTTAGTTTACATTTGAAGTGATGGGACCTCTTAGTAGAAATATCTGCACATGCCTGGCTCAGAGTGGGTACTCAATTAATAATTATTGAACTAAATTAAGTTGAATTTCTGAAAAGGGGCCCAGAATTCTTGGAAGAGACTTGATAGTAGGAGGGAAGAGTTTGGTAGGACACAAAGTGAGAGGAGAGAGAGTATAAAGAAAAGTCTGGCGTACCCTGGGCTGCGGCTCACTCTGCCCCAGCTCTTTCAGGGAGCATGATGGAGATCAGGGCCAGGGGAGGCAATGATTTGAGAGTTAATCTTAGCAGGTATGTCTAGTCTGCAGGTGCCAGCTCTCAGGAGGCATCCCTGCTAGGTTCGGAAGCCCCTCCTTCTGTACCGCCAGTCACCTCCGACCATACTGTAAACTCGATGGTGTAGGCAAACTCCTTGTCCTCACTCAACAACACTCCTGGGTCCAGCCACCTCTCCTTTCTCAGTGTTTGGGGGAACAGGAGCAGGTAACAGTCTCCTTGAGTCCATAGGGACAAGGCAGGGCAGGGCTCCACTAACTTGGGGCCCTGTGTGCTAGGGCTAGTGGTTCAATAATAAAAAACTCTGACCCCTGCCTGCATCTTTGTCCATACCCAGCCTTCTCTGCAGTTTTCCTCCCACCTGGCTTGTAGACTTGTAGTTATTTTGTGTCTCCTTATCCCCTCACCACTGAGCAGTCAGGGGAAGCTGGGAGGGGTTCATCCTGGGTTTTTCAGAGCAAGGGATGGGAGCCATAGCAGGGAATTGAGATGCTAGGCCAAAGAACAGAAGTGCCCACCCCTACCCCAGCCCTGGACCCTCTCCGGACTTGAGGTCAGCTGAGGCCAGCTCAGGGAGCAGGCCCACCTGCAAGCTGGAGGCTTCTCTTTTTAATTTTTCATGAGAGGCCCCATGGGCAGAGGCTTATCACCTGAGTAAAGGTGACATGGGCTGAGGGGGGGCAGGGCCTGGAATGGCAGAGGTAGTCTCCCCAGGGTGGTCACTCCTTCATAGGTGCTAGCGTTTTCCAGAGTGAGATTTGATGTTCCTAACTATGGCCTCCAGACCCTAAGTCAGGAGCATGGGGAGGCCCTGATGACACCAAACATCTGTCAGAAATGCCCTGCCCACCTACTGAGACTAGCAGGAATCCCTGGCTACATGACCCATCTCATCTGACTCTCTCAACAACCTCAAGAGTCAAGATCACCTCTCAGACCTCCACATGTAAAACGTACTTAATAACTAACTGAAGATTTCCTAGATCATTTCACTGATTTTCATAGCACCCCAGGAAGTAGGTGCTGTTACCATCCCACAAAGAGACAGAGCCCTGAGAGGTTACCTCATTTGCAAAGAGATGAGATGAGAGCCTCCCACAGATCTAGGTGTGTCTGACCTCTCTGGTGATTGTGGAGCAGGGGTGAGGCCCAGCAGAGGGAGGCCCTCAGCCAGGTAATAGCTCCGGGCTTTGGACAATAGGATGAAAGAATAAAGATGCTGAATACCTTCCATTTAGAGCAGGAGTCAGCACGCATTCTCTGTAAAGGGCCAGATAGTAAGTATTTTAGGCTTTGCAGGCTGTATAGTCTCTGGTAGAATTTCTCAACTCTGCTGCTGTAGTGCAAAAGCTGTCATAGATGTAAATGCATGGGTGTGGCCGTATGCCAATAGAACTATTTACAAAACCAGCCTGTGGGCCATAGTTTGCTGACCCCTGGTTTAGAGACACAACATAGATGGATCAGGAGGGCTCAGGGTGAGACAAGAAGTGAGAAGATTAGGGTTAACAGGGCATTTCATCATTTATCTCAGTCTGTGTAAATGGCATCCACCCCCACCCCCAGAACTGTGCAGTACACAGACTGCACAACCATATATGGTAGTCCTGAGGATAAGATAAAAAGAAAACACACCTTGCAATCTAGACTGCCCTACCTGGTAATGGCTAAGTGCTGCAGCCTAGACAGGACACTGCTCTTTGGTGACAGATTGCGAAAGAGCCTCAGAAAAGAAAGTGGGAAGTCCGCTTGCCTGACCAAAGGTAACACGCTCCCAGGATAATCAGATTCTCAGTGGTTGTCAGAAAGGTGCAGGGTCATGTGATGTCCTATTTCCCAGAGGGTGAGAAAGGCAGACCTACCCGGTGCCATGGCCCATGGAATTTGGCCACCGTGCTTCGGGGGACTTATCCTACTCTGCTCCGATGTGGAAACAGGGCATGGCTGGGGTAGGTATTACATAATGAAAACCATCGTGGGGCAGAACCACACATCTAAGAATGGACTAGACAGGTCACAGGTCTCACTACCTTGGAACTCCATTCCTGTGCTCCCAGAGCAGTTGGGAACACAGTTCTGCGGTAAAGCCAAGCTAACCCTTGGCCGTTCTCAGCACCAGCTGCTCCAGCAGATCCAGGGCAGAACAAAGTGCAGGAGAAAGACTGAAGCAGGTGCTGCCTTCAGTGAATTTGGCCAGGACTGGATAAGGAGGATGCAAAACCCATTCCTCTGACAAACTCCAGGCTATTGCAAAAAACATCATTAGAAGTTCTGCTCTTGACAATGGAGCAAATGTTGGTACAAGAGTACCATGCTCAGAAGTTGGGGGTTAACTGAGACAAAGCTGGAGAAATGGACTTGTATCAGTGAAAGGCCAGGGAGGTACTAGTGGGAGACATAAACAGCCATTGTTTTGCGAGGGGCTGGCCTACTCAGCTGGATCATGAGCATCACCTATCAAAGGAGATATCCTGGCCTGGTCCTGGTGAAAACAGTGGCATCTCCACCTGCTGCTTTTTAAATTCCCAATCTTTCTGTGTAGCTGGGGACCCATTATATGACAATAACATTCACACTGCTCATCCAGAAATTAAACTCAAGCAAATTTCTCATCTCTTGTTTTGACTCCAGGCCCCGTGGGTGTCCTTTTCAGGAGCTGGGTTATGTTCTTAGGAGGTGAATGAGCTGCTCAGGAAAGTTTATGAATTTACTATCACCAGGGAAGAGTAACCAAAAATAATTTTCTAAAAAAAAAACTCCAGAGAAAGAAGCCCTCATAGGTTCTGAGTCCTGCTCAAGTGACTTGATCTGAGGGAGAGGAATGTACTAGATTGAAGATTTCCTAAACTGGCAATATATGAGCATAACCTTGGAGATCTTGTTAAAACTTCTGAGGCCCAGCCTACTAAATTAGACTTTGTTGGGCTAAGGCCAGGGATCTGTATTTGATGAGTTTTCTATATGATTTTGATGTACACCCTGGTTTGGGAACCCTGGCCTAGAGGACCTCCCAAAACTTCTGCTGGCCCAAGGGCAGAGCTGAAATGACTGCTCCAAACTGTGTCCAGGCTGCTCCACTGCTCCTGGCTTTGTTGTCTGACTGTGCTACAGCCCAGAGAAGGAGACAGGGAGCTCAGGATTAGGACATGGTTCCTGCCTCCACAAGCCTCCTGTGCAATGTTTAAATCGTGGTACCAGCTACAATGCCGTTCCACAGCCACATATAGATTGTTAAAGAAACCAACCCTTGAATGGAGGAAATGTGGCAAAGCAGGAGAGTGACTAAGAGTTGTCCTGCTGTCTTTTTTTTTTTTTTTTTAATGATGCTGGTAAAAAATCCAGCGAGTCTATGCTATGCCACTCTCAAAGGCAATTGGTACAAGGGATCATTTGTTTCTATCTGCACATTTCAAATTATATCAGCAAAGCCATAACATACATAGAGAAAGAGATAGGAAGGAGATTAGAGCTTCAAATGGAAGAATAAGGAAATATGCTGAAATATGAAGTGGATACGATGATTGATTAAGAAGTGTGCAAGGCTAGAATAATTGTAACCCATGTTCTATTGGTCAATATTGAAGACATAAAGAAATACATAACTAGACATATGTAGTGGATAGAATTATGTCCCCCCAAACTCACTGAAGCTTGAATTGTGTCCCCCAAGTTTTATGAATTAGAAACTTAGCCCCCACTGTGATTGTTAAGAGGGTGGGAAATCCTATTATGGTAATTGGAAGGTGGAGCTTTGAAGAGCTGATTGGATTGTAGGACCATGCAGTAGTGAATGGATTAATAATAATGGTCAGGGGCGTGGTTCTGAGGGCTTCAAAAAGAGAGCGAATGAGGAGATTACTCTTTTGCTGTCTGTGCTCTCTCTGCTCCACCATTTTTGCAAATGTGATACCCTGCCATCACAGAGCCCCACCACCAACGAAAGCCTTCACCAGATGTGTTCCTTGGACTTTGGACTTCCCAGCCTTAGAAACTGGAAGCAATAAATTTCGTTTTCTTTATAAATCACCCAGTTCCAGGTATTTTGTTATAAGCAACAGAAATGGACTAATGCAACATACAAACTAGGAATACATTTTAGGTTAAAATGAAAATTTGTACTAATGGAAAGAGGGGATTAGATCTAGAAACTCAGATCTAATGTTAACTCAGGTAAAATATTTTTAAAAAATCAAGGTTACAGGACTATTCAATGTTTGGTAGAGATCCCCTGTGAAGCCATCCAAGCATCCTGGAGGTTTCTTTTTTGGGAGGCTTTTAATTAAAAATTCAACTTCTTTAATGGTTGAATAGTCCTATAACCATTAAAGAAATTGGATTTGGATTTAAAAACTTCTTGAAAAATAAATCTCTCTGGTTTCAGGTCTGACATGTAAGGAACTCAGAAGTCATTACTCCCATCCTCAAACAAGAAAAAACTGAAAAATTAGTGACTTTTCTTGGACACATCAGAGAACTGAGGTCACAGGACATACTGCCATCCTAAAATCTGGAGATAAAGGCAAATCCAGAGAGTCACAGCTGAGATCTGCTTACCTAGGGTAAAAGACGCTGGAGCCAGCAGCTGGTAGGAACATTTGCATGGTAATTTTAATGAACTGCTGGAGGCTGAGTATGGGCAAGTGTGAGGTTGAGAAACTCCTAGGGGCTAAAGTTTTAGGGGGGGGTTGTCTCTAGGAACCCCACTGGTTTCTCATAGTGAAGAACCAAGAAATATCCCCTATGGACTCTGGCATGAAAAGGGGAAACATTACCATTGTGGAATATATCCAGAGAGTTCTCCATAACAAAGGCCTGCACTCCAGGGAAAAAGACTTTACCTTATCTTACCTGGGGGAAGGAGCATGTCCCCAACTCCAGCATACACTAGCCTTCTGATTCACCTAAGGACCTAAGGCAAGATCAAGGAAGTTCAAAACACACTTGTGAAGATTACCTCCCAGGGACCTGAACCACTAAAAGACTGAGATTTGGTCATAAGATTATGGAATGTTTCCCCTCCCCAATACCTTACTACCACACCAACAGGGCTCCAACATAATAACAGTGGCTTACAGCCGAAAGAGCTGCAAGACAGATTCTATCTAAGGAGGAGTTCTTACGGAAGTCAAAAGAAAACAAGGGACACAAAACAAGGACGTTGGAGGACAGCAAAGCCTCCGGCCCCTCTGGCTTATCTGTAGAATCCCATTCCAAAAGTGAGAAACCTGGCTGCCATCACTCACCGTCCATTTACTAGTTCAATCCCCATGTAGATGTACACATACAGCAGTATCAGAATTGTTAACCCTCGTGTCTGGAGTGAAAGGGTTAAGACCAGTCAGATTCCTGTGCTCAAGAATTTGAAATGAGAAATAGAAAGGATGACACATGGAAGCTGGAGGTGAAAGAGATGCCAAAAGGTAGAGTGGAGGCTGTAAATGGTCATACAGACCACTCAAGTTATAAGTAAAGAAGAGTCCTCGTGTAGACCAGAGATGTGAGAGGAGAGGAAAGGTGTGAGCCAGTTATGCTCAGAGACCAGAGTGGTCTCAGTCCCTGTTGATGGCAGAGTGCTGGTGTGAAGACATGGGTTCTTGCTGCTGAGGCACCTGGAGCTGATCTGACTGCAGCAGGAGTGCAAAGCAGGAGAGTCCCAGGCCTTGGGGACTCTGCTGGGCTCTGGTCTTCCCTGGTCCCTGTGAGGTACACATTACTATGATGGCTACTGCGCATTCTTGCAACACACCCCCCTGAACACACACACACACACACACACACACACACACACACACACACCCTCGAGGAAACTCAACCCAAATTCTGAGCCAGCTGGAGAAGTTTTGGTGAAATAGGTGACGTCCAATTTTGGATGGACTGATTTTGAGATGTCTCCTTATACAGTCACTCGGGAGGAAGTTGGTCTAAAATTGAAAGAAGCATGGCTGGATATCAAGACTTGTGCATCATAAGGAAGAGGGTGGCTATTAACATGCAGTGGGAGGGAAGAGCACTGCACTGTGAACAATATGGATTCAGGGAGAGCTGAGGCCCAGGCCAGAGCCTTGGGGGCATCAGTACTTAAGCTGCCAACTTTGGAAATGGTAAGAGCAAGGGACATGGAAGAGGTAGGAGGAGAACCGGCAGGGAGAAATCTCACAAACCACAGAAAGAGAGGAAATTTCAAGAGCTGGGGTACTCACTGTTGTCAAATGGCAATACTAGCACACGCCAATATGTAATACATGATGTATTATTAGTCTGTTTCTGTTGCTTATGGCAAAATACACGAAAATTAGCTAGGTAATTTGTAAGAAAGTTAAATTTATTCTTCACTTGCTGGAGCTTGGAAGTCCAAAGTCCAGGGAACACATCTGGTGAGGGTCTTGGTGGTGACTACAGTGACCCAGGGGTCTCACATGGCAGGAAATAGTGGAGCAGAGAGAGAGACTAACCCCTCATGTGCTCTTCCTTCAAAGCCCCCAGAACAATACCCCTGACCACCATCATCAATTCATTCACTATGGCATGGTCCTGCAATCCAGTCACTTCCTCAAGGCCCCACCACCCCTCAATCACCGTAATAGGACTTCCCACCCTCCTTACACTGTCGCAGTGGGGACGAAGTTTGGGGGGAATGTTCAACCCGAAGCACATGATAAAAATAGCACTACAAATCAATGTGGAGATTAAAAAAATGTTCAACAAATGGTGCTAGAACACTAATTAGCTATTTGAGAAGAAAATATCAATTGAGAGTCCCTACTTGCTGCTGCACACCAAAATATACTTCAAGTGAATCAAAAAATTAAACAATCACTTGTTTTCTCTTGGCTTTTTTGGTTGCTTTATGTTTAAAATGAAGTTTTGGTTTATATTTTTACATTGACCAATATTGTTTGGCTCATTTTAATCCAAAGGAAAAGATCAATAAATAGAGCTGCATAAACTACTGTCCATGCACCAAAAACATTAGATGCAAAATTAAGAGGCAAATGGCAAACTGGGCAAAATGCTTTTCAAAGATATAATAGACAAAGGGAGGTCTGTTTAGTAGATAAAGGGCTTGTACCTTGGACAGGAACAACACTGAGACTCCAGAGATAAGGTGGGCAAAGAACACGAGTAGGCAAAAGTAGACATCGAGATTCTCGAAACAGTTGGGAAAAAATGTTCACATTCACTAATCATCAAAGAAAAGCAGATTAAATGAGCTAGGTTTCCTAAGTTCTTGCCGAACTGACTGGAGCGCAGACACTCTCTGGTGGCCATGTTACACTGCTACATCCTTTCTAGAAGGCAATTTGGTGACTGTTACCAAGAAACTTAAAAACTTGTATGCCCTTTCACCCAGTAACTCAGGGCAGTTTCAATTCTAGGAAACTGCCCTGAGAAAATGAACATAATTGGGGTCAAAGATTCACACACAGAGATGTTTGTCTCAGCATTGTAGTAACAGTGAAGGAACAGAACATGCTAGATGCTGGCAAGTAGGGGTTGTCTGAAAAACTTATGGCACACATATGAAAGTAAGTGTTAAGCATCCATTCAAATTATGCTTAAACAGAGTTTTTAGTGGTACAATAAAATGCTTGTGATGCCATGTTAAGGGAAAAAATGAATACAAATTTGTATAAATCACATATTTTCACCTGTAATTTTAAAAAGCTATTACGAGGAAATATACAAAATATTAAAAGACTTCTGTCTAGGTGGCAGCTGGTAGGGTGATTGGAAAATACAGAGAAATATTTTCACAACTAGTATTTTAATAGCAAACATGCATTTTCATATTGTTGACTTCTAAAAATCTTTTTTGTTGAGCTTAAAAACCTTTTTCTGACTATGAAAATAAATCAACTCAACAAAAGTTAATTAACTCTAACAATGTATTGAAATAATTAAATTGATAAGAAAACTCATTGAATTTTTAAAAAGGACTAAGACTACTGTAATTATATAAATTCTACATACAGAGAAAATTATTTTAGTGATGGGAGGAAAAGGAGACAGGGATGGCCAATTAGCCTATGTACAAACATGTGTGTGTTTGTGTGTGTGTGAGAGAGAAAGAAACAGAGATAGAATTAGGGTGATTCTTTTATGAATACATATCAGCCAGCATACTTTCTCCATTTTTCTACTCTTTAAAAAACATTTTAAACACAGAAAAATTGAGAGAAGCATAATTACCCATTCTTAGATTCAATATTTGTTAGCATTTTGTCATATTCAGATTATTTTATTTTCAAGGAAATAAACATTGCAGATACATTTGGACTCCCTTCTTAACCGCCCCCCCACCCCAGTTGGTCCTCTCCTCCCACCCCGTCTTGCCATGTTCACACCTCCTTTGTTGGTTTGCTGCTTTCCTAATGTATGAGAGAAAAAGCTGTCAGAGTTTCTTCATCTATTTGTGCATCCAGTAGAGTAGGTTCAGCAGACTCAGTCTGGTGGGTCCCTGTCCCTCAAAGGTGAGCTGGACCCTGTGCCTGTGTACCTCATAGCCTCCGCCACCCAGTCAGAGGCTCTGGAAGCTCTCTCTGCTCCACTCGCCATGGGCTGTGTGACCTGGAAAGTCTTCACCCGCAAACAGTTTCTTCCTCGGCACCAGAGGCACTGGGCTGAGTCACGGTCCCATCAAGCTTGACATTAGTATGGTTGGTGGCATCTCTGGGATCCCTCCCACTCCTGCAGCCTATTATTGTAACCTTCCTTTTCTTGTCTTTCACAAGCCAGCTCTGAGAAGTGGTTTTCCACATTTCTTCCTTTGGGAATTGGAAGTGTTGAGGCAGTGCACACGTGAGGGGTAGTGAAGAGCAGGGGCTGTTACCATCTGTTTGCTGGGGGTTTTACCCATTCTAGCCAGCCAGGTCCATTCATTCATTCATCAAATATTTATTGAGCCTCCACTGTATAGGCAGCACTTCCCGGGTGTGGGTGATACCATGTTGAGCAGACACAGGCTCTATCTGTATTAGCTTCCTATTGCTGCAGTAACAAATTACCACAAATTGTGGCTTACAACAACACAAATTTATTGTCATAGTTCTGGAGGTCAGAAGTCCAAAATCAAGGTATGGACAGGGCTGGGTCCCTCTGTAGGCTTCAGGAAGAATTTGTTTCCTTGCCTTTTTCAGCTTCTAAAGGCCACCTGCATTCCTTGGCGATGACCCCTTTCTCTATCTTCAAAGTACATGGCTCCAACCACTGGTTCTGTCATTGCATCTCTTTTTTCGACTTCTGACATTCTTGCCTCCCTCTTATAAAGACCCTTGTGATCACATTGGGCCCACTGAGATAATCCAAGATAATTTCCTCATCTCTAGTTCCTTCACTTAATCACATCTGCAAAGTCCCTTTGCTGTGGAAGGTAACATACCTACAGGTGCTGGGAATTTGGATGTGGACATCTTTGGGAGGCCATCATTCTGCCTGTGGCACCGTCTCCATGGCAGTTTTCACTTTTGTGATTATTTGTCATCACACAAACCATGTCAAATGCAAGGGAGGGAGAGAGGTGGGCTCATCAGGGAGGTCAGAGCTTTCCCTCAGGAAGCGACCTTGGGCTATGACCTGGAGGCTGAGGAAGATTCAACAGATGTACAGGAAGAGAAGGGCAATTCATACAGAGCACAGCCCCTGAAGTTTGTGGGTCAGGAAGAGAGATGAGGTGAGAGTGGCCTGAGGTGAGGCCAAAGCAGGAGGCAGGTGCCAGATAGTCCAGGACTGGGGGATTTGGTAAAGGCCTTTTTTGTTTGTTTTCTTAGTATCAGTGGAAGAGTGTGACCAGGAACAGACTGACTTGTTTTTGAAAGTTCCCTCTGGTTGCATTGTGTGAAGAAGACCCCAGAAGGGCATTCTGACCTTAACCTGTGTGATAGAATAACAGTCCCCCAAAGATGTTCAGATAAGACAGTCTGGAGAGGAGGCACGATTGAGGGCGGAGAGGGGTCAGCCTTGCAGTCTAGGCAATGTTTTCTCCAAGCTGTTTTTGTTTTTAGTACAGAAAAATGAGGTGGGGTCCTCTCCATCTTTAAAGCTTCTTTTATTTTTTTGTTTTCTCTTCTTCCAAGGTGAGATGTGGGTGCTTGCACACAAGTGTGTCTTGATGAGAGAGAAGCAGAGCTCTTGAGCCTGGTGACCATCAATTCCTGGGAACTCAGCAACCTCTTGTCTGGCTGAGCTGTCCTCAGGTTCACCTTCAGTCTCTGGCTACCTGTATCTCTCATGCCCGTGACCTTCCACCCCACAGCAAAGCCAGCACCGGGCCGAAGCACCAGGTTACCTCCTGATTCACGGTGCCAGAAGGAAACTGACACCACCCATCCAAAGGGCAGAGGGAGCCTTTGTTTAGAGGAGCCATTCATCCCTAGTCATTTTGCCTTCCTCCCGCCCTGCCTTCTGGGAAGAGAGAGGGCTCTCCACCTCCACAGCAGCTTGTGGTAAGAATAGAGGGGGCTGGGGGGCCCAAGTGGAGCCTCCAAAAGCCCTGAGTCAAGGACTGTGTGACAGTAAGCATATGGATATCAGCCCAAATCATTCTTCTACTTCAATCCCTGAAAACTTTGTTTTTGGAAATTATACCCATTAAAAATGGAGTCAGGAACTTTGTTCTGCTTGTCTTTTATTTTCAGTGGTCAGAACTCAGGAAAGAAAAGGGACAAGAAAGGAGTATGTGCCTTCTCTAACCCAACCCAGTTACACAGCCGTGTCTCTTTCACACGCATATGCAGTCGTATGCTAGGAAGTGGTTAAAATTTTGGGTTTTGTAGCCTTCGCTGATGTCTGTGTTGTAAACACTTCCCCCACAGCTGATATCAAGCTACCCAAGCAATGCTACTGAACACAGAGTTGGCAGCAGAGGGGCAGCAGCGCACTATTATACTGTATTTCCACCATACAGATGCAGTAGACGTAAAGACCCTCATGAGCATACATCATAGTAACACGTAGTAAAATAATTAGGAAGTGATGTGTTTGAGTATTGATTGCCTTTGTTTTTAGCATAATTTACTTAAGTTTATGTAAATTAATTTTATAATGGTTGTAATTAACAATCAGCTCACAAACTTTCCACACATTTAATAAGCGGTTTTCATGGACCAGTGAAGAGCCAATTCCAGCACCGCACTGCACCTATGGCCATTTAACAACTCAAAGCTCCCTATCCATCATCCTAATGTCACTAAGGCTGAGTCTGTGGGCTCGGATATCCTGTGTGGCTTCCCCCACCTCCCCCTCTGCTCCACTCCCAGCCTGTCCCCTCTTCTGCAGTGTCTTTGAAGTAACATCAGATGAACTTCAATTCTTGGAGGGAGTGAGCATAGTATAGTGGAAAGAGCACAGGATGTGGAGTCAGTAACAGCAGGGTTTTTTCAAGTCTGCCATTCACTTGTGGCGTGACCTTGGGTGAGTCACTTAGCAACTCTGAGCCTCATTCTCTTAATCTCTAAAATGTAATTACTTCACAGGGTTACTGTGGCTTTTGGCAGGAATTACTAACTATATATATAAACTATACATATCCCAGTATCCATTCTCCCCCTTTTAAAGAGTAGTAGAAGTTTTAGCTGAACACATATCCGTCTGGATTAAAGCCTACACTTCCCAGCCTCTACCGCGTCTAGATAAATATATTCTGACTAATGGGATAAAAGTGGAAGTGATATAGACAATATGCAGGTCATACTCTTAAAGGGTAAGAACATGTCTCCCTTTCCCATGTTCTTACTTCTTGCCAGCTGGAATGTTGATGTGATGGTGGGAGTAGAGGCAGCCTTCTGGACCATGAGGGAGAAGCCTCATGTTGAGAGTGGCAGAGTAACCAGGTGGAAGAAGCCTGGGTCTGATAATTGTGGGGTCATCTTACCAGCCCTGGTCCACCTTCTCAGCCTTTCATGAGGGACAGAAACAGAATTTAAGCTTCTATTATTTTGAGTTTTTATTTTGGGGGGGTACATTTTTTTACTGTGGTAAAATATATGTAACACAAAATTTACCATCTTAATCATTTTTAAGTGTGCAATTTAGTAGCATTAAATATATTCACAATGTTGTGCGACTGTTACCACTGTCCACTTCTAGAACTTTTTCATCATCCCAGACAGAAACTCTGTACCCATTAAACAACTCCCTATCTGCCTCTTCTCCTATCCCCAGGTAACGCTATTTTACTTACTCTATGAATTTGACTATTCTAGGTACCTCATTTAAGTTGAGTCATATAATTTTTGTCCTTTTGTGTCTGAATTATTTCACTTGACATAATGTTGTCAAGATTCATCATGTTGTAGCATGTATTAGAATGTCATTTCTTTTAAAGGTTGAATAGTACTCCACTGTATATATATTTTGTTTATCCATTTATCCATTCATCTGTTGATGGACATTTGGGTTGCTTCCACATTTTGCCTATTGTGAGTAATATTGCTATGAACATGGGTATACAAATTACTTTGAGTCTCTTTGTTAAAGTAGTAGAACCAGTATACCTCTAACACCAGTATTAAATTAAGTAATGCACACAGTGTTGTCACAGTTACTGGCATATATATTCCCTCTCCCCACTCATTCTTTTCTGGAGACTAGGTCAAGTGGTGTAATAAAGAGGAGTTAGTGGTAAAACCAGTGATGAATGTGCCAGAGCTGGCTCATACCAGCTCATCAGAGCCAATGACTAAATTTTCAGTAAATTTGTGAGCTTGTTGTTAAACTCTTGGTGACTTGAAATTGGCCATAGTGGGGGTATTTACACTATAGTAATTGGCAAACAGTACAAATCAGGGGGGTTTGGTTTCTGAGAGAGCTGGTTGTTAGACATTTATGAGCACCCCATGGGGTAAAACCCTCATTTGCTGGAGACCCAATCCCTTATTGCCCACAAGACTTTGTTATAGTTCCATCTTAGGTGTAGAAGGTTGTAAGAATGTTGTTAACTACATTGTTTGTGAGTGTGGATTGTTCTGTGTGAGGATTGTGAAATAGACATTTATTTGTGCATGTATGTAGATATCCTTTCTGAAAACTGCCTAAGGCAATGGTAGAGAGGGCACTAGCTAGACGTGTTTGCTGGAAATTGGAGGCAAAGAGGGTGTGATTCTCCTTGCTCTGTTCCCGTGCCATGTACATCCTGAGGCTTTTGTCTTGACCTGGCTGTTCATGAGAGGCTGGAACTTCCATCAGCCTGGGGAGGCCCTGAATGATGAGAATAAGCTGAGACCCCAGCTGACCTGTGCTGGACAGGTAGCACAAGCAAGAGATGACCCTGTGCTGTTTTAGCCACTGAGATGTCGGAGTTGTTTGCTCTGCTTCTTAACCTAGTTTATCCTGACTGATAACAACCTCCAAGTGGAGATGTCTGGTAGGTAGGTGCATACATAAGGAGAGAGGGCTGGGCTGCATGAAGATGGCATTGAAATCCATGGGATTAGGTGAACTCTCCAAGAGGTGAGTATAAATAGAAAAGAAAAGAGGTCCCACGACAGAGCCCTGAGGGTTCGTCTATGTGCAGGTGTTAGAGAGAGAAGGAGGAAGCAGCAAAAGAGCTTGAGAAGGAGCAACTGGTTAGGCAGGGAGAGACCAAGAATGTGGGCTGCTGAATCATTGTACAATATATGTATGTATTGAAACAACACACTGGGTCCCACAAATATGTACAATTAAAACAAAACAAAACAAAGCATGTGGGGTCCTGGAAGCCGAGTGAAGAGCCAGACAGGAGAGACGGGCAAGTGTGTCAGGAATGCCTGATAGTGAGTAAGGGAAGGCCCGACAGATGTCCTGGCACCAGCAAAGTGGGGGGCTCTTGTAACTCGGGAGGTAAGGGTTGAAGGCTGATTGGCATAGATCTGAAAAGAACGGGAGGAGAACTGGAGAGGGAATAGAGACCTTCTGCGGATTCTGCTGCAGAGGAAGGAGAGAAATGGAGCAACACCTGCAGAAGAGGCAGTGGGGTCAAGAGAGGGCTTTTCTTCCCCTCAAGACAGAAGAAATAAGCACATGTCTGTGCGATGGTGAGAAGCTTGCAGTGGAGAGGGGAGAATTGCCGGAGCTGTTGAGTGAGAGAGAATATAGGGTCTAGGACACAAGAGCTGCTCTTAGCGGGCAAGGCCCATCTGCAGTAACAGGAGTGAGGGGAGAATGAGGCCCAGGGCTCGGAGGATGGGAGTCAGGAAGCGGGAGCCTGAGGAGCTCTCCCACGGCTTCTGCTTCCTCTGTATGATGGGAAGCTGGTCATCAGTGGCAGGCAGGGCAGGGAGAGGAGCTGGAGGTTTGGGGAAGATAGAACCAGAAGAGGCAGAAAGCCCTTGGATAGGGTGGGGCCTGAGATGGTGGCAGGGCAGCCACGTTTGGCATAAGGGAATCATGCACAGGCTTTGCTCCAGCTCTGCCCCCCATGCAGCGAGCTCCCAGGGAGGAACTGCAGGCGTCTCAGCTCCTTTCTGCTAGCCCAGCCTCAGGGGAATAAGGCCACAGAAGGAGCAATGGCAAAGAGCAGAGGGTGCAGCTGGAATGAGGAATTATTCCTCCCTGGCTGCCTGCAGCCAGGTAGATGCAGCCCACCTGGCCATGAGTCAGTCAGTCCACAACACTGACCTTATTTGTTCACATTCAGCCTGCCAGCCTTACTTGCCGTCCTGAGGCTCCCAAGACAAGCTTCTGCTCTGCTTTTTCTAGTCAGATTCTTTCGGTTCCTTGAACATATCCAGCCTTTCTTCACACTGTTCCCTCTGCCTGTATCAAGGAGTGAAGGGAGGAAATGTCACCTTGAAGAGATGCTCTTCAAGGTCAATGAGACTCTCCCTCCACAGTTCCCCCTGCCCCTGTTTATGTAGTTTCTTTATAGCCCTAATCACTCTTTGAAATTATTTATTTTTTCTCTCTAGCCATGGAAGATCCATGAGGGTAATTTTTCTGCTGGTCTTGTTCACAGAAGTTTCGCCCGACATCTAGAGAAGGACCCTGCACTGAGTAAGAACTTGATGAACAGGCGATGAGTGAATGCACGTGATCTTCCTGAGTACACGGAGGGGGCAGGGGCTACCCCAGGCATGAGCGTTGGTGTGTGGGTGGAAGGGGCCCTTGTCCTTGTTTTGAGAAGTTCTGAGAAGCTTTGAGAAGTTTCCAGTTATGTATGAGAAAATGCATGTAAATACTTAACACACATAGAAAAATTCAATAAGTGATAGTCACTATGCTTCTTGCCATTATTATTATTATTTACTTATTTTGTGTGTATGTGGGGGTTTCATCAAGAAAATCCACAATTCCTGGCTGCAGCAAAGGCATCACAGAGGAGCCTGCTGTGCTGAGTGGATCTACTGAGAACCTTGGGAATTTAGTGTTCAAGTCATGGAACTTCTTAGGGTTTTTTGGCTACTTAGTAACTGGCCGAAATCTGTTACCAAAACCTTCATTGAGGACTGTAAATTGCCCAGTTCTCCACACAGCTGGAGCCTAGGCAAGCAAGGCTATGCCTGCTGCTCTGGTGTTTGTGGAGAAATCAAAGCTGGTAACTGTACCACACATGTGATTTGCAGAAACGGGCCCACCCTCTGCCAGCTCCAGGGAATTGTCCCTCCCCGCTGCCCATGGCCACCTCCACCTCTAGAGTCTGGAACAGGTGGAAAAGCCTGAGATCCTGGAATTTTCTGGTCTTGCTGGAGCTGGAGTCAGAGTGGCTCTGAGAGACATAATCGCCTCTCTGAGCAATTGCAAGAGTCCCTGTCATCTCCAGAACCACTGCTTGTTACCGTGATCAGTCATGTTGTGTCTTAAGATAATGAAAGCCTGCTATGTCTTGGGAAGCGTGGAGCGCCCATGTATCCGCAGCATGAGGGAAGACCCTCGTGTGCTAGATGGAGGTGTGGGGAGCAGCTGCCAGCACTGTGGAGCAGCTCTGGTGGGAAGCCAGGCAACGTTAGTGTGATATTACGGAATATATTTATTGCTTTCGTCCACAGTTCCTGGCTTATAACTTCCAAAGCCCTCGTTATGTCCTAAGTGGCTGAAACAATAAGCATATCTTTTGTTAAAGTATTTGGCCTTTTGTCATTGTTTCCTGAAGAAGTTTCAGAGCGATAAAGGTGAAAATCTTCTGGTATAATGTTGGGGCACTTTAGGCCTCAGAAAACAAAATCTCTCTCTGACCTTCTCCTGCCCTCCTTTCTCCTGCTCCTTTTTCTCCACAAGGCAAGCCATAGATACTAAAAATATACTTGGATCTTCCCCCTCCTTTCTGTCTTGGAGCTGGCCATAAAGAAATTCCCTGACCTGCCTTGTCTGATTGTAGGTCTTAAGACCCCTGTATTTCAGGAGGGTTCCTATTCCATATGCAGGAGGAAGGAATGCTACATAGAGAGGCTGAGAAGAATCCGAACAGACAGGTCTCGTGGGGTTTTCCCACTCAGTCTATTAGTATTAGATCTACATGGTTGTCCATGCTTCAATCATGCCTATCCAGTGAAGTCTCCTTAAAGGCCCAAGAGGACCAGGTACAGAGAGCTTCCAAACAGCTGAACACATGGAGGGTCCTAGAGGGTGGTACCCCAGGGGAGGGCATGGACACTCTGTGTCCCTTCCCTCAAACCTTGCCCTATGCACCTTTTCACCTGTATCCTCTGTAATATCCTTTATAATAAACCAGTAAACCTAAGTAAGTAATTCCCAGAGTTCTGGGAACCCAAGGAAGGGGCTGTAGGAACCCCAACTTGAAGCTGGTCAGTCAGAAGTCCCAGAGGCCCAGACTTGCAATTGGGGTGTATGAAGCAGGGACAGTCTTGGGGGACTAAGCCCTCAACCTGTGGGATCTGATGCTGTCTCCAGATAGATAGTTTCAGAATTGAATTGAATTAGAGGACACCCAGCTGGTGTCCACTGCAGAAAAGAATTGATTGCTTGCTTGCTGGTGGGGAGAAATACCCATACATTTGGTGTTAGAAGCATGTTGTAAGAGTATAGTGGCAGAAACTAAGTTTGTTTTTTCTACGCAGTTAGGTATAAGCTGTTGGTCTTTGAGCAAGTCACCTGTCCCAAAGCCTCAGTTTCCACATCTATAAAAGGGAAATGATAACAATATTTGCTTTGTCTGCCTCCTCACAGGCCCACAGCTGAAATAAGAGGATGCTTGTGAATGTGCCCTGAACATAGAACGACTCTGTGAGCAGACAGTAGGTTTCATTACTGTGAATCAAGGGGGCCAGGTACCCCAAGATACCCCAAGTAGAGGCTCTCAGTTTCCCTATGCCAACCACAAACTGAATTCTCTGGTATTGCAAGTGTGAAAGCATTCCCATATGGTTCTGTTAAAAAGAGTAAATACGTCTTTGTAACTATGGGGAGAAGGTTTTTGTGGAGAAAATAATTATTCAGGAGGCTTAAGTGAGGGCCGGGGGATGGGCAGCCTGCAAGTGAGGACAGGAGGTGACCCACTATATTAGTCTATTTCTGCTCATAACAAAATACCTTGAACTGGGTAATTTATAAGAAAATGATGTTTGTTGTTTACAGCTTTAGAGGCTGGGAAGTCCAAAGTCCAGGGAACACATCTGGTGAGGGTCTTCTTTGGTGGTGTCTTTATAGCAATACAGGGGTCTCACATGGCAGAAAGTGGTGGAGCAGAGAGAGGGAAAGCTGCTCCTTTACTCTCCTTTTAAAGCTCTCAGAACCACCCCCCTGACCACCATTTTTAATCCATTCATTACAGCACGGTCCTATAATCCAATCACCTCTTCAAGGCTCCTCCTTTCAATTACCATAATAGGATTTCCTACCCTCAACAGTTACAGTGGGGATTAAGCTTCTAATATATGAACTTTGGGGGATGCAATTCCATCAATCCATAGCACCCACCCAAGCATTGGTGGTTCAGTGGTAGAATTCTCGCCTGCCATAGCACCCACCCAACCAGGGAAAAGTGGAATCACAGCCAGGATGGAGGATTGCTAACTCCAGCAGGCGCCTAGCCTGGGAGCCATGCTCTGGGAGTGAGGAGGAGAGGGTGGATGGGTATGGATTTGTACCAGGGACTGCACTGGATGCTGTGAAGATACACACATGTCACAGCGTGTGATGGGAGTCAGAGTGGCAGGGACAGACACAGGCCCTTCTGAACATCCCTTCTGATCGCCACTGATGGTGCTTCTCTGTCAGCCACAGTTTGTTGCCCTTATTCTCTGCTTCCCCCTTGTCTCCCACCTCAACCTAACTCCAAACCTAATGCTCACCTTGCTTAGGGGAGGATGGCAGAGAAAGGGATGTGCCCCTTTTGTGGGCTCAGAATCCTCAAGAGATAGGAAAGAGCTGCCTAGACCCCAGATTAGCAGAAACCTTTAAACCCCAGGAGACCACAACGGACAAGGGACACAGGCACATGTTCCAGGGTGGGAGGGGGCCAGAAAACGAACCCTCTGTCACATTAGGCCTATGTTCATTGGGCTGAATTGTTCAGAGTTCAACTCTGATGTTTGTGACAGAAGACTCTGCACGGGGATGTTTCTTTAAGTCAGAAGTCAGAGGCTGAACTTAGTCACCAAATTAGGGGCGTCACATCTGGGAGGGGCATCTAGTGTGTTCAAGTCACACCTGAGCAATCATATCCCTGAGTTATTCAATCACAAGAAAATTGATATATTTCGAACCTATAGAGGAGGGGAAAGGAACTAATATTTCTGGGGGGGGCTACTGCATGATTTATTTGAAGTAGCAGACAATGTGCTAAGTGCTTTCCCACTTTCTCTTTTAACCCCATACCACCCCTTCTTGTAGGTATCATTATATTTATTAGGACATAGAAGCTCAGAGAGATGTTAAATAACTGACCCAGAGCAGGGACAAGACAGCCAACTAACAAATCTGTGCACTTCCCTACATGAGGGCTCATAAACTCAATTGCTATGGAGGCCAAGAGAAAATCAGCCCAGGTGTGAAGATAAAGGACCACCGACCCTCCCCTTAATTAGAGGGAGGAATAGGAGTGGGGAGGACTGTGCTGCCATACAGAAATATAAGCCCAATTTTTCCATACCCTTTAGCTTTTCAAAAGAAGCCAGAAATCTGGATTTTGAATGGAGTTTTCCACCTTAAAAATATCATTACTTACACACTAGCTGGCCAAACAAGACACATTTATGGGTCAGCCCCAGTTGTGGGTTGCAGTTTCCCGGGTGTACTGGTTGGGGGCACATTGAGCTGCGTGTACCAGATACCTGCGAGGGTAGCGTAAGCATGCATGAATTGGTTTTCTTGCATAACAAGAGGTCTCAGGAGGTAGTGCAGGGCTGATGTGAGCTCTGCAGTGCTGCTGTCAGAGACCCAGGCTGAGTTCATCTTTCTGCTTCACTCTCCTGAGTGGGAACAGCAAGCAAAATATTCAGTGTGTGTAAACAAGGCAAGATCAGGGATCTGTGTGGTTGAAGTTTGCTTGAGTTGCCCTTGGTGCAAACTTCCACCAGCAAAGCAAATCTGTAGTGGTAGCCACAGATTGAAGGAAGCCATTGTCCCTTCTGAAAGTGCTTGCTTCTGAGTTGGCATGAGCAGAAAGGAATCTAGAACCCAGCTTTAGCTCTGCAAAGGAGAATCTCCCCGAAGTAAAATAAGGACTGTTTTAAACTCTTCTCTTTAGCCAATCTAGGATGTCTCTTCTCTCCCATGATCCCTAGATCATCTCACCCATTAGCAATCTTCAAAACCTTTCTACAGAAGCTCTCTGGATGTGTGGGTAGTGTGGTGGAGAAGGGATGAGGCCGGGCTGGGAGGCATACAGTGAAGGCTGTTCCTGGAATTCATTTCCCGGGGAGACAGGGTGAGTAGAGTTTCAGACACACCATACAGCATATTCCTTTCTTTCTACAGGCAGCCATATATTAACAAGGATGCTATTTTGTTTTCTCTATTCTAGGATAAATTCCCCCAAATGGTGAGACAGGAAGAAAAGCTCCCCCTCCCTGCCAGGCTTCCACCCCCAGCTGGAGGCTTTTTGTTTCAGCTGCAAGTGCCATGGCGGGCATCTTTTCCTTTCTCTGGGTGAGTGGGAGGAGCTGCGGAAGACGCTATTTCACACACACCAAAGATGCACACTTTCATTTAGCTGCAGGGAAGAGAACAGCGGAATGCACAGAGCTTTAGGCTGATCAATTAACTTACATTCATCGCAGAGAGGTTTGAAAGAAAAAAAACCTTAATAGGCTAAGGAAAGCCTTCCTAGCTTCCAAAAGCCTATGACTTTCTCTACCACAATTATGCTGGCATGCCGGCAGAGAACAGGCCAGCGTCTGCAGGACTTTGGGCAGGGTATGAAGGCCCCAGGTGGCCGGCAGGTGGAGCTGTCATAGCCTGGCTTTGCTTCAGACCAGGGTCCTGAGCAATGGCAGAGTACTAGTTTGGGTCTTCCATCTTTCTGTTTGCATGTTTGTTGTTACATTATTCTCATTGCTTCTGGTGGGGTGGAACTCTTTTTGAGGCAGTTTATACAGTAAAATGTTGAACTTGAATTTTAACCTGGGCTCTGGCACTTACAGCCAAGTGATGTCTCAGGTCTGCTTGCCCAGAAGCAGACTGCCAGGGGAATCTTTGCATGAAAGAGTTTCATTGGAAATGCTCCCAGGAGAAACCAGTAGGGGACCAGGACAGTGTGACCAGGAAGGGGAGAAGGCCAGGCAACGGTGCAGTGGTGCAGCATGGAACACAGTTCCCACATTGCTCAGTTCCACTGGAGCACTGGAGTCAGAGTGACCCTATCAGGAGCGAGGGAGCTAGAACATTTACACTCCCGCACCCAACAGTCCCAGGTTAAGGGTTTCCTTGCCAGACCTAATTCCCAGCCACCCCAGGTCCTTCTGTGGGTAGTCTGAGGGCAGCCATCCCAAAAGCGACACCGGTGCTGGTGGTTGGGAGTGAAGGCACATGGGAGCCATTGTTCACAACTCTTGACAGGCACTGACTACATCTGTTACAAGCGACCTCAAGCAGTTGACTTGGGTCTGTGAGACCCCTGTGGAATACGGGGATTACAATGTACATTTTTCACGGGATTGGCATAAAATTCAATACGATGGCACACAAATGTAAACTCTGACATGAACTCTCACTAAACAGCATTATGAGCATGCTGAACAATGGCACCCACTTCAGTTCTGGGTCTGTAGCCTACTAGGTCAAGCCTAGAATGGGGGTGGCCGATGGGAGCTCCCTTCTTTCTCCTGTGCCCGTGGAAGACATGGCCAATCCTTCCCCTGAAAGGCCCTTGTCCTTGTCATCCTTGTTGGGGCTGAAATCCCAGCAGCCACCATCAGTCTGCCAGAGCCGGGCAGATGAAACCCTTCGCCGCTCTGAAGTAGAAGGAAACCCTTCCTGTGCAGGCGGCCCCTCGCTGCTCCCGAGCCCTCGGGCGCGCTCCCCTCCTACCAGCGTGGCTTCTTCAGAGTGTTCTGTGCCGGGAGGCTGCCTGCTCATTTTGAGGATGTGGACACCACTCAAAATATTTTTGGAACTTCTCTTCTACTGTGGCCTTCGGATTCCATCTGGCTCACGGAACAGCAACATCGATCACTGTTTATTGAGCACATTTGTGCTTTTAGACCTTGGCAAATGGAAGATGCTACTTTAGAACTGCTGTATGGGAGGAAGGACGTGTGTGCCCGGCAGGCAAGAAGGTGGAATGGAGTGGACAGGTGTCCCGGCCTGGCCTGCCTCGGCCACTTGTAGGAAAGCCACCCCGCCCACTGAACAAAAATGGATCAGGCAGCCTTTTCCTCTCAAGAATCTGAACCAAGGACGCCACTGGCGGCCACTGCGAAGTCAGGCTGGGTGGCCCTGTCGCAGGGCCTGGGCAGGTGACCCGGGCGCGCGGGACGGCGGCGAGCGGGGCAGGAGAGCCCAGTCGGCCCTGCGGGCGCCTCTCTGCCCCTGCGGCTGTTCTCCAGGGCGGCCCCTCCCCGCCCATAAACTCCCCTCCCTTCCCCGGCTTTCTCCGCCCCCTGCATCCCGCTGCCGAGTGCGGACCGCGGTGCGCGCACGCTCGCCCTCGCGCGCCCGGTCGGCACCGCTGCGCCGCCGGCAACCGGCTGTGGGCTCCAGAGCCGCATCATTCTTCCTGCAAATCAGCGGCAGCCTGGTCCGGGCCCGGAACAGCCGACGCCCCCGCGTCAGCCCGAGCAACCGTGCTGTGAGCCACAGGGCTGCGCAGGCATTTCATCCGCCTGGGCGTGGTGACGACACGCGCCATCTTTCACAGCCTGCAGAGCCCCCTGTGGTCCACAAGGACAAATGCAAAGCGTTGTGATTATTCGGCAAAACAGAATGAGCCCGCCTGGGTGCGCGGTCACTGATTTAGGGATCATCAGAACCAGAAATCCACCGCGAACAGTGAGGACCAGCAGCCTCGGAATCTCATGCGAGCTCGGTAGAAATGCACATGCTTGAGCCTCTCCCCAGACTCCCCAGACCTATTGGAGCAGAATCTGCATTTTAACAAGACCTGCCCCCACCACGCCCCCCGTTATTCACTTGCTTGTTCAGAAACACTTTCGTTCAGAAACACTTTCGGCTTCATAAACACAATTTCTAGAGTTGCAGATACTTTTCATATTAAGAAAAAAAAAGGTGGGGTGAGGAACTGGACTGGGCAAACCTCCACATTTACAGTAGAAGGAGAGAGCACATGATGGGACTGTGAGCTTGTTTTCAGAGCCCCCTTCATGAACTGCATGGCCTCCTGACCTCCCTAAGATTCAACTTCCTTATCTGTAAAACGAGAATAATAACAGCGCCTACCCAAGAAAACTGCTATGGGAATTAAATGAGAATATACATACAAAAAGCTTGGGATCCGGTCCCTACTATATGTGAGCTACGATTATTTTGCACCGTCAAAATAGTTACTATTTATTGAGCACTTACTGAGTGTTAAATACTGTGCTAGCACCTCAAATCGCACTTGGAGGTATTACCTTTCTACCAAACAGGAAACAGAGGGTCAGAGTGGGCCCTTGGATCTTGGGTTGAGATCTCTACTCCCCAAGGCTAGCAGTGCTTTTATCCACTAAACCATGCTACTTCCTGAGGTCTAGGGCAGCACTAGAGAGGCCAAGCAAGGAGGCAACACAATTTTTATGTTAATAGGATTCAATGTGACACAAAGTAACTCATGAATTGCCTGTGCATTTCTTTTGTCAATTTATATTTTGCTTACTGCTTTGTAATTAATCCATCATTAATCCATCTACATGAAGTGCCTTGAACAGTGCCTGCCCTTTGAAAGTATTCAATAAATATGAGCCATTATTTGGAGTTCTCCATATATTCTTTACACCAATCCATTTTTAGTTAAACGCATTTCAGATATCTTTTTCCAGTCTGTGGTTTATCTTTTCACTTTTTATGTGATGTTTATTGTACAAAAGGTTTTCAGCTTTAATATTGTCAGATTTATCAGTCTTTTCCCTTAAGGTCTGTGCTTTCCGTGTCTTAATTAAGAAATCTTTCCCTACTCCCTGGTCATAAAGATACTGTCTTTGTTATTTAATGTTTTAAAAGTTTGCTTTTCCGTGTCAGTCTTTTTTTAACTGCTCAATGCTTACTCCCCACCCCACCCCCAATGAGTATGCACCTCACCCCCAGCCACCCTTTCAAATGTGTTTGGTATATGCCCTTACATATGTATATAGCATTGTAAAATATGTACTTCTGTCTTATGTCTGTTTTAAATTTACATAATGGAAGTTTGCTATAAATCTCATTCTGGTTCCTACTTTTTCCACTCCGCATATTGCTCTATAGATTCTGTTTATAGCTTCTGATTGCTATACATTATTCTAAAGTGCATTGTCACAGTTTCCTTACCCAATTCCCTAGGGAAAGACACCAGACTGCCTCCAGCTCCCAACACCACCATAAGCCACCTGGTACTTTGTGAGAATTTTCATGGGATTGTTGTGTCCAGGGTGGGACTGCTGGGTGATGGAGCCCACAGATTCTGAATTTTGCTAAATGCTGCCAGAAAGCTCTCTAGAGAGGTGGTTCCACGTCACACCTCCCAGCAGTGTAGGGCCCCCACCACCCACATTTCTAATTTTTGCCCTTCTTGTGGGTATAAGAACATACCAAGTTTGAATTTGAATTCCACTGAACTGGAACTTCTCTTTACATACTTGTTGGCCATTTGGTCTCCTCTCCTGTGCATTGCTTGATTATGACTTTCTATTTATTTCTTGTTGAAATTTTTGTCATTGCTGATTTGTAGTAGGTTTTGTATACTTGAGAGTCTGGATTGTCACCCTTGGATTTTTGATGCTGCAAATACCTTCTCATAGTTTGTCATTAGGTCAATAATTTTCTCTTGTGTCCTTTACTAGTCAGACATGCAATGTTGTGTGTGTGTATAGTCAAAAACATGAGCTTAGCACATACTATTTGTTGACTGTACTAGGTACTTGTCTTAGTTTGGTTCTCCCTGAAGCTGACTGAGACAAGGATATTGGTGTAAGTGGCTTATTCAGGCAGTGAAGGGAATACCTTATGGGACTGGAGAAGTGACTTAGGGAAAGGGGGGTGTCAGCCAATAAATGTTGTGTTACCAAGTAGGTTGCCACTTTAGGTGTCTGGAGCTTAATTCTGCTGGAGAATTCTGGGAGCTAGTGTAGAATTTGCCACTCAGACCCATCCTACCAGAAGGCTGGGGAGCCAGACTGTTTATACACCAACTCTTGTCAGACATTGGTTGTGGGGGTCTAGGAGGGCTTTAAATACCCAGCACTACAGGCTTACTGGTGAGGCAGCAAAATGGGCTCTGGCAGCAAGAGAAAGGTCTCAGGCAAAGCAGTGTGGGCGTTTGCAGTCCCCAACCACCCCTCCAGGCAGGTGCTTCAAAGGGGCCGGCCCGTGGCTCACTCAGGAGAGCATGGTGCTGATAACACCAAGGCCACGGGTTTGGATCCCGTATAGGGATGGCCAGTTAGCTCACCGGGTGAGCATGGTGCTGACGACAGGCAGGTGCTACAATGATGAGGAGGAGGTGATAGGGACAGGGTGCCCGGAGGGTCTGCTACTGTACTTTATGCACATTATTCCCGACCCAGCGGTCAAACCAAAACCCAAACACAACACAAAACTCTCATAAGCGGTATGAGTATGCCCATTTTCCAGGTGTGGAACTGAGGGTTAGAGAAGGGAAGTAAATTGCTTGAAGTTAGTGGCAGAGCAGTGATTCAAACAAAGAATGCACATCAGAATTGTCTGGGGGAGGTTAAGAAAGGCAGAATCTAGGTTGGAGGTGAAGCTCAGAAATCTACATTTTTATCGAGGGTATGATGTCAGTATCTGTATTAGTTGTCTTTTTCTGTGTGACAAATTACATCAGTACTTAGCAGCTTAAAGCAAAAAATTATCTCACATTGTTTCTGAGGGTCAGGAATCCCAGGATGGCTTAGCTGGGTGGTCCAGCTCAGGGTCTCTCGCAAGGTTGCATCAAGGTGTTGGCCATTCCATTTTCAAGCTCACTAGTTTGTTCCTCACTGGCTGTTGGTGATGGAAGTATTCAGTATCTTTACAGTACTGGTGGATACATGACCCTACACAGGTGATAAAGAGTATAGAACTAAACACACACACACACACACACACACACAGAGGCATGAGTAAAAGTAAAACTGTGGAAATCTAAACAAGATCCACGGTTTGTAACAATGCCAGTCTCTTGCTTGTGAAATTTTACTACAGTTTGCAAGATGTTATAATTGAGGAACTGAGTAAAGGGTACACTAGATCGCTCCGTATTATTTCTTACTATTGCATGTGGGTCTACAATTATCTCCAAATAAAAAGTTTAAATTAAAAAAAAAGATTTAGGCAAGAATATTCATAGCAGCTTTATGCATAATTGCCTTGTTAAAACCACCCCGAAGTCCATAAAACTGAAGAGTGGATAAATAAATTGAGGTATATTTGCACAATGGAACAGTTTGAAACAATCAACATGAATGAAGTACAAATACATGCAAAATTAGTGAGTCTCACAAACATAATGTTGACTGAAAGAAGGCAGGCACAGACGAGTATGCACAGTACGAGTCTATTTATATAAATACAAAACCAGATAAAAGTAGTCTATGCTATTGGAAGTCAGGAGATAGTTACCCTTGTGGGGTAGTACTGACCAGAAGGGGGCACGAGAAAGGGGCTTAAGG
The DNA here is from genome assembly GCF_027409185.1 of Cynocephalus volans. Taxonomy (NCBI): domain Eukaryota; kingdom Metazoa; phylum Chordata; class Mammalia; order Dermoptera; family Cynocephalidae; genus Cynocephalus; species Cynocephalus volans. The sequence goes on from NC_084470.1 coordinate 54,642,748, forward strand.
GGCCTTAGAGATGTTCTCTTTCTTGATCTGGGTGCTGGTTATATAGGTGTGTCCTGTGTGGGGAAATTTATTGAGTGCACAATTATGATAGGTGCACTTTACAAAAAAGTATGGGTACTCAGTAAGTTTTTAAAATATTTAATGAATAATATGTTGATATCTAGTATTGAGTGCTACATGCCAGGCCTTTTTCTAGGCACATTACATGCATTGTGTCATTTATGTTTTTGATGAAGTTTCTATTATTATCCCCATTGTACAGATGAGACACTGAGGTTAAAGGGAGTTGTTTTCTAGGGTCACCCAGCTGTCCTGTGAGGGACCTGGAAATCACCAATGCTTTTAATCACCTTGGAGTTCATAGACGAGGCCAAGTCATTAGCAACATCATTGGAAATGGACCAGTTCACTTGTGACAAATGATTGTCCTGGTAACACCAAACATGGCCCTTTGCCCAAATGAGGGGACCCCTGCAAAGAACACTTGTGAAATTCAAGCACTTTATCTTTTACTGAAAGCCAGGGCAGGCCTATGGTAGGGAATGAGTGTTAATTGCTAAACACTGTAATTAAGTGGGGAGGCCTCAGTTTAAACCACCGGAATTGTAGTTGACCATGGAAGTGTGAAAAGGACCATGATTAATGAACTTGCTAATAGTCTTTTCCTGTTAATGACATTCTTTTACTTTTTGCTTGGAGCACATGTGAGGATTGCAAATCAGCAAGTGGGCGAACCAGTGTAACTTTTCCTGTAACTGCATTTAGTTTCTGTTCTGCAATCCCATTCTGCCTGGTGCTGAAAAACTGAATTTGAGTTAATTCAGGGCATCTTCTCTTCCCCCTTGTTCCTGGGGTAGAATGCCAGGGGTGAGGGTATGTGGTGTCCAGGCCTTGGTGGTGGTGGAGGGGAGTCTGATTCCTGATCACCATATGTCCAACCTGGTATCCACTGGGTGACACCCTCTGGAAGTGACAGTGCACATTGGCATTCTGCCCCATGGACACCTGCTCCTCCATTGTCCACTGTCCTCCTTGCATCCACTGCTGTGTTCTCCTCATCTTGGCCACCGGCTCCCCTTGTCACTTTCTCAGGGGAATGAGAAATACTCGGCCATGCTAACATGCTGGATGCCATCGGTGCCCCACACAAACCCTTTCCCTGAGCCCGTGCACCCAGCTGCCTGAGCATTGGAAGCTAAGAGCTCACAGCTGCCCTCCTCAAGAATTGCCCTCAGCCAATGGGAGACATCTCTCCTGGGGTGGGGGCAGTTAGGTCTTTCTCCTGGGGCAGCCACAGCCAGTGACAGGTTGACAGGATTGCACAGAAGTCCAGCCCCCTTGCTTTAGGTTAGACCAACTCTGTGGTACGATTCATGCTCCCGAGCTTCGAGTGGGGTCTGGCTGCAGCTCTAGACTCCTTCTGGGACCACATCCTTGCTTGGCTCCTTCACCTGGTCTTCCTTGCTTTCCTCACTTTTGTGGGGGAGGTTCTCCTAAAGCACTCCCTGGATAAATGACTTCCACAAGAATCCCTATCTTAGTCTCCACTTCTAGAGAACTGACCTAAGATGCTGCTGGGGCAGAAGGTGGTGGGTAGTGGGGTCTTCCCTGAGATGCGTGCCACCTTCCGACCTCCACTTGGAAGTTAGGATTCCCTCGCCTCTCAGATCACCACAGCTCTCAAGGGGTTTCTATCGATTAGGATGCCTTGATTTGGAAGTAAGAAAATCCAACACAAATCAGCTTCAATCCTTTCTGGGTCACTCAGCTGGAAGCCCAGAGGTTGGGTGGGCTAATCTATATCTGAGCTCTGTTTACCCCTTTGTTCTTTTTGCCTTACTGTCTTCGCATCATTTTCTGTGCAAGCAAATGTGAGGCCCAGAACGCTACAGCTATCCCATCCAAGCTCCTGACCGGAGAAGACAGACAGAACTGATTTGGAAACCTCTTCTAGTAGAGTGAAGAAAACTTCCCCAAAAGCTGCTGACAAACATTACCTTGAATCTTTGGGGCCTGAATTTGGCCATGTGCCCATTTCTGAAACAATCTGGCCCAGCCCTGGAGCTGGGGTGGGATCTGCTTTCCTTATTTGTGGAAGGGATCTATCTGAACAACAGCGGGGTTCTCCTAGACATGAGGGAGGGAAGGTATCATGCCAGATGGACAGTCTACTATGCTCACACCTGACTTTGTTGTCCAGTTGGCTGGGGTGGGGAGCAGGGCATAGGGGGCCTTCGCAGGGACTCCTCAGGGTCAGTAGTGGCAATTTCATGTTGCTTAACCAAACACTGCCAGGATACTCTCCAGAATGGGCATGGCTGCATTCCAATAAAACTTTATTTACGAAAACAGTCAACCACCTGTATTTGGCTCTCTGGGCTATGGTTTGCCAACCCTTATTCCAAATATTAATCCCTTGGCTTTGGATAATGCAACATCTTCTTCAAGTCTTTACCCAGCTGTTAGCTTTGTCTAAACTTATTTTTTGAACAAAATCCTTAATTTTAATGTAGTCAAATTCAGTCAGTTTTTATCTAAAGATTGTATTTTTTTGAATTAAGATACCCTTCCCATCCTAACAACATGAAGATATTACCCTCCCTTCCTTCTTATTAACTCTTATTTCTGTTGGCTGCCACACTGAATGAGGTCTTAGATCTGTTAGGTGTCATGTCTGTATGGGATATGAGCTGCAGCTTTATTCTTCTCCCTGTCATGGGCTATTTTCCTCACACCAGCAGCCAAACAATTCTTGCCCCAAAGATTTGTAGCAGATGAAGCCTTAAACTGCAAAAAAGCAAAGACAAGTTGGAAGGCTTACCTCTGTAAGCAAATACTGGTCCTCTGCACTTGCCTACTCTCCCTGCCCCAGCTTTGTGTGCCCCCTCCGTTCCCCAAACACCCTCAGAGCTCTCTAGCCTCGGGAACACCAACAAACTGTTACCTCTTTGCACGAGGGCCCTTCCTCATGCTTCAGGTCCCACCTCAAATACAGATGCCTCCCAGGTGCCTTACCCGAGCACCCTCTCACTTACTCTCTTACTTAACCCAACTGGAAATCGTCATTTTCATTTGCTGACCTGTCTACCGTCCATTTCTCCCTAGCAGAGTGTGAGTTCAATGGGGCAGGGCAGAGACCGAAGTGAGCTATTGGTCATCACTGCTTCCCCATGCCTGGTGCATGGCAGGCCTGCATTAGAGTTCCCAGAAAAACAGAACAGATGAGCAAGTTTAATTGATCTTTCAGAAGCAATAGGTCATTAGACTGCCCTGGCATTATCCAATACATTTTCCCATTTCTTTGACAATGTACAGAATTAGAACTAAGGTTTGTCCTTCAACCCCACCTCACTCTATACCTTTATCATTTGCTAAAACATCTCAGTAGCTCGAATGCATTTATCACACCTGCATTTATTTGCAGTTCGATCTGAGAGCCCTTGTTAACTCCCTTAAAATATCTGATTGAATTTCATGTGGAAGCGAATGCCACAGATTAAATATATGTTGTGTTAAGAAGCTTCCCGTTTTATCACAGCCTGTGCACTGCCAGAAAGGCATTCTGCATGTTAATTAAGAAAGCTGGGGGATTTTTAAAAGATACTTTTTCTCCCTTTAACTTTATAATGCATTCAGGGGAAGGGAACCAAGGCAACTATTTGCAAAGCTGTAAAAATCAATGTCTAGTTAGATGGCTGTGGGACCCCAGTGAGCTTCAGTGACAGGCCAGGGCTCTGTCTCTGTGTGTTGAGTCTGTGCGCTGGCTGCAAAGGAGCTTGGTGAGGCTGCAGGGAGAAGGTTCTGACTTCTGACTTCACTAGGAACAGTGCCTTTTTGGCTAAGACTGGAATTTCACCCAGGGAACAGTTAAGCAAGTGGTGGGGGTGGGAAGTGATCAAATCTAAGAATCAAAGTGGACAAGATGAATTGGGATACTAAGAACATGGAAGATCTGACCTTCTTTCTGATTGGAACATCAGAGTAGCCAGGACGGTGTGGCAAGGCGAAGAGGGTACTGTAGATGTCTGCTTTAGCTGCAGTTAAGATGTCAGCACACTGGCCCTCCAAATGGGCCCAAATATGAGGTAGCAGGTGATGTGCATAAAACACGAGCTTTGATGTTCTTCAGACCTGGGTAAATATCTTGGCTCAGACATTTGCTTAGACAAGTCACTTACTCGGCCTCAATTTCCTCATCTGTGAAATGAGCACAGGATCACTGTCAGACTCAGAGACTGTGGGTACAGCTGGCACAGGGCAGGCCTGTGGCATATGGCACTTACTGATGTATGGAACAACCTGTGCCCACCTCTTGCTGGTAGGGACTCAGCACACTGCCCAGCTGCTTGGTCCCCCTTCCAGATTCCTTCCCTCCCACTCCAGCCTCAGCTCACCCTTCAAACACAGCTGGCCTTTAGAGTACAGAAAAGACATCGGGTGACTTGTAGAGCAGTTGCAGCCGTTTGCACAATCCCAGTAAGCTCTGGTTAGGAAAACTGCCTCACGCAAGTAGTTCTGTAATAACACTGCTGTCTGGGACTCCCTGACCTGTAGATTAGGAGTCATGCATGATCAAAATGTGTTGCAGCTGGGGTGACACTAAAAGCAACAAGCAGATATTCATTGGAAACCACCACAGTTTCTCCTCTTCACTTGACACCCTGACTGCAACTCCTCCCTTGACCCATTTTGTTGCAGTGCCTATCCTAGCTGTGACCAGCAGGGGGAGGCTCCTCTCTCGTGTCCATTTCGTATTGACTCCCTCCCCAGCCCAGCCAGGCCTCCTCCTGGTCTCTGCCTCCCAGGCTTCCTGAGACACTGTCCTGGCTCCCTCTTCCTTCCTTTGGTCGAGGCTTGAAGACCTGCAAGGAGGGGCCATGGCTGAGAGCACGGTGAGGATCTCCTCCCAGCCTAGGGAACACATGCCCTGGTGTCCTTGGCATTGGGTTGGCTGGTCTCTTTTCTTTCTGCTCCATTCCAAGCATGGCAGGTCGCAGGAGAGGCCCAGGCTAGTCCCATTTCCAGTCAGGACAGAAAGGCATCAAGGAACTCTCAGTCATGAGACACACCCGTCAGAGAGGAGACATCCCTAAGAAGATGTGTTACATTCCAGGGATGACACATACCCTGAAGATGTAATATGCTCTGAGAGGTGATGCGCCCCTCAGGGGCGACGTGCCCCACAGAAGTAACACACTCCACAGAGATGACACACTCCACAGAGGTAACATGCTCCACAGGGGTGACATGGCTCACAGAGGTGACACTCCACAGAGGTAACCCACCCCTCATGGTGACATGGCCCACAGAGGTAACACATTCCACAGGGGTGATGCAGCCCACAGAGGTGACATATCTTTCAGAAGTGATACAGCCATTGTGGCTCAGAACTATGCCCATGGCACAGAAGGCCCTGCAGTGCCCACCCTACAAATCTAGACACTCAGTTCCAAGATCTTGCAGCCCAGAATGCATCCCAGAGCCAGCAGGTGGCTGGGCCAACCTAGCTCTTGCACCTCAGTCTGAAGGTGGCCACCACCCCTAGTGTTCCCAGAATGGGGCCTCCTGAGTCCCACCCTCCTGCCCATAGGAGACTGTTACTCTTTTAAGTTTAGTAGACAAAGAGAGACATGAATCAGTGAGAGGAAGAGTAATTTATGATTTATGAATAATGAACTAATTTAATCCTGGGTTTCTCTTGTGCCTCCCATTTAGTAATTTGTTCCATTTCTTAATGGCTCGAGTTCTTTATCAGGCTGTGACAGAGACAAGTGGTGAGTCATCACACCAGGGACCAGAAGGGTGACCTATATATGGGGACTGGGAGAGCAAGTCCTGGTGGGCGTCAGCTCCACCCTCCCCGCCCTGTCCGCTGGGGTCTGCTCAGAGCTGGCACAGCTCCCATGTCTGCATCAGAGCTGGGAAGGGAGCAGGCTGGGGTGGCCACTCAGAGCGGATGCATGTGGCTGGGCTGGTCTGCAGCTGTGTGTCTACTGTGAGCCCTCTGCTTGTGCCTAGATTGGATATTGGGGGGAAGATGGAGATGACTGGGGTCTAGCCCTCACACAGGCCGCCCTTCAGCTGCACTGAGAGGGGAGAGAAGACTTTGGGGTCAGGCTACCAGGGCTCAAATCCTGGCTGCCACTCTCTGTATTCACTGGCCAAAGCCAGAAAAAGATACTCCCGACAGTGAATGCTCTCACCTCTGTCCTCGCCCCGCTGCCCGGTTTCTTGAACCTATAATTTCTTTTCTTTTAATTTTGCACACAGGGATCCTGAGGCTTGGGGATGGGAGGCAGGTAAGCCTTTATGAAGAAGGGAAGAGGGTGGTCCATGAACAGAGAAGAGAGAATGGAGCCTGGGCAGGCCTGGATCAGAACCCCAGGTGGACCCTTGAGGGCAGGCTCTGCTCTGCCTACCCACGTCCTCTTGTTCGCCATCTGGCACCAAAGGTGCCCCCCACAGGAGGAGCAGTGGGGGTGTGGCAGGGGCTGGGAGGGCTGCAGCAGCCACTGAGAGTGCAAGGAGAACCATAGCCCAGGCCGCTGCCTATTTGACGGGAGGGACGAGAGGAGGGGACAGGTGTGGGCAGTCAGAGGAGGCAACTGTCAGGTATTTGCAGTTAGTACACCTAGTAGGCACTTATCATGTGAAGCCGTGGTGATTGAGCCCACATTACAGACAGATAAACTTGGGATACAGAAGTTATATAATTGCCTAAGTGGGGCAGCTGGTGCAGGCGGGATCTGCCTTCTTCCAGCCTCATCTCTGAATGGGGTCCCCTGCCCCTTGCCAGCCCCAGTTCTGACAGGGATGGGTGGGCATGCAAAGCTGCCTCCTGGAATGATGGTTATTCTCTTCTAAAGCATGGTGGTCTAAAGATCACTGCCAAGTATGTCAGCCCCTTTGATTCTCATGGTATTCCTGGGAGGTAGGTATGAACAAAGATTACAATAGATAGATGATAGATAGAAAACTTATTATTAACGTGTAATGTACAAACAGAAAAGTGTGTATATTGTAAGTACACAGCTCTCTGGATATAAAAGGGCTATTGTTTAAACCTCGTTTTACCAAAAGAAAACTGGGCCTTAGAGAGGTTAAATCCTATTCCCAGGCCTGATCATTTATCAAGCATTGGAGGCAGTATTCCAGCCCACATCTCTTAATGTCCACATTTTGGGATGGATTTTTATACTTAAAGTTTTGATTTCGATTTCTTTTGAGAGCAATGCCATTTAATGGAAAATGGCAATGCTTTTATCTGATTAACTTTATGACCACAAGTGGTTATATGAAAGGGAAATCGGGTGCTTTAAGTCAACCACGCTTCTGTATTAAAACTTTATTTGGGGGAGAGAGTTCTGCTGAAGTGTCATGAGTAGAATCTGTTAAAAACTTGCAGGATAAACTTCATGGTAAAAATCTAAAGTTTGCGGATTCAGGAAGACTTGAGGAACAGCGTACTTGAATCATTTGTTTTTGTAACATTTAATTTAGCAGTCATTATTTAAATCAACTCTGTGAAATACTTTGGAGAACCAACAAAGCCTTCTTAATAGCAGCCTGATCCTCTGCTTGCAAATCCATGTGTTCGCTGTGAAATGGATTTTCTGGTCCCACATTTCAAAAAGAGGAAAACATTTCTGTTATTTAAACTAAGGGAGAGGGGAGGGTCTCCCACTTGTGGTCGTGTGCGGGGCAGAGACCCCTCCCCTTAGAATGCTCTACTTTCCTCCCTAGGGGGAGGAGACCTTTTCCCCAAGGTTTGGGGGACCTGCTGAATTCCTGCTTCTCTGGATGTTTTCATCGGGCCCCTGGGTGAAAGCAGGGGTGGGGGGTGCGTTACAAACCCCTTCCAATTCCATGAGAGCGCAGTTTAGGACAATAAGAAATCATTCTACCTTAGTCATCTTTCCCCTTCAGAGAGGTGGGCGGGGACTTTCCCAATTGAAGCCAAAGCAACAAAAACCCAATCAATTAACCAATATCCACCCACTGAGATGGGCTGCGTCTCTCTCCGTCTGGGAATTGCTGGGGAAGCAGAGCCTGGAAAGGACAACCATCTGGCAGGGGAAGGAAGATGAATCCCAAGGACTAGGAGAGCTGGACCAATTAGGCCAAGTTGGGTCTGACCCCACAGTCCTGCTCCTAGTCAGACCCCACCTCACTGGCTACTTGAGGTCCAGCAGCCTCGGCAAAACAGGCAGCAGCCAGAGGAGCTGCTCTCTGCCCCAGCTGGGCAGGAGATTGTTCTGCCAGCAAAACCTGCAAGTCATTCTGCTGCAGCTACCACCTGCAGAGACGTGGCCCTGCTGGCAAGAAGGGGTTGTGGGGAGGCGGGGGAGCCTCTCATAGTTTTGTTTGTTTTAGGCTAGAACTTTCTGGCAAGGTTTCAGAGCTGTCTGACCCACCCACTGACTTTCTCTCTCCTGCACTCTGCATCCATCACACGCTGGCTTCCCTGGCTCAGGCATTCTCTCCCGGTGGCTTCATGGCATTGGGACTGGTGGAATCATCCCTCCCTCCTTGGATTCTGGAGCACCTAGAGTGCTCACTTTCCTGCAGTCACAGACACTTAGAATGAGTTTGGTTTGGACCATGAGGAATTGGCTGTATGATTTTCTTTTAAAGGAACTAGTTGCAAACTTCTAAAAATTGGGAAATTTTACATATAAGTCCTCCAGCTTCTCTTGAAAACCAGAAGCTCTGGTGACACTGGGCTCAGGTCCCTGTGTGGTCATGAAGGCGGCGTGCCAGCTCTAGTGGCCACGGTCCCCACCTCTCCCATTTCTCACACCTGTTTATATGCCTGGCATGGGTCAATTAGTGGGCACTCATCCTGGCACCTGCAGAGGTGGACAGCAGAGCGGCAGCATTCTGCCCCCTGGTCTACCTTCCCCAGGAACTGGGGGCCCTCTTTTGCCTCCATAGCTAGATCAACATCATGGCCCTTCCCACCCTGTATCGAAATGATCAGTTTATTCCACAAGAGTTGATGCCATTTATGGACATTGGTTTAACTCTCCTTCCTCTTGCCTGGGATCACAAGATCTAATCGCTTTTGAAGGTGAGTTTTAGATGTGGTTATCTATCTCCATGATCCAAGAAAGGCTGAGTGGATCCAGTGACTTTATTCCATTTTGAAAATGAAGACATTGAGTCTCAGAGTGGTTTCCCAGTATGACATAGTTAATCTTGCAAAAGAAGAGCCTCGATGTGTGGCCTCCCTCTGGGGCACTGTCTACCCCAAGGATGGGTGCCAGCACCTCCTTCAGGCAGGGACTCTGGTGGTGGCACCACAGGGGGAGTCCCTGGGTTGCTGATCCCCATACAAAGACACACCAGTCCCAGAGTGCTCTTCTATAAGGGTCCAGTGGAGGTGGCTGCCTGTCAACCAGGGGGCCAGCAATCCACAGGTCAGTCCATGGCTTGTTCAGCCATCCACACTTAGAGCCACTCACCACAGAAATGTGGCTCTGCTGGAGTCCATGTACACTTGCTGTCATTTCCAGTTCAATGCTACAGTACAGGAGCCACTCCCTCTGCAGGGAAGGGAATGGGAAGTGGGCTGAGAGGGACGGTAAATGGAAGAGGATAAAGGACTGATAGAGAAAATTTTCTTTCTCCAGCTTCCTTTCCAGTATATTCAGAAAGATGTCCTCAGTGTCCTGTGGCCAAAAGGCAGGACTTCCAGCTCTGGGTACATATTTGGTTCTCTTGGCTGGCGTGAATTTACAGCAAAAAGTATTCACCTTTGGGAGAGTGTCAAAGAGGGCAAAGAAGGGCTGTTGAGCATTTTGGTCTTGAAGCACAAGTTTGCAGGCCCAGCGGATGGGGTGAGTGTGTGTGTGTGTGTGTGTGTGTGTGTGTGTGCACATTTTGGGTGTCCTCACAAGGATTGAGGGGTTGAGCTGTTTCCAAGTGAGCTCCGTGTGTGCTCTGTGTAGAGATGAATTCCTGCCTCAGAAAGCGCTAGTTGACCAGCTGTCCTAATAACAGAAGGCTCCATGTATTTGGAAAAATTAGAAAGGGTTTTTCAGCCCTGCCTTCATTATTTTCTGGCTGTGGGGTTTCAGGCAGCCCACAACCTCTGTAAAATGGGAACAATACCTCTTGCTCTCCCTGCTCTTCCATTTCATTGTAACCTTAAGTGAGATGATGTTCTCATTGTGAAGGTGTTTTGTAAGCTGTGAAGAGCTTTGCCAGGGAATGGGGTACAAACTGAAAGCCAACATCCTTCGTCACAGTCATCTGAAGCTCAGCTGGCCAGGTGGTGAGGCAGCCTTCCCTTGGAGCTATCTGTCCAGGCCTATTCCCATGTACCCAACAATAGGAATTTCAGCCTTAGGCCACATACCTGGGGGTAACAGGAAGCTGCACGTCTTCCCAGAGTATCAAGTGGGCTGAAAGATTTGGGGGCAAATCATGATTTTTATATTAAAACAAACACATATGATTGTATGGAATACAGAGGTTCATGAATTTTAATATTAAAACAGAAGCAAAGAAATGCTGTGTTTGTAGAGGGATAGGAAACGGAGGCTGCTTAGGGCTGCTTCCCTAGATGACTCAGGGGACTCTACCTGGTCATCTGCCAGTGTGAGAAGCTCTCCCATGCTGAGGAAGGCACTGTGCCAGGCTCTGCAGGATGGGAAGCAATGTTGAGAAGAGGGGCATGGCCCTGGGGAAGCCCTACAGGGCAGCTTCCTCACCAGGCTGTACCGGAGCACAGACAAAAGTACCAGAGGGAAGAGAGCTCATGTCTGGCTGGAGTGATAGAGATGAACAAGGAAGACTTCCTGGAGGAGGAGGCAGTGAGATTTCTGGAGCCCAGACACACATACTCGAAGTGCAAGTCATGCTTGATGACTGGCAGGAGAATCAGACCGGGGCCACGGGTTTGGAGAGAGTGGATGTGGAAGATATGCTGGGACCCCTGGTGAGGGATCTGGAATGAATATGACAGGTCTTGGGAGTTCCAGAAATTATTTGAGCAGCACAGTGACTTGGTGAAAAAGTTGCTTTAGAGTGATGAATTTCATGTTGGTGATGGATTTCCAGTTGTTTTCTTTTGCCTGGATAGTTGTTCAGACTATGGGGTCCTTTAAGGTGTTCTCCTCCCAGCAGAGATGAGATCTCCCCGAAAGAAATATTCTCTTAGCTCAAGCTGCAGCCAACATTTTACAGCCACCATTTTTCTTCCTGCTACTTGGATGAGAAACTGTGGCCCAGAGAGGTCAAGGACCTTGCTCCGTGTTGCCCAGAGAATTAGAGCTGGTGCTGAACAACAAGAGTCACAGATCATTGGGGCAGATAGGTACTGGCAGGTACTCCAGAAAGAAGGGCACCATGTACATCCCAAAATATTACCATAGGACAGCATGCTTCTCTTTAGGCATGAACTTTCCACAGAGTCCTCAGCCCACAGAGTCCCAGGGCTGAACAGACAGAAATGCAATAACCTTGTCTTCACTGCTTGTGGAGTGATTTGCCCCTTCAGACTCTCTAGACTGGAAAGAATTCACATTAGACTTCAAGTCTTGCTGAAAATTATATCCACCTTATACCTGGGCACTTGTCTGGTCAGAACAGAGGTCAAGGTGAAATCTACAGCAGGCAGGATCCCCAGGAGAGGGGAGAAAGGGCTAACTAGAGCAATCGTGAAAAGCTCCTGGAAGATACTCCCAGAGAAGTTACCAAATCCACACCCAGAACAGCCTGGAGGTGGTCAGGGCACAGTGATATGATGCAGAGTCGTCCCCATTGCTCTGCAGCCCAAGGTTAAATCAGATGGAAGTGCTTGATGTTTACACCAGCTCTTCTCAAATATCAGCATATATGCAAATCACATGGTGATCTTGTTAAAATGCAGATGCAGATTCAGTGGGGTGAGATGGGATTGAGGATTCTGCCTTACACACAAGCTCTCAGGTGATGCCAGTGGCCCACAGACCCCGGTTTGCACACTATGGGGTTAGACAACACCATTTCATTTATACTTTCTTAAAGGGCAGATGCTACCCTCTGGAATGGTCTAAACTGTGTATCCACTGCTTGCAGCAACTCCCTTTTAGAACTCTTCGATAAAAACCACTGCTGTTCATCCTATACACATTTATTGAGCACCTGCTATATGCCAGGTCTTATGCCAGTTCCTAGGGATCCAGAGATGACAGGAACACCCTGTGCCTTGTGGGTTTTTACAATGGGGTGTATGTGTGATGAGGGTAGATGGGAGATGAGTCAGGAAAATAGGCAATCCAATGATCGAGGTGATGATGGGGCACCACAGGTGCCCAGAGGAGGCTAATTCTAAGCCTGGGAATGAGGTCAGGTTGGGAAATCAGGAGGGCCTGTGGGAAGCAGGTGGCACTAAGCTCAGTCCTGGAGGGAGAGAATGTATTGGTCAGCTGGAGAAGATGTGGTGGTGAGAGGAGAGAGGCAGAAAAGCAAGGAAAACAAGATCTCTTCAAGTTCTCAGGGTCAGGGAATTAGTCACCCAGTTAAAGTGAAACCTGTGGTGTAGGGAAGGTGTGGAGAACAGGTGGCCCCATGATCTCCAACTTCTGGTGTTCGTACCTTTGTATAAAACCCTGCCCTTGAGTGTGGGAAGGACCTGTGACTTGCTTCTAACCAATGGAATATGGCAAAGGCACTGGGATGTCATTCCCATGATCACATTAGCAAGACTGCCTTACCAGCAGAGTTGCTCTAGCGAGGCCTTGAAGAAGTAAAAAACCAGAAGGAAGGTGGGGCCTTCCGTCCTACAGTCCCAATGAAATGAATTCTGCTAACCACCCAAGCAAGCTTGGAAGCAGATTCTTGCTCAGTTGAGCCTTCCGATGGGAACCTAACCTGGATGACACCTTGATTGCAATCTTGTGAGACCCTTAGCAGAAGACCCAGCTGAGCTGTGACCAGACTACCGACCTACAGATACTGTGAGATAGTAAATTCTTGTTGTTTTAAGCTACAAAGTTTGTGTTAATTTGTTGTGCAGCATAGAAAATGAGTACAGGAGGTGACAATGGAAGTTAGACAGGGGCTATGTCACAAAGGGTAGAAATGAGGAGTTTGGATTTTACTAGTTTTGGGAAGTTGGAAAGCATTGGAGATTGTGTTACTGGGAGGTGGCAGGTTCAGATTAGCACAGGTGGAGAATGGATTGGAGGGGGGATAGTGGGGCTAGGAGAGAGGTGGAAGGCTAGCTAGGAGCCTGTGGTTGTGTCCAGGTGGGAAGTGATGGTGGCCTGGTCATTAATAGGGTGGGGATAAGTTCAGACACAAGATACAGGAAGTGAGATTGTCAGGGTTTGAGACTAAGTAGGGGTGTGGCTTGGGAGACCCAGCCAGCCTCCCCTTGTCATAGCTGAGTTTCCTCCTGCTGTATGGTTAGAAGTGACGCCGGGGCCTTTAGGCTGGCTCTCCAGCCCTGTGTTTCATCAGCGGGTCCCTGTTGGCCAGAACTGGAACCCTGATGCTGAGCCTGATGGGGCAGGCCACAGGTATGTAATGAGATTTGGAGAAGCAACATAAAACTTCCTGTCCCAAATCTCTCCTTCAATGGACTGCCATGACTGACCATATTTAGCCATACATCCTCCCTTTTGGCAGCTAGATATGGCCATGTGACAAAGGTCTGACCAACAGCAAATTAAGGGAAGTGATTTACACACTCTTTGGCTTACACCATTTAATGGGAAGGGATGAACCCTCTTCTTTCCCTTCTTATCCTTCCTGTGGTAGGGTGGCTGTGCAGAGAATGCCATCATGGATCATGAGGTGGAGGGCAATATCTAGGAATAGCAGAGCAGAGCTTTCATATAACTGGGACTTTCATATGAATAAGAAATACACCTCTATTTCAATTAAAGTCCTATTATTTAGGATCTCCATTATATGCATCTTCACCTGTGTCCTGATCCAAACAAAGATGATACAAGCTATTGTCAAAGATGAATATTTCAGTGTGAGCTATGTCTGTTCTCACTCACTGAACAATTAATTTTTACCTACTCCCTTATGCCAGGCAATGAGTCAGATGTGGGAGATAGAATTAAGAACAGACATTGTCCTTATTCATGAAATGTATAGTCTTGGGATGGGGAGAATATAGGCAATCAGGCATTAGTGTATATGTGTTTAAGAAAGATCTAACTCACAATGGACATATAGAATGAATGAAAAGTAAACCTTTGTTTTTTAAGTCACTGAGATTTGGGAATTATTTGTTATTGTAGCATAATTTAGCCTACTGGGACTAATACAGAGGCCTTTACAGAAATTCATGCAAAAGATGATGGCCATAATCAAGGAAGCCAAAAAGAATATAGAGTGAAGTGGAGAAATAATTTAGGAGATGGACTTAGGAATGGATTACGTGGAAATGAGGAAGAGAGAGTGGTTGAAGATATTTACACAGCTTGCTGGATGGGTGGTGGTACCACTCCCTTTGATAAGTACCACAGGCACATGCCAGAGTCAGAGACACAGGATAATTAAATGTTGATGGGGCCAGGGGAGGAGTGTTATGGAGAGATCAGCCTAGAAAGCACCAGAAACTGATAACCTGGGGTAGGGGGCAGGTAAGGATTTAACACTGAGAGCTTTTCTATAAGGGCTGCACTCTTCAGGAGACACCTGTTCCAGGCTTCATACCCTGTATTACATTATTGACCCTGCTGCCAGAGTGACTGTGACAAATCTCAGATCCGGCCTCACTGCTCCTCTGCTCAAAACCCTTCAGTGGCTCCCCATGGCTCTTAGGACACATCCAGCCCCTGACACAACCTGCAAGGTTCTGTAGACCTGCCCTCTCCAGCAGCTCCCATGGTTTCATGCTGGGATAACCGCTAACTTAATCCCCATGATATAGCACCTCCCAGAAACCACCCTGATCCTCTTCCCAGCCCCCTCCTTCAGGGTTAGACACCCCTCCAGAGAGTCCAGTAGCCCTCACCACACTGTGTGTGAGGAGGATCTGCTTATTCACTCTTTTCTCTCCTGCAGACTGTGGCTTTTATGTTGATAAACTTGATGCAAGGCCGGGTGCTGCCCCAGCACTGAATGAATGAATGAGTGATAACTGAATCGTGAGTGAAGGGCTATGGGAGGCCAGAGACGCCAAGAAGCGAAGGGAAGGGGGACTGTTCATCCACACTGTTTACTGACAGCCTGTGACATGCAGGACTGTGCCAGCGTTCCGATGAGGTGGGGAGCAAGCCACATCTCCCGGTGAACGGCTCTCCTCCGTTCTGGGCTCTCACCACTCTGCTCCAGGCTTTGTGTCCTTGTCCTTGTCTTCTCACCTTCCAGGACCCTCTTGGTCTTGGTCACTGTTGAGGCTTCTGTAAACTTACTCACAGGGAGGGTGCGATGTTGCAGGGTAGCTGAGACACCACTCCCAGGACCCCAGACTGGGACCTGAGGCCCGGGCTCTGCTCTTTCTTCTGGCCCTAACTTCTTGGGCTTCACAAAACCTCCGTGGACTTTATGATGGGACACTCTGGGTCTGGACTTGGTTGTTCTGCTCCTGCAGATGAAGCAGTGAGTGGCCCTGCCTGGGGACGTGTTCCCCTTCAGCCCAGATGTGTTTCATGGACAACGGCCTTATTCCCTGCAAGGCCAGCTCCTGTGGGGTAGGGGCTTGGTTCCTGCTTCTGCAGAGGTGGTTCCTGACTGGGCCTGACTGGTGGTCTCCTGACTGGGGCAGTGTGGCAGCCAAGCTCTGGGGACAGTGCTGACAGGAGGGAGACATTTCAATCTGAGGAGTGCGGGCCTGGGCACCCCAAGGGATGAGGAAGGAGTCACTTCCCCACAGTCTGGTGGTGATAGTCTAGCTGGGGGGACCCTGTGAAAGGGGCCCCACCTGGGTGCATGGGGGGAGCCTCCCCATCACTCTGTCTGAGGGGCCAGGAAGGAAGATCACCAGAGGGGGTGGAGTGAGGGCACGGCCCCTCAGCCTGGAGGCATGCAGTGGCCTCTGTCCCTGGCCCAGGCTGGTGAGGCTACGTTAGATGGGGAAGATGCAACTGAGCAGGAGAGAAGAATGAAGCCACCTGCAGAGCCAGGGGGATGGCTCTCCTCTGTGTCCTGGACCTGTTTCAGCTGTGGAAGAAGGTGATCTGGTCAAGATGCATCACCAGTTGGATAAAAGAGCTGAGTTGAGGAATGGGGATGGGAAGAGATGAGAGGGGCACAGAAGGGACCACGTGCTGAGCCATCTGGTCCCTACATCGTCTCTCCCTTCTCTCCCCAGGCCACTGCCATATTCACCCAGAAAGCCCTCTTGGATCTGGGCTTCCAATGCTGCCTCTCTTGTCCTCCATCTGTGTCACATCTAGAAGCTGGTCACTGAAACTGGGGCCCTCCAGTGCTGGGCAGGGCACGAGAGCCATCTGGGACAAGCCTAGGCCCTCTCTACGGCTACCCTAACCCTCATCTCTCGATACAGTTTCCCAGGCTATCAGCAAGGGCATTAACAGTAACTCAATCAATAATCAATCACAAATCAAGCTCCATGCACATCTGTTAATTAACTCATCAAATGTTTCTTGAGTGCCTGCTTTATACCCTCTAAATGCTTGGACAGAGTCCTGAACAAAGCAGAGGCATCACCAGGTCTCACGGACAGAGCTGAGAGTGAGATGTGGGAGTAGATGCTTAGCAGATATTCACACAAGGAAATACATAATGACAAATTGAGACAAATGGCCCAAAGGAAAAGTTGAGGGTGTTTCAAGAGGGGATACCAGATGGCCAGTTTTGGTTTGGAAGCACAAGTGACAGAGCAGACTTCTCTGAGGATGGGACATTTGTGCTGAGACCTGAAGGAAGAGGAGGAGTTGGCCATGGGAAGGTGCAGGCTGTTGGGGGAGAGGGTGCATTAGATGTGAAGGCCCTAAGGTGGAATAGGCTTAGGGTGGTATGAGAAACTCCAAGAGGCAGGTGCAGCTGGAGCTGGGGTTGGCTGGAGGAGTGTGGGTGGGCAGGGGAGGTGTGAGAGCATACAAGTCTGGCCCCACACCTCTGGTCTTTATTTGGGCCAGGTCTACACCAGGCCAGCCAACCCAACACACACAAGGGTACAGCAGAGACGCTGGCCCTGACACAGAGGCCAGCCCCAAGCTGGCACCAGGCATTCAGGGTGAGAGGTCCCCATGCCTGCTCCACTGCCCTCCAGAGTACTAAACAGATGGCCAGACTCTACCCTGAGCTCTCCAGCCTTCTCTGAGGGAGCTGGGAAGGGGGCCTCTGAATGTGAAGACCTGTGGGCCATTGTTAAGCACATGCTGTTTTGTGGTCCAATTGTGAAGCCCAGTGGGGGTGCCTCAGGAAGGCCCAAGGAGAGGGTTTGGTGATAGGAGGAGGCTTGGTGTGGGTTGAACCCTGCCCACCCTTCCAGCATACCACCCATAATGAGAGGGAAGGCAGCTTCACAGACCCTAATTAGGGATGCCTCCCTTCATATGTCAGTGAATAAGAAAAACCACTGAGCTGCCTGCCAGGTTGGGTCCCCAGGGCCAGACCATTCTGAGCTGGGTGAGGCTGTGCCCTGACACATCTCCAAGTACTGCTCTGACCCTGTCCAGGAGTGGAGATGGTGCCAGCATACAGAAATAAATAAATGTGGCATTAACATTTCTTGAGCATTTTTTGTGTCCCAAGCATTGTGCCTAGTGCTTGTGATGTCTTGTTACCATGATGGCCCCTGAGGAAGCACATCTCCTGTTATCCAGGCCCATGTGGGATCTCCTTCCACATGCACTCTGGACTTGGCCATGTAAAGGGACAACAGCCAATGCGATGCAGGCAGAGGCTGGATAGGTGCTTGTGCATTGAGGCCTGCCCTCTTGGAACCCAGTAGTCACAAAGGGTTCTGACTAAGGCAGCCCAGCTGACAGCTTGTCAAGTGGCAGGCATGGGAGTGAGCCATTTGGACTACCCAGGCCCAGTCGAGCCACAGATGACTAAAACTTCATGAACTTCACAAGCAAGACCGACAGAAGAACTACCCAGCTGAGACCAGTCCAAATTGCAGAATTGAGCTTTTCCTTTAAAAACAGGGACAAGACAAGTATGCCCATTCCTACCACTCCTATTCAACATTGTATTGGAAGTATTAGCCAGAGCAATCAGGCAAAAGAAAGAAATAAAGGGCATCCAAATTGGAAAAGACAAAGTCAAATTGTCACTGTTTGCAGATGACATGATCCTATACATAGAAAAGCCCATAACCTCTACCAAAGAACTCCTAGAGCTCATAAACAAATTCAGTGAAGTTGCAGGATACAAAATCAATACATAAGAGTCAGTAGTGTTGTTATTCACCAACAAACAAGCAGAAAAAGAAATCAAGAAAGCAAGCCCATTTACAATAGCTACCAAAAGAATAGAATACCTAGGAATAAATTTAACCAAAGAGGTGAAAGATCTCTACAATAAGAGCTACGAAACACTACTGAAAGAAATAAAAGAGGACACTAAAAGATGAAAAGACATTCCATGTTCATGGATTGGAAGAATTAACATTGTAAAAATGTCAATACTACCCAAAGTGATCTACAGATTCAGTGCAATCTCCATCAAAATACCATGACATTCTTCACAGAAATAGACAAAACAATCCTGACATTCATATGGAATAACAAAAGACCCCAAATAGCCAAAGCAATCCTGAGCAAAAATAAAAATAAAATCAAAGGCATTACACTACCTGACTTCAAACTATACTACAAAGCTATAGTAACCAAAACAGCATGGTACTGGCCTAAAAACAGATGCATGGACAAATGGAACAGAAGAGAGAACCCAGAAATCAACCCAGGTGCTTAAAGCCAACTGATCTTCGACAAAGGCACCAAGAACGTACACTAGGGAAAGGACAGCTTCTTCAGTAAATGGCACTGTGAAAACTAGATATCCATGTGTAGAATAATGAAACTAGACCATACCTCTTGCCATATACCAAAGTCAACACAAAATGGATTAAAGACTTAAGTATAAAACCTGAAACTACAAAACTCCTAGAAGAAAACATAGGGGAAACACTTCAGGATGTAGGAGTGGGGAAAGACTTTATGAATAAGACCCCAAAGCACAAGCAACAAAAGAAAAAATAAACAAATGGGATCATATCAAGCTAAAAACCTTCTGCACAGCAAAGGAAACAATCAGAGTGAAAAAGACAACCTACAGAATGGGAGAAAATATTTGCAAACTATACATCTGACAAGGGATTAATATCCAGAATATACAAGGAACTCAAACAACTTTATAGTAAAAAAACCCAAATCACCCAATTAAAAAATGGCAAAGGAGATGAACAGACATTTTTCAAAGGAAGACATGCATAATGGAATACTACCCAGCCATAAAAAAGAATGAAATTCTGCCATTCACAGCAACATGGATAAGCTTGGAGAAAATTATGTTAAGTGAAATAAGCCAGGCACAGAAAGAGAAATACTGCATATCTTCACTCACAAGAGAGAGCGAAGGAAGGAAGGAAGGAAGGAGGGAGGGAGGGAGAGAAGGAAGGAGGGAAGGAAGGAAGGAAGGAAGGAAGGAAGGAAGGAAGGAAGGAAGGAAGGAAAGAAAGAAGGAAAGAAGGAAGGAAGGAAGGCCACAATAAAACATTGGACTTTCAGAAGGAGAGAACAGACATTACCAGGGTTGGGAAAGGGGGAGGGGGAGGGGGCTAGGGAGTAACTGGATAAGAGACACAAAGAACAATTACAATTTATAATGATGAACATGCTAATAATATTGATTTGATCATCACATACTGTACACAAATACCGATAGTCACCCTGTACCCCATAAATATGTATAATCAATTATGTTTCAATTCACAACATAAATTTTAAAAATTAAAAGGAATAAAAAAAATCAAAGTGCAGAATTAGAGCAAGAAATGATTGTTGTTTTAAGCAATCAAGTTTTCAGGTCGTTACACAACAGTAGTTAACTGATACAATGCCTAATATATATTCATTATCTCATTTAATAGACACAGAGGTCCTAGGAGGAAAAAATTTTTCTACCTTTTATATGGATTCTGATACTGAGGAAATAACTAACCAAGGTCATGCAGTGAGTTTATGGCAACCCACCGGGTCTGTCTCCACAGCTTCCACATTGGCTCTTTCCACCACCCTGAAAATAAGGTGACAGTGTCAGTCACTAACCTTCAGAAAATGAGGGGGAAATGGCCTGTCTACCTTTCATGCTGTGTAAACCCCAATGTCAGCTGAGGTCGCCAGCTTCGTCCCCACCCTGCTGGCTACCCCTTGAAGCCAGGCTGAAGATTTCAGGAATTCCTGTTCTCTGTGCTTTCTGTGCTGTCTCTGTGACTCTTCCATTTTCATCTGTCACGGAGCACAGCTTCTTCACGATTCCATTCCCAAAGCAACCATAAGCACGAGGCAGTTGCTCATGACAGAACCTTTACTAACGATTTGCAGATTGTGAAGTCTTGTGAAATTGCTCTCAGCAACTCAGAATCAGGTATTAGGTGTCCTATCTTTAACCAACAGCTTCTCACCAGCTGCTCCATCCCACCTGACACCATGAGTGTGTCATCCCCCCTCCTGTTCTGGCTCCTCACCCCCCTCCTGTGCACAGCAAAGTCCTCTCTCTCCCTGTCACTCCACTCCAGACTGTCAAACACAGCTCCCAGCCAATTGACACCCTGACCACTCAGGGGTCTTTGTTTAACCAGAGGATTCCCTCCTAAGAAGACAGTTGTGGTTTCAAGTAGCAAAATCTCTCCCCACCCACCACACACATTTGCATGCTCAGAGCTCAGAGAAGGGACTTCAGAGAATGTCTCTCCTGATCTGTCATTTTACAATAGAAGTCCAGATCCCAGATCCTAGAGAGATGGGGTGACTTGCTCTAGTCTTCTTGCTGTGGTCAGAGCTAGGACTGGAAGGCAGAGTCCTCTCCACTGTGCAGGTAGAGACGGTGTGTGGGGCACTGAAACAGTAACCTGGACTCTTGGTCACCTGGCTTGTCATGGATCCCCAAGGTGAGCCACAAACATGCTGACCTGAGCCCTTTTCCTCCCCAGCCCCACCCCCAGCCCCTCATTCCCCACAGTAATGCACATATGCCCAGCCCATAAATATCTTATTTTGTGTTCCTGCCAGCCTCCACTAATAGGGCTAATGCTTCCTGAGGAGCAGTCCAAAGCTGCATTAGTCGCAGATGTTTGATTGATTTAAAACAAAGAGCCTGACCACCAACCTCTCTCTATGGTTTCTCTTCCTGCCACTTTGCTTGCAGGGTTATCTCTGAAATGCAATTAAGGGGCTTAAAAGTACATTTTCAGGAAGATGCAGAATTAATGAGGGGAGCTGGCCCCTGTGGGTGCCTTCAGATTATTCTAGTTCCAGTGAAGGGAGATGGACCCTGCATGGAGCTGCGTCCACACCCACCAAAGTTTTGGATCTCCAAGGCAAAAGCTGCCCCTAGGAGCCCTGAGAGGGCTGGTGGGAGCTGCTGCCGCTTCCTCGTCCCATGCTTTTGCAGGCCCAGTGCCTGTGGCAAGGCCACTAGGAGGGCGCTTCCCACCCTTACCCTGAAGGGAGTCTAGGACCAAGCCTGGTGAGCTTGGGGTTCCTGCTCTCTAAGAGGGGCCCAAGTGTCGTGCCACTGGTGGGTTCCATCTTGGACAGAGTCCATTTCCCCAGAAGCCCAGGTGGCGTTGTCCTATAGCAGCTGATTTCTTGAATGCACTGCAGGGGCCACCTCACCAGAGCCAGCACCATGTTTCTCAGGCTCCCAAGGCTTCCAAGCCTGTGGGAGCGAGAAGCTGAGACCACCACAGGGGACAGCTCTGTTGGCGTCTGCCAACATTGCATGAGCCTATGCTGAGTACCAGGTACTGTGCAGGGAGGGGCTGTGGAAGTGAAAAGGTGGACTAGTGATGACACAGTCCAGTAGGAGAGAGAGGCAGCCCCAAGCCACAGCACGTGGGAGTGGGGAGACATGTGGGGCAGGGGCGGGGCAGGCAGCTCCAGCAGGGGCCAAGAACTGCTGATATATCAGAGCTGCTACAGCTCACAGGAACATAAGAGGAAGAAGAAAATTATATTTACCAGAATTTGTTTCCAGGGAAGGTTTGCACAGTCAGGAAGAATAGTCTGAGTTGGCAGCTGTGTGGGTTGGAGAATACCCAAGGGCCGGCACAGGTAGCCACAGCACATAGCTGAGGGCGTCTGCTTTGCCTAGTGGTGTGTGGAGTTGGAGCCACCCATGCAGGCCGCCTGCATCCTGAGTCCTCAGCACCCACCATGCACCCACCTCCCGTGTTGGACAAATGGTTTCAAAATGTCAGGTTTTAAGGGGCTCCTCATTTTTAGCCTGTGTAGGCTGCATCTTAGCCCAATCCTGTTCTGACAGCACAAAGAGGGGGGCAAGATCGCCTTCTGCTGAGGTCTCTGGGGAGGGTTCATCCTGGACATACCATTTCAATAGAGCCTGTAAGATGGGCCAGGTGTTGACAGCTGGAAGAGCAGAGAGAGAACCCTTCTGATAAAGGCATAAAGGAAGAAGTGAGAATTCAGGGAGTGGGTATGGGCTACAGCAGATATTTAGTTTGCTGAAGCACAACGGTCAGTGAGTTGGGAGAATACACTGCAGACATATGGAGATGGATTTCAATATCTTGCTAAGAAGTTTGGGATCTACTTGCTAGACAATAGTGAGTCATAGAATGCTCTAGGCCAGTGGAGAGACAGTCATCTATAGGCTTCGGGAAATTAACCTGGTTGGGCACGGGGAGAGAACATAGATGCTTTCATGATAGCAGCTTCTTTGGGTTTCTGAGGGTGGAAATGATCTTAGTCTTTATAGAACCTACAGCTTTGATGTCAGTGGGACAAGTTCTTTGGCCACCAGGTCTGGTGCTCACCTGCCTCAAACACCTCCTCTATTCTTCTACCCTTCTACAACCTTCCAGATGATTACTGTCTTCCCTGGTAGCCAACTCTGCTTCTCTGAGGAGCTCGTAGTATTCAGCCACTCCTCTCTGCTGTCATCCGCTGACCTTGCAGACCCTTCCCTCATTCACCCAAGACTTTGGCAACCTAGAGTACACTATTTCTCTTGCCCGAAGAGCAGGCATCCTGGGAGATGCCTGCAACCCCATGGATGACCACCCAGCTCCCAGGCCTCTCAGCAGCTCAACCTCCTCGTCAGCGATGATCTCTTCACTCCTCTCAGCCACCTCTTAGCTGCACCCTGGGCCTCGTTCCTGCTGTAGCCTCACCACTTCCGAAGTCACCAAATCAAACCTTTCTCTGTATCTTAATGCATAGGCAGACTGCTTTTGTAAGTAAAGGTCCATGGGAACGCAGCCCTGCTCCTCCATGTAGTGTCGACGGCTGACCTCACGCTGCAGCAGCAGAGTCTAAGAGCTTTGGCAGAGACCATGGCCCACAAAACCTAAAGTATTTACTATCTAGCCTTCACAGAAAAAGTTTGCCACCCCCCTGTCTTAATCCATCAGTTCTCTCCTTTCTTTACTCGCCTCCTTACCCACCGTAGGCTCATAGTTTCCGTGAGTCTGTCATTAGTCCCATGCGCCCCTCTGGGCGAGTCCACCTGCTCACTCTCTGCACCTGCCTGGGAGCAGCTGAGCGCTGCTGGAGAAAGCTATGCCATGGGGGAGATGGAGTCCATCACAAATTCTTGAGGACCTCCCTCAGCCCTCCTGGAAAGCCTCCCACTTTCTCGGGCAGCTCACACCCACACTCATTTGTTTCAACCTTCTCTAGACACTTTCCATTTCTGACCTCCCTCTGCCCACTTCTTTTTCACCTGGCTGCTTACATCACAGAGCACACAGAAGATCTCAGAGGGGACTCACCCATCTTCTTGATGCCAGACATAGAAGCCTGCCTATGTTCACCCCTCTGCTCTCTTGCTTTCCACGTTCTGCAACTGAAGAGTATCCCTCCCCTCCAACTGGCATCTGTAAGGAAAATATAGGAAAATGGTCAGGACCCATCAGGTGTTCAGAATCTTGCCGAGCATTTGCTATAAATATCCACATGCGCCCCGGTGTTCCTTGGTTACTATCTAATGTAATTGCATATGGGCACCCTGTTGTCCTGGGTTGTGGACCTGAGTATAAAGAGCTAACAGCTCTGATACATGACACTTCTCGGGACGCTCCAGGAGGCCACTAGGTGGCTGCTCCTAGCTCTGAATAAATCCTATTAATTTTTACCCACAGCTCCCAGGATCTTTTCCTATTACCTAGCTCGTGGACCTGTGCCTGGAGAGTTTGTGATCCAGTCTGTACAATGGGCTCAAGGGGTCTGTGAGCCCTAGCCCTAGCAATACAGCATCCCAACCCCTCCTGCTTTCCTAGGAAATTTACCCCACATCTTCATTTATTGCCCCCCAAAGAAGCCCCTGAGGCACGGACATGGGTGAGTGTATTTATTTGTTTGATCCCCGGAAACCCAAGGGGCAACTAGGGAAAGGGAGACATGGAAGGAAGAAAAGAGTAGCCAATAAAGAGTAGTTAATGAGCGACAGAAAACTAGGGGCAAGTGGGGCTCGGCATCCTTTGGGGACCCTCTGGGAGACTTGCGGAGCACAGCTGAGAATCATCCTACCTGAGGATGGGGAGGTGGAGGCACTAATCCACCCACTCCCACCTCCCTACGCTTGAATGTTGCCCCTGGGGCATCGACCCTCTGAATTTCCTGGTTGCACAGCACAGGAAGCAAGCTCCCCAAGTGCCAGAGGAAGCCCTGGGAGAGGTGTGAAGACAGACTGACACACATTGCGTTTGCAAGGAACTGGCTGCAGCTGCAGGACCCTCATGCAGGCACCCATGTCCCCACTATGCCTACCACTGGGGCCTTTCCACTCATTTTTAACCACTGTCACAGTTGTCCCATTTAAGCAAAACCCTTCTCCCTCCTCTTCCCTTCACGATTACACCGATTAGAAGTCACAGTGACCTGTGGTCACTGTCCCATTTCCTCCTTCCCACTTGTACCTGAGCCCATTTCAGTCTAACTTCTCCCCTTCGTTCTGACCCAACTGCTCTCCCAAGCTCCACATTGCTCAGTCCAGTGGACATTTCTTAGTTCTCAATGTGCCTGACTCTTCAATAGCATTGAACGCATTCACCAGCTCCACCTTCTAGACATGCTTTCTTCTTGGAGTCCGTGCCATCACCTACTTCTGGGCTCTCTCCTGCCTCTCTGACAAGGTCTTTTCTGTTTGCGGCTTTTTGGGTGGGCACATACACCTGATAGGTCCCTCAGAGACTCCTCTCCTTTCAGCACCCATCCAGGCCACGGCTCTGAGTTCCAGCTAAGGGGACGACTTTCACACTGTTTTGTGTGGCTTAGATCTTTCCAACTGCCTACTCGACATTTCATCTTGGAAATCTCAAAGACATTTCAGAGGCTAAACTGGACACGTGATTGACCCAGTCCCACCATAACCATAGCTGGACCGTTCTCCTGTCTTAAGGAATTGCAGTTTATCCGTCCAGTTGCAGCAGTAAGAGACATCCTTGATACCTTCTTCTGCCTTTTTCAAACCCTGGCATTGTCCAGCGCACCCCTGAGACTGGACAAGTCTGTCCCCTAAAGCTTTCCCACGTTGGCTCTGACTCTCTGTCTCCATCGCCCACCCATGAGTCCCAGTTACCACTGTCTTGCCCTGGCCACCTGCTACCACCTCCAGACTGGCAAGCTTGTGTCCTGCCTGGCTCCTTCCAGGCCTCTTTGCCATAGTCTTCACATTGCAAGCACACTGCAAACGGAATCCGCCCACCTTTGCTTGCCATCTTTGCTGTCTTCCCACTGCTCCCCTTAATGCGGACTTGGAGAGCTTGCAGGGCCCGGCCTTCACCTGTTTCCTGCCACCTCTGTGATGCCCCCTTTCCTCTGCAGCCTCATTGGTCTGCGTTCCGCACCCACCAGGTACTTCTGCCTGTGCTGGGTCTTCTGCCTTGAATACTTTTTCTCCTTTCTCTTGTTCTTCCTTCACTTTCTGATCATAACTCAGGCTTCCCTTCCTGAAGCTCTCATTCCCTGAGATGAACTCTCATGGCACCACAGAGGTGATTTTATATTTGATTCATGCTTATCTCTGCAGTAGACTGTGAGCAATGGCCATGTCTGGTTTGGATCCCCACTGGACCTTCAGTGTCCGGCACAGTATTTGACCACTGTAGATACTAAATCAATATCCACTGAATGAGCAACTCGATGTGAGCGTAATATAATCCAGCAATATTTGGGATTGGATTAGTTTATGGAGCAGAAAGTCAATGATTCCTAATGAAAGGATGGGGGCAGATGTCAGAATTCCCTTGAAAGGATTTTCAAAGTAGACATTGACAATTGCTTCATCTCTATCCCCAAAATTCCTTCTTGAGGGAACAGGGTGAAGTGTGAATTTTTTATTCCTCTCCCTCATGAAAAGGTGGACTATATGAATTGTAAAGCCATTTGATTGGCAGTAAAAGGTCCTTGGAAGACTAAACAAGTCTTTGGCATCACGCTGTCCAGTTCAGCACCCTAGCTTTACCATTTACCAGGCCTCTTTGAATCTCAGTGTTAGGGTTGAGATGAGGGAAATGCTGAGCATCTGATGGTGCTTAATGGAGGTCATGTGGGCTGCCCTTCCCATCCTGACTCACAGTGAGCAGGAAGAAAGTTGCTTGTTTCAGTGCCCTTTTTCCAGATTTTCATTCTCTCTGTTATTCCTTAAACAAGGTTGTTGAAGACTTGGAAAGTTTTATTTCAACTTCCCTCTCTTACTTTCCTGGGTCTTACTTTGGTCTGTCTGCCATTCTGTAGGGATTCCAGAGAAGAAGGTTGAAAAGATGAGGTTGTTTCATTGTCAGAGGCTTTTGCTAACCCTACAATCGGGTTTTCAGTAGAATGATTCATGGACATGCATTTACAGCTGAAGATGTAGATCTGTTTTTAGAAATTATTAGCAGGCATTAAACAAAAACAGGCTTTATTAATAATTCACCAGAAAAAAGATATGGTGTAATATCCCGCAATAGTAATCTTTAATGCCAGAATAAGTATTCCATTTGTTTTGTTTTTTCTTCCTTCAACATAACAAAGACCCAAATCCTCTGTAAACTGAAAGGGTGGCAGATCTAAGAGGGCATATTCATCAGCTAAGCAGGGGTGATTCTGCCTCTAGAGTCCCCACAAACACAGGACAAATTCTTGGTGCCAGCATTTAGAAATGAAGTGGAACGCTTTGCAGGAACAAGAGGGCAGGGTGCTGAGGTAACTGATAAAATGTAAGCCTCTGCTCTCCAGGCCTCTGCTTTGCTTTAGCTCAAGGCCTCATAAATCCAGAGACATATCAGACCCCAGTGGCACCACCCACAGCCCTTAGGCCCACCCTGGGGGTCACTGTGTGCAGTTGCTGCTTTCTGGCTCTTCCTGCCTGAAGGCTTTCTCGAGCAAGGGAGCAGGCTTGGCACAGAAGTTAATGCTTCCTCCCCATGGCAACACTCAACAAGGGGAGGGAGTGGGTAGATTAATCCCCCAGCATGCCTGCCCCTGTAGAGGACAGTACTGAGGTGTGTTCTACACACTCTTTCAAAAGTCTCCACATGCCCTGGAAGCAACTTGCTTATTAGTGCATCCTTTGGGAGGCTTTTCTCTCTTCCTTCTCTTGCTTCCCCACAAATAAACTGCCTGTACCCACGTCCTTGTGTCAGGGTTTCCTGGGATAACAAGGAAGTGAGACCAGGAAGGGAGGAAAGCTAATAAAAACATACTAAGGAGCAGGTTCCCTTGATGAGCACCCAGGGCTCCATCCACTAGTGGCCCATGCCTCCCTACACATCTGTAAAGCAGGCAGGCTTTCTCTGTGAACCCTGTGCCATACTGAAAGGAACCTGCCTCGGAATTCTTCCCCTAGAAGAGGAGGAGGCTAGAGCCTCTATCTACCAACTCCTATCCCCAACTGGTTGATGGTTGATCCCACAACCATTAAGGCTCTCCCACCCCCAATCCCCATTTCTCTGACCAAACTCCTCATGCCAGGAAAAGTCCCTAGGCAGAGGGGAAGGACACAATGCCAGAGGAGGGAAGGTATGAGCATGCTGGAAGCGATCTACCACAGCTGCTGAGAATTCAGGTGGCCAAACATAGGGAGGGGGGCAGCGACAGCACCAGTCACAGGTGCCCTCCCCTGGTCCAATCAGTGTGGCTAAAGAGGTGGAGGGGTAGGACATGGGAAGCGGGGTGGAGATGCCATGTGGAATATGGCCACCTGTGCATAAGAAACTGGTTAGGGATGTGTCCTCTGCAGTGACAGGTGGGAGCACAGCTGGACCTTGATCTCCAGCCCTGATAGAAACTGAAATCTCCAGGACAACAAACTGAGGCTGAAGCATAAAGCACCCAGCAGCAACCGGGGTGGGTCTGCAGGTTAATCATGAGATGAGATGGCTCAGTGGACCATGCATCCCTAGGCATCTGTAAAGCAGGTGGGCTTTCTCTGTGCCCTCCCTTCCTTCTCAGGATGCCTCTGGCTACAACAACCCCTCCTCCCCCAGCCTCTCAGACCTCTGCATGACCTGTGGCTGCCCAGAGACTTGAAGCCTTAATTCTCAGAGCCCTGCAGTTTCCCATTCCACAGTTAATTTCTCTCCAAATAGACATTTCCCAGTCCTCAAAATCCACTCCTCTTCCCCAGACCTGATGTCCAGAGAAAGACCATTGGCTGCAGGAGGTGAGTTAGGTCATTAATTCACACTAAATTGTGAAGAGTTGGTGACCACAAAGCTTTCTTGGGGGCTATTTGTGTTTAAAAGGGGAGCTTGTGCACCTGAAAGAGAGAGGATAACTGGCAAACAAGTGCTCCACATATACACAAAACCAAATAAAAAACACAAAAAGTCTTTTTAGAATTTTTCTAGAGAGGGACAGCATACCACAGTGAGGGAGGCTATTAGCTCTCACGCAAAGCTCCTTGAGTTCAAAGCTTAGTAGCGCTTCCTCTCAAAACACACTTAATATCGGTGTGGACTAGGGCAAGTTACTTAACTTCTCTATGCCTCAGTTTTCTCATCTGCAGAATGGGATAATAAGACTCACCTCAGAGGGTTGTGGTGAGGATTGAATAAGTTAATACAGACGAAGGGCTTAGAACTGCACTAGGACACATTTAAAGCTCAATAAATGTCAGCCATTATTATTCTTTGGTCTTCCAAGCCACCAGGAGTGGATCTTCTCTCAGATTTCAGGCTGGGTCATAACAAATTTCAGTGATAAAGCAATCCAACAAGCAGCACTTCAGAAGAGATCAATCCCACCCCTGAGGGCCTCTGGGCAGTTAGGATGACTCAACTCTGAGAAGAGCTTCTGGGTGCCCAATTTCACCGTGTCTCTGAACTGCCACAGTAAGCAGGCCCTGGAGATGCCACCTTTGCAAGCATGGTGGGGAGGAGACAGCTTCTTCCTGTTTCCCTGTGACCTCGGCAGCTGAAGAGGGACTCAGAGGTCCTCAGTCCAGCCTACTTCCCAGATGATGTTCTTGAAGGCCATCCAGTCCTTGGATCTGGGATTCTGTGAGAAACTGCTAAATGAATATGACCAGAGGGACTCAGGTGTGGCGGGAGGCCTGGTTTCCAAGCTTGTTGGTGTGCGCATGTAAATACATATATGATGACAGATAACAGTCTCTTTAAGGTAATATTGCATCTCCTTGCTTGTCCCCTCCCCACTCTCTTCCCTGCCCAGCACCCCTGGCCCATCAACTCTCAAGTCATTGTTTGCAGAAGGCTCCCAAGAAGGTGACTGAGAGGCCAAGGTGGAGGTAAATTTGGCATCTTAATTGCACATTCCCATCAATTACTTGGCGACTATACCTGAAGTTTCCAAGTATTTCAAAGATAAATTGCAATGTAATGTACAGTTTTCTTTTTGAGGGGCCTGAGGGAAGGCTCAGGCTCCTGATCAAAGACAGAAAACCTCAGACAATTACCTGAGGATTTTAAGATTTCTGCTACATACATAACCACTTGGTAACTGCCATGAATTTATGACCATGAGGTGAAACATGGTCTTTCCTGTGCACTGATTAGCCCCAAGTGAGAAAATGTGCCACCCCAGTGTTCCCAGGTCATCCCAGGGACTGAGCCGCCTTCTTGTTCTGAAGTGTAGAGCAGAGAGAATTGTAATAGGGTCCAGGCTCCCTAGGCTTTGCATCCGGGAAGAGGAGGAGGAAGTGGGTATCCCTATTTTTCAAGTTGTTCCTTACAAAGGATGAAGGTGGGACTTGCAATCCCACAGTCTCTTTAGATTAGTAAATATGAAGTTTCACTCACAGATACTGACATGTGTGCCTCTTTCAGGACAGAAAAATGTGTGGGGTTATGGTAAGACTGAGCAGGTCTGGTCTCAGAAAGGTGAGAGGCAACCTGGGCAGAAGAAAAGTGCCCAGAGAGTGGAACTGGCTAGTGGTTAAGAGCCTGTGCTTTGGAGTCAAGTGGACTTGGCTTGTCCTAGGTCAGGTTCCCCGAAGCCAGACTCTGAGTTGTAGATGAGCACATAGGAAGTGTATTGGGAATTTATTAAGATCAACCCCTGTGGGGGAAGCAGTGGGTGGGGAGGAGTTGGGCTGTGAAAACAATGCTTTATTTGATCAATTAGAATGACATAACCTGTTATCTATCAGAAAGGAAATAAAGTTGGGCCCTACATTATACCTCACACAAAAATTAATTTCAGATGTGTTAAAGACTTAAATGTAAAATATAAAACAATGAACCTTCCATTTCCTGCCAGGCTGGAGTAGCCCCGTTTCTCCTATGTCCTCTCTCTTATAACTAAAAAACCCTGGACATAACTCAGCAAATGAACATAGGAAGACTCTGAAAGGTAGAAAAAGTGCACAAGTCCAGGAACCTCTGTGCCGATTCTGCTGTAGGGTCCCTCAGTTGTGTCGTTGGGAGGGACCAAGGGGGAGCTAATTTCCCATCCCCCCTGGGTGAGAGCAGAGGTGGTGCCCCGATTCCCCTGCACACAGGGGAGCTGCTCTATTCCCCACCTGGAGGAAGCTGGCAACATCCTCCAGTTCTCCTGCTGGGGTGGTTCTGCTGGGACTGAGAGGGGAGCTGACCTTCCGTCCTCTCCCCAGTAGGGTAGGCAGTGCTCTGCTTCTCCTGGGTGATGTTGAAGGGTCCAGTGGTGAGCTGATCCTCTATCCCCATCCAGCAGTACATGACTTAATGAAGAGGTGCCAGGCAAGGCTGGTCACCACCATCTTTCAGCCTCCCCTTGGTGTCAGCAGGCCCAATAGAGAGATGAACCTCCACACCCATCTAGCACCATGAGGTGGAATGGGTGGTAGGAGGTGGGACTAGTTGGCACTGTTTCTCCCATCTCTTTCCTGGTGTCTGCAGGATGCAATAGGGCACCAAACTTACACATCCACTTGGAGGCAATGAGGTGATACAAGTCGGTACCCCACTTTCACCAGGAAGCACTCAGTGGACCAGTATTAAGTCACTTTTCTTCAGCGAGGCAGTGAGAGACTCAGTGCTCTACCTCTGCTGAGGCAGTATCAGTGGAGCCCACAGGGGAGCTCTGAATACTGTGCCTCAACGTGAGGACTGCCTTCTAAAAACAATATTAAGTAGGGCTCAGAGTCTCATAATATCATACCCAAAATGCTTAGAATACAATTGAAAAATTACTCATCACACCAAGAACTGGGAAAATCACATTGTGAATGAGAAAAAACAACACACACACACACACACACACACACACACACACACACACACACACAAACCGGGGGGGGGGGGAAGAAGATATAACAACCACAACTACTTGAAGTTGATACAACAAGCAAACAGAAAGGACTTTGTTGGGGGGGAGGGAGAAGGGAGGGAGGTTTTGGTGATGGGGAGCAATAATCAGCCACAATGTATATCAACAAAATAAAACTTAAAAAAAAAAAAAAAAAAAAAAAAAGAAGTAATCCTTGTAATTCTATGAAAATAAAAAGGATATAATAAAGTAACCACTATATTATAAAAAAAAAAAGAAAGAAAAATTGTGAATATAATTGGTGGACACATATAAGAAGATCTCAAAAAGTATTGAGACATAGCAATAGCATTTACTATAATAAAATATTAAATTCCAAAATGTATTTGCATATATATGAATACATATACATACATGTTATATAATGCAGTCGAAATCAGAATTTTTGAGAGATATTCAAATAAATTTGTATTTAACAAATTAAAAAAAAAAAAAGAAAGAAAAAACAATCAACAGACACCAATACTGAAATGAATTAGATATTGGGATTATCTGGAAATAATTTTATAGCAGCCACCATGAAAATACAACAGTGTGGACAAATTCTTATGAAGCAAATTTTAAAAATAGAAAACTCCACAAAGAAATAGAAGTTTTAAAAAAAAAGTCTTAGGTGAGCATATGTTTAACTTTGAGGAGTATATTTTAACTAGACAGAATGCCCAGAAACTTAAACCTTATTTATTAAGTTTGTATGGTACCTGCAGATAACATTACACTTAATAGTGAAAAACTGAAAGCTTTCTCCCTAAGATCAGGAATGACACAAGGATGTCTGTTGTCGCCACTTCTATGCAACATTCTTCTGGAGGTGCTAGCCAGGGCAATTAAGCAAGGAAAAGAATTAAAAGTCATCTGGACTGAAAGGAAGAGGTAAAACTATCTCTAATTTGCAGATGATATGATCTTATATACAGAAAACCCTAAAGAACTAAAAACAACCAAACTATAAATGAGTTCAGCGAGGTAGCAAATTCAAAATCAATATATAAAAATCAATTGTATTTCTATGCACCAACAACGAACAATCGGAAAATGACAATAAATAAACATTCAAAGTTATACTAGCATTAAAAACAGAAGAAATACTTAGGAATAAATTTAACAAAAGAAGGCAAGGCTTGTATACTAAAAACTGCAAAAGATTATTGAAAGAAATTAAAGAAAACCTAAAAAAATGAGAAGACATCACATGTTCATGGATTGGAAGATGTAATATTGTTAAAATGGCAATACTGCCCAAATTGATGTATGGATTCAATATAATCCTTATCAAAATTCGAGCGGTCTTATTTGCAGAACTTGACAAGCTTATCGTAAAATTCACATGAAAATACAAGAGACCCAAAACAGCCAAAACAATCATGGAAAGGAAAAATATTTCTAATTTCAAAACATGCCACATGTCACAGAAATCAAGACAATGTAGCACTAGTGTAGATAAACATATAGATCAATGGAATTGAATTGAGAGTCAAGAAATAAGTCCTTGTATTTATGGTCGGTTGATTTTCCACACAACTACCCTTAATCCTCTCCTTTCTCCTCTCATCCTTCTGCCCTGTCCAGTAGGGAACTGAGTTTCCACTCCTTCCTGGCATGAGTGAAGCAGAAATGCAAGACAATTCAATGGGAAAAGAGTAGTCTTTTCAACGAGAGGTGTTGGGACAACCAGACATTCACACGTACAAGAATGAATTTGGACCCCTATCTCAACCCGTATGCAAAATTTAACTCAAAATGGGTCATATACCTAAATATAGGAGGTAAAACTATAAAACTCTTAAAAGAAAACATAGGGGTAACTCTTCTTGACCTTGGATTAGGCAATGATTTCTTAGATATGACACTGGAAGCACAAGCAACCAAAGAGAAAACAGATAAATTAGACGTCATCAGAATAAAAACTTTTGTGTTTCAAAGGACATCATCAAGACAATAAAAAGACTACCCACAGAATGGGAGAAGATTTTTGCATATTGTATACCTGATAGGAGACCTGTATCCAGAATACATAAAGAACTCTTGCAACTCAACAGTAAAAAGATGAATACCCAAATTTTAAAATGGGCAAAGGATTTGAATAGACATTTCCCCAAAGAAGATAGGCAAATGGCCAACAAGCAAATGAAAAGATGCCTAACGTTATTAGTCATTAGGGAAATGTAAGCCAAAACCACAAGCACTAGGATAGCTATAATAAAAAAGACAGATAATAGCAAGTACTGGTGAGGATATGAAGAAATTGAAACCCTCAGACATTAGGAATCTAAATGGTGCAGTTTCTTCGGAAAATGGACTGTCAGTTACTCAAAATGTTAAACATGGATTTACCATACGGCCTAACAATTCCACTCCTAGGTATATATATACCCTAGAGAAATGTAAACATATCCAGAGAAGTGGTACATGAATGTTCATAGCAGTATTATTTATAATAGCCCCAAAGTGGAAACAACCCAAGTATTTATACAGATGAATGGATAAATAAAATGTGGTCTATTCATACAATGGATTATTATTCAACCATAAAAAGAAACATACTGATATATGCTAGATGGATGAATCTTGAAAACATTGCAGCAAGTGAAAGAAGCCAGTCACAAAAGGCCACATATTATGTGAGTCCATTTATATGAAATGTCCAGAATGGGTAAATCCATAGAGACAGAAATTACATTAGTGAATGTCAGGGCCTGGGGCAATGCAGGGGTAAGGAGTGACTGCTAATGGATACAGGGTTTCTTTTCAGGGTGATGGAAATGTTGTAGAATTAGATAGTGGTGGTGGTTGCACAACTAATATACTAAAAACCACTCAATTATAAACTTTAAAATGTGAGTTATATCTCAGTTAAAGCTGTTATTAAACAGTTTGTATGATAAAAGATCCCATAAGTAAAGTTAACAAATGATAAATTGAGAGATAAATATATGTAATGCATATAATTGATAAGAAGCTAATATCGATAATATACAAAGAACTATGACAAAATAATAAGAGATAACCAACGAAAAGGCAAATCAGGACGTACCAGAGATGAATAAGCAATATACAAAAGGCCAAACTCAAGTCATCAATAAGTATATAAAAAGATGCCAACCTCGCTGATAATCAGGGAAATGTCGATGAGCTCTTTTTTTCTCCCTCAGCTGACGGCGACTTCGGGTGATGACTTGAAGTCAAGCATACTCTCATACTTCACTGTTTAAAGGAGAATTGTGACAGTCATTTTGGAAAGCACTCTGGAAATATTTATTAAAATTTAAAATGCACATACTCTCTGACCCATAACATCTTTCTGGGAACTCTGTCCCATAAAAATACAAGCACCAGTTTGTACAAGGACATTCATATACTTCAAAATTTATGTACAGAAAAAAAAAATTGGAAATAAATCAATGCTCATCAATAGGGAAATGGCATTACTTAATTTTGAATTATCTGAATAATACAGCTATATCATGAAATAGTGCACAGCCCTTGCAAAGAATGAGAAATTTCTGTGTTGTGTTGTTAGGTAATAAAGCAAAATGTAAAAAAAATATACATGTAAAAACGTTTTTTTGTAAAACCAGTTATGATCCCCAAGTCCACATATAGGGCTGATGTTTTACGAGATGAATATAAAGAAATAGAATTTGTGATTCTCCAGTTCTGGCCTTTACAATGACAGGAGGCCTGACTGCCATCCCTGACTCCTGGGGATGCTGCACACCTTCCCTTAGGTCGATCGGCTCCTCTGGTTACTTTTGCTGCAAGATGATCACTTGTATCCTTGGTCCATTTGGCTGTGGGGCTGTTTGGCTATGGTTTTTAACTCATGTTGTTTCAGGGGACAGAAGCTCAGATCTAACAGGGAGAGACCTTGTGGGGACACTTGTCCATTGCCCCAACCAAATAACCATCAGCCCTTCATGCTGAAGGCTCTGCCATTATTGGAGCTGATGCTGTCCAGGTGCATCCTCAGGGCATTCAGGGCCCTCCACAGCCTGGCTTTGGCCCACTTTTCTGGCCCTTTTTCCTATCACTTCATTCCACCTCTATGCTTCATGCAATAGAACCGTGTCATTGGCCCAGAGTTCGGGCATACATGCTTTTGCTCAAGCTGTTTCCTCTGTCTGGAGTGCCTGCCCATCCCTTCCCGTTTCTCGCTGTCCAAAACTGATGTGATCTGTGACAAGAATCACTTCCTTTCCTGCTTTTTATGAGAGCACATGACTTCTTGCCCCTGCCAGACTGTCATGTATATGAGGAGAAATAAATACAAACCTATGTCTTGTTCTCAAGTCATTTACAAGGGGACTTACACAAAGTGGAAATTTGATAAGTACAGGTTGAACATTCCCTTACCCAAAATGCCTGGGACCAGAAGTGTTCCAAATTTCTTTCTTTCTTTCTTTTTTGAATTTTGGAATACCTGCAGATACTTTAACCTTTGATCCTTCTTTAAGTGTCATGTTCGTGCTCAAAAAATTTTGGATTTTGAAGCATTTTGGATTTCAGATTTTTGGATTAGGGATCTCAGCCTATATTCAACTTGTGTCCCCTGTGTTCTGGGACAAGGGTGGCTTCAGTAGCTCCTGCTGTCTGGGAATGAAGGAAGGAGGTCAATGACTCCATTGCCCAGGAGCTGGGAGGTGGCAGAACTCAGCAGTGGGAACTGGCCAGGGGGCAGCTCCTACCCTAGGAGGAGAACTGCTGCAAGACAGAGGTCGCTGGGGCCGGGCTAAGGAGGGTGTACAAGAGAGGCAGGCTGAACTGCAAGCGAGCTGGGCTAGGCATGCTGGATCTCACCCTGGAATGAGTTTTAGTACAGCTCATCCCTTGAAGTGCTGAGAGCCTCGGCCCCTAGTGAAGCCACAGTTCACCTCCAGCTTCACGCTTACTCAGGATGATTAAAGGCCTTTGCATGGGCCCAACCCGTAGCCAGTGGTTCTTTTAAGGAGCAAATGCTTTTCAACAGAAGAAAATGTAAACATCAACTGTTGTAGACTTTTCTTCCTTTCTACAAGTCTCCATCCCTCCTGGAAGGCCTTTTCCCCCAACCGAGGCTGTGGTGGAACTCCTGCTTTTACTGAGTACTGTGCCAGTATCCACATTTTGTTTATGCCTTATCACAACCCAGTGAGCATGGTGTCATCCCAGTTCTCAGATGAGAGAATTGAAGGAACCAGAGAGATCTGACAGAGTAAGAAGTAGTATGTTCATGCTGTTCATTCTGGAAGCAGCAGGAATCATCAAAATGCCCTTTGTCAGCAACGTTTCCACAAGCAGCCTCACAGAAATTGTGTTGATTCTCCTTACCATTCGCCATCGTGCATTTGATTAAAACAATGCACAGCACAATCCCTGAGGGTGCTAGGAACTTGCAAAAGCAAGTTAATTAATTGAATTAATTAATTGAATTTGGCAGAAGGGACTACGCTGTTAGAAGAGACGAAATGTCCATATCAAGTGATGGGCAGTTGTGCATGAACGTGATAACCAGCTTCCTGAGAATACTCAGTCTTGTTGGATGCACACAATGTCTTTATCTGCTTCTCTGTGATTGGACATCTAGGTGACCACCAGTTCTTTTTACTTTAAACAACTTGGTAGTGAACATCTTTGTGCATATGAGTTTTTAAAGTATTTAGATTTCCTTAGGAGAAATTCTCAGAGATGGATTTAATGGGTCAAGGTATCTTGGCTAGTACAGCAAAACTGCTTTCCAAAAGGGTCTCACCATGTATGTGGCCACCAGATGTGCCTTCCAGGCGATCTCCTGGGAGAAATCCTCCATAATTGCACTGCTGCTGCAGTGAGGTGGGACATGGAAAAGAGTGCTCTGGGAGGACTCCTCATCCCTAGTTAACCTGGGTCTTCCAGGAAATGAGAGCTTGACAGAGAGAAAAACAGCCCTCACCCTCCTGGAACTAGCCTGGTGCTATCATCTAGGCTTTGGGTGTTGCTCTGAGCTGGCCTGGAACTCACAGTTAGGCCTCAATGCTGTCTTTTGAATACAAAAATTTTCATAGACCATCAATGGCAGACGAGACACTCTGAGACCATAATGGATCAAAATAAAAACAAGTTCTCTCCCTAATCGTGTTTGAACCCAGACAAAACATGAGCATTGTTCAAACCACACGTCCTCCTATCCTGGCTGATATGCTGTTTCTTTTCCAATTATACCTTGAGCCTCCGTGTAGATATGATTTATTAAGATATCCAGTTATAGACTGTCCCCACTTCCTGACAGCATTCAATCCAGACCCAGGTTCCTCAAACCCTCCTCTAAATCACCTAACACAAGCCCCAATCCTATCATAGGTCCTTCCAAAGAGCCTCATACTAAGACGCCCCCTGGTTCCCCATGTGTGTGTTCTCTCTTCCTGCAATGAGTAGTTAACTCCATCGTGTCCAACTACAGGTGATCTTAGAGGTCTGTGGCTGGAGCACATTGACAAGCCTTCCCCCTGCCCCAAGCCTCCCACTGTGCCTGCCTTCAGGGAACATGCCCGAGGGCAAAAACTTGTCATCTGTAACAGGCAGCAGCCCTCAAACTCAGTTTAAAAAAACAAAACAAAACAAAAAAACTCTTTATTTTCTACATTAAATTTACCGTCTGATACCGAGCCTACATTCCATTGGGCTGGAGATAAACCTCTACTAGTCTTTCCTGGGACGCCCCCCTCTCCTCTTCACCATGGTCGGGTCATCGCTCATGTGTTTCATGAGGTGGGGCATCTGGTCCTCGGTCGTTACTATACACTTGTTTCCTGGGCCCCTTGGCCTGCCCACGAGGATCCTGCAGGTGTGGGGCTCTCTGCTGCTGCTTCTGAGCAATGCTTGTGCCTAAGAATATTTGGGTGGCAGTGTATGGTTTCATCTACAACAGCACCACACATTACTTTCTGGGGCCTATGAGCTCCTGGGTAGAGCTGTGAGGGTGGGGAGGGAAAGCCTTAATTATCCCTGTCATTCCCCCAAACACTCTACTTTACCTGTAAATTCCCTATACTAGTTTTCTATTGCTGTGTAACAATATTACTACAAACTTAGCGACTTAAAACACATTTATTATCTCACAGCAGGTCAGGAGTTTGGGCACAGCTTAGCTGGGTCCTCTGCTTAGGGTCTCACGAGGCTGCAGTCAAGAACATGATAAGTTATGCCCCATGGTTCTCAGCTGCTCCCCTGTCCAGGTTATTCTCCTTGGGGCAGTAAGTCCAGGAGGAGTGTCCATCACTGTGCAGGCACCACCGTGGAGCCAGGGAGACCCATGAGGCCATGAGTGGAGAGAGATCTGCACAGAGACCAGGCTTGCAGATTTGCACACTCCACACCCTCAGGCTGAGGGTTTCAACCTCTCTCCCCACTCAGATCCCCCATCAAGATCTTTGGGGCCAGTATCAGATTAGCCTGTAATAAGAAGCAAAAGAAAAAACAGATTTTCTGGGTAGAAAAAGTCTTGCTGAGATATTTACAGCTGGACTTGGACCTCCCCACAGGGCTGATCAAGGACCAGGTTAGCAGGTGCCATCAGATGGGATGACAGGAAGGAAGGGTGGTCATGAGAGGAGTGCACCACCACTGTCTGGCTTGCAGTGGGACAGGGATGGCAGGACCTGGGGCTTTCCTCCCCATCACTCTTTTAGGTGAACAGGACATCATAGAACAAGGCCTGTGAGTTTCCTGAGATTCTGAAAATGGAGAGGGTGCCCACAGGGCAAGTCAGATGGAAACCAGCAGAGTCATGGGGCCACGACAGGTGTCAGTCCCTCTGACCATCACTGGGGACATCTGGATGCTCACGGCAGACCAGCCAGTGCTGGTCCTCAGTACAGCTGAGGAAGGAGGCTCTCTCAGGTAGACCCTGGTCAGGTGGTGGGCATTGTCTCAGCTCCCGCAGGACTTCTGGACAATCACCCAAGTGGGGACATTGCCTGATCCAATGATGCCTCCATCACTGTGGAAACCATTCAGGTCTGGGCCCCCATCTGAGACCCCATGGCCTCTCCGTTACTCCTTTCCCTCTGCCTCTCTCACACTCTCCTTGCCTGAGGATACTTTCTGAATTTCAGGGGCAGGAAAACTTAATAGTTTTCCTCATGTTCCTCTCAAATCTGTACTCCATGGTCTGAATCCTTTCTCTCAACTTAAAATATATCAACAAATAATTTAAATAAAATTAAAAAGCACAATTTAGGCCAGCTAACCCCCAGTGCCAATGGAATAGGCATGTGGCTGGATCCAGCCTATAGGCCACCACTGAGACTTCTGGATTCCATGCTGCCAGTCATGTTAGTCTGGGATTCTCAGAAGCACACCTTGAGGTAGGGATTCATGTGAAAGGGGTTCATCAGGAAGTGTTCCCAGGAGTATTGATAGGACGAGAGTGAAGAATGGGACAGGGAAGGGAAGAAGACCAAGCAAGGGAGCTGTAGCAAGCAGAGTCCCACAGAGGGTAACTCTGCTTCAGTCCTGCAGGGCCACTGACACAGTGAAAGTCTTGCCTCAGATTATCCTGACTGGGGGTATGGGAGCTGTAGGGATTTTATTCTCATACTCACCTGTCACTGGCTAAGGGCTGTTTCTGGGGGAGTGCAAATATCCAGGTACTTCCTCCTGTCCATGCATTAAGGTAAAGGGGGTTTCTGAAGCCCAAGGGCAGCCTTCTGAGAAAGACTAACAGGTGCTAGCTCCTAGCCCATGGGGACAACAGGGAAGCCACCCAATGAGTTACTGGAGGAGCACCGACAGAAGTGCTACACCGAGAAAATCTCTAGATGAATGATGGCAGGAGTCACATGGAAGAAACTGGGCTCGAAAAGAGTGAGCTCTAGGGGTTGCATTTCCCCAAACCAACTGTAGAAAGATGTCCTGGGGCAGGATACACTAGTGACTAGTGACTAGTTCCTTCATAGCCAGTCTTCACAATTAGAGGCAATGTCCACCTTGAGAAGTACGAATGACTTCCTGCCAATTGATCCAACAGCAAATACACTTGTGAAGCCTGGAACAAATGATACTGCCTAGAAATCCAAGCCAAAAGACATAAAGGCTACTGCAGACTGAAGGAGATTAAGGAAAAGGCATAAACTGTGAGAAATGTTCTAAGCCTGTCTTCAGTTACAAGAATGAGGCTAAACTCTTGGGCAATGGTTTTAGAAGAGAGAGGGAGGGTGATTCGAGAATCTCCCTCCAATTCCCAGCTGCCATCTCAGACTCCATGAGGATTAGGGCATGAATGTCCCCACCACCCACAAGGGTGAACATCTCTACTGCATTCCTGCGCAGGGCCTGGGAAGGTTTTCTGCCATCTTGAGACCAGAGAGTTTTGGATTTCCCATCAGGAAATATAATAGATTTCTTGGCAGTCAAACAAATAGATATGATTGGGCCTTTCATTATTTTATTGTATTTTATTTTTTTTAGTTAATCACTCTATTCTGACTCATGTGTTCTGAAAGCCCAGATGCCTGGACTAAGTTACCAATAAATGTTTTCAGTCTGTCCTTGGGATTGACCTAATAATGAATGTAGCATTCTTCAGTTCAATTCCACAAACATTTATTGAGTGCCTACTATGTGCCTGGCAGTTTCAGGTCTTGGGGGTATAACATTAATAAGATTATATGCTAACCTCAGGAAGTTCTATGTTTTAGAAGCCCAGTAAAAACAAAACCAAAAACATAGAAACAAAAACAAAACTTAATGGTTTGTTAATTGTGCTCTGCACACTGCACAGATAGTATTTGACCAAGGCTGAGTTAGGAGTGAATCAGAGGTTTCATCTCTTTATGTATATTAAAGAAGGCTGATGAGACACAATCTCAGTGAGAACATAGACCTTTGTAAGGCTGTAAAACCAGAATTCAAGTGGAGCCCCTTAGGCCAGAGAGAAGGAGAGGAGAACTTTATTGAGCTGGAGGAACAAGAAATAATCTTGACGACCTCATGTGCCTGGGATCAGAAGCAATTTGAGGAATTAACTGACAGATATACGCTGCAATGTTATTAGTGGTTTTCTCTAGGGGATGGGATTTTGGTTGAGTTTAATTTTCTTTTTTCTCTTTTTATCCTTCCTTTCTTAGTTCCCCCTCCTTCCCTCCATTTTTCTCTCCTGTTCTTTCTTCATTTATTAATTTTTTTAATTTTTATTTTTTAGAATGCTTCCAGCTTTATTGAGGTATTTATTGACAAATAAAAGTTGAGTGTATTCAAGGTATACAACGTGGTGATCTGATATCCTAACTCATTGTGTAGTGATTAGCACATCAAATTAATTAACACATCCACCACCACCTACAGTTACCATTTCCTTCCTTCCTTTTCATTTTTTCTTATGCTTCTTTAGTATTGGATACATTTTCTACAATGTGTCTTTCCTCACTTTTGAAACAAAAAGGTCCTATTTTTAAGAAGAACTTAACTGAGACTCTGAGGTGTTTGGGGTTGCAGATCAGGTCAAGTTGATGTCAAAGGTAGGCTAACTTTGCCATGGGTCCCCATTTCTCCTTACCTCTCCCCCATTCTCCTAGCACTTGGCTATATTCACTTTGCTGGTGTCAGCTTAGGGGAACTAGTGTCTGGCTAAACAAATCCAATTTTA
Organism: Cynocephalus volans; assembly: GCF_027409185.1. Lineage (NCBI taxonomy): Eukaryota > Metazoa > Chordata > Mammalia > Dermoptera > Cynocephalidae > Cynocephalus > Cynocephalus volans. The sequence continues at coordinate 54,685,204 of NC_084470.1, forward strand.
AAATGTCTATTTATTAAAATAGTTCATGGGTGGGGACCAGACCCTCCCACAACCAGGCACACTGTGCCAGCACCTCGGAGCCCACCTGGGGACCCGAGGTATGGAGAAGGAAACCAGAGCCCCCTCCCACAACTAGGCACACCGTGCCAGTGCCTTGGGCCCCACCCAGTGACCTGAGGCATGGAGAAGAGGATCAGACACACCCCACAACCAGGTGCAGTGCCAGTGCCAAGGAGCAGGCCAAAAACATCACCTCCATGTGTGGGCGGCCCATCACAGCCACCATAATAACCATGGCTGCCGTGAAAGCAACTAGACACCACAACCACCACACAGAAAGTCCACCAACCAGCGGAGTGCATTGACACAAGGAGAGTCACTAGCAGAGATAAAGAAGAGGATGCCTCTCTCCACAAAGCCCATTTCGGAGTGACAGAAGAATCATCTGCTCTATGGTAATATTGGGGGACATGATCACACCTCTCAGCATTGGACAGATCATCTAGGCAACAAATCAACAGAGTAACCACTAGTCTTTCAGAAAGAGAGAAGAAATCTAGGGTAATTAGAGGGGGGAGGAGGGAGAGAGTGGGGGATGGGGAGAGATTGGACAAGGGGCATAAAGAATAATTATGATTTGTAACAATATATATGCTAGTAATATTGATTTGACAAACATATCTCAGTGTTGAACCCCAAAAATATGTATAATCGATTTTGATTCAATAAATAAAATAAAAATTAAAAAAAAAATAGTTCATGTGCCCAGGTACCTGTTCTTACCATTTTTCCCTCCTCAGAGATTCACAAAGCACTTTTCTTCAGATCATTTCTTCTCATTGAAAATGAAAATAATTATAAAACCAAGAGACTATCCTGACTAATTAGATGATATTATTATTATTTTAAGAAACTTTTCCCTCAATAAAGCATCAATGGCTCACATAAAGCAACCACAGCCATAGTAGATTATTACATTCTGTATCACAGAGAGGAACATCCAAGGTATGGTAATAATAACATCGATAACTATTCTATGTAGTAGAAACATCCCCAAAAAGGAAAAAAAACTAAAAACAAAATTGTTTATGTTTGTTTAAAAACAAAAATCTGGCTGCTCCAGAGGACTTAAAGCAAACAGAGCAACTGATGGAGCATAGGGTTATGTGCCTGGGGCTAGTGCATCTCAAATTGTAGGTCACAACCCATTAGTGAGCTATAAAATCCATTTAGAGGGTTGAGACCATCACTTTTCACAATGAAACAGAATAGAAAATACCAGAGTGCAATACATACATTAAAGGTGAGTACTGTTTCAGGAGAGTTGTGTGCATGTGTGTAGTGGGAGGCACGTAAACATATTTCTCTTCGTGGGTTGTGGTTAAAACGTTTGGAAATCACTGCACTAGACAGTCTTAAGGTGCCAGGAATGGGTCATATTGCTTTGAGTTGCCTGTATGATGCCTGCAAAGGCCTGATTAGAATGGCCATCCTGGGGGATGGAGGGGAGTGCTTCAGGGGGTTCAACTGGGAAAGGCATGTGGAATGGGCGACCTCTGGAGCTCCTTCCAACTTCGGCGTCCTGATTCTAGGACCCAACAAGGTTTATCACAGGCTGGTCAATAGGACATGGCTGCCCAAGTTTTCAAAAGTAGATTATATGAATAAGTGGTCAAAATCATGGCCCCCTAATAAGCCCTGCAGTGACTCAGGATTTCTCTCCCAAGTGTCTTGAGGCCACAGGGGATATTAATGTATTTTTCCAAGGCTCAGTACATTCGGCTTCTCCCTCCGTGGTAATGATCTGTGGGCTTCTTTGTTGGCAGGATGTGAAGTCCAGGCATGGGTAGGGCAATCCCCTTCAATGTCACTCAGCCTGCACACTCCAGCAGCTGGGTGTGGGAGCCAGGGTGCCAGTGGACGGTCCAGACACTGAGTCTGAAGAAATGGGGCGATCCCTCCTTTGGAAGAGTGCTCCCCAACTGCCTTGGAGGAGACCTGGTGGGTTTCCAGGGCCAGGAAGGAAGCTTTTCTCTCTTCCTCAATTCTTCAGTCTTCCCACTCTCAAGAAATGGCACCTCTGTTCATGATTTAGGAGTCATCTCCCCTGTTCTTTCCTCCCCACAGCCAGTGCATCACCAAGACCTGTCCACTCTACCTCAAACTGGCACCCCAGTCCCTCCATTCTTTCCTTCTCCACCCTGGGCACATCCACCATCACTTCTTGCCTGGATGGCCAAAGCTACCCTCCGATGTCTCCCCACTTCTTCTCCAGCTCCTCACCAACTCCATATGCGCTGTGGGGCCTGAGAAGTCTCTCTTACAGGTAAATCAAATCATACCACTCCCCTGCCAAACTCTCCACAGAGAATCCTAATCTCACACTCATGCTGGAGCTGGGGGATGAACTGGTTCTGTTCAGAATCAGGGCTCACCTGTCTTGACAGGGCTCATTCTGGATTAGCAGGATGTTTTCTAGACCCCTCCTTCCCTTCCTCTCTCCCGTCCTTCCATGTTTCTCTGTCTTTTCTTCCTGCGTCTCTCTCATCGCCTCTCTTCTCTTCTCTTTCTTTCCCTTTCATTCATCCCTCTCATTCATCCATTTCTTCATTCACTGGTTCAGCCATTCTGTTTTGTTTTAAATCCTGAAGGTAGTCCTTCCTTTTCTATCTTGAGAACTCAACTGGAAAGAGACATGAAATGTACTTGGAATGAGGCCCACAAATTCACTCCTGGCAATGGCTTTGAGTTGCCACAGTGAATAGGCTCCTTGTGACCCTGTGCAGAGCCTCTGCCTCACTGGACAGTCAGCCCCACATTGCAGCCAATGGCCACCTGGAGAAATGAGGGCCTGTGAACCAGACAACAAACACCCCAGCCTCTGAAGGGGCCCCTTGGCAGTTACATCAAGGCGGGGGATCAGACCAATTAAATCAATAAAGTGAGAAGTGCTGTTACTCACTCTGAGGCTCCATTTAGCACCTCAGCCCTGGGTTTCAGCAAAGAGAAAATCTTCTAGAATCGATACTGCTATCGTTTCACGAAATTACAGTACTGTATACAGAAAATGAGCCATAAATCAACTTCAGCTTCACTTGCCAGAGAAAACAGCTTTCCTGTGAGAATGACGGCACCCTGGAACTCGCTTCAGGGAATCAGAGGGCCCAGTCCTCCCCCACAGTGATTTTTCCACCTGGGAAGGCAGATGATCTGGAGTGAGAATCCCCAGCACAGCGCGAGGAGCAAGTCACGTCATGGTCAGCACGTGCTGGAAGAGCAGTGTGACTGAAATGGAACAGCAGTTCTGAATCCCCAAGCCCAGTCCTGCAGAAACTGCTGTGGAGGAAATTGGGAGATTCTGGCCTCTCAAGTGGCCCCAGCCCACGCACATGCCCTAATTTCCTTCTTCCCAGTTTGTCCTTTCTTGAAGAGTTGGAGAAGTCTCACTTGCAGATTTCAGGCCCAGAAGCTCGCTGGGACACTGGTGGGATGGAATTCTTTGTTATTTGAGAAAGCTCCAGACAAGCTGTGGAACTCCTGACCCTGCAGCACACAGGGTCACCTTAAAGGCTTTCGCTCTTCTCTTTTGGTTCCTGTCTGACATGTATGCACAAAAGGCCAGAGTTCTGGGCCCTGCTGTCCTGGCTACAAACACACATCAGCTTTGCTTCAGGAAGTCTGTGGAAACAGTGGGCATTGGGGTCAGGGGCTATCAAAAGCACCAGTCCAAGCACCTTGAGAGAAACTGGCTGCCAAGCCCAGGGATGAAGGACACACAAGAAGCTATTTCTTGCCCCTCTGTCATCATCAAAGGCACTGTTCTTTGGAGAATATTTCCAGACAGGCCCGTGAAGTCCGCTTAAGTGATCATCAAAGAGCTTTTCTCAGTTGGTGAAAAAGTAACATGTCCAGTGTTGGGAGAGAGGTGGGGAAATGAGCTGTCTGACTGTTGGCTGGAGTGTAAAGTGAACAGCCCTTTAGAGGCATTTTGGAACATAACTTCTGTACCAGGAGTTCATTTCCTGGCATCTACCCTACACAGATACTTACACACGAGAATGAAGCTGTTCGAACCTAGCAAAGAAAGTCACTGAAGCTTTGTGATTGCAACAAATTGCTACAGTAAAATAGTTATTTGTTGGTAACAGCAAAAAATGACTGTTCGCTTATAGGGAACGCAGACTCGCCAGATACGAAACCTCTGAAACCTATACACAGTGGAATGCCCTGCAGCTACAAAGGTAAATGAGGTGGGTCTGTGGATAATAACTGGAAAGATATCCACAATAGACCATTCAGTGAAGAGAAAGCTGAACATCAAGTTGTGCAAAGTGACTCTATTTTTAAAAATATATATTATATAATATTACTTAATATATAGTATATACTATTTATATTTTAAAAGTCAAGAAGCCAACAAATTAAAACAAACTGTGATTACCACAAGGTTGTAAGTCCTGGGTGTGGAATCTGCTTTCAATTTTTACTTTATATACTTCTGCATTATTTGCTTTATTTAGTAGTTTAAAGAGACAAAACACAAGTGGCAAGCTTCTCAGCGTGTATGGGAATACAGGGAATTCCTTCCACTTACTAACACTTTTGGTCTTCAAGTCTCAAACAAGAGCAGGCATATTCAAATGTTTTGTTTTGTTTTATTTTCCTCCCAACAGAATCTTTTATTCCTAATTTTATTTTATGTGAAACCCCAATGTATAAAACAGATAAAAGTAGGGCTTCTGTATCAGACAAGGTCTAGTCTAGAAAATAGGAACCACTCCAGGGATTTTAAACAGAGGGGATTTAACACAGGCAAATGTTTACAAAGAGCTGAGATGCCAAACAAGGGACAGTCAGCCAACCCAAAGATTAACCAAACAGAAGCTGCTACCATGGGTCAGCCAGGGGAAGCTGGAACCATGTAGCAGATGCAGCCTCTGCCGGAGAGGCCACTGAGGCAGAGACGAGGCTCTTCCCTGCCTCTTCCCCACCCCCACCAACCCTCCAGCTGCTGCCAAGCCCTCCCATGGGCTGAAGCTCCCAGAAGCTTGGTGGCAAGGGCACATGAGAAGTAGAGATACAGGGCAACACAGCAGAGCAGGGCAGGGTGGGGGCATTGTGAGGGCAAACAGACACATGACCAGTGCAGACACCCTGATTGCTGTACCCCCTCACCCCTGCAGCAGAGCCTGAGGCATCTCTGCTAAAGCCTAGGCTACCTCGGAGCACAATTTCGTAGACCTGGAAGCTATTTATGATCCTTATTTGACCATGACTTACTTATCCTTTGAGAACCGAACAGCATCAGAATGATGTTAGTGATGCCTGTCTTTGTTCAAAGCCAAACCTAAAGGCCATAGGAAAGTAGGTAGAGTATGTTTCCAATGTCTTTTCACTTTTATGTGCCCCTCTCTCTGTCTCTTCTTTTTCAATTTCTGCTAATATCTCCTTCTTATCTTTGGGTGCCTGGAGCTCCTCTCCAAAGTGCCCCACCAACACCAGACTACTCAAGCAGGAGCCCTAGTTGCTGAAATAATCCCCCCTCCCTCCAACTTAAAACTCCATTGGCCCAACAGTAGAGCTCCTCTGGCAGTATGGAGCGAGAGAGCCTGGCATGGGCATCGAGACCCCTGAGTGAGGTGGCTGTGCCATTGTACACCCGTGTGCAGCAGCTGATCTGCACACCTGCCCTTCAAGGCTGGCGTGACTCTGCCCCCACCCACATGCCCATCCGTACTCGTGCCAGCTCTTCACCACCTCCATTCTTGGGCCTTGGCTCACAGGGTCCCTGGTGAGGGGATATTTGAGGAGACATGACAGAGTGACTCTGAGGACCCACCATTATTAAGTCAGCCTCTCTGTGTGTCATGCTCTGACTTCACGCACCATCTACAGCCTGGTGTTCTGCGTCACTCCTATGAGTCAACCTCCACCTTGTGCTTCCAGGAACCGAGGAGGAGGAAACAATGACTAAGTCCTTGTGTTGCCCCCCTGGGACAAGTTCTTGTCTTGTCATTCTGCCTTGTACCTTGTGCTGTGACTTTTCTCTCCTTCCTTTCTCCAAGACTGCAGAGTGTCCTTGAATGACTCCCAGGTCTCTGCAATGGAAAGACATTTGCCTGGAACACCAGGTTAGTGCTGCTTAAAGACGTTAAGTCTACACAAGAATTTCTGGGCATTCCCCCTCCATAATTTGTCCACACTGAGCCACTCAAAACCCCCTGAACCCAGACATAATCTTTCTGTCTATGACTTTGTGAGTTTGGTTTCTTCTACTCCCTATCCATCCTTCCAGTCTCCACATATATCTACCAGCCCAGGGAAGGCTTTCCTGATCTCAGAAGGCTGGGATTGGCCCCTGCTGTCTCCTCCTTCAGTGCCCCAAATGTGCATCTGTCAGAGCTCTTACCACTCTGGCAAGTTTTGCCTTAATCGTGTTTTTCCTCCACTAGAGAGGAAATCCACCAGCACGTGGTCAGAACCATATTTGTGAAGGGAATGGTGAGTAATGCCACATCTACGTGTGTTCTGCCTCGGCACCCCTCCTTCCCTTTTATACAAGCTGACACATCCTTATGGCAAGTGACAAGGGTGGATGTTTAAGAAATGTCAGAGCTTCGGATCCAGATTTCTACAGACCCTCCTCCTCATCTCTGTGTCTCTCCATACCTTTCTGTCTTCCTGGGTTGCAAAACAAGGTCTGCAGTAGAGTTGGAAATGACACCTTATCTTGTCCATGTTCTGGGAAGTCTCCAGCACTTTTCAGTCATGTCCTATGTCACTTACTGCCATTTCACTTGCTGCCTCTCTAGGTGATCGGTTCCCTCCACTGGGGACCCCTTGGGTTACAGAACCTGGAATGGCCATCAATAAGAATTTAAATGTATAGATGTTAAACAGAGAAAAAACAGGAAGTGTTCAGCTCCAAGGAAATTTGTAGGTGTCATTTAGCCACAATCTCTGTTATTTCTTTCCTCCTTTCTAAAGACAGTGCCCCCTATTCTGGTTTTCTACCCCATAGAGTTCTCCAGGCTTGGCATGACTTTCTGTATTTAGTTTTCTGTCACTTGTAACAGAACACCTGAAACTGGGTAATTTACAAACAAATGAAATTTATTTCTTACAGTTTTGGAGGCTGGGAAGTCCAAGGTCCATGGAGCACATCTGGTGAAGGCCTTCTTCCTGGTGGGGACTCTCTTCAGAGTCCCAAGACAGCGCATGGTATCACATGGTGAGAGGGCTGAGCAGGTTAATGTACTCACTTGCTCTCCTTATAATGCCTCTAGTGCCACTCCCATGATAACCCATTTATCCACTAGCTAATTAATCCATGGATTAATCCATTCATGAGGGCAGAGCCCTCATGAGCCCTCAGGACCCAATCACCTCCCAAAGGCCCCACATTTCCAATACCATAGTTGGATTTCTCAACCTCTTAACACTGTTACAATAGGGATCAAGCTTCAATATGAGTTTTGTGGGGACATTCAAACTATAGCACTACCTATTGCAGATCCAATGTGTGGTCCCCACAGGAAGTCCCAGGGATGCTTGTTCACCTGCTTTTCTTTCTTTCCTTTGGTTTCTCAGGCCATCTGGGATTGTGCCAGAATTAGGACTTAATTCTAATCTCTGTCACAAAAGTCACAGAGTTAGGAATCTTCCAAGCACCCCACCCCTGAATGTAGCTGTAGGGAAGGCCCAGGGAAGTGTGCATATCTTCTGTCTTGGGCTGTGCTTTTTTTACATTAGCAGGATAGACAAGTCTTAGGCCATTTTGAAAACTGCAATAATAAATATTATTTTAAAGACTGACAGTAACTGGCTTATTCCTTCTCATTCTTGCTCTTGCAGATCCCTCTGTCTCTGAGACTAATGGAGAGAGGAGGTAGTCACACCAACCTCCAAAAATCCTTCATGAGTCATCCATCAGAGATGAGGGGCCCTGATGGGGAAGATCATTTATTGCACCGATGGCTTGCTCCTTGGGTCACCCTGCACTCCTTCCCAGGTTGGGCTGCCTCACATATGCTGGTGTGTTTGGGAATTCTACTTGCCTCATAGGTCTGACTATGTGCAGCCCAGATGGAGTTGAGATGGAGCTGGGGTGCTTTCCTTCTTGATGCTCCACTCTTGATACTCATGGGAGTAATGACAAATATTCCCTTCTAGTTCCTCTCAGTTCCTGGCTCTCTGAGGCCAGAGACAAGACATTTAATCCCCCAGAGCTTCATTTTCTCCATCTTTACAAGGGGTGTCCCAGGAGTGCCCATCTCAAAGGGCTTCCGGGAGGACTGAAATGGATGACAGACAACTTTGCATTTGATGGTGAATCAATTGTTCTTGGTTCAAGTAGAATGCACTGGTGCATGTGCATGTGCATGTGTGTGCTGGAGCTGACACTACCCTACTCCGTGTGATAAAGCTCTCAGTGGCTGGAAAATTTAACAGTCCTAGATCTTTCAAAGGAGTCACATGTTTCTTTGTTGTTTACGAAATTCAGGCTGATGAGTGGGTAGATGAAGACTGGTTTTTCTGACAGCTTCTATCATCTCTCTATGCTTTCGGAGAAGGTTTATTTTCAGACTCAGTATTTACTGAAGAATGTAAGAGTCTCCACTGGCCATCTGTATTAGTCTGTTTCTTTTGCTTGTAACAAAATACATGGAATTGGGTATTTTATTTAAAAGATGAAATTTATTGCTTACAGTTTCTGAGGCTGGAAAGTCCAAAGTCTAGGGAACACAGCTGGTGAAGGTCTTGGTGGTGGTGACAGTGACAGCAGGGTAACACGTTGTGAAAACGGAGGAGCAAAGAGACACTAACCTCCTCATTTACTCTCCTTTGACAGCCCTCCAAACCATGCCCATGACTGCCATTTTTAATCCATTAACTACAGCATGGTCCTACAACCTAATCACCTCTTCGACGGCCCACCTTTCAATTACCATAATAGGATTTCCCACCCTCAATAGTTACAGTCGAGATTAAGTTTGGGGGAGACATTCGACCCAAGGCACCATCCAGCTGGGTAGTTCAGAGTTCATAACATGAGGTGTGAGAACAGAATTTAGAGAGCCTGTGAGCATGCATGGGAAGCAAACTACCTCTTCATTTTCGTTAATCTCTAACAGAAAATTAGCATTTCCTTCAATATTCCATGCAGGTAGCAAACCACAGTTGTACAAGTTGGAAATGCCTGTATAAATTACAGTTATTTCCAAATCACATTAAAGTGTTGCAGATATCTTGAAAAATTATTTGTGCTCATTATACTTCAATTTAACAGTAGCTATTAAACCCTCCTCTAGATTCTGTTATTTGTCACATATACATTTCTTTATCAAAAATTTCAATATTTTGGTAACTGTATTTCTACTTAATTGGTGTATTTTGTTTAATGCATTTAAAAACATCGTTCTAAGAATGGATTGATAAATTTTATCCAGGGGTTCCATAGCACACATACAAAAAAAGCTAAGAACTCCCAGTTTAACTTACCTTCTTGGAATCAGGATAAACACACAAGAAGCAGAAATGTGATAAAAATACTATGAATATGACCTCATTGCTCCATAGAACAGATTTTATTCATAATGTTGTTCTAGTTATGTATTTCTGGACAATAAGACACTCTGAAGCTTAGCATCTTGAGACAACAACATCATTTATTTTGCAATTGAGTCTTTAATCTCTGCAGACCTGGTGTCAATAGGTTCCCTGTGCTCCATGTGGCAGCAGCTGGGAGAGCTTGACCATGGCTGAAAGATCCACTGACAATATGACTTTCTCTCACTTGGCTGGCAAGTTGGTGCTGGCTATTGGCTGAGAGCTCAGCCAGTGACCTCTGTTCCTCCCCACATTAACAGTCTTTTGTTAAGCATGGTGCTTGTACTGGTTTAAATAAAATGTTAACAGTCTTTTGTTAAGCATGGTGCTTGCACCCACTGGTCACTGGGCTCCTAATTGCATGGTGCTTGGGTTCTAAAAGTATATCCAAGATACTGGATGCTGCCAGTCTCTTAAAACTTAAGCCTGGAAATTAGAGGAAATTAGAGCAGTGTCGTTCCCACTGTGTTTTCTTATTTAAGCAGTCAAGGGGCCCAGTCACATTCAGGAGGAAGGGACACAGGCCCCACCCAAATAATCTGCAGCCATCTCTTACTACCACAGTGTGAAATGTGATTTCTCTTGAAATGACTTCTTTTATAACATAAGGCTTTAATATTCCTTAGAATGAAATCTTTAAAATGAATCAGGTAACAGCATTTGTAAAATAAAATTTTACTGGCGGGACGACGAAAGCGGACCTGCATCAGCTGCAGCTTCTCCTTCTCTTTCCCTTCCTTTTCCCATTCCTCAAGCTTCCTCTTCCCTTCTCCCCTTACCTTCCCCCGTCGCTCTGAACCTATTCAACAGCAGATGAGAAGAATAAGAAGAGGAGGAAGAGGGGACCGTCCACACTGACACGGCAGCTCGTCCTATGGGAATACATGCCGAGGGATCGTCTCACAAACGTCTGTATGAGCAACTTACTGGAACATTGTATTTTTAGGGGGAAAAACGTTGGAAACAATCTCAATGTTCATCAACAGGGAACTGTTTAAGTAAATTACACACACACACACAGACACACAGATCCTCATTATTTGCCTACTTATTTGCACATTTGCCTACTTGCTCAAATTTATTTGTAACCCCTAAATTAATACCTGTGATGCTTTTGTGGTCGTTTGCAGACTCGTGCAGAGCCGTGAAAATTTTGAGTTGCCTGTTGTGCATGTTCCCAGCTGCTGTGGATTGATGGAATTGTGTCCCCCAAGTTTCATATATTAGAAGCTTAATCCCCATTGTAACTGTTGAGGGTGGGAAATCCTATTATGATAATTGAAAGGTGGGGCCTTGAAGAGGTGATTAGATTGTAGGACCATGACCAGTGAATGGATTAAAAATAGTGGTCAGGGGCGTGGTTCTCTGTTTCCGTCATCCTGCAATGTGAGGCCCCTGGGTCATGGTCACCACCACCCAGACCCTCACCAGATGTGTTCCCTGCACTTCGGACTTCCAAGCCTCTGAAAGTGTAAGCAAAAAATTTTGTTTTTCTTATAAATCACCCAGTCCCATGTATTTTGTTGTAAGCAACAGAAACGGACTAATACAGAAAATTGGTACCAGAGAAGTGAGGTGTTGCTTATAACAAATACTTGAAAATGTGAAAACGGCTTTGGAACTGGGTGTGAGGAGAGGCTGGAGGAACTTGGAGCAACAGGCTTAGAAAAAGCCTAGATGCTGGTAGAAGTTTAGAAGGCAAGAAAACCAGGGAAAGTTTGGAATGTTTTAGAGACTGGTTAAATGGTGGTGACCAGAATGCTTATGGAAATATGGACTGTAAAGACCATTCTAAGGAGGTCTGAGATAGAAATAGGAAGGAGTTTACTGGAAACTGGGGCAAAGATCACCTTTGCTATGAACTGGCAAGGAACTTGGCTGCATTCTGTCTATGCTCTAGGACTTTGTGGAAGTTGGAACTTAAGAGTTGTGAACCAGAGTATTTGGCAGAAGAAATTTCTAAGCAAAGCATTCAGGAAGCTGCATGACTACTTGTTAACACTCTATGCTAAGTTAAGGCAGAAAAGGTGTGATGTAAAGCCAGAATTTAAAAGGAAAGCAGAGTATAAAGATTTGGAAAATTTGCAGCCTGGCCACATGGTAGAGAAGCAGAGAGCAATTTCAGAGGAAAAATGCACTGATGCTAAAAAGATTAGTACAAAGGAAAGGGATTATCAAGAAGGGGAAAAGGGCCCTGAAGGCACTGCAGAAGGCTCTTGGGCCAACTCTTCTACTTCAGGCCCAAAGGCCTAGGGAGACAGAATGGTCTTGGGGAACTGGCCTGAGGCACCCTCCACACCTCACTTCTCAGGGCTACCTCAGGAAGCTGCTTCCAGCACCAGCACCCCAGCTGCTTTGGCTGCTCCAACCAAGGCTAAATTGGCTCCAGGTGTGGCTGGACCCGCAGCTTTAGAAAATAAAAACCAGAAAAGCCTTGGTGTCATCCACGTGGTGTTAAGTTTGCAGACTTGCAGAAGGCCAGAGCTGTGAAGGCTTGGGAGCCTCCACCCTGATTTCGAAGGATGTATGGAAAAGTCTGGGGGTCCAGGAAGAGATCTGTTGCAGTGGCAGAGTCACCACATAGAGTCTTCACTAGAGCAATGCCAGGAGAAAATGTGGGGTTAGAGTTGCATCAGAGAAACCCCAACAGTGCCATGCCTAGTGGAGCCACAAAAGCCTACGACAGCCATGGAGACCCCAGAATTGTGAAGATACCAGTGTGCAACACCAGTTTGGGAGAGCTAAAGCAGCCCCTGAGACCAAGAAAGCCATAGAGGTGGAGATGCCTGACCACTTGGGTACCCAACCCCCACACCAGCATGCAGAGACATCAAACATGGAATCAAGTTACATGATTTGCTAGCTTTGAGATTTAATGCCTGCCCTTCTGGGTTTTAGACTTGCTTAGGTCCTGTTACACCTTTCTTGTGGACTATTTCTTCCTTTTGGAATGGGAATATGTACCATATGTTTGTCCCACCATTGTAGTCTTGTTCAGAATTCATATATGGGACTTTGAGACTTTGGGCTTTTTAGTAGAAACAAGTTCAGACTTTGGGGATGGAATGAATGTATTTACCTGGAGAAGGACATGGACTTTGGGGGCCAGGGGCAGAATGCTGTGACTGAATTATGTCCCCCAAATTTCATATATTAGAAGCTTAATCCCCACTGTAACTGTTGAGGGTGGGAAATCCTACTATGGCAATTGAAAGGTGGAGCCTTAAAGAGGTGATTATATTGTAGGACCACGCCATAGTGGATGGATTAAAAATGGTGGTCAGGGGTGTGGGTCTGAGGGCTTTAAAGGAAGGGAGAGGAGAGTCTGTCTCTCTTTCTCTCTGCTTCCACCATCCTGCGATGTGAGACCCCTAGGTCACTCTCTCCACCACCAAGACCACCACCAGGTGTGTTCCTGGAACTTTGCACTTCTGAGCCTCAGAAACCATGAGCAATAAATTTTGTTTTTCTTTATAAATCACCCAGTTTCGGGTATTTTGTTATAAGCAACAGAAATGGACTAACACACCAGCTGAGGTGGAACAAAGAGAGGCTCTGCCTTCTTGTTTCGCCTTTCATACTGTAAACAATGTCCTTTTCCTGGTGTATTTAGTGCGACAATGCTTTGTGCTTTGTGTTTTTTGTTGGTGATTTTCTTATTTAAAACGGCCCCCAAGCAATAGTGCTGAAGTGCTGTCTGGTGTTCCTAAGTGTGAAAAGGCTGTGAAATGCCTTATGGAGGAAATGTGTGTTGGAGAATCTTCATTCGGGCATGAATTGCAGTGCTGTTGGCTGTTGATTTCAGTGCGAATGAATCAATGATATATATTAAATAAGGTGTCTTGAAACAGAAACACACCTATAGCAAGGTTACATATTGATTGGTTGACTTAAATATTGTGACCAGAGGCTCACAGGAACTCAACCCTGTATTTCCCCATAAGCAATGGTTTGGTATTAGCTAATTCAGTGTGTGATAACTTTACAGAACATAATTATCTCGAATGACTAGAACTGGCTGAATGTGTGTGTGTTTGTAATGTCTCTATCTATCTATGCAACCATTAAAAATGATGAAATACAGGCGTGATTATTGACAGAGATGACAGAGTGGCATACGTGGTGAGGTCTCACAGAGAACTATCTGGGAGGGCTTTTTTGCTGGTTAATAAATGGTTATCTTTGGTTGATGAAGTTTGAACTGATTTTTAATTTTTCTTTAGAATTGTCTTCATTGTTTAAAAATCTTGCTGAGTTTAAGTCATTTTTATTATTGAAAAAAACAGACATTTTAATTTTGAAAAAATATAAGTGTGAGGCTTTGTTAAGACTTTGGAATCAGTAAGAGAACTAGCAGAATCCCTTTACTTTTCTAATTCTTATGCTAATTTACTCAACACATTGTACTGAGAGCCTACCTTTCTCTAGGCACTGTTCTATGTCTTGGGATCCATGAAAGAAGGAAACCATAAAGATTCCTGCTGTGTGGAACTCGTGTCTTGTGGTAAATAAAGTTTAATTTTATTATGCTCTAGAGTTGTGCAGAACTGTCTGGAAAGAACTCCCTCAACTAAAGTCTGAACTATCTTCAATAAAGAGGTTCTAAGGCACTCCCTATCCCCACCCGCTCTCAAGGTTTCAACTGTATAGAATAAAGATCTAAAGTTGGGGAGAGAGAAGCAAAAATCTTTACCCCCCCCCCCCACACACACCAAGTAAAGCCCATTAATTTAAAAATAAATATCTACTTTTCAACTTGGCATTAAATTTCTCAAGGATGGAAATGTTTTTGGCAGAGATAAAAGGGCCCAATATTTTCTTCATTTAAAATCTCATGATAACAACTCCTGAGGATGAATATTGTACTGGGTGATGGGTACAAAGGAAAGCTATTTTACTATGCTATTTTGGGGTATGCTTGAAAGTTTCCATTAGAAAAATTTTAACATCGGGCCGGCCCCATGGCGCGCTTGGGAGAGTGCAGCGCTTGGGAGAGTGCAGCGCTTGGGAGCACAGCGACGCTCCCGCCGCAGGTTTGGATCCTATGTAGGGATGGCCGGTGCGCTCACTGGCTGAGCGCGGTGTGGGCGACACCAAGCCAAGGGTTGCGATCCCCTTACCAGTCACAAAAATGAAAAAAAAAAAGAAAGAAAAGAAAAAAATTTTAACATCAATCTCATTTTCATAACACCTCTAGGGTGCCTGGTGAGAATGCAGATATATTCTAGAATAACATGTGGTTAAGCCAGGCCTCATAAAAATTTCACAGATACCCACTGAAAATTAGTTCAAAACTCAAAATTATGAAATTCACAAGGAACCAAGATATCAAGAGTGAGTCAGAAGAAAAAACAAATAGCAGAATTGAATCCTCCAATTACTTTCAGAGGATAATAGATATAGAACACAAGCTATGTATGCTTTAAATATTTTTTAAAATAAATCCTTTCATATTTGAGAAAATAACTAAATAGAATTTCTACAAATTATAGATATAGTCATGGAAAATAAAATGTCCATGAATAGGAGATTAAACACAGCTAAAGAGAGAACTGGTAAATTGGAATACAAATAGTGGAAGAACACAACACAGAGATAAACAGATGGAAAATATGAAAGAGGTTAAGAGACACAAAGAATAGCATGAGAAAGTCTAATATACATTTATGTTCAGAGAAAGGAAAGAGTACAGAACAGAGAAAATACTCAAAGACATAATGGCAGAAAAATTTCCAAGGCTGATAAAAAAAAAAAAAAAACCTAAGATTCAAGAAGCACAATGAAATAAATCTACAGAGCAAACTTTAAAAGAATTGGCAGAATTCTAAAGATAAAATGAAAAAGTTAAAAGCAAGCAAAGAAAAAGAACAGATTACCTACAAAGGATAGCTATTAGATTGACTATAGATTCCTTGCTAACAGTGATAAAAGCAAAAGACAATGAACTAGTACCTTCAAAGTGCTGAGAAAAAAATACCTAATAATGTGGAGTTTTAAACTACTTTAACTCATCATCAAACACAAGGGTAAAATAAAACCATTTATCAACTAACAAAAACAAGAATTTATCTACTAGAGACTTGAACTTCTAAAGGATGTTATTTTGTAAGGAAATTGAACCCAGAAAGAAGAAATGAGCTACAATGCAGAACGAAGCTTAAGGAGTTGGCAAACCCAGGACTGCCAGGTGTGGTTACACAGGGGTACTATGTCTGGAGAGGCCAGTTACATTGAAGACAGTGTATCATGTATTCTGTTACTGTGTGGTGTATGCATATTATTGAAAGAAGGTTACTTTCCCCAGATGGAAATAAAGGGTTCTGAGGAAGAAGCACATTTCCTAATTTGCACAAAAATGGACTAGCAACGGCTTGGCACAAGCATGTGGGTAAAGCTAAACAAATATTGACCATATAGGACAACAGCAATAGAGGTAATAATTTGTGATATAAAAGAGAAATAAGGAGAAAAAATACTGAATAAAAATAACATTTAAGAAGGGACAATGTGTTAGATATAAAAATTCTAAAGTTCTGTTATTCTGGAGTAGAAAGAGATTTGTAAAGGCTGCCTGTTTTAAAAAAAACTTTCTCATATGAAGCATTTTAAAATAGGGCAGAAGCTTTAATATATAGATTGCGCATGCTCTGTTTGGACAAACACCAGCACCTGCTTACTCACCACTTAAAGGACACAGGATGGAGAAGTGAGGGCAGCATCCAACTCCCGTGAAGGCAGGAAGACAGACATGTGAAGCTCTGCACCTGGAGCTGCATCTTCCAGGGTGCCCCCTTACCCCAAGGCCTCCCTGTCGCTAGGTCCTGACCCCACTGAGCTTCCTTAGCTCCTGCAGCAGAGTCTCTTCCAATGGCCCCAGAGGCCAGGGGCTCTCACAACCCCAGGACCCAGCTGGCTGCCTAGAGGGCCGAGGGGTCAGCAAACAGCAGCCCATCCCCAGTGAGCTGCAGCACACTGTTTTGCAGCACTGTGTAAACCAGAGCCATTCACAAAGAATAGATTATTTTCAAAAACCAGACTGTTTGGAACCAAAGTCACAGAAGTTTGCATACATATGTCATTTATTTGAAGTTTAAAAACATGGAAAACATTACTAAATTGCTTAGGAATATATTCGTATGTAGAAAAAGTATAAAGACACGCATGGAGTTGATCAACAAAATTTAGGATAGTGATCACTGCTAGGAATATGGGAGGAAAATGTGATTGGGGAGAGGTAAACACAGGCCTTCAATTGTTTTTGCAATGTTTTTTCATTTATACTGAGTGACAGGTGCACACATATTCATTGTATTATTCTCTATGCTTTTTAGTCTACTTGGAATACTTCATAATAAATCAAGGCAATAAATCTTCACACTGAAAAAGCTCATCACATACCAAGCAGCGTAGATGATAATATATTGACACCTAAATACATCACAATAGAACGGGAGAATATCAAAGATAGGGAGAAAAATCTAAACATCATCTGAGGGTAATTGAGAAAGAAAGAAAGAAGCAAGAACAAATAACTTTAGGTTCCAAAAGGGACATAACTTTACATACAGTTTTAAAACTCTTTTGAGAATGAATGAATGTATTTATTCCAATAATTTTGTAAACTAAAATATCAGCAATTAAACAAGTATAAATAGATTAAAACAGGAATTAAAATATTGAATAGATCAATATGGTCAATAAAAAAAATTTAAATTAGTAGTCTAAAATTCCTTTAAGGTTTAGAAAATGCATCTGGTATCTTTGGAAGTGAGGATGTTTGGAGATCATAAACAAAACTGGGTCAAAGAAAATAACATTTATTTTACTGGCTAGTATAATCTTGGTATGAAAAGTAGACAAAGACAATACAAGGAAATAAAATTATATATCAAATTTACTTATGAACACCAATGTAAAAATTCTTAACAAAATATTAGCAAATCCAATTCTCTAGATATTGCGATGGCATGAGGCTCATTCTTCATTCACTGCCCCGTGGTTATCCCAGACACCCACAATTCTCAATAACACCTCCAGTCACAGCTCACCTCTGAACTTTCAGCTACTATCTGATGTCTACGTAGTTAGGCTTCATAAGCATCTTGAACTTAACATGTCCTAAACTCTCTTTTGATTTCCCCAGCCCCCTCTTATTTATGCCTCTCCAGTCTTACTCATCTTGGTTGGCGGCAGCTCCATCTTTCCATTTTGGGGGCCACAGACCTTGGAGTGATCCCTAACTCCTCTCTTCCTCTTATGTACTGTATCCTCCTCTTCTATTTTCCAGAAGCGATTGTGTGGAATTGGTATAAATTCTTCTTTAAATGTTTGGTAAAATTCTCCAGCAAAAACACCTGGGCATGATGATTTATTTTGGGAGAGCATTTAAATTGTGAATTCAGATTTTTAATGGTTTTATTCAAATGATCTGTTTCTTCTAGGTTGAGCGTGGTTTTCAAGGAATTGGTCTGTGTCTTCTAAGTTGTCAAATTTATGAGCATAAGTTCATTTGTAACATTTCCTTATTTTCCTTTCTGTTCTTGTTTCTTTCCTGATGTTGGTGATTTGTGTCTTTTTATTTTTGTCAGTCTTGCTAGAGTTGTTCTCAAAGAACCACTTATTAATTTCATTGATTTTCTGTTCTGTTTTACCTCTTATATACTGTATATATGTAAGACTTGCTCCTTTATCTCATCGGAAGTCTATCTGTTAAGTAGATAGATCCTATTGCGTTTTACTTCTATGACAGAGAAGTTTGACTATCGTTTTGTCATGCTCTCTGTTTTTATCATTCACTAAATGGTCTGTAGTCTCTGTGGTGCTCATGTGCGTGTGTGTTTTTCTTTTAATAATTTGGGATGTTTAGATTTAATCTACTTTTTAAATTTTTTCTAATTATGCCATGAAAACTACCTTTTAGTTTTATATAATAACTTAAACTCACTTTTAAGATATCTCTTCTATTTAGTGTCTACTTATTTCTCAGTAGGAAACACGAGTAATTATCACACTGGTACTTTTTTCTGCCTTCCCTGTGTAACACCCAGTATTATATTTGTGTTAATTATATGACTATTTTTAGTTGTTTAATTCTTTATTTTATATAATTTAATAACACACAGACACCCTTACTAGTGAGGTGATAGGGTGTAATGTGTCTATGGACTGACCTCTGTGAAATTTTAGGAAATTGAGGTGCTTACTCTACCCTGCACCACTGAATTTTTCTTTCCGCCTCTCAATTTTTGTTAGTAATATTTATTTCACATTATCTTGGTTTTAACATTTACATTCTGTTCTGTAACTAACATTTCCCTAGTTTAGACTTAGTTCTATATGTACATGGGTTCAGTGCTTATCAGAGTCTTTTTACCTCAACTTTTCCATTTGTCTCTTAAAAGGTTAATTTATTAAGGGAGACCTTATCCCTAATTCCTGTTTGTTTGATCATGGTTTTGTGTGGCATTTACTCTTGGGTGACAACTTTGCTGGAATAAATTTATGGTTGCATTTTCTCTTCTTGATTATTTTGTGGACATCAGTCCATTGTCTTCTAATATTGAAAATTGTGTGGACAAGTCTAAAGTGAAGCTGACTCTCCTTCTACCCCACAACCTCACACACACACACACACACACACACAAAATATATATATATATGCACACACACATATAAATAACTTTTATAATGTTTTGTGGGTATATGTCCTATAAGCGCATAGGATTTTTCTTTACCTTTGAAGTCTGGCAAACTTATTAGGATATGTCTTAGGGCTGATCAATCTTCACCATTTACCCTTTAGGTACAATCTTAAAAAGTTGAAATAAAATCAGCAAAATGAAATAATATACAGTTTTGAAAGAATTCAAAATAAATGAAAGATGTAGAAGACAAAGAAGAACCAACACATGCATAATTAGTGTCCTTAAAAAAAGAATCTATAAAAATATAACTAAATATTCAAAGTTATAGTCAAAGGAAACTTTACTGAATTGAAGAAATATTTGAATCTGGAGATTTAAAAATTTTGCTCCACTCTTTTATACCTGCGTTTTACAGTGGTCCATCTGGTTTTCCCAATTTCTAATTTTACCTTTATGTTTGTAATACTTTTATTTTTCTCTTCTATTTTTTTCTGAGATCTGCCAGATCACTTTTCATCTTTTTCTGTTACCAAATCAGTCCTTGTTTCTATGTTTATTTTTTCCTTTAAGCTCTTTTTTTCATTTCAGCTATATATACTTTTTGTTTGTTTTGTATGGAGAAGTATTGATAATTTTCTGCTGGCTTGTTACATGTTTTTCTGGCATGAATTACTTATCTGCTTTTTGTTTGTCAAGTTTGTATTATTATTTTATTCTTGTGGATTCTTTGAATGGGTCCCATGCTATTTCCTTTCATTTATTATTCATTTTTTTAAGTGAAGACTAACACTTTCTTCATCAGCCTTTTATTGTGGAGTTAGGTAGTGTGTGGAGAAGGGATCAGGAGAGTAAACTGGGTCAGAAGCCATCTTAGACTTGGGTGGATGGTCTCTAAACACTTTATCACCAAAAATTTGCCCTGAGGGAATGGATTTACTTCAGGTTGACAGGAAGTCCTCCTGACTCAGGTTGAAGCTCCCTACGTTTCTTGCAATGATCAATAGTTCTTGTCTTTGCTTGACTGGCCTTACCAGATTCAGCACTGCTTTTCACTTTCACCCCCTTACCCTATCCCACTGAGAGCCTGCTTTTTGCAGAGATAGTGTGTATAAGTTAACACCTCATGGAGCAACCCCTGACCAATGGGAGCAGAAGCTGGTGGATACATGTTACTCTCTTCGATTCCACAGGTATACCAATTCTAAAGAACATTCTATATGGCTCCTGAGAAAGTCTCAACAGGCCTCAGTTGCCCACAACAATGACCAACTCAAAAATACATCCTAGACAGCAAGGGTTGGGCCTCTTGTGAACATCAACTGCCCTGGGGTGAAGGGACAGACCTTTGATCCAGTGAGCAGGAAATGGCTTGGTTTGGGACTTCCTAGAGTAGGGGTGATCACGGCCTCTTCAGCCACCCAATTTGGAACCACTGCACCCATGTGTTTATGACATACTGGGATCCTAGGACGTAAAGAGGAAACTGTTCAGGCCTTTATTGTTACAGTTTAATAAGTGAGGAAGACTATGGGTCCTGTCTTCATGGGCAGTGGTTGCTCCTGTCACTCAGTACAGGAACTATTTGTGTGGGATGAGAGATATCAACCCAAATCCAGAAAACTCTTACAAGAGATGATTCTCTACCCACAACTCATCAGCCATATGCCTTCCCCTGCATCTTCCATACACCCTGAAAGAAGGGTGGATAACAAGCTACAGCTGAGACCTTTCTGCTGCCCCGCCCCATCAGTCCCTTCCTTCTTGCCTGTTGAGGCCTGTGTCAATGCTCAGAGTTTCTGCCCTGTGTGCGAATACATTCCTTAGGTCTTTGGCACACCTGAGATTCTCTGCAGGGGCC
The DNA here is from genome assembly GCF_027409185.1 of Cynocephalus volans. Lineage (NCBI taxonomy): Eukaryota > Metazoa > Chordata > Mammalia > Dermoptera > Cynocephalidae > Cynocephalus > Cynocephalus volans. Next base: position 54,706,315 of record NC_084470.1, read on the forward strand.
AGAGGTATGTAGGTGTCACTGCCACTGTAGAGGTAAAATCCATGCTCAGCATCAAGGGGGGCAGGTGAGCATGACAATTAGGGATGAGACTTGGGTTGGACTGCCTGGGTTAGAATTCTGGCTCTACCACTTGCTTCCTGTGCAATGTGTAAATTACTTTCCTCTGCACCTCATTTTCCTCTTCAGTAAGTTGAGGATAATAAGAATAATAATACCTCATAGGATTGTTGTGAAAGTTAAATGAGATAATCTATGCATAATACACAGTGACCAGCATGTAGTAAATGCTCAATAAATCTTAGTTGGTTTTGTTATTGTTATTGTCATGATTATCTAAGCACAGAGTAGTGGTGTGTGTTTCTGTGTGTGTGTGTGTGTGTGTGTGTGTGTGTGTGTGTGTGTGTGTGAGTGAGAGAGAGAGAGAGACTGATTATTTGCAGCTCAAGATGGGAGCTAAGGCAGCATTTCAAGATGCCTTGTGGAGGCAGGACAGAGGCCAATGGAAAGTTTGTAGAGAAATAAAGCTCAAGATGTTAGAAAATGTTGGAGATGCAGAGAACTGAACACTCAGATTTATTTGTAGCCTTAAGCTTTAGCACTGCTGACCTATTTGTATGATTTATATGGTTAAAAAAAAAAAAAGTATTTTTCCTGCTTTTTCCCCTACCTGCTCTACACACCTGCCTTTACAGTCCAAGAGCTGTGTGTGTGTGTGTGTGTGTGTGTGTGTGTGTGTGTGTGTGTGTGCGCACGCGCACCCTTGAGGAGTGGGATTAGAAGCAGTGAATTAATGGTTATGAACAACCCCATTGAATCTCTAACAGAGACTGTCCCCAAGGTGATTGGACGGAGAACAAGAAATCAACAATATTAGGGGGTGGGGGTAGAGGCAAAGTGAACTTGAACTTTGGTTTTGAGACCAATATAAACTGGAAATATCATAGGCTTCATCCATCCCCGTATTTCTTCTCCCCAGCAGGAGTGGGTTGAGGGTATTGGTCTCAGCCTGTCGTGTAGGATGTCTCCTCAGCATCTCAATGGTAATGGCATGATCACTTGTGTAATTTTGAACAGGAAACTTTTTCTGAGGAGAGCAGGTAAAGGGGTAGAGAAAGGAAATGTGCCATTGTGGTGGAAGTTGGGCTGACATTTGAGTCTTAATTTCTGATATTGGTCTTTACCTTGGTCATCTTTACTTCCTTTGTCCAGGGCACCTGTCCCTGCCTCTATATTTAAAGGATCCTTGTGATTACACTAGGACTATCCGGATAATCCAGGATAATCATCTTATTTTAAAGTCAGCTGATCAGCAATCTTAATTTCATCTACTATTTTATTACCCCCTTGCTGTATAACATAACATATTTACAGGTCCCAAAGATTAGGATGTGGACATGTTTGGGGACTACTATTTTCCCTACAACACCATGTTAAGCCTAATTTATTCTGAAAATAAAAAATAAAATTAAAAAATTTTTTTTAAAAATCAAAGAATGTGTTAAATGGAATATTAGAAACAATTGAAGCTAGAATAAGTGAATTTGAATATGTATTCGAAGAAATTGTATCTCTGCACACTACATAAAGAAGTAAAAAATCATATATATCACATGGCAGTTAAGTAAAAATTTCCAACAAATATCTAATGGGGATTCTAGAAGGAGATAATAGAGTGAATTAGAGAGAGAGTAATATTCCTTGGGAGAAGAGTTGAGACCAACCCCAAATTCAGAAAACACAATGAATCCCAAGCATAAATCAAAAGAATTGATAATCTAGACACATCAAATGTAGATAATCTGTTTTCTCTCTTGGGAAACTTTAAATATCTTCTCTTTATTTTTGGTCTTCTACAAAACAAAGAAACAACAATTAGACTGACAACTAACTTCTCAGCTGCAGCAATGGAAGTCAGAGGAAAGTGGAATGTACTGTCAGGATTCTGAAAGAAAGTAACTGTCACCCTAGAACTGTATGCCTGGAAAAAACTGTCTTTCAATAATGAGGAGTAAATAGTTGTTTCTAGAGAAGCAATAACTAAGAGAATATACTCTAGCTGTAATTGAAGGAAATCTGAAAAGATATTAAGGAAGAAGAGAATCCAGAAGGTAGGATGTTCAAGACAGAATAATGAGTAAAGAAACTGATAAATTTGTGGGTAAATCTAAACAATCATTGGTATGTAAAATAATAATAGCTAATTTGTTGGATAAAAATTATAGAACTAAAATATTGGACAGTAACAGGATTGGGAAGGGAAGAAGAGATCATCTATGTGTGACCATTAAGTCATTTTAAAATTGTTTGAATGATAAAGCAACCTAAACCTGCAATTCCAGGTCCTCAGCTGCACCTGCTGCTGCCTCCAAATGGCACAGGAGCCCAACTCCCCCATCACCTGCCTGCCCGCATTCCCAACCTGGCTTTCTCAGCAACAGATGCTTCTGATTTAGTTTCATGGCTTCATATCTTGATTTCTCTGAGCCTTCTCACAATACCTTTCCCGAGGAGAGGAAGGTGTTGGTTCTCTTTTCTTGGTGACTGTGTGGATAGAATTCTTACACTCAGGGGGGATCTATGGATGTCAAACTTCAAGGCTCAGGAATGGACTTTGCATGGTCAGAAGTGGAATACCAAAGAAGCTCCAGAGAACAGGCTCCCTCCTTCCCTATGGCTTGTGAAGTAGCCAGCAGGGCCACACTCTCTTTCAAACACTCATGGGCTTGGTTGCTGGTCCCTGGACCCTTTTCCTCTGCACACAAAAGGGGCCTCTCCCAGGCTCACAGGCAATCTGCTGGCTGGAGAAGGCCATGAGAGACGAGGCCGGGCCACAAGCCTGGCACTGGCTGATGCAGAGCCTGAAAGCCAGGCAGCAGGGTGAGAGCCCCGGGCACCATCTACAGCGGCCCTTGCAGGTTCCTGGGCGGGGAAGAGATGTGCAGCAGATGCTGTTGGTGCCTCACCCATTTCTTCTCATCCTCCTCTAAGCCCCCTGAAGCCAGTCCCCTTCCCTGCTGGTGGCTTCCTGTGTCCTGGCCTGGTTGTTCTCTGGTTGCAGGAGTGTGCTTGGCCTGCCCAGGACAGTACAGAAGTCCCAGAGAGCTAACACCCAGGTGTGATTCTCAACACATGGGGTACGGGGGTTGGAGGATAAATACTCAAATTTCCTCACCCCTGAAGGGACCATTTGGGGGCAAGTTCCACAGTGTCTCCAGAGTCCCTTGCAGAACAGAGCCTTCATTGCCCATTGCCCACAGCTGTAACCTCTTTACCACTTCTTTCATCAGCTTCTCTCCCTTCCCTGTCTCACCTGCCCTCTCCTCACATGCTTCCTTATATGCACAACAGAGCCCAGCTCATTTCTTTTCTGTGGAGTCAGTCTCCTTCCCCTCTCCATCAGAGGCTTTATCTGGTACATGGGGCGTCCCTCACCAAAGTGTTGGGGATGAGAGATGGCCCAGAACATGCTGCCCAGATGGATACCTGGACAGCCTAGGTAGAAGGCAGCAAGGAGTAGGTGGGCAATGGAAGTTTCCAGGGGGATCAGAGGGAGGAAGGGAAAGGAAAGGAAAGGTCTGCCAAGAGCTTGTATTGATCAAGTTCCTCTTCTTGGCTCCAGGAGGCCTGAATACCTTTCTAAACTTGGCAGGCTCAGATGAGTGCCTGGTTTCAGAGGAGAATCAGAATCCATGGTGCACAAACATGACATCTGAATTTTTCACATGGGTGTGTGTTAGGAGGAAAGGTGTGGATTTCTCATGACACTGCAAATGGGGGCTGCTTCTTTCTGAGTCTCTCATTGCTCAGCCTATCCCACGCCAGGGTGAGAGTCCTCCTTTGTGTACCCAGAGCCCACTATGTATCCTTCCATTCCAGTTTGGTATCACTCTATAACTGCCTGTCCCTGTTCCCCACTGATCCATGAGGTTCTTGAGAGCAGAAACTGCAACAGTCAGCGATGGCTGCAATAATGCTGCATAACAAACCACCCCCAGAGTTCAGTGCTTAAAACAAGCATTTTTTTAAATCTCTTAGTTTTTCAGGTTGGCTGGGCTTGGCTCCAAACTGTAGGCTGAACCCAGGTATGCTCCATGTGTCTGGCATCCTCCTTAGACCAATGGCTATCTGGAGCACACTCTTCTCATAATGATTGGCAGGAGCTCAAGAGAAGCCCACCCATGCAGACCTCTGCTGACACCACACCCACTCACATTCTGTTGACCAAAGCAGGTCACAAGGCCTTGTCCAAAGTCAGTGAGGCAGGGAAGTGTCTTACACCCAAGATAGAGGGTGAGGGGAGTGAGGATGAGCTGAACAATGATCTAAACCCTCACAGGGGCCATGGAGTATGTATCTTTGAAGCCCTAATACTTAGCATGGGAACTGTCACATGGTGGATATTTTCTAAATACTGAATGAATGAACAGAGACAAGGGAGGGCTATGTTCCCTTTACTTTGGGTAATAGGGATGTGGTGGCTCACAGAATCCTCTTATAGAGAGATGGTATTGCATGAAAATAAGAGCTTAGTGAGAGTAGACTTGTACTCCCTCCTTATTGACTGTGGATTTGTCAAGTTACTCCACCTATTTGAGCTTCAGTTTTTCCCCTACAAAATGGGAATGATGATACCTACTTCATCAGTTTATTGTGAAAATTAAATGAGACCTCTAGGTAATACACTTAGCACCATGTCTGGACTTTCATAAATACTTGTAAATATTAGCTATTGTTATTACTGGTACCATCTTGTATTTTGCCAGTCAGAGAAAAAAATAAACTAAGTTGCTGTCAGTTAGATAGAGGAGGATCTGCTGATCTGGGCATTAGCACTTCTAACTTAGCTCAGGTTTGACAAGAGTCCAAAGTCACTCCTTAATAAGCTAGACCTAGGAATTGTGGAAAACAAAGGATATGCATAATAAAGAGTAATACACAAGGACCTCAATTCTCTCTCTCCCATGCCTGGGTGTGGAGGGGTGGGGCAGGCAGTGAAGAAGTTGCCTAAGGACATCATGGGCACCCCCTCTGCCCCAACACCTGTGCTTGCTCCTGATGGGAGCAAGAGAAGGAGCCTCTTGGGGCAGTTTGGTTAGAGACCATCTCTGAAGTAGATATGGGATCAGGTAATGTTCCAGGTGCTCCAGGTGGTGGGCAGGGTGACATTTCTGAGCCTCTGGCTGGGCCCCACTATGTCTCCATGTGGTGGGTGTACCCTGTAGTAAATCCTGCTGTTACCCAGAGAGGCATAATCCAGAGAGGGTTGGAAACAAGGACCAGGGATGAGTCTACCAACGCGGTAGTTAGGTGGGCCCTGGCATGGCAGTCTAGGCTGCTGCCACCAATGCATCCATAGGAGACTGTGCCCCTCATCCTAGCTGGTATGGCATGTGTGGATAGAGGGTTAAGCCAGGTGCACTAAGGTTGAGGAGAAGCAGATGGGGACCATCGAAGTGATGGGCAGATACCTTTCTTCTGCCACACGCTTGGCACCAGGGAAAGCAGAGTAACGCAAGCAATGAACATGATCCCATGCCTGTCCCTTATAAGCTAGCTGACAAAGGTGAATTGTTTCCTTTCCCTGGGCCCAGTGCCTTCATCTGTTAGCTGGGGAAGCTGGGGCCCACTTTTCACTTAACCAATATTGAGTACCTATAACAAGCCAGGTGCTGTTCTAAGGCCCTAGAGCTGCACCTGTGAATAGGACAAAAGTATCAATAAAGATAGATTTGACGCTATATAACAGAAAGCCCAAAGAACAGCAGTTTAAACAATATAGGGGTTGACATATTTCTGTCATATAAAGTAAGTCCAGAGACCCTCAAATGAAAGCTGGTATGGTGGCTCCACAGTCACCAAGGACCCAGGCTTCTTCTCTTTCTCTGGTATGCTATTCTTAGCACATGACTTCCATCTCCAAGTTCACCTCATGGTTGCAAGATGGTTAATGCAACTCCAACCATTACATCACATATCAGGCAGGAAGAAAGAAGGGAAAAGGGCAAAAGGAGAGCCTCTTCCAGGCAATAGCTTTCCAAGAAGCCCAGAGAATTATTTTCACCTACATCTAATTGGCCACCTCTATCAGCAAGGCAGGCTGGGAAAGGTAGCTTTTAAAGTTAGATATATTGCTACCTATCACTACTGGGCTCTGTTTATAAGGAGAACAGGGAGAAGAAATACGGCCTATAAATCTCTGCTGCAACAGATAAGATCCCTGGTCCAATGTTCCAGTTCATGTTCCAGCAGTTAGATACCAGGAAAGTTAGATAACCAATAAGAAAATAAATTAATTAAAAGATGATTTCAGATGGTGATAAGTTCCGTCAAGAAAACAGAATATGGTGACAAGATATAGAGGCTGGTGGGAGTCCAGCGTGGATTGGGAGGTCGGAAAATCTTGAGAAGAACAAGTTCTAAAAACCCTTTTAATTTTGACATCCTGTGATCTGAGGTCAAAGAGCAAAATAATAAGGGGTGATAATAAGGGCGCTTTAATGAAGCAAAATACATCTTTGCCCCCCAAATTCTTAATTCTTCCTGTTACTTTCAACCCTAGGAAAGATGAAGGATGTATTAGATTCTTTAACTGCAAGAGACAGAAAATCTAATTCAAAATGGCTTAGGCTTTAAGAAAATGTACCACCTTACAGAGCTGGAAGTCCAGAACTAGGGTGGGCTCAAGGGTTAGGTGATTCAGCAGCTCTGTGAGGTTATCAAGGACTTGGACTCTTTCTGTTTCTTGGCTCTGCCACCCTCAAGGGTTGGCTTCATCATCTGGCTGATAGAAAGACGGCTACAGACACCCTAACCATCATTTCGTTATGACAACATGTAGTTGGGAAAGAAAATCTCTTCCCATGTGACTGTTGGTCTTGCTTCAAGTTCACTGATTCTTTTTTCTGCTGTCTCAAATCTCTTACTGAGACCATCTAGTGAATTTTTCATTTCTAATGTCCCTTATGATTTTTTCTTTGACTGCTGGGTAATTTAGAAGTGTGTTTAATTTCCACATTTTTGGAGATACCTCAGATTTCTTTCTGTTAATTTCTAGTTTAATTCAAACTGGTCAGAAAAATCATCTGTATTAGTTAAATACTATTACATTTATCGAGACTTTTTATGGTCCAGAATACAGTCTATCTTGGAGAATGTTTTATGTGTACTTGAAAGGATCATTCTATTATTGGATGTAATGATCTACAAATGCCGACTAAGTCAAATTGATTGCTCGTACGTTTCAAGTCTTCTCTGGCCCTATAGATTCTGTCTACTGAGAGAAGAATGTTGAAGTCTTCCCATCTTAACTGTGGATTTGTCTATTTCTCTTCTCAGTTCTGTCTGTCCTTGATTTATGTATTTTAAAGCACTGTTATTAGGTAAGTATACATTCAGGACTTTTATGTTTTTTTGATGATTTGATCCTTTTATAATTATGAAATTTCCTTATTTATCACTGACAACAATTGCTAGTATTAAATCCTACTTTGTCTGATATTAATTTAGCTACTCAAGCTTTCTTATGATTACTAGTCTTTGTGTGGTATCGTATTTTCCATACTTTATCTGTTGACCCATTTGTGTATGTGTTTTTGAAGTGTGATTCCTGTAGTTGGCACATAGATGAGCCTTGCTTTTTGAATTCTAGTCTAACAATTTCTACCTTTTAATTGCAGTGCTTAGACAATTTACATTCAATGTAATGATATAGTTGGATTTAAGCCACCATCTTGCTGGTGATTTTCTATTTGTTTCACCTGATCTTTGTTCCATTTCTCTTTTTCTGACTTAAAAGAAGTCAGTTACTATTGGCTTATTAATTATATCTATTTTTCCTGGGGAGGGGGGTTCATTTGCTTGAGTTCACAAAATATACCTTAAACTTGTTCTATGTTTAATTACTATTAAATCACTTCATGTATAATATAAGAACACTGCTACAGCATACCTCCATTTTCCCACCTATCTTTTGTGATATTATTGTCATACATCTTGCTTCCACATATGCTATAACCACATAATATACTATTAGCATTTTACTTCATACAGTCAATATAAATAAGAAAAAACTACCCTTTATTTCTACCCACATATCGACTACCCTCAGCACCCTTTAGTCCTTTGGGTAGATCCAAATTTCTGTCTCGCAAGTTTGCTAGTGACAAATTTGTTTCTTCTCTCTGAAAAAGTCTTTATTTTGCTCTCATTTTTGAAAAATTTGGGATGGAGTACAGAAGTATAGGTTAATGGAGTTTTTTTCCCCTGTCAGCATTTAAACCGTGTCATCTATTGTCTTTTGGGTTGCATGGCTTCTGAACAGAAGTCTGTGAATTCATCACTCTGTTCTTCTTCTGTACAATGTGTATTTTTTCCTCTGGTCACTATTAAGATTTCCTTTTAATCATGGGTTTTTAAAAACTGCATTGTAATGTGTCTTGATGTGGTTTTCTTTGTGTTTGTCCTGCTTGGCATTTATTGAATTTCTTAGATCTTTGCACTTGTAATTTTCATCAAATTTGGAAAATTTTGGCTATTTCTTCAAAAATATTTTATTGTCTGTTCAATCTCTTTCTTGGTCTCCTATACACATGTTAGATTGCTTGATAGTGTCCCATAAGTCACCATTTTATTCTTTTTTTAAGTATTTTTTCCTTTTGTGCTTCATTTTGGATAGTTTCTATAACTATGTCTTCAAGGTTGGTGAACATCTTTTCTTCAGTGTCTAATCTGCTACTAATCCCTTTTTTAATTTTGGATATTTTATTCTTCATCTCTAGAAGTTTTGTGGGTTTTTTGTATCTTCCGTTTCAATTCTTACTGTGTTTCTGTCTTCCTTTGAATTCTTGGAATTTTTTGTAATGTATATTTTAAAGATCTTGTCTGCTACTTCCACAATCTATCTCCCCATGCCTATTTCCAAAGTCTGGATTTTCTTCAGGTTTCAGGTCACATCGTCCTGTTTTTTCATATATCTAGTAAGTTTTGACTGGATGCTGTACATTGTGAATTTTACATTGGTGAGCGCTAGATTTTGTTGTGTATCTTTAAAGGGTGTGAGACTTTTTTATGGCAGGCAGTTAAGTTACTTGCAGCTTAGCTTTATCCTTCTGAGCTTTGTTTTTAAGCTTTCAAATTTTCTTAGAGTGGGTCATGAGTAGCTTTAATCCTAAGATTAGTTTAGCCCACTACTAAGACGTGACTTACCTGGGGTCTCCACTGAAGGCCCCAAATCTGAGAACTCTCTACTGTAGCTGGTCAGAATTTGATCGTCTCTTAGCCATGTGTGAGCTCTGTGAACTACTTGGCTTACAGCTCCCTGGTTGTTCTTTTCTCCAGTGGCATTAGTGGTATAGTGGTGAGCATAGCTGCCTTCCTGGTTGTTCTTTCCTCAGCTATGTGGATCTTCGCTCTATGCTTACGTGATGTAGGATTCAGCAACAGATTTAGGGAGTCCTTGTGCAATTTTCAAGAGCCATTTCTTTAAGCAGCTTCTTTATCTCCAATAGTCTGCCTTGCAAATTTCAGCCCTTTCAGCTGAAACTATAAGTTTTGTTTCTTCAACTCAGAGCCATGCTATTCTCAGGATCACCTTTCCTGCATCAAGTGCCTCTGGACAGAAGCAGTCTCACTTTGTTCCATCTTTTTCTCAGGGATTAGTGTTGCCCAATGACTAAAAACTTTTGCTTTGTATATATTGTTTAGTTTTCTAGTTACCAGTGAGAAGATAGAGTCTGGTCCCAGTAACTCCGTCATGGCTAGAAATAAAACCTCCTTTTAACACCCATATCACTTGACATGATTCTGGTTAAACAGTTAAAATATCTTTGAATTAAATATTAACAAAATACTTGTTTACTGAATTGTTACTCATAAAAAATTCATGCATTTATGTTTTCATGACATGGTACTGAGCACCATGAAAGTCTGCAGTTCATGGAACAATTTATTCCTAAAAATTCCATCTGACTAAAATTTAAGATAGATTAAAATGTATTCACAAGAAGCACAACATAAGATTAACTGTGCATGTAAGTGTGGTTTTAAATGTATTTAAAACAAGTCACACTTTCACAGGCATTTAAATGTCTGATAGGGTCCCATGGGAGGTGATGGGTCCTATAGGAGGTGATGGGTCCCGTAGGAGGTGATAGTTACTCATTTCCATAGACAGTCACCTAGAGAATCTGGAAAATCTGCTCCAGAAATATCAATCTTACTGTGTTAAATATATCTTCATAGATTCTGTCAGGGCAAATATATCTTCATAGATTCTGTCAGGGCAAATATATCTTCATAGATTCTGTCAGGGCATAGCTTTGTCTCTTCTGAGGGCACTACTATGAATACAGCATCAGCCCATTCACGAAGGAAATTTGCTTACACATTCTTGGAACATTTGGAAGGTTTTTAGTTTTCTGCTTTGTCTAAGAGTAAACGGACACTGAATTTTCAAAGAACTTTTTCAAAACCTCTTTTCTATTGAAGGCAGTAAGATGTGAATTTTTCCTTCTCTGAAACCCCAAACAACTCTCCTGGGTCACCTGGACCCAGCCACATCTCCACCCACAGCTCTCCACGCCCACCTCTCTCCTGCATACAGCTGGATAGCTGGCCTCAGGGCCTTTGTGCATGCCCTGGAGCTGTTCCTCTGCTGTCCTCCCTTCTGCTTCTTACTCGGGTAGCTCCTTGTAATTTTCTATGGTCATCTAATTTAATAACACTATCCCTTTAATTCTCCCCCCAAAGACTCTGTTCTCCTTCAGAGAATGAATGCTGGTTTTTCCTGGCCTGTTTGCCCTCAGATCCATCACCCGTCCCTTCCCCTGCCCTGCGCTGTCTGTTACCTCTGGGGGCTGACCATTGTGGTCAGACTACCTTGCTTTCCCAGACTGTCTTGCTTTCTGACTTTTCTGCAGGGCCTAAGTTTTGGGAAGTACTGGTGGGTGCCAGAAAGGCAGGAGGAAGAGAAAAGGTGTGGTTTTCTCCCTTCCCTTGTGGCTGTGATTTTACCTGCACCAAGGCTGAAGGTCCCCTGTGTCTTCCACTCACACCAGACACCCCCTTGTTCCGTGGTCCTGTCTTCCTTGGGAAGCTCCTGTCTTGGCTCTTCACTGTCCCAGACTGTTCAGCATTTCCATCACCCATACTAGTATGAGTAACAAATTCCCTGCATTCAATTTCCTCTGCTTTATATGTTCAGAGTGGTTTCTCCCTTTCTTGTTGTACCCTGACTGATAACAGCATGTGTCTAAAATTGTAGATTATCAACTGGTGTGTCTTATAATCTAAGGTCTGATTACCACCTCCCATCCCCCCACCCACACACTCCATGAGAACAAGAACAAATCTGTTTTCTTTACTAAAGAATCTCTCACACCCAGCATAGTGCTTGGCTTTTGGTAGTTGCCCAACTAATATTTATAGAATAAATGCTTGAAAGGGAAGGTGGCATTGATGAAATCAAATTTACCATCAATCCCAGGTGACCTGAGTATTTTCCCAGCTCAGCTTAAGTCCTGTACATTGTCATGAGTAAATCTTAGTGAGCAGTTCTTCATGGTCATGCAAAGAAAGTTTTACTGTGGGGAGAGCAGAATGCTCAGCTTTGCTGCTATTATTTTCTCCTTTCTTTTTCTTTTTTTTTTCAGATTCCACTTCAGTGGAGAGAAAACTTTCTCATTTCCCATTTCAGCTCACTGAATTATTCATCAAAAATGTTCTGCTGGTATTTCCTCCTCTGTCAGAGTTCTGCAGTTCCAGAAACACTCTGCCCTGGAGTTGAAATCAGAGCAATTAGCAGCCCATTAGGGGACTCTGCCATCCATGCCCTCAGGTTCCTGGCCTGGGGCTGTGTTGATAGAGAGCCAGCCCTGCCCCAAGTCTGATTTTTCTGTGGGGGTGGGGCCAGCCTGAGCTCCTAATCCCCTTAATTGATGGGGAGCCCAGCCCTAGCAGGGATCAGCTAATCAAGTAACCATCGCACTGCACTAAGAGATCAGGAGTTCAGTTAACACCGCCCCCTTGCCTGACTAGCTGATTCCTTTGGGCCTCAGTTTCCTTGTCTCTAGGGTGGAAAGGACGGCCCTTGCCTGCCTGCTTCCCAGTGTCAAATGACTGCACTGGGCACACCTTGGCCCTGAGCTCTGTCCACTGCTGGGATTCCAATGGGCTTGGCAAATGGTACCTCGAAGGATGATTTCACCCCAGAAGGCATTTCAGTTTTGTTTCAAGCTTGTCCTTGTTACACCACCTCCGTCCCTCAGAGGAAGGATGGATTCAGTGTTCCTCCTGGTGTCGCAAATCTGCAAGTACTCAAACCTATCCTTGTGGATCCATGTCTGTGTCCTGATCAGAGCACTGAAAGATGAAAGAGCCACACAACAGCTCTTTGGACAAAATAGGAGAGAGCATGCTTCCATTGTCATAGATTTCTCAGGGCGTTGTCACCTTGGGGACTCCTGTGTGGCTGTTGTCAGCAAGGGGACACCTGGAGTGCCAGCGTTAAGCTATGTCTCCGGGCTCCAGCTCTACCTTCTGCTTGCTCTCTGCTCTGCAAACCACAGCTCTCCTCTGCCAGTGGCTCCCTGAGAGGCTCTGCCGCTAGGGGGAGCAGGACCCTCTCCTCCCTGTCTGGTTTAAACTTCTGTGAGCTGCAGCTCCTTCCCAAAGCAACAACTGAATCCACGTTGGTTTTTTTTTTTTTTTTTTTTTTCCATTTTGCAGAACCAGCGGCAGCCTGCTCCTTGGCCAGAGACACTGCGCAAGCCACCCAGCTTCCCCTCCTCAGAGGCCTAGGTCTCAGCCTCAGGGGCATCTCTGAGCTCAGAGACATGAACACCAGCTGGCTGCCTCCCCAGCCTCACCCCTAGGTATCTGGGTCCCAGCTCTGCCAGGCTTCTCCTTGAAGCTTTTAAGTGTTTTAATAATTCTAATCTTTTCCCTTAGGTTCCCTAGCCACAGGAGTAAAGACTGCTTCTTACAGTTGCTACCTCTGTGATACCTTAGAGTTCTCTTTTTACCTTTTCAGTTTCACAGTTAACAATTCTTAATATTACATTCTCTCTGTTCAAATAACTGGTCATTTCTGTCTCCTCACAGGAGATCAGACTAGCTGATCAGAAGTGGAAGCCGGGCGTGGAGGCAGGGATGGGAGGCAGCCGGAGACAATGAGGCTGGCGGAGCCTGCAGCGTGCGAGGTGGAGAGGAGGGGGCAGCCCACAGCATCTCAGCTGCCTGCTGGGCTGTGCGGCCATGACTGAGACACCTTCGGGGAACTGCTGGAAGCACCTGCTTGGATGGCAGAGCACGAGTGTGGAAGCCACAGGCTCAGAGGATGGGGGTGCCTGGCTAAAGGGCTTTGCAGCCAGGAAGTCCTTCACACAGCAGGCTGTGTCTGAGCAAGTGACGCAGCGAATGAATGAGTCTGTCCATCACTTGCCAGCCAAGCTCCTCTGGCTGGCATGTGGAGAGAGGAAGGGACACTTCCCCTACCGGGGACCCCGACCGGTGGTCTCCATGACCCTCAACACATTGTGTCTGCTTCCTGTCAAAGGGTTTGGCAGGACAGATGGCCCAGGCGAGCCAGTTGGTGGGGGAGAGGGTGGGGGAGGGGGGGAGTGGACCACCCCAAGACCATGCTTCCTTCAAGGTCAAGCTTAGGTGCTGTTGCATCCATGGGGCTTCTGTTATAACCTGCTCCCCACAATCATCTCTCCTCACTCCACGTTTATAGCAGTGACTGTCAGTACTACCCACTGGGCCAGGGGAAGAGGTCCTAGGTGAATAAACATGTGCACTGCCCTCCCTGAGGTATCGGTGGGAAAGAAACATCCAAAACCGAGCAGTGACTATCTATCTATCTATTATCTATCTATCTATCTATCTATCTATCTATCTATCTATCTATCTATCTATCAACTAATAATACCTAGTGGGTGTTGGATTAGTAATTACTGAGTAAATTAATGCATGGGTGGATGGATGGATGGATGGGTAGGCAAATGGGTGGATGAACAGATGGATGGGCATCTCCCCTAAGACGGAGAGGCAAGCAGTCTGGGTCAGGGCCATCTATCCCTGATTCCTCCTCATGTCCTCGATGCCTAGCATACTGCCTGGCATGATGTCTAGCATACTGTCATAAGGTCTATCCTTGAGTGAGTTCATGACTAGAAGAGCACAATGAGGAAAGCTATAGAGGAAGGAAAAGCTGGAACATATAAATGATCAGGAGACCTGAGTCCTAAACCGATGTGCCCTCTCTGCCTCCTAGGGCCTGCTCCTGGTTCAACACCGCGCACTCTGCCAGTCGTCTTCTGGCCCAGCTCCACCAGGAGCTGGAGCACGCAAGCAGCTGCTAGACCAACAGCTTGGTTCAGAGCTTTCTCCCCTAATGCGAGGAGCCTTGGACCAGAAAAATCCTGGGGTAGGAGACAGGCGCTTGGAGGGAGAAGTGAGGTTGGTGGGGAAGAGGATCCACTTTGGGCCACATTTGCCTGGCCAGGTAATTTTCATTACCATCTCCTTAATATCACAGTACCACTTCATATAAAAAACAGCCATAGAAATGAGCCTGGATACACAACTCAAGGAGCTGTACAGTATTGCTAGCCTTCTTCCGAAGCTCCACTCCAAACAGGGCCAGGAGCAGGAGACCGATTAAGCCCTGTCGGAGATCAGACTCCCTGGGAGGCAGACACCGAGGCCAGGGTTTGTGTGTGGGACTTTGATCAGGGCACGCTATTGGGACCAACAGCTGTGGAGGGGAGCAGAAGGAAGAGGGCCGGGCAGAGGCAGGAGGTTTCCGCGGGCTCTGGAGCAAGGGCCCTGCACAGCGCTTTGAGTAGGGAGTGTGTGCAGGCAGGGGCCGGGCTACACTCCTGTGTTGGTCAGTCTGGATGCCACTGAGGAGGGGCATGACCTTGGAGGAGGCAGTGCTCTTCACCTGAGGCCTCTCCAGGATGGCTGGCATCTGAGGACATCTTCAGGCAGCACTCCTGGCAGAGCAGCTGGGAGAATATGCCTTCATCTCTAAGGGGATTCTGGGGGGTACCTTGAAATTTTCATTACCATTTCCTGAAGGATGCTGGCCGTGCTCCCTGCTGTGCCCGCCCCAGGCCAGGTGGGTGGGGGTCTGCGGGAAGTCTCCCTCTCCTCTCCCACCCTCGTTCACCCTCCCTTGGCCTCCCACCTCTCTCCTCTCTCCACCTGCCCCGGCCGACCCCCGCAGCCCTGCAGCAGCCTCGCATTGCATTAGCAGCTGGCTGCTGCTGTCAGAGTCTCCGGGAAGATAATCTATCCGGAAAAGTGCGTGTGAATTACTAAATCAATAAACACTGCTAACCTCTTGATTCACTGCTTCTCTGCAGAGAGCACCTCAGCCCTGCAGCCTCTTGCTTTAATATGAGGAAAGTGGACTATGCTTAGTGAGTACAACCCACGGGCCAGGAAGGGAGGGGGCAGGCACACTCGCCGCTGTGACCCCCAGGATTAGGGGACACGCCTCCTCCACCTTTGTTTTTCAAGTTCCAGCACTCACAGAGGTAAGCAGTGAGAAAGCAGAGGCCTGTTGTGTGCTCCGACCCACCTTCTAAACCTCAGCTCCATGAGGAGGTCACCTTAAGAGCCAGCCCAGATTCCATCTATGTGATGTCTTGCCCTCACCAAGACAGGGAAAGGAGCACAAACTTTCATTTGTTTAAGGTGGGGAGTTTGTCTGCTTATCCAAAGCTGTTTAAGAGAAGAAGAAAATTACTTACAACATGCACATTCAAATTAAAAAGAGACTATTTTAATGATTAATAGTAGCAATAGCTAAAACCTGCATAGTGCTGATTGCTTATTCCATGCAGAACATCAGTTTAAGCTCCCTACATCTATTAACTCACTTGATAAAACTACTCTATGAAGTGGTTATTATTATTGCTATCCTGATTTTACAGATGACAAAACAGGCACAGAGAGGTTAAATAAGCAGCCGAAGCTCACACTCCTAGAACATGGACGAATCAGAATTTGAACTCACGGCCCATGCTCTAATAGGTCAGTTCTATTCAATATACATTTGGGGCAGGAAAACTTAGAGGTATGAATTTTTTGTTCCCTCCCCCCACTTCAAGAAGGTAACAGACTACTTTGTATTTTCTCTCCTGGGAGCTTTGCCAGGGCAGAAAGAAGAAACTGCTCTGAGATAACCATTCCTTCTGCTTTTTGTGCAAGACTGCACTATTCTCGAGAAATTGAACCTCTGCTTTCTTACTGCTTACCTTTGTGAATGCTGAAACAGAAAACAAAAGCTGGGGGAGGGGTTGTCCTTAAGTGTGGGGATTCCAGTGAGTTTGGCCCTGCAGCCAGCACCTGGTCTCTTTACTGGGAGCTGCTTGGAGTCTAGTGTTGCCAGTGCATACAAAGAGCTAGAAGTGTTCCCAGAGCAGCCCTCGGCCAAGGGCTGATGGGTGAGTACAGTGGAGTGTCCCCTGTCTCTGATAGGGACACCGAGCTGTGACTTAACACACCCCTCCCTCCATGCCCTCCTGCTTGGCCCTTATCCCCATGTCCCTCCTAGATTTTCCAGGGAACACTCTGCTTCTGGGAACCCAGCCTAAGACACCACCTTCAGGGCTAATAGGCCATACAGCAAACCACATCTTGAGGGTCTGGTGGAGGCTGCACTTGGAGGAGGGGCAGGGAGGGAAAGGAGGAAGGACTCCAACATCTTGTCTCCTGCACCCTGGACCCTCGGCTCAGAACTGGCACTAGCTCCCTTCGGCCACATTCTATTGGCCAAAGCAAGTCACAGGCCCATCCAGGTTCAAGGGTAGGGAAATAGACTCCAGGGCGGGGTGCAGACTTGGGGCCATCTTTATAATCTATCATACTACCCATGCCAATGTACCCCTTGGAAAGTCTTTCTGCTCCCAAGTTTCAAAACTGTTGGGATAACCAGCATAAGTTAACCGGGGGCACTCAGCTAGTAAGTGGAAAATCCCGGGAAATGGATCCAGGCAGTCTGATTGCACAGCTAGGTTCTGAACACATCCCTCACTGCTGTCTTCCTGCATGAGCACACGGCCTAGGGCACGTCACATGCAACAAATGTGCAGTGCTTCTAAATTTGCCACCACAGATAGGCGACAAACATCTTATTTATTCTTTAAGAAATAAATGAAAATAAGCTCTGAGCTCCCATGAAGTTGTAGGGAAATTCTATCTCCTTCCCCTGAAGGCATGCTGAGGTCCTGGTGTCAAGCGAGGGCATGGCGCTCTTCCAGGATCCTGCCTTTATCAGTGATGCTGGTCGCTGCTGAGATATCCAGTGAACAAGCCTGCTGAGGCCACTGGAGTCCAGCCTGGTGCAGGGCCTCCAAACCTGGTCTGTACATGCCTGTGCACCCAAGAGTACTTCCTTGAGGCTGTGTCACATCCTCAGGGCAATGCCAGAGAGCTGGCAGGCCCTCCATCCTCACACGCCCACCAACCCCTGCCCACTTTCCAGACTGGGCTTTCTCTCCCTCTCTTTGCAAAAGTTTTTCAAGATAGGAACCAAAAACAATGGAATTTGCGTATCTAATTTTTTTTTTTTTTGTCTTTTTGTGACCAGTAAGGGGATCACAACCCTTGGCATGGTGTTGCCCGCACCGCGCTCAGCCAGTGAGCGCACCGGCCATTCCTATATAGGATCCGAACCCGTGGAGCGCCGCACTCTCCCGAGTGCGCCACAGGGCCGGCCCTGCATATCTAATTTTGTATACTCTCAAGTATTGAAGTGTATTGGTTGCAACATTATTCTTTCCAGCTGTGGAGGCATTCATTAAGATACCTTGGGGGAGGGCAGATATTAATATGGGGAGGAGACAAGAGCCTGTGCCCCTCGATGCCATGCTGACTCTTTATGTCCTATCCCAGTAACCTGGAGAAAGGGGATGAATAAGAAGAAACCTCCCATCCTACATATAAGTCCATCTTGTCCTTGCTTCCTGCTGTTTACTGGAGAATTGCCTTGCAGATGAATGCCCTTTATCAGCTCTCCTTTACAAACTAGCTAATGTTTTCACCAACCATGAGGATGTTAGCTCTTCCAGGGTCTTCCATTCCTATCCAGAAAGTTAGCCGAATCCCACAAAGTCAGAGAGTGTTCCTAAAGGTCCCCTCACTGTGCCATCTTTAATGGGTTAGGCAGAGTAGACTCAGGTGTTCAGGAAGAGTTTCAGGAGAATTACTTCACTGTGTCTCAGGCTGCCCACTGGACTGCAGAGGGGAAAAGGTCACCCGTCAACCTCAGACAGGCCTCAGTGACCCCTTCCCTAGTGTTCTGAAAGCAAGTCAGCCTCTAAAAAAGTTCTGCAACTTGCCCAATGGCTGCCTAAGGCTCTCCTACCACCCACCCTAGCTCAGTCTCCATTACCTCCCGAACCCTGTGACAAAGAAGTGGTGGCTCCACTGGGACACCCTTCAGCAACCTCGGAACACAGTGGGAGGATGGAGAATAAACTGAGAAGCTTAAGATCACTATGGACCTGTCTTGCACACTCATTTCTCCGTGGTCCCAGGTGCCACCAACTGCTGATTCATTAAAAGGTGGCAAAATCTCTCTTCCTGGAGTAGGTCATTCCCCACTTGCCCCCACCCCCATCTCCAGATCCATTCTTTGTCCCTTTTGGTGCTGTTCTGTGTCCTGCAAGGCTGACTCCAGGCTCTCCTCACCTCTGACTTCCAGCTGGATTTGGCCCGTGGGAGATGCAGCAGGAGATTGCGGGGTGAGGAGAGAGGCTGGGGTATTCCTTCCCTGCCTCCCTCCGTCCCACATACACAGCTCCACGGCAGGCCCTGCTCTCATGGGGCTCTGATAACCCCTCTCGTCCCCCTGCCCCTTCAACCCTAGAAACGGTAACAGCTTCCTGATGTTGCTGGTCTTGGGTGCCTCAACATCCCTGATTGTTCTTGTAGCCCTGGAAATATCCCCTTCATCAAATATCAAATATCCCTTTCATCCACCCCTCTGGAAACATCCCCTTCATCAAAGGTTCTTTATTCAAATCTGGGATGAATTCTGTCCCCTGCCCAGCCCGACTAGTACAATGAGAGGTGCCCCCTGCTCTGAGGAGAAGCAGGCTGTGTTGTAAGTGAGGGCAGGTGCAGCTGCCTGTGCAAGGTGCAACAGGTGCGAGTGTCCACAGCCCTCCAGCAGGCTCACACGAGCACTGGCCTCTCCCGGGCACCCCAGAGACACTCCTTCTTCCTCACCTATAGGGATCCAAGTTGAAATCAAGGTGGCCTGGGCTCAAGAGTTCTGCTTCTCCCTCCTGCTGGCTGTGTGGCCAGGGGTAGTCACATCACCCCCGTGAGCCTCGGTTTCCTTCCAAGTTTCTCTCAAGGATCAGACAGGAGAGGTGACCGCTGGGCTCTAAGGAGACAGGTCCAGTGACAAAGGAAGGACTGGACAGGAGAAGGGTAAACAGGCCAATGGAGGAGTTGGGATAGACTGACGTCAGGGGCAGACCCGGAGGCGGGCGACATTCACAGCAGCCGGCCAGCATGGATTGAGAACCTGCTGGGTGCTGGGCATTTTGGCAGGGGGGAGGGGCCCCAAGGGCTCAGAGTTCAGTCAGATAGAGCCCCCCTCCTCATTCCCAGACAAATAAGAGTCACGACACACGAGGAACGCCAGGCAGGTGCAGATACGAAGTGCACAGGTGTCTCAGCAGAGGTGCCACAGAGATGTTCACGGTGGGCTATTCCGCGGGGCTGAGAAGTGGGGAGGGAATTCCAGGCAGAGAGAACTGTGTTTGCGAAGGCCCAGCTGGGAGGAGGGAGCACACAGATGAGAAGGCAGGTCACTCCAAGTGTCTGGAACGCTGCTGGGAGAAGCAATGTGGCGTTACGCGGGCTCTTAGGTCAGCTTCTCCAGAAGCCAGTCCGAGACAGGGATCCTTGTGCGGGTGACTTATTGCGGGTGTGGCCACAGGAGCAGGATGGTGAGGGGAACAGGATAGGGCAGGGAAGGAGAGACCAGGATGTGGTTTCAGCCAGGGTCTGGCTTCCCTCAATCCCACCACACTGGAGCTCTGGAGCATGAGTTAGCCTGGGCTTTAACCAAGGGCTGCGGCTGCAGGGGCTGGGGTGGGTGCGACTCCTGGACGAGGGGCTCCTGTTCAGCCCGAGGCAATTCTCTGGGCAGCCGTGTTGGCAGCCATACGCACAGCAGCCAGGGTGTGGGTGCTCTGGTAGGCAAAGGGGACCTTGGGCAGCTATCGCCTGCCTGTCACACACAGTGTCCTCCCGGAGCCCTCAGGAGGGAACAAAACTGGTCTGATCTGCCAGTCAGCAGAGGCCTGGGCTCCTGAGGTCCCATTGGCATTCCAGATGGACAGAGAGACACTCTTCCCAGACTGGGGCAGTTGGAAGGGGTGAGCATGGCCCCACAGGGAGAGAAGCTGGGGGAGGTATGTCTGATCTCCTGAGAAGCAGTGAGGTCTGATGAGGCCAGTCTCAAGGACACGCTGCTAGAGGCTTTTCTGGGTGACTTTGGGGGCCCCTGCCTATCCTGGTGGGGTGGAGGCCTGCCTGCCCTCACTCTGCTCCATTCCACGAGGGCTGGAAAGGCACATCAGAGACCTCAGTGGGCATTTGGCCTGTGTGTCTATCCTGTGGCCTCTGGCCCAAGGACCTTGTAATTGCAAATGCTTAGGCCTGAAGTCAGCATATTTCACCTGCAAAAGAACTAGAAGGATCCTGCCATTCCTCCTCCCTTCCCCCTCGGCTCCATCAGTTCCCACATCACCTCCCTGCCAGTTCCCACCAGAGTGTCCAGGCCCATCTGGGAGATGATGCAGCCTTCAGGGAAGAGCTGGGATTTTTCATTCAGAAGGGCTGGGATTCAAATCCTGATTGTGCCCTTGGACAAGCCGCTTTCCTTGCTTTCTGACTGGGTCTAAAGATCAGAGTGAGTCTTTGTCAAGCACTTGTTATGGCCCAAGCACTTTATATGAATCCTCGTGGAATCCACACATACCTCATTATAGATAAGGAGACCTGGCCCAGAGAGGTTAAGTAATAGAGTCGAGCTCTGAGTTGCTGCCCTCAGCCAGTAGGCTCTGCGTTCCCAGGGCTAGTTAGAGGCTTGAACCGGATGTCATATTTGTAAATCCTTAGCCTAGTGTATAACAGAGAGTAGGAGCCTGGTTTCTTGTCTCTCTCCTCCAATACGCCCGGAAACCTTCCATCCTGCTCCTGCTACAAGATCTTCAACTCTATCACCACGAAAAACCGGGAGCCGCAGGTCCCAGCTCCTGCCCATCTGTCCAGCAACCTCTCGCCGTCCCTGCCCTCACTCCCTATACTCTGGACCCAGAGTGGTCTCTCAGGCCTCCAGGCCTTTGCCTCCCCCAGGATGCTCCCAGGCCCTGCTCTGCTGACCAGCCTCTGACATTCTGCTCCAGTTCCACCGAGCCTTCCCCACCCAGCCCACCCCAACTGCTGTTCTGGGCTCTCTCTGCATCCTGGGCTCAGCACTGCCACCTCCACAGTGCACCAGCCAGTTGTGGTCCACTTGTCCAGCTCTCCCGCTAGATGCCAAGCTTCCGGAAGCCAGGGCTGCCCTTCACCTCTCTGTAGGTGCTATCTTTGGAACCCAGACAGGACCTGCCACCAGGAAGTGCCCAACATACAGCAAGGCCCCCAAAAGCAATTGTGACAAAAATGAAACACCAGCTCCTTAATGATGCCATCCTTAAGATTTTACTGTTGACATGTGAGCTCTGCAGAAGTGCTTTTTAAAGAGGTTGTTGTTGTTGTTGTTTTAGGTAAATTTCGTCCCTGACAGTGCACCTAGAGAGCACCGCAAGAATAAAATTGTTCTGGAAAGAAGGAGGAGGAGGAGGAGAAGGTAACGAGAGCAGGGAGGGACGGGGAAGAGCCATAGACTGCTGGATCTTCAGGGCTCTTAGAAATGATCTTATCCAGGTTCCTTATTTGGCAAGAGAAGAAACCGAAGCCCCCAAATGAGAACAACCCAGCCAGTTTTCCTCGGTCAGCTGATGACAGAGCCCAGGCCCAGCCCAGCCACCAGAGGCGCAGGCGCTGCAGCAGTCAGCTGGAGGTGCGGAGTGGGCCTGCAGGGAGTCAGTGGGAGGCACTCAGCCATGTGCCCACCCCTCCCTCTGGTGGTTGCTACTGGGGAGGGCAGGAGGTGAGGCCACCACGTACCCTATACCAAGGCCAGGGTCAGCAGTCTCCCCGTCCACAGGCTGCAAACAGCTTACTCCTCCCCCTCTGTCCAGCCTCCCCACTGGACACCTGCCCCCCACCACCAAGGAGGGCCTGCCTGTGGTGCAGAGCCCAAAGTACACCTGCTCTCTGAGGAAATAAGTAAGGTTCTGAACAAAGAGCTCTCAAGTTTCAGCCAAGGTGTGGGTTGTAATGGGGGCTGTCTTCTGCCAGAAGGTAATGGCTGTAAATCAGACCACACTGGATGGAAATTCTGCTGCTTTCTGAAGTCCATTTGGTCTTATTGCTTGTTCAGCTTCTTAATGCATTAATGATAAAACATCAGAGTGAGTATGTATTCCAAAAAAATTGCAATTAATCAATACGGCACTTATTCCATTTGGCTGCGACTAAGTGGTAAACAGGAGTTAGGCAGGCCCCGTGAGCACCAGGCTCTTCTCTGTCTCAAAGCCTTTCCCGGCAGAGCAAGGATGCAAGGGGCTGACACCCCCCAGGAAGGAAGCAGCCAGCCCAGAGGCCCTGAGCCCAGGTGGCCAGGTACATGCTCAGGCCTTCTATCTAGGGAGAACCAGCATCAGGGGCTGGTACCCTGCCACAGCTACATGCCCACTTACTCTCCGTGGCCTTAGTTATTGCCTGTGATTTTCCCTCTCATCTGAGAAATGGGGGCATGACGTTAGCCCCACATTCCCAGTAGAGCTGAGGAATGCAGAAGGTACTTGATCAGCGTGGGTGTCGCTGGAAGAATTCAGTGGGTTAATGCATGTCCTGTGCTCACAGAGGTGCTGCTTGTGGTGCGTGCATCATGCAGGTTGGTTATTATTGTTCCCATTCAGTCCAGTCCCCCCAGCCTGTTGGGATCTCAAAAGCATGGTTTTCGGCAAGCATGGTTCACCTGGTTTCAAGGAAAGCCCTGGGCAAGAGCTTCAAGTCTGAGTCTTAGCTCACCATTTTTTAAAGAAATTAAAGCCTAGAGAGGTTAAGTCATTTGCCCAAAGTCACATAACCAGAGGCAGAGTTCAGTCTTCTCATCCCTGGACTCTAACCTCTGACCAAGTCTAACCTAAATGATCTGGGATGGCAAAGAATGGGGTCCCACGAATAGCATATTCTGCAAATGTTTGTTCAACATTGCTTTAGGGGCGGGCCTGAGCTCTGGGGTTGGAATGAAGAAGATCACTGGCAGCAACTGGCTTTCACCTCTCACTCAGCTAAGCCAGAGCCCTTCACCTGAGGAAACCCACCACCTAGGGAGACAGCTTAGAGACCCACTGGTGTTCCTCAAGCATTTCTTCAACAAATTCTTATTGAGTGACCACCTGTGTCAGACTCTAGGCATCTACAGCATGTCCCCGGGAAGTGTAGCTTCCCCCCCCCCCCGCAAAAAAAACAACTCTTGTCAAAAGAGTCATTTCAAACACATGCTGCTTGGTGTCTTTGCTCCCTGAAAATTCTGGTAAATACAATTCCCTTCATCCCATTCTACACGTAAGCACCTCTTACAGCCTGGCTCCCAGGCCAGCTGGCATGACCTGC
The DNA here is from genome assembly GCF_027409185.1 of Cynocephalus volans. Classification (NCBI taxonomy): domain Eukaryota; kingdom Metazoa; phylum Chordata; class Mammalia; order Dermoptera; family Cynocephalidae; genus Cynocephalus; species Cynocephalus volans. The sequence continues at coordinate 54,730,075 of NC_084470.1, forward strand.
CTCTCTACCGGCTCAGCCCCTGGCTTCTGCTCCCCATCACATGAACAAAGGCAGATTGTATAACTGCACTTTCACTGGCCAGGCTGTTCTCAGGTCAATGTGAGGCGTTCTGGGAAGTCCAGAGAGGTCAGCAGCCCTGGTGGGGCGGGGGGCAGTGCTGCTGATTACAGTGGTAGACACTCGGCAGATGCTCAATAAAGCCTTCTCACTAAATGCCCTTCCAGTAACTAGAGACTGTATTCATGTCCCCTCTGAGCCAGGCCTTCCTTGATTCACTCCCCCTCCTTCATGTGATGTGCTGTTTTATCTTAGTTCTTTCTTTGCACAATCCCCAATCGGTCTATGTTTAACCAAGAGGCTTTTGTCTCCATTTCCACTGCTGTCTATGGCAGGCGGGGGCGGGGGCGGCGCAGTGAGAGTGTCACAGAAGCTCCCCAATGCTGAGGACAGAGGAGGGGTGTGTGGGTGACCGGTCAGACTGGTGGGTGTTCCATACCGAGCCCCACTGTGCCTACTGCATTGACCACGTTCCCATGTGCCCACCAAGGCCCAGCTCCTCATCTGGCCTGATGAAATGAATTCTGGGGCACAGTCACTCCTGAGCTGGTCACAAGGCCAAGACAGAACTTAAACTGCCCATTGATCTTACAAGAAAACTCAGTGCTCAGTGCCTGGGTGCTGCCCTCAGGCCTCAGTAGAGTCTTCTTCTGGGTGTGGCTGTCTCCCTACCAAAAGAGAGCCACACAGCTCAGCAGCAGGGCTGAGTCTCACCCACGTGGCAAGGGCCTAGCTCACGGCAGCCAGATCCATTTGCAAAGGAGAGGCTGTCAGAGTCGTTATTTGTCTTTGCACTGCTGTGCAACGTCCTGCATTAAAGTCTCGGCAACCTTCCAGGGGAGTTTTGCTTTTCACTTTGCTACAGTAGCTGGGCAACTTGGGAAATCTGAATTCCGTGGACACATTTACAATCCTCTTGCCTCTCAGTTTGTGAAGAAAATCCATCTCATAGACATGCAGTCCTTCTGAGTGCTGGACTTCTTAGAGGATGAAAATGTCATCTCGTTGGATGGGAAAGGGGAGAATCCCTGGGTAAAACAGCCCCCAGCAATGAGTACCTTTTTAGGGTTTCCTTTCCTCTTGGCAGTTCACTGAGACAGCAACTGTCTGGAGTAGGCAGTCCTTTGCAACTGCTCTTTGGGACAATTTGTTCACTTCGGTCACCACCACTGAAGCCATTTTCTCCACACAAAGCCCACAAGCTTTCCAAGGGCTGCAAAAATGTCCCAAGGTCAGAGAAAAAATGTTGGCAACACAATGCAAAAAGAAAACTTCATATGAAATTAATGTGTAGATAATTAAACAGCTACAAAATTTAACATTTTCTTGACTAACCAACTGCAACTCAACCCATGTCATATTTTCACATGTAACTTCTCCTTGGATGAAGAGTGAACGTGTTGTACATAATGTGAGACAAGATCTTGGAAAGTCAGGAGGCGGCCTTAGTCAATGTCCACTGAGGAAAACAGACCCAAGTCCAAGTAGTTGAGATGAGGGGATTTTATATGTGGAGGGCTAGTTGCAAAGGGTCAGAAGAGCTGTAAAGGAAACAAGAGAGGACGAGGCAGCCCACAATTTAGCTATGGCTGGAAGTCACTGCCACCCCTCAGGCTGTGGGGGGGGGGGAAGGAGGAGGAGATGTTTCCAGACCCGGGTTCTAGTGGCCACCAGACTTGGAACCACAGTGGGATTGCAGAGGAGGGAAGGGCTGGACCTGAGGAGGACATGCGGCCATTGCCAGAGACACCACCTGAAGCAGGGGTGGTGGGGAAAATATCCCAGCTTCTCCTTCCTCTCCTCTCACCAGAGCCCTCCAATAGCCACACTAGCTGGAAGCCAGTGAGCACGAGCTCCCAGGACACTGGTTTGCAGAGCTCATGCGTCTAGGATACAGAGAAGAATGGGGAAAGGACAAGGCAGGGATTGCAGAGCAAACAGTCCTGACCATTATTTAAGAGGGACATTGACAAGTAGGAGTGTGCTTGTAAGAGAGTGACAGGTTGTGAGGGACTCAGGTGCTGATTGTATAAAGAAGGGGCAGCAATTGTGAATGATATCTGAGCACAGATCTTCAGGGCTTGATCTAGGGAAGACTTCCTTTCAGAATGTCCAGAGTGAAGTGGCCTGCCTTAGGAGGCGGCGAGGGATGTAGACTGGGAATGAGGGGCTGGGTCGGATGACCTCGCAGTGTGATTCTGCACTCTCCCACCAAGATGCTCACAGCAGGGCCATGTGGCACTGGTGAGACTGGAATGCTGTCACATGCAATAATGAGAGGTTTCCGCTGCAATAATGCCACCTAACCAACAGCCCCAATAACTCAGCAGCTTACAACAGCAGCCGTGGATCTTGTGCCCACAATGTGCTGGTCGGCTGAGGTTTGACTGATCTTGGCTGGACTCAGCTCTGTTTGGATGAAAGAGGTTGAACGCTAGGCCTTAGGATGGGATCAGATCTGCTCCACAGGTCTTTATGTGGAGGTTCAGGCTGAGAGCCCATGGCTTCATAAACATGCTTTTCTCATGGCAGAGTGGAAACTTCAAGAGGGCTGGCAGAAGTGTGCCAGGCCACCAAGGGCCTCAGCTCAGAAAAGGATGCTCCAATTTCCATTCTCTTTCCATTGGCCAAAGCAAGTCACATGGCCAAAGTCAAAGACATCTGCCCATAGAAAGTCATATGGAGGGAAGGGAAGGAAGCAGAAATTTTAGACAAATAATAAAATCTACCATGGATAACAAGAATCTTCTCTCAGTAATGTGGCAGTATGCAGAGTGGTTAAAGACACAAACTGATATGGGTTTAAGTTCCAGCACTGCTACTTCTGGACAAAATGACCTTGGGTGAACTCTTTGGGCCTCAGCTTCCTCATCCAGAAAATGGGAACAACTGTTATGCAAACCTTCCAGTGTGGCTATGAGCTGAGATGAAATGACAGATGTAAAATGCTGAGCTGGATGCCTGGTCTCTAGTAACAACCTAATAGATGTTGGCTGATATGTTGTTAGGGAGAATCTATTGAAAATTGTGCCTTCTGGGGACAAGACACGCAGCAAGGTGAGGGGCAAAACATTTCAGGGAAATAATTTGAAAATCTCTGCATGGTAGGCTCATGAAAAAAGGAAGTACCTCAGGAACTGAGTCATCCCCTGAGCTCTGGGAACAGAAAGCCTGCAGGCTGGCACTGTTCTCCACCGCAGAGTTGACAGCTTGTTGGAGGAATGGCACAAGGGGGCGGGGTGGGGGGTACAGATTTCTTCTCCCGACTGCTTGCTCTGGTTCACCCACAGCCCCCTGCACAGAGGTCTGATGTCTGGAAACAGCTTCAGCCGGCTTGTGGAAATCCTGGGTCGCAGGAACTGCCACTCTGCAATTTGAGAATTTAAATATATGTAGATGCTTAGCCTTTTCTTTTAGAGAAAGATACAAATCCCTCCAAAAATACACCATCTTCAATCATTTTTTATTCTTGTGCCTACCCAAATTAAGCCCTAAGCTGTTGAAAGGGAAAAAGTAAATAATAGGGAAAGAGACCAGCAAAAACCAGATTGAAATCCCACCAGCTATGAGATGCCCTCGGTTGGGGGCTGGCAGAGGGGATGTGGGTTTGCTGGGTCTCCATGTATCACAGTGGTTAGAACATGTCTTTTAGAGTCAGCTTGCCTGAGTTCAAACCCTATCTCTGCTGGTTCCCAGATATGTGACCGGGTAAGGCCCCCTACAATTCAAAATCCTCATCAGTTAAAAGGGCGTGATGATAGCTCCTTCCTCACAGGTAATTGCAAGGTTTGTATGAGATACTAGTGGCTCTTGAGCACTTTCTCTGCTGTAGCCACGTGCATTGCTTTTCTTTGTGAATGATCAGCATGGGTGATAAGCACTCCATGAGCCAGTGTCGAGAATTGTATCCCCACATGGAAAACAGTGTTTGCTTCGAGGGAGGACCAGGAGGGATGGGGAGGCACGCTGAACAAAACACGATGGCAGGCCAGATTCAGCCCGTGATACCAACTTGCTTGTCCGCAGTTCTGGAGGCTCAGAAACTGGATTTGTTAATAGGTTGACTTTTCCAAAAGCAGACCCTGAGGTGAGGATTTTTCTGGATGCAATTTATTAGGGAATGATGTATTAGTAAGGGTTCCCTGGAAAAACTGGTAGGGGAGTGGGGAGGTGGGACTCAGAAGCAAGAGTGTGACGCCAAGCCTGGAGGGTAACCAGCTCATTCCCACAGAGGAGCTGGGGACAGTGAAGGTCGCACCTCAGGGAGAGAGAGATGGAGTATTTATCAATCGTTGGTTTCAGGTGGCCCCAGGAGGATGCACAGTCCCAAGCATTTCCAGCTCTCCATGCACACAGGCAAAGTGTGTATCAGCAGCCCGAGAGCCGTCTTCACGTGCTGGCTGGTGGAGAGAAGGTGTAAGGGGGTGCCCGCAGGCACAAAAATGGTACAGACACCTGAGGGGTTTAGGCAAAGCGTAACAGCAGCTGGCACACCATCTGAAGGTGATTGGGTGCTAGGACTGGCACGTGAGAATCAAACTCCCAACAGATGCCCTTGTTTCCAGGGAGAAACAGAACCAGCAGGCATTCCAGGTTCTCCTGTGCAAGGATCATCAGCCCACGCTCTCCAGCGGGGAAAACCTGCTGCAAGTGGGGATGGCAGGGCGAGCCTGCACTCACAGCCAGAGGGTTGGTTGGTTTTCATAATGGCTGAGTCCTGGAGCTTCAGTGGAGAAAGGAACAGGACGGGGACATTCATGGGTCAGGACCCCACATTGTCCTGCCAGTGCTGGATGCACCATGCTCCAGGCATTGCTGGCCGCAGTGTGAAGTGGTAAGAAACGTTCTGCACTTGGAAGTCAGAAGGAGCCAGGTTCAGGTCCTGGCTCTTTCCAGAACCATATTTTTCTTTGAAACCTTGGGCCTCTCGGAGCCTCATGACCTACTATCTGGCTGAGATGGCTGTCACCCCACTCCTTGTGGGGCGGATTCAAAATGAGTGTTCCAAATTTCTCCCCTTGAGAGCCATGGGATTCCTGTCCTATCTGAGAGGACTTTCGCTCAGAAGAGTGAGTGACAATTATTATTGCCTGTGTCTTCCCTTGGCTAGCCTCCCTGTGTTTTGAGGCTTGCCTTCTCCTTTCTTTTTGAGGAAAAGGAGTTTGTCTCAAGCAGTTCCTAAATGAGTCCTCCTTGAAGGCCACCCCCTGTTGCTCCCAGCCCAGTTGCCACCTCCTCTCCCTGCTCTTCTGCCCCATGCAGCCACCACCTTCTGCCTTCATTCCCTGTGAACAGGATGCTGTTGTGGTGTGGAATTTGCCTGAGGCTTGGGAGTAAGGAAGGGGGATTATGACAGAGGGCAGCACAGGAAACTTTGAAGCAGCACTGAAGATGACTGTAGTTGAAAACTGCTCAGCTCTCCCCACCCCTGGGGAGTTTTCTCTTGCCCTGTTCTGCCCTGGCCTTCAGTCCCCCATGGCACCCTTCCTCCCCACCACTGGCTGCCCCGGGGCAGGTCTCAGTGCCCATGACCCTGTCTAGCAGCCAGTTGTTTTTTTGTCTCTAGCCCCTCTCCCCCTGGTCCAGGCCCAGGGGTCTCATTTTTCTCAACCATATAAATAAAAGAAAAGAAAAATAAAAGGCTCTCCCAGTTTTTTGTCTTGTTTTCATTTCATTTTATTTTATTTATATTTTATTTTAACAAAAATGCAGCAGAACCTAAGAGGCTAAGAAGAACTTTGTATTTTTTCTCCAAGAAGTCTGGCTCAAACGGCAGCCTGGTTTTTGCAAGTGTCCCTTCCCATCCTTCCCATCCCTTATTGTTGTGAACATCCCCACATGCCCTTGGTTCTCTCTTCCCTCGCTCTCCCCGCCCCCGACACACACACACACACACACACACACACACACACACACACACACACACACACACACACACACACACACACAACTTCCTCTAGCTCTTGAATTCCTCCAATCACATCAAGTCTGGGCTGCAGGCCTCCTGCCTCTTTAAGGTGACTTGGCATTTCTCTGCGTGGATCCATTTTCGCTTGCTTTATGGTTTAACTGGCAGAGAGACATCCTGCTTCCCCATTTCTGGACTCTCCCATGCAAATCTCTGTGGCCTCTCCCCCACCTCACCCCACCTGCGGGTGCCCTTGGAGCTTGTCCACATCTGTCCCACCTGCTCCCACTCCCATTGCCCTCCTGCTTTCAGATGCCACCTTTACGTTTTGCCCCATCCATCACCTGCAAGGCTCTGCGATGCTTTGAATATTTTTTAACATTTTTATTACAATAAGAATGTATAGTCTTTTCAGAAGAAAAATAGAAAAGGTAGGTAAGCAAATATAAGTATCAGTTTTAATCTACCATGCAGAAATAGCATCTTCTAAGATTTTGATAAATATTCTCCTAGATTTTATTTTCCACGAGTGTGCATGCATGTTAGTCAGGACTCTCTTGGTTGCGGGTGACAGAAACTCAACTTAAACCCCTCATTATAGGCTAAATTGTGCCCCCCCCACCCCCAATTGATATACTGAAGCCCTAACTCCCAGTACCTTGGAACGTGACTGGATTTAGAGATAGGGTCTGTAAAGAGGTATTTAGTTAAAATGAGGTCATTAGAGTGGGCCCTAATCCAGTATGACTGGTGTCCTTACAAGAGACTAAGACACAGATAGGGACAAAGGGAAAACCATGTGAAGACACGGGTCAGAGAAGACAACCATCTACAAGCTAAAGAGAGAGGCCTCAGAGGAAAGCAACGCTGCTGACAACTTGAACTTGGACTGATCAAACTAACACACCCCTCAAACTAGCTGCAGCCCAAAGAGGAATTTGTCTGAAGGGTCATACAACTGCAAAAAAGCAGAGCTGCAGCTGGGCCACATGGGACACTGGAATCAGAAAGCCACCAGGAGCTCACATCTGTCTTCTATCTTTGCTTCTTTCTGGCTCTGTCCTCTCAGAACCAGCTTCCTGTAGACGGCAGGAAAAAGCTCCTGCATTTCCACCTTACAGCTTCACCACCAAGGAGGAACTGGCCCTTTATCCCACTGCTGGGTTACAAAATCCTGGGGAGGGTTTTGACTGGCCTGGCTTAGGTCATTGCCCACCCTGAGGCTAATAATAGGGACACAGCAGCTAATTTATTGAGCAACTACGCTATGTCAGGGACCGTGCTAAACACTTCATTCTTTTACTACTTAACTTGTTAAAGGTGTGGGGTTATTATTACACAATTACACTTTACAGATGAGGAAACCAAGTTGCGGGGTAGTTAGGGAACTTGTCCCAGGTCGCACAGAGTGTGAGGGACATCACTGAGTCCAGTGTGGAGCTAGCCAATAAGGAGAACTAGCAGATACTTTCTAAACTGAGTCCACACCAGTCTGCCCCAATCCTTGCAAATTTTGTCACACCCTTCAAGTATTGTCCACTATGCAACCACCTTGCTCAGCAAAGTGTGCCTTCTAAGTTCCTGCGAAAAGGCCACAATGACTGCTTGCAGTGACTCCAGCATGCCCTTTATTCGAAGGTTGCGGAGGCCAATACCAAGGCAGGCCAGCAGGGTGGTAACCGAACCCTAAATTGAAAGCCTGGGAGCTCAGAAAGACCAGTGCACGTACCATCCCAAGTTGGCCTGCCATGCGCTCCATTATAACCGGGTCCCCGAGTCCTCCTTGGACATACTCAAAAACAGGAAACTGCTCTCATCTAGCCCAAGAGGTGGGCACTTCCATGCACTCAGCACCCCCCTTCCCACCCCCCCCAAGGGATGGCACTATCTGTCAGGCCACTCACGATTTCTCCCTGGGCTGGCTGGAGCAAGGGCACGGCTATAGCCTTGGGAAACCACACAGCAACCTGACATCTCAGGGATTCACTGGGCCTCTTTATGGAGGCCACCCCACCCAGGATGCCACCCCAGTGAAGACTTGCTATATTCATGTTTTCTTTACAGCACTTAGTTTTAGAAGGTGAAATAAGTCCCAAGGAATTTGAAGAGTCATTCAAGTTTGTGCAGGAAGCAGGGCCATCTTCCCAGCACATCCATGTGGTCCTGCTAGTTGAACCCTCCTGCCCTCACAGTGATCATTGAGGTCTGAATGTTGCAGAGGAGCCACCCTGGGACTAGGGTGAAGCAAGAGAGGCATGCACCTGCGTGAACAACGGGAGCAGGCACCAAGACACTCAGTAGGCAAGATAAGTAACATTTTCGTGCAATATTTTTAAAAAATCATATTGGCAATCTGTGGCCCAGGGGCTGTCTGTTTCTATAAATGCAGTTTTATTAGGGCACCTTGGGCTCATCCATCCTGAAACACTTTGCTGCTATAACAATAGAGTTTGCCAAAGGGAGAATAAGCTTCCCTGAGACATTTCTTACTTCGGTGCTGTATTAGTCAGGGTTCTCCAGAGAAACAGAATCAACAGGATGGACATACTCGTATCGTATAGAGAGATTGATTTTAAGGAATTGACTCACATGATTGCAGAGGCTTGGCAAGTCCAAATCTGCAGGGTAGGCCAGCAGGCTGGAGACCCAGGAAAGGGCTGCAGTTCAAGTCCAAAGGCTGTCTGCTGGCTGAATTCCCTCTTGCTTGGGGAGGCTGGTCTTTTCTATCAAGGCCTTCAACTGATTGAATGAGACCCGTCCACGTTATGGAGACTAACCTGCTTCACTCAAAGTCTACTGATTTCAATGATAATTGCATCTAAAAAATATCTTCACAGGAACATCTGGAATACAGTTGTCTCTCAGTATCTGTGGGAGATTTGTTCTAAGAAACCCAGGCGTACCAAAATCTGCGAATGCTCAAGTCCCTGATATAAAATGGCATAGTATTGCATATAATCTACCCACATCCTCCCATATGCTTTAAATCATCTCTAGATTACTTATAATACCTCATACAATGTAAACACTGTGTAAATACTTGTTATACTATATTTTTAAACTTCGTATTATTTTATAGTTGTATTATTATTTTTTATTGTTTTTTTCCCAAATATGTTCAATCTGCTGTTGGCTGAATCCGTGGATGTGGGACCCACAGATACGGAGGGCCAACTGTACAGTAATGTTTAACAAAATATCTGGATTTTGTGGCCTAGCCAAGTTGACACAGAAAATTAACCATTAAAAGGTACTTATGTATCTTCTATTATTATTGAATTCTTGATTGCCATTTTATTTTCTATATGCATACATTTTTTTTTCTCCACAGCAAGAGAAGAGAGGCCTGCGTTTGAAAAGAAGACTGTGTTTTATATATCTTTACATGGTCTTCATGTTCTAGCATAGGACTTAGCACAAAGTGGACACTAAATGTTCATTGTTTGACAGGTAGCTATTAATTTGGCTACTTCTTTGGCCTCTATTTCTTTTCTTTTTCTTTTTTTGGTCAGAAATTCATAGAACCTTGTGGGGAAATTTTTGTTACTTTTCAAAATACAAATACAAAATAGTTCAGGTACAAATATCAGAAAAACAGTCCTCCCAAGAAAAATGTTCTTTTATTCTTCCAACTCATGCCTTAAAATCAGCCTCCAGCACTTGACCTTTGAGAGAACTCTGTATACAAGGAATCAGAAGCCCAGGCAGTCTTGCTCTGTGGAATGCAGGAACCATTCCTTTTGCAATTTCTTTCCTCTAAGGCTTAATCCTAATAATAATGAAAGTGATTTATCAGATTAAGAGAAACATTAATCCTGTCTGAACAACTTGATGTTATCATGCTTAATTTCAAATTTAATTATTTTGGTATTTAATTACAAGACAGTTAATTACTTCATTGTAATTATGTATCTTTTTAAATAGAAAGAGGCCCCAAATCCCTGATAATGGGCTACCCTGAGGCATAGCCATTTTCCAGTTTATCTCCAACACATATCAGCCCTGCTTCTTGGTTTTCCTGTTGCTTAAACTTCCCTTTTATGTCCTTTTCAATTTCTCACTTCCTATTTGTTTTGGGTCTCTTCTTTCCTCTCCTAGAACCAATATCCAAAGCCACATTCCACGGCTTACATTGATTTCTACAACCAGGTTCTTCAAATCCTTTTTGTTTGGAAATATCCCCCAAATCAGCATCTACCTTCACAGAACCTCATGTGTCATACTTTAAGTCCGGGGTTGCAGGCGTAGATATTCTGAGTGTCACCCGGCATGTAAGCATCTGACACCAGAATGGGCAGGCACCAACCAGTCAGCAGGGATGTGGGTCACAGTTCTGCACACGGGCTGCTGGGTTTGCCAAGTTTACCCCTTAGGAATAAGGGGTCCTCGGGAAAGTGCCAGGATGGCTGATACTGTGTGGGTGCCCCAGGGGCTCAGGGAGCTGGCTATTTTCCCACTGGCGCAGAACTATTTCAACTTTTTCACAACTGGTAAAACTTTACCAGACCCTACTGGTTCAGCCTCATCCAGGCCCACAGGCACCAAGCGATAGGGAACTGTGCCCCACATCAAAAAAGTAGCCTGGTGAGGATCACAGCTAGCAGTTTTCCAAGAGAAACCAAAAATCCAGATGTTTTAATGAGAAAATTTTAGATTTAAAAATGTTCGAAGCCAATTCAAGGTTTTGTTCAAACACCTGTGGGTCAACTAAAATGTGACAGGGCTGGAACTGACCCATCGGAGGCCCCCTCCCCTACTTTAAGTCATTGCCTCTCCTCCCAACACTGGGATTCAGTCTAAACCTTCTGTTTAAAAGTGAGAATGGACTTCTGGCTTCTGTTTAGGATGTAGAAAGCTGAAAAAACATCACTCCCACCCTTACAACAACAAAAAATGAACACTGTGCAAATTCACAACTCTTCTTCAACTCATAAGAGAGCTGAGGCCATAGGGTAAGCAACTAACCCAAAATCTGAAAAAAGACCATGTACCTTCAAGGCAAGAGAGGATAAGACCACTTGCTTACCTAGAACAAATGTCACCGGATGCCACACTAGCCAGTAAGGAGGGTTCACCTAAAATTTTTAATGACTTGCTAAAGGCTAAGTGGGAGTAGTGTGAGAATGAAACCCCTGGGAGCCACAGACATGGGTGCTATGGGTTGAATATTTGTGCCCCCCCCCAAATTTATATGTTGAAATCCTAATCCAATGAGATAGTATTCGGAAATGGGGTTCTGGGGAGGTGATTAGATCATGAGGACAGAATCATCATCATGGCATTAGTGCCTTTATAAAAGAAACCCCAGAGTGAGCTTGCTTCCCCTTCCGCCAGGTGAGGACACAGCAAGAGGACAACTGTCTGTGAGGAAGTGGGCCCTCGCCAGACATCGAATATGCTGTGGCCTCCAGAACTGTGAGAAATAACGTTCTGTTGTTTACAAGCCACCCAGTCGATGGTACTTCGTTATAGGAGCCCGAACAGCCTGCGACACCAGGAGACTCGCACACACAGGCAGGCTGTCCACCGTCCTCTGCAGGCACCATGAGAAAGACTCGGAGCAGAGCCAGAGTCCTGAGATAGATTCCCTCCTGCTGCAGCTCTCGGGGAGAGGAACGGCAGCTGCTGCAGGGAAGGCAAGAAGTCCTTCCTCCCCGTGGAACAACGATGTTAGGCTGCTGGGAGAAGGGCAGAAAACCCTACTGTCTTTAGAGCATCCATTGCGCTGGGGGAAGAGAACAGAAAAATCTCTACCCCTGAGGAAGAGGCAGAAATACAGCTGGGGCTTAAACCGTGAAAGGTCCCCTGCAGCTGGGGGCAGCACAGGATCACTAAGTAGCCCTCACTCTTGCAACACAGGGACCCAGTCCCTGCCTGAGCCTGAGCTGGAATCAGAGCAGAGAATGCTCCTTCCCCACCCATATGCTAAAACTATTGCTCAAGGGGGCAGGAGCGTGGAGAGACAACCTCACTGAGGTGCAGGTGCAAAGGAAATCCCTGAGGCTGAGGGCGGAGCAGATACTGAGAAAAACCCTCTGGGAACACTTCAGATGTCCTCAACTAGGGAGTGGGTAAACACACTGTGGTACATCATACAGAGGAATATGAAACAGCAAGGCAAACGACTGCCACACTCAATAACGTGGATGAATCGCATGTGCCTTGTGCTAAATGCACTTACATGACATTCTTGCAAAGGCAAAACTACAGGCACAGAAAACAGATCAGTGGTTGCCAGAAATGGGGGTGGGGATGAGGATTAAACCACAAAGGAGAACAGGAAACTCCCTGGGTATGCTCTCTCTCACCCACACTGGCTTCTCCTACAGGGCCTCGCATCCCACAGCTTCACTAACAAGGAGGAACTTCGTCCTTCGTCTACTTCCAGCACAAAAGACCCCAGGAAGCCTCTGACTGGCCTGGTGCGAGCCAACCAGCGGGGACCGCGGGGCAGCAGTGACTGCTAACTTACATCCCACGTGGGTGGGGTGAGGGAAGAGCAGATGCTCCCCCCAAAAGCAGGAGGGACAAAATATTAATTATCCACTGCAGCTCATCATTATTTTAATGCAATAAATTTTATTTTTGTTTCCTAAAAGAGGTTGGAGTTTCCCTTCTGGCTTTAGTTCATTTCAGTTTTGTTCAACAAATGACTATTTGAATCTGCTCTGGACTGAGAGGTGTAGGAACAAAGATGGTTTTGAGGGGAAGGAACAAGGTCCTTCCCCTCAAAAACCCACATCACAGCCTAGTGGGAGGGACAGATGCACAAACGACTCCTTACAAAGTCCTCTGAGAGCACAGCAGGAGGAGACACCTAGCCCTGCCCCCGCCTCAGACAAGGAGGTTTCCTGTAAGAGCTGATTCCCAGCAACTCGAGTCTGTGTAAGGAGGGGAAGCACGCTCCAAACAGAAGGTAGAACCCAAATGAATGCGGGGAATGTCTCTTACCATCAGCTGATTGAGAATCCCTCAGTGGGAGATGTTAGGTCTTTTATGGTAAAGATACAAATGTCTTGCTTTTTTTTTTTTTAAAGCACTTTATGATTTTTAGAACATTTACAAATATATATATATTCGTCTCTCCAGTAGTTTTACCTTACAGAAACATTACCGCAAATAGGAAAATAGGACAAAACAAACTTCTGAGTGAAGAGTGGGGGGATTTTCTTCAACAGTGCTCAGCCCACACAGCCCCCACCCCAGTCTCAGGTGTAGGACTGGCCTGTGGGTAGGTTGACTGCTCCAAGGTTGGGGGTCTGCAGGTGAGTGTGATGGAATCTAAAAGTGGCCAGGAATTTCCAAGTTGCTAAGCAATGCCTCGTGGTACCTAGACTGAGCAGGGAAGGTGGATGAGGACGTGTGAGAAAATGGAGCATCAAAGAATTGGAGTTTAATAAACTTGAAGAACCAAAAACAATGGGAATAAGGGTACAAAGAGTTGGAGGAGTAGAGGTTGGAGTCTGAGACTGAAAGAATTTTGAGACTGCATAGTTCCAGGAGGTAGAATGCTCCACGGTATGTGGCCATGCCAGTGGCTTGCTGAAGAGGGGCGGGGGATAGTAGTTACTGGACGTGAAGAAGTCCAGGACCTTTGGGCACGACGTTGGATGTATGTCAACTTGAAGCTGAAGCCATTGAGGTTTATGGATGAGCTTGGAGTGAAGAGGAGAGCCAAGAGGCAGGTGCTGAAGCCTTCCAGGAAGAGAGGGAGTGATCAGGAGGTTGGTGAAAGATGGCCACTGGGAGGAGAGGGGGAGGCAAAGCCTGAAGACAGAGCTTCAAGAAGAAGGCATTTGTTTGCACGGGAGTGGGCGAGCGGTGTCTGTGAGCTGCTGCAGAGTCCATGGGAGACCGTCATAGCTCCACTAGCTCCAAGGCAAGATGGAACAGCTGGACAGAAAAGGAACAGCCTACACTCAGAATATACATGCCAGCCTTGGCCAGTTGAAGATTCCAACACAGCAAACATTAACTGAACACGAGATACTGCCTGAATATGAAGATCAGCTCAGTGTCTGTTAAAGTGTAGTACTGTATCGCTTCTCATAAGTGAGAAGGTGCCAGCTAGTTCATGAAGATCATTTTCTCAATCTGAGACTAACAATCTGTCAAACTCTTTTACCTGTCTGTAATCCTGCCGACTGGGCCAATTGTCGAGCTAGGGCTGGGTCTGGAGCTCACAGACCCCTCAAGCCCATTCACAGACTGGGTCACAAACCCTTAGCATGCCAGGCAGGGTCACCAGACCCCTCACATGCAGGTCTATGAGCTAGGTAACCAGCCAAAATGTCCTTTGAGCCATAGGTTCGAGAGCATGGCTGTACACGGCAGCCGCCCAAGGTACTCACTAATTCCACCTGCACACAACTTATTTACAAAGAATGCACCACACTGCCCCCAACCGAACCTAAGGTGAGGGGGCCTGATTAAACTATTCTATTTTCCCAACACTATCTAAGACTAACATGCGTATTCTCATGTGTACTAGAAGAAATATATATAATCAGCAAAGCTAGTGGGAGAATTCACAGATATTATTGCTTAGAGTGAGGCTAAGGTTTAAAATGGAGTCCATTTAAAGAAAAATATCAACTAAATAATAAGACAGATGGTACACAGGTAAGGGAGGGGGGAGTGTGAAAGTGGTATGCAAATCCCCAAAATGTGAGGAACACTGGATTATCTCATTTACTCTTCACAGCAACTCAGTGAGTTGGCTATAGCTGTCATTCCCATCTGTGTACCAGGATGTCAAGCCTTGGGGTGGTGTAGGAACTTTCTCGAGTACCAGGAAGAAGTACAGCTGGGGAAGCTGCAGCCTTACCTGACAGCCGATGCCTGACCACCATGACACATGCAGCTCCAGTTCCCACAAATTAAGAAAGGCCAGGTCTCTGTACTGCAGAGGCTCCCCCTCTTCTCGGCCCTGGGTATTCTAAAGACAAATGGTCACCTATGGTGTATCTTTTCTACTGAAGTATTTTAGATGTTGGTTTAGGCCAATTTCTTTTAGACAATATAAACAAACAAAACAGACAAAAAGCCGCCTCACTGTATCTGACACATCATAAGCTGCCTCAGATTCTTCCAGCGGCCACCACCACGCCCAGCCTCTGCCATGACTGGCTCTGGGAAGCAGCTCGGTTCTGCCCCCTGAGGCCTCTGTGGAAGTCTCTGGCTAATTCCCCAACTTCCAGACTCTGATAATGCTCCATGCTGCTGGACATGGGGTCTGGCTTCCCAGTGGCTCCTGAGAGAGCTAGGCGATGCAGCCCAGAAACTCCGGGCAGTTAACAGCCTGTGGGGAGAGCCTTGACTGGGAGGGATGAGAGATGGGAGGAGAGCTGAAGATAAATCCCCACTCCAATTGTATGAGTCCATTTCTGTTGCTTATAACAAAATACCTGGAACTGAGTAATTTGCAAGAAAATGAAATGTATTGCTTACAGTTTTGGAAGCTGGGAAGTCCACAGTCCAGGGAACACATCTGGTGAGGTGACTCTACAGCGATACAGGTGTCACATGGCAAGAATGGCAGAGCCAAAAGAGAGACTCTCACATGCTCTCCTTTTAAAGCCAACAGAATCATGCCCATGACCACCATTAAACAATCAATGGGTTAATCCATTTACCAGGGCATGAACTTCACAATCTAATCACCTCTTCAAGGCCCCACCTTTCAATTACCACAATAAGATTTCCCTCTCTCAAGAGTTACGGTGGGGATTAAGCTTCAACGCATTTGGGAGGCATTCGATCCACTGTACCGTTCCTCCATGATGGACTGTTCCGGGCGTGGCATTTCTGTAACATCTGTTCAGAGACCTCCCACGTGGTGAGATGACCAGCTGGGTCTCTTCTTGGAGCAGGGCCTGCTCAGTACTCCCACCCTTTCCTGAGCCACTTCCTGCACCCGCACCCTCGCTACCCTGGGATCGCACCCTGCAATGAAGCAAAACACTTACGCTGTGCCTCGTGTTCTCCCTTCAAGGGAGACTGGACTATGTGAAACCAAACAGGGATTTTTTCCCCCCAATTCTCACCCATAGCAATCTAAAAAGCCAATTTCAAAAGCAAAGTGGGCTACCCCCTTACTTCAAAAGTCTGCTCAGAGGAGCAGAATGACCGCTGGCAGAGGCTGGGAGGGAAACCCCCTGCCCGGGTGAAGGGAGTAATAGCAGCCACTGTGTGCTTCTGCGGGCTGCTGGGCGCTCGGGCAGGATGTCCAGAGAGGCAGGCCACAGCATCAGATGTGCAGGTGGCAGCTGGGCACAGCCGAGCAGGGTGAGAGCAGCAACCAGGAAGGCCACACGGCCTCACCACCCCAGGCTCTGGCTCACCCTGTCCCTGTGTGCTGGGCTGTGGGCTGGCAGGAAGCCCCTGGGACATTCCCATCAGGTGGAGGAGGGACAGCACCTTATGGAGAGGGAACTTTGAACTGAGTAGTGATTGAATTCCTGGATTAGACTAATATTTTTATTGGATTAGACTGGGCTTTGCTGGAGTGGGCTGAATTTAGTGCTCCTGTTGCCAAGCGGGAATGAATGCTCATTAAATAAAGTACATGCAATTATTATTATTTTTAAGTGCAGTTGGACTCTCAGCCACACTTTAATTTGGCGAGGATCCCTGTCCTTGAGTGTGAACCCTGAGAAGAGCCAGCCAGACTCTGGTACTTGGACAAACAGGGTTTGTGTTTCTGTGGCTAGAACAAGGCATGAGGTGACCCACCAGGACGCTGTGACTCATGTAGTTGCAGAGCCTGTCTACATGAGAGGCCCACCTGTGCACTCCCGGCCATGGAGATCACGGGAAGGAATGAAATGTCAGCACTTCATGTACATTTTAAAATATGGTTTCCTGTTTGTATTCACTGAGTGCACAGCCCCAGTATCACAGTTTTCTGGTTTGTATATAAATGGTGTGTCTGTGCATGCATGTGTATGGTATGTATACTAAGTCATGGGTAAGAGCTCAGACTCTCTGATCAGTAAGACCTGAATTCCAGGCCCAGCTCTGTCACTTAGCAGCAATGTAAGCTTGAGCAAGTTCCTAACCTTAACTTGCCATCCAGAAAGTGAGGATAATGCACACCAACTCACTGGTCCGTTGTGAGAATCCAGACTCCAGCCGTCCAGTAGTCCACCTCCACCATTCCTGCCACACCCACATCCTGCCCTAACCTAGATCCAGTCTCTGCCCTGACCCTGTGGACTCCCACCGAGCTGCTAATCCACTGGCCTCCAGCTCGGTTTGGCCCATGGGAGGCCCTGGAAGGGATGAGAGTGCGGGAGGAGAAAGCCTGGGGTCTTTCTCCCCTCCCACCCCCCTCCACTGTGGTTCCCTGACTCTGTTGCTGTACCCCACTTCATGGCTCCAGCTCTCAGTGGACTCTGGTTCCCTATTCTGATCTTTCAGGCCTAGGGTGGTAACAGCAGCCCCCTGGAGCTACTCTCTGGGGCCTTCAGCATTCCTTAGGGCTCCATTTACCCTGTCCTGGAGATCTGCAAGTGGTCCCTTCATCAAGTCTCACTGTGGGGACCATCAGGGAGAATTGTTTTTATGCCTAACCTTGGGTGATATGTCCCTGGATTATTGTTTAACTTAATGTCTCTCTTAAGCAAACACACATTTTAAAAATCTGAAACTATTTATTTTATATCTCTATGTCATCATGGACTTGATGTTCTGGTTTTAACCTTTCCTAATATACATTAAAATAAACACACAACTTTTAAAATAAAAGTGTTCACCATATTCCACCTAAAATCACTTGTTATCCCCATGGCCAGTGTAGACCCAGTAAAGGACTAAGTCACTGTATGTGAATCTCAGCTCAGGAATACACACTCTTGTGTGTGAATACTGTCCTTAAAATAAGGACCCACATTGTTACATGGCAGCAATTCAGACATGTGGGAAACACACTCCATGGAGGAACGAGTTCCTTCTTAATCTACCTATGCTTTTCACATGACATACGACATAGTGTACTGTTAATAATAAAGATGAGTGTCTCGAACTTCACGAGAACTGTCTTCTCTCCCCTGCAAAAAGGGCAAGGGGTGTGTTTTGAAAAAGAAATGATCCACAATCACCCCCAGTGCAAAAAAAAAAGTCTTTCTAAAGTCCATCTTCAAATTACAAGCATTTAAAAAATAAATTTGGTGGAATCTTGTTGGGATTTTCATACCAAGAGGCTGAATAGTTAAGGCGGAACATATCACTCTTTGTTAAAAAAAGAACATGCCCAGAAAGCTGGGCTCAGCTTCTTAACTGGGTTAGGCTGGGTTCTCCTTCCTCCCGCCCCAGCTCCACCCACCACATGCACGCACACGCGCACACACGTGCACATTCACACTCACACTCACATTCATACCCACATGCCAGGCCCCACCTGGCCCTCCCGGTCACAGGGGCAGGATGGCAGTTCCATTCCATGCCCTCTAGCACCAGGGAGCTTGCTGCTTTCTGCACAAATTGCCTCCAGAACAAAGCAAGCTGGCCTGTGAGAAGATTTTGCCACAACTGCTGGAGCAGTGCCGCCTAGGATCAAGCAAGACTGATGACAAAACTTATTTTTAAAGATTCTTCTTGCTATTTAAGTCACAGCAGATGATGAGCTGCACTGAGAGGCACAGAGGGATGCCCTGCCGGGTGGGGAGCAACTTCAGCTCCGTTACAGGAAAGGCAGGAGGGAAGATGACTTTAAGAAAAGAAGCACACTTCGGTCATCCAGAGTCTTTTTTTTTTTTTTTTTTTTAATTTGAAGCAAGCTTGTCTTGTGTCCATATTCCAGATCCTCCTAATACCCGCTGGAGTGAAAATAGCTGCGTTGGTGCGCTAATGCCGTGTAGAAACCCAGGTAAACTCCTACAGCCCCGACGTCAGCTGCACCTCTCCAGCCCTGCCAGATTGAGGTGTAAGAGAACCCCACACCCCCGAGTCCACAGAGAGGTGTCAAGCGCCATCCGCCACGGATTTCTGTACATTCCCAGCACTTACCCTCCCCTAGTCCTCTCTGCCCCTGGAGTCCCAAGCACTGTCCCTTCACCCTCAGCAGCCCAGATGTAAAATGTCAGCCCTTTCACCGGCTTCCACAAAATAATCCACTCTTTTTTTTTTTTTTTTTTTTTTTTTTTTTGTCTTTTTGTGACCGGCCGCACCTCGCTCAGCCAGTGAGTGCACCGGCCATCCTTATATAGGATCCGAACCTGCGGCGGGAGCACTGCCGCGCTCCCAGCGCTGCACTCTCCCGAGTGCGCCACGGGGTCAGCCCAAAATAATCCACTCTTACCAGGTACAACTCTCCCCCAACATAATGTCCTCAATTTGCCCCCAAACAGGGAATAAGGCAAAGGGGTCTTCCACGAAAAGGCTCCAACCATTTATTTCAATGGGGAACCTTTAATCTATTCCAGTACTCCAAAAGGCATATTGATTTTTCACGTAAATAAAATCTGTACAAGAAAATACCCTAGTTTTATATGAGGTGAAAAGTATAGATTTCTTATTTTAAATACCAGTCATTTATTTCTAGCTAAAGCAGCACCCAAAACATTCTGGATCAAAGTTCCCCATGCACTGTGAGTCTCTCCAGTGAAGTACAGCATTAAAGCACCTTCTCTCTGAGGGTAAAACACAGCAAAAGAACAAAAACAAACAACAACAACAGATGCTATCGTGGGGTTTCTCCTGAGTGTGAGGGTGAGAGATGAAGTTATGAGGAGTCAAGACGGCCGACTTTTGTAACTCGCCCATCAGGCGTTGCTGAGAGCTCCTCTTCCCAGGGAAGGCGAGGAAGAGCTTCCCGGTGATGGCCAGCACTTACCATGGGCCAGGCACAGCGCTCAGCATTGTTTTAAAATGTAATTTTATTTCTATCAAAATAATACATACACATGTTTTAAAAAGCCAAATAGTACTATAAGGCTAGTAAGAAAAAAATTAGCTTTCCCCTTCCCATACCTCCCCACCCCAAGTCCCAACTGTCAGGAAATAGTTTTCATATCTACCTCCATTTTTCTGAGTAAAAGGCTTACACTATTAAGTCTTGATTTTTCCATTTTAGACAGAATCTCTTGCCTTCCTGCTATGAGTGATGAGAGTTTTAGCAAATATACCTTCACCTTATCTATTTTCCCTCTTACATCCTCCCCACATAACCATATCACATTTTTTTGTTAAATTAGTGTTCAAAGAACGCATATCATTTTTTACTAAGTAAACATTGGTCAAGCTGCTCCAGAAAAGTATTATATTTTCTTTTGTATATGACTTCTTGTTTTTCCTGGAGTTAACCATTGACTTTTTTTCCCCATTTGCATAATTTCATGTAGTCATTGCTAATTCTCCTCACCAAACCTTAAATACCCTTTTCTTATCTTTGATGTTGAATCCATCTTCTGGATCATATGGTTTCTTCTTTCTTTGTTAATTCCCTTATTTGGGGTGTATCTGTACTAGCTTACAGAGACCATGCTTGGTTACTTGGCTGGGTATAGAGTCATAGGCTAGAAATATATTTTCCTCAACATTTTGAAAGTCTTGTTCCTTTATCTTCTATATTCCAATGTTGCTGAGATGGTCATTGCCACTCTGATCCCTAACCCTTTGTATGCAATCCCAGATCTGTTATTCTTGCCTCACCCTCCCAGTGGGGTTCTTAGGATTTGCTCATCATCCCTGGAACATTTAACTTTCATGAAGATGTGCTTTAGGTGGTACCCCTTCCCTTTATTTTTAAAATTCATAGTGCTGGGCACTCTTTGGGCCTAGGCCATCTGGAAAATCACATATTCTTTTGTTTGGGGATATTTTAAAATATTGTTTTCTTTGATAATTTTTCTCTTACATTTTCTTTGTTTTCTCTGGAATATCTTTTATTTTATACTGGATCTCTAATATTGACCTAATTTTTTTTTATCACACTTTCTGAGACATTACCTTAACTTTAGCTCCATCCTTTTTATTATATTTTACTTTTGTTTTTGTATTTTTTCAGTTTTAACACCCATGTTGTCCTCTGAATATTCTTTCCTTATGGACACAGTGCCTTCTCTCTCTTCAAGGGTGGGAAAACACTATCTCTGTTTATTCTGAGTTCCTTTTCTTCTCTTGTTTGTTTTGATATTTGCTTTTCATGTTGAAGGTTTTACTTGTGATCTTTGCCTTTCCATTTATATTAGGAAGGTGGCATCAAAATTGGCTGGAAATTCATTATGTGGGATGAGCTTACCAGTGAGGTCTTTGCTGAGGATGATCAGGCAAGGGCCCTGCTCTTCCTTTCAAAGATTCCCCACAATTCTGTATTTCTGATCTTTCCTCTGGTTTCTGGCCTGGGGACTCTATGCTCGGCAACCAGTGATCTGGGAGCCTACTGGGGAAAGAGGACAGAAGATGGGGTGAAGTCTCACAATTTCTTTTAATCTTGTTTATCCAGGATCTCACCTCCACCCCCAGATGTGCTTGGCATCTCTGAATGGAGAGCCACCCTGGATCAGCTTTTCAGAGGATAAAACTCCAGACTTCTGCTGGCATGGGGAAGGGCGTGGACTCAGGCTGTGCCAGGTAGGGAATTTAACTGCTCTTTGGACAGACTCACCAAACCTTTCTTCAGCTCCTCCACTCACCCCCACTTTCACAGACACCTGGTCCTTCAATTCCCGAGGTTTTTTAGGGGTCTAAAACATGAATGACCCTGTTTATAATTGGCATCCCCCTCTGCAGGCTCTTAGCAGCAGAGAAAGTGAGCACTAATTAGGTTTTATTCCTTCTCTTAGTCCTCATGTGTGCACATCCTTATTATTATTTGAATACAAGTCCTGATAAGTAGCTTCCCTGCATTCTCTTTGACCCATTCTCACTAGCCTATGATGTAGGTTCTATTACTAACCCAGCTTAGAGAGGAGGAAATGGGGGCATGGAGTGGGTGGGTTAATCTATGTTAGGGCACACTGTCACGGTTCACACCCAGGCCATCTGACCCCAAGTCCTTGCCCCGACCACCATGTTAGGCAACCTCATGGGAGGGGTGGTGCAAAACCAGAAGATGGGAGACAAGATGCTAGAGAAGAGCAATCCTGGAAGTTCCTCTGAATGTCTGTCATTGGCTTAAGTCTTCTATTGAGTCTTGTGGTGAAACTTCGGTACACAAAAGTTTTAGGGGAGAGGCAGTGCCTTTGGAGAAAAGCTGTGGCTGGCAAAAGCAGCAAGTTTTGTGGCCAGCCCCCAGGCCCTTCACAAGGTGTTAGGCTTAAACATGACTTGAAGAAGGAAGCATTCTGAAATCAGGGGTTTTCAAACTTACCGCACATTGGAATCACCTGGGAGCCTTTTAAAATCCGTATGCCCAGTGCCCTCCTTCCCCAAACTAAATAAAATTAGAATTCCTAGGAATGGGGCTGAGGTATCTGTAGTTTGTAAAGCTCCTCAGATGATTCCAATGTGCAGCCAAATTTAGAATTAGTGCTGTGGACCAGCACTTTGCAAACTGTAATGTGCTGAAATCTGAAACTGAATCACCTGGAGATTTTGTTAAAATGCAGTTTCTGATTCACCTAGATGCTATCATCTGAATGTTGGTGTCCCCTCCAAAATTCACATGTTGGAATTTAATCCCTAATGTGATAACCTTAAGAGGTAGAATCTGTAGGAAGTGATTAGGTCCTGAGGGTAGAGCCCTCTGAATGGGATTAGTTCCCTTATAAAGAGGCTTGAGGGAGCCCTTTGCCCTTTTCACCATGTGAGGACTCAGCAAGAAGGCACCGTATGTGAGGAACGAACCCATACCAGACACTGAATCTGCCAGCACCTTATCTTGGACTTGCTGGCCTCCAGAACTGTGAGCAATAAATTTCTATTGTTTATAAATGATCCACTGTAGGGTATCTTTTGTAGCAACCTGAACAGACTAAGACACTAGGTCTATCCAGCTCCCAGGTGATGCTGCCGGTCCAGGACCACACTGCAGGTATCAGGGCCATAGACCCTGCACAGGCATAACTGTAGGAAGCCCTTTCCTGGGAAGGCAGCATCCAAGGTCATCATTAAGGTGTGAATTTTAAATTAATGGTTAACTTTTTTTTTAATTACCATAAAAATTCATGTATTGCAAAAGGGATTTAAATTCTATAACAGAGTTCTAAAAACTGTAAGAGAATATTCATTAGTGAAGGCTTTGTTATTTTAAAAAGTGTAGATGTTACTGAAGATTTCGTAAGGAAGGTGGGGGTGGGGGGGTCTCCACCTCACGTTAGGTTTATAACCTAAACAACTAGCTGAACACCCCAGGCATCCCCATCCTCAAATATCCATAGGCCACTGCACCTCTTTGCTGTTTTATGTCCCCTCAACTCCTTCAGCCTCTTTCCTGCTGAGTCCCCTTCAAGAGTAACACAAAATCCTTCCCCTTGAGTAAAAAAGAATTACCTACTCTCTCCCTTGAAAGGACCTACCTCGACATCCCAAATACAGATCAATACCTGTTCCCAAAAAAAGACAGTATGGTTTCTTAAAGGAATTTTGATAAGTTAAATATTCCTACTCTGTTAGACCATGAGAAGAAATCTAATTTCCAAAAATAAATATGTTTTTGTACATTTCTATATTATGGTGAAAGAATTCTAGATGCACCCTACGAGGTCCAAGCATTCAGGGATCTTCTGGGGTTATAAAATGATATTTATTCACTTATACCACCTTCCTCCCATGCCCACCTGGTCTCTGAGATTCTCTCTGCTTTCCTCCACCAGCAGAGACAGGTATCAAATATCGGAGAAGAAGAACAGTTCAAGAGGAAATCTGTATTGTCCTTATTTTATAAGTTGGTTTTAATAATTCATCCAAAAGAGAATTTTTAGTCACAAGGTTTGAATATAAAAAGGGAACATGCTTTCCCTAAATAGGCATCTGTTACTCTTGTTGCAATGCTGAGTGGGGAGAAAAAAGGCCAGTCAGGCCCAAGTACATCCCTCAGATTTACTAAGGACATCATGGTCTCCAGCCCGTTAGCAAGCTTTGCAAGGAACGGAGTTTAGACCACATCCTAAAAGTCTCCTCTTTGTCACTGAAGAAATGCAGCCAGAGGTCATTGCAACAAACATGCATATTCCAAAAACATCTGCAGATTACACATCTGTTCATTTCCTGGTCATAAAATACCACCTACCCGGACCCCCACCATTGCCTCAAATAACAAACCAACTCCGCCTTATGAGGCAGACGGTGGCAGGTTTGGGGTCTGCAGGTCTCCACAAACACACACACACAAAGCTGTTTAGAATGTCAAGAAAATCAGTCATTCACACAGCTGCGCTCGCTGCTCATGTGTGACAGGCTGACTTTAAATATTTGTCACTCCAACTTGCTGATATGGGGGGTGGGGGAAGTTGGTACTATGAAAAGGGAAGAAGATTAACAGAAACCTCTAATTGCCCATGTTTGCTGCCTTGAATATTCTGCAGTAGCTCTGCGGCAGGCAGCACCAACCTTTTCAGACCTGACAATGGGAAAGTTGCCAGGGAGTGAAGGCCCAGCAAAAGAAGCAATTAATACCTCCTCTTTCATTTTATAGGCAGCATCTGTCTCCCAGCCTTAGAAAAAAAATGGTTGGAAGATTAACTTTCCTAATTTTTTTCTTTTAAAAATGTCCCTGTTTTACCATGTCCTTTGCTGAGTCTCGTTCAGTCCAGGGATCTTCTGAATAAACTGAACTTCCTGAATGTTTCAATTATCTGCAATCACGCAAAGTCGGTTGAAACCTGGCATAGTCCAATCACATTACTTAGGTATTTTTTTTCTTTAAGGATGTAGTTTGTTTATTAATAAAGATTTTCTCGAGCAATGACACCCAGAACTGGGAAAGAAAACAGGCACGTTTATTCTCCCTGACAGTGTGTGGTCTGGGCCCACCTTTCTGGAGGAATAGTTTGACCCCTTTAAAAGTATGATGTTCTTTGACCTGACAATTCCATTGCCACCCATTTGTCCTAAGGGAATAGTCATGATGTACCAAAGATTGCTGCATTCTTGCTCTCATTTACAATAGTAAAAACTGGGGAGCTACCTCAATGTTAAAAAATAAGGCTAGTGATTAATTCATTTATGGCAAATTTATACAAGGAAATGCTACAGTCATTAAAAACAGAACTGTAGAAGAATATTTGATGACATGGGGAAATGTTCATGACCTATTGTTAAATAAAAAAAATTATAAAATACAATGTACAGTATGATACTGTTTTGAATTTATTTTAGTATATTAATGTTAATTTATTACAATATTATATGCTTAGGAAAAATATCGGGAAGGTTTTCAAAACATATAGTATATGGGTTGGGGGTGGTGCTGAGATTATGAGGGACTTTGCTTCCTGTCTGTACTCTTCTGTATTTTTCCAATATAACGCATCACTTACAGCCAGGAAAATAATGAATAAATCAGAAACAAAAAATAAAATGTGTTATCAAAGTATATGTATCGGTACAGTTAAAGATTCTCGAATCGGTTCAAAATGCAGATGCCCTTTGTTTGAGAGATTCCACTTCGCCATGCCAAAGTCAATGACTTCGATGTTTTCTGTGCCTTTGAGTCACACAGTGAGCTGCCTCCGGGTTTTAGGTGAGCTGAAATGATGGTGCTTTAGACGGAGGGAGGCGAAAGGGATCCCTTAACCAATGCCTTTCAGACAGGAGTCCGCGGGGCTCTGGCGTGTACGAGATAACGAATAATGGGTTAAGATGTAGATTCTGGATCCGGACTGCCTGAAACCTCTCTGTGCCTCACTTCCTCGGCCGGAGATCGAAGGTCATAATGGCACCGATTTCCCCGGGCTGCTGTCGAGGGCTGAGCGCAGCCCAGCAGGTGCGCGGCTCGCAGATCTCAGATCTGTGCCTCGCTGCAGCCTGAGCGCTCGCTACGTGCTGGCTCCCACCGGAAGCTGGAGATCTCCTGCCAGAGGCGCCTACTCAAGACCCCATCAAATGCAAACGTGCTGCGACCTAAACGCCGGTTGGGGACAATGCGGAAGGCAGAAACAATGCGCAAGGCAGAAACAATGCGCGCGCACACATGCCCCCACGTGCACGCGCCCCCGTGCAAACACGCCCCCGTGCGCGCGCACGTGCACACGCGCGCGGACCCAGATCTGCAGACCGCTCCACCAGCCACCGCCCGGCGACCCTGCTTGGGCACCCCTGGCCGATGTGAAATGTTTTGTGCTCTGACTTACCAAACACCGGGCAGCCGGCAGAATGCAACGGGAAATTAACTGCAACGAGCAACACCGGCCCTTCCACAGTCTGTCACCTCAAACAGCCACTGGGTTCCCAAGGCTCTCTCGCAATCACTACCCGGCCTAGGAAAAGCCGGGAAAGAGGGTCGAGAGGGGCAAGGTATCAGGGGGAGAGAAGGGGTAGAAAGAGGGAGGAGTCAACAAAGGGGGAGCGAGAGACAGAAGTAACCTCCGTGTGTTGCCCCCCACCGCACACACCCGTGGGACAACGGCCGCGCCAGCCCGGGGTGCACCGTACGGGGCCGTCCGCGGCCAGAGCGCCCGGGCTTGTGCTTGGGAGGGTGGGTGTCAGAGACTGTGTCGGCGACCTTCCAGAGCAACCGCATCAAATGCGCCCAGCCAGGCCGCAGCCACACCTGCAGGGGACAGGCCATTTGCTGCTGCCCCAGGACGGCAAGGTCAGCCCCAGGCGTTTTCTCCTTGGTCCGTGTCTCACCCGGATGATTCAGGAAGGCCTTTTTGAAAGAAAATGGAATTCGCCATTGAGAACACATACATGAAAAATCGATAATCGTTTTTGTTTTTTATGATGAAAACCTTAGCTGCAAAAATCAAAAAGTGTATGTAGGCTCGAGACTGCTTCTTCTCTCAGCAACCCAGAGTTCCTCAAAGTAAAGATAAAAATGATCTTTAATATTTTCTGTCATGTATTTTACAGAATGTATACTGAAGTCCTGAATCTTAAAACTGCATTGGAATTTTAGTTTTTATTATCAGGTGGATTTGTCCAATTGGACAGACTTTGAAAAAAAATAGAGACAAAAATAAAATCTGCAGATACGAACGTTAAAGGCCTACTTAGTGTATTTTGTAATTATCGGTCCCGTATTTGAAATCAATTCCTTACCCTTTTTTCTTCTTAGTGTTTCTCCCACCCCATTCATTACGCTCTTACAGATAATATCGTCTCCCTGATTTGACCCCACTCTTTTGGCAAAATTTTTATTTGCATTTCCCTGTGCTCCCAACAGGTCTGTATTTTAACATGCCTCATTTTTGGCACAACAGCCTCATTAATTATGTCAGCAGAGAGCTGGCAGTGGGGCTCCTCAGTGTTGGATAATTCCCACTTTCTCTCTGTGGCTCTGCTGCCTCTGAACCACCAACCAACTCACAGTGGCCCCCTGCGTTCCCAGCCCCCTTCCCCACCTCCATGCCCTAGCCTGACCTCTTCCCAGTTCTGCAAAGAGTGTGACGTCCCTGAAGAACAGCACAGCAGAACTCTGCTAGTAGTGGTATTATCTGGCTTGAAAGCGATAGATTTCCATATCACACGTCCTTCTGGCCCTCTTTGATAAGCTCTTGATGATGATGCAGCAATAGTTGCCACTTACTGAGTATTTATGCATACCAGTCCCTGTGCTTTTAAAAAAAAAAAATGTGGATTACCTCATTTAATCCCTAAAACAACCCTATTCCCACGTACCATTATTAATAACATTTAACACATGAAGTAACAGGCTCAGTGAGTTAAGGTCACAGGTCCAGGACTGGCAGGGCCAGGGCTGGACTTTAACATGTCTACTGTCACCATTGCCATGACATGAGGTGGCCACTCTCACACCACGAAGCAATGCTGACAAAAAGCTGCTGGGGCTCAAAAGTGTGAAATTTGGAAATCACTTCAAAAAGTCAAATAGCAGGTAGTGCAGCGGCCAAACAAAATGTCGGGAAAGCCATCTCTGCGGGTGTCATTGTCAAAGCAAAAACAAAACAAAACCCAGATTGTGTTTTATTCTTCATTTCCTAAGCTTGCAGTAAAATTCTGAGATTCTGGACAGAAACTTCCCCTTCAGACCTCACATGCCCTGCCCAGTGACTAGGTAAGTAGGGTACAAGAACAAATCAGTGGTCTCCAGGAGTCCCTTGACTCTGAGGGCTCAGACATTATTCAAAACATTTTTTTTTTTTTTTTTTTTGGACCAGTAAGGGGATCGCAACCCTCGGCATGGTGTGGTCTGCACCACGCTCAGCCAGTGAGCGCACTGGCCATCCCTATATAGAATCCGAACCCGTGGCCTCGGCACTAACAGCACTGCACTCTCCTGAGTGAGGCCCAAAACATTTGTTAAGAGCCGAGCCCATGGTGCACTTGGGAGAGTGCGGTGCTGGGAGCGCGGCGACGCTCCCGTCACGGGTTCGGATCCTATATAGGACTGGCCGGTGCACTCACTGGCTGAGTGCCGGTCACGAAAAAGACAAAAAAAAAAAAAACATTTGTTAAGTGTCAACTTTCCACCAGGCACTCGGCCTAGGCACTGCAAATAAATATGTAAATGTGGTCTTCATTCTAATTTTACTTAAAATTAGAGTTTTAAAATAAATCAGATCCGCTGACTCATGGGACAGACAGAAACCAGGGATGTGGGACAATTCATATCACGTTTAAGAAAGCTAATAGCAGAAAAGATCCACATGCATTTCCTAAAGAGGAGAGGAGACCCTAAGGATTGGATTTGTCATGGGTTACCAAAGTCGAAGAGACCTCCTCGGGAATACACAGGACGGGTTTCTCGTACATACCACAGGGCAAGGCAAATGGCTTATCACGGTAGCTAGATTACATTGTTTTTAAAAATTACCAAAACAATACATGCTTGATATGAAAAATTCACATTCTATAGAAATATAAAAAGTGGCAGCAGCTCTTTTATAGTTCCACACCCTGCAATCTCACTCCAGACATAACTACTGTGAACAGTTTAATGTCGAATGGAAGGAGTCTAGTGCTTTCTTTCCTGAACATGACAGGGGAAAAAAAATCCCAAGGAACACGGCCCAACAGAAAACTGAGACCACAGAACTTGTGACATCTCAGCTACAGGGTTACAAGATCCCTCCCTCTGGGGTAACTTATTCATGCTTTATCCTTGACCATTGCTATCTGCCTTGTAAAATAAAGCTGAAGATGGATAGTATTTGCCTATTATTATCCAGGACTCAATGACAGTCACCAGGCAATCTATCATTCCATCCTCTGGATAAGGCATTACAAGTTCTAGTTAGAGGCCAAGCGTGTTCATCTGGATGCTGGCACAGTCAAGCCTCAGCCAACGTTGATGTCTTTATGTTACATTAACTTATCAAATTGGTAACATACAGGACCTTGGGGAATGGAATAGATACATTTTAAGGCAAGGAGGAGAAAGTCGAGTGGTGAGTCCACACCTCCGGTGGGGCATTCTAACAAGGGTCCTGGGCAGCTGGAATTCTGGAGGGAGCTGGACAAGGAAAGAAGGGGCCATGGCTCAAGAGATGGGCTAGGTTCAGGGTGCGAACTACTCACTTTACATTTTTGCCTTGGGGCCGACCCAGCAGTCTTTATAATATGAGGTTGGATTTGGATTAACTTTGATTAATTTATATCAGCACAGATTTATCAAAGGATTCCACACACTCTGCTCCAGCAGGTTGACCTTAAAGGGATTTGAAAAGGCCTAGAGGGCTAGAATAAGGGAGAGCGGTCACAACTGCTGGCAGGCCCCTGGTATCCCTTCTGACCTGCATGGTCCATCACAGAAGGAGACTACGTGTCCCAGCCTCCCTAGTCCAGTGTGGCCATGCGACCTATTCTGTTCCAGAGTAATGCGTGCAAGGCTTCCCCAGACACGGACACTGACACAAAGATTTGAGTGGAAGTTGTTTATTTGGAGGTGATTCCAGAAACCATCAGTAGAGGAGTGGGGGAATTGTGTTAGTGTGAGTCTTCTGAGAAGCAGATGCCAAGATGGGATTAAACTTGCAAGGATTTTATTAGGAGAACTGTCAGTGTGGGGGGAAATTGGGAGGGAGCCAGAGGATGCTGGGAGAGCCGTCAACACCAGGCAAGTCTGACTTGAGTGAAAGAGACAGGAGGGAATGTCTTCGATTGCCAGGCAGTCTGCAGAAGGGTCAGCAAAATCATCAAGACTTGAGCCAAAGCCAGCACCAGAGGAGTCGCATATCTCCTAGGAATGACCAGCATAGAGTCCCTGCTGCACTCAGTCATGGACTGGGAGCAGCCCCTGGGAAGCACAGCGCTGGGCTCCACAGTGCAGCAGTTGGGCCCTTGGTTAACTATACGCCTGCTAGTCAGAGGCAGGTCTGCTAGGCACATTGTCAGAGCCACCACAGGAGATGAGGACAGAGAGGGAGGGAAGGCATTGCAGAGTGCACTGGGGAGCAGTTTACCGCTGTGGGCAACTGAGGCTCAATCCTGCTGGACCTTAGGGATACTATAGAATCCTCCCCACTTGAGGGGCATGGAAGGTGGAAAGTAAATTCCAATCCTCTTGAAACCACACTGAAAGGTTGGTCTTCATTATAGCACCTAGACTAGTGTCCTGACCAGCACAGGGTTCAACGTCAAGCGTGAATGCACTGGAGATACTTTTCAAACTTCATTTTGAGAAAGCCTTTCCACTTGCTCCCCCTCGGAACCTTTCTACCAGAGCTGCTAACAAACTGAACATATAACTGACTTGGGTTATGTTTCCTCTCTGCACACTCCTCTCCCACCTCCTGTCACCTTACCTGCTAGAAAATTGGAAAAGTGTGACATGCCCCCAAAGTGAAGAACACAGAGTGAGGGATTCTGGGTAAAACCAGACGGAGCAGTCTGTCCCTTGTCCACCCTTAAGGACACTACCATGTCTCTGATTATAACCATTGCCCTTCTCTACAACTCTGCTTAAAAACTTCTGACCAAGAAAACAATAAACGCTAGGGGGAAATACACCAAAGCAATAACTGGCTGTAGTAAGGTGGTAGAATTATGAATATTTTTCTTTTATTTCTTTTAACAGTTTTCCATAATAAAACATGATTTTACCTCTTTAATTTAAATGTTTATATTAAACTTTTAAAAAACTTTTTTGTATGCTTAAAATTTTCCATAATAAATATTACATTTTTAAATTTCAAAACAATTGTTTCTCTTACTTCTCTGCATTAGTCAGCTTGGGCTGCTATAACAAAATACTATAGACTGGGCAGCTTATAAACAACAGAGATTTATTTCTCACAATTCTGGGGGCTAGGAGGTCCAAGATCAAGGTACTGGCAGACTCAGTATCTGGTGAAGGTCTGCTCCCTGGTTCATAGTCAGCCATCTCCTGGCTATGACTTCACATGGCATAAGGGGCAAAGGAGGTCTCCGAGGTCTTTTGTAAAGGCACTATCCCATTCGTGAGGGCTCCACTCTCATGACCTAATCACCTACCAAAGGCCCCACCTCCTAATACCAACACATTGGGGTTTAGGATTTCAATATGTGAATTTTGTGAGGACACAAACATTTAGTCTATAATACCTTCCCACCTTTGCTACATTAATATCCTTTGTTCCCTGGTCTTCCCTGGATTCTCTCATTCTCCCTGCTATCAAAACAAAAGACACTGTCAGCTTCAAATCCTTTGTGGTTTGTTAGTTCACTTATGATCTTGGGGCAGGTGTCAAGCTTGGTTCTTCCTGGCTGAGCAGTTCACTGAATCTAAGAGGTGATGGCGATGGGGTCTCTCCTGAGGGAATGCTGGCAAATGAAATCTAGTCTGTTTATATTCAATCCTCTGAAAAGATGTCACTTCTTTCAGCAGAAACCAACTAGCTAGTCATCAGATCTATATCCTCTTATCCCTGGGAACACAGCAGGGCCACATTTCCCAGGTTTCCCTGCAGTTTTGCCACATCCATATGACAATTGCAGCCAGCAGAATATGAGTGGAAGTGATCATGCCACTTGCAGAACTCAAGACAGAGAGAGCCTGGGTCTCTAATCACCACTTGGATGGCAGCTGCCCACCCAGCAGGAACACCCAGTGTGGACTTTACTTGGCAGAGAAATGACCTTCAATTGTGTTAAACCATGGAAATGTTGGGGTTTATGTGTTACAGTAGTGAGCCTACCATAACTAATACACTGTTGATCTCTCATGTCTGCTAAACTTGCCTCGTAACTTTGCTCTGAATCCATGTAACCTGAGGTGAGCTTGAGTGCAGAGAGCAAAGGAGCTCCACTTTTTTGAGGACTGGCAAGCTGAGCTCTTTTGCAATCGTACTGCAATAGGGGGGTATTGCCACTAAGTTCCCCGTGAGCTCTCAGGACATTCTCCAGATCACTGTATCTTTCTCCAGTGGAAGCAGCTTTAGACAGGGAGCCTAGATTCTCTGACCCTAATTATCAGCAAGATGATGCATGAATCACTCAACCCCACTGAGGCCTCAGAAAACATTCAATTCATGTTAGAGCTGGGCAATAACAACAATAGTTATACTAACCATGGTTGAGTTAGAGGCCGGGTTAATCTTTTAATAGATTAACTCATTTAATCTGCACAGACACCAATGACATGGGTTATATTATCAACATTTTGGAAATAAGAGAAGCCAAGGCACAGAGAGATTAAAACATTACCCAAGGCCACAGCTAGTAAATACCAGATTTAAACCTGGGCAATCGAACACCAGGGCCAGAAAGTGAGTTCTCCGGATTCTGAAATGCTGAGACGTGCATCAGAATGCAATCTTCCCGTGACTGCAGTGCTCCTGGTGCTGGCCTTGTGATGTGCCTGGACTCGGTCACTTCCTCATCCTCACACTGTGCTCCCACCCTGCTCTTGACATCAAGCCTGCTCCCCTGGACAGCTCCTGCCCTGGAAATGGACAGCCTTGCAAGGGATGAGATGAGCTCCTTCTTCCTTGATCTACTTAATCTGATTAGACACAAACTGTAATATGCTTTTATTCGGAGAACTTCCCTTTGCCAAATTAAGTCCCCTGAGAGCTCTCACACGCAGAACTCAATTTATGAACACCGGACTCTTTCAGTCCTCCATGATTTTCTTTACTGAAAATCATGAATGCCAACTCTCAAGCAAAAGAGAGCTGGTGATAAAATCTTGGTTTCCTACAAATTCAGGGAATTTAGGGAACATCAGAGGTCATATATTTTAAATGTGGAGTAAATCACCTTGTCTTTACTCACTGGAATAAGAATTAGAAAATAGCAACTGGACGAGCTCTGAACTTTAATAGGATACTGGCTTCGTATTGAAATACTAATAAAATTATTTGTTCTGACTATTTCCAGTAATTCAGCGTTTTACTTATAAAATGCCTCATCCACTCTGAATTTCTCCAGCTGCAGTACATGGTGCACTGTCCTGGATCATAATGAGGATAAAAATATCTATTATTTATTTAAGCACCCAGTATGTTCTCAACACTGTGCCAAACAAACGTCTGCCTACCTTTTCATTCCCATTTTATAGGTAAGGAAACTTACATCCAGAGTAGTTAAGTTACCTATCCAAGGTGTGGCAGGCAAAATAATCACTCCCCATCCCCAGAACCTGTGAATATGTTACCCTGCAAGGCAAAAAGGACTTGGGAGATGTGATTAAGTTAAGGATCTTAGATGGGGTTCCTGGATTATCTAGTGGACCCAATGTAATCTCAAGGGTGTTTATAAGAGAAAGAAGAAGGCTGGGGAGTCAGAAAAAGAGAGGCAACAACAGAAACAGAAATGAGTCAAAGTATATGGGCAGCCTCTAGAAGCTGGAAAAGGTAAGGAGATGGATTCTGCCCTAAAACCTCTAGAAGGAACACAGCCCTATCAGGCCACTTTAGATTTATGACCTCCGGAACTGTAAGTGATGAATTTGTGTTATTTTAGGCCACTAAGTAATTTGTTACACCAGCAACAGGAAACTGCTACACAAGGTCACATGGATGTTGAACGGCAGAGGCAGTATTTGAACTCTTCTCCCTGGGATGCAGAGACCGTGCTCTTTACTCCTAGGTTAAATGGCCTTGGAATTTAAATTTATGACTTTAAAAATACGATTTTTATTTTCTAGCAAACATGATATTATGAAATAAAGAATAAACCTGAAAGATTTTTAAAAGATAAAATATAAGCTGTCAAAAAAAAAAAATACAATAGACCAGAGTAACGGAAGACAGGGCATAGAACCAGGCTCACCTTTATATGGTAAATTTGTGTAACAATTAAGGTGTTACCACAAAACCAAGGGCAAAGGATGAATTGTTTAGTTGATGGTGGTGGAAACTAGACTGCTATGCTACAGCTGGAACCCTACACACACCGTCTAGAGGAAGACTCCACGTTGATCGATTAAAGTCCTAAATGTGAAAGGGAAGATGATAAAGCCGAAAGAGGAAAAGATATGAGAATATCTTTGAAACCAAGAGATGGGCAAAAAAAAAAAAAAAAAAAAGACAAAAAAATTCACTGAATTTGACTATACTAAGTGAAAAGATTTCTGTTCAAGTATGATGAACAGGTGTCAACCTGAGAAAATATACTTGCAATGATTTAGAAAGACAAAAAAAAATTAATTTTTATACTCTACAAAGAACTCCTGAAAATTAAAAAGACAAAGACCAGAAACCTAACAGAGAATAGGCAAAGGATATGTATAGTCAATACACAGATGAGATCCTCAAACTCACTAATAACCAGATAAGTGCAATTAAAACAAGGGACACATATAACACCCATAAGAAGAGAGGAAAAATAGAAAGGTAATGAACAATAAGAGTTGATGAGGTTGTGGGGAGGTGGGAAATTTTGTGCACTGCTGGTGGGAGGGTAAACTGGGATAGTCATTTAGGAAACCTATCTGGTATACGCCCTAAGACCAATGACCCCTCTCCTGGATGAACATCCTAAAGACCTGCCCACTTGGGTTTGTGAGGGAGCACGTATAGGGCGCTCATGTCTGTGTTGAGGGTTAGAGGCAATGTAGGGGCCCATCCCTGGGGAAAGGGATAAAGTGTGGATGCACCCCCACAGCACGCTCTGTAGCAGTTAGCAACACACTAGCTCTCCAGCAGTGTGGGTACCTCTTAAAGCCTAGTGTTGAGTGAAATAAGAAAGAAGCAGAGCAAGGTCCACTACCCAATGCCTTATGCACAAATTAAAACACAAAATAGCACCATATATTCTACAAGGAAACATACTTATTCAGGGCTTTTATCAGACATGTTGAAGTGGATGCCTGTGGGAAGGGAACAGAAGAAGGGATCAGGGATAAAATGGAAAATAAATAAATTCAACAGGAGCGATGACTTCTACAGAGCAACGATGATAATGTGATATAACCGAAGATCTTTCTATATCTGAAATAATGGAAATAGTAGTTTAAAAATGAGAGGACTTATTTTTGCAATAAGCCACACTAAACTACAGGAGCAGGTCCCCAGGGGTAGTCACTTTTCCCTGTCACATTGGTTAGAAAATGTGAAGTGTTGATAGGAATGTAATGTTATCCAATTCTCTAAAATACTCTGAGAGTTAGGAAGAATAAAACACTGTAACTTGTGTCTGGAAAAGTTCTCTTCAAGTAAATCCACTTAAAATGAAGACCAAAATGTCATTTCAAGTAGTGAAAAAAGTTAGAGCAGGATCTTTTTAACCTTGAAAAGTGAAACTAAAAATTATGAAGATACATTTGTCTTAGATTTTGCAAAATTATATTTTCAGTGCAACTCTAGTCTGCTCTACTTCTAGTGCTCAGAGCCAGATATTGTACAATAAATTTCTGTTGAGTGAATAAATGAGTGAATGAACAAATGATGAACAGCTCTTAGAAAGAAGAATGAATCAAGTTTTCCCCATAACTTTTCATCAGTTTTTTTTTTTTTTCATTTTGAACTGGTTTAACTCTGAAAGGTTTTTAGTTTTTGATAACTTCACATGTGACTTTAACAATTCTCCAACTTCACATATATTATCTTTGTGAAATACTGCATCTTTGCACATATTGTCGATTTCTCTTTGCAATTGATCTGCGTAGTATTTGCATTACAGGTGTAGATGGGAACATTTCAATGGGAACCAATTTTGTAAGCGATCGTTATGTTTACAGAGTCTGCTGATCATGCTACCCTGTTCCTCTGATCTATTAGTCTGTTTCTGTTGTTTATAACAAAACACACGGAACTGGGTAGTTTGTAAAAAAACAAAATCTATTGCTTACAGTTTCTGAGGCTGGGAAGTCCAAAGTCCAGGGAACTCATCTGGTGAGGGTCTTGGTGGTGGTGACAATGACCCAAGGGTCTCACATGGCAGAAAATGGTGGAGCAGAGAGACAGACTCCTCTCTCTCCTTTTAAAGCCCTTAGAACCACCCCCCAATCACCACTTTTAATCCATTCTGTATGGATTATTCTCTACAATCTAATCACCTCTTCAAGGCCCCACCTTTCAATTATTATAATAGGACTTCCCACCCTCTTTACACTGTCACAGTGGGAACTAAGTTTTGGGCGGACATTCAACCCAAGGCATCTGAGGGCTCAAAGAATACTCGGATTATGAAGATGCTCTCTACTATCCCCACTTTGCAGATAAGAAAACTGGGGCTCACAGGAGTTAAATGGCTTGCCCAGAGTCCCATGGCTTGAAAGTGGCAAACCACAGAAAGCACAATGGGAACGAGACCAGAAAAGACAGGTCATAGCCCAAGAACTGCAAAGGATACAAAAGGAATGGGGTGAGGGTGGCAAGGAAGTTTGGCTGTGTGCTCACTACATTATTAATAACAGTTTGTAATAACAGTAGTTCTGGCAAGGAAAATGTAACTTGTTAATGTTACATTGAGCTATCCTTCCTCTCAGGCCCTTTATCCTCTAGGTAGCAAGGAAACTTGAACTTGTCAATAAGTGCTATTTCAGTCCCTCCGAGTCTAAGCAGTGTCCTTTGAGTTTCTACTGCCCCTCCCTCCTCCTCTCCCAGAGAGCTGCTGAGTACATGGGGGACTTTACTGTGGCTAGGTGGCAGAGGGGCAAGGACAGGGGACCTGTATCTAGTTCCCTTGAGCTGATCTCTGGATCTCCCTGGCCTCTGTAGATCTGATGTCCCCTGTCCACCTGGTCACTGACTGCTCCACCGTCAACCAAGGCTGTAGCTGCTGGAGTTTGGGATCTGCTCTTTCTTGGCTTATTCCAAGGGCCTGGTGGTCCCCCTGCTGCCTTGCTGAGACTGCAGTGCTGGGGACTTAGTCCCTGGCCCCAGTGTCCAACCTTCTAGCTCCCATGGCTATGACCCCTTCTAACCGAAACTCAGCCCTCCAGGGTATGTGACTCCACAAAGGCTTTGAGAAGCTCTAAAAAGACCACATGGTCCCACCCACCACCTTTCTCAGCAGTGTGTCCCGTGTGGGTGTGGAGTGAGAAACACTCTCCTCCTAGATCCCTACAGCAGTGAGCATTTAACCAGAAAACAGAAACCACTTGGCTACATATTTAAAACAGAGGGACTTTATTACTAGCCAGGGATGACACAGGAGATGAGAGAGCTGAGAGATTAGCAGTGACAGGAACCACCACCACCACCCTCAGGCTGCAGTAACAAAGGGAGAAGGTGAGGTCAGGGAGCCAGGGCCCATGAGCTGAACCCAGCGGACATGGGAGCCCAGGAGACAGCCCACAGGAACGCCCGGCCCGGCGAGCAGGACAGGGGAGGGGGAACGTGGACCTGAGGGCAGTGGGCCCAGGGCCAGCACGACACCCATGAGGGAAAGAAAAGCCCCTCCTCTCTTTCTGGGTCTTCCTCTTGTTTACATACCCCCCAAGCCCCCGAAGGCCTTTGCCTGGAGGAGGGAGGATAGGACCTTTGCACCTGCCCACTTGCTCCCATCTCCTTCCCGCGTGCTGTAATCCACAGGAGTCCCGGCGGGCAGCTTCCCACCTCCTCTGCGCCGTACTCTGAGCTTTGCTGCCCTGAGCCTATAATAAAACCTCAGGGGACTTGTCTATGAGGCCTTGCTGTTTAGGGGTTTAAAAGGAGTTAGATATTTTTCTTCCTAAACCCTGGGCTTTGAGACTATTGTCTTAGCATGGACAGGCTAGCTCTGTGTCTCAACACTGATCCATGACATTTTCTCCTTCTTCCTTGGGGCAATAAACCTCGTGGTTCACTTCAGACTTAGAAGTAGAAGGCTGCAAAAGGACACAATAAAGGAGGAAATGAAAATATATCTCTACTAGTCCCAGAGATAATATTGCCATTACACTCCCACTTATGAGACAGTCCCCACATGACAACAGCCATGCGAGGGGCTGGGATGATTTCACTCACGTGACCCTTAAGCAACTCTATCAGGGGGCTTCCTTCATTAGCCCATTTTACAGATTCAGTGCCATTGAGACTCAGAGAGGTTAATTGCACATCCAGAATGTTAATAAATGGAATGGGATTTGAACCCAGACCAACTCTGGATTTTCATTTCCAGCTGCTGCTTTCTCTCCCCCCTCCTCTGGCTTCTCAGCTCTTAATTCTTTTTCACACTCTTATTTCTCCCTTCTTCTCATCACCATCCCATCTTCAGGTGTGTGGAAAGTTAGATTCAAAGAACAGGGTGGTTGGTAATCATCTCTGTGATGACCAGACCCAGCATGACATTTTCATAAAGTCGTTAAGTATAACTAACCATTATTATCGTGAAGTCTTTATTAAATATCAACCTGCATGTGTGTCCTAGCCTGAGTCCTCCCCACTCCAAAAGCAGACCCTGAGATGAGAAATCGGGTGCAGGTGATTTATCTGGGAGCAGGAGTGAGGGAGAGGGAGACAGGGAGGGAGAAAAAGCTACTCGGGAATTGTCATACTGAGGTGATCACTAAGAGCAACTGGGGTCAGACCTCCTGGGAGTGCAGAAGGTGCTTCTTAGAGTGGTCCCCGCATGGAGAAAAGTGTTTATTCATCAGCTCCCATGGATTGAAACTCTCCTGCCCCTTTGGCTATGCAGGTATGGTGGGTACTGTAGATTCCCCAGCAAAGGTGAAGGCTTATTGCCCCAGAAGTCCCACCGGGAATGCTGCCTGAAGATGCCCTCAACAGCAGCCCTCCTGCCTCAGGTCAACGGCGCTGCTTCATCCAAGGTCACGCTTCCTTCCAAGGGGAAGCCCACACACTGGTCAACAGTGGCATGTAGAAGCCTGGCCTATCTGCATGAATCAGGCAAATCTGCAGGGCCCTTCCAGCTCCTGGGGGGTCAGCTCAGGACATTGTAGGGACTGCATCACAGCCCGACTTCTTCCTCCACCCACTCCTGCCTCCATAACCTCCCTTGGGGTTGGTGTCCAGAGCACTCCCTAATAAGCATCCTGCACACTCCTCTGCTCCCCAGGGAACCAGACCTGGCACAGCAGGTGTGGGTGCCACATACCTACTCTGGGGTAAGGGACGCCCCAGAGAAGGAAGTAGAGAACATGCCATTGGTGGAGATGCTCAAAGCACAAAATGGCAAGGGGCTTCCAAGCTCGCCCGGACTGCTCACCGAGACTGCGGCTACACTCGAGGCTGGGAGGGCATGAGGCAGGGCCCAAGAGGCATCTGACACAACTTGAATCGGAGCTGACTCCAGACTGTCAAACAAATCTGGGTCTTGCCCTATTGAGGCTTCATAATAATGATAAACTGCCACTGTATTTCAGCACTTCAATGTGCCCAGGTAAAATGAAGTTAATGGGAATGAAAAGTGGAAAATTACGATTTCAAGAATGGTCTCGATGAGAACAGACATATGCTAAAGACATCTTGCCACGAAACAAAGTCCATGCCTTTTGTGAGCCCAGCAGCTGCCTTCAGTCCTGCGGGTCTGCCCCCTGCAGTGATGCTGGGAAGAGTCTGAAAACATCAGCATTCCACTCGCCACCTCCCAGTGCAGCGCAGAAAATGCCTAGTCACCAGGGAGGGCCTGCTTCCAGTTCTTTCTCTCCCAAGTCGCTGAGAGGAGCTGGGGCCCATAATCGGAGGAAGCAAAAATGCTTCTCTCCTTATTGCCAAGGGAATCCTGCCAGGGAATGCAGCACTCTGCTCCAGGAGGAAGGCTGTGCTGAGCTGAGACTTACGCACGCAGAAGGGCTAAGGACAGTATCAAGGAATTCATATGTGGTCACCTGTGCCTTTGTGTGTGCATGATGCTCTGTGTTCTGCTGTTGTTTGGAGTTTTTTAAAAATCACTGTTTCAGCTTATTCAGCAATTCATTTAAAGGAGCTCCCCTCATAGATAAAAAGCCAGAGGAGAAGGAAACAGCAAATTAGACATTCTAACAGAGGATACAGGAATTTTATTTACCTGGCAAAGAACAAACGACAGGGAAAGACTGTAATAATAAAGAAAGTAATCTCAGAAAAGATAGTGAAAAAATTGACTGGACCAAGAAGACATGGAAGGACCTTCAGAATAACCAAACTGCATTCAGGGGAATTAGTCACTTGAATGTGGGCCAGTGGCACCTCCCTAATGAATATTTATGAAGTTTGGAGGGTCTGTGATTCTAGAGATGCTCCCAGTTACATTCAGGGAAGGAGAAAGTCACTTAATAAGACAACGAAGGTGAATAATTTTGGAGGGACATGCAAAATATCTAATGGCATCTTCAGTCCTGTTCATTTGGCATAGAGCCAGGCAGAGTGGAATTTTCAACCTCTTTTCCCTTCTGAAAAGGAATAAGGCTAATGGTATTTAAGGGAAGGAATTTTTGCAGACTTCCGAGTACCTGACTTGGCCAAAATGAGACTCAAAATTTCCCACAGCAAAGTTAGTGGTGGTGGAAGCTTCTGGCAGATAGGCATTGGGTTTGACAAAGTCAGGTGCCCATTGCTAACAGAAAGTGTCACTGAGAATTATTCAGATCATCCAGAAGAAAAAGGCAAAATTATGTGGTTGTCATGTCATTGAGATTACCTTTAACTTTTTCTCCAATTTACCCAACAGGTCAAAGAGTGGATTGGTCCAAGAGTACAATCAACACCAGATCCTCCTTCATTGAAGGAAATTAACCTGACATAAATTCCATTTAGATCGTGAGTTTCTGGGGGCAAGCACGGCATCCCGTTCTGTCATGGCAGTGCTACACTTAGCACACAGCCCATGCTCAGAGTCTGCTGGCTGTGTGCCTAACAGGGAGTGGAGTTGCTGATGTGAAGACTCAATCTTCACAATTCTTTCCTTCATCCCACTACCTCCACACAAGTGACTCAAGGGGCTGTTTCTTAAGACCATTTTAGCTACTGTTGGGATTTGGTGTAGGCCTGGATTTTCCAGACAATCATATCCAAGAGATCTCTAAAATAAAAGGTTAATGGGAAATAAATGGCATCAACATAAGAAATCTTAAGCAATTAGAATAAAAATTCAGGAGACAAAGCAGGGGGAGTGTGGAGCAGAGGGGGATCAGTAATACCGGTTGTGTAAAATTCAATAAAACGTATAATTGACCCTCATTAGATTTATTCACATTACAAAAAGAAAGCCGTTTGCTAATGAGAAAAGCTTTATTCCCCAAATTTCAGATCACAAATTCATTTTCCCCCTTCCTTGCTGGTTTGGCACATTTTTTAATGGCTTGGTTAAAACAATTATTAATCCTAAATTAAATATCCATGACAATTAATCCCCCAAGATCCAAGAAAAGTTGCAAACTGCTTCCTACCTCATTTTCTCTATGACCAAAGAGTGGCTTTCTTTCTCTAATGCTGCTTGAGAGCTGTATTAAAGCAGAAGAAATATACTCCAGGTTAAAGGGAAGAAAATTAATAAAAATAAAACAGAAATAGAGAAAACACTTGTTCACTGGGCCACAGGCAGGCATTTTTAGCTTTGTTACTATGGACTTCCCATTAAGGATTATATTTAAAGATGAAAGAACAAGTTTTATTATAGCTGTGTACCTCATCTGCAAAATATGAATAATAATTGTAGCTCATAAATTGTTTCCAGGTTTAAATGAGTTAATCTCTGGGAAGTGCTGAAAGCAGAGCAGAGGCTACTGCCAGGGCTGGTCCCCTGTCAGTTGTAACCATTAATTCTCCGCAATAGGTTCTCAGTGGGCACTTGGACTCCTATTGTGGCACTCCTTCAAATAATATTTTTTTAAATACCTGTCCAACATTCAATTTGTAGAGGCTCTGAGAAACTAATTTTCTATTAATAAACACATACTTTTTCTATATTTAAAATAAAAGTAATTATCTTGGTTATATGCAAATTTCTGGACCAGAAAATCTGGGCAGCGTTGGTTTAAATATTTAGTTAACCAACAATTTCTTCTGTTACATATTTTTCTTTTTTTCTCTTTTTTTTTATAGTACATATTTATGGGGTACAGATTGTTGTTTCAATATATACGTATATTATATAATGATGTAATCAGAATAGTTAGTGTATCTATCACCTAAACATTTATCATTTCTTTGTGGTTATAACATTCAAGATCCTCTTTTCTGGATCTCTTGAAATATACAATACAATGTCATTAGCTATTGTCACTCTAGAGCACCAGAGTTTATTCTTCCTACCTAACTGGAACTTGCTAACTTTGTACCAGTCTACCAACCTTTTCCCAGCCCCCTCCCACCTCCCTTTCCCTGACTCTGGTAAGCACTATTCTACTCTCTATTTCCCTTTTTTTTTGCCTCTCTTTTTAACTTATTTTTCTTAATTAGCCCATGATAATTGTATATGTTTATAAAGTACAGTATGATATTTGGGTACATTCATACTGGGTGCAGTGATCACATGAGGGTGCTCAGTATGTCCATCACCTCAAGCATTTGTCAGTTCTCTGTGTTAGCCACGTTCAACATCATCTCAGTCGCTACTCGAAGACACGCAGTACTTTGCAGTTGGCTGTAGTCTACCTATGTAGCTATGCAACGCTAGATCCCATTCTTCCTATCTCTCCACAATTTGGATTCCACTGACCACCCTCTCCCTCATCCCCCTCCCTGCCCCCCTTGACTGGTCTCTAGTAACCATTACACATTCTTCTGTTTCAGAATTTCAGACACATTGGCTGCTAAATTCAGCCAGGGCCAGCTGGCTAGCTGTGCAGTCAGTGGTCCTGCCGCTAATATTCCCCCTCTCACAAGTAAATGACAAAAATACACAACAGAGGGTCTTGGCCATGTGTTTCTGCTCAAGGTTCTCCTTCTTTGGCAGGAATGGGGCCAATAAATTTTGGCAATTATAACAAACATCAACAGAGCTGAGGGAGGGTATTTTATTTTCACTTGAGAACGGTCCCTCCTCCCACGCCCCCAAGTAAGCCTAATTTTCATTTTACCAGTCACACACAATGTCATGGTTGGAAGTCTGAGTTAAGGGACAGCACACTTTCCAAGGCATGTTTAAGCATTCCATCTTGATTGCACTTCTAACCAGTTGCCCTGAGGGTCCTTTAACGAAGCCTCAGAAGACCCCTAAACCAATTCCTACTTCATTAACACTCTTTTCAAATTCTCCATTTTATTAAGCCTTATTATTTTTGCAGAACCCTCAAGTTGTTTCAACACAGGGCCAAAGCAACCAGTAGAGAGTGAAGAGAGAAAGGTGGACCAGAGAGCAGGAGATTAGGATTTCTGGAGGCAGATTTCACTCTGAGCTGGAAATGATTTGCCCTTGGGTTCCAGTGAAATCTGTGCTGTTTATCCACCAGTCTCCCAGAGGTAAACTGGAGCATCTCCCTGCAGGTAGTCACCTTGACCATGAAATGGGCAATTTCTATCCTTGTCTCACTTCATCCTCAAAGCTGCTCTGCTACAGTTGCATTCACCCACAACTCAGAGAAACCCAAGTAGAGTGGTTTTAACCTGTATAAGAGTTTTCTTTTTCTCATGTGACAAAAAGCCTAGATATGTAGCAACCCAGGGCTGGAACAGCTGCTTAGGAATCATCAGGAACCCAGGGAGGGCCCTGTGCCACCATCCCTGAACAGGTGGCCTCCCTCCTCTGTTGAGGATGCCTGCCCCTCCCCCAAGAAGAGCATTTGTGCCTCAGGCAAGAAAGAGAAGGGCAGAGAGTAAAGGACTGTGCTGGTTGAGTCTGTCCCTATTTATAAGG
Organism: Cynocephalus volans; assembly: GCF_027409185.1. NCBI lineage: Eukaryota > Metazoa > Chordata > Mammalia > Dermoptera > Cynocephalidae > Cynocephalus > Cynocephalus volans. The sequence goes on from NC_084470.1 coordinate 54,774,188, forward strand.
AAAGCAATAGTTTTCCTGGAAGCCATGCCAGAGGTTTCTGGTCACATCTCATTGGCAGGGACGAGCTGTACGATCACCTCTGGATGCAGAGGAGCCTGGAAAGGGGAGCTCCATACCTGGAACCATCGCTTCTCCACACAATGTCAGGGTCGTGCTGGTGAGAACGAAGGGGAGAACGGATGTAGACGGGAGCAGCGTCTGCCACAGGGCTATCATTCCTGTTCTACTGATGAGGAAACAGAGTTGGAGAGGTTTTGAGACCTCTTCTAGGTCATGCAGTGGTCAGTGGCAGAGCCAGACCTCCCATCTGCGGAGAACAGGCCCACAAAAGAACCTGTCAGTGTTTCTCCTCCCTACAATGTCCACACAGCCTAAATGCCAGTGGCAGGAATGACTGATCTTAAGTGTCCCCGGGTAATCTCTTCCTCGTATTTGCCTGTGGTGTGAATATAATTTGTGCTTTCACCTGTTTTACCGATAGAAAGAAGTGACTTACTCCAACTATTTCCTTAGTCAGTGCTGGCCCTGGGAGCAGCGCCTGACTGCTGACGAGCAGAAGGAAACAGTGGGCAGAAGTGAAGATGTGTGTTCAACCCCACGGATGTCAGAGATGTTAAAGTGTAAAGAAAAAGAGGGTGCACGTTAGAATCAGTGAAACATGGCATTTAACTTTTCAGATTCTATTTGGACACGTGAAAACTATGCCTTTATATGGCCTTTGTGAGTATCCTGTTGTTATTGTTGTCTGTTTTGTTTTTTCTTAAGTGACAGAATCTAGAATGGGTGAGAGTTTGGGAAAGCAACCACTTTGGTGCACTGCCTGTAGGGGTGGAAATGAGCTCGATGCATCTCGATGATACTTGACACTGTGCATCAAAAGCCTTAAAATCATTTAGATCCTTTGACTCAGCTATACAATTTCGGGATTATTACACTATCCTCTGAAAATAATAAAAGCCCTACAAAAATATTTGTTTATGTTCATCACAGCATTAGTAAAAAACAGAAAATACTTTAAACATTCAACTTATAAAGTGGGTTAAATAAATTATGGTAAAACTCTTTTGATAGAATACAAGCAGCTATTCAAACGTTATGCTGTAAAAGTTGATTTAATGGCATGTTGTTCAGGGGAAAAAGATTTAAAGAATAATTATACATAATTCACTCGTATTTTTAAACGTTTGTTAAAGGAGAACTATAGATGTTTTCTCTGTATGTCAGAAAAGACTGCAAGGATATATACACCAAAATACTTATGATAATTTTTTCCTTTATGCTTTTCAATATTTTCCAATAGTAAACATAAATAACTTAAAATTACAAAAACAAACCTAATATGTACTTTTAAATAAAAATTATCTCAGATGGTGTTTCTGTGTTTTTATAATTCATCTGACTCTCAGAAAAGAGAGGTATTTTTGAAATACATTCCTCCCTAGGCTGAGAGCTGATTTGAGGGTAACAAAGCCTAGTGTTTGTCTTGTCAAACATGTTTACTTTTTGGCATACAAAGAGCCACCTTTGTATATAAGATCTTATTTTTATACACATTTTAAAATAATTTTTAAGGGAAAGAATAGGGTTTTCTATTTGTCTTATTTATGGAGCTGTACAAAATTGGCTTCAGGGCCACCTTGCATAAACATGTAGTGTCGTAGACAATGTTTATTATGTCTCCTCAAATTTCATATGTTGAAATCCTAACCCCCAAGGTGATGATATTAGGAGGTGGGACCTTTTGGAGATGATGAGGTCATCAGGGTGAAACAGCCCTCATGAATGGGATTAGAGCCCTTATCAAAGAGGCCTTCCATATGTTGCTCTCTTGCCTCTCTCCATCATGTGAACACACAAGTCAGCAGTCTGCAACCTGGAGGAGGGTTCTCACCAGAACCCCGCCGTGCTGGCACCCTGATCTCAGACTTTCAGCCCCCCAAATTCTGAAATAAATTCCTATTGTTTATAAGCCACCCAGTTTTGGTATTCTTATTCCCAAACTGACTAATACATGCAAAAAACCAGTGTATGAATTCCAGCAGAAAAGCTGAGTCCCTTCAGGCCTTAGGGCCCAAGAATTCGGCTGCCCCGAAGGAAGACACTGTCACACCATGGTTAGTGGCATCAATAAGAGCACATTTTCAAGTGCAGATCCCAATACCCTAGCATCAAACTTCCTGAACATCAGAGAATCTGTGCTGAACAGCACAGATACAAATTTAGGATGAGAGTTTCTATGTGCAGGCTACTTTCTGTTGTCTTTCAGGCCTGCTCTTTTGTATGCTGCTCTGTACATTCAGGGCTGGAAGACTGAAAACTACATTCCCAGTCTTCCTGATGGCATGTTTTCTGTCAGGCTTGGCCAGTGAGAACACTGGCTGAAGATCAGATGGGAGGAGAAAGAGAGAAGCTATCTGTTTCTGGCTCCCATGCTGTGACAGTTACCTGGTAGTGCTGTTGTGGCAGCAGGCTGGGATGATTCCAGATTCAGCTGTGGAGCCAAGGCAGCCCTTTTTTGCAGTTCCAGTCCTGGTCCAGGAATACTCTTCTGCATCAGCGTTTTCCCAGCACAGCAGTAGGTATAGGCTCATGGATTCCAGCCCATACTAATCCTTGAGTATCACTTTTTCCCATTGCTCTTCCAGCCCTTCCAATGCCTTTGTAATCCATTTTCTGTATTAAATTCTCCCTGTTTGAAATACCTGGATGGTTTCTATTTTCTTGATTGGACCATGAGTTGTAATAGATTAGATGACCAAATTCAAGGTGTATATATTTTAACATTCTGGAAACTGACACTTCACTTCCAACACCTTTACAAGAAATTGGAAACTGCAGTTGGGAAATCTTCCACCTCCCCCATGCTTCAAATGCTCTTTACCTTTAAGATGGGAGCAAAACCACGCTATGACAACCACTGCCTGATTAAGGGCCTCAGGGCCACAAAGGGTCTCAGTAGCTATGTCCAGGCTGTAGCCGTCCAAAGTAAGAATCCCCACTTCCCCTACTCAGGATCCAGAAAAGGCCTGGATAAGAGAAGCATCAGTAATATCCAACTGAAATATGCCTAAGGGATAGCTGGTGGCTGCTACTGGGACTTTCTATTGGGTGGGGAAGGGTGGCATGTCCTGGTGAGGGGGAGAGGAAGGGCTTACAGAGAAGAATGAGGAAGTTGAGAGGGTTTGAGCAGTTAGAATGGGAAATGAGGGCAAACTCACATGGGACACTCTGAAGTCCTGGTCCCTCTAACACGGAAAGTTAGCTAAACAAATCCTACAGGTCTGTATGATTTGGGGTCTGAGAATGGATTCCTCTAAAAGGCATTGTTTAAAACATCATTAAAAGTCACTTTGTATCTAGGATGCAGAAACCTAGCAAAGCAATGTTTTAAAAGGGCTAACTGCCCACGCCCCCAACATGCACACACTCCACTGACTTCTGGTGGACTCTATCCTGCTTTTCTTAGACTGATAGAAGAAACCTCAGGCTGGAGAGATTGGCCAATTCCCTTCATTTTCCCTCTTTTCCAGAAGACAGCGTGGGGCTCCCCTAGCACTGTGGGACAGAAACAAGGAGGCTGGGATGAGAATTATGATCCAATATTGGGGTCACCGAGGGCCAGTTCAAGGTTTTAGTTATTTCTATATCCCAGCAGAATAGCATGTCGTCGGCACCCAATAAGTTTTTATGGAATCAAATTTGGTCTCCACTTCCGTGCATTTTCTCTGCAAGTCTACCAACTGGAAAACACTTTACGATTCTGCTTCTGAGCCAATAAACACACCATAATTTCTTTCAGCAACCTTCTGGGACTTGGATTAGCGTTGAGAAATCCACTAGCATTAGGGAGTCCCATGAAAGGGTGTGAGGATAAAAGAGTCGGTGATCAATATATTTTTGTGGACTGGTATGCAGCTCGGATGCTAACTAGTACGAAGTGAGCAGGTCTCATCAGACGTGTAATGGTAACAAAGTGGCTCACTTCTTGGGCGAGACTAACTTGAAATCTCTTTAGAAGAAGGAGGGTATGAGACGAGCTTCCCCTTCCGAGAAGTAAATTGGCAGGGCTGACTAATTAAAGTTAAAAGCAAATGTCTGAGTCACACTTCCTGGCTTTCTGGCTCCCTCCTTTTGGTCTCCCACTTATTTCTGAAACATGTGCTACTCCGCTGGAAAACACTGCAGATAACACATTTGACACTAATGTAGACACTAATGATTTTAAGTTTCTCCAACCAAATCACAGGATCTGTCTGTGATACAAATAAATATGTGCTTTGGGCTGTGATTTTTCTAGCTAAGCTACTTGGAGTTTCACACACTTGTTTTCTCCTTTTTTCTCTAAAGCACAAGGTTTTCACAAATGCAGGGTATGTGTATTGGGATGGGGGTGATGTGGGAACTTACTGTTAAAATCCTGTGGGAATATGAATGTCACTGTCACTTTTCTCGCAGGTAAATTGAGCGGAAACTTTAAATTCCTGATTTCACAGCACGCATGGTTTTGTAATTGATTTTCAAATTGTTTTGTTTTGTCTTTCTAAGTGAAATAATACTGCAAGTCTGGCAATAAAAAGCATTGGGTCCTTCCCTCCCTGTTATCAACCTGCAGTCCACTCCCCAGAGGTAACCACTTAATTCAGTTGCTTGTCTCAAGAACTCACCCTGCTATTTCTAAATAACATGCTTATGCTGCAATTTTATGATTTATCACTGTTAGAAATTATCTATTGACTTCCTATTAGGTTAGATGAGGATTTAGCATCTTACAGATCACACGCCCCCTTGTCATTTTACCCATTCTTCTAATACTCTATTTAAAGAATTAAACATGTGGCCAGTGATTACATTATGACTATGTAAATACTGATCACTGCAGAGGCAGGGAGACACTTTCATCTTTTCATCTCCTGTACAAGTTTTTGGTTTTCCTGGAGTTAATCATTGCCTCAATTTTTTCCATTAGCTTCATTTTCTATGTACTTATTTCTATTTTTTTCTCCATATCTTCCAATGGATCTGTAAAATGCCTACGAATAACACTTTCTAAATGATCTAGACTGTCAGGTGCTCTATCAGTTCTGTTGATTTCCTAGAGATCTCTCTTCTACAGCTCTCCACCCTTATCCTTTATTCTGAACTGGGTGTGGACTACATCCCAGATTTCTCCTATTGACCCTCGTGGGTTGGTTCTCTGGCTCATGGATCTAATATCTTCTTCTTTTCTTTTTTAGTCTGTTTTATCTCTTCTCTTGCTTAAGTACTTCCTCCAATAGCTTCCCAATACTGGTTTGTAGAGAAGCAAATTTTTTGAGATTGTACTCATCTAAAAATATTTGCTTTCAAATTTGATTGATAGTATGGAAATATAGGTTCCTCAATTAAAAGTTATTTTTCCTCATACTTTTAAATTCATTGCTGCATTGTCATCTGATTTCCATTATGCTATTGAGAAACTTAATGTCATTATGCATCACAATTCTCTGTGTGGGAACTATTTTTGTCCCTCATCAAAGCTTTTAGAATCTTTTCTTTATTCCAGACGTGCCATGGTGTGGATATTTTTTCCATTTCCTGAGCTGGATGATTATTGTGTCTAAAAGTTCTGGAAATTTTTTTGTAATGTTTCTTTAATAATTCCCTTCTTTCTCTTTCCACTCATTTCCCTTTCTGGAATTCTGAATTGATTACCAAATTTTCTTATCTTCTCTGCCCTACCATCCATATTTTTTACTTTTTGTTCTATTCGCAGGGAGAGTTCCTATACTTTATCTTCTAATTCTGCTATTTAATTTTTTTTTTATTTAGTTACTTTTTTACTTTTAAGCCTGCTTTTATATTCTCTGTTGCTCTTTTTCTGTGACATTCTATCTTTGTTTTTTTAACTGAAATATATCTTGTTCTCTCTCTGAGGGGATTAACTTAATGAGTATGTACATTTGTGCAGTGGGAGGCAGGGTCCAGTGTGTCTTTCTCTACTTTGAACATGGGCAGGACTTGTGGACTGGTCAAGGTCCGTAGTATGTGTGCATGAAGGGTGTGTGATCAGTTTACATGTAAGTTTAGCCTCACCCCCAATTCCAGGATCACAAAACTTTTCTTTGAACCTCTGCAGATTCTCTAGAGAAGAACCTTCCAGTTTCCTGTCTGGAGTAGAGGTACCTAGATGCCCACGTTTGGGGACAAGGTGAGGAAATAACAGAGGGCCTTGCTCAGGATGCACACCTTCATTTCATCTACTGGCTGTGAGCCCCACATCTCTCTGCCACCTCCACTGTGCCTGTGCCTCAGCATCTGAAATGTCTGAAGGGAATCATTTTCTCCATAAAAGATATCTCTCATCTCCTGTGGGTGGTGGGTAAAACCTAGGGTTCATTTACTGTGGATATAGAAAAAGCTAATGTTTTATCCCCTGCTTCTCCCACAGCTTCTACAGTTTTGGTGTTTTAAGGCCCTGCACTTTTCCAGAATTCTGTAAAGTGGGGTGTTTCATTCTTTCTCAACACTTGAGCTGTGACTGTCTCTACATGCAAAGTCAGAGGTCATGCCTCCAAATGCTTTCTGCTTCCAAAGATTTTCATAAACATTTTTGCTTCTTGTTCACTCTGTCTAGAATAAATTTAATTTTATTCTTTAGCTGTCATGTTAAAGGAGTTTCAGGAGGGAGCAAAGATAAAAGTTCATCTAAAATATTGGCAAATCATATATCCAATAAGGGTCTAGTATCCAGAGTATATAAAGAACACTTACAACTCAACAATAAATAGACAAACAATCCAATTAAGAAGTGGGAAAAGGATCTGAATAGACATTTCTTCAAAGAAGATATACAGATGGCCAATAAGCACCTAAAAAGATGCTTAACATGATTAAGTCCCTAGGGAAATGCAAATCAAAGCCACAATGAGACACCACCTAATATAAACATACATGTACATATGTGTATATATAAACATACATATATGTGTTTGTGTATATTTATGTATATTTATATTTTTTTAAACAGAAAATAACAATTGTTGGCAAGGATGAGGAAAAACTGGAACCCTCATACATCACTGGTAGAAATGTGAAGTGAGGCAGGATTCTCTCCCAGCAGAAAAAGAGAATCTAAGCTCTGACTATTGATCATCCATCCACCCACCCACCCAATCATCTCTTCATTTTTCAAAAAGTATTTATTGAGCACCTACTATTTGCCACACTACTATTGGGGGTTTAGTTAAGAACAAAAACAGACCCAGTCCCTTGTCCTCATGTAGTTTTCAGTCAAGATTAGGAGTGGACACTAATCAAATAGGTGACCAACTCGAGAATTATAACCATGACAAGTGTTGCAAAGAAAAGGAGGGCCCGACTGAGCTTGCGGGGACTGGGAAGGCTTCCCTGAGAAAGTGACCTTTGGACTGAGACTTGAAGTTTGAGTGGGAACTCACAGAGGTGATGAGAGTGTGGGAGGTGGAGGAGAGTGTTCCAGGCAGGAACAAAGACCCTGAGAAGACAGTGCACATGGCATGTTTGAGGAACTCCAATCAAAGAAAGCAGGGCTCAGAAAGGAGCGAGTTTAGGCTGAAGCAGTGATCCAGGGCCCGAAGGATTCCTGAGGCCACAGCCACAATCTGGGGCTTTATCTGGAAAGAAATAACAGGTCATGAAACAATTTTAAGCAAAGGAGAGAGATGATATAATTTTTTGTTTGGAAAACTACTTTGGGCTTCTGAATGCAGAAGAATGCAGGGAGAAAGCCTCCATGAGAAGGAACGGTAAAGGTGGTTCAATTGCAGACAGCAGGGGTGGGCAGAACTGTGTGGAGCTGGATGGAAGGGATATTTAGGCGGTGTGTGTCAATAGCCTCTGGCAATGGATCTGATATGAGGTGGGAGGGTGAGGAGGTGTCCAGAGTAAATGTTGGCACCATCTGGGGCAATCCACGGAAGAAGTTTGTGGAGGAGCTCAGGGAGAGCCTGAGTCTGGTGCAGGCACGTTGCCTGTGAGGTGCTTTTGAACCATAGGATTAGAGCTGCCGAGGACAGAGGGGCAGCTGCATACAGAGGCTGGACTTGGAGGGGAAGCCAGGGCTGGAGGTGTATATTTGGATGTCATGGACATAGCATACCAGCTGCTGGCATTTGCTTCCTGTGCAGCTGTCACATGCCTTAACAAGGGCAACACAACAATGGTTTAAACAGAAATAAAAAGGCAGGCAGAGACCTCAACCTAAATCTACTTTCCTCACATGAAATCAGTAAATGTGCTGACAGCTCACCATGTGCCAGGCTGCATCCTAGAGGCTGAGAGGGAGCTGAGGACTGTAGGACTGATGCTGCAGCTGGGAAAACAAGAAGGAGGAAACCCAAATCGGAATATGAAAGCAGAGAGCAGAGAATGCCCAGCAAGGAAGAGAACATGAGCCTCCTGGTTTTTCTGACTGGCTTTGGGCGTGATAACACCTCCTTCCTCATCGGGAGCCCTGGCCCTTACGTTTCTGCCACCCCCCTTCTCCACCACACAAAACAGCAAATGCCCAGGCTTTCTTCTGCCCTGTACCCCGCAGACAGCCAACCCCTCTTCCTCCCGTGTGCCTGTCCCCACTGCTCCCTTCCTCTCTCACTCTCTCTCTTTCCTCATCACCAGGGAGGTCTTTGCTTTCGTGTCTCGGGGGGAGCAGGGACTCACTGAATGCGCCTGAAGAGCATCTGTTCCCACACTTTGTTAGATGGGGAAGAGGAGCCCTCACCCAGCACTCACGCCCAGACTGCCCGGCCGTCTGGCATTCACTCCCTGCAGCCTTCCACTACTCCTCTCTAAGGTCACCAGGGTCCTCAAGGTCACCTCACGGCTCCCGCTGGGTTCCATGACAATGGGTTTCCCTGATCATCCTCCCACCTCCCTGTCTACTCTCTTACACTTAAAACAAACCTTCAGGCCAATACCCCAGTTTCACTAGCCTTGGCCCCTTGTCTGTTCCTGCATGAGCCTTCCCTGTGCTCAAGAGGGTAGAGAAGGACTGTTCGTTAGTCCAGTGACTCCTCAGGCAAAGTCTTCCTTTCCCTACCTGAGCTCGTGGGGTCGGACTGAGGATGAAATGAGATAGTATGTGCTAAATCACTTGGCAAGTACTCAAAACAGTGATGACAATGGCAACACCTCAAACTAAACTAGTTATCTTTTCTCCACCTGCAGATATAAGTGAAACTAACTAGTGATTCCTGAGTTCGTCTCCCTTGAAGATGTGTCTCAAAGCAATGCTTCTATCAGTTAGGAATATTTTCAGAATACATAGTAGAAACCCCAGTTTACAGAGGGCTTATTAGATATGGAGCTGTCTTCACTCACAACTCTTCTGACACGAAATGTATGGGTTGTTCCCTCACACCAACCGGCTATCTTCAATTCAATTCAATTCTAACTATCTAGAGTTAGGGCCGGATGCCAGAGGGTTAAGGGCTCAGTCTCACAAGACTAACCTCATTTCAGATGCCAGTCACAGCATTAGATCCTCAGGGTACTCACACTTCTGTCCAAATTGGGGGTTACCCTACCACCCATTTAGATTTGATAATTTGCTAGAATGTCTCACAAAACTCAGGGAAACACTTTATTTACGATTACTGGTTTATTGTAAATACAACTCAGAAATGGCCATATGTGTACACCAATCTGGAAGCTCCCCAGATCCCATTGTTTAAAAGGGGGTTTTTGAGGTTTCATTATGAGGCATAATTGACTACATCATTGGCCAATAGTGACTGACTCAGTCTCCAGCCCTCTCTCTTCCCTGGAGGAGGTGGCTGGGTTGGGAGGGCGGATGGAGCTGAAAGTCTAATCATGTCTTGGCCTTACTAGCAACCAGCCCCCATACTGAACTTATCTAGAGGGCCCCAGCCACCAGTAATCTCATTAGCATACAAAAGACACTTTTATCACTTTGGAGCATCCAAGGGTTTTGGTAGCTGTGTGCTAGGAACCAGAACAAAGGTCAAATATTTATTGTTTATTATGCCACAGATACAATTAACTCTTCTGTATTTAACAAGATCAGAGATAAGTGGTTGTAATAATCAGTTCAGCTGCTCAACAAGGCCATTGTGGACCCAGGTTCTGTCTTTCTGCTCTGCTGTCCTTAGCAGGTTGGCCTTTGCCTTGGTTTGAAAAGGGTTCCCCTCATGGGCACAATATGGCTTCCACAGCTCAAGGCATTACGATCACATCCAAGGCAAGGTAGAAGAAGGAAGAGACAGTGCAAGCGGCATCTGTCCTTTCAGCAGAAAAACAAGTTCTTCTCAATAGTCTCTAAGAGGCTCCGGCTCCTGCTTACATCCTATTGACCAGAACTGTGTCATGTGATCCTCTGAAGCTAAAAGGCCCTCTGTAGCCTGTACAGTACATAGTAGAGTATTCAGATTCTACTACCTCTATACCGGAGACTGGCATGGGAGAAGAGGATTGGGATTGGTGCTAGGTTGCCCGATCAGCAGTTCAAGAAATCATACCCATAAGTAGATGATAGATCAATTGATACATAGATATACACATATCATGTATACATAAATATATATCTTATACATATTTACTTTGATGTGAATGTATATACACATACACATAAATATATACCTATACAATAAGGTCAGGTGAGTTGAGGCATTTTGGGGGGGCAGGAAGAAGAGTATTTATTTTCTCAGAGGAATTTAGCAACTATCTTTTTTTTTGGTTATGAATATTCATGAGATACAAAACTGATTGTCACCCCTCGTGCCTGCGATGTAGGGGCCAGATTCATACTGGCTGTATACCCATAACCATAAATTGCATTTGTACCCCATGTCCCCAACCCAATTATCCCCAACCTCCCTCCCCCTCCCCACCCCCCCCACTCCACTTTGTAGCCCATAGAACATTCTCTCCCTCTGCAAGTCCAACACACTACTGTGGCCTTTCCTTCCTTCTTTCTCTCTTAGCTCCCACATATGAGTGAGTACATGCAGTATTTATCCCTCTGAGTTTTTATATTTATTTTCTAAGAAAAAAGAAAATTTTAAGAAAAGGGAAACAATTTTTTTTTTAAGAAAAAAATAAACTGTTTTTCTTTTTTATTGACAGCTTGTGTGTTCCAGGATTTTATGGACACTATCTTGAATCCTTACAAAACAGCAATGTAGACTTTATTGTCCCCACTTCATAGCTAGGTACTAATAACACACTGTTGCTTAGCGGAGTAGGAAAGGGTTGGGTCATCTGCCTCTTTGATTTCAAAGTCAGAGTGTTACTGAACTCCAGGCAGCCCGCGCCCTTGAGAAGGAAAGAAAAAAAGACTCAGAAGTCAAAAGGTTGGTGTTAGAAAAGTAGATGTATTCAGCTGAAGGAGATGGTAGGCTATCCCATCTCAAAGATTTAGATTTACTGAGGGGTTTTTAAAGGAGGTGCTGACGAAGTGAAATGTGGGAGGTGAAAAGCAGGAGAGCAGGAGATGTGAGCTATGTGGGGTCTGTGTCTATGGGTCAGGTACAAGGTCTCGCCAAGGCCTCGTCTGGTTTCTGTTTGCATCTTTGCTGTTATCTCAGGACCCTGCAAGATTTTGATTTGCTCCTGTGCACTTGGCTGGTGACCGAGATCAGCTTCCACTCCTTTGGCCCTGATCATTTCTCCAAACTCTAGAAGTCTCAAAGAAAGAACTGTTTAAGCTTTGCAAAGTACTAATTATCTTCTCAGCCTTGTTTTCCTATTTAGCAAGCAAGAAAGAGTGGAGAGAAAAAACTGTCCTTTTTAAAATTACTCTCCCCGCAGCCCAGGCGGTTTTAGGTCCCAACATGGCTTCAGTCCTGCTCACTCCAATAAGAAGAATGCAGACCTGGGACGGGGGTTCCCCAGGGAATGCGTAACCCTGGAGAAAGCCCCTGAAACTCCACAGAGAACTCACTCCAGCCAGGGGAAGGGGAGATGCCAATTGCGGTGCTTCTGAGTGGGGACCCAGAGCAAGAATCTTCCTTCCCAGCGTTTCTGTGTTGGCCCCTCTGGGGGCTTCTCTAGAGTCATCCAAAAGCCCTTGGACTTTTCTAAGTTCTTGAGCATAGGGTATGTCTCATATCAGGCACATGGGAAGCTTTTTTCTCTCGGGGGAAATAACTGCTTCCCTGGCTACATCTCATGAGCCAAGACCTGAATCCACTCCAAATTGCATATAACCCATGTACTGACCAAAAGGCTCTAAGATTGACATCTAGGTGCCAGGTGTGATGCTGGATTGGATACTAGATAAGGGAGAATAAGTGTTGCTATAAAGGATGGTATTGGGGCGATTAGCAAAATCTGAATACGGGCTGTATATGAGATAGTAGTATCGTAGAAATGTTAAATTTCTCAAATTTTTTCCTTGAATTGTGGTTATGTGTAAGAAACTATCCTTTTCTTAGGTGATACACGTATACTAATTAGGGGCTTAGGGTCTTGGCCTCTACAACTTACTCTCCAATGTTCAGCAAAAATAAAAATAGAAATAAATATGAATAATAACAATTATGAAAAAAATATGTAAATAAAACATAAACAAATATGAAAAATAAAAAATAGGAATAACAATGCGTATATTTCATTGCCTCAACCTTGGTATATTGAAAGAGAAGGAAAGTACACACCACAAAATGTGGATGATGGGTGACTGTGCAGAAGATATGCTGGAGTTCAGTGAAATATTCCTGCGAATTTTCATTAGGTCTGAGATTTTTTTTCTAAATAAAAGGGTTAATTTTTAAAAGGCTCCAAGGTGGAGTGGACGTGCTGTTTTGATACAGTAGGCATACTGGAATACGCAGTAGAAAGACGATGAAGTAGTAGCAATAATTTTCAAGCTCTGCAGAGGTGTTGCCTCCCCTTCTCTGCAAAGTATGTCTCTAAACAGATACTTGGATCCTGCGCAGATAATTTCAAAATCATCCGCAAGGTTCTCAAAACCTGCAAATCTCAGAAGCATTGCTAATGGCCTCATCTGCTGGAAGCTACCTTGACATTTGACTTATGACTTTCCCCCTTCTCAGTTTGCTTTGAAAGACTCTAAGTGGCTTTCCCAACTTGGCAGAGTCCAATTGGCCTTTCAAGGCAGGGTCTTTAACACAGAGCTCCATGGGCTTGCACTATGCATCTGAAAGTTCTATTATGTTTTCCCAAGCTTCATTCCTAGTTGCTCCACCTATTACTGCCATTAATATTAAATGGCTTGGCAAAAGACCTCAGAGTAAGTGCTTCTAGAAATTGGCATATCAGGTGGGTCTTTCCTTAGGCCCTCCTCAAGAAAGCATCATCCTGAGCCTGCTGAATCAATGACACTCAGAAAGTGTTCACTTAGTTGCTCTAAGACCTATCAGCCCACTTGGAGGGTGGCCACATTTTCAGGAGCTGTAGCCATTCCTACATCTGCAGAAGCCCCAGGGTGAGTAAGGTCAGCAGAACCCAAAAGGAGAGAGAGCCATGTAGAGAAAGCTGCTTTGAGAGGAGCTGTGAACTTCCGGAAGGGTCAAGGCTAGCCAGAGGCACCCTCACTGAGAGGGAGAGAGCCAGGGAATAAAAGCCAACTTCATGCACCTTCCACTTTCTGATCTTCTCCAGGGGCTCCCCCACCAAACACAACCAGAAGCCAGAGGGCAAAAAGCCCATGGGGCAAGGACATGCTGGCCAGCCTGCCGTAGCACAGAGTGGGAAGGCTGGAGTGTGAGTCTAGAGGGACAACTGAGACATGTCTGGCATATTCCATTTCCTCCTCTATAAAATGGAAATAATAAAGATGATACCAACCTGGGGTTGTTGTTGACATTGAATGAGACAATGTTAAGTGGACAGCCTAACTCAGTGCCTTTTGATTTTTTTTTTTACATTCCAGGAAGGAAGACTTTAAGGGAGGGCTCTGCCAGAAGAGATCTCTGTACCTTTGCTTGGCTTCACCAGAAAGGACAAGTGTGTAGACAAGTGTTTCTAAACGTGACCTCTTTGTGATCCCTTTGAGATAATGGCTGCTCCACTCCACTCACACCTGCAATAAGAATTTGAGCATGGATTTCATTGGTTTTATTTGTGGCCCAAATATGTTAAGAGATCTAAATTTTTGCAAAAGACATTAGTTTCTTTCTTCCTGAGTTTTGTGCAGAGTATCTGCTCAGTGGACCCTAAGCTCATGACGATGGAAATTGTGTCCTTACTAACCTCTGCATCTCCCATCCCAGAACCTGGGACTTGGGATGTGCTCCAAACATTTTTGTTGAATAAATAAATGAACTTGATCAATATGTACAGCCCTGAGTTTGTTTGTTTGTTTTTTAAATCCACTGTCGTCTCTTTGCTTGTTCTGCCATTGGGTGGATGCCTTCTGCACCCCACTGCACTTGGATGCCACATGCCAGGCTGCCCTGCTAGGAGAAAGCCTTCCTCACTCTGCAAGAGCTCTGACTCCCCGAGCCTGGCTGCCCCTCCTGTGGCTTCCCTCACCCCACACCAGGTCGCCTGACCACTCCCCATGTGAATTCCCTCCCCATTGGGCCTGGGCTATGACACTCCTGTCTGGGCTGTCACAGCCTCCCCTGGAAAGGATGTCTCCTTTGCTCTGCCCCAGCTAATGGGTTAGGACTGAATTGTTCAGGAAGGGAAAGAAAAAACAGGAAGAGAAGGGAAGAAAGAGGGGAAGTAAAAGAATAAGAAAAGCTGGTTTGTTTGTTTTTTTAATCAACGTTGTTTTCTTTATAAAAACTATTTTTTGGCATAAATCACAATCTGTGGTCTTCATGAAGTTTCCTCTACCTGGAATTGCCTCTGCCTTTGCCTTTTACAATTCTGCTCATTCTCCAATACAGAGAACAAGTGTTCCTCTGTGGAGCCTTCTCTGACCACACACACACACTCACATATGCAGACATGCACACACATGCACCCATATGTGCATGCACACAAATGGAAAACCATTCACTAGTTCTCCTGGTTTCCTACCACACTGCGTACAAGCTTCTGTAATAACGCTTAAGAAATTATATTACGGTTGATTGTTTACAGCCTGTTGGCCTCACTAGACTATGAGTTTTTTAATGGCTGGAGTCTTCCTTTGCTAGCACTTAGCCCAAGACTGGCCCATAGTGAGTGCTCAGTAAATGTATGTCGAATGAGCTATCCATTGACTTGGCATTTATGAGCGATCTTAATGTTGGAGAGCTGATGGGCTTTTTTGTACTCCTCAGGGGTAGTAGTTTTTTGTTGTTTTCTAAATTTAAACTTATCTGGTTGGCCTACAGATAACAACCGTGTTATTTCTGGACACAGATATGATTTTCTACAGGACAGCGGGGACTGATTTAACCCAATCTAGTGGCTATTACCAACAACTACCAGAAACTCACTCACAGCATTCTCATGTGAACCCCACCACTCAGCAGCAAATTAATGACTGTGGCTGGTCAGTGCAAAAATCTGTGCATTTGCAGCCTCTGTTGGGTTATAAATAAATTAACATGACAAGATTTTCAATTCAGAAAACAGTGCCAAAATATTGAAAACTGCATAAAGGAACCCAAGCACAATTAAAGAGGACGAATCCAATATACCCTACAGGAATCTTTCTAGTTCTGAATTCCCATGGCAGGAAAGATCCCTAAGTGTTCAGCACTGGAGCTAATTTAAAACTCTATCCTATAATTTTAAATTCAAAAACTCAGGTTGCCCTGGCATTCATCGTTTACCGGGCTCAGCAAACTTGCCATCTTCCAACATTTGTATTTAGTTTCACAGTTAAATATACACACCAGAAGCAACCCCATCAGACTCTTTTATTTCCTTTTCTCCCTCCTTTTTTTTTTTTTTTTTTCTTTCCTGCTCCCTTTCTCAGACTGTGCTGGTTTGGGTGGATTTGGCTCTGTCCCAAGTTTCACTGAACATCTGGAAAATTTTTCTATTGTTCTTGATCTGTGTTTAGAAAACCACAAATAACTTTGCTAAGCACCATTTCTCTTTAATTTTTAAACCTACCTAGATTTCAGATGTATGTTTTTTCTCATGCTTCTGACTCATGTATGACTTACTCATCAAAGAGCCTTCTGTTTCTTTTTTCAGTTTTTTAACAAGCCATTTGCTATCCAAGATGCCTGGGCAATCTTTGGAGTCATTGTCAGCACCTTTCAATCTTTTTTCTTGCATTTTTTTTTTTCTTTAGTCTGTTGACAGAATAAAGGACCAGGCATCAGGAACCCACAACACTCTCACCTCTACCCCCACCCCACCCCACACCACTACCCAAGCAAGGCTGATTATCAGTTCAAAGTCCTGAAACCACTTGGTGAATCAGCTTTCCACTTAGCAAAGCGGCCCTCCTGGACACAAAACAGAGGATTGTTAATGCTTTGAAGCAACGTATGCAGAGAAACTAAAGCAATTAAAGAAAAAGATTTTTGTACCCAAAATGGAAGTATACATTACTAACGCTCTCACCGAATGACTTTGTTTTCTTTACTTTTGTTGTTGTGCATAAAATATGCATAACATAAAACTGACTATTTTAAACATTTTCAGTGGCATTGAATAAATTCATTCACTTTATTGTGCATCCTTTGCCACCATTCATCTCCAGAAATTTTTCATCATGCCAAACTGAAACTTTATACCCATTAAACAATAACTCCCTATCACTTCCTCCTTCCAGCCTCTTATAACCACTATTCTTTCTCTCTCCATGAATTTGGCAACTCTAGGTACTTCATATAAGCGGAATGATACAGTATTTGTTCTTTTGTGTCTGGCTTATTTCACGAGTCTCATTCATGTTTTAGATCAGAACTTAATTCTTTTTTAAGGCTGATAATAGCACATTGTATGTGTATACCACATTTTGTATATCCAGTCATCCATGGACATTTGGTTTGTTTCCAACTTTTGACTATAGTGAATAATGCTGCTATGAACAGGGGTGTACAAATATCTGCTCAAGTCCCTGCTTTCAATTCTTTGGGGTATACACCAAGGAGTGAAATTGCTGGGTCATAAGTTAATTCTGTGTTTAATTTTTTGTGTAATCAGCAAACTATTTTCCAGAGTGCTGCACCATTTTACATTCCTGCCAGCAATGCTGACTTTTTTTTTAACTGCCTAGATTTTTTACACCAATGTAACACACCCAACAAGAATATAAGACAATCTACTTGGACAGGGGCCAGTGTGGCTACTGCATCTCCCTTGTATGCAGAACATCTGTCATTAAAGAGATAGCCCTATAAGTGACTATAGGATTTGATGTTTCAGAAAGTTTTAGAGAAACTAAGGAACCCATTAAATTTTCAGCAAGTATGAATTTAAGGGCACCCAGAAAACTCTTCCTAATGCAGTCTCTTATCAGACATCCATTCATGGCCAAACATGGAGGAATCCTCAATTGATTGTATTGTATTCTTATTACGTTTACACATCCAGTAATCATATCCCAGCTAAAGTCCCCTGGTGTGCACTCTGCTCCCTGCCAGCTATGCCACCTCATGAGTTTTGTGTCCAGGTTGGAAGCATCCTATTCTTCAGATAGCAAGTAGCCCGTGGCCTCCCCAGAGGCTCACCTCCAAGTTTCCCTGCTGCTCTTCACTTGTGGAAGGGGCAGTAATAACGCTCTGTCCTCTAGAAGCCCTGGGCTGGCTCACATGGTCTCTGACAGGCATTAGCTGACAAGTGGGAGGAGCTTAACAAACTGTAGAAGCTTCACTTGGGTTTACTGAGCAAAGCCCACACAACTGCTGTGCTTTACAAGGTCATCTCTGCAGCAGGCCCTTTGGTTCTCTCCTTTACCATCACTGATACCTTCTCACACCTTCACCTCCAGCCAGCTCCTCTGAGATACCCCAGACACAGACCCCAGAAACAGCCTCCTGCCAATAAGGGAAAGAGAAGGTGTAGGAAGTGTCCTGTGCCTGAGACAGCCCCAGGAGAGACCCCACACAGCCAAACAGTGCGTGAATCAGGGACAAGACCAGTCACCACTCATGGCATCAAAGTGTCCCTGATTCAGGTACCCTTTGGCTGTGCTGCCGACCCTCATGGGGCTTGCCAAAAATGTGATCAACTCTCCTCCTCAGGAATGTCGAGCTTTAGTTTTGATTCATTTTTCTTGCGGTGCTTTGCATAACCGCAGACAGATGAGCCTTGCAGACTATTAACCGGGCCAGGGTGGCCTATCTCAAACACACTGAGGAGGGGCCAAGAAAACACGGAGGCAATTTCTTATGGCCACATCACAGAAATGTTGGGCAGGTGGCATCTAAATGTCACAAAGAGATTGGAAAACTCCAGGCCACAGGCAAACCACAGCCATGAATAACTATACTCCCTCCATCTCAGCCTGGGGAGGGTTTCCCACGGTCTCAGGATGAGAGCTCCCAGCTCAGTGTGTGGCCTCCAAGCAAGGGCAGGAAGTTGGTTGGAGGGTGGTGACTGGAAACTAGAGGGACCCCTGGGAGAAGGGGCACCGTCTAGTCAGGGGCTGAATTGCATCAGGAGCTTCAGAAGACATAAGCGACCAGACAACAGGTAAACACCTGTAAGACCCCATCAGGGCCATTCGTGGTATATTGGAAAGAGCATCATTAGAAGGCCAGCCAGACATGTTTCAAAGTCCAGCTCTACTACCGTCTTGCTCGGGGATGTTTCCCCCAGACTATGAGACAAGGAGTTGGATGCAGGTAGTTGATTGGGAGATGACCCCAAGAAACACCAGTCAGGGGTGGGAAGTAAGGGGAGGCAGAAGATACAAGATGAGTTAGCAAGCACTTGCCCCGTGGAAAATGAGGCTTGGAGTCATTCCCAGCCAGAGGCAAGCGAGTTGGGGTATGCGCCCACCATCACCCTTCCCTCATCCGTTGAGGGCGTTAACTCTCTGGCATTTCAACTTGTCCTATGTCCCTTGGAGGGGTGGGGAGCCCTTAGGCAGAAAGTTCAGAGGGTTGCCATTAGCAGTTTTCTGTGTGGAGAGATGAATGTTGAAGGGATACGAGTGGGCCCTGAGAGCACCTGCTGCACCTACTTACGAGCCCTGTGACCTTGAGTGACCTGTACCACATCTCTAAGCTCTTCTCCTGATAGCGACAGATGAAAACCCACCTTCTTCTGAGGAAAGTAGGTCCCATTCAACCAATGCCCCTTGTTCTGCCAACAACCTGACCAGCTTGGTTTGGCTCCTCTGGTCTGGAGGCTGCAGGGTCCAGGGCTGGGCTGATCTGCAGCATGAAAGAGAAGAACTGGGAGCCCCTGGGGCAATCCAGAGGGATGGGGGGATAGGAGCAGAGATGACAGGAAGAGGGAGGGGAAGCCAGAGAGACAGTGAGGGCACGTGATTCCTACAACCGGAAGCCTTCAGTGAAATCCATAGAACTCAAGAAGAGGATGGTGGAGTGGATCTCTTTGGAAACCCCTGAGGGGGCTGCTTTCTGTAACCAGGCTGATGCGAGGACAAATAAGGACAGCAAGTCTGGATGGATGAGCCAGGAACAGAAGAAACCTGAATTCCCAGTACTTAGTAGTGACTCTGGGGAGGGCTTTGGACCTCATTTGGCTGCACGGTTGGTGAAAGTCCAATTGCCCCAAAAGCAGCCTCGGCGGCAAGGATTGGGCACATGTGTGCTATTTGGCGAGGTGTCCCAGGGAAGGGAGAGTGTTAGTGAGTGGGTCTCCACTGTGTACAACCACAGCTCCACCCTGCAAGGGAACCTCTGAGGAACTGTGTAGAATGCACCTCAAAACTGTCCCATGAAGGACAGAAAGCTGGATGTTTATCTACATACCCCCCAGTTCAGATGAGAGGGGCCCCTGGGAGTGCGAACACCCAGGCTAAGCAAGTTGCTGTGGTGCCAGAGGAAGTCTCGGCCAAGGAGGAGAAGGGTGCAGGCCCTGGAAGTGGCAGCAGTCAGCACATGGGGACTGTCCCCTAAGCAGCATGTGAACTCCAAGTGGCTGGGGAAACACGCAGCTTCTGGACACCTACCTACAGCTCTGAGGGCAAGGTGGTCTCAACAGCATATGGGGCACAAGGACAATGATCCCTCCAATGAGCGAAGGTGTCTGGAGATCAGTGGCCATCAATGACAGGTAAAACCCAAAGAGTTCAGGTATTCAAGAAGGCAGATGTCAGGGTCTGCATGGTAGCCTGGCCATGCACAGGAAGGGCATGCAGCTCCCTGAGCAGGGGCAGGGGAGACCAGAAGGATTCCTCATTCTAAGCACTGAATTTGAGGCAGGGGGGATTAGAGCTGAGAGGGACTATTTCATTAGGATTAAGTTAGTCTGTTAGTAACCAGAGACTCAAAACATGATGGCTTAGATGAGATAGAAGATTATCCCCCTCACAAGTAAAAGGCTGGAGCTTTTTAGTTTGGGTCTAATATGGTAAGCATTCCCACAAAGTCTGCAGGGACCCAGGTTCCTTCCAGCTCCCTGCAGTGCCAACCAATGTGGTCCTCCCCTTGCGGTCCAAGCTGGTGACTCTCACATCCCATCCAAAAGAAATGGAGGAGGGGAAAAGGGCAAACACCAGCTGTTTCAAAGGATTCCCAGAAATTGTCATGCCACTACTCCAGTTGCATCCCTTTGGCTCAGTCTGAATCCTACATCCACGCCCATCTTCAGGAAAGGCTGGGAAATGTAGTCTGTTTCCTTTGTTACCATGTGCCCATCTACAAATTCTGTTACTAGGGAAGGGGGGAAAATAAACATTGGGTGGGGTTTAAGCAGCCACCTCTGCCACAGCAAGCTTGCTGGTCACTTTCAGGTGAGGCTGCTGAGCCAAAGGTGGTTAAGTTCCTTGTAGAACATAGAATAGATCCCATCTATATTCTAAGCAAAAATACTATTATAAAATATTATTGAACCCAATCCCGTGGCCCCACCTCACACAATAGGCTCACCCCTGCAGCAAGCACTGCAGATTCCCTGCCCCATATCCCCCCCAGCCCACCTTAGTTCACCTGCATCTGTGGGGGACAGTTCCTGCATGACAGCTGCCACCGGCAGTGCCCACATGCCTCCTTCTCTACCTAAGACTCTCTGCAACACCATGGGAGCTTGCTGTGCCGCAAGCAGGCACACGTGATGTTTGGAGGGGTTAATATGCCTGAGGCTGAGTCAACAGATACACATGCCTGCCTCCCCAGCCCTGGCACGGCCTTGGCATAGTGGGCAATTCTGAGGGTGTTCAGCGTGATTTCTCAGACAAGCCCCAGCAGAATGAGCCCCAGTTGCCCACAGTTACCACGGCCACTACTATATTTTCTCCATCCTTGTCTCACTCTCCCCACACCCCTCCACAAGTAAACTCCCTGCCCCAGATCCTGGGTCCTCATTTCAGAGATTGCTTTTGGGGGAACCCAAACTAAGACATCTTTGGATGCCTTCCCTGTGGTCACCCACATAGTGACTAAGTCAGAATTTGAACTCGGATGCTTAGACTTTTAGGCCAAATGTTCTTTCCACCATGCCTGAACAAGAACATGGGAGCATTTTAAAAACCCAGTACTTTGTCAACAAATTGCAATCCTGAAATTGCTGACCTGGTTTCTAAATCAAATCCTTGGCCCACAAAGAGTGAATGGAGTAGATTTAAGTGCAATCAAGATTCAGTCCATGTTTTAAGGATAATAACCAGGACTGGTTTTGTTAATGAATGGAGCCTGCGCCTCCTCCTGCCCAGCAACTCTGGGAACAGCTGTTTGATTTAGTGTATTGGTTTTCTGTGAGGATGCTGTGCATAGTGACAATAGCTGCTGCACTCAGAGGACAAAATCTCCATCCTTAAATGCAAGAAGCTGTTAACAAAAGACCAGGGAAGAGAGAGACACTTTGGGGAACTGCCAAGGGTCATCTGTGACCTCAAGGTCATCAGTTGACCCTGTGGCACAGGAGATGGGTGCAGCCAGCCTCCCACAGCCCGATGCTGCCATCCATTCCCTGTCAAATATGTGTGCAAGTAACTGAGGCAAATGACTGAGAACTTGCCAGGAATCTGGGGTAGGATTCCTGCATGGGAAAAGGGCAGGAGGGAGTGACAATCAGGCAGGCCAGATGGGGAGCCTGGTGAAGCATGGCCCTGACCTCCTGCTACCCTGTGCCTGGTCCGAGTTGGCTCCCCTTAGCCCTATCCTGGCTCTGGATTGTGGCTTGTGGGCTCAGCCTTACATGCTTGCCACATTCAGATTTGGTGTCTCCAACACCAATAATAATAGTGGTAATTTTATTACAAGCATCGTAATAACAACAGTATCAACTGTCTCTATGTCCTTTGGCTGTTTATGTGACAAATGTTTTACTTTTAATATTCCCTTTAATCCTGATAACAATCCTCATTTTACAGATAAGAAAACTGAGCTTCAGCAAGGTCAAGTAACTTGGCCAAGGCTACATAGCTAATGGTCTCAGCCTGTCTGCACCCACGACCACATTTCTGGCACCAGGCCACAGGCCTCCTGGTTAGCTCCATGGGGCCATCAGCTATTACAGTGCTGATGAAGCCCCAACAGAATCTTAGTTCTGACTCTTGCCAATGAAGACCTGGCAACCTGATTTTCTGCCCACCCCCTCACCAACCTCAAGTACCCTGAGGGGTCGTTCAGAACAGTTTGCACAGGTTAAACCAGAAAGCATCTTTCAACCTCGGGATGTGGAGGTTCTAATGCCGTGGCAAACCTGGCTAAGGTGGGGAGGTGGGGACCAGGCTCCTCTCACCATTTGCCCTTTGCATGGAAACTTGCTTGCTGCTCCCCAAGTACAACAGACAAAACTACCAGAAGCCAGTCCAGGATTGCAGAGCACCTTTGAAGGGCCTGAGACCCTCATGCAGGCAGCGGTCCATGCTCCCCAAAGCAAGGTGGGCTTCGTACCTGGGCATTTACAACTGTCCCAGCTCTGGAGCATGTTTGCAATACCTATGCCCTGCCTAAAGCTTGCCTCTGAGAACATTCCCAAAATAAGCCCCTTCAGTGAAATAAGGGTTGATGAGGGAGAAGAAAGGAAGAGCTAAAGTGGGGAGGAAGTATTTACATGATCTAGGATTCATTTCTTCAAGACAATAGGCTCCTTAAATTTTATACAGGGCACTGCGGTGATTAAGTGCTGCTGGGGCCAGCAGCTTACGGGAATGAACAGTGAGGCAGAGCTGGGGGCAGCGGGTGGCGCATCAGACCAAGCCTGAGTGACAGAGGCCTTACCTGGCGAGCGACCTCACACCAGGCCGAGACCTGCTTCCATCAGGTCTGAACTGCAAGAACGTCTCCCTGCTCCTTTGGGCTCTCTCCTGCATTCCAAATCATCAGTCGTAAATCTTCTGGCTCCTGCCTACTTTCTATTTCATGTGCGTGCGTGTGCGTGTGCGTGTGCGTGTGCGTGTGCGTGTGCGTGTGTGTGTGTGTGTGTGTGTGTGTGTGTGTGTGGCGGGGGGAGGGGGGATGGTGTACTGCGTCTTGGCTGTTTCTTAATAAAATGGGTAGGTTGGTGGGTGATGGGGATATGAAGGACCAGAGGAATGGCTGGAGCCAGAGTTTTCCTAATGCTATTAAAAGGCCAGTGAACAGAGGGCTGTCTGCTGGCAGTGTCCAGAAAACGCACACAGTAGCTAATAAGCCTGTGATAGATGGGGACTGATTTGCTGGCAGCTGTGTTGCAGCCACAGAGGGGCCAGTGGCCGGAAAAGAGGACTTTCCTGCAAGAGCAACAGGTCTGAGCTTCCCAGATCACAATGCAGAACAGGCAGAGCTAAAGACTTCTTTGTTTCTTTGTAACTAAACTAAGCTTGGCTCTCCCCAGGGATGATATTCAGATTTTATGGATCACTAAGAAGAGGCCAAGCCCCAGTGCACAGGGTGTTACAAGTCCCTGCTTGTGGAGCATTTGCTAATGTCCCATTAACCAAAGCATCATGTGGCCAAGCCCATGTTCTAAGGATGGAGACATAAACACCAACTTCTTCTTGATGAGAAATGGCAAAGTGACATTGCAAAGGGGTACAGTGCAGAGATGGGTAGAATTATTTTAGCCATCTTTGCAAACATTCTGCAACATACTAGCCCTTGCCTCCAAGATTTTGATGTACTCCTGGATTATTTTTGGCTCACTCCAGTTCATCATCCACTTTGTTTTCAGATTTATGTTTTGAAAGTTCACTCTAAGTGAAATGAATAGCCACAATGCTATAAGGGATGGGGGGGGGGGGGACTTGAAAATGCTGTTATAAGGTACCTGCACTACCTGCGAAGTAGGATAGTGTTATTTGAAGTGGCCTTGGATTAGTTGTAAATGCATATTGTAAACTGGGGAAAAGACTAAAATATTTTTTTTAAATAAGAATAATGGATATGCCAAGAGAAGAGATAAAGCACCAAAGAACAAGGACAAGAAATAGAAAACAATAGTTATTAATCCAGCTATGTCAATAATCACTTTAAATGTGAGTGGTACAAATACAGTTAAAAAAGAAAGACTGACAAAGTAGATTAAGAAAAGCAAGCCCCAACTGTACGTTGTCTACAAGAAATCCACAATAAATGTTTTGAAAGATCACTCTAGAGCCTTCGCTTCTGTGCTCAACAACCTCTGATGGCTCCCATGATCCCACAGGACAAGGTCCAAGCTCCCGAGCATGACATTTAGTGGGTCTCACAATCTGGCCTCCACATGCCTACTCAGCTGTTCCCACCTACACCCCCAAAACCTAACTAATTGCCACACACACCTATGACTCCACGCCTTTCCCTCTCCTCCCCCTCCACCTGGAAATCCTTGCTGTTTCTTTGTGTGTTTGATAAATGTCAGTGGACTAATAATATGTAAGAATTTAATTGACAAGAATTGTCTTGCTAAGAGAGAGAAAAAGTGAAAATTGTAGGCACAGGTATTGATGCTAAGCTAAGTGGGATTCTAGTATCAAATGTGCACTTTCCACTATTCGTGGGTACTTCAAAAAGTTCTTGGGAAAATAGAATAAAAATACAATACAAATCTCTCCATGAACTTTTTGAAGTACCCTGGTATGTACATCTTTGATGACAACTTTGGGCCCTCTGTCTTGCAATGAGGCATCATTCCATTGTACCGCACACCCTTCAAGACCAGCACACACCTGATCTCCCTGCTGAAGCCTCTCTATATGCCCCAAGCTGAGTTAGCTGTTCTCTTCTCTGTCCTTATAGCAATTTGTATCTCTAGCTGTTTTCACACTGCCCCATAGTATGATGATTATATGTTTCAGGTAGACTGAGAGATATCTGGGGGGAGGAAGAATTTCATATTCAGCTTTGTACTCTCTTGATTCCTCCTCCCCTTCTCATGCCCAGTAGAGTAGCTGGAACCTAGTAGGGGGCCATCCAGGATGGATGGATGGACGAATGGATGGATGGATGGATGGATGGATGAATGGATGGATGGATGGATGGATGGACGGATGGATGGATCGATGGATGGATCAACGGATGGATGGATGGATGGATGGAAGGATGGATGGATGGAAGGATGGATGGATGGATGGATGGACGGATGGATGGACAGATGGATGGATGGATGGATGGACGGATGCATGGATGGATGGATGGACGGACGGATGGATGGATGGACGGATGGATGGACGGATGGATGGACGGATGGATGGATGGATGGATAGACGGATGGATGGACGGATGGATGGATGGATGGATGGACGGATGGATGGATGGATGGATGGACGGATGCATGGACGGATGGATGGATGGACGGATGCATGGAAGGACGGATGGATGGACGGACGGATGGATGGACGGATGGATGGACGGATGGATGGATGGATGGATGGACGGATGCATGGATGGATGGATGGATGTTATTTTATTTGGGTAACCCAAAAGCAGACTCAATGTAAGGACTGGATGCAGGTAGTTTTTCTAGAAGGTGACCTCAGGAAGCAGAAAGAAGTGGAGATGGTAAGAGAGGGAAGAGAGAAAAGCCAATAAAGAATACATAAATAAATAGGTTGCTTGGGAGGGGGGAAACTGGGAGCTCAGTCCTACTGGGGACTCCTTGAGGAGGAACCATACTGAACATGCCTCACAGCGGGTTTCACAGCAAAATAATTAGTGGAGACTTTCATGTACCTCTTCCCATTCCCCACTGGCTGCCCTGCTCTCCTGCCCTTCCAAGTTTCCCCTGTGGGCAGAGGAACAGCTCCTTGTGATGTGGGTGAAAGTCCTCGGGCAGGGCATCAACAGCATCTGCTGTAGATGCAAACATACCGGCAGACTGGACCATCAGTAATATTGAATTTTAGAGTGAAAAGATTTCCCCAAGCCCATTCCAACCTGGACACATTGCTTTAATTGTAGTTGGTCAATAATTATTTACTTATTTGCTATCTAAAGTGCTACACTTTGACCATGTCATAGAGTGGGCACCAAGTCATATTCCCACTTCCCCAAGGGACCAGTATGTGTCTCTCACTCTGACCTGGATTGTCTAAGCCACTGATATTTTCCTGGTGTCATTTCATGCTCCTGTATTATTACAGGATTTTGCTCTACTAAGCAAATTCAAAGTATGGTCACTGTGGTCTTGAGGTTCTTCCTGTCCACATAAAAATCCCAAGAACAGAATGAAGAGTGTAACAGAGAATAACACACTCAAGCACCATCACACAAATGGCAAAAGAGCTTAAACATGGATGTCCAGGAAGGAAGTGCCATTTTGTTGCAACAAAGCTGTGTGGTTTTGCTAATTTTCCTCCTAGATTCAATGATCTTTCCAGCCGTGTGGAAGATATATAAGAGGGAGAGAAAGAGCAATTTGGGGTGGGGGGGGGAGGGAGAAAGAGCTAAGAGCTGATAATAGAATTGCTGGGTTGAGGCATTTTCTATTGTTTTGTTTTTCTTTTGCATTTTAGGATGCAAGAGAGGGGGTTGAAAGTGTTACTTGAAAATGAATTCTGTTTGGCTCAGAGAGAAACCTAGTGTTGCTTGGACTTTGTATTGTTCTTATTAGTAACTAGAAACCTCTACTCACCTGGAGGCCCCTAGACAGGGAAGATCTGCCCATAGTGGGTACGTGGGCACCAGTCCCAGAGAACAGGGCCATTTTGCTAAATCAAAACACTTCTCAGGTCACTGGAGCATAATATTAAGATATTGGACAGGAGTTAGCAGAGCACACCTGAGCCAGATATGACTTCCCTCAGAAGATGGTTGGCATCCTTAGGTAATAAGCACCTAGAAGAAAGCAGAACTCGAGATGGGGATTCTTGTCCAGGAGTGCTCTCAGGGAAGATGATGGAGCTGGAGAAGGAGCTAAGCAAGGGAGTGGTCTCAGCTGGAGACTAGTCCCAGCCTGTTCCCATTCATGTGACACACCAATTACCCCAGAGTGGTCCCACCTGGAGGCAAAGGGGCTGACGTTTGTAACCCTGTGTCAGTCAGTCATTGGTCAGGTTCACGGGGGTTAGGGTGACTTATTACCTGGGGGGGCAGGAGGGGAGGGTCAAGGAGGGGAGGAGGCTCCTGCTCCTTTTAGGCTGAGGCCAGGGCTGGGGAGGGACAGCCAACACTCACATCAGCTGGTGTACTTTTGCTGCAAAGGGATCTCAGTATGGTCCCAACAGTGTCCACTACTGAAGGAAATACCAAACTTCAGACTGTCTTCATCCACATTAATAGCTGACACCAATAAACACATCTAAAACCACTGTGAAGTAAAATTTACTGGGTGATCCTTGTCTTCAACACGACCTATTCCCGGCTTGTCATGAAAGACGGGTCCCTGTGAGTAAACATAAGCTGCCCTAGATACTTCCCATCCATTAGATTCTGCTATTTTAATGATTTTAATCAACAGGGAGACTATTAGGCTCCAGTGAGCTTTGCCATGTTGAAATGTGTGTTTCTGAGCTGGGGCTTATGTGTGCCTGGGTCTCAACCCAATTGACAGCCAAACCCAGGGGGAAAAAATCTTAGTTTCCTAAATTCAAATGGAACCAAATCCATATTCTTTTAGCTGGAATGTGAATCAAAAGCCTAAATCAGAAGCAAATTTATATACTTTCTGAAACTACTGAAACAAAGAAAAGCCTGAATATCAAAATATTCTCAAAACTGAAAATGCTTTTTTTGGTGCAATTTCATTTGGTTTGAGTCACTTGTGGACATTTGTCCCCGATAAGCAGCTGACTCAGTTTTGTCATGATGTTCTCATCTCAGCTCTTGCTGTTCCTTCAATGGTCACCCAAAACCTCCTCATTTACCTTCTCAATTTGTCCCTTCAAGATGAAGGAGGAAAGGAGGGGAGGGGCTCTAATTCTGGAATTGATGGAATATAGAGAAAAGGTGATGGGAAAAAATGACTCTTGTTTAGCTGCAAACTCACCTGGCTGTTTTTCCTGCATATTAGAGAACAAAATTAACTCCTCAGTTTTATGATTCCCCTTCCTGCCTCTCTTATCATCCTCCTTTGTTCCTGTAAGTAAATCACACTGAAGTGCATTTGGCATTGCCATAAACACGTTAAATTCCAGAAGACTGCGGTGGAATAGAGCACAGTCATCTTCTGCAACTTGGGCTGAGGGCAGTTTCAGGGCCCCACTGGTCATCTCCAGGCAGGTGAGAAGGGAACGGAGACTGGCTGCATTTTCCCAAGGATGTCCAGGCTGCACCGAGGCTGCAACTGGCAATGATTACTGTCTCCCTGGGCTACAAAGGGATGTAAGGACTGTTGTTCATTTTGGGGTCTGGCAGGATCGCATTGATTATTTCATAATGCTGTTTAAAGATGAGCTTCCCCCCTCTTTTCTTTGAAATATTTGCTTACATACATTTTCTCACTTTTCTTTCCGTCTTCCCACCCTTCCCACATACACACACAGAAATAGCTCACTTCTCCAGAGTGGGAGGCTGCGGATGCCTGTGGTCTCTGCCCAGACCTGGCAAGCAGCCAGGGAGGGAGAGGGGGTTCTGGCCTGAGACCAAGGACGTAATTACCGACATGCTTAGCATCCAGCGACTCTTCTCTTGCAAGGGCTCTGCTAATGAGATAATCCACCACGCAGGTCTTCTGCTGCATTCATTTTGCAAAGACAGAGAGAGAGACAGAGCCGGAGAGAGAGGATGAGGCCCAAAGATAGCCTCTCTCGGATAGCCTTTGAGAAGGTGGCTGGAAGAGTGCAAGGCCCTTGACCCGGCCTGAAGTTTGTGTGGAGCAACTTGATTTCTGAATCCAGGCTTAAGTACCTCCACTCACAGAACACATTTATGTCACAAAAATGTCACTTAGCCAAAAATAGATGAAATATTTGACTCTAAAATTAAGCAAACTCAGTTAGTTCTCAAGCCCTGGCCAGAGATCCTGGGTCAGAGACAAAGATGTACTAAATGACATCTGAGGTCCAATAACTCCGTGGGAGACATTGGGGGCGGCAGGTATGCTCATGGCATTATCATGAACACCACCAGTGCAGTGTTCACAACATTCAGGTAAAACGTCCACAAAGTCCATGATAAAGTGAATGACGTGGGCCGGGGGGAAGGGCCGCGGTGAATGGAGAACCTGTGCCAGGTAAAGGAGGAGTCTTCTGTGCCACTGCAGGTAAGTTCAGCTGCAGGTAGAAACATGGCCTGGGGCTGCCAAAAGCTGGTATTTTTTTCCAGAAAAGCCCAAAATCCAAAATTTTACATGAAATCTCTGTTTTTTAAATACTGTGTCTAAATACTTTTTGAACACTGCACAGGCCAAATAACATACCAGTCATGAACTGGATCTGACCTGAAGCCTTTGAGACAATTTCCCTACATGAATAAAAGCATCACAGAGAAATTCCTGCCGTTCATGACTGTGCAGACCTTCACAATTATTGCTCCCACCCCTCCAGAGAGAGGCTGGGGAACGTCAGACTGCAACCCCCTGCTCTCTGCTCTGTCATGCATCAGTGCAGAAGTGAGGGGCAGGCTTCTCCTCTCTCAGCCTGAGAAACCATGCTGCTGACCCCGTCCTGAGTAAGCACAGAGCCTTGGTGCAGCAGGCCAGAGCAAGTATTGAACCAATGAATGACAAGAAGGATCAGAAGGGAGAGAAGTAGGGTGACCACATAATTTAACATGCAAACCAGGATGTCTCCAAGATTGGACATGAGGAGAGAACAAGGCTGTACCGGGTGCACCAGGGCATCTGATCACCCCAGGGAGACTGAGCCAACTGACATTCTCACTGTTCCCAGTAGATTGATTTCTACACTGCTTAAGGGTCCCAAGAAGACATCCAATATACTACTTTTGTTCAAATTTTTTAGGTTCTTCTCTGGGCTGGCCTGTTCTCCAGTCGACTTGTGCATTCTGTACATGCCCCTCAGCACAGAGAGTTTTCTGCCCATTGGGAAACATTCAGCCCTCCATAGAAGCCAAATAATTCACTTGTCTTGTATTCACCACCACCCAAGAGAAGATGTGGGTGAGAGGGTCACGGGTCAGGCCCATCACAGGGAGGCAAGTGGCCAAAGAGCTCTCAGCTGCCCTAGGCCAGAGACGGGGATTCCCAGAGGGGTCCCCAGTTTCTTTTCTGGTTTTCTTCCCACAAATTTTGTTTTAATTTCCCACAAATTTTAATTTCAATTTAATATAGAGAAAAGTTGCAAGACTAGAACAATGAATACCCATATGCTCTATATTCAGATTCACCAATTTTTATCATTTGGAACATTTTGTCCCTCCTGTTTCTCTCTCTCTCACTCCATATGTATATGTAGTGTGTGTGTGTGTGTGTGTGTGTGTGTGTGTGTGTGTGTGTGTTTGTGTGTGTGTAGAGACAGAGTTAAGTGTACAGGAGGTTTATCGGGAGGTAACTCCAGTGATCCATAAAGGCGAGAAGCAGCAGGTTGAGCAGGGAGCACACCAGCTAGCCATGCAAGCATGCCACAGCTCCAGCCGACTCGGAGAGGAGCTCCAGAGCACAGACTGTCCACTGGAAGAGTCTGTGCTGCACAAGAATGGCCAGGCTCTAGTGCCCTCCCCATGCTCAGTCATCAGCTAGGGGCTGCCTGGAAAGCATGTGGTGTCATCTTAACTTGGAAACTGAGGCTGAGACTGAATGCATGAACAGCTGGGGGTCATCAGCTCACCACACTCCTGTCAGCCGAATGATAAAGACCCTTTCTTGAAGAGACTCAATGTCCATACCTCCAGGGCTGTCACAACAGGCATCTCTTTCCTTTTCCCCTTTGTGATGGAAAGCTTCCTGTTTCCTGAGGGACTGTTAGTGGGGAGAGGTGCAGCTGCCATGTGAGTGGGACAGAGACAAAAAAAGAAAATATGCTTTTCCCCTATTCTATATTCTGAGCATGGAAGAAAAGCAAAGGGGTTCTGTGGGCCATAGTGGCCCCCATGACAAGGCTCAGTTGACACGGGGGTGCTTTTCTCCTTTTGTGCTCATTCTCACAGAACCAAACACAACCACACAAGAATCTCGGCGACATCTGCAGCTGTCCCTCCTTGCATGCAGCCCAAAATGTCCCTGACACACATAGTAGATGTGATCAGTGCCCACCCATACAACAAGGGCCCCACCTGGACAAGCCAGGTCCCTACTCACTGACCACTTGCAACTCTGCCTGGGACATCTTTCTAGTCATGACAGCATGCTCTGTGCATATACACGGAAAGCTGGAAATGCTGGAGAGCCAATGACCCTGGAAGCAGCCCTCCCTAAATACTGATGAGGAGTTGGTGGATAAACATCCAGCTTCCTTGTCAGCTCAGATGGGACAGCTCTGGAGTGTGTCCTGCATAGTCTCCCAGAGGCCCCAGTGGGACCAAGCCCCAGTTGCCCTCAATGGTGCCCTGCTCAAAAAACCCTCTTGCACTGACTCCTTCCCTTTCCTGAGTCACTTCCCCATCCCCTAGGGCATCTTCCTGGGATCTCCTCCCAAATTAACCACTTGCACTTGAAATCTTGTCTCATAGTCAGCCTCTGGAGGAACCCAACTTAAAACAACATGTATGCATTTGCCTTTTTGCTGCCGTGCAAAAGTGAATTGTTGCACAGTAGGTTAAGCAGGAGGTAATTAATCACTTAGCTAGTGTGGGGGGCTAGCAGACCATGTGATCCCACACTTCACCAAGGCCTTCTCACTGCTATTTATGGGTTTGAAGGAGGCACTCATATTTGTCAGTTTTATCTATTACATCTATAAGAGCAATTATTTGCCACGGTGGGATATGCCAATTTGTGGATTCTCAAAAGTTTTTGGTCATATCTCTCTAAAATATCAACTCTTTGATGATTGCCACCATCATTTTCCTCAATGCCATTCATTCAAAAAAAATTATTTGTGAGCACCTATATAATCCCAGGGCACTGCCCTGGGAACTGCAGACAGAATAGTCTCAAGGAGATCCCCAGTCTAAGTCTACCTGCATCCTGCTTGTAAACAGTGTTAATATCTATTTACTTTTTTTTCTTTTGAAGAAGGGTGCTTAGTGATTAGGATTTTAGGTCGATGCTGCAAGGAAAAAAGATGCTGTCTGACTTGATTGGCACACTGCTTTATGCAAGCAGATTGGCATAACTTGCTTCAGCTCTGTGAATCCAGACAGTGTCTAAGAGCAACTGTGGGGAAATCTGAGAGCTTGATCTTCATGCCAGGCTTGGTCCAGGAGACAATATCATGGGTGATGACATAGCTCTTCAGGCAGTGCCAAAGCCGGGGGATGACCATAGGGCTGTCACCAGGTACACCTGATCCTATTTAATGTAGATCTGAAGGATTCAGCAGCCAGAGACACACTTGCTTGGGGGGAAATGCCTTTGTCTCAGTTGGAAATGCCTTCCTTGTGGGCTTAGGGTTCTGTCAGAGAGAAAATGGTCCCCAGGCCCTGGACTACTCACATCCCCATCAAAAAATTGCATGTCATACTTCTGTCCAAAGAGGTTACAGCACAGTTTACACACATAGTCTCCAAATCTGTCCCTAAATGACTGTGCTTTGGGGAGCATACACATAGGAAATTGATCTCTGAGCAGCAGAACTGTACAGTCATTGAGAGCATGGGCTCTGGAGTTGGGCAGACCCCAACTCAAATCCCCGTTACTTACCAGTGAGATGACCTCAGACAAGTTACTTAACATCTCTGGGTCTCAATGTCCTTAGCTCTAAAAGAGCAATAACCATCGTCATCATTGTCATCATCATACTTTTGTCACAGAGGAGGATTAAATGGATTAAATACCATGAAGGTGGACCCAATAGAATTTGCTGGCAGATTGGGTGTACAGTGGGAGAGGAAAAGAGGACAAGAGGATTGTGAGGACATTGTCACAAATGTCACCTCTTTCAATCCTTCCACCATCACTCGGAGGCAAACACTCAGATTGCCCCTGAGGCCGCCTCCATCAGTGCCCTGCTCGTGTTCCTGCAGCCCCCCCAAATGCCACCTGCAGACAATCCCCAAACACGCAAACCAGGCTCGTGCACAAGGCAGGTCTGAGTGACCCTGAACCAAGGAAGGAGGGGAGTTTGTAAAAACAATGCAGACTCAGCCTACTGATGGACAAGTCATAGTAATAAATATCAGGTATTTATCTCCACGCTCTCAAAGAGTCCTCAGTGCAATTTACCCCCATTGCCAATCAAGATCTATTTTTGGCCTCTTTCCCTGTTTTAGTCTTCTTACTCCCTCTTCGTGGGATCACCACCCAAATAAAATACTTTTGCCCAAATCTTTGTCTCTGGGGCTGTTTTTGGGGAAACCAAACTAAGACCTCCCCATTTTTCAGATGAGGACACTGAGGCACAAAGTCAGTGAGGAACCTCAGTGAGGTCAAGGAGGCCTTGAGGAACTGCAAGGTCGCACAGCTATGACTGTAGCCCAGATGGGCTCTTAATCTCTGGACAGTGGTTCTCAAACTTAATTGTGCACTAGAATCACCTAGAGGGCATGTTAAAACCCAGATTGCTGAGCCCCAACCCAGAGTTTCTGATTCAGCAGGTGAAACCCTAGAATTCGCATTTCCACCAGTTTCCAGTGATGCCGCTGCTGGTCCAAGCACCACACTTTGAGAGTCACTGCTCTAGTGACTAGTCAGTGCTCAGGATTGTAATTGGAGCCCCTACCATCACGCTGTTGAAGATGTTTGTGAGAATAGATTCATCTTATCAGAATGGTAGGGCCTGCCCCTTATGTAGGTCTCATGCCCCAGGGGAGCTGGGCCCTGGTGTGGCTACTACCCTCACATATACTATCTAGACACTCCAGCCTGAATTTTCTGAGTACCCACTGTGTCAGACATTGTACAAGATGCTGCAGGGATACATAAACCCATAAGACCAAATGCCTACCTTGGAGAAGGTGGGTCCAGTCTAGGGTGGAGCATTCAAGTCCATACCCAACCCATGATACTAGGCAGTAAATTTTAAAAACAGTGGAGTTTGATGCTTGGGTTAGTATTTCAGAACGGAGAAGCCAAGATCCAAAATCTCACCAAGTTAGACGAAGTGGGAAGTCAAGCCTTGGCATGGTGGCCACAGGGCAGAGGTGAACTCTGGGCACTGCTTTTGATTGTGTGGCTCCTATGTTATCTGCAGTTAATTAATACAGCTCTTGGGGCTGCATTGGAATGAGACTGCCATTAGAAAGACTGAGTCTACTGCAGTTTTGATTCCTGACATTGGAATCCTGACATTGTTACTCTATAGTCTTTATTGTGCTGGCAAAAGGAGATTAATTCATGGGATGAAAAGAAACCATATTAATGGATGGGACAATATAAATTTGTATTCAGTGAGGCAAACCAGCAGTGCTCTGCAGCTACAGGAGCGGGAGGCAAAGAATGGCACTTTAAATTACTCCTGTCTTGGGCTGTCAGTTTAAAACACCGTTTGTGCATTCTTTTCTTTGACCAAATGCATGTGCATTTCATGCACAGTGTGAAGGCAATACATGCTAACCTGCAGCATTAGCCCCTCCCCCCAAATATAAAGAGTTCAGTAGCAAAGGCTTGTAAATTTAACTAGAGGAATTGCTTTTATTGGAAGCATTTTCCGTGTAAAAATATAAGGCAGCTATTAATGTGTGTGTGTGTGTGTGTGTGTGCGTGCGTGCGTGCGCGAGCTCGCGCATGACTTAGTTGCAATTAAAAAAAGAAAAAGACTGCGGTGGTTTGAATCATAATGATTTGCAACTAAAAATCCATTAGTCCTGTCTATGGATGATGCTAAATATACCAAATGTCAGGATGTGGCAGACTGGAAGGACAGCCTTAAAATAGTTCCTTTGAAAATAGCCCCTCCGGATGGCTTTTCTGCACAGATCTATCTCCTTGACATATATTCCTGGAGAAATAAAGCGAATTGAGCAGGGTGTAGGGCAGATTCTACAGAGAGAGGAACAGACTTGATTGCTCCACAGTGTAAAATCCCAGGGATCCCAGGCCAGAGGGCCGCATACCCCATTGCGGGATGCTCTCCAACCCCCGGTCTAAGACACATGCATCACGCCTACCCTTACCTTGGTGAGACAGCTGGTCTCACTGTCAGGTGCATACCTGTTGCAGTCCCCCCAAAGCTGTTAATATGCAGCTTTTAATGTGAAGTAGGGTCAAGGAAGAACAGACAGGCCTCAAATGCTGTCTGAAGGGGCCCCCCTCTGAGGGAGCTGTTTGAAATGGTTGGGGGTTGTGGCCCGACTTCTAGTTGCCTGCATGCATTGCTTTTCCTGGGGGCTCTCTCTTGCTACAAGAGCCTACTTTGCTGCCTGGGCAGCAGGTCCTGAATGCCAGGGAATTCACTGCCCCAGGAGCAACCCCCATCCAAGCAATTGTGGTATGAATACCCCAGCTCCCTCTCCCTCAGGTGGGACAGATCTGATGTACATATTATGCACTTATTCCTAGCCTTGTTAGAAGGCATTAAGTTCAAGGTCCTCACAGTGTTAACCTCCTTTTCTCCACATCCTTGTAGACCACCTCCCCTTCCCTGTCTCACTTCACCACTTCCCTCCTGAGACCACCTCCCAAATAAACTATTTGTACTTGACTCCTTATTTCAGGGTTAGCTTCTGAGGGCACCCAAACTAAGACAAATGTATGACTTCTATAATGGTTATCCAGAGTCCTTATTTTTTGATAATACAGGTGAAAACTGTAAGGGAGAGTGCCAGATATTTGAATTTTTGATATGCTATAATCATAACCATGACCCAATGGCAGAAGCTGGGAACTAGATGAGTGGAAAGAGATTTAGTGGATGCAGGAGAGCAGTACCTGCCCCTAGTCAGCACTTCTGTTTTCCTTAGGTTACAAGGGCCACCTTGGAACTTACTCTGCTTCTGGAGAACTCTAGTAAGTCAAGCCAGGTCACCAGAAAGTCTTTCATATGAAGATTCTTCTGCCAGAAGTTGAGGGGAATGAAGATGACTTTGAGACAATTGATCGAGATGCAGAAGCAGGCTTCGGAAGAACAGAGGTTGCCCTGCTCTGCCACCCTGTTGTGCTGGTCCAGTCCCTAAGGCAGGACTCAGGCCTCACATTGCTTGTCTAAATTCTGCCTCAGAACCCAAGCCCTTATGACTAAGGACCCTTTACCAGCCCCAACGCCCATTCCTACTCAAAGTGTGGTCCCTGATCTAGCAGCCTCAGCACCGTTTGGGAATTTGTTAGAAATGCAGATTCTCAGCCCCCTATGTAGACCTACTACTCAGGATTTGCATTTCAATAGGTCCCCAGGTGCTTCTCCTGCACACCTGGCATTTAGAAGTGGTTGCCTCTGGGAAGGGAATGAAGTTTGGAAACTGGATAGTCCAAGGACTGGACTATTGTTTTTAATTGGGTGGACATATGACCTTGATAAAGATGTACATGTCACTATAAAGAAAGGAAATAGGTAATTTAGAATAATATTTAAAGCTATAAAGTGCAAAAATAGAACTAAAAATTTAAAAAGACACAATTTGCGTGAAGGCAGGGGCAGAGGGGTAGAATACATTAGCTAAATGTCATATCTTTCATATAGAGGAGCCAAAATATATGTCAAGAAATAGAGGTATAAGCATGTTATTTACAAAAATGTAGCTAACCACCAGAAAAAATCGAAGCAGAATCATTTTAAAGCTATTGCTCCAGGGACCAGTACTAGTGAGAGGTGGTGGGCAGGAAAGGAAGCTTTCATTTTTTATTTTAGGCTTTCTGTATTGTTTGAATTTTATTGGCATGTGCATGCATGATTCCTTTGTTATTTATAAAATTAAGTTTTAAAAAAGAAAGAAAAGAGCTAGATTAAAGCTAAACAAGGTTACAAGGGAAAGAGAGGGTTTTTGTTTTGTTTTCAGAATACAAAAGACTTGGGCATATTTATAGGCAGAGAATAAAGGAAAGATAGAAAGATACTAAAGAAATAAGAAAAGAAATGGCAAGTAGACCTTGGTCCTTTTCTTATGTCTGTGCATTTGCCTGATCTTCCAAAGAACCTTGACTATAACCTGTATTTTCTGAATCCCAGAACATCACTACCCAATTTTTCTTTGTTACAATTTATTTTTTATTTTTAATTCCAAAAGCTACCCCCATTCTTCTCCCCTTCTCAAAGGTGATCAATGTTATCAGTTGGGTATGTTTTGCTTCTGTATCAGCTGGCTAATGCTGCATAACAAAACTTCAGTGGCACGCAACAATATGCATTTATTGATTACATTTCTGGTGTGGTCAGCTCAATGGCTGTACTCATTTTAACTGGATTTGCCCACAAATCTGGTGGTCACCTGACTATCAGCCAATCCAGGGTGGCCTCAGTTGGGACCACTGTGAAGACTGGTCTCTGCATGTGTCTCCCCTCCTCCAGTAGACTAGCTCAGGCATGTTCTCAGAGGAATAGTAGAGGCACGAGAGGAAGCAAGCCTCATTGCATCAGTGTCTTTCAAGCTTCTGCTTATGTCACACTCACCAAATTGAATCACACATCCTATTGATTCAAAGCAAATCACATGAACAAGCCCAGAGTCACAAGGAGAGGGCAAAACAAAGATACATAGCAAGGGGTATGGATACATGAAAGGGTGAAGAATTGGAGACATTATTGTAATCAATCACATTACTAGATCAGGGGCTGGCACGTTATGGACCACAAAATTATTTATGTATTGTCTATGTTAGCTTTCACACTACAGTGTCAGCATTAAGTACGAGTAGTTGCAACAGAAGTGATATGGTCTGCAAAGCCTAAAATGTTTGCTATCTGGCCCTTTACAGAAAAATGTGCTGATTCTTGTTCTGAATCTTTTTCTAAGTATTTATATACATGTATATTTATATATATATTATGCTAAATGTGATTTTTTAAAGTTTTACATAAACGGGAATACATTATACATTTTATTCTATAATTTCTTTTTCTACTTTAAAATATACTTTGGAGATATTCCTATGTTGGTACAAATAGATCTACTTCATTCTTTTTTGTAACTTTTGCAGTTTTCTGCTCTATAGATATAACATAGTATATTTAACCATAAGCATCATGTGCGCCACCTCCTTTATTTTTTATTTTCTTCTACTACAAACAATACTGCAAAGACTACCATTATAAATGCCTCTTAGTACACACATGGAGTGTATCTCTCTAGGATAAATAACTAGACATAAAGGACTGGGTCAAAGGGTGTGCCTATTTTTTTCCCCAACATTTTATTATGAAACTTTGAAACAAATAGCAAAGATGAAATAAATTTAAGTGAGTACCAGTATATCACTACCTAGATTCTATCATTAACATGTTTACATACCTGTTTTATCATGTATCTGTCTATTCCTCTATCAATATATTAATCCACCTAATTTTTTGATGCATTTCCAAGTAAATTTGATAAACCAGTACGCTTCCCCCTAAATATTGCAACATGCATATAGTTAACTAGAATCAAATATTTTTGAGGATTTTAATATTTTATGCAAAATTTAGATGCAATAAAATGTACAGACCTTAAATGAACATTCATGGAGTTTTGACAAATTGTATGCTTGTATCACACAAAACTCTATCAAAATATAGAACATTAACATTGCCCCAGAAAGTTCCCTTATGCCCTTCCCAGTCAATTCTCACCCCTACACCCAGAAGCAGCTACTTTTTAAATTGTTTTCCATCCTTTTGCCTGCTCTAGAACTTCATATAAAAGGAATCATACCGTATACACTCTTTTTGTAAAGCTTTTTATTATGCCACACCCTTACACTTGTCATTGTTAGTCTTTTTAATTTTAGGCCGTTTGAGAGGTACGTGGTAGCATCTTTTTGTAGTTTTGAATTGCATTTCTCTAGGGAGGGAGGTTTTGGTAAGGGGCAACAATAATCAACCACAATGTATATCGACAAAATAAAATTTAAAAACAAACAAACAACAACAAAAAAAAAAACAACTAGACTAAAATAAATAAATAAATAAATAAAAATAAATAAATAAAAAAAATTTAAAAATGAATTGCATTTCTCTGATGACAATTGACATAGAATGTTTTCGTGTAATATTTTCTTTTGAAAGTATATTAGTCCATTTCTATTGCTTATAACAAAATACATGGAGCTGCGTAATTTATAAGAAAACAATATTTATTTGCTTATAGTTTCTGAAGCTAGGAAGTCCAAAGTCCAAGGAACACATCCGGTGGTGGTGACAGTGGCCCAGGAGTCTCACATTGCAAGATGGTGGAAGCATAGAGAGACTAACCTCCTCATTCACTGTCCTTTTAAAGCCCACAGAACCACGCCCATGACCATCATTTTTAATCCATTCAGTACAGCATGGTCCTTACAATCTAATCGCCTCTTGAAGGCCCCACCTTTCAATTACCATAATAGGATTTCCCACCCTCAACAGCTAACAGGGGGGATGAAGTTTTGGAGGGACATTCAATCCAAGGCAGTAAGGTATCTGTTTAAATCTTTTGCCCATCTTTCTCCAGTTGTTTGTCTTTTAATTGCTGTCAAAGTTTCTTATATGTACTGAATTCCAAGCTTCTGTCAGATATGTTTTGCAAATATTATCTCTCAGTCTGTAGCTTGCCTATTTATTTCCTCAATGGTGTTTTTTGATGAACACATTTTTTAATTTGATGAAGTCTAATTTATCAATTTTTTAATGGTTATTGTTTTCTGTGACCTAAGAAATCTTTTCCTACCCAAATTCACAAAGATATTCTTCAATATTTTCTTATAAACCGTTCATGTTCTTATCTTTTATGTTTAGATCTAATATCCATCTTGAATTAATTTTGAAGTATGAAGTGAAGTATGTATTAAATTTCATTTTTTTCCCCTGGATATGGATATCCAGTTATTCCTGCTCTATTTGTTGAAAAGATTTTTTTTTTCTACATTGGCTTATTTTAGTACCTTTATTGGAAATCAAATGTGCCATTGTCTATTTGTTAACCTTTATTCCAGTACCACTCTGTCTTGATTATTGTAGCATTATAGTAAGTCTTACAGTCAGAAAGTGCAAGTTGTTTGACTTTGTTATTCCTTTTCAGAATTACTTTAGATAAATAGGTTATTTGCATTTCCATATACATTTTAAAATCTAGTTGTCAATTTATATTTTAAAAAATTCTGCTGGGATTAAGTTGGGATGGAGAAAAATCATAAGTTAATTTGGGGAGAATCAGCATCTT
The DNA here is from genome assembly GCF_027409185.1 of Cynocephalus volans. NCBI lineage: Eukaryota > Metazoa > Chordata > Mammalia > Dermoptera > Cynocephalidae > Cynocephalus > Cynocephalus volans. The sequence goes on from NC_084470.1 coordinate 54,814,822, forward strand.
AACAATATTGCCTGTTCTAATTAATTAGCATGATATATTTTTCCATTTATTTAGGTCTTCTTTAATTTATCTCAGCATGTTTGGTAGTTTTCAGTAGAAAGTTCCTGTGTAACTTTTGTTAAAACTTGTCCTAAATATTTTACTTTAATATCTTTAAAAAATAATAAAAATAGTTTTTTAATGATTTCCAATTGTTTGCTGCTGGTACATAAAAACAAAATTCATTTTGTTATATTAACCTTGTATCTTGTGACCTTACTAAATTTGCTTCTTAGTTCAATAATTATTTTATAGATTCCAAAGAATTTTCTATCTAAAAATTATGCCATCTGCAAATAGAAACAGCTTTACTTCATTCTTTCTAATATTGATGCCTTTTATTTCTTTTCCTTGTCTTATGACATCTCTAGTACAAGACTGAACAGAAGTGATGAAGTCAGGCATCCTTGCCTCATTCCTGTCTTAGGAGGAAAATGTTCAAAATGTTACCATAAAGCATGATGTTAGCTATTAGCTTTTAATATATTCATCAGATTGAGAAATACTCTCCTATTCCTAGTTTGCTATGAGTTATTACTATGAATGAATGTTAACTGTTGTCAAATGCTTTATTTGTATCGATTCAGATGATTATATGAGCTTTCTCCATTATTTTGTTAACATGATGAGTTACATTGATTGATTTTTTTAAAGCTGTTAAACCAACCTGACACTCCTCAGATAAACACTACTTTGTCTGGTACATTATTATTTTAATACAATGTTGGACCCAATTTGCTAATATTTTATTAAGGATATTGATATGTATATTTATGAGAGATATTGGTCTACATTTTTTTTTTTTTTTGTAATATCTATGTCAAGTTTTGGTGTTAGAGTTAGATTAGCCACATAAAATAAGTTGGAAAGTATTACCTCCTCCCCAATTTTATGAGTTTGTAAAGATTAGTGTTATTTTTTACATGTTTGATACAATTCACAGGTAAAACTACTTGAGCTTAGAATTTTATGTGCCGGAAGGTTTTTTATGATTAATTCAATTTCTCTATAGTTATTACTATTCAGCTTTTCTCTTTCATCTTGTGTCCATTTTAGTAACTTGTATTTGTCAAAGAATTTGAAGAAACATTCATTTATCTAATTTATCAAGTATGTTTGCATAAAATTACTTATAAGATTCTTTTGTTATCATTTTAATGCCTATAAGACCTATAGCAATATCCTTTCTTTCATTCCTGATACTGGTAACTTGTGCTGTCTCTTTTTTCTAGATCTGTTTAGCTGTTTGGTTGATCTTTTCAATTAACAAAATATATGTTAACTTACAGTATTTGTCAGTTTCTATTTCATTGATTTCTGCTTTTTTAAATTTTAAAACATAGCACCTTATAAACTTCAAAAAAGCTACCAATATTCACTCCCAACATGTAGAAGAATGTACAAATCCACTATTCCTCCTCAATTTAGGATATTTATCAACATATTACATTTAAATGATTGGGTGAGTTAAGACTGATTCCTTATCATTTGAATTTTCATTTTCTTAATCACTGTTGAGATTAAGCATTACATCACATGTTTATTGGACATTTGTCTTTCCATTTCGGTCAACTATTTGTATTTTTCCCATTCTTAATTGGGCTGTTTCTTTTAATTGGATTGATAATTTTTTATACATTTTCAACATCAATACTTTGTTATATATAGTGCAATTTTTTCAGGTCGGTAGCACGCAAGTTAATTTTCTTTATAACATCTTTTTATCATACTGTAATTTTTTATTGTGAATAATTTTTCAATATTTTGCATTTTGTGTCTTGCTTAACAATGCTAAATTTACTTTTGAAGCTATAAACATTCTAATTTATAGCTCCTTATTTATCTAATAATTATTCCTTAATCTACCTGAGATATTTTGTTTATGACGAGAAATTAAATTTAAGTTTATTTCTCTCCATATAGACAGCAAATTATCTCAACCATGTTTACTGAGTAGTCCGTACCTTCCTCACTGAATTAAATATACTATCTTTCTCTTATACAAAATTCCCACTTATATGCATTTGTATCTGAACCCCCCTTTCTATTCCATTAATTTGTTTATTCTTCAGCCAATACCACACTTTTAATTACTAAAGTTTTACGGTATATTTTGGCATTTGGGATGCTTCATTGTTTTTCTTTTTCAAAGCTATGTCTTGACTATTGTTACTCATTTTCCATTTTAGATTAATTTTAGAATCAGCTTGTCAGCTTCCAAGACAAATCCTATAATTTTGTTTGACTTTATATGAAACTTATAGACTAATTTATTAAAAATAAGCATCTTTATTATATTGTCTTCCTATCCAAGAATATTGTATCTCTTCATTAATTTACATCTTTTAAATATTTCAGTGGAGTTTTATGATCTATGTATAGATTTTATACATCTCTTGTTGAATTTGTTTCAAAGCACTTTATTGTTTATATCGTTATTGTAACAGAGATTTATTTCTATTTCTATTTTTTTTTTGCTACTATTCTATGTGGCAAATTTACTGTACTGTCTTATTAATTCAAATAAGTTTGAAATAAGACAGTGTAAGTAAAATAACTGAAAAACTAACTTCTAATACCCATAAATATAATCTTAATTGTTTGTGGCAAAAATGGAAAATAATCAACAATTTTATTTTATTTCCTTGAAATTGACATCATAGTTCACTAGATTAAAGTACAATGGTATACATGCTTAGCATCTATATCTGTGGGTTAACTTTTCTTGATCTTCTTTTCAAATTTAGGATTAGGAGCCTTTAGTAATGTAAGACCTAAAACTTCAGATGCTGCCTTGGCATCTTTGAGCCACGCAGGGCTCCATGAGTTCCCCAGCTCTTGACAGATAGGTATTCCCCCCTCCAGCCCCCCCACTCCCCACCCCCACCCCCTGCAAAGCCGGAAAGGCTCCCCACACGGCTAGTTCCCTTATCGGCTGGACCACCTGCACCCTACCCAGTCCTCAACCTAATGATGGGTTTCACCTTTCTGCCAGCCTGTGGAATTATTTGAACAAACCTATCACAGTTCTTCTGTGGGAGCCAGGGGCACCCCAACCTCTGGTTACTACAAAACCTACCTCCCACAGTCCCTTCTGGTTCACTTGCTCCCCCATGCAACCCCCATGTGGCCCTGTGTGGTGGGTGGTGTTTTCCTCTCCCCCAGTTGTGAGTTTATATGACTAACAAACTGCGGCCAGTCACATCTATCCTATGTCAGGTGTTGTGTGTTCAGCTGTCTCGTACCATTTACGGCAAGAATTCTATCCTTAACCAATAGGGTGACTAGGAGGTGATCACAACAAGTAATCAAATAATTTTTTGTTCTAACAGTGCCACGTGATGATGGTGAAATAGATATAATTCTTTTGAGATTCCTGAAGACAGAAAAGCAAGGTTCTCTTTGAACCTAACTTGCCCTTAACGCTGACCCACCAGTCTATAGCACTCACATAGTCTAAGGCAGTTCTCCCTTAATTTGTTTCAGAGGCAGCCCCTGGCATGCGTAAATTCCTTACTTGTGATGATTAATTTTGTGTGTCAGTTTGACTGGGCCACAGGGTGCCTGACAACTGGTCAAGCATTATTTCTGGGTGTGTCTGTGAGGCTCAGAAGAGTTTAGCATTCAAATTAGTGAACTGAGTCAAGTGGATGGCCCTGCCCAGCATGGATGAGCACCATCCAATCCACTGAAGGCCTGAATAGAACAAGAATGGAGGAAAGTGAAATTCACTTTCTGCCTGACAGCTTGAGCCAGAACGTGAATCTCCCACCCTCAGTGCTCCTGGTTCTCAGGCCTTCAGACCTGCACTGGAATCTACACCATCGGCTCTCTGGCTCTCAGGATTCAAACTATACCACCAGCTCTCCTGGGTCTCCTGCCTGCAAATGGCAGATCATGGGACTTCTCAGCTTCCATAATTGTGTGAGCCAATACCTCATAATAAGTCAATTGCAACCTGTGAGTGTGTGCATGTGTGTATTCTATTGATTCTGTTTCTCTGAAGAATCCTGACTAATGTACTGCTCAAAGGGGATATTGGTTAACGTGTTTTGGGTAGCGGGCTACTTAAGCGCCAGTGCTCACAAACACTGCAGGCCTTAATAGGTCTTCATCCTGGTGTTCTCTCTAATTCAGATACCTCCTGTATTAGTCCATTTCTGTTGCTTCTAACAGAATACCTGAAACTGGGTAATTTATAAATAAATAAAAGTTATTTCTTACAGTTTTGGAGGCTGGGAAGTCTAAGGTCCTGGGAATACATCTTGTGAGGACCTTCTTCTTGGTGGTGACTTTACAGCAGTGCAGGGTATCACATGGTGAGAATGGCAAGAGCAAGAGAGCTAACCTTCTCATTTGCTCTCCTTATAAAGATATCAGAACCGCACCTATGATAGCTCATTACTTCACGAATGGGTTAATCCATTCATGAAGGCACAGTCCTCATGATCCAATCAGCTCTAAAGGCCGCACCTTTCAAGTATCATAATTGGATTTCCCACCCTCTTAACACTGTTATGATGAAGATCAAGTTTCTGGTACATGAACTTTTGGGAGACACATTTGACCTATAGCACTTCCCTTTCCTTTTTCCTAAGATTCCCTTTCTCCAAAGAGAGGAATCTTAAAAGCAACTTAGTGTATTCATTTTCCTTTCCTGTATAACAAACCATCATAAATGTAGTGGCTTAAAACAACACAAAGTTAACATCGCACTGTTCTGTGGTTTAAGAGTCTAGGCACAGTTCTGCTGCATCCTCTCTGTTCAAGGTGCACAAAGTGTGGGCCGGGGCTGTGGTCCCATTGGGAGCTTGGTATCCTCTTCCAGTCTCATTCAGCTTGTTGGCCGAACTCAGCTCCTTACAGCTGTAGAACTCATAGTGGCTTCTATCTTCTCCAAGGTCAGTAGAAAACATCTGCTTCAGCTTGAATCTTCCTGACTTCTGCCTCTAACCTCTAGACCCAGATTTTAAAAGCTCACATAATTGGGTCAGTTTCACCCAAGAGAATCTCCTTTTGATTAACTCAGTCAATTGATTAGAGGACTTAATTACACCTGTACTATATAGTGGATCCAAATCACGGGTGGGGTATCCCATCATGTTCATGAGTCTTCCTCACACTCAAGGAGAGAGAACTATAGAGGTATGTACAACAGGGGTTAGGAATCATATTCACCGTCTGTCTTCTTTATCCTCATCTCCTCAGTCTGGCTCCCTCTACCACCCCTTCCAAAGCTGCTCTGCCAGAGGTCATTTGATTTCCTTATTACCACCAACTAGCACTCTTTTGACCTGGGACGAAATACAGCTTTTATCCCTGTTCTTTCAGAGGTGGGTTTTTGCGGAGGTTTTTACCTTGAATTTCACTCTTTTTCTAGTTCTTCATTGTAAGCATTGGATTGTTAATATTATTCTCTCTCTTTAATGTCAACTTTTGTAAGTTATTTTGTTTTAGGTGTTTCTATTACACACAGTATCTATCTAGTTTTGATTTTTTAAGGCAATTAATCTTTAAGCAAGTGAATTTCAGGTGAATTTCAGCTATTCACAATTGTTTTGATTACTGATGTGTTTGGACTCATTTCATCTTATTTTACGTTTTCTCTTTACCATACATTTTTTTGTTGTTCTGTTTCCCTACTCTTTTATGCACTTGACTGCATTTTCTTTGTTTTATCTTTTCTTCTATAGTGGTCTAGCAGGAAAAACAAATTCTATTTTTCTAGTTAGTACTCTTAAATCATAACACACACAGTTAAATTGGTAAGTGCCTACTAATTTTTAGAAGAATTCACTATGTATATCCTCACCCTAAGAAGATATTTTCTGACCCTCTTTCTCATCCCCTGGTTTACCTTCTCTATTGATAACACCCAGTGGTCTAGCCCCAGGTCATTACTAATTTCTTTTTTTAACCAATCATTATTTAGACCTAGCAATAAATTTTACCAGGAATATTTACTCGCTGTTGCTTTTTGTATCCTACTTCTTTCACTTATAGTCTTTTAAATTTTTTTTCTTTATGCTAGAGTACAGCTTTCAGTACTTTTTTCATAGAGCACCTAAGGCTGGTAAACTGAGTCCTTCCGTCGCTGAAAATGTCACCATTCCAATCACACACTTACTTGAGAGTTTAACCATCTGTGTTTAGAATGCCTCATCCCAGCCGACTAAAATTCTGTCTGTTTAATTGTGGTTACTCTTCATGAGCATTTCCTGAAAAGCGCTCCCATTCTCACATCGGTGTTGATCCCTTCAAAGGCTCTGGGTCCGATTGTGTTCCTTTGTTTAGGAAGGCACTTTTCATCTGAGTACGAAATGGATTCTGAACATTTGCAAAGAATGCTGACATCCTCCCACTCTTTCTACCTCTTACATTCACCTGCACATCCTTGGGACTGAAAAGGAAAAGGAGGAGCCATTGTGCAGTCTAAAGAGGTTTGCATTTGTGTAGTCACAGAACTCCATGTGCTAAAGCCTGAGTTTTCACATCAAGTAAATTAGGGGTAATTTTTTACTTTATAAAAATGACTCTTTGTTATACAAAAGGATTCAATACAGGCTTCCTTTTAATATCCAAGTTCTCTAGTACATTTCAAGTATTTCATTTCCAACAACTCAGTCGACTCCTTTTTTTAAGGAATATATTGATTGTGTAAAACCAGGTATGCCAGAAAGTTCATCTTTACAGGTTTTTATGTCTTTGAAGTCCAAGAATGAAATTCTACTGCAAGATATTGTGAGACCTGGTTATGGTTTCCAGACATGGAATCTCCCACTAAATTGTTCGGATAAAAAAAGCAAAGAAAAGAAAATCAGAAGCTACCCTCAGATCCTATAACCTACACTCAATCTCTATTTTTGATAATGTCATTTTTAACAGATGCTGTCATTACAGTTTTGCAAAACAGCTAAAACTAGTAATTTAACTTGATCCTCTGGAGCCATCATACTTCCTAAAGGTCTTCAGGTGAGCAATACTCTTGTTCCCACCCAGCAACCCAGGGAACCAAGGTATCGAAGACTGGTAAACTGCCCATGGTGACAGATTTATCTGACCACCGTGGAACACTTAACCCAGGGCCTGGCACTTAGTTGGTTCTAAATATATATTTGTTAAATGATGAACCTGAGTCTTTTTTTCCAGCCACTTTTGTAGACTTTTCATTTCTTTGTGCTGCCTACCAGTTCATCAGCCACAGCTCATTAACACCTACCACTCATGAGGGACTAACTACGTGGTAACCAGGAAGGCTGACGTCCTGTTTGTGTTATCTGTGTATAAAAGTGCAACCCACACACATAACTTCTCAATTTGCTCAGGGTGCTCAGTCAACATAAATGTTTTCCCAGGAGTGGTATGAGGGTGATTTTTTACATACAGATACACTGGGTCGGTTTGATGAGCATGCAACCTATGGGGTCAGGTTCAGAAGGGCCTGGTGCTTGGTTTAATGCTCTGCTTTCTCTGCTCTGAAATTCTTAATAATTTTTAACAAGAGGCCCCTCGTTTTCATTTTGCACTGGGCTCCACAAATGATGTAGTCAATCCTGTGGACAGAGATCAATCATAGGGAAAAAAATATGATTAAGCCTTTTGGTGTGAGTGATACTTAAATGAGTAAGATTTTCAAATGTCATATAAAGAATATCTTTGTTATAAAATACAATATATTCTCTGTGGAAGAGAAGAGAGTGAATACTTGTCATGGACAACACAACATTCTAGGACCTTTTATCTTCCCATTTTGAATATGAAAGGACCTTTGGGGTTCTCTAGCCCCACCAGCCCATATTACAGACAGAGAACCTACAGAAGTGGCTCAACAAGCCCATGCCCACACAGCTGGCTGGGAGCAGATCCTAATGCTGCTCATACTGCAGCATGGTCTCAGTATCACAATGTAGTAGGTCATAGAATCGGTGTCTGTCATAGAATCAGGTATTTGTCTTTTTGATAATCTAGGAATAGACATTAAAATAACAGATTTCAATAACTGCATTTTAAAAATTTTATCTTAACTGACACATTGTAATTTTACATGCTTATGGGACACAATCTGATGTTTTGATACATGTATATGTATATAATGATCAGTAGTTAATGTTACCACCACCTCATGCGTTTATCATTTCTTTGTGGTAAGAGCATTCAAAAGCCTCTCCTCTATCTATTAGGTAATATACAAAAAAAAAAAAAAAACTGTCAACCATAGTCAACCTGCTGTGCAATAGAACATAAGAACTTATTCCTCCTTTCTAACAAATTTCAATAATTGCATTTAATCTTTGCAATGGTACAGCCATAATAATAGCAAAAGCTAAAAATACCCAAAGAGCCAAAGAAACTTGAAGGAAAAATAAGCCAGGCAGTTCTCATTTAATCCACATACTTGTCTTCGAAGAGGCGTGTCAGTGGCACTGGCTAGGTGACTGCCAAAGTCAGTACCGTCTTCAGTGACCACATAAGTGGGGAGATAAGGAAGGCACTTGCTGGTTAGCTCAGTGGGTTAGAGCACAGTGTCATTAGCACCAAGTTCCAGGATTTGATCCCTGTACCGGCCAGCAGCCAGAAGGAAAAAAATAAGTGGGGAGATAAGAAGTTACTTCCCGAGCCAGAGCATTAATATGTCTGGCTATTTTCATTCCCATCATCATATTGTAGTGGAAAATACCTTCTTTTTATTTATTTATTTATTTATTTTTATTTTGTTGATATACATTGTGGTTGATTATTGCTCCCCATCACCAGGAAAATACCTTCTAATTGAAGCAGTAAAAAATCTGAGTGAGGTAGACTAAGGGTGCCGAAAACAAAAAAATTGGGATGGGGATGGGAGTAAGGAAGAAACTCTTTTTTTTTTAAAACATATTTACACTTTTTAAAAATTACGAATATTCATGAGATACAAAGCTGATTATCCCCCTTCCTGTCCATGATGTGGGGGCCAGATTCATACTGGAGGCATATCCATTACCAAAAATTACTTTTGTATCCTTTGTCCCCTCCCAATTATCTCCAAACCTCCCTCCCCTTCCCCCTCTCCCCTCAACTCCAATTTGTAGCCCTAGGAATGTTCCCTCCCTCTGTTGGATCGGGGCACTGCTGTGGTCTTTCTTTCCTGCCTTCCTTTCTCTCTTAGCTCCCACATATGAGTGAGCACATGCGGGATCTATCCCTTTGTGCTTTGCTTGTTTCACTCAACATAAGTTTCTCCAGGTTCAACCACGTTGTGGCAAATGGTAGTATTTCATTCTTTTTTATGCCAGAGTAGTATTCCATAGTGTGTATATACCACAGTTTCCTTATCCAATCATCTATTGATGGACATTTAGGTTGGTTCCATATCTTGGCTATTGTAAACAGAGCTGCAATGAACACGGCAGTGCAGATATCTCTTCGACATGATGATTTCCATTCCTCTGGATATATACCCAGGAGTGGGATTGCTGGATCATATGGAAGATCTATCTGTAGTTGTTTGAGAAACCTCCAAATTGTTTTCCAAAGTGGTTGTACTAATTTACAGTCCCACCAACAGTGCAGTAGTGTTCCCTTCTCTCTACACTCTCACCAGCATTTGTTATTCACCGTCTTTTTGATTATAGCCAGTCTAACTGGAGTGAGGTGGTATCTCAATGTGGTTTTAATTTGCCTGATGACTAGTGATGTTGAACATTTTTTCATGTATCTGTTGGCCTTTGTATGTCTTCCTTTGAAAAATGTCTATTCAGCTCCTTTGCCCATTTCTTAATTGGGTCATTTATTTTTTTACTGTATAATTGCTTGAGTTCTGTGTATATTCTGGATATTAGTCCCTTGTCGGATGCATAGTTGGCAAAAATTTTCTCCCACTCTGTAGGTTGTCTTTTCACTCTGTTGATTGTTTCTTTTGCTGTGCAGAAACTTTTTAGTTTGATATAGTCCCATTTGTTTATTTTTTCTTTAGCTGCTTGTGCTTTCAGGCTCATATTCATAAAGCCTGGCCCTGACATAACTGCTGAAGTGTTTCACCTATATTTTCCCTTAATAATTTTACAGTTTCAGGTCTTATACCTAGGTCTTTAAAGGAAGGAACTCTTGACACTGAACCATCTTAAGCTGCATGACAACATCTTTGTAGTACAGGATAAATACTTCTGAGAAATCAAACAATAAGCTTGTTTTTGTGTAACTTTTATTGTGGTAAAATATACATAATGTAAAATTGACCCTTTTAACCATGTTTAAGTGTATAGTTCACTGGCATTAAGTACATTCACATTGTTGTACAACCGTCACCACTGTCCATTTCCAGAACTTTTTCATCATTCCAAACTGAAACTCTATACCCATTAAACAGTGACACCTATTACTTCCTCTCCCCAGCCCATGGTAAACCCTATTCTACTTTCCTTCTCTATGAATTTCCCTATTCTAGGTATCTTACTTAAGTGGCATCATACAAGACTGAAAAATATTTAATGTGTGTCTATACCACTCTTTCTTTATCCACTCAGCTGTTGATGGATATTTGGGTGGTTCTGACTGAAGCTGCTGTGAACACTGGTGTACAAGCATCTGTCTGAGTCTGTCTGATTTGATGTCATGACTAGTCCCTGCTTTCAGTTCTTTTGAGCATATACCTAGAAGTGGAATTGCTGCATCATATGGTAATTCTGTGTTTAATTTCTTTGAGAAACCACCATACTGTCCTCCACAGTAGCTGCACCATTTCACATTCCCACCAGCAGTGCGCAAGGTTTCCAATTTTTTCATATCCTTGTTATTTTATGTTTTTGTTTATTTTATAATAGCCATTCTAGTGAGTGTAAAGTGGTATCTCATTGTGGTTTTGATTTGATATTAATGCTAGTGATGTTCAATGTCTTTTCATGTGCTTATTGGCCATTTGTATGTCTTCTTTAGTGAAAGGTCTATTCTAGTCCTTTGCCCACTTTTAAAATATATATATATATTTATGGGATATAAAGTGTTGTTATGATACATGTATACGTTGTAAAATGATTAACAAACTAATTAGCATATCCATTACCTCAAGTACTTATTATTTTTTATGGCATGAATATTTGAAATTTATTCTCTTAGCAATTTTGAAATATACATTACATTATTATTAACTATAGTCACTATGCTGTGCAATGGATCTCAGAAAACTTATTCCTCCTGTCTAACTGAAAACCTGTACACTTTGACCAACATCTCCCATTCCCTTCACCCCCCACTACCCTCTGGTAAGCACGATTCTCCTCTCTGCTTCTACGAATTTGTTTTAGATTCCACATATTACTGAGATAATGCAGTATTTGTCCTGCTGTGCCTGGCTTATTTCACTTAGCATAATGTCTTCCAGTTTCATCCATGTTGTCACAAATTACAGACTTTCCCTCTTCTTTAAAGCAAAATAGTATTCCATTGTGTATATATACCACATTTTCTTTATCCATTCATCCATTGATGGACACTTAGGTTTATTCCATAACTTGGCTATTGTAAGTAGTGCTGGAATGAACATAGGAGTGCAGATATTTCTTCAACATACGTATTTCAAATCCTTTGGATATATACCCAGAAATGGGATTGCTGGATCATGTGGTAATTCTATTCTTAGTTTTTTGAGGAAACTTCGTGCACTTTTCCATAATGGCTGTACTAATTTACATTCCCACCAACGGTGTATGAGTTCCTATCTCTCCACGTGCTCACCAACACTTACCTTTTGTCTTTTTGATAATAACCATTCAGACAGGTGTGAATTGATATCTCATTGCAATTTTAATTTGCATTTGCCTGATGATTAATGATGTTAAACATTTTTTCATATGTCTATTGGCCATTTGTATGTCTTCTTTAGAGAAATGTCTATTTGGGTCCTTTGCCCATTTTTTAATTGGGTTATTTGTTTTCTTGCTATTGAGTTGTTTAAGTTACCTATATATTTTGGATATTAACCCCATATCAAATGAATGACTTACAAATATTTTCTCCCAAATTTTGGGTTGTATCTTCACTCTGTTAATTGTTTCCTTTGCTGTGCAGAAGCTTTTTGGTTTGCCATAATCCCATTTGTCTATTTATTTTATTTTATCAATATACAATGTAGTTGATTTTCATGTCCCTTTGCTGATTCCCCCTTCCTTCCCCCCACCCATCAACATCATATCTGTTCACTCATCTTAACAAGTTCAAGGAATTGTGATTGTTGTGTCTTCTTCCCCTGCCCCCGGTTGGTTGTGTATTTATTTATTTATTTTTAGCTCCCACAAATAAGTGAGAACATAGTATTTCTCTTTCTCTGCCTGGCTTATTTCACTTAATATAATTTTTTCTAAATCCATCCATGTTGCTGTGAATGGTAGTATTTCATTTCATTCTTTTTTATAGCAGAGTAGTATTCCATTGTGTAGATATACCACAGTTTCTTTTTTTTTTTTTAATTTTATTTTGTCGATATACATTGTAGCTGATTAATGCTCCCCATCACCAAAACCTCCCTCCCTTCTCCCTCCCCCCTCCCCCCCAACAATGTCCTTTCTGTTTGTTTGTTGTATCAACTTCAAATAATTGTGGTTGTTATATCTTCTTCCCCCCCCCCCCGGTTTGTGTGTGTGTGTGTATGTGTGTGTGTGAATTTATATATTAATTTTTTAGATATACCACAGTTTCTAATCCACTCATCTAATGATGGACATTTGGGCTGGTTCCAACTCTTGGCTATTGTAAATAGTGCTGCAAAACCCCAAAAGCACAGGCAACCAAAGGAAAAATAAACAAATAGGATTGTATCAAACTAAAAATCTTCTGTGTAGCAAAAGTAACAATTAACAGAGTTAAAAGACAACCAACAGAGTGGGAGAAAATATTTGCAAAATATACGTCTGACAAACCATTTGTCTATTTTTTGTTTTTGCTGCCTGAGCTTTTGGGATTGAATCAAAAACATCACTGTCCAGACCAATGATGCATAGCTTTTCCTCTATGTTATCTTCTAATAGTTTTACAGTTTCAGGTCTTACATTTAAGTACATATTAACATTAACATTTTAAGTTCATTTTTATGTATGGTATGAGATGAACATCCAGTTTCACTCTTCTGCATGTAGATGTACAGTTTTTCCAACAAAATTTATTTAAGAAACTGTCCTTTTCCCATTGTGTGTTCTTGGCACCTCTGTTGAAAACCAATTGACTGTAAATGTATGGGTTCATTTCTGAACTCTATTCTGTTCCACTGTTCAATGTGTATATTTTTATGCCAAGACCATCCTGTTTTAATTACTATTGCCTTGCAATATAGTTTGATATTAGGTAGTGTGATGCCTCCAGCTTTGTTCTTTTTTGTTCAGGATTGCCTTGGCTATTTGGGGCTTTTTTGTGGTTCAATATGAATTTTTAGGATTTTTTTTTTCTATTTCTGTGAAAAATGACATTGGAATTTTAATAGAAATTTCATTGAATCTTAGATTGCCTTAGGTAATATGGATATTTTAAAAGTTTTACAGTTTTCAGTATACAAATCTTTCACTTCTTTGGTAAAATTTATTCCAAATTTATTCCCACCCCCATTTGGTAGCTATTGTAAATGGGATTGTTTTCTTGATATTTTTTTCAAGATAATTCATTGTTAGTGTACAGAAGTGCTACTGATTTTTGTGTGCTGATTTTGAATCCTATGACTACTATATTCATTTATTAGTTCTAACAGTTTTATGGTAGTCTTTAGGGTTTTCTATATATAAAATCATGTTGTCAGCAAACAGATGATTTCACTTCTTCCTTTCCTTTTTGGATGTCTTTTATTTCCTTCTCTTGCCTAATTTCTCTGGCTAAGACTTCCAGTACTATGTTGAATAGAAGTGGTGATAGTGGGCATCCTTGTCTTGTTTCTGATTTTGGAAGAAAAGCTTTGATCTTTTTGCCATGAAGAATAATGTTAGCCATGGGCTTGTCATATATGGCCTTTATTGTATTGGGATACATTCCTTCTATAACTAATTTGTTGAGAATTTCTATCATAAAAAGGATGTTGAATTTTTTCAGATGCATTTTTTGCATCTAATGAGTTAACCATATGGTTATTTTCCCTTATCCTTTTGATGTAATATATCACATTTATTGATTTGCATATGTCAAACCATCTTTGCATTCCAAGGATAAATCCCACTTGATCATGGTGAATGACCCTTTCAATGTACTGTTGAATTTGGTTTGCTAAAATTTTGTTGAAGATTTTATCATCTATGTTCATCAGAAACATTGGTCTGTAATTTCCTTTTCTTGTAATGACCTTGTCTGGCTTTGTTATCAGGGTGATGCTGGCCTCATAAAATGCATTTGGAAGCATTCCTTACTCTTCAATATTTTGAAGAATTTGAGAGGATTGGTTTTAGGTTTTCATTTTTGTTTTTTAATGTTTGGTAGAATTCACATCAGGTCCTTGGTTTTTCTTTGATGAGAGACATTTTATTACTGATTCAATCTCCTTACTTGTTATTGGTGTGTTCAGATTTTCTTTTTCTTCATGATTCAATTGGTAGGTTATCTGTTTCTAAGAATTTATACAGCTCTTCTAGATTATCCAATTTGTTGGCATATAATTATTCATAGTACTCCCTTATAATCCTTTGTATTACTGTGGAATCCATTATAACGTCTCCTCTTTTATTTCTAATTTTATATGAGTCTTCTCTCTTTTTTTTCTTATTTAGTATAACTAAGGGTTTGTTGATTTATTTTTTCAAAAAACCAACTCTTGATTTTGTTGATTTTTTTCCTTTTTTAAATCTATTTTATTAATTTCTGCTGTGATCTTCATTGTTTATTTCCTTCTGCTAAATTTGAGCATTGTTTGTTTTTCTTTTTCTAGTTACTCGAGGTATAACATTAAGTTTTGTTATTAGAGATTTTTTTTCTTCTTTGATATAGGCACTTAATGCTATAAATTTCCCTCCTAGAATATATTTGCTGCATCCAATAATTTCTGGTATGTTTTGTTTCCACTTTCATTTGTCACAAGATATTTCCATTTTGATTTCTTCTTTGACCCATTGGTTGTTTAGGAGCATGTTTTTTAATTTCCACATATTTGTGAATTTTCAAAGATTCCTCCTATTATTGATTTCTAGTATCATATCATTGTGATTGGAAAAGATACTTGATATGATTCCAATCCTCTTAAATTTGTTCAGATTTGTTTTGTGGCCTAATGTGTAATCTATCCTAGAGAATGTTCCATGTGCAATTGAGAAGAATCGTATTCTGTTGCTGTGGATGGAATGTTCTGTATATGTCTGTTAGGTCCATTTGTTTAAAAGTGCAGTTCAAGTCCAATGTTTCCTTATTGACTTTCTGTCTGGATGATTTGTCTATTGTTGAAAGTGGGGTAATAAATTCTCCTACTATTATTGTATTGCAATCTATCTCTCCCTTCAGATCCTTTAATATTTGCTTTATATATTTAGGTGTTCCAATGTTGGGTGCATATATATTTGTAATTGTTATGTCCTCTTGATGAATTGACCCCTTTATCATTATATAATGTTCTTTTTCATCTCTTTTTATAGTTTTCTTTTTTACTTAAACTTTATTTTGTCTGATGTAAGTACAGCTACCTCTGCTTTCTTTTGGTTTCCCTTTGTATGAAATATATTTTTTCAATCCCTTCAATTTCAGTCAATGTGTATCCTTAAAATTGAGGAGATTTTCTTGTAGACAGCATATAGTTGGGTCTGTTTGTTTATTCATTCAGCCACATTATGTCTTTTTATTGGAGTATTTAATCTATTTACATTTAAAGTAATTATTGATAGGTAAGGACTTACTACTGCCATTTTGTAATTTGTTTTCTTGTTTTTCTATAGCTACTTTATTCCTTTCTTCCTGTCTTCTGTCTTCCTTTGTGATTGAATGGTTTTCTATAGTGGTATGCTTTGAATACTTTCTATTTATGTTTTGTACATCTATGATAGATTTTTTCCATTGTGGTTACCATGAAGCTTACAAAACCCATCTTATAATAAGCTATTTCAAGCTGATAACAATTTATCTTTGATTGTATTCAACCACTCTACACTTTTACTCCCTCCCTCATGTTTTGTTTTTGATGTCAAAATTTGCATCATTTTGTAATATGTATCCCTTAACAATTTATTTTAGCTATAGCTGTTTATAATAGTTTTGTCTTTTAACCCTCATACTAGAGATAAAATTGCATTATACACCACCATTACAGTAGTAGAGTATTGTGAATATGACTCTGTGTTATTTATACCATTGAGTTTTGTGCTTTCATAAGTTTTATGTTATTAATTAGCAGTCTCTCCTATCAGCTTTAAAAAAAACCCCTCTTTTTAGCTATTCCTATAAGGCAGGTCTAGTGGTAATGAACTCCCTTCTGTTTGTCTGAGAAAGTTTTTATTTCTCCCTAATTTCAGAAGGACAGCTTTGCCAAGTACAGTATTCTTGATTGGCAGTTTTTCCTTCAGCACTTTGAATCTTTGAATATATTATCTGTCTGTCTAGCCTGCAAGGTTTCTGCTGAGAAATCTGCTGATAGTTGTACTGAGACTCCCTTGTATGTGTAAGTTTCCTATGCCTTGCTGTTCTGTTCTGAGAATTGTTTTCTTTTCTTTCTTTTTTTTTTTTTTTTTGATGATTTCTGATAGTTTGATTATTATGTACCTTGATAAATTTCTCTTTGGGTTGAATTTTGTCAGAGGCCTCTAAGCTTCCTGTACATGTATGTTGGCATTTTTACCCAGATTTGGGAAGTTTTCAGCCACTGTTTCTTTAAATGTGATTTCTGGCCCTTTTTCTCGCTCTTCTCCTTTTTACCTCCTGTTATGCAAATGTTAGTTCTCTTGATGTTATCCCATAATTCCCATAGGCTTAATTCTATTCATTCTTTTGGGTTTTGGCTTTCTGATCGCATAATTTCAAATGTTCTCTCTTCAACTCACTGATTTTTTTTTCTGCTTGATTGAATCTGCTTTCAAAGCTTTCTATTGAATTTTTCAGTTCAGTCATTGTATCCCTCATCTCTGGGATTTCTATTTTTTCTCTTCTTTGTCAAACTTCTCATTTTGTTTGAGTATTGTTTTCTAAATTTTATTTAATTTTCTATTTGTACAGTTGTCCCCCCAATACAGGGTAAATACATTCCAAAACCTCCAGTGAATACCTGAAACTGTGGTTAATACCAAACCCTATATAGAATGTTTTTTCCTTTGTATAAAAACCTATGTTAAAGTTAATTTAATTAAGTTGATCTGGCACAACACATTGCTATCAATCAGAACATACTTTTTCATACCTTCCACCCACAAACGTAATGCCTTTTTCATCTTAATTAAGCACTTACCACACTTTATGGCTGTAACATTTGCAGTCTGAGGTGCAACAGTGAAACTAGCACAGATTTCTTTTTCCTTCTTCACAATTTCATGGGTGGAAGATTCATTCTTACCATAGATCTTAGCAACTTCAGCATACAATTTTTTCCCTTTTTTATTAAGTCAAGAGCTTTCACCATTGCACTTACATGAAGTGCTTTACAGCTTCTCTTTGACATATCTGAATCGCCAGCATCACTACTATTGCAGTTTGGGGCCATTTTTAAGTAAAATAAGGGTTACTTAAACACAAGCACTGTGATACCACGAAGTCAATCTGATAATCAAGGTGGCTACTAAGTGATTAATGAGCAGGTAGCATAAACTTCCAGTATATGTATATGCTAGACAAAGGGATGGTTCACATCTGGGTGAGAAGAAGCAGGATGGTGCAAGATTTCATCATGTTACTCAGAATAGCATAAAAACTTATTAATTGTTTATTTCTGGAATTTTCTATTTAATATTTTCAGACCACGGCTGACAGTGGGTAACTAAAATCACAGAAAGCAAACATATGGATAAGGGACGACTACTATATATTCTTGTAGTTTGCTGAACTTCTTTAATGGGATTATTCTGAATTCTTTGTGAGTCATTTAATAGATCTCTATTTATTTAGGGTCCATTATTGGAATTCTGTTAGTTTCTTTTGGTGCCATCATGATTTCTTGATTCTTTGTAATCCTTGTATCTTTGCATTGGTGTCTGTGTGTTTAAAAAGGCAACCATCTCTTTTGGCCTTACAAGTATTCTTTGGCAGGAAGACTTGCACTATTTAGTCTAACCTGTCGTTCTGAATGAGCCAGCTGATAGTGATCCCTGGCAGGCAAAGATTGCTATAGGGTTGTCTAGTTGGCTGTACCACTACCTTTGTTCTGAGGTTGGATGGGTCTGCTGGCTGGGTTCCACTGTCCAACAAGGCCATTGCCTGTACTCTGTAATCAGGCAGAGCAGCTGGCTGGACATTACAATTGCCTCTGATCAGGCTGGGTCACAGGGTGTATTCCCTAGCTGGGTGGTACTGCTATTGTAATTCTGCAGTTGGGTAAGGCTACAGGCTGGGCTCTGAGGTTAGGTGGACTCACTGCTCCATATGGACAGGTCCAGACACTGTGCTCCACACAATGCATGGTAGTGGGTGTTTCCCCGCCTGGGCAGTGCCTTGGGGTGGACTCTCAGACTGGGCAGAGCTGTTGTTTGGACTCTCAGGTCAGGAAGGTCTAGCCTCTTTGCTCTGCAGAAATGCACAGTGGGGGACATGTCCCTGTAGGTCAGGCCTTGGGGTGTCTGCCCATTTTTCAATTGGTTTCTTTGTCTTTGTTGTTCTTGAGTCGTAGGAGTTCTGTTGTTTATATAGTCTATTAATAGTCTATTATAAAGACTATATATACTATATGAATATATTGTGCATTCTTAATCACATATATGATTTGCAAATATATTCTCCTTTTCTGTGAGTTGTCTTTTCACCCTCTTTTTAGTGTCCTAGATGCACAAAAATTTTTAATTTTGATAAAGTCCAATTTATTTTTAATTTTATTAATTGTGCTTTTGGTGTTATATCCAAGAAATCATGACAAATCCAATGTTATGAAACCATAAGATTTTTATTGAACAAATGAAGTTTAGAATATTATGAATTTCCAGCAAAAATATTTTTTTAAATTTATAAGTATTCATATTTTACAATATAGGTAGGTTGGAATTAAAGGCATGAAAAAAGGTATACCATTCAAATATTAATTTTTAAAAAATAACAGTGGCTATATTGATACCAGATAAAGTAAACCTGACAGCAAAGAAAATTACTAGAGACAAAGAAGGATATTACATAACGACTAAAGGATCAGTCTACCAGGAAGATATAACCATCTGAAATGTATATGTACCAAACCACAGAGCATCCAAATACATGAAGGGAAAACCGAGAGGGCTGAAAGGAGAAACAGACAATTCCCCAATTATAACTGAGAAAAGTCAGTGAAACGAAAAGCTGGTTCTTCAACAAAATCAATAAAATTGATAAATCCTTAGCAAGACTGACAAAAATAAGAGAGAAGACACAAATCACCAATATCAGGAATGAAACTAGGGTTATCACTGCAGATCCTGCAGTCATTAAAAGGAAAATAAGGGAATATTACAAACAACTTTATGCTTAACTTATTAGAAGAAATTTTAAAACTTTGAAAAATGAATCAATTTCTTTAAAACTATAAAGTACCAGATCTCAACCAAGATAAAATAGACCATCTAAATAGTTCTATGACCATTAAAGAAATTAATTTCATAATTTAAAAGCTCTTTAAAAAATTTCTGGGGCCAAATGATTTCCCTAAAAATTTCTACCAAACATTTAAAGAAGAATTAACAGCAATTTTATACAATCTGTTCCATAAAACAGAAGAGAGGGACCACACCCCAATTTATTTTATGAGGCCATCATACCAAAAACCAAACACAGTAAAAGAGGGTTAAAAAAGAAGTAAAGCTCATGTCAGTATCACTCAGGAACTTAGCAGAAAACATCATCAGCAAAATTGAATCCAAGGATATGTAAGAAAAATTATATACCACGACCAAGTGGGATTTATTCTTGGTGAGCAAGGTGGGTTTGACATTTAAAACTCAATCAGTTACATCAAATCACCATAACATAGGATCATATCAATTAATGCAAGGAAAGCATTTGACAAAATCTAACATTCATTCATCGTAAAAACTCAAAGGAAGTTAGGAAGAGAGAAGAATTACCTCAACTTGATAAAAAAGCATCTAAAAGAATCCTACAGCTAATACTTAAAGGTGAATGATAATGCTTTTCTCCTAGGAGTAGAAATAAGGCAAGAATATCTGCTCTTACCACTCTTATCCAACATAGTGGTGGAAGTTCTAGTACCTGAAATAAGACAGAAACAAAAACAAAAAGCATACAGATTGGAAAGGAGGAAATAAAACCGGCTCTATTTGCAGATAACATCATTATCTACACAGAAAAATCGTAGAAGTGGTGAGTAAATTCAGCATGGTCATAGGATAAAAGACCAACATGCAAATTTTAATTGCATTTCTACATAGTAACAATTATGTGGATATCAAAATTAAACACACAATACATTTACATCCTTCCAAAGAAAATGAAATTTTTAAGTATATCTAACAAAACACGAACAAGATCTGTATAGTGAAATTTGTTAAATTCTGATGAAAGAAACCAATGAAAACCCAAATAAATGAAAAGATACTCTATATTCATAAAGACTCAACACAGAGAAGATGTCAGCTTTCCCCCAAATTGATCTATAGACAATGCAGTTTCTATTGAAATCCTGGCAAGGTTTTTTTGTAGACAATGAAAGACCTATTCTAAAATGTATATGGAATGGCACAAGATCTAGCACAGCTAGAAACAATCTTTAAAAAGAACAAAGTGGGAGAAATCTGTCTACCTGATATTAGGGTTTAGTATATAGCTACAGTAACCAAGACAGTGTGGAATTGGTGATGCAATAGACGGTCAATGGTGCAGAACAGAACACAGACATAGACCCACACAATATGCCAACTAATCTTTTTTCATAAACCTGCAAAATCAATTCAATGGAGGAATAATTGCCTTTTCAAACAACTAATGATAGAACAACTGGGTATCCCACAGGCAAAAAATGCACCTCAACCTAAACTTCGTATCTCACAAAAAAATTAACTCTAAATGGATCACAGACTTAAAACTATAAAACCTAGTTTTAAAAATGGAGAAAATCTTTAGGATTTAGGGCTAGGCAAAAGTTCTTTGACTTGACACCAAAAGCAATATCCATAAAATGAAAGATTGATAAATTGAGTCTCATCACAATTGGAAACTTTTGTTCTTCAAAAGCCATTGGGAAGAGCATGAAAAGACAAGTTTCAGGTTGGGACAAAATATTTGCAAACCATGTATGTCACAAAGAACTTTTTCTAGAATACATAGAGAACTCTTTAAAAGGCAACAGTTAAAAAAAAACAAAAAACAACCTCTAATTAGAATATGGGCAAAAGATGTGAACAAACATTTCACCAAAAAAAGAAAAAAGAACGAAAAAGAAAGTATACGGATGGCAAACCAGCACATTAAAAAGGTGTCCAGTATCACTAGCCATTAGGGAAATGCAAATTGAAACCACACTGAGATATTTCTATACCTATTAGAAGGACTAAAATAAAAAGTAGTGACAACACCAAATTCTGCCAAGGATGAGCAAAAACTAGATGTAGTGATGGTACAAGCTCTAGAAAAAAAAGAGTATGGTGGTTTCTTACAAAACTAAACATGTGCTTACCATATGACCCAGCAATTGCCCTTTGGAGCATTTATCCCAGAGAATACTTATGTTCCCACAAAAATCTGTATGCAGATGTTCACAGGAGCTTTATTTATAATAGCCAAAAATCTGGAAACAACCCTTCAATGAGGGAATGGTTAAACGGTTTCCCATTGTAGTACCATGATCCTACCCAGTAATAAAAAAGAATGAAGCTTATGAAGAACTTGGATGAATTTCAAGGGAATTATGCTGAGTCAGCAAATACCATCCAAATACTACATTACTGTATAATCCCATTTATACAACAGCCTTGAATTGACAAAATTGGAAAAAATGGAAAACAAATTAATGGTTGTCAGGGGGTCCCTGCCCTCCCTACCCCCCCCCCTCGCCCACCGCCAGGCAGGTGTATTTATAAAAGAAACAAGAGGGATCCTACTGTGAGTTCGGTTCTGTATCTTGACTGTGGTGGTGGATACATGAACTTACACATGTGAGAAAATTGTATAGAACTAATTACACACACACACACACACACAGAGAGAGAGAGAGAGAGAGAGAGAGAGAAATGAATACAAGTAAAATGGAAGAAATCTAAACATGTTGGGTGGATTGTGTCGGTGCTAATATCCTGGTTGTGATATTGTACCATAGTTTTGGGAATTGTTACCACTGGGAGAAACTGTGTAAAGGGTGCACAGGATCTCTATGTATTATTTCTTACAACTGCACATGAATCTACAATTATCTCAAAATACTTTTTTTTAAAAAATGTGTGAATGCTCCTGGGCTATATATTTTTTAAAAATAAAGTACAATCTTTTTAAGATTGCAAAGACCAGGAACAGAAGGCTATTTCCTAAAATTTAAGAAAGCACTTAGCTCAAAAGTGCCACCCCCTCACCTTGCTGTCAGCGACGTGATGTGCGCTGCATAGTGTTGGAATTAGGAGTGCCTGAGGGAGATACCGGCCCTGGCCTCTCGGTGTTCAGGTGTGTGTATAGGTGGGCGCTGGTGTGAGAGCCAGAAAGAGAAATCAGGAGGAAAAGGGGGCAAGAGCTATGCCTCCCCTGCTTTCATGGAGGGTGGCTGGCTGACGAAGTGCTGTGCAGAAAGCCGAGGAAGGGCTTAGGAGGGTGCTGGCGCCACGGGAACGCCCTCCGGCTGCACCCTGCAGGAGGCCGTGGGCGGTGGCTGAACAGCCATGGTGCAATGACTGAACCCCACTGTCCACAAATAAAGGTGAGTGCGGGACATGGGCGGGAGGTAGGGCTTCCCGGCAGCGGCCTGCAGGCGAGCTGGGTAGCCAGGCTGGCAGAGGCGGCGCCTGGTCTTGGATGCTGCAGCGGAGACGCCAAGGAGACTACGAATGCAGGGAGCCGGGCGCAGCGGGCGGGAAGGGTGGGGCCGCCCGGAAATCCCGGCGGCGCCAGCCCGGTAGCATCTGCAGGCCGGGGGCGCGCGCACGAGGGGCACGTGGGTGTGGAGGAACCGGCGCCGCCGGGCCTCCTCCCTGCAGCGCCGCGGCAGCCGGGTGCTGGCGCTGGAGGGACAGCGGATGGGGCGCCTCCCCGGTGCCCGCAACCCTAGCCCCGCACCCAGCAGGCAGGGCCAGGGACGGGGACCACACGGCGGTCCGGCGCCTGGAGGCGCTCTCCACGCGCGTCTCTTCCCCGATGCCTGGGCCTCCTTCCCGTTCCGGTGTGGGAAGCCGGGTGGCTTTGTCCGGGGATGGCTGGGGACTAAGGGGTTTCCCAGCTGGCCAAACCCTGGCGTGGGGGAAAGACTGGGATGGACAGTGACCAGTGAGTGGGAGACTTGGGGCTTCAGGGAAACTGCGCCCGCAGCCGAACCCGGGAGACTGGCGCTGGGAAACCTCGGGGGCCAGTGCGTTCCACGTGGGTGGACCCCGAGCTGAGGGCAGCGGTGGGGCAGCTGATGGCGGTCGTGTGCGCTCGCCCACGCCTGCACTCTGACCCCGGCTTCCACTTACCCCTGGCGGGATTGGTGCCGGGAGCACGCAGGGAAGGGAAGGCGGCAGAGTGCGGGTGTGTGTTGGAGGGGGCGGGGAGGTGAGTGACTGAGGTGTGGCCGCGGGTGAGGGGGCACTAGAAGGATGTGGCTCCGCTGTCGCAGCAGCCCCGCAGTCAGCACGGGGCGTGGAGGCGGCGGCAGGGGCGGCGAGGTGCCCGCCAGTCGCACTGCGGTCCCTGCAGGCGTTCGCCTGCCGCAGGAAAGGAAAAGGGTCCATGTAAAGGGGCGAGTACGGGCAGAGACTCTCGCCGGTACCAGCCAGCGCGGAGGGTTTTGGCCGCGGGCACCTAGAGGTTGGAGGGCAACGCCAAGTGTGGTCGTGAGGAAGGTGACCCCGGGCGCAGAGGCGCTCCCACTTGGGTAGAGCTCCCGAGACCCCGGCCCGAGGGAGGCAGCTTCTGTAAGTCAGGCATATCCCGGCTTGTCCTAAGCCTAGAATTCACCCCCGCCACCCACCCGCTCCTCGATCCCACACCTCCAAGGTCCCAGCAGAAAGTCATGTAAGCGCTCAGCACTGCCAGCTTCTTTTAGGTAAAAAACCAGGACAAATTCCGCACTTCGTTAAGCTCCTCGCCCCCAAGTCACCACGAAGCAGCTTTCATAGCCCTAAGGCGTGGTCACTCCAGACGCACAGCGAGTTGCTCGTGTCCTCGGCTTCTGCTTCGCAAACCCCGGACGGTGCCACCGGGGGACGCTGAAGGCAAAGGCTCGGCCGCGGACCGGCGCCGGCGAGACCGCGGCGCGAGTGACAGCCTCCGCGAGAGAGCCGAGTGCGGGCGAGCCTCGAGACCCCTTTCCATGGCGAGCCGGTCGGCCTGCGCGGACACTTGCTCAGTGTCACTCTCTCGGGTGTCGCGCATTTTCTCAACGGAGCATGACCACGTAGACAGATGAACTCGGAATCAGGAGAAGCCGCCTGCGGTGTCCAGTCTCTCTGCCCCTCCACCCCCGCCCTTCACCGCGGCCGGCGCTGTACTTGCACCGGGCCGCCCGGGAACCTCCTCCCGCGGCTTCCCACTCCCAGAGCAGCCAGAGGACGTCCTTTCCGAGTTACCTGTCTCACGTCAGCGGCCACACCGAGGCTGTCCCCTCGCACTGCTTCCCAGGGGCAGAGCCCGTGAATGTCGAAGGCCACGGTGCCACGCACCCTTGCCTCTGCGGGGCGAGTGTGTTCGTGTGTGTGTGTGTGTGTGTGTGTGTGTGTGTGTGTGTGTGTGTGTGTGTGTGTGTGTGTGTGTGTGTGTGTGTGTGTGTGTGTGTGTGTGTGTGTGTGTGTGTGTGTCGCGTTTAACCGCACAGAGTAATTCCCAGACGTGCAAGACAAAGCATTTCCAGCAAAGATGACCTAGAGTTCAAGTTAAAAAACCCATCTCCTCTAGGCACTGTGTCTGTCCCCGCCACCTGACTCAACTTCTGGGGCGTAGCATCCAGAAAAGGGATTTTAACTCTGAAACCCTGCCAGACCCGCTCGGAAATTACCTCCTCTGGTGGTGCCACAACAAGTGTCCCCAGCGCACCTGGAGGGGCTACGGCCTCCTCCTCTCCTGGTCCCCAGTCCTTGCGGGAGCAGCCAACGGGGGTAGAGAGAGGGAAAAGAAAGTCTTATTTTTTTTTTTTTCATTTTTAATTGTGAGAATTCTGTGTGCGTCCTGTGCCCTGCGTTTCTCTTGTCACACAACCAACCTCCAGTTGTAACTTGGCAGTAACATCGAGATTAACACCTGGAAATGGAAAACTTACCCACCTTCATTATTAAAGAGGTGTTTGTTTTTTTTAACCAAGTATTTTTTCCCCTCGACGAACTCACACTTTATTTATGAGATTTTCCCAACCTTTGTGGTTTGGAGAAATGAGGCGGGGGAGGGGAGGAGGCAAGTGTTGCCAGGCGTCCACCTGGAAAATAAGATTCTCCTTATTAACTTAACAGGGCCATTTCTTTTCACATCAAATGTCAACCCCCCACCCCCCAATTTACAATGGGTAGATTCCTAGCCTCCTTAAAGGTCCCCTGTCTAGCGTTTGTGCCGGAAGCTTTACGGGTGAACTCTCTTTCCAGGTAAACCTGCTGGTCACTCGTCCTTTGCCCACGTACGAATGGGGTCAAGGTACCCGGCTTCAACACTGTCTGACGGTCACATTCCTATTGGAAAGGCCCTCTGAGGCGAGGGACGTGTTGCCCGACTGATCGAAGTGGGGAACGAAGGTGGAGCACCCAAGACACAGGGGCCTCTGTCTCCCCACCACCACCACCCTGCCCTGGACTCAACTGAGCGCCGTAGCGGCCTTGGCTGGAAACTGCGTCCCCGCCCAAAACGAGTACAAAATTCCCTTGGACAGAAGTTTGAAAGAATCCAGTTTAGAAACAGAGTTCTCCCTCCAATTTGGTTATAATAAATAATCATATAAGCGTACCCACACAACCACCCAAGCGGAGCGCAGACGCCTAGATTCACGGTCCCCACGTGTTGCTGGAGCTGGCGCAGACGCATCCAAGGGCACAACGGCGGACGTGACACCGCATTTTCCCCGAATTCCTGCCAGCTAGGGTGGTGCAGCCTGGAGAGGGGGCCGCG
Source organism: Cynocephalus volans (assembly GCF_027409185.1). Lineage (NCBI taxonomy): Eukaryota > Metazoa > Chordata > Mammalia > Dermoptera > Cynocephalidae > Cynocephalus > Cynocephalus volans. Next base: position 54,841,171 of record NC_084470.1, read on the forward strand.
GGGAGGTGGGGTAAGAAGCTCCGGAATGCATTCACTCTGAGGGAGCACTAGGGCTTAGAACAGTGCGCAACTCCGGGGGGCTCTCGCACAGCCCCATTCTCCCGCATAAGCAAAGCAATGCTCGTTATGGGTGATTAACAGTCGAGCTTACCATGACCACGCGGCGCGTCCCTGCCGGCACCACTAGCCTAGTTGTTTTAATTTGACCTTTATTAACAACGTGCTCCCAGAGGATACGAACCGGACTCACACCCCGAGGACCGCCCTCTCCCCTTCCTCCCGGCCTGTTTGTAGGGAGGATCGAGGACACCGATTCTCGCGCCGCCGCCGCCTCCTCCCGAGAGAGCCGGCTCGAGTCCCTCCGCGTCAAGACCTGGGAGCCGGGGCGTGGTCGGGGGAGGGGAGGTGTCTCTCAGACCCTGGAGCTAGGTGGTGCTTGCAGTGCATCGCCGTGAGTTCCTCTTGGGTACAACGTGCGGTGTGCGTAAAGGAGGAGAACACGCACGCACACTCTAAGTAGCACTGACATCTGTGGAGTGGCGGTGGTCTGCACTGAGAGTGCCTGTGCCTGGAGGTGTTGGGGGCGGGTACTGCAGCCCAGGGGAGGATACTGCGGCCAAGGGCAGGACGGGAGGACTGTGAAGGCCGGCTGGCGGTGCAGGAGCCCTTCCTCCCCAAGTTGGGCGGCCGGGATCACCCAGCACTGCGGCTAAAGGGGCTGAAAGGCTCTCCTGCACCCCTCATGCTCCCCCGCCTTCCCTGTGTCCCCCGGCTTTTCCAGGAGGAAGATGGGGTGCCCATCGCGGGTGGGGCGCGCCGGGCCGCCTGTCCCGGCGGTCACGTGTCCCCCCTCCCCCGCCACTGCGGCGGGAGTTCCAATCAGAGCGCGCCAGGGGGCTCCTCCCGGGCAGGAACCACCCGGCTCGGCGGCGGAGGGTGGGCCGCCGTCACCTGACCGCCCGCCCCCGCCCCCGCCCCCCGCGAGTAAGGGGCGGTGGTAGCGTCTGCCGGGTTACAAATGGCCCCTCCCGCCCCGCTCGCCCGCTCGCTCGGGCTCGGCGCGGACCCGCCCGGGCGTGCTCCTCCCGCTGGCTGCCGGCGTCCCACCGCCCTGCCCGGCGCCGGACCCCCAGCGCGGAAGCTCGCCCACGGAGGTCGCGACGGAAGTCTGGACCGCCGAGGCGTGTGGCTCGCCTACCGGCAGGTGAGTGTACAACACAGGCGTGGGATGCTGCGGGGACAGTGCGGGGGACATGCGGGGTCCTCGGAGGCGGACGCAGATGCGTGCGATGCCCAGATGAAGTTTGCGGAGCGGGTCCGAGGTCTCTCGCCTCCGCGGCCGCCTCTTGCTGCTCTCCGGGGTCCGGGGCTTGCTTGGGCTTCTGGAAATTCTTGTCTTGAGATACTTGACAAAGGTTGAAAAGACACATCAGGTGGGAACGTGTAACTGCTGAGGGGGGTTAGACGAGGGCCGTCCAGTGTGCCTGCGTGTGTGTGTGGCTCCCGGGTGAGGAGCAGCCCGACATGGGGCGAGGTCTCTGCGGCGGGTCATTCCGACCCCAGAGCCACTTAGATGCCGGAGAGGGGAAATGAGCAATTCTGAGGCGGTCAGTAAACCAGTGACCCCCGATATTTCTGGTATGCCCCTCTAGTAGCAGGAGTGCAGGTGGTTTAGTAGAGAGTGTGAGGTTTTAAGGCACCCAGAAAATATTCCCTTTCCCTTTTAACTTCTTGGCAGAAATTAGTATTAAAAGTGCTGAATCATGCAAAAGGACGTGGAGAATAATTTACCTCATGTTTGGTAAAGTTTTTCAAAGCTAATAATATCTGTATTTTTGGATGAATGCTTTAAGTTTAAGGTGTAGGCACCAGGTATTTAAAATATTTTGAGACTGTGCCCTTGGCTTTATGGCTGTCATTTGCTTTTCTTTCTTTATAGTGAGTTGTATCCATTCATTATTTCTTACCACCCTCATCACCCTCTTTTCCCCCTCAAAACATATAAAAACCCCGTAACACCCCCCTGAAAACACACACACACACACACTTTTTTTTTTTTTTTTTGGTGTGTCCATGATTGTAAAAGGAGTGGAGGAAGCAGTCCTGAGAAATAGAAAACATCCTTCTTTGATGAATGCAATGATGGCCAATTTGATTTGTCATATGCCACTGAAGGGAATGTCAAGCTGATAACATGCAGACTGGAGAGAAAATGAAACAGGAGTTGCCCATTGAGGAAGAAATAAGCCCTAATCCAATTGCACTCAGTAAAAGAACTGGAGGGTAGTGATTCCACATTGGAGCCTGAGTCCTCTGGAGGTGGAGGGGTGCAGTTTTTGATGCAGATTCTGAGGTCAGACACCAGGTAGCATAAAGATGATTTTTAAAAAATCAGAGTCAGGATTAGTAAAATGGGTGTGTCTCAAGACAGCTCTTGCCCATTTACTCTGGACTGCACTGTCTGAACTGCTCAGCGGCCTGCTGACTCATAAGGGAACCAGCATGGCTTAGTAGGGTTGGATTTTGCTTATAGACTCTAAAAAACTGTACTTGTAAAAAACAAAATAAAATTAAAAAATAAACAAAGATTATTTTAAAAAGCATCAACAGAGACATCAGTAAACAGAGAAGCTACTCTCCTCTTCACATCTCTTCTTCAGGGAGGTTTTTCCTGATTCTTTAACTTGTCACCTTCATTTTTCAATACCTGTCATCCATGCCTGTGCACAGCACATTTGGTTTGACACAAAGGTTTTAATCTAAATCTTAACATTAGAAACAGTAGCACTCTTAACAACATGGTTATTTCAAAGGTATTTGTGAAGGATACTGAAAAACTGGAAAGAACGATTAATTTAGTTTTGGGTTTTTTGGGTTTGTTTTTTTTTTTTACAGCACAGACTCCCTTAACATTGCAAGACCAGGGAGCCCCACCCTGTTTCTGAGCATCTGCGTGAAAGACCAGGAAAGGAATTCAACAATTGCAGTGGTTCAGGGAGAGGCAGCTTCTAGGCTTGGGTGTTACCTTTATTTAAATAATTACATTTTGGAAAGTAGACTTTAATCCATAGATATTGTCAAAAAGCACAGTGTTATTCAGTCTCACCTGTCAGCCTGTTAAAATGTCGACTTAACTTTGAGAGATTGATTTTGGTTTAAAAAAGAGATACGGAGCAAGAGCTGCCTCCAAATTTGAAGATCCTGGGGCTAAAAGACTTGATGGAGAGGATAAATATCAGCATATAGTGAAGCCAGAAAGAGTTATTTTTGCTCTGGTATTCTTAATAAAATTTCTTTATAAAAGTAAGTTTTTTAGAAAGAGGGGGCTCATTTTCAGGCAGTGCATGGAATAACCAGCTTGTGGGATAGATAAGCACCTGGCATCTCAGTTAGAACAGAGATGCATAATTGGAGCAAGAAACAGATAAATGAGCTTACCTTTTACTGCTTGGTCCTTCAAACAGAACCCAGTCATGTCACGTCAGATTAGAGGAAGGCCATTTCTGCAACAAGGCGAGAAGATTTCAAATCTTATTTGAAATCTATGGGAAAGAAAATGTTTTGAGCTGCTCTGAAGAAAGAGGCATTATAAATTTAAAATTCATTATTATCGTAGCTATGCTTACCCGCATTGTCTACTGCAGGCAGCAGGTCTGACCAAGAGGAAGAGAGCCGTAAAACCTTTTTTCTTTCCTTTTTTAAAAACAAAATTTTCAGAAGGATGCCCACTTGATGTTACCATCCATTTTTTTAAGGAAAAGGAATAATTTAAAGAAGAGAACACGATACTTTTTCTGTGATGGCTAGAGTGAATTAGTGCATTTCCAAATCTGAGTGTATTGAGCACTTAGCATCTCTACAGTTATTTCAGTCTGAAGTGATACTCCACGTGGAAATCGCGAGTTCTGTTCTAAACTGATAATGTAAGTTCAGAGCTGCTGAAACTACCTTCTGTTTTTGTTTCCTCCTTATACTATCTTTCCCCTCTTTTAAATCCACAAACACACCTACAGATCCTAGTACCTACAAGGCTTTGAGAGTCAACGGGAATACACAATCGGGTAAATTTACTGTGATTGCAGGTCATTCTAAAATCAAAATAGATTTCAGTGGTAGCTTCAAGAATTAAATTGGTAGGATGTCTCTGGCACTTCGCTCAGATCCAGTAGCCTGGTTTCAAAGAGGGTCTTTTCCTAAGATATGCAGTGATTATTTTGTGGAAGTTAGCTCTGCCCACTTGCGCAGTTAATTGCAGTGCGAGAAGATTCCAGAACAGCACCTTCTTGAGTTCCGACAGTAAATATGCACACAGCATTGTATGAAGAGCATTCCAGAGCACCCACCCCCCAGTGAAGTGAACATGCTGGCTACATAAACACCTGGGCTGCTTTAGCCTGCCAACAAATCTCATTTTTTACCCCAAGAGATGGTGCTATATGTATACTGAGCATTGTTAGGGCATCGGAGAGCCTTGCAGTATGGAGAGAGGCATCTGATGTCTGACATCTTTTAGAGTTGGCCTCCAAGAATCTACCTTTTTCCATTTGAGGATGTGAGGTTATATGTGTTTTGCAAGGAATTTGAAGAAAAGGAAGTTTGCTGATCCACTTATTACAAGGAGTTTTAGGGTTGGTAATATCGTTGGCTCTAAGTATTTAAAAATTAATATATATTTTTGGGTATGTGAGTGTTGGATTGAGGCAATATAGAATCATCTTTAAAAAAACCTTTTGGGAATTGCTACTCCTTTAAAATTATGTGATATTAAGTACTTGCACATACATATCTGCAAAATTCAAGAATGTGCTTTAGCATGCACATTTTGCCACATACACATACATCCTACACAAACTAGAATTGCTATTTAGGATTATTTAGTTCTTCATTTTGAGGAGATTTCAGGTAGTAGGGAGGGTCTTTATTTTCTTCTTTCCTGGTGGATGTTGGGCTCTGATTCTGTTCTGGTTATGAGTCTTAGAACTTAGGACCGTCAAGAACAGGAAGTGAATGAATAACAATTATGAAGTCTGTTTCTTACAATGTGTCATTTTTTAAATTGCTAATTTAAAAGTTATCCAGCTCTAGGTTTTAGAACTAAAAATATGAGAAATAGCTTTCATTCAGATGTAGCTCAGGATGCATCTCCTTTGTTCAAATTACTGTAAATCTTCGGTACTCATGGAATTTGGAAACTATCCAGACTGCTATTGATCTCAATATTTTGGTCTTACAGATGTTCCTTTGATGCAATGGATATTGACTCTGCTCTTCTGCCTGAGAGTGTTTCAAAATGTAAGTTCAGCAAGCCGAACAATTAAATGTCAATAATTCTGGAGGTAATGAAGAACAGTTCTTCCCATTTTTCATTCCTTCTACCCAAGACTCTAGCTTCATAAATAAGAGTCTAGAAGGAGGTGATATCACCTTGGCAGGGCTGGGGGGTATGCCTAACCTAGATGAACATTTATCTACTACATAGCAGTATAACTTTGTATGACCACCATCACAGCCATTGATTGGCGTTCTTCTCTACCTCTTCCCACCATAGTCTTTTTCATTGTAATGAAATATGAACCTTTGGTGTCTGGGTAATGCTGAATTGACACATCCCCAGATGTCACATCTTTCTGGGTGGCCCTGTCTGTTCTTATCTCCTGGCTCAAGCAGATGGCTTCCAATATGTAGACACATCCAGGCTCAGGAGCAGAGTTGTTTTGTGCCAGAGGAAATCCTATGGCTACTCTTGAGTTACCTTTCCTACCACATACATTAACCAAAATGCTGTCTCCAACTGAGGAAGGTTAAGCTGTTAGGATCTGATAGATATAGGTTATAAAAGGGAAAGTTATGAAATATGCAGGGGGCCATTACCATTTCCCACAAAGGCCTTGGATGGTACAGGATTTTACAGATGGGCTGGGTCTGCCTTTTCCATGTTATGGATATCAAGTACTTCCAAATGTAGCTCTTTAAGGAAGGAACTGCCTGTTCTCTGAAAGGGACCCAGTGCTGGTGTAGATCCCTCCCTGTTTCTTTAGATAGCTTAACATGTAATTTAAGATGTTTTTGAAAGATTCCTAGGCATTTAACGCACATACATATACATCAGCAGTCAGGCTCTAGAAAGCTGATTTTCATTAGGAAAAACATTTCCCCACCTTCTGTTGTCCCTTGCTTCTCTGCCTTCCTGTTTCTGCCGCCTTGCCCAAAACAGGATTTCCATGTAATTCAGTTCACTAAATATCACTTCCATTTTTGTTTCTCTGCAGAGTTTATTGCTAGAGCTGCTAATAGACTTTCAACACAAATAGTATATTGATCACGTGAAATCTCGTTTGAGCTTGACTGAATATATATAATGGGGTGTCAATTGGGGAAAAATCTCATAATAAATGGCAGGTGACTTATATTCATGAGAAAAAATGTCTTGGGCAGCACACAAAGTATCATGTTTACTGTAGCATGACAGACTGATTTTGTTGGTCTCTATCACATTCATCGGGTGGATTTTTAATAGCAAAGGCAAGGTTAGACACCACGATCCTGGAACCTTTCTTTCTTTGTTTATATGGGAAGCATTTTTGTACACTCAATGGAGTATAAATATATTTTAGAACCACAAGCAGCAAGAAAGATCTTTTCTACCTGAGGAATTCAGAAATTGCAAACAAATCTGTTTAAGTTGGTAATATATTTAAAATCAGCTACTGATTTATGCAGTCCACATTTTTTAAGTTTTTACCATGTGTGTATCAGTGCATACACTTGCTGTATGCAAATATCACTTTCAATGTGTATATGGGCAAGCACGGTATATTTAGAGGAAAGCCTGCTTTACATAAATTATTTTTAAGAACAACCGAGCAGAGGAGTAGCCATGCATTAGGAAAGCCGAATCAATTTTTTTTCCCCTTTAAAACCTAAAAGTTTCCTGTTGAATGATAACTAAAGGAATCTCATTTTTAAAGTTTTATATTTAATTCCTAAAAATAAATTTTCCTGATAGAGCAGCAATTATGATTATAGATATTTCTGGGAAAGTGGTATTTTTGGTTACTTCCTATAGCTGACTTTGATAACTGACTTCATTGTTGCTGGTCGCCTGGTGGAATCTGGCCACTGAGGGAACATGGGGTATCTATCATATTAGCCGTAACCCTGCTTCATAACCTAGGACAGTGTTGGGTACATAATGCTTTTCCCAGTCTTCTGGGTGTGGTGTAACCCAGTTTCCATGAGGAATTCTTTGCCTCATATAAGTGAATGAAGCCAATGGGCTCTTTGCTAATCAGATTGTAATTTTTTTTTATGGTCAAAAAAAATTATACCGTGGATAAATGTCTCTTCCAGTTCCTGTGCAGTATCCAAGATTTTTTTTAAAGTGCATTATGCCAGAGTTTTCACTTTTTTAGCCTCGGGTCATATCAAATAGCCAGAATAATCTGTTTATTATAAAGGAGCATGTTAAACAGGACAAGTGAGGCTAAGATGTGAAAGACATGACATCGAGCCCTAATCATGCCTACTGTTTTTCCACAGCAAGAACTTTTGTTTGTCTTCATCAACTTCACTGAAATGCTTCTGATTTTTTTTTTTTTAAGATTTTTGATTAGCAGTAAGAAGGAATGTAAAGTTTGCTGAGAAAATGTGATTGTATGAGAACTAGCCAGTTGCAGAAGTTAAACAATATATAAGTATAGGAAAGCTACATATTTTAGTACTATCTTTTATAAGTAAAATTTTATATCTGTATATTACCTTCTATAAACATATGTTTTTGTACCAATTGAAATCTGTTTGTAATTGTGGCTTTTTGCACAAAGAGAAGCAATCAAATTTGATAGCTCAAGCTTGGTAAATTATGTCATTGAGATTTTAGCAAGAGCTAGGTTATACAAGAACTTTAATCTCAGGAATTAGCTATTTGAATAAGCTTCATTAATTTTAACTTACAGAGAAATGTATGTCTGCAAATTTTAAAACTGTGACTTATTGGATGTCACTGGTAAAAGGGAAAAGTTAAATCCCAGGGGAAAAAATATTGGAAAGAAAAGAAATTCCCAGAGAAATTTGAGTCTGAAACCTGCATTTATAGGCCTCACCATTGTCTTAAATTTTGGATAATTTTACTAATTTATTTTAATAAAGTGAAGGGAGAAAGAGTAATATGAACTAAGTAGAAGATATGTGAACTATTTTCTGATTAAAAGATATTAAAGGTGAAAAGGGGGAGGGGAGGAGCATTAGCCAGTAATTGGTTAATGGGCACAAAGAATAATTACATTTTGTAATGATTAATATGCTAATTATTCTGATTTGATCATCACATATTGTATACAAGTATTGATAGTCAACTTTGTATCCCACGAATATGTATAATCAATTACATTTCAATAAAAATGGTTTTTTTGTTTAAATCAAAGGTTTTAAACAAATTTGGGACTCTAAAAAAAAAAAAATAGAATGAGTGGAAATTCCCTCCTAAAGCAAATCACAAATCTCCATTTATCTAAGGCTAAAATAATTTCAAAATTATTTTAAAAAAAGAAAGATGATCTTTTTGGTAATATAATAGCCAGTTTGGTAGTATAGATACTCAGTTTTAATAGATTGCTTTTTTATCAGTCCTTAACATCATACAGTGAGAATATTTAAAGACAAGTAGAACAAGTTTAAGTACATATCTTTAATAGATTGTATCAGCAGATTGGAAAACAACATCAGTATACTCGCCAGGTTCTCGGTAAAACTTTTAAATCATTTCTAAAAAAATATTCAACATAAATTTACAGTTGGAAACAGTTGAATTTACAGCTGTTCCATGCAACGGACATTATAATTCCTAGGGTGTGATTTTTATACATGCCAAAGCCAGGTTAGGAAGTAACTGAAACTCCTGTATTTTTGTTTTCTTGCAGCTGCTACATTTTCAAAAACCAAAGAGTCAGAGCTTTCTGCAGTTAGATGCAGCATATTTAAAGTTATGTTTGTTTAATAGAAGAACAGCAGTGGGACTACTTTTTCTTCCAACAGTGATTTAAATAAGGACTAGATTGATGTAATAGTTGAGGATAATACACTCTTTTAAAAATTCCATTTTTTCACTGTAATAAAAAACACATTTAGGTAAAGAAAATTTGCAATATACTATCTCAATTACAAGTGAAGAAGTAGTTTGGTATATATTACTCTTAATAAATTTAGCTTTATATTTAATAAAAAGTTTATTTTCAGGTTTAATTGCTTGCTAAGAGAACATTAACGAGACAATTTGCTTATGGCATGTAACTGCTGAGCTTTATGTAAGTTAGTTTCACTAAGGGAAATACTGTAACAGAAAAAACCTTTAGTGTACCTCCCTTTAAGAATCTATATTCTCTGTATAAGAAGAGAATTAATTGGGGTCATGGTCAGCTGGATGATATTATATTATGCTTATTCATATATTAACATATGTATATTATTTAAATATATAAGTACTTATTACAAATATGTTGTTATTTTAAAATTTCTATATTTATTAATAATTAAATATATATACTATTTCAAATAAGCCTTGCAGCTTCTACATTTTCAGAAACCAGAGTTTCTTCAGTTAGATGCAGCATATTTAAAGTTATGTTCATTTAATAGAAGAACAGCAGTGGCACTACTTTTTTTTCCAACAGTGATTTAAAGAAGAATTAGGTTGATGTAATAAATTAAGGATAATATGCTCTTTTAAAAATTATGATTTTTTTTTTCTCTTTAATAAAAAGCCCAAACCATTCCTGTTTAACTGGGAAACCTAGTACTTAGACATGACCAAGTGTCCTATGACACTAAAGGAAATGTTTTTGACTATTTCCACTGCTTAGTTTTTGTCTGAGATACATGCTGTGGCATAAGTTATTCTGCAGATCAACCGTAGCTATGTAGGAATTTGGTGGAAAAGTAATGGGTGGTGGATTTTTGTTTGTGTTGGTTTTTTGGCATGTGGGGCAGGGGGGATGAGTAAGAAGACTTTAAGAAGAGAGATTCTCATTTTTTAAAATCCAAAAAATCCAGTGGAAACAGTTGATCCCACTGTCAGGTTCAATTTATTCCTCCATCTTGCTGTGGCCTTGGCCCCCTTCAGACTGTGCTTTGGTCACACTGACATGTGACAATCAGATATGCAAACCCAGTGTCTGATAGACTTGATCTTTGTCTCATCTAAGCAGAGGGGGTGCCCAGTCTATGAATTCTGCACCCAAGGATTTGACAGTCCGGTGTCATAGCCAAGGTTATTCTGCATCAAGTTGGCCACACCCTCTTCATAGTCATGTTTTGTCTGTGTGCTCTTTTTAAACTCCTGCAAACACCTGTGCTTTTTTTTTTTTTTTTTTTAACAGGTTCTTCAAAAATCATTTTTCTCTCTAAGGTTAAAAATAAAAGGTTACAGAGTTCAAAAAAATACTTAAATATATGAAACCTACTACACATCCACACTGTCAGCTCTTCCACTCTAATACAATCCTTGGAAATAATTTTGGGGGCATGAATTTTAAGTCTGGATGAAGCTCTAGATATGTCATGAGGCTCTAGGCTTCATGAATCCCCTTAGGAGAGATACCTTAGCCCAGTATTTACAGACTTGGGATGTTAGGTTAAAGCAAACAGACAGACAAATACCCTCTAAGGCTAGGATTTAAATTGACAGTAAAATAAAAACAAAAACAGCACAAGGTGAATATTTGTAGAGATGACAACTGCTGCTATTTCTTTGGAGATGTTGCTAAATGTAGGAAAATCAGCCAAATTCCAGGTTTTCTCCTTTTTTTCTTTTGTAACACAGGTTGAGCATCCCTAATCTGAAAATGCAAAATGCTCCAAAATCTGAAACTTTTTGAGTGCCAACATGACACTACAGGTGGAAAATTCCACACCTGACCTCATGTTATAGGTCACAGTCAAAACTTTGTTTCATGCACAAAATTATTTAAAATATTGTCTTAAATTACCTTCAGGCTATGTGTATTAGGTGTGTATGAAACATAAATGAATTTTATGTTTATGTTTGGGTCCCATACCCAAGGTATCTCATTATGAATATGCAAATATTACAAAATCCAAGAAAATTAGAAATCTGAAACACTTCTAGTCACATGCATTTTGAATAAGAGATACTTAATCTGTACCCTGGGAATGTTGCTAACAGTGGCCATAATGACTAAACATTCTTAATTATTCTAGACCTAAACATGCGGCTGACGGGTTCCTTATAGAGCCTGTTTCTTGAACAGTGTTATCCAGTGGAATTTTCTGCAATGATGGAAATATTTTATATCTGTGCTGTCCAATGCAGTGGCACTGGCCACACATAGCTGCTTGAGCACTTGAAATGTGACTAGTGTGACTGAGAAACTGAATTTTTATCTTATTTAATTTTAATTAAAATTTTTAAAGTTCCATGTGGCTAGTGGCTTATGTACTGGACAGCAAAGCCTTAGAGAACCGGGAAAAATGAGACAGCTTTGCTACAAATTCCTGGGCCCCACTCTTGATTTGTAGAAATAGAACACTTCTCTCAATTGCCTCAACTCTCTCTTCACAGTTATGATTATTTGCAGGCTTTCCAACACACCGATGCTGGGGTCCCACTCCAGACTGAATTGGAATCTCAGGGAAGGGCCAGGACACTGACTGGTGTTAGAGTTCCCCAGGTGCTTCTGATGCAGCCTGCGTCTCGCGCTATCAACAGAGGAGCTTTGGGATGTGCAATAGGCTGTTAGGGTGCCCACCCTGTAGCTTATATGCATTTGTGGGGCACCTACAGTGCATCAGGCCCTCCTGGGCATGGTGCTGGGTTTCAGCATCTCTGTCCCCATCCTCCTTTCCTGCCTTCTTTGCAGTCTCACCTCTTCTGCTCTGCTCACTGGGCAAATGACCCGTAGGCCTATGACCTCAGCAGTTACATGTCCACACCCAGCTTTCCAGCTCCCACTGGGGTTTCTTTCCGCATGGGTGAACCTGAGCCAGTCCCCTTCCCCACGCCATGCTTCTCCCCAGGAGTCAGGGTACAAATCTCAGCTGCTGCTCTTCCCATAGCCCAGTTTGGTCCTAGATCCTGCCGCCTCCACGCCCAAGTCCCCTGCAATGCCCTGCTTCTGAAGTCACTCTGATGCTGGTGTCATTCAGAACTGCACCATCTTGTGCATGGGCTGTTTAAAATGCTCTGAGTTAGTCTCTTCCTCCTTGGATTGCTTCTCTCTCCAGTCATCCTTCCTCAGCTGCTGGAACTTAGGTTGGTTCCCAGAACATGTACCACTAAACACTCTAAGGGTTTCTTGGTGAGGACAGGACAGTACACATCTCCTACCCAGACCTGCCTCCTCAGCCCACCCTAGCCTCCTGCCACACTGGGCCTGCTCGCTGGGCCCTCCACCTCTGTAGCCCAGGCCTTGGGCATGGTCCAACTACTGCTCTGCCTGCCTCCTCTGTGCTTGCTGGTCGGTCTCTCCCTCAAGGTCTAGTTCACAGATCGCTCTGTAAGCTTCCTCTGATGGCTTTGGCCAAAGCCCTCATTCCCAAGGCCCTGCACCTTCTCCTGCACTGCTAGCCCTTGCATCTCTTTTATCGTCTCTCCTGGCTCCAATGTGGGAGCTCACAGGGCCCTACTCCCACAATGTGGAAGTCACAGTCAGTCCCCACCTCCCCCTCAGCTCCCAGGACGGAGCCTTTGCAAAGGCTCTCCCAACATGACACACTCCCCCTGAGGCCGCCTGTGGTGTCGTTTCTGAGTGCTCTTGACTGGGTGCTGTTGGCAGTGACAGAGGTCCGTGGTCCTCCCTGGGTGTGGATGTGCTGGGCCTTCATCTTGGGCCCCAGCCTGCTGCTTCTGCTCCTCTCACTGCCCACGCCTGGCACACGCACACGTGCACACACACACATGCACAGCATGGCCTTCCCCTGGTGAACTGTGTCCTTCCTGCTGTCATTGCCCCTCCCCACCCCCATCAAAGCTGCTCACCCATACCTGCATTCTCAGCAGCCTCCCAGCGCTTCAGTGGCACTTTTGGAGGACACTTTCCTCTACCCCCTTCTGTGAAGGCATGAGAGCTTTGAGACACAGCTGGTGAGTCTTTGAAGTGGAGGGGGCAAGGATGCCAGCACCCCCAGTCTCTGCCATGTCCTCTCCCATCTGCTCCAGCAGAGCCCACCTGCCCTGACAGCTCGTGACACTCAGTCCACCTAGCCTAGTGTCTGCATTTTGAGTCATCCTGGCTGTGCCCAGTGAGCTATCTTCTTGGTGGCCTCAAAAAGCCCAGCCAGATCCTCAAAGCCATCCCTTTTCCCTTCCTGGGAAATCCCACAGGGAACGTGGGGGGCAGGCCCCTGCCCTGGGCAAGTGCATGGAGGCGGTGGGTGCTGGCTGTGCATTCCTGTTCCCTTGGGGAGCAGGGCGGAGGCACATCAGGAGAGGGGTTGTTGAGAGGGATTTGACCCAGAGTGCTGAGGGCTCGGCCAGTGGGGTCAGCTTGGAGCAGCTCTGTGGAGGACGAGGAGGAGGCATCAGCAGCTGAGAGACTCCTGTGTGGGTGTAAGCAGAGGCCTGAGGGAGGGCGAGAAGGCAGGGCTTATTTGAGCAACTGCAAATATGTCAATTATTTTAGCGTGGGGTAGAAATGGAGGTGGGGCAGGCAGAGGCCAGAACGCCAGTTCTTCGAGCTGCCTTGCCCCACACAGACATCAATTCTGCCCTCAGTGCACTGCAGTCCCCCGGGGGCTACCATCAGCTGCTCCCCTCATTTGCCTGTCTGGGAGCTTTCTCCTCTGGGTGCCACCACACTGATGCTCCAGGCTGGTGGCCAGGACATGGCTCCTGTGACTGTCATTGGAGAGACTGTTGCAGGACCTGTGCAGGGGCCGCTGAGGCTCACCCCACAGGGCTGGGCTAGTAGTTGATACTGACACGTTTTCCCACCCCACGCCCAGCCTCAAGTGGGAAAGGAAAGCTAATCCAAAAAGGCAAACAGCAGCAAAGCCCCCATGTTCTGTGGGCTCCCCACAAACATGGTCAGCACCTTCTGGTGGAAGAACGGTGCTTCTCTGCTTTGCCTTCAGTCCCTGGGCTGACAGTTAAGCCACTGAAAAAGGACAATGCACAACAGAGAAGTCCTACACAGAGAAGTCCTTTTATGCTCAAGAATGGACCAGTCGTCCACATTAGCACCATTATATCTTTATTTATAGGTGGTACTGTACTTGAGAATGGTCAAGCAGCATTGCTTTAAGAAGGGGATTTGGTCATTCGATTTAAAGCACACTGAGAAGATTCATTGTCACCAGGAAGCACAGTGGCTCGGGCCAACAGCCCTGGGTTTGGTCTGAGTTTGCTGAGTGCATGGTAGAGCACACACTGACATGGGTGCAGGGTCACTCTGGCTGGCAGAGCTTTTGTCATTGAGTCTGTGGGCTGGGGTAGGGGAATGGTGCACGGGGTGCCTCATGATTGCAGGCCTGTGACAGACCCAGCCCGGCCTGAGAACGCTCTGCAGAATGACACAGCAGCCCCTGCGTTCTTGCTGACTTACACTAATCCAAGGGAAGCTTGGTTTCATTAATGACTTAAGGTTACAGTATTGGAAATTAGACTCCCACCTGGAAAGGATGATGGTTATTCGTAATCCTAGTTGTTGGCCTGAACGCTCCCTGAATTCAAGAGGAGATTCCACAAATACCCTCTGAATTTTTCATGCAGACACGCTGGCCTGAAGGAGTTGTCTTCAAAGAGACCTGGTGCAGTTTTAGAGATAGTCCAACCTGCTGGGGGATCCCAGGTACCCAGGAAGCCTTCACCTGGTCCTGTGTGCCCCTCAACCCAACTCCCTCCACCATGTCAGGTCACTTCTTCCTGGCCTCCCAGTTCTGCTGTACCTGCTCCACTGTAAGGGACCAGTTGGCAGGCAGAGGGTGGTCAGGGTTTGAGTCCCATTCAGCTCTGGATCAGGCCCTGCAACTGGCTCAGGTACTAGGGACACCATTCTAATTGGGAATGTCCAGGTATATGCTCTCCATCCCTCTGGCTGGACCTGAATCGGCCACCTGGTCCTTAAGCATAATGATCCAGGACATAAAGGGAATGCTGGCCTCTCCCACCCCCACCATTTATTATTACTGCTGCTGTTAACTATCATTTTGCAGTATTTCCTGAAGTCAGCACTTGATGTGGGTGTTTTCATTTTATCTTCATAACCACCTGTGCAGTAGGTACCATTATCACCATTTTGCAAATGAAGACACTTGCTCAGAGAGAGCAGCCCAATGGCTTAAGGTCACACAGCTAGAAAGAGGTGGAGCCATCCTACCCTCAGAGACCTGGACTCCAAGCTGCCGCAGCCCAGCCTTCTGGGCCCTTCTTACCACCTACTCCAGGTGTTTCTGAGTCAGTGAGTCATGAAAGAAGAAAAAGAAGGAACCAGTCAGAAGCTCGGTATGCTCCAGGGGCTTCATTCCTAGCCCCTTCCTCCCAGCTGGGCCTCCAGGCTTCCCTGATCCATCCATGTGGCTCCCCGGGGCCCACTTTCACTTGCCTCCATACATATCAGTGAGTCATTTCCTCAGCTTTTTTTTTTTCTCATGCTGTTATTCCTATTAGAAAAAAATTTTTCATCACAATGATTCATGTCTACCTTGCAGATCATTTTTTAAAGTATTGCAAAGCTTACAGAATTATTTTTGTTTGAATATTAGACTTATATTTCTGCAAAATATATAACCATGTGCTGGGCCGGTCCATGGCTCACTTGGGAGAGTGTGGTGCTGATAACACCAAGGCCACGGGTTCGGATCCCTATACAGGGATGGCCGGTTGCTCACTTGGGAGAGCCTGGTGCTGACAACACCAAGACAAGGGTTAAGATTCCCTTACCAGTCATCTTTTTAAAAAAATAATAATAATAAAAATAAAAAATATATATAACCATGTGCCATCAACTCTGGATATTAGCCTTGGTGGAGTGTTTACCCTGAATTTTTTACCCCAGATAGTCAAGCATTCTGTGTCAGGGTTACACAGTACCTGTCATCCCTGATACCTCCACATACCAATGTTAGCAAGAAGAAAAACCAGGGCAGATGGGCACAAGCTTCAGGGTAAGGGAGAGAAGGGAGGTGGGATGAGTAGCTGAAACCCTCAACACGGGGCTGAGATCCCAAGCCTGTTAATGAGAGCAGTGGTGCACATGCTTGGATTCAGATAGCCTGGCTTCAAATCCTTGCTATGCCACTTGCTTGCTGCTGTGTGTCTTTGGGCAATTTACTTAACTTCTCTGTGCATCAGTTTTTGAATCTGTAAAGTGGTGAAACTACCTCATAGGGTAGTTACGAGGACTGAATGAATGTGTGCATATAGCACTCTGAGAATGTGCCTGGCACGGGATAGGTGCTCAGTGTGGTTAGTGACGAGAACAGACTGATTTCTGGAAAGTGTTCTTCAGAACAAATGGTTAGGGATGTTTTTCATCCAACAAGTAACTGTAGTAGTCCCTATTTTATATAGGCAGAGACGGTTGACAGCTGTAGTGAGGTGCCCACCCAAAATCAGGAGAGGTCCCTGCCAGCCACATTACAGGATTCAGGGAGATTATGTGATTTATTATTTATTTAATTTATTTACAACATGCTGAGTTCCACACGGGGTCTGAGCTGTCTTCCGTCTGCTTTCTCTCCATGTGCTGCTGCTTCTTGGTGAATGAGATTAGGGCACGATCCGGCCCCTGTTCTGGAAGCTGGACAGGTCCTATCAGCATGGTTGCATTCTTTGTGTGTTTGCTGCACAGGATGTGTTGCATTTGCCTTTGATTCCCTAGGCCTGCTGATGGGTGGCAGGTAGGGTGGGGGAAGGGATCTGTCTACCTGCCATTGTGAACCTTCCTGGCTGTTTGAAAGGCACCTGCTAACATGACTCGTTTCTTTTAAGACACCTTCTCTTGTGCTCGAAAACCAAGGCCTCATCCAGTGGCACAGGCTGGCTGGTCAGGTTTATCACAGGTACTTCTCCCACATTCAGATTCCACAAAGCAGACATCACATGGTGGCCCAAGGGCTCATGCCATTATGTAAACAAGGGGTGAGGTCTAGGGACCCCAGCCAGGCCTCTCTGCCCCAGCTGCTCCCTTGAAAGACATTCTTAGCGTATTGGTACCCAAGATGTGGGTACGTTTCAGGGAACTGAAAATCTCTCCTGGAACCCAGCAAGCCCACTGTGTAAGCCCCAATCCTGCTGTCATCCGGGCACCTTTGTCTCCTTCACACCCACATCCACCCCATCTCCAGAGTCACCACTAGGGCAGAAGTCATTAACTCCCTCCTTGGATGCCCACCCTGGCCTCCATCTGGCCCACCTGTGTCTGGTCCACTTGTCTCCGCCTCCACTCCCTGGCCCAGCCATACAGCATCCAGGATCGTGTTCAGAAACACAGATCTGATCGTGGTGTGCCTCCCATGCCCCCACCCCCACCATTGGCTCCAGCATCCCCTGTGTTCCTTCATTACACTCTGCAGTTCCAGGTGTACAACTGGGGGGTGTGTTTTGTTCCTCTTGCCCTACATTAGACATCAAGGGCTATGGGGGTAGGATCAGGTCTATGTTGCTCTCCTCTGAATCCCTTCACCTTGCATTCCATTAACAGTTGTTGGTTAGGGGTGGACAGAGAGAGAAACCCAAGAGGATATAACGAAAAAGGGATGTCTGAGAACCCATCTGCTAAGAAGCCAGGAGGACCTGTTGGAGGTAACTGGGCTGGTACAAGCAGGTGGAAGAAAGAAGCCCCCCAAAACCCACCCACCTGCCATCTGTCTCTGAGAGCCAGCTAGGAGCTCCCCAGGCCAGATGATGCACACACTTCTGAGGGGCTTGCAGGAGGGGTTTTCACCAAAAAGATGGTGACCTTGGACCAGCTCTTAGTGAGTGAGTTACTAGATAGGTTACAGAGAATTAATCAAGATTTGTTGAGTACCTTTGATGCCAGGAGATTTCTCATTATCTCAGTTTATTTCTACCAAAACTTTGAGGTTGGTTGTATGTTTCCCATTTAGCTGATCTGGAATCAAGGCTCAGAGAAACTAGATGCTATCCCCTCCTCTCCATTCCTGGACTATCAGCCAAGCCTGAGCTGAACAAACTTACTAGAAAGAAGCAAGTGCTCAAACCCTGTCTGCCGTCATGTGACCAACTCTTCCACTCTCCAGATCACAGGCAAGGCAAGGTCCCACAGTGAAGACGGTGCAGGTAGTATGATGGTCTGTTAGCAGGCACATGGTTTTTACCCAAAGAATCTGGGAACTGCCTGGGTCTGTCCAGGAAAGGATTGCTCAGTTTCAGCCGTGTGTAACTAGGGTGATGGTTCACCTGGTCTGGAGCTCTTGAGGTCTGACCACAAGGTCGGGTGTTGTCAATCCCCAGATGGAGCACTGACAGCATCAGGGAAATGAATGGCCAGGGAGGCCAGAGAAATAACAGGATTGAATCTCCCTCTAGGGGTATGGCCCCTGCCTATGTCTATGTCAGCCACTGAGGGTTTTGAGCCAGGCTTAACAGTTGACAACAAATGGGTAAAATGGATGTTTGTTTGGAGGTAGCTGTAATAGCCAGACATGATTGAAAGATTGTAAAATGATTGTAGAAAATGAGACACAGTCAAGGAGAAAAACCAAAGAACTCAGAAAACAACACTTAGAATTCACGTGGCTATTGGGAATGAGGCTGGGAGGCTTGCTGAATATCAGCATTTCAGCTCTGCCACTTCCTGGCCCTGTAGACTGAGCAGGTCACTTAACCTCTCAGAGCTTCAGCTTCTCATCCATCGAGGGGTGCTAATACCATCCACCTCCCAGAGTTGTCAGGAGGATGTGGTAAAATGTGCTGCACCCACACAGGTGAGTGAGCCATCTGTGGTAGCAGCACTGGAAAAGGTTCTCAGCAAAAGGCACCACCTCCTGCAGTTATGGCTGAGCAGAGCTGGCCATCCCAGGTCTGTGGTCACAGTGTCCCAGCTCTTAGGGATCCTCACAGGTAGGCAGAAATGCCCAGGCTTTGCTACGATAGCTGACCAAGGTCCTTGTGGAGTGCCACAGTCAGTGTGGCTTGTTTCAGTGTTTCCCCATCCCCAGCTCCCTCTCCTCCTCCTCCTCCTCCTCCCATCTCTTCCTCCCTCTCTGCTATCTGTGGGCCTTCCCACAGGACCATTGATGGCTCTTCCCTCCCTCCCCAGCACAGCCCTGCAGACAGAGTCCCCTCACCTCACGCTCCTCCTGAGGCAGGCAGGAAGGACAGCAAAAGGGTCATGAAAGCATCCCGAGACTGGTGAATGCTCTTAATCACTCACAGACATTCCGCCCCATCAACACCTTGTATTCTCCTCAAACCGCAGCTTTTCTTTTCATTCCAGCCAGGAGTAGTGCCCCAGCCTTGTAGATCTACGCTTGTCAGGATGAATTTTTATTTTTGTCTTTGTAAAAGGGATAAGAATTGCACCTTCTAACCACCATCCCCCCCACCCTCCCACCCTCACCATAGGAGCCATGGGGAGGTGGTTCCTAAACCTTTTCTTCCTATGGAGACCAGTCCTACCCTTGTGTCTCAGTTCTTGCTCATGAGCAGGACCCAGTTCTAGATGCTAGTGATAGACAGATTTGAGCTCCGTTCTCTCCACATGGATGGGATTCCAGGGAGAGGGTGATGTCACACAGGGGTCACCTTAATCTACTGTCAGGTGAAAGAGTAACTCAGTTTCTCTTGCAACATATCTCGTACTGAGGGCACCAGCCCCAAGCAGGGAGTGGTAGTGGCCTTTAAGGTGAAGCTGGATGGGGATTAGGGCTGAGAGATATTGGGGGCGTACAGCAATGTGCCCTGTAAAGGACCCAGCCTTGCTTTCCAAAAGGAACCACAGGACAATCCCATCCCAATATTAGCTGGACGTTCAGAGCTTCACATTCCTGAGGGAGAGCGCCTTGAAATCAGTGGACATATCCTCAAATACAAATACCTTTAGGAAAAGAAGTCAGACATAATCCTGGACTGGGACCTCCTTCCTGTCACTTTGCCTCTTATGCAAAATAGAACTGCCACCTACCATGGCTTGCTGTGGTGCCACAAAATGTCAAGTTTGTATAAATGCAAACCACATTCAGACTATATTGTGTTTTCCTTTCCAACACTGATACTTTAATGGCTTAAACCATTCTGACCTTGTAACTCTATAGGTTAGTGTTTGGTTTTTTATAATTCTTATCTCGTGAGTCCTCATGAGAGACTCACAGAGCACTCGTGGTCCAACTGGACTACCTCCCTGAAGCCATGAGTGTCACACAGAGCCAATAGTGATTAGTGCCAAGGCCAAGGAAAGGTGCATTCAGGGGAATCTAGGCCAAAAGGAAAGCACAGGCACTGGGCTGGGAGATGAGCTCTCCCGTGTGGCCCACTCTACCCCAGGGATGCCCCCTCGTTGATAGTCACAGGCCTCCCCCCATGCTCTCCATCCCAAAGTCCCTGGCCACATTTTTCATAAAGCAGAATGACTGACTTCTTCAGGCTGGGGTTGTTCTACCTTAAGTGTATTTGTCTTCGGGTTATGGACCAATGCTCCAGTAACTTTATATCTTGTAGTGTTGGTTGATAAATAAAGGGGGGAACTCTAGCTAAGGGACCATTAGCAAGCCCCAAGAAGGAAAATGGAGCTTGTCCTGCAATCAGGTGAAAACAGTGATTTGGGTCTGAGTAGAGCCAGATGCAGTTGAGACAAAAAGCTCAAAATGTTTAAACAGCTGCAAATCCTATGAGCAGTGGAAATGTCCCCAACATTCTAAGAGTTTTTTTTTTTTAAATTCTAATCACTACAATAAACATTTTTCTATAGAGGATAAAAAAAATTCTAAATTTTAACACTGTTGTCTATATTCTGTGAAATGACTATGAGAATGGTGAAATTTTTGTTTCCCCTTAGAGATGGAAAGTTCCTCTATGTTCCACTTAATTTTTTTTAAATACCAAAGAGGAAATTGTTTGTAATTAATACTTGTTATCTCAGTGAATATTAAGTTAATATAAATTATTCTGTTTTTTCCTATAAAACAATTTATTAACCTAAGATGTAGTGAAATGTTTTTCTTTTTCTCCTACCAAGATGAATATTTCCATATTTTAAATAGCATTATAAGACAGATGGGCAGTGGTTTTTATACTGCAAATAGGGATGACCCCATAGTCCCACGTGGTTAAATTTGTACCATCTTCAAAATTCCATTAATTCTTCTATTAATACTTGTTCTGTGGAATCCTTGATGTGCTTCTCTGGTGTCTAATAAGAAACTTGATATAGACTTTAGCAAACCCATACTGGTTACTTTTTAAATAATGAATTTATTTAGCCCCATACCTTGAATGTAGATACTGTAATATGGATCTGAGTGTTTCATGATAGAAATTTGATGAATATATTACAAATCCCAGTTGCACTTGACAGAAGGAATTTGGTTAGATGTTGAATGCAGGAATAAAATTTCATAGCTTCTCAAGCTCTAAGTTAGAATGTCAGATGCCCAAAAAAGAGGGATTTTTAAAAATGGAAATTTGTTTTTAAAAGTCAGCAAGCTAATCAACCACAGCAGATTTTGAATTCCAATACTGACCAGGAAGCAGGAAAAAGAATCCTCCAATGTATATTAGAGAATACAAATTGACTTTAACGTTAGACTAAACACAGCATAATTTGGAATGCCAGCCAGAAATACATATATTGTCTCCCCAACCTATTCATTTTCGGATGAACCTTGTCATTGCACCTTTCACAGGGTGTGGGTAAAGGCGCGGGGGTGGTGTGTGTGCCTCGCCCACGCAGCCACAACAGATCCTCGCTGGCTGCCATGTTCACTTGTGCGTGGTGAGAAATAAAGGAATCTGAAGGTGATTCGTCCCATCGCGGGCCTGATAAATTAAAAATTTGCATATGTGTGACAGTAGTTTTACAGATTGAGGAAAGCAAACAAGAAAGTAGAAAGGATTTAAATGAAGTGTTACCTCTAACAAAGCTTTTAAAAATAGACAAATACAAACGATATTGATTGACTTAAATTGATTTTTTTAATGTTTTATTCTGTGGAGTTTGGGGAGTGACTCAAAGCTTTGGGGAAGGTTGTGATCCAACAGAATGCTGGTGGCTTTCTGTTTTCATAAGAGCTCGAGTAAATTAGAATGTAGATGTTTCCTGAACGTTTTCTGTTTTCAGGAGGCCCGCACGGGAAAACAGCATCACAGCACCCGTAAGTAGGAACAATGAAGCGATCTGCTTTGTCTGCATATAGGGACTTTAAACGGACGCTCAGCTATAAAATACCAACAATCTCAGCACGCCTCCTTTCCTCATTTCACAAAATTAATTTTAAGGGCAGTGTTTTCTAAGGGCTCGATCTTTGTGTGTTCTCTGTACCACAAATATGCTCTTCTTGCCTAATTTTCTTAAACTGACCGATACTTTCCTGGGAATGAATGAGGAAAATGGTGTGGTCCTGGGTATTTATTTCATGACACTGCCCACAAGGGCTCACTGGCCTGTAGGCTGGATGCCAGCCACCAGCCCATCATTTCTCAGTGAAAAGAACCTTTCAGCTCGGTTACCTCCTGGAGAGAGCTGATTTTTCCAGCAGTCAGGCTTGATCTGGGTAAATAATTAGAGAGCTGAGAGCGAAGACATCACTCTGGTGTTGTCTGTGATTCTGCTAATGTAGCCAGACCCTGTGATTCCATCGCAGCTACAGTCTTACTGCCGCCTTTCTCTAAAGCTGCAGAGGGAGGGAGGGAAAGAGAGAGAAACAGCAACAAAGCCAGTTGCTTGCATTTGTCTTGAAAGAACTAATGACATTTTTCTTTCTTTTGGTAAAACTGAAAAAACAGCTGCAGCTCTTTATCTGCTTATAAGAAGGTGAGTCTCAACATGCCTCTTTCTCCGCACAAGCCTCACCTACTAGGATATACATGCCCCAATGCAATTACTTTGTCATATTGATTTATTTGTAGAACTGTTCTGCCCTTAGTTTACTGGAATTTGCAGGGCTCTGAGTTATGCAGGCAGATCACATTTCTCATAAAGCAGACCCTGAAGTGGTTAATAGCTTGTTGTTGAACCTTTGCAGCTGCTCATTAAAAGCCAATTTAAAAAAAACACGGGCTGTTGGAAAGTATATGTGTGTCTCTACAAATATCCATTATTCTGAAACTTTATCACATTTTATCCTGTCCTGTGTGGTGCCCATGGATGAAGAAAAGCGGAAATGTAAAGAATTAGGCAAACTATTCCAAGATTCTAGTGAAATTCCTAATTTTTTTCTCACTTGTTTTCAGTTGCAACATCAGTAATTATTGTACTATAAGTTCTTAATGATTGAAAATCCCAGTAAGAAAGCCAATCTGATTTACTGAAAAATAGTAACTGTACTAATGGTGTTTTATTACTTCTGAGAGAGATGTATAGTTATGCATGAATAATAAGAAACAGAAGAAGGTAATTAATTAAACTAATTAAAATTCACAACAGGCAGTGTTTAACATGATTATATGTTAACTACAAAGGTCCCTTAACAAACAATTCCTGGACCAAGAACTGGAAGACATATTGAAGAAACAAAGGCCATTCATTGGTTTAGCTAGCCTCCCTTGGCAAGTGTGGGAGACCCCGAAAATCAAGAAGGTTGGAAGTCAAATGTTTCCCCACCCAGGGCTGGCCTCCACAGATTTATCACTGATTCCAAAATGAGTAAGTCCATAATTAATAGGGTTGAATACATACATTTCCAGCCAGTAGTAGCTGAATCTTACATAAAGCTGTGTGACATGGGTTGCTTTAGTTACCAGCATGACAGGCCTTGCTGGGTATTTGGTGTGAGACAAACCTATATGGTCTGGGTCCATTTACAGGGCTAAACGACCCATCAGCCAAGGAGCACTGCACAGATACACTCTCTATTTCTCCTGCTGAGGTGTATTCAGACCAAATCTCCTGGCTCAAGACTTTTTTTCTTTTAAATTTTTTACCATTTAGTGAAACAGCTTGTCTTGGAACTAAAAGCAGCAATAGTTGATTACTATTAAGCATGGCACCTCTGAACCTACTAAACCTAGTCCCTTCCTCTCTTCCTTTCTCCCTCCTTCCCCCTTCCTCCCCCCACTTCTCTCCTTCTTCCTCCCTCCCCAGAGCCAAGGGGCTTGTGAAGGCTGTTCTGTGCCAGGGCTGAGAAAGGTCTTTAGGGACTAGCCGCCGGAGGGCTGGACGGGTCAGGAAAGTACACGGGGTGGGGGGGCAGGAGACAGCCAGGTGCTTTCCGGTCTTGCACAAGGGGGTTGGGAATGCTTTCGGAGAGTCATGGGGCATGATTATCCCACTGTCATGGGACAGTGTCAGGGCTTGAGTATTTTAGGTGTCACAGAAGAAACCTCTGAAGAAAAACAACGTATAGGAAGGAACCCTTTCTCATAATGCTACTTGCAGGTTACCGCTTTCAAAGCAAAGCCAGACTCCGGCCCTGCCCGGGGTAGGAAGTCTTTGTCTGCCTGCGCGCCCGAGCGCTCCGCTCCCGGCTTCGGATTGATTTTTGGCCCCCGCTGCAGCAAGTTGGGGGCTGGCGAGGAGTGTGCCGGTGTCTGGGGGCGCAGTGTGGACTCGCATCCGCTCTACCAGGGAGCCCACTGCAGCTCTGGGATTTTTAACTTGGAATTTCCATGTGACAAAAAAGAAAAGAGGTTTCTCCTTCATCTAACGGAGCCATTAACATCTATTAATAACGCCGACGGGGGTAAGTAGCGGAGTCTCGCTCCGGGGCCGCGTGGTCCTGGAACGGCCTCGCAGCCGCTGTCCCTGCGCGCTCCGGGCTGGGTGCGCACCGCCTGGCTTGGGGACCGAGCCCGAGCCGCTGCCCGTCGCCTGCTCCTCCCCTTCTCCAAGGTGAGGGGTCGTCCTCACACTCGCCAGAGCTTCTCTGGGCTGAGCTCGCCCCCTCCCCGACTTCTTTGCAGGGCATTTTCTCTTGCGGGTAAATTACGTGTCATTTCTCACGGGTCATAGCCGGCAGCCCTCCTGAACTGTGTGTGCTTTTGGGTTTTGCGATCTGGCCCAGGCACAGAGGTTCTCCTAGGAGGTGGTGCCCATGCATATTCATTTTGTCTAGTAATCGGCTGCCCGTCTTGCCATTGCAGGCTGATTTATTGATTTATGTATAACGTGTGTTTTATTTTAGTAATTAGGCAATCCTGAATTCATGGGGGCCGTCTGCACTTCCCAGGCATGTTCATTGCTAGAATTGAAAGACAAAGGTTGTCGTGCCATCCCCCACACCTTCATTTTCTAGCTTGTGACCATTGACATGTGTTGTTTTATGGAAAGCTAATTAGGAATGGCATTTTTTTCCCTAGAGGAATCAGTGAACTAAGTATTAGCGTTTATAAAGCATACAGATTTTTTTTAAAGCCCACATTTGACAAACAACTACTTCTGGGGTGTGTCGTACAGACTGGACACTGTGGTGTTTTGTTTCAGCTTAGGAATGATTCTAGGACTGATGTGATGTCTGTGGAACAGTCACTGGCATGTTCCCATCAAGGTACATGAAAGGAAATGTTGCCTCTTATTTACAAAGGATACTGCAGTGAACAGGGAAACATCACCTCAGCTGTATTTCCTATATCCTTATTTTATTTTTCAGTTTTATTTTTTATCTTCCCATGTTCCCCACCCCTCTACCCATCCATCCACAACCCCATCATTTTTTTAAAAAATTATCTGCACAGACTCTCTCATATTTTTCAGGAACTCTGTTATGCCCACAAACTTGACCTGGATTGTGTTACTAATTTAGTAGGTTATTCCGTCATATAGGAAATCACAACCTGTGGGTCAATACATGCCTACGAACCCCTCAGCCAAATTATCTAAATTGTTTTTTAAAGATATTTTTAGGCCAGTGAACACTTAGCAAAAATATCTTTACAGATCCTGATAAACCTATTTTTAGTTTCAGTACTTTAAAAGCTTCCTTAACCCAACCGGTTCTAATCAATATAAAATGTGCTTCTAACAAAAGATGTTAATATAGTTAAGGATTAAATCATTATAAATTTCTTTTATGGAAATAGCTGATCTAACAACAATAGAAATTTCACTACATAAAGTCACTACTGTGATTTTAAACTCTATTTAAAAAAATGCATTTATTATATTTTAGGGGAAAGGAGCCATACAAGAATGAATAACTAAAATACAGTAGCATTTGTTTTGGGTTTATGTTTTCTGTAAACTTGTATGTTCTATTCGATATGTTTTCAACACTTTTTAAAAATGATCCACTAAATTTTTCATATATTGTCAATTTATATTATATATAAAATAAATGAACCTAATATGCATATATACATATATGATTTGATCTATGAGTAGAAATGACAGCCATTAGGGTGAGAATAATGAAGCATCTGCCTCTATGAGAAAGATCAACAGAGAAATCACCCCAGATCGATAACTTATAAGTAACCAGCATGAAAAGGGGAGAAAAAGCTTTTCTTTTGCCTCAGCTCTTAAACAAGCTTTTCCTGGTAGTATCTTACTCATGTTGAAGCGATTAAGTAAAAACAAGAATGCTTCCTAGGCAATATGTTATTTTTTATTTTGTATATATACTATAAAAATTTTTGAAATGCCTTATTGTCTGCTGAAAAGTAATCGTATAATTGATATTATGAAGATTGTGTGAGGATAGCTTTTAAGAATAGTAATAGTAGATATGGGTTGGATTGTGATTGTTAAGGTTATGGGAAAACAGTCTGGTACATAGACATGGAGT
The DNA here is from genome assembly GCF_027409185.1 of Cynocephalus volans. Taxonomy (NCBI): domain Eukaryota; kingdom Metazoa; phylum Chordata; class Mammalia; order Dermoptera; family Cynocephalidae; genus Cynocephalus; species Cynocephalus volans. The sequence continues at coordinate 54,868,021 of NC_084470.1, forward strand.
GTGTTTGGTGTGTCTTTGTGCCTCTGTTATAGAAGGCACATTACCTTTGTCTGTGAACCATGGCACGGATGTGTTGCACATGGAAGGAATGTATAATAACTTAACACAGTGATAATACATTTAGCATAGTAGGCAGTACATAGATCTTTCTGAGGTCTTGAGGATAGCAGAAATTTACCACAGAGAATGGAAGGAAGGAAAGAATTAAAGTGATGCTGGGCCAACTCTCCCGAGCAAAGAGATACTATGCCTTGAAATGTGGATTTTTGAGTAAGCAGGTAGTAAAAGGAACCCCCTCCCCTTTAGTGGCATTGTCACTGTGGGGCCTTTTGTTTATTGTAGATAAACTTGGCACTAAATCCCTGGGGAGGATTATGGTGTATATAATCTAACTGATGGTCTGAATTCTGTTCCTTATGAAATACATATATACAGTACACACATATATACAAACACATTCATTAAATAGTAACTCACAAGAGCATAGGTTTATGCAGTTCTCTTTCGATTCATTTAAAAGACTAGAAAGGAATTTTTTTAAAACACCGCTTCAATCTATTACCATTTTGATCACTAGTTGTGTTTTTTTTCTAACCTAGAAAGTGACCTTTTCTTTACCAGAAACTCTTGATCATTAAAAAGGGTTTATTTGTTTGTTTGATTGTTTAGGCTTCTGTCCTAAGAAAGAATAACAAAGTGGAATATCCCTCAGGATGAGAAACATTTGAGATAGACATCCTATTTGATGTTGAACTACTGGTTCAAATAGTCACTAAAAAAACACAAAAATTTCCTCATTTTGATGAATAATTAAAAGGGAACTGTTTAATATAGTAGCCCGTACCTGGGAAAAACATATTGTATCATGGTCTGCTGTGGTTGAATCGAGAAGCCGGGATAGAGTCTTTTCCATTTGGTAGATACTATTGATCATCTCTTGCTTATCAAGAGTGATGTTGGGAATGAGATTACTGGGGAGTATTAGAAGTTACTTGTGTAGATATTTACTGACACACAAATCTATTCATTGTATTTTTAAATGTGGCTAAAAGTAAGATGGGATTCTTTGAGTGGCTGTCTCTGTTGGCCTCCCAGGCAATAGGGGCTAGGGCATTCTTGTTAACCCCACTAGGATGTCTCGAATTCCCCTAAGAAATTCAATAGGAAGAAAAGACCTGCCCACAATGTCAGAGCTGGCCTCCACTGGAAGCCAGCATTTGACTTTTATCTACCTTTTAGTTAAAGCTATTTCTAGGCTTTAACATTATTATTTTGGAGTCAGGATGATTTTTCCCCCCAAAAGAACTGTGTCTTCTGTGTACTTGAAAAGGACTTGATATTGGTATAGTTTTGCAGAACTCGGTTCCAGGGAGACAGTAAAATACCTTAGTGGTTTCTTCTTTATGTAATTTACATATTTTGAGCACTTTATTTCAGGTCAGTGGCCTATTTTGCTACTCTAGATGATTGACAATGTTAACAAACCCAACATATCTTAGAATAATAAATTAAGATCGGCTCTGGGAAGTCCCAGAGGCCCTCAGTAACTAGTTTCTACCAGATTCAAAGGGAAAAGCTCTTACCCTTTCTTCAAATTTTATCCCAAATACAGTGCTCTACTGGCTGATAATCAATAATGATTCAGGTGGGACTTGATTCGCAAGGAAGCTTTATTGTCTCTTCCCTGATAGGATTTCTCCATAACAGTCTCCAGGTGTCTTGAGGAGTAAAACAAGCACTGTCCCTGTGTGCTTCAAGGATAACAACATGAAAATCAAATTGTACAATAGCATCGAGGAATTGTTTAATTATTAAACAGATTATGGTTTTTGAAATTAAGAGCGGTAGCAGTAGCCTTGTGTAGTATCTAAAAATGCATGGCAAACACTGGATACTGGATGTGTATCCAGTGCACAAAAGATAAACTTTTCTTTTTTTTTTTCTTTTTGCAGCCCAAAGATAAACTTCTGTGACATACTCTCACACATATTTTAAATCAGAACCTTCACACCATTGCAGAACTGTCATATGCACCTAAGTAAAATGTGGATGGGCAGGAAAATAGAAATGTGTGATAATCTGGTATGAGTGCTAATTTAGGCTTGGGAATTGTCCAGTCTGCATGTTCCTTAACCCCCAGATCCTTAAGACAGGGACCTGTCATGGTGCAGATGGAGGCTTGTCACTCTGGAACACACAGACTGATCACCACAGTCAATTCTTACACAGACCTCTCTCCTGCCCTGGAGATTTCCCCTTCTTCTAAGGAAGTTAGAGGCAGTAGGAGAAATAAGAGCAAGGGAGAAAAGCAGCACTGCTGAGGGCCTTTCACCACTGTGTTGTGTCTGCTGTAAAGCAAATAATCTTGTGTGGCCAGGGATGCAGACAGGGTATTTGCTGTGTTGGCAGAGCATGAGTAACCCAACACCCAGGAAGATGGTGGAAGGGAAACATTAGCTGAGAAATCATTTCCTGTGTGCTGTGTGGGTTTGGGGCATGGTGAGACCCTTCTCACTGGCCACCACCAGCTACCATTCCTCCTCCTACTTCAGTGGCCAGGGTCCATGGCTCTCTCTTGGAAGATCCCATGGTGGTTGCAGGCACCACAGCCTTAAGACTTTGCTCTCATTCTCAATGACAGTCCAAGAGGACTGGAATTGGGTTGAGCCATATGAAATTGCCAATGTTCAGCCATTTCTGACCTACAAAAGTGGCAGCCACCGTCTTCCTATTTCTAATCTTGCTCTACTTCTTCATGCAACAACCAGATCATGTAATTCCCCTGCCTAGAAATGTTCCACTGGCCTCTCAGTGCACTCAGAATAACATCCAGGCTCTTTACCTTGACCTCCTCAGAGGTCCTCCAGGACCTGGCCCTGCCTGCCCATCCTCCCCATCTCCTGCTCTCCTACAGCTCACTCTCTCTCCAAAGCAGGCCTCCAGGCTGTTCCTGGAACTCACCAGCTGCTTTATGCCTCAGCTCTTTGCACTTGCCCCTTGCCTGCCACAGCTGGCTCCTCCTTCACAGAGAAGCCTCAACCCAAACTTCCCTTCCTCAGAGACCTTTCCTGGTCCTTGTATCTAAAGGAAGCCTTTTGCCCAACCCTATTAGTCCATTTTATTTTCTTCCAAGTACTTTATCCCTATCTACAATTCCCTTTTTTACTTGCTTACTTCTTAATTGTCATTTCCTTCGTGACCGTGGAGGAAGGAACAAGCATCTTGCCTGGCTTGTTCTCTGCTGTGCACCGCTACAAATCCTCTCAGCCTGCAGCTGTTGCAGAGCCTAGTTATAAGCAGCTTCCTGCAGGCACAACCAGGGTGCCCTCTGACTTCCTGCCTTGTGCTAGCCGTTACGCTGGGGAAGGACCCCCTCCAGTGGCAGATGGTGGGGGCTGGCAAAGATCTGCTTTCCCTGTTCATCCCCCACTGACAGTTCTGAAGTCCATTTGTGTAGGTTCCCTGATCCTCCTTGTAAATTCCAGCCCTAGTTGCCCATAGCAGCAGCCAACCCAGGATGCACCCTGTACTTCCTTGACCTCCTCCTCCATCCCATTCTCCTGTCCCCTCCTGTGTTAGACTGTGTGTGCAGGCCTCTGCTACAGGCTGATGAATGAGATGAAAACCATTGCAGAGGCAGAGGAGGTGTGGTAGGTTTCATGATATTTTTCTAAGAAAATCTCCTTCAGTAAGTTGTTATATTACTCAGTCAATCTGGTAACAGCTAATAGTTATTAAGGACCTACAGTTTTAAGTCAAAAACATTAAATCTTCACAGCAACCCTATAAGGTATCATCCCCATTGAATAGATGAGGAAAGTGGAGCACATTGACATTGACGAATTGGCTCAAGGCCACACAGCAGTCAGCGACACAGTTGAGTGCAGGCCAACCACATCCAGGACTGGCTCTTTTAACCTTCCTGTGTGACCGCTCTCTCTTGGCTCTCGACTGAGCCTTTACCAACAGCCTTAGTCCCTCCTTCTGCGTGCCTCTGTCACTGTATTTTTTGTGGGGTTTTTTTTGCTTGAATACTTAAGTCTCCCAAAGTGGCATGAGACTATGATCTGGTGCTAATTATTCATTCTGCCCTGTTGACTATAGGTGTTAGCCTGTGAAGTGTTGGGCAGGAGCCCACCACAGCTGGCCGCAGCATTCAGACCAGCCATGTGGACTCTCTCATCTTGAGAATTCCACTTCTGCGGTTCCATGTGGCAGTAAGGGCTTTGGTGGGTAGAGTTCCTGCACTGCCTTGTCCAGCACCAGTTCCTTTTCTGTCCTCACAGTACCCACCTCACAGGGCTGTTCTAGTATTTGCTCAGTAGATAGTAGCTGTGATGATTCTTTCTATAGTAGTTGTTATGTGGTGAAGATAGGACTTGAGGTGGGGCAGATCCAGGAGAGGGCCCATCTTCTCTGTTGTACCTTTGAAAGGCCATTTTGTTTTCTCCCTACCTCTCAGCCAGAGAAGATGGAAGTACACATAGGAATGGGACCAGGAGGCACCCTTGTCTTTTCTTTCCTTCCCTCCCTAACCTCTCTGCTCTTCTACCAAGGCCTGCCATGGTTTCCTTTTGTTCTGGGCAGGAGCCCGTCTGCAGGACAGGAGGTCTTGCATGGGGAAGCACGGAGCTAGAGGGCTAGATGCCCACTTGGGCAGCTATGGGACTGGCCCGTGTGAGGAGGCTGGTGAATGTGTTCTTGGAGGCAGAGTCCAGAAGTGCTTCCAGAAAGCATACCAGCCCACCAGGTGAAAAGGAGAGGTAGGCTGGGGCCGGGCTCCCGCTCTCCAGGCCACTCTGCAGGCTGTCTGATTCCTCCACAGGACCCCACACCCATGTGGGCAGGCTGCCAGCCAAAGCCAGGCTCACCACCTCCATCTGGGAAGGTGTGAAAATAGCACAAATCAGTGACCAATGCACTTACAGGTTTCCTTCCCAGTCCATGTGCATGCAGGTGAATGTGTTTTTTTCTGCACACTTCCTGATTAGGGGTGATAAAATACTGGAGTTTTTAATTGGTTTTTATGTTGAGGGTGTTGCCCACCCAGGGACACACTAGGAACTGGAGGGTGTGCATTGGCTTAGAGAACACTCCAAGTAGAAGATGAGCCACCAGGAGGCCAGTGGTTATATAAGTTTGGCACATCTCAGACTTCCTGGTTCAGCATTATTTATGGGGGCTGCCAGTTTCCTTCAATGCACAGGACTCGACTTGTCAGATAATGATTTGATTGTCCAGACACAGGGCTCTGATGCATCAGGGAAGTAAAGAACATTTTATATGTAGCTCTAAATTATATACTGTTGATGGTATTTACAAAACCAAGGAATAACACATTAGGCAAAAATGATTGATATTGAAATTGAAAGTAAAGTATCTTTTCTTGTCTTTTCTTACTATTGATATTGAAAGTATCTTGTTCCTCCCTATGGAAAAGGTAGAACCTTTGAATAAGCATTGGATAAATTATCTTAATATCTTTTATTTCTTTGGATTTCTAAAGTCACGCTTTGAGAAACTAATCTTCCAACTTTGTCCTCAATTCTAAATGGAAGGTGCCAGGGTCTTTATTGAACATAAGCAACCAGAATAGCCATTTTTCTTCTTCTACATATTCTACCATCATGCCCAGAAAAGAGTTCTCTAAAATAACATTCTGTTTTTCTATCTGAGCCTCTTTAAATCCTATAGATCTAAAAAGCCCATTACCCTGTATTATAGAGGAATTTGTTGACTCTTTTTCTGAGGTTTTCTCTTCAGTGTCTTTAAATCTTGCTTCATGATTCTGTTATTCTCTTACTCATTAGCATGTCAAGGCAGGTTTTTCAAAAGCAAGGCTTTTATCTTTCTCTTCTTCCTGCCGAAGCATGTTTATCATTGTACACTGCTGTATGTGTTTCTGCCGACAGGTAGAAGGCAGAGCCATCAGCATCTTTTGAGTAAAAATCTGCATATAGTCTAAAGATCTTTTGTAGAGCAGGCCAATTCCTTTTCTAGGCTTTATAGTTTCAATTGATTTGTAGCTCCATCCTTCATCCAATCTATTTGTAACTCTGTCCTTGATTGAGGGAAATGTTCCTGTGTTTTCAAGCCCCACAGGAGAACTAGGTCAAATGTTTTAGATCTTTTGCTTTGCTTTTTTCTAACCATTTTTTCATGTTTCTAAAAACCTAAAAGTTAAAAGGAGAAGCAAGAATGTGGAAAGGTGAAACCGCTAACTGGTCATCAGATTAGAGGCGCAACATTACCAATAATGTAACAACATATCAGTGTAGATAGATATACAGAACGAGGACCACCATACATAGTGTATTCAAATGCTTTCTTCATCATTCACTTTGGACAGGAGGAGGTGAGTTGGCCCTGTGCACTGAGAGGCACTTTGCATATGAAATGGTTGACTTTCTCACTCCCCTTGGATTTAATTCTTTGTCCGTACAGTACCATTCTATAATCCATCAATTCCTCATGGTCATCATTTAAAAATTCTTATCAGTATAATGTAAATGAAATGCCTTACAATTTTGCCTTACAATGGAAGAAACTTTAGGCAGGCTTAGGTTACCCTATACAGACTTCATGAGTCCATCTGCTGGCTTCGTTCCCAGGATGGTAGTTTGAATCTGGCCCAGATACAGTTACCAGGTGAAAGGAGTTTATGGTCAATCCATGGATAGATGGGGAGATGTACAAAGAGAGTGTCAGGTGGGACCCTCGGCACTGTGATCATCCAGTGGCTCCTAAATTGGAAGTGCATTAAGACCACCTGGGGATGCTTATTTATAAATGCAGATCCCCACAGCACCCATCACCCAACCTGAGGTTCTGATTCGGTAGATCTGAAGGTGGGGCTTGGGATTCTGCATTTTAACTACTCTGGTGACTGTGACTAGCAGCCTAGTTTGGTGTCTTAGCTCCAGTTTCCACATCCCTAAAAAGAAGGTAATAACATCTATTTCACAGAGTTGTTGGCAGGAACTGAAAGAATGTGTGGGAAAGGCCCTGGAACCGTGAAGTGAGACAGACTAGGACTTGCTGAATTAGTGGGTTTAATTTTCAGCCTCCTTCTAAAGGAGCTTCTGCTCTCTACCCCAGAATTGAGGTAGGCCCTGCCTCTGGGTCTCAGGATACTGGGAAATATTTTGTTCTTGTGGATCCCACTCTCAATCTTCACCTTCCCCCATCAAAATGCTAGGAAAGGCCTTCTAGCCCCTTAACTCCTCCCTCCCTCCCTCCCTTTAACAAATATACACTGAGCACCCATTGTTCTAGGTGCTTGGGACACATTAGAAACTGTTTTTCCTGTCATTCTCAACCCAGTGGGGAAGCACTAGGGTTTGGTCCATGGAAAGAGTAATGTCAGTCTGATTTCTGTCACTTTTCAGATGACCCTTATGATAGTATTGGCCATAAATGTCTACAGTTAGTCCTGAAAACACTTCCTAAGAGAAAACTGGTGGCTCAGAGCCCACCTAACCCAGTGGATAGCAAGGATGGCATATTAGTCAGTGCTCTCCAGAGAGACAGAACCAGTAGGCCATGTATATAAATATATGAGAGGATTTATTCAGGAAGTTGGCTCACTTGATCATGAAGGCCGAGTCCCATGATGGGCCATCTGCAAACTGGATGCTGATAGCCTTGCTTAGTCCAAGTCTGAAGACCTCAGAACCAGGGAAGCCGATGGTGCCATTGGTGTAAGTCCTGGTACCCAAAAGCTAAGGAGTCTCAAGCTTTGATGTCCACAGACAGGAGAGCAGAGTATATCCCAGCTCCAGCAGTTAGAGCAATTTCCCTTTTTTCTCCGTTTTTGTTCTCTCTGGACCCTCAGAAGGATTAGATGGTCCCCCATATTGAGGACAGATCTTTCCCATCCAGTCCACTTAGGCCTACATGCTAATCTTAACACCCTCACAGACGCAGCCCAAAATAAAGCTTTACCAGGTTTCTCAATATTCCTTAATCTAATCAAGTTGACACCTGGAATTAACCATCACAGATGGGCTTTCCCTGGTTTGATCGTATAGCACCTCCCTGTGCTGGCTCCCACACAGCCCAAGAGAGATTCCTGCCACATGCCGCCTACAACCAAATTCAGAGTTGGAACTGTCATCATGCCTCCCTCATCCAGGGTCCCAGAAAACTATAAGATCAACACCAGTCCCTGAAAAAAATTCCGAATTATTTTAATTTACTGGATACTGTAAATAGGCTAACAAAGACTACAAACTAAAGCTATGCCTTAATAAAGAACAGGTTGAGCATCCCTAATCTGAAAATTCAAGATGCCCCAAAATCTGAAACTGTTTTTTGAGCACTGACATGATGCTAAAAGAAAGTGTTCATTGGAGCATTTTGGATTTTAGATTTTTGGATTAGGGATGCTCAACTGTATGTATTCTGCAAATATACCAAAATCCAAAAAGATATGAAATTCTAAACACTTCTGGTCCTAAGCATTTTGGATAAGGGATACTCAGCCTATAGCTTCTCAACCGTTGTGGAAGATGGGAGTGTAGTCACAATTCAGATGGCTTGGGAAGTCCTTCCTCAGTACTATTTGATAGAAATAATGTAGTAGTAGATGGTCTGTCAACAGTAGAAAATATGCCAAACTGTGTATATGGATTATCTCATAGGGATTGTTGGAAGAAGTGATGGACAAGTATTGAGTGAGCTGGGACACAGAGCGAAGTAGCTTGCCCAGCATTGTCCGACTGTGAGCGGTAGCATTGGGATTTCAGCCCAAGTATAGGTAACCCTAGATTGTTCTTCCTTCACAGCATGGGTGGTAGAACTTTGCATAACGCAGAGTCAGCCTCAGACCCCTTGAAGGAGGGATCTAGTTACTAGAATAACAAAAGGAGCTTAATGAACTATGATCTGACTCAGCCTGTGTCTGTCAGTTCTGTGAAGGTATTGAACCCTAAGGCAACAATCCCATAATGAATTAACTGCTCTCCAGTGCATCCAGGATGGCACCAGGTACCGGTGGGTACTCTTGGGAGAATTAAGCACACAGTCTCTCCAAAGCTTTCCATCACCTTTAAAAGAAAGATCAAAATCCTTAATGCTGCTTTTAGGACCTTGCCCTACAGGGCCCTGCCCACCTCTCCACTCATGGACCATTTAAAATATGATGCAAAGAAATCTCCCTTGAAGAAGTGCCTTTTGAGCTAAGATCTGAAGAATGAGAACAGAGAAGGGGGGTGGGTTTCAAGGCGAGAACCTCACACTGGAGGGAAGCGTGAGTCTTGTTTGATGAGTTTAGGAGGCTTTGGGGTCCTGGAGCCCCCCTTCCGTGGCAGTGGCTCCAAGCTACTCTGCCTCCACAATTAAATAGTTCCTCTTCCCCCCAGCATCTTACATGAGGTGGCTGGGATAAGAGGGAGTTCACTTTTTGGCCTTTAATGTTATCCCCTCAAGAACATTTAAACATTTTGATATAAAGACCAAAAATCAAAGATAGTATTGTATTTCAGATCTTTTTAAAAAGAAAGGGTATAAGTATAAAATCCCACTCGGTAAAAGTACTCATAGCTACAGGGATTTAATATTTTTTTTATTTGGAGGTAAACTCCCATTTCCCATCATTTAAATTCAGAAATCTAAGGCCATCCTCAACTTCAGTTTACTGTTTTACAAAATAATATTAGTGATGATAATAATGAAATAAAAACAACAAGGCGATCCATGAATATTTCTCCAACTGTATGTCACATAAAAATAATTGTTTAGAAGTGAGTTCTTTCTTACTGAGAAATTTCTCTTGTGAAATCCTAAAACAGTCCTGAAGCTTTTTCTCTTTCCCTGCTGTCCCTCATTTCCCTATCAGATTGCTGAAGTGATTCCTTGGCCTTCTAGTCGGTGATTTTAATAATCTTAAAACCCAATTTCCAGCTTTTCTGTCTTGGAGTTGGAGTCAAAGGCTCTGTTTTCTCTGGTGATGAGTTGCAAGTTTTTCTGTTCTGCAGCAGCCACCAGTCCTTTTGGGAATGCGGTACCTTAGTGCATGCCTCATTTCTGTGACAGCTCCGCTTCTTACAAGTGCTAGGTGGCACGCACTGATTTTTTACTATGTGGTTTTTCTCTGATTCTAAAAGTAATTATACGTTCATTTTAGACAATTTGGAAAATACAGAAACGTATAAAGGAAAAATAAATACCACCCACAGTCATGCACCCAGGGATGACAACTGATCACATCTTTATCTAATGCCTCTAGTCTTGGTCTATGCAGAGATGAGCTAGAAATTGGAGCTCTGCTCTACACACAGTTTCATATCCTGTTTTCTTCCCATTTTATTTTGAGCATGTTCTCATGACACTAAATGTTCTCTCTGAAAACATAATTTTTATAGATAAATAATATTCAGCCATGTGGACGTATCTGAATTTATTTAATTGTTCACCTCCTGATGGATGTTTAAGTTGCTTTTGTTTTTTTCACTAGAATGAATAGTGGTTGTTCATTGTTAATAAACCTTCATGCACATCTCTGACCATGCAATCTGCTCCTGTAACTTTAAATTGGGGTCAGTTGTGCATACAATAAAGCACACAAATCTTTAGTGCACATTTTTACGTATGGATGCACCTATGTGTTATGTCACATTAAAGGCTCCTTTCATAGTTCCCTATAAATGAATTTTGCTTTTGGTTGTTTGTTTGTGAGTATTCAAATACAAATATTTACCAGGGACTCTACGTACATGATCATATTTTATGCTCGTGGGCACCCTGTGATGGAAATGCTGCTCTTCCAATTTTCTAGTTGAGAAATTTGAGACTACAGCCTCCTGAGTAGGTTGCCCAAGGTCATGTAGCAAGAAAGGGTGGAGTCAGAATCAGATTTCAGTTTTGCCTGTACCCAGAGCTTTGGCTCTCTGTGATATTTTCTCTTAGATAATTGATAGTAAAAGCTGCCAACATCATCTGATGAACAGGAAACCATTGGGTTTCATTTTGTTTATTTTCCCTTTAAAACTAAGGTTGGGGATCAGTAATTGACTCTACTCGCTCTCCTGGTTATAGCTTATTTAAAAGCGCCAGAGAACTGGCATTGCCACTTTCTGGTTTGGGTCGTGTTTTGCTCGTACATTTTGCTCAGGGCTGGAAAGTGCTGTCGACTGTCATAGAGCTACAAGCCCTAATCTACCCACTCACACCCCTCCCACAGACTCAGGCTTTCCCCATCCTGTTACCAAGAAGAGGAGCACTTCTGAGCACAGAAGCTGATGACAGCCAGTTAACAAGTTGTCTTGGGCTTGGTTGCTAAAGCACAGAGAGAGACAGCCTCAGTTAAGGTGCACAGTTGATATAAACTTCTGGTCTGTCTTGTCCAGGTTGCCCAGTTTACAGAGATGACTCTGAGCCCAGAGGTGTCTGCTGGGGAGACAGCGTAGAAGGGCAGGCCTGAGACTGGAACTGTGGACAGCTGCCTCCCAAGCACAGGTGCATCTTATGGAGTCAGTGGACATTCACATGGAGTGGACAGCCTGTCCACAGAGGTGACCGTTTCCTCTTGAGGATACAGCCAGAGTAGGGACAGCCTGATGGCACAGCATCCCAAGTGCAGTCCCACTGTTGGGAAATTTAACAAGATGGAGAAACTTGTCTTTCTCAGAACTGCTCAGCATGTGTGGTTAGAAGGAATTCTAGGACAGGGCATTTGGGGTAGGATGCAGCAGCAGGCTAGATTAAACATAGGTAATTGACCAACTGCCATCCAGGGCGTGTGAAGCCAGTGAGTTACAGGGCTCTGGTTTGCTGCATAGGTGTACAAGTTTGGGGCCAGAGCTGCATGGCAGTGGTGCCGTCTACACCTAGCAGTTTAGACAGAGCGGCGGGTTTGAGTCCTGGTTATAAGTCTGAGTGAGCTCATCTTCTAGAACAGCCTCCTCATTACAGCCCGAGGCCCCATGTGTGCCAGAAGGATGTGCTTTCTTAGGGGCCTTTCATCCTCTCTGGGGAGGGAGAGCTGGGGTTTAAGAGGCTGCCACTGAGCCCCTTGTGACTCTCAGCTAGTTCCTGTCTTCTCTGTAGGGGTTATGGGGATAATAGTATGCCACCACAGGGAGGTTGTGAGAATTAAGTGAGTCAGTGGATACAAAGCATTTTCAGTGGTGCCCAACCCAACAGGTGATATCTATTGGGTTTTATTTTTCTCATCCTGACCATTTCTGACCCTTAATTCTTCTATATTCCATTTTTTTCCCTTCTTTCTCTCTCCCTGACACCTTCCACAGTATTAGACTTCTATGCCAGTGTTCCTGACAGAGGACTTAAAACAACATGAATTTCAGCATGGTTTGTTTAAGTTAAGCCTCCTCCCTTTTTTTTTTTTCCTTCATGTTTTTCCATACTACTATGCATTTTTCTGTTATAGAACTAAAAGCCTTGGTGTAGACATTAGAGTCTGTTGGTAAACTCTGGTCCCAGAAAGCAGGAATGGCTGATTCTGGCGCTTGGCTAAGATGCTGGCCCAGAGCAGGTGTAGCAAATGTCTGCTGAGTCAATTAATTTTCCTTACAAAGAACCCTTAGATAAGGTCACTGGTAGCCAACAATGTCCTCAGGTAATCCACAGAGATGCTTGTTGGCATCCCAGAGGCCACCCCTGCCTTCTTTTCACTCCATTGTTTTTCCTCTCAAATCCTTTTCGTAGGATAAGTGACTTACCTTTGCTCCAGATGGAAAAAAATAATGCTCTTCTACATTGTCCTTCCACTTCCTCTGTTCCTTTGCTGTAAAGGCAGGAGAGGAGAAGATGCCAGGAGCAAAACAGTCCACTGAGAACATCTGTTTTCTCTTTCCAGCCTGGGGTTGGAGGTAGTAAGAAACCAGCTTAGGATTTTTTTCCCTTTGGGCTTGTGGTATCTCTGAAAGGTGGACAGAATGTCAGCATTTCTTATTTGTTGAACTGGCTGCTAAAATGAAGGGTCTGGGATGCCACGGGGTCATCGTGGAACCTGCCCACCTAAGTGCTTTAAAGCTCATACCATCTCACATCTTCCCTCGCCCTTCAGGTGTGAGCAGCCCGTCTAGAAAACTCCAGTATTGTAGCTGGGCTGAGTTTGGATTCAGAGTTCAGTCAGGGTAGATTCTCACATGCAAATAAAATTTTCAGACAAAATCAAATACATACATCCTTCTAGGATGTCTTTTGTAAAACTCTACTATGAAAATAATTTTTAAACTTTTTCTCATTATGCAAATAATACTTATTCTACAATTTGCTGGCTCTACAGAAAAGTATAAGAAAATGTTACATAAAGGAGATCGTATCATACATGGCTTGTTACTTTTTATACTGGACTTTTTTTTTTTTAACAACCCCTTTCCTCTCCCCCATCTCTGTCACTCCCGCTAAGGGAACCAATGTCAATAGCCTAGTAGTCTCCTTCCGTGCTTTTCTCCATGGACATGTATTCACATATGTATAGCATAGATAAAATATGATTTGGTCATTCTTTTATAAAATGAAGTCATATATACTTCTCTTCATTGTACTTTTTGCCACTTAATAAATTGGGCCAATTCCTATAAGTCTATTGTTGTAGCCCGACACATTCTTCTCTGTGGCTGCAGTGTCCACAATACCGAATGCACTACAATGCAATCAACATGTTTCATGGAAAGCATTCCCTGCGTTTCCCATTTCATTGCCAGAGCAGACGCCACTGTGATAAACACACATGTGCTTATAATGCCTGCCTGCTTTTATTTCAATGGGATTGTGCCAGCTAGAATTCTCTCTGCTGTAGGTAAGAGGAGACCTAATTCAGACTGGCTTTAAAAGTAAAGGCTTAATAAACACAATAAAAGTGATATACAAATTGTATATATAAAATGATGAATCCAAAAACTCATTAGTAAAGAATACATCATGATTAGAAAATGCAAACATGGCTTTACATTAAAAAATCTATTAGTAGAATTGAACACCGTCACAGATTAAAGAAAAAAAAGTGCTCAATCATCTCAATAAATGTATAAAGAGCTTTTGATAAAATTTTTTATTTTTTAATTTTATTTCTTAAAATAGATCGTACTTGATTTTCATGCCCCTTTACCCATTCCCCCCCCCCCCACACATCGTATCTGTTCACTTGACTTAAGTAGCTCAAGGAATTTTTCTGGTTTTTCTGTCTTCTTCCCCCCCCCCTTTATTTGTTTGTGTGTTTATTTATTTTTAGCTCCTACAGATAAGTGAGAACATGTGGTATTTCTCACTTTGATAAAAATTTTATACTCATTCCCAATTTTTAAAAAATTGTTGACCAGTGAATAGAGGCCCTGATAAAGGGCATCTACCAAAAACTTACAGTAAATATCTTGAATGGTAAAACATCACATGTTGAAATACAACAAAATACCCAGTTCCACCACTTCTCTTTAAAATCGTGGGTATGGGTAGTCCTAGTCACTAAGACACAACAGGGAAAAGAAATGAGGGGTATTATATAGATCGGAAAGGGAAGAAATTTCATTTTCTGAAACCCATATGGTAGTCTACTTAGAAAATCCAAGATAATTTACATGATTACACCTATTCAATAAATTCAGAAAGTTTAATGGGTACCAGTTCAATAACATTCCTAAGCACTTTCAACTTCTAAGTAGAAAATGAAATTTAAGAGATTCCATTAACTGTAAAAACTAAGAAATTCACAAATAAATCTAATAACAAAAGTGTGAGATGTGTATGGAGGTAATATTAAAACTTCATCGAAAGGCAGAGCGAATATCCAAATAGAGACACAAACTAATACTGTAAAAATGACACGTTTTTCCAAATTAATATATTAATTCAGCATGATTTCAATAAAAGCCTCAATAGAGTTTTCCACAGAATTTAAGAAGCTGTTCTAAAAGTTCATGTGGAAGAGCAAGAAAACCCAAGACGGAGAAGGTTGCTGCACAGTGAGATAGGGTTTTTCATGAAGATTTAGTTATTAAAAGAATGTGATATTCACAGAGATCAGCATGTTATATTTGGGTTCTCTAGTCTGTCCCTTTGGCCTAGGGGATATGAGAGTTATATTTCAGGGGTGGTAATTATATCAATCAGTGGGAGAAGGGAGCCAAGTCAGTATATTGTGCTAGGATGACTGATTTTTCATACAGGGAAATACAAGCTTACATGGCATTCTCACATCTCACACAAAAATAAATTCCAGATGGATCTAAGACCTAAATGTGAAAGACAAAGTTTTAAAATGCTTAGAAGAAAAATAGGCAAATATCTCTATGACCTCAGAGAGGGAAGAATTTCTTAAACAAGACACAAAAAAGCGCAAGTGATAAAATGAAAAGATTGATAAATTTCTTGACATTTAAGTTCAAACTTATGAATAGGAACCATTTTTGAAAAGGTAGAAAAACAAGCCCTTCACTGGGAGAAGAGATTTATAACATGTAGCAAAGAACTACTTAGACCACCCAAAGAACTCCTAGAATTCAATAAGAAAACCACCCACAAGCCAGTAGTCTGATGGTCAAAGTATAAGCAGAAGAGGGAAACTGAATAGTCCATAAACATATGAAAAGATGCTCAACTAGTAGTCAGGGAAACTCACAATAAAACCTCAAAAAGCAACCATTCCACAGCCAGCAGCTAAAATGTTGACGTCTGACAGAACCGAGGGTTGGAAAGGAAGCATTGAAGTAGAACCTCTCATACTGGATGGCAGGACTATAAATTCAGACAGTGCTGCAGCATCTATTAAACCTGAAGACCTAAACACCTGCCCAGAAACTCCACTTTGGTTTTTCTATTCTAGAGAAACTCTTCCAAGAGCTCAAGGAGATGCACCAAGATGTATGTCACAGCATCTGTAGTAGAAAAAAATGGAAAACAACCTAAATATCCATGTACAGGAGATGAAAACATGCTTTATGTATGGCACATCCAATCAGTGCAATTCTGAGTGGCTATTAAAATGCCAGAGATCAACATGGGTAAACCTCAAAAAGGGAGTGATGACTCCAGTTGCTACATTATTTATGTGTACACTGGTGCCATTTATGAAAAAAACTTCTATATGTTTGAAGTTGAACTATACAAAAATAGGTATATGTAGGTAAAATATGTAGGTAAAAAATGGTTGATATTGGCCAATTCATATAGTTCAACCTAATACATGTATAATATAAATATTAAAAGGTGAGGGGAAGGGCACCTGCCAACCTCAGCGTAGTCATTGCTTTTGGAGAGGAGGGAGAGGAATAAAGTCAGGAAAACCTACCAAGGAAGTTTCAAATGTGTCTAAAGTTGGATTTAACACATGGAACTGAATCATGTGGCAAAATGAGAACATTTGTGAAATCTGAGTTGTGGGCACTTGGATATTTTCTACCTCATTCTCTGTACCTTTCTCTATGTTTAAAATACGTTATAAATTACTAAGAAAACCAACAAAAGGGATGCACTGGCATGAAAGGCCAGTGGTGGGGTGTGTGCAGATGTGGTTCAAGCAGGCCCTGTCCTTGTCCTGCATACCCGTGCTTTATTCTCAGGTGAGATGGGTACAGTCCTTTCTGGCCTGGCCACTGACTGCAACAACAGCCCTAGGAAGAGAGGGGCTTCTGCTGTCTCTTGTAAGAGCAAGGAGCCATCTTTCCCAGAAGCCCCTAGAAAAGTTCTGCTTCAGTTCCGCTGGTCCAGAGTAGGTTACGTGTCCAATTCTAAACCAAACCAGAGGGCCAGGAGGAGAGGGGTTGATTGGCTGAGTCCCGCGTCCCTGTGCCCATCATGCTCAAGGGAGATGGTCTTACTCCTGGGCCTGATGGGTCCTCGAAAGGAGCTGTAGGTGAACATCAGGTGAGTTGTATAGAGTCAAGGCTAGATACACGAAGAAACCTAGCATTCTGTTAGAAAGAGGAAGCGGGTAATGGATGCTGAGCAGGAAAGCAACCCAACAGAAAGTATTGCCAAAGTGAGATTTGCGTGTAAAGGAGTATGTACTTTAAGTTGAAATCTATGTTGTCAGATTTCTTTCAAAAAAAAATTGAATTAATTTATATTTTCCCCAGTGACGTTGAGCCACACCCCTGCCTGACCCAGCAGCAGAGGGATTTCTCACCTACCAGACTGGTAAAAATTTCAAAGAGTCATAAGTGATAGCACATTGTTGCTGTCATTTGTTTCCCTGACAACCACTACGGTTGGGCATCTTCTTTCCTTGTGTTTATTGGCCATTTGAACGTGCTCTTCTGTGAACTGTCTTTTCATTTTTCTTGCCAAAATAAGAGTTCTTTTCATCAAGCTTTTAGACAGCATAAGATTTGAATGTGTTTTAAAGGTATTTTCCGTGCTGGGCAGCAAAAAGAAGTGATTATTCACATCCGGAAGCGGCTTGGTGGGTCGGTAGTAGGAATTACTCAACAACCAGGACTTCCAAGATTCTCGTCCCGCCTGCAATGCCCCAGTCACTCATCTGTGGTGTCACATTAGGGAACCGAGACCCAGAGAAGGAAGGCAACTTGCCCATAAATAAAATGAGAGAGCTGCATGGTTATTTGTAAGGGGCTTTCCAGTTGTGGTACTTTGTGCCGCTGCGTTGGACAGGATTGGAGAACCTCAGTCTGCCCTTGGCAGTTCTAGTCTCCCCCTCCTACCTCGTAGTAATCCTTCACTGGATGAGGTGATCTCTGTGCCCAGAGCCCGCCCTTCTGGGCAGATTGGAGTCCTTGTTTCTACCTGTGGTACTTGTTGGTGTCTTTGTCTTGTCTTGGATTCCTCCGTCAGGAGGCAGAGGGTTTGCCCACTTCAACCTTCCCTCCCTGCTCCAAGTTGCTCCCCGTCTTAGTGTAGGACTTCCTAGGGCTGAGCCCCTTTTGCAGCTTGGAGAACACCCTCTTCAAAGTTCCAGCCTGTTACCTTCCTACAGACTAGAGCATGCGGAGAATTCCAGGGACCAACCTGCGAACCTCACCCGTCCTGCAACCAGCAGACAAACCTCTCTTCTTGGTGTCTCCAAAGCATGCCACTCAGAATGGCAGATGGCAGTTTATTCCAACCAGCAGGCTGCAGTGTCTCTGTGCCAGACCTTCCTCTTAGGAAATTCTTGCCTTTTCCTTGGTAGCTATAAAGGATATAGGAAATCAGAGAAATCATTTTTGTGATGTTTCAAGAACATGCATCATGTTCTTTCTTATTTTCCTGGTTTTAAACATAAGAAGACTTGTCATACTACATTTTTATCTATCCTTCTTGAGAAATCTAAGTCGTTATTTGCATACAGTTGTTTCCATTGAAACGTCCAGCACACATGTAGGCATCCATAGTCAGTTTCTCAAGGCGGGTTCAGTTATGGCACCTGTAAAAAGCGGGGCCCATTTTAACTCGATTCTGTCTGACTCTTAAATTCATAATGCTCAATATAACAGACGTCCACGTGTGCGCGACACATCCAGATCACCATGCTCGGTGCTGGATCGATTCTGATCCATCAAAAGGTGATTTTGCCCCACTATTGATGATTGGGAATTTGGGATCTTAATATAGAAGAACAAAAATGGTATTTTATCCTATCTTAGCAGATAAATTATTTTGGATATTTCCTGTTTTCACATTGTTAGAGTTAAGGTTTTGGGGTTTTTTTGTTCTTGTTATTGTTGTTTTCCAAACCCAGTAATGTTTGCAAATAGTACAGGAGGAGAAGTCTGTGTCCTACTTAAGATCAACTTCCCGTTCCTCACTGAGTACAGGATAGAATGAAAATGCCTTAGCCTGCAAGGTGCTTCCCAGGCAGCCAGCCTCCTTCTCTGGGTCTAAGCATTTTGCACTTGTCATCGTTCCCAGGGACCCTCTCCCTCTGTGTACCCCACAAGCTGATTCCTGTGTGGGGAATGCCCCACCCCCCCACACACACCTGCACAGGCTGACCAACTCCCTTCCCCCCCACCCATCCTACCCAGCCCCAAGGGCCAGCTCCTTGCTGAAGCCTTTCTGCTCACCCATATTAAGGGCTTCTCTATAACCTCCTGCAGTTTGTTCAGACCCTCATAAGGTCACTCTAAATCGACATCCTCTGCTCACCTCTTTTCTTCCTCTCTGCTCTGCGTGAGCTCTTTGAGATCAGAAGTCTTTACTTTCATCTGTGTTTCCAGCATCTAGTAAAAAAAAAAAAAAAAAAAAAGTCTCTGGAAATCACAAGTATATATAAAATAGATCACTGTAATATACTGGCCTGTACCTATACATTAATTATGAATTTCAGGATATTATTCATTCATTCATCCATTCATTCATGCATCCATTCTTCAGCAGAGGTACCTCTAATACTTGGATATTAGATTAGGTTCTGGGAATCACAGATACTTTTAGAGCGTCCACCTGTCAGAGATGGATTTGAGGGTTAATAAACATTTTATGAGACTTCGTTTTGGGGTCACATTAGTTTAGGGTTGATTTTTTTTAACTTTTGATCTCCATTACTCCTAGATTTGAACTTAAGAGTGCTGCATGTCACTTAGAATTTATTTGGAGGAAATAGAAAACCACACAGATTCTCAACATTTCTTATTGACTGCCTTAAAGACAAATCTGAATGCTGCATTACACCAAGGTGTTTTGGCTTTGCTGGATGTCTTAACCGACCTCAGATTTTTATAGAAACATTCAGAAGCCTATGACATTATTACTCTGGTAACCGTCTATAGCTACAGACTTCTTTTTTTTTTTTTTGTCTTTTTCGTGACCGGTAAGGGGATCGCAACCCTTGGCTTGGTGTCGCCCGCACCGCGCTCAGCCAGTGAGCGCACCAGCCATTCCTATATAGGATCCGAACCCGCGGCGGGAGCGTCACTGCGCTCCCAGCGCCTCACTCTCCCGAGTGCGCCACAGGATCGGCCCAGCTACAGACTTCTGATCAGAAAAAGAATCACTTTAATCATCTTCTAGACAAACCATCTGAAAAAATAGAAAAGTGCTTCATTCTCAGAGGTTCCTTGGACCTCACCCAACCACATTGTGGTCCCCAGCCACAGCTGCCCCTCACCTTGCTGTGGAAAGGGACTTTTAGCCTTCTGTTGACCTGCCAGGTGCATGTGGCCAAGTCCACTCCACACATCTGGTTGGGGGTTTCTGAGGTGCTGGCTGGCAGAACCCTTATACATGTGACGGGGCAGGGAGTGGTGGGAAGCCTCCCAGGTAGCAAATTAATATCAGCCGTATCGTGCTGACCATTTTCTTCTCTCAGCTGTTTAAACTCGAGACTTTCCAAAGTGTGGGGTACACACAAGATAACCCACTGTAGTGCAGGAAAAATGTAGATCATTAGATAAGAACAGTTCTATTCTCAAACATTTGATAATGGTCCTAGTATGTTAGTATAGTAGTGCATGCACTTATTTTATAAATATGCATATATCAATGTTTGATCACAATTTTTTTTTTTACCATTGGGTCCTGTATTAGCCAATTTCCATTAATCTAAAACAAAGAGGATGAATTTTCAGTTGAATGAATGAAAATGCTAAGGGACTTCAAACTAAGCATCAATTGTGTAAATCAGTATGACAGTTTACCTCACAGCATTGTGTGGTATGTTGGTGTGGACTTAGTAGCACTTGAGTTTATCCTGCTAAAATTATCCTGCTAGAATTCTAAGGGTGTGAGATGTCATATTTTACATATGTTGTTAGTGTCTGTCTGTGTATAATAGAGTGAAGAACTTTCTAGAGGGGGTACAGCACAGCCAATGCTATCAATTCTGCATAATACAAAAACTGTAGAGGTAGATGCTAAAGGAGGCCACCATCCTTATTTTGCTGTCTGTTTCAATATTTTTTCTATAAGGATTTGCATACATTTTTGGTTTACCAAATTATGATTATGTTGAACTATGTTTTATAACTCCCATTTTTTTCCACTAAATATATACTTTTCCTTGTGAAAAGAGTGAGAACAAGATAATGGGGACAGGTTAATGATTGTGAAGGTCATTTTGGGTGGTTTGGCTTCTTGGTTCTGAGACTCCAACCCTGGAAAGTCTACCCTTGTTGCTTACACTTTCTTTATGAATCCAAAGACCCAAGTGCTTTGCAGTGGGAACTCTGGCCTCCACAGGCACCGTGATTGAGATAGACCACAGAGTGCCTTCTCTACCCAGTACTAAAAACACCTTAGAAAACCATATTGAGATGAGAAGCTTTGGAAGATGCATAGACTTGACCTGAACCTGGATGTCCTCCCAGGCAGGTGGGACCTTAGGCTCCCCAGGCTGAGCTGTAACCAGCTGCTCCAAGCAGTGACCTACTTCGTCCAGTTCCAAATTCTCCATCAAGAGAATTCTGACTGCTTCAGAGAAAATCCTTGTCTTCCACCCCCATCCCAGACACAGGCATTAGGTAATATTAACACGTGGAACAGAATTCCATGAGTATCCTTAGATTCCAACAAAACTAACAGCAGCAAAATCTTGGGCAGGGGAGTACAGCATGAAGGTACTTAGTAATTGCCACAACTATTAACAGGACAAGATTAGTGGCTACTCACTGAGGGCCATAGCATAGATAAAGCAAGCTGCCAGCTCTGAGCAGTTCTCTGGCAGTCACCAAGAGTCACCCCCTCTCTCCCACTCTGGCAGGCTCATCGGAATGCAAGGGATGTGATTTTATGGATAGACCTGACAATGCTATTTTTAAAAGCAAATCTTATTCTTAAAATTTTAACACTTTATTAACTCTTATTGGTTTCAAGTTACTGTGTGAAACAGCACCGTGTCTCTAACAATTGGCTGCACATGATCCCCTTCAGATCACCGGTCTGCACTGCTGATTATCTCTAACCAGGGAAACCTGCCCCATCCCCATAGGGGAAGGCTTAGGAACTGCAGGGACCTTGTTGGATTTTGCAGCCCCATTAGGGTCCAAAAGTGTTGTTAACATCCACATTTCCTATATACCATTCAATTAATAGCATAGGCATGTTTGTGGAAAGCCATGATTCCTATCCCTCTGCCAAGCATCAAGTTCCCAGGATGGGGCAGTAGGATTTTAGGTGATCTTTGGAGAGGCTTCTGGGTTCCACCTTTAATTAACTCAATGGAGGCTTGCTAGAGGCTGAAGAGGAGGGCCAGCAAACACACAGGCAGTTGTATGCCCTGTGCGGCTTCCTTAGTTATCTTTGGAATGTAGTCTGGCAGGAAGGTATGGGCTTCTAAATAGTTCAAGTTTTATCAGGCTTCTCTAGTGGCCAACCATCCATTGTTAATCAGTTCAGAGCAACCCAAGAGGTCTTTGGTGAATGGTCATTTCAGCTCTTTGTAAATACTTCTGAATTGAGACATTTCTCTGTGAACAGCCCAGATAAACAAAGGACCCAATGTATTGGGTTTAGTTGGCATTTTTACCAAGTTTGTTGAGCCAGCCTTCTTCATATCAGTCCATTCTTGGAATTCTAAATATGGCTGATGGAGACATCTGAATGCTACTCTTATGCACAAAGCTTCTGTAATCCATTTTCTTCAGCAGTGACCCCTATGCTTGTTGTCCAAAAGCTACAGATAAGGAAATTGCTTTCTGGGTTTGGACTGGGGGATTTTCCTTGTCACAGTCGGGTCTTTACTGAGGCAGAAGTGAGTTGCTGCCTGAGGTCAGTTTTAAGAGATATGAGGTTGCATTCAATTGATTAGTAATGTCTTCCACAGGCACAGGTGGGAGTGATAACCTGCTGTCAATCTGTCACCCCAGAGCCAAGGTACCAATATAAAGTTCTACCCCACCAACACTTGAAGCCAGCTAGGGAGGATTCACAACACCTTGGTGAGGAGTCCTATCAATGAAGGACTTACTAACTAAGGTCACCAAGAGTCAGCCTCTGAACTCTGAGCAATGTCTGGCCAAAACGTTTTTTCTCTCCCAAATGAAAGATGATTTTTCTATGGTGGAGTCTGTTCATCCTGCATTTTCAAGGTCTCTTCAGTCGCAAAAAGACTGCAGTTCTCCGAAGTATCTGAAGCATCTGAATTGATTGCTCTTCAATAGGCAGAACTGTTGAGTTTGATCAGGGCTTCCCCCACAAACGTCTAGCAGAGATAAGTACTTTTAATACAGATAAACCTCAGAGCAGCAAACTCCAGGAGACTCTCTAGGTTCATCGCTTATATTAGGACATGATGGCATCTAAGTATTGACTGGGGCTTAGACATGTTAAACAGAGATCTTCTGGTAATAGCTTTCATAAGAGGATTGGATTTCGGGATAAAATTTATTATTTTGGCCCACTATGCCTTTGCATAAAATTCTTAAAAACTACATTAAATAAGTCGATATTTTTATTTTAGTTTTTTGCCATGGGTATTTTCATGTATCATTGTATTAAGGCCCTTTGGCTCATGTCAGAAAGCTTTTTCTTACTTTTAAAGGAATTTTACCTATAATTTCATTAGGTACCACTTTTCTGTCTTCATGTTTAAAGGACGATTTAACTCTGAGTGTTGGAATGCTTAATCCAATTTCAAATATCAACTTTAGTGCCACTCAGAAATCAACATATTGTTATACTGCTGAGATTCAACGCAAAAATACAAGGGTCGATGGTAAAAGGGCGTCTGTCACATGGTGTGTTCTGTGGACCATGCAAGGTGGAGATTACGGAAGTGTAGAGAGCATTTGGTGGGGACGTTGGCACCCTCTGGGCATCTTTACGTCCGTGACATCCCCATTGCTGCCTGTCACAGAGGGGCAGTCACTGCTGGAGGCTGCACAATGGGCTGTCCTAAACAGAAACCAAAAGTGCGTCCATTTGTTCCTTGGTGACTCTCAAAGGGCACAGCTTCCCCAACTCGAGAGTGAGTGGTGTGACTTGCAGGGACAATGGTGAGCAAAGAACCCCACTGTTCAATCGTACAGCGCGATGCCAGGGCCTCGGCTGACAGACACTGTGGGCCTGCAGCCCTGACACCACCAACTGTCTTCTGTCCCTCTCTGCTGGCCTCTCCCCGCACTGAGCCAGCGCCCTGCACCTGGTGGGGCCTCAATACGTTTTTGTTGAATTGAAATGGGTCCTTCATCACTGGTCCTTATGTCCCTGCCTCAGGGGATGGGACCATCACAAAGGGCTTTCGGTTGAGCCATTGACGGCTCTGAATCAGTCATTAGCACATCCTCAGACATCTCCAGTACTGATGTTGCTGCTCACACCACCCCTTGCCTGTCAGCACATCTGCACTGTCACTGGCACAGAGGACAGAGCCTACGAGGCCCTGGTCAGAGTCTGATAGAACAAACCCCTCACTGTCTGCGCAGTGCTGCTGATGCAAACTCGCCACGCATCTGTGGCTGTGGATGTGTGTCTAGTCTTCAGCCTTAGGTCAGTTTTAATATATTTATATCAGTAAGCCTCTGCAGAGTGTGGTGTATAAAATCAGCTTTGGAACTGTATGGTATCTTTTATGAGGGGTCTTCAAAAAGTTCATGGAAAAGTTCATGTTACCTTCTAATTCTATTTTTCCATGAACATTTTCAAATACCCTTGAAGACTTGCCAGGCTGACTCTTACTCTGACTTTACAGAGGAACAAACAGAGGCATGATCCAAAATTAAGTTTGATTTTTAAAAAAGGTAAAGACCATGTGTTTTCTGAGTTTCAAAGAAACCAAGCAAATGCAAACCAGACCCTATTGATAACACACTTAAAATTGTTTGTTGGGCTCTTTGCGCAGGAATAAGAGGAGAAGGGGGCAGCTTCAGGTTTGGGGGCACACCAGCACATGTCAAGGGTCAGAGTGTCTTGGGTCTTAGCACAGGTCCAAGAGAGGCTTTGTAGGGTGAAGAGAGGAGGAGGGGCAGGTGCTGGAGAGAGGCCCCCATGCGAAAATGGCATCCCCTTCCCCAGCTCTTAGCTCCAAGTTTCACTGATGGGAACCTTTGGTCTAATTTATCAGTGGGATCCAACCCTCCCCCCTCTGAGAAAGCAGGAGATTGTGACCACAGAACACCCACAGAGGGAGAAACTGGAGACCTCTGTTTACCCAAATGAGTTTAGTCTGTGATTAAATGCTTTCAGGCCAAAACCCTTGCTTTTGTGGTTCAGGGTGACTGGGGCGCAGTGACAGCCTCCTGTGTAGGGTGGGCTTCGAGCAGCCACCCTTCCTCTCCACCCTTTGGGCCTGCATGTCCACACCCAGAGCAGTGTCTGCCCAGCAAAGAGCATATGTATGCTCCATGCCCAGGTGCTCTAGAGATGAACACAAACTGTACAGAGTGACTGCCCTGCCAGCCCCACCAACTGGGGGAGGAACCAAAAACACATTTCCTCTTGTACCATCTACCCTTATCCCACTTAAATAGGTCCTCCAGTGGCGAGGCTCTGTGCCACACCTGGGGGCATTCAGGTGTTTCGCAGACCCATCCTTCCTGGGTTCCATGCCAATTCTCTGCTCTGACCCCTGCCTGCCCAAGGGTCCCTGCTGGTCCCTGGCACATGTTCCTGCAGGGCCAGGACCACCAGTCACCCTGGCATTGGTGCTGCTGCTGCTGTGTGGCCTGGGGAGGGGGGGGGTGGCTTAATTTCCTTTTACTCAGACCACATTCCCCAGCACAGCTGAGATCAGCCTGCCACCTTCAAACCCAGATCAGCAGTACTGCTGGACTAAAAAGAAGTGACTAATAAAAGAGAAAAGGAAAAGTAGACACAGGCTACAACTCCACCATCCACAGTCTCCACCCACTGAGCCCCCGTCCCCCGCTCCTGCCCTCCCAAGAGGTGGAGGACGTCTGTCTTCGTTTCTCCCCATCTGGAGAGACGACCAGCCTCTGGAGACACTAGCCTCCCCCAGCCCAGGGACCCACCCTTCGAGTCCTCACTTTCTGCACGCTGCTCTGGCAGTGTGAAGTTACACTTCCTCCAAGAAACACCCCACTACTTACACCAGGGCTGGCCTTGTCCTCTTTCCCTCACCAGGACAGAGCCACCAGCATGCAGCATATTGCTCCATGAAAGACCCTTTGTCATAAGAACTCTCCCAACAACCTCATAGACTGTCACTTTCCAATCTATCTCTTTTAAGGATGACTTAGCTTTTGGGTGACAGTGCATTCCCTGAGTCTGGGTCATTTGGTCACTAGATGTATGTGTGCATGCAACATCTGGAGTCCAGGCCTCCTGTAAGGACTTTCAGCCAGGGCAGGGCTTGGCTTGCCATCCTTCCCAGGGCCCTGAGGGTGTCTGCTGTCACTCCTGCGGTCAGCTGCCTGAACGAGGAAACACACCTGCCCGCACACACAGCTATACCCTGCACTGGAGCCTGCAATGGTGTTCTACAATGCAGCCTCAGCTATGTTTCTTTAAAGGAAACAGTCATACAACTGTCCTTATAACACAGGGAAATAGTGAATGAATAAAAAGGCACCTGTTGTTAGGCACTAGTATTTTAATCACATAGATAAAATATTCCTAATTCCAGCAGTCTTTTCTTTCTGAGTATTGACCTTGTTCTAGAGCCTGGCTGTAGGCTCTTCTTCCAGCCACGTTAGAGGTGAGCTTTCTTCCTCCTGCTTTATGATGAGAATCACTCTCAGAGAGGCCAAGCCTCTTATCAATCACACAGTGAACAGGAGGCAGAGTCAGGATGGAATCCACTGACTCCAAACGCTGGACCCCTTCCACAGCTGGCCAGATGTTTTTCAAACTAAGGAAATTGTCTGCCCAAGAGATTCTTCCACTAACACCCAACCTTGAAGCCGTTTAGAAACCAAGAGGCAACCTGCTGAGGTGTTTGAAAAGACAAGCCTGACTGCAGGTCTTACCAGTTGTGGGACTGTGGGTCAGTGTTTTAACTTTTCCAGCTCATTTCCTTATCTGTGCTTTATCTGTAGAAGTGGGACATTGCCACCTCCACACAGGGATCATGGCAATTACAGATGATGACTAGAAGGCGCCTGGCAATGCATGGCACGGAGTAGGTGCTCACCATGGTAGCTCCCTCCCCCACCCCCATATTTTAATATCAGGACTTGGATTTATGAGAATATTTTAATTCAACTTAGTATTTTTGTGTGAGCAAAAATGTACAAGCCAATAAGTAGTAATGGCCAGGGAATCTAGGCCCAGAGTAGGGTCTCTGAACACCAAGATCCACTTCCTCGATTGCAAGAAATTCATTATCTTGTTTTTCTCAGTTGAACCCCTGGGTGTTAATTTCTTATCAAATAATATAATAAAGAGGGCCTTTGATGAGAGGGCCCGCAAAAGATCATGACTGGCCCACTTAAAAAAAGCAAAGAAATAAACTTGACTTCATGCCTCTGCTGACATGTCATCTTGGGGGGAGGGTGCCCCCTTTGTCAGGTTGTACAAGTCCTGGAGGGTGATGCTGTCCAAAGAACTACGTTAGACAGGGTGGTGGCTGAGGTTTACAGCCAGGAGCCACATGACTCCACAAACCCTAGAGTAAGTGAAGGGCATCCTTGATGCTGAGGATCAAGCCTGGGGCATTGCTATCAGGAGATGGAGCTTTTGCAGATTGAGGCTGTCAAGGGAGCTGAGGAAAATGATCCAGCATTTCTCACTGTGACGTCCTGCTCCCTGCTGTCAGGGTTCCCCAGATGTGCAAGCTGGTGACAATGTGTGTGAGGTCCCACATGGAGAGAGGGGACCTGAACATGAGGCAAGAACAAAGAGCATCCGCAAGGAAAGTCAACTTGATGATCAGACACAGTTCTGTTTAAACAGGATGGGGCAGAATATCAAGGGGGAAAAAATCAGCGCAGGAAGGAAGAAGGGTTTTAAAAATAAAAGAGGTGACATTAAATCCAGAGAAATAACCTGGAATTATTTTCTCAGTAAAGTGTTGCTTTTAAAAATCTGGATCTAACACAGAGAAGGCAAATGGATACTTCTGTACATAGCACTTAGGGCAGCTACGGTGGATTGATTGGGCTTGGCATCTGAGGTGAAATCTGAGACCTAATCAACGCTCAGCAAGAGTCCTGTAATTGATTATTAACGTCTGCCAAGGGCATAAGAAGGAGGAGGATTGGCTCAAGTGCTATGCATTTGCTGTCTTTCCTGACCAGCCTGTTTCAACCCCTCCCTCCACTCCCCCCCACTCCAGAAGATTTTTATTAAAGAAAAAAAGGTAAAGCATGTCTGGTCCTACTAAAGCTGCAGTGAACTAACCTGACCTTTCATTTAATCATTTGTTCATTCATTCAAAAACTTATTGGCTGTTGACTGAAGAAAAGACACTAGGCTTAGTATGTTGGAGAATGCTAAAAAGACAAGACTTGCTGCTTCAGGTACTTTACCATCTAATTTCAGAGATAGAATGTGAAATATAATTGATTACAAGAAACAATTAGAATACAAGGCAATCTAAAACAAAACAAGCATGGAATTGAGTTCCTCAGTGTTGTGGATATTTGTTCAGTACCTGATGAGCAGTTTGTAAGTGTTGTTTGTTTGCTTTTGTTTTTTGTTTTATAAAGTTTTAAAAGCAGCTAGACTTTTTCCCTCAAAAAGCACAAAAAGTAATGTCTTTGGTACAGAAAGAAGGTAGAGAAAAGTTGCTGAAGGGTCAAAAAATTAGGCTAACGATATAGACCTTTGACAAAGGCTTCAAAATAGACCATGCAATGTATAATTTCTTTCTTTGAATGATACTTTGTTCTCATTTTTGACACTAGTTGTTCTTTCTGAAACTACTGTGATGTTTTAAAACACCGGTATTCTATGAGCTGATAGAATGTCAGCATTCTTTCAGCTAATCGTCTTATTTCTTCAAACAAGCAGTATTTACCTGATTGCAGTAACCTAAGATAGAACACCCTACAGTTGTCGTGGAATTGGGGATACAGGCTAAACACTCCACTGAAAAGTATATGTTTAAGTTAAGAAGACCAAGATGCTTTATGACATGAATTTGTGGTCTTTTATCATTTTTCCCCCCTTCCCTCCCTGGAAAAGAGGACAAGCAGGCTGAGTCCGCCAAAAGCTCAGCCTGTGCCAGGAATAGCATATTTGGAATATTCCTTGTGTTTTCCCCCTCTTTCGGTGTGATCTGTAGTGAGAGATAAAAAGTTTGGTCATTTTATTTTGTGTAGACCCCCTAACCTGGCCATGGGTTCCTGCGAGAGGGTTGCACACCTCCGAGTGCTCTGGAGATTCTGGGGACTAAGGCGGGTGAGGGGAGAGCCAGGCCCGCAGACCCAGGGCTGCCGCTGGCGACTAGGGGAGCCTCAGGATCCCTGCAGGACACTTCACAGAGCTGCAGCTTCGTGATGGAGGACCACCTTGAGAGGCGGCGAGGGGTGTGGGGCTGAAGTGAGAACATGCCTGATTTCTAGAGCCCCGTTCTTGCTGGGAAACCGGCGATATTAATGACATCATCATATCAATCTAAAAATAAGGTCTATAAAGTGCTCGACACTCCCCAAAGACAGAGCCTGCTTCCTTAATCCTCCCGGTTCTTTCTGGCTGGCAGTGTGCAGCAGCTCTTGTCCCCAGTGATGAGAGAACCAGTTTTCCTAGACCCCCAGAACCATCCTGCCATCTGCGGTGCCAAATGGTGGCCTTCGGGTCAGGAAGCTGGCAGCGTTCTCGGCTTTCTTTGGCTTTTGCAATTGTCTCTTGTGCCCCATTTTGTGTTTAACCCCATGCACGTCCTCGTTTCCCACTCACTTTTGGTATGCACGAGTCAGCCCTGCAGCATTCGATGATGCTGCATTGTTGCTAATGGCTGGACTTCGGCCTCTTGTGTCTCACAGGACCCTCATCCCAGTGCCCAGGTGTGCAGGAAAGCAGCCAGCGGCCCCACTGCCTGGGCGCTGGAGATGGGGAAGCATGCCAGCCTCCTACACACCCCCACACACTGCAGCCGCCACCTCTCTTCCCAGCCTCGTGTGACATCCCCATCGAGCTGGCAGTCCTCAGGCCACACACCTGCCCGTCCTGGGCCAGGGCTGGCAGTTCAGATACCTGGGCGCCCTCCCCAGTGCTGTCCTCTTCCTTCCCCTCCCCCAGCCCCCTGTGAGGCCCCAACCCGCCCTCCAGCCGGGTGCTCCCTGATTCTTCTGTGCGCAGTACCTCCTCCGCTGTATTCCTTAGTGTTTCCCCAGCCCACTCTTTCGTGTTTCCTCGGTCTGTGGTTTCATACACTCGCCTTCCTTCCTCCAAAGTCATTGGCTTCTGAAGGAGAACAGCCACTCCTTGTTCTTCTCCAGATGTCGCGAGTGCAGTTGAATCTGTTCAGGGGGGTTGAGTTCCCAGTGTGTGCAGGGAAGGTGAATGGCTTCTGGCTTCTTAGATCAGGGTGACTTTATGGCATACTTATAAATGTGACTTGAAAGTTTAGGCAACCACCTCATGTTGTCAATTATTAAAGGAGAAGTAGGGAATAGAGTTGTTTTTTAAATTTTTAATTTAGTTGTTTTTGCTTTCACTCATATTTTCTCCCCTTTGCTTCAACATTTCCAAAGAGTGTTCCACTGTTAATCCCCCCGGTGGCCCTGCATCAGCACACCCCCGATGCTGGGGCTGTAGTTGGCCAGCATCGACAGTCAGAGCTCAGCCAGCCTGTCTGTGGTCCCATCCTAATTTCCGCACACTCCTCCTTGCTCCCTGCCTGCCACCAGCATGCCTGCTCCAGCGGGAAGGTGCATCCAGTTCTAAGGCATGCGCTCCTTTGGGGGAGGAGGTCCACATCCATTTAAAGGTAGTGAGATGGGAGCTCAGAAGTCAGAGGAAGGCTATTCATTCCCAGAGAAGCACTTTAAGGTAGGCAGGTGTGGAGTTTTTGTTGTTTTTGAGTGAGACAAATGTGCTTTTCAAAAGACTCTGTGTGTGTGCTTACACCCCTGAGTCTGCTTGAACATCTAACACCTACCAGCTCCCTGACAAGAACATTTGTGGCAGATAAAAGGCATTAAAAAGTCCTAAGAGTGAAGCAGGATGAGTCACGGAGTGAGTGAGCCTGCCAGAGCCTTCGAGAGCAGCGGGTTGCAAAGCTAAGTCCTGGTCACAGCTCACTTGCTCACGGCTCATGCCAAGCAGGGCTCATGGGTGGGTGTGATCTTCTCCCTCCCTCGCCGCCCCCCCACACACACACCTCCCACCACAGGCAGAGCTCCCGGCCCACTGCACACCCTGCTGGGCTCACCTGGTTCCTGATGGTTTTATTTGCCAGCTGGGGCTGTGGGAACCAGCCGTGGGCTGCTTTTACCCCTGGTGATGAGACTGAGCTGTGAGTTGCTATTTATCACCCTGCAGCATTCATTCCCGCACAGGGAAGCAGCAGGGTGGTGTGGACCCCCAAGGCTGAGAGATTAGAAAAGTGTCTGTAAAATGGCTGAGAAGATTTGCAACTGACAATCACAGGGAAGAGTAGGCTCAAAGTGCCAGCCGTGGGCAGCACCTAGTCCCATCATTATCCACATGCAGCCCCTGCAGTCCCTGGCACCAGGCATTCACCTCGCCTAGACTCTCCTTTCTTGGCTTGTAGCATTAGATGCCTACTTATACTCTGGAGAAGGAGAGAGGAGACTCACATACAGTCCTTTGTGGAGCTGGAGGTGAGGACATCATTGTAGTAAAAGCTGGAGGTTTTTGCAGAGCCTGCTGCTTTTTTGAGGTCTCTTGGTAGTGTTCAGAGTTGATTAGGAAATGTAGGATTCACCAGTGAGGTTGGAAGGAGAAAGGGGAGACTGTCATTTGTGGGAAAGAAGAATGCCTAGACATTTGGTGGGAGATGTGTTTGGGGAGTAATGAAAATGAGTGATTTGATGGGAAAGTGGGTGTTGGAGCAGTGGGGCATACCCCCCACACACACACACATACAAGGTGCCTGGGAGAACTGCTAGCCAAGCCTGGTGGCTGCGTGTGTCCACTTCTTGTTAGGATCCATCACCAGGTCTTCAAGAGGCTCAGTGCCACAGACTTGTCTCCCTCCAGAGTCTAATTGGAACCCATAAGTCAAAGCCACATGGACACATGGTGGCCATCTAAAGGACAGGAACTTCACAGACCTTCAGTTAAGCCTGCCCTGCTCTTATTACTGAAGTGATAGCTGTTGAGTTAAGGTCATAGGACTAGCTGACGCCTTGATCCGAAACTACTTTGGGGTGCCTCCTGCCTGTGTTCAGGAGCACACCTGGGTGTCCAGGTGCAGCCATGCTCCATGAGCTATTTGGTATTCTCAGGTCAAGCTCCTCTGGAGAGCCACAAAATGCCTTTGGACAGTTGTGGGTCAGACTGTTGTTAAGCCTTCCGTAGTTCTGAGAATTCCAGGGCTCTAGGATGGACCCTGCATGCATCAGGTTGTGGTTTTGAAATTCAGTCAAATCCTCCAAGTCACAGTGCAGACTGTTGTAAAGAAGTGTGCAAATAAAAATGTGTTTTTATTTTTATTTATGCAGAAGCAGGAGACAGCAAATTATAAATCTCATTTTTAATCAAACCTGGAAAAAAAAATGTTAAGGTTTGAGCAACTAGTTGGAACCTTGCCTCTCTCTTTTTCTTTCTAAATAGGTTTGTTTCTTCCTATTACTAGACTCAATAACAGAATGTAGTGTATTTAGTCATTGTATGGAGTTCACATGATTTGTTAGACCATAATGACTCCATTGGAAATTCAGAAATGGAACTTGTTTTATTAGAAAACTTAAAGGAAGCTATCAACAAGGGAGGAAAAGAGAGAAAGCAAAGAAACTAGTCACAGATCTGCCTCATCAAACAGCCAGTCAGTGCGCCCAGCAGCATAGAAACACCACATTCCTGCAGCCAGCTGGCACAGGGGGGACACAAACTCCTCTACCTGGTTGTTCATTTGACAGGAGCCTGGGGAACTGCATTCATCATTTTGGTCTTAAACAAGGGGTATCGTTTGTTGAAAGAGTTTTGTTTTAATTTTAATTTTTTTATTATTAGTGTATTCCTTATACAAATCGTGATTTTTCTTTATGCCCTTTAGGGTTTTATTTCTTAACCACTTTTTCAGGTATGGTGTTTTTCCCACCATATTGCCGTTTACCTGGAAAGTTACTTGCTTTATTCTTTTACACTGACCTTGAGAGCACTTTATATCTGAGAAAAGTGACATTTTGGCTTTCTAATTTAGAAGCACAAAGGAAGTTGAGAGAGTGTATGAGCCTGATTCACACTTTGGGGAAAAGTCCTCCGGTTAAATTATAGACTCTTGGAACTGGGAGGAAAGATAACAGTATTAGACTTAGGTGTTAAATATGATTAATGGGACAACAGGGATACCATCAATGTCCCTTTGTGTATACAACTGTGGCTTGTTCTTCATCCCTGAAAACTTGTGCAGGTGAAGGAATGTGAGTACACACCACTGAACGTCTGTGGCCTCCGAAAATTCTGACTTCCCTGGCAGTAGCAAGCAGTACTAGAAACCCTTTGCCTACAGTTTCATAGGATGCTGTTTTAGGAAAAGGGGGCACTTTCCCCAAGAAACATCCTTAGTGGAAATGCCAGTCCTTTGGTCTAGGGTCACTGTGAGATGAATTAGTGGAAAGAAAAGAGAAGAGTACCAAATATTGGTGGTCTGGAGGGGGATGGGCAGCTTAAACTTGTTTAGTCAATTGTCATGCTGAATCCGCTCCACGGTGTATACATATATCAAAACATCATGTTGTATACCATAAACATATACAATTTTTACTTGTCAATGAAAAATGAATAATAAGTCACCATGCTCACATTTTTAAAGGATAGACAGTTTGGTTTTGCATGTGAAGTAGATGGGTTGGTTCCTGCTGGATCCCACTCACTCCAGGGCTCATGAGGCCAGCACAGGCTTCCGGAATACATTTTGGGAATGCTCTGGGGTAGCCTCATCTCTCAGTGAGAAGAATCAGAGGTGTTACTCAGCTAACAGAGAAAGCCACACTGAAAACGCAATCATTTTGGAATGATAATGACCGAGGGGCAAGGGTAAGATGTAGCTGTCACCTTCTCCTCTGGGGAATAAGTGATGTCTTAGTCTCCTCAAAGCAGCATAAAAGGCAGGAGCAGGACTTTTCCTGGTGCCAGTGTGGTGGTAGGTGCTACCCCGTACACTCTAGAAATTATTTAGGGGTTTATACAGCAATATGAAAGACAAAATACACTTGAAAATAATTTATCTTCTTCCATGTCCACATTAGAGTAACTTTTTGTGTGTTTTTATATACTCGAAATAAAAGTTAGAATAGTTAATTAATTAACTATATTGGGAAGTTTTAATGCTTTCGTTAAGAAGAAAAAACAACCTTTTCTTTGAAAAGCACCACAAGTTACTGTTTACTCTTAGATTCTCCCCTAAATTTTAACTTACCTTCTAGCCATTCAAATAGGAATATATCTAATATTTATCTGACATTTGGAATTAAATTTACTGTTTAACCGTCATTCTTTATTATTATTGCTACCATTGCCAGCACCTGTTGTTCATTCATGGTGGTATGAAAACAAAATTGACGAAAATTCATTCTTCTCCTCACATCCAGACCTTTCCTCTCTATCTGCCAGTTCCATCAGCAAAATCACTTTGGGGGAGGCCTTGCTTGTGTTTATTTTAATCCTTTCAAACTGCTGGTTCTTGCCCAGTAACTCCTAAGCTGGCTCTTAGGCGCTTCTCTGCCAAAATATGCTGACCGCATCCTTTAAAACTGATCACGTATTAAGAACAGCCGAGGGGCTCGGCCGGGTCTGGGGGCCAGGTCATCACAGTCAGATCACAGCCAGGAGGAGGTGGCCCAACAGGAAGCCCACCCTGGACACAGAGGCTTGTGTGAGAAGGGAGTGGAGGTCTGAGATGGGGCAAGCGTGCAGGGGAGGCAGAGAGAGAATTAGGAGGAGAAAAGGTGTCCCTTTGTGTATACAACTGTGGGCAGTGACATGTGGGCAGTGGGGACAGAGCCCCCGACACAGAGGAGATGAATGGAAACTCATAGAAAACGAGCAACCAACCTGAAGATGGCTGATAGGATGCTTGTAAGCAGGAAGGTTTTAAAGGCCTATTTTCCAAAAATGAATGTGGAGGAAACTGAGAAATGCGGGTACAGGACAAGTCCTACCTACAGAGGCGTGGAAGGGTTGGCAGATACCTGTGGGACCGTCGCCATTGTCTGAGGGAGGGGGTAGCTCTGCAAGGCAAGGGAGGCTAAGCGGGAAGAAGGCGAGCAGGACGTGACACCTGGAATTAGGGTGACAACGCAGAGAGGGTTGGCTGTTCATTCAGCTGAATCTGCTTTTTTAGTTGAGTATTTGGAGCACCCAAAGCCCAACTTCCCAGCAGTCACCCTGCACATTCTCATCAGCCACTGTTGTGATGGTGCCACCTCCTTCTCGGGCCCTCAGGGGCTCACTTCCATCCAGGGAGACAGGCGAGAAGGAGGATGCTGCAGTTCCATGTGGAATGTGACAGGGCACCTGGGGCTGCCAGGTCACCGAGGGGGAGGCATGGACCCAGCCTGCCAGCTCAGGTGAGGCTGTTCAGGCTGAGACTCAGGAGGGGCAGGGGAGCTGCAGCATAAGCTCCTAGCTGTGTGAAATGAAAGGGAGTAGGCCAAGATGTGGGACCGCAAAATCGAAGAGAATTCAGAGGAGGAGAGCAGCCCTTTGTTTCCAAGTGACAAAGTCTAGTTTTAAAGAAAATAAATCCAACTTCTTTTTAGTCTGCACTGGGCATGTTGTAGTCAGATGGAGTTGAGAAGAATCACGAAACCTGTTTTGTTCTAGCGACTCTTAGGCTGTGAACATCGTTTGGCCTCCACTGCCTCAGGCTGGAGGAGCTCATAGAGGTCTGAGCCCCTCAGAGCTCGTGTGTGCACACCACTGTGGCCCTTCAGGCAAACCACTGGTCTCCCCATACAGTTGCTTCCTTTAGCTCTAAAGTAAGAATTGTCGTAGTGGGATGAAGTGAAAGCACTGGAGAAATGGAAGAGCATCTACCAGTGAGGGAGCTCCAGGAGATGGCACACTCTTGGTGCGTGGCTCGGAGAGGAGCTCCAGCAAACATTCACCACTGTTGTGACTACGCAGGCACTGTCTCACCCCAGCCTCACGACACAGGTCAGTTAGTAAGCACCCTGCACTCAGAGATCTGGGGGGGTGCATGCTCATGGCTGCCACCAAAGAGGAAGGATGGAGGGGAGGGGTAAGAAGAATGCGTAGAAGGAAAGATGGAAGGAAGGATGATGATGTTTAGGGGAAGGAAAAATTTTTTCCTCTACCCATCTCAGGTTCTCCAGCTCAGACCCTGTAAAATAGACTGACAAAAGACAGATTAACAAGAGAAAAACAAAGAGAAGTTTATTAACATGTGCATTGCTCATCTACACATGGACGCACCAGAAGATGGGTAACCAGAGGGATGGTCAGAACTTGGGCTTTATGTAACACCTTAGGCTAAACAGAGGAAAAGGGGTTTGGGGCTTTGGGGTCAGAAAGGCGAGTGATGGGAAGGTGACCAGGAAAGTATGGTAAACAGGGTTGTTGCCTTCTCCACTGATAAACATTGTTAGGAGTCCTCTTCCTGGTAAGAGAGAGGGAGATACCTTTTACAAATGGAAATTTCCTGTATAAATGTAAATTTCTTTTACAATACAAAAATGTGTGCCCTGTTTTTAGAGCTATTTTCTGCATCTGCTGGTTCTCAATGGCCTTTGGCTCAAAATAATCCATATGCCAAAGAGGTATATTTGGGAGTGGCATATTCTGGTACCCTTCAGATGGAAGAAAGGAAAACGTATCCACAGTCCCACTTCTTCTGGTTGAGTTTTGCTCCTACTCCTCTCTATAGCAATATAGAAAATCAGTAACTCCATAAAAATTTATTAGCACCTACTACATCCCTGGTACACACTCCTACTCCTACCACTAAAAAGTGAAGGTGAGAATAATCCATTAATTACTCTAATGCCCAGCAGAAGTGGTAAGGGCCCTACACAAGGGACATATAAAGTAGACTAGAAGTCCCAAGGAAGGGGTAGTGTGCCAGCTGGGAGCTGAGCTCAAAGGACGGGGAAGAACTCATGGTGCAGGTAGTCCTCCATGAAATACTTGTCCTCTCTGTGGGGCAAATGGTTTCTCTGCTTTGTGTAGTGGAGGGGAGAACTGGTGGAAATAAAGTAGAAAATTTAGGTTGTGACCTCATTATAAACAGCCCTAAATATGAATCTAAGAAACATGGACCTTTTCTTCTGTTGAACATGGAGTAATTCTATCCATATTTTTTAATACTATGCCGTGGTTAGCATGTACACCAACCTGAATGAATTTCTGAGACCTGTTCTTTAACCAGAAATGCAGATTGCAGAAAAATTTGCCGTGTGTGATATCACCAGTGGAAAAACACTACACAAAACAAGTCTCTGTGTTTGTGGTTTCTGTGGATCTGGAAGGACCCAGACCAGACTGCTAACGGCAGTTACCATTGGGGTAAAAAGAAAGAACTAGGGCTTAGGAGTTGGGCTTGTTGAAGGGGGATGTCAGCATTTTTAGTAATCTTTAGTTTTATTTTAACAAGGAAAATGTTATCTTGCCATTAGATGTAATTTTAAAATTCAAAAGATAATGGAGTCATTGGCTTACTTCCTAGCTCTTAAATTTTCAATTGCAAGCTTGTTCATTCTGAGAATTGAGAAGATATTTTCTGAAATCAAACAAAATCCAGGGGTAAAAAAGCCCCTATCCCCTCCACCCCCATGCCTGCAGAGAGAAGGAATTCTTTGGGCCACTTTCCTCACAGGCCTGAGTGGCCTCATTTGCTTGGTTCATTGATGATCGATTTCAGGTGGTGAAGGATGCTCTTGACCCACGTTGACCTTGCAGAATCATTCAGCTTTCCTGCCCATGACTGGATTCCATCCCGTGGTGGTGGCTGGCTCTGGGCAGCAGTGGTGAGTATGTTTTTCTCTTTCCTGGCACCAGGATCATTTTCTTGGAGAGTCTCTGTGGACGTTGGCAAATAGTTTTGGCCTTCTTCCAAGAGATTGGGTTTATACCAGTCTAAATGAGGCAGGCATTTAATCAGTCACCCAGGGAACAGGCTCGAGGCCCTCTGGTGTCTTCTTTATAATTAATTTTTAACATTTGTTTTCAGTTTAAAATTTGGGCCTTTATCCTCTTTGAAATAAAAACATAGCATGCGTATTAGACTGTATTGGCACTAAACTTCACACACCATTCTTTTATTCTCTTCCAACTATTAACTCCTATTAAGCAAGACAGAGGGATAATAAGATCCCCCTGTACTCCCCCAACTCGCTGGCATGTGCAGCGTCTCATCCTCTGTAATTGCCTTCGGTGGCCAAGCTCTTTCCTGTCATTAGTGTGCATCAGAGGCTAGTTGTCAGGGGTCCGGCCACCTCCCAAGCTGCCCCCAATGCCATGCATCCCCCTCCCTGCCCCAGCTTCTCCCCAGCCCAGCCACTGGAAGGCCCTGGTTAAACAAAGCTCTTGTTAACAAGACTGGATTTTTAACCCTGGAATTTAAACTTGAACTGCTAGAGATTATTTCCTGTCTGTTTGATTGACTTACTCCCGGCTCCCGAAAGCCAGATATGTACAAACACCACCCAGGATGTTGTCTAAAAGTACAGATTCCGAGGCCTCTCCCCAGGCCTACTGAATCAGCACCTCCAGGGTGAAGGGGAGATTAACTGACTTTCTTTTTGGATCTGTGTAATTATTTGTAAGTCACTCAGTTATGTGATCATTTTTAACTTTCAGAGAAATTTCAGCACAAGCATATCTTTAACCTTCAATACCCTGGGCTTGCTCTCAGGGCTGCCACACACCCTTTGTGCAAGTTAGAAATAGGCACCCTTCTTTCTGGGCAGTTACAGGCCACACAGGAGGCAAGTCTTGGCCTATCGAGCTCAGGATGGATTTCAGCCCCATTTACCTCCTTGACAAGAAGTCTTTGTGCAGTTAATAACCTACACAATTGCATGTGGCAACACTGCTTACTCTGTGCACTGATAAACAAAATAGCTACCCTTTCTTGAATACCTACATGTGTAAGCACAGTGTCAGGCTTTTTCTTCCATGGTTATTATCTATAACCCTGACAGTAACCCTTAAGGTTTTTGGTGGGGTTTTTTGGGAAACATATTTATTGTATAGATATTACATGTATTATGTATTATATTATAGATAATATATTATCTATAATATATGTAAGAGTATTATTGTATAGATAATCAAAAAGATAGAACCAAAATACTGGACAAGAAGAATCTGTAAACTGGGATTAGAAGTGATTGGAGTTAAGGAGAATACAAAGTTTCCCAAATGGTAACCCTTAAGGTTTTATGTTAAGGAAACCGAGGCTCAGAAAATTTGATTTCCCTAAGGTAACACAGTCAAAAAAAAAGCTGAGCCAGATTAAGACCCAAGCCAGGCTCTGACATGGCAAGCAATTGGGTTGATAGGAAATTATTGACAGTGTCTTGCTTCTTCAACAAGGCCATGGGTAATACTTGTCCTTCACTCTAAGAAAACAATTTACTCAGGAGCCTGGAAAAGGCCCCCCAGGCCAGGAGTTAGCTGCTTCTCTTTGCTGCCGACTGAGCAGAGTAAGCAGAAGCCTCAGGCCTCAAATGATGAATAAGTGTTTACAAAGCACCAGAAGACCCAGGCAAAAGGCACGTGACATGATGAAGTGTTAACAATCACATGTTTGTTATTAGCAAAAGTGTCACTTTTTCCAGCCAACTGCCATGATGAACAGTCCAGTTTCTGTTTTTGTTATGTGTAGGAATGTGAGCAAGGGGCTGGAAGACAGAAGAAGGGATTATGAAATTAGAGTCGGCAGTGAGTCCTTACTAAAGTTGTCCTGTCCTCTCAATTAGCAGCTGAGTAATATCCCTTCAGGAGCAAGGAGCTGCCCTGAGCAGAGCCCTGATTTGGCAGCACGAGTAGGGTCAGTGCTAGTTAGTTGCCTCTTAAGTTCCTGGACCGGTTAGTTATGGCTGTGTTAGAAACCACCCCAGCCACAGTGGCCTCAACACCATTCGAGCATTATCCAGGCCTGCAGGGCTGCTTGGGCTCAGCTGGTCCAGGTTGGCTCGTCCAGGTCACTGTGCTTCAGGCTGTGGAAGCTGGGGGAGTCTGCTCCCTCTCCCCCTCCCCCCTGCAGGTCCAGGGTGGGCTGGGTGGCTCTGCTCATGTCTCGCATCCTCTGTGGACCAGCAGAGTAGCTAGGCAAACTCTGCTCATGGCTATGGCAGAGGAGCCAGAGGGCAAGTGAAAACACGTCCAGCCTCTCAAGGCATAGGCTCGGGACTGGCACACTACCAATCTGCCTTGTTCTGTTGGCCAAAGTGAGTTCCGGGGCCAACCTAAAGCCAAGAGGCAGAGAAGTATGCTCCTCTCCCTGCTTTAATGGGAGGAACTGCAAAGTCACATGGCAGAAGACAGGGATGGGGGTAAGAATTGGGGCCACTAGTGCTCCCTGCCACAGTCCCTCAGCCTTGGAGGCTGATTGGTGAAAGCTTCTTCCTCTGCACCCCTATCCTTGCAGGAGGGGAGAGAGCCTAGCAGCACCCCCACACATGCTGTCCCTCTCGATGCACCCTCACATGACACAGCAGTCACCTAGCAAGCTGCTCACATCTTCAGAGAAAATCTGTCCCACATCACGTGTTTTTCATTTGATTCTCAAAAGCTCTGAAAAGGAATTTTTAAAATTTTTCTAGAAATGCCTCCCTCCGTACTTTGAGATCTCAACCTGTTTTGTTCCCTTCATTTCTGATGAATTCTGAAATATCCAGATTGCCTTTCTCATGAAGATGGTAGCTCATGTGGGCCTTCCTCAGAGACAGAAGGGGGTCCCCAACCACCCTTGTTACCCACTTCATTAGCTCTGGGAAGTTGCCCCAGGCTTGACCCTCTGTGATGTGTCTTTATTCCCTTGCTGCCAGATGGTACCTGAGCAACGTTGTCTCCATGATTGGACCATCCCAGGCTGAAGTGCAGTTTGAGAGGTCGTCTCATCTGCTAGTTCCTAAAACTGTTTGGGTATTAAAATCAGCTGGGAAGTTGAATACAAATTCCAGTTCCTGGGCCCAGGCCTGCCTGGACTGTGGCAGGAGGCAGGTGGAGCTGGAGGGCAAGCTCATTTGGGAGCTACTGATCTAAGTGACTCTACCTGCTGGCCTATCTGCACTTGGAATGACACTCAGACTGTCCCAGAAGCTGATACTTGCTAACCCTCTTGTCATTTGTTACCCAGATCAGTAAGATATGGTGGTATTAAAGAGTGTTATGCAAATGTCTTCTCCCTGTTAAAGCAGGAGGATTTCCTTCCTGCAGAATCTGCATCCTTATGGTGGTTGTGTGATTACAGGTCATAGGAGACAGCTCGCTTTCTTTGGCCTTAAGAATCCTCTTTGATTCCTTCAAGAGACCCAGTTTAAAAAAAAAAAAAAAAAACAGGTTCAGTGTAGAGAAATCAATTACTCTGAACTTCACATTACCTGCTTTAGGCTTTGGGTTCTTCATATCACTTACCAGGGTTCAAAACTGAGCAGTATCTCCAAGTGACAGCCTGTCCAAGGCTGACTGTGTAAGGAAGATGAGCCCCTCACACCTATCGTCTCTGTGACTCTTTAAACAATTCTTTTGAGAGGACAGTGTGACCAGGAATTTCAGACCCAGCTTTTAGACCCAACTCATTTCTGACCTTTCTTCCCCAAGTCATTTCCCCACGCTGGGCCTCAGTGTCTTCTTCTGAAAAATCAGATGGCTGATTTAGGTTATCTGGAACTTACCACTGAAAGTGCGACCCTCAGGGCTTGTTAGAAACACAGAATGTGAGGCTGCACTCCAGACCTACAGAATCTGCAAGTGATTCACATGCACATGGAATTGGGAGAAGCGCTATTCTATAAGGAACCTCCCAGGAGCCTCAGATCCTGTGCCTGTGAAGCCACCGTTCTCCTACTGTACCTTTCCTGTCATCCTCCCCCAGTGCCTTCTGTGAAAGACTGTCTTGAGCACCATCTGGTCCCTGTCCCTCCATAGGCAACATTCTGCTGATTCATGGTGCTGCCTCTAGGTAGAGAGGCCTCACACTCTTCCGTGCCAAGGATGAGGGCCTTGGAAACCTAGAGCAGCTTACAAGCCATGAAAAGTCAAGACAGCGCTATAGTTAAAATTCTAAGCAGGCCTCATGCAAGTCTGGTCACTAGACACATCAGGATCACAAAATAGATTGAATGGTAGGAGAGCAGGGAGGAGCAGAAAGTGAGAGAACCAACAAGGAAAAGGGAGCTTGCAAGAAACCTATTTTCTATTACCACTTGTCACAAATATAGACTGATCTATGCCCAGGAAAAAGATCATAAATTTCCCTTGTTTCTTTCCTTTGCTCTTTAGGAGTTTGCCATGGAGTAGGAGCTGCCTTGACTGGCAATTTATGTGTGAATTGTTTTCTGAAACTGCACTTTCTCTTTGTTCTCTGCAGTTTACTACAAACAATGTTGGTTGGGTGGAAACTTCTTTTTCCCTCAAGCCAAACTCTCCATCTCACCCCACGGTAACTCCTTCAAAGGATATGACCAGCACCGTGCCTGGCAGGAATGCCCATGTCATTTCCTCATGAGGGGCATGCAGGTTCTTGTGTTAAAATGATCTAAATGGAAGGGGTGTGTGTGTGTGTGCGCACGTGCACAGGTATTTCTCTACACACGTGCCACATTCTATTGTGATCGTTGCACTTTAAAATGTGTAACTCAGTGAAGGAGATGGGGCTAAGGCTATCTCAGTGACTCACAAAAGCAAGATGGCAGGGCCTCATCAGGGCTACCCTCGATGGCAGGGAAAACCTCTGTCAAAACTCAGAACCTTCTGACACCCTGATTAACATTCCGTAAGATGTCCATGGTTTGTTTCTCTCCATCAAAACCCTGACTTTAGCCGTTATTCATGCAAAACTGCTCTGAACAGGGGTCAGCAGAGCGTGGCATGTTCAGAAAGGTAAGCAGACATTCATTTTTCCATGTGGCTTCCCTGTGACAGTGAGACAGCTCTGTCCTGAGGCTCAGCAAGGGAGACCAAAGATGCAGAGTGCAGTGACCATGCGAAGAGCCCAGATGGCCCCTGGGCTGGGTTTCTGGGGACTCTGTGTGGTGTCGTGGACAAGAGTGTACATGCTAGAGCCTGCCATCTGGGTGGGAGCCTGGCTTGTCACCTGATAGCCAAGTGACTTTGGGTGAATCGAGGCAGTGGTGTTCAGTTGTTTCTTCATGTAACAATAATGAGCCTTCCTCCAAGGGCTGTCGAGAGGATGAAAGAAGTTGATGGAGGGGAGGAGTTTGGGACGGCTGCTGACACACTGTTAGTGCCTGTTGTCATTGGGTCATTGCCAGTCTGCCTGTTACTAGACTGGAGGCTCCCAGAGGGCAGGTCCCTCCCTATCTTCAGCTGCTTTATGCTGTCACAGACCCCAGTACAGCACATCAAAAGAGGGTAGGTATTCAATAAGTATTTGTTGAATAAACAGGTGTTACTCCTGGCCTCGGTGGGCAGGCTGAAATAAGTGGTGAGCTAGCAAAGAGATAGAAGAATATGCTGGAATTTAGAGGCTCCATTTTGTTAATCAGTGATTGTTTTTTAAAACAGACAAAACTGTCCACAAGCCCATAACCAAGGCAGGTCCCAGCTAAGGATTTTCAGCTGAACCAGTGAGAAGCATTCATCCTCTGAACGCCACACATTGAGACAGGGCAGAGGATGACATGACCAATGA
Source organism: Cynocephalus volans (assembly GCF_027409185.1). Classification (NCBI taxonomy): domain Eukaryota; kingdom Metazoa; phylum Chordata; class Mammalia; order Dermoptera; family Cynocephalidae; genus Cynocephalus; species Cynocephalus volans. The sequence continues at coordinate 54,911,729 of NC_084470.1, forward strand.
CCTCATTAACGACATGAAATCAGCTTCCATTGATACTGGCAAGTGCAGATGGGTGTCCAGGATGCTGCTCTTCTAAAAGTCCCATTCTCTTGCACTTGCCATTCTGATATTAGCAGAGCTGTGTGGCTAAGTCATTGAGTCTTCTGCAGCATGTGGGTAGGGGTTAGCATGACAGAACAAGCCTTGTCACAGAAAAGAGAAAGGAAGGCAGCCGGGGAGTCTGGACTTTAAAGACACAAAGTAAAACTCCTTTGTGCTCATCCTCTGAGCAGGGCCCTTCTCTGTGGTGGGTGAGGCAGGTGCCAGCTGGGCCTGGCCAACTTGGTGTTTGGTCTGGACCAATCCCTCCTCCAGTCTCCTTTTCCCCCTGGCTGCTTAAACCCAGGTAAGACAGAGACACGCACCCTTGCATGGGCACAAAGGGGTCCTCAGAAGGGAGGTAGGGTGAGCGTCACTTCAGGAGCACGATTTACTCTGGGCCTGACCACGCATCTCCACTCTGCTGGAGAGGTGACAGCCTTGGGATAGTTGTGGCTTCACCCAACGTGTGGAGACACTACTTGGTGCATTGGGTAGGTTAGGCCAGCATGAGCCAGAAGGCAACTTGAGTTGTTTCAGCAGGAACCTACAGCTTCCATCATGAGCCCAGAGCACTAATTTCTCAAAAAAGTTTTCAGGCTGACTTAGGGCAGGATTCCTCTTCTGAGATGGCTGCCCTGCATCCCGCTGTTGGCTGGGGTGGGAATCGTTGCCACTCTGGGTGAACAGGGTCCTCAATCCACAGGGTCCACTTTGCATCTCTGTCTCCTCCATCACCGCCTACATGCATACGTGAGCTTGGTGCCAGCCTTCAGTGCTGCAGGGGCTGGGGGAAGCAACGTGTTCAGATGGTTGGTTAGTTAGTGTCTTAGTTTGGATTCTCCCGGAGCCAACACTGAGTGTGGATTCAAGTGCAAGTGGTTCATCTGGGAGGTAAGCCCAGGCAATGCTGGTTAGGGGGGAAAGGAATGAGACAGGAAAGGGAAAGCAGCCAGGCAGCAGAATTCATAGGATAGTAGGTAACTGCAGCCACCAAGTGGGGAGGGAGCTGGCTGGGCATTCACCCACCAGCTCCCTTGGTCACTGGTTGAGGGCTGCTAAGGGGCTGTTAATGGACCAGCACATCCAGCCTGCCCCCTGCAGGCCGACGCAGCTTCTGGCAGAGCATCCAGTCTCGGCAGGAAGCCTTGGATGGCACCAGCGAGTGCCAGGGGGATGTGGGTGGGGCAGCACCTGCTACAGTTGGCTGGGGAAGGATGGTTTGGTTTTGTCTTTGAAGCAGATTAACATCAAACCCATTGTACAAGAGGGAAAACCAAAAGGTGGAAGCAGCTCAAGTATCCATGGACAGATGAATGAATCCACAAAAATGTGCTATATACATACAGTGGAGTATTACTCAGCCTTAACAACATGGAGAAGCCTTGAGGACATTATGCTAAATGAAGTAAGCCAGACACAAAAGGACAAATATTGTATGATTCCACATATGTGAGGTTTCTAGAATAGGCAGATTCATGGAAACAGAAAGTAGCATGGTGGCTGCCAGGGGCAGAGGGGAGGAAGAAATGGGAAATTATTGTTTAATGGGTACAGAGTTTCAGTTTGGGGAGTTGAAAAAGTTCTGGAGACGGATGGCAGTGATGGTTGCAAAACAGTGTGAATGTACTTAATGGCACAGAACTATACACTTCAATGTGGTTAAAATAGTAATTTTTACGTTATGTATATTTTACCACCATGAAGAAAAAAAGAAAATGAAAAAGGGAAAACCAAGGCCCAACACACGGGTAACTTCTCCGGGGCTACTCAGTGGTTCCCTGGTGAGGCCAATGAAGAGCCTGCAGAGATGTGTGCTGTCCCTGCAGGCGCTGGGACCTCAGCCAGCATTGTCACCTCCCTCCCCAGCTGAGAACTCTACAGCAGAAACAGGGCAGGTTTTCTTGGGCATTACAGCTCAGGTTAATTTGAACAAGAATAAAGCTCCCTGGTGTCAGGGAGTAAAGCCCTTCAGTGACTTGCCTTACTTTGAATTCCGCTCTGTTAGTGTTTCATCATGAGGCAACTGAAAGTGACACCGTGAAGACCTACTATGCACAGGAACGTATGGACCACGTTTTGTGGATTCATTCATCTGTCCATGGATACTTGAGCTGCTTCCACCTTTTGGTTTTCCCTCTTGTACAATGGGTTTCATGTTAATCTGCTTCAAAGACAAAACCAAACCATCCTTCCCCTGCCAACTGTAGCAGGTGCTGCCCCACCCACATCCCCCTGGCACTCGCTGGTGCCACTGTGCTCTGCACCAGATGTGAAGGGATCAGACCAGAATCTCTGCTTCTTAGTTTATGTCTGGTGGGCAGGAGGGCATGTAGACAGGTATTAAATGACATTTAGGCAAAAACCTGAAGGATGGATTAATGAGGCTGCTGGGTGCAGGCCACTGAGGAGGGGTTGGGGAGGGGTGAGCCATCCTGACAGAGGACAGCAGGGGGATGGCCTTCAGGAAACTGAAAGGTTAGGGTGGCAGAGAATGACATGATCAACTTTTCTTTTTTAAAAAATCTCTTTTGCTGCAATGGGGAGCATGGATTAGACTGGGGGAGGGTAAGGAGAGGCAGCCAGTTGGGAAGAGACTGCAACCTTCCAGATAAGATGTGACAGGTGGCTTGCACCTGAGCTGGGCTGGTGTTACGATCTCACATGACGGTCTCATATGAGGGTCAGAATATAGACCACACTTAAGCAGCTTTGGAGAAAAACACCTGTAAGCCGTAACCTATATTTATGTAGAATTTGCAGTATATTTAATCAGTTGTAATGATGCCAGATTTACATAGAAAATGGAAACCTCATTTAGGGTGATTTGGAAGACAATAGAGGTTGGCATGACTGTCACTGCACCTTGTCTGGTTCACAGGACACTGAGAGACTCCAAAAAAGCCTTTGCTATCTTTTATTCATTTATGCTCCTGTCATAAAGCAGAAGGTCACACTCTGTCTCTTGTGCACCTTCCATTTGTGCTGGGCTCTGCTAGATCCTGAGAGAGACGTGATGACACACAGGACAAGGAGTTGTACCTCCAGAGAGTGTTGTTTGGGGTGGTCAGGTGGGGGCTACTGACAAGGTAAACGTTAGCCATTCAAAGCAGCCAGAAGTAGGACATGGTTAATTGTTTAATGGTAAATGGGACGGAAAATAAGAGTATAGAAAATGAGAGAGTAAGAGCCCCCAGGGGTTCCTGAGCCAGATCTGGACTCCAGAAGGATGCTCTCATTGAGACCGACCCTCCACGAGGTACAGCACAACCAGGAGCAGGGGTGGAGGCTGCGCTGGTCTGGGCAGCCCGGGGACTCATGTGAGCCGCAGCGAGTAGGCCGCAGGCTCTCCTGGGGCTATGCAAACTGGGAAGCCAAGAGCAGTTTCAAGCTGGTGGGTGGTATGTTTAAAACAGCATTTTTAGGAGGATTTATTTGCCACCGTGAGTGGAATGACTTGAGTGAGAGGGACTGGTAGGGAGAAACCATCAAGGAGCTGATGAGAGAATCAAAACCCTGAGATGGGGCATGGGCAGGAGGTATGGAAGGGGTGTGTGTGCCCACATCCTAAACCAGCCAGGCCAGCTTGGGCAGTGCTGGCCAAGCATCAGTGTTCGTGTTGGGTTGGACCAGAAGCTCAAAGACCTGCCCCAGCTTGACAGTTCTGAGGCTGTCTGACAAGGGGTGGGGTGTGAGGTAATAGTAGGTGGAACCCCAGGCAGGGCGAGTGGCAGTGCCCCTGGAAGGGACGAGAGGAGTAAAATGAGTTATTTCAGATATTCCGAATGTGACGCGTTGGGGGACATGCATGGGGAACGGTCTATCCCATGCAACACGAAGAGAGTGAAGGAGAAAGAACGGTGTTGGGTTTATCTTTTAGAAGGCCACTGGGACCTTCAAGAATGCAAGGTGTGTGTCAGTGGTCAGGGCCCAAGAGGGAGACAGATGGCACCCTCGAGTTGAGTAATTCAAGGAGAGTTTAATGAAGGGATCGTGTGCAGAGAGGTGAGAAGCCACAGAGATGGTGCAGTACCCAGGACTGGTAATGGTGGCAGTCAACAGCAGGGACCAGAACGGGAGACAGACAGGCCTGTTTGGAGAGGGGCCCGACACCCAGCGAGCCGGTGTCCTGACCCCCCTTTCCTGCCAGGAGGGAAGGGAGCCATTAATGAGGACTCTACCACGTGTCAGCCTCCTGGAACCCAAGGCTGAGTGACAATAGGACGTGAGGGGAAGCAAAAACATCACAGCCAAACTGCAGGCTGTTGGGAGGCAGGCGGGATGGGGCTGGATGCAGCCTGACACAGTGGCTGGTTAAGAGGATGGTGAAAGCAGGAGGGGGCGGGTCCTGGGCAGGTGCCGGCTGGAGGCCAGGAGCTCAGCTGTGATGCCTGTGACCAGGGGAGAGGATGGAGGGGAGTGGGAGTGGGGTGATGCCTGGAGAACAACCCAGATGGGAAAGGGGGGGATGGTCAGTCCTCCCTCCAGGGGAAAAAATGATAATTAAAGAGAAAAGAAGACACACACTTGAATAACCCACGAAGACTGAGTAGAGATGACGAAGAGTGAAAAGTGATGAGATTTCCTGTCCTGTCATTTGCTTTTATGAAATTAACAGAAACCAGAATTTCCAACTGTACCTCCCCTTGGTTCCATTTCCCTGAAAGACTGACCCAACTGGTGCTTGAGAATAATTTCCTTCAACAAGGAGCCTGGTAGGAAGCAGCCCATTTCTCTGCCTCTTCAATTCATCAGAATTTGCGTGTTAACAAGGTTTGCCCAAGGGCAGGCTCCTCATGCTTTCATGTGTACATGTGGGGATCTTGTTAAATGCATATTCTGATCCAGCAGGTCTGGAGCTGGGCCAAGGATCTGCATTTCTAACTGGCTTCCCAACGCAGTGCTTTTGGCCTCTGGAGCCACACTGTGAGTAGCGAGGCCTTGGGAGACTTTTTCTAAAGATTAGGATTTAAAAACCAAACAAGAGGCTAGATGATCCCAGGTATGAGAAGCAGATGGCAAACATCTACACTAAAAAGCGCAGCACACAGCTGTGAGCACATCTACCCTGCCGCACCGCCCTCTGCTGCCCTTCTGAATAAATAAAGCCCTGCATCTCCAGGAGACACTCTGAGTTGGTACACACTGGGTGCCGCTTAAAAGCAGCGCTGCTGGAGGCAAAAACCTTTCATGCACATTGTAAGTTACCTAAGAAAAGCAGCGGCATCCTTTTTGAAATGGTTCTCTGTTTCATAAGCTGGATTTTTTTTTTTTTTTTACCACTACTCTTCTCCCCCTGCTCACCCCCTGGACACGCTAAAAGTGATTTCCTTCAACTTCTTGGGGTGATTTGAGTCCATACATGGAGGCAGATACTTCGTGAGCTCCTTTACACACCTCCTTAACACTGCCGACTGCAAGGCTGGCCTCCCTCCCCTGTGACTGTTACCAATAAATTTCAAAAAAGGCAGGTCCCCAGCATCCATTTCTCTCATTACCTGAAAAGGGCTGTTACCTAGTTTTACTGGATTTGAAAAGCACGGAGCACTTGAGGATAGAGATTTCTCCGACCCTCACTTTGGGCCCTCCCTCCTTCACCAAGAGGAAGTCAGATGATGGACAGCCAGTGTTCTGGCTTCTCAACTCTGGAGCATTATAAGGTGGAACCCGCCTTTCACTTGTTCCCTGATTTAGTTCTAATCTTGGGGTGATGAGAGCTAGAGATGTAGTTATTGTGATGAGACAGTTTATTTTGAAAATTAAGAAGGTCTATGATGTAGAAAAACTCATCCAATCTCCTCTTCTCTCCAGCCTCAACACCCTCCACCCTGTTCCACTGCCTCTTCTTAAACATTATTTTTTAAAAGGCAGAGTCATTTTCTTCTCTCTTTCTTGATTGTGTTCTTCATACCCATTCAAACTCACCATGCAAAACAAGTTCACCTATAATCTCTGGCTCGTGCTAAATTATGGAGACTTAATATACTCCAAGTGGAATCACCCCCTCACTTCAGAGAGCCTGAGGGGGCAGCAAGTGTAGCAGTATTTTAATAACAGTGAGCATTAGTAAGCACTTACTGTGTGCCAGGGTCTGTACCAGGTACCTTACACTCAATGGCTTATTGCCGTGCCAGCCCCTCTGGGAGATGGGGGTACAGTCACTTTCCCATTTCATAGAGAAGGAGTCTGGGACATGCATGGATCACTACATTTGACCAGGGGCACTTGGTTGGAATAGCGGTACTAGGCCTGCCCAGTCCCAGAACCCAAGCTCCTAAAACTGCTCTCTAGCATTAGAAGCAGCTGGAGCTGCTGGCACCCTAACCAGGTATGCTCATTGAAAGCCTCAATCGTTTTGGAGTTTGGAAGTTCAGGGAACCCAAATTTGAACAGCCCCTTAATTAGAACATTGCAATCTAACAATGTCAAGGTCTCAGTGTAGAACTAGGTATTGCGTGCCTTCCTCTGTGTGTTTTACAAACATCTGTATCCGGGACTTTTGTCTAGGTACATTCCTTCGAGGAAAAGTCCCATTCCCACCTCAGGCCACCTCAGACCCTGAGGGATTCATTGTTAGGGGCTGCTTTCCTGGTACCCAACTGTAGCACTGTTCCTGGTGGCCTCAGCAGCAGTGATTTGTTTCAGGGTCTGGGAAGGTCTGGATCTGCTGCATTTGTAAATGAGTTGGGCACCTAATACATAAAACTGTCAGACCCTGATTTGGGGATCTCTGCAGGCTGGGTTATTTAGTTGGGTTGAGCAAGTTTACAGTTCAGCCAAAGTGTGTTGTGCACCTACTAAGTGCAAGCTACAGACAAGTGAAGTGGAAAAGCCAGATAGAGGGATGTATAAGACACAAGCACTGTGTCTAGAGCCTCAAGGACCCTGGCAGTGATGACACTTGTCAGTCCATAATGCAGCCCAAGTTGCTTTTATAAGGTGCAATGGAAGGCCAAGGGAGAGGAAAAGAGATAGCTGGCCAGCAGGGAACTGGGGAGGCCTCGGGGAGTTGTTGGCATTTGAGATGAGACTGGAATGAGGCAATAGGACTCAGACAGGCAGGGACTTGGGTGGGGGGCATTGCAGGGAGAGGCATGGAGGCCTCCTTAGGACTTTGAAGAGTGTTAGGCAGGAGTGTTTGAGGGTCTGGAGCTGTGATGCCACATTAGCTTAGGAAGAACCAGACATCTAAATCCTCTAATAATAGAGCCAGCACCTAAGACTCTTACTCCACTCCGTGCTTTGAAGGCTTTCTCATTTAATTCTTCTTAGCCCCCGTGGTAGGTTTTATTATTTCCACTTTACAGATGGAGAAACTGAGGCCTGGATGGGCTAAGGGACTCACTTGAGGCCACACAGCTAAGAAGTGGCAAAGTGAGGAGTGAAACCCCAGCAGGTCTTCTCAGGAGGCCGTGTTCCTCAACTGGGCACTCTGCCTCACCTCACCGCAGTTGATCCCCATTGTGGGGAACCAGCACTGGTCTGCAAAACCGCAAGGCTTGAAAAGCGATGGGAGTTGCCCCTGTACCAGATCAGCCTCTGAATCCATACCCTACAGTGTGGGAGATGGAGACACCTTCAGGACCTACACAGGCACCTGCCTGGGTGGCAGGAGCCTGCAGGGTAGAAGAACAGCCACATATTGGGGCAGCAGGTGCCAAGAAGTTTCCTTCTCTGGCAGATGGCTTACTGGCCCCAGCCCATTCTCTCCCAGCAGCCACATGCATGCAAGTGCAGAGCCCCACCAGGAGCACATGCCTGGGAACTGGCGTCCCTTCTGAGAACCCTGAGGCAAAGGGACACAAGGCAGAGCAAATTAAAACAATGGAAGTCACATCACTTATGCCTCTTTAAGGCAAGCCATAAGTACATAAATTCTTGGACCTGCTATTCTGATTCCAGCTAATATGTTTTAACTGCAGTTCATGGGCCCTGGACAGCAGCTGTGAGGAACAGGGCAGTAAATTGGATTGTAGAAGCACAGGATAGAAAAATGATTGCAGCATTTTTACAATTACCTAGTTCTCCATCCACAGAGGGAAGAGTGCTTTCTCTTTGTACCTCTGCGGTAAAAATGTATCCAGGTTAAGTCCATGTCTCCAGGTTAAGTCCATGTCATTACTGTATCATCATAATCTAGCAGGTACTGATTGCTCCCCACTCACCAAGACAGCAGCCTCACGTTTAACCCTCCTCACACCTCCCCTGCCAGGTGGGCTCTCTCCATGCATTCCTGCTTTTCACCTGAGTCAGCAGAGGCACCAAGAGGCCAGCAAGGTCCAGAGCCAGGGGGATGGTGACCCTGGCAGCCAGACACCCCCATCCCAAGGTGGCAGGCTCCAGTACCCACTCCTCCCAAGAGTGAGAGTTTTGCTTTCTGTTACATTACTGTGAGGAGAACGAAAGTGGGTCAATTTTCATTTTCCAAATCACATTTTCTTTCCACACCTAAGGGATTCAAACAGTCTCTAAGCCCCTGAAACTCAGGCACATGCTCCCCCTAACTGGAGCAGCCAGGTCCCCTCTCCATACTGGGGGCTGCAGTTTTCATTGTCTCCCTGCACATTATTAAGAATCTCTCAAAAGTGAACTTAGATCCACTGTACCAAGTACAAGCTGCTTTCTATTTTTCGCTCTTCTACTTAAATTTTCAAAGAATCTAAAATAGCACTTGCCATTTTTTACCATCTTCTCTTCTGAAATATTTAATTCTTCCTTGAGCAGTTTAACATTGTGTTGCCCGAGGATTAACTTCCATTTTTGAAAAGAGTCTATTAGCCGAGAGAGGCAGAAAATGTATTTCACCGAGTGGCAGAGGTGCAGCCAGCAGTGCAAGCGAGGAGAAGCCGGGAGGCCACAGCTTTGCCTTTATCAGGCTGTTTGCCCATCCGCAAAGCTGGGACCAACTGCCTTTATTAAATGCATACTGATTTTTAGAAAGCAAAGTTTCCCTGCAAAGACCAATTTTAAGGGGATTAATGCTCAATGAATAATGCATCGGGGAAGAATGACCGCAGTAATACTTAATTGGAAGAGGAAGAATCAACTGTGGTGAAGTGCAGAAATCACCTTCTAGATGCAAAGCAAGTCATGAGGGCTGCACGGGTCTGAAGCCACCACTAGGGCAGCTCCCAAGTCTCCAGCCAGAATGGGGACAGCCTAGATCACGGGCTGCCACTGTTTCTCTAATTGTCTGTCTCAATAACTGCCAGAGAAGAGGAGAGGTGAAAACGCACACAAGAGATGAAAGCTTTGGTGATTTCTGCCTTTTCGTTTGAAGGTCCTAATCAAAAGCCTTATTTCTCCCTCTTAAATTATTAAGTCAGACAATGTTGATCACAGGTGATTCCGCAGAGTTCTTGCTGGAGTCTGTCGCTGGCCTCCGTCTCCTGCTTCCTTGGGCCAGGCCTAAAAAGTTTGAAGTTTATCCCCCTCCAGAGACAGTTTTTTCTGACAGCCTTTGTGGATAGCTGTGATGGTTTTACTGCCTTTCCCCTATGTCTTTGCCTGTTTTCCTGCTCAGTTCAGCAAACTGGACCTCCTTTAGTCTATGAGGTGTGCAGGTTTTTGCTTCTTTGACCAAAAGTGTCCAAATTCACTCACTGTGGTAGCGGGAGAAAGGGACAGTTTCCTCCTTTAATCCTAACTCACTTCTTTTCTCAAAGAAAGGTTTCTAAGCCATGATGTTGGAAATGTTCTTGCCAGGTCAGTGTAGGAAAATGTAATTCTTGGCCGATTAACTATGAAGCTGATTTTCCCAAATCCAGATTGGTAGTGATAAATTGCTAACCCTTGCCAACTATCATTTATTTTTTTCTGGAAATATGAAATGAAAGGGGGCCTCTAAAAATTGAAAAGAGACCATCAGGATCCCACTTTTAGCACATTTCCACTCTCCAGCTGGCCCCTGCGAGACATAGAGGATACCTCCTGTTTTCCACTTGGCCTGGAGATCACTGATTTATAGTGCAGAGGTACTGGAGGCACCCGAACCCTAGGAGCTGTGAGTGCTGGGCCTCCCGAGATGCTTCACAATGGGTTTAAGCTGTAAAGGCGGGCGCCCTTCCTCGGAGGAAGGGTGACTTTCCAGCTCCCATGTTCTCAACTCTTTGCAGTCCCCAGGTTTGCAGTAACTGCAGGGCCAGGCACAGGGTGGAGGTGGCACGTGGAGAATACCCCCCGACCTGTCATTTCTAGTGCTTGGCGGGGGGGGGGGGCCTCAGTCCTTGCTGCCTCTTAGAATGACCTGTGTTAGCGGGCTTTTGGAAACCCTCTTCCAGGCTCGCCCTAGACTAAATAAACTGAATCTCTGAGGGAGGAACATAGGCATCAATACTTTGTCAAGCAGCCCACATGAATTTATTGTGCAGCCACATATGAGAACCGCTGATCTCAAAGGCCCTCCCAAGGCAGCACTGGGGAAGAATTCATTCAGAAGAATACCTGCCTGCATCTTAGTCCCCTTTTATTTAGCAAGCACTCCAGGTCACTCTTTTCCCTACTTTTCCCATTGCTTTGTATTTTATTTTTGACACATTCCATTTTTCAGCTTCATTTTCCCTCCACAGCTGTTGAGGCACAACCTTTAATAGTTATGTTTCTCACCAAGAAGGTGGTTTAAAGCGTTAAGCAGTAAGTGAGCTTATAAGTCTCTGTCTGACTTAGTAAATCTGCTTTTAACAATGGTAACAAAGACTTCACAAATCCATTATAGTTATTTTGTTGTATGTCACCAGGTTTTTTCCTAAAAGCAAGGATGTGTTTTAGCTTTGCTTTTAAAAGATTATTCTAGAATTCTCCCACCAGTGTGTTTCTTTAGGAAGTAAGTTAGGTCCTTACACAACAAGAATGTAGGGGTCTCCAATTTTCACCATCTTTGCCATTTAGTCACTCCTTTTGTATAAGACTGTAACAAATAACGTGTTTATTTCCCCACCAGTGTTTCTTCTAGAACATCATATAAGCATGGTGTGATGGGAGGCTGAAATCTCTGGTTCAGTTTCTGACTCATCCACTGTTTCAAAGTGAAATGTTAGGTATACTATTTCCTTTCTTGAGATTGTTTCTCTTTTGTCTACCTCATAGGGCTATTATGTGGTTTCAAAGAGATATAGGTGAATGTACCCTGAAAAGCCTAATGCACTGTGATATAACGTAAATTTAAAATGTCATTAATTAAGGTTTCACTCTCTGCTGTGGCCTTTTTGTACATGGATGGATACAAGTCTGCCCTAAAAGAGGCACATTCAAGACATGATCTAGCAGAAGAACAGAGGTTAAAAGAGAAATTAATAACATAACTGATAACTTTTTAGGACTGTTTCCCTAGAGGCAAGAAGAATTTACGTTATGGCCTGCAAAAGGCAATTAATTGGTTGAACCACCGTCATTCAAGAGAATGCTTTAAAAATGTCTTGCTCTCTGTGTCTTACAGAAAAGCAAGGGGAGTTGGGAAGAGAGAGGGATTCTCAAATAGGTAGATGTTTTTTATATAATGTAGTATCTGTTTTAATTTTTAAATTTACTTTAAAGTTACCCGGACTTGTTTTATGTGTAACATGTTTTCTCCACCCTGAGAAAACCATTTACTGTTTTCTCAGAGACAATCTAGAAGCAGGAAAATCCTACAGCTGGAAAGGACTGTGCTGCACCATGGTCTAGTTACTGTTGTAACTCACTCACTGTAATGTGTTTATGCCAAAGGCTCCCCCACTTACCATCAATTAGGACAATACAATGAAGATACTGGGTATTCCCTTATATGTGTGTATACTTACTTTTTTTAGGACAGGCACGTGCAATCGGCTCCCCTTCCCATATCCATGGGTTCTGTATCTATGGATTCAACCAACTGCAGATCAAAAATATTGGGAAAAAATTTGCATCTGTACAGAATATGTATAGACTTTGTTCTTGTCATTCCATAAACAATACAGTATAACAACTATTTACATAGCATTTACATTGTGTTAGGTATTACAAGTAATCTAGAGATGATTTAAAGTATACAGGAGGATATGCACAGATTATATTAAAATACTACACCATTTTATATCAGGGACTTGAGCATCTGCAGATTTTGGTGTCCGAGAGAGGTCCTGGAACCAGTCCCACATGGATATTGAAGGATGACTGTGTTACAGTTTTTGAAAATCATTAAGGTAAGGAAGATCCTCTTTTGAAATGTTGGGGGCATAAGTGACTGGAAAACGTAGCCTTTTATTCTGCATATTCCTGCATTGTCTGTAAGGTCTCACTTCACTCACCACCTCCCAACTTTATCTCTCCCCATCTCTGCCCCATTCCTGGAAAAAACCACTATTCACCATGTAGTGTTTATGGGTCCAGACATTTGCCATTTATAATCATGTGCCTTTAAGAACAGAAACCACAAGTGGAACTATAATACATATGTACTCATCCAGTTACCGTATATTAACACCTACTGTGGGCCAGGCACTGTTTACGTGCTAAGGAGACAACGCAAAAAGAAAGGTAGGGTCCCTGATCTCAAGTAGCTTGTATTCTAACATTTAGTGACATTAAAAAAAAAACAAAACTTTATTTTGAAATAATTATAGATCCACAGAAAGTCACAAAGACAGTACAGAGTCCAAAGGTCCTGCACACTCTCTGTCCAGTTTCTGCCATGGTTGCATCTTACATAACTGTAATACAATAGCAAAACCAGGAAGGTGACACTGGTACAATGTGTTTGTATAATTCTGTGTTGTATCACATGTGTAGATTTATGTAACCAGCACCACAGTCAAGGTGCAGAACTAACCATCACCACAAAGATCTCCCTTGTTCCACCCCTTTATAGTCACTCCCACCACACTCCCACTCGCCATCTCTAACCCCTGGCAACCACTAACCTGTTCTCCATCTCTATAAGTTTTTCATTTGGAGGATGTTATATAGATGGAATTCTACAGTATGTGATCCTTTTTAATTGGCCTTTTTTTTTTTTTTTTTACTTAGCATCATGCCCTTGAGATCCACCCAAGTTGTTGTGTATATCAATAGTTTGCTCCTTTTTATTGCTATGTAGTATTCCATGGTATGAATGTACTACAAATTGTTTAATCATTTACCTGTCAAGGGACACTGCAGTTGTTTCCAATTTGAGGCTATTACAAGTAAAGCTGCTATGAGCAATTGTGTACAGGTTTTCATATGAACGTAAGTTTTATGCTTTCTGGGACAAATGCCCAGGAGTATAATTGCTAGGTCTTATAGCAAGTATATGTTAATTTTTGAAGAAACTGCCAAACTGATTTCCAGAGTGGCTTTACCACTTTACATTCCCACAGGCAGTGCATGAGAGATGTGCTTTCTCCACATCCTCTCCAGCATTTTGTGGTGTCACTGTTTTTTATTTTGTCTGTACTAAGAAGTGTGTAGTGATATCTCATTGCGGTCTCAATTTGCATTTTCCTCATGGGTAGTTCTGTTTAATATTTTTTCATGTGCTTATTTGCTATTTATATATCCTTTTCAGTGAAATGTCTATTCATGTCTTTTGCCCATTTTCTAATTTGTTCATTTGTTATTTTAATATTGAGCTCAGAGAGTTCCTTGTATATTCTAGATAATAATCCTTTGTAGAATACGTGGTTTCCAAGTATTTTCTCCCACTCTGTATATTGTCTGTTCATCACCTTAACAGTGTTTTGCAGAGCAAAACGTTTTAATTTTGTTAAGGTCCAATTATCAATTTTCTTCTTTTATGGTGTTATGTCATGTCATGTCATATTTAAGGGTTCTTTGCCTAGCCCCAGATCCTGAAGATACTCTCCCATGTTTTTTCTAAGTTTTATAGTTTTACATTTTACATTTAAGTCCATCATCCATTTTGAGTTATTTTTGTATAAGGTATGAGATTTAAGTTGAGGTTCATTATTATTTTTTTATTTTTATTTTTGTCTGTGACTGTCCGATTGCTCCAGCAGCGTTTGTTGAAATGCTGTCCTTCCTCTACTGAATTACTTCTGTACCTTTGTCAAAAGTCAACTGAGCTCTAATGCGGAGTATTTCTGGGTTCTCTGTTCTTCCTGTTGTTCTCTGTGTCTGTCCCTTCACCAACAGCACACAGTCTTGATGGCTGTAGACATATAATCAGTCCTAAAATCAGGCAGATTGATTTATCTCATTTTATTCTTTTTCAAAATTGTTTTAGCTATTCTAGTTCCTTTGCATTTACATATAAATTTTAGAATAATCTTGTCTATATCTACAAAATACAGGGATTTTGTTAAGAATTGCATTAAGCCTGTATCAGCTTGGGCAGAATTTGACATCTTTACCATGTTGAGTTTTCAAATTCATGAACACAATATGCCTCTCCATTTATTTAGATCTTTGATTTCTTTCATTACCATTTTATGGTTTTCAGCATCCAAGTTCTATACAAGTTTTATTAGATGTACAGATGTAAGAGGGTGAAAAACCCTGTTTTTTCCTTCTACTCACACATCACTCAAAACAACGCTTCTGACAGCAGGTGTGTGGGGGTATTTCCCCATACACCAAACAGTTCTCCAGCAGACACCAGCTGGAGGTCCTCTAATTCAATTCAATTCTGACACTGTCTATCTGGACATAGCATCAGATCCCATAGGTTAAGGGCTCAGTTCCACAAGACTGCTCCTCCTTCACATGCCAGTCACAAGCAGTAGGCTGTTACCTGTAGTTCTGACCATCTATAAATCAGGTACTATCATAACCCCCTCCTTAGGTTTGATTAATTTGCTAGAGTGGCTCACAGAACTCGAGGAAACTCTTTACTCATATTTACTGACTTATTCATAGAGGATATAATAAAGGATGCAGATGAACAGTCAGATGAAGAGGTACATAGGGCAAAGTCTGGAAATGTCCCGAGCACAGGAGCTTCCATTCCCATGGAGTTTGAGTGCACCCCTCCCCTGGCACATTGGATGTGTTTGCCAACCTGGAAGCTCTCCAAACCCCATAGTTCAAGGATTTTTATGGAGGCTTCATCATTGTAGGCATGGTAGATTGTTACCTCCACTGTCAGTCCCTCTCCCTTCTCTGGAGAATAGAAGGTGGAGCTGAAAGCTCCAAGTTTATAATTATGGCTTGGTCTTTCTGGTGACCAGCCTTGATTCAAGAACCCAAGAGTCACCTTGTTAGAACAAAAGATGCTCCTATTATCAGGACATTCCAAGGGATTTAGGAGCTCTGTGTCAGGAATCAGGGTCAAAGACCAAGTATTAGAATAGAAGATTCTCCTAGCACCATTTCTACAAGGGTATTAGGAACTATGTCTCAGAAACTAGTTCAGAGACCAAACATTAGAACAAAAGATTCTCCTAGAATCCCTACTGTTCAGGAAATTAGAAGGATTTTAGGAGATCTTTTCCAGGGACTGGGAGCAGAGACCAGTGTCAATGTTTTTTATTATTTCACAACACGTATGTCTTTTATTTTTTCTTTTTAGTGATTGTAAATGATATTGTATTTCTAAAATTGGCACTTATATATTCATTGTTAGCTTATAAGAAGTACAATTGGTTTTTGTATGTTTATTACATTTATCTCATATTCTGTGACCTTGCTGAACTTCTTTATGAGTTCTGGGAGTTCTTTCATTGTTTTTGTTTTGTTTTGTTTTGTTTTTAGATCCCTTGGGATTTTCTATGTAATTTCATGCTGTCTAGAAATAGGGAGAGTTTTGTTTCTTCCTTTTTGTCCTTTATGCCTTTTCTTTCTTTTTTGTTGCTTTATTGCACTGGTTAGAACTTCCAGTACTAAGTTGAATAGGGAGAGGTGAAAGGAGACATCCCTGCCTTGTCCCATTTTATGGGGAAGCATTCAGTCTCTCACCATGAAGTATAATACTCATATTAACTGTAGAACATTTTGTAGATGCTTTTTTATCAAGTTGAGGAAGTTCCCCTCTGTTCCTACTTACCTGAGAGTTCTTATCATGAATAGGTGTTGAATTTTGTCAAATCCTTTTTCTCCATAAATTTACACAATCGTAATTTTCTTCATTAGCCTGATAATATGATGGATGACGTTGATGGAGTTTTGAATGTTGAATTAGCTTGCATCCCTAGAATAAACCCCACTAGGTCACGGTATATAATTCCTTTCATAATATTGCTGAATTTTATTTGCTAATGTTTTGTTAAGGAATTTTACATCTATTTTTATGAGGGATATTGGTCTGTAGTTAGTTTTTTGTTGTTGTTTTGTACTGTCCCTGTCTAGTTTTAGTATTATGGTAATACTGGCTTCATAAGATAAGTCAAAAACTGTTTCCTACTCTTCTATTTTTACTGGAAGAGAATGTGTAGAATTGGTATTAGTTCTTTGGTGGAATTCTTCTAGGAAATCATCCAGGCCGGGAGATTTCTTTTGCAGGAGATTTTAAATTACAAATTCAATTTTCTTGATAGTTATAAGGCTATTCAAATCATCTATTTCATACTGGGTGAGTTCATGTTTTTTAAGGAATCAATTCATATCATCTAAGTTGTCAAATTTCATAGTAATTCCTTATTATCCTTTTGATGTCTATGGGGTCTGTAGTGATATCCTGTGTTTCAGTTCCTGATATTGGTAGTTTCTGTTTTCTTTCTTTCTTGCTTTGTCAGTCTTGCTGGAAATTTGTCAATTTTCTTGATCTTTTTCTAAGAACCAGATTTTTGTTTTATTTGTTTTCTCTATTTTACTATTTTCAATTTCACTAGTTTCTACCCTTTATTATTTTCTTTCTCTGCTATCTTTGAGTTTATTTTTGCTCTTTTTTTTTTCTAGTTTCTTGAGGTAGGAGCTTAGATTATTATTATTTGGGACTTATCCTCTTTTCTAATATAAGCATTTATGATGCCCCTTCTCTGGTTCTTTGGCTATGAAAAGAATTTTGGTTTGGTGGAGACCTTTTGTTGGGATCTTTGTGACTATTCCTATGACATTTCCAGGTTGTTGGCTTCTTCATGTCCAGGTCTAGGATATATGAGGCAAAAAGAAAACCCAGTAAACTCACCATCATGTCATCCTTTGGCCCAAGGTCCCTAGCCAGTCTTCTTGCTTCTCTCTGCTTTTCATATCTATATCTCCATGATGTGGAGATACAGATTTAGATATAGAGGTCGTATATCAAGACACCATACTAGACAATTTTAGTAGTTCTAACAATTCCCAAGATAATGGTTTTGGATTTTGGAGGATAGCAATCACAAACTTTTAAAAGAACTGTGTTTTCTCTTCCTTCCCAATATTTATATCTCACTTTATTTTCTGATTTTCTGGTCACTGCCTTTCTCAAGACCACTAGTGTAATGTGGAATAGCAATGATAATGATGGGCATCCATCTCTCTCTTACTTCTCATGTTTCAGTGTTAAATACAGTCATGTACTACTTGACAACCTTTCAGTCAATGAAGGACCACATATATAGCGGTTGTCCCATAAGGTTATAATGGAGCTGAAGCATTCCTGTCGCCTATGATGTCACTATCATTGTAGCGTACTTTTTTTTTTATAAATTTAGTGTAGCCCAAGTGTACAATGTTTATAAAGTCTATAGCAGTGCACAGTAATGTCCTAGACCTTCACATTCACTCACCACTCACTGACTCACCCAGAGCAACTTCCAGTCCTGCAAGCTCCATTTGTGGTAAGTGCCCTACACAGGTGTGCCATATTTTTAATATTTTATTCTGTGTTTTTGCTGTACCTTTCGCATGTTTAGATACGTTTACATACACAGATACTTACCATTGCATTATAGTTGCCTACAGTATTCAGTATGATAATATGCTGTTCGTGTCTGTAGCCTAGGAGCAATCGGCTATATAGCATATAACCTAGGTGTGTAGTAAGCTGTACCGTCTAGATTTGTGTAAGTACACTCTATGATGTCTGGCACAATGACGAAATCGCCTAATGACACATTTCTCAGAACATACCCCTGTCTTTAAGCAATGCATGACTGTAGATTGTGTATTGTTTTGTAGGTTTCTGTAGGAATGCATGTGCCTTTTTATCAATGTCTTGTGTCCAGATGATTGTGTTTTTCTCCCCGATCTACTGACAAGTTGAATTATAGTAATATTTTTAATGTTGAGTCATCTTTGCCTTCCCAGCATAAATTCTCCTAGATCATGTTGTGTTACTCTTTTAAGACACTACTAATTTTAATTTATGAAATTATATTAGGATTTTTGCTTATGTATGCATTAATAAGGTTGTACTTATAAGCCCTGCTGTACACCAAACCGAAGACCTCTTTCAGATGGGTCATATGTTCTCCCTATGGTCACTCTATCAAATTAATATTAAACTTCCTATTAAATATTAAGTTTCTTCCTATTAAATGTCTTGTCTGGCTTCTAAAGGCTTTCCGAGTTGTCTGTACGTGGCTATTTTAGTGCCATTCTGTTCACTTTTGGTATCTAGGTTACAATAGCTTTGTAGAGTAAGTTGAGAGACTTTGCATATTTTTCATGTTCTGTGCAGCCTAGCACAGGAATTGATGTGTACTTTAAACTTTAAAGGTTGTTAAAGTAAAAAAAAGAAAAGGAAAAGAAAGTAGTGAGGAGTAAAACCATCTGGGCCTGGGACCTGTTTGCCAAGGGATGAAATCTTTGGCTACTTTTTCAATTTTTTTTCCCTATATTTGCTGATCTTTTCAGGTTTTCTGCCTCTTATTGGGTCTGATTTTCAAGTCTTCTCCCTCTTATTAGTAGTTTATATGTTCCTAGGAAATTATTTTTTTTCTATTTCCACATTTATTTTTTCAAATTTTTTCCAAATATGTCGGTATTTGCATATATATCCTTTAATAATCCTGAAATCAAATCCATGTCTGTAGTTATGTCCTCTTTATTATTCCTAATTTGTTTTGTTTACCTTTTTTTATCAGACTGGTCTCTTTTATTAATCTTTACATCTTTACGATTTAATGATCAAACCAATTTGTCTGTTTTCTATTCATCATTTTGTTTTTTCTTTATTGAATCCCTTTCTTCAACTTTGTTTAGCTCTTTTTTCTTAAATTTCTTGAGATGATTGTTTAGTGCATTTTCAGTCTTCGTTGCTTTCCAAATGCAGTTTAAATTTCGAGTCCCTCTTTGATGCATCCTGTAGATTTTGAGCTGAGTGATCTCATTATCATTTGTTGCTATACAGTCTCTAATTTCAGCTTTGATTTTCTTTGATAAATTACTCCTGGGTTAGAGCATCAAGAGACCTGTAGTATTATTCTTTTGAGGATTTTATTGAGATTTTATTTGTGGCCATATACTTGGTCAGGTTTTTTAAGTGTTCGTGGAAATTTAAACACGTTTTCTGTTAGTTGGGAACTGAGTTTAAATATGAAAATCATCTAGCTTGCTGACTGTGTATCAAATCATCTGTGTCCTTGCCTGTATTTTGGTCTGTTTGATCTGTCAATTTCTGAGAAAGACGTGCTAAAGTTTCCCACCATGGTCATGGATTTAACAGCTTCTGCTTGAATTTCTAACACTTGTTACACAGTTCCACGCTGTGTTATTCATTGAAAACGGTTTGTAACTATTATTATTTTCTGGATTGTATCTTTAATTCATATAAAATATTCTTTTGCTTTTGGCCTTGAATTCTACTTTTGTTTAATATTAATACTGCAGTTTTTGCTTTTCTTTTGATAGCACTAGGTTTATCCCCAGTCATTCTATATCATTTTAAGTCTTTTCAAAATAACATACAGCTTGGTTTTATACATTTCCCTCTGAAAGCCTATCTTTAAATAGGAGAATTTAAACTGTTTGTATTTATTATAAATATTGGTATATTTGGACTTATCCCTGTCATTTATTTTTATTTTCTATTTAACCCACTTCTTGTTGTTTCTCTCCCTACCTCCCTTTTCTTATTGCTGTGTTCATGTTTTCCTTTTCTTTCTTATCCTTTCATGCTTTGGAAATATTACATCCTAATCTTCTTATCTTTAGGTGTTTAAAGCAGAGTATTTAACCCTCATTATTGATAGGAAAATGTTATTTTAATCAGAATTTGTAACTTACCCCCACCAACAGGACAAAAATCTTCAGCACATTTTTACATGTTTTTAACTTCCAAGGACTTTCTTGCTCTCTGATTGCCCTCTTTTCACAATAGCCTGTTCTTGTTTTACCAGAGCTGTGCATCACTGAAGATAACAAGACAGAGGCAGAGTTTACAGTATAGTGTGTAAGTTCTGTTCTCTGCATTGGAGTCCAGTTCTGTTTATCTTTGTCTTTCTCTGTTGTGCAAATGATTTCTTTGAATGTCTGATCATTCTTGCTCATCATTCATATTTTAAAATGCAGAATTGTGTGAATTAGTGTTGGTAATTGTCATGTCTTTCCTTGGCAATCATGTGCCTTGGTTTCTACTGCAGATCTCGCCTCTGAATAGAAGGATGGCTAAGAGCCACATGTCAGTTAGTGGCTGGTGTGACAGCAAATTTCCCTTCTGGGTCCCTGGGAAGAGAGCACCCAAGCCACTGGAAACCTCATGGGACACCATAGGAAAGCTTTACCCTGGTGGAACTGTGTCCCATAGCTCACTTCTGGACAGAGTTTTGTTTCTCTTATTCTTTCCTTACCCCCAACTCTGCTGAGATTCCTTGTCTCTCCTCTTACTAATGTTCTATACTCAGCATCCAGGAGTTCAGCTCCTATCCCGTCCTAGACCAATTCCTAGCCTTAAGGCCACTCTCATGGGTCAAGTCTGGCACATGTACTGCTTCTAGCCTTCTACATACTGCAGGAAGGGGCAGGAAGGGTTGGCCCAGCTATAAACTCTCTTTTAACCAATTTCCCTCATAAGTGCCTGCATGGTCTGCCCTGTCTACAAATTTGGAGTCTTGCCAGCATAACATTGGGAAGACTCTCTTACCTCTGCCTCACCTGATTTCTGTCTTCCTGAAATTTATCAATCCATGTATCTGGGGCACTAATGGTACCCTTTCCATGCTAGTAAGGATTTATTTTCTTTCTTGGTGAGGGGAATAAAACATATGGTTAATCTGCCATCTTCAACCAGAAGTCTAAAAGAGAGTTTAGGATATTGCAAACATGTATCTTTTTGAGTGAGAAAAACAAATCACTAAAATATATTTTCTATAAATAATTCCAAAAGAGACTTCCCTTTTCCTGTAAATGTAAGTCAAATAAATAAAATATAAGAATGTGAGTTGTGTTTGTCTGCAGTTAGAATGAAGCAGTGAGCACTACTGCCTGACAGAGGCCAGGCGTCGGGGCTGTGTTTGTATTGGCAGCACTGGTCATATACACTAGCTGCCTCTATTAAAATGTAACTATTAGCAAATGAAATTAAATACTTCAGTTGCCTAGTAACTAATCCAATCTGAGAAAGAAGCAAAAATAGAATACATAAATTTAGCACTTTTAGGCCATGTGCCAAGCAAAATATTCTTGCTTTGTATCCTTTTGATCATCTGCAATTTGAATGGAAGAAAGAGTATTTTAGTGTCAAAGAGGCAACATTTGTGTTGATATTTCTTGCTAAAAAGTGAATACCCCTTGATGACTGAACATAAATGAGAGATTGTCCAGCTTCCCAGGGATCTGTGGCCATACTAGCCCCTAAAATCACCAAATAGAAGGAGCTGTAATTAACCACTGGGAATTTATTTTTCTGACTTAATTGAAAAACCAAAGGGCACTGTGTGATTTCAGCGACATTATACTGTTGGAAGAAAAGTGTAAACCATTTGTTTTACCCATTTTCATATAAAATAAAAATATCATTTTTCCTCCCAATCAGCTTTTCAACAAGATACAGAAAATTAAGAAACAGTTTAAGATTATGTTGGTACATGAAGTAATTAGTGGACCATATGATATTGGAGTTTTAAAAAATACCATGATAAATAAATCAACATTAAATGTAATATCAGTTACTTCAAATATTACTTTTTTCTGCCTCCTTACAAAAATGGGGAAAAATGCATTTATTTATGGATGGCATATTTCAAAATAGAAAGCAAAAAAAGATGAAAATCTATTCCCCCCCCCAAATAAAAATAATTTAAAACTTAAGGAAGAGTTGTAAGAATAGGACAATGAATTCCCATACACTGTGGATCCAGATTAATTGCTTTGTCACGTCTTTCCTGCTCTCTCTGTCTCTCTCTCTCTCTCTCTCTCTCACACACACACACACACACACACTTACACATGTATACACACACATTTTTTCCTAAACCATTTGAGAGTTAGTTTATCTTTAAATATTTCAGTATGTATTTCCTGAGAACATAACCCAGTACAATCATACAATTCAGGAAATTTAACATTGATACAATAATATATTGGTAAAATTGTATTGGTATTGTATTGATACATTATCACAATCTATATTCGAATTTCGCCACCTGTCCTAATTATGTCCTTTAGGGAAATTTCCTTTCCTCGTGATCCAGGATGCAGTCGAGTAGCATGCACTGCGTTTGGTTGTTGTCTCTTTGATCTTCTATAATCTGAAACAGTCCCTCAGCCTTTCTTGTCTTTCATGACACTGACATTTTTTAAAAGAACAAAGAATGTCCCTCCTTTGGGGTTCTTCTGGTATGTCCTCATGATTAGATGGAAGATACATTTTCAGTCATTAATCACAATATTCTTTTGAATAATCTAAGTTCTGAAGAGGATCGTTGAGTAGAAGGTAGTTGGAAGACATCGGAGCCCTATCACCCCAAAGCGTGGCTGGGTCAGGCATGGCTCTTGGTTGGGAGTGGCTGGCCCCGCATGCCCAGGGCTCTGGCCTCAGCTCTCTGGCGTATCACCACTCAGCACACAGTAGGCATTTCCTAACAAAATATGCAATGACCCACTATAAAAAAGGAAAGCAATCATTTGAGCATGAAACCTATTTTTTTCACTCCCTTTTAAATGTAAAAGCTCATAAAAAAGAGGCGACATACTTTAGCAAAACTATTTAGACTATCTAAATGTCTTTCTATTACTAACAGTTAGCAAGTTAAGCTTTTAAAGTGATACCAACTTTAACTGCTTAAAGAAAGGCTGGCTGATAAATTGAAGGGCTGAGAATTATAATGCAAAGAAATTAGTAAATGAGGTTCCAAAGGGAAGTTCACATACACAGGCCAGTGAACTAACTGTGTAGCTACCTGTCCTAAAGTCAGGTCTTACCCCACAGCCAGGTTTTCAATGAATTAGGTTAGGGAAAGTTTTTCTGAGAAATATGTGTGTGTGTATAAGTTTATGTTTATACATGGTTGGATTTGGAAGAAGATATAATCATAGAACTGTTTCTTGTCCTGTGAACTGAAGAGTTTGGTGTCTTAGTCTCCCACAGCCACAGGTTCATCACCAGAGTGAGCCATTTTCACCCACACTCACTGTCAAACACACATTATAAATCCTGGACAGAGGCAAATAGTTCTTCGTGGCCTCTGTGTGAGCTCTTTGCTTAGCGTCCAGCTTCATTCTTTTCCACAACTCTTTCCTACTGCTTCTCTGCTTCCCATTTTTCTGCAGTTATTTCCAATATTAAAAGTGCAGACCAGAAACATCATAGTGGTTATCCCGAGGCAGTCTTGCCAGGTTCTTGGAATTTTCCACAATGATACTTAGTGCAGCCATCTTGTTTGTAACTCTTAATGTTTGAACCTAAGCCATAATTCTGAGCTTAGGTTCTCACCTGCTCCCCTTCAGCTTCCATGAGCACCTCCTCAGCTGCTTCCTCACTCCCCAGCTTTGTGCAAAGCCGGGGTATTGCAGAGATCAGGGGAGGAGCGGGCAGCTCTATGGAACAAAGATGTTGCTTTCCATTCTTTCAGTCATTCATTCAACAAGCATCTGCTGAGCATCCATTACGTGCCAGGCACTGATCTTAGTTAGCAGTGGAGATACAGAGGTGAACAGGTCAAAGCAGATTCCCACCCTCATAGAGCTTGTGTTCCAGTGGGGAATCATGTGATATACCAGAGCATAAACATAGTAGAACGTAGTTCCAGATGGAGATAAGCACTGCAATGAGAATCAGATGGGCTAACGTGAAAGCCAGTGACAAGTGGCATAGGTGCTCACCTTTGCTTCCCTAGCCTGTCATCCCAGCTGCATGCCCTTCTCCAGCTGTGGGTTTTGCTCTGGTGCTTCTCTACACAGGCTGGCTGGCTGTTCCCTCTTTTCCCTTAGGCTGAGTCCAGGGTAAGTATGTGGGGAGATGCCAGCAGGGCCCCAGGTGCTCCTTATTAATGGTCTATAGGAGATGCTAAGTTATTTGGGGTTTCTTGGAGATGGGACAGGGTGTGTACATCTCACAGACAGAACCTGGGATCAACGATTTGATGTGAGAAATTAATTCCTGAAAAGAAAGACTTTCAGTTTGTTCAAGAGGAAGTCAATAGAGCATTATTTGTTTAATCTAATTTTTATATGGAAAATAATCAGAACTATGGTACAACAAATTTAGAATAGACATCATCTTGCTTATGCTTTCTAGACATGGGACTATATACTGTGTAGTTAATTCCAATGATTTTGTGTAGTTCTTAGTAATTACCATTCCAGTCACATCTGCCCCTAAAATTGGGCCATATGCAAGTCTCTCATATTATTTATCTTTCAAAATTAAAAGGTAACAGACTGAAATTATGACTTCAAACAGTATATGTGTTATTTTTTCACATCTTTCAAAAGCTCGTGTCTTTGGGCTACAGTGTGAATTTTTAGACTGCATCAGGTTGTTTGGATTGGGCAGGAGACGAAGGAACAGCTGTACCTACTCAAGGACTAATCAGTAGCAAGCCTCTAAGCCGTCGGAAGGTATACTTCTCCAGTATCAGCCTGAGATAGTTGCGTTATGAATGTAGCTATAAGCAATTTTATACTATGTAGTACAGAGAAGCACATACACACAGTCCAAGAAACATAAGTTTTCACCAAAACTTGATCTAAGACACTCATGGGGGAAGTCGGGGAGCAAGGCAGTTCTCACGCCTCTGGTGGGACAGAACCACTGCATCCAGCCAGGCCACCAGCCCACAAGCTTTCCTGGGCTCATGGACCATGGTCTGAGATGGGCCCCCCAGTCCCACCCCAGCACAAAGCTCAGGATTCCCTTTGACCTTCACTCTGTCGCAAGAACCATGGACTTTGTGCACAGCCCCAGCCAGGACCCCCCCAGGGCTTACAGTTTGCAGGGGTGGGAGAGCCCTGGCATGGGGAGTACTGGCCAAAGGACTTTGAGGCCCACGCCTTGCCTGCAGGGCGACACAAAGCACCTCTCTCTTTTCCTCTCCTTTCTTCCCGTCTCCTGATTCCAAAAACCCTGGAAATGATAGAGGCTTAGTGAAAGAGCGGAAACAAACACCTCTTTTGTATTTCCATCCAAAGTGGCCCCCAAGGGATAACAGAGGCCTCCCTACAGAGACCATGGTCCACATAGCCCTCACCAAGGGTCAACAAAGCACGGCCAGAAGATCAGACTTCCTGCCTTCAGGGACTTGTGGCACTTCAAAGTGTGGAGATAGAAAGTTCAAGAAGCAGAACCCTTGAATGGCCCAATGCACAGATTTTACCGCGGTAAAACACAAGACAAAATTTCTTTGCCCCGCTGTATTAGTCCATTTGTGTTGCTTATAACAAAATACCTGAGACTGGGTGATTTATAAAGAAAAACATTTATTGCTTACAGTTTCTGAGGCTGGGAAGTCTAAAGTCCATCTGGTGGTGGGAACAGCAACCCAGGGGTCTCACTTTGCAAGATGGTGGAAGCAGAGAGAGAAAGAAAGACAGACTCTCCCCTTCTTTTAAAGCCCTCAGAACCACACCTCTCACCAACCATTTTTAATCCATTCATTACTGCACAGTCCTGCAACCCAATCACCTCTTCAAGGCCCCACCTTACAATTGCCATAATAGTAGTTCCCACTCTGTTAACAATCACAGTAGAGGCTAAGTTTCTAATACATAAAACTTGGGGGATACAATTCAAGCTTCATTGAGTTTCAGGGGAGCATAATTCAACAGTTTGCAATATCAGAAGTTTTCTAAGCAAAGAAAGCATAAAACTGGCAAAGCCTGAGGGTCCCTGTGATTCCCTGATGACTTTTAACAGCCCCCCACTCCTGTCCCATAGGTCTGCCACCATTTCTCCTTCTCCTGAATCCCTATTCCTAAACTTGGCCAGCCGCAGCATGGAAAGTGTGGACCGCTGACATGGCACCTTACCCCAAGAGCAGCCTCCTAATCCAGAGACCAAAAGAAGAAAAAATTAAACAATCTTCCATCTTTTTCTTTTTTTTTTTAATACAATGTGCAAGTAACCTGAAAGATGAAAATGAAAACGAGGATCCAAAGAAAATGAATGGCAGCAGCAAGCAGGATACACACACTGTTGCACTCTGGGACTGTCAGAATTCAGCAGGGAGGACCGTTGTCCCTTGGTAATTATGCGCATTCATTAGCATGGCATCCATTCTTTGTCAGAAGCTTTGGTGACAGTCCCTCTCCAGAGAAGCACACAGCTCCTGCGGTTAGATGGCTGCAGCGTGCCTCCCCCAGGGAAATGCTGCAGCTAACACCATATTAAAGGCAGAGTTTGTTGGGGTTTGTGGTTTTTTTTCCATCTCAGATGCCAGTGCAGAAGCACAAGATATTTATTATAATTTTATAGACACTGCTAACAAAAGCTTCACTCACAAAGGAAAATTAAATGTTAAGGTTTCGGGGATGATGATAGTGGGGGTGGGGTGGTTTGCAGGAGGTTGGGTAGGATAGGGAAGTGTCCTTTCCGTTCCTGTAGGAAAGAAAATATGGGGCAAGCCATAAACATAGCTTCATTCCCAAGCTGGCAATTCTTACACTTAATATGTTTTGTCAGGCAAGTCTTCAATACAGATTAAAATGAAATGCAAAGTAATTTCCACCTCTCGGGCTGGCTTGTGTCTGCGAACAATGGAGAGTGTTTTGATGAATGTCAGTTAATGGCACTTGCACTCTTGTAGATTCCGTCCCAGCAGCAAGGACTGTGGGATGGGGGGTGGGGGCTCAGTGTCTGTGTTTGGGGAGGAGGGGTGGGGAAGATTGTTCCGTAATCCCTTTCTGACTGATTTGGCTCATAATAACTGAAATTCAAAGTGAACCAAAAACAGAATCAGGATGCCAAAATATGATGACCCTTTGTTGTTAATTAGGCCCAAAGTGTAAAACATGATTTCTAAGAGCAGGGTCCACTCAGAGGAGGCTTTCTTCACATTTCGGATGCTTGTCAGGCAGATTCTATTTCAGTGGAAGGAAAGAGGGTGGCCGTGCTGCTGGGTCTCAGCTCTGGTTCAGCTGTGAGGTTTGCAGTCTCTCGTCAGTTGCACTGTTGAGTCTGTCCCCTTCCCCACTCGGTTCCAACCTGACAGATACCAGACCCTGCAAAACCCCAGGCCAAGCCATGTTATCTCATTTCCCTACACACCACTGCCTTTGCAATTTTGCGTTCTAAACTCCCAGTATGAGGTAATTTTGAATAGGATAAAAACTAAAGCACCAGCAGAATTCTGTCACCCAAGGATCTAAATCCTCACCTTCCTCGAGACTGGAATGTGCAATGTACTTATTTCTTTCATCCTGTTCTTAAGCTTGATTGGTAGGATTTGATTTTCACTTATTCTCTTACTGTCTGGAATATGAGCTTTACCTGGAAATCACTGACTAATTCTACGGTTGTGTAGGTAACAGTTAACACTCCTGCCCAGTATCCATGGTGAGTAAAGTCTCTCCGTGTTCCAGGTCTAGTAGGTTATGTTGGTTTTCCCTTCAGTCACAACGACCAGCCTGGTGCATCAGCTTTGGTGCTTAAGTGTTTTTTGTTGGTTCTTTTTGAATCACTGGTTAACAAATCTTGTAGCATAAACCTAACTTTCTTACACATTGAATCAGAAAGGAATTCTTGGGACATGTGAAAAAATGATCTTCCCGTGACCTGAATGGAGGTCCCAAGAGCAAGGGGAATAAAACTGAGGTGTGTTGGGGTTGACGATTCTCATTTATTCTCCCCCACCTCATCCGATCTGCACACACACCCTCTGAGAGGTGTCCTGTCCCTGTTTTACCCACAAGAAGCTCCCTGACTTGCTCAAGACCCCACCCCACTAAGAGTGACAGAGCAAGGAATTAAGCTGTGGGTCTGCCTGACCCAGAGTTCCAGCTCTCACCCAAAGCCTTACCTTCTGAAAATTTTCAAGTTTTTACTATAACTCAGAGATTGCTCTTACATGCTTAAAAAAAAGTTGAAGGAAGGAGTAGTTCTTGTTATACTTGTATACTGATGCTGAATTCCATTTTTAAATTTTTAACCTTGCACAATCGGGTGCATAATTAGTCTCAGAGCATAAAACATGATTTCTGAGAGCTGAGTCCACTCTGCAGAGGATTGCTTTGCACTTAGGAATCATATACTCCCTCATGTACATTTCAGGCAGCATGAGTTTTTAAATTTCTAGATAATTGAAAAAGTCCATTTTTCTGCTTCTAGCCTTTTCAAAACTAAAGTTTTAAGGAGCTGCCTCTAAAGCAGGAGTAAAATGGAATGACACGAGCTGGTCTCCCTTCGGCATCTGGGGAATTTGGAAGCACGGTAGAGAGCAGGCACCCTGCCAGCCTGTGAGAAAAGGAAGGGCAATGCTTGCTGAAGATGCCTGGGGCTGGAGGACTGTAGCCAACCCAGAAGTTCATCCCCACCACTCCACCCGGGATCCAAGACGCACTTTGTTGTCTCATTATCTGGACTCACTGTCTTGCCATCACCACCACTGGGAGCCGGTGTGGATGTTGGGGATGTTTGTGGTTGAGGCTGAGCCCCCATTTCCTCACCCATCACGTAGGGCAATGATACTTACTCCTAGGTTCTGCAAGGCTTAGAAAGGAGGCGTGTGGAATACCTGCCAAAGTCAGCCTCCCTGCAAGGTGGCCACTGCAGCAGAAGCATTCCAGAAGCTGCCAGCTCAGCCAGGCATCTCTGGGCCTCCCTGGCAGACCTGAACTCAGTTCCCATCTATTTTGCGGTCTGTCTCTGACAACAATTCAAGTCCTCTGGCATTTGGAGGGAGTATAAAGGATGGGGTAGCGTGCCAGGGAGGTGAGTATTGAGTCCTTAACCCCAGCCTGCAAAGGCTAATTCAGAAAAGCAGCTTTGTCAAGTCAGAGAACTCCAGGGCATTTTCTTAGGCTCGTTCCTCTGGGACCCTCTCATGATCCGAAGGATTCTTCAATTTCAAAAATCAAAGTGAAATCTTTGGCAAAACACCAAAATAGAGCTGTGCATCTCTGTCAGCAAATTTCGCTTCCTGAGGAACTGTTTCCACAGGCAGAAAGGCCAGTGGTCACTGGAGGAGCAGGAAGATTTGGAGTCCTGGGGCTCTGCCTCAGCCTAGACTCTCTAAGGAGTGGGCATGGTGGCATCTCTTCCCCAGGGTACAGCCTTCAGGGCACACGAGTGGAGAGAGGACAGGAGGGGCATTCCTCCAAGAGGATTGCAAGGCTTGACTAACTTATATTGGTGAAAAACTGAGGAATGTGTGTAGAAATGGAGTCTAAGGATATTAGACCAAGGAGGATGAGGAGTGAGATTCTGAATTTAATGTGTTAGCTCAAGCAGCTGGAAGCAGCTCTAGGAGACTGGTTGGTTGCCTGACAGTGGGACTCAATGGTTCTGTATTCAATGAAGTTTCCAAAACTTCCTTGGCATAATGTAGAAGGAAGGAATCAAAGGCTTAGGAAGGCTGGGATGTTGGAGGGGATTTACTATGTGTGTCCTGCACACCCATTTCTTCACCCTGTCCCCAGAGCAGGCTCAGAGGACACTCCCTTTACCAAGGCCTGAGAAACATCAGTGATGGGAACACCGGAGGCCTTGAAGAGCTCAGGGGTGGCTGAACTTTCAAGCTGGGCGTACTGGTGGGGGGTACTGCCATTGAGATGGACTCTGTGATTTCACTGGGGATGACCCTATGGCAGAGACCAGAGACAAACATTTACCTGCCAGGGACAAATGGGCACAGTAACCTACTGGGCATGAAAATGTTTTCCCAATATTGCTATCCAGCTCTTCTACAAACATTAGTTATATAGTGTTTCCTTTCTCCATTACTTTTCTTTGCTTTTACTATAAGCACCTAAACATTGTATACCACGTCTTGGCTGTGAATCAACTGATTCCTCCACTTTGATCCTTTTTTGTTTTTCCTCCTGATTTTTGATATTGGAGAAAACCACTTCCAATAACATAGTAGGTACCATCAACACATCATCCTTTGGTATAATGAACCTGAGCCCACAGGCACTATGTAGAATGAATGTTCTGAGTGTGTGCTGTTTCTCCAGGGTAGACAGCTAGCTATAGGAACTCCCCACTGTGGTTGGTGTTCGTGCTTATTTCCGTGGTGTTAGGGGCTCCTGTTGGTGAGCTGCCAACAACAATGATTACTGTGATGGCTGTGAATATTTATTGAGCCCGAGTATTATCTCTTATTCGCTCTAATAGGCAAGGAGAGTAAGCGTGGTTATTGTCCCATTTTACAGAGGAGGAAACTGTCAGCTAATCATTAGGTCTGTCTTGCTGACCTTCCACCCCAGGTACCCAGAGTATCTCCAGGGAGTCCCCTCAGACCTCCTGCAGGGCAGGGTGCTCACCTTTACACGCTGCTGACTTGGTCTGAATAAATGTTCTGGAGGAGCTGCCTTGCTCTTCTTCCCTTTGCTGGTCTGAATCCATTATAGGAGTAAAGAAAATAAAAAACATTAGCTATGAAACAAAGGTTGCTTCAAAGGAAAGTTAAATACATTTACAAAATATGTATGGCTCCTACCAATCCCTGATTTTCATAAAAGTCAATAAGCTGCCCCAAAAAAGTTTGCTTTAAGTCCCCTGCCTCAGTTTCCCCCATCTGCAAAATGGGGGCAAGACCAAGACCCATTTTCCATCTCCTCACATCTCATTTTATTGCCTCTCAAGGACAAGGGGAACTGAGGTCAGGTGTATCTTCAGCTGAGAAGAAGGGCTTTGCTGAGGGTTTTCTTCTTTCACCCCTTTCTCCTCAGCTTCCCTGAAAGTACCCCCTTCTCCTGAGCCCTCAGGTCTGCAGCTATTGGCTGAGCCTCTGGGAATGTGGGACGAAGGAAGAGCTTCAGATTGGTGCTTTGTCTAGAGAGTATTGAACCATTTTTTTTTCTTTCTAGGGATGTAGAATGGGGGGGTGGAGGGAGGGAGGGAAAGATGGTGTCATAGAAACACAAACAGTCCGAGAGCACCCCAGCCCTAAAACAGGAAACGCCACCTATGCTTAAAAGACCCATAACACATGTCACTAGAAGCCCTGTGTCAAACAAGAGCTAAGAGGCACTTACGGGTGCTGTGATTACGTTAGCTGTGCACTGTCACTTTGTCAGAGAAGACTGAAAGTACAGAGGAGAATCCAGCAGTGAGTGCCCAGGCTGGCAGAGCTCCCCACCCAGCCACAGTTCTTCAGCCCAAGGTTAAGTCAGCAGGGCAGTGAGAAGGTGGACCATTTGGGGGCCAGAATGGACCCATGAAATTCAACCGCATACCCAGGTTGCTTTTGCTGAGTTTGAAAGGACTTGCCCTGAAGTCAGGGTGACTCTGAGGTGACCAATTTCTGGGAATTTTTTACAGAATGAAGAATGAGGCTGGACATCCCATTTTGTGTCCAGAACAAGGATGGAGAGGCTCAGCAGTACCAGCAGGTCAGTAGGTTTCTTCTGTTCCATATGACAGGGTTCTGAGTTGGCTACAGCTGTGGCCTTGGGCCAGGCACGTGATGTCTGATTTTGAGTCTCAAGGGTGGTGTTATTCCCATTTCAGCAATAAGGAAACTGAGGCACAGAGTGGAGTGGAGCACCAGACAGCATTATGAGGCAATGGAATGCAGCAAGGTCAGGTGGGTGTCAGCTCTGGGGTGTGGAGATGAGTCGTATGTCCCCGCTGCTCTCCATGCTCTCCCCGGCATCCATGTTCCCACGGGGAAGGCGTCCTTGATTTTTGCTATGCCTCGGACCCCTCCTCAGAATATGGCCTTTAAATGCCAAAATTAAAATACCTAGGGTTAGAAAAGTGCTTTCCTTTGAGCAAAGTCTCAGGGATATTTTCCTAAGCATTCCTCATTCAATTATGTCAATAAATAATCACACAAAAACTTTTTAAAAATAGTGTTACTAAGGAAGCTGCATGGACCCCTTGAATTCTCATCTCTGCCTTAATCTGTCCCACCTTCCTGTTCTTCCCATTCGTGCATCTGAACAAACTCCTCCCCAGGCATGAGCACCTCCTTTTGCAGGAAAGCTGTCTCCTGCCCCCAGGATTCCAGGCACTTTCAAAGTGTAGTGCATAGGGCCAGAGTTCTGGAGGAATTCACTAGCTCCAGGTGACCTGTGTCTCCCTCACTGACAGAATGGGTCCTTGAGCTGCTCCAGTAATGACACTCTGGAAGAGTCATGTCAGTGTCAATGCCTGGGCCTAGAGTCTGGGGAGAGGACCCTCTTTGAGACAATTTCTCCCAGCCCCCAGAAGCCGGTTAAGAACCATAGAACCATTTGGACTCATGAATTGTCCTTAGATTTTGTTAGTGATTTCTCTAAATGATGGCCAGGTGATCTCCTAACAGATCCGAAAGTGATACAGAAGTGGGCGTGAGCATGTGTGTGCCAGAGTCTCCCCAACTGAGGGCTGCAGTGTAAGAGGTGGTGACTCATTCATTCTCAAGCCTGTTCTTGTTACCTTTTCCTGAGTATTTTGCAGTTGTGCAGAGGCAGCTCATTCTGTTCAGAAGCAGAACTTCCCCTTGCTACTCTGTGAAACCACATGCCTTTAAAGGCTTTTCCTCCTCCAAGACTACAGTAGTTGCTGCATTTTTAAAAAGCAAGTTTCTTGGGAGTAATACTAGAAAGAAGAGAATGCACACATGTGATGACAGAGGCCTGTGAACCATGCAAGGTAAATTTCACGGAGCTACAAGGCCAGGAATTGTGGAGAGGAAGCAGGACTTTCAAAAAGAAATATTAGGTCTCTGCTGATAACCAGAAAGGCTCAGCAGGCCTTTGAGTTCTCAGTGCCAGTCAGGGCTTTCAAGCAACAACTTTTTTTCTTCCATGAGAAAAACTGCTTGGTCAAGCTTCCCAAATGTACATTTTGTCTGTGAAGAAAGCATTTGTGCTCTGGCAGCAGAAATCCTGAGAGCCAAGGCAAGAGAGCCATGCCAGGAGAAAGGGAGAACAGCCCACCAGCCCCAGGTGGGGGATCCCAGTGTCCCCTCCACAGCCACTTCTGTCTGGGCCAGGGAGTCTCAGACTTGCCCAGAAGGTCTTCCTTCCAGGGTCCTGGGCAGGCAGCAGGACAGGCAAGGTCAGTAACCCATGTGTGCTGACCATGAGCTCAGTGTGTTGGAGAGAAAATGGAGACAGGATTGTCTTGTTCATTTATTAATAGGCATTTGTCACACACCAGGTTAGGAAATAATCTTCCCATTGTCATGGTATTTTTTTTTTCTTTTGGGGAATTTTACCATTTTATTATAGTTTTATATCCTGCTTTTTTTCCCCTCCTAAAAATTATTTTGTGGGCAATGTCAGTATGTCTTAATCCTCGTGTTGTCGATATGTCTTCTGGGACTTGCAGAGGAGAGAGATGATTTTTGGAAGAAATCCCTTTTCAGTGATAGATAAAGATGCACCTCTCTTTATATGATGGGCGCATGATATTCAGGGCAGCAAGGAAACTTGTTTTTTTAACAGACTCCTACTAGAGCTCTTGGACTCCTTAGGTGGTTTGTGTATAAATAGAGGCTTCCATGTATTGGGTTTCCTTAAATGATGTTTTTCCACATTTTGCTTGGTTCTTAAAAGAGTAACAAACCAGCATTATTCAAGAAAGGCCAGGAGCTGACAACCCTTAGTGCATCAAGTCCTGGCTACCTCTGATGAATGCTCGTGGGCTTTTCACTTTCCTGTTATCACCCCCTGCCCGCATTGTAAGCCTAGTAAAGGAGATGACCACAATGAAGAAAAGAAAGAAAATGCAACTAACTTCAAGCATTTTTAAATTCAATAAAGAATAGAAAAGCAAAGTTCTGAGCAAGGTCAAAAGCAGGTCTCTTTCAACTGTGTGAAACTGTCACAGTGAAATCCTTTTGAGTAGAGAACCCCAAGCATTTCTATCCCTTAGACAGACCAGAGTGCCGAGCACATCCCTAGAACCACCAAAGAGACAGGATTTAACCATTTTGATTTAGCTAGAAAAGAACAGAAAAAAATCATCGCTAACTAAGGCACCAAATTCACACTGTGGAAAAGAAGAAATCATAAACTCTCTCCCCGATGCTAAGTAGCATTCACACAAAAGCAAATTTTCTGACAGTGAATCAACCACTAAAAAAAGCCACTTGCAGCACATGGCAGGGACCAGCCTTCAAACATGGGTGCTGATTATTCTGCCCTCCCCCCAGAAAGCAGCTCTCAGATACAGCAATCTATCCACGGAAGAGCCACGGCTTTCCAGGATTAATTACAAGCAGGGGCCACACATCTGTCTTGGATGCGTGATCGATCCTGCAGGAGGAAATTCAATGGGAAGCTAACGGGAAGCTAATGCTACCTTTTATCCAGTAAGCAAAGTTCAGAGATGTTTGCATTCTGCCAAGTAAGCATGCTCTCTCAAGACCCAAGAAGGATGGACTGCCTTGTCAGCATGAATTCTCACCAAGGCGACACATAGGTATGCCTCGGTGGACCTCACCTGGCTCAGTGGACCAGAACTCCTAATTTTGTAAATAGCTTAATTCCGTCATGTTTTAATTAACATGAAATATTGCAAACTGATTCTATTTAAGAGATTGGCAAGTGAAAATGGATTAAGATCAGTTGCAATAGAATTGGGATGTATAGGGTTTTCCTAATCACTGAAGTGTGCTAGATGCTGGAATTTTCTAATTTAAGCAGAAAAAGAGTCTTATTTTTTGCCATATACCCTCTTCCAGAAAAAAACCTGAGTACAGGATTCATCAAAACAATAAAAGGAAAAGGGGAATATTGCATGTGGCAGAGCTGGAACTTGGAACAAATAAATGCTAAAGGGATCTGGTACTTCAGGAGGCCCACTCATGACTCAGATGCCTGGCAAAGAAAATATCTTCACACCAAAGATGTGTTGTGTAGCCTAGTGGCCTGAAGAGCCAGCAGCTCTGGGCTCAAACCACAGCTCTGTGGCCACTTTCCAGCTGTGACTTTGGGTAAGCTATAATTGCTGTTTCCAAGCTTCCATTTCCTTAAGTGGGAAAACTGTAAAACAGTAATGTCTCACCCCAGTTAGAATTAGATCAGATATCAAACATGAAGTGTCAAGCCTGATAACAGAAAGATAGTAAGTGCTCAACTAATGATAGTACTTCATTTATTAGAAGATCCAGCGGGATCCAGGAAAAGTAGGAGAGAGAAGATAGTGGTCGGTGGCTGGGTTACCAAAGGAAGCGTACAGCTCTTCCTTATGGCAAAACACTTTCTTCACATCGAGGGCAAAAATCCTGTCCCAACACATCTGATACCAAATAGGTTTGATATTCTGCCCTCAAGATTATCGCAAAGATGTCTTAAATGCTCACATCAGAATATGCACTCAGCTCTGTCCAAACATGGGACAGTTTTGTTTTTTTTTTTCTCTTTTTGACCGAAAAGGGGATCGCAACCCTCGGCACGGTGTAGTCTGCACCACACTCAGCCAGTGAGCGCACAGGCCATCCCTATATAGGATCTGAACCCGCGGCCTTGGCACTACCAGCGCTGCACTCTCCCGAGTAAGCCATGGTGCCAGCCCATGGGACAGTTTTAAACATACACATGTACACCATTATTTTAAAACCACTCATGAGTCTTAAGAGGGTTCAGACTATAGTGTGACACAGAAGGGAACTGTATGGAGCTGAGGACCTTCAGGTAAGAAATGAGCCAGGGTGAACTATGGTTTACCAGCAGTGAGCACTGCTTCATCTCTGGAGCAAGCGTTGGAAGGCAGGCTCCCAGGCCCCATGCTTTCCTTTCCCTTTATGGTCTCACTTAACTCTCACACCATCATGAAGGCTGTGGGGAGATTAGGAGGCAAAGGGATGGAGGATTGGAGAGGGAAGCCCTGGAGCTGTGTGGGGGACTCCATGGCTATAATAGCCACTGCTCACCAGGACATTTACTGTGTTCCCAGTAGTGTTCCAAGCACCACACATGTACCTTTTTCATTTAATCCTCACAATAACCCTGCAGTTTGCAATACTTCTAATGTGGGGATTGTAAGAGTCTCAGGGTTAGGTAACTTGCCCAAAGTCACAGCAGCAGGCCCAGGACTCAGTTCCTGAGGATCTAATCACAGACCCTATGCCTGTCCACCCTGGGACGCCTCCTCAAACCCACCAAAGGCTGCCAGAGTAACGCAGAGACTAGTGGTAGGTAGGAAGACTAGACAGGGTTCCTCAGGGCCAGATTTCTGTAATTAGCAGGCAGGAGCGTGCAGTTCACATCTGAAGACCCTAAAAGACATGCCAATGGGGAATTTTACCATGCACTCTGTGTATATACTACAGGAAGCTGCAAATGACAGTGAGTTTTGACAAATTTCCCAGCCTGTGCTAGTATTAGCTTACATTTACCCAGTGCCTGCTGTGTGTGCGCCAACACCATTCTGAGTGGTTGACATGTGTCAACACACTGTATCCTTACAGCAATCCTATGCAGCAGGTTCTGTGGTTATGCCCATCTTACAGATGAGCAAAGTGAGGCCAGAGAGGTAAAGCAACATGCCTGAGGTCGCAGAGGTAGAAAGTTGTCCAGCTGGTATTTAAACCTGGGCAAGTCTGGCTACAAGGTCCATCCATGCTCTTAACCCTACTGGGCCATGGACTAGAGGAGCAACACACTGTGGGGCCTGGAGACATGTCTCTGATGTCTCCATGTGTCAGGTGATACTGACAAAGGTGAGTGCTGGAAGGGATGCACCTCTTCCAATAATTCATGTTAATGATTCTACTAAACCTTAAAGAGTATGGCATGAAAGATAATGGGTGACACTGTGCCCTCCATTCAGCCATCCTCAAGCCCTTAACTTGAGGAGAGGCTTGGAAAAGAGATACTTAGTTGATCTTCCTGATTTTACCCTTCTCACTTAGCATATTCAGCCGGTGGGGCTGCTAGAAAGAGTTTGGAGGCCCGCTGAGCGTCTTGACATCCTTGTCTGAGAGACATTGGCATTGGCAGGTGTCCAAATACTGGGTGACTTTCAAACCATTATAATTGAAACCACATTTTTTTTTTTCAGAAGGAGGGGGTAGATACCAGAGTAGGAGAAAGATCTTGGCAAAAACCTTATATGTACTTTTTCCACCACTGGATTGACCAGACAGGGCCACCAAGCTGATACAACGGGATTAGCAAAATTGCATTGTTGGACATAGGCACAGCGTGACATGTGCTACAGCAAAGGCATTTGGCAGGATTAACCTGCCAAGGATAAAGATGTAGCAGACAAGAGGCTGAATTAATGGACTGGCATGACCGAAGCAGGGAAATCTATTTGCATGCGATATTAACTGTGCTAATAAACTCTGGGCTGAGCTCAGCAGGCGGGGCAGCCTCTTCAGGAGTTTTTATTTTAAAGCCCACCTGGAAGGCTTCTGCCAAGATGGGCTAAAGCAAGCAGGCCTTACAGGTTGCCTTGTGGTTTATTTTTGCCATCATCTGAAAATAGACATGTTGTCTTAAATGCCTTCAATGGCATCTGTGCTTTACTGACTGTGCAGAGTGATTCTAATACCTCAGGATTTGGGTGCCAAAAAGTCCTCCATTTAGAGGGTTATCATCTGTGAGAAAGCAATGAAGAAGCACAGGCACAGCACACTCTAGAAAATACCTACTTGGATTGGGTTGCTTTGCCTGATTTGTGTATTCTGATTCCCTGAAAGTCATGGTAGGACTAGGGTGAGCAGGCAAGACATCCAGGATGCAAAATTTCAGGAGGCACTGAGGTCCGGCTCATGTCAGAACACGTCAGCACCTGAGAGTGAGCTCCTCTCACCCCGGCCCCACCCTGGAAACAGCCTAAGACACACCCATTCAAAAACATGAGTGCCCTTAAATACACTTAACACAGACACAATCTGCCCAGCTGCGTGCTGGGAGGTGGTCCCAGGAAGCATTGCAAGAGACTAAGGAAGGGAGCCAGTAAGGAGTGTGTTATCCATCAGGTTAGTCTGTGGGCAAGTGGGGACCTCTGTGAGCCCATGAGAGAGCCGGTGATTACCGTCAACTCCCATCTGTCACTCGTTGATGGCACTCAACCACCCACATGCAGACTAAATACACTCCTACTCCCATTCCTGGCCCAAGGAAGCCCCCAGGCAGAAAGTCGCATCCTGAACAGTGGTGTTGGGCATAAACAGCGCCTGCCACGTGGGCAAAATTTAATTTTCTTCTGAGGATGTTGAAGCCATATCAGACTCCCACTGTGCTGAGGCTCATCAGGAACATCAGATTTTAACAGAGCCCTAGATTTAGAGTAGCAGTTCCCAAGTCTGGTTTATTAGAATCCCTGGGGTGGGGGCTGGATTCCTGGGCTTCACTCCCAAATCAGGACCTTGGATTTAGGGTGGAGCCCTGAATCCCCCACCCCCCACCCTGCAGCCACCTTGAGCCAGCTGGATCCAGTGGCTGGTGTCAAACCCTGAATGGAATCTGCGTTGACCCACAATGACCCTGAGAGGTGGTTGATGAGAAAACACATCATGCTTTTCTGTTGCAGTCATCTTTTTCCAGAACTAACAGGCGGAAAAAGGTTCAGTTGATTTGAGACCTCTGATGTTATAAAGCTTAGATAAATGTCGTGTCCTTGGTGTTGCCTGCACCAAGTGATCATTATGTGATGTTAAAAAAATAAAACAGAACAGAATTAGCTGGCTTGACCCTACCAAGCTGGTAGTGAAGAAGCATTAACATAAGCAGGCAAAAGAGGAAAATAAAAAGATGAAGGCTTTGGTTAAAATTGGTGCCTGAGTTTTGGAGCACTAGATATCTTGCATTCTCTTATAATGCCCCTGGGGTAGCTGAGGTCCTTAAGGAGGCAACAGGTTAGAAAGGCGCTAAAGTGGGAAGGTGCAGGATATGTCCCAGCAGGGCCACTCCATCTGCCTGTATACACAGGGGCCCCTGTCCAGGGACAAGTGGGTGCTGAAGTCAAGCCCAGGTGTCCCCTCGGTAGGTCACATGCCCTTTTAAGGGGCTGCATCTGCCTGGTCGCAGGGGCCTCTTCTTGTGCTCACAAAAGGCTCCATTCAAAGGAAAACATGATTTTTTTTTTTTTACATTGCAGACATATAGTCTAGCTCTGCATTTCAAGATCTGAAAGAAAGACAGTGTGGCCAGAGTCTACTAGGAGGGAGGTGACGTTGGA
This sequence comes from Cynocephalus volans, assembly GCF_027409185.1. NCBI lineage: Eukaryota > Metazoa > Chordata > Mammalia > Dermoptera > Cynocephalidae > Cynocephalus > Cynocephalus volans. The sequence continues at coordinate 54,951,285 of NC_084470.1, forward strand.
TAAGCAGGCAGGCCTGGCTCACCAGGGCCTTGTGGGCTTTTGCAGGGAATTTGCATTTTATTCTGGGTGGGATGGGAAGCCAATGAGGGTTTGAGGCAGGAGACTGACGTTCTCTGATTCATGTTCTAAAGGGGTCACTCAGGCTGCTGTGTGAGGAATGCATCGCAGAAGAACAAGTTAGACACCACGTCCTCCAGACAAGAGGTGGGGGTGGGGGGAGTCTGGGCTGGGGTGTGGGGTGGCCAAGGAGAGGAAGAAATACATTTTAGATGGCAAAATATCAGGACTTTCCGGACATACTGGTGATGCTTAGCGGATGCTATGAACACATTTTTGCCATGATGGTGCCCACACCCCCAACTCTGCAGGACTTCCTCATTGAATGAGAGCACGTCCAAGCTGAAGGCCCCTGTGTCCCAGGTGCTTTGTGGGTGCTGACCTGCCAGGTGACTCCACAGTGACCTCTGTCCTGGGGTCACCATCTACTAGGACAAACTGAAGAGTTGAACAGTGATGGAAGGACACAGAGATGCAAGAGTCATGGAGTCCAGGCCAGGAGCTTGGACTGAGCAAGGGACCTTCCTGATGGCTGGCTGAAGAGCCCAGACTGCAGGAAGGAGTTTTCTGGATAGAAAGGGTGGAGGGCATTCCAGTCAGGTTCAAGTCCACAGAAACACACACATGTTGGGGGCACTGCTGCACCATGTGGAAGGGGCAGACCAGAAAAGGGGCTGGAGGAGAAGTGAGGATGTAGGACCTGGGACTCTATCCTGGGGGCCATAGGGAGCCTTGGAGAGGTTAAGCCAGATCAGATTGACCCTCTGGAAGAGTCCCTATGATTCCTGTGGATCAGAGTGGGGTTAGCCTAGAGGCAGGGAGATGAGTTAGGAGGTCTGACCATCAGTCTGTTGAAGTAAGATTATTCATTACAAAATAGCACTGGATATATCCCTAAAGTACTCAGTGCCATTTTGATTCTCCTGAGGAATTCATCCAAGCACTTAGAAAACAGTAACTGCATCACACAGGTCTTGGTTTGAATCGTTCATTTGTCCAACCAGAATTCATCAAGCATCTCCTACACGGCCAGTGCTGGGGATCCAATGGTGAGGTCAAGTGGAGGAGATTTCACTCACACTCCATGATAAGTGTGTTGAAGGAAGACTACTGGATGCCTGGAGAGCTTGTTACAGAGGAGTCAGATCTGTTCTGGGGGTAGGGAGTCCAAGAAGGGACTCCAGAGCCGAAGTCCGAGGGAGTTGGTATTCAACTATGCTAAATGGGGAGGGAGGCATTCCAGGTGCAGGACGCAGCTTGTGTAGACGCCCTGGGGTGGGAGGCAGCATGGCCTATTTGAGAAGTTAAAAAAGCAGAGAGCAAGGAGGAGAACAGGGAGGGATAAAGGGAAGAAGGGAGTGGGGCCAGGCCAGGCCCTTGCTGGGTGCCAGCTCCTTGCAAGCATTTGAAGTTAAAACATGATCATCATTTATTACTTTGAGATAATCACTTCATGACCTCTATGTGATCCCCTGGGCTCTGAAGGATTCTAGAGAGAACCAAGAAGTGGGATTGGCTGCAGATAGGTCTGTTCATGCTCCAGCTTCCCACCTACTCCTCAGTTGCCTTTTGCACCTTAGATGCAGGGATGGGATAATGCAGTAAATGAGTTCATGGTCTTTCACTTTCTTGGAGTTTGTGCAGGTTTCACCCAGTACCAACATGACCTTCTACGTACAGTCTTGGCCAAAAGAACACATTAACCTTGCTGAAGGCTCAAGCCACTGAGCTGTGGCAATTCACAGTCCCCTAGCTTTATTTTGTAAGGAGCTATTTTACGTGGAACTTGCTCATTCTCAGAGTAAGTCGTTGTTGGTCCTCAAGACAGTCCACAGAAATTTTAGCCCCAGGGGAAAAACAAAGCCCAGGTCTCTCTCTACCCAGTGCTTGGAAAGCTGGCCACATTAACCTGATCAGCACCAACACTCGGAAAATACAATATGCACACTTATCGAGTGTTTGCAGTATGCCATGTTTTCTGCTCCTATTGTTACACTGTTTTGCAGATGCTGAAACTGAGGCCCAGAAGGGTTCAGTAGCTTGCTCTAAGAACACAGGTGGGAAGGGACAGACTAAACATGCACATCCAGACCCAGCTGTTTCCAGTGTCCCAGTGCCTAACCACAGTACCACACAGCCGCGCACTCATCCATACTGTGTGTCCAGAGAGCAGGCTTCCGGCCTGCAGAGCTCGGGGTGTGGGGCTTAGAGACCATCTGCTCTGGGCCCTCCTTCAACAGATGAGCAATCTGAATCAGGGAAGTTACCCAGACTCAGCCATATCTACCCAGGGAAGCTGGTGGCCAAGCTGGAGCTGAGGCTGGGTGCCCTTTCCACCCTGGCTTCTCCCACCACTCCTTGACCACACACAAATTCCTCATCCCTCTAAACTTGCCACTCCTACCCCAGTGGGCACAGTGATAGATCATGCCCCTCATGGGCTCAAGCATGTGTAGTGCCTAGAACATCTCCTGGCCCAGACATCAGCATTCCTTCTGCCCGGCACTCAATGAACTGCATTTCTGGTTCCGTGTCCTTCCTGGGAGCCTGGCACAAGCAACCACATTTGCTAGAAATTCCCTGCTTGACAATTCCGTGGACCACGGAAGCCCCAGTGTAAAGATTATAGCCTGATGCTCCAGCAGGGATTCTTTGGTTTTAGACAGGAAAATCTAGACATTTCTGAACTACAAGGCCACAGTGGTTACATGTCACAGCCTTAAGCTATGATTGATGAATTACGCAAAGTTCCTACCTCCCCCGACTCCGGGGAGAACTCTGGCACAACTTCTGTGCCACATCCAGTACTAGGAACTTGCCAAGTTTGTGTCCTTAAAGAGGTTTCCAAGATAGATAGATGGCAGAAAGTGGAAAACGTGATTTTTCTTGATTGGGGAACTAAACCACACAGCAGGCAGGAGCCATTTTGGGCCAAAGAGCTGTTCATTTAAAGCGTTTATCGACACCTGGAAAAAGGGATTGGACTTCAAATGCTATTTTCACGTCCGTTTATGCTACATAATCTCATAATGGTGATAAAATCCAGGCAGACACCAAAGGAGATTTCCAAAGTCATTTTACCACTGTTTCCCTACTAGAGACATTCACTGTCCTGGACCCACTGAAGCTGGGAGAGGAGGAGCCCCGGCCGTCACGTGCAGGTAGAGAGGCAGGCACCGTGACAGCCAGTTGTGTTCACGTTGGCCACCTGACTTCTTTTCAGCCAGTCTCAGCTTCTGTTGGTTTGTATGACTGTCCTGAATCCTCAGTGATCACCCTCATTTGTGTTTGGCTTCTGTCCCCTGCTCTGTCGAGGACTGAGTCAGGGAGATGCTGTCCATCCTGATCATGCTCGGTAGACATAAGAACTGCTCAGGTGTGGCCTTCAAGGTCTGGAGACCCTGGTCGGGCATACAAATCAAAAGGGTGGGAATCTTGGAAACGTTACAACTCAGAATACAAGGTGAACTGTCTCTGGTTTCTGTGTTTAGCAACAGAGTGATGGGAATTCCTGCATCCCTCCTGGACAAGCATCAGTAGGGGGAAAACTTTACTGACTGGTGTTAAAAATATTTGGTTACCACTGCACCTCCAAGACAGCGATACTCCAGCTCTGGAGGGCTGTGTTTCTGAAACACAGTAAGTTTGTGTCCAGGGTTCCCTGGAGCCATAGATACCCATCTATGACCCCACGGGATGGGGAAGGTGGCAAAGACAACAAAGAGAACAGTGTCTCCGATGGGGATACGAGGAGATGCAAGAATGGGATCTGCTTGCATTCATTCCAGTTCTAACCCCAGCTGCTCTGTCCTGTCCCCGCCTCCTCCCACCCTCCAGGAGCAGCAGCATCGCAGAAGTGACCCCACAACCATCGGCCACCCCGAAGACCTCCTGGCATGGTGCGGTGGGGCAGCTGGTGTTGTGAATCAGGCCGTTGCCAATCAGAGAACGGCTACTTCACAACACCAGGGTCGCACCCCACTACAGGCAGCACTCTGGCACCAGAACCAGCAAGGGCGCTTGCCGGTGAGACAGCCCAGCCCTCTGAAGAGGGTCATCGGCATGACACCCCCACTTGGCTCCAGACCCAGGCACGCAGCTTTCCAGTTCCTGTCCTGCTGGTGCAGCGCCACTGCAAACACTGGCATCCCGAGGCTGCTGTTTACCCCCCAATGCAAATAGCTCCACTTTTAATGAAAAAGCCACTCCTGGCAGCATTAGCTTCCTACAGAGAAAATGGTGCTACCAGGCTCCCCACTGTGAAAATGGAGCTAGCTATGGGCCCTCAGAAGGGTTAAGCGCCACTCAACTGAACATTTCCTCATAGGTGTTACACCCACGCAGCAGTTGCAGAGCCGAGACCTCTGCTTTGATACTTGGCGATGGTAGCTTTGAACAAGGCAAAGGGGAGGGAAGGGAGGACCTAGTTATAGGATGGCGGCCTCAGGGGACACTCTGGGAGAGGGAACGGCTTTTGTAGCCACACATACAGGAATGCATCTATTTCTTAGATGGCTCCAGTTTCCCTGAAGAGTTGAATGCCTTTCTTTGCTGGGGAGAGTTCCACAGCTCCCCAATGGGCGCGTGTCCCAGCGATGTGAATGCTGGATGAGGACCAAGCACAGCACCGTTCCTAGGGCGTTGATCTGCCAGAAGCTCCAGTCGAGGGTAATATGTGCCATTACCTGTGATGACAGATGGGCTTCCTTTCCTCAGGTTCTCACAGCCAGGGACCCAGCAGAGTTGGAAAACTAATTAGGGTCTCCAGAGTTTGCATGTTTTTATGCCTAACTTACATCTTACATGTGACACCCCCATTTTTCAGTGCCTAGGCAAGAGTTTTCAAGACAGAGTGGCTGGGCTGGCTGTGTGAAGCACTAAGAAAACAGAGGATATCCATCCCTCTGGCTTTCTGTAGTATGGAGATCCAGAGCCGCTCTGATGAATGCAGGCCCTGGCTATATGACCTCAGCACTGTGATGTTTGCACAGGCCTTTTTCTGCTGTCCCATAGAAAGCCAGAGAGATGGACAAAAACGAGCCTCGGCAAAATATTGCACAGCATCAGGGTTACATAGACAGAGCCTGAGTTCATCAGAAATGCCTGGATCTCTGTCACCATAGAGGTCTGGGAGCTGAGACTGCTGCCTCTGTGAAGTTCTATCCCTCACCCCATCCCCAGATCCCTAAGGGCATATCTGAAATTTGTACTAATTATGTTTGGGAACAAGTATCTTCAGAGTAAAAAGAGTCCCAATTTTCAGAAAGGGTTCTCTGCCGTCTCCTAAAACATACAAACTGCCTGTTTCTGAGAATCCCTCCACTTCCCACTCCCCACCCCATCACCAACAGAGCCCAAACCAGTGACACTCACAGTGTGTCCCTGGGCGGTGGCCTTTCCATGTTAGAAAAGCAGAATCTCTGTCCCCACCGTACATCTGCCCCATCAGAATCTCCGGTGGGGACAGCAAGCTGGGCTCAGGAACTGTGTGTTAACAGTCCCAACGGACTCTTTAGAACTGTGGCCACCCCCTTTTTGGTCTCCCCACATCCTCTCCAGCTTCCAGTCCAACCCCATCTCTTCTGCATGATACAGCCTGAATGATCTTTTCAAAATTCACCATTAATATCATGTGAATCCCTGCACTGAGGCCCTAAATCTGCTTAAAGAATTGGCCTTACCATAACTGCAGTGGGACCCATTAGTAGCATGCACACCCCAAGCCCCTCTTGTAAGGCACCCTTCCTCTCTCCCTACAAAATCTCTCCTGCCCCTGCCCCAGGGCTTTTATATGGCTCAACCCTATCTGGAATGCTCCCCAATTCCAAACTCTCATTATTGATGCCTGACTGTCTTCCATATTTCAGACGAGCCAACCCCCCACCCCCACCCCTGCTAGGTCAGGTAGCTGCTGTCAGTGCACTCAGCAATCTTCATTCCATCCCTTTGGACTGTCCATCCCGTTTTGCTATTGTGCATTCATCCACGGGAACCTTTGCTAAATGTGTGTGTCTCCAACTGGCCTGAAGGTCCTCGGGGGCAGGGACATTCAGCTTCATCCAGGGCTGCACCCCCAGCCCGGCTCAGCGTCTGGTGTTGAGTCATAGCTCCATAGCAGATTTGTCCAGTGAAGGGACAAGCACAGCCTGAGCCCAGTGTTCTTCAAGGTCAGTCTCTCTCGCTCTTTGCTGAAGCCTTAGGTCTTTGTTTCCTTCCAGTGGCATCACAGTAATAGCAGCAGGCACTTAGAGAGTGGGAACGGTGTGCCAGGCACTGCTGTTTACCCTTTTACTTGATGCCTCAATTTCTTTGTGATAGGTCATGTGACCACGCTACTGGGTAAGTACCAAGGTCACACCATCCATACTGTTGGTAGTTGGGTCACTGCTATTCAAACCCAGGCACTCTGGCCCCAGAGTCCATGCCTTGGGCCACCGCTCCATGCTGCTGCGGAGCCAGAGTAAAGGGGGCAAAGGTAAAGAGACAGACCCGGGGCCTGCTCCCAGGGACCAAGCAAAGCCCTCTTTGCTCTCAGAGGCTTACACTCTGGTTTCCTAAGCCAGGCAGACCAGGCAGTGTTCTTCCCATTGGTGCATTTGAAAAGGTTAGATTCTAACCTTGTATAAAGCACATCGTGATGGAACCTGATTAAAAACCTAATAAATATAAACAGGGTCAAGTCCAGAGAGAGAACTGCTTAAGATCCAGAAGAAGCTCTACTTAACTTTGGTGTTAACTGGTGAATTCATTTGAGGTTTGCACAGTGGCCTTTAGAGGTCAAGGCTGCAAAGGCAGATGGCATGAGCCCTCAGCCCAGCCTAGGGGAGTGCAGCTCCAGGGCCACCTTCCCAGTCCCTAGCGCCAGCCAAAGCCCCATCCCTGGCCACACATCTCCGTCCACACATCTCTGTCCACACTATGGCTTCTTTTCCACAATGCATCTTACCTTAGAACAGCCTCCTCTTCCAGAACATGCCAAATCCTCCACGTAGGTAGACTTGATGCCTCCTGGCCAGGAAGAAACTAAATCACCTGAAGCCCTAAATTTAGAATCTCTGTATTGTAACTTTGTAATAACTATGTTTGCAGTTAGCCACATTCCAAATTACGGGACTCTTTCAAGAGGCCCATTGCAGATGACCAAAAGCCTTGGTGATGAAGGCAGCTCATCAAACACCTACTTTTACACCCGCCATCATGTCCTCTCATGCTGGTCACCATCTGCTGACCCCAGTCAGTGCTTCTGGGAAAAGCTAGGTTTGTAAAGGAAGTTTCCTGAGTAGATATTAATAGCACATACAGCTGTGGTTCTCAAAGTGTGGTCTCTGGATCGGCGGTAACACCATCATTCTCTGGGCACCAGTTAGACATACAGATTCTCTGGCCCAGCAATCTATGCTAAGAAGCCCCCCAGGGAATTCCAAAATCCTCTCAAGTTTGAGAACCACTAAAATAGACAAAAGATAGAACAAAAAGCCTTTCCAGTCCCAAATGGGAAAGGGCACGGTAGTGGAATGCCTGTGCCTGCCATTTCGGCACTAAACTGAAAAGTTTAGGGCTTTTACTGTATGTTGAATAATAATTCTTTTAAGACTCACTTTTCTGAATTTTAAAAGTAAATCCCCAGGTATTCTGAGCTGTGAAAACCTCTTTCCAGCTTCATCTGAATAAACATGCCCAGAACATCCTTTTATCACTCACAACAGGGGAGTTGGAAGGCAAAAGTTATTTTCCACCGATATAAAGTCTTAGATTTTTTTTCCTAATTTATTGAATTCTTAACACACTACCTGGCACACTTTAAAGGCTAATCCTAGGGATGAGAGGCTTTACATTGTAAAGTCTTTAATCTGAGCTCACAAGAACCCCACTTTAAGAAGAGGAACTAGAGGCAAAGAGAGGTTTAGGAATCTGCCACCCAGGGCTGAGAGGCATCTACTTGCTGGAGCACAGATTTGAGCGTCACTTGTGTCCCCAGACCCAGGTTTGGTCCTGCTTTGGATTTGCCTTCTCCTTAATGAACATGTGAGGACCAGAAAAGTCAGCTGTGCCCAGCTCAGAGCACCTGTATCCATCTGAGCATTGAAAAGCCTTTTGATTGGCAGCCAAGTCGGGGAAACCTTGACCCTAAAATGTAGTGCCATAAAGACTAAACACTCTGGGCAGTCATTTCATTTAAAATTGAGTAACTTTGTTGTTCTATTAACTTGAGGTGGGTTTCTTTTTTTAGTGGTGATGGTGGGCTACATTTTCTTGCTTGTTTTGCTGGAAATTATCACTAGCTGTTTACCTTAGGCCTCATGGAGGGTCTCTTATGTATTCCTTGTGCAAGCCACAGCCAAACACCTTTTCAACCCCAAGCATCTCTTCCTGGTAAGTACTGGCTCCAGATAAGTGGCGCCAACCCCAACACTTTTTTTTTTTTTAAGAAAATACAGTAATTTGCAGGTTTTTATTTGTCATTGCTGTGAGGCAAGAGTTCCCACACACCCCGTCCTACCACCTGTAATGAGACTAACAGGAAAGCCGAGCACACACACTGCTGAAATTTCAGGAAGAGTTCATGGGCCTCAAGGACAGAGTTGAGGTCAAAGGCTTTTTACCTTAATGTTGAGCTTTGATGGATTTTTAAAGGCGGGAGGCAACAAAAGTCTTCCACCATTTTCTCTCTCCCCTAAAAAAAACTCATAAGGAGCCTCACACAAACCAGAGAGAGAGCATGAAATTGCTATTTTAAAAGGCATAGCAAAAACGAGTTTTGATAGAAATATGGACCAAAATAAGTAAGCAGCAAAACATAATCTCTAACATATCCTCCAGAAGCCTGGCATACTGGTTCAGTTCTGGACACTTGGATCACTGCTCCCTATTTCTACGGGGGTGGCACAGGGGCCCAAAGCAGGGAAACCTAAGGCTGGAGCCCAACAGGATGAAACTTGGGAGCAGCCTCGGGTCTGGAAAACCTCGCCTTCCTGGAAGAGCAGGTCAGGGTGCAGCAGAGCCCAGGGCTGGGCACCTGCCAGGAGCCACAATCTCAGATGAATGGAATCGAGTCAGGGGCCACCGAAGGGAATGAAGGAGGGGCTGTCCTGGCTGTGAGGGACACCGCAGCCTGCTGTGGAAGTACCTACCCCTGGCTTGTCCTGTTGCATCTCCAACTCATGGATGAGGAAGCAACAGCTCAGGAAGGTGCAATAACCTGTCCTAGGCCACACAGCCTGGCCCTCTATTTCCAGAGCCAGAAATCTTTGTGCTTCAGAAAAGACAGTGGCCCTACCACCCCACTGGCATTTACCATGTGCCAGATACATGGCGTGTGTCATCTCTTTTAGGCAAGAACAGCCCTGAGAATGGAAGCACTGTCACTGTTTCCATTTTTCTGGTGAGAAACAGACTTCAAAAGGTGGAGAAACTTGCTCAAGGTCTCACAGCTGGTGAAGAGATTGTCAGCCTGCAAAGGCGTGTGCTGCTGACGCTGCAGAGGGGCTTCCTCCCCCCTCCTTCCGGGGTGGCTCTCCTGCCGCCAGCCAGCAGGCCGTAGGTGTGGCTACCTTCAGGGTTCTCTACCTGTCTTCAACTTGAAACATAGGAGCTTGGGGAGAGAGCACTGGCAGTGGGGGGAAATCCATGCCCTGCTGCAGGGCCTGCCAAGGTTGTTCACTCCGGCTTGACTCAGAGGCAACATGTATGTGTGCATGTGTAACTGACTTTATAACTGTGAAACTCAGTTAATGCTGTTCTGTCCTTGCCCATACTGTTTCTTCTGGTACATTGCCTAGAGGAATATCCATCAATGTTTAGAACACAAAACAATAGAAAACAACACTGTTCAAGATCCAAACTGTTCAGGAAAAACATTGCAGATGTACAGGATGTAAGTGAAAGTCCCTTATAATTCTGTCCTCACAGTTAACCACTTGCCTATTTGTTTATAATTTATTTTTTAAGATTACAAAAGTCATACACATTTAAAGATACATCAAAATGAATTAAAAATAAATGCTTCATCACTCAGGTTACCTTGGTAGGTGCAGGGTCTAAGGCCACACCCATCAGTACAACTCACCACGTAGGTTACCAGGTCCCCCTGCCGTTGGCCCCCTTGATTTTTGGATTCAGTAAGTAAATAGAATGGGCAAGGACTGGCCTGAAATCCTTTTGAAACACAAGTAGGATCCAGGGACTCCGATTTCCAGTCACTCAGGATCTGTCCCTGTCCCGGATCCTGCACTCCACTCCAGCCCCACTGGGCCTATCTACTGTTCTTCACACAAACCTATACCCCTAAGGCTTTGCATACACTGTCCCATGCAGAGGTTTCTCTTCCCCCACGTGTCAACTCAACTCCCTTCCATCCCTCCACTTGGTGAAGAGCCCCTCCAGTGATAAGTCTCCCTCAGTGACAGCCACCCTGACCTCCGTTGAGTGTGTACCACTGTCCACCCATGGCCCTACCCCTCTGCCTTACCTTGCTTCCATGGCAGGTATCACCCCGAGATGCCTACTTGTGATCTTGTCTCCTCCCATTAGACCATAAGCCACCCGAGGGCAGATTTGTTCATTGATACATCTCCAGCACCCAGAACAGTGCTTGGCACACAGTAGGTATTCAGTACCTGTGTGTTTAATGAACAGATGTGGGCCCCATCTCTGCCAAGGCTGGGAAGTAAACAGCCTGCAGCCTGTGCCTGTGCTCTTCCCGTGGGTGGCTTCTCTCTCAGCTGATCTCACTTGTCATTTCAGCTCTGGGAAGCTGAAAGTTCAAATCCAGTTCCCTCACCTTCCAATACAGACAATAAAGCTCATAGGCAAGGGCGCTTGTCAAAGGGAAGAATGCCTTCCGTGGGGCATTGTGACCCAGAGGCTCTCACAGACCATCCCAGGAACTTTGGATTCATCTTGGTGATTTTAAAAGACACAGAAAAGAGTTTCTACGCTGCCTTCCCTGAGTCCTAGGCCAGGTCAGTCTCCCCCGTGGTACACTCTCATGGCACCCTGTTGAAAACACTGCACACTCATAGCTATGAAAAGGATTAACTAGGACATCTCCATATCCTTGTTCTCCACCAAGTGATAAGCTTCAGAAGCCCAGGGTCTGTTTTGTTCTTTTGCCTCCCCCAGCACCTGGCACTATGCATAGCACATAGTGTTTTGAGGGACAGATGACTGTGCCTCATGTAATGCCCCACTCTGCTTGGCACACACGATGATTAACATTCCCCATGCTATAAAGGATACATAGTGCTCCTCTCCTCCAAGAGCCATCAGGCAAGTTCAGATAATAATGCCAAATGGATGGCACCACCAGCTTGGGAAGAGAGTGCCTGGATGAGCACATGCCTGTTTCTCTCCATGGAGGCAGTGTGGAATGATAGGGGTGATTTAGGGCCTAGAGGGGACACCTTAACTCTGTTACTTGAAGCCCAAAGCATTCCTCACCGATCTAACCACTGATTATAATGTCATAACCATTACCCACCACAAGAAGCCTGGAGGTAGGGAATCCAGGGTTGATGTGTGATCCAGAGATACCATCAAAAGTCCAGACTACACCCTTCTGCCCCCACCTGGATCACAAGAGGGCTACCGCTTTCAAGTCATCACCTCCACACTCCAGGAGGAAGAAAGGAGAGGCGGAAGAGAGGAGACAGCTTTCCTGGAAACCTCCACCTCTGCCCAGCAGACTTCACTTACATCTCACTGGCCAGAGCTCCATCACCTGGAGTTCTCAGTGGTCAGGGAAGCTGGAAAAGTACAGGTTCAGCTACAAAGACGGAAAAACTGAAGCAACAAGGGAGAAATGGATCGGTAATAACTGTAGAGTTAGCCAACAGCATCTGCCAAAACTATGTAAGATATTTTTTAGCATAACCACTTTGCAGGGTTTTTTTATTATTATTACAAATGTAATGGATATATGTTGTTACTTTAGGAAATAAAGATTTAAAATTCCACAGTCCCATCACACAGAAGTAACCACTGTTTATTCCTGGTTTATTATCCTTCTAGATCTTTGTATTTTTTAACATGGATGGAACCACACTATGGGTTGCTCTGTAATTAGCCTTTTTACCTGATATTGTGAAAATTCTTTCCAAATCATTAAATGCTCTTTGCAGAATCACATTGTATATCTGAGTGTTCCGTTGAATAAGGGTATCATGATTTGCTTATTCAGTCCCTTGGTGTGGACTTTGATGTTTATAAAAGTAAAATGTGAGTAACCAACGTAAGTGATTCTCCTCACAGCCAAATCTTTGACTCAGAAGTTCCCCTTCTAGGAATGTATCATAAGGGAATAATCTTGGATTTGCACATTCCTTAGAGCTTTTGAAATATTCTATCAAATCACCTTCCTCCATGGATTGTTCCAGTGTACAATCCGTCCAACAGATATGAGTGTCCAGTTCTCCCAAAATTTTTACCAGCACTGAAAAAAGGACAGACTTGGGGAACAGGAGTGGTAACCTAACCACGCCCCCTCGTTTCCCAGATGAGGGGACAGAGGAAAGCACTTGAAGAAGGCCACACAGCATGGCCAGCCCTAGGACCCAAGCCTCAGGACCAAAGGCCAGACCCTTCAGAGAGAGCCAAAGCCAGGAGAGCTTGGGGTATGATGCCTAGCCAGCCGTGGGCATGGGCAGTTCCGGTCTGGGAGTCACCCTGGGCAGGTACATCATACTGCCACTCAGACTGTGTGACCCTGGGTTTCTCATGTAACTATTTCTGGGACCAGTAAAAAGTGGAAATACTGCTCAGAGCCTGGTCTTCTTGCCAACCATCATGTCTGCTGTGGATTGAATTGTGTCCCCCTAAAATTCATATGTTGAAGCTCTAACCCCCAATGTCACTGTATTTGGAGAAGGGGCCTTTAAGGAGGTAATTAAGATTAAGTTAGGTCATAAGGGTGGGGCCCTAATCCAGCAGGACCAGTGTTCTCACAGGAAGAGGAAGAGACTCCAAGAAGGCAAAGACCTTCACACACAGAGGAAAGACCGCGTGAGGATGCAGTGAGAAGATGACCATCTGCAAGCCAAGAAGAGAGGCCTCAGGAGAAACCAGCCCTGCCAACATCTTGATCCTGGACTTCTAGACTCCAGAACTGTAAGAAATAAGTTTCTGTTGTTTTAGCTACCCAGTCTGTGGTATTTTGTTAAGGCAGCCCTAGCAGAGTAGTCTAGTACCCAACAGGTGTGATCACTGCTACTTCTCCTGAATCTTGAGCCACGAGTATCAGTTACCCTGAAACTGGAGTCAGATTCTTTCTATAAGCCTAGAATACGCATGTTGCAGATGCTGTGGATGCCCCGCCCATTATGCCAGCTGCCTCTGAGTTCCCCATGGCTGTGATGGACATTTCCCTGCATGCTGACTGCGTCCACCCCACCTCTCCCATGCTCTGTGCCTGAGGCTCTGCTGGTGCCTGCTCAGCCTATGTGCAGGCCACATCTGCCAGAAAGTACCTGGGAGCCAGTGCCCCTGGGCAATGAGGCATTGGAATTCACCAATGAGGAATGGAAGTCAGAGCTGTCCCAACACTCTGCACAGCTCGTCAGATGGCCCCCAGCAGGGTCAAGCACCAGTTGCCCATGTTGACCAGTTCACTGATGCCGCTTTATTGGCTCATACTCCTCCACTCTCACTCTTACATACACACGCACGCACGCACGCGCGCGCCTCAGACTCCTGCTTCCTGGAATGGCCTCTCAAATAAACTACTTGTCTCAGCATCTGCCTGTCAGGCACATGGGAAAGAAAGCTGTGGAGGTGGTGGGGGTGGTTTTGTTTTAAGAGACTTTATTTTTTAGAGCAGTTTTGGGTTTACAGAAAGATTGAGTGGAAGGTATAAAGATTTCCTGTACTCTCCCTGCCCAATCCTGCTTCTTCCCCTTTTTATCTCTCACAAGCATCCCACTCCACTCCCCTCCCCCCTCAAAAAAAAACCTTCACTCCTACCTCCCTCTCAGTTGTGTCTTCTGGAAAGATGATGCTAACACATCCTTTCCTTCCTTCCTTGATTCTGCACCTGCTACATGAAACAGCAACAGAGATAGGTTTTCACAGGGCTTCATTTGAGGGTCTCTAGAATTTTACTCCCAGTGGGATCCTTCCAAAGGAATCAGGATCAGTCAGGGCTCTTCCATGACAACCAACAGAAACAGACCCTAGTTAATTTAATAAGAAAAGGTATAAGAATGCATTGGAATGCTATGGGATACTCAGAGAATTTAAGGAAAACTAAAGAACCAGGCTCTGAAAGGATATGTAAAGCTGACATTTCACAATTTCCTGAAATTAATGATCTCTTTTTTTCAGAAAACCATTGTTGATATCAATAAGCTTTAGACAAATTTTAGTCCTTCTAACATTCCACTCAGTGTTCAGATTCCAAGGAGAGAGATGTCTACTTGGCCCAGGAGGTGGTGGGGCACTTTGGGAAGCAACTCTTCTTCCACAGACGGACAGACCCACTAATTCTGTATCCAAGGAAAGATCAGAGTACCTGTCATCAGAAGATAAATGGATCTGCCGGATGGCTTACTCCACCCACAGAACTCGACAGAACCTAATGGGAGAAGGAAAGATGCCCACCCTGCCCCAATGCCTCGCAGGAGCTCAAAGCGATGGATCTCCCATGCATTTCCACCTGTTCACTCCTGCCTAAACCACCATCCATTCTTCCGCTAAGAATTTGAGTTTCTTGGGCTCAACATAATTGTACCTAAATTTAAGGTTTTTTATCTTCCAAAGTATCAGCTAAGAAGTCAAGAAGGACATACTCAAATTCTTTCAAAAGCACTTGTTTGGGATGTGATAAGCTGCCTTCCTTTTCCCAAAAAGAACAACCCCTCCCTCACACAGCCCCACTCCCCTCCACTCACCACAGTGATGGAGGACAGCTGGCATTGGGGACAGTACCAATTTCATCATCAGGCCATCAAAGTGCTCAGGATTTATTATCTTTAAAGGCCATTTCACATTCCTTTAAGCTCCTCATTCCAACACAAAAGCAGGTCTGATAGTTGGGAAAATTCATGGACATGCAGAGGGCTCACAACTCGGCCAGAAGGCCCATAGCAGGTGATGTGGTATCCTCTAGGTAGGCATTCACCTGGAAGCACTAAAGGCTGCTGCCTACCAACACTTATGACTGTCCACCTAAGGACTTGTTTGTTTGTTCTGTTTTGATTACGCAAAGGTCAAGCCGGAAGTGCAGAGTGTTAATGTCCTTGGGAGGAGGCTTCATCCACTGACAGATGGGAATTTACTAGATATATGCAGGAGCTCCCTTGCCCTTGGGGGAATGCCTTGTAATACATGGCCTCCCAGAGTTCCTCAGTGGGACTGAGCTCCATTTGTCCACAGCAGTCACTTATGAAAATGCACCTTTACTGGCTGCTTTCCCTTTCCTGTCTCATTTTCCCACTCTACTGGTGTTTCCTTGGACTACCTCCCAAATGAAACACTTGCACATAAATCCTTGTCTCAGTTTGGGTTCCCCTAGAAGTAGACACCGACACAAAGCCCTTTTTTATCAGTTAAAGTTTCTGATCAGAAAGACAAAGAATAGCAGTACCCCTCTGCTGCTGGCAAAGTCTGGAAGGAAGCACCAGAAAAAGCCCCCTGGCCAGCTGAGGGAAACCTACCTGTGCAAGCCACCCACCTTCTCCCCTAAACCAATCAGGAGCCCAGCCTCTGTGTCAGAGCTGCCGGTTCTGCCCTCTAGGCCTGGGGGGTGCCAGGAGGAGGCCGCTGGGAATGGAAGGGATGCAGATGCCAACAGCCTTTCAGTGCCTGTAGGCACATTTCACACTGACAGGCTACCGGGGGTGCAGCACTATTTTTATTTAAAACACCAGTTGCCATGGTAACATCCACATGACCCAATACTTATTCTAAGTCACACAGAAAATACCCTTGGGAAGGGAGAGAGAAGCCCCGTGTGAGTGCAGTGCAGCTCTGGGAATCAGATAGCAAGTGGGCAGGGCCTCATGTCTGAGCTTGTCCTCCAAACACCTGCTCAAGTCTTCCTGCAGTTTCACTTTGCTATTGATTAAAATGTTCAGAAGCATATGCACAGTGCTGTGATCTGCCCAGATGGCCTTCTGAACTGCAGTACCCCCCGTGGAGGTCAGAAGTTTCCTCTGGAGTGACCTCAGCCACAGGTCAAGGTATGGGTGCTGAGAACAACCCTGGGCCCTGGGCACAGGAGGACCTGCTCCCGGCCATGCTCAGCTTTACATAGCACACTCTGGAGGCAAAGAGTTTGTATCTCCACAGCCTTGCAGTGGAGAAACCAGGGTGCTCCAGAAAGGCACAGGGCACCCCCATGGAGAAAAGGAAAAAATCCAAAAGAGGTTGGCTTATTGACCAGAAGGAGAGCTTGTTCTATAGCAGCCCCCATCCATGCATGCCCTCCCTGACCCTGGGCCAACTGGATTTCAGCAGCTGTGCATCTTTAGTGGTCTGTTTACTTCCCCATTAGCAAAAACCCAGGGCTGGCAATGTTAACCTTCTGAGGCCCTCAGAGACATGGAGGACCCCTGAGTGTCTCTATGAGGCCTCTGGGGCTCTAGACAGAGGCTATGGTGGTTCAGTGCAGCTTGGGGCTCACCCGCCAGCTCCTAGGGCAGCTCGGCATGCCCTGCCTACACTGTGGTGGGCAAAGTACTTCCCAGCTCTGAGCCACAGTTTTTGTCTGTGGCCTGGACACAACAGTAGCCATTTCACAGGTGTTTCATGAGAATTGAGTAATGATTGTAAAGCACCTGACACACAGAGCACCCAGTAATTAGTAATTAGTCATATTATGATGGTGGCAGAGGGGTGGGCATGGACCATCCTTGAGGAGCAGTAACTGGACAAATCACACTGAGCTTTTCCCCTCCCCCAGATGATTCAATTATAATAATTTCAATAATAACAACAGCTAACATTTAATGAATGCTTAATATATGCAAGTGCCTGACTCATTTGATCCTGACAATGACCCTGCAAGGTTTTATTTTCATACACAGTCTAGAGATAAAACTCTAGTTTCCTCATCAGAGAGGTTAGGTAACCTATCCAAGCAGCTGGTATGCTGTGGAGCTGGGACTTGAACCCAGATCTGCCTGACTCCTGAATATGTGCTTTTAGTTATCATGCTATGAAAGTGATCACCTGAGACTGCCTTGCCCAGGAAGACAGTGGCAAAAGAGCAAGTAGAGGTGTTTGTGGAAGCAGGGAGAGGCCAGCTCTGGCTTTGTGGGTGCTGATAGGGCATGAAGGTGTTAAGGAATGGCCGCTTGTGTATGAGTCTCAGGTCTTTTCCTGCCTTTGTTTTTGTCTCTTCACCCCTGAGGCCTGCTTTGGCAGCCAAAACGACCACTCCAGATTATCAATATCTGCTATCTATGGCTGGACCTGAGGAGGGAGGAATGGCCCAGGAAATACAGTCAAGAAGGTACTGCTGAATTTTGAGGCATGGAGACATTTCCCTGGGCCAGAAGTGTGGGGCCCCCTGAAATGAGTGCCTTTGTAAGAATCAGGCTTTATGAGGCAAATAGGGGCTCTTGTGGGATGGCTTCTGCCTATTGGTTCTACCACCAGAAGTGTCACAGAGGTGAGAGGGGGTTCCAGGACTACAGTAGGGCCCCATCAGAGCTGCAGTCTGCTCTTTCTTCCTCCCACTGGCATCGCCTTGAAAATGGAGGCAAAGGTTCAGTGGGCCCTTTCTCTCAGAGCATGGTCTAACAAAAGACATCGAGTAGTGTCTTAATCCAGCAGATCTGGGCAAGATCAACTGTTTAACACTGGAAGTTCATTAACTTCTGTAAAAAGACAGAATTACAACAAATTTAGTTATAGATCTAATTGGCTTTTATTCCTGATTCATGAATCAGGACAGCTTCTAGTCTACAAAATAGAATAGGGCTCCCCCTCCCTACCTTACAAAGCCCACTGTTCTGCCATTGCATGGTAGGGCAGGGGGCTGTTTTTAGGGAGTTTCTTCAAAATCTTTTGGGACAGTCTCTTTTCCAACGTCCTGGTTGGTTGCCTAACTGGCAACAATGCTTTGGAAACTGCTGCAATAGGGCTCACTTATTGGAGAAGTGCCATGGAACAGGCCTGAAGGTCATTCTAAGTTGTTGGTTGCCGTGGAGGTGCTGTAATTGCAAAGCCATTAATTTGGAAGCCTTTTATTTTTTTTTATCTTATTCTAAGGTCTTCTCAAAATGTTCTACTATGATTACTAGTTCAGCCAGTCCTGTAGACTCCCAACCTCTCTTTTGTGTTTTTAGGACCCTGCATCAACTTAGGAAAAGCCAGAATGCCATAAGAAAAGGGCTTCCAAGCAAATTTTTAAATCAGTAACATACTCATTGTTCTTTTGCCTGCAGGTCTAAATGACAGACCAGTTGGTGCAGGTGGGAAACACTTTAGGAATGGCTTTCAAAAGGTCATTTGCAATTTTGGGACTTTGCCTGGCCCATAAGTGGACCAGGTGGGGCTTGTTAGGCCACTGATATCATTCTCTGGAGAATACCATTCTGCCTCTTTTGTCCAATTTTGGGCTTCCCTAGGTACTGCCAATATGTGTATTAGTTGACAGAGGTCATGTATCCCAGGGTCATAGGTTCTAATTAAGACCATGAATTCTTGGGAAAACCTTTGAGGGCTTTCCTTAGGTTTAAAAAATTCTTTAACTATATAGCCCTAAGCTCTGTTTTTATCCACAGAGTGTAAGTAACTTGGGGATTATCCCCTAAATTTTCAGGTGGTTTTATTTTATAATGAAACTGTGTAACTATTTTTTCAGAAAAGAAAGCAATTCAGGCAGTTAGTAGATTGCAAATGTTCAGGTAAAGTAGAATAGGGAGGAGCAGTAGGAGTCATGTCAGTTTTACCATTCTTGGTATGGGGGATGTCTTGCATTTTATTAGCTTTTCATTAGCTTTTCAGAATGAATATTTTAAAAGAAGCTATTTTAGAATCCTTTTGTCTCTTTGAAGCTTCTGAATGCCAATTGAAAATAAGAATCCCATCCTCTCTGCCTACTTGTGTTTCAAGTACATTTCTTAGATGAATGGTCTTGTTCATCTGGAACGTTTTTCTATGGCCATTGTAATTCTAAATTATCTTTAGTAAGATTTTGCCACTTTTGTAAATATTTGCAGCGTGTGGAGCCATAATACTTATACAAGTAAAAGGCAGTCATAGCCAGAAGGTAGACTAAGCAAATCTTTAGAAATTAAGGATCCCATTTTTACACTGACTCTTAGGTCTCTCAGAGCTGAGATAAAAGCATAAAAGGTCAATGCCATAGGATTGGGTCATATAATGCTTTCACAGTATACCTTGTGGCACAGACATTTTCTTGAAGCTGTTTGGTGACCTAATGTCAACTGACCTGTCTATGACCAGCTTATCCTCTCACAACAGTCTTATATTTTGGTGGTGAGCACTCTAATAGCTCTTACATGCCCAACCCATGCTCACCAGTTAGGTTGTGGTTTTGGCTCTGAGATCTCCTTAACCAATTTAGCCAATAACTTTCCAGTTTCTGTCTGACCCAGTCAGACACCTGAGGCCTCCCTCACCTAAGAACACAAGAAAAGAAATGAAGAGGACAGAACACAATACCTGCAAATACTGAAAGCCAGAGTTTATGCCCCCTACAGTAACAAGCACTTACCACAACTAGTGTCAGTTACCTTTAAAACTGCAACTCTTGCCAGTGACTCATCAGCCCCTGCAAACCCAAAGGTCAAGTGTTCTCTCACAGCACAGACTAACCCTTGGGACTCCAAGGTCAAATCCTCTCTAACAGTGCAAGCAAACCCTTGGTACCAAAAGCCAAAGAGATCAGGGAGCTCAAACACAAAAGAGAGCAGAACAGCGGACCTGTGGGAAACTTACAACTCTCAGGGCTCCATGAGGAAGACAGAGGACCCCAGGAAGAAAATCAGTAGCACCGTCCTGTGTTCCTCAGGGGTCTCGGTGTCATCAGAAGTCTCCTTCAGGTCTTTTCATGTAGTCACCAAAAAACTGTCAAAAGACAAATTACAACAAATTTAGTTATAGATCTAATTGTCTCTTATTTACGATTCATAAATTGAAGAGGCCTCCATCTTACAAAATGGAATAGGGATTCCCCCTACCTCCACCTCCAGGCAATGGCAGAAAAATGGGTTTTGTAGGGTAAAAACAAGGAAACAGAACAATAGGGAAAAAAAAAAGTCTGATCAGTGAACATAAGGTTACTTCAACTTAGACTAAAAAAACGGTTTTCAGGAAAAATTGGTCTATTTTTGGATCTATCTACTTTTGTGGCATACAGCATGAGTGACTCCATTTTGGTTTGGTCTGGTTTGTTGGGGCCTAATGCAGGAGCTCAGTCCAAAACAATGGCCTCCCTTAATTTTTGTTTAACACCTCTAAAAATCTCTACTTTTCTCATCTTTTAAATGGAAGTGATGTCTACCTGTAGCAGATGCTGCCAGGTCTCACCCCAGCCACTGCCTGGTTCCCTCAGCAGGTTGCCCGGGCATAGTTTCATAAAGTCCATGACTTTCTGCCTGAGGTTGTCTGCTGGCCACCACAGCAAGCTCAGCTGTGCATGTCGGGAAGGCCACAAGAGCCAGAGAGTTAATACTCCAAAGTGACTCTCAACCGACAAGGGATGCGAGTTGGTAGATAGACAGCTGGGTGCCCACTTCGTAACCTGCACATTAGTACACCCTCTGTCCACTTTCCTTCCTTCCCTGTCTTATTTCCCTCACACCATCCTGGGAGCACTTCCTGGGAGCATCCCCCAAATAAACTACCTGAGTCTTCGTCTCAATGTGTGCTTTGGAGAGAACCCAACCTAAGACATCACCTCATATGGTCTGTGGAACACTGAATGAGGATGCATGTCAGGCTTTCATCTAATATCTCTTGTTACATATGATACTCAGAGATAGAGCTGAATTCAGCTGTGCATTTACTTTGTACATTTAGGAGTTCATTAGGTATTCTACATTCCCTGATTTAGAAGACTTCTAATTTGGGATTAAATTTGGCTGTAGGTTCTCCTCCAACAAATTCTTGATACTCACATGGACCATTAAGAAAGACTATCCTCTAGATCAGTTTTTCTTTTTCTTTTTCTTTTTTTTTTTTTTTTTTGTCTTTTTCGTGACCGGCACTCAGCCAGTGAGTGCACTGGCCATTCCTATATAGGATCCGAACCCACAGCGGGAGCGTCGCCACGCTCCCAGCGCTGCACTCTCCCGAGTGCGCCACGGGCTCGGCCCTAGATCAGTTTTTCTAATAAAATTTCCCTGTAGCCCAAAACAGAAGTTGTGTGGATCAGGTAAGGCCTTTGGGGAAATTATGCAGTCAGCACTCCTTCCACTCACCCTTCAGGCTCACAGTGCCTCTCTGCTGCCCAAGGAGAGACAGACCCTCCCCCATGCAGGAGAGCCCCCTGTGTACCCTAAATCTAACTTACCTCAGCTATTGAAAATAAAAGTATACCATAAACAAATTCATACTAAAGTGTGACTGATCATCTTCCATTATAGCAGGGACCTCTAATTGAGGGGGAGAATGGGAGTATATCTTGGCTGTCTCAAGGATGTCTGGAAGCAGTTCATTCTTTCCCCCTTGAACTTCCACAAGGCTTAAATTTTCCTTTAAATATTTTGTTTCAGCTGAAACTTTCATATGATTTTTTATTTCTACTCCATAATGCACCCATATTTTAGAAAAATAGAATTGGGGTCATGAACCTGCCAACGTATTCAACATGAGTCACATTTCCTGACCTCTAATATGAAACTCCTTGATTTTATTTAAGCTGCTGCCTTTTGTGTTCTCTAATTCCACAGGGCTGCTTTGGGTGTTTTCAGAAAAGAAAAAAGAAATAAGACACATGCAACTGAATATTTGAATCAGAAAACTAAGGACAGGTTTGCCTCCTCCACCCATGACACTCTTTCCTATTTTGAGCAAAGATCCTCAAACTTCAGCATAGGTGAGAGCCGTGGGGAAGGGACGAACTGTTTAAAATGCAGTCCCCAGTTCCACTAGAGGAGGCTAATGTTGGTCTGGGGTAGGCTTTGAGATTCTTTTTCAAACTGGGGTGCTGGTCATTCCAATGAAGGTCGTCTTTGGATTTTTTTGCTTTGTTCCTTTAAATCAGTATTTCTCACAGAGAGATTTCCCTATAAATCCTTATACCCACCTCTGCCCTGGTTCCAATAAGCTCCTAGAGATATTTGAGCAGATCAGAGAATGCTGCTTCTTGCCTGTCAAAGGCAAACAAACAGCTTGACAATGTAATGCTTCACAAGGAATCAAGTACCTCAAGGATTAAAAGCCTGCAAATGAACCAGTTTGTTCATTTCTGTTCTATTGCATGAATACAATTTTTAAATCCATGACTATTTATAGACATTCCAGGACTATGAGCTAGCTAAAATGCATACCCCCTAAAGAGAAAATGTATTACATCAGATAGCAATAGGAAAAACTCACAGGCTGCCTCTTGGAGGTGTTAGTCACAGACCTGGCAGGTATACATTCTGCAGACGGGAGTCCATAGAGGTTTCCTAACATCAGAAGAGGAATATCTCCACCTCCTCCCAATATTCTTGGTTAATTCTGCTCAGAAATATTCCACCAGTACACTTCTCAGACTTCTTATTTGGCACACAGTCATCTCCATTTGGATCAAGATTCAGAAAAATAAAAAGTATAAGCATCACAGTTGCTAATGATAAAAGAAATTTTTCAAAAGGCTCACTAGACACAGAGACAAATGCATGGTGATGCAGTGATCACCACTCAGCATGATCCAGCCCAGCAAGCACCACCCAAAGAGGCTGCTCTGTCAACCCGCAGTGGACACCAAGCAAAAGCTTCCTCCTTCACTGCAGGTCAAGGAAGAAACTTTAGGGGACAGGAGCCTCTGGTCTAAACACATGTTTTAGATGAGCATTGCAGACTAAACTGACAGGAGGGAAAGGGCCTGACCTCGGGTCAGGAAGCCCTAAAATTCTAGTTTAAAGAGACAGATCTAATACGTTCCCACCTTCATCAACCAATACTGTCACAGATACGAAGGGAGCTATAGATCCACACACAGACATGGAGGATAACCCTCATTCCCTGCTTGGTCCCAAAGAAGGGGAAACTTCACCCATTTCTAGGAAGGGATCACTCTTATAATTAGAACATTTGGGCACCTGGCATAATACATCACTTTACTTTCCACCATGTTTCCATCAGTTTCCATTAGATGGGTGTCCAGGAGTACCACATCATTATGTTTCCTACCAGATTCCTTTCTCCCTTCCCAGCCCCCATAGTTTTCTCTCTTCCTCCCTCCCTCCCCAAGGTCCTGGCTCTACCTGGAGAGGCTGCATGGCACTGCTGAAGGAAGTTCTGGTTCTGTGTATTCCCAACCCCTTTCCTTTGGATTACTCAACTCCCCTTAGAGCAGAGCTTGGATGAGTTATATACCTTAGTTTAGATTCTCTCAGAAGCAGATCCTAGACAAGGATTTGAGTGCAAGAAATCTTATTTGGAAAGTGAACAAGACACATTGTTAGGGGAGTGGAAAGGGGGGACATGGAAAGGTTCTTTGTCAAGCTAATTACCCTTG
Organism: Cynocephalus volans; assembly: GCF_027409185.1. NCBI lineage: Eukaryota > Metazoa > Chordata > Mammalia > Dermoptera > Cynocephalidae > Cynocephalus > Cynocephalus volans. The sequence goes on from NC_084470.1 coordinate 54,974,977, forward strand.
GGGGCCACTGGAGATTAATGCCACCCACAGGGACGCTTTGGGAGCTAGTGTAGAACAAATACCTCAAAGAACTGGGGTATTCATGAGTTGAGGGCTACTGCAAGGGACTGTTAATTCCCTGGAGCTCTGAGCCATCAGGAATAATGTCTTCTGCTGCCAGAACAACTTTCGGGCAGCAAAATGCAGGTACATGCAGCTGGAAGTCTGATGGCAGGATGGTAAGGACAAGGGATTGGAGTAGGGCACCAGCAGCAGGAGCTACAAATTCTGAAGTTAATAAGATTCTCTGGCTCTTTACTGTCTTACCAAAGACCACTTCCCATCAGTAATGAGACAGACAGAGGGACGGATAGAAGGAAGGAGAAAAGAAGGGGAGAAAAATCCACTCTTGTCACCATGTTTTTAATGTAACAATCCTCAAAATGAAGGAAGGAGAAGATTGATCTCCAGGGGAAGACAACTTGGATGAAAGCATTATAACATAATTTCACATGGTGCTGGAGTGTACTGCTTTTTTAGAATGCAAATATGGAAAGAGAAAGTCTGGGAAATCTCACTGTTTGCCATACACAGAAAACACAGCAGTGATCCCCAGGATGGTGAGCCTTAAGGAATAGATTCTCAAGGTAGGTGCAGACCCTGAGTTTGATGGTTATCACAAGCAGCATAGATTTTAAAAGTTTGGGGAATGCTGTTAGTGTGAGTGAAGCTAAGAAGCTAAACACTATGTGACCAGAAACCCTGTGGAGTGGATGAGAACCACCTTATGATTCAGAGAGATGGGGCACTTTAAGATAGAGTGTATTGGGCAACCCATGCTCCCTTAAGAAAATAAGTCAGGCATCATCTGAGTTTCACCCTGGTAGGAACCTTAGCCATGTACTCTGGAGTGTCACCCCCATCTTAGGGTTCTCTCACTCTGAGCACTGCCACTGACCTCCCAGAGCACTCAGCTTCTCAGTCATGTTACTCTAAGCTCCCCTAAAAACAGACTCTGAGGTAAGGGCTTGTGTGATGGTAGGTTATTTGTAGGGTGATCTCAGGAGGCAGAAGGGAGGTAGTGGGAAATGGAGAAAATAACAATAAAGGACACGTTAATGAGTGGGTTACTGCTATGGGAAACTGGGCTCAGTCCTGCTGGGAAACTTCGGAGGAACCATACAGAATCTTCCACAAGTGGAAAGATGCACACTTGTCCACAGGTCTCCATCCCCCCAGAGGCATGAATTCCCTTGCACTTCTGGGCTGAATGTGGTGCAAGTCCAACAGGCCACACCAGCTTTGGAGAAAGCTCCAAGGCTGAAAAGTAGAGGGAAGCTGTGGACCCACTCGTGGCACTCCTGGAGGTGTGCTGCTCAGATCTCCTTCAGCAGAACCTGCTGCAAGGAGCCTCTTCCTTCTGCACCCTCAGATATACTGCAGCACTCACCACGCTTTCCCTGGCTGCGCCCAGCCAACACCTGAGCACAAAGGGGGTATTGGAATCAGGTCATTCCTTCCCAGTGCAAAAACCCTTTAAAGGCCAATCTTTGCTCAGGGTCTCCCCATTGGCCTGGCCAAAACTGTCTCATAACTACTTAGAAGGCCTGAGGCTCTTCCTGCACAATCCTTCCTTCCCCCTCTTCTTTCATAAGGGTCAGGCCTTCATTGCAGCCTGAAGCTCTCTCTTATGACTCCTTCTACCTCCCCTCTATCCATCACAGGTGTCTCCCCAATAAATCTGTTGTTCATCTAATCCTGTTGTAGCATCTACTTCTAGTAAAACCTGAATTGACACAAAACTTACAGGACACCGTCAGTTGGTTTGGAACTGTCCACCACAATGGTGCTGAAATCAGAAGCAGACCAAGGAGATGAGATGCAGGAATAAAATATATCTGTGTTCTCCCTGCATGACTGTGTAACCCTAAAATGGTGCAGCATGTTCCCTTGGTTCTCCTTAGTCAAGGTAACTAGCTGGTATTTTCACAGGACTTCTTCAAATGCTGAGGAGAAAAAACTGAAGAGTTTGCAGTGAGACCACACAAAGGGTGGTTTCCATAGGTGCTGCTCCTGGAAACATGGAAGCTGCTGAAGTCTGCAAAGTCACCCTCAGTTATTTACAGATCCAGAACCAGGAGCAGGTGGCATTCCAGCCTTCTGCAAGTGTCTCATACTGGCAAAGTCTTCAGTGCACACTGTAAAGGGGAGCACAGGAGAACGGGACTGAGAAAAAACTGCTGGGATGGAGAGCAGTGTACCCTTTAGTGTCATCAGGTGGCACTGTCTCATGTGGGCTCAGATGTCTTTTCCCAACAGAGGTGGTGAGGTTGAAATATCCAACACTGAGTTTGGATATTGCCAACAAGGCTTAAGTCCCTCCCCTGTCAGTGACCAGCTGAATGACCTTGGGCAAGTAACATGACCTCTCTGAGCCTCAGCAACCTCATTTGTAAAGCAGAGGTGGACTAGACCAGAGATTTTCAAACTGTGTTCCAAAGAACCCAAGGGTACCACAGCCCCTTCAGGGGTTACTAAACAGTTTGGGTGGGAAGAGAGGACAAGTCCAGCTAAACCACAGTAGTCTCACTTTTATCTGATTCCTGCTCTAGGGTTTTCCAGAGTTTTCTCTGAAGCTTAAATAAATGTTTGAAAACCTTAGGCCCAGATGATTGAAGGTTCTTTATATCTTTATCTTTCATAAGTTTATGGGACTTGAACCAAAATCCAGTCCATTCTGGGAACTAGCCTTTCCCACATGCATTAACACATTCCCCGTAGTCCTTTACAGAACCAGTTGAAAAATGGGTGGACACAGAGACCATCTCATCACAGGACCACCGCCTCTGGTTCACAATCCCCAAATCCAAAAAGCTCTGAAAATTGAAAGATTTATTTCTAACTCAGTTAGTTACAAACCTTGCCCTTGACTGATGGGTGGCTATTTTTAGTCTTTATGCTACTCAGTGTGAATATTCATAAGTTTGTCTGCAGAAATATTAATGCGTTTGATGATAAGGTGCTTCCCGAGACTCCTGGAGGTGTCAATATAATATGTATGTTTCATTATCTTCCTAAAGTTAAAAAATCTGAATTCTAAAATACATAAAGGTGTTTGAATAAAGGATTACAGACATATACTGCACAAAATCCCAAGGGATACGTGTTATCTTCATTTTATTAAAGATAATAAAACAAGATTTCAAGATGTTAAGTAACTTGCCTGAGGTCACACAATAAGCAGCAACATATTATATGTTTAATACAACAAGTATGTCAATTGCAACTTCCAATGGACAAGTCTTTACATGGCATAGTCACAGAGCTGATTATACTTTAAGGTGGGGCTGGTACTTTTTAATAAACTGAAAATTACAAAAAGAGGTTTTGCCACCAGCAAAGTTATGCTGTTAAGATTTCAGACCAGCTCCCAGAGAGGCCTTCCCATCTTCATTTTCAAGGAAACTGTGCCCTCTGACTTTAAGGAGATACATTTCTTCTCATCCCTTAAAAGCAGAGAAATTTGATAAAGAAGTTGCCTGGCAAAGGAAAAAAAACCCACTAGACCGAAATCAAAACAAATCATTTTTTGCATATTAATCAGGCGCCTGATTGAAACTGTGCTAGCTGCTTCGAGAGAGGAATATTAAAAGTAAAGCGCTGCTAATTTAAGCACAACTAATTTTAAAAGATGAACCTAGAAACAGCCACATGGGAGAATCATTTAAGCTGCATCAACCGCCCGCTTTGTTTGATGGGATATGCCTGGGTTGGGAGCCCAACGTCATGACATTTACTTCATTCCTGTGGGTAGACAATGAAGTCATCTATCCCTGCAAACTGCAAGATTCTGGTTTTCATGGATCCATCCCGATTTATTCCTGCCTCCCAAGTGAACAAGAGGAGCCCGGAGGGAAGACCCTGACCTGGGACCAAAACGATGGTCCTAGGAGCTACATCGAAGCTTGAGCCCTACCCCCACGGAGCTGGAAGGCCACCCCTTCTGAGAAGGCAGTCCCATAAAAAACAGATGCTGGGCTCACTGGGAAACCTGACTTGGAGCAGACAGTATTGGGGCTCTTCCCAGATCTCCTCAGATTCCTTTCACCACTTCTGTGTGCCCCTCCCTGAGCTTGTACCCACAATTTTGGGAGGATTGTGTTGAGGCTGCTGGTGCAGCTTTGCCTGCAGCCATCAGGAGCTTGTCCCCCGGGACAGCCCTTACCTGGTGCTTGACTGGTGCAAGAGCATGGAAGCTCAGCCCCTTTGCCTCTAGTCCAAGTATAATTTATGCTCTAGCACTCCTTTGTGGGGTCAGGGTGAGGCTACACCCCTTTCTGAGCTCCTTCCCTTTCCTTGTACTTCTTCCCTGTTCCTTCACTGATTTCTCATCATTTAAAAAAAAAGCACTGCTTCTGAGTTATGCCACCTAAGACCATCGTATCCAAGATTCTAGGATCTCAGTATAGAAGGTAAATGTTATACTTTCAGGTGAATAATAAACCTCAAGTAAATTCTCTACACTTTTGGAAATGACCTAATTACTTAAAGATCAACTATTCCACTGTTGAGCTCATCATCTGCCACCTGGACCTGCGTAAGGACAGGGGAAAAAAGAGTAAGTCAGAACCAGAGCAGAGAACATGACCAGTAATGCCTATCTTTCCTCTCTCCAGAGCTATGGACAATACACAAGTACCTGTGGCAAAGGCTACTTCCTACCCTAAAGTCTGTTCTCCCTTCTCTTTCACAAACATGGAACCTGCAGCTATAAACTGGACATGTGTTTAGCCAGCCAGCCTGCTTTCCAGTTGGATGTGGCCATGCAACTAAGTTCCGACCAGTGCGGTCTAAACCTAAGTGACATGCACAACGTCTGAGGCATGTTTCTCCTTCCCCGTCACCCCGTGTGGACATGGTGGGAACCATCACAGACCATGTAGATGAAGGCCACATCCGAGAAATGGATGAAAAACAATATAGAAGGATCGGGGTCCTCAATGTCATGGAGTGCCCAGACTGTTTCATGAAGAGAAAGAAACATCTATCCATGTAAGCCAAGTTATTTTAGGTTTCTGTTAGAGCAGTCAAACCAATATTCTAACTAATACAGTTCCTTAGAGTGCGCTGGGATTATACATTTTCAAATTGAGTTACAGGTAAAGAGAAAAAAGCTGTCTTAGGTTGGATTTCCTTGAGGTAAGGATCCATGTTAAAGTTATTTCTGATTTATTAGAAAACATTCCCGGGAAAAACTGGTGGTAGATGGGGGAAATAAGAAGAGAAAGTGGCCAAGCAAGAGTACTACATGAGATAAAGTCCCACGGAGGGTAACTGCAGCTCAATTCCTCCAGGGATTCCTGGGGACATTGTAGGTTAAACCTAAGTGTGTTGTAATCGCAGGCAAGGGAGCTGGAGAATTTACACCCCCACACCTGCCAGTCATTAGTCAAGCAATGCCTCCAGAAGAACAGAAATTTGGGGGAACTTCTGGATATCCATGCACACAAGCAGAGTAGAGTCCAGCAGCCTGTGAGCAACCCTCCAACAAAGAGACACAGGTGCTGGGTGTTGCGAGTGAAAGCACACTGGGGGCCCACATGCACAAAAGTGGTAAATGAACCCAAGGGGACGTGGGTGAGGTGCTGACAGTGTCTGCTTACAGAGGCCCCTTCTAAAAGTTTTTGCCTGGAGGTCCCAAGTGATTACTCAAGTCACTTATTCCTGTGTTCTTTTGCACTGGAAACAACTTTGCTTCTTATTTTCACTTGGATATTTCTTTTGGTTGTATCTTGTGTTTTCAAGGGCCTAAATGGCATTCTTGTGGCAACCACAAAGATAGACAAGATTATATTTCAGAGGTCTCTGCAGGTCCTAAGAGAAAGAATAACAAATTGTATAGGTGTTCCTGATAGGACCCTTTACTCCCCACTCACAGCTCAAAAAATCCGGCAGTAAAAATCATCTGCCATATTCCTGAATATGGAATGACACTGTTGCCAAATTTATTTCATACCTATTTAGGAACTAGCACAAGTATTTTGTAATATAAAAAGACACTTGAGAATATGGCCTGAGATGAATACACACAACTCAAAACCAACTAGGGCTGAAGATTGACTGCTACGCACACACTCTCTTTTAAAAGCTCACGTAAATTCACCCGTCAAATTGGAAAAAAATGACAAACAACAACAAATCCCAGTGATAGTGAGGGTACTGGAGCATAGACACTCTTAAGTGCTGCTGATGGGAATGTAAATTATTACAACCCTTCTCAAGGTCAATATGAGAATATGTTTCAAAAAACTTAAATACATGCATACTTTGACACACACACACCCGCCAAAGTCCATATTTAGAAAATTTGGGTGATGTATAGTTAAGTAAATTTTAATACATATATAGATTCACATAACCACTGACACAAGAATACACCAAAAAACTCTTGTGCTATTCTTTTATAGTCACCACCCCCACCTTCATAATTCCTGGCAACCACTGATTTGTTCTTCAATCTCTATAGTTTTGTCTTTTCAAGAAAGTTGTATAAATGGAAACACAGAGTATGTAACCTTCTTTCACTCAGCAAAATGTGTTTGAGTTTTATCTAAGTTATTGCATTTGTCAGCAATGTTTCTTTTTATTGCTCAGTATACAGAAATAAATTGCTGAGTAATATTGTATAGATGTACCACAGTCTGTTTATCCACTTCCTAACTGAATGACCTGTGGGTTGTTTCCAGGTTTTGGCAATTATGAACAGAGCTGCTATAAACATTCACATGCAGGTTTTGTGTGAACACAAGTCTTCATTTCTCTAGGGTAGATACCCAGGAGTGGGATTGCTGGGTCATACAGTAAGTATATGTTCAACTTTATAAGAAACTGTATCATTACAAAAAGCCAAACTATTTTCAAGATTTGCATTCCCACCAGCAAGGTAAGAGTTCCAGTTGCTCTACATCTTCATCAAAATTCAGTATTGTAAGTATTATCCATTTTTGCCATTCTAACAGGTGTATAGTGATATCTCATCATGGTTTTAATTTGCATTTCCCTAATGGTTAATGATGTTGAACATCTCTTCACGTGCCTGTTTGCCATCTGTGGCAAACAGATGAAATGTCTGTTCATGTGTTTTGCCCACTCTTTATTGTTAAAGTTTGAAAGTTCTTTATTTTGGATACAAGTGCTTTGTCAGATAAATGATTTGCAAATATTTTCTACCAGGCTGTAGTCTGTCTTTTCATTCTCTTAACTGTGTTGCTTGCAGACAAAGAGTTTTAAATTTTAATGAAGTCTAATTTATCAATATTTTCTTTTATAGATCATGCTTTTGGTGTCATATCTAGGAACTCTTCTCCTAACCTCCAGTTGTGAAGATTTTTTCCTATGTTTTATCCTAAAAGTTTTGTACTCTGATGTTTTATATTTAGATATATGATTATTTTCAGTTAACTTTTGTATAAGGTATGAGGTTTAGATCCAGATTTATTTTTTTTGCTTATGGATGTCCAACCATTTCAGTACCATTTGTTGAAGAGACTACACTTCCCATTGAATTGCTTTGAGACTGTCAAAAATCAGTTGGGCATATTTGTGTGGGTCTATTTCTGTACCCACTAATCTACATTCCATTGATATATACATCTGTCTCTTCACCAATACCATACTCTTATGATTAATGTAAATCTTAAGATTGATTAAATAGTATAATTCCTCCAACTATATTCTTTTTCCAAATTGCTTTAGCTATTCCAATTCATTTGTTTTTCATAAAATTAGTTTTGTCTATATCTACTAAGAATGCTTCTGGGATTTCAATTAGTGTTGCATTAAAACTACAAGACAATTTGGGCAAAACTGATATCTTTACTATGTTGAGTCTTCCAATCTATGAGCACAGTATGTCTCTCCATTTATTAGATCGTCTTTGATTTCTTTCACCAATGTTTTGTAGTTTTCAGCCCACAGACCCTATATGTATTTTGTCGGATTCATACGTAAGTATTTTATTTGGGGAAAAGCTATTGAAAATGATTTTTTAAAATTTTTCTCTCCAGTTGTACATTATTAGTGTATAGAAATATGACTGATTTTTATATGTTGCCCTGGAAAACTTGTTTTACTCATGTATTAGTTCTTATGAACTTTTTTGGTGATCCCTTGGGATTTTCCACAGAAAATCATGTTGTTTGTGAAAGATATTTTTTTTACTTCTTCCTTTGTAATCTATATGGTTTTTGTTTTGAATTTACTATTTTGTTTGTTTGTTTTTCTGATTGCACCAGCTAAGAATTCCAGTGTGATGCTGAATAGCAGTGGTGAGACTGGATGTCCCTGCTCTGTTCCCAGTATTAGAGAGAAATGAGTCTTTTTCCAGTAAATGTGGTATCAGTTGTAGGTTTTCCGTAGGTGCCCTGTATCAGGTTGAGGAGATTCCCTTCTATTCTTATTTTGTTGAGAATTCTTACGAGGAATGAATGTTGGAATTTGTCAAAGCTCTTTCTGCACCTATTGATATGATCATGTGGGGTTTTTTTTCTTTAAACTGTTAATATGGTGAGTTACATGGATCAATTTCTGAATATTGAATCAGCTGACATTCCCAGCCTTAATCCCACTTGGTCACAGTGTGTTGTCCCTTTATATATATTGCTTTTTATAATTGCTAATATTTTATTGAGCATTTTTGCATCTACATTCATGAACAATAGTCATATGTGGTTTCGTTTTTGTACTATCTTAGCCTGATTTGGGCATTAGGGTAATGACAGACTCATAAAATGAGTTGGGAAATATTCTCTTCCTTTTTATTTTATGGAAGAGAATTTCAGAACTGGTATTTGGTAGAATTTGCCTGTGAAACCATCTGGACCTGGATATTTCTTTTTTGAAAGGATTTAATTACAAATTCAGTTTCTTTAATAGGTATAGGACTATTCAGTTTCTCCATTTTATCTTAGATGAAGTTTGATAGTTTGTGGATTTCATTTAACTTCTTCAATTTATGCATAGTTTATAGTACTCCCTTAACCTTTTAATGTCTGTGGAATCTGTTGTGATATCCCCTCTTTCACTCACTTCTAATATTGGTAATTGTGTCTTCTCTCTTCTTTGCTTTGTCAGTCCTTTAGCAGTTTATTAATTTTATTGATCTTTTCAAAATACCACCTTTGGTTTCATTGATGTTATGTATTGTTTTTGTGTTCCAGTTTTATTAATTTCTGATCTGTTAGAACTTTTGGTATTATCTTGCAGATTTCTGAGGCTCTGTTCACTTTATTTCAATCTTCTGTTTTTCAGTTTGGATAAATTCTATTGATCTAAAAATTCACTAACTTTTTTCTCTATCTGCCCATCCAGTGAGTTTTTTATTTTTGTTGTTGTAATTTTTAATTCTAAATTTTATGTTTAATTCTCTCTTATGTTCTCTATTTCTTTGCTGAGACTTTTTATTTTTAGCATTTGTTGTAAGAGTGTCCACAATTGCTTGTTTGAGCATTTTTATTATGGATGCTTTAAAGTCTTCATTAGATAATTCTGTTGTCTATGTTCTTGCTGTGATTGTCCTTTCCCAGGCAAGCTGAAATTTTTGTGGTTCTTTATATACTGAATAATTTTGGATTGTATCCTGGATATTTTAAGTATTATGTTATGAGACTTTGGGTCTTGTTTAAATCCTACAGAGATTGTTAATATTTTTGTTTTAGCAGGCAATGGACCTGGTTGTGTTCAGGCGGAAAGTTCCAATACGAGGGCTATGTTTCCAATATCAGTCCAGTTGTCAAACTTTTGCAATGCTCTTTAGATATGTCATGAATGTGTACCACTCAATCTAAAATCTGGGAGAGAAGGGGGGGATGAAATCTGTCCATTACTTTAGTTCTCAAAGTTTCTGGTATGCTAATTATGATCAGATGCACACATCCTGTCTCAAGAGTGAGACTTGGAGCTCATAAACAATTGTTCATAACAGACCTGTTTATGAACAGAGTTGCTTTCCTGATCTCCTCCTTTTCTGCAGTCTCTGTGATACCTTCTGGTTTTCTTAAGTCTTCCCTTTTTAGTCTTCTGGCCAGAAACTTGGGGCTGTAGTTATCCCACTCTGTCTCACACTTCCACGATTGGGTTTGCATTTGGGCTAAGTAGTGGGAAGACAGAGATAAGAAAGCAACAAGGATTAGCCCAATCTTCTCAGTATTAAAAAATCCACCACTGCCCCTACACTATAGGATTACCTGGAGGCTGGGGTGTGAGAGAACAAAGAAGATTAAATCCAGGAGGATCTCTGCCTCTGTGTGTATGTCTGCATGTGTGTGTATGGGTTAGCAGTTCCCTTTCCAACTCCTCAAGCCAGAAGGATTGAGGGATTCTCCTGGAGCTCTTCTGTGCCACAGTGCTCACTTTTGAGTTTCTGGCTGCATTGAATTTGACTGGGAAATACTGGAGGAAAAAAATGGCAAACTCACTGCCATGTTGGTAGTATCTTGATTTCTGGTGTTTTTCTCCAATCTGCCTGCTGCTATTTACTTTTCAAAGTCCTCAAATAGCTACTCCATGCACTCTGTCCAGGTTTTATAATTATATTCAGTGGGAGTAATGGGAAAAGTATACTTACTCCATCTTACTCAGATCCTAAAAACCAGGCTTAAGAAAGTATCATAGGGAAATAATCAAGATATGAGCTGAGAATGTGAATTCAAGCATTTCCGTCACAGCCTTGTTTAAGATAGGTATATAGCTTCTGTTATTCTTTGCAAGCAACAAAATCTACTTGTTTTAACTTAAATCTGGATGATTTAGGTTTTTAAAGGGATATTGAGTAGCTTAAAGAATGCTAAGGAGGGTGAGACTCTAGCCTAAGAGATTATGTAACCTGGAACAATGCCCAAATTCATGCTACAGATATGATTTAGTGACCATCTCATAGTGCCACTGTCCAGCTTTGGACACTGTGAATGGCACTAATCACCAATAATCATACGATTATCATTGCTGCTTCCAGAAAATTGATTACACTGAGTCTGACACTCAAAAGTCACCACCAAGGACCATCTGTTTACCTAGGACATTTCTTTGCTATTCCCAATTGTTTGCATCCTTCTGACCCATTTGTAATGTTTTTTTTTTCTGTAACACTCCCACAAAGCCACTGAAGACTTCATTATTTCTTTTTACTGACACAAGATATTAACTTTAAGCACTAAGTTATGTACCAAAAGTAATAAAGGCAGTAGGATTTTAGAGAAGAGGGACACTGTTGAGTACATGGGTTGTAGAAGAGAAGGCTTTTTTAAGAGTAGGGGCAAAGCTGGGTCATAAATTGTGATCTCAAGAGGAGGGATGTATCAGTCAGCAATTCCTGCACAACTGCCATGTAACAAAACATCCCTTAACAGTATTTCTCACTCATGGATTTAGAGCCAACTGAGGCAGCTCTGCTTATGATGTTAATTTTGCCCTCTCCATGGTTTCTGTGAGTTCCTGTGGCTTTTGTCCTCTTATCTCTCATAGCTTTCAACTGGCAGCATTAGATGTCACAAATTTGCACTTCATCAACCTGGCTTCACCAGTTCCCATGAGAATCTACTCATGTCAAGCATTTTGTGATGTAGCTACACTTCATCAAGGATTTGAGGGACCATATGAAAGGGTCACATCTTGGAAACCATGCCTTTTAGTCATCTTGCTGGCTATTCCCTCTTTCTCTCTTCCTCTTCCATTCATCTCCACTTCTGCCTTCTCTCAAACCCAAATCCACCCGCAAGTCCCTTCTCTTTTCTTTCACAGACCATTCTTCTCTCACCCAGGCCCCTCAGGGAGTTTCACCTGCTTCTTAATGGCTTAATAAAGTACTTCTTTCAAATGCATCCATTGCCCTCCCCAAGAGAATATCTGATAAATAATATACTCTCTCAAAGCAACCACAGTTATGCGTTTTTCTTCTTATCCCTTTAATCAGTTATTCTCATTCAAGTTATTTTTATTCAAAAATAACTAGACATGCAACAAGCAAATGATCTGTGGAAGATTTAACCTACTTAAAAGGAACAGAAATGAGATGTGGCTACCTGTGTATTATCCCTTGAAAATCTTATAAAAGTACAGCCCCAGTAGTCGGGATGCTCTGAGGAGAACCCCATTGGGTAGAACAATGGCTAAAAATAGTACTTGACCTTGGGTATCTGAAAGGAAAATGATGAAAAATGTTGACCAAAGAGTTTAAAGTGTTTTTGAAGAAAAAAGAAAAATAAAAGCACACCCACTTTTTAAAACTGTACAGAAGTCACCTTCTGCACTTTCTAGAAAGGAAAAGGTATTCAGCCAAGGTATAGACTTTCAGGCATGACCTTCAAAACAAGCAAGGGGCAAGTAGATGGTGAAGGCAACAGGGTGGCAAAGGAGAATGACAGATGCCTGAAAACATGTGAGGGATCACAAAGTAAATGGCCAGATCAGGAAACAGAGCCATTATCACGGCATAAAACTAGCCAGGGCTGCTTTCACTGTCAGCAAAGGGATAGGTGTCAAATGAGCTGCAGATTCTGGAATGGATGGCACTCATGGGAACTGACTGTTTCCACAAGGGAATGAGGGCAGAAGAATTCGATTCTAACATCTTACTACAAAAGTGAAGATAATGCCAGCATGCTAGCCACCTTGCAATACAGGTTCTTCTCCAGTGAGAGGAGATAAAAGGCCGCAGGGAGCAGGGGGTTGGGGGGTGGCGGGGAGAGAGGCACCACTCCTTGATTCTCACACTCCCCAAACACTGTCTTGCTGTCATCTTTCCCTTGTGTTACTCCCCTTTCTGTTAAATAGTTAAGGGCTCACCACATACCAGGAACTGTGAAAGGCTCAGAAATAAATGAGACTGTCACTATCCAGGCAGTTCATGACCTAGTAAAAGAAGCAGGCTAATAAAAGCAGGCCAGAACTGAGTGCTTAGAAATAAGGAGGAAGACTTTGGTTCACACTTAGTGGAGGCTTTACATAAGAAGGGACTTCAGGTAAAGCCTTGAGACATGCTGAATTTATAGGATGAAGCTGCACTAGGAAAAAGGGCCTTCAGTGGGTAAAGGCAAGAGTGTCCATCATGTGCTAGACACTGATGCTTCCCATGGGTTATTATTAAGTTTGGTTCAACAATGTATTGAGCGATACTGGATGCCAGATTCTAGGGATCTAGCTGTGAACAGAAGAGTCACTTTCCTCGTGAAAGTCAGAGTCTAATGGTGTGGTGCACAGAATAATGGCTTCCAATATATCTACATCCTGATCCACATGTTCTATTACATGGCAAAGTGGAATTAAGGTTATTAATCAGCTGACCTTAAAATAGGGAGATTATCCCAAACCAATGTAATCACAAGAGTCCCTAAATGTGGAAGAGGGAGGCAAAAGAGTGAATGTCACAGTGATGCAATGTGAGAAAGATTTGCCCAGCCATTTCTGACTTTGAAGATGGAAGCGGCCATGAGCCAAGGATGGGCAGCCTCCAGAAGCTGGAAAAAGCAAGAAAATGAATTCTCCCCTCGAGCCTTGAGAAAGGAACACAGCCCTGCTGACACCTTGATTTAGCCCAGCGACACTCATTTCAGGTTTCTGGCCTCCACAGTTTGTTTTATGCTACTAAATTTGTAGAAACTGAATGTTGCTGCCGATATTTTTACCTGGTGAGGGGTGAAGCAGAGGGGACTGTGGAAGGTGTGTGGCAATAAAAGATAGGACACCAGAGTGCTCATTCCAGCTCTGCCATTACTTCATGGATTTACTCATTCATTCAGCTGGAACCATGTGCTGGGCAGAGTGCCAGATGCTGAAGCACAACAGAGAACAAGACGTGGAAGTTCCCAGCTCTTGAGCAGCTCACAATCTAGCTGGAGAGCAGACAAGAAGTCTATAAAAAGATGATAATCCAAAAGGTAATAAGCACAGTGACTGAAATTAATATCATGGTGCCATGAGAAATAGGATGTTCAGGAAAGTGCTCTCTGAGGAGATGGCATTTAAATTGAAATCTTAAAAAAAGGAGACAACCATGTGAAGGATGTGTGCTGTGGGGGCAGGAAATGCAAGGACCTATAGCTGGAAAGAGCTTGTTGGCATGGAAGGATCTGACAAACTGCTTGTGCAACAGAATGGTGAGCGAAGGGGAGAGGTATAAAGGGAACAGATCACAAAGGCCTTGCAAGCCGTGGTAAGAAATTACTCTTGAGAGCAATAGAAATACAATGAAGCTATAAGCTAGAGGTTATAAGCTAGAGTGATATAATCCTATCTATAGTTCATACTATTTTTTAACTTTTTATTTTGAAATAATTATAGATTCCCAAGAAGTTGCAAAAATATGTATGGGAAGACCCATGTACCCTTTACCCAGTTTCCTCTAATGGAAACATCTGGCACATATGCAGTACATCAAAACCAGGAAATTTACATTGGTACAATCTACAGGACTTATTCAGATTTCACCAGTTTTACATGTACTTATTTGTGTATGTGTGTGTTGTATATAGCTCTATTCAATTTTGTCATATGTGTAAATTCATGTAACCACCACCATGCTCAAGATACAGAACTGTTCCATCACCACAGGGCTCCCTTGTACTACCCCTTTACAGCCACATGCACCCCCCTTTCCCACCTAACCCTTGGCAACCTATAATTACTTTTCCATTTTTATGACATTATTATTTCAAGACTGTTATATAAATGGAACCACAATATGCAACTTTTTGAGAGTTGCTTCTTTTACTCAGCAGAATGCCCTTGAGATCCATCCAAGTTGTTGCAGATAGCAGTAGTATTTTCCTTTTTCTTACTGAATACCATTCCTTGATATAAATGCACCACAATTTGATTAGCCATTCACCTGTTGAAGGACATCTGGGTGATTCCCAGTTTTTGACTATCACAAATAAAGCTGCTATGAACATTCATGTACAGGTTTTTCTGTGAACATAAGTTTTCATTTCTCTGGGATAAATACCCAAGAGCACAATTGCTGGGCCATATGTGGTTGCATGGTTTCTGGATTCTCTACAAGGGTACTTCAAGAAATTCATGGAAAGATTCATATTCTCTTTCAGTTTTATTTTTTCATGAACTTTTTGAAGTATCCTCGTGTTCTTTCTACTAATCTGTGTGTCCATTCCTCACAATACCAGACTGTCTTGATTGCTGTAGTTATATAGTAAGTATTGAAGTCAGTGACTTGTCCCATTTTATTCTTCTTTGTCATAACTGTTTCAGATACACTAGATCCTTTGTCTTTCCATAAAAATGTTTAGAATAAGCTTGTGTACAACTACAAAAACAAGCAAACAAAACGTTGCTGGAATTTTATAGGAATTGTACTAAACCAGTAAGTCAATTTGGGCAGAATTAACATATTTACTGTGTTAAGTCCATGAACAGAGTGTGATTTTTCCCTTTGTTTAGATCTTCTTTGATTTCTTGCACCATTTCCCAGCATTTTGTAATTTTCAGCATACAAATCCTGTACATGTTCTATCAGATTTATGCCTATTTAATTTTCTTTGGCATGATTTGTAAATGGTATTGTGTTTTTAATTTTAGTTTCCACATGTTTGTTGTTAGTAGATAGAAACTGATCTTGTATGTTTCTCTTGAATTCTGCAGCCTTGCTGAGATCACTTATTAGTTCTAGAAGTATTCTTGTGGATCTGTTGGAATTTTTTACATAGAAGAACATGTCATCTGCAAATAGAGACAGTTTTATTTCTTCATTTCCAATCTGTATGCCTTTTAAATTTTTGAAAGATTTCTCTGCTTCTCAACATATGGATTGTAGAAAGACAACCAATTTCTGGATATAGGAAATGTGTGGAGAATGGAGCCATTTTCTGAGATTGGAAAGACTAAGGGAGGAGAAGGTTGAAGGGAGACAAATCAAGAGTTTTGCCCGTGGCACATCTAAGTGGAAATGTTGAGTGAGTGGCTAGAGATCTGAGTCCAAAGCCTCAGAGAGAAAGCCAAAGGTGGAGATAAAATTTGTGAAGAGTTAGCAGTCAGATAGTATTGAAGTCTAGGGAAGATTGCAGATAGAGGCCAAAAGAGGACCTAGGACTGAGCCTGAGGATTGCAAATATTTCCAGGCTGGCTGTAGGAGGCAGAGTCCACAAAGAGGACCAGGAAGAATGCAATGGCTCCAAACAAACCACTTCATTTCTTTACACTTCAGTTTACTCACCTGAAAAAATGGGAGTTTGGGCAAGAGCACAGTTACAACTCTAAGAGTCCCTCAGCAGTAATGTTCTTCAATTTGGCAGGCTCCCATCAGCAAAATGCTAGCTGGGAAAGGGTCAGATAATGAAGCCATTCCCTCATTTACTCATTTTGTGAGACTTGGCACTTTTGGAAGGGTAGGGATATGATTTCCTTGGAAATTATAGCATCTATCCTGATAAAGGAGACATCTGTGGAGCGCCTCTCTTGCCAGGCCTTTTGACCATTAAGGTAAATTAATCTTCTTGAGTCAATGCAAAGGCTTCATCAGTCATAAAGCAAAGCATTTTGCTGATCAGAAAGAGCTGACCAGGTTCTCTCAATTCTCTTCAAGTCCAGCTACACCTGTCTCTATACCACTGCTCAGAGGCTGGCAGGGAGATTTCCAAATGGGGAACTCTACATTGCTCCCCATCAGCTGCCCCAGTCTGCCCGGGATCACCCTTTTAGAAGCAAGCAAGGCTCCTGGTTACTGCACCATAATCCCCATGAGCCAAGGAACCAAAGCGCTGGGATTTGTAGTGGTCTCCACTGGAAGGGACCCAAGTCCTCAATTTGCCAGGGCCTTGCCGAAGAACCCTAGTCAGAACTGTTAGGCCCAGAACGCTGAGGGTGGCCTTTCCAAGTTACCCTTGCCCTCCCAATGTTCCACACACCCATACCTCTGAGCACAAACCCACAGCAAGTATATCAGTTAAGATGGGCTACATTTTGCATGATAGCAAACAAAATCTTCCCAATATCTCTATAACTTAAAAATAAAAGTTTATTTCTTACTTGTGCTGTAAATACATTGTGGGTCAGCAGGGGCTTCTAACTTAACACAGTCACTCAGGGACCTGGGATGATCTAAGCTCCATCTTGAAAGAAATTACATGATCACCAAACCGGGAATGAGGGCTGGAGGCATATCACACACTGGCTCCTAAGTCAGCCACCTAGAAGAAAAAGTCCCTTCTGCCCACACTTCCTTAGCCAAAGCAGTCACATCCCTCCCCCATTTCAAAATGGACAAAGCAGTGACAATCCGACATAGCAAATGATGTTGGTGCCCTATACAGATCTCCTGAGATTCCTTTTGCTGTTTGGTTGATGTCCCATCCTCTGCTGCTGCAGGTGCTTCAACTCTCTCTAGAAGATTGCCCTTGGGCAACTGAACCATCTTGCTGAATGTGTGTGGGAGTCACACACATGCATCCCTGGGTGGTCCATGAGCAGTGACTGACTTGGGCTAGAGTATAAAAGCCCTTCTTGCCTCAAGGTGAAACAGATTCTGTAGTGCAATCTATGCTCCAGAGCTCACCATGGAATCAGGCTTCCTGATTCACCTTCATGGAATGTGATTTTACCTGAAACTACATTCTTGCACAGTTCCTTCTCCCTTCTCTAGTCTGTACCCCCAATTCCCTTACTGATTTCTAGAGAGAGCCCCTCCCTCAATAAATTACATGCACACAAATCCCCATCGCAGGCTCTGCTTTGAGGGAACCTGACATAAAACACATGTTGTGTCCTGGAAGAAAAAGAAATAGAATATTTTGGGGCAGCACTGATGGCTACCATATCAGTATTAATTAACCTTTTCTGAATGCTAACCTTTCTAACTGAACATCTTACCCTGGGCTCCCCAAAGTAGAGCTTGAGACAAAATCTTACATTTAGGGAGTTGATTTGGGAAGTGATCTCAGGAAGCAGGAGTGAGAGAGAGGGAAATGAAACCAAGAAGAAGGAAAAGCCAATACAAGGATTCATTATCGGGTTGACCACTACTATTGGCAACTGGAGTTCAATTCTACAGGACCTCTGAGGAATTATAAATGCAGTTCAGTCCACCAAAGAGAGAAAATGGCAGGAATTCATCCATAGCTCTCATCGGTCAAGGTGGCCATGTGGACATTAACTGCTTCACATTTTCTGGTTGTGCATGTGTGACTTCCAAGTATATTTCCACAGGTGCCCCACATCTCAGCATCAGAGAAGCCCTGTGGAAGGAAACGAGGTACACTGCATGGGACCACAGCAAGGCAGTGCTAGGCTGTCCTGGTGCAAATACAGTTGAAGCCTGCTCCAACATTTACTGACTAAATGAGTAAATTTATCGGCAGCTTTTAAAGGAATGCAAATCACCTCCAAATTTTAAGTTCTTCAAGAATCATGGTCCAAACTGGTGGGTTGAGTGTCAATGGTGTTTGTCATTAATACAGAAAGAAACTGCTTAAGTATTTCTGTTTATTAAAAAAATTACCCTGAATTACTCAAAGCTTTAATTATGCAAGATGGTTAGGAATGTAACCTTTATGTAGAAGATAAAATATTATATATTCATGTGATAAATTAATGTGCAATCATTAAAGTTTTTGAAATACATTTAATGATATATGGAAAATAAACTCGTTATGGTTTTGAGTTCAAATAGCAGGAATAAAACTAAATATACAGCATGATGAGTGCATCTTTGATAGGGGAAAAATGAATCAGAAACATACACACGAACCCAACATGTGTACCAAAATAGTTGCCTAAATGCTTAGGCTATAAGTAATTCTTTTTGCATCCTTTGTGTTGTTTTTTCCCATTATCATGTGAAATTTTTGCAGTCAGAAAACATAAGCCTCCAATACATGGACAGTGCTTAGAAGACAATGTTCTCTGAGAACTGAAGGCAATTTTAGGATCATCAGAGACAGCACAATTGAACTGACCCAAGGGATCCCAAGGCCTCCTAGAAATCAGCCGTGGAATGAGGGAAGAACCAGCTGCCATAGGAATGCACTAATTTGGTGCAGGAGTACTTCTCAGCTGGAATAGACCCTCTGCATTTTAAAGCTTTAGGTTGCTGCAAAGCCCTTCCAAAATGCCAGGGATTCACCCTCACACAAACACCCGCATGTAGAACACCTAAAGATACAGGGCAACAGAAAACCAACTCAACTGGCTTCAAGTATAAGGAACTTACCTCACATAGAAGAAATCTATAGCACTCAGGGAGGTTCTTGGATAGGCTCAGAGATGAGAGGGTCATGGTCTACTTTTTAGATTAGCTCCAGCTCATTCAATCCAACTTTAATTGCTGTTGCTGTGGCCATTCAGGCATCACAGGCAGGCAGAGGGCCAGCAGCAGAAGGGGTCTGCCTCTTTCTTGCAATTTAAAGAATGAGGATGCCTTTCAAGAAAGACCCAGCTGCCTATTCCCCACACTCATTATATCATCTATCCTTGTCTCAGCCAATGACTAGCAAGGGAATAGGAGTTCCTGGACTACACCAATCAAGCCTACCCCTGGGGAAAAGGTGGGTCAACCTCCCCTGAAACTTGGGAGATATGAACATTAGGAGGTTTGGGGGACACAGGAAGAGTGTGTGGCAGGTGACAGGGATGGATGTCAGGCTGGCAGCAACAGCAACAGCTGTAGGAACTGGCTTCTCCCCACCAGCCAACACGCTTCCTTATTCCCAGTGGAGGAAGCAACGTGCAGGTTCTCCTTGGGCCAGCCTTGCCTCAAAACATAAGGCCTTCCCAGAAATCCATACCAATTCCTTCAAAACACACTTGGAAACAAGATTTACAATGTGGAGCACTTCCATCTCTGTTCCATAATGTCTAGTTAACCCTCATTTCCTACTTCAGACAGTACTTTTAATTAACTGTGCTAAGCTATGGATTGTCAAGTCTATCATTTGCTCAAAGTTAAACCATAGCAGCATCTCCCAGGAAATCAAAACCTACATCTCAGCTCTGACAGACAGAAGTGCTCATGCAGTCAGGAGTGGACCACAGCAAGGCAGCCCAGGTGTGGAGTAAAGAAGTCATGGGGTTTTTTTGGTCTAAAGGCCTGTGTTTGAATCCTGCTTTAGTTAGTTAATTGCTGAGTGATTTTAGGCAGGATATTTAACCTCTCTGAAACTATTTTCTCATCATCAAATGATAATACAACTACCCACCCAGGGGGTTGTTGTTCTGATCAAACGACTACAAATCTTGTCGTTCATTAGTTTCCCAGAGAAGTCTGCATAGGGGATAATCAGACCATGTAAGTATCAACCAATACACAGGCTTTCTTTCTCTTTATTTACAGTTTTCAACATTTGGCTTAAATTCCCTTTGGGCCAAACCAGAATAGCACAAAACAAGTCAATTGGCTTTTTGTAATTATACTATGAAAAGTGGGACTTCATTTCACACGTGGCTGGGGTCAGAAGACAATCTATAATTCAGAAGAGCAATTGAAGTGCTTGCTTGGCAGTTTGGTTTTCCTGTAGATGAGAAGTCTTGACTATTTTCAATGTATTTGGAGGCATTTGTGAAATGAAAAGTGGTGTGGCCACAGAATTACATCACAGCTTCATGCAAAGCAATGGAGGAGCACCTTGTTGGAAGCTCTCCACTCAGCAAATAGCTGCAAGCAGGTGCCGTCAGCACCCCACCCAGACTCCACAGGCAGCTTTCCCAGCATGTGGGTCAGACTTCTAACTGCCAGCACCTGAAAATCTTTGCCTGAGGGCTTTCTTTGGCCATCAGAGGCCCCCCTGTTCATGCGTACAGCAGGCTGAAAGTGCTGGGAAATTAATGTCCAACAAGAGCAGCCCTCAACCAGTGACTGACCAATATAACTCAAGGTGTGTGTTTGTATTGTCAGGACCCTCCAGAGAAACAGAACCAATAGGATATGTGTGTATGTGTGTGTGTGTCTGTATATGTATATGTGTATATAGATATATAGATACAGATATAGATGTAGATATATATAGAGAGATTTACTTTAAGAATGGCTTACATGATTGTGGAGGCTTGGCAAGTCCAAAATCTGCAGGGTAGTTAGGCAGGCTGGAGACCCAGGGAAGAGCTGCAGTTTGAGCCCACAGGCTGTCTGCTGGCAGAATTCCTTCTTGCTTGGGGAGCTCGGTCTTTTCTATCAAGGCCTTCAACTGATCGGATGAGGCCCACCCATATTATGAAGAGTCACCTGCTTAGTCCAGAAATTTAAATGCTAATCTAATCCAAAAAACAAATTCACAGAAACATCTAACCTAACCCTAACCCTACAACACAGAAACAACATCACAGAAACAATGTTTGATCAAGCATCTGGGTACCATGGCCTAGCCAAGTTGACACACAGCATTAACCAGCACAATGTTCTTCACGCCTCACAGTGGTCACTGCCTTTCTCCCCTCCCACATCTCACTTCCCCAGCTCCCTGCCTGGCACTTCCTGGGCTCATCTCCCAGATAAACTACTTTAACTCAAAGCCTGGTCTCTGGGTCTACTTCAGAGGAGCCTGAACTGAAACAATACTCTTTAGCTCCCGATGCTGCCAGATGTGGATGAGGATGGGCCAGATGTGAATCCTGCTCCAAGGATGTGACAAACCATCACAACCTGGGTGGCAGGCAATGTGCTGTGACTAAGAACTAGCCCTGACGAGAGAATGAACTGCTTTGTCAGGTGGGTCAGGGAAGGCTTCCCAGGGAGGTGTGATGCAGGTGGATTTCGGAGAGGGAAAGGCATTCCCCGATGTAGGGGGCGCAATAGGGGTGTGAGAGGTGAGGGGAGGCATTCAACCAAAGGAAATAACCCCATGCAGAGACCCAGAAGCACAAAAGAACTGGTGTGCTCTGGAAACTCCTGTGTGAGCCACACTTCCAGCTCTGCGGAGGACAGTGTGGAGAGGAAGGAGGTTAGAGCAGAGGCCAGCTGGGAAGCTCTTACCCCCATCTAGGAGAGACAATGAGGGCCTGACCTGAGGTGGCAAAGGCAGAGGAGGGAAGTCACACAAGCCTGCAGTGGAGAAATGCTTATGGAAAAACCAATAGCTGCAATACGAATAAAATGTATTTTCCAATGCTTCAGACCCAGGCTGGGGGCCTCGATGTGTCACCTTGTCTCCCACTCTTCACTTGAACATGTTCTCTGAACACTCTGCTTCCTCCTTTGCAATGATGAGGCCAGGCACAGAGGACAGAGCAACCCAGTGCCCAGCTCTAAAGTTTTCTGGTTGGACACCTGGTTTCACAGAGGCACTGGGAATAGTGAATGCCACCGTGTGCAAAGGAACATGTAGAGTGATATTTTATCACTTCAGATACTGAGGAAATGTCACCTATTTATACCCCAATTTTCAGTTGAGGAAGAGGAGGCACTTTTGCATTTCTTGTTTCAGAGACAGGAAGACATGCACCACCAGGATAAGCCAATTGATTGCCTGCCTGCTCTCTGGCTTGAATGCCTTAAATCGATTTCTGTGGCATAGTGTCTGGTGCAGAATGGATCCTCAACAAGGTTGAGTTGAATGCAGCACAACAGATGGTCATTGAACACAGACCACACTGACATGCATTAAACTACACAATCTGAGACCATGTGGGCATGAGTGAACAAGCACACACAAGAAAATAGAACCTCAAAAGGGAAGGGGGAAAGGTCTTGCTCTTTCTCCCAAGAGAGATTTGTCCCTGTGCAAATATGCATGCCCTCTCCCTAACACCCAACTCAGAGAGCTATTGAGAGAGGCAACCAAAAATGAAGACAACTTTTCAGGTTCTTCCCAGCCACACGCATTTATAACACAGAGCTGCGCTGCAGGCCAGGAGTATAGTGCTGTGTGGGATGGACTTTGCAATGCCTCAGCACAATGACTGGGATGTGTGTGTAACCAAATTCTTCCCCCCCCCCGCCCCGTATCAACACTTTAGGAATGGTTTATTAGCTTTACAGGTGGTTTTGATTGGGACCATTAGTGGTGTTTAAAATGGGATTGGTTAAGAAAAATCAAAGAGGACACCTTCCACTCTTGCAATGAAAATGGCATTAAAAATCAGAAAGCAGAACAACCTGTGCCACCCGTACCATGCTCAGTGTATAACTGCCTTTCCTCTGGGGTTGCTCTGTTTTAAGACTACTGCCGTCTCCCAGCCTTGAGACATCCCATCTGCTTAGGAGGATTCCTTTTATGCAAGTACTGGTAGACCTGCCCGGGGAGAACAAGAGAGAGCTAGAGAACTGGAGAGAGGCTCCTTCCCACTCCAGACAGGCTGGGAGGCATCTGTCAGCACAGTCAGAACACTCAGCCAGATTTGGTGGGAGGCTTAGGAAACAGTGAGGCTGCCAACTTTGACACTGTCACACACACATACCCCTCCCCTACGCATGCACACACCTGACCTTCACCAGCCACACCTGGTTCAGGTTGGTGGCCAACACTTGGCTCCCTCTCCTTTAACCCCTTCTTTTCTTGCCCCTCATTAGTCTGCCTTGCCAGTGGTTTTGCTTGTCACAGCCCTGTTCAGCCTGACAGCATTCTCTCCCCTCCTTCCTCCTGCTGCTGTCTGCCTCAGACTCTGTTAGCTAACTCCACACTCCCCAAAGGGGAATCTGATTGACTCTGCTGATCCTTTCAAACCAGGCCACTTGGGTCTTCGACTAGGATATCGTTGGACTACATTTGGGTCACTTTATTCAAGGTCCAGCCAGCCATGGCCAGAGAGGTGGGGTCAAATGGAGCAGAACATGGCATACGTCCAATTATCGCTCCACAGGTTATTGGTAGGATCTTTCCCTTGAACAGGAAGGAGGGGCAGAAAGACCTAAAACCCAACACGACACAAATTTCTCTATTTGTACTCAGCAGACTCCCTAGAGAAAGAAAGGATCAGCTAGGGTTCATTTTTATGGTGAGGTTATAAGCTCTGGGGCAAGGGTAATGAAAAATAACCTATTAACTTGTTTCCATCTAAAAAGTGCTTTTTTACATTTTCTCTCTTTGAAGGGATGCCAGCTTGATGCAAAAGGTATTGGAGCTGATACAGACTTCAGCACCCAAGAGTCATTAAGTCTCCTTTGCAAAGTCACAGAAATTAAATCAGACTCAGAGCCTCGACTAAGCTTGCACACCCCTGAATCCACATTTCCGAGCATATATCACAATATACCCAATCTTGGCCAAGAACAACTCAAATCAAACAGGAGAAATCTTCACAGATATTGTTCCTCCACTGACTACATTGTGACGCTTGTTTTTGAACATTTTGCAAGTAATTGTGAGGATACCTGTATCTCAAAGAATGTGAAATAAAAGATAGGAAGTATACTACAACATTCCAAAGATATAAAGAGAATTCATGCCATTGCACCAGCATTGAACACATAATTCCAATGGAAGCCTGGTTTTCTCTCTGGTCAGGCTATCCCCGCACAGCCTGTGCATTGGAGGTCCATTCTGATTTAGCACCTCAGTGAGCACTTGCCAAGTGACCATGGCCATCCAGTGCTCTGTGAGGTCAGCGCTGGGTCCATCACCTTCACTGCTGCATCACCAGTGCCTGGCACTTCCTCCTGCTCTATCAATGCTTGATGAACGAATTAGCAAAATGCCCGATATTGTGCCAGGCTTGTGAAAGATACAGGGAAACCTACAACACTCGGCAATAAGAGCAGCTCACTGAGAAATTAATCATTCTGTCATTATGGTGGATCTGTCAGTTTCTCTCTGCAATTCTGCCCTTCAGCTATCACCCCCATATCTTCCAGGTGCCCACCCTCCTCAAGCAACCACCAATCTGCTTTCTGCTTCTATAGATTTGCCTATTCCGGATATTTCATATAAATGGAATCATACAATATGTGGTCTTTTGTGACTGACTCTTTCACTTGGCATGTTTTCAAGGTTCATCCATGCTGTACCACGTACCAGTACTTTATTCCTTTCTATGGCCAAATAATATTCCAGTTTATGAATACTCCATATTTTGTTTATCCATTCATTTGCCAATGGACATTTGGGTCATTTCTACCTTTTGGCTACGATTAATAATGCTGCTATAAATGTTTCTGTGCAACTTTTTGTGTGTACATGTGTTTTCATTCCTCTTGGGTAGATAGACACCTGGGAGTGGAATTGTTGGGTCAGCTGGTAACTCTGTGTTTAACATATTCCTTCTATCTGATTTTGTTTTGCTTGCTTTTCCAAGCTCTTTGTTTCTTACAACAGTTCCACACACCTCTTTCTTGACTTTTGTTGAATTAAGTCACCTTAGTTCCAGTTTTTTCTTCTGCTAGTTAGGAAGTTCTATATGGTGTATCCTTTTAGTGATTTACCTTTAAATTTTTAACCTGTGATTTTAAGATTTAAGGTTTAACCAACATATATTTTTCTAATGAGGTCTCTCTCTGTATCTTCTCCTCCAAACAAGGCATGAATTATAATGTGTTTTTATGCCTCTCTACTCCCCTACTTTCATATTAAAATTATCTAGAATTCTAATTCCAGATCGTTCTTTTAAAACATTTTCTTCAATTAGTATTTATTTAGACAGCTCTAGATTTTTCTCACCATTGCATCTCTCCACTTCCTCCTGAACTAATTCATCTTCCTGCTGAATTACAGCCTCTAGCAGTTTTTTCAGAAAAAGTCTGTGGGTGGTATGCTTTAAATGCACACATTTGAAAAAGTCTGCATTGAAACAACACTTATTTGAATGTCCCTTCTTTGATTAGAATCATGTGATGTGTCCTGATGTCTCCCGATTTTGCTCAAAGTAAAAGTAAAACTTCTGGCAATGCAGGCATACTCTGGCTCGCATTCCTCTCTGGCCACATTTTGGCCCCTCACAGCCCACTGGCTGTGCTCCAGCCTCCTCCGTCAAGGTTCCCCCAAGGTGAGGAGGTGGGCAGCGTCCTTCGTTTCACCTTGCACCTTTGTTCTAGCTCTTCTCTCTCTCTGGAGTAGTGTATTCGTCCCCCAGACAATCATTTGGCCAACTCCCTCATCTCATTCTTTGCTCAAATGTCACCTCCATGAGGTCTCCCCTGACCTCACCGCCCCCTCCACTCCAGCACCCCCAGTTCCCCGTGCTTTGCTCTTTTTCTTTGTTCATAGTACTTACCACCTACTAATGTACTGTGTTATTCAGTAGTGGTTTGCTCTCCAATCAATCCCACCCTGTCCCTGCCCTGCTCTGTATCACAAGGACTATGTTTCCCAGGCTGTCTTGCCCTCTGGCTTCTGGGAAGTTCTACCAATGGGAGGCACTGGCAGAAGACTGAAGGGTGGGAGAAAAGGAAAGGCCAGGAAATGTCTCCTCCTCTGTTTCCCATGGCACATCCAAAAGCATCTATGTCCCCTCCATGGCTCCATCTCCCCGACATATCCTCTTTCCTCCATGGTCCAGTGCCATCCAGACTGCCCCACTGAGCCTCCAGCCCCCTCTGATGGCCTCAACTTCTAGGCTCTGGGAAACCTGCCTCTTCCTTTTGTCTCACTGGCCCTACAGGTAGTAGCAGCTTCCTGTTGTTGCTAACTATGAGTACCCACCTTACATCCCATTTGGCTCTCCCACTCTTTCAACACTTGTATTAACCCCCTATATAAAACTCCTTCTATTTGAACATTCTAGAATGATTTTTATTTTCTTAGCTGGACACTGACTGATAACCCAGTACATAATTTACTTATTTATTACATTTATAATTTTCCTGATTAGAGTGAAGCTCCCTGAGGGCAGGGGTATTTGTTTCTTTTGTTTATTGACATATGGCAAGTGCAGGGAATAGTGCCTGGCATATAGAAGTGTTTAAGCAAGATATATTGAATAAATATTAGTTTCTATGCTGGATGCTGGGATGTAGCTCCCAGACCCCTCCTCAGGACTGAAAAACTAATTCCCCAGCATCTAGCAGTGCTACTCGCAGACATATCTTAGCTTTCAGCCTTCCCCAGAAATTGTCTTTAGCTGGAGAGAGCTGCCTGTAGCACCCAGTGACTGGCCAACATAGCAGCCTAAAGATCCAGTCCCTCACTGCAGTGTGGGACAACTGTGAAGGATCGACCCACCTCAGAGCTCCTACTGGGGTCAGCTGAAGCCTTTGCTAGGGTTCCACTGTAGCCCAGCTTCTCTCTCCACCTAATCCTGCTTCCTTCCCTTCCCCCACAGGTGTCGATCCTTAGTAAAATTCCCATATGCTGATCTTCCATCCCAGTGTCTGCTTCCTGGTGACCTCAACCTGGAGCACTTTAATTGGGTATTAAGCTTTAGGTCAAAGTTCTCTTCCTTCATCTCTTTGAAGCAATAGTTCTACTGTCCTGTTTCTAGAGACACTGTGATGGTTAATTTTACCTGTCAGCTTGCCTAGATGGCTGGTGAAGCATTGTTTCTGGGTGTGTCTGTGAGGGTGTTTCCAGGGGACATTGTGTGAGTCAATGGACTAAGTGGGGAAGATCTGCCCTCAGTGTGGGTGGGCACCAATCCAATCAGCTGGGGGCCCGGCTGGAATAAACAGGTGGAAGAAGGGGGATTCCTACTCTGCTCTTTCTCCCTTCTGGAACAGGATGCTTTTTGTCTTCCTGCTCTTGGACATCAGAATCCAGGTTCTTTGGCTTTCGGACTCTGGGATGTGCACCAGAGACCTCCCAGGTGGCTCTCAGGCTTTCAGCCTCGGACTGGGGGCTGCACCTTTGGTTTCTCGGTTCTGAGGCTTCCGGACTAAGCCACACTACTGGCTCCTCTGGTGCTCCAGCTTGCAGATGGCTTATCATGGGACTTCTCCACCTCTGTGCTTGTGTGAGCCACTTCCCCTAATAAATCCCCTTCTGTACATCCTATTGGTTCTGTCTCTCTGGAGAACCCAGACTAGTATAGATACTGCTCAGAATTTTAATTAGATCTGATTCCAGCTGTTTTATAGGTGTGGCAAACATTCATTTGCCTCCTCCCCTTCCTTGCTGAGAGGACCAGAATATAGTTCAGGTTTCCGATGGCCAGTGTTTCACAGGCTCCTCTCTAGCTCTGGGGGTGAATGTGAATTATTCTTAAACATTGCTTCCCATTCTTTGTCATATCAAGGCCCACAAAGAATATGCTTCTCATATGGTACCTTTTAAATGCTTCCATTTATCCTGGGAAGTGACTAGCTTAGGAGGTTCCAGGCACCCCAGATCCCACCCAAGCTACCCTAAGGACCAAGAGGATCAAACTCACAGGACTGCACCCACTTTCAGCACTGGCCCCCCCAGCTAAGACTCTCTGATCCAAGTCAATCATTCAGTCATGATAATGTTGTGATTTCTTTCAGTATAGAAGACAGAGTTGCCTTTTTACCTTTGTTCATTGCTGTGTAGATAAGTGACTCTTGTAGGTGTACCATCTTGGGACCATGAGGTGACAGCCTAGGAACAAAAAAGTAAATATTCTATGGGAGGGAAAGCCCCCAGATGGGAATATTCTGGATATCTGATGACATTGAGCCACTGAATTAACACTGGAACCTTTCTACCTCAAGACTTATGCGTAAAGGATTTTCCTTACTCTTTACCTTCTTTTAATGAGGTTTTCTGTGGTTTGGATCGAAGAGCATCTTCTCTGATACAATAGGTAATCTTGCTTATTTCTAACAGCTTTTTGGATAGGATGTAAATAAAAGTCATTGGCTAGGGCTTCAGGCAAAACCCTTTTTGCCCATTTCCTGCATTTCCTTTCTGAGCCTGAGAACATGTACCTTGTCTGAAGCTCCAGCAGCCTTTATGTAACTACAAGTGAAAGGCTAAGTGAATGCAGACACCTCAGCACTGAACCCATGCCAGCAGCCTCCCCACTTGGGACCTATTACAAGTCATTAAACCATTCCAGTTATATCTCTGTTACCAGCAGTCAAACACAATTCCCCACTGATTTGGTATCTTTTGCATATTTCTCTAGCTGGTTATTTCTTGTCAAATTTTATCAGCTCTTTATATATTATAGAGATTTACCCTTACCTGCACTGTAAATATTTTCTCAAGCTTTCTCGTCTATTAATTTTTATAGTATTTTGTCATACAAGTGTTGTGGGTTTTTCATATAATCAGATTTTTTTTCTTGCTTCTGAGATTCTCCCCTTGGTCACTGGTAGTGTTAAAGATGTACCCAGACATTCTTTGATACTCCTCCCATCAGGGGGGAACTTAACTCCCCTTCCCTGCATGCGGGCTGAACTTAGTGATTTGTTCCTAATAAATATGATATGGCAGAAGTGATGAGGTGTCACTTCTAAGATTAGGTTAGAAGAAGAGCGTGGCTTCCATCTTGGGTGCATATTCTCTCTCTCTCTCTCTCTCTCTCTCTCTCTCTCTGTGTGTGTGTGTGTGTGTGTGTGTGTGTCTGTCTGTCTGTCTGTCTGTCTGTCTGTCTCTTTATCTCTCTCGCTCTCTTTCTCATCTCTCACTCTGGGGGAAGCAAGCTACCATGATGTGAACAGCCTTACAGAGAGGCCCACATCGTGAAAAATGGAAACCTCCTGCCAACAGCCAGTGAGAAACTAAAAACTGTCAAGAACTGCAAGAGTGAGCTTAGAAGCAGATCCTCCAGCCCCAATTGAGCCTTCAGATAGCTGCAGTCCTGACCCACAGCTTGGATGCAACTTCATGAGAGACTGTGAACCAGAACCCCCTAGCTAAGCCACTCCCAAATTCTTGGTCCTTAAAAACTGAGATAATAAATGTTTGGGTGCTAAGCTGCTAAGTCCTAAAGTAATTTGTTACACAGAAATAGATAAGTAATACAGTCACAAACCATTCCCGTTATCTCATATTGCATCAGTACTCTCCTATATTTTCTCACAAGGTTTCAACTTTTTAAAAAAATATACTCTAAGTCTCAAATCTATTGGATTTGATTTTTCATATGGAGTAAGATAAGTCCACATACGTTTTTTAGTATGAGCACCATTTGTTATATAATCTATTATAAACTTATTAATTCCTTTGACATATTAAATTTGTATATAAAGCAGGATTTCTTTCTAAATTCTCTTTTACTCCACCTGTGTATTATGTCATTACAGTGGCCATCAGACGGAAGCAGAGGCTCCATGGGGACAGCCTGGAGGGGCGGGATGACAGAGGGAGGAGGTACAGTACACTGAGGGAGATGGAGGGGACACAGATGCTGCTGGAGGTGCTACAGGAAGCAGGGAAAGGAGAAGAACTCTGGCCTTTCCCTTTCCTCCCAGCCTCCAATCTTCTGCCAATGCTTCCCACTGGCTGAACTTCCCAAAAGGAGAGAAGGAAGGAAGGAGAAATTGGGAAGGAAGAGTCTAATATTACAGTGCAGTTCCAAGAAACTTTCAACCCAGCCAATGGAGAGTCCTCAAGTAAAATCTACCAGTGAAAGAAGCCCACTAGGACCCCCGCCATGGTCACTGGGTGAGAGCAGCCAACGGGCAGCGTGATTTCAGTGCAAACACAGTGGAGAATCCAGAGGAGTAGCAGCTGAAACTGTCAGTCAACTATGCTCCTTCAGCAGGGGATCTGAGCAGTGAGTTTCCATAGTCATCACCTTTGGTTTTAAAATTCAGTATATATTTAAATCAATGGAACAGAACCACAAGTAGTCTGTAACCGCAAAGCGTGGTATATACTCTGACTATAAATACTTAGCATCATGCATTTGTCAAGATATCATGTTATGGGAAACATGCATACTACACTCCATTTTTGTCAACTGTCACAAAATAACTTCCTTTTATACCCGGGGGGGATCAAAATATATTTGATATGTTCATATTGTCATTGAATGGCTGCCATGTTCCAATGTTCTTAGGCAGTGTGGGAATACGGTGGTAAAACCAGACAGATAGCCTCTGCCCACAGGAAGCTTACGTTCTGGAGGGAGGACATGGTAAGCTACAAAATGAAAGAGGGTAATAAGATGGAGAACCCTGCACCTTGTAGGGTGGAGGATACCCAAGGGGAAAAAGCCAGGGGAAGATATCAGATAGAGTAGTTCAGACAAGCTCCTGAAAAGGCGACAATTGAGCTGGGATTTGAATGAAATCAGTTTTGCTCTCTCAAAACGTTTCAATGCTTCAAGTGCTTTTGGACGGTCTTTACTAGCAACAGATAGAAGTCAATATTAGATGTTTAGAATACTTGTATTTTGAGATAAAATCAAATGGCTTCTTTTTATGATTATAACATTCTGGGTGTTTTTACCCATAACACTTCTGACACCAAATGCATGTGTTTTTTCCTTATACCAACAAACTTTCCAACTCTCTGGACATGAACTGGGTGTCCTACAATTCAATTCTGATACTACCTGTAGTTAACCTCGACTCCACAGTGTAAGGCCCCAGTCCGACAAGACTGCCCTCACTTCAGATGCTAGTTGCAAATATTGGGTCCTCAGGTGACCCACACTTCCGTCTGACTTGTCTACAAATCAGAGGTTTCCATAAATCCCACCTCTCCAGGTTTGATAATTTGCTAGAATAGCTCACAGAACTCAGGAAAGTGCTTTATTTACTATTACTGGTTTATTTTAAGGGATATTATAAAGAATACAAATGAATACTCAGATGAAGAGATACACAGAGCAAGGTCCAAATGGCTCCTGAGCACAGGAGCTTCTGTCCCCATGGAGTTCAGATGAAGCATTCTCCCAGCATATGGCTGCATTCACCAACCTGGAAGTTCCCCAAACCCTGACATTTAGGACTTTTATGGAGGAGGTTCCATTACAATGACATGTCTGATTAAACCATTGGCTCTGAAGACTCAGGGGTGGGGCTGAAAGTTCCAATCCTCTCATCGCATGGTTGGTCTTTCTAGCAACAGCCCCCATCCTGAAGCTATCTAGGAGTCCCTAAGCCAAGTGTCATCTCATTAGCATACCAAAGGTATTCTTATCACTCAAGGAATTCCAAGGGTTTGGGGAGATGTGTGCCAGGAACCAGGGACAGAGACCAAATATAGATTTATCACAACCTTCATGTTTGTTTTTCTTTTAAGTGACAAGACTAGAGAGAAAGTTTTAGGCTGCTATTTACAAGCATTTTTCTACAAATAACACATTACAGATGTGGATAGTATTTATTCCCAATAAACAGAAAGCCAAATTGGAGTAATTTTCACCACATTTTCTCTTTTGCACTGGTTGCTTAAGTAGGAGAGATATGTTGATCTGCTATATGAAGATCTTGATCAGATAAATGCAACTTACAGACCTAGGAAGAGCATCTTGAAGTAAATTTGAGGAATTACCATTTATCTTCTTAAGTGTGTATTTCAACATCAATGTTCCTCATGCCTCCTACTCGCCATCAGCTGTTCATTATGGCTATGAATTAAACACTGTGACTAGGAATAAAACAATTTAAAATGCATAATAGTTAAGGTAATTGCAATATCCACTCTGCTCTACTAGCCACAACAGGCTTGGGTTCAGATAGACAAACTCATGAGACATATAAGCCTCACCTAGCACCAAGTTTATTTAACTTTACTAAAGGATAGAGGACATGAAAAATCCCAGCATGCTTGGCAATGAGAGAGCAGAAGACTCCTGGGCACAGCTTCTGGTATGCCAGCTGTTCTGAACTTGGGACATGTGTGGTCACAAGAGACAAGACCGAGTGAGTACAGATGACCTCAGCTCAGGAAAACCATCAGCTCTGAGTCCTCTTTGGCTTTATGCCAGCTGGCCATGTGACCCCTCAGGCATGTGACTAGCTCCGATTCTCCAGGGCAGCTGTTATCTCATAAATGTCAATTACTCATTACTCAGTAATCAATTGTGACATTTCTGTACAAACTAAGCACCTGTACAAAATCCTCACCCAAATTCTATTCAATCAGTAGCATATCATCCCAACAATTCCTTGAGTTGCAAAAAGACCCTCAGCTATCTCTGAGGCTCAAGGAAGGACTACAGACCAGCCTTTAACCCCTTCCTTCCAGCTCACCTCCTGATTCCCATTAAAACCTCTTCGAGGCATTTTCTTATCATTCTTAGTATACCAACTTCTATAATATTTGTTGCACACAAAAAAATAAATACACTAAAATACCGATAACTACCCAGACCTATATCCTCCAATGAGGAGTTGGGATACTCTCTGCAAAACATGTCAAGACTCTGCCCCATTTACAAATTTTCTGAGACTTATCCCTTTTCCAATTGTTCCATTCCTTCCTCCTCCAGTCTCCCCCCTCCCACCCATTGTTTGCACCTTTTTATAGCTGTTGATAGAAGCATTCAACTCCACAGTGTCCTCTGGCAAGTTTCCATGGGAATTAAGTCAACTTCCCAAGACATCTTTTCATGTGGAGATCATCTGCTACATTGCCTCGATTTTCATTTTAGCTCTATGCATGAAGCTAAATGTCTTTTATTATACTCTATAACTATCACAGAAATAAAGTAATGCTTAATACATCATGCATCAGCTAAGAGTATGGTATCATGTTCCCAACTTTCTAAGCAAAAACACCTTTTGTATACCACTTATTCCCTTAACTGAGGTTGTCACTAAAGGTTCAATAAACTCTGGGTTCCATCTGGTCTAGGGCCATGACCATATCCTAGGCACAAAGAAACAAGTTCTCACTAACCCAAGCTCCCAGGTTTCACTGTGCAGCACCACCAATCTGCCATTCCAAAGTTCCAGAGAATCAGTGGAACAGATAGTCACCATCCCACATGGATAGTCACACTCTTGGACACAATTCTGATTCCATGAATGCTTGCTTGTGTAGTTTTCATCCACATTCACATCTGGTGTAGCCAAAAGGCAAAGTGGATTCTAAGATACTGTGTAAGCAGCAAGATGCAGCTCCTTACCCTTAAAGTGATGCCATCCTGCTGTATTAGCTTCCAGACACAATAGGACAATGTGCCCATCCCAGTTCAAAGGTAAGGGCTAAAAAAGAACTAATATCACAAACATAACCAAAACAAAGAAAATCCACCCAAATGATAATTCTGCCTGCTATCATTCAGGTTTGTCATCAAAAGGGGACTGACTGGTGTATTTTCTCTAAATCAACTTAGTAGAATTCTAAAGCATACCTTTGTGGTCTGACTTCAATCCTAATCTTCTCAAGAGAAAGCAAATCCAGGGGTTTCCCCCAGCATCTGCCATGGGATTGGCATCACAACTAAGAGTCTTAGTCTCATGCTCCAAGACGCAATCTTGAGAAAAGTGACATTATCCTTGCTGGCATCACCATCCATTTGAGTGCTCCATTTCCATCTGCCATGATCACTCCCTTTGCCCATTCATTATCTATCTCAAATCAGATAATGGACCTGAATCTGTGGACTCACCCATACTGCTCACCCATAGGACAGATGGCAGGATTAGTCTTGCCATCTCCTCCCTTTTTGTCCATTCCCAGGAAGGAGGAGGAATAGGGTTAGAAAAGCAAAGAATGATAGAACTATACAAGTGAGCAGCTGGGCAGCATTTAGAGTCAGTCCTGGTTTAGACACATGAGGTAGTCACCACGCAGCACTTGTTGCCTTTGGGGAAAAAATCACAGTAAAATTCCAAGAAACTGCAATAGTACCCTGAGCAGTAATGTCTCTTGTCTGCATAGTCTTGGCCCTACTTATTCTCCAAAACTGAACTCACTCACTTAGCCAAGTGAGTTAACCATCTTCAGTTGGTCGTATGTGCTACTGGAATTCTCCAATCTTTCCTGCCTGCTTCTTTTGAAAAGGAGACCATCATAATATCACCATCAATGTAAAAAACAACTTACTTTTGATGGTAATCAAGTCCAAATCTCTTCTCACCACGTTGTGTGTTCTGGAGAATTCAGGTGTCCTTGGGGGAAGCAATTAAAGCAGCCTACCTTCCTTTCCATAAGAAAATGAATTGTGCCTGGCTTCCTTCTGAAATTTGTATAGAAAAGTGGTAGACAAATGTCAACTTCTCAGTCTGTTGGACTTCCTAAGTAGTTTTCCCTGGGTCTAGTTTGATGAAAAGCCATGATAGGCAACATTTGTCTCCAGGAGCCACCTCCTTTACTCAAAGGCCAAAGAGGACTATTGTGAGAGCTGAGAGATTATCACTCCTGCTTCTCCCATTTATTAAAGCTGAAATTTCTTAAAGGTACTGTTTAATATTCAGTTGAAATCGGGGGAAGGGGGAAGGGAAAACTGAAAGGAATAAAATTCAGCACCAGTTAAAGGATGAGACACAAACAAAAGGCAGCTCACCAGAGAAGGTTTTTTTATTCAGCGGGCACATCTGCTTTTATGGGGTTAGAAGAGAGCTGATAGGTTTGCTGAGGACACCGGGCGTTCGGGGATTGGATGGATTGCGTTGCTAAGGGGCCAGGAGCAGGGAGCTTGTGCTGATTGGCTGCAATTCGCGCCGGTGGGAAGGTATTGTAGCCCCGGCAGGAAGGAGAAGGCGGAAGAGAAGGGTAGCCAGCGCCATGAAGGGGTGCGGCCGAAAGGGTTCTCATACGACCGAGTAAAAACTATAGTACATGAGAAGTGAGCTGCAGGTCTGTTCAATAGTAATGTGTTCAATAAGTAGCCAAGCACATTTGATCTCCTCTGAGGTAGGTTTTCTTCCCAAGCATGCTGGAATTGTGTCAATAATTGTGCAGGGTCTGAGATTTTACCCTACTTGCAAGCTAACAAATTAGCCTGCCACTGTTTCATTGCAGAAAATATAAGACTCCTAGATCAAAGGACTTTATTTCTCATGGAACAACAAAAAACACGAGCTTCATTTTGCCTGGGCTCCCCTTGCGCCAGGGGGATGCTGCACTGCAAGTCTCAAAGTACCAAGGTGGGAAAGAAGTTAGCATGTTTAAGTAAAGAACATAAGTGTTTCTGGAGCCTACTTGTTACCTACAGACCAGGCTCGGTTTGCCCTCTCGCATTAAACAAATGACTCGAAAGTCCAGACGCTGGTGCAAGGATTAGAAGGTTTATTCAGATAACCAGCATCTGGGGGATGACCGGGCTAAAATCATCCCGCCTTCTGATGCCTGTTCTGGGGTACATAAAGGGGAAGAGACAGGAAGATGAGGTAAGGGTCTTTGTTCTAAGAAAAAGTGGAGGAAGGTTCTGGGGGCAGCAGGTGGTCTAAGCCAAATGTTAGGGTCCCGTGATGGTGATGGATTGGAAACTTCAGCGTCACAGAGTCTGTGGTCAGCTTCGAGTCCTTGATGTTATCTTGAGATTCGAGTCCTTATCTCCTAGGGAGAGCTCAAGGATAACAACCCTAGTCAGACATAAAAATACCTGACTTGGATTTCTACTTAGCATGAATGCAGTTTTCCTTTAAGTAAGAGGGGGAGTTTACAACCAGCTAGGCTGTCTGCCTCTCTCTTATCTCTCCTTTTGATAAGAGAAACAAGAAACCCAGTTTCAGTCCTTAATTGTAGGTGTACCCCCCTCTGAAGTAAATCAACATAGTGATTTCATCTTCCAGCAGTCTCTCAATTCTTCTGCTAACCTCAAGGAACTGATAATTATCAGTTTCCAAGTTAAAGTCTGGCTAAAAAATATTCTGCTTGGTCTTAGTTACCCCAAAGATGGCTGTTGTTTTTTTTTTCTGGCTAAGGTCCCTTTCATACTCATCAAGGGGAGAAGTAGAATGAAGAAACTGGCAAGGTAAGCAGAAGCCAGATCTGCAGGGCCTATGGATCACAAGAAGTCCTGAATTTTACCCTAGAAAACAGGGAGCCACCGAACTCTTTAGAGTAGGAAGTACCATAATCTGATTTATGCCTGAAGGAGGTCATTCAGGCTGCAATCAAGAGAAAAGATAGAAGGTCAAGAGTGACAAGTTTAGTCCAAGTGAGAGGTGAGGATGGCTTGATTAGAAAATGACAGGAAGGGCCAGCCCCGTGGCTCACTCAGGAGAGTGCGGCACTGGTAGCGCCAAGGCTGTGGGTTCGGATCGTATATAGGGATGGCCGGTGCACTCACTGGCTGAGCGTGGTGCGGGCCACACCATGCCGAGGGTCGCGATCCCCTTACCGGTCAAAAAAAAAAAAAAAGAAAATGACAGGAAGATGGAAAGATGTGGATAGATTCAGCAATGTGGAGCTTGAGCCAACAAGTCTTGCATATGGATCGGTGGGGAGACGCTCCATTCTGGGAGTAAAGGGTGATGTCTAGGTTTCTGGCTTGAAGAAAAAACAAACATATGAGAGGTGGGTAGATGGAAACAAGGTTTGGGCAGCTAGAGGAGCATCTTAATAACTCCTTTTGAACAAACACAACTTGAAATGTGTATGAATTTTGAAGTATTAGCATTTGGGGTGTATTTAAAGCCATGGGACTAGACAGGATGACCCAGTGAGTAAAGATTAGAGAAAAGATTAGACCAATACCATGGATGTGAGCAAAGATTAGGCTACAAGAGTAAATATCATGTGTTTATCATATGAGAACTAAACAGTAGCCAAAATTCACTAATAGGAGGCTGATTAAACAACACTATGCCATTAATTAAAATTGTGTCTATAGTATATTTACTCACATGGAATGTTAATATTAAAAGAGTTAAATTAATATTAATATTAAAAGAGTTACTAGGCTATGTATGGTGTGATAGTATTTTTATTCAAGAAGCTCTCTGTACGTGTAAATAAAAATAAGCTTAAAAATATCCATTAAAATATACACCAAAATATTAACTGTAGTTCTGAGTGGTAGATTATAGATTTTTCTGGCTTGGTATTTTCTAAATCTTCCATGAATATGTATCATTTGCATAATAGGAGAAAATCTAAGAAAAAATAATCTGATGCCCCACAGCTCTTCTTTGGAACCCAAACTTGCTTCTAGAGATATGAATGTAGTCATTAAGCTAACCCCGATGGATCAGGAAAGTCCAACTCCATCTTATTTCTTAGCATCATTTGCGTAGCCAGTGGTTCTGAACCTTGGCTGCACATTCGAATCAGCTGGGGAACTTAGATTTTTATGCCAGGACCCTACCCCTAGAGATTCTGATTTAAAAGTGGTCTGGGAAGTGGCCCAGGCCTCGCTGTTTGTGTGCCCTAGGTGATCTGATGGGCGGGAAGGGTTGGTAACTACTGGTGAGCCCTGGCTTGGTCTGCAAAGCACAGGTTCTGAAAATTTAGAGAGGAAGGGAATATAGAGAAGGAATGGTGGAAGAAAAACTTGGAAATAAAGGATTAAAGAGAAATTAATCAAGACACAAAATTCAAAGAGGAAAGGTTGAGAACTCCTCCTACCTCAAAATAGCTTTTATTTCACACCAGGCACTAGTTAGCTGCAAAAATCTGATCCCTGCACAGAAGTTGATAATAAGAGGCAGTTCCCAAAGCTGCTGGAGCAGGTGTTTCCTCCCAAAAGGGGGCGGGCCAGAACTGTAAATCTCATTTTGGAAGTTTCGAGCCCTGGGGATACTATTCTGTGGTGCTGCCACTCTCGCTGCCATCTGAACTGAATCTTGGCTCCCGTTTCTGGGGCAGCCCTCGATCCAACTGGCAACCCCATGGCTTGCATTCTTGCACAGCGTGTGAATGGAGGGGGAGAGCCTTTGGCTAGGCAGCCATGGGGTCTCCTTCCCTCAAAAGATTCGCCAGTGATCCTTGCCCTGCTGGCTTCCTCTTTAATTGGCCCACACTGTGGGGAGCAATTGAAATTAAATGGCCACTTGCTGGGTGGCTGTGAGGAAAGGCCTGCAATGCTAGGCATGTGTAGCCCTATTTGGAGCATTTGTTGTATCCCAGGACTGAATGAAGTAACTGCTGCTGCTGCAGCTTGATAGCAGGGTGTTCCTTTAAGCCATGTCAATTAATTTTGGTTTGCAAAACAGCCTCCGAAGTCAAGTCTGCTTGTACTGGAGCCATTTTAAGACAGAAGGATGTCACAAGCAGAAGCCAGAAGGCACAAAAAGAACTGGGCAGAAGAAAATTTAAGGCTATGAATCAAAAAAAGGCTACTGTACAATTGCCAGGTTGCTCTGAATAGGCACTGAGGGATGGGGAAAGAACCCCCTGTACTCAGATAACTCCCAGAGCTCTTGCATTTGGGCAGTTTGTGGGGTAAAGGTCATCCCAAAAGAGTCCAGTAATTTATTTTGGATGCCAAGGCCTAAACCTGGGCACCCTGGACATGTTGCTCAGCTTCCTGAGGTCTCAGATCACAGGCTTTGCAAGAAGGTGACAGGAAAGCACAGGAAATCAAAGGTGGATTTACATCTTCTTCTGGGAATGTTCTCAAAGGTGAGCTTCAGGAGCCCTGTTCAGCCTGATAATGCAGAATGGATTGGGGGTCCTCGTTTATATGGAGCCTGTGCAAATGCCCATCCCTTAGCAAATCCAGAATCTGACCCACTTCCTCTCACCCGCACATTCACACCCCAGCCTCCTATGAGCTCTCTCCTGAGCTCCTACTACTTTCCCCCTGCTTACTTTGGTCCCTGCTATGGTATGAATGTTTGTCCCCTCTAAAGCTCAATGGAAGCTTGATCCCTATTGTAACAGTGTTAACAGGGTGGGAAATCCAACTATGGTATTTGAAAGATGGGTCCTTTAAGAGGTGATTAGATCATGAGGACTATGCCCTCAGTGGATTAATCCATTCATGGACTGATGGCTGCCCTGGGTTAAATGTGTCCCCCAAAAGTTCATGTATTGGAAATTTGACCCCTATTGTAACAGTGTTAAGAGGGTCGGAAATCCAATTATGGTTTTTGAAAGGTGGGACCTTTAAGAGGTGATTAGTTTGTGAGGAGACATTCACATTGTGCCCTTGTGAATGGACTGATCCATTCATGGAATAATGGGAGTGGTTTTGGTGGCTTTAAAAGGAGAGCAAGTGAGAAGGTTAGCTCTCCTGCTCAGCGCATTCTTACCATGTGACACCCTGAGTTGCTGTAGACAGTAACCCCACCAAGAAGAAGGCCATCGCCAGATGTACCCCCTGGACCTTGGACTTCCCAGCCTCCAAAACTGTAAGAAATAAGTTTTATTTCTATGTAAATTACCCAATTTCAGGTATTCTGTTATAAGCAACAGAAAACTGACTAATACACCCCCACCTACACTCTTGCCCCAGGGCCTTTGCACTTGCTTTCCTAAATCAGATCCATATTGAAGAATAAATTGAACATCTAGCAGAAAGAATAAAACATTTCCATCTAATAAGGTTCTCTTCTGCCCTTAATGCAAATAAGTTACAAAATGTATATATCAAGACAGACAAACAAGGAAAATTGTTGCTTGGGATTATTAGCTATAAACCATTATAAAATGTTGAGTTGTCTACCACACAGAAGACTTTGCTTACTCAGCCCTTGGATTCTGGATGAAATTAGTGACAGGACCAATTGTTTATTAAGGCCCTTTCTACTTCTTAGTTTGTAGAGGGAATGGCTTCACTTTCTCCTCTTTGTATTCAGTTCAGCCCAATATGTTAGGCAATCATGAAAATTGAAAAGAAAAGCATCCAGGACAATCAGCCTGTGAGAGGTGAAGTAACTATGCAAGAAACTAGAGCAGGAGTCCCAAACCCAGGTCTAGCAGGTGACAAGGAAGAGTGAGACAGGCGGGTGCTGACAGGGGCACACTGGAGAGGGCAGGACCCATCCAAGGGGGCCGCTGCTTCTCAGCACCAGGCAATCACTGTTCCATAGGAATGTAGGTCTGCTGTTCCCAGACACGATTTTTCAGCTCAAGCCAGAAGCCCAAATTTATGTGAAATTTGTGGTTTTAAACGTTGACAACTAATTCACATTCAAAGCAAAATGTGGCATGGGTCAAACTACATCTTTGGGATAGATTCAGTAAACAGGCTGCCAATTTGTGATCTCTGAATTGACACTGAGCAGGTTATGGAGAATGAAAAATGAGGCCAAGGGAGCTCTCTGAAATACAGAATGAGGAGGGATGACCTCCTGAGCTGAGGTCAGGAAAGATGTCAGGAGGAAACAAGTCTCAAGAGAGTGACTCAAGAGTTGGGGCAGGTGTGAATAAGCCTGCCAAGCTTGGGAACAGCAAAGCAAAAGCTTGGACATGGGGCTTCGGGTGATACGGAGTCCAGCCAGCTGAAGCACAGGAGCATGCTGGTGCAGCAGGACGTTCCTTCTTCCTTTCTTCTTCCTGTGTTTTTTCCTCTCAACAGTGCAGGTAGCCCTGTGCTCAGTGCCTCAGTGCAGAAGTCCCAGGCAACCTAAAGTCTAAACCCCTGGGGCTAGGGCAGAATTCTCAAGAAAGGTATTTTGGTCAGAAAATGAAGGGATTAGGCTAGAAAGAGCCTCTTCTGGGCTATGGAAGTGAAAACAAGCAGAGGAGTCTGGGGGTTGCCTCTGACTGAGGCAACCTGCGCCCCATTTCCCAGGAAGAACCACCTGGGAAGCAGCCAGACCCCCCCAGAGGAAAGGGCTGTGGTACATCCAGGTAGATGAGATTCTACATGGCTCTGCCTGTAGAATTCCCGGTTACAGCTTGAAGCCAAAGACAGCCCCCAGGATAATAGATATTACAGTAGGAAAATGGGGTCACAAATGCTTCATAACCGGGGATATCCCTCCTGATACCTTGGCTCCCCCAAGAAAGAGTGAAGATAAAGTTTCCTAAAACCCAGTAGAATAGAGGTTCAAAATAAAAGTTGTTTTGTTTTTCATACACCTGGGCTTCTGGACTGAGCTTCAAACCAGCTCCTTTCGAGAAGCTCTAGAGGTGGAGACAGATAGGTCAGCAGCAGTGTGTGAACTCGAGTCTACACTCCTCTTCCAGTGGTCATTGGGGTAGGCGGTCTTGAAGATGGCCCCCAGGACCCCCCACCTCCTGGATTCACACCCTCGTGTGGTCCCCTCCCACATTGTTGCAGGACTGGTCTGCATGTGGCCAACACATATGGCAGAAGTGATGGCCTGTCACTTCTAGGACTAGGTTATAAAAAGACTGTGGCTCTGTCTCTCACTCTCTTGGATCATTCACTCCAGGAGAAGCAACTTCCATGTTGTGAACAGTTCTAGAAGAAGCCCAAGTGGCAAAGAACTGAGGCCTCTGGACAACAGCCAGTGAGGAACTGAGGCCCTCAGTGCAACAGCCTGCAAGGAACTGAGGCCTGCCAATGACCACGTGAGTGAGCTTGGAACAGATTCTCCATCCTCAGTCCAGCCTTGAGCTGAGTGCAGTGCCAGGTGACAGCTTGGCTGCGACCTCATAGAAACTCTGAACCAGAGCCCCCTAGCTAGGCCACTCCCAGATTCCTGACCCTTATAGTCTCTGTAAGATAGTAAATAATTGGTGTTTTAAGCTGGTAAGTTTTGGGGTAATTTATAACAAAACAATAGATAACAAATTCACTACACTCCCCACCACCATCAATAGATGAAGTAGATATTGAAGCTAGTAAATTATGAATTAGATGACTGATCAGCAGAGAAGTGCAGAAATAT
Organism: Cynocephalus volans; assembly: GCF_027409185.1. NCBI lineage: Eukaryota > Metazoa > Chordata > Mammalia > Dermoptera > Cynocephalidae > Cynocephalus > Cynocephalus volans. The sequence continues at coordinate 55,017,374 of NC_084470.1, forward strand.
TGTTCTTTTCTTGCCAAATGACACCACCAACCCACAGCCAGAGGAGCTGATTCAGGAGACAGGAGTCAGCTGTACAGTCAGGTATGGATGCTGAGCCACGCTCTGTTACTAGGCACTTCTGGGCAGCACAGAACAAACATTGCACAGAAGTCATACAGCAGAGGGAAGTTTGCCATCACGGCTTACTTAGCCAAGAAGCCAAGAGGTCCCTGGCAGGTGCAAGCCAAAGCCCTGCAGGTTGGGCAGCACAGGAACGTCAGTTGGGTGATTTAAGGTAAAGCCTAATTTTCAAGAGTAGCAAATCTTTGCAAGTCACTTCTCTTTCCTCCCACTCTCTTTTTTACACAGAAGGAGAACATTTGCTGTTTTTCAGTGCTAGAGCCTTGGCATCTGCCCCTTGTCATTTGGGAACTGAGTATTACAGGGCTTGCAGACTTTCAAAGTAGCCATTAGCCACTTAGTTCCACACCCGCTCTCACAACAAGCCATGCACCGTTACAAACCGAAGCACCAGGTTGGGTTAAGCCAACACTTCCTCATCTGCATATGTCTAACACTGTTCTCAATGGCCTACAAAGCTGGTAGGTGCAATCCAGAGACCCTAGAACCCAAGAAAGAAGCTGGGATGGGAAAGTCTGGAGTCCGGCCCTCTCTGGAGAGATTTCCCATGGTCTTTCTTCTAGTACCTGAGTCTTTTCCCTGCACACCTTCCTGTCTCAGGAGCCATTTCCACAGGAGCATGTGTCCAGAATGACCCTGATGACCTCCCTAAACCATGGGTTGTTGGTGGCCCCACCACTGCTACCTATTTATATTAGAAATGTTTACAATCCTAAACAAATTTACTTTAGATTCTGAGACTTAAAGGACTCCTCTAAATTAGCACAGGGCTTTCTCTCAAGAATTCTGAGCACCTTCATGCTGACAATTCTTCGTTTTAGGTTTGTGATAAAGCATCCATTCACAAAAGACTGGGTTTGATTTTGAACCCTCTTATCTGGAAGTTAGTAGAAAAGGTAGAAAGTACTGAATGTGAGGTTGTGGTATCAACAAAAGGGGCAACTTGTGATGAGGGGCCTCTGTCAAGGTTAACAAAAGGTCAAAGGGAATGACAAGTGACTTTTATCACTGGGTATTTAGATGAGCTGAGCTGGGCTGATGGCCAGAGCAAAGCCTCTCTGGTACCTTCTATGCATCTACTGACCTACAGAGGTTTTTTCTTGCTATCTATAAGAAAAGGAAGATGTTTGGGCAGGCAAAGGAGGGGTAAAGAGAAAACAGACCAAGGCAAGGGCTAGGGCTGGTGTGGAGACAGCTTTTCTCCTGGCCCCTTGGACTGGGTTTGAGCACCTGTGGGTAAGGGCATAAAAGCCAATAAGAGTAGCTCACTAGAAGCTTGATGACATTCTGGACTCAGAATTGCTTCATGGCCCAGGAAATGGAGGGAACAGCTGTTGGAGAAGACCCTTCTCAGCAGAATGGAGCACAGCTCTGGCCCCTCAAGGAAGGGGAATTCCTGAAACCATTTGCATTCCCAGCTCCATTTGCTTCCCATAGAATCCAACATGCCACTTGTACACATTGCCCTTGTCAGAGCCTTGATCCATTCAGAATGAGAATCATTGCAAAACATCTGAAAAAATTAATTTTTGTCTCATCCTCGAGGACAAGTAGAAAGTTTTCATGTCACTAAAGTAAGCCTAGGGCCATGAGGTTTTGGAATTTTGATTCTCTAAAACAGCTAGTCCATTTCCTTCCGTCCTCTCACGTGGTATTTGTAACTTGTTTTTAAAGTTATCGTGGGAATGGGGGAGATGGCACTAAGTTGGCATCGAGGCTTAGCCATGTTGTCAACAGAGGTCATGGACTGTCCCAAGTCTTACTTAGTAAGTAATAACAACATATCAGGGGGCCTATCCCTCCATGGTCAGATCACAACCTAGAAAGACGTTTTCAAGAGCCTCTTATAGACAGTCATTCCATGGCTTCTCAACACTTGAAGTTGCTCATTTCCACAGGGCAGTGGTTTTTAAACTCATTCTAAAGACAAGATGACAAGAACCCAAATGTATAGAGCAGGTGAAAGTAGAACTTTTGATTAAATGAGGGACACGCATCTGGAGTCCCATCAAAACCTAGTTAGAAACCATGTGGTAATGCTAAATGGTATTTTTGAACATGGCCAAATAGGGCCCCTTTGTTTTGTGCTCACGCTGATGTCTGTTTTGTTGTTGTAGAATGACAGCCAATTGCAGGGGGCTCTTGGCTCTGTCAGGGGAAGCAAGACCTACGGGTCCAGCTAAAGCACCATGGAGAAAGGCCAGCAGGGACCTGGCAGATCCAGTCTGGCGCTGGCGATGCAGCAGTGGTTCAAGTGGCTATAAAACTCATGTCTATACACTGGTTGCACATGCTGCCACTTGTGTAACCTCCAGGATATTAGTTCTATGATGTCATTTGGGGTACTGTTCCTGGCTATAGAGCCTCAAATCTGGCTTTTCATCTTTCCTGCAAATTATTTTCTTTTCTGCTTAAGTTAGCCAGAATCAGTACTTTCAACCAAAAACCTGACTTTCAACAGTCTCTAGCAAGAGAAGAACAAAGGAAGAAAAGTTACTTTAATAAAAAAAAAAAAGACTCTAAGACTCAAATGTCTCCCAAAACAGAATTATGCATCTGTTCTACAGACCCTGCCTTGGAGTGAGAGTTCCCCAAAAACTTGACCCCCACTTTGACAGTGTTAAGACAGTAGGAAATCCAATTATGGTAATTGAAAGGTCGGACCTTGAAGAGGTGATTAGACTGCAGGACAATGCCATAATGGATTAAAAATGGTGGCTATGGGCATGGTTCAGAGGGCTTTAAAAAGAGAGTGAATGCGGAGGTAAGTCTCTCTCTCTCTCTCTCTGCTCCACCATTTTCTGCCATGTGAGACCCCTGCATTGCTGTAAAGCCACCACCAAAGAAGACTCACCAGAAGTATTCCCTGGACTTTGGACTTCCTAACCACTGAAACTGTAAGTAATAAATTTCATTTTCTTTACAAATTACCCAGTTCCATGTCTTCTGTTATAAGCAACACAACAGACTAACATACACCCTTTCCCCCTGTTTGGTACCCTCCATTTCCAGCAGCTTAGGGCACATGTTTGGTGTGTTGTTCTGTCAGTGTGAGCCGAGACAACTGTCTCAGGATATGTCACATGCCTGGAGGAGGCACTCTGGAAGGGACAGAAGAGCCACAGTCCTGAGATTCTAGCTGAGAAGATGGAGAGCAAGTCTCCACCTCTAATTAATAAAGTTTAAAGAATGGTACAAAATAGCTACTTTCCCATCCAGAAAGAGTTTTCTGTACTAAGTGCTTCAGATGGCCCCTACCCTGCATGCTTCTCTCTGAAAGCAGAGCCCGAGGCCAGATTTGCTTAAAGGTAGCTGACTTGACAAGGCCTCCCAAGGATCAGGAGTGAGAGAAAGGGGAGCGTGAAATAGGGAGGAGGGAAAGCCATCACAAGGATCGTCATTGTCATCGAGTTGGTCACCACTGTGGGCCACTGGGGCTCAGCACCAACAGGGCCTAGAAGCCAGGTAAAGTGCACCCCAGAACTGTCCACCTAAAGGGGCAAAAGGGAGAAGCATTACCAATGGGCCCCTATTGTTCACTGCTGAGGGTTGCCCCATGGGGCCCTAACTACCCCCCACATGGGAGATGCACATACAGCCATGTCTAGAAGGTTCCCACAGGTACCCCCTGGGATGTAAAAGCAGCCCCTGTGCTGACATGGTGCTGTCAGCAGGAAGGCACTGACTGTGTGCTGCAGCTGCACCTGGAATCAAAGGCAAGGCCGAGGGCAAGTGAAGCAGTGCCCAAGGTATTGGATGTCACTCTCACAGCCACCCTGTCATGGCACCTCACACTTTTCAGAAGCTTAGTGCTATCCTGAATTCCTATCAAAAATCACTGTTGCCCAAGTTTGGTCCTTTTCAGTGTTATTTCTGGAACATGCACCACATCACTAATGAAGGCAAAACAAAGATCCCATCAGGTCTTGGTCTCTCTCCCTTGCACACACTCTTTAGCATGTGTGTCATTGCTTTGGATTCATTACCATGAGACTAGGAAGGGGGAACAGGGCCCCAAGATTTAGGTTTGGGCTTAGAGGAGACCCCATTTAAGGTTAGAACCTGTATGCCTCAAGCATAAGCCTTGTGCTCCAGCCCATCCTTTTTAGACTTTGTATTGGGGGCTGGGAAATGTTTATCACAGATTCAACTAGTGACACGCTGCTCTGCCATTTCCTATTGTTCCTAGTGTGTGGAACTCCCTCAGTGACCTCCCAGGAAAGGTGTGACTTAGCCAAAGCATGATGCAAGGTCCCTCGTCACCCTGATGCCAGCAAAGCACCTGTCTTCACGGGGAGAGGCATGAATGAACCATTTATTCCAATAATAACCTGATGCTCTTCCTCATAAGTTTCAGCTTTGGCAGTTATCAGAACTATTTATTTTATCTTATTTCCAAATAGATTTGAAGACCATCTCCCCATCCTCTCCTGGGCAATGCCCTTTATCAAAATTGCTAGGATGTAAAGAAATAGTGAAAAGAAGGCTAAGGGGAAATTCTGATCGAACTCATGTAATAATATCTCTGAATATATTATCATTGACAAAGTGTGGAAGTAAATTATGAATGAAGTAAGGAGTTTGAGGTTCACTCATTTCTTTTCTTATAAACTCAAGTTCATACTAATTTTATTCATTTCTTCTGACCCTACAACACTGACTCTTATAGTCACTAAACACTTTTTATCAGCATCAAACAATTTCTCTGTAAGTCTATAATAAACCTTATCCAGTTAACCAATTTCTTTCTCAAGTCCATTAAATGAAGGGGAGCTACTATAATAATTTTTTCTACAAGGACAAAGATAGTGATTCAAATAGCATTAATGGGTCTGAGGACATTAAAGATGACAGCTATTAAAGTATAATATCCATGTCATATAGCCATTGCATATGCAAGAGTTAAAAGGTGGTCTCAATACAGGCTGAACTGTCATTGACAAATCATGCTGCTAACTCAGGGAAGCAGCAGCCCAATCCAGTGCTAGGGTTAGAAACCACCTGTATTAGTCCGTTTTGTGTTGCTATAACAGAATACCTGAGACTGGGTGATTTATACAGAAAATGAAACATTGCTTACAGTTTCTGAGGCTGGGAAGTCCAAAGTCCATCTGGTGGTGGCGACAGTGACCCAGGGGTGTCACATTGCAAGATGGTGGAAGCAAAGAGAGAGCAGGGAGAGAGAAGAGACAGACTCTCCTCTTCTTTTAAAGCCCTCAGAACCATGCCCCTGACCACCATTTTTAATCCATTCACTACCACATGGTCCTACAACCCAATCACTTCTTTAAGGCCCGACCTTACAATTCCATAATAGGACTTCCCACCCTCTTAACAGTGAGGGCTAAGTTCCTAATACATAAAACTTGGGGGACACAACTCAAGCTTTAGGGAGTTTGGGGGGGACATAATTCAATCCACTACACTGCCCATCTGGTCACCCTGAACTGCAGCCCAAAGTTCTCTCAAGCACTCTCTTCCCTTCCCACTGTTCTTTTGCCCAGAGAGAGATCTTCAAGCAGCCATACTACACACATCAAAGCATCTTGCATCTAGCTTTAGCTTTGATGTGACTGTTAGTAAACACCCATGTTCATATCTGTACCAGGATATGTTGGTGTTTTTAATGGTTATAACCTTGTCGTCACAGAGATTAAAATTTAGTTAGGGAAAATAAGATGATCCCATGCCAGACTTTAAAGAACATAGGCATACTCTGTTTAACAGCCCAAACATATGATGTAAAAGTACACTATGGGAAGCACAGACAGGCCAGTGGACATGGCAAGTGTCACAGAAAAAACAGTGAGTGTTTATTAATATTTTGTCATAAATTGTCACCTCCTCCTTTCCTTTTGGAGAATTACTCCCCACCCTCTCTAGCCATATGTTCTGATGTGCCTGCCAATCACAGCAGTTTTTTTGCATGTAAAAGTAATGCATGTAACTGTAGAAACCTTTGAGTGCCAAGATAAGACACTTGATCTGTATTTAATAGGCAGGAGGGAACCACTGTAGTTTCTTGGTTTTAGGGTTTTTTTGGAGGTATAATATAATTACATATAATGAAATGCATACTGTAGATTCTTAAATGAAATACTGACATAGTGAGAACAGCATTTTGTGTTTAGTATCTTAGTGTTCTTTTGCTATCAGAAGGGCTCAAAATTTCACTGGGTAAGCTTCAGAGCAGATTTGAGATGACAGAGAAAAATATGATCTGTTGGAAAATATCAAAAGGTCTAACATAGGTGTAATTGGAATCCCAGAAAGAGGTTAGATAGAGACAGGGTACAAAATATTTAATTTGATAATAGTGTTAATTTTCCAGATTTGGTGAGAAATGCACATTTACAGATCAAAGAAGTTTAGTAAGTCCTAAGCAGTATACATACAAACAAACCACATCTAGGCACGTCATAGTCAATTGCTGAAACCCCAGGAGAGGGAGAAAATCTTGAAAGCAGCTATACAAAAAAAACAAACAAACCACTCTTCATATAAAAGAGCAAAATTAGGAATTATTATTGGCTTGTCATCATAAATGAGGGAAGCAAAAAGTCAGGGCAATGACATTTTTAAAGTACGGGGGGGGGGGAACTATCAACCCAAAATTCTACATCCAGCCAAAATATCATTTAAGAATAAAGAAAAAATAAAGACATTTTTGGATAAACAAAATCTAAAAAATTTCATCACCAGCAGACCTATTCTACAAAAATGTTAAAGGATATTCTTCACACTGAAGGAAAATGATGTCAGATGAAAACTCGGATCTTCAAGAAGGGTGAAGAGCATCAGAAATAGAATATATATGGGTAAACATGAAAAAGTGTATTTTTATTAATTTTTTAAAAATACATATGACATTTTAAAGCAACAAGTTTTACACTGAATTGTGGGGCTTACATGTGGGTGATATTATATACACACACACACAACTATCACATGAGGTAGGTATGGAAGTAGGTAGCTGCAAAGTACAATGTAAATGAGATGGTATAATATTAACTCAAAGTAGACTTTGAAAAGTTAAGAATATATGTTGTAATACCTAGAGTAACCACTAAAATAAAAATTCAACAAATAAATTAAAATGAAATTCTTAAAAATATTTAACACAAAAGAAGATAGGAAAGGAAGGACAGAGCAACAAACACAATTAAGAAAAACAACACAAATAGCAAAATAGTAGCCTAAATCTAATCATATAAATAACTACATTAAATGCAAGTGGACTAAACACTCCAATTAAAGGCAGAGATCATTAGACTGGTTTAAAAAAGCAAGGCATACCTACATGCTATCTACAAGAGATATTTTAAATATAAAGAGATAGATTTAAAGTAAACTTATTGAAGAACATATGCCATGTAAGCATTAAGACTGGATAAGATACTCTTTAAGACAAAGAGAAATGCCATCATAAAGAGGGATATTTTATAATTATAGAAGGGTCAATTCTTCAGGATGTCAAAACAATCATAAATAACAGAATTTACAAGAAGCAAAAATGATTACAATTAAAAGTGAGAAAAACAAATCCATAATCATACTTGGAGATTTTTAACACTCCTCTCTCAGTTCTTGGTAGAAAACTAGATAAAGACTTTTAAGTAGTAAGACAGGGATTTGAAAACTATTACTGACAGACTTGATGTAAAGAACATTTGTAGAACACTCCACTAAAAAATTCAGAATACATATGATATATTCATTGAAATAGATCATGTGCTGAACCATAAATCAAGACTCAATAAATCCAAAGTTCAAAATCATATAGCATATGTTCTCTGTCCATAATGAAATTAAATATCAACAACAATAAGATATCTAGGGAAAAAACCAAATATATGGAAATTAAATACATACCTCTAAAAAGTCAAAGAAGAAATCCAAGGGAAATTAGAAAATATTTTGAACTGATTAATAATTAAAACAAAACATATTAGAACATGTGGAATACAGCTAAAACAGGGTTTAAAGTTTCAGAGGTAAATTACAGCTATAAATGTTTACTTTAGAAAAAAGAAAGGTGTTTTAGTCCGTTTTATGTTACTATAACAGAAATACCTGAGACTGGGTAATTTGTAAGGAAAAAAGGTTTATTTGGCTTACAATTCTGGGACAGCTGCATCAGGCATGGGCCTCAGACCGCTTTTACTCATGGCAGATAGTGGCAGGCAGCCAGCAGGTACAAGCAGATCACATGGCGAGAGGAAGCGAGAGAGCGAGAGAGCGAGAGAGAGAGAGAGAGAGAAGGTCTTTTTAAGCAATGAGCTCTCACAGGAACTAATAGAGGGAGAACTCATTCATTAATCCCCCCTCCCCCAGGGAGAGCATTAATCCATTCATGAGGGATCTGCCCCCATGACTCAATCAGTTTCCAACACTGCCACATTGGAGATCAAATTTCCACATGAGTTTTGGAGGGGACAACACATCCAAACTCCATCATTCCACCCCTGGCCCCACAAAACTCATGTCACTCTCACATACAAAATACAATCATTCTATCCCAACAGTCCCAAAAGTCTTAGCTTGCTCCAGCACCAACTTAAAAGTCCAAAGTCCAAAGTCTCATCTGAGACCAAAAGCAAAAAGTCCTTCTAGCTATGAACCTGAAAAACAAAACCAAATTTATCTACTGCCAAGATACAATGGTGGAACAGACATTGGGTACACGTTCCCATTCCAAAAGGGAGGAATAGACCAGAAGAAAGGAGAAACAGGCCCCAAACAAGTCCGAAATCCAGCAGGGCAGACATTATGTCTTAAAGCTCCAAAATAATGTTCTTTGACTCCAAGTCCTGCATCCTGGTCACAACTGGGCATCTGGGCCCCCAAAGCATCAGGCAGCCTCATTCCCACAGCTCTGTGAGGTACAGCCCAGTGGGCTGTGCTGGTGCCTGCAACTTTTCCAGGCCAGTGTTCCACTCTGGTAGCTCCATAAGTCTGGGGTCTCCATGGTGGTCCCACAACCTTGGCTCTACTAGACATTTCCCTGGTGGGGACCCCACTTTCCTGCTTGGCATTGCTCTAGTAGATGGCCTCAGCAGTGGCTCCACCCCTGCAGCAGGTCTCTGCCTGGGCCCCCAGGCTTTTCCATACATCCTCTGGAATCTGGGTGGAGGCTGCTATGCCTCTACTGCTCTCAAGTCCTGCTGGCCTGCAGACTTAATACGACGTGGATGCCACTGAGGTTTCAGGATTCTACTCTCCAGAGCTGCTGCATGGACCATACTTGGGGCTGCTCCAGCCCGAGCAGCTGGGACGCAGGGAGCAGGTTCCCAAGGGAAGCTGCGCCCCAGGTCTGTCCTCCAGGATAACTCAGTCTTTCTAGGCCTCAGGGTCTGTGATGGGTGGGGCACCCTTCCAGACTTGTCAAATGCCTGCAGGGCATTTTTTCCATTGTCCTGGTTCTTAGCATCTGGCTACCTCACTGCCAAGATAATGTCTTTAGCAAACAGTTTATCAGCTTCACCCTTGTATTTTTCTCCTGCTCTCCACTTCTCTACCACATGGCCAGGCTGCAAATTTTCCAAAACTTTACATTCTGCTTCCCTTTTAAATTCTAGCTTTACATTATGCCTTTGCTGCCATAACTCAGAGTAGGCTGTTACAAGTAGCCATGCAGCATCATTAATGCTTTGCTGCTTAGAAATTTCTTTGGCCAAATGCTCTGGTTTATAAATCTTAATTTCCAAGTTCCACAAAGTCCAAGGGCATGGACACAATGCAGCCAGGTTCCTTGCTATGGTGTAGCAAGGGTTATCTTTTGTCCAGTTCCCAGTAAGTCCCTCATTTCTATCTGAGACGTCATCATCCGCATGGCCTTTACTGTCCCTATTTCTATCAGCATTCTGCTCACCACCACATAAGTCTCTAAGACATTCCAAACTTTCCCTCATCTTTTTCTCTTCTTCTAAGTCCTCCAAACTTCTCCAACCTTTGCCCATTACCCAGTTCCAAAGCTGCATCCACATTTTCAGGTATCTGTTTAGCAACACCCTACTCCTTGGTACCAATTTTCTGTTTCAGTCCATTTGTGTTGCTATAACAGAAATACCTGAGACTGGGTAATTTATAAGGAAAAGAGGTTTATTTGGCTTACAATTCTGGGACAGCTGCATCTGGCATGGGCCTCAGACTGCTTCTACTCATGGCGGAAAGTGGCAGGCAGCCGGCAGGTACAAACAGATCACATGGCGAGAGGAAGCGAGAGAGCGAGAGAGCGAAAGAGAGAGAGAGAGAGAGAGAGAAGGCGCCAGGGTCTTTTTAAGTAATGAGCTCTCGCGGAAACTAATAGAGCAAGAACTCACTCATTACTCCCCCCTCCCCCAGGGAGAGCATTAATCCATTCATGAGGGATCCGCCCCCATGACTCAATCAGTTTCCAACACTGCCACATTGGGGATCAAATTTCCACACGAGTTTTGGAGGGGACAACACATCCAAACTCCAACAAAAGGTCTTAAGTCAATCATTTAAGGCTTCGTGTAATAGCTAGAACAAAGAGCAAAGTAAGACCAAAGAAAGTAGAATAAATATAAATAAGAATAACTTGATGAAGTAGAGAAAATTGATAGACAATAACAGAAAAAAAAGCAGAGAAAATAGAAATAGAGAAAATTAAGAAGGTAAAATGCTGATTCTAATAAAAGATTAACAAAATTGATAAAACCCCTAGCCATACTGATCAAGAAAATAAAGAGAATGCAAATTACCAATATTAGGGATGAAACACATTAAAAGGATAAGAGAAGATTATCAACAACGATTAAGCAATTTAGATGAAATGGACAAATTCCATGAAAAATACAACTTATTAAAACTAATATAAGAGGAAATAAGAAATCTAGAAATAAGAATACTTACATCAATTTTAAAAACTGACTGTTTTCAAAATCCTTCCCACAAATAAGACTCCAGGGCCAAATGGTTACATTAGTATATTCTATCAAATATCTAAGAAAAAATTAACATGAATCTTACATAAACTCAGAAACAAAAAGCTTATTTTATGAGGCCAAATTATTTTATGAGGCTAGCATTTCTCTAATACCAAGAACACAGACAGAAACAACACAAGACCAATAGGCTCATAAACATAACATGCAAAAATCCTTAGCAAAATATTAATAACTCAATGCATTGTGAACAAATTGCGCTTACACCCAGAATCTAAAGTTGATATAAGATTTTAAAATCAATCAGCATAATTCCCATATTAACAGAATAAAGGAAAAATCACATGATTAGTTCAATAGATACAGAAAAAGCATTTGACAAAATTTAACACCTGTTCATGATAAAAACTCTTAGCATACTAGGAATAGAGGAGAAATTCCTCAACTGATGAAAGATATCAACAAAACATCATTAATCATAATCAGTGATAAAATGCTGAAGGCTTTTCCCTACACTCAGTGAAAAAGCAAGGATATCTACTCTCACCACTTCTATTCAACAGTGTGCTAGAAACTGTCACTGTAACGAGGCAAGGAAAAGAAAAGCCATAACAATCAGGAAGAGGTCAAACATTCTCTAGTCACAGATGACATGATTGCTTATGGAGAAAATTTTAAACAATCTATAAACCAATTACTAAAACTAGTGAATTCACAGTAAAGTCACAGGATACAAAGTAAACATTTAGAATTAAATATTTTATAAGTGTCTAGTTTTAACTTCTAATGTAGTAGATATCAATAAATAAAAAGTTCATAAATTCTTTTTTAAAAAGTAAACATTTAAAAACCAACAGTATTTTAATACACCAATTGAAAAACTGAAATTTAAAAAGCAATACTATTAACAATAGCTTTCCAACCTCCCCAGCATTAAATATAGACTGTGACCAAACTCTGGTCAGTGGGATGTGAATAGAAGTGATCTTCACCCCTCTAGGTATGGCCCAGAAAACCCTCCCATATGCAGTCCTCGGTCCTCTCTCCTCTTTCTCATCATTACAGAAAACCCTAGCAGCCTTGGAAAATCGGGTTTGAAGATGGCAGAACTACAAGATGTATGCCTGGGTCCTCAAAGCACTGCTTTTGGAGAGAGATGCCTGTTATCAGGACTGACTGCTTCGATACTCCTAATAATAAGTTTATCGTGTTTGATCCATTAGCTAACATTACCTTAACTGATACAGTGACTATCACTAGGGGATCACAGAAGGGAAGTGTGGTGGGTAAATACTAGAACATTATGCTGCAGTTAAATGCCATGAATAAGATGTATCCATAGTTGTGTATACATCTTTAGTGAGCACTGAATGGGCAGAAAGAGTGAGATCCATGATGTGGGACCACTTATGTAAACAGTCATACATTCCACTGTACACTGAAGAAATCATACATATCTGAGGACATATTAAATGCATTAGAATGGTTGGGGTAGAATGGGAGTAGATTTTAGAAACGGGGGTAGAACGTGTGGCCATGAAATGATACTTAACTCAGCAACTGCAAGGAGAAATCGGTCTGAAAGACGGAGAGTTTGAAAGTAGATGCTGTTTAGGAGGATAAGTGTGACCAGCATATAAAGACAACGTTAAGGATTCCAGACATTGTTTAAAGGGAAGTCCAATTTAGTTAAGGAAAGCATTTTGATACCTATTACAGCATTTGCAAGATGGGATGGTGTATGTTTTCTGGTAGATGCAAACAGTGCTTGTTTATGTTTTTCAAATGAAGGATGGCTGGAAACACAGCAATCTGATAACCCAGGTGCTCTTAATGGGAGCCTCAAAACAGGAACATACAGATTAGTTAGAATTGAGACTGTTTTCCATTTAAAAACTCTTTGCTATGGATCTGTGAAGGAACTACAAAGAGCCCTGAAATACATTACATGCAATGATTCATACCTGGCCTTTAATTTTCTTCTGGAAACAAACAGCTCAGGACTGTAGGACACTTTCATCAGGCACATATGAGAAGGAAGAGGATCCGACCACTTAATAATCCTATTATGTTTTAATTTCCTATGTAAGAGAGAAGAGGCACAGTTCCAGCTTAGCCATTTAGTATGTGAATTATATATGGTTTTAGATGAGGCTCTTTAAGCGAAAGAGTCATCTCAGTGTCTAACTGCTGGAAAGGGTGCAATAAAAATACATTTACAGCCCTACAGAAATAGCAACAGCTATTAAAGTTGTACTGCTGATGAAAGAAAAACTCGTAATTGAATGAGATTACTTTGGTCTCATTGTATACTCACATATGACTTCAAAAGGGCCAGCTCCTAGTGATACAAAATACATATTTTGATTGTTTGCCTACATTTGGGGAGGTATCTGAAAGTTACTGATAATAGCAGGGAATACCTAAGCAGGATTCAATTTAAAAGGACAAAGTATAGGAGGAGGAAATGTAAGGGTTCATAATGTTCTTGACTCATTACTGATTTCAGCAATAAAATGTTTCAACACGTGCGTATGGGCTCTGTACTAGAGTGTATCTCAAGATTCAGTGCGTTAGAATCTGTGGATTATAAGGAAAACTTCGTCAAGATGTTGTTAGGATGAAATGCCTTATCCTCACTGCGAAACTGTCATGACATCCTGAGGATGCAGTCAGCATGCCCACTGCAGATGCTCTGCAGATGAAAACCCAGAATTACTCCAGGGGACAGAGGCAGGTAGGATGCATTATTTAGAAGATGTACTATTTAACCAAACTCTAAAACATTTAGTTTGAATTGTTCCGAGGCAAGGTGGGAAGGGAGGTTAGGGGAAGTTTCCATCTCGCTCCTAGAACTCTTCTTTCAAATTAGGCAAATTTTTATATTCCAGAGCAAAACTTAGGTGTGTTCCTCGGCCGTTAGCATCCTGGTAGGAAATAGCCTTTGGCACACCGCCATCTAGTGGCACCCAAGGAGAACTCAAAAAGCTTGTGTGAGCTCTTTTTTTCCCTTTCAACTAACATTGGAGAGGAGAGGAGGAAGGGGCAACTTATGCCGTCTGGAACCTCTTTTGTTTTGCATTCTAGGCACTCTCTGAAGAGCAGAACCCCCACTGGACTTTAATAATGTCAATGCAGACTGCTGTCATTTGAATGAATCCTGCCACCTCGCATCATCTTGGACGAGGACAATAGCATCTATTCCCAAGGTTTTGGTGAAGATAACAGACTCACGTTTGCAGTGCTAACCACCATACCTGGTGCAGAGCAAGCACTCAAACATTTCTGCCAATGACCAGTGTTGGAGCCAATGGCATTCCCACATTTAAAAACTCACTCACCCTTGTTAGATCAAGCCAGCCCCTCCAGGCTTGCCAGGTTGCCCTACCACGATGATCCACAAAGGTAGGTGCCCAAAAGTGGTGGGCAAAAGCCGCAGCACTTGCATCGAGCAAGAGCAAAAAGTGAATGAAGTAAAAGACTTCCATTCTTTCCCCTGTTTTTAGGACCGTTATTCTTTCCATGACTTCCAAGCAGAATTGTACTTTTAACCATTTAGGGGTTCACACACACCTCTGGGAATCTGGTAAAATACATGAGCTCACCAGAAAAGTGCACACAAATCTTACATTTGATTTTTGGCTGTTTACTAACTGCCAAAGCTCATTCCCATGAACACCAGGGTTAACACTGCCACATGTAGAGGCCACCTGGAAACAGAGGAGTGGCAACTTTCCCTCCAACCCCTTTTTCAGACCCTTGCTTTAAGCACCAGGGGAAGAGTGCTTGGCAAATACAGGGCTTGCTCACACACACGCTCTCATCTTTTCCCTGGGGTCAAGGGGCTTGCCACTACTCTTGTTCAAAATAATTCAGCACATCAGGAGCAGCCACGAAGAAAAGTGTTTCATGACACAAAGAGCAATTTCCAAAGATCAGAGAAGGGAGACCCACATAGAGGTCATTTTGCTGTTGTTGTATATGAAAGTCCCAGATTCCCGATAAGGAAACCTAGCATCCCTAGATTGTAATGAAGTGTCCTCACATTTTACCTCCAAAATGTTCTGCTTGGTCAAAACTATTGTTCACCTTGCTGCATGCCTAACTGAGTGCAATTTGCCCTGCAAAGAGCGCATCACTCACTTTGGAAAGGCTGACAGAGGCCCCTTAAGAGTTTTTTCAAGCTTTACCATCTCCTTCCTCCTTCCACCTCTGGGAAAAGGTGCCCAGAGGCTGCTCTTGGGCAGTATGACCACTATAAGCAGAGAAGGCACAGCCTGTGAAATACACTGACATTAAAGATCCCAGCCACCCGACAGGATTTCAAATAATAAAAAGAGCAGTTGTCCAGGACTGCCAGCTGGCCTGGCTACCCACATCTTTATGAAAACCCACACCTTCTACGTTAAAAGGTGACCTAAGCAGGCACAGAAGGAGAAATACCACGTTCTCACTTATTGGTGGGAGCTAAAAATAAATAAATTCACACACACACACACAAAAAAAAAAAAAACGGCGGAGGGGAAGAAGACATAACAGCTACAATTCCTTGAAGTTGATACGACAAGCAAACAGAAAGGACATTGTTGGGTGGGAGGGGGCAGAGGGAGGAGGGAGGGAGGTTTCGGTAATGGGCCACAATAATCAACCACATTGTATATCGACAAAATAAAATTTTTTAAAAAACAGGTGACCTAAGCTTTGCTCACTGGAAACACAGGGCTTTCTGCAACCCTATCACCAATCAATCTTGAACCATGGCAGCTGTTTGTTGGATTGCAGTATATGTTTTCCAAATTCAGAATTTATGCATGGTTCACTGTGATTTTAAGGATGTCATTTAATAGTTTAATATAGTTCAATAATTTTAAAGAGACATTATCTGGTCTGGATGGGGGGTATGTACAATCAAGCATACTGTCATCCAAGATCAAATATATCACATACCCAGGTGGACTATAGGATGAAGCAGGAAGAAGAAAAGTTGGCTTCACGGAGGTATTTTCATTTTCTTCTCTCCTCCCCTGCCTCCAAGAGAAGCTTAAATTCCATTTTATAATTTTGGTCTCTGTTTTCCTAAATTCAACACAGGCCAAACAATGCCCCTGTGGATGACTATGTCACACTAAGCCTGACCACCTCTAATTAACCACAGTCCCCACCTATCCCTTTTGTCTCCCAGACACCAGGACCATCTTTCATATCTTGAGTTTTCCTTTCTGTTTGCTTTATACCGTGAGGGGTCTTCAAAAAAACTCATGGAAAGATTCATATTATCTTTTAATTCTATTTTTCCATGAATTTTGGGTGCCCTCATATTCTGTTCCCTTCACCTGATCTTTCACCTCATCAAATTCATTCTTCTGCTGTATCTCTACTGTTTATCCTGTTTATACGTGTGTCCTTTATTCATACTCTGCTCATATTTCTACTTGGTTCTTTGATTTCTTGCTCTTTCTCCATGCTACTAACGCCATTTCTTATCTCAAGTTTATCGATCATCCCTATTTAAGTCCTTCATCAGCTGTTCCAATAGTTCTGTTTCAGAAGGCTTATGTTTTTCAGTTTGTGGTCTTTTATGTAAGTGTCTAGTTATTGAGCCTGTGAGCTATTTCTTTGGGCATATGTACTACTCTGCCTGATAATAGGTCTTGGGGAGGGCTGAAAGTCAGGCTCTCCTCCATTTCGGTTCCAGTGAGCCTAAGAGATGGGCAGGGGGAGAACCTCAAGCTCCACAAAACTGCCTTCCATCTCTCCATCATGCAATTCCCACCTTCAAACTCTTAGACACAGCCTTAGGATAAGTTATTGTAATGCCCCCAGTGCAGGAGTTTAGAGGTGGAAGGATAGATAAGGACTGCCCACAGGTGACTGGGCAACCCCTCCTTATTTCCTCAGCTCCTCACACCAGCTTCTCCTTTTCCTGTTTTGTTTGTTGCCCTGAGGTTACCTGGCCCTCACTGGGGGGCTGGGTTGTTCCTCCCTGTTCCAATAGGGAAGGAGCAGGCAGTGACTGTCCCAAGGCAATGTGGGGGAAAGGCATGAACAGAACCAGAAAGCTTTCTTCTTATAATCACCCCTGGCCACCCTGCACTTGCACCTGGGGCCACCTCTCCCAGAGGTTTCTCAATTGTTTTGTAAGTTCCCATATGCCACTCTTCCATCTTACTTCTTTAGGGCTGATTTTTCATGAGGGGCCAAATGCCCTCAGTGGTCATCTGACCTTGACAGGAACCACCTAACTTATTCACGAGGCAAGACTCCTTCCCACATTTGCTACCCACTTAACTCCTGTAGACTTTGCTCCAGATGGCTAAACACATCGTTGAACAAAAGGCCTCAGCAAGAATCTACAAGAAAAAAGCACCATTGTTTCTTAAAGGCAATGAAAATATGATTTTTAATCTAGAAAAATGAGACCTTTGCCATCCCACCATGACCCCAGTGTTGTTTTCCTTGGATTCCAGAACTGAAAGACTGAGAAAGGAGATCTGATACAAACATGCTTATTCTAATGCATGTCTCCTTAGATTTAAGTCATACTGGAGAAATAGAGGGCCTCAGTGGTCAGCAGCATGCAGAGTATAATTACCCACCCTGTTTTATTTGCCAAAGAGATGATTAATATTTGGATTTAAGAACACTGAGAAGATCCCCAAATCCCAAATATGTAGGAAAAATCTGATGGTGTGAAAAATTGCAGTCACTGATAGCCGGCTAAATAACTTTTGGATTCTCCAAAAATTTAGTCTTATTTTCTAAAAATTCTGATGAGATTTAAGAGAATCATAGGCAAAAAGCCAATAAGGTGACAAGACTTCCTGCTAGCAGTGAAATACAGCAGCTTGCCCACTGGGCAGGAGGAAGAAATCTGGCATCCCACTCTCTGGTGTCAGCTGCCAAATCTCACTGAGGATGTCCTCCAGGACACTGTAACTGCTGGCATGCGAGCACTTCCACACAGCAAATTTCTTTATTATGCTGCACCAAAGTAGTGTGGGTGCTACTGGTAGAGAGAAGAAGGGGTGAAGAGAGGAAGAGCAAAGGAAGAGGTGGATATGCAACCTACTTCCAGGGGGTGCTTGGTTGCAAATCCATCTTCCATCAGGCTACGAGAACCTTAAAGGCAAGATGGGCTTAACTTCATAGGTCCAGGCTCTGCCACAAAATACATGCTCAGTAAATGAGCCAACCAGCATATAATGAATCGAATCAGTAACTCAACAGTTTGCTACAAACCCTACTGGCCTCCACCTCTCAGATGCACAGTTCTAGTTTTGACCAGTTGCCAAGCCTCAAAGTGCGCTCATCTTACAATCTTGACCTAAATGGAACACAGAGCTCCTGAAACTCCATTTCAGAACCAACATAGCCACAGCCAAGAACTTTAAGTCCACCCCTTAGTGAACAGATCTCCAGTAAACTCAACTTTAAAACCAGCAACCCTAACAGTGTACCTCTAAGTAAAGAAAACAGAGACAGATGTAAAAACTGGTTTCTATTTAATGTGCTATCATAATAATCCAACATCTTCCCATAATCAGTTTTAGAAATGCAGTAACTACATGTATACAAAATGTTCACACGCACGTGGGCGTGTGTATCATATTACTTAGAAAAACACTGTTCCCAGAGGGATGCAGTGAAAGGAATGTGACTCTGGATGATTCAAACCTCTATGAGCCTTAATTGTGAAGACACTTCGGACAGGGTTATAAGGATTAATGAGAACATGTCTAGCATAGTCCAGGCAGAAAAGTAGGTGCTAAGCAATAGTCTTCCTTACTCCAGCTATTCAGAGGGGCCTTCAGCCATCTAGAAAAAAAACATACCAAGGAGTCATTTCAATAGTAAAGGGAAGGGTAGAAATCCTATCATTAGCAGTTCCATATCACAGAAAATTAGATGGAAGAAATCATGCATCTCACACAGTAATTCGCCACCTTCGTGAATGCATAATTCAAAGGTGGTGAATGTAGATTGAAGCTCTCCATAGAGGTGCCACTCAAAGCTCTAACTTTAAGTGTGCCAGCTGGCTCTTGGGGACCAATGGCAAGAAGGTAGTTGAATATTTTCTTCCAAAAGCAATCATTTCATCAACATGGAAGGGCAGACTAAGCCAGGCTCTGCCATGACACAGACTTTGGGATCACAAAAGAGTTTTCTAGGGTTTTCTGAGGCTGTGCCAGGTGGAGAGAAGAGAGAGATGGAGCCACAGCTGGAGAGTGGCCAGAAGGAAATGGTTACCTATGAAAGAGACTATGTGGAGGAATAAACTGTCCAGTTGGGCCCCTACCAGCTATATTTGTACATGAAGCATCTGATTTTTAAAGAACATAAGGGCACCTACACTAAGAAGGGTAAATCAGATCTGAAGAGGACCGCCACTCCCACAGTTCAGGCTGGCCGCCTCTGAAGGAGGATGTGAGGGAGATGAACTGAACAGTTTGGTGAACTCCCCACAGGTGAGATGGAATGGGCCACGTGATCACTATGAGACCAGTCCCCAGTGCCACCAACCATTAACCAGTTATGGAGAATTCTAACATCTCTGGGCTTCAACTGTAGTCTGTAAGGGGAAAGAGTTACTCTTGCCATTGTCTGCAAGAAAAAGGGTAGGGCAGACTGAATTATCACTAAACCCTTTTCAGCTCAATTTCTCTCTAGCATCTCAAGCACCTGGCTGGTGCTAACATTTTAGATAGTATTTCTCCCCTATACAGGATCCTTTCGCATACGTCCATTTCCTTTCCATTAGCATCACTCAAGGTCTACATGTTTGCTGTAGTATCCATCAGAGGTTAGTGTCCTCTCACACGCATACCTGGAATTCTCTGAAGACCATCAAATGCCAGAGAATCTGCATCTTGTTTCTGATCAACACTTGTCAGGTACCTACTTCACTAGGCACTGAGTTAATTCAGTGTGAGTCATGGGTGTATATGACCTGTTTCCTGCTATCAGTGTGTTTGGCCAGTTGATGGGCAAAGTGTCACAGTGAGGGCATTAACTACAGCTTAGAAACTGGTAAGAAATGATTCCCTTTATCAAAAATCAAACTCAGCATTAAAGACTTTTGATCCACATCTCAAGCAGAAATGGGAAAAGCCAAGTTCTTTAGCTGCTCATTCTCACTCACCATTTCCTGGATTGGGTGCAGCCTCTTAAGTCCACCCAATACTGGGAAGGAAGTACAAAGACATCTCTAGGACAAAGTCAGTGGGATTCTTTTCACCAAACATTTTCTTCAGAGCAGCAGTGACCTACCCAGGAAGGGAATGAGAAACAACCAGTGAGGTCTTGCTATGTAGACAGAGCTGCTAGGTAGACTTAGACTAGGTACAGTGCCATTTTGGTTTTGGTGCTTTAGCAGGCTGCATTGATAACCAAGGCTGGGTAGACAAGGAGAGAAGTATTCCAGACTTATAAGAGGCAGCTTGAAGCAGGGCAAACAAACCAGAGCGGGCATCCAAGGAAGCATTATCTTTTGTTTAGTAATGCTCACATTTGACAGGACTCAATCCTGGCTTGCCCCCAGATAAATTACAGCCATGGGACAGAATTGAGACAACACCTGAACTGAACTGAAAACAAACCCAGGAGTTTACTATCAACTAAAATAACATCCATCTGGCCTTTTTATAGGCTATAATCAAAATTTAAATGACTGGGCAGTGTTGCCATGGTGATTCAGTTATTACATTACAGACTGGCCTATCCTCTGAGGAGGGCGAAAAGGGTACTGAAAGCCTCACGTGTTCCTGAACTTTATTCCTTTCTTTTCCTGATCTTTATAATTCAGTGTCAAACTTCTGTATCTAACCAAAGCCTCAAGGGACCCATGAAATATGCCAACAGCCCAGCCAATTTTAAGTGCCATTATCCTGGGCAGGTTGCATGGGTTAGATTGCCCCAAGCTCTGCACCCTCCAGGGATGGCCCTAATATTAGATGCGGAGTTCCTCCCAACTTAGGAATTAAAAACAAAGCTAAAGTTCAACCTAGCAAGCTGTAAGAAAAGGGAAAGTAAATGGTCAGGAGCCCTCAACTGTTTGGAATCTTGCCAAGTGTAAAGCTAGGGCTTATAGACCCCTCAAGTCTGTTGCACAGATTGGGTCACAAACCCTTCACGCACAGGTCTGTGAGCTAGGTAATAGGGGGAAAAAAGGTCCTGGGAGCCGTGGGTATAGAAAAATGAATGGGTTTTATTCAGATCTAGGAGCAACTGTCTTAGGGGCTTCTCTGAGAGTTCTGAGAAGCACTGGGGATCAGAGCTGTTAGTCTTTTATACTTAAGTCTATAACCCTGGACACCTGGGTGCCCGCAGGCAATTACACTAAGTAGTAATAAGAAACACCTGAGGATATTTACAGCAAATGCTTGGCAAGATTCTGAACATCTGAGGGGCCCTGACATTTTCCTACTTTTTCCCCCAACACTGAGCATTTGATGTAGGTATGTTAACTGAGCATGTGTGCCCAGGTGTTCCTTGGCTATTGTCTGATGTAGATGCGCACAGGCACCCAGGTGTTCCTGGGTTATCAGACTGAAGTATGAAGGACAAACAGCTCTGATCACAGTGCCTCCCCCCTGCCCCTGAGATGCCTGGGGGGGGTGGTGTTTATGAGGGGGCCTCTACTGCTGCTGCAGAAGCTGAGGATTGAGCTCGTGTCAGAATGAAGCATGTCAACTCTGCCAACAGCTCCCAGGATCTTTTTTCAATTGCCTAGCTCATGACCTGTGTGTGAGGGGTCTGTGACCCTGTCAAGCTACACGACTATGCCAGTTGTTGGGTTGAGGCAATAGCTACGCTAATTGTACAGCTAGGCCTTTCATAACTAAAGCCAGAACATTTCATTATGTTGGTTATACTAAGTTTCCATTTGTATTGTCAGGGCTAGGGCTCAGACCCTTGGAACCCATTGTACAGACTGGGTCACAAGACCCCGCACACGCAGGTCCATACTTGGTAATTGGGAAAAATCCTGGGAGCTACCTAAGACTATTTACTTTCACTTTCGTTACAGCCTGCTTGGTTGAACTTTAGCTTTGTTTTTAATTCCTGAGTTGGGAAACGACATAAGCTCAGTCAGCAGCAACAGTGGTGGTGGCAGCGGCGGCCTCTCGAGGGTCCCTGGGGGCACTGGCACCAACAGCTTGCAGCAACAGCCTCCAGCAGCGGCATCCCAGGGGTATGGGAGGATGCTGTGGATCAGAGCCACTCATCCTATATGCTTAAATCCATAACCCAGGACACCTGGGTGCACAAGCGCAATTACATCAGACAATAACCAAGGAACACCTGGGCGCATGTGCATATTTACATCAAATGCTAGGCAAGACTCTGAACATCTGAGGGGCCCTGAAAACTTTCAACTTCACTTTCCCTACAAACCCTGTCTGTACAATGAAGGGTCTCAGCCCTAGTCCGACACAAGCTTTTAGGAAAACCTGAAAACTAAAATAGAATAGTTTGAAACTGAGTTACTCCACTAAGGCAACTGCAAATTACCAGTGCCTAAGGCATGGCTCCTCAGACACCCCCACAAAACCAACAGTTGACTTAGACCCTAGACCCTGCTCTTTCTCTTCCTAGCTGAATGGAAAACCATGGTCCTTCAGGGCAAAGGTTGGATAGGTGGGGTGGGAGCTTGGAGGCCTTACTCTCCAGAGATCAGACTGAATGCACAGAGGACTTCATCTCTATCATTACAAGGAGAGACACGTCGCTGGCCTTGGCTCTCCACCTCTCCTGAAGA
Source organism: Cynocephalus volans (assembly GCF_027409185.1). NCBI lineage: Eukaryota > Metazoa > Chordata > Mammalia > Dermoptera > Cynocephalidae > Cynocephalus > Cynocephalus volans. The sequence continues at coordinate 55,040,162 of NC_084470.1, forward strand.
CTTGGGTTTTTCTATAGGCCCATTTGTTCACCATGGGCTCAACTCCTAGAGCTTTCATAAAGCTTTTGTCACAGCTACACAAGCAGCAGGTTGCAAAAAGGACTCTAGGCACAGGCTCTTTCCCCACTGTCCGCAGAGGCTGGCCTGAAGCTGTCTTAGCCTGTGATTGGACAGCCTGCTCAGGTCAAACCTGTGACTCCACTCAGCTGCCTCACACAAGGAAGGCTTCTTATGAGCAACAGTGCACCGTTTTCTAAGTAGCAATCAATACTTCTTATGACTACAAAGAACATGTTATGTGGGTTCTTTATTTAAATTTATGCAAAATTTAAAGAAAACTTGGGGTGGCAGGTTTTTTCTGGAAGTACAGGGTCATTCCCCAGAGTCTACTGTGCCATTGGGAGAAGCTACTGCCCAAACAGCATTTGGAAGTATGGGTCAAGTAGGTGGTTCTCAGACCTCCCAGTACCTGTTGTGACCCAGGTACTACAGGTTATTACTGCCCAAGTTCCCGGGCTCCACCCCAAGAGATTCTGAATCTACATTTGCATCAAGCACTAGCTGATAACAATGTTAAGTGTTCCATGACCCACACACCAGAGGGAGCACCATATAAATCCTCTGTCGGGGCCAAGGTCCTGCACAGCTCAGCTGTACCTTACATTTCCAGGAGTGTTTCCCATGACTCCACAAAACAGCATGTACGCTCTATGATTTGCCTGCAGTGCCACCACACTCTAACTCCAAGCCTGTACCTGTGCTATGAACAGTGGTGGCTCCAAAACCTCTCTGTAGGGCAGGGATATGGGGTGCTGGAAGCAGGGACCAGAGGATACTGCTTGGGCTTAGATATGTGCTTGGGAAGAGAATGATGCTGATTGTTGGGTGAAGAACCCCAACTTTATCATTGAAAGGAAAGTAGCCCACAAAGATGGCTGAATTATATACTAGTTATAAGTGTCAACGTGTCCACGTTGCCCACTAGATTCTAAGCTCATTGAGGACAAGGACTGTGTGTTATTCATCATAGTGCCCCCAGCAAAGCACTCCATGCAGTGGGTGCTCAATAACTAGTTACTAAAATTAATTGCTGCAATTGCACATTCCTTAAACATCACCTTAACGCCCAAAGACAAGTTCAGTGCCTTGCCCATTAAAAGGCACACAAGTATTTATAGATCTGATTTGATACCAGATTCTCCTAAATCAGAGCTACCAAACAGAGTTGTGCAGAATATTCACCACAAAAAGATACCACATTGAAGAGGCTGTCATTCACATTGCAGCCATCAAAGACCCAAGCGTAAGAGCTAGAACCACAGAACTGTTAGAAGTCACCAGAGGTGTAAGTCTTCATGACCTGGGATTAAGCAATGATTTCTGAAATATGCCACCAAAAACAAACAACAAAAGAAATAGAAAACTTAGGATTTATTCAAAATTTAAAACATTTTGGTGCTTCAAAGGACACCATCAGAAAGTGAAAAGACAACCCACAGAATGGAAGAAAATTTGTGCAATCATATATCTGATAAGAGACTTGTATCTATAGTATATAAATAACTTGTAGACCTCAATAGTAAAGAGACAACTAAGTTTTTTAAAAGGAGAAAGTGTCTAAATAAACATTTTTCCAAGGAAGATATGCAAAGGGCCAATACATACATAAAAATATGTTCAACATGATTAGTTGCTAAGGAAATAACATCAAAATAACAGAGATACCACTTCACATCCACTAGTATGGCTGGAATAGAAAAGACAGATAAGTCCTAACAAGGATGTAGAAAAATCAGGGCTCTCATACACTACTGCTCACAGGAATGTAAAATAGCACAGCTGTTTTGTAAAATAGTCCGTCAGTTCCCTACAAGGTTAAATATAGAGCCACCATAACCCATCAATCCCACTTCTAGGTGTATCCCCCCAAAAAATGAAAACATATGTCCACACAAGAACTTGTACACAAATGTTCATAGCCATAAAGTAGACACAGCCCAAATGTCCACCAGCTGGTAAATGGATATACAAAATGTGGTATATCCAAGCGATGGAATATTATTTGGCAGCAAAAAGGAATAAAGTACTAAAACATGCTACAATGTGGCTGAATCTTAAAAACATGCCAAGTGAAGGAAACCAGACACAAAGACCACATATTGTATCTCATTAATACAAAATGTTCAGAATAGGCAATCAGTAGAGACAGAAAGTAGACTGGTGGTAGCCTAGAGATGAGTGGTTGGGGGGAAATGAGGAGTGATTGCTAGTGAGTATGGGGTTTCTTTTGGGCATGATGAAATATTCTACAATTGACTGTGGTGATGGTTGTAGAACTCTGAATATATTAAACAACTTGAATTACACACTTTAAATGGGTTAATTGTATGGTATGCGACTTATATATCAATAAAATTATTTTTTTAAATAAAAACATTGACAAGAAAAGGTCCAAAGGATGAAAGTTGTTCCATATTTCGAAAATTGTTTTTGGTGGATTTGTTTATAATTAAATATGTTCAATAAGGAGTTCTTCCAAGTGCATTTAATACAAGCAGGCCCACTGCATAGGGCTGGGCAGGTTGTACACTTAACAACATGCTCAGCAGCACATAGCAGCTCTGCCCAAGGAGAACTCTGTCTCAGACCATGTGTTTTCTAGCCTGGGAAAGCAAAGCTGAGCTGCGCCCTTGACCATTCCTTGGGTCAAGAATCAAACAGTGGTTATTCTTCATTTCTACTCATTTCTCCCCACTTTAAATGGCCCAAGTAACCTAAATGCCCCAAACAATTCCTTTGAAATGCATGGCACACAAAGAAGTCCAGAGCCAAGAACAGAGTGGGTGGCCATGGATATGAAACCTCTGCTTTCCTCCCTGTTGGGTTTGAAACACTTTCTATTTACTTCCTGAGTCTGTACTGACCATCTGGGGACTCCATCTGTTTCTTCCAGGCCCTGTAACCCTGGATTTTGATTCTTGCTAACAATTGATTACCATGATTCCATCACAACAGAACAAATCGAAGTTTTATCTCAAGTGCTGGACTATTCTTAACTATCTCCTAATTGCCTAAAATAGAAAGCACACCTCAATTGCTAAAGGAAGTTGAGCCCTGACTTAACCAAACAGTTTGGTACATTATTTTGAGAATAAAATGAGACAATACATGTGAAAAAACCTTGAATGTTTACACAGAACAAATAGCTTGATGACTACAAATAATTAGGGAGTCACTAAAAAAGCATTTAAAACTGTGTGTCCTTAGGCTAATTACTTCACCTCTCTGGGCCTCAGGTTATTTATTTGTAAAGTGGGGATAAGTACCTTTTCACAAAGTTGTTGTGAAGATTAAAAGAATTAACATATTATTAAGAACTTTAGAACAATATCTAGCTCATACTTTGTTATAAGTTTGCTATTATTATTTCATAGTACATTCCAGTTCTACTTTGAACAAATTTTGGAGGAATCCACTCCAATGCGTTGGCCGCCAGCTTATGGGTCTCCTCTTATCTTGATGAAAGCCATACTCTAATTTTTCCAAATAAGTAATAATTGAACACCATAATTTAGTGGTTAAGAACCTGACTCTGCAGCTGGTCATCTAGATTTTAAACCTGGTTCTCTCATTACAGAACCTCTAAGCCTCAGTTTCACCACCTGTTAAATGGGGATAATAGTAGTACTGACTTTATAGGTTGTTATGTGGATTAAATGAGTTATTACATAAGAAGGCTTAGAGCAGAGCTTGATACGCGGTAAGCACTGCATAAGCATTTGCTATTATTAATAAGTTAGGTTCAAAATATAAAAGTAACTGCTAGTTTAATGATCAGAATTTCTTACTCTGGGTTGTTGCAGAAGGAAAAAAAAATGAGCTCCAATGGAAGGTGATAATTGGGTACAAACCAGGTCTACTTTCACTTGCCAAGGTAGACCTCTCTACTGAAGAATCATACAGTATCCATCCTGAGTTTGAAGCCCAGTATTTACATGAGGTTAAATGTTTAAACAAGCACAAAGGAACACAACTAACAGGAACCATTCAAGGTGGTTGTTTCTTCATGCAGGTTCAGAATTCAGAAACACACACATGACCCATGCATTAGAAGGACAAGAACTGTGCCCTCCAGGTACAGCAAAAAAGTTTGTTAGAAATGTGTAGGGAGGGTTATAGTTGATAACAAAACAATCACACTTTTAGAATAGTTCAATGTCTGTTGTTTTTCACGTTAGTGCTACCCAAGAACCTGTTCACGATATGGGCAAGATGAACATCACCAAGGTGCAAGGCCATAAGGACCAGAGCTGTGAATTCAAGAACTATCGGGCTGTTCCTGACCTGGAGTGCCACTGGGCGGAAAGCTGAAAGAGTACACTTGACAGCAGGATTATTTTTAAAAACCTTCATAATGTTATGCTGACAGGTCCTGGGAACAATGATTTCTGCCTGTAAAAATGGAAAGACAACAGTCCATATTAAAGTCCTACCCAGTATAGGACTCCCAGTCCTACTGGGGTATGGTCATGAATCCTGTACTTTGGACAGGCCATATTCTCTGTAATATTGATTAGTTTGGGTAGATTGAAACTCAAAGGATCAGAGAGAATTTGATAGAATATACACCCACAAGGGGTTACTTCTGCAGAAATTCTTATTGATTCACAGAAATTACTAAATCATCTAAAAAATTCAGTGAATTGCAAAACTACATAATGAATATAATATCAGTCAATGATGAAAATATGTATAGAAACATAAAAAACATTAATATTGACATACTATTACATGTGTTTAGCATACATATGAGAATTCGGACCTCCAAATTCAACTATAGAGGATGATTTATACCAACCTACTTAAGGCTCTCTTTATTAGCTATAAAATGGTTATCTCTTAGAAAGGGAATCTCCTTCCTCAAGATTTCACTTCTTGTAGAACAGGAACTCTTATTAAAACCAAATATGGAAAGGAAAACAGTGACAGATTGAATATGTAAAAATCCAAATCTTTTGTTTAATGAAAGATATGGTACAAAGAATTAAAAGATAAGCCACCAAGAGGAGAAAATACTAGTAATATACAAGGGGTATTCGAAAAGTTCGTGGAAGAGGGGCTGGCCGGTGGATCACTTGGGAGAGCGTGGTGCTGACTACACCAAGTCACGGGTTAAGATTCCCTTGCTGGTCATCTTTAAAAAAAAAAAAAAAAAAAGTTTGTGGAAGGATTCGTATTATATTTTAACTCAATTTCTCAATTTTTCCATGAACTTTTTGAAGTGCCCTTGTTTAGTAATATCTAAGATATAGAGAAAGTGCCTACAAATTCATAAAAGAAGATGAAACCACACCAAAATTGGCAAAGAATATAAATATAAATTCACAGAAAAAACAAAAATAATAAATACACAAAAATACACTAAACCTCAATAATATTCAATGAAGTACAAGTTAGATCTAGCATATGACATTTTTGCCTAAGAAGATAAAAGATTAAAAATATTAGCAATAACACTATGAAATAGTATTATTTTGTAATTTCCATACCCATTAAAATAAAGACAATTTGAAAATCTCTTCATGACTACTTTCGTTTATTCAACCAGTACTTCTAAAGACCAATCACAATGCTAGACAGTGTAGTGGATAACAAAATGAATAAAAAGGCACCTAAAAGTAAAATATAGTCTAGGATGAGAGACTATCCCTACAAGCAACCAACCAAATACAAAGCGGAGTGAAGTAGGTTCATGAGAGAAATTTGGGAGATCAAAGAAGGATACCCAGTAGGAAACATCCTCAAAAAGGGCTGGCATTTGAGCAGAAGCTGTAATATTGAACCAAAATAATACAGGCAGAAAAGGGAAGAAGAACATTCAGACAGTTGCCAAAAAAAAGCGAAATCAAAGAAATAACAAAGGTCATGAGGCAGTCCATGAATATTGAGGCTGGTGTGAACCCAATAGCCAAGTTGCAAGTGGTGAGAATGGAAAGTAGAAGATGTATTATTGGTTTCCAGCCTAGAATCTACAAGCCACCAACAAATTTTCCTTATGTTTGTGCAAGTATTTGCTTCTACAATTTTTTTCTAAAACAGTGGTATGAGTGGGATACACCCTCAGGGTAAGAACGAGCCAGCCATGACATGGACATGCAGCCCAGGTTCATACAATCTGGATTAAACAGACAAATTGCAAGAAATTCATCTACTCAAAAATAAATAAGAAACTTAAATAGTCCTGTGACCATTAAAAAAATCGACTCAGTGGTTTAAAAAAAAAAATTCCCCCACCGCAGACACAAAAACTCCGGCTCAAATATCTTCACAAATATATTTTAAGCTGCACAAAATATCTTGAGCTGCACAAAAATTTATGGAAGACATAATTATAATCTAGCCCTAACTATTCTAGCATATATGAAAAAGAAGAAAGTGCCTACTTCATCGTATGAGGAAGCAGAACCTTGATAACAAAACCTGGCAAGGACTAGAAATGAAAGGAAAATTATAAGCCAAACTTATTTGCAAACGTAGGTACAAAAATCTCTTATAAAACACACAAAAATTAAAGAATATAGTGATACTACATTATAACCATGTTGGGCTTATCCCAGGAATGCACATATGTTGTAATATTTGAAAATCAATTAATTTACCTCATCACATTAACAGTTTAAAGGAGAAAAATGGTGTGATCATTTTAATAGATGTAGGGAAGCATTTAATAAATGATCTTATAAAATATATGAAAATGTAAAGGCCATGAAAATCTACGACAGACTTGAAGCAGAAGCAAATGATGGGAGGACTTGCTCTACCAGATATCAATTATTTTTATAAAGTTGTAGTAATTAAGAAAATGGTATTGATACAAGGACTAAACAAATAGACCAATGGAAAGAATAAAGAACCCAGAAACAGTCTCAAGTAGGAGGACACTCATTGTAAGGAAGGTGCATTGCAGAGTACAGGGAAAAGGATGATTTCTGCAATAAATGGTGCTAAGACCTGCATATCATGAACCTAAATGTGAAAGGCAAACCTAAGCTTTCAGAAGATAATGTAGAATGTTGTCCTGACCTTGGGGCAGGAAAATATTTCTTTCAAAGAAAAGCTTAATAAATTCACTACATTGAATTTAACATCTTGTTTATCAAAAGACACTGTAAAGAGAGTGAAAAGGTGAGCTATAAAACCCAAATTCAGAATATATAAAGAGCTGTTACAAATTAATCAGATATAAATGGCCAAAAGACTTGAATGAGCATAGCACAAAAGATGATATTCAAATAGCCAATAAATAGAAAAAGATGCCTCACCTCATTAGTAATCAGGGAAATATAAACTAAAATCTTAATGGGATTCCATTGTAGACCCATCAGATTGGCAAACATGGGAAGTCTTATAATCCTAAATGTTGTTGAGCATGTGTTATGATGGAAACTCTCACACTCTTCAGGTGGGAGTACAAATTAGCATAATCATTTTGCTGTGATCACAACCACTGAAAGTCTGGCTTTGTCTAATAATCTAGAAGATACATAAGTCCTATGACCCAGAAATTCCACTGCTGTATCCTAAAGAAATCTGTAGACATGTATATCAGGATACACACAAAAGAATGTTCATGGCAACATTATTTATAATACCCTAAAACTGGATGTAAATGTTCATCAACAATAAAAATGGATAAACTGGGATACACTAATACAATGGAATATTATGCAGCAATGAAAATGACCAAACTTGAGCAACAAAATGGATGAATATTTGCAACATAAAAAGGAGAAAGATTTTTTAAAATTCATGGTCTGTCACATTTAAATAATGTTTAAAAAGAGCCATAGTAGGTCATTTAGAAATAGATGCATAGGCAGTAAAACTACAAAGAAAAGCAAAAAATGGTTATCGCAAGAGGCAGGAAGGGATGGGAGTGGGGAAGCTTCTTGTAATCAGGCATTGTTCCATTTTTGTGGCCCACAGGGGTGGTCATACAGATGTTTGCTTTATAATTAGGTATTAAAATACTCATTTTATCTATAAATGCTCTATCTTACAATTAAAAACTATTTCAACATGTTTTTCAAAAATACAAATTTGGATGACTTCCAGTCAAGATGGTGGAATAGACAGTCCCCAGCATCACTCTCTCCCACAAATCAACTAATTTACAACTATTAAAAAGCAACAACAGCCATGCTGGGGCTGCTAGAGCTCAGGGGAAGAGGAGGAGAGACCTATGGAGTACATGAAAGCAGGAGAAGCCATGTTGAGAGAAAGAAAAAACTTCTCTGACCATTTCGAATCCCAGCCGTGAGCACATGGAGCAGGAACTGGCAAAAGCCGCAGCTGTGCGTTTCAGATGAATTTGCTTGGAGGCAGCAGGAGAGAAGAGGGTCCCCAGGCCAGCAGTACCACCAACAGGGTTCCCATGGACCCACATAGGACTGAGGAGCCACAACAACTGAAAAAAAGGAGCCACTCAGAGGCTGGTGAGTCACTGCAAGGGACAGGAGCACAGCCCATCCCTTGGCAAGTGTTTGGAGCACGGGCAGTGGGGGAGATGGGCCCACCAGGAGAATACTGGGGCACAGCAAGGACAGCTGATCTGCACCTCTATCAGCAAAGGACCACTCAGAGGAGACTGGTCAGGAGTATAGAATTGCATGGGGTGCAATTTGATGAAAAGACTCAGGCCCACACCAGAGTTTCTACACAACCCAGGTGCACTGGATCTCACTAGAAACAGAAGTACCTATAAAGTCAACCATTAAAACTTGAGCTGCACAAAAAACCTTCCCCAGGGAATCAGCAGCAAAGCAGCAATTTAGCTCAACCACAGAACGCAAGTATTGGTCCGCACAAGAAGTTCCCCAACTTTAGAAGTAAGCAAAGGACAAAAAATTAGTTCCAGTGCAGAGTTTAAGTGCTGGGAACAGCAAATAATACAACACAGAACTGAAAGAAAAATCATAGTACCCATTGGGGCCTGCCCAGGGCACTGAGCTATGGAGCTGGGGACTGGATCCTCCACACACAACTAGGCACACTGCCAGTGCCACGGGGCTGCCTGCGGTCCTGAGGCATGGATCTGGGAGCCACCAGCAACTAGGTAAGAAGCATGCCAAAAACATCACCTCTGTGTGGGTGGGCCACGACAAGCCACCACAATAACCACAGCTGTCGTGAAAGTGGCTAGACGCCACAACCAACATGCAGATGGTCCGCCAGCCACTGGAGTGCAATGACACAAGGAGAGTCACCAACAGAGACCAAAGAAAAGAATAGGATGTCTCTCTCCACAAAGCCCATTCCAGAGTGACAGAAGAAGCATCTGCTCTATGATAATATTGGGGACATGAACACACCTTTCAGCATTGGACAGATCATCTAGGCAACAAATCGGCAGAGTAACCATTACTCTTTCAGAAGGAGAGAAGAAATCTAGGGTTATCAGTGGTGGGAGGGGGGAGGGAAAGAGGGATAGGGAGAGACTGGACAAGAGGCATAAAGAATAAGTACAATTTGTAACAATATACATACTAATAATATTGATTTGATCAACATATGTCAACATTGAATCCCCAAAATATGTATAATCAATTATGATTCAATAAAAAACAAAAATAAAAAATAAGTTAAAAATATAAACAAAGTCAAGGAAAATGTTGATTAATAAATTTCACCACGTTAAAAAAAAAAAACCCCAACAAGCAATACAATCATATGTTGCTTAACGACAGGGATTCATTCTAAGAAATGCATCGTTAGGCAATTTTGTCATTGTATGACCATCATGGAGTGTACATACACAAACCTAAATGGTATACCCTACCACACTACTCTACTGTAATCTTACAGGACCACCATAGCATATGCAATCCATTGTTGACCAAAACGTCATTACGTGGCACATGACTGTACTATAGCACTGAGAAATGTACAGGTACATGTACGTGATAAAACTGTAAATCAAGGCAAAAAAAAATGCTGTGAAAAGATAGTGCCTACCTTTGGCTGAGAGACAGGGTTGTGATCTGTGCACGTGGGGTTCCAGGGGCGCTGAAAAGTTGCTTCTGGAGCTGCTGGTGGTTATACAAACCTTTGCTTAAGCTGAACATATATATACTTTCACAAAAGTTCTATATATTTTTGTGTATATGTGTTGTGTTTCACAATTTTAAAAAAGCTAACATCAACAGAATTTTCTCCAAGCATAACCTTCAAGTTGCAGCAAATTTCATATTTGAAAGACACCCTAGAGAAATGGAGGGGGACCCATGGAGAGCAAGAATCCAAAAACTGGCCACAGGACCAGTGGCTGTAAGCAAGGCTTTGATTCTCCACAAATCATTTCCCTTTGTGAAACTGGGACTACCACCACCCCCTGGGCTACTTAATGGCATTACCATATGGATAAAATTTGTTGGTGTCTTAACCCCAGGAAGCACTAGGGAAATATATTCATGGGAGGCACTGTAGTGAAGGAGTTGGGCAAATGTGTGTGAATCTTTGCCCTGCCCAAATTTGCCAAGGGATGACCCACCTCTGAACATCAGTGTCCTTAACTGAGTGTCCTCGCAACAAGCCCCTCTTTGTAGGGCTAGTAGGAGAACTAAATGCCAAGCCCCTCATAGAGCACATTCAGATAATAGTTATTTCTTAATAAATGTGTAACCTGTACATTGAGCAAGTATTACATGGGTGTGGAACCAAAATTAAACTTTATTTTTGTCTTCTATCCCTGCAAACTTTCTACAGTGAGGAATAATATTTTCCTCACCCTGGGTGAAGACTTGGAGATGTTGAAAATTTTTCTAGTCACTCATAGGTAAGTCCTCTGTTGCTTTCAGTTGTAGACAGTCTCAATTACAGAAATTAAAATATATATCTAGTCCCATGTGATTGTCAAACTCTGACTGAGGTTAGTAGTTGGCATGTCATTAAATTGTCTCCCCTCCCTCAGCTCATTCCTGCTTCCAGATGGAAGCTTCTAGTAGGAATAAGGTGTCATCCTCCTTGCCCATATTTCCCTGCGCAATGCCTTCCCTGTCTCCCTTTGCTTTTCATCCCTCATCTGCAGCCTGAGAGAAGCTGGGTCCTGGAATAGGGTCCCGTAACCTGGACTGTGTCCCTACCTGAAAATCACCAAAGAAAGATCAAGACTCCCACATCCTCCAGACTCTGCATGTCTCAACTCTGAACCCATTCCCAGGCCCCTTCCATAGTGCCCTACAGGATGCATGGTCCATCAAGAAGATCCTCCATATCATCCCTGAACTTCACCTTCCTGTTCTAAGAAATCTGCCCCCCACCCCCACTCCCCAACCTTCAGGACATTGCTTCTCCTGTAGCCTCCTTAAGCCTGGGTAAGGAGAATTTTGAGTTGAGGATAACTTTAGTTTTGAGTTTCATGAGATGTAATTATGAAGAGCACTGTACTTCAGGGTATAGTTAAGTTACAGCTTGCTCTGCAGAACTAGGAATGATTTCCTCTACCACATACTGTGTCCACTCACCCAGTGTGGGGGCTGATGGCTCAAGGCCAGACATCATATCATAGTATGAAAGTGGACTGCAGCCCCTGGCACAGAAGTGAATGGGCAATGGAGGAAAAATAAAGTTTGAAACAAACAGGACCTGTAGTGGATTGAATTATGTCCCCCTCAAACTCACTGAAGCTTGAATCATGTCCCCCAGGTTTTATGTGTTAGAAAGATGGCCTCCACTGTGACTGCTAAGAGGGTAGGAAATCCTATTATGGTAATTGAAAGGTGGAGCCTTGAAGAGGTGATTAGATTATAAGACCATGTAGTAGTAAATAGATTAAAAATGGTGGTCAGGGGTGTGGTTCTGAGGGCTTTAAAAGAGGAGAAGAGTCTGTCTCTCTCTCTCTGCTGTCTCTGCTCTGCCATTTTCACAATGTGGTATGCTACCATCACTGTCACCACCACCACGACCTTCACCAGCTGTGCTCCCTGGACTTTGGACTTCCTAGCCTCAGAAACTGTAAGCAATAAATCTAGTTTTTTAATAAATCACCCGGTTCCATGTATTTTGTTATAAGCAACAGAAATGGACTAATACAGGACCCAAAGTTGGTTTATGGAAACTCTTTCAATTATTAGGCATCAAAATTGCAAACAAAGAATTTGGTTCTCATCAATGCCTGGTCAAAGTGGAAGATCTTTCTTATCAGAATATACTAGATAATGCAGCATATACAATTATAAATTCATTGTACATTTTTTTTTTCCTTTTTGATGTATAGAAACAAATGAAGACCAACCAAATGAGAAAAGCAAAGACTATTTATTGAAAGCCTGCTTTTGGCTCAGGGAAAGTGGAGGCAGACTAACTAGGAGTAAGGCATCCTATGTGATTGGTTAGGGGAGCATATTTGGATTTCTCTGCCTGGTCCTAAATTGGAAATGGGAACAAAAATTAGGAAAGCTGTCAGTTATTAATCAAGTTCTAGCCACTTGCAGACAATTGATAGAGGGGTTCTTGTTTGGCTTCCTGGACTGTTTGCTAGACTTCCTACAAGTCTGACTTGCAGGGAGTAGGCTGAATTCCTGGGCTGGTTAGTATAGATAATGAATTGGCTTCCCGGGCAGGTTGCTGCAGATTGTGAGTCAGAGTTCTATTTTTACACATGGCTTGGTCATTGTCTGTTTGTATATCCGTACTCTCAGATGCTAATCACATGAAGCAGAATTTATCAGTATTTCTATGTTTGCAGGGTACAAACCTACAGTAACACTACGAACAGTGAATATGTCAGTGTGAAGACACATGTTTAATACTTCCAGTTATAAAAAAATTTCAATTGAAATGCTGGAGGAAAGACCAGATTTCTCCTGTTTTCTCTGTAGAAAAATACTATAAAACTATTGTCAGATAAAGCGGTATTAAGAAGCATGTAGCTCAAAAATTTAAAAGTCATAAAAATTATATTTTACAGCCATATATAATATATAATAATGTATGATATAGAAATTACATTAATTATATTTATTAATGATGCTATGTTACTTTTATGAATTTTGTGTTTATGTTAGCTTTTTAAACATGTAAATTTTACAATTTCCATTCTCACTTTAAATATTCACTTACCTAATTTTGCTTTCGTAATTTTACATTCTTTTCCTTAAAGTAAGCCTCCCACATCCCCCAATTATAGAAGCTTCGGGCCTCAAAAAGCCTGGATCTGCCCATAGGTAAATGACATGGAATATTAGCATACTTTCCAAAATATGTGCTAGCCATTTAATGTCCACTCTGTCCAGCCCAACTAAAACTAGGGAGGAAACAAACCCTCACCATGGTTAGGCAGGGAACTCGTCAAGTGAGGGAGAAGTTTCAAGAAGAGAGTGGTCACCAGTGCCCAAGGAAGACCAGAACTGAGAATGCCATTCGATTCTGCTACTAGAAGATGGCTCTAATTTGAGATTGCAATTTCATTCACGTATCTGAGAAAGAAACCAGATTTCAGGGAATTAAGGAGCAAGGATATGAGTAGGTGGACTCAGAGGCATCTGGCAGGTAAAAAGAAGAAAGTGGAGGAGCAAGCAGAGCTGAGTGATGTTGAAATCAGCAGTATAAGGATTAGCCTGGAAAAGTTGAGGAAGGTTCTTTTCTGAGGCAGGAGAAAAGTGAGAGACTGAACATATAAGCAGACAATGGCTAGATCATATATAAAAATAGAACTCTGATCCACAACCTGCAGCAACTGCCCCCTTATCTACAGTAAACAGCCCAGGAAGCCAGATTGCTATCTCTAGTAACAATCTAGGAAGGTAAACAATAACTCTGGTAGCAACCACTCAAAATGGCCAGAACTTGATTAATGGCTGACAGCTTTCTTAATTTTTGATTCCAACTTAGGACCAGAGAAAGCCAAATATGCTCCCAGTTAGGATTCCCCACTTCTAGTTAGCCCGCCTCCAGCTTCCCTGTACCAACACCCTTTAATCGGCATACTTGAAGCCTGCCCTTTTCTCCACTAACAAGCTTTCCAACTCTCCTGCCTGCCTGCAAGTCTCTGCCAAAACACAAGTGATAGAGGCTGACTCCCTTACTATAGGAAGCTCTGAAAAAATAGCCTCTGCTTTTCTCATTTGATTGGTCTTAGTTTACTTTCCTCAGGAAAGACAGAGACTTAGTGGCATAGCATAAACAACAAGAATCTCAAAATGACCAAGAACACCCCCAAAAAAGGAAAAGATAGTTTCACCTGTATAGCCAAGGTTGTGGATCTGGAGGTTTGAGAAAATGGAGAAGGTTTGAGGAGATGAAGTGGAAAACAGGTCAGAAATTAATGACATTAGAGGATATGGTGCAATGATTTCTGAGCAACACAGAAGGTAGAGTTGCAAATCTCCTGTAAACTGAAATGTATGGCTTTAAAGTAGAGATAACGGATGCTACAAGGGCAGGCAGGAAGCATAACCAAGAGAAGGGGGCTGAGGGTAATAGGTGGGAGTGTGGGGTCTGTGGCCAACTCGAGGCCAGTGTCCTGCCTGAAGGGGGTGGTAGCTATTCAACTCCCACTGAAGGGGCCTGTGTTTTCTAAGGCAACCATGTTGCCAGATACTTAATTTTTAAGAGAAACTGGAAATACAGAATTTTATGGAATTTTCCCACTTGTTTAAATGTTGGTAAATATTTTTTTAATAGGATATGACACGTTTTGTTGACTTTGTTGTTAGATTGGTTTGCATTCTAGGCCTCGGAGATGGGCATGAAGAATGCACTGGTCTCTCATGATACCACCTCATTGTCTAGAATTCTGAACTCACTTCCTACTGCTCTCTTCACTGCTCCAGTCACTCTGGCCTCCTCACGTCCCTCTGACTATGCCAGGCACAGTCTTGCCCAAGTACTTGCTGAACCCTAGAAATGAAGGTGAACCAAAAGTAAATCAGTCCTTGCATGAACTCCAGGACTCACTTGGGTGCTCTGGAAAATCTTGAGCATTAATACTGGCTACAGGTGGTCTCAGATTGCTGGTGCCCCAGGTGCCTCAAAGAAACAATTGAAAATCTTCTCTGAAGGAAAATATCATATTATACACCACATAATTTTATATATACTTTTTTCAAGTATAGTGTACACAAACAATCAAATGTAATTAGGTACACAAGGAGCTAAGAAACATGGTCAAGACCCAGCACAAACAGATAACAGAAACAGGTGCAAAAACAGATCCACAGCACTACAGATAGTGTAATTACCAGATGAACGACAAACACCTATGCTCATGGAGATTAAAGCCAAACTTAAATTTCAGTCAGGTTCCTAAAATGAAAAGTGACATTTTTTAATCTGCAAAGAAGCAATGAACCAGCTACAAACTTTAGAATTGAAAAAATTATGCAGAGTGTGTGTGTGTGTGTGTGTGTGTGTGTGTGTGTGTGTGTGTGTGTGTGTGCGCGCGTGTGTGTGTGCATGCTATTGATTCAGGTGGAGCCTCATTGTTTTACTTTGATAGGTTTAAACAATATAGTAAAAGGTACTTAGTTGACTAGCCATTAAATTATCTTCTGAATATGTTAATTAAATATCAGAGTCAGAACTCCCAGCTTTCATCTACAATGTAGGAGGTTGCAATAAATCATTGCTTGTATTAGTCTGTTTGTGTTGCTATAATAGGAATAATAGAAATAATTTATAAAGAAAAGAGGCTTACAATTCTGGGACAGCTGCATCTGGCACGGGCCTCAGGCTGCTTCTATTCAAGGCGGAAAGTGGCAGGCAGCTGGCGGGTACAGGCAGATCACATGGCAAGAGGAAGCAAGAGAGAGAGAGGAGGGGCCAGGGTCTTTTTAAGCAACGAGCTCTCGCGGGAACTAATAGAGCGAGAACTCAGTCATTAATCCCCCCTCCCTCAGGGAGAGCATTAATCCATTCATGAGGGATACGCCCCCATGATTCAATCCGTTTCCAACACTGCCACATTGGGGATCAAATTTACACATGAGTTTTGGAGGGGACAACACATCCAAATTCCATCATTGCTCTTATCATAATAAACAGGAAAAAATTAAAATATTTTTAGAGATAATGGAAAAGAAATCTAGAGGTACTAAATACCAGAGAGGGAACAAGCCCTGCCTAGATTCAAGATACTCAGTGAACCCCAAACAGATAAATATTAAGAAAAACACAATTAAACTACTATACACCAAAAATAATGAGAAAATCTCAAGCTGCCAGAGGAAAAAACACATTACATACAAGAGAACAGCAATAAGAATAATAGTGACTTTTCAACCAAAAAATGGAAGCCAGAAATCAATGTAACAACATCTTTGAAGTGCTTAAAGGGAAAAAAAGTAAATAAAAGCTAGCCTGTAATTTTATACCCAGTGAGGACATAGTTTATAAAAGCAGAAATAAAGACATTCTCCAACAAATAAAATCTGGGAGAATTCATCCCCAGTGTCCTCTTGCTACAAGAAATATTAATAAATATGTGGGCAAATGTAAATGACCGTTAAAATTTTTTCTTAAAGATTGTTGACTGTTTACAGCACAACAACAACGTATTATGGAGGGTTATAACATATGTGTAAGTAATGTGTATTGTATAACAATGTTAAAAAGAGCAAGAGAGGGGAAATAGAATTGTATTGTTGAAGGTTCTTATATGGTTCATAAAGTGGTAAAGTACTAATGTAAGGCAGATGTAATAAGTTAAGGATGCATATTATAATCACTAGTCACTAAAAATATGACAACAGATTACAGTTAAGAAGCCAAAATAATGGACATAAAACAGAATAATGAAATATACTTAGTCCCAAAAAAAAGATGGGAAAGAAAAACAAAAAAAACAGATGGGAATGGAAAACAAATATCAAGACAGTGGACTTAATCCAACCATATCAGTAATTACATTAACTACGAATGGCTATGTACTCAAAAAATGTTAAAATTAGAAGAGATTGTCAGACTAGATAAAAGAAAACAACTGAGTCTCAACTATATGCTATGTAAGGAGGCCCACACACAGGTTGAAAGTAAAAAGATGGAAAACGATATGCCAACACTAACCATAAAAATTCTGGGGTGGCTATTTAAGAATCTAAGTAGATATCAAGGCAGGAAGTATTACCAGAAATGAAGTGGGGTGTTTCATAAAGATAAAAGGGCAAATTCTTCAGGAAAATATAGAAAATGTGATACAATTAATAATAAGTAGACAGAAATAAAAATAAATATCAGAAACACACGCGTTAAGTGTGAATTTAAACTGAATCATATTTTAATTTCATTTCTTTTAATTAGTAGTCCCTGCTATAGGGGAAAAAAAAATAGTAAAAATGTTGTACATTCCCACTTCTAAAATATCACCTTGGTTATGAAAAAAGCCTTATTTAGGTAGCTCTACTCCACATAATTCTTGCTTGGGTCATGGTTTAGTTTTTGTAAAAACTAAATAAATCAATGTCTTTCTAAAAATCACAATTTATTGGTGAAAAATAAATTGGGACAAGTTGCCCAACAATAGAAACTGCTTTGTTTTGAAGAAAAAGGTGTTTATAAATAAAATACTGTATATTTTATATGTTATCTATAGAAAATCTGGAGAATTGGACACCAAACCTAACAGTAGTTACCCCTGGGAAAGGGTATTGGAAGAGAGACTTCCACTTTTTTATTTATGTGCTTCTATATAGTTTGAATTGTCTCATGCACATGTAACCCTTTTAAACCTAGCACTGGCTTAGCCACTTTTTGGCTGAACAAAGCCATATTATGTCCTTGAATTCCAGGTAATATTGTGCTGGAGGAGAGGGTCTGGGGAGACCTGATGGCAGGCCTCAACCCACTGGCCCTCATACCAAGTTCTTGACTCTCAAGTTCTTGACTTGAATTCAGGAAAGAATTCAAGACCAGAGTCACAGTAGAAAGTGAGAACAGGTTTAATGTAATGGATAAGAGATACAGATTTCACAGAGTATGGTCTAGCTCCAGAGACTGAGCAGGGCCCACACCAAGTTTAACACAAAAGTAAGAAATACACACTTAAAAGTTCAGTACAGAGTGTAGGCTGGCTCAAGAGAGTGAGCAGCTGCTTGCTGAAAGGAAGATTGATACAAAAAGAAAGGAATGAACCCTCCACAGGGAGAGTAAGGGCTAGCCGCAAAGTGAACAACAGCCTTACCTTCTGTCAGGATTCAGCTTTTATAGCTTTGCTATCTAATACATATTCATGATACCTGATGAATATTCAACTAAGGGGTGGGTCCCTGAACTTTGGCCCAGTATACAACCCTTCCTGAGAATAGGTTGGCCTCAAGGTCACACATTCTCTGATCTACTATCAGATCATACCACCCTTTCATCCCTCTACCCCACACCTGGTCCTTTCTAGCTTTATTCACTTCTCTCTATAAAATTAAAACTATTTTTGCCTAATTCTGGAGGTGCTTGCAGACCTTAAAATTCCGGCATTCTTCCTATTGAAATAGTCTCTTTCCCTCCTTGCAATAATCCTTTTGGATAAATTTATCTCCTTACTAAGCATGATTTGTTTTTTATTTGACAGTGATCAGGGAGGGTTGCTCTGTAAAGGAACATTTGGGCAGAGACTTAAGGAGTCAGGAAGTGGAGCATGTGAATTCTCGTGAGAAGGAACATTTCAGGCAGGGAACAGCAAATGCAAAAGACCTGAGGAGGGAGCTTACTCAGCATGTTCAAGTGACAAGGAAGAGGCCAGCAGTTTGGAGCCTCATAAGGTGGGGGAGAGTGGAAGACTATTAGGGCCGAGTGATGCCAGGGACGTGATTATGCAGACCATCCGAAGGATTTTGGATTTTATTCTAAATGAGAAGTGTAGCCATTTAAGGGTTTCTGGGCAGATGCAGCTTGAATTTTAATGAACCGACTGTGTGGAGAATAGCGGAGTAAGGTTATAAACAGGGAAACCAGTTAGGAGGTTTTTTTTACAGTAGTCCAGACAAGAAGGAATGATGACCTGACTACAGAGTGGAAGTGGTGCAGGTGATAAAAAATGGTGAGATTTTGGACGTGTTTTTAGGTTACAGCAGACAATTTGCTGATGGATTGGATGGGGGTTAGGGGTGGAGAGGATTCCAGAATGAGTCTAAGATTTCTGACCCGAGTAACTGGAATAACAGAGTTGCCATTTGCTGGGCTGGGAAAACTGGGAGAAGTGGTGGAATGAAGAGTTATATTTGGGGCATATAAATTTAATATGTTGATTAGATATTGTCTTAGCTTGAACAGAACCCAAGGCAAGGACCTTATGTGCAAGTAGTTTATTTTGGAGGTACAGGGACCAGGAATGAGGGAATAGGGAGAGCAAGACCAAGAAGAAGCAAAAGCTACTAAAACAGTGTGTTATCAAAGTTGCTGCTGTGTGCAATGACACCTCCATTTTTCTGAGATACTTGAGAAAACATACATAATGCCTCCAGGATTGTCTGTCTGTGGGCAGGAGGCAGGAGCTTCCCTCTCTTGATCGTTGAAGGTTTCTCCAGGCATGCTAACACCACTGCACTTTCTAGTTACCCAAACCCTGAAGGAAGCCAGCTGTCTGCTTCAGGGTTGGGGAATCCCCGGCCAGGAAGGGAAGACTCCTGGTGAATGCCCTCTGCCACGTGAGTCGAAGCAAGGAACTGGCTATCCCATCCACTTGGGTCAGACGTGTGGCCAAGAGGATACAAAGCAAGATATGGGGCTGGAAACACAACTTTGGAAGTCATTGGTGTATATATAAATACATATAATGCTCTCTTGAGTGGGAAAGAGACTACACAGGAGAAATTTTTTTCTGGGCCGGCCCGTGGCTCACTCGGGAGAGTGTGGTGCTGATAACACCAAGGCCATGGGTTCGGATCCCATATACAGATGGCCGGTTGCTCACTGGGTGAGCGTGGTGCTGACAACACCAAGTCAAGAGTTAAGATCCCCTTAACGGTCATCTTTTTTTTTAAAAAAAAAAAAGGAATTTTTCCCTGTCATGCTTCAAATCAACCATTTAGGCAACCATCCACTCTATCCATTGCTAAGCTCAATGTTGACATAGTAGCCGCTGACATGGTCCCCTTTGCCCTTCTTTGAGGTTATCCCGTATTGAATAGTGAAATGGCGATTCTCTCCTCCACAAACAAAATAATAGACTGTCATGATGGCCCTAATCCAAATTGAAAAGCTGAGAGGGATAAATATGTAGGGGAGGCTAAAGATTGCTTCTACCCATTTCAGTTCTTTAGTAGGATCTTCAGCGGTGTCTAGGAATGAATTGACACAACACAAATTAACAAGAGAAAAACCTACAAGTTTTATTAATTTTACATGTATATGGGTATCTCCACAAGAGAGTGAAGTTCAAAGAAATGGCCAAAGCAAGATGCTTTTATACTTTTGGACAAAGTCAAAGTAATCTCTGAGCTAGGCACTGTAAATTCTAGGGGAGTCACTAGGATCTATATGGGGGTGTAAAGCTAGTGGAAGATGAGGGTTATTTCAGGGAGTTCATTTATTCAGGCCCACGACAGCAACAATTCTGCCTCCACAGAGAAGGGGTTGTTTTCTTGCCCTGGTACAGGGAAAGGTACTCCTCCTAAAGCAATCTCTATGGCTCGCTGTAGGAAAAAGCAGGTTAGATAGCTTTTCTGGCAATTATCCTTTCTCCCATGTTTTCAGCTCACAATATTCAATGTAAAAAGTAGGCCTATTTTGAGGTGGCACACCCTTAGCTCCTTCAAATGTAAGATCCTTTCCAGAGAGGCCAGGGTATGGACACATCCATCTTAGGCATCCTTAGACGGGTGCGTGGTGGACGTAGAAGCAACAGAACAAATCTATACTTGTCTCCGTCTTTCTCCCAGACCAGGGGTTCTTGTCTCCTTGACGATGGTCACTTGGAAGCACAGGCGGCTAAGCACCAACGGAGAAGAAACACTTAGGAAATGATTGATTCATAGCACTTTTAAATTACTTTGCTTCTTGTGCCTCTCGGTGGTAAAACAAAGAGGTTAAGCTAGATTATTTCTAAGGTCTTATTCTGCTCACAAATTCCTGAACTTATTATATTGTGTAATAGAGTTCTCACTCAGTGACACCATCAGAGAAGCTCTTAAGATTAAAGAGCATGGAGTTCCTGGAGCCTGAGGAAAGAGTGGCATGAGTCATCATTGGCTGCCCTGGATCTGGGACCCTCTGGTGGATACAAAGTTCATAGAGATTCCCAGATCTAGACTTAATATATGAAGTAAAATACTTGGGTCAAGTGGCAGGTTTTAAAATCTTTCATTTTTATCTAGAGGTAAGATAGGATTTTTTTTTTTTTTTTGACAATTAAGAGATGATGGTATTTTATTTGAATATTGTATTGTATTATATTCCTAGGCAGATGGTTTATAATCCAAAATTGAATAAGAAGCCAAACCTGGAGAAAATACTGGAAATATTTAGGAGAAAAGATAAGTGACCATATCCTGGGAGAACACCAAATTTATTCTTGCATTACTTAAATATTAATTTCAGGATGGTGAAAGGACATTTCCTGCCACTGTGGCCTAACAAAAGTCTCTCCTTTCATCTCCTCTGTTCCTCCATCCTCACCTTTACTTACAGAGGGGATCTCTTAGCAGGAAAAAAAATTAAGTATTTTAAACTGAAGGGGTTCAAAATGTACCTCAATGGCATAAAGATTATTTTGAGCTAAAAATATCTGAACAAACAACAACCACAGAAAAAATAACCTTATCTAAACATTTGTTGATTTAAGCAGAACCTCCCCCAAAATACTGCCACCATAAATCCTCTCTGGATGGTTTACAGCCAGAAAAAAAACTAACCAGTATCAACAAAATGAGTAATTGCTTAAACAAGCTTTATCTAAAACTGTCATACCTCCATTTGTTCTTCCATAGAAGCCCTTTTTCCCCTCCTTTTTCCATTATTAAGTGAATATATAAACTCCTATCTTTGGCTGTTCAGGTAGCCATTTCATCTAAAGGATCCTGAGTGCATAAATAAACTTTGTTTTCCCTCCTGTTAACTGATCTATTGTCAATTAATTTGCAAGCCCCCAGCCACTGGACCCAAATAAGAAAAGAAAAAAATTATTGTCTATAGAAGAGAAGATTTATTTTCTCTCCCATTACTAGGTTTATGGCTGAGCTACCTACAATAAAAGACAGATTAACAAGACAAAACCATTCAAACTTATTTAAGTTTTACATGACATGGGAGGCTTCAGAAATAAAGACCCAAAGAAACAGGGAAACGTATATTTTTATACGTAGGTTTGATGAAGAGTGGATAGTGTTTGGAAGTATGATTGGGCAAAGGGGTTATGATCTAATGGTAATAAACGGGGAAACTTAGCAAGCCTGTTTGTTCAGATTCTTCTATGTCCTTGTGTCTTCAGAGGCACATTGCTTTCCTCTGGATATAGAAAGGGCACTGCTGGAATGAAGGTCTTATGACCTACTTGAGGGGAAAGTCAGTGAAGTTTTATGGCCTGCTCCAAGGGAGAAGGTCAGAGAATTCTCTTCACATTCTACGGTTTGTTTTAGGAGAGAAGGGCAGGGGGAAGGTGTGAATGACCTTCTTGCTTCTGCTATTTTCTCAAATGCCAAGGTGTCATATTTGGGAAACATGTCCTAAACCCCACCACTCCCAATAAAACAGGAGTGTAATGCAGGGAATGGAATGGAAGAACTGGGAAATCAAACAGGGTTTGATGAGGTGCCCAGATATTCATAACAGCAGAAAGCCACTACCACCCCTATGCTAGAGAGGTAAAGGGACCTTTCTATAGTTTGAACGTCCCCCACCCCAAACTCATATTAAAGCTTGATCCCCATTGTAACAGTATTAAGAGGGTGGGAAATTTGACTATGGTATTTCAAAGGTGGGGCCTTTGGAAGGTGATTGGATCATTAGGGCTGTACCCTCATGAATGAATTAATCGTTCATGGTTTAATAGGTTATCAGGGAGTAGACTGGTGGCTTTATAAGGAGAACTAAGCACATTAATACACTAAGCCTTCTAGCCATGTGATGCCCTGCACCATCTGAGGACTCTGCAAAAAGTCCCCACGAAGAAGAAGGACCTCATCAGATGCATACCTCTGGACCTTGGACTTCCCAGTCTCCAAAACTGTAAGAAATAAAGTTTGTTGCTCTATGAATTACCTTGTTTCGGGTATTCTGTTATAAGCTACAGAAAACAGACTAATACAGACCTCAAGGCATATGGCTGAAGCTGCGCCACAGTAAGCACATCCAGCAAGAGATGGAGCCCCAGAGCAGATGTAGCTGCTGTCTGATAGGCAGCCCGAGGCAGAAAGAGATCTGGGGGAAGTCTCCCTTCCTCATTCTTCTACCAGGTCCTCCACTGGCCAAGTTTCACCCAAAACCAGCTGACCCAGGAGCATGGAAAATGCAGACCGGGGGATGGCCCCTGTCATTTATAGCAGGGCAGGAGAAGGGCACAGAATTGCTCTGACTTCAAACTGGCAAAGGACTGGCACAATAAAGAATAGAAATTATGATGTTAGTGTTGGTAAATATCAGCAATAGAAGTTTGTCAGTCTTATAGATGTTTGTAGAAGTAGAACATGGATCTACAGGGCCAGCTTCATGGGCACATGACCTGTGTAGTTGCACTGGGCCCTACACTTGGGTTAATGCTCTGCTGTCGCTGTCTTGAAATTCTTAATTTTTGAACAAGGGGGTCTGAATTTTCATTTTGTACAGGGCCCCATAAATTATGTAGCCATTGCTATGGATCAATAATCTGCAACTTGTACTTGTAGAATGCAGAGAATGTGGCTCTGCCATCATCTTTCCAGAATAGAGCTAGGACCTGCCATGCACAAGGGACACTGGAAAAGTGGTGAGCCTGAAGTTGACTTCAAAGGCTGAGCAATAGTGTCAGCCAGGATCCAGGGGCAAGGGCAAATAGGCAGGGGAAAAAAAGGGAGGTGACTGGAAGAGAATGGACTCCTGGGCACCCATTTATGGTTAACTCTGTGTGGACTAAGATGAAACCCAATAGGTATAGGTAAATAAATATTGTGCTTTTTTCTGGATTCCCAAGTATGAGAGATCTGCCACTATAAGGACTGAGTCTTTTCTGGTAAATGATAGTGCCTGCCCTTTCTAAATATTGCCATGTACAATAGTAGGATTATGATAATCATTTCAGAGAAGAGAACAGAAGATCCATGAAAACATTAATAAACATACCTGTTCTCTCAAATTTTCTGTGAAAGCAGATTGGTATAAGGACTTTAAAACCTGTAATAAAGTTTACAATTTTCTTATTCAGAACACTCAGTATCCTTGATTTTTCAATTTCCCATACTACTAGTTTCCTCTCACTCCTGTTTTATGTGTTGCTCAACTTTTAAATTTCTGTTTCTATAGCTGACTCTAAGACCATCTATTTTTATTCAGACCAAAGAAGCTGGAATCTTGAACTTTTATCTTTATTTTACTAAGATCTTAGTAGCAATGTTTATTTTAAAGGTAGCACATATCAGAATTCTATAGTCTATCTTTTAATATATATTGAGTGTTTTATTTAACAAATATATTTAGTGTTTACAATCTGCTAGGAATTGTTCTAACCACCTTGTGAATATTAGCCCATTTAATTCTCATGAGAACTCCGTGAGGTGATATTATTATTATTTTACAAATGAGGAGAAACTGAGACGTAAAGTGAAGCACAAAGTGAACTTGGACTGAGTAGGTAGCCTGAAACGTCTAAAACAACTTTTTATAAATTCCACTATTCTTAAACCGCTTTCCCTTTTACTAAGGATATTTACAAGGAGAAAGAAATGAGGAAAGTTTCTGGATCTTTTACAACTCTTTTGCCTAAGTTCTACTTTTTCTTTTATTCAGTCTCCATAAAGACTGTCAAAAATTGCCAATGCCAGCTATACTACAAATCTTCAAGGTG
This sequence comes from Cynocephalus volans, assembly GCF_027409185.1. Taxonomy (NCBI): domain Eukaryota; kingdom Metazoa; phylum Chordata; class Mammalia; order Dermoptera; family Cynocephalidae; genus Cynocephalus; species Cynocephalus volans. Next base: position 55,065,123 of record NC_084470.1, read on the forward strand.
GAGTATTGGGAAAAGTTTTCAATTAGCAATAATCACACCTCATATAAATCTATTGCCTACAATACTGCCACTATGCAAAGCTCCTAAGTTCTAGTTTATAGAAGATCCTAAGGATACCCCACCTGAGCTGCTCATACACATTGCCACAGTATTCACTCTGTATGCATCATAGCACATAACACACATTGTATTTGAATTCATCAGGTCCCTCTTACACACAGAAAGCAAAGACCAATGGAAGGTATCACACTGAGGGAGACAGAGTAGGCAGTTGAAAACAGTGTGTCAGCAGACAGGAAGGAACAGTTGATCCCTCCAAGTGTAAGAGGAAGAGTAGCAGAGAAGCTTCCTTGAGGGGTGATCCTTGCACTGAGTCTTGAAGGGAGGAATATGTAGTTCACCAGGCAAACAAGCAAAAAAAGAATTGCCAGGACTAGCATGTAGAGAGGCACAGATACTAGCATGTAGAGAGACAAAGCACATGAAATCTGGGTAACTCCAGTAGTAGTCCAATGTAGCTTAAGTGCAGGCTACGTGTGGCGTTAACAGATAGTTTTCAGAAAAAGGTAAAATCATGCCCTCGTATAGGTGTAAAAATGAACATGCAGTGAATGAAACAAATGAATCATAGCTCTAATAGTTATAAAAATGAACATCAGGCAGATTTTATAACCATCGGTTCAAAGGATAAGGTCAAAGAACGAAGACATTTTTAGATCAGTAATATTGAAATAAATGTGGAAGTGGAGGCAAAACTGCCTTCTTCCACAGTGGGTATGAGAAATGAATTAAACTTCTACTGAATATAATATGCATGCCTATAGACCATTATTTTGAATTGCTATCACTTATCTACAACTTATAGAGTTGTAAAATAGCTCCCATACATAGTTTTCCATTGACACAAATTTTCTCCTGTAGGCAATAAGACAAAAGTGGTTAAATATTGAGGGACCATATCAGAGAGGGTCGAAAACACCATACGAAGGACCCTGGACTTCTGTCTTTGAGCAAAAAAAAAAAAGATTCCCCAGCTTGCCCTTCTAGAATATCAGAATACCCTTTCATTGGAAAGGCGTGGCCTGGCAGCGATGGAAGCTTGACTGAAGTGACACAAGGATGGAAACATGAATAAAACTTAGGAAGCTGATGCAGAAGGTCATTGAAGAAAGTCTGAGGGCCAGAGCCACGGTAATGACAATGGGGAGAGTGGCTGACAAACACAGAAAGTAGAATCAAGCATATCTAGTGAATGTGGATGTAAGGGATGAAGTGGAAAGAACGGCGTCTCTGATGGTTTTCTAGGTTTCTGGCTTAAACAATTGGGTGGATGGTGGCGCACCGACAGTAGAGGCGCAGGCTTGCGAGAAAAGGTAAGTTTTGCACATCTGAGTTTGAGGTGCACATAAGTATGTGGGTGAACCTATTAGGGAGGCAGTTGGAAAGAGCCCCTAGGAGACTTGGCGTGGATGGAGTTAGAAGCTATTGGCAGACTCGTCTTTGTGAGCAGGCAAGGCACGAGGAGCAGCAGCTGGAAGAAGCAGCCCTGAACATATCCGGGAAGTTCCTGCTTAATGGAAGGCAAGACGCAGACCCGTGCGGCGCCCCGCGGAACGAAACCCCTGGCGCGGCCACTGCCGCAGTCGGATGTCCGTGAGGGGCCCTCCCCGAGGACGCTGGACAGGCGGGGCACGCAGCGCTCCCGCCCGTTTGACCCCGAGACCCCCGCCCCGCCCCTCCCACGCATGCCCCCCCACGCATGCCCCCACGCATGCCCCCCTACGCATGCCCCACTTCCGCTTCCGGCCCCGGGTGGAGGTGGTGGGCGTCGCTTCGCGGGGCGGGGACAGTGGGCGCCTGGCGGCTGGCGGCTGGAGCAGACTTTGTGCGGCCGGTGGGCTCCTTCAAGTGGGCGCGGCGGGCAGGGCGGGTGGCCCGGGCCGCCGGCCCCAGTTCCCGCGACGGCCCGGGGGCGTGAAGGCGGTGCGAGAGGTCTGAGGAAGCGAGGCAGGCGGCCGGCGCCAGGGCCAGACGAGGCGGGAGGCTGCGGCCTTGAGGCCAGGGGGCGTGAGGAGAGCAAGCAAAAGACGGGAATGGTGGCCCGAGCGTCTGGGAGAGAAGAGGTGGAAAATGACAAGTCGGGTGAGGCGTCTGAGGCTGGGAAGGCTGCGAGGCGGCACGTGGAGGGGCCTAGGGGCCAGGTGGTGGGCGGGTCAGACCCGTTGGACAGGCCGGGCATAGAAGAAGCGCGGGAGGCAGAGCTCCCCTTGCAATTGGGAAGACACAGTAAGAAAGCACTCAGTGGTCATACCCTTCTAGTTTTTGCACCTCATCCTGCTCCGTCTTTTAATTTGAATCTGTGTGGTCATTTCTTATGCATATGGTTTACCGAGAGAGGGGAAAAAATGGATTTTCTTAGAAGGTGTATGCCCCATTAGGAGCCCTTGGTCGGAATTATCATAGGAAGAATTTCTGATAGTGGTCCATTTTGGCTAGTGTGGAATGATGATGATGGTAAGGGTTATTCAGCTGCCTTAGAATTGATGCAGGTTTATATAAAGTTTGTTAACAGAAATTAGATCTTTTATTTAAAAACATGTATTTCCCTACAGCTATTCAGGGAAATGAAAATGGATGTCCTCACAATTTTTCTTATTTTAAGTAGCATTGCTTTTTTCTTCTCAATATAAAATCTTTTCTGGTATGTTTTGTTGTTTTGATCAGCCAAGGAAAAAAGAAAAATTACCGAAGCCTCAAGTGATGATCCACAGCCAGGGATTGACCTGGTAAGAAAGGAATCATTAACCAGTTCAGAATTTTTCCAAACGGTGGAGTGCAGTGAGTTTCAAAGTATGGTTTTCTTGCAGTCTTTGGGTAAGGAAGGTTTGGTAGAAGATATTAAAAGAAGAATTTGAATGAAAAAATTTAAAAGCTTAGAAAGCTCACCTCTCAAAATAACTGAAAATGAGGGTACAAAAAATATTAAGGTTGAATTCCAAGATGAACTGTACAAGAATACTCCAAAATTTTCTTATAACAGCTTGTCACCTGAAGTAGAAAATAATTCTATTTTAAAATTACATGATTGCAATTGTTTTCCCCATTCCAAGGGTTGTAATGATGAAAACAACCTTGCATATAAACCTGATGGCGGATGTAAGCATGTTGCAGAAAATTCCTCGAAGTTAAAGAAAGAAAACCTTCGGAGTCTTGCAGAGAAGGGTGACACAAGTAGTATTCATCAGCTCTTACAAACTGAAGAAAAATTAATAGGAGTAAAGTTACTGCTTGAAGAAAGTGATTTACACCACAGTAAAAATAATGGCTTGCTTTCCTGCCTTCAAAGTGAAAAAAATAAATATTCAATAGAGGAGAGCAATGTTGGGAGAAAATCAAAGAAAAGGATGAAGTTGTCTGACAAAGGAGACGAAATAGTTGTTGAAATGAATTTCTCTAATGTATATACCAAGTCTGAGTTGGTGTTGCAAGAAAATCAAATGAGGACCAAGAGTAAAGAAGCAGAGACTTTAGAGGCTAAAAAAAGTCCTTTAAATGTTTTGAGAAAAGTAAACCGTAATACACTCTCTCCAACGGATCATTTATTAAGTCTCCCAGAAACAGTAGGAAAAAAAGCAAGTCCTGGACATCATGTAAAGGCTGAGTTTCAGAAAACCCTTGAGACACTACTTTTGAAAGAAGAAACAAAGAATGCTTCAGAGCCCTTAGGCTGTAAAAGCATGGAGCCAGAAGAATATTTTAAATCGATGAAAAGCTCCATAGTGAAATCACCTAGTGATTGCCATCATATTGAAAAAAGATCTTCACGGGAAGACATGAAAAATGAAACTGAAGAATCAAAGTTAAGCTGTCGTAGGACAGTACCAATGACTGGTAAAAGAACTTGGCCTTATTATTCATGTGCTAGAGTATCTGCCCATAGTTGGAAAAAGGCTTCCTTGCCACAATCAAATTACCTTCTTCCTGGGTCTAGAGAACATTTTACGCAAGATGATTTTTTTAAACACCAAGCAAACCAGGCTCACATAACTGAATCCAGGTTATTGTTTCAAAGTTCCTTAACAGAAACAAACACTGAATCTTCAAGTAAAGAAAAATTGGATTCTAATTTAAATTGTTTGTCTTCAGTTTCTGCAGTAGAACCTACTTTAAAAGAACCTATAATTAATGATAATAAAAAGATAAAGTCAGAGGAATTGAGCAGAGGTGGGTCAGAGGTAGTTTCTAATACTACTGAAGATACTCAGTCAACTAATGTGACTCAAAGCTTAACAGGAAGTAAAAAAAAAGAAAGGGGGAATTTAACAAAACTTAATTTCACACTGGCTTCCCAGGGTGGCCAGGAAGCAAATAACTCTACAGGCAAAACTGTTCATCGAAAAGCAGGCATTGCTAAGCAAACATTTGTGGTTCCAGACTTGGTTAAAATATTAAACACAGGACGGCTCACTAATTTTAAAATCCCTTTACTTAAGAATAAGACAGAAAAAGGAAAAGAAAATGCCAAGTTATCAGAGAAAGAAGCTTACAGTCCCCTAGAACTTCTTGACAATTTATCTGGAGCAAAGGTAAGACAAAACAGAAGTAAAGAAGATGTCTCCATGGCAACTTCAGGACCTCTGTCTTTGAGTATGCAAAATAGTTTAACTCCAGTGCAAGCTAGTTCAGACTCATTCTACAGTAAAAATTTCTGTAGTATTTCTCCAAGCTTTACCAAGCAAGGTAATGATAATAAGCCATCTAATCACATCTCTGATCCAGGCAATATTGTTTCTAATAAGGAAGCTGTTTCTCTCACAGTTGAAAGTAATACTTTTTCTTGTGATCCTGGGTCTATAGAGAAAAGTCCATCCTGCTCTAACGAACAAGAAACATTCAAACCAGTTTCCTGTGAAGTTAGTGGTAGAAAAATGACTACGAGTCTTTCAGAAATGAAAGTGGGGTTTCCAGATATTCTTAAGGCATATGAAGATGATGTCCTCTTAATTGATGTGATTCAAGATGACCCAGACCTCTTTGGAGTCTCCAATGAAGGGGAGCTCTCATGTACTTCAGAGGTCCTTGTGATAAGCCAGGAGCCCAGTGTTGCTGAAGAGCACCAATCAACAGACTCCAAGCACATGGAACTTCCAGAAAAAGAACCAAGTGATGACTTGAGGTATGCATGTTCAAATATGCCTTTTGGTACAGGTTATTGTTGGGGGTTTCAAAAGCACTCTGTGCTCTTATGTGTCACTAACTTATTCCATGATCATTGAAGCTCCATCATTTTTTTTAACCTGGTTACTTATTAAATATAATTAGCATATTACTGCTGATACCCGGAAATGTCATTATAATAAAACTTAGAATTGAAATAATATTATGTATGTCTTGGAAGATAATGGAGCAGATTGGCTGTTCAAAATTTAAAATAATGGTTTATAAAGTGGCTTTTTAAATTATGGAGGTTGCTTTTTTCAAAAGTCAATTTATTTTCATATGTTCCATTTTTTCTTTAATTATTATGAATATGCAAATAAACTTTTATTTCATCCAGGTTACCTATTAAGATCAGTGCTATATATTTTGACCCATTTTCTGTAGCTCCCTTAGATAAAAAGTTCATTTTGGGGGAAATAGAGAAGCTTTGGAAATTTTTATTTGAAGTAATTGGTGCTTGAAAGTAGAATCAGAAGTTAAACTGATTTTCAGGGGAAAACAGCAAAAAAATTTTTGATGGTTTTACTTTAAAGTTGATGGTTTGAAATGATGATTTTTGCCCCCAAATAGTACTAGTTTGCTCAATGCAACTTTAAATGGAGCCAAGTAGTAGCATGCTCAGGAACTTTATTCTGGTTAACCCAGATTATACTTAATATTATGTCATATTTTACAAAAACTTTTATACAATTCTTTCAGCTCTTATTTATATTTGTATGTTATAATAATTGAATATTAGAATGTTTTGTAATCAAAAGGAAACATGAAAGCACTTTCCGCTAAAATTCAATGATGTGTGACTTAAATTTCTTTGATATAAGTTTTTATTTACCTTTGTTATATCGTACTCTTCTTGATATTCTTAGTGCTACAAGAACTTGTTAACTCATCACCATATAGAATGCATTCTCTGTGCCAAATGGAGGACTAAGAGCTTTATCTATTTTTTTTTTTTTTTTTTTTTTGTCTTTTTCATGACTGGCACTCAGCCAGTGAGTGCACTGGCCATTCCTACATAGGATCCGAACCCGTGGCGGGAGTGTCGCCACCAGCGCCGCACTTTCCTGAGTGCGCCACGGGCTCGGCCCTCTATTATTTATTTTTAAGAGTGTAATGAGGTAGTATGGTGATCTGCTCATTTTGAAGACGGAAAAAATGAAGACAAGTTGTCACCTACCCAAGGTCATACTGCTAATAACAGAATCTGGATTCAAACACTGGCCTCTCTTACTCTAAAACTCGTGGTTAAGAGCTTGACCTTTGTAATCTGACCCAGGTCAAATCTTCCCTCTGCCACATAATAGCTATGTGACCTTTTAGGCAAATTGTTTCACCTTATTGGTAAAAAGGGAAAGTACTTGCCTCAGGGTTGTGAGGATTAAATCAAAGAATGGATGGAAAAGGTTTTAGCATGGCACTGCTTGAGTAGTAAGGGCTCAGTAAGAGGTAGTTATTGAAGTTTTTCTTTTAACTGTTATGCCGTGCTTCCTTTGAGAAATACAAAGGAAAATTAGAGCAAATCTTGCATTTAAGAGCAAATATCTCTTTTGGCTGACAAGATGTTAACAATGAACTACAGCCAAAGGTAGAAAGAGATAAATTTTGTGAATTAAAGTGCAGGAAGTTCAGTTTTTATTTTATTTTAAGAATAATGGCTGATTTTGTGAAAATGATATGTCTCTATTACATTAAAGTATAAAAGGGGGGGGATAAATCTCACCACACAAGATAACAAATTAATTGCTATTTGTATGTGTCATTCTACACATCTAGCTATGCATGTACGTGGATATAACATTAGAAAAATTGGATCGTGCCTCTATTTTTTTTTTTGGCAGCTGGTCAAGACAGGGGTCAAATCCTGGACCTTGGTGTTATCAGTACCAGACTCTAACCAACTGAGCTAACTGGCCAGCTCCCGTCATGCCATTTTTTAGAAAAAACATTTAAAGTTAATTTTATTTACACTTAACCAGAGAGGGTGTTGGGGGATGCTGAAGTGAGCTAAAGGAATTGCTGAGTCAATATACTTCTTTACCACAAGAAATTAGTTCCTGAAAGTTCTCTTTCATGTTAATAAGGGAGATTATTTGAAAGTTTGAGTGCAAATGTATAAAACAAAGAAAAAAGTTTGAGTGTTATTATCTTGACTTTTAAAAATTGTGTTCCAACTTTAGACAGCAGTGTTTGCTTTCCTAATGTGAAAGATAAACATGTTTGTACACAGTCACTTTTTCGCTCAATCTTGCCCCCCACATTTTGGTTAAAAATTTCTGCTTTAAATTGTTAAGCCTTGTGCTGTTTACATTTTCTTCAGTAATCTGAATTCCCAAAGGTTCTTATTCTTTGTTCTCTACTTAAATTGATTCAGTCCTTACCACCAATCATTTTTATTACTTTTCTCTGATCTTGACTATTTTGATTCATCTTAGTTGGCTACATTTCAGAGCAAATTTTTTAAGAAGGTGTGTTAGTCCATTTTGTGCTCCTGTAACAAAAAACTGAGAGTGAATAATTTATAAAGAACAGAAATTTATTTCTTACAGTTTTGGAGGCTGGGAATTCCAAGGTTGAGGGGCTCACATCTTGTGAGGGCCTTCTTGCTGCATCATCCCGTGGCAGAAGGGCAACAAATCACACATGCGTGAGGAGAGAGAGGGGGCCAAACTCATCCTTTTATCAGGAATCCACTCCCATGATAATGGCTTCAATCCATTGACCTGACATAACCTCACACTTCTCAAAGGTCCCGCCTCTCACTGCTGTTGCATTGGGGATTAAGTTTCCATCACATGAACTTTGAGCGACACATTTAAACCATAGCAGAAGGGTTCATGATTGTTGTGTTCTCTAAAATCTTGGGTGCTTAAGAATGACTTGGCTAAGAGCACATTGTCTTGGTATAAAATTCCTAGTTTATGTTTTTCCTCCTCACAACTGTGTAGACATTGCTCCCCTGCTTTCCGGCTTTGAGTGCTGTAGTGGAAAACCCTGAAGCTAAACTAATACTCACACTGCTGCTCTTTAAACTGCCTTTTTTCATCTTCTTGCTCTCTATCTTGGTATTGGTAATTATATATCAATTCTTCCTGAGACAAGGTGAGCTGTTTTGGTTTGCATTATTAGGTTTTTACTTCAGATAATTTTTCTATCATTATCTTTGAACTTCATTTTCCTTTACTTCAAAAGCACCAGTTATACTTTTATTGGATATTCTTTGCCTTTTATATCTGCTTCTGAAGTTTCAGTTTTTAAATAAACTTGAAGATTCCCTCAGTAGTTATTTTAATTTTTTTTTCTAAAAATACCAATTTTATAGTCATCCGCAGTGCTAGGATAAAACTTAACAAGGAAAAAATGGAGCCATTATAACCAGAGGATCTGTCAGTAGTTGCAGACAAAGTTGTTAATGGTTCCAGAACTAAACGAAGCTAAAAATATAATTTCAAATTTTAGCTCTGTCCCTTTTACTGATCAGTAGCTAGTTCATGTACTTATTTTTCCCCCCTCTAAGACACAGAAGTTGAAGTCTCCCAGAATGAGTTTTAATTTTACAAGAATAAAAGAAGATAGAAGGGTAGGCCCAGATATTGTCAGAAACTCTGGACTGCTTCTTATTGGTAAAACAAGTAGACAAACCTGAACTGATTTAATCATTTGGGGAAGTATTCTCAGACCTGATTAGGAAGAATTTGTAAGGTCTTTAAGTTATGATAGAATGCACATTCACTGTCAGTCTCCACACTGGGGAGAGTCCATATTAAAATCCAAAGCATTGGAAAAGTATTAGAACTTATTCACTAAAACTTGAACTGATGAGTTAATTGGCCTGTAAGTATCACTGGAAATGATCTGAGAATGTTTGTAATAGTCAGTGCTAGACAGTCGGTATTAGAACATAGGATTATTATATGCTAAATAAACAGGATTATTGAGATTTTATGAATCTGTCAAAAAATCAGGGTAATTACTGTATAGGTGGAGAGGGGAAACTAATTTTTGAAACAAAAATATGTAAACTGAACTAAGAATAGTAGGTATTTAGAAAAGAGAGGGATGAAAAGGCATCTTGGAAAAGCAAAAATTTGTATTGATCCTTGAAGTTTGAATAGATTTAGATTAATAAAAGCAAAGAAAGGAAAATGTTTGGGGGAGGGGGAGAAGTAATGAGGAATATGTGGGCAAAAAGGTAAAGGTAGATACAAACATGTTGTAAAGGTTATGAAAGCTTTTTTGACTCCTTCAGGCAAAAATAGGAGCTGTTATGTGTTCCCATAGTACCTATGCTATGTCAGTTAAGGCACCGATTTCGTGATAGTATAATTTATATCTCTCTCACTGCTAAACTTTTGGACTTCTTGAAGGTAGGTAATGTCCATGTCTTATTTACCCTTGTAATTCCAGTCCCTCATTTATTGAGGGAGGAAAGAGAATTAAGGTTTCAATTCCTTTTTTTTTTTTTTTTTTTTTGTTAAAGATGATCGGTAAGGGGATCTTAACCCTTGACTTGGTGTTGTCAGCACCATGCTCACCCAGTGAGCTAACCAGCCATCTGTATATGGGATCCAAACCCGGAGCCTTGGTGTTATCAGCACCACACTCTCCCGAGTGAGCCACAGGCCGGCCCAAGGTTTCACTTCCTACTTGAGAATATTACAGGCTGTTTCTCAACACCTAGATTTAGAATATATGTAAATGGAAACAGTGAATCCTTTCTTTCTAAAGCAAATAGGTATTGAAGAACTAGTGGGAAAGAACATTTAGTAAGTAGTCTGATGCCAGATTAAGGAGGTTGGAAACTTAGGCACGAAAATTTGAACTCAGTGCAGAATCAATGCTGGTGGTCAGGGGGATCAGTTATACTACTTTCACAATTTCCACTTTAGTCCGTAAGGAGCCATTGTAGATTTTGGAGCTGGTAAATAATAAACACAGACTTCTATGGGGAGAAATGTCTGTCGCCAATGCATAGAAAATAAAAGCCTGCCACTTTTGCCCAGGCATATAAGTCCCATTAGACCCACACCTAGCATGGATCTATCCTGGGAAAATTATCCTGTCTCAAGTAGCCAACCCCACTTACTTTCTCAGAATCTGATTTAATCCCAGTTTGTTCACCAAAAGATTGGCCTTCTAGAGTGGAATAGTCTTTTCACCAGCTTTACCATACTAAATGACAGAAAAACAAGTTTCCATCAAAAGTAAAGTTCGTTCTCTTTCTCTTATATATTGAGACTTCTTGCCTGTCTTTCAAGAAGCTTACTTTTCTCCATTGTCCCTTTTCACTGAATATCTGATGTGTTCTAACTGTTGTGCAAATTTTTACACTTAACTGTAAGAACTGATATCTAGTGTCTACCCTGAGCTTATATTATTTCATTTAGTGGGACAATTCTGAGGTTAAAACTCACCCTATGGGCCAGCCGGGGAGAGTGTGCTGCTGATAACACCAAGGCCATGGGTTCATATCCCTATATAGGAATGGTTGGTTACCTCTTGGGAGAGTGTGGTGCTGACAACACCAAGTCAAGGGTTAAGATCCCCTTACCAGTCATCTTTTTAAAAAAGTAAACAAAAAAACCCACCTAACCCTATCTTTATAATGTAAGTGATTAACACACAGCTTGTAACTATCAGAGCTGAGATATGAACTTGGTAACCTACTTCAAAATCTGTACCCCCTTCCCAAAGCAGCATGCTGGAAGAGTGGCATTTTGGTTTTCTCCATTGCTACAATTCAATTACTCCACAAACTACCATACAATATTATTTTACTTTTGATCCCTTTCCTTTCTCATCTCTTCCCCCTCCTTAAAGTAGCAGTTGGGGTAGTATGAAGAAACATTATTCTGATTTTTACTTTTTTCTCTTTTGGGCTACATAAACCATTGTTTCTTGTCTTTGCTGGAATAAACAGTGTGGTACTTGATAAAGTAATGATTTATAATACCAGGAACCTAGCACCTCACAGCATGGCATCAGGCTAGGGAACCTCTGGCCCAGTGAATTGAATACTGTAATATTCCTCAGTTTATGGCCACTGTTATATGCAGAATAATTAATTGCCCTAGTAAATTTGTGTCAGGACTATCCAGAAACAGAACATGTGAATGTGTAAATAAGTGAATTTGACCACAGTCAGCTAGATAGCATCTCAAAAGAAGGCAATAACATTCTGAATTTTTTCTTGAGCAATAGTTTTCAAACTTTTCCTGCTAGCAATTATTCTAAAGCAGTTATTTTCAAACCTTTTTGTCAGTTGCCCACAAGTAAAGATATGTTTTACATTATGATCCAGTGCATACTTTTTTTTTTTTTTTTTTTAAAGATGACTGGTAAGGGGATCTTAACCCTTTACTTGGTGTTGTCAGCACCAGGCTCTCCCAAGTGAGCGAACCGGCCATCCCTATATAGGATCCGAACCTGTGGCCTTGGTGTTATTAGCACCACACTCTCCCAAGTGAGCCACGGGCCGGCCCTATCCAGTACATACTTAAAAATATGTGAAATAATAGGTTTATACAAACAATATTTTTTTTACTAAAATTGATTTAGTCTTGTATTTTGTATTTTATCCTATTTCATTTTTTAAATTTCCAGTTGGGATTCTCAGAATATGTTTTACTTGAAAAATGTTCTGGTGGAGGATAAGCTTGATGTAATCTGTGTTGTTCTTCACAGTTGACTTAAATCTTTTATTCCCCTCTCCTTTTTGCTCAGATATTCTCTCTTGCTTCTCTGTATTTCTGTAGCCTCACCCAAGTCTGTCTTTGTTTTCTCTCCTTTCCTCCTACTATCCTTCATTTTTTTCCCCTTCCCAGTCCACCAGTGCAGAACTATAACTTTCCACTCCACCAATGCAAAACTGGAAAATATTTATGTAGGTCACAATTTTGCTCACTCTATTATGTTTTTATTCAATTAGGTGAATTTAACTTCTTTGTGTCTCTGAAATTCAAAACAAAGTTAAACTACTTCTTACAAGAGCAGCATGTGCAATTTTACCTTCCTCATAAGTTAGCTATTTATAATAAGAGTATCTCACACCTGTATAAGTTATACCAGCAATATTGTAAGTACTATCTTGATACTTTGAAACTAAACCAATATACTTGCTGTACCTATTTATGAATGGAATTTTCAGGATAATTAGAAGCCATAGAAGTGTCCCTCAATTTTCTGTTTATTGAGGCACTTAATCCTGTTCTTGCTATTACCTTAATATCGCTCAGGACTGTTTCTTAGCCTCAGTTCTCACTGCTACTGTCTTATTTATCTTTCTCCTGGATTATTGTAATAAGCTCCTAGTTAATCTTTCTAAACTCCCTCATTAGTGATATTCTGAAATAGAAATCGATTTGCCAGTGACTGTTTAAAGTACTTCACTGGCTTTCAGCCACCTGAGAATAGAGTCTAAATTGCTTAGCATGGCTTTTTAAAGCTCTTTAGTGGATCTGTATTTATTCCCTCTTTGACAACTATGATGTTAGGGGGAGGAAAGTGGGGTGAAAGGCTGATGAAAGATAAATGAAGCAGCCAGCTCACAATTGTCTACAGTGTGCCATGTACATTAATTCTTTTGCATGTTTATCTGAAAGTCCTTTCCTTTTTATTCAGTTATCCATCAAATCATATCTGAGAGGTTATTCCAGCGATTTGTGCCAATAGTTCTCTTGGCACATATCTCTATGTATTATGTCTGCTTGTATGTGAGCCTCACCCTATATTGGGAGTTCCTGGATAGGAAAGAGGCATCTTCATTTGGGTCTCCTCAGTGTCTGGCACTGCATGCCAGGAGTATGTTAGGTGCTGCATGTATAGAGGAAACTAGACACATATGGGTCTTGTGCTCACAGCTTTTTATCTTTCAAAGGAGGCAAATAATTAAGCAAGTACAGTAATATATGATAGAATTGTGCATTAGTCCATTTCTGTTGCTTATAACAAAATAGCTGGAACTGGATAATTTGTAAGAAAATGAAGTTTATTGCCTACAGTTTTGGAGGCTGGGAAGTCCAAAGTCTGGGGAACATCTCTGGTAAGGGTCTTCTTTGGTGGTGGCTTTACAGCAACACAGGGGTCTCACATTGCAGAAAATGGCAGAGCAGAGAGAGCTAATTTCTCAGTTGCTGCCTTTTAGAGCCATCAGAACCACACCCGTGATCATTATTAATCTTTCAATTTATTGCTCAGTTAATGGATTAGTCCACTCACTAGGCATAGCCCTCACAATCCAATCACCTCTTCAAGTCCCCACCTTTCAATTATGATAATTGGATTTCCCACCCTCCCAACAGTGACAGTAGGGATCAAGCTTCTAATACATAAAACTTGGGGGACACAATTCAATCCTTATCAAAGTGCAAGATATTAAAGGCTTTCTGGTGAAAGTGACATTTAAGATGAGCATTTAAAGGATAAGTAGGAATTAGCCAATAGGTGAAGAAAAGTTAGAAAGAAATAGTATCCCATGGCTTAGTGTTCTCATGGCAAGAAATGAAACTATAGAATGTGCATAAGGTCAGTCATGAAGGGCTTAAAAGAACAATGACCATAGACTTTATCTTCTGAATTGCAAAACTTTTGAGAGAGAAATGGGGAGCTATTAATAATTAATGCCAGGACAACAGGATAAAGAGACCATCCTAGGCAAACTATAATTTATGGTGAGTTTGAATCTTATTCTAAGCACATACACATTCACTGAAGGACTTTTAAGTAGAGAGAGAATTTGATTAGATTCACATTTTAAAAATCATTATAGCTCTGGTGTGGAGAATAAATTGGCAGGGAGCTATTGTAATAATTAGACCGAAAGGACATGGTGACTTCAGAAGAAGTGGGAGTGGATTTGAAAGAGGTTTAAGAAGTAAAGATTAATTAATGAGATGGAGGTGAGGCAGAGGGAGGAGTTAAGGATGATACCTGGTTTCTCTCCTTATCTCAGAAAAGGGAATTATCGTGCTCGCTTCGGCAGCACATATACTAAAATTGGAACAATACAGAGAAGATTAGCATGGCCCCTGCGCAAGGATGACACGCAAATTCGTGAAGCGTTCCATATTTTTGGAAATAATAGGTCCAAAATAAATAGAGTGGCGTGGACAAATTAGTAGGATTAGGCTATGTGAGATATAATGAAGAAAAAAAAAAAAAGAATATTGCCTAGCAAATAGTAGCTACTCAATAAACACTTGTTGAATAAATGAAAAAAAAAAGAAAAGAAAAGGGAATTATCATTCATCTCCAATGCAAAGGAGCAGGATGGGGCAGGTCAAGTTTAGACATTGTGAGTTAGAGAGGCCTTTGAGATACTGAAATGGAGATATCCTAGTGGACTGATAGATCTGAATCTAGCGAGGTCTGAATTAGGGAAAGAGATTTGCATGTGTTTGTATTATTTCCCCATCCTTTAGACTATATACTTCTGATGGTTTCTAGGGTTTATGTTGGGAAACAAATACTTAATGTTTTCCAAAGACTACAAAGAATGGTGCATACAAAATGTTTTGTTTAGTTTTCCTCTTTCTTCGCTGAGAGGTAATCCTGAACCAGTGAGTAGTTGTAGAACTGTAGGATATACTTAATAAAAATCCATTTATTAAATGAATAAATGGCGGGATTATGGGTGTTTATTATATTATATTCTGTGTATTTTCATGTGTTTTAAATTTTTGTCTGTTTCAAAAATGGAATAATGTTTAGCCATTTGTATTTGCATGGCTCTTATATATGTATTTTCATTTGTTGAGCCTATGCTATTGACTTTAAGAACATTTTATCTCATTTAATCCTCACTATAACCTTTGTGGGTAGTTAGTATTCTCATTTTACAGATATGGTTACATTCAAAGAAAGAGTTTTGCTACAGTTTACACAGTATTTGAATCCAGGTTGGTCTAACTCTGATCTCTATTATCCTTAACTTCTAGACTGTAAGTTGTCTTTAGAGACTACAAAAAGAAGACTCAAACTGCTCTCAAGCATCTTCCTTTCACATTGACAGTAAGACTTACACATACATACTAAAGAGTAGAAGTAAGCCACTATTTTGTGTTGGTGTAATACTTTAAAATTTAATTGTATGGTACATCTCATCAGGTTCTCTCTGAGTAACAAAGTTTGAGTGGCAGCACTCCCTAACAATTGAGGCATATGTGATTAAAGAGCCAAATGAGGAAACTGTGCAGATGCACTGGGTTGAGTCCCAATATAGTATTCTGTCCTGCAGGGCTTGATCTTATGTTTACCAGCTGCTAAAGTATTGTATAATCTTTAGAGAAGTAGGTAGTTCTGCTTAGAATCTGTTATAACGGTTAAGCTCTGTTTGCTTTATAATAGAGAACTTCCTGTAGTGGACCCTGGATTAATGACGTCAGAGGTCTATGCTTCCTTGTCAGCAGGTAAGATTTGACATTTTCAGAATATGTAGCATTAAAGTATTTTTTTAATATCTCCATTAAAGCTTAGTCAAAATGAATTCATTAGAAGAATAGGAAGCTTTTCATTTTATAGTCTGTTAACCATAAATTTTTATAGTCTGTCAGTTTTTCTCAGTTGCAGTTGACTGGTTGGCAAATCCGATTTTGAGACATTTTCCATTTGATTATTTAATAAATAACTTTGTTAGGGTTTATCTACAAAAGATAGGTAGTTGACCTCAGCAATTTTTGTAGTCTTACTTTGAAATTAAAATATGTATTTAAGTTTTGTCACATTTTAAACCGTCATTTAAAAGTTTTATATAATTAACAGCTAATTATAAGTTTAAATACCTGAATCTTTACTTCACAGACCATAATTAATGTGAAACATAATTTTACTTTGATTTTCAAGTTTAAAAAATATGTTTAAAGAAAGATTCGTAAATATCATACTATCAATTCTTTTTATACCATATATAATGGAGTTATTTCGATAGAGAGGGAGGAATTGTCATATAATTTACTGAAAACTCTATATCATATTTATTACTTTAGACCTTAAAAAAACCCTGAATTCCGAGTGATTTTTTAGAATAGTCTTTGAATAACTTGGTTATTTTGTCACTTAAAGTTTCTATAGTTGAATATTATTTCTTTCAGCAGATGAAATAAAACATGATTCCAAAGGTACAAACATTTTCTTAGGAGAAGTTACTAATGAGACCTTTGAAAATGAAAAGCGGGGAGACTTCAGTGAACAAATGAAAGCTTCAGACTTGGATGAAAAGGTACTAGGGAATCTTTTACATTTCCTTATTTCTTGGTCTTAAATAGTGGTAACGTAGAAATTCATCTTAACACTGCAGTCACATGACAAGTGTATCTCCTTTTTATTGAGTAAAAGAATCACATCACTCTGGCCATGAGATATATCCCTTGATGCTTTGTATCAAGCACAGTATAAGCAGGGTTTCTAGGAAAATGGCATTTACCGATTAATTACATATTTAGCTTTTTAGTATCCTGAAGTTCATCACAAACCTTTGTAAGTTTGTTACGTATTTTCCTGCCTCATTAAACACAAAGTATTGAGTATCATTTGATCTTCCTTGAAATTTTCTAATATTGTAGTACCTGAGGGTCATGAACATAAGCATCAGTTATTCAAGCACAGATGTAGAAGGCATAGGAATTGGAGCTAAACCTAACTTAATGCTGGGACATATTACTGGTGTATGATATAGGGGAAAGTTTTGGTATCAAGTTTTTGTTCCACTTTTCTGCCGGATAATGTGTATGATTGTCTCACATTTTGCATAATTTGACTCCTGGGCAGCTATTTCATACTTTGAAGTAGTTGGAAAAGAATGTCATAAGTTCCCAGCAATGCATTAGAACACGTGCTCCCAGAACTCTAGCTGCTCTTTAGTTACAGTAGATTCACTAGCCAGTGCTGAATTCCATCTCTTCTCTGTCTTACAATACTACTTCTAAATTCAGTACTACAATTCTTCCTTTATTATTGAATCATTTTCATTAGCTTATAAACATGCTTTTTTCCCATCTTCAAATAAAACAAAAAACCCTTTAACGTTCCCATTGCCCTTTCAGCTGTCATCCTGTCTCTCAAAGGGCTTATCTAAACCTGCTATCTCCAGTTTCTCTCCAGTTCTCTTGAAAAAGAACTTTCCAAAGGTGTTCACCTTTACACCTTCACCAAACCTACCCTTCTTAAACTCTCCAATGACATCCTCATCTCTGAATCTAGTGGACATATATTAATCTTAATCTTAATGTACCACTAATATTTGACACAGTCGACCACTCTTTCCTTGAAACACTTTTTTTAGTTGGTGAAAACATACTTGCTTGGTTTACTTTCTACCTTTCTGTCTGCAACTTACCAATTAGTTTTGCTGGTTTCTCCTGATCTCCCTACCTCTGCAGGTTAGAGTACTCAGAACCCAGTCATGAATTTGTTCTCTTTTTTTGCTCCCTAGATGGTCTCTTCCAATCTCATTTCCTTAAATGCCATCCGTCTATGTGCAAGGACTCTTAAATTTATATCTCCCGCCCAATCTTCTTTGAATTACAGAACTTTATGTCTGGTTGCATGCTTGCTTTTTCCACTTGGATATCTATCCAGTTAGGGCTCTTAAACTTAACACATTCAAAACAACTTCTGCTATACATCCTCTACCCTACCAGAAACCAGCTTTTCCTGTAACCTGCTTATGGCAACTTCATTCTTTATAATTGCCAGATGTAAAACCTTGGATTTTCTTACTTTTTCTCTCATTCCATATCCAGATTGCAAGGAAATCCTGCTGGCTTTACTTTTAGATGATGTCTGGAAACTGTTCACTTTTCATTGCCCTCTTCAACACTATGCAGGCCCAGGCTAGTATCATCTCTTGCCTGAATTATTGCAGTACCTCTTAACAGATCTCCTGCTTCTAATCTTGCCCTTGCGTAGTTTATTCTCAACACAGCATAAGTTAGATCATGTATTCTTCAGCTTCAAACTCTCCAGTGGCTTCTAATGTCTTTCAAAGACAAAGTTCTTCCTATGACCCACAAGGCCCTTTGTCAGTCCACTGTACCCCTTCCCCACCATGTTACCTCTCTCTGATCTCTTCTAGTACTCTCCTTTTCCATTTAGCTCTCACTACTCTAACCTCCTTGCTCTTCTTGGAACATACCAGGCTTTCTCCCACTTCAGGATCTTTGCCCTTGCCATTTTATCTGCCTGGAATGTTCTTAACCCTAGAAAGTGGTATAGCTGGTTCTCTTATTTCCTTCAGGTCTTTACTCATACTCCATGGACTCAGGGAGAACTTCCCTGGCCATCTAACCTAAAATTTCAATGTTCTCTTTTCTCATAACAGTTGCCGTCTTCCATTCTTGCACTTATCATGATCTAATGTACTATACATTTACTTATTTTTATCTGTCTCCTGTTGCCAGAATGAAATTCTGTCAAGGCAAAGATTTTTGTCCATTTTGTTTACTACCGAATCTGTAGCACCTAGAGCAGTGGCTGATACCGCGTAATAACACAAGTAATTGTTAAATGAATAGTGAATGTGAACCTCAATTGAAAATAGTCTTTTAAGTGCTAGAAGTGTCCTGTAACAAGAATAAGGATCTCACAAAGTACTTGCTTAATGATTTGATGATAATAACAGACAGCATGTATTGAGCCTTTATTATATGCCAGCCAGCCAGCCATTGCTAAACATCTAGCACAGGTTATCACATTTTATCCCTGCAATAAAATGTGCTGTTTGGGGGTCCTCAAGACCACTCTCAGGTTCAGTGATTTGCTAGAAGAAGAAACAGAAGTCCCCAAAGCTGTTATACTCATGGTTACAGGTTATTACAGTGAAAGAATACAGATTAAAGTCAGCAAAGGGGCACAAAGGGCAGAGTCCCAGAGACAGTAGGCACAAGCTTTCAGTTGTCCTCTCCCAGTGGAGTCATGGAGACAGTGCTTGCTTCTCCCAGAAACAGTGTGTGGCAAACCACATGAAGTATTGCCAGCCAGGGATTTTCCCCCAAGCCCTGGTATTCAGAGTTTTTATTGAGGTCAGTCACAAAAGCATGGCTGACTGCTTGCGTAGCTGACCTTAGTCACTCAGTCTCTAGTCCTTCCGGAGGTCAAGCTGATACCACATGGCCCAAGGTCCCCACCATAAATCACATTGCTTGCCCAGACAATGTGGCATGGCCCCTGACGCTCAGGTAAACAAAGACACACTTATGAAGAAGGATGTTCCAGGGGCTTAGAAGTACCTCCCAGGATTAGGAGGTGACTCTTGATCCCAAACCTTTAACATGAAGGGTATGGATAACCCAGGCTTGCTGAGATAATCCTTCACTGTACATGAAGTATGTACTGTTATTTTCTTTTCCAGATGAGGACACAGACTTAGACTCAGTATCTTGTTCGAGGTCACACAGCAGAGTCCCTGGATTCTACAACAGGGGTCAGCAAACTTTTTCTTTAATGAGCCCAGATAGTAAATATCTGTATGGCTTTGTTGGCCATAGGGTTGCTGTTGCAACTACTTAACTCTGCCATTGTATCACAAAAGAAGCTATAGATAATATGTAAACAAATAAGAGATTGCTGTGTTCAAGTAAAACTTTATTTACAAAAAAACAGGCCCCCTGCAGGCCATACCTTGCTGATCCTTGCTCTAAAGTTTTATAAAATAGAAGAAACAGGTTGTACTCTATTCTACTTAAATTTGAGAAGACTTAATCTGTTTACTCCTGCAGTGATAGAATTTAGGAAGTGTTTGCCAGAATTCTCTGAGTTTTAACACTCTAAATATTTTAAAGATGTAGACCTGTTTTTAAATTAAGTCCTTTTAAAAATAATTGACAAAATCCTATAGCTGCTTCCTAGTATGGTAAGATTTCTTTGTTTTGTTTGAGGGAATGGGGATAATATATTTATTCTTATAATACCATGGTGAGCTTCAAAGTACCAACTCTTTAGAAAATACCTCACCCAGTCAATATTTGCTTTTGCAATATCTGGCCCCCAAATTTCGGAATTAACAAACTTTTATCCATCTCTCTCTTACCTTATACTTTAGAAACTTTAGAAGATAAATAGGTTGACTTACAGGACATATGCCTGGCCTACTTCTTTTCTGCTCTTATGTATGGCTGTCTGTGAATTTTTAGAAATACTTTTTTAGTGACCTTTTATTTCTCACTGTATGTATGGAATCTGTCTTTTCCAGATACCTTGTTTCTTTTCTTCGCTGTATCAGTTGTACCCAGAATCCATACGTGACAATTTTTAGGTTTACCATGGTAGTAATTGCTTGATGATTCTACTTTTTTTTTTTTTTCTTGTCCTTTTCGTGACCGGCACCCAGCCAGTGAGTGTACCGGCCATCCTCATATAGGATCCGAACCCGCAGTGGGAGCGTCGCCGCGCTCCCAGCGCTGCACTCTCCCGAGTGCACCACGGGCTCGGCCCTTGATGATTCTACTTTTGAGCCACAGGTAGTTAAAATGCTAGTGTATATTTTTTTAACGTTTTATTTTGAAATATAGATTCACAGAAAGTTGCAAAGGTAGTTCAGAGAGGACCCATATACCCTTTACCTAGCTTTCCCCTGTGATTACATCTTAAAGTACAGTATCAGAAGCAGGGCTTTGATATTGACACAGTGTGTTTGTGTAATTCTTTGTATTTTTATCAGATGTGCATCAGCACAAAGATTTCCCTTATGCTACCTCTTGATTGTCACATCTCCCTCCCTCACCAACATCCCTAACCTTAGCAACCACTAATCTGTTTTTCATCTCTGTAATTTTAGCATTTTGTAACAAATGTAGATTCATAGGAGGTTGGCTAAAGGATTATTAATTATGTGTATAATTCTAAATGAACCAGCTTTTGGTTTTATTGATTTTTCTCCATTGCTTTTTTGTTTTCTGTCTCACTGGTTTCTACTATGATTTTTATTTTTCCTTTCTTCTGCTTGCTTTGGGTTTAATTTGCTCTTTGTTTAGTTTCTTAAAGTTGCAGCTGAGGTTATTGATTTGAAACATTTATTATTTTCTAGTAGAGACATTGAATGCTATAAATTTGTGAGTACTGCTTTAGCAGCATCCCACTTTTTTTTTTTTTTTGAGATAACTATAGATTCACATGTAGTTGTAAGAAACAATACATAGAAATCTTGTGAACCCTCCACCTAGTTTCTCCCAAAGGAAATGTATTACAAAAATGTACAATATCACAACCAGAATATTGGCATTAATATAGCCAAGATACAGAACATTTCCATCACCACAAGGATTCCTCATGTTTCCCTTTTACAGTCACACCTACTTCCTTCACTCCTGCTCCCCCCAAACCCTCCTTAATCCTTGGCAACCACTAATGTGTTCTCCATTTTTCTGTAATTTCAAGAGTGTTATATAAATGGAATTATACAGTATGTAACCTCTTCAGGTTGTTTTTTTTCCTCCCAGCATAATCCTCCGGATATTCATCTAAGTTGTGTTGTGTATATCAATAGTTAGTTCATTTTTACTTCTTAGTAATACTCCATGGTATGGGAGCACCACAGTTTGTTTAGCTATTCACTCAGTGAAGGACATTTGGGTTGTTTCCAGTTTGGGGCTGTTACAAATAAAGCTGATATCTATAAATATTTATGTATAGGTTTTTGTACATACCTATGTTTTCATTTCTCTGAGATTAATGAGCTGTAATTGTTGAGCAATATGGTAGTCACATGCTTAGATTTTAACCTGGGTGAACTCAGCCTCCAGAGTACTCCCCTGGGCAGAACACAGTTGAAATCTTTGTTCAGTTCTTTTAGTCTTAGCCGAGCTGTTTGGCGTCTGCCTTACGTAGCAATAGTTCAAGGATCAGCTGGAGATTTAGGCCAAGTATAAGCAGATTTGGGGGCTTCACCACTTAGGCTCTCTCCTTTCCAGGATTCCCAGCCTCACTTTCCAGTTTCTGACTTTGCCCCAGACTGTCTTCTGGTTCTTCATCCCAGTAGGGCAAATTTTTGGCCTCCTCAAGTGGTTCAAACTAGGGCCAGCCTTTGGGGATAAAGCCATAAAAGCAGGACAGTTATTGTATTAGTCTGTTTTTGTTGCTTGTAACAAAATACCAGAAACTGGGTAATTTATAAAGAACAGAGGTTTATTTGGCTTACGATTCTGGGACAGCTGCATCTGGCATGGGCCTCAGGCTGCTTTTACTCATGGTAGAAAGCAGCAGGCAGCTGACAAGTACAAGCAGATTACATGGCTAGAGGAAGCAAGAGAGAGAGAGAGGAGGTGCCAGGGTCTTTTAAGCAACCAGCTCTCACGGGAACTAATACAGCGAGAACTCACTCATGACCCCAACCCCTCAGGGAGAGTGTTAATCCAGTCATGAGGGATCTGCCCCCGTGACTCAAACAGCTTCCAGCACTGCCACATTGGGGATAAGATTTCCACATGAGTTTTGGTGGGGACAGCACATCCAAACTCCATCAGTTATCCAGTGCCATTCCCTCTTGCTGAGTGTAAACATCCCTCTAGGTTCTGCCTACTTTTCATATCTCTCCAGGGTTTTCAGGTGGATGTTTTAAAATATTTTATCCAGGGTTTATAGTTATCTGCGGAAAGGTTAATCCAGTAGGAGGTACTCTGCCATTTCTCAAAGTGGACCTATTGTGTATTCTTTTGTCTTTTATATAAATGGTAGCATACCATTCTTTATCTTCCTTTTTTAAACAACATGGAGACTTTTTTCCTTTGAATATATGTAATGATGTCTTGTTTTTATTTTTTATTTTTATTCTTTTAAAAGTTTAGTGTTTATTAACACTTTCAGGAAAATCTACATAATCACCACAGATACAAGTCATTGCAGCATCTTTACCCTTTCTTTTATTCAATCTCTAGCTCACTTTTTTTTTTTTTTTTTTTTAAAAAAGATGACCGGTAAGGGGATCTTAACCCTTGGCTTGGTGTTGTCAGCACCATGCTCAGCCAGTGAGCGAACCAGCCATCCCTATATAGGATCCGAACCCGTGGCCTTGGTGTTATCAGCACCACACTCTCCCGAGTGAGCCACGGGCCGGCCCTCTAGCTCACTTTTTGCCAGCACTCCTTCTGCTGTTATCAAATCTCCAGCTCACCTTTTGCCAGCACCAGCATTGGCCATTGCAGTCCCCTGATGTTCTTCATTCTGATCTTGCATTCCATTTGCTGTTTTCTGAGGTCTTTTTCTTATACAGGCCGTGTCTTGCCAGTCTATGTTTGGGTTCATTTTTCTGCACATAATTCAAGGAATCATAAATCATGTGAAAGCCAGTTGTCTTGCCACCATGAAAATAGGTTCTGAATTCATATTCAAAGATGACATTTGATGTAGTCTTGTACATTTAGGCTAGTTTTCCCCGAATTTCTGTGTTAGGTACAGTTGCCTTCCCAGGGTGAAGAATATCTATGAGTACTTGTTTCCTCTGAAATAGCTGATTGGTTATGAACTTCCTGGTCCGGATAGTTACTGTGCTGTTCACGATGGTGATCAATCCTCAGACAACCAGGAAGGGATGCCTTGTTTTTGTAGTTATATAGTTATCTACTGTATGGATCTACTCTATTTAACAAGTCCCACTATTGATGGTCACTTAATCTGTTTCCATTGTTTTGCTATTTAAATATTGCTGCTGCATTCATCTTTGAGCATAAGGCATTTTGCATATATGCAAGCATTTTTTGATTAATTCCTAGAAGTGGAATTGTCAAATTGCTCTACATAGAGATTGCTTTGATTTATAATTCCAACAACATTGTGTGAGTGTCATTTTCTCCCCACACACTCATCAACTTATTAAATTTTTAATTTTAGTCCATCTGCTTATTTTTACAAAATGACTTTTAATGTCAATTTGCATTTCTCTTATGAGTCTGGTTAAGCATCTTTCACCAATATATTTTTTTCTGTAAACTTCTGTTTATTGTTCATAGCCTTTTACCATTTTTCTTCTGGGATTTTGATTGTTTTTATTTGTAGGGACTCTTCATATATTAAACATTTGTTCTCTGTTGTATGCTGCCATACTTTTTCCTGTTTATTTGTTTTGACTTGGTTTCGAGCTTTTCACTTTTCAGAAGCCTTTTATTTTTATTTTCAAATATATCAGTTTTCTTTTATATTTGAGTTACTAGTCATATTTAGAGAAATCCTTCCCCATTTCAAGATGAAAAATGTTCTCCCATATTTTCTTTTAGTGTTTTTTGGTGGTGGTATGTTTAAATTTTTTTATCAAACTAAAATTTATCTTGGGAGAAAGAATTAGAAACAATATAACCTTTTTATTTCTTTATTTGGCAGATGGCTTTTGTGTACTTTTTATTCTCTTAACATATGAAAACATTTAAAATCTTTTTTAAAAAAATTTTTATTGAATCATAATTGATTATACATATTTTGGGGGTTCAATGTTGACATATGTTGATCAAATCAATATTACTAGTATATATATTGTTACAAATTGTACTTATTCTTTATGCCCCTTGTCCGATCTCTCCCTACCCCCTTCTTCCTGCCCCCTCCCACCACTGATAACCCTAGATTTCTTCTCTTCTTCTGAAAGAGTAATGGTTACTCTGTTGATTTGTTACCTAGATGATCTGTCCAGTGCTGAGAGGTGTTTTCATGTCCCCCAATATTCTCGTAGAGCAGATACTTCTTCTGTCACTCTGGAGTGGGCTTTGTGGAGAGAGAGATCCTCTTCTTTTCTTTGGTCTCTGCTGATGACTCTCCTTGTGTCATCAGCAGAGACCAAAGTGGCTGGTGGTAAAATCTTTAAATAGATTTAAACCTAATGATATTATATTTCATGGTTTCTGCTTTTGATGTCATCCTTAGGCTTTCCCTGCACTCAAAATTATGGAAGTACCCATTTATGTATTTTATTTATTTTGCTACTTTCTTTATTTTGCTACTTTCAGAATTTATTTTTTATATTTAAATCTTTAATGACCCTAAAAGGTAGTTCAGTATATGGTGAGTTGGGACCACAGTTATTTTCTATCCAGTTAACTAACCAGTCATTCTACCATTTATTGAACCATTTTCTCACAAATTTCAAATGCCATCTTTAATGTTTTCCAATTTTTACGTGTAGAACTATTCCTTTACTTCTCTTTTGTTTCATTGATTGCTTAGTTCTTGCACCAATAGAATATTGTCAATTATTTGAAAAATAAAAATAGTAAGGCTTGCTTTAAAAGATACTAAGATGTATTATAAATCCAAAATATTTTTTAGCTCTCTCATATATTCCTCTAAGAATGCTTTAAACTCATATTGTAAAGTAGTTTTTAAAATGTGGAAATTAATTTGGGGAGAATTAACATCTTTACCTTTAATATTCTCATCAAGAAACATGTTATGTCTTTCCATTTGTTAATGTTTCACATTTCTCAGTTGAATTTTGTAGTTTTCTTTCCAAGAGTTCTAATAGTATAGACAGTTTGATAACATTAGTATAAAATTTGATTATGTACTTTCAAAAAGACTAGAAAGATATAAACTAAGATATTAGGTGGTTATCTCTGAATACTGCAGTGATGGGTGATTTGGGGGTTTATTTTCTTGATGCCTGTTCTTTTGAAAATTTTATATTTGAGCATGTATAATGTTCTTATAATTAGAAAATCACAATTCCCAGCAAGCTACTTGTGAAATGTTTTAAGTATAGCTAGCTATGTTTAAAATGTGTTTAGATATTTCAATGAAAAAAAAATTTTATTTATGTTCATAAATACCACCTAAATATATAAATCACTCAAAGCACTTTTCTCCTGAATTAAAAGAAACAGCAACTATTATTGTTCATAATAAATTGAAAGTGACTTGTATAATGAAAGGTGATATCAAAAGATGGAAACTATATTGATTAATGTTAATTTTTTATGAAGCAGCGGTGGAAATTTTTAAGTCAATATTCAACATTTTAAATTATGTAGAATAGAATTGTTTTCAGCGTTAGCCATAATCTAGTTGCTTAATTAACATCTAATACATCCTCATAAACCCAGTAATCCTCATAGCTTATTATGTAATACAGAGAAATTCACCTGTACGTTTTTAATCATAATCTCTTACAGTGTAGATTTTCAGACAAGGAAACTACTAACGAGGAAAAAGAAAATATCTATGAAGTTTGCAAAAGGTATGTAACATAATTTTTAATTAAATAACTTCAAAATAGTCACTCATCTAATTTGAATCTTGAGTGTGTTTTTCACTCTCTGCCATATATGCTTGGACTACTATGCCATAAGCCATACATGGGTATGATTTAATGTGCAAGATGTACCCAGGCGTAAGGATATTGTAAGTTACCTTAAAGCTTGTCACTAATTCTTTTAAGACTTAAAATATTTTTTGAGAAAAGATAGGTAGTGATAAAATGTAAAAAGGATGTGTTGTATAACTTGTATGAAGGTAAGAGTGGCTGAAATCAGATGAACATTGCAGTTCGCTAGTATCTTACATGGATACAGTAATTAGTACTGAGAGTTATAGTAGTACAATCACTAGAACATATAAAACTACCAAATTTTAGAGTTGGAGGACAACTTAGAGATTATCTGATCCATCCTTCACCGTCATTTTGCTGTTAAGGCCAGGTGATGAGTATGTTCAAGTGCTTTTATGTTAAGACAGTAGTTTTCAAAGTGTGATACTTGGAGCAGCAACATCACATGGGAACTTCACAGAAATAGAAATTATTGGGTCCCACAGCAGACCTACTGAATCAGAAACTCCCTGGGGATGGGGTCCATCAATCTGTGTTCAACAAAACCACCAGCTGATCCTGATGCATGCTCGAGTTTGAGAACAACTGTTTTAAGAGAAAGGCTAGGCAAGAATTAGATTGACATAGAAGTCCAATATGGTTCGTGACCATTTGGAGATCTTAAAGAAAAAGGAAAAGTAACAAGATTAACTTTTTTTATTTCCCTATTGAAAGCATTTTGCTACAAACTAAAATAGTGTCATTACAATCTCCAAAGGTTTATCAGCAAGTTGACTCTACCAGAGTGATCAGCAGGGTGACATTGAGCAAGTCACTACATCAACCTGGGCTTGAGTCATCCAATCAAAAACAAAAGAATTTTCTAGATATCTCTTCCATCTATAAAATTCCATAATTCCTAATTCCTTTGTTTTATGTGACTGCTTTTGTTTTGTTTTATTGGGGTGGGGATATGGTGGTTACACATATCAATGATATCCCAAGTTGGGAGAAAAGTGAATATCTTTATTTTGTGTGAAATTTTTTAATTCCATCAGTGCTACTAAGTTTCAACTGTTTCAAGTATGGGCCCCTCTTCTTACTATTTTTACTCTCCTTTGGCTGAGGAAATCCCAGTTAATAAGCTTATTAGAATTATTTTTTAGGTCAAAGGTTATATAGTATATGAGTGTTGGTGTAAGTTTTTCTTCTAAAAAGTAAGGTCATTTGTGTCTGCAAGTCAGCTATGAAGTACTGTACTTCCCTCTCTCCCCCTTGCTTAAGTTACATATTTTTCGATATAAGTAACCTCCAGATTAAATTTTTATAAAATTGGTTATATAGGATCTCACACATTAGAGTAAACTTAAAGCTATTTAAATCAGCAACCATGGAAGCTCTCAAAGACATATATAGATTTATTTTATATATTTGTCCTGAATAATAATTTATAATTAATTTATTTCATTACAGAATAGAACAATTGGATGACCTTTTCTGGTTCTCCTCAGACCTTTTTTCTGGCATGATCAAAAATATTTTGCTGTAGTTTTTTTAACCACACCACTCCATTCCTACCCCTACCCCAACCCCAACCAATTAACATTTATTGGTTTTCTAGTTAAGAAGGTAGGAACAACCTATTGAAGACATTAAAGAATCATGTAGTATATAACATGTTCATGGCTTTAGGTTGTATTTCTACTTATTTGATTCTCATTACTTTAATGTTTTGAAAATAAATTTAAATTCTGATTTTGATTTTTCTACTCACAGCAAAGATTCTAGAAATTCAGAGATTATGGTTGGTGGATGTCAGTTACCAGCACTGGTCCCAAAACCTATGTGCTTATTAGTGCCCCCTTTGAATCTAAGTGGTCATCAGGAAGACGCAATACTGAAGCCTTGGATGAATGGTACTGTTTGTTTTCTTAATAAAATCTTGTTGGCTTCCGGTAATATAGAAACTATGTAGGAGATTTTTCCACCAAAAACAAAAAAGTTTTTAAAAAAAGTATAATTGAAACAAGCATAGAATATGTTAAAATTAGGTTTGTGTTCCTTTCCTAAATACTTTTGATGGAACAATTTTCAAAATATCTATATTTATGTGATAATGATAGTACAGGTGAATTATAGGTTAAACCTAAAATATGCATGTTTTAATTGAGTGTATTTGCATATGTAGTTTAGATTTTATGTCATTTTTTGAGAGTTCATAATGCTTTGAACAAAATCAGCTACGTTGAAGAATGAGGTTAAAGACTATAAAATCACTTTGTGTAGCACACATCTAACTTGTACCTTTCCAATACTGACTTCGTGCTGCCTGGTGGTATGTACTATAGCAGTAAGCCCACAGTGGTCATGTGTTTTATCTTAAAAAGCTTTACAGTTTTCGTAATGCAAATAACTACAAAGCTATGCAGCAAAACTTCAGCTTGTTCCACATTGTATCTGGATGCTGCCAAGGTAAAAAATAAATGATTTAAAATAAAAAATGCTTTTATTTTTATTCGTTATTTTATCTTTAGAAAAGAACATTTTTAAATGCTCTAGTTCTCATTTTAAAAGATCAACAGTAAGGGATATGATGCCTGCTATATTAGTCAGCATGGGCCTCCATAACAAAATACCACAGACTGGGTGGCTTAAATATCAGAAATTATTTTGCACATTTCTGGAGGCTAAAAGTCCAAGATCAAGGTTCTGACAGGGTTCATTTTCTGGTGAGGGCCCTCTCTGTGGCTTGCAGATGACCACCTTCTTGCTAAATCCTCACATAGCCTTTCCTTGGTATGTGCAAAGAGAGAAAGAATATGAGCTCTTTGGTGTCTATTCTTATAAGGACACTAATCCTATCTAATCAGGTCTATGACTTCATTTAACCTTAATTACTTCTGTAAAGGCCCTATCTCCAAATAGAGTCATACGGGGGTTAAGGCTTCAACATATGAATTGGAGGGAGGACACACTTCAGTCTGTAGCACCTGAGTTTGTCAAGAGTGTTCTTCCCCTAGAAAGGTTTATTGTGTACAATATAGAATCTGTCTTTTTAACTTGAGACATATCATTTGGATGCAGTGCTCAATGCTGCTATATTAGGCTTTTAAGAAAGTTATGTGCAGCTTATAGTGAGTTTAAAATTTTAAATTCAGGTCTAGAAACACTTAAGGTTACCTAAGAAGTAAATCATAGTAACACACATGGCTGCACAGTCTGTTAATGGAACATGAATATTCCTAAGTGAAACTTTAAAGTGAATAGTGATAGTCATCTTTTTCATTGTTATGAAGGGAATAAGTTGTAACATACTGGTGTTTAACGTCATTCTAAATCATTTCTAGATTTCAGATTTCTGGGAAAACATTCTGTCCTAAAGCTGCAGAATCCTGAAACTTGTGAAATATTTAAAAGGGAAAAAAATGCAGGGGTAAGTTAACCACTTTTTTAAAAAAATAAACATAAAACCTATACTCTAGACCTCTCTGGTTGTGTTTTCCTATCATTACTTTTTTAAGCAGTTTCAGACATTGTGTGGATTTTGAATGGAGGTTGGTAATAAGAGGCGGAATATAAATAGTGACTCACGGGACATTCACAAATAACATAAGAGGTTGAAAGCAGAAGGGGGAAACATCCAAAACAGAAAATACAGGATGAATAGTTTTCTGTGATGAAAGAGAAAGCTGATAATATAAAGCAGTTTATGGGAAAAGTTTGTCATAAAAAGCTTTAACTCGATATCATTTGCCTTTTGCTGTTTATCAGAAAAGCTAAGGAAAATTTTGGCTCTAACAAATTCACCTGAAATATGATGCATATTATAATAGAATTAACTTTTTTATACAAGTGGGGGCAGGTGCGTGAAAAGGAGGAGGGAATGTATAAGCTTTTGTAAAGTGTAAGGACAAGGAGTCTGTAAGATACCTCTGTATCTTCCTCTCAATTTTGCTGTGAACCTAAAACTGCTCCAAAAAATAAAGTCTTAAAAAAAGAAGGTAAAATAGTAATAATCTTGATGGAATATTTTATACTAACAGAAATAGAGAAAATTCAAAGACAAATCACTCTAAATTGATTTTTTTCATTATTTTTAATAACATAAATTATTTAGAGACTTTTTTCTTATCAAATTAGCAAGCAGTTTATCTTGATACTGTTTGGGGTATATAATATTTCTGTTGCTTTGAATGCTTTCTCAATAGATTAAGTATTTTGCAGTTAACAAAGGGATTTTTTCTATTTTTCTATGTGTTCCAGAAGCCCCTAGGGTTGATGATACCCTATAGATACTGCAAATTTCATTTTAATACGTTACGTGGCTGTGAGCGATCACAATGCAAGTTTGCTCATGTACCTGAGCAAGGGGATGAAAAGGTAAAACTTACAAAGTCTTGAAGTAGAGATTGTTTTAATAACTGTCCCAGTCATGCATTTTACCTTAGGTTTTCATTGACTCCTAATAGCTTAAATGAGTTTTGCCTGTTTTTGTGCTTTATATAAATGAAATCATATAATATGTATTATTTTGTGTCTTTTTTTTCCCCCTTTGGAAGCTGATCAGTGTGGGGTTCCAAACCCTTGACATTGGTGTTATAACACCATGCTCTATCCAACTGAGCTAACCGGCCAGCTCATGTGTCTGACTTTTTTTGCTAAATATTTTTGAAATCCATCTTTTTAAATTGTAGATGTTTCTTTCTCATTGCTGTATAATAGTTAATATTCCATTGTGTAAGCATATCAAAATTAATTTTGTTTACGGGCATTTAGGTGGTTCCAGATTTATATACTACAGTAGTCATTGTTCTTCTGCATGTATTTTAGTGAACATATGTACACATTCTGATAGGTTATACTTAAAACTGGAATTGCTAGGTCATAGGGTCTGCCTCTGTTCAACCTTAGGAGATACTGCCAAACAGGTTTCCAAAGTGGTTGTACCAAATTATAGTCTCACCAGAAATGTCTGAGAGTTCTGGTTGCTTCACATCCTTACTAGTTTTTGATATTATCAGCCTTTTAATTTTAGCCGTTTTGGTTGGTGGGTAGAGATGTCTTCCCCAATGGTTGATGAAGCTGGACATCTTTCACGGTGTTTATCTGATATTTGAATATGCTCTTTTTGGAAATGTCCAAATATTTTGCCTATATTCTGTGGGATTGTCTTTTTCTTACTGATCTTCAAGAATACATTACATAATCTGAATAGAAGTTCTTTATTGGATATATATACATATTGCAAATATCTTTTACTACTTTACAAGTTGCGTTTTCACTTTCTTAAAGGTGTCTTTTGATAAAACAATTTCTTAATTTTTATATACAGTAGTTTGTCAGTTATTTTCTTTTGTGGTGTTAACTTTCTACATCCTGTTGAAGATATCTTTGCCAAGATCATGAAGATGTCTCCTGTGTTTTTTCTTTAAAAGTTTGTTTTACCTTTTGCACTTAGAACTCTAATTTGGCTATAATTGATTTTTGTTTATGATGTGAGAAGAGGGTCAAAATAAATTTTTTCCCATATGGATCTCTAGCAGCATTTATTAAAAAGATCATCCTGGGCCGAGCCCGTGGCGCACTTGGTAGAGTGCTGCGCTGGCAGCGCGGCAACGCTCCCGCCGCGGGTTCGGATCCTATATAGGACTGACCGGTGCACTCACTGGCTGAGTGCCGGTCATGAAAAAACGACAAAAAAAAAAAAAAAAAAAGATCATCCTTTCCTCACTGCACTGCAGTGTTACCATGTCATAAATCAGCTGACTGTATATGAGTGGGTCTATTTCTGGGCTGTCTGTTCTAATACATTGGTCAATCTTTATTCTTGCACTAGAAAATGGTTATTTTTTAAATAACCTAAAGAAGGTTTTTGTAATGAATTCAGTATGCATTTCAAATCTGTGAGTTAACCAGACATCAACTTCTTTATTACAATGCTTTAAGCTCAATTTAAAAATTTGAAGTAAGCGAAAAGTTAGGATTGAAATTTGTGTAGTTCTTATGAAATATAAAAAGGTAATTTAATGTTTTTCATGACTTTTGCAGGTTTGCATGGATGTTTTTAAGAAATATATAGTTATCAATGAGCTGTGTTTGCTACAACGCGCAGGTATGAAACAATTGAATGATTACTATAAATTTGTTGATGCCGATGTTTCAAACAACGTGCTGTTGTGCCTTACCATCTGAAAGTAAATTCAGTACTTAAGTATGAAAACTGAGTGCCTTACCTAAAAGTGGCTTTGTTAGCCTTAGAAAAGATTAAAAAATAAATATAGTATTTTGGTTAATAAAAAATTATAATTCACTTAACACTGTAATTCCCTTATGTGCTAATATTTTCATGACTCAGAAATTTTATTTACAGTTGTAAGATAGATTGAAAGGTTAATTAACAGTATCCTTTTCTCCGTCTGAACGGATCTTTCAGAAGCTGAATCTTTACTTCTTCATTCTTCTCTTTTTACACTTACCCCTTGTAGCCAATGCACCATCCATAGTGATTTCTGTGCAGTTCCCTAAACATGCCAGGCTTTGTTATAACTTCAGTGCTACTACTGCATTGTTCTCTCTGCTCAGGATGCCTTTCCTTCCAAACCTTTTCCCCATGGGAAAGACCTATTCAGCTTTCAAGTCTTAGTCATAGGAAATAGTATTACCTCCTCTACTTGACCCTTATCTGATTCCACAGTCCCATCCCATTCTTTACCTCTGTCTCCCCCTACTAGATTATGAGCCCCAAGAGGACAGGAACCAAGCTTTATTTATATTTGTCACCCTGACACAGCCACCAAAGCTACATAGTATGGTGGTAATAGAGCATTTTATTCATTTGCTTGAAATCTCATTCAGCTAAAAATGCCTCTGATGAAGTTGTTGCTTTGTTTTGCTGGTGATATCATCTCTACAAGGGTTAAAGGAAGCATCTGAGGGAACTGCTAGTCTGGACTTAATCTTACTATATCAAGGAAGTAGTTGTTAAGGTAGAAGTAATAGAAGCCTATGTGGGAATGTACTGTAACCTGAGGGATTGTGATAACCAAGGAGGAGGAGCTACATATGGTGAGATGTGCATGAACTTTTAAATTCCATAAATAATTCCATAACATGAGATGTGGAAGAAAAGAGGATGACATGAAAAAGATGCAAAATTCCCCCAAATTTAGTTATGACTGTATAAAGATCTAATATATATATCTAAATTTAGTTTTTAAACAATGAATACAAACAAAATAAAACAAACAAAAAAACCCTATAACAGGAAGTTGTTGTGGACCTGTGCAAATTGTTTGATGTAACAATAGAAACTTAAATCAATGGAACAGAATAAATAGCTCAAGATAGACCTGATATTATGTGTAAAGGGGTCTAGTGTTTAGAAAGACCATAGGACTTGAGAAAGGAGGAATCATTTAATAAATGATGTTAAAATAACTGGATAGCAACTTACACAGAGAAACTCTGAATACCACCAATATAAGATGTGGATCTAACTGCCCAGGCTCTGCAGCGAGGCCTCAGGAACCACTCTGGTACACAAGGGAAGGTAGCTGAATGGGTAGGACTCCCCATCCCCGTGTTTGACCATAGGTCATCATTTATTTTGTATTTGAATTTCCACATAAAATTCTCTTTCTAGAAGTTTTTATTTAGAAATAATTTCAAATTTACAAAAAGTGGCAAAAGTAAAAATTATACAAAGGATACTCATATATCCTAACTCTATCATTTGCACTTGCTCTGTCTTTCTCTCCCCACCCCCCCACACACAGTTTTTCTCCGAACCACTTGAAGGTAAGTTGCGTACATCATGGCTCTTTACCCCTAAATATTTCAATGCCTAGTACCTTAAAATAGGATATCCTTTTATGTAATCATGGAACATTTATCCACATCAGTAAGTTTAACATGGGTATTAGTTTTGTCTAATCTATTGTTTGTATTCAAATATTGTCAATTGACCCGATAGTGTTCCTTTTTTTTTTTTTTATAAAAAAGATGACCAGTAAGGGGATCTTAACCCTTGACTTGGTGTTGTCAGCACCATGCTCTCCCAAGTGAGCAAACCGGCCATCCCTATATAGGGATCTGAACCCATGGCCTTGGGGTTATCAGCACCACACTCTCCCAAGTGAGCTACAGGCCGGCCCCCAATAATGTTCTTTATAGCATTTTTCCCTCTAGTCTAGAATTTAATCCAGGAACAGGTATGTATCCAGTTGTCATGTTTCGTTAGACTCCTTTAATCTGGAACATTTCCATAGTCTTTCTTTGACTTTTTATGTGTGTGAGATAAAATATACATAACAAAATTTACCATTTTAAGTGTACAGCTCACTGGCATTAAGTACATTCACAGTGTACTATCACCACTGTCCAATGTATAACTATCACCACTATTCATTTCCAGAACTGTCATCCCAAACAGAAACTCTGTACCCGTGAAACAATAACTCTCATTACCCCTACCCTTTACCTCCTGATAACCTCTAATTTGCTTCCTGTCTCTGAATTTGCCTGTAAAAGTGGAATCATAAAATATTTGTCCTTTTGTGTCTGGCTTATTTCAGTTACCATAATGTCTTCAAGGTTCATCCATATTGTAACATGTCAGAATTTCCTTTTTAAGGCTAAATTCTATTGTATGTTTGTAACACATTTTGTTTATTCATTTGTCTGTCAATGGACACGGGTTATTTCCATCTTTTGGCTATTGTGAGTAATGGGCCATGAACTTTGATGTACATGTGTCTGAGTCCCTGCTTTCAGTTCTTCTGTTTATATACCTAGAAGTAGAACCATAGGTTCTGTCTTATCTGTTTTATATTTAAATTTCCACATAAAATTCTCTTTCCAGAAGTTTTATGGCTAAAAACATTTGAAAAATTACTACTGTTTAGCATATACCAAAATGAATCAATATAGTATATTAGCAATTCAGTAGAAAAAGGTTTTTTAATCAGATTTTTAGAAAGTGATAATTTCTGTGGTTTAAAGTAATCAAAGGAACTACAAAACATATAAATCTGATCATATAAATTTAAACTGAGAAAAGATGTTAGCTTCAAATATTTCAGATTTCCCATTGGTAGTATACAAAAATATTCCAACTTTTAAGAATAATAAGAGTTCAATCAGCTATTCACAAAGGCATGAACATTTGTTTCCTCTTATGAGAATTAGAAACAGATCTGGAGAGGAAAATCCAGTAGTTACTGGTTCACTAAAATTGTGCACTCCTAATCAAAGAAAGGAGTAAAAACGACCTGATTCTGGTAAGTCATTGATGAAGTAGCATTATGAATTGACAAAACCTTTTAAAAAGGCAATGTAGCAGTTCATGTCAAAAGCTATGAAAATATATAAACCTTGCCACACAACAGTTTAACCAGAAAGGATCATTTTAAAAGGAGAAATTATATTAAAATGTTAAAAACAATGACAAAAAGGAGGAGGGTTGCATGTGAATTAGTGGACTATTTACACAGTAGCTAACAAAGATTCTTTCTAACGATTCCTTTTTTAAACATCTGCAGTTCCAGTTTTATTAATAAGTTATTGTAGCAGACACACTGAATTTCCCATGTTATCAGTTGGTCTGCTTCAGTATAGGCAACTATGTAGATACTACAAAAAGAATAGCAGCAAGAATTTATTTGTACGTGCTCAGGGTAAACAACTGTAGTATATAAAGAAGCTTTACAACAAAGTTCAATATTATTACCCATATTGTTAAAGTTATTAAAAATTCTTATAACTTCAGCGTTGATTTTTCAATTGTTCTGCTAAACTTTGTCAGTAGTTACTGATTTTCTCAAGCAATACCAGGTAGTAATAAGTAATAACACCAGTTAGTAATAAGTGTTTCTGTTAGAAATAATTAATGCAAAAATAAAATTAAAAGTAATTTTTACTAAGGCAGTTTTAGCTAAGGTGTACAGATTTTGACCTGGGAAATTTTGGAATG
Source organism: Cynocephalus volans (assembly GCF_027409185.1). NCBI lineage: Eukaryota > Metazoa > Chordata > Mammalia > Dermoptera > Cynocephalidae > Cynocephalus > Cynocephalus volans. The sequence goes on from NC_084470.1 coordinate 55,101,527, forward strand.
GGGGTAAAAATGACAGTGAAGTGATCCCAATTAAAATAATTTCGGTAAAATTAATGGCAAAAATTGGGAGTGGTTTAAGTATATAGAAAATAAATTAAGGGTTTGGACTGACATAAAAAGAAACTACTTTCTCAAAGGAAACCAATCAATATTGTTGTAATTTTTGGTAGAATATCTGTAATCATAAACTGGAATCAGAAACATCCCTAGGGTCAACATGTTGGTGGGGTAAAAACAAGAAGGGGTATGTGTCAAAATAGTCTACATTTATCACCAAATTATACAATTTCTTATACATACCGAGGCCACTGCCTCAAGACTCCCTGAAGAGCCTGACTCCTGAGGAGTTTATATTGATACCATAATGTATTTGACAATTTGGACCTATTTTTTGTGGATGGCACATGAGTTACCTCCCAATCTAGTGCTGAGCATGCTTGGTTGACTTCAAATATTATTGCCATTTTGACTTTTGCTTTAATTTTTCTCAAATATTTCTGATACTAGAGCTGTACCTTTCAAAAAAATGAATTTATACTACTTTATCTTAAAATATAGAAAAATTGTCTAATTTAGGAAAGATGGATACCTTAAAAGCAGCAAATGACTTTAATATGTATTTTTTCATTTTCAGTAAACATATTTATGGAGTACTACAGAAAGTTTCCTCCGGGCATACACTTTGATTTACAAGTGCTAAATAACCTTCTAAATTCTTTACTCCAACATTGTTTATTAAAAGAAGTATTTCAGGTAGTTAACCTCAGCATAATTGTTAAAATGCTGGTAAGTAACCTGAAAATATTTTTTTTTTCATATTTTAAGTTAACTTCTATTATATTTGTTTGAATTTGGCAGTTAAATTTCTGTATTTGTTGCATACTTTCTAGAGAACACTTGTGTTTTTCAGCATAACAGATTTGAGAAATTTAAGGTGTACTGAAAGAAGACATGAAAATAAGTATAATTTTTTTTGTTTTATCCAGCCTGCTCTGAAAATATTACTAAAAATATTTGAACATGTGGCAACTATGAAATTAAGGAATGCTGTACCTGCTTTAATTGATATCTTTTGCAAGGTAAAATTTTATCTCCTGTTCTCTAATAGTGAATAACCAAGAAAATAATTATTTTCACTTACACCCTGAAGCTACCTTTTATTCACATTCTGGGTGCCAAAGAATTCTATTTTCAAATATGTTCTTTTTTTCCTGAAATAAGGTTTTTAAACAGATTCCAGTAGCTGATAAGACTTTCCCTTAAATAAATAGTTCCAAGCACTCCAGGTGACTGCTTTCTGATGTGTGAACTGTCTTCATCTCTGCTCCCTAAGATGATAAAAGAAAATTCTTTCTCCAAAAGGTTTGAGGTTGTTTACAACAAAAACAAACAAATCTAAATCTATATCTATATATCTATATATATAGAGAGAGAGAGAGAAAATTGTGACCAAAATAAAGAAAATAGAAACATGGTAGCTAGGAATTAGTTTAAAATCTGGCCCTAAACAAAAAGAGAGATAAGAATTTTTATGACTTTCATAAAAATATGTTGAAATTTTAACTTTTGTTGAATACTTTCTAGTATTTGTTACTACCCAGCCATCGACTTCAGAATAGGCCCAATAGTAGGAAAACCCCCACACTGGAACCACTCTAGCAGATGAACAAAATATTTGAGTGACTACATCTAGTTCCACATTACGAAACTTGACAGAATTACTTGCCTGGAAATTTTCAAATCAAAAGTTACCAATCACCTATAGTAGTTGTAGAAACCCTCAGTAAGAATTCTATAAATAGCCTGATACTGAATAAGTTGGCTTTCTGTAAGATGTACCCCAGTTACTGTCCAAATAAAATTGCCTTTAATAGGGAATATCTAATAAACACAATGATTTTCATTTTTGCATGGTTAATATGGAGCCATCATTTCCAACATTTGTTTACTACCAGTACCAATTTCCCTGTACATATTATTTCAGGGTTCAGCGATGATAAACCATATTATTATCATGGAAGAAAATGCTTTTCCTCCTTCTTACTCTAGCAGTATACCATACCCCTATCTAATTAACAAATATCATTGAGAAAGGAGCAATTAACAGCTTATTTTGTACTGCTTTTAGGTGGTCACCTAGTTTGTCAAGTAACAATTTATATTTAATCTGGTTTTTGAGCATTGTTAAGGGACAGATTTTTTTAAGTGTGTCGGTAACCAGGTAATGAATTTGTTCTTTAGCAGTTTTGCTTACAGTTATCCCTGTCCATTTTTTATTTATTTTAAAAGATGACTGGTAAGGGGATCTTAACCCTTGGCTTGGTGGTGTCAGCACCACGCTCACCCAGTGAGCTAACTGGCCATCCCTATATAGGATCCGAACCCATGGCCTTGGTGTTATCAGCACCACACTCTCCTGAATGAGCCACGGGCCGGCCCTTATCCCTGTCCATTTAGTCAAAAGTCAATGCATGGTCAGTGAATGCAAATAGACCAATAGAAGTCCTTTCAAATGTTACAGAGACTAACAGTAAATAATCAAGGTGTTTACTCCTTTACAAAGTTTGGAAAACTATTTGAGGTGGTGGATCAGTTAGGTTTGCGAGAGGAGCTATTTCCCTTTTTATTTTTATTTATTGAATCATAATCGATTATACGTATTTTGGGGGTTGAACATTGAGATATGTTGATTAAATCAATATTACTAGCATATATATTGTTACAAATCATAATTATTCTTTATACCCCTTATCCAATCTCTCCCCATCACCCTCTCACTTTCCCTCCCCCTCTAATATCCCTACATTTCTTCTCTCCTTCTGAAAGAATAATGGTTACTCTGTTAACTTGTTGCCTAGATGATCTGTCCAGTGCTGAGAGATGTGATCAGGTCCCCCATTATCATAGAGCAGATGCTTCTTCTGTCACTCTGAAATGGGCTTTGTGGAAAGGGACATCCTCTTCTTTTCTTTGTCTCTGCTGGTGACTCTTCTTGTGTGAATGCACTCCAGTGGTTGGTGGACCATCTGCATGGTGGTTGTGGCGTGTAGCCACTTTCGGGGCAGCCATGGTTATTGTGGTGGCTGTGGTGGGCCACCCACATGGAGGTGATGTTTTTGGTATGCTTCTTGGCACTGGCGGCATGACTGGTTGTGGGGTGTGTTTGGTCCCCTTTTCCATGCCTCTGGCCCCTGGGCAGGCCCTAAGGCACTGGCACCATGTTCCTGGTTGTGGGAGGGGTGGCTGGTCCCCTTCTCCATGCCTCAGGTCACCAGACAAGACCCAAGGAGCTGGTTTGGTGTGCTTGATGTGGGAGAGAGGTCCAGTCCCCTTGTCCATGCCCCAGGTCCCTGGGTGGGCCCCGAGGTGCTGGCATGGTGTGCCTAGTTGTGGGGAGGTGGTCTGGTCCCCAACTCCATACCCCGGGTCCTGGGTAGGACCTGAAGCACTGGCTTGGTGTGCCCGGTTGTGGGAGGGGGGTCCAGTCCCCTTCTCCATGCCTCGGGTCCCTGGGCAGGCCCTGAGGGACTGGTGCAGTTTGCCTGGAAGTGGGAGTGGGGTCCGGTCCCTGGATCCAAGCCTCCGGTTCCCAGGGAGGCCCCAAGGTGCTGGTGGTGTGCCTGGGCTGGAACTAATTTTTTGTCCTTTGTTTCTAACACGGGGGAACATCCTGTGGGAACCAGTACTTGAGCTGTGTGGTTTAAATTGCTACTTTGCTGCCATTTCCCTAGGGAAGACTTTTTGTGCGGCTTAGGGTTTAATGGTTGATCTTATAGGTACTTCCGGCTCTCCAGAGACTCAGTGGATCTGTGTTCTGTAGAAACTCTGATCTAGGCCTGAGTTTTTTCATCAAACTGCACCCCATGCAATTCTGCATTCCAGAACAGTCTCCTCCGAATCTTCCTGTGCTGTTTGGGGGCAGGTCGACTGTCCTTGCTGTGTCCCATTATTCTCCTGGTGTTCCCATTTTGCCCACGGCCCATACTCCGAACACTTCCCATGGGATGGGCCCTGCACTGTTCCATTGTGATGACTCACCGGCCTCTGAATGGCTCCCTTTTTTCAGTTGTTCTGGCTCCTCGCTCCTTTGTGGGTCCATGGGAAACCTATTAGTGGTCTTGCTGTCCTGGGAGCCGCCAAGGCCCTCTTCTCTCCTGCTGTCTCCAAGCAACTCCATCTGAAGGTCACAGCTGCAGCTTCTACCGGCTCCTGCTCCATGCGCTCATCAGCTCAAGCCTTAAAGCAGCCGCAGCCTGAAATGCTCAGAGCAACTTTTTCTTTCTCTCATTGTAGTTTCTCCTGCCTTCATGAACTCTGTAGGTCTCTCCTCTTCTTCCCCTGAGCTCCAGCGGCCCCAGCTTGGCTGATGTTACATTTTTATAGTTGTAAATTTGGTTGATTTGTGGGAGAGAGTGACGCTGTGGTCCGTCTATTCCGCCATCTTAACCAGAACTCTTCCCTGGGTCTTTTTTTGCTATTTCCCTTTTTAAAATAAAATTGACCCTGCTTGAGTCCCAAGGAGCTGATACAGAGTTTAAGGATTAGAGCCTAATGTTTAGAACAGGCTTTAAATAGTTATTTGTACAGTTTTTCAGCAAAACTATTTCCAGTTTAAGTTGTTTAATCATATAGCTTAGGGTGGACTTTCTAGGGCCCATTTAAAGGGGCTTTGTGCCACCAAATTTGAGGCAATTTTCCTGAGATTTCAAAGATAGTGAAAATCTCTCAGCAACTTGTTACTATTATCCTTCACTGAAAGAAATTCTGTCTCAAAATACACATCAGTTATAAATTCTAACAACCAAATTACAGCATCTCACATAGAGACTTACACCTTGGAAAATGTAGCTTCTCCTCCACTCTCCCTGCTATTGTTTCATTATCCTACCCCAAATTCTTATTTCCTGGTACTCCTTTCAATCTAGACTGGGGAGGTAAAGCATACATTCTTCTAAACATTGAAAAACATTTTGATATTTAAGTTATGTCTAAAAAGTGGAAGTTTTCTGAAAACTAGATTGAACAATAGAAGATTCTCAATGAAAATGTTGCTCACAGAATTTCAGACACCCCTCAACTGAGTTAGTCTTAACTTTCTCATCTCACCGGTGTTACCTCATGCCCAGGGTGGCATTAGAGGACCTAATTATAACATCTTAGAGCAGAGATCAACAGGATTATTTGAGCTAGTAAGACTGCCAGCCCACAATCTTGTACCTTCCCATCCTCCCAGGGTAATGTCATGCCTTGGAAGAACTGTCGCAGAAGGCCTACCTCTCATTCATCTATTCTTACACCAGAAGCATCCAGATACTCCCCTGTTAGCTGTCTCCATTAGAGCTGAGTTGCATGAAAAGGACAGAAAATGAGTCGTGTGAATGGAAGAGAAAATCTTTGAATTTTTTTTTTAATCAAATAGTGTATTACATGTGAGCAGTCAGTCACCTGGGTTATTAATTTAACAAGTAATCAGCAATTATTCTCTGGCCAAGGCCCTGTGTGAAGCACAGGAAAAGGTTTCTCAGCTCTTCCACATTTTTATAAGAATAACTACTTTTTTTTTCTCTTCTACAGCTTGTTGAAGCTGGGATGGTGCCTGACTCAGAACAATTTAACTATATTGTTAAGCTTTTATACGAAGCACAAGCTTCCAAACAAGAAATAACTGCAGTTCTAGAAATGAAATCCAGGTGAGAAAAATCATTATAATTAAAGCTAAAATAAGGGCCGGCCTGTGGCTCACTTGGGACAGTGTGGTGCTGATAACACCAAGGCCGCGAGTTCAGATCCCTATATAGGGATGGCCAGTTGGCTCACTTTGAACAGCGTGGTGCTGACAACACCAAGTCAAGGGTTAAGATCCCCTTACGGGTCATCTTTAAAAAAAAAAAAAAGCTAAAATATATGTATTTTGGTGAGGACTGTTAAAGGGTGAAGGAAAAGCACTTATAACTGTTTATATGCCCAGACACCAGGATAGTTGCACATCATAAACCCTTGTCTCATCTCTTGGCTCTGTTCTACGATAGTCAAATTGCCTCTGGCCAGTCTCACCACATCTTTCTCAGTTCCCCATTTCATCTCAATGTCTGGCACATTAAGTATAAAATGACTATCTTTTATCTTCTGTTTCACCAGTACTTAATTCTATTTAATGCATTCTATTGTATATATACACCTTACCTTAATTCTTTTTTCTCTTTCGCTCACTTCTTGTCATGTTAGCTTAATAAAATACCTCAGTGCTTCTCCTTCATTCAGTTTCTCTATTCAGATTATGGGCCTCCAAAGGCCTTGTGTTTTTTAAACCTCTGGTAATTCTAAGAGTAGTACCATAATATACCTGTACTGAGAAAAAGGAAAGCCATGACCTTTTAAAAAAAATAATTAAAGTATGACATACATAGAAAAAAATATATAAATTATAAGTATTTAAATGAACCATACTTTTTTAATGAAATGAGATTTGATAAAGAGCAAATGGTATCAACTGCTGAAGTCCTTCAGAATGCCCAGAAATCTCCCACAGAGAGCTTCTACAGCTATTTTTATCTCATTTCTCCTTATCCTTTAATGCAGAAGTTCCCTAACGTTTTTGGTTTACAGTGTCCCTAGGCCAAAAGAAGTACACTAGCAGTCTCATTTGTTAAGTAGTTAGGTCCAAACAAGTTAATAGTAGTAGTTTGTACAGTGTCTGACAGATATCACTTGAAAGTTTGAAATAGTCTGTGTGCCCCTGTGAGTTTGCTACAGTGCCCTGGGTGCCATAGTGCAGTTAGAGAATTGCAGCTCTAAGTAATACTACTCCCTTCAAGCACCAGCACTGAAGTTAATTTGAGTTCTTCAGGTTCTATGATTTTTTTCATTTAACTACTGACAACAATATTTATGTTTTCTATGAAAATTTTAACACTATTTAGGTTAAATAGATTTTTAAGATGACCTGGGAAATAAATTTTTGTTAGCAAAATGCAATTCATCTAATAAGCCAGGCACATAAAGAGAAATACTGCATGTCCTCACTCATAAGTGGGAGCTAAAGAAAAAAATAAACAAATAAAAAAAGAAAGAAAGATACAACAATCATAATAACTCATTGAACATTCAGAAGAAGAAAACAGAGGGGGCTAGCTGGTTAGCTCAGTTGGTTAGAGCACAACCTTGTAATACCAAGGTCACAGGTTCAGATCCTCTAACCAGCCAGCCACCAAAAAAGAAAAAAAGAAGGAGAAAACAGAACTAAGGCCAATAGAGGTGGGAAAGGGGAAGGGGAAAAAGGATTTAGTGAGAAATTGGTGATCACTTGTATAATGTTGAATGTACTAACTATCCTGATTTGAACATCACATGTTGCACACAGGTATTGATGTTCAACACTGTACCCCACAGATATGTACCATCAATTGTGTTTCAATAAAAAATTTTAAAAGTTTTAGGGCCAACCCCTTGGCGCACTCGGGAGAGTGTGGCGCTGGGAGCGCAGCAGTGCTCCCGCCGCGGGTTCGGATCCTATATAAGGATGGCCGGTGCGCTCACTGGCTGAGCGCGGTACGGCGGTCACAAAAAGACAATAAAAAAAAAATTTTTTTAATTTTTAAAAAAGAAATGCAATTCATCTAGCATATGGTTCTGGGATATAATCCATTTATAAGTAGGAAGCATTAATATTTTTTTCCAAACATTAAGTTCATTTTTCCCCTGAGCCATATGCTGAAATCTTTTCTCATATTGGGCAGTGGCTCAAAAGCCTAGAGAACTCAAGTGGCTAGCAGATTTTAGTCTCCTGCAAGATTCATTAGCAGCCGGTACAGGAGAAGTATATGCATCAAGGCTCAAGAGAGCAGCAGTACCCTTGTGCATAGGACAGCCACAGAACTTCATCCTTCATTCAATGATTAGGAACAGGATCTGTTGGTATATAGGAAGACTCCAGAACAAACCAGCGTTAGTTTTCGAATTTTCAAAGTAATGCAATCACAGAAGTAATTCTTACAGTTTATTTTATAGCCACTGATCTCAAAAATTGTATCCCTGTACTCTCTGCCTCTTCCTGTGCTTCCACTTCAGAATGATGATGAGTGTTCTGTAAGAGGTACAGACGTACGTCACTTTATCAAGCTTCACAGATAACTATGTTTTGTTTTTTTTTTTGTCGTTTTTTCGTGACCAGCACTCAGCCAGTGAGTGCACCGGCCATTCCTATATAGGATCCGAACCCGCGGCGGGAGCGTCGCCACGCTCCCAGCGCTGCACCCTCCCGAGTGCGCCACGGGCTCGGCCCCAGATAACTATGTTTTTACAAATTGAAGGTTTGTGGTAACCCTTTGTCAAGCAAATCTTTTGGCATCATTTTTCTAACAGTATGTGTTCACTTTTTGTCTCTGTTACATTTTAGAAATTCTCACAGTATTTTAAAGTTTTTCGTTATTGTTATGTCTGTTATGGTGATCTGTGATCAGTGATCTTTGTAATTACTCTTACAATTATTTGGGGGAGTCATGAACCGTGCCTGTATAAATTAATAAGTGCTGTATGTGTTCTAACTGCTCCTTCAACCCACCATTCCCCCATCTCTCTTTATCTCCTCAAGCCTCCCTATTCCCTGAGACACAGCAGTATTGAAATTAGGCCAGTTAATAACCCTACAATGGCCTTTTAAGTGTTGAAGTGAAAGGAATAGTCCACACATCTCTCACTTTAAACCAAAGCTAGTAATGATTAAGCTTAGTAGGAAGGCATGTCAAAAACCAAGATAGGCCAAAAGGTAGGCCTCTTGTGCTGAACAGTTAGCCAAGTTGTGAATGCAAAGAAAAAGTTCTTGAAGGAAATGAAAAGTGCTACTCTAATGAACACACAAATGATGAGAAAGTGAAACAATAGCCTTGTAGCTGACATGGAGAAAGTTTTAGTAGTTTGGACAGAAGATCAAACCAGCCACAACATTCGTTTAAGCTAAAGCCTAATTCAGAGCAAGGTCCTAACTCTCTTTAATTCTATGAAGGCTGAGAGAGGTGAGGAAGCTGCAGAAGAAAAGTTTGAAGTTAACAGAGGATGGTTCATGAGGTTTAAGGGAAGAAGCCATCTCCATAGCATAAAAGTGCAAGGTGAAGCAGCAACAAGTTATCCAGAAGATCTGGCTAAAATAATTGATGAAGGTGGCTACACTAAACATAATATTTTTAATGTGGACGAAACAGCCTTCTATTGGAAGATGCCATCTAGGACTTTAATAGATAGAAAGGAAAAGTCAATATCTGGCTCTAAAGCGTCAAAGGACAGGCTGACTATCTTGTTAGGGGCTAATGCAGCTGGTGATTTTAAGTTGAAGCCAATGCCCATTTATCATTTTTGAAAAATCATAGGGCCTTTAAGAATTATGCTAAATCTACTCTGCCTATGCTCTATAAATGGAGCAACAAAGCCTGGATGACCTCACATCTGTTTACAGCATGGTTTCCTGAATATTTTAAGACCACTGTTGAGAAGTACTGCTCAGAAAAAAAGATTCCTTTTAAAATATTACTGTTCATTAACAATGTATGTAGTCATCCAAGAGCTCTGGTGGAGATGTACAAAGAGATTAATGTTATTCTCATGCTTGCTAACACAACATTCATTCTGCAGCCAATGAATCAAGGAATCATCTGGACTTTCAAGACTTGTTATTTAAGAAATACATTTTGTAAGACTAAGCTGCCATAGTCATTTGTCTGATGGATCTGAGCAAAGTCAATTGAAAACCTTCTAGAAAGGATTTACCATTGTAGATGCCATTAAAAACATTTGTGATTCTTGAGAGGAAGTCAAAATATCAACATTAACAGGAGCTTGTAAGAAGTTGATCCCATTCCTCATGGATGACTTTGAAGGGTTTAAGACTTCAGTGGAGGAAGTAACTGCAGGTACTGTGAAAAGAGCAAGAGAATTAGAATTAGAAGTGGAGCCTGAAGATGTGACTGAATTGCTGTAATCTCATAATAAAACTTGAATGGATGAGGAGTTGTTTCTTATAGATGAGCAGAGAGATTGGTTTCTTGAGATGGAATCTACACCTAGTGAAGATGCTGTGAACACTGTTGACATGACAACAAAGGACTTAGAATATTACATAAATTTAGTTGATTAAGCAACTTCAGAATTTGATAGGATTGACTCCAATTTTGGAAGAAATTCTGTTTGTAAAATGCTATCAAACAGCATCACATGCTACAGAGAAATCTTTCATGAAAGGAAGAGTCAATAAATGTGGGAAACTTCATTGTTATCTTATTTTAAGAAATTACCACAGCCAGCCTTGCCTTCAGCAACCACCACTGTGATCAGTCAGCAGCCATCAACATTTGAGGCAAGATCCTCCACCAGCAAAAAGATTACAACTTGCTCAAGCCTCAGAAGATCATTAGCATTTTTAAAGTATTTTAAATTAAGATATGTACAGTGTTTTTTTAGACATGCTATTGCACACTTAATAAACTATAGTATAGTATAAACATAACTTTTATATGCACAAGGAAACAAAAAATTCATATGATTCACTTTATTGAGATATTTACTTTATTGCAATGGCCTGGAACTGAACCAGCAATGTCTCTAAAGTGACCTATTTGATGAAGGAGAGAGTTCTGAGAGACTAGGAAAATGACTGGGTAGTTAAGGGGTATGAATCATAATTGAGTAGGTGGACCCAGCCCCAAGGCAAAAGGAAAAAAATGAAGTGTATATTATATTTGAGTTTTCTTAACACTCTTTGAAATAATTAACCTTTTCTGGGCTAGGTAAATGAGTTTTAATGAACATTCATATTTTGATTATATAGTTTACAGTTCATTTGAAAGACTATCACAATAGATAAGGCTGCTACAAAGATTTTTAACATTGATATTCATGTGAATTTAGGTGTGCCTGTAATCTAGGAAACTTGTTGACATATGTTCAGTGATTATTTAAAAACAGTTACATTAAAATTAAGTATTGATGTTAGGGCTTAAGTCTGTCATTTTATTATTTGTTTTGTTTGTTTCCTATTTCCCATTTCTTGTCTTCCTATGGTGATTACTTGAACTTTTTTATTATTTTTTTTTTAGATTTTAATTTATCAGTATACAGTGTAGTTTATTTTCATGTTGCTTTACCAATTTCTCCTTTTCCTCCCTCCCTCTCCCCCCTTACCCCCATCAACATCATATCTGTTCACTTGTTTTAACATGTTCAAAGAATTGTTATGTCTTCTTTTTTTCTCTCCTGTTCATTTGTATATTTACTTATTTATTTTTATTAGCTTCCACAAATAAGTGAGAACATGCAGTATTTCTCTTTCTGTGCTTAGCTTATTTCACTTAATATAATTTTCTCTAAGTCCATCCATGTTGCTGCGAATGGTAGTATTTTATTTTTTTTAAATAGCAGAATAGTATTCCATTGTGTAGATGTACCACATTTTCCTTATCCACTCATCTGATGATGGGCGTTTAGGCTGGTTTCAACTCTTGGCTATTGTAAATAGTGCTGCAATAAACACTGGAGTACAGGTATTCCTTCGACTTGATCATTTCCATTCCTCTGGTTATATTCCCAGCAGTGGGATAGCTGGGTCTTATGGTAGATCTATCTGTAATTGTTTGAGGAACGTCCATACCATTTTCCGTAGAGGCTGCACCATTTTGCAGTCCCACCAACAGTGTAGGAGGATACCTTTTTCTCTGCATGCTCACCAACATTTGTCATTCTCAGTCTTTTGGTTATTAGCCATCCTAACAGGAGTGAGATGGTATCTCGAAGTGGTTTTGATTTGCATTTCCCGAATGCTGAGTGATGTTGAGCATTTTTTCATATGTCTGCTTTTGCCCATTTTTTAATTGGTTTACTTGTTTTTTTGCTGTTAAGTTGTTTGAGTTCCTTGTATATTCTGGTTATTAATCCTTTGTCAGATATGTATTTTGCAAATATCTTCTCCCACTCTGTTGCTTGGCTTTTCACTCTTAATTTCTTCCGCTGTGCAGAAGCTTTTTATTTTGATATAATTCCATTTGTTTATTTTTCCTTTGGTTGCCTGTGCTTTTGAGATCATGTTCATAAAGTCTATGTCAATCCTACTTCCTAGAGTGTTTCCCCTATGTTTAGGAGTTTTATTGTTTCAGGACATATATTTAATTCTTTAATTTGTTTGGAGTTTATTTTGGTATATGCTGAGAGGTACGAGTCTAGTTTCATTCTCCTACATAAGAATGTCCAATTTTCCCATCACCATTTACTGAAGAGGCAGTCTCCTCCCCAGTGTGTACTCTTGATGCCTTTGTCAAAGATCATCAGATGGCTGTAGGTGCATAGGTTGATTTCTGGATTCTATATTGTGTTCCATTGGTCTGGATGTCTGTTTTTATGCTAGTACCATGCTGCTTTGGTTACTATAGCTTTGTAGTATAGTTTAAAATCAGGTAGTGTTATGTCTCCAGCTTTATTTTTTCACTCAGAATTGCTTTGGCTATTCTTGGTCTTTTATTATTCCATATGAATGTTAGGATTGTTTTTTCCAGTTCTGAGAAAAATGTCATTGGAATTTTGAGGAGGATTGCATTGAACCTATAGATCATTTTGGGTAGTACAGACATTTTCACAATGTTAATTCTTCTACTCCAAGAGCATGGGATATCTTTCCATCTTCTTGTGTCCTCTTTAATTTCTCTCAACTGTGGTTTGTAGTTCTCATTGTAGAGATTTTTCACATTCTTGGTTAAATTTATTCCTAGGTATTTTATTTTTTGGTGACTACTGTAAATGGGCTAGCTTTCTTGATTTCTTCTTCTGCTAGTTCATTGTTGGAGGATAGAAATGCTACTGATTTTTGCATATTGATTTTGTATCCTGCAACTTTGCTGAAATCACTTATTTGAGTATTTTTTTTTTTTTTTTTTTTTTGTAGAGTCTTTAGGCTGTTACTTGAACATTTTTTAGAATTCTATTTGGATTATCTATAGTGTTCTTTAGTTTCTTTCTTTGTATATTCTTTTAGAGGTTGCTGTAGTGTACTTCCCTTTTTACCTAGCAGTCCCAGTTCTAGAAATGTACCCTGAAAATACACTTCTATCAGTACTAAAATACATATACTTAAGCTTATTCACTGCAACATTGTTTATAGTTGCGAAATATTAGGGATAACCTAAATGCACATACATCCGTTGAAAATCCTATAGTATATTCACACAATGGAGTACTTTGCAGCTATAAAAAGGAATGGGAAATTTCTCTATAAACTGTTTAGAGTGATAACCAAAATATACTGTTCATATAAATGTTCTAAATATAACAAAGGACAGCAATTGGCAGGGTAGATATAAAAGTATGACTATATGCCCTTTACAAGAAATTCACTTCCAATATAAGGATATTGGTGGTTGAAACCAAAAGGATGGAACATATATCATGCATGCATTAGTTTTAAAAAAAAGCATGAGTGGCTATATTAATGTCATATAAAGTAGACTTCAAAGCAAAGAAAATTTCCAGGGACGAAATGGAATGCTACATAATGATAAAATGGGCAGTAACACCAAGAAGACACACCAGTGTGAATGTGTATGCACCAAACAACAGAGCATCAGTAAATGAAACTGATACCGTTTGAAAGGATCCACAAAAAACTAAAATAACTGTGGTTGCATATGGGGAGGAGAGCTGGGTGACTGAAAGACAGTTGTGGAAGGAGACTATTATTTTGTATATCCATGTATAGTGTTTGATTTTGGAACTATGAATATATTACCTTTGCAAAAATCAAATAAACAGCATCTTTTAAAAAATACTGAAGCAAAAGAAGAACTGAAAGGAGAAACAGACAGATCTGTAATTATAGTTGGAGACTTCAACATCCCTCACTCAACAATTGATAGAAATACTAGGAAACCAGCAACGATACAGAACTAAACACCACCATCAATCAACAGGATCTAATAGACATTTATAGAACATTCCACCTTAAAACAGAATACACATTCCTTTCAAGCACCCATGGAACACTCACCAAGGTAGACCATATCCTGGACCATAAAACAAACCTCAAAAAATTTCAATATACTCAGTACGTTTCAATTAAGTGAAAAAGAAAGACTGAAATAAATTTTTTTCAAAGAATTGAAATTATACGGAGTGCATTCTCTGACCATAATGGAATCAAACTGGAAGTCAACAACAGGAAAATCTCCAAACATTTGGAAATTAAACACACTTCTATATAATCTATGGGTGAAGAGCAAGTCTCAAAAGAAAACTGAACTGTTACAACTAAATGATAATGAAAATATATCACAATTTTGGAAGTGCATTTAAAGCAGCGCTGAGAGGGAAATCTGTAGCACTAACTATTCTAAAGTCTCACTTCAAAAAATAAGAAAATAAGAGGGAAATAAACCAAACATAAGAAAGGAAATAATAAAGATAAGAGCAGGAATCAATGAAACTGAAAACAAAAAAGTGATAAAGAAAACAAATGAAACAAAAAGTTGTTTCTCTGAAAAGATCAATAACCTTTAGCAAGACTAAGATAAAAAGATAGCAGACATAAATTACCAGTATGAGAAATGACACAGGGGTTGTTAGTACAGATCCTGCTTCTATTAAAAGGATCTTAAGGGATTGCTTTGAACAACTCAGCATAAACTCAGCAACACAGATGAGTTGGAGCAGTTCCTCAAAAAACACAAGATACCAACATGTACCCAATATGAACTAGATCATCTGAGTAGGCTTATAATTATTGAAGAAATTTAATTCATAATTTAAAAGCTTCCAAAAAAGACATCCCAAGAGCCAAATGGTTTTACTGGAGAATTCTACCTGTCATTTAAAGAAGTATCAGCATGAATTCATGCATTATCTTCCAGAAAATAGAAAAGTAGGGAACACTTTATAAGCATGTTACACACAAAAACCAGACAGAATATTTTTTTAAAAAGCTACAAACCATAACTCTCATGAGCTTAAATGAAGAAATCTTCAACAAAGTAGCATATTGAATTCAACAATATCTAAAAATATTCTACACCATGACCAAGTGCGATTTATTCCAATGCTGCAAAGATGGTCCAATATTTGAAAAGCAGTGTAATCCATCATATCAGCAGCATAAGAATAAAAAACCACATTATCATATTAATAATTAGAAAAGCACTTGACAAAATTCAACATTCATGCATGATTTTTAAAAATCAGAAAATTAGGAATAAAGGAGAAACTCTTTAACTTAAAGAGCACCTGTAAAATATCTGTAGCAAACATCATACTTAGATGAAAAACTGGATACTCTCCTCCTAAAATTGGAAACAAGGCAAAGATATCTGCTCATGACACTCCTATTCATTGAAAATCCTAGCTGGCATGATAAGGCAAGTAATGGAAATGAGGCATACAGATTGGAAATAAATAAAATCATCCCTTTTTGGAGCCTATTCGCAGATGATACATTTTTTATATACATGCCAAGAAATCTACCAAGAAAACTCCTAGAACTAATAAGTGAATACAGCAAGGTTGTAGGATAAACACACAAAAAGCATTTATCTTTCAATACAAGGTGCTATAGTTTTAATGTCCCCAAAACTCAAAAAAGAAACCTTTGACCCAAACTTGACACATTATACAAAAATTAATTCAAAATGGCAAAATAGATCATGAATTTAAATGTAAAACTATAAAACTCTTAGGAAAAAATAGGAGAAATCTGGGGGGACCTAGGGCTAGGCACGAGGAAAGCTTAGAGATAACTAGATAACACCAAAAGCATCCATAAAATGTTGATAAATTGAGCTTCATCACAATTAAAAACTTTTGCTGTGTGAAAGAACCTTATAAGAGGATGAAAAGCCAAGCAACAGACTAGGTGAAAATATTTGTAAGCTACATATACAAAAGATGTCTTGTGTCTAGAATGTATAAAGACCTCTCAAAACTGAACAGTGAAAAAACAATTCTATTAGAAAGTGGACAAAAGACATAAACACCAGTGAGGATATGCATGTGACAAAGAAGCATATAAAAAGATGTTCAACATTGTTAGCCATAAGAGAAATGCAGATTAAAACAATAATGAGATATCACCTTACACCGATCAGAATGACTGAAATAAAAAATTGTGTCAACACCAAATGCTGGTAGGATATGGAGAAACTGTATCATATGTTGTTGGTGAGAATGTAAAATGGTGCAGCCACTATGGAAAGCAGTTTAGCAGTTAAAAAAAAAAAAAAAACCTAAACATTCAAATGCCAGATAGAGCTATATGACCCAGCTATTCCACTGTTGGGAATATGCCCAGAGGAATAGAAATCATCATGCTGAAGGGATACCTACACTCCCATGTTTATTGCACCACTATTTACAAGAGCCAAGAGTTGGAACCAGCCCAAATGTCCATCATCACATGAGTGGATAAGGAAACTGTGGTATATCTACACAATGGAATACTACTCTGGTATAAAAAAGAATGAAATACTACCATTTGCAACAACATGGATGGACTTAGAGAAAATTATATTAAGTGAAACAAGTCAGGCACAGAAAGAGAAATACCGCATGTTCTCATTTATTTGTGGGAGTTAAAAATAAATAAATAAATAAATAAATATACAAACAAAGGGTGAGGGAGGAAGAAGACACAACAGTAATAATCACAATTCCTTGAACTTAAGACAAGTGAACAGATATAATGGCAGGGGTGGGGAGAGGGAGGAGAAAAAGAGGAACGGGTAAAGACATGAAAACCAACTACAAAGTATATTGAGAAGTTCAAATAAAAATTAAAAAAATAAAATGGTGCAGCCAGTATGGAAAGTAGTTTGGCAGTTTAAAAAAAAAAAATACGAGGAGATCCTAAGATGGCGGTGGCTGCAGTGGTTGGCGCGGAGTAGCTGAGGTGGAAAAGGTGGCCACTGGGCCTTAGGCAGCTGGGAAACTTGTGGACCTTCCCCTTGCCATCTCTTACGGGAGGACCGCTGCTGGTGGCCAGTTGTGGGGGCTGACCGCCACTTTACCCTTGGCAGAAGAGGCTGCCTCATTTACAGGAAACAGCTTTGAAGTATGGAGCAGGAAAAGAACTGTTTCTTAGCTGCAAAAGCGAGTCTCTAAAAAGGGAACACGGTGCCGGGACTGCTGTTGACGCTGCCAGGATCCCGGAGGCCGGGGCTGCGCTGAAGGCGGCCAGCTGCCCTATTCAGGATTCGAGGTTTCAAGCCGGCATAAAAGAAGATTCCTGGGAGCGCCTGAGCCGCGCCGCGGGCCCAAGTGAGCAGCCCGAGGCGGTGGCAGCCGAGAACGGGGAAGGTGACGACGCAGAGGCAGAGAGGGAGCTGTCTGACCCGGCGCACCCCCGTGAGTGACCCCTGGCCCGTCCCTGCTCAGGGGGTGGACGCCCGCCCAGCTTCCGCCTGCCCCACCGGGCCACTCACCGGCCCCGGGGCTGCCTCCATTTTCTCCAGTGGTGGCGGATCCAGCCCGGCTCGGCCAAGCCTATCCTCCTCGCCTGGCTCAGCTCCTCACTGAGCCTTCCCACTTGCTTGCCCTGGCGTGGGGCTTCCTGGGGCCTGCGGCCCGGCCTCCCCTCCCACTCCTTCCGCGGTTCTCTGGTGGTGCTGGTGGCGTGGGGCACCCCCGGCCAGCGTCGGGAGGGCAAGGAAGTACGGGCTGGGCTGACTGTCACTCCACCACACTCTGGGCTCTGGCCCCCGGAAAACTTCCTGTTACCGGGAGGCAGATACCATCTCTGCGGCCACCAGTTTGGAAAAATGCCTAACCGATTTCTGGTTAGGAATAGTGTGGTCAGAGAGTTCCCGAGTTCACTTGAACCTGCCGGAGAGCTGACTGCGGGTGGGCACCGGACTTGGTCCACACCAGGGGGATTCAAAGATGAACCATGTGGGGCGGGCTCCTCCCCCCAGGAGCTCACGCTCTGGTGTGGGAGATAAGAAAAGTACACAAATAATCGCAATACAAGGAGGAAGGTGATAAGTCCCGAGAAAGATCTACACAGTGCTACAAAGGCACCCAGAGCGACTGGTCGTCTGCGCCTAGCACAAACCTGGTAGACTTCCTGGGCAAGGCGGTGCTGAGCAGGGTCTTGAAGGCCCAGCTGATAGACGAGGGCTGCAGAAGACACATCCCAGCCCAGCCCAGTGCACACAGAGCGGGGAGACATCTGGCTAGGGAGGCGGAGACTCGACAGAAACCACACACCCCGTGGGGTCACCACTGCGTGATCCAACAGCCCAGGCCAGAGCGCACGGAACAGGGAGAAGTCCTGCATGGGAAGGGGAAGCTCAGCAGAGACCACACACCCTGCGGTACCGCCCCATGATCCAGCAGCCCAGCAGAGTCCAAGCTGACCAGAGAGGTGGCTCCCCAGAGAGGCCCAAGACCTGAGGCAACCACACACACAAGGTACTAGAGGCCAACTGAGCAGTCACGGAGGTAGCCATACCAAATTGGCAAACACAGCAACATCTTAGTTAGTCAATAGTCTCAAACTGGTGGACTGTGAAAACCCCTGCCACAATGAATAAACATCAAAAAAAAGATACCAGAAATACAAAAAATCAAGAAAGTACACCACCAAAAGTTAATAAATCTCATACTCTAGATCCTATAGAACAAGAAGCCCTTGAAATGACTGACAAGGAATTTCGAGTGATAATTCTAAGGAAACTGAATGAGATACAAGAAAACTCAGCTAGACATCATGATGAAATGAGGAAAAGTATACAGGACCTGAAAGAGGAAATGTACAAGGAAATCAATGTCCTGAAAAAAAATGTAGCAGAACTTGCTGAACTGAAGAAGTTAGTCAGCGAAATAAAAAACACAACGTAGAGTTTAACCAACAGGCTTGTCGAAGTTGAAGAGAGAACCTCTGAACTTGAAGATGGGCTGTTTGAAATAACACAAGCAGACAAAAAAAAAAAAAGAAAGAAAAAAGAATCAAAGACATTGAAGAAAATCTGAGAGAGATATCAGACAACCTTAAGCGCTCAAATATCCGAGTCATGGGTATTCCAGAAGGGGAGGAAAATGGAGATTCTATTGAAAACATAGTCAACAAAAATAGTGGCAGAAAACTTCCCAGGTATAGGAAAATCCAAAAAGGCCTTCTTCAAGACATGTTATAGTCAAATTGGCAAAACTCAGAGACAAAGATAAAATCTTAAAAGCTGCAAGAGAGAAGCGTCAAATCACCTATAAGGGAGCCCCAATCAGGCTAACATCAGACTTTTCATCACAAACCCTAAAAGCTAGAAAGGAATGGGATGATATATTCAAAATACTAAAAGACAAAGATTCGCAGCCAAGAATACTCTACCCTGCAAGGCTATCCTTCCGAAGTGAAGGGCAAATAGTATATTTCTCAGACAAACAAAAACTGCAGGAGTTCACCACCACATGACCACCCTTACAAGAAATTCTCAAGGGAGTACTGGGTTTGGTTCCTGAAAAATAACTACCACTGCCATAAAAGCCCAGGAAAAATCAAAACCCACTAGTATAATAAAAAAGGCATTCATGAAGAGAAAACAAACAAACAAAAACACTATCTACAACCTAAGGAACCAACAAACACAGAAACCAAACAGTAAATCAGAAAGCAAGGAACAAAAGACACCTAAGACAACCAAACAACCAATAAAATGCTAGGAATAAATCAACACCTTTCAATAACAACTCTTAATGTAAAAGGCTTAAATTCCCCAATCAAAAGACACAGACTGGCTGACTAGATTAAAAAGAAGGACCCAACTATATGCTGACTACAAGAGACCCACCTCACCCATAAAGATTCACATAGATTAAGAGTGAAAGGATGTAAAAAGATTTACCATGCAACCAGAAAAGAAAAACGAGCTGGAGTAGCTATTCTTATATCTGACAAAATAGACTTTAAACTAAAAACCATAAAAAGAGACAATGAGGGACACTACTTAATGATAAAAGGACTGATGCATCAAGAAGACATGACAATCATAAATATGTATGCACCCAGTGTTGGAGCAGCCAGATTTAGAAAACAAACTCTATTCGAACTAAAGAAGGAAATAGACACTAATGCCATAATAGCAGGGGACCTGAACACCCCACTGTCAATATTAGACAGATCATCTAGGCGAAGAATCAGTAGAGAAACACAAGATCTAAACAATACTCTAGACCAATTGGAATTGGCAGATATCTACAGAACATTCCATCCAACAACCTCAGAATATTCATTCTTCTCCTCAGCACATGGATCATTCTCCACGATAGATCACATATAAGGTCACAAATCAAGTCTCAATAAATTCAAAAAAATTGGAATTATCCCATGTATTTTCTCAGACCACAATGGATTAAAACTAGAAATCAGTAACAAACAAAATTCTGGAAACTATACAAACACGTGGAAATTAACCAGCATTGTACTTAACGACATATGGGTCCAAGAAGAACTCAAGCAGGAAATCAAAAAATTTATTGAAACTAATGAAAATAATGATACATCGTACCAAAACCTGTGGGATACTGCAAAAGCAGTATTAAGGGGGAAATTTATTGCATTAAATGCTCACCTCAGAAGAATGGAAAGATGGCAAGTGAACAACCTAACACTTCAACTTAAAGAACTAGAAAAACAAGAACAATCCAAACCTAAAGTTAGCAGACAGAAAGAAATCATTAAGATCAGAGCAGAACTGAATGAAATTGAAACCCCAAAAACAAAAAAAAGATCAATGAATCAAAAAGTTGGTTTTTTGAAAAGATAAATAAAATTGACAAACCATTAGCATGGCTAACGAAAAAAAGAAGAGAGAAGATTCAAATAACAAAAATTAGAAATGAAACAGGCGATATTACAACTGATTCATCTGAAATACAAGGAATCATTCAAGACTACTATAAACAACCATACGCCAACAAATTTGAAAATCTGGAGGATATGGATAAATTTCTGGACACACACAAGCTCCCAAAACTGAACCATGAAGATGTAGAAAATCTGAACAGACCAATAACAATAAAGGAGATTGAAGCTGTTATCAGAAGGCTCCCAACAAAGAAAATCTCAGGACCAGATGGATTCACAGCAGAATTTTACCAAACATTCAAAGAGGAATTGACACCGATTCTTTACCAATTATTCCAAAAGATTGAAACGGACGCAAATCTCCCAAACTCATTCTGTGAAGCAAACATCATCCTGATACCAAAACCAGGTAAAGATATAACCAAAAAAGTAAACTACAGGCCGATATCCTTGATGAATATAGATGCAAAAATCCTCACTAAAATACTAGCAAACAGAATACAGCAACACATACGAAAAATTATTCACCATGATCAAGTGGGATTCATCGCAGGGATGCAAGGTTGGTTCAACATACACAAATCAATAAATGTGATACACCATATTAATAAAGTCAAACACAAGGACCATATGATCATCTCTCTAGATGCTGAAAAAGCATTTGATAAAATTCAGCACTCATTCATGACAAAGACCCTCTATAAGTTAGGTATAGATGGAAAGTATCTCAACATAATTAAAGCCATATATGACAAACCCACTGCCAATATCATCCTGAATGGGGAAAAGCTGAAAGCTTTTCCTTTAGGAACAGGAACTAGACAAGGATGCCCACTCTCACCACTCCTATTCAACATAGTGTTGGAAGTACTAGCCAGAGCAATCAGAGAAGAGAAGGAAATAAAGGGCTTCCAGATTGGAAAAACTGAAGTCAAACTGTCCCTGTTTGCAGATGACATGATCCTATATATCGAACAGCCTAAAACCTCTACAAAAAACCTCTTGGAATTGATAAATGATTTCAGCACAGTAGCAGGATACAAAATCAACACACAAAAATCAGTAGCATTTCTTTTCTCCAATAGTGAACATGCAGAATGAGAAATCAAGAAAGCCTGCCCATTTACAATAGCCACCAAAAAAATAAAATACTTAGGAATTGAGTTAGCCAAGGAGGTGAAAAATCTCTATAATGAGAACTTCAAACCGCTGCTGAGAGAAATTAGAGAGGATACAAGAAGGTGGAAAGATATCCCATGCTCTTGGATTGGAAGAATCAACGTAATGAAAATGTCCATACTACACAAAGTGATATACAAATTCAATGCAATCCCCATCAAAATTCCAAAGACATTTTTCTCAGAAATGGAAAAAACTATCCAGTCATTTATATGGAACAATAAAAGACCACGCATAGCCAAAGCAACACTGAGCAAAAAAAATAAAGCTGGAGGCATAACACTACCTGACTTTAAGCTATACTACAAAGCTATAATAACCAAAACAGTATGGTACTGGCATAAAAACAGACACACTGATCAATGGAATAGAATAGAGAATCCAGAAATCAACCCACACACCTACAGCCATCTGATCTTTGACAAAGGCACCAAGCCTATTTACTGGGGAAGGGACTGCCTCTTCAGCAAATCGTGCTGGGATAACTGGATATCCATATGTAGGAGAATGAAACTAGACCCATACCTCTCACCATATACTAAAATCAACTCAAAATGGATTAAGGACTTAAATATACACCCTGAAACAATAAAACTTCTTAAAGAAAACATAGGAGAAACACTTCAGGAAGTAGGACTGGACACAGACTTCATGAATATGACCCCAAAAGCACGGGCAACCAAAGGAAAAATAAACAAATGGGAATATATCAAACTAAAAATCTTCTGCACAGCAAAAGAAACAACAGAGTTAAAAGACAACCAACAGAGTGGGAGAAAATATTGGCAAAATATACATCTGACAAAGGATTAATATCCAGAATATACAAGGAACTCAAACAACTTTACAAGAAAAAAACAAGCAACCGAATTAAAAAATGGGTAAAAGAGCTAAGTAGGCATTTCTCTAAGGAAGATATACAAATGGCCAACAGACATATGAAAAAATGCTCAACATCACTCAGCATCCGGGAAATGCAAATCAAAACCACACTGAGATACCATCTCACCCCAATTATGATGGCTAAAATCCAAAAGACTCTGAATGATAAATGCTGGTGAGGTTGTGGAGAAAAAGGAACTCTCATACATTGTTGGTGGGACTGCAAAATGGTGCAGCCTCCATGGAAAGTGGTATGGAGGTTCCTCAAACAATTGCAGATAGATCTACCATATGACCCAGCTATCCCACTGCTGGGAATATACCCAGAGGACTGGATATCATTAAGTTGAAGGTATACCTGTTCCCCAATGTTCATTGCAGCACTCTTTGCAATAGTCAAGAGTTGGAACCAGCCCAAATGTCCATCATCGGATGAGTGGATACGGAAAATGTGGTACATCTACACAATGGAATACTACTCTGCTATAAAAACTAATGAAATACTGCCATTTGCAACAACATGGATGGACCTTGAGAGAATTATATTAAGTTAAACGAGTCAGGCTCAGAAAGAGAAATACCACATGTTCTCACTTATTGGTGGGAGATAAAAATTAATATATAAATTCACACACACACACACACACACAAAATTGGGGGGGGTGAAGAAGATATAACAACCACAGTTACTTGAAGTTGATACGACAAGCAAACATAAAGGACATTGTTGGGGGGGAGGGAGGAGAGAGGAGGGAGGGAGGTTTTGGTAAGGGGCAACAATAATTAACCACAATGTATATCGACAAAATAAAATTTAAAAAAATAAAAAACAAACAAACAAAAAAAACCTAAACATGAAAGTGCCAGATAGAGCTATTGAACTCCTGAGTGCTTATCCTAGACAAATGAAAACTTTTGGTCACGTAAAAACTCGTACACAAATGTTCATAGCAGCTTTAATTGTAGTAGCCCCAAAGTGGAAAAAAAAAAAACAGATGTCCTTTAACAGGTGAATGAGTAGTTTAATTGTGGTAAAGTGATACATGGAATACTACTCAGAAAAGAAAAAAAAATTATTGAAACACGGAACAACTTGGGTTGATCTCAGGGGAATTATGCTGAGCTTAAAAAGCCAATCCCAGAAGGCTACATGCTGCAAAATTTCATTTACACAAAAGTATTATTTTCAAAATGACAAAACTAAAGAGTTGGAGAACTGATCGTGGTTGCTAGGGGACAGGGACAGGTCATGGGGGTTGAGTATAAAAGGCTAGCATAAGGAAGTTCCTTTGTGGTGATGGAATGGTTGTGGTTACATGGGTCCATCATCGGGTTATGTTACATAGAACTAGACACACACACTGATGGAGTTTGGATGTGTTGTCCCCTCCAAAGCTCATGTGGAAATTTGATCTCCAATGTGGCAGTGTTGGAAACTGATTGAGTCATGGAGGTGGATGCGTCATGAATGGATTAATGCTCTCCCTGAGGGAGGGAGGATTAATGAGTGAGTTCTCGCTCTATTAGTTCCCGCGAGAGTTCATTTTTAAAAGACCCTGGCACCTTCTCTCTCTCTCTCTCTTGCTTCCTCTCACCATGTGATCTGCTTGTACTCACTGGCTGCCCACCACTTTCCCCCATGAGTAGAAGCAGCTTGAGACCTGTGCCAGATGCAGCTGTCCCAGAATCATAAGCCAAATAAACCTCTTTCTTTATAAATTACCCAGTCTCAGGTATTTCTGTTATAGGAACACAAAACGGACTAAAACACACACACAAATGCATGTAAAAAGTGGTGAAAATTGAATAAGATCTATAGTTTAGTTAACAGTATTATACCAATGTCAGTTTCCTGGTTTGATGTTGTACTCTGTTACAATCACACAAGATGTCACCATTGGAAGAACCTGGGTGAAGGGTAGACAGAGCTTTATGTACTATTTTTGTAAATTCCTGTGAGCTTGTAATTATTTCAAAATAAAAAAATTTTTTAAGGTAAGTACATGTATAACTTGAGATATTGCCAAATTTCCCTCTCGAAGGGTTGTACCATTGTGTATTCTCACAAGAAAAATACCAGACTGCCTATTTCAGCGAGCTTCTAACATAATGTTTTAATACTTTTAAATTTTTCTTAATCCATTAAGTAACAAATGGTATTTTTGTGTTTTAATTTGCATTTCAAAATGAGTTTGAACATTTTCTGTTCAAGCATTTGAGGGCTATATTTTACACCTTTTGTGTGAATTGTCTGCTCATATCTTTTTCCCCGTTTTCTGTTGGGTTTGTAGTATGTACTGCAAATTTTTTTCCAGTTTGTCAGTTGTCTTTTGACTTTATGGCATTTTTTGCCATACATAAACTTTTATTTTTAGGCAACCTAATGTATTCATCTTTTTTTATTGTGTCAGTGTTATGTCAAGGTTATTTTTTATCACCTCTATTTTGAGTTATAATTTCTCTATACCAAGGTTTTAAAGGAAATTACCCATATTTTCTATTATTTGTATGATTTTATTTTTAGAGTTAGTTTTCTAATCAGTTTATTCTTACATATGTTGTAAAATATGAATCTAATTTTATCTTTTCCAAATGATTATCCAACTTTTCCAGCAACATTTATCAAAAAGTCCATCTTTATTTCCAGTGATTTGAGATGCCACCTTTATCATATACTAAATTTCATATGTGCTTGGGTCTGTTTTCTAGACTTTGTATTTTATTGCACTGAACTGTCTATTCCTGCACTAGTTCCACTTTAATTATAGAGGCTTTAATAGTATGTTTTAATATTTGGTAAGGATGATCCCCTTTCATACTTTTTCAGCATTTTCCTGGCTCGTCTTGCATGTGTGCTTTCCCATATATTTAGTATCAACTTCCTAACTCCATATAGTAGCTTGTTGGTATTTTTATTGTAATTGCATTAAACTTGTGAATTAACTTAGTGAACATTGACATCTTTATAATGTTGCATCATTCTGTTCAAGAGCAGGGAATATCTTTCTGTTTGTTCAAGTTTACTTTTGTGTCTTTCAGCAATATTTCATAATTTACTTATATAAGTATTTCATATTTTTCTTGCTATTGTGGATTAGCTTTTCCGTACCATTATTACTCTTTGGTTTTTGTATATATAAGGGCTGTTGATTTTTGTTTGTAAATTTTATATTCTGCTACTTTATTCTAAAATTTTTATTATTTGAGTTAATTTCGTCCTGGAATCTATGAGGTTTTCCAGTTGTACTATAATATCATCTGCTAATGGAGATGATTTTACTAATTCTTCACCATTATGCCTCTAAGTGATTTGTCTTATCTAATTGCATTGGCTCATACCTCTAGTACAGTGTTGAATAATAAATGGATATAGTGGACATCCTTGCATTGTTCCTGGTCTTGGTGGAAATGCCTCTAAATTTTGTTACTAAATATAATACTGGCTTTCACACTGAGGTATGTATATTTAATGATTTTAAGAAAGTATCCCTCAGTTCCTACATTCTAAAGTGTTTTTATCATGAATTGTTGAATTTTATGAATAGCCTTTTCAGTACCTATGGAATTAGTCATGATTTTTTTCCTTAGCTCTATTAATTTGGCACATGATATGGATAGATTTTCTAATACTGAATTTTGCTTGCATTCCTAAAATAAATTATACTTGGTCATGTTGTATTATTTTCTTAATGTGGTCTTGGATCCTGTTTATTAATATTTTTATTTCTTTCTTTTTTTTTTTTTAGTATCACCATTCATGACCAATACTCTTTTTAGTTTTCTTTCTTTGTCCTGTCTAGTTTAAACATCAATGTTATACTTCATAAAAGAAATTAGGAAGTTTTCCTTTCTTCTTAATGCCTTGAAATAGTTGATAGAACCTTGGGACTAATTGCCAAAATTGACCCCACAGTTGGGTATTGTACAGAACTACTACTTTAATGGCACCTTCTTTTTCCCCTTCTTCATTTCCTCTTTCCAGTGGCCAAAGAGTGCTTCTTTCAATTTTCTTTTTTCCTTTCCCAAAAACTATACATTTCAAAGATTACCTTCTTTAAATCACACAAAAAGTTCTTTCTCTGTGGTCTGTGTTCTGATCTAGCAAGATATTTTATTTTAGCATTTTCAAACTTAGTGTGGACTTAGTCTTTGTGGCAGTATTTTTTAATCAATGTTAGGTCCTTCTGGTAGGTTGCCTCTTCAGTTATCCCACACAAATTTTGTTTGCTTGCTTTGCTTTTGTTTGTCTCTGTTTGCTTGCTACAAATCCTTGTGGAGCAGTGAGAGTGGGGTATCAGCAGTAGAGATCCTGTGCTAGAATTTGGTGCTTTTTTCACTTTTCATTCACATTTATTTTGAAGTTTTATCACTCTCTGTCTTCAAGTTAGGCTGACGGTATGGATTCATGTGGAATTTCCTTTTTCCTTCTTATAATGTTGCCTGTGGTTTGGGGAGGAAATCGCATAAGGTAGGTACCTATTCAATTGCCATTTTCTTCAGCTTTAAAGGATTTTTAGAGTATATCAATTCATTTTTCTCAGGTCTCTTAGGGATAAACAATAGAACAAGTTAATTAGGAGCAATAGTGACTTTTGGGGGGTGAATGTAAGCATAATTAACCCTTTTCTATTGTTAAAGATTACAGATGAGGCAATTTAAGAACTGGAAGTGTGATTTAGATTCAGCTTTGAATGAAATAGAGGTATGACATTTATTATTTAAATAAATTGCTGGGATTTCTGATAATCAAAAACAAAGTTTAAATAATAATTCAATTTAGAAAGTTTTAGAAATGTGGATGTTATACAGAGAAAATACTCTTGGAAAAGAAGTTTGATTTTTTTTTTAACAAGTTAGTATTTTTAAATGAAAACATAATTTCTAGAGTTGTGAACTTTTCTAAAAGTGATTCTAAAAATAATTGTTTCAAAATTAACTTAAGTAAAATGATAATAATAATAATCCAAAACCTAATCTTTCATTCTTATTGCTGGGCAGACTCACTCAGTGCAAAAGAAAGCTTGCTTTCTTGTCATGAATGATTGCAATATATGAAATGATGGGGAAAAGCCAGGATCACACTGTGCTTTTTAAGCATTTAGAATATAAGAAATAGAGAACTTTCAGGGTGATTTTTGTGTTAGTCTATTAATTGTTGGTCTAGTTTTGATTAGTATCTTAATATCCTTGAAACAACTTTTTGTTGTTGTGGAAAACTATTTCTTAGTTTATAATAGAAAATAGGAAGATGATATATTTACTGACATTTTTTTTGTAGCCCATTTTGTAGAAATGTAATGCTCAAAATGATATGTGGGCCCCAAATTATAAATGGCCAAATAATAGTAAAATTCAGTTTCTAAAAGTAATGAAATAATGTATTGCTGTAGAGAGAGCTCAAATCATGCTGTTTATCATCTGTTTCCATAAAATCCATTTCCACTGTCGAGTTCAGGTTTGGGGGTAATGTCATTAAATGCTTTAGGAACTAGATAATTAAAACAAATGTCCACTGCTATCTGGAATTTATAGAGGCTTTGCTATAGTCAGAAAAAGTGAAGTTACAATAGTATGTTATTGATGTGATGCTTGTCAGTAAGTTTATGAGATTTGAAGGGATTATGTCATTAATTTCAGTATATCTAATGTGTACATGTGCCTGGCCCATAATATATTTTTGCATAAATGGTATAGTTTTTATTATTTCTTTCTTTTTTTTTGTTTTGTTTTTAATAATTTTGATAGCATTGTAAGGAAAAAGGTGACTGGACCAAATTGGGAAATTTATACATTAATGTAAAAATGAGCTGTGAAAAATTTGTGGATTTCCAGAAATTTTGTACTTGTATTGCTGAAACACTAACAAAAGACTGTAAAGAAAGACCAGGTGTTCCTTTTTGTGAATTTGCTGAAACAGGTAAAATGTCACTGTTTTGGTCTGAGTACTATGTGTTAGGACAATGCAATGTTCTTAACAGGAGTGTAAAGCTCTTAATATTTTTCATGTTGGAGATATGTTAATGTTGCAGTTTTCAGATGCTCCTCTTTATGACTTTTTCTATATATTGTTAGATTATAATGATATAAGGTTAAGAATTGGTATTTTAGTATTAAATGTTTCATGTTATTTTTCTTTTTGTTCAGATTCATAAAACTATTGCAAATTATACTGCAGCATCTGAATTTTTTAATTACTAGATGTTTCTATCTTCACTAATATAAATCAACAAAATTAATACAATTTTGAGGGTTTTTTTTTTTTGCATGAGCTCTTCATTACTATACTCTTTACCACAGGTTACTTTTTCTGTAAAAAGTCAGATAATAATAAATATTTTAGTCTTCATACACACCACAGATGATCTTATCACATAGTTTTTTGGGGTTTTTTATTTTTATTTTTATACAATCCTTTAAAAATTAAAAAACGGCCTGGCTGTGGCTCACTTGGGAGAGTGTGGTGCTGATAACACCAAGGCCACAGGTTCAGATCCCTATATGATGGCCAATTAGCTCACTTGGGAAAGTGTGGTGCTGACAACACCAAGTCAAGGGTTAAGATCCCCTTACTGGTCATCTTTTAAAACAATAAATAAATAAATAAATAGATAAACAAACAAACAAACCATTGTTAGCTCACAGGCTAACACAGGCCCACAGGCTAGATTTGGCCCATGGGCCATAGTTTGCTGACACCTGATGTTTGTAGCAGTATCAATAATTCTGTATTAATTTGTTTTTCCATCATTTAAAGTGACTTATTTTCTTTTCTTCCATATGCCTTCTTTGTGTTTCAGTTAGCAAAGATCCACAGAATAGCAAAGTAGATAAAACTTTGTTGGGAAGAATTGGAATCAATGCCATTTATTTATATCACAAGCTGTTGCAGTGGTCCAAGGTACTTCATTAAATTTTTGTTTTGACTTGGCATAGAGAGTGTCAGTTCTAAAATTATGAACAGAATATATAAGTTAACCCTGCAAATTAGGAATTTGTTAATAATCACTACAGGTGACAAAATGGGATCCAGACTAGAAAGTACATTATTAGTTGTGGAAAGGAAGTGGCATGAGACTGACTTCTGTTTAGAATCTCAGTAGAGGGAACACTTATGAAGCTGCGATAAATGTCATATTTATTTGAAGTAATTTATTTTGCCAACTTCTGCGTGTATAGCATTGTAGTTTTGGAAGAGTTTAAGACACCTTTCTTAAGATGAATTTAGGATTCTCACAATTAACAGGACTTCTTAAAAATTACCTCTTAGAATGCTCTAGAACACTATATACTATATATTTTGTCTAACTTAGAGGCTTAGC
Source organism: Cynocephalus volans (assembly GCF_027409185.1). Classification (NCBI taxonomy): domain Eukaryota; kingdom Metazoa; phylum Chordata; class Mammalia; order Dermoptera; family Cynocephalidae; genus Cynocephalus; species Cynocephalus volans. The sequence goes on from NC_084470.1 coordinate 55,131,722, forward strand.
TCACTGTAGAAGTGGTCAAGTGACCCAAGACCATATTGTATAACCTACCATTTGTTAGATCTCCCTGAGGTGGCAGGTGGGGTTATAGACTCAAAATTCAAGTGGAAGACAGGAAAATCCAAAATAGAGAGGAAGTACTGAGGGATGGAGTTATATAGAGAGTAGAGTAGTTGAGAGCATGTAGTCACTGTTGAATTAACTATTAAAGTATATCTTTTGTTACTTGCTACTTTTTCTAAAGAGGTTATTTCACAATTGAATACGTGTTTAGTAACATTTAAGTACATGGTCACTTGTATACATACAAAATTCATGAAGTAAAAAAAAAAATTTAACTCAGAATGGTTGTACAGAAGGTCTCCAGGAGGTTTAGTACTTATGTGGTAGGCCTGGGGTGGGCAAGGTGTACCTTGTCCCTGCTCTCACTATCTAGCTTAAGGTTGGTCATAGCATTAATTTCTTGGATATTTAATGCTTGGGAATTTGGGGACTACCTAACAAGAAGACCCTTTTTGAAAACTCAGACTGAGTATATTTTAATTCTATTTGGTTGTTATTTCTTACGACATTAAGAGGTTGGTGAGATTTTTTAAATTTTAATTAAAATTTTTCAATTATCTTATTTAGAAAGATTATTTTATCTATCACCTTATTTAGTATGAACTTTTTTGTAAAGCCTCTTCCTTTTTGAGCATAAAAGTAAAACCATTGAAGTTAAACTAAAGGTATCCCTTGAAAAATGCACTCATTTATACAGTGAAATTAGAAGTACTTGGACATTATAAGCATCTGACTCAAAATAGTATAGAATATAAAACAAGGGTCTGCAAACTCGGCCCCACAGGCCAGATCTCTCCCACAGCCTGTTTTTAGTACAGCCCTCAAGCTAAGAATGTTTTTTACATTTTTAAAGAGTTACAAATTAAAAACAACAACCAAAAAGAATATGCATCAGACCAAATGTAGCCTGCAAAGCCCAAAGTATATACTATCAGGCCATTACAGGAAAAGTTTGCTGACCTGTGGTATAAAATAATAATATATGTCCAATTTCCAATGTCCAGACCAAAGACAGTCTTCATGTAGTATACATGAAATAGTGTATTGAATCAGAAAAATAATTTTCAGCCAACATTTTGTCCTTTTTTTCACTATCTTTTTAATCTAAATTTAATAACTAATTATCTCCATTTTTACTGTCCTTCCATCCTCAATCTCAGATTGGTTAATAGAAGAGAAACAAAAACATAATCAGTAATTTTCTATGTTAAGGCATGAAATCCTTTTGCCAAATGAAATCTTAATGGGAAGAACAGAGTGTAAAATACATGAAAGGAGAACTAACTACTGATAAAGGGAGCCTGGTGGTGGTGGTTAATATGAGGCAAAGCTCTTCTTGTTCCCTTTCCCGTTTCATCTTTCTGGCTGAGCGGAAAGAGGCTTAAAGAAAGAGTCTTGGAGCAGTTTAACAACCATCAGTCTAGTATGATGATTCAAAGTGGATAATTGGCTTCTGAGTGATTATTAGTGACTTTGTGTCTCTGTAATACTATAAATGATTGATAATTAGTGTTCTTTATTTTTACTCTAGGGAAGGAAGGTCTTAGATAAACTACATGAATTAAAAATACATTTTACAAGTTTAAAAGGACTTACAGGGCCTGAGAAGTTAGCACCAAGATGTCAAATTGTGAATGTTGCAGCAGAAATTTTCCTAAAAAGTGGAAGCCTAGATGGTGCCATTTGGATATTGAGGGGTAAGTTCTGATATAGATAAGAAGATGTTGTCAGAGGCATTAAACAACTTGTCCAAAAATGACATAACAGGTAAGGAGTGGAGGCCAAATTCAAACACATACAGTCCAGCTTCAGACCCCAGGCTTCAGCTGCTGTGTGAAAAAGGGAAATCCTGATTGCAATCCACATAAACTATTTTCACGTGTATAGGCAAACGTGACTTCAAACCAAGATGAGTAAAGCATACTTTCCCTAGTAAGGCAATCCATCTAGCAGAAATTAAATGAAATTAAGCCAGCAGAAGAAACTAAGGTTAGTTTCTTATGAGATAAATAAAAATCTGGAGAGCACAATAGTGGCACAATGTGGTAGCTAATGATAGCTATGGCTACTTGGACCATCAGGCAGATTTTATTTGTTAAAGTGGGATAAGGATGAAGAAACCTCAAGGATTTCAGAGATTAGGTGGGAAGATGGAATATATATGAATAAAACAAATAGATAACTTTACACTAACACACATGTACTAACACAGACACATATACTAGCACCCTTGTATTTCATATATATAAATATATGAGGGTACTTAAAAAATTTTTGGAAAAATAGAGATACAACTCTTTCCATGAACCTTTTGAAGTACTCTTTTGTATATAAAATAACTTGTATTTGTACTTTTCTGAGGGTTTATGGAATACAGAGGTTTTGAGTAGACTTTGTGATCAAAAGCTTGTTGGAAAAGGTTTTCTTTAGCTTAAACATAGCCAGTAAGGTTTTCTGACTGGCAAGAGTAACCAAGATATAAAAACAGGATTGAGCCAAATGCAAGCCAGAGCTCAGAAGCTCTGTGAGAAAGAAGAGATGTGGCAAGAAATGGGAAGGATAAAATAGTTGATAACAATGGGCTTGGGTCATCTTATGATAGAAAACTTCTGCCTGGAAGTTTCTGACAAAACTGGTTTTTCTCAAACTGGAGACCAGGGAGAGTTGTGGGAGAGGTGTGGAGTGAGTGATCTGTGGAGATTTAAAAATTTTTTAATTTCGGTGTTTCAATTTTGAGATTATCTTTAAAATCCTATCAGTTATAAACACAGTTTTCTTTTTTACTGAGAGTTTCAATTGAAAGTAATTTTAATAAGTAAAATTTTATATCTTCAAAAAAAGAGCCTACAGAAGTATGTACAGTTGTCCCTATAATTTTTTATTCTTAAAAGGGTTCTACAATGAACAGGACATTGCCAAGAAAGGAAATACAAATGACTCAATCTCACTTGTAGTAAGAGAAATATGCATTAAAATTAAAAAATGCCATTTTGAACCTGTGAGACTATCAAAGATCAAAGTTTAGTAATATACTTTTCATGAGGGTACAGAGAAATGGACATTCACAGACATTGTCTTCAGGGCTTTTTGGCATAATAGCTGGTCAGAAGTTAAAAATGCATACTTTTATTTAATAACTCCATTTCTAGGAATTTGTCCTACAAACACATTTATACCTGTATACAAGGGTACAGTTATCTGGGATCTTTTGTTACACCATAATAACAAATAGGAGTACCAGTTAACTATATGATGGAATAAAATGAGGCAAATCTACAGGCATGCCTTTTTAATGATCTCCAGAATCTATTGCCAAGGGAAAAAAGGAATGTGCAGAACAGTGTATAAAGTATGCTCATATTTGTGTAAAAATAACAAAATGGATACATACATATTTGCTTATATATCCTTACAATATTTGCAGAAGGATGCATAAGAAACTAGTAACAGTGGTTGCCTCTGGGAAGAGGAACTGAGTGCTTGGAGGACAGGGATGGGAGGCAGAGTAACTTTTTATGTACATTTTTCTCTATGTATTTTTTCCTTTTTAAAAAATGTTTACTGAATTTTACTAAATTTTTTCCTTTTTAAGAAATGTTACTAAATTTTTTAAATACGGGGTTACATACATTATTCAAGTTTGAGAAATGCAGAATGTTTTATACATTTTTGATTTGGTAGGTGGCAGCTTTATGGTGAGAAGAAATCTATTGTTTTGGCTTTTCACTTTGACATTTCAGACTCCTTCTCAGCACTAGTTATTTTTATCCTGGCAAATGAGCAACAAATTCCTACCATGCTTTCTGCCAATATAAGCACTAAAAAAGTTCTAAAACCATAATTTTATAATCATGATTTGGAGGCTGAAAAATAAGTGTTTTAGTTCTCTGTGATACAAATTTTGTAAAAAGTTATGCCATTTATTGAGAAACTGCCTTCAAATTTTAAAATAACTCAGAGGGAGAGAAGAAATCTAGGGTTATCAGTGGTGGGAGGGGGGAGGGAGAGGGGAATAGGGAGAGATTGGACAAGGGACATAAAGAATAAGTACAGTTTGTAACAATGCACATACTAGTAATAATGATTTGATCAACATGTCAACATTGAATCCCAAAAATATGTATAATCAATTATAATTCAATTAAAAGATGAATGGATAAAAATAAAATAAAATAACTTTCATTACCTTTGTATAAGCAATAACTATTATAGAGAAATATTAAAAAGTAGATAAGCAAAATTAATGATAAAAATCCCTTATTCAGTCCACCAGAAATGACTGTTATACATATTAATGTAATTATACAAACTCTTTTGTACCCTGCATTTTTTTCAAGCAACTGTCTTTCTGTGAAAAGGAATATTCTTCTGTAACATCATTTAATGGGCTGCATGGTTTTCCATCAGATAGGTAGGTAGGTAGATAGATCTATGAATCTACTTTTATTGAACTAGCTTGTTTTCAGACTTCTATTAGGATAAATTCTGCTGGAATTGCTGTGTTGAAGGATAAGGGCACTTTAAAGCTTTTTGGTAAATGTTGCCAAATTTGCCCCTATTGCTATTCAGATTTATGGATAAGTTATTTCAGGCTTATTAGGAAGTCTGCCTTTGTGAGAAAATCCTAGAGAACTATTGCATAGGTATGTCTTCTATCCAAACATTACCCTCTTATGGATCACAGGTGCATATTAACAGTTCTGGCTGTTAATCCCTAATATTACGATTTTTGGTTATCAGACAGGCAGACTGTGCATTCCAGATTATGCAAACCCTAATCTGACTATTCAGTATATTCTATTCCAGGTATTCTTATCTCTTATCTTATGTATCTCTCATATCTTATGTTTCTCTTTTATCTTATCTCTTTTGTATTCTTATCTCTTTGAGTAGAATACAAAAGTCCTCTACACCATTAGTAAGATTGTAATAATTACAGTCTTCTTAATAGTGTGTGAAGATTCAAATTATGAAACACCCTTGCCAACAGAGTATTAATATTTTTCTTATCCTTTTGCTAGTTTGATAGGGTAAAAGTGATATTCACATCTTTACTTTGCATTTAACTGTTTATTAAAATTAACTATTCTTTTCTCCTCCCATTTGTACTTATTCTTTTGTGAATCATCTGTTCATGTTCTTAGTCTGTTTTCTGATAGTAGTATTCCTCTTCATTACTGACTTAATAATAATGTGAGCTATTCACTATATACCAAGCATTGTGCTAAGTGCGTTACTTGTTTCATCTCATTTAATCATCACCAACCCCTTGAGGTAGATGATGGTATCCCAAGATGAGAACACTGAGGTTTAGAGAAGATAACACAGCAACTAAGGGTGGAGCAGGAATTCCAACCTGGGCCTCACTGCAAAGTCCTTATTTTTAACCACTACACCAGTACTATTATTTCCCTTTTTCCTTTAAGTGGACTTTATAAAATTGCAACTAGAGCAGAAATAAAAACTACACAGACCCAGATCTAAGCTAGTCAACCTCCTGAGCAAAATGGTGATACTGAGCTTGTTTTTGTAAATATAAGATTCTCACACTTGACCACCAGAATTCCCTAGAGGGCTTGTTGAAACACAAATAGCTGGGCCCACCCCCAGATTTTCTGATTCATTAAGTCTGGGATGGGTCCTGAAAATTTGCATTTCTCTCAAGTTCTCAGATGTTGCTAATGCTGCCAGTCTGGGGAACTCACTTTGAGGACCACAGCCCTACAGCACTCTCAGATGGTGATATTTTCTCATACCTCACTTGTGTCCCTAAACCACACCTCTGAAGTCCCCCGCCAGTTTGTTACCCATGCTATAAGCATTACTGTTTTCATTTTTTTGAAAGTTAATTAAATTGAGAGTATTTCATTTGTGGCAGTACCTGGCACAGAGTAAATATTAAGAAAATTTAGTCAAGGTAAGTGAGTGGATGGATGGATTTTCTTCATTTAAGTATCTTTGCACCTTCCTAGGGAAGAAATGGCTGGAATTTTTGAAAGTGTGTGTGTGTGTGTTTTGTTTTTTGGCTTTTGTGGGTTTTTTTAGAAAAATGTTAACAACTTTTTTATACTACAGAATTTAGCATAAAGGTTAGCTCAAACACCTGGACCAGTGATTGTGACTACAGTACTAATATAAGCATATAAACAATTTTAATATTTAAGAAAAGGTGTGTTGTCTTCATTTTCAGTCAGTGGATGGATCTCCTTAGCACAAAGCTGTGTTAGGCCAGGCTCTCTTCAGTCTCTGTTTTAATACCACAATTTCACTTATATCTACTTATCTAGACTTACTATTTAGATCATTAATGCCTCTTTCTCAATAATTTTCACCAAATGTGAGCACTGGTCATTTTTAGTGTGAGATTTAGATTGTTTCTAAAATGTTTCTATGTACTTTGCCGTTTTGCTTGAATTTTTTATAGTGAGCATTTATATTTCAAAAATAAATATTATTTTAAAAGTAAGTCAACCAACTTGGTCTCATCCAAAGCAATATTATATGTAAATATACAGATTTAATGTAATTTTTATATTTAATATTATATTTATAATTTTAAAAATATACAAATAGATTATTAAAATTATAATGTAAAACAAAATTAGTTCAGGTGCTGTTAGTGATGTATATATCAGACTTAGGAAATATCACTCTGTATTATAATGCTTCTTTACATTGCAGTAGTTTTATATATTAAAGATATTAACACTTGATCTGTCATGTTACACTTTTCACGGTGTAATGAAGACAAAGAAAGGATTACTCAAAGCACCACGAATGCAATGAGAAGCCCACAGGGTCTGTACCCCAGCAACTCCCCTGTTGGAAGGAGAAAACTAGGTACAGCAGCCATGATTCAAAGTTAGCTTCTGTTTTTTATTGTAAAGACAAGGAAGTTTCACAAGAAAATTCAGTTGATTCAATCATTACAAAGGGACACAAGGACATGGGCAGTGTTACAAAAGTTATGTGTGGCTTAAAAAATGGAAACTAGTAACATCAGTAAAATTAACAATGTGACATTCCAAAGTACGATTAGTGAAAAGCTAAGTTGGTCGAACTGGCTCATTATCTAAAGTAAAACCTCTCCTTAAGCAAAAGTTACATTCTTATGATAAAATCTAACTATAATTATTTCTGAAGTTTCTCCCAACAGACAGCTTACCCCTAGCAAATATTTTTTTTTTGCATCCTTCCCTACAGCAATTCTTAAAATCTCTTAACAGGATCAGTATGACAACCACCTGTTGCTCTAAAATCATTGAAGTATACAATCCCATACCTAAGCAGTGATTAGAATTGATTAAATGGGCTTTTGCCACACTATCTGTGGGCTGTGGCCCCCTACCCGAGAGCTTTTGCCCCATACGTGCATTTACCTAAAAACCCTATTCTAAAATCAAATGAGAATCAATATATCTAACCCTCCACAGTTGGATATTTACAAGTGTTTTTCTCAGCTTTTCATTTTCCTTAAACTTTATGATGCTTTTTGCATTTTTGTTTTCTTCTTTTGCCCAACTGACATTTTTTTCTACTTAATGGAAACTGCTTTTTAAATCTTTAATAATTTTTGTCATGCTTTAGGCAGTCCTTAGCCATTCCAAAATTACAGATTCACCCATATGTTCTCCAAATTCTTTGATTCCTTGTTTTAAAGTTTGGTTTGAGGTGGGAACCTAATTTTATTTATTTCTCCAAAATGTTCCAGTTAATCTCTTTTTTTTTTATTCAAAATATCTTAGCATTTCCAATTCATCTTTTACTCATTTGTTTGAAATACCACTTTTATCATATATTAGAATCTTGGATCTGCTCAGGTCTGTTTCTGCACTTGTCTTTCCTTCCAAGGATCTCTGTATCTGTGCTAGTACCATACTTCTTTTAGATAATGTAGTATTAAAATGTGTAATGATTAACTATCTTTTTAGGCAAGACTACCCTCACTCCTCTTTTCCAAACTATTCTTTGCTGTTCTCAAGTGTTTAGTTTATTCTTTTGAATCAATTTCAGAATTATTGCATCAGATTCTAATACAGTTCTGTAGAAAATTTGATTTGAGATTATGTTAAATATATACATTAAGGGGAGAACAGATACCTTTAGATATTCCTCCATCACAGTATTCACTGTGGTAAAGGATAGTTATTAGTTTGGTCTCACTGACTAGACTGGAAATTCATTAGTGCAGAGGTTGTCTTAAAAGTCTTTATAGTCCCAGTGCCTATATTCAAAATCTTTCACAAGTAATGACTGAATATGCATATGTTGGAAGGTAAATAGATAAAAAGTAGCTATTATAGAAAATTTGCTTGCCTTTCGACTCTGAGATTTTAGACGAATGGAAAATATTTCCCCACTATAGAATAAAGAAAAACATAAAGATGAATGCAGTAACACCTTTTATCCTATAAAGACTAGAATTAAGTACACAGTAAACTTTTTATTATTGGGAATTTAACTCTCATAATAGTTCCTATAAAATTTTCATAAAAGTATTTATGTGGGTAAAGTTATGAAGTAGGTGGGTTAGTTAAATTAAAAGCTCCTAATTTCCAAGTGTCTTTCTAATTATCAGCTTCAGTTAACTTTGGTACGTAAAATAGCAACTTATTCATACTGTTTAAGACAACTGTACAATTCGGTAAGATTTCAAAATGAATCTCCTACAATATCATATATACTATCAAAAAAAGTGACCATTATTCTAACTTAAAGAATAAGTACTAAATAAAGAAAAACAATGCAATTTTTATGAGAAAAGTTTTGCCACTTTTTTCAGTGATGTTTAAAAACATTAGTTGTGCCCGGCCAGTTAGCTCAGTTGGTTAGAGTGCAGCCTTGTAACACTAAGGTCATGGATTCAAAACCCCTTGCCGGCCAGCCACCAAAAAAAAAAAAAAAAAAAAAAAAAAGAATCTTAAAAATATTAGTTGTGATTATATGGTTAAATATAATTTTCATGGTATAAAGTATTCATATGTTTTTCTTTTTGGAAGAGTCAGAATGGATAATCAGTACACCACTGTGGCCTTGTGATAGACTGGATGTGGTTAACCGACATAATTTGCTCTGTACAATTGCACATGAAACCTTAGCCAAGAGCCTTTACAGACAGACATTTGAAGTTTTGCAGAATCTACCGGGTTTTCAAAATTCTCAAGGTATGTTTTTCAGAAGTCTAGCTTAATTATCTCTTGCCCATCTGGTGTTTAAGTGTTAATAAGAGACAGTTATCCACCTGTTTTAGTTGAGTTTCATATTTCACCATTTTCTTTTAATGAGGTCGTTTTCTGTAAAATGTGTTCTCTGCAAATTGAATAGGGTTTCATGATGGTTTCAAAAAATCAGAGACACTTATCTTTGGGTTGTTTGTCAGCGGTTCCTAATACAAACATTTTCATCATCCTTCTTTCCCTGCCTCTGTCAAGTCACCAGCAAATAATATGCTTGGATGCCCATAGCAAGATTTATATCTTAAGGCCGGCCCGTGGCTCACTCGGTAGAGTGCGGTGCTGATAACACCAAGGCCACGGGTTCGGATCCTATATAGGGATGGCCGGTTTGCTCACTGGCTGAGCGTGTTGCTGACAACACCAAGCCAAGGGTTGAGATCCCCTTACCGGTCATCTTTTTTTAAAAAAAAAAAAAAAAAAAAAGATTTATATCTTAAAGAATTCATTGCATTGAAATAATGAAGAACATTTTTCTCTTATCACTTAGTAAATATAGAATTTAGTTTATATTACCTTGTAACATAGGTAAACTTGGAATAAATGGAAGAAATGAAGCAGATGATAAGTTCAAAGAAAGAATACCAATGCAGACAATGGTAGTTAGTACTCTTGAGTATTAAAGTCATGTATGTATGGATAGGAAAAAGGGGTCATATTAAGAGTGAGTCCGTGAGCAAAAGCTTTGGGTCAGGAATGAGCTGTGTGGTGGATTCAGAGGATGATGAAAACATTAACGTGAGGGCCCCCCCTCAGTGCTCTCATCATATCCTCTATAGATCTTCATTTTTCCATTTATTCCACTGAGATCCTAATAGTAATTAGTGTTTTTATCTGTTTCTCCTAGATAGTAAACTCCTTCAAGGTAGTGATATGTTCTTCATCTTGGTATCTGTGGCACAATGGCTGCTATCTGGCAGGCCCTTAATATACAATTATGTTGCTAATGAAACAAAGTAGTAATAGGGAGATTGGACAGATAGTTGTGCCAGATTTTGGAAGACCCTGATGTCAAGCAGGAGGAGTTTTCTTCTCTTTGTTTTGGGGCTGAGTGATGTAATGAAGTTGGTGTTTTAGGAAAGTTCCTCTGGTGGTAGTGTTAGAAAGAGAGTAAAGGTAAAGAGATTAATTTCCTGATAAGGCCAGGACCACCAAAAGGTCCTAAAGTGATAAAGACCTAGAGTCTAAGTCATAGACCCAACAGAATGAATATAGGGAATAAAAGAGTTGGAAGTCTCCAAGATGACTTCTCTTTCTTCTAAGAATAACTGAAGGAATAGAAGTACCATTAAAGGATTTTCTAAAATCTGAGAGTACATATTTATTAGGGGATGATTTATTTTTAATCATGGGAAATATAAGGCTAAAGTCTTAACTGTAGATATGATGCAAACAGAATCAAATCACATCATTCAGGACACTGCAGATGCACCGTCACATATGGGGATCAAATACAGAGGTGTTAATGCAACCCCTGAAATCTTTGTCAAGCTTCTTCTCATATTCTTCATTACAAAGGAAATGAATGGTTTTGCTTTTGTCAAATGCTTTTTTATTTCTTACTTAGAGAATGTAAGATGATTTTATTTTAGTGACTGTGACTCCTATTTTAGTGACTGTGAGAGACTAAGATAGATCAATTTCATTATATTAATTCTTTTTTTCATTTCAGAAACTGTGGAGGTCTCACAGTATAGCCTTCTTTTTAATAAACTTCTAGATACCTGTATAGAAAGCAACAGTCTTGGTATGTCATCCTCCGTAGCAGAATTCATGATTTCAAAGAGCATCCCTATTGATTTTTCTTTTCTTAGAAGATTAATTACTTCTTTAGGAAGGAGTTCTTTATGGCTCAAAGCCAGAGCCCACTACAAAAGTAAGTTACATTTTAAAAATTTTAATTCAATATGTTGGTTTTGAATTTCATTTTCTTATCCAGGATCCATCTATAATATTTTAGGTGAGACATTTACGTATGTAAAAAGAACGGTTGATACATATTCAAAGGTGGTAGTCTTAACAGATCTGTGCTCTCTTTTGAAACCTATTATTTCTCTTCTGTTCCTATTACTGTACCTTTATTTCTTTGCACATTAGCATGTCCACTAGAAGGCAAGCAAAGGATAAAAGGATCCAGTTTGGCATATCTTATAAATAATATACAAGTAAAACAATTAGGTAGAATGAAGTTTAAAGAATATCTACATATTTTATTTATTCCTGCTATATCCCTGATCTTTATAACTTAGAATGTTTGATAGCAGGCCACATGGGAAGTACAGAGGCTTCCATAGCAATGCAATGTGGTATATAACAATTTTTCGCATGGCTTCTAGTAATACAACTTTGTTAATCTATTTACAGCTCTTTCTCTCTAACAAGTAAACCTGGAAAACTAATGCTTTCTCTAGTCCCAGCCACTTTGAAGATATTTTAATTAGGAAATAATCCCATATAGAATCTAGTTCTAGAAAAGAATTTTTTCTGCCTTCATGCAGTAATTTGTCTTAATTCTCCATTTCTGCCATTGTCATGTATATAACAAACATTTGAGTGCATACTATGTGTCACCATGTGCCAAATATGTCAAACATTCTAGCCCTCCCTACTTGAGATGGAAGTGTTTTTCATACTACCAGCTCTGATCAGTTTAGCAGGTGGTAACTTCCCCCCCCCCCCCAGTGAAATGGGTAAGAAATTATTAGGGTACATTCCAGGTAGCAAGGTTAAGTATTTGATAATATCTTCATTTCAGTTACATATATATATATATGTATACTGGGTCATTATGTAAAATGTATTTTTTATTGTAGGTTTGAAAGCAGAGTTTTTAAAAGAGGATGAGCAGAAATTTAGAGGAAAGGTAGAATTGTTCGTTCATGACACCTCATTTCAATTTCGTGATTATGTTTTAACTCTATATTAAATTTTCCTGTAGACTGCTAGAAACCACACATACATGCACACACACATATACTGTTTTGCAGTACTGCCTGATTTCAGTTTTTAGAATTGAAGTTAATGGAAGTCATTTATTTTTTAAACAACTAATTGTGCAACTTGGGGGAAAATGCCATCAGAAGATTTTTTTTTTTTTAAAGATGACCGGTAAGGGGATCTTAACCCCTGGCTTGGTATTGTCAGCACCATGCTCAGCCAGTGAGCCAACCAGCCATCCCTACATAGGATCCGAACCCATGGCCTTGGTGTCATCAGCACCACACTCTCCCGAGTGAGCCATGGGCCAGCCCCAGAAGATGTTTATATGCCACAGGAACAAAGTGTAAACAAGTGAGAAACAACTGAGATTCCTATGAATCTTTCTCTTTTTTTGTTGGCAATAAAATTTTATATTAAAGCAGCTAAATGTAATTATTTTTTAAGTTTTTATTAAGCTTTATTGAGACATAATTCAAATACCATACAATTCACCTATTTAAAGTACGTATACAGTTCAGTGGTTTTAGTGTATTTACAGAGTTATGAAACTATATTATTCCAAAAAGACACGCAATATTCATTAGTAGTCACTCCTCATTCCCCCAAATCCTTTCAACCCTGGTAAGAATTACTTTTAAAGATTTTTTTTTAGTGGCGTGTTAAAGCAATTAATGCCCATGTATAATTCAGTACCTTTCTTATTAGCACTCTTCCTTTTATCTGATCACACCTATGCCTTATTTCATATGCAGTGTAACTTCTGAGACTTATGCAAGTGAGGTTATAGGGTAAAGAGTCTTTTTGTGTTTTAAAAATGTACCTGAATTATAAAACCAAATGAGTAATTTATAGCCACTGGTTAGTCTTCAAGATATCTCATTTCCTGACAATGTTGATATTTAAAATATCATTGGAACTCCCTTTGGATTTATTGTATCTTCAGATATAGCTTAAGGCTTGCAAGAAAAGCCTTTCAGTGCCTTATAATCACATATAGTGGTGCTTGATTTGGGGTTTAAGGCTAATTTTTCATCAAGCCACTGCTAAGACTATGGTGCCTTTGTTTTGCCTTGTTTGTTTAAAATATTTTTTTACAGCTTTATTGAGATAATTGTACATACTATAAAATTCACCCATTTAAAGTATATGGTACATTGGTTTTTTGTAAATTCAGAGTTGTGCAGCCATCACCACTATCTAAGTTTAGAATATCTTTACCATCTCCAGAAAAAGAAACACTGTACACATCAGCATTCATTCCCCATTTCCTGGATGTCTCCTGCTCAGTCCTAGCCCCAGGCAAACAACTAATCTACTCTCCATCTCTATCAGTTTGCCTATTTTACTTTATTATTATTATTATTATTATTATTTTTAAAGATGACCAGTAAGAGGATCTTAACCCTTGACTTGGTATTGTCAGCACCACGCTTTCCCAAGTGAGCCACGGGCTGGCCCCAATTTGCCTATTTTAGACAAATCATATAAATGGAATCATTCAATATGTGTATTTTGAGACTGGCTTCTTACACTTACTATGATGTTTTCAAGTTTTATCAGTGTTGTAACATGTATCAATATTTCATTCCTCTTCATTGCTAACTAATAAGCTATTGTATGGAATTTCTTTAGCCATTGATCAGTACGTGGATATCTGAATTTTTTCTACTTTTTTGACTGTTATGAATAATGCTACTTTGAACATGCACATGCAAGTTTTTGTGTGTATGTATGCTTTCATTTCTCTTGAGAGAAGAATTGCTGGCTCATATGGTAAATCAATATTTAACATTTTGCAGAACTGCCAACCTGTTTTCCAAAGAAGCTACACCATTTTATACTTATATTTCCATGACCATGTATGAGTTTTCCTGTTTCTTTACATATTCACCAACACTTGTTACTGTGGTTTTTATTTTAGCCTTCCTAGTGGGTGTTAAGTGATATCTCATTGCAGTTTTGATTTGCATACTCCTAATGACTAATGATGTTGAGCACCTTTTCATGTGCTTATAAACCATTTTTGTCTACTTTGGAGAAGTGTCTATTAAATCGTTTGCCTTTTTTTTTTTTTCCTCATTTTTTAATTGGAATTTTTTATTGTTATTGAATTGTAAGTTTGTGTATACACCCCCCCAACACACACACACACTTACACTGTGGATACAAATCACTTTTCAAATATACAAATTGCAAATATTTTTCCCATTCTATGAGTTGTCTGTCATTTTCTTTTGGCTTTGCTTTGCTTTTGTTCTCAGTTTAAACAGAAAAGTTGCCCTCCTGGTGCTCCTGATTTGTTCTCCCCAGTCCTAAAAATACTGCTTTTCTCTCAGAACTGAAAAGTCAGAAGGGGAGTTGTAATTAGTATATCTCTTTCCATTAATTTTCCCCACTAAAATCAACTATTTTTCTTCTTATGTTTGATTGTAGGGGAAAAAATAATATTAGTAAATTTCTCCTTCACTTATTTTTTTGTTTTCCTTTTCTGGTCAGAAAGGTAAAAAAGTAATGCATGTACATTATACCTACCAATATCTGGTAAAGTTAATGAGTTAACAGTGTTGCTCCTGTCAGTGACCTGGGGACATGGGATACCTAATGGTTAGGAATCCAAAAAATGGAGCCAGAAGGCTGGTACCCCATACAGGCATAGAGAGCCTCACTGCTTACCCAGAGCCCCTTATTGCTACCATGAGAGTAATTATACCTAATTTCAGAGGTAATAAATTGTCAGGCTAAAATGAGATAAAACCTATGTGTTTATTAGCACAGGTACCTGGCACATAGTATGTCCTCAAAGATTAGCCATTATCATCATATTAGACAGATTTCTTGAAGAAACTTATTTTAACAAAACATTTTGAACAAATTTTACATGCAGGTTTTTTTTTTTTTTTTTTAGTTTTTATTGAATCAAAATTGATTATACATATTTTGGGGATTCAACATTGAGATATGTTGATCAAATCAATATTACTAGCATATGTATTGTTACAAATCGCCCTTGTTATGGCCCTTGTCCAATCTCTCCCCATCATCCTCTCCCTCCCGCCTTCCCAACAATTACCCTAGATTTCTTCTCTCCTTCTGAAAGAATAATGATTACTCTGTTGGTTTGTTGCCTAGATGATCTGTCCAGTGCTGAGAGGTGTGGTCAGGTCCCCCAATATTATCATAGAGCAGATGCTTATTCTGTCACTATGAAATGGGCTTTGTGGAGAGAGACATCCTCTTCTTTATCTCTGTTGTTGATGCTCCTTGTGTCAGTGCACTCCAGTGGCTGAGAGACCATGTGCATGATGGTTGTGGCGTGTAGCCACTTTCGGGGCAGCCATATTTATTGTGGTGGCTGTGGTGGGCCATCCACATGGAGGTGATATTATTGGCATGCTCTTTGGCACTAGCAGTGTGCTTGGTTATGGGGAGTGTCTGGTCCCCAGTGCCATACCTCGGGTCCCTGGGTGGGCCCTGAGGCACTGGTGGTGTGCCTAGTTGGGGGGGTCCAGTCCTTAGCTCCCTGCCCTGGGCAGGGACCTGAGGCACTGGCGGTGTGTCTGGTTGTGGGCAGGGGGGGGGGGGTCCAGTCCCCTTCTCCATGCCTTGGGTCCCTGGGCAGGCCCCGAGGCACTGGTGCAGTGTGCCTGGTTGTGGGAGGGGGGTCTGGTCCCCAGATCCATGCTCAGGTCCCTGGGTGGGCCCCAAGGCACTGGCATGGTGTGCCAGGTTGTGGGAGGGGGATCCAGTCCCCTTCTCTGTGCCTCAGGCCCCCGGGCAGGGCCCTGGGGCACTGGCATGGTGTGCCTGGTTTTGGGAGGGGAGTCCAATCCCTGGCTCCATACCTTGGGTCCCCAGGCGGGCTCCGACGCACTGGCACAGTGTGCCTGATTATGGGAGGGGGGTCCAGTCCCAGGATCCATGCCTTGAGTCCCCGGGCTGGCCCCAGGCAATGGCATGTTGTGCCTGGTTGTGGGAGGGGGGGTCCAGTCCCCAAATCTATGCTCCAGGCCCCCAGGTGGCACCCTGAGGTGCTGGCGCAATGTGCCTGATTGGGGGGGGGGTCCAGTCCCCGGCTCAATGCCTCATGTCCCCTGGTAGGCCCGAAGGTGCTGGTGGTGTGCCTGGGCCGGAACTAATTTTTTGTCCTTTGCTTACTTCTAAAACAGGAACTTTCTGTGGGAACCAGTACTTGAGCTGTGTGGTTGAGCTAAATTGCTGCTTTGCTGCTGTTTCCCTAGGGAAGGCTTTTTGTGCAGCTCAGGGTTTAATGGTAGGGTTTATAGGTACTTCCAGCTCTCCAGAGACTTGGTGCACCTGGGTTGTGTAGAAACTCTGATCTGGACCTGAGTTTTTTCATTGAACTGCACCCCATGCAATTCTGCATTCCCGACCAGTCCCTCTGAGTGGTCCTGTGCTGACTTGGGGGCGGATTAGCTGTCTTTGTTGTGCCCCAGTGTTCTCCGGGTGGGACCATCTCCCCCACCGCCCATGCTCCAAACAGTTCTCATGGGATGTGCCATGTGCTGGTCCCTTGCAATGACTCACCGGCCTCTGAATGGCTCCCCTTTTACAGCTGTTCTGGCTCCTCCTGCGTGGGTCCACAGAAACCCTATTAGTGGTCTTGCTGTCCTGAGGGCCACCAAGGCTCTCTTCTCCCCTGCCACCTCCAAGTAACTCCATCTGAAGGGCACAGCTGCGGCTTCTGCCAGCTCCTGCTCCATGCCTCAGCAGCTGGAGCCTTAAAGCAGCAGCAGGCCGAAACGCTCAGAGGAGTTTTTTCTTTTTCTCATCGTGGATTCTCCTGCCTTCATGTACTCCATAGGTCTCTCCTCCTCTTCCCCTGGGATCCAGTGGCCCCAGCTTGGCTGATGTTACATTTTTATAGTTGTAAATTGGTTGATTTGTGGGAGGGAGTGACGCTGAGGACCGTTTATTCCACCATCTTGACCAGAACTTCTTACATACAGATTTATATTGGTTTCAGTAAAATATAATAATACGATATTGCCTGTATACAATTTGGATGTCTTAGGAGTTTTTAAGGGGCTTTCCCTATATATCACTTCTAATAAGCATACAAACAGTTTAAAAGTTAAATTTCTTCTCTTGAAAAGTGAAGCTTTTAGAACATGAAAGAGTATAGCTGCAACACACTGAGCACCTACAGGATGGAAATGTATTTTATATTTAGTGCGTAACACATACCAGACATATAGTAGGAACTGTAAATGTTGCATAACCTATAATGGCACTATAAATAAGTGCACTTAAAAATACGATAATAACTATTTTATAGAGAAAGTAAGATCTTCACTTTATAATTTCTATTTTCTTTCTACGTTTTGGATTTATAACTCAAGACAGGAAATAATTACAAATATATGTAGTTGTTGGTAGACCAAATCGCATTAAGCAAAACCCAAGTAGCTATTATAGTTTTTTAGATATTCTGAAATTATGTTGTGTTCACTATGGCTTGAAATAAATGGGCATTTGCTATGATAAGACTCAAAAGTCATTTTTCAGAGTTTTTTTTTTCTCACTTCATATTTAATGTTTAAAAGCATTTTACAGGGCCGGCCCGTGGCTCACTCAGTAGAGTGCGGTGCTGATAACACCAAGGCCCCGGGTTCGGATCCCATATACGGATGGTCGGTTCACTCACTGGCTGAGTGTGGTGCTGACAACACCAAGTCAAGGGTTAAGATCCCCTTACCGGTCATAAAAAAAAATAAAATAAATAAAAAATAAAAGCATTTTACAAAGAATAATGTCAAATATACTAGGATAAGCTCACTAACATAATTTGTGTAATAAATCTGCTTCTAATGTGAAGAACTATTCTGTAATGTAAGTAATTATCACCTGTGGGAATTTTGGAAGTCTAGGTTTTTACCTATTGGAGTTTTAGTAAAGTTTGACCTATTATTTGATTTTCAGGTGCTCTTTCACTGGGTTGCTACCCACCATTGGAGGGAAATTTATACCGAAAACTTCTACTGATTCCTTCTTATTTATCTGAGATTGAAATGCTTTTAGCTATTGAAATCTTCCTGGTATCTAATGCTAGCAGCATTCAGAGTCCTGGAACTTCAACACAGATGCTGCAGATAGTTTTGAAAAGGTTAGTTGATATAACTTTAACTGCATTATGAATGCAGATCGTGGCTTCCCACACTTTCCCTAAGATGTAAATGTTTTATGTATTTACACACACATGCGCGCACGCGAGAATACTTCAAAAAACTCATGGAAAATGAAATTAAAAGATAATATGGGGCCGAGCCCGTGGCGCACTCGGGAGAGTGCGGCGCTGGGAGCGCAGCGACGCTCCCGCCGCGGGTTTAGGAATGGCCGGTGCACTCACTGGCTGAGTGCCAGTCATGAAAAAGACAAAAAAAAAAGAAAAGATAATATGAATCTTTCCATGAAATTTGTGAAGACCCATCGCATGAGTGTATTTATTTATTTGTATCTATATAAATTTACGTATATACTGTGTGTCCATTAAAAACTTTGGTAATATTTAAATTGAGAAAGGTTTAGACTTGTTTGATGCTTGAAATCAAATAAGTTGGCAGCATTCAGTAAACACTTTAGCAGTTTCAAAGATGTTATTAGATGTTCAAAATGTGGGTCCTCTTTAGCTGTTGACCTTTCTTGTGTTTAGATATCAGTACCTAAAAGGTCTTTTTCTTTTTGATCAACCCAAAGGATCTAGGGAATAGGTGTAAAAGGGAAATATATGATAGTTTATACATTCAGTCAAGAACACTGTTGAAAATAAAGCCATCAGCCTAGTTTCTATATTTTAAAATGTTGTTATACATGCATAAATATTACAATGTAGCTGTTGGATCAGAGTGACATCCTTTCAAATAATTTTGTTTAAAATCGCAGAATCTAAATTTATATTACTTCACTTTCTTGTTGGCCTTATCCAAGAAACTTGCCATATAAGGATCTCATGGGACAGTTGTTTTAGAGCTTCTTGGCAGGAAGTTTGCTTTAGTTTACTGGTGTTATAAGCCAGATCCTCAGATTGGATATTAAGTCAATTATCTATTACTGTATAATAAATTACTCCCAAACCTAGTGGCTTAAAACAGCAAATATTATCTTAGTTTCTGTGAGTTAGAAATTTTGGAGCAGTTTAGCTGGATGGTTCTAGCTCAGGGTCTTTCATGTTGCTCAGTTTTTCACATAGGGTCAGGATGTTAGGAGCTGCAGTCACCTATGTGATAGCTTGACTGGGGCTGGAGGATCCCTTTCCTTGATGGCTCACTCAAATGCCTGGTAGGTGGAATCCTCGTTTTGCCACATAGGCCTCTCCATAGGTTGCTCTAGTGTCTTCACAACACGATAGCTAACTTCTCCCAGAGTAAGTGACCCAGGAGAAAAAAAGCAAGGAGGGAGCTGCAATGCCTTTGGTGACCTATATCAAATAAGAACTGTGAAGGATCTGAAATTTTACCTTATTTGCAAGCTGCAAGTTAGCCTGCCACAGTTTCATGGATGCTATCATAAGACACAAGATTCTCCTGTATTAGAGACAGAGGATTTTATTACTTGTGGTATAGCAGATAGCCTGGTTACCTTATATTTGCATCATTTCCTCTTCTTCCTAAGTCTCACAGATGAGCCCACATGGATACCTGTATATGCAGTGGGTTCTAAAACAGGGGAGAAGTCCTGAGCTTAGGGAACCCAAATCTTTCCTCTGCAAGGAGATACTATTTCCATATTCTAAAGATTATAAGCAAGCCTGCCCTTTGCTTCAGAAGGAGAAACTGTTTTTGTCTTTCAATGTTGTTCAATATATAAACATCCTTGAAATTTGGAACAAGGTGTAGTCAGGGTTTCTGGAAAAATTCCAGAAATCCAAGATACCCATGGAGAATTGTCATCCAACAACATACTATCCAAAGTTGTACACTGTCATTTCTGCTCTCCTATATGTTATAGGTGAGTCATTTAGTCCAGCCCACACTAAAGGGGAGAGGAATTAGGAAATAATTTATTTTAGTTCCACCTTTTTAAAAAACCCACAAAAATTACCCTTTTTTCAAATAGCTCCACTTTTTTCTGAGCACTTCTTTATTTACCACTATGCACAATAGTGGCATGATGCCTCTGGGCTCCCCATCTTCCTAATGAAGGCTTGGTTTTCTCATAAATTTCCATTCCCCACACATATACAGCCTCTTTATTTGTTGTTGAATTTGGGAGGTGTCTGTGACCACTAGTGGTCTAACTAGTGATGTACCTAGTTGTTTGTTTTGTCCAAGCTAATACTAGTATTTTTTCTCTATTAGTATTATCATACTGAGCCCTGCCTTGTTACATTAACCTGTATGTGAGAGAATTGTATTCATCTTTAGACTTTCCAAAACTGCACATAGTTATTATGTGCCCAATCTACGATTCCAGGGCACCTCTTTCTAAGCTAGAATGTACTAGAAGACACATGGCCAGTCTTGCCCCTTTGTGACCACTGGCTCCTGTTTCAAGGGCAAGTCCTCACTCCCATCACTCTGTGGATCACACTGGGGTGTTAATGCAGGTAAATTCAAATTCAGAACTTGCTGCTGGGCCCTTTAGGTACTGTATTAGTCTGTTTCTGTTACTTTTAACGGAATACCTGAAAGTGGGTAATTTATGAAGAAACAGAATTTATTCTATTACAGTTTTGGAGGCTGGGAAGTCCAGAGTCCAGGGAAATATGGTGAGAATTTTGGTGGTGGTTCTACAGCAACACAAGGTATCACACAGTGAGAATAGCAGGAGCAGGAGAGAGTAAACTCACTTGGTTTCCTTTTAAAACCATCAGAATCACACCCATTACTCCATGAATGGATTAATCCATTTACAAGGGCATAGTTCTCAGAATTTAATCACCTCTTCAAGGCCCCACCTTTCAATTACCACAATAGGACTTCCCACCCTTAACACTGTTATAGTAGGGATCAAGTTTCTAATACATAAAATTTGGGGGGATACATTCAACCCATATCAGGTACCAAGAACAGGAAGCAGTGAAGATAAAGAAAAAGTGATACTTTATATAACAACCACATCTCTGTGTTAAATACTTCCCACCTCCTACCCCAGAGGAAAAACTTCTCTTTGGTATGAATTTTATGCATGTAAACAGAGGCACAATTGATGGCAGATAGAGCTGGTAGAATAGTTATTAGAAAAGTAAATTCTAGCACTTAGTGAAGTGTTTTAAGTCAGGACTAAAGAAAATAACCAGAAAATTTTTTTTGTCTTTTTCTTTTTTTTTTTTTTTGTCTTTTTCGTGACCGGCACTCAGCCAGTGAGTGTACCGGCCATTCCTATATAGGATCCGAACCCGCGGCGGGAGCGTCGCCATGCTCCCAGCGCCGCACTCTCCCGAGTGCGCCACGGGCTCAGCCCAACCAGAAATTTAATAAAGACATATAGTTATACAATTTCTATTACTAAATGTTAGCTACATATTAAGAATTTGCTTATAACTAAAAATAGCCAATATCAAGTTAAAACTAACATGTGGCTCACTCGGGAGAGTGCGGCACTGGTAGCGCCAAGGCCACAGGTTCGGATCCTATATAGGGATGGCTGGTGCACTCACTGGCTGAGTGTGGTGCAGACCACACCATGCCGAGGGTTGCGATCCCCTTACCGGTCAAAAAAAAAAAAAAAAAACTAACATGTGAATGTTAATTTTAAACTTGATTACATTCAATCTTCTTTTATATAGTGTAATGAATAATTATGCAGTTATTAACTTTGAGAATATACGGATAGGTAATTAGCTGTGTTCTAGATCAGTGTTTTTCAAACATGGGTTGCAGCCTATTTGTGTGGTAGAATCAATTTAGGGTGTTGCAACCAGCATTATGAAAAAAAATGAAAGACAATGGAAAATAGAGTACATCGTCTCAGAGTAAGTATTGTTTCGTGAAACGTCTATTTCATTTTTTATGAATGAAAGTGTATAGCGGGTCATAATATAAAACGCCTTTCTTATTGTGGGTCATGATCAAAAACGTTTGAAAGTCACTTGTATTAGTCCATTTCTGTTGCTTATAACAGAATAACTGAAACTGGGTAATTTATAAACAAACAAAATTTATTTCTCGTGTTTTGGGGCTGGGAAGTCCAAGTCTGGTAAGACCCTTCTTCTTGGTGGTGACTCTACCAGCAATACAGGGTGTCACATGACAAGAATAGGCTGAGCAAGAGAGCTAACTTTCTCACTCTCCTTATAAAGCCATCAGAACCACACCCATGACAACCCATTAAACCATCAACCCATTACTCTGTGAATGGATCAATCCATTCATGAGGGCACAGTTCTCAAGATCCAGTCACCTCTTAAAGGCTCCACCTTCCACCCCCATATTGAAGGTTAGTTCCAACATGAGCTTAGGGGGACATTCAAACCACAGCACCACTTTTAGAAGAATATGGTGAAAAGACTGTCATAGCTTAGTACCAATAAATATGAATGACTATTTTTTGAATAACCCATACAGCTGCTTTTCAGAGTTTCTGACTTTGTGAGGTATTCCTTTTGTAGGTGTGAAGAAAACAAATCTCGGAGCAAGGATGATTATCAAGCTGCAGTAGAAAGGTTAATTATGGCTGCTCATATATCGGATCCAAAGCTTTTCATTAAGCACATGACCATCAATGTTAATAAGGAACAAGTTTATAATCTGGAACATTGTTCTGCCCTGAAATGGTTGACAGAGAATATGAAGTGGGCTGGAAAGGTTTGGCTTTTCAGTAACCATTAGTTAATAAAGACTTTTTTTTAAGTTCAAGTAATCATTGTTGAAAATAAGTCAATAAAAATAAAGTTTTCACTAGATTCAGCTTTTGCACTTTGAGTTACAGTAAGTTGTAATACATAGTTTTCAAGGACTAAAAACTTTTATTAATGTATGCGATTTGAAATGGTTTTATCCACACTGAGAAGTGATTTTTCAAGTCACTTTTTGACTTTAATTTAGGAGAATCTAAGTATGGTAAATCCCTATTTATTATGAAATCCAAGCAATGAAAAACCACAAACTGAGTATTGTGCATCATTTAATGAGAGAGAGAGAGATAAGAAAGGAAATATGCAGGCAGGTAACTGGAATTTCAGAAAAAGCCTTGGGGATATGAAATAGGTTTAGTGTGTACTCAGTCCAGTCTCAAACTATTTTATGTCTGTAATTGAGAAAAGTAAAATAATACTGAAAAATGAGTCAAACATTAAAATTTCAGAGTACCTTCTGAATCATACCAAAAAATTTTAAATTACCTTCAGAATAGTTTTCCTTGTATCTTGGATACTATAGTATTCCAAGTGTATTCAATAGTGTCTCTTGGAATACTGTATTTTTGAAAATGTGTAATTTATGTATGTTATATTAGGTATGACTAAACAAAACAATATTTTAAATATACCAGAACTTAAATATCTAAACAAGGATTGTTCCTTTCAAACCACATTAGGAAGTTAAAACTCTTCTGAAGTCATTTTCAGAATCTGTCATACGTTCTCCAAGGTAGTAATCCTCATCTTTAATTTGATATTTTAGACCATAATTTAAAATCATTTAGAGAAAAATGTCTGAATAAGGTGAGTGATAAAAGAGTAACTTGTGATTAAGGGCACCAAAAGTATTTGGGGGGGGGGGGTTCTCAAAATATGGTAATGGCTGCATCATTGGACTAAGTCTGTAACCTCACAAGCCCAGGAAAGTTAAATCCTAGCATTTACCAGAATGCCTTATGACTGTGGATGAAATGTGAAATGAATACTATCACAGATGAGTTATGGGAAGTGAGGCACAAGGAGACGTCAAGAAAGATGCCCAGTCCTTTAATATGAATGAACTGGGTGACCATAACTGTCATTACTTGAGTGGGGCACCTAGAAAATGGATTAGGTTTGGAGATCAATTTGAGGCCTCAGTTTGAGGTGCCTTTGAGCTGAAAGGGAGAATTATAAATAAGAGGACAATTAGAAATTTTCTACAAATGGTAACGGAAACACTGAGAAAGAAATTAAAGAAATATGAGACCATTAAAATGCTGGTTACGAGATGTATTAGAGAAGTTGAAGATGCAAGGGAGAAGGGCTAAGTTAAGCTTTTAGGAAAAATGGGATTGGATGGAATGTATCACACGTGACCGAACTGGTTTCTGATGAAAAGTCGCCAGCCTTAGCACTGGAACAATTAGAGGCATTGTTTGCCTGTCATCAGCGCCGAAAGGTAGAACAGGGAAAAGAATAGTTATTGTATTTGCCTAATTCCATCTGTGGCAGTTTCTCGGGAGAAATCAAAGTTCTGTAATGGTAGTGGATTGAATTATGTCTCCCCAAAACTCCCTGAAGCTTGAATTGTGTCCCTCAAGTTTTATGTATTAGAAACTTAGACCCCACTGTGACTGTTAAGAGGGTGGGAAATTCTATTACAGTAATTGAAAGGTGGAGCCTTGAAGAGGTGATTGGATTGTAGGACCCTGCAGTAGTGAATGGATAAAAAATGATGGTCAGGGGCGTGGTTCTGAGGGCTTTACAAGAAGAGGAGAGTGTGCCTTTTGCTCTCTGTTTCCGCCGTCTGCAATGTGAGACCCCTGGGTCACTTGCCACCACCAAATGGACTTTGGACTTCCCAGCCTCAGAAACTAAGCAATAAATTTTGTTTTTCTTTATAAATCACCCAGTCTCAGGTGTTTTGTTAAAAGCAACATCAACAGAACAATACAGAAAATTGCCTAGTACTGAAAAGCCCACGCTGACAGTGGAGAAGGCTTAACCAGGAAAATAGCCAGATATTGAAGGGGCCTACGTCAAGGGAAATGCAAACCGGAGGAAAGAAATGTTTAAACTTTAGGTTTACTAATGTAAGGACAACCAGTGGCGATACTCCAATGATACATTTAAAGTCTAGGGCTCTCGACTGAGCCAGGCTAGGGCCTCTGCTCCGTAAATTCGGCATAGCCTCGCCCCCTCCCAGGGCTGCCGGGGGCAGGGAGGCGGGGGACGGCCCAGCGCATGCGCCTGTACTCCAGACGCTTCCAGCCCATCGCAGGAGCCCGCGCGTCCTGGGTCCCCTTGGTTCCCCGCCCTTCCACCGACCCTCTCGGGCCAGGCCCCACCACCTGCTGGTCAATCATTTTCAGACTCCCTCTGGCCCGGTCCTACACATCTCGGAGTGCTCATTCGCACCTCCTTAAAGCTTTCAGCGGAGAGCGTGGAGACCTTCAGTGCGGCGGGTAAGAGGGCGGAGGGGCGGGGGCTTCCTCGCTCGCGGGTCAGGCGCAGAGGTGGCCCGCGTCCGGACGTCTGCGCGGGTCACGGTGCCGCTGATGGTTCAACCCAGGCCTCTGGCTGCGCGCAGGCGCTCTTGGAGGAAGGCCCGGCATGCCCCAGCCAATGGGCGCGCGACCTGCGGCCCGTCTCCCTGCCCGGGTTCACCTTGAGCGACCAGCCGCCGCCGCGGCAGGCACGGGTGAGGAGAGGTTGGGGGTCAGATCCCTGCGCGCCTAGCTGAGACTTCAGGGGCGGGAGCTTCTCAGAGAGCACCGCGGGTAGGAGCCCGTCCGAGCCAGCAGCCAGGTGGAGCGAGGGCAGGTGGGAGCGACGGGCCCAGCGGCGCGCGTTGGTTGGCTGGGCTGGCGCCCGGTGCGCATGCGCCCGCGCAGCCTTGCAGGAGGAGCGAGCGTCCCGGTGCTGGGTGGGAGGTGGAACAGGTCGGACAAAGCACTGGCGTCGGGACCTTTCGGAACCGTAAGGAGGGGAGGGGCTCCGTGGTGCATTCAGGCTCCTCTGAGGGGAGAGAGGGAGGTCGGAGGGGAGCCCTCGAAGCCACCCTAGCCCCACGTGCTAACTTGTGAACTGAGGCAGTGCCAGGGGCCGGAGTATCCGCATCCCGTCTACTTTCACTCGCTTTGAAATGAGGACGCAAAGACGATTTAGGTTTTGTTTCCCACTGTAATTATTTTCCCGAAGTCTTTGACTTGCAGGAAATTGTTATGGTTAAATCTCGTAGCAAGAGATTTAAAAAAGGAAGTTACAGAATCTAGGTTAACTTATCTAATAGGATTTCCTGCTTCTCCTCTTTTTGTTTGCCTTTTTCCCTGCAGTATTCAACTGAAAAGCAATGAAAAATTGTCTGCTTTTATTCCTCCTTGATGGAACAAACTGCTTTCAAAAACCTTGCAAGATAGTTACTAAGAGAAGTCACAGTTGGAATGAGAGTAGCATTAACTTTGTTAAAATAAGTTACTGTCAAATAAAAATTGTGCCAAATGACCGAAGCTCAATCCTGGGACCTCTGCTTGGTAAACACTGTTAGTTACTCTTTCTGTATCTATCGAAAGTAATTTAAACAAAACAGTTTTTCTTATATGTGTACTAAGCCATAGTTAGGGTGTTTTCACCAACTTTGACATCTTTCCACCAAAATTACTTTGAAACTGCACAGAAGATTTAATGCCTCACTTAGTACACAATTTAGGTTAAAATTAGAAGTTTTCATTTCATGAAATAGAAGCCTATATCACTATTAACTTGATTAAAATCATTTGCAGTCGTTTGTAAATGAATTGTATCCTTCCACATCCTCCACCACCACCCGCAGTCCATGGAGGACACCATCTCCTGGGACAAGACCTTCCAGAACTCCCTCCCCACCCCATTCTAGGAGTAGCACCTGGGAGTTTCCCATAATATTCAGTGCATATCTGTATCATTGCATTTAGTGCGTTGTTTCATAATTATCTACTTGTGTTTGTTTTTCTACCCCTCTCTCCCTCTCTTCTAGACTATATGTTTTTTGAGGGCTGGAATCGTCTCAGTGTTTTCCTTTTCCACATAAGTATTTGGTTAATGCCTTTTGATGAATGGGTGATTTAAGGATCTAGAATGCTTCCCACGTCTGAAGGTTACAGTGTAACCTCTTTAGTTATTTTGTAGCATGCCTAAGGCCTTTTCCAAATGGAAGAATAACAGGCTAAATGGAATATGGACAGGAACCACCCCATGTAAGAGTTTAATCAGGAGACAAAAAGCCTGTGGTTGATGAGGGGGTGCCCCAGACTTTTGGAGATAGTGCCACTAGCAAGGGAGAGCACCGAACTCTGTGCTGAAGCAGTGTATCTTCAATCTGCTGATAGTAATTTCATTTTCTGTGTAGCTAGTCCCATAAGAGAAAGAATAGTAGATCTGGATATTTTAGTCTTCTCAGCAGTTATATTTCTCAAAGTAAATTAAAAAGTTAACATTCTAGTTATCATTAAGCCCCTTCTGATTTAGTTTCCCAGGACCTGCTTTCTTCTACCTGAAGTAACATTGGGCTCTTGGTCTTGCGAAGTTGGGAACTAACCCAAGATCTGTGCTTTATGATAAGGCAAGCAGCCATGCCTGCCAACCTACTGGACTCTAGCATTGTCTACACTTAGAATTTTATTTTTTTAATTTCAAAAGTAGGTAAACCATACAGGAAACAAAGAACTAGTTCAAGCAAAAACTTAAATCCTCATTTGATTGTTGGCTTAGGGTTGAGTTTCTAATGATCTTTCCATAAATTTGTATTAAACAAGTATTTTTAAAGAATTAAAATTTTAAAGTTTTCTAAGAGACACCTCAGAATCCTCTGTGGTGATAAAATCAGAAGGATTCCCTAAAGCAGTTTAAGGATTCTCAAACTCAGGCATGCATTAGAATCCCCTGAGAGTATGTGAAAATACAGGTTCCTGGACCCTACTCAGTTTCTGATCCTGCAGGACTGGGGTGGGCCTGATAATTTTTATTTCCAACAAGTTCCCGGTGATGCTATTGCTGCTTTGAGAACCACTGCCGAAAGAGTTGTTTGTTTTCTTTCTTTCTTCCTTTATCCCTTTTCTCTTTTCCAAAAGTGGGTCCTGATCTGATCACGCCTTCCCTGTCGCTTTGCTTTCAGAGCCCACTCTTAAAGGTGAGCGTATGGGAAATACTCAGAGTACTCCAAGGGAAAACATCAGTTTCCATTCTCATTCTTAAACAGAACCAGAAAACATATTTTTAATTGTTTCCAGTTATTTGTATAGGAAATCATCATCTTAGAACAGTAATTTGAGTGGGTATCAAAATTATTAACAGGATATTTTCTTGTATGTATAGGTATTTTCCTATATAAATAAGAATCAGCTGATGTTGTGGGAAAGGGAGAATTATCAGAAAAAGGAAAAGAATTCACTTTCCCTCTCATTGCTCCGCCATCACCCAAGAAACACTGACTTTAAAAAATCAGTATTAACTCATAGAAAGGCAATTCCAACAGTACAATATAACTTTATTATACCTGCTTTAGTTCTTTTTTTTTTTTCAAAGAGAAATGCTACTTTCATCAAAACTTGTGTTTTTATTACTAACCAAATGCTAATTTGGTCTTCAAATGGTAAGAATAAACAATTAGGCTTGGGTTTTTTGTTGTTGTTGTTCTGATAGATTAAAAAATCTTTTTCCTAGAGTGAAGTTTGTAAAATTAAATCATTCATTTGTACTTTTGACTTGTGTGTAGCCTTGGCAAAATTGCCAACCGCGTTGTATTTTTTAAGACTTTCAGACATTGATCCCTTATTGCTATAATTCTGAAAATTTGTTTTCAGATAAAATGTTATACTTAACTGCATGTTCTATCTATATGTAAGCCCTCATTAGGTGGGAAAAAGACTTCTGCAGTTTTTTTAATTCACTCTGAACTATATCATAATAATAGTTTCCACTTTTATGAATTTTCTATTTGCCAAATGTTGCTAAATCTCTTATGTACATTATTTTACTTAAGCTTCACAAAAATCCTGAGATAGATAGCCCCTACTTTCATACACAGTGTATTCCTGAAAACGTGTACAAAAAGTCAGATGTGGATTCTATATCCAGAGAGCTCAAAAATAATCTTCTAAACTACATATCACATTTTAGAAAATCTTTAATGAATATTTCCAGCATTTTATATGTGTCTTTCAATAATTTTTTCATTAAGTATGCAGTCCAGATAACTTCAGTCTAGTGAGCAAAGACCAAACAGTTACACATATATCTCTTGTTCTCTCATTTGTATTAAATTTGGTATTCTTTACTGCTAGTGTTAGAATCATAAATTTTTCTTCTTTATAAAATAAAGACAAAATTCAATAAAATATTCATTGATTTTACTGACTAGCCTATATTCCTATACTAGCAGACTATAGCATTGTGTAAGTTAAAGTATTCTCTCAGTTAATAAAAATTTAAAATTCAGAATTAAAGGGCAGTTTGGAATGACAGTATGTAATATACAGGTGTTTCTGCTGTAATGTCATATATATGTTGCTAGAAATCCTGATATTCTGCAAGATAATACACTAAAGTAATAGGGCGTATGGGGAAAAAATACACAACATTCAAAATTTATGAAATTATATAAAAGCCCTAACAAAAATCATAACCCTAATAAATATACTAGTACAATTGAACCTAGTATAGACAGACCAGTTTTATCAAAATTCAAATTTCAGTCTTGAAGTAGACTTACTTATCAGTCAGTTTTTTAAAAAAGACAAATCGCTAACTTTTTCATCTACACAAGGAGCTTCCCAGATTGTTTGACACAGTGGAAAATCTAGTGATACTCAAAGCCACTAAACATCTGCTTCTTAAACCAAAGGAAGAAACCACTGGGAGGTTTTCAGATTTTTTTCCTTAAGATTTTTACATATTACTAAAGCATTCATTTTGATTGTAGGAAGTTCGCCTCTGATCACACCTCAAATCACTAACATGCTGGGAAGGAATGTATATAATATAACACCTTTTCTCTATTTACCAATTGTGCAAAAGCTAATTCACATTAAAGAAACTTTTTTGTGTGTGGTAGAACAGACTGCTCTTAACTTTCTATATCGCTTAATAGATGAGGAAACAGATTCAGAAAGGTGATGTAACTTGCCCTTGCTCACACAGTTAGTGCAGAAGTCAAGATCTCAGACTCCCAGCCCCTATTTCCTAATCTTTGTGCAAACTGCCTATTCTGACTGTCATGTTAACTCAGACTGTTTTTGCCTTGCATTGGCTTAGCTTAGCACAGTCCAGTAGAAATATAATGTGAGCCTCAGATATAATTTAAATTTTTCTAATAGTAAATTGTAAAAAACAAAACTAGGTTGTGTTTTATTTTTTTTAAGTAAAAAGAAACAAATGTAATTAATTTTAACAAAATAACCAATATAAAAACATTATTAATGAGATACTTTGCATTCTTTGTATTAAATCTTTAAAATCCAGTGGGTACTTTACTCCTAACATATCTCCACTTGGACTAGCCAGAACTAGTGGTGGCTACCTTTTTACTCAACTGAAGCGTGAAGCTTTTTAGTAAATAGCCTACTCACAGAAAAGCAGGTAGAAAACACCTAACTCTCAACCTGTAATATGGTAATTTTTTTTTTAAAGTTCTCTATCTAAATCTAGAAATCGTGATTTAATGTTGAGACTTATTTTTGAGAGCACTTTATTTTCATTGAGAGAATCTTTTGTCATATTTTTGAGTATTGATGTCCTATTAGTCATTGTTCAGTAGTAGTTTAGTTATACCCTGTGTTTACAAAGTGGATAGTAAATGAACTCATTTTTCTGGACACCTGAAAATCAGTACTTTACCTACAGAATTTTTTGTTTTTGCTCTGATTATTTTTGATGGAAGCATTTTATTTAAATGCTTATAATACATGCTATGTAGTTTTGTCTTATGTACAGCATACTTTACACTCCTTGATTGAAAGTAATTAGGATACTGTCTTAGTCTATTTGGACTGCAGTGACAAAATACAGTCATGCCTCCATATCTGTGGGTTCCACATCCACAGATCCAACCAGCCGTGGATTGAAAATATATTCGGAAAAAAAAAAAGTACAAGAAGAAATAATGCAAATTTTAGAAGTATAACAACTATTTACCTAGCATTTACAATGTATTAAGTATTTTAGGTAATTTAGTGATGAATTAAAGTATACAGAAGGATGTAAATAGATTATACATAAATACTGTGCCATTTTATATAAGGTACTTGAGCATCCTGGTTTTGGTAACCTCGGAGGACCTCATAACCAATCCCTCACAGATACCAAGGGTCTGTACTGTAAACTAGGTAGCTCATAAACAGCAAAAATTTATATCCTATAGTTCTGAAGGCTGGGAAGTCTAACATAAAGCTGTCAGCAGATTTGGTGCCTTGTGGTGGCCCATCTTGCTGTAACCTCACATAGTGGAAGGGCCAAGGGAGCTCTCTGGAATCTCTTTTATAAGGGCTCTGTCTTCATGACCTAGTCAACTCCTAATACATTGGTGATTGGGTTTCAACATATGAACTTTGGGGGGTACAAACATTCAGACCATAGCAGATTGTCTGATTTTTGTGATTTTACTGTAGGTGATTCTTTGGAAACTAATTCTGAACTAACTCTTAAGACAAATCCTATAAGCTGCTTTCTCAGCAATGTAGTTTGTCTGCCTGCCTCTAAAATTCTTTATGAATCAAATTTGAAGGACCTGTTCTTTCCAAAATTTGTTTCAAATTGTGTCTTTTTAGTATGCTTTAACTTTCAGAATGCAAAACGTTTTTTAAACTTCAAATCAGTTATAACAGTTTCTTTTCAGTGTTTCGTTTGTGTCTGATGTTTTGCTTTTGTGAAAATGTAGAGTAGAGTATGTCATTTGGATCACCTACATTATTTATCAGATGGAGACATTCTGATTTCATGAACTTCTAAGTTATTGCTGCAAAAGACAGTTAAAACCAACCAAAACAGCATGGTACTGGCATAAAAATAGACACACTGATCAATGGAATAGAATAGAGAATCCAGAAATCAACCCACATACCTACAGCCATCTGATCTTTGACAAAGGCACCAAGCCTATACACTGGGTAAGAGACTGCCTCTTCAGCAAATGGTGCTGGGATAACTGGATATCCATATGCGGGAGAATGAAACTAGACCCATACCTCTCACCATATACTAAAATCAACTCAAAATGGATTAAAGAATTAAATATAAACCCTGAAACAATAAAACTTCTCAAAGAAAACATAGGAGAAACACTTCAGGAAGTAGGACTTGGCACAGACTTCATGAATACGACCCCAAAAGCATGGGCAACCAAAGGAAAAATAAACAAATGGAATTATATCAAACTAAAAATCTTCTGCACAGCAAAAGAAACAATTAACAGAGTTAAAAGACAACCAACAGAGTGGGAGAAAATATTTGCAAAATATACATCTGACAAAGGATCAATATCCAGAATATACAAGGAACTGAAACAACTTTACAAGAAAAAAACAAGTAACCCAATTAAAAAATGGGCAAAAGAGCTAAATAGGCATTTCTCAAAGGAAGATATACGAATGGCCAACAGGCACATGAAAAAATGCTCAACATCACTCAGCATCCGGGAAATGCAAATCAAAACCACACTGAGATACCATCTCATCCCAGTTAGGATGGCTAATATCCAAGAGACTGTGAACGATAAATGCTGGCAAGGTTGCGGAGAAAAAGGAACTCTCATACATTGTTGGTGGGACTGCAAAATGGTGCAGCCTCTATGGAAAATGGTATGGAGATTCCTCAAACAATTGCAGATAGATCTACCATATGACCCAGCTATCCCACTGCTGGGAACATACCCAGAGGAATGGAAATCATCAAGTCGAAGGTATACCTGTTCCCCAGTGTTCATTGCAGCACTCTTTACAATGGCTAAGAATTGGAACCAGCCCAAATGTCCATCATCAGATGAGTGGATGTGGAAAATGTGGTATAGCTACACAATGGAATACTACTCTGCTATAAAAGAAGAATGAAATACTGCCATTTGAAACAACACGGATGGACCTAGAGAGAATTATATTAAGTGAAACGAGTCAGGCACAGAAAGAGAAATATCACATGTTCTCACTTATTTGTGGGAGCTAAAAATAAATAAGCAAATAGACAAATAAACGGGGGGGGGAGGGAAGAAGTCACAACAATTACAATTCCTTGAATTTGATACAACAAGCAAACAGAAAGGAGATTCTTGGGAAGGAGGGGGAAGAGGGAGGAAGGAGGGAGGTTTCAGTAATGGGCCACAATAATCAACCACATTGTATATTGACAAAATAAAATAAAATAAAAAAGACAGTTAAAACCAGGTTGCATTGTTACAATGGTAGGCCTAAGTGCAACTTTGCATTGTTCAGTTATTTTAACTTTTCAAGGCTTCTTTACTAACTTTTAGTATTGTTTTATGCTGAATAATAGATGCTGGTTAATTAGAGCTTGGCTGCGTATTTCATCTATTTCCCACTCGTATTCTTGGATGATCATTTATGTGCCTCTCAAATATTATTCCTTGTTTCTTATCCACAGTTTTAGTTCATTCATTACTATCTTTGCAGAAATTCTCTTAATAATATAAAAACTGAAATTTCATTATGTGTGAGTGTGGAAAGCTGATTCTTTTTTTGTTTGTTTGATTTTTGGTGGCTGTGGAAAGCTGTTTATTCCTGAGCTAGACTAGGACCACAATCCAAGATTGTCCTTAGACAGATTTCCCAGGACTAGCGACCTGACTTAAATACCGAATGGACAGCACTCCATTTCCTGCTAGACTCATTTTCTTTGTTTAATTTGTTTGCTAAAAGCTTTGAGGTTTTTTTATTTTTTGTTTTTAAGAACGTATTTTACATGTTCATTGTAAATAAACTAGGAAATAAAAAAATTAAAGCACTTGATATCCTACCACCTAGAGATAGACATTGTTACAGATTGCATATGTATATCCTTCTAGTCTTTTTTTTTTTTAATTTTTATTGAATCATAATTGACTATACATATTTTGGGTGATCAATGCTGACATATGTTGATCAAATCAATATTACTAGTACATGTATTGTTACAGATGGTACTTATTCTTTATGCCCCTTGTCCAAACTCTCTCTATTCCCCTCTCCCTCCCCCTCCCACCACTGTTAACCCTAGATTTCTTCTCTCCCTCTGAAAGAGTAATAGTTACTCCGTTGATTTGTTGCCTAGATGATCTGTCCAATGCCGAAAGGTATGTTCAGGTCCCCCAGTATTATCATAGAGCAGATGCTTCTTTTGTCACTCTGGAATGGGCTTTGTGGAGAGAGAGATCCTCTTCCTTTCTTTGGTCTCTGCTGGTGACTTTCCTTTTGTCAGTGCACTCCAGAGGCTGGTGGATCATCTGCATGGTGGTTGTGACATCTAGCCACTTTGGTGGCAGGCATGGTTGCTATGGTGGCTATGGTGGCCCACCCACATGGAGGTGATCTTTTGGGCATGCTCTGTGGCACTGGTGGTGTGCCTGGTTGTGAGGGGGGTTGGCTTTGGCAGTATCCTGGTGGAAACTGGGAGAAGAGCAATGGCAGCTCCTCCTTCTTAGGAATTATAGAGATACATCCCTTAGTAATGTCACTGAAGGAAACTAAGTGACCACCTACTGCATGAGAAAAGTGAGGCCGGATCTGGTCTCCAGCTCTATGCCTCAGGACCCTGGTCAGGCCCTGAGGCACTGGTGGTGTGCCTGGATGTGGGAGAGAGGTCTGGTTCCTGGTTCCATGCCTCAGGTCCCCAGGTGGGCCCCAAGGCACTGGCATTGTGCCTGGTTGTGGGTGGGGGGGGGGTTCAGTCCCTGGCTCCATACCTCATGTCCCTGGTCAGGCCCCGAGGCACTGGCGGTGTGCCTGGTTGTGGGAGGGAGTCTGGTCCTCAGCTCCATACCTCAGGTTCCTGGTTGGGCCCCAAGGCACTGGCAATGTGCCTGGATGTGAGTGGGGGTCCAGTCCTCGACTCCATGCCTCCGGTCCCCAGGTGGGTCCCAAGGCTCTGGTGCTGTACTTAGGCTGGAACTAACTTTTTGTCCTTTGCTTACTTCTAAAATGGGGGAACTTTCTGTGAGAACCAGTACTTGAACTGTGTGGTTGAGCTAAATTGCTGCTTTGCTGCTGTTTCCCTAGGGAAGGCTTTTTGTGCAGCTCAGGTTGTAGTAGTGGTTGACCTTATAGGTACTTCCA
This sequence comes from Cynocephalus volans, assembly GCF_027409185.1. NCBI lineage: Eukaryota > Metazoa > Chordata > Mammalia > Dermoptera > Cynocephalidae > Cynocephalus > Cynocephalus volans. Next base: position 55,167,046 of record NC_084470.1, read on the forward strand.
GCTCTCCAGAGACCTGGTGCACTTGGGTTGTGTAGAAAGTCTGACCTGGGCCTGAGTCTTTTCATCAAACTGCACCGCATGCAATTCTGCATTCCCGACCAGTCTCCTCTGAGTGATCCTACACTGACTGGGGGGCAGAATGGCTGTCCTTGCTGTGTACCAGTTTTCTCCCAGTGGGCCCGTCTCCCCCACCACCCATGCTGCAAACATTTCTCATGGGATGAGCCATGCGCCGGTCCCTTTTGATGACTCACCAGCCTCTGAATGGCTCCTTTTTTTCAGTTGTTGTGGCTCCTTGGTCCTGTGTGGGTCCACGGGAACCTTGTTAGTGGTCTTGCTGTCCTGGGGGCCACCAAGGCCCCCTTCTCCCCTGTTGCCTCCCAGCAACTTCATCTGAAGGGCACAGCTGTGGTTTTTGCTGGCTCCTGCTCCATGAGCTTAACAGCTCCAGCCTTAAAGCGGCTGCCACACAAAATGGTCGGAGCAGTTTTTTCTGTCTCTCATTGTGGCTTCTCCCACCTTCATGCACTCCATAGCTCTCTCCTCCTCTTCCCCTAAGCTCTAGTGGCCCCAGCTTGGCTATTGTTGCTTTTCTATAGTTGTAAACTGGTTGATTTGTGGGAGAGAGTGACGCTGGGGACCAACTATTCTGCCATCTTGACTGGAAACTGTCCTTCTAGTCTTATTTGCAAGCTTCGAGCCTTGTACCTGTGCTACCTTAACTGAGTCTAGATTATTCTGGTTACTTTTTGGTGGAGTTTGGCAATACTTCAGTCCCTCGCAGGTAACATTGAAACTTCAAATAGTCCAAATAGTTCTTTTTTCCTCATTGTATCTCCATGTAATATCAGAAATCTTCAAAGTGGTAGAAGTATTTTCTGTATCTGTGTATTTGTGTCAAACAAAATATCAATGTCAATGGTAAAATAAAATCACCTTTTTAACTTTTAAATGAATATCTATAAACACATTCTGTATCCAAGTAACTCTTAGCACACCAGTCAATCAGAAAAATTTAAGTATTCATTGTTTGAAAATGTACTATTTTTTAAAGGTAATTCTTGATTTTTCTTTAAAATAAAGATTTCCATCATTCTGTTGATGACAGTTATGCTTCCTTAGGTTACTTTGGTTCAGAAATATTAATCATGTTATGAAAATAGGTTTTAAAAACATTTTGATGCTAAAGATTTGACAGAATAGGACTTTAGCCATGTGTAATTTAAGAGAATATGCTGCTCAGCAGATCTCTACAAGAATGTAATAATTGAGAGTTGAAAAAACTCAGTACTTGATTAAGTAAGAGTGAAAAGAATTCTTTACCTGGCGATCACCATGTGAATTTCAAGACTTAAATAAGGTACTGCTCATAGGATTTTTAAAATCATTTAGTCGGTTGACATGGAGACCATAGTGTACTAGAATATCTTGCTAAAGATATAAATTATTGGAAGAGTTCATGTGATTAAAATATTTTCCCCCTTTTATCTGCTTAACTTTTCTTTTGGAAGTAGACTTTAATTTTTAGAGCAATTTTAGGTTCACAACAAAATTAAGCAGAAAGTAGAGTTCCCATATACCACCTGTCCCCTGCTCATGCACAGTCTTTTGTCACTATCACCACAATGGTACATTTGTTACAATCGGTGAACCTCCATTCATGCATCATCACCCAGTGTCCATATTTTACTTATGATTCACTCTTGGTATTCTACAGTCTAAGAGTTTTAACAAATGTATCATAACATGTTTCCACCATTGTAGTATTACACAGGCTTCACTACCCTAAAACTCTGTGCTCTGCCTATTCATTCTTCCCTCTCCCCAGCCCCTGGCAACAACTGATCTTTATACCATCTTAACACTTTTGCTTTTTCCAGAATGTCATATAGTTGGAGTCATACAGTATGTAGCCTTTTCAGATTGGCTTCTTTAACTTAGTAATATGCAGTTAAGTTTCCTCCATGTCTTTTCTTGCTCAAAAGCTTATTTATTTTTAGCCTGAATAATATTCTGTTGTCTGGCTGTATTACAGTTTATTTATTCATTCGCCTGTTGAAGGACATATTGTTTGCTTCCAGATTTTGTCAGTTATGAGTAAAGCTGCCATAAACACCTGCATGCAGGTTTTTGTGTGGACACAAGTTTTCAGTTCATTTTGGTAAATAATTGCCAAGGAGTACAATTGCTGGATAATATGGTAATAGTACATTTAGTTTTGTGAGAAGCTGCCAAACTGTCTTCCAAAGTGGCTATACCATTTTGCATTCCCACCAGCAGTGAAGGAGAGTTCTTATTGCTCCACATTCTTGGCAGTATTTCAAGGTGTTAGTGTTCTGAATTCTGGTCATTCTAATAGATGTATGGTGCTATCTCATTGCTTTTTTAATTCATAATTCCTCGATCACATGTGATGTTAAACATCTTTTCATATGATTATATGCCACCTGTTTATCTTCTTTAGTGATGTTCAGGTTTTTTGTCCATTTTTAAATCAGGTTGTTCAATTTCTTGTTGAGTTTTAAGAGTTCTTCATATATTTCAAATAATAGTTTGTTACCAGATGTGTTGTTTGCAAATATTTTCTTTCTACTTGTCTTATTTTCTTCACATCGTCTTTCACAGAGCAGAAGTTTTACATTTTAATAAAGTCCATTTATCAATTATTTCTTTCATGAATAGTGCCCTTGGTGTGGTATCTAAAAAGTAATCTTCATTCCCAAGGTCATCCAGATTTTCTCCTATGTTATCTTATAGGAGTTTTATACTTTTGCATTTTATATTTAGGTCTGTGCTCCATTTTGAGTTAATTTTTGTGAAGGGTGTAAGGTCTGTGTCTAGGTCTGTGTTAATTTTTTTGCATGTAGATGACCAGTTACAGTGTCAGTTGTCAAAAACACTATCTTTACTCCATTTTATTGCCTTTGCTCCTTTGTCAAAGATAAGTTGACTATATTCCTGTTGGTCTGTTTATGGGCTCTATTCTATTTCATGGATCTATCTGCTTTGGAGTAACTCTTGAAGTTGGGTAGTGTCTGTCTTCTAATTTCAGTATTCTTCAGTATTGAGTTGGCTACTCTGGGTCTTTTCCCTCTCCACATAAACTTTATTTGTGTACTTATATATTCGTCTGCAGTTCCACATATAAACTTCAGAATCCATTTGTTGATATCCATAGAATAATTTTCAGGGATTTTGATTAGTATTGCATCAAATCTATAGATCAAGTTTGTAAAAACTGACAACTTGACAATATTGAATCTTCCTATCCATGAATATGGATTACCTCTCTATATATTTAGTTCTTTAATTTCTTTCATCAGAGTCTTGTAGTTTTTCTCTGTATTAGTTCATTTCTGTTGCTTATAACAAAATACCTGGAACTGTGTAATTTATAAAGAAAATGAAATTTATTGTTTACAGTTTCTGAGGCTGAGAAATCCAAATCCAGGAAACATCTGGTGAAGGCCTTGGTGGTAGCAGCAGTGACACAGGGGTCTCACATGGCAGAAGATGGCAGAGCAGAGAGAGAGACTCTTACATGCTTTACTTTTAAAGCCCTCAGAACCATGCCCCTGACCACCATTATTAATCCATTCACTACAACATGTTCCTGCAGTCTAATCACCTCTTCAAGGCCCCACCTTTCAATTTTCATAATAAGATTTCCCACCCTTAACAGCTACAGTGGGGATTAAACTTCAGTGAGGTTGGGGGTGGAGGGACATCCAATTTGTAGCACCCTTGTATAGATCTTGTACATGTTCTGTTAGATTAATATCTTAAGTTTTTCATTTTGGGGGGAGGTAATATAAGTGGTAATGTGTTTTTAATTTCAAATTCCACTTGTTCATTTGTAGTATCTGCTTAACTTTTTAAGCAATTAATGGATGCTTGGAAGTTGACATACAAATCTATTCAGAAATGTTTTGCCACCTGAGACCTGTGAGGAGGTAAGCTTCATGGTCCAATCTGTCATTAGAATTGGGGGAAAATCTGTTATACCATTTGGTTAATTTCATTTGTTATTAATTTTCAAATTTTAAAGTCATTTTATATTATGGTGGAAAGCAAGAACAAAAACAAAAAAAAGAAAATTTATATGAGCAGCCACATCCTCCAAGAGTCCATTCAGAGCAGAAGGTGAAAAGAATACTTTCTTTCAGAATATCAGTGTAAAACCTTAAGAGAAAGGGCCAGCCCATGTCTCACTTGGGAGAGCTGGCGCTGACAACACCAAGTGTTAAGATCCTCTTACCGGTCATCTTTTTTTTTTAAAAAAAGAGAACAAACCTTAAGAAAAAGATCAAGTTTCCCCTTAGCACAATTCACTTTATGGTATTATGTTCCAAATATGACACAGTTTCTTTTGGGGGTGTTTAGAAAAGGGAAAGAGTATTTATAATGAGAATATAAAAAGGAAGGTTCTGGGGGAAATAGGTACAATGCCTCCGGCACATAGTAGATATGCAGCAATTGTTCAGTGAGTGAATACAGTTTGGATAGGTGGAAGTGGGGGAGCAGGAAGGCTGTATTAGGGCTTAGAAATCATGTAAAAGAAAAGGGAAGAATGAGGAAGATCATGGCAGGCTGGAACTGAGGTTTTCTATAAGGAGTGATTGGAAAGATAGATTGGAAAATGGTTATAGAGGGCTTAAATATCAAACTAAGGAGTGGGTCTCATTCTGCAGGAACTGAGGGAGGCATCACAGGTGTTTGAGTAAGGAATCTGATAGGGGGATTTTAGGAAAGCAACCCTGTTAGTGGTATACAATGTGGTTAGGGAAAAGAGACAGGAGCGTAGACTAATTAGAGGCTGTGCAGTCCAGTTTTGTGGTGATGATAATTGGTAGCAGAGAAAATGGAAAGAAGAAACGATTTCAGGGGACACTGTAAAGTAAGAAGTTTCAAGACTAACTGAAAATGGGTGATGGTAGTGAGCTAGTTTGGGTTTTGTACTTTGGCAACATTGAAAAAGGTGGTACCACAATAAAAGAAATAAAGAAGATGGTCCTGTATTGAACTGTCTTAACTGCTTCCTTGCCTTCTGTAACCAAGCTGAGTTTAGAAGGAAAATAATGACCTCTGCTTTTTTTTTAGATACGTAAAATTTAAGAAGATTTCAGGAGAGCTAAGTGTCATACATTTGGAAATGAGAACTGAAACTCAGAGAGGGAATACACAGATTTGTCACTGTCATTTACTTAGACTGCCTCATATTGTGGACTTTTAATACCTGGTGTATTGTTTCCTTTACTGTTCAAACACCTTTGATAATCCTTAATGTACAGTCTACCTATTGACTGTCATGTGGGTTATGCCAAAATTTAAGAATGAGAACATCAAGTTATCCAACTAGAATAATTTTAGCATGCTAGTAATGAGGAAATGAACTAAAAGACAATTTGTATCTCTTTTTAAGTATTATAATTCTCAAAATGTTTTCCACTGCAAAGAAAATAATTGCGCTATTGGATATTGAGGTTTTTTTCTATCTGAAGAAAATTGTCATTGTTTGGAGTGAAGCCAGTTGACATTTCAAAGTTAACTATTAAGGGGAAATTTTATTTTTATTATTTAATATTTCTCACATTGCATCAGAGGAATAAATAACGACTGTTTTAGAAACCATGAAGCACTCACTGCTTGTTAAAACTAATAGATTTTAGAAAACCACAAACTTTCTGTCTTGTTTCTACGGTATTTTCTGAGCATAGTACTTTTAATTTTATTATCACTTTATACATTGGGGATTTGTGTATCTGTCTATGCCTCAGTGAATAATCAGTCCATATCTTTTTGAAAGGTTATTTCTAGAGAAGATATTTCCACACTGGTTTCTCTACTCAAGAGCATTATCAGGAGCTGAAGCAGTCAATGCCTTGAGGCCTTTCTATTTTGCAGTACATCCAGATTTCTTTGGACAGCACCCCAGAGAAAGGGTAAGATTTTCTTTATTTTTTAACCTTTAGTCTACATTTCTGTTCAGTTTATTTACCTTTGATACAATGTCACACAGGGAATTCTATAAGCTTGGGTTATTCTGTCATGGTGATATAATCAATGCTTTGAACCGAGTTGAAATGTAGACACTGAACATTGAAAATATAACTATTTTTAATGAAATCTGTCATTGTTTATGCGCACAATAAAGCTGTCGTGTGAAGTTTTTAGAGTATTAGTAATCATGTTTTCTGTACCAGTTTTTGAAGTAGAATTGAGAGTTTGAAAGAAAACTTAAGACCTTTATTACCATGATCAATCCTTTTTTTTTAGGAATAATACAAGGAAGATTTTTCAGTTGCCCTAGTGATTTTTCCTTATGTTACATGCTGCTGGACCACTTTCTTACATTAGTTAATGTGTGCTCAAGGAGTACAAACTGATATGAAAAATAACTTATGATAAACTTAGGATGGTCAATATTTTTAAACATTAGATAACATATTACAAAGCCAAATGCTTTGGAACTATTTCATTGGTTCCTTTTTAACATTGACACCTAGTTCAACATGAAAAGGAACTTAAATTCTTGAACACTGAAACATTGCTATTTTTTTTTTTCCTACTTGCAGTGGAAAATAAATCAATTTTGCCTCTTTGCTCTAGGAAAATATTATGATTATTGTATTTCATACATATGTTGGCTATTCAAAGTCAGAACCTTTCTAAGTAATCAGTATATCGAACCAACAGGAAAATATCCATTACCTTGGGGATGTGTTAATAATTTAAAGTTTTTAGACCCAACATGTATGAAAAATCAAGCCTAATAATAGTTGAATGTTTTCCCTCCTCTACCAATGTATCTTTTCTAATTAAAACTTCTGTGCACTGTAAAGGATTAACTCAGCAAGCTTGGGTTGCTTCAGTCCTACACATTCCAAAGAAAGGCTTGACTTTAGTACTGGTCTTTGTTTGACCAGCTGATGGGAAATGAGCTCTGAGCCCTTGGATTGTCCTGCCTGGTAGGAATGATTTTGTATGCCTGAGGTCTTGGGCATGGCAGATAAGTTTGAGTTAACAATGTGATTTATGGTGAATACCAGTTTTCCTATGTCTGAGGCCCTGGGCTACACTGTATCAGTTTGACCTCTGGGGGAGGTGGGGGTTTGGAGACTGAATAGCTAAAGTGAGTGACCTGAGTGACCCCAATAAAACCCTGGACACCAAGACTTGGATGAGCGTCCCTGGTTGCATGTATTGTCACACATCATTGCTGGGGGAGCAAGCACTGTTCATAAAACTCCACTGTGAAATGACAACTGGAAGCTTGCACCTTTTCCCTTTGCTGATTTTAATGTGCATCTTTTTGCTGTAATAAACCCTAAACATGAGTATAGCAGCTTTTCTGAGTTCTGTGAATCCTTCTAGCAAATCATTGGACCTGAGGGGGATCTTGGGGACCCTTGACACACTGTACCTAGAGTTTAATTATTCTGGTAAATTTATATTTTCATTTAATCTTTCAGCTTGTATTTATCGAGTGCCTACTCTGTGCCTAGCCTTTGCACTAGTTGCTGCCTGCTTGGAGCATCCTTCCCTCAATATCCAAGATATGCTTGTCCTTCACTTCCTCGTTGAAGTGTCACTTTTCAGTGAGGCTCTCCTAAACTACCCTATTTAAAATCGCCACCCCCACCTTCCTTCCCAGCATTCCTTCTCCCCCTTACCCTGCAGTACTTTTCCTTTTTTTTTGCTTTTTTCCTTTCCACGTACCCTATTTCATTATTTATTAAATTCATTGTTTACTTTTCTCCCATAGTAAAATGCTAGCTCTATGAAAGATGTTCATTCTTGTCATCATCACATGTTCCGTTCAGTCTCCTTCCCCACTCTTACTTGCCCCTTTTCTAAGTGGAACAGACTTAAAGTCCCATCTAGTGACAGCATCAGGCTCAAAGTCCAGGATCTCACAGTGATGCATGGTTTTTTAAATCCTCTTTAATTTGATACACAAAACATTTATAGGTTTCAAAAATCAAAACTAAATACAAAGTTTACTGAGAAGTCTCACTCCTATCCCTATTTCATTTATCCCATTCCTATTTGCTTCCTGTAGATAATCATTTTTATTAGTTTCTGGGTTGTTCTTCCTGTGTTTCTTTTTGGCAAAAATAGAAACATCTATCAAGAGATATCAAAATATCAAAAAATAATTACGAAGATTTAGTCTTACACTGGCAGAAAATGTACCTCACTTGCTTCCAAGACTCTAGTGGCTAAGAACATCATATTATAATTAAACTAACAAAAGGAATAACGATTATTTCTAACTTCAAATCATGCTGTGTACCTACGTAACAGTCAAGGGTGGCAAGAAGCACAATTATTATTTATGCCATTCTTCCATAGAGCTGTTCGTTCAATAAAGGGCATTTTGTTTTGTTTTTTTACTTAACATATCCTTTAAATCACTTTATGTTAATCATAACTATCTACTGTATCACATTCTTTCTCTTCTTTTTGGTTGTTTACTACTCCACTGAATAAATGTATAATTTATTGAACGTCTGTCATGTGGATGGGATTTAAGAGCCCATTATATTTGCCGTAAAATAAGTTGCAAATATTTTCTCCCCGTTGGTTGTCTTTTGACTTTGCTTACTATGTATGTCTGTGGGGCTTAAGAGTTTTTTTTTTTTTTAAAAGATGACCGGTAAGGGGATCTTAACCCTTGACTTGGTGTTGTGAGCACCACGCTCAGCCAGTGAGCGAACCGGCCATCCGTATATGGGATCCGAACCCGGGGCCTTGGTGTTATCAGCACTGCACTCTCCCGAGTGAGCCACGGGCCGGCCCTTAAGAGTTTTCTAAAAATTTTTTACATAAAAACATACCTCTGTGGTATATTATAGATATTATACCATTGGATATAATAAATCCAATTACACAATTGAATTTATCAATCATTTTTTACCTTGGGATATTTAGTCATGGGTTTTTTCCACACCTAGGTTCATGTTTTCTTGTAGTATTTATGGGGTTACATTTTTTTACATATAATCCATGTGGAGTTCATTTTGTCACATGTTGTGAGATGTGAATCCCATTTTATCTTTTACCAAAGAACTATGAAATCCCAACGTTTTTTAATACTAAATTATTTAATACACTTAGTAATGTGCTTAAAAGGTCAGATATGATTTCTGTTGTTTCCTTGTTCTGTTTTGTATGTAAATGACCTTAATATTTTTTTCCAGGAAGTCAATGAAAATTCTCTTAAGAGGTTAAGTGCCTACTTAGAAAACCTCCAGAAACCAGGCTTCAAGTCTTTGAAACCAACTCAGCTTACATTTTATATAAGAGAAACAGACCAGAATTCCTCTGGTGGCCAGGAACCTTTTAGTACTTACGGTATGTTTTTTAAATTTCTAATTATGTCCCTTGCAACACTTCATGTTAAATGTGTTCATTAATTTTGACATTACCTTTAAATTGAAGCTTTGGTCATGGAAAAATAATACCATTTAATTGATTGTTTTCCTAGAATTAGATTCTATTTCTAGCTGCATGTGTTTGAAAAAGCCATTTTTTGTGTGTTTTACCTTTTCTGTCTATAAAACTCAAATGTTCCTATTTGTCCCCTTCCTATTTCAGTGTTTTTTTAAGTGTTAAACATGTCTACAACAACTACAGTTTTCTCTCTCTTATTTAGTCCTAAAAATACACTGTGAGGGAGGTAGTATTTGCTCAGTTATACCTTAGTGATATTCAGTGACTTTTCCAAGACCATAGAGGTAGACTGTAGGTCTTTTTTTTTCTTTTTGGCAGCTGCCCAGTGCGGGGATCTGAACCCTTTACCTTGGTGTTACCAACACCATGCTCTAACCCACTGAGCTAACCAGCCACACTGGTTTTTTTTTTTTTTTTTAAGAATATAGGTCTTGAACCCATGTCTTTCAACTCCAACATTATGCTGTTTCTAAAATCTAATCAATCTTAACATACAGCCTTCTTTTCAGTACCTTTTGTCACTGCTTTAGCCATGATCCAGTAATACTTAAAATTAAGGACAAATATTTAGTTAAAGATCCTTAAATGCCTGTTATTTCTTTAAATTTATGTCCTTTTGGTGATCCTTGAGGAAATAACTTTATTTTTAGAATGACTTAAAATAATTTTAAGATTTACTGAGAGCTTTCTGTGAGTTGTGGCTAAAACACTTAGAAAATGTACTATAATTTTTTTGAAAGAAACTATTATAAAACTCAGAATTTGATAGGTCTTTTGAGACCTAACATCTATTTCTAGCTCTGCCAATGGCCGGCTGTGTGACCTTAACTTCTGGGTCTTCATTTATTAAAATGAAAGTGTTGGAGTACTGCATAGAGGCCACTCAAATTGAAAATCTCTAATTTATACCTAACGCTCACGAGGCTTTCGAGACCTCAGATGGAAGGAAGAAGAGCTTGACTTAAAAAGTGCCAATAGGATCTTTATGTTGCGGACAACTTCTCACCCAGTATTTCCAGGGACTAGTATTTGATAGCATATTTTCTCCTATCTTTTATTCTTCCATGGTTGAATATGGGAGATCAGGAATCACAAATTTCTTTCCTTGGCAGTTTCTACACCTACCTCTGATTTAGAGGTTTTTTAAAAAAATAGCCCCTATTCTTCATTATTCAGAGACAAAAAGTCAACTCATAGCCCTTTTATGAAGGAAGAGCTGTATTGAAGAATGCTGTAAATAATAAATTAGTAATAATATGTTTATCACTCTAAGTGACATAATTCTGTATGAAAGTGTAAATATATTAGTATTTGTTTTAATCCACTGTGAATTTGCTCTTCTTACTCATGAGTCTCGTAAGCAACTAAGATACGTTGTTTGCTAGTGTAAGACTAAATATTCATAAATATTTTTAATAGACATATGTTGCTATTGCTCAGGGTCAAGATTAGGCTAGGAATTGAAGAAACATACTTATGCATAGTAGTCTACTTAAGTTTTATGATTTCTCCAGGAGAACAGATGGAATTTATAGAGGTAAATTACATCCTTTACGGTTTTTAAAATAGAAATATTATCACCAGTCTGTTTTTATTTTTATGTGTTTGGCAGAATCAAGCTCATTTCTACAGCTACAACTACTACTTCCACTATCACTATCAGCTGGATTTGTCTTAAATATTTAATATACATGGAGTTGAAGAATAAACCAAATTTGAAAGATTAGAGGGAAATTTAGAAAGATTCACACAGCAAATTAGGGACAGAGCTGGTACTAGAACTGAAGTTTCCTTTTTCCTAGTCCAATGTTTTGATTTATATACCACATTATCTATTAATTTTTCTTTTAAACTATTGCTGTTAATCATTTTCACCCTTGCCTTTATGACAAATATTATCACTCTGACAAAGATTTAAAACACTTTTATTTCTTTAACATTTTTACCTGATCATAATATTAAAATCAATTGGGGTTTTTTCAGCTTTTATTTCTAGAACACTAGAAATCATTAATGAGTTTTTCGTTGATAAGATAGTAAGTAGTAAGGAAAAATGTTTACCAGTGATTTTCATTACTGAAATTTCATGAGTTGTTTTACATTATTAATACCTTGAAATCCATAAAAACCTAGATCATTTTCTTTAGCTGCTCATCTTTTTGGCCCATTAGGAAATAAACTTTATTATTAGAATAAATGCTAAAACAAGTTAAGAATTTACTAAGAGCTTTCTGTGAATTAATGATAAGACAAATAGCTGTAGCCAGTTCTAAGACAAGACAGAAATCCTCTACTTTCAGTTAATGGTTGACTGAGTTCTTACAAATCAAAAAGAAAACATAATGTATCACCATTACAAGAATTGGCAAAGACAATGAATAGGCAGTTCAGGAAATAATACATATGAATAGCCAATAAGTATGTAAAAATCATTAGCTTTAGTATTCAAATGCAAACTGAAATAATTAGGTACTATTTTTGCCCGTTAGGGGGGTTTTTTTTGTTTTCTTTTCTTTTCTTTTTTTTTTTTTTCTTACTGATAATACCCATAGGTGGTGAAAATTCATTTTCCCATATTATTGGTCAGTGCATAAATTTGTACAAACTTCCTAGAACACAATTTAGAATTATCTCTCCAAAGCTACAAAATTCATCTTCTCAAATTGTATCTTAAAGAACCAGTAGAGGACCTGTGCAGTTTGATACTGGCAGTCCTCACCAGATAACAGCCCTTACACTGGATTAAGTAATTAATGGAATATATAAATTAAGGTAGAAACTGAGATTTATTTCTTGAATCAGCTAATAAAGATGAGCTATTTCTTCCTAACTTCCAGTGAAGCAATTTGGGTTTTCCCTTCCTCCTTCACTCATGAGAACAATTCACCTGCCAGTAGTTCTCACCTTACCATCAAATGATTCAACTAAAAAAATCTTTTAGTTTTTATGTCCTGGGTTCTGTAAGTCTGTGGTGAGCAGAATATATATCTCTGAGAATGAATTAAATTGTGGTGTCTGCCATCAGGTGCAAAGACAAGAAAATACATTTCAGCCTGGTATGGAATGTTGAAAAATTGAAAAAATTTGTATGTTCATCACTATTAGAAGTGTTAAATAAATTATGCTAGTTCATTGTGTACACTAATATGTACTGGCTAAAAAGAGTGAGGTTGATCTATGTGAGTACATACAAATATGGAAGGGTCATCAAGATTAAGTGACAAAAGCAAGTTCAGAATAATATATCCAGAATGATATCATTTATATATTAAAGAGAAACAACTCAAACTGTGTGGATGTGTGTTCGTGTAAATCCATGTGCATGTATATCACATATAATACACACGCACATGCGCAGAAGCACATAGAAAAGGTCTAGAGCAGTGCTGTCCAAGAGAACTTTCTGCAGTGAGGGAAATGTTCCATATCTGCACCATCTAATACAGACACTAGCTCATGTAGCTGTTGAGCACATGAAATGTGACCAGTGTGCTGGGGAAGTGAATTTTAAATTTTATTTAATTTTAGTTAACTTAAACCTAAATAGCCACACGTGGCTAATACCTACCATAGTGCAAGTCTGGAGAATACGTACCTGTTAATAGTAGTTATATCTACTAAAGGTATGAGGTTTATTGACAAAAAGAAACTGAGGCCAAATACATATAGCAAGGATTTATTGAACCAATATGACATTTGCAACCAGGGAGACACATAGTCAGGTTGCCCTGAGGAATGCTTTCTGAAGAGAGCTAGCAGAGCTTAGCATTTTATAATCATAAGAAGGGGGAAGGGTCAAAGGAGAAAGAGAGAAAGACAGACTTGCCTGATTACTTCATCTGGTTTTCTATTGATTGTACATGACGTATAGATTTGGGATCGTTACTAGGTTACATCCTACGTGCAGAGATGTAGGATAAGGGTAATAAGCATTATAGGTTATTTTATTGCTTTTTGGTGTCATTAAATCTACTTCTAAGTAAAAAGTGGTCTTCTGATAATGTTTTTCAGGACAGGGGGATGTGATTACTGACTTATCCCAAGTCTCCCAAGGCACTATAATTTAGCTGACCTGGTCAGGGCAGACTTTTTTTTTTTTTTTTTTAATTTTATTTTGTCAATATACAATGTGGTTGATTATTGTGGCCCATTACCGAAACCTCCCTCCCTCCTCCTTCTCCCAGATTTTTTTGTTATTAATTGTATGTCTGTTAACAGAAGACTTTTACTATATATAGCTCTAATTTTACAGTAAGCATATGCTTATATAATACTTGTATAATTTTCAAAACTAATTAAAAAAAATTTTTTAAGAAGAGTTATAGTGTTACAGCGTGTGTGTTACAGTGGAGAAAATACTTGGCTTCGTGTTAACACAGATTTAAACCCTTGCTTCATTCTTAACCTCCCCAGTCCTGTGTTTCTTCCATTTGATGAGAGATGATAATGGCACAGTTGGTGGGAATGTTGACTGAAAAGTTAGTAAATTCAGCTACAATCATGCCTAATAGCCAGTAAAGAAAAAAACAAACCCAGTGGATTTTCCTGTTCATGACTTAATTTAGATTACTAACTAGCCCAACATAAAAAACCATTAGAGAATTTTTTTTTTTTTTTTTTTTTTTTTTTTTTAAAGATGACCGGTAAGGGGATCTTAACCCTTGACTTGGTGTTGTCAGCACCACACTCAGCCAGTGAGCGAACCGGCCATCCGTATATGGGATCCGAACCCGGGGCCTTGGTGTTATCAGCACCGCACTCTCCCGAGTGAGCCACGGGCCGGCCCCCATTAGAGAATTTTAAATTACTCATTAAAATATTGAGTTACTAGCTAGTTGTGTGGGCAAGTATGAGGACATACTTGCTGTCATAGAGAAAATTCAAAATGGGTTTCTGTGACCACTTAGGCTATGGCCCCTCTCCTCATCTGAACCACTGTCACAATGCAGTGTCTGTCTTTCGGTGCTAGAAACATCATTGGTGGACACCTCCTCATAGGAGAGCTTTTCTATCTCTTAAGAGACCAGATTTATTGGCAGTATTGAAAATATTCTGAATCCCCTTCTTGTACTGGGATGGGTTTGGTCACTGGTGCCAGACTGGAAAAGGGAGCTGATGATTAAAGGAATTCATAAACATAAAAATAGTGTGATATACTTTGGAGAAAGATGATTTGCGGGTAGAACTAATTTTAATCAGTAATGGACTGTTTTAAAAGATTTTGATTTTATATGTTGAATTAAAAAAATTTTTTAAGTGAAGCATATAATCATCCATATTAATTGTTTGGGGAATTATATTCTCTAGGATTTCGAGCAGTCAAATTTACTTTGCACACCAGAGATCTGCTAAGCACAGTATTATATATTCTCAACTCCTGCAGTTTATCTACTGAACATATCCAAAGCTTGAATACTAATGTGCATTCCCAGTCTCTCAAAGAAGCTAAAAAGATGTCCAACAGGCCCATCAAATGGGACAAGTCTTATTACTCCTTTACTGGATTCAAGGACCCTGAGGAAGACCTTGAACAAGTCTCAAGAATGGAAACAACTCTAACGTATGTAAAAGTTTTTAACTAAACTGTTACTTGTAGTTCATGTTCAAAATTGAAGTCTAATTTTCCAGGAAAAGTAATCCTAGCAATATATTAATTATATTACATGTCAGTAACCATTCTGAAAAAGATATTTCATGTTTCTTACTTGAAGTTGCCAGGATACTTCCAACTGTATTTAATTTTTTTGTCTTTTGATATCAAACACATGCAGGAGATTGTTTTGTTTTGCTTAAGTTTTAAAAATTCTGTTCGAGTTACCCCTGGTATATGGAGAAAGGCTATATACCTAAGACTATAAAAATTTTTTTAAGCTTCTTCATGTGTTAGGCATTTCCAAGGGAGAGTTCAGTAGTTATGTACTTTAGTGTAAAGTACATAAATAAGAATAATACAGAGACAGCATTTTAAAATAGCATCTAGAATAGATTATTGAGAAAGAATAATTTGTTTAAATTATAAAAACCACATATGAAGCATTTTCTGTTATTCAGTATGCGTGGTTTGTAGGTCACTATTAAGGTTTTTTGAGTAAGTTATTTTTGGACTCCTTAAATGACCAGTTCACATTCTGCCTCCAGCAGCAGTAGTGGCCTCCCCATGGCCCCCTGGGGGGCATCCCAGCGGTAGGGGGTGCCATGGGTCAGAGCCACCCGTCCTTTATGCTTAAGTCCATAACCCAAGACACCTGGGTGCACATGAGCAATTACATTAGACAAAAACCAAGGAACACCTGGGCGCACGTTCCCATTTACATCAAATGCTCAGCAAGATTCTGAACATCTGAGGGGCCCTGACCATTTTCCTATATTTTCCCAACAGAGGGATAGAGGTTGATGGATTTTAAATTTGGTTTAGAAAAACAGAAGAGATGAGTTAAGGTTAATTCTACACAGAGGCTACAGTGGGAGTTGAAGTAGATGGCTGTAAACACAAGCTGGAAAAGAAGTTCTTAGCCTTGCATCCACTGGGATACAGCACATAAAACTTCTGCTTACACCACAGGAGGATATTGCTCTAGTTTTCCTGTACTGTGTCTAGGTGAACAAAAGGTTGGGAATGACTGGCCTAAAGGATATAGAAAAAAATGATATTGGATAAGTCTAGGCAAAAAAGGAAAAGTGATAATTGTTGCACTTTTACTCTCAAGCAAAAGGGCTTAAGAATATGTATTAAAGAGTTTCTGAGAAGAAGTTAGTCTGCAGTTCAGTTGAGTATCTTGTAGAGCACAGTTTTTATCTGGAGCTGGATGTATAGCCATCATGAAAAGATTGTCCCAAGGACCTAGAACTAAGTTAGCCAGCTGGCAAAGTAATGCAAACAGCCAGTTCAACAAGATAAGTGGTATTCAGCTGGGTTCCTTGTCAAAGCCAAGTATTTCTTCTTTTTTTTTAATTATTTTGTTTCCTTTTTTTTTAAGTTTTTTATTTATTTTTGTTTGTTTGTTTGTTTTGGTTTGGTTTTGGTGACTGGCTGGTACGGGGATCCAAACCCTTAACCTTAGTGTTATAATACTGTGCTCTAACCACCTGAACTAACCAGTCAGTCCTGTAATTTCTTTATTTGTATGTAGTTCATCCAATAAAATTCCTCAGTCTTTCAAAAAATTAGATAGTGAGTTTTTAAAAGTAGGGGACATATTTTATTCATTTTTATGTGTACTAATTTACTTCATAGATCCATCAAACCCGTCCAGTATTTTCATTGAACTGAATTAAAGAACCGTTGAGTAAATGTGAATGTGATGTGCTGGAAGCTCAGTATAGAGAACTCAAGATTTAATATGGAAATGTGAGGTGGCTTAATACAGGTAGTAGCAATAGAAGTGACTTAATGAATGTAGAGGGCATTTTTTCTTTTAGTACCTCTGTTAATTTCATTAGTGTTTAATAAAATATATCTGCTATTTTTAGCAAGAGATACATTTTCTTAAGGAAATTTCTGTGTGTAGATGTGTTGCTATGAATTCTTGATTTCCTCCAGGGCATATACTTTGTTGTAAATTCAAGCTCTCATTTTGACAATTATCAGGACAAGCTCAAAAAATGTCATTTTGACTTTTTGTCTACCCTTAAAGAGCATAACAACTTAAGTAAATAGTCACTGTTTTAGAAATTGAAACAGTGGAAATTTATCTTTCCAATTTACTGATCACTGTTATCCCCAATCTAGTTGTCAGTAGCTATTTATCTTTACAAACATTGAAGTAAATCCATTATTAGCCAGATAGAACCTTTCTTTTCTTAGCTTCATAAAGTGAAATTAATAATGATAGAGCATTGCAGGAGATAGTTTAGTTTTTAGTGCTTATACTGGCTGCCCTTAGATTATATTTCTTAAGCATTGATTTCTTAGTGACTTACCTGAACCAGGTCATCACACCTCATGGAGTTTGAGTTTAGCTTAAGAAAGTGTAATTGTAGAGTAGAAGGTCCAGGCTGAGTAGGGTGAGAGAAGACAGTACTATATCAAACAAAGGCAAGAAAAGGAATACTGCTCTTTGGTCCTTTAGAGTGAATTGCAGTGTAGACCAAATGCCTTTAATCACTATGCCTTAGAGTGCTGATGCTGGAATTTTCGAAAACACCTATAATAAGTCGGAAGGTTTCACATCTTTTATTTCCCTAACTTAACTTGATTTCCCTATTCCAACATGTTCACATAGGCCCAGAGCCCCGTTAGCCAGTCTTGACCTTTTCCCAAGCATGGATATTGCCCAATTTGAAGGAACCTCTGCTAAGGATTAGTTCAATGTTTTGATTTATGTTAATTTTTCCCAGTAAGAGTTCCCGGAGCTTATATCATAAAGGCCAAAATGATATCTGTGTCAGTTTCTCAAATCAACTGATTTTTTAAAAATCTGTAATTATTTTATATATAATTATAAAATTGTTGAACCATTTTAGAGCTTTTAAATCATGTGAATCAAGTGATGGCCTGTTACTCAACTAAAACTTGTTAGCAAGCACAATTATTTTGTCCATATACAGTTTAAGTTTTTATTTTTATTCTTATGTTATTTAATTCATCTTCATTATATATGTAAGTTATAGAGAAGAATCATAAGGAGCACAGGTTGAATATATAGTTCAAAAGTAGCAGAAAACTGATAATTCTGCAAATTTACTTCAAAGTGTTCTTTACCTGATATACGAATTGCATTCATCCTACCAAAATTCATTCTTGAAAGCAAATTAAGATGGTTCTAATATTTCTGAGCACAGTGTTAAAAAGAGAAAGTATAGTAACAGCATTATTCATTATAAACTTTAACTGCTTAAATAATTTTGTCTGTTTTTGGTTTGCTGAGAAGTTCAGGCTGAAGTTGTCTCTTAGCATTTAAAAAAAAATACAGAAATTATGAAAATAAATCAGTTTGGGGCTTTTTTGTTTCTTTTTTGGTGTCTGATTGGTATAGGGATCCTAACCTTTGACCTTGGTTTTATCAGCACCACTAGCTGTGTTTTGTTTTGTTTTGTTTTTGTGACCGGTAAGGGGATCACAACCCTTGGTGTGGTGTCACCCACACCGTGCTCAACCCATGAGCGCACCGGCCATCCCTATATAGGATCTGAACCTGTGGCCTCGGCCCTCCCAGGGCCTCCGCACTCCCAGCACGGCACTCTCCCGAGTGAGCCACAGGGTCGGCCCGCTAGTTGTGTTTTTTAAAACACAAAATGAAAGAATTATCAGGTCATATTAAAAGCTCTATTTAATCTCTTTTCATCCAGTAATTACATTTCAATCTACATTTTAGGACATACTATGTAAGTTTGAATTTCTTAGCAGATTGTGTTTTATCTTACTTCAAAATCACTTTATTATATATCCTATGGAAGTAATAAAATCAAATTGTAGTACCTGAGGAGTTTTTTTAATTATATACTATTAGAAGAGGAATTTTCCAATCCAAAAAAAATTAGGAAATGATGTTCTGTGTTGTAGATTTTAGTATTTCTATATTTTTGATGTATTATCTGATTATCAAATGTTAAAACAAAAATGTATTTTAATTATGTAATTTGTATTTGGAGCCAGCAGGATTCATTTATATCTAAACAAAATAATTTCATGCAAAATGTCTATCCCACTGAAAAAATGTCATTGAACTATAGAAGGACCATTGAAATACTATTCTGTTAGCTATCAAGATACCAGTAAATGTCAGAGTTCCATTTTTTCTATTTGACATTAGCTCAAGTGGTTATATTTGACTTTCAGTAATCTGAGTTCTGAATCAGTCTTAATATCCATGAAATATGTTGGACAACTACAACATTGGAACTATTTTGATAGAATGTTTGGGAATTTAATAGTCATGATTTAACTCATATCATGCATCAATTTACTTTTCCCCTTGTTTGTAGACTAAGTCTGTGTTTTTTGAATTATAAGTCATAATGCACAAGTTAGTGATTCAGGACCAAGAAAATTTATTTGCTTTGCTTTGTCCCTGTTTTTAAATTTTTAAATTTTTAAATCTATGTTGTGAATGCATTTCTGGTACCAAGCTTAAGTATTATTTCTCAAAACACTTATTAAGACTATACAAGGGTAATTCAAAAAATTCATGGAAAGATTTGTATTATCTTTAAATTCTATTTTCCCATGAACTATTTGGAGTACCCTCAAATACTAGGTCACCATGTAAAATATGTCTTACCATGGATTGTTATCAAAGAAGTATAAAAAGCTATTAGTCTAAATGCCATACTTTGTTCCATGTAGTTTGAGGCCTAGGAGTTTGAAATTTATGCCATTTTAGCTTGGAAGCTATTTGGGTCATGGCTCTCCTTTTCATCCTTTGAAACCCATGAAAAACTGAACTTCTCTTGAGTTACTGGAATATTTTTTTATCTCAAAAGCATCATGACCCTAGGAACTAAACCAAATGATTTCACAGTCCAACTTTAGTCCCTGTGTGTGATATTTTGGCATTAATTTTTATGTGCCTTTTTATGTTCCTTCGGCTTCATTTTATTATCAGTTTTTTCTTCTCTCTGCCTGGATCTTATAATAACAAATACATGCAATACAGGTACTATATACATTATTAAAAATATAATGAAATCGGGAGTGACATCACCAAGATAACAGAATAGATTGATCCTGGCATTTTTACCCCCAACAAGAGATCAACTTACAACTATTAAAATACAAAAATTTCCATTCTGTAATCACTGGAACTTTGGGAAGAGGTGGAGAGACACATGGGGTCAACGGAGGGATGGAAAGCTACAGCAAGTAGGAGGAGGAACCACCCAGATTAGACCCAGCCCCAACCATCCCCCAGGCAAGCATTACACAGAGTATAGAGCAGCTGCCTAGAGATGGCAAAGTCATAGGTCCCTTTGCATGAAGCTACTGCAGAGAGAAAGGTGCCATGACCACTGGCAGAAAAAAAATAAAAAAGAAAACTTTGAAATACACCATCCCACTTCAAGGACAGCAGAGCTACTCGCAAGTTTCCCCAGTACATGCATAGGAGGGACAGGCCACAGCTGACAGTAGGAAAGATTCACCAGAGGTCAGTAAGTCACCATGGGGATTCATGTAGTGACCCCCCATTGGAAACATTTGCAGTGCTGGGGGGAGGGCACTGATCCACCAGGAGTAGGCAGCTGATCTGCCCTCCAGTCAGCATGGGCACCACACAGTGGAGATTGGTCAGTGCGATAGAACTGCTGAGGGCACAGTTTGTGGGAAGGACTCATTTCCAGGCCAGAATTTCCACACAGCCCACTTGTGTCTGTGGTGATCCCACTTGACCCAGAAGTGACTGAAAGGCCAACAATTTAAATCCAGTCCTCACACAAAAATGTTTCCCAGTCTGAGAAACAACAGTAAGGCAGCAATTAAGCTCAGGCACAGAGTTCAAGTTCTATTCCCTGCAGAAATTTCTGCCAACCCAGGAATTAACCACAGGACAGCAAATTACTCCCAGGGAAGTCCTTAAGTGGTGGTGGATGTCATAATCCATCACAGAATGAAAGAAAAAAAAAAGACCAGAGACAAAGTTCTGATATTGAGCAGTAAACACCTAACACCACCAGAGAGCACCTATAAAACCTGGAAGAGGTGGCTATCTCCTCAAATGTGCAGGCATGAACATAAAGACACAAAGATCAAGAAAGAGCAAAGAAATATGATACCACTAAAGGGAAACAACAAAGAGCCAACAACAGATCGAGATTTATGAAATGTCTGACAGAAAATTCAGAATAATCCTCTTAAAGATGTTCAGGGAGTCAGGAGAAAATACACATAGAAAACTAAGTGATATTTGGGGAAAAAAATCCAGGAACAGAACAAGAAATTTGAAAAAGAAATAGAATCAATTAAACAAAACCAAGTAGAAATTCTAGAAATAAAGAACTTGTTATCTGAACTGAAAAGCTTGACAGAAAGTTCCAACAGCAGACTTGATTAAAAAGAAGAAAGAATCAGTGAGCTCAAAGATAGAAAATATAAGTTATCCAATCAGAGGAACAAAAAGAACTTTTAAAAAAAAGAATTACGGTAATTATGAAACTCCTTCAAATGAAATAACCTCTACATAATTGGTATATCCAAAGTTGATGAAAAAGGAAGAGACCTAAAAGCACAATTGAGGAAAATAATGGCTAAAAATTTCCCAAGTATGAACAAAGTTGACAGCATCCTCTGAGTTGGAAGCTCAGAGGTCACCAATTAAATTCAGTCCAAAGAGGAACACCCCAAGGCACATCATAATCAAATTATCAAAAACCAGAGACATAGAAAGAATACTAAAAGCAGACAGAGAAAAAAAAAAAAAAAACACTTAACATTCAGGGGAGTCCCAATAAGGCTGTCCATGGATTTCTAGGTAGAAACCCAACATAGATACAAAATATGGAAAGATGTAACCTGCTACAACAGAATGTCAAAGCATGGGGGAGTGATGTCAAAGAGTAGAGTTGGCTTTTATTTTTTTTCTTGTATCTTAGAGATCAAAGCTAACTTGTTACTAGTTTTAAATAATCTGTTATAACCATAACATGATTTTTGTAAGCCTCATGGTAACCATAACACACAAAGCTGTAACAGACGTAGTAGAAATCAAAATATACTACTAGAGAAAACCACTTAATCACAAAGGAAAATAGACCAGAAAAAAGGACACAAAACAACCAGAAAAAAAGCAACAAAATGGCAGCAAGAAGTTCCTGTATATCATTAATAACACTGAATGTAAATGGATTAAATTCCCCAATTAAAAGACACACAGTGGCTGAATGGATTATGAAAGAAGGAACAGCAATATTCTGCCTACAAGAAACTCACTTCACCTATAAGGACACACTTTGAAAGTGAAGGGATGGAAAAAGATATTTTATGCAAATGGGAAATCAAAACACAGGAATAGCTGTACCTATATCTGATAAAATACACTTCATGGCAAGGAAAGTAAAAAAAAAATGAGGAAGGTCAGTATATAATGATAAAGAGATCAATTCAATAAGAGGATGTAACAGTTGTAAACATATATGCACACAACTCCAGAGAGCCAAGATACATAAAGCAAATACTACTAGACCTAATCGGAGAAATATACTCGAACACAATGATTGGGGACTTTAATACCCTACTTACAGGAAAGGACAGATTATCTAGACAGTAAATTAACCGAGAAACATCAGTCAATCTCCACTTGAGACCAGTTAGACCTAACAGAAATTTATAAAACATTTCATCAAGCAGCTACAGAATACATGTTTTTCTCAGTGGCACATGGAACATTCACTAGCATAGAACATATGTTAGGTCACAGAACAACTCTTAACAAATTTTTAAAAATGAAATCATACCAACTATCTTGTCCAACCACAAGGAAACAAAACTAGAAACCAATAACAGAGGGACATTGGAAATGTACAAATACATGGAAATTAAACAGTATGCTCCTAAACAACGAATGGGTCAAAGAAGAAATTAAACAGGAAATTTTTAAATTCCCGGAGACAAATGAAAATGAAAACACGACATACCTAGAACCTAGGGGATACAGCAAAAGCAGTTGTAAGAGGGAATTTTAATAGCAATAAATGCCTACATCAGAAAAGAAGATAGACTTCAAGTAAACGTTCTAATGTTATACCTCAAGGAGCTAGAAAAACAAGAACAAACCTAACCAAAATCAGTAGAAGGAGAAAAATAGCAAAGATCACAGCAGAAATTAATGAATTACATAAAAAAAAGGCAAAAAGTTGGTTTTTCATAAAGATAAACAAAATTGATAAACCTTTAGTTATATTAAGAAAGAAAAAAGAGGTAAAACAAAAAAATCAGAAATGAAAAAGGAGACATTACAACTGATACCAGAGAAATGCAAAGGATTATAAGAGACTTATAAACAACTGTACACCAACAAACTGGAAATGTAGAAGAAATGAATAAATTCCAAAGCACGTACAACTTCTCAAGGTTGAATCATGATGAATTTGAAAATCTAAACAGACCAAGTAATGAGATTGAAGCAGTAATAAAATGTCTCCCAACAAGGAAAACCATAGGACTAGATGGCTTCACTGCCAAATTCTCCCAAACATTTAAAGAACTAATATCAATTCTTCTCCAACTCTTCTGAAAAATTGAGGAGGAGGGAATATTTCCAAACTCATTCTACAAGGCAACCATAACCTCATACCAAAACCAGAAAAAGACACAACAAAAAAAGAAACCTACAGACAATATCCCTAATGAATACATATATGAAAATATTCACATTGACAGAATGAAGGGAAAAAAAACTTATGATCATTTCAGTAGACGCAGAAAAAGCATTTGAGAAAATCCAACACGGCTTCATGATAAAAACACAACAAATTAGGTACAGAAGGAATATACCTCAACGCAATAGAAGCTGCATAATATGACTGACCCACAGCTAATATCATACCGAGTAGACAAAAATTGAAGGATTTCCCTCTAAGATATGGCACAAGACAAGGATACCCACTTTCCCCACTATTATTCAGCATAGTACTGGAAGTTCTAGCCAGTGTAGTAAGGCAAAAACTATTCAGGGGCAGCCTTCTGACAGACTGGCAGAAGGCAGGAAGCATGCCCAGAGACCTCAGAAGCCACAGGCAGCTCCCACCACTGCTGCAGACACCTCAGCCACATGGTGATACACCACAGCCACCACCACAGCCACTTCTGCAAGAATGGCTTACTACCACAGCAGCAGCCACTGTCACCATACAGGAGGCCCACAGACCACTCATCTGCAAAGGAGAGTAACCAGCGGAGCCCAAGGAAAGAATGTCAGTAACCTCAGCAAGGAATCACTAAGTGCCCCAGTGCCTAGGCCACAGAGGCACTCACACACAATTCCAGCATTGAATACAGCCAAAGTACCCACATAGAGACTACACTACTGCATCTACCCGGAACCAATACTAAAACATCCTACCCAATGGTCAATTAAAAAAAAAATTTTATAGAAGGAAGTCTCTCTCCTCAAAGCCCACTACAGAGTAATAGAAGAAGTAACTGCTCTACCAGATGACCAGACATCAACGTAGATATACTAGAAATACAAAAAACAAGAAAATATGAAACCACCAAAAGAATGCAATAACTCTCAAGTATCGGACCCCATAGAGCAAAAGACCCTTGAAATTACTGAAAAGGAATTGTGGGTAACAGTCTTAAGGAAACTCAGTGAGATACAAGAAAATTCAGACAACACAATGAACTGAGTGAAACTATCCAGGATAGGAAGGAGGAAATTTACAGAGAGATTAATACTTTAAACAAGAGTGTAATAGAACTCCTGGAACTGAAGGAGCCATTCAATGAAATAAAAAACACAACCAAGAGCTTAAGCAGCAGGGTAGAGCAATCAGAAGAAAGAATTTTTGATCTGGATGACAGTCTTTTCAAAATAGCTCAGGCAGACAAGGAAAAAAAGTCAAAATTTTTTTAAATGAAGAAAATCTAAGAGAGATAGCAGACAACCTTAAGCACACAAACACCAAATCATGGGTGTTCCAGAAGGGGAAGAGAAAGGAAAAGGCATTGAGAACATATTCAATTAAATAATAATGGAAAAGTTCCCAGGTGTAGGGAGAGACATGGACCTTCAGATTCAATCCAACAGGGTTCTCTCCAAGACACATTTTTATCAGACTGGCAAAACTCAAAGACAGAGAATTCTAAAAACAGCAAGAGAAAAGCATCAATCACCTATAAGTGAGTCTGCATCAGAGTAAAGCAGACTTCTCAACAGAAACTGTATGGTCCAGGAGAGAATGGGATGGTATATTCAAAATACTAAAAAAATAAAACTGCCAGCCAAGAGTACTATACCCAGCAAGCGATCCTTCAGAAAGGAGGAAGAAATAGTGTATTTCCCAAGCAAACAAAAACTGCAGGAGCTCACCACCACACAATCAGCCCTGCAAGAAATCCTCAAAGGAGTCCTGCATCTGGAATGCAAAAAGTGCTAATCACTACCAGGAATACACAAGAAAGAACAAAACCCACTGGTAGAACAATAATGTAAATGAGAAACAGAAAAAAATGGGTATCTTACTACCTTAAATAACCAGCAAACACTGAAGACAAACAATAAAACAAAAAGAAACAAAAGATATTTAAAATACCCAAATGAAAATAAATAAGATGTCAAGAGTAAGACAGTAACTTTCAATAACAACCCTAAATGTAAATGCATTAAATTCCCCACTGAAAATATACAGATTGGCTTTAAAAAGCTAGACTCAACTATTTGCTGTCTACAAGACTCACCTCACCTGTAAAGACACAGACTAATAGTGAAGGGATGGAAGAAGATGTATCACTCAAATGGAAACCAAAAATGAGCAAGAGTAGCTATTCTTATGTTGGATAAAAGAGATTTAAAACCAAAAACCATAAAAAGAGATAAAGAAGGCCACTATGTAATAATAAATCAGCAAGAAGACATAATAATCATAAATATGTATGCACCCAACACTGGAGCACCCAGATATATAAAGCAAACACTATTAGACCTAAAGAATGAGGTAGTTGCCCATACAACAATAGTTGGGAATCTGAACACCCTTCTCTCAATATTGAATGGATCATCCAGGCAACAAATCAATAGTGAAACATAAGATTTAAACCATACCTTAGACCACTTGGACTTGGCAGATAGCAACGAACATTTCATCCAACAACTAAAGAATATACTTTCTTCTCATCAGCACATGGAGTATTTTCCAGGATAGACCATGTTAGGTCACAAATCAAGTCTCAACAAATTTAAAATAATCAAAATCATTTCAAGTATATTCTAAGACCACAATGGATTAAAACTGGAAATCAGTAACAAGTGAAACTCTGGAAACTACAAACACTTGATATTTTACTACAGAATAAATATCAGGTTCTTCTGTTTGCTTTATCTCAATAGTAATTAATTGGACTTCTCCCCGCTAAAAAAGTCTCTGAATTTTTTAATGTCTGTGATTGTAGAATTAAGCTAAGAATTAAAGTGATTTATGTGGTAAATTCAGGCCATACTGATACTTTTTAAGATCCAATAGAGTATTCTCATTTAGAGAATAATTTAGAACTTTATCTCTTAGACCTAGAGTATGGACAGGAAAGTATTCTTTTCTCTTTGCCTAAGGTTTAATTTACATAGTCAAATTGCATGTTGTCTAGTGATCTCACTGCAGTGACATTCAAGTTAAGTACACATTAGATAATAAAGGACTCGTCTTTCCCTCATGGAGGTAATAGGATAATGGAGAAGTAAAACATGTACAGAGAAATGATTTATTATACAAATAGACCAATCACTATTTGTATAAATTATCATACAAACAGTGATTCATTCAGAAAGGGATAGTGAAAAAGTACTATGGAGGACATAAGTTAGGGAGAGTAAGTCCAGAAAGGTTTTAAAATAAGTGTAGCTCTTGGTTTACTTCATTTGTTCATAGTTTTTACTTACTGGGGGAGAAGATCATTCAGAGTCACTTAATGGGAATCCCCATTGCCTCGGTCTTTTTTCTCCTAGACTACCAGAATAATTTTCAAAAGGACCTTTCTACCACCAATTTCTCTTCCCTACAACCTGGATTTATATTCCCTCTAACCTACATTTTTGATTTTTCAAAAAATTTTGTCACATCATTCAACTTAATAGCTCATGCATTATACAAAGGAGCATTTTTCAGGTGGTAGTCTGCAAATCCCCAGGGATTTATGAAATTTCATGAGGTTGATGAAGGAAAACAGTGGAATTCCAATAATAGACAAATTTTTTAGGAATTTTTGAAAGATAAGAAAGCAGATGGGATCAGAACTGTGGAGAAACAAGCCATCCAAAATGACCTCTATCACCTCTACAATTTATTTGTCCTGGAGAGTCCAGCCAATGTAATAAAAAAAAGAAATGGGATATGTAAATATCAGAAAGGCAGATGTACGCTAGCACTACTTATGACTGGTTGCCAAGCAAATCCAAGAGAATTTTAAGTCAGAATTCTTGGTTACCAGCAAAAGAAGCCAACTCTATGTACGTAAGTACAAAATAAATTACAAGGATATGAAGATTTCTATGATGTTTGCAGGAAAATTTGAGAACATGGTTGAGGAAATGGCCTGATGGGTATGAGCTGAGAAGTGAGACTCCCATTTTGCTGTAGTTGCTTCTGTGCAGTCTTTCACCATAAGAATAGAGCCAGGTACCTGTTAAACTTTGTTTTGTTTTTTTAAGAGAGAGAGAGAGAGAGAGAGAGAGAGAGAGAGAGAGAGTGTGTGTGTGTGTGTGTGTGTGTGTGTGTGTGTGTGTGTGTGTGTGTGTGTGTGTGTGTGTGTGTGTGTGTGTGTGTGTGTGTGTGTGTGTGTGTGTGTGGTGTGTGGTGTGTGGTGTGTGGGTGGGTGGGGGGGCCTGTACAACAAACCCTTGATCTTGATGTTACAACACTGTGCTCTAACCAACTGAGCTAACCAGCCAGCCCCTAAACTTGTTTTAAAGAAAAGACATATAAGGGCTGCTGATAATGAAAAGTTAATGAGCATAAAAAATAATTCTGAAAATTTGTCTCATGACCTTCACCTGACCTGTTAGTTACATTGGTTTTTTGTTTTTTGGTTTTTAGGATTATGTGAGATAATACATACAAATAATTTTGTATTTTCATTTTTTTAAAAAAACCTACCCAGTGGGTTGATTTGTATTGATTTGTATTTTACAATTTAGGAGCTCTAAGTATGCCAACAACTGTGTTAAAAAATAAATTATCTTTCACATCCCACATCTAGGCTCCATTTCTGAAAATAATAGGAACTTGAGTTGTGTTTATGTCTGCCAGACTGCTTACCGACAACTTAACTATAGAATCGTTCTCACTTTTGGTATTAATATGATTGGGAGTCTGAGGATTCCTTAGATTATATTTCTTTTTTTTTTTTTAATTTTGTTATTGAAACATAATTGCCGGTACATATATCTGTGGGGTACCACGTTGAATATCAATACCTGTGTGCAATATGTGATGCTCATATTAGAATAATTAGTATATTCATCATTACACAATGTAATATTTTTTGTGGCCTATTACCAATTCATGCTTTACCCCTTCACCCCCTGCCCCTTTCCCACCTCTGGTAATCTTAGTTCTGTTCTCTCCTTTTGAAAGTTCAATGTATTATTGTGATTGTTATATCTTTCTTTCTATTTTATTTTTTTATTTTTTAGCTCCCACTTATGAGTGAGGACATATGTGGTATTTCAGTTGCATTGATTTGATCAAAATTCTGAAACACGTGATGGGGTTTTACATGATGGTTTGTACATCAAGCACCAAAAGTAGAAAGAGCATTCTTTTGTTGATTTTTTTTTCCAGTTTGATTTTTCACATATTCAAGACATTTTCTACAGTTATTTTGTTTTTTCTCTAAAGAAATGCTTGCAAACAGTAACCTGAAACTTACACTCTTTCTTTTTTATGTTTTTTATTTCTATTTTGACATAATTCAGATCACAGAAAATTTGCAGGAATAATACAAAGAAGTCCCATATACCCTTCATCCAGATTTCTTAAATGTTAACCTTTTATTTTATTACATTTGCTTTATCATTCTCTTTCTATATGAACACATTTTTTTCCTGACCTTTTGAGTAAATTTCAGCCCCATGTCTCTTTACCCCTAAGTACTCAAGTTGTATTTTCTAAAATACAAAGGCATTCTCTTATATAACTATAGGACGACTGTAAAAATTGCAGAATTAATATTTGATAACAATGCCATTAGCTAGTCCCTAGACCTTATTCAAATTTCACTCTTTTTCTGAGCACTGCAGTTTGTTAGGAAAGGGACATCTCAGATCATGAGCCACATTCGGTTGTCACATCTCCTTAGTCCTCTTTAATCTGGAACAGTTCCTCAGTATTTTCTTGTCTTTCATTATCTTGATCAATACAAACCAGTTATTTTTGTAGAGTGTCCTCAATTTGAGTTTATCTTATGTTTCCTCATAATTAAAGTAAGTCTATTCACTTGTGGCAGGAATGCCCCAGAAGTGATGTTGTGTTGTTTTCAGTGGATTATATAGGAGGCACATGATGTTTGTTTATCTCAATACTAGGGGTATTAACTTGAATCATTTGATTAACGTAGTGTCTCCCAGTTCCTTCCACAGTAAAGTTACTATTTTTCCCTTTAATTAGTTTCTTTTGAGGAGATACCTAGGACTGTGTAAACATACTTTTACTTGTCTGATTTTTAGCTGTGGCTGTAACATTCATTGATGATTCTTGCCTGAATCACATGTTACTCTGCTGGCTGCCAAATAATTTTCTAATTTCATCATCTCTTCAAGCTTGCTCCTATGTCCACATCATTCCTTGAGTACTCTCTTATGTTCTGGTTCATCAAGTTCATCTGGACTGTCTCTGCCCCAAAGTTTGATTCAGCCATTTTGCCAAGAGTCTCTGGTTCTTTCTAGTAAGGAATGTTTTTTAGAAACCAACATCTGAGTGCTACATGTGCTCAATTGCTACTAATCCTCTCAGTGGCCAGAACTAGGAAACATATGTCTTTATCTTTGTATCTAAATATGTTGAAAACCATGTTTAGGACTTTCGTTTTTATCTCATTGTTTAGAAACAAAACACCAAAATTGTTAAACTAGACCAGTTGATTTTTATATACTAAGTATAAGAATTCCAAAAATCATGTCATGAGTTTATAATCATAAGGGGTTTTTTTTGTTTGTTTGTTTTTTTAAAGATGACTGGTAAGGGGATCTTAACCCTCGACTTGGTGGTGTCAGCACCACGCTCTCCCAAGTGAGCTAACCGGCCATCCCTATATAGGGATCCGAACCCGTGACCTTGGTGTTATCAGCACCACACTCTCCCAAGTGAGCCACGGGCCGGCCCCATAAGATTATATTTTAATCTACATTTTAAGACATTTGGTCCCCAAACCAAACATGGTATGTCATCATTTGTCAATAAATCATGTTTTCTCTTACATGATTTAAATTAAATAACATACATTACTTAAATGAGGAAGGGGTGGAAAATTGTAATGCAGTATCTAAAAATAGTTATGTAAATTAAGATATTTTAACTTATTTATCACACACCATGCAAAAGTGACAGTTTTTGCTAGTATTCTTAAAGGGGGTGTAGGAAGTATAATTAATTGTTGTGCAAAGTTAGTGAATCAAAAAATGTTGAACACTTTTACCTAGAGGATAAGGTTCCAATGCCTCATCCCAATGTGCAAGACCCTTCAGGGTTTCATGCATGCACACGCATACCATCTCTTTTCATGCCTTCCTCTCCCTCTTGGCATAGTATGATCTGGGCACATTGGTCTATCTTACAGATCTTTATGGACCAGCATGATTGGTCTGCCCTTTTTTCTCACTTATTTGCCTGGAAAGATTGGAATGCATCTCAGGTTCCAGATCACATGTCACCTGGTCTACAAAACCTGCCAAGTGGAATTAATTAGTTCTTGTCTGTTTCACAGTAGCTCTTATATTCTATTCTAATCGCTTATCTCTATATTACTTATTAGATGTGGCTTCCTTTATGACAGGGACTTTATTTTCCTTATATTCACAGCACAACACAGTATCAGACATTCAAGATTAATGTTTGATAAATGCATAATGACTTGGTGGTTCCAGTATTGTAAACTTGAAAATTTTTTTAATGCTCTAGATTGCAATATCTAAAACCTTTATTATATTTATTTTTTCTAAAACCTTTAAGGCGACAATTAAGGAATCTTTTTTCTTTTATTGAAGGCTTTAGCAAGCATTTTTGTGATGGACATATGAGCTCTTCTGCAGCATTGTTATATTTTGTGACCATTACTGATAGATATACCACAGGAGTATGTCAGATGTCTTGGTGATGAGAAGCTGTATGACATATCTGTGTTCACTCTTTAGATTGTTCTACTTCCCTGGAGTTTTCTCTTGCATGGTTGTGCCGAGGGCCCACCCCACCATTACGTCTTGGACTCTGAAATGTTCCCCTCAGCCTAGAGTCACGTGTCATTCTATCCTGCCCACCGCTGCAGCAGTTCTTCAGCCTCACAGGACTCCACTCAGGTCTCTCATGTTTCTAGACTTCTCCCTTAGGGAGCAGTTACAAGCACCCCTTATGCCATGATGATCATGGCACTGAGTAAGAGCGATTTCCAGGGGAGCACTGCTGCTCTCTGGAAGGCCACACAGGCTGCTTTCAGCTCTCTTCTAAAAGCTATCCCCTCCTAATCCGTAAAGCATTTTTTGATATCTATTTTTTCTTAAAAGACTATTGAGGTAAACATTCTAAGAAACAAGGAATTGGAGAACACCTTTCTGCTGTGCGTATTATATAGTTGATACAGTTGAGATGAGATTTAAACTGGGTATGTGGTTGGGTGGAAGGGATGGAGGTGTAAATGAGCACCAGGGCAGTGGAGAGACCCACCTGGAAGGAGCAGGTGTTCTTGTCAACTTCATGGCAAAAAGACTAGATAGGTAAGGGCTGACCATTGGAGAGATTTGGATAGAGAGATGAGGGACTAAGCATTGAGAACTCAGGGTACCAGTATATAGGATTAAAATAAAGGGAGAAATTGGGGTCTACCTAGCTAGAATCCACAGAGTCATCTTTTCAGGTTCCTTCATCAGGGTGCATTGCCTCTTACTTGTGGCCAGTCCCATTGGATGTGTCTTTTGAGTCTGACTTTTAAACTTTATTTGCTCTACTATAACATTCTTTGCTCACTTGCTCTGTAATTATTATTAGTTCTACGTTCACATGTATGTGACTGACAGAAGGGAAAATCTAGTACAGTCTGCTGAAAGTTGTAATAAACATAAGCAAGAGGTTTTGAGGTATCTTTAATTTTTTAAAATTATCTTCTCTCTAGAAATATAGTTTGGTGTAATTAAATTTTAATTGTTTTAAGATACAGAGGAAGTTGTCACAACTAGGATATGATTTGACAGGTGCTGGTAGTTCTCCAAGCAACCTATTTTAGAAGTAGGTATTTCTCTACGAGAATAGACTTGGTAGAAGTAAAGGTTTGAGTGAAAACTCAATTTAATGTTGGGGTTGCTTTAAGGTAATGTGTGTATCTTTTTTTTTTTTTGGCAGCTGGCCGGTATAGGGATTGAACCCTGGGCCTTTTAATAGTATAGAAGTGTTATAGTTAGTATGGCAAATTGTGTATCTCTGTTTTTTCTTTCTAGATCCTGGTTAGATAACAATGGAAAAAGTGCTGTGAAAAAGCTGAAGAATAGTTTGCCGCTTAGAAAAGACCTAGATCGTTTAAAAGATGAACTGTCTCATCAGTTACAGCTCTCAGATATCAGGTAAATGAAAAGAGAACCTAATTTATAGATTGAAATAAACGTGAATTACCTACTGGTAAAGCTTTCCAGTAGCTAAATATTTGCATCTTTAATTATTGTAATTACTAAATATTCTCCAATTATCTTTTTATGGACATAAACAGATTCTCATCTATCTAAGGAAAACTGTTAATTTCTTGTTTTAAATATTGAAGTAAGATTTAAGTACTGACATTTTGGCATAATAGCTTAACATTTTTTACGTTATAAGTTTGTAAAAAAAAAAAAAGGGTCCTTTTTCATTTCATCTACATATATAAAAATAATTATGTTCCATTATGTAAGATTGGTAATTGAGTTTAAAAAGAGGAGGGAAGAGAGGAAATGGATGTTGTATTCTTGGTTCTATGTTATATAACACAAGTTTTTAAATAAGTTTTCATAAACTTATCAATCATAGTTATATAAAAACATTCTATAATTATTAGGCAAATATATTTCACAGGTTTTAAAACTGTGAGGGGAAAAGGAGGGGTCAGGTTATAAGACTCCCCATTTCTAGAACCCTGAAAAATTGTCACCCAGTCTCATGCTTAAACTTTTTGCTGTAGCCTGTTTTGTTATTTTCAACCCTCATTATCAGGACTTTTTTTCTTATACAGACTCAAATGACAAATATTGGGAACAATAAATAATATCACCTTTTTCCTTTGCTTAGAAAGTACAGATAATATTTACATGTTCTGTTCCTGTATATTCAAATCATCGTTTTCTAAGGTACATTAAATTTCAAAGCAAAGCCTTTAGACTTTTCAGTATACGAAATATGTGAATTTGAGCTTATTATGGCTCTTTTATCATCACATCAATAGTTTCTAGATCAAGCTTTGATTTATAGGGGGTTCTTCCAATTCCATAGCCTAGTAACATAGACTTTTTTAACTAAAAATAGTGAGATCATTTTTTGAAGTTTATAAACGAATTAATGTGCATGAAAATAATTTTTTTAGTATAAATTTTAAAAGCTCTGTCAAAGCAGGCTGGAATTAAGAAAATGAAAGGATTTCTTAAATATAAAAAGAAATAAACATTATTTTACAATATCGTGGAGAAATTTCTCCGGTTTAATTTATACCATGGTAAATACCGATAGATATAACCCACATAAACAGTTCTTTGCTGTTCTCTATTTTTAAGAGTGTAAAGAGGTTCTGACATCAAAACATTTCAGGACCATCAACCTAAGGGCTTCTTCACATACTTGAAAACTAGCCGAGATTCTAGCAAATGGAAACATTGTGACTGATGATATTGTTTTTAATTCTAAATATCCTATATAAAAGACCATTTATTAATAAAAACAGCACTTAGTAGCTTTATCACTTAAAATGTTTTTAATTTCAAATCAAAAATTAATGTTAATTCTTTGAAATTATATCTTAGTTATTCAATTGTGGTTTAAAGAAAAAAAAGGGTTTTTTTAGATGTTTTCATTTTATCAGAAATGACATTCATCAGAATCAGTGTCAGGATAAAGGAGGAACCTAGGTTTTTTTGAAAGTCTGTTTTGAATGCCTAACTCCTTTACATGTGTTATCTCATTTCACTTATACTACCTCTGAAGCAGGAAGTGTCCTCACTTTGTATATATGAAAGTGAAAACCTTAGGAAGGCTAAAAGCAGCTTGTTCAAGTTCGCAGAGCTAGTAAATGGCAGAATTAGAATTCAAAGGTGGGTTTCCTGATACCACCTAAAACACAACTATTTACATTTACACAGCAATGCCTCAGTGACATCATGTCAATATCAGGTTTCATTTTGTCACTGAGATTTAATATTAGTTTATAAAATGAGATTACATGATTTCATCAAAATCACTTTCTATACAATAAGATAAAAAGAATCTGATGAACCTAAGTAGAATCCCTAAATTGAAACTTAAATCTAAAACAAAATCACCATCATTATGCAATGTGGAGGAGAAAAAAGATTTTTTTCAAAGTTTTTCCCATTTCTTCCTCATTTTAAAATAGAAACAGCATAGCACATTTGCATATTGTAAATCTTTGGATACCTGAATATAGTAGTAATATTTTCACCCTTTAGTAAACAAGTCATTTCCATTTGGGTGCTTCTTTTAAAATCAGCGACTTGGGAAACATGCAATCAATTGAAACATGTTGTGTGCTGCTTTAGGAAGGAACTGTTGGCTTTCCCTGGAATCAGGCCATTGGGGTGAGTGCTCAGTCCTTCTCCAGGCTGCTCCTGGTTAACGCCTGTGTTCTCTGTTGGCCTAGGTGGCAGAGAAGCTGGGGTATCGCCCACCGCTGCAGCCAGCTACATAGTCTAGGCCGCCTGGCACAGCAGAATTTGGAAACACTTAAAAAAGCAAAAGGTAAGCATTTTCCACTTTCTATTAAAATATCACTTAGCTGCTGTACACATCTGTAAATTGTAGTGGAAAACGAAGTGGCTGAATTTTTTAATCTGTTCCTTTGAATAAAGCAACAACATAAAATTAGCCTTCAAGCTTCTACTGATTTTAATCCTGAGTTTATATACTAAATGTAAGTAATTATTTGCACAATGTTAAAAGAATGAAGCATCTTTGGACTGTGTGACCAAAGGGTTTGTGTTTTGTCCTCAGGCTGCACGATCATATTTACAGACCGTTCTGGCATGAGTGCCGTGGGCCATGTGATGCTAGGAACAATGGATGTCCATCATCACTGGACAAAAGTAAGAAGAGCTTTTGATCAGAAACATCTCTTTGATCTGTCATCCTCATACTTTCATTTCAAACAATGCAATTATGTTAATGAGCTAAAAAAATTTAAATCATAGCTTCAGCTATTTTCAGATCAGAAGCTTAATATCATGTAATTAAAATACTTAAGAGGAAAGATCATTTTTAGGGAAGTTTTTATCTGGTAATGTTATAGTCTTTTCTGAATCACACCCTAAAAGCTGCATTCTGTTGTTTTTTGTTTGTATTAAAAAATTTATTGAGGTATAACTGACATTCAATAAACTGTACATATTTAGTGTGTATAACTTGATAGGTTTGGGCATATATTTATGCTCGTAAAACCATTACCATATCAAGATAACAAACATATCCATCACCTATAAAAGCATGCTCATGGCCCTCTGTAAAGCCTCGCTCCCATCCCACCACCCCCTCGCCAAGCAACCACTGGTCTGTTTTCTGTTATTACAGATTAGTTTGTATTTTCTAGAGTTTTACATAAGTGGAATCATAGAATATGTGTACCTTTTGTCTGGTCTCTTTCACTCTCTTATTTTGAGATTCATCCATGTTTTTGCATGTATTGGGAGTTTATTCCTTTTATTGCTATATAGTATTCCACTGTGTAAGTACATAGTACCACAGTTTGTTCACTCACCTGTTGATGGACACTGGGTTGTGTTAGTTTGGGGCGGTTACAGATAAAGCTGCTATGAACATTTGTGTACAAATATATGGACACGTATTTCCTTTCTCTTGGGGAAATACCTAGAAGGAAATGGATGGATCATATGGTAGGGTCTTTTAACTTTCTAAGAAACTGGCAACACTATAGTCGTCTTTTTAATTTTAGCCATTCTAATAGTGTGTGGTGCTGTCTCATTGTGGGTATAATTTGCATTTCCCTAGTGATAAGTAAAGATGAGCATCTTTTCATGTGTTTATTTGTCATCCAAATATTTTTGGTGAATTATCTGTTCATATTAAATATTTGGTAGAAAATACTTGCAAACCACATAAAGATTTTGTATCTAGAATATATGAAGAACTCTCAAGTAAAAAAAGACAATGTACCAGTAGAAAAAAACAACAACAACAAAAAAAAAGTTCAACTAAAAAATGGGCAAAAGTCATGAAAAGACCTGTCACCAGAGAAGATATACAGATGACAAATAAGCACATGAAAAGATGTTCATCATTAGCCATTAGGGATATGCAATTTTTTTTAAGATGATTTATTATACATACATGTGGGGTACAGCATTGATTTTCAACAGTTGTATACAATGTGTGATGGTTAGATCAAGATAGTTAGCTTATTCATCATTACAATACACAATCATTCTTTGTGTCCATTTACCAATTCCTCGTTAGCCCCCCTACATTTCCCCCTCCCCTCCCCTTTTCCACCTCTAGTAACCGCAGTTCTTTTCTTTCTAAAAAACAATCTAAGATTGTTGTTTCTCTCTCTCTCTCTCTCCCTTTCTCTTTCTCTCTCTCTTTCTCTTTATTGTTTATTTATTTATGGATTCAGCTCCCAGTTATGAGTGAGAATTATGGTATTTCTCTTTCTGTACCTGGATTGTTTCACTTAGTACAATTTTTTCCATGTTCATCTGTGTTGCTGCAAATGGCAGAATTTCATTATTTTTTATGGCTGAGTAGTATTCCATTGTGTATATATACCACAATTTCCTTATCTACTCATCCGTTGGTGGACATTTGGTTGGTTCCATCACCTGGTTATTGTAAATAGAGCTGCAATAAACATTGGAGTGCAGATATCCCTTTGACCTGATGATTTTTAGTCCTCTGGTTATATCCACAGTAGTGGGATTACTGGATCATATGGCAGTTCTATCTGTAGTTGTTTGAGGAACCTCCATACTGTTCTCCATAATGTCTACTAATTTACAGTCCCACCAACAGTGCAGAAGAGTTCCTCTTTCTCCACATCCTCACCAGCATTTGTTATTCTCTTTTTTATAATAGCCAGTCTGACTGGGGTGAGGTGATGTCTCAAAGTGATTTTGATTTGCAAGGGAAATGCAGTTTAAAACTACAATGAGATGTCACTACACACCTCTCAAAATGGCTAAAATGAAAAATAGTGATACCACCAAATGCTGGTGAGGATGCAGATAGATGATCACTCATGTGTTGCTGATGGGAATGTAAAGTGGTGCAGGCACTCTGGAAAAACAGTATGGCAGTTTCTTATAAAACTAAACGTGCACTTACCATATGTTTACACAAAAACCTGTACATGAGTGTTCATAATAGCCAAAAACTAGAAAAAATCCCAATGTCCTTCAGGATGTGAATGTTTAAACTATGGTACATCTGTACCATAGAATCCTACTCAGCAATAAAAAGCAATGAACTGTTGATACATACAACAACTTGGGTTGATCTCAAGAACATTGCGCTGAGTGAAAAAAACCAGTCTCAAAGGATTACATGCTGTATGATTCCATTTGTATAACATTCTTGAAATAATAAAATTATAGAAAGGAAGAACAGACTAATGGTTGCCAGGGGTGGGGAATGGGAGAGCAGAGGTGTATATGGCTGTAAGAGGGTAGCACAAAGTATCCCAGTGATGCAACTCTTCTGTATCTTGACTGTGGCAGTGTCATACAGATCTACACGTGTGATAAAATAGCTTAAAATTAAATACACACACACACACACAAATGAGTGCACATAAAACTGATAAAATCTGAGTAAGATTAATGAATTGTATCATCAGTTTCCTGGTTGTGATATTATATTGAAGTTTTGCAATATGTTTCTGTTGGGGAAACTGGGAGAAAGGTATATGAATCTACGGTTATCTCAAAACAGAAAGTTTTTTAGCTGTAGTTACCATATATACATGAGAGAAAAACTGAAAAAGTAGGGAGTAAAATTATTTTTCACAAAATGTTAGAAGTAGATTATAAATAATTTGTAAAAGTTTCTATTGCTGTTGCTTTTACTGTAGCAAGGTTTTTGATGCCAATCCTCCTTAAGAGGAGGATTCCACCTCCTCTTAAAGTTGTGTAGACTCCAGCTTTTGACAGAAATTCTTTTAAGTCCTTAATGGTCCTTCCCTGACCTACCCCTGCCTAACCCTCTGGCCTCTTTTCTTTCCACTCACTCATAGACAAGGCACACTCCAGCCATACCAAGCTCCTTGTTGTAGAAAGTGCCGTTCCTTTGTATACTTCTCTGTTTGGATGTGCTCCTTTTTCATCTTCCTTTTCTAAATCCTATTTACCTTTTAAGATTGGTCAAATTAGACTACCTTAGAAGCCTTTGCCTGAACCTTCTCTTTGTGTCCGTTCACACTGATGTGGCACTCAGTATGCTGGATTCAGATTTGTGTTTTGCTTCCTTGTACCCTAACTGTGAGCCCCTGACAAACATGGACACTCTTATAATCTGTGCACTTCAAGTGCCCAGTTCAGTTCTTAAGTACATGGTAGATGCTCAATAATATTTATTGCATTTAAATGAATTTAGTTGATTTGAAGTAGATTTTGAAGGAACAGACTTGGAGTTGAAATACATGTACTTTATTTCTAACACCCTTCTTTACCATTTAGTCATTCTAAACTAACTTAAGATTCTTACCTGAATTTTCAAATATTAGTATTGGAACTGCATTAGTCCCTATCCATTGCATGTAACAGAATATGTGAGACTGGGTAAATTATCAAGAAACGAAATTTATTTCTTACAGTTTGGAGGCTGGGAAGTCCAAGGTCTAGGTAACATGCCTGGTGAGAGCCTTCTTTTTGGCGGTGACTCTACAGCAACACAGGGTATCACCTGGCAAGAATGGCCCAAGCAAGAAAGAGCTAACCTTCTCACTTGTCCTCTTTATAAAGCCCTCAGAACCATGCCCATTACTCCATGAATGAATCAGTCTATTCACGAGAGCACAGTCCTCATAATCTAATCAACTTTTAAAGGCCCCATCTTTCAAATACCATAATTGGATTTCCTACACTGTTAGCACTGTTACAATGGAGGTCAAGTTTCAGTGAGTTTTGGGGGAACATTCAGTCCACAGCAGGAACATATTTCTTTTATTCTGTAATCTCTTTCATTCCTATGTAAAAATACCTAAGATTTTCAGTGGTTTGTTTTGATGTTGATGTTTTCAGTATTATGTTAAGTCTTTTTCTTATCTCTTACTTGAACTTTCATTCTAGGAAAATACTTTTCTATTTATAATTTCTTAATATTTATTTGAATTCTGTAATCAAGTTATTAAAGTAAAATAAAACTAAATATTTCTTTCCTTTTTTTTAATACTGTAGCTTTTTGAAAGATTGCCAAGTTATTTTGACCTTCAGAGGAGGCTGATACTTTTAGAAGACCAAATAAGCTATCTTTTAGGTGGCATACAAGTTGTTTATATTGAAGAATTACAGCCAGTATTGACACTTGAAGAATATTACTCTCTTCTTGACGTGTTCTATAATAGACTGCTAGAAAGTAGAATACCTTTTCACCCTCGAAGTCTGCGTGGCTTACAAATGATGCTTAACAGGTAAATATCTAAAACAGAAGGATTACTTTTATTCCTTCTCTTAGGTAGGTTGCATGTGTAAGTACATCAGACTGTTCTGTATTCAGTGTGTGATTCTTAGGAATTAAAGAAAACAATGTCATTACTTGTGTTAGCAACCAACCCTCTTCTACAATTTAGAAAAGCTAGCATGAGAGGATTGAAGGATCAAATCTCTAGAACATCCTTTAAATATATTGCCACTTACTGGGCAAAGTGAATGCTGTAGAAAACTTTCTAGGATTAAACTAATGTTAAATCAATAGCAAGCATTTTTCGTGCATGTGCTATTTGCCAGGCACTATGCTGGGTGTTTAAATGCATTCTCTCCTTAGCTCTCACAACCTCACCATGAAGTAGGTTACTACCACCACTTTACAGATATGGACGGTCACGGGGCTCAGAAGTATGTCGTCGTCCTGATGAAGCTTGTCTTGGGGGGCAGCAAAGCTTTAGGTCAGTGTTGCTCTATTATGAATGTAGATCTTCTTGATGATTTC
The DNA here is from genome assembly GCF_027409185.1 of Cynocephalus volans. Classification (NCBI taxonomy): domain Eukaryota; kingdom Metazoa; phylum Chordata; class Mammalia; order Dermoptera; family Cynocephalidae; genus Cynocephalus; species Cynocephalus volans. The sequence goes on from NC_084470.1 coordinate 55,207,702, forward strand.
TGCTCAGTTACTTGAAGACTAATAAAACATTTTCTCTGGCAGGGGATTGGAGGAGGTCAGTGACTTTTCCTTTAATGTATGTTTCATGTCAGTGACAGATATGCTCCAAGCTTGCATGAACTCGGGCATTTTAACATCCCAACACTGTGTGATCCAGTAAATCTCCAATGGTTTATTCTCACCAGAGCCCAGCAGGCAAGAGAGAACATAAAGAGGAAGGAAGAGTAAGTACTGTTAGCCCTCTGTAAAGTCATACCACTCAATCTGACTTTTAAAAAATCAGGTGTTTGGAACTCATAAACATGGGAACATTAAAACTATATTAAATTTAGAAAATTGTCAACAATTAAAAAAAGGAAAATAAAAGAAAAAAGAAAATAAATTTAAGTTGTTGACTAATTTGTGGATATTCCCTATTTACTTATTCCCCACCTGCAAGAGATTAGATGTGGCTGTTTTGTAAGTTTAATAATCTAAATTATGTTACCACCATGTACCTCAATTTGAGAAGTAGAGCTTATTAAAACAAAATTCAACTCAGGAGCAGAAGGAAAAATAAGAATCAGAAAGAAATTTTCCAGACGGAGAAGAGTAGCAACAAGAAAAAAATCCATTACTACTTGATTAACAGGAATCTTTATTGCTTAAATTTTTAAACTACTCATATAAAGAAAACTTTATCTGTATTTTAACTAAATTGGGAAGAAATTTTAAAGTAAAAATATTCTTTTACTTCATAAGCAGTCTTGTTTCTATGTTTGTATCTTTGAAGGAGTCACATTATGGCCCACAGTTTCCTATTGTAGGCAGTAAGACGCTACTCAGCAGTGTTTTATGTATTGTCTATGAAGAAAGGAAGATATTACATCCCAAAGTTGGTTGTTTCTCTAAAGATGGTGCCCAGGGAGGTTTGGTCACCAAGTGTTGTTGATGCATTCATTTATTCAGACATCATTTACTGTGACTCTTGTGTGCCTGCAGCTGTGACAGGTGCCACTGATAGAAAGGTGAAGACTTTTCCTGGAATTTGTTTCTAGCAGGAGACATGAGTGCTATAAATGTGTCAGTAGTAGCTGAGCTACAGAGTCAAGTTGAGTGGGAAGAGCCAAAGCTGACACTCTGGAAACATGAGGAATTGAGGATATAGGCATAAACAAACCAGGGTGCTTTTCCTATACTCTCACTCAACAACCATCAATACAAAAGACTTCTGTGACCAAATGTGTGAGGATTTTTCCCCACCAACAAGCAAGCAGTCAATTCTGTAGCAGACAACAGTTGGGTATCCTCTAATTCAAATCGGTTCAGGGCTGGCCAGTTAGCTCACTTGGGAGAGTGTGGTGCTGGTAATTCAAATCTGTTCTGACACTGTCTACCTGGAGATAGCATTAGATCCCACAAATTAAGGGTTCAGTCCCCAAGACTGCCCCACTGAAGATGCCAGTCACAAGTCCAGGCCTCTGGAACTTCTTACTGACCAGATAGAAGTCAGGGTTCCCACAACCCCCTTCTCAGGTTTGGTTAATTTTGCTAGAACCACTCACAGAACTCAGGGAAACACTTAAGTTTATCAGTTTATTATAAAGGATATTACAAAGGATACAGATAAAGAGGTGCATAGGACGAGGTATGGGGGAAGAGGCACAGAGCTTCCATGCCCTCCCCAGATACACCACCGTCCAGGAACCTCCACATGTTCAGCTATCTGGAAGTTCTCTGAACCCAGGCCTTTTGGGTTTTTATGGAGGCTTCATTACATAGGCATGATTGATTAAACCACTGGCCATTGGTGGTAAACTTAACATTCAGCCCTCTCCCCTCCCTGGAGGTTGGGAGGTGAGGTTGAAAGTCCCAACCCTCTAATCGTGCCTTGGTCTTTCCAGACCAGCCCCCATCCAGAAGCTACCTAGGAGAGCTGCCAGACACCGTCAATTCATTAGCTTACCAAAAGACACTTAACACATTGAACATTCCAAGGATTTTAGGAGTTGTATGCCCAGAGAGAAGAGAAGACCAGATACATATTTTACAGTATCACAGGAGCAAAGAGAAGGCTATGGCAGAGCAGCAGGAAGGAAAAGGTGAAGAGAAGGACGTTGCACGTGTCTAGGGAGGGTATTCAAGGAGGAGGGAAGAGGAGGACAGGATCTGGGACCTGTAGGGAGAGGATTGGAGGTGGCCATTCAGCAGTGTGCTGGAGGAGGTGTTTCTCCTGCCTTACTGTCCATTCACAGCTCAGACTACCCAAATCGCTTATTTAAAAAGCCAGGTATATGAAATAGAGAGAGAGGAAGGACGGCAACCAAGAACCATAGAAGCCATCCCTTTAACAATAGATAACAAGATCGTCTTATGTATAAAATAAATGAGGGAGCTGCATCACTCTGTTTTGTTTGTGGAATTGGTGACAGCTCTGTTGGCCAGATGCTATCCTACAAATATCCTTCTTGACTGGTTGCTAAGCATTTGTGTTTGTGATATTACTTTTTTGAATGGTAAGTCTGCTTTAACCCTTGGGAGCAGTTCTAGCCAACCTTTCATGATTAGGGCTAATGATTTTGTTTGCTATACCCTAGCTGCTGCTGCTTCTATTTTTCTCTATAGCCATTTTATAGCTTTGGAACATTGTTATTAGATTGTGAGAAAAAAATAAAAAGAAATTCAAATAGGCTGATTTCTGAAGTTCCATTCCACCAGTTGCTCAGGCAAATGAAAGCCCTTGCATCATCTTCATGCCTCACACCCACAGCCAGTCCACCAACGCATCCCCTCAGCTCCACCTTCACAATGCACCCACAGTCCCGCGGTGTTGCGGTGACCTCCTGTCTGATCTTCAGGCTTCTGTGGTCGGTTCTGAGGTGAGAACCCAGCGGGAGCACAACACCTCTGTGCCCGCGTGCCCACAAGGCCTGTCTGGCCTGCCCCTGCCTCCCTGGATCAGCCTCCAAGGACTCTCCCTCACTCAGTTTGCCCCAGCCCAGTTAGCCTCTTTCTGCTCCCCAGGCACACTCAGAGTGCTTCCATCCCTGAGCCTGCATGCTTTTCCCTGCCTGGGACACTTCTTCACAAGGACCTCCTTCAGCTCCCTCAGGCCTCTGCCCACATGCCGCAGCCGCCCCAGCGAGGCCTCGTGTCCACGCCAGCCACCGTGTGGACCACCGCAGACTCCTCTGCCTTGCCTGGGCTGCCCCCTCCATTACAGGTATCACCATCCACCCCCAGCAGACTCTGTTTGCCTAATGATTGATTGGCTCTATCCTTCCAAACAGAATGTAAGCTCCGTGAGCACAGAGACTTTGGTCTGTCCGGTTTCTTCCTGTGCCGGCCGGGATCGGTGCCTGGTACACGGGAGGCCTCCAGGAAATGTTCACTGACTGACTCCATTAACTTTTACCTGCTTCCTTAGCTAGCCCCTTTCTGGCTCTGGACTCCAGAGCCCTCATCCCCATACTTATCCCCCAAGGAGAGAAAAAGACTTGCTGCTGGTCCCAACATAACTTCCTGCCCAGTCACCACCTTTGCCACGCAAAGACCTCTAACTCGGGCCTAGAAGCCTCTCCTCCCCCTTACCCTCCTTCCCTTTGCAGTGTTCCCCCCGCCCCATTAAGGTCACCTTCATTGTATCACCAGGTGATGATTAAGACAACCTTCCTTCCTAGATGAAGTGTGTTCTTAGATAGTGGTTTTATACACTTTTTAAATGCATATCTCTTTATAAAGTGGATTCTTAAGTGGAAACTCAACTTATAAAAAAAGATAAAAGCTTGAAGCTGCTCTAGTTCAAGAGGAAAGAAGCTGGAGGCCACCCATACCCATAGGGCCTGACTACCTCCGAGGACACTCAGCTTGCCAAACAGTTTAAAAACCACTATTCTAAGCGAATCTCTGGGTCCTGTCTTTCTGGAGCCCACATGACCATCTCAAAACTGTGTGACTTGCAGCTCCTGTCTCTTAACATTGCCTGGCTGACATGTAGAAAGTGTGTGCTCTCTGGGGAACCCCCACTCCTTTGGAGGCTGGTAATAACCCAGTTCACAGCTCTTATGTAGGTTGGTAGTAACCTAGGGTAATCCGCATCTAGAGAATAAGCCAGCTCTCCCTAGCATGCTGTCTCCTCACTTTACATTTTCTGTAGTAACTCACTCAAATGTTTCCTCTTACCCTGTATCATATATTTCAAATTTTAAAATCTTAGAAAAACTGGAAGTAATAGAAATGTACAATAATACAATGATTAAGTAATTTTGATATTTGCAATATAGTAGAAACAGACTTTAAAATAATTCATTCATTCAGCTAATATTTATTAAGTGATTATGTGCCTAGCAAGCACTGTGAAAGTGAGGCTGATAAGGTGCCAACAAGACACACCCTTGTGGAACTCACTTTCTGTGGTCCAAAGCACAGTGGTTAAACTCTGTGTTTTAAAAAAAATAGACATAATTTTAGTCAAGGAAAAGAAAGGTCATTTCCCCTAGAAAATGTCTGGCCTATTTCTTTTCTTTCTTCTTTCTTTTCTTTTCTTTTCTTTTTTTTTTTTTTTTTTTCTGGGCAGCTGGCCAGAACAGGGATTGAACCCCAGACATTGGTGTTATCAAAACCACATTCTAACCAACTGAACTAACCAGCCAGCCCCTGGCCTATTTCTTAGTATTAGCAGAAAAGGAACAGAACCTCCCACCAGCCACACTCACCAACCCTATGCTCCGAGTCACAGACACCCATGTCTTGATGTTTCTCTTGTGTGTACTGGGCCTCCCTTCTGTCTCTTTTTCTCTCCTCCCCCGCCCCCCCCCCCCAAGGTATGGATATAATAAAGCAAAGAAATTATAAGGAAAGGCAAAAAATTTTTTTAATTAGTCTGCTAGGACTGCAAAGTTACCCCAGGAGGAGAAAGGCTGTGACAGGTTGTTTTCCCATTGAGGGGACAGCCCTGGAGGGAACCTTACCAGTGTCTGCCTATTCAGGACTCAGTGTCCTTCAAGAGCGCGCCCCAGAAGGACTGATGGGTTCTCCTGATTATAAAGGTTGTGGCCCATGGATCAGGGAAACCCCCCTGGGATGAGACCACAGGCTTCTCAGAGGGAGTGGAAACGGCTGGGTCCTGCCCAGACTTGTATAAAGGTGTACTGTTGGAGAACTACACGGCAACATGGTCACAGTGCAAGGCTTTTCATTTTGTCTTTTTGTGTGTGTGGCTGGCTGGCATGGGGAAGGCTTTTCATTTCTAAGCAAGATTGTTAATATCTTTTTTGAGCAAGTGGAAAAGCCCTTTATGGAAAAAGTTTGTCTTCCCCTTCTATCAGTGGTAGTTTAGGGTTCTTCTTGTCTAATCCTGGAGAGATGAAAAGCAGGCCAGCTGGAATGTCCTGAGAACCCTGTCAACCCCGACTGCTATGTACTTTCTTGATTCTCTAAGCAACATTGTGTAGAGTAGTAATCTTATAGAAGAAGCTACCAGCACCTAAGAAAGTGATCTACGTATTGTTGAGGAAAGGGATTCAGTAATATAGGCCAGGATAACTAACTGAAGTGACCATTTCTGTTTTCAGATGTTTTTCTAGTTTATGGATATTTTATGGTGCTTACTTTTCTCTTATATGCAGAATTTAAGGGTGATTAAATATAGGGCATTTGGGTATTTTTAACCAGTGCGGTATTTAAGTTAGACTAGTTGAGGAACACTTGACCATGGCAGTTTTGCTTTTCTTTCACCTTGTCAGATGGGCATCCTGAGTAATTCAGGTTTTGGACTCGTACAGCTGTGAGGATGTAAAAAGGTGTGTTCTCTTGAACACATCCTGACATGTGGGGCATTGAATCGACTTACTGAAACCCCATGTCTTCAAGCATCTGCCACCTGAGGGAGGAAGTATGTGAGACGCTGCGTTCTGCCCTGGAGGTGTTCCCCTTGTAGGCCTTAACTGAAGCCCTGGATGGAGCACAGGCTGTGACAGGCAAAGGGGAGGGGAGAGTGGATGTGGGAGTGAGTGAAAAGAACTCGCCCCCTCCTCCGCAGGTCCCGGCTTTGTTGTGAGCCTGCTGTTTATTTGGGGAATCTGTAGAAGTCATTATTGTCCGAGGGTTAAATTAACTTCAGGTGGCTTCTAAAGCTAGGGGGTTTATATTCTTAGCTTTCTGCTTTCTTCAGTCACTAACAGCTGCTAGTTGAGGCAGGATAAGAGCTTTTAAAGTTATGTATTAATTATTTTATTCCATTATTGCTAAAAAGATTGGCCACTTTTTTTTTTAGAGGTTGGTAATTTATTAATTTTTTCTTAAATCAGTGAACATCGATTTAAAAACTTCAAATCCACAACAGGATAAAAACAGAATGTTTAGAAACTCTCCTTTGCACTCCCCTCATCTAGTTCTACTCTACAGAATTAACAGTTATTAATATTTTCTTGTTTATCCTTCCAAAACTCCATTTATACATGAGAATGGTGTCACATGAAATGTTTCATAACTCAGTGCACATGTTTAACATGTATCAGAATACATTAAATCTGAAAAACAACCTCCATTGAAGAACAAGGGGATCTTCCTAAAGTATAATCGATGGAAAAGGTGTAAGAACATTAGAAACACCATCACACTGGAATTCTAATAGAGAACATTAAGACTATATAAATCCTACCTGTGAAACAAATCGACAGAGCCTAGCATATTTCCCAGGTTGTCATAGAGAACACGTAGCTTTTGAAGCTGAGAGATGAGAGAACAAGTTGGGGCTCAGACATTTAGGACCGATTCACTGTTGATGAAATCACATTACTTCCCAGCCATTCAGTTTCCTCATTTGTGCTTTAGATTAATGATTGTCGGAAAAGGCAGTCCCATGTTCACAGTCTTTCAGCCCCCGCTTGGCTGCATAAGAATGGACCTTGGGTCTGGAACACTTATCGAGAAAGAATGCCCACACAGCCTGTGCTGGGCTTAGTGCCTTGTGTGAGAATCTTTCCCTGTGGCAAGCTCAATGCATGCTCTCCTGTTCTGCTTTAGTGTGTGTGGACATGGCACCTGGTCACCCCAGCTGCTATATCTGTCCTTCGTGGGGAGGGGACAGGGTCCTTCTATTGTGGCATAAGAGGTGTGTGCATAGCCAATTGCCCTGCACTGGCTGCTGGGAGCAACCTGCTGGCTGGAGAGACTGACACACACAGTTGAAGCTCATCTTGCTCTGTCTCTTTTTAAGTAAACCGTTGCTCCATCCATTGCTTGACTTTGTTGTATTTTGCGTGACTCTGCTACCAAGGTGCAATGGGCAAGCAGTGTTTGGACTTCTATTCCTGGTGGTTGGCATAGTGAGCATCTTCACTATCTTCACACAGTGGGGGTCTTCCCTAGGGACTGGTAATCAGTGCTCAGTGTTCTGTTCTTCTGGGAGTGGCAGCTGGTTTCAGTACTCTCTTGTGTCTTCTGTTATGCTTCCACTTGGACATTTCTTTGTTATATTTCTTCCTCTTTTTACAAATCCATTGATTTATCTGTTTATATGTCATGCTAAATTCAAATGAGAGTGATAGATTATCTTGTGTTGTGGGGTATTTGTTTAATTTAAACTTTGCCCAGAAAGTATCCATGAAAGATTTGCTGACTAATCTTTTCTTGGGGTATAGTTCCTCATCTTCCCTTTTCTCTTCTTTTTTCTGTTCCTCGTCCAGTTTCTTTTCCACTTCCTCCCTCTCCTTTTTCTCCTCCTCTCCATTTCTGTTTTCCTTTTCCTTCATCTTCACTATGATTTCTATTTAATTGCTCTTAGATTTTTATCCCAAGGCATAGCTGGTTGTTTCTGTATAAAAAGATCTGAATGCTGAGTAGCATCTGAGTTATTTATGAAGCCTTTCTCATGTGTCTCTGTGTCCTGAAGATATTGCAGGTGGTCCATATATTGTGTATCTTGGGCTAAAAATTGTAGTACTGAACTCATAGTCTCTTCAAAACTCATGCTATTGATGGCATTCTCCAAAGGTGGATTTACATTTTGGTTCAGGCCAGTCCAGTTATTCTGTGAGCTAGATATGCCTATACAACTCCAACTTTTTGATTTTGTGAAGTTGTCACCAGCTTCCAGCTCTTGCTGATATGGGTCCAAATTTGGTCTGCTTTGGGTCTTCTCTCCTAGAGGCTTTGAATTATCAGGGGCTTCTGAGGTATCAGGAGCTCTCTCCAACTTGAAAAACTTTCTTCTCATGGCTTCTAGGACACCATCCTTTCCTGGGTTTCCTTCTATATCGATAGCTCTGAACAGTTTTAGAGATACATGTGGAAGGAACTCAACAGGTACTACATGGTAACTTGTGGCATGTCTCCTGAAAATATAATTTGGCCTTTATGGATGCCATTTTCAATGTTGTGAGTAGAAAATTACAGCCCCTATATGTAAGAATACATTTATATTTTATGTTCTTTTATTTAGTTATAGCTTATGGCAATATTATTTTTATTTTTAATGTAATAGGTTAAAGGTTATTGAAAATGAATTGATACAGGCTTCAACAAAGAAATTTTCTCTGGAGAAGTTATATAAGGAGCCCAGCATTTCTAGTAAACAAATGGTGGATTGTTGTAAGAGACTTCTAGAACAATCACTGCCTTATCTACATGGGATGCACCTCTGCGTTTCACATTTTTACTCTGTTATGCAAGATGGAGACCTTTGTATTCCTTGGAATTGGAAAAATGGAGAAGCTGTAAAATAACACAGAAATCTTTCATTTTTTAAAGAGATAAGGAACTGTTAAACTAAGCTTATTTAATATCACAATTTGAAATAACAGTATTATTTACATATTACAAGAACAAAGTTTCTAAATGCTGCTTTAAAAGTAAACATTTGTAAAAAAATAATTTCTGCTGGGAAACTTGTTTTAAAAGGGCTTTATGTCCCAGATAAAATTGTGATATTGATTGGCAAGATGAGGCAAAAGGATGTTACAGTGAAAGAACATATTTTTAGTAATATGTAAATGAAGGATTCTGCAGGAGTCATGTTTTTACGTGAGTGAATGTTGGTTGGGGGCTGAACAAGTGTGTGTGTGTGAGTATAAACAGGTCTCATATTCGGTGTAGCTCTGAAGTAATGGGACTCATCTCTACATGTAACACAATTCAACATGCATCTTTTACATCTCATGGATATATATACACACACATACTTTGTAAACAAAAGCCCAGTTGATATCTAAAACAGGTGACTAATAGGTAGCAAAAGATAGATAACCAAATTTTGCCTGAGGGAGAGTAGAAGGAAAAAAAGCTATTGAATACATGGTAATGACTTTGTCATCAGCAGTCTGATACCAGTTTATTAAAACATCTTCAGTGACAGAGAATTTAGTTTTAAACCCACAATTTCTCCTATCCATGAAAAAATTGTAACTGTTGATAGCATGAAACCAACAGACAGGAAATGTTTTTGAATCATTTAATGAGGTGACTCATTTGTTTTCACAGGCAATCACTGTCCAGGAAAATCCTTGCCTATTTCCCAAAGAGCCCTAGGAAGTAGAGTCAAGTGTAAAGTGGTTTAGACCATTCAGGATTTCTGTCCCTGCTCTCAGCCTTGATCCTCCTGTTCAGTGTTTGAAACTCTTTTGTTAGCTCTGGCCTGGTTAAAGCCCCTGTGAGTCACCTCATGTTCGTAGTGACACAGTTTAACCCCAGGTGGTTTATGGTGTCCCCAGCAAAGTTGAGAGACCTGTCTCCAAACTCGGTGCTTCTCTCTGTGCAGATTACCCTAAGGTTCCTTAGGGTGATATTTTTAACTAGATCCAAAACCCCTTCAGCTCATTTCTCAAGAAGACAAGGTGAATTTTGGTTTGGGACACCACTTTTGTGGCTCTTGCTGCTAAAGAGATCAGAAAGAAATTTTTTCTGCAGTGCATTAGAAAGTAAAGGAGATGTTAAAGTCGGTTCTTGAAATATGTTTTAAATTTTTCTAAAACACAGATTATTTAAGCAGTTTAAATTCAAATGAATTCAAAAGAAATATTTATTTGTAATTATTATAGTTTGTGCATATCGTCCCTTTTAACTTGTGCGTAGCAATTATACAGATGCTCTTCAAGTTACGGTGGGGTTATGTCCAAGTAAACCCATTGTAAGTTGAAGATATTGTAAGTTAAAAATGTGTTTGATATGCCTAATCTACTGAACGTCATAGCTTAGCCTGGCCTCCCTCAAACATGCTCAGAACACTTAGATCAGCCTGCAGTTAGGCAAAATCTTCTAACAGAAAGCCTATTTTATAATAAAGTGGTGAATGTCTCATGTAATTTATTGAATACTGTACTTTATGTCAAAATTGTAACAATTTTGCACCATCGTAAATTTGAAAAATCCTAAATGGAACCATCTTAGGTGGAGGACTGTCTGTACTTAAATTTTGTTTTCTAATGTAACAAATGTTGCCCGTAAAGATTTTCCACAGCCATGTAATGGGAATGAAAAATTCCTTAAAGGTTATATAAGAAAATTTATTGGAAAACTAGGTTTGGATTATACCATTTCTAAAATCAACTGATATAGAATCCTCAGTAATATGTTTTGAATTAGGTTTTGTCTCATCTAATTGTTCATAATAAAAAATACCTTCATCAACCAGGTAACTGCTTTTTCTTGTTTTCCAGTTATTAGTAATTTTACAATTATTACAGCATACAGCTGGCCCTTCATATCCATGGGTTCCGTATCTATGCAACCAACCAACTGCGGATCGAAAAGCCAAATTGAGAAAAAAGAATTGGGTTTGTACTGAACACGTACACACTTTTTTCCTTGTCATTATTCCCTAAGGAATACAGTATAACAACTATTTACATAGCATTTACATTGCATTGGGTATTATAAGTAACCTAGAGATGATTTAAAGTATACGGAAGGATGTGCGTAGGTTATATGCAAACACTATGCCATTTTATATCAGGCACTTGAGCATCTGTGGATTTTGGTGTCTGTAGGGGGTCCTGGAACCAATCCCCCATGGATATCAAGGAAAACTGTAATAGGAAATTACAAGAAACTGGTGACCTATATGTGCCTATTTTAACTTCCTCTTCCAATCTGACATAAAAGGGAAAATTCTCTCCCACCACTGAAAACTGGCACAGGATCAGGCCCCTCTAACTGCTTCTGCAAAGCCTCAAGTGAGAAATGGTCTCCACAGGGACCTGAGCTCCAGGTCACGGCTAGGACTGTCTCAGGGCCCTGATCTCATCTGAGGCCTGTGCCCCCTGCCCAAGTTATTCAGTCAGGAAGGCCCAGGACAGGTCTGCCCAGGCCCTACTTCCTTCTTTCTCTCTTAATGGCCTCCACCTCCAGGCAGCCTCCCTGAGCTAATGAGGGCTTTGAGGAGTGGGCAGGCAGGACAAGAGGGACCAGGGCCACCTCAAGGGATGGATCACCCTTGGAATCTCATCCCAGACAGAGTTCTCTGTAGTGGACCCCTCCAGCTCAGGTCACTGTTCCAGCATCCCAGCACCCCCAATTCCCCCTACTAACCCTGTCCCTTTCATGGAGGCTGCCACCCCGCCCCCAGCTGCCTTGGAGGACTCTGTCCAGGCTTCCCTGGAGCAAGCCAGCCAGATCAAGTCAGTCCTGTGAAGACTGACGGGCCCTAAGTCTCTGGGCACCTCGGTGGGGGACCATGGTCCTGGCAGCTGGCTGACCACGGAGTGCCCGCCCTGTTCCAAAACCACTCCCCTACCCGTGCCACCTGACCACAGACCCCAGCCTCAGGCCCTCGCTGTGACATGGCAGGGTCATCACGGGTGCCTATCCCGTGGGTAAGAATTGGCATGAGTCCCAGGGAACCCTGATGTAGTCCCAGTTGTTCCATGTGCTGAGTGGCCCTGGGCAAGGCCCACCGCTCACATGCCCTCAGTCTTCCCAGCTATAAAAGGAGTCACCAGGGCATGTTTTTGGAGGTTCTTCCAACCCTGATGAAGTCCATCCCAGGAAGCCAGAATCCTCCCATGGGTGGTCCAGATACCCCTTGCCTCCTAAGCAGTTGGGTAAGGACGAGATGGAGCAGCCAGTGCCCCAGACAGATGAGACCTAGGCCAGTGCTGCAGGATCCCCTTCCTCTCCACAGCCTCTGGTATTGCATCCTCGTTCTATTGGCCACTCCAAACCCTTCCATCATGGGGACTTAACTGTTATGGAGCATCTTAGGGATTTTCTTTCCTAAGCTGAAATGTTGCATATGGGGAAAACTGGGGCCCAAAACAGGAAAGAGACTTGTCCAAGGCCCTTCTGCCTACTGCAGGCAGAAGAGGTTAGATGAGAACCCAGCTATCTCGGGCTGTAAGGGGCCTGAGCAGGAAGGAGCACACCCACCACGAGGTCAGCACTGTGAGTAGGGTCCCCACCAGGCAGGCCCCTGGAGCAGCACTTGTCCCATCTGAGAGGAGGAGGGCATCATAGCAGAGAGACACGGGGACCTTGGATGGTCCCTGCATGGTCAGGTGTGCCAGTACTGGGCACAACAATAGGAATGGGCCAGCGGTTGGGAGGACCCAACTTGCCCCTACAGAACTGTCATGCAAAGTGGGCAGGCATGGTGCCCAGCAGCCCTGCTCCCTCCCGCTCCTGTGAAGCCCAGCAGCAGCCTTGGCCCCCACCCCTGCCTCCAGTTGAGCTGCTCAGGTAGCCTCTTTCCCCTTGTTCCAGCAAGGGCACAGGCTGCACTGGGACCACACAGGTGCCTCTGAGCATCATTCTTGGAGCGACATTTGCACACATCTGCCCCAAAGTACCCAGCACAGCAGCTCATTTGAAGGAAATGACTCAGCATAGGATGTGGCCCAAACCAGAAGAGCCATCAAATTTTCACCCTCATTATCTTCAGAATGTGGTCCATTTTTCTTCTTCCCTTTCTCATTGACACTACCACAGGCACCGGCCTAGACCATCCCTGGTACCTCACTTTTATCTGCACCCCAAAATGCAGCATTTTTAAACCTTGGAGTAGAATCTTTTAGTCATCCAACAAACGCTTAGGGAGCAGACCTAGGCCCTAGGACATAGCAAGGACCAGACAGACACTGCATTGAGGAGCTGATCCCATGGAGGCCAGGTATCATTCAGCCTTCCATTGGTGTGTTTCCTGTAACTGAAATAAATTACTAACTGGTGTCTTAAAAAAACAGAAACTTACCTTCTCATAGGTCTGGAGGCCAGATGGATGAAATTAGGTGGCAGCAGGGCTGCACCTCCTCCAGGGCTGTAGGAGAGAGTCTTTGCTTCTTCCAGCATTCCTTGGCTTGTGGCCTCATCACTCCAACCCCTGCCTCTGTGGTCACATTGCCTCCCCCTCTTCCTTGTGTCCTCTGTGTCAAAGCTCTCTGCACCTCTCATAAGAATGCCTGTGACTGCATGTAGGCCCCTCCAGATCATCCAGGGTAAGCTTCTCCTCTCAAGAGCCTTAACTTAATCACACATTTTGCCATATAAGGTAATGTTCACAGGTTCCAGGGATTAGAACATGAACATATCACTTTGGGGGCCACTATTCAATCCACTGCACTTGGTGGCTTGAGATTGTTACAAGCTTGGCTTTGTTCTCTGCACCCTTGAGTGACTTTGTAGAGGGACCCCACCATCTCTGGTCATCATGCCAAGACTACTGAGACTGGGCAGGGTGCAAACATTCTTTCCCCACCTGAGCATTACTTCACATCCACTCACACCCCCAGAGTTAGGATTTCCCATGGGTTCAGCCTCCACTTCTCCCGCTGCGAGCTTTTATGTGCATGGTGCTTCTCCGTGCCGACTGCGTTCCAGGATGGAGCAGTGCTGTAGGCCTCGCCTGCCCGTTTTGCACTCGCTGCACTCAGCTCCCTGTTCACCCTTGAGTATGTGGGAACACTAGTGAACATTCCTTCAGCAGCTCTCCTTTAGTGAGTGCGAAGGTCAGCTTTCCAGTAGAGGGGGGAGGCGCGCTTCAGGAGGAAGGGCTCCCCTGTGGTTTCCAGCTGCTGCAAGATTGGTCACAAGGGTGGGGGTGATGGCATCTGCTGGACACTTTTCCAGCCACGAGTCCAGAACACAGGGCCCAGAATGCACGACCCTAGCTCAGCTGGTTCTCACCGTCTGTGGCCCTGTGAGCTCTGGAACTCGTGCCCACAATGTGCCCTGACTCCCTCTGCTTGCCCACAGCCAGCCGTCAGCCAGCCTCCTGCACCCTGTCTGTGCCTCAGTGACCATGGACCAGCCATGGCCCGGGAGCTGCTCTGTCACCCCATGGCTGCACCCACACCTCTTTCAATGAGGCCTCAATGCCAGTCCTGGAGAGGGGACTCCCTTCTCCCCCAGCGTTCTCCCTCAGCCCAAGTGGACCATACTGAGATTTTTTTTACATCTTTTAGTCATTCTTTAACAGAGTTTAACAATTTTCATATTAAACTTCCCCTGTTTAAATCACTGTGTGGTTTCTCTCTTCTAACTGGGCCCAGCCATGCCCCAGCCACAGTGAGTGCCAGGCCCAGCTAGGTTCCTTCCTGGGGACACCCCAGCTGTGCCCCCACCTTCTATGTCCTGCTGGCAACTGCTCATTCACTTAAAACAAACAAACAAACAACTTATTGACTACCTGCATCCTCAGTGCTGAGATACAGCAGCCTGGTTCCTCATGACCTGGGTCTCAGCAGCACACCTTTTTCCTCAAAGTGAAGTGTGTGGGCTTTGTGACTGACCTTTCTCCCCAGTCGGGGTGGCCCAGATATGTTCTGGAAGCAAGAGCTGCTGCAGTCCTGTGGCCTGGGTGGTTGGGGCCTCACAGAGTGGACCGGCCTAGGTATAAACTGGCAGGTGAGGAACATTTGTGGCCCCAGGCCACATAAATGAGGGTGTCCTTGTCCTGTGAGCTCTGCTGTGCAGACAGGGAGGCAGTGTGCATGCATGGAGGCGGGAGCTGTGGACTTTTAGGAACTGGACCCTGCCTTCTGTCACCCCAGTGGCCCACTGTCCCTGGAGTGCCCTGCTCTGGCTGTGTCTCCTTGTCCCCTCCCAGTCAGAAGTGGTACACAGTCACACTCTCTAGCCCACACCAGGTGATGTCTGGCTCCGCATGGCTGGGAGTGCAGCCTATTTGGCCAGCCCCTCAGCCCCACCGGGTGGAACCTGGGGCACACATGGTGCCATCCCGAGGCTGTTTCTCTTTAGGTCCCCTTGTCTCTGTCCTGCCAAAGTCCAAGGTGAGTCTAGGAAGATGTCCTAGTCCCTCTTGTGGACCTGGAATAGGAGATGGCACAGATGTGCACAGAGAGGAACCGTCCCCTTCCAGCAGTCTGCCTGAGTCATGAGGTGGGGATAGCACATATATGGGGGCCCCCCCATCTACAAGGGTCAGGGCAGGACCCACTCACTCCACCTGAATGGCTCTTGGGCTGCCCTTATGTACCTCACAGTCCAGAGAGTCTCTACTACAGTCTCCAGAGGGGCACAGAGGAGGGACTCCCACCCACTCACCTGGGAGTGAAGGAGCCAGACCTCACACCCAGACCACTGGCTCCGGAACTCTGCTCCGCTTACCTAACTACGGCCCTGGATAGGGAGGCCCCCAGGCTTGGCACTTGTCCCCACAGGATGGAGGGCAAAGCTGGCTCTGGAACGTCAGTGGCCTCATGTTCCTGGAACCCACGCAGCACCCTCTGTTCTGACCAGAACCACTAACTTGGGGGCAGCAGAAAACCAGGACATCCATGGGACATTTCTTTCTGACAGCCCCAGGTCAGCCTGTTCTCCATCCTGGACGGTTGGCCCTAGATTGGCTTAAATCAAATTGAGGGAGGCAGTGGTGAGACAGAAGGAAGAACTTTTCTGACCGTCAAGGTCGGGACATGGTCCTCCGTGGTTTGGGAAGCAAACAGGCCACCAAATAGTACCTCGGCCTCAGCAGCCACCACTGGGCCCACAAGGACATCTCTGACTTTATTTTTCTGGCACATAGTAGGTTCTCGGTAGTAGTAGGTTCACAGTACTCTCACGTGAGACTGTGACAGGCTCCTGAGGGTCGACTTGCGGGAGTCCACAGGCCAGTTATCTGAGCAACATGATTCGTGGCTTCCCTTCCCCCACCAAGGACCCCCATCCACGAAGGTCACCACTGGGACGTGTAGGCCTGGGGCACAGGGTACAGTGTCAGGCCATCTTTAAAGGCAACCTCCCACCCACAGTGGCCTGGCACAGGTAGGAACAGGGGAACAGGTGCTTTACTGGGGCCCTGGGTGTCCTGGGGAGGGAATCATGTCCCCTGGAGGATCCTGAAACCCTTTGTCAAGTCTTCCCTGGGCTTGGCCCAGCAGGCATTGGACGTTTCACCAGTGAAGGGTCATGAGGAGGTCATGGGTATCTGGGGTCTCCCAGTGTGAAGAGAGCAGCACAGGACAGAGATTTCCTGCCCTGCCAAGGTCACTCCCTGGGGAGCAAGACACTTCCAAGCTGAGGGTGCTGTCTGGCAGTCCTTAGAGGACCCTGGCCCACTGTCCTCATCCCCCAGCCCCATCCATGGACCGCTCTGGGGCCTGCAGTCTGTGGTCCACCATAGCACAGGGCAGGCCTGTGGTCCTTGCTGCCTTGTGTGGGCACAGGTGTTTGGAGCTCAGGGACCAAGCCAGGTTCCAGAGCCCCAAACTTTCCTAAACCAGAGCACCCAGTGTTGGTCAAGCTATTGGAAGGCCTGTTCAAGAGGAGTGTGGTGACGGAGGCCAGGGTGACTGTCCCCCCATCTCACTCCCCACCCCTGGCTCCAGGCCTCCGTGACAACTCCACCCCAACTTCCCTCTCTCCCTGCCTCTACCTGCTCTGACCACCTGTCTCTGCAGATATTTGGATTGTCTCAGCTTTAGACCCGCGTCCATCCCTGGCTCCACCTGAGCCAGATCACTCACCTGCCTTCACTCCCTTCAGAACTGCACACCCTGCTCAGAGACCCTCTGTGGCTCCCCAGGACCCAAAGGGCTGGTGCAGCAGCGCCTCGACAGTAGGAGGCCTCTCAAAGCCCTCCTACTCCCAGCCTCACCTCTCCCACCCCCATGGACTGCAGGACCTGCTCCACTTCAGTGTTGCTTAGGTGGCTCCTGCCACCAGGATGCCTTCCTCCTCCCCCTGGGAGTGCTCACCAGCCCTCCCCATGCCTCGAGGCACAGCTGGCTCCCTGTGCCCCCAACTTAGCCCTCACTGAGCCTGGGCACACACTCCAGCACCTCCTTGCATGGAACTCTGACCTGGAGGACTTGTCATACAGGCTTGCTCACTCCCACATTGTGCAGGGAGGGAAACTGAGGCCAAGAGAGGAAGATCCTGCCTGGGTCACAGGGCATATTGGCCACAGAATAGAGGCTGGACTCTAGGCTCTTGCCTCCCAGCCCAGAGAACTGGGGACTCCTGGGGTCTTCAACCTGGAACAAAGTGTTTCAGAGCCCCCATTTACTGCCTCCTGTGCCAGCATGATGGCGTCAGTAGGTAGGAGGTCTCCTGTCCATGCTGCAAACTAGACATATCACTTTGACACCAACATCAGAACTGGATTGTTGAACCCCCAAGAGTGAAGAGTAAAATAACAAGATGACTGGGGAGGAAAAGGAATTTCTAGAAAACACTATGTGCCAAAATCTAAGTAAAATTTATACTGGGTTTGAAAGCATTTGGCGTCCTGGGGCGAGTCCTGTGCTTCTGGGGGAGGCAGACGGGTCATCACAGAGCAAGAAAATGTATAAGTGGGTGGCCGTGCTGGCCATGAGTGTCTCAGGAAGGTGCCTCAAGGGCAGAGCGAGGCAAATGCTCCCGAGGTTCAAAAGGAAAATCGATTATTCCCAGTAAGAACATTTTTCAGCTTGCAGGTGAAGGCCCAGGTGGCAGAAGGGCTGAGAGAAAAAGCAGAAGTTGGAAGAGGCGCTGGTCCAAGGGGGCCGAGTGTCGGCAGAGCCCCCCCTGGTGGTGAGATGGTGATCCGGATTGCTGAGAAGGGCGGGGGACTACTGGCTCCAGCTTTAGCCTGGCCTTGGTGAATTGGTGAGTCACGGTCGATCAGCGTAGATGGGAGGGAATTTCTTGAGTCCACATCTTTCAGTGAAGCCATAGGAGGGAGCGGAGGGGCAGGCCTCTGTGCAGGTGTGGCAGACAGGCCCTGAGGCCTGGGAGGAGCACCCTGCAAGCTCCCATGCTGAGAGCTGGGCCTTTCTTCCGTGGTCTCAGGAGAAGCTGCAGGCGCATTAGCCTTCAGTGCGGGATAGGTTATTTCTCCAGTTACCTCGTTCACCCAGAAAAACGTATCTAGAGGCTTCTGCCCCTGTCCAAACTGACTGCTAGACATATCTGAAAGGGAGAAAAATGGGACACACAGGTGTGCCTTCCAGTCTTCCACGTGGGCTGCAGGGTCAGAAGGAGCCGCCAGTGCCTGGGCCTCTGTAAACCTGAGCCTGCACCTGAACCTCCCCCGCTGGGGGACACACTCTCCCCAGCACTCCAGAAACCTTCCCAAGACACGCAGCAGGCCTAACTGGAGGCTGCAGATGAATTCTAGGCTCTTTTCATTTTTTTTTTTTTAGCTTTTTCCAAATTTTTAAATCTTAAGCAAGTATATTTATACTTTATACCCTGACCTAGTTCAGATGTGTGTGTGTGCTAACCATCTCATGGAACGTAAACAATTAGTGCAATGGTCTCTGATATTTTCTATTTTTTTCTATGCAGTTAAATTCTACTATGTTCCTTAAGAAAATACTGGTTGCCACTCCTTTAACTCATTTTATAAGGAAAGCAACAATGATTAATAAACTATAGCTTGAAAAACACTGTCTTAGATTAAGAGAAGAATGGAGAATACTGGATCTTACACAAAAGACCCCCCCCCAAAAAAAAACCATTCTTGCAAATTTTACAAAACGTGACCATGTGTTGGTCAGCAGAATGTCTCCCAAAGATGCCCACATCCTCATCCTTGGAACCTGTGAATATTTTTCATCACATGACAAAAGGGACTTTGCAGCTGTAATTAAAATTATGAACCTTAAACTGGGAATATTGTCCTGGATTATCCAGGTGGCTCAGTCTAATCACTTAACCCCTAAAAAGCAGAGATACACAGCAGCGGAGAGGTGCGGGAGACTCACCCATCCTCACTTGCTTGATGATGGAAGGCGCTAAGTGGAAACCTTGAGAAAGAAAGAAATTGTTAACAAAATGAGTGTGCCTGAAAGTGGATATCCCCCCAAATTCCTATAAGAGCCCAGGATAGACAAAGCCTTGCTGTTGGTCTTGTGAGCCCCTAAGCAGAGGACCAAGCCAAGCTGGCTGAGCTCAGGACCTACAATACCAGCATATAATAAATGGGTGTTCGAAGCAGCTGCCTGGAGCAGGGGTGAGGTGGGGGGCTTTTGTTACAGCAGCAATAGGAAGCTCATAGGCCGTGCGCACTTCCCAGGACCAGTGCAGGAGAAGGGCCGTACCTGGCCGACTCCTCCTCCTTTCTTTCCATCAAGCTTGCAAGTTGCTTCACCATCTTGAAGATGGACACAGTGACTGTCACTCCTGAGAAACATCGAGGTGCACTACTTAATATGTCAGTCAAGTCAACCAGCACCATTCAAGGCCCTGACACCTGCATCCCACATGAAGCTCTGATTTGCCATCAGGCAGAGAGGATTTCCCCATCATCCCCTGGTGGTCCACAAGGCCGTGGGGAAGTCAGCACGTCCTGCAGGGATTTCTAGGATCCGGGTGGTTGTCAGCAGGGGCATGGTAGGTTGAACAGATAGGAACTGGCCAGGAGCTGGGGGACTGGACAAGAATGAAAGGTTTGAAGCTCACCTGTGGAAAGGGACTGGGGTGGAGGCGTCTGTGGAGAGAGCTTCAAAGAGTGGAAGGAGCATCAGAAGGCTGGGGGCTCCTAGCAACCTGACCTTTATTGTGTAAAGCGTTTCCCACCCTATCCCAGCCTAGATTCCACCTGGTGACCTCAGACCTCTCCAGGGCAGCCCGCCCCCACCCCTGCTCCAGTCCTCTTGTCACAGTTCCCGAGATCCCCTTGTCATAGTTCCCGATATCCCCGACCTAGAGGTATCCCTGGCCTCCACCTTCCCCTTCCTGTAGCTCCTGATCTCTGGAAGTCTCATCACGTGGCTCCACAAACATCAGGCATTTTTTCTAGAACATAAATTTATGGACGAGTGGGAATGTCTTCCCCTGGCTTAGTGGAAGCCAAGTGTTGTTGGATTAGGAATTTCCCACAGATCAATTTCCTCTTCACCTGCTGCGTTTAGTTCGCCCTGGGTCACGCCCTCATCTCCCTGAGAATTAAATCCTGCCCCTGTGTCCCCAGCTACCAACTGAGACTCTGCCCCAGACTTAGGCCCGCCTTGAATCCTCAGCAAGCTGGCCCTGACCTGAGGCCACCCCACTCTGTGGACCCAGTAGCTGCCGTGTCACCCACGGAGCCGGCCCATCATGCTGGCGGGAGACCGAATGGCCGTCCTCTTGGACTGGCCCCAGGTCATCCAACCAGGCTTTTCTCTGCTTCTCAACTGTCTGGTGGGCTGGACACGGGGCAGTCCATAAGCGCCGCTGGATCTAAATGGCCATCTCTATGCCCCGGGTGATCACCCGGCAGCCTGCCACTGGCAACTTTCCCCCAGTGGTGTTAGCAGCCTTGACTCTTCCCAGGAACTGCAGCGGTCCCGTCCCTAGCACGCAGCCATCGCTAAGGGGCGGAGGAAGCCCTCTGTCCCTCTTCCCTCCCTGGCTCGGCTCATCCCCTCCAGCCACTGCTCTTGGTTAGGCCGAGTGAGCTGCCTCCCTCCTTTCCGAGCACCCCCCATTTCTGTCCACACAAGGGCAGGTTTCCCAGGAAATATGAACTCATTCCATTACCTCATCCTACCTGATCCTGGAAGCTCAGCTTGCTGTGAATAGTACCAGGCTTGAGACCTTACTTGTCCCCATCATGGGGTCCAGCCTGGGGGCTTTGTCTTTGAAGCATTTGAAAACTCTGATTGGTGATAACTGGTCTTGGACACGCTCTGAGATGTGTGAAGTTCCACCAGCCCCCACCTGTGGACATACCGTGGCCTCACGGGGCCTTTCTGTCTAAAACTCTGCCTCTCTCAGGCCCAGTTCCTGCTTCCTTTATGTTTTCTCACTAGAACAGTAACACGTGCATCGCTTTCTAACCGGCACAATTTCACCAAAAATAATTTGGAATTATAGTGGCCACTATGGGGGAACTTTGATATAGATAAAATTGTTTTGAGAGTTGCCCTAGAACAAAAAAATGAAAACAAAGCAACATTGTGAATGTTCAATGGTCTGATTTCTTTAACAGGTATATGAGAGGGCTTCTAAACACAAGTTGAACTCAAAAAATGCCTCTCTAGAACATTCTGTACCTATAACATATAAAATATGAACATCTTCCCTCATCAGCATCTTTAGACAGCATGCAAGATTTGCTTTAGACGGTGACATTTCCAATGCCCTTTCCACATTTTGTGGGTGGCTTGAAGTCAGAAACCGTAGATAGGTTAGGAAAATGAAACTTTTGGCTGGCAAATCATTCCATGGCATAAATTTCCACATTGGCTAAACACTTAAAGGAGACTCTAGATACTAAAAACGAAAGAACCCTCAAGAAGAAATCATCCTATTTGCCTCAACAACAGATCATTTTCCATACATCGGGGACTCTGGCCTTAAAAATCTTATGGCTTGATAGAATTGTCACCAACCCAAATTATGTCAAAACAGATATGTGACACTTTTTCGCACGTGTGTCCATGTCTAAACTTTCTCCCCTTTCTTTCCTCACAGAGAAAAAAATGATCAGGTATTTGTCTAAAGCCAGTTCCCTCCCACTTTTTTCTATCCCACTTTCTCTTTTTTCCTATTTTGAAGACTTGACTTACTCAACAAATGTTGCATTCGGTTGTTATGTGTATACTCTAGAAATTTTTAGTTCAGATAAAGTTCAAGTTGTCTAAAGAAATAAGAAAGAAAAGTTACTATGTTTCTTTTTATAAACACTAGAAAGCATGTTTACCTAATAAACTTTTAAACTAGCTATGAGATAACAAGAAAAGCCATCAATTTCAAAATAAAAACTTTCGCATAATTCCAAATCTTTATCTATTCAAACTATTTTTTTTTAATGTTTGTACAATATTTTGGTTTGCTCAAGACCAAGATTAGATTTCTCATGATGCAAATTTCCTAAATGTCCTACATTAGTAGGAATTCATATAGAACTCAATATGTTTCTACTATTTCCATAACTTACTTAAAATTAAAAATTATATGTATGAAGTAGTATTTAAGTAAAGTAATAATAAAAACAGATCTAAGAGTTTAATTTTGTAAATTCTTTTAATGCTATATTTCATAAAGATTTGATGTGTTAGCTAAAGTGTAATTGACTTGGACTCAAACTTACACCACTGGCTCCCCTGGGTCTGGACTTCTCAGCCTCCATAATCATGTGAGCCAATCCCTTATACTCAATCAATCAATCTCTCTCTCTCTCTCTCTCTCTCTCTCTCTTCCCCCCCACCCCTTCTGGTAGAGAGATGCTGGGTTCCATTGGTTCTGTTTCTCTGGAGAACACTGTCTAATATAGTCTTTCATGTAAAATTATTAAGTTTTTTAATGCCCAAATTAGCAGAGTTTCCTTTTTGTCAACAAGTTATTCTGTTAACTCTCAGTGCTTTTGGCAAACTCTTAAATAATCTTGGTAGAAATTCCTTTGCATAGCTCTTACCTAATTTTATTTGGTCATATTTTTAAATGAAATCACAGATGTAAATTTATCCTTAAAATATAGACCACTCCCCCAAATTGAATTGAATTGAATCTCCCAGAAATGAAAGCTCATATGTCTAAAATAATTGCCTTCACCCAGGCATGCCAACTGGTAAAAATTTAAGTATGTACTATTTCTACTGGTAGTAAAGGTGCTTTTGTCCATGAATTCAGAATGCTCTGGAGGGCCTGAGGCAAGGAGTTCAGGGGATATAGTCTCCAGAGGTTTGCCTTGGAAGGCTCACTGCAGGAGTGAAGAGTGAATGCTGTGATTGGCCAGGGACCTCAGTGTCACAAAGGCCAGGTGCTGTGCCAGAGGATAAAAGGAGAGGGCTGTGGGGCAGAGAAGGGACTGACAGTCTTCTGCCACACCTCTTGCTCCCTCCCTTTGCAGCCTTGCTTCTCCCAAACCCCCTGAGCACCCGGTCCCCAGCCCTGAAACTCCGCACTGCCGCTTGACCAGAGGCCCCTGCTCCACCAGCAGCGGGTAGGCAAACAGCTGCTCAGACCTCAAAGCCTACTCAGCAGCCTAGAGGGAAGGGCTTTCAGATCTCATGTGGAAGGATCAGGAAGGATCATTTCATTCCTTATAAGAGAACGAGAACCTATAAATCCATAGGAAATGGTCCTTGGCAAACTGTCTGTTACTTAGAGCAGGAGGGGACGACTTGACGATGTCCAGTGTGTTTCTTACTGAAGGTTTGCTCAAACCTAGAAATTAACGTGGAACAGGTTACGAGACCTCTCCTATTCCTGAAAAAACTTCCGAAGTGTCTGAGAAAGGCTGTACCCTACGCGGTGTGGGTGAGCTTATTGCAGCCCACACACAGACCATGGGATTTCTTGGAATGCCATGCGGTCTGAGGGGTGGAACCTTCCAATTGCCCACTGATAGAAAACCCACTTCAGTTTTCTGTTCTCTCTCTTAGATGCTTAGTAGTCGGTTGAGTCCTGACTCAGTGCCTGCTGGTGTCAAGAGCCCTCCACTACTGCCAGACACAAGCATCCCAGGACCTCTCCCACCATGTAGGCTACTGGCACTACCCGCTTAGCCATTGTCCCCTGCATTTCCCTCCCCCCAAAGCACCCTTGCAGCCTGAGGGCTTTCCAGCATTCACGATTTGGCCAAGAAGGTGATGTCCTTCTGCCTCCAGAAAATCATCCTCCAGGGTATTAGCATCACACGGAGGTCCCTGCACAGGGTCCTCACTGGCTTTCAGCCTGACACAAATCATGACCTGGTTTGATCTTTGAAATATCTCAACATCTAAAATTGAGGGCTTTTTTTTTTTTTTTTGGAATGTTCATCATTTTCCATATATGTATCTATAATTTTTCATGAATAAATTCTCTAAAAAACAATATCCAGTGTTTCATTCTTTGTGCTAACATGTGCTTTTACCAGTCTGAAAATGAAAAATCAGTAGGAATAAAAACTCAATGGACAGATTAAACATTGAATAAAACACAGATGGCAGATGGGCTAGGTGAACTTGATCAAGATTGTAAGTGCAGCTTTCAAGGAACACAGGGACAAGGAGATAGGACATACAGAGCACAGAGAGGGAGGACACGCAGGTAAAGGAGGGCACGTCAGGCCGGCCCGTGGCTCACTCGGGAGAGTGCGGTGCTGAAAACACCAAGGCCACGGGTTCGGATCCTATACAGGGATGGCCGGTTTGCTCACTGGCTGAGCGTGGTGCTGACAACACCAAGCCAAGGGTTGAGATCCCCTTACCGGTCATCTTACCGGCACGTCAAAGAGATAAGCCTGAGGATTCTCAGGAGTTCTCAGGGGGATCCAGTGAATCCCAAGTAGGATCATTTAGAACATGCATACTTAGTTACGTTGTACCAAAACCACGGAACACTGAAGACATCTTGAAAGCTACCAGAGGAAATACATAAATGACAACTTGACGTCAACAATGATGGAGTTTGGTGGAATATCTTTAACATACTGAGAAAAAGTCACCTTGGATTTGTATGTTCAGCTACTTATTCAAGAATTAGGGAAATACAAAAGACTTTCCAGATAAACAAAGGGATTACCACAAGCAGACCTAGACTACAGGAATGTTTAAAGCAGTTTCTTTTTTTAAAAAAAAAAAACATGACCGGTAAGGGGATCTTAACCCTTGACCTGGTGTTGTCAGCACCGCGCTCACCCAGTGAGCGAACCAGCCATCCCTATATGGGATCCGAACCCGTGGCCTTGGTGTTATCAGCACCGCACTCCCCCGAGTGAGTGACGGGCCGGCCCTAAAGCAGAGTTTCTTAACCTTGGCACTCTTGACTTAGGGGGCTGGATAATTCATTGTTGTGGGGCAGCGCTGGGCAGTGCAGGATAGTTGGCAGTACCATTGTCCTCTACCCACTAGAAGTCTCTACCTTCCCGGTTGTGACAACCAAAATTGTCTCCAAACACTGCCAAAGGTCCCCCAGTTAAGAACCGCTGGTCTAAAGGGTGTTATTCAGGAAAAAGGAAAATCATGCTAGAGGAAGTTTTGGCCCAGACAAGGTTAGGGTTCACCAATGTCCATTCTCTGCTTTTTCCCAATAATAGAAACACCAGTTTTTAGTTGAGCAGAGACCGGGAGACTGGGGCCTCATGTAAAATGTTTGGCCAGGTTTAATTTGGAGGGTAGATCACAATTTGGCAAAATCTGTGTCATTAGGAAAATGGTAAGGAGAATCCAGAATGGTGATTTTTTTTTTTTCTCAAAGCAATATTATTTTTCTTACATTATACATTTTGTATTTATAATGTGCCATTAATGTCTCAGTCGATATCAGAACTAGTGCATAACAGCTTCAACATGGAAGATTTCATGTTGCTAGAAGAGCTTCAATCTTCATATTCCCATTCTCTGGCTGAGTCTGTGGCTTTCCATGAGGTATTAATGCAGACCTGAAGATCATTTCCCAGAATGTCATTTCCCACCAGTCTTACATCCACCTTTCCAGACAAAGCCTTCACTCAAGTCTATGGTTTCTTGTGCTTTAGTAAAAAGATGAAGCACTGGAAGGGGGAAGTTTTATCTGGCCAGCATGCTAGCAAAAGCAGTATTTGGGGAAAAAGGGAAAATTGTTGAGCCTTAACTGATGTTTTTGAACCACCTTTTAAAAGGTGCCTATCTTCTACAGAAGCTACAATGAAGCTAATGTTTCTGTTATGAAAGCCCTCCAGTGCAGTTTCCAATGTCTGCTTTTTTTTTTATTATTTCATTTTATTTTTAAAATTTTTATTGAATCATAATTGATTATACATATTTTGGGGGTTTAACTTTGACATATGTTGATCAAATCAATATTACTCACCTATTTATTGCTACAAATCATCCTTATTTTTTATGCCCCTTGTGCTATCGCTCCCCATCCCCCTCTCCCTCCCCCCCCCAATTACCCTAGATTTCTTCCCTCTTTCTGAAAGAGTAATGGTTACTCTGTCGATTTGTTGCCTAGATGATCTGTCCAATGCTGAAAGGTGTGTTTAGGTCCCCCAATATTACCATAGAGCAGATGCTTCTTCTTCTCACTCTGGAATGGGCTTTGTGGAGAGAGACATCCTCTTCTTTTCTTTGTCTCTGATGGTGACTCTCCTTGTGTCAATGCACACTAGTGGCTGGTGGGCCATCTGCGTGGTGGTTGTGGCATCTAGCCGCTTTCGTGGCAGCCGTGGTTATTGTGGTGGCTGTCATGGGCCACCCACATGAAGATGATGTTTTTTGCATGCTCCTTGATGCTGGTAGTGTGCCTGGTTGTGGGAGGGGCATCCAGTCCCCAGTTCCATACCTCAGGTCCCCAGGCAGGCCCTGAGGCACTAGTGGTGTGCCTGGGCTGGAAATAATTTTTTGTCCTTTGCTTACTTCTAAAATGGGGGAACTTCCTGTGAGAACCAGTACTTGAGCTGTGTAGGTTAGCTAAATTGCTGCTTTGCTGCTGATTCCCTAGGGAAGGCTTTTTGTGCTGCTCAGGTTTTAATGGTTGACTTTATAGGTACTTCTGGCTCTACAGAGACCTGGTGCACCTGGGTTGTGTAGACACTCTGATTTGGGCCTGGGTCTTTTCATCAAACTGCACCCCATGCAATTTTATATTCCTGACCAGTCTCCTCTGAGCGGTCCTATGCTGATTGGGGGGGCAAATCAGCTGTTCTTGCTGTGCTCCAGTGTTCCCCCTGGTAGGCCCGTCTCCCCCACCACCCATGCTGCAAACACTTCCCATGGGATGGGCCATGCGCTGGTCCCTTGTGATGACTCACCAGCCTCTAAGTGGCTCCTTTTTTTCAGTTGTTGTAGCTCCTTGCTCCTATGTGGGTCCACAGGAACCCTATTAGTGGTCTTGCTGGCCTGGGAGCCACCAAGGCCCTCTTCTCCCCTGCCACCTCCAAGCAACTTCATTTGAAGGGCACAGCTGTGGTTTTTGCTGGCTCCTGCTCTGTGAACTCATCAGCTCCAGCCTTAAAGCAGCCGTCGCACGAAATAGTTGGAGTTTTTCTTTCTCTCATCATGGCTTCTCCCACCTTCATGCATTCCGTAAGTCTCTCCTCCTCTTCTCCTGAGCTCTAGTGGCCCCAGCTTGAGTGTTGTTGCTTTTTTATAGTGGTAAATTGGTTGAATTGTGGAAGAAAGTGATGCTGGGGAATGTCTATTCTACCATCTTGACTGGAAGCTGCCAGAATTGTGATTTTGTTAGCTCCTTTCT
Organism: Cynocephalus volans; assembly: GCF_027409185.1. NCBI lineage: Eukaryota > Metazoa > Chordata > Mammalia > Dermoptera > Cynocephalidae > Cynocephalus > Cynocephalus volans. The sequence continues at coordinate 55,235,203 of NC_084470.1, forward strand.
TGGCTGCTTTTAGCAAAATCCTGTAAGAAAGGTGGTCTCTGGCTGCAGTCAGCCAGTGTGCAAGGAGAGCTAGAAGGATCCAGAATGTGGCTGATATAGATAACTCTCAACTGGCCTGCCACACATGCACAGTTGCAAGAATTGGTGCCTTGCAAGTTTGAGAAAACCAACCACTTCTGTGTACCCAGCCAAAGCAGTGGTGAGCTATGGCACTGAAGAGACAGTCTTTGTAGGAGATAACCCTGGTGCTACTAACAAAGATGGGATTCAGGGTGCTGGTTTTCATAACAAACCTAACATATTAGCAAACATGAGGAAATTGGTAAAATCAAATGTTAATAAGAGAAACTCAAAGACCTGCTACAGTCTGGCATTATTTCATAGAGTTGGCCATAGGCATACCCAAGGAGCCAGGACAAAAACGGGAAGGAGCCCAATGTCCATTGAGTGGTCCAGATATCAATCGTGGTATTATCATACACCAAATGCCATGAGACAATGAGAATAAAGCATAGCTACATGCAATGACATGCATAAAACTGACATAATTTTTTTTTTCAAATTCTATTTATTTATTATTATTATTATTTTGTCTTTTTATGTGACCGGCCGCACCACTCAGCGCACCGGCCATCCCTATATAGGATCCGAACCCGCGGCGGGAGCGCTGCTGCGTTCCCAGTGCCGCTCTCTCCCGACTGCGCCACGGGGCCGGCCCAAAACTGACATAATTTTGAGCAAAGTATGCAGGACACAAAATACTTTATGGTTCCATTTATATAAAGTACAAAAACAGGCAAAAGAAAACTGAATTGCTTAAAGATGTCTACATCAGTGGTAAACTCTGTATAAAAGTTGTGGACTACTTCTAAGCGGAAGAGTGAAAGCAACCACAGACAATATGTAAATGAATGAGTATACGTGAAGATTACATGAAACTAAAATTTCTATGTCCCTAAGTGAAGTTTTATTGAAGCACATCTACACTCATTTGTATATATATAAACAGAAAGAGATTTATTACAGGAAACTGGCTTATACAATTCTGGAGGCTGTCAAGTCCAAAATCTGCAGGGTGGACCAGCAGGCCAGAGATCCAGGACAGCCAATATTCCAGTTAGAGCCCAAAGGCCATCTGCTGTAGAACCAGGAAGAGGCGAAGTTTTGAATGAAGTCTGAAGGTACTCTGATGGAGAATTCTCCCTGGCCAGGGGGAGGCCAGACTTTTTGTTCTATTCCAATTTTCAACTGATTGAATGAGGCCCACCCATATTACGGAGGGTAATCTGCTTTACTCAAAGTCCACCAATTTAAATGTTAATCTCATCCGCATAGAAACACCCTGCTATGGATCAAATGTGTCCCCCAAAAGTTCATGTATTGGAAACCTGATCTCCATTGTGACAGAGTTAAGAAGATGGGAAGTCCTATTACGGTAATTGAAAGGTGGGGCCTTTAAGAGGTAATTAGATTGTGAGGACTCTGCCCTTGTGAACGGATTGATCCATTTATGGAGTAATGAGCATGGTTGTGATAGCTTTATAAGGAGAGTGAGTTTGAAATCTAGCTCTCTCTTACTCAGCCCGTTCTCACCATGTGACTCCATGTGTTGCTGTGGAAGGCAGCCCTCACCAGATGTGTTCTGTGGACCTTGGACTTCCCAGACTCCAAAACTGTAATAAATTTTGTTTCTTGATAGATTACCCAGTGTCATGTGTTCTGTCACAAGCAACAGAAATAGACTAATACACACCCACAATAATGTCTGGCCAAATATTTGGGCACCCTGTGTGTGGCTCAGCCAAGTCAACAACTAAAGTTAGTCATCACACTTCTCTAACACTGCAGCTCCCAACTTATATCCCTTCATGGTAGAGCATAACAGGGAACAAACTGGCAAAGCACAGATGCACCTGTTTTGTTTTGTGTGTTTGTCACTTTAAGTAGATGGAATCATACAGTATGTATTTCTTTGTGTCTGGTTTCTTTTCCTTTAAATTCTGTTTTGGATTTATCCCTGTTGTGTACCTCTGATTGATTCACTTTCACATGGAAGCGTAGGTAGTACAAGCGATCACAGATCTCAGCAGGTTATCCTGACAAGGAGACTAGAAAATAAAGTGCCACAGGAAAGGAAATAGAGATTCTCAACCACTCACCACTCAAAGCTTCCTGGGAAGCTAAGCCTTGTAGATCTCTTCATGTTTCCAGCTGAGATAGAAGGGTAGGATTAGGATGTGGAAATTTTGCTGAGAAAAGGAAACAGGACAGACAACTCAGTGGGGTCTCAGACAGCTATTTCCAGGACTTATTTCAGGCCATTCCTGTGGGGTCTGGTAGGGTTATGAGAGAAACACTCAGGGAGGGAGAGTGGGGAAGGTTCATGAATTCAGGGAACAAGTTCTGGATCCTGATCTTAGAGGGACCAGACCTGGGGAGAGAGAGCTGGAAAGTCAAGAACAATCCACTCATTTTCCTTCTCTCTATGGCAAACTCATCTGCAAAAGGTCCAGGGCCAGCTTCACAGGTATGTGACTTGTTCAGTTGCCTGGGGACCCGTACTTAGAAGGGCCTTGCACCTGCCGTAATGTGCTGCTGTCACTGTCTTTAAATTCTGATAATTTTGAACATTCTGCACTGGACCTGGCAAATTCACCAGTCCTGATCACATCTCAAGGCAGCTCTAAACCAGTACTTGGTAGGCCAGGACTGAGGCCCCACTGAGGGGATGAATGGCTGTTGTGAGCTGAGAATGAGAAAGATAGCAGAAGGGAATTTTGGAAAATATTGTTCACCCTGGCCAAGTGGAGCCAAGTTTATTTCCCACACTCTGGCATTTTATGTGTCTCACCAACATGTCTAGTGTAGTTGCTACTTCCCGCACATCAGGTCCAATCACCGCAGTATCAATATATGAACTAATGTGGTGTTCCTGAAGGTGGAAAGGTGACCAAAGTAATTGTGAATTAGACTCTGGTTAGGGCTGTAGAGTTGATGTAGCCTTGAGGTAGGGTAGTGAAGGTGTATCCAGAGCTGAAAGAAAATTGTTCTTGATGATCTTTACTAACAGATGTGGAGAAAAAAATCATCCATCAGCTCAGTAACTGCAAACCAGGTGCCAGATGTGTTGACTTGCTCAGCACCAAAGCCACATGTGGAAATAGCAGCTACACTTGGAGTCACTGCCTAATTAAGTTTACGATAATCCACTTTTCATTCTCTAAGATCCATCTGTCTTTTGCACAGGCTAAGTAGGCAAGTTGAATGGGAATGCGGTTTCAAGTCTTTGACGGTGGCACTAATCTTCGCAGTCTCTCCAGGAACGCAGTAGTGCTTTGCTTCACGGTTTTCGTAAGTAGAGGCAGCTCTAGTGGCTTCCACTTATCCTTTCTACATTAATAGCTTTCATTCCATGGGTCAGAAAACCGATGTGGGATTCTTCCAGTTGCTGAGTATGTCTATTCTAATCGCACATTCTAGAACTGGGGAAATAACCACAGGATGGGTTCAGAAAACTACTAAACCTGCTGTGAGATGGGTCTGAACCAAAATTCCATTGATCACCTGACCTCCATACACTCATACTCTTAGGGACTCTGGCATATTGAGGCTACTGTAATTAGTGTTAGTTCCAGGGTCGGGCAATTCTGATTATTTGCCCTTCCCAATGCACAGTCACTCTGGTGAAATGGCTCTGGGTGCCTGTAGGGAAGGCTGGGCAGATTAAAAGTATAAGTTATTCTCAATGTATCAGGGTCCTGCCTCAAAGGGACCAACCTATCCTTTATTCAAGGAGCTCTGGGTCTGTGAACTAGACCCATAAGCCTGGGAATTGAGTAAGAGATTATAACTCTGGGTGTTTCAAGTCAGACTTATATTCACTGGACCTGAAGGTTTTCCACTCATTCAGATCAAGTAAAACTTTAGAAGTCTGCCCATCCATTGCAGTTCTAGGGACACCGTCGTCAACTAGCCAACATTAAAGATCTCTGTGAGTCAGACTATCCAGATAACTGCTTTGGCTCCACTGTTCATTGCATAACCGCTCCCATCTTGTTTCTGGTGACAAGTGTGTTACCACATGGTCCCTGCCACCTCAGGATTCCATCATCAACCCCATTGCACTTAGGGATCCCAGGTCAGTGGTAGCATTTTCCATGGTAATTTGGCCTTTGTAGAATATCTGGGACTCTCCATGTGCATTTCTCATAATCCTGATGAAAGGAGTGGCCTCTGGACCCTCCCAGGGTAGGTGAGCAGGTATTACATGGTAAATACAATCAAGGTTTTTTAATTGACACGTATTGATTTTATATCTTTACGGGGTCCAGTTATATTTCAATACTTGTACAGTGTGTGATGATCAAATCAGGGTCATAAGCATATTTGCCATTGCAAAATTTATTTCTTTGTGATGAACTCCTCTCTTCTGGCTGATTGAGAACACAGAATAAATTATTAATTATGGATGCCTAGTACTACTGTAGACCACAAGAACTGATCTTTCCTATCTAGTTGTAATTGTGTATCCATTATCCAACCTCTCCCTCTTCCTCCTCCCCGCTCCCCTTCCCAGCCTCTAGTAACCACAATTCTACATTCTACTTCTGTAAGCTCTTTTTTCTTTAGCTCCCACATGAGAACATGCAGTACTTACCTTTCTGTGTTTGACATATTTCACTTAACATGTCTCCCAGTCTCCTCCACGTTGCCACAAATGACAGCATTTCATTCTTTTTTGTGGCTGAGTAGTATTCCATTGTGTATATATACCACATTTTCTTTATCCACTCACCTGTTGGTGGACACCCAGGTTGATACTATACTTGGCTATCTCCTTGGTATGCTAATTTTCTTTCCTTTGGATAAATACCAAGCAGTGGGATTGCTGGATCATATGGTAGTTCTATTTTTAATTTGAGGAATCTCCATGCTGTTTTCCAAAGTGGCTGCAATAATTTACAGTCCCACCAACTATGTACGAGAGTTCCCCTTTCTCTGCATCCTCACTAGCATTTGTTATTGTTTTTTTGATAACATTTCAATCTCCCTAGGCACTTAGATATCTTCCTCTACATATACCAAAGAAGTTCTGGCATTTCAACTTATTTAGCGTAGGCTATGTTTGGGTCCATTATTTCAATCAACTGGCAAGCAAACTGTTAAGGCCATTCTCAGCTTCTCAAGTGAATTCTAAACCTCTGCTTAATGAGCCCATATCAATAAATTAGGCCTGATCTGACTTTATGTTCCTTCCACCATGATCTCACCACCTTAAGACCCATTTCTACACATTCCCCAGGGTCCTGTCAGTCATAACTGGCAATATTATGCAAATGGGGGGGGTGGGGCTATATCCCCTCAGTCACACTTTGTGCTTCACCCTCTGATTCCTGTTGGAACAAGAGCCTAGAAATGTGCTCACAAACAAAAAGGGGTGGTGGGAATAATCCTGAGAAGTGTCAGCAGCGTTTTGGAAGGCACATACCTAAGAAGAGCCATTATATATTCTTTAGGAAAAAGGGGGCTAACCAACACTTGCAGTTCAGTCTGTCACCTCCTCTCTCCTCCGCCCCACAAGACACCAGCATCAGCAGCTGCAGCTCCTCCACAGAAGCACAGGTCCCGAGCCTGGACACAGCAGCACTCCTCTCCACAGGTCTGAGCTCAGCTCCACATGGGCTCTCTTCCTATCTACTTTTTAACAATTCTAACAACTTCTCTTTGTTCCTGTTTTGTAGTTTGCCCCATGGAAGGTGGGATCAACATGCTACCACCACCCAAGACTGGTTCAGATGTTGAGACTGATGACATTACACATACCAAGAGGTTATGCAAAAGTTTAATATTCACTTGTGGCTCTCTAGGGAGAGCAGGGCAGGCACCCAAGCCAATCAGTCCGGCTTGAGTGAAAGAAGGGGCAGTGGCTCTGGTGTCTGCTGTGGTTATAGGATGAGGGGGAGGGCTTGAAAGCTGTCAGTGGCCAAACATCAAAAATGAGAATCTACTACAGCTCCCCCAGTCCCGGAGCGGTAGCTGCTCTAGCAGCTGCTACCTCCATGACATGCTGGCATTCTCTATTAAAACAATCGGTATGGTTTCTGACCCCTGACTAGAACTGGGCTAATACAAAATCTCCTTACATTCTTAGCACGGTTAACATTAACTTAAAAGGTGTGGTAGATGGCACGTAAATATTTACTCTTTTCGTTATCTAACAAAGTGGAATGGCTGACAAGCATCTCTATCCTCACAATCCCATTTCTTCATTAAAATATTGGGTCTATAGCTTCTGGCTTCACTTTTTATTTTTTAGGTGAGGAGGAATTAAAGAAAATGGAGTTATAATTTCTTTAAACGGCATGTCTTGGAGATCATGTGTCAGTATATGGAGAACATCCTCTTTTTTTAAACTGTGGCATGGTATTCTATCAGAGATGTACCGGGGTTACTTAACCATTCCTTTACTAGTAGCCATTTGTGTTGCTCCCAATCCTTGCAGGTAAGGAAACCGAAGCCTTGAGAGATTAAATCGCTCACTCCAAGTAACATCATGCAAATGGCAGAGCTAGGATTTCTATAAAATCATAAGATGTCAGACGCCATGTTTAAAAAGCATTTTTTTATTTTGAAATTAAGTAAACAGTTAAAAAGAATCCACCACATTATCCTGTTGAATCTTAATGTTGTGATGCATCTGCATCAATTTTTGGAAAGAAAAAAAAAAACCACTGAAGCCCCCGTGTGCCCTCCCTGATTCCATCAACATCTCCTGCCCTGGAAAGGCAGAGCAGAGACTTGCATATGTCATTTCAGTACATGATTTTATACTCTCACTTCATGTCATTTCAACCCACAGAAAACAGACGACTGCAAAACAGTAACAACACTATTTATATGCCAACAATGCTCACATGCCAGAGACTATCCTAAGAGCTTTACATGCATTATTTCACTGACTGTACCCCCACCCCAATCACCCAGTGAGATTGGTACTACTATCCCATTTTACAGAAAAAGTGAAACACAAGTTAGGTGGAGAATAGGCAGGCAGGGTTGGAAGAAGCATATTCTCCAGGCCAAGATGGGGGTACAAAATGAGAATGGTGGCTGGGGCAACCAGAAACTGAACGGAGCCATGCAGCTCAGAACCACCCACAGCTGGGTGCCTAACTAGCAGGTGTGTGCTTGTGGTGGCTTCCAGTCAACATTTCACTCCAAGGCCCCTTCAAAAAACCCCAGCCTTGACTTAGCTGAACTAAATTCAGTTCTAGCTTCCTTAAAAGGCAACTTTGTGCAAAATCTCCTCTGCATGGCAAACAGATAAACAAGCACCCAACCCTGGCCCCCACAGTGTTTGGTCTAGCTGTGGTGATGGGCATAGCTGGTAACCCAGACAACACACAGACAACACCTAACAGGACCAGATACAGGCACCAGGAGAGGTGGGGCCGGGGGAGAGGGCTTAGAGGGATGAGTGTCAGGTCAGGCCTGGCCTTGGAGATTGAAGACCTGAACTGGCACAGACAGAGGTGTGGTACTCAAGTGAAGGGAGGCAGCACAAGGCAGGACAGTCCAGGAGTGCTCAGGGAGGGGTGGTGAAATCAAAGCCTACACTGATTACACCAAAATGTTTAGCAGTTAGCTCCAAGTAGTCAGATTTTTACCTTTTTCTTCTTTTAATTAATCTGTATTTACTAATATTTCTATAATAATCATATGTTACTTATAGAACTAAGATTATCTGAAAACTCAGGTTATTGAACAGACTGCATCAGTACAATCCCAAAATATTAGTTGTTAATTAATATTCAGTATAGAAAGGACTTCTATTTCATCTTTTGTACATTTAAAAATTTGATTGGAATGTCTAAAGATAAGTATATCTCATTCTACAAAAAATGGCAACAAAAACAAGGCAGGAACTTTATGAGGTGCCAAATGCACAGGGAGTGGGGGAATGAAAATATGGTATTAGTAAAGGTATTTCTATGATTGTGGCACCAACTGACATGGGAACGGCACCTCTGTGAGGACTCTGGTCCTAGAGGTCAACACCTAACCCAGAGCCTTAGTAAACCAAACCCTCTTTTATGAATCCCAGGAGTCAAACAGCCCAGCCAGGTACTCTTAATTTTATACACATGAAGAAATCAATGCAGAGGTTCAATGGTTTGCCCAAGATCATCATGAAAAGGCACACCAGACCTGGAACCCAGATCTGATGATTCCAAGCCCTTCCCATTACCCTGGCCCCTAAGCACACAGAACTCTGGCCCATACCCAGCCACTTCTAGTGCCAGTTTTAGGAATTGTATCAGTGAAGGGACACCTGATTCTAGCCCGTGGGCAGCTGCTACTGTAGGTAGGCAAGAGGATGGCACTGCCAAACCTTCCCACGTACAACGCTGGATGGGCACCAGAACATCAACAGGAGGAGCCTGCTCCACCTTCTACCCATCCCGTAAGACACCACCATACAATATCAGAACCTTCATTTTCAACTGCCCATGGCAATCCAGAGGATAAGATTACTCGGCACTCTATTGAAAAAGACATTTCCAGGTTGGTTTCATCTCATTCCAAGAAACACCCTGCTCCACGAGTATGTCCCTATTCACAGCAGTAAAGTACAGTCTGAGTTGTTGTTCTACTATTGAGACATTTTATCCTTACGTTTACAATCTGAGCTATTCAATAATCAGAAACAATGATTACTTACATAAACTTTAGAAATATCACTCCTTTACTTTATATCACTGAGATGTCTCTTGTCTTCAACACAAGTGGGTTGGCAAGTGAGATGGGGGCACCTCCCCACCAGGCCACCTTTTCTTCTGAGGGCAGCAGGCATGTGCACTGGTACCTTTGGGTTAAACCTAATGCCAGTGCCAGACCCTACACATGGAGGGCTACATGAAGGTGAGAGGGTGCCTGCAGTGTGCAGAGACTAGAGATCTAAATGCAGTATTTACATCTGCTGAGGGATGGAGGACTCAACAGAAAATTCAGAAATGGGGAGTCCCATTCACAGAAACTGGCAGCAGAGATAACTGCATAAAAATCTTTCAGCCATACCATTTTTCTGAATTCTTGGGACTGTGGTTAACGCTTATAAAATTTTATTCAGATTCAGGTCATATCACTCCTCAACTCAAAACTGTTCAAAAGCTCCCTACCTCCCTGAGGTTGCCCAAGCCTTAGGGATGGCCTGTGATGCTCACACAGCCTGGCCTGTCTCCTCTCTGACCCCCTCTCCTCCTTTTCGAGCTGGCTCACTCCACTCTCCCCCAGGGGCCCCCTTGCTATTCCCTAGGGACACCAGACAAGACTGCACCTCCTCTGCCTGCAACTCTCTCTAGAAATACACATGGCACACTCCCTGACCTCCTTCAGGTCTTTGTTCAAATTTCACCCTCTCAGTTGAGGCCCTCACTGACCAGCCAATTTAAAATCACAACCCACCTCCCAATCTTGCACCCCCTCTCACTCTTCTCTGATTTACTTTGTCCATGACACACATCACCATCCAGAATACTATATATCTCATTTGTTTATCATCTGTAAAGAACCAAGACAGCAGGATTTTTGTCTGTTTCAGTCACTGCTGGGTTTCTGGTACACACACCAGTGCCTGGCATATGGGAGGTGCTCAGTACAATTCTGCTGAACAGATGGCCAAGGAGATGGGGTACCAGTAGAGCTCCAGTGCCAAATGACTGAGCCAGCATCCTGTTCTCCACCTGCTGCTGAGAAAACTCTAACCCCCTGGCAGATATCCAAAAGCCAGCTATGAAGGCTGAAGCTCCAGGCAGAACATCTGGAGAGACTAGGAGGCATCTGAAGAGATTAGGAGTTCTTGATGTTGCTGCTGCTGCTGCTGCTGCTGCTGCTGTACTTTTAAAGTCAACAGAACAGGCACCACCACAGGCCAAACTCAAAAAGAAACTTTGGATCCAACTGGCCCCTTCCCAGCAGCCACAGCCCACCATGCCAGACATTTCGTCCAGTCACAAAGGGCAATCATCTCTCTGAGTTGTAGAAGGAGACCTGGCTGGGGGAGCCCCAGGTTATTGTGCAAAGGCCAATCCTAGGGGCTGGAGCCTCCAGAAGGGCCAAAGAACATGCTGCTGCTCTTGCCCAGTACCATTTTCCAGCAGGTAAGCTGGGGACTCCCTGAACTTTTAGATCCTCAGGATTCCCTGCCACCAAGCTTCCAAAACAGAAAGGGCTGGGCCCTTTGTGAAGGCTCTCCCCTCACTGCCTACCATTAAGGGTTCTCTAGCAGGGCAGCTAGGAACCACTTCCCATGCCTCCGTCGTCGTCAGGTCCCAGGCTAATCTGTAAGATGGTTTTTCAAATGTCGAGACAAATTTGAAGACCATCGGAAGGTCTTCCCACACTCTCTGCATTCAAAGGGCCTCTCTCGAGTATGGAATCTCTTGTGGCTAATGAGTTGTGAACGCTTATTAAATGTTTTCCCACATATGCTACATTTGTGGCACTTTTCCTCAGTGGGTATGTCCTGGAGTCTGGGTAGCCTGGAGCTCTGATCACAAGCTTGCTTACAATCTTCAAGGGGCTTACCCCCACTTGGTTTTAATTCCCGTAAACTGAACCTTGTGTCCTGACAGGAAGACAACTCAGGTAGACTGCATTCAGACTGTGCCGCTCCACTGTGTTTTCTCAGGTGATTAGAAAGGGTGTCTCTCCCAATGAAATCTTTCCCACACCACTGGCATTTAAAAGGTCTCTCATCAGTATGTATTCTCTGATGATTAACAAGGCGATAATTTCTATCATAAGATTTCCCACACAGATTACATTTATAGCGCTTCTCTCCACTATGTATTCCCTTATGATCTAAAAGAGTTCTTTTACGTGTAAAGGTTTTCCCACATTCTTGACACCAAAAACGTTTTCCATCAGTGAGGACTTTTGACTGTGGATCTGGAGTGTTCTCAGTTTCATGACACTCATACTGTTTTTGCCAAGAGTGAAGCTTCTGATGTCGGTAGAGATTGGAGCGCCATCTGAAGGCTTTCCCACACTCCCTGCACTTATAAGGCTTCTCTCCAGTGTGAACTCTTTCATGGAGGAGTAGGAATGAGCGATGACGGAAGGTTTTGCCACACTGGCTACATTTGTAGTGCTCTTCTGTGGTGTGACTGCTCTGAGGAACTTGGAACACTCTGTCCTGACCAAAAGATGGTCCACCCTCAACCTTTCTTTTCATTGCATGCTGCTTCTTATGGACAATAAAGGCTGACCTGTAGGTAAACTCTTTTGCACATTCGCTGCATCGGTATGGTTTTTCACCTGTGTGAACCCTCTGATGATCAGTGAGGGTTTTCTTTCTAGTGAAGGTTTTCCCACACTGCTGACACAGAAATCTTTTCTCCACAGTGGGGGCACCCTGGGGCTGACTGCAGTTGGGAGTCTGCCTGAAGTCTTCTTGACATTTTCCTCGTTCGTAGAACTTCTCCTCCTGGTGCAACCTCATATGACGATTAAAGTTTGACCTCCACCTAAAGGTTTTCCTACATTTGGTACATTTATAGGGTTTCTCCTGGGTGTGAACCCTTTGGTGTTTAAGAATGTATGATTTACAGTGGAATGACTTCCTACACTGGCTGCAGTCAAAGGGTTTCTTCCCAGTTTGGTCTCCTGGATGATGATCAAACCCTGAGCTGCAGGAGAGAACTTCTCCATACTGATTTGATTCAAGAAATTTCTTCTTAGCATGGGTTTCCTGGTGCTGATGGCAGGCTGACAAACGACAAAAAGCTTTCTCACATAAACTGCATTTATAAGGTTTCACGCCAGTGTGAATTTTCTCATGTCGCACACAGTTGGAGCTCCACCTGAAGGCCTTCCTACACACCCTACATTTAAACGGTTTCTCTTGAGAGTGAAGTCTCTGATGATCTGCAAGATTGGAGCTACGATTGAAGGTCTTCCCACAGTCACCACACCTATATGACATCCTCACCTTGTGATGACTCTGCCCATGTTGGTGATGGCTGAAGTCTTTTCCACATGTGTCCTTTTCATCCCCTTTCAGTCCAGTATGAATTCTCTGATGTAGGCTAAACCCCCCAATCATGTGTCTGAGCCCCTTCCCATATTTCTTGTAGTCACTGTGGTGTGAACTTGTTCTGAAGTGTCTGCCACAGCCATGTTTAACGGATAGCTTTCTTCCGGAAACTCTCAAATATGTAACATATTTTAGGTCAAGACTACTACTTCTTCCTGATATTTCAGATTCTTTTCCTGTCCTGTGACTAAAATCGATTTTTTCTCTCTTAACTCTCACTTGCATGGGGTTTCCACATTGCTCCTTCAACTTGTTCTGTTCAGAAGATTCTCTGAGCCCTGTTCCTGCAGAAACACTTGTCACAAGACATCCTGATGGCACAGCTAAGGTTTCTGCTTCTTCCAAAGTTTCCCGATTTAAGATGAACTTGTTTGTTTTAATCTGAAGCTCACCTCCTGACAAAAAATGAAACAAGATAATGTACTCTTTCCCACACAGGGAATTGGAGAAAGCACCAAGGGGCAATAGAAGTCCATAACCTGGGTGATGAGGCTTTTGCCTGACTGCCAATACTTTTTACAAAATAGTCAAGGATAAGGCAAAACATGGAAGAATATCCCAGATAACAGGGAAGGGAGGAGGAGAAGCAAGATGAGCACTGTAACTAGAGATAAGGAGAAATCATATTCAGCAGAAAAATAAAAAGGGTTGAGAAGAGAATGTTAAACAGCAAGAGAGAAGAGAAGAATTGTGGCACAGGAGCACTATAGAAAGGGACCCAAAAGCCAAGGGCTAGGGCTCCAAGGAGGGCTTGGCTGAAAGGACTGGAGATCAAGCCCATCACAGAAGGAAGGGCCAAGTAAAGAGGAGGAACAGGAGTGGGAGGACTGCCACCTAAGATGGGGTGGGCACAGGGGATTCAGCAGCAATGAAGGCACAGGGTTGAGGAGGAGCATCAGTGACTGGAAAGAAGAGGAACAATGAAGCCCTCTGGTGGGCAAGAACTGTTACTGACAGAGCCTCTGGGGAAGGGACAGAGCTGGAAACAAATGGCCTCTCATAGGCCAGCGTGGAGGGAAGAGGCCCAGGGGCCCAGCACCCCTTAGGAATACTGTTAAAGATCTTCCTTCTAGCAAACAGTGGAGTAAGTCCCCAGTGATGTACCTGACCTTAAGAAAGAGAACAGCAGATGTGGGAGGGGCAGGACCCAGTAGGTTCTCTGGAACTCACCTATAAGGGCAGCACCTGGATTCTTCTTAGGCTGAGATGCCTGGACATTCAGGCCCCACGGCTCCCTTGCTTCCAACCAGGAGATCACAGCAGGTTTGGTGAAGGGTCCCACTGCAGAAGAGAAGGGAAAGGAATGGGAAGGTAGATGGATCACACAGAACTACTCTTCAGGACCCTGTTGGCCTGAGGTCTCGGTAGGGAAAAGGGAAAGGCCAGGAAGGCAGATGGTGGAAATTAGGGCAGCAGGCCCAAACAACCACTTCTGATAGCCCTGAGCAGATAGAGATAAGAGAGGCTGAGAGATGTCGCAGGCAAAAGGATCTCTAGGATTCTCTGGAGATGAGGCGTACACAACTATTCAATTGGTTAAATCAGCCAAAATTTTTTGAATGCCTAAATAACTAGGTACTTGAGGTATGCTATCTTTAATCTTTATGATAACTCAACGTGACAGGCAATATTATCTCCATTTTTCAAAAGCGGACACTGAGGTGACAGATTATGTGATCTGGTTAGTAGTAACAGAGCCAAGATCTAAACCCAGGTCAGGTCCCTTTCTATGAGAAGGCCGAAGGTGGACAGAAGCAAGATGACTTACCCAGAGAAGCCACGTGCCCATAATTCTCCAACATCACATCCCTGTACAGGTTTCTCTGAGCCGGGTCCAGCCATCCCCATTCATCCTGGGAGAAGGTCACCTCCACATCTTTGAAAGTCATAGCCTCCTGAAAAAAACACAGTGCACTAGAGCTAGTCCACAGCTCCCAGCTTTCAGGAGGGGGCAGGGGGATGGGGCTGGCTCTGAGTTAGCACAAGACGGATCTGGAAAGATGAAGAAGATCACCACCAGCAGAAGAGCTCTGGGCTCAAGGGGGATAATCTAGTCTCTGGGACATGGGTCTCTGGATGTGAGGTCATTGGACAGAGAAATGCAGGATAAGTGGAGCTGCACTACTCCATTAGGCAGCACCCCTGGGACACAAGGGAGGACTGAAGGCCCTGTGACTCACCTGGGGCTGGGCTGTCAAGGAACTGGTTACCATCAGCTGGTTTCCTGGGCACCCTTCTCTCGGAGAAAGGGCAGTCCCTTGGGAAGTAAGAGGATCTGAAGGAGAAGAAAAGAGCTATGAGAAAGCTGCCCAGCTCTGGATGCCCTACTGAGAAGCCCACTCTTCCCCCCACACAGAGGACTTCTGGACAGATAAGCAGGAACAAACTGTGGTTAAACACCCATCTCACATGTTCTCAGTGTCTGCTGGGGAGCAGGAAGGCAAGAGTAGGGGAGTGGGTACAATGGGAGGAGGGAAGAGCTAGCCAGACAAGGGTCACAGAAGTGGTGGAGAGGACACACAGCTAAGGGCCAGGGCAGAAAGAGATTCTCATGGTAGGACAGGCGGTGAAAAGATAATACTATGGAAATTCAGAAAGTGTGGCATAAGGCTAGGGTCTTAGAGCCAGGCAGCAAGTACCAGATTGCCCAGCCAGGAAGTCACACATGCCTATTTCACAGGGAGGCTTCAGGTGGTCCACCAGGGCAGAGCTGCTGCTGAGAGGTGAAGCAGGGGGCCATATCTGTGCAGATCGCAGGGCTCCTGTACCCATCCAATGCACATCTGGGCTCTGGGCAGGGCCTGGGTCCTGGCAAGAAGAAAATATTGTGAGATGACCCCCATGGGAATCAGAAAGCAAACTCAGAAAAGGCCACATGGCTGGTTCCTAAAAGGCAGAGGCCAAGGGATGAGTGAGCCAAGCCCTTTATTACCTCCAGGCAGAGGGAAAAGGACAAGGAGAAGGTCCACGGAGGCCCCTCTCACCCTTCAGCCTCCCTGGGCTCTAATGAGGGCCAGGGGGGAGTCCAGGTGGAAACAGATTCCAGCTCAACACAAAGAAGCCCTTGTCAAGTCTGGTTGTTAGTGCTCAGATGCCTCAGGGACAACCCTCTATCCCTTAGGCCCCATCCCAGCCTGGAACTTAGAAATGGGAGAAAAGGAATAGAGTTAAACTGATAAGCGTTCACGGCAGAGATAAAGTCAAGTAATATCTACTGCCAAGCATTGCTCTAGGCACAGATATGCAAAGGGACCTCAAAGAGGCAGGCTAGCTCCCACTTTGTGACCCTATTCTGGAGCTGGTGTTCCTCTGGGAAGGTGGCAAGAGCTACCTGCTAAAGGGCCCATGGCTCAGAGTCCTGTTCTCAGCTGTTCAGAATGAGATGGGAACGAGAATGGATGGTTTCCACTACATTATTCAACACTGATAATTCAGAGGGCTGCCCCCACACCCAGACAAGCTAACGCACCAGCAGGCAGAGTTCACTGGGTGCCACACACTTGCTCCCACTCACCCTCTGTGATGCCCCATCGGGGTCCCTCTGCAGTTCCTCCAGCAAGGCCACAGCCTCTCCACCACTCTCAGGGTGATGCAGCTGCACCCAGGTCCGGAGCTCCGCAGGCAGGATGCTCAGGAACTGCTCCAGCACCAGCAGCTCCAGCATCTGCTCCTTGGAGAGAACATCGGGCCTCAGCCACCAGCGGCAGAGCTCTTGAAGCCGGCTCAGAGTTTCTAGGGGCCCAGAAGACTCATAGTAGCGAAGCTGCCTAAAGAGCTGACGGAACAGCTCCTGGCCAGGACGGTTGAGTGTCTGTGGCCTGGCAGCCTGCAATGAAGTGTAGCCTTCATCCTCTTCTTCCTTCTTAACCATCTGAAGGCGCCCTCGCTCCCTCGAAGTCTGGGCCTGAGCTGAACGAACAGCATACCACCTTCCTGGAGGCATTGCTCCTGTTCAGGGTCTACCCAGCAGATCACGAAATAAGTCTGTCGTAGCTGTGTCACTGCTGGGTCCTTGGGAGTATCTTCTTTGCACTGCAGTGGACAATGCCATTTGCTGGGAAATCAGAAGTCACTGGCAAGAGACTGAAATAACCAACATTCCTGTTCAGGAAAGGATGACAGAATAATGTCCATCATACATGATGAACTTAGATCCTACTTGCTGGGTTCATCTTTGGATGTACGAGAAGAGGGCACATATGCAAAAGCAGTTACATAGATATATTTGCCAGTATCAAGCAGACCAAGGCTAGATTGTCATATACTATGAAAATACCCTGAATACAGTAAAACATGTATTGGGCTTGTATGCTAAAAAACAAATGGCTGATGAAAGAAGTCAAAGAAGAACTAAATAAATGGATAGACATATCATATTAATATACTGGAACACTTGACATAGTAAAGATGTCAATTTTCTCCAAATTGGTCTACAGGTTTAATGCAATTCCTATCGAAATCTCAGCAAGATTTTTTTTTTGTAGATTTAGACAAAATTATTCAAAAATTTATATGGAAAGGCAAAGGAATTAGAATAGCTAAAATAATTCTAAAAATAAGAGTGAAGTGGAAGGAATCAGTCTACCTGATTTCAAGACTTATATACAGCAACAGTAATCAAGAATGTGCAGTATTGGTAAAGAAAGAGACATATAGCTAAATACAAGAGAGTAGAGAAGCCAGAAGCAGACCCACACAAATATGCCCAACTGATTTTTTAAATGTCAAATGTGATTTTGCTAATATTGCAATACAATATTTTAAAATATCTCAAATAAGCAATTAAAAAAAATGAAATGCTAATTGAGAACCCCCTAACTGATTTTATGGCCACCAATGGGTTAAAAACTATAATTTGAAAACTATGAATTCAGCTTCCCACTCAACTTCTGTATTTCCTTTTATAATTCATCATAACTGAGGGTGTCCAAGGGTTCAAGCCACTTTCAGGAGACAGCAGAGCTTAGTAGAAAGAATATGGAATAAGAACTCAGACAGACTTGGTCTCAAATCCAGTTCCCCACTTATAGTTATATGACTGTAGATGTATCATTTTGTCTATCGAAATCTCTGTGGCCTCACTATATAAAATAGGAGTGGTTGTGAGGTTTAAATAAGATGCTACCTGAGGTACATTCTGGGCTTTCAACAAATAACCGCAGTTAACCTAACCTGCCTTAGATGCACTTAGGTCCTACTTATTGGGTTCATCTTTGCACCTTGTACAAAAATCAATTCAAAATGGATCACGAACTTACATGTAAAACATAAAACTATACAACTTTTAGAAAAAAAAAAAACAGGAGAAAACCTTCAGGATCTACCAAAAGCACGATCCATTATAGAAAAATCTGATAAATTGGACATCAAAATTAAAAACTTTTGCTCTGTGTCTTTGACCCTCACTGAGAGGACATAAAGACAAGCTAGAGGCTACAAGAAAGTATTTACAAACCGCATCTCTGACAAAGGACTAGTATCTAGACGGTAGAAAGAACTATCAAAATATAAAAACAAAAAGAAAAAAATTTAAAAAGAAAAAAAAGAACTATCAAAACTCAACACTAAAAAAAGGCAAATGATCCTCTAAGAAAATGGGCAAAAATATGAAGACATTTCATCAAAGAGGATATACAGATAAGAAATAAGCACATAAGGCAACCAGGCACGCTGCTGCTGCAGCCCTGGGGCCCCACCAGGGTCCTGAGGCACAGAGCTGGGGAAGCTGAACCCAGCTGCAGCCAGGCACACTGCCGCTGCTGCCCTGGGGCCTTGCCAGGGTCTTCAGACAGGAGCCAAGGGAAGCCGAACCCAGCCACCGCCAGATAAAGAGCACACCCAACACACTATTTCCACATAGGTAGCCCACCACGGCCACTGCAATTGCCATGGCTGCCGCAAAAGTGGCTAGTTACTATAGCAGTAGTCATAGCCACTGTGCAGATGGCATGCCAGACACTCAAATGCACTGACACAAGGAGAGTCACCAGTGGAGACCAAAAAAAAAAAAAAAAAAAAAGGCCCTCTCCCTCCACAAAGCACACTACAGAGTAATAGAAACAACACCTGCTATACTATAAGAGTGGGGAACCTGAACATACCTCTCAGTACTGGACAAATCATCTAGGCAACAAATCAATAGAGAAACAGTTAATCTATCAGAAGGAGAGAACAAATCTATTATTCCAATGATTATTAGAGGGGGGAAGGGGAGATGGGGAGAGATTGGATAAGGGGCATAAAGAATAAGTATGATTTGTAATAATGAATATGCTAATAAAAAAAAAAAGAAAGAAGCACATGAAAAGATGTTCAACATGACTGACCATCACAGAAACACAAATTAAAACCACACTGAGGCATTGTACACTTCTGTCCAATTGGCTAAAATAAAAAAAAATCATGACACCTAAGGTTGGTGAGGAAGCAGAGAAACAATCACTTACATAGTACTGGTGAGAATGGAAAATAATACAGCCACTCTTTAAAATAATCTGGCAAGTTTTAAAAAACTAAACATGCAACTACCACATGACCCAGCAATTGCACTCCAAGACATTTATCTCAGAAAAATGAAAACTTATGTACATACAAAAACCTGTACATGATTGTCTACCGCAGCTTCATTCATAACAGCCCCAAACTGAAAACCACCCAGATGTCCTGCAATGAATGAAAGGTTAAGCGAACTCAACTACAATTCAACAATAAAAAAGAATGAACTACTGATACACACAACAACTTGGATGCATCTCCAGAGAATTATTAGTGAAAAAAGCCAACCTGAAAAGGTTACATACTGTATGATCCCAGTATATAACATTCTGGAAATCCCAAAAGTATAGAAATGGAGAACAGATTACTGGTTGCCAGGGTGGTTAAGGACCGGAGGGTGGAAGCAGGAGGAAAGTACGAGTGGCTATCTGTAATGAAAGTCTGACTTCATTTGTGATGTTTCATTGTTGACAACTTTTAAGTCCCACCACTCCTGCTTTTTCCTCTTGCCAAAATCTGGGCAAACCAGTAAGAAAGCCAAGTGCTCCCTCCCTTAGAGTTGGTGGGAAGTTCAAAGCACATAAACTGTGGCCCACGTACAAAACCCCTCACTCTAGCCCCACCATAATAAAAGCCAAAGCCAGTTGCTCCTCCTTGCTTTCAAGCCATTTTTAGACCTGCTTCACAGCCTGCCTTCCTTTCCCCAGAAAGCCTCATTGTGTGTGTGTGTGTGTGTGTGTGTGTGTGTGTGTGTGTGTGTGTGTGTCTGTGTGTGTGGTGGAAGGGAGAGTCCATCCCACCAAAAAGGGGTAACAATAAACACTTATACAGAAATATGAAGGATCTCTGTGGTGATGGAAATGTTCTATATCTTTGCTGTATCAATATCAAAATCCTGGTTGTGGTATTGTACTATAGTCTTGCAAGATGTTACCACTGGGACCACTAGGGGAAACTGAGTAAAGGGTACACAGGAGTTCTCTGTACTATTTCTTCCGACTTCATGTGACTATACAATTATCTCAAAATAAGTTTAATTATTTAAGAAAGAAGAATGCTCCAATTGGAAATAATGTATTCCTAAATATCCAACAGGTCAAAGAGATCACAAGGTAAACTAGAAAATACTTTGCAATAAATGAAAATAAAAACACAATATAGCAAACGTATAGGATGCAGATAAAGGAGTGTTTAAAGGGACATTTATTGCAGCAAATGCCTATATTTAAAAAAGAGAAAGACCTCAAATCATTAACCTAAACTCCCACCTTAAGACACTGGGAAACAAACTAAATCTAAAGCAAGCAGGAGGAAAGTAATAATAAAGATTAGAGCAGAAATTCATAAAATAGAAGAGAGAAAAACAATTAGGAAAATCAATGAAATAAAAGTTGGCTCACTGAAAAGACAACAATATGGATAAACCTTTAGCTAAACTGACCAAGAAACAAGACGACTTATATTATAAAAATTAGAAATGAAAGAAAGAATATACTATTTATCTTATAGAAACAAAGAGTTACAGAAAAATACCATGATAATTTTTGCTATTAAGTTAGATAACTTAGATTAAATTAACAAACTCCTATAAAGACAAAAACTACCAAACTGACTCAAGAAGAAATAGAAAATCTAAACAGACCTATAACAAGCAAAGAGATTAAGTTAGTAATCAAAAAGCTACTCATGGGCCGAGCCCGTGGCGCACTCGGTAGAGTGCTGCGCTGGGAGCGCAGCAACGCTCCCGCCGCGGGTTCGGATCCTATATAGGAATGACTGGTGCACTCACTGGCTGAGTGCCGGTCACGAAAAAAAAAAAAAAAAAAAAGCTACTCATAAAGAAAAGCCAAGACCCAGATGATTTCGTTGATGAATTCTACCAAATATTTGGAGAATACCAATTCTTCAAAAATCTTCCAAAAAAATGGAAGAGGAGGGAACATTTCCCAACTTATTCTATGACACCAGAATTACCTTGATACCAAAACCAGACGAAGACATCACAAAAAAACTATGGACCAATCTCATACAGACTGAAAAATCCTCAACAAAATACTAGCAAACTCGTTGTACCTATAGTCAAAATAATGTATTCTACACTGTGATGGTTAATTTTAGGTGTCAACTGGAAAAGGAATACCTAGAAAACTAGTAAAGCATTACTTCTGGGTGTGTCTGCAGGGGTGTTTCCAGAGGAGACAGGAAAGTGAGTCAGTGAAACTGAGTGAGGAAGATCCACCCTCAGTGTGGGTGGGCACAGTCCAATCAGCAGGGGGCCCAGACAGAACAAAAAAGGAAAGAAAAGGATTTCCTCTCTCTCTCTCCTGGAGCTGAAACATTCTCCTCCTGCTCTTGGATATCAGAACGCCAGACTCTCTAGCCTTGGGACTCCAGGACTTATACCAGTGAACCCTTGGGTTCTCAAGCCTGTGGCCTCACACTGAGAATAACACCATCAGCTTCTCTGGTTCTGAGGCTTTCAGACTTGGACTGAGCCACACTACCGGCATCCCATGGCTTCCAGCTTGCACATAGCCTGTTTGGGACTTCTCAGGCTCCATAATCGATGAGCCAATTTCCCTAATAAATCCCCTCTCATATATCTATATCTATAGAATATCTCCTATTGATTCTATTTCTCCGGAGAACCCTAATACATGTACTTGAAAATTAGTGTAGATCTCATGTGAAGTGTTCTTAAGACAAAAACAAAAACAAACTAGCAAACTGCATCCAGCAATATGTAAAGAGAATTACATGCCATGAACAAATAGGATTTATCCTGGGAATGCAAGGTTAGTTAACATACCAATAGAATAATCATACAGTCAAGTCAACAGATCGAAAAAAAGCTTCTGACAAAATTGAACACCCTTTCATAATAAAAGCACTCAATAAACTAGGAAAAGAAAGAAACTTCTCAATCTGATAAAAGGCATTACCAAAAAAAACCCACCCGCAGCTAACATTATACTTAATGGTGAAAGACTGGATGCTTTACCCAAAAAAGCATGAATAAGACAAGGACAAGTATCTCAACTCTTCCATTTAATACTATATGGGAGATTCTAGCCAGGAGAACTAGGCAAGAAAATGAAAGAAAAGGTATCCAGATTGGAAAGAAAGAAATAAAACTATTGACAAATGACATAACCTTGTATATACACAATCTCAAGCACTCTATTAAAAGCTAATGGAACTAATAAACAAGTTCAGCAAGACTGGAGAATATAACATCTATATGTAAAAATCAATGGTATTTCTATATAGTAGCAATGCAGAATGCAAAAATAAAACTAAGAAGACAATTCAAAAATAAAGTTGATATTGTAGAGGCAGAGAGTAGAACAATGGTCACCAGAGACTGGGGAGGGAAAAGTAGGGAGAGGCTAGCCAATGAGTACAAAATTACAATTACATAGGGAGAATAAGCTGATGTTCTATTGCACAGTAGGGTGACTATGGTTAATATTTAAGTTATGTATATTATGTAATAGGTAGAGGAGACACTTGAATGTTTTCGCCACAAAGAAATGATAAATGCATGAGGTGACTGACACATTAACTACCTTGATCTGATTATTATGCAACATATATAGGTATCAAAATATCAGATTGTACCCCATAAGTACAATTATAATGTGTAAGTTAAAATAATACACATAAAATAATATAAATAGCATTCATCCTTTTTCAATGAAAATAAAAACTTTTTTAATACAAAAAAATTCATTTACAGTAGCTGAAAACATAAAACATTGTTAGAAGAAATTAAAGCTCTAAAATAAATGTGTTCATGGATCAGAAGACCAAATATTGTCAAAATGGCAATACTCCCCAAACTGATCCACAGGTTCAACATAAACCTGTCAGATAAACAGCTGGCTTCTTTATAGAAATTGACAAGTTGATCCTAAAATTCATCAGGAACTCAAGAGACCAACAGAGCCAAAATAATCCTCAAAAAAATAAAGTTGAAGGACTTGCCTTTTCCAATTTCAAAACGTAATACAAAGCAACAGTCATCAAGGCAGTGTGGTACTGGCATGAGAACAGACATGTATAACAATGGAATAGAATTAAGAGTCCAGAAATAAACCCATACATCAGTCGTATATTTTAAACAATAGTGCCACAATCATAGAAAGTGGAAACGACAGTAATTTCAACAAATGGTCTTGGGATAACTGGATATCCCCATGCAAAAGAGTGAAGATGGTGCCCTATCTCACACCATATATAAAAAATTAACTGAAAACAAATCAAAAACCTATATGTAAAAGCTAAAACTATAAAACTCTTATCAGAAACACAGGTGTAAATCTTTGTGACATTGGATTTGGCAATGGATTCTTGACAAATGCAAACCAAAAACACATGAAAAAAAACCTGATAACTTGGACTTCATAAAAAAGAAAAACTCTTGTCCTTCAAAGAACATAAAAAAGTGAAAAGACATCCCACAGACTGGGAGAAGATACTGTCAAACAATATATCTGACAAAGGAATTGTATCTAGAATGTATTTTTAAAAAACTCTTAAAACTCAGTCATAAAAAGGAAAATAACCCAATTTAAAAATGGGCAAAGGATCTGAATGGCCATTTCTCTGAAGAAGATATAAAAATGGCCAATAAGCACATAGGCTGCTTAACAAATCATCAATAAAATGTAGATCAACACCACAATGAGATACCACTTTACACCTATTACGATGGCTAGAATAAAAAAGTCAGATAATAACAAGCGTTGCTGAAGATGTGGAGACACTGGAATCCTCACAGAAATATAAATTGGTGCAGACACTTAGGCGGAGTCTGGCCATTCCTCAAGACACACAGTTACAGTTAAACACACAGTTACTACTTGACCTAGCAATTCTATTCCTAGGTACATACCCAAGAGAAATTAAAGATATCCACACAAAAACCTGTACACAAATGTTCATAGCAGCATTACTCATAATAGTCAAAAAGAGGAAAGAACCCAAGTGTTCATCGAGGTTTTCAAATTTATTGGCATAAAACTATTCACAATATTGGTATTCTCTTAAAATTAAAAAAAAAAGTCTATAGTGATGAGGGGTCTTCAAAAAGTTCATGGGAAGATTCATATTATCTTTTAACTGTTTTTCAATGACACTTCAAAGTACCCTCGTATATCTCTTTTTTGTGCAAACTCTTAGCAATGCAGAAATAGAGAGAAACATCCTTAAACTGAAATGAGAAATGACCAAAAGAAATCTACAGCAAATGTGACAGTAAATGGTGAAGATATTAAAAACCTTGCAATTCAAATCAGGAACAATCCCACAATGTAATTCTGGTCATTGCAATTGGACAAGAAAAATAAACATGCAGGAAACTGTTAAGAAAAAAAAGAGTTAAAAAAATAAAAAGTTAAAGCTAATATTACTCATGAATAATATGAAGATTCACCCCCCCCAAAAAAAAAAATCCAAGAGAATCAACAAAAACTGTTAGAACCAAGATGAAGGATCATTAAGGAGGCTGAATATGCAATCAATATATAACCAACAACTTTCTAATACAACAACCAATCAGAAAATGAATCAACACAACAGCAAAACTAAAAACAAAAACAAATGAACAAAAAACATAAAACACCCAGAAAAAGCTAACCAAAAATGTATGAGATCTTAATGGAGAAACAGAAAACTCTGCCAAGCAACATAATAGATGTGAATAAATCTTGTTTAAATACAGGAAGACTAATATTTCAAAGATAACAACTTTCCTAAATTAACATGTAAAGTCAGTAAAACCCCAACCAAATCCCAGTATAACTTTTCTTGGGGTCTGATAAACATATTCTAAAATTCAAACAAACGAGTAAAGGCCAAGAATAGCCAAGACAACTTTTTAGAGGTGGAAAGTTTTGTTCTACCATTTGTAGGCAAACTACAAAGCTATATGAAAACACTGTGTATTACTGAAGGTATATGCAAATACTACATAAAAGAAACAGTACAGAATCCTGACACAGTCTTACACACACATATGAGTGTACAAGATGCTATGGGTCAAATGTGTCCCCCAAAAGGTCATGTGTTGAAAACTTGATCTCTTCTGTAACAGTGCAAAGAGAATGGGAAATCCAATTATAATATTTGGACAGTGGGGCTTTTAAAGAGTAATTGGATCATGAGGACTGTGCCTTTGTGAATGGATTAATTCATTCATGGAGCAATGAGTTATCATGGGTGTGGACTGCTGGCTTTATAAAGAGTACATGAAAGAGCTCTTACGATTCTCTCACCATGTTACATGCTATGTCACCACAGGATCCTGAAGAGAGTTCCCACCCAGAAGAAGGCCCTCACCAGATGAGTAAGAACCTTGGGGTAAAAAAAAAAAAATTTCTTAAGACAACAAAAGAAAAATAGTTGTAGTATACTATAAGAGAAATATTGAGGTATAAAAATTAATGGTAGCTGATGGAGTTTGGATGTGTTGTCCCCACCAAAACTCATGTGGAAATCTGGTCCCCAGTGTGGCAGTGCTGGAAGCTGTTTGAGTCATGGGGGCAGATCCCTCATAAATGGATTAATGCTCTCTCTGTGGGGTGGGGGTCAGGAGTGAGTTCTCACTGTATTAGTTCCTGTGAGAGCTGGTTGCTTAAAAGACGCTGGCACGTCCTCTCTCTTGCTTCCTCTCACCATGTGATCTGCTTGTACCCTCTGGCTACCTGCTACTTTCCACCATAAGTAGAAGCAGCCTGAGGCAAACTCCAGACACAGCTGTCCCAGAGTCGTAAGCCAAATAAACCTCTGTTCTTTATAAATTACCCAGTCTCAGGTATTTCTGTTATAACAACACAAAGTGGACTAAGATAGGAAATTGGTACTGAGGAGTGGCGTGTTGCTATACAGATACCTGAAAATGTGGATACAGCTTTGGAACTAGGTAATAGGCAAAAGTTGGAGGAGTTTGGAGGACTTAGAAGAAGACAAAAAGATGAGAGAATGTTTGGAACATTTTAGAGATTGGTTAAATGGCTGTGACCAGAATGTTGATAGAAATGTGGACAGTAAAGGCCATGTGAATAATGAGGTCTCTGATATTGGACAAAAGATCACCCTTGCTATACCATAGCAAGTAACTTGGCTTCATTGTGTCCATGCCCTTGGACTTTGTGGAAGGTGGGAATTAAGAGCTGTGAACCAGAATGTCTGGCAGATTTCCAAGCAGCAAAGCATTAAAGAAGCTGCATGGTTATTTTTAACAGCCTACACTGAGTTATGGAGGCAAAGCATGATGTAAAGCCAGAATTTAAAAGGGAAGCAGAGCATAAAGATTTAGAAAATTTGCAGCCTGACCATGTTGTAGAGAAGTAGAGAGCTGGAGAAAAACACAAGGGTGAAGCAGATAAATTGGTTACTAAAGACATTAGCTTGGTGGTGAGGCAGCCAGATGCTAATAACCAGGACAATGGGGAAAAAAGCCTTAAAGGCATTTAAGAAGTCTGGAAGGGTGCCCCACCCATCACAGGTCCTGAGGCCTAGAAGGACTGAGTTGCCCCAGAGAGCAGACCTGGGGTGCAGTTGCCCTCAGAAACCTACTCCCAGCATCCCAACTGCTCTGGCTGGAGCAGCCCTGCGTCACACGGCTCCAAGTGTGGTTCATGCAGCAGCTCATAGAAGCCTGAAACCTCAGTGGTGCCCACGTCGTGTTAAGTCTGCAGGCTGGCAGGACATGAGAGTACTGGAGGCATGGAAGCCTCCACCCAGATTCCAGAGGATGTATGGAAAAGCCATACACAGCAGGCAGAGACCTGCTGCAGGGGCAGAGCCACTGCAGAGGCCATCTACTACAGCAACACCAAGCAGAAAAGTGGGGTCAGAGCCCCCACAGAGAGCCTCCACTGGAGAAATGTCTAGAAGAACCAAGGCAGCAGGGCTGCAGCCAGGACCTCAGAACTGCAGGGCCAGTGGTAACGTACGTGATAGATCTTGAACATAACCAGCACCATTTTAGGAAAGGCCAAGCACAAAATGGCCACCAAACTCTCCCCCCTTCCCTTTACAAGAAGCTTTGTGACTTCTGCAAAATAGAAACCCTTTTGCTTCCTCATGGGTGCAATGCCCCTCCTTGACTGCTTCAGCCAGCCCTTGGTGCCCTACAGCCCATATAAGCTCTCCCAACCCAACGATGGTTGCTGTCCTCCATTTTGAGTGCAGCCCAGCAGATTCTTTTCCTTTAATAAAGCTTGATCAGTACTTGGCATTTTGGCTCACTTTCTTTCATTCTGGTGCCGAAACCTGGGAAGGGTCCTGGCCAGGACCTTCGGACAATCCCCTTTCTTGGGTTGACTGGCCCCCTGGCCACCCTTCCCGGACCTGCCAAACCGGGTACCTCTGGGACACATCCACCATCAGCCTCAATTCAGCAGGTGAGACAGTAGGTCTGTCCTACTTCTATGGGTTCCCCCAACTACTCTCTACAACTACTCTCTACTTGCTATGAAGCCCAGGCACCAGGCCGAGGGACCCCCTCTTGTGCCCCTCAGCTATTGGAGGACACTCCTTTAGCCAGTCAGTGGCTCCTCTCTCGAAAAGGCGCCCATCGATGAGGATGCTCCTTGGTGTTACCCTTCTTCTGCTGGGACTGATCACCTCCTTTCTCATCCTCTAAATGGGATCCTCACAATCCAAACCTCTGCACTCTATGCCCTTGGGCTGTCTCCTGGCCAATTTAAACCTAAACGTCTCATTTTCTACAGCCACCTGGCCTCCAGGGAGGCATTAAATCTAAAAGTCTCATTTTCTCCACAGTCTATGCCTCTGGGCTGTCTCCTGGCCAACCTCTTGGCCTCCAGGGAGATATTAAGCGCAAACATCTCATTTTATACTGCAATCAGGTTTGGCCTAAATACAAACTAGACAATGGATCCCAGTGGCCAGAAAATGGCACTTTCGATTTGGATACTCTCAGAGACCTAGACAACTTTTGTCACCGAAGCAGCAAAGCCAGAGCGATTTCTTATGTTCAAGCCTTCTTCTATCTCCGATCAAGTCCTTCTCTCTGTCAAAACTGTCCTACATCTCAAATTCTCCTAGCTCATGCCCAACCTCCCCTTCTGGACTCGGATCAATCTTTTGATCCATCAGACCACTCTGCTCCCCGACCACCTCCTTACACTCCAGATCCTCCACCAGCCTCTTCACCTTTTCCCTCTCTTCGTCCTCAGCCACCCACCCCCTCTCCTTTTTCCCCTTCATCAGGTGACAACCCTGCCTCAGCTCCGGCTCCTTTATATACCCTCTATGAAGTGGCAGGGACAAAGGGAATTGTCCAGGTCCATATCCCCTTTTCTCTTTCCCATCTCTCCCAAATCAAAAAATGACTGGGATCTTTCCAGTCCAACCTGGACACATATCTTAAGGAATTCAGGTATCTCACCCAGTCTTATGATCTCACCTGTCATGATGTTTTCATGATTCTCACTTCTACCTTGTCCCCCGAGGGTAGAGAGTAGGTCTGGATAATGGCCCAACAGGCAGACATGCCCAAAATAATAGGTGGCCTGTGGGAGCTGTTGCTGTCCCTCTCACGGACCAAAACTGGGACTATCAGGCCAGCCACAGGGACTGGGATCTCTGGGATGATATGATCACACACTTGATTTACAGCCTCCAAAATTCTACTCACAAGTCAATTATGAAAAGCTTAAAGAAATCACACAGAGATCCACCGAAAATCCCAGTGAGTTCCTAACCCACCTTTCTGAGTCTTTACATAAGTACACATGCATAGACCCAAACCCCCCTGCAGGAACAGCCCTCTTACACTCTCATTTCATTACCCAATCAGCACCTGACATTTGAAAAAAACTAAAAAACATAAAAACTTGAGGATGGTCCAAATACAACCCAGCGAGACCTCCTCAATGCAGCTTTAAAGGTTTTTAACAATAGGGAGGAGGAGAAGAAGAAGGATCAATACAAGAGATCAGGCCAAATATCAGCTCCTGGCTAATGCTATCTGGGGATCACGCACTCCAAAGCCAGCTGCCTCTAGGGGCAAGCCACCCGGGAACTGCTTCAAATGCCGACAACTGGGCCACTGGGTATGGGCCTGTCCTAACTCCAGGCCTCCTCCCAGGCCCTATCCTCACTGCAAACAGCCAGGTCACTCACCAGACAGGGAGTGACCCAGTCCCTAACCCACAACCTTTAACTCCACAGCCATCCCTACCAGAGCTTCTCGGCTTTGCCCAGGAGGAAGACCGATGACGCCCAGGGCCCGAGGCCCCCACAGAGATCACCATGCATGAGCCCAGGGTAACTTGCCTTATTGCAGGTAAGCCGATCTCTTTTGTCATCGATACAGGGGCCACTTACTCTACCCTTTCTGAATATGCAGGACCAACAACCCCATCCTTTATCACAATAGTAAGGGTCACAGGATCAGAATACCGCTCATGGATCACTCAACCCCTTTGCTGCACCCTACATCACACCCAATTCACACACAAATTTGTAATAAACCCTCAATGCCCTGCCCCCTTACTGGGATGGGACATCCTTTCCAAATTCAAAGCTACCTTTACCCTAAACACTTTAACTCCAGCTACAATACTCCTGTTACAGGCCACCCCAGACTTGGCCCCTGAGGCTGCCACCTTCCACTTCCCCTCGGACAAGGTTAATCCCATAGTATGGGACACTTTTTCTCCCTCTATTGCTACACACCATTCCCCTATCCTTGTTAAGTTGCACAACCCCTTTGTTCCCTAATGTCCCACAATACCCATTGCTAACAAACACCTAAACAAACACCTAGTAGGATTAAAACCCATCATACACAGGCCGAGCCCGTGGCGCACTCGGGAGAGTGCGGCGCTGGGAGCACAGCAACGCTCCCGCTGCGGGTTCGGATCCTATATGGGAATGGCCGGTGCACTCACTGGCTGAGTGCCGGTCACGAAAAAGACAAAAAAAAAAAAAAAAAAACCCATCATACACAAACTCCCTTCTTCTCATCTCTTACAGCCTACCCACTCGCCTTTTAATATACCCATCCTTCCAGTAATAAAGCCTAATGGCTCATAACGTTTACTTCAAGACCTCAGGGCCACTAATGCAGCTGTTTTACCCATAACCCCAATCATTTCTAGCCGCTACACACTTCTATCCACAATCCCAACAACCTGTTTCTTCTCTGTACTTGACCTCAAAGATGCCTTTTTTTCTATCCCCTTACACCCTTCCTGTCAAAACCTGTTCACCTTCACTGGGACTGATCCTGATACACGTTGTTCCCAACAACTCACCTGGACAATACTACCTCAGGGGTTTCAGGATAGCCCCCACTTCTTTGGCCAGGCCTTAGCTCAAGACTTATCTGAACTTCCTCCAACCTCTAGCACTTTAATATGTGGATGACCTCCTCCTTTGTGGCCCCTCCTATGAGGATTCTCAGGCCCACACTGTTGCTCTCCTTAATTTCCTGGCCTCCAGGGGATATTGAGTGTCCCTCAGCAAGGCCCAAATTTCTTCTCCTTCAGTCACCTATTCGGAAATCCACCTCAGCCCCAACACCAGAGAAATAACAGTGGATTGCAAGAGTTTAATTTCTGAACTCCCTACTCCTACCACAAAGAGTGAAATCCTTTCTTTCTTGGGGCTTGCAAGGTATCATTGCCTATGGATTCCTAACTTTGGCATCCTAACAAAACCACTTTATGAGGCAGCCAAAGGGAGTCCTGCCATTCCCTTAGATCCCACAAAGCCCATTCATTCTCCCTTCCAGTGATTAAAAGCCACTCTCCTCACAGCCCCAGTTCTATCCCTCCCAAATCTATCTCATCCTTTTATCTTATACATCACCGAAACCCAAGGATTGGTGGCTGGGGTTTTGGGACAAGAGGCAGGAGATATCTTCTCCCCTGTTGCATACCTTTCCAAACAATTGGACACCACAGCTCGAAGATGGGCTCACTGTTGATGGGCCTTGGTGGCAGCTACCCTTTTAACACAAGAAAGCTCTAAACTAACCTTTGAACAACAAACAGTCATTTGCTCCCACCATCATCTTCAAGACCCTCTCAGCCATAAGGCCATGTCAATTCTCTCCCCTTTCCACCTACAACTTATCCACCTAACCTTCATTGAAAATTCCCAGTTCTCCTTTAAACCTTGCCCTCCCTTAAATCCAGCCACTCTCATCCCAAAACACTCACAACCTTTAGAACAATTGCATGTAGGCTTTAGACCTCTTTCTCAATCCCTTTCCATATATCTCCCCACATCCCATTACGTGGCCCCAACAAACATGGTTCAAAGATGGGAGCACCACCTCCATGCCCACCCCCACCCCCCTCGGGCAGGTTGTGCCATAGTAAATCTAACACAAACTATTGAGGCTGCCCCTCTTCCCCCTAACACCACTTCCCAGCAAGCAGAACTCATTGCCCTCGCTCTTACTCTGGCAAGTAACAAACAAGTCAACATAAACACTGACTCCAAGTATGCTTACTACATCCTACACGGCCATATGGAAGGAAAGAGGATACATGACCACTCAAGGAGGGCCTATAAAAAACGGATATCTTATCAAGGTACTTCTTGAGGCTGCACAACTCCCAAAGGAGGTTGAGGTTATACACTGCAGAGGACACCAAACCTCCAATGACCTCATAGCCCAGGGAAGCAAACTGATGGATCTAACTGCAAAATAGGCTGCCCAATCACCAGGCCCCCTCTCTTCCTCTCCCGCTCAGGTCCTTCTCATGGCCCCTACGCCCTTACCCTAATACACACCTCAAGAAATACAACACCTCCAACAATTGGGAGCACAGAGGAAGGACAACTGGTATACTCTGTCTGGTCACTATGTCCTCCCTACCACACAAACTGAGCAAATCCTATTAGATTTCCATAATTCAGTTCATATAGGCTATGAACCCCTACTACTCCTTCTTTAGCCCTTACTCTCCCCACATGACCAAGTTACTTAAACAAATCACTCAAAATTGTCCTTTGTGTACTCGTTGCTCCAATCAAGGTGGCCTCCAAGTTCAGTCCTTTCCCACCCACCAGGCCAGAGGATACACTCCTGGCCAAGATTGGCAAATTGGCTTTACTCACATGCCTCCTCACAAAAGGACATGCTATCTTCTAACCTTAGTGGATACTTTTTCAGGTTGGGTTGAGGCTTTTCCCTGCACTTCAGAGGATGCTACAGCAGTAACTCATGCTCTCACCTCAAAAATCATCCCTCATTTTGGTTTTCCCACCAGCCTCCAGTCTGATAATGGCCCAGCATTCATTTCCCAGATTACACAACTCACAGAACAGGCATTACATATCAAATGAAACTTACATATACCATATCAGCCTCAGTCATCAGGCAAAGTAGAAAAAGCCAGTCACCTCATAAAAACACACCTCACCAAGCTATTCATGGAATTTCACCTCCCTTGGACCCAACTTCTCTCTCTAGCACTCACTCGCCTGCGAGCTGTCCCCTGCAAATCCACTGGCCTCAGCCCCTTTGAACTTATGTTTGGTAGACCCTTCACTCTCACACCTCTCTCTTCCAGCTCATCGCCTTTAGGCCAGTATCTCCCTACTCTTTCACTCATTAGGGATCTTCTTAGGGAGCAGGCCAACCTTCTATTACTTCATCCTTTCCCCACCACCCCCACAGATTTTAAACTGAGCCTGGGACAGCAAGTGTATACTAAAACCTGAATCCCAAAGCCCCTCTCACCATGTCGGGAAGGGCCTCATACAGTATTTCTCACCACCCCCACAGCAGTAAAGGTACTAGGAAAGGCCCCTTGGTATCACTTATCCTTGGTAAAACTAGCACCTGAGACTTTACCCAAAGAATCTGTTAACACACCAATCCAGAGGGGGCCCTCTGCTTAACCCCCAACCCAACATCTCCTTACACTTCATCCATTTTAGGACCCACAAAATTGAAAATCTCCAGGACCTCCACTCTTTCCCCAATCCCAGAAGGAAGATCTTTCCCCCACTGATTATCCTCTCACTCTTGCAGGCCTACTTCACATCATTCACACAGGAGCTGCTCCAAGACTGGTCCCGACCTGCCATATCCAGTGTTGAAGACATCCTTGAGTGGGAACTTATGCAGGCTTTCACCAACCAAAAGGTTGCCAAATTGTTCCTGGGAGGAGGATATCAGCCCCTGAGAACTGTCAACCCTTCCCCAGAAGAATGCAGCCTCCCCACACAAAACCAATACCTCACCACCTATTTGTTTTATTTTTTTCATATCTTCGCCCATCTCCAGCAGGAAGTAGCTTCAGAAGAAAGAGACCTCCACCCTTTCTCCCCCCTCCCTATACTTAAAAGGTGGGAATGATAAATCTTGAACATAACCAGTACCATTTTAGGCAAGGCCAAGCACAAAATGGCCACCAGCCCCTCCCCCCCTTTCCTTTAGGAGAAGGCTCGTGATTTCTGCAAAAATAGAAACCCTTTTGCTTCCACATGGGTGCAATGCCCCTCCTTGACTGCTTCAGCCAGCCCTTGGTGCCCTACAGCCCATATAAGCTCTCCCACCCCAACGACAGTTGCTGCCCTCCATTTTGAGTGCAGCCTGGCAGATTCTTTTCCTATAATAAAGCTTGATCGGTACCCGGCATTTCAGCTCACTTTCTTTCAGTGCGATGCAGGCCTAGAAAAGCTGTAGGCACCAGCACAGCCCACTGGGCTGTGCCTGGCAGAGCTGTGGGAGTGAGGCTACCCAGTGCTTTGGGTGACCAGATGCTCAATTGTGCCCAGGATGCAGAATTTGGAGTCAAAGAACATTATTTTGGAGCTTTAAGACATAATGTCTGCCCTGCTGGGTTTTGGACTTGTTTGGGACTTGTTTCTCCTTTCTTCTGGTCTATTCCTCCCTTTTGGAATGGGAATGTGTACCCAATGTCTGTTCCACCATTGTATCTTGGCAGTAGATAAATTCAGTTTTGATTTTTACAGGTTCACAGCTGGAAAGACTTTTGCTTTTGGTCTCAGATGAGACTTTGGACTTTGGACTTTTAAGTTGGTGCTGAAACAAACTAAGACTTTTGGGAATGTTGGGATGGAATGATTGTATTTTGTATGTGAGAGTGACATGAGTTTTGGGGGGGCAGGGGCAGAATGACAAAGTTTGGATGTGCTGTCCCCGCCAAAACTCACGTGGAAATCTGATCCCCAATGTGGCAGTGCTGGAAGCTGTTTGAGGAGGTGTATCCCTCATGAATGGATTAATGCTCTCCCTGGAGGAAGAGGGATAGTGAGTGAGTTCTCGCTCAGCTGGTTTCCGTGAGAGCTGGTTGCTTAAAAGACACTGGCACGTCTTCTCCCCTTCTTGCTTCCTCTTGCCATGTGATCTGCTTGTACCCATCGGCTGCCTGCCACTTTCTGCTATGAGTAGAAGCAGCATGAGGCCCGCACCAGACGCAGCTGTTGCAGAATCATAAGCCAAATAAACCTCTGTTCTTTATAAATTACCCAGTCTCAGGTATTTCTGTTACAGCAACACAAAACAGACTAAGACAGGAGCCATAAGGCCTAAGTAAGCATCTCACAGGACCTACACAACATATCATTTAGCAGTATAATGCAACCTGGTTCAGGGATTTCCAACCCTGGCTTGGTGATGTCCAGGAGACAAGCACAAAATGTAACTTTCAAAAACCTTAAAACAAAGCTTACCCTTATATTAACAGCTTAAAATCCCTTTATGAAAGAAACACCTGGTAACTGACCCAGACTGAATACAGGTATAAAAATGGGTAAAGATTCCCCAAACTTTAAGAATGGTCTGCGGATGGAGACTGTCCCGGTCAGTAAGTCATCTGACTCCCTGACTGTATCCAGCCCATGCTACCAGCCTGCTCCCACTATCAGTCTTGTAAAACTGCCACCAAAATAAACTGCTTGAGTATCAGACAGTGTCTAAGACTCATCTTTGGCATAGGTCAAACCAAAGGGAAGAAGTTGCCCCTGGAGAAGCTGATCAATTAGAACTACCCAAAACCCCCAAACACAACAGTGATATATTTGACTACATGAGTATGAAAAAAACTCCAAAAGAAACAAACTAACAAAAACACCAAACACAAATCATTGGTAGAAGTATAAATTTATACAGCCATCTGAAAGAGTAGTTTGAAAGTCTGTAGTTAAACTAAAAAGGCACATTCCTTATGCCCCAGGAATTTCACTTCTAAGTATATACTCTGGAAAAATACACACACAGGTACGCAAACATTTATACAAGCATTCACTAAATTATTCTTTGTAATAAGATAATATTGAAATAACCTATTTGTCAATAAACAGGCCTAAATAAAAGTGTAGCATTTTATAGGATGAAATACCATACAGCATCTAAAAGGAACATACTAGATCCTTATTCATCATCATAACGTAACAATGCACTGACATAACTGGTGGCCAGGCTGCATGGCCAAGGCTAAAAGGCAGATAAATGCCACCCAGGGAAGCGCCAGTGCATGACTTTCACTGAGAACAGGCAACACCCATACCAGGCTCAAGAGGCACGGCATTTACTTACAGCAAAAGGAGAGAGAGTGCACAAGATCCAGCCCCTTGCAATGCGTCAGACCCTCACAGCTGGTGGAACCACTCAACAGTCTACACAAGTGGTGTATGGACTGTAGTAAAGACCTCATACTGCACTAAAGTGCATACTCCACTTCATACTGCAGTAAAGGCCTCAACTTCTCTGAAATACAGAAAGCTGGGGGTGTGAATAAGGGCCACTGTGATTCATGTGCTTAAACAAAACAAAAGAGTACACACTATGTTCAGAACAGGGGAAGACAGTCCCTCACAAGGTGTCAAACCCAGCACAGCCTGTGATGGCTCTATCTCTTTACAAGGAAATATTCTAGGCCCAAGGCCACACTTAAACAGCCACGCAAGGGGAAAAAAAGCTATGTCTGATTGCTTTTTCCCAACAACAACAAAAACATGCTAAGTTATAAGTACATCCAAAATAGAATTTGTGGAAAAAATCTACAATCAAAATATGTATGCGTATGTGTGCGTGTGTTGAGATTTACATATAATTACTCAAAGGAATTAAAAAGGCCTGGAAGGATTCACAAAAACTCTCGTCAGTGATGGGGGTCAGAGATAGGGTGCTGTAGACTGGATGCCCCCCTCCCAACCTTATTGAAGCTTAAATCCCCACTGTAACTGCTGAGGGTGGGAAATCATATTAGAATAATTGAAAGGTGGGCCTTGAAGAGGTGATTAGATTGTAGGATTATGCTGTAGTGAATGGATTAATAATGGTGGTCAGGGGCATGGTTCTGCAAGCTGCAAAAGAAGAGCACATGAGAGGTTAGTCTCTCTCTGTTCCAACATTTTCTGCTATGTGATACTCTGCATCACTGAAGTCACCACCAAAGAAAGCTCTCGCCAGATGTGTTCCCCTGGACTTTGGACCTCCCAGCCTCAGAAACTGTAAGCAATAAATTTTGTTTTCTTTATAAATCACCCAGTTCCAGGTATTTTGTTATAAGCAACAGAAACAGACTAATATATAGGGATTAGTAGTTAAAAGAGACTTTATTTGTAGTGATTTGTTTTTTTAAGACTTCATTCATGCACTAAGTAAATTTATTTAAGGAATGCACGCACATTAGAAATGATGACAAGGAAGTATGACAAAATGTTAAAAGTCGTTACTTCTGTGTTAGAAATATGGGTGCCTGTAATGTTCTTCTTTATACTTTTTGTCTCTTCCCAATTTCCCCAAATAAAAAGTAAATAACGCAAGTTATGGAAAGTATAGTTATATCTTCATCTATGATTTATTTATTTTATTTATTTATTTTTATTTTTATTTTTTTTAAAGATGACCGGTAAGGGGATCTTAACCCTTGACTTGGTGTTGTCAGCACCACACTCTCCCAAGCAAGCCAACCGGCCATCCCTATATAGGGATCTGAACCCACAGCCTTGGTGTTATCAGCACCACACTCTCCCGAGTGAGCCACAGGCCAGCCCTTTCATTTATGATTTAAAACAAAGAAAAAACAAAGCACGGTTGACCTATGCACAAAAAAGTTCCTAAGCCTTACCACCAATGTGTTTTCAGCCATTATTTCCTCTGGAGGTGGGATGAGAGGGCTCTCCCTTCCTATTTGTTTATGATGCCTAAATTTTTACCCATAACTTTTATAATCAGCAAAGTGATCAATAATTTTGCTTAAGAAACAAAGCAACTGAGTAGCACCCCCTAGGATAGAAGATGGCGGGCACCTATAAAAGGAGCAGAACATCCATGAGGGGGATTTAGGTACAATGAAGGCTATAGCTCAAGTAGCTACAAAAGGAAGAAGAAACCCAGGTGACCTGAATTCTGTCTTAGCCACCAAATCAGAGAAGGAGGGCTGAACTCTGAGAACAGATGTAAGACAAAAACTGGCAAGTTCGGCAGAAAAGAAGAGCAGAATGCTGCCAAAACACAACATACACCACCACCACCCCCCAAAAATAGGGGAAAAAAACCCCCAAAACCCCAGAAACAAAGAAAAGTAGCATCCAGCAAAAGTGAAAGAAAAAATAAAAGTTGAAGAAAAGGAGCAATACAAGCAGTGCTTCCCTGAATCTGGTAATGCAGTGCCAGCCTGAAGCAGAAACACAAAATGGGCTTATGAGGTTCTTTGATGCCGTATTCTGACAGCAAAAGTGCCAATAAATGTTCCACATAAACAGGATTGGCTACCTCTGCCCAGAATTTTTCTAATATGACTCTCAGTTCAATCTGGACAGCAGTCTCATCAGTCATTTTCTTGATACTGTAAGTTTCTTTATCTAGGAGTAAAAGTAATCAGATATTATTATCAGGTAGACAAGATCCCAAAGTTACACCCATCAATCTGCTCCAAGCTCCAAAAATGCCCATAAACTAGCCACTGAACTGACAGACCGAAGACTCACAAGGCAAGAGCTGCAGAGTGTACAAAGAAGTGTAAGATGGACAATAGGCCTCACAACCTATTGCAAAGTGTCCCCACTACTCTGTGCATCAAGTTACAGAGGATGGTCATATACCCCGAAATTGTTGGCCCCCTCCATCTTCTACCACTGTGAAGTAAATTTAAAGAAATTACTCCCTTCACCTACAATATTAAAACAGAATCCACCATTTGCTATAAACCAACATCTAATTCAACATCTCCTATTCTCCACAAGTGCTGCTACTAATGTCAAAATAAATGACCATAAACTGAGATGTGAAAGAGACTCACACCATATGGCATGCTATCACACAGCTAAAAGAAAGAAACCATAGCCCTGCTCCAAGGGCCAAGAAGAGCCAAGTAAAGAGCTATATTAGGGAATACGCATGCTGAGGAAGGCTGCTTTAAGTTCTGGCGGAGAAATGAAGCCTTGTAGTGAAAAAGGGGAGTGAGGTAAGAATAAGTATTCAAAGGAAACGAAAGCAAAGGAAAATTAAAGACGCAATAAAGTAAATACCAAAAGCCCATAAAAGGAGACATGAAGACATACAACATCTTCCTGAAGAGGACAGCGAGCTTCAGCAGCATGAGGAGCAGGCTCCAGCCCTGTTGAGCTGCAACAGCACCATCAGGAAGAAGACACACATGCTCAGGAGGAAGCTAAAACACAGAAGAAAGAGGGAGCGATACTTTCACAGCCAAACTTGCAGAACAGATTGAAGAACAGAAAGAAAGCTGAAATATGAAAAGAACTAGGATGCTGCTAAGGTGGAAGAAAAATCTGGCAGTGAGGCTACAGAAGGAAGTCGAATTCAGAGAGGAATATTTTGAAGAAACGCACCCAGAGGGAAATATAAATGGCACTGTCCTATCTCAGGAAATTGAGATCCACAGTAAAATTAGCACCAAAAATAAATCTCCAAACTGACCCGTTCTGAAGCAGCTGCTGTAGAAATGTTCAGAGGTCAGTGAAGTATTTGTGAAGAGGTGATGAAAAGGCTAACAAATAGAAGAATGAAGGCAAATGCCTGTGTGTATGGCAAAGATTCCAGTCCTTCAGTCTAAGGGGTTAGCCCAGCCTCTGCAATCATGACCATAGGTAAAGCTAAAGAACCTCATGGGCCTCTCAAACTCTGAATGAAAAACCCAGAGCACAGTGAGCATAGCTAACCAGCAGGCAGCAGAGCCTGCAAATGGGATTCAGGTATGCTTAATGCTGTGGGCTTCCTCCCAAGTCCCAAATAGCTTTTGAGGACTGAAAAAAACCTTCATTTATTGTGGAGATTATACCACAACTGTGTACATCCAGGCCTGGGAAGCAATCTGAGCCGGATCTTACTACTCTCAGGCCTCTCCTCCCAGAACTTTACACCTTAACCCCATTTCGTTCCCCAAAAGAAAATGGCTTCAAAAAGAACAAGGAAACTTCCAACAAATATCTTGGCATTTTTCAAGATTTTCTTCTTTTTGTTATTTTTTTTCTTTACCTCATGGGCAATGTGATTTTGTTCATTTGTTTTCCTATTTAAATCCCTATTAACTAGTCTCTAATTCTTGTGTTTTCCTACCAGTGTGAGTATACATAAGGTATATATTATAAACTAATAATAAGCAAACAAATTTCTAAGATAATAATCACTAAAAAAAGATTGCTTTCAGTACATATTTAAAACCTTAAGATAATATTTATACTAATTTACCAATTAAGAAATAAGCTCATACCTAGAGTGCCCCAAACTTGTTTTCTAAATACCATTTTCAAATAAAAGAAACCAGGGCTCCTTAGAGAAGTGGTTGATGCCAGGCTGGGGCAGGGAAAAATATGAGTGTTTTCCAGTGCCAGAAAATTAGTGAAAGACTCATCAAAGAATGGGGGCATGTCAAAGAGACATAGGAGCCAACTTAAAGAGCTCCCAATGGCCAAAGCTAGAATAATTTAAGCAACAAAATAAATAACAATAGTACTGCATTATAGCCCAAAGAATAAAATAAATATCCATGAGCACACACTAATATAACTGATTGAATAAATAAATAAGAGGTGGAAAAGGGACAACGCTTTTTCATAAAGTATTCCAATGAATAAATGTAGAAGGAACGAGGGAAACAAAGTCACCATACAAACACTGCAGTAAGGACTGCTGCAAGCAAGATCCACCAATTGTTGCTAATTAGCAAGCGAAAGATGAGAAACAATATTTGTATGCAAAATGGCAAACTATCTTCCTCCAAATAATGACTGACTTCAGAGAGAAAGACAGTAACTTTACAGTGGTGAAATTTGACAGACACCACTCAATCAGGATTAACCACAGTAATGAGACACATCAACCTCATCCTCAATGTAAGTGCAATAAAATACATTCAACCAAACTGACGGACATTCTAAAAATACACATACAGAATATTTCAAAAGTGTCAAGGTCATGAAGACCAAGGAAATACTGAGGAACTGCCACAGACTGAAGGACACCAAAGAGATATGACAACTAAATGTAAAGAGGGACTCTAGATTAAACCTTGGAACAGAAAAAGGACATCAGTGAAAAACGAATGAAACTTTAATAAAGTCTGCAGTTTAGTCAATAGTGCTATACTAATGTAAATTTCTTAATTTTGATGAGTATACTACGGTTATGCAAGATATTAACTTCAGGCAAACTAGGTAAAGAGTATAAAAGAAGTCCACACAATTTTCCAACCTTCTGTTAAGTCTACAATTATTCCAAATAAAGTGTTTTCTAATTAAAAAGTGTGAGTCATTATGATTTTTATCTGATCTATTTCCAAATCGAGGACATTAAATACTGTCAATTCTTATTTCACAACTTGGATTCAAGGTCTCATTAATTTAACATACATTTATTGAGCACATACTATGTCCCACACATTAAGGTCACAGCAGTGAGTAAAAACACACAAAAAGCACAGCCTGGAGTTTACGGGCAGACAGACAAATACGTGGTATGTTAGTGACAGGTGCTATGTAGTAAAATAAAACAAAGGGGTGAAATTTAAGATCGGAAAGGAAAAAAATAAGCCCATTAATTCAATGATGTAGAAAGCATAACGATTCACCCCAGGGTCACAAGAACGCTCACAAGACCTCTTTCTGATTATTTCTAATACAAAAGTATTGAAGATTGCAAAATACGGTAAGTTATGATTTACTATAAGTATTTTTACTCTCAAGCAACTCTCTGGCATCACAGAATGCTTATGCACTAATAATTCCTGGACACCAGAGGCCACAGAAAACTTACTGGTGGAAGAGCTAGCGTTTTTCATGCTTTTGTCAGTTTCCTTTTTAAGTGCATTTTGAGATTTATCTTCAAAACATTCCTATTTTTTGGCTTACAGTAAGAAGGGATTTTTTTTAAAAAACCAAAATTTGTCTGCCTTTCTTCAGCATTAAGACAATGCACAAGCGCAACCTAATTCCTCAGTCCCTGAATATGCACACAGATACACGTGCATATAACACATGGCAGTTCCCTGAAATTGTTTAATCAGATTACTGCTCAAAACGCTCACTGACACTTCCTTGCAGAACCGACCTAATATTGAATATTCAGTTCTGAACTAAAAACAGTTTCAAACAGGACAGGTTTCTTTCTTGGCCACCACTTTTAAATTAGGAAGGAGACCGTTCTCTGATGTCTTAGGCCTATGCAAGTCAAGGTACACTACAATGGCTGCAGGTCAGAGCTGTACCTTAGGCTAAAAGCCGCATTTTGTATACTATTTCTTTCATTTTGAAAGACGATCATCCTGACAAACAAGATTTTGCTTTTTTCTGCACGAACGTCCCTTGTTCAGCATTTGCAGCATCATGGGAAAGCATACTTACTATGGGGAAAAAAAACTGCAATCACAGTGTTTTAATAATACTCGCAAAAAAATGTTTTAGTGGTGTCATAATGCCGGCACCAATTTTAACCAAAATAAGAACAAATGCATTCTGCAAGTTCAGGAGAACATAATCTTTAAAGAGCAGTAGTATGGATGTACTTAATGCCACTGAATTATACTCTCTAAAGCCGTAAATTCTGATGTATCATATGGTAAATGTTAAGTGTATTTTATCACGATATTGTTTCATCACAATACTAACAAAAGTGTTTGAAAAGCGACAGCATCCTTCCATTTCATAATAAAAAACAGGTATGTATATTCATATCATACATAAGAGTGTGCATAATTATGCAAACATTTTTTCGATGTCAGGAAACCTGGAGGCTAAGAGTTCCGGGTTGCGGTTACTTTTACTTTTCTTCCACTTACCTGTCTTATCTAACCGTCTCTAATGAATACGCTTTGTTTGCACAATAGGGTGAAAAGATAAAGTCCGGAGAAACCAGAACTCCAAATTCTCTGCACCCGGACGCCCAGGTGGCAAAGAGGTTCCCGGTAAACCTTCACCATGGCGGGGATCCGTGGC
Organism: Cynocephalus volans; assembly: GCF_027409185.1. Lineage (NCBI taxonomy): Eukaryota > Metazoa > Chordata > Mammalia > Dermoptera > Cynocephalidae > Cynocephalus > Cynocephalus volans. The sequence goes on from NC_084470.1 coordinate 55,277,219, forward strand.
CAGACCACATGCCCGGGGCGCAGCCTAGAGGCCGGACCCCGCCCGCCCGCCGCCCCGGGCAGGGCCGAGGGCCTCCGCCGCCCTCTGGAAGCCCCGCGCCCGCTCAGCCGACCTCACCGCCCCGCACCTCGCCGGGCCGCTCACCGACTCCCGCCGCAGCCACCAGACGGACGGCCCTAGCACCGCCGCCGCCTGCTCGGCGCCTACCTCGGGGCGGCCCAGGTCGCGCACGCGCGCCACCGCCCCAGCCCTCTGCGGCCTCTCTAGGAAATCCGGAGGGCCAACGTCTCTGCTTCTCCCCGGCCAAGCGCGGCGGCGCGGGGTTCCCTGCGGGCTTGTCCCCAACACCACTGCCCTCCGCCCGCCAGACACCTCCCTCCACGCTCCGATGCCCATTCGGGCCCCAGAGCTCCATCAGCCTTGGTCTGTTTTCCCACTTTCCCCCCATTGTGTCAGCGGGGCTGCCCCGGAGGCCGCCCCTTCCCCCATTCCTCCCCCACCCCCACCCCACCCCCGCGAAGAAAGGGACCCAAAGCTAGACTCAAAGTAGGGAACAGGAAGCCCGAAAACATCAAACTCTGGGACAGGGAAAGAAATTCCCACTCAAGGCGATAAGCCCGGCACAGGCTGTGAGGGCTCTTTATCTCCTCGAAAGTAAACGTCCCAGGCCCTAGGCGCACTATTGCCACTGTTCAACAGCGAAGGGATCCAAAATTAGGAGTCAAAATAGGGACTGACTGGTTCCAACCAGGAGGAGCTGTTAAGGGGGCACTTATTCCTCCCCAGGGCACCTTTCAAGGAGGGTAAGTGAAACTGGTTACTTTTAAATAACAAATCAAACTTGTTTTTCACTCAGCTTGCTCTTTGTCTTGCAAGTAAAATTCCACTAATGAGCTGTAATAGCCTGAATAGAAGTGACTCCATTTTGTTAAACCTTTGAATTTAAAAACCTGTTCTCTCCTGTAACCCAAACCATATAGCCTGCAGCTAATTGCCAGAACACGACTCTGTCCGGCTGGGTCATACACCCTTCAAACCTGTCCTGTGCAGCTGGTGAGCTAGCTAGTTGGAAAAAGATCCTGGGAGCCCTTGACAGGGTTGTTTATTCGGCCGGAGCTCAGCCTGCAGTGGATCAAAGACGTTCTCTTTTATACTAGAGTCAGATAACCAAGGAACACATGGGCGCACATGCGCGGTTATACCACTCTTCGTAACATTTACAGCAGACATGCTGGGTCATTCTCAGCCGGATATGAGGTGAGGGAGCCTGACCATTCTGTCTCCATTTTCCTCACACTCTTGCTCTCACATTGTACGCAAATAGAGAAAAATTATTAATCCAGATGGCCATTCTTTACTAGCTTACTAACCTGATCTTATTTAAGAATAGCAGGAACTGGGCCCATGGAGAACTAAGTATGATGCTGGTCAACTCCCACCCGCAAAGTTCCTTGATGATTATCTGAAACACTCAAGCATGTTTGCATGTCCCTCCTTTGGTCACCATGAATCAGCTTTCCATCACAGACCCCTATAAAACAATTTGGTAAACCTGGAGAGGCAGAGATGGTCTTTGAGACATAAGCCCACCATCTCCTCAGGCTACTGGCTTCCGGATTAAAGGCTACCTTTCCTTTCACCAACTCTTGTCTCTCGATTATTGACTATTGAGCAGCGAGCAAATGGACCTCTGGGGTCTTAGTAACAGAGCTGCACCAATAAAACTTTTGAGTCAAGATCATAAGACTTTCTTCCGACCCTGTTCCTTAAGATAACATCTCTCAGGTTAATGTCACAAGTTGTTTGTCTAAGATGTTTTGTAAGACCCTTGGAGTTAAACCTGTCCAAACTGGCTGTGCTGTGCCCACAGATCTCTAAGTCTACCTGGGTGTCTGATGGGTGACCTTTTGACGTCAGCGGGCGGAAAACTCCACCTCCAAATAATGCCAATGCCACCACTTTTTGAACATGCGATCCACGAAGAGTTACGCTGACAGCTTCTGCCTGCACGGAAGAACTTCCTCAAACCCTTTATGCAATCACTGCCCTACGTGATCCTCACCATCCCTAACCCACTCCCCATAAGTGTTTCTAGCTCCCCAACATCAGAGAGGCAGATGCGAGACTCGTTCTCCCATCTCCTTGCTTATCTGCCTCGCCAACAAACCTTTTTCTCTGCTGTAAAGATCAGCATCTTTTGGCTTGCTGCACATCAGGCAACGCAACGAGCCTTGTTCAGCTACAGAAGCAGATCCTATGAAGCTAGTTGCCAGGACTCCTGCCTTTCCAAGATGACCTCATTCCCATCACCACCACACCCAGGGGTACTTCTTCATTCCCATTCCAGAGGAATGGTTTTACCTTTTCACAACCTCCACCTGTTTTCTACTAATGTTGAGTTCTATCTAGGCTAGCCTGGAGGGTGAAGTGGTGCTATTGACCCATATGTGGAATCCTGGAATAGTTTGGGGGGAAGAGGCTGCTTGAAGAAGAGGTAAAGCAACATTGGGAGGTTATTCACCCTCGTAGGAGCAAATGTCATCTACTTCCAGTGCCAGAGAACCTTGAGGGTACAGGGCCAAAGCTGTGAGCCCATCTGCAGCAACTGGAAGGCAAGCTGCAAGCTGCTGTGCCCAGGGGTAGCTGTCCTGGTAGTCCTCTGTTATGGGCTTTCTAGTTGCAGCCCTCAGTATTTTGCCAGTTGATCTTTCAGAGGGCATTAATGATTCAAAAATGAATTTTTAAATCCCTTTTAATTTATATCAAAGAAATACTAATGCTCAAGTAGTACTAAAAAGGACTTAAAATTAAAAACTGAACTCAACTCCCAACCCCCCCCCCCCCCAACACACATCATGCACCTTCTGCAGAGAGTAGACTGCCTCTGGACACAAGGGTAGGGAGAGAAGATCAGGAAGCCAGGAAGGGATGCATGGAGAATTTAAACTTTATTGGCAATAGGCAGGGGATCTATCTTTGAGTCAGGTTATAGCCATGGGGAAGAGAAACTATGGAATTTCTGTTTTTGTTTATTGCTGTATCTCAAGTACTTAAAAAGCACCTAGTACATAGCAGGTACTCAATAAATACTTGTTGAATAAATAATGACTATTCTCTATATCTAACCTAGGTAGTTAGGACTTTTGTGTTGTGATAATAGCCAAATCCCCAAACAGGCCAGATTTAGCCACATGATAAGGAAGTCCTTTCTGCTTTAACCCTTACAAGTAAAGTAACCTGAAATAACCTGATGTTAACCAATCCAATTTTTATTCCTTACTTCTGCTTTCTTCAGCCTTTTCCTGCCTATGAATCCAACATCCTGTGCTCAGCTCATCAGAACACCCATTCTATTCTATAGAATGAAATGTTGCCCAATTCCAGAATTGCTAATAAAAAAATTACATCTTTAAATTCGTTGTAATTATGTCTTTTGACAGCTGTTTCTATCCTGCCTTTTCCACTTGCCATTCTAATGTGTTTTTTTCATCACATCATTAAATAATCTTCAAAACCTTATTTTTCCTCAGGGCCCTGAACTGTTTCTCTTCCTATTCACTGACATCCATTGCCCTGAGTTTAAGAGTGTAAGAATGTGGAGGTGGGAAGAAGAAAGGGGTGTTGGCCTTATAAGAACAGGAATGTTAGGAGAAAGAAGCCAATCAGTTTAGTGTTTAATTTTTTTAATAAGTCTGCAACAGAGACAAAGACTTGGAAAGCAAAGCTTTGGCTTCACAAGAGCCTGTGCAGGAGGAAAGTTCTCTTACAGAACAATCTGGAGCAGAACAAAGTACACATCAAACCCAGAAGAGGAAAAGTTATTCCCAAACAAGGCAATGAGTCCAGCACAGGCCATGAAGGCTCTTTATCTCCATGTAAGTAAATGTTCCAGGTTGACGCACACTCTTTTGAAACTGTGCAAGGGTCAACAGGCTTTCCCAGTAGTCCACCAGCACACCCTTGCTTAACTGATGAAATAAATCAAGTTCATAAAATCTGACGGACCAGTGTCTGCCCGGATTTGGAAGCAGAGATGGGTCTGATGGGGCCCCTGAACAACCCCTATGAATGAGGTTTGCTCATATAATCTTCCTGTTGTTTTTTTAATAAGCATTTTTTCTTTAAGAGCAGTTTTAGGTTTATAGCAAAATTGAACAGAAAATACAGAGAGTTCCCATATACCCTCCGCCCCGACATATGCACAACCTTCCCCACTACGGACATTCTGCACCACAGTGGTATATTCGTTACCATCGATGAACCTATGTTGACACATCGTTATCAACCAAAGACCATACTTTAATTAGGGTTGACTCTTCGTGTTGTACATTCTGTGGCTTTTAACAAATGTATAATGACAGGTATCTACCATTGTAGTACCATACAGAATAGTTTCACTGCCCTAAAAATCCTCTGTGCTGTACCTACTCACCCACCCCCCTCCCTAACGTGTGGCAACCAGTGATCTTCCTACTGCGTGCATAGTTTTGTCTTTTCCAGAATGTTATAGTCAGGCACCATCTAACAATGTTTTGGTCAAAGATGGATTGTGTATACAACAGTGGTTTCATAAAATCATAATGGAGTTGAAAAATTCCTATACCTAGTGATGTCTTAACCATTATAACTTCATAGTGCAACACATTACTCTCGTGTTTCTGGTGATGCTGGTGTAAACAGACCTACTGTGTTGCCAATCATTTAAAAGTACAGCACATACAAATATGTACAGTAGATAATACTTGATAATGATAACTATGTTACTGATGTATTTACTGTACCTTTTATCATTATATTCCTTCCACATTATATATATATATATAATGTTAATTATAAAACAACCTCAGGCAGGTCCTTCAGGAGGTATTTCAGAAGGCACTGTTAACCATAGGAGACGTCAGCTCCATGTTTTACTGCCCCTGAAGACCTTCCAGAGGGACAAGCTGTGGAGGTGGAAGACATGATATTGATAATCCTAACCCACGTAGGCCTAGGTTAATGTGTGTGTTTGTCTTAGTTTTTAGCAAAAAAGTTTAAAAGGTAAAAAAAAAAATTTTTTTAAATTTCCAATACAGAAAAAAGCATACAGAATAAGGATATGAAGAAAATATTTTTGTAGAGCTGTACAATGAGTTTGTGGTTTAAGTGTTATTACAAGAATCAAAATGTTTTAAAAAATTAAGTTTATAAAGTAAAAAAGTTACAGTAAGGTAAATTTATTATTGAAGAAAGAAAAAAATTGTTTGTAAGTGTATAGTGCTTATAAAGTCTACAGTAGTGTAATGTCCTAGGCCTTCATGTTGACTCACCACTCGCTCACTGGCCAAGAGCAACTTCCAGTCCTGCAAGCTCCATTCATTGTAAGTTCCCTATACAGATGTACCGTTTTTTATCTTTTATACCATATTTTTACTTTACCTTTTCTATGTTTAGATACATGTATTAGTCCATTTCTGTTGCTTATAACAAAATACCTGGAACTGGGTGATTTACAAGAAAATGAAATTTATTCTTAGTTTCAGAGGCTGGAGAGTCCAAAGTCCAGGGAACACATCTGGTGAAGGCTTTCTTTGGTGGGGACTTCAGTGACGGGAGGGTATCACATTGCAAAACGGTGGAGCAAAGAGGGAGAGAACTCTCGGTGGAGCAAAGAGGGAGAGAACTCTCCTGTCCTTTTAAAGCCCTTGGAACCACACCCCTGATCACCATTATTAATCCATTCACTACAACATGGTCCTACAATCAAATCACCTCTTCAAGGCCCCACCTTTCAATTACCATAATAGGATTTCCCACCCTCAACAGTTACAGTGGGGATTAAGTTTTGGGGGGACATTCAACACAAGGCAATATACAAAAACTTACCATTGTGTTACAATTGCGTACAGTATTCAGTACAGTAACATACCATACAGGTTTGTAGCCTAGGATCAATATCAATAGGGTATACCATATAGATTAGGTGTGTGGTAGGCTACACCATCTACATTTGTGTAAGTATACTCTATGATGTTCACATGACAAAATCCTGTTAATGATACATTTCTCAGAAACGTATCCATCGTTAAGCAATGTGTGACTTTATTTCTTTCATAGGTCATGCCCTTGATGTTGTTATCTGAAAAGTCATCACCATACCCAAGATAACCTAAATATTCTATGTTATCTTCTAGGAGTTTTATAGTTTTGCATTTTACATTTAGATTTATGATCCATTTTGATTTAATTTCTGTGAAGAGTGTAAGGTCTGTGTCTAGGTTTTGTTTTTTGGGTTTTTTTTTTTTTTTTTTTTGCATGTAGATGTGCAATTGTTCCAGCACCATTTGTTTGTTTTTGTTTCTTTTTTTCTGACCGGTAAGGGGATCGCAACCCTTGGCACGGTGTTGTCTGCACCACGCTCAGCCAGTGAACGCACCGGCTATCCCTATATAGGATCTGAACCAGCGGCCTCGGTGCTACCAGCGCCGCACTCTCCCGAGTGAGCCATGGGGCCAGCCCCAGCACCATTTGTTGAAAACACACTTTGCTCCATTGTATTGCCTTTACTCTTTCAACATGGATCATTAGCTACATTTATGTAAGCCTATTTCTGGGCTACCTATTCTGTTCCATCAATCCAGTTGTCTGTTCTTTCACCAATACCACATGGTCTTGATTATTGCAGCTCTATTGTAAGTCCTGAAGTCAAGTAGGGTCATCCTCTTTATTTTTTACTTCAATAGTAAGTTGGCTACTCTTGATCTTTTGGCTCTCCATATAAACTTTAGAACCAGTTTGTTGATAGCCACAAAATAACTTGCTTGGGTTTTGATCAGGATTACATTGAAACTATAGATCAAGTTGTGAAGAAGTGACATCTTGATAATATCAAGTCTCCCTATCAATGAACCTTTAAATCCAAATATCTCCATTTACTTACTTCTTTGATTTCTTTCATCAGAGTTTTGTGGTTTTCCTCATATAGATCTTATATATATTTTGTTAGTTTTATACCTAAGTATTTCACTTTTGGGGGTGCTGATGCTAATAGTAATGTTTTTAATTCAAATTCCACTTGTTCATTGCTCATATAAAGGCAAGCAATTGACTTTTGCAAATGAACCTTGTATCCTGCAACCTTGTTATAATAACTTATTAGTTTCAGGATTTATGTTGTTGTTGATTCTTTTGAATACTCTATATACGCAATCATGTTATCTGTGAACAGTTTTAACTTTTTCATCCCATTCCATATATCTTTTATTTCCTTTTCTTATTACATTAGCTAGGACTTTCCAGTACTATGTTGAAAAGCAGTGATGAGAGGGTACATCCTTATCTTGTTCCTCATCTTAGCGGGACAGCTTCCAGTTTCTCACCAAGTATGCTGACAGCTGTAGGTTTTTTGTAGGTGTTCTTATCAAGTTGAGTAAATTCCCCTCTATTCCTAGTTTTCTGAGAATACTTGTCATTTTGAGACAGCACAGCACTTCATCAGGGTCACTAGGAGAATAAGACCATCCAGGAGGATGATCAGGCCTCCCTGGAAGATGGTCCTCAACCAGTATCCCCAAGGACCTGGATTAAGCCAAGTGAAGAGGTCAACAAATGAGTGTAACAGGGACTGCTGGTGTACAGCTGATAACTATCCTGCCTCAGTGTGGATCTTCTTCAGCTCTATTTCTACTTTCCCTGAATTACTGATATATACACAGCAACAGATTTTGGCAATAACACATAACCATCCTGTTCCTCTAGCAGATAATCAAGGGCTGTTCAGTTGTCCATCACTACCTTGGCCAGTGAGTTTAGTGAATCTTCCTGGTCTTGGATAATGTATTAGTCCATTTCTGTTCCTTATTTAAAAAATACCTGGAACTGGGTGATTTATAAGAAGAACAAAATTTATTGCTTACAGTTTCAGAGGATGGGAAGTCCAAAGTCCAGGGAACACATCTAGGGTGGGTCTAATTTGGTGGTGGCTTTACAGCAATGCAAGAGTCTCATATGGCAGAAAATGATGGAGCAGAGAGAGAGAGAGCTCCTCCATGCGCTCTCCTTTTAAAGCCTTCAGAACCAGGCCCATGACCACCATTAAACCATCAACTTAATCAACTCTTCAAGGCCCTACTTTCCAATTACTATAATAGGATTTCCCATCCTCTTAACACTGTCACTGTGGGGACCAAGCCTCCAACAACTTACTTTGGAGGAACACAATTCAATCCACTGCAAATAGCTTGGGCAGCAGCATTAACTATTTCCACCATGGTTAAGTACAGTTTGTGCACTATTTTTTCTAGGGTCTATATGCTGATGACTCGTATTAAAATGTGAACTTCAAAATGAAACCAACTGTTAGTTTGTTCTCCCAGGAGACTGCTACAAGTCTTTCTGTGGTAGATTAACGGAGTGGGTCTCTTCCAGCTCTCTCTATGACTGTTGACATGGACAGCGGGCCCTAAGTCTCCAAAGTAACAAGATCCCTCTCCTGCATGCAGACACTCTGTTGCCCATTGAGGCCCACAGAGGAATGCATAACCTGGAAGGACACAAGTGACACCTGTCAGGCATTTGTTGTTATAATTCTGGCTAGACCAGTTATATACCATCTCAGCCTGTTTTTGCCATGTGATTGCAGGGTGAGAAAAATTACATGTGGTACATCCAAGTCTGAAGCATCAATATAGGTTGGTAATGCCCACCCTAATACAGGAGTCCTTTCCTGCCAGATAATAAGTAATATTAAAGCAGGAGATTCCAGAGAGTCACCCCATGGTTTGACCAATTGATAGCCTAAAGAAGGTCCAAGACATTTTATACTAGGCAGACCATTACAATGAAAGTGTGGGATAAGAAGGACTTCAGTCTGGGTCACAAATCCAGCATTGTTTGTGCTCCCTCCTCTCGCCACAGCTGTGCTCATTCTTATCAGGGTGTTGTCACACCAGGCATGGCAGAGTCTTCTGTAGGAATGAGAAAAGGAAAGATTGATGCTCTCACCTTCTTCCCACTCCACAAAACTCCCAAGGCCAGAGATGGTCTTGTCCAATGACCTAGCATGAGGATTGCCTGCGTATGGCTACCCACACTATTTATCTGAGTCCTGAGGCTACAACTTCTACAAGGATCCATTGCCCCTGTTATTTGACCCAAACCTTTTAACCTTGGTTGGTCCAACTCAGAGAGGGAGGTCACATTCTGAACAAATGTGGCATATCTTATAATACTCCCACCTGTATCAAGGGATTAGGAGTCCTGGGCATGACCAGAGGAACATTAGTGCCTCAATATTCTGTCATCCCTTCCCGTCTTCATATGGTCCCACAAGAGGGATATGTCCAAAGGTACCATTCCTCCAGGTTTGAATCAGGATGCCCACTGCTGGTGCCACTGTGGCCCAGACCACAAGTCACTCCTAAGTAGTGCATTCGAGCAGGAAGAAAGAAGAAAAAGAATGGCTGGGTAAACTGAGATTGGGATTTTGGAGGTGCAGCCTAATAAGGTGACTGCCTGGTCTTCTGCCAGCTGCTCCGAGCTCAGTACTTCCCAGCATGAACTGCAGTGCTGTGTTCTCTTCCACTGGAGCACAGTGTCTAAAGTCCAGAAGACTTTTGTTAGGTGGGGGTACCATCTGGTAAGTTGTCTTTCCTAATGGCCTTTGCATAGTTGTTGCTCGAACCACTCATTCCATCATTCTTTCACCCCATCCACCTGGGGGTGATAGCATAAAAGGTTTCTTATGCCATAGGAGTGTGTCCACTGCTGTGTAGCTTGTGCAGTGAATGCAGTAACTTGATTGGACTGAAATCCTGCTGGATATCCAAACACATAGCAGAATGTTTTTTTAAAGCCATAATAGCAGCTCCCGCATCTATATGGCACACTGGAATGGCTGTCCCATCTTTGGAAGGTGTATCCACAGCAGTGAGGCATCACCAGAATCCATGTCTTGGAACTAGTGGTCCAATGTGGTTAATCTGTCACAATGGCATGACCCTCTGTTCTGGCTGATGTTTGCCACATTGCATGACCTGAGCTACTGGCAGGAGTCACATGACTGTGCTGCATCTCTGGCTTCCATTTTTTCTAGGTTGAGTCCTTGTGATTTGGTCCATTCTTGCATCTGAGGTGGACTTCTATGTCCCATTTTGTGGTGAACCCAATGGGTAACTGTAGTGATTTGCTGAGCTCATACAAGGTCAAATTGTGAGTTCCATTCACTTGCCTTTTGAATGATCCTTTGCCATGTGTGACAAATTGCTTTATTTCTCAGTTCACAAGCTGCTGCCATAGTCCCTGTCCCCACATAGGAGAGCATTTAACAGTCCAATCATTAATCTGGTGGTTACTGCACCTAAACACCTCCCATGAAGTCCAACCTCCCAACACCACTACTTTGGGAATTAAGTTTCAATACAAGTTTAGAGGGGACAAAAACATTCAAACCATAGAAGAGTGGATGGCCACAGTGGCCCATTAGACTTCACCAGCTTTGAGTTCCACAGATCCCTCAGTCAACCAAGCCATACCATTAGCTGGAACATCTTCGAACTGTGGGCCACACTTATCTAAGGGAGCATCCCCTACAAGCTGTTCAGCCTCTTCTGGCAAGACAGCTACTTCATGAAGTCAGCTGACCCCCTGGGGTCCTAGTCAGACTCCACCTTACATGTAACATTTCCATTTCATGATGGAACTTTGCCAAACCTGTCCTGTTTTATTAGGATTAGCAAGTAATATAAAAAATAAAATCAGATGAAGAAAAATTTAAAAGTCTGTCAAACAAAAAGTACAGATCACAATCTGGGAGACCCAAACAAAGTCGTTTAGCACTTCTCATAGCAGTTACAACAGTTTATAAAGCAAAAGGAACTATTTTGACCTTTTCCATGATTGGCCATTATATATTAACATTCTTTGTAGTGTAAGTAGAGCTGTTTAAGCTTATTTGTCTACAATGTTTACTCTTTGCCCGCCCCACCACTGTATTTTGGAAGCACGTAACTTGTCTGATTTCACAGGTTCACAGCTGGAGAGGAACAGTGCCTAAGGATGAATTGTACCTTGAGTCTCACCCATATCTGATCTAGATATTTAAATGAAACTTTGGACTTCAGACATTAGAGTTGATACTGGAATGAGGTAGGACTTTGAAGGCTGTTGAAATGGAACAAATGTATTTTGCACGTGAGAACATAAATGGGGGGTGGGGACAGGAATGAAATGTTATGGAATAAATAAGTTGAAGCCCTAATCCCAAATGTGACCGCATTGGGAGGCAGGGCCTTTGAAAGATAATTAGGGTTGGAGTAGGCCACAAGGATGGAGCCCTCATGATGAGATTAATGCCTCTAAAAGAAGTGGAAGTACACCAGTGCTCTTGCTCTCTGTGACATGTGAGGACACAGCAAAAAGTTGGCCAACTGCAAACCAGAGAACCCTCACCAGCACTCAACCATGCTAGCACCCTGATGTTAGAATTTCAAGCCTACAGTACTGTGAGGAATAAATGTGTGTTGTTTAAGCCACCCAGTCTATGGTATTTTGTTATAGCAGCTTGAACTGAATAAAACAGTTGCTAAAGATATGTCCCTCCCAATCTCCCACCCATGGCTAAAAAGAATCAGACCCAGTTATTTCTAGCAAGCCTTCAAGGAATAATCCCAAGTTATACAACCTCTCCAGAATAATAAAAGAGAGCAAAACAAAACAAACAAAAAAAACCTTCCAAATTTACAAAGCCAGGAAAACACTATCAAATTGAATCTAGCTCTGTACTTAACTTTAAAAACATCACTATGAACAAACAGACTTTATTTGAGGAATATAAGGAAATTTCAATTATTTGGAAGCTTGTCAATAAAATGAATTATAAAAAAAATTAAAAACATAGCCCATAAAATTAGAACAATGGATTTTTAAAAACTCGACAGAACTTAGCAACCATTTCTAATAAAAACTCTTAAGTATAATATTTGCTATAGTGCATGCTGTGTGCCAATTACTATTTTAAGTACCTTATGCATATTAACTAATTTAATACTCACAATCCTATGAGGTAGCACCACTTTATAGATGAAGGAACTAAGACACAAGGAAGCTAAGTGATTGCCCAGGGTCATTCACTTAACAAAGTGGTGAAGCAAGGATTTGAACCCAGGATACTAGGCACAGAATCTGTGCTCTTAACCACCATCCTACTCTGCTGCTTCTGAAAATAGGAATAGAAGGAAACTTCTTAAATGCAATAGAACATTTTTCAGAACCCAACAAAGAACACATATGAAACTACAAAATTTTGAAGCATCCCCACTGAAAGTTAAGAAAAAAACATGGGATATCTGGTATCCACCAGACAACATTTTTTGAAGTTCTTGCTAATACGAAGTGTTATAAGAATAGAAACTAACAGATAAACGAATCACTATTTATTGTATACATAGAAAAGCTAGGAAATGAAACTAAAAACCTATTTTTTTAGTCAATTCATAAAGCTTATTCCATAAGAATAAGTAATTTTAAGCCATTTACTAAATTGTAAATTTCAATCCATTAAAAACTACTTCTGGAGCAATTCTGAAGTATTTAGTCTTAATGCAGAAATGTTACCATATTTCGATGTGGTATGAAATACGACTACCATGCCTTTAATTAGAGGGTTCTGTTGTAACACTGACTACAGATGTGTCCAATAGCTTTCATGAAATTATTGTGCATATGCATTAACCAATTCTCCAAGTATTAATGGCAATTTGACTGGTTGGTCATTTCTAAGCATATGAAAATAATAAAGTATACCTCGTATTAAAGGCCAATAAAAAACTATTAAAACTAAAAATGGCAAGGTTGCTGGATCCAAACAAAAAAATTTTAAGGGAGTTTCAAGATGGCGGTGGCTGCGGCGGCTGGCGCGGAGTAGCTGAGGTGGAAAAGGTGGCCACTGGGCCTCAGGCAGCCGGGAAACTTGTGGAACTTCCTCTTGCCATCTCTTAAGGGAGGACCGCTGCTGCTGGCCGGTCGTGGGGGGTGACCACCACTTTGCCCCCGGCAGGAGAGGCTGCCTCATTTACAGGCAACAGCTTTGAAGTGTGGAGCAGGAAAAGAACTGTTTCTTAGCTGCAAAAGCGAGTCTCGAAACAGGGAACACGGCGCCAGGGCTGCTGTGGATGCAGCCAGGATCCCGGAGGACGGAGCCGCGCTGAAGGCGGCCAGCTGCCCTATTCAGGATTCGAGGTTTCAGGCCGGCATTAAAGAAGATTCCTGGGAGCGCCCGAGCCGCGCCGCGACTGAACAGCCCGAGGCGGCAGCGGCCAAGAACGGGGAAGGGGGCAAACCAGAGGCAGAGAGTGAGCGCCTGACCTGGCACAACCCTGTGAGTGACCCCTGGACCAGCCCTGTTTGGGGGGCCACTCACCGCCCCGGGGCTGCCTCCATTTTCCCAGCTGCTGGCAGCTCCGCCTGGCTCGACCGTCACTGAGCCTTCCCACTTGCTTGGCTTGGCGCGGGGCTTTCCGGAGCCTGCGGGCTGGCCTCCCCTCCCACTCCCTCCGCGGTTCTCTGGCGGGTTGGTGGTGTGGGGCTTCCCGGCCAGTGTCGGGAGGGCAAGGAAGTACGGGCGGGCCGACTGTCACTCCACCACACCCTGGACTCCAGCCCCCGGTAAACTTCCTGTTACTGGGAGGCAGTTACCATCTCTGCGGCCACCAGTTTGGAAAAAAGCCTAACGAATTTCTGGTTGGGAACAGTGTGGTAGGAGAGTTCCCAGGTCCGCTTGAACCTGCCGGAGAGCTGGCTGCAGGCGGGCGCTAGACTGGGTTTATACCGGGGGGATACAACAGTGAACAAGTCCCAAGAAAGATCTACACAGTGCTACAAAGGCACCCAGAGCAACCGGTCGTCTGTGCCTAGCAGAAACCTGGTAGACTTCCTGGGCGAGGCGGTGCCAAGCAGGGTCTTGAAGGCCCAGCTGATAGACGAGGGTTGCAGAAGACACGCCCCAGCCCAGCACAGTGTGCACAGAGCGGGGAGACGTGCGGCCAGGGAGGCGGAGACTCGACAGAAACCACACACCCTGTGGGGTCGCCACAGCACGATCCAACAGCCTGGGCCAGAGCACACGGAACAGGGAGAAGTCCTGCACAGGAAGTGAAAGCTCAACAGCGATCACACACCCTGTGGTACGTGATCCAGCAGCCCAGCAGAGTCCAAGCTGACCAGAAAGGTGGCTCCCCGGAGAAGCCCAAGACCCGAGGCAACCACACACACAAGGCACTAGAGGCCAACGGAGCAGCCACGGAGGTAGCCATACGAAATTGGCAACCACAGCAACCTCCTAGTTAGTCATTAGTCTCAAACCGGTGGACTGTGAAACCCCCTGCGACAATGAATAAACATCAAAGAAAAGATACCAGAAATACAAAAAATCAAGAAAGTACACCACCAAAAGTTAATAAATCTCAAATTCTAGATCCTATAGAACAAGAAGCCCTTGAAATGACTGACAAGGAATTTCAAGTGATAATTCTAAGGAAACTGAATGAGATACAAGAAAACACAGCTAGACATCATGATGAAATGAGGAAAAGTATACAGGATTTGAAAGAGGAAATGTACAAAGAAATCAATGTCCTGAAAAAAAATGTAGCAGAACTTGCTGAACTGAAGAAGTTATTCAGTGAAATAAAAACCACAACGGAGAGTTTAACCAGCAGGCTTGTAGAAGTTGAAGAGAGAACCTCTGAACTTGAAGATGGGCTGTTTGAAATAACACAAGCAGACAAAAAGAAAGAAAAAAGAATCAAAATATCAGACAACCTTAAGTGCTCAAATATCCGAGTCATGGGTATTCCAGAAGGGGAGGAAAATGAAGATTCCATTGAAAACATATTCAAAAAAATAGTGGCAGAAAACTTCCCAGGTATAGGAAAAATCACAGATCTTCAGATCCAGGAAGCTCAACGATCTCCAAACGTATTCAACCCAAAAAGGCCTTCTCCAAGACATGTCATAGTCAAATTGGCAAAACTCAGAGACAAAGAAAGAATCTTAAAAGCTGCAAGAGAGAAGCGTCAAATCACCTATAAGGGAGCCCCAATCAGGCTAACATCAGACTTTTCATCACAAACCCTAAAAGCTAGAAAGGAATGGGATGATATATTCAAAATACTAAAAGACAAAGATTGCCAGCCAAGAATACTCTACCCTGCAAGGCTATCCTTCCGAAATGAAGGGCAAATAGTATATTTCTCAGACAAACAAAAACTGCGGGAGTTCACTACCACACGACCACCCTTACAAGAAATCCTCAAGGGAGTACTGGGTTTGGTTCCTGAAAAATAACTACCATTGCCATAAAAACCCAAGAAAAATCAATACCCACTAGTATAATAAAAATGGCATTCATGAAGAGAAAACAAGCAAACAAAAATGCTATCTACAACCTAAGGAACCAACAAACACAGAAACCAAACAGTAAATCAGAAAGCAAGGAACAAAAGACACCTATGACAACCAAACAACCAATAAAATGCTAGGAATAAATCAACACCTTTCAATAACAACTCTTAATGTAAAAGGCTTAAATTCCCCAATCAAAAGACACAGACTGGCTGACTGGATCAAAAAGGAGGACCCAACTATATGCTGCCTACAAGAGACCCACCTCACCCATAAAGATTCACACAGACTAAGAGTGAAAGGATGGAAAAAGATTTACCATGCAAACAGAAAAGAAAAACGAGCTGGAGTAGCTATTCTTTTTTTTTTTTTTTTTTTTAAAGATGACTGGTAAGGGGATCTTAACACTTGACTTGGTGTTGTCAGCACCACGCTCACCCAATGAGCCAACCGGCCATCCCTATATGGGATCCGAACCCGTGGCCTTGGTGTTATCAGCACCACACTCTCCCGAGTGAGCCACAGGCTGGCCCCGGAGTAGCTATTCTTATATCTGACAAAATAGACTTTAAACTAAAAACCATAAAAAGAGACAATGAGGGACACTACTTAATGATAAAAGGACTGATCCATCAAGAAGACATAACAATCATAAATATGTATGCACCCAATGTTGGAGCAGCCAGATTTATAAAACAAACTCTATTAGACCTAAAGAAGGAAATAGACACTAATACCATAATAGCAGGGGACCTGAACACCCCACTGTCAATATTAGACAGATCATCTAGGCAAAGAATCAGTAGAGAAACACAAGATCTAAACAAGACTCTAGACCAATCGGAATTGGCAGACATCTACAGAACATTCCACCAAACAACCTGAGAATATTCATTCTTCTCATCAGCACATGGATCATTCTCCAGGATAGATCACATATTAGGTCACAAATCAAGTCTCAATAAATTCAAAAAAATTGGAATTATCCCATGTATCTTCTCAGACCACAATGGATTAAAACTAGAAATTAATAACAAACGAAACTCTGGAAACTATACAAACACATGGAAATTAAACAGCATTCTACTTAATGACATATGGGTCCAAGAAGAAATCAAGCAGGAAATCAAAAAATTTCTTGAAACTAATGAAAACAACGATACATCATACCAAAACCTGTGGGATACTGCAAAAGCAGTATTGAGGGGGAAATTTATTGCATTAAACGCTCACTTCAGAAGAATGGAAAGATGGCAAGTGAACAACCTAACACTTCACCTTAAAGAACTAGAAAAACAAGAACAATCCAAACCTAAAGTTAGCAGACGGAAAGAAATCATTAAGATCAGAGCAGAACTGAATGAAATTGAAAACCAAAAAACAATTCAAAAGATCAACGAATCAAAAAGTTGGTTTTTCGAAAAGATAAATAAAATTGACAAACCATTAGCATGGCTAACAAAAAACAGAAGAGAGAAGACTCAAATAACAACAATTAGAAATGAAAAAGGCGATATTACAACTGATACATCTGAAATACAAGGAATCATTCGAGACTACTATAAACAACTATACGCCAACAAATTTGAAAATCTGGAGGAAATGGATAAATTTCTGGACACACACAAGCTCCCAAAACTGAACCATGAAGACGTAGAAAATTTGAACAGACCAATAACAATAAAGGAGATTGAAGCTGTTATCAGAAGGCTCCCAACAAAGAAAAGCCCAGGACCAGATGGATTCACAGCAGAATTTTACCAAACATTCAAAGAGGAATTGACACCGATTCTTTACAAACTATTCCAAAAGATTGAAACGGACGCAAATCTCCCAAACTCATTCTATGAAGCAAACATCATCCTGATACCAAAACCAGGCAAAGATATAACCAAAAAAGAAAAATACAGGCCGATATCCTTGATGAATATAGATGCAAAAATCCTCACTAAAAAACTAGCAAACAGAATACAGCAACACATACGAAAAATTATTCATCACGATCAAGTGGGATTCATCCCAGGGATGCAAGGTTGGTTCAACATACGCAAATCAATAAATGTGATACACCATATTAACAAACTCAAACACAAGGACCATATGATCATCTCTATAGATGCTGAAAAAGCATTTGATAAAGTTCAGCACTCATTCATGACAAAGACCCTCTACAAGTTAGGTATAGAGGGAAAGTATCTCAACATAATTAAAGCCATATATGCCAACCCCACTGCCAATATCATCCTGAATGGGGAAAAGCTGAAAGCTTTTCCTTTAAGAACAGGAACTAGGCAAGGATGCTCACTCTCACCACTCCTATTTAACATAGTGTTGGAAGTACTAGCCAGAGGAATCAGAGAACAGAAGGAAATAAAGGGCATCCAGATTGGAAAAGATGAAGTCAAACTGTCCCTGTTTGCAGATGACATGATCCTATATATAGAACAGCCTAAAACCTCTACAAAAAAACTGCTGGAATTGATAAATGATTTCAGCACAGTAGCAGGATACAAAATCAACACACAAAAATCAGTAGCATTTCTTTTCTCCAATAGTGAACATGCAGAACGAGAAATCAAGAAAGCCTGCCCATTTACAATAGCCACCAAAAAAATAAAATACTTAGGAATGGAGTTAACCAAGGAGATGAAAAATCTTTATAATGAGAACTACAAACCACTGCTGAGAGAAATTAGAGAGGATACAGGAAGATGGAAAGATATCCCATGCTCTTGGATTGGAAGAATCAACATAGTGAAAATGTCCATACTACCCAAAGTGATATACAAATTCAATGCAATCCCCATCAAAATTCCAAAGACATTTTTCTCAGAAATGGAAAAAACTATCCAGTCATTTATATGGAACAATAAAAGACCACGCATAGCCAAAGCAATGCTCAGCAAAAAAAAATAAAGCTGGAGGCATAACACTACCTGACTTTAAGCTATACTACAAAGCTATAATAACCAAAACAGTATGGTACTGGCATAAAAACAGACACACTGACCAATGGAACAGAATAGAGAACCCAGAAATCAACCCACACACTTACTGCCATCTGATCTTTGACAAAGGCACCAAGCCTATTCACTGGGGAAGGGACTGCCTCTTCAGCAAATGGTGCTGGGATAACTGGATATCCATATGCAGGAGAATGAAACTAGATCCATACCTCTCACCGTGTACTAAAATCAACTCAAAATGGATCAAGGATTTAAATATACACCCTGAAACAATAAAACTTCTTAAAGAAAACATAGGAGAAACACTTCAGGAAATAGGACTGGGCACAGACTTCATGAATACGACCCCAAAAGCACGGGCAACCAAAGGAAAAATAAACAAATGGGATTATATCAAACTGAAAAGCTTCTGCACAGCAAAAGAAACAATTAACAGAGTTAAAAGACAACCAACAGAGTGGGAGAAAATATTTGCAAAATATACATCTGACAAAGGATTAATATCCAGAATATATAAGGAACTCAAACAACTTTACAAGAAGAAAACAAGCAACCCAATTAAAAAATGGGCAAAAGAGCTAAGTAGGCATTTCTCTGAGGAAGATATACAAATGACCAACAGACATATGAAAAAATGCTCAATATTACTCAGCATCCGGGAAATGCAAATCAAAACCACACTGAGGTACCATCTAACCCCAGTTAGGATGGCTAAAATCCAAAAGACAATGAACGATAAATGCTGGCGAGGTTGCGGAGAAAAAGGAACTCTCATACACTGTTTGTGGGACTGCAAAATGGTGCAGCCTCTATGGAAAATGGTATGGAGGTTCCTCAAACAATTTCAGATAGATCTACCATACGACCCGGCTATCCCACTGTTGGGAATATACACAGAGGAATGGAAATCATCAAGTCGAAGGTATACCTGTTCCCCAATGTTCATCGTAGCACTCTTTACAATAGCCAAGAGTTGGAACCAGCCCCAATGTCCATCATCAGATGAGTGGATACGGATAATGTGGTACATCTACACAATGGAATACTACTCAGCTATAAAAGCGAACGAAATACTGCCATTTGCAACAACATGGATGGACCTCGAGAGAATTATATTAAGTGAAACAAGTCAGGCACAGAAAGAAAAATACCACATGTTCTCACTTATTGGTGGGAGCTAAAAATTAATATATAAATTCACACACACACACACACACACACACACACACACACACACACACACACACACACACACACACACACAAAACCGGGGGGGGGCGGGAGAAGATTTAACAACCACAATTACTTGAAGTTGATACAACAAGCAAACAGAAAGGACATTGTTGGGGGGGGGAGGGAGAAGGGAGGGAGGTTTTGGTGATGGGGAGCAATAATCAGCCACAATGTATATCGACAAAATAAAATTTAAAAAAAAAATTTTAAAACAATAATTAAGTTTATACTAGCAATAACCAATAGAAATTCAGGTACGGCTTTTATACAGCCATTCTTTCTCCATGCAAGAGCCTGAGGCTTTTTCAAAATGTCAAGGCATTCATTTCTACTAGCACCTATACCAAACTGGTGGTAGTGGGTTAATACCATTATGAATAGTGCTTATTTCCACCCTCCAGAGGCTTAGTGTGCTAGGTTAGCAGAAAAGTACCAGAAGGAAAAATTGCAGCATCCACCAGACAGGTTGGTTCTACTGAAGTCATTACGAGTAATGTCCAACTGAGGGTGGGCTGGACCCATGGGCTTATTTATATAGGGTCAGGCTCTTCTCTGGGATCTAGGAACTCCCAATATAAAACAATAATAATTATAAAAGATCTATCTGCATATCTTTAAAAGGAAAATGGAATACCAAGAATACAGCTGAAAACAAATTTAAAATATATATTCACAAATAGCAAATTTGCTGCTGTGTCCTGTGTTCAGTAATTTTTTAAGGTCCTAGAAATCCTTTCCAACTTTGTCTGAGATTTCTCCCCCATTTGATTAGATGTGATTAGAATCATACCTAATCCTTATTTTCTTGAATCTCTTCCCTTTCTTCTCCATTGTCTGAGACATAAACCACAGCTCCCTAAATCTCCCCTCCAGCTTACATGTCTGACATTGTTCCTTTATGGGCTCCTCTTCCACCGTTGCCGCACTGCTGATCCTATCATCCTGTTAAGAAGAAGTTTGGGGGATGGAAAGAGAAGGGGGCAGACACCAGAGGCAAAGGTCCCCCAGCACTGGGGCTCTATTGTAAGGGTGGAAGAAAAAGTTGTTCAAGCTCTTGACTTATAAATGACTGCAGAATGAGGGGAAAATCCCCTGAGAAGATTTCCTATTTCTTATGTCTTTGGGGAGTGAAAGATGGCCTGGAAGATAATTAAGGGTATAGCGCTCATCTTTAAATTAGGATGACAGCTGTACGTAGACAGAACTAGTTTATAAGGAAAACACTGATTTGACTCTATCATCATGACACAAACCTTACCGCTGTGAATTCTAACCATTCAGGAATGCTTCTAGCTGGAATTTGCAATCATGTACACCACAGCCATGAAAGTCTTCTTTGCACTACATGTTGACTGCAAAGTTTATTTAGGAACCAGAAAGCCATCAGCAAGTTCAGAACTTGAATCAGCATGCAGGGCAAAGCACATATCAGTGGGATATGAGTGCCCAACCCAGTACCTAGATACACACACACTCATTCACTCACAAACCTATTCACTCCTTAAGACTGAAGTACCAGTAGTAAGACTTCCAGGGTTATACATAGAAAATATCAATGAGGACTTTGTATGTGATAGCCTATGATGAGATGCCACTTTCATCTTTAGAAGCTTCTAGTCCAGTGGATGTAAGCGAGGGCAGGAGGGAAGACTGTACCCAAATTAAGGATGGTTCATTTGAGAGCTGAGTTTAAAAACTTTTTTTTAAGAACTAGTATACTCAAACTATTATCTATATGATAGAAGAAATAGATACCATACCCAACGTCAAGAGCCCTCAAGTTGGTATGAAAGTATACACATATGAATTAAGTTGAGAACAATTTACAAATCAACTGAACAATAGCTGCATGCTGTAGCACCAGCTAATTCAAAGAATTGAGGTCAAATCAAAAGAAGCATAATAACAGGAATCAAGAAGCATTTGAAGAAGAAAGGCTTTCAGAGATAAGATCAATCTGAGGGACATTAACAAACAGGAAGAAAAGGTTTTCTACGCAGAAAACACAAGACATGAGAGGCTACAGATTACACTCTTAAGTTTAAAAAATAGATATGGAGGGCCATAGTCAACAAGCAGGAGTCTTGTACAATGACTTGTAAATTACTTTATGTAAATGCTGTTGTAGAATGAGTTTATGTGAGTGATTAAATGGAGGACCTGCAATAAAATAAAGAAGATATAATCTCTGTTCTTAAGAAACACACAGTCTGATAACAGGATACATACTAACAAATTAGATAGATTTTTAAACAGTTTTTAAAAGGAAACCTACAAGTAAGTAAAATGTGTAGTCCTTACACTTTCCAATAGTGGGGAAGGACTGCACTAAATTACACCCATTCTCCGACCTTAGTGACCCAATGGAAAAAGTTAGGGAATGGACCACATTGATAAGCAGTTCCAAAAGGAGACCAGGGTGAGAATCCTTCTTATAAAGAAAGCTTAACTCAGAGTTCCTTGCTCTCTGTCTCAGAGGACAATACCTCAAAAAACTGATCGAGCCAGACCTGAGGGCTTCTCTCCAGCGTGAGTTCGCTGGAGGTGATTAAAAGTGGAACGCTGACTAAAGGCTTTACCACACTCACTACATTCATAAGGTTTCTCGCCAGTGTGAACTCTTTGGTGCACTATAAGCTGTGAGCTGTCACTAAAAGCTTTCCCACAATCGTTGCATTTATAGGGTTTTTCCCCAGTATGGGTTCTCTGATGTACCATAAGGCTGGAGCTATAACTGAAGACCTTCCCACACTCATTACATTCATAGGGTTTCTTACCAGTGTGAATTCTCTGATGTATAATGAGGTGTGAGTTTTGATTGAAGGATTTTCCACACTCATTGCATTTATAGGGCTTTTCACCTGTGTGAAGTCTCTGATACTGAATAAGACATTTACTCAAACTGAATGCCTTACCACACTCACTACATTTAAACGTTTTTTCTCCAGTATGAATTCGCTCATGGTCAACAAGCTGAGAAATCTGATTGAAGGCTTTCCCACATTCACCACATTTGTATGGCTTTCCCCCAGTATGGAGGGTCTGATGTCGTATGAGACATATACTCCGACTGAAGGCCTTGCCACATTCATTACACTCATATGGCTTCTCTCCAGTGTGGATTTGCTGGTGGTCAATAAGTTTCTATTGGAACAGAAAGCTTTCCCACACTCATCACACTTGTAAGGTTTCTTACCAGTGTGAAGAATCTGATGTCGGGTAAGATTTTTACTTCGACTAAAGGCTGCCCCACACTCATTGCATTCAAAAGGTTTCTCCCCAGTATGGGTTCTCTGGTGGTCAAAGAGCTTGGAACTCTGATTAAAAGCTTTTCCACATTCATTACATTTATAAGGTTTCTCCCCATTATGGAGTCTCTGGTGTTGAATGAGATGGGAGCTGTGTCGATAGGTCTTTCCACACTCACTGCATTCACAGGGTTTTTCTCCTGTGTGGGTTCTGAGATGAACAATTAGCTGAGAGGACTGCCTGAAGGTCTTACCACACTCAGTACACTCATAGGGTTTCTCTCCCGTGTGGATTCTCTGGTGGCCAATGAGGTGTGAACTCCGATTGAAAGATCTGCCACATTCATCACATGGATAGAATTTCCGTCCCTTTAGAACTACTTCATGTTCAGCAAGACTAGAGGGCAGATTTGTATGTTCCTCCACTTCCTTATATTCCTCACATCTGTCCTTTGTGGATTTTTCCTTACCCTCATCTATTATTTCCAAGAAATCACTATCCAGTCTGCTCCCTTCTTCATCTGAGGGTTGCCCTTCTAGCTTCTCTAAAGTGTCTTCACAGACATCTCCAGCCTCTGGTTCACCAGGAACCACCCCAAACAGTTCCCCTAATGTCCTATCAGATGACTCTGATCCCTTACAACTTTCCTGCTTTGGAGTCAACTCTGAACTCTCCATGATGTTCCTACCTGCTGCCAAAAGAAAGGGAAAAAAACAACTTTTACTTATTTCTTGTCCTATTGAGGAAACAAGAGCCATCAAGAGCACATGAACATGAAAAAAAGTCACATAATGGTTAAGGCATAAGATGACACAATAAGAACAAGAGTGAAATGGAAAATAGCTCAATTTTTTTCTTCAGGGAAAGAAAAATAATGAAAGGGGTCTTGGTCAGGAGAGAAGGGTGGAAAAAGAGGTACCACGACAGACAGATGTTGAACCAGCACAGTCACGTCAGGAGGCCAGTCAGAGGGCAAGAGACCAGATTGTAAAGCATGGTGTGATCTTACAGAAGTCATTTTGATGCTATGTGTCTTTTTAAAAATGATTTACTCTAAGTTCCTTTCCAACCATGACATTGTATGGGTCTGTGGTTCTCAGAAAAGATACCGGGAAAGAGAAAGCTGGCAAATATCTCAAGTTAAATCCACTTTTGCTCCTCTCAAGGGAGGGCAAAGATGGGCATGAGTTGACAGGAGATTTATATTATGAAGGTATGCTTTGGAAAGTGTGCAAACAGGAGAGATCTGGTATGACAGGACAGTGACAATATTTGGAGAAGCAATAATCAGAAATGCTGGGGGACAGTGCTGAAGGCCACAACAGAGCTCTAAAAGTTCGGATGCGTCTGGAACCCAGAGCACGGGACTGGTAAGAGTCAGTACTGTACTCCCATAAAAATTAAGAGGGGCATCAATAATTTGAAATATTAACTAAAATATGTCTGTGGGATCTTAATTCTTTAGAATAACAACAAACTTAACAGTTGAATATTTGCCTTGAATTCTGGAATGTTTGAATACGAAATACGGGAGAAGGCACAGTAATCATGGCTATAGCTATATGCCAAATGTTGGTTCACTTCAATCATGACATAATCAGGGCCATGGCCATCATACTATTTAGAATATGAAAAGTTGATGATGTCTATCAATACATCCTAAGCCCTCCCTCTCCAGAGTGGACTACTATTCTAAACTTGTCAATCTTGGGACCAGTCCTGTCAATAGCCCCCTTCCAGGAAACTGCCCTGCCCCAGTCTTTGCAGAGAGGGAAGCATAGGCAACCCTGCTTTGTGCCAAGTGACCATGAAAATCCCATGATGGTCCACAGTTGATTAGATCAGTGTCAGGCAATAAGCCCCACTGTACCTTATCAGTAAGTTAGTAATCAGCCTCTGCCATGACCTGGACTAAAGTTCTGTCCAAAAAACAGATGATATTTAATGGCTATACCAATCAAAATCTCTCTAAGTAGATTCTGACCTGGAAATAGGGCAAAATTAAGGCACTTAGGAGAAGGAATGTAAGCTGAAATGATGCATGAGAGAAGCCAAGCTACTAGGAACCACGCAAGCAGTAAGTATGAGGGAACAGAGCTAAGAACTAACTAGAATTAAGAAGGAGCAATGATGGGAACAAAACATTCAGAGTGAAGAAAATGGGTACCAGAAGGAGGACAACAGAGAGAAAACTGACATGCAGGGAGCAGCTGTGTTACATTCACACTGCAACACAGTGTGAATGTAAAAATTCATTTGCTTTTGCTGCTGAGGCTCCTGGGCTGCCTTGGGTCAGGGCCCAGCCTCCACAAGGCCCTGCTTCCCACAGTCTAGTCTAGCTGATCAGTTGGTTGTGGGTTCCCTTTCCTTTGAGCTTTACAACACATAGAGCTCCTTGCTTACAATAAGTTAAGTGACTCCCTATTCCTTACAACTAAAAAAGCCCTAACTAAACCACCCTACATCAATCAATAACGAAGTAAAGATAATGTGGATAATTGTTAAAGTGGAGCGATAGGTACAGAGAGGCTCACTATACTATTCTCTACTTATTCTATGTTTTAAAATTTTTCACAATTAAAAGTTTAAACAGACAAAGAATATAGCAAAGAAAATGTAGAGAATGCAGACTCTAAGTCAGTGGGGAAGAGGATCATTACCCAATAAGGGCACGCTGTGGTAATTTTCTGGCATGATGTTCCAGGACAGGCCACTCTGACTGAGTGCCGGACCCTTCCACTTCCTCTGAGGATAGCCCACAGACAGGTCCTCATATGCCACAGTCTCCTGGAATGACAAACTTCTATTGCTCAGGAACATTCCCTGCCTGAAGGGAAGAGTCATCGGGGGTATGATGACATGGGGTATGGGATCTCGGTCTGCAAAGGGGAGGAGGACAGCATCTGGAATGACACATGGAAAAGGACAAGTCCAGGGCAAGACTGCTCCAGGGGGAGCCAGTAGGCAGAAGAGCCCCAGGAGCAGTCTCAGATGGGACAGAGCCCTGGAGGTGAGCTCTGGCCATTCTTGGGCCACAGCCATGGGATCTTGGGAGAAACAGAAAGAACTGGGCTCACCTGGGGCCTGACCATCTGAAGCACAGTTGCTGCTGCTTGGTTTCCTGAGCTCCCCACTTGGGGATGCGTAGGAACTGGGGAAGCAAGCTGAGCTGAGGAAGGAAAGAAAGCTATGAGTGGGACAAGCCCTGCCTTCGGCGCCCATAGATCTATGTTCCCAATGAGTGGATTCAAGAGAGCCCAGGCAGCTCCAAACACACTGACTCTCATCCGTCTTCTATAAAGGCATTATCCCTAGTGTGCTTTGAATTTTCCCGGGAGGACACAGTAGAAGGTCCCTGGTCAAACTGAGGACTGGGTGTTCCTTCCAGCCCCCATTCTTTCCAACCTCTCTGAAAGAAGCCATACATCTGCCCACATTCTCTCACCCATAGCTTCCCGAGCACTAGCCAAGCCTGACTTGCCCCTCCTGCCCTCTCATTACAGACACTCCTTGAAGCTCAGGCCCCAGAGCTTCCTCTCTGTCAATGATCTCACTGGCTCTCACCACTTTAACACTGCTCTCACAGCCTCACTTGTCTCCTAGGCCCCATCCCACACCTTTTTTTAAAAATTTATTTTATTTATTGAATCAAAATCAATTATACATATTTTGGGGGTTGAACATTGAGATATGTTGATTAAATCAATATTACTAGCATATATATTGTTACAAATTGTAATTATTCTTTATGTCCCTTGTCCAACCTCTCCTCTTCCCCTCCCCCTCCCCCCTCTAATTGCCCTAGATTTCTTCTCTCCTGAAAGAATAATGGTTACTCTGTTAACTTGTTGACTAGATGATCTGTCCAATGCTTTGAGATGTGATCACATCCCCCAATATTATCATAGAGCAGATGCTTCTTCTGTCACTCTGAAATGGGTTTTATGGAAAGAGACATCCTCTTCTTTTCTTTGTCTCTGCTGGTGACTCCTCTTGTGTGAATGCACTCCAGTGGTTGGTGGACCATCTGCGTGGTGGCTGTGCCGTCTAGCCGCTTTTGCAGCAGCCATGGTTATTGTGGTGGCTGTGGTGGGCCACCCACGTGGAGGTGCTGTTTTTGGCATGCTCCTTGGCACTGGTGGTATACCTGGTTGTGGGGTGTGTTTGGTCCCCTTCTCCATGCCCCTGGTCCCTGGGCAGGCACCAAGGCGCTGGCGCCATGTGCCTGGTTGTGGGAGGAGGGTCCGGTCCCTTTCTCCATACCTCGGGTACCCAGGTGGGCCCCGAGGTGCTGGCACGATGTCCCTGGTTGTGGTAGAGAGGTCCAGTCCCCTTCTCTTTGCCCTGAGTCCTTGGGTGGGCCCCGAGGTACTGACGTGGTGTGCCTTGTTGTGGGAGGAGGGTCTGGTTCCTGGCTCCATACCTCGGGTCACTGGGTGGGACCCAAGGCACTGGCTTTGTGTGCCCGGTTGTGGGAGAGAGGTCCAGTCCCCTTCTCCATGCCTCAGGTCCCTGGGTGGGCCCTTAAGCACTGGCTCAGTGTGCCTGGTTATGGGAGAGAGGTCCATTCCCCTTCTCCTTGCCTCAGGTCCCCAGGCAGGCCCCAAGGTGCTGGCATGGTGTGCCTGTTTGTGGGAGAGAGGTCCAGTCCCCTTCTCCATGCCTTAGGTCCCCGGTCAGGCCCTGAGGCACTGGTGCAGTGTGCCTGGTTGTGAGAGAGAGGTCCATTCCCCTTCTCCTTGCCTCAGGTCCCTGGGCAGGCCCCAAGGTGCTGGTGTGGTGTGCCTGGCTGTGGGAGGGTGGTCCAGTCCCCTTCTCCATGCCCCGGGTCCCCGGGTGGGCTCTGAGATGCTGGCATGGTGTGCCTGGTTGTGGGAGAGAGGTCCAGTCCCTTTCTCCATGCCTCAGGTCCCTGGGTGGGCCCCAAGGTGTTGGCATGATGTGCCTGGTTGTAGGAGATAGGTCCAGTCCCTTTCTCCACACCTCAGTTCCCCAGGCGGGCCCTGAAGCGCTGGCTCAGTGTGCCTGGTTGTGGGAGAGAGGACCATTCCCCTTCTCCTTGCCCCAGGTCCCTGGGTGGGCTCCAAGGTGCTGGCATGTTGTGCCTGGTTGTGGGAGAGAGGTCTGGTCCCCAACTCCATACCCCAGGTCCTAGGTGAGCCCCAAGGCACTGGCTCACTGTGCCTGGTTGTGGGAAGGGGGTCCAGTCCCCTTCTCCATGCTTCAGGTCCCCAGGCTGGCCCTGAGGCACTGGTGCAGTTTGCCTGGAAGTGGGAGTAGGGTCCAGTCCCCAGATCCAAGCCTCCAGTTCCCAGGCAGGCCCCAAGGCACTGGTGGTATGCCTGGGCTGGAACTAATTTTTTGTCCTTTGCTTCTAACACGGGGGAACTTCCTGTGGGAACCAGTACTTGAGCTGTGTGGTTGTTTAAATTGCTACCTTGCTGTTGTTTCCCTAGGGAAGGCTTTTTGTGCAGCGCAGGGTTTAATGGTTGACCTTATAGGTACTTCTGGCTCTCCAGAGACCCAGTGGATCTGTGTTCTGTAGAATCTCTGATCTGGGCCTGAGTTTTTCATCAAACTGCATCCCATGCAATTCTGCATTCCTAACCAGTCTCCTCTGAGTGGTCCTGTGATGACTGGGGTGCAGATCATCTGTCCTTGCTGTGTCCCAGTGTTCCCCTGGTGGACACGTCTCCCCCACCGCCTGTGTTCCAAATACTTCCCATGGGATGGGCCCTGTGCTGGTCCCTTGTGTTGACTCACCGACCTTTGAGTGGCTCCCTTTTTTCAGTTGTTCTGGTTCCTTGCTCCTGCGTGGGTCCATGGGAACCCTATTAGCAGTCTTGCTGTCCTGGGGCCACCAAGGCCCTCTTCTCTCTTGTTGCCTCCTAGTAACTCCATCTGAAGGGCACAGCTGCAGCTTCTGCTGGCTCCTACTCCATGCACTCAGCAGCTTGAGCCTTAAAGCAGCCATGGCTTGAAATGCTTAGAGCAGCTTTTTCTTTCTCTTCATAGTTTCTCCTGCCTTCATGAACTCCATAGGTCTCTCCTCCTCTTCCCCTGAGGAAAGAGGAGGCCAGTGGCCCCGGCTTGGCTGATGTTACATTTTTATAGTTGTAAATTTGGTTGACTTGTGGGAGAGAGTGATGCTGTGGACCATCTATTTGCCATCTTGACTGGATCCCCATCCCACACTTTTAGTTGCCTACTGACATTTCACTTGGGTGTCCCACAACACCCAAGTTCAGTGCCTAACATGCATGTTCTTACCACCTTCCTTTCTTGACTTTCCAAATTTTGTCACTGAATCCAGACATCAGCTATCTATTTCCCATTCTCCTTTCTTCAAACACGAGTCCCACAGACATTCCCCAAATTGATGTACAGATTCCACATAATCCCTACCAGTTTCCTTGGTGGCAACTTTTTAAAAATTGAAAGCTGATTCTAAAATTCACATGGAAGGGCCGGCCTGTGGCTCACTTGGGAGAGTGTGGTGCTGATAACACCAAGGCCACAGGTTTGGATCCCTATATAGGGATGGCCAGTTAGCTCACTTGGGAGAGCATGGTGCTGACAACACCAACTCAAGGGTTAAGATCCCCTTACTAGTCGTCTTTTAAAAAATAAATAAATAAATAAATAAAAATAAAATAAAATATAATTGATATGGAAACTCAAGGGACCCATACAACCAAAACAATCTTGAAAAAGAAGAATAAGTTTGGAGTATGCACATTTCCTAAATTCAAAACTTACTACAAAGTAAAAGTCATCAACATAGTGTGATGCTGGCATGAGTACAGACATATAGATCAACAGGACAGAGTTAAGATTCCAGAAATAAACCCAAACATCTGTGGTCATTTTTGTCTGACAGTAGTGCCAAAATCACCCAAAGTAGAAAGATGGTGTTTTCAACAAATGGTGTTGAGATAACTGAATATCAACATGCAAAAGAATGAAGGTGGTGTCCTACCTCACACCATATATAAAAATTAACTAAAAATAGATCAAAGACCTGCATGTAAGAGCTAAAACTATAAAATTCTTACAAGAAACACTGGTGTAACACTTTGTGACATTGGATTTGCAATGGATTCTTGCCAAATGCACACCAAAAACACACAGAAAACAAGAAAAAATAGTTCTTGGACTCATTAAAATGAAAAACTCTAGTGGTTCAAAGAACATAATAAGAGAGTGAAAAGACATCCCACAGACTAGGGGAAAATATTGGCAAATCATATATCTGATAAAGGACTTGTATCTAGAATATACAAAAAAACCTCTTACAGCTCAATAATAAAAAGAAGAAAAAACCCAATTTTAAAATGGGCAGAGTCTAAACAGACACTTATCAATAGCAAATATAAAAATGGCTAATAAGTGCACACAATAGTCAACAACATTAGTCATTAGTGAAAGCAGATCAATAATAAGCATTGGTGAGGATGTAGAGATATTGGAACCCTCTGACTCTGCTGATGGAAATGTAAATTGGTATAGACACTTAAGGAAACAGTCTGGCAGCTCCTCAAAAAGTTAAACATATAGCAATCTTCTTCTTAGGTATTTATACCTAAGAAAAATAAAAATACATGTCCAGGGTTGGCCAGTTAGCTCACTTGGTTAGAGTGTGGTGTTGTTAACACCAAGGTCAAGGGTTCGGATCCCTGTACTGGCCAGCCACCAAAAAAAAAAAAAAAAAAAAAAAAAAAAATCTCCACCCAAAAACATGTACACAAATGTTCATAGAAGCATTATTCATAACAGTCAAAAGGTGGAAACAATCCAAATGTTCATCTAGGTTTTCAAATTTATTGGCATAAAGCTATTCACAATATTGGTATTCTCTTAAAATTAAAAACAGAAAAAGCCTACGGCTATAGCTATATCTCTTTTTTGTGCACACTTAGCAATCCAGGAATAGAGGGAAACATTCACAAACTGTGAAGAGGAATAATCAAAAGGAATCTACAGCAAATGTGACTCTAAATGATAAAGAAATTGAAAGCCTTGCAATTAAAAGCAGGAATAATCACACAACTTAAGCCTACATAGTGCAATTAGACAAGAAAAAACAAATATGCAGAAAACTGTTTGAAAAGAAAGAGGCAAAGCTAAAATGCTCATGAATGATATAAAGATTCACCTAAAATATCCAAGAGAATCCATTGAAAAACTGTCAGAACTACTATGGGAGGACATTAAAGAGGCTGAATATACAATCAACATACAGTCATGTGCTGCATAATAACAGACTGCATATAGGATAGTGGTCCCCTAAGATTATAATGGAGCTGAAAATTTTCTATTGCCAAGGGATGTCTAGCCATAGTAACAATGTAGCATAACACATTGTTCAAGTGTTTGTGGTGATGCTGGTATAAACGAACCTACTGTGCTGCCAGTCATATAAAAGTACAGCACATACAATTACATACAGTACATAATATGTGATAATGACACTGAACTACCATGTTACCGGTTTATGTATTTATTATACTTTAAACATTATTTTAGAGTATATTCCTACTACCTATTTTTTTTTAAGTTACCTGTAAAACAGCCTCAAGCAGGTTCTTCAGGAGATATTCCAGAAGGCATTGTTACCATAGGAGATGTCAGCTCCTTGCATGTTATTGCTCCTGAAGACCTTCCAGTGGGAGAAGATGTGGAGGTGGAAAACAATAATATTGATGTTCTTGACCTATGTAGGCCTAGGCTAATATGTGTGTTTATGTCTTAGTTTTTAGCAAAAAAGTTTAAAAGTTTTAAAAAAAAAAACAACTCCAATATAGAAAAAAGCTTATAGAATAATGATATAAAGAAAGAAAATATTTTTGTACAGCTGTACAATGTGTTTGAGTTTTAAGTGTTATTACAAGAGGTGAAACGTTAAAAAAATTGCTTATAAAATAAAAGGGTTACAGTAAGCTAAGGTTAATTTATTATCGAAGAAAGAAAATAATTTTTAAATAATTTTTTGTAGCCTAAGTGTATAGTGTTGATAAAGTCTACAGCAGTGTACAGTAATGTCCTAGGCCTTCACATTCATTGACCACTCACTCACTGACCCAGAGTAACTTCGAGTCCTGCAAGCTCCATTCATGGTAATCTCCCTGTTTAGGTGTACCATTTTTTAATCTTTTATACAGTATTTTTACTGTAACTTTTCTACGTTTAGATATACTTACCACTGTGTTGAAACTGCATACAGAATTCAGTACAGTAACGTGCTGTACAGGTTTGTAACCTAGGAGCAACAGGCTATACCATACAGCCTAGGTGTGTAGTAGGTTATACCATCTAGGATTGTGTAAGTATACTTTATGACATTCCACAATAACAAAATCACATAATAATGCATTTCTCAGAACACATCCCCATTGTTAAGCAACATATGACTGTATATTCAATAACTTTGCAACACAACAGCAATAATCAATCAGAAAATAAATCAATACAATAGCAACAAAAACCATAAAGTACCCAGAAATAAAGCTAATAAAAAAGAGAACTGCTAAAAGACAACAGATCTGAATAAATCTTGTTTAAATATGGGTAGACTAACATTTTCAAGATGTCTATTTTTCCTAAGTTAACATGCAAAGTCAATAAAATCCCAACCAAATCCCAATATAACTTTTCATGGGGCTTGATAAGTGTATTCTGAAATTCACAGAATGAGTAAAAGAATAGCTAAGACAACCTCTGAGATGTTGAAAAGTTTTTTCTACCAGACAATAAGGCTCAAGATAAAGCTACAATAATTAAAAGTGTGTATTACTGAAAGAATATGCAATATTCCTATTCTACAGGTATTCAGACATTTACATGTGTATTCAGTAGAGAGCTCTTTGCCATAACATAATATTGGAAATAAACTACTTGTCCATCAATATGACTAAAAAAAAAAGAATAGCATTTTATAGGATGAAATACCATACAGTACCTAAAAGGAATATACTACATTCTGATGCATCACCATAGCATAGTAATGCATCAGGATAATCAGGCTATGCAGCCTATGTTAAAAGGCTTAATGACACCCAGGGAAGAGCCAATGCACGACTTTCACTGAAAACAGACAACACTCATACCAGGCTCAAGAGGTACAGCATTTACTTACAGCAAAAGGAGAGAGAGAGTGCACAAGATCCAGCACCCTGAAATGCAAAGGTCTCCCACAGTCAGCAGATCCAGTCCCCAGGCTACAGTGGCAGTATGGTGCACACACCTCACTTAGTGCTGAAGTAGCTTCTGAGGGCCTGAATGAAGGCCACTGACTCATGAGCTTAAACAAAATAGCAGTACACATCAAGCCTGAAACAGGGAAAGACAGTCCCCTCACAAGATGTTAAAGCTAGCACAGGCTGTGAGGGCTCTTTATCTCTACAAGAAAATGTTCCAGGCTGAAGGCCACTCTTACATTATTAACTTGGCAATAGTCTCTAAAAACATCAAGCACATTAAATATTGTTTATTCTTATTTCCCAATTTGGATTCATTCCTTCATCAATATAACAAATATCTATTGACCTCCTACTATGTCTCACAAACCAATGTCACAGCAGTGAATAAAGCACACAAAAAGCACTGCCTTGAGGAGCTTATGGGGAGACAGACAAATATATGGTATGTTAGATAGTGTCAGGTCCTACATAGTAAAATAAAACAAAGAAAGGGGAGAAGTTCAAGATCAGGAAGGAAAAAAATAAGCCCATTAATTCAATGATGTAGAAAGCATAACGATTCACCCCAGGGTCACAAGAACGCTCACAAGACCTCTTTCTGATTATTTCTAATACAAAAGTATTGAAGATTGCAAAATACGGTAAGTTATGATTTACTATAAGTATTTTTACTCTCAAGCAACTCTCTGGCATCACAGAATACTTATGCACTAATAATTCCTGGACACCAGAGGCCACAGAAAACTTACTGGTGGAAGAGCTAGCGTTTTTCATGCTTTTGTCAGTTTCCTTTTTAAGTGCATTTTGAGATTTATCTTCAAAACATTCCTATTTTTTGGCTTACAGTAAGAAGGGATTTTTTTTTTAACCAACATTTGTCTGCCTTTCTTCAGCATTAAGACAATGTACAAGCGCAACCTAATTCCTCAGTCCCTGAATATGCACACAGATACACGTGCATATAACACATGGCAGTTCCCTGAAATTGCTTAATCAGATTACTGCTCAAAACGCTCACTGACACTTCCTTGCAGAACCGACCTATAATATTAATGAGTTTTCAGTTCTGAACTAAAAACAGTTTCAAACAGGACAGGTTTCTTTCTTGGCCACCACTTTTAAATTAGGAAGGAGACCGTTCTCTGATGCCTTAAGCCTATGCAAGTCAAGGTACACTACAATGGCTGCAGGTCAGAGCTGTACCTTAGGCTAAAAACCGCATTTTGTATACTATTTCTTTCATTTTGAAAGACGATCATCCTGACAAACAAGATTTTGCTTTTTTCTGCACGAACGTCCCTTGTTCAGCATTTGCAGCATCATGTGAAAGCATACTTACTATGGGGGAAAAAAACTGCAATCACAGTGTTTTAATAATACTCGCAAAAAAATGTTTTAGTGGTGTCATAATGCCGGCACCAATTTTAACCAAAATAAGAACAAATGCATTCTGCAAGTTCAGGAGAATATAATCTTTAAAGAGCAGTCGTATGGATGTACTTAATGCCACTGAATTATACTCTCTAAAACTGTAAATTCTGATGTATCATATGGTAAATGTTAAGTGTATTTTATCACGATATTGTTTCATCACAATACTAACAAAAGTGTTTGAAAAGCGACAGCATCCTTCCATTTCATAATAAAAAACAGGTATGTATATTCATATCATACATAAGAGTGTGTGTGCATAATTATGCAAACATTTTTTCGATGTCAGGAAACCTGGAGGCTAAGAGTTCCGGGTTGCGGTTACTTTTACTTTTCTTCCACTTACCTGTCTTATCTAACCGTCTCTAATGAATACGCTTTGTTTGCACAATAGGGTGAAAAGATAAAGTCCGGAGAAACCAGAACTCCAAATTCTCTGCACCCGGACGCCCAGGTGGCAAAGAGGTTCCCGGTAAACCTTCACCATGGCGGGGATCCGTGGCCAGACCACATGCCCGGGGCGCAGCCTAGAGGCCGGACCCCGCCCGCCCGCCGCCCCGGGCAGGGCCGAGGGCCTCCGCCGCCCTCCGGAAGCCCCGCGCCCGCTCAGCCGACCTCACCGCCCCGCACCTCGCCGGGCCGCTCACCGACTCCCGCCGCAGCCACCAGACGGACGGCCCTAGCACCGCCGCCGCCTGCTCGGCGCCTACCTCGGGGCGGCCCAGGTCGCGCACGCGCGCCACCGCCCCAGCCCTCTGCGGCCTCTCTAGGAAATCCGGAGGGCCAACGTCTCTGCTTCTCCCCGGCCAAGCGCGGCGGCGCGGGGTTCCCTGCGGGCTTGTCCCCAACACCACTGCCCTCCGCCCGCTAGACACCTCCCTCCACGCTCCGATGCCCATTCGGGCCCCAGAGCTCCATCAGCCTTGGTCTGTTTTCCCACTTTCCCCCCATTGTGTCAGCGGGGCTGCCCCGGAGGCCGCCCCTTCCCCCATTCCTCCCCCCCCCCACCCCACCCCCTCGAAGAAAGGGACCCAAAGCTGTAAGACTGGCCGGAAAGGGCCAGTCTTACTTGTTGGGAAGGCTCCTCTGGCAAAGACCAGGAGACAGAGATCGCTGCAATCAAGCAAGATGTTTTTATTCCAGCATGCTGGGGTCACTCCCTCTTCAGGACAGAAGCGCCCGGAGCTCTTAACACAAGCACTTTTTATACAGTTTAGTAGGCAGACTTTGGCAACAGGATGAGTTGTATACAGCTTATTGGTCACCTGAGGTGACTTTTAAATTCATTGGTGGCTTTCAGTGGGGTGGTATACAGACGAGGAACTGCGGAATTGCCCAACAGCCCACCCCTTGTGTGGTCATGCCCTTCCGGGAACTGAGTGAACTTTGGGTGGTTTGGGAAGTCCTCTATCTGCCCTTACCAGAAAGTCCCACCCGCAGGGGCTTGTAAAACCTTGCACAAGCTAATTACAGAAGCAGAAAAGCTAGTCAGTTAATATTTAAGGGTGGGGGAAGGGGTTCAGGTCCACAAAGCTAGACTCAAAGTAGGGAACAGCAAGCCCGAAAACATCAAACTCTGGGACAGGGAAAGAAATTCCTACGCAAGGCGATAAGCCGGGCACAGGCTGTGAGGGCTCTTTATCTCCTTGAAGGTAAACGTCCCAGGCCCTAAGCTCACTGTTGCCACTGTTAAAGGGCCGTCAGGCTGCACATGACTGCCCTTCCCAGCACACAGTCACCCAATTACCTACTATAGATGGAGCTTCAGCTTCGTGGGGAAACAGACTATAAGAAATTACAGAAACAGGGCCGGCCCGTGGCTCACTCGGGAGAGTGTGGTGCTGATAACACCAAGGCCATGGGTTCGGATCCCATATAGGGATGGCCAGTTCGCTCACGGTCTGAGCATGGTGCTGACAACACCACGCCAAGGGTTAAGATCCCCTTACTGGTCATCTTTAAAAAAGAAAAAGAAAGAAAGAAAAGAAAAAAAAATTACAGAAATAAATAAATCTCAAATGGTTGCAAACACTATGTTTTAATGTAGCAGGGTTATTTAATTGAGAGTGACAGATCATTATGCCTGTATATTTTCTGGTACACCTCATACTTTCTGTAGCTCCTAGCGCACTGCCTGCCACATATTGGTTTGGGTTGCCCAAGGAAGTAAAGTCGGTAAATGTAATGGCTACCAAGGCCAAATCCTGGTGTCTTTCCACTATAACACTCCATAAAATCTCTCCTGTCCCACCTCCCTTTAGAGAAAGAGTGGAGGATGGTATGGCTGTGAGCTGGGATCCCAGAAGCCTGGGGTGGGGGGTTGTGGGCGGAATAGTGAGGATAGGCTGAAGGGCAAGGTTCCAAGGAAAACTAAATCCTTGTCCAGGAATGGCTCCATCCAGGGTAGCAAGGATGACCCGAAGTATCAAGGCCAAGAGTGCAGTAAAAGAACAACTGGCAAAAATCAGGGTGAAACCTTAGGCCAGATTGTCAGAGCAGGCTGGTTCCTGGGCTATATAGCCCGAAGAGACTCTGTGTGGCATTATGAGTTGGAGAAGCAGGTACACAACAGTAAAAAGTTTAGTTTGTATACATAATTATAGCCATTCTGATTCTTATCATTTTTTAAAGTTTCCATTTACAGGCAGTCTCTGACTCAGGATGGTTTTTCTTACAATTTCTCAACATTATGATGATGCAGAAGTGATATGCATTTAGTATAAACCATACTTCCCATATCTGTACAACCATTCTGTTTTTCACTTTCAGTACAGTATTCAATAAATTACATGAGATATTCTTCACTTTATTATAAAATAGGCTTTGTGTTAGATGATTTTGCCCAACTGTAGCCCGATGTAAGTGTTTTGAGCATGTTTAAGGTAAACTGGGCTAAGCTATGGTTCAGTAGGTTAGGTGTATTAAATACATTTTTGATTTACGATATTTTCAACTTAACAATGGGTTTATCAGGATGTAACTATCGAAACTTAAGGACTATCTGTACCAGTTGGTAATTATTCACTGCCCAGAACCCTACAGGGGCTCCCCCTTACTCTAAACCTCTTGAATTATTTTCATGGTCCAACAATATCAAAAGTCAAAATTAAAACAAATTTAAAGACAGCATGAACCAGGGCAGTATCCCATTCCATAAAATAGATAAGAGCTCCCAATGGACATGACAGAACAGGTTTTGTAAGGTGAGAACGTGTAAACAGAACAATAGAAAAAAGCAAATTGGGGCTTCCGGTCAAGATGGCCGAATAGACGGTCCCCAGTGTCACTCTCTCTCACAAACCAGTTTACAACTATAAAAAAACAACAGCCAAGTTGAGGCCACTAGAGCTCAGGGGAAGAGGAGGAGAGACCTATAGAGTGCATTCAGGTGGGAGAAGACACAATGAGAGAAAGAAAAAATAACTCCGACCATTTCGTGCCACAGTCACTTTAAGGTTGGAGCTGCTGAGAGCATAGAGCAGGAACTGGCAAAAGCCACAGCTGTGCCCTTTGGATGAAGTTGGTAGGGGGCAGCAGGGGAGAAGAGGACCTTGGTGACTCCCAGGCCAGCAAGACCACTAATAGGGTTCCCATGGACCCACATAGGAGCAAGGAGCCACAACTGAAAAAAAAAGGAGCCACTCAGAGGCTGGTGAGTCATCACAAGGGACTGGCACACAGCCCATCCCATGGGAAGTGTTTACAGCACAGGTGGTGGGGGAGAAGGGCACACCGGGGCAACACTGGGGCACAGCAAGGACAGCTGACCAGCACCCCAATCAGGGAAGGACCACTCAGAGGAGACTGGTCAGGAATATAGAATCACATGGGGTGTAGTGTAATGAAAAGACAGGCCCAGATCAGTTTCTACACAACCGAGGTGCACTGGGTCTCTGAAGAGTCAGAAGTACCTATAAGGTCAAACATTAAAATCTGAGCTGCACAAAGAGCCTTCCCTAGGGAATCAGCAGCAAAGCAGCAATTTAGCTAAACCACACAGCTCAAATACTGGTCCCCACAGGAAGTTCTCCCATTTTAGAAGTAAGCAAAAGACAAAAAATTAATTCCAGCGCAGACACACTGCCAGCACCTTGGGGCCCACCTGGTACCTGAGCATGAAGCCAGAGACCAGACCCCCCCCCCCCACAACCAGGCACACCACCAGCACCTCAGGCCAACCCAGGGTCTTGAGGCTTGGAGCTGAGGACCGGAACCCCCCCAACAACCAGGCACAGTACCAGCACCAAGGAGCATACCAAAAACATCACCTCCATGTGGGTGGCCCACCACAACCACCACATTAACCACGACTGCCGCAAAAGCAGCTAGACGCCACAACCACCATGCAGATGGTCCACCAGCCACTGGAGTGCATCAACACAAGGTGAGTCACCATCAGAGACAAAGAAAAGAAGAGGATGTCTCTCTCCACAAGCCCATTCCAGAGTGACAGAAGAAGCACCTGCTCTACGATAATATTGGGGGACCTGAACACACCTCTCAGCTTTGGACAGATCATCTAGGCAACAAATCAACAGAGTAACCATTACTCTTTCAGAGGGAGAGAAGAAATCTAGGGTTATCAGAGGAGGGAGGGGGGAGGGAGAGGGGGATGGGGAGAGATTGGACAAGGGACATAAAGAATAAGTACGATTTGTAACAATATATACGCTAGTAATATTGAGCTGATCAACATATGTCAACGTTGAACCCCCAATATATGTATAATCAATTACAATTCAATAAAAATTAAAAAGAAAAGAAAAGAAAAATGTAAATTGGTTAATATCAGATTACTTCAGGTTACTTTTCTTATAAGGGTTAAAGTATATGGGACTTCCTTAAATTTGCTGCAGTTAACTGGCCTCTTTCTGTCTGGTTGCTATGAATCTCCTGTTTTTAGGAAAAAGTGGTCTGCTTGAGGATTTGCAGTGTCAATTTGATTGTGTAACACTTAGCATGTGTGACTCCATTTTGATTTGGCCTGGTCTGTTGGTGCCTCCTGCGGAGCATCCAAAACAATGGCCTCCCATAATTCTGTTTAACACAACTAAAGGGTTAATGCCTGGCTCACCAGGGGCCCTTCAGGACTTGCTCAGGTCCATTCAGACTAGTCAGCCCTGAGTGGAAAAGAGACCTACCTAAGTAGCTCTTAATCTGTTTTGCCTGTGGACTGGAAGGAAAGTCATTGTGGAGGCCAATTTCCCTGCCTCCCTGCTACACTTCCTCACAAGTAGAATAAGTCCAGGTGGGAAAAGAGCTCCTTCAGCCTTTTCCTCATTCCAAAATTAATGCTTTAGTTGCTGGATCATATAAATGATTCTGGGTTGGCCTTGCCGTAAAGCAATGAAAAATGAAGTGGATTCACAAAGTAGGGACAGCTGGCATCAGAGGGCTATAGGGGTTAAGGACCTCTTCCATTTCCAAGCCTAATAATTGTCTTCTGCATGGGTGGGAGATGGGTGTGCACTTACTAGAAGGAGAGCTGGATGGGTCCCATGCTCATGATCTCCCATATGGCCTGCCTCTGGTTACCTTAATTTCTGGACCAGCAGAGAGTATAGTTTCTCTTGTACAACCTGGTTGCCAGGATGTTAGTGGAGGCAGGGGGTGCGTAGAAACCATAATTGTACTGTTGAGGATGTTGGAGTGTAACAAGTTGGATGCAGAGACTTGTAAAAAGTGAGATGAAGGACCAGGGGAGTTGTTAGTAGGAAGATGTTCTTGAGTATACAGTTGACACTTCATGTATGGTAATCAATCAGTTGAATGTGGGCCAAGAATGGGTAAATACAGAGTTGGAATGCCTTAACTATTCCTTCCCATATCAGGAGACAATCAGAACGGTCTCTACCTGAAAAAAAAAAAAAAAAATCAGGAGATAGACTGGAGACAGTAGTCAGAAATCAGGTGGCCAGGTAGTCACAGGGGCAGTGTGTCTTCTTGATCCCCACCATGACTGATGTGAACAGGGACTAGTGTGAAGTGTGTTGATACTATCTACTACCCTCTTGTGAAGGATGCAGGTCAGTGATGAGGTCTAGAGTAACCCATCTGAAGTTTGTTTGCAGTCTGGAGGAAGTGTTACAGTTCCTCAGCCTTCCCAGTCTTGGCCATGACCAAGATGCAGGTTTCATGACTGGCAAAACATGGGTGTAATTCCTGACATGAGGAGTAGTGGGTGCTAAAGACTGGCAACATCTTCAAAAGAAGAAAGGCTGTAAATTCACTTGGAATAGTGGTCTGGATGGAGCAGTGGAGCTAATGCTACCTTTATAATCCGTGGAGGAATGACAAAGTGTGGTGCTTTTCAAATATGTCCACAATTCTTTGCTACTCTTTCTTTCAAGAGATGGAGCTGGACTCAGTGCCTTCTAACAAATAGAATAAGGCAGGAGTGATGATGTCTCACTTCCAGAAGTAGTTCATAAAAATGCTCTGTGGCTTCCTCTCTGCTCTTTCTTTCTTTCTGAGATCCCTCACATGATGGGAGTCCTGCTGCCATGTTTTGAGAACACTTAGGCAGCTTATGAGAAGCCCATATGGCAAGGAACTGAGGACTCCTGCCGAGAGCTAGTGAGGAGCTCAAGACTCTTCACAAAGTCATGAACCATCTGAGAAGTGAACCATCTTGGAAGTGGCTCCACTAGCCCCAGTCAAGCCTTAAGATGATTACAAGCCCAACCAACATCATGGCTAAAATCTCAGGAGAGATATCAGCACAACTAGAGGCATGGAGCTGAGAGAAGCCCAGCCCAGCCGCAACCAGGCAAGCCATTGCTGCTGCCACAGGCCCCACCAGGATACTGAGGTCTGGAGCCAGGCAAAACCGAGCCCAGCCACAACCAGGTAAAAAGCACACCAAAAACACCATTTCCACGCAGGTAGCCCACCATAGCCACTGCAATTGCCACAGCTACCACAAAAGCAGCTAGTTGCTATAGCAGTAGTCATAGCCACCGTGCAGATGACCCACTAGACACTCAACTGCATCAACAGAAGAAGAGTCACCAGCAAAGACCAAAAAAAAAAAAAAAAACCCAAAATGAAGAGGACCTTTCTCTCCACATAGCACACTCCGGACTAATAGAAGAAGCATCTGCTATATGGTAATTGGGGGGGACCTGAACACAACTCTCCAGTGCTGGACAGATCATCTAGGCAACAAATAGACAGAGAAACAGTTAATCTATCTATCAGAAGGAGAGGACATGGGCCGAGCCCGTGGCGCACTCGGTAGAGTGCTGCGCTGGGAGCGCGGCGACGCTCCCGCCACGGGTTCGGATCCTATATAGGAATGACCGGTGCACTCACTGGCTGAGTGCCGGTCACGAAAAAGACAAAAAAAAAAAAAAAAAAAAAAAAAAAAAAAAAAAAAAGAAGGAGAGGACAAATTTATGGTTATTGGGAGGGGTAGGGGGAGGGGAGAGATTGGATAAGGAACATACAGAATTAGCATGATTTGTAATAATGAGTAAGCAATTTTAAAATATTCAGCATAAAATCTCAGGAGACACCTCGAATAAGGACAAACCAGCTAACCTACTCCTAAATGCCTGACCCACAGAAACTGAGATAAGAAATGTTTGTTGATTAAGCCATATGCTTTGGAGTAATTTGTTATGTAGCAATAGACAGATAATGGATATACAAAGTTTTAAAAACCTCTTAAATTTCTCACATTGTCCTTTGTCTGCAGTTCTTGACTTCCTCACTCAAATAGTACCTGGAAATTTTGAAATAGTCCTATGCATTAGTTAGGAATCTCTTCATCACATGTGAGACATCAAATTAGTTTGAGCAAAAGGGAAAGTTATTGGAAGGATCTTACATAAACACTTGAACAGCAGGAATGCAGCTGAGTCTCAGAAACCTCTGGAACCAGAGACTAGAAAGTCTGTCAGAACACATCTAATAGCTTTGCCCTTATTTCCAATTTAAAACAATCCCAGTTGGGGCTGCATGCCCATTCCTGGACCAATCAACAGTGGTGGGCAGCACTTCTGTTTCAAGTAATTTTGCATATTAGATGACCTGAAAACCCTCCTACACAGAGTTATAGATATTGGAAATATGAAAGAGTTTAAGAGACACAGAAGAAGAAATTAGAAGGTCTCGCCTACGCCTATTATGAGTCCCAGAAAAGAATAAGAAATAACTGGGTATGTTCAAAGACAGAATAACTGATAATTTTCCAAAATTGTTGAAAAACCTGAATCCTTAGATTCAGAAAGGCCAATAAATCCCAAATAATAAATAAGTGTAAATCCACACCTAGACACACTGTAGTGAAATTGCAAGACATCAAAGAAAACGAGGAGATCCTGTAATCAACCAAAAAGAACTTCCTACAAAGGAACTACAATTGAACTGACAATGAATTTCTCTACAAGACAACAGATGCCAGAAGACAATGAAGTGTCTTCAAAATGCTTTAAAGCATGGT
Source organism: Cynocephalus volans (assembly GCF_027409185.1). Classification (NCBI taxonomy): domain Eukaryota; kingdom Metazoa; phylum Chordata; class Mammalia; order Dermoptera; family Cynocephalidae; genus Cynocephalus; species Cynocephalus volans. The sequence goes on from NC_084470.1 coordinate 55,320,121, forward strand.
TCGGCAAACTACAGCCTGTAACAGAATCTGAATCAATTTTTTAAATGTTTAATAACTAACCTCTTTTAAGCCTCGCCTCTCCCTCTTCCACTTCTGCTTGATATCTGGGCAAGCTGTTAAAAAATCCCACGTGTTCTCTCATTGACACCAGCAGGAGATTCAAATCATGCAAGTTCCTGCCCATGTGCAGGAACCTAGCCCTAGCCTCAACATCTAATCCCCATAAAATCTTCAAGCCGATCTCCTTTCCCTTTTCTCTCAAGCCATTTTTAGACCTGCTTAAGAGTCACCCTGCTCTTTCCATAATCCCTCATGTGAGAAATGTGAGGGTACTTCAAAAAGTTCATGGAAATTTTGAATTAACAGATAATATGAATCCTTCCATGAACTTTTTGAAGAACCCTAGTAAACCTTTGCTGAGTGTGATATCATCAGTGTCAACATACGAACCAAATTTTGCAAAGTGGCTGCAATACAGTCATGGGCCAAATCAAGTCTGCCACCTGTCTTTGTAAATAAGGTTTTATTGGAATGCAGTCATTCCAACTGATTTAGTTATTGTTTATGACTGCTTTTATGTTGCAGAGTTGAGTGGTTATGACTGAGACCATACGGCCCTCAAAGTTGAAGATATTTACTATCTGGCCGTTTACAGAAAAAGTTTTCTGTATCCTGCTTTAGAAGATATCCACCCCTATATTTCAATACCTGGCTAAGCCATCATTCAAGAAATAAGAGAAAAGTCCAAGAAAATATTTGCAAATTGTATTTTTGATAAGGGATTTGTATCCTAAATACATGAAGAACTCTTACAACTCAACAATTAAGAAAAGACAATAACTCAATGGAAAAATGAATAAAGGATCTGAATAGAAATCTCTCCAAAGAAGATATATGTATATAAATGGCCAATAAGCACATGAAAAAGATGTTCGTTATCATTAACCATTAGGGAAACGCCCTAAAAACCACAATTAGATACCAATTCATACCCACTAGGATGGCTATATTTAAACAGACAGATATTAACATGTGACATCAAAAATGTGAAGAAATTGCCATAACAGCCAGCCACCAAAAAAAAAAAAAAGAGGAAAAAAATGGAGAAATTGGAATCCTTAATGTAAAATGGTGCAGCCACATTGGAAAACAGTTTGGCAATTCCTCAGAATTTTAAACATAGAGTTACTATATGACCCAGCAATTTCACTCCTAGCTATAGACTCAAGAGAAATGAAAACATAAATCCACACAAAAACTGTAGGTGAATGTTCATTACAGCAATTTTCATAATAGCCAAAAAGGAGAAATGATCAAATATCCATCAACTGAAAATGGATAAACAAAACGTGGTATATCTATATAATAGAATATTATTCAGCAATAAAATTAAGTACTGACACATGGCACAACATTGATGGACCTTAAAACTATTACGCTAAGTGAAAGAAGACAGTAACAAAAGATCACATATATCGTATCATTGATATGAAATGTTCAGAGTAGACAAATCTGCAGAGACAGAAAGTAGATTAATGGTTGCTGTAGTGGATTGAATTATGTTCCCCCAAACTCACTGAAGCTTGAATAGTGTTCCCCAAATTTATGTATTAGAAACTTGCCCCCCACGGTCACTGTTAAAAGGTTGGGAAATCCTATTATGGTAATTGAAAGGTGCAGCCTTCCCCACCACAGCCACCACAGTAACCATGGCTGCCACAAAAGTGGCTAGATGTCACAACCACCACGCAGATGGTCCACCAGCCACTGGAGTGCATCGACACAAGGTGAGTCACCAGAAGAGACCAAAGAAAAGAAGAGGATGTCTCTCTCCACAAAGCCCATTCCAGAGTGACAGAAGAAGCATCTGCTCTATGATAATATTGGGGGAACTGAACACACCTCTCAGCATTGGACAGATCATCTAGGCAACAAATCAACAGAGTAACCATTACTCTTTCAGAAGGAGAGAAGAAATCTAGGGTTATCAGTGGTGGGAAGGAGGAGGGACAAGCGGATAGGGAGAGATTGGACAAGGTGCATAAAGAATAAGTACAATTTGTAACAATATGTATATATACTAGTAATATTGATTTGATCAACATATGTCAACATTGAATCACCAAAATATGCGTAATCAATTATGATTCAATTAAAAAAATAAAAAATGGGAAAAAAAAGGTACAGCCTTGAAGAGGTGATTAGATAGGACCATGCCATAGTGAATGAATTGAAAATGGTAGTCATGGGTGTGGTTTGTATGGCTTTACAAGGAGTGTGCATGAGAAGGTTATCCTCTCTCTGCTGTGCCATTTCTTGCTACGTGGAACTCTGCCATCACTGTCGTCACCACCAAGGCTCTCACCAGATGTGTTCCCTGGACTTTGGACTTCCCAGCCTCAGAAACTGTAAGCAGTAAATTTCATTTTCTTTATAAATCACCCAGTTTCAAGTATTTTGTTATAAGCAATAGAAACGGACTAATATGGTTGCCTAGGGCTGGGCAATTTGGGGGCTGTGGACAGTGCTGGCTAATGGATATCGTGTTTCTTTTTGGGTGATGAGAATGTTCTAAAATTGATTATGGTCATAATTAAACAACTCTGTGACTATACTAAAAACCAATGAATTATACACTTTTTAATTTTTTTTTCTTTTGTCAATATACAATGTGGTTGATTATTGTGGCCCATCACCGAAGCCTCCCTCCCTCCTCTCTCTCCCCCTCCCTCCCAACAATGTCCTTTCTGTTTGCTTGTAGTATCAATTTCAAGGAATTGTAATTGTTGTGACTTCTTCCCTCCCTGCCCCAGTTTATTTGTGTATTTGTTTATTTATTTGTAGCTCCCACAAATAAGTAGGAACATGTGATATTTCTCTTCCTGCACCTGACTTGTTTCACTTTATATAATTCTCTCTAGGTCTATCCATGTCGTTGCAAATGGCAGTATTTCATTCTTTTTTACAGCGGAGTAGTAGTATTCCATTGTGTAGATATACCACATTTTCCGTATCCACTCATCTGATGATGGACATTTGGGCTGGTTCCAACTCTTAGCTATTGTAAAGAGTGCTGCAGTGAACCTTGGAGAACAGGTATACCTTCGACTTGATAATTTCCATTCCTCTGGGTATATTCCCAGCAGTGGGATAGCAGGATCATATGGTAGATCTATCTGAAATTGTTTGAGGAACCTCCATACCATTTTCCATAGAGGCTGCACCATTTTGCAGTCCCACCAACAATGTATGAGAGTTCCTTTTCCTCTGTAACCTCGCCAGCAATTTATTATTCACATTCACAGTCTTTTTGATATTAGCCATCCTAACTGGGGTAAGATGGTATCTCAGTGTGGTTTTGATTTGCATTTCCCGAATGCTGAGTGATGTTGAGCATTTTTTCATATGTCTGTTGGCCATTCATATATCTTCCTTTGAGAAATGCCTATTTAGCTCTTTTACCCATTTTTTAATTGGGATGCTTGTTTTTTTTTCTTGTAAAGTTGTTTCAGTTCTTTGTATATTCTGGATATTAATCCTTTGTCAGATGTATAGTTTGCAAATATTTTCTCCCACTCTGTTGGTTGTCTTTTAACTCTGTTAATTGTTTCTTTTGCTGTGCAGAAGGTTTTTAGTTTGATATAATCCCATCTGTTTATTTTTCCTTTGGTTGCCCATGTCTTTGGGGTCGTATTCATGAAGACTGTGCCCAGTCTTACTACCTGAAGTGTTTCTCCTATGTTTTCTTTGAGAAGTTTTATTGTTTCAGGGTGTACATTTAATTCTTTAATCCATTTTAAGTTGATTTTAGTATATAGTGAGAGGTATGGGTCTAGTTTCATTCTCCTGCATATGAATATCCAGTTATCCCAGTACCATTGCTGAAGAGGCAGTCTTTTCCCCAGTGTATAGGCTTGGTGCCTTTGTCAAAGATCAGATGGCTGTAGGTGTGTGGATTGATTTCTGGATTCTCTATTCTATTCCATTGATCCGTGTGTCTGTTTTCATGCCAGTACCATACAGTTTTGGTTATTATAGCTTTGTAGTATAGTTTAAAGTCAGGTAGTGTTATGCCTCCAGCTTTATTTTATTTTATTTTATTTTTGCTCAGCATTGCTTTGGCTATGCGTGGTCTTTTGTTATTCCATAGAAATGTCTGGATAGTTTTATCCATTTCAGAAAAAAAAGTCCTTAGAATTTTCATAGGGATTGCATTGAATTTGCATATCACCTTGGGTAGTGTGGATATTTTCGCAATGTTAATTCTTCCAGTCCAAGAGCATGGGATATCTTTCCATCTTCTTTATCCTCTTTAATTTCTCTGAACAGTCATTTATAGTTCTCATTATAGAGGTTTTTCACATCCTTGGTTAATTCAATTCCTAAGTTTTTTTTTTTTTTTTTTTGGTGGCTATTGTAAACGGGCAAGCTTTCTTGATATCTCTTTCTGCATGTTCCCTATTGGAGAGTAGAAATGATACTGATTTTTGTGTGTTGATTTTGTATCCTGCTACTTTACTGAAATCATTTATCAACTCCAAGAGTTATTTTGCAGAGGCTTTAGGCTGTTCGATATATAGGATCATGTCATCTGCAAAGAGGGACAGTTTGACTTCATCTTCGCCAATCTGGATGCCCTTTATTTCCTTCTCTTCTCTGATTTCTCTGGCTAGTACTTCCAACACTATGTTGAATAGGAATGGTGACAGTGGGCATCCTTGTCTAGTTCCTGTTCCTAAAGGAAAAGCTTTCAGCTTTTCTCCATTCAGGATGATATTGGCAGTGGGTTTATCATATATGGCTTTAATTATGTTGAGATACTTTCCATCTATACCTAACTTATAGAGGGTCTTTGTCATGAATGAATGTTGAATTTTAACAAATGCTTTTTCAGCATCTATAGAGATGATCATATGGTCCTTGTGTTTGACTTTATTAATATGGTGTGTCACATTTATTGATTTGCGTATGTTGAACCAACCTTGCATCCCTGGAATGAATCACACTTGATCATGGTGTATAATTTTATGCATGTGTTGCTGTATTCTGTTACCTAGTATTTTATTGAGGATTTTTGCATCTATGTTCATCAAGGATATCAGCCTGTAGTTTTCTTTTTCAGTTGTATCTTTACCTAGTTTTGGTATCAGGGTGCTGTTTGCTTCATAAAATGAGTTTGGGAGATTTGCCTCTGTTTCAATCTTTTGGATTAGTTTGTAAAGAATTGGTGTCAGTTCCTCTTTGAATGTTTGGTAAAATTCTGCTGTGAATCCATCTGGTCCTGGGCTTTTCTTTGTTGGGAGCCTTCTGATAACCACTTCAATCTCCTTTATTGTTATTGGTCTGTTCAGATTTTCTACGTCTTCACGGCTCAGTTTTGGGAGCTTGTGTGTGTCCAGAAATTTATCCATTTCCTCCAGATTTTCAAATTTGTTGGCATATAGTTGTTTATAGTATTTTCGAATGATTCCTTTTATTTCAGATGTATCAGTTGTAATATCACCTTTTTCATTTCTAATTTTTGTTATTTGGATCTTCTCTCTTCTTTTTTTTTAGTTATTCGTGCTAATGGTGTGTCAATTTTATTTATCTCTTCTAAAAACCAACTTTTTGATTCATTGATCTTTTGTATTGTTTTTTCGGTTTCAATTTCATTAAGTTCTGCACTGATCTTAATGATTTCTTTCCATCTGCTAACTTTAGGTTTGGGTTATTCTTGTTTTTCTAGATCTTTAAGGTGAAGTGTTAGGTTGTTCACTTGCCATCTTTCCATTCTTCTGAGGTGAGCATTTAATGCAATAAATTTCCCCCTTAATACTCCTTTTGCAGTATCCCACAGGTTTTGGTATGATGTATCATTATTTTCATTAGTTTCAATAAATTTTTTGATTTCCTGCTTGATTTCTTCTTGGACCCATATGTCATTAAGTAGAATGCTGTTTAATTTCCATGTGTTTGTATAGTTTCCAGAATTTCGTTTGTTATTGATTTCTAGTTTTAATCCACTATGGTCTGAGAAAATGCATGGGATAATTCCAATTTTTTTGAATTTGTTGAGACTTGATTTGTGACCTAATATGTGATCTATCCTGGAGAATGATCCATGTGCTGATGAGAAAAATGAATATTCTGAGGTTGCTGGATGGAATGTTCTGTAGATATCTGCCATGTCCAGTTGGTCTAGAGTATTGTTTAGATCTTGTGTTTCTCTGCTGATTCTTTGCCTAGATGATCTGTCCAATATTGACAGTGGGATGTTCAGGTCCCCTGCTATTATGGTATTAGTGTCTATTTCCTTCTTTAGTTCTAATACAGTTTGTTTTATAAATCTGGCTGCTCCAACATTGGGTGCATACATATTTATGATTGTTATGTCTTCTTGATGCATCAGTCTTTTATCATTATCTAGTGTCCCTCATTGTCTCTTTTTATGGATTTTAGTTTAAAGTCTACTTTGTCAGATATAAGAATAGCTACTCCAGCTTGTTTTTCTTTTCTGTTTGAATGGTAAATCTTTTTCCATCCTTTCACTCTTAGTCTATGTGAGTCTTTATGGGTGAGGTAGGTCTCTTGAAGGGAGCATATAGTTGGGTCCTCCTTTTTAATCCAGTCAGCCAGTCTGTGTCTTTTGATTGGGGAGTTTAAGCCTTTTACATTAAGAGTTGCTATTGAAAAGTGTTGATTTATTCCTAGCATTTTGTTGATTGTTGTTTGGTTATCTTAGGTGTCTTTTGTTCCTTGCTTTCTGATTTACTGTTTGTTTTCTGTGTTTGTTGGTTCCTTAGGTTGTAGATAGCCTTTTTGTTTGTTTATTTTCTCTTCATGAATGCCATTTTTATTATAGTAGTTGGTTTAGATTTTTCTTGGGTTTTTATGGCAGTGGTAGTTATTTTTCAGGAACCAAACCCAGTACTCCCTTGAGAATTTCTTGTAAGGGTGGTCGAGTGGTGGTGAACTCCTGCAGTTTTTGTTTGTCCAAGAAATATACTATTTGCCCTTCATTTCGGAAGGATAGCCTTGCAGGGTAGAGTATTCTTGGCTGACAATCTCTGTCTTTTAATATTTTGAATATATCATCCCATTCCTTTCTGGCTTTTAGGGTTTGTGATGAAAAGTCTGATGATAGTCTGATTTGGGTTCCCTTATAGGTGATTTAATGCTTCTCTCTTGCAGCTCTTAAGATTCTCTCTTTGTCTTTGAGTTTTGCCAATTTCACTATAACATGTCTTGGAGAAGACATTTTTGGGTTGAATACATTTGGGGATCTTTGAGCTTCCTGAATCTGAAGATCTGTGTCTTTTCCAATAACTGGGAAGTTTTCTGCCACTATTTTGTTGAATGTGTTTTCAATGCAATCTCCTTTTCCCTCCCCTTCTGGAATACCCATGACTCAGATATTTGAGTGCTTAAGGTTGTCTGATATCTCTTAGACTTTCTTCAATGCTTTTAATTCTTTTTTCTTTTCTTTTCTTTCTTTCTTTTTTTTTTTTTTGTCTGCCTGTGTTATTTCAAACAGCCCATCTTCAAGGTCCAAAGTTCTCTCTTCTATTTCTGCAAGCCTGCTGGTTAAACTCTCTGTTGTGTTTTTTATTTCATTGAATGAATTCTTCAGCTTGCAAGCTGTGCTACATTCTTTTTCAGGGCATTGATTTCCTTGTATATTTCTTCTTTCAGGTCCTGTATACTTTTCCTCATTTCATCATGTTGTCTACCTGAGTTTTCTTGTATCTCATTCAGTTTCCTTAGAATTATTACTTGAAATTCCTTGTCAGGCATTTCAAGGGCTTCTTTTTCTATAGGACCTAGATCTTGAGAGTTTTTCATATTTCTGCTATCTTTCCTTTGATGTTTAGTCATTGCGGCAGGGGGTGTCACAGTCTACTGGTTTGACACGATTGTCTGGGTAGGATGTTGCTGGGGTTGCCAATTTGGTATGGCTACCTCAATATCTGCTCGGTCGGCCACTAGTACTTTGTGTGCGTGGTTGCCTTGGGTCTTGGGCCTCTCCAGGGAGCTGCCTCTCTGGTCAGCATGCACTCGACCAGGCTGATGGGTCATGTGCTGGCACCACAGGGTGTGTGGTCTCTGCAGAGCTTCTGCCTTCCCTGCTGGACATCTCCCTGCCCCACGCACACTGGGCTGCTGGGTCGTGCACCAGCACCACAGATCGTGTGGTCTCTGCGGAGCTTCTGCCTCCCCTGCTGGACGTCTCCCTGCTCTGCATGCACTCAGCTGCAGGGTCTCGCGCCGGCACCACAGGGCATGTGGTCTCTGCAGAGCTTCCACCTCCCCTGCTCGAATTATACACTTTAAATGGGTGAATTGTTTATTGTGTGAATTATATCTCAATAAAGCTGTTTTAAAAAAAAGAATGAGAGAAAATTAAAGACAGTTTCAGAAAAACAAAAACTAAGTTTACAACTAATACAATTTTATTGAAGGAACTACTAAAGAATGTACTTTGGAAAGAAGAAAAGTGAGATGAAGGAAAGGTGAGCAAAGAAAATGGAAAATATGTAGGTAAACTGAAATGAGCATAGACTATATACATTTAAAAATTGTATTAATAACAAATAAGGGGGCAGGATTGTGGCACTACTCTCAAGGAGACACTAAATGCTAGGTAATAGTGAGACATAAGGCAAGGTGTGTGATCCTGTTCCTCCCTCCTCTCCTGTCCCAACATCCTTCTCTGGAGTGTATTTTTGGCTGCTGGTTTTCAGGGGTTCAGACAGGGGGCCTGCTCCAAGGAGTGCAAATCAATGAAGAGGAGAAGGGAAAAAAATCAGGGGATTGGGTATCCAGAGCCCTGCATCAGGAGCAGGTAGGCACTGCTAGGGGCTAACCCAGGGAGGCAAGCCAGGTCCAGGACTGTGGTGGAGCTATATGTCAATCCATAGATACCTTCTAGAACCTCTTGATAGCTCTCTTTTTGACCCATGACAACTCCTTGAAGAGCAACAAACAGTTCCTTCCCAAGCACCCTTTCCAGGCCTGACGAATCTCTTCTGGTTAAACTTTCCTTTGTCATCATTCCTCTTAGATGTGAATGGCCAGAAATGAGCACATGTCCCCAGCTATAATTTGGTCAATTAGGCTGCTTGCTTCATTGCTCTCATGTTGCCCCAAAGACACTGCAGCCCATACTCCTGAAGTGGGATCACAGCAGAGAATCATTTCAACGTTCTCAGTCATTAACAAGTACATACGCCACTGACATTCCCTGCATAACAGTGCTGCTTGTTCTGCTGAATGTATGCTTGTGAGCTTGTAATGTAGTTTTTTGTTTTGTTTTGTTTTGTTTAATGCTGTCTTAATTCAGTTTTGAGACACTGGCTAGAAGTTGGCCAGTTCCCCTTTTTGAGCATCTGACTAAGTCCACACCCCAACTATGTTCTTTCTTGGACTCTCACACTCCAGAGCCACTATACACCCACCCAAACCACCCCACAGCCACATTCCAGACTACTAGGGTCAGTCCATACACCCCAGAGACTGAGAAATTCTTCAAATTAGCCAATGCATAGGGAGCCTTCAAAGACTAGTTAACCTGACGCTCCTGGGCATACATAAGCTGCCCCCGACAGCTCCAGTGGACTGTTACTCTGCCCCCAGGTACAACTCCCCATGTGGCCCTGCCTGGCAGCCATCTCTTCTTTGGAGCTGTAAGTAACAACAACAACAACAACAAAATTCTGCCTTTCTCCTACCCAAATGTTTATGTATGTCCCACTATCAAAAGTATCATTAAATCTTATACAACACTGCTGCTTCAGAGGACTGCCTTTCCCAGCCTGTTCCCCACCCCCGCCCTCATCTTTGTTGTATTCGTGCATAAAGCCAAATCTCTGTATCAGCACTCCTAAGTTTCAAGGGGAGGGTAAGAGGAAAGAATCATGGGAGAGAAAATTGTTGTATCAACAAGCAGGGAATCCTAGTGCTTTGCTCCAGGAAAACCCACTACCTACCTCTGGACTAATCTAGGTCTTTGCCCTTTCCTGCTTTTCTCCTAACTTAGATTCTGGATAGAGAGGACCTCAAAGCACAGAAAATTTCCCAACTATCTAGAGAAGAAATGAGAGAAACTCTTGAATGTTAAAAGTTAAGATACTATGGAAAGATATCCCATGCTCTTGGATTGCAAGAACCAACATTGTGAAAATGTCCATACTACCCAAAGTGATATACAAATTCAACGCAATCCCTATCAAAATTCCAAAGACTTTTTTCTCAGAAATGGAAAAAACTATCCAGACATTTCTATGGAATAACAAAAGACCACACATAGCCAAAGCAATGCTGAGCAAAAATAAAATAAAATAAAATAAAGCTGGAGGCATAACACTACCTGACTTTAAACTATACTACAAAGCTATAATAACCAAAACTGTATGGTACTGGCATGAAAACAGACACACGGATCAATGGAATAGAATAGAGAATCCAGAAATCAATCCACACACCTACAGCCATCTGATCTTTGACAAAGGCACCAAGCCTATACACTGGGGAAAAGACTGCCTCTTCAGCAATGGTACTGGGATAACTGGATATTCATATGCAGGAGAATGAAACTAGACCCATACCTCTCACTATATACTAAAATCAACTTAAAATGGATTAAAGAATTAAATGTACACCCTGAAACAATAAAACTTCTCAAAGAAAACATAGGAGAAACACTTCAGGTAGTAAGACTGGGCACAGTCTTCATGAATACGACCCCAAAGACATGGGCAACCAAAGGAAAAATAAACAGATGGGATTATATCAAACTAAAAACCTTCTGCACAGCAAAAGAAACAATTAACAGAGTTAAAAGACAACCAACAGAGTGGGAGAAAATATTTGCAAACTATACATCTGACAAAGGATTAATATCCAGAATATACAAAGAACTGAAACAACTTTACAAGAAAAAAAAACAAGCATCCCAATTAAAAAATGGGTAAAAGAGCTAAATAGGCATTTCTCAAAGGAAGATATATGAATGGCCAACAGACATATGAAAAAATGCTCAACATCACTCAGCATTCGGGAAATGCAAATCAAAACCACACTGAGATACCATCTTACCCCAGTTAGGATGGCTAATATCAAAAAGACTGTGAATGTGAATAATAAATTGCTGGCGAGGTTACAGAGGAAAAGGAACTCTCATACATTGTTGGTGGGACTGCAAAATGGTGCAGCCTCTATGGAAAATGGTATGGAGGTTCCTCAAACAATTTCAGATAGATCTACCATATGATCCTGCTATCCCACTGCTGGGAATATACCCAGAGGAATGGAAATTATCAAGTCGAAGGTATACCTGTTCTCCAAGGTTCACTGCAGCACTCTTTACAATAGCTAAGAGTTGGAACCAGCCCAAATGTCCATCATCAGATGAGTGGATACGGAAAATGTGGTATATCTACACAATGGAATACTACTACTCCGCTGTAAAAAAGAATGAAATACTGCCATTTGCAACGACATGGATAGACCTAGAGAGAATTATATAAAGTGAAACAAGTCAGGTGCAGGAAGAGAAATATCACATGTTCCTACTTATTTGTGGGAGCTACAAATAAATAAACAAATACACAAATAAACTGGAGCGGGGAGGGAAAAAGTCACAACAATTACAATTCCTTGAAATTGATACTACAAGCAAACAGAAAGGACATTGTTGGGAGGGAGGGGGGAGAGGGAGGAGGGAGGGAGGCTTCGGTGATGGGCCACAATAATCAACCACATTGTATATTGACAAAAGAAAAGAAAATTTTATAGTAAGAAAAATAAAGCTTAGAAATGCCTAGTGAAAAGAAAAAAAGTTAAGATACTGATGATCTTTGGCTTTCAGACTCATTCTTAGTCTATGATGGAAAGTCTCACAGGTATGACCAAGTGTACCAGAGCCAGGGTCCCAGTGAGTGGGGCCAGGGTCAGGGCCAGGTGTGAGGGCTGTGAAGCCAGCCAGAAAGAGATGGGAAGGGATTCCAGATGAGGGAGCCACACACAAAGGCCCAAGGTGGTCAAAAGCTTGGTATGTTTGTGAAGTGAAAGATGGCCAGCGTGGTAGAAGCCGCCACAGAAAAACAAATCAGGACTTAGAAAGGAGATAGTTTTAGTTAAAAGTGTTATCGCGATAGGGAAAAGAGACTATCACAATAGGAAGAGGTTACTATTGCAATAGGGAGACTGCTGTCACCACAAGGTCTGCAAGCACCTCAAAATCAAACAGAAGAGGCTTTTCTTTTATAGTGTGAGGAGGAGGCAGAGATAGCAAAATCTTTGGAGGGGAAGCTGGACAAGCAAGAGGAAATGACCCAGCAGGGTCTGGCAGTAAAGTATCTTCCTGTGATCAGCCAATTGCCAGGAGAAGCTGATAAGGGTGGTTGTTCCACTTTTGGTGCTTGGGTGCAAGCAGAGTGCATGGGCCTATAAGGAAGAGGGAAGACTGACTAAAGTTTAGCTAACAAGCATTTGTTTCCATTTGATCAGTGCAGACAAGCAGTTTAGCTAATCATTTGCGAGGCAAATAATGGGAATTTGGAGGGTCTGTGTCTGGCCTTGTCATAGGTAAACAAGGGGTATGCTTCTGAGGGCTTTAAAAGAAGAGGAAAATCTGTCTCTCTGCTCTCTCTGGTTCCACCATCTGCAAGGTGAGACCCCTGGGTCACTGTTGCCACCACCAGAATGGACTTTGAAGTTCCCAGCCTCAGAAACTGTAAGCAATAAATTTTGTTTTCTTTCTAAATTACCCAGTTCCAGGTATTTTGTTATAAGCAGCAGAAATGGACTAATACAACCCCTCGGTACACCTGAGTCTTTGAGATGGCTTTAGTCGGCCATTCCCCTTCAGGTTTACTGGAGAGGTGGGTTAAACTAACATCTCTCCTCAGGTCACTGGTGTTCCTGAATAAAAGCTGACTTTCATTTTCACCAATATTTGATGTCGAGTGACTTGCTTTAGTCTGGAGGCAGGCAGCTGGACCTGTCCCTGGTGCCACTATGAGTCCAGGAGCTGTTCACAGATGTGACCTCTGCCTGATGACAGGAAGAAGTAGACAGAGAAGTAGAAGAGCATATGACTTATTCATAAAAATGCCTTATACTTAAATACCAATAACTACCTTTTTCATATTTGTTAAAGATATGTTTAGGGTAAAATTAAAACGGCACAAATTTAACTTGTACTTTAAATTTAGACTGTATCATTCACTGTTTAACTCAGTGCTGTTTTTCGTTTTCTGCCTTCTGGAAAACCTTGAATGTACTACCTTGGTGTTGCTCGTCCATAGCTTCCAGTAGCTCCCTGTTTCTACCTGTGTCAACTGCAGGGTCATACCCCTTTATCATCCATTCACAGGTTATGAAATGGTGGTAGTTCATCTGAGATGCAGGGAATTATGTTGAGCTTCCTGTTCTCAAAGGAATGTTGGATGGAATAACTTACCAAGTACCTTCCAGTGCCAAGTCTAATGGTACTGTCAAGAAAGCAAAATATCCTCACCCACTGGGAACACGAAACAAAAAAAAGAAAGAAAAATAAAGTGAATCAAATAGGGGTTAAAGGCTTTATTCAGCTGATGCACATCAGGAAGCACCTCAAAATTAGGTAACTCTTTGAGCCAAAGAAAGATTGGAGTTTTCATAAGGCAAGGAGAAGAGAAGGGGGGAAGGAGAACAAGACTGTGGTCTTGTTCCTGGCTTCCATTTTCTTTATCTGTAACTGTTGTGAAACTCCAGGTTGCAATAGGATCATATGTCCAAATTTCCATGCCTCTTTCTGCAGACCTTTGACACAATCTCATTTTGGCAACTTTCAGAACAGGTCTCTGAAGAGCTATCTTTGAAAGACTTTCAGGTTGTCTGTTAACTGACGAGACCCCCCTATATGCCTGGCTGCACCCCACCCTGCTATAGCCATTGCTGGTCTGGGACTTTCCACACCTGAGGGAAAAACATCACCATATAAGGTCACTGTTTACCCCACTGTAAAAGCCAGAAGTACTACAATATAAAAGAAACAGCACTGCTGTGCTCGGGGCTCAGCCTTTGTGACACGAGTCCACTGAACTGGTGCCAGCACCAATAAACTCTGCTTCCTGCTTCAAGCCTCGGTGTCCTGCCTCTCCTTGAGAGTTAGCTGTAACGTGCTGTAACACTAATGCCAGTTAAGGTTCAGGGGAGTATGGGGACTGGAAAAGAAAGGGGGGGGCAGGATTAAAAAAAAGAAAGAAGACAAAGTTCCAAAGAAAGGAAAACAGGTCTATTTTAATTCTTCTAGAGGACAGAGATGTTCTGGGGAGGCAGGGTGGGCCATTTGGCCTGTGTTGCTGTTGAACTCTGGCTACCTACAGTGCCCAGCCCAGCTCCAGGCTCTGTTCTGCTCCAGTTTAGGGACACACAACAGAATGGAGACCATCCATCAGTGGCAATATATCAGAGGCACAGACACTCTCACTAGTGCTAAATTGTATGAATGTAGAATAGGGTTTGCGAGCAGGAGAGTGAGGCACAAACAGGTAGAGAAATAGAGCTTACACAACCTCCCGAGTTCCTATCATCCCCCAGAGAGGTGTGCTTAAGCAGAAAAATACCAGGATTTCACCTATCATGGAAAGGGCTCCAAGAGAGGGACCCTGCCATCTCATAACTTGGGTCTATGAATCAATAGGGACCAGCTGCAGGGACCAGTAAGATGACTATGTAAATGGAGCTTCTGGGGGAAGTATGGTTTTTATTAGAAAGGGAGCCTCATGCTCTGGAGTTGGTATCAGCCTGTTCTTTGCTATGCTGATTCAGACCTGCTGAGCCAGTTCTCTGGGAAGGGAGAAAAGCAGGGAGGAAATGAGTTCCCTGGGCTAACTGGATGTTTCCACACAGTGGATTTGGGAAGAGACTAATACTGAGGTGCCAAAATAAATGAGGGGCTGATAGAGGACTCACAGTTTGGATCCTGAAGATCTCACAGAATAGAAGACGGATATAATGGGTATAAAGTGGGGAGGGGAATCTCCTTTTGGAGTTGATGAATTTCCTGCACAAAAAAATCTGAATATTTATCCAAATTTTTCAAAAGGTTGAAGCAGATCCTATGACAGCTTTCAAAGCTGATTTCATAATCCCTTATGAAGCTTACCAGCCATGACATTAAATAAAGTAGTGTCTGGATTAAGTCCTTTAAGTTCTTTTTGGAACTTGCAGGTTATTAGAGGAATCCACAAAAGAGACATTCAACTTGCATGCTGGGTTTTGGGTTTTTTTCCCCCTTTATCGTGTGGTTATGAGACATATCAGCCTCACCTGATATGATGAAGATATGATTTGATATAATGATATAAAGTTTGTTAGTACATTGATTGCTGGGACCCATCCTGTATTTATGATTGAGTAGGTTTCGGGTGGGACCTGAGAATTTGCATTTGTTACAGGTTCTGGGGTGACACTGATGCAGCCATTTGGGGCACCAGGCTTGGAGGAAGAATCACTATGGAAACCCTCTAAATCAGTGATTCAATTTTAGCTGCACATTAGAAACACCAGGAGAATTTTTAAAAATGCAATCGTCTACCCCACCTTAAACCAATTAAATCAGAAACTCATAGGCACAGCTCAGGCATTGGATGTGTGCAAAGCTCTCCAAGTGGTCCTTCTGGGCATTAGAGTTGAGAAGCACTGACCTAAATTCCTTTTCCACACTGTGGAAAGGCTCCAAATTGATTTAAGAAAAAGGTGATAGGAGCATCTTTAGTTTGTCCCAATAAGGCTGGATACTGTCTGATTAGAGGGAGGGGCTGTGTAAGAAACTACTCCACTCCATGTTGTCCTTGACCCCAAGGCTGGCCAATGATTCCAGCCTCCTCCCTCTCTGCCTCCAGATTTTAGCACCCACAGCTTCCATCATGACCTGCTTGTTGCTGTCAGGTAGAAGAATAACCCTACTACACACCCTTTGCTTTTCAGCCTCTGCTCCTTGGTACTCTCAGTGCTCCAACAGATGGGGCAGGAAGAGTAAATTAAAGGCTTCACCAAGACAAATACTTCTCAGATTTTAAGGTATACACAAATCATGTGCGGACCTTGCTAAAAACAAGATTCTGATTCTGTGGGACTAGGGTGGGGCCTGAGAGCCTGCATTTCTAACAAGCTCCAGGTGATGGGGAGCTGCTAGTCTGAGGGCTGCACTTGGAGGAGCAAGGACCAAATCTCTTCTTTCCCCATAAACATGAAGGATAGTTAGGAAACAGGGACATAAAAGGGCCAGGCCCTATAACGGTAGGCCAAGTAGAGAAAGAGTGATTGCTGCTTTGCCCTGAGTGAGTACCTGGTCTGAGCAGCGGTGACAGAGGCATGATTAGTGGTTCCAATGGGAACCTCCTGGCAAGACCGCACTCTTTGATATGGGTTTGCTTGAGAATGAGGTGAGAGACATTGGGAATAGGACGCCAGAGAATGGGGTGTGAATCAGAACAGAGAGAGGCTTTGGTGTCATGTCTGAGAGTTCTGAACTTTCCTGTTTGTGACAGAGAAATGTTAATATGCCTGGAGTAGGCAAGCTATCTTTTTGTTGTTGTTGTTGTTGCTGTATCCGTGGTCAGATCTGAGCTGCATACTGTCTTGGATTTCAAAGCCCTTTTATTGCTAGCACTTAAGCAATTGCTGGGAAAGGGAAAAAGATCCAAATGATCTTTATGTGACCAAAATTTTTTCTTTCCTCCAACCAACATAACTATCAGGTTTTATAGTGAAGAGACCACATACTCTTTTGGCAAAAAAAGGAGGAAAAAACCCAAAAGTATGGTTTGGCATGTCATTTCCAAGAAGGTCTTGGGTCAGATTTCAGGCAGGCTCTCCTAGAATTATCTCCAAGCAGCAGAGCAATTCTGGTGTGTGCTGGTACCTCACGACCTTGGCCTTTGGCCATCGCTTATTTCTCCTGAGGCATTAGGAAATCCACATCACAGAGAATTTCTATATATGTAAGGAGTGTGAGAAAGCTCAGTCCATTTCAAACCTCAGCCAGCAGCAGAAAGTTGGTTTTGGAGCGCAGCTCTGAGGAGAGTGGGAAAGCCTTCTCTCTAGGCTCCACTCTTGCTG
Organism: Cynocephalus volans; assembly: GCF_027409185.1. Lineage (NCBI taxonomy): Eukaryota > Metazoa > Chordata > Mammalia > Dermoptera > Cynocephalidae > Cynocephalus > Cynocephalus volans. The sequence continues at coordinate 55,337,212 of NC_084470.1, forward strand.
TCCACTGGAGTCCCTCAGGGGAGAAGGCCTTGACTGCTCTGGCTCTAGGAAATCCTTTGGGCAGATTTCAGGCTTTAGGAAACATCAGAAATCCTATGTGTAATGAAGGTGGGAAAGTGTTCACCCTGAGTTCTGCTCTTGTTGTCCACCAGCAAATCCTTCTGGGGGGAAGCCACTAATTGCAGGGACTGTGGAATAGCCTTCATCTGGGTCAGCTGTCTCATTTCATGTCAAAGAAGCCATAGGGGGAGAAGCATGATGGGAGGGTGGCAAAGTAGTGACTTGCTGCTTCCTTAGGGCTTCTCCCAGTGCAGGTTCTCTGGTGCCTTATCAGGGTCTGCTCTGGCTGCAGCCTCCCACACACCCTACATTCACAGAGCTTCTCCCCAGTGTCGCTTGCTGGTGCAGGCACAGCCTCTGTCCCTCACTGCAGCCTTTCCCATACCCACTGCACTCAAAGAGCTTCTCCAGCACAGCCCAAGATGTGCTATAAGGCCCCTGACCCTCCCGGTGGAATACTTTCCCACACTTGCACTTATACAACTTCTCCCCTTGTGGACTCTTGGGTGGGCAGCAAGAGCTAAGCTTGGGGTGAAAACTTTCCCCTGGTCATTACATATATAGGATTTTTCTTTAGTATGCTGCTGCTGATGTTGCCTAAGATCTGAAGTCTTTCCAAAAGATTTGCCATAGTTAGGACATTTCTTTTGGAGGAAAGGAGGGTGTTTATTCCCAGAATGGCTTCTTTGGTGGGCCACAAGAGTTGCAGCTCAGAGTGAAAGCCTTCCCACATTCACCACATTTGTAGGAATTTACCCCATTGTGAATTCTCTCATGATGATGAAAAGCTGAATTCAGAGAGAACTCTGCCGCATTCATCACATTTACAGACTTTCTCTTCTTTGTGATGTTTGATTAAGGGGGAGCTGGAACTGGAGCTTTGTCCAAATCCCTTATATTCCTGGCCTCCCTAACTTGCAGTGGTTTTTTGTCTGCTTGTTTTTAATCCTTAGTTATTTTTCACATGAGATCTCTTGTTCTCTATTTGTGCTCTTTCCTGAAATTTTTTCCCATACCTCTCCAAATTGTTTTCCATTTCACAGGCAGCTCCAGACTCAAACATCTGTTTCCGTTATTAATGTCAATTGATTTAGCATTATATTCTGAACTAGAATCAATATCTTGCTCTGAGTTCTGGTCTCACCCTCTGCCAAGAATAGAAAATGCAAATACACAAGGCACACTGGGAAGTTACTAGAACACTTGTGGGGCCATTTGGAGGACTAGGTCAGAGACCATTTTGAGACCTCAGTGCACAGAAGATGGGATGAACTGAGGATAATGTCTTGAGAGCATGCCCAGGAGATAGGGGTCAACCAACTAACTACAAGAAGGAGACAAACTTTTGGGTAGCAAACAAATGGAGACTAGCAGGGAATGATGAGGGACAAAAACCGGGACAAAAACTCACAGCAGGGAATTGTGAGGAGAGGAAACCCTGTCTTCCCTTACTGATGAGAAGGCTTACCCTGCCAACTGCCCTTCCCATCCCCTTCCTAAAGTTCCCAGCAAAAGAGGTGTTGCTAATTGCATGGATCAGAGCTGCAGACATTACCTAGCCAACCTTATCAGTGGACAAGGTAAATGTTTGTTTTTAAGCTAGCACCTTCATTGCCCTCTATCTTTTTGACTTAGTTCTACTATGGGACAGGCCAGAGGGTAATAACAATGTCATGAGATTTGGTTTCAGCCGCTAGAGGGCAGTAGAAGTATTACTTAAGTCTCTGACCCAAAAAGGGTGACCACATATCCAGGTCTTCAGGTTTTCCTGGCATACCCTTTCAATGCCAGACCGTTTCATTCATTCATTTTCATTCTGCATAGTTTCCTAGTTTGGACAATAAATTATGGTTATCCTAGAGCTAAGCCATGTCATCAAACCCAGCTTCAGAAGAGGGCCTGAATTAGAAAACAAGTGCCAGCCCAGCTAATGATAAAGAGATACATTTGGTCAGTTCTATTTCCTATTGGGTTACTGTCCCTTGCATGAGTCTCCTTTGGGAATTCAGCAGGAGGAAGTAAGATTGGCAGAACAGGAGTTGGTCTTCCTGAATCCTTGGCCAGAATACCTCATTTCTAATAGACGGCAAGAGGAGCGATGCCCTGCTGGACTGGAAGGCCCAATAATCAAGTGAGACTGAGGAATGGAAATAAATAAAGGACTCTCAAAAGGAACAAGAGCCTTTCAGGGGATGAGGAACAATGACTTTGAGAGGGAGAAGGCAAAAGCCATAAAGAGAGAGCTTTCTCCCTGTGTCCTAAACCAAAACCCTCTGCATATAAGGTAGGCTGAGGAAAAGGAAAGAAAACTTCAGAAAGACCCAAGTATACTTAGGATATAAGCATACTAAGCCTCCCTGTTTCTGGTTTTCCCACTCATTTTCTACTGCACCAAAGAGCAGGAAAAGAGGCATATAGGAGAGCATGGTGTATGACACTAATATAGTGTCACAAAGTCCAAAGCTATCATTTAATTATAATGTAGTAAACACAGTATGTTCCCTCATTAAAAGGCAGAGAGAGAAAGACAGAGAGAGACAGAGTGACAGAGAGAGATTTTTACAAGGGATTCACCTAAAACAAAACAATAGAAAAAGTTAAAAGGAAAGGAAAAAAAGAGTGATGTCACCAAGATGGCAGAATAGATGATACAGCATTGCTCCCCACAACAACAGATCAACTTATAACTAAAACTCAAAAACTGCCATCCTATAACCACTGGAACTTGGGGGAAGAGGCGGAGATACTTGCTGATTCTCTGAAGATGTGAAAAGCTATGGCACAGGGGAGGAGGTATTATCCTGACCACATCCAGACCCAGCCACTCATGGAGCAGCTAGCTAAAGACAGCAGAGCAGCAGCAGTACGCTTTGTGTGAAGCTATCTGGACTCTGTAAGGCAGAAGCGTGTCACGATCTCTGGCCAAAAACAGAAAAAGAAAATCACCTCAAAGTGCAGCATCCCATTTTCCAGGCCAGCAAAGCTGCTCACAAGCTTCCCTTGCACCCACATAGAAGAGAGGGACCACAGCCAATGGGAGGAAGAATCCACCCATAGGTCAATGAGTCTTTGCAGGGGACTCCTGTGGGGCCTGCCTCACAGCAACATTTGCAGTGCTGGGGAGAGGGGGCTTATCCACTAGGAATGCTTCAGGGAGCAGTGTAGGCAGCTTATCTGCCTTCCAATTGGCACAGGTGTCACACAGTAGAGACCAGTCAGTGCAACAGAACTATAGCGGGCACAGTTTGTGGGAAAGACTCAGTTCCAGGCTGGAATTTCCACATAGCCCAGTTGAGTTTGTTGTCACGTCTTGTAGAGTGATGGAGACACAAACGTTAAGAGTAATGAGAAGCCTGAAGGGACTGCACCAAGGAAATTGCTTCATGAGAGGAGAGCCCAGACACAGTCCCAAGTCAGTTTTTGCTTCAGTTTTTACTGTAAAGACAAGAAAGTTACAGAAGAAAATCAGATGGTTAATCAATCACAGTGAAAACATAAACAAACTGGCTATGTGATAAACTTCATTTAAGCGTGTATAGTGATAAAGTTTGGATGTGTTGTCCCCACCAAAACTCATGTGGAAATCTGATCCCCAATGTGGCAGTGCTGGAAGCTGAGTCATGGGAGTGGATACCTCATGAATGGAATAATGTTCTCCCTGGGGGAAGACGGATACTGAGTGAGATCTCACTCTGTTAGTTCCCATGAGAGCTGGTTGTTTAAAAGACCCTGACACCTCCTCTCTCACTTTCTCTTGCTTCCTCTCACCATGTGATCTGCTTGTACCCACTGGCTGCCTGCTGCTTTACACCATGAGTAGAAGCAGCGTGAGGCCCATGCCAGATGCAGCTGTCCCAGAATTGTAAGCCAAATAAACCTCTGTTCTTTATAAATTACCCAGTCTCAGGTATTTCTGTTATAGCAACACAAAATGGACTAATACATATGGCTTAAAATAGTTCAAGCAATTTACCATCAAAAGAAGTCCTTAAACTAAGCTATGTGATGTACAAAGAAAAGCAATGAGATAATCACTAAAGCACCTAACTCCCTAAGAAATTCAAAGGCACGGGGCCGGCCCATGGCTCACTTGGGAGAGTGCGGTGCTAATAACACCAAGGCCCCGGGTTCGGATCCCATATAGGGATGGCCGGTTCGTTCACTGGGTGAGCGTGGTGCTGACCACACCAAATCAAGGGTTAAGATCCCCTTACTGGTCATCTTTTAAAAAAAAAAAAAAAGAAAGAAATTCAAAGGCACTAAGTAATCTGGTAGCATATCCTTGAAGATTTTCACTTACATACTTTCCCATCATTTAGGTTTAGCTGAACTAAGAGCTACTGCTCCCAGAACAATCCCTGTTCTGCTCCAATTCTCTTATCTACATCAAAGGCTTTAGTCCAGTGTAAGTTTTCTGGTCTTTCTCAATCTTAACATTCCTACATTCTTTCCTAAAAGGTTGGGCTTTGGCCCCCTAACTATAGGCTTTGGCCTGCTAAACTAAGGACTTTGTTCCTGTAAAATTTATGTATCTTAATTCTATCTCATTAATAACTTCTTAGTCAATATCCTCTACAGTTTGTGGTAACCCCGTTGACCTAGGAGTGACTAAAAGGCCAACATTTAAAATCCTGTTTGCACAAAAAGTTTTTTTCCAGTCTAAGAAACAACAGTAAGGCAGCAATTTAGCTCAGGGCACAGAGTTCAAGTTCTGATCCCCACAGGAAATTTCCCATATCCAGGAATCAACCCCTGGACAGGAAGTTAGTGCCAGCACAGTTTTTAAGTGGTGGTGGTTGCTATTAATCTGCCACAGAACAGAAAAAAACCACAGACTACAGACAAAATTCTGACACCACTGAAGAACACCTAGAAAACCTAGAAGAGGTAGCCATCTTCTCAAATGCCCAGGCAGCAACATAAAGACACAAAGATCAAGAAAGAGCAGAGAAATATGATGACATCAAAGGAAGCCAACACAGTGCAAGAAATTGACCAAGATGAACAGCAGATTTATGAAATTTCTTATAGAGAATTCAGAATAATCCTCTTAAAGATGTTCAGGGAGTCACAAGAAAATAAAGATACAAATTAAATGGTATTTGGAAAACAATCCAGGAGCAGAACTGGAAAATTAACAAAGAAATAGTATCAATTAAAAAAACCAAATAGAAATTCTAGAAATAAAGAATACATTATCTGAACTGAAAAACTTGATAGAAAGCTCCAACAGCTGACTTGATCAAACACAAGAAAAAATCAGTGAGCTTGAAGACAGAACATATGAAATTATCCAATCAGAGGAGCAAAAAGAAAAAATAATAAGAAAAAATGAAATGGAATTGCAGCAATCATGGGACACCTTCAAGTGAAATAACTTCAGCGTAATGGCGTACCCAAAGGAGATGAAAAAGGAAGAGACCTAGAAAGCATACTTAAGGAAATAATGTCTGAAAATTTCCCAAGTGTGGAGAAAGATGACAGAATCCAGGTACATGAATCTCAGAGGTCACCAACTAAATTCAATCCAAAGATGAACACCCCAAGGCACATCATAATCAAATTATCAAAAACCAAAGACAAACAAAGAATATTGAAAGCAGCAAGAGAAAAGAAATTTATAACAGTCAATGGTGCCCCAATATGGCTCTTGGAAGATTTCTCAGTGGAAACTCTACAGGCCAGGAGAGACTGGGATGATATATTCAAAGTGCTGAAGTAAAAAGACTGTTGACTGAGAATTCTGCATCCAGCAAAACCTTCAAATATAAAGAAGAAATAAAGTCTTTCCCAGACAAACAAAAGCAGGGAATTAATCAACACTAGACCTGCCTTCCAAGAAATGCTAAAGGGAGCTCTCCAAGCTGAAGATAAATTTAATTCAATTTAATTTAAATTTAATAAATTTATTTAGTTAATTTAATTTAACTTAAATTTTAAAAAGTTATATAAAGCAAATATTGTTAGACTTAGTGGGAGATATAGACTACAACACAATAATAGTTAGGGACTTTAATACTCCACTTTCAGCAAAGGACAGATCATCTAGACAGAAAATTAACCAAGAAACATCAGAGTTAATCTCTACTCTAGACCAATTAGACCTATTAGACACTTATAGAACATATCATCCAAGAGCTTCAGACTACACATTTTTCTCAGCCACATAAGGAACATTCTTTAGAACAGACCATATGTTAGATCACAAATCAACATTCAACAAATTTTTAAAAATTGAAATTATACCAACTATCTTGTTCAACCACAAGAGAATAAAACTAGAAGTCATCAACAGAAGGGACATTGGAAACTGAACAAAAACACAGAAGCTAGAAAACATGCTCCAAAACAAAATATGGATCAAAGAAGAAATTTAGAAGGAAATTTTAAAATTCTTGGAGACAAATGGAAATGAAAACACAACTTACCAGAACCTATGGGACACAGCAAAAGCAGATGTAACAGGGAAGTTTATAGGAATAAATGCAGACATCAAAAAAGTAGAAAGACTTCAAATAAAACAACCTAACAAAAGACCTTAAGGAACTAGAAAAATGAAAACAAACTAAACCCAAATTTAGTAGAAGGAAAGAAATAATAAAGATTAGAACAGAAATATATAAATTACAGTTTAAAAAATAGAAAAGATCGATGAAATGAGAGTTGGCTTTTTGAAAAGATAAAATCAATAAACCTTTAGCTAGACTAAAGAAGAAAAAAGACAGTACTCAATAAATAAAATCAGAAATTAAAAAGGAGACATTACAACTGATAGCAAAGAAATACAAAGGATCGTAAGAGACTATCGTGATGAAGTATACGCTAACAAACTGGAAAACCTAGCAGAAATGGATGAATTCCTAGACACACACAATTTACCAAAGTTGAATTGTGAAGAATTAGAAAACCTAAACAGACCAGTGAGTAATGAGATTGAAGCTGTAATAAAAAGTCTCCCAACAAAGAAAATTCCAGGACCAGATGGCTTCACTGCTAAATCCTACCGAACGTTTAAAGTAGAACTAAAACCAATTCTTTTCAAACTCATCCAAAAAATTGAAGAGAGAGTACTTCCAAACTCATTCTATGAGGTCACCTTTACCTTCATACCAAAACCAGAAAAAGATACAACAAAAAAAGAAAACTACAGACCAATATCTCTAATGAACATAGATGTGAAAATCCTCAACAAAATACCAGCAAACAGAATCTGACAACACAAAAAATGATCATTCACCATGGTCAAGTGGGATTCATCCCGGGGATGCAAGGATGGTACAACATATGCAAATCAATAAGTGTGATATATCACATCGACAGACTGAAAGGAAAAAAATATATGATCATTTCAATGGATGCAGAAAAAGATTTGATAAAATACAACACCCCTTCGTGGTAAAAACACTCAACAAACTAGGTATAGAGGGAATGTACCTCAATACAATAAAAGCCATATACAACAAACCCATAGCTAATATCATATTAAATGGAAAAAAGTTGGCCCTGAGCCAGGCCCCCTGCATGACCAGGTGCAGGTGAACAACAGCAACAAGAAAGTCACCTTCACAGACGACCTGCGCAAGCTGGTGGATGAGTGGACAAGCAAGACTGTGGGGGCCGCGCAGGTGAAGCCGCCGCTCAGCCAGCTGAAGCAGACCCAGAAGCTGCAGGACATGGATACCAGGCCGGCTGGGCGCCAGCCCCCAGAAAGGTGCAAACTATGACCGCACCCTGAGCAGGAGTGGGGATGCCATGTCTGGTGCCAGAACCTGGCTCTCTGTCCACCACAGCCATTCCCAAAGCTACACTGGCCTTGAGGGTGCCCACACCAGATCCTGAGAGCAAGAAGCCCGATTGACCTGCCCAGATGCTAGGTCTCGCGTCGTGTCCACATATGCATGTGATCATGGGGTATTTGTCTTTCCGTGCATGGCTTATTTCATTTAACAAAATGGTTTTCAGTTCCATCTACATTGCTGCAAATGACAGCATTTTCATCTTTTTAAAAAATATATAGCTGAATAGTATTCCACACCACAGTTTTTATTATCCATTCATTTGCTGATGGGCATTTAGGTTAATTCCATCTCTTGGCTATTGCAAATAGTGTTGCAATAAACATAAAAGTGCAGGTGTCTTTTGCCTATTGATTTCACTTCCTTTGGGTATATACCCAGTAGTGGGATAGCTGGGTCATAAGGTAGACCTATTTTTAGTTCTCTGAGAAACCTCCATACTGTTTTTCACAATGGCTGCACCAATTTACATTCCCACCAACACAGTAAGAGGGTTCCCTTTTCTCCTCATCCTCACCAGCATTTGCTATTTTCTGTCTTGTTGATAATAGCCATTCTAACTGGAGTAAGATCATATCTCATTGTGGGTTTAATTTGCATTTACCTGATGAGTAGTGATGTTGAGCATTTTTTCATGTACCTGTTGGCCATTTGTATGTTTTCTTTTGAGAAATGTTTATTTGAGCCCTTCGCCCATTTTTTAATTGGCTTATTATTATTATTATTTTTTTTTTACTGTTGAGTTGTTTGAGTTCCTCATATGTTCTAGATATTAGCCCCTTGTCTGACACGTAGTTTGCAAACACTTCTTCCCATTCTGTAGGTTGTCTCTTCACTTTGTTGATTGCGTCCTTTGCTGTGCAGCTTTTCAATTTTATGTAGTCCATTTGTCTATTTTTGCTTTAGTTGCTCTGTAGACATTTTTGATGGTCACAACTGGAGGGGGCTGCTATTGGCATCTAGTAGTAGAGGCTAGGGATTCTGCTAAACACCCTACATGCACAGGACAGCCTCCCACAACAAAGAATTGTCTGATCCCAAAGGGCTGGTATCGAGAACCCCTGCTGTAGTAGAATACTGCTGGTGACCCTGGTTAGCAGTGAGTATAAAAGCATTTGTTCAGTCACATGCTGTTAGGAGTGATGCAGACCACATGCTGACTAACACTGTAATTTTAGAGGAAATGGGAAAAGAGAATTTTGGTGTGTGTTCCATACTTTTACTGCTTTCAGCAAAGTTCTATATAAGAGTGGTGAAAGCAGAGATGGAGGAAAAAACAGATTTCCTAAAAGGGTATTACTCTGCCTTGGGTTTTATGAGAACCCCATAAATTGGATCCAGAGAATATGCACAGCAATGAATTTATTTGACAATAGAGGGAAGAACATAATTTTAGATTGGGCTAACTTTAATTGCTCTGGGTGCATTTATCAGAGGTTTTTAACTTGACTAGAGTAGTTAGTTATTTGCTTGATAGGTTGGCTAAAGATAGGTTTAATAGAAGAAGGCTGGATTTTCATATCTGCCTCTGCATTCAATCATTGGGATATGACAGAAATTGTGATGGTTAATTTTATGTTTCAACTTCACTGGGCCAAGTGATGCCTAGGTGTCTGGTTAAACATTTTTCTGGGTTTGTCTGTGAGGGTGTTTCCAGAAGAACTTAGCATTTGAATTGGTAAACTGTGTAAAACAGATGGCCCTCTCCAGAGTGGGAGGGCATAAATAGAAAGAACAAATAGGCAGAGGAAGGATGAATTTGCTTGCTGCCTGACTGCCCGAGTTGGGATATTGACCTTCTCCTGCCTTCAGCACTCCTGGTTCTTAGGACTCAGACTCACACTGGAATCTACACCATCAGCTCTCTGGCTCTTAGGCCTTTGAGCTGCACCACTGGGTCTCTAGCTTGCAGTGGAAGATTGTGGGACTTTTCAGCCTCCACAATCAAGTGAGCCAAATTCTTTATAATAAATCTCATTATGTATATATTTTATATATATATACACACACACACACACATAAGATATATAGAAAATGTTTTTTTTTGAAGAACCCTAATACACATATGTATGAGGGTACTATACAAATTTCGTGGAAAAAATGGAATTAAAAGATAATACAAATCTTCCCATGAACTTTTTGAAGACTCCTGGTATATGTAATGATAGGCTAACTAAATGAAGCTGACATTCCAGAAATTGCTTGTATAATGGAAACTGAAGGAAGGAATCCAAAGACATAGATGGAAGCCAGCTATAAGAAGTTTGTTTTCCAGGTAGCACTTCCAGAAATTTTTAGAAGTTGGTATTTGCTACCGGTTTTGAAATTGGAGGACATCACAGCAGAGCAGGATTGTTTGGAATAGGGTGAGCGATTAGGATTAATGAGTGAAATTCTAGCAAGAGGGCTAGAAAAGTCCTTAAAGAAAGATACATAAAATCCTATGGAGTGTTTCTTTTGGAGAAGACTTGTAGCATTTATTCTAGCCTAAGAAATAAAGAGGAAACAAGCCAAATTCCAATACACAATTGACCTTTTCACAATAGTAGTTTCTACTAGAGCTTTACTCTCCAAACTTTCTTCATTTTGCATCCCTATCAGTAAACTTGATGCCAATAACTGAAGAAAACCAGCCCCTTCTAATTCTAAAAATTACTTAGGGAGGTATCACAGAATTTTCTTCATTGTTTTCTCCTTCCCAGGTTTCATCAGTTCCTGGCCAGTGGAAGGAAGCCAGAAATGATAGGGAATTCGGATGAAAGGGGAATAGACTCAACTCATTTCAGGTGAGCAACCCCTGGGGACAGCCTTGTCCCAGGCATTACTAGGAAAGAGGGAAGGAGGGAACAATACTCCTGCCCACCTCTAACTGGGGATAACCAGCCTGGCCCTTCAGCAAGCCTACACTGAGAGATAGGGGAAAATCCACTCACTTTGAAAATTCTGCATGCTTAATCCGTAGAAACACTAGTGTGTGGAATACTGGTGTTATTGGGCAAAGGGAAATATTTTAGATTCTCTTAGAAGATGTTGGGAAAAATAGGAAAATGGTCAGGGCCCCTCAGATGTTCAGAATCTTGCCGAGCATTTGCTGTAAATATCCCGAGGTGTTCCTTGTTACTACTTAATGTAAGTTGCATATGGGCACCCAGGTGTCCAGGATTGTGGACTTAAGTATAAAAGACTAACAGCTCTGATCCACAGTGCTTCCCAGAACTCTCGGATAAGCCACTAGGACAGTGGCTCCTAGATCTGAATAAAACCCATTCATTTTTCTATACCTATGGCTCCCAGAACCTTTTTTTTCTATTACCTAGCTCACAGACCTGCATGTGGAGGGTTTGTAACCCACTCTGTGCAACAGACTCAAGGGGTCTGTAAGCCCTAGCTTTACAGATTTATTGCCTTAGGAATAAATCTGGATACAGGGGATGAAGTTGGAGGAAACTAGGATAGTAAACATGATACTAGAAAATACCTACAGTATGGGCTTAGCCATGAAAAAGCTCCAAGGGCAGATGGAGGCATACTGGAGGCCTTGTATGTGAAGGGAATTTAGAAATTCCCTGGAGTATCAGGGCTCAGCTTCTCCTTGGCTCTTTTCTTATTGTTGGACTAAGCAATAAGAAATATAACTATGATCATGTGTTCTCTAAAGTGGTGGAAGAACAGGATCATCAGGGGACATTATGGTGGCTTAAGGGCACACAGAGTTTATACATTTAAACCAGAGATCAAATCACCTACTGACTATAATAGGAAATAACTGTACTGAAATAATGACACCCCCACCAATGTGTATCTCTCGACATTTGATCATGGTGTTCCTCCTGCCAGGAATGCACTCCCCTCTCCCCCAAACCTATCTAAATCCTACTTCAAGGCCCAACTCAATGCTTTTCCCTCTGAAGGTTCCTCTAATCCCTTTCAAGATCAATCTCTCCCTTGGCTCTCTGAACTTCTCTTATGTTGGGTATCATATACTACCTTTGTTGGAGTCACCAATTTCTACCCGCCCCTAGCCCCTGACATACTCAAGGTCTAGGTCTTCCTCGCCCACCTCCCTCCTAGATTTCGAACAGTTTCTTGCATAGATGTCTTCAGTAAGTTATGATGCATAGTTCTTAATAGGATGCGTCAAAGCTCTTAACATACCTGACTTAACCCTTCCAACTCCGAGGGGGAAGGAGGCATAGATTGTTTTTGCCATTTCACAATTAAAGAAACTTAAGACTCAGAGTGGATACATAACTTGTTCCAGGTCATAAATTCCAGCTGGTAAGTGGTAGAGCGGGTTCTGCCATATTTACAGGCTGGAAAAAAATTCCATTCTATGTTTGAGACACTTCTGAAAGAATTTGGATTTCAAATCTGAGGTCCAACAATATTCAGAAACTGATATATTACAACCAATAAAGTCAAGTTCATTATTTCCAAGACCAAAACTGTGCTTTAGGATAATCAAGCTTACAGAATTCTGGCCCAGAAAAAGAGACAAGGTCCCTAGAGTGGGAGGCAGGAGACCTAAGTTCCCATCCCTCCGTGGGACTGTTTCCCCACCTGTAAGACAGGAAGGTGGTGACTGGACTAGCGACTCTAAGTATACTTCCTGCAGTGCACGTGTCCATGCCAACAACTTTGGTGGTTGGAAGCTGTGGGTAAGGTGGCCTGAAAATGCTTTCACTTTGCAAATTTGCAGCAGGAAGGGCCAGTGGCCGAGCTGGAGGGCCGGTGGGGAGGTTGGAGGACAAGGCGACAGGCCACGAGGCGGGGATTTAGCCAGGACAGAGTACAGGGAGTAGGATGCCTGGAACCTCCCTCCCCCCGGAAACCACGGGGGTAGGAAGAACAGCGAGTTGTGGCGGTACTGGGTTCGGAGGTAGAGGCTTGCCTTCCCACCAAAGCTGTTGTTGATGCGCTGGGATCCCGAGTAGGTCCCCGCCGCTCTTGGGGCCTGTCTCCCCATCTGCGTCAGGAGGGAGAGTCAATGCCAGCGCCAACCGCGGGCGAGAGCCGGCGGAGACCGCAGCGCCCACTCCGGGGGCCCCGGGAAAGAACTCCCACCACCTCCCCAACTCAGCCACCACCCCAGCCGCAGCCCCCCCCAACGAGTCCTGAACAAAAGATCGCCGGAAGCGAGTTCCTCCGCGCTCCTGGAACAATTTCCGATTCCGTCTAGGAAGCTCGGAGGCCTGCGCGTGCGTCTCGGTGGCCTACTCTCCTGGGATTGGCTCCTCGTGGAGGTCCCTGAGGCCAGGGGACTAGGAGAACCCTCCCCCGCTCCCCGAGACTCCTCCAGGCGAAGTCCTGCGGCCGTCGCTGATCTTCCCCGCTCTTGTAACAGGGCCTGCCCCACCATCGGCAGGAAGAAATCTGAGAGGAATTATAAAGAATGGATGGGTCGGAGAGAGCGTCTTGCGATAGAAGGAAGAGGAGGGAAGGTCTAAAAACCTCAATTCAAGGCATTCCTTATCTTTTCAGCCAGTATAATGTTACCTCGCTAGCAGGACAATTACCAAGCCTCGAGATCCTCATCTACAAACTAATGACCCTGTTTTACAGAGGCACTAGGAATGCAAAGCAGCAAAGCACATATAAGGGATGTGCATGTCTCTTTCTCTCCAAGCCCCTTAATAAAGCTGGCCGTAAGGGCCGAGCCCGTGGCGCACTTGGTAGAGTGCTGCGCTGGGAGCGCGGCAACGCTCCCGCCTGCGGGTTCGGATCCTATATAGGACTGACCGGTGCACTCACTGGCTGAGTGCCGGTCACGAAAAAACGACAAAAAAAAAAAAAAAAAAAAAAAAAAAGCTGGCCATAAGAGGCAAATTCCTACAAGCCAGACTGATCTATATCCTTCCCTACTTAAAAGCCTCCCACAACAACCTGGATTAAGGACACATTTATTAGAGACTAGGTTAGACTTTGTGCTAAGACTAGGTTGACTCTCTGGATGCCAGAGAAACAAGGGTGGGCTGAATGTAGGGAGGTAGCATCCAGCTGAGAGAGATACTAAAAAATCCAGCCAAGCCTGGAGTTAGTGCCTGGGGACTCAGCTGTGAGCCAGGGAAAAGGGGTGTCAGTCCACATGGGGCTTACAATACAGTGGGGGAGACCAGTAAGTAGACAGATGATGTTAATGCAGTATGACAAATAAAGACCATGACAAGGATATAGCAAGCCACCACAGAGCACAAAGAAAGGGGCACCTAATCTAGGTGTAGTGCAGAGGCTTCCTGGACTAAGGGCTTCTCAGCTAAGTTTTGAAGGATAAGTAGGAGTTTTCCAGGTGAAAGGATGGTCTCTTCGCTCTCCTAGTTAGGGGTTGGGCCCCATCCACTCCCATGCAAGCACAGTGGCTGGGTTTTTACTGCCCATGTCACAGTAATGCTCTCTCCCTGGGGTGTCTAGAACTCCACCTTCTTTTTAGGGTTTGTATGAGTGTTCTTGCTGTTGAAAAAGGACTGTTCACACAGATGATGTCAGAATAGCTGAGCGGTGTGGGGGCAGAGACTCTCCAGACCTAACTGTGCTCCTCTCTTTGTGGTCTTCTTAAATCCAAAAGGTTCCTAGGGACATCATTCTCACAGCTGCCCTCATCCTAGGCAGGGCTTAACACAGAGGAGAGGACCATGGTGATTCAAAGAAGCATAGTAAGTGGTATAGATATTTTCTTTTATTATTATTATTATTATTATTATTATAACATACATATGGGGCAAACTTGGCAGGCTTTAGCAATAAATCTGGATACAGGGGATAAAGTTGGAAGAAACTAGGATAGTAAACATGATACTAGAAAATACCTATAGTACTTACAATGTGCCAGGTACCATTCTAAGTGTTTTGTATATATGATCTCATCCAATCCTCACAGCGACTCTACAATTTAGGTATATTATTATCCCCATTTTACAGATAAGGAAGCTATAGCTCAGAGAATCTAAGTAACTTGCCAGTGGTCACCCAGCTCTTGCTATGACACCCAGTTTAGGTTCTTGTTTGGGCCCATGTATACCTTGTTTGGGCCCATGGGTGTATAATGGTATATCTTACAGTGATGGGAACATGGGTAGAGCTTCAGGGTTGTGAGTAGGTGGTGAGTTTTGCTTTAGGCATGTAGAACTTGGGTTAACTATCTGTTAGCTCTCATACCAAAGCTTCTGTGATGGTTTTCAAGAGAGGTCAGTGTGGAGTACAGAATTCCTGAAAGCCTTCTGGAGTTGTCTTTGGCCTAAATGTGTCTCACAGTCTATATGGGAGGCATCATGAAGTATGTCTTGCCCACTGGGGCCCAACCCAGTCGTGGTAGATCAGGCCCACATTGCTGGCTACAGAAGCACCTCTGAAGTCTAGACACACTGCCCAGATGGGCCTGGCCATCACAGACAATGAAAGCCAACCACCTGAGCATGAAACAACTTAGAGAATAAAAACAAGTCAGTCTTAGGGCCAGCCCATGGCTCACTTGGAAGAGTATGGTGCTGAGAACACCAAGGCCCCAGGTTCGGATCCTATATAGGGATGGCCGGTTAGCTCACTGGTTGAGCGTGGTGCTGACAACACCAAGTCAAGGGTTAAGATCCCCTTACCGGTCATCTTTTAAAAAGAAAACAAAAAACAAGTCAGTCTTGGTTTTCAGATCTTTGTGTCTCCCACACCAGGCGGCCAGAATTGCAGGACAACACATGGTCAGGGAAAATGGAAATCAGGACAGGCAGCATTTGGCCTGGCCTTGAGAGATTTCCTACTCAAGATCCCTGAGCCTTTGAGGCCTTGATGGACCAATGGGCCATGTCCAGCGGCAATGTCAGGCAGAGGCTAGGCCTAGATAGCCAAGACCTTTCTGTGAGCTTTCCAAATGTAAAGGGTGACCTCGATGTTAGGAGGCCACCCATTAGGCTCAGTGGACAAAGTCTGGTCTAAGACACCTCCTTTAAGCGCATGCAAACTCCTGAGCAGGACTGCCAATGCCTTTGTTTCTATCCTGGTTTGTGCAGATATATGAGGGACACATCTCAAGGCCAGAGATAGAGCCAGCACACCTTTGGGAAATTGCTGATTCCTAGACATCCAGGGGGACTGTTTACTTTGAACTCTGTAAAAGACCTATGTTGGGCTACAGGCACTGAGCCACAGGCATCTTCATCTTTCAAGTGAAGAAGCAGGCCCAGAGACTGTGATATTTCGGCCCATATGGAGGTGCCTGCTGCTCACTTCATTGAGACTCAGATTGGTATAACTGAACGCTCAAGATATGCCAGGCTTTTGCTACGTAGTGCCTGTACGGTTACCTCATTCAGGGCTCACAACCCTGTGAGGCACGTGCTATGCTCTGAATTTTTCAGGTGAGAAAACAGGCTCAGAAGTTGGGTATCTTTCCCAAGGAGGTCACCCGGAGGGGAAGGGGCAGAACTGGGGTGCTCTGGGTCGCCCGGACTTTGAATGGCCTGAGAGCGGGATGTGCGTAGCTGAGACTTCGCGTGAGGCCCCGCTCCGGTCACAACTGGCTCCGCCAGGCTGCGGTAAAGGCCGGGGCACCCAGGGCCCAGCCACCTCTGCCGGGTGTGGGGGCGCGCGTGCCCACCTTCGCAACTGACACTTCCGGGATCCTGGGGAGGCCGGAAGTGGGGGCTTCTCTCGCTTCCGGCTCGGCCATTGTTTTAGCTTCCACGGGCCGCTGCGGTGTCCGGCGTCTGCGCCCAGTGGTAGACGCGAGTGGGCTGGGTGAGGGGAGGGAGGCGCGATCGGGGCCGGGGTCGTCAGGCCCGAGTCAGCGCGGCTCGGAGGCTGGCTGTCTGACGCCGGCCGGGACCGCGCTTCGCCCCTGCGGCGGGCGGCGCGGTCCCCGTGACGCTCAGAAGCCGCCCGGTGTAGAGCCGCTTCTTTGTCCCGATCCTCTGACCAGCCGTGCGTGGCACGGAGCCGGCACCTGCGGGCACAGCGATGAACAGGGCAGACGTGGCCAGGTGAGCGGCGCCGCAGAAGCCTGGTTTAGCACGAAATTTAGATAGCTGTCTTCCCGCCTTGCACGGTGAGACGACCGTCAGAAGTCGGTCACACTCAGACTCGGAATTTAAAACGTGAAGTGTGACTTGGAAATGCAAAAATCTAGTTGAGATAAGCTGCTGAGCATTTGGAACCGTAAGGGAAGTATGAAAATGGCCTGAACTTCCTACACGTCTGGGATCTCAGAGCAGAGCTCACAGATTATTTTTACGCCCATTTCTGTCTTTTTAAAGAAACTGAAGCCTAGAGAGAAATAGCTTACCCGGGGATCAGGATGCATGGTGAAATGGAAGCACAGTACAGATCCCCCAGTTACCACCAATGTGCTGGTTTTCAAAGAGGATTTTACAGTGTATAAACGATAAAAGTTTCCCCTCACTTCAGAGTCAGCAAAATGAACCACATTCATTCCTTTACCAAATATAATGCTTCTGTGTGCCATGTACACACGCATGTGTACAAAGGTGACTGGAAGCCAGCCCTGCCCTTTGAGTCCCATAAAGTGTGGGAGGCAGCTGTGTAAATCACAAGCAGTTAGTATGAGAAGTGCTCTCACAGAGGTTTGAATGAAAAAAGTACTGTGAGGTCACTGAGGCAATAACCACACTTAACCCTGGAGAGATCCAGAAGGCTTTCTAGGGGAGTGCATTAAGTAGAAAAAGGTTTGGCACTTCTGACTCCATCTGGTTCCTTTCCTTTGGTGGCCATCCAGCAGTTTGGAGGGTATGAGGGTATGTGCATAAACCAGTTAAAATACAGTATTGTAGTGAGAAGTACAGACAGGGAAGCTGCCAGCTCTCTGCTGGGGCAATCAGGAAAGCCTTCAAAAGAAAACGGCATTTGTTCAGAGTATTGACAGCTAAGTAAGAGTTTGTCAAAAGTTGAAAGGAAGAAGAAAAATCCAAACAGGAAGGAGTATGTGTGACTTTGGCTGTGTCTCTATAGCAATAGTCCCAAACTTTCTTTATTACACATCACTATAAATAGAAGAGTTTTGAGCATGCACTTCCTACATAGATTTATTTGTAAATTAAAGATGTGTACTACTACACGAATTTCAATGCACATTATAAAACATACATTAAATAGGAGTTAAATAACAACTTAGTATTTCCTTTTGCATCCTTTGGGATATCTTGCATATCCCACCTTGGAGACCATTGCTGTCTTTGTAGCCCGGGTACTTGAAGAGTGGTAATGGGTGTGGCTGGAACAGAGGTTTAAGGCTGGGTGGTGAAGGGCTGTGAATGCTAGGCGTAGACATTTAGGTTTTTTTCTGTACGTGATGGGAGCCACTAAAAGTTTAAGAAGTAAAGTCACTTAGAGAGATGCTTTGAGAGACTGTGTTGGTTGTGCTCTGTTTTTCTGGAGCCTTGCTTTTTAACTTTGGAGAAACTGTTATCAGCCTGGGGCTGAACACTCTGGGGACTCTGACTCCTCTCTTGATGTTTCTGTAGGTGACACTTCCATAAGCTCCTTCCCCAACCCTGAAAAATAGCTCCTGAGATCTGAACTACAGACCATCATTTTAATTGGACCAACTGCAGCTGAGACAAGCTTCTCTTTGAGGTCACAATGACCACCAAAGTCAGGGGATCTTTAGGCCTCATCCCCAGGAGTGCTGTTTTCCAGAAGCAGGAGGGGCGCCTGACTGTGAAGCAGGAGCAGGGGAGCCAGACCTGGGGACAAGGCTACAGTCTCCAAAAGAACCACCCTCCTGTCTGTGAAATCTTCCGGCTGCACTTCAGGCAATTATGTTACCACGAGATGTCCGGACCACAAGAGGCACTGAGCCGGCTTAGAGAGCTCTGCCGCTGGTGGCTGATGCCAGAGGTACACACCAAGGAGCAGATCCTGGAGCTGCTGGTGCTGGAGCAGTTCCTGAGCATCCTGCCTGCGGAGCTCCAGACCTGGGTTCAGCTGCATCACCCTGAGAGTGGCGACGAGGCTGTGGCTGTGGTGGAGGATTTCCAGAGACATCTCAGTGGACCAGGAGAGGTGAGCAATTGAGTCTAGAATGGCATCCATAATCATTCTGTAGTGCTTGGGTTGGTCTGGGAATAGACATTTTCCATTTCCCAGGTTCTAGACTGGTTTGTTCTTAGGATTCCTGAACCTTTTCCATGGATAGAGGGGAAATAGTTCTGTGCTCCAAGCCATAAACAAAAATGCGAATCCCAGCTAAGATCTGGGAATCACACTGTGAAATACTGTGTTGTGAGCCTAGCTTTAGCCTGGAGATCCACACAGCACTCTTGGCAAGCAGGAGATCTGTACGCTGGTTAGAATAGGAGATGGAGAAGAGGTGGGCCTTTGGATATGCTGATAGCATTGACCCTCATTTTAGAAATTCTTATTACTCACCTCCTTGGACTTCTCAGAGTCAATTCTTTCTCTTCCTGCCTCTCAGGTACCTTATGAGAGGTGACATTTCTGGACCTCGTAATCATTTGGAGTTTTGGCTAGCTTTCCACAACCAACTGGGATTTTTTTGCATCTTTAATTCTAACTTTGATTTTCCTTATTTCCTGGGGTTCTCAGAAATTTAAAGCCAAGGTAACTCAAACTAGAGAAAAAGCTGGAAAGCGTCAGCAGTATGCTACATTGGAAAATCTGGCTTCTAGGACCACAGAGCTAACTAGTTCTGTGACCATGTGTATCAGTCAGAGTTCAGTCAGAGAAGCAGAACCAGTAGGAGATGTGTGTGTGTATAAAGAAATTTATTGGTAGAAAGTGGCTTATGAGATGTGGGCCTGGCTAGGCAAGATTGAAATCCATAAGGCAGACCATAAGGAAGAGCAGGCTGGTACTCTGGCACAAGCTGCAGTGCACAGACCAATTTCTTCTTCATGGAACCTTCAGCTTTGCTTTTAAGGCCTTGAACCAACTGAGTCAGGCTCATTCATCTATCCATTATCTAGGATAATCTCCCTTAATTAAAGTAAATTGATTATGGACTTTAATCACGTTTACAAAATACTTCACAGCAACACCTGGATTAGTGTGTGATTTGTGCCAAGTTGATACATCAAAAGATCATTACACCATGGATAAGTTAGTTCCTCCTAATGAGTCTCAAATTGCTTCCCTGTAACCTGAGCAGGTAGACTAGAGTCCCTTCTACTTTACCCCTTTGCACTTCACCAGGGAAAACAGTACATAAAACTTCCCAAATACCCAGCATATCATTTTATTCAGTGCATTAAGAAAAAATGATCACATATTTATGACTTGAGAATCAGTTCTAGGTGATCAGAGTCTTGGGGCTAGACATTTTTCCAGGAGTACCGGGCAATGCACATTTGGCATTATCAAATCCCTTGTCAACCATCATTTCCATCACAGGGGCCTAGAGAGCAGCTAGACCAACCTTGACAATGACAAGTGGCTGAAGACATGTTTAGAGTGCTATTTAGTGAGGAGAGTAAACGAAAATTTCTGTTTCTTGTCTGATTTTGCATAAGCAGAAGTGAATGTTCCCTCCATTAAAACTCTCAATTTTCTATCCGGGGAGCCTCAGAAACAGGTGACTGTCAAGTCAAAACCCAAGAGAATGACAACTTACAGGCAAGCTATCTGAACACTCATGGCTCCAGCATAAGAGTGGGGTCTTTGGACTCCATTTCTTACTCTGCCGCTACTGTCACTGTTAAGTTTTTTGACATGAAGACATTAGGGCAGGACTGTCTTTCCTAGGAGGGGTTCAAAAAATGTTTATAGAAGGGCTAAATGAATAAACAAGCTTTTCTATGGCGGTTTGCCAGGAGGAGTTTAAGGAGGATCAGGGCAAATCAGAGTCATTCTGTTTATCAGGAGTAAGCCACTTCATTGTATGTACATTGAGGCTGGGAAAGGGTGGTAGGGCAATCCCTCCTGGGCTGCAGAATTGTGCACTTTACAAAATGCTTTTGTATCCTGTATCTTTTTTTTTTTTCTTTTTCAATTTTGGTGGCTGGCCTGGTTGGGAATTCAAACCCTTGACTTTGGTATTATCAGCACCACTCTCTAGCCAAGTGAGCTATCCAGCCAGGTCTGTATCCCATATTTTATTTCAGCTCCTACCAGGCTTACAAAATAAGCAATAGAGTAATCATTACCTCCATTTGACAAGTGAAGTGGTCACAGAGGTTAATTAACTCATCCCAGATGACATGTCTGATAAGCATTCTCTTGTCCACAAGATTGAGCTGAATTGTGGTTATTGCTGATTACTACCAAGTGTGGGGACCAGGATTTTCCAGCTCCCTAGGTTCTAAGCCACTATAGCTTTTCTCTAGTGTCTTGCTATGGAATGCCATTTTAGAATGAGAATTAGAATGAGATATTTATGCCTTTAAAGAATTGAAACCTATAAGTCTGAGTCCTAGATAATAAACAGGAACTGTAACAGGATTTAATTGTCAGTGAATTACAAAGTTGTGTTATCAAGGGCAGTTAAGTTCTCTTTTGCCAATACCCACAGCTGCCACGCTATAACTCCCATTTGTAAGAACCGTTCAGTGGAGAGCCTGGGAATCACAGACCCCAGGAGCCTCCTGGTCCTACACTACACAGATGAGATATATATTAAAGGAGATAGTCCCCTCACATCTCAGCAGATGTAACCCAATAGGGCAAATCTGGAGTGGTTAATTGAAGGAGAAAGTATTTTTACGTCGTGCTGTGCTATGTACCTGCCAGAGCAAGTGAGCTTATAAATGTGCTTTATTTAGATAACGTTTTAGGTTTTCTGCTCCTAATGCTGGTAAAAATAGTAACCATGAGAGTGTGAGGAGGTGGTTTGATGACAAGTAAGGGTTAGAAATAAAATGTCCCTGCTCTGAGGTATTCTCAAGGTCTCTAAAGGTTAGTGTTGTCTGATCTTATTTAACTCTCTTATGTAAATTATTGGCGAAAGATATAGATATTAAAAACTGAGTTTACAGATAACCCTAAAAACTCTAGACAAAATATCAAGAGGAAGTCAGTCAGCAAAATATTAATTAAACAGCAATGTTGGGCCAAGCATTGTTCTAGGAACTAGTGATCAGGACAGATACAGTTCTAACCCTCAAAAAATGATAAATTCCAGTGGGGAGAAAATAGACGATAAAGACATATAAGATAATTTAAAGATCAATACATGCTATACAGAATACCTAATCAGGTAATTATGACAGAGAGTGACTATCCCTGTTTATCAGTGTGGTCAGTGAAGGCTTCTCTGAAGAGGACACACTTTTGCTGAGAGAAATTGGGAAAGCTCACTTAAGGTTTGTCAGCCACTATTCTGAAGTACTGCTCCAGCTGTCCACTTCAGTAGCATTATTTGTGCACATACAAGCACATACACTTATTATTATTTCCTTTGTACCTACAGAAGGGATGCTTCCTCTGTAGGCTAAAGCTGTAGAGAATGTTACTGAATTGCTCTCCTGGCTCCCTTTTCTGGATGATTCTTCATAAGCAAATTTATGTCTGAAAACCTGACACAGAATGGAAATGGTTACAGAATCTTGTTCTCAAGCTCCTACCAAGAGGGTCAACAGAGAGATGGCAAGTAGGAGTGCAAGATTTAGATTCTGCTGTGACTTTTTCCCCCCAGCAGGTTGTACTGGTGGGGTTAGAAGGACACTGGCACATCTTTTCCCTGGCATTTTTTCTGGAGGGGTCATCTTAGACATTTTGGGTTCAGTACCTGTGAGGACGCTCTTTTGAACCCAATTGTATTTCCTTGTCTCTAGGTTTCAGCCCCAGCGCAGGAACAAGAAATGCATTTGGAGGAGACAACAGCTCTGGGTGCAACAAAGGAATATCTTCCTACCTCACCCCTCCGTGGGGGCTCAGCCCCTGGAGCCCACCTGGAGACTACACATGACCCAGGGGCACAGCAACTCCCTAATGGGCACTTTGGTACTCATCTCCCCAGCTCATGCCTCCCTTCTCTCCTCTGGAGGCTCTTTTTATTTATCTGCCTATCTCCCACCCCATTGGAATCCCTCGCTGGCTTGCATCTGTCCTCTTTCCCCAGTGACCTTGTCTGTTCCTTTTGCTTATTCTGCATCATTTATGTATTTTGCAAGTTTTTGCCAAGTACCTGTCATAGAAAAAGCACTGTCGGAGACCAGACAGATGTAGTACACTATCACTGTTTCATGGAGGAGGTGGCAGTGGACTGGACAGTGAAAAGTAGTAGGTGTGCCTTGGGGGAGGATCTTAAAAGTGAGAGAAAAGTAGTAGGTGTGCCACTAGATGAGAATATAAGCAAACACTCTAAGTTGGGGGTTTCTTGGGCCCTCATTGAGGTGGGGTCAGGAAAGGCTTATGTGGGAACCTGAGCCTTTCTCATACAGGACCTTGAGGCTGAGGCCAGGAAGCTTTTAGGGATCAGAGGATGATTTGTTAGAAATAGTATTTCAGGAGGATAACTCTGGCACAGATGAACATTATGGGTTGAATAATTCCATAATTCCACTGGAGGGGACCTCAGTGGAAAGGCAGTGCAGTAGAATAGATGTCAGACAGCTACTGCCTAAACTGGGGTGAGTAGAATGGAAAAGAAAACAAGTGAGAGAAACATTGTGAGGGAAGAATCTATGGACTTGGATGTGAAATGAGAGGAAAGAAAATTAGAGTTTTGGCTGATGATAGAATCATTGACAGGACTTGGAAAATCAAGAAAGGAAGGTGGTAAGAACATGCATGTTAGGCACTGAACTTGAGTGTTGTGGGACATCCAAGTGAAATGTCAGGAGGCAACCGGAAGTGTGGGATGGGGCCTAGGAGAGAAGTGAGGCTGTGAGAGCAGTGTTAAAGTAGTGAGAGCCAGTGAGATCGCTGACAAAGAAGAAGCACCAGAGCCTGAGCTTCAAGGAGCATCCATAATAAGAGGGCATGGGGGTCAAGTCAGGCTTGGCTAGTGCTCGGGAAGCTATGGGTGAGAGAATGTGGGCAGATGTATGGCTTCTTTCAGAGAGGTTGGAGAGAATGGGGACTGGAAGGAACACCCAGTCCTCAGTTTAACCAGGGACCTTCTACTGTGTTCTCCCGGGAAAATTCACAGCACACTAGGGATAATGCCTTTATAGAAGATGGATGAGAGTCAATGTGTGTGGAGCTGCCTGGGCTCTCTTGAATCCACTCATTGGGAATGTAGATCTATGGGCGCTGAAGGCAGGGCTTGTCCCACTCATAGCTTTCTTTCCTTCCTCAGCTCAGCTTGCTTCCCCAGTTCCTACCCATCCCCAAGTGGGGAGCTCAGGAGACCAAGGAGCAGCAACTGTGCTTCAGATGGTCAGGCCCCAGGTGAGCTTGATTCTTTCTGTTTCTCCCAAGATCCCATGGCTGTGGCCCAAGAATGGCCAGAGCTCACCTCCAGGGCTCTGTCCCATCTGAGACTCCTCCTGGGGCTCTTCTGCCTACTGGCTCCCCCTGGAACAGTCTTGCCCTGGACTTGTCCTTTTCCATGTGTCATCGCAGATGCTGTCCTCCTCCCCTTTGCAGACCGAGATCCCATACTCCATGTCATCATACCCCCGATGACTCTTCCCTTCAGGCAGGGAACGTTCCTGAGCAATAGAAGTTTGTCATTCCAGGAGACTGTGGCGTATGAGGACCTGTCTGTGGGCTATCTTCAGAGGAAGTGGAAGGGTCTGGCACTCAGTCAGAGAGGCCTGTCCTGGAACATCATGCCAGAAAATTACCACAGCGTGGCCTTATTGGGTAATGATCCTCTTCCCCACTGACTTAGAGTCTGCATTCTCTACATTTTCTTTACTATATTCTTTGTCTGTTTAAACTTTTAATTGTGAAAAATTTTAAAACATAGAATAAGTAGAGAATAGTATAGTGAGCCTCTCTGTACCTATCGCTCCACTTTAACAATTATCCACATTGTCTTTACTTCGTTATTGATTGATGTAGGGTGGTTTAGTTAGGGCTTTTTTAGTTGTATGGAATAGAGAGTCACTTAACTTATTGTAAGCAAGGAGCTCTATGTGTTGTAAAGCTCAAAGGAAAGGGAACCCACAACCAACTGATCAGCTAGACTAGACTGTGGGAAGCAGGGCCTTCGGAGGCTGGGCCCTGACCCAAGGCAGCCCAGGATCCTCAGCAGCAAAAACAAATGAATTTTTACATTCACACTGTGTTGCAGTGTGAATGTAACACAGCTGCTCCCTGCATGTCAGTTTTCTCTCTGTTGTCCTCCTTCTGGTACCCATTTTCTTCACTCTGAATCTTTTGTCCCCATCATAGCTCCATCTTAATTCTACTGTCTGTTCCCTCATACTCATTTTCTTGCTGTGGCTCCTAATAGCTTAGCTTCTCTCCATGCATCATTTCAGCTTACATTCCTCCTCCTAAGTGCCTTAATTTTGCCTATTTCCAGTTTAGAATTTAGTTAGAGAAAGATTTTGATTGGTACAGCCATTAAATATCATCTATTTTTGGTCAGAACTTGAGGCCAGGCTACCTTACCTGATTACCATACAGATAAGGTACACTGGAGTCTAGTACCTGACACTGGCCTAGTTGACTGTGGTCCATCATGGGATTTTCAGGGTCATATGGCACAAAGAAGTGTTGCCTACACTTCTCTGTCTACAAAGACTGGGACAGGGCAGTTTCCTGGAAGGGGCTATTGGCAGGACTGGTTCTGTGATTGATGAGTTTAGAACAGTAGCCCACTCTGGAGAGGGAGGGCTTAGAAGTCATTGACTCAGACATGTTTAACTTTCCATATGCTAAACAGTGTGATAGCCATGGCCCTGATTAAGACATGATTCAAAGGAACCAACAATTAGGTCTTTATATAGGACCATTATTACTCTGTCTTCTCCCATATTTTGTATTTAAACATTCCAGAATTCAAGGCAAATATTCAACTGTTCAGATACCTTATTATTTTAGAAAATCAAAATCCCAAAGACATATTTTAATTTATATTTCAAATTATTGATGCCTCTCTTAATTTTTATGGGAGTACAGAACTGACTCGTACCAGTCCAGTGCTCTGGAGTCCAGACGTATCCGAACTTTTAGAGCTCTGCTGTGCCCTTCAACAGTGTCCCCCAGCATTTCTGAACCCATTTCTGAACCCTTCTCCAAATATTGTCACTGTCCTATCATACAAGATCTCTCCTGTTTGTACACTTTCCATATCATACCTTCATAATATAAATCTCTTGTCAACTCACTCCCATCTATGCCCTCCCAGTTTCTTTTATTTAACTTGAGGTATTTGCTAGCCTTCTCTCTCCCAACATCTGTTCTGAGAACCATGGAACCATACAACATCATGGTTAGAAAGGATCTTAGAGTAAATTTTTTTTAAAGGAGACATAGCATCTAAGTGACTTCTGTAAGATCACATCATGCTTTACAATCTGGTCTCTTGCCCTCCGACTGCCCTCCTGACTCGTGCTATGCTGGCTCAACATCTGTCTGTCCTGGTACCTCTTTTTCCATCCTTCTCCACTACCAATATCCCCCTCCTTGTTTTTTTGTCTTGGAAGAAAAAATTGACCTATTTCCCATTTCATTCTTGTTCTTATTGTGTCATCTCATTCCTTAACCACTATGTGACTTTTCTTATTATACATCTGCTCTTGAGGACTCTGTTTCCCCAACAGGACAAAAAAATGAATGAAAATTGTTCTGTTCTTTCTCTGGCAGTGGATGAGAAGAGGATGGAGAGCTCAGAGTTGACTCCAAAGCAGGAAATTTCTAAAGGATCCGAATCATCTGATACAACATCAGGGAAACCAGAGGCTGGAGATGTCTGTGAAGACACTTTAGAGAAACTAGAAGGGCAACCCTCAGATGAAGAAGGGAGCAGACTGGAAAGTGATTTCTTGGCAATAACAGTCAAGGATAAGAGAAAATCCACAAAGGACAGATGTGAGGAATATAAGGAAGTAGAGGAAAACACAAATCTGTCCTTCGGTCCTGCTGAACATGAAGTAGTTCTAAAGGGACAGAAATTCTATCAATGTGATGAATGTGGCAAATC
The DNA here is from genome assembly GCF_027409185.1 of Cynocephalus volans. Lineage (NCBI taxonomy): Eukaryota > Metazoa > Chordata > Mammalia > Dermoptera > Cynocephalidae > Cynocephalus > Cynocephalus volans. The sequence continues at coordinate 55,364,065 of NC_084470.1, forward strand.
TTTCAATCGGAGTTCACACCTCATTGGCCACCAGAGAATCCACACGGGAGAGAAACCCTATGAGTGTAATGAGTGTGGTAAGACCTTCAGGCAGTCCTCTCAGCTAATTGTTCATCTCAGAACCCACACAGGAGAAAAACCCTATGAATGCAGTGAGTGTGGAAAGACCTATCGACACAGCTCCCATCTCATTCAACACCAGAGACTCCATAATGGGGAGAAACCTTATAAATGTAATGAGTGTGGGAAAGCTTTTAATCAGAGTTGCCAACTCATTGATCACCAAAGAACCCATACTGGGGAGAAACCTTATGAATGCAATGAGTGTGGAGAGGCATTTATTCGGAATAAAAGTCTTGTCCGACATCAGATTCTTCACACTGGTAAGAAACCTTACAAGTGTGATGAGTGTGGGAAAGCTTTCTGTTCTAATAGAAATCTTATTGACCATCAGCGAATCCACACTGGAGAGAAGCCATATGAGTGTAATGAATGTGGCAAGGCCTTCAGTCGGAGTAAATGTCTCATACGACATCAGACCCTCCACACTGGGGAAAAACCATACAAATGTAGTGAATGTGGGAAAGCCTTCAATCAGATTTCTCAGCTTGTTGACCATGAGCGAATTCATACTGGAGAAAAACCGTTTAAATGTAGTGAGTGTGGTAAGGCATTCAGTCTGAGTAAATGTCTTATTCGGCATCAGAGACTTCACACAGGTGAAAAACCCTATAAATGCAATGAGTGTGGAAAATCCTTCAACCAAAACTCACACCTCATTATACATCAGAGAATTCACACTGGTGAGAAACCCTATGAATGTAATGAGTGTGGGAAGGTCTTCAGTTATAGCTCCAGCCTTATGGTACATCAGAGAACCCATACTGGGGAAAAACCCTATAAATGCAACGATTGTGGGAAAGCTTTTAGTGACAGCTCACAGCTTATAGTGCACCAGAGAGTTCACACTGGCGAGAAACCTTATGAATGTAGTGAGTGTGGTAAAGCCTTTAGTCAGCGTTCCACTTTTAATCACCACCAGCGAACTCACGCTGGAGAGAAGCCCTCAGGTCTGGCTCGATCAGTTTTTTGAGGTATTGTCCTCTGAGACAGAGAGCAAGGAACTCTGAGTTAAGATTTCTTTATAAGAAGGATTCTCACCCTGGTCTCCTCTTGGAACTGCTAATCAAAGTGGTCCATTCCTCAACTGCTTTCCATTGGGTCACTAAGGTGGGAGAGTGGGAGTAATTTAGTGCAATCCTTCTCCACTGTTGGAAAGTAAGGACCACACATTTTACTTACTTGTAGCTTTCCTTTTTCCTTTATTTTTTTATTTTAATTATTTGAAAATGTATCCAACAATCATATCATGTGCTTGTAAAGGACAGAGATAATATCTTTTATATGCTATTGTTCCCTTTCACCATTTACATGAAGTTGTTCTACAAGGCTCGGATTCCTTCTTTCCTGCCTCTTGGCTATAGCTGTTCCCATCTACTTTTTAAATTTAATCTATAGCTTCTTATGTCTTGTGTTCCCTACCCGGAAAACCTTTTCTTCCTGTTTGCTAATCTGTTTTTCTCACAATATTGAAGATTCATCTCATCTCTGAAAGATTTTCTTCTTCAAATGCTTCTTCCTTTCTCTTAAACTTCTATTGCTTTGACCTCAGTGCTTTGAATTATCTGGTACTACAGTGTGCAACAGTTGTTAAATTGCTTTGTAAATTTTTCTCAACTTAATGTGTTTCTGTATACTTTCATACCAACTTACTGTAGGCTCTGTGGGGTCAGATATGTATCTTTTTCTTTTATCATATAGATAATAGTTTGTACATACTAATTGTTAAATAATTTTTTAAACCTCACCTCTCAAATTTAATAATCTTTAAAGTATGCACAATCACCACCCCCTCTCCTTAAATCATACTAGATGCTTCTGTAGATGAAAGTGCATCTCATCACAGGATATCACATACAGTGGCCTCACTGATATCTTCTACCTGTGTACTCCTGGAGGTCTTACTACTATTACTTCAGCCTCAGAAAGCTAATGAGTTTGTGTGTTAGTGAATGTGTGTGTGTATCTAGATATTGGGTTAGGCAGTCATATCCCACTGATAGGTACTTTACCCTGCACATTGACTCCAGTTCTGAACTTGCTAACTGCACTCTGCTACCTAAATCAACAGGTTAAGAACAGAGTCAAAATTTACTGCAAAGAAGACATGACTTTCATAGCTGTGGTGCAGATGATTGAAAAACTAGCTAGAAGCATTTCTTGATGATTGGAATTCACAATGATGAGGTTTGTGGCAAGATAACAGAGCCAAAGTAATGTGTTTTCCTTATCGACTAGTTCCATCTACCTGCAACTGCCATCTTAATTTCAAGATGAGTGCTGTATCCTTAATTACCATAATTATCTTGCCTGCTGTCTTTTATTCCCTAAAGACATGAGAAATAGGAAATCATCTCGGAGAATTTTCTTTCCTTCTACAGTCATACATCAGTCATGAGCTTGAACAACTTTTCTCCCTTGCAGTAGAGCCCCACTGCTGGAGGACCTTTGCTTCTGGTGTCTACCTCCTTCTGTTCCCATTCCCCAAACTTCCTCTTAACAGGATGACAGGATCAGCAGTGTGGCAAAGGTGAAAGAGAGGGCAATGTCGGGTATGTAACATGGAAGGGGGAGTTTGTGAGCTGTGGTTTTTCTCAGCGGAGAAGAAAGGGAAGGGTTGAGGCTTAAGAAAATAAGAAATAGATGTGATATTGAGGAAATTTGCCATTTGTAAATATATATTTAAAATTAAATTTGTTTTCAACTATATTTTTGTTGTTTCCATTTTCCTTTAAAAGATATGCAGAAAAGACTTTTTCCCCTCTGCCAAGTGTTTTACTTTGGGAACTCTCAGATCCCAGGATAGAGCCTGACCCTATATGAACACATGGGTCTAGCCTTCCACCCTGAGCTGGATGTTACTGGTCATGTTACTGGTCACATCTTCAGTAGAACCACTCTGCTTTTTGGATGCTGCAGTTTTACATTTTATTTCTTGTTTGCTCATCCCCAACTACACTAAGCCTCTGGAGAGTGGTAACCAGCACTATTCAGAATGGTATTAGCCCACTACCACCAGTTTGGTGTAGGTCAGTAGAAATGAATGTCGTGCCCTGACTTTCTGGATAAGCCTCACTCTTGGATGGAGGAAAAATGGCTGCATTTAAAATCCATACCTCAGTTTCAACTGGTCATTGCTAGTATAAACAAAATTACTGATTTAAAAAAATGTTTTTTATTTGGATCCAGTTACCTTGCTAAATTATTTTTAATTTTAATAGCTTTTTAGTTTCATTTCTTAGCTTTTCTAGGTATGCAATAAATAATGATTTGTTTATGTCAATTTCCAATCTGTATGCCAAGGGCAGTTTATTTTTTTTCTCATTTTGAATTCCATTTTTTCCTTGGATACATTTCTTTTATATGTTCTTTTACTGCCCCAAGTTGCAGAGGCTTTCCATTGGCCCCACATTACATTTGTTTTTTCTTTATTAGTGAATGATGAGGGCTTTCAAGTCCTGATATTTGTCCCAAAATAGATAAAATTGATTTTCCTTGAATCCCTTTAAAATCCAATTAGATGCTGTTAAAATTATTCCTTTAGATCTGGATCTAGAAGGTTAGTTGTAGATTTACATAACTACCTGTACACTAAAGCAGTAAAGAAGCAGCTTCAGATTTTGCTAAGCTGGTTGAAAACCTTCCACTCAGGCCCATCTCTTGTGTCCAGCTTTCTTTTTGCCTCAGCCTCCATACTGGGTGTCCAGCAGACCCTCCTTCCACATTCCTTGCCTCATTGGGAATAGCTTAGATGTGAAAGAACTGAATGTGAAAAAACATTCAGTTAAAAGGCAGATTTTACTTTACTCAGTGACTCCAAATAGAGAAAAGGACCTATTCTTGAGATATGTGAAAAAAATTCAGTTGTTGCAAACATCCACCAGAGGCTTAAACAAGAAAGCCTAGTCATTTGTGAGTAGGAAAGCCTTTAGTTCTAGTTAATTTCTTGTTTGACATCAGAAATGTCACATGGATTAGAGTGCCTTTCGGTTTTTTTGTTGTTGTTGTTTTTAAAGATGACTGGTAAGGGGATCTTAACCCTTGGCTTGGTGTTGTCAGCACCATGCTCTCCCAAGTGAGCAAATCGGTCATCCGTATATAGGGGTCCGAACACATGGCCTTAGTGTTACGAGAAGCGCATTCTCCTGAGTGAGCCACGGGCCGGCCCTGTGCCTTTCGATTTTTGAAGGTCAAGAAATCATTCATCAGAATCTTCTATTATTTTGCACACATTTCTGAAAAACATTCCTGAAGAAAGTGTGGAAAAGCTTCTGTTATAGCACATAACTTCTGCTCCATCAGAGAATCCACAGTGTAGAAAAAGGGTATCAGTAAACAGTGTGACAGAACTTCCCATTTATTTTTTAAAATCAGATGGAATTCAAACCTAGGGAGATAGTTCAGTTGGTCAAACAAGATGGTGAGATGCTAGGATATGGATGCTTACCCACTTACCTTGTAAACAGAAAGAAAATATTCCACAGCTAAACTCTATATCCCCACTTCCTGGGGACATAGCGGCCGCAGCCTCCACTACAGCTTCAGCAGCGAAGGTCAGCGCCTACGGCAGCCAGCACCTGACGGCGTGACCAACCCGAGCTGACTTCTCTTGTATTTGGCTGCAGATTTATAGATCTTCTGCGCTGTGTACAGGCACAGTGTTGAAAATGTTCTAGCCCACAGATTGGAGCTGGGTCCTGGAGAAGTTTGCAGAGGAGCCGCTGCCGCCGCCACCAGAGGAGCAGCCATCTATTCTCCTTCTCTGTAGCAAAAGTGCGGAGCTGCTCCGGCTCGGCCTGTGGGGGAGCCCCAGGAGCCGCAGGATTTCTCTGTGACATTCTTTTTGTGCCCTGAAACCAGAGCCTTCCCTTTGCTCAACACTGCAGTGGAGGTCAAGATGGCGGAAGAGGAGAGCTGCCTGCCGCCTTTCCGCCATGAGTAGAAGCAGCCCGAGGCCTGCGCCAGACACAGCTGTAGCAGAATTGGCACAAAGGAACAGCTTTGAAAGGGTGTCTTTACCCTGCGGAGAACCTGGAATCTTCTCCCAACCCGCGCGCGCATCCCGCCGGTGCGCCATGGCCCATGTCGCAGCCGCAGCTGCAGACGTGGAAACATGGAGGCCTGAGCTGGCGTGTGTCACCCTGGGCTGCAGCGGTGACCACAGCTTCTGAACCCCGCCCCCACCTGCCCGTCCCTGGAGCTGGAAGCGAATCAACCCGCAGAAGAGACAGGGAGATGTCCAGCGGGAGAGGCAGAAAGCTCCGCGGAGACCACACGCCCTGTGGGCAGCCAGTGCGTGATCCAATGGGTAGGCTTCACCGCTGCCACCCGGCTTCATTCCCAGCCCAGCCCAGTGCACACAGAGCGGGGAGTTGTCCGGCAGGGGAGGCGGGAACTCCACAGGGTCCAGGCTGCTGCCGCGCAATCCAGCAGCAGGTAGGCTTCACCACAGCCACCCAGCTCCATCCCAAAACCGGCCTAGTGCGCACAGAGCAGGGAGACATCCTGCAAGGGAAAGGGAAGCTCTGCAGAGACCACACGCTCTGCGGTGCCTCAGCGCATCCCAGCAGCCCGGGCCAGAGCGCACAGAACAGGGAGTCACTGAGGCAGCCATACCAAATTGGCAACCGCAGCAACATCTTAGTCAATCAATAGTGTCAAACCTGTGGACTGTGAAACCCCCTGCCACAATGAATAAAAATCAAAGAAAAGATACCAGAAATATGAAAAATCAAGAAAGTACACCACCAAAAGATAATAAATCTCAAACTCTAGATCCTATAGAACAAGAAGTCCTTGAAATGACTGACAAGGAATTTCAAGTGATAATTCAAAGGAAACTGAATGAAATACAAGAAAACTCAGCTAGACATCATGATGAAAGGAGGAAAAGTATACAGGACCTGAAAGAGGAAATGTACAAGGAAATCAGTGCCCTGAAAAAAAATGTAGCAGAACTTGCCGAACTGAAGAAGTTATTCAGCGAAATAAAAAACACAACGGAGAATTTAACCAACAGGCTTGTGGAAGTTGAAGAGAGAACCTCTGACCTTAAAGATGGGCTGTTTGAAATAACACAAGCAGACAAAAGAAAAGAAAAGAAAAGAAAAAAGAATCAAAGGCATTGAAGAAAATCTGAGAGAGATATCAGACAACCTTAAGCGCTCAAATATCCGAGTCATGGGTATTCCAGAAGGGGAGGGAAAAGGAGATTGCATTGAAACCATATTCAACAAAATAGTGGCAGAAAACTTCCCAGGTATAGGAAAAATCACAGATCTTCAGATCCAGGAAGCTCAACGATCTCCAAACGTATTCAACCCAAAAAGGTCTTCTCCAAGACATGTTATAGTCAAATTGGCAAAACTCAAAGACAAAGAGAGAATCTTAAAAGCAGCAAGAGAGAAGCGTCAAATCACCTATAAGGGAGCCCCAATCAGGCTAACATCAGACTTTTCATCACAAACCCTAAAAGCCAGAAAGGAATGGGATGATATATTCAAAATACTAAAAGACAGAGATTGTCAGCCAAGAATACTCTACCGTGCAAGGCTATCCTTCCGAAATGAAGGGCAAATAGTATATTTCTCAGACAAACAAAAACTGTGGGAGTTCACCACCACACGACCACCCTTACAAGAAATTCTCAAGGGAGTACTGGGTTTAGTTCCTGAAAAATAACTACCACTGCCATAAAAACCCAAGAAAAATCTGAACCCACTAGTATAATAAAAATGGCATTCATGAAGAGAAAAGAAACAAACAAAAACCCTATCTACAACCCAAGGAACCAACAAACACAGAAAACAAACATTAAATCAGAAAGCAAGGAACAAAAGACACCTAAGACAACCAAACAACAATCAACAAAATGCTAGGAATAAATCAACACTATTCAATAACAACTCTTACTGTAAAAGGCTTAAATTCCCCAATCAATAGACACAGACTGGCTGACTGGATTAAAAAGGAGGACCCAACTATATCCTGCTTTCAAGAGACCCACCTCACCCATAAAGACTCACATAGACTAAGAGTGAAAGGATGGAAAAAGATTTACCATTCAAACAGAAAAGAAAAACAAGCTGGAGTAGCTATTCTTATATCTGACAAAGTAGACTTTAAACTAAAATCCATAAAAAGAGACAATGAGGGACACTACATAGGGATAAAAGGACTGATCCATCAAGAAGACATAACAATCATAAATATGTATGCACCCAATGTTGGAGCAGCCAGAGTTATAAAACAAACTCTATTAGACCTAAAGAAGGAAATAGACACTAATACCATAATAGCAGGGGACCTGAACATCCCACTGTCAATATTGGACAGATCATCTAGGCAAAGAATCAGCAGAGAAACACAAGATCTAAACAATACTCTAGACCAATTGGAATTGGCAGATATCTACAGAACATTCCATCCAACAACCTCAGAATATTTATTTTTCTCATCAGCACATGGATCATTCTCCAGGATAGATCACATATTAGGTCACAAATCAAGTCTCAACAAATTCAAAAAAATTGGAATTATCCCATGTATTTTCTCAGACCATAATGGATTAAAACTAGAAATCAATAACAAATGAAATTCTGGAAACTATACAAACACATGGAAATTAAACAGCATTCTACTTAATGACATATGGGTCCAAGAAGAAATCAAGCAGGAAATCAAAAAATTTATTGAAAGTAATGAAAATAATGATACATCGTACCAAAACCTGTGGGATACTGCAAAAGCAGTATTAAGGGGGAAATTTATTGCATTAAATGCTCACCTCAGAAGAATGGAAAGATGGCAAGTGAACAACCTAACACTTCACCTTAAAGATCTAGAAAAACAAGAATAACCCAAACCTAAAGTTAGCAGACAGAAAGAAATCATTAAGATCAGAGCAGAACTGAATGAAATTGAAACCGAAAAAACAATACAAAAGATCAATGAATCAAAAAGTTGGTTTTTTGAAAAGATAAATAAAATTGACACACCATTAGCATGGCTAGCAAAAAAAAAAAAAAAAGAAGAGAGAAGATTCAAATAACAAAAATTAGAAATGAAAAAGGTGATATTACAACTGATTCATCTGAAATACAAGGAATCATTCAAGATAATTAAACAACTATACACCAACAAGTTTGAAAATCTGGAGGAAATGGATAAATTTCTGGACACACACGAGCTCCCAAAACTAAGCCATGAAGATGTAGAAAATCTGAACAGACCAATAACAATAAAGGAGATTGAAGCTGTTATCAGAAAGCTCCCAACAAAGAAAAGCCCAGGACAAGATGGATTCACAGCAGAATTTTACCAAACATTCAAAGAGGAATTGACACCGATTCTTTACAAACTATTCCAAAAGTTTGAAACAGACGCAAATCTCCCAAACTCATTCTATGAAGCAAACATCATCCTAATACCAAAACCAGGTAAAGATATAACCAAAAAAGAACACTACAGGCCAATATCCTTGATGAATATAGATGCAAAAATCCTCAATAAAATACTAGCAAACAGAATACAGCAACACATACGTAAAATTATTCACCACGGTCAAGTGGGATTCATCCCAGGGATGCAAGTTTGGTTCAACATATGCAAATCAATAAATGTGATACACCATATTAATAAAATCAAACACAAGGACCATATGATCATCTCTATAGATGCTGAAAAAGCATTTGATAAAGTTCAGCACTCATTCATGACAAAGACCCTCTATAAGTTAGGTATAGAGGGAAAGTATCTCAACATAATTAAAGCCATATATGACAAACCCACTGCCAATATCATCCTGAATGGGGGAAAGCTGAAAGCTTTTCCTTTAAGAACAGGAACTAGACAAGGATGCCCACTCTCACCATTCCTATTCAACATAGTGTTGGAAGTATTAGCCAGAGCAATCAGAGAAGAGAAGGAAATAAAGGGCATCCAGATTGGAAAAGATGAAATCAAACTGTCCCTGTTTGCAGATGACATGATCCTATATATCGAAGAGCCTAAAGCCTCTACAAAAAAACTCTTCGAGGTGATAAATGATTTCAGCACAGTAGCAGGATACAAAATCAACACACAAAAATCAGTAGCATTTCTTTTCTCCAATAGTGAACATGCAGAATTAGAAATCAAGAAAGCCTGCCCATTTACAATAGCCACCAAAAAAATAAAATACTTAGGAATTGAGTTAACCAAGGAGGTGAAAAATCTCTATAATGAGAACTACAAACCACTGCTGAGAGAAATTAGAGAGGATACAAGAAGATGGAAAGATATCCCATGCTCTTGGATTGGAAGAATCAACATAGTGAAAATGTCCATACTACCCAAAGTGATATACAAATTCAGTGCAATCCCCATCAAAATTCCAAAGACATTTTTCTCAGAAATGGAAAGAACTATGCAGACATTTATATGGAATAATAAAAGACCACGCATAGCCAAAGCAATGATCAGCAAAAAAAAAATAAAGCTGGAGGCATAACACTACCTGACTTTAAGCTATACTACAAAGCTATAATAACCAAAACAGTATGGAACTGGCATAAAAACAGACACACTGACCAATGGAATAGAATAGAGAATCCAGAAATCAACCCACACACTTACTGCCATATGATCTTTGACAAAGGCACCAAGCCTATTCACTGGGGAAGGGACTGCCTCTTTAGCAAATGGTGCTGGGAGAACTGGATATCCATATTCAGGAGAATGAAACTAGACCCACACCTTTCACCGTATACTAAAATCAACTCAAAATGGATTAAGGATTTAAATATACACCCTGAAACAATAAATCTTCTTAAAGAAAACATAGGAGAAACACTTCAGGAAATAAGACTGGGCACAGACTTCATGAATACGACCCCAAAAGCACGGGCAACCAAAGGAAAAATAAACAAATGGGATTATATCAAACTAAAAAGCTTCTGCACAGCAAAAGAAACAATTAACAGAGTTAAAAGACAACCAACAGAGTGGGAGAAAATATTTGCAAAATATACATCTGACAAAGGATTAATATCCAGAATATATAAGGAACTCAAACAACTTTACAAGAAAAAAACAAGCAACCCAATTAAAAAATGGGCAAAAGAGCTAAGTAGGCATTTCTCTAAGGAAGATAAACAAATGGCCAACAGACATAGAAAAAAATGCTCAACATCACTCAGCATCCGGGAAATGCAAATCAAAACCACACTGAGATACCATCTCACCCCAGTTAGGATGGCTAAAATCCAAAAGACGCTGTACGATAAATGCTGGCAAGGTTGCAGAGAAAAAGGAACTCTCATACATTGTTGGTGGGACTGCAAAATGGTTCAGCCTCTATGGAAAATGGTATGGAGGTTCCTCAAACAATTGCAGATAGATCTACCATACGACCCAGCTATCCCACTGTTGGGAATATACCCAGAGGAATGGAAATCATCAAGTCCAAGGTATACCTGTTCCCCAATGTTCATCGCAGCACTCTTTACAATAGCCAAGAGTCGGAACCAGCCCAAATGTCCATCATCAGATGAGTGGATATGGAAAATGTGATACATCCACACAATGGAATAATACTCAGGTCTAAAAACGAATGAAATACTGCCATTTGCAACAACATGGATGGACCTTGAGAGAATTATATTAAGTGAACCAAGTCAGGCACAGAAAGAGAAATACCACATGTTCTCACTTATTGGTGGGAGCTAAAAATAAATAAATAAATTCACACACACAAAAACCGGGGGGGTGGGGGAAGAAGACATAACAACTACAATTCCTTGATGTTGATACAACAAGCAAACAGAAAGGACATTGTTGGGAGGGAGGGGGAGAGAGAGGAGGGAGGGAAGTTTCGGTAATGGGCCACAATAATCAACCACATTGTATATCGACAAAATAAAATTAAGAAAAATAAATAAATAAATAAACAAAAGATAAAATAAATAAATAAATAAATAAATAAACTCTATATCCCCAACCCTGGTCATTCAGTTTTTAAATCTAATAGGAAAGGTCAAGAGATTTTGGATGTTAACAATTTATTGTGTTCTGTCATATGCTAGGAGACAGCTTCTGTCAAGGAGTTGACTTCCTTCTGGAGTATTCATGAAAGGAAGCATTCATGAAAACCTCTAGGGACAAATTTTGAATTTGTCATTCGTGAATACCCACATGGTGGCTCTTTTTAAAAAAAAAGAAAATATTTCGTACCCTTAACATTAGGCCATGTTTTGGCCTGATAGGGCCCTGTAGAAGCACTTGCTTGCCCCAGAGGGATAAAGGGAATGTGTTAGGATGCCAGCTGACTCCAGAAGTACCTAATCATGCAAGTACTTGACTCAGGATAGGATATTGTAGATTTGTTCTTCATCGAACCTCAACAGTCTTCCCACTAATAAATAAACAGAGCCATACCTAGATGGGTGCCAAGTAAGGTGAAATGCGGATTCCCTTTTAAGGCATGTGAATGCTTTACACGAAAACATAGTAGGAGAGAAATGTTCGATGGCCCACCCCCTTTTCTGACCTTTGGGTATTCCTGAATTGATGCCTGGTTAGGAATTGTTAGCTGACTAAAACCACAAATTTTTTTTAATGTTTTTTTCTCCATTATGTGGCCCAGTCCACAGACTTAAAATGTTTTTGGACATTTTATGATATCCAACAAACTTCTCTCCCAAATCCCTTCCAGTTGCATTGTCTTCTATGCGATGTTCAGTTTCCCAACCTGGTGCCATAAAGACTGTGGGTATAGTTGCACAAGGGCCACCAAAGGCTTGGGTACAATAAGATCGTTGGACAGAGTAATCATAGAACAACATATGAAGGGTCTTTAAAAAGTTCATGGAAGGATTCATATTAACTTTTAATTCAACTTTTCATGAACTTTTTGAAATACGCTATATATTCTCCTTAGACTGAATAAAGAGTGGTAACCATGGCTGCATGTTTAGGGCCATGGGCACATTTGTATATACCCAGCCACCAAATTGAATACATCAGTTATATACTTTGATTCCTATTTTGGGAAGTTTGAAAAATTCTATAACCCCTCACTGAGACTGTCTATTTTGCTCCTCAGAGGAGGAGGAGCCAGAACAATTGCAATGACACCATAGTTATGGAAGCCCTGGCATGTCCCGATGTTAGGAAGAGGCCACCAGTGAAATCTCTCCAGTCAGCATTCAGGCTGCCTTGGCAATGAGCAAAAACTGATGATACTCAAGCTCTCACTGGAGAGCCATACTACTGGTGCCCCTAGGATATTAGAGTTGTGCAGCTTATTACAGGGGCCATTTATGGAGAAGGTGGTCATGGCAGCTGCTACAGTGCTAAACTTAAAAACACTGGCAATTGTGTTCTTTCTAGTCTCAGCTCTGCATTTACTGTGGTTATGCGCTGTGAAAGTCTATCCTAGTGAGGAGACCTGGAACAATGAGATAGTTGAGTTATTCTTTAAAAAACTTCCAAAAAAGAGCCACTTGAGGAGCACCAAACAATTTATCTCTTTTCAGGGGTTCCCTGAGTTTTCCACTGAGAGTAGATATGTGTGATACCTGAACAGTAGGATCAGGAACAACTGGGCAATTCCCACTGATTTGTAAGAAGCAGAGAAGTTGCGTATCTGGTCAGTGGGGCCTCTGATCTGTCCACAGCGATATGCTAGAGTAAGAGTTATAGATATCTTGTATTTGAGACAGAGGTAAAGGTGTACTCCATCTGCCCTCCCAACAAGAAGCTATAATATCTTGGCCTGTAATTGATACCAAGCACAAAGCCATCCCCTGTCATGCCACCTGCTCTGGATCATCCATTTTCCTCTCTTTAGGAGAATCATGAAATGGTCACCACAAAATATGTTGTTCCTTAATGGAAGTTGGGTGTATTAGTCTGCTAGGGTGCCATAGCAAAGTACCACATGCAAGTGGATTACACAGAAATTTATTTTCTTATAGTTTTGGGAACTGGAATTCCAAGATCAAGGTGTCTTCAGGATTGGTTTCTTCTGAGGCCTCTCTCCTTGGCTTGTGGGTGGTCATCTTCTCTCTCCATCTTCATCTGGTCTTTCATCTGTGTCCTGATCTCCTCTTCTTATGAGGATATTAGTAATATTGGACTAAGGCCTACCCTAATGACCTCATTTAACAGCTCTTTAACAGCTCTGTTTCCAAATACAGTCACATTCTGAGGTACTAGGGCTTAGAATTTCAACATATGAACTTTGGGAGGGCACAATTCAGCTCATAATATCAGGTTTGTTTGATTTTTAATATCAGTTTAATCAAGGATGTATTAGTCTGTTTCTGTTGCTTGTAACAAAATACCTGGAACTGGGTGATTTACAAAGAAAACAAAATTTATTGCTTATAGTTTCTGAGGCTGGGAAGTCCAAAATCCATCTGGTGGAGGCAACAGCAACCTCGGGGTCACACACTGCAGGGTGTTAGAAGCAGAGAGAGCAAGAGAGACAGACTCTCCTTTTCTTTTAAAGCCCTCAGAACCACGTCTCTGACCACCATTTTTAATCTATTCACTACTGTGCAGTCCTACAATCCAATTACCTCTTCAAGGCTCCACCTTTCTGTTACCATAATACGATTTCCCACCCTCTTAACAGTCACAGTGGGGTCTAAATTTCTAATACATAAAACTTGGGGACACAATTCAAGCTTCAATGAGTTTTGGGGGGACACAATTCAATCCACTACAAAGGACAAGTCTAGGCTGACTTGCTAATGTGGGGAGTTGGCCTTCTACTTAGGTGAACACATTTTCTCCTGGGTTGAACACTACTGACTCCTGGGTTGTATTCTATTCTAAATGACTCCTCAATCTCTACTGTCCACTGAAACCTTGACCTTATAGAGAATGTCTAGGTGGACATTTCAGTACTATGGCAATCACATGAATGGTTCTCTGGTGCACGTTTCTCAATTTTTGTTATTTTTAACACTTTTATTGAGATATAATTCATGAACCATACAATTTACCCATTTAAAGTATATGGTTCTATGGTTTTGGTATATTCATATGTATGTGCAACCATCACCACAATCCATTTTTGAACATTTTCATCACTTCAAAAAGAGACCCCCTATCATTTAGATATACCCTCGTGTTGCTACCCATGCCCCTTATGTTGTTTTGTTTTTACTTTTTAGGGAGAATTTTTAATATACACATAAAATAAACACACAGAGAAGGGAGATTATGGGTGGCATGTAATGCAGTAAGAAGTTTTAACACCACCTATGAAGCAAAGGTTTCACTTTTATCAAGCCTCTATTTCTACCTTCCCATTTATAGGAAATATAGGGGGATGCTATGAGGAAACAGTCAGATAAAACCACAGATTTGTTATTTATACAGTGTGAGACATTGTGTAAAACAATTGACCTAGGCTCCTCAAAAAGTTAGTGAAATGAAAAGAAAAAAGTTGTGGAACTGTTCTAGATTAAGAGACTCTTCAGAGACACAGCAATCAAATGCAGTAAGTGAAACTTGATCTAAAAAAAAAAGCTATAGAAGATATTTGGGGAACAGTGGGGAAATTGGAATATAGGACGGATATAATATTTAATATTAGGTCTATTTAATGGTGAAATAGAATTATTTATAAATTTAATTGTGACAGTGGTATTTTGGTTATGTAGAAGAATATCCATTTTCTTAGAAGATGCAGGCTGCAGTATTTGGGGTTGAAGGGTCATGATCTCTACAATGTATTTTCAAGTGGCTCAACAGTAACAAAAAAAAAAAACGTGAATATGTGTGAGGAGAGTCAAAGCTAATGAGGCAAAATGTTAATAATTGTTGTATCTAGGGTATATGTATGTTTGAAATTTTCAAAATAAAGTTTGAAAAATGTAAAAGGAGACTATGGATGGCTCATTATAACTCACAACCCTTTTGTACGAATTTAAATTTGTAGTCTGAAGCAGTGTGGCAGAACCTGGGATCTATAATTAAAAGACATAGGTCCAAGTCTCAAATTTTCCACTACTAGCCGTGAAAACGTAAGCAAATTATTTCTCATATCAGTGATTTAGTTTCCTTATCTAGAAAATAAGGATAATATATCATAAAATTATTCTGAGGCTTAAATTATTTGATACCAACAAAAGCTCTTTAGAACTTGTAAAACAATATATATTGCAGTAATAAGTTCCTTTCTACAGGGCCCCCCAGATACCCCACTTTTATCTCTGTCTTGACCAAAACACAGAGTGCCTTGACCACTCTGCGATCTGTCCTGCTTCATATTTTTCTCTGCAGGCTTGAACCCAAGCTGGGGCCTTGAACATTCCCAGGCACTGATAAAAGTGTTTAGGTCATTACTCGAAACACTGAAAGAAACTAGCTCAGTCCCTGAACCAAATTCCTTAAACCCTCATATAAACCCTATAACCCAATCCCTTCCATGGCAGACATGCCAAGGTAGAACATCCCTTTCTCTAGCTGTCTGTGGTGAGGACCGCTGCTTACTTACCTGTATGAAAGTTCCTCTCATAAACGCTTTGGATTGATCACCGTGGCATTTAGTGCTTCTTTGGATGGTTTGGGGCAGTCCCTGGTGGGAACTCCCATCCAACCACTTTTGGGATGACTCCAATGGTGGGTTCAAACTTTTGCTTTTATACTTTTAAAGTATTTTTTGATCCTTTCTTATATCCTCAGAGACATATTCTCAGATTGTGAATTCCCAAAGGGAAGCACCCCATTACCACCATTTTTACTGATAAAGTATAACCTGACCAACTGGATATTGATTTCTTTTACTCAAATATGAATTGGAATTTCTTTGGCTGACAGATGCGTGATAAAAGATTGAAATTGCTGAATATTTAGGCAATTGTGACAGACACACACACAAAATCTTAATTTCTGAGCAGTGACATCATTCTGGACTGAACAAATAGATTTTTGTAGAAAAAATATGTTTGTGACAAGGGCAATAAGCTGGATTGGGGGGTGCTGGAATTTGCATCTCTAACATGCATCCAAATGATTCCTATCCTCTCTAAAATTTGAGAATGACTAGACTAGAATAGGAATTAGTAATCATTACCCCGGGGGACCAGATATGGGGTTAACAGCTTGAATCAGAATTAATGACTCCCCCCCAAGTAAAAGAGTAGGTGAAAAGCAAGACCAAGCTGAAGATAACAACCACCTTAATGTACGTGAGTATTCTTCTTAAGTGCTTCCTGATGTAGTGGCAATAGTCTTGGGCTCCTCCGCAGAGTGTCCAGAATTCTACTTCCAGCATCAGCTGGGGTGTGAACTTGTGTAGGTCTTATCATCTCTGAATCTCTGTTTCTCGGTCTCCATAAAATGTGACAGAGTTGTGCCACCTACATAAACTGATGGATAAGAAAGCTCCTGGTATACTTTAAGTATTCAATACACATTTGTCAATTGATGAAGTGCTTCAAAAACTCAACTCTCAGAAGACTTTTTTAAAAAATCTACAATTGTTCTGTAGATGATCTCCTCCTATCCTATACAGTGAAAACTCCCAAACTGACATCTTTTTAAGTGTGATTTCTTTGCCGAAATCCAGACTTCTATTCCAATTGCCTGTTTGACATTTCCTCTTAGACATCTAATTGTCATCTTTATTTTAACACATCCAAAATGAAACTATTGATCCCTCTTCCTAAACCTGTTGCTTTCAAGCTACTTCATTTCCAAAAGACAGTCTTATGCTAGTTGCTCAGATCAATAACCATGGAGTCATCTTTAACCAACATTTGGTTGGTTAGCAAATCATGTTGGCCATGTCTTCAAAATATATACTGAACCGTTTCTCATCACCTCCATCACTTCTAAATTAGTCTGAGCCATTGTCATGTCTCACCTGGAACATAGCAATATTCTCTTAAACTCCCTGCTTCTACTCTTGCCCACTTACAGACTGTTCTCAACATGGCAGCCAGTGCAAATTTTTAAAATGTAAGTCATATGCTGGCCGGTTTGCTCCCTGGGTAAGAGCGTGGTGCTGAATACAGCAAGGTCAAGGGTTCAGATCCCCAAACCGGCCAGCAACAGGAAAAAAAAAAAAAAAAAAAAAAGTCGTGGAGTAAAACTTTTATGCAAGTTTTATGTTAGAATGACTAAGGACAGAGAGCAGAGAGCAAGGAATTCACAGAATTTATAGGAACAGATTTCTTGGCTCCCTTCATGTCTCATAGCTAACGAATCTTTGAACATGTGGCAAGGAAAAAAATCATGTTACTCCTCTGTCCCCAAACCTTCCAATAGCCAGCTCCCTATGTTTATTCAGAGCAAATCCAAAAACCCTATCATACATAGTCTACAAGGTCCTAAATGTGCTCCGCCCACCCCCAAGTCTCCCATTAAAGACTTTTACTCCTAATATTCCATCAGGCACACTGCTCCCAGATATCCACACGCTTCAATTGCTCACTTCTTGTCTCTGGCTTCTCCGTCATCTATAAAATAATCCCACCATCATCTCCATCTCTCTCCTTACTCACTACTAGTTTTGCGTATTTATTTATCACTGCCTCCCTTGATTTGAATGTGAGCCCTATGGGGCGGGGAGTTAATTTTCTTCACTACTGTATGCGCAGCTCCTAGAACAGTGACATAGTAGGCACCCAATATGTATTTCATATACTGCCAATAAACGACAGCTGATCCTGGCTTTGAGGCCGAAAGGCGCGGGACCTGTGTAAGGAAAGACGACCTTTCTGCTCAGCAGCCCAGGCCGAGGGTGTGACTTAGGAAAGTCTCAGTCTGGGGAAGGTGGCCTGGGAACCCAGTTGATTGGTTTCTCTTCCCGCCCTAACCGAGCCCCTTCCCCAAGCTCCACCCCTTTCGGGGCCCTCACATTGGCGAACTCTGCAAGCCCTTCCGTCCTCCCAGCCAATGGTGGGGCAAAGCCTGGGCGGGAGGCGGGGCCAGAGAGCCCGCGGACCCCGAGGGGGCGGGAGGATCCAGCCGGGGGGCCACAGAGACGCGGAAACCTCCCCGTGCCTAGAAGGGCCGGAGGGTCGGGATGGGAGTTAGTGGGCAGTTGCTGACGCAGTTCCTTCAACGCTTTGTTCCGAGGTGTGGGTCCGGCGTTTTCGGTAAGGGGTGCGCAGCAGCCCGGTGTGGGGTGTCCTGTCAGGCCGGTTCTGGGAGTGGGTGGGGGAAACAGGCCGGGGGCCAGGCCTCGTCCCGGCTGCCCGGTGCTGAGACGGACGCGGCAGCCAAGGGGGCGTTGTGGGCCTCCTCCGTTTTTCGTTCCGCGCTGCCCCTTTGTCTTGGGTCTAGTTCCAGGCTACGCGTAGCTGCTTGCTCGGACCGGGCTGGGGTGGTGACAGAACTGTGTCATCCCTGCCCCCAGCCGGTGGGCCGCCCGGGTAGTAGTGGTCGAGGTCTCAAGTAGGCTTTCAGAGGACTCCACAAGCCCAGAGTATTTGACTCAAATCACCAGTCCATTCTCCGCTCTGTTCCCAGTGAGTAAACTGAGGCCCAGAGAGGAGGGTAGAGTCTCCCCCAAGGTTACTCGTGGATTCGTTTATTCATTCAGCAAGTATTTGTTGAACACAACCCAGTAATATGCTAGGTCCTGCGGTGACAGTTGTGTACAAAGCAGAGCTAAATTCTCGTAGGGAAGAAATGGAACAGCTTGAAAGATTAGAAGCAGAGCCTGGGGATTTGGAGGGAGAAACAAAACATTTTGGGGTCTAGTAACCATAATAAATGAGTAATCAAGAAAAAAAATTCTCCTTCTAGTGCTCTTTTAAAGTCTTATTTCTTCCTTTCTCTCCTAAGACACTTGACTCAGCCAAGTTCCCCTCTCCTTCCCTTTGTGCAAACTTTCTGTGGAAAGCTGGATTGCAGACAGCTCCTCAGTTGGAATGCATTTCGCAGTTAGAGAATATGAAACCTTTAAATATCAACAGAACAGGTGAAAAGGTGTTGGTAGTGTGATGGAATGAGGATTTCCTTCAGGCATGGAAGGCTTGTCACTCACTAGCCGTATATGACCTTGAGCGAGTCATTCAATCCCTGGGAGCCTCATTTCCTCCTCTTTAAAATGGGAATGATCATCCTTACTGCTCACAGTTCTATAGGAAGGGAAGTTAACCAAGATGGGACACTGCCCTGAATATCCATTTGGAGTTGAGCTCTCAGAGAAGTCTATCGTTTCTATCTGTTTACAGTGAATCAAGGCCCCATTAGGAATTTTATCACCGAACCCAAGGAGCAGATCAGGCAATATCTGTGCTGGAAATATTCTTTGTAGTGAGGCTGCTGTGTATAGGCGTGAGGGTGAGTCATTTGCTTTTCTATTGGGCAAGTGAGACACAGACTGTGAAGTTAGTCTGGTTACAGGAATCCTGCCTCCTAGAGGATATGGAAACAGGGCTGAAAGGGAGAATTTCTGAATGGCTATTTCCCAAGTAAGGGAGAAACAGAGAAGTTAGGGGGGGGGTTGGGGGTGGCGTGACATCTGGACCTTGAGGAGTAGTTTTGGTATGGTAGGAAGGGTGATGTAGTAAAGTAGTAGAACTCAAGTTTGGGTGTCAGGAGACTTGGACTTGAATCCCAGTTCTCCTCTAAGTTCCAGTTTCCCCATCTATACATTTGTATATAAAACCAGGTAGTCTGGGAGTTCTCTTCCAGCTCTGACATTCTGAGAGTCTCTGAATGGTGGGACTGGGTCAATCTCTGGCAGAATTTAGGCAAAGGATGCAGATATACCAGGTATTTATCAAACAATATGAAGCACAAATAGGATGAACCAGGTAGAAGAGGGATGGTGGTGGTAACCTCTGATCATCCTTATGTATGCTCAGATATTAGATAGACTCCTGAACTTGATTAATTTAACATTTCTACAATCAAACCGCTTTTATTGAACCCCCATTTGTGCCGGGCACTGGTGGAATCCACAGGCGAATATCATGGGCCCTGTTTTCTGGGGACTTAAAGCGTAAAGTGTATATGTGAGGAGAAAGGATACAGACATACATAAAGTAATTCTAGTATAAGGCAAACTCTGTATTACAGGTTTGTTATGGTTCTTTTTAAGGACAAATTTTTATATAGTTAAATACATCAGCTTTTCATTATGGTGTCAGCCTTTGTTTTATGCTTAAGTCTTAGGCCTTTCTCTCTCTGAGATCAAGTAGTCCCCCGATATTTTCTTCTAGTTATTATTTTGTTTTTTCTTTCTACTTTTACATTTCACCCATCTGCTTCTCTGGAATTTTTTTCAGGTATTGCCTCTTATCCCTCACTCTATTACAGTTAACCACTAACTAAAGACCATGTGACCATTGTTCAGAGGGAACTGAACAGGCAGGTGACGCTGGCAAATTAAAGGAATACAGTCACCCCAGGTAAAGCCCCCCCACCCTTTTTATGAGAATAGGACTCCGTCCATTGTGTGTTCCTCACAGCCTGAAATGAATGGTGGTCCTGGGATCAGAACACTCACCCTCTAGTCTCAGGGATTTGTGGGTTGGAAAACTGTGGAACTCATTGGTCCTCATGCATTTGCTGACCATCTGAGATTGTGCTTTGTGCATAGTTGCTTGGATACTCCTAGTGTCCTGCTGACCCCATGACCTCATCTTTCCCTTCTACTTTTCCAGCCAAGACCCCACCTCCCTAGAGCCTGGGAATTCTTCCAGAATTTCTGAGGGAATTTCCATCCAATCAGGCAGAGGACAGCAAATAGGTTTGCTTTTGATCAAACTCTCCTCAAACTGGCCCTCCCTGATCTCCTCACTAGTTTTGCTTCCTCCTCAGGTGCACCAAAACCACCCTGGGCTGACTCACAGTGCCTACCTGTGCATTTCTCTTTCTCCCTACCTGCCTACCTCAGTAAGTGTATACATTTTCATGACTTCCTCTGTCCTCTCTTATTCTCAAATTTACGTTCCTGACCTGTTTCTCCTCCCCTTGTCTAAAGTGTTTTCCCATGTCCCCATTTGACTTAGAGACACTGTCACTCTTGATATGCAGACCTGGATCTGATGACCTTGGATTCTTTTCTTCAGTCATCCTCTGTATCCAGTCACATATCTGGATGCTTTCCTGAATATAGCTGGATTTAATTGTTCTCTGTCCTGCTGTTTTCCTGGACTAAAGTGTTTCTGTCTCTTTTGTTTGTTCATTTATTCAACAAACATTTATTGGGCACTGTATTAGTCTGTTTCTGTTGCTTGTAACAGAATACCTGCAACTGGGTAATTTACAAAGAAATGAAATTTATTTCTTACAGTTTAGAGTGGGAAGTCCATGGTTCAGTGGGCACATCTTGTGAGGGCCTTCTTTTTGGTGATGACCCTCTACAGCAATGCAGGATGTCACCATGGTGAGCAAAATGGGCTGATCAAGAGTGAGTTAAGCTTCTCACTTGCTTTCCTTATAAAGCCATCAGGACCACACCCATGACAACCCATTAAACTATTAATCCATTACTCTAAGAATGGATCTGTCCATTCACAAAGGCACAGTTCTCAGGATCCAATCACCTCTCAAAGGCCCCACCTTTCAAATACCGTAATTGGATTTCCCACCCTCATAACACTGTTACACTGGAGGTCAACTTTCCAGTACATGAACTTTGGGGGGACACATTTAACTCATAGCAGGCACCTACAAAGTGTAAGGACCTTTAATAGTCACCCATACTGCATTCTTAAAGTTGTTTCACAACTCATTTCCTTTCCTGCATTCTTTTTTCCCCCCTCTAATCTACCTGGGCTGATCTTTCTAAAGCATTCTTTTTTCCTAATACCACTTTTGGGTAGGGTGATACAAATTTATTGTCCAAACTGGGATACTTTTGTGAGTTAAGTGGGGCACTATTAGAAGTGATGTTGCAGTAACAGGTATAAATCAGCACTGTTCTGGAAAAACCAAGACATATGATCACCCTACTTCTAGGTGGCTTCTCCTTTTATTTACCTCAGTTTATTTCCCATGGGATACACAGCTGCCTCTCTCCTCCGTTTTCCTCTTCATGAAGCTGAGAGAAACATGAATGTTCAGGAAGGTAGCGCGTTGGGGAGGTGGGGAGGAAGTATGGGAACTAGGGAGAAGGAATGGTAGGTAATGCATGAAAAACTATATTCTTGTTAAGAGAAAAAGAAGGAAAATAACAAGAGGAGAATTGCACGGTAGAAAAAATAATGTAGATCAGGGAAAGAAAATTAGGGGTAGATTTCACTTTTCTGTTTAGAACTGTTTCCCATTGACCTTCAAATCATATCCATATTTTTTGTCTTGTAATTTCAGTGTTCTAGTTGGAATCTCTTCAGGCAACATGACTTTTTCATTTTTTCACTTGTTCATTTAACAACAAAA
Organism: Cynocephalus volans; assembly: GCF_027409185.1. Taxonomy (NCBI): domain Eukaryota; kingdom Metazoa; phylum Chordata; class Mammalia; order Dermoptera; family Cynocephalidae; genus Cynocephalus; species Cynocephalus volans. Next base: position 55,386,523 of record NC_084470.1, read on the forward strand.
AACTTGAGTGCTCACTGTGTGCCTGGAACTGTTCTAAGTGATAGGAATACAGTGGTGAACAAGATGGACAAAATCCCTGTCCTTATAAAGCTTATGTTATAGTGTAATCTTCCACTTACTTTTGAGTACACTAATCCTGTGCCACCTTCCTGTCGAGAAAGCAATTACTGTTTATCCTCTGGAATACAGCCCAAATTCTAACTTTTTAATGTCCTTTTCCCCAGCATTTCTAGCCCTAGTAATTGCTCCATTCCCCTATCCCCCTTCATCTCCTGCTTGGGTAATTTGTAATTTTCTCTCTTACTGTTGTGCCATACTCCTCAATTGTAAGCTTCTTAAAAACAGGTATGATATTTCATGCTTGCATTAGTCTGCTTGTGCTACCATAACAAAATACTGTAGACTGTATGGCTTAAACAACAGAATTTTATTTTCTCACAGCTCTAGAGGCTAGAAGTCTGAGATTGAGGTGACTGGCCAATTTGGTTTCTGGTAAGGGCTCTAATCCTGGCTTACAGATGGCCACCTTTTTGCTATGTGTTCACATGGCCTTTACGTGTGTGTGTGCAGGGAGAGAGTGCACACCAAGAGCTCTCTTATGTCTTTTCTTATAAGGACACTAATCCTATTGGATCAGGGCCCACTTTATGACCTCATTTAATGTTAGTTATCTCCTTAGAGGCCACATCTCCAAATCTGTCACATTGGGGGTTAGGACTTCAATATATGAATTTTAGGGGGACACATACATTTAGTCCATAACAATGCTTCTTTAAATTTTCCCTGTGTTAAACCCAGAACAGGGACATCTACAGAGTAGGGTGCTCAATAATTATTAGTTTAAGAAATGTATGCAGAAAAGAGAAGTTTCAGAGAAGATTAGAAATGGAAAAGAAAACCAGAAAGAACCATCAACTTTCTCACAGAGAGAACTCTGGAGGTGAGTTCACTTACTATCCCACTCTGCTCTGCAGTCCCCTGGCTTCTCACTGAGTTTCCTCCTCCTTCTTTCTTATATGATTAGGAGAGGTAGCAGCAGCTGAGTATGAGTGAGCTTAGGATCCTGGCAAGAATCCATCCTCCCCCTCCATTCTCTATGCTGGTCTTCATATCTTGAGCTTGAATCTGAGTATATGTGCCTGTGTATGGAATCAGTGGCACCCAGAATTCTGAGATGTGAACTCTAGTCTTTGCAGTTCTCTTCTTGTTGGTCTTCACCACTCACCATTGAATCTGTCCCTCCTCCAGAGAGTGTGACTCAGTTTATCAGAAAGCTGTGAGACAATGGAAATTGGCCAAACTTTTTTGAAAAGCAGTAGGTAGTACTGCAAAACAATTTCATTTCTTCTGACCCAAATAACTCACTTATGGAACTTTTATCCTGGGAATATATTTCAGTAGGAGAAAACTTTTTAAGTATAAAGAGTGTGATAGCATTATTCATAGTGGTTAAACCTCAGAGAACAACAGAAAAGTCTTACTAGCAAAATGGTAGGTAAATTATAATGACTTCAACTAGTGGTATGTTATGTAGCCATAAAATGATCATATGAATTTTAGATAGCAATGTGGAAAAATATTTATAAAAATTTTACGGGGGAATTAGGAAGATATTGGTCAAAGGATACAAAAGTTCAGTTAGACTAGAGGAATAAGTTCAGGAAGTCTGTTGTACAACATTGTGATTATAGTTAGTAACAATATATTGCATAGTTGAAAATTGCTGAGAGTAGCTTTTAAATGTTCTCACCATGAAAAAATAAGTATGTGAGATAATGAATATGTTAATTGCTTGATTTAACCATTCCACAATGTAAACATATATCAAAACATGTTGTATACCGTAAATATATATAATTTTTATTTATGAATTAAAAATAAATAAAATTAAGCGGGAAAAGTAAGATGCAAAATTATATCTACTATATATGTAATGATATGCATATGAACAAGTCTGATAAGGAACATAATAAAAGGAAAACAGTCATGTGTTAGTATCATGAAGACATCTTTTAGTTTTCTTTTGTAACCCAACCCCCTCTAGATTTGCGGTCTGCTAGGATTACCTATGTCCAGAGTTTCATGTCAAAACAGTTGGGAAATTCCTGCTCATTCCTGATATTTGGTTTTGTATATCAGCCCCTCTTGGTTGTGCTGCCCACTACTCTCACCCTTTTACATACTCAGGTACTTTACTATTAGGCCAAGCAAGGTCCTATCTTTCCACCGCTGTGATTTAACTAACCCTCTTCCCCAGTTTAGCCTTTCACGTTCACCCAGTAGACCCAGTCTGTCAGAGTGATAGCATGGTGAAAAGCCGACAGACACAACTAACACATAAAGCTGGACCAGCTACAGCCCAGCCCCTACAAAGTAGGCTATGATGTGATAAGGCTCAAATATTGGAAGAATTGTGTTATCACTTATCAGGACAGGGCTTAAATACAGGGATGAAAACTGGGACTTAGTATCTGAACCTAGAGCAAAAGATGAAATCTTAGTCATACTCTAAGACAGAATCCTAGTTACTATTCTATAAAATGATTTTCGAGTGCCTATTATGTGCCAATCATTATATCACTAGTACTAGGGGAATAAGGTCAGCAAGAACTAAAAGCCAAACTGATCTGAAGATTAGTCATTTGAGCTACTGAACTGCTGATCTTCCCATTCGCTCTTTCTAGGGACCAGATTATAGTTGAGCCTCTGCCATTGGGAGTTAGATGGCTCCAATGTTGGGAGTGCAGGATGAGGCAGAAAGAAACCATGTCAGATTTTATATTATTCATTGTATATTCTGATACTGGACTTGTTGGGCTCCTCTCAGCTCCTGGGTTTCCATAAGCCTTTACCTTAGCCTCTTTGTATAACTTCATTTTCTTACATTTTTTTATCAGTTCTCCTGCCTTTGAACATTACCCTTCCATGTGAGACCCTGTGGTCTACCACATCTTGTCCTTGGATAGTAACAGTTGTCATGTGCTATTTCTGTTTCTCCTGTCAGATGGTGAAACTGGGACTGAGGAGGTGTTGATTCCAAAGCGTCATTCCTGAAAAATCAGAATCGCATTATACTTTCACAGAATTCCAGAGGTGTTTACAAGGAAGTCAAAATTTAGGAAACTCCTCTGAAGGGAAAGAGAAGACCAGAGAGGCCACTGGAATGCTCCAAGCAGGAGGAAATGAGGAGAAAGATGAGAAACTTCAAACATAAGACAGCTAAAGATAATAAAACACTCACAGAAGTGAGTGACCAAGAATCCATAAAAGATAGTCAGTGCTGTGACCCTTCAACAAATGAGAGAATTCAGGCTGAAAAGAGACAGTATGTATGTACTGAGTGTGGGAAAGCCTTTAGTCAGAGTGCAAACCTCACAGTTCATGAACGAATCCACACAGGAGAGAAACCGTATAAGTGTAAGGAGTGTGGAAAAGCCTTTAGTCATAGCTCCAACCTAGTTGTTCATCGGAGAATCCACACTGGATTGAAGCCCTACACATGCAATGAATGTGGGAAATCTTTCAGTGGTAAGTCACATCTTATTCGGCACCAGGGTATCCATAGTGGGGAGAAAACTTATGAATGTAAGGAGTGTGGGAAAGCCTTTAGTCGGAGTTCAGGCCTTATTTCACATCACAGAGTTCATACTGGGGAGAAGCCCTACACTTGTATTGAGTGTGGGAAAGCCTTTAGCCGTAGTTCAAACCTTACTCAACATCAGAGAATGCACAAAGGAAAAAAAATTTACAAATGTAAGGAGTGTGGGAAAACATGTGGTTCTAATACAAAGATTATGGACCATCAGAGAATTCACACTGGGGAGAAGCCTTATGAATGTGATGAGTGTGGAAAAGCTTTCATCTTAAGGAAGACACTTGATGAGCACCAGAGACTTCATCGTAGAGAGAAACCTTACAAATGTAATGAGTGTGGGAAAGCTTTTACTTCTAATCGAAACCTTATTGATCATCAGAGAGTTCATACTGGAGAGAAACCCTATAAATGTAATGAATGTGGGAAAACCTTCAGGCAGACTTCCCAAGTTATTCTACATTTGAGAACCCACACTAAGGAGAAACCCTATAAATGTAGTGAGTGTGGGAAAGCCTATCGTTATAGTTCACAGCTTAGTCAACACCAGAGAAAACATAATGAGGAGAAAGACACCTCATAAATAACAAATATCTCTGGTAATAGGGCTAATTGCTACTTTTCTGAAAAGCAATTTTTAAGTGTCATCAACTTTAATTCTACTTCTAAGAATCCATATCAGGAAAAATAATTAGAAGTAGAAAGAGATTAACAAAAGGGATATTCATGCCGGCATTGTATATAACTGAAAAAAGAAAACTAGATTTTCAACAGTACAGGGTTTAAATGAATGATTTTCTATCCGTGTGATGGTTTTAAAACCATTTAAAACATTTTAAAAGAATATTTAATGCCTTGGGAAAATGATTTGGAAAAGTGGAAGACAAAGAAAAAACAAATATAATCCAAATGTAAAAAAAGATTTATACACTGGAAAAAATGGGCAGAAGTAAACCAAACCAAAATGTAAACAGGGATTATCTCTAAGTGATAGGATTATAGGTGATTTCTATTTTTTTCTATTCTTTCTAGATTTTCTACAATGAGAATGTACTACTTTTATATTCAGGGGAAAAGTACAGTATTTTTTAAATACAGTGAGTACATGGTCATTTTCACTCAACAGTGTTATGAATGGCACACGGTATGTAGAGTCTAAAGTCCTGGGATTGCACCCTGATGCTGGCACTTAGAGGCAGTGGAACCATGAGCAAGTCACTTCCTTTTAGAGCCTGCTTCCTGTTTAGGCTCTAAATTGTAAACACCAATCCTTTGTCTTTTTCAGTTTAAAGCTGACTGTAGAGTTGTCAACAAAGTCTGTAACCACTTTTAAAGAACAGAGCAAATATTTACTGCATCTCTTTTTCCTATGGTTATGGAAGGATCTGCAGATGATGGAGAATTACCTAGGCTCCTTCTTTTTAATATATGTCTAGACAACCAGAAAAAAATATACCCTTATGAAATTGAAACAATTATTGGCTCAAAAACTTTAATTAGATGCAGTTACCATTAAATATAAAACGTGGAAAACTGTGCCTTCACATGTTATGTAGAGCTTAGTAGCTAAAAGGGCATACTTTGGGGTTGGAGAGATCTGTGTTCTAACTCCAGGTCTGCCATGTACTAGCTTGTCAATTTTGGACAAGTCCTTCAACTTCTCCAAGCCTCAGACTTACCTGTAGAAAGGTAATAACTACCTACCTCACAGGGTTGTTGTGAGGATTAAATGAGATAATGCATGTAATGTATGACAAGCCTGGCATATGGTAAATAATGATCTCTTAAGAATAAGACATTGGGGCCGACCGCGTGGTGCACTCGTGGCTGCACTCCTGCCGTGGGCTGGCCAGTGCGGTGCGGACGACACCATGCCAAGGGTTGCGATCCCCTTGCCGGTCACGAAAAGACACACACACGCACGCACGCACGCACGCACGCACGCACGCGCGACATTGGAACAGTGCTTCTAAATGCTTTAGAGAGTGATTCAGAACTTTTGCATCAGGTACCATTTAGGATATTTTCAGGTGTAATGAACAGAATTACAAGTACTAGTAACTTAGACCACAAGAACACTGATTGTTTACTTAAGGGGAGGTCTAGAGGTAAGCTGTTCTGAGTTTGGTTTGGCAACTCAGAAGTTCATCAAACTTCCATTTTAACTCTGTAATTTTTAGCATATTGGCTTTCATTTTTTTTAATCTCATGCTTGCAAGACAGTGGCCACAGCTACAAGCTTCTTTTCTTAACACAACTCCTTCAAAGTCAGGAAGTGAGGAAAGGAGCTGAAGCTTTCTCATCTGCTTCCTTTCTTTTAATCTTCTGGGAAAGATTGCTACAATCTTTGATTTATCAACTTTAATTCTACTTCTAAGAATCTTCGATTGTAGCAATCTTTTTCAGAAGACGGGAGGGAAGGATGCTGAGCAGTCAGTACAACAGATGCTCACCAGTTTCCTTGCCTTTCTTTATGTCCACCCTTCCAGGAGGGCCTTCAACCATTCTCAACCAGTATTTAAAACTTTTAAGTCATTAGCTCAAAATCCATCTGGGAACACTTAGAATCTCCCTATTCTAAACTCAGCCATTCCTGTCATTGTATACAGTAAATCCCAGCACCAATGCCATTTGTCTTATGAACACAGTGATTTTTTGTTTCAGGAATTATTGAGGATATATGTTATTTCATTTAATCCTCCCAATATTTGTACAAGAAAATTGAGTCTCAATGAGGTTAGGTGACTGGCTAGTAAATTGTTGGAGCCAGGATTTGAGCTCAGATCTGACTTTGAAGTTCATGCTTTCATCATTATACCAAAGTGCCTCTATTCACCATGGTGGTTCTTTAAGTGAGTGAGAGGCCAGTTAGGATTCTTCTAGGTAGCCACCTCTATGAAAGGTAATTGAATCTGGACAATTATTTGACCATGGATTCATAAGGAAGCTGCTATCAATCTTCTGTGAGTGAGATTTATGGCCTATCTCTGTACCTCGTAACTTAGTTTTAAGGATTATATATTTCTTCCTTGCTCTTACTGGAAAGAAAGAAATGAAAGGTATAGAGGTTGTATATTTGTGTGAAAAAGGATTGTCTGGTTTTATCCTATTTTGATAAGATAGTGGTTTGCACAGAATTTTGCCATGTAATAGTCCTTCTTTGCATGATTGTTCAAAACAGGGTTTAGAGGGCCTGGAACAGATTTGCTGGGTGTTCACGGGATAGGACTGTTATCATCGCTGAGCAGAGTTGTTGATATTTCCTATATTGCTGAGCAGATATTCTCTGACCAAAACATTTTCTCATCACTGTGTCAGTGTCTGAAATTCTTTCTTCAGATAGACTTTCTTTTTCATCTTTCATATTAAAAGACTTCATGATCTTCAAGAGTAAATCTCTTTTAGGAAGGATATAATGTTATCTCATACCCAGAGATCTGAATACAGGGGATTTTCACATTTCTTGCTCCAGACAAGCTAGGATTATAGTCCCTTGAGGAAGCATTCACCCATATTCTAGGCTGGTACCTGCCTTGAGCTGCAGGAGTAAATTATGACAAGTTCCTGCACCTTTTCAGATAAATGTTCTGCAATATAACTTGAACTGATCACCTGCCTTCTTCCAGAAGTCTGCCAGGACTGCCTGCTGTTACTTCAGTCAGCCCTTACCATCCTCTTAGGCCCTTTCATGATACTCTCCGGAATTCAGAGCTGTCTTTTTGAATGTGTTTTTTTTACCTTCTTGTTTTGATAGAAACCCGGCTGTTCCCTAAGGGCAGTTCTTCCTTTGCAGTCCCTCAATTGCTAGTTTTTATCTCATGCTTAACCCATGTATTTCTCTGTACTGCCATTTCTTCTCTGATCTCCATCAAAAACCCAGCTCTTTTGAAATATACGTCACTAGACTACTGTGTATTGCCTATCCCTCTCTATCATCTGCTGGTCTCCAGTGCACTCAGATTTATGTTTTTAGTACCCTGAATATTCCTGAGGAATATGTTGAGGCAATATCTTAGCCATAGACATCCTGGTTGTGTAGAATTACTCCTGTGTAGAATAAAAATATATATGCTCTTTTTAGTTGAGAGGAAGATATGAGATAAAATTCCATTTTATATAGCTTCGATTAAAGGGAAGTATGTAAGACAGATGTAATGCGGGAGCCCCAAATCTGAGAAGGCACTCACATAGTGTTTACCTATTCCAAAGAAATCACCCAGAGGTCCAGCAGGTAGAGACACTGATTTATTAGACTTATGAGAAGCACCAGTGGTGGCTGGTTGGTAAGAAGTCCATACCACCCTGGAGTACATACAGCAGTTCTATAGTTAACAGATCAAAGCAGGAATATAAATCATTTTCAGGCTTATGTGCAAACCCTCACACAGGTCACATAACTCAGGGCACACCCAAGATATGCCTAGGTAGATAAATTAATCTACTGACTAATCTGGTGTCTGAGTGCTTGCTTGCTTCCTTACTTAGTGTCCTGCTTCTTCCAACATTCTGTTTGTCAAAAGGGGATGTGCCTTTCCTTGGGTAACTGCCTTGGCCAGGGGCAGCCTCCCAGGGAGGAGGGAGGGAACTCTGCAAGGGAGGGGGGAATAGGGCATCTGTCCAGCATCTACCCTACAACAAAGAATGCAGTTTAGAGAGGAAAGTGTCTCCCTGGACTTACACATTTTTTTGATGGTATGTACTGTGTTCAGCCTTGGAAGAAAATTGAAAGCAAAAAGAGCCTTAAGTAGCTGAGTAATTCTGTTGAATCTAAATCCCATGATTAAATTTCATTACAACTCTACCTTCAGTGACAGACTTCATGACTTTTTCCATTCAATATAAATAAAAAAGGATGCTCATATTGTTAGATTGTTTTATTCACTAGACTGTCTTTAATCATCTCTGATGTTATAAAACTGGAGTCATAAAATATTTCCTGTTTTTGCAGGAAATAGTGATAGTTCCTTTAATAAACATCAGCTATTCTTATTAAATCACGGATGTTTTTTATTTTCATACTTATGATACATAAATGAGGGCTCTGTAGCCATTAGAAATTTTCCTTCTGTTATTTCCTTGGAGGATTTATATAGCCAGTTTTTGTCTCATCCCCTCTCTCTGGACTCATCCGTGTTTCACACCTCTACTATTATGTAGACCTCACTTGGCTATATAAAACCAGCCATGCTCTCTGAAGTCCAACTTTGTTCCAGAAGGTAGGTCTGGGGGGGTGAAAAAAGAGATGGCAGACTCCTTTCTGGGCAACATAGATACAGAACCCGACTAGTTCCCACTCCTCCCACTGATTACTTCAAACCTAGACAGTGCAGTTTGGCAATATGGATTATAGACATACAAAGGCTATAACCAGTCTCTGACACTAAGGCCAGTGGACTCCAAATTTGGAAATCACAGGGGTTAATTTCATACCTACAGATAAATTTCCCAGGCCCATCAGCATGTCTGGAGTGGGGCCTAGGAATCAATATAAAATAAAACTTTTGCAGTGTGAATCAGAGAAAAATTTCCATTAGGAGTCTTGACTCTACATGACTATTTTAATGATGATTATACGTTTTCCCTCAGAAGAACCTGTAAATCATAAAATTATTGAGACATAAACAAAAGTTTGTATAATCATATGACAAATTAGCAACCAGCTTACTGAATCTGAAAGAAAATGCTGTCACATTTGTAGTGTTGGTTTAACCAAAGAATTTAGCAGAGATTCGTATTTTAATTTTATGTGTATTGAGATTCATATTTTTAAAAGAATAGAACAATATGGCAAGCTATATAATCATAAAGCTGTTGGGCTAGAAAACACATAGAAATGCTGGATAAAAGTTAGACAATCCTCTTCCAGTACCAACTGGGTATGCACAAATTTCTGCTTTGGAATGATAGTCCTTTGAAGGTGGAACCTCTTTGATGTCCATGCCATGTCATGCTACCCTACCCCTTTTCCTATCATGAGCACAATGGTTTAATGTTGGAGTTTTGTAAAATGAAAATAAAAATATATGGAGACTATAAACTAAAAAAAGAAAAAAAAAGTTAAACATCCTTTCAAAGGGTTTCCAAGAAGGTGAAATAAATCCTCAGAGCTAAAAATGAAGAGGAAGTGAAGGCAGAAAGGTAAGTGGGTGAGGATCCCTTTGGGTGCCGTAAGGCAGTTTGGTGGTTTTGTTAATCAATAGACTTGGATTTTATCAGCCATACAAGGGTGGGATTTAAGTCCTTGGACTTACAAGAGGTGGAAAATTGGGACTGAGCTCTCCACAAGAAGCCCATGTGCTTACAACACTATGCCCTCAGTGGATGCATGCATTAGGAAAAAGCCAGGAGCAAAAGAAGACAGCACGGAGGCTTGTGGGACTTGTCCTGAGCTTTAAGTAGAAAATAAAAGTCACTAATTTGTAGTCATGACCCAATCCTCATAGTTTGGGGTTCAAATGTGGGCAACACTAGACCAAGAAAGTAATACCAAATTAGAGCATGCACATTTCCAAGTATACTTGGCACAGTTATTCAAAAATTAAAAAACATTTTAAAATAAGTTTCTTCAATGTCTTAAGTTGAACTTTTCAGCAAGTAAACTCTGAAACACAGGATATAATGCAGAAAATTTATTGGTAAATGTTACTGGAATTAACATCTGTAGAGAGAGGAAAGAAAGCAGGATTAGTGAGAGAAGTTAGCTGTGCTGAATCACAACAAAGGCTTCAGACTTGGTCAGACTGGGATGGCCTTTCAGAATTGTCCAAACTTGAGAGGTCTGGGCCTTTGTACCCCTGCCAGCCTGAAGAGAAGCATGTCCTTGGGTGAGGAGGACTTCAACTGAGGATAGTTCCCGGAGAAGGTTGACATTTGAGGGGTTTCAGCCAGCCCCTCTAGCAAGGTGGTGGGGTGGGAGAAAATCTGAAGGAGAATCCAGACAGTGTAGCACAATGCCCTCTATACAATGATGCAATTAGGATAGAAATCAAAATCACATACATTTGGAAATTAGCACACTTCTAATAAAGGGTTAAGAATAAAACAAAAAGTGACAATACTAAAACTGAAGGACTGTCTTCCACTTCTGGCCATAAAAGGGTTACATGAACCAGAATTACACTGCTGCCTGAAATAAAAATCCCAAATAAAATATATATGAAATAATGGTTTTTAAGATACTGGATATCAGCAACAGAATACAATGATCTCTGATGGGAAGCAAATGAGTGAGCCCTACAAGTGTCCTGACTTCTTAAAAATTTTTATTAGTATAGTCATTGTTACAAATCATACTTATTCTTTATGCCCCTTATCCAATGTCTTGCCATTCCCCTCCCCTTTCCCCCTCTAATAACCATAGATTTGTTCTCTGATTGACTGTTCCTCTGTTGGTTTGTTGCCTAGATGGTCTGTCCAGTACTGAGACAGACTATTATCATAAATTAGATGCTGCTTCTGTTACTCTGGAGTGTACTTTGTGGAGAGAGAGGACCTCTTCCTTTTTTTTTAGTCTCTGCTGGTGCCTCTCTTTGTGTCAATGCAGTTGAGAGTCTGGCGTGCCATCTGCCCTGTGGCTGTGACTCTGCTATAGAGACTAGTTACTTTTGCAGCAGCCATGGCAATTGTGGTGGCTGTGGTGGGCTACCTGCGTGAAAATGGTGTTTTTGGTGTGCTCTTTACCTGGTTGCGGCTGGATTTGGCTTCCCCCAGCTCCACACCTCAGGACCCCAGTGGGCCCTGGGTCAGTGGTGGCAGCTTGCCTAGTGTGGCTGGGTTTGGCTTCCCCCTGATTTATTGTCTTGAGACAGCTCCCAAGACAGCAGCACAGAGAGGAGGGACCCAGGTGGACCCTGGCGAAGTTCCTGAGTCAAAGAGACAGAGCTGGGAATTTAAGGAAACCAAGGCAGATAGAGTTCACAAGGCAGAGTGCTGGAGGGAGAACTGCACAGAGAATACTGAGGATCTGTGAAGGATCTCGAGGATATTTAGCAGAGTATTTATTGGTATATGTATATGAGGAAACTTATCTGAGGCCAGGGAAAGATCCATCCCAAAGGATTAGAGGGAATGGTGCAAAAGGGACTATTTGAGGGACAAAAACAGCCAGGAGTAATGTCTGTTCTCATAAGCCAGACTGAAAAATGTCAATTCCTTTGTGCATTGGGTAGAGTATTCAGAAGGGATTTGTCTTAGTAGTGGAGAACAATAAGGTATAGAATAAATCCAAAGAATTTGGATTTATCAATAAATAAATAAATCCAAGACATCATAATTAAATTGCTCAAAACAGTCAAAAAGAAGACGGTATGTAGTAAGGAAGGTAAGGATCACAACAGATTTCTCTTGGATACAGTGTAAGCTTGTAGACGGTAGAGCAGAATTTTAAAAAGTACTAAAAGAAGAAAACTGCCAACCTAGAATTCAAGACCAGCAAAAATATTGTTCAAAAACAGATGTTACAAAGCTAGTAGAATTCATCACTAGCAGACCTGCACTACAAGAAATGTTAAAGAAGTTCTTCAGGCAGAAGAAAAATGACACCAGATGGAAATAAGGATTTTCCCAGCCTTGGCCTTATTGATATTTTTGATCAGATAATTCTTTGTTGGGAGTCTGTCCTGTGCATTGTAGAATGTTTACCAGATTCTATCCCCAGTCATGACAATGAAAAATATCTCTCAGTATTGCCCCCAAGGGAGAACTGCTGCTATACAGAAAGTGGTATATCATTTGAAGGTAAACTAATAAGTTAAAGGTACATCCTATAAATCGTAAAGTAGTCATTAAAATAACAAGTACAGCTTATCAAAAAAGGAGATATAATGGAATCAGAAAGAGCAACATGACAGACTTAATGTCATATCAATAATCATATTAAACGTAAATGATCCAAACCAAGGGTCAGCAAACTATGGGCCTGTCCACTGCCTGTTTTAGTAAATAAAATACTATTGGAAAATAACCATGCCCATATGTTTATAAACTGTCTGTGGCTCCTTTCATGCTACAATGGCAAGATACAGTAGTTGGGAAAGTGACTATATAGGGGCTAAAATATTTACTATCTAGCCCTTTGTAGATAAAAGTTTGCCAAGTCCTGGTTTGAACTCCTCAATTAGAAAGCAGAAATTGTCCAGTTGGATAAAACAAGATCAATTATATACTGCCTACAAGAGAAGCACTAAATATAAAGATCCAAAGATTAAAAGGATAGAAAAAGATATATCATGCTACCCCTAATTAAAAAGAAAATGAATGGCTATATTGATATGAGACAAAGTAGATATCTGAGGAAAAAATATGACCAGGGATTTTTTAAAAGGCCATTTCTTATATCTACTATATACAAAGAACCCTCTAAACTCAGTAAAACACATACACACACATCACCTGATTAAAAAATGAGCAAAAGACATGAAAAGATATTTCATTGAAGGGGATATACAGATGGCAGATAAGCACAGGGAAGTTGATCAACATCATTAGCCACTAGGGAAATGCAGATTAAAATCACAATGAGATTTCACTACATACCTATCAGAATGGCTAAAATGAAAAATAATAATGACACAAAATGCTGGTGAGGATGTGCAGAAGTGAATCATTCATACATTGCTAGTGGTATAAGAACTCTAGAAAAACATATGGCAGTTTCTTGTAAAACTGAGCATGCACTTATGTGACCCAACAGTTGTACTCTTGGGCATTTATACCAGAGAAGTGAAAACTTATATTTACACAAAACCTCTACATGAATGTTCATTACAGCTTTATTTATAAAAGCCAAAACCTGTAAACAACCTAAATGTCCTTGAATGGATAAATGGTTAAAACTAACTATGGTATATCCATACCGTGGAATACTATGTGTCAATTAAAAGGACCTATTAATACCCACAACAACTTGGATGAACCTCAAGGGAATTATGTTGAATGAAAAAAGACAATGTGAAAAAATTACACATTGCATAATTCCATGCATATAACATTCTTAAAATTAATAGAAATAGAGAACAGATTTGCGGTTGCAAGGATTAGAGATGGTGGGGGGAGGTTTTGGTGGGTGTGGCTATAAAGAAATACCACAAGAGAGCCCTAAGGTAATGGTATTGTGTATCTTGATTGTAGTCATGGTTACATGAAGCTACACATATGATAAAACTGCATAGAACTATACACACACACACAAACACACACAAAGTAAGTATATATAAAACTGCTGAAATGTGAATAAGCTCTATGGATTATATCAATGTCAATTTGCTGGTTTTGATATTGTACTATAGTTATGCAAGATGTGACCACTGGGGGAAACTGAGCAAAGGTACACAGGAGCTCATTACTTTTAATTATTTTTGAAACTTCCTGTTATTCCTGAGAAAAGTTTTAAAAAAGAAAATAACAAAATAAAACTAAACTGACTGCAATATAATTCCATTTTTATAGATATTATGAGCATGCAAACCAGAAAGAGGGCTCTCACTAAGAACCGAATCTACCACCATATTGATTCTTGGACTTTCCCACCACCAGAACTGAGAAACAAATGTCTGTTAAGTCGCCCAGTCTATGGTATTTTGTTATAGACTAATACATGAGGTTAGTTCCTTCAAATGCTGTCATAATAAAGTTTGCTTTATATACAAACAAAAAGTATGAAAAGGAGTCAATTCATCAAGAGGACATAATACACTTAATAAGTTTCAAAATACATGAAGCAAAAACTGATAGAACTGCAAGAGGAAACAGGCAAATCCACAATTATAGTTGATTTCAATACATCTCTCAATAAATGATAGAATAAGTAGACAGAAAATAAGCAAAGATAAAGTGATTTTGAACAATACCAGCAATCAACTTCACCTAAGTGACACTTAAGGAACGCTTCCTCAGCAAAAGCAGAACATACCACAATAGAATTAAATTAGAATTTAATAACAGAAAAATTTCTGGAAAAACTCGAATATTTTAAAACTAAATGACACACTTATAAACACATAGGTCAAAGATGAAATAAAAAAGCAGAAAGTATTTTGAACTGACTCAGAAAATGAAAACATCAAAAATTATGGAGTGTTTTTAAAACAGTGGTTAGAGGGAAATTATAGCACTAAATATCTATCTTAGAAAAGAGCAAAGTTTAAGAAACTAGAATAAGGGACCAAATTAAAATCAGCCTAAGCAGAAGAAATGAAATAAAGAACAGAACGGAAAACTATAAAATAGAAAACACACACATATATATTTATGTCATTATACAAGATCCTTGTCAATCACATTCCAATTCACATTTAAAACAACCCTGGTAAAATGAGGTTTTATAGAAAGATGACAAATACAACCTTTCTATTCAAACTGGGATTTTAGTTTTAGTGTATCAGTATTCTGAGTTCTCAGCCCTGCTTGAACTATCAGTCCTTTGCCTCCAGTCTCTTCTCAAATGCCTATCTCAAACTCATTTATTTCTTGTTTGCTTAGTTTTTTCACCTGTACATGGGGAATTCCAAACACCAGGAATGTGTGTGTGTGTGTGTGTGTGTGAAGCGGAGGCTTATGTGTTCTATTCCACCACTATCCATGCTCTCTGGGCCACCTTTTGCAGGTTTCATGTAGTTGCATCTTGGTCAAGGATGGGGTATTCCTTTCCCACCACCATCGCTCCACGAAGTTACCAGGTCTTTCATCTTGGGGCAGGGGTGAGGGTGCTTCAAGTTCCCTGACTGTCAGATGGGTACCAGGCAGAATCTCAGGGCACAAACTGAATGACAAAACTGGAGCTCTGGGCTCACCATTAGCAATTGCTGATCCTCACTAGGTGATAACTCCGTGGTTACATGCTTCCAGGGCACTGCTTGGTAGGAGTATGGATGATTGCAGATTCATTGGTCAGTGGTCCACAATATAGTTGGTAATTTGACTCCTCTCATTCCTTTCTTCCTTCCTGGCAGAAACACTTGCTAGGCAAGAATGTCTTCCAGTTTCCCAAGGCTTCTATTTATCTAACAGTCTAGTCTGTCCCCTTTGTTTTTAGTACCATAGTGAATAACCTCTGTCTACTTGGGTAGGAAGGGAAGGAGAAGGGAGCCATACGTTCCAAGTAAAATAATTTAGTGTGGGAGGAACATGGACCACATTCATTAATATTTTAGAATCTACTCATTCATGCTTTGACAATCATAAAGTACTATTTCTTGGTTTCTCCTGCTTGGTTGGCTGCTGCTTGTCAGTTTCCTTTGTTGGGTCCTCCTTACCTTCTTTCTTAGCATCATCACTCACTGACACATTTTTGTATTTGCTTATTTTCTGTCTACCCACTAGAAATGTAAGCTCCAAGAAAGCAGTGACTCTACATCTTCATTTATGTCCCTAGTAGCTAGAACAGTGTCTGGAACATGGTAGGTACTTAGTTAATAGTTGTTGAATAAATTAATAAATGAGTAAAGTCTGAAACGTTTAAGCAAGTGTTTAAATGGAAGCCAGGGGAGAAAATATAGAAATAAACATAATAATGTGAACCTTGCTCATTCAACAAAGGTTCATCTACTACTTAGATGGCAGATCGAGTATGCCTTCAGCTTTGTGCTAGGAGTTGGTATACATGGGATCCATATGGATATGGCCCTTGCCTTTTTTAAGACTGGTTCCAGCCTTAGTCCCATACAGAGGTGTCAATTCCAGAAGTCCAAACCTAAGAGAGAGGACCAAAGAGAGAATCACAGTTTCAGTTTCCTTTATATTCACCTAACTTTACCCAGGGTGATAGACAACTGGAATAACCACTTCTTTCAGGAGAGAGGGTGTCCCCCCACTTGCTCATGACTTTGCAGCTTCAACTTGACTACTATTTAATACCGAAGCTCCATTATCTCATCCTTTGGGCAAGAGATACACCCACAGTAAGCGAATTCACAAGGGAGCGATTTATAATTCATGTTATTATTTACAGTAAGAAATGCCATATGTTCAAGAAGAGATCAGAAAAGTCACCTACTAGGCCATACGGACATAGGAAAGATTACTCTCTACCAACCTCAAGTTCAATGCAAATTAAAACACAAAGGTCCAACTCTCTCCGGAGGCAATAAGCATCCTGAGGTCCTGGGTCCTGGCTTTCATCTCTGCATCCTTCCGGTCTGAAACGCAGCAGCCCCACTCATTCGTTGGAAGGAAGACCTAACAACCCAGTAGCTCCGCCCCTCCTCGCCTCCTCTAGGAAAAGCAACGAATCATAGAGATGTGGCTTCCTAGAGAGCCGGGGATCGAAGGCGTGGGGGGCGGTGGTGAACAACCGGAAATCGTGGTATCCGCGGCTCGGCCATTATTCTGAACTTTGGCTGCTGCTGCGTCCCATTCCTGTGTCATCTTTTAGCTGCCTGGCGCCGAGGCGGCGGTACCCAAGGCTGGAGCCGCAGCGGGAGCCCCCGGTGAGCGGGGTGGGCTCGGGGGCGGGTCGGCGTGCGCGGAGGGCAGCCCGGGACGGGGGCCTGAGCTTGTTAAGACCGCACACCCGTCGCCAGTCCCTCCCTAGCACTGACTCGCCGCACGGTATCTCCTCATCTCAGTGTGGGGGTCGACGCCGTAGCCTCGGCTTGGGCACGCAGCCGGCTCGGGGGCGGTATTTAGGGCAGCACCTGTGAGTTGTACGTGTCTGTGGACTGGTGCTCAAGTCAAATAGACTCTGTTGCGGCTTGGAGAACAGGTGCCTCAGTGGCCAGGTTCCTCAGCTGAGGCCATTCTGCTCTTCCTCAGTTTTCTCTGAGGCTGATGCACATTTGAAACAGTTTGATATTTTCCTAGAGCAGTGGCCCCCAACTTCTGGGAACGGACTTTTTTTTTTAAAGGGATGGACCAATTGTCATCTTTTAATTTTGTAATATGATAGTATTTAAAAAGCAAACAAACCATCCATACCACCATTACTTAGGAGAATACATTTTAACACTAAGTACTAAGACTGTAAACTCAATAAATGCTGTCCTTTGCAAAAAAGTCATTGCCAGCCTGTCAGTGACTGTATAGTTATTTTCTCTTTTTGCAGCTTGCCAGATTAAAGCTAAGGTTTGGAAACCATTGTTTTAGAACAGTTGTTGTTTGGGTTTCATAAGTCTCTTAGATGGAATTATTTTGGACGTTTGGAATTGGAATTCCTGAATTCAGAATTTGCTCCCACAGCTTAATAGCTTGATGAATCACTTAGCTCTTCTCAGCCTTTTGTTCTTTTTTTTTTTTTTTTTTTTATTAAGGGATGATCGATAAGGGGATCTTAACCCTTGACTTGGTGTTGTCAGCACCACGCTCTCCCAAGTGAGCTAATCGGCCATCCCTGTACAGGCATCCAAACCCATGGCCTTGGTGTTATCAGCACCACACTCTCCCAAGTGAGCCACAGGCCAGCCCCTTTCTTTTTAACTTCTGCCTCATAAACCTTTTGTGAGAAGTAGACAAAATGTATGTTTAAGGATTTGTTGTTTTTATCTACAAAGTAAATGTAAATAGAATTCTTTTAATTTATTGTAAAAAAATTATTTCAAATCCTTTTTAAAAATTCCTTTCCATCATCCCCAGATCAATTTCCAGGTTTTTCTCAATTGTCTTATTTCTACTGCTACTTTATTTAGAACTTAATCATTGTTTAGACTATTGCAGCAAAAATCTACCTGGCCTTCCTAATATTCACTCTTACTTTCCCCATCAATCTTCCCTTATAAATTCCTGACCCCCTGATAACACCAAGGTCGAGGGTTCAGATCCCTTTATCAGCCAGCCACCAAAACAAAAATAAAATCCTGACCCCATTTAAGACTCTCTTCATGCCCAGAGTGGGAAATGACCTTCTAATTATGGCACAAAACCCAGAAGCCATAAAAGATTGATTGCATGGCAAAAACCACTATAAACAAAGTCACATGAACATGTGACAAAAGTCACAAAGACATGTAACAAACTGGGGAAAATTTGCCACTCCCATTGTAAGTAAAGGACAAATTTTAGTATGATATAAAGAGTGTGTACAAATTAACAATACCCAATACCCCAATAGAAACATGAGTAAATCTATGAATAGTTAATCTAAAAGAAAATATAAATGACTCAATATAGTCATTTACTCAAAGTGCAAGTTAGAAATTTGGCAAAGATCCCAAACTTTGACAATTGTATTGGTGAGAAAGTAAGTAAATAGGCAGTCCCATAAAGCTCATGCTGATGGAAGTATCAATTGTAAATTGGTTCAGTCCCAATGAGGGCTAATCGGCAGTATCAAAATTATAGATGTACATACCTTTGACCCAACAATTCTGCTTTGAAGAACTTTTCCTATGTATGACTACACATGCAAATTGATGTATGCCTAAGGTTATTTATGATATAATATTGTTGATAATAAGAAAAGATTGAAAACTACCTAAATGTCTCTTCAGTGCTGGAGAAGATAAATCATGATACATCCATGCAATAATGCCATTCATCCATACAAATGGGGTCAGGGGCTGTGTACTGACAGGAGAGATCTCTAAGGTACAATGAAAAGGAAGATGCAGCAGATTACTCATGGTGTTCTACCATTTGTGAAAAGAGGGAAATACAAGATAATATACTTGCACATTTGTATGTACATAAATAGCTGGAAAGGTACATAAGAAATTAATGGAGAGAGGGAAACTTTATGCAGTATGCATTTTCTAATTTTCTAATTTTAAATTTTGAGCTTTTTTTTGTGGCTGGCCAGTAAGGGGATCCAAACCATTGACCTCGGTGTCACAAGACTACACACTAATCTTCTGAGCCAACTGGCCAGACTTAGTTTTAAATTTTGAACTAAGTGAATATATTGCCTATTTAACAATGAAGAACATAAAGTAAAACCTCTCTCTAATGGTTGCTTATCACTTATAGGACATGGTCACCTCTTTATTTTGCCTCTCAAGAGCCTTTAGAATTTGACTTCTGTTTACCTCTCTGCTCTGCTTCTACAATCTTGCCCTCCAAAGTTTACTTTACTTCTCTGGTTTGCGAAGCCCATTTTTATCAGATCTATGTGGGCTGTCACTCTCTTGCTTTTGAAAATACAGGTTCTGGGCCGGCCCGTGGCTCACTCAGGAGAGTGCGGTGCTAATAACACCAAGCCAAGGGTTGAGATCCCCTTACCGGTCATTTAAAAAAAAAAAAAAAAAAAAGGAAAATACAGGTTCTTTCTTCCCAGAATGGCTTTCCTGATATTTCAGTGATCTTTTTATTTTTCCTTTGAAGCTCAGTCCAAAGTTACCTTTCATGAATCCTTCTGTGCTTGTATGTTCTCTTATTAGATATACTTACACATTATATTGGAATTGTGTTTATATTTCTGTCTCCATTGCTTGGTTATAAGCAAGCTCTTTAAGGGTCTATGTGTTAAATAAAATTAATGAGGGTGCTTTTATGTGTTACTGATGGTGATGTAGTTGTTAAAACCTTGAAAGTTTAAAAATATTTGTATCCTTCAGCCCAACAATTTTTCTTCTAGGAATTTATTCTGAAGAAATAAGTGGAGATATAACCAAAAATTCATTAGCAAGGATAATCATTGTGGCCTTATGTATAATAGGGGAAAATTAAAAATAATCTAAATATCTAACAGCAGGGAGCTACTTAAGTATGAATGGATTCATACTGCTCTTAAAAATAATAAAGAATGAAGATGTTTCTAGACTTACAATGGGGTTACGTCCAATGAACCCATCATAAGTTCAAAATATAGTAAATTGAAAATTCATTTTATAAATCTAACCCACTAGCTTAGCCTAGTCTATCTTAAACATGCTCAGAATACTAATATTAGCCTACAGCAACTTACAGGCAAAATCCTCTTAACAAAGCCTATTTTACAATAAAGTATTGAATTCTCATGTATTTATTGAATACTGTACTGAAATTGAAAAACAGAATAGTTGTATGGTATCAAAATTCGAAGTATGGTTTCTACTGAATGCGTATTGCTTTTGCACCATTGTGAAGTCAAAAATTATAAGTCGAACTATCATAAGTTGGGGACCATCTGTATTTAATATGTTCACAACATAATATGTGAGAAAAGCAAGTTACAGGGCAGTACAGTCACATCCAATCTTGTGATCCAAATTGTTGCTAGCAAAAAGACTGGACATACATATCCAAAATAACAGCAGTGATTTTTTTTCTGGTTTTGTGTATGTTTTCTGGTTTTACAAGATATCTGTTTTGTAATCAAGAAAGTAAATGTTATTTCTAAAAAACAGATGATTTCTAGAGAGTAATAAGCCTAAGTTCTATATAATAAAACCTTATCCAAATTTATCCAGATATTTTGATTAACAGATATTTTCAGAGAATTAAAAGTATGTACAATGAAGCTACACAGAACTTAATTCAGCCTTTCTTTGTTAATTGAGGTGGTGTTAGGATTTTATCTATGTATCAGGATTAAGACTGCGATTACTTATTGACTCTACTTAACATAGGAAAGAGTGCTAGTTACAGAAAGATCATAACTAACATGTACCAACACTGTTCAAAAACTTGAAATGTATTTAGAGATCAAATTCTTACAAAAACCCTATAAAGTAGGAACTATTTTCCGTATTTTACAGGTTGAGAAACTAAGACTCAGAAGTGAGGGAACTTGCTCTCAGTCACATAGGAGAGGTCAGGATGCCCATTGCTAGAGCAGTAGATAAAGAGTTTATTGTAATTAGATGGAAGAGATCCTGTGAATAATGACTAAAGAAATTTCATACGTTTGGTTTTAGCATGGCCTGGGTAACTTTAGTGTCTGTGTCCCCAGGGTCTTATGCAGGGGGTTCTGTCAGGCGAAGCACTCTCCAGGGACTAGAACCTTGCATTCAAGGAGGTTCACTTTATTATTGGGAAATGACTGAAGTCTGGAAAGCTTGGTTATTTCTTTGGGTTAACTTTAACAATGATTTCTTAAGGTCTTGTAGATGATATCCTCCAAGCTCTAAGGAAGAAATCAAGCAAGGATTAAGGGACCTGCAGAGGAGCCCTCCTTAAACGACAACAATGACAAGAGAAAATTGGGGCCACAATGGTCTGAGACAAGAAGGTCTTGTGAAAGGAAAGGATGATACCTGGAAATGGGGAACCAGCTTCCAAGGGAGCAGCTCCTCTGTTTGGGAGACCTCCCACCTGCACTTTAGACAGCTGCGTTACCATGAGACATCTGGACCCCAGGAGGCACTGAGCCGGCTCCGGGAGCTCTGTCGCCGGTGGCTCAGGCCAGAAGCTCGTACCAAAGCACAGATCCTGGACCTGCTGGTGCTGGAGCAGTTCCTGAACATCCTGCCCGGGGAGATTCGGACCTGGGTGCAGCTCCATCGCCCTGGGAGTGGCGAGGAGGCTGTGGCCCTGGTAGAGGAGCTACAGAAAGACCTTGATGGACCAGCAGTAAAAGTGAGGGGGAGGGGGCGTTGGGATGAAGGGAAGGAAAGAATTGATGCTGGGCTAGAGGGTGATCCTGTGATTTTTATTTACAATTAATAGCACTCTAGGAGCCCTAATGCCGATTAAAGCAGGTTCATGAGCTATTCAGACCATAGACTATCTTTGCAGAGAAATGTATTTATGATTGAAGTCTTTGTGCCCAACTCAGAATCAGTACAAAGCAATGACTCCGCTTTGAACCCCTGGGTGGTGCTTGCTAATACTGAATTTGTTTCAAGAATGTAAAGAACATAATGTTTATAAGTGTCTCCCTAAACAGAAGCATATGTATTTATTGTTTTTGTATGTCTGTTTGAAATGGTGATATAAGTATAAAATGAGTATAAAAGGCAGTGGTGTAGAAAGAATGAAGCTTTCCAGATGTGGCAAGACCTCCCCTTGTGTGCCCCTGCTGGAGATTCTGCAAGCCAAGCGATTGAAATACTTGCTTCGGATAAGGTGTTATTAGATTGGGATCTTAATATAGTCTCTTGTGTATGTGAGATTTCTTTCCATAAATTTGTAGCCCACTAGAAACATTTCTATATAAGAAGTCTGAATCATAGCTCAAACTTGGGAGTGGCATCAAGGATAGGCTTGTTTATTTATTTTAATTATGAAAATGAATTTTAGAGCTGTATATTTCATTACGTGAGGACTGATCAATCCTCCTCATTTGAGAGAGAAGAAAACTGAGGCAGAAAAGGCTCAATGGATTGCTTTAGGTCAGACATCTAGCTAGCAGCAAAGCCAGGTGTCTAGGTGCCTTCTCTAGTATTGCTTGTATTGGTGCAGGAAGAATAGGTAAAGGGGTGAATAAGGAGAGATGTGAGTGAACCCAAGTCTGATCTAAAAATAGATCTGAAGCTAAAATCCATGCTCTTAATTACTGCTTGTTACTTCCCATTCCCTCCTTAACTACACCCAGGTCTGGCTTCTGTTCCCACCCAACGTTCTGTACAGTCTCCTCTGAGAGAGGTCACCAGTGCCATGAGTGGGGCTAGAGGGCAGCTCCATTGTTCGCAATGCAAAGCTTTACTACTCCATACTTGAGGTGGGTCTCTCTGATCTCACAGTTCTAGATTGTGGGCAGAAAGAGGTCCATGGTGGTTAGGTGAGTCCATTTTCTGGAGGTACAGGAAAGGCCAGCTTATTTTGTTTTGCTTGTTCCCAGGTTCCAGTCCTTATCCAGGACCAGGACACTCTCCAAGAGGGGATGAACATTCTAGGAAGAGCACTTCTTCCCACACCCACTAGCAGCCACGTGTCACCTGAAATTTGCCCAAGTCCTCTTACTGACCCAATGGTGTTCAACCTCCAGGATCCTCAGCATGGTACTTACTCAGTGACCCTGGCTTTGGACTCTTCCAGGACCCTTTCTGTGGCTCATCCCCGTACTCCCAGGGAGTTGCTTCCTCTCCTAATCTGTATAGGAATCCCTTACCATGCCAGTATCTTTCTGATGTTGCTGTTCTCCCTCTTGTCCTTTCCTTACTTACTCTGACCCTGTATCCATTCCTATTGCTACTCTTTGTGTTATTCTAGCCTTTCACATGGGGGTCACTCAGAGAAAGTTTGTAGGTCATTTTATAGCCATCATTGCCTAGACCTGGGAGTTCTGGATCTTTCTGAATTGCTAATTTATAGGAGATTTTTGACTTGAGGTGGTAAGTAATAGCAGCAGTAATCTCACGTAAAGCTTTCTCTCCTTCCTCAGATTCTCCTGCTCCTGAAGCTTCTGCCCTATCCCAGGAAGAGAACCCAAGAAATCAGTTGATGGCACTAATGCTCCTAACAGCCCAGCCTCAGGTAAGGTTTGCATCCTCTTTCCTTCCTCGATGCACTACCTCATTGTGGCTGAAGTACCCTCTCTAACCATAGTGTTTGGTTTTCCAGTCAGTTCCCATCTCTAAATCAGGGTCCTTGCTAATGGAAGACACACTTTACATGGGATCTCCTTATATCTCCCTGATATCCATTGCCTGTCTCATGGCCTCACAATGTATCACTTCCCCAGAAGTGAAAGGAACCTTTCAGAAGGGGAGCTCCTGGATGTTGGTAACCTCATACACACCCGTTATTTCAGGAGTTGGTGATGTTTGAGGAGGTATCAGTATGCTTCACTTCAGAGGAATGGGCATGTCTGGGCCCAATTCAGAGGGCCTTATACTGGGATGTGATGCTGGAGAATTATGGAAATGTGACCTCCCTAGGTAAGGACCTTATCTTCTCATAATTCCTACCTTTATTTCATCAGCCTTTATTTGTTTTCTGATTATAAAAGTAGTATATACTTATTTTGGAAAACATAGAATGTTAGAAAGAAGAAAAAAAAATCTTCCTTAACCCCACTATTTGCAGATAACTACTGTCAACACTTTGATATATTTTTGTTTTCTTCTATGTGTTTCAGATTTTTTTTTACATTGTTCAAATATATGTTTGTGTATACAGATTTTTGCTTGCTTTCCTTGCATTCTCCTCACTGTCATATTACAAACTTTTTGCAGATATTGTCTGTATTGGGTACATAATTTGTACCATAATGCAGTTAGCCATTTCCTTGTTTTGGATAATTGCTGTGATAATCATCTATCTCATTCTTACTCTTTTTCAGAAGTATAGTTATTAGGCCTAAGTGTTTGCATTGCTTAAAGCCTCTTGCTTCATACTGCCAAATTGCTTTCCAAGAGATTCCTGTCTTCTCTGCTCTTATCAGTAGCATGTAGAACACTCCTTTTGCTCTGCCCTCATTTGCACTGAGTAATTCCATTCTTTTAAATTGTTGCTAATATAATATCTTAAAGTTATAATGTCTGTTTATTCTAAAGTATATTTCTTTGATTGGTAATAATAAAATAAGAAAAAAAAAATTTTATTAGCCACAAATGCTTCAAACAAACATTAAATACCTATAATGTAGTGCAACTACATTATATATGAAAATGGTGTGATTCTGCCTTTAAATAGCTCACCACGGTTTGGGAGATGAATATAGAAAGAATAAACAGATACGAGGCAGAGTAAAATAATTGGTCTAGGAGTACATAAGCCTGGTGTGATGAAATACAGAGGATAAAGCCGCCAGTTCCGTTCTCAGAAATTAGGAAAGGACATAGAGGAGGTAGCATTTGTGCTGGAACTTGAAGAAGACAGGATTTTATTTGGAGAAATAGACATTAAACACAAAGGAATCAGTTACAAGATCTAATTTTGAATGAAATACAGATTTATAGTATCAGTTTAAATGGCTGCTTAGTATTCCGTTGTTTGGTTATCATACTTTACATTGACAGCTTCATGATTCTGAATGTTCCTATTCAAGAACATTACGTACCATTCCATTTTTTCTGTATTGCCTTTGTATGTTTGAGGCATGTTTTAAAATCTCCTAGATCTTGCATATTTCTGATAATATTCTTTGGAATTGAAGTCTTTTCCAACTCCAGTTATTCTGAACTTGATTTTCTGACTCTAATATCTAGATCTTGCATATTTTTCATAACTTTTATTTTTTGGAATTGGCGTCTTTTCTGATGTTATCTAATTGACTGTTTATATGAAAATACTGATATTTTTGTGTATTAATTTTCTGCCCAACAACCTTATTATTTTATTGTTCATAGTAATTTAGACTGTATATTTTTACACTCATGAGAATATATCCTTTAGTATCTCAGCAGTGGTGACAGTGGGTCAGACATTCTGTAGATTTTATACTTTGATACATGTTACCAAACTGCTTTCTCCCAATGATGTACCGGTTAAAGTCCCACAAAAAGAGTTCAAAAGGGCTCATTTACCCTGTATATGCTTATGATTTGGTCAAATATTTTAATTAAATCTTTGCTAGGTGGATGGAGAATGCTATCTTTTGTTTGTTTGTTTTTCATATTTTGACTGTTGGTGCGGTGGTAATCTCTTTATATGTTTATTGGTCATTTTACTCCTATTTATATTCTTCCTGTATGTTTCTGTTATACATTAGAACTGCTAACCTTTTGTCAAGTGTTGCATATGTTTTTCCTATTTGTTTACCATTCAGTGTTATTTATGAATTTCTACTTTTTAAGCCTTAAAAAAAATCTTTTATGTAGTCAAATTTGGCAGTATTTTTCTTTTTTTGTTGTTCTATTTTTCATGAGAGACTTCATCATGACAAGGAATATTTTTCTTTATGGTCTTTGTGGTCTTTTTCTCCATACATTAAAAAAAATCCACCTGTATTTTCTTCAGATACTTTTATTGTTCCACTTTGACATTTAAGCTTTAATTTGTCTTGATATTTGTCAATTTATCTTGATATACAGAATGACATAGGAATCTTGTTCAAGAGATAGGACTAGAATTTGAAGGAAAGTATTCAAGAAATATTGAGAACCTCCCATATCAGGCTTAGCCCATGCCTTAAAGTATGTAGAAGTTGGAGAGAGAGAGACATTTACACTGATAATTACAATACAGGTGAGATATGAGGGCCTGACCTAAGAATGTCCATAGTTCATGTTAATATTTATTGGATGTTTCCCATCCTCACCCTCTCATAAACTTAAAGCTTATAATGAAATAAAATAGCTACATTCCTTTCCTGTGTCTTTTGTCTCTGTTAGGTAGACCAAAAGTATTGTTGTATTCAAAGATAAGATAATGTTAACTATTATTCACATAACTTTACTTACTAGATAATTTGGGGAACTAGCTCAAAAGTTTTCTAAAACTTCGGTAGTTTGAAAGTTAACTTTGAAAACATTTTTATAAAAATAATTTTACATTTAAAAATATTTGAGAATGTTATAGTAGAAAGGGACCTTAAAGATTAATTAGCTCAGCATCATTTTACAGATTTTTTGTTTTTGATTCTCTGTATTTTTTACTTTTCATTCTGTATTTCCTCTCTTACCTTTTATGTCTAATTAAGGGAGTTCAAAACAGACATGATTTTTTTGTGAAATGAATTTTAAAATTTCTATTTTTCAATTTTAAAAGGAATAGAAAGAATTATATATGAATTCTAAGAATTATGTTGATTTTTAATGGATTTTTTTTCTTGTAGATTAATTGCTTTCAACTAATTAAAAATTGTTCATGCCCTTGACTTTTCAAATTAAAAATTGCTTTTCAGAATCCTTAGGTATATTTCCCCTCATTTAAAGTTCCTGTCTTCCTAACATGAAGAATATAAAATGAGAATTCTTTTCTAAGCCAAACGGTTCTTCCTCTTCTATCCAGCTTCCTTAGCCTCAAATCTGAAATACCTACATAAGATCCCATGTTCTCTCTCTGGTTCTTCCTGTGTCTGTTTTCTCAGCATCATTTGTATCTTTCCATCTGCTTCCTAAAGAACTTAGGAATATCTCAGAGCAAGTTGAATGTCAATCAGTTTACAGTATCCTGACAGTGTAGCATTCTGTTTTGTACCTTCATTCAATGAAAAGTTTCTCCTTTTTGTATGCATATAAAAGTATAACCTTTTAGTATGTTTTAAAGTTATTTGAAGATCCTGTTCTCACAAACATTGGGACCCGGTAACATTTGCATTTTTAATTCCTTTTCCCAGAGTGGGATGCCATGACTGAAAATGAGGAGGTGACATCAAAGCCAAGTGTTTCTCAAAGAGCAGACTCTCAGAAAGGAACTTCAAAAAGACTTCAAGGATGTGTTCCCCAGGTCCTTGAATTTGAGGAAGAGTGTGAATGGCAAGTTTTGGCAAGTCAGTGGGGAAATGAAACAGGGGAAAGGGTAGATACAGTGAAGAATGGTTCCCTTTGTGAACGAGACAAGAAGAAAAGGACTACACTGGAAAAACGAGGCCAAAAGTGGAAGGAATTTGGAGACAGTTTGACTTTAGGTTCAGCTGTTTCTGAAAGTTTGATAGGTACTGAAGGAAAGAAGTTTTATAAATGTGATATATGTAGTAAACATTTCAATAAAATCTCCCATCTTATAAACCATCGGAGAATCCACACTGGCGAGAAACCTCATAAATGTAAGGAATGTGGAAAAGGCTTTATTCAGCGTTCAAGCCTTCTAATGCATTTACGTAACCATTCAGGGGAGAAACCTTATAAATGTAATGAATGTGGGAAAGCATTCTCTCAAAGTGCTTACCTTCTAAACCATCAGAGGATCCACACTGGGGAGAAACCTTACAAATGTAAGGAGTGTGGAAAGGGCTTCTATAGGCACTCAGGCCTTATTATACATCTAAGGCGCCATTCAGGGGAAAGACCTTATAAATGTAATGAGTGTGGGAAAGTTTTCTCTCAGAATGCTTATCTCATTGACCATCAGAGGCTTCATAAAGGGGAAGAACCTTATAAATGTAACAAGTGTCAGAAAGCTTTCATTCTGAAGAAGAGCCTCATTTTGCACCAGAGAATCCACTCTGGGGAAAAACCCTATAAATGTGATGAGTGTGGAAAAACCTTTGCTCAGACCACTTACCTTGTTGACCATCAGCGACTCCACAGTGCAGAGAACCCTTACAAGTGTAAAGAATGTGGAAAAGTTTTCATTCGAAGTAAAAGCCTCCTCTTACACCAGAGAGTCCACACAGAAAAGAAAACCTTTGGTTGTAAAAAGTGTGGGAAGGTTTTCAGTTCTAAGTCAAACCTCATTGACCATAAGAGGATGCACAGCAGAGAGAAACCTTATAAATGTACTGAATGTGGGAAAGCCTTCACTCAGAGTGCTTACCTATTTGACCATCAGAGACTCCACAATGGGGAGAAGCCCTATGAATGTAATGAATGTGGGAAAGTTTTTATTTTGAAGAAGAGCCTCATTTTACATCAGAGGTTCCACACTGGAGAGAATCTGTATGAATGCAAAGATTGTGGCAAGGTCTTTGGTTCCAACAGAAACCTCATTGACCATGAGAGACTTCACAATGGGGAGAAGCCATATGAATGTCTAGAGTGTGGGAAAACCTTTATTATGAGCAAAAGTTTCATGGTCCATCAGAAACTCCATACACAGGAGAAAGCCTACAAATGTGAGGATTGTGGGAAGGCTTTCAGTTATAATTCAAGCTTGCTTGTACATCGGAGAATCCACACTGGAGAAAAGCCCTTTGAATGTAGTGAGTGTGGAAGAGCTTTCAGTTCGAACAGAAACCTCATCGAACATAAGAGAATCCACAGTGGTGAAAAACCCTATGAGTGTAATGAGTGTGGCAAATGCTTCATTCTGAAGAAAAGCCTAATTGGACATCAGAGGATTCACACAAGAGAAAAATCATATAAATGTAATGATTGTGGGAAAGTCTTCAGTTACCGCTCAAACCTTATAGCCCACCAGAGAATCCATACTGGTGAGAAGCCATATGCATGTAATGAGTGTGGGAAAGGCTTTACTTACAACAGAAACCTTATTGAACATCAAAGAATTCACAGTGGGGAAAAAACCTATGAATGTCATATATGTAGAAAAGTCCTTACGTCGAGTAGAAATCTTATGGTACATCAAAGAATCCACACTGGAGAGAAACCTTATAAATGCAATGAATGTGGAAAAGACTTTAGTCAGAATAAAAACCTTGTTGTACATCAGAGAATGCACACTGGGGAAAAACCCTATGAATGTGAGAAATGTAGGAAATCCTTTACTTCTAAGAGGAATTTGGTTGGTCACCAGAGAATCCACACAGGGGAGAAACCCTATGGGTGTAATGATTGTAATAAGGTTTTTAGGCAAAGAAAAAACCTTACTGTACATCAGAAAATTCATACAGATGAAAACCCTTGTGAATGTGATGAGTCTGAAAAAGAATTCTCTCAGACTTCAAACCTTCACCTTCAACAAAAAATCCATACCTTGGAAGAATTCTTTTGGCTACAAAATACCAGTGAGTCCAAGGTAGAGATTCATAAAACCTAGTGTCACGAGTAAAACGGAATAGAATCTCTACCTACTCATGTAACTGTAATGATACAAAGTTCTTATGAGGAAAAACATTCATGCTGTATGCTTTTATAGACAAGTGAGTTGCATGTGAAAGAAAGTTAATCTAGACTTTCAAATTACGAACATATAATTCAAACTCTAGTTAAAGGATACTCTGTTACGGACTGTTTGTTATGACCCTGGAAAGAGACCTTGGAGTGATTGAGTACTCTGAAGAAACCGGATTTATGTCTTATAATGATGTAGTTGTAAATGAGAGCAAAACTATCTTTGTATTTAAAAGGTGGACATTGTTTCTGAAAATATGTATAGTTTTAAAGATAGCATGATTGCTATAGCAAATCTATACAGACAGTATGATCCTGACATGTCAGATGTGGAGTTGGGTGAACAAGAGGCTGCTATTTGCAGAGAACCTAAGCAGAACAATGAATTTGTAATCAGAAGACATAGGCATGGGTCCTGGCTCTTTTTCTTACCAACTATGTGATGTTATGAATAAGTCAGCCTCTAAGCTTCAGTTTCTCAGTTAAATGTTGACATAATTCCTACCTCACAGGGTTGTTGTGAGGGTTAACTGAAAAGGATTTTGTGGAAGTACTTTGTGAAGTCATTCATTTGTCAATAAAGTTGGATAAAAGAGGTATGGTCAAAGTCTAGAACATAGCATAATGTAAGTTTCTTCATCAAATCAGTGTTAAGAGGAGGGGTACTCCATGAACCTCAAAGATACTCATTTTTGTAAGAGGATGTATGATGGATAGCTACTTTGAAATTTAGTGCTCCAAGAAGACTTTAAAAATACAGTTTTAAAGTATCTAAGGGAATTAATAGATAATATGCCTAGTTTGCTTATGGAAAAAGTATTGGGCTATTATGGAAAAAATATTATAGCCAGCCATTAACATTGATGCCAAGAAATTTTCCAATCTTTGAATTTGAAACTTATCAAGTATAAGTATCAAAATGGAAAGATAGTCCTACATTGCTCAAGGGGACAAACCCTTAACTCCAACAGCTGAGCTGATGATTCCTGCCATGGTTATTCTCAATTCTAACTAACATTTCATCATTGCTGTCATGTCATGGCTTGTTTCTCTTGAAACAACATTTTGTTCCAGCAATTAATTTACTACATAAATTTTTTACACAGAGCCAAGCCCTTCAAGTTCTGTTAAGCCAATGCAGAATCCACCTCTGGGCAGTCAGTGCCCATTATCTCCTGTGAACCAGTCATGCATTCAGCCTGTGCCCCTTAGTACATTTGTACGTTTAATTCAGACTATATTCTTGATAATTTTATGTTGTAATTCTCAAGACGTGGTTCTGCAGCTTAACTATAAATACGTGAATTTCAGGATTGTGTTTTCTAATAGTAATATCAAAGTGGTGTGTCGATTGTAATAAATGTTATTAGTTCAAACCCAAAGGTCCTTGAGGGGGCTGGTTCCTTATTAAAGTAAAAGATATCCAAGAGTGAAAACTGGAGGGGACCCAAGGTTTAAGAGCTGGATATAAGTCAGGTTTCTGCCACTTGCCTTGGATGAATCATTCACTTCTTGGAACCTTGATTTCCTCATCTGTTAAACAGGAGGAAGAATATCTACCTCACAAAAGTTGTTACAAGGTAAAGTAATGAATATGAAAGTGCTTTAATATCCATGCTGTAGAAGAAACACCAGATTACATAATAATTACAAAGGAACATATGAGTGACCTTCAGAAAGTTCATGGAAAGCTTTGTATTACCTTTTAATTTTTCCATGAACATGCAAGTAGGTTGTATGTACTTTAACAAATGTAACAAAGTGTGACATTGCTCAGACTGAGACAGTTCATGTAATGTGCCTCATGTGATATAATACAAAAAATGTTTAACCTGAATTCAGTCAGGCTTCTTAGACCTAATTGCTGGTTTACAGGAAATACAGGAGGCAGAAGAACAAGAAAGGAAACCATGAGAAAAAACATCCAGAACGTGGGATGTTGTGTAAGTAAACTGCTCTGTATTCTTCAAAGTCATGATGAAAAAGACAAGGGAGTGATAATTGTTGAAGCTGATGAGTGTACTGAGAATTCGTTATACTGTTTGCTGCTTTTGTGTATAAATGAAATTTTCCATAATGAAAGGTATAAAAAGTGGATGAGGGTGGTTTTTGAAAGATACCAAAGAGCCGTAAGATACTAAGATTCAGAAATAGACTCACACAAATGTCCAGTTGATTTTTGACAGGTGCAAATGCAATTCAACGGAGGAGGGACAGCCTTTTCAAGAAATGCTGCTGGAGCAATTGGGTATCCATGGGGTGGCCAGGGGAAACCCGTCAGGACCTAAAACTAAATGAAGAACTCTTGGCTGACATCAAAAGTTTTTTTCCATAAAAGGAAAAATAAAAGATAAGTTGGACCTCATCAAAATTAAAATAATTTGCTCTGCAAAAGACCCATTTAAGAGAATGAAAAGATGTTACAGACTGGAGGGAAATATTTGCAAATCATATATCCAACAAAGGATTTGTATATGGACTACATAAAGAACACTCAAAACTTAACAGTAAAAAATAGAAAATGGGCAAAAGACATGAACAGACATTTTACCAAAGTATAGATGGCAAATAAGTGAAAAGATGTTTAACATCATTAACCATTAGGGAAGTGCGAGTTGAAATCATGAGATACCACTATGTGCCTATCAGAAAAGGTAAAAAAAAAATAATGATAACACCAATTCTGGCAAGGATGCAGAGGTACAGCCACTGAAGAAAATAGTTTGGCATTTTCTTTTAAAACCAGACATGCACTTATCATATGCCTCGGTGATTGCACTCCTGAACATTTATCCCAAAGAAATGAAAACTTTATTTTTGCACAACCTGTACATGAATGTTCATAGCAGCTTTATTTGTAATAGTCAAAACCTATAGGCAACCCAAATATCCTTCATCAATGGTTAAAACAAACTGATATATCTGTAAAATGGAACGACCTATTGATAGCTGCAACAACCGCGATGAATTTCAAGGGGCTTAGTGCTGAGTGAAAATACCAGTCTCTAAAGATCACATACTGATATGTGATTTCATTCATATAACATTCTCCAAATGACAAAACAATAGGGATGAAAAACAGATTAGTAGTTGCCAGAAATTAGGGATGGTGGGAGAAAGGAGGAGGAGAGGGTTGGGTGTCACCAGGGAGGCCTTTGTAGTGAGGGAACAGTTGTTTTTCTTGACTGTGGTGGTGGTCACTCAAATCTACACTTGTGATAAAAATGATAAAGAAGTATACACACTGTACCAATGGTGATTTCCTGATTTTGATACTATAATTTTGTGAGATGTAAACATTGGGGGAAATTGGGTTAAGGGTACTATCTTTGCAAGTTCCTGTGAGTCTATTATTTCAAAATAAAAAGCGGAGGGGAAAAAAAAAAGTAAACAGCCATTACTAAATAAAGTGTCTGAACTGTATTTGGGGAAAAAAAAAAATTAGGAAATATGTTTTAGGACAGTTGGGGAAATTTGAATATGACTGGGTATTAGATAGTATTAGGGAGTTGTTAATTTCTTAACTGTGATGATGATGACGGTGGTAGTTTGGAGACTATTTTTATTCTTAAGGGAGGCATGTTGAAGTATTTGGAATAAAGTGTTTTGATGTTTACAACTTTCAAAGTACGTATGCAGAGATAAGGCAAACATAGCAAAATGCTAATTGTTCTGTCCAGCTGGAGGATACGGGAATTCGTTGTACCATTCATTCAACTTTTCTGTACTGTTTGATAATGTCCCCCTAAACGTTTTATTGTGAAAATAATCAAGGCTTGCCACAGATTGATGCTTTGTAGCGTCAGGCTCCCGGGTGCACGCCTCCTTTGAGTGCCCCTGCCCAGCCTGGGTATGCCCCCCTCCCTGAGACTCAGGACCTCGGTCCACCCACACCTTTCTAAGCACTTCTGCCTTTATCCCTGTGGTCCGGGGCTACATTGGACACCCATCGAGAAGAAAGCACCTCCGACATTCCTAGAGAGGCCTGCCTGGCGACTTGGAGAGCCGGAAGCCCATCCCAAGGCACTTCCTGTCCGGTCATTGTTCTCTTGCCGGCAGGATCCGAGATCTCGGTCCGTCAGCTTTCTGCTCCAGAGCCACTGGGCCCGGGCCGGGCCTCTCCGCTACGCTTGGTGAGCGGGGTTGGCGGGGGTGGGCACGAACGTCGGGGGGGAGAAGGGGACATCGTAGGGGCGGCGGCCTGAGGGGTGGCCCACTGCGTCCTTCTCAGCGACCCCAGCCCCGTTTGTCCCGGGGTGGCTTCGTGCCTCATCACCTGGCCCGGGAGAGAATGGGCGCAGACTGCCAGGGGCCAGGCAGATCCCGGGAACAGGGCCGTGAGGGACCTGTAGCTGGAGGGGATGGATTGCCACGTTTGGACATAGGGAAAGGACATGGAGAGGGAAGCCTTTGATAAATGTCTCTGTTTAGTCTGGGGCTGGAGGTCCATTTGAATTTGATCAGAAGTGATGATAGTATTCACAGTAGATAATCTGGCTTATACACAAGGAGGAACTAGTTTTAAGGGTTTTTTTTTTGTTGTTTGTTTGTTTTACCAGATAGAGTTCAGCTAGTCTTGGAGTAAATAATCCTCCAGAATTAAGATTTGTCATTGGAATGAACGTTTTGCATTACTCAAGAAATACAACGTATACAGTAAGTTGCCAGTAGGTTAACATAGGGAAAAAAATATGATCACTTCAGTAGCTGCAAAAGGAGATTTAAAAGTTAGCATCTTTTTCTTTCTTTTTTTTTTTTAAAGATGACCAATAAGGGGATCTTAACCCTTGACTTGGTGTTGTCAGCACCACGCTCTCCCAAGTGAGCCACGGGCCGGCCCTGAAAAGTTAGCACCTTTTTCTAATAAAACATTCAAAGGGGAACAGAAAGGAAAATTTCAGGCTCCATAATCAACTAAAATAGTAAGATTATTTTATTCACAAACAAGCAAACAAAAAACCCTGCTGGCTTAGCTATGATAGAAGGGTACTGTTAATTAGTGTTGGTGTGACTTGGTGTGGTGCTTTTGGAAAGCAATTTGATAATACATATCAACCATAAAATTCTTGAACCAGCAATCCCTCTTTATTCTAAAGGAATAATTTAGCAGAAGAAAAAACTATTTGCACAGAAAAAATTTTAAACAATAAGAAAATAAACTAGAAACAGTAAAAACTCCTTTTACTAAAGGAATGGCTCATAAATGGGGTATGGTTAAGTAAATTATAGCATAGCCATAATTTAGATACCATGTTAGAATTAAGTAGCTCTATATGTACTGTATTGAAATATGACTAAGACTATTGTGAAATTTGGAAATGGAGTTCAAAAAACAATGCATATTGCTGAACAAGTGTACGTGTGTGATCCAAAGTATGTTTTTGCAAAATAAGTAACATGTGTGAAGGTGTATGTATATGTATGTAAATGCAGAGAAAAGGGACTAGGAGTCCCACCTACACTTATGACTAATTACTCTGTGTGTGTGTGTGTGTGTGTGTGTGCATTTGTGTGTAGGACATGTATTTATTTATTTTATTTTATTTTTATTTTTTTAAAGATGACCGGTAAGGGGATCTTAACCCTTGACTTGGTGTTGTCAGCACCACGCTCAGCCAGTGAGCGAACCGGCCATCCGTATATGGGATCCGAACCCGGGGTCTTGGCGCTATCAGCACCGCACTCTACCGAGTGAGCCACGGGCCGGCCCAAGGGACATGTATTTAATTCTGTATGTTTCTGTTTTAATTGATCCTTTCCCAGTGAGAGTGAAAATTTAACAACACCGTAGGTTATTGTGTAGCAATTAAAAATAAGCAGGAAGAATGGCAATGTGAAAATCTTTTTTTTTTAATGTCAAAAGTAGTATTTAGTCTCACAGGACATTTGGAAGATATGGAAAATGTAAAAAAAAAAAAAAAAAAAAAAATCAAACAAAAAGAACCTCAAAACTACCTGTAATTACACCTCCCAGATATGAGGGTAGTTCAAAAAGTTTGTGGAAAAATGGAATTAAAAAATAATATGGGTCCATCCATGAATTTTTTGAAGCACCCTTGTATAAACACCCACTCCTAACATGTTAATATATAGACTCCCAGTCTTATTCTTGTGATTCTTTTGTTCACACTATTTTGTATCCTTGGCAATAAACAAATTCTTGTGTTTTAATATCCCTTTTTAAAAAACACTGTGATGATAATTGTGAAAATATGTAACCCCATAGTCCAAAACAAAAAGTTCATAAAAATTGTTAGTATGGTTGGAGGTTTCCCCTTAAAAAAAATATCTTAAATTCTATAACGTATAGTGGTTATCTTTTTGGAGGTAGACTAGGGGTGATTTTTCTTAATTATTTTCTGTATTTTCCAAGATTTCACAATAAAAATATGTTAACTTTTATTCAGGAAAAAAAAATCACTAAATGTTATATAAAGCTGTTTGCAATGTGATTATTATGAGAACAAATTACATATTTGCAGTCCAACCCCTTCCATACTTTGAGGGAGGAGTACTGCATTCTGTTGGCTAGGCACTGGTGAACTGGGCCAGTGGGCTAAGTGGCATCTAGGCAAATCTCTGCTCAGTGCTAACAATATTTTCTGGTTTCTCAGTAGACGATACTCATCTTGGCTCTGGAAAGAAACTCAAGAAGAAGATTTTGAAATGTAAAGATTAGATGGGGCTTGACCTCTGCTGGGCAGCCCCCAGCTACAGTAATTCCCCTGCTGAGCAGAGAAGATGACTGCCGAATTGAGAGAGGCAATGGCCCTAGCTCCTTGGGGCTCAGTGAAGGTGAAAAAGGAGGAGGAAGAGGAGGAAAATTTCCTAGGTCAAGCACCCAGCCAACAAGTGTACTCTGAGAACATCAAAGTCTGGGCACCGGGAGAGGGTCCTCAGACAGGCCTTGATGTATCAGAAGAGGAGAAAAAGGTAAATGGTGGGTGACCTGAGAGGAATGAGGGAGAAGAGACCTGAAGGCCTGAAGTAGTTTCAGAGGGAATCTGCCCCTCTGCTTCTACACCTGGAGTCTTGTTTCCTGGCTAGGACTCTGGCCTATAGTCCTTTAGATGAAATAGAAATGTTCCCTTCTGATGGCTTTCACATTTGCTACACAGAACCTGCGGAACTTTTTATAAAATCTTCATGTCCATGACATATTCTATTCCAATTAAATCAGAATCTGGGGGTGGGATCTGATCTGGTTATCTGTAGTTTTAAAAACTCTTCAGGTGATTCCAGTCGGGGTTTGACAACTCTTAACCAGTGCTTCTCAAACTTTAATGTGTAGAGTAATCACC
The DNA here is from genome assembly GCF_027409185.1 of Cynocephalus volans. Classification (NCBI taxonomy): domain Eukaryota; kingdom Metazoa; phylum Chordata; class Mammalia; order Dermoptera; family Cynocephalidae; genus Cynocephalus; species Cynocephalus volans. Next base: position 55,423,821 of record NC_084470.1, read on the forward strand.
TGTGTGTCTTGTTAAAATTCTGATTCTGGTTAGGAGGTCTGGGGTATGGTTTGAGATTCTGCATTTCTCACAAGCTCTTAGGTGATGCAGGTACTACTGATCTGCAGACCACACTTTAAGTAGTGAGGCTATGCATCAGGCTGTGTCCTTAATGTTTTCAAACACACCCTTTACCATTACTAGCCAGCTGAGGGCAGAGGGTCCCCAGAGTCTTTCTGTAATAAGATGATCAGAACCTTGCTTCTTTGATCTTTAGACCCCAGAAAAGTCTACTCTGAAAATTTCCATGCATGTGCTCTCTTCTGTTGCCATGTACTCACTGGCAAGTTAGGTTTGGATGCTGGAGTGAGCAATGAGGTGAAATCAAAGTGATAGGGAAGAAGGTAAGGTGGCAGTCTTGCTTCTCTGCCAAATTCACCTTGGGGGTTGGGGGAGACTCTGGCTTCCTTTTCCACTTTTTAAAAAATGCTTTCTGGCCTCCAGTAATAGATAGCTATGTTCAGAGCTATAATTACCCCACCCCAACCATGAATTCCCTCATAAACCTACCTGTGTCTGCTTATCTCTAGGGTCAGAACATGTTCTGGGACATGGCAGTAGTCCTGAAAGCAACTCAGGAGGCGCCTGCTGCTTCATTCCTTGGCAGCTACTCATTACCAGGGACTCTGGCCAAGAGTGAGATACTGGAGACTCATGGGAATTTGAGCTCTCTAGGTAAGGTTCTACTCCCTGATTTAGAATCTGACCACTGGGCTTTCTCAAAATCTTTTCAGAGAGTGTGGGTGGCATCTGGTCTCCTATCTTGAGCAACAGAAAGTATTGAGGTCTTGAAAGTGTCAGGGAGAGCTGGATAGAGGGATGCTGAGAGGTGTCTGTGCAGTTGTCACAGGAAATGGTTTACTTTGCACACAGTTTCAAGACACTAGACAAACACAGGTGAACTCCAAATTCACCTTTTAATCACATTCAGCGAGTTTCATATCTATGCACATATGTAAACACATGTCCTCTTCATGTGCTTTGTGGGTATCATAGGTTGATGAGACTGCAAGAAAAGCTAGCTAAGGTAGGAAGGGTCAACTTTTGTGGCGATTTTGAGTAAATGCCTTAGAGATGTTCTGTCTTCATAGACCTTTGTGCAGATTCTAGGAAATTTTGAGCAGCTGTGTCAACCATAATGATGATGTTCAAAACTAGGTCTTCATGGGAGTTACTGGTTGCTTATCACCTGGTTTTCTCTAAGCTGGGACTTGGGAAAGAGTTGTATGTTCTAAATGTCTTGATTAGCAGTGGCAGAAGTTTGCCTATGGAGGAGTGACTTGCAACTATGGGTCAGAGCACAGTAGCCATGAGTCCTGTGTTGCAAAAGCAATCACCTGGATGACTGCCAAGGCCCCTTCGGGTGCTCACATTTTATGAGTCTGCCTGATACAGGCGTGCATCTGAATAATTGGAACCCACTTTCCTCCCTAGTCAATTCTTCAGGCATTTGGGGACCAAGTCACTTTCTTAAACAAGTGCTGTGAGGAAGCACTACCTTTTGTTTTCTTGTCATGACTAATTATTCTGCCAAGTCTCAGCAGCTTCTGTTCCCTTCTTTCTGCTTTCTGTTCCTTTCTCTCTGGTGTCTTCCCTGTGTGTCACTTCTTTTTTTGTCTCCTTGCTTTATCAGTCGTTCATAGTCTTAACTCCAACAGCTGCACCCATCCATCAGGAACAGCCTTTGTTTTCCCTTTCTGCTTCTTCCCTCAAAACCCTGTTCCTACCAAAGATTTACCTTTCTGTGCTGCTGGCCATTTCCATAGCAGCAGGTAATGCCAGGAACACTGAGCTGTAGGAATTAAGGGAGATCTGAGTGTAGTTGCTGCCCTGCTTTTGATAACCTTGTGACCTTGAATAAGTTCCTTCTCTCTCTGGACTTCCATTTCCTGTTCTACAAACTGGGGTGCATTTATTCAAAAAATACAGAATTTGTTAGGGGCGTACCTCCTGTGTGGTGGGCAGTGTGATAGGTGCTAGGGATACAGAAGTGAACAAGATACAACCTTACCCTTTTATAAAAAAATTTTTTTAGTTCCCACGCAATTGAAGGAGAACAGTATATGAAAACAATGTACATGAAAATGCTTTGGAAATTGTGATGTGTTACTGGGTTTTTAATGTCTGAGGGAGTTTTAATTCAGTTTCCTATATTTTAATTAATGTTGAATTTATTAAAGTTTAGACATTTAAAAACCAATTTTTAAGCTTTTAAGCGTCACTTATTTTATTTCATCTATACGTCTAGAAATATTTTTATGAAAGTGAGAACATTTGTACTTTTTCTTTAATTCATATTCAGTTAAGCCTCAAGTTTCAAAGATTTAATTTTTTAAACATTTAACTCCACCTACATACCAAATTTCCTTATACAAAACATCGTTTTAAATTTAATATATCTAATTCTGTTAAACCTTTTAAATATCTAGGCAGACTTACAAATCTTTTAAATAAAATCTTGATAAATACACAGCTTTTGTAAAGCTAATGAACTGGGCTTATAAATTTAGTAAATCAAATTACCTTTTGTGTCTCAGAATACAGTCCCCAGCTAAGATGGCAGGCTCATGTGGCATTTCAGATCTCTTTTTTTTTTTTGACTGGTAAGGGGATCGCAACCGTTGGCATGGTGTGGTCTGCACCACACTCAGCCAGTGAGCACACCGGCCATCCCTATATAGGATCTGAACCCGCCACCTCGGCGCTCCCAACGCCGCACTCACCCGAGTGAGCCATGGGGCCGGCCCCCAGATCTCTTCATTTTAAAAAAATGAAACAATATTGATTTTAAAACTTATTTCTGTGCCTGTTTTCTAGTTGATCACAAATGAGTTTTTAGTTTATTTCTTCCTAATTTCTATACTTATTTATTTACGTTTCTACAATTACAGTAATCCTACTTGATCCAAAAAGGAAAGCTACCATTTCAAAGAAGCCAGGGTTGCAGGTCCTGGGTTATTGGCTGATTAATCTTTTTGCCCAAGAAAATTTGAATTTGAGCACACAGAATGGGCCTTTAATTCTGTTTTCTTAGACCTGGGGCAACTGCCAAAACCCTTGGTCGTATTTCACCACTGTGATGAACTATTGAATAACCACTTGCATTATAGCCAAATTTTAGACTACAGTTGTAAGCAGTTCTGTACTAATTTTGACATAAGACATTATTTGAATATAACGACTTGTTTACACTATTGGCTCTAATCAGTTTGGTAATTCCCATTGGTCTTCATCTTTCATGTCCTTCTGACATTCGAAATCTCACAGTAAGGTTGGGAGTGAAGGTCAGGGAGGGGGTGCAGCTGTGAACTAAGGAATTCATAGGCCTTATTTCTGTTGGAGAGCTACCTGGTTGGGGGCATAAGAGGCCCTGGTGTCAGTGATGGGGAGTTAATGAAAAGGGGAAGGAGGTGAAAAGAAGCAGGGAAGGAAATGTTAGAAGGGAGAAAAGTGAAGTGAGTTGTGGGTGATGAAGAATAATAGAGAACATAAAAGAAAGAAAGCAATGTGCAAATGAAAAGCAGAACAAACATCAAACTGTACATGTAAAAATTCAGAATATTTCATACAAAAATTAAAAAACAAAACAAAACAAAAAAACACCAGGAGAGAAATGAAGAGGCAGTAGGGGAAAGAGGTAGCAGAAAAAAATATGAAAGGAGAAAAGGGTATAAGAACAGTTAAACTGCAGGGAGATAAACAGTAGATTAAAAGAGAGACATCAGAATAGTAGGAATAAAAATAACCAGAAAAAGTTTAGCATTTCAGATTTTTGCTGTTGTCATATTCCAGTCTGTACTGTGTCCTGCACTCAGACATTTCTTTTCTCTGACACTGCACATCTTGTCTGAATAATTGTGACGGAATTTCACATTACCGTGGTCTTAATCAGGCAGTCAAACAGAGCTGTTTTTCTGACCCCTGATATTTGCTTTGAACCACCCTGACAACCCTGTTCCACCCACTCATGTCATTGGTTGGAGAGCCACCCTGGCCTGTGATAGTGGGATGTTTCCCTCTTGTGGATGCCGAGTTCACCTGTGTGGCTGCAGCATGACCTGCAGCTCACAGCTCCACTCCTCACTTCTAAGCTGACATCATCAGTGGAAATACCTTATTCCTCTACAAGCAGCCCAGTGTGACCCTTTTTTTTTCCCTGACCGGTAAGGGGATCGTAACCCTTGGCTTGGTATTATTTGCACCATGCTCAGCCAGTGAGCGCACTGGCCATCCCTATATAGGATCCGAACCCGTGGTGTCAGCACTATCAGCACCGCACTCTCCTGAGTGAGCCATGGGGCCTGCCAGTGTGACCCTTTCTGTCTATGCTTTAGATATCCAGTAATCTCAGATACAAAAGCCTAACTTACCTAGATCTTTGTTTGAAGGTAGGATATCTCCCTAATTAATTGATGGGTTATAAATAAATTCACACTAAGTAGACAAGGTAAGAGGCAAGCCTAGGGAGACACTGGTGTCCTTCATAACTGGTCTTGTGAAATCAGTCATTAGATAACCAGGAAGCGTGCTGTGTGAAGATTGGGCTTCTGTCGCATGAAGCAGTAGGGTAAGTATCTAATGGAAGTAAATTAAAGTGTGGGAAAGCCCATGAGTCAGTGGATCCTGCTCTAGGTGTGGGGGAGGCCAAAGACCCAGAAGAAGAACCTGCAGAGGGCCAGCCCGTGGCTCACTTGGGAGAGTGTGGTGCTGATGGCACCAAGACCACAGGTTCGGATCCCTATATAGGGATGGCTGGTTGGCTCACTTGGGAGAGCGTGGTGCTGATGGCACCAAGTCAGGGGTTGGGATCCCCTTACCGGTAATCTTTTAAAAAAAAAAAGAAGAAGAAGAACCTGCAGAGAAGAGGTAACATGTGAAGGGATCCTTTTCTTTGATGAAGCCACTTTGCAGAGGCACTGAAGTCAAATACTTCCTGACCTTTACGACTTGATGATCCTATTCTTTTTCTAGGCTAGAGAAAGCTAACATTTGTATTTTCTGTTTCTTGGATCAGGTGCTGAAACCAAGAACGTACAGTTACTGGTTCCAAAAACTGAGATAAGTGACGAAGCCGAGAAACCTCTCATAATATCGGGAAGAATCCAGAAGGCTGACCCTCAAGGAAGACCTGAGTTAGAAGCCTGTGAAAAAGGAAACCTGTTAAAGAGGCAGACAATAAAGAGGGAAAAGAAAAATTTCAGACAAGTGACAGTACAGAACTGTCACTTACCTGAAAGATTCAAAGAGGAGGAAGACCAGAAGCGTAAGAAACCAGGGGGAAAATATAGCCTTAGTTCTGGCCCTGTTAAAAATCAGAAAATCCAGCCTGGGCAAAAACCTTTTACATGTAGTGTGTGTGGGAAAGGCTTTAGTCAGAGTGCAAACCTCGTTGTGCATCAGCGAATCCACACTGGGGAGAAACCCTTTGAGTGTCACGAGTGTGGGAAAGCCTTCATTCAGAGTGCAAACCTTGTTGTGCATCAGAGAATCCACACTGGACAGAAACCTTATGTTTGCTCAAAATGTGGAAAAGCGTTCACTCAGAGTTCGAATCTGACTGTACATCAAAAAATCCACTCCTTAGAAAAAACTTTCAAGTGCAGTGAATGTGAAAAAGCCTTCAGTTATAGCTCACAACTTGCTCGACACCAGAAAGTCCACATTACAGAAAAATGCTATGAATGTAATGAATGTGGGAAAACATTTACCCGGAGCTCAAACCTCATTGTCCACCAGAGAATCCACACTGGGGAGAAGCCTTTTGCCTGTAATGATTGTGGCAAAGCCTTCACCCAGAGTGCCAATCTTATTGTACATCAGCGAAGCCATACTGGTGAGAAGCCATATGAGTGTAAAGAGTGTGGGAAAGCCTTTAGTTGTTTTTCACACCTTATTGTACACCAGAGAATTCACACTGCAGAGAAACCTTACGATTGCAGTGAATGTGGGAAAGCCTTCAGTCAGCTCTCTTGCCTTATTGTCCACCAGAGAATTCACAGTGGAGATCTTCCTTATGTGTGTAATGAGTGTGGAAAGGCCTTCACATGTAGCTCGTACCTACTGATTCATCAGAGAATCCATAATGGGGAAAAACCTTACACGTGTAACGACTGTGGCAAGTCCTTCAGGCAGAGGTCGAGCCTCACTGTGCACCAGAGAACCCACACTGGAGAGAAGCCCTACGAATGTGCGAAGTGTGGTGCGGCTTTCATTTCTAACTCTCACCTCATGCGGCACCACAGAACCCATCTTGTAGAATAACAGCTTAAGGAAGAAGATCTCCAGCTGTTGGCCATAACCTACTGCCCCCAAATTAGACACTTCTTTGCTGTTTTCTTCCTCCTTTGTAAAAATGAGGCCTACGTCCTTAAAAGTTACAGTTTTCAGGAATGCAGCACAAAACACAAGACAAGGATTTTAGAGGCTAATCTAAAGAAAATGAGAACTAAGCACCTAAAGGCAAGGAAGGACTTTTAACTGTGTCCTAAGCAGTCATGTTGTCTGAAATGGAATGTAGCTTTCTTAGGAATGAGTTATACAAAGCTAAGTGATAAAGATCCTATTTGGGGAAAGGTCCTTTTTGCTTAATCTTGTTTTTTAAAACTGGTAATTTTTTGAGCATCAAGAATGTCAGCCTGGTTGAATTCTGGAGTTTTGAAACTTGTATTCTAGTATGTTGGGTTAAGCAGTGACTAGTTAAGGAAACTACTTGGGATGGCAATTCAACAACTCACCTATGAACATTTATAAGCTTTCTGTTCCCTAGGTAATTTAAAAAAAAAAAAAAAACAACCAAAAAAGTTATTAATCATCTACTCCTAAAAATGGACAGAAGCAGGAAATGGTCTTTTCCCTTACTGTCTATACCTCCTGAACCTTGGTATTATAAAGCTCTGGGACTTCTGAGTCTATTCTAACCATTCCCTGGTCCACATGGCCAACCACTCAAGGATTGATGTAGACACCACACAGCAGCTATGTTCATTTGCTATAATAAAAAACTCTCCAAACAACTCAGCTCTCCAATTCCCACTGCATTCCAGTTGGGTGAGATGAAACAGCCCCCTTCCCAGATAGAGGAGTCAAAGAATAAAGCTTGCCTAGAGGCATGCCCAACTTGTTTCTGCTCTCATTCTGCTCAAGTCCAGCCAGGGTCTCAGTGTGGGTTTCATGCTTACATTCTGGATGGTATTTAGAAGAAATGGTGGAGCTCTCATTCTGAGAGGACCAAAGAGTGAAGTGAAGGAAGAGGGAGGAGGTGGAGTGGGATTCCTAAGGTCTTAATTCGGTTTTTTTTTTTTGAGAAGTTCAGAGGTATTGGAATCTGAAAACTTTTAGAAGGATGAAGAAACTGGCTGAGGTAAGATATTTTTATTACCATTGAGCCTTTACTCCTGGAAAAATGATTTTAAAAACTATGCAATAGGTAGAGTTCTGTAACAGTATTGCCTTGTATTTATATAGAACTTTTATTCTTTGTTGTGTATCTTTATGTATAAAATCATGATACTTGGTGGTTATCTCATGCTTTCACACACACCATTACCTTAATCCTTATAACACTGAAAGAGTTATTTGCCCATTTACTTGAGAGTGGCCATTTAATGCAAGGCCAAGTAACAAGGGACAGAACCTATATCCAAATCCAAGACCTAAATCCAGGTTCTCTTTGTTCTGCCATGCTGTTCACGTAACCATCCGCGAACCCCTCCCAGACCAGTGGGGGAGCCTGAGAATGGAGTATATAGTCTCATTTTCAGGTGAGGAAGCTGAGGTGATGGATTTTGGGGTGTGCCTTAGGAAGTGTGATCAGAAAGCAGCAAATCTAAGATTGGAATTTTGGTCTCATGATTTCTGCATGCAAGAGCATTTTTCATAAACGCTGAGCCTGGTGATAAGCAGTCTGGTGCAACTCTCATGCAGAAGTCCTGTGAATTATTATCTCATTTCTGCAAGACTAAGTAAATATTAATCACATAGTGTTTTCTAGTTTACAGAGCACTTTCATATGTGGAAGGTGTGCACAAAAAAGCTTATTAATTTCTTCTTAACTGAAACTGCAGTCTTTTGTCAGAGCTTATGCAAATTTTTCTCTGGTGTCATTCTAAATCATAGAGACACAAATGCAAGGATTCAAAAGTAGGAATACGAAAAACCCATGCCCTCATTGACCCTAACTATTAGTGACTGTTCTTGTCCCTCTGTATGGGAGTGGAGAGACCCAAGGATAACACCATGTATCTGTTAAGATTAAGAACAAATTTTTTTCCATGCCTGATCAGGAAGCTGAGGACAGCGAGAGAGCAGATCTGAAGATTTGGGAAGATCTGTGACCTTGACTCACCAAGAGACCAAAAGTGTATTTTCCTGAAAGATAAGAGCAGCTGAGATTTATGACCATTAAGACAAACTTTTAGCTTCACATCATATATTCATCCTCGTAGTTGAATACTCTGTCATGGATGATTGTGATTTCCTGGCTAATGATTCCTATTCATAGGTAGTTTCAAAAATTGACCCGGGTGATTCTGCTGCAAAGCTAGGTCTGAGAATCACTGACCCAACCTTGCTGTAAAGCAGTAGTTTTTAACGTTGGCTGCATGTTAGAGTCACCTAGAACACTTTTAAAAACTTCTATTCCCAGCTCCCAGTATTTTTTAAAACTTTGGAGGGGATTACAATGTGCAGTCAAGGTTATGAGCCACTGTAATCAAGTAAAGACTGCAGACCAAGAATGTGTGTGAACAACGGTGGAGGGTAGGGGGAGCTTACTGGAGCTTTATAAGGATCTGTAGGTACAAAGCGTTCTACGTAGTTTCGGCGAAACAAGACACTTCCTCTACATTGGCTGGACTAGGTGTCCTGCAGTGCCCCTGCCAAGCCTTAGGTGTTAGGATTCTGTGACCTAACTTATTTGTATTTAAGTGAATATACAAAACATTTATATGACCAAACCAGGTTTTAAGTAAGTTTTATGTATGTATTATAACTTTTTACATTTCTAGTTGTATTTCATCTCCAGATCTAGGTTTCCACAAACCTACAATGAAGTGTAGGACCTCCGATCCTGTACAAATCAGATGAGCCAAGTGGATTACTAGATAGATTAAATCCTTCCCCAGCTAATAACAGCTCTTCCTCCCAATTCATTTCCAGCCCTCAAAATAAATTACAGCGTGCCGTTTTCTTTACAGTTTCTAAAAGGGAGGAATGACCACCCGTTGTCAGATTTGCTTTAGATTTTCTTGTTCTTTTGGGTCAGCTTCCTTGGCTGGTCTTGCTAGGAGTGACTGGGAACTCCAAAGCCCCATTTTCCTAAGTTGCTGAGCGCTATCAGACTTCGTCTTCAAAGAGATCTGTGCTAGGCCTAGTGATTGGCATTAAGAGTAGAGCCAGGAAATATGTTCTCATCCTCCAGTGAGACTACCAGATATGTATTAAGTGGAGCACAATGATGCAACAAAACATAATGAATTTATTTAGTGGTGCTTTGGGAACACAGGGGAAAGACTATCAGTTCCTAACACATACAAACGTATTCACTCTCATTTAGCCATGAATTCCACCAAGCTCAGGAAGAGGTGTCTTTGGGCAGAGCTAATCCTTCCTCTGTGTTCTGGATCCCTTCCCTTCTTTGCCTAGGTAGTTGTCCCTCTCCCACATCTGTCACTTCTCCACTTGCTGCTCCATCCTTTGTGCCTAACTTTTCTGGAGTTGCAGGCCCTTTGAGAATCTGATGGAGATTATGGATCCTCTCCCTAAGAAATGTACATTGTCTATTCAGTTTTATGCTGATTTGTGGGGTCATACAGGCTGAAGCCAACCATGAATCTTCTAGGGCCTAAAGTCTCACCTGGTGATGCACTACATAATCACCAGTGACATTTAAAAAAAAAAAAGGTCAGACTGCAGAATCTCTAACAGTGTTGCCCAAACACATAACCTTTTAAATCTTGGATTCCCTCACTAACCAAATGGTGGTGTTATTCCCACTACCTGGGGCACCCAGATTGGATACCCAGGAGGCATTTCTGGCTTCCTCTGTATCATTCATTTATTTTAAAAAAATGTTGTACATTATCTTTTATGACAGACATCATACTACATCCTGGAGGGCCAAAGTAAACAAGGTCTACTAACCCTGTTCCCATGTCTCTTATGGAAAAAAAAGTCTGGATCCTTTAACATGACTTACAAACTCTTCATAATCTCTTTCCAGCCTCATCTTTTCACTTTCATGCATCTTTTACTGCAGCGTAGAGGCATGTGCATGCTCTTCTCTGTACCTGTAATACCTCATCGCTACTCCCCACCCAACCCTCCTCTACTTTCCTAACTTTAGGTTTCCTTTAAGATTCTGTTCAAATCTCATCTTTGGAAAGCCTCTGATTGCCCTGTGGCCAAGGGCATATTGAGAGGTGTATTTAGAAGTATAAAAAAATATGATATATCCAGAGTTTTACTTTATGCTTCAAAGTGAAAACAACCTGGATTCAACATTGTGTATATAGTACAGTTCTCACATACTGTTGCTGTTACATATACAATATACTGCTAAGAAGTATATAGATAAATTACCTGAAAGAAATATGAGAAAATATTTTAAGTGGTTAAGTGACTTGTTCACAGCCATACGGATGGTAAATTTCAGAGATTAGATTCAAATCCAGGTCCTCTGGATAATAGGATTATGGGTGATTAAAAGTTTTTTGTTTGTTTGCTTTTTAGTAATTTCTGTATTTTCTGTAAGGGGCAAGAATTTTATAGTAAAAAATAAATTATTATATTTACATATTTAGTTTCATTGTATTAACTATATACAGTATCTCGGTTCTGCATTTTATAAGATGTTAGAGGTACCCTTCCCTTCTTTTCTTTTTTCCACCTCCTTGCCTCTGACATTGTCAGGTCTGATAATTCTTAAATTCTATTCTGTAATCATAGTCTTTTATGCTTTATTTATTGATTTATTCTAAAAGCTGACAATAAACAGTTTGAAAATTATTATAACCATGTGAATATTGTTCACTGCATATATTAGCTTACTGTGTTCATATTTCCTTTTTAAAATTGCTTTTTGTTTTTAATGAAGTATCTAGTTGTCTTTCTTTTCACCTTGTAAGTGATTGCTTTTAGCACATCCTTAATCATTTGCACATTCTCCATCCAATTAAATACTCTATTGAGTCCCTTTTTTTATCTGCATATTCCCCTTCCAGGGACCTCCAGCTTCCTGCTCTAGTCTGTCTTTGATGCCCTTTCTGCCTGCTGTTCTTTTCTTGTACTAGGCTCCATTGTTTCCTGAATTTCATATCTTCCTTCTTATTTACTGTCTTATTTTGCTGCAGGACATCTTCAAGTCACTTGACAGGAAAGAGTACATGGAAGGCAAAATTGTTGAGTCCTTATATATCTAAAACATCTTTCTCTTACCTCACACTTGATTGGTAGTTTGACTAGCTACTGGCTCTGGAATTCTACGTTGAAAATTTTCCTCAGAAGTTTGTAGTCATTGCTTCACTGACTTACAGCATCCACTGCTGCTAATGAGATGTCTGATTCCTGTCTGATTATTTCTTTGATAATCAAATAGTATTTGCATTACAGTAATTTGTTTCCCAACCTCCATGCCTGGAAGCTTTTGAAGTCTCCTCTTTATACTTGATGTATTCAATTCCCTAAAGCACTCAGTGGAATTTTTCAATCTACCAACTCAGGTACTTCTACATTTGGAAGTTTTCTTGCTATTTATATGACAATTATCCCTTCCCATATCTTTTTTCCTGTTTTTATTCTTTCTGGAATTCCTGTCAATCGAATATTGGACCTTTTAGATTGATCCTCAACCACTTTCTCTATTTCCTTGTGCCACTTTCTGGGAGTGTACCTTGATTATTTCTCAAACTTTCTAATGAATTTTTTTTTTTTTTTGATGGGAACTAGTATAATTCGTAGGAGCCTTTTCTTGTTTTCTTTGTTCTTTTTTGTAGCATACTATTCTCATTTTAGAAATGCCATTCAAGAATGGGTGCTAGTAACACTGAGGTCAAGGGTTTGGATCCCCGTACCAGTCAGTCACAAAAAAAAAAAAAAGAAGAAGAAGAAGAAGAAATACCTTTTAAATTTCTCTGAGTACTCTAATTAGAAGGGTTTTCTTAAAAATTTCTTCTGTCACCTGAATTATCTCACCCCTTTCATGCCCCTGCCCCTGGGTCCTTCTTTCTCTTTGTTTCTCTTGTTTACTCTCATTGGAGACTTTCCTCAAATAATGTGGTGATTCCTACTGGCACACACGCGTACACACACATACACATATAAACGTGTGTGTATCAATTAAAAGCCCAATTGAGACCTTTATGTGAGGGGGTGGGATTTGCCCGTTAAAAGACTTCCTTCTACAGTGATTGGTAGGGAGCAACCCATTTCCCTGGAAACCTCTGCATCCTGGCATTTAGAATCTTTTGCCTGGGGCTCTTACATTTCTTAAGCAAAAAATCCTCTGTTAATTTTTGTCTGGTGTTTGGGTACTGTTCAGTGCATTTCTAGAAGTGGGATGGAAGGGGGTCAAGTGTTTAATTACAGACTTTCAGTTAATACCCTTATATTTAGTCCCACCTCTTCCTCCCACCCTTCACTGTACCTGGGGTTTCCACGTTTCAAGTGTCTTTGGGGCTTGGCAGGGCAGATAGATCAGCTACCTCCTTCCATCATATTGCTCCCACCAAGTGTTCCAAGTTGTCAATCCCCTTCACCCAACTTTCTCAGTTATCACTTTATCTATTTTTCATCATTAGAAATTTGTTCCCTTTATCCCATCATTGTTATTGATACATTTGTACCTATTATTATCATTTTAGAGGACATTAAACCATTTTTAAGAGAATGTTGATGTCCTTTGATACAGTAGTACCACTTTTAGAAAGCTTTCTTTAAAATGACTATTTGGGCAATGATTTATGTACATGTCAGTGTTGTTTTACAAAGAATGGAAACAACCCAAGTGGCTAACAGTAGAGGAACGATCAAATCAATTCTATGGTGGAATATTATGCAACCACTAAAAATAATAGTTTAAAGAATATTTAGTGATATGATAAAATGGTCCCAGTAATATTAAAGGAATTCAAAGTACAAAATAAAATAGTGTGTACAGAGAGCCCAATTTTCTTAAATGTATGTGCACAGAAAAGACTGGAAAGAAATGGATTGCATATTAAAAGTGATTAAATTTTCCTGTGTTGTCTGTATTTTCTACAATGAGCCCAAATTGCTTTTATGATCAGGAGGGAAAAAGCTAATAAAAGAGAAAGATTTTGGCATATTCACAATGGTGAGACTTTCTTGTGGAGTGTGGATTGGGTAGTGGGGAACAACAGAGTAAGTGAAGAAACAAGGTCCCCAATTACCGAAGACCTAATGCCATGTGAAGGAGTTCAGCCAGGGAATGTATATGACATCCTTCTGGCTGGAGTGTGGAGGCTGGGCTGGTGAGGTAAGAAAGGAATCCTGGAGACCATACAAACAGGTTTTTTCCCCAGAGTTTGAGAGACCATGAGATTCTGACCCAGCCACTGACAAGGAACCAGAGGGGAAGGGACAGATGTGATGTTTAGAAGATAGAATGAGCAGATCTTATGGGGCACAAAAGATTAAGCAGCAAAAACCCAAGCCAAAAGTCTGGATCTCCACACCTGGTGAGACCTGTGATGTGACAAATGGGGCCAGGCTCAGACCTAAGAGGCCCTGCTTTTCTTGTGCCTCTCTGGAGCTGCCCTATGTTCCTGGTGGCTAATGCCTCTCTGGTCTTGGGAAGGTTTGGGGACAAGGAAGGATTGAGGAGGCAACCCAAGTTCTAGCATGATACCTGGCTACCCCAGGCCACCTTGACACTTGCCCCTTGTGTGATTCCTGGATGCCTGTGATCTCATTGGTATTTTCCCTCTGAGGACTTGGGTTCCTGTATGCCAGGCTCCTTACTAAATGCCAAATGTGCTTTACTTCATTTAATCCTCACTTGAGGAGGGAAATTCTCTTATTATTATCAAAGCTAGTAGATACATTCAGGATTAGAACCACTCTGATGCCAAAGCCTGTGCCTGCCTCTCCTGGCTATTTTCATAGTGCGCCTCCAGGGTCCTCTCTCCTCATCTAATAGTTCTTTGTTATGTTGAAAGAGCAATGTTTATGGTAAAAACTTCAGTGGTACGAAAGTATACAATGAGAAGATTCCCTCCCAGTCCAAACAACCAGTCTCTTATCCAAGAGGTAACCATTGTTAAATTTCTTGAGGATCCTTCCCGAGATAGCCCATGCACTTACAATTTTATGTATCCCTCTTTTAAAAAAACACACAAGTGGGAGTTCAGGGTACACACTGTCTACACCTTGCTTCTTACACTTAGTGTGTCTTAGAGATGGCTCTCTATTAGCTTATAAGATCTACCTCATTCTTTTTCTCACTGCTGTGTGATATTACGTTGTATGGATATACCATAATTTATATAGTGAGTGCCCTGTTGGTGGACATGTAGGTTTTTTCTCTTTTGCTATTACAAACAATGCTATGCTGAATGTCCCTGCACACTGTCTTTGGTATGTGTGTGACTTTATTTACAGGATTAACTGGTAAAATCAAAGGGGTAGGTGCATTTGACATTTTGGTAGAAATTGGAAATGCAGTTCCCGGTATGTATATTAAAATGCCCTTTCCCCTGAATGCTCTATGAAACTATTGTTTTGTCTTTTCTAATCTCATAAATGAAAAATGCTGTCATGTTTTAGTTTGCATTCAATTATGAGTGAAACTGGATACCATATCCCATGTTTAAAAGCCATGTTTTTCTGTGAATTGATTACTTGTGTTCTTCAATTTTTGTTTTAAAAAATGATCTGTACAAATTCTCTGTATAGTAAAGATATTATCCTTTTCTGCCATATGTGTTGCAAGTGTTTTCCCCAGTTTATTGCTAGTACTTTTAATTTTCGGTGTTTGGATATTTAAGATTTGGTGTCAAATCAAAGACTTCCCCTCTTCAGGATGATATGTTCTCCCATGATTTCCTCTAGTCCTTTGGAATAGGTCCATTTGAATTCACTGTGGAGTAAGGACTGAGTCCTGTCCTGGCCCTGCCTCATGCCTTTCTTCCTCTGGGGTCCAGCAGGAGAACTACAAAGATGAAGACCCTCCTGGCTTCCTAGAGCTGCTAGGCATGAAGCTTGCAGCAGGGGCCTTCCGCCCCAACCAGGTTCACTGAGCAGCAGAGGAATGCTGGGGGTCATGAGTCCAGGCTCTGCAGGGCAGCACCATCGCCTCACCTGATAGGGGGCAGGGAGAGCTGGGGGAGGAGTGAGCAGCCTGAGGGAGGGAAGACTGGCCAGGATGGGGGTGGAGGTCAGAAGAAGGGGTTCAGTCCAGGGGAAGGGGCTTCCTTGAGGATTCTAGGATCCTGTTCTGTCAAGCTGTTTTCTCTGGCCTTGGGTGGGCTGGGCACCAATCAGGCCACAGTGCAGAGGGCAAGATTATATTCTCAAACCTCGTGGTGGCAAAGAGAGCATTTTAGGGTAGCACTGTTCCTCACCTCCAACCTAGGATGAATCCCTAACCTCTTTGAACATCAGTTCTCTCTTTCCTGCCTCTATCCCCAGTGTCAGGCTGGGATAAAATGAGGGATATGAAATGGCTTTGTAACCATTAGAAGCCTGCCTATTTTCATAGGCCTGTCATATTCCTGCTGGAGGACATGGTAGGAGTGGATAAAAGAAAGCCTTACTTGATTGGGAAAGCATTTTCACTCCTGTTTAACATGGGGTACAGTTGCCTACATTGGCCTAGATATCATTGGGAGGAGCTGCTTAGCTGCTGTTCTTTTTCCAGAGCCTTATCTTGTGGTGGAAGCTTAGAGAATAATAAGCAGAGGCTTGGCTGATGAAGGCACAAGAAACAGGTCAAGGAGGACAGACGTGAGACCATAACTCAGGTCCCAAGGGGTAGAATTTGTTTAGAATGGAGTCTAAGAGGCCACTGTACTGAGAAAGGTGCCACATGGTTCTGTTGACCCCTTTGGCCAGAAGCCAAGAGGGGCTGTCTCAGGAAGTAAGTCTGTCAGGGTGTGGACCACTTCTGATACCTCCACCCAAACCCTTCCTGAGGAAGGAGCAGGATAGATGGTCTCTGGTCTCGGACAGCTGTAGGGGCTGGGACATCTTTGCTTCTTTCCACCCTGCTGGGCACTGCTAGGCCTTTGTAACAATAGGTTGGGTACTCAGTTGTCATGAGCTGTGCTCACAGAGGACATGGTCCCAAAGTGGTCCTGCCTCCTTAAGGAGTTGATGACCTGGGATGGGCCAGATCTCTGGTGAACAGTATTTACTGTCCCTTCAGGTGACACTCACTGAGCGCAAAGAACCTGCCACTGGGAACACATCAGGATTTCCTCTTTTCCATCACTTGGGGTCAAATCAGAATGAGATGCACACAAATGAGGACAGGTGCTATGAACCTGAAGGAGGAGGAGCCCTGGGCCTGTGGCTCTGACCTTGGGAACACCCCCACTGGGGCTGAGGGCAGGCATTTCCTGTCAGAGATTAGTGGGCCACAACCGAAGGTGAGAAGTGGGAATACAGGCTGGCCCTTGGAGAGGGTGGTCAAAGTCTAGGGGTTGCTGGGGTAGAGCTGGGACTCATTTTCTGGCCCTCTCATAAGCCATTCTGTGTTCCTTGGTGGGGCCTAGGCCCTCAGAAAAGAGCCCAGTGTATCTCTCACCTCTGATTGACTCAGCGTCCAAGTACCCAACTGCTACCAAGTGCTGAGTAACCGGCAACCTGAGGGGCCTTTCAGGACCTGCTCTGCCTCTGACTGGTTGGGTCACCTCAAAAGTCACAAAAAAACTCCCAGTCGATTTCCTCATGTATCAAGTGAAGCAGCATTTCCTGCCCTGCCAGCTTCACTGGGTGGTATGCCTCA
The DNA here is from genome assembly GCF_027409185.1 of Cynocephalus volans. Taxonomy (NCBI): domain Eukaryota; kingdom Metazoa; phylum Chordata; class Mammalia; order Dermoptera; family Cynocephalidae; genus Cynocephalus; species Cynocephalus volans. Next base: position 55,440,823 of record NC_084470.1, read on the forward strand.
AAGGAGACTGGGGACAGGACAAAGCTGTAAACTGTTCAGTCCTGTGACGTTGTTGTGATTACTAGCCAAGCTGGGTTCACCGTCCAAGAAGGGAAGGGTGCTCTTTGGGAGACATGCTTCCATGTCCCCTCCTGGAGATGACCGTTCAGTAGATGCCAGTTTTGCCTTCAAATGCCAGACCTTCCCAGAAAGTTTACCTTCGCTTATGGGTTCTCCCCTCTAGCCAGAGGAGGCAGGGAAGGTAGGGTCAGCACTTTGACCCTCTTTAGCTTCCCCTTCCAAGGCCAACTGTGGACTTTTCTCCAACATTTCTTTCCAGGCCTCAAACATAGCCTGGTGACAACAGCCTGAGCTCTGGGATGGGAAAGCCACTGTGAAAAGAGGGCCACGGCTTCCTCTAACTTCAGCCCTCCAAGGCCACCTACTGCTTGGGACCCATCTGTTTCCTGCCCGAGGGCCACTATTAGGGAAGTAATAGTAGGTTTTAATCAAGAGGCCTCAGCTAGACTGGATCCATCTTGGCCTCCACCCCTCAGAAATGTGGGTCTCTGATAGTCTCAGCAAAGTGGCCTCTTGGGACCCAGACGTCAGGGCGTGGCCTCCCCCCATGGCTGCCAAACAGAGTCTGTGTGTCTTGAGAAAGGCCATTCCCTCAACCCGACCCCTGGTCAGTTAGCAAATATCTCTTTGTGAATTACACCAAGGTGCTGAGCTGTCCATGGACGGAAACACCAAGGAGAATGTGTCCCACAGCTCTGGAGCAGACCTGGCCATAAGTGCCAGGCCAGGCTAGATGCCACAAGGTTTCAGTCTACCAGACACCGCCAGCACATCAGAGCACCACAGTTTTACATTGATTAGACAGAGAACTTACCAAGATTGCTTTCCTGGGCCATGATCCCAAATCCTTTGTAGTAACTCCCTAAAACAAAGAACCAAGCCCAATAAATTCTCATCCCTTGATTAGCTGTGGCTGTTTGGCAGGCATAATGGTCCTCAGGGTGACCTTCACTCCAAAAGTGGTCACTCAGTCTTCCCAAGTATTTTGCAAGATGTGCACTAGTACTGAGATTTCTGGGGCCCAAGAAAGGCAAGATAGAAACATCTTACCTCTTGGTAGAACTGAGGGTAGGGACCGTGCCAAACAGCATTGTGCCTGCTAAGAGACTAGCACAATTGTTAACAAGTACACCAGGTTAAGAATTCTGCAGGGCATGATAGGATTCAGCTGTTGTCCTGGAGAAACTCACAGCCCAGTTGGGAGGATGGACACATGGAAAGAGAAACCTAATTCACACAAAAAATAAGGTCATTGCCAATGAAGTAGGGATGGATGGCAGAGGTGGCCCAGGATAGAGGAGGGAGCAGTCACTGGGGCCTATGGGAGGGGTGGAGGAAGGCTCTTTGGAGGAAGTATGATTGAGGCAGGCCTGATGGATGGGCAGATGCATGCATGGGTGAGTGGGTGGGAGGGAGCAAGAGATGGGTGGGAGGGTGGATGAGCACTTTTGGTGAGTGAGACAAGGATTGGGTGTTCCAGGTCATATGGAAGATGAGAGGAAAGACACGGAGGTAAGAAATCTTTGTTGGGGAGCATCAGTATCACCAGAAAGCTCAGAGAAGCCAAGAAAAGGGTTGGGGAATGGGAGATAAGGCCAAACTAGAGGTCTAGGGCTCCAAACGAGAGGGCTAGGGCTGGACTGGAGCTGACTGTGGCCATCTCTGCCCTGGGGACAGTGTTCTGCTAAGGAGCATCCTTAGCATTTCCATGCTCCCCAACTTCTCCAGCCCTCCTGGAAGCAAAGCCTGAGCTCACACAGTCCTTCTTTCTTGCTGTATTTCCCATAGCTTAGGGGGTGGAAAAGGACCTGCATGTGGTTCCTCCCCATGCTTTAGAGGGTTGGCTTCCCCTGTTTCTATGAGTCCATGCTTTCTCTTCCTGCCTAGACTGAGCTCGTAGATTATGGGGCTGGGGAGCCATACCTCTCTGCCTCCCTACTGCCACACCTTGCCCACAGTAGACCCTCAATACCCTTCCCTCCAGACACTTCCCTTGTTCTCCCTTGTCCCCTTTATCTGATAGATCCCTGAGGTCTTTCTCAAGAGTTGTGAATTGTTGTCCTGCCTCTCCAGCCAGCAAGGGGATTTTGGCCAAGCTCCATGACTCCCATGACCCCATTTTCCACAGACCAGCCTTCTCTTACCACCTCACTTGCTACCTTGGCCAGTTCCCAAGGTACAACCATCTCTCCCCACCCCAGCTTGGCAGTCTTTACATGTGCAGTCATTGACCTCCCTGGACAAATGATGACAGTGCCATCCCTGACTCTTCCCTAGAATGCATGCTTTGCTTTATTGCCTTCTTTTCTGTTTTTTTTTTTTTTTTCTCTGCCTATGCTCTGAAACCATGGAGCACGTATAGAAAAATTATGAGTGTAAGTACTCTTCTTCTTGCTCGGATATTTCAGGAAGCTCACTGGTGTAGCACTTGGGCCTCTCTTTGATCCTCACTCACTCTTGCCCCAGATTTGATTTGATCGATGAGTGTGGGAAAGCCATTCCTCCTCCCTCCTCTCCCTTGGGATCTGCCCTGTCCACAGAGACTGTGCGTTCCACCCTGGCCCTCCTTGCTGCAGGTGTTTCAGGAGCAAACCTGCGGCAGCCGGGTGCCATGTCCCTGGGTGGTTAATGCTGCCTAATCCTGGGATCCAGTGTTTGTAACCCCACTTGCCTGCGAATAGAAGCCACATTCACCAGTATCAGCTTTTCTGATGAAGGTGATATATTGGTCTCTCCATATCTTATTTCTCAATTGATTCAGAACTTGAGCAGAGAATTATACTAATAGCTAACACCCAGCTAAACACTTTATACACATTGATTTATTTAATTCTTACAACATCACTATGAAATAGGTAGTAGCATTAATACATCTTATAGATAGGAAAACTGAAGCACAGAGAGGTCAAGTAACTGCTCATGGCAAAGGCAGGATTTGCTGTCAGGCAGTCTGGCCCCAGAGACCACACTCTTGGCCCAATGCTACATTGCCTCTGAAAAGAGGGGTATTTATTGGATTTCCTCAATTCCAGTCTCATGTTTCCCATCTAGAATTTAAAGCTGATTCTGTTTTTATTTGTTATTGTTAATTTGTTTTTATCTTCTGAGTCTTATTCAGATATTGAACTCAAAGGTGAAAAGGAGGATTTGATCCTGGAACAAATGAATCTGGAAGGAGAATTCTCTGGAAGACCCCAGGGTGAGATTCCAAAGAGCTGTGCCTTTGGGGAAGCCTGAGAAGCAGGGAGCAGGGGAGCAGAGCATTCAGAACAGCCTGCAGAAAGGCAAGTGAGGAGGGACAAGCCAGACCCCAGACAGGTCCCAGCAAAAGAGAAGAAATGCCTCCCAGGAGAGACAGGCCAGCACTGTATGGAACTTGGGAGGTATGTGCCAAAGCCCCAGCCTGGCTGCCCCCAGCAGCAATCTCTATGTGAGTGTGGCAAGGCCTTCAGTCAGAGCTCCACCATCGTCATGCATCAAAGACTCCACACAGGGTAGAAGCCATACATGTGCAGGCAGTGGGAAAGGCCTTTGCATGCAGCTCCCACCTGATCCAGCACCAGAGATGCACAAGGGGGAGGGGCCCTACGTCTGCAGCACATGCAGCAAGGCCTTCAGTCAGGGCTCGACCCTCATCATGCACTGGTGCATGCACACAGATGAGAAGCCCTACGTGTGTCCTGAGTGCAGCAAGACCTTCAGTCACAGCTCTCGCCTTCTGGTGTACTGGCAGAGCCACACAGGTGAGAGCCCTATGAGTACTGTGAGTGTGGCAAGGCCTTCACCCGCAACTCCTACCTACTGGTGCTGCACCAGCAGACCCACATGGGGGAAAAGCCCAACTGCTGCACCCAGTGTGGTAAGGCCCTTGGCCAGAGCTCCCACCTCATCTTTCACCAGACCACTAATGCCTGGAAGAAACACCAGCCAGCTTCCCTGGTCAGGGCTCAGTGTTGATGGGTCAAGGCTTCAGGTCCAACACTGGATCCAAGTGAGAGCAAGCTGAGCCCTTGTGATCAATCCAGCTCTGTGCCAGGTGCTGCTAAACAAGGCTGAGGTAGGCCCCTGTGAGGGCCTCCCAGTGTCTTTGGAGAGACAAGATGCATACACACATATTCACATAGAAATGACTGAAGGACACTAGGCAATGAGACTGATAAAGTCTGAAGGGTGTGCAGAGATACCAAGATCAGTGTGGAGGGGGACACTGAGTGAGGCTTCAGGGGGCCAGCTCTAGGAGAATGATAGGAGGCAGCCCATGGAGGGGCTATAACAAGCAAAGGCCAAGGAATGACTCCAGGTGAGCCCCAAGGAGGGGAGAGACTGGATATGGGGTCACTAGGAGTGGCAGGCTTGAGATGCACAAGGGGAGGTGGGGGATTCAGGTCAAAAGCCCTGGTCTTTGGGTACTACACACCAAAGCCAAAGTCCTGCCCATAGTATTGGGCTTCCTGTACCAGCGTGACCCTGGGCAAGCCACTGAGAGCTCTGAGCATCCCTTTCCACAGCTGTCTAATGCAGGAGTTGGACATGAGAGGCTTTGAGCTGTCTTCTATGACAACTGTAGTTTCAAGAGCTTTAAAGCCATTGTCAGAGTGAGGACTGACTGAAAGGTGAGAGAGGTGTTGGGAGGATGAAGCTGGTGGGGACTCAAAGTAGGCAAGAAGGAGGAAAAGGAGACATGGCATGGGAGGCAGGTAGAGAAATCCAGCTGGTTAGTCTCGGTTAGACTTTGGCATCTCCTGCAGGTGACCCTACTCAGTTGAAGCAGGTCACAGAGGTTTCTGTTTAGTTCGTGTTCTATCCATTCAGCAATTTGTTGAACATATTTTAGGTAAAAGGCACCATGCTGGGTGTGTGAAGGAATCCACAGTGTATGAGACTCCAGCAGGGGGAGAAAGACCAACACAAGGCAGAACGTGCTGAATGGCAGAACCGCTGAGGATAATGGTGGGCAAGTTTAGACAAGGGTGGGTGCTTCTTTGATTTGGTGCTAGATCATGAAAAAAAGCAGCATTTGAGCATTTGGGGATAGATCATGAAAAAAATGGTATTTGACCCTCAAAGGGTGGGTAAGATTTCTAAAACCTGACAGGGGGAGTTGTATCTAGAAGTAGGATTTGTCTGGAAAGCATGGAGCATGTTGAGGACACAGTGTACTGTCTTAGCTTGAGAAAAGGATGGTGTATCAGTTATACTCTGGTTGCTTGGTAATGTTCACTCTGTGTGAGTGGGAGGGTATCCAGTGAGTCCAAAGCCCTTCCCAGCACTGGCTGCCTTTGTAGTGTGGAAGTTTTATGAATAAAGAGAATGTCTGTGCTTCCCTTGTCACTAAGCAGTGTTTAGCTTGGAGCGCCAATGTGGCCTGGTCTAGTAAATATAAAATGCACAGTCCAGTGCATGAGATCTTCTGGTTGCCGGCAGTCATCAGCCTGCTGGGACCTGGCAGGAGGCAGCGAGTTTAAAGGAGCGATTTATAGAGGTTCGGGCAGTGGATGGTGAGGCACCGATACCAGCAAGAGCTCTGCCATTCCAAGCTTGAAGGGGCAAAGGAGGAAATGGTGTGGCTGGAGCTATGCTGAGGCGTCTCTCGACACAAGCTATGGTTAGTTACAGAGGGACACGGCTACTGCCAGAACCATGTGCAAAAGCACGGAGGGCACCCACAGAGAACCCCAGCCTTTGTACCTCCCTCAGACCTACTGATGCCTCCCACCAGGAAGCCAGAGGTAAAGGGAATTAGGTTGATGAAGTCCCAGGGATGCTGCCCCAGGGCAGAGAGGCCAGAGGACAAATCTGGGATACAGATGGAAATAACCAGCATACAGTCTGAGAGGAAGAGGATTCACTGCCCTCGTGGAGCAGAGACAAACCTCTACCTAGAGCTGCTTGGCCTCTGGTAGGACATGGATTTTTCCCTTCTCTCTTATTTCTGCCTCTTCCACCTCCTTGAATTGGGCAGCCCCTCTAAAGTGAGTGGAAGTGGCTTGTATCTGTCAGCTTAAACCCTTACCCTTCTCACCTTCCCACAGACACTTATTTCATCCAGTCCCTGGGCTCCCCTCACCCACCGGGTGTACAGCTTTTTACTTTCTCCAGCACTTTTCCATGTAATTCCCCATCTTGCTTTGTCTACCTCATGCTGAGACCACTGCCTTCTGGCTGAAGCCACCTATCATGTTTTCTCTGTGGTCCTCAGACCCTGAAGTCATGCTCTGCTCCCTGCCCTCAGCACACACCTCACCAGATCTGCCTCTATGCCTTTCTTTGGCATTTTGGCTGAGAGCTGTGCTGCCCTCAGCCTGGCAGCCTCATGAGGACACACTCTGGAAAGTCAAGACTAGGCCCAAAGCATGAGCCACCTTTTGAGCCCTTTCTCCTTTCTGCAAATAAAACATCCTAATGGTTGTTGTGAGGCTGTCACTTGGAAAAGGAACTAGAACACCCAATTGAGAATTTAAAAAGGGGGTCTTTATTAGCCAGCTGGTGACTGCTTCCCCAAATATTTTGGTAAGAGAGCAACCCCGAGTCTAAGTTTAAGGGGGTTTTTTAAGGCAAAAAATCACATCGTCACACAGGCAAAAATCATGTAGTCACATAGTCAAAGTTATCATATAGTCACACACTTAAAGTTATCATACAGTCACACATATTCCCTCCTGGTGTGAGGAGGGAGGGGGTTTGGCAAGGCCTAATGCAAGCTGGTTAAAGAAGCCAAGATAAGCCAGTGAATCACTCAGGGACAGCAAGAACTTCCCCAGGGTAGTTTCCTCCCTAGTTTGTCTGGTTACATCTGGATACAGCTCTTGGTTTTATCAGCCAGGAACAGCATAGGCAGGAAACAGCAAAGACAGGCAAAATTTAAAAATTTTCATCTAATTTTCTAAGTACAGGATAATTTCTAACTTCTAATTTCTACTAGGGGTGCCGAGGGTTTTCAAACAAAAAACACTTTTCAAACAGTAAAAATGGCATAAACTAAATCAATCTGCTTTGTCACATGGTGAGATGAAGCAAAGAGGAACCCAGTGTGAGCCATATGGGGTGAAGCAATTCAAGAAAGAGGAGCTGCAAGGAGCCTTCTTTCCCAGGGACCCCAAGGCTGAGAGCTCCCTCCCACGCCATGTGCTGACCATCCTGGCCCTGCTTCCCTACGTGGATAGCTCTGGCATGGGACACAGCCCTTTCTTTGAACTCTACCAAAAAAGCCATATCTTCCTTGATGATGTTTCCTGGAATGCACCATCCCACACAGGGCCACAGCCTTTTAGCAGCTTCCTCTCCCACAGGCCTTGTGTTAATCCATGTCTGTTGCTTATAACAAAATATTTGGAACTAGGTAATTTAGAAAGAAAACAAAATTTATTGCTTACAGTTTCTGAGGTTGGGAAATCCATCTGGTGGTGGCAACAGTGACCCAGGGTTTTCACATTGCAAGGTGGTGGAAGCAGAGAGAGTAGAGTAGAGCAAGCAAGACAGACTATCATCGTCTTTTAAAGCCCTCAGAACAACGCCCCTGTCCACCATTTTAAACCCATTCACTACTGAACGGTCCTGCAATCCAATCACCTCTTCAAAGCTCCACCTTTCAACTACCATAATAGGATTTCCCACCCTCTTAACAGTCACAGTGGGGGCTAAGTTTCTAATACATAAAACTGGGAGACAATTCAAGCCTCAGTGACTTTTGGGGGGACATAATTCAATCCATTACAGGCCTCCTTCCCCAGTCTCTTCCCCTTCCCTTAGCAGAGCAATTCCACTTGGCCCTGCCCAGCCCTGCTCTGCACTAACCCTCCAGAGTTCATGGAGTTTGGGGCTCTAGTGCCTCCCTTAGCAGGTCCCTCCACTCTCCCCTCCCAATAAACTGGAGACTGCTATGGCCCCTCCTTGCTGAAAAGGAAAACATTGGTTGTTTCTCTGGCTCTACAGGTTACCCCCTGCTGTCCTGCCCCAGAGACAAAATTGCTGTTGGGCCATGTCTCAGAACAGGAAAGCAAATTAATAAGTTGTTTTTCTTTACATGGTAGTCATTGAGCACTTACTCTGTGAGAAGCACTCTTCTCAATGTTTCATGTGTGTTTTACTCATTTAATCCTCACAGCACCCCCGAAGTAGACTGTTAATACCACCATTTTATAGACAGGGACGATGAGGCACAGAGAGGTTAAGAAGTTTGCTCATGGACATGCAGTAAGTGGTGGAAAAGGGATCGGAATGCAGGCAGAGTAGGCAGAGTGAGTAGCTAGAGTCTGGACTCGACACCATAGGTCACACCAGGGTGGATTTGCTCCATTTCAGAGTGGGTGACTGAGGAGGGGGATAAAGGAGTGGTGTCAGGTGTCCCTGGTTTGGAGAGAGTCCCTAAGGTCACCTGGCTGAACGAAAGTGGGGATGTCTTGGGAGGATCCCTGAATGGAGGGATAAATTCTCCCGTGCAACTGTGTCACACGTATGGATGAGCACCGGGGTTTTTGTTTGTTTGTTTGTTTGTTTGTTTTTTAAAGATGACTGGTAAGGGGATCCTAACCCTTGACTTGGTGTTGTCAGCACCACGCTCTCCCAAGTGAGCCGACCGGCCATCCCTATATAGGGATCTGAACCCGTGGCCTTGTTATCAGCACCACACTCTCCTGAGTGAGCCACGGGCCGGCCCTGAGTGATTTTATTAGAGGACTTCGGTGCTCCTTGGAGCACACATTCTCCCTTGGAACTCTGAATCCCCACAATCCCAAATCTTTCAGGGGACTCCACCCAATTCCAAATCTCCAGCTCTTTCTATTTGACATCTCCTGTTCCTTGCTGAGATGCTCCATTGGGAAGAATTACCAGCCCCTTTTAACCTTTGAGGGTTAAAACCCCCAAACACCTGCCCCACCCTGATCTGTTCCTCTCCTCCCCACCCCCCACAACATGTTCTTCTCCTTCTGGGTTAGTATCAGCAATGCTCTGAGCACCTGGGATAAGATCTTTGGAATCACTCATCTTCCCTTGCTCCACACACCCAACTAGTCATCATGTCCTAGATGGATGGACATGCAGGTCACTGCTAACAGGTCTCTTCCATGCCTCTTTCCCTCTTTTCTCTTCCCATGGCCACCTCCACCACTCTGTTCTCTGCAACCCAGGCTGTACCAGCAGCTTCCCACCTCTTCGTGTTGCTCCCTTACCTGTGGTGCACACTTAAACAAAGTGGGGGCAGGAGTTGGGAAAGAGATGTTAAGAGCAGAGGATATACCAACAGTTAGGAAGTAATCCAAAGAATGGTTAAAGAAACTAGTACCCATTCCTCCAAGTCACTCTCCTAACCCACTGCCCTTGGTGGTAATTCACATTGGTAAGAGGCAGGTGTGGAGTCAAAGCCATGTAAATTTATCTTTCTTTGACTTTTTTTTTTTTTTTAATTCAAAATATGACCTGTAAGCGAATCTGAACCCTTGACTTGGTGTTGTCAGCACCACGCTCTCCCAAGTGAGCCACGGGCTGGTCCTTCTTTGACTTCTTTGAACTGGTTGTAACATCTTATCTGTTCCCTCATTAATAATGGGTTAAACAAAATCTTACATGTTTATTTAACATTTGTATGAGTCATGATTTTATCTTTTTTTTTCTAATGTTATCTTTTAACAGACCTCTAAGTTCTTTTGCAGACTGTTAGAAGTAAAGCTTATTCAAGGTAGCAAGGAATAACTCCCGCCTGTCTGTAGTAGACTGTGGTAGCGATAGTTTTTGCTTGCTCAGTGCACTTTCCCATTCTCTTTCTGCTAACAGACTCTGCACTCTGCTCTCAGGGAGTACATGTTCCTGCTCTTGCCAATTACAACACCCATCCTCTTGACAACTGCACATGATTCAAGGGTTGTCATGTCACATAAACATGGCCATTGGAATTCTTTCCTGGGATTGATAAAGGGTCACTGGGGAAAAAAGGTTTTGGGGTTTTTTTTTACCCCTAGAGGGTTGCCTTGTCACAAGCTCCCTATAAAATAGAATCTGAGGCAAAAGCTTATATTGGGAGATGCAACCCCAGGTCAGCAAGAAGAAAGGAAAAAAGATAAGTCAGTGCAGGGTGGGAGAAAAGTAAATTCAAGGTAATGTGTTATCAAGTTTGCCCAAAGAAAACCCAATTGGTCCTCCAGTCATGTGTCATGTTGTTTAGAAAGGAGCACAACTTGCAGAACCAGCAGGTCTTCAGACAGTCTGTTGGGTAGTAGTGGGAAGGATAAGAACTGAGATTTATCTGCTGAATTCTGTCTGTCACTGAAGTCCATCCAAGGGACATTATCTCCCCTGCACTTCAGGAAAGCTAAATCCTACATCCCGGAGTGTGGCTCTACTTTACTCCACAAGTGTGCTCTACTTTTGTCCAAGTAAAAAATTAACTTCCCTTCATTTTCAGGCCTGTAGTCCTTACCCAGGTCTCTGTGCAAGGCAACTAAGAGTTTCACACAGATGCTCAGTGTAGTGGATTGAACTATGTTCCCCCAAGACTCACTGAAGCTGGAATGGTGTTCCCCAAGTTTTATGTATTAGAAACTTGACCCCCACTGTTACTGTTAAGAGGGTGGGAAATCCTATTATGGTAATTGAAGGTGGAGCCTTGAAGAGGTGATTGGATTGTAGGACCATGCAGTAATGAGTAGATTAAAAATGGTGGTCAGGGGCATGGTACTGAGGGCTTTAAAAGAAGAGAGTGTCTCTCTCTCTCTCTCTCTCTTACTCACTCTGCTCTCTCTTCTTCCACCATCTTGCAGTGTGAGACCCCAGGGTCACTGTCACCATGACCAGATGGACTTTGGACTTCCCAGCCTCATAAACTATAAGCAATAAATTTCATTTTCTTTATAAATCATCCACCCAGTTCCAAGTATTTTGTCATAAGCAACGGAAATGGACTAATATACTAAGTCTCATGGAAACCAAAACCAAGGAGTTGCACAGTCTGTTTTAGATGCTTATTGTGCAAACACACAAGATCAACAGTTGCTCTCATGAATGCCTGGATTGGTGTGCTTACCCTACACTTCTGCTTAGTTAAAACAGACTTCTGTAACAAGGCAAACAGCCCTGGTGTTTGCCCAAAGAAGCAATGGGGAAGTAGTTTGCAAGAAATAAGGATTTTCTCAAACTTTGGATGGAAATTTTTTATTCTTATATTTTAAAAAATTCTTATACTTTGAAATTTCAACTGCCTGTGACCTGCAAGCAGCTTGAGCTGACAGACATGGTTGTAATTGCAACTCACCCTAGGCTTTTCTTGGTGCCAGAAGTCAAGCTGGCGACTAATTCCCAGCATCCCTGCCTCACCTGCTAGTGGTTGAAAGGTAGAGTATATCTTATGCTGAAATTAACCTGGAATTAAGTAGCAAGAGGCATTTTGAGAGTCAATTTTCCAGTTTCATAAAACCTCTAAAATTGACCCTCCGGGGTTGGGGACTATGGATCCATACTCAAGAGAGGACCAACTCCTGAGTTACTGGGAGGGCTGATCTAAACTCCTAGTAATGGGCAGCTAGCATTACAATACATACTGAAGTATACTGAATTCCTGCTGTCATATTTTTCCTTTAGTCTGAAGGTAACAAAGGGCTGTCTGATTAGCTCAGTTGGTTAGAGAATGTGTTTTAACACCAAGGTGAAGGGTTCAGATCCCTTTACTGGCCAGCTGCCAAAAAAGTAAAAAATAAAGGTAATAAATCTCCTCTTGTGTAAGTGGCAGATTGCTGAGATTATTACTTTATTTTACACACACACACACACACACACACACACACACACACACACACACACACACACACACATTTTTTTCCTTTTAAGGAAAAGTCAACCCAGATGGTGTAGAGGGGAGGGAACAGGCTCTAAGACTAGGACCTAAGCCCTTAGCAGCTTGGCAACTGTAAATGAGAGAGAAGGATGATACTTTTAAAGACAACTTTCGGGCTGGCCGGTTAGCTCAGTTGGTTAGAGTGTGGTGTTATAACACCAAGGTCAAGTGTTCAGACCTCCATACCAGCCAGCCAACAACAACAAAAAAACAAACAAACAAACAAAAAAACACACCCCTCCCAGCATGCCTAATGTTCAAGGACCCAAACATTTCTGTTCTGAGAGTCTTAGACTCCTTAATCCTATGGACAGGATTTGATATTTCATTTTGCTAACCTCAGTCCATAGTTCCAGTCTGCCAAGTTCTCTTTGATGATTCTATCATCCTATGTATCCTTCTCTGCTTGTGTAATTTCCAAAGGCAGCCTAGATTTGAAAGAGGATATGATATTCTAAATTTCAGTACTTCTCAGAGTGTGCCTTCTAAGCTCCCCAACTCACAGCCCATTAAAGCTCTGCATTTGGCAAATTACAAATCTTCAAAGCAAGTGGGATCTTGCAAGATTATCAGGTTATAAATTTCTCGATACATAGAATTTCCTAATGAATTAGAATTTAATCAGCATTGTAGAAATGAAGAATTCCTCAGTTTCCTGTTATAATATAGAGAGGACCTTGTGTCTGCTTTTTGGAACTCAAAAGCTGGTTAGAGACACACATACAAAATCAAGACAAGTGAATAAAACAACATACAAGCAGAAGTGACTGTGTGGATCCAGGTTTCCAGCAGTGAATAGTCTGTGAACTCTCACCCACTTCCTAGTATTTATGAGAAGACAGTCTGGGTGAAGCAAGCACATGAACATGAGCATTAAACTTTCCCCCATTAACAGTGGGCACTAACACAAGCAACTAGCTGAGGTTTCTTCCAGGCATGAGTTGCCTGATGGAGAATAAGATGGGAGCTCTGTCCATAGGCTTTTCCACACTTGTTACACGATAGGGTTTCTCCCTAGTGTGAATTCTTTGATGCATAAGGTATGAGCTACAACTGAAGGCTTTGCCACAGTCATTACACTCAAATGGCTTCTCACCTGTGTGGATCCTCTGATGTACAGTGAGGCCTGAACTCTGACTAAAGTTTTTCTCACATTCACCACATTCAAAAGGTTTCTCCCCAGTGTGGACACCCTGATGAACTTTGAGCTCTGGCTGAAGGTCTTCCCACATTCCTGGCATTCATAGGGTTTCTCACCTGTGTGGATCTTCTGTTGTCGTATGAGGTATGATTGCTGACTGAAGACTTTTCCTCATTCATTACATAGAAAAGGTTTCTCCCTGGAGTGGATTCTCTGGTGCACAGTGAGGTTTGCCCTCTGACCAAAGGCTTTTCCACACTCTTTACAGATAAAGGGTTTCTCCCCTTGGTAGTTTTGTTGCCCTCTTTCCTCATCAAGGGCACTTCCGTCTCTGAGGGGAACATGTCTGGAAACGCTATTCCTTGTCCTTGCTCTGGGTCCTGCCTGGCTTCCCTGCTGCCTCTCTGCACTTCTTTGCCCTCCCAGGGCTCCTCTAAAGCTGGCTGCCAGAGGGGCTCCTCTCTGAAGCCTGTCATAAGCTGTGTCTTGTGCTTTGACTTCTGAAACTGGCTCCTTGTCCTTCTCCCTGTGAATTCTCAAATGTGAAATACTTTTTGAGCTTAGATGAAAGACGTTCTCAAGTTCTTTACCTTTCTGGCTTTTCTTCTCTGGGGAGATTTTTGCATCCTTGATTTCTGCTGGCTTTACATTTCTGGTTTTTGTCTCCAACATCTCCCTGGAAGGATTTCCCTGATGAGTTTTCAAACCGTCATTCCAATTTCTGAATCCTCCAATCCTGCTTTCTCAGGAATCATTATTCTGAAGTTCTCTGGAGGTGGTTCTGTGTATCTGTTTCTTCTGATACTTCCTGCTTTGGAACCAACTCCTCGATTTCAGATTCGGTCTCATAATCTAACAGAAGATACAGAAAATAGAAATGTCACCCATTTCCTATGATGGAGACCAAACATTTTCAAGTAATACTGACATATACTCTAGACACTCATGATGCTTACATGTCTACAGACTATCTACACTCCTAATGTGGCTACAGAAGAAAGTTGGTGGGCAGCCAGTAAGGCAGGGGAACAGAGGTGAGAGGCAGCAGGACTTGTCACACACACACAGACACCGACAAAGAATGAGAATGCTCCTATTCCTCAACATGATACTCAGGTGGGTTACAAAGACCTCTTGCTTTGGGGGCAGGGAACAGGCCAGATTCTGGGGACTGCTCGCACTTCTCCTTGCCCATGTTCTTGTGTTTCTGAGCCAGGCTGTGCCAGAAAGGGCTGGGTAACCTTTGGGAGTGCTTCTTGTTCTAAAACAGCCGGATCGGAGCTCAGCAGGCTGTCCAGTAGTATGAGGAATTCAAGACGTACAGGCCTGGGGAAGTTTTCACATTTCTGCTGAAAATGAACTTGAAAGGGGAGGCTGGGCCTGCAGATGGCAGCAATGGGACAAAAGTCATGTCCCTTCTGGGCTTTTTTCCCTCTCCTTCCCATGTTTTCTCTTCCTGTTTCTTATACACTCTCCCCATCCCTCACTGCTCTCCCCTCTGCTTTCCTCCTACCATTTCCTTTGTTTTCCTTCCTCAACTCTTGTCATTCTTCCCACTCCTCCTCTAATCTCTTTTTGTACTTTAAAACTTTTCTGTCGTTCCTGCTTTGGAATAAACTCTCATAATCTCTCATTCACAGTACGATTATCACTGGGATCAGCCCTATACTTGTTGAAGAGAGCCCCTCACCCACACCACAGTCTGTTCTGGCTTGGTAAGCCTTAGAATTTCGGAATATTCCCAAATGTAAGGTGTCCTCCTAAGCACAAGGATAATGCAGAAATTGAGTTCTCAGAAGGACTGTGAAAATGTACTTTGTACCTGTGTCCACAGCTGACAAGAAAATATCTTATACAGATGTTAAAGAACCCTCAGGGGTCTCCATGCTCTGAAAACCCCGAAGCTGCAGACCCTCCCCCGCACTAAGAGCTAGCAGAGACCCCACTGCCACTGCAGAGTCAGGCAACCCTGAAGGGCAAGGGTGACAGGGGCCACACTCAGGTCACCCCCATCAAGCTCTAGTTTCAGGTTACCCTGAAGCTAGATTGCACTGGATGTGGTGCAATGAACCGACCTGCCCACATTCCACAGCAGGCAGACAGCAGATCTGGGCCCAGACCCCAGGTCTCCTCCCTCCTCACACCTCCGTCATGGGGCTTTTCCCACTTACCAAGACACTCAGACTTCCTGGCACCCCCCCACACACCCCCTTTGCCCATGTCCACTCCTTGCCTCAGTGTTAGGTAGGGGCCACGTCAGACAAAAAGCCTCAAAAAATCCTCTTGGATGATGGGGCTTGAGGAAAAAATTTCCAGGAGCAACTCTGTCTCTGAAGGTATGGAGGACTGTGAGATCAACGAGGAAAAAGTGGAGACCAGACCTTATTACAGGGTCAGGAGCTCTTGTCCTCTTTTCACCAGGGAATGGTGAGGATGGAAAGGAGGGCACAACACCTGTCTCAAGTTTGATTCCAAGCTAATAAGAGGCATTAGCTAGCTAAGACTTTCCTGTTGCCCAAGAGCCAAAAATCAAGTGGGGTGAGTTATGTAAAGAGATAAAGTACAAGTCAAATAGAGATAAAGGAAGGCTGGTGAGGGAAAGAATACTTACAGCTCAAGAAGACATAGAAGCAATTGCTCAAGGCTTCCTGGGGGAGGTGGCCTTTGAGCTGCATCTTGAAAGGAGCTAGGATTTCAAAGGTAGAGAGCTTGGAGGCTGAGCATGGACGTTTCCTCCAGGTAAAGGAAACAAGATGCACAATGTGGTAGAAAAGCAGAGTGTGCTGGGAGAAGACTGTCATGGTCATTTGGGTGCACTGGGAGACAAAGCTGGAATGGGAGACCACAGTCACATCAGGTAGGGCCTGGAATGCCAAGCTAAGGCCTTCAAACTTCATTTAAAAGGTCTGGAGTTTGGACAGGGAAAATTCTCTCTGACGTGTGAACACAGAAAGCTGAGACATTTTCATTTGATGCTTTAGAGGTTTTAGGCCGTTGTTCGCCTCCTGCAAGTCAACTGTTTCCCTCGCCTATTTACAGTAAGCCTGTCTGGAGGTCACCCCGCCCCTTGCCACCTGGTCTGGGTCTTCACCTAGCCCCAGGATTCCCTGAAGTCCTCCTCCTCCTTCTTTACTGCCCCAGGTACTGCCCCTAGGAAAAGGGGCACCTTCATTGTGATGGTTGTAACCATAATCCTCACTCTGGTGGGGACATGTCCTGGGAAACCTCCTGAAGCTCAGTGGCTTCTGGACAGGCAGGGAGTGGTCACCTAAAAAGGAAGACATAAGAAATCATTGCTGACAAAGAGAAATGGCTGTCCAGGGTCCCTAGCACTATGTGTCCAGATAACCAAGGCCAGGCTGTGAATCCCGTGTTCCAACAAGACAGTCTGTTGCTGAAACTACTGGTTGTCTGCCAAAACCCTGCTTAGCAAAAGATCCCCTTTCTTTTTATTTAATCAGGCAATCTTTCATAAATTTTAGGATATATAATCCAGAGCTGCTCTGGTGGAAGCATGAGCAGAGGGCCCAGAATCTATCTGCCTCGCTGCCTGACAGTCCTGCCACAAGGTCCCAAAGGCATCAGTGCTGGACTAGGTGATCTCTCAGGTCTCTTCTAGCCCTTGTTTTCTCTATGACTGCTAGCAAAATTTAAAAACAAAAAATCCAACTCTAGGACAACAGAATCCTTTGCATATCTTCTTTAATAAAATGCACTAATTGGCCTGATAGGCAGACAGTCCCAGAGAACAGTAGATAAGGACTTTCTCTTCTTCATCTTCTCTTCTTCCGATGTAATTTGCTTCAATTCCTAGCCCCACTGGGTATCAGGAGCAAGGGACAGATGACTGTGGGGAGCTGACACTATCATTGTTATCAGAGATGAGGGAGATGGGGAAGGCTGGGGGGAAAACCCAGAACATTTAGGGGAGGAAATCATATTGGCTCTAAAACTTCTGAATATTTGGGTAAATATTAAGAAAAACACAAGAAAAAATGGGACATTTTCCCATTAATTCTCCCACTCTTGCTTTTCAAGCTGCTGCCAGCAATGGCTTTCTCCATGTTCAGTGGCTATTTAGTTAGGAATCTTATTGTATTGCCTCCAGAGTGACAATAGACCTCACATGGCATGTGAGTTCTCTAGCATGTGGAGGAGACTAACCAGGGGAAGGAGAATGAAGATAGCAGGAAGAGGTCCTAATTGAGGACAATTCTCAAAAAAGTTGGTATCTCCCTTCCTGTTCACAACCAGATCTCCCACCTGAGCTGTGGATCCCATTTCTCTGAATTCCTCAGAAAACTCCACTAATTATCCTCTCTCTCCTGCATTGTCAGCCTCTCACTCTCTCCTGAATCTTTCCTGGCTGCCTATAAACATGCTCAAATCTCACCCGCTCTATAAAAAACTCTCTCTTAACACTTGCCTCTCTCAAGCTCAGGCCACATCTCTTTTCTTTTCTTTTTATCCAAACTTTGGGGAAAAGAATGAGTACTTCATCTTTCAGGAACTCCTCAAACCACTGCAGACTGTCTGTAGTTCCCACCACTCTATAGAAATGATTTGAAGGTTGCCAGTGCCTTCCTAGTCATCAAGCCTAAGGGTCACTTTTCAGTCCTCCCCTTACTTGACTCTTATGTAGTATAGAAGTATAAACCGTTATATTACCCCCAAACTGCTCTGTTGATTCTCATGCTCTTGAACGACAGTGTCCCTAGGACTCTATCTTAACTCACTTTCCCCCCTCACTTTAGATCTTACTAAGTCAGAAGTTAAAGACTCAGTACCTTAGAGACCAGGCAGGGAGTGTAAAGGAATAAAACAA
Organism: Cynocephalus volans; assembly: GCF_027409185.1. NCBI lineage: Eukaryota > Metazoa > Chordata > Mammalia > Dermoptera > Cynocephalidae > Cynocephalus > Cynocephalus volans. The sequence continues at coordinate 55,458,673 of NC_084470.1, forward strand.
GTAAGTACTACTGACTATATAAAACAATGAGGAGGAGTAAGAGGAACTGGAGTGTGCCTGCCCATCTAAAGGGGGCACCTGGGTTCGCTCTAGTTGAATGCCTTACAGGGATGTTACCAAATTTTGCAGCCTTTCAATCCACAAATCTAGACTTTTACATAGCATCTAATGATGAAAAGTTGCCAACTAATTCAATTGTTTAAAAACACTGTGCAGGGGCCAACCCCGTGGCTCACTCGGGAGAGCGCGGCGCTGGGAGCGCAGCAGCGCTCCTGCCGTGGGTTCGGATCCTATATAGGGATGGCCGGTTCGCTCACTGGCTGAGCGCGGTCACAAAAAAGGACAAATAATAATAATAATAATAATAATAATAATAATAATAATAATAATAAAATAAAAACACTGTGCAGGACAAACAAAACACATCAGTGAATCTGATCTGGCTCCTGAGCCTCTAGTTTGTGATCTCTATCCTAAGCTCTGCTATTCACTCTCACGGTCATAACTATCACCTGTTAGTCATGATTTCCAAATCTTACATCTGATCAACATTTTCCCTTGCCTGGAAGACGTCTAGTCAATGCCTTCTGGAAAGTGACATCACTGAACATGTTCAAAGCTGAGCTGATCACCTTTCTCCTAAAAAATCCCACATTCCTCTTATGTTCTCATCTTAGCTAACGATACTGTCATCCATCCTGTCACAAGCCAGAAACCTGAGAGATTCCTTACCTTCTCATTCTCCCTTACTTTCTCTTGGGAAAATAGAATAATTTAATCAAGCCCCCTTACCTTAGGTCCAGTTGGGGGTGGTGTAGCACATTCTTTGTAAATAAGTTGTCTGTGGGTGGAGTTAGTGTATATGTGCGGCACCGCGACCTGGCTGACGTTGACTGCCTTGGACATCCGCCCCATGCAGCTATGCTCTCAAACCTACAGCTCCAAGGACTTTTCTGCCAGTTACCTAGCTCATAAACCTAAGTGTGAGGGGTCTGGTGACCCAGCCTGGTGTGTGAGGAGTCTGGGGACCCAGCCTGGAGTGTGAAGGGTTTGTGACCAGTCCCAGTTTGGACAACTGGCTTGAGGGGTCTGTGAGCTTCAGACTCAGCCCTAGCTTGACAATTGTCCCAGTCGGTAGGATTATGGGCAGGTAAAAGAGCACAACAATTGGCATAGTCTGTGACAGGATTCTGAGCAGGTAGAGGAGCCGAAAGCCCTTGGAAGAAGGAGGAAATGTGGCTACTTTTGAATATGCTCTGCCCTATGGCCACTTTCCTATTGACCGGGATCTGGTTGCTGCACACTGTACTGCAAGGCAGCATAGACCAGGCACTACAATGCAAAACCCCTTGGCAGGGGGAGGAAATGTGGCCATCCTTGAGTGTGTGGTGCCCGGTGGCCACTTTTCAGCTGACTGGAGCCTGGCTGCTGATTACTATGCTGCAAACTGATCGAGATTTGCAGCAGAAAGCAGAGTTGTTGGAAGCGTGGATGATTATCCTGGAGGATGACATACAGTGACCGGCCACTCCTGCCTCTCACACCAGGAAAGGTGAGCAACCCAGTGGTGGGTTGGGGGAAACTGTGCGTCTCCAGGCACGACCTGTTGTGTATGAGAAATTGAGATACAAGCAGCCTATGGGACCAGATGGACAACTGGTGTGCGATCCACAGGTGACCCAATTCACCTATGTCCCATATACCCAGGCTTAACTGGTTGACTTGGGGAGACAGTTCCAGCAGAAACAAAGGGAACCCCTGGCTGCTTGGCTGCTGTGGTTATGGGACCTAGGGGTGAATAGTGTGATATGCTCTGGTGAGGAGGTGGAGAAATTGGCCTCCATTACCATGCACCTGTCCTTGAGGCAGCGGCTACAGAATAGCTGCAGATATGCACAAGGGCCAGGTAATCACTCCTTGATGGACTGGGTGAATTCAGCTGCCCAAACTGTGAGCAAATGCTGGAGAACTGCCCAAGATTGTTAGTAAATGGCAAACGTATGCTGAGCTGGTCCAAATTATTCGAGAGCTGGGGATGCGGCAATCCATGTTTAATGTGAACACTTGTGGCCCAGATGATGAAAATTTTACAGGCAGCATGAGAGACAGAGTGCTGCAAAATGCTCCATCAATGTCCTTTGGGCCACCGATGGCCATACTGGACCCATACATTGGTCATCCTATACATGAGGTAATGACCATGATAGCTGGCTTGGGTGAAGTGGAGGATAGCAGACAAGCAAAAGGGGTCCAAAAGATGGCTAAGGCCAAACCCCCAAGAAATGCTCAGGATTTTATCCCAAAGGGACCAAGCAAGACTAGCCATAAGCAAATGTGGCTTGACTTGCTTGCAGAAGGGGTTGATAAAAAGGAAATTGACTGGCAGCCAAATGCAGTTCTGTTTTCCTTGTGGCAACAATTGAGTCCTGAACAGCATTTTACCAAAAGTCCAGAAACAGGTAGCAAGGTACGCTCAGTGGATTTAAAGGGTTTTTTGGTTGCTCCCAAGGAGGCAGATGAGCTGTTCCATTTTGATTAGAGAGCAGGCCAAGGTATTCGTCTTTTGGGGGCAGGTGAGGACTGGAGGCCCAATGTTGAATTGGGAATATATTGGTTGAGGACAAATGTGCAGCATGTTTTGGCATTGGTGGATACAGGTGCAGAATGTAGCCTGATATATGGCAATCCAGGTAAATTTCCAGGGGCCACAGTTCATATAGATGGCTATGGAGGTTAAATACTATTGAGGTCAAAGTTGTGTCATTGCCATTGGGCATAGGAAAGTTACCACCTCATGTATATACTGTATATATATCTTCCATAGCTGAATACATCTTGCGTATGGATGTACTTTATGGTTTGCACCTGCAAACAATAATTGGAGAGTTTCAGCTGTGAATATGGACAGTAAAGTCTGTGCTACAAGGATATGCTAAACATGACCCACAGGTGTTACCCAAGCCAAGACATGTAGTTAATGTAAAGCAGTATCGCCTACCAGGAGGACATGCAGAGATAAGTGCCACTATAGTGGAATTAGAGAAAGTTGGCATTATTTGTCTGGCTCATAGCCCATTTAATGCTCTGGTAAGGTCAGTGAAAAAGCCTGATGGTACCTGGAGAATGACTGTAGATTATCAAGAACTGAACAAAGTAGTGCCTACTTTGCATGCAGCTGTGCCTTCAATTCATGACTTGATGGATCAGCTGACGACTCAGCTGTGGACTTATCATTATGTATCAGACCTTGCAAATGCTTTTTTCTCTATTCAAATCTCATCTGATAGCCAAGATCAGTTCGCTTTCACCTGGAAAGGAAGATAGTGGACCTTTCAAGTATTGCCCCAAGGTTATCTGCATAGCCCAACCATCTGTCGTGGTTTGGTGGCTGGGGACCTAGACAAGTGGACTAGGCCCAGCATGGTTACAACATTTCACTACATTGATTATGTGTTGCAGTGCATTCTTTGTAAATAAGTTGTGTGTGGGTGGAGTTAGTGCATACGTGCAGCGCTGCAACCTTGCTGGCATTGACTGCCTCAGGCGTCCACCCCGTGTGGCCATGCTTTCAAACCTATGGCTCCAAGGACCTTTCTGCTGGTTTCCTAGCTCACAGACTGGTGTGTGAGGGGTCTGGGGACCCAGCCTGGCATGTGAAGGGTTTGTGACCCAGTCCCAGTCTGGACAACTGGCTTGAGGGGTCTGTGAGCTTCAGACCCAGCCCTAGCTTGACAATTGTCCCAGTCGGTAGGATTATGGGCAGGTAAAAGAGCTCGATGCTCTCCAATGGCAAATTCTCTGCACCGCATAATATCTGAAAGAACAGTTAATGCAGCTGGAAAGGAGCCACACAGACTGGATTTCCAGTGGCTCTGCCACTAAGTACCTGTTTGAACTTAAGCTCTTTGAGCTTCAGTTCTTCATATAGGAAAGACAGTCCCTACCTCACAGGGTTACCATAAGGGTGAAATGAAACAAGCACTTAGAACAGTGCCAGGCCCACACTTGAACTAAACATTACACAAGCATTTGCTATGGTTTTACCTCTTTAATACTCATTAAATCTATTTATCTGACCACAGTTTAGACTCTCACACTCTCAGACTAATGGGACAGCCTGGGCTGCCACCTCCACTACCTTCCTCCTGCCCCCCCATTTCTAGTTCCCAATGCCAATCCTTTCAAGAAGCTTACAAACGACTTTCCCCCTCAAGCACTATGGGTCACAGGGATCCCTGCCAGTCCCTCTTGACCACTGGTGACAGCCAGCCCACAGTGCAGCGAAGTTTGCAGCTCTGGCAAGCCTGGGCCCTGCTCGGCCCCAGCCTGGTTCACTCACCGGGAACTGTGGGGCAGCCAGCCTGACACACACAAAGGTGCCTCACCACCAAGATAATGTCTTTAGCAAACAGTTTATGTGCTTCACCCTTGCGTTTTTCTCCTGCTTTCCACTTTTACATTCTGGCTTTTGAATTACTTCAGTCATCTTGGCTTACACTGGCTAATCACTCAGTCTCAGGCAGTTTTTTTGCAGCATTTTCCCACACAGTTCAAACAGCTGCACTTGCCCAGTCCATCAAAGAGTGGCTGCCCTGCCTCTGTGCATATCTGTGGCTATTCTGCAGCCACTGCCTCAGAGACAGGCGCATAGTAATGGAGACTAACTTTTCCACCTTTTCACCCGGTGAAAGCATACTTGAAATTCTGCAGTGGCACCCATCATCGGGTCATCTGCCCATCTGCATGTGGCACTCTTTCCTTGGGTTTAATGGCACCCGGCTGGCCATCGGGTTTAAGTGGCACCCTCCAAGCCTTTTGCCTTCAGACAAATGCAATAAGTGTTTACTACACAGTCTCTAGAACACATTAGAACCATCCACCCCTAGGTCTCATAGCTGGAGCCACCAGGGGCTCTCTCTGTTTCTGCTGCTTTACTGTCTCCATTTCTCATACACAAAAGGTTGTGCCTGGGGACGCACAGTTTTCCCCAACTCACCACTGGGTTGGTCGTCTTCCCTGGTATGAAAGGCAGGAGTGGCCAGTTGCTGCACGTCGTCCTCCAGGACATTCATATGTGCTTCCAATGACTCTGCTTTCTGCCGCAAATCTTGACCAGTTTGCAGTATGGTGATCAGCAGCCAGGCTCCAGTCAGCAGAAAAGTGGCCACTGGGCACCACAAGCTCAAGGATAGCCACATTTCCTTCCCCTCCCAAGGGGTTTTGCATTGTAGCACCTGGTCTATGCTGCCTTGCAGTACAGTGTGCAGCAACCAGATCCCGGTCAACAGGAAGGTGGCCATAGGGTACAGCATATTCAAAAGTAGCCACATTTCCTCCTTCTTCCAAGGGCTTTCAGCTCCTGTACCTGCTCAGAATCCTGTTGCAGACTATGCCAATTGTGGCATAATCCTGCTAATGATGCCAATGGTGGAGCTATAGCAAAGGTCTGGAATCCTCACAGCACCAGTTGTCTAGCTCTTAATCCTGTTCGTGACACCAATTGTAAAGCTAGGCAACCACGCCCGTTATAGGGCTCTTTTACCTGCTGGTAATCCTGCACCAACTGGGACGATTGATGAGCGAGAGCTGGGTCTGGAACTCACAGACCCTCAAGCCCATTCACAGACTGGGTCACAAACCCTTCATATGCCAGGCTGGGTCACCAGACTCTCCACACGCCAGACTGGGTCACCAGACCCCACACATGCCAGGCTGGGTCACCAGACCCCTTCATGCAGGTCTACGAGCTAGGTAACCAGCCAAAAGCTCCTTGGAAGCTGCAGGTTGGAAAGCATGGCTGTGCAGGGTGGACGCCCCAGGCAAATGCCCGCCCGCCTGCTTCAGTAAAACTCCTCTCTACTCTCTCCCTCTCTCTCTCTCTAAAGAACACAAGAATAGCAACAAAACTAAAAAGATATATTGGTGTACATGCGCACTAACTCCACACACACACACACACACACACACACACACACGCACAAACACAATGTGCTTACAAAGGATGCTGAACCACAGCCAGTGGGACCCAAGGTGAGGACCCTGACCAAACTATTCTATTTTCCCAACAGTGAGGCCATCCCATTTTAAACAACCCACTCTGAGTCAGTCCAGATAGGAAAATTTCTTAGATGGCCCACAGAATTATAAGATGTAATAAATGTTGTTTTAAGCAACAAGTTTTGGAGTGGTTTGTTAAGAAGCAAAAGCTAATTGATATACGACCATTTCTGAGACAGTCATAGGCAACGGGAATTGTATAACTCTTAAGCGAATCAAGTGACCCCTTTTTAGTTGGGATTAGGTTCTGTTTCCGTGATGTCCGTGGCTGCATGGAAGAGGGGTGGATACTTAAACAAAGCAGAGTTTTGACACGGAGTAAAAGAAAATGCATGCTGAGTCTGGCAACTAATAATGTCTACTAAATATGCTGTAAAGCAAGCTTTATGTTGCTTCTCTATATAAGAAGGAAAACTGAGAAACATTCATAGGAAACAACACACATTTCTGTGCAGTCAGTGTGCCATGTAATCTGGTTTGGGAGAGCCACCAAGTTACCAAAATTTGGATTTCATAGCAGTGTTGGCAAACTTTTTCTATAAAGGGCCAAATAGTAAATATTTTCAGTTTTGTGCACCATATCATCTCTGTCACAACTACTCAACTCTGCCATTGTAGTGTGGAAGTATTCATAGAACGTAAACGATGGATCTTGGATGTGACTGGCACCAGTGTGCACACAATAAGCACAAAATAGCCACTGGCCTCGTCTTCCACTCCAGCACCAAACCCCTCCCCCCTTCCCTTTCCAAGAATCCTCGTGCCTTAAACAGAAACCTTTTTGCTTCTGCACAGGTGCAGTTCTCCACCCTGGTCACATAGTTTCCACATTAGCACAATGCCCCTCCTTGATGGTATCAGCCAGCTCTTGGTGCCCTATATAAGCTCTCTCACCCCCATGCTTGGTGCTGTCCTCCATCTTGAGGGCAGCCCCAGGCTGCCCTCCACTTTGAGCACAGCCTGGCAGATTCTTTTCCTTTAATAAAATTGAATGGTACCCAGCATCTCGGCTCACTTTCTTTCAGTAAGTGAATGGGCATGACTGCATTCCGATAAACTTTACTGTTATCTTTGGCTGGTTGGTACAGGGATTGAACCTTGGACCTTGGTGTTATCATTACCATGCTGTAACCAACTGAGCTAACTGGTCAGCCCCAATAAAATTTTATTTAAGACAACACACATCAGGCTGGATTTGGCTTAAAAGCCATAGTTTGCCAACCCTTTTGCTACAGAAGCAATGTACAATGCTGTACATTGTGTATGTATTTCACATAATCAGGTGTCACTCAACATATACATCTGTAGCGTACATTTCATATAATTTTCTTGAGGAGGAAAGCTGAGTTACCAGCAGTTATATTTCCTGGAGAGAAATAATAATACAGTGTTGTGCATTGTGCAATCCATGTACCCTGATGTAGAAAGATGGATGTGTTAACAGCTGCTTATTTTCCAGAGATGAATTTATAACACTGTACCCTGCTTTCTTTACTTAACCTACTGAGGGGAATAAAGTTAGGTGTATTTCTGTCTCGTGTAGAGAAGTGACATATTATATCTTTGTGGAGCGTGTAGTTCCTATAACTTTCATAGAAAGGATGCTGCATTACTAAGAATTATATTTCATCTGAAGAAGTAATTTTCTTCTCAGTGTGCTGTGTGCAGTGCTTGACTGTCCAAAAAGGTAGATCAAGCATGTTTTAGGGGTATAAGCAAAGCAGGAGCCCAAAGAAAAAGAAAAAAATTAAAAAGAAGTTAGTATTTCAAAAACCATTGAAGTAGTTAGGAGAAAATTCAAAACTTGATTGAATTCCTTAAATTTATGGTTATTATTTTTTAAATTGTGTATTGAGGTTGGGAGTGGCTCACCATATCTTTTAATGCTTAGGGTCTCAAAAAAATCTTAATCTAGCATTGACTGTATATACTGTGTTACCTTCTTGGGGACGAGAGCTGAGCTTCTACCAAGGGTTTACCACTTAGATGAATAATACATATTTTTAAACAGTGTGTTTTTCACATAACTACTTTGGTGAAAAACTGAGTTTCCAGTAATTGGTATCTTACAGAGAAAGGAAATTCACTTCTGCGGACCTTGTATTTCCTGATTGGAAAGATGAGTTACTAGCAGTTTTAGCTCTCCTAGGAGACAAAACTTTCAGGTCTGTAGAATGTACTTTTTCACATATTCTCCTTGGGGAGGTGAATCAGTTGGGAAAGCATTTGGCTGCCTGTTACAAAAACCAACTATGGTGAATGCTCCAAAGGAGATTTATTTTTTTTATCCCTTAGCCAGGTGTCCAGGGGAGGCAGTCCAGTGCTGGTGTAACAGCTCCAAAACTAGGCTCCTTCTCTCCCCTAGTAACACCCTTTATAATGTGGTCAGCTTCTTCCTGCTTAATACCCCATGGTTACTGCATCACCAGCCTCATAACTTTGTTCCAGAAAGGGATAAGGAGAAAGTGAAAAGGACAAAAAGCATTTTCCAACTAAGTCCATTTTTTTTTAGTTAGAAAAGCAGCAGCATTCCTGGAAACCCCATCTGTAAGCTTTCCATTTATATCTCAGGCCAGAACTGTGTCATATGGCAAGCTTTAGCTGCAGGGGAACTTGAGAAATCTGGGCACAGTGCCACTCTGAACAAAAATTCAGTTTGGTTAGTAAGGAAAATGAAGAGAATGAATATTTTATGGCCAACTTGCAGTGTTTGCCATGATATCCTTGCTTAACTGGTGAACATCGGATGTGAAATTCACATATGCTGTTCTGGCCCCCTTAGAGATGGTGTGAGGAAAAAGGAGAAGATCTAGACAAGGACAACTGAAATGATGGGAAAGGAAGGGGGATGGGTGGTCTACTGTGGCCTACAAAGGGCACTGGGTTTGGAATTCAAAGTTCTGGCTTTCTGACCTGATTCTTTAACTTATGAACTGTGTGACATTGGTTAAGACAACCTCTATAAGCCTGTCTCCTTGTCTGTAAAATGGGGACAGAGTGCTCGGAATGGAGAAATGGATGTTGGGTAAGAAACTGAATGGTACAAGTAGTTGTATCTCGCATAGGAAAGCTACAGACTTCTCTATGTCATATTCTTCATGCAATCTCTTTGGGTGGGAGGGGGAGTAAATATGATTTACCAGGAGTTTCTATTTCCCATAGGGAAGCAACATTCATCTCTGGAGTGTGTACTTTAGGTAATCTTGGGAAAGAAAGATGATTTTCAGCAGTTTTAGCTCTCATACATAAGCAACGTACATCTATGTGGAACAACTACTTCATGTAACTTGTTGGAACATAAACTATTGTTAACTCTCATATTTCTTATGACCCTGGGGATGCTGAATTCGAACCTCTCTTTCTCTCACGTTGTTGGCGTTCCTCGAAAGTTTCATAATTTTTGATGATCTATTTATATTTAGAGATGAGATTCTAGTTTAATCAGTATCAGTAATAAAAGCTAAGTTCCTCAGCTTAAGAAAGAATTCTGATTCCGGTGCCTTAGTTATTCACCAAATATCTAGTGAGAGCCTATTATATGTCAGCCAGTGCTCTAGGTGCTAGGGATATAATATGGACAAGACAGAGAAGACCCCTGCTTTCATAAAGCTTACTTTGTACTGAGAGAGACAGCAGTTATATAGAGTGAGGTGAGCAGATGGGAATATGCCAGCGAGGTGGTCTTTCCTTTTCAGTGGGCAGAGATCTTGTTTTCCGGATGTAACTATGGCGCCTGCATTTTTCATTTTATCGAAAATGCAAGTAACCTGAACTTTACTTTTGTATCTGACTAATGATTTCAACCAGTATTTATTGAATACCTTCTCTGCCGGTCACTGCTGAACACTGGGATATAATGGTAAATAATAGCTCCATATAGCTGGGTAGAGTTGTATAGAGATGAATTGGGTGCGTCAAAGTTGCCCTTGGGTTTAATGTTACTTGCATATATCTCCCTGATAATGTCCCTACAAAAGTGGACGTGCACTGAGGTGGAAGCCAAAAAAAGAAAGTGGACGTGTGTGTATTTGGGGAGCCAGTGAATAGGAGGTTAGCCAGAGCTGGAATTACTCATAAGGAGTAATAATGGAGTGTAAAGACGAGCGAAGGCAACAGTCAAGGTGGTCACGTGAGGATTGGCACTGGGTTTTGAAGAACCAGAATGAACTGGATGGCTGAGGTCAGGGAGAGTAGGTAGAGGGAATGGAGAATAATCCAAACGGCAAATCATGGAAAAAAGATCCAGAGTCAGGATCAGGCAAGGGATTTCAGGAGACCAATTCAGAAATGTTAGGGCAGAATGTGTATGATAGCAGAACAGGAGACGTTGTTGTGAGGGTCAGTTTGTGTGGGCCGAGACTGGGAGTTTGTCCTTTTATTCTAACATAACAGGCGATCATTCAAGGTTCTTAATGGGAGCTATTTTAAGCAGATGAAATATACTAGTTCCTTGCTGAGATACCCGGTTCAGATTCCTTATCCAGCAGCCTTTCCATCCCTAACGCACCCTTCTAGTTTTTCTGAAAGATGAGGTAGTCACTGTCCTCCAGGCTAAGGGAGTCTTTGATAAGATTAGGTACCCGGCTGAGGTTGGAGGAAAACTAGGCACCGCTTGGTGGCAGGGCTCGGAGGGACAGCCTTCTTCTAGGATACCATAGAGATGCCCCTCCCGCTTCCTAGAAAAGCACGGGTGGATGCACGAAGCCGCTGTGACGCACTACCGGCCGCGCCACTTTTCTTCCGGCCCCAGAGGGTAAGGTCCGTGTCCTGGGCTGCTGTACACCTGTGGGATCGTTGACGCCGCTCCGCGGGGAGCCGCCGGATTTCATGGTGAGCTGGCTAGGCCCCAGGGAGCGGAAAGGAGAGGGTTCCAGCGTGCCTCTGCTGGGTCGGCGGGCCGGAGGCTGGTATGGGAAGCCTACCCCGGCATCGATCCCCTCCGGATTGTTGCCTGCGTGTGCCGCCGGGCATTTGGAGCACTCTGGACAGCCCGGACGGCCTCAGCCTGCAGCCTCAGCACTGCAGAGCCCAGTGCCCCGCACAGTGCTCGGCACAGAGTAGACGCCTAAGAAGATGGCGGAGTGAATGAACGAATGAATGAATAAATGATAATTGCGTGATGTATAGAGGATCCACATCTGTGACCGGTGTCCGGAAACGAAATCCTGGTGCTCAGAATTCTCGGTCCCTCTACCAACTACTTACCCCAGCTGATCCTGCAGCTCAGAAACTTGTTTAGGGACTATTTTAATAGGAGACGGCAAATAGTGTAAAGCGCAGTAGGTGAGGAGTCTCGAGACCTGGGTTATACTTCTGGAGGGTGGGCTTTTTCTTGATCTCTAAAGTTGAATTCTTTAGTAGTCCGTGACTTCTTTCCTTACAAGGCTCAGTTGACAGCATGTATGTGATAGCTTGTAGGCAAGGGTTAATGTCTTCCAATAAAATGTTACTATCCATTACATGCCAAACATTACACAGAATTCAGGGGTGGGGCTGCAGAACGAGTGAAGTTAAAGTCTGTCAAGTCGGAAAATGCTGGAAGATATGCATCTGAGCCGATTTTGGTGATAATATTTTAACTACATTTCTTTAGTACTTGCCATATACCAGGCACTGTTCGAAGCAGTTGTGCTAATTTATTTAATCTTCACAACAGCGTATCACCTGTAGTTTTTAAGTGAGGAAATTGGGGTACGGAGAGAATAGATTACTTATCCAACGCAATTTGCTGGTAAGTGACCCAAAGCTGCAGAAGAGAGAGTTTAGTATGCTACTACAGCTTGGATCAGTGTGTTATTTGGTGCCAGGAGGCAAAACAAGAAGGGCTTCAGAGTAGAGTACATTTCAGTGTGGTCTTATTAAAGAAATTGTGCTTTCAAATTCTTGAAAAACCCCACCTGCTTTGTCCAGACTCTTTCAGCTAATTATTGAGGGGTAAGAAGGTGGCACCGGGGAGAGAGCGTACAAAGTATGAGGAGGAAGCCAGCTCCCTATTAGGTTAGTAGGATGAGGCAATTAAGAGCCTCTCTTCTTTTACCATTCAGCATAGTACATATCTCCCCCTGGATCTACAGACAGATCTTTTTTTTAGCATCTTAAAATCACTAACAATTAGATTATTCCACAGTAGGCATTTGTGGGAGCACCTGTACATTCCTTTCTGGGCAACTTATAGACCTGAGGGTTAGCAAACTATGAGCCATGAACCAAATTTGGCCTACCACCTTTTTAAAAAACAACTTTTATTGAAACACAGGCAAGCTCGTTCATTTACATATTGTTTGTTTCTGTTTTCAAACTACTAAGGCAAAGTTGATTAGTTGTGATAGAGACCATATAACCCATTTAACCCATGAAGCAGAAATAATTTCTTTACTATTTACAGTTTTCTTTACAGTAATAGTTTGCTAACCCTTAACATAGACAAACTGCTAACACCTCAGATAATCTATGATTGGAGGAAAGTGGTCATAACCAAGATATCTTTCCTTCTTCATAAGCTTTAGTATTAAACATAATCACCTCTAACTCCTGTTGAGTGCTACCATGTGGCAGATATCTTTATGAATGCTTTATGTGAATTAACTCAGTCGAGGATTCACAGAATGTTAGAGCTGGAAGGGCTTATGGGTATAATCTAATTTGTTACCTTTTTCAGATAAGTTAACTGTCATGTAGGCCCATTCACATGGGCAGTGGCAGAGCAAAGTTTCTTGACTCCCAGTCCAATCCCCTTTCATCTTATTCTGAATGGTAGGCCAATACCATGTCCATTGGATCTGGCATTTTTTTGTTTTTGTTTTTGATCCTGAGTTGTTTTGTTTTTTGTTTGTTTTGGTGCTGAAACCTATGAGTGAGATGTGACATTTTAAAAAAAATGTTTCTGACTATAAAAGAAATACATGTTTACTGAAGGAAATGTGAGACTTACAGAAGAATATAAAGGACGAAGTAAAGTGGCCAGTTAACTGTCCTAGAGATAAGTGTGTTAACGTTTTGGCAGGTGTATTGGTTTGTTTCTCTTGCTTATAACAATACCTGGAACTGGGTAATTTGTAAAGAAAAGAGGTTTATTTCTTACAGTTTTGTAGCCTGGGAAGTCCATGGTCCAGGGGACTCCTCTGGTGAGGGCCTCCTCTTTGGTGGTAACTGTACAGAATCCTGTGGCAATGCAGGATATAACATGGCAAGAATGCCAAGAGCGCTCTCATGCTTTTTATAAAGCCACCAGTTAACACCAGTGATAACTCATTACTCTATGAATGGATTAATCCATTCATGAGGGCACAATCCTCACAAACCAATCACCTCTCAAAGGTTACACCTTTCAAATATCCTAATTGGATTTCCCACCCTCTTAACACTGTTACAGTGGGGATCAAGTTTTCAACACATGAACTTTTGGGGGACACACTTGACCCATAGCAGAAGATAACATATCTTCATTGTAGAATATTGAAAAAATGCAGAAGCATTTTCTTTGTGTCCTTATTTTATGTGTTTTATTATATCTGTGTATTAATAATAGTTTGTTTATTTAATGCTTGCTTAGTGGTAGTGTATTTTTTGTTTTAGTGTTTTGTATCATTCTGTGTTAACATATTGTATTTTCTCATGAATATTCTTTGAAAATATGATTTTTAATAGTTTCATGATCTATCATACTGATTTTTCATTGATGTTTATTTGCCTGTTTTTTAACAATTATAGTAGTAATTTGATCTTTGTACGTAAATCTCTCTACCTGTCTCTGATTACATTTTTTCGCTTTTCTCTGATTGCCGAAGTTATTTATTCCTATGGGAAATAACATGACAATTTAACAATTTGATATATATTCTCGTTGATTGGCTCACTTGGTCAGAACACAGCCTTGTAACATCATGGTCAAAGGTCAGATCCCCATATTGGCCAGCAAGGAAAGAAAGAAGGAAGGAAGGAGGGAGGGAGGGAAGGAGGGAGGGAGGGAGGGAGGGGGAGAGAGAGAGAGAGAGAAAGAAAGAAAGAAAATATAGATAATAGAGAAAGTTTGGGAAAATCATTCACAATTCATCATGAGGATTATTTTTTTTTCTTGATCTTATTCGTGTGTGTGTGTGTGTGTGAGAGAGAGAGAGAGAGAGAGAGAGAGAGAGAGAGCGAGCGAGAGAGACTGGCCGGCAGGTATGGGGAACTGAACCCTTGACCTTGGCGTTACAAGGCTGCGCTCTAACCAACCACAGGCATATTTTAACAGACATATGATGTTGTAGTTGAAATTTTCATATCCTGGGGTTTTTTTTCCACTTACGTGTAGCATAAACATTTTTCCAAATTGCCACATATTTCATTAATAATTATCTTTATGTCTGTATAATTTCTACCATGTGGATGTACCATAATTTGCTAAACCTCAGTGTCCACAACAACTGTTTTTTTCAACAATACTACAGGGTTTTTTGTTTGTTTGTTTTGTTTTTTTATAGGCAACACAAGAATTCCATTTTTTTCCTCTGGGAAATTACTTCTTTATGAGAAAATTCCAATAAAATTACTAGGTGAAAGAATTATGGCATTTTTGTGACATATGATGACTCTGAGGAGCTTCTAAGATACACTGCAGGTGTTGTGTATAAAGACTGAGTATTCTGTTCTCAGTTCTTGTACCACAAAATAGTGATCACAACATCCCAACTACAACTTAATTTGATGTAAAAATTGATTCTTTATTCTTTTAGTTCCCATTTCCTTGATTTCCAAAGAGATGGAACTTTGTTTTGACACATCTATTGACCTTTTTAATTCTTGGTGTGTTTGTTGTATTTTCCATATTTCTATTAGATTATCTTTTTTCCTTATTCATTTGTAAGAAGTCTTTATATATTAGGTTTATCTACCCCTTACTATAATCAAAAATACTTTTCCTAGCTTATTTGTTTTTTAATTTTATTTGTATTTTAGATATACAGAATATTGCTTTTCTGTGGTCAGATGTATTCAGTTTTGTCCTGTGGCATTCGTACCTTTTTTGTATGATGCTTGGAAAGATCTGTCCTAACCCTAAAATCAATCATTTATCAATATTCTATTATTTTGTGGTTTTGTTCTTTATATTTAACTTTTTAATCAGTTTAGGTTTATTTTGGTATATGGTATTATGTAGGAATCACTACGTGTTTTTTTCCAGGTAGTGAACAATAGTCCCAACATAACTTATGAGTAATCTGGGAGTTTTTTTTGGTGATTAGAAATGCTACTTTTATCACATATTAAATTATTTTTATGTATATCTTTTAGGGGATTAGAGATCTTTTAAATGTATAAACTCACTGTTGAGGTTTTCCTAGCCATACTCCTTTGATTATTTTACCTGTTACTCCTGTGATTTCAATTACTGTTTTCATGTTGAAAATTCTACATACTCACGAGGGTTGGCTGATTAGCTCAGTTGGTTAGAGTGCGGCCTTATAACACCAAGGTCATGGGTTCAGATTCCTGTACCAGCCAGCTGCAAAAAAACAAGAAAAGGTAATGTCAAAAAATTCTAAGTACATGTATATGTTTTTATTCCCCACCTCTTTCCTGTATTCCAGATATATATGTTCTACTTTCTGTTTTGATATTTCAAAACTAAATGTATCTTATTCCTCCCCAGACCAGTGTTCCCACTGTCACTAAAGGTCACTGTTATCACTCAAACCAGAAATTGGCTTATTATCTGTGACTTCTCCCTTTCTCTCACACCTCTCTTCAGTATTCATCCAATCTTGTTTATTCTTTCTCTTAGTTAGTTCAGTCCCCTTACTGGACTACTGAAACAGTCTCACAAGAGGTCTTCCAGGATTTGTCTTATACTCCAGCCTCCCACCCCTTACATACACTCTTTCTCTGCATTGTGGGCAGAGGGATATGTTTTTTTACGATGACATCTAATCATGTCATGTCTTTCATCAGACCCTTCTAAAACCCTTTTATGGCTTTTTGCTCACTTTTGGGTAAAGTTTTTTAAATGGTTGGCAGGGTTCTGTTTGATTTGTCCTTTGCTTGCCTTAGGCTTCATATCTTACTTCTGGTTCTTAATATTTTTGCATTACCAGGTTTCCTTCATTCTTCCAAAGTACTGTGCTTGATTCCTTTCGTATGACCTGTTTCATCTCTCTGGTATATTCTTTTCCCTTTTCACCTGTCTTGTTCCTATTTACCTGTTCTTCAGAGAGGCTTGATTCTTCAGACTAGATTAGGTTCCCTCTGCTCTAATTCCATAACACCCCATACTTCCATTTTCGTAGCTCTCATATTTGAAATTATTGGTTTATTGTCCTTGTTTAGCTATGATATAAGCTGCAGGCAGGCATGGCATTGTTTGACTTTTTTCCCCATTGTCTAGCATTGATTATACCCAAACTCAACTCTGCTGCATGAGTCTCTGTAGCACTGTGTGGTAGTTGACAGATCCCCTGTATGCCCTTCTAGTGAAATAGGATCAGGAAATCCCAGGTAAGATCTTAAACCTTCAAAACTCAATGCAGAGGCACAGACCTCGATGAGAATCCCACAAGACCAACCGTATTATGTATGTCAGCAGACTCATTCTGTTCTTTTATGCCTTCACAGCTCTTGACTGATAAAACTATCTCTCTTCCTTTTTTCCGTGAAATAATGCTGCCAGTTTTGCTTCTTACTTCAGGGTTATATGGAGAGATATTTTTAAATGAACAGTTGTGATTTTGATATTTCAAACACAATATTAAAAAATAGTACAATATTTTTGTACTATTTTTGCAACTGTTTTGTAAGTCAAAAATTATTTTATAATTGCAGTTTTTTTTTTTTTTAAGCTGCAGCCTACTCTGTTATATTGAGCTGGACCTGAAGAAAAACTATTGAACTGATATGACATCTAGAAGAAAGGACATTCAGAGTATCTTTAGTCTGTATCAAGTAGAGAGAATTACCTAATCACTATCCAGGCTCCTTGACATATGGCTGAAGTAGGTGAGTCAGACTTAATGTGGTAGCCTTTCTATGTGACTGTTTTCCCATGTAGCTTTTGATGATATTAATGGCTTTTCATATAAATTATTGTATGATGTAAATAATGCACTAATTGACATGACTATTTCTATCTGTGTAATCTTTTATCTTTATAAGGTAATAAATACTATTCTGATTTCTTCATCAAGTGCTTGAGTGTTGATGGTATGTCAGTCTGCCTGAGCCTGTCACTTCCTGTATAGCTAACAAATGGGGTTTGTGAATCTAGAAGGCTGCAAGCCAATGCTGATTTTTGCTGGTGTAGTCACATTGCTATCTGGAGAGGTATTATGTGAGTTATTAGATAGTATCCCTAGGTAATAGCTCTTTGTCGTTTTTATGTGTGCTGGAACAGTGACTACCGCCCCCCACCCTTTTTTCCTGTCAGCACTGCTCCCAGTTTTACAAACCTGAAGTGTTTTCTAATGAAAGCAGAAGAAGATTGTGAATATTGAATATGCAAGGAAGTGAAGAGAGAGAGATTGGAAGAGAGACTTATCCAGGTAAGTGAGCAGTGGATAGCCAGTGGGAGATACAGCCATGCAGTCAGAAGGCTTTGGAGATTTTAGAAGCCAAACTGATTGAGGCTTAGGAGATAAAATTACTATCTCTTATAGGGATGTTGGGGGCAGGTGTGAATGAGTACCTCTGGGGCCAGCTTTTCCCCAGTACTCATTTTATGTGTCTCATTTCAAACACTTGCACTTTTATATTCCCCCATTTTTCACCATTTGAATACAAACTATCCATGTTTCCTGTCCTACCCTAATCTTTGCCTGTGTGTTGTTTTCCATTTGTCTCCATTGTCTGTCATTTTCTCACTCCCTGGGTGTCCAGCTGCCCTTTCCATGAGGCTTTTTCATTAATGGTGATCACGGTATCCTGGTGCAGATCTCTTCCACCACTTCCAACTCTGAATTACTTGCCATACATGCTTTTAGTGGTCTTTACTCATAGTCCGTGACTGAGGCCAGTCAAAGTTAGGGTCTTACTACTTCAGGGGCCTCTACTCTGCCTTGCATGAGAGATGCTCACTTTGATGATTTCTTTTAGGTTGGGCAAACAAGCCTGCTTCAGAGCAGGATGTCTCTGAAATTGACTCACCAGAGATAGTAGCAAAGAGATTCCATGATGGTGAATACCAGGATTCTACATTTGAAGAAAAATATGCATGTGAGGACATGAAGGAAAACCCTCCTGGAGAGGTTCCTGGACCATGCCTTTTCCAAGAAGGAGGTTTTGGGGAAATAACTTTCATCCACAAGGAAGAACCCCCTGAAATGATTAGTCAACAATATAATTTTGAGAAAAGCTTGCTTTTGACCTCAAACCTTGTTACACATCTCAGAGTTTCTACAGAAGAGAGCCTGCATCAGTGGGAAACAAGTAACATACACACCAATGAGATTTCTGACCAAAGTAAATGTCCACCTCTCTCCTTACAGGAAAAGTCTTGGAAATGTAACGAATGTGGAAAAACCTTTACTCGGAGTTCAAACCTTACCCAACATCAGAGAACTCATACTGGAGAGAGACCCTATTCATGTGAGGAATGTGGCAAAGCCTTTAGTCGTAGCTCATTTCTTGTTCAACATCAAAGAATTCACACTGGAGTGAAACCATATGGATGTGAGCAGTGTGGGAAAACATTTCGATGTCGGTCATTTCTTACTCAGCATCAGAGAACCCACACTGGAGAGAAACCTTATAAATGTAATGAATGTGGGAATTCCTTCCGCAATCACTCACATCTCTCTGAACATCAGAGAATTCACACTGGAGAGAAACCTTATAAATGTAATAGATGTGGGAAAGCATTCAATCAGAACACACACCTTATTCATCATCAGAGAATTCACACAGGTGAGAAGCCTTATTTATGCAATGAATGTGGCTCTTCTTTTCGCAAACACTCAAATCTTACACAACACCAGAGAATTCACACTGGGGAAAAACCCCATAAGTGTGATGAATGTGGGAAAACTTTCCAAACAAAGGCAAATCTCTCTCAGCATCAGAGAATTCATACTGGAGAAAAGCCCTATAAATGTAGGGTATGTGGCAAAGCCTTTTGTCAGAGCCCATCTCTTATTAAACACCAGCGAATTCATACTGGAGAAAAACCCTATAAATGTAAGGAATGTGGCAAAGCTTTTACTCAGAGCACCCCACTCACTAAACATCAGCGAATCCATACAGGAGAGAGACCCTACAAATGCAGTGAATGTGGTAAAGCCTTCATTCAGAGCATTTGTCTTATTCGGCACCAGAGAAGTCACACTGGAGAAAAACCCTATAAATGCAATGAATGTGGAAAGGGCTTTAATCAAAATACCTGCCTCACTCAGCATATGAGAATTCATACTGGAGAGAAGCCCTATAAATGTAAAGAATGTGGGAGAGCCTTTGCTTATAGCTCGTCTCTTACTGAACATCATAGAACTCACACTGGGGAGAAGCTGTATAAATGTAGTGAATGTGAGAAAACCTTCCGCAAGTATGCACACCTTAGTGACCATTACAGAATTCACACTGGTGAGAAACCTTATGAATGCATTGAATGTGGAAAATTCTTCAGACATAGTTCAGTCCTTTTCAGACACCAGAAACTTCACAGTGGTGAATAGTCCTGGCATTTAGGTTATGCCAGTTTCTCTAGGGAGAGTGACTAGGAGTCAGTCTGGGAAGTGAAGGGCAGGTAGAGTTCCTGGAGGGAAGATTGAAGGAGCCTTGGCTACCTTACTCTGAGAAAAATATTTCCAGAAATGGAGGTGGGGGGTTAAGGAATGCAGAGCCTACTCCAGGTGGAGATCTGAGAATACAGGGTAGAAAGGAAATTCCTGCTTTTCAGATAAAGCCTGCAGGTTGCAACTCCTCCTTCCCTATGTGACTCTTACACCTTGAGGCATTTGTTAAGGTAGCACTTGTGTTTCCTTTACTATACCTCTACCCCACCTTCCAACTTTGTCACCCATGTTCACTGGCCAGTAGGTAGAGGTGCTTTTCCAGACACTGCCTGTCAGTTTGGAAGTGGCAACAGTTTTGATGTAATGCTAAGTTTAAGTTTGAGGCAGCTATGACCATGCTATCATGGGGGAGGCCCTCTAACTGTGGAAGTGGTCCCTTGAAAGAAAGACAGAAACAAGTGAAAAAGAGTCTGTAATCATTCAACAAGTAAGGAAATGTGGTTAGAACTGGGTTGATCTCCACAGATGTGCCAGTGAATAAGACTTTAATCAGGGTGAGGCAGATCTTTCCTGATCCTTTCAAGCTGTTGGGTGACTTAGGGCTAAGAAGGAAATGGGAGGTCAAGAGAGACTTCAGTGATGCTGGTTTGTAGGAAGGCAGTCAGATCTGCTCAGAGACCCAGGGAGAGGAAGACCCAATCTCTATCCCAGAAGAATAATGGCTTATACAGGAAATAAATGGTTTGTACTAGACTATTGGTGATTAGAGGCCTCAGAACAGGAAGGCTGCATGTTACTGAGCAAGCCACCTACAAAATCTTGCCATGTGCTAAGGTGTACACCTGTCTCTTGTAAATTTGACTGAGCCACTGGTTTACAGGGAATAGGGGAGAGGGATATACTGGCACTAACAGTGTCCTAACAAAATGGGACTTAGTTTGTTGGCCTTTAGGGGAAAGCATTTTTAGGCAGGTTGGAGTTTGGGGCTTCTGGACTGGTCTTTAAGAGTGTTGACATTTGTCATGGAATATCTTTCAAAGGAGTTCTAAAGATGATTACCTCTTTTTATAATCCCTGAAAATCGAGGTAGCACAGTTTGCCACTGACTATAATGTATTTTATTCTAAGTATAATTTCCCCAATCCCTTTCATGTTCTTAACTCCTACCCAGAAATTGAGCTCAAGAAGATTAAGTGAAGATAGCCTTTTACTGGCATTTGGAATAGTTTCTAAGCTCTGAATCTTACATATTTTTAAAAATATGACTATTAAAAAAAACTAAGTTGATTCTGAAATGTTTGGTTATTTGGAACACATGCTGGATTTTTCCATAGCAACTGTCTTGTAAGCATTGGTTTGGGCCATTAATTATCATTAATGGGAATGTGGTAGAAATATCACATATGCTTTTCCCTCTCTATTTATGAAGATTATGTTCCCAAAACCTACCACAGAGGTATTCCCAATTGAGGGAATTAATATGAGGAAAAATAAGCCTGCGAAAACATTCTAAATAAGTTATGCTCATGAAAATGTGTATATTCTATCAAAAGGAAATGTCGTTTTTATATTTCCTGAATGAAAAATAACAGCAATTATAGAAATATTTGCTGACACAGTAAATATTCAATAAATATTTATTTGGTGAATTAATATATTTTAATGAGCTTTCACCCACAAAAACCTTTTTAGGAATTTTCTGAGGTGTAGATATTTAGAGTAATAATTATACACTACTATCTTTGGAATCTTGAGTGGAGAATAGAATAGAGAGAGTTTTCTTGAGAAAGAAATGGGAAAACCTTAAGGCTGAAAAATATCTCCACCCTTTTTTGTGGGAAATTTTTGTGAGAAAGTTTCTCTAAAATAGAATATATTTTACCTTGAATTTCAAATCTTCATGATGAGATTAGTCTAGCACATTTTCACTTCCTGGGGAAACAGAAAGGAAAGGAACTCATTATCTTTTCACTGTCTTCACTCCACATTCTCACACTTGCACATATCAGCCTCTGATTTCCTCTTGGTTGCTGGTCCGTGATGTGCCTATTCATTCCAGCGTGGCCCCACACCTAGGAATTGCCCTCTCCCTCAATCTTCCCTCTTACTCAGTGTTCATATCCATTTGTCTTAGTCATTTTTCTGTTGCTGTAACAGAATACTTGAGACTGGGTAATTTATAAAAGGGAAATTTATTTTGGCTCAATTCTAGAGACTGAGAAGTCCAAGAACATAGTGCTGGCATCTAGTGAGGGCCTTGTGCTGCTTAATCTCATGGCAGAAGGGCAATCCGGTGCAGTGCGAAAGAAAAAAAGCCAAAGGGGGCCCACCGGTTTATAACAACTGCTCTCCTGCGAACTAATCCAGTCCTGCAAGAATGGCATCAATCCACCCATGAGGGCTCTACCTCCCTGGACCAAGCACCTCCCAGCACTTCCACATTGAGGAACCAAGGTTCTAACACATGAACTTTGGGGGACACACTCAGACCATAGGAACTACTGTTGGAATTATCTCCTAAATCTGGAACCCATCTTCACTGCTACTGCTTTTGGCCAGCTCCTCAGTTTATTTCCTATTTTTCCAGTAATCTTCATTTCTTGCCCCACCAGGCCATCTTCCACATTTCTTTTGGATAATATTTGTAAGCATAACTGGCAGCTTTATTCTCAGAATAAAGTTCTAGCTATTTAAAGAGACATCTGAGACCCCTCATGTAGCCCGTGCCTTTGTCTCCATCCTCAGCTGCTATTCTGTGCCCAGCACATTCTGTTCCATAGTGCAAATTCCTGTGATTCTACATCACCACCACCGGACTCTGTACTTTAATACCTTTGCACATCCTCTTTCTCTTGCCTTGATTCCATTCTGTGCTTCTGCTTGCCTAAAGAGCTTTCATTTGTCACATATGAATGTGCTCAGGCAACATCTTAAAGCTGTCTCTAATCTCGCATATTTTTTATTCTGTATTTCGTACTTTTCATCATTTTATTGTGTTACATTATAATGGTTTGTTTACAAATCTTTCTCTTCCCACTGAACTGTCAACTCCACCAGGGCAGGAGCAATGTGATATTTATTAATATTTGTATCCATAGTCCCTGGCACTTAGAAGGTGCTCAGTATTTGTTGAACTCAACTTAAATATTGGGTCAGACATTTCTCCATACCAGCCTGCCAACTGTGTTCTCAGTTACCAGCAGAAAGGAGGTATGGTGAGTGTGTGTACATGAAGCGTTTGCCAAGAGCAAGAATTCTGAGCCTTTCCCTAAGATACAGAGTGTGTGGTTGAATTAAGTAGAGGATTCCATAAGTAAAATAAAACTTCGTAGCCAAAGAAGTTTATTGTGAATTAGGCACTTAAAAGTCCCATCACAATTTAACAAAGTGCTTTCTGTTACGTTGATATCAGGGACAGGAAGAGGAAAATGCATGCAACTGTAGAGGCACACCTATGTCAATTGGACTGTCCATGAGATAATAAGTCAGGAACTGAAGAGTAATGCTGGCCTGGCAGGAGAGCACTTGGAGCTTAGAAATCCCAAGGTGGAAGCATTTCCTGAGCTCATGGCCTCCCTTGGGCTCTGGGATGGCAACTGGAATTCTTGCTTATTCTCAGTGCACTGAAATTTAATGATTTCAGAAAAACACAGCGGGATAGAGTGACATCAGATCCTCAAACAACAAAACAGACGATTTGACATGCGCATGATCACACAACCAGTGTCAGGTGAAATTTAAACTGCAGTGCATTTTATTCACATTTGTCTTTATTAGTTATACCTCTGTTCCATATGCCTGTTTATCTGCCATAGAATTGACCGCTTAGGGATCCAACCTTTCCCTCATCCTGAGGATGGGAGGAGCTCACTTTATAAGAAAGATCAAGAAGCTTTTTGCCTTCAGAATCAGACTTTCCTGGATGTAAGTGAGAGTGACAAATAAGTTGATTTTGTATTTTGACCCCTCTTTGCTTCCTGTCTAATGCAGAAACCTAACCTTGACCCTAGGGTGGCACCAATTTCACTTCCCTTTGTACACTGACCATGTCAATGCTTAGGTTATTTTAGTTTTGTGGAATGTTTTTGGTGTCCATCCCTACCATCCATTTTCCACCTCACTGCGAGAAGCTTAGCCCAAACTGCTGTTAAGCCACAGATTAATGTTCCTAGTAACCAGCTCTACCTAGGGTACCCCTACTCCAGGCTTAATTTCCATAGGGTAGAGCCTTCTGATTTAGATATTCTTTGAAGCCCAAAAGGTAGGGGAAGAATGATTAGGCCTAGACTCTCTGGCCTGTGCAATGTTAGGGTTGAGGGGAAGAACTTACTGATAATAAAATGGTGCTGAGAATGTGACACCTGATAAAAAGGGAGCTCAACATTATTGTTAAGTGGCATGTCAATTGACAGTTTTACAATGGGTGATCCCTTTTTAGATGAAGATGGTTAGTGATGACCTCAGTCTGTGGTTATTCCATTCCTGATTTCAGGCTCCCGAAGGGATTTTGTTTTGGGAAAACAGCCCATCTGGAAATCTGAACAGAACTTATATGCTGCATCTCATTCATTCATTCAGCAAGTATTTACTGAGTATCTATGTTATGCTGCACACTAGGGATATGATGGTTAGCACAAAGCCCCATGACCCAAGCTTGCAGATCAGTAGGACTGCCTGGAAGTGGTTTAGGTGCTACCCATGCCTTCATCCCTGGAATACACGTGTCAGTATGAGCCCATGTGTGTAAGTTTCCTAAATGAGGACCTGCAAGACCTGAAGTTTTGCAGAAGGGGGACCAGGGTGCTACCTTGAGGGCTGGAAAGGTCTGTGAAGACAGAACAATAGGGTCTGGAGCTGGGATTTGAGGAACAGATAGTCCTAACATTTACTGAACATTTTTTAAGTGCTAGAAATTCTTAGTAATTTACATGCATTAAAATCATTTAATCACAATAACCGTATGTTTGGTACCATTATTAGGTGTTTAATAAGTCAGGAAGCAGGAAAGGTAACTTGCCCAAAGTTCACACACTGAGAAGCTAGGGTTTAAGCCCCAAACAGAGCTTTTGTTCTTTTGGTCACTTGTTGAACAAAGATCCCGAATCAGTGAGGTGTTTGGGGTTTCTGTGAGGAGGCCAACTTTCTGGCGGGTGAGAATGTGCGTCAGGAAGGTTGAAGCCAACTTTGCGAAAGCCTTGAGAACCCCTAATAGCAAGATAAATGTGGCTGGGTTACCGGCTGAACTGACATATAGTAAGAGCTCCTTGTGGTCCACCCCCATTCCCACTTCCGTTCAGCTTCCTTATACCAGGAAGATGCATTTTGAAAGGGGTCTGCAGGCCGTTTCTGCAGCAGGACTACCGGGCGGAGCACCGAAGCCCCCAGCTCTGGGGCGGGGAAGAAGCACAGAGATAGAGCCGCTCCCGCCTTCCCAGAGAGGAGACGGTAGCGGTTTTAGCCGGGGCGCGGACTGGTGACGTCACGCCGGCGGGGCGCGTCGGGGATTCGGTCCTGGGCTCGAGAGCTCCTAGGAACCGGAGTGTCGCGAGGTACGCAAGGGCAGCGCCGCGGGGGAGCGCCTGGTGAGCCGTTTCTGCTGTGTGGGGCCGCGGCGGCGTCCAATGCAGCGCCTCCCTCGGACCCGGGGGTCGCCCGCCCGTCCGCAGCGCCTCTTCCTTCCGGGCGAGCCTTCGGAGCGGAGGCCGTGCCTGAGCAAGCTTGTCAGGAAGAGGGAGCCGTGGGCTGCGAGTCGGGAGAGCTGGGTTCCACTCGTACGTACGAGCGCTTGTGCGAGTCAGCGAACTTCTGAGCACTCCAGTTTCCTGATTTTCAGAAGTGAATACTGTTGCTTGCATTGCCACTTCACAGAGTTGTGCGGATTGAATGGGTATATGTGAGCGTTATCTCCTTCTTATCATGAAATATTTATTTTTCCCTAACGGCAACGAAATAGGTGCCTTATGAAGACATATAGACTCAATAATAATAATTTAATTTATCAGGTATTATTTATTGAATGCTTACCAGCCGGCATTCTTCTACATACTTCCCACGTATTAACTCATTTATTCATCACCACAACCTGTGAAGTAGTTATTGTTATCAATACCTCCACTTAACAGTTGAAAAAACTGGAACACAGAAAGGTTAAGTAACTTTCCCAAGATCCCTTAACTAATAAATGATGGAACAGGGATTCAAATCCAAAATGTTCTAGCCCCAGAGCCCCGTGCCGTACTTGTCTTTAAGTTTAGTGGAAGACAGAATGTAATCAGAGTATCAGAGTAGAAAGTGCTACACTACAGTAGAGACGTGTAAAATTCTTTGAGAGTGCAGAGGAAGAAATGCCTTGGAAACGTCAAGAGAGATTTTCCACAAGGTACAGGTGTGCTGGTTCACATTTGAGCTGAGTATTAAAGTTTGACCATAATTTTGACAATAGTTTAATATTTTATTTAGTGTCAGAGGTGCTAGCAGATTGGGATGAATTAGACTGGAAACTAGATTCTTGCCTTTTAATATAGTATTCTTTCCATAAGGAGGGTTTCTTAAAACCTTTCCCTTAGGAGGGGTCCTTAAATCCTTTTCCTTAGGAGGGGTCCTTAACATCTTCCAACAGACTCACCCCTCTGTGGATATACTTCATGTCACACAGAGGCAGTTCTCTTGCTATTTTCCAGAAATTCTTCCACCTCTGCTTGTGGGATGATAACTGACAAGGAGTTTCCCTGCTGTTGACTCAGCCTATCCTTTCCTTTTCTTTTTTTTTAAAGTTGTCATTTAATAAATTATACTAAAGACTTTTTATAAACTCAGAAACTGAGAAAGTGAATTTCTCTTATGACTGCCTATCAATTTCATTTGAAAATAAGTAGATTACCAGATATGCATTTACCAACAAATAGAAAGGACATGATCCAATGTAGTCAATTATTAAAATAATCATAATAGAATAATAGATGATACGAACTAAACAGATTTTAACATATTATATGGGTGATGTTTAAAAAATATTGTGACATTGCTGTTATAAAAAATAGAATTTTTTTTTTCCATCTCTGTTTTAGTATGACCAAATGTAAGGATGTTGAAACCTATGTTATTTTAGCAATAAAAACATTCCTTATTCATTCATGGATAATTTTACTAATTAAAATAAAGAAAAAATAAAATTTAACACAATCAGTACAATTAACACATGTATTTCCAGTAACATTTTATAGATTCTCTCTGAATATTTTACAAATTTCAGCCTATTCTTAACAAGAGCTTCTCACCTCATTGCTTGCTGTTAGTACTTTTCAGATACATGAATAAGCATCCTTAAAGATGGGCTGAAAGAGCTTGACTTGAAGTTTTTGTGCTTTTCCGATCTGTTTTTAGAATCAGAGAATCACAGAATGTTGGTACCAGAAGAAAATTTAAATATCTAGTTTCCCACTTTCATTTCACAGATATAACAAATCATAGATAAGACTGAGTGACTTGTTTCAAATCATTGAACAAGTTATTGGCAGAGCCGAGACTAGAATCCAGATCTCTTGATTCAATCCATTGCTCATCCCACTGCTCTCTACTGTAGCCCCACAGTCGAAGTTAGTGGCTTTTCCCGTAGGCCTGGGAAGTCTTTGGGTTCCAACCTTATCTCCTATGGAGGAATTTTTACCCCAGGATACTTAGTCTTTAGAAGCACCTGTCCTTTTTCTTTGTGCATTGCCACATCTCTCTGAAGTCTACCCATTCAGTCACTGACTTTTATCATTGGTGATGCTCTTTTAGGATAATAACAATATTCTTTCATTTAGACTTAAAATAGTCATTTGCTTAGGGGATGGGCTGTTCCTGGGTTCCCCTGAATCCAGAGTGTGAAGGAAATAGGCTGGCAATTTATTGGTGGCTCTTTTTCCTCCTTCAGTGCCTCAGATTCCTGCTTTTATTCAAAAAAGAGCCCCCAGGAGACAAATCAGTATTGCTTATGTTCTTAACAGCTTGTTTCTGGGTAAGTGAAATCTTACTAGAGAGCCCAGGATGGGTTGTTACCGGGATGCTCATTCAGAAGTGGCAGACCTATAGTGGGACCCGCTAGGGACCACTACACCTGGACCCAGCACACTGATAACATAGAACCATCCAGAAATGGGTACTCTTTTACTTAAATCAGTGAGAGTGGCCCAGTATGAAAGATGGCTTTGCAATAATTGGCTATAGGACAAATCAAGGAGTGTACTAATTTATATCACATGAACCTGAACTGTAGCATGACTAACTGTTCCCTGTGCAGTCATCACATGCCACATCTTGTATCTACTTATTGAACTGCTAAGTATGATGCCTTACAGGTATAGAGTTCAGATCTGGGAAAACTGATACTAGATTATTGGAAGACCTATTGAAAAGTTAAGGGTTTTCTCACAGAATATGGATTGGGCTCCTGGCCCTATTTGGAACAAGAGCTTAAGTAATTGCAACTGCCATTGCAAAGGCAACATGGAGCCTGGAAGTCTGTTAAACTCAGTAAAAATAGTTCTGGGAGAACTGGATTCTTAGGTTATGGGAATTCTGTGAATAGATCATGATTGTATATGTCCTGAAGAATTTGGTTAGTTCATTTGGTTAAAGTGTGGTACTGATAACATCAACATTCAGGGTTTGGTCCCTGTACTGGCCAGCTGCCAAAAAAAAAAAAAAAAGAAAAGAATTTGGTATAGTCTAATATGTATGTTATGTACACTATGTGTTTATATATGTGTATATGCATTGAGAGATGACTAGGAGAAAGCTCATGAAAATACCACCTGTATTTTCTGTGAGTGGTATTATTTCAAGCGATTTCCTTTTTGAAGTAATTTTTTAATAGAAAGAGCATACATTCTTTGTATGATAAAAAAGAAAACCTTTTTGTTTAAGGAGAATAAGAGTAAAGGAAATAAAAATGTGGTTAGAGTTTTGGTTTTACATTTAGCTGTTTAAAATACCTATTGGTTCCCCATACTGGTCAGCTGCCAAAAGAAATTTAAAAAAATAAATATAAGCTACCTGGAGTTTATTTTTGTACATAGTATATTCATACTGGAAGTTAATACCCAGACAAAGAGTGGGGCTAGCCAGTTAGCTCATTTGGTTAGAGTGTGGTGCTGATAACACCAAGATCCAGGATTCAATCCCTGTACTGGCCAGCTGTCAAAAAAACCAAAACAAGCAAACAAAAAGAGAGATAGGTTTAGGCAAGATAGTCAATATATTTAATAGCCAGTGTGGTATAGGCACTGGCCAATTAGGTTCTCTCTGGATGTAAACAATTTGTGTAGATATATCAGTGTGTACCAGCTTACTCTCATCCCCAGTAGATCCATATTTACCAACATGAAATGATGTCTAAGACAAATTCTTTAGGGGGAAAAAAAAATTGTAGAGCAGAATCTACCAAACAATTTTATTTATTTAAAGAGAATCAAATGCTATATGTGTGTAGAAAAATATGTAAAATAAGGATTATATACTCCAAACTTAATAATGATAATCTTGGGGGGAGGGAATGGGTTTGTTTGGGTAGAGTGGGGTGGCGAAGGCTATAAAAATGACTATTTAATCCTATATACTTCTATATTATCTAAATATTTTTAAGTGTGGATATATTCACATGTTACTTGTGCGATTAGAAAACTAAAATAAAAAGGGGTCTCAGAGAATAAGCATGTGTCAGTATCTCCAGCACCATCCAGGGAAGAGATTGCTCTGATGTGCAGCACCTGAATATCCATTCTCTGATTCTGTGTGCTTTATTCAGGTCATCAGCATTTCAAAGTTTGATGCCATTATGATCATCTAAGTATTCCTCTCTTTCTCCCATTCTTTTCTTCCCAAGGAGTGTTCTGATGGCAATGATTTGGTTCCCATACAGTTTTCTATAGTAAAGAGAATGTGTTAACTAGCTGGACATTGAGCATAAAAATTTTTCATTGTAAATTAGCAAAGTGACTAATGATGTGACTGTGTTCTACATCATTCCCCTTGTAATTTGATTACTTTACTCCAGGTTCTGAAGCATTTCTTTGGCTACAAAGGTTAGAGCCAGATTCTGGACCATGATGTTACAGCCAAGTTATTATCCAATGGACCACCTCTGTCTTTTCTGAAACCAAACAGCAATATCTCATTTCCTTTCAAAAGTAAGCAGGACTCTAGTTTTCAAACCTATAGGTTTTCCAGTTGGACCTAGGGGCAGAGCTAGAGATGCTCAACGTTTTGTAGAGAAAGAAAGGTCCAAAGACAGACCTGTTAAGGTGAGTGAATATGGAAGGATTGGTGAGATGGGTCTAATGAAAGTTAAAGCCTGGATCCCCTTTGAAATCTTGGAAGGGAAACTCTTTAGTTATCACTAGTCTGCCAAGATATTGCTTACAGTCCACTGAAGGAAATAGTATTACTATTCACCTATTTTTTGAGGAGTACAGACTATAGATGGACAATAATTTTCCCTAAAACTTAATTTACTCAAGTCTAGGATACTTACTTCATCATTTTTTTTTTTTTTTTTTTTACTGTTTATCACTACAGATGCAAATCTGGATGATCCCAAATTACTTGGATTAGTTTTTAGTATTTGTTTCAGAATCAGTCATGATAGGAAATTTGATAGAATTCCTAAGACCTCTCCTTACTTTATCTCTTTCTTCATAGAGGCTGATCATCAGGAGTTTGCTTTTGAAGAAGTTGAAAATGTATGCTGAACAAGGAAGAGGAGGGGCAATCCTGCAGGAATGATTGGGAAAACAACACATGCATGTGTGCATGTATACACATACACACTTTTCCCAGGAGAACAGTGTCACACTATTGATAATCATTTTTGAGAAAGTAGCACATAAGTATGAATTTGAGAGCTGTTATCCAAACCTGGATAACAAAGTGCCTTTAGTGTGTTACAAGCAGTGTGAGTTCCAGCCAGATTTCACTTCAAGTGAAATATTGGAGAATTAACATGCAGAAGAGACCATCAAAGTGTAGTGAATGTGGAAAATTCTTTACTCAGAGGTCATCTCTTACCCAGCATCGGAGGATTCATACAGGAGAGAAGCCCTATGTATGCAGTGAATGTGGAACTTGTTTCCGTAAACAGTCAAATCTTACTCAACATCTGAGAATTCATACAGGAGAGAAACCTTATAAATGTAACGAATGTGAGAAGGCCTTTCAAACAAAAGCAGTCCTTGTCCAGCATCTGAGAATTCATACTGGAGAGAAGCCCTATAAATGCAACGAGTGTGGAAAAGCCTTTTGTCAGAGCCCATCCCTTATTAAACACCAGCGAATTCATACTGGAGAGAAACCATATAAATGTACGGAATGTGGCAAAGCCTTCAGTCAAAGCATATGCCTTACTCGTCATCAGAGAAGTCATTCTGGAGAGAAACCTTACAAGTGTAATGAATGTGGGAAAGCCTTTAACCAGAGTGCATGCCTCACACAGCACCAGAGAATTCATTCAGGAGAGAAGCCCTACACATGTACTGAATGTGGTAAAGCCTTCACTCAGAACTCTTCCCTTGCTGAACATGAAAGAACTCACACTGGAGAGAAACTTTTTAAGTGTAGTGAGTGTGAAAAAACTTTCCGCAAGCAAGCACACCTTAGTGAGCATTACAGAATTCATACTGGAGAAAAACCTTATGAATGTGTTGAATGTGGGAAATCCTTTAGGCACAGTTCAGCACTTGCTCGACATCAGAGGCTTCATGCTGGCAAGTAAAACTTGGAATATAATGTGTGGAATGATTTGTGTGAAAACACTTTTTCTCTAAATTCCTTGGAGTTTGACTCAGTCTTCAGTTGGGATGAATATTTTGTATTTTTTGTCCTAATAGTTAAGAAAATAGGCCTCAGAACTAGTTAGTCTTGAGTTTGATGCCTTCTCTGCCACTTAATGGGTGTGTGACCTTATCCTCTCTGAATCTGTTTCCCCACCCTCGCCCCCGCCAAAAAAGAAAAATGGGGATACTTTCTAGGGATGTCTTGAGAATAAAATGAGTTGTATATGATCATTAACTGCCATTAGTTGGTTTATAGATGTTCTATAAGTTTACAAAAATATCTAAATCTGGCTATTAAAAACAAGTGAATCAGCATTAGTTTTTTTTTGGTTCTCATAATATATTTTTTCTTATATATTTTTTCTTAAGAACATTCTTATAATTGGGCTATGATTTCATGCTTAATCTACAGAAGTCTGTTTAAACTATACGTTTAGAATGAAATCGGAGAATACAATTTAAGGCTGGTTTATCCTTGGGAAACTTCGGATTTCATCAGCAAGAAAAGAAATGATTGGGATTTGAGTGGACACTGTGAAGTGTGTACTTCTGGTTACCCTCAAGAGCTTTATTTAGTTTTTGATACCTCCCATTATTGGGTCTAATTTTACTTCAAGGTCTAGGTTTCTCTTTTCCATGAAAAGGGAAGCCTCAGCGACATTGACTGAATAAAACCTCGTGTTGCAGGACTTTTGTGTTCGGGGATGGTGGTGGGGAAGTGGTGGTTAGAAGGCACATGACACTAGAAAGGGGTGGAATACAGAAGAGAATGTAAACATGTTGTTGAGGATGTGGCTGTACTTGTTTTGAATTCTAGGAGAAAAGCACTAAAGGTGATTTCTTAAGGGTAGGAGATGTGGAGTTCTCAGTTGCCAGCCTGTGATGCCACTGACCAATAACTAGCTGTCTGTCAAAGGAAGGCAAGAACAGTGTCTTGGTGATGTGTATGGATGCCTCACAACGAAGAATGGTTTCTTAAAGCTATAAAGAAGCAAAGAAATCAAAGGATACTTTTGATGGTGTTTTATGCAATACCAGGCTTTTTAAACATGCACATGTAATGCTAAAAGCACCCTTGCAAGAAAGGTAGGAATCAGGGAAAAACAAGATGTTTGATTTGCTCAAAGTCAAACAGCTAATGTCAGTTGAATCTCAAATCTAGATCTTTTTACTCTAACTATAACCATTGTTATTATAGTGCAAACTCTCATACAGGTAATTTTCCATCATTGAGCCTTTCCATTAAAGAATGAGATAGCAAATTTGTGAAAACCTTTTTTTAAAAAATAAAGGTTTATTTTTCAATTTATTGTGTGCTCACTAAAATATTTATAAAATTAGAAGAGTGAAAAAATTAAAATTACATGCTTTCATTATTCAAATACAGTCACTGTAGTATATTTATTCTAGCATTTCTTCTCTGCTTACCTTTTCTCTCTCTCCTTTTAAAAATAACTATAATAATTGTATGTATACACCAATGTTAATGGCCAGGAGACCACAATCAACCAAATCCAGAGAATGTGAAAGATTGTACAGATTGTACAGGACAAAGACCCAGTTTCTTCAACAAAATGAACAAAAGGTAGGGAAAGGGAATTATACATTTAAAAAGATTTAAGAAACACATCAACCAAATATAGTGGAGTTTGCTTGGTTTCTGATTTGAAGAAACCCCTGTACAAAGGCATTTTGAGACAACTGGGGAAAATTTAAATATGGACTACCAGTAGCTGGTTCTAAGGAATTACTAATGGTATAGGGTGTAATGATGATTGTGTTTAATATTGTTAAAAATATATCTGTCGAGCCTTAAAAACTAACACCACCTTAAGTGACATTACAAGAGGTGCTATTATAGGCCCACAAGGGCGTATTAACATGGCAGCCTAAGATGGCGCGGGAGGAAGTAGGGTGGGAGTGTCTGCGGGAACCTTGCCTCAGCCCTTATTGGCCAAATACGTGCTTCCGCGTTTGTAAACACTGCGTGGTTGCAATAGCTAGGCATTGAGACAGGATGCATGCCCTTGACCTTTAAGCTGATAGGATTATGTAAAAAACCTCCCTTCCCCATTTGCCTTTAAAAGCAAGTGCTTGTGTGATAATAAACGGAACTGCTTGACAGAACCCCCACCGCGTTGGAGTGTCCTTTAAACCGGGCTGGTTGGGGCCAGCGGTGTGCTCACCTCTCTTCACGGCTCTCTTCCCCCATCTCCTTCCAAAGGGGACAGGAGGGAAAGAGGAATCCAGGCCATTTGCTTGCCCACCAAGAGGAACGAGGCTAGGGCTGTTCGGGTCAGCCGGCAGCGGACCCAACATATATCTGTAGTATCTACAGGTTGACTTTTTTTTTTTAACGCATATCTGGTTCCTTCCCAGGTTTTGGAAGAAAGATGTGCACTGATAGCTAAAACAAAACAAAGCAAAGCCTTCCACATCAGAATATTGCATTTATCCTCAATACGAAAAATAAGAACAGTCATTCCTTTATGAAGGTTCCCAGTCAAAATCAGAAGAGGTGGCACAAATGTGGGCACTAGAATTCCCTGTACACCTCTATTCCAGCATCCAATCCAAAGTGTAATAACTTCATTGGTTTCCTCCAATAGGCAATAGGCCTCTGGATCAGAATAGTTCCTGGGACAGAGCAGGTACTCAGTGTGTACCCATTTAGGGGAAGATTCTTGGAGGAAGGAATAGTAACTCAGAGACCTAAAAGAAAAATCAGTGTAGGGTTTCCCTGGGACTTTCCTGGTTTTAGCACTGAAAGTTCACGTTCCAGGAAACCCTTTAGTCCTGGATGAGCTAGATGGTTGGTCATCCTGGACCAGCAAGATTTGGCCTCAGTGACCAGCTCATCTTGTTTTACCTACTCTAGTTTTATAGAATCAGAATGTAGGAGCTAGTCTGTTGCTGCATTCCCGTCTTGGGTGGCTTAGGTTCCATCCAAATTAGGTCCAGGCCCCCTTTATTTCAAAAGTAATTTAAGCTTTGGAGGAGAGTTCTGCTGTAATTCTGCTCAAAACTTCAAGGAACTCATAAAAGTTCTTTCCTGTTTGTTAATGTTACAGAGAAAAGTGTAGAGCTATGTTTTAAGCAGGCTGCCATGCAAAATGAAGACAGCATGCTTTCACATTGCATCATCATACAGAAAGTGTTCTTCAGATTTTAGCTAAATGCTGGCTCTGGGAGCTCCTTCCCTTTGATTTTTGGAACTTCAAGAAACTACCAGGAGCCTATAGCTATGCACATGTTTAGGGGAAGTTATAATAATAACAGCTATAATTTGATTCCTGTGTGTAGGGTTTTTGTAAGCCCTTTATATAGTTATCTTCTCAATCACTGGAATAATTAAGTCAGGAATTATTGCCCTGACTGTACTGTTGAGGAATCTGAGGCTTAGTATCTGCAACATATGCCAGTTCACACAACTTGTAAGTGACCTTTTTGGGATTTGAAGGCAAGTTCACAGGAGAAAGGAAGGACAGGTTGCTTGTGAACTTGTTTGGGAGAGGCCATGGGGATGTTAAAATTATAGAGACAAATCTCTAAGAAAAACTTCTATTTGGGAATACAGCATTGCAACGGGAATGTGCATACCACAGTAACCTATGTGCATATTCAGGAAGATAAGGGACGACAAAGGTTTTTAAAGTCTAGAGAGAAAAGTACAACGTGTTTTGAAACAAACCGAACATTGGTTACACGGGCCTATGGCAGGAGTTGCTGTCAGTTTATTAGTGAAGACAGTGTCAGGCAAATGTTCTTGTACATCCAACTAGCTGTCCTGTGACTCCTATAGCAAGTAAAAGTTTGAAAAGTCCTTGGTAAAAGTTTTTGTTACAAGC
The DNA here is from genome assembly GCF_027409185.1 of Cynocephalus volans. Taxonomy (NCBI): domain Eukaryota; kingdom Metazoa; phylum Chordata; class Mammalia; order Dermoptera; family Cynocephalidae; genus Cynocephalus; species Cynocephalus volans. The sequence continues at coordinate 55,494,088 of NC_084470.1, forward strand.
ATGTGTATAAGTTTTTGTAATTGTTCTTATCATAGACATATATGTGTGAGTGCCCTCCCTTCTCAGCCTCATAGCTTTATTTTTTGTTAGAGTTTGACAAATAACTGCTTTTGATTCTGACAACTATCTCAGGGGGCGGGTAGGACAGCAGAGATGCCTACACTTGCTGACTGCTTCCATTATCATCTCTGGTGTTAGAGGGCCCTATGGGCTTAAAGAAGCCAGGGTGGAAAGAGCAACCCCAGGACATCCCTTTCAGCTTCTCGGTCCCTTCAGCAGGTGTCAGCTGGCCCAGGAATTGAGGCTGCTGGGCATGTGGGGTAATCTGAGTCCCATAAAATGGAACTCAAATGGTGCACAAGGATGTGTCCCCAAGAAACAGGGCTGGGCCAGGTAGACTGAGCAAGGAGGAATGCTGAATTTAAAGGAGAGCCATGGAAGGAGGCCAGGAGCCAGGGAAGATGTTGGAAGATCCATCTGTCTGACAAAATCCCAGGTAGGATCCCAGGAATGAAACCTGTACAGCAAGGGAAGGCCAGCTCCCCGTGCTGCAGTTGGATCCCTTCACACTCTACTGGGAATCCCAAGATGGGGCCTGAGGGTGTGGTGGGTGGGTCAGCTCTGGGTTCTATGCCTTGTCCTAAAGATTCTTCTCTTGAGAAACCAGGTGGATCAGTTCATCCTGGGATCCCAGGGATTGACAGTAAGTCAGGTTAGCTCTAAGAACTCCTCTTCAGATCCTCAGGACAGGGCAGTTCTCAGTTCTGCTGGAACATTCACAGCTCCCTACTGATGGTTTCATTTTGAGGGCTGACACCTGGTATTAGCTCACAGGACTAGAATAAGGCATCTGGAAGAAGAAATAAGAATAAGAGAAACAGGACACGAATTAGGCTGAAAACTCAAATTTTGTGTTTGGGGGAAGAGGTGGTGTGCAGTCCTATGTAGGAGTCAAGGTGGCAGGTTTGCCTGAAGGTCTAGTTTTGCTCTGCTTCTTGGCCCCTGGAATATTATGGGATAGTTGAGCAGATATGTGTCCAATGATACGTGCTCTTCTTAAGGTTTGGGGATGTGATAAGGAGGTTGATGTTGAATATAGAAGGCTGTGCCCACAACCCAAATGGTTGGGTAGTTGTGGACATGCTAGGTTCCTACATTATTCTGGTAGCTCAGGGAGGCTCCAACTGTGAGGTGAGTAGTCCCAGGACCAATACTCCCCTCTTGGAATCCTAGGTATGGGGACACTGGAAGGAGAAACAGACCTTCTCCCGATAGGATTTACTATTCACTGCTCACTTCCTTGTGAGGAATGGATCATATGAGCAGAGCTGACCAAGGCCTGGGCTAGACAGGCAAGCCAATGTGGCACTCTTGCAATCAATGTACTTCAAATACTTGTTCAACATTTGCTTAGAATCATCATGAGGGAAGAGGCCTAGTCTCTCTTTTCTGGGCCCAAACTCACTTACCTCTCTTAGCAAAATAGAGCTTGCAGTTAATAGGATCCACTGTTTTTGGAAAGCAGTTTATAGAGGATGAAGTAGTTTCCTTAAGGATGTTCAGCACATCTCATATGCCACCATATTTCTGTCTTGGGCTTTCATCACAAGATGTGCTTCCTGGCTGATAGCTTATATTTACACTGTTAGAAATATCACCTGCAGTAAAGGCTTAATGATTGTTGGGAAAATATAGGAAAAATGGTCAGGGCCCCCCAGGTGTTCAGAATCTTGCCAAGCATTTGCTGTAAATATCCTCAGGTGTTCCTTGGTTACTACTTAATGTAATTGCGTACAGGCACCCAGGTGTCCTGAGTTATGAACCTAAGTATAAAGGACTAACAGCTCTGATACCTCATGCTTCTCAGAACGCTCTGCGAAGCCAGTAGGACGGCTGCTCCTATCTCTGAATAAAGCCTATTAATTTTTTACCCACAGCTCCCAGGACCTTTTCCTATTACCTAGCTTGTAGACCTGCATGTGGAGGGTTTGTGACCCAGTCTGTGCAACGGGCTTGAGGGGTCTGTGAGCCCTAGCCCTAGCTCTACAATGTGTTTCAAGATTTAAAACCCTTTAAACAGTTTTTCATATTCTGTTTAAAATTTTCATTTTCTCTCTTATTATAGGTCTAATAGTCATTATTAGTGATTGTTTGAACGTCAGAACCACCTGGAAGGCTCATTTATAGAGATTGCTGGGCCCTGTATCCAATTTCTGATTGAGTAGGCAAGGCCTGAAAATTTGCATTTTTAGGATCCCATTGATTTCTGATGCTGCTGGTCCAGGGTCCATACTTTGAGAACTACTGGTCTATAAAAAGAAAGTTAGAGACAACACTATATTTCTAACTATATTTATCATGCACTTAATATGCCAGGTACTGTTCCACGCACTTAGGATACAGTGGTAAATAAGACAAAGTCTCTGCCTTCAAGATTCCCACTTCCAGATACTGACATATTAAAATTTACTACACTGTAATAAAAACAATGTAGTTTTGGTAAAAGAATAGATATAGTAATGATATTGATTAGAAGAAAATCCCTGGCTTATGTAAGAAGTGAGCATATAGTAAAGACAGTATTGCAAAATGGCTGTATGACTAGTGAAAGTAATTTAGAGAGAGCCTATTTCAGGGCTCCCCAGCCCATCAATGTGCATCACTTTTGGGTATTCTTCACACTGGGTACTTAAAATGGGGGAAAAATAGATGTGGCACCAAATTCATGACAGGATGCTCTGAAATTCATAATTTCAGATGGATGTAGCTGGTAAAGGATGGGATCTTAACAAGCTCCCAGTTTGGGTTGACAGGATTATGCAGGGTCTTGAGGAGTCACCTGGAAAGGCTTGGACTTTACACTGCTTCCCTCCCTTCCCTACCCCCAACACTTGGAGAAATCTCTCCTTCAGATGGTCTTTCAATAAGTGAGAAACAGATATGGTTTTAGGACAATTGATTATTCAAGAAAAAAGTATACTAGAATAAATTCCAGGTGAAATAAAGTTTAAGATGTAAAAAATAAAAACAAAAACAAGAGAATATAGGTGATTCTTTATCTGATAGAGGTTGGGAAATGGAGAACAACAGAAAAAGATAAATTACGTAATTTACAAATAAGTTAAAAAAATATGACTATACTAATGGAAAATGAACAAAAAACTTAATTCAGAAAAGAAATATAAAATGGTCTGTTAACGTATGAAAAAGTTTAGTCTTTCTGGTAGGTCAAAGAAAACGACAATTAAATTTATTATACACCATTTTCAATATATCAAGTTGAAAAAAATTAAATGCCTGGTGACAACCCAAGGCTGGTGTAATATAATATAAAATATTCATAATAGTAAAAAACAGAGGGCTCAGGGGGAATGGAAATTCTCTGTACTTTTCAATTCTTCTATAAATCTAAAATTCTTGTGATAATTTATTAATAAAAAATTAGTACTTTTTTTTATCATGGTAGCAGAGACGAAAAAAGCTTCACTGTTATCATGGATAAGGTGAAGTGGGCTCGTACAGATGGTAAATGAATAAAATGGTAAAAAATATCTCTAGAAAGCAATTTGAAAGTAAATATCAATAGATTTTAAAATATTCAAATCTTTTGATCCAGTAACTCTGTTTTCAGCAATTCAGTCTAAGGAAATCATCAAAATACACTCAGGATGTCTATACAAGCATGTTTGGCCAGTTATTTATTGCATCACTTAGGACTGCATTTGGCTGAATGCAACAGAAACCTGACAGAGGTTTAAACAAGCAGAGTGGCTATTCATTTCATGTAGCAAGAAGTTCAGGGGTCAGCAGTCCAAGGTTGGTGCAGCAGTTCCTTGAGCTATGCCATCAAGAATCCACACTCCTTGAGTCTTTCCACTACATTACCCAAAGCAAATGGCTACCTTCTTTATGCCTAAGAATGGCTCTGGTACTCTTACGTTTCATGTCTGCACTCCAAGCAGGATGAAGAGACAAGGGCAAAGGCTTATGTTTGCCAAGTCTGTTCTTTTGGGTCAAAAACCCAGCAGCTTTATTAGCACTTGTATCTCTTAACTTGCCAGAGCTGAGTCATATGGCCACCTCAGCAGGAGCTGGAGAGGTACTTTTAATTAGGCATGTTGTCATCTCCCCTGCCCAAAGTGCAGAGGAAGATGCAATAGGGGATCTATTTAATTATGAAATTCTCTAGCATTAATGTCAGGTTTTTGAAATCTACTGACCTGAAAAAACGTTCACAATGTAATGTCCAGTGAGAAGCAGGACAGAGAATATATACAATATAATCTTCATTTTGTTAGAAAAAATATAATTTAGGGCCGGCCCCGTGGCTCACTCGGGAGAGTGTGGTACTGGTAGCACCGAGGCCGCGGGTTCGGATCCTATATAGGGGTGGCCAGTGCGCTCACTGACTGAGCGTGGTGCAGATGGCACCGAGCCAAGGGTTGCAATCCCTTTACCGGTCAAAAAGAAAAGAAAAGAAAAGAAAAAAAAGAAAAAATATAATTTATATACATACCCACCCACACATGGGAAATAACAAAATGTTAATAGAAGTTAACTTCTACAGAGTTGGCATTTCAAATGAGAGGAATACAGTAGATAGACATTTTAATTTTATTATAAAAACACCCCATACACTTTCAAAGGAAACTAAGTCCAAAATGTTTACACTTACTCGTTTTCATCTTCATTGCCAAAAGAAAGGAGGCTACTGTTTTTGATTTGCTTTTGTGAGTTCTTTTTAACTGAGTCCTGCTTCCTTATTTCATCTTCATTTGTCATCTTCTTTTTTGAGCTTACTGTTAAACCTGAATATTTTTCATCTGAGGGACGCTTGACTGGTTTTCGATACATGATTCTTCCATCAGCTGGAGCTGGTTCTTCATCTGAGTAGAAAAAAAAGTTAAAGAACTTTCTTCTCTCCTCATTATTTTTCTTTTATCAGAGTAAATTACAAGAAAATCTCATATTGTATTTAAGGATGTCCTTGAGTTAATTCAGTCTGGTCTTCCCCACTGCCTCTAGCTATATGCCCCACAAGACATGCAGTCACTCAAGGAAAATTCAGTTAGTGAAGTATTACATAATACTGCCAGTCCCCAATTAATTGTAATCAGGTTGTATTTTTAAATATTTTGAAAAGTGACTACTTGTAACTACAGCATTTCCCCCTAAAACAATGTGTTAAATGTTTAGGAATAATGAAACATATACTGTGTAGCATATCACATTCCAGGCACTAATTAAATAGACCTTTGTTGACTGGTTTGTAAACATAACCACCTATTTTTTTGAAAACAGGATGCTTTTGCTTAAATCCATATTTAATCCTCATAATAACCCAATAAGGTAGGTACAATTATTGTCCCCATTTTACTGATGAGGAAATTGAGGCTAAGAAATGAAATAACTTGCTCAAGGTTACACATCTGGTTAAGTGTCAAAGCCAAGGCTTGAACCTAGGACTGTCTTCTTCAAACATACCATACTATTTCATAACATAAAGCAATTTCATACTCCAGGCTCTTCAAGTTGTTAGAAAAACCAGATTACTTGCAGACATACCTGCTTTGGCAGCCTTTATTTCTGCTTTAATTTTCATTACTTCTTCAGCTGACAGGTCTCCCTTTTTTAAAACCACCACTTGGGGCTGTTCATCTTCTTTGTCACTGTGATCACCATCTTCATCTGGCAGCTGAGGCTGGATTCTCTAGGGGAGAACACAAATACAATGTGTAGGTTGCTGGCCTTGAACAGAATTCAACCACTGCCTCTGTGAGAAACTGTAATTATTAAAGTGAGAAGGGTAACTTTCTTGACTAAATGTGTTTGGCAATGAATTTTCAAGTAACCCCCAAAAGCCTAGCCTTGCCACACAAGGAAACAGGTCTACTTTCCAGTCACCCTGGGTGCCTGTCCAGTAGGATTCATTTCGACCTCAGCAGCACCCCCTCTTGCAGTTATTAGCCTCGGGGGCCCTCTGCTTTGGGTACTGCTGTCATTCCTAGCCTACTCAGGGCAGAACTGAGGCATGTCAGTTCTCTTTGCTCCTCACCAACATTTTCTACCTCTGTCTCTTCTCAAAGTCAGACAAAAAAATAATCAACCACCACCAAAGGATAGAAAGCACCAAATAAAAGGTACTCCTTTTCCCACCTCTGCTCATGCCTTCTAACAGCTTCAATTTGGTGGATATCTTATCACCTGTTTTCCAAGTGTATACAAATATGTAGGTATATGAAACATTTTGTATACAAACAGAATACTGTAATTTTACCCTGTGACTTGCTTTCTTCTTATTAAACTTCTCAAACATAAAGTACAGAGAATAAACAAAAACCATGAACTCACTGTATACATGTAACTAATGGTAACATTATGCCAGTTGATTGAGATTTTTACAAAATGTCTGACACCATAAAAGCCCCACTCCTCAACTTTTATTCAAAGGAATCTTTGCACAATACTTTGGGATACATATAGAATCTGATTTTTAAAAATCACTTCCTCATATTTAATTATATATGGTTATCTCATGATTTATTTGACCAGTACCCTGTAAATAAAAGTTATAGTTGCTCCAGTTTTTTTCTACAATTAGAAAAAATTTGTACATGTTTTTGTTCACTTTTGGGAACTTATATGTAAGATAAATTCCTGGAAGTGGAACTGTTGGGTTGAAAGCTATGAACACCAAAATGTGTTTTCACACATTATTCAAATGGCCTTCCTTGTCTCCTAAACAGGACAACAAAGCCCTGCATGAATTTGCCTCAGCCTATAACCACAGCTTTATCCTGTACTACTCTTTCATGGCCTCTAAACTCCAGCCTGGTTTGAGTACTTGGAGATTCATGAATATATCAACTCCTTTGCCACCTGCCTCTGCAGAAATTCCCAGTGTTTAGAAAGCCCCTTTGGCCCTGGCCAACTCCTACTCAAGCTGCCTTCAAGATTTAGATCCTCTGGATGCTTACCTAATCTCACCTCCTCTTCTTTTTTACACTGTGCATAGCTCATAGGTTGCATATACCATACTGTATCATCAGTGGTTTTCTGTTTGTCTCCAGGAGGGAAGCTCCTTTGAGAGAGGTACTGTGTTTCATCTCTGTATCTAGAGGCACAGAGCCTGGAAAATAGGGACTCAAGAAATATTTGTGGCTCTATTCATGAATGACCAACAGGATAAAAAATGATGAACTACCTGAAGCCCTGGCAAGTTACTCACAAGCACATTCATCCATCTTGTCTACATCTTAAGTTCCCAAGTCTGTTCCATCACTCGACAAATGCATTCTCTTTAATGATATACATGTTAGTTCACTGTTATTCATCCATTTCTGCATATTCTTCTGACAGTTTCCAATAAATGACCACAAACAAGTAGGTAATTAATAAGTATTTTTAGCCAAGGAAATGAGAAAGTGAAATAAAATCATTCCTAGTGCTCAAGAGAATCATTAATTCTGACTCTTCTCTTTTTGTTTATGTGACTGGCTGCCACTGTTCCTTAGACTCTTGAATTAACTCTCAAGAAGTTAAGATGATTTAGCTCAATTATATAATGATTTCTCATAAAACTCTTTTCTTTTTGTTGCTAGATCACTAAAATGCTGATTATATTGCCAAATTCATTAAGAATAAAGGGGTTTCTCAAACAGGTTCATGGGGTACCTCTCTAAGGAAAAATCTCTTGATTAAATAAGCCAAAATCACTGATGTTAACTGGAAAGCTTTCCTTGAGTTCTCCTAAGTAGCATTCCAAGTCATAATCTTCAAGGTGTCAACTATGTGCATGCGATTATCACCAGGACCTCAAGCAGAGTAAAGTTAGGTCTCATGTTCTCTTCATTGCTGAATCCATGTCCCTTTTCTCAAACCTCATCCTCTTTGTCATTATCACCCTTTTTAGTCATGGGGATCAGTCACTCCACGATTGTGTTATCTCTAGGAAAAAATATCTTCTTGTTGCCTACTGAATAGTCCATATGGCCTGACCTCCAACACTCCCTCTATCACTTCTACATACAGACCATGACTCACCATCTCTACACCTTTATCCATGCTATTCTTTCCACCTCTATCTGCTGACCTACCCATGCTCAAGATTTAATGTAAATATCCTCTCCTCCATGAAGCCTTGCCTGATGACAAGCACAGTCATCCAAGCAATATAACTATTACCTACTACTTAGTGCCAGGCACTGTGGTAGGTGCTGGGAAAATACAGAGGGATTAAAATACTAACTTAGAGAGTTCAATCTAGTGGTGGAAACATACAGGAGAACAAGTTGTTGCAATACAAAATGAGTACAGTATTATAGCTGAGTTATGGATAAAGTGAAGAGAACAGAGGAGTAACTTTGGGAACTTTGAAGGGCTTCAGAGAGGTGGTGATCTGTGATGGCAGAGATGAGGCAGGGCAGGAAGATGTTAAAGAATATGGCGCAGTGCCTGGGCTTAGCACATACTCACTGTATTGAATAATTTCATGTAAGTCAATTTTTTTTTTTTTAAAGATGACTGGTAAGGGGATCTTAACCCTTGACTTTGTGTTGTCAGCACCACGCTCTCCCAAGTGAGCTAACCGGCCATCCCTATATAGGGATCCGAACCCGTCGCCTTGGTGTTAGCACCACAATCTCTCAAGTGAACCACGGGCCGGCAGTCTTGTAAGTCAATCTTGTCTCCTTAAAGTCAAGCTCCCAGTGACTTTAGGGGTTGGTCTTAATGCAAGCACTAGACACAGAGTGCTAAATAAATTTAAGAGTATTTCTCCACAGATCCTCTAAACATAATGGTCTGTTCCTACTGAAAGAGGTAGGACAGGTTTTGGTGTGAACTATCTAGGGTCGAAGCCTAGAAAGGCTCAGAAGTTGATTCCAACTGATCCCCCGTCCCTAGTCAGTTGTGACTTTCCTGAAGCTCCTCTTCTCCTATTCAAACACAGGGTATTTAAGGCTTTTGCCTCCTCTTTTAAAGAAAATATGCTTGCTTTTTTGTAACAACAAAACATATAAATAGATCCAAGACATTCCTGTAAAGACGTTCCAGACTCGTGTCCTAGGATATCGAGTCATTTGATCAAGTGTCCTCAGTTTCCTTACATGGAAAACGAGACGACGCTATTACTCACCGTAACTCACAGGTTTTGGGATAAGCGTGCGAGAAGGAAGAGACAGGGAAAGTGATCTTTTTAAACCATCTACCAAGGGCGAGGCGCTTTACCTACGTCCAGTCATTTTCAAGAACAGAACAGCTCTCTGAAAACGACAAGAGCTTCCTGGGCGCTAGAGGCTGGAGTCGTTTGAAGAGAACCAGCCTGGGGTCCGAAGTCCACCCGAATTGGGGGCCAGGCGCGGGTGAGAGGAGGGACCCGTCAGTATCTGGCCTCTGGGTCAAGGCAGAAGCTGGAAGTGGCGGGCCGGCCGCATCTCTGAAGTAACGCGACTGACGCGGGCTCACCTTGGTCTCTACCGTGGGCCCTTCCTTGTAGCCGACCCGCTCCTTGAAGCGGGCCAGAAATGCCGGTTCGGCGGGTCGCACGTACGACACCTGGTTCCGCTTGCTCATGGCAGCTCTGGCGAAAAACAAGTTCCTGGGGCCGACTAGTGACGGGGCACAGGTGTCGGCGATTACCCATGACGTCACATGCACCACGCCCCCAGACGCGGTCAAGGGAACGTCAAACCTGGGCGCCAAATTCAAATTGGCGGCCATCTTGAGCGGGCGGCATCCCGGCGAGCGGCGCGGCTGGGAGGTGGGGGCGTCCGCTTCGTTGGTCTCGGGATCCAAGGGTCAGGACGCTATGAAGCCTGGCTGCAAAAGTAAGTCAGGAACCCCGGCTTCGTGACTCCGTCCCTGCCGCCAAGTACATCTGTGAAAGGACGGCCGCCCGGGGCCCCCCGCACGATTCCCTGCTGGGCGTGAAGGGTTCGAGCTGACTGCGCGTCGGGGGCGTTTGGAATCTCTCTCTGTCACTTAACGAAAATATGCTTGAGGAACAGCTCTCACCCCTTTTTTCTATGTATTGGGCGCATGCTAGGAGGCTGGCGCAGTTCTCGGCGCTGGCAGGAGCAGTGAACCCGAAGCGGGAGCCCCTCATCGTGTAGCTTGGCGCCCAGCGACCCGCTGATCTCTCGGTCCTGCACTTTCCTTGCTGGTCTCTTCCCGTGTCCCGACCGGAGCTACCTCTCTAGGTAGCCTTTTTTTTTTTTTTTTTTTTTTTTAAAGATGACCGGTAAGGAGATCTCAACCCTTGGCTTGGTGTTGTCAGCACCACGCTCAGCCAGTGAGCAAACCGGCCATCCCTGTATAGGATCCGAACCCGTGGCCTTGGTGTTATCAGCACCGCACTCTACGAAGTGAGCCAGAGGCCGGCCTAGGTAGCCTTGCCAGAGCATTGGCCCTTGTTCTCACCACGTTCTGCATATTTTCACATTTCTCACTTTCCTGAAGGGGGGAATTTATGTTCCAAACAACTTCTTTCTCTCTTAGATAGCCTCTCTTTAGATAAGGGACTTTTAAAGCACGATTTCAGCTAGTGTTTGCACTATCACAGTCTCTATTTTCACTTCAAGGATACCCGTCTAGTTTCTTCCTCCCCACCCCCCCATCGGAGAAGAGCACTATCATTTTTGCTTTTGATAAACCGTTCAGTTTTCACTAATTTCTTAGTCATTTGCTGTGTTCAAATCCTAGCAATTGTCAATGATAACGTTTCTTCAGATCTCGATTAGGAATTATGCCAGAACTATTTAGCTCCGTGTAATTTTAAATTTCATTTTATCTCACTATTGGCTTATTAGCTTTGCTTTTTTTTTTTAAGTAAACATTTTATTTTGGAATCGTATATTTACAGAAAAGTTGTACATTGTGCAGATAAGTATCCATCTCATCACTTACCGAGATCTCTGCAGAGATCAAGAGCTCGCTTTCTCCATGAACCTCTCTTCTCCGATTTTTTACCCTACAAATTCTAGCTGCCTTAACTTCAAACTATTTCTCAACTTAACCAGACCACCAAGCTCTATCTGTACTTCACTCCCTGCGCTGCTGCTTGAAACTCCAAGCAGCTAAGCTTGGGCCTGTCCAAGGGCTCACCGCTTTTGTTTCCCGTTCCTCAGGATCATTTTACTGTGCTATCTGTTGTCCAATGTCTGAGAACTTTTTGCGTATATTTTGTCCCGGTTCCTAGTTACTTAAGACAGGTGAGTAAATCCAGTCCAAGTTACTCCATCATGGCCCAAAGACAAAGACTGCACTCTAGACTAATGATAAACCAAAAATAGACCCAGTCTTCTAACATGAAAACTTTCCTTTTGTATCCTGGGCCTTCTCATTTGTTATCATTTTTGCTCAAGGTACAGAGGGACTGTTTCTTTACTGAAAACTCTTGAGGGGATTGTGAAGGATAGGTGGGGAAGTGGGCAGTCAGTGGTCTATTTTGTGCTTCACAAACATTCATTTCTTTGAGGGTACAAGCTGGAAGGGTAATCTCCACAAATCAAAATGTTCAGCGGCAAATTTTTGTGTTCGATTTCTTTTTGTTTGTTTGGTGGCTGGCCAGTACGGGGATCCGAACTCTGACCTTGGTGTTATAACACCACACTCTAACCAACTGAGCTAACTGGGCAGACCCTGCTTTGAGTTCTTATGCTGTAAATAGAAATAAAGTTCTTTTTATTGTTGTCCTTAGTATTCATTCATTCGAAGATATTTATTGCTCACTATGTGTCAGGTACTGCTTTAGATAATGCTTTATAGTCTATTCGGAAGAGAAAGAGAATAAACACATTAATATGTATTATGATGGCAATAGTAATAGGTCCTCTGAAGGAAAATATAGCCAAGAAAGGGAGTTAGAATATAGTCTGTGGTTGTGCAATGCCTTAGTGAGGTTATATTTGAGTAAATACCTGAGAAGTTAAGGAAACGTTCCGGGCAGAAGTCACAAAGATATTGTGTGGCATGTTCAAGGAATAGCTGGAGTCCACTTTGGCTGGAGTGAAACATGGGGTACGGTAGGAAATGAGTTGTAGAGGTGGTGGCAGACTGAGGTAGTGGCACTAGAACACATGGGTCATATAGGGTATTGTAAGTACTTTGCCTTTTACTCTGAATAAGATGAGAGCCACTGCAAGGTTTTGAACAGAGGAGTGACTTGCTATAACATACACAGCATGTATTTATTTTAGTAACTTTTAATTTTGCTATAATTTAAACTTACAGAAATATTGCAAGAGTAGTTCAAGGAATTCTTCTGTAATACCATTTACCAATATTAACCACTTTACGTTTTCCCCCCTTTGCTTTATTTTTTAAAAATTATTATTTACTTATATATATTATTACACATTAGTTATTTATTATTGTTGTTTGTTATTTATTTGCTCATTCTCCCCCAACCCCTCTGCGTGTGTATATGCCTTTTCTTTTTTTGTGAACCATTTGAGAGTAAAATGGGGACATTTTAGTAATACATTTTAGTAGTACATGCATGTAGCATGTACTTTTACTACTAAATATTTCAGTGTGTGATTTCTAAGAACAAGTACATTCTCTTACCTAATCACACTGCAGTGATCAAAATCGAGATATTTTATATCGATGTAGTACTGTTGTATAATCCACAGTACATATTTTACATTTGCCAAAAGTCCCAATAATGTACATTATAACTTTTCTTCCCCAGAACCGGATCTAATACCAGATCTCATACTGCATTTAGTATTCGTGTCTGGCTTTTTTTGTTTTTAGACAGTTTAATTGAGATGTGATTCACATACCATGCAATTCACCCACTTAAAGTATTAGATTCAGTGGTTTTTGGTATATTCATGGATATATACAGCTCCCAGTACAGTCAATTTTAGAACATTTTAATCATCTGAAAAGAAGCTCTGTACCCTTTGTTTATTACCCCCTAACCCTCCATTCCACACTAGCCCTAAGCAACAAGTAATCTACTTTCTTTTCCTATAGATTTTCCTGTTCTGGATATTTCCTATAAATGGAATAATATAATACATGGTCTTTTGTGACTGTCTTCCACTTAGCTTAATGTTTTCAAGGTTCATGCATGTTGTTGCATGTACCAGTACTTCATTCATTTTATGGCTGAATAATATTCTACTTTGTGGATATACCACATTTTTTTTTTTTTTTTAAAGATGACCAGTAAGGGGATCTTAACCCTTGACTTGGTGTTGTCAGCACCACGCTCAGCCAATGAGCGAACCGGCCATCCCTATATGGGATCCGAACCCGGGGCATTGGTGTTATCAGCACCGCACTATCCCGAGTGAGCCACGGGCCGGCCCGATATACCACATTTTATTCATCCATTCCAGGATTGATTGACATTTGGGTTGTTTCCACCTTTTAGCTATTATGAATAATGCTGTTATAAGCATTCTTGTGCAAGTTTTTGTGTGAACATCCAAGGGAACGTCAAAAAGTTCATAGAAAGTTGGTATTAAAAGATAATACAAATTCTTCCATGAACGTTTTGAAGACCTCATCTGTGTTCAGTTTTGTCAGGTAACTAATCATTAGAGGAACAGCCAGGCTCTTTTTCAAAGCAGCTGTGCCACCTTACATTCCACCAGGAGTGTATGAGAGTTCTAATTTCTCCACATCCTCTCACACACTGACATTTTGATTCTAGCCATCCTAGTAGGTGCAAAGTGGTGTCTTGTGGTTTTGATTTGCATTTCCCTGATGACTAATGATGAGCATCTTTTCATGTGCTTCTTGGCTATTTGTGTCTTTCTTGCAGAAACATCTATATTCAGATTCTTTGCCCATTTTTTAATTGGGTTATTTGTCCTTTTCATATTGAGTTGTAGGAGTTCTTTATGTGTGTGTTCCGGATATGAGTCCCTTATCAGATATATGATTTGTGAATATTTTCTCCTGTTCTGTGGGTTGTCTCTGTCTTTTCACTTTCTTCATGGTGTCCTTTGAAGCACAAAAGTTATTAATTTTGAATTGGTATTCTTCTTTTAAAAATGTTCAGCAGAATTTAAATGTGTAGTGAAGCCATCTGGGACTGGGGTTTTTCTTTATGGGTAGTTTCTTTAAAACTATATATTGCAATCTCTTCACTTGTTATAAGTCTATTCTTATTGCCTATTGTTGAGTTAGTTTCTGTAGTTTGTGTGTTTCTAGGAATTTGTCCATTTCATTTATCTAATTTGTTGGTGTACACTTGTTCATAGATTTCCTTTATAATCTTTGATTTCCTTTATAATCTTATAATTCCTCTATAATCTTTTATTTCTGTGTGGTTGGTAGCATGTGCCTTCTTTCATTTCTAAAGCTAGTAATTTGAGTCTTCTCTCTTTGTCTTGGTCAAGCTAGCTAAAGATTTGGCAATTTTGTTGATTTTTTGAAAGAAGCAGATTTTGGTTTTGATGATTTTTTTCAATTCTCTATTTCATTAGTATCCACTCTAATCTTTATTATTTTCTGTTTTTGCATGCATTAGGTTTTGTTTGCTCTTCCTTTTTCATTGTCCTTTACCATGGAAGGTTAGTTTATTGATTTGAAATCTTTCTTTTCTTAATGTCAACCAAAGTAAATGATCACCTGACTGAGATATAAAACAAAGTTTATTTGAGAACTCAGTAAATAATTCTAGAATTGGGCAGCAGTCCAGATCAAAAAATATTTCAGAATGCTTCACTCCACCACATGTTCAGGTCATACTTATTACCCAGAGGAAAGGAAGTGATGACACAAACAGAGATGCCTTATTTGGGCATGGTGTGATCAGTTGGCAGCCTGTGATTGGTCCAAGGTTGGTTGCTGTGATTGGCTGAGTGTAAGTAATGTGGCTGAGTGCAAAAAAGTTCAGCAAAAGTTCAAAGTATTCCTGAGAAAGGCATGCCTGAACCTCAAGCAGAGGTGGTCTCTCTGCTCCATTCTAGGTGTCTTAACCAAATTGATACTATTTTTCTGATTAATCTAGATATTTGCAGCTCTAAATTTCCCTATGAATATTACTACAGCTTCACCTCATAATAAAGTTTGTTATATTGTGTCTTTATTCTCATTTATCTCAAAATAATTCTTGATTTCCCTTTTGATTTCTTCTTTAACTCATTGATTATTTGGGAGTGTATTGCTTAGTTTCCATATATTTGCAAGTTTCCCCAAATTTTTTCCTGCTACTGATTTATTTTTTCATTCTATTGTCATTAGAGAACATACTTTGTATTATTAATGTTCTTTTAAATTTATTGTGGGTTTATAGCCTAGTATATGGTCGATTCTACAGAATGTTCTGTGCACACTTGGAAAGAATATACTGTTGTTGGATAGAGTGTTCTATAGATTTTATTAGGTCTAATTGGTTTATAGTGTTTACATATTCCATTTTCTTGTTAATTTTCTGTCTAGTTCTACAAGAGTACTTCAAAAAGTTTGTGGAAAATGCAATTAATATTAATTTTTCCATGAACTTTTTGAAGACCTCTTGTATTTATTATTCAAAGTGATTTATTGAAGTCTCCAACTATTATTGAATTTTCTATATTTCTCCCTTCATTTCTGTCAGGTTTTGGTTTGTGTATTTTGGTGTTCTGTTAATAGATGAATGTACTGTACAAGGGTACTTCAAAAAGTCCATGGAAAGATTTGTGTTATCTTTCAATTCTATTTGTCCATAAACTTTTAAAGTACCCTTCTATTTGTGTTGTCTTTCTGATGAATTGATCCCTTTATCATTATAAAATATTCCTCTTTATCTCTAAATTTATTGTTTTAAAGTACATTTTGTGTGATAGTAGTATAGCCACTCCAGCTTTCTTGTGGTTGCTATTTGTGTAATATATTTTTCCTCATCCATTTCAGTCTATCTTTGAATCTAAAGTGAGTTTCCTATAGACATTGTTGGAGCATATTTTAGTCTAGCCTGGCAATCTCTGCATTTTGATTGGATTGTTTAGTCCATTCACATGTTGTTATTGATATACTGTAGATGGATTTACATCTGCCATTTTACATTTTGTTTTCTATATGTCTCATGGTTTTTTTTTTTTAAAAGATGACCGGTAAGGGGATCTCAACCCTTGGCTTGGTGTTGTCAGTACCACGCTCAGCCAGTGAGCGAACTGGCCATCCCTATATGGGATCCGAACCCGTGGCCTTGGTGTTATCAGCACCACACTCTCCCGAGTGAGCCACAGGCCGGCCCATGTCTCATGTTTTTTACGTTCCTCTATTTCTCCTTTATTGCTTTGAGCGTTTTTTTTTTTTTTTTTTTTTTTAAGATGACCGGTAAGGGGATCTTAACCCTTTACTTGGTGTTGTCAGCACCATGCTCTCCCAAGTGAGCTAACTGTCCATCCCTATATAGGGATCCGAACCTGTGGTCTTGGTGTTATCAGCACCACACTCTCCCAAGTGAGCCACGGGCAAGCCCTTGAGCTTTTTTTTTTTTTTTTAAGTGGTTTTTCCTAGAGTTTAACCTATCAACTTATCAGAATCAGTTTCAGATTTATACTAGCTTGATTCTGGTGATATAAATGTTATTCCTGTATAGCTCTTTTACCTTTTACAACTTTTTGTGGTATTATTGTTAAACATATTATATCTATTAAAGTCCCAAACCCAATGATACATTGCTATAATTATTATTTTACAATTTTTAGTCATTTTCTTGGCCCAACACAGCTTTGCTCCTACCCATCTCCTTTGTGCAGTTATTGGGAAATATATTATACATATATTACATTTCTATATTTTACAGACTCAATGATAAGTTGTATACATATTATTTCATATAGTTGCTTTTATTTATTTATTTTTATTGGTTATGAATATTCATGGGGTACAAAGCAAATTGTTACCACTCGTGCCTAAGATGTAATGGCCAGATCCATACTGGCAGCATGCCCATTACTACAAATTTTGATTATACCCCATGTCCCCCACCCAATTATTCCCCCAATTATCCCCAACCTCCCTCCCCATCCCCCTATAGTTGCTTTTTAAATCAGTTAAGAAAGGAGAAAATATATGCATCTCTACAGTCTTTTATAATTACATAATCCCCTTTACCCAGTGCCCTTTGATTTTTTGCATGAATTCGAATTACCATCTGGGGTCACTTGCTTTTAGCCTAAAGAACTTCCTATAGTATTTCTTATAAGGTGAGTCTGCTAGCAACAAATTCAGTTATCCCACTGCCTTCTGGCCCCATTGTTTCTGCTGAAAAGTCAGCTAGCTGTCTAATTGGAGTTCTCTTGTGAGTAATGAGTCTTTTTTTTTTTTTTCCTTGCTGCTTTCCAGATTTTCTTCTTCTCTGACTTTCAGTATATCTACTGTGATGTATCTGTTTGTGTGTTTCTTTGTGTTTATCCGGTTTGGAGTCTTTGAGCTTCTTGGATGTGTAGATTATTGTTTTTCAATGAATTTTGGCCCATTATTTCTTCAAAAAATTTTCTGCTCCTTCCTCTTTCACTCTCCTTCTGGTACACCTATTCTAAGGACTTTGGTGTGCTTAATGGTGTCCCACATTTCTCTGTAGCATACTTCATTTTTCTTCATTCCTTTTTCTCTCTATTCTTTGGCCTATGTAATCTCAATTGATCTGTCTTCACACTTGCTTATTCATTTTTCTGCCAGTTCAAATCCACTGTTGAGCCCCTCTAGTGAATTTTTATTTCAGCTATTGTACTTTTTCAACTTTAGAATACCGTTCAGTTCTTTTTTATAATTCCTATCTCTTTATTGATAATCTGTGTTTGATGCGACATTCTCATCATGCCTTTCTTAATTCTTTAGTTATTTCCTTTAGTTCTGTGGACATGTTTATAATGGCTACTTTGAAGTCTTTTCCTGATAAACCCAATGTCTCTGCACTCTCACAGGTAACTTCTGTTACATGCTTTTTCTGGTTTGTGGATACTTTCCTATTTCTTTGCATGCCTTGTAATTTTTGGTTAGAAACTTGACATCTTAGATAATATATTGTAGAATCTCTGGGTATTATTCCCTTCACCCACTGGGGCTTATTATTGTTATTTGCTTGTTTGTTTATTTAGCAACTGGCTAGATTGTTTTAGTGAAGACTATTTCCCTCTCACAATGTTAAGCCTTTGATATTGCTCCTCAGGGAAGCAGACCTTTTGTGTATGCCCATAGTCACCCTATAGGATAATAGTGGTTTTGGTAGGTATCTCTTTCCCTGACCACACCCAACTATTAAACTCCAGTAATTGCCAACTGATTGTTCTGTTGTTTTTAACAATGCCCTGGGGTGTGAATTGCCCTGCAAACTAATTCAATTAAATTCTTACCCCTTTGAAAGAGTAGTTAGTGTATGAGGTCTGTGTTTGATATTTGTTCTGATCCTTGTTTGGCTCTTTCCAGCTATCTTATTCTCCATTTAGGCCTGCAGTTTAGCTTATATCTTGAATCTTTTCTTAATTACCGATTACCACAACTTCCACTGTTCTTGAGAGTGCCCTTAGGTTTGAACTTATATATGCTATGTTGCATATGAAGCCAGCTCCTTTAGGAAGAGATTAGATGCAGTTTGTGGCCTGACTTTTTCTAGTCAAAATCTCTGAGCCTGGGCACTGGAGATGGTGATGAAGATAATGGCGAGCTTGTCTCTGAGACAATTAGATGTAAGATTCTGGGGCTCGGGGGAGCAGTCCAGGAAGAAGATTTAAATTTGGGAATTATCAATACATACCTAACATTTAAAACCACAAGACTGGACATCATCACCAGTGTAATGGGGTGGGCTAGAACAGAGAAGAGGATTAAGGCCTGCACTGGAGTGCCCCATTGTTGATGTCTGGGATCTGAGAAGACTGAAAAGGAATGTCAGCAACTGAGGAGCAGGTTAGAGAAGAATGGGATTTCAATATAGTAATTTTAATCACCTTTAGTGACTTCTTGTCTTTTTTTTCTGGTAAATATTGCTATAGCTTGAATTAGTATTCCTTAAAATCCTGCTAAATAGGATCAGCTCATATCTCTCCCTTTCCCCAGTGTACAAAATAGAGATAGGACTACTCTGCATTTTTCTGTCTGCGTAGAATCTTGTAAGAAATTCCTACAGCATCTTTCTTACCAGCTTGGCTTTTACTACCCAATTTAAAATATACTACCTAATGCTAATTTTTAATACTTAATGTGTTTAAAGCACTGCTATAGGTGCTTTACCTTTGTACTCTCAGTTAATTCTTTCTAACAACCCTATGCAGTAGTTATTACCATTATTATCCCCATTTTATAGTTGAGAACTCCTACATTTAAGAGAGATTAAGTAATTAGCCTATGATCTCACAGTGTGGGGCCATGCTCTAGCATAGGTCGGTCTACGAGACCGAATGTCACATGCAATAAATAAAGTACAATTATTTGGTATTTGTACTGATTTTGATACCTGGCAGTTGGAGAAATTTCAAGTTTAGTATCTAGATGGATTTGTTTGTTTATTAAACAACTACATTTTTTTTTTTTTTTTGTCCTTTGTTTGTGACCGGTAAGGGGACCGCAACCCTTGGCTTGGGCATCGCCCGCACCGCGCTCAGCCAGCGAGCGCACCGGCCATCCCTATATAGGATCCGAACCCACGGCCAGAGCGCCGCTGCGCTCCCAGCGCCGCACTCTCCCGAGTGCGCCACGGGGTCGGCCCCTAAACAACTACTTTTAAAAATTGTTTGGGGGCTGTACTGTGGGCCTTTCTTTCGGTCCCATTGATAGGCAGGTTCTATTGTGCTATCTTTCGCAGACCTAATTTTGACTTGGTTGGAACCAAAGTAGGAAACTGATTATATAGTGTATTATCTTATATCTGTATAGATTGCCTTTCAGTGTTGCCATTTTGAAGACTCTTGTAATAGAATAAACATCAACAGGTGGTTTTTTTTGAACTTTTTTTTTAGGACCATCAGAATCTGATCATTTTTCTCATAACCTGAGAGGAGTAATCCCACGAAGTTTTGACTTTATCTTTTCCTTAATTGATTGTGAAAAAGAGAAGGTAAAACTTACTGTAAAAATAAGGCAGTTCTAGGAAATGTCTAGTTTGAGTAGTTAGCTGCTAATAATTAGGTCATGATACATGGAAGGGCATAGATGGTACTCTACAATGTAGATAGGCTAGTGTGGTATAAAAAGCCCTTTCAATTCTTAAGATGAAATTAAGGATTCTGAGTTTTTTATTTTCAGTTTAGTTGAGTTTTTAGTTTATAAAACATGCATTATCCTTTAACCGAGATTGCTGACTTACAAGAAAGGAAAGTAATACTTCTTAGGCTCTCAAAAGATTTTGCCAGAACGAAAGTGTAAAGAAAATCTCAAACAAGGAAAACAGATACACTAATATGGTAAGCCCTGTGATTTGTCTGTACCTAGGCTCACAGGTGACTACGGGTGTCTCTAGATCCTCATGGTGTCCAGTAATGACGGGCCCATCCTTACCTCCTTTTCAGCACCTGCTACCACCGTACCATGATCTCCTTGCTTACATGTGGTGTGGCTCCATCGTCCTAGGGATGTGGTCTTTGTTCCTCGGTTCCCAGGTTGGGCCATTCTTACAATTGTGCTTCTTTAACTTGGTGAATTCGAGGCTTGAGAACCATTAGCATTATATGTTCCATTACTTGTGTGCCAAGGAAACTGATATATAACATTGGTTTACCATCTACTCTTTTACAAAAACTATCTTTTACTAACATTGCAGTTAGATGTACAAATTGCATGCCAGTGAAATAATTAAGTTTAGCACTACGCATTTTTGTGGTTAAAAATCTTACAGAGAGTCTTTGGCTGGTTAGCGCAGTTGGTTAGAGCACAGCCATATAACACCAAGGTCATGAGTTCAGATCCCCCTACTGGCCAACTGCAAAATATTTAAAGATTAAAAGATTAAAAATCTTTTAAAGGAAATAACACTTATTTCAAATAAAACTTTATGAAGAAGTTCAGTGTATAAGACAGACAAAAATGAATTGCCAGTTTGGCCTATCAGCTCATTTGGTAGAGAGTGGTGCTGATGACACGAAGGTCAAGGGTTTGGATCCCTGTATTGGCCTGCCACTCAAAAAAAAAAAAAAAGCAGTTCCCCATCTAGACAGCTCAATTCCCATCAACCTGTGTTGGCTCTGAGGAAACTCTGGAAACTTCTAGGGCTCCTGGGACCACAGTTTGATGCTGCTTTAAAATGTAATGAAGTGTTGAAACTAGTTATCTAGATTTTTAAACTGACTTTTAGGTATCTTATATTGTGTTAAAGAATAATAGTGTAGGAAATTTATACTTTATGAAGGAAGTACAAGATTAATGGTCATAAAAGCTAGGAATGAACACACGAAAATCATGTATCTAAACAAGTCCTCTCTTACAGGATGGAGCTGGAAAGAGTTTCCTTTGTAAGTGTTCCTTTATTGAAATATACAATGAGCAGATATTTGACCTACTGGACTCTGCATCAGCTGGACTGTACTTAAGAAGGAAGTCTTTGTTGGTGGTGTGGTGGAACAGGTGGTAACCTCAACTGCTGAAGCCTATCAGGTACCCTGTCACGAGTATTTATTTGATGTTTAGGCAACAAGCATGCTGTGAAAGCACCCTGATCTCAAAACAGTAAGAATTGAGGTTCTTAAAAATTATTTCATAAAGGCATAATACAGAATGTTCATGAGAAATAAAAAAGAATATGGCAGCATTTTATAGATCTCTCCTTAGTTAAAATAGAACTTTGAGCCATTTGATTTTGTATTATTTTGATGCTATTCATTCTAATCAGGTTCTCTTAAAAACAGCCCTACAGGTGACAGTTCATTAGTGTTAGTATTTCTTTACTGGTTACTCCTGGCAGCTGCCTGTTTGAGGAGCTCTTGGGAACTCCGGCCTTTAAACCAGCTGGCTATTCTCTTCTCAAAGATACTTTCTATCTTTGCTTGCTTAGGTGTCAAAATCACTAGTAGTGTCAAAAGCCAGTTTCTTTTGAGCATTCAGCTCAGGGCAAACAAACCCTTTGACAGGAATTTACAAAATTCTCACATTTTTATGGTATCTGACCTGGCCAATTAATTTTAACCAAGTTTTAACAATTTTAAACAAGTTTTTATTACATAACATTTGATACATACAAAACATTGCCAATTGTATGTAAGTTACTAAACATAATATTAAAGTGAACTTGCAAGAGCCCATTAGACAATTTAAGACATAGGTGTCACTAACACTATCCTATTTACCTGTGTTCTCCTCCCTATCCCATATCCCTGGCTTCTCCCCCAAAATAAGCATTATGCTTAATGCCATTATCATTTTCTTCCACTTTAAATAACATGTTTATGTATGAATATGTTGGTTTTTGCCTGTTTTTGAGTTTTGAAAAGCCTTCTATGACTTTTTTTTTTTTTTTTTTGGCAGCTGGCTGGTAGAGGGATCTGAACCCTTTGACCTTGGTTTTATAACACTGCTCTTACCAACTGAGCTGATCAGCCAGGCTCTATGAATTTTTTTTTTAACTCAACATGATTTATGAAATTCATCTGTGTTGCATTTCATTTATTTTCACTGTTGTATAATATTCCATTATTAATTTATTCTTCCATCTTCAATAATTCTCCTGATTCATACTTTTAAAACTGGGACTCCCCCAGTAGGAGATAGGTTTTACATGTGACCCGGTATGTATATATAGACATATTCAAAAAATTGTGTTGGTATTTTAACTGGAACTACATTTCAGTTATAGACTGGTTTGGAGAGATTGACATCTTTATAATATTAAGGCCTTACATGAACATGGAATGTCTCTTCATTTATTTAGGTGTTTAGTTGTCTTGCAATGTAATTTTTTTATTGTAAAATATATATAACATAAGGATTGCCATTTTGAGCATTTTTTTAAAGCTATAATTGTGTGGAATTAATTTTCAATATAATTTTAATAATTTTCACTATGCACATCTTACATTTTTTTTAGCTTTATTCCAATGTACTACCTATATTTTTTGTGGTTTTAATATGGAATGCTTCAAGAATTTGCATGTCACACTTGTGCAGGGGCCATGCTAACCTCCGTTTGGGTCCAATTTTAATATATGTGCTGCCAAAACAAGCACTGTTTTTTGTTGTTCTTATAATCTCTTTTTTAATTACATTTTCTGTTTGGTATGTATAGAAATGCAGTTTATTTTTATAGAATCCTTTTATAACCAGCCACCTTGCTATTTTATAAAACCAGGAATTTGTATTAAATTTTGTCAAATGCTTTTTCTACCTCTATTAAGATGATCATGTGGTTTTTCTTCTGTAACATGGTAACATTTCTATACAGACTTCCAGAAAATAAAGTACTAAATTAGATTTGTTAATCTTTTGTTTAGAGTTTTGCATCAATTTTAAAGATTGAAGTAAACCTGTAATTTCCCTTTGTTCTGTCTCCTTGTCTTGTTTTATTATCACCTTTATCTAGTTTTTGGAAGTTTGTATGCTTGGAATGACCTGTTCTTAGAAAATATGGTAGAAATCTGTGAAATCATCTGGGCCTTGTGTTTTGTAAGAAGATTTTTAACTACAAATAAAAATTCTTTTTTAAAAAATTTTAACTTTTCTATATACATTGTAGCTGATTTTCATGTCCCTTTACCTGTTCCTCTTTACCCCCTCCCTCTCTCTCCTTCCCCCTCAACTACATCATATCTGTTCATTTGTCTTAACAAGTTCAAGGAATTGTTTTTATTTATTTATTTATTTATTTGTCTTTTTTGTGACCGGCCGCACCGCTCAGCGCACCAGCCATCCCTATATAGGATCCGAACCTGCGGCGGGAGCGCTCCTGCGCTCCCAGCGCCGCACTCTCCCGAGTGAGCCACGGGGTCGGCCCCAAGGAATTGTTTTGATTGTTGTGTCTTCCCCTCTGCTACCCTTACAAATAAAAATTCCTTAATAGAGCTGTTCAGGCATTTTATTTCTTCTTGGGTCAGTTTTAGTAAGTTATGTATTCTTAGAAAAATTTCTTAGAAAAATGTTTTCTCTCAGTTTTCAAATATATTTTCATAAAGTTTGTTCCTAGTATTCTCATCTTTAAAATCTTTGCTGTTATTGCCATTGTCCTTTGTAAATAGTTGATATTTATGTGGACTTGCTCTTTAATATTTTCTTTGTTTTTACTTTCTTGTGGGATTATCATGCTGTTCTTTTTCTAGCTTTGTATGCTGGTTACTTAGCTCATTTTAGCCCTTTTGTGATGTAAGTATTTAATGCTATGAATTTAGTTCTTAATAGTATTTTTTAAATTTTGCACAAGTTTAATATTTTAATTGTATGATCTAAATATTTTTCTGTTGTAATTTATTTTTTTGATCCATGGATTACTTAGAAATGTGATTTTAAATTCCCAAATGTATGAGGATTTGTAATTTATTTCTCATGTTGATTCTTAATTGCTTTGGGGTCAGAGAACGTGGTCTTGTGTGATACCTAGTCTTTGAGATTTATTGAGACATGGTTTATCGGTTAATACAATGACCAGTTTTTGTAAATGTGTCATATGTGTTTGAGGTTTTGTATTTTGCTAATTTTTTTCTGTATAATCTATTGATACTTCAGAGCAATGAATTGATCTCCTACTAAGGTGCTGCGTTTGTCACTTTCATTTTGATTTTTGTCTATTTTAATACATATGTATACATATGGAAACAGACTATTTTATTAGGCACATATACAAGTATAGAATCAGTTTATCTTTCTTTGATTTGAATCTATAATTTTGTATTGACACTATGCTTTCCAATCAACACATGTTGCCTTACGAATCCATTTCGTCGGATATTCATATACCACTCAGCATTCTTTTTGATTAGTATTAGCCTGGTATAGGTTTCCCAGCAGTTCTTCTTTTTCTTAATGTTTTAGGTGTTTCTTGTAAATCACATAGCTATATTTTGCTTTTTTTTTTTTTTTTTTTTTTCTTAACCACTCTTGACAGTATCTTACCTGATTTTTTTTTCGGTCGCTGGCTGGTACAGTGATTAAATCCTAGACTTTACTTTCATTAATTTACATTAATTTTATTTACATTAATATGATTGTTGATATTATTGGTGTGGTTTCTGCCATCTTCTTTTGTGTTTTTTGTCTGTTTTATTCGATGCTTTCTTTCTCTTTTCTTGCCTATTTGTTTTTGATCCAGTATGCAGCACATTTTATTGAAGAAAACTTTGTTTTTCCCATCGAATTGCTTTGATGAAAATCAATTGACCATACCTGTATGTGTTTATTTCTGACCATATTCTTTTCCAATGATCTATATAACTTTTTCACCAATATAAAATTCTCTTGATTATTTTTGTTTAATTCAAAATATTTTAACATTTACTTGAACATATATGTGGGGTACAGTATGTTTCAATACATGCATATACTGCACAACTGTCTTGATTATTATAGCTTGTTGCTGAGTAGTAAGAAAGATCAGGTAAGGTAAGTCCTCCAACTTTGTTCTTTTTAACAAATATTTTGGTTATGCAGGGTCCTTTGCATTTTACTTGCATAGAATCAGTTTGTCAATTTATACAAAAAAGGCTGGTGGTGGGCCAAGCCCGTGGCGCACTCGGGAGAGTGCGGCGCTGGGAGCACAGCGACGCTCCCGCCGCGGGTTCGGATCCTATATAGGAATGGCTGGTGCACTCACTGGCTGAGTACCGGTCACGAAAAAGACAAAAAAAAAAAAGAAATTGACTTAAAAGGCTGGTGGGATTTAGAGTGGGATTGTGTTGAATTTATCAGTTGTATTTGGGAGAATTGACATCTTAACAATATCGAGTGTTCTAACCATGAACATTCACCAAGTATTTTGTTTTTTTGTTTTTGATTTTTATTTGTATTTTGAGTTTTGTATAAGTACTTAGGCAAACATGCTTATATTTGCTTTCCCCCTTATGTTGTGTGAATGATAGCATACTGTGTTACTTTTACACCTTGCTTTTTTTAGATAATAGTATTTTGGAATTTGTCCTGTGTTTGAGGAACTCTCTTGTTTTGTTTTATGGATTTTTTTTGCAGCTATATAAATGTATCACTTAATATTTATATTTAACTTATTTAATATTTAATATACAGTATTTAATGTTTTGAAAAGGAAACAAAGTACTAGCCAGGAAATGTAAAAGATAAAATAACTTCAATTTTATACTATAGCTGGTTAATAGAGAGGGTTATAACAGCTAGCATTTATTTGAGTGTATGTGCCAAGCACTGTGCTTACTTCTTTTGTATACATTATTTTATTTAATTTTCACTATACTCTTTGAGATAAAGATATTAATTTCCCCATTTTACCCTATATATATTATGATCTTGCTACTCAAAATGTGGTTCTCAGATCATCAATATCACCCAAGAGCTTGTTAAAAATGCAGAATCTCAGGCCTTACCTTGTACTGAATCAGAATCTGAATTTTAATAATTTCATATACACTTGAAACTTATATGTTTTACCCTATTCCCATTCTACAAATATGGAGGCTGAGTTTTGAGAAGGTTCAGCTGGCCCCAGGCTACACCTAGTAAATAGTGGAGGTAGTGTTTGAACTCATGTTCATCTGATTCCAGGGCCTGTAGTCTGAACCTTCATGTATCCTGCTTGCCATAGGGGGTAGAGAGGGAAAACAAATACTTTGAAGACCAAAAGAGCTGACAAAACTGGGCTTGAAGTTATGTTAGAGATTTTTCTCGTCTAACATCCTCATTGTCTAGGTAAAGGAAGGGCTTTGAGAGATTTTTGTGATTTGTATCAAGTTAACACAAATAGTGGATAGCACAGCCAGTTCTAGATCGTATGCCTTCTGATTTCCTATTTATTCTCTTTCTGTAACATGGAGAGGGAACTAAAAGGAAAGGGAAAGGAAAATAACATGAATATATTCTTGATGGACCAGTAATCCTTCTCACCATGCTTTACAGATTTTCTACTGATTTTGGTGGCTGCTGTGTACCACTTGGAACTTGTGATAATATAATTTCTCTTAAAAAACTAGATAATGGAAAGGCCATAGGTGTTCCCTACCCCTGTTCTAGAGGGAAAATACTGCCAACCTAAAATGAGCGATAGAGCAACTCTCCAAAGTAAAGAGTTTATTCAGGAATAGAAGGGCTTTGCAATCTGGGGTACGCATGCTGTGGCGGTCCATAGGTGCATCCAAGGAGGTTGGGGCAAAAGGTAAGCTTTTAAAGACAAGAAGAAAAAATCCACACAAGCTATTTTGAAACAAAGATCATTGGTTACATGAGCTCGTTGTAGGAGTTGGCATTAGCTCATTGGTGGAGTCAGCCATCGTTAGCAAATATCCTTGTCCAAGTGTCTTCTCTGGAATAATGTGGTTTTGAGGAATTCCTTTCATTGTTCCCATCATAGGCATACCTGCATGATGGCCCCTCCTTCATGGCCTCTTGGCTCCATTTCCATTTTTATTTTATTTTTTTGGCAGCTGGCCTATATGAGGATCCAAACCCTTGACCTTGGTGTTATAACACTGTGTTCTAACCAACTAAGCTAACCGGCTAGCACCTGCTGGCTCCATGTAGTTAGGGTTTGACATTTTAATACTGATAACTTTCATAATATATTTTGTATAAATATTGTAAAAGTCAATAATTAGCTATGTGTTACTATTTTTCTTATTAAAATGAGTAATTCTCAAGTGCTTATTTTATATTTTAAGTTTATCTTAAGTGTATCTGCTATTGCTTCTTTTAATATATTTTCCTTTTGCTTAGGTGTTGTCCGGAGGATGGAGGAACAGACATGTGGCATCGGCATCAATGAATAGAGAATCCTCTAGGTCTCATGCAGTCTTTACACTTAAACGATAGAGTCAATGGAGAAAAGCAATGAGACTGTGACTATATGGACCTCCCTGTTCAACCTGGTGGATTTAGTAAGATCTGAAAGGCAAAAAGGTACACATGCAGAAGGGACGAGGTTGAAGGTAAGAATGAAATTATGGTCTTCAACTTGTGTGTGAATTCTCACAGCTATTGTGGGGGTTGTAAAGAAATAAGAGATTGCTTCTACGCAAAAGGAACAGAGATCTCTATTGTGGGGTAGGGATAGTAAATGGGATAGGGCAAATCTGTCAGTAGCAAGAATGTTTTTATTCGTGCCAGAGGGGAAAATGGTGCAACAGCCAGCAGGGTCGGAGGAAGAAAGGTGTCACGTGGACTGCTTGGGGGGCATGTGGGAAAGAAGTAGTTCTTGAGTTGCTATCTGAAAAGGGTCAGCATTTGGGTAGGGAGAGAGAAACGGGGAATACATGCCCTGGAGGGATACATCTAATGGGTTATTGTGGATGCAAACTGAGTATAGCATTTGGCATTTCAGCATAGGTCAGTGATGGGTTGGTTAGAGAGGCAAGTAGGCCCAGATCATCAAGGACCAGGAGTGCAAGGCCAAGTTTGTACTCAGCTGTCCAAACACTGGGAAAACTTAAAAGATTTGAGCAGATGAGTGATTTCATGAAGAAAGCCTTTTTTATAAAAACTTAACCATCTGACCCACCACTTCCAGCTTCAAGAGATAAAGAGCCTAAAGAGAAAGGAGAACAGTTATGCTGTTTAATATTTTAGGTGTAAAGAGTTAAGGACCTAGTCCTAGGCTAAGGTATTAGCAGTTCTATGTAATACGTATTGTCAATATGTCTATGTCTATGTATTATAATATGAATTGCCAACGAAATGTGTGGATTCTATAGTTCAGGATATGTGTGTACTAGGGGAGGGAAGTCAGAAATGGTGAAGAAGAGATCTACTTTTTGCATTAAAAGTGAGGATTTGAGTCTTCTGAGCTCTCAGGCAGTTTCAGGCAACCAAAGGCTTGTGTTTCTATTAAGATACGAAGCATAATAAAAATAGCGTATGTTTATAATAGGACATATGCCAGACTATTCTAAAATGCTTTGCTTATATTAACTCATTTAACCTTGCCAACAACTCTGGGAAGTGTTAGGTCGGCAAGACAAAGAGATCAAAGGACTCCAAGCCAAACGTTTACCACAGTCAGGGAGTTTATTTCTAACGAACCTACCTAGAGCGGAGACTGAAAGATCAATTCCCCACCCCATATAGACTAAAAGAGATTTTGTAGGGTTTGAATTAGGAGAAGGGTTTGGGTGGAGAGCATAAATTTTTAGAAGGGGGTTGGTAGCTATTCTGAGCATTCAGCATTTTGTAATGGCTCTGCAGTTTTCCTGTTCTGCCCAAGATTCTGTTTTGCACAAAATCCGTTTTTTCTCAGAAAGCACTTGCTTAAGAGAAAGGGAGGGGGTTGGGGGCAGGGTGAGGAAGCTGTTAGCATGGATGTGTTTATGCTGAGCTGATTGTGAGGCCTAATAGGAAGTAGATGCTATTATCCTTTGTATTTTACAGATAAAGAAACTGAAGTAAATTGTCCAGGGTCACACAGCTAATAAGGGTAGAGCTGAGATTCAAACCAGGTCAGTCCAGCTCCGTAGACAGTGCTGTCAACCATGCCAGTAAACCACCTTTCTGATTTACTTAACAATAAATGATAGTAGTGACTCTGAACTCAGCACATTTTGCTTTATAATTTTCACTCTTTTTCTTTTTTAATACTCCCATCACTTCAGACCCAAGTATCAAAATATGCTACCTACAGTAGAAATCCAATGGAACATATTTAGCTGAAGCATTTTTCTTTTTTCTTCAATCTACTGTTTTAAGAGTTTTATTATCCTTTACAGAATTAAGACTGAATATTCTCTTGTAATAAGTTCATCAGGGGCTTCAGAGGTTTTGGAGGTGGGTTATTAGTTACCACACCCTTAAACATTTTAATGGGAAAGGGTTCAAAGATGTGCCTATTAATGAACTAGTCCAACTTTTTTTTCTATATTTTTTTCTGGTCTTTATCTCTTGCTGCAGGTGAATTTTAAACTATTAAAATCATGAGGTGTCCTTAGTATTTTTTCTTTGCACAATTTATGTGTTTGTCTTCGAATACTAAAATTACAGTGTACATCAAATGGAAAAAGGTTAGGGAATAGTTGAGCACATTTTTTATTGTTGTTGTTGTAAAGTTAGTTGTTCATAACTAATATTGTCCATGACTCGACTTTCCATCCAGAATTGTCACTCCGCTACATATATTTTAATTCAAAACACCAGAAAGTAATCAGTACATCTAAATTTTTGCTTTTTTCCCGAACGCCTTAGGAAGCAGGTAACATAAACCGATCATTGAGCTGCCTGAGCCAAGAAATCACCGCACTTGTTGATGTGGGTAATGGAAAACAGAGACATGTTTGCTACAGACTCCAAACTTACCTTCTTTCTACGGGTAAGGTAGATCATTGGGTTCCTGGGCTCTTTTTGGTTATGCTCACTAAGAATGACACTGGGGTATTCTCTCAGCCTTGGTGGCAATACTATACATTTTTTTTTTTGCTTAAAAATGATCTGTGGTTGTGACCGGCTTGCCAAGAGGATGGCGGCTGTAGACCCTTTTCTACTTTTACTACAAAAGGACAAATGAGCCAAGTGAGATGGTAGAGAAGGTGTACCAGCCCTGAAAAGAGCCAGAGGCATTAGTCTAAATCCAAGTCCTTGGAAAGTCCAAGTGTCAAGTCAATGAATCCAAGACCAAAGACCAGTCAGAAGTCAGAATTGAGGGTCAAAGCTAAACAACTAAATTAAGGTTTAGAAAGCAGGCAGAAATGGATATTATTATCCTCATTACCCAGAGAGCAAGAGCCGTGAGTTTAACTGAGTGAGAGAAAGCCAGGGAATGGCCAAGTTTGTTCCTTTCTTCTTAGTGAGTTGCTACATATTAAAGGAGTTTGAGCATCATAAGTCGCAGCCCAATGTTTTGCTCAGAGTTCTGTCTCATGTTCCTTTTTAAAGCTGATATCAAACTAATACAGCAGAAAAACAACTAGTGAATAAAAACTATGAAACAGAAAAAAAAATCTTATGCAAGATCAAGGGTTTGGATCTCCATACTGACCAGCTACCCCCACTGCCGCCCCCAAAAAGATCTTGTGATTTCTTACCTGAAAATGTGTACTATTCATATCATTAAATAGGATTCCCTTGGAGGTAATGCCAAAACAGCCATAATTAGAAATGTTCATCCTGGATCCAGATGTTGTGGGGAAACCCTATCAACACTTAATTTTGCTCAGAGCCAAGCTGATTAAAAACAAGGTAAATACTTGCATATACTTCATTTACTTATTAAGTAAATTAGAAAAATACTCAAGCTTGCAACATGCCATTTTTGTGACCACCCTAATATTACCATTAACTTTGTTTTTCTGTAAAAGCTTATCTTAACTATATGCAAGATTTCTGTTTCATCTTTCTAGCCTTCTATATCAGACATGTAATTTGAGACCTAGGTTAGGTCTCATGGTTGTTATTGTTTGGCTAGTTTTTTCTTCAGAGAAAGCAAAGTTTTTCATTTGTTATTGGGTTGGAGACTAAATTTATTTTCCTAAACCATGCTAACAGAGCTGTGTTTATGTTCATGTGTATGGTGGTGGAGGGTATGCTATGAAAGTAATTTGATAACATTGACAAACTGTCTTTCACGTTGTCTACAATTCCAGTCTGAGGATAGAGGGGGAAAACCAAAGTATTTTTCCTATTCTGTCACTCAACAATGACTTCTGTGACCTCTGGTCACCAAGAAGTGTGTGGGGATTTCTTCCTACCAGCAACCAATCAGTCATTTCTGCCGTGGACACCAACAGGGTGTCCTTTATGCAATTCAATTCTGACATTATCTGCCTGGACAAAGGGTCAGATCCCACAGGTTGAGGTCTTAGTCCCACAAGACTGCCCTCCCACTTCCAGTGCCAATCACAAGCCCCACGTTGTTTTGTCCGTGCTTCTGACCTATAAATCTGGCTATAAGTGGGGGTTCCCACAACCCCCTCCTCAGGTTTGATTAATTTGCTAGAGCTGCTCACGGAACTCAGGGAAATACTTTACTTACATTTGCTGGTTTGTTACAAAGGATAGTACAAAAGATACAGATTAAGAGATGAATAGGGCGAGGTATGAGGGAAGGGGCACAGAACTTCCATGCTCTTTCCAGGCATACCACCCTCTAGGAACCTCCACTTGTTCCGCTGTCCTGAAGAACCCCCTATTTCTTTTGGATTTTTGTGGAAGCTTCATTATGTAGGCATAATTGATTAAATCATTGGCCAGTGGTGATCAACTTAACCTTCAGCCCCTCTCCTCTTGCTGAAGGTTGGAGGATGGGGTTGAAAAGTCCCAACCCTCTATCTTGTCTTGGTCTTTCAGGTGACCAGCTCCCATCTTGAAGCTACCTACGGGGGCGGGGGGGGGGGGGGGGGGCTGCCAGCCATCAGGCAACACATTAGCATACAAAAAGACACTTAACACTTTGGGGATTCCAAGTATTTTAGGATTTGTGTGCCAGGGACAAAGACCAAATGTATATTTCACAATATTATATCTAAGGGTTTCCTATTTTGCTTTATATACACGAAACTTCTTTGATATTGGTGTGCACCAGAGGTCAGAACGCTTTTCTTATAAAGAGCCAGCTGGAAAATATTTTTGTTTTTTGGACCACACAGTCTTTGTCCCAACTACTCAGCTTTGCCTTTGTAGTGAGAAAGCAGCCAGAGACAATTTGTAAACAAATGGGTGTGGTTGTGCTCCAGTGTAACATGATTTACAAAAACAGGCAGTGGACTATATTTGGCCCATTGGCAGCAGTTTGCCAACCCCTAGTGTAGACTGTTAAAAGACCTAGGAGTCTTCCACTTACTTTGCAGACACCCCTTTGGTTCCATACAAAAGAACTGTAGTGCCATAAATTGGTAGACTAATTTTCTCTCTCTTTCAAAGAGAAATCAGTCATTCTTACCCCCCAAGTAGACTCCCTGATCATGGTTTGAGTGAAGAGACTAATATTGCCCCTTCCTGTGGGTAAATCAGAAGAGTATATAGTTCTAGTCATTTTATTTTATTTCCTTGAATTATGACCCTCAGTGGGGTATTAGTAATATAAGGAGGAAAAATCATGATAGCTTCCTGACCTTAAGTCTGAGACTTACTAGAAGTCTTTGGAGAGTGTAGAACTGCAGTGATAATTAGAATTATGATGTCACCAATGTGACAATGATGTCAGACACATATAGTAGCGCCTTGTAATGAGGTTGGCCATAAGAATCAGAAGCAACTGCAAATGACTTCTTAATACACAAAACAACAAAACCAGGAGCCTTATACTAGTCTTGTCAATGGTAAGTTCCCTCCTGCACCATCAGTGGAAGGTGCTAAAGTATATGGAACTTGTTTAAGGATGAGCTATTTAAAGCTTTCCCAATGAGCAGGCTGAGCTAAGACAAGAACACAGGGACCTTGGGGCTGTCAGAGGGTGTTATTTCCTCACTGGAATTTTGGGTATTTCACAACTGGGTCCCTTTGGCCTTGTTAGTACTCACCTGTTGAACTTATCACCCTTTAGGTTTTGTGAGACTTTTAAAAAATTTTTATTTATTTATTTATTATTTATTTTTTTTTTTGTTGTGGGCCTTTTTTAAATTTTATTTTTTTTTAATTAATAAACTTTATTTTTTATAGCAGATTTAGGGTCACAGCAAAATTGAACAGAAAATACAGAGGGATCCCATATACTCCCTGTCCCTACCGATGTACAACCTCCCCCACTATTGACATCCATACCACAGTAGTACATTTGTTTGTGGTCCTTTTTTAACCTTTTATAAGTTGTCCTTTTTTTTAATGAATTTTCTTTGTTTTTGGCAAGAACAAACAGAAGACCTCAAGTACTTCTTTAGAAATATAGCCAAGTAAACCCATTCTAATAAAACAGTCTTATTGAATTTGACAGAGTTCCCTACCTGAGGGAACCCCCCAACTCCATCATACACAAAAATGAAGATACTGTTTAAAAAACAAAACAATACAGAACAGAAAAAACAGAAATGGAGCTGTCAAATCAACTCTTCCTTTCAGGAAGTTGGTTAAAAAATAAAGGGTTTGATTCCTCTTGAGAGGGTTGTTTCTGCCAAGCTAATGGAGCTCAGGCTGGCCTTGCAAGTCATCAGGCCCTTGTAGATTAGGCTCCTTCACCATAGGGAGCTGGGACAGAGGGGAAATGAGGTGTTTGCTCTTCTCTATTGGGAGGGTGGGGGAGCTGTCCTTCTCAGGGGGAAGGAAATGTTAGGTGAACACACCCAGATCCTAAGGGGGACCCAGCCTAACAGAGCCCAGGGCTAGTCAGCAGTGCCGGGAGGAAAGTGGGGACACTAGGGGAGGAGTGGAGAGGGAGAAAAGAGCCTGGCTGGTGCTGTTTCTGACTCTAGTTATGAAGGCACAGGAAAAGGAAGCTTCCTCTCCACGCCAGCACACTGTGCTTCTGGTGGCCTTTGACTGTGAGGTGGAAGTGCAGTTTTGTTTGATGTTTATCACTCTAAATCATCCCAAACAAAGGTAAACACAGGACTATACAACTCAAAAAGCATTTTTTTTAATGTTTCTTAAAAATTCTTGAACAGGCAGTGGTAAATGAAGACACCCAAGGATGTGTGAGCCAGCTCCAAGATGAAGTGAAGAGACTCAAAGAACAACTGGCCCAGATTACTTCAGGGCAGATAATACCAGAAAGCTTTCTGACTAGAGGTAGAATGAGTGCAATGTCCTTTATCTTGGAGAAGACCATGTGTGAATATTAGTATAAAAACCCCCAGATGATAGGCACAGTAATAAGGCTACCCAAATTTTGCCACAAATATCTCTTTCTGTTTGTTTACCTCTTTCTGTTTATTTCACCTGTATAGAAACAATACTTTGTAATCAGATACAGATACCATAGGCACTGAGTTCTGTGAGATATGGTGGGAAGGGGGAATCAAAATAATTTTGAATAATTCATCGCTAGTAAGTGCTAAAAAGAGAGAATGATAAATATCATTTAGATCCACTTCCAAAGTTCTGTCATAGCAGATGTAATCTATATGGGATTACTAAATAGCATATGAGAGACTTTTTTCTTCAGAGGGTGAATTAGATCTCAAGATGCACAGCGCCCTGGGACACCCCCAATTTTTTTAGGTCCACTTCTAATTCTGTCATACCATATATAATCTGTATTTGTTAACAAAATAAAGAGAAACTTACTTTTATTCGAAGAACAGCTAATATGTGGAATGGGTTAATTTGGAATCTGTAATCTGGTGATGACAGTCTGTTTCTTTAGATGAGGTGAGAGCAGTCAATCAAAGGCTGTCTGTTTTAGCTCATCTCTTGGTTTTGAAATTTGAGAAATATTTTTTTCCCTTTCCCTTTCTTTCTTATTGGATCAATTACAGATACAGAGAAGACTAATTACATGAAGTATTTTCAGGAGGCAATGTTATTCTTTAAGAAATCTGAACAAGAAAAGAAGGTAGGAAACTGAATTAGTATGAAGAGGATTCAAGATATTTTAGGCTTTCACTGTGTGGTTTTTATTGCCTTACTGAGTGAAATAATAGCACTAGGTCAATAAAGAAAGTAAAGGAAAGTGGTAAAAAATCTAATTTTGCCTTTAAGATTAAATTTGAAGTTAGTATTTGTTGGTGGGTTTATGAAAATTTAGGGACACTGAATTATTTTTCATGTTTTATCAAATTACAAATTTCTTAAGTCTCTGGCAGAAAAAGTCACCCAATTAGAAGACCTCACCCTCAAAAAGGAAAAATTTATTCAATCTAATAAAATGATTGTGAAATTTCGAGAGGATCAAATAATACGCCTAGAGAAGCTCCATAGGGAATCCCGGGGAAGTTTTCTGCCTGAGGAGCAGGATCGTTTACTCTCAGAATTAAGGGATGAGATTCAAACTCTGCGACAACAAGTAAGTGCATGGCATCTGTAGTATTTCTAAAACTAAAAGAAGTTCAAAGCAAATATAAATTTGTCACCTAGTACTTGTTCCTTAATGCAATGGAAATTATTTTAAATGAAGTCTGCTGACAGTATGGTTGCATAAATCCTTTTCTCTCCGTTACCAAAATAGTTAAACCTGAAGGGAAAAGGGAAGAGGTAGTGATGTTACTACATAGCACTCAATCCCAGCAGGCCGAGCAGAATTTCATCCCAGTGGGCAGCTGCAGTTGTCTAAGTCAGTAGTCTCTTCAAAATTGAGCCTTTTAAAATTTTCTCATTGTCTTTCCTTTTCCCTAGGGAGGATAGATAGGTAATAGAGGCACATCATTTAAAAAAAAAAAAACAACAAAATCTATTAGTTTTTTGTGTATCTTTCCAGAGTTTCTAATGCATACAAGTATTAAAACTAATATAGATGGGTATTTTTACTTGTATTTCTTTTGTACACTGTTCTGCACCTTGTCTTTTTCAGTTAATGTATCATGGAAGGCAATTCAATCTTGGTTGAGAGAGAGTTTCCTTATTCTTTTCAGCGTGTTGATTTAACCAGTCTCCTTTGCAAGAGGATCTGCTCCTGTGTATACCCTTGAGCCTATCTCCTTAGATGCCTGGGAGAAAATTTCAAGGGGTATAGACCCCATCTTTGAATAATAGAATTGTAGTATATGCATATTTTCAATCTGATCACAAGTGCCAAGTTGCTTTCCACAGTAGTTGCAGCAGGGTACCACCACTAGTGCATGCTTATTCCTAAAGTTTTCTAATGGCTTTTTAGAGAGACAAGTTCACTGAGGAAATGTTTGTAAAAATATAACTCGTGTAATTTTTCTACATCACAGATAGAGCACCACCCCAGAGTTGCAAAGTATGCTATGGAAAATCATTCCCTCAGGGAAGAGAATAGAAGACTGAGATTGTTAGAGCCTGTGAAGAGAGCCCAAGAAATGGATGCCCAGACCATTGCAACACTAGAAAAAGCTTTCTCTGAAATATCTGGCACAGAGAAAATTGACAAAAGTAAGAAATGATTATTGTACACATGTCTTGCTGTTTTAAAGAGGAATTGTAGTGTCTTGTAGTTAGGGTCTTCATTTTAGCCTCCAGACTTACTGTGCTAGTTTCTTAATGCACATACTTTTAATTTTATATTATAAAAAGGCATTTACCAATCTTTTCTTCTCAAAAATCATAGAGTAGTAAATTATGTAGGCTAATAGTTATAGCAAGGAAATACCCACTACATTTCTCCGTTTTGTTGATAAAAAGATTTATTCAGATATTACTTTTAATTTTTATTAAATGGAATTTTTCTGTTTAAAGTATTTGAAATGAAAAGTGCTTAACGAATTAAACATGAATAAATATAGAGTTGAAATATTTATTAAGTTGGTTAAGGTCTGTACAGTGTAAGAAATGTCAGAGGAGTCAGACTCATGATCCACCCAGCACACTGTTGTCCTGATGTTGTGGTTACCAATGTGTGCACTCTGTTACACTTATTTCCATAATTTTGCTTTTACTTTGTGAAAAGTGGTTTAGTTAGTACTAAATCTAACCTACAGGCTTGGCAGCTGTTGGTGTTAATGCCCTGGGATTTGGTAACAAAGTCTGTGTTTGCCGCATTCCTGGAGTTAGTATTTTCATGGTCTTTTATCATATTCAGTCTTCGCCTTTTGTTTCTTTTTAGGCTGAAATTGAGAAAGTTCTAATCTTTTTATTCTGCATTCATAAAGAAGACTTTTTGTCTCTGCTTTTTAAATTTTCCTTTTTTAAGCCTTCTTCCATTCTGTTATGACTGAATAAAAGTATAAAATTCACAGTTTTTGGGTTATGGAAAGACTAAGGTTTTAGGTGCATAATTAAGATCAGGTTTTCTGTTTTATTTAAACTATATTTCTTATATAGAAATGCTGTGTATTTTGTTGGCCATTTTGGCTTTAGTAGTACCTTGACTTACTATTACCTTTGAAAAACATTGATGACAATTTCTGAACCGCACCACTTTCCAAGCATCCATTATATTATAAACTACATTTACATAATATTTTTCTGTGCTGAAACTCAGTGAACTCTCTTAACTCAGCCTTCTAAGCAATCCCTAAAAATTAATATTTTCTATCTGGTAGATTATACCAAGTTCTTTCAACTTGCTGCCCTTGCTGTTTGTTTCCTTTTCTACATAACTCACTGATTGTTAACATTAGCTGCTAGTACTAACTCCTGCAAGATTCAGCTGTAGATGCTTCTTCATCCAGCATTAGGCATGTTGCCCTTCAGTCATTGTTTGCACTTTCTCCCAATGGGAAAGTTGTTGCCTTAACTATGCCTCTCCATACTGTGACCTCTGTGCTTCTTTTTTTTTTTTTTTTCTTTCTTTTATTCTCGAATCATAATTGATTATACCCATTTTGGGAGTTCAATGTTGACGTATGTTGATCAAATCAATATTGCTAGCATATATATTATTACAAATTGTACTTATTCTTTAGGCCCCTTGTCCAATCTCTCCCCATCCCCTTTTCCCTCCCCCGCCCACCCACCACCACCTCTGATAACCCTAGATTTCTTCTCTCCTTCTGAAAGAGTAATGGATACCTTGTTGATTTGTTGCCTGGATGATCTGTCCGGTGCTGAGAGAGGTGTGTGTTCAGGTCCTCCACTATTATCATTGAGTAGATGTTTCTTTTATCACTCTAGAATGGGCTTTGTGGAGAGAGACATCCTCTTCTTTTCTTTGGTCTTCACTGGTGACTCTCCATCAATGCACTTGAGTGGCTGGCAGGCCATCTGCACGGTGGTTGTGGTATCTAGCTGCTTTTGTGGCAGCCGTGGCTATTGTAGTGGCTGTGGTGAGCTACTCACATGGAAGTGGTGTTTTTGGAATGCTCCTTGCCTGGTTGTGGGAGGAGGGGTCAGTCGCCAACTGCATGCCTCAGGACCTCGGGCACACCCCATGGCAGCAGCAGCATGCCTGGTTGCAGGAGGAGGGGTTGGTCCCTGACTCCATCTGTTTTTACATTCTGCAATGTTGTTGTGGAGCAGTTGGGTGGGAGGAGGAGAGGGGAAGGGGGAAGGAAGTAGGGTGGGAGAAGGAGGAAGGGGGAGTGTGGTTGAGGCCTGTGGTACCCCCTTCATTCTTGCAGGGGAGACCAGGGGGCTTCCAGTGGTGGCTTGGGCATCACTGGGCTGAATGCAGATGTCGAGGGGTGTGGCTGAAGCCCTCAGCCCCCCCACTGCCCGGCCTCAGAGATCAAGGTACTTCCTGTGGTAGCTTGGTGGTTGTCACTGACTGTGTGTGGGTGTTGGGGGGAATGTGTCTGAGGCCCTTGGTCCCCCACTGCCCTGGCTTGGGAGCCCAGGGTATTTCTTGAGGTGGCTCAGTGGTCATCGCTGGACTAGGTGCAGCTGTCAGGAGAGCATGGCCAAGGCCCAAGGCCCCCCACCTTCCCAGCTCAGGGGCCTGGGATAATTTCTGCAGCGGCTTGGTGGTCGTTCCTAGGCTGGTTGTGTGTGTCGGGGCATGGATGAGGCCCCCGGTTCTCCCTACTTCCTGGTTTGGGGGCCCAGGGGCTTCTGGTCCTTCTAGGTTTTGTAGGTGTTCTTTGGTGAAGTGAGACCTTTACTAGTTAATATCAAAGTTTGTCTCTGGTCTGTGGGTATGTTGTCTTTTCTTTCAGTTCTCTGTTGGATTATTTGCTGTTTCTACTACTTAAACTCTGCACTGGAACTAATTTGTTGTCCTTTTACTTCTAAAATGGTGGAACTTCCTGTGGGGACCAGCACTTGAGCCCTGCAGTTGAGCTAAATTGCTTCTTTGCTACTGATTCCCTGGGGAAGGCTTTTTGTACAGCTCAAATTTTAATGGTTGACTTTGTAAGTACTTCCGGTCTCATGAGATCCAGTACAGCTGGGTTGTGTAGAAACTCTGGGCTAGACCTGAGCCTTTTCAGCAAACTGCTCCCCCTGCAGTTCTATATTCCTGACCAGTCTACACAGAGTTGACTTGTGCTGATTGGAGGGCAGATGAGCTGTCCATGCTGTGCCCCAATGTTCCCTTGGTGGGCCTGTCTCCCCCACTGCCTGCACTCCAAACACTTCCCATGGATGGGCTGTGTGCTAGTCCCTTGCGATAACTCACCGACCTCTGAGTGGCTCTTTTTTTCAGTTACTGTGGCGCCTTGCTCCTACGTGGGTCCACGGGAACCCTGTTAGTGGTCTTGCTGGCCTGAGGGCCACCAAGGCCCTCTTCTCCCCTGCCGCCTCCAAGCAATTTCATAGGAAGGGCACAGCAGCAGCTTTTGCCAGCTCTTGCTCTCTGCACTCACCAGCTCCAGCCCTGAACTGGCTGGAATTTGAAATGGTAGGAGCGATCCATCGTGGCTTCTCCTGCTTTCATGAACCTGTAGGTCTCTCCTCCTGTTCCTCTGAGCTCTAGCAGCCCCAGCTTGGCTGTCGTTCCTTTTTAATAGATGTAAATTGGTTGATTTGTGGGAGAGAGTGATGTTGGGGACTGTCTGTTCCGCTGCCTCAACCAGAAGCCCTCTGTGCTTCTTAAACATGACTTCTAAACCTATTTGGGATACTATGTGGCATCCCATGTCTCCTGCTAAGTAATAAACTCTTGTAATTTAGGTCTTACCTTCCAACCCATTTCTCATATTTCATCCTTGTGCCTCAAAATTGATACCTAACCAAAGAACTTAGAAAATGTGTTTTTTTGTTGTTGCTTTTTTGTTTTTTTGGCAACTGCTTGTTAAGCATATCTGAACCTTTGTTCTTAGTGTTTGTTGCAAGGCTGTGCTCTAACTAACTGAGCTAACTAGCCATTTTTGTTTTTCAAAAACTGAGATTGTTTCCTTTTTATCAGCTCAGCAAAGATTTTCTGCTAAAGCTCCAAAAGAACCATGTTCATTTGCAAACACTGAGAGGTTAAAAGCACAACTTCTGCAAATTCAGACAGAGCTGAATAATTCAAAGCAAGAATATGAAGAATTCAAAGAACTAACTAGGTAAAGTATATATACATGCATGCTCACCTATTTTAATGTGCATTTGCTATAGTGTTAATATTGATAATTGGGCATTTATTTTATTTTATTTTATTTACATATTTAGGCAGAGTTTTTATTTATTTATTTATTTATTTTTAAATTTTATTTTGTCAGTATACAATGTGATGGATTATTGTAGCACATTACCTAAACCTCTCTCCCTCCTCCCTCTCCCTCTTCCCTCGCAACAACCTCATATCTGTTTGCTTGCTGTATCAACTTCAAGGAATTGTAATGTTGTGTCTTCTTCCCCCCACAGTTTATTTGTGTATTTATTTATTTTTAGCTTCCACAAATAAGTGAGAACATGTGATATTTCTCTTTCTATGCCTGACTCGTTTCACTTAGTTTCATTTTCTCTAAGTTCCCCCCATGTTGTTGCAAATGGCAGTATTTCATTCTTTTTTATAGCAGAGTAGTATTCCATTGTGTAGATATACCACATTTTCCATATCCTCTCATCTGATGATGGACATTTGGGCTGGTTCCAACTCTTAGCTATTATAAATAATGCTGCAGTGAACATTGGAGAACAGGTATACCTTCAACTTGATGATTTCCATTCCTTTGGGTATATTCCCAGCAGTAGGATAGCTGGGTCATATGGCAGATCTACCTGCAATTGTTTGAGGAACCTCCATACCATTTTCCATAGAGGCTGAACCATTTTGCAGTCTCACCAACAATGTATGAGAGCTCCTTTTTCTCCGCAACCTCGCCAGCATTTATCATTCAGAGTCTTCTGGATATTAGCCATCCTAACTGGGGTGAGATGGTATCTCAGTGTGGTTTTGATTTGCATTTCCCGAATGCTGAGTGATGTTGAGCATTTTTTCATGTGTCTGTTGGCCATTCGTATATCTTTCTTTGAGAAATACCTATTTAGCTCTTTTGCCCATTTTTTAATTGGGTTACTTGTTTTTTTGTTGTAAAGTTGTTTCAGTTCCTTGTATATTCTGGATATTAATCCTTTGTCAGAAGTATATTTTGCAAATATTTTCTCCCACTCTGTTGGTTGTCTTTTAACTCTGTTAATTGTTTCTTTGCTGTGTAGAAGCTTTTTAGTTTGATATAATCCCATTTATTTATTTTTCTTTTGGTTGCCCGTGCTTTTGGGGTCGTATTCATGAAGTCTGTGTCCAGTCCTACTTCCTGAAGTGTTTCTCCTATGTTTTCTTTAAGAAGTTTTATTGTTTTAGGGTGTATATTTAATTCTTTAATCCATTTTGAGTTGATTTTAGCATATGGTGAGAGGTATGGGTCTAGTTTCATTCTCCTGTATATGGATATCCAGTTATCCCAGCACCATTTGCTGAAGAGGCATTTTAAATATTAAACTCTGATACTATCAACTAACTTCTTTTGACATGAAAACAAAGAGCTTGTTTGTAGCTTTTTAATAATATGTTTAATGAGCTAAAAGATACAAATGTTGTAAATAATACTCTCCTGTTGAGATGTCTATTGAACTTGCATAGTAAATTCTTTATCTGGTTACCAAATTTAAGTCATAGGTGTTATGAATTAAATCAAGATTTTTAGAAATCGTAGGTTTGTTAATATTTTTATTAGCTGCACATTGTGTAAAAAAAACAGATAAACTAAATTTGTATTATAACTGAGATTAATCCTATCCTGAAAAATAAAGAAGTGTTTGTTTTAAAAATGACATATGGTATTATCATGGACTATTTGGGCTTTTGAGTTTGAGCTCTACCATTTACTAGCTGAACATCAATCTCTGAGCCATATTTTTACCCAACTGGAAAATGAGGGTAATAATGTCAGAATATCTGACTTAAAGAAATAACTGTAAAGTATAAACTGTAAAATATTCTGTAAATGTTTGACATTATTTATCACCTGAAGTACTCAGTTTTACTATATCTATTAGGAAAAGGCAGCTAGAATTGGAATCAGAGCTTCAGTCTTTGCAAAAAGCAAACCTTAATCTTGAAAAGCTTTTGGAAGCAACAAAAACCTGCAAGCGGCAAGGAGTTTGTCAGCTGAATAAAATTCATTCTGAAACACTTAAGGTGGGTAATCTGAATTAATGCTTCCATCTTAAATCGGTGCTGTCTTATTAATAATGGAGAGAGTCTGCATAGTTTTTCTCCAGAGACAGAATCTCTTACAGGCAGTTAACACCAGAGTCACACAGGTCCTAGTGTTCTGATGGGGTAGGAAAGAATACAGCATTTGGAATCAAATTCTAATCTGCCAGGGTTTCCTAACTTTTGAGCCTCATCTGCCTTTTCTCTGAGTTGTGGATGAAGGTAATTTAATTGCAGGGTTTTTAGAACAGTAAATAAGATAATTGATAAAGTGTAGAGAGAGGATCTTTTTCTGTAAAAAAAGGGCCTGTTTTTCTACGGATTATTTATCTGTTTCTTCTGATTTGTAGGGGTTTTTATGTATTAATCTTTTGTTTGTTATATATATTGCCAATATATTTTGTCATCATGTTGCTTATCTTTTATCTTTGCATTTGATGCTTTTGTTACACAGAAGTTTTTAAATTTTGATGTAGCCAAGTTTATTGATCTTTGTGACTTCTTTTATGCCTTTAATCTTGCTTTTACACTGAGGTGTTCATGCATGTGTTGTTTTATTTTTGAATGATATGAGAAATAGCTTTGGTTCTTTTTGGTTTAATTTTTTTTTAATAACCCATTTTTTCTCACTAATTTGAAATTTCCACACATAAATTATTCTATTTCTGAACTTTGTATTTTTTTCTAATGTTCTATTTGACTATATGTATGCGAATAATGCACAGTTTTATAGACCATAATCTTATTATGTATTTTCATATTGGATGGGGAAGTCTCCCTAATTTGCTCTCTTTTTAATTGTCACTTCTTGCACATTCTTTCTATGAACATAGATATCAATTTCTTGAGTTTTATTTTTAAAGATCATATTAGAATTTTGCTTGGGACTGCATTGAATTGATAGATTTATTTTTACTTGGGCATTACTAT
Organism: Cynocephalus volans; assembly: GCF_027409185.1. NCBI lineage: Eukaryota > Metazoa > Chordata > Mammalia > Dermoptera > Cynocephalidae > Cynocephalus > Cynocephalus volans. Next base: position 55,538,057 of record NC_084470.1, read on the forward strand.
GCTGTTTCTCAAGGATACTTTTTTTCTTTCTTTTGATGAATAGAATGTTTTTATCCTTTTTGTTCACAAAATTACTATATATACTGTTCTTTTCATGTATGCTAATGTTGTTTTTCATAATCATTTTTCCTGCAGATTATAACCACACCAACCAAGGCATATCAACTTCATTCTCTACCAGTACCAAAATTAAGCCCTGAAATGGGGAGCTTCAGCTCTATATGCACTCAGAATTCTAGCAGATTAGATAATGATATATCAAGCGAGCCAGTTCCACCTGAGATGAATGAGCAAGCTTTTGAGGCCATTTCTAAAGAGCTTAGAGCAGTGCAGGTAATGTTTAGGAAAAATAAATAGTTGCACATTCATTTAAGTAAATTTACTCTGTCATTTTAACTCCCTATAATTTGCAATGTCTAAACTGCTTAATATTAAAATCATATCTTTTTAAGTGTGGTTGTGTATAGGTCCCTGGCTTGGAAATCACCTCACTCTTGTTCTTTTAATTTGCTTTGCAGTCCTTAGCAAGTCATTCTGCAGAGAGTCTCCATGGGCTTTGGTTCCCTCATTGTAAAATGACTAGTTTGCCACTAGCTTCAAAGAACTGCTTTATATGATACAGTGCTGAAGAAAGTTGAAAGAGTTGAAAGAATCTTATTATAGATCATATTTTAGACAGCTTTTAGTGTGTTTGGAATAACATGTGAGATTTGATTATATCAGAATTTTGGTGGTTTGGTAATTTTTAAAATAAGTTTTTCTACTGTCCAGTAAAACTTGGAGTGGGCCAGACCACCCCAGCTCCCAATAAGTTGCCCAATCCTGGCCATGGAGATCTGAGTAGTGAGGTGACCACTTGCAGCCCTGAGGAAGCTTCTTAGATGTCTCAAGATGGCTTTATGATTTAATCAAGGATTTTAATTTTAATCACTTTTTTCCTTTGTGTTTCAAATTATCCATTTTGACAGACTACAAGTATAATTTTGAAACATGAGAAATCATTAGTATGTAACCTTTGGAAGTAGTTTTCTGGCTCCAAAAAGGCCTTTGATTCCTTTATTCATGTGAGGTTTTGAGTTTGTTTTGTTTTATTTTTTGTTTCTAATGCAGAAGAAATGGTGGAATGTTTGAGAATTTCATTAAAATAATTTTTGATGAATGAAGCTTTTGTGTTGCAGGAACAAATGAATGCTCTTCAAGTACAGTTGGATGAGGAAGAGCATAAAAACCTAAAGCTTCAGCAGCATGTTGACAAACTGGAACATCATTCTGCCCAAATGCAGGAGGTGAGACCAAAACCATGGCATCAGAAAATGTGTGAAACAAATCCTCAACGTAAGAGTATTACAGGAAGAAAATGACTTCACAAAGCTTTAATCAAGGCTTATCTGAGTTGTATTCTCTACTTGGTTACTAAGCATACTGCTCTGATAATGATAATGAGACAGAGACCCATAGTCTGAATTCTGGCCAACTTAGTTGATAGTGCAAATGGATCCCTTGCTGTTTGTTTAGAAGAATGCAAGGTGACAGTCCTCATTATTGAAGTGATCCTTTGTTGATCATCTTCACTGTAGTTTATGGGGACAGCCAATTTTCTTCTGGTAAGAGACCTTAAAACTAGACTTTAAAAATAGAAACAAGTTAATGATTTGGAGTGTGTCTTTATATGCCAGTATTTTTTTTCCAGTGAATTTATCTCTTTTCCAAAGCTTTTCTCATCAGAAAGAACTGATGGGACCAAACAGCAGCAAGAACATCTCTCACAGATGAATATTCTTGAAAAGCAGCTTCGAGACTCTCAAACTAAGAATGACTGTAAGTTTGAACTATTAGGAGCTTTGTAACCTGAAGGAATACCGTAACTTGGTATCTTTTTGGTTATTTAAATAAATGTTGTTCTGTGTTTTTGTTGTGGAATGAACTTGGCAAGAAAGGCTCCAGATGCTCGGAAGGAAGGAGAGTCAGAAGGTTTATTATGCGCGGGACCCAGGTGAACTCTCGTTCTGAAATCCTGGGACCATGGACATGAGTTTGACAGGGTTTTTATAGGCCATAAACTTAGGTTTAACTTATAACTTAGACAAACAGCTGTTGGTTTTAATTTCTTTTCACCCATGTGACTTAGGTGAACAGGCAAAATTAGAAATGCAAGCAGGGCAGGCTAGCAAGATTACAAAACAGAAATGCCTGCAGGCAGTTGATTATTAACTAGGCAGAGTTCTGGGAACCCTGGGAAATAAGCACATTCAGTTACAGAGGCATTTTGCAAGTTAGTCAACTTTAATTTTTTAATTCTCTCATCATTTCCCCCCTTTGATGCTCTTTCTAAATTTCAGAGGGAGCATCACCTACAGACTCTATCTTTTAGTAACATGTAAGAGTATTCTTGGGGTGACAGTACCATTTAAAATTTGATTGACTGTAAATGATCCGAAACAAACCTGACAAGGCAATTTAGAATGCATGCGGCTGTTTCTAGGACTAGAAAGATCATTATCACTGGCCCAGCAAATGGCAAAACCCAGGATAACCAGTTCCATGTGTTTGCCCAAGAAAACCAGGATTGTTCTAATTCCAGACTTTTCTTGGTCAGGCGCTCTTTTAGTTGTTGGATCATGTTTCTCACTATTCCTGACTTGTTGGCATAAAAACAGCATTCTTCATTAAGGAAAAGGCATAGCCCCCCTTTCTCTGCAGTAAGTCAGTCTAATCCTCGCCTATCTTGGAGGACCACTTCTGACAGGTGTCTGCCTGGCCTTGTAATGCTGCCAGGGAGTTGGCCACTTGCTCCATATCTTCAGAGAAATCTTTGGTCATTTTATAATAAGAGGTTGCAGAGTGTGCTATCCCTCTAACCCCTGTTCCAATCCCAGCAGTTATTCCCAAACCAATTAGCAAAGGAATAGTGAGGGGGATTGCTCTTTTTTCTGACATATGTCCCAAGGGGAACAGTGAGAGATTGTTTTCCTGGGACAGTATCTGTCTCAGGGATGGTGGAAGCTAATGTGCAGACTCCTGCCCAGTCTGCAGGGAGATATTGATAGGCAGAACTTCCACACACGAGGAAATTACTGTTCTGTACTTCCGACACCAGGGCTCAGAGTGTTCAGAAGTGGGGATGCTATTGATATTGTTACACTGTTTTTTTGTTAAATAGCCCACCTTTAGGGCCTCTCCTTGGTTCTGAATGCACCATGGAGCCCTGAGTGTCATGATTATGTTTGTAACCCTGTGCTCTTGTGCTGGGTTAAATTGACTTGAGTTTCCCTTTGAGATATTGAAGCCACTTATTGGGATGGCAACATGACGAGGTGTGTTGGGCAGGCAGAGCCAGCAGTCCTTAGCCAAAGCAGGATTAGAGATATTTAGGAGGTGGTGGACAACATCTAATACTTGGTCAATGTCTGATTTATTGTGACTAACATTAGAGTTGTTTCTTAGTATCTGAAGCCTCTGGGTTGAGACTTGATTAGGCCCCTCTTTAATTGGGCTGATTGGATCCTCACGTCTATGTCCGTAATTTTTGCCTTCCCAACAGTTAAGAGTAGCCTTGGAGAGTGCAGGTCCAATAAAGTTTCTGGTTGGGCCCTTGACAGAGCTTTTTCTGTTTCCAGCAAGGGTTTAGGCCAACGACAGTTTGGGTGTACAATTTGGGAGGGGCAAAAAAGGGAGCCAACAATAATAGTTTGACGTGAAATAGCGAATTTGGTCACATTCTTTGTTATTGTTTAAGAAAACCTGTATGGGATATATGCCCTGAAAAGCATCTCATTCGAGTGTCCCACAGGTTTGAGGCATTTGTGGCTGATAGCATGATTCTGTTGGAGGAACACCCTGTCGACCTCTATAAGTACAGTATGAGAGGTGCCCCTTGGAATGCCAGATTGGTAAGGTCAGTAGCAGTAGTAGGCTGAGATTCATTTTTAACCCTTCCTTGCCTGAAAAGGGAGGACGTTTGATTTAAGAAACACACTGCCACCTGAAACTGCCTAATAGGCTTCCTATGACTAATAAGTACAGGAGTGCTAGGCCAACCTTTTCTATATTACTCCAGTCTTTTGGGGTAGTGGACACTAGAAATACAGTAAATACTAAAGCAAGCAGTATAACAAAACCCAGTGGCAAAGGATGGCAAATACTTATCATGTCCTGTGATACAAATTCCTCAGGCTTCGGCCATGTGTGGACCAACCAGCTCCTGGAGTGGCCAGAACAGGGCAATGACAATCACTGGGGGAACACCTCTGGAACCAAACCTTGAGTGGGTTTGAAGGATCAACCTTTGCAGACCAGGAGGTGGTGCCGTCTGGGGAGGCCGCCTGTCTCACTCGCATGTGGTGGATCCAGTCAGCCCTGCAACTTTAACTGCAGTAGGGGTAGTTAGTACAATTATGTATAGCCCCACCCAGGTAGGCTTTAGCGGAGCCTTTTTCCAGTCTTTTACCCATACCATGTCACTGGGCTGAAACTGATGGGCCCAACTCCTTAAGGGGATAGGGGCCTGTTCTAAAACTGTTTTATTTATTTGTTTGAGAGTTTTAGCCAGTGACTGCAGGTATTGTGTCAGTTCCATTTCTCCCAGCTGCTGGGGGTCCCCTTGTAATCTGGCTATGAGCGGGAGTGCTCTTCCATACATAATCTTGAAGGTGGAGTATCCTGTTGGCCCTGTCATGCATTAGACTCGTAACAGGGCTAAGGGAAGCATATCTATCCAAGGGAGCCCTGTTTCCTGGCAAAACTTAACTAATGTGGTCTTCGGGGTCCGGTTCATGTGCTCCACTTTCCCTGAGCTTTGTGGCCTGTATGCTGTGTGAAGTTTCCATTTTATTCCCAGCATTTTGGCCAGTCCTTGGACAACTTCCACAACAAAGGCTGGTCCATTGTCAGACCCTATAGTTAAAGGGAGCCTATATCTTGGAGCCACCTCTTTTAAGAGGGCCTTTATAACCTCTTGGGCTTGTTCGATCCTTGTGGGCAGTGCCTCACTCAATCCAGTGTAGGTGCATATTGTCACCAGCAAGTACTTGTAGCCTTTGCAGGGCTTTACTTCAGTAAAGTTGATTACCAAGTCCTCGAAGGGCAAGGTCCCAACTGGCCATACTCCAGTAGCTGGCTGAGGTCCTCGCTTGGCGTTGTTTGGGATGCAAGTCAGTCATCGTGAGCTGATCTGGGCAAAGAGAGAGGCTAATTTTGGGATGAAGTAGTAGCGACTCAGCGTGGTCTCTAGAGCCATCTTTCCCCAGTGTGTCAGTTTGTGATACTCTAGAACTAGCCAGTGGTTCATCCGTCGATAGTCTGGGAGATACCACCATCCTTTAGGAGTCTTAATCCCACCTTCCCTCTCTGCCCATTGATCTTCTTCTTTTGTATATTTCATCTGCTGTACCATTTCCAGTACCAGCATGATCTTGGCAGTTTCTTCCAGGCTTTTAGAAGATCCATGTTTGGGCAGCTGCTTTCCTGGCTGCCTGATCAGCCAGTCAGTTTCCTTCGCTGATCCTGTCAGTGTCCTTTTGATGGCCTTTACAGTGGATAACTGCCACTCAGGTAGGTTGCCAGACTGCCTCAAGAAGCTGAAGAATTTCTACTTTGTTTTTGATTGTTTTTCCTCCTGCCGTTAGCAGGCCTCTTTCTTTATATAGGGCCCCATGGATATGCAGGGTTGCAAAGGCATATTTTGAGTCAGTATAAATGTTGACTCGCTTCCCTTTTGAGAATCTGAGTGCCCGAATAAGTGCCCATAATTCTGCCCGTTGTGCTGACCAACACTGGAGCAGGGGCTTTGCCTCTATTATTTTTTTATGAGTTGTTACCGCATATCAAGACTTTTGTTGTCTCGCCTTGATGTAGCTGCTCCCATATGTGAACAGTTTCATTTCTGGATTAGTCAAAGGCAGGTCCGTCAAATCAGGTCTGCTGGAGTAGGTTTCACCTATCAGTTCTTCACAATTGTGGTTTGGAGGGCCAGGCGTGGCAGGCAGGAGCGTAGCTGGATTTAGAGTCTGTACTGTCTCAAGTCGCACCTGGGGGTTTTTGCAGAGGAGCCCCTGGTAATGAGTCATTCTGGAGTTAGTCAGCCATTTGTATCTCTGACTGTTCATCAAGGTGGTCACTGCATGTGGGACCTTTACATTTGAGATTTTGTTCCAAAGTAAGTTTGTCTGCTTCCTGGATTAAAGCAACAGTGGCTGCCAGGGCCTGTAGGCAGGGTGGCCAGCCATCTGCCATGGTATCCAGTTGTTTGGACAAGCATGCCACCGATCTCTCCCCAGGCCCTATAGTCTGGGTGAGAACCCCCAAGGCCATATGATCCCTCTCGTGTACAAAGAGATTAAAGTCCCAAGTTATATCCAGAATTCCAAGAGCAGGACCCTGGGTTAGTAGAGTTTTAATTTCCAAGAATGCGTGTTCCTGTTTTGGTCCCATACTAAAGGCTCCTTTTCAGCCCTTTTGATTGCCTCATATGGGGCTTAGCTTTTTCTGAATATCCAGGTATCCAGATTCAACAGAATCTGGCTGCCCCAAGGAACTCTTGAACCTTTCTCTTAGTGTCTGGTCAGGATATGGTGCAAACAGCTTGTTTCCTTTCTATCCCCAGTGAGTGGTGTCCTTCAGAGATGTGGTACCCTAAGTACCTAACTCTCTGTTGGCAAATTTGTATCTTTTCCCGTGACACTTGGTATCCTAAGTCATCAAGCAGACTTAGGAGGGCCCTCGTTACCTTCCAGCAGTTTTCCTGTGTAGGGCTAGCCAGGAGTAATTTAATTTGTACCCTGGAAAGAGGTCTGAAGCTAGCACCTCTCCAAAGAGTGTAGGTGAGTTTTGAACCCTTGAGGCACCCTGGTCCAGGTTAATTGAGTTTTCCTTCCTGTCCGGGGGTTTTCCCATTCAAAGGCAAATAGTGGCTGACTGGCGCCAGTAGGGGGCAGAAGAAGGCATCCTTGAGATCAAGGCAAGTGAACCATTTGGCCTGCATGGGGAGCAAACTCAGGAGCGTGTAGGGATTGGGTACAGTGTGGTGGAGAGTAACAGCCGCCTTGTTCACAGCTCGCAGATCCTGAACTGGACGGTACCCCCTTCCGTTGGGCTTTTTGACTGGTACAAGCGTGTGTTCCAGGGTGACTGACATTCCACCAAGATGCCTGCTTTTAGCAACTGGTGGATGTGCTCCTGAATTCACAGCTGAGCTTCCCATGGGACTGGGTATTGCTTCACTCTGACTGGTGTGGCCCCTGCTTTCAGTTCTATTATTATTGGGGCATGTTTTTTTGCCATACCCAGGGGTCCTAATTTGTCCCAAACAGACGGAAAGTCTTTAAAGAAATAGTTTCATAAGAGTTCCGATGGTCTTGTGTTTGAGCCTTTTTTAGCTTCAGTGTACAAGCGCCATTCTTCTTCTCTAGACACTGTTATAGCCATTATTAGAGTTTCCTGATTACTCGGTTAAATGAGCTGCTTCTTTGGGTGTAAAAGTTGTTTGTGCCCCTAGTTTTCTCAGTAAGTCTCTTCCTAGCAGGGGTACCAGGCAGTCAGGCAAATAAAGGGACTCACAAATCACCCTGTGACCCCTGAGGTGGCAGGTTCAGGCTTTGCAGAATGGCCGATTTACTTGTGTCCCTGTAGCACCAACAATGGTAGTCTTTCACCCTGAGAATGGGGCCACTGGGCTTGTAACTACTGAATGTTCTGCTCCCATGTCCACCAAGAAGGTCATGGGTTGGCCCCCTACCATCATTTGCCTAGGGGCAAGGAACCCAGTCTTTCCTAATCTGAGACTATCCCCGCCAGGCCGATGAGGTCCTGGAGTTCTTGGCTTGCCGGTTCAGGCTCCTTTCTTTTTCTCAGCGTGAGCTTTGTTTTGGGTTGTTGATTGGGACGTTTCCCCCCTTTGGCAGCATTCATTTTTCCAGTGGCCCAGCTGCCTGCAAAAAGTGCATTGATTGGGCTTTAAGGGCATCTGTCCTCCCCAGCAGGAATTCTTCCTTTTCTCCAGTGCAGAGCTTTGATCCAGGTTGAGAGCTGCTGCCAGAAGTCCCGCCTTTTGCCTCAGGCGTTTATCCGCCTCTTTCTGAGTCTCTTGGTCTTGGTTGACAAACACTTTGTTGGTTACTTTTAGGAGCTGTGTTGCATTCATCCCGGCAAAGCCTTCCAGCTTCTGAAGCTTGTGGTGGATGTCGTCACAAGACTGGGCCACAAAGCCTGCATTGGTCATTCACTGATTTTTGGCTGCTTCAGGATCAAATGGTGTGTAGATCCGGAAGGCCTTGCATAGTTTCTCATAGAACTCTGCAGGCGATTCGTCCATTTTCTGGGTCACAATGGTTGTTTTTGACATGTTGGTGGGTTTCCTGGCCCCGGCTCTCAGCTGTTAGAGAAGGAAAAGCTAAAAAATAAAACCATATATCAGTGGAGTTGGTTTCTCCTTTCTTCCTCATTGTAGTCCCAATCCAGAGCGGCGTCTGGTGCAGCGTCTCTGACCCAGGCCTCGGGGTCCAGCACGGCTGTGGGTGCTTGTTGTTGCAACCATTGCCTGGCTCCTGTCGGGATGCGTCATCTTTCTTCTATGCTGAGGACAGTTAGGAGTAGCTGACGGCAGTCTTTCCAGGTAGGCTGGTGAGTGAGGAAAATCAACTCCAGAAGGCTGATCAGAGCCTGGGGTTTTTCTGAATATGATGGAGTATAATGTTTCCAATTCAAAAGGTTTGTGGTTGTAAAAGGTTGGTAGTAGAAGAGGCACCCTGGCTGTACAGTGCCATCTGGATTGATTTGTTGTGGGCCTTGGGTCTCCTGTAGGGGCATCTGGAGGACCAAAACCTGTTGGGCTGAGCAGAGTCACGTCTGCACTGGTTCGAGACTCTTTGGACTTTCTGGACTCTCTGGTGGCAATGCTGGTAGTGCTGTCAGGACCAAAACCAGGGGGCTGTCTGGCAAGGGATGCCTAGGGCCGTGTGCCCCTGAAGGAGCAGGATATGGTGGTGGCATGAGTTCTTCTGGGCTCCCCTGATATATAGGTTTTACTTTTTAGCTTTTCTTGTTCTCATTCTGGCTTTTGTGCCACTTGTACAATGAGGACCTTACTCTTTCTCTTATGAACGCAGAATCGGATGCAAGGTGGTAGAGTCATAGGTACAGTCAGCCAGGAATCTATGTATGGAAACTGGTCTGGGTGCCCTGATTCTCCAGTAATAATCTCATAAACCATACAGACCTTCTGGAGACTCAGCGTCCCTTCTGAGGGCCATCCTACACCAAAACCGGGCCATTCTACTTCACACAGGGTCTGGAGCTTTCCAGAGGTCATTTTAACTTCATATGTCCTAAATACCCCTTCAGAAAGTTTCTCAGCATACATTCAAGGATGATAGGCTTTGACTGACTTGCTCCCATTGTTTTTAGATTTCTTCCCTTTCTTATAACCCAAATACTGATGATGCCTCCACTCGTGGAAGCAGTGTAACTCCCACTTAACGTGGGATTTGGGACCTTCGAGGAGGGCCCAGATTGCAAGGTCTTGCAAAGCAGGGGGCCCCTGTGTTTGGTTTAGGTGGTCTAGGGCAGCACCGAGTCTCACTGCCCCCTTTGCCCAGTCCTCCTTGTAGCCACTGCTAATTTAATAAGAATGGGGAATGGCGGGCTCGTGACAGAGCAGGTATACCCAGAAAAGGTCTGTGAGGTACCCTTTAAACCATTTTCTAGAGATTCCCCCTTGGCTTAAGTCCTCTGTGGCTTCTGTTAAGTCTTGGCATACAGGGTAGTCCCTCAGTTGGCAACAAAAGACTGAAAGGAGGGACTTAGTGTTGGTGGGCAGGAGGGCCACGCTGATCACTTCAAAAGATTTATGGCCCAAGGCTCAGAGACAGAACTCCCTTTTAGACGTTAACCATCAGGTCTCTAGTCACGTGTACCATCCACCCAATCCCACCCTGTGTTGGTGGTGTGTGGCGAACAAGGGAGAGGTGTCCCCCTTCTCCCAAAGGAGAAGAAGACCACACAGGTGTCCAGCTGGCTGTACTCCTTGCGGAGGCCATTGGGCCCACTCAGACACCGCATTTATCACTTGGTGCCACAGATATTTCACATTCACTCACACGCTCACACAGAAGTTAAGGTACCTTTCCCTCCCCCAATCCTGACTTAGTTTACCCAGATGGACATCCAGAACAGAGAGGAGTCTCATGACAAGACCCCGAACCAGATGGACCTTAACAAGTTCCCACGCAGAACTTCAGCCTGAAGTCCCTTACCCAGATGGACGTCCCCAGCCGGGCCCTTGAAGGGACCCTTTTGGGAGGTGATCAAGCTCCCCTTCCACCCAGAGGCAGGCCTGAACTGCACTAAAGGATTGGGGGGACCTGCCTGTCCTGGAGGCTGTACAGGTCTGATTGGTCCTTCCCTCCATGGAGCCTGGCTGGACAGGCAGCCTTCTGGATCAGCAAGGTCCTACTTTCCAAAGTTCCAGCAAGCTGGCCAGGCGGTGCCTCCTTAGTTCCCAGGGCCCCGCTGATCCTCCAGGCAGCCCTGCACAGGCTGGCAGCTCAAGGGGCTGGTCTGTTCATTTCTTGTCCAATTCGCTTCCTGGCCAATGTACCAGAAATATTGTGGAACAAACTTGGCAAGAAAGACTCCAGACGCTCGGAAGGTAGGAGAGTCAGAAGGTTTATTATGCACGGGAGCCAGGTGAACTCTCGTTCTGAAATCTTGGGACCATGAACATGAGTTTGACAGGGTTTTTATAGGCCATAAACTTAGGTTTAACTTATATCTTAGACAAACAGCTGTTGGTTTTAATTTCTTTTCACCCATGTGACTTAGGTGAACAGGCAAAATTAGAAATGCAAGCAGGGCAGGCTTGCCAGATTACAAAAGCAGAAATGCCTACAGGCAGTTGATTATTAACTAGGCAGAGTTCTGGGGGCCCTGGGAGATAAGCACATTTAGTTACAGAGGCATTTTACACGTTAGTCAAAATTTTAATTTTTGAATTCTCTCATCATTTTCGGTTGGTTGTTTTGTTTGTTATTAAACAACCAGACTCAAGATTGCATGGCAGTAGTAAGTAACAGTAATGGATCGTAAAAGGTAATTTTCTCCAGGATTGTCCACAAATGATACTTGAATTCATAAGGTGAATGTTTTAATATTGAGAAATAAAGTATAAATTATATACTTGCTCGTATTTGTACATGTGGTAGTATCATTTAATTCTGTTTTTTCAGTTTATTTCTCCCTTCATCGAAGTATTTGCAGTAGTTTGTAATAAAGCTAAAACAAAAAAAGACAGCCATTCTATTTTCTTTGATCTAAAAAGTTATCTAATTTGATTTCCAATGGAGTTTCTTCGAAGACGAGAAGTGTTTAACCCATGTTGGAAAGTTCTGGTACATTTGCAAGGGATTTTTAATAACTAAGATAGGTCACTTACAATATGTTAAGTCTCTTATTTTATTTTACTTTTTTTTATATTAAGAATTTTGATGCACATTCTACAGGAGAATTTTAGAAGAGTCAAGTGACCTACAAGTCAGGGACAGATCTTAATTCTTCCTTTTTAAGTAGAAATATACCAAAAATCATAAGTAAGGGAGAGGAAGAAAACAGAAATCTCATTGCTCCTAGGTACCACTTACTTGATCAACATCTTTCCTTAAAATGATCTCTTTAACTTGTTTTTGCTGATTATGAGAAGAGTACCCATCAAATTTATTTGCCTACTTTACAAAAATACTTGTAAAGAGACCTGTTGAGGATTTGTTTTGTTTGTTTTTTAGTTTTGAAAAGTGAGGTGCATGATCTGCGAGCAGTTCTTCATTCTGCTGACAAGGAGCTTTCTTTGTTGAAATTGGAATATAGTTCATTCAAAGAGAGTCAAGAGAAAGAACTCAACAAACTTTCTGAAAAACCCATGCATATACAGCTTCAACTAGATAACGTCAGGTAGAGTTCTGTTGTGGTTTCAAGCTGCCTGATTAGCTGTAACCTGGGACTACTTGAAGTGCAAGTGTTATAAACCCAACTCAAACTAGTTAAACAAACAAAAAAGGTAATTTATTGGCTCACGATATTAGAAAGCCCCAGAGGTGATTTTGGTTTCAGGGACAAACTAGACTGAATCTCAAACAATATTTTCAGGGTTCTCTCTCTCAGCTCTATTCACCTCTGTGTTGCTCTTATTCTCTCCTAATATTGAGGACTTTCCTCTATGTGACAGGGAAGAATTGCCTCAGACAGCTATTCTGGCTCCCAGCCTAACAACCCCTGCATAGAAAGTCTCTCTCCTAACAGCCAAATATTAGTCCCAGAGAAAATTTAAATTGGTTTTGCTTAAGTCATCTCACTTTTGGACCAGTCACCTACCAGGGGTTTGAGGTGGCATTGGCCCAACATAGGTGATTTGCCTGCTCTGGAGGGAATGGTGTGCTCTTACTAGAAGAAGGGACAGTATGAGGTATACCAAAACAATAGCTGTCACCATTGTCCACAGTAACTCCAGAGGCTGGCTGATTGGTTGGTCAGGTGCTGGTAATCTTGAAACAAAAATAATCTAAGATGTAAATTGTTTGTTTTCTTTCTTCTTCTTGCTAATTTCAACCTTTTGTATAACATAACTTAAAACCATTTTGTGTTTTTGATAATGTCTCCTGTGTCTGTGGCCATAATTTAATAATAGATCTTTTGAATGTGATATCATGAATATAAGCTCCCTCTGAAAAAGCTGCTGATAGGCAGCCTTGTATTTAATTTTTATAGAAGTTGCAAAGATTAAACTGTAGCTGTTGAGTGTTTTCTGGATACACAAGGAATTAAAATAAAGGAAGAAAACTTGAGATCTGTGGACCAAAATCTGCCCATACACATGTTTTTATTGGGCCTGCTCAGCATGGTTTTAAAAAAACCATAGCATTTTAAAAATTGAGTGTTTTCTTATAAAAGTCTGTATTTCAGCATCCTTTTGAAAAATCAGTTTGGTGGCATTAGGCCCACATTCCTTCATGGCCACCATCAGCCACTGTGTGACTCACTTCTTTCTCTTTAGAGAAGGATGTGCAGTCTGGGTCATCATGACCTCTACCACCCTGGGCCATTTTTCCAACATCAAGGCCACTTATCATGTTGCCTGATTGGCCTGAAACCCAGGACTACTTGAAGTGCAAGTGTTACAAACCCAGCTCAACTAGTTAAAAAAAATAGGTAATTTATTGATAATTTATCACAGATGCACTGTTATTTCTTCCTACACCTGGGATTTGTTTTAACTTCTGAATTACTGATCTAATCTTGCCTCCACCACAACTATTTTTATGCAGTTTTTTTTTTTTTTTAAGTCACTCCACTAATTTCATTGGATCTTAATTTCCTTGCATTTACCTGTCAGAGTTGAACTAGATCAAAAATGTTAAGAATCTACCATATTATCCATGTACTTAAATTCTATCTTAAAAGTATTGAGCTCTTCCTAGCTTTTTAAATATGTTGGACACAATTTAATTTTTCTCAGTGTCTCCCCATTAACATTGAGTACATCATTTATTAAGCTGCTTACACTCTATTGTGACACTCAAAGGTTGTTAAGTCTTCTGAATTAAATAGCACAGCACTGTTATGTGTTTCTCAGATTATTTTGCCTACTTCATATACAGAGTTTATACCATAAATTTATAGATTTGCTCCCCTCCCCTACCATCTATTGCCTATACATCTGTCTTTAGCAATTGATGTATATATACCACTTTGTAATTTGCTGCTTCTGCTCTGCTTTGAGTTAGTACAACAGATGTTCTATGCCTAATAGCCTTCTGTAGATAAGCTAGGACATTTCTTTTGGATGGTCCACAGCTTAGATTGGTTGCTAGTTCTTGGCTGCGCCCTGATATACTTGGGTATGCCCACAGTATATTACATCAATATACTTGGGTATGCCCACAGTATATTGGGGAAGGAAACAGAGGACGAAAACCAAGAAAGTAGCAGATAGTTCTTTGCTGAGGGAATTTTCTCTCTTGCTCAGATTGAAGCCACATTTGCCATCTTAAAAAATCCTTCCTGGAGCTGAGAGAATATATGATGAATAGTTGGAGTTGAGCTATCAACAAAACTTGGAAAATAACAGCCAGTGCCTAGCTGACATGAGGATTAGGTCTGGAAACCTTTAAATGGGTCTGTAAATTGTGAATCAGTTAAATATGTACGGTTGAAACCACAGGAGAGAGAATGAGAAAGTGATGGCTGTGGGCTTACACTCCCCCCTATCTTTTCCATCCCCATCAAACTACCCTGTGTTCCAGTGTGGCTTACATGTTTGTGCATCATGGACATTTCACACAAGTCCATGAAGAGCTTTACATCAGTCAAGGCTTGTGTAAGTTGGGAATGGTCTGTAGGTAGGGTAAATTGAACTGCAGATAAATTGACTAGCAGAAATACATTAAATGTTTATACTTACCATTGTAAAAATGTTTTTCTGATAAAGATTAGAAAATGAAAAGCTGCTTGAGAGCAAAGCCTGCCTACAGAATTCCTATGACAACTTACAAGAAGTAATGAAGTTTGAAATTGACCAACTTTCAAAAAAACTCCAAAACTGCAAAAAAGAAAATGAAACTCTGAAATCTGATATGAATGTAAGTTAAGAAGGGTATTGGTAATTGGTGAATTTGGCCTGGATCTGTGGCTGTTCTCTTGAATGTAGCACAAGGACTGTTCTGAACTCTCCCTAACTTTCTATATTTGCCCACCGTGCCTGTCACATACAAAGTACTTGATATATTTTTTGACCACACATTGCTAGTAACAGTTACTTGACATAACGGTATCTTTTAGAATTTGATGGAGCTTTTCGAGGCAGAAAAAGAACGCAGTAACAAATTGTCATTACAGTTTGAAGAAGATAAAGAAAGCAATTCTAAGTGAGTGCCATTTATTTTTTTACTTAATTGACTAGAATATTGTTTACTACCACATTCTTTATCTTGTATTTCTTTTTTTATTTCTAGTACCGTGTAAAGAGTTATTTTTCTTTTAAGCATTTCAAAATGAACATCAGGTTCTTTTGTATAAATGGCTATGTAGAGAAACTTTATCCTTTAAAGCATTTAATAACTAGCTATGGTACTTTTAAATGAACAGCAATTAGTAGTGATCAGAACTCAGAGCCTTCTGTAAATAAGTCACAGTATATATAATAAGATGACTTCTGTTTCTTTTATTATTGGAAAGTAGAGACTGCTTTTTATTTCTGTCTCTATTATTCTTTTTCTAGCTGCTCTTTTTTCTTCCTGGTGCCTTAGCAGGAAGGCCATTGTCTTGCATCTCCAAGTTCTTTTCCTTGGTAATCTCAATGAGTCTCTTGGCTTCAGCCAATAGACTGATTATTACTCTAATGAGAACAATTAGTTTATTTAGTAGATCCTTAAAGAGTTCTTACTATGAGATCGATTTTTTTCTAGGCCCTGGTATGCAGTGGTGAACGTGGCACATGCATCCAGTTGCCTACAGACAATTAACATTTACTCGTTCATTCAAATATTTAGTGATATCCGAGTAGCCAGGAAATGATCTGGTGAATGCCAGAACATTTAAAGGTAAAACAGTGAACAAACATCCCTGTCCCTGTGGATTTTATCTTCTAGCACAGGGAGACAAGTAATAACAAATCCTGTATGTTGTATGCTATATTAGAGAGTAGTAAACACTCTCAAGAAAAACAGTCATGGCACAAAAATTCTCATTAGCTGTTGAAGAAATGGGTTCAAAGTTCTGATGCCCATTGGAATATAATGCCTAATACCAAGTATGTGCCTAATAAAGTTTATTTGCATTGTCTTTAATCTCTTCTGTGCTAACATACTCAGTTCCTGTTTCCATTGATTGAAGTCAGGAGTAAAAGATCATTCTTCTCTTCCAGAGAAATCTTAAAAGTTCTTGAGACTGTATGTCAAGAGAAACAGAAAGAGATGGCTAAGTGTGAGCAGCAGGTAAATTTCCTGTTACTTTAACTGTAGAATTTGAAGTTTATAACTTTTATGCCTAGTCTTTAAAGAGGTTTATTATTAAAACTGTTTCACCTTTCAGATGTTGGGAATTATTAATAAAAAGATGAAACTTTTGGCTGGTTCTTTTTTTCTTTCTTTCTTTTTTAAGATGACTCTAAGAGGATCTTAACCCTTGACTTGGTGGTGTCAGCACCACGGTCTCCCAAGTGAGCTAACCGGCCATCCCTATCTAGGGATCCGAGCCCATGGCCTTGGTGTTCTCAGCACCACACTCTCCCAAGTAAGCCACGGGCCGGCCCTTGGCTGGTTGTATTATTTTTCAGCTCTTGTTTCTCTAACTCCTAGATGGTATAATCATAATTGGTTGATGGTGTCTTGTAAGAGACCACAAAACCATTGTCTTTCAACCTAATTTATCATTTCAAGTATTACTCCTAGTGTAGACTCTGTATTATGAAAAGCAGATTTCAACTAGTTTTTTTATGTCCTTGTGATTAATTTTGTGATTTAATTCTTTTTCTAAAAATGTTAATCTTTCCCCATAGATGGCAAAAATACAGAAACTAGAAGAGAGCTTGCTTGCTACTGAAAAAATGATCAGTTCTCTGGAAAAGTCTAGGGATGCTGACAAGGTAGATGGAGTTTGAAGCTACGTCCCTCTGTGCATTTTCTTTTTAAATGCTGGTTTAATATTCCAATTCTTCTGCCACATCTTGCATCTCCAGGGTGACTGATAGCTAGCATTTCTGTATGCAGTTTGGTCTTGTTCATCTACAAGATTGCTAGAGAAAGAAGTCTTCCACTTAAGTTAGCTTTCCACATAACTTCAAGTGCAAACTACTCTTACCACTTTGGATGGCAGTGTTTCTAAAAAACATCCTGCCCTTTTAGCTAGGATGCTGATATTAGTTTCACCCTTCATTTTTGACTCTAAGTCCCATGGCACAAATTCTTAAATCCCTGGTGTTGACTTTAACTAGAATAATAAATATAATATGTGTGTCCAAGTATAAAATTGGGTATAAAATCTTTATGTCCAGCTCCTATTCATTCATAAAACCAGAGCAAGCGATTAAATAGATAGTATAAAGCCATTAAAATATAAATTGATAATAATGTAATGTGACCTATGATGTTTTGCTAAAATAAAATTGACTTCTTATGTTGTTATTAGGAAATATAAATGATTTATCATTTAAAAATTATCTCCTTAATGTCATTGGGTATGAAGATATTGTTTCTGTCCTCATCAGGAAGTTATAGCTGACCTCATGAACCAGATCCAGGAGCTAAGAACATCTAACTGTGAGAAAACAGAAACCATAGAAACCCTGAAACAAGAACGGAAGGACATAAATGTAAGTGTGGTCACCAACAAAATGTTCAATTTGAACATGAGACACATTTCACAGACTCCTCAAGAGGTTAACAAATGCCTGTGACAGTTAAGGCTAATATGATGTTCCTTAGTTGCTTCAAGAAAAAATAACACATTTTAGCTAAGTTCAGAGACATTAATTATGTAGAAAGTGAGTGAGTTCCTATATAAAGTAACCACTTATTCCTCCAGCGTATATCTAAGTTGGATGTTGATGCTTCCTCCTGTGCTTGGGTCAAGGCAAAGGTTTGTGTTAATGTTCCTCATTCCTCTGCTCAAAAGGGAGCTTGCAGCACTCTGTTTACTTCCAAAGGCAGTCTCCTGACAAAGATGACAAAACTAGATGCTTTTATTTCACTGATATTTATGGGACTTTTCCATTTCTCTTTACCATTCGTGCATTTTATTCTTCCATTCCTTCATTTAACAAGTAATGTTGAATAAATATTCAATTAACTTGTGTTAATCTGGTTATCACCTTGGAACTCAGACTCATTGTTATTTTAATCAACAAAAAGATAAGAAAATAGATAGCTCTTGTATTATGACTTTCTTTGCAGTGCAAATACAACTCTGCTTTGGTTGACAAAGAAGAGAGCACAAGAGTGTTGATTAAGAGACAGGAAGAGGATATTCTGGATCTGAAAGAAACCCTTAGGCTGAGAATACTCTCTGAGGACATAGAGGTAGATACTAACATATCATGACTTTTTTTTTTTGCCATATTGCCAATATGTATATTTTTGTGTTGAAATTATTAATTAATAAATAGAGTATTTTAAAAGGAATAATTAATAATTAGAGCCACTTTTCCTTAGAGTAGGTAATCAGGCAATTAAGAGATACCATTAAAATTGTTGTATTTTATCTAGTTGACCTATTTTTGTTCATTTGTGCTGACACCATGGTGGGGTGAACAGCGTGGAAACTGTTTACTTAGATGCGGTGGTAGCAGCAGGGAGCAGAGAAAGGGCTGGTTAACAGATTAATTTCAGGGTTGTCTCGTGTTTTACCTAAAGTAGGTTTTTAGTTTTGTTGTTGTTGTAAATTTATCTTTTTAAAAATTAAGCAGTACTCTCACATGGTTCAAAAGCATTATACATTCCTTCCTATCCCTCCTTCCTATCCCTCCTCCCTGTCCCTCAGCCACTCAATGTTAACAGTTTCTTGTGTATCCTTCTAGAGATGTTTTAGGCAAATCCTGATATTTTAGTGGCACATAAACCTCTTTGGAATAAAAGAAGTGCAAATTAAATATGAGCTATTTTTTGAACTTATAACTGGTAAAATTTAAGACTTGAAGATGTGCAGAGAAGGGTAGTAACTGAAACTTCTGGAGGAGTAGGTTCAATCTTTTGGGAAGTGGTGTGGTAAAAGCTAGCCTTAAATTTTTTGCACATGCTTTGAGTTTGTACTTTTAGGAATTTAGCCCAAAGAAATAGTCTAGATATGAGAGTAAAACACTCAAGCATATAATAGTGAAAAATTCAAAGCAACCAAAATTTTTAGTGATGGGTTAAATTATGGTGCATCCATAAGGTGAAATTAAGCCTACCCAATGAAGATGATACAATGAAAGAGTGAGTACATGGAAAAATGTGTGTATACATATACATACATATACACACACACACGTACGTGTACAGTTGGAAAGGAAAGGAAGGATAAGCAGATTCTTCTCTGATTTGGTAGGGATTACATACACTACATGCATAGAAATTATGTCTGCAAACTTATAGGACTTCTATTTTTCTGGGCCACTTTTCATCAAGCTACTTCCTGAAACTTTGGTGGCCCATGACAATGTATTATGGTCTGGTGAACTGTCCCTGTCCCTCCCCAACTGGTGGTGGGGGCATCTCTACAGCTATTTAGTTTCCATTGTAGAAAGGACTAGAGTCAATTGGTGAGACAACAGGTAAGCTAGAGACCTATGCCTGGAGTCCTCCCCAGGAAAGAGAAATCAGCTTTGAGATCCTGGGAGTGAGGGGAAAGTATAATTATACCTCAATTGGGATATCTATATGAATTTATTGGAATAATATTTATATCTAGACCTGTTCACCTAAACATTAACTGATTGATTTGTCTTGAAATGGATTAGCACACAAGCAAAAAAAAGTTTTTGCATAAAACTTTCTTAACATTTTAAAAATTGTTCATAGTAATGAATTACGAATCCTTATTGGAGTACCACAATTAAGAAACTCTTCCTTTGTGGGTATTGTCCCATAACAGAGGGATATGCTTTGTGAGGACCTGGCACATGCCACTGAGCAGCTAAACATGCTCACAGAGGCTTCGAAAAAACACTCAGGGCTGCTGCAGTCTGCCCAGGAAGAACTGACCAGGAAGGAGGCCTTGATCCAAGAACTTCAGCACAAGGTGAGATGCACAGAGGTGTCACTCAAGATGGGGGACAGGAAGAATCCACAGCTGAAATTTTTGAGATGTTCCTGTCTTGGCTAATTTCTCTATGTACACACGGTAGGCTAATGGAGTGTTTAGGTAATCTGGTAGTTACATTGTGGATTGTAAACTTGGAATCTTAATGACTTGGGTTTGCTCACATGAACTCAGACTTGCTTGGCTGCCTCCCCTCCCGCTGGGTCCTTGACACATGGCAGCAAGGTCTAGCCATTATAGTGAGGTTATAGCTGACTTTTGTCGTCTTTTTGGCTTTTGTTCTATATTTTGTATTTTTCTCAAATGATCCTTTTATTACTTATGAAACTTAAAAAGAAAATTTTGAAAAAGTATAAATTTGTGAGAGAAAAGGAGATGATTGGGTTATAGTAGCAATCAAGTTGGACAGACACAAAAAGTAACCCCAGATTTCATATTTATTACTTTTAAAAAATGCTGAGGTTTTGTTTTAATATTTTATTGCTTTTCAAATTATTAATCAAGTCCTAAAAAAGGAATGTAAAAAGCATATTTCTGCATACCTGGGAAGCTTGTCTTTTCTTTTTTAAACATAAGTAGCATTCTATGAAACATCTTTTTTTTTAATTGACAAATAATTGTGTATATTTATGGGATAAAATGTGGGTTTTTTTGATATATGTATACATTGTGGAGTGATTAAATCAAGCCAAATTAACATATCCGTCACCTCACATACTTGTTATTTTTTTTTTTGTGGTATCAACATTTAAAATCTACTCTCAGCAATTTTGAAATATACATTATGTTATTATTAATTATAGTCACCATGCCATACAGTGCATCTCAAAAACTTATTCCTCTTGTCTAACTGAAACTTTGTACCCTTTGAGCAACATCTCCCATTTGTGTCCCCCACCCCCACCCCCCATCCTACTCTCTACTTCTATGGGTTCAACTTTTTTACAATTCCACATATAAGTGAGATCAGACAATATTTGTCATTCTGTGCCTGCTTATTTCACTTAACATAATGACAGGATTTGCTTCCTTTTAAAGGCTGAATAGTATTCCATTGTGTATATATAACACATTTTCTTTACCAGTTGATTCCATCTCTTGGCTTTTTTTTTTTTTTTTTTAAAGATGACTGGTAAGGGGATCTAACCCTTGGCTTGGTGTTGTCAGCACCACGCTCAGCCAGTGAGCGAACCAGCCATCCCTGTATAGGATCCGAACCCGTGGCCTTGGTGTTACCAGCACCACACTCTCCCGAGTGAGCCACGGGCCGGCCCTTCCATCTCTTGGCTTTTGTGAATAATGTTTCAGTGAACATAGGAGTGCAGATATCTCTTCAACATACTGATTTCAAGTCTTTTGGATATGTACCTGGTGATGGGATTGCTGGATCATATGGTAGTCCTATTTTTAGTTTTTTGAGGAACTTCCATATTGTTTTCCATAATGGCCATATTAATTTGAGTTCCCAGCAGTGTACAAGGACTCTCTTTTCTCCACATCCTCCCAAATACTTGTACCTTTCATTGTTTTGATGATAGCCATTCTAATAAGTGTGAGATGATATCAATGTGGTTTTAATTTGCATTTTCCTGATGACTGGTGATGGGGAAGCTTTTTTTCTTAATTGGACCATGTGCCCCATATTGTTTTCTAACTTGTAACTTTATATCTGTTCGATTTTCCCAGCTAAACCAAAAGAAAGAGGAAGGAGAAAAGAAGAAGAATGAATATAACTTCAAAATGAGGCAACTAGAACATGTGATGGATTCTGCCACTGAATATCCTCAGGTATTTTTCAGTGCATTTCAGGAGAAATAAACAGTTTTGTGAATTGTACAGATTAGGAAATTACTAAGACCATAGCTTTATCTTTTTTAAGAAAAAGATTTTCACTAACATCCTCTGTCTGCTTTTTACTTGATAAAGGTACCAGTTTTTTGTTTCTTTTACTTGTACAAAAATTAGGATAATAAGCTAAATAGTTTGGTCTTTTTTTTATGTGCTTGACATATATATTTAAAATGAAATCTTTATAATATCACTTAATTGGGTATTTGGATGAGATGCGATTTTATTTGAGTCCTAAAACACCACCTCACTTTCAAACACATTTGGCAAAACACCGGGAAGCACAAGAACAACAGATAGAAGATGGAAGAGCCTCTAAGACTTCTTTGCAACATCTTGTAACAAAACTAAATGAAGACAGAGAAGTCAAAAATGCTGAAATCCTCAGAATGAAGGTAACTAGGTAATTTTTTTCCAATAAATTTAATTTTTTAAAACAAGCAATATCCTTATGGTTACTGAGGATACAAAACTCAAAAGGTACAGAACTAAGGGATAGACGGAGAAATGTCTTCCTCTTACTCCTGATCCCAAAGTACCCAGTTTCTTTCTTTTTTTATTCTTTCTTTTCTTCTTCTTCTTCTTTTTTTTAGAGCTTTTCAGTGAATATATAACCATGTCTGTAAGCATTCCCTCCCTGCCCCATTAGGGTTTTACACAATGGTATCATATCATACAGGTTGTGCTAACTATACTCTCATCAGACACTTTTTGTCATCTTTCCTCAAAAAGGAATTTTGAAAAATTATGTAATATTGATAATAAACTGTTCAAAACACCATGGATATGATCCTGAATCACAGTTCTAGGCTTCTGAGAGCTTGTCACAGTCTGCTTTTTATCCAGGGATACCCAGTGTGGTGTTTTGTGCATAGGAAGAGCTTAAAAAAGGAATACCTATCTCAGTCCTGGCATTGGGGAGCAAAATAATGCCTACTATCATGTGTTTTCTGAAAAGACATTATGTGATATATTATTAGGAGCAGTTGTGTGAAATGGAAAATCTATGCCTGGAATCTCAGCAGTTAAGAGAGAAAAATTGGCTCCTTCAAGGTCAGCTGGATGATATTAAAAGACAAAAGGAAAACAGGTGAGAAAGAGCCACCAGACGCTGGGCTAAATTTTGGCCTACCTGGATGTAGTTAAATGAATAACATTGGGATTGGTTTCACAATGTGTAGTATTTCCCACTAATCCAGGAGATGCTCCATTGGTTGATTTTGGAATCAGGTCTGATGAGGATATCGCTTTTTCCAGAGTGGAAGCATAAGGCATTTGTGATTTTACCTACTCTGTTAACCTTTGCATTGTTGTAAAGCTATTGAAATGAATTTAAAACGTGTGAAATATTTGAACCAAAGTACTTCTATTTTTTAGAGAATTTTTTTTTTTAAAAGGAGTAAATAAAGTTAACAAGATAAGGTTTAAGAAACTCTGCAGAAAAGGGGAGAAATTCCTACAAGTTGGCTTTACTTCATGACTCGTGCTCCAGGGAAAGCTCCTGGGCAGGACAAGAAGATCCTTAGCATTTATAGGGGAGCGTTCCCTTGGGTTTAGGCATCTTTATGTATATATGTTTGGGCTTCAGCTAAGGCAGCTTTCTAGTTGCATTTGCTAATGGCACAGCATAGTGTCCAGGGCAACCACATCCAGACTTATGTCCTGTCTTTGACCCTTAAAAGTCAGGTGATTTTGAACACTTTTTTTTTTTAACCCTAGTGCCTGTTTTCTTAGCAATAAAATGAGGAATATGATATCTTCTTCACAAGGTATTTTAAAGATTAAAAATAACACGTATAAAGTGCCAGTTGCAGTGCTCAGCAGAAGGGTATCACTTAATAAAAGGTAGTTATTAAGTACACAAGGTAGAATTACGATCCTGTCTATTGTTAACTTCAAGTGAGGGATTGGAGATGAGAGTGGCCTATAAAATTATGCAGGAAGTTTAATTGAATCAAAGAGAGCGTCTCTGGGATGGAGGCCCTTACTGAGTTCCACTTCCCAGATTACGGGTGTCTGCCGTCCTTGCTGTTGCCAGAAAGTCTTTGACAGAGCTTGCCCACTCCTGCAGCTCCCCAGACCTGTCCAGAAGCAGCCCTGAGATGCACTGTCCAAAACCTAATTGAGAAAACAGAAATTTAGGATGTTAATTGTGGTTATGCTGACAATTTCTTCCTAAATGGTTCTCTTCAAATTTTAGTGAAGAGCAGAGATCTGATTTAGCAGGGCTGGATTTCTGAAGACCAGAAATCGAATTTTAATGAGCAGCTCCCTCCCCTTCTAGGTGATTCTGATGCAGGTAGTCCACAGTTTGCTCACCTACTTTTTCTATGCTTTACCCCCATGTCCAGTCACATTAAAGAAAAGCCTTGTACTTGGTATACTGTCTTTTATCAAGAGTTAGTATGAGGGCTGGCTGGTTACCTCAATTGGTTAGAGCATGCTGTTACAACACCAAGGTCAAGGGTTCGGATCCCCATACTAGCCAGCTGCACAGCACCGCCCTCCCCCACCGTCAAAAAGTTGGTATGAGCATGGAATGTAGAATGTTTCCAGATCATTTGTAAAACTACAATTAAAAATACTTTATTTCAGAGATACATTCAGTTAGCTTACTCCTTTCTGCCCATGGACACTGCCAAGGAAGCATCATTAAAGTCTCTTCCCACTGCCATCATGTGTAAGTCAGAGACTTCAAGAGCCCAAATAGCTGCAGAAGTTCTTCATTAGAGGGTTGAGCTCTGAAACAACCAATGAGAGTCTGAGGAGCCATTTTGAGCAATTGAGAACACTCACAGATTGTGGGTACTGAGAGGTCCAAACACCAAGTGCTCCAGGGGTTTTGGATTTGTCACTTGTGCCACTGTGGAGGAGGTGGATACAGCCGTAAATGGAAGGCCACACGAGGCAGATGGCTCAGAGAGAGCTGTCTCAAGAGAAGATTCTCAAAGATCAGGTGCCCACTTAACTGTGAAAAAGATATTTGTGGGTGGCATTATGGA
The DNA here is from genome assembly GCF_027409185.1 of Cynocephalus volans. Taxonomy (NCBI): domain Eukaryota; kingdom Metazoa; phylum Chordata; class Mammalia; order Dermoptera; family Cynocephalidae; genus Cynocephalus; species Cynocephalus volans. The sequence goes on from NC_084470.1 coordinate 55,562,683, forward strand.
AGACGCTGAAGAACAACTCCTAAGAAATTATTTTGAGCAGTATGGGAAAATCGAAGTGATTGAAGTTATGACTGACTGAGGCAGTGACAAGAAGACAGGCTTTGCTTTCATAATGTTTGACGACCATGACTCCATGGTTAAGCCTGTCATTCAGAAATACTATAAAGTGAATGGCCACTACTGTGAAGTAAAGAAAGCCCTGTTGAAGCAAAGATGGCTAGTGCTTCATCCAACCAAAAAGGTTGAAGTGGTTCTGGAAGTAAAGAAAGCCCTGTTGAAGCAAAGATGGCTAGTGCTTCATCCAACCAAAAACGTTGAAGTGGTTCTGGAAACTCTGATGGTGGTTGTGGAGGTAGTTTTGGTGGAAATGACAACTTTGGTCATGGAAGAAACTTCAGTGGTCATGGTGGTTTGGTGGCAGCTGTTGTGGCAAGATATGGTGTCAGTGAGGAAGGTAATGAAGTAATTTTGGAGGTGGTGGAAGCTACAGTGGTTTTAGCAATTAAAATAGTCTTCATATTTTGGAACCATGAAGGGAAGAAACTTTGGAGGCAGAAGCTCTGGGTCTGACCCCTATGGTAGTGGAAGCCAATACTTTCCCAAACCAACCACAAAACTAAGGTGGCTAAGGCATGTGAAAGTTGCCAGTACCAAAATGGAGCCATTTATGTCAAAATCCTAACAAAATAGAGTTGAGAGGCCATAAAGAAGCAGTTTTCACTGTGCATTTCTGTAACATACCTTAACACAAGAAATTTCTGCACGTACCACACACCTCACTCCTGTACACAGCCTGTAACAGCTCAACACAGGAAATTCCTCAGGCCTTCGATATTTCAAACAAGCTACCTGCACTAGGTCAGTTGCCTAACAACATCTGTCTTTACCAAAGAACAAATGCCAACTCCTACAGTGAGTTTCTGTGACCAATAGACAATTTCAAAGCAGCTTACTTTGACTTCTCTTTGTCTTTAAAAGCTCCCATCTTGCCCTGACCCCCCCTGGATCTGCCCATGGCCTGCCGTAGCTTGCATACTTCAGAATTGCAATCCCTCTGCTATTCCCAGATAAACTCATTTGTTCTGGAGAGGCTGTCATTATGAGTTTCTTTTTAGGCAGTTCCAGCACCAGCAGTAGCCATGACATTGACAAGAGGTTTTAATTACAGCCAGGAAACAAAGCTCATCCAAAGAGGAGAACCAGAGAAGTGACAGGGAAGCTACAGGTTACAACAGATTTGTGAACTCAGCCAAGCACAGGAGTGGCAGGGCCTAGCTGTTACAAAGAAAGCCTATTTTATACAATACTCATGTGTATGGGCAAAAGATTCAAGGATTGTACTTGTGACTGATTATATATAGCACATTATTTTAGTTTCTGTTCTGTGGAAAGTATAAAGCATTCCAACAAAGGGTTTTAGTGTACTTTTTTTTTCTGCACCCATGCTGTTGAGTGCTAAATATAATATAGTCTGGTCATGACACCGAATAACTGTGTCTTTAAAAAAAACAACAAAACTTCATTTCATAGCCAAATCCAACCCACAGCCTGTTTTGTAAATAAAGTTTTATTGAGATGTACTCACACCCTTTCATGTAAATACCATTGTGGCTACTTTTGCACCACAATAGCCAAGTTGAATAGCTCTGACAGAAACCATATGGCTCCCATAGCCTAAAACATTTACTGTCTGGTTCTTGATAGAAAAAGTTTGCCAATCCCTGGATTACTGCACAGAAAACACATCTTCCCCTAATGGTTTGGGTGTTTTCCTCATTGAGATCTCATTACCATTTTTGTCTAGACTGCGAGATTCGTTAAGGAAAGGAAACCTTACTGAAGCTTCTGTTTTCCTTCAAGAAATGGTCTTTTACTCACCAGTAAGAGAGAGATTCCTAGAGGAGCCTATGGCATTCCAGCAGATTCTACAAGAGGGATGTTTCCTTGGTCCAGGGGCTGCCTACAGAAACTCAATTTATTATCCTGACCTGGTCAGGCTCACAGAGATGGATGTATCATCTAGAATGTAATTTTCTTAATTTATCTATGGGAGCATTACTTTTGCACAAAGAGATTTATGTCTGATGCTCAGAGAAGCCCCTTCCTGGTGTCCACATACATGGGGAGCCAGAGTGGTCATCAGAAAATGCCAGCTGCTTGGAATTTAAGCAAAGCGGGAGTCAGGTCTCCACTGGCCAGGCCAGCCCACGGTCTTAGCAACCCTCCTCACCCCCAAAGTTTCCTCTTCCCAGCTGATCACGTTCACACCAGGCTCCCAGCCTGCCCTTTCTGTCAGCCCTCTTTTAGTCACATTTGATCTTCAGGTATTACCAACACTCTTTAAGTTTCTATTTTATTTTACTTTCACTCAAGCCTTGATTAGATTTCCCAGCTCTGCTCATCTTGCTTTTGTACTGGGAGAAGTCCTGATTTCTGGGGAGGTGCCTTATTTCATCCCCATGTATCAACCAAATTTATCAACTGTGTTGACTTGACCTAATCATCATAGAGTTAGCTTTTCTTTGCACAGCTGGGCATTGCTGCATATAAGAGACTTGATAGGGTTTCCCTGTCTCCTCCCTCCCCAATCTATGCAGTGATCAGAATCATCCAGACAATGAACAGCTGAAGAGTGAACAAGAAGAGATTATCAAAGAAAGAATTGCTAAAGTATGATTTTTTTTTTACATAATTTTTTCTCATCTGAGAAATACTTTTATAGTTAGCATTTATGGCTATATATTTTAGAAACCATTTTACTATTGAAATTCCTGTCTTTTCTGCAGTCCTACTGTTTAGCATGATACTTACCATCAGTATTTAGACATAGCTGAAAATTAAGAGTGAATTTGTCTTCATGCCTAGATAGTAAGCCTATCAGTTCTCTGTTTAGAAGCACATAATGAGGCCTATTTAAGGGCTTAGAGTGCACAAAATCTTATAAGTACATACCCCCTTTATGTGTGTGTAGTGGGATTATGGGAAAGGATATTGGTTTACATGAGAGAGAGAGGACTGGATCCTTTTGATCTTTTTTTTTACCAATGTTATTTAAGAACCTAAGCCATCTTTTTCTTTTTCTTTTCTTTTTATCTTATTATAGAGTAAAATAGTTGAAGAAATGCTGAAAATAAAAGCAGAGTAAGTGTACTATTTTGTAATTCAAATTCTTTGTAATCTCTTCTTTATCCTCCTTTAAAGGAAATACTTATATCCACAAGGTAAGTAACTTCTTTCCTTTTGTATTAATATGTGAACATAGTAGGTGTTTACAAAATTATTTTCCTAATACCACTTTCTAAAGGGATTCCTCATGTGAAACCAATCCAAACATTTTTTTTAAATAAGTGCCAGGAAAATCTTAGCTTCTCTTAAGGAATTGATGGATTTTCTCCTCAAGGACAAATGAGAACAATATAACTGACCAGGTTTTCCTTTTCACTTCCGCTTCTGGTTACCTCTGATTTAAAACTTTGACGCACTCTGAGACCCATAGTTCAATACTCTGATTTCTTCTGGTCTTTACTTTGGGTCTGTACATGTTTTCTGTAGTCATGGTTTTAATTTATTCATATAGTTTTCATATTAGTTTATGTACCCTTATAAAGTGCCTCATTCTTTGATGAACATGGTATACTGTATTTTCTGTCAAGTTCAAAATAAGTAAACTGGTTGATAGTAACAAATGAAATGATAAAACAAATTCGAAAGATATTGGACTTTGTAGACAGTCTCATCAGGAACAGAGGTCATCAAACATTTTTGCTCCTTATAACCTCCTAAAAGAATTTTGAAACACCATTTACCCTCTTGAATGTTTTTAAAATTGACTTTGTACCTAAAATTTTTTATTATAAGTTTAAATTGTTGCAAAGGATAGACATTCCAGCATATTGAAAACAGTGACATTTGAAAATAAAGCTCTTGTTTTTTAAAAAGTATCAATTTAACTTGCTACTTTCTATCCGTTTAAAAAATACATGAACAAATTCCTGAGACTAAAATTTTACCTTGTTTCCTTTTGCCTTGAAATCGAGTTTCCATTCTCTACCCGGCAGATATTTATCCTAATTTAATATATTTTTTGGAAAATTTTTTATTGGTTACCCTATTGCACTACCTAATAATGAAAATATGTATAAAAATAGAAAGTAATTTTTTAAGGTTTTATTTTAACTGTATTACTGTCATATTTTTTCCTAATTGAGTTTTCATTACAATTATTAATCAAAGTAATCTATTTCTAAGTAAATAATTATTATACTTAGTAAGTAAAATTTTAGTGGAAATGCATCTCTGAATGTATTTTATCCTAATGCTTTTTCATCAATCACCCCATTATTCTGTTATACATAATTCTGAAATGAAGCAGGATTTAATATCATTTCTATTCCTATCTTCTGTTTTTAATAGATATAAATGCTGAGAAATCTTATTCACATAGTAGGTAAATGGCAGTGGAAGGAATTTTATTAGAATACTGTCATTCAATTAATTGAACTTTGACCAAGTTTAATATGCTAGAAATTACGTCGTGATCTATGATCAAAAATCCATTGTAATGATCAGCTGTCAAAGGCCATCCAACTTGTGAAAAATTTGTTACCCAGTCATTGAGTCATTTGCTACGTAAAATCAGAGAGTAGTATACTTGTGGAAGCAACCTTTTCATGTACATATGAGCAGTTAGAGACTGGCTCGCAGTCATTCAGTGGTAGAGCTAAGACAGAAACCAAGATCACTTACAGGATCTTTGAGAATCCAGCTATATTGTTTGTAGAATTGCTGCTGTTTTAGAAATAATGTCCATTTGAGGCCTTCTAGCAAAAAGAGTAAAAGCTATCTAACTTGACATGTAATTTATTTCATAGTGTAGTAACCAAGAGTCTTCAGTGATATGCTCTCCCTAGAACATATAGGAGCCCACACTTCACTGTGGACAAGGAGAGCACACTCTAGCAAATGACACACACTGTTTTATCAGTTCTAGCCTACAGCAGTGATTTTACACATTACGTTATCTATATGCATAAGTGAGGATGTTGTTAAAAGCTACAGGGAACCAAATACCAAGCTAACAATGGTATAGGCAGGAGATGTTTAATTTCATGTAACAAGGGGCCTAGAGGTGCATTGATTCAGTGATGCCATCAAGGACCCTGACTCTTCCCATTGTTCTGCTTTTGGTACACTTGCTTGTGGCCTCTTGGCCACAAGATGGCTGCTGCAGCTGTAAACATCATATCTCCACAAGAAGATAACAGCCTACAGTGAGGTGGATTCAAAGGGCTTTCTTTTTTCAGACGCCCCCTAGAATCAGCTTGTGTCTCCTTGGCCAGAATAGGCATATGTTGCATACCTTTGGGGTAAGCTGAGAAAACCAGTATTTGACAGTGGGGTAGTAGGGATAATCATGCTCAGCTTAGACCAATAATTGTTTACCCTTTAGGAAGTGTGTGCTTCTCTCCCCTACTCTCCTCCTCCACATGAAATTGAGTTTTTATAAACAAGGAAGAAGCAGCTGTTGGATAGGCAACTATAGCATCTGCCATGCCATCGAGGCTTTGTATCAAACTACAGCAAAATAAGACAAGGTGAATGCGGAGCCAGCTCCAGATGAATTGGGAGAACATCAGTGCCCTTCTCCCCACACTGTCCTGAGTTCCACAGAGTTTAGTCTGGAAACAGCTCCCCTAGAAATTAGCTGGCCTTCAGTAATCAATATTATATTCCATATGCATTGTAAAAAAGTGTTTGTTACTTTTGGGAAACCGATACGATTCAGACAATTTTATAAAGTCAGTGAAATTCTGTATAACAGTAGTAACCTTGTTTCTTTTCAGTTGATAGTTATATAAAGTGTATAAGTTCTACATAGCACATCTTTGAAGAAATGACCAGTGTCCCACTGTCTGAGGACCAGTTTTTGAAATCAGAAAAGTTTACTGTAAGATATGGGACACAGAATAAACCATGTAGACTAATGATACTTAAATTCCATTTGCTCCAAGCGGGCTCAATCTAAAAGAATTTTATTTTAATTTTTTTATTATTTAAAAAATGGTTTGAGTTTTTCAAAATGAAAGTCTTAGGTAAAACAAACAAAAAAGTATGTCTGATATGTAGCACTTACTGTCTTCTTTTGCTGTCAGTAACAGAGGGATGAAGATTTAGTGATACCTTCAAATCAAAATTCTGGGCTTGGGGGGAAAATCATCTAACTTGAGTTCTGTTTTGTAATTATGTTCCTTTGGAATACCTAAAAGAAGTGATATTTATTCTTATAGACTAGAAGAAGTCCAAAGTGTCCTTCACAACAAAGAGATAGACTGCCTTAGAATGATTGAGGAAGTTGAACGAACCAGAACTTTGGAGTCTAAAGCATTCCAGGAAAAGGAACAACTAAGATCAAAGATGGAAGAAATGTATGAAGAAAGGGAGAGAACATTCCAAGTGCGTATGTGTGTTGGTTTTTTTTATTGTACTTGGGACACTTGAATGAAAAGAATCAGCATAAATTCATTTCTGTGAAAACTCATTTCTGCAATGCAATGTCTGTCCTTAGTTCGGAGTTATTCTAGTGTATGCAGGGATATATGTGATAATGAAAGATGGGAATCTGGACTTTGTCTCTCCCTTCCTGTGGTCTTGGAAGGCAGTGTGATTTTAAAAGAAAAATTAAGACCTGCTTCTCACTTTCTCCTTGTTGGATTGATTTACCTGCAGGAGATGGAAATATTAAGGAAGCAGGTGGAATATCTTGCTAAGGAAAATGGAAAGTTGGTAGGTCACCAAAACCTGCATCAGAAGATTCAATACGTAGTGCGACTGAAGAAGGAAAATGTCAGACTTGCTGAGGTAAACTCTGAAAATTATTCTGAATAAATTCGCTCCGGTTTAAAAATGATTCTTTTATTAAAATTAATTATTGAATCAGTTAACTGCTTACTTCAGAGAACTTCCAAATTTAAAAAAAATGTTGGTTGTTGCTAGTTTAAGCATAATTCAATCTGTTAAATTCTCAGATGTCAAGTTCTTGTTTAATATTTAGTTTACATATTATAATTTGTAGTCTTAATTTGAAATATGCACTTAACAAATGCCAAGAACAATAGCTCTTTCTGTAAGAATTAGAGCCTTAATTTTTTCTTTTTCTTTTTTAAAAATTACTTACCAGGAGATTGAAAAGTTGCATGCTGAAAATGTATTTTTAAAAGAAAAGAAAAAGAATGAATTATAAGGATCTTAGTCAACTACCTAGGCATCACCTTGTTTGTTTGGAGACTTTTTTTTCTCTTTTAAAAATAAGGTCTACTCCTGCCCACTAAGTAGATCTGAATTTAAGGACCTTAATTACTAAATGTGTGTATGGTGGTGGCTGACCCTCAAGTTTCTAACGAACATTCTGCATCCATATACACCCCGTGACAGTTGGCAATCTGCTGTTAAGTGGCTGTCATCCCATTTCAAGGCTTTAAATCAACTATAAATACTGGAAAAACTTTGTGCCTTGTTAAAATAAAAGCCTTTAGCTAATGTTCACAGTGGATGTTGGTCAGATCATTTTCTTCTTAGATAATGCCATAATCTCCTTTGATTCTTACAGAAGCTCTAATAATGTGAGTTTCATGGCTGATTTCATAGCATGTATGATAAGCAGATGTGTTAATATAGACTATTTTTTTATTCCTACTTTAAGTACTCTCATAAGCATTGTCTATGACTGTAAATATGGCCATTTAAAAAAATCTTTCAATAATAAAGCTTAAAAGTAATTTACATTGTTCATTCACTTGTTCATTCAACATATACCTATGGTCACCTATAATGCCAGCCACTGATGATCAATTAAAAAGCAAATAAAAACCCCTGCTCTCAAGGAACTTTGATATATCAGAACTTCATTCCTGTTTATTGAAAATAATTTTCCAGTGTACGGCTATGCCACATTTTATTTATCCATTCACCTGCTGATGGATGCCTTGGGTTGAATGTCCCCCCAAAACTCAGTTCCCACTGTGACAGTGTAAAGAGGCTGAGAGATCCAATTATGGTAATTGAAAGGTGGGACACTGAAGAGGTGATTAGATTGTAGAACCATGCTGTCGTGAATGGTCATGGGCATGGTTTGGAGGGCTTTAAAAGGAGAGTGAATGAGGTTAGTCTCTTTCTCTGCTCTGCCATTTCTGCAATGTGATACCATGCTGTCACTGTCACCACCACCAAGACCCTCACCGGATGTGGTCCCTGGACTTTGGACCTTCTAGCCTGAGAAATGGTAAGCAAATAAATTTCATTTTTTTACAAAGTACCCAGTTCTAGGTTATAAGCAACAGAAATGGACTAATACAATGGACATTTGAGTTGTTTCCATTTTGGAACTATTGTGAATAATGCTGCTATAAATATTTGTGTATGAGTCTTGGTGTATAATACATTTCACATCTCGAGTAGATACCCAGGAGTGGAATTGCCTGGTCATCTGGGAAGCACATTGCCTAGCTGTTTTCCAAATGCACCATTTGGCTGCACCATCCTACATTCCCACCAGCAGTGTGTTCCAATTTTTTCACATCCTTACCAACACTTGTTATTGTCAGGTTTTTTACTAACCATGCTATTGGGTGTGTAGTGGTATGTCACTTGTATTTTCCTAATGACTGATGTCATTAAACATTTTTCCATTGATGGAGTTTGGATTTGTTGTCCCCTCCAAAACTCATGTGGAAATTTGATCTCTAATGTGACAGTGTTGGAAACTGATTGAGTCATGGGGGCAGATCCCTCATGAATGGATTAATGCTCTCCCTGGGGGAGGGGGGATTAATGAGTGAGTTCTTGCTCTGTTAGTTCCCACGAGAGCTTGTTTCTTAAAAAGACCCTGGCACCTTCTCTCTCTCTTCCTTCCTGTCACCATGTGATCTGCTTGTACCCGCCGGCTGCCTGCCACTTTCCACCATGAGTAGAAGCAGCCTGAGGCCCATGCCAGATGCAGCTGTCCCAGAATCATAAGCCAAATAAACCTCTTTTCCTTATAAATTACCCAGTCTCAGGTATTCTGTTATAGCAACACAAAACGGACTAAAACATCCATATTATGGAATACCAATCAGCAATAAAAAAGGGACAGTCTGATACATTCTACAGCATGGATAAACCTCAAGAAACATAAATGAAAGAAGCCAGACCTAAAAGACTGCGTATTGTATGCTTCCATTTATATGAAATGCCCATAAAAGGCAAAATTGTAGAGACAGCAAGTAAATCATTGGTTGCTTGGGGTTGGGGATGGAAGTGAGAATGACTATATAGGCACAAGGGAACTTTCTGAGGTGGTTTGTGGGGATGGTTACATAGCTCTATAAATTTATTAAAAATTGAACTGTGCATTCAAAATGGGTGAATTTTATGATTTGTAAATCGTACTCCAATGAAGATGTAAAAAAATTTTTTTAATTAATGCGTAGTTGAACTCTCAAGGAATAATAGTAAATTCCTGTGGGCTGGAAGTGAAAAGGGAACTAAAATTCAATGTAAGGTAGTGAGCAGACACTGTGACTGCCTTAGAGGTGGGAGAAGGTAAAGCATTGAAACTGGTAGTGAAGAGACTTGAGTCATATCGCCTGTATTGACTTAGGACTGCCATAACAAATTACTGCAAACGGGGTGGCTTGAAACAACAGAAAGTTATTTTCCCCACAGTTCTAGAGGCTAAAAGTCCAAAATCAAGGTCTTGGCAGGGCCTTGCTCTCTCTGAGGACTTTGGGGAAGAATCTGTTCCATGCCTTTTTCTTAGCTTCTGGCATTGCCAAAAATCCTTGGTGTTCCTTAGATTGTAGATGCATCACTCCAGTCTCTGCCTCCAGTGTCACATGGTGTTCTCTGTGTTTCTGTCTCCTTAAAAGGACACTAGTCATCCTGGATTAGGGTTTACCCTAATGACCTCATCTTAATTTGATTACATCTGCAATGACCCTATTTCCAAATAAGGTCACATTCACATGTACCATGGATTAAATTTTCAACATATCTTTTGGGAGGATAGAATTCAACCTATAACATCACTGATAGCAGGGAAAGGATATAGTTTTCTGTGGGCCAGCTCAGGCCAGGGAGTTAGAACTGAGATTTTTGCAAAAAAATTGGAACTCAGAGAGTGTAAGGATCTTGTCTTAGGCATCTAGATGACTCTGCTGCCTAGAACAGAGCCTGGCCCAGAGTGTGTGCTTATTTGTTTAACCGAACAGAACAAAGAGGCAGAGAAATGGACATAGTGAAAAGAGGAAGGAGAAAGAAAGAGGCTGAGGTAAGTAAGGTTGAAGAGAGGGCAATAGAGAGAAGGCATTCATTCCCTAAGTCACCAATACAGGCCCCACACTTCTCTACTGTCTCACACCAGGGGCTTCACACTTTGAAATTCCCTCCTGTGTTCCTAAGGCCTCTTAACTTTGTGACTTCTGCCCCTTAAAGTTAAGGGGGAGTTTGAAGGGGCTTCCCAGAATTCAATGGGTCATCTTTTGTTCATAAGCCCTCTTTGAGGTTTGATTGACTTTGAAAATAAACGTGGAGTGGGATATTCCTTCCCTTCCACACTGTCCTAGTTCAGGCAGCTCTAGTTTGCATTGTGTGGCTGTTAGTAAGTTTAGATTTTGGTTTTTGCTTTTTTGGTTTATGGTGGGTTTTTTGATAATCAAAGCATAGCCTACTCAGTCAAACATCTATATCAAGGACATGAGCTGGTCACAGTATTGGGCACTGTGGCAGGAACAAACGGAAGACATGTATGTTTCTGCCCTGACAGAGCCCTCTGTTAGGGAGGCAAGTATGCTGCAAGGTGCTTGAGTGCACTTAGGGCAACAATCATTTAGAGCCTCACTACTCAGTATGGTCCTTTGACTAGCATTGGCACCATCTGGGAGCCTGTTAGAAATACAGAAGCTTGATTTAGCTCCAGACCTAATAAGAATCTTCATTTTAACAAGATCCCTAGGTGATTTATTTACACGAGAACTTTTTTTTTTTTTTTTTTTTTTAAAGGCTGTTATTTATTTATTTTTTTTCTTTTTTCGTGACCGGCACTCAGCCAGTGAGTGCACCGGCCATTCCTATATAGGATCCGAACTTGCGGCCGCTGGGAGCGTTGCCGCGCTCCCAGCGCAGCACCCTCCCGAGTGCGCCACAGGCTCGGCCCTACACGAGAACTTCTAAAAGGCAGAAATCACTTCTCAGCAGAGTGGCCAAAGATGGTGTCAATTCAACCATCACCGCCAGAACAAGACCCTGCATTAGGCACTGGGGACCTGGAAATGAAAGATGATTCAGTCCCTGCCCTCAAGGAGCTCGCAGGCTATTAGGAAGACAAACATACAATCAGAGGAACCACACGTCTAGTGCAAAGGTAGGGGAGCAACAGATACTGCTTTACAGAGGAGGTGGCTCTGAGACACATCATTTGTTTTAAGAAAACTCGTTTTACATTCTTTAAAGCATGCAGAGTTAATCAGTGCAACACTACTTGATTTCCTGAAGGTTCCAAATAAGAACTTTTAGAGGGGATCATCTTTGAGCTGGGATTCACACAGGTCTTTGCTTAGTGGAATGGTACAGTGAGGCTTCTCTCAGCCTTCAATTTCATCTGCAAAATGAAACAGTTTGTACCACATAGGAGTTATTGGGGCTATCCATGCCCTTATTCGAACCGCAGAACCACCCTGTGAGAGCAGCCAAGTGACATTGAAGGTCTTCCATGAAAACTTCCTGAAAGGTAAATAAAAAAATGCTGCTGAACACTATGTTCACTGTGAAATAATTTCTGTTTCAAAAAAGAAGTCCCATACATATTATATAAAATTTTTAACATTTGTTCTATATAATTAAAGATGCATAGAGAAGTACTAACAGTGATTTTCCTGGAGAGTAGTAGTATTTTGTTATTTTCAAGGAAATGTACTTTTCATTTTATTTATTTTTTTAAAAGATGACTGGTTAAGGGGATCTTAACTCTTGACTTGGTGTTGTCAGCACCACACTCTCCCAAGTGAGCCACGGGACGGCCCAGAAATGTGCTTTTTAAAATGAAAACATTTTAAACATATATGTAAGGGCAAAGTAAATCAGAAGTAATGTTAATCCTGATTATCTGAATGGAGTGATTATGGATGGCTTATTTTTTTCTCATTGCTCATCCATGTTTTCTAAATTTGCTATAATTTACGTGTACCATTTGGAGGCTTTTGATTTGTCAGAACTGCCTGCCGGCTCCTTTCTCATTCTGGAGGTCTCCAGCGCTCTCTGCCGAAGCATCTGACCATTCTGCACTTCTCAAACTGGAAGGAGCAGGTGAATCTGCGGGAGGCCTTGTTAAAATGTAGACTGACTCTGGGTCTGGGGCGGAGCCTGGGGTGCGGGGATCTTTTAACAAGATCACAGAGGAAGCCGATGAGGACCACACCTAGTGGCCAGGATCGACGCTGCTAGGCCTCGAGTAGTTTACGTTCTACAGCAGCAACCACAGTACCGGTCTCGGCCGCAGACACCCGGTCCCGACGTCTTCCACCGCGAACAAACCTCCTAAACCTAGCACAGTAGGTAGCCACGGCGTCGGGTGGAAGACGCGCGGGGCAGGGCCCCGGGGCCACGCCCCTGCTCCGCTGAAGCCCTGCGCAAGCGAGCCCCAATTGGCCTCACTGGACGCCGCGTCACTTGGGCGCCCGTCACATGAGGTAGCTGTCCAATCACAGCGAGCGCTTGGCCCTGCGGGTGCCGAGCAGTGGGCACAGGGAAAGGTGGCGGCAGGCGTCATGGCCGAGAGGCCGCAGCCGCCGGGCGGCGCCGTGTCTGCTGCCGCCTACCCCGACACCCCCGCCGAACTCCCCCAGCATCTCCAGGCCGGCGCGATGCGGCGCCGCTTCTGGGGCGTGTTCAACTGCTTGTGCGCCGGCGCGTTCGGGGCCTTGGCCGCCTCCTCCGCCAAGCTGGCCTTCGGCAGCGAGGTCGAGCCCGGGGCGGTGCTGCAGCTGCGGGCGGACGGGTGGGTCCGGGGAGGAGGGGTGCTGAGGAACTCCCGGGGTGGGGTGGGGGTGCAGGCGCAGCCTCACCCCCGCGGGTCTGTCCGGCCGGGTCTCCTAGCCGCGGCGCTATGGTCCGCTGGGGAGGGAAAGCGTCCTTTTACTCTAATCACGTCAAACCCTCGTCCAGTGTAGGCAGTAAGAGATGTCGGGGACTGAGGCCTCTTCCCTTACCGTGCACCTAAAACCTTTCCTCTGAGCTAGTTCGCTCTCGGGGAAGACCTACACCTACATCCACCCTCTACCTCTTATTGTAAGCCCCTTGGGCCTGAACATTTCTCTCCACGTGACTCTTCAGGTGAGAAGCCTGCTGCCCATCTCTTTACTCCGTAATTAACGGGTGTTCTGACCGGTCTACCCTGCTGCCAGAAAAATTGAGAGTTTGGGATACCCTAGGCATGAAGGAATACTGAGAGAAACTTTCTGGACATTCCCTGACGCTGAGAACTCCTAAACAGCCTCCTTAGGTCTGCTAAGGTGTGCCTCTTTGCCTCTCCCATCTGAGCCATAGACTAGCCTCTACTTGCTAGAGGGGTTTTATTGCAGCTGCAACCCAGGGTTGGTCCCTGACCTGGGCAGTGGTCAGAGTGATTACTTAGGTTTAAGCCTATTTAGGGCTAATCCAGTGGCAGCTGCCGTTCAAGTTAGTATCCCTTTGCGTGTAATTCTTGGGGTAATTGGTCCAAGGTAAAATGAGTGGTTCTGTGAGCCAAGAAGTTTTTTAGTCTTTTCAGTTGTGAACCAGGCCTTCATCCCCCTTTGTGTAAGCAGGCAGCCACTGGGCCCATAGGATGTTTTTGTGTAAATTACAAGAAGGAACCCCTTCCTCAAGACACTAGATATTCAGATGCTGGGAAACTGTTAGAAGTTTGATCATAAGTATGATGTCTAGATGGGCCCAACCCCCGGAGGAGGCGGCCCTGTCTGCAGGCAGGTTTCTAACTCGCAGGCAAGCAAGGGGGTCGCTTTCTCCTTAAAAGAAGAAGAAAAAAATCTGCAAGTTCTCCAGGTGATACCTGTGATCACCAGTCAAATAGTCTCAGAGGTGGTGTTTTCCCCAGACAGAGGCTGTGTCCTGGGTAACAACATGGAGCCACAATACCTGGGTTTGAATCCTGGTGGCTCTCACTCCTGTAGCACTTTAGGCAAGTTACTTAATGCCCCTGGTTCTTTATCTGTAAAATGAAGTTAAGGAATAAATGACAACGTACAGGGCTTAGCACAGAGTAAAAGTTCAAGAATAACTTGCACATGATTGGGGGCAAGTAGGGGGGCAGATGTGGCTATCCAATCTTGATATATCCGCTCATGGTATCCACTCTTGCATTACCTGATCTGGGGCAGTAAGGACTTCACCCCTGACTTACCCATACTACATAATAGATAATAGCTACTTTGTCCTCTGTGACTGATCTTCAAGAATTGGTCACTATGGGACCAATGAGGGAATGGTGTTCAGTAGAAAGTACTGGTTTTTGCTTCTGCCCAATGTCAGATGGCCAAATAAGTGTCTTTGGGTCTGATTCATTTGTAAGATGGGTCTGCTGCCCACTAAGGGTTAAATGAAGCCCTGTGCAGGAAAGCTCTGTGGCCTCTGGGTTGTGGGAGAATCTAGGTAGGTCTGGGTGCCGGCAACCATGACCCTGGGTGTGCTGTGAGGGGGCTACAGGCCTTTCTGCCTGGGGCGAGCATGGCTGCAGTGACACTTTCTCCTGCAGGTGAACATGGGCTTATGCATCTTAGGCATTATTTTGATGGCAAGCACCAATTCTTTGATGTGGACCTTCTTTAGCCGGGGCCTCAGTTTCTCCATGTCTTCAGCCATTGCATCTGTCACAGTGACTTTTTCAAACATCGTCAGCTCGGTGAGTAGCCAGAGGGTAGGGTCCTAAACCTGGGTTTGGGATGAGTTGTCCTTGGGGAACTCCTGCTTTCCTAGATAGGAGAAAGGACAGGAACTGAAGAAGGGATTGGGCTGTGGCTTGACCCCTGGGCGACTCCTCCTTTAATCATGGAACAATTAAACACAGAAGAATTCTCAAGTTAGACAGGAATGAAGCCCCACTGTAAAAAGCCTACCTGCTTGCTGTCCCTCCAGGGTGGCTCCTTCATTCTGAACTCCCTGTGCAGTCCAGCTGTCTCTTAGGGGTCTGTGAATTCAAGCATGAGATATGGAGGGTCAAGGTTCCTGGAGACCTTTCTTCCCTCTGGTAGTTTGAGGTCAAGGTAGAGCTGAGCCCAGTCAGTCTTGAAGTTGAGCAGCCCAGCTCAAGTCAGTGAAGCCGTGTGCTGGGCCTGTCTGCTGGCCTCTGCTGGCCTCTGCTGGGCTTTTCTCGTGTACTTTCCTGGGCTCCAGTACTGTGAGGGAGGAAGCCTCCCCACTTCTACAAGAGAGATGGAAGGGGAGAGAGTGACTTGATGTGGATGACAGACTGTTCCTCTTGGCCCCCTTAGGGAAGAAGTGAGCCACAAGGGAGTAAGGTTGTGCACACCTGCTGACGTAGGTCTCTCACAGCTGTCTCTGTCCCTCAGGCCTTCCTGGGCTATGTGCTGTACGGAGAGTGCCAGGAGGTCTTGTGGTGGGGAGGAGTGTTCCTCATCCTCTGTGGACTCACCCTGATCCACAGGAAGCTCCCACCGACCTGGAAGCCCCTTCCACACAAGCAGCAATAGCACCAGTTGGCTAGACCGACCAGCTGGAGAGAGAACGATGGCGGCCCAGCCACAGGTTGGCACGAGGGACTGCTTCCCAGGGTGACCTGAGTGTGCAGCTTTCCAACCAGCAGCCAAAGGGAGATGCCAGACTGGCCAGGTCTTCAGGCCAGCCCTGCTCCCAAGAGAAGCAGGCCTCTGACCGAGCAGGCTTGAGAGCGAACAGCTCTGGCTTCTGTAAGGAGAGGGACAGCTGCAGCAGTGTTCTGCCTAAAGTGTTCTTGATAATCTGTATAGTGCTTTTGATTCTTATATTCCAGGGCCACCCCAGTGAGCCTTGGCAGACGCTGGAGGTCCTGGGGTTGGTCCACTTTGTATATGGTATTGCAAACCACACTGTAATTATGTCATGTTGCCTAACAAAGGCCAGTCACGTAACTCTAGAATCAGTGACTGGTGGGGCTCTCTGACAACTCCATGCTGATGTATCAGGCCATCTGTGTCATGCTTATGTGTTATGGCAAGAGAAAGAAAACTGAGTTAATAAATACTTTTTTGTAAGTTAAAACTACCAGGTATGAAGTCTTCATTCTTTCCTCTGTTTTGGAGTAAGAAGATGCAGCCAGGGTGAGCTGAAATTCCTGGAGTGGTGGAGGCAGGCAGAGTGAACAGGCGTGGGGGTTCTGCCCGATAGCACCCTCGCAGCCTGGTTCTCTGCTGCCTGCAGAGCTGATCACCTGGTTCCTTCCTGAGGTCACACAGGCCAGGGCTCTTCTAATTGAAGAAGGGCTGTCCATTCTCTTGGTACTCTCAAGGAAGAAAATTTGACCTCAGTTTGGTGACTTTGTTTTATATGACTTATTTGGAAAGAAACTGGCGCAGAGTTTTCTCCCTGCCCCCCCCCCCCCCCTTTAAGTCTCTTCTGTCCTTTGCTTTTCTTTCCCAGGTCCCCTGGGTTCTTTTTGTATTTTACACCACATGAATATAATTCCTAGTTCAAAATGGTCTGCAGGCTGCCTGTACACTCTCAGTCCATAGCTTTGAGCCCAGTTCTCACCTGCTTTGGTTCTCCCTGGGGGATCCCCTGGATGTCTGAGGGCCCTCCAACCTCTCCTAAACCCGATCTCCAGCCCCATGTCTTCTCCATACATTCCCTGCAGTTGAGAGTGACCTGGAGGCTGGGAGAGACAAGGGTCTGGTCCAGGCCTCTCCTCCCATCCATGGAGTTCCTTCCTTGCTCTCCTCCCTTACTTGTCTGCACAGCTGGCAGCATGAGCTGACTAAAACCATTCCATGGCTCCTGATTGGATCTGGCCCTTGGCTGCCACTCCAGCAGCAGTTCTCTCTCGACAACTCCTTAGTACCCACTTCCCCCACACTACACCACTGTGCTTGAGTCACCCCGGACATCTGCATGTCAGCAGTTCTCAAGCCCACATGTCAAGTCCTGCCTCTGTGCTGTTGCGCTTGCTCTCTCCTCCACCTTGGATCCCCTTTCCCCTCATCTCTGCCTGGCAAACTCCTGCCCCTGCTTCAACACCCCTTTGAGCTCCCATGGGGCCAAGGCAAAGCTGTGATTCACAGAATGTTAATCAATTAGCCCCACTCTGATGCATTGAAGCTTCCCAGTCGCCTCATGAGGGAAATACTCTTTTTGTCCCATCTTAGAGGTGAGGAAACTAAGTCTCAGGGTGACGTTGAGTCATGTGCCCAACATCACACAGCTAATGAGTACCGGAACTAAGTCAGCACCATCTGTCTGACATCAGGGCTTGGCTCTTAATCCTACAGCTGTCCTGCCTCCCACGTGAGCACATTAAAGCCCAGAGAGATCTTGTGGTAGAGGAGCCTGTTTCACACTGTAACACGGCATTCCCAAATCTCAGAACCCATTTTTCACCAGCCACCTCCTTTCTTTGAGGGTCCCTAATGTTGCATCTCCCTGATCTAGTCTGCCCCCCATCATTCTACTAGTGAGGAAGATGAAATCCATTCAAGGCTCTGCAGATTGTGTTCACACACGTGGGTCAGATACCCAGCCAAGGCCAGACACAAAGGCTGCTGAGAGCCTGTGGTCAGACCCCTGGGCCATCCCTGAAAGGGCAGGAAGAAGCTCATCTTGGAGCAGGCATTGTCTTGAGGGACCCAGCCTCCCAGACACCTGCTGTATGCGTAGAGATGCCTGTTGTTCACCCTTTCACTCGATTCAGCAAATATGCCTAGGAGGGACTATAAGATAAGAGATGTTTTTCTAAGGAGGAGATTAATCATTTTTCAAAAGCAGATAGATACACCTCTCTAATCATCTAAGATGTGGAATTGTTCACCATATCTCTTTCCTCATCTCAGAGGTTTATTCCTAAGAGAATAAACTATCAATATTTGTCTTTCTGGTGTACACTCAGGATGATGGATTAAATTTGTTTGTTCTAGAGCTGGCAATTTGACATCCGGGGTTAGACAGCTAATGGCCTGATGGAACATTTTTATTTGTTTTTCTTTTTAATTTTACTTTTTTAAGTGTGCAATTCAGTAGTTTTTTTAGTATATTCACAAGGTTTTCGACCATTACCTCTATCTAATTCCCTAACATTTTATCACTCCCTGAAGAAACTCTTACACCCATTAGCAGTTACTCTCCGTTCTACCCTCTCCCAAGGCCTCTGGCAACCACTAATCTACTTTCTGTCTCTATAGATTTGCCTATTGTGGAAATTGCATATAAATGCAATTTATATATATGGCCTTTTGTGTCTGGCTTTTTTCACAGCATAATTTTTTCATTCATTCCGTAGCATATATCAGCTCTTCATTCCTTTTTGTGGCTGAATAAATTCCATTGTGTAGCTATACCACATTTTGTTTATCTGTTGATCATGTGATGGACATATGGGTTGTTTCCAGTTTTTGGCTATTATGAATAATGGTGCTATGAATGTGTACAAGTTTTTGTGTGGACATATGTTTTCAGTTCTGTTGGGTACATACCTACAAATGGAATTGCTGGGTTATATGATAACTGTTTAACTTTTTGAGGAACTGGCAGACTGTTTCCAAAGCAGCTGCATCATTTTACATTCCAACCATCAGAGTATGAGTGCTACAGTTTCTCCACATCTTTGCCAACATCCATAATGACTAAAGGTATCAAGCATCATTTCTGTACTTATTGGTCATTTGTATATCATCTTTGGAGAAATGCCTGTTTACAGAGCCTTTGCCCTTTTCTTTTTTCTTTTTCTTTTTTTTTTTTTGGTGGCTGGCTGGTACGGGGATCCAAACCCTCAACGCTGGTGTTACAACACTGTGCTCTAACCAATTGATCTAACCAGTCATCCCTGCCTTTGCCCATTTTTAAACTGGGTTATTTATGTTTTTATTATTTACCTGTAAGAGTTCTTTAAATATTCTGGATACAAATTCCTTATCGGGTATATGATTTGCAAATAATATTTTCTTCCATTTCGTGGGTTGTCTTTTCACTTTCTCAGTGGAGTCTTTTGAAGCAACACAAAAGTTTTTAATTTTGATGAAATCCAATTTATCTTTTTTTTTTTTTGCTTGTGTATTTGGTGTCATATCAAGAACCCACTGCCACATCAGAATGTGACAGGAACCAGGTACTGCAGAGCCTATTGTAGATCATCAAAAGGACTTTGACTTTGAGTGCCTAGAAGAGAGCTGATCTAATAAATATCTTAAAGGCATCTCTCTCATATTGAGAACAAACTATAGAGTAGGAGAGTAGAAGCAGGAAGACCTTTCAGGAGGCCACAGAAGCCACCAGATAAGAGGAGAGGGAGACTTGGTAGCAGTGAAGGTGATAAGAAGTGATCAGACTCTAAATAATGCATTTTGAAGGCAGAGCCAACAGGATTTGCTGATGGTTTAGAAGTGGGTATGAAAGAGAGGTCAATGATGACTCCATGGTTTTGGCCTGGGCAATAAGAGGAATTAAAGTGTCAGTAATGAAATGATGAAGACTGTGAGAAGAGCCTGACTGGGCAGAATATAAAGAGCTCAGTTTGGAACCTGTTAATTTTAAGATGCTTATAGTAATACATCCAGGTGGAGGTGCTGAGTATGTCATAGTATACTCAGATCTGGAGCTCAGGGAGAGGTCTAGAGTCATCAGCCTTGAGGTGGTAATTAGTCAAAAGCCACTAATCTACTTAGTGATTAGTCAAAAGCCATGAGCCTGGATGAGATCTAAGGAGAAGAGGCCTAAGGACTGAACTATAGTGTTTAGAAGTCAGGGAAACGTGAAGGAACCAGCAAGGTGAGGTAGAATAATCTCCAGAAAAAGGCAGTGATCACCCAGGCTAATGCTGTTGGTGAGTCAAGTAAATTGAAGATTGTGAAATGGGCATTGGATCAGCAAAGACATAACTGACAAGAGCAGCTTTGAGGAGTGGCAGAGGCAAGAGCCTGAGAATTAGATTCAAGAGGGAATGGCAGATCATCTTGATTCAGAAAAAGCATTTGATAAAATTCAACTCCCTTTCGTGATAAAAAACATGCAATAACTAGAAATAGAAGGAAACTTCCTTAACATGATAAAGGCTATATACGAAAAACACAGATAACATCAGAGACAATAGCAAAAGACAAAGATTTTCCCCTACGATCAGGAATAAGAATATCTGCTTACACCACTTCTATTCAACATAGTACTAAAAGTTCTACCTGGAGCATTTAGGCAAGAAAAAGAAAGAAAAGACACCCAAATTGGAAAGCAATAATTGAAATTATATCTGTTTACAGATGTTATGAACTTACATGTAGAAAATCCTTAAGATTCAAAAAAACCTCTTAGAGTTAGTTAATAAACAAATTCGGCAAAGTTGCATGATACAAAATCAACACACAAAAATTCGTTAATTTCTATACACTAAAAATGAACAATCCAACTTCCAGTCAAGATGGCAGAATAGACGGTCCCTAGCATCACTCTCTCCCACAAATCAACTGATTTAAACTATAAAAACATAACATCAAGTGCATACAGAATGGGGAGACGTCCAGCGAGGGAGGCAGAAGCTCCGTGGAGACCACATGCCCTGCGGGGCTGCCGTTGCACGATCCGGCAGATAGGCTTCACCACCGCCACCCGGCTCCATTCCCAGCCCAGCCCAGTGCGCAGAGTGGGGAGATGTCCAGCAAGGGAGGCGGAGGTTCTGCAGAAACCACACACCCTGTGGGGCCGCAACTGCGTGATCCAGCAGGGAGGCTTCACTGCAGGCACCCGGCTCCATTCCCAGCCCAGCCTAGTGCGCTCGGAGCAGGGAGATGTCCGGCAGGGGAGATGGGAACTCCACAGGGACCACACTGCTGCTGCGCGATCCAGCAGCCGGGCCCAATGCGTACAGAGCACAGAGACGTCCAGCAGGGGAGATAGAAGCTCCGTAGAGACCACACACCCTGTGGGGGGGCCGCCTCCGTGCAATCCAGCAGCAGGTAGGCTTCACCACTGCCACCCGGCTCCATCCCAAGCCCGGCCTAGCGCGCACGGAGCAGGGATAAGTCCAGCACAGGAGGTGGAAGCTCAGCAGAGACCACACACCCTGAGGTACCGCCCTGTGATCCAGCAGCCCGGTGGAGTCCAAGCTGACCAGAGAGGTGGCTCCCCAGAGAGGCCCAAGACCCGAGGCAACCACACACACAAGGCACTAGTGGACAACTGAGCAGTCACTGAGGTAGCCATACCAAATTGGCAACCACAGCAACATCTTAGTCAGTCAATAGTGTCAAACCTGTGGACTGTGAAACCCCCTGCCACAATGAATAAACATCAAAGAAAAGATACCAGAAATATGAAAAATCAAGAAAGTACACCACCAAAGGATAATAACTCTCAAGCTCTAGATCCTATAGAACAAGAAGCCCTTGAAATGACTGACAAGGAATCTCGAATAATAATTCTAAGGAAACTGAATGAGATACAAGAAAACTCAGCTAGACATCATGATGAAATGAGGAAAAGTATACAGGACCTGAAAGAGGAAATGTACAAGGAAATCAATGCCCTGAAAAAAAATGTAGCAGAACTTGCTGAACTGAAGAAGTTATTCAGCGAAATAAAAAACACAACGGAGAGTTTAACCAGCAGGCTTGCAGAAGTTGAAGAGAGAACCTCTGACCTTCATGAAGATGGGCTGTTTGAAATAACACAAGCAGACAAAAAAAGAGAAAAAAGAATCAAAGGCATTAAAGAAAATCTGAGAGAGATATCAGACAACCTTAAGCTCTCAAATATCCGAGTCATGGGTATTCCAGAAGGGGAGGAAAAAGGAGATTGCATTGAAACCATATTCAACAAAATAGTGGCAGAAAACTTCCCAGGTATAGGAAAAATCACAGATCTTCAGATCCAGGAAGCTCAATGATCTCCAAACGTATTCAATCCAAAAAGGTCTTCTGCAAGACATGTTATAGTCAAATTGGCAAAACTCAAAGACAAAGAATCTTAAAAGCTGCAAGAGAGAAGCGTCAAATCACCTATAAGGGAGCCCCAATCAGGCTAACATCAGACTTTTCATTGCAAACCCTAAAAGCCAGAAAGGAATGGGATGATATATTCAAAATACTAAAAGACAGAGATTGCCAGCCAAGACTGCTCTACCGTGCAAGGCTATCCTTCTGAAATGAAGGGCACATAGTATATTTCTCAGACAAACAAAAATTGCAGGAGTTCACCACCACATGACCACCCTTACAAGAAATTCTCAAGGGAGTACTGGGTTTGGTTCCTGAAAAATAACGACCACTGCCATAAAAACCCAAGAAAACTCTAAACCCACTAGTATAATAAAAATGGCATTCATGAAGAGAAAACAAACAAACAAAAACACTATCTACAACCCAAGGAACCAACAAACACAGAAAACAAACACTAAATCAGAAAGCAAGGAACAAAAGACACCTAAGACAACCAAACAATAATCAATAAAATGCTAAGAATAAATCAACACTTTTCAATAACAACTCTTAATGTAAAAGGCTTAAATTCCCCAATCAAAAGACACAGACTGGCTGACTGGATTAAAAAGGAGGACCCAACTATACGCTGCCTTCAAGAGACCCACCTCACCCATAAAGACTCACATAGACCAAGAGTGAAAGGATGGAAAAAGATTTACCACGCAAACAGAAAAGAAAAACAAGCTGGAGTAGCTATTCTTATATCTGACAAAATAGACTTTAAAAACCATAAAAAGAGACAATGAGGGACACTACTTAATGATAAAAGGATTGATCCATCAAGAAGACATAACAATCTTATGTTATGTACGCACCCAATGTTGGAGCAGCCAGATTTATAAAACAAACTCTATTAGACCTAAAAAAGGAAATAGACACTAATACCATAATAGCAGGGGACCTGAACATCCCACTGTCAATATTGGACAGATCATCTAGGCAAAGAATCAGCAGAGAAACACAAGATCTAAACAATACTCTAGACCAATTGGACTTGGCAGATATCTACAGAACATTCCATCCAACAACCTCAGAATATTCATTCTTCTCATCAGCACATGGATCATTCTCCAGGATAGATCACATATTAGGTCACAAATCAAGTCTCAAAAAATTCAAAAAAATTGGAATTATACCATGTATTTTCTCAGACCACAATGGATTAAAATTAGAAATCAATAACAAATGAAATTCTGGAAACTATACAAACACATGGAAATTAAACAGCATTCTACTTAATGACATATGGGTCCAAGAAGAAATCAAGCAGGAAATCAAAAAATTTATTGAAACTAATGAAAATAATGATACATCATACCAAAACCTGTGGGATACTGCAAAAGCACTACTAAGGGGGAAATTTATTGCATTAAATGCTCACCTCAGAAGAATGGAAAGATGGCAAGTGAACAACCTAACACTTCACCTTAAAGAACTAGAAAAACAAGAACGATCCAAACCTAAAGTTAGCAGATGGAAAGAAATCATTAAGTTCAGAGCAGAACTTAATGAAATTGAAACCCAAAAAACAATACAAAAGATCAATGAATCAAAAAGTTGGTTTTTTGAAAAGATAAATAAAATTGACAAACCATTAGCATGGCTAACAAAAAAAAGAAGAGAGAAGATTCAAATAACAAATTAGAAATGAAAAAGGCGATATTACAACAGATCCATCTGAAATACAAGGAATCATTCGAGACTACTATAAACAACTACATGCCAAGAAATTTGAAAATCTGGAGGAAATGGATAAATTTCTGGACACACACAAGCTCCCAAAACTGAGGCATGAAGACGTAGAAAATCTGAACAGACCAATAACAATAAAGGAGATTGAAGCTGTTATCAGAAGGCTCCCAACAAAGAAAAGCCCAGGACCAGATGGATTCACAGCAGAATTTTACCAAACATTCAAAGAGGAATTGACACCGATTCTTTACAAACTATTCCAAAAGATTGAAACAGAGGCAAATCTCCCAAACTCATTTTATGAAGCAAACATCACCCTGATACCAAAACCAGGTAAAGATATAACCAAAAAAGAAAACTACAGGCCAATATCCTTGATGAATATAGATGCAAAAATCCTCACTAAAATACTAGCAAACAGAATACAGCAACACATACGTAAAATTATTCACCATGATCAAGTGGGATTCATCCCAGGTATGCAAGGTTGGTTCAACATACGCAAATCAATAAATGTGATACACCATATTAATTAAATCAAACACAAGGACCATATGATCATCTCTATAGATGCTGAAAAAGCATTTGATGAAATTCAACATTCATTCATGACAAAGACCCTCTATAAGTTAGGTATAGAGGGAAAGTATCTCAACATAATTAAAGCCATATATGATAAACCCACCGCCAATATCATCCTGAATGGGGAAAAGCTGAAAGCTTTTCCTTTAAGAATAGGAACTAGACAAGGATGCCCACTCTCACCACTCCTATTCAACACAGTATTGGAAGTACTAGCCAGAGCAATCAGAGAAGAGAAGGAAATAAAGGGCATCCAGATTGGAAAAGATGAAGTCAAACTGTCCCTGTTTGCAGATGACATGATCCTATATATCGAACAGCCTAAAGCCTCTACAAAAATCTCTTGGAGTTGATAAATGATTTCAACACAGTAGCAGGATACAAAATCAACACACAAAAATCAGTAGCATTTCTATTCTCCAATAGTGAACATGCAGAAAGAGAAATCAAGAAAGCCTGTTCATTTACAATAGCCATCAAAAAAAAAGAAAATACTTAGGAATTGAGTTAACCAAGGATGTGAAAAATCTCTATAATGAGAACTACAAACCACTGCTGAGAGAAATTAGAGAGGATACAAGAAGATGGAAAGATATCCCATGCTCTTGGATTGGAAGAATCAACATAGTGAAAATGTCCATACTACCCAAAGTTATATACAAATTCAATGCAATCTCCATCAAAATTCCAATGACATTTTTCTCAGAAGTGGAAAGAACTATCCAGACATTTATATGGAATAACAAAAGACCACACATACCCAAAGCAATGCTGAGCAAAAATAAAATAAAATAAAATAAAGCTGGAGGCATAACACTACCTGACTTTAACCTATACTACAAAGCTATAATAACCAAAACAGTATGGTACTGGCATAAAAACAGACACACTGATCAATGGAAAAGAATAGAGAATCCAGAAATCAGCCCACACACCTACAGCCATCTGATCTTTGACAAAGGCACCAAGCCTATACACTGGGGAGGAGACTGCCTCTTTAGCAAATGGTGCTGGGAGAACTGGATATCAATATGCAGGAGAATGGAACTAGACTCATACCTTTCACCATACACTAAAGTCAACTCAAAATGGATTAAAGAATTAAATATACACCCTGAAACAATAAAACTTCTTAAAGAAAACATAGGAGAAACACTTCAGGAAGTAGGACTGGACACAGACTTCATGAATACGACCCCAAAGACACGGGCAACCAAAGGAAAAATAAACAAATGGGATTATATCAAACTGAAGAGCTTCTGCACAGCAAAAGAAACAACAGTTAAAAGACAACCAACAGAGTGGGAGAAAATATTTGCAAAATATACATCTGACAAAGGATTAATATCCAGAATATACAAGGAACTGAAACAACTTTACAAGAAAAACACAAACAACCCAATTAAAAAATGGGCAAAAGAGCTAAGTAGGCATTTCTCTAAGGAAGATATATGAATGGCCAACAGACATATGAAAAAATGCTCAACATCACTCAGCATCTGGGAAATGCAAATCAAAACTACTCTGAGATACCATCTCACCCCAGTTAGGATGGCTAAAATCCAAAAGACTCTGAACGATAAATGCTGGTGAGGTTGCGGAGAAAAAGGAACTCTTATACATTGTTGGTGGAACTGCAAAATGGTTCAGCCTCTATGGAAAATGGTATGGAGGTTCCTCGAACAATTTCAGATAGATCTACCATATGACCCAGCTATCCCACTGCTGGGAATATACCCAGAGGAATGGGAATCATCAAGTCGAAGGTATACCTGTTCCCCAGTGTTCATCACAGCACTCTTTACAATAGCCAAGAGTTGGAACCAGCCCAAATGTCCATCATCGGATGAGTGGATATGGAAAATGTGGTATATCTACACAATGGAATACTACTCAGCTATAAAAAAGAATGAAATACTGCCATTTGCAACAACATGGATGGACCTTGAGAGAATTATATTAAGTGAACCAAGTCAGGCACAGAAAGAGAAATACCACATGTTCTCGCTTATTGGTGGGAGATAAAAATAAATAAACAAATTCACACACACACACACACACACACACACACACACACAAAACGGTGGGGGAGAAGACAACAATTACAATTCCTTGAAGTTGACATGACAAGCATACAGAAAGGACATTGTTGGGTGGGAGGGGGGAGAGGGAGGAGGGAGTGAGGTTTCGATAATGGGCCACAATAATCAACCACATTGTATATCGACAAAAAAAAAAAAAAAAAAAGAACAATCCAAAAAGGAAATTGAGAAAACAGTTCCATTTACAATAGCATCAAAAAGAATAAAATACTTAGGAATAATTTAACCAAGGATGAGAAAGACTTGTGCACTGAAAACTACAAAACGTTGCTGAAGGAAATTAAGGGAGACATAAATAAATGGAAAGACATCCTGTGTTCATGGATTGGAAGACTTAATATTGTTAAGATGACAATACTACCTAAAGTGACCTACAGATTCAATGCAAACCCTATCAAAATCCCATGTTTTTTGTGAAAATAGAAAGACACATCCTAAAATTCATATGGAATCTTAAGGGACCCTGAATAGCCTTGAGAAAAAGTCTTGAAAAAGAAGAAAGTTGGAGAACTCACACTTCTTGATTTCAAAATTACTACAAAGTTTTGTAGTCAAAACAGTGTGGAGTAAAGATAGACATATAAGCCAATGGGATAGAAGAGACAGCCCAGAAACAAACCCTTTGACAGAGGTGTCCAGACCACTCAATGGGGAAAGGACAGTCTTTTTCACAAATTGTGCTGAGAAAACTGTATACCCTTAAGCAAAAGAGTGAAGCTGGATCCTTACCCTACATGGTAAAATGAACTCAAAATGAATCAAAGATTTAAACATAAGAGCTAAAACTATAAAATTCTTAAAACAGGCAAAAGGCTTTATGACATTAGATTTGGCCATGATTTCTTGGATATGAAACCAAAAGCACAGGCAACAAAAGAAAAAAATAGATAAATTGGGCCTTATTAAAATTAAGAAAATTTTGTGTATCAGAGAGCACCATCAAGAGAATGAACAGTCAACCCATATGTATTAGTCCATTTCTACTGCTTATAACAAAATGCATGGAACTGAGTGATTTATAAAGAAAATAAAGTATATTGCTTACAGTTTTGAGGCTGGGAAGTCTGACATCCATCTGGTGGTAGTGACAGTGACCCAGGGGTCTCACATTGCAAGATGGTGGAAGCAGAGAGAAAGAGAACTTTTCATTCACTCTCTTTTTAAAGCCCTCGGAACCATGTCCCTGACCACCATTTTTAATCCATTCCGTATGCCATGGTCCTACAATCCATTCACCTCTTCAAGGCTCCACCTTTCAATTACCATAATCGGATTTCCCACCCTCTTAACAGTCACAGTGGGGGCCAAGTTTCTGATACATAAAACTTGGGGGGCACAATTCAAGCTTCAGTGAGTTTTCAGGGGACATAATTCAATCTATTACACCGTAGAATGGGAGATATTTATAAATCACATGTCTGATAAAGGATTAATATCTAGAATATATAAAGAACTTCTACAACTCAACAACAACAAAAAACCCAATTTAAAACAGGCGAAGGACTTGAATAAACAGTTCTCCAAAGAATATATAGAAATGGCCAAAAACACATGAAAGATGCTCAATATCACTGGTTATTAGGGAAATGCAAATCAAAACCATAACAAAATACCACTGCACATCCATTAGGATAGCTTTTATCAAAAAAACAAACACAAAAGCAAAACAGAAAATCACAAGTGCTCGTGAGTGTGGAGAAATTGGAGCCCTTGTGCACTGCTGCTGGGAATGTAAAATGGTACAGCCACTGTGGAAAACAGTTTGGCAGTTCCACAGAAAGCTAAGTATAGAATTATCATATGATCCAGCAATTCTATTTTTAGAGATAGTCATATACCCCAAAGAACTGAAAATAGGAATCAAACATACTCGTACACCAGTGTTCATAGCAGCATTATTCACAGTAGCCAAAAGGTGGAAACAACCCAAATATCCATCAACAGATGAATGGACAAAGAAAATGTGGTGTATACCTGCAATGGAATGTTATTCAGCCATATAAAGGAAAGAAATTCTGACACATGCTACAACATGGATGAACCTTGAAAACATTTTGCTAAGTAAAATAAGCCTGACACAAAAAGTCATATATTGTACGATCCCACTTATATGGGGTACCTAGAATAGCAAATTCATAGAGACAAAAAGCAGAACAGTGGTTTCCAGGAGTTGCAGGGAGGAAGAGATGGGCAGTTATTGCCTAAAGGGTACAGAGTTTCCGTTTGGAATGATGAAAAAGTTCTGGAAATGGGTAGTGGTGATGGTGGTACAACGTTGTGCATGTACTTAATGCCACTGAACTGTGCACTCCAAAATGGTTAAAGTGGTAAATTTTATGTATATTTTAACACAGTCTTTTTAAAAACAGAAAAAAGAGGGAAATTGGTGACTGAGTGGTGGTGACTCAAGAAATTTTTCTACAAAAGGAGTAGAGCTCTGGGGCAGTAGCTGGCAGAGAAGATGGGGTCAGGAAGTTTTTAGTTTTTGTTCTATTTCTAGATAAGATAGGAATAGCAGCATATTGATGTATGTTAATGGCAGTGATGCCATATGAATGGGAAAACTGAAGATGCAGGAAAGCAGGGGATGGTGAGAGCCTTGAGTGCTGGGCCAGAGAAGGTGAGCTGGGGTCTGATGCACAATGGGTGGTTTGGCTCTAGCAAGGAGTGCAGACACCCCACCCTCAGTGAGGAAGGAGCAGCAGAGTGCACCAACTCCAGTGTGATTGGCTCCAGGGCTCGTCTGAATTTGTTACTCCAAATTCCAGACCCATCCAGATCCTTCAGGAAATGAGGGCTTGGAGGGCTCAGTTTTTTTCCCAAATCCACTCAACTAGTCATAGATGGAGCTGAGGCTGGACTCCAGACAGCCTGGCTGAAAGCCAGTCTCCTCTGCACTACTTCCATGTGCCCTTGCTGGTCTTCAGTAGGATCCCCAGAAGTCTTGCTTGGAGGCCTGTGGCAGTTGAGTCCACATCATCCCCAGTGCAGTACATCATGGGCGGCAGCTCTACTTAAGTTAAAAAGTCATACCCCGTTCTCTTACACCTAATCCTGCTACACCAGGGGGAAAATCCAAAAGAAAAAATATACGACTTGGGCAGCAGGGTTAATAGCAATTAGTTTCCTGATAGTCAAGAAACGGTTGGGCAAATATAATAGAATATCATGTGCCCATGAACAGGAGCAAGTATTTGAAGTGGGTGGACACTGGGCAATGTCTGCAGGGGCAGGCCAGCAGGCATGTCCTGGAGGTGCTCTGGTTATTTGTGGAGTGTAAACACACTCGTGCACAATGACAAGCACTAGAGTGGCGTAATGAGCAGAGACTTCAGGGTTTACTGGAATCTTTTATTTTCTCCAATAAAGATGTTACACACATAAGAAGAAAAGGATAAGAAAAGCCAAGAAAATAGTCAGATAAGAGAGGAATTTATAGCTTCAGATACAAGAAGAAAAGATTTTGCTCCTGTAGATCTGTATATGCATATTTACTAACTCCTCCCTGTCTCCACAAAAAAGGAGGAAAAAGTATCAGGATGGACATCTTTATGATTTAGTCCCAGAGTCTGGCACTGTAAGCGGCCCCTGTGGCGCCTGGGATGGCTGACAGAGCCTCGGCCACATTTTCTTCCTCAGAATTGGGGGATGGGTGCAGAGATTGGGGGAAGCAGGCTTGAATCCCCAAAAAGCATTGCTTATCTGGCTTTCCTTCCAAAAGGGACTCCTAGCTTCCTTTGGGAAAAGAGAACATAGTCTCCCCTGACTTCTGGAAGAGGCACCTGCTCCACAGGCACTTGGTGATGGGGTATCTCCCAGGCTCCCACCTGAGCACCCTATCCTTTTGTGAACTGGTCTTCCTTCTGTTCACCCGATCCAATTTAGGACCTGCTGTGCACCAGGCATGGGTCAGGCACGAAAAGATCCGCAGCATTCTCACATGGCCCTTCCTCATGTTACCTCAATAGGTAGAACTGCTCTCCAAGCTGTTTGCTTACTCATTTGTTCATTCATGCATTCATTCATCTGTTGAGCACCCCCCAGGTGCCATGCTGGAGGCTGGGGATGCAAAATGAGATTTCATTCCTGATTATAAAATCAAAGTCCCCTGTGAGTTTTATTTTGAAGCGTATCTTCTGCCTCCTATTCCCCACCCAGCTGTTTCCAGGCTCTTCTCTCTTCTCTGTCCTCCCGGCTCCAGCACCCATGGGTTAATGTGAAGTTCAGCCCATGCCTACTTTCTAGGAAAGTGCATTCACAGCCTCCTGTCTCACGCTGGTGCCTGGGCCTGGTCCCTTCTGTGAGCAGAGAGCAGAGGGTCTTGGTAGGCTGCCCCTGCCCCTGATATCCCAGGGGCCAGTTGCCAGGCCCTGGAACAATGTGGTGGCTGCAGTTCTGTGGGCTCACAGTCCCAGTGGTCTGTGACCAGACCCTGCTGTCACCTGTGGCTCAAACAAGAAAGGTGAGAATGGATGACCCTTTAGGACCAGCTGATGCATAAAATGCCACATGCACAAGGGACAAAGTAAGAGCTGGCTCTGCTGAGGACTGCAAGTCCTGCTGTAGGAAGAGGGAAGAGTAGCTCATTGAGTTCCTCTGCTGACTCCCAGGGACCCCTCTCTGGGCTGCAGTTTTTCCAACTGTGAAATGAAGATGTTGGGATGGATACCTTCTTTAAAGATCCCCTTAGAGCTCAGTTCTTGTAGAGAATTTGGAATTGCCTTTGCCTCATCACAGCATCCTTTACTGAGCGCAACCTCTGTGCCAGGCACCACAGAACCCACTTTAGACACTTGACCTCGTAGACCTCCCTACAGCCCTGTGACATGGGGCTTCTTTTTATCTCCCATTTTCCAGATGAGGAAACAGAGGCACAGAGAAGTTAAGTAACTTGCCCAAGGTCACACAGCGAGTCTGTCTGACCCTAAATTCTGTTCCTTTTAGACACTATTATACTTTCTCCGGTACCAAGGGTTTTCTGGCCTGGAAGGCACTGGAGAAAACTCAGCTAGTTCAAGCCCCTCATTTGTTAAAGGAGATGAAGGAGGCCCAGAGAGGTGAAGCATCTAAAATACAGATCCTCTCATCCCCAGGCCAGGACTCTTTCCAGAAGCTTCTCTTCCTTGCTATTTTAAATAGTGAATTTAATTCTTAAATAAGTAATTCATGCACGTGGTTCTAAATTCTGATGACGCAAAAGGAAATACAGAGAAAAGCAAGCATCCTCCTCCCATCCCTGAGCCAGCAACAGCAGGGTCTAGGGCCTCCCTGCAGACAGAGCCCAGCCAAGGTGCTGGTTTGTTTTGTTACCTCTGGGGGTGTGGCGCTGAGATGCTTGCCCTCAGAACAGCAGAAAGCTGCTGACCTCATTCCTGTTATTCAAAGTGACTAGGGGCATCACCCTCTGGCTATCCTTAAGCCAGCAAAGGCAATTGCTGATTCCTGCACTGTTTGATCTGGCATCATCATTTGTCCCCTCATTTTTCAGGTAAGGAACCTAATGGAGATGACTTTCCCAGTGACACATAGCAAGTTACTATGGTGCTGGAGCTCAATCTCAGATCCTACTCCTGCTCTGGGATTTTTGCTGCAATGCCAATCTGCCTCCTTTCAGTAGAATTAAGATCATTTTAAAAATGACAAATGCCCCTGTGGAGAGCAGAGCATTGATATCTGTCAAAATCACAAATGCGCATGCTCTTTGGCCCAACATTTCCACTTTAAGGCATTCGATTCTTCCTAGAAATACACTCACATAAGAGTAAAATATTCTATGTACAAGCTTATTCTCTGCAGCACTGATGGTAATAGTGAAAGACTGGAAACAACCCAAATGCCTATAGATAGGAGGCTAGTTAAATAAATTATGGGCCATCCATACAAACAATACTATACAACTGTGTAAAAGAATAGGCCAGCTCTCCAAGTTCTGATGGAAAAGTCTCCAACATTTTTTCATGAAAAACTTAAGGTGCAGAACACATCAATATGTTCCTATTTGTGTTAATAAGTGGGAAGATATTATATGAACATGCTTTCTTCTCAATGCATATAACATCTCTGGAAAGATCTAAAAGAAACTGGCAATTTGGGATGCATCAATGTGGCACTTTTAAAATTTTGAACCATGTGGATGCATTATGTATTCAAAATATAAAACAAAATAAAAATCACAAGCATCTCTTGCTTTTTTAACTTGAAAAAAAGAAGAAACCATAAAGTCAGTAAAAATTAGCCCAGCTCTTCTAGAGTTGACCTCGACGGTAACTAGAATGTCCAGCCACACATGGTGGAGGTCAAAGGGTCCAGGCTTTTGGTGACCCATTGTTGGGGATCACAGAAGAGACAAGAGGGTGCCAACATTCATTTATTTCCCTTTTAAATCAGCTCATCTTGGCTCCTGATTTCCTACCTCTGATATGGAAGGTTCCAAGGTTTTATTATTTCTAATCAATGTCCTTTTCTCAAGACCCGCCCCTTGGCAGTGACAGCAGGATCACATCTAACCCAGGATGGGGGCAGGATGACATTAAAAGGGGGGCAGTTTCCTCCCTTTGACTGATTCTGTGGAAACACCGGACGTCAGAGCTAGAGTCTTCTCCAGCAGGAGAGAAGCTGAAAGGATCATGAGCCCATCAAATGGTGAGTAGATGAAATCCCTGTGGAGCCTGATGTCTTGGCCAGCTGGGCACACAATGCCCCTCCAGCCAGCTGGCCCCTAAACCACTCTCTGCCTTCTGGCGGGATGCCTGGGGCCATTTCCCTCTCACTATGCCTTGTGGCTGTGTGGCTTATGCTACTCACTCTCTGTCTCATTCTTTTAAAAACAAAAAACTTTTCACTTAGGCATAATTTCAGATTTGCAAAGAGATTACAAGAATAATAAAAATTCCCATATACCCTTTACCCGGAGTCCATAAATGATTACCACATTTACTTTATCCCTCTTGATCAATGAATAGACAGACAGATGATAGCTAGACAGATAGATATATAGACAGAAGACAGATTGTTTTAGAACTGTTGAGAGTAAGTCACAGAATTACATTACTAAATCCTTTGTGTACAAGGGTACTTCAAAAAGTTTGTGGAAAAATAGAAGTAAAAGATAATTTGGATCCTTCCATGAACTTTTTGAAGTACCCTCATATTTCCTAAAATCAAGGACATTCTCTTATGCAACCAGTACAATTGTTAATACCAGGAAATGAACACTGTGACAATTACTGCTGTACAAACTACAGATGTTATCCAAATTCTGCCAATGGTCCCAGTAATGTCCTTTATCAGCAGAAGAAACTCCTAGGTCATGCTTTGCATTCTGCTGTCATGGTTCCTCAGTCTCCTTTGTCTGGAACAGCTCCTCTGTTCTTGGAGTTTCGTGACTTGAACACTTTCGAAGAGTACAGATTGGTTATTTTGTAGTGTCCCTCAGCATGTGTCTTGTTCTTTCTTAAGGTCACCTTATGAATTTCCTCACCCAGATGGTCTGTCTGCTGCCTTCAGCAGTGTCACTGCTTCACAGAGCAGGGAACCCCAGAGGGGTCCCTGTGCCAGGCTCTGTGTCCCCAGAGACCCAGGCCCTTCCCATCATCATGAGTAGGCACAGGAGCCCCCAGCCTTAGATCAGGGATCCAGGGTTGCTGCCCAGGGTCACTTGGGGAGCAGGGGAGTTGGGTTTGAAGCCCCTTGCTGACTCCCCAAGCCCTTTATGATCTCCTGGCAGGATTTGTTCTGCCACATCCTGTTACTTGAGAAGCTGCACAATAGGCAAGGAACGGTTGCTTGGAAACTCCACAAAGGGACAAACCAGACCTTCCTAGTCTCCAGCTTCTCCTAGTGTTTTGGATTGATGATTTAGGAAAAAATCTGACTCTTCTCTGAAATCCCAAGGTCACAGAGTTTTGAGTTCCTCTTCAGGTGGCTGACTGCTCACCTAGATTCAGATTTAAGGGCAGAGAGGCCTTGGGACTAAAAAAAGGGCAGTGTGGGGTGGTGGGAAAAACCTGCTAATTTGAAGAAGATTCAAGTACACGTCTTTACTGTGTGCTAATTAACAGTGTGGCCTTGGACAAGGCCAACATCCCCAGGCCCTGAGTTTTCTCAGCTATAGAAAAACATGAAACCTGTGAAAGGTAAATTACTAAGGACTACCTGAAAGAAAGGTAGGGTTACCTGGCCCATGCTATCATTTTAAAGAGAAGCAACCTGCTCCTCAGGTAGGTTGGACGACTTGCCTGAGGTCTCAGTGGTGAATGGCAGAGCTGGGACACAGACCTGGCGGGTGTCCATTTCATGGGACATCACGCTGCCTCCTGCTGAGCAAAATTTGACTCTCAAGGTCCAAACGACCAAAGACAGTAGCCTTGTGGCCCCCCAGTGTTGGGGTGTTGGTGGGAGGGCCTGGCATGCCTTGAGATGTCCTTTCTGATGGGTGAGTAATAGTCACAATGTGCTCTACAGCAGCCGTGGGTTGTGGCGACTGCACAGTGTTTTCATGAACATTATTTCATTTGTTCTTCCAACTGTTCTGGGAGGTCAAGACATAGGGGCCCAGAAAATGGTAGTTGATGTGGGATAAAACGAGCATTTCATGTAAGTGAGGAAAAGAGAGACTGTGTGATTCGTGATATTGGGACAATTGGATAGTATTTAGAGAAAAATAAAGAGGGATCCCTACCTCATGCCTTATGCCACAACAAATTCCAGAAAGGTAGAAGATGAAACTGTAAAAGCATTAGAAGAAAATGAAGGCAGTATGAGAAATAATCTTGGGGAAGGGAATATGTCTCAAAGGAAAACAGGAAACCTAGAAACATAAAGGAAAAGATTGATAAAACTGATTACAGAAAAATTAAAAATATATGTGTGGCAAAACTTTCTGAGTCAGAAGGTAAAGAAACCGTGACAAGTACTTTCAACACATCTGAGAAGCAAAAGCTATTCTTAGTACAAAAAGAGCTCTTACAGACCTGTAAGAAAATGACCAACACCCCCAAAGATAAAAGGACAAAGAACAGGATTAGGTAGTTCAAAGAAAGAGAAATATGAAGTATTTATAATACATGAAAAGATGCTCAACCTAACTTATAATGAGGGTGGTAATGAAATAAAATAGAAAAAGCAATGAAATTCTATTTTTTCATTTATCAAATTGGCCAGGATTGAAAGTTTAATAGTAAATAGTTTGTGGTTTTCTTGGTTTTTTGTTTTTTAAGTCATCTTTCCATCTTTTTGTGGGAAAACACTGATGCAGTCTCTAGAAGGCTCTTCAGCAACATTCACTGAAATTAAAAATGCAGATATCCTGTGACACAGCAATTCTGCTTTGAAAGATTTCTCTTAAAAATACTGTCACACACAAGTGCAAAGACATATGTACAAGGAAGTACATTGCAGCATATCAGAACATTGGAAACAATCTACATGTCCGTCCAGAGGGACAGTAGCCACTAAAAAGAATGAAATCTACTTGGATGGTTAGGAAATAAATTCTAAGATAAGGTCTAGAGAGAAAAAGAAAAGCAAGGTGCAGAAATGGCATGTTGAGAAAGCTCCCACTGTGTAAATAAATAAACAAGTATTAGTTTGTGGGGAGAAAACTGGAAAGATACTTAGACACTTCATAGCGGTTACCTCTGAAGAGAGGGTCTGGGGTCTGGGGTGGGAGAGAGATTTAATTTTTGCCAGGGTTTTCTTTCCTTGCATGTATCATTCAGCAATCATTACTTTTTTCAGTCATCTTCTTTCATCTGGAAAGCGCTATGTACAAGAGGAACAAAAGCATTTTTACAGAAAAGTGTTTTTATACAGCTTAACAGAATAACACATCAGACTCTGGAGTCAACGAGGACAAAACCCTGAATTTTCACAAAGTTTCATTGTGGGCTTAAATAATCTCTAACTCCTTTTTGACCTGATAATTTATCTATGGAGGAGCGTAGGAAAGATCTATCCCTTTCTGGGGACAACTGCATTTAATAATCAAATGACCTTACCAGGAGAAAGATGAGGGAAATAGAGTCAGGCTGTCAGTCCATTGTTGCCGACTGTGACTAATCTGGAAACTGAATACGGTTGACAGCAGTGACATATCCCCCAAGGGGTTCAGAGTACTTGGATCCGTCAGGAGCAGGTACTTCCCAACATGGAGCTTTTGGCAGGAATCACAGTAGGATTACAATTAGCCTCTGTATCGGAAATACAGAGCCGATCAGCAGCTAGACTTCAGGCAATCCCATCAGAGAACAAGCTCTTTCCTGTGGGTATTCATAAGCGACCCAGACGGTCCAGCCAGCATCTATGATGTTTCCATAGCTTAGGGCCCCAGAGAGGACATGCTAAATCTGCAACAGTTCCCGAGTTAAAATCCTGTTTGTTGAGTCTGTGGCTGCTTTCAGTTCAGCACGACTTGGGCTGAGGCTGAGATAGCCATAGGAGTGTCCGGCTTCAGCTTACAGGAGGGTCCAGGCAGTTAGGATCTGCAGATTCAGGATTTAACAAAAAAGAAAAAGCCAGCAGCAGCTGAGATGCTGCCAGGCCAGGCAGCCGTGCTGTGTTCTAAGTCCAAGTGACAAGTAGGGTCCTCTAAAGTGCTTTTTGTCTTATTTTTAGATTCCCAAATTGACCCATTCAAAAATACAAATACAGGCCGGAAAATCATCAGCTTCTAAGGCTGACAATTCCCTAAGAGTTCATTAGCAGCTAATGTTAATTTTAGTTTAAAAGCAACTTTGTTTTTTTAAAACTCCAAAAGTGTATCTCTTCTTAAAATCTTTTTTTGGTAGCTGGCTGGTTCAGGATCCAAGCCCTTGACGTTGGTGTTGTATCCCTGAGATCTAACCAACTGAACTAACCATTCACCCACAAAAGTGTCTCTTTTCATTTTGTCTCCTTTTTTCCAGAGGCTCCACTAGGCAAAATTCATCAGTTACAGAGACTTCTTTTGTTTCTATTACAACAAGAATTTAAATTCCAACCCACACATTGGTGGCAAAAAATAAGGACATTGTGTCCCACCAACACTTTTTGTTTGCAGCTTTCCTTGATCATCTAGTGTTTATGACATTACAAGCATTAAACATCTTATGTCAATTTTTACCATCCATCCAAGTGCAATAGCTACAAAATACAAAAGCATTTTTAAAATGACAGACCTGGTGTGGCTTCCTGTAGTCCCTGGGCTCCCACATCTGCCTTTAAGGGATGCTTGGGCTGTGCTGCAGTGCCCCTAGAGGTGGTGGGGGAAGAAGCTCCAGGACTGCACATAGATCATGCACTATATGTTGGTTTCCTAGGGCAGCCATAACTAGGTAGTTGGCTTAAAACAACAGAAATTTATTCTCTCACAGTTCTGGAAGCTAAACATCCAAAATCAAGGTGTTGGCAGGGCCCTGCTCCCTCTGAAGCCTCTAGAGGAGAACTCTTCCTTGCCTCTTCCAGTTTCTGGTGGCCCTGGAGTTCTATGGCTCATAGCTAAGTGGTAATTCCAGTCTCTGCCTCTGTCTTCACATGACCTTCTCCTTGTCTCTCTGTGTCTCCTCTGTGTGTATCTTATGAGAACACTTGACATTGTGTTAGGGATCACCTCGATAATCCAGGATGGTTTCATTTTGAGATCCTTAAATACATCTGCAAAGATGCTATTTCTAAATAAGGTCACATTCACAGGTGAACATGTCTTTTGAGGGACCACCACTCAACCTACTACATGCCAGATCTGCCTGACATTAGTGATGACCAGCATTTATTGAGTGCCTACTGTATGCCTGTATGTGCCAAGCACTCAATGTGAACATCAGTCAATAAGGGAGGGACTCTGCTCATCATTCTCGTGAGTCCAGGACACAACATCAAAGACTTAAGGAGCTTGCTCAGAGATGACTGTGTTTAGCATTTGGACTTCTTAACTGCTCTTCTCTGTTTCCTGACATCAAAGCCTGTGCCCTTACACCTGGGTGCCCAGGATACCCACCTGCACAGTCCATGAGAGAGCAGGAATAAGTCAGAATTTGGGAGGAATTGTTAGATCTCTTTTCCTGCTGAGACCACTTCACAGTTGGCTCTGGCTCTCACAGCAGAAGCTCTGCTGTCAGAGGAAATGAAGAAACCCTTCAAGTCCATGCAGCTCCTAAGCTGGTGAGACTGAGGAGGCTGAGATAGTCCCCAGCAGCAGAGGAGCCCATGAGACAGGGACCTGCCTGTGACACTCTGACCCCATCCCTCTGGGCTTCGTCATGGTGATTTGTTTATTTTTTCTATTAAAAACAAAAAGTCACACATTCAAAAAACAAACAAAAACTAGAGCTCCAGATCCCAGGCTATTGTTTGAATGTGTCTCCTCCAAAATTCAAGTGTTACCAGTGTGATAATATTAAAAGACAGGGCATTTAAGATGTGATTAGGCCATGAGGGATCCTCCCTCATGAATGATATTAGGTGCTGTGGAGTGTACTAACATTAATAAAGCAAATGTGTTTCACAGGCCCTACCTTCCAAAGCCCTGTAGTTTCAGGTTTAGCCTAACTTTTTAGAATTACACATAGAAATGTTAAGCTTGTGAAAGACAAAAAACTTTCCCCAGGCTAAAGTCTGTTGTAGATAAATAATTGTAACACAGCAAAATTGCTGGCTCCAAGGACAGATGTCCTTGGTGCAGCCAAACCTAATGATAGTTGCCATGACAATTATCTTACTGTTATTTTGTAACCACCTGTGTTCCTTTTCTGTAACTTTCCTGCCTGAAGAATAAATACAGAGAGAAGACTGGAGTTTGGTGTTAATTTTCCGAGGAGGAATGCCTCTCTCTTGAGCATTCCTGGAAGTTAACCCCTTTGGGGCTTCTCACTGCTCAGAAGAAATGGACTTTGAGTAATCCTTTGCATCTCCGTCACCCTGGGGGAGAGGTGACAAGATGCCCTTATAAAGAGACTTGATAGGGGAGTTTGTCCTCTCTTGCCCTGCCATCTTTTGTTATCAGATGGCAGTTCCAGATTCTTGGCCAAACCATGAGGGAGAACCTTTCATGGGACCAAGTGAAGTCTGCAACACCTTGAGCACCTGCTCAGCAAAGGAAAAGGAAGAGGGACAGACAGACGGAACATTCAAACCACAGGATTTTATTGTAAAGCAAAAGTACGTGCAGAAGGGTGCATAGGCAACCTTTTGAGTGAGAAATGCCCCGGGATTCTTTGGGGGGGGTATATGCTGCTCTGGGATGGGGGTGTTTCTCTACCCTAACTATGAGGAGGAATATTTGGCCATTGGGGGAGGGTCTAGGGTAATTAAGGCCTGATAGGCTGATGCAAGGTTGCATCGGCTTCCTGTCATGTGTCCCTGAGTTCCTGAAGTTTTTGGCCATTGTCATGGAGTCACTTTTTCCTTAAATTTGTCCTTTCTGGTCTAGTATCACAGGTGGTAGGTCGTATAGTGGTCATCTTCATTTTTGTTCCTCTTTGTGCACAGGTGCTGTGCTTTTTGTAAACTGCAAAGTTCCAGGTGCAGCGTGCTGATTGGTAGGGTGGTTAAGCTGTTGTCAGCTCATTATGGGTTCATTAACTGCCAGACAAGGAGGCAGCTAGTGGCAATCCCATCAGAATATTTATGAGCAGCTTCCCTGGGGTGTGTCTCTATTCTGTCCTGCCTCACTTTCACCATGTGAGGACACAGCCAAAGGCCCTCTCCAGAGGCCAGTACCTTGATCTTGGACTTCTCAGACTCCTGGTTCCTTACCTCATCCAGCCATTTTCCACCCCACCTTTCTCTTCAGAGTGTGAACTCCAACCTCAGGATGGGGTCTGATTTGCAGCAGCCAGCTGGAGTCTGAGCTGACTAGGAAGGGGAGCAGTCACAGGGGTCCTATGTTCCCTCCCCAGTTTGCCCACCCACTCCCCTCTTTTTCTCTGGCTTCTCTATTTGTTGTCAGGGGTAAACCCTGCAGGGTCCTTGTCTATTGTGAATGCTGAAAGCATCACAACAATGGGAAAACTACGGGTCTAGCTACAGGAACCCCTACATATTCTACAAGGGCTGGGTGATTTCTAGACCTACTCAAGTGGGAATGAGCATGCATGTGCACTGTGGCATCATGTATGTTACATGAGACCCATGTTCTCTTGGGGATGAAGAGTTAAGCATTAAAATGAAGGAGGTTGGCCTCATATTGAAAAAAAGCGAAATTAGAAGCACAGTTGAGACTTGTGTGCAAACTCCCCAACCTGGCCCAAATTGGTTAGGGCTAACTGAAAGTTCGGCCTTGGTTGTTATCACTAGGAAGCTGTCTCAGCCAATCAGAATCATTAAATGAAAGAAAGGAAAGGAGAAAGACTGGTTAGGGAGAGGAAGGAACGAAGGGTAGCTCTTAATCAAGAAGGAGTGGGGGTTGGTAGCTCTCATGTTGATTAATGGAGAACACCCTGGCGTTGGCTTTGTTCCTGAGGCAGTGCCTACAGAGACGGGGACTGGTGGGAAATGGGGGCCCCACTTAGCTACTAAGAGAAGTGCCTGGCTGAGCACTGAATGGCCGTTTGTCTCAGCTCATCCCCATGGAACTTCTCAAGGTAGGCATGTGCCCCCCACCTTACAGCTGAGGAAACTGAGTCTCAGAGGGACCCACAGCCAGTGAGAGGTGGAGCTTGGATGGAAACCCAGCTCTGCCTGACTCCGCCTGGAGCCTGGCTCCGCCTCACCGCACCATCAGATTTCGAACCCAGAAAGAGACAGCTTCTTTCTTCCCCCAGATGCTGTGTTGCTGACAGATCTGCAGGTTCTCCAGGTAGACTTCTTGAGACAGAAGAACACCTATTCTCACCACACATTGGCGTACCAAACGAACAAGGTTGTGCTCCGGCGAGGGCAAATGTTTCACCTGCGGCTGGTGCTGAACCAGCCCTTTCAATCCTCGGATAACCTGGAACTGCAGTTCAGCATGGGTGAAGCCTTGGGGCCTTCTCGTGGGGGGCGGGACCCAGTGGGTTCTGATCCTGGAGTGGCCCTTTCCAATTGGTCTGAGCCAGGAGTGCCTTTGCCTCCCTGACCTCAGTTTCCCTATCTGTGAAGTGGAAACAACAGGGGTCATGATGAGGATGGAATGGGAGGCTCAGGTGGGATCTGGTGTGTTGTGAGCCAAGCAGTGGAGATGGCTGGGGAGGGACCCTGCAGAGAGAGGTGACTCAGTGTGGCAGCTGCTCTGGAGGGGTCTGGAACACTTTCCAGAGATGAATCACAGGGCTGAGGTTTGCTGACACCATAGCTGTGTGGGTTGGAGGCAAGCCAGTAGTGGTAATTAAAAAGATCATACTTTG
Organism: Cynocephalus volans; assembly: GCF_027409185.1. Classification (NCBI taxonomy): domain Eukaryota; kingdom Metazoa; phylum Chordata; class Mammalia; order Dermoptera; family Cynocephalidae; genus Cynocephalus; species Cynocephalus volans. Next base: position 55,604,560 of record NC_084470.1, read on the forward strand.
GATGCAAAGATAATAGGAAATGGCTCATCCACTGGTTATAGTTAGGTAAATATATGTGCATAAGTACCATTAGGGGTATAGAGAAAATGTGTTAGATTTTGTGACAGGTGGTGGGATAATGAGGGGATGTATTTCTTGCTTCTTTAATGTTGTTTTTAAGTTTTAAAAATAGATCACATAGATCAACTTTACAAGAGGATGTATGATGCCACTCCCCAGGAGAGAGCTCCTTTTGTTCCATCTCTGAGTAAAGAACAGGTGTAGGGTCTCCTCCAACCTGCTGGTGGAGATCACAGTCAGAACAGCCTCCATTCCCTTCAACCGAGATGAAATAAGCAGTGATTGCATGCCATGCCATGGGCTACCTGCTCAGCGCGGGGACCAGGACCTCACTTTCCCTTACTTCAGTGACTTTATAGTACCCCTGGGTACATTTGCACTCCCCACCAATGTTTACTGAGCACCTATGATGTGCCAGGTACTGCACTGAGACTACGTGTATGACCTTGTGTCATGCACTCCCTCACTCAGCAAGTATTTGTTTAATACCTACTTTGTGCAAGGAATCATCCCAAGCTCTGGGAATCCAGAGATAAAACAAGTCCCTGCCCTCCTAGACCTGACCCTTCTAGTAGAGAGAGATGGACAGTAAACAAATGAGAGGATAAGATCGTTTCAGACAGGGCCAGATACAATGAAGAAGTTAAAACCAGAGGTCCTCTGGCAGGAGAGCAGGCGATGGGTAGTAGGGGGTGCTGATTCATCTGGAGCTGGAGACGCTGCCCTGGGAGGTAACTCTGCTGAGACCCGCATTCCATGGGAGAGACACCGTGTGAAGAGCTGAGAGCAGGGCATTCCCGGCTGCGGGCACAGCGAGTGCAAAGACCCTGAGAAGACAGAGCACGTGGCCACATGGTGTGGTCATGTGCCAGCTCTCAAGGGACCAGAAACCCAGCAGTAGTGGGAGGAGGAGAGGAGGCTGGGGTGGGCTGGGAAGGCTCACTGAGGGCTGCCTGCGGGCCACGGAAAGGGGTTGGATTTGATTCCACTACTAGTCCCTGGAGCTCATGACATAACCTGACCGACGTTTTAAAAAAGGTCCTCTGACAGCTTGCAGGGGTGGCGGTGGTGTCTGCCTCTTCCAGATGAGAGTAACAGGTTAAGCAGTTGCTCTGGATCACCCAGAGTAAATAGGCGTGTCCATCTGAGGCACAAGCCCAGTGGGGGTCAAATAAACAGTAACACAAAGCAGATGGGGATGTGTGTGACAGAGGCCTGGACCCTGAGGATGATCAGGGAAGGTGTGGAGAGGAGGAGGCAGGGGAAGCTCAGCTGAACTGAGCAGAAAAAGTAAAACTGGACATTCGGGGCAGAGGGGGGCCTTGAGGCCCCAGGAAGGGGAGGAAAAGGCTGCAGATTGAGGGCTGGGCCCAGGGAGTCAGGACAAATGAGTTTGGGAAGGAGGGGTGGGGTCTCACTGAGTGGGGAGCTTCTGTTGGGGGTTGCCCGTGGCTGGGGCTAATATCAAGACTCTGTTCCTTTTGGGTGCCTATAGGACCGAATCCTAACGTCTCCAGACTCATCCTGGCAAAGCTCAATAAGGAGGCATCCTTAAGCAGTGATCACTGGCTGGCGACCCTTCACAGTTATTCTGGTACAGAGGTGAGGGCCCACGGGGTGTGGGCGGGCAGGCTGGCTGGCTTCTGGCTGATTCCTTGCCTAATCCAAGGAACCCCTATCCCCTTCCTTGCCTTCCAGTTGGTGAGGCTGCTTAAAACCATTTATGGCAGGTGATAGCAGAGACCATGTCTCCAAATGTCTCAATTTCCCCCTTGTCCTCCATAAAGCCCACAGTAGCTCTGACGGTGGCCAAACCTCCATTTCACCCCTTCCCTTTTTTTAATTTCAAAAGGAACAGTGCTCAGTGGAGGAAATGAGTAGAGAGAAGTAAATAAAAAATAACCCATTGTTCCACCAGTTAAGTTATCCATCCCTCCTGCCAGGTTTCTTTCTATGTAGTATTTAAATACAAAGATGGGGCAGTCTGTCTCTCACTTCGTTCACTTTACAACACATTGTGAGTGTTCCCTTTTTGTTCAATATTCTCCAGCAAAATAATTTCTTTTCTTTCTTTTTTTTTTTTAAAGATGACCGGTAAGGGGATCTTAACCCTTGACTTGGTGTTGTCAGCACCACGCTCACCCAGTGAGCGAACCGGCCATCCGTATATGGGATCCGAACCCGGGGCCTTGGTGTTATTAGCACCGCACTCTCCCGAGTGAGCCATGGGCCGGCCCAGCAAAATAATTTCTCTTGGTGGCTTCTGCTCATGTGTGTGGGCTTGGTGGCTTATTTGCCATCATTTGGGAGGTCTGGGGTTTTTACAGTAGTACCCAGTCTTCCCAGTGTTGTAATGAACCATCTCTCAGCCAAATCTTTGGACTAGCCTGTGGATATTTCCTTAAGATAAATCCCTAGAAGCTTAATTACTAGGTTAATTCCATGTTCTTAAAATGGCAATTATGCTGGACTTTTTAGAAGCAGAATTTGCAGCTGGGAGTGAGAGGAGCGATCCACCTGGAGCCAGCTCCTCTGGGCTCTTCCTTCCTCTGCCCTCATCCCAGACTCCCGAAACCAATTTTGCAGCATTCAGGTGTTTCTCAGGGTATCATGAAAGTCTCTCTAGGAGGAGGTCTTTGAATTCATTTTCCTCTCACCTGAAAGTCTTGGTTTTTTAAAGAGGTCTAGTGGGAAAGCCAGTTCCAGAGGAAAGAATGCGCTGGGGAGGGAGATGCTTTCTTCACTTAAAAAGCATTATTTTTCATTTTTTATTGATTTTTAATACATAAAGGATGCAAATTTTAAATACACAATGAATTTTTACATATGAATCCACCCGTGAGACCACCACCCAGGCCAAGGTGGATGACTTTTTCTCCACCCTTGAAGGCTGGTTCCCCTGCGCTTGAGCAATGATCAGCGGGCCTGTTCTGCGCTGAGAAAATGACGAGGAAGGGGCTGGTCTGCCCTGCTGGGCCAGGGTTCTGGTGACTGAGTATAGGGGAATGGAATAGTTGTCTCAGTCATCCTGCTGGTGACCAGGACCACCCCCTCATGGAGCACAGACCCTGGCCATGGTGGTCAGCCACCACATGGATTGGGGACAGGGGCACAAGCTCCTTCAATGTCCTGCAAGGGGCACAAGCTTCTTCCTCCTGCTGCAAGAGGAGCGTGGGGAGTTTGAGTGGAGGATTCTGGAATTGTATCACAGAGAGTTCTTTCACAGCTCTATCTCCTGGGCCACCTCTCTGGGCCTCAGTTTCCTCACCAGCAAAATAATGATAGTTAAGCATTTATACACACACACACACATATAAGCTCATCTAATTCTCACATGAAGAGGTGGTTTGGGGGACACTGTTATCATTCCAAGTTTTTCAACAATGAAACTGAGGCACAGGAGCAGTTAGGTAACCAGCAACCAACCAAGGTCATACAGTTAGTAAGAGGTAGAGCTGGGGTTTGACTAGGAGCCTGCTGCCCCTACAAGCTATCTTATAATAACAAGCATTTCATGGGTTTGGGAGGATCCAGGGCCACAAACATAAGTGCTTTGAGACAATGATTAAAATTGTTGTTATCAGGGCCATTGTGGCAGCAGCAACATCTCTCTATCCTAATTATCCATCCAGCCAATGTCTATCCTAAAAGGCTGAACAAAAGCTTGGGGCACCCTTGGCCTGATAGCCCTGTGGGGCTCAGGCTGCTTGTGCTCCAACAACTGAGAAAGGATTTGTTTGCTCCAAGAGACAGCTGGTATTTAACCTGCCCCCTGAAATTCCAGGAGCGAGGCCAGGCACTTATGTGTTGTCTATAGTGGCATCATCTCCAGGCTGCAGGGAAGGGACTAAAGCTCAGAGAGGTGAAAACACCTGCTGAGCTTTGAACCCTAATCTGTCTAGGGCCCTTGGTAGGACCTGCTGAGACCTCTTGCTCTGTGTGGCTGCTTTTCGGTCTCACATATCCTGCCCATGTGGGGACATTCCTAGCTGTCCTGGGCTCTCACCACTCCTGGTCTCTGGACTGGTTCTGGACGGGATGATTCATCAGGACTGATGGATTCTTCTGGGAGGCTTCCATAGGATTCAGGATCTGGCCAGAGGGGGAAGTGTCCATCATTTCTTGTATTTCACTCAGATCATAGTGGCTGTCACCAGCGCCCCCAAAGCCATGGTGGGCAAGTACTTCCTGAGTGTGAAAAGTGGAAACCACCTCTTTAAGCCTGAAGAAAACATCTTGTATCTTCTCTTCAACCCATGGTGTGAAGGTAATGGGAAACTCAGGTCTGCTGGGGAGTGTTGGGTACCCCTGGCAGGACTCATCTGACTAAACGAGAAGTGGCACCTACATATGTGATGCATAGTCTATGAGCTTTTGTTTGCTCTCAACGTGCTTGCAAACTAGGTGAATGGAACATTGGAGCATCCCCTTTGTGGCCAAGCCCCTTGGAAAAGAGGTCCTCGTTCGCCACTTGCATTTCCCTGCTACTGCCTTACCCCACCCCAGCCGACCTCTGCCTCCACCACTGGACAGAGGCTGCCCTTGGTGGGGTGGGGGAGTCGCCAATAACTTCTTCCCTGCCTGTTCCAGAAGCGAGGCCTGAGTTGTAAGTGGTGGTTCTTCCCTTCTGAATACTCTCTGCTCGTTCAAGCTTCTTCCCTTTTTCCCACTCTCTCATCTGCCCAACTCATTCCTTCCTGTGGCTGCACTGGAGCCTTGAAGCTATTTCTGCCACCACCAGCACAGCCTCTCTCTCTCAAGGAGGAGGGAATCTTACTGCAACCTCAGATGCAGCGTGATCTATACCAACGCTTTCCCACACCTGTCCTTCCTCCTGCAGCCTTCTGGATGTTAAAACCCATCAGGTGCCCAAGCTAGAAACCGGGGTGCTCTTTTTTCAATCTTTGTGTTTGGAAGAGATTTCAAGCTCACAGAAAAGTGGCAAAAATGGTATAAAGAACATCCATATACCCTTTATCCAGATTCACTTACTATTAACATTTTGTCCTGTTTGTTTCATCATTTTCCTTTCTCTCTGCTTCTCTCCCTTTACGTGCACGCGTGCACGCACACACACACACACACACACACACACACACACACACACAGACACTTACACTTTATCTTTGAACCATTTGGGAGTAAGTTACATAGAATGTGGCTCTTGACCCCTAAATACTTTAGTGTGTCTGTTCTAACTGCAGGGATATTCTCTTATATAACCACAGTGCAGTTATCAACTTCAGTAAATTAAATGTTGACTTTAATCTATAATCCGTATTCCAGTTTGGCCACTTGTTTAATCATGTTTATAACATTTTTCCCTTCAGTACAGGATCCAGGCCAGAGTCTCCTATTGCATTTAGTGATTATGTCTTTTTACCTTCTTTAATCTGGAACAGTTCCTCAGCCTTTTTAGTCTTTTTTGCCATTTACATTTTTGAGGAATAGATCTCCCCCCTTTTGAAATAGAACACTACTCATTTTGGGTTTTTCTGATGATTCATCATCTTTAGATTCAGGTGATGCAAACTTGGCTGGAATATTATGTAAGTGATGCCTCAGAAAATCACGTCTGGAGGCACATGAATGGGGATGTTAATTTTGATCATTTGGTTGAGGTGCTGTCCAGTTTCTCTGCTATGTAATTACTATTTTTCCTTTGTAACCAATAAGTAGTCTGAAGACACTTTAAGACCATGCAAATACCTGCTCCTCAACAAAATTCTCCAACTCTAGACGTTGTATCCATTGAACGTTTTCACCTGAACCAAAACCTTCACTATGGTGGTTGCACAGTGATTTTGCAACTCCAACTCTCCATTCATATCTACCTGCCGGCCCCTGGCATTCTCCTGTGAGAAGAGCCCTCCCTTCCTTCACCCTCATTCATCCATCCATCTGTCCATCCATCCATCCATCTATCCATCCATCCATCTATCTACTTATCTATTTATCCTCTGTATGGACTCATAGATTCTCTCTTTTTTCCAGTGGTTTACAATTCATACTTGTTCTTAATTATGTTTTTGTTCAAATTGTCCCAGATTTTCCCAGTGGAAGTCCCTTATGGCTGGCTCAGGAAGTTCTTTTTGATGCCTGCCTTGACCCTCTCCTCACCCACTTTGCTTCCCCCAACACTTGCTGTTCCAAATCCCTCATGAGACCTTGGAGATCCCCCAGCCCAGGCAGTCCACCATGGCACACCTGCCTCTGTCCCAGGGGGTGGACAATAACCCATATGTATGTGTGGTCTTGCTTCAGAGGACGTGGTTTTCATGCCTGATGAGAAGGAGCGAGCAGAGTACGTCCTCAATGACACAGGCTATGTTTATATGGGTTTTGCCGGAAATATCAGAGAAAAACCCTGGAACTTTGCTCAGGTAATGGACTTGTCATCTGTGGCTGGACCAGGCCCCTCTCTATAGACCACCTTCGTTTTAAGGTAGTAGCTTAGTCTTTAGTTAGGTAGTAGCTGGTAAAGGTTGTGGAGAAAGGTTTGTGAGTCTCAAGTCAAACCCTGGCCTCATACATGTGAAACTTGCCCAGAGAGCGGGTGACCTCCCCAGGCCGTGCGGCTGGGTGGGGGAATCCAAGCTGGAAACCCCTTCTCCAGAGCCCTGCCCAGGCCCTTCCTATCTTCCTCTGCTCTTTCCCACTCCCGACCTGCAGTGCATTTATCAAAGAACCAACCATTGACAATTATTTACAAGGAAGCAGGTTACTATCAGAATGTTGGCATTGACAAAGAGCCTCTAAGACGTAAGGGAGATTTTTTAGAAGACATTGGTGTGGAGTCCTCTGCTGAGTGGAAGGATGAATGTCTTCGTGCTGCCATGAGGCAGAGCAACCACGTGGAAAGAAGCCCATGATGGTGCTAAAGTTTAGGGTGTGAGGATTCATGGCACTAGAAACTTCCAACTTTCCTTCTCAGCAGATTTTGCAACAAAAAACTTCTGGAAAACGCCAAGCCCTACACAACTGCTTGAAGTTTCCCCTTCTCTCCCTGGGTCTGGACACCTGGGATAGGACAAAAGTGGGGACAAAGGAGGAGGGACTCCCAGTTAGTGAGGCCCACCGTGTGCACCATGCAAAGCGTGTCACGTATGTCCTCTCGTTTCACCTTCATGCCATCCCTGGAAGGACCCACCATTGCCACCTTACAGACAGGAGATGGGGAGAAGGAAGTGGGAGGAAGTGGTTGGCAAGGGAGAGGGGGTGGTCAACAGAGGAAGGAAACAGCCAAAATGGAGACCACAGGAGGGGCGGGGAAGAAGGAATCACCTGGGTTCTAGGTAGTTGCCCCTCTTAGAAAATCAAGGTGTGACTTTAAGGACCCCAAAGAATTATAACCACAAAACTCTCCCAGACTCTTTCTGGAGAATGAAGATTATTATCTATTCCTTTTGTTTTGATTGTTTTTTGCTCGGATTACAAAAGCAACACATATACTTCAACTCTGTAAATATACTCAAACCATTTAATTGTCCAGTTTAAATGGTAGATTTTGTGCAATGTAAATTATATCTGGATAGAGTGGTTTAAAATAAATGAATAAGATTTAAAAAGTCACACACATGCTCATCACAAAAGACTTAGAAGACAGAAAATACAGAAATGTGAAAATAAAATAAAATCATAATCTTCTCCCTCAGTGATAATGGCTTAATATTTTAGTGTATTTCACTATCTTTTTCTATTACTATTACTTACATTGTGAGGTAAAACTATCTATGTACAACCTTGTAGTCTGTTTCATTTATTTAACTTGACTACAAAGGAATTTTCCCCATGGTGTTAAAAAAAACTCTGCTTGTCCTTTTTTTTTTTTTTTTTTTTTGTCGCCTTTTTTTTTTTTCGTGACCGGCACTCAGCCAGTGAGTGCACTGGTCAGTCCTATATAGGATCCGAACCCGCGGCGGGAGTGTCGCCGCGCTGCCAGCGCAGCACTCTACCAAGTGCGCCACGGGCTCGGCCCTTGTCCTTCTTTTTAATGGCTGCACCCTATAGCTCTATGGATTTACTTTTCTGTTGACTATGACTAGACATTTAAATGGTTTCTAATTTTCAGTGCTGCAGCAGGGTTCTTTGTGAGACAGTAGGCAGGTTTCCTTGCCCTGGAGATGGGTTCCCCACAGGGAGGCTGTGAAGTGCCGATGAGATGGTATTAAGTTTCTGACAACAGGGCAAACTCTTGTGAACGGCCTCTTTCTTCATTTCCCAAAATAGTTTGAGAAAAACGTCCTGAACTGCTGCATTACCCTGCTGAGCCAGAGCTTCGTCAAGCCTGAGAACACGTGGGACCCCGTGCTGGTGGGCAGGGCCTTGACTGCTGTGGTAGGTGTGGGAGGCCAGGGCTCAACAGAAAAGATTCTGATAGTACCAAAGTCTGTAGAGAAATCTTGCTTCTGTTTTAAGCTGTCTGGTACTGTTTGCCAATGGCTCAACCGTTTTTAGGTTCTTCCCCCCAGCTGGACTATGAGCTCTTTGAACTACCCCACACCACCATGGCCAATCAACCAACCATTCAAAACTATCAAGAAATATACATTTGCCAAGGTCTGTTCTGTCTGCAGGTTTTCAAGTCAGACCTGAATTCAAAACCCCAGCTTTGCCACTTATGGGCTGACCTTAGACAAATGGCTTTGCCTCTCTGGGCCTCAGTTTCTCCACTTGTTAATACATAAGTTCCTCTTCCTACCTGCAAACTGGGCTCCAGTTAGGGTGAGCAAATTGTTCCAGTTCACTTGGGACTTTCCTTTTTTTTTTTTTTTTGGCATTAAGAATATTGTGTTCCAGGAAACCCCTCAGTCCTGGGTAGAGAGTATGGTTTATCACCCACCCGGCCGCTTAAAAGTCAGTTTTGCCCAGTGCAGCTGCTCTCAAACATTTTGGTCTCAGGACCCCTTTCTGCATTTAAAAATGATCTAGGATTCCAAATAGCTTGTGTTTATGTGGTTTATAATTACAGATATTTACTGTATTAGAAATTAAAACTGAGAAATTTAAACAATATTTATTCTAAAAGAATGATAATAAATCTATTACATGTTGACATAAATAATGCATTTCTGTGAAAAATACTGATACTGTTTGAAGCATAAAATATGCAGTGAGAAGAGTAGCATTGTTTTACATTTTTGCAAATCTCTTAATGTCTGGCTTGATAAAAGTCAGCTGGAATCTCATATCTGCTTCTGCACTTAATCTATTGAAGTACATTGTTTTAGTTGAAATATATGAAGACAATCTGGCCTCACACAGCTACTTGGATGAAAAGGGCAGAGATACTTTCGTAGCCTTTTCAGATAATGGTAGATATTCTTCTTTGATACCACACCTACACTCAACAGTGGTAGTTTCTTAAAGTTGGTTACAATGTGGAATATGAAACTACATCAATTTTTCATCCTCTGTATGAAATATGGGAGAATGAGAGTGAAAAAGGCAATATCTCCTTGGGATTCTTATGCAAATAGTTTTGATCACAGACCTTAGGACTCCCAGGGGTCTCCCAACTCCACTGAGAACCGCTCTCCAAAGGTCCAACAAGGCTTTAGCCAAGTGGCTGCTCTTGTCATCTGTGGGTGGCAGGCAGGCATATGTTCATCTCCAGGCAAGTCTGTGAGCTGAAAGTTCTTAAGTCAGGAGCTTTTGAAATGCCCTCGTTGCAGGGTAGCTGTGAGCATGTGCCAGCACTAGTGGGGTGCTTCATAAATGGCATGGCCTGCGTGGTGGTTCCGAGTTAGTGGCTGGTGGGATTACCATAGAGCCCTCACACTGACCCTCTGGGGCCCAGGCATGGAACCCACTATATCTGCTCTTTCTTCTTTACCCCCATGTTGGCACATTTATTCTCCAGCCCAGGAGTCAGCTGAGTGGATGGGCTGGACCCTCAGAAAAAATGAGTAAAGGAGACTGAGTCATTAGCAGACAGAGCTTATGTTGGAGGCTCTAGTTCTCGGTGGTGCAGGTGGATTTGTACACACCTGGCTGCTTCTCTCCTTTCGAGCTCTGTGATTCTGGTCAAGACTCTGAGCCTCTCTGGGCTTTTGTTATCTATCTCATGTTTGGAGTTATTACGAGGGCTCAATAACACATTAACAAGTACCCAGCCCAATGCCTGGCAGGCTGTGGGCCAATCTGTAGCCTATTCCCAGGTGATTGTTATAAGTGTTGGAGTTTGGGAAGCAGTGAGCTAAGCTGCAACTTGTTTCAGAGATGAGGAGGCCAGCCCAGAGAGAAGGGGCTGTTGGCCCAACACTGCACAGCAAGGTGGTGGCTGAGCCAGCTCTAGACTTCCTGTGCTCCTTTGTAACGCACTCCAAACCACCTCTTGAGGCCATGAGCCAAGCACGAGCACTGCAGAACTTCAAGAGGTTGCAGGAGTCACTTCCAAAATTAGGTTATCAAAGATTAGTTTCCATGTTTGGAAATCTCAGAACCCCAGCCACTTTGATGGCCCTCAGTTTTAGGCCTGATAACCTTCCCCTCGCAGGTCCCCTACTGCATCTTTATCCACAGAATATGTGGCCATGAATGGGCCTGTGTGATCTACTGCAAATTTCTGACCAGCAAGCAGAACTCTGCCAGGGCTGCCTAAAGACGGCTCCCACACCAGGCAAGGAAAAATGATGAGGCAGTTAGTGCATTCATTATCTATTGCTCTGTGACAAGTTAGCCCAAGACATGGTGGCTTCGACAACAAACATTTATTATCTCACATGTCTATGGGTCAGGAATCCAGATGCAGGTAGCTAGGTCCTCTGGCTCACAGTCTCTCACAGACTGCAGGCATCTCAAGGCTCAGCCAGGGAGGATCCACGTCCAGGCTCACTGTCCTGGCTGTGGGCAGCCTCAGGTGCTCACCACGTGGCCTTACCACAGGGCAGCTTACAGCCCGGAGCCAGCTCCCATCAGAGTGATCAAGTGAGACAGGAGCACGAGGGCGGGAGCCACGGCCTCTGGGCCTCCTCTCAGAAGGGACAGCCTGTCACTGGACTGTATTCTGTGGACCACCACTGTACGAGGTCTTGGAGAAGGGATTACCAGGGCCTTCTTAGAGGCTACCCACCACACCTGGGAAGAGGAGTGTGCTTTGTTCTACAGGGGAATAGAGCATGGTCCATGAGGAGTCTTGAGAGTCTGCACATCCTCTGAGTTGAATGTAGCTTCCTTTCTCCTCTCTTCTCCTCCGCCACATTGCTCTACAGGGCTTGGGTCCAGCAGGCACTGACTGGCTGGGGCCACTAGGTGAGGCAAGAGGATACCTGCAGCCCAGAGCAGAGAGGTGACTGGGTAATGGTTAAGATGGGGTGTATGTGTCCCTGCTTCAACCAGGACCCTGTGCCTGTCTCCCTTCCATCTGTCTTTATTCCTTTGATGGCTCTTAGGTGTGGGAGTGGCCTTTGCTCTCTCTGATTGTGATAAGTGAAGAAGCTTGTCCAGCCACTAGGTGGTGCTATGATCATCATTTTATAAGGGAGGAAACTGAGGCACAGAGCAGTGAGCATCTGCCCCAGGCTACAGGGCTAGTATGCTCCTTGACCTCTCTTGGTACCCTGCCTACCCCCTACCCTGGACAAACCTGTGCCCTCCAAGTGTTCTGAGATGCTCCGTGGTATCCACATTGGTGGCTGGGTGGCCAGGCTGGGCTGGCAACACCTTGTGCTGCTGAAGGGTGGACACTGACCCCACCCCTATATGTCTATGTGTGTATCAGATGAGCCCTCAGAATGGACAAGGCCTGCTCATCGGGAATTGGTCGGGGAACTACCAGGGTGGCACACCCCCGCACGTGTGGACGGGCAGTGCCCCCATACTGCAGCAGTACTATGCCACGCAGAAGCCAGTGTCCTTCGGCCAGTGCTGGGTGTTCTCTGGGGTCCTGACCACAGGTATGTGGGAGGCCAGGGACTGACGAGAGAAGTACCAGGGAGGGGCTCCCAGCCCCTGCAGTTGCTGACCACCGCTGCCCGGGATCATTTCAGTGCTGAGAGCATTGGGAATTCCAGCGCGCAGTGTGACCAACTTCAATTCAGCCCATGACACGGAAAAGAACCTCACGGTGGACATCTACCTGAATGAGATGGGCAAGAAAATTGTCAGTATGAGCAAAGACTCTGTCTGGTAGGGTCCCTCCTCTCACCCTGCCCTGCCTCCCCCGCTAGGAATTTTCTAGTCAAAGCCCAGTCTCCAGACCCTCCCAACCTAAAGACTCCACTGTATGGTGGGACCCCCTTAGTCTCTCTCAGAGACTGATTCAAGTTGTAGGCAGGTGCCCACTGCTCCTGAAATTTCGTATTTTTCAAAATTCGGCCTTGGATGTTCGTACCAGAATCACCTGGGATGCTTGTTAATGCAGCTTCCTGGACTGGAGCCTTTGCTCCTAAAGATGAAGGCCAGGAATCTGCATTTAATTTTAGCATTCAGCCCAGGAGATCTGGCTCATACTGCTGTGTGAGAACCTTTGATGTAACTGGTACCCATTGACCGCCATGAAGCAGTATTTCTTTTGTTCTCTGATCTAGAGCACATGAGCCCCTAGAAAGCTAAAAGTGACCACAGGAGGGATAAGGGAGAATGAGAAGTTTCAGAGGGAGTGGAAGAGGAGGGAAGGTCAGGGCATGATTATAAATATCCAAAGCGTTCCAGGTGAAGTTGGGGCCAGACAGGGAGGCCAGTTCTCATAGCTTTTATTCAGATGTTGCTGTGAAGTTCTAGTTCACATACCAAGATGAGAAAAAAAGAAAAAAAAAAAAGCTTCAAAACTATTGGAAAGGAGGCACTAAACTGTATTATTTGCAGATGATATAATTGTCCACCTAGAAAACCAAGAGAATCAACTTAAAAATATCAAGAATTAATATGAGAGTTCAGAGGTTGGCTAGTTACAAATTTACTCATCAACAAAACAGAATCCCAGGGAGTGGCAGTCTTCAACCCAGGAAAGGATTACAGCTGTTATTTCATTTATTCGTGTATTCAGCAAGTGTTTATTAGGTGTCTTTTATGCCTCAAACACTGAAGACATCAAGACAAATAAAATTTGGTCCTGCCTTGAGGAGTGGGAAAAGCTCTAGGCTCTTGAGGAATCATAGGCAGGATCAGAGTCTGATACTCCTCCCCAGTCCCACCCATTTGCCTCCAGCTCTGTGCCCTCTGAGGCTTTCCAGGTGGGGCAGGTGGCACTTAGCGATGACCCCTCCCTTGCCAATGTAGACAAAAATTCCTCAACCCCCAAGAATAACCTTGGTGGGTCCCTGGTAATGGAGAGGTCCCTGACAATTTTGGCATGTTTATCTCTGACTGTGTTTGGGGGTGGGCTGGGGTGTGGCCTGTTCCTAACCTGCTGCAGGAATTTCCATGTGTGGACAGAAGGCTGGATGAAGCGACAGGATCTGCCCAAGGGCTATGATGGCTGGCAGGCGATGGACGGCACGCCGCAGGAGCTTAGCGACGGTGAGCAGGGGGCTGGTGGAAGGTTCTCTGCATCTGTGCTGCTCTCCTGACCTGGCCCAGGGTTCTGTGGGTCTTGGGTGTACAGCCAAGCAGGTGGGGAAGTTTTCAATAAAAATTTCCTGAAACAGAAAGCATGCCCAATCACTCCTGCCATTCCTGCTGAGCAGGGTCTTCAGTTTCAGATTTTTAAAAAAATAAAGATAATGCTAATAATAATACTGATAAAGATAATGCTAATAATAATACTGATAATAGTAATGATATGGTAGCACTTAAGGGGTCCCTACCATGCGCCACATGTAATACCTACATGATCCATGTAACTCACAACTAACCTTTTGAAATAGGTTCTGTCATTATCCTCATTTTATAAGCGAGGAAACTGAGGCTCAGGGAGGTGAAGTGAGTTGCCTGAGATCACACAGCTCCAAGAGGCAGAACCAGGATTGCAGCACAAGTCGGACATAATGGGGATGATTATCTTATTTGGTTAGGGGTTACTGATTCCTGAGTAAGACAGTAAGTAGCCCTTTTAGGTGGAAGGGCCTTGGAGCATGTCTTTGTACAGATGGGGAAAGAGATGTATGGGGCTTGTCTGAGGTCACTTGGAAAATCTATGGAATCAAGTTGTCTTTATTTTAAATTTGAGTCCTAGTATTAAAAACAAAAACGTCTGCCCAATAAAGGGAAAATAGACTATAGTTTTCAAATGTTTTTTAAAAGCAGTCAAATCCTTCAGAAGGAAACTGCTTGTGAGACCTCATTATGTAAAAGCAGAACCGCTTTAGCTGAAGTGTGATGGGGACCAGCCTGCCCTGGCTTCCTGACATCCCTGCAGTCCCTCAGGTACTTCTGCTGCCACGGGACACTGGGCAGATCCCTGAAAGATCCTTCTAGGATTGAGACTCAGTTTCCCTGTGAAGCTCATCCCAGGGATAGCAAATTCACCTGCCCATGGGGCCGGAGAGTAAGCGGGGGTGTGCAACTGGGAAGGTGGAGACCCAGAGACACGAGCATGTAAGTCTCCAAAGGCATTCAAATTAGAGTTTAAAAGTACTCTGGTGGTCCCACACCCCTCAGTGTGGGACCTTTGATTCCTCCAGCTGTAGTGCGAGCCCATGTGGCCCTGAAGGCAAAGAGCTGTTAAAAGTGAAAAAAGCCTTCACGACTCTCCAGAGATCAGACATTGCCCTTATAATGGGAGATGAGGGTGGTGGGAGGGGTCCCCAGTGGTGGGAGGGGCTAGTGACACACCCATGCCCTCCTATACTCAGTGGAAGAGTCTCAGCAGGGCAGATCTCATGGGCTCTTCCCATCCAGAGAGTCCCAGTAGCATTGGGGGCGGGGAGCGGGGGCAGTAGCAATGGCAACCAGGCAGTAAGCAGCCTAGTGCTGCCCTGTTCGCTGGCCAGAAAGGGGCCTTAGAAGCCCACCTAAGCCACTCACTTTATAATAAGGCCAGAGAGGGAGAGTGGAGATGGCCAAAGTTAGTCAACAAGTTAGGGGCAGAACCAGCTTTAGGTTAGGAGTCCAGTTTTCCTGAGTCCTAGTCCTCACTACACTGAATTCAGAGGTCTGGCTGCTTTAAAGAGGCAAGGGAGAGGAGTTTCGTATGTTGAGGATTGAGTAAAATAACAGAAGTGGCAAGCGCAATGCCCAGAATACAAGGGAATGTAAAAACCAAAACTACTACTGAGTAATGGTGAGCCAAGAGACTAATTCCCACTGAGCTGTTAATGACTGATAAAGGGACCACTCTATTCACATTTAGAAGAGAGCTCTTCAAACGGAGATGTTTCTATGAGTCTGGGTCAATAGCAACAGCTTGCATTTGTTCCAGGCAGGATGCTAAGCACGTTACAAGCATTATTTCGTTTAATCCTCACAATAGCCTTATGAGGTGAGCACTGTTTTTTCCCCAGTTTTCTAGGAAGTGGAGGCACAGAGAGCTAAAGTGACTTGCTCAAAGTCACATAGCTCCAAGGTTTGAAGGCAGGAATCAGACCTAGATCATATAAATCTATACTCCACTGGGAGTATGCTAGGATGAGTTTAATAGGTGGTGTGACTTCCTATTAAAGTCAAAGCTGAGGGGCTGGCCCGTGGCTCACTCGGGAGAGTGTGGTGATGATAACACCAAGGCCCTGGGTTCGGATCCCATATAGGGATGGCCGGTTAGCTCACTGGGTGAGCATGGTGCTAACAACACCAAATCAAGGGTTAAGATCCCCTTACCGGTCATCTTTTAAAAAATAAAAATAAAAATAAAAAAAAAGGTCAAAGCTGAGATATGCCTCTCTTTTCAGAATAGTCAAGGATGGCCCAGGAAGTGAGCACCCAGATGCGTTTTGGGCAAAGCCTGCTTGTCGGTCCTGTTTGGGTTTGGGATCAGTTGCTGTCCCTTGACCTGGGCAGGGAGGGCTGGGGAGTCCAACTGAGAGTGCTCCTTCCTGGCTACCCTTCAGGAATCTACCGCTGCGGGCCATCGCCACTGACTGCTATCCGCAGAGGTGACATCTCCATGTGCTATGACACCAGGTTCCTCTTCTCAGAAGTGCATGCTAGCAAGTACGTCTGGATGGTGAAGGTGGTGAACGGGGAGAAGAAGTACACCGTCATCTCAGTGGAGACCACAGAGATTGGGAAACAAATCAGCACCAAGGCGGTGGGCCAGGACAGCCGGAATGACATCACCAATGAGTACAAGTTCCCAGAAGGTGGCCACAGGGCTTCCCTAACTCGGGTCCCCGAGTCACCAAGACCATGATAAGAGTCAGGATCACGGATCAGCAAACCTTTTCTGTAAAGGACCCAATAGTAAATATTCTAGGCTCTGAGGGCCATACAGTTTCTGGTGAAACTACTATACTCTGCTGTGGACAGCTCTAGGGCAGCCACATATAATCCATCAATGAATGGGCATGACTATGTTCCAGTTTAAACTTTATTTACACTTTATTTAAAAATAGGCAGTGGGCTAGGATCGGCTCGAAGGCTGTAGTTTGCTGACTCCCAGCCAAGATGATGATGATGATAAAGGTCAAGAACCACTACACTCATTTTTATAAATAGCTGTCATTTATCACCAACAACAGTAGCTACTATTATTATTAACCATTTATTGTTGTTAATAGTAACTATTATTAATCAATATTTATTGTACCAGCTAATAATGCTTGAGCATTTACGACATGCCAGTCTCAATACTAAGCACGTTATGTTCCTCACCTAACTTAGTCCTCACAGTAGCCTGTCAGGCTTGTACTTTAATTCACATTTTGAGGAGGCAAAATTGCGACTCAGAGAGCTCAAGTCATTTGCCCAAGCTCACACAGCTAATAAGTGGCCGTGCTAGGTTTTGAAGTTAGGCTTCTCTGCATGGTGGGGAAAGATGGGGCATATGTAGCTCCTGGGCAATAGGTATATTCCTTGGCTTTCTGGTTCCAATGGGTCATTTGATACATGGAGGTACCATTCGCTGTACCTGGGCACACAAAGGGGGTGGGGTAGGCAATCCTGAGAGGGAAGATGAGCCAGATTTCAAGGAGAATTCAGGGTGTCTGGGGAACAGCCAGGTAGAGATGTCCAGGGTGGGGTGCATTGAACTCAAGGGAGAGTGGGCAGGAGGCAAAGAGATGTGGCCACAGGTGCTGCCCAGGTGTTTCTGTCATCCTGAGACAGGCAGCTACTCCAGACACTGACCTCGTTCTCCTTTAGAACAGGCTGCTCAGTCCCCCTACTCACCCTGGTTAGGGTGCAGGGCCTGCCTGTGGATGGCCAGGTCCTCTTCCACGTCTGCAGACAGCCATCCTGTCCTCAGGCTTCCTCCCCTCCCGCTTCAGCCCCCAAGTCCTCAGCTGCAAGCATGTGGACCCTTCTCTTCCCATCCTGGCTGCCCTTCAGAGTGTGTTCTTGTTGGTTTTGTGTCAGTCTTTCTTCAAGTAGCGTTTCTAGGACTGGGGAGGGACAGGTACGGCTTGCACCTCTTTTTAAAAAATGTTCTAATTGAGGTCTTTGTTGTTTCACCTTGCTGAGAACTTCCGTGCTCACCAGGGCCTGCTGGATTCAATATTGGTTCCTCAGCCTGGCCTCCTGGGCCCTGCAGAGCAGCCTCCAGTGTCCTGCCTGAGTTTATTTCCCAGCCATGCTGCTCACTGTCCCCCGAAGTGGCTGTCTGGCTTTCCCCCTCCAGACCTCCGTTGATGCTTTCCCCACCTGGAACTTTCTCTTTTGCCATCCCTACTACCTACGGGCTCGGCTGCTCAAACTCTGCCTCCGTTCTTGATGTTCCTCAATCTGATGGGAGCTTGCTAGCTTCTGTGTCCCACTGGCCAGATGCTGAGGAAACAAAGGCAGCTCCATACAGCTTCCCCAGAGGGCTCTGAGTGTAGACAGGCAAACAGGCTATGGAATATGAGTAAGGGAGGGCAGGACATGCTAAGGGCTCGTAGAGAGCAAGTCGCGGTGTGTGGGAGGGGCGTGGCACGCAGGACATTGGGGCTTTCCCTCCCTTCATCACAGTGTGGCTAAGAGCAGGTCAGTTTGGACCCCCGAGATGATTGTGAGCTTGTACAGAACCTTGCACGATGTAGGCCATCAGTAAACGTTTCTTGAAATGAGTCAAGGAACAGCTACCAAGACAGCTCAGGGCCAGAGCTCAGGGTCAGAGTGGAGCTGTCCACTCTGAAGTCTCTTTGTGTTCAGAGTGAAAGTGGGCAGAGAGCTTTGTAATAAGTTTGGAAATCTCTTTCTTATGGATGAAATTGTATCCCCAAGTTTGTCTTCAAAAAATGGGCAAGTGACTAAAAAGGATCAGGCTAGGAGGAATCGAAAAAAAAAAGTCAGGGTGAGGGGAGCAGCAGGGAGGGAGGAAAGGATAGAGAGGAAGACAGACTGGTATCTGTGAACTGGTACATGTGATGGTGTCTCTCAGGTCTCTGAGGCTCTGCTCATTTTTTTCATTCTTTATCCTTTCTGTCTCTCAGACCGGAAAATCTCAGTTGACTTCTCTGCAAGTTTGCTGATTCTTTCTTCTACAAGCTCTCATCTACTATTATTATACTTTTCAACTCCTGAATTTCTATTTGGTTATCTTTTTAAAAAATAATTTAAATCTGTTTATTGATGCAGCAGTCTCCCCTGCCCCAAAGTTTTGCTTTCTACTGTTTCAGTTATTTGTGGTCAACCACAGTCTGAAAAGATTACATGGAAAATTCCAGAAATAAATAATTCATAAGTTTTAAATTGTGCACCGTTCTGAGTAGCATGATGAGGTCTCATTCCATCCTGCTCCCAGCCACCCAGCATGTGAGTCGTCCCTTTGTGTAGCGTGTCCTTGCCATCTACACTGCCCACCCTTAGGCACTTAGTAGTCATCTTGGTTAACAGATCCATGGTTGTGGTATTGCAGTGCTTGTGTTCAAGGAACCCTTATTCCACTTAATAATGACTCAAAAATGCAAGAGTACTGATGCCGGCAGCTTGGATATGCGAAAAAGAAGCTGCAAAGTGCTTCCTTTAAGTGAAGAGGTAAAGGTTCTTTACCTAATAAGGAAAGAAAAAAATGGTATGCTAAGGCTGCTAAGATCTACAATAAGAACGAATCTTCTACCCATGAAATTGGGGAGGAGAAAGGAATTTGTGCTAGTTTTGCTGTTGCACCTCAGACTTTATCATAGGTATGTATGTATAGGAAAAACATAGTATCTGTAGGATTTGTTACTATCCACGGTTTCAGGCATCCACTGGCAGTCTTGGAACGTGTCCCCTATGATAAGGTGGGACTATTATATTCTCTATTTGGCAAGCCACTATTCTCATACTTGTACATTCCTTTAGTTCTTTGAATATATTTAAGATAGCTAATTTAAAGTCTTTGTCTAGTATGTCCAATGTCTGGGTTCCCTCAGGGTCAGTTTCTGTTGACTGCTTTCCCCCTCTGTGTATGTGCCATACTTTCTTGTTTCTTTGCCTGTCTTTTGTTTGTTTGTTTGTTTGTGTTTTTGGTAGTAAGTTGGACATTTTATTTTATTTTATTTTTTCTTTTTTTCTTTTTTTTTTGTATATATTTCCTTTCTTTTTTTTTTCTTTTTGACATTTTAAAGAATATAATATAGTAATCAGAAATCAGATCCTGTCCCTCATCCCAGGTTTTTTGTTGTTTCTGTTTGTTATTGTTGCTATTTGTTTGTTTAGTGACTTCCCTGTTAGATATAATTCTGTGAAGTCTGTAATCTTTGTTGTGCATAAACACTGAAGTCTCTGCTCAGGTTGCTTTGTGATCAGCTAAAGACTGGCCAGAGGTTTCCATAAATGCCTTGGACCAGTAAGGTTCCTAGCATTTGCCAAGGAGCTCTGTGTACAAGTCAGCATACACATTTAATGCTTTGGCAGGCAGTTTATAACTCTGCCTTAGCCTTCACTTCCTGCTTGTGCAAAGCCTCAAGATCAGTTAGAGGTGAGAGTGTGTAGCCTTCTCAGGTCTTTCTCAAACCTTCTAAATTCCCAGGAATCTGTCTGAACTTTTCAAAGCCCTTATATACATGTTGTTCCTTAGCTTTTCCTTTTAAGTTTTTTGGTCAGCTTCTTTTTCCCTCAACTGTTATTGCTACCTTCAGCAATTGCAATGTTAAACAGTTGCTACTGGTTTTTGTTTGTTTTGACAGATGCCCCAAGGAGAAAAGGCTGTTTGTAATGAGTGAGTTCTTAGTTGGGTCAAATGAAGAGAAGTTCTGTGAATGGAGACTTCCAGGGAACTGCCATGTAGGTCAAATAATTACAATTCTCTGGTGGTGGAGCTTTTGGGGAGCTCCAAATTCATTCTTTCCCCTCCAAAGGTGGATAGGCTTCTGGTTTTCACTGTGATTGTGGTGCTGTTTGTTTTCAAGGCTACTGTGGATCTGGGAAGAATGGACAAGGATCAGAATGCCACATAACTTTGTTCTTACTGAAATTAAACTGCTTTTCTTGAATAATTGCTCCTCAGATTGTTGTAAGCCTTTGGTTAATTTTAAGAGTTCTGAAAAAGTTTATTTTGATCATTTTTACCAGTGTGCTCATTGCTACAATGGAGAAGAAGATATTTGGAGGTCTTTATTCTGCCTTTCTCACTGATATCAGAATGTGCTATTACTTAGGAATAGGGATTTGAACACTTCTTTGTGTGAATACACAGCTCTTGGGCTTCTGGCCATGTGGACAGGCTTTCTCTGCTCCTAGGGTTGGTTGGGACATTTGGTCCCTAAGGAAGCTGCTTTTGTGTCTCTTCCAGGATCCTCTGAGGAGAAGGAGGCCACGGAACATGCCTTCACCCTCCTCAATTATGAGAGGAAGTACAACCTCCCTGAAAAAAAGGACTTTCTTGAGATGTCTGTCCAGGCAGATCCTGTGCTGCTGGGAAACTCTGTTAATTTCACCCTGATTCTCAAAAGGACAACTGCTACCCAACAGAAGGTCAAAATTGCAAGCTCCTTTGACCTGCAGATGTACACTGGCAAGATGGTGGCAAACCTGGGTGTCTTCCATAAGACTGCACAGATCCAAGGTCAAGGTATCAGAAGCAGGAAGGGCCTTGGGCCCCAAGAGGGATCAGGGTCCCCACTATATGAGATTCTTCTCTTCTCTGTGGACTACTTCCATATACTAACAAAGTTTTGTGTGCAAGTAAACACAAACAAACATTTATTGAGAACATACCATTTGGTAGTCACAAGAAATCCAGGCATATAGGACTTTTAGTGGTCAATCAAAAAGAAACAAAACAAAAAAGAAATCCAGGCTCAGAGGAAATGTGGGCCAAAGATGGCACTGGAACAGGAGCCTAGGGTCTATCTCAGAGTCATAAATTAGGGGTGCTTCAAGTGTCATTAGAAGTCTCTTATGATGGCAGAGATTTTATCTCAAATGCCCGCTCTAATCAGTGGGTTGTGGTTGCCCAGGGCATAGTGTTGAGAATGCATGGGATGTCCTGA
The DNA here is from genome assembly GCF_027409185.1 of Cynocephalus volans. NCBI lineage: Eukaryota > Metazoa > Chordata > Mammalia > Dermoptera > Cynocephalidae > Cynocephalus > Cynocephalus volans. The sequence continues at coordinate 55,626,051 of NC_084470.1, forward strand.
TGACAACTGGTAGTGTTTGTCATGGGCTCAGGATGGGAGCCTGGAGAACTCAGCCAATTAATTCCTTCTCAAGCCCAACTTCTTGTTTTCTGAAGAGAGAATGGAACATGCCCAGGGTTACTCAGTTCTGTGCTTGAAGATGAAAACTCATACTGGAAGGCTATTATAAATTACCTCCTCTCCTCTCTGGATCTTTGACAGAATCCAAAGTGACTGTGACCTTGGACTGTCATGCCTACATGGGCAGCCTGGGTATGATTGATGATGAGCCCGTCATTAAAGGTTTCTTTGTTGCGGAAATTGTGGAGTCCAAGGAAATGATGACTTCTGAGACTTTCGTGTATTTCCAGTACCCTGAGTTCTCTATAGAGGTGAGCCGCCTGCAGGCTAGAAAAGGCTTCTGCCTGGAGCTTGGCCTTGGAGTGGTGTGGTGTCCTTAAGACTCCTGGGGATCCCTGGTTGGCATATTCTTCAAGCTAATTACATTCCTAAGAAAAATGGCCAGTACATTTGTATTCCTAAAATTACATTCCTAAGAAAAATACCTTTTCCAAACATGTATTTCAGGAGAAGCAATGGGTTAAGCATTTTCTTTTTTAGTTTTTGATCAACTGAATTTAAAAATTTTTATTTGTTTATTTTGTTGATTTGGTTTTTGTTGGCAGCTGGCAGGTATGGGGATACTGAACCCTTGACCTTGGTGTTATAACACCACACTCTAACCAACTGATTTAACTGGCCAGCCCAAATCTTAAAATTGTTAATTTTAATTTTTTGAATGAGTAATACTTGCACACAGTATGAAATTCTAAAGATGCAAAAGGTAAAATGGTGGGTGTCTGAAAAAGAGAATGCAACCAGGACCAGGGGGTGGAAGTAGGTACAATTGTCTTGAGTGCTCTGGCTCTGGACATGGTTAAGTGCGCACTTAGGGAGGAGGAACAGAGCCTGGCTGGGAAGACATCTTGGTATTTTGGGTCTTGTGAGGTAGCACTCATGTCCAGGGGTATGGAAGGGAGCCCTGGTACAGTGGGACAGGAGCCTGTGCTTGGCTCATGCGGAGCACATGCAAGTATTTAATCCTGGAGCCTGGGAAGGGCCTCCAGGGAGATCCTCCCTCACAAGCATCCCTTGCTTCAAGGCCCCATCTGGGAGGCCTCCTTGCACCCATCCTTCCTGCGGGTGGGTCTCAGAAACGCATGCTGCTGCTGGGGCTGCGCAGTGCGGGAAGGCCTCTTGTTTGGTCAAGGAGGATCCTGATTAGGGCCGAACGAAGCCAGGATGTGGGTCAAGCTAGGATCTCTGGCTGGCATAGTACTATATGTCTTAAATTCCTTTTAAAAAAAAGTCTGACAAATCACAAGATGCCAGGTTGTACAGACATATACATGATTACTGGCAACATCAGAAGCTAAAAGAAAGGCATGGAACATATTCTCCCCTAGAGCCCTCACAGGACAGCACGGGCCTGCTGACATCTTGATTGTGTGTGTGTGTGTGTGTGTGTGTGTGTGTGTGTGTGTGTGTGTGTGTGTGTGTGTGTGTGTGTGTGTGTGTGTGTGTGTGTTTTGAAATAACTCATCATTGTGGTTCTACTTCTCTGCTTTAGCCTATCCTGGAAACATGCACATAGCTCATGCGTACCTTCTCTCCCTCTCTCTCATCCCCACTTTACTACAGTTGCCTAACTCGGGCAAAGTTGGCCAGCCACTTACCTGCAGTTGTGTCTTCAAGAATACCCTGGCCATCCCTTTGACTAACATCTTAATCTTTATGGAAAGCCTGGGCATCTCCTCGCGGCAGACCTTTGACCAAGGGTGAGTCTGCCTGAGCTGTTCTTACAAACAGAAATAAACTCTCAGGACATATGTCTTGCACATGTGTATAAATAGTTTTGAGATGTGAATTCCCAGTACGGGGTTATAGGGTCAAAATGTAGGGTCAAAAGATTGCATTTTACTAGTGCCTAATTGCTTCCGGGAAAGATTGCACTGATTTATGCTCCAACAACGGATCTTTTTGATTCTTGCCAATCTAATGGTTAAGTAACCTTGTTTTAATTTCTATCTCTGATTATTTGTGAGACTACTTTTATGTTAACTGACTATTTATCTCCTGTTAATTGCCCATTCATATTCTTTCTCCATTTTTGTACTCTTATTTTTTCATATTAATTTGTGTGTAGTCTTTACATAGTAGAGTGTTATGCATTGCAAATCATTTATCAGTCTGTTTTTTAAACACTAAGATGTCTTTTACCATTAGAACTTTTAAATTTTGATGTAGTCAAACTTGTCAATCTTTTCCTTTATGGGTACTGAGTTTCATGTCACCCTAAGAATATAGAAATATTCTCCTATGCTTTTTCTAGAATTTCTAGCTTTATTGACACAATTAGGTTTATCTAGAGTTTAATTTTTGGGGTGTGAATGATGTAGAGCTACTACTTTGTTAAATGAGCTATCATTTTCCTAGTACTTTAAAGCACTACATTTATTACATTGTTAATTCCCATGTATATCTGGGAATCTGGACTCTAATTTGCTATTGCACTTTTCTTCTAATGCAGTATCATGTCATTTAAATTATTGTAGTTCTACAGTACTTATGGATACGAAGTAGGCAAATGTCCCTCTTCTCCTCTTTTTTCTTGTCCATAGAACTTTTAGAGTCATCTTGTCATATCATTTAAAAACTGTTGGGATTGGTATTGCACTGAATTTATCAATCTATTTGGGGGAGAATTTGTACCAAGTGACAATATAGAGTCTTACCATCTAGGAATGTGGGATATTTTACCATTTACTCAGGTCTTCTTTATGACCTTTAGAAAAGTTTTATTGTTTTCTTCATATATATCTTGTACATTCCTAGTTGGATTAATTCCAAGGTGTATAATAACTTTTGTTGCTTTCGTGAGGGGATGTTTTTCATTATATTTTCTAATTGTTTGCTGGACTGTATGGAAATGATTGACTTTGGTATGCAGGTATATTCAGCAAAGGACTTTACTGAACTCTAATGGTTGCTCCAGAGAGAAGGTTTCCTATGGTCTATGTCTTGCAGGTTGTCTGATTCTTCTAAGTAAAAACAAGTACACGCCTCCTTCCCTTAGATCAGGGTTTCTCAAACCTTAACATGCACACAAATTACCCGGGGAATATTATTAAAATGCAGATTTTGATTCAGCAATTCTGGGGTGGAGCCTTAGATTCTGTATTTCTAACAAGCTCCCAGATGATGCCAGTATTGCTGGTCCTGGACCAGCAATGAATTCCTTTCATGTGGATTCATCATAAAACAAATGTTCCTCTTGGATTTCATATAAGAGACAACTGTTGCTAATACCCATGAAACAGGAACATCTATAAACCCAAGCAGGTCTCCCAGGATGGTTTGTGAAATGTCAGAGCTGGAAGAGCCCCCGGAAACCAGCTAGTTAGATGATCTTGCTTTACACCTGAGAAAACTGACAGCATCCAGGGTGGAGGTCCACTGTGCTGTGCCCTGGAATGGCCAGGACTTCTCAGTGAGGCTGAGCTAAGACTGGGCCTCCTGGTTCATCGCCCAGCTCATCTCCCTCTCCCCATGGTAATCTCAGCTGATTGCATGTCGCTGTGTCTTTGAAATTTCCAGGACGGTGCATCCTGGTGAGATCATCCAGTTCTACATAAATTGTACTCCAGAGAAAACTGGACCCAGGAAATTTATCATCAAGTTCACTTCCGATCAAGTGAAAGAGATTTACGCTGAGAAGCTTGTTCTCATCACCAACTAGCCTCTGCCGGATGTTAGGGAAACACCGGCAGCAGCCCAGTGAGGCTTTACTGAGCATTTCAGCATTTCCTACTTTGCACTTAGCTTTCAGATCATGAATGATTAGTTTGATTACTCATATGATGGCAGATTCAAGAGCCAGCCAGGTAAAAGATAAGGAACTCAAAGGCCAAAACAAACCACAGGTAGCCGCACCCACGGGGCTGTCACAGGTCCAGTGAAATCACAGGGGGGTCACATCTTTTACAGCTAGAAACACCTAGCCTGGGCCACAGAACTCCCCATCCCCTTCTTGAGTCATGGCTTCAAAGAGCAGGGCCACCGTTTTCTAGATTCAGAACCACAGACATCCAAAGCCACAGATTCTCCCCCTAGAGCAACAGGCTATGGGAAGCCAAGAGCTGCCACCCACCGGGCCATGTGTGAAGATGCCATGTCTTCAGGCCAAGGGTTTGCCAGCCCTGGAGGCACCTGCCAACTGGAGTGCTCTCTCAGCATTGGGTTGAGCCTGCTAGAAATGCATCTCCCCCTCTCTGTCACCTGTCAGAAATCCAAGGATTCCGTTTCCTGGTGCTCCATGTCCACCCTCCTTAACTCCCTGATAGGAGTCCTAGTCTGAGGAACCACAGGTGCACTGGTGGCTTTCCCTCTAACATCTGCACACACCAAGCCCACAGCTGGGCCTGCCCACTGAGCCAGATGCAGGATTAGAGCCATCTGACATTGGGTTGTCTTCCACCTTCCACAGCTTCAGGTAGCTTGAAACTGCGGCACCTCAGGCCCAACTCCATGGCGCCTCTGCTTGCCCAGGGCTGGGTGAGGCTTCGAGGCACATGCAGTTGAGTAGGAATTTAGAGTCTTCCAGTTTGAGAACCCCTAGCCCCTGGGTGGTGATGGGTGGCACAGTGGCCTCTCTGATCTGTGAGCGATGGTGTGGATGAGTTAAAATCATGAACCTATGAACATTCAAGAAGGCCCATGTGGGAAGGAAAGGGGTGGGGCGATGAGGAGTGTGGACGTCCCCCTGCTCAGTACCCGGCCCAGGCCTGCTCCCTCCCGACTGCCCTCCGACCTTCTTCAAGGAAGTGCTGCAGACCCCTCCACCTTGGTCCCAGCTGGGCATTTCATGCTTACCTTCCAACACCTGAAACCTCCCAGCACCTGCGGGCAGCATTCAGAGGATATCCTCCCATCCACCCCCACCAGACTCGCAGGAAGGGCTCCACTAGGGAACCACCTTGATATGGCCTTCAGGCATTTGCTGAGCCTGTGGTTTCAATCCCTCCCCTCCTCAATTTCAGCCCTCTCTTGGCCAAGGAAGTAGAGTTTGCCCTAGCACCCCCTGTTTCCAACCAATCCACCAGCTCCCGGGAATGAAGCTGCCTCCAGCTGCCTGTGGGCCTCTGACTCAGGTGCGGAGGGGTCGGGCCAGCCAGCGAGGATCCTCACTTTGGCTAGTCTGAGGAGAAGGGTTTACACAAGGGAGCCTTTGGCGTAAAGAAGACAACCCCAAGGGGCACCCCACTGGAAGCCCCCGGCTTTGCCCACCACCTCATTTCCTGAGTGCTGGTGGACCTCGTCAGGCGCAAGGGGGAGCCTAGAGGCAGAGCCGGCAGGCGCTGCAGGAAACCACCCCGGAGATGGCCCCAGGCCGGGTGACAACCTCTCCCTCTCCCGAGGCTCTGCTCTCTCAGCTGGGGCAGGGTGCCCTTTCTCAGAAGCCATGGGCAGACCAGGAGGCAGCCCCAGGCGGGCTGTGGGGCCGTCCTGCTTCTCTGGGTGGGCCCAGGGTGCGGGGAGAGCCCACTGCCTGCATCGCTGCCCCTTGAGGGAGGCTGTTGTGGGGGTACGTCATCTCCAGGTATGGAGGAGGAGGCGCCCCCTTGTGCCAACCGAAAGCCTTTCTCTGTTGACTGAAGCCTGCTCCTTCTTGCTCTGCCCTCCAGAGATTTGCTCAGATGATCAATATGCTTTTAATTAAACTTTGACTATTTCAAGATGATTATGTGGTCCCCGGAATCACTTTCTTTATGCCAACAAGCTTCTTCAAGTATCCTGTGCTGGGGTCACTTGGGGAGCTGTCACATCCTTTGAAGCTCCCAGGTCAAGGGGTCAGCCTCTTTATTCTGGGCCCTGTTCAGGGCATCCAGCCCCTCTCTCAAAGGCTGTCACCCCAGCTGGACACATATGCTGGCAGAGGCATGCATGTAGGTTGAATGAGGGTTATTTTGTGTGTAATTCACAGGACATTCAGGGGTAGAATACTTATCTTCCTCCTTTCAGACCCTCCCAGTCAAAATCCTCAATCCCCCCCGCCACTCTTGCCCCAAATGCCCACCTCCCTGGCATGCAGTAGATGTTGAATAAATGCTTGTTGAATGAAAGGTGGTTTTTTTCCCTCTGTCGAAAATACTACATGAGTGATGACCCAGAGAGAAGGGCTTGGTTAGTAACTCCCCGGCACAGTGTTCCAGTCCTGACAGCTGATAGAGTCCAGCAGGGCCGTTGTACGGTGCTGTGTGACAATCACTTGTCTCCCACATGGGAAATGAAAGAAAAGTGGCTTTCCTAGAGGTGCCCTCGAGGTGCCCTGAGAGGAAGGCTGCTGTCCAGGCGCTTGGGCTGGGATCTACAGCTGAAAACAGAAGACACCAGCCACCGAGGCTGAGCAAAGAGCTTTTTATTCAAAGAGGCAAAGGTTTTCACCCAGCCATCATTCCTGTAACCTTGTCCTGTTTTGACATCAGTTGCAATGCTTTCAGTTTGAGGCTAAGCAGAACATTATGCTGTCAACAGCCACCACGGAGAGAAGGTTGCTGTGTCACTGGTGTGGGGGCATGAGGCTCAGGGTGGGACAGATTAGTACCCACATAATCCCAGCTGTGGCCCAGCCCAGCACCTCAGGGAACGGGTATTGATGCGACTGAGGTCTGGCATGGAGATGCGGTCAGCAATGAGGGACGGGCAGGGTCTGACTCTGTGCAGGTAAAATGCCTCCCACCCCAACCTTCCTTTCCAGTGCAGCCAGTCTGAAAGCAGAATGGGCTCTGGGGCTAGTGGCTACCTCTGCTTTCAGGCCAAGCGGGCTCTGACGAAGAACCTCAATGTGCAAGGACGTGTCTCAAGGGCCATGCGGCTCTGCAGATGCCTCTGATCTCAGGCCTGAGCTCAGCAGAGACTGACGTCAGCAAACAGTGACCAGCGAACCCTCCTCTCTATTTTTTTTGGCGGCTGGCCGGTCTGGTGCTCTGAGCCCTTGACCTTCATGCTACAGCACCGTGCTCTAAACACCTGCGCCAACTGGCCAGCCCCTTCCCTCATTCTGACTGCTGCCTCGGGAGACTCCAGCGGGCTGGCACTGCTTTCGTCCCTGGCATGGAGTTTCTTTGGTATACAGTCCACCACACTGGCAGCCCAGGGCTGCTTCTGGGTTAGGACAACAGATAGGGGCCCGTACAGTCAGAGAATGGCTCTCTCCCACAGCAGTGAGTGTCAACTCTCTGCCCAGATTATGAGTTAACTGGCTTCAGAGCCAACTTGGACTCTTTACATCATCATTAATAAATATTAAAGCTGATACAGACCCAGAAAATAGGCCTGCGGCCTGAGTGTGGATGGCTCCATGCCTTTCTGGTGGCTCTGTTAACACTAGAGTCCTGCCATCACCCCTCTTGGGGGACATAATCGGAGAGCTCTGAGCCAGGTTAGGACAGAGGTGGCTTTGTGAACGTTGTCCCCTCTGAGCAATTAACCCCAGACCTTGGTGGATCATCAGTTGTAGACAGAGGGTCTGTCTCTGACAGAATCATTGCTCTTCATGGAATGCCCTAGAATGTTATCCAGGAACTAGGCCACTGCCTGGCTCTCCTTTCTTTCTCACGGTCACCATGGCTTTCATTTCTCTGCATCCCACGGCAGTACCTCCAAGCACTGGGGCCACAGGCCCCTCTGGGCCAGGACGGAAGCCCTTTTGCCTGGAGTTGGGAGAGGGGCCCTACACAGAGACCCTGCATGGGCAGGCTCTGCTAGTGCCTGTGCCCTCTGCCAGTGCTGGTGCCAGCCAAAACTGGGAACATGGGCCACAGAGAAGAACAATGGCCTAAGCCAGGATTGAGGGTGGGAAATGCATTTCTTATACCAAATTGGGATGTGAACCCTTCTGCTGGACTTTGTGCACGAGATGCTGCATCAGCAACCATGGGAATGGCTTAGGAGCACCAGCACTGTTCCCTGTTCAGACCTTTAGTGATGGTCACCCAGGCTTCCAATGGGGTGACTAGGGTCTGGGCTCACCCTGGTAGAAGTGTGTGTGTCTGTCTGTCTTCCTGGCTTATCAATCTGCAGGCCCTGACCATCACCCATCCTTTCAAAGAGACAAGATGGGCACCATCTTGGCTGAACTGGCCTAAAACACACAGGCAGGATTTCTGGTCAATTCTGCCCATATGTCCAGGAGGGAAAGTTAAATTAAGTTCTCAATGGTGAGGTTAGAGAGTCCCCAGTAGCTCTAAATAGGTCCTGTTCCTACTGATGAATGAATAAGTTTGTAGCCACAAGGCAGGACAGCTCCAAGCTGTCTGACTCAGTGAAGATTCTAGTGTCTACGGAAGTGTAATAGAAGCTAATTTTGGGGGCTACTGTCATAATTTAGGCTCATGTCCCTCCTAGGCATGTCGCATACATGTGTATAGCCTAGGGTCGAGATTCTCTCTCAAACCAAGCCTGACCCCTTGAAGGTAGATGTGGCAGCCATGCCCTTCTCTTAATTTAGGCAGACAGCAGGGGAAAGCCCTCTCTAGGGAATGGCTGGGATCTTTGCAGCCTTTCTAAGTTGGTCTCCCCTCATGTCAGTGTCCCACCAAGGTCCCCAAGGCCAGCCCTGCCCTGTCCTTTCATCACGAAATCATGGCCTTACTTCTCACAATCGAAGGAGCCAGGGCCTTAACCTCCCCAAAAGAAGCGAAAGGCAGGCTCTTTTCTGTCCCTGGGCTGCCTTGTTCAGAGCTGCTCTGCTGGGCAGAGGCTGTGAAAGCCTCCCAGTCTTGGAGGATGGTTCCTGAGATCACTCTCAGGGCAGACTCTACTTAGGTGAACTCAGAGAAAGTCCCCCAATCCTCCTCTGCTGTCGCCAGTCCACCCCCCTACCCTCAAACCTGGCCCAAAATGAAGAGAGGGAGGAGGTGGGGCTTACAGGGGTTGGCAGTGCCAAGTGAGTGGCCTGAGGGAAGCGTCAGCAGGTGCTGGGAAGAGTATCACGCCCATGAGCCCCTTTAGCCAAAACCCCAGTACAAAGGTTGGTAGCCACTTTTTAGTATTGGTTCTTACCCCCCAGCACCATCTATTCATCTGTCACCTCCACAGAGTCCCCGTCCTTTGTGTCCTCTGATTGCTCCTCCATTGTTTCAGTTGCGTTGATGTCCGACAGCGATTCCACATGCCGCACCAAGTCCTTTTCAATGGGGATCTGTGGTTGACACGGCCTGGAGAAGGGGTTGAACCAGTTCAGGGAAAAGCCCCCACCTAAGGTGTCTTCCACCGAGTGCCAGCTGCACGTGTGCTGCCTGGGCTGATTCTTTCGCTGGAGGCGTTCAATACCCTGGAGGGAGAGTGGGATAGAGGGTCAGCATGGTATGGGCTGCGCACCTCAAGCACACACCCCAGCCCTGGCACAGCAGGGTGGCGAGGCCCAGGGCATGGGTAGGATGGGGTCTGAGAGGGCACAGCCTGTTTGGCCCAAGTCAGCCCTGGGAGGTCTCTTAGAGGGCTGCTGGGGCATGGGTGGGAGTGGGGCGGAGGCACACAGCAAGCAGGACCTGCATGGGGAACTGGCTGTTTCCCACCTCGCAACCCTCCCCTCCTTTCCTCCCACAGGCACAAGCCCAGCTGCTGGGCAGGGGCCGGGCTGCCGAAGGGCAGAAGGCCAAGGAGTGACATCCTAGGCCCCTCTAGGCATGAGCTGGGCCACCCATATGCTGAGACCACTAAAAAAGGTCACCCCGCCTCCTTAATTATTCTGGGCCACTTCCCCCATGGTAGGAGCAGCAAACTTTGCATGAAGGATGCTGGGGTTGAGAGGAGGATGTAGGATACAAACAACATGCAAGGTGAAGAAGCAGATGCAGGACAGCTAGTGCCAACATGCAGCAGGCAGCTGGAGGGCGCACAGGGTCACTGTGGGGAGGCGAGGGCTGGCATTGGGCCTGCTCATGCAGTAGACAGTCCCTGTGGCCTCTCCCATGCTGCCCACTCACCTGCCTCTGTGTGTCGGCTGCAACTTAGCCGCCAGGCCATAGAAAGAGGGTGCTGGGGTTGGGGAGAAGCCCCCAAAAGTTAAAGCCACAGCCAGGCCAGCTCTCCAGGCCCACAACACCCTTCACAGAGGCTTTTAACCCCCCAGTGGGGCCTCTGCTTTCTCCATCTCTTCTGGAAGCCAAGGGGATTTGCTGTGGGTTTGCTGGGCATGGGTGCTGCTCATTCACGTGACTCAAGACCATCTTGGAAAGATTTCTTGTCCCTAGTTCTAGGTATTCTCTTCCACACAAGATCCTTATATAATGAGTATAATCCTTTGTTATGCAGAAAGAGAAACTGAGGCACACACAGTCTGAGATCTGACCGTCCCCTAGGCCAATTCTTCTCTAGCACTCTTTCTTCCCGCACCATCTCAGAGATTTAAGTTTCTTGACTTTTGAAAACACTGTAAGTTAAAGCATCTGATATTTCCTCATTAGATACTTACGACACTTATGAGGGGAAAAACAGTAACTGTACAGTAGGAAAACTTTACACCACCTTCACCATGTGATGAAAGTTAGCATCACCAATAATGAAACATATGAACATGATATGCTCCTAATATGATGCACCAAGAAGGACACAATGTCTCTTTAGGGGCACTCCTGCCACAAACGCGTAACCTCAGTCTAATTGTAACTGCAACCTGATTGTGTGAAGGAGAGTCTACAGAATACCTGGCCTGTAATCCTCAAAAAAAGGGTCAAAGTCTGATGAAAATGTTTTGGAACCAAATAGAAGTGGTGGTCACACAACATTGTGCACACACTAAATGCCACAGCATTGTACAATTTAAAATGGTTAATTTTACATTATATAAGTTTTCCCTCAATTTTAAAAATAGGGTCAAGGTCATGAAAGACAAAGACTGAGGCACTGTGACAAACTGGAGGAGACTAAGGAGACATGACAAATGATGCTATATGGGATCCTGGGACAGAAAAGGACATTAATGGGACAACTGGAGAAGTCTGAATAAGGTATATAGATTAGTTAATGGTATTGTATCGATAAGTTTCCAGCTTTTTATATTTGCATTACGGTTGTATAAAATGTTTACCTTTGGTGAGACTGACTGAAGGGTATATGGGAACTCTTTGTACTATTTTTGCCACTTTTTTGTTAGTCTGAAATTATTTCACAACAAAAGTTTACAAATTTAAAAAAACAACAATCTGAGACAGCAAGACTTATACAATACAAACTTGAACACTGAATTATCATTTTGAAAAGTTGGAAACAACTGAAATGTCCAATAATGAAAGCTAAGTCAATAATTCTATAAAACAGAACACTATGCGGCTATAAGAAATGGTGTCAATACGTTTACAAGACATCGGAACAACGGTCTGCAAAGGGAAGAAAGCAAAGTTGCACATGACATCATCATGGAACCTGTGGTTACCTTTGGGGATGGGATTTTAGATGATTCGTATTCATTTCTGTAGACTTCCCACATGTTCCGAGTTTTCACCAATGAGCAGGTTTTACTTTTATAGTCAGAACAAAAAGGGCTGTTTGAGAAAACAGACCTTGTTGACACATCTTGAGGGACCCTCATGTGGCTCACGGGCACAGGATGCCATGCTGCTCTCTGACTGGCCCCTTACCAGGCCTCACTTCCTAGCAGAAGCAGCAACGACCATCTGAGTTAACTTGCTTTGAGGATCCTGCATTTCCTTCCTGGGTGATTGTCTGCAGCCCATCAAGAAAGATGCTTTAGCTTGATTGCAGGAGAGCTGAGACATCACCATGTGGCAGGCCAGGCTACAGAGAGGAAACCCAGATGTGACAGATTGGCTGGACTCTTCAAAGCCATGACCATAGGTCCTTACAGCCACCCTGTGAGGAGGTGGGCGTCAGTGCTGACACGTGGCAGATGGAGAAACAGAGGTTGAGAGAGGCCTTGGCAGTGGCCAAATCTCATCTGGCTGGCTCCACATCAGAACTGGGCCTAGATCTGGGATCTTCTTTCTGCCTAGTGTGTTTCCAATTCGACTGCGAATCCTCACTCTGCCCATGCTGATCTCAAAGTCAGACAGAGAAAAGCCACAGAGGGGAATGAAGCAAGAGCCCACAGGATTACTATTTTTCCATTCAGGTGGCATGCTCCCAGATGAGCACTCTTGGATTATTCAACCTCCTCAACAAGCTCATCACAGTATTCCAGACAGAACCTGGCCTGTCCACCAAAGTTCCTGGAGTGTTGACTTTGAGTCTAAAAAGAAGAAAATGTTCCAAACAAATCTGATGTATAACAAGGGTCTGAAGGCTTCTTTTTCCTGGTAGGACTCAATTTTCAGTTTGTGCGGATTTAAAGGTGTCCCAAAGGCAAAATTTTTAAATTTGAGGTTTGTAGAGAACAGTAATATCTACTTTGGGCTCAAGAGAAATGGTTGGCTTCTGGTAAGGGGGCAATGGTCTACAGCAGTACCTCTTGCAGGAGGTGTGTGATATGGACCTTTTGGCCCGAGTCTGCCTGGGTGACATAAGAGCTGTGATCTGTGAACAAACTCACCAAGACCCCAAAATGAATGTATCAGAACTAAGGCTCCCAAGCACATGCTCTGCACAGGCTCAGCCAAGACCCTCAGAGCAAGAGCAGCACGTCTCTCTGCTTCCTACATCATCAGATCGAGAAAGGCAAAGCCTCATGCAGCAGCCTGTGCAAATGCACTTCTTCCTAGCTGGCCAGATAATACTATCTCTCTTCATTGGTAATATTTTTCTATTGCAACTGAGAACATACACACATCCCCCTCACAAGGTTTCATGAAACAATACTTATCCTACTATGTGTAATGCATTTAAAATTTTTCTTTTAAAAAATTCTGGCTGCAAACCGTTAAATTGATATCGCAAATCATGAACAGTTGTGACCCATTGTTTAAAAAGCACAGTTGTAACACAGCTGATGTCTACCACAGCTGCACCATGTGCCAGACACTATTCATGTACGTTCGTTACTCACATTTAGTCCCCACATCAACTCTGCGATTTAGTTTATCATCCGCACTTTACAGACCAGGAAACCGAGGCTGAAGGCAGTTGCTGCCTAAGGTCACACCTTGATAGTAAGTTGTGGCAGTTAAGTAGCCAGCAGGGATTTGTACCAAAGACGGAGGCCAGGGCCCAAATGCTCGGTCACCAGACTTCATCGCCTCAGTTGCAGAAATCCAGGGCGTCCTTTTTGTCCGTTAGAGCAAGAGCCTTTCCCCAGAGGTTTTTGGCAAACGCTCCCAGCACTGCTTCTCGTTATTCCTTGGATCCGTTTCACCAGCTCCTCCCACGTGCGCCTGTGCGGGATGGAGCGGGAACCCTGAGGGCCGTTCTCTGCTTTGCTACAGCAAACACGCTGCTCAAGTCATCGATGACTTTTTCTTGAGGAAGGGGGTGAGGAAATGAAAGCTTCAGTTTGGGAGAGTAGACTCGTTAGTGGCTTGTTTCTGTTTCTCTGAATTCTTTATCTTCTATGAGGTGATTCTCAGGTTGGATATATATTTAAAAGATACAAGAAAAAGCATGTGGGTGTTGAGGCCACAGGTGGGAAGCAAAGGCCAGGAAATGTACATGTGTCTGGGCTGACAAAACGCCCCTGAGTCTAGATTATGCACCGGCTGCCACTCCCACCTGGAGATCCCCTGGCTCCACAATTTTCTCTCTCCCTTCTGGGCTGCTTCTTTGCCCAAAGGGGCCCTTGCTCCAGAGAGGGGTTTGAGTTTGACCACACTAATAGTTTGGTCTGCTTCAGATTTTCCTTGTTTTCTTGGCATTCATTGGCTGAGGAGTTCACAGATTATGAGGGGAGAAGGGCTCAGTGGCTTCTCAGTGTCAGGAGCACTTACTGGCCTCAGTCAACACACCCCACTCCACACCACACTGGGCCCACATCAGCAGACGTCAGGGACCACCTGAAAGGTGACCTCTGCAAATCACAAATGGACTCTCATATTTGAGTGTGTCAGGATCACCTGGAGGGTTATTAATAGAGACCACTGGACCCCACTCTCAGGGTTTCTGTAGGTCTGGGGTGGGGCCCAAGAGTGTGTGTTTCCAACAAGTTCCTAGGTGATGCTGACGCTGCTGGTCCAGGGACCACAAGAAGATCCTTGAGAGAGATTCTAGCAAAATCTCTTCTCACATTTCTTTGATATTTAAGGGCCCCTTCTGGGTTGGGACCCCTTGCCTCTAACTGGCTGGCTCACCCTTTCAGCTGATGTACTCCAAGTTTTGAAGTGAGAGAAACTTAAAATCCACTAGCCTGGCTGGGAGAACCCAACCCAGCCTCTCGGACAGAGGTTTCTGTGTGATGCCAACCTTGCACAGGTGTTTAATAAATGTTGGTTAAATTATTTCATTTGAAAGCTTTCTGCATCAGGATGGTGGATTTTAACTACCTAAGTGGCCTAGTCAGAATGAGCAAAAGTTGATAATACATCGGGCTCTCCCAAAGTAGAGACTTAGCACATGCACTTCTACCTAATGTACTTGGTGCACACGATGCCATGGCAAATATGCATCGATTTGTTTGGACCTAAGCCTTTTGCATATTCATTCTTGTTGCTATGAATACAAACCTGAAGGTGACATAAAGGAACCTGGGGATCACCTAAATCCAAAACACTATGTCTCTATCTTTCATACCCACTCCCCACAGTTCATGTTCTGAAAGACTATGGTTACTGCTGGTTCATTTTCCCATGAATACACCATTCAGTGCTATCAGAACTCCTGGGCCCAAGCGAAAGGCCAGGGCTGACTTTGTGTAGAGAGATGTCCTCTTTCACTATGCCTGGAAATACTGAGGAAAGCTCAGGGATGCCTTTTCTCCCTGTGTGGACACCAGGCTTGGAACTGTTACTTTGCTGCAAATGACAGCCACATTCCTTAGTTGTTGAACTCCCAGCAAAATGTTATCAGTCTCAACAAAAATGAAGTAGGAAAACTACCGAGAACCTTGGGGTACTATCTTAATCAGAGTGCAGCATTTCACTCCGGCTTGAAAGCTGGGGAACAGTCATTCCTTCCAGCCAAAGGGCTTGTAAAAAAAACCCAGAGGTGTCTGAGAGAACCTTTCTCTCTGGGAAAGACTGACACAGTATGCTCAGGTTTAAATGAAGAATTTCTATTTTTAGGACTTGAAAAAAAATTCAGTGCATCTTCAGCACTATCTACTGCATTCCTTAGTGGTTCCACAGGGAAAAGAACCCGGGCCACTTAAAAAATGCCCTGGAAGATGGAGTATTACCAAGACTTGAAAGATATTTCCAGAGTCCCAGTCTCCCTCCTCCTAGAAGGAGGACCAGAACTGCAGCACTGTCTCCCAAGGGATTTATCCTGAGGGCCTGATCCTTCCAAATTGCTCTAGTCATTTAACACAGTCACATTTCTTTCACACTGTAAATGAGAAAAAAAAAAAAAAAAAAAAAAAAGCCTGTGGTAAACTAGATCTAGAAACAGCATTTTTTTTTTTTTTTAAATTTCGGATTTCAGCCTTGCCTCCACAGCACAAATAGCAGAGTAGAGGCAAGTCAAAGTCGACTGACTTAGAAAAGGCCACAGTTCTCCGGTTAAGCATCTGAGGGATGACCTTTCTCAGCTCTCATCACTGAACGCCAGAGGTGAGAGCTCCTCGTGGCAATGCACCAGCACCGTGTGTGGAGGTTTTTGGCAATTTCCTCTGGCTTGACTACTGTGCTTTCTGCTGGGTGGGCACAGGAAAATGGGTCTGCCCCAAACTCCTGACTCCAGAAGCAAACTCCAAAGAGTTAATGACTTTTTCTGTGGCAACGGAGAGCCCATCAACACAAAGGAAGTGATTCAGGCTGCAGAAAGCCAAAGGAGAGAGGCCTGGTGGGGCAAGCGTGTTCTAGACAGAGGCCATAAATGTCCTTTAAAAACAACAAAATAAAAAACAACAACACTTCATTCAAGAGTAGCGGGAGCAATGAAACAAACACTCAACCAGAGAAAACTCAAGTAGATTGTAGACAATCTGTGCTCCCCTGAGGCTAACATCGTGAGAGAGGAGAACTGGATCAGAACAGGTTTTGGAAAAATTTTATTGCATTTTGTTTCCATGTGGAAGCACTGACAGAATTGAAAAGAGGCAGCATGTTCCACTTACTTTTCTGAAAAATCACATGGTAGATTCACTTTCTCCCTTCCCAGCACTGGATTTGATAAACCTCATCCCCACCCCTCACCCCAAGCAAAAGCTAAAAAAAAGGAGGTTTGTGGCAATCGCTGAAGAAAACAAACAAACCCAAGTGTAAGAAGTCACAGATGGTCAATATTCAGATGGCGGTGTTTGCGTCTGACGGGCACTCCCTACCTCCTCACCTCTCCCCACTCCCTTCAGCCCTCCCTCAAATGAGACAACACTGCGGTGCCTCCCAAGTGGAGAAGCTATTTGGCCTTAGTGCTGCAGGCTCAGAGATTCCAGTGAATGGGATGGCCATCTGTCAGCTTTAAAAAGGTTGGGGGCTGTAATGTCACCCCAGCATCATGGTCAGCCCCGTGCCCGGAAAACAGCCTCCCAGGTAAAAATACAGATAAGACACGGTATGTGCACATTTATGGGTCAATATCAGAACGTGAACCCACTTTAGAGATTTACAAAGTGAGAAGGAGGGGTTGATCGTGGGGCACTGGTGCCTGTTTCACTCAGAATTAACACTGCTTAAGTGACATCTTGCTAGGGAAGAGACGGACGTAGGGTGGTGAGAGAGGAAGTGGATGTAACAGAGAAAAATGTAGCTTGCCTGAAACTGTAATTTTTGATTGTATAAGGCATTTTGAACTGAAAAACATCTTTCCTTCACACTCTTCCAAATAATCACAGGGAACATAATTGCGGATTCAGAATACAAATAAGATCCCTTTCATCTTTCTCCCCAGCCCCCCAAAAGTCATTCTACATCCCCAGGCTCCTAAAATACAAGGCAGGCAATTGATTTTGTGAATTAGGAGGCGAACCGTGTCCACTTGGGGGATGAGGCTGTTGTGCCAAGGGCCCTTCCGAAGGTTCTGGCCCTGATCCTGCCCCTCCCAGGCCTCAAGGGGTAAGCATCCGACTCCAGTGAGGTTTTAAGTCCCATGGGGCACCTGCCACTGCCTCCTGGGCAGTGGGATGTCAGGGCCCTCCTGGCTTTCCTACGCATCCCCAACCAGGTGTCCGGACTGGTCCATCCACGCACAGCGTCCCGTCTCACTCAGTTAGTAGAGGTGGGCACGGCCTGGAGACAGCACCCTCCACATTAGTCATGCCAGACAGACAGCAGAGAGGAAACCAGAGGCCAGAGAAGTGATTTTAAAAGGAAAAAATGAGCAGCTTTGGTCACCAAAAAACCGAAAGGATGATTTTAAAAAAATAAAACATGAGGGCTTTTTTTTTTCTCTGCAATGCTCAGCCATTTCATTTGAGACATAAAAAAAGTTTTAGGAGGAGTAGTTTGCTTTTTCGGTTTCAACATTCATGAGAACGGACCGGACGGTCGTGCTGTGATGTGGTTTGTGTCTGAGCGGCAATGCTGGTCAGGGGTCCTCAGACCACGTACTGGTACGGGTCTGCCTTCCCCTGGTCTGGCGTGGCAAAGGGGCTGGCCCAGCCTAGAGAGAAGGGGTGGCCAAAAACGGCTTTCATGTTCATCCATTTTGTTTTTTTAGCCCATCTTCTCTCTTCCTTTTTCAATTGTTCTATTCCCTGAAAATAAGAACAATCACACTTTCAGTCAAGCACTTTACTGCTGTGGTTTTGCGGTGACTGGAGTAAATGCTTCCTTTGCAAAGCAGTAAAGCTATCTATATAACACAGTTTTCTTCTCTTTCTTTCATAAAAGTTTTGCTAAGAAAGAATCTTACTTTTTTGGTGGGCACACATTTACAGCTCCCTCCGAGAAGGGAGGGACAAGCGAGTAAAGTCGGCGGTGCCTGAGCCACCGTCCCCGACCACGCGAGCCCCCGAGCTCCGTTAGGGAAGGGGCTTGTCGGCGCGGGCCGGGCGCTCCGAGCAGCCTCGTGGCGGGCGGCAGGCGGGCGGGCGGGCTGTGAGGAGCTCGCGACCGTGATAACCAACAATGGCTGTTCGCTTGGAATAGGTTCATGGGAAGTTTGAAGCTACTATGACCACTTTGCAGACAAAAAAAAAGGAACGAATCAAACGACTGCTCTGGCGCTGTGTGTGTCACCAGCCTGCGGGGTCAAGAAGCACCTGCTCAGCAGGGCTGGCGGGACACAACCCACGAAGGTGGGACGAGAGTGAGAGCCCATGGGTGAGAGGAGAAGCCACCACAGAGGAGGAAGAAGGGATTAGTACAGGTTAGAGCGGCAGCAGGGTGAGGCCAGTCAGCCTCCATCATGGCGAAGGTCTTCCTAGAGCTGCTGTGGGGAGAAGTGTGGTGGGGGCCAGTGCAGCCGTTGTCACAGAGCCTGCGCCTCTTCCCCAGCCAAGTCTCACAGGAAAAAAGGGGGCTGGGGAGATGCTGTGTCCTCTGTTCCCCTTCTCCAGGTAGGGCAGGCCAGCTGCCGGAGGAGCCGCTGAAAGGGCCGGGGCTGAGACTGGGGCCTGAGCCCAGAGGGACAGGAGAGAACAGCCGGGCAGGAGCTGGGCAAAGGGTCTGTCTGCTGTGGTCACTGGTGAGATGGGGGCCAGGGGACAGCCCAGTCTGTCTTTCTGCACAGCCTAGAGACCTGGGAAGGATCTAGGTTAAGGGAAAGACACCCTTCCCCACGGGCTGCAGGGCCCCTCTTTCCTTTCCAACACAATTCCCTTCAGGAATGGCCTTGACAGGAAGAACGGCTAGGACAAGGGCTGTGAGAGTTTTCCTTCTGGCTCCCCCGGACCATGGCCTGTGTGGCCGGGCAGCATCCCAACAGTGGGCGGGGCCTGACAGAGTCACGTTTGGGTTCCCTGCAGGTCTTACACAGAGAAGTTGGTCACGTTTACTGCTTGGATACATGGCTGGATCTACACCATTGATTACTATTTCTACAGAATCTTTTTCAATGACATTTCTTGTAAGAGAAAAAACGCTGCTGGAAAGCCCCCGACCTCTAAACCGTCGTGAGCCCGCACGATGCAGATGACAGTGCTGCGGCAGCAGGTGGCGTGGGCCTCCTCTCCTCTGCACGCTGCTCTTCTACGCCCACAGCACAGGGAGCCCGGCTGAGGACGCCGTCTTTCTGTGAGCTTCTGCCTGATGCTGACTACCCAACAGGGCCAAAGCTCCCATCCAGAGCCCTAGACTACTGTTGAGAGCTGCCACGAGGGGCCAGGAGTAGTACAAGGACAATGTCATGATCTCATGACTCTGCTCCTCACACCCAGAGCTAAATGCGACCCCTTCTTCCTGGAGCCCTTATCTGGACCCCAAAGCCAAAAAAGGAAGAAATGTCCACATCAGAGCTATGGACTGACCACCTTGAGGCTTTTGGACACCTTAGGAAGGTCAGGAGGTAGCAGCAGTGGCACCAGGGGAGTGGGCTCCAATCTGGCCAGCAATTTCAAAGCTCCCAGAGAAGGAGCTGTGGGTAGGACAGGAGGTAGTGGTGGGAATGGGGTGAAGGCAATGGATGAGGACCAGAGCTGGGCCAAGCAGAGATGACCTAGATCCCAGGCAAGAGCTTGTTGCCCTGTGGGGCTAAAGGCACATCTGTCTCCTGACTCTGCCCTCAAGACCCAGTCATGGCGTCACCTCCTCTGGAAAGCTGACCCTGCCAGTCCTAGCTGGCTTAGGGTACCCTTTGTCAACCAAGCCTGTGACATCCAGATGGGAAGGGTGTCCTAGTGCACGGCAGAGTGCCCAACACAGCACAGTGTATAAGAAAGAACCATCACGGGGGTGAAGGAATGGTGGTGAATGCAACCTTTGAGCTAAGGCTGCTGTGCCTGCCACAAGGCTGGAGGACTTGTGTGTGCATAAAGAAGACGCACATGTCACTGCAAATGAAGGACCTGGGCCCTGCACACCAGAGGCCTGGCCACTGGGATCTCAGGTTGGGCCAGTGAGCAGCCCTCCCAGCAACACCTGCCCTGGCTGCTCCCCCAACCCCAGATGCAGAGGTGGAGGTCGGGGCCTCCTGCTTACCGTCTCATCTGTGCAGATGGAGTGCACTTGGGTCCCAAACATCACGGATGTGAAAATGAGGAAGAGCAGCCCCTCGAAGCACAGCAGGATGAGAAGGATCACCGTGGTGGGTGGAGAGAAGGAGCTACACTCTGAAAGAGAAGGAACGTGTAGGGCCTGGGGCTGCCATCCACTACCTGCTGCCAAGGCTCACTGTCCCACCCGGGCTCCTATTGTGCCTCAGCTCACAGGACTTAGTTCCTCCTGGGTGCCACATGTCTCTGGCCTACAGGCCTCGGCAGGGACCACCCTGCCCCACACCTGGCTACCTCTTACTCCCTCAGGGAAGCCCTCCTCAACAGGCCTGGCCCAGCTTCCCTAACAAGAATCATTCCTTGCTCACAGTCCTCAGGGCCAAGCACAGTGCCTGGCACATGGAAGGACCTGACAAGGACTCTGAACTGAGGCATGAAGCCCTGATGACAGCACAGGACACCCTACTCTCCTCAGAGAGCACAATGCCGGTGCACAGGTGGAGAGGCCTGTCCAGTCCTGACTTGGCCAAGAATTTTCTGGGCATACCTGTACAAACTGTCACCCCTCCCTGTGCCTCCACCAGCTCTCAGCTGGGACAAAAGGGCAGGTCTGCAGAATCACTAGGTGGCTTTGGGATGTGAAGCTTGGCAGAAGGCAGTTTAACTGCCAGGGCTCAGCCCCGATCACAGTACAATGTAAAGTCCCCTCAGGGACATCTGCATCACTGAGACCATCAGTCCTGAAGGCTGGGAGTCAACCAAGGAGACACTGGCCCAGAGTAGGTGCTTTCACTGTCCTGCCACCCCCCAGGAGCCTACCCAGACCTAGGGTGTGACCTGAGGCAGGTCCCTGCCCTCTCCAGGCCTCCACCCCCTCCATTGTACAGCACTGAGGTTTGACTAGAGGTATGGTGTGTTTTAGCAGCAGAATCCTTTGTCTGAACAAAGTCTAAATCAGGAACCCAGTGCACTGAACGGAAAAGCACTGGTGGTGTGGAGCTGGTGGGGATGAGTAGGGAGGGAGCCCTGGGGAGATGTGGAGCTCCCCTGGGAAGAACGCGGCCCAGCCAACAGCACTGGCAGTGCAGTCCAGGCCCCTCGGTTGGCCTCATTACCCAGGGACTGGCCCATGAGTGCAGCTGCCTTGCCGCTCAAGCCTGGATTGTGGTTTGTTTCTCATTGCTCCAGTGCTCAGGCCTGTTTCCCTGGCTGGACAGGTCGGACCTTGGAGGGCAAGGTCCGTCAAGCCTTCACTGGCTTTGGGAATTCAGGGAGTGAGTGCCCCTCTGAGCTGCCCTGTTGGGTCCCTCATAGGAATGTCAAGAAGGGCAAGGGTGTCAAATGTGGGAATGAGTTTGGATAGATACCAAGCACTGTATGGGTGGTAGGGTAAGGACACCTCATCTAAAATGCCGTTATCCCCTCAGGTTTCCCTGGGAACTTAATGCCTCAGGATGATTTCTCTTCTTTGTTCCTTGCTGGGCAGGGCAGGGCTCGGCTGGGGTGGCCCACCTGCCTGATGGGTTGGTCCCAGGTGGCCACAAGTATGGCAGCTGCCTACCTGGCCTTGGGCTGGGCTGAGCAGTATGTTGGGAAGAACTAGGTTTCTGGAATCTGGCACCAACTCCTGATCATGAGTTCTAACTACGATGCCCTCACTAATATTCTGTTCTGGCCCGTGTCTTTCCTATTCCATGCACTGGGTAATTAGCTATTTCTTTCCATACGTGCTTGATATCTGCCTCTCCCACTATACTTCAAGCTCCAGGAGGACAAGGTCTTTGTTTTGCTCACTGCTGTACAACCTGCCTTGGAAGAATGCCTGACAACAAAAGAATCTGGACAGGAGGTCTGGGCTTTCTGAGACTTTGTTTTCCCTTCTGTCCAGGGGAATGATCAAGAATTTATGATAGAACAACTCCACAGCTCGCTTCGGCCTGGCACCTGCACGTGGGCATGCTTACTGGAGGGACGCACCTTGTCCCTCCCTACCCACCTCAGCTGCCCTGGAGCTAGATGCAGAGCCTGGCACTTGCAGGCATACTTACCCTGCTGGGCCGGGCCCAGGAATTACAAATGGAGTTTGGAGAGGCAGGACCCAGATTCAGATAAAGGGGAATTAGCTCCCTAACCTCCTTTAAACATCAACTCAAAGCACCCTCATCCTAGAGGACAGCTCTGTCCCCACTTACACAAGCTCGTATGGCCCAACAGCTCTACCAGGGCTGAGCAGTGATGGCATTAACTGTCACATACAGTTAGTCAGCTCTCGGGCCTACACTTTGGGGACTGTCCTGGGCTTTCCCAGCCTACCTGCCACAGGAAATGGGTGCCTCAAGCCCACCCCATCAGGAATCTTGACCAAAGACAATCAAGAGCTTGGCTGGGAGGACCCTGGGGATTGAAGTCAGCCAGACAGGGCTGGAAAACCTTGTTCCAGACCTAGGCTTGAACTGCAGGCCCTCTTAGCTGAGTGATCCTGGACACTTAACCTCTGTGAGCCTCAGCTTTTGTCTTCTACAAAGTGCTGAGCATCTCTATTACCCTGTAGGATTGTTACAAGGTTGAAACAAGGCACTGCTCAAAAAGCCATGCCTGGCTGCCAGGAGGCATTAATAAGATGGTCCCAGCTGGAACCATTCCAAAGACAGACATTTTGCCTCACTGCCAGTCTGTAATCACTCCTGTCACTGCTCGAGTCTGTCAACCTGATGACAGATGGGAGGTATTTGTGATGATAAAATGTCCATGTTGGACTTCCCTAGCTAGTTGCTAGGGCCACATCTGGAGTTGCTCTGGGTCTGCAGGGCCTAGCAGAGTGCATGTACTTTCAGAATGTTCACCAACTGATCAGAAACTTGCTGGCGACCCACCCAGCTGTGCAGAATGGTGAGATCTGCAGACACCCGCTCACCCCTACCCTTCTCTCCTCTCCCTACTATAACTAGCTTGACCCCCCTCTCTCTGGCTTATGCTTAAGTCCAGAAAATGCGTAAGTAAGCATGTGCAGGAAGAGCCAAAGTTCTAAAGATGGTGAAAGGAAAAGGGGGACCCATCAAGGGAAAAACCAAAGAAATATGATATTCATTGCTCAAAGATGTCTGTCTCATGGATCAGGAGTGTGAAAGATCTAGCCCAGCAGGTGGCCTCTTATTTCTTTTCCTCCAGCATCTGTTGTTTTCCTTTAGAATTTGTGCAATCTTTTGGTTGGAGTTCCTTCCTCAATATTTGCATATGTAAATGAGATACTTCTAAAGCAGGAAGAATTTGTCTATAATCTCAATGCAAATTGGTGGATCATCAATACAAGCAGTTAAAAAACCACCATCACAAAAAACAAAGTAACAAACAAAATTCTGTGTCTTAGCTAGAAAGTTCAAAATGGATCTCTACAAGATGGGAAATAAAATGACCTTTGACTAAAGTGCCTTGTTTAAAGACACAGAAACCACAGTTCTCTCCCAGCTCGGCTCCCACTCGCTGGAACTTGCCTCTGTGCTTGCTTGGGGCCTGCATGCTCCCTGGTCATGCTCAGTCCAGCGGGTCTGTCCAACTCACTACTTTACCTGTTGAACTTACTTACTTTAAGGGGCTGCTGTTTTTCATGGAGAGAGATTCGGGCCTCTGCCGTTCTTTCCCTGTTCAGTACATAGGCTTGCAAGAGATCTAACAAAATGAGGTTGGCCCCTAGCACCATGAGGAAACAAGGAGCCCAGCCTGTTCTCCCCACCCACTCAGGTCACGTGCACACCCTGGAGCAGGGAGGGAAGCCCTGGCGCATACTCACTTGTCCAGTCTTCTTCAAAGCAATGCAGGAAGTGGAATCCCACCATGATGAGGGCGTGCAAGGAAATGAGAGCTATGTACATCTGAAACAGGAAAGCAGTGCAGATGCCATTGCTGTGAGAATCTTCTGACTGTGCAGGCTCCCAGGACAGGGGCACTCAGAACCTGCCACTTGGAAACACTATGCTAGGCTGAGCCCTGACCAGGAGGGGCCAGAGAAGCATTTGGTGATTCCCCCACAGGCCCCCCTGTCCACAGCCTGGGGTCTGAGGGGAGTAGCCGCTGTCTGGGAGTGTGTGGAACCAGAACAGTAATAACGCCCGTCACCAGGCTTGACTTGGGCTCTAGGCCTGCTGCTTCTCCTCACGTGAAAAGTCAGGGTGCTGACTGCTGACAGCCCTCCAGTCCTCACACTAAATATGCTCCACCTACCTGTAGCTCAGGTTTTGAAGTCATCACCCAAACTGCCTTCTTTAGCTACTTAGGTCCAACACTTGGGATGGGAGCCTGGAAGACAGATCTTGCTTACAGCTAATCAACTTGAATCAATTTCTAAATGCTCAAGTGAAGGGTTTAGGAACAGGCACTTGTTGAGTCAGAGATCTTTGGCAGGAAGGCAGAGGTCTATGTGGCCAGGCTGTATTCTGAACAGCAGCAAAGAACACTGTGAGTGCTGAGAATTTTCAAAGGAACAAAGTGCTCCATTGCTTCATGGAGGGTGGGGCAGAATTCAGAAGGTAACTTACTGTAAACAGGACGAAGTACTTCTGGTTGTTTTCGCCAACACAGTTGTTGACCCAGGGACAGTGGTGGTCCATCTTGCGAATGCACCGCTTACAAACACTGAAACAGCCCACAAGTCAGACCTTCACGGGTGTCCTCCAGATACTGGCAGGGCCCCCCGAGGGGAACACAGAACCCATGGCTCCAGCTCCACTCCCATGAAATGGCTTCCTTGGGCACTGCAGGAGTTTTGTTGGGTGCGTGTTGTGAGGGGCTTGGAAGACAGAGTCAGGAACCCCAGGGTCAGAGTCATTCCAAACAGCAGGAAGAGTCATTCATGTCCAAGGCCTGTTACCTTGTTTAACATATGAACAGGTTGGAGCTCACAGCTGACGTGGCTGAGAAAGAGGCTGCTCTCCTGAACTAACAGGAAGCTTAGGATTTGGTGTACTGAGAGGGCAGAATGAAGAAGTAGTTTGGAAACTTGACAGAGTAGGATGGGATACAGAGAACAGCTATTCCTTATTTTCCCAAAAGACCAAAAAACCAGGTGCCGTAGGAAGTTCCAGAAGCAGTACCATGTGCTACCAAGGGAGGGCATGGTGCCTCCACCCCGGAGGGACAAAGGATGCAAGAGAGGGTATTTCAAGGGCAGGGTCAAGGACAGCAGGGAGCCCAGCTCTGAGATCCTTTCAGCTCTAAGATAACACCCACTAACTAAAAGGCAGAAAAGTCATGTGCGCTTAACTATTGACCAGATCCTCTAATTAATTTGCATATTTCTAACTTGTTATTGGGGTAATTTTTGGGCTGAGACTGTTTCAAACTTATTTGATAGCAAACACCATCCCCTCTCCTGCTTTGGACAATACAAAGTGATAATACAAGAGTGCGAGACCTTCCCAAAGCTCAAGTTTAGAAAGACTCACTTGCCACTAGATGGGCTCATCAAAAATTGTTCTTTTTTTCTTTTTTTTTTTTTTTTGTTGTTTTTTTTTTTTTTTTCGTGACCGGCACTCAGCCAGTGAGTGCACCGGTCAGTCCTATATAGGATCCGAACCCGCGGCGGGAGCGTCGCCGCGCTGCCAGCGCAGCACTCTACCAAGTGCACCACGGGCTCGGCCCAAAATTGTTCTTTTTTTTCAACTCATTAAAATAGGCTCCCTAACATTTATCTTGGGGGTATTACTTGTTCAAAACAGCTTGAAATCCTGTAAATACAAGCTTAGAAATAATACAATTAGATTTCCTTTTTTAAAGTTCCTCAATTCACACCAGCCTTCCTCTCCATCAGTTTCCCTAACTAACTCTACCTCGGGTTCCTGTTAAAGCACATAGCAGGCAATGCAGCTAGAGCCTGGGGGAAGGTGGGAAAGCTCCGGAGAAGCTGTCCTGGGCATGGAGGTGAGCTGTTTCCTGGCCTCCGGGGCCCCAAGCACAGACCTCTCCATGGAGGGACTCCCTCACACCCCAAGGAGGAGGTGTGTGCTTTTCTAAGCTGGAAAGGGTCTTGGTGATAAGGCAGACCTGGATTTGCTGAGCTACTTGGTCAAACTGGCTAAACTCTGAGCCTCAGGTTTCCCATCTGTATGAAATAAGTGTTGGCACAAGGAACACATGAGAACAGATACTGGGCCTGGTCAGACCAGTGGCCTCATACCGCCCTTGCTCTTCTCCACAACCTCAGGGGCCTCGCTAACACAGGCAGCTTGGGAATGGGCACATCTCAGAGATGCTGGCCTGGCTCTAGAATCTCCCTTGGGGCCAAGGTAACAAAAGGAGGCATGAAAGGGACACACCAGGTAACAAAGAGAAAGCCAGGTGCCAGCAGCTCCACCACCCAGCCTCTCTGTTTTTCTCTCTCTCTGTTACCAATTTTAAGAATACCTAAGAATATTTATGTGAATATATATATAATATATATGTTTTAATTGGTAACACTTGTTCTTAGTACACAATGTTAAAAAGTACCAACAAGTGGACGGTGAAGAGTGAGCTGCCCCTGTACCCTAGGCCTTGCCATCAGGCGGCCCACCCCTCCATGCAGTCACCCACTGAAGCTCGTTTCCTTCCAAGACAGTCAGCTCTGGAGTCTCTTAATCTCCTTCCCATTTAAGGGACAAACTCCTGAGGGTAACCGCCTCTCTGTTCCAGGCTCCTGAGCAGTTTCTCTTCATCCACACTTATTTTTGAAAGGGTGTTCAAGTGGGTGCTCTTGAGGTGGCATTGGCTCAATGGCAGAGAGGTGCCAAGTGGCCGGACATCCTCTGAAACTGCCAGGAGTTTAAACAAGCTCTCACAGCAAAGCCGTCCTTCGCTCTCCTCCCAGCCTCTTGGAAGAGATAAGGCACGAACCACACAGCCCATTGGGAAACCCAGCTTCCTAAGTCTTGCTGGGTAGCAGAATCATACAAATACACATCCTCCAGAGAGCAGGAAAGGTGAGTACAGTTTGTGAGGGCTGCAAAAGTTGGTTCAAAACGCTGGCCCCTGAATTTCCTGTTTTCAAAACTATGAAGTGCTAAGACAGCCCTTCTCCGCTCCCCAGGCCCGGTGGCTGGAGACACTGCTGAAGGCCGCCAGTGCACAGAAGGCTCTGCCTGCACGGCACTGGGGCTGGGCCTGCAGCCACCATGCGCAAGGCCTGGAGGTGAGTCCTGCAGCGGGGCAGTGAAGGCCGTGCCACACCCCTCCAGAGTTTCACCTCAGGCACCATCCATCATGGGGAGAAAGACAAAATGTGGGCCTCCTGCCACGACCCCTACCACCCCTCAGGGATGAATCACCTCAGAGCCAGCCCTCTTCCCAGCCCTTGCCACACCCATGGTGGGCAGGGAGCTCAGTGGTGTCCCCTTCCTGACACAGCAGGGCGGCTCACAGTCTGCACTGATGGGAGCCTGCCCTGCCTTGGCTGTGGGTGGCCCCAATGCCCAAAGGCCCTTTCTCCATCCTTTCCACTGGGTGAAAGCCACTCTATCCTCCAAGGCTTCCTCCTTGCTTGCTCTTTCCCTAACGTGCCCCACAGCACTCTCCTCGCAGTCCTTTCTAACACTGATTCCAGTGTCCAGTGTGAGCTGCTGAGCTCCTGGGGCATGGGGACCGAGTGCAAGCAACATAGTCACTGAACAGGCCAAAGTCACTGAACAGGCCAAATGCCTTAAAAGGGGGTATGTTTTGTGTTTACCAGGCCACTTCTATGTTTCTAAATTACCATTTCTGAAGAAGGCAGATGCTTCTACTCCCCTCCTCCTCTAGGTTCCCTGTCATTTTTCAGTCCCCAAAGCCTGGAAGAACTCAACAAGCTCACTGGCTCAGATGCACTCACTATCTCTTGGGCTTATGAGTTCCCTCTCCAGGAAGCTATGAGGACCCTTCCTTGGTAATCAGCCTAAAGGAGGTGGCTGAGGCTCTCTTGCCCATTCTGGGTGATGGTCCAGCATGGAAACATAGCCTTGTCCTATTCCCAAACTGTATCATGGTGGACAAGTGTGCCTGCCCTGCCTGGATGGGAGGCCCCTGGGGTTAGGGCCATGTCTAATCCACCACTATAAGCCCAGAGCCAAGCTACTCTTAGTATGAGTCTGCTGAACGAAGGCTCTGACACTATAGATAGGGAAAGAGCAAGCCTGGGAAACGAGCTCAACCCTGGCAGACAGGGATGCCCAGTAGAAAAAATAAAAGGAAGTCAGCAAGAAGGTACTAAGTGGGCCATGGCCTCACCTATAGGTTTTCATTTCATCAGCTATGACTAAAATTATAAGCAGAAAAGACATCTACATTACATCCTAGCTCCAACTCAGAAACGATTCTGGGAAAGACAGTGCAGTGTGGTGAAAAGAGCAGGAAAGCTGAAGGCAGATCCTCACTTTGGGCTCTGGGCAGAGAAACTTAGGTTCTCCAAATCAGCCTCAGCAGAATTACACTGATCTCTCAGGGCGACTGTGAGTAACAGATAATGTATGTACAGTGCTTTAAAAATAATACTAGTGCTATATAAATTTTATCAGTACCCATAACCATGAGAAAGACAAAACAAAAAGAATCTGGCAGGGGTGCTAAGCAGCCCATGACTGCCTCTGCCACAGTGTGTTTGCGGAGTGGGGAGGGGGGTGCATGTGAGGCCTTGCCAAAGTCAGAGGTCTCTACCTCCTCACACAAAAAGAACCTGAAGCACAGGCCTAATGCCTTGGCTGCCACATTTGCATAAGCGACTCCTCCCACAGGATTTCCACTGCTTCCATGGTCCTCATGAACAGGTGATTTGACTCCAGGATGAAAATAGCCTGGATTCCAGAGTACCTCTTCTAGGAGAGAAAGACCCACCCACACACCACAGGGCTGGAAGGAATGAATAGCTACAGGTCCAACATTTGGGTGTATCTGTAGTACCCACCAGAGCTCAGGAAACAGAGAGGGTCTTGAATGCTATGGGCTCTGTTGGGAAGAGAAACCACATGTGTGTGCACAGGCACCTTCACCTGAGTGGGCAAGACTGACATCAACTTCTTCTAACCAAGCAGCAGCCTGGGAGCTCGACCAACCACAAACACACCCAGTCTGTCTCGTGTGTCAGGGATTCTACTTATCCAAAATCGTGGGTCTCCAGACGGCCTGGGCCACCACGTGCCATCACAAAGGAGCAGTTGTCACACATATCCTGAGGTGGAAACAGGCAGCTAACAGGCATTCTCACTTGAGTTCATCTGAATCAGCAGCTCTTGCTTTGCGCAAGCTGATTTGTTTACTAGCACTCAAGAATACCTCCCCTGGATCCTCCTGGGGAGGCAAGGAGGAGGCGGTGAGGAAAATGCCAGGCAGTGGAGGCAGCCGAGCACTCAGGGAGGGAAGAGAAAAGAACCACTGTTGTTGCCCGAAAGTTCTTTCTACAAAGTTAACACCTCCCTGTTTCTGGTCCAGCCTTTATAAACCCAGCACATACCCATCTCCTTACACATTCTTTTATTAATAAACAGCTTCCACTTGTTGAGCTAAGTGACTTGTGGTTGTTCATATTTCATCCTTACAACAAGCGAGGGAGGGACAACTCTTTTTTACAGAGGAGAAAGCTGAGGCTCAGAGAGATGCAGCACTTGGCCTAAGGGCCCAGAGTGTGGCAGAGACAGCACTGAACTTCCAACACCGACCTCTTCAACTTCAAGGCCAGAGCCTGCTCCACACACTGGGCCACCCCGAGGAAGCACATAAGCAAGCTGAGCCTTTTCATCTGGGCGATGCTTAGAAAACAGCTGGCTCCTGAGCCCGGGGGCGGGAGCCGGAAAAGGCTAGACTGATACCTCCAACGCAGGTACAAGAAGCAAGCCTTGAATTAGATCTCAGAAGCAAGTTGCCCCAGAGACAGACACCCCATGGGAGATAACAATCACCGCAGGCCCCTGCCCCAGCTCTTCGGCTCTCACCCTCAAGCAGGCAACAACTAGTTGGAGAGGTCTGCAGATCTCTCTCTTTTAGAGACAGAAAAATACATACAAATAATTACATAAAATTGCATGAGTCATCCCCAAATGGGAGAGTCCAATCTGGACCTGGAGCCAGAACCACCAGGACCCAATCTTGTCTCTAGTACTCATAAGCTGTGTGACCGTGGAGCAGTCCCTTAACCTCTTTGAGCCTTAATTTCCTCAAGGGAGAGTCATCCCTAGGCAACACCTATCTCCAGAGGTGACCAGGAAGATGAAAATATGGTGACTGATGATGAGACAGGGCGGGCTGAAGTGCCTGGGACATGGCAGGTACTGAGGAGCTGCCTGTGGAATCTGAGTTGGGGAGGCTGACTGCTCTCCCAGAGGTGGGCAGTGAGGCCCACACAGAAATGCTGCCTTTCAGCCGCTCAGATCTCTCACACAAGTGTCTCCACAGCCTCAGACTTATGAGATGACCTCCCAGCACCAGGAGCACTTTCATTCCTCCACAAACCCCACACCCCAAAAACATATATACACCAGTCTGACAAGGGGACCCAGTGACATTTTTGTGTCCCTGTAATCTGGCATTTAAAGTTCCCTTGTAATAATAAAGGGCAATTTCAAGCTAGATGTCTTCTCATTAAGAAGATTCAAAACAGCAAAGAAACCTGAAAACAAAAAGGGAAAACTCACCACAGATAAGATGGGGAAATAGCTTTTTTTGTTGAATTCTATAATTTTCATAACCTCTGGAAGTTTTTTTAAAAGGAAAGCCTTCATTCAGGCGACCCTTCCATTTCAAGTACTAGACATTCACAGAAGTTTTGTCTCATGGTACCCTTGTAATAAAGACATGAAGTAGGAAAATCCAGAATCCTTCAGTTTTACATATATTTAAACAAAGGTGGAGACAGTCAGGGGCCTGCCCACGTCCTAGGTCAGGTGTGGCAGAGCCAAGTCCTGCAACAGGTGTCCTGAGCCCAAACCAAATGCCCTTTCCAATCTTGTAAGTTCACAGAGACCAGGAGGGAGACTTACACTGGTCACTCTGTGCCCAGAGCAGGGGACATTCCGAAGTCCTGTTGCTGACTTGGTACCCATGGGGGAAATGTGTGCTACTCCAGAGTATGTGTGTGAGGTGGGGGAGGGAGGCAGGGGGAGGGAGGAGAGAGGAGGTGAGCCCCAGCAAGTGTACCTGCAGTGGTGGGCTCGGTCGGGCTTGATGCTGCAGCATTTGGGACACTTGTAAACCACCTGCCCAGGCTTCAACTGTAAACTCTCGATGAATTCTTTAGTGGCATTTCCTTTGGGCACAGCCCCCTGTAAGAAAGAGGAAAGGCATCAGGGTTGGGCTGGGGGTTCTAACAGTTGTAACATTCTACAGTAGAGATAGTCATTTGAAAGCAGCAACCACATACATGTATGGACAGGACATTTTGATACCAACAACATGTGGACTCTGTGTTGAGAATTATGCCAACACCAAGGAATATTTATTGACAAGGAATTTTCCTGAGGAAATGCCATTAAGCTACATTAGTTCCTTGATTAATTTTCTACATTGAACAGTTACACTGTTCCTGATTATTTTCTATTTTCATTTTGCTAAAATTATTTTCATTGAATCCATTCTTTCCTATGTAAATATTACGGCAAGGATTTGACTCACTGGTCTACATTAAATTTTCTGGTAACAGTTCCAGCCTTTGCAAGTTTTCATTGGTGAGCATCATATCTAACAGTCCAGTTTTCCTAGGTCAAAAATGTGCAGCTCTACATTTTAGTGGGTTCTATTTAAACTGGGATCAAGTTTTATTTTACTTTTTTACCAGTACTATTGTTATGAAGGACTGGTAATCTGTATTTAGTTCTTTTTTTTTTTGTCGTTTTTTTTTTTTCGTGACCGGCACTCAGCCAGTGAGTGCACTGGTCAGTCCTATATAGGATCCGAACCCGCGGCGGGAGCGTTGCCGCGCTCCCAGCGCAGCACTCTACCAAGTGCGCCACGGGCTCGGCCCTTGTATTTAGTTCTTAATGAATCCACAAGCAACTGGGAGCTGCTGCCCTCAGGTATTTGACTCGCTGTCTATCCTCTGATCTGCTATTCCATCTATGAGTATGCTTGTGAATACTTTGTGTGCTTGTTCTGGCTGTCCACACTTTGGGTGGAGCCAACAGCAGAGCCAAAATGCCATCAGAATCCACGCTGGCTGTGCACCCATGCAAACAGAAGGAAAACGGCAGTGCATAGCCCTAAGCAGGGTCTCCATAACCAACCAACCTTCACCAAGTGCTACGTGGTGCAGAGCCCTGTGCTCCCATGCTCTTTGCTAGGGCTCAGGAATCAAATGAGGTCTCTGCTTCCAGGAGGCTCATCGTCTTTTGGAGGCTGACAAACAATTCTAGTAAAAGGGGTTATATGCTTACATTACAAATGTAGAAGACATTGGTGTTGATGAGGGGGTGCAAAGGAGGCATTAGCTAACTAAACAGGGGAATCAGAGAAGTTTTAAGGAGTGATGTTTAAGAGTTGTCCTGAGGAATGTGCAGAGGTGGCCAGGTAAACCTGTAGGGATTCCAGCAGAGGGGTAAGGGTAAAGGCAAAGAGGTGAGAGGGAGCATGACATATTTGGGAGATAGTGAGAAAACCAGTGTGCTGAGCCCAGGGTATGCAGTGTCAGCAGGGGACCCGGACCGATGGGCAGGGCCAGCCCATGTAGTGTTGAGTGTCAGGCCTAAAAGTTGGGATGGGATTTTTCTTCATAGGCAGCCCAGAGCCATTAGGTAACATCAGTGCTTCAGGAAGAGAACTCAGTTGCCTATGCTAGGTGGAATAGCTGAGAAGAGGGAGAGATTAAAATCCCAGAAACCAATTAGGAGGTTACTGTCTATGGCCCAGTAAGAAAGGACTGAACTGTGAAGATGGAGAAGCAGAGAGAAAATTCAGAGAGCTAGATCTGCAAAAGTTGTAGGGAACCAATTTGATACCGTGGTGGTACAGGGCGTGACAAAAAGGGAGGAGATAAGCTCCAGGAAAAGTTTCCATTTTTAGCAGCTGGTAAATGGTAGTACTCTTAAGCTATTGAGAGAGAGAGCATAGGAGAAGCCAGTTCTGGGTAAGAGCTGACCAGTTCAGTTAGGGTATGCTGAGTCTGAAGAGCCTGAAGGACTCCCAGAAGGAGGTGTCCAGAAAAGTGGCTGGAAGATGGGTCCAAGAAGCAGGAGAGAAGAGTGGTTAGTGGCACAGCACAAGGGCTAAGAGGTTGGCTTGACCCCATGGTCAAGGGTTCGGTACCAGCCAGCTGGCAGAAAAAAAAAGAGAAAGGCTGGCTTGGCAGTCCACTGGCCCTGCTTTACATTTGTATTTTACATTTGTGAGTGGTGTGCCTGTTGACAGGTGAGCCTCTCTGTGCCTTTGTTTCCTAATTAGTGAGCCAGGACTCACCTAATTACCAGCGTTACTGTGAAGATTAAACTAGACATAGACGGGCTGGCCAGTTAGCTCAGTTGGTTTAGAGCATGGTGTTGATAACACCAAGGTCCAGGGTTTGATCCATGTACTGGCAAGATGCCAAAAACAAACAACAACAACAACAAAAAACTAGACATAGACAACTTACAGAAAGGGCTTAGATGATGTTTATTACAGACAAAATGCTCAGTATATGGTAGTCTGTTTTCTGGGTCCAGCATTGGCAGCAACGCTGCAGCTTTAAAAAAATACAGTTGCCTAGACTCTACACAGCATTACTATATAAAAACTTTGGGGGGCAGGGCCCAGACACCCACACTTTTAAAAAGCTCCAGCAAAGTCTGCTACTCTGTAGTTAGGGCTAAGAACTACTGTGCTGGACCAGAAGCTCTATGCTTGGGTCTTCCTTGCTCAGCACCAGAGCCCCTGGCCTGGCAAACAGCATGAACACACAGCCAAAGGTAAGAGATATAGCAGCTTCCAGCAAAGTGGTGAAAAGAGTAGTGACGGCCAACAGAATAAAAAGATAGGAGCCAAGGATGCCACCCTGGGAACTTTGCCTGCTTGGCCTGGCCCTCAAACAAGAACCACGGCTGATATCAGGTCAAGTCGCAGCTATGGGATGGGACTGGGGCCCTCACCCCCCCACCCTAGGGCCCCTTTATCACGTCTACGTGACACAAGGCTCCACTGCTCAGCGGGCATCCACAAGATCCCACAATCAGGGAAGTCAATGCAGCATCAGGACAACAGAACCTGGGACTGCCCCCAAGTCCTGAATGGGCCCAGAAGGAGTGAGAATGTGGTTTATTAGGGTTGGCAGGTGGAGGTTTCAGACAGAGCATCCCTGGCCTTCCCAGAGTAGGGCCAATGGACCTATAACAGGCCAAGTGCTGGGTTCCCAAGACAGAAAGGATAAAGATTGGGTGTCAGAAGCTTTCCTACAAATGAAGAATTCTAGGGAGAGAAGAACCACTGAAGAAAAATCTTTAAATGCTGAGAATGAAAGGAAGCTGTCATTTTGTTTTTTGTTAAAAAAATGACTCACAGGGGATACAGATTCCAGTTAAGGAAACTGCAGAGACAAATTAACTGACAACCCTCTCCTAAAAGTCTACACTGTGCCGAGCACTGCGGGAAGTACAAAGAAGTGATGGGGACCAAGCCTCAAAGAGCTGGTGCACTGGACAGGTAGAGAGACACACGGACACAGCGAGGCACCTGAGGCTGAGCGCCCAGTGAAAGGCATGGCCACCAGTGCACCAGGAGGCCTGAGGGTGGGGATTCCAGGAAGGCCAGGAGGATCTGGTGGATGCTAAGCAGGAGAGGGGCACCTGGGAGGGGAAACAGTTCAAACCCAGAGGTGGGCCACAGACCTCCTGGCCCCTCTGTCTGCATGTGGCTCTTTGCTGGGCCCCAGCTTCTCCCCTGCTGAGCCTCTCCTTCTGCCTCAGTGAGGACATGTTCACTCCTGAGTGCAGCACTTGGCTGACTTGTCATTCAGAGCAATGACGTGCTTCCCCACTGGTCTGTCCTGAGGATGAGGAACCAAAGGCTCACAAGGGGCAGGAGACAAGGAGAAAATCAAAGGGTTGCTTGTCCACGTACGTGCTCATCTCACTAGCGAGGCTCAGGACCAACAGAGGGGTGGAGAGGAGGTCCTCTGTACCCATTCAACTCTCTGAATTACATTAAAAACTTTTTTTAAAGTTCAAAAAGAAGTAAAAAAAAAAAAATTTGGTCTGCGGCTCAGGACCAACAGTGGGGTGGAGAGGAGGTCCTCTGTACCCATTCAACTCTCTGAATTACATTAAAAACTTTTTTTAAAGTTCAAAAAGAAGTAAAAAAAAAAAAATTTGGTCTGCAAAATGCAGTCAGATGTCAGAAAAGCCTACGAGGCAAGGACATGGTATGTACAACGTCATTTGGAATTTTCTTTTTTAAACTTACTTTTTGGTCCCAATGAAGGAATATGGTTTTTGACATTAAATATGCCATAAAAATACATAGCTATTGACATGGAAACATCTATGCTAGTTCATATTTATATATACATACACGCACACATATATAAATAGAAAAAAGATACATGCAGAAAGTATTAGTGGCTATCTCATGAAGTAGGACCACATGTAATTTTATTTTCTTGACTATATTTCTTAAATGTTCCATTAGCTTTGCAACATGTGGCTTTTGCAATAAGGAAAAAACTCATTACAAACATGAGCAAAAAAATAAACCTCAAGTAGGAGCCACCCATAGTAGGAATATGACTGACTTGCCTGAAATTTATAACCAAAATACCATTACTGTCTCATCTTGAGACATCCAAGGGCCCCCCCAGTGAGGCACTGGTGAAGGGCCAGGGTCTGGAAGTCTTCATGAAGGTAAGGAGAGCCCAGATCACATAGCATGCAATGGATATCCAAGGGAGCCTGGTAAGGGCACTAGTTCGGGCAGAGGAGAGGGTCTCACAAAAGCCCAGAGAACCTTATTTTTCATTCTTTTTAATGTAAAAAGTAACTGAGTTTGGGCAACCACGTGACTTTCTGTGGCTCTTGAAACCACAAAACCGTACTGGAAGTAACTATTGTCACAAGTATAAGAGAAAAAATGCAAAGGGACATCATTTCCCCAAGGAGAATGGGTAATGGGGCTGAGTTTTAAAGAAGGTCAGAGCCAACAGAATTTGCTGTGAACCCCAGGAGACACCCACATAAAGGGCTGCAAGAGGAAACCCCTGAACCGTAAAGGGCTATGAGAGCTTTCATTTGGTTTTCTCATTATCACCTGTTATTCCAGACCATGATCAGAGACATCATTTAGCAGCTCGGCCTTTCTAAAAGTGTGACCTTCCATGTGACTCCCTTTGCATAAGTCTTCCAGAAGGCTGATCCCATCCAGGCAAGACTGTCACCTGAGTCCACCTTTCAACCACAGAGCAGCTGGGCCAGCCCCTGAGACTAAGGAGTCTGTGACACTGGAAAGTCATGCACTCTCCACTCTGCCTCACGTGACTTTCTCTCTTTCTTTTTTAAAAGAACATGCTCTTCGGCGCTCCTCTGCACAGATCTCAGAACTCTCTGTTATTAGTTCACTGGAAGGAATTTTGCTCTCTACAATCCTGGACAGCCGGCAGGGAGTCAGAAGGCCTGCTGAGACATTTTTGCCACTGTTGTCACAGGTGCATTCCTGAGAAACACCTACTGTCTCCCCTCCCCCATTCTTATACACCTCACAGGGTTGTCTTGAAGCTTCCACATTACTGCAGCCTGGCAGATCAAAATGTACTGATTTCTGCTCTCTGCTCCCTTGCCCCGCCACCTTCCCAATTCAAAGTAATGCTTGCTCATGACTTTAAGGAAATACAGATGAGAAAATAAAAAAGGAAAAATCCACCCTCTGATTTGATTACCCAAGATAAGTACTACTAACATTTTGAAGCATATTCTTTCAGTCTTTTCTCTTTGTACACAGTAAGCTAAAACACTTTTTAAAATCTATAGATCCATAAAAATGGATTATATAAGGATACTTCAAAAAGTTCACGGAAACATTTGTATATGTTTTGTATATCTTTTAATTCTATTTTTCTACAAACTTTTTGAATTAATCTCATAAAGCTTCTAAAATATAGCTCATATGCTTCCAAGATATATATTGGGCCCTGTAGTGGAATCAATTTAAGTCTGATTTAAAAGAAGTGTGCAGAGAGTGTTAAAGCCTTTCTGGTCTGGTCAGGGCAGAACTCTCTGTCCTCTGGGCACAGAGCTCTGAGTTCTCAGTAGGGAAGGGATGTGATGTGTATGTGTGTGTACGTGTGTGTACGTGTGTGTGTGTGTGTGGTGTGTGTGTGTGTGTGTGTGTGTGTGTGTGTGTGTGTGTGTGTGTGTGTGTGTGTGTGTGTGTGTGTGTGTGTGTGTGTGTGTGTGTGTTGGGGGAGGGCATGTGTTCCCATCGAACATTCCCCTTACTGGCTAGCCCAAACTTTCAGAACCTTTTTCCATCCTACCTACTTCCTTTTCTATTTCAAAGAACACCGAGACTGCTGGGGTTACACCCCTCTTACACTCCTCATCTCCTGCCCCCCTGCCCCTGGACCCAGCAGTGCCCACTGCCTTGCAGGACTCGGGCCTCAGCTAATCCTGGCCCCATGCTATTGCCTCTGAGCTTTTCCCTGGTGCTCTCCCTCCCCTTCACGACTAAGCTTCTTGACGCCCTGTGAACTTGCTGTCTCTGATCACTTCTCACTTACTCTTTAGTCCGCTGCTCTCTGGCAACTGTCCCTTCCGCACCAGGGAACTGCTCTCACCAGGTCACTGAACAACTCCCTGTGGCCAAATCCAAAGTTTGCTTCTTAGCCCTCATATTCCTTGGGGTCTCCTCACTGACCACCAGCCCATCCTCCCTGCCTGTGGGGCTGTGCCTCTCCCCCGCTCTTGCAATCCTGCCCATCTTGGACACTGGTGGGCCTTGGGATTCCAGCCCCAACCTTCTCTGCTCATTCTGTACTCTCCTCTGGACAATCCTGCCTACAGCCTCTACTTCCCCTATCACCACTCAGCGATGATGCTCAAATCACTAGCTCCAACTCAGACCTCTTTTGGATCTGCAGCTATTTCTACCTGGTTGTCCAAAAGGCATTAAAACAAAATAAAATTAAACCCCTCAAATTCAACATGCGCTGCTAAAACTGAACCCACTACTTCCTCCAACTGTCCCCCTGATTCTCCCTTCTCTGCCCCATGGCACATCCATCTACCCTGTCATCCAGGGCGGAAATCTAGTAGTCATCCCCAATTCTTCTAAAACTCTACCCCACACCCCATCCACTCCATCAGGTTAATTCCACCCCAGACTGTGCCTTGAATCCCATGCTCTCCCCTCCAGCCATAGTCATGGCCTTAGTTCAGCATCTTTGTCACCTGCCTCAGACTATTAGAGAATGTCCTAGTTCTGCAGCCCAGCCTCTATCCTTTCTGCCCACTATTTTCTAGAGTAAACTTGCTAAAATATGAATCTGATCACATTATTCCCCTGGTCCAGAGGACTTCACTGGCTCTCTAGAGACCATGGACCAGAGTCTGAGCTCCTGAGGCCATCACAATCTAGCCCTGGACCATCAATACAGTGTTGTCTCCCTCCCTCTACAGACCCTGTGGACTAGCTGGAGGTTCCCAAGGGCACCATGCTCTCCAAGTTTTCCTCCACTGTCTTCTGGGCCCTGAATTAGCACCACCCCAAGCCTCTTTCCCCTCCAGCCTGCCAGGTTCCTCCTTGCCTCTTGCACCCAAACCAAAACCCACCCAGGGATCACCTCCTCTCTTTCTTCCTAATGGCCCCAGCCACACCAAAGGCAGAATCCATCACTCAGCCTTTGTGCTACCACAGCTTGTATTTGTATTACAACACCTATCATTTAATTACACACCATCTCTCTTATGTGACTATAAACCTGGAGGACAGACACGATGTCTTTCAACGTGTAGCCCAGCAAACTTCCCCAAGCCTGGCATGGAGAATGTATTCAATAAAACAAAGTGGAATAATGATACAACAGACATTTATTGAGTGCTTATATGCCAGGCACAGTTCCAAATGCTTTAAGACAAACTGTATTTTGTCAGTTAAATCTGACAATAAACCTATGAGGTAGAGACTATGATATTCCTCATTTTATAGATGAGGTAACTAAAGCAGAGAAGTCAAGCAGCTTGCCAGGATAGCATGGTTAATAAGAGGCAGAACCATTTCAGACCCACGCAATCCAAGTCTAGGATCTAAGCCACTATCAGAAGACAAACGTATATTTATCAAGTATTTCTACGGAATGGCTTGGAAAGGTCTTTTCTTTAATTGCCTTGATGCCATAGTATCATTCTACCGCCAACAACTGTATCGCCACACCAATACGAAGACTGAAACAGGCTTAGGATAATAAGAATCTGGGATAATAGGACAAATTAAAAAGGATACAATGGAAAGCAGAGTACACAGGTTCTAAAGAAAGGCCAATCATTTCAAGGACTCAATATTCTAGTCCACTTCAAGCAACAAGAATGAAAACTTGCTTAAATTGTTTCAGGGGCCATGGGATCAAGGCATGTGCACAGCTGCTGGTCTGGGCAGAAACTCTCACTCTAATGCTCTCCCAGGAACATGGTGACCAGCCCCAGGCCTGCATCACAAGGCCACCTATCTCCTCCACAGAAAGGTAGGATGGTAGGTGATCCCCAAATTGGTCACTCTGCTCTCTCAGGAGCCAGAAAGATTTTTCCCCTGGCGTTTATTAGTTGCTCAGTGGTAGGCATGAGAAGTTGCCTGGCTTGAGGGAGAATGTAGCACCCTACTCTTGTGGACCTTGAGGCAAGTCCCCTGACCTGACCCAGGGAATGCGCCTATGTCTGTGGGCAAGCTGGGCGAGGCCCCTCTTTGGCTGCACCCAGCACCTGACCTGTTGTGGGAGGACCCACGCGCTGTTCCTCTTCTGTGCTCCTAGAGGCCCGCATCATGCTGCCACGCCACCCTTCCAAGGAAATACTTGCCAACTGGTTCTGTATACTGCACGTGTTCAGTAAGGCTGCTGAAAGGACTCCAGTGAAGGGAATACCAAGTGCAGATTGGAAGTGAGCCCCACTGTTTCCCCTTATGACTGAAACTAAAATCTGTGGCCGGAGGACTGTCTATAGCAAGATGTTCACAGGGTGGGATTCAAAAGGGGTTGGGGGATGGGTAGTGGAAGGCAGATAGATGAATTTTCTTTTCCTTAACTATGTGGTTAAATTGAATGAGTTTCTATTCCTCCTTTTCTCAAATTTCAAATTTGAAATAATTTATGAGGTAATAAACAATTAGGTACAAGAAAAGGAAGGGCAAAAATATGCTGATCATAAGGGTTTATACAATTGCTGTGATTGTGTAACGCTTGGCTTTAAGCTTCTTGGCAGCCAGGACAAAAAGAAACAAGCTATGCCTGTCAGCTTTAAGCATCTTCTGGGAGATAGGCATTGCCCCAGATCTAAATTTTAAAGGGAACCCTTCAGGAATCCTGAGGGAGTTCTCAGGATGAGGAATTAAAATGTATTTGTAACTGGAAAGGACAAGGTGGTGAAACTAGGAAGTGGGCCTTCAAGTCCAGGTTGTGTTCAAGAGGTTGCCTCCTCAGGGCAAGTGCAGCCATCTACACCTCTAAATGCCTGGAGGGTTTCAGGAACACAGGAATTTCCTCTGATATTATGAAACCTCAGAGTGGCCAAGGAGAGGACATCATGAGACCAAACACCAGTCTGGCTTGTGCTCCGGCCCATGCCCACTCCACCTCCAGGCCAGGCCACCAGCCGAGGGAGGCGCCTGCCTGCTCCTCTGTCTATTTGTCCTTTTCCCTCTGTTTGAGGGCCTATCCCTTTACCCTATTTCTCAAATGGCAGTATCACCTCCGAGGGGACTGCTTACACACTGGTGAGCCATTTGCCTCTTTCCTTTCCTGCTGCAGCTCAGGGTGGACCCATTTACTGCTGCGTTGGAGTAAATGACTGCTAAATGGTCCAGAAAGCTGTGGTGGTTGCAATTGTTCTGATGTTACATTTGGGATAAGAATTTCACAGCTGGAAGTGGTACAGTAACTGTTTGCGGAAGACTACAGCGCTTTTTTTTTTTTTTTTTTTTTGCTAGTAATGCTAACAACCCAAAATGATACACAATGCATACATTGATTATAGCTTTTGGATGTAAGTTGTTCTAAAAAATTATGTGCAACATGAATTCTGGAGATACAAAGAATCATAATCCCATTAAGGAACTCCTTAGAACCCTGCAGAGACTCCTTTCTAAGAAAAGACTCCTCCTGCAGTATTAATAAGGAACACTTAATTGATCCACTTTTAATTTGAGATCTGGGATCCTAACTCTGCTCCTTGGAAGCCCAAGGTGCCCCAGTTGTGCCTGTGAGCTTCTACTAGGCAGCTCCACTTCTCTCTGTTTTACATACTGGGTTTTTCATAAGATGTCATGTGCTGGAAACAGGGAGAGACAGGTGGTGGCATAAAGATGCTGAGAAGGGGCACATCTATAGGACGTGCTTTGAATTGCTTCCCTTTACTAATAAAGATACTAGACAGATTCTACATTTCTTGGCCCATTTTCTTTGGGGCTACCAGCAAAACACACCTATGAGAAGCTGACTGGTGTCTGGGACATAGTGTGTGGCTCTCATCCACTTGGGACTGGAAGCTGAGCAATATACCACAGTGAGAATCATGCTCTCCTGCATCCAACTGCAAGAGCCAGCCCGAGGAGGTTGCTGCAGAGGCTGCATGTTTCAATGTGGTGTGTAAAAAAATACACATGTGAGGGCAGCAGGAATGCCAGGGCAGAAGCCTCCTCTCCCATTGCCCAACATCCAGCTCCCTGGTTCCATATGTCTTCTATAAGCCAATGATCTTCACGCTCCACTCTCTGATCCTGACCCTCCACCAGCTCCAGACTAGCTATCTACTGCCCACCTAGCATCTCAGCTTGCACATAACAAAGGGGTAGTTTGGCTAGAACAGAAGCCTTGAAAATCCATTCCTCCCCAGACTTTTCCATTTGATAAAAGGCACCAGCAATCCCCCAGCTGCCCCAGCCAAGACTCTGGAAGGCACACTCTCTGATCTCTCCATTCTTTCAGCTCTTCTGAACAGCAGTGCTCAGGCCTGGCTGAAAAAGAGGGTCACATGGGAACTTTAAAGCATCCTGATACCCAGGCCCCTGTCCCCAAACCATTCAGAGCAGAATCTCTGGAGATGGGGCTGAGGCATCAGTACTTTTTATAAGCTCTCCAAGGGATTCTACGGTAAAGCCAGGCTTGAGAACTAATGGCTTAAAATATATTCCATGTCCAACAGCTTCTCTCCAGCTTCAGCACTCCTCCCACCTTGATCCAAGCCATGCCATGTCTTGTCTGGACCACTGCAATACCTCTAGTCCCCTGCTTCTACTCATACCACCTCGAACCTCCTTTGCAAGCACAATGCAAATCACATCAAATTCTACCTCTCTGATGGCTCCCCACTGCACTTAGCCCAGCACAATTTGGCCTCTATGGCCCTCTCCACCTCTTATAGCCCTTCTTGTCACCACTCCCTATGCTTCGGTCACCCTGCTCTTAGAACTGTTTCTTGAACATGCTTAGCACATTCCTGCCCCTGGGCCTTTGT
The DNA here is from genome assembly GCF_027409185.1 of Cynocephalus volans. Taxonomy (NCBI): domain Eukaryota; kingdom Metazoa; phylum Chordata; class Mammalia; order Dermoptera; family Cynocephalidae; genus Cynocephalus; species Cynocephalus volans. The sequence continues at coordinate 55,668,825 of NC_084470.1, forward strand.
ACCTATGCTCTCCTCTGCCTGGAAGGCTCTGCTCTCAGATTTTTATTTGCCTGGCTTATAGCTTTATGTCATTCAGGTCAGCTCAGATGGCACCACCTGAGAGAGACCTTCTCTGACCACCTTGATCTAAAGTAGTCCCTCTATGCCCCAGAAAAGTCATCACGCTGTCACCCTGGTCATATTGTTTTATTGTCTTTAAAGCACTTATCACTTTCCGGAACACCTTGCTCAATAATCATGCCTTTACTGCCTGGCCTGCCACTAGCACGTGAGCTTCCAGAGCGCTTCTTTTTTGCGTGTCTTGCTCACAGCAGCTTCCATTGCTCAGAAATGAAGCTCTCACAGAGTAGGCCTTAATACACATGGTCATTCGTTTTATTCTCCTATCAGTGCCACTGCCCCTACTTACTCCCACAGCGAACTTAGCAAAATGACCGTTTGATCCCACCACTCTTTTGTTTCAAGTCCTCAGGGGCTCTAGACTTCATCCAACTCCCCCCACACCACCAACCCAAACCACTTTCTTCCTACGTTCCCACTATTCCAAACCACTGCTGGCTGCCAGAGGAGGCACTCCTGCATTCCTGCCTCTGTGTGCATGCTGCTTCTTCTGCCCGTCTTCCTGCCCTCAACACTGTCCACCGCTCTGACAACTGCCTTGGGCATCGCCTCCTGCAAGCAGTCACCCCTGCCTAGATTGCTTAACGTCCCCTCCCTTGTTCTCTCACAGCAAACCATGTTTCCTTCTGCCACAGCCTTCATCACACAGGGCTATCCTGACCTCTCTTCTCTAGACAGAGGGCACTTTGAGGGTAGGAACAGTGCCTGGGGCTTAGCAGACACTAAACTATAAACTGAGCAAAATTATGTCTTTTACTACTGAAATAGAGCTACCCACACCCTCATAATGCACGCTATCTGCTTCTGTAGAGTTGCTTGCTTAATCTAAATAACTCCATTTTGACCCGTCTGACCTGCAGACTACCCTCCCTTCTGCATGAGAAACCGCTGACCTTCTCATAGAAAAAAAAAACAATTGCATAGAAACAGGAGACATACACGGTGAATTATTACACGGGAATAGGAACCATACACAATGAAAACTTGTATGCTTCATTGCTCGAATGTCTCATTCTTGGCCTTTGTGACCTAGCTCCCTAGCTTGCTTTGTGCACCTGGACAAACCCGTGTGCCAATGGGATGTAGTTTTTGCCTTTAAAAACCCTACAAGACCAAAGCCCAAGGCCGCTCTTCCTTGGTTGCTCCTTTGGAGACGGACGCTGGCCAGCTGGAGTGAATAAACTGCCCTTTTCTGCATGAGTGGCGTGTAAATGCATTTCTTGTGGCAGGGTGCCTCACAACATTTTAGAGGCCCCAGCAAGATTCTTTCTCTCGTGAGTATATCCCTCCCTGCACTTATCTCCTAGGAGAAGATAGAGAAGCTGTTCCTCTTCTTCTCCCTGGAGGCAGATGGGGCACTTTATTCTCACCCCAGGTAGGTGAGATCTCAGTAAGGGACAGTGCACCAATTGGTGGACTTAGTGGGAGGCTGGACGCAGCATTAACTCCCCTAGTCCATGGGCTCCTGAGACGCCGCTGGGCCTAGTGGTAATTTGGATTTGGATTTGGGACTTGCAAGTCAATTTGGGTTTGGGACTTGCAAGTCAATAGGAATTGTGTTTAATTTGGATTTGGGTTTGGGACTTGCAAATCAACATGAATTGTGTTTCCGTGTTTCTTGTTCATCTTTATCATTGTGATTGTTGTGTCTGTGGATATCTTAGAGTAATTTTGGATGTGGCCACCTTTCTGTCTTTTGTGTGTTGCCAGTTATGTGTTTTTATGTGTCATTAACTGTGGTCTTATATAACAAATGGGACAAAATTCCTCCAAACAGGTCTATGGGACAACCCCCTTACATACAGGTTTGGATTGATATAATCTCTGACAAGCCATCATAACTAAAAAGGTGCCATTAAAAAAAAATGTCCCAAGGTGAATGGAAATAGAACACCATCTGTGCTTTTTAACTAAGCCTTCTCTTCCAGCTTCTCCGAAGAAGAGCGCCTCCCCCACGGTGTCTCCCGTACTCTCTGATGCCTCTGAAGACCCAAGGTGGCTTTAAAAATTGAAAATAAGCTAAGAGTATTTCCTATAATAATTTCTTTTCCCTCTACTGGAGAAGATTTAAAAATTTGGGGAAGGTTGATGATAAGTTAAACAGCAGTAGTTCATAACAGCAATGATTTAATCTCTGAATATACTGTAACCAAAGAAAATATTTGAAAAACTATTGTAGGACTGCTAGATTAGTCCCAGAATGTCAACCTCATTTTCGATTTATTGGCTTTTGTTACTTTATGTCATGCTGACCTTATTGTTAAACACAGGTTTGTTTGCATTCTTTCCACTCATGGAGAAATGGGGAAAACATTACTTTTAAGTTGGTTGAAAGCATTAACTGACAAAACACCTCAGAAAAATGTAAATTAGGCAGCTAAGAAAGCATACTCTGTTCATTACTTTAAAAAATATACAGCCTTATTAACTCCACAGTATAACAGTAGTCAGAGTCAACATTTAGGCAGATATAAATAAAATATTTAAATGGTAGTGTTAATAGTTTTCAGGGCATATACATAGCCTTTTCCTAAAGAATTGCTCTGGCAACTTTGTTAAAAACCAATTGACCAGAACTACGGGTATATTTCTGGACTTTCTTTGCCTGTTTCCCATACTCGGAGTGGTACTGCCTCTCCCTGCCGTTCCTCCAAACCCTCCTCTTGCTCCAACAGGCTCCCTTGCCTCCTGGAACTCCTCAAGGCCAGGCTCCCTTCATGGTTTACAACTGGAAAAATCAAAATCCTTCTTTCTCAGAAAAACCTCAGGGCATCATCCCCCTCCTGGAGACTGTTTTCTTTACCCACCAGCCTACATGGGATGAGTGTCAGCAGCTTCTGCAGACTCTCTTCACATCAGAAGAACGCAAGTGGATCTGGAGGGAGGCCCTGAAAATTGTTACCAGTCATGATGGCTGACCCTCTGATGACCCTTTTAGCCTTGAATGCGTGTTCCCCTCTAACAGACATGGGTGGGACCCAAACATGGACCAAGGTAAGGGGGCTCTCCTGTATCGCCAGACTCTCCTTAGGGGACTCCACACAGCAGCCCAGAAGCCCACTAACCTATCAAAAGTAAGTGAAACTGTTCAGGGACCAAACGAAACCCTGCTGCTTTCCTGGAGCGCCTTATGTAGGCTTACAGGACCTAAACTCCTGTGGACCCTGAGACCCCAGAAAACCGGCAGGCAATAAATATTGCCTTTGTTACCCAGTCAGTCCCAGACATTAGGAGAAAGCTTCAAAGACAGGAAGGATTTAAAGGAAAATTGTTATCTGAGCTGGTTGAAATTGCCCAGAGGGTCTTTAACGACAGATATAGTCCAGAAGAGAAACAAACCAAAAAGCTAGATCTTAAAGATGCCTTCTTCAGCCTCCCGCTGGCCGAAGTAAGCCAACCTCTCTTTGCCTTTGAATGGACTGACCCTGGGGGAGGATACTTTGGACAATTACCTTGAACTCACCTCCCCCAAGGATTTAAAAATTCCCAACCTTATTTGATGAAGCCCTTTACCCTGTTTGTTGCCAAGATGTGAGGCATTGCCAGGGGCGTGCTCACCCAAGCCCTGAGACCATGAAAGAGGCCTATCACCTACCTCTCCAAGAGGCTGAACAGTGTAGCCGCAGCATGGCCAACCTGTCTCCGAGCCATAACGGCAACTGCTTTACTGGTAAAAGAGGCCAACAAGACATATGTTTAGTGGCCCCCCACTCTGTACAGACTCTCTTCACCTGAACATTGGCTCACCAACTCCCACTTCATCCAGTATCAGGCTTTACTTCTAGATCAGCCCCTAAAAACCATGGTTCTAAATCCGGCTACCCTCCTCCTGGATGAAAACCCAACCGAGACTGTCCATGACAGCCTCAAACCAATCGAGACTCTCCAAGGCCTCTGGCCGGACCTGACTTTGTGCCCTGGACAGAGCCTAATGAAATGCTGTTCACTGATGGAAGCAGTTTCATCTCCAATGGAATCAGGTATGCCAGGACAGCCACGGCAACTTTAGATTGGGTCATTTGGGCTCAAGCCTTAAACCAAAGAACATCTGCTCAAAAGGCTGAACTCATAGCCCTAACACAGGCTTTAGAGCATGGAAAAGATAAAACTGTTAACATATATACTGACAACAGATATGCTTTTGCCACTGCCCATGTTCACAGGGCCTTATACAAACAAAAAAGACTATTAACATCAGAAAATAAATAAATAAATAATAAAACAAAAATACTAGCCCTCCTTAAGGCCACGTGGTACCCAAAAAAGAGTGGCCATCATACATTGTCCGGGGCACCAGAAAGATAACTCGTTTGAGACCCAAGGCAACACTGCTACAGATTTGACTGCCAAAGAGGCCACATTAAAACCAATGGGGCCATTTGACTCTTTAATAGTTGTTCCGGCACCTCAATTGCTGCCGACTCCCCATTATACTAAAGAAGAAGTAAAGCATGCTAAGATCTTAAAAGCCTCCAACAATGCCATGAATTAGAAAATTCTACCAGACCACAGATTTATTTGCCACAGGCTCTAGGCAGATTGCTGATTAAATAAATACATCAAGGAACACACCTTGGATCCACAAAATTGACTGAACTTTTAAAAATATTATTACATCCAAGATCTTGATAAAATAACAAAAGACATTGTTACCAGATATGAAATTTGTTCACAAGTAAATCCAGGGCCAAAATCAAGGTTGCCCATTGGAACCAGAACACAAGGAAACAACCCTGGCAAACACTGAGAAACTGTCTTCACCGAGGTAAAACCTTGACAATATGGGGCTCACTACCTTTTGGTGTTCATAGACACTTTTTCTGGATGGGTGGAAGCCTTTCCTACCAAAACTGAAACTGCTCAGATAACACTAAAAAATTGTTACAAGAAATTGTCCCCAGATTCGGCCTACCTGTAACGTTGGGGTCTGACAATGGCCCGGCTTTCACAACCCCAATTTCCCAATTATTAGCTAAAACATTAAAAATAAATTTGAATTTACATTATATTTATAGGCCACAAAGTTCAGGACGGGTAGAACGAATGAACAGGACTTTAAAAGAAACACCAAATTAAAACTAGAGACTGGAGAGAACTGGGTGAGCCTCCTTCCCTTTGCTCTCGTAAGGTCTAAATGCACCCCCTACATACATACTCTGGGGTGTTGTCCCACCTCAGAGATGATAAACTGGCTGAAATCACTAACCATAACCTTCTTCAGTCTATGCCAGATTCACCCCTTGGTCAGAGAGGCCTACCCACCAACAAAAGCAATTTGTCAATTCTGCAAAAAGGCCTCCTAAAATTTGAGAGGGGTTACATTAAATCTATCGATCAATTTGGGAAGAATTAACATCTTAACAATATTGTTTTCTAGTCCATGAACATGAAATGTCTCTGCATTTATTTAAATTGTCTTTAATTTCTAATAGCAGTATTTTGTAGTTTTCAACAGACAAATCTTGTATGCTTTTGTTAAATTTGTTCCTAAACATTTTATTCTCTTCAATGCTATTGTAAATGAAATTGTTAAGTTCATTTTCAGACTGTTCATTGCTAGTATACAGAAGTACAATTGCTTTTTTCATTTTAATCTCAGTTCCTCAAACTTGCCAAACATGTTTAGTTCTAATAGCTTTTTGTATGGATTCCTCAGTATTTTCTACACACAGGACCATACCATCTATGGATAAAGACAGTTTTACTTGTTCCTTTCCAATCCAGACCTCCTTCTTTGTCATGAGCAGACTGGTTAGCATACAATGCTGGCCCCATACAATGCTGTATAAAATTGGCAAGAATGGGCATGCTTGCCTTATTCCTCAGTTTATGGGAAAAGCACCCAGTTTTTCACCATTAAGTATGATGTTAGCTGTGGGCTTTTTGTAGATGCACTTTATTAGATTAAGGAAGGTGCTTTCTATTCCTAGTTTATTAAAAGTTTTTCCAAATAAATAACAAGTTTGAAATGTAAAGTGCTTTGATAAAAAATTTATACCAAGTGGTCAATCTGACAATGCTGTAAAAAGTTAATTTTTTCCTCTTTGCTGTGGTCATTGTGTCCTACACAGAGGCTGGGCCTATCTGAATGCATGGCAGCAGCTGCACCCATATATAATCCACACAATCAGACTAATAAGGTGGATTATATATGGCTCTAGGGAAACCTGTTGTTTCTATACCAACCATTTGGGTATTATTAGAAACAGCCTTGCATTAGTCAGAAAACACATTAAAAAAAAAAAAAAGAAAAAAGTCATATAATAATAATAAAAATTGGTGTGAAAATCTTTTTCCTGGTCACCTTGGATAATGAACAATCAGTCAAACTCCTTGTTTTACATTCTAAGTACAACAAATTAAGTACTTGATGAATTAATGATTTGATTCCTCCCTAAAGAGGAGTTGGGAATGAAATAGAGCTCCCTACACCCTGATAACGTACCCTATCTGCTTCTGTAGAATTGCTTGCTTAACCTAAGTAACTCCATTTTGCCCCGTCTGACCTGCAGACTACCCCCCCCTTCTGCATGAAAAACTGCTGACCTTTTCATAGAAACAAAAAACAATTGCACAGAAACAAGAGCCATACACAGTGAATTATTACACGGGAACAGGAACCACACACAACGAAAATTTGTATGCTTCATTGCTCGAATGGCTCATTCTCGACCTTTGTCACCTAGCTCCCTAGCTTGCTTTGTGCACCTGGACAAACCCGTGTGCCAACAGGATGTAGTTTTTGCCTTTAAAAACCCTATAAGACCAAAGCCCGAGGCCGCTCTTCCTTGGTTGCTCCTTGGGAGACGGATGCTGGACAGCCGGAGTGAATAAACTGCCCTTTTCTGCACAAGTGGTGTGTAAGTGCATTTCTTGTGGGAGGGTGCCTCACAACACTACTGTATCCCCAAGCAAGGGCATCATACAAATTTCTGAATATATCCTTAACTTGTTTTCAGTAAGATCAAGTTGATGCTGCTGGGAAAACTCTCTTATATCCTTGTGTTTTGGGGCACTTATGATTATGCCCATGTACTTCCTTTTCTTCAGGTGATAGCTATTCAACGATCCTGTAAGCCACACTAACACTGGGCCAACTGGCCCCGGTCTGCCAGTGTGTGCAGTCTCCCTGAGGCACATGCATGAGAAGAGATGCTGTCTAGACCAGTTGCTGACATGTAATTGAGCTGGGAAAGTTGTCTTCCTTTAGGAGGGATTAACAATCCATTTGAACCAGCAGAAAATAGAGCCTTTTGAGAAGGGAACTAGCTCAGGACCCCATCACCTTTATTGAACTTTCCCTGGGGCTCACAGAAATGAAATCTGTGTGGCCAGTGCCACTGCCATGAGCAGTGCTTTCTCTTTCTTAATTTAAACACACATGTCCCATGCACTGAAACAATTAAGCCACATGAGGTCTTTATCAAATAAGGTACTCTCTCACTTTCCCCATACAAGATCATGAACAGGAATGAAGGGTTTAATACCAGGGTGTACAAACATTGGACAGCCACTTGCACAGCTTGGTATATTTAGCTAAGTCATGGAACAGAACACTACTGCTTTACCCACAGATATTCACCAAGAGGCACTTGCTGCAGCCTGAAACTGGCTTGTTCCGCTTTTCAGGAAAAGATGAATCTCGCCCAAGCAAAGGGAAGACCATTTCCGTGCAGGTTCCTGGAATTGGATGTGGCTTTAATTTCAAATCCACCCAGTTCCAGTCCGATCTTCACTAGGAGGTCCCTCCTGACCCAATCCCCCAGCACACTTCCTGCTCTGATTATCTGGTCCTATCTCTAAGGTTATCTGACTGCACCTTTCTAACCAGAGGCCAGGTCTCCCCTAAGCCAAACACCTCCCACAGCAGGCTCAATATATACATCAATGTACATATAGTATCATTCAACCAAGACAGATAGGCTGTAGTATGGATATTGTCCCCTCTCCTCTAGTCCGAGTTTCACAGAGCTCTGAACAAGGGGGAAGGGCCCCCTTTCCCACCCAGCCCTGGCCCTCCTGTTCTCCACATTCCTGAGGTCCAAGGGGAGCATGCAGGCTGCAGCCATGCCAGGGCCAGAGAAGGAGAGTGTGGGCTGGTCAAATCAAGCCCAGACATACTCACGGGGTCCGTCAGCATGGCCCGGCAGTGGGAAGCCAGGGCCAAGAAGGCCAGCAGGTTGAACATAATTCCATTTATGATGCTGTACACGTAGTCCCGGGATGGAATCAGCATGACAAAGAGAACCACAAACTCTGCATAGAGGACCAGAAACCAGGTGACGATGGCACAGGCGATGCCACAGCCGTCGCGGATAAACCACATTGTTCCCATAGGCCCAGGGTAGGGAGGTGGGATGCACTTCTCCGGCTGGAGGTATTCTGGTTTTCGTTCAATGTTTCGGAAGTGGTGGGTGGGGATAAGCATCATAAGCTATTCTGTCCATACTGGCATCTGAAAGAGAGAGCAAAGAATCCAGAAACTTGGTGTTGTCTTGTCCTCAAGGAGATTTGACAAAATCACCTTTCCAAAGTGAGCCATGAGTACCATGTGCAAACCCTCTGCAGAAAAGCTGTCTTAACACCTTATTCACTTAAAATGTGAGTTCTCTTCCCTAATCCTGAGATTTAACTTGTCCTTTTGAAATGGGACCAGCTTGCTCCGAACGTCACATGACAGGTAACGAAAAGGGAGCCTCTACATAGGGTAAATGACTTGCCCGAGTCAGCTAGAGCAGAAACAGCAAACCCAACATGCCCACTTAGAGGCGGGATGAGAGAGAGAAGAGAGAAGCATGGGATGCTCTGGGAAAACTCTTCGGCAGTAACACCACTGCCTCTACAACATGGATAAACCCAGAGACTGATGTTGAGGCTGTTTGGGGTTAACAGGAATGAGTAGGAAGAAAAATAATGATTACCTAGGACTAACGTAAAGCTGCAACCACTAAGACATTTTAACTACTGCTCTGCATTAACTAATAATAAAGGCAAAACAGTAACTAGGATGGGGAAAATTCTCGAAACAAGCTTGATTTTTTTAGCCTGATTGGCCAAAATGGTTTATTTTATAGGGATAAGAGACTCTCTGAGTTCTGCTCTCCTTGTAGGTGATGGGGCAAAGTGTAGAGAATGTTGGACAATGAGTTTAAAGATCTTTTCTCACCACCTGGCTGTGGGACTTCATGAGCCTTTGTTTCTCCACCTGTAAAATTACCTACATTCTGGCCTTGGCCACCTCCTCCCAATAACAGGGTTGTTGGTATGAGGGTCGAGGGAGTTGGTGGAGGAGCTTGTGATGAATGATGGAGATTGTAACACCCTGTACACCTCACAAACTGAGCACACGTATTCTCTCTAGGAAAGACATCCACTCCTTCCAAAAGAAACAAGTACTGAGCAAAGCACCTTTCTTCCTCATAGCTGCAACTCGAGTCTCTGAAGACAGCAATGCAGTAACTATGAATCAATGACTAAAGTCTACCTGTCCACAGCATGTGCTGCAGGACACTAAAAGCACTTCTACTTCTTTATCTTAACCTCTGGCCTGCTACGTCGCCATCCAGGTTTCTTAGTTAGAAACCGTGATGCTCAAGTTCACCAAAAGATGTAGGTGCCATGGAAAAGCCACCTCTAGCCACCCATATAACACAGGCAAGTGACACCTCGGTTGTTTGAGAACTCAAGTCACTACACTGTAGAGGAAATCATTAAAAGCAGTACTGGCTACATGTGCTTTCCTGAAGACTGTGGCTCTCAGGGTTACCCCTTTTTTCCAATTTTCCTTCTCCTCCACTGCTCTCACTCCCAACAGAGAAAGTTCATCTGGACTGAATACAGTACAATCATGAAAAGTAAGGATGTGCTATGTTAGAATGTGTCCTCTACAGGTGGTTTCTGGAATGCCGGCAAAGATTTTTTTTTTTAATCTGAGTGGTAGTTTCATGGTTGTTTCTATTTGCCATATTAGTCATTAAAATGCACATATAGTCTTTATGCAAAAAAAAAAAAAAAATGTGTCCTCTAAAAGTTCATATATTGGTTTTTTTTTTTTTTTTTTTGTCGTTTTTTCATGACCGGCACTCAGCCAGTGAGTGCACCGACGGTCAGTCCTATATAGGATCCGAACCCGCGGCGGGCGCGTCGCCGCGCTCCCAGCGCAGCACTCTACCAAGTGCGCCACGGGCTCGGCCCTAAAAGTTCATATATTGGAAACAATCCCCACTGCAACAGTGCTTTAAGGGTCAGAAATCCAACTATGGTATTAGAAAGGTGGGGTCTTTGGGAGGTGATTGGAGTCCTCACAAATGGATTAATCCACTCATGGATTAATGGGTTAATGGTTTAATGAGTTATCGGGGTGGGAGGTAGACTGGGTGCTTTGTAGGGAGAGCAAATGAGCATGTTAAAATGCTCTTGCTCAGCCCTCGCCATGTGATATTCTGTGTCGCCATGGGACTCTGTAGAGTCCCCAAGAAGGCCCTCGCAAGGTGCACCCCCGGACCCTGGACTTCCTAGCCTCTACAACTGTAAGATATAAATTCCATTCCTTTATAAATCACCCAGTTTCAGGCATTGTGTAATAAGCAACATAAAAGGACTAATACAGGATGTGTCCAGAAAGCTTGGTGGGCAGAGCAGTACCTACTACTCAAAAAAAACCAGAAAGACACAGTCAAAAGTTGCATGCACAGACAAATAATGAAGAATAAGGCCAGCCCCCAGCCCCCCCCCCCCCAAGTGGCAGAGAATTAATGGCTGAAAGGCAGTTAAGTGTGTACCACATGCTTGTCCAAAGGAACATCAACTCAACAGTACTCACAGAGTGATTATCACATGCTGGGTACACTGTGCTGGGAAACAAGAAGTCATGACATATACAGAATAACCATTTCACGTCACGTAGAGCAAAAGCAGTGGTTCCCAATGGTCCATCAACTAGAATTTCTAAAAAGCAACCTTGTGTTCTCTAAAGGACAGTGGCAGTTTAGTGCTGCCAGGGACAACTTAAAGGACTTAAAAGATGTAGGCCTACCTTCTGAAGCACCAACAGAAGGACAGTAGGAGGCTGCAGACCAGGAGTGTCTGGGACCTGACTTTACCTGGAAAATTCTAAAATCCTAAACTCTGTTCAATCCAAACCAAACAAAAAGTTGATATCTCACAATGATTCAAAAACTGATTGAAGCTCAGTTTTTCACAATCTCTAGATGCAGGCATTCTTTTGTCTTTTCCTGCTGCCATACAGATTTGTATGTATTACCACCTATGTTCCCACAATTATAATTTAAGCTCAAAACCAATAAAGTTTTATTGGACCACAGCCACACCATTTGGTTCTGTATTATCTCTGGCTGCTTTTGCACTACAATGGCACCATGACTCCTGCTTCCCTGCAGAACAGATAAACTCACACCGCCCCATCCCACCCATATGCGTGGTAGCATAACCTCCCACCTTCTGCAGCTGGAGGGCCATCTCCCCATAACCTACATACTCTCTCAAACTGTTCTTTGATGATCATAAATGGTATGGTTTTAATGAATGGATGATCACAGAAAACAAATTTTAGAGTAATTCTCCTGTTTAGATACATCCAATGATTAAATTATACCCAGTCTATTCAGAATAGTTGACTACATTCTGTCCTTTGACAGTTGCTCACTCTTGATTGCATATATGGCAATGACTTGACTAAACTAGACTTATGCTTCATGTGCATGATTTTCCTGAGGAATAAGCCCTTCTGCATAAATAAATTTCCTGGGTAACTGAGGCTAGTTCCTAAGCAGAAACACATTTTAACAACTTGGATGGTAAAACAGAAATTTCAAAACTTAAAAATAAACCCAAATTAAAAGAAAGAAAGAGAGAAAGAAAGAATAGATAATATAGCTGTTCCTGCGTTAAGTACAATATCCATTTCTTCTGGAATAATTTTCAGTCATTACTAGGAACATCAATTACTGCAGTGTGTTAGGTAATGATGTTCTCAGGAGCTACTGAAGTTCACTGGGTCCCTGCCTCACACCAACTGGCCTGTTCAGACTGTTATAACTGTAATTATGCATCTCCTTTGTATGTTCTTTGTCTTCCTCCTCCATTCCTGGCTATAGCCATTTCTCTGTCCACAGTCACCAATCCACCCAACATACCCTCTATTTACTACTGCTAATTAGCTGTGGGCTGGAAAAACAAATAAAACTAAGTCTTGTTAGATTCATTTGTAAACGAAGGGTACTCATTTTAGGTATTAGGCCTTTAGGGAATGCCTGTTATACTCTCCTACCATACAGTCCTTGAGGGCTGGAAGCCCTGCCTTATCATTAGCCCAGTGCCTGGCACATAGCAGCCACTTCACACACGTGTTCATTCAATGAATGCATCAGCTTTGTGATCCCAGGCCCACCTGTTGGAGGCCTTGTCTGCTTACTTTTGGGGATACAGCCATATTCTGGATGGTGGAGGGTATGCCAAATAAGACCGTTAAGTAGGTGGACTGACTCTTACTCAAGTAACCAGAGTGTTCCATCCTCAAACAATGTGGGACCAAAGAGTGTACAGAGGAGCTCTGTTTTCCCGTCACCCTCACAGGTGAGCAAGAGCCTCCAATTTGGGAAAGAATCCAGCCACAGGTGCACCTGGCAGCTCCAGACACTAAGTGTTAAACTAAAGGGCATGTTCCAACCTACACTTTTGATTTTCCAAATGTCCCAATTGAAACCAAGCAAGACATACTGCTATAAAAAGACTGCTTGCCCCCAGGTCTCCCAAAGTGACAAAAGTAGTTTTCCGATGAGGATTTGTTCCTAAAATTAGCCAATTGAAAATCAGAGAAATATGGGGAATAATCCACCATGAAATAAATTGTACACATTCTGTTCACCCTGCCCCTGAAGAACAGCAGCAGCAAATATAGACCCCCTTTCCTTTTCTATTTTGAACTCCAGTGCGTGGGGTTGAGCAGCAGCTCTTTGCCAGGGACCCTCCTCCCTACATGAGTTCTCGCTTCTAAGGAGCTGGGAAGAATTGGTTGCTGAAGCCTCTGGGGCAGGCCCAGGAGGAGGCTGCTGGGTCCCATTCCTAGTCAGCCAGCTCGTGCCCTCAGAGCAGCAGCCTCCTCCTTCCCCCCCTCCCTGCCTCCTTCATCCCATCCCCTTGCCTGCTTGCTCTCTAAAGTCTCCTGTCTTCATTCAAGTCAAAGAAACATTCACAGAGAGCCACTAAATGCAAGGAACTGTGTAGAGGGCTCACACAAGAGGGATGATGAGGACAATAATGTGTGTGTGTGTGCTGCCCTGTTCAGGCCCTGCTATTCCTCTCCCCCAGTTCCCAACCTGGTAAGATGAGACTTATCTGCTTTTTTTCTATGAAACTGCAAGTCCCATTTTGTTTAGCACCATAGTCTGTATCTGGCATGAGTATGTGCTCAAATCAGTAGTTCCTAGGTGAATGAATACATAAGTCATACAGACATACCCACGCTAATGCTAACACATAGGTGACTAATGAATAGCACAACAAAGGGGCAAATAGTACCAAAATAAAACAAAATACCAAAACAGAAAACAAAACCCAACAACAAAACAACCACCCAGAAGTGAGATAAATAGACTTTTTCATGGCAAAGATTTCTGAAGGTAGTGGGATCTGAGCTGCTTAGACAAATGCAAGGGGGACAGGTGGGCCTGGCAGGAAAGGGGTGGTACTGGTTGGAGGACTGAATGTCCAGGGCTGCATGCATGTCTGTGCACACATGCAGACTTTGGTGGGAAGGGGGTGGTGGTGGTGATTGGAAATGAAGCTTTAAAGATAGAAGGTTATATTTTAGAAAACCTTTGAGTTTCATAATGAGTTGGGATTTCACCCTGGAGGTACTGGTAAGCTACTAAAGTTTCTGAGGAAAGTTGTGAGGGGATCACATCCATGCTATAGCAATGCCACTTTCACAGTGACAGGCAAGACAGAGGAAAGGGCTGAGTCCAGAGCCTGATGGACGAGCCCAGGGAGGCCCACAAGCAACAGGCCTGAGTCCCATTTTGGTGATACTGGGTTTTCTGTTCCTCTAAGTGACTAACAGTTTTCCAAGTAAAGATAGAAATAATCATTTTGTAATTTTAATTATAGGAATCTACATTGTACTTTTTGGGTAAGGGTTGTATAGCATTAGAGAGTTAGCTCCTCCATATGTTAGTAATCCATGTCAAAGTAATTATTCTTCCCATCTGACAGAAGAGTGCACTGAGGCCCAGAAAGGCAAAGGAACTAAGCCTTGGGGGTAAGCAGGTCATACAAGAAACAATTCACAAACTCAGAGCAGTCCCGGAGCTCCGTAGAGCTAGCAATCCTGATGATAAGATGTAGTATCAGAAAGGGTCAGAATGATGACCTGAGCTCTGTGCGGGGGAAGTGTGTGGTAAGTCTAAGGAGATCAGCTAGTCTTCCTTCCTAGAGTTTCAGAAGTCAAAACTAAGACTGAAATTAGTGCTTATAGAAAAAATAAAAAAACTGCTCTGGTCCAGAAAATCGTCCCCAGATCCCTGTACAACACATGTGCTTGATTATACCTGACCACAAGTGTGCCCTTCCACTAACCCAGACAGACAGACACAAATACAGTCAGTGAAGGAGAGTCTGGGGCCCCATGAACCCTGGAACTGGGTCAGCCTTGAGGTATACCAGCTATGACTCAATTCCCATGGTGCCTATCCATGGCTGGGTAGCCCCCGGGGTTTGAAGATGGTGGTGCTAAGGCCAGACTCGTAGGCCCCTTCCCACTGTGGGCCATCAGTGAGTTGGCCAGATGAATTCCTGGCCTGGCTAAACATTGACCATTAGTGATGGGCAGAATACAGCTACAGTGCCTATAGTTAATCATTTGTTAAATGAGGAGCAAATCCCTATTAATCTATCAGTGAGCCTAAAAAAACTGATCCATAGCCCATGCTCTATGGACAGGGGTCAAAGGCATGACTCTCACATAAAACACAGAAGCTCTGTTTTGAATGTATCAGAGCCCCCAAACTCCACTGTTCTCAATCCAGTGAGTGTGCCAAGGATCCCTCATCCTCTCAGACTGCCAACAAGTCCTCCTTCATCTGCTTTCATGAGTCAAGATTCTACACTGACATTAGAGAGTAGTTCAGCCAGATCTAAAACCAAATCCTTAGAAGCACTTCATTCTCACATCCACATGTGCATTCATGAACAGCACACAAGCAGATCTTTGGACTGGAGAGCTTAAAGCAGCATTAACAAAAGGCAACGAACCCAGCCCTTAAGGCCCGTATGAAATATCCGTATACAGACTAGTTTAACAGACTCAAAATCAGGTGCAATTATTTTCTCTTGGCTTGGCAATAAGGATCATCCAAATACTTAAAAAACAAAACAAAGCAAAAATTGAAAGATTAAACTTTCTGAGTCCCTACAAGTAGGAACTATATAGTTGAAGTTCAATTTCATCACCTCCTTAGCAGATGTCATGAACATCAGCAAGGTAGTAGAAACTCTTAAACAGGAGGCTTTTTGGCTTAAGTCAAAATTTGTTCCAAGCGAATATGTAAAATTTTAATAAATCTAGTATTATGCTGAACTGTTGTTGGGAGGGATGGTCTGGTATCCTCTTGAACTTGCCCTAAATATTGAATTCCCACCTACTTTATGATAGTTAAATAACTCAGTTTACTCTTAAAAAATTACTTAAATTGTCCACTGAGAGTAACATCTTTTCTCATACTTCTATCATAACTCTCAACTGAAATTCACCCTAATGAGTATAACATTAACCTTCTATGATTTAAATCATACTGTCTTAAGAATATGGTATTGGCCTCTTTCAGGTCTTCTCACATTTCAAAGTGATAGACTTAAAATATAAAAGTATTCATATGCTAGTCCTACAACTTCAAAGATGAATAAATGGTCCATGCCCTAGAAGCTTTAGAAATAAATATGGTCAAGAAGAAAATGAATTTATCTGAGCTATAATTAAATTTGTGTAAGGATCTAAAAGGATTGTAAAAAAAAAAAATTTTTTTTTTTTTGTGGCTGGCCAGTGCAGGAATCCAAACCTTGGTGTTGTGAAGCTGGGCTCTAACCACCTCAGCTAACTGGCCAGCCAGGATTGTAAATATTATGCCCACTTTTAGGTGAGTCTCAGAACAACAAAGAATGAACTAAAAATCACTATGTTTGAAATTATTCATAAAAAAAATAAAATGAGTCACTAAACTTTTCAAAAGGTAAGGGTGTGGTACAAAGTCTAACAGAGGAAAGGTGCCTTATCTTCTGCATTACACCCTGCCAGCCCAGGAAGATGTCCAGACAGGCAGAGTGAGCTGGCCTGTTTTATAAGATATTTATGAACAAGTCTACATTACTCCGCCCTCTACAAGAGGGTCTATCTTCCTCTGCGTGCATATTGTCTGTAATACTCGACCTTCAACATAAAACTTTTAGGAAAAAAAGAAAAGTAAAATATTTTGTACCTCCAAACCAAACCTTATATGTATTAAAGTTCACTGAGGAAACCAGGAAGCGGTAAGCTAAATTTTCCTACTTGCCTCATAACCTGCCACCTTGTTACAAAACCCATTCATGCACAAACTCAAACTCCTACTAATGATCTTCATTTCAGAAAAAAGTTTGGGATTTGGACAGCTTATGGAGACTAATAGTTTCTCCACTTGCTATAACTATTTTGTTATAAATGGCTATTTTGCCACCTTTTGGCTTTACAGATCTATTTTAAAAGATGTACACCTACAAATAGTGTGACATAATACATGTCACAAATGTTGACGATCAATAGAAACTACCACTTGTTTAGTAACATGTTCTGCTTTTGTCTTTTATGGGTGTGGTTTATTATATGTTGCAACAATGAGAAAAATTGGGACAACTTTAAAACAAGACCACGCATAAGATTAACTGGTAAAAGAAAAATCACTATCTGAATCAGAGTTTTAGAGGTGGAAGGAACATTAAAGACTACCTAACAGATTTTATCAAATTCTCCTGTTTTACAGATGCAGAAATTGAGGTCCATTTGACATTTTACCTAACACTTACGTTTTAGACAAAATATGCAGTACTGTCTACAGGAATGAGATGGGCACCAACACTGACTGAATGCCTATTAAGCTTGAGGACTTACAAAGCAGCTCATTTTCATTTTTACAACAACCCAGCACAGCAGCTTTTATTATTCTCCACTGCAGAGATGGAAACAGTAAGGCTCAGAGGTTTTGGGTAATATTCCTAAGGTCACATAGTCACATGGAGCGAGGCAGTACTGCAGCTGGGATTAGAAACCAGCTCTGTTTGCCATCATAGACCACACTTTTGAGCACTGCACGTGGCTTCTTTTTTTTTACCCAAGAAGGGGAGGGGAGGAATGACCAAACAGGAAACATGAGTTCTATTTCCTACTTCCTCACATGCACTTGAGGGGCCTGACAAGTTGCTTCAATTTAGCTTTACAATAAAGTGAGAGAGGTGGACCAGATCTCTAATCTCTGTGACTTTAAAATTAAGAAATGGATTCTAATCAGACTTCCTTCCACTAGCTCCTAGGAGCCTATAATACCCATTCTTTAAAAACAAACATGCAAAAAGAAACAAAAACAACAATAAAACTATCCGTTTTACTTCTGCCACCTGTCTCTGTAATGAAGCATGAGACCCAATGGTTATCTCACACACTTGGGCCCTCAAAAACACAGCCTTTCAGAGAGAGACTGTGAGGACTAGCTGGTCTCTTCCAAACTCTGATCTAACCTATTTTACAGTTGAGGAAAGAAATTAAGTTCAAGGAGTCAGTGGGTCTTCCACAAAATGTTGAGAGAGGTAGCTAACTTGCTTTCTAGGTCTAATGGATGGTTCCTACTGCCATCTGTTTAATAGTTGCTATGCTACTATCTCCCTGCATTAACTCCTCCTTGCAGGAAGTATGTAATCCAGCAGAAAAATCTTCATAAAGGCAGCAATAAGTTTACTGATCCCAGCTATCTAATGAATACTTATCAATGAGTATGACACTCCCATAGTTTTTGAAACCTCTTGTAATCATGTGCATGAATCCATTTGACACTGAAGTCCCTTCTGGCCTCTGTCAGGGTAGGTTCCAAGATGGACATCTTGCTTGACTGTTGCCACAGGGAGGGGCACATTGAATGTTGGGTGGGGCTCTGACATTGACTTTTTACTGACCATTACTGAATGTCTATTTTCCGTCAGGCACTGGGCTGCAAGCTAGACATGCCTCATCCTGTTTGGTCCTCACATTTACTCTATCTTGTAGGTATAAACCTCCACTTTCTCACCCCCCTTTTAGAGATGAAGAAACTGAAGCATGGAGAGATTTGCCTAAGTTCACACTTCCAGGAAGCAGTAGAGATGGGATACCTCCCCCAAACTGCTCTCCCTGGAAAGCCTGCTTTTAACTACTCACTACAACCATTAATTTTTGTCTAATAACTAGAAAACAAAAGGGGAAGGGATGTTGATGTTTCCACCAGTGATCTTGGGTTACTTACAGTTTGGCTATCTTGTCCACACATGGTTATGCAGAGATGGTGCTATCAAGTGGGCTGCATGCAGCGGCATTCACAGGCCACAGACCTGAGAATAAGCATCTGGATTCCAAGGTGGGACCCTGGCTGCATGCCAGCCAACATTTAGAAGACTGATCCTGCCCTAACCTAGGAGGCAGAAGCCTCAGCCAGGAGAGTCACCTTAAGATTGAATTCCTAAAATCTGCTTCTGCTGGGAAACACTTCCTGTGGGGTCAAGCACCAGGATGCCGCTTTTTCTGAGACAAAGCCCACCCATGCTAGGCAGAGATCAACAAGGAAAGGTTCCCACCTGAGGGTATTGAGAATGGCACCTGGCCCCATATTGTACCATGTGTAGACATGCAGCCACTGTGACATCACCGAGGCAAGAGATTGGCTTTTTTACGGACTAAAAGCAAAAGTGCCTGGAGGGATCTGAAAGAATAGCTAGGGAAGAGAAAGAGAAAACTAGTTATTACAACTGTATTGAGCTTCAAGAAGGGGAGCCATTTGGCTTTCAGGTCTCTGCTGATCCCACTTATCCCAGACATTGTAAGTGGCAATGCAAAAGCAGAGCTTTGGGAGGAAGATGGGACTATGGAAACCAGGCTGTAGTGTGCTCTACAAGAACACAGCCCCACCTATGGGGTGAGGGGCTCTCTGTCATCCACTCGAGGGCTTTGGAGATAGACGGGAGGCTCGTGCTAAACGGAATTAAGACTGGGCTTGGAGTTAAGAGGCCAGAGCGGTATTCCCAGGCCTGCTGCTCCCTAACCTCATATTCTCAGGCAAGGCAATTACCTTCCCTGGGCTTGTCTGCTCATTCTATAAAACAAGGGGGAATATCAAGCTGATTGCTAAGGTCCCCTGCAGGGCTGAGATTCTTTGTTAATTTCTTGGATTTTATATTTTTACCAATATCTTCCCTTAACTTCCTTTCTATATTCTTAGCTAATATTAAAAACCCCACTAGTAACTGTCTCTCTTAGCAATTTTCTTCAGCATGTACAGTTCTTTCAATGAAGGATGGCATGTAATTACCACTCCCTTTTGCTCATGCATTTAATTTTTTTCAGAGTGGAAAGAGCACTATCAAAATACATCAAATATTATAAAATGGTAAATGAGACAAGTCTTAAAAACTCAAAGTTAGATATGGCCATTTTTCAATCTTTAAGTATTTGCATATCCAGGATCTATTCTGAGTTTTACAACCTGGTAAGATACTAGTTTGAAAATGAGTCTTAGACAGGTTAACTGACTTGCTCAAAGTCACAAAGCAAGTTAGTGGCAAAGCCCAAATCTATATAGAGATGCCCAGTAGTCCTTCCACTAGGATCATTATCTTCCTGACCAACCTGTCTTTCTAGAAGCTCTGCTACTATTTCTTGCTTTAGAAACACACACTTTACATACCATAGTGAAGACTTACTGCAACAGGACTGTGGCCAGAACTGAACTTACCCCACTAGGCTCACCTTGCTACAGTAAGAAATCAATCTCACCCAAAGGCATTCCATCCCCCATTGAACCTGAATAGAAGATATTCAGGTCTCAGGTGGCACAGAAAATCCAGAGTTTAAGCACCAAGTCTCTACACACCAGATAGGCTATGTTTTGGAGAAGACTATGAAAAGAAAAAGTTTTCCTGGCATTTCAGTTTTATTGCGACGAATTATTGAATTAGGTGGGACATAAAACCATAGCCTTCTCACCTTCACAGTTGACAGCCAGGAATAATCTGGCCATTTGTCCCTGGAAATCTGCTTCCAAAGAGGAAAGCAAATGACTTTAAAAAATGCAAGAACGGAACTAGAGGTGGCATTGTATTAGCCTCCTCCCCCCCCAAAAAAGTTCAATTCTTAGATGTCATCCCTCCATTTCTACTTCAGATTGCTACTTTCTATGCTATCAGGGTGTGTGTTTAAGTATTTCTATATTTGGTAATCTGGATATGTGACCCCCTTTTCTCACATACTCCCTAACGAAAGACAATACCTGACACCCTCTCAAAATGAAACCCATGTGAAGACTTTTCCTCTAATTAGAAATAAACTTTACCCACATATTGCTATCAAATTTTCTATCACTGTAATCCCAAATGATAAACAAAGCAGACACAAACCTGCTGGCAGGTTATTTATAAGACAAGGTACAGGTAGGACAAATGCAAAGTATTTAAAGGAAACAGATCTATAGGGAAAACAGTAGCTTATTTGGTGCTTTCCTAGGGTGCTGGGTTAATGGTAAACATGCAAAGAAAAAGGCCTAAAACTTGGCCATGTCTCTTTAAGACTGGGAATAAAATGTTCCCTACTGAACTTTTTTTTTTTTTTTTTTTGGCAGCTGGCTGGTACAGGGATCTGAACCCTTGACGTTGGTATTATCAGCACTACTTCTACCAAGTAAGGTAACTGGTCAGCCCACTGCTGGCCTTTTAAGAGCTCCCTGCAACTTCAACACCTCAGACTCGGCACTGTCCAGAAATTCTTCTGTAACTGACTTTTATTGCTTTAATTAACCAAGGCTAGGTAGGACACATTTATTCCTTCTCTGTAACGTTACTGTTGCCCGCTAGCAGCAGCTCTTTACCTCTTATATTTGATTCCTGGTGTCCACAATTAGCACCTTATTATATGCTGCCCTCTCTTCTAATTACCACATGCCTCAATTGAGCACTTTATTGTCTTGTTCATGCACTAGTTCAAGGTCCTAGGCTACCCAACTATAATAAATCCTAAACTCGTTTCAGGTAGGTGCTGTGTTTGGGGTTTCTTATCTCTTTAGACCCTTGAGAACACTAGGGACTCACAGGCATGCAAACACTTACTGACTGTTTGGAAATCTTCTAGAAGTCTATTCTGGGACGACAGCACATGATTGGAATCTGGGTTTCCATGCATGCCTAATCAACCATGCGTGCCAGATCCATAGGTCTTCTTTGCTTTTGAGGGCTCCCTTCTTAGCTACTTGGAGTTAAGCTCTACTCTACCTGTATATAACCTTTTCCCTTATCTAAAAGGGTGAGCTGAAACACAGATGGGAACTTCCCATCAGCACTACATTCCATGTTCCTTTAAAAAAGGGATTCAAGGGATGTAAGTTTATGCTTGAACAGACTCCTTGCTTTTGGAATTAAAACTAGCAATAGTTTATAGGGCAGTTACCAATTCCTTAACACGGGCCTCCTTCACCAAATGCTCTGGTGGATGAAATGGAGCCTATGGGGAGACTGTAAAACAAGACAATTAGGAGTGCAAGCATAAGAGCTAGGATGCCTAGTCTCAAATCCTGCATCTGTCACTTATTAGTTATGTGACCTGTGACCAAGGTCAAAGCACTTAACCTCTCTGTGGTTCAATTTCCCAATCTGTAAAATAGGGACAATAATACCTGTCTCAAAGGGCTCTTGGGAAGACTGAATCAGTTAATCTTTATAAAGTGCTTAGAACAATGCTTGGCATATAATAAACACTATGTAAGTTAGTCTTAAAGAAAATTAATAGAGTACAGGGTTTTAGAATAGACAGACCTTACAAAATAGTATGCTTCCAAAAGAATCTGACAGTGATGGAAAAACAAGCTAGTTTAATACAATAATGTGCCATCCTTGGTTTCTTGATTTTTCTGGCTTTGATATGTTCTTTTAATTGCTTCAATAAACTAAAAAAGAACTCTGAATTTATGGATTTTAAAGACGTCAAATGCACTATCACAACAAAAGTGATAAAAATGTTCTGGCAGCATTTAATTAGAATGACTAGTGAAGGTGTCATTGTTTTAGTAGAGAATTTATTTTTATTGTTATGTTTTGGTGGCTGGCCAGTATGGGGATTTGAATCCATGACCTTGTTATTATCAGCACCACACTCCCCCAAGTGAGCTAACCGGCCCGCCCTAGTAGAGAATTTAAAACAAACTTTCTACTGTTTACACCTCTCATACTTATTTAGCTTAGTGTATCAGTCACCATTCACAGCATTATTTAATAAATAACTGCTGACCCTTCTCCAGTGAGGAACATTTTGTCAGTTGTCAGGGGAACAGTTCATATGTTCTATATTTTTAAAGACATTGAAAGATCTTTAAATAAAGATGACTCCGTGGTATCCAAATTCAGACTTTTCTTCCTGTGTCTTTCCTGACCTGTCAGTTTGCTAACACATTTTAAATCCTCAGTTCCTTTAGATATCCTGGCTACTAAATTGCACTTCTGGGATCTCACTTTTCTGAGCAATCTCTAGTACAAAATACCATTTCTAACATCAGCAATCCCTTGTAAATCATCACACAGAGTTCCTACTTGTAGAATCCAGCCACTCAAACGTAAACAAAGGTGTCTATGCCACAACGGGGCACCTGTGCCCTCATTTAGGAGGAAACACTTCAGGCTTCACCTCTCCCAGTTTCCCTGGAGGGCAAAGTCCAACCCTGAATGATGTCTTCCCTTTATGTGCACCTGTAGAGAACTATGTAGAGACATAAGAAACAACTAATGTCCAGTCTACTAAGAAGTGATCATCTATTTTGGGGCTCTGCAGTTTAGTGCTTAAGAATATGGGCAAGCACTTCCTCTCTGTATCCTTCTCAGACTCACCTTCCAATCCTACTGTACCCTTGATGCCACCATCATAGCTCTAACCACCACGTTTTGTGGTTATGTTGGCCCTGGAGGCTTCACCTCTGCCTGAGCAGCTTCTCTGGGCAGAATTTGTGTTTCACTTGTCTTCGTGCTCCAAAGCTAGCACAAAGCCCATCCATAGTAGTCTCCCAATAATTATCTGTGAAACTGTATTTGAAGCCATTATCTGAGAAACACCAACCATTTCTCCGATGATCAGGCAGTCAAGGGTTACTTTCACTTTTGAGAACGGGGAGGTTCACCAAAAATGGGATATCGGGAAAGGGATCAGACGCCCTCCTTGCTTCAACCAGTTTGGGTTAACTCTCCCCCATTTATCTGCTAGGTTCCTTTAAACTTGCACCATACTCTGTCTGCCCCGCCTTAACAATGGGCTCCCCTTCGATGACCCCAGCTTCACCTTGCAGGTATCCTCTCTGGATATCCAAGTACCATACTTTTACTCGGCCACCGCGCGGGGTTGGCTCTTTTTCGGAAAGCTGTCCATAGCTCCAAGCAATCACTCCATCAAGTCGGGGCTTTCAGGCTCCGCTGGGAAGCGCTGGGGACGCCCAGGTAGTGCGCACCTCGCCAGTGCAAAATGTTGCAGCGACCACCCGACACAAGGAGACCCTGAAAGGCTGCTGGGTCAGCGTTCGGTCAGGGGGAGGAGGAGGGAGCGGGAGACAGCCCCCTGGGCCAATCACAACGTCTGCCTCCCCTCACTCGGGATGTCTCTCTCTCTCTCTCTTTCTCTCTCTCTCTCTCTCTCTCTCTCTCTCTCACACTCACACTTACACACACACACACACACACACACATACAATCTGCTACTTATACTCCAGTTCTGAGCAAACTGCGCCGCGCGCCTCTCCCAGTGCGAGTCCCCCAACCCCGGCCGGTGCCCCTCACCTCATCCCACCTTCTTCATCCCAACCCGTTTCGCCTCCCAACTGACCGTGAAGCTGGAGGGAGTTCCCCAGTCCCAGGCCCCCAATTGGGCTCCCGCCACTGCCGCCGTCGCCTCCTCCTGCAGTCCCCAACCCGGGACCGGGCCTCGGGCTGCGGCGATGGCTCCTCGGCACCAGGAGCCACTGCTCCCTGGACACGGCCAGACACTGGGCTGCGGGAAGGAGAAGCCCATCGAGCTCGCGGCGGTGGCGGCGGCTCCGGCTGCAGGTGCGGCCGCCGCGCAGGCTGATGACGCGCAGACGCGGGGGGGAGGTGCGTTCGGCGCGGGGCCGACGCCGACGGATGACGTGAAGCGCGCGGGGCGGCTCGGCAGCATGGCGTCCGTGACGCTGAGCGAGGCGGAGAAGGTGTACATCGTGCACGGCGTGCAGGTAGCGACAGCAGTGTCCTTGGCCGCGGGTTCCCCTGGCCCTCGGCTCGCCGGGGAGGGAGCGGCCGGGGCGCCGCGTGGCCGACTTTACTTTGGGATTAAACGGCTCTGCGGACGGCATTTGCAGCCCAAAGTCGGCAGCGCGGGCGTTGTTAGGACCGGGCGGCGAGTGTCCTTTTAGGACTGTGTGCCTACTTGCAGCTTTCTGGGTGGATAAGATTCCGAACCCGGGCAGAGAGCGGTGGGCAGTCCCTGAGGCTTTATTTTAGTGAGGGAGCATCGCCCCCAGGGCCATCCGTTCAGCCTTCGCGCACGTCACTGGGCCGAGCCTTAGTTTTGTCTTCCAGGAAATGGGGGTTTGGGGGTGGGCTTCTGGCATTCTTTTCCTCACCGCGTGGTTGGAAGGTGCAGAGAATGCACCCGAGGTGGAAGCGCCTTGAAAATATAAATCACCTCCCAAATAAAGAGTGAAAAGTGTTAAAGAAAGGCTTGGCAGCCGGACTAGACGTGATCCTTTTCCTAAAGGGGTTGCTTCCTACTAGGGGAGGCATTTTGGTCTCAGTTCTCCTCTGGGAAGCGCTAAGGTATTGGGAAAGTCCAAGCAAGGTAAGGAGGGATTAACATGACCTCAGAGAACACTTCAAGTCTGAAATACACTCAGGTGTGTTGGATTAATAGAGCCGACTTGTAACTTCTATTAAAGAGTAATAGGACTGGGTTACCTGTCTGTTAGGAAAAGCAGCTGTGGGCTGAGTTGAAACTTGGTGCCTCAGTTTCCTCATCTGTAACCTCCCTCCAGTGTTGCTTTAGAGAATCAGTGAGCTAATAAATGACCCCAGAAGCTGAGAAAGGGAACTGCTTTGGGGGGGGGGAACGCCTGTGTGTTACATTGTGCAGAGGATGCTCCTTAAATGATTTATGATGTGTGAATTTTCCTAACTAGGCTCAAAGCTGTTGAGGAACTTGCTCAAGGTCACAGAGCTGGTATGTGACACTTGCTCAAGGTCACAGAGATTTAGGTATGAGTTGGAAGGTGATTCTTTCCACCACACCACACCACACCACACCACACCACACCACACCACACCCCACCACACCCCACCACACCCCACCACACCCAACCGTTAGGGTTGTTGTGATCACATGGGTAACAACTGCACGTCACCAAGTGCTATCCCAGCATCTAGAAGCCCTTGATCCAAGATGGACAGGGCTCCACTCCATGCTGTTGCTCATCAACTGTTGACATTCCTATTGATTTTTAAAATGGAGCTTTTACTTCAGGGAAACTCCTGTTTAAGTGTTTACACATGGATTAATTCCTTTGCTCCTGAATATTGCAGATAAATAAAAATTGTGGCAGGGCACCAGGCTCTGAGCCAGGCCAGGCAAGTTCGGGTATTTTCCTAAGCCTTTTGTAAGGAAAACTGGATCTTTTTAAAAAAGTTACCCTGAGTGCAGTGATTCATGGAAGAATTAGGTTTTTTTTTTTTTTTTTTTCTCCTATTGGGTGCTTTTTTTCTATGAAAAAAAATTATTCCCTATGCATCCTCTGAAAGGAAAATTAGTAGCTTTTCATTTGTCTTTTATTTGTCACCCGAGCCTTCCCCAGGAGGCAGAATGTGAATTAAAGGATGGAAAGGCAAGATCTGATGAGGCCCAGTTTTCTGACACCCTGCCAGCCCCATCTTGGTACAACTGGGTTGTCACTAAAAAGAGGTGTGACTGAATCTTACTAGATTGAATGGTATTTTAAAAGCAGTAGTTGGAAGCCCTGTGACCTTCTGGCCTACCTGCTTTCAGAATCAGTATCATTGTCAGGACCACCTGGAATAGACAGCCAGTTTGTCCTTTGTAGGAGGCCTGTGCTGACTCCTTTTGTAAGGTGAAGAGACCTTTTAGAATGCACCAGGCTGTGTGGAATAGTGGTTAAGAGCTCTGGCTTGGAGCTCAAATACTACTTACTGGTGGTGTAACCTTGAACCAATTTTTTTTTTTTCATTTTTCAACCTTAGTTTCCCCATTTGTAAGGTGGAATGAATAATAATACTATCTTACAGGGTTATTGTGAGGACCAAATGCATTAATTTTGTGTTGTGCCTAGCACATCTGGTATACAGTGAATGCACAATAAATGGCTGCTATTATTTACTGCAAATATTTGCAGCCATTTTAATGTACAGATCTGTAGAATTAGAGAATCACCTTTGAGACTATCTAATTCAATCTCCATCTTTTACAAATGAGGGAACTAGTCCAGAGGGGGAAAGGACTTATCATGATTAAGTGACTAGTTAATGGCAGGACCAGGCCTGGAACACATGACGAATGCTCCTACAGATTGCTCATACTTGTGCTATACTTGCAGCCCATTAAAGATTCTTTGTAAATGATGTTTCTGGGCTGGGCTTTCACTTTCCCAGCTGGGCATGCCTAGGGGATGGGGCAAATGAGGGTAGGGAGGGGATGGAGTGGCAGAGTTTGACCTAGAAAGCCTTCAGATACTGTGGGTGGTGTTGCGAAGAGACACAGCTAATAGTTATGGGATCCTCCAGTGAAGAAGGATCATCTTATGGAGATCTACCCCAAAGGCTCCTAGACTTGAAATTCTGTTGCTTTTCAACTACATGACTCAAGATAGGGATTGCTTCTGGGGAGGGGATGGGCTGCAAAAGGGACTTCCACCTGATTTATGATGTTTATTTTCTCCCAACTAAAAGGAGTTGAGGGCTGGCTGGTTAGCTCATTTGGGTAGAGCTTGGTTTTACAACACCAAGTTCAAGGGTTGGGATCCCCGTACTGGCTAGCTGCAAAAAACAAACAAACAAATAAATAAAAGGAGTCGAGAGGGTGAAAGAGCTGAAGCAGATACGACAGTTGGCAGTAGTACTGTGTGGGGGAGCATGCAGCAGTGTTTTGCTTTTCTCTTTAATTTCTCAAAATAAAAAAGTCCGTTATATACACAGCTAGCCAGGCAGTTTAAAGTTTCTGATGGTCATGTACTTCAGAGGAGTAATTTGTTTTTAAAAAATATATTTTGGGAGAGAACCCCTTTGAGAATCTGATGACGCTAATGATTCTTTTTCTGAAGAAAACTGATTTCAAAAAAATGTTTACAAAGAATGAGGAAGATCTTTGTGAGCTGATGTGGAGTGATTTCCTGCATACTTATTGTTAAGTGTTTTTTTAAAAAGCCAAGTGAAGAGTATAGTATGCCATTCTACATATAATAAGGAAGGGATATAAAAAATATTTATGTATCTGTTCATTTGTTCAGAAGAAATGCAAGAAAGACAAACCAGATACTAAAGATATTGGTTACCTACCAGGGGTGGGTGGGAAAGGGTAGTACGAAGGGGGACACGGAAATAGCATAGTACAGGTAAGGGGAGAGTGGTATTTCCCCGAGCATACTTTTTCTGACAGCTTTGACTCTTAGAACCCTACTGAAATTCCATGTATCCAAAAAGTAAATAAGTAATTAAAAGTAACCAGGAGGTGGAGAAACCCAAACTGGAATAGAAACAGGTACAAATGGGCCTGTGTTACAAATTAATAATATAACCACACTGAAGGGTGTGGGAAAGAAAAGAACTAGCTTAAGTCACTGGAAAACAGTATTTTGAGTGGGTACTGTACGTCTAAAGACAAAAAGAACTTTACACCAATACTATACTCTGTTATAAATTTGTTTCTCACTGGGGTATGGCTTAGCACTTCTGAAACTATGTTCATACTAAGATTTAACAAATACGTAGATACATTGTAGGTAATGAGAGCCAGCTTTTTCCCTGCCTGAGAAACAAGTTACAGACGAAAAAGAAGGTTGGAATGAATCTTTTGGTATTAGATTGGAATTGAGCTATTGGTATGAACTCACGGCTTTTTAATAGATGTGCAGATAGATATAGAATTAATACAGTGTGTGTATATGGGTGGGTTAGGATACATAAATAAATTTTCTAGCTATGTTTGCTGAGAAGATCTAGAAGTAATAATACCCAGTAGCGATGAACTTAGCACCCAGATCCTGGTTTTAAAGTACCATTCTCTAGTAAAAGGAACCAGGACTCCTTACTGACTCCCAGGGCTGGGGCAGGGAAAATACAAGAGGCTGGAACATCTTGTGTTGTGAGAAAGTAAAGAAATGCTCAAAAAAAGTTGGAGGCATGTAGAAATAACACAAGAACCAACCCAAAGGAACTCCCAGTTGTCAAATCTGGAACACCTTGAGCAGCAAAATAAATAATGATAGTACTAGATTATAACCATAGCATAAAATAGGTATCTATGAGTTGTACTGATTAAAATAAGTAATTGAAGAAGTAAATAAATGGGCAGAAGAGACAGGCAGTGTGTAGACCACTCTGAAAACCATCTTCTTCTGCAGAAGATAGGTGTCTTTAGCTGTTTGCCTAGTAGATTGTGTTGAGTTTTGAGGGTAGGTGGGCTATAGTTGAGGCAGTTGCACCCTGTAGCTCTGACAACGCATATTTCTTGGTGCAATTTTAGAATTGCACATTTGGAGAGAGGTGGCTTATTTTGTCTGTTGTTCAGATTTTGTTTTTGTGTGCATATTCTGTATAGTGGTATGTAGTATGGACTTTGTAGTCAGACACTCTTGGTATGGAAACCTCGCTTTGTCCTCACTAGCTGTGGGACCTTGGACAAGTTGCTTAGCTTCTCTGCGTCTCCATTTCCTCATATGTAATATAGTAATATTGTTATTAGCTATAAGGACAGAGTTTGGGGTGACCCACTAGGAGAAAAAGAGGTTATACTGTTGTGAGGCACCCTCCCACAAGAAATGCGCTTACACGCCACTCGTGCAGAAAAAAAAAGGCAGTTTACTCACTCCGGCTGGCCAGCATCCATCTCCCAAGGAGCAACCAAGGAAGAGCGGCCTCGGGCCTTGGTCTTGTGGGGTTTTTAAAGGCAAAAACTACATCCTATTGGCACACGGGTTTGCCCAGGTGCACAAAGCAAGCTAGGGAGCTAGGTCACAGAGGCCAAGAATGAGCCGTTTGAGCAATGAAGCATACAAGTTTTCATTGTGTATGGTTCCTATTCCCATGTAATAATTCACTGTGTATGTCTCCTGTTTCTATGTAATTGTTTTTTGTTTCTATGAGAAGGTCAGCGGTTTCTCATGCAGAAGGGAGGGTAGTCTGCAGGTCAGACGGGGCAAAATGGAGTTACTTAGGTTAAGCAAGCAATTCTACAGAAGCAGATAGAATACGTTATAAGGGTGGAAGGGGCTCTGTTTCAATACTGCATATTTCTCTAGGCGGAAAAAAGGAGTGAATCGGTTTAGGAGTCTGTTACTGGTTTGAGATCACAGCTTTAGGATTGTGGTTTTTGCACTTAGGAAGACCTCCGCGTGGATGGCCGTGGCTGTGAGGACTACCGGAGTGTTGAAGTGGAAACAGATGTGGTGTCCAACACCAGTGGGTCTGCTAGAGTCAAGCTGGTGAGTACTGTGGCTGCGGTTCATGTTCAGGTGGAAAAATGGCTAGGCTCTGGGGAACCATCTGCAGGTCTCTCCTGGCTTTTGGAGTACATATTGCTCTTGGGGAAATCTAAGACCCAAGCCAGTCTCAGGGAGGAGGTCTAGCCAGATCTGAAAGACCCCTCACCTCCTTAAAAGGCCACTTTCCAAGTTGCAGCACTGCTCCGAAGAGAGTCCCTATGGGCGTATGTCCAAAAGAGGAGGGAGGCGGTTGGGTGTCTGGCTGCCTTCCCTGAGTGAGAGCCTTTCTTGTATGTGTCTGCAGGGTCACACGGACATCTTGGTGGGAGTGAAAGCTGAAATGGGAACACCAAAGCTGGAGAAACCAAATGAAGGCTACTTAGAGTTCTTTGTGGACTGGTCAGTACTCTGCAGGTGTTTTGAAAGAAAAATGATTTAAAAAATGGAGATTCAGAAAATGAACCTCTAATTTCCTATTGAGCCCACTCTTATTTTGTATTTATTTAATCATCATTCAGCTATCCAGCAGGTATTTAGTGACTTCTCTCTATGTGCCAGGTGCTAGGAGATGTTTGGCTCAAGTCCTGCCCTTGCCTTAATCACCTGGCCCTTGTTGGGCCTTGTTTTACCTGTCTGAAAAAGGAGGATGTCTGCCAGAGAGCCCAGTGCATGGTTGTTCTGAGAGTCAAATGAAATGATGTGTGTTATGGTGCTTTGAAAAATATCAAACACACATGGTAAGGATCACTTATTCTAAAATGCGCTGTTTCTCTTCCTGCTATAGATCTGCAGAAAACAGTTCATGATGTATTTGGCTGACAAGGAAGAGTGAGGGCTCTGCAGTGTCTGCAGCCAACCTTGAGCCAGAATTTCACTTACTTCTCTGGCCTACTGTGTGCCCTAAGGCTAGTTACCCAGTCTCTCTGTGCTTAAATTTCATCCAAAAAATGCTAATATAATACTGTGGTGATGATGAGGAAATGAAAATAGAGTGAGCACCTAGCACCACTGGCTCCCAGTGGGCTTTTAATAAATGTTATTTCTCTCCCCCTTCTAAGGGTTGGGGTTTTTCACTGGGTTGTTGGCCTAATCCCATCTTCTACTATATAACCTTGCCTCTTGAAGCTAGGTGGTGACAGAAGGCCTTCTTGAAGTGGGTAAGGATTTCCATTGGTCATGTTAAGTGTAGGTGTAAAATATTGATATTGTATTGGAGGGTCCTCAAGACCACTGCTACATTTGGAGATTTGCTAGAAGGGCTCACAGGACTTAGCATATAGTTGTACTCACAGCTAGGGTTTATTTCAGTAATGAAAATGCAGCAACTATCTGTGACATTTTTGCCCAGGAGAGCCTATTAGAGACTCAGCACCCAAGATTTTTACTGGGGGCTGTTTACATAGGCATCTTTTGCTTAACACATACCAGAATTCTAGACTCCTAGTTGGAAAGCAAGTGTTCAGCATAAACCATATTATTTGCACAGTTTAGGCACAGTGGACCTAAATTGTGCAAAGATTTTTTACCTATCAGTTTGTTGTTGATTGAGAACGCTTTGAGAGTCAAGTTCTCAAATGCCAGCCAAGGGCCAACCTTGCAAGCAGGCCCTTCTAAAAATAGCAGCCTCAGGCCACTATGGTAGCCTTTTTCTTCACAGATGCTAACCCTCATTTGTAGAGTGAGTCACAGTCTTCCAGTGTTCACTTCCAAGCACAGAAGTTGATCCTCTCAATGCTCCTGTGAGAGATGACAAATGGAGTTCAGAGAGGGCAAGTGACTTTCCCAGGGTCACATAGCTAAGTATGCCAGCTCAAGTCTATCCGACTCTGAATCTTTGCCTTTCTACATGCAGCCTACAGAGGTGAGCTTTAGAGGGACATTGTGCTTGGAGGTCCAAGACCTATCCATGTTTACCTTTCTGGATAGTTTTCCTTCCAGTGTATTCCTGTCTCCTACCCTGGCTTCTCAAGCAGTCTCCTCTCCTGGTTCTACCCAGCTGCTCTTACTAGTCTGAGTTGTCCAGCGGAATTGGCCCATCCTTTAAGTTACTGTGGATCATGGTGACTTTGTTCAGGTCCCCAGCTTGACCCTTCCTTTTCTCTTGGAGGAAGCAAAATGCCCATCCTGGCCTCAAACTGCTTAATTCAATGCAGTAAATAGTCACTGAGGAGCAGACACCATGTGTGAGAAAGTGTAATTTGCTTTCCTTTTCTTCCCCTTCATTATTTTCTACTTCATTCATCTTAGGCAGACCAAAGACAACCAGCTCTACCACACCAAAGAGAGGGTGTTGCACTCGGAAGCTTGATACAGGGAGTACATTTTACTGTGGCTCTGTGTCTGAACATGACTCGATATTAGCCTGTTGCTCTCGTCTTTTCTTGTCCCAGCTATAAAGGGAGGGTGACTCCAGTGTGAGGAGACTTTGAGCTGCCTCTTCCCAAGATCTGGCCTCTAGAAGTAGCCTCTCTTTCCTGCCTGTGAGTGGCTGCCTGCTGGTCTCTTTTCCTCTTTTGTAAGTCTCAGAAGGACCCTAACAGGCCCACGAGCTGCAGTTTCCAGGTAGTTTCTTCTGAATCTATTTCTCATTGTGGATAGTCTTAAGGTGGCACACTTTAGCTTTTTTAAGTGGCTCAGCTAAAGTGAACAGCCCAGCAGGTAGATTCAGTCACCGTGAGAGATTCACAAAACTCCATTTTCCTAGAGATGGGAGAGGTTACCACGCACTGCTGTCTGCCACCTGTATCAGAACCTCACTAAAATCTTCAAGGAGCAGCTCTTAATTGCATAAACACACTAATCTTTTTTATTCCTATCCAGTGAATAGGAATGGCTTCTGGGCACCTCTGGATGGGCCCAGCAGAAAGAGTGCCACGCCCCCACCCAACTCCCCCTGCCCCGGCCCCAGTTCTGCCGGAGACGTCAAGGTATTCACTTATGTACAGGCTGAAACACAGTTGCTCTCCAGTGGGAGGAAAGTAATTGGGGGCTAGGGGAGATCCCTCCTGCCACTCTGACCTTAGCTCAATTTAACTCCTTATCAGCAACTTCCAAGGTTTAATTATTTAAATTCCCAGTGATAGGTCTCAGAAAACTAATTGCTTTTCTGCTAACTCATTTCACTTCAGTTTTGTCTACTTGGAATGATAATACATGGAGGTGAGATAGACACTGCTTCCCACCTCCATAATTTACCCTGTTTCTTGGGAATGATGAGAAATCTTGGTATCAGTCTCATGGCCCTTTGGAAAGGGTGCCTGGCTGCACTGACCCTGAGCCCTGCTCCAGAGGTGCCTGGCAGCACTTCCACTAAACCGGGAGCAAAATTGGACCTTCTAACTCCTATCTCATGTCTTTGATTCACTGGTTGTAGCCTGAGACTAGCAAAAGATGGTTTCCACATAAATCCCAGAGGAAGGCAAGTATTTAGTGAGCTGGCATGTCAGTCTGAGCTTCCACTAGATGGTGGGCCATCAAGTCACTTCTCAGGTGTCTGGCCATTGTGTTGATGAGTTTAGGACTATGGTTTAGCCTCTCAGAGGCTTGGGTTTTTAAGGGGGGAGTTTTGGAGGACGTATTTCATTCATGCATGTTTCAGAATGCCCAGCACTTACCACTTCCCTGTGGGACCTTAACTACTTTTCAATGTGATCACTTGTATTTTTCACTAATATTGAACTTGAATCTTCGAGTCCTGCTTTGGTAGGTGGAGTGACTACATCTCTGTTCCTTGCATGCTTAGTGCTGCTTGAAGGGGCACTGTTCTTAGCTAACAGGCTGGGGGTGGGGCAAAGCAGAGAGGCAACCTGCAGATGCCATTTGAGGCTATTTGTATCAAAGTCTCCAGAGCTGATGAGATAAGTCTCCCAGAAATTTCAAAGCTTAGAATGTTCTGCTGTTCCTGCAGGGAAGCTTCTGTAGCCTCAGAAATGAGCATGTGTACACACAGAGGAATCATCCTTGGGAACTGCCTCAGTGCTAGATGACTACTGCAGGGGTTAAGACTCTGAGTTAGCTATCCTTGCTGTAGGTACTGGCTAAACTGCTTTTTTCTGCTGTGGGCCTGACCTG
Organism: Cynocephalus volans; assembly: GCF_027409185.1. Classification (NCBI taxonomy): domain Eukaryota; kingdom Metazoa; phylum Chordata; class Mammalia; order Dermoptera; family Cynocephalidae; genus Cynocephalus; species Cynocephalus volans. Next base: position 55,703,006 of record NC_084470.1, read on the forward strand.
GCTGTAAGACTCCATAGACTTGTAAGCTAGATTGATTGCAAGGGAAGCAACAATGGGCCTAGTGTCTAGATTCCCGTTCCAGATAGACATGTTCTTGATCTCAGCTTACCCCAGTCAGACCACAGATGCACCAAACAGGAGGAGCAGGGTGGAGGTGATGAGTCAGGAGGGGTGGAGAACTGGAAGGAACAGTGTTCCCAGGATCTTTTCTAGTTTATATATCTCAGTAAGCAGTTTCTTACAGCTCTGGAAGAGGGACTGGTCATGCCTTATGAAGGGTCTGAATTGGTTTTGGTAACTGTAAAGGCAGAAAGCATTTGGTTTCATGCCAAAAACAAACAAATATAAACAAAAAAATGAGCATATACTTCCCTACTGAAAAAGACTATACTGTGATGCATATGAACAGGGGTTTAGAATTACTAGCCTGTGTCTCCCTCTCTCTCTCAACTTTGTATTTATTTATTTATTTATTTATTTATTTATTATTATTTTTTTTTCCTTTTCGTGACCGGCACTCAGCCAGTGAGTGCACCGGCCAGTCCTATATAGGATCCGAACCCGCGGCGGGAGCGTCGCAGCGCTCCCAGCGCCGCACTCTACCAAGTGCGCCACGGGCTCGGCCCTCAACTTTGTATTTAACAGAGAAGCTTTTTATTTAGGGCTCTCTTGGTCTGCATTCTTTGACTCTGGCATTTCTGATGCAATAATAAGTCCCAAGACCAGAGCACTTATTCATTACCTTGAGGCAAAAGATAAGCCCAAGGAAAGCTAATCTGACTGATGTTAGCCTACAAGCCAAGTGTGCAGAATTACCTGTTCAGGGAGAGCACAGGAAAGCGTAGCAGATGTGGGCCAGCTGCCTGGGCTAAAAGCTTAGCTCCCCAGACACTAGTCTTGTGACCTTGGGCAAGTTATATAATTTCTCTGGACTCATTTTCCTTATCTCTAAAATGGGGTGGCTGTGAAAATTAAATGAGTTAATGCATCTGAAGTGCAAAGAGTGTTGTCTAGCACATAGTAAACATTCAAAAAAGTTGTTAAAGTTTCCCTTCTTGTGAAATGAGAGTTGAACCATCTGGGCTGTCACTGTCATCCTGCAGGTAAAATCCCATCTGTGAGTTTTTTGTTTCACTTAGGGAGGCTTTTTTTTAAAAGATGAATTTAAATGCCTTTAGACGAGGCTGGAAAGTTTGCCACAGTCTCCATCATTCCCTATTAATTACATGTAGCCCTTTGTTCAGATATGTGTAGTTACCTGGCTGGCCTCTGCAGGTATTTGTTTTTTTATCCTCTGGAGATGGTCTCAGAGGCCCTCTCCAGGTCTACATTTCTGTCCAACTCTGTTGGAAAGAGTTCTTGTGCTGTGAACGCCAGAGTGATGAGATGGGAACCCTCATTTCTCCATCTAGCCTCTTCATCCTTTGGCAGAATACGGGGTTTCTAGCTTTGCTCATGTTACTCAAATCATTGAATCCCATTCCCTACCCTGAATAATTGCCTTCCATTTTCTTCCCTTCTTCTCAGAGTCACCCCACTGCCAGGGCACCAACCAGACACAGGAGCATTCCATGGTCTCATGAGTCTCTAAACCTTCCTCTCTGCCTGACTGCTAGCTGTGCTGAAAAAATAATGTGTTTTTAAAAAAGCGACCAAAAAGCTGTTTTAAAATGGGTAAAGTTTCCACTTTAACTTATCCCATTGTCAAAAAAAACAATGGGACATAGTTTTGTAGGTAGATTAATTTAGATCATTGGATCTAGGAAGTTCTGTGAACCATCCCGTAGGGCTGTAGAAGAGTTAATGCATTAGTCCCCCAGTAAATAGTCACACCCAGGAGGATATGCCCACTACATTCAGGAAAAGATAAACATTTTGAGCATAAGCATCTCTGACTGGATTTGTCTACACAGAGATCTACATAGATGTATTTTTAAGCACTTAAAAAATGATACTTAATATTGATTGCTTAGTGTGTAAATTAGAAACTGATTGTATTTTGTTGGCTGTGCAAAATAAAAACTTTGTCACTGGTGACTTGATTATTTCACCGTAAATGAGCTGCTTTTCATGGCTCGATGAGGGAACACTGAGGTTGCTATGGCAGTAATTAAGTTTCTCTTGGGGATTTTAAATTATGGTTCTGGTGGCTGGTAGTGGTAAGGGAAGACTATATAATCAGAGAAGCAATGTTATTATACAGTGATGTAATCTAATTGTTTTAGGATTCATTTTTTCACCTATATTATTGAGTGAGATTTCTTCTAGTGTTACATGGGGTGGGCATAGCCTTGGGCCTTTGCACAGGTTTTGCTTTACCTGGAATCCTGCCTCTCCATGGCCTGACCAACTCCTTCTTATCATTAGGTTTGAGGTTTCCTCTAACCTCAGTGCTAACTGACACCCTTGCCCCCCACCTCACTGTGTGCCCCCCATCATGAAACTCTCCCTATTTCATGGTCACTGCTGACTTTGGGTCTGCATCTACCTTGCTCATTCTGTAGGTCTCTGGTGGCCAGCACAGGGCCGGGTGCCCTCTCGGTGGATGAAGAGTCTACAGTCTTGTAGAGTCTGTGCTGAAACAGCTGTTTCTTACCTTTCTGGACCTGTATTGTTACAGTAAAATGATTACTGTAATGTTTACTTATCTCACAGACATATTAAAGGTTTTATTATGTTAAGCCGAAACTCTCAGAAATTTCCTGTTAAACACTTTTGAGTAGTACTTAGGGTGGCATATGTTGAATCTTGCTAGTTCTTTGTTGAGGTAATTGGGCAAAACTATCAAGGGGCCCAAAAAAGAAAAGTTTTTCTCTTGAAAAATATCAAATAAAGTAAATTTTTTGATATTTTTAATATTATTTTAAATATTTAATCAGCCAACAGTCTTTCTCTTACTTTCATTCATTTTCCTTCTTTTCAGTACAGCGATAATAACTCTGACATAAAGTGATACAGCTCTTCTAAATCATTCCAGAAAAGTTATTATATGAATATTTATGTTGTGATTTTTGAATTGAAAGGATCCTAGTGCATTCTAAGGCTGTGAAAACTAGGGATGGCATATATAATGTAACCCCTCTGAAAGCCAGACTGTTTGATTCTTTAGGCCTCCCAGCTTCCTGGGCCTGCCAGGAAAGAGTATTTACTGTACTCTAAAGATAAGAGTTAATTATCACTGGCCAAGGTTCATATTACCATCCCTCTCTTGTTTCTCTTTGGCTAAAGAAGGCTTCTGTTAGAAGTCATTGGGAAGTTCCATTGCACACTGACTGATAAATCCAGAGCATACTGCATGTGTCTGGAAGCTGCCATCCTTTCCTCATTTCAGTGGCTTTCCTTAGAGCAGCTGGCTTTTCCAACATTCCACAGGGAAACTAGAATAAAGCCTTGCCCCTTTGCTCTTTGCATTTGGAAAGACTCACCCAGCTTTTCTGTTGCTTTTCTGTGTAGTTCAGCCAATGCTACCCCTGAATTTGAAGGTCGAGGAGGTGATGACCTTGGCACAGAGATCGCTAACACCCTCTACCGGATTTTTAACAATAAGAGCAGTGTCGACTTGAAGTCTCTCTGCATTAATCCTAGGGAGCACTGCTGGGTTCTCTATGTGGATGTGCTGGTGAGTATCAATGTTGCTGTCCCAGCCACACTTTACCTTTGTTGGAGAGCAGTTGGCCTACTTTCCTCCTTGTGTTTTTTCCCTCTTCAGGTGGATGCTTTCAACTGCCAGGGTGAGATTAGTTAGGAAAGGTGGGAATTAGAGATTTGCAGTGAGCATGAACGAAGTCTGTGATGAGACATTCTGGGTATAATTATTGACTCTGATTTAGTTGAGTTTGGAAGGCCCAGGGTAGGGTCTGCCCATCTTCTTCAAGCAATCACCAGCCTCTTTCTTCACTGCAGCCTTCTGTTGGGCTCTGAGAATAAAAGGATGAACAAAACCACAGAACCCCATCCTTTAGAAGTTCACAGTTCTGATGAAGAGGAGACAGACCCTAAACAAAAACACACAGAAAAATGTGACTTTTCTTTCTAATGTGTGACTTCTCTTCTTTCTTACTTGAGGCAGCCCAGTTGGCTTTATTCCATAACCTCAGGCCAAGGCTTCTCTAAAGTGAGGACAAAAGGATGTGCCGCCTTCCACTTAATAATGTGCTCTAGCCTTCCCTGCTACATGAGCACACACAAGTGCAGTCAGCACTTTGCTCATGGGCAAAAGCTTGTAAGAAAGACCTTAGTTTTTATTATAATTAATGTAAAATATGTAGTGTTACATGTTTGAGCATCAGGTGTACATTGATAATTGTGTATAAGAGGTAACTCCACTAGTAAATGTGAACCTAGTAGCAGCTGCAGCAGCATCGGTGGCCACCGTTTTCTGCTTGTTTGGAGGCTAGTATATGTTGGCAAAGACTGGAGTAACACTTGTGGTGCGATCGGGAGCTATTTGGGGCAAAATAAAGGTAAGTCCCTCCTTCAGTTCATCGTCCACTGGCTTGCGTGCCTGTGATAGGAGCTCCTCAGTAGTCTGAGGCCTCTGAGTGACCTTGCCTATGTGGCCCATGCAAGCACAGGCATGACAAGGCAGCACTTGTAACCAGAGTGAACATGCTGTGGCAGTGAGCTGTGGTCACTACATGGCTAGCCAGGAGAGCAGCCACTTGTTCTTATCTTTATTTTATAAACACATATTCAATCAGCATTTTTAGGAATCAGTGTCCTTTAACTGGGGTAGTACTTAAAGTAGTAAATAATGGTTTCTTTTTCTTCCCTCCTTGTCTCCCTTAGCTGCTGGAATGTGGTGGAAATTTGTTTGATGCCATTTCCATTGCTGTAAAGGCTGCTCTCTTCAATACAAGGTAAGTCTTCCTAGAAACAGCCCCATCGGCCTACAGAGAACCAGAGCAGACACTTGAAGTAAAACGCTAAGGAAATATCTACTGTGCCTCATAGGTGAAGATAACAAGGTTTTTTAGCACTGAAAAATGGTGGTATCTAATGTTAAGATTCAGAAAAGAGACATCTCACAAGTTAAAAATAAATATATACAAGGGTACTTCAAAAAGTTCATGGAAAGATTCGTATTATCTTTGAGTTCTATTTTTCCACAAATTGTTTGACTCATATATATATTTCTGTTTGACTTTTGTATTGTTTTTACAAGTAAACATGTACTATGTAGAAAAATATTAGAAAACTACAGAGAAGCAAAAAAGAGTAAACACCCAACTACAGGCCAACTTTTTTACTGGGTAAACTCTACTGGGTTTGTACCCTGCTATATCCCCAGCACCATGAACAGTGCTTGGTATAAAGTAGGTGCTCACAAATTCCTTGATTGTAGACATGAATGTTCTAAAAGCATTGTAGCAGGCTTTTCATTGGTTTAAGTTAAGAACAGAAAATGGTTATGCCACTGTGATTCAGCTTCCTAGACAGACTGTGTAGAAGGGACAAGGTGCTAAGCTTTTTAGGAGTTGACATTTCTTCTGGCTGTTTGACTTTATAGCTTTTCCCCCTTCTATGCACCAAGTACTTTGAAGAAAGTTTGTAGCATTTATAAGTAAATATAGGTGGTAGTGGTGGGGGGGGTGTTCATTCCCCTTGCATGTAACAGAGAGCTTACATTAAAATAATAGGGTATCCTGAGGTACTAAAAAATGAGGATTAGAAATTTCTAGAGATATGGCCTAAGGAAATAATTGAATAAGTGATTAAAGATGTTTATTCTGAGATGTTTATCACAGCTTCTTTGTAATGGTGAGAAATTGGAAAAACTGAGTTTTTCTGTGACAAATTTGAACTACTTGTGTAAATTAAGACAAACAAAAACAAAAGTTAAATAAATTTGGGTAAGAAATTGAAGGATGGAATACTTGCTGAGAATGAAAACTGTAGAGTCCCCCACTGTTAGCTATGCCACTAGACTCCTTACTGAGACATTCTGAGATGCGGGCCTGGCACTCGTGGTCACTGTGAGAGCTTGCATGCCAGATCTCATCAGCAGCAGCCTGTGCTTGGACCCTGTCGGAGAAGGAAAGGAAGTTGCCATCTGGTGTATCTCGAGCCTCCAAAATGACTCCCAATTTGCCAGCTGGTTTCCATGGGCACCAGGGCAAAAAGAGAGATTAGGAACCAGACGAGGCTGTTTAGCTGTGGGGGAGGTGTTGGTCAGACTGTACATCAGGATGTAAAACCCAGCTGCTCAGGTTGGGGACCACACCTGTCATGGGCACAGCCATAATCTCATCCCCAGAGGTAGAATAGCCCTACAGGCAGCAAGGAATGGAGGCTCTGAGGCATTGGGTCCCCCTGCTGTGTGGAGAGACTTTTTGCATAGTCGGTCTTCTTCAGAAGGATAGAGGCCACCTGAGGGTACTCTAACCCTACTGCTCAGCCATACTGTGGCCAGAGGGTTGGGAAATTAGGAGATATAGAGTGTGTGTGTGTGCATGCATGTATATGTGTGTACATGCTTATTTTTTAACATTCCAACCAGAATTCAAACTGGTTACCTGACTTGTTCAGGTAAGATCTTACTTAGTACTTACACCCTGGGGGTCCCTGATGTGGATGCTCCAACCAGGGCAGATCCTCATAGGATTCTTTGGCCCTTGTGGACACTGTCTGGTTGAAGCTTATCTGCTCTGGATGATGCCTTGTGTAGGGATGGCCAGCTGATGGGCTGAATCATAGGGGGCTTTTGTTAGAGGAACCAGGAGAAGCACCAACACTGTTCCCATTATGGTAGCTGGATGGACCACCTCTTCCTTCCTGGCTTCTTCACCTCAGACTGCAGTGAATTGACTTTGTGGGTTAAATGTATTTTCCAGCACCTAGCTCAAGAAACAGAATGTTGCCAGCACCACCTTCCTCCCTCCACTGCCCCCTCTAGCCCTCATATCCTCATGCAGTCTTTACTCCCACTGATGATAACCACTGTCCTAAAACAGTGGATTAGTTTTGTATGTGTTATAAATGGAATCACACAGTGTATTTATCCTTTTTTGTGTCTGCCTCATTCACTGAGCATTATGTTTTGAGATATCTATATTGTTGCCTGTAGTCATAGCTTGCTTTTTGCTCTCTGGTGTTCTACTGTGTGATTATACCACAGATTATCCTTTTGACTATTGATGGACATCTGGGTAGTTTCCAGGTTTTGGCTATTACAATACTTGTAGTAGTGTTGGACATGAACATTTTTGTACATGTCTTTTGGTGCACATATTTATACATATCTGTTGGGAAGGAGTGAAAGTTCTGGGTTATTGGGTATGCTATGTTTAATTGTAGTAAATATTACAAAACAGTTTTCCAAAGTGCTTTTACAAGTTAATACTTCCACCAGCAGTATATGAGAGTTCTGGGTTGCTCCACATCTTTACCAACCCTTGGATTTTTGTCTTTTTAGTATTAGCTGTTTTGGTGAGTGTGTCTTGGTATCAGATGTAGTTTCAGTTTGCATTTTTTGATGAATATTTATGTTGAGCACCTTTTCAAGTGTTCTTTTGGCTACTTGGGTAGCTTCTTTTTGTTGTTGGTTTTCTTTTGTGGCTGGCTATATGAGGATCCGAACCCTTGACCTTGGTGTTATAACACTGTGCTCTAACCAACTGAGCTAACCAGCCAGCTCCAGGAAAGCCTCTTTTATGAAGTCCTTGTTCAAGTCCATTTTTCTATTTGGGTTATCTGTCTTTTTCTTATGTTTGGTAGGAATTCTTTATGTAATCTGTCAGATAAATATTTGCAAACATTTTCTCCACTCTGGAGTGTCTTTTTAGTTTTAAATGATGTCTTTTGACAAACAGAAGCCTTTATAATGTTAGCGTAATTGAATCTATAATTTTTTCTCTTTATGTAACACTTTCTGTATCCTGTTCAAGAAATACTTGTGTACTACAAGGTCATGCAAATGTTCTGTTTTTTTTTTTTTTTAAAGCCTTATTATCTTTTACCTTTATATCTGCAGTCTAGTTGGTATGGATTTTCATGTGTGGTATGAGGTAGGGATTGAGATTTACTTTTTTTCCATGTGGATATCTGATTGACCCAGCATTGTTTTCTAAAAGAACTTCCCTTGCTGCACTGCAGTGTCGCCTGTGTGCGTTGGACAGGGATGACGGAGATGAAGCTGATAAAGCACAGGCATAGTGAGACACAGGGATTCCGACTGCTATTCTCAATCTCAGAAAAAGAAGATATTTTTCTTCCTCTCAGTAAGTGGGAATTTTAATTGTGCCTCTGCCTCCAGGATACCAAGGGTTCGTGTTCTGGAGGATGAAGAGGGGTCGAAGGACATTGAACTGTCCGATGACCCTTATGACTGCATCCGACTAAGTGTGGAGAATGTCCCCTGCATTGTCACTCTGTGCAAGGTGTGAGCTTGTATCTTATGGTTTTTGTCTTCCCTGTGGATGTGGGTCTCCTCCAACCCTAGCCTGTTGATGTTACTTAATAGGTTCAGAAGTTATAGTTTAACAAACCATATAGAAGTAGCTTTAATCCAAATGCAATAATTTGATTATGTTAGAAACTACTACCTTGAGTAGCTTTTTCTTTTCCTTTTAATCGGAAGATATGACATAGTCCTAGGAACACACAAGTAGGTTCATAGTAGCCAGAGTTTGTTAAGCTCCTTCTGCATACCGTGCAGTTCACTGAAGCACCCTGTATGCATGTTTCCTTTAATTTTCTCAACTCTGTGGGGTCTACGGTGGTTGAGTAGTGGTAGAGTGGAGAACACTGTCCCCTCTCTGGGCCCCAATGTCCACATCTATGAGATGAGGATTTGGAGCAAGCCCTGGGTATCTAAATTGTCAGGTGTGGTTTTTACATAGCATAGAGGCCTGTGAAGCCTAACATCTGGCTGATGCTGAGGGGTAACTAGCACTGCCTCAGGCTGTGCAAAGAGGTCTGTGTTGGCTGGGATTATGGCTAGTTCCACACAGGATTCATTATACAAAAATAAGTCTGGATCCCTGTACCAGCCAGCCACCAGAAAAATAAATAAATAAATGAGGCTGAATGGGTCAGGTTTAATTCCACTAAAATTGCTTCATGAACCTGGGTGTGGTGAAGTGTTCAGACAGAATGATGTTGGCACTTGACTCATTCTTGAGCATTTCCTTTAGCATGGACCCTCTTGGTTCACTTTTGCCATCAGTGCAACATCCATGTGGCATCACGTGTGAATTTCTCCCTGTGCCCCTCTGTTGGAAACCCTTGGTGGCCTCTGACTTGGATGGTCTCTGAATTATAGTTCTAACCCCCTTCACTCCATTTTTCCATCTCATATTTTTATTACACACAGTGGCCTGCAATAAATTGTTGAACAGTCCTTCTTCCTTGTGAGAAGAGTCTAAAATAAGATCTTGAATGGGCAGTGCAAGTCCTTGGCCTGGTGTAGGTGTTCTTACCATAAGGCCATCAATGGTGGGGTTCTGGGCTGTGTGTCACCCACGTGTGCTGTGCTGCCCCGACTTTTCAGATTGGCTATCGGCATGTGGTGGATGCTACTCTTCAGGAGGAGGCCTGCTCCTTGGCCAGCTTGCTGGTGTCGGTGACCAGCAAGGGAGTCGTGACGTGCATGAGGAAAGTGGGGAAGGGCAGCCTGGACCCTGAGAGCATCTTCGAGATGATGGAGGTAAGGCTCTGGTTCGGAGGCAGGAGCTGGGACCTGGCTGGGAGCACTTGCTACTTCCTTCCCCCTTGGTCAAACAAGGGGAATTCTCTCCATTCACACCCTTGACCCTAGACTTGGAGCTTGGAGAACAGCTGGTGTGAGCTGGGGTCTGCTGACCTAGCCAGGGGAGTGGAGGTGGGGGCTGTGGACTGGGAGGTAAGGAACCTGCCAGTAACCATTGCTTATCCTCAGCAAGTCCGTCCCCATCTCTTATCCCAAGTTTCTACATTCTAAATAAGAGTATTGGACTTTGATAGTGTAAAGAGTCACTTGTAACTCCAAAATTGTAAGCTTTTGTGATTTGATGAGGGAATTGAACTCCTGGCTGACTGCTTACTGTCCCTTGAAAGGAGTAAGTGGAACAGTGGAACCAGGGCCTGAAGGGCAGCCATCTCTCGGATTCTTCACAGGTCTAGAAGTATTTAAATGCAAAATAAACTGCCTGGGAGTGGGGTCGATTGCTCCCCTGGAGTCCCTCAGCCATGGCAGCCCATCAGGGCACTTGTCCACCTACTCTGTACTGTTTGCACCAGTGTCCATCTTCCTCACTGGCCTGGCAGCCCCTCTGGGGCAGGGACCTGGTCCTGCTCACCTGGTCTTCCCAGACCTTCCTCTCCCAACAAGACTTCACCTTTCTTTCTGACCAATTGACTGACTAAACTGCCAGGAACAGAGTTAGCTGGATCTGATTATTTTTTTCTCTGTTAACCACTATATCACCACCCATGCCCAGAGATCACCACATAATAGCAAGAAGCACTCTTCCTTCGTTCTCGGAAATGATGACTTTTCACTGAAGAATCCAGGCACTCGATGTCTGTTTTCTCTTATTTAAAGAACAAAGTAGGCAATGTATATAGTGTGGAGGACCCAAGCATGTGCCATGAAGACATACTGGCCAGGCTGCAAAGCCTGGCTCCAGGCCACAGTTCCCTCATCTGCAAAGTGGGAATGACAGTAGTGTCTGCCGCTGAGGTTGTTATGAGGATTGTGTGGGGGTGCAGAGGTGAAGCATGTGTCAGAGTGTCTGATACATCATCAGTTCTCGGTAAATGTTAGCTCTTGTTCTCTATGCTCCATTAAGTACCCTGAGTTCACGTTTCTCCAGAAGCGCTTACAATGCTTTATAAGCTCTACCAAAGACCTCTGTAGACGAGTGACTCTCAAACTTCGCTTTAGACGGAACTCCTTCCCCCTGCCCAAGAAAATTTTATGAGAATTCCAGTATCTAAACAAGAAAAAAAACACAGTAAACAAATAGTTAAAATTTATTGTGTGCTCACTATGTGCTTTAAATATATTATGTTGTTTAATCTTCAACAGTCCCGTGAGGTAACTATTGTTATCCTCATTTTTACAGATGAGGAACGCGAAGCACATAGAGGATAAGTAACTTGCCTACAGGTCTCATAGCTCATAAATGCTGGGGCTAGGATTCCAACTCAGACTGTGTGTCTGCAGAGCCCCCACTCTCAGCCACTCTACTATTTTAACCTGATTGACCAGGTTTGTTTGGCTGTTGTGGATGGCAGAGTCGGAGCTCTGTCCAGTGAGCTGAGCTTCATCCTCCCCTGGGGCTCAGGGACTGAGATCCGCAAACTCTGCTCAAGGGACCGTAGCCCTGTGACCCTGCCTTACTGTCTGTCTCACAGGGATGTGGCAGTCACAAATGACTCTAATGGTAAAGCTGAGAGCCTCAGGGGTTTTTGTGCAGGCTGTCGCCTGCAATCTCTGCAGTTTGTTTCCTGCAAGTCCAGATTCAGAGGTGTTAAAGCCCTCACAAGTCCTAGTGTCCTGTCTTTCTAATCTCCTCTTGTCCGCTCTCCCCACCTTCATTTATGTGAATAATCAGTACCCCTATTTGATGGGCTTTGACATTTTTTATTTCTCTTACATTATGATAAAAATAGTTCCAAAGGCATTTTTTACCTTAATCCTGACTTTATATTTCATAGAGTTGATCACTTCCCAGCCTTTTAGACTGATATACTCTTATAAGAGTTAGAAATTATATTTGGAATTTCATCCCATGTTACAGTGAAGTACCAGGGGAGAATGCACACAGGTTGTTACTCTGGAGAGGATACACCTGTAACTAGGAGGATTGGGGCAGGGGTCTATGCCTGGGTGTCCTGCTCCTGACATTGTTGAGAATGGAACCGGTGGCAGAGGTGAATTCAAACTGCTGTGAGAACATGGAAGATTTGATGGGGTGGACACTTGTGGTTGGTTCATTGCATTCTTAAAATAATTCAGAGGCAGGTAGAATAACAGTTTCATAAAGCAAGATTTTTGTATGCTGTTTTTTTGTTTGTTTGTTTGTTTGTTTTTGGCAGCTGGCTGGTATTGGGATCTGAACGCATAACCTTGGTGTTATAAGGCTGCACAATAACCAACTAAGCTAACCAGCCAGCCCCTGTACACTGGGTGTTTTTTTTTTTTGTCTGTTGTGTAGGGGCTGAATAGTAAATTTGTGGGTTGTCTGACCTCTTGATGTATCTCGATTCCAATATTCCACTGTCTTCAGCATCTCTCTGCATGGCAGTAACACCAAAGACCCCTATCCAGGAATTGACTTTGGTCACATCTGAGCAGTTTTGCTTAGAGTCTTGGTAGGAGGTGAATTAGAAACTGCTTATTAAAACATCCTCAGCACTATCTGTTCCTTCTGCAGACAAACTTGATTCTCTGTGGTCTCCCTATTGTTTTCTCACTACAGTACAGTTGCTACTGGTTTTAACAGCAGCAGGGATACTAAGCGTGAGCTAGCTAATGGCCAAGGCAGGCTTTGCTGATTCCTTCTTGCTGTGTAGGGGTTGGAATTTCTTTTTTTTTTTTTTTCTTTTTATTTGGTACAGAGGTTTTCCCAGAATGTAACTCTTAAACTTTGTTGCGATTTGTGGTTTTTGTTTTAGTTTGTTTTAATTAAATAAAAGTTCTCTAAGGCAGATGGAATGTGCACAGCATTGGAATGGCTAGCTGGCAGAAGGGGAAGATTTCCTGGTCAGAGTGTGTGTGCGCCTCACAAGTGGGCGTGTGTTCTCCCTCTTCTGTTCCTTCTCTGTCCTGTAGACTGGCAAGCGAGTGGGCAAGGTGCTGCACAACTCCTTGCAGAGCATTCTACACAAGGAAGAAAGCCTGGGACCCAAGAGACAAAAAGTCGGATTCTTGGGATGATTTGCACATTATCTCCTCAACTGTGGATTATTTGTTTTTTATTTTTCCTTTCAAACGCAAGTTTGTATATATTTTGATGAAGTGATATGCATTTAAGGCAACATTTGTACATGTAAAATTAAAGTCTATTTTCTGATCTGGTGTGGTATGTCTAGAGTTCTGCTGTGATCCAAGATGCCACTTGGTGACCCCTTAGAGGGTCTGATCCTTACTTAGTGAATGGCTGCCAAATCCAGAGATCTGCCACCACGGGAGAGGGCACTGGTCATGGGCTTTCCCAGGGAGACTCCTGCAGGAGTTCAAAACAGCGACAACAAACACTGGAATAAAGACCTGGAGAAAATGATTTAAAGGAAGTGCGTATGATATATGGAAACTTTTTTCTCTGTAGAGTTTCCAGAATAAGAATCACAATGAAAAGTTCATCACCTTATGTATTTGGGTGCTTCTGGGGAAGAAGAAAAGAGGAGGCCCCCTGCCCCAGCTATACACCCAGAGCTTCTGCCTGGCTGGTGAGCCTTCCTGAGCCCTCAGGAGCCCAGCTCTGATTTCCCACCCTCTAGGAGATCCAGGTGAAACTCCCTAGGGTCAGGGGCTCAGCGGCCACATTGGCCTTTAGCCAATCTTTCTTATCCTCTTGTTTTGAAATTGCTTTATGTTTTATAGCCACTCCCTAATATTTATCAGCATTAAGAAGGCTGCTTTGGAGACAGTGTCTTTGATTACTCAGCCACCTTCATATGCTGTGAATAGAAGTGGAGGCCACTCTTGATAAGCCAGAAGGCTCCTCCTAAAAGTCTGTATCCTATTCACAGTGCAGTGTGTTGGAAGTAAGTCTCTTCATGAGTAGAGCAGTTGTTGTTTTCTTCTAGGGAAACCGAAACTCCTAAATCAATCTTAAGGAGGCCCGGGGAAGGAACTGATTTGTGAAGGAGAGCAATTAAGCTGTGGCATTTGCTCTCTGCGTTTCAGCTAGACAAACAGGATAAGGCATTAAGGAATTTATCACCTAACGGAAAGAACATAATGTGAGCTGAAGCCCTTGTGGACTGCTTCCAGAGGTCCTGGCATGGTCGCCTCATCCCAGCATGGCCAGGTCCATCCCTGTGGAGAGAAACAGCTGCCTGGACTTGAGCTTAATGGGGAAGCCGCTGCTTAATGGGGAATAGCCTGGGTTTTCATCTTTTATGTTTTTCTAGTGACTGTCCCTACAGGTGCCATGACAGTTTTCCCAACAAGGCAGAAATCAGCCTTGTCCCTCCTCTCCTGCTCCTGGTCGACTGCCTAGGACAAAATACTGGCAGTGGTGGTACAGAGATACAACTCGAGTTTGAATAAAGTTTAGAAGCCTTCAGTTTTGATGACTGATTTCAGTGGATTGTTTCGAGGTGCATAAATTGGAGTGGGTGTTATATATGTGAAACTCTGCTCAGCTGTGTTTCCCTTCAGACAGAAAGTTATACAGCAAACAGCTACCCAGTTGGGCTGGCTAGCTAAGCAGTTACAGTGAAAATGAAGGAGAGAAATGGATGTTAGGATCTGTCTCCAGCCACCCAAGACCTTTCCTTGAAGGCCACCCCTACATGTAAGATGTGCACATCACAAATGAAACAACACTAGATTAGCAGGATCTCTCCAGGAGAGGCATTTATTCGAAAGATCTGATTATTACACTTCTCAGAGAGATTAAGAGAAGAGAAAACTGAAGGCAGAGACTGGCAAATACTTGAAAAAATATTGCCCTGGAGAGACCTCCTGTTTCATTCAGCAGAACCAAAGCTGTCTTTAGTGGCCTTTAAATAAACATATCAGGGAGAACATTGAAGGGCAGGCATGTAAGGAATGCAATGTTATTTAATATTCAAGTAGGTTTATTATTTCTGTGATTCTGTGATCTCTCAAATCACATAAATTCAAGCCTGCAAAACATACGAATTTAGAATATTAACAGTAGGTTGTGTTTTGCTCAATGTATTTAGTTTTCTGTTGCTTATAACAATACCTGAAACTGAGTAATTTGTAAGAAAACAAAGTTTATTTCTTACAGTTTCGGAGGTTGGGAAGTCCAAGGTCCAGGGGAAGGGGTACATCTGATGAGGGCCTTCTTGATGGAGATTACAGAGTCCTGTGGTGACGTGGTATCACACGGCGAGGAAAAGAGTGCATGCTAACATGGTTCTTTCCTTATAAAGCCCCCAGTCTACTCTCTGATAACCCATTGAACCGTTAGTGCATTAATCCACGAATGGTTTAATCCATTCATGAGGGCATAGTCCTTATGATCCAATCACCTCTTAAAGGCCCCCACCCTTCAAATACCATATTGGGGATTAAGTTCCAATTTGAGCTTTGGAGGAGACAAGCATTGAACCCATATCACTCAAAGGCAGTGGTCTCAAATACAAATTGCCAGTAAAGCATAAATCCACGCTATTCCAAACTTTTTGAAAGCAATCTGTTAGTGTGTATTAAAAGTCTTAAAAATATTCATGCCCTTTGACCTAATAATTTCAGTTATGGGAATGTAACCAAAGTAAATAATTCAAGATACAAGGGGAGTAAAAACATTAAATATAGAGAAGCTCATCCAGTATTATTGTTACCTCCCAAATAGTGTCCATAAAGTAAACGCCAGTCAGTGGAGACACAGTTCCATAATGTTGCATCTAACAAGATGCTTCTTTTTTTTTTTTTGTCCTTTTTTGTGACCGCACTCAGCCAGTGAGCGAACCGGCCATCCCTATATAGGATCCGAACCCGCGGCGTGAGAGTTGCTGCGCTCCCAGCACCGCACTCTCCCGAGTGAGCCACGGGGTCGGCCTAACAAGATGCTTCTGATGGACTGCTCCCACCCCCTCAGCCTCGCTGCAGAGCAGCCACAGCTGTAGGCCTCAATTCACTGCATGCCAGCAGTCTTGTTCCCAGTGCTTCCCATGGACCTTTTGCTTTCTGCTCTTAGGCTTCTCTGACACCATGTCCTAGAACCCTTGCAGGAGCCCCCTCAGCCTCTGAGTATGCGCAGCCCAGAAGTTCTGGGGACTCAGTGCCTCCTGAGGCAGCCCACAGTCACTGGGAATAGGAGCCAGTGGAGAAGTGCGGCTCTGCTTGATCCTTGGTGAACAATTCTGAGAGGTACACTCGTCAAACTGAGCTGGGAGGATCATGCCTCAGGTGCTCATGACTGGAATCACCTCTGTTTCCTTCCCTGTTTTATTCTTTCCAGTCCTTTCCTCCTGTGCCCTGTGGGACCACCTCCCAAATGAACTACCAGGACATGAGTCCTTGTCTCAGGCTCAGCTGGAGACACCTAGAAAGAGACCTAGATAAGCAGTTGGTACCAGTAGTCATCCTAGAAAGCAGACCCTCCAAATGAGATTTGGGAACTGGATCAGTCACTGGCGATGGCAGCCAAGGCCTGTGGGGGTTAGTAATTGGGTTGGTGATAACCCAGGGCCTCCTATAGCGTCGTCATTACCAAGACTGGCTAGTGGTGGATTGAGATGAGGTACAGGAGGAGAAGGGAGCGTTGGGTTATATGGAAGCTCTACCATATGAGAGTGTGGCATCAATGGTGGTGATAAGATCTTCAGTGGCTGCTTATTGGATCTGGTGCATAGAAAGTAGCAAGCAGTTGGAAGTCCTAGTAAAACACGTGTGCAAGAGGGCAGGAAATAAACCCCCATGAAGATTCAGGAGACCACCACCTTGATAATGTTTTTAGGTCCAATGGTGTGGGGCATTCTGAGACATTCCTCTCAGGTAGAAGGACATTGTGAACCTTGCACCTACCCCAACTCCACCACCCCCACTATGAACGAAGCACAGCTTTAGTTGGGCTCTGGGTTTTGGAGGCAAAAATGTTACACTTGAGAATATTGCCTCAATGTAACTATTGAGTAACTCACAAAGCTATGAGTTGTCAGTGGGAGCCCAGAACAAGATAGGACTCTGAAGCCCATCCAAACTGCATTACAATCATCCCTCCTACTCCATATGACCCAGAAATTCCAGTGAAGCTAGGGATATCTGGAGTGGACAAGGGTGCTGTGGAGGGCTTCTGGCAAGCCCAAGAAGAAAGTTGCGGCGCAGACCGTAGGAATCTGGAGCTGGGCCATGCGGTGGAAAACTTCACCTACGAGTGAGTGAGTGTGGAAAGCGGATCTTGGCTTGCCACTGGGCCCAATTAGAGACTGAATACCTGACTCTGGGACCTCAAGTGACCTGAGCTGCCCATCGTGAGCTGGTTATTGTGAGACGCACCAGGGCATAGGTTGGGTGGGTGCAGCAACAATCCATGCAAGATGGAATATACGTTCAGGATGGAGCCTGAGCAGCAGTTCAATGGGCACAAGCAAGGAACATAACAGCCCAGATTCCTCTGTCACCTGCTCCTGTTCACCAATGCCTCTCATCCACACTTGTGACTTCATGGGGGAGGGGATTCCTGCAGCCAGCTGCTGGAAGAGTAAAATCCTGGATGAGTTTGTTCTATGTATTGTGACCCAAAAAGGCACTGCTGCTGCATTATAGCCCCACCCGGAGGTGGCCCTACAGGACAGCAGTGAAGGAGCTAAGAGCAGCGGCAGATCTGATAGTTCAGTTTGCATGAAGGGAAAAGGATACATGTGGATTCCTGGCTAGAAGGGAGTTGCTTGGCTAGTTGGACAGAGGCCTGAAAGGAGTAAGATGGGATGATCAGAGAGAAAGTATGTGCGCAGGCCTGTGGGAATCGGCCCAAAGTGTGCAGATCTTTAGGAATCATGTTAATGTTGATGCCCATCAGAGAACATCCTCCAGAGGAAGCACTCAACAGCAAGGTGTGGCTTCTGGTTCTGAGTAGGATATGTAGGGCATGGCAGACCACCATTCATGCTGCCACAACTAAAAGCACTGCATGCATTTCAAAAAACATATCTTTCAAGATTTTAGAGAGCTCTAGAGGCAAAGAGGATTGCATGACCTAAAATTTCAGAGAAAGGAGAGACTGAAGTGAGCAATCTGTCACCAACCATTTTCTTCCCTAGTGGTATTTGCAGATTCTGGGCATAAGATGAGGATCAGGTTTGGTGCACATAGAAGGACTCTGGAGGGGAAAGAAACCAGCAGAACTTCTGGCAAGGCTGTGCAGGGCTAGTGTGATCATTTGGAAACTTCGGGATCTCTAAACACACAACTGGGTTTACGTTTCCAAGGCTAGATGGGAGGCCACGGAATGTCAATTAAGGTAGATTGAAATCTCCTGTAACATCCCATGGGGCTAATCAGGGTTTCTGTTTCTTCTTGTGTGAGCTATTATAGCCAAAGGCATCAGGTAAGTGCAAAACTGGGATGAGCACACCCAGTTTATTCTTCCCTAAATTCTATATTAGGTGATTCACTCTCTCTCCTCTGGAGTGGAAGGAATAAAGGGGTGGAAAGAGGCCATCGAGGTCCCTGACACACTGGGGCAGTGTGGCTGCTCAGATCAGTCCTCCTCCTTACAGCTCAGCAGCTTGCCCAGCTGTCTCCCACACAAGACCTCAGTGTGCTCTTTGAAAGAATCCCATATGTGGGCAGGGTAAAGATTATTACTGCATTTTACAGAAGAGGAGTGGGGATTTGAATAACTTGCTCCGGATGACGCCAGTGCTAGGTGTCTCAGTCAGTCTTAGATCTTGGGACTCCCAGTTCTCTTTCCACTGCCACACTGCTGAGCTGTAAGGACAAAACAGCAAGAAATGTGAGCCCCCTGAGAGCCAAGAGCTGGCTGAGTGGTGTATTGCTGTCCTCCAAGGCCTACCTGACAAAAGGTGTGTTTCACAGGGGCAGAGCCAATACTTGAATGAATGACGGAGTACCAGGCCAACAACATTTGAAAGGAACAGAAGACTTTCCTAGTGAGGGTCATGGAGGTCAAGGGGACAGGTCATTTGTCTCTGGTCTTGACTAGGGCTAAACTGCCCTTGCAATATTCTTGGAGATTTGCACCCTGGTTGCTCTTACTTTTGAAGGGGATGTGGAATGTTCTCTGCCTCCATAGGCCGAGCCACATTTTTGTTGACAAGAGGCCAGTGGAGCTAAAAGGAAACATCTGTGCAGTGTGAGGGTGGGGAGTGGGGCCTGGCTCCATGCTGAGCCAGAGGTTTTCATGTTGTTTGGGCTGAGGTGGGTGGAGTGGCCAGAGCTTATTTTGTGTAACTCAGGCTTCCAGCAGCCTTGGAGGGGAAAAGAAAACAAAACACTTGAAAACTGAAATGTGCCTCTGCCTCTGGCTTTATCATCAAGATCATTCTTTGCACAGGGAAATTAGTTTGAAAAGACTGGTCCTTAAGGGTGGTGTGTTAGTGAACAGACTTTTCCTTGAGGGTGGGTCCCTCATGAACATTAATCCATCACTCTCCTGGCTGAAACCACCCCCACTGGCTGCCCCATGAGCTGGCCAAGATCTCGTGGAGTGTGCCAGCAGGAGACCTTTAATGCAAGGAGGATGAAATCCACAGGACTCCACCAAGGCTATGATGAATCTACTGCAGTTGGCCACAATGGTGGTCCACACCTGGCTGGGGAGAGTTGGAGGTGGACCAGAGGATCTTCATATTTAATAGCCATAAGCTCAACATTAGCAGCAAATGAGGCATGCTTGCTACAAACAGCCCATGAACTTGTGGCTTTCTGAATAGAGGGTCTAATCTGACCATAGGAGGCACAGTTCCCTGCCCACAGGCAGGCCATTGGGAACATGTTTTGTTCTGGGACCTACACTACAATGAGGACAGTAAAAAGCAGAATTCTATCCAAAGGTGATTTTCCAGAAGGTTAAAAAAAGTCCAGCAACCACATCATAGAGAAATAGTTGGGAGAAAAAGGGAGAAGGAATAGCCAAAGAAGGACATGCCAGCCAGTTAGTTACTAGCCTCTCACGTGACTGCTGCAGAGGCCAGCACCAGGGACCACTGGGTGATATTTTGTAGGCTGACTTGCCTCACCGTAGGGAAAACTTTATAACAAGCCAAGTATGTAACGATGGAACCAGTTACTTTGCACGTAATGAGCTGCCCGTCCCTGGGAGGGTTTAAGCAAGCGTATGCAGACGTCTGACAGGGTCAATGGAAAGGGGTAATATGTTAAAATTGCATCTTGATAGGATTTTGGCATGTGGTGAATTCAAAAGCAGTTAGACTAGATGACCTTTTTTTTTTTTAAAGATGACCGGTAAGGGGATCTTAACCCTTGACTTGGTGTTGTCAGCACCATGCTCAGCCAGTGAGTGAACCGGCCATCCGTATATGGGATCCGAACCCGGGGCCTTGGTGTTATCAGCACCGCACTCTCCCGAGTGAGCCACAGGCCGGCCCGACTAGATGACCTTTTCAAACCTGCTTTTTAACTCAAGTTGACAGTGGGCCGCTTGCATTTTTTGAGGCAATTAAATAATGACGAAATGCCAAAACGGGGTTGCAAAAAATAGTGATATATTTTAAACATTTACATTTAATGAAATAGCACTTTTAATACACACAAATATGACACAGGGCAATGTGCTATTCACAAGACAGGACCTATTTTTAAAACATCGTTCTGAGGACACTTCAGCTGCTGGTGATGGGTACAAGTTTAAAGTTGTGTGAGGAGCTTGTCTTCTTTCAGAACCGTTGGTGTATTGCTGAGCTGTGTATCTCCTGATGTATCTCCTTCTTAGGAGATAAGACAAGCCTAAACCTGAGGAGGCTCCAAGCCAAAAGACACATCTGCCCTGTCCTGATTCTACAGAAGTCATTTTAACAGCACAGGTGGACTCTTGGGTGCTCGTAGAGGAGCTCTGTGTAGCACACATGCACACACGTGCACACACACATGCACACACACACACGCACACACATTTACACATCACAAAAACTGAGGGGTGAAAAGACCAGACTTTGCTTACTGCTCAGTGTAAACCCCTAAGCCAGCCTCCTTCCTAGCATGTGAAGAGTTCACTTGCCCACTTAGGTAGGAAAGAGCCACACTCCCCCCAGTAAAGGTGTGGTCGCACCCTGCTTGGGGGCTAATGTTGGACAGGTGTTTAATGTCCCTCTGTAACTCTCTGGGCCCCCAGGACATCCCCACTCAGCTCCCCAGCTGGATTCTCCACTGGCCTCCCATTACCTCCAGGCTCATGCCTGAAGTCTTTTCACGTGGCTCGAGGGCCCCATCTGCATCTACGGCTTTATGTCTTCTCCACCCCCTCAGGATCCAGAACTTTCTAGTACTTTCACTCTGCTCCAAGCCTTTGCTCATGTGTTCCCTGCCTAGAGCAGTGTCCACATGCTTTTCTTCCTCTCCTTACCTGGCCAAACCCTCTGCATCCCTTCCTCAGTGTGGGGCTGCCTTCCTGGTCTGCCTTCCTTCACCGCCTGCCCTGGCTGTGTTAGGTGCCCTGTGAGACCCCAGCACAGTCCTGAGGGCCTCCGCAATTAGGCCTGGAAAACGTGGGGCCTCTACCTGTCTCGTATTTGGAAAGTGTACTCCTTCCATTTCCTACCCCTCAGTGGCCGTACCAGACTTGGGCCAAAGTGAGAAAACTGGGAAAGCAAAGGAGTTAAAAAAAAAAAAAAAAAAAAGGAATATTAATTTCCTTTGCCATCTGCCACCCACCCAGAGTTCTAGGAAGCAAGACTCCTTGTTAGGTTATGTCATCTCCAGGCCCCAAATCGTCTCCCAAAGGTCCAGCTGCGAATGTAAAAACCTCCCACTCTGAGACTGTGAGAAGGGAGCCAGTGTTGATGAAGGGCCGTGCAAGTGCTGCCTCCCATCCTTGGCATGACCATGGTGCACTGGGCCGGCTGAGCCAGGCAGACCCCTCCCTAAGTCAGATGGGACAAGGCGGGTCTCTGGAGGCAGGGAAGTCCTGAATTACATAGCACTGTATTTATTTTCTCTTTGAAAAATCTTAAACTTGCAGAACTTTTGTAACTATAGTACAAAGAACATTTCCCCGGAACCATTTGTAAGTTGTCCATCTGGTGCCGAGTCACTGCCTAACACTTCAGTGTGTGTTTCCTGCAGATGAGGATAGTCTCCTCCTGCCAAAATCGGGACAGTAACAGGGTACATCACTGCTGTGTGCTCTCAGACCCCATCCTGTCTCTCAGTTGTCCCAGTGGCATCCTTGAGAACAGAACCACACATTGCATCTGGCTGTCCTGCGTCTTGGGCCTCCTTCGGTCTGGAACAGTTTTCCCGCCAGGCGCTGGACAGTCCTGTAAATTACTGGCAGCCATTCTGTAGAATGCCCCTCAGTTTGAGATTGTCTGATGTGTCTCTGGCAGGAATGTCATGGAGTGATCTGCATTCTCACTTGCAGCCCCTCGGGTGCTGCAAACTTTTCATTTGTACCGTTGTTTTTTTTGTTTCCTTTGGTCACTTGATTAAGGTGACGTCTGCCAGCCTTCTCCACTGTGAACTTACTCTTTTTCTCTTTGTAATGAACAGTATTTTGTGGACAGTTACTTTGAGACTATGTAAATATCCCATTGAGGAACATCAGACTTTCAATGTATTCCCTTATTTATTTATACCTGTGTCTACTTGTGTTTCCTATTTTCTTCTGTTACTATTTTGGTGCTCAGATTGTCCCTGATTTTGGCCACTGGACTCTCCTTCAAGCTGGCTCTGTGTCCTACTGATGTGTTCATATCATTCTTTAAGCACTTCCATGTTTTCTGGCAAAACAACGTGTTCTGGGCTCATTTTCTGCTTCTCCTGCCCTGGGGCTGGCATCAGCCATTTCTCCTAGGTGCCCTGGTTCTGTGGATGGAAAGTCATAGAAGTCAACTTAGAAGCCAGCTCTGAGGTACTGGATGTGTTCCAGGCCCTGGAGGGCTGGCTGCTCCCAGGTCCTCCCAGCGACAGCTGGGGAACAGCTGCAGGCACATTTCCATCTACATTTGTGGATTTACCTTTATGTGTTCTAGTCCACAAGGGCACACTGGTCACTCCAATTTTAATCCTACACCATAGGATTCATTCTAGTTTTTTGCTGTCTCTGCATACCTAACTTCCTTCTCTGATAATGGGAAGGCTGGCTCCCATTGCCTTAATAGATTCATTTATTTGATCAGTGTCCTTGTACATAACCAGTCTCCCATCTCTGCCACCACCCTGTCTCCCACATGGATCCCCATCTCTCCTTGCTTGGACTCCAGCACTCCATGCAGGGTCTTCACTTTCCCGGCGATGCCTCCCTTCCCCCTACTGGGCTCTGCCCCCACCAGCTCACCCCTGGAGGGGACACTCTCCCTGCTCCCTCTCTGACACACTCTGGGGCACCATGGCTTCCCCCTCCCCACCATGGTCACCACCTTTGCTGTGCCCCACTTTGTGGCTTCAGGACAGGACTGTTGAGAAAGGAAAGGCAAAGGGAGGAATTCCCTTATATTTTTTAACCAAAAATGCATCGAGTACATAGAGACAGAACCACAAAATAATCATAACAAGTATTTTAAATCAATCAGGCAGCCAGTGCCAGATCATTCTGTAAAGGGGCACTGCTATCCCTTAACAGCTGGGTAGCTTGGACAAATCCCTTAACCTCATTGATCTCAGTTTCCTCAACGGTAAAACAGGGAAACATCTAAACTTTCCTCATGTTGTTGATGTGAGGCCTCTGAGAGCTAATGACAGTGAAAGGCACAACCCAGCCCCTTCCCAGCATCGCTGCTTGACAGATGTGAGCTATGACAACTTTAATGTATTTCTTAGAATCCTAGAAAATAGTGACTCCTTTTAAGAAGGCAGGGCCTTGTTCCAGTCAAGATGGCAGAATAGATGGTTCCCAGTTTCACTTTCTCCCACAAATCAGCGAATTTACAACTATAAAAATGTAACATCATCCAAGCTGGGGCTGCTGGAGCTCAGGGGAAGAGGAGGAGAGACCTATGGAACTCATGAAGGCAGGAGAAACCACGATGAGAGAAAGAAAAAACTGCTCTCAGCATTTTGGACTGCGGCCACTTTAATGCTGGAGCACATGGAGCAGGAGCTGGCAAAAGCTGTGGCTTTGCCCCTTAGATGCAGTTACTTGGAGGCTGAAAGGGAGAAGAGGACTTTGGTGGCCCCCAGGACAGCAAGACCACTAACAGGGTTCCCGTGGACCCACATAGGAGCAAGGAGCCAGAACAGCCGGAAAAAGGGAGCCATTCAGAGGCCGATGAGTCAACCCAAGGGACTGGCACAGGGTCTGTCCCGTGGGAAGTGTTTGGAGCATGGGCGGTGGGGGAGACAGGTCCACCAGGAGAATACTGGGACACAGCAAGGACAGCCGATCCGCCCCCCAATCAGCACAGGACCACTTGGAGGAGACTGGTCCGGAATGCAGAATTGCATGGGGTGCAGTTTGATGAAAAAATCTCAGGCCCAGATCAGAGTTTCTCCACAACCCAGGTGCACTGAGTATCTGGAGAGCCGTAAGTGCCTATAAGGTCAACCACTGAATCCTGAGCTGCACAAAAAGCCTTCCCTAGGGAGAAAGATCAGCAAAGCAGCAATTTAGTTCAACTACACAGCTCAAGTACTGGTTCCCACAGTAAGTTCCCCCGTGTTAGAAGTAAGCAAAGGACAAAAAATTAGTTCTGGCTCAGGCACACCCCCAATGCCTTGGGGCCCACCAGGGGACATGAAGCATGGAGCCAGGAACAGGACCCCCACCCAAAACCACTCACACCACCAGCACTTTGGGGCCCTGCCCAGGAACCCGAGGATTGGATCTGGGGACTGGACCCCACTCCCACATTCAGGCACACCACCAATGCCTCGGGGCCGACCCGGGGTCCCTGGGCTAGCAGCCAGGAACCAGACCCCCTTCTCATAACCAGGCACACCGCGTCAGCCCCTCAGGGCCCCACCCGAGGCATGGAGAAAGGGACCGGATCCCCCTCCCACAACCAGGCACCCTGCGCCAGTGCCTTGGGGCCAACTTGGGGACCCAGGGCATGGAGAACGGGACCAGTCCCCCAACTCCCACAACCAGGCTCATTGCACCAGTGCCCCATGGCTTGCTGGGGACCCAGGGAATGGAGAAGGGGATCGGAACCCCTTCCCACAAGTAGGCACACAGCGCCAGTGCCTTGGGGACCACCCAGGGACCCAGGGCATGGAGAAGGGGACTGGACCACCCCCCCAACCAGGCTCACCATGCCAGCGCCTTGGAGCCCACCCAGGGACCTGGGGTATGGAGAAGGGGACTGGACCCCCCACACACAACCAGGCACACCATGCCAGCTCCTTGGGGCCTGTCTGGGGACCCAAGGCCTGGAGAAGGGGACTGGACCCCACTCCTACAACCAGGCACACTGTGACAGCGCATTGGGGCCCACCAGGGACCCAGGGCATGGAGAAGGGTACCAGACCCCCCTCCCACAACCAGGCACATCTTGCCAGCACCTTGGGGCCCAACCGTGGACCCGGGGTATGGAGAAGGGGACTGGGCCCCCCCTCCCACAACCAGACACACTGCACCAGTGCCTCAGTGCCTGCCTGGGGGCCTGGGGCATGGAGAAGAGGATCGGACCCACAACCACAGCCAGGCACACCATGCCAGTGCCTTTGGGCCCAGCTGGGGTCCCGGGGCATGGAGAAATGGATTGGACCCCCTTCCCACAACCAGGCACACCATGACAGTGACTTGGGGCCTGCCTGGGAACCCAGGGCATGGAGAAGGGGGCCAGATCCCCCCTCCCACAACCAGACACACTGCGCCAGCATCTTGGGGCCCACCTGGGGACCAGGGCCATGGAGAAGGGGACTGGACCCCCCTCCCACAACCAGGCATACCTTGCCAGCACCTCGGGGCCCTCAGCATTGGACAGATCATTTGGGCAGCAAATCAACAGAGTAACCATTATTCTTACAAAGGGAGAGAAGAAATCTAGGGTGATTGGGGGTTGGGGGGAAGGAAAGGGGAATGGGGAGGGATTGGACAAGGGGCACAAAGAATAATTATGATTTCTAACAATATATATGCTAGTAGTATTGATTTGATCAACATATCTCAATGTTGAACCCCCAAAATATGTATAACCAATTTTGATTCAATAAAGATTTTTTAAAAAATAATAAATAAGTAAGTAAGTAAGTAAATAAATAAATAAATATGAAAAAAAAAGAAGGCAGGGCCTTGATGCTGGGTGTGTGTTCTCCAGGCAGCAGGGCTCTGTGGCTTCCAGGCCTTCCTCCTTTTGCAGGCTTGTGCGTGCATGTGTGTGTTTTGGCACGCCTGCAGCCAAGTCTGGCTGGGTTTCCTGGACAGAGGTCCTTGTGGCTGCTGCCTTAAGACGTGCAGCTCCAGCTGTGACTACCACTGCTTTCCCACCCAGGCCCACTGTAGACGGCAGCAGCAGCAGCCCCCGCCCGCACAGCAGCATGGAGCTTTGGGGGGCCTACCTGCTCCTCTGCCTCTTCTCCCTCCTGACCCAGGTCACCGCTGAGCCACCAACCCCCAAGGTCAAGAAGGCTGCAAATGTCAAGAAAGGTAAGGAGGGGGACAGGGCCCCTCCCCATCTTCCAGGGAGCAGGTCACCCTCTCCTTTGCATGTCCTCTTGCCTCTTCCCTTCATTTTCCTCCTTGATGAGTTGTCTAGGGAACCTTAGCAGAGTATCCTCTGGGGCCTGGGGGAGTTCTCTCACATCAGGCTTGGCTGTCAGAACCGTAAGAATCCCTGTCTCTTAGAGTCGGAAAGAACCTTCCAGATTCCTAAACTGACACATTCCCCTTCCCCCCAATATTTTAAGAAAACCAAATCTTTGGCTTGGCAGTCTGGAGATGCTTGACTGTCACTAGGGATCGCTGCACTGTGCTTTATAATCTCTGAACCTCAGTTTTCTCAACTGCAAAATGGGGATAGTGGTATTTGCTCAAAGGCTTGTTGTGAAGATTTAATGATAAAAATATGTGAAGGCACCTAGCCCAATGCCTGGCACAGGAAACGCTCTATGCACAGGAAGAAAAAAAAAACAGGAGCAAGTGAATTCTCAATGCCATTTCGAACTCAAATAAATACACCCGAAGCAGCTTTCTTCTCCTCGATCAGCTCTGGGGCTGGGGGTGTCTAAGGGCTGCCCTGCCTGCAGTGAGGTCACCCCAGGCTGTGTTGAGACAACATCAGTGAAATGCCATGGCAATGAACTGGGCTGTCGCGCCCACAGGGCTCAGAGGCTAGGAGAGAGAGTCTGAGGGGACAAGGGTGGGGATTTAGTCAGAGGAATAGGCAGCCGGGGCCAAGAGCACAGAAAAGGAAAGAAAGTGGGTGTGGAGGCCGCCCTCAGGCCTCTCTGAGGCTCCTCTATAAATGGAGAGTTGCCCACTGGCCAGGAACTAGTCAAGTACATAAAGGAACACCAGGACCCTGGAGACGCACAGGCTGTGGCAAAGAATGGGGCACCAAGAGAAAATGATGTCCAAGATTCAGTTTACAAAGAGACAAAGAAAAGTTCAAAACAGGATGGACGCTCTGCTGTCATTTATATGAAAACACATATTTACTTGTATATGCATAGACTTTTTCTGGAAGGATCCACAAGAGTTAATAACAGTGTTTATCTCTGGGAAGAAAAACTGGGCTGCTGGGAACAGTTGCTATTGGGAAGGGGACTTTAACTGTTTTGATTTTTTAAATTAGATGCATATATTACCTTCTACAAAATGTTCATTAAAAAGAGAAGACTTGATACCATGCATGGTTATGTCTATGAGCATTAGTCAAAACTGCCACCACAGGACATCCTTTGTAAAGGACAAATCTCCAAAGACACATAATAGAATTTTTGAATGTGGAAAATAGTTGCTAGTTTCTCAAGTTTGCCAAAGATTTAGTATTTATTTATTTAATCATGTAAATCATGTATTCAATCACGTAAAAAAAAGGAGAAGGTCAGAGCAGAAGATGCCTTGGTCCTCTCCAGCTGTCACACTCAAACCCTGGCTCTCTCAGGGGTCTCCATGGAGAGGCCCCTTGGAGGGTCAGGGCTCTGGAAATCCGCGGAACAGCCAGCAGAGCACCAGAACATCTGGCCAGGCCCTGCCCCTTGCTGAACCCACTTCAGTGTTCTGATTCAGCTTGGTTTTCCTTCCTTCCACCCACCTCCACAACAAACACAGAGCTCTTTCTAGTAGGGACAATGTATGTACTGGACATAATAGCAGAGAAACACAGTACCTGTTCTTAAGATACGACCATGGTGATTCTCACTTAGGCACCAGCATCATCTAGAGGATACATTAAAGTCCAGGTGCCTGGGCCCACCTCTGGAGATGCTGGTTTAGGAGTCTGGAGTAGGCCCCAGCATCTGCTTTTTCCACAAGTTCCCAGTGATCCTAGGAGGAGCCAGGATCGAGAATCACAGGAACAATCTAGTGGTAGGGCTGGTGCACAGAAGTGGGGAGGGAGTCCAGAGGAGGGAAAGCCATGCCCGAGGAAAGCACTTGGTGCCTGGGCCAAGAGGTGGAGGACACATTGGCAGGACTGGAGAAGGGAGGGAAAGAGAACTTATGCTAAGCCCCCATCCTGGCCCCTAGGGTGGGATGAGAAGTGGGGAGCCCAGAGCACTTGTGGGAGCTCATCTGCTCCTGGTGTGGGCTGTGTTCTGAGCTGGCTGATGGGGTCAGCCAGAGGTGGGGCACGCAGGGAGGGCTCAGGAGGCTGGAACTCCAGAGGCCATATGGCCCAAGCGCAAGTGGGCAGGGTGGCCTCAAATGCCTCTAAACATTGCCATAGACACTTAGAACAGGGACAGGTGGGGGTGTTTATTCCAGTAACATGCATCAGGAATCTGCAGCTCAGAGACAGCAGGGCAGCACAAGGCCCTCCTGACTCTAAGCCCAGGGCTGTGGAGACATCCCCTCCTCCCTAACCTTCCGTGGATTGAGCACGATGGCTATGAGCACTTTGCTTCTGGGCCAGTCCCTGGAGGACCCTTTGTACATGTGGGCACCTCAGTGCAAATTATAAAAGGTACTCCCTCTGAACTGACAAATTATAGAAAAGCATCCCTTTTTCTGGTCTGACCCAGCCTAGCCATGGGCTGCCCATGGGACTTCACTTGTCCCCTCAGCTGAATGCCCTTGTGCAGTACCCAACCTGTACAACGTCACATGGTGCCCTATGCTGGTGCATCATGTGACTGTGTACAGCGCTGCTGTGAATCAGCTGAAGCAGAGGCCCAGTGCAAGGCACACGTAACCCCAGGCTAGTTTGCCAATCGTAAACCTTCTCTTTTTTGCCTTGCTCATCTGGGCGTTATTTTCTTCATGTTTGATAAGTTACATCACTGATTTCTGTATATGGAAGTATGTGTCTTGCCTGTGATTACCCTGCAAAGGCATCTTATGGGTAGACAAAGCTCTGACCTCATTCCTCATGAACGTCACTTTACATAGGCACAGCCAAATGGACCACAGAAGTGTTTCCCCACCCTACCCCAAGCTGAGGGCAGCCTTTCCTGAAGCCCCTGGGGTTTCAGAAAGACTGAGATCCACCCACAGAACACTTAACTTTCACAGAGAAATGTTTCCCCATCTGCCTCTGCCACGTCCTGCATAACTGGTTCCCAACAAGATGGCTCTCTTAGGAATCTGTGTGCTGTCGTGAGGTGGGAAGAGTAAGGCTTTGGAGCCATAAGAGCCTGGGTTTCAGGCCAGCTCTGCTGCCCCCGTCCCTCCTGCCTTCCTCACGTGTGTGTGATTTTCTCCATTTCCTCCTGACTTCATCCTAGATGTCGTGAGCCCAAAGATGTTTGAAGAGCTCAAGAGCCAGCTGGACAGCCTGGCCCAGGAGGTGGCCCTGCTGAAGGAGCAGCAGGCCCTGCAGACAGGTGAGCACCAGTGGTGGCCTCTGTAGGCAGAGTGTCCCAAAGAGAAGGGCGCAGGCCAGCAGCCAGCAATGAGCCTTGAGTCCCCAGCTAGCACCAGGACCCATAGGCCAGGGCACCAGGTTCAGGGAGCCCTGTCCCAAGCCTGCTTCCTTTCAGGGGAACCCCTCACACGAGTGTGCAAAGCCCACTCAGGTGTGCACAGCACTCCATGGGGCAGAGGTAGGGGCCCACTCTAACGGAGCTCCCAGGAGACCCTCTGGTCAGCTGGCTTCCACGCCCTAGGAAGCTTCACACGCTGTGTGTCAGCAGCTTTACTGACACTGTCTCTCTTAATCATCATAACCCTGCTGAGGCAGGATTTATCATGCCCATTTTAAAGATGGAGCAACTGAGGCATAGAGGGGTCCTGTAGTGGCCCACACTCACGCAGCTGCCTAGTAGCAGAGCAGGATTTGAATGGAAGCAGCCTGGCTCCTTTGGCGCTGGGGTCAGGACTTTCTGGCTCTGCACTACCCAGTTGAGCAAGGATGGACAAAATCTTCAGGCTGAGGAGCCTGCATGCACAGTAAGGTCGCTGCCACCTGCCCGGCACTGTCTGGGCAGCCTACCTGGAAACCTATTGCCCCTCCCTCCACCATGTTCCTGTCACATCCTCTCTACTTTCCATACACCTCAGACTCAGCTACCACTACATGACCTTGCCCTCCACTCCACGGAGAACACAGATAAGCAGTAGTTAACATTTACTCATGGGCTTACCACGTGCCTGGCGCTGTTCTTAGTGCCTGATGCACATGAATTCATTCACAGCAAACCCACGCAGTGGCCTGTTGCTAGACAGCCAAAAGGAACAGAACCCCACTTAGCTCTGCTACGCTGCCTCGTGGTAATCAGCTGGGACTCACCTTGACTCTCCTGCAAATCTACACACCTCCCTGGTCCACAGCCACCCTCTCACCTGCTGCCTTTTGATCACGGCCTACCCACTTCCTGGGCCCTCCCCTCCCCTCCTGCCTCCTCAGAAGCCTCCAAGATTCATCTTGCTGGGCAGTTTTCACATGCTCCCTCCCACTCAGATCCTTTCTTTCGGCATTCACACTGGTCATCCTTCTGTCCTCAAAGATTGTAATGAAGGCACATATTTGGTTAAGTTAGGAGGACAGAATATGTTTTGCTTAGCAGCTTGTTTTTTAGCTTGATTTCTAACTTAAATATCTAGATAGATGGGGTGTGTGCCTCCATTTGTCCTCTTGCTGCTGACCCAGCAAATGTTGGGGTGTGGAATGTAGTGTAGCCTCCCTCCCCCCCACCCCCAGGCTCTAGGTGGGCAAGTCCCCTGACCTTACAAGCCCTTGATCTTAGGGAGGGGTGTGGTCAAGGATGAGAGCAGGTGGCTCTGGCCAGGCTCTGTGAAGCAGGGCTGAGGTGGAGTTAATTGGTGAGGAAGAGCCCATGTGTCCACAGTGTGGAGGGTGGGGAAGGAAGCGGAACTAGGCAGAGGGAGAGCTCAGCTACAGTGCAGGCCCAAGGCCAGCCTCTGTGACCCCGCTGGAGCCCCAAAGGGGTAAGGACCCTTCACAATGATCCTGCCCTGGGCAGAGATGACCTGGCCTTTACACTCCCACAGCCCTCAGGCACTGAAGGTGGCCACCCTGGGAAATATTCACATTAGAAAGGGGTGTGACTTTGGGCTAGGTGGCTTCCAGAGGCAGGAGCACTGAGACCTCCTGAATGGGGATCTGGGCTCTGCATCACAGTGTCCCCACAGAAGGATCCTCAAAGGGGGCACTGTCAGGACTCCTCTGGCCTGGTCTAGGGGCTGTCCAGGACACATGGGATGGACAGGGATGGGTTGGAGGATGATGGGCCTGCCCTGGGCAGTTGGCTCTTTGGCTCAGGAGCGCTGCACCTTCAGTGACAGTCATTTCTCTCCCCTCCCAGTCTGCCTGAAGGGCACCAAGGTGCACATGAAATGCTTTCTGGCTTTCACCCAGGCGAAGACCTTCCACGAGGCCAGCGAGGACTGCATCTCGCGCGGGGGCACCCTGGGCACGCCACAGACGGGCTCGGAGAACGACGCCCTGTACGAGTACCTGCGCCAGAGCGTGGGCGGCGAGGCCGAGATCTGGCTGGGCCTCAACGACATGGCGGCCGAGGGCTCCTGGGTGGACATGACCGGCGGCCGCGTCGCCTACAAGAACTGGGAGACGGAGATCACCCTGCAGCCCGACGGCGGCAAGGCCGAGAACTGCGCCGCCCTGGCCGGCGCGGCCAACGGCAAGTGGTTCGACAAGAGCTGCCGCGACCAGCTGCCCTACATCTGCCAGTTCGCCATCGTGTAGCCGGGCGGGAGGGCGGAGACCTTGCAGCCCCGGATCCCCTCCGGGAGCCTGGAGCCTCCTTTTGCAAATAAAGTTGGTGCAGCCTGGCGGAGAGTCGCTGGAGCAGCCGAGGTGCGGGGCAGGGGAGGGGTCAAGCGGAGCCGAGCGGCGCCCAGGCTGCTGTCTCCTTTCCCTTATTATTTTTTGACGGTAAATTGCAGACATGGTGCCCCTTTACCCCTAAATACTTAAGTGTGTGTTACCTGAAAACAGGGATATTTTCTGACACAAGCACAGCACACTTATCAAAGTCATGAAATTAACAGATATAATATCTTTAAGTTACACCCTTATTCAGATTTCCGGGCTTCTTTACCTAGAATACACTCCTATTTGCTGGAATCCAGCATTGCTACGCCGCCCCCCACCCCCTATTTCCAGGCAACAGGGGAATGCCCCACCCCCCACCCCGACCCCACCTGTTGCCGTTGATTTCTGGGACGCACTGACACGCGGAGTCTTGCTGTAGGGGAGGCAGGGAGTGAGGAACAGAGGCTGCCCGCAGAAGGGATTTGCACCCCCTCCTTCCTCCACACATCCTGGGAGCTGGTCCAGGAGCCAGACAGCAATCGCCAACACTGCCTGACCAGCGTGCCCCCTTCCTTCCTCCTCACAGAAAGCTGGTCAGGGCACCCGCTCGCTCCATGTTAGCAATAACAGCTGCCACTTTTTGAGCCAGTATATTTCAGGAACTTTAAGTATTGTCTTGTTCAATCTCATCCACCCAGGACCAGATGTGTTATTATTGTCATTTTTCAGAAAAGGGAGTTGAAACTCAGGGAAGTTCAGTGACTTCCCTTGGTCGTGAAGCTAGTAAATAAGTAGAAGGCCAGAATTTAACCCAGGGCTGATTCCAGAGGCCTTGGCCTTTCCACTGCTACTGCAGTGTGGCTAGAACTTTCCTGAAATGAAACAGCGGAGAAGTAGCCCAGAGATCCCCAGACCTGGGGACTCTGGATGACCTGGCCCAACTAACTGTAGGCCCAGCTCTAGTGACATCTGTGGGGGGAGTCTCCCTTATCCATCAGCCATGGCCATCCCTCCACTGTCTGGACTTCTGCAGCACCTTTCTCTCCCTGGCCGTCTTCTAGTGTCTTGCCTTCAGTAATAAATTGATGATAGTTTGATTTGATCAGTGGGAATGGGACGGGTTGGGAAGGAGCTTGCAGTGAACTGTACACATACTCTGTGCCAGGCAGTCCATTCATCACTGTCACAGAAAGCATCTTGTGAAATTCAGCAATTATGGGAGGAGGTGATGAGATCCATTGGTACAAGTGCAAAAACAGACTCAGAAGAAGGATGCAGTATGTTAAAATGGTCCAGCTAGCGAGAGGCAAAGCTGAGACTCAAAGCTTGTAAACTACACCTTATAATTCTGAGTCCTGGGCTCCTTTTACTCTCCCACCTTCCCCCACCCCACCCCCCAGCTTTCTATCAGGATAGAGGTGGCCAGGGAGGGTCCAAAGTTCCCAAAGTGGGCGGCTGCCCACAAGAGGGCACCCATACCTCTGTGCGGGAGTGTGGGTCCTGGTGGAGAGGCAGCCACTATGACACCCCTTGGCTGTCAGTTAGCATTGCCTGCTTCCAGCAGCAGGTGGCAGTCTGGGCCAGAGAACTGCTGCCCACATTTCATCAGCCTCTAGTGCTCTTACATTGGGACACAGAACTGCGCACTTCTAACTGGGAACACCTGTCCTCTGATCTTGTCCTTATTTTAAATTTTGACATTTTGTTCACCATGGATTTTTTTTGGCATTGATTTTAATTTTTTAAAAATATTGCATTCAAATATTATTTATCTTGCTCACTGATTTTT
The DNA here is from genome assembly GCF_027409185.1 of Cynocephalus volans. NCBI lineage: Eukaryota > Metazoa > Chordata > Mammalia > Dermoptera > Cynocephalidae > Cynocephalus > Cynocephalus volans. Next base: position 55,736,895 of record NC_084470.1, read on the forward strand.
TTTGGTGTCCCCTTAAATTTTGTACCCCAGGTGAGTGCTTCACTCATTTCACTAGCGTCTGCCCTGCTTCAGAGGTACAAACTTTGGAGAATTTTCCAGGAGTTGTACAGACAGCAGGAGTTTTAAGGGGCTCAGTTTCTAGATCTTCAACGTCTGTATTACTCTCTACTAGAATTGAGCTGCCTGGGCACAGGCCTAGGGTGGAGGCCTCCTTTCCTCACTTCTCTTTTACAATCATCCTTTTCTCTCTTTACAAAAGAAAGGCTGACTCTTCTACCCATCCTCATCATCGTGTGTTGCCCTGGAGTGTGAAAAGCATGGGGACAACAGACAAAGGGACAATGTGAAATACTGGCATAGGTGTTGAACAGGTAAAAGACTGGGTAAAAAAGCCTTTTGCAAATTTCATGGTTTCCAATTCTTTGCCTTCAATAATCTTAGAAAAGAACCTAGTTAAGTCATCAGCTAATAGACCATACAAAATAATTTCTAATTGATAAAACACTTTGGACCTGAACCTTAGAAGTTCAAGTATTAAGTGACGCCACTATAACAAAACTCCTTTCAGTCCCACCAACTTATTCATCTGAACAAGCCTTCTCAACATTGGCAACTCTAAAAGTGAAAAATAGAAATAATATTGATGCTGAATCCTGCTTCATTCTAGGAGACATGAACGAATTAAAAATACCCATTCATTTGACTAAAAGAATCATGTTTAATCATATTTATAAAAATATGAACTATACCTGTGATGTTTTGATCAGTTGGGTACTAACAGCGATTGTGTCAGGGGGAATGCTAGCAAAATAAGTTTGAAGAGCACTGGCTTAACACCTTTCACTGGGAACAACGCTGCTCTTGGCATTTGTGAGAACGGCAGAGCAGGAGGAAGCCGTTCTGCGCGCAATCTTTCTGTCAGCTCTTGGTCCTCACTCCTGGAGCACGTGCTCAGGCCTGGTGGAGCTTTGCTCTCTTCTCCTCGTCCCATCACCCCTGCTGCTCCTGTTCCTGTTCCTCCTTTCCCATTTAGCTGTTCCTTCAGCCTTTCACCCTAGCCCATCGCAGCCAAGGGGAGGGAGAGCTGGAAGGGGGAAGTACAGATGGAGCTTCCCATTGTAGAGAGGGGGTGCCCTGCGAGACCAAGAGCTGGTCCTGGGGGCACTGGCTGTGGGACCCTGGAGAAGACCTGTGAGACATTTTGGCTCCCAGTTTCTTCATCTGCAAAGTGAGGTTGAGACAAGATGATCCCTCAGACTCCTGAGTGTCCTCAGGAATGTCTTTGTAGAATCTTCTCCAGTTGAGAAAGCTGTTTGGTGGCTGTTTCCTCTGCTCACACAAGGCTATCCCTGCATTGGCCATCTCATCATCTGCAGTGATCATAGGCATTGTGCTCTCTCTCTGAACTCCCAAATGTGTACAAATTCAGGGGCCTGATGGACACGGCCACCTAGAAGTCCTTGGGAACCTAAGTCAACATGTTCAAAAGGAAACTCAGCGTCTTCCACCCAAATCCGCTTCTCTTCCTGAATTCATCTGGTCCTCCAATCCCCAAACCTGTGGGGCATCGAAGATACCTCAGAGTCTGTCATACTTGAGATCCAAAAAATTACCATGACTCTGTGATTTTACCTCCCAAGAAACTCTCTGATCTGTCCCCTCTTCTCCAGTTCCATTGATACTTGGCTCAAGTTTCCAGCTTGAACCATGCAAATAACATTCTCTCTGTTTCCTCACCTTCTCCCACATCTCTCCCATCCACCCTAAACCATACTCTTTAATGCATAACCACTAGTTGTATGGCAGAGAAAAGCTGATTCAAGCCTTGGTTGGAGTTGGCCATGGGAAGTGATCTGCCTGTCCACACACAGACAAACACATCTTTGCTTCATCTAAACACATTGCTCCATCGGTGCGTCCCTGATGCCTTAAAACTCCACGTGATAATTCTTCCTTTGATTTTGGCTTTGCAAAGACAAAATGGAGATATAAATAAAAACAGAGAAAACAAACAATGTTTCTGCTGACCCAGAAGCCACTTACTATGAGCTGGACAACCACCCAGAAATTGTCTCAATATTGATAACTCCAAGAGGTAGGTGTAGTTGTGCATCACTTAACGATGGGGATATGTCCTGAGAAGTGCAACGTTAGACAATTTTGTGGTTGTGCAAACATGATAGAGTTCACTTACACAGACCCAAATGGTACAGCCTACAACACACCTAGGCTATATGGTACAGCCCTTATGATCTTATGGGACCACTGTTGTATTTGCAGTCTATCTTTGACCAAAATGTAGTTATGTGGTGCATGACTGTATTACTAAGCCTATATCATAATTGAGGAAAATGAGGAATAATGATAATTTTTCTGAGAGCATTCAGTGATGAGGCTGGAATTCCAGCACAAGTCTGTTGCATTCTAAAGCCCACAGACCATCTGCTATATACATTAAGTCCTTCCTGAATCTCGAAGAATGTTTTCAGCTGTTTCAGGATGTGATTGTGAAAGATTTGTAAAAAAGAGGTAATAGTGATGCCTGTTGGTGTATATTTGTGATTGGTGGTACAGATCCTGTAAACTGCCTCCTCAGCCCCCACAATGTCCTGAGGCCTAATGTCAGGTTCTACCTTACTTGCTTTTCATGGGTGACTCATTTATGAGCATGGTTTATGAATCTTTCTTTCAAGCTGAAAATCATGGCACAGCCTGCAAAACAACTAACCCTTTTCTCCACTAGAATACACTGTTGTTTCATGCAATGTGAGAACATGGCCTGGAGTGGGGTAGGGGCTGGTGGGGTGGGGGTACGGGAAATAGCTCAAAGATCAACATAATCTTCAGATGAAGAAACTGAGGCAGAGGGAGGCTAATGACCAGCCAAGGTCATATAGCATGCTAGAGAACGAGCCCAAGAGTTTCACTTTCTTAGTAGAAACAAGCTTCATGCAAACCATTTCCCCAAACTGCTAACTAGTAAGTACTGAGCGCCTACTCTGTGCCCAGTACTCTGGAGCCTGCTCTTGAGACATTCACCAACTGGAAAGGATACTTGGCATTTAAAAATTTTTTTTATTATTTTTTATTGAATCATAATTGGTTATACATATTTTGGGGGTTCAGTGTTGACATATGTTGATCAAATCAATATTACTAGTATGTACATTGTTACAAATTGTACTTATTCTTTATGCCCCTTGTCCAATCTCTCCCTATCCCCCCTCCTTCCCCCCTCACCCCTCTAATTGCTCTAAATTTCTTCTCTCCTTCTGAAAGAGTAATGGTTACTCTGTTGATTTGTTGTCTAGATGATCTGTCCAGTGCTGAGATGTGTGTTCAGGTCCCCCAATATTATCATAGAGCAGATGCTTCCGTCACTCTGGAATGGGCTTTGTGGAGAGAGACATCCTCTTCTTTTCTTTGGTCTCTGCTGGTGACTCTCCTTGTGTCAATGCGCTCCAGTAGCTGGCAGACCATCTGTGTGGTCGTTGTGATGTCTAGCCACTTTTGCGGCTGCTGTGGTTACTGTGGTGGCTGTGGTGAGCCACCCACATGGAGGTGATGTTTTTGGCATGCTTTTTGGCGCTGGTAGTGTGCCTGGATGTGGCTGGGGGGTCTGGTCCCCAGCTAGATGCCCCTAGCCCCCCTGGGGGGGGCCCGAGGCACTGGCGGTGTGCCTGGTTGTGGGTGGGGTGGGGGGGGGGCTGGTCCCCAGCTGGACACTTGGCATTTTAAGGAGCTCAAGGATGAAGGGATGGGGCTGGTTTTGGCCCTGAGAGTAGCTCTCCTGTTTCACACTGCTGAGAAAAGAATTGGGCAACACGGTAGGAAAGGGTTTTTTGAATAAAGACAGACAAGCCAAACAGCTAGGTCAAAGGCAAGCTGGGAAACTAGGGTCTTTTCTAACCTCTAGGGTTTTCTTAACCAAGAAAATCTTAAACTGGGTTGCATTTATTCAATGGTGATAACAATGGGTCGGGAAGAAACCTTAAATTTGGATTTTATCTGCCACTTGCTAGTCCTGTGGCCCTGGGAGAGTTGCAATCTCTGAACTGTGGTTTCTTCATCTGCACAATTTGAAATGGGAGAATGGGGCACCGGAGCCAAGCTCACAGACACAGAGACTGAAGACAAATATCTTAGCCTCTCAAGTTAGCCTTGGCTGGCTTATCTTGGTTATCATAGTCTCTTCAAGTCACCTGTGAGTTACTCTCTTCAAGGCCATCAGTGAAGGCAGCAGGGAAGGGCCTGGAGTCCATATCTGTTAAGCTACCACCTGCTCTGCTTCAAGGCCAGTTCTCCTTTCTGGGGTGATGAGAGGGTATGCACTGGGATGAGGAGCAGACCATCCATTGCAGACTGTGGTGGCCCAGGCCTAGGATTACTGTCTCTGAGGCTGTTCCCCCATCTGTAGAGTGGGCTCATTGCCTCTCTCACATTGCTGCTGTAGACTAAGTCCATGTCAAGCTTCTAGCTCACTGCTTGGCACACAATTATGAAGATCATGAGACAGTGCTACTGTATGAAAAAGGTTTGGAAACAAAACTACCCTGCATAAAACACAGTAAAAAGTCGTGACTTTACCTGGGTAGGAAGAAAACAGTGAGCTCAGCTGTGACCTAGTTTCTTCTTATACTTGTACAAGAAAGACAATTCTCTTGGGAAGATGGTTTGGCAATGCCTTTGACTTTGAGCAACATGGACCAAGCCAGACTGAAAGTTAGGTCAGTGATTCTCAGCCCAGGCCAGACATTAGAATCACTTGAAGTACAGTACTCTTAAAAAACCCCCAAAACCAAAAAAACAAATCAGTGCTAAGGCTGCACTCTAGACCAATGAAATCAGAATCTCTGGTGAGTTAGGCCAGGCATTGGTAGTGTTTAAAGCTCTCCAAGTGATTTCAAGAGGTAGAGATTGAGAATCACTGGCTTAGGCAAAGCCAGCTGCCTACTAGGTTAGGATTTTAGAAGAAGCCTGTCAGCCCTAGAATATCTCCTCCCATTGTCTGTGTCTGTAAATTCTTGACACAGACCAGGATTGGTGACAATCAGATTGGTTATTGTTTTATATTGCTTTTGACAGAAAGTAAAGGTTGGACTTGAAGGACTTCATGTGGTCAGTTAGTTCAGTAGGAAGTAGTCAAGTTTATCAGTTAAAATTAGATTTGGTCATAATGAGAAATCCAAATAACAGGGCCTTAAACAAGAGAGCAGGTAGTCCAGTGCTGGTTTGGCAAATCCATGGTCATGGGGAAATCAAGTTCCATTTATGTTCCTGCTCTACCATCCTAGTGTGGGGTTTCCATCTTTGAGGTCACCTCATGGTCCCTGATGGCTACTGGAGCTTTAGCCATTATTATCTACATTTCAGCCATCAAGTAAGAGGGAAGGGTGAATGGGCAAGAAGGGTCCAGTCAGTTTCCTTTAAGGAGACTTCTCTTTTCCTTATGTCTATCTCAGACGCCAGAACTTTTTCTAGCACCCAGCTGCGAGGAAGGCTGAGAAGCGCAAACTTTTAGGTAGGCACTTAGACACCCCAAATAAAGTTAAACTTCTTTAAGGAAGAAGGGGCAACTAGAAGTTTGTGCCATGGAGCAGTTGCAGATCTAAAGCCTGAATGTTGGAGGAACTGGAAGCTAGGAGGCAGGAGAATTAAAAAATCCTGAAAAAGAAATGATGACTTATTCATCTGGTTCCCAAAAGCTTGCTGCCATGAGATTTTCAGTAGGAGATTGTTTTCAACTAGGCAGTTGGGTCAAGCCCTAGTTCCTGTTCAACAAATTCCTAGATCCTAATCATGGCTGTCTCAGTCTTTGCTTTGGATTGGTCCTCTCAATAGGCTAGCCTTCTTTGTGAAGAGCCTGTGGCCCCCCTGGCCCCTACCCCCATGCCTTCTTATCTGCCTGTTCCTGGATGGTAGAATCACTGATTGCTGGCCCTGAGTCAAAAGCCACAGAGCATATCTGTGGCAGAACTCAGGTGAATTCTAGGAAGGTTTTTTTTTTTGTTTGTTTTTGTTTTTTTCCCACTTCCCTGGAAAGTTAGTTGTGCCCTTTATCAGTCATGGTCCCAGAATGAAACAGAATCCGCTTCAGTACAAAAGACGGTAATGGGGGGTCGACAGGCAGTTCTGTTTTGCACTGTTCTGATATGCTTAAATTTCAGTGATCACAGTTTTAGTTAAACAACACCAATCCCCTAACAAGATTGGTTCACATTTCAGTTACATTGTTATAGTAACTGTGAGCAATTGTGTAAAGCTTTATGCAATTACCAAAGCATAATTTCACTGCCAGGTCTTCAGTCCACGTATCACTATCAGATGGGCAGAATGATCAGTGACTTATCACATCACTTCTTTCAAAGTCGGTTGGCAACTGGTCACTGTGCACTTGTTATTCAGTTCATCCACAGACAGCAAAGTGTGTAGTTGTGTTGCCTCCTTGTCTCCCAGTGATAAACTCCTGTGACATTTTACAAAAATGGATAACTGAAAGAGGAAACTAGTCAGTAAAGAAGAAAATCCAGCAAAGAAATGAAAAGTGACAACACTGGAAGTGAGATGCAAATAGAATACAAATGGAGTTGAGAGGAAATAGCCATGGACTGTGGGGCTGGGGGTGCTGCTGCCATTCTCTCTGGATATACAGCCAGAGGAGCTTGGTGACAGTGAGCTTCTCTACATAAATGGGAAAAGAAGTGTGATGAAAGGGATGAGAAGTTCCAGAGGAAATGAGGCCAGCAAAAAACCACTTTAAAGGAACTTTGGAGATACTTTGTGACATTGAAATCAAAAAGGATAAAATGTGAAAGCTGATCCAAACTTCAGAAAGGAATAAGACAATTTACCAACACACAGAAAAGATGCTCATTCTTTATCAAAAGTTACCTATGATGGGCGGAGGAGACAAGCACTGTTCAAACTCCTCTTGGTAAGATTTTTACAAGGAAAACACTTTAATTGTCAATGTTTCTAATGTTTTAAATTTGGGTATTTAAGGTTAATTTTTACTACTTTTTCTCTTACTGACAGTAGGAAAGTTTTAATGTTTTGATAAACATTTTGAAAAGTTACAGAACCATAGTAATTCCCGCTACTGATTTTTAGGATTGTTTTGCATGGTTTCAGCCTGCATGATCATTTTTACAATCCCACACTGCTGTGCAAAGAGAGACGTTTCCAGGACATGGGACATGACTACTGACTCATCCCAGATTTTTTCAAGGCACTACAATTTAGCTGACCTGGTCAGGACAGAGTTTTTGTTTTTAGTTATCACAGGTAATGCAGTCTGGTCAGATTCCCAGGGCACAGAACAGGGTGGAACCCAATGAGGCTTAAATACAAGTCATGTTTATGTCCATATCCTGCAGTGGAGGACAAAGCCATCTGCATCTCTGATTACTGTTAGTAAAGACAGAGTGAACAGAGATGGAGTCTAGGTTTCCATCCTCTCGATGTAGGGCTCCTTCTAACATCCACTGTGCACCAGAGTTTCCTTGCAGCTGTTTATCGTAGTGACTGGGACACAAAATACAAAGCGTTAGAGGTCAATGGGAAGGGGAAAAGCCAACCAAATATTTTTTCTGGTCCCCAAAAAAGTGTTTTGGGGTTTTAAAGTATAAGCATATGCTTCAAATATCTCCAATTAACATTTTCCAGGTAGAACACCTCTGGATTTTTAATATTCAAACCTCATAGAACATATCTTTCAATATTTTTCACACAGTAATTTAAAGAAAAATTTCTATTGACAGTCCTCCAGACCCAGTAGATTTTTGTGCAAGATGGGCTGGGAAAGTTGCACATTATATTCCAATTACAATTGATGGAATGACAGGACAAGAGCGGGTACATCTCTATCAGATGCTCTGCATATAAAGTGTATTGCTTGGGATCAAGTTTTAAAGTATTTTACTTTCTGATATGATATTTTCTGTAACTTACATAAGGGATTTTTGTGTGTGTTTTTAATTACATCTTTGGAAATCTATTGGCGGTTTGAGGCATTCATAGAATTAAAAAGTCATTTAAATAGGGAAGAACTTGCTATTCTGCAGAATGCTTGGTTTCTGTGAACAGTGTACTGATAGGAGATGGCTGTGTGTAGCTCTGTCCTCTGGAGCTGTTTCAGTGATGATCCTCTCCATATGAGAGCTCCAGTCCTGGAGGTTGCCCCACAGGCTGAGTCTAGAATTGTCCTCAGTACCCAGTTAAGTCACCAATACTGTTGGCTTTTTTGCAAGAGAACCAGCAGGGCAGTTTCACAACCTCTTACATTTTGGGTGGGCTAATTCTTTATTGCGGGGGCTGTCCTGTGCATTGTGGGATGTTTAGCAGCATCCCTGACCTCTACCCTCTAGATGCCATCAGTACCCTGCTCCAGCTGTGACAGACAAAAAAGGTCTGCAGACTAATGGAATAATTATATCATTTAAAATCAGGGATGTACCAGAAAATTGGCATATATAATGGAGTCAAATGTCCGCTGGGGGCCAAAATCACTCCCAGTTGAGAACCACTAAAGTAGAGGGTACCTTTGAAGCACCTCACAGAAAGGTGCCATGCAAAAAAATAATAGTTGAAGCAGGCCTTATTTGTTTCATGCTTCAAATTCCAATTCTGTCACCTAATATGAAAACCATGTTTCCCAAACCAAAGTTCACGATACACACAAAGGCTTTTTTAAAAATATATTCTTTTATGAATTTATTTATTCACCAACAATATACAGTTTAAATCACATTTGTATAGAGTTTTTTCCTGCCCTCTTCCCCCTTTATCCTTCACAGGCATTTCCCTCAATAAATCTGTTGCTTGTCTAATTCTGTCTTGGCCTTTGCTTCTGGGAGGACTTGAACTGCTTCAATGACTCAAAAAAAAAGATGAAATCGGCAACTGAAGAAAAATATGGCCTGGAGGGCACCACTTGGCTGGCTTTAACAGATCCTGCGCTATTGACTGACGGCCTCAGCTGCCACCCCGGGACGGCTAGACCAGATTTCCCTGGCTGCCTGTGGGCAATAGGGCGGTAGTGCTGACCCATTTCCGCCCAGTGAGGGTGACTCCTCTCATGGGGAATTTTAGCTTGTCTGGCCAAGATTTTCTGAGACCTGCGCTGCAGTCTGAGGTCCTTCCTACCCACTCCTTCTTGCCCTCTCCCTTACACAGGAGTGGGACCTGTATTGTAAAGAGCTCTCCCTGCCTACTCCTGCCCCTTGAACCTGGATTCTTCACGGGTGTTTCCCCCAACGCATTTCTTGCACTTCTAACCCCATCTTGTCTGCTTCTCAGAGGACCTGACAAGTAATGAATTCCCTTCACTAAAATAAAATAAAACTTTATCCAAAATAATGGAATAATGATATCATTTAAAATCAAGGATGTACCAGCAAATTGGCATATACAATTACCCTACCTATGTTTCCCTCACATGTGTCCTCCTAAGAATGGAATGCATTTCTAAGTGAGGATTATCTGTACTAAGCAACTGCCTTTCCCACCTCTCTACCTGGAACTTCCTCTAATGATGCTGAAGACACCTGCACACCAATGTTATCTTAATTCACATGGCTTTGGATCCCATTCTATCCAGACAGAGGAATGGATCCATTCAGGTGACAGAGGTATAAATCCCCTAAGCTATGATTTCACCCCTACCCCCTGACAGATCCCCTCCTTTTCTTACCCATTACTCCTCTTCTTCCTCTTCAAATGTGATGATCACCATCCCAACATGAGAAGATGAGACTGGAATACAGAGCAGGCTGGAACTTAAGGTTCAAGGCTTTGCCTTTGTGGTGAGAAAGAGAAAGGTGTCCCCGACAGCTGGCTCTGGCTGGCCAGGTGTTCACGGCGAGGTTGCAGTGTTCTCCTGTTGAACACGCCAATCTCACAGATCGCCAGCATCAGACAAGGTCTGACAAACACAAGGCCATTCTGTAATCATGTCTGAGAACAGACAAAATGAGGTCTCTGAGCAAACCACAAAAATCACCAAACTCCCACCCCCAGCTAATACAAGTGGCTGCTTGCTGTTTCTCTACCGATCGCAGCTTTAGCTCTGCTGTGCCGGTCCCACCTTCTATATAAAAATTGTTCGTATCTCATGGTATTGCTTCTGCTTCCTGACAGCATCCAATCCAGAGCAAATGCCTGCTTCCTTGAGATTTTCCTCAAATGACTTAACAGAAGCCCAGGTTCGATCATAAGTCCCTTTGAACACTTTCTTACTGAGATGCCCATGGCTCCCCGTGGTATACAATCCCCCTCACTGCACCAAATCCAGAAATCCAACTTTGTCCCTGGTGGTCTTTGGCCAAAGGGCATAGACAGCAGGTGGTCAGGTGCTGGCCTGTTCTATGGCTTCAGCTCCTAAATCCATCTTTGAGATGCTGGATTCATCCAAGGATAGAAAAAGACAGGAAATTAAAGTCTACAAGCCAATGAAGAGGAAAAAGACTTCAGGACACACACAGCTGAGGTGCGGATGAACCTCCTGATTAGAGTCCCGACTCTAACTCTAGTTGCTGTGTGTGGCCTTGAACACTGTGTGGCCTTGGAAATGCACTTAACCTTCTCAGGCCTATAAAATAAGTTCTGAACCAGTCAAGACCGAGAGCAAGCTGTGTACAATGTCCGGCATACAAAAAGGACTTGCTGTGTGGGTGGGAGAAACTGGCAGGCTGAGGGAGAACCAAAGTACCCACAGCATGAGGGGGAGATGAGCCGAGAGAGTGAAAACCCCGTCATTTCAGGGAGAGAGTGAGCTAAGAAGATCAGAGGAAAACAAAGCTGGAAATAAGAAAAGGGGAGACCAAAAGGGAGACCATGTTCATCCCAACTGGGAATTCCCTGCCCTTGTGGGGTGCCTCAGTTTACCGCTATCTCTCCAAGGGAGAAGAGATTTGGGAAGGCACTGGGAGCTACAGCAGAAAAATGCTGGGGACAGTGGCAAGATTGGACAGATGAGTGTTGAGGGAGAGATCAGGAAGGACAGAAGAGTGTCATTCATCCCTGGGAATGGGGTCCAGAAGGCCATCTCTGAGAGTGGGCTCCGGAGGGAGTTACAGAATGGCCAAGAGTTCCCGTGACCTTCCTTTGTGTCAGAGGGATGCTCATAAGGCTAAGACTCCATAGGGGACACCGGGTCCCAGCCTCACAGCAGCCATTTTGATACTCTTCCCAGGACTCCACCTCGGGTCCTCTGAGCAGTCACCAGATCAGGAATACACAGGACTTTCAGGAGGAAAAACAATAACTAGGGTCACCTTCCAGAAGCTTAGGAGACCAAAGTTAACATCTCAACTTTTAACCAACAGCTGGAAATGGAGAGTACCAGTTAGGAAAACTAATAATGCTTCGAGGAAGGACTAGACCTAAAGGAACTGTAAACTCGAGGAGGAGGAAACAGAAGGTGCCTGGAAGGTCTTCTGTACTTCTCACCTGGGCCAAGTCAACCTGAGAGGCACAGGGGCTGCGTCTGTCCAGCAATGCGCCTAGCCATAGGGCCTTTACACAGTGCTATCTTGTCATGCTGCTGACATTTTTAGCTGTGTGCTGTAACTGTGGGAGGACTGTAGGGTCCCCATTGGGAAAATGTATGCTCCAAAAGAAAAAGTGGAGCAAAGCCATGATGTGGAGTAAACAGAGCAAACCTTTTCACCCTCTTCGGTGAAAATGTCAACCAGAAACTCACTTGGCAAGCCCTGAGCACAGTCTTCATGGATGAACGGGCTCACTCTCCATCCCTTTCATCCTCAGTTGGGGTCATGGCCGTTTCTCACACACACGCTGGTGGCCTCAAACCTGGTTGTTGACAGGCTTCCATGTCCTGGTGATGGCCTCAAGTTCCCCTGCTGAGTGGTCACCTTTCCCGGGGAGGGGACAAGGCACGGCTAGATTCCCCCTCTGCGCCACTCTACCCTCTCCACCCTCGGGCTGTGTGCAGGTGACCAGAGACTCACACAGTGCCAACCTCCCCTCAAGATCCACAGACTCTCCTCTCCCACCCACCCGTGACCTCCCCCTGCTCCGGGCCCTTCCTTCTTAAGGGTCTTTCTCACCCTGAAGGCCTGTCCGGCCTCGGCATCTTTTGCCCTGGTCGTCCTCTCCCTGGTCCATTTTAAACATAGTTTAAGATCATGGCTTGGAAGTCGCAGGCATGATGGAGAGAAGGGACAGTTGGTTTAAAAATATGCCCCAACGACAAAATAAAATTAAAAAAAAAATAAAATAAAAAATATGCCCCAAGACAGATCTCATTCTCCCCTGGGAAATGAGGTAGACGGAAGGGCAGGGTGAGTCTGGCTTCTTTTACCCGACAGCCCTAGGACGAGGGCTTTACCTTATAAACTAGAAACCAGATCTGGGAGAAATTGGGGGCTGAGGTCACCCAGAATCTTTGGGTGAGGATTTTTTAGAGACTCTTGGAGATGTCTGGGAAGAGATGTCCCCTGAGCATCAGCAGTCCTTTATCTAACGGTCCTCTTTTGGGAAGAGCCCTTTCATGAGAATTTTTGGGAAGAACTTACCAGCTAAGGAGACAAAGCTTGTGGATCCCTTTCTTCTTTCCTCATCTCATCACTTAGCATCACAGGGTGGCTATTGAGAGTGGTCAGGACAAGGGACAGTGTTTGTTCTGCAGAAGCTCTTCCTGAGCACAGCTGTTATCCTCAAAACCCTCTTCTCAAGGGCTGGCCAGTTAGCTCACATGGTTAGAGTGTGGTGTTACAACACCAAGGTCAAGGGTTCAGATCCCCGTATAAGCCAGCTGACTCTTTCGGCCCTCAAAAACTTGGGGAGGGGGACCTGGAAAATGTCATTTCAGAAACTTCAGATGGGACTAAAACATCATAGAAGTGCTGGCCTCTGTCCACCACAAACCGTGGCTATGACGAGATGCATCAAGAAAGAGTGCCACCTCCCCAACTGCACCTGTTTGGTTCTCTTTATTACCTGGTGGCCTGCATATGGGTTTCCTCTCCCCTTCAGGTGAGAAAATGTTTGATTGCTGTTCCTAAAGGAACAGGTGTTCTCTACTCAGAGGTTTGGGCTCAAGGTTAGTGTTAAAGTGAACCTGTCTCTTGCAGATGCAAAATCTATAACCTTTGAGCTGCTCTGGCCATCAGCATTCCTGAGGGGCTGTGATAGAGTGAATGATTTTCTTTTAAGTACCCAAAATGAAAGTTATTAAAGAATATCGCTAGGAAATATGTTTTAATTAGTTTACAGATTAATGTGGTTTGTTTGCTAATACAAGTAACTTACAATGTGGTCTGTTGCCTTGGAAGCAGAGCTAGAAACAAAAGCTCAGAGTTGGGAAAATTGAATAAAAATTAGCAAAGAAACCTCACCGCATTTTATTATAGCCCCACATTCATTCCTCTTCTACTTTAGGGGTGTTTTAACAGCTTGAGAAAGCATCTGGTGGAATGCAGACATTGGCACCTAGCACCTAGCCCTGCTTCCTGAAGGAATGAGTGAATGCTGCTATCTAAGGTTTGTAATCTCCCCCACTGTGTGTTTGAACTCTCCTTCACAGCATTTACCATGGCAATTCCTTCTTCTCTAGCAATGCATAACACAGTGACTTGCACATAGTGGGCATTCATTAAGAGGGAATTGAAATAACTGAATTAAATTGGACACCCAGCCAAATAAATACTACACAGCTTAGTGCTATTTGTGCTGTAATTTGTCACACAGACCAAAGCAGATGTGATACCATTTTCAGTTATTGCTTAACCCTTGGGGAGGATCTAAAGACAATAGAAACATCTCGATGTTTTTCTGCAAGGAGTCTGTGCTGGCAGCAACCATAGCAAGTGTAAATTTTCATCTTAAAAATCGATGCCCCTGGCCTGGAGAAAATAAATTAGATTGATTTTTTTTTTGAAACACCAAAGACAAAGGCTTTATTATCTCAAAAGGACCTTGTTATCCATATTATTTAAGGAAAACATAATTGAAAACATAACTTCATTCTGGATATACTGGAGTGCGTTGACACTAGACTTTTTTTTTTTTTTCAAAGTATAAGGCATTTTTATCTTTATCATTGGAAGTGTTGCCAGTATTTTCAAGGAGATTGTTATTCACAGGAATGTCACTGGGTTGCCTTTCAAGAGGAAGTGAGGAAGATTTCTGGAGATCTGACCTTGGATGGGAAAGGATCACCTCTGAAGAGCACATTTCCCGGTTATACTTCCTTCAACTGGGCCTCAGTTTCCTCATCCGTAAAATGGATGGGCTTGTCACTAGATAGCCTTTAACAGTTCTTCTAATTCTAATTTTTCAAAGTTCTTTGCTTTTTTGACAGGTGAAATGAAGGACAATAGCAAATTGGGAATTTATCTTAACTTGTTGTTCTTAAAGGTGATTATGTAAGTGTTGGGGAGGAAAAATAATTTTTTTCTCAACAGTCATGAGTTGTTAATTAGGATGGATTCCTGTAACAAAAGTCAGATTAACAAAAGAAAAACAAACAGAAATTTATTAACATGTACATTTCATATACACTTGGGAGATACCCAGGGAATGAGTAGTTCTCAAACAGGTGGCTTTGAATTCCAGCTTATACAGTATCCTCAAAAAAGAACAGGTGGTCAGTTATCTCAGTTGGTTAGAGTATAGCATTCTATCAGCAAGGTCAAGGGTTCTGATCCCTGTACTGGTCAGCTGTCTCCCCCACTCCCCCCCAAAAAAACAGTAAGTTTTTAGAGAAGTGACAATACAAATGAAAACAACTTTTAGTTTCTAGCGATGGCAACTGTGGGAAAGCAGATAAATGGCAGATAAAAGCTAGCTAGTAGAGCTTGTTAATGTAGATTCCTCTGGTGCCATCTCCTGGCATCTAAAGTTGTCTTCAGTAGGTAACCTGTGTTCTCCCTGGTACAAGGGAGTAGGGGGGATAAGTTTTGTTTTTGTAAAGTCTATATCCTGCTTTCAAACAGATAGAGGGAAGGCAGAGAGTCCTTATGCCAGAGAGGCATATTTGGGGTAGCAAATTCTGTTCTCCCTCATAAGGAAAGACTTTTACCTCCACTTGGTTGCCCAAAGAATTTGCATTTATAAGCAAATATTTGCATTTAAATGGATACTTTGAAAAAATACATACAAGGAGTCTTCAAAAAGTTCACGGAAAGATTCATATTATCTTTTAATTCCATTTTCCCATGAAGGTTTGGAAGTACCCTCACGTATATTTTAAAAATTAAATTATATTTAAAACATACATGTATGTATATATAGAGAGATAGATCATAATGGACTGGCTCACAAGATTATGGAGGCTGAGAAATCCAGACCCAGGAGAGCCAATGGTTTAAGTTCCAGTCTGAGTCTGAGTGTGAAGGCAGAAGGCAGATGTCCCAGCTCAAAGACAGGCAGGCACAGAGAGACAGTTCTTTCTTAGCCTTTTATTCTATTCAAGTCTTCAATGGATTGGATGAGGCCCACCCACATTGGGGAGGGCCATCTGCTTTACTCAATCTACAGATTCAAATGTCAATGTCAATGTCATCCAGAAAGTGATGGATCTTGGACATGACTGGCACCATTGTGCACACAATAAGCACAAAATAGCCACCAGCCTTGTCTTCCACTCCAGCACCAACCCCCTCCCCCCTCCCCTTTACAAGAAGCCTCATGACTTCTGCAAAACAGAAACCCTTTTGCTGCTGCGAGGGCATAATTCTCCACCCTGGTCACATAGCTTCTGCCTTAGCATAATGCCCCTCCTTGATTGTATCAGCCAGCCCTTGGCACCCTACATAAGCTCTCTCACCCCTGCATCTGGTGCTGTCCTCCATCTTGAGGGCAGCCCCAGGTTGCCCTCCACTTTGAGCACAGCCTGGTAGATTCTTTTCCTTTAATAAAGCTTGATCACGGGCCGAGCCTGTGGCGCACTCGGTAGAGTGCTGCGCTGGGAGCGCGGCGACGCTCCCGCTGCGGGTTTGGATCCTATATAGGAATGACCGGTGCACTCACTGGCTGAGTGCCGGTCACGAAAAAATGACAAAGAAAAAAAAAAAAAAAAAAAAAAAAAAAGCTTGATCAGTACCCAGCATCTTGGCTCACTTTCTTTCAGAAACACCCTCACAGACACATCTAGAATAACGTAGAATAACGTTTAATCAAATATCTGGGTACTCTATGGCCAAGCCAAGTTAACACATAAAATTAACTATCACAGCGACTTGTCAATTGTCTACAAATGCACATATACTCTTAGAGTCTAGGTCCCAATCATTAGGAAGTCAACCAAAAGTTTCATTTCCATAGAGCATTAAATGGCCCTCAGGCGAGTCTGTTTGTGCTCTGGGAGACTCTGAGAGGACATTCAGTCATCATTTTGCCTAACTTCCAAGGTTTGGATAATTTTTCTTAACACAATTGACCATATTCCTGCAACACAAAAACTAAATCTACTTGGACCAAAGAGACAGGTACCTCTTTTATGGCCTGTTGAGCTGTCGCAGCTGATGGTCTTTCCTACCACAAAATTTTTCTGTATCCCCGGATGTCTCAATAACCTGGGGAGGAGTCAGTGTTGTCTCAGTACAATCTGCCAAACTAGTATACCAATGGATAAGTTAATTTACAGCTCCCTTTTTGGTGTCTCTCTGGAATGGAAAGGACCATTACTTAGGAATGCTTGGCTTTCCCAGAAGTTGGTGCTCTCAGAGTAAAAAGACTGACTCATTTTCCTTTGGCAAGTTTACATTGCACTTTTTGACCATTAGCAACTTTACTTATAGAAAGATATTTAAGGTAAAGAAAGGAAACAGGCCGGGTCCTAAGCCACAGTAACACCTATGCCAAAGGCCTTGGAAAACACCTGCCCTAAAGCTCCGAAGGGCCTATGCCAGCAGAAGCACTGAAACGCTGAGTCAGGAGATCAGCAGCCACATTTTATAAATACGCCTTGGTGTGACATGCCGTGTAGCAGAAGGGGCCAAGACTGGACAGCAGGAGGTGGACTCGCCCATCATCCTGCCACTGTCTTGCTATGTGGCCTTAGGCAAACACACATTCTTCAGATTTCCTCATAATGTACCAAAAAAAAAAAAAAGAAAGAAAGAAAGAAAGAAAGAAAGAAAGCCAGAAGATAATTAGTCCTGCTGCACTTAACTCACTGGATGGTTCTCAGGACTGATTCAGTTCAGAATTTATTGAGTTGTTATGTGCCAGGCACAGTGCTGGATGTGGGAAATAATGGAGTAATATTTGTGAACGTGCTTTGTAAATCAAAAGAGAAGGTATAATTAGTGATCATGCTACTGTTACTGACAGACCAGGCTCAGCGTGCCCTTTCACACTAAACAAATGACCTGAAATTCCAAAAGTTGGTGCAAGGATTGGAAGTTTTATTCAGATTACTGGCACTCAACTAAATATCTAACCAAGCAAACAAAGAGAAAAGAGGAGCAGTGGGGTCCAGTTTATCCTAGTCCCAATCGGCGAGGCCAAGCTTTCCCACTGACACAGTAATTGATAAAAGCAGTTCTCCCCACTTTTGTCAGCACAAAGAAGAAAATTACTGACTAGATTTAAATCAGAGAAACAAATCATAGCTGGGAGCCCTCCAGGGTGCACCTACACAGTAGTGGATACAATCCAACCAAACAGCAGAAGAGGGCTCAGAAAATCAGAGAAAGGTAAAGAGAATTTTATGTCTTCTGAACTGCATGGTATGGGAATGAATCCCCACCACTCTCATGCATCCCCTGTCAGGGGGAACCTGCTCAAGCAAGATCTTCATGGTGCAGGACTGGCCTTCCCACCTCTGCCAGTTACCCATCAGGGCAAGCTGCTGCCAGCCAGAAGGAGCATGCTTCTCACAGGTTGAGAGGAGTTTAAGCTGTAGTTGTCCAGAAGTCACTTTAAAGAGGAAGAAAAGGGGGAAAAAAGGAAAGTAAAAGAGAATAAAGCATTGCCTTGTGAGAATTTAGGCCGGGAACTCCAGGAGAGATTTACCAGCAGCAGAGACATGGGAGCAAAATAGTTCCAATGGCCAATTGCCTCTTGTAGCTAGAGTCTTCTCTGATGCCCAGAGCTTTCCAATTTTCACCAGTGACTAAGTTATGCTCTTGGATTCCAAAGTCAAAGAATCGAGTGATGTACCCAGTGTGGGGGGGCATAGAAAATTGTAGTAGAATTGTAGAAAAATATAACCTTAATGTACGCAGTCTTGTAACAAATGCTTAAGCAAAGCAGCTTCTAAGGGGCCATACAAGGGTCAGGCCCAAACACACTAAACATTAATAGCCCCCACCCAGTTCCAGGAAATGACTGGTTCCTTATCTAAAGGCCACCTGGCCAGGCCCCGGGGAAGATAAACAATTGAGAAATGCACTATCGGGGTGCCAGCCTGCTAAAGCCCACCTGTAAACCTAAAGGCGCCACAGATAACCAACACCTCATCCTGTCACAAGATCTGTTCAGAAAAACTGTATAAAAGCTGCTTGTATTGTAAATTCGGGGTCGATTATGTCTTGAATGCTGAGTGACCCCAGCATGCTGGAAATAAACTCCTCTTGCTTGATTGCATTGGACTCTGTCTCATGGTCTTTGTGAGGTGAGCTATCCCAGCATGTGGGGTTTGTGCATGGTGCACGGATCTTACACCAGCAGTAAAGCAAACAACACTTTATTAAAAGAGGAGATAGATGGGCCAGCCCTGTGGCTCACTCGGGAGAGTGCGGTGCTAGTTGTGCCGAGGCTGCGGATTCAGATCCTATATAGGGATGGCCAAAAAAAAAAGGAGATAGACTTATGCATAAGGGGGGTAGCGAGAGTAAAGCTAGCCCCCCGAGGGGAGGTATTCAGGGTCTTTTATAGGGAAAGGAGTTAAGGGGTACAGGCCAGCATCACTGGAGGTGGTCTATTCTGTTCTTCCTGGTTGAGTCATGGATGCATGCTCAGTAGGTCCAAGATGGCAGTGGTGTTCATCATTGTCACCCCAGGAGGGTCACTGTAGCAGTCACCTTGATGCTTTGTGTGCATGCAGGAATTCCTAAAGGGGTCCTAAGGTTAATCTGTAACTTTTACAATTACTGTAAACAAGCCTTTGGGAGGGGTTTTGCAACTCAGTAAATATGTTTCCTCTCTCTCAGTTTATTTTATTAGGGCAGCCCATAGGGTAATCATTTGCCCTGCGGGGGGTCTCATGACTGAGGAGTGGAAAAGTAACAAAGTGTCCTCTGCAGGGAAAATGGAGTCAGTTTGGTTCACAGGCCTAGCCTTACTGTTTCACTACTGGTCTTCTCGAGATCAAAAACCTATGAGACTAAGCCTGCAGGCTGGCTTCCTGTTGGCTGCAGGACCCGGGTGGGGTGAGTGGGGGATGGTAGCGTTGATAGGGGATGTGGGGTCGGGGAGCAGTCCCTGAGGTGGAAGTGGGGAAAGAGACTCAACCCAGGAATGTCAAATGATCCTGCCATTCATTGTTCAGCTTGTAAACAAGCCCAAGCAATGCTTTGGGTGGCCGCTAGCCAAGCAATTAGTGTCTTGTGAAAAGAAAGGGATCGAGAACGGAATTGGCCCCTACTGGGATCCTGGGATCCAGTGCACCTGGGGTCCAGTGCACCAGCGCAGGCTCTAAAGTGCAGAGTGAATCAAGCCTGTGGCAGAGTGGCTCTTTTACTTGCTCCCACAGAGCCACGGACTTGGATTTTGGCTGGAAATATTCCTTTCCCCTCAAATTACATAGCAACCAGGAAACAATTTTCCAAGTAGCCCCTCCCACATGCTGGACTTTTCTCCTTGAACTCCAAGAAGCAGCCTGCCCCTCACAACCCCAGTCCCTAGGCTGAAAGTAAGAGTGGGTTCTAACCCCTCCAGCTGGGGTGCTTGAGAGGTCAGATGTGAACGTCCTGGGCACGTGAAGAAGCCATGAAAAGGACGCGTCTTTTCAGGTGGAGGCGGCCCAGCGCCTACTCTCCCAGGGCTGGTTGTTGTCCCCAAGGACGTTTGGCCTGGGGGTATCAACACCTGCCTATTGGGAGGAGGAAGAGAGTTGCAGAGTCACAGAGGTGGTGTGGAAGAGGCTTCCAGAAGGGTTTGAGCAGCGTTTCTGCTGCCACACCTTCCGGTGTGTTCCAGAGCTCTTAGACCAGAGGGAGGTAAAATCTAGCCAAACTGGTCACACCACTGTAAGACGGGGAGGCTCAGAGAAGACAATGAGCTCAGCAGAGGCTGGCACTTCTGGGGAACATTTAATAACCACAGAAATTGAGTTTTAACAAGTTTTAAAAGGAATTATTTATTTTCATTTTATTTTAAAATTAGAGATACTTTCTCAGGTTCAAATTCAATAGTTACTAAGAGATCTGCAACATACCAGCGCCACTTTAGACAAGCCCAAGCACAAAATGGCACTGCCCACCTCCTCCCCTCCCCCACTTCCCTTTAGGAGAAGCCTCCTGACTTAAACAGAAACCCCTTCTGCTTCTGCAAGGACGCAGCTCTCCACCCAGATCCACATTAGCATAATGACCCTCCTTGATGGTATCAGCCAGCCCTTGGCGCCAACATACCAATAGGAGCTCTACCACCCCCACACCTGGTGCTGTCCCCTGGGCCCTGTGTCACTCTGAGCGCAGCCCTGCAGGTTTCTTTCTTTAATAAAGCTTGAACGGTAACCCGGCATCTCGGCTCACTTTCTTTCAGTTACAAAAGGGAGTACAGTGAAAAGTTTCCTTCCTTCCTCCCATGAAGGTGCAGGGACCCACGGAAGAAGTGCCCTCCAACCCCATGAAGGTTCTCTGGAAAATCAACTAATAAACAGATTAATATGAATAAAAGGCGTAACAAATTTTATTATTTTAATGTGCTGGGAGGGGGAATGCATGGGGGAATCCCAGAGAGTAATTTCCCAATTCCACACGGGGTTCAGAGCTTATATACCCATCTTCATAGGGAAAGGGAAAATGGGGGTGTAGTAGTAAGTGATTCTTCGGGGGACTTGATGTACCTGAAGAATATACACTGGCCTGGGATAAAGTCTGTTGGGCCTGCAGAGCAGACAGTGACTAGTAAATGATTCTCTTCAAAATGCTGAATGGGATCAAAATAGACGACAATGGTACGTGACATCAATTTGTCCAGGTGTGTTGATAGACGTCATTCAGTCTTTCTTCCTGTGATGTAATTAGTGAAAACTCACAGAAAGGACCAGAGGTAATTGTCTTCTTCTTTGGCAGGTCCAGACTTTAAGCAGATAAGGGAATAGCTTTGTCCTGTGCTTTGGAGAGTGGCAGAGGAGTGAGAGATGGGTGGGGGGATGGGAAGAGGTCAGGGAGACCTTGAGGCTGTTGCTTTATCCCAGCATGTCAAAGAACCATATTTTGGGTAATAACTTCCTACATCCCAACAAAGGCAAACACTGTTCGCAGTTTCTATTTAACAAGATTTTTTCTCAAACTTCCTTTTTAAGCTTTCCAAGTGCTTAGAGGCTATTTAGAGGTACTGACTTCACTCTGACTTGACTCTACAGTGAAGAAGTGATGAGTTTCTGATGATCTGATGATCTTTAAAGCAGTGGCTTAGTCGGTCCAGCTCCTTATCACTGAGGAAGGTGTCTCTGCGGGGGTGGAGAACAGGGAAAAAAAAAACACTGAAAATGTGCTATGGTTACTTCAAGTACCATACTGGGAATGTGCACCTCTTCCCTGTCCTCAGATGCCATGTCTCCCTCCATTTGGGCCCAGCTCCATCCTGAGTCATCTCTCTTTCATTTTTTGTGGTTGGCCCTTATAGGGATCTGAACCCTTGACCTTGGTGTTATAACACCACGCTCTGACCAACTGACCTAAACAGTCAGCCCGAGTCATCTCTGATCTGGCTGCCCTGGTCAGGTGGGCCCAAATGCCAGGGCTACCTCAGACATGGGCAGCCAGACATCTTATCGCAAAGTGAGACCCTGCTCTTTCCCGTTGCCTGGCTCTTGAGCCCACACGGCTCACACTGTGATGCTGTTTCTCCCGGGAACAGCTAGGGCTGCATGCGTGCTGTAGGATCATACGCCAGCTTGCTGGAGCTGACAGCTAAATGAGTTTGGAGAGGATGAGCAGAACAAAATCTTCACATTTGACACAATTAGTGAGAAAGCTGTCAACTCACAGGAAAAGACAATCAGCCTGCTGAAGATGAAGAGACCGAGCTGAACAAAGCAAACCGTTGGGGATGTATTTCCTCTTTAGTGCAGATTTAACTGAGAGTGGCTACTAAATTCAGACAGTGTCACATACACAGTATTTTCTCCCTGCCTTCACAGTCACCTGGTCAGGTAGGTACCAGCATTCACATTTTACAGTTGAGGAAATCTCAGCCCAGAAATGTTAGATCGCTCGTCTGGTCACACAGCTGGTACTTCGTAGCAGTTCTGAGGTCTTCTTAAGTCTGGAGACAAATATTTCCTAAAAACAAGGGCAGGCTGGGTTTAATATACATACCCAGGTGCACAAATGTCATGGACCCCCCACAATCTCTTTGACACAGTGGTGGGTGAGTGGCCTACAGTTTCCTCTGTGGGTTTGCTCCTGGGATGTTCTTCAACGAGGGGCCAAGCCACCCAGCAGCAGTGATTCCCTCAAAGATCAACCCCTCCCAAGCTGGTTCTCTGAGGCTTCTCAAGGAGTAGAATGCTGGTGACTGTGGCACAGGTGGGCTAGGAAGGTGCCTCCGCAACCTCATCTGTAAACTGGAGTAGGGCACTAGGTTGCAGCAGCCTATAGAGGAAGTACTGACATTGGTCATTTGGGTTGCTTAATATCCACCCCCATTTCCCAATGGCGTTCGGGCTTATTTAGGGGCATTTACCTGGTGCCTGCCAGAAAATGGATGCTAAAGGGAATGGATTCTCCCTCTCCCCAGCCTGGTACAACCAGGGGTGGACCCTGTGAGCTAGACTCGGCCAATGACACATCCTCTTGTGGGACATGGGGTCTTAAGTGAGTGGCAGGCTGAGGACAAGGCTCACTCATTACTGTGACAGCAGGCTCAGCGGACAGTGCTTATGTCAAAGTATAAGTAAAAATGTTAAAAACATGACTCATATTAAATAGAATGAACGTGAGCCACAGATCTCATTTGATTCATTAATTAATGAGGGAACCAGTAAGATGGTAAGCTGGTTGTAAGAACATCTGAAGAACTGCAAAAGATGCACCAAAATAAAGTTTTTTAAGTTGGACACAAGTCTGGTTAATATTCTATAGAGCAATAAAGCCATAGGTTACTTTCTCTCCAATTTGTAACATTTACACAATCCCAAAAGTTGGAGCTAGGATACCTTCCCTTCCCTCTATTGAAGATTTACGTAAGGTTCATGTGATTTTGCTATTCCCTTTCTCTTTTGCATGATGGCTCCGAGTAATGTCTTTGTTTGCAAGCTGTCAGGGGCACCTGAACCTGGCTGGAGATTTCTCTGTGCTCCTGGGTGGGTTTTATACGTCATAAGATTAAGAACTCAAAAGAAGAAGATGTGATTGCCCTATAAGACCCCTTGGAACCCAAGGCTTCATGATAGGAGCATGGCAACATTTGCTGTGTGGTCTTCCCATTTCTCTAGACAACTGGACACCTTCTGTTGGTTGTTATGGTGATGAGAAGTGGGGAAACCAGGCAGGTCATGCACTGTGAATGACGGTTTAACCTTTGTCCTTCTGACACAGGACATTCTGTTGACTGGGATGAAAGTAGCAAAGTTTGAATCCACGATGCTGGCTGACATCACCAGGTGGGTGAACTTTCCCAAGATTCTGAAAGCCCATCGTTCTTGTGTTCTCTGCATCGTCCTGAGGTCCCAGAGGTGCTGTGGCTGCTAAGCTCTGCGGTTAGGAGTTGGGGTGGGGGCAGGTAGAGGTCACCAACTACAGGTGCTCTAATGCCCTCCCACCTCTGAGATTCCAGGCATCTAATTTTGGTTAAAAGAATCTCAAATGAAACAAGAAAGTCTAAATGCTGATAACTGTTGAAGCTGGGTGATGGATGTAGTAATGTTCACCTTATTCTTCTCTCTGCTTTAGTGTGTATTGGGAAATGGAAAAAAAACTGGGGAAAGGTCCCCTCCTCCAGCACCCCCTGCACCCAGGGAGCAGTCAGGTTTCCAGTCACCTGCACAGAGCTGGTCTGAGCAGTGTAGAGCAGCCCTAGCAGTTTGGCTGTGTTAGTTCCAGGTCTGAACTTATGGCCATTATCTGCTTCCCAGGGCTTTGTTTTAGGCCAAGCCAGAAGAACTTATAGGTTGAATATGAAACTGATCCTCTGCTGTCTGAGGAGCGATCCCTAATTCAGCATTGCAGTTTTGGTGGGTGACCTTGAGCCTCTGCAGGAGCACCAGGTGACCCTGGATTTATGTCCAAGTAGCCTTTATGTGCTTCAGGCCTTGCACTAGAAGCTCCACTCACAGTGCGTGGAAGGAGATCCTGGGTGGGCCCCACCCAGGCACATCCATCTCCTTTCTGAAGAAAGGTCTTGCTTGACCAGATGTCCAAAGAGGGGGAGCTGGTTGAGAATGTCTGGACTCCAGTCCAGAGATCTTGACTCTGTAGTTCTGTATGGGGCCCAGGAATTTGCATTGCATATCAGAAACCTAGGTAATTTGGACACAAATTTGAGAAACCACGCTGAGAGACTCCGGGCCATAGGGTGGGACAGCTGCTGATGTAGGACAGAAACCATCTAGAATCTGTTCTTTTCCACTGAGTCCAGAAGGACAAACATTGCACTCAAGTGAGGCTTTAAGAGGCCTTGAGTCTCAATAGACTCAGGCCCTGCACAATATAGGGGAAAATAAAGATGAACTCAGTGACCTGATGAGAGCTCTCATGTGGACGAACAGTTCCAATTAGCTCATTCACTGTCCAAATGAGCTCACCTGTGCCTCATTCGTGACCATGGCTCTTTGTGGCACCCATAGACTTTCAGTGACAAATTGTACTTTAGGGTCAGGTGATGCCCAAAATATAACAAAACAAAATGGAATGAAACATCACCATGTTTACAGCTAGACTCAAGATCTCTTTATGGTGTTATAATGGGCTGTACTTGTATTATACAATGGCCAAAAACTCATTTGAAGCCTGCCAAAATCATGCTCATTTTCATATTTGGAAAAAAATTTTAAATGCTAAATGACACAATATTCTTTAATGGACACATTTCACTAGTATGCAAAAACAAGACAAAACTATTGAAAACACACAGTGACTTTTAGTGTGGTATCTAATCACCTTAGGAAAGTGAGGGGATGGGGCCAGACCTCTTTGGAGGCTCCTAATTGATAAAGCAGGCAACTGAGAAAAGAAATTAGCTGGATGCAAACATGTTCGAATGAAGAGAATCAAGACATCTAACCAAATGTGATTGCTGCATTATGCTGGAAACAAATGCTGCACATTTTTGAGGGATTTACAATCAGATGAAAATATAAACAAACACACAAATACATAAGAAACAAAGCCAAGTTGCTGAGCCAGTATCCATTTTCTCGTTCCTCCCTTGTAGTAGATCTCTACATTGCCAGAGTTACCATGTGCCCAGCCAATTTTCCAGGCGTCCTTGAAGACAGAGATGAAATTTAATCCAAAGATGTTGAGTGAGGCTCCCAAGAAAGTTTTGTTTTTGTTTTTTTTGGCTGGTACAGGGATTGAACCCTGGACCTTGGTTTTATCAGCACCACATTCCAACCAACTCAGCTAACCAACCAGCCCCCCAATTTTTTAATGGGGACACCTTCAGTTGAGAGGTAGGTGTTCTTTTGACCCACCTCTCTTCTTCCTGCCTGGAGTGTGTGTGTGTGTGTGTGTGTGTGTGTGTGTGTGTAAGGCAGATGGAGCTCTGGCAGCCATAATGAGGCCATGAGACAATCTTGAAGCCACAACCAGGATGATGAAGGAGAAAGACAGGGGCCCAGGTCCCACTTCTGAATGTCACATATGTGCAAAAATAGTCTCTCTCTTATTTAGGCCACTACTGGTTTTGTTACATAAACCTGGACCTGCCCAAGTGCCAGGTACTATTCTAGGAGCTAGGGATGCCTCATGAAGCTTACAATTTTGTTGGAGACTAACAATAAGCAAGATAAATAAATAAAATATATAGTTCTTCCTATGGTGATAAGTACAAAGGAGTAAAAATAAAGCAAGAAAGGTGGATATAAAGTGTGGAGTTTGGGGGAAGGCTTGACATTTTAGGGAGTATGCCCAGGGGAAGCCACATGGTATTTCACGGAGGTACTAAATGTTGTCTTTTTAGAGGATCAGCCTAATAATTATGTGTTTTAACCAGTTAATAAATGTGTGGAACAGAGGGTACTTTGATAGAGTTTGAAAAATTGGGTACCCAGTGAAGGAAAGTCTGGGTTGGAAGCAGGGACCAGAATCCTGGAGAAAGGTTGATGGAGTTTAAGACATGCTAGGACTCAAGTCATGGTTGTCACTTAGCTGTGGGGCCCCAGGAAAGTTATTTAACCTCTCAGACTACTTGCTGCTTCCTCTGAAAAGTGGATGGTACCAGCCCTGACCAGGGCCAGCTGCGTAGTTTGTGGGAGCCCGGTGCGAAATAAAAATGTGGGCCTCTTGTGCAAACATTTTGAAGAATCTCAAACTGACAGCAGCAGAGCATTAAACTAAGTGTGGGCCCTTCTGAGCAGAAGTCGGGCTGGGTGGCCACTGTTGAAACAGTAGTGGCCACGTGGGCTAAGCAAAGACACACGTGTGTGCTCGCTGCCCAGTGGCTGCTGGCCTGGGGTGCAAGGCTGGGGCGGGAGCTCTTTCTTTACATCGGTTTTGGGTCTTCCCTCTTTCTTCCCCTTTCCTTACAGCCAAATATTTTTCTAGACTTGTTTGTTGTCAAGGTCTCAAATGACCGCAGTCCAGCTTTCTGCAATTACCTTCATCAAAGGGTGGGAAGAGACCGTGCTGGTTCGGCCCTCTCATTCATGGGAGCATTGAAAGGTTCTTAGGAGGCCAGAGGCAGGGGGAGAATCTCCAGGCTGATACTAGATTGCACGCCTTCTCGCTTCCTCATAAGCATCTTTAAAGCCAAGAAGCAGCCCTGTGAACCCCCAAACAGAGAACAGTGAGCCTGGGCTTGGGAAATGTTTGCATGCCCCTGAAGTGATGGCTGAGGGGGCCTTGATGTGACACTGTTGTGACATGATCCCGGAAGCCACACAGGTGTAAGCTGTGAGTCCCCTCTTCCCATGGGAGCCAGAATCCATGAGAGGTATGGGCTGAAGGCAGGGCTGAGGGTAGAGGAGACAGGTTTGGCAGTGGCCTGGGGGGCTATCGGTGCTTTGCTCAGTGGCTCTAACACCAGTGCCCGAGCATCCCTGACTTGGGGGGGACCTACCAACATGAAGTCCAGAGAGGGCTCATAGGTGGGGGCAGGAATGCCCTGTGCCCTGGCCTAGGGCTAGATATCTTGTCCCTGAGGCTCCTTTCCCCCATTTGTGGCCTCTTGGAGGAAGAAAAGAAGACAGAGGAGACATGGGCCCTCTAGGCATCCTGGGGGGTTCACCAGAGTCCAGACTCCCAGGAAGACCCCATCTCTGGGTTTAGGAAGCAGTGGAGCACTGTGGGAAGCTACATGGTCACTGCCCTGCCTCTTGCTGGTTGTGACCTTAGGCAGGTGACTCCATCCTGCTGGGACTCCTTTTCTCACCAGCAACCTGAAGAGAAATTTTGCTGCTAGGGTCATCAGAGGGTGCCATGAGACAGGTTTGCAAAACTCTTAACAGAGTATTTGTCTGACATCTTATTCCTTCTCTCATCTGGAGTCCTTAAGTATAACACCTGCCTAAAGTCACTGCTGAAGCACAAAGTGTCTCTATTCTGACAATTAAATGTCACAAACGTTATTTCTAGGGCACTCACTGTGCTGGGTAATGTGAGGCAGATGAACCAAGTACAAGACATGGGCCCCTGTCTCTGAGAAAAGTACAAGCTTGTCAGGCAAAAGACTTGCAAGTTCCAACTTGTTAAATAATGAAGTGAATGTAGCTAAATGCAGAATTATGAATCAAAAAGACTATTGGGATTGAGCTTGGTGGGGCTGGAGGGCTTCCTGGAGGAAGTGGGCTCTGTGGTAGGATTTTCATTGATAGGGCAGGAGGGAGGACTGCTTTTGCTGTGAGTTTCCAGAAACAGCAACATGAGCAAAGGTGTGCCCATGACACACCCTGAGGATTTTGAGCCCTGTTGGAATAGAGCTCTGACGTCACAGGTCAAGGGGAGGGAGAGGTCTGGGAGGTAAGGAGGACCAGTTGGTAACCTGATGGTGCCATACCTCTGGCAGGAGACCAAGGATTTTGTTCTGAGGGCCAACCAGATCTGGAGGCACAGATTTCAGAGCGAGGGAGTCACATGATGAAAAAGAGTGGTGGAAAGGAGGGGAGGCTGGATGGGGGCAGCATGTGGAACAAGCAGGGTGTGCGATGAGATGAACCAAAGTCAGGTCCAATATTCTGGGCCTGGGCAGCAGAAGGAACCAAAGCATTCTAGAGCTGGAAGTGACCTTAGAAGATTTAATCTTGTGTAGCCATTTGAGAAGACGAACACAATTCAAGGCCACATGGCCAGTAGGGGCAGAGTTTGGAGATGGGCTTATGCCAAAGGGCAAGAAGATTAGGGTAGAGTTAAGGAGATAATGAATTTACCTATGGAGTCATCAGGTTTGGGGTATCACTGGGATATATGAGCTGATAAATCCACCAGGCTGCTGAAAATGAAAGCAGGTGCCAGCTAGGCGTCATCACCATAGAATGGAGGACACGGTTGTAACCCCATGGGGCAGCGTGCAGAGAGAAAAGGAAGAAGACCAAAGACTGGATCTCGAGGCCTGAGAACAGGAACCAGAAGGGGCAGTCAGAGGTGGGATGCAGCCCAGATGTGCCCATGGTGATCAAGGACATGGTGGTCAAGGTAGTCAGTGCTGACCAAAGGCATGGACCCTTGACTATGATCTCCCCAGCCCCACTGTAGCATATTACAGGTGGCAGGAATTCTTTGACACCTCTGTCACTGAGATGTGGGGGTTCCTGACTTTCTCCCCTTAAACCTGGGCAGGCTCTGTCCCATAGAATAGAATGAAAGGGATGCCCTGCCAGCGTCCAGGCCCAGGCCTCGAGAGACAGGCAGTGCTGACTTCCTAATTCTTGGAACCCAGCCATCGTGTTGTGAAGAAGTCCAAAAAGCCTTGTAGAGAGGTACAAGTGATGAGGAATCAAAGCTACCAGACAACAGCCAGCATTAACTTGCCAGTTGTGTAAATAGAGCCTCTTGAAAGAGGATTCTAATTGTGCTGCCCAGCTGAGGCCACATGGTGCAGAGACAAGCAGTCCCTGCTCAGTACTGATCAAGTGACAGATTGAATTGTTCACTAAATGATGGGGTGGATTTTGTCTCCTTGGTGCATTCAGCAGGATACCCTTGGGTCTCCTCTCCAAGTGCACGGTGGATGCTGGGGGGCTACCCAGAGCCTCCCTCTCCCACCCCCTCCCTTTACTTTAGCTTTGGCACAGGGCTTACAGCTCAACTGTAGTCAATGGCTAGGTGGTTCCAGGCCTCTATGGGGCCAGGTATTGAGAGTGGTCACAGAGAAGAGCTCAACAAGAACCGAACAGAACAAGCTCTGGCCTCTGAGTTACCCACTGAGTAGCTTCCATCCTTCTGCTTGCACAGTGTGACCTGAAAATGAGTGGTAGATAGATTCCAAGACTCATTTTTATTTCAGGACAAAACTGTCTGCTTCACACGCTGTGTGGCATCAAATGGAGAAGAAACAGCTTGCTGCCCAAAGCCCGGCTCCTGTACCATGAACACATGCAGAAGACAGCCGCTGTTGAGCCCAAACTGAGCCTGTCACATAAACAACTGGGACACTGGGGCCTCTACTGAACCAGGGCCCAAGTAGCTGAAGCATTTAAACAACTTGATACTCATTTTTTTGTATATCTGTTTATTTAAAAAAGTATAGGAAAAGAACAAATGCTACCTAAAAAGTATCTACAATGAATAAATAATTTCCAGCTAAGCTCTGCAGATTCACACAAACCAGTCCTCTAACCTTTACCAAGGCTTTGTCCGATGGGCCTACGCTCGTCTCTCCTGACTCTTCCTTGAGACCCTTCCCCTCTGTGGCAGGGCCGTGGCATTCGTGAGTGGCCCTCCACGCAGGCACAGCAGGTGGCACTAGCGAAGGTAGCTGGGCATCGGCATGCCTGGGGTGGAAGGGCACTGTGCTGCACACAGTAGGCGTCAACAAATGGCATTTGCCCGGTTGCCAGGGATCCCGAAATGTTTCACCTAAGTAGGGCCTGGGCTTAAAAGAAAAGCACCAGGGTTACTCAGGCTGGGCCCCTTCACTGAGGCACAGCTTCAGAAAACACTAAATCCATCTGAGGTCTCAGGAAGCCAGCAACTTGGCCCAGAGTTCGGAGCCCTCAGTTAAAAGAAAATGGCCTCACGGGGCCCTTGCTAGTGCCGGTGACACATGCGGCAGCCTGCTAGCCCAAAGATGGCCTGCCACCCCGTCGGGAGCTTGGCGTACTGAGAGGAACCGGAAAAGCAGGGGGCTGGGAAGGTAGAGAACGGAGGGCCAGGCTCAGCATGCACACTGCAGGCAAGCTTCCTTCAGCCGAGGGCGGGAGGCCATGGCCCTCTGCCGGCCCTTCACGGAGGGGGTTCGTCAGCACCTCGGGTCAAGAGCCAAGGGCAACCGGGCAGGAGCCAGCCTTTCAGAAAGGGAAGGTGCCACTGGCAGCACCGAGGGCATAAAAAAAAAAAAAAAAAAAAAAAATCCTCTCCCTTCTGGAATGCGTTCAAGAGACCTTGGGGTACACACCGTTTAGGAGACTAAACCTTTTCATTGAGGCCACGTGAACAAGCAGAGGTGCTGCGGATCCAAGGTGAATTCACCGAACACAATGAAGTGCATTTATTTTTCAAAGGAGGTTTTTGCCGTAGTAATATTGAACTTTGGACTGTGCTGACAAGCTATAACAATCAATCCCTCTCCTCCCAGATTAGATTGGGGTCACAGAGGCAAACACCCACTGGAGCCGGGCTGGTAATTAGTATACTATCTTCTCTCTTGATAAGAGATCTGCGTCCCAATCTTTCCTTTCCATTACAAGAAAGGCAGCTGTGCAGGGACATTGGTCAATAGCAACAAACAGCCTCACTGTGGGAGGCGACAGGGAGTGGTGGGGACTGTGGTGAACTGGTGACCTAGATGCCCCATCTAAGGCAGAGCTGCTGCTCAGCTCCAGCCAGTTGTTGCTAGGTGAGAATGTGAGCCCCATCATGGCCAGATCTTCTGATTTAGACTTTTATGTAAAATTTTTGTAATTTTAGATGTTAGTAACTAATTCTTTAAAAAGACTCTGCAAGCGAAACAAAACACCTCTGTGGGCTGGGTCATTTTACTGGTCCCGTGGGAGTCAGTAGCAGGAAGGTGTGGTAGGCAGAATAATGTTACCCCAAAGGTGTCCATGTCCTAATCCCAACCTGTGGGTATGGTGCCTTACATGGTAATAGGGACTTTTCCAATGTGATTAAGTTAAGGGTCTTGAAATGGGGAGATTATCCTGCACTTTCTGGGTGGGCTTTATAAGAGAGAGAGAGAATCAGGAGAGTCAGTGTCATATTGATGCCCTGTGAGAAAGACCTGAACAGCCATGGGAGTCGAGGAAAGTGGGCAGCCTCTAGAAGCTGGAAAAGGCAAGGAAGCGATTCTCCCTAGAGCCTTCAGAAGGAGCACAACTCTGCTGACATCTTGAGTCTAGCTCTGTGAAACCCACTTTGGAATTCTGATCTCCAGAACTGTAAGGTAACAAATCTGTGTTGTTTTTAAGCCACCAAGTAATGTGTTACAGCAGCAATAGGAAACTAATACAGGTGGCCACTCTCTGGTATATATGAGTACTTAAACTTTTTTAGAAGATGAATATATTCTATAAATTTCTGTCTGAATGTCAAAGAATTGCTGCAGGTGGGAGAGCCACACATAGTAACTTGAAGAAATTTCTCTTATTTCTAGGACTAATGGACAATGAGACTCGAATTTCTGCAGTGGGATAACCACATGCAGACTGAGAGAGCCAGGAAGTCTCTTATCAAAGCAGATCTGTGTCAACGTTGCTCAAACACACACACCCTTTTCTGGCTGTACAGATTGCAAGTTATTCCCACCTCCCAGTTTATCTAGTGGTCAGCAGAAGTCAAAATCCAGCCATCCAAACCATTTAGCATGAGTTGTTACTAAGTCAGGTGAAAAGAGCTGTGTGATTACACATCTCACCTCTTAAATACACCAAATAAATAATAATAGTAAAAAGGCACACTGTCATTTTCATCCAGGGACCCCAATGAGAGCAGGGACCTCAGGTGTTCTCCTAGGAATCAGAATCGTTGCTCCAAAGAGAGTAAGCTTCTGTTTATCACTCCGAATCCAGGGCTCACTGCAACCCTGTGCTGGGTGACTCACGCCTCTCTCCTCTTGTTGCAGCTGATTTACAAAACAACCTGGGTTTAGAAGGACATGAACTGCAAAGACTGTATCCAGGTCAGAACTCATCATTTTCAACGTCTCATCATTGGAATGAGTCCTCTGAGAAATCTGAAGTTGGTGGTATCCAGGAAAACATTCTGCTGTTCCTTCCATATAATTCCTCTTCTTTAGGATTTCTGGGAGGAACACTAAAGGGTATCTTAGTGCCCTGACTTATGCACCTCAGCAAAGTCTTTGGGATGGGTGCAAGTTATTCTGCTGGCTCCACTGGCTCCTGGGTATCCAGCAGGGGAATGTCTGTGTTCCCACTGGGCACATCCCCATTGCTGGGGTGGGAGAATGTGTATGGTTCGTTCTCAGATTCAGGAGGGAAGCAAGGGGGTGACTCATCTGTGGTCAGCTTTGCAGTCGGCGCCCTGGAACATATGTGGGGTGGGGAGGGAGGGCAGTCCCCCATGGGGCCCTGGAAGGGCCGGTAGGTGTCCACCTCAGGCTGGAGGAAGGAACCATTAGAACCCTGTAGTAGATGCCCGTACACCATGGTGTCATCGATGACTGCGTACACATGGGAGTCATTATCCTTTCGTCCCTTTTGAAACTTTTTTAGCTGCTTTGGCAACTGCGTATTGATGTTGCCATTGTAGATACCCACGGCAGGGCCCTTGTTAATCTTCTTTTTCCTATTTGGTAAAAGAGAACAAGACAGAAGTCAGAAAGAAAACAATCTTAGCAGTGCGCCATTGACACAGCCCTACCAGAGCTTAGACTCTTCAGGGTTCTGCCCATGTGCCTCCCCCAAGTCTCTCAAATTGCTTAGCATTTGAAATGGAAACTACCATCCTCAGTGAACATGTAGAAGGGACCAGCTTTTGTCTCAAGTTTTCAAGGTGGAAACTTTCAAGGTGGTAGGCAGTGGCTTAGAGAGGGCACCTTTAATCCTATCTGTGCTCAAATTTGTTTTTGACAGATAATGCAGTATCCAATGATAGAGACATCTGACAATCCCTTCCCATTCTTCCTGCTAGGAACAGTGGTGCCCCAGCCCTTCTAATCCACACCAAGCTCAGCAACACCCAGGCCAGCCTTCCAGGACTCTCAGTACTTTCCTGTAGCTAATGTTTCATCCCATTTTGCATAGGTAAAAGCTCTCCCTCTAGATTCTAAGCATGGTACTTCATGGGTACCATGGTACCAATGCTAATACATGGGTACTTCAAAAGAAATCGTGGAAAAATGGAATTAAAAAATAAAACGAATCCTTCCATGAACTTTTTGAAGTTTGAGACTCAGGAAGGAAGGTTAGTTTTCAGCTTGAGTTGGAGAGAGTAGAACTCAGCATTAGCAGAGTAACCTCCAACAGAGAAAAGAGCTAAAAAGGAGACAAAACCCCAGGCTGCGGTACCAGAGTTCGTCAGCAGCACCATTAACGTTTGGTCCATCATGTTCTTTGGTACTTGGACGTAGAAGGGCATTAGCACTCCCTGCCACAGAAAAAAAAGCTTTGCCCTCCATCTCCACGAACCAAACAGCAGGAACACTGGCTTTTTAGCTGACCAGTGATTCAAATGCAGGATGTTGGCTCAATTAGCATAATGGACCATAAAATGCACAGGCTGGCAGTTCACTAATTGTGGATGGGCTCCTTGTACTTTTCTGAGATAAAAATAAATCTAGTACCATTAGCCTGTAACACCAAGTATCTGGCCAGGATGGGGGGTTCCTGTGGCTCCTATGGAAGTCCTCCTGTGTCCCCCACCATGTCTGCTTGTCCCCCAGAGCTCTTCTCAGGCTGTCCTGACATTGCCTGTTTATTTGCCTGCCTCTTCTGTCCCCCCTTCCCCCCATCGCACACGTGGGTCATTGTGCTCAGGAGACCCTCAGGAAATTCCTGCTTAGTAAGCATGCTTGGTGGCAATGTTTCCCGTCGTTCTCACTGCAGAATCCCTCTGGCCTCCTACACCAATTTGGGAAGGAAAGGCCTTATGCAAACCTGCCACCACACAAGCAAGGTGGCCTCACACAAGCAAGGACCACAGCAAGGCTGGTGATTCTCAGGCCCAAATCTCAGGCCAAGAAGGGAGCATGGAGGCTAGGGCTGGACCTGTCCTCTCACCAGTTTCCTCCTGCTGAGGAAGCTGGCGCCCAGCCTTAACGCCACACTCGCCCAACTGGGGTGACATTCTGTGCACCCCAGATGGGAACATTTCCAGAGAGAAACGGTAATGATGTTTGAGTAAAAGAAGTCCTTTTCCTTCCTGCGATATATGTACAACCACATGTCGTGGAGAAAAGGCCTCTACCTGGACCCGCTGCGAGCCCGTCTTTCCTGACCAGCAGAGACATTATTGGACAGTTCCCTACAGATTGGGAATTTCAGTTGCTTGCTCAGGGCCACTGTTCATTAAAAAAAATTACTTTCGGCTGGCTTTCTGGAAGGTCAAACCACGCTAAGGAAAACAGGTTTCTCCCTTCTCCATGGCTTTCATCAGAAATATGAGCAGAATTTATAAAATCTGGTGAAAGCATGGATTCTGTCTAAAGAGATCAATATCTTCCTTTCATAAAACAGAAGCTGTCATCCTGAGGGGTGGCAGGTGAGACTGAGGCACTTAACTGGGTTGTCTTTCCTCTCCCCCAGAGGGCTGGCTTGAGCTGGGTTGGGGTCTAATAAAAGCAGACTGTTTAAGAAACTGCGGGAAAACAGGCCTGGCAGTATGTGTTAGTTTTCCTCAAGGTGATGGAGGGAGTGGGTTTAGAGGCCTGATCTGGTGGGGACTACATGAGTGTTTTCTTGCTGAGACCCCTGTGATGATCAATCTGATGAGCAAACAGTAAATGACCCACTGGGGCCTTTGCTGAGGCCAGTGCACAATGGACTGCAGGCAAAAATGTCACAACAGGTGGTTTTGCGTTCCCCCCGACCCCAGGTATGGGTCTTTTTTTCCCTGAAAGTATAACTCACATCTGGCAATATTATTTAACATTGATGCTTAGGGGAAAAATGGAAAGTGAGAAAACAAAGTCAATAACTAACAATACATCTGGCCTGTGAGATCTGAGGAGGCATCAAATCAGCCAAAGACAGTGTGAGAGTTTCCACCTACTTCTTTTTCACAAAGCAAATGATGAGTCCCAGGCCAAACAGCAGTAAGGCTCCACCTGCCACCACTGCGATGATGATGACTGTCAGGTCTGTGAGCAGAGACACAAGGAGACAGAGAGGAGACAGGTGGGGTTAGCCCAACGATGAACTTGAGTAGTCTCCAGGGACGGCCACCATCTACTCCTTCCCTTCTGTTCACATGCACATTCTGCTCCTCACATCATGAAGTCTATTTCTCTTCCTCTTGGATCTGGGCTGGGCAAGAGAAGGTGGCTGTGACAGTTCTAGGCCTAACCTTTAAGAGGACTGTCAGCCTGCACTGTCTCTCTGAGGGGAAGCCAGCTACTATGTACGAAGTCTGACTCTGCTGAGACCACCATGCCGTGAGGAAGCCCAAGCTAGCCACGTGGAGACTCCATGGGCAAAACCCCCAGCCCAGCCAAAAGTGAGGACCAAGGTCCCAGACACTTGTCCAGTGGAACCATCCTGGCCATCCTCTACTGTTCCAGGCATCTGTCTGGGGCTTCAGATATCCTGGAACACAGGTGAGCCACCCTGTTGTGCCCTCTCCAAATTCCTGAACCACAAAATGTGAGCAAACAAAATGGTTATTGTCTAAGCCACTACATTTGGGTACAGTTTGTATGCAGCAACAGGTAACTGAAACAAACTGGGGGACCTACCAGATCTACTCCAAAGGCTACTCCTGGTCTATACCAGAGTGTTCCCCCAGTCACCACAGCCATGTTGGAGAAGGTAAGAGCAGAGGAGTGTAGAAGTAGGGAGCCAAAAGTCAGAAGTGAAGGAGGTAAGGAGAAGATTGTTTCATTTGTGCTGTCCTTTTCCTACAGTTGTGCAAAGGAAAAAGAAAATAAATCAGGCTGGAAGTGTGGGAGGGGTTTCCACTTGTGGCTTTTTGTTCCCACCAATTCTCTTCCTGCTAACTGGTTGTGTGGCCTTGGCTGGACAATCACTCTGACCACCAAAAAGGGAAGGGGCCGGAAGAAGCAGCCTTCATGGTCCCTTCTGGTTCCCACACTCGTGAGGCTCTGTGGCCATCACCAAATAAAGGGTCTACGTCCCCACCACAAACGGCCGCACCACACATGCATGCCTTTGCTTGAAATGTTCAGTGGGTCTTGCAACTTTGAGGAATAAAGGCAAACTCATCCTCCCAATTCCAAGGCCTGCCACAGAGGACAATGAATGGATTCGTGTTTCACCGGGACTAAATACAAAATACCAGCACCATGAACCTCTTCCATACTTTCCAGGTCCCACATTTTAGGTCCTGATGCTGGGTGCCTTGATATTTTTATGAGGTGGTCATTATCATCTACTCTACAGATCAGGAAGATCATAGGAGTAAACAGACTTCCCAATGTCAGAGAGAGATTAATGGTAAAGAATAGTGGTAGATTGACTAAAAAATTTAGGTTGGCCAGAAGAATGCGATAGAAGGGATGGTGTGTGAGCTCCTAACCTAATTATCAGGAGACCCTGCATGCTTCCTTGGTCTTTGGTGGATCTCTCTGCCTCTGCCATGAGGACAGGCCCAGGCTAGAGGATAAGAGACCACACAGAGGAGAGCCATATAAACTCAGTTGCCTTGGATGATCTTGGCTGGGCCCCAGATGTGTGATAGTGCCCAGCCACAATTAGCAAAGTCCTCTAGCCAACCTGCAGCTGCCCACAGGTGCATGAGAAAGTGAGCCCTGATAAGCCTAGCTTGGACCAAAATTGCCCAGCCAATGTGTGAGCAATAATAGATGGCTGTTTTTAAGCCACTATGTTCTGGGGTGGTTTGTTACGCAGCATTATTGGTACAATAGCTGACTGATACATGGACAGTTTGGACTCTATTGTGTTTTATGACTTGTCTCCTAGGCTTGCTCCTTACCCTTCAGCTGCCAATTTTCTTTCCACCGCCATCTCCCAAAGAACTTGAAGGCCCTTACCCATAGTCCTTGGGGCAAGTGTCACCCAGAAGAGCAGGTCCAGCTGCTTGCCACTGACAGGACTGCAGTTAGAGATGTTGACCCAGAAGCTGTGTTGGTGGAAGCTTGGCTTGGGGAGCACGTCCTCCTCCAGGGTGAAGATCTCCTCGGCCCGAGCACGCTGCTCCTGGATGATCATGAATGCTCTCCCCGTCTGGCAAACCACGCCGGTCCGCTCCTTGACAAAGGTCAGGCAGGCCACCTGGTCGCTGGGTACGCTAATGTTCCAGGACACTGAGGTGAGGGATGGCAGGCCACGGTCCCAGTTAGGGGTCCTCAGGTAGACTTTGCTTTTTGTGTCTGGGGTCACTGTGAAAATGCCTTCCTCTGCAGGAAAGGGGAGGGGATGCAGACACATGTTGCTTCACTCAGTCAAAATGGAGAGAAAAAGGAGTGGTGGAGGAGACAGGGCTGAACTGTCTAGACCAGCGCTGTCCAACAGAACTTTCTGCAATGATGGAAATGTTCTATGTCTGCACTATGTCCAATGGAGTAGCCATTACCACATGTGTCTGCTGAGCACTTGAAACATGTCCAGTGTGACTGAGAAACTGTATTTTTAATTCATTTAATATTAACTTAAATTTAAATAGCCACATGTGGCTAGTGGCTATTGTATTGGTCAGTGCAGGATTAGTCTCAAGATTAGGTGCTCAGGTCTTTTGAAAAAAACAAAACAAAACAACAAGCAAACAAAAAGCCAAACCAGTGGTTATCTCAGCTTGTTTTTAGAAATGCTCTCAACATAGCTTAACAGTCATCTCCTACCTCGCTCCACAGTGGGACTGGTATGTACTACAGATATAAAAAAACTTCAGTTTGGGGGAAGAATTCTAGAATTGCAAAGCTGAAAGAGCTTCCAATATGCCAACTAATCCATTCCTTACCTTCAGGTGAGATAAAACCCTCACATTCCACACTGATGAGAATGTGTCTTATTTTCAAAGACTCTGTAGAAATTTCTCTGGTAAACTTGGAGATGTCAGGCAGCCTGTACTGACCTTAATTTTATGGCCAAAGATTCCCCTCCCTGCCCTCATGCCTCTGAGAACAAAAGTATGAAGTAAACATCAAGCAAAGGTCTTTGGTTAATTTTAAAAGGACTCTAACTTAATATGACTGTTCTTTGAGCACCTTGTAATGGCGACTGTGATTTTTAAAATCAGCCAGGTAGGGTTCACTGCTGTGAACCATTTAGACGTCATTTACTGCCTCAGAGCACAGAACACCACACACTAGCCTTCCAGAAGGATCCACGCCACTATGCTAGAGACACAACCTCTGGCTCCAGAGATTTATCTCTCTCCCAACGTTCCTCCCTCTGTGCTCTCCAAACTGCATTCCAAATTGTAAAAGCAGAACCATAAAAATGTCCACATAAGGATTTTTATGTTACTGCCTTAAAAATCCAGGACTGGAGAATATTTGGTTATTTCTTATTTATACCCTACCTGCTTCCAAAAAAGGCTCAAGCCTGATTATATGTTCTGCTGCCTACCAACCATCACCTCCCACTGTCAGAAACATTTTTCTTGTTTCTAACCTCTGGAATTTTCCATGCTAGATTAATAGTAAAGTCAGGATTAGGACTCACCATTGCTCAAATTTCTTGGGAGAAAGACCAGTGCACTGAGTTATACCTTCTCTCCAAATTGATAACTTAATTAAGATGATCACAGAACCAAAATCAAATGAACACTGAAACAAGAAAGGTGAAGGGGGCATGGGGGTGGGGAGAGAGAGAGACGGTCCCCTTACCTTTGAAGTATGGTATATAGGACACATTCAGGCCCTGCTGGGAGATCTCTTTTTGAAAGGTGGGGGTAAAGGTGCGAAAGGTCACCGAGATGTTCTGCTTCACCTGGATCTGCTCTATAGAGCCTCCAGGGCAGAAGGAGCCGAAGTACAGGTCCTGGCCGGGGACAGCGCTGGCCACCAGGTAGCTGAAGCTGGTGCTGCAGCCCCTCTCGTGTGTATGCTGCTGCAGCTTCTGGGCCGGCACCAGCGCCAGGCTGAGCCTGTCCTTGGGCACCAGCAGCTTCCAGGAGAAGTCATGCAGCTGCACAGGCAGCTGGAGGATATTGCTGGGCACCCAGAGTGGGTAGGACTTCCTGTGGCAGTACCGGTGGTCCATGCAGCCTGGAAGAGAGGGGCTCGTGGTACCCACGTGCAGAGGAGACCAGAAGCGCACCCTCCCCGGTTGTCTTGCCAGCCAGAGTGGACATCTGTGAGCTGCCCTGCTTTTCCCTTTAGCCTCCCCTTCCCATCCTGCCCTCCACTTCTGGCTCCTTCCTGCCCCTTTCTAGCTTTCTGTCCCACTCTCTCATATTTTTACCATCTGCTAAACTGGCAGACAAACTCCCAGGGAGTACTTCAGATGAAATGCTCTCTTCTTTTCTGCTCACGTTCTTTCCTCTGTGTGTCTGTGTCTTAGGCGCTAAGAGTCAAGTGGGCAGGGCACAGGTTTTCCCTCCACCCAGGCACGCTGCCCAGGGTCCCCGTCTGCGGGAGGCAGCTCTGTGCAGTGGTGAGAGCTGTGAGTGGCACTGGGGAGATCTCCGTTTGGACTCCAAGCTGCCACTTCCTCACGGGGTGGCCTCGGGCAGGCTCCTTTACCTCTCATGGCCTCAGCCCCTACGCTGTAGAGACTCTGAGAGCACCCACATCAGAGATCTCAGTGGCCCAGCGGGGAGATGACTATCGGTTTGGCTGTCCTCCATTCATCAGACTTCCTTAGGGGACTAGCACATGTCCAGCACTGCCAGGGGTTAAATGAGTAAAAAATGGAGCAAGTCAAAGTTCTTGACCTCAAGGCTCTGGGTCTCTGTGTGTGGGAGCAGGAAAGTGGGCAGTGATGGGGGCAGGGGGGACGGGGGGCGTTTGGCTGGGGAGGGCTAAGTGGAGGAGGGGTGGATCTCACAAGGTTAAGGCGGAGGGCTGGGCGGAGAGGCACAGACATGGGCACGGGGAAGGGCGACACACTTGAGGATGCACGTTCCAACGGAGGCTGGTCCCAAAGGGGGAGCGCCAACACTGCGCTCCATTTGCCTCCTGGTCACCCTTGCTCATCTGCACTGTGGGGGGCATTTCTGATCATTCGATTTACAACCTACCCACTGAACCCCACCAAGAAGTCGGGCAGCGAGGGGAGAGCCGCCCAGAGCCCAGAACGAATGCACTAAGGGGCATACTTATGGTCTTCTCCACGTTCATCCACAGGCGTGTCAGGTCATCACAAAGGAAGGTGATCTTGTGTTTGGAGCCAGGAGTCAGGGTGAGGTTGGTACTGCAGGTCCGAGACTCTAGACACACGAAGCAGCCGGGGACAAACTTGCGGCTCTGTTTGACTGGCCGAGGCTCGATGGTGAGGGACATGGCTCGCTCATTACTCAAGTCAACCACGTACGTTTTATCTGAAACCACACATAGAAAACTGGCATGAAGCATGGGTCAGCAGCAACCACGTGAAAGGGCAAAAATTAGTAGAAAACCTCTCCTGTGGAAGAAATTGGCATCCGGTGTCATGGCTGGGGAATGTTGGATAAACACATTATTAAGGCAACATTACAATAACTTTAAAAGAAGGTTAAAAAGAAAAATGGGCCTCACCTTAATAAAAACAAAGAGAATATCATTATAAATGTGGAGTAAACACAAATTATAAAAGCAAAAAAAAAAAAAAAAAAAAGATTAAAATATCTGACAGTAGGTGCCATAAATAACGTTAAAGAATAAGGACACACTGGGAGAAAATGTTTGCAATATAGAATGACTGAGTAGATTTAGTTTCACCGTTAAATCACTAACATCTTTTTAGTGTCAAAAAGAAAAGAAAAAGGAAAAAAAAGAATGATTGTGTAGTTCACAGAAAAGGAGAAATAAATGTCCAAATATTCAAAATATAAAAAGTTCTTAATGTTACCTGTGATCAGAGAAAAGCAAATTAAAACAAGGTGTTACTGTTTCCCCTGATCAAATGGGGGGCATACTGAGAGCTGTGGGGAAACAGGCACTCTCCCACATGGCTGGCAGGAGCCTGGAACAGCCTGTCACACGAACTTGGGAATTAGCATAAAAGTGAAACCTCATCCCCTGGGACCCATGCAGCGTGATGTGTGCCCATGTTTCACTCCAGCACTGTGACTGTAGAAAACTAGAAACCACCTAATACCGGGATAGTTAAATAAACCGCAGGACATTCAGTAATGAAATATCATGCAGCAGTTAAAAAGAATGTTATCCCCAGAAGGGGATACACCAGAACCCCTGAAGAGCACTGTTTACGCAGTTGCTTTTTAATTACATTCATTCTGCTTTTATAAAAAAATCAGGAAAATAGGAAGGTACCTGTGCAAGGCGGTGC
Source organism: Cynocephalus volans (assembly GCF_027409185.1). Taxonomy (NCBI): domain Eukaryota; kingdom Metazoa; phylum Chordata; class Mammalia; order Dermoptera; family Cynocephalidae; genus Cynocephalus; species Cynocephalus volans. The sequence continues at coordinate 55,778,881 of NC_084470.1, forward strand.
TGTGTTTGCAATCCAAGGGGGTGGACAATGCCACCCATCAGATCACTTTGCCTCCCTCCCTGCAGCTCCAGCAAATAAGTTCAACTTCAGCTGGGAAAGCTCTGATTCCCAAGAGGGCTAAGCTTCCTTCTTCTTGGTAACGAGTACCATATAATTAATGGAATTGCTCCTTTTGAACTGGCTGCCAGGGAGCTCAGTGTCAAATTAGAAGCATTGTTAGGGAAATGTCTTATGGTTGTTATAACTATTAACTCCTGAGACTTCCGGTCAAGATGGCGGAATAGACGGACCACAGCGTCACTCTCTCCCACAAATCAACAAATTTACAACTATAAAAATGTAACATCAGCCAAGCTGGGGCCGCTGGAGCTCAGGGGAAGAGGAGGAGAGACCTACGGAGTTCGTGAAGGGGGAGAAACCACATGAGAGAAAGAAAAAACTGCTCTCAGTGTTTCGGGCCGCGGCCGCTTTAATGCTGGAGCACATGGAGCAGGAGCCAGCAGAAGCCGCAGCTGTGCCCTTCAGATGGAGTTACTTGGAGGCAGCAGGGGAGAAGAGGGTCTTGGTGGCCCCCAGGACAGCAAGACCACTAATAGGGTTCCCGTGGACCCACATAGGAGTGAGGAGCCAGAACAGCTGAAAAAGGGGAGCCACTCAGAGGCAGGTGAGTCATCGCAAGGGACTGGAGCATGGCCCGTCCCATGGGAAGTGTTTGGAGCATGGGCGGTGGGGGAGATGGGCCCACCAGGGGATCACTGGGACACAGCAAGGACAGCGGATCCACCCCCCAGTCAGCACAGGACCACTCAGAGGAGACTGGTCAGGAATGCAGAATTGCATGGGGTGCAGTTCAATGAAAAAACTCAGGCCCAGATCAGAGTTTGTACACAACCCAAGTGCACCGAGTATCTGGAGAGCCGGAAGTGCCTATAAGGTCAACCATTGAACACTGAGCTGCACAAAAAGCCTTCCCTAGGGAAACAGCAGCAAAGCACTTTTTCCCACACAGCTCAAGTACTGGTTCCAACAGCAAGTTCCCGGTGTTAGAAGTAAGCAAAGAACAAAAACTTAGTTCCAGCCCAGGCACACCATGAATGCCTTGGGTCCCACCAGGGGACATGAGGCATGGAGCCAGGGGCAGGACCACTGCCCACAACCACTCACACTACCAGCACCTTGGGGCCCCACCCAGGAACCTGAGGATTGGAGCCAAGGACTGGACCCCACTCCCACATACAGGCATATCACCAATGCCTAGGGGCTCGCCTGGGGACCCAGGGCTAGCAGCCAGGGACTGGACCCCCGTCCCACAACCAGGTACACCATGCCAGCACCTTTGGGCCCACCCAGGGACCTAAGGCATGGAGAAGGGGACCAGAACCCCCTCCCACAACCAGGCTCCCCACGCCAGTGCCTTGGGGCCTGCCCAGGGACCCAGGATAAGGAGTTGGGACTGGACCCACCCTCCCACAATGAGGCATGCCGGGATAGCGCATCAGGGCCTGCCCAGGGGCCTGAGGCATGGGGAAGGGGACTAAACCTCCCTCCCACAACCAAGCACACTGTGCCAGCACCTCGGGACCCACTCAGGGACCTGGGGCATGGAACCGGGGATCTGACACTCTCCACAACCAGGCAGACTGCCAGCACCATGGAGCAGGCCAAAAACATCTCCTCCATGTGGGTGGCCCACCAAAGCTACCATGATAACCATGGCTGCTGTGAAGGTGGCTAGACACCACAACAACCACGGAGAGGGTCTACCAGCCACTAGAGTGAGCTGACACAAGGAGAGTCACCAGCAGAGATAAAGAAAGGAGGAGGATGTCTGTCTCGACAGACCCCATTTCATAGTGACGGAAGAGACATCTGCTCTATGATAGTATTGGGGGACCTGATCACACTTCTCAGCATTGGACAGATCATTTGGGAAGCAAATCAACAGAGTAACCATTATTCTTTCAGAGGGAGAGAAGAAATCTAGGGTGATTAGAGTGGGGAGGGGAAGAGAAAGGGGGATGGGGCAGGACTGGACAAGGGGCATAAAGAATAATTATAATTTGTAATAATATATATGCTAGTAATACTGATTTGATCAACATATCTCAGTGTTGAACCCCCAAAATATGTATAATCAATTTTGATTTAATAAAAAACTCCCCCAAAACTATTAACTCCTTTCTTTAGTTCTTATTCTCTATTTCCATGTAAATTTCACCATAACTTCCATAGTGATGCCATGTCTACAGCTGGAGTATATATTCTAAAGTTGCTGATTTAAATATGATTTGATTTAGAAAATGGCTAGCTTTTTTAATCTCCTAGCCCCACATCCCACATTTCTTACTGTCCTTTAAAACTCATCATCACCGTTACCTCTAGGACAGCTTTCCCTACCTCCACACGTGTTAGGAGTCCTTCTGCCTCTGCATGCCTTGCTTACCATTGTGGAGCCCCAGTCACACACTGCAGTAGTCCCCCACCCTGCTCTTTCCTCTTGTATGTTATCAAAGCCATGCATGCACATGTTTTAAAGCAGGGATCGTCAACCTTGGCACTGTTGACATTTTGGCAACCATTTGTTGTGGGGGCTGTCCTGTGCATCGTAGGGTATATAGCAGCATTCTTGGCCTCTGCCTACTAGATAGCAACCCCTTCCCATCATGATAACCAAAAATATCTCCAGACATTGTCAAATGTCCCCTGGGGGGCAAAATTGCTCCTCATTGACAGCCACTGGTTTAAAGAATCAAATAGTTTTACAAGGTTTATTATGAAAACAAAACGCCCTCCCCACCTATCCACCACTCCCCAGAACAACTTCCAACTCTTTTCGCAGGTTCCTTTTACGATTACCCCCGTGTCACTCAATAACAAGTGCTACTGCTGTTCTTCGATCTTTCTGTCTTGGGCATTATCTGTTGGCTTCCCACAAGGAAATGTGGATTTCCCCTTCTTCATCCCACACCCTTTCCCACACCGTACAGCACACGTGCCCAGCAAACACCCATACCACACACACTTCCTGTTCTAATTCCCCAGTCTTCTCAGTAGTTAACCATTACATTTTCAGTTAGATCACTATTCTATGTTGTGTTATCATGACTATGTAAACACGATATTAACACAGTGTTTATACAGTCATACTGTATTGCGTGCTATAATTACTTTTCCTTTCCTGCATAAGATTTCATGTTCCCCAGAGTTAATTATTATCATTTTTATCATTTCCTTAGTTTCCACATACTTATTAGTAATTTGACATCCAAACTCTCTCCCACTTGTATAAATCTCCTCTCCATCCATTTGAGAACAACTTTATCTTTCTGAAGAAATCTCTTGAGAGCCTTCTCAACTGCTCTGATCTGAAGGGGCTGCTGTTGACATCTGGCACCCAGGTGTGGTCCTGGATCTCCTTCACTGTCAGCCCAAGATTCCCTCCACCAGTCTCTTGGATTAGCTCCTCGGCTTCCTGGATATCCATCTTTCTCTTTACTTTATTGATTTTTACTTTCTTTTTAGGTGGATTACAGCCTTCAGGAGCTTCTTGGGAAAGCATGTGTGGAAGCCAATTTTTTGAGACCCTGTAAGTCTAAAAATGTCTTTATCCTACCCTCAAACTTAATTAATAATTTGGCTTGGTATAGAATTCTAGGTTGGCAATAATATTCCTTCAGAATTTTGAAGGTCTTTCTCCATTGTTTTATAATATCCAGTGTTGCAAATAATCTGTTTATTTCCATTTGGTTTCTTATTTCTCTGTATAAAACTTTTTTCTCTCCACTTCGGATGCTTGAAGGATCTTTGTGTCCCTGGTGCCATTAATCCTCAATGTGTCCTTGAGAGGGAGTATGTCTGTTGGCCTAGGCTAAATTACGCTGCAGTAGCAAATGATCCCTAAATCTGAACAGTTAGAAAAACAAATGTCGAGTTCTGGTTCCCCTATGCATCTACTGTCCTACCGATATCCATTGTGCTTAGAGGTCCCTCTCAATCAGCAGCTCATGTCCATCAGTCCTGGCAGATGCTCCTGAAATATCATGATGATTTCCTCCCCTCTGCTGTTTCTTTTCTCTCTTTCTGGAACTCCTTTTATTTGGATACAGGGCTTCCTTGACTGATCCTCAAATTTTCTTATCATATCTTTCCTCTCTAGCTCCCCACCCCACCCCCACACTCTATTTTCTGGGAGATTTCCCCATCTTCACCTTCAGCATTTTTGAGTTTTGCATTTCTAATATCATATTTTTAATCTCTAAGAGTTCCTTTTGGTACTCTGAAAGCTCCTTTTAAAAATGACAACTTGTTCTTTTTACGTGGATGCATCATCTTTTCTTGTTTACTTGAGGGTCTTAATGATAGTTGATTTTGTTTTAGTTTTTCCTTCCACCGCAGTTTCTGTTTCCTCCAGGTTGCTTTTCTTCTGCTCATTTGTTTTAGTCTTTGTTTTTCTCATTAGCCTTCTTCAGATATCGGGATGTCTGTATACTGCTCTTATTGGAAGCAAAGCACTAAAAGCTATTTGGAATATCTCTGCTTATTGACTGGGCTTCTCTGTAGGGTGATATTATAGGTTCCTCCAGGCTGAATCCTGGAGGAACCCATAACATTGGTATCTTTGGGTCTGTTCTCTTGGGTTGGTTGGATTCCCCACAGAAGAACCCACCATCTACCAAATGGAAGAAACGTACACATGGCTACCAGCAAAAGAAGGATGAAGCCTCAGTAGTCAGTACCTCAACCTTCACTCAATTCCCTTGTGTTCAGCTTAGTATCTCCACCTTCAATGCAACTGGGATCTTTGGTTCAGGGACTGACTCCCTTGGAGAAGAAACATCTACCTCCTGTTGGCTGGGGGAAGAGCAGGTGCCTGGCTGCTTGGTAGTAAGGAGAGGGTCTAGGGCTCTAGCGGCTTCTCCCATTCCTAGCCCCACCTTTGCCCCCAGTTCTAGAAGAGACGTGATACTGATTCTTGAGTCTTTGCAGGATAAACCAGGTTTTTTCTTGGGTTTTTTCACTGTTAGGTTAGAATTCTGCACTTTTTGGTTTGCTGAATCATTACCACCCTACTTTCCACTTTATGAAATGCTATGATATTGTTTCCTTTCCATTTCCCTTTCTCCTTGAGTTTTATGCTTTTAAAATAACAAAAAAAAAAAAAAAAAGAAAACTTTTAAAAGTTGAAAAATGCTTTAAAAAATGTTCTAAAGAACCACATTATAATAGGGTTTAACAAGGGAGCAAAGCTATCTTTAAGGGGAAGTCATCACTTTCCTATTACTCGTCTGTCTTTCCCACCAGATCGTGAACTTCATGGATGCCCATAACTTGCACATCTGGCACATGGTGGAGAGTCAATGGTTATGTCAGGTTGTTAATCCTCAGGACTGTGTCTGTCCACTTAGGCTAAATTACGCTGCAGTAACAAATGATCTCCAAATCTGAAGTTAAAATAACAAAGGTTTATTTCTGGTTCACCTTACGTATCCATTGTGAGTTGGCTGAAGTTTATTGACACTGTTTTAAAAGCCACACTGGGGAGCTTTGAAAGGATTAGGCTATTGCCTGAAGTTTCATAAAGGCTCCTAATCATTTTTGTGGTATCTATAGATAGATTTCCTACTTTAAAGTGAAATTGGGCTTTCAGGGAATAAGTCAAAGGCCACAATACGTGTCAACTCCAGCAGGCAAATTTAAGACTCACAGAGTTTGAGTGACCCAACAAAAACCAGAAACAAAACCAACAATTAGTTAAGGGCTCCAGATGGCTTCTGGAGATTATGAAAGCCAAAACAGAAGCGACGTGATACTTCTACAACCAGCACCTACCCAGAGAGGTGAATGGAAGCAGCCATGTAACATGCTGGCATCTCACACTCATCTACCCTGTCTGAATCATCATAATCCAGAAACCCACGTGTTCTGAAGATACTAGTCTGTGTAGTATTTTCAGAGCAAGTAAATGCACAGTAGTCCCCCCTTATCTGTGGGGGATATGTGACAAGATCCCCAATAGATACTAGAAACCACCGATAGTACTGAGCTCTAAAGATACCATGTTTTATCTTATATGTATATACCTATGATAAAGATTAATTTATAAATTAGGTACAGTAAGAGATTACCAACAAAAACTAATAATAAAATAGGACAATTATAATAAGATGCCAGCATCACTCTTGCACTTTGGGGCTATTATTAAGTAAAATAAAGGTTCCTTGAAAACAAACACTGTGATACTGTGACAATGGATCTGACGAGTGAGAGCATATGCAGCATGGAGACCCTGGACAGACGGATGATTCACGTCCCACGCAGGACAGCACAAGATTTCATTATGATACTCAGAACGGCACGCAATTTAACATTTACAAATTGTTTATTTCTGGAATTTTCCATTTAGTATTTTTGGAGCACAGGTAACTAAAACTGTGGAAAGCAAAATCACAGATTGGGGGGAATACTGTATTGGGACAGTTGGTGATATCTGAATAAAATCTGTAGGTTGGACAACAATATCATTGCAATGTTCATTTTCTCGTCTTACTAATTATACTGGTTACATCAGAGAATGTCCTTGTTTTCAGGAAATATACACCAAAGTATTTAGTAATGTAACATCTGCAACTTAACTCGCAAGAGTTCCAAAAAAAATCTATATGTGTGTCTATTTATCTATCTGTTTGTCTATCTATCTGTCTATATGTCTGTCTGTATTTTCCAAAAGAGTGAGAAGGATGTATAAAGCAGTAGGCTAGTAGGAGGCTGGTAGGCTCTGGCTAAAGAGAATGATATGCAGAAGTGGAATACTATTAACTCATAAGATCGTTATCATCAGGGCCACTTGAAACTTTCAGAAATTATATTACAAAGAGAGAAACAGAGTGCACAGTACGAGTGGTATTAATACGAGGTATGATATGGTAATATCTCAGTTTCAAAAAAGGACAGAAGGGAATGTATTGTGGAGCACTTAAAACCAAGATCTGTTTGGTGGAGAGGAACATGGACCGAGCTCTCGGACATCTGTTGGCCGCACGTTTTGGGCAGCATAAGCCATGTATGCCCATAGCTGGCCACGTTAGTTCTTCCTCAGGTCCTGGGCAGCTCATACATGACTCATCCTAAAACACAGGATGTTTGTGGTCAAGGCATGGGAAGATATTTCATGCAGGAGTCCACTGCATCTAGTTTGAACCTACTTGATATTTTTCAAAAAGTAGAGAGTGGGTTGATGGTAGGTTTTTTGGGGGTTTTTTGGGGGGCAATTAGGTTCAAGGTAACATTTGCCTACTGCCCACATTCAGAAATCGATTTTTGCAGCCTGGGCCTACTGGGATCAGGTCCTGCTATGGATGACAAGGGGCTGGGCGGCTGGATACCTCCGATAGCCCCCTCCACCCTTGCCAAGGCTCTGGCTTTCTCTGATTCCTGCGACAGCTACCCTCTTTGGCTTGAGAAGGTCTCCGGCTCTGCCTCTGCCCTTGTTTCTGATGCTCTTCCCTTTGCCTGACTTTCCAAGCCTCCACTCCCCTGGGGGCCCGCTTCGTCCTCTCTGCTTTGCCCCTTCAGGCGGGCTGTGCATTTGGATGGGGTGTTGGCTCTCAAGCCACACCGGACAACTTGCTGCCTCCTGAGATTGGTGCAAGAAGGATTTAGGGCGGGCCTGAAATGTGCCAGAAACTGATGTAGACTGCTAGGAGTTTAGTGGGACATAGACATGCAGGTGGATAAATACAACACGGTGTGTGAGGAATGCAGACCACCCACATGGACGCTCTTGGGGTAGTGGCTTTGGTCTGGGCAGTTGTTTCCTGCTGCTTGGGACAAAGGAAGGTCAGATTAGGGCAAGAGGCCCTGGCCTGGGCTCAGGAGGTGCAGCATTGGAGGGCTCAGTGGGGGATCAGTCCCAGGAGGTTTTCCTCCAGCGCACTTGGGAGAAGCAAGGGCAAAGGCTCCAGCCCAAAGGACTCAGTCACCTTGAAGCCCCTCTCCCCTCAGCTGCTTCTTTCTCCCCTCCAATGCTAAGAAAGCAGAAACAGCACATAGAGACCCTTCTGTGGCAATGAGAAAGGCCAGACTCTGCCAGGAGTCTCCTCTTGGTATCCTCCCAGCCCCCGGTCTGCCCTCCTGCCACTAAACCCACCCACATGCCACTGAAATGCCTTCAGGGGTGACTCACTGCATCCTACAAGTCATATGGCTTCTGAGCCACAGTCTAATCTCTGGGGACAAGTGCTGTACCTTTTTCAACCCTGTGTCCCTTCCTTGACCCTGCAGGATAACAATTTAAAGAGCACTTACTACTTGCCAGGCACTATGTAACCTCATAGTGTCCTCATGACACCCCTGTGAGGGCAGTCCCATCATCTCCATTTTATAGATGAGGAACTGAGTCACACAGAGACTAAGGGACTTGTCTGTGGTCACACAGTAGGTAGAGAAACCAGGATTCAAATCCATGCAGGACAACCCCAGGGCCGGTGCCCTTAAGCACTGGGCTATGCTGTCTGTAAAACAAGCTGCTCACAAAAATTTATTGTTAAGAACAGATCAGACAAATGTGTGGGTGCACATTGCTGGCTTCCTTGGGCTAGCCCTTGAAATTTAGGGTTCACATTGGGGTTCAAAGGATCAAGACGGACCTGCTCAGAAATCAGTTCTCAGAGAGTCCAACTCAACCTAATTTTATCCCTAAAGATATTTCTGCCAGCCACGTCCACTCACTCTTCTAGAAAAAGTGCAAACCACATTTTACTTAATAGGCCTGACACTGCTAAACACCTCTAAATTGCAGTTAATCACTCTTTAGCTCAGAACTAAATCCATATTCTTCTTGATGGTGGTTATAGCATGTTTAACAAGTTATTAGTTTTGGAAACAACACAGCTGATATTACAAGAAACAGAATTAATCAGAGGTTTTTGGCAGCACTTCATCATGATTGAGATGATAAACAAACCCCTCTGTCCTCTAAAACCCAAACCCACTTCACTCCTAAATCCTTTTACAGGTGTTTTTAACATTTTTTTTTTTTTTGGTGGCACCTGGCTGGTATGGGGATCTGAACCTGTGACCTTGGTGTTACAAGGCTACGCTCTAACCAAGTGGGCTAACCGGCCAGCCCCGCAGCATTCTGCTTATACAACTGTGACAGTCAAATCATCAAAATGTCTCAATGGACACACAAATATATGCATGTGTGTAAATACACACACACACATATCTCTCTATTATCTATCTATTTATCTATCTAAAGTTGGCACGGAGAGGGCATTCCCAGGGCAGCACCAGTTGGGCAGTCTCTTGACTGGATCCCATACTGTCACCTTTCAGGTTTTATCAGCCCTACAAAAATAAACAACACACCATTCCACAGTCCCAGTTAATTTTTCTGCCTGGCTCTGCCTTCTTCCCAGAAGTAAATAATATTAAAAACAAGAATGAGAATCAGCCCCTCTGGACAGGGCCCATCCTCAGCACACATCAGAAACATCTGGTTCAAGACCACCTGTCACAAGTCCTTCATATACCTCAATTCATAAATGAGCCCCAGGAACTGACACTCTGGACTTACTTTGTACCTTTTATCTCAAAGTCCACAGTTCTCCCTTCAGGGCCAGGACTAGGGTGAGGCGAACCAGGCACCCAGGGGCAAACTTTAAGGAGGTGCTCATTCTCAGGGGCTAAGCTTGTACTTATATGACCCTGAGAGTGGTGCCTCCTTAAATTTTGCACCCTGCCACTTCGCCTCGTCTTAGTTCTGGCCCTGACTCCTTTCCTCTAGGTTCACGGCATCGCAGTTACATTTGTGGAATGATGCCCAACCTAATTCTCATCAACCTGCCTGGGGTTCAGTAGAGTCCAGAGCAAAAGCTCTCGGTTCTGAGCTTGCTCTACTCCTGACAAGCTGTGTGATGTTAGTTAGTCTAGTTCTATAACCTCTCTGAATCTTCCGGTTTCTCATCAGTAAAGGAAGATAATTCCTGCCTCCCCACAGGTTTATAATAAGGATTAACTGAGATTGCGTAAGTGGCAGGTTTAGAGCAGGGCTTGGCATGCAGAGTTGCCCATGGCAGGGAGTGCTCAGCTGAAAACAGTGTTAGTTAGCATCACTGCTGATGGTGCTGGTGACATCCTGACTCATATTGCAAGGTCAAGACGTGAGATCTGAAAGGTGACCTTCCCATGCCTTCATTGAGAACAACTTATCACCGTGAATGTAAGATCACGTGTGTTTGTTATGGTGCTGAAATGGAGCTGCGTGTCAAGCGTCCACCAACGAGCCTGTCTTACTGCACAGCCACCTGCTTCCTGAAACTCAAACAGGGTCCAGAGTCCAAGGGTTCTAGAAGCCACAGATGAGAAACAGAAGGGAACCTCACCCCAAACAGACTATCCAGGAAAGAAAGAAGGTGCTGGAGGATGTGGGGAAAGGAAAGTGGGGCTCACTTACTGCTTTCATTTTGTGGATGTTGAACCAAAACTTGAAACTGCAGCCGGAGAATTCCTGGATTTTGGGCATCTTGGTCACAGCCCTGCAGGGAGAGGTTGAAGTTCCCAGCCATGTTCCCGGGCTGCTTATCCTCCAGCCTGAACACCTCGGGGTTGGTGGTGGAGCCTGGGATGTAGTACTCAACCTGCTCCTCCTTCTTCTCGCAGTTGGAGACATTGAAGTTGAGGAAGGAGACGCTCGCACGCAGGTGTGCAGGGACGACAAACTGCCAGGTCATGAGCTCATCCTCAGGGAAGCCTTCTGGGTAGTTGGCAGACATGAGGGTTGCAGAGCCCTCACCCTCAAACACAGATTCGATGATGCACAGTCCTATTGGGAGTGGAGCCCAAACCAGAAGGAATAGGAGGTGGTTAGAGCCTGTCCTGGTTGTCTGTGGCTGAGGGGTAGGTGTGTTAGAGAAAATACGTTTGCAGTTCTCATGTCTTGAGCAGTGGGTTCATGAACATGGTACGTTTACAGTCAAGGCAGAGATTGGAAATGAAGATACAGCAGTGGTGTGTGAGTGAATGTTTAATAAATGACCTCATGGGGAAAAAAAGCCCTAATGTGTAGTGTCTGCCCACTTCCTTGGTGTGAATACTCCCACCATGGCTGATTTCAAGCTACCAACACATAGTGACTGAATGTGGAGTTGGGCAGCAGCACACAGATATTGTATTTCCACCATGTAGATACAATAGACATAAGTAACCTCAAGAGCATAGGTAAGAGTGAAATGTAGTAAAATAATTAGGAAGTGATGAATTTTGAGTATTTATTACATTTGTTTCTAAGTAATTTACTTAATTAAAAGTTTATTTAATTTTATTTTTAATAACAGCTCCAAAAATCCCTGGACATTTAACAATCAGCTCTCATGAGCCAGTGTGATCCAGCACCGTCACACCACGGATACAGTCAGAAAAAAATGTGAAAGAAGAAGACAGGGCAAAGAAGTCAGAAACCGAGCCATCAAGGGGGGTCTGTAGAACCAATTCCATGTCATTTGTTAAAAACAAATGTCACATGCACAAAGAACAAAGAGAAGACAGCTACGCCCTGTTTGTTTAATAGAGAAGGAGGGGTTCACTTCACTACTGTGGATCAGTAGGAATGACTGACCCACATCACTTACAGAAGAGTGGGATCCTCCTTTAAGTTAGTTAGGTTGAATCATAGAATTGCTGACACTTGACCATTTCTGACCTAGAACAATGATGATTTTGACTGTTTCAACCTAATCCAACATTGGGGAGGGGAGGGACATGCTCACGTTTTATAGATGAGTGGTTTGCAATGCTGAAGCCAGAGACGTTTCTGGAGTGGAACCATGGTAGGTGTAAGGCCATTTTCACTCCCTCTTGCACCTTGATCCGGGACACAGTGCCATTGCTGCAGAAGGTGCCGATCCTGACCACGGTGGCATCGATGCGACCGCTGATGGAGTGAGTGACTCCATCTGGGCAGCTCTCGCCCGGCCCGATCTGCCTCAGGCGAGGAATGGAGAACTGCAGCTCTAGACCGATGCTCTTACGAGTTTTGACATCCCAGATGAAAGTTCTGTTCAGGGCGGGCAACACCGACGTCGAGGGCTGAAGCTGAACCTCCCCAAAAGGACACGGGCCTGCCATGCAGTCTGAAACACAGCACAAAAGCAATTCTGATCCCAGACGCCACAAGGCCACACACTGCTCCTCCTCAGACCCCTGTAGTAGATCTCTGGGGCTCTGCCCAGGTGGCCTTCGCCAGATGGGTGTGCCCTTCCCCCAGCTGCTGTGAGTCTTGGTGGCCAATGGCTCACAGATGCACCCTCCTCTGGGGAAGCGCCTCAGCTGGAGGGGGGCCGCCTTGGACCAGAAAAGCCTGAAAGGTTTTCCTGCCCATCACTCCCATCCCAAGGGGAGTGGCAGCCGATAGCCAATAACTGCCCAATGCAGGAGCAAAAAAGCCTGACCTCCTTGCTTCAAGTGGCATGGCCAGGGGACGCCATTCTTACTCCAGAGCTCCTGTGGGATCAGGCAGAGGCTCAACTGCAGCCACGACCACGCCAGTGCTGAGCTTCTCCCTGCCCTATCCTGCTTTCCTCTCTTCTCCAGGTTTCTTCTGAGGGCACTCTCTTGTTAACTGACTAGGACAAAATTCCCTGTTGCAGGCTCTGCTACAGGGCATCAGACCCAAGACACTACCTCACTACTGTGTTTTCCAGATAAAGTTCCTAGAGTCTAGTTTGTGGGCCTCGGACCAGGCCTTCCTGGAAGCCAGAGGGAGGCCATCGGCAATGGAGTCTGTGCTTTGGGACATCTTATTTCCATTATTCTGAGAGAATCACAGTTTCACAATTTTTAGGGCACAGTGCCAAGATCCACCTTTTAAAACTGGTTTTCCCATCAACATACTGAGTACCCTCTGAGTGTAAAATGCCCCTGGATGCGGAACCCGAGAGCATGGTTATCTTCCTGCCTCGTGGCATTAATAATGGTATTTTATTACTACTGCAGTTGACTTTTGTTTTTTTAAGGCTACCAACTAATAGCATCCTTTAATGTACTTTGTTTCCTAAACCTTTTAAAACAAAGCAAGAAATGTTACTATCAAGGAGGAAATAAGAGGAAAGCACATGGAAGAAATAATAGAAAGCAGGCAACATAACATTAAGGTTTTTGTTGTCTTGAGCACGTGGGATCTGAAAGGTGTGATGGCCTCTGGCCTCTGTGACAACAATCTGCAAATCTTTACTACTGCTCTGTGGGGGTATTTGAAAGTACTGTCAACTTGATGTGGAATGATGGGAGAATTTCAGAGCTGTCTAGGGCTTCTGAGGTCGCCCATGACAAACCTCTCATTTTTGCAAACCAGCGCTGGAGTCCAGGTGACTCCCACCAGCACTGAGAGTACATAGCAATTCCAGGACATAAGCCCAGGTTGTGTTTGGTCAACCCGTGTTCTTGCCAATGCACTGCACTGCCTGATCAACAAAACAGGATTAGATAACATGGTGACTAATGCAGCTAAAATTAGACTGTGCATGTCGGTGAAGATAGTACCTATTTTAGAAGCTCAAGGAAACTGCACTGTTTTTATCAAGCCACCTCTTTCCTTCAAAAGCTGGCCTTGAGTAGCTTTCCACCCATACCTCCAAGGAGTCCAGGGCAACATGGATGGGCTCCTGCTGGGTTCTATACTCTTGTGGGACCACTTGACCGTATAAGGCAGTGGTTCTCAGCCCTAGTTCCACCTTAGATTCACCTGGAGGACATTTTAAAAACACACATGCCTGGGCCATCCAAGGGTTTCTCATTTAATTTCACACCAAGAACCTGAAGTCAAGAAGCCCCAGTCTCAGCCTCAGCTCTTCCACCAGCCATGTGACACTGGGAGAATCAGGTTGTGAAAACAATTTTTCATTTGTTGTTAAGATCATTCGTTTTTAGGATGGACACACAGGTAAGAGTAGTCAAAATGATTGGCATGCCTCCAAATCTTCTCTCCCACCCTGTCCAGTGCAAGAATTTAAATAACTAAAATGATTCCTATCCAGAGGATGGAGAAGCATCATTTCTTAAGTGATTCACAACTCGTTTTTCCCAGCAGATGTCTACTTTCATTGACTTGCATGGAACTATTCAAGAAGGGATGAGAACAGAAATGTCAAACTTCATGTGAAAATTTCAGAATGCTTATTCAGGAAAAAAAATGAGGGGCAGGCAGACCACGGGACTTGATTCCAGTGTCTAGACTTATTATTTTAAAAATGGATATTTTCAAAAATTGTGAGCATGCAATTTTACTATACAGTAAACCACGTGAGCATCCTGGGATTGAGAGACTGATGCTTTCAAATGCTTGACTTGTGATATATGTCATTTGTTAGCTCTTTCCTTTTTCAGATGAAAGTCACTCTATTGGTTTAACTGATTATAAAAGTAACGCATGCTTGTGAAAAATAAAGGAAAGTACAGAAGAACAGAAAAATGAAAATGAATGTCACTTGTTCCCCTCCCCTACCCTCTGCAGATAAGGTTGGCATTTTGGTGTTCATCCCTCCAGACTGTGGGCTCTGTATGATTATGTGTACATATTTGTATGCACATATGTGTGTGTGCACGTGCACCTATGTGTGTATTTAATAAATAGGATCAAACTATACAAACTGTTGTACTACTATAAGATACATTGTTTATAAGGGAACAAAACTATCTTGGACATCTTTCTATGTCAAATACACAGACTTATTTTATTCTTTTAGTAGCAACATACTGTTCCATTGGATTCTTAAGTATACCAATATTATCTTTAGCTTTGTAAATCTTCATTGAGATTTTAATTGTAATTGGCTTAATCTGATAAATTAACTTAGGGGTGAATTGACACTTTAAAAATACTAATTTTTTAAAATCAAGGAACATGGTATATCTCTTCATTTATTTGTCTTCTCTTTTGTCTTTCAGCAAAATTTTTTATTTTGCTTCATATATACTTTATGTACTTATTAAGATTATCCCTCAATATTTCATTAGAAATCCTAAAAGCTTGTGATCAATTGTATGCATCATGGGAATCCTTATGTCATACCCTGTTTTACTGGTAACGCTTCTATGTCTGACTGTTAAATATGGTATTTGCTACCAGTTCTTGATAGATATACTTTGCTGAATTAAAACATCCCTCTATTTCTGATTTACTATGAGTATTTTATTAAAAACATTTAAAATCATTTATTAAGATGATCATATGTAGTTTTTTTCTCTCTAACCTAATAAGGCAAAGCATTACATTAACTGATTTGCCCATTTGTTTACGTATTGTCTATGGCTGATTTCACTCTGTTAACAGCAGAGCTAGCTGAGTAGGTGGAACAGAGACCAACTGGCCCACAGGTCTAAGAGACTTACTATCTGAACTTGGACAGACTTACTGTCTGAACTTGGACAGAGGAAGTGTGCCAATGCTCCTCTAGAATGGTTTAAATATCATAGAAATGATCTGCTTCTTGAAGTTTTATTGAACTCATCTACAAAACCATCTCTAACCCAAACTCTGTTCTCTCTGTCTTTTTCCCATCTCCTCCTTGGTTATTTATTTATTCAGGTTTTTTACCTTTCTATGAGTTGATCTAGGCCATTACGTTTTCCTTAAAATATCATCCATTTCATTCAGAATTTCATATTTACTATCATAATGTTGTACACACTCTTACAATTTTAGAATTAGTCTCTGTATATATTGCTAAATCAATTTTTATACTCTTAATGCTGTATATTCTCTTTCTTTTTTCCCATGGGAGTAGTCAGAGATTTGTCTATTTAATTAGTTTTTGCAGAGAACCAGGGGTCTTGGCTTTCATCATCAAATGTAGTTTTTAAAACTTCTTTTTAATACCTTTATTTTTCCTTTTACTTATGAATTCCTTTCTCCTAAAGCGTGGCTTTGATTAGATCACAAATAATGTTCTCATTGTTATTAAAATATCTATTAATTCCTATTTGGCATTCTCACCTTAAAATGATTGGAAAATTATAAAGGTAATTTTTTCTGCCTGATTATTATTATTTTCTATGTCAATCTCCTATCCCAAGCTCAAATTATGAATAATAATAATACCAAATGTCTATAGTGTATTGAATTCTTATTTGGCATACATTTTCAATCCATTATTTTATTTCATCCTCATAACAACCTATTGTTTGGTACAATGACCCTTACTTTACAGAGTAGAAAACTAAGTCACAAAGCAGTTAAATAACTCACATGAGGTCACATGATCAGGTCACATGAACAACAGCCCTGGAGCTTGAAGCCAAACTCGGTTCTATTACTCTCCAAAGCTGCTGGTTTTTGTTTTCCCCCATTGTGATCCATGGGCCCACTTTTATCTCTTTAACCTTCCGATTCTCTTGTCTTCCAGTGCCCTTGACTTTTGCCCCACATCATCCACACAGCACGTGAAACAGAGCATCACAGACCTGAAGATCCAGAGCTCCCGGGCCGCTGTGGTTCTCTGTGAAGAGACCCTGTGGCATGGTGGCTAAGCACGAAGACTCTAGAGCCACAGTGCCGGGGTTCCTCTCCTGGGCAAGCTCCTCTCTGTGAGTTTATCACTGGTTTGTTCTGAAGATTAAACAAATTAACTCACATAGAACTATAACTGGCCACATAAGAGCTAAATTAAGAGTGCAAAGTTTCAGCTTAGATCTTCTCTCTCTAGCATTAGAGACTGGCTTAGCATGGGAAAGAGAGGCAGGGAGGTGCACAGACATTTAGAGACATGGTCGAACAGTTCACAAGTGCATACTCACCAATATTCTTCTGGATCTCTATGACAAAGTGATTCTCTGGACTCTCACAGCTAAAGGTAAAGACTACTCTTTCTCCAGGTTTGATGGACAACATGGTTACATGTCTTTTAGAAATGACAATGTAACAGGGTTTCACTGGCAAAGTTGGTGTCCCCAGCTTTATGAGAACTATAATGCCGCATCCTTGGGGCAGAGCAATCTCAGCAGCTTCTGCAGGAAGGAAGAAAGAAAAATGAAGTCAGCAGGATGATTTAGGTCTGAAAGCCTGCTGTGGTCCCCCCTCAGCTGGTTAAGGGAGGACACCCTCTCTGAAACCTTTGTTCCTTCCCCCCTGGTCTGAGAAGGGGAGGGATGCCAAATGACAGTGCTGACCTTCCCCATGGGAAAGAACCAGGACGTTGGTGGCTGGGCACTAACACGAGTCCCTTGTTTGGCTTATTAATTTTTCTAAAAATTAAAAACACTATACCACATCCTAGATGGCTTGAACAGTATGTTTTCAGATGCCCCATCTGTGCAGTACTAAATAACCAGCAGGGAAACCGCCACACCTTTTCTCAACATGACTATAGAACAAAGTCCACACACAGAAACCATCCAACTAGAGTCACGTTTATCTGCAAAGAGCTGCTGTCTCCTGCCCTGGACACTTTATACGCACTGCACATGCACTCATACAGTGGTGGGGGCTAGGGAAATGTTTGCAGAAATAAGATGTAAGCATATTGTGTCAACGAACTTGGAAAGTTAGAGCAAAACACTGCTACTACTTCAGATTGGAGTTCAGCAAGAACGTCTGAGCAAACATCACCAAGCAAGCAAGACGGGGGCTGGTTATTAAACAGAGGTGCACACACATGCCAGGGTGGGGCCGTGGTTCACAAATAGCCCAATCTTCTTCCTCTTTGTTTTGCTTTATTGATTTTTAAGTGCTTTCAGGCCAAAAAGGGAGAGTCACTTTTCTCCTCTGCAGCCAGTGCCTCTGCCTGGGCCCTAATGTGGGTTCTGGTTGTGAGTCTCCAGGCAGCTGTCGGGCTGGGAGCAGCGGATGATAGGACAGTTGTCTGTAGGTGGGTCCTGCTGAGGGAACCCAAGGACTCATAGACTCACGTGGCCAGAGTTGGTGCCTCTGTTGCACCATGTTCTGGCACAAAGAGCTGGTCAGGACCTGCTATGGTGCTTGATAAGCAGTTAGCAAGTGATTAGCAATCTAACCAAGAGCTTTTCTTTGCTTCCCAGCAATGCTTTCCCCCCTCCTTTTTAAAATACATATTTTTAAAGTCAACTTTGTTGAGGTAGAATTTATACACATTAAAAAGTGCCCACCACCACGATCAAGACATAAAAACATTTTCATCACCTTCAGTAGTTCCCTGATGCCCCTTCACAGTCAGCTTCCACTCCTGGTCCCAGAAAACTGTCTGTTAGTTTTGCCTAATCTAGACTTTCATATTAATGGAATCCCACAGTAAATTCTCTTCTGTACAGGCTTCTTCTGCTCAGTGTGATTGTGAGATCTATTTGTATTGTTGCATGGATCAGTAGTTTCTTCCTCTCTATTGCTGACTAGTATTACCTTGTCTCAACAGAGCACGATTTATCTATCCATGCACCTGCTGAGTGACATCTGAGTTCTTTCCAGTTTAGATTAGGAGTTTCCAAATGGTCAGTGGAGAACTTTTAAAAATGATAAAGTTCCAAGCCCCAGGAGGCCTAACATGGGGCCTGGGACTCTATTGGAAATACTTTTCTTGGTCTATAGTAGGAGGTAGGGATCCACTTTTATTTATTTTTTCCATATGGAGAGCCAACTGTCCCAACTCTAATTATTGAATATACCAATCCTTCCTTTATGAAATACTGATACGTCTGTTGTTTATATTTTTTATGTCTAGATAACCCAAATTTTCATGCAAACTCATTTTGCAAACAAGGAAGATGAAACCTTGTAAAGGTTAAATGACTCACTCCTGGTGAACTTTTAACTCTTACCATGTCTCTTTGCTCTAACTTTGAGATGACCAACCCAGCGTGTACTACTGCCCAGCCTCAGTTTGTATCTATCCTTTGGTGACCCAGACCAGAAGGGCTTGTGTAATCCCCACCTGGCTTCCAGCTCAGAGTCTGGAGGCAACATTAAGCTAAAGACACATGCTCAGCAAAGCTCATCTCACACACCTTTGCATCAGGAGATGATTTATACTGTAGGCTGTTTCCTAGGGTCACAGCCAAGGACATGTCATTTACATGACTTCCATTTTTAACTGCCCCCCTCATCCTAAAAGATAAATAAGTCAGCTGGAGAGAGGGAGAGCAGGAGTGAGAAGATAATAGTTTGACCACGTACGTACTTAAAATATGGACTCCCTTCCCTCCCACCCCCCAACTCCATCACTCCACAGGTCCTTATTTCATTTTGATAAAAGCAACAGAGATTGTAAGCTCATTAAATCACAAATGCTTGGAGTTTGAGAACGACATTTTGCTTGCATGTTTCCCTCTTCCCCACTCACACCATTAATCACACCTTGAAACTGGAAACACCGACACTGTGGGACAAAATCGCAGCCATCCCCCACCCCACCCCCAACCCCTGTTGGGCCTGGCACATCTGAGCACTTGATGAATGTACTGTGATTTAAAGAAAACGGATGGTGTTTTCTTCTTCAACATTGCTTTTCTGGTCTCCCCAGGAATTTGGTATTTCATTGGTCTAATATTTTGGAAGACCTATTACCCAGTTTCAGAGAAATGCAGACAGTGCTCCAGACACTGGTGTGATTTCGAGGTCTTACAGGCTCAGAGAAATCCAAGCCGACTTCCACTGCAGCAGTGCATGGGCCCCCAGGCTTGGAGCCTTCAGGAAAGCTTACCAGGAACCAGGCTAGGGCTCCTGAGTCACAGCTCCCTTCCTCAGCTCTCCTGGCTCCCGGCCTCTCCTTATTAGGACGCCTTTGCTAGTTTCTGCCTCACCAGTACCTTCTGAGGTGGGAATTTCCAATTGTTTTAATCACCGTTCATTATTCACCCTGCATTAATCACTATCTCACAGGATATTATACAAACGTCCCTGTTACTTCTTCTCCCTGCCATCATATTCTCTGCAGTTCTCAATCATAGCAAGGGAAACAAATGCAAGGAAGGGGATTCCACCTGATAAACACCAAGGAAGTCGTTTTCTTCCAGATTTGTCAAATACAGCTTAAAAGACTGACAAATATGATTTAAAAATTTTTAGATGGGTGATGACCAGTTGCCTCAATTTCCTGAGGGACCCATCTCTCATTCACTATCTCTGTCTAATGAAGATGAACTGAGCAGCTCCCAGCCAGGGACTGGAATCAGCCTGGATATGAGGAGATACATATTAATACGCTCAGAGCCCTGGAGGAGCACGCAGGATGCCAAGGGAGACAGACGCGGAAACCAAGAAGTATAGTCGTGAGTCAGAGTGGCTGATCAGTCACGGCTTGCATGGGAGTCAGAAGTGAAAGCAAGCTCATAAGGGGAAAGCCACTGATGGCCAAAATAGCCCTGTCCTCTCTTAGGAAGATGTCACATTGCAGACCAACACCCCCCTCTCAAATCCACCAGCTGGTGTTTCCCGTATCCATGGAACAGATCCCTGCTTCTCGGGTTGAGCACCAAATAAAGTAGTGATTTGCTTTTAGGGGCCAGGTTTGCAAAAGACATTTTATTAGAATGTGGGTGCTCACACCATGAGAACCCCAGGAAGTGACTCCAGCAGAAGTGACAGCGATTCACCCTCCACCTTACATCCACCCTGAGGGGACCCTCACACCATTTAAATTATTTCTCCCCACCTTTATTCCCTGAAGGGGAGCAGCTGTTGAACTCATGTAAGTTGAATGCACGTTTGCCTGTCTGCCCTCCAGACCCCACCAGATAGTCAGCAGCTTGAGGGCACCAAGGAAGTTCAAGGTACTCTGAAGACACTGAGGGTCAGCTATCAACCATCTGGGAGTGGTCAAGGACAGTTTCACAGAGGAGGCATGACTTGAGATGGGTCTTGAAAACTGAATAGGAGTTTGTCTGCCGGGGAGGTGAGATGGGTGTCAAGAAGGACAGGTGGGAGGTGCAGCAGATGCCAAGACACAGAGGTGTGAAGATCACAGCTTCGTGGGAGTCACTCCAAGGAGTTCGGTTTGGGTGGGCAGAGGAGGACGGAGAAGGAGCAAGGGCTTGGTTGTTGGCCCTGGCGTTTGGGCTTCACTCAGTGGAACCAGCACATCTCAGCAGCTTTGTGCAGTGGTTAAGAGTGCAGATTCTAGAATCAGACTGCCTAGGGTCTATTCTTGTGTCTACCACTCACCAGCTGTGTCTCCTTGGGCAAATTACTTAGCTTCTCTGTGTTTTACTTTTCTCATCAAACGGGGTAATAATGGAATTCCTGTAAGCCCTAAATGAGTTAAATACCTATAAAGTGCTTAGAGTGGTGCCAGGTAATCAATCAATAATAGCTGTCATTATTGTTGGTATTATTAATGGTAGCATATTACAATCTACAAGTACTAGCGATGGGGCACCAGTGACGGGTGTTAAGCAGAAAACTCTAGCATCAGCTTGGCTCTGAGTCTAAAGCCTGGAGTTCTGGCTGGAAAGGCAAGCAAGGCTTCTAGGGCACAAATGTAAGGAGGCACTTACTTTCAGGGCTGTGCAAATGTGAGTACCTCCTTAAGGCTTGCATGCCAAGCCTGCCTCACCCTGGCCCTGCTCACTGGCTATTTAGGCCCTGCTATACGTGTTGACTCATGTGACTCCAGCACCCTGCTGAGATTCAGGAAAGTGACCTCACTTCCCCAAGTTTGCTGAGCTCAGGAGGCAGCTGGGACTTTCTGGTTCAACCTTAGCACATCTGCCCTACCCCCCTCCCCCAGGGTACCACACTGAGCTGCCTTGGTGGAAGCTGCCAGGCTGGTCAAGTCACCCAGCAGAAGGGAGGAACTACTGCCATTCTTAATAAGTGAATGGAGTTGTTGGCTGATACCAAGGGGCTGGAGTCACCACCAGCATAACCCATTTTAACAGGGCCTGATGTGGGGAAGAGGTGCCAGACTGTCATGTCACGAAACCTGGAGTAGTACTGATCCAGTGGGCCTGAGGACAGTGAAGCCTGAAGGCAGTGGAGGAACAACTGGTTTAGATGCCCTAAAGCCATCTGTCATTAACTTGGCCAGGTTCATTACAGACTGGTAAACTGAGATGTAAGCCTCACCAATGACAGGAGGACCACATATCTGCCTACCTGGAAATAGTTAATTTCCATATTCACATAAGAAAGAACTAGAACACAAGTTGCTGGTTCAGGGACTAATTAGTCTCCCTAATTAGATGGGAACTCTTTGAAATCAGATACCAGGCCTGCCTAAATAATAACAATGAACACTTGGTATGTGCCAGCCTCCATGCTCACGTTTCATAAGTATTTATAAATCCCACAACCACCCCATAGAGTAGGCTCTAGTATTGATCCCCATTTTACAGATGAAGAAATTGAGGCTCAGACAGGTTAAGTAACTTGCCCAGGTATAGATGATTGGTAAGAGGAGGGGCCAGGTTTTGTGCCCCTGCAGTCTGACACCAGAGCCTGGGGCATGATAAACGGCAATTCTGCAGAGCTAGCTGCACCCCAGGAATCCCACACACAACCAGGAACTATTTGATGAGAATGGTTTGTTCTCATCAACTAAATCAATCAAGAGGAAATAAAATATTTCCAAGCTGCTGGCTCTCCAGGGGATCTCCTGGATGTCGAAAGGGAAAGGTGCTTGTTTAAAATGATCCAACCAGCACACTGCATTAATGCAGATCTTTCTTCACTTCAAAATAATTTAAACAGGTAGTTTGAATTTAAACTTAAGACATAAAGTTCCCTAGAATTTGAAATGTTTGGGGGGTGTTATTCTTTTGTGTATTTTTTTGGACAGTGCCCAGTTGTAAGGATCTGAGAAAGGGAAATTGGCACGATTCAGCTGCTGAAGGCACCACAGCTTTGTAAGGTCTGCCGACATGGCGTGGGGTGGGGGGTGGGCAGGGGAGGTTATTGTGGTTGAGTTTAGAGCAAAGTGCTGGGAATGAAAGGCTAGTGCCAGGTCTCGGCAGAAGGGCCTCCTACAGAAACCCTGGCTCGCCAGGCTCACTCTCCAGGTCACTGTCAGCGAGACTCATGTGCAAAATCAAACCCAAGTTTGAGTGAATTTCAACCACACTTCTGGTTTGGCTTGGCAGGAGATGCTTTTTCCTGGAGTAGAGCCCCCCACATGTCCTTCTGGGTATCCGAGCTGTGAAGCCACTCGTTCATTGGATGTGGAATGAGGGCTGCCTATCAGGCATTCCCAGAATGAATGTGGGGCAATTTGTGGCAGTCAGGCCAAGCCGAGGGATGCCTCTGGCTCCTGTTCAAGGTCTGGAGGAAGGAGTAGATGGCAGGGCAGGTGACCATTCCATTCCCCAGCCCCCAATAGCAGAAGCACCTCCCAACTGAAGATGCTGTGCCACAGGTGGCTAGAAGCACTTGCTCGCCATTCCACCGTGACAGCCTCACAGGCTCTCCAAAGGGAAGGGACACATTTTAAACACTATACACTAAACACTGCAATGATCAGTTAACACCCCAGGAAGGACTGGACATAGACCACGGTTATAAATAAAGGGCCTGGGGGTGGGGGGTGATCAAGTGGAACCTCCCACCAGGGTGGAGTTGGGACATAGGACTGCACTGGGAGGTCAAGGCAGGGGAGAAGGCCCGGGGAGCAGGCAGAGAGCACACGCAGTGGAAGTGGGGAGCCCAAGACAATGTGGGGTGAAAACAATGATGAAGGCTGACTCTGGCCATGTCACTCAAGATAATTTAGCCACAAGCTGCCATCTAGGTCTGGTGCCACCATACAAAGGTGATCAGGCTGGGAACCAACTTCCAGAGTCACATCCAGAGACCTCAGGGCTCAAGGGACATCAAGTTCCCCCCATCCTCGGTGAAAGAGACCTACAGTTCCCTTTAAAATAGTTTACTATTTCCATAGCTCTTGGAATGATTATAAAGGACAGTAAAATAAAGTTCTAATAGCAATGTTTAAAAGAACCCACGTGCACTGCTAGTCGATCCAACTTGTTGGAACAGTTTATCAAAATGGGGTTGTTGTGTACATCCAGTTATTGTCTACTCTTAATTCCCAAACTCCTTAGGAAAGAAAGTTATATGCAATGATGCAAGTTATATTCCAAAGCAACTGAACCCTCCTCCAAACGCTTGTGCTTTGAATCATTTTTCTAAAGTGGTGATGGGTTTGCAAAACCCTTCTGTTGTACTTTTCCCTTGTATGAACAGAGATGTATTAGAGATGTATGCTGGAGACCCACAGCTGGCAGTGGGCCGTATCTGGGCCAACGTCTGCCGCAAGCAGACTCATCTACATGTAAAGTGGTCAGGGATTGTGGCTGTTTTAAGGCTCCTTGCCAGTCCAAGACACAGACTTTAACATTTAACTCCATATTGAATCAAACTGCATGAGGTGGAGAAATGATTCATACAGGACCACAGAATTAAGAAAGCTGCATAATGACAGATTCTGAACACGGGAATTGCAGAATTAAACAACAAATATAATTCAGTTCATGACAACTGTAAATAATTCACGATGGTATGCTAAAATGCCACAAGGCTACTTTAATCATGTTAACATTTTATAAAACATTAAGATTCATTTTCTCAGACCTTGAAGTTTGACTCACAACGACCATGAAAGTCACTGAGATGATCATAAGGACAGACAGGGAAGAATCAAAGGAGTAGATAAAAACCCACCTGTGTGCACACTCAGGGACATACCCAGACGATAAGCCCACGGTTCCCCTTCCCCACCTGCTGAATGTTTAGAAGGTACTGAATTTCCAGTTTCTTTAGTGTTTCTGCCCTAAAGTACTTTATTCCCATGTATTAGAATTAGAGATTAGGTGTTCAAGTTCTTCTGATAAAAAGTCAGCAAGGAGTTAAACAAGAAGTTGTATGATTCCATTTATATCAAAGACAAGAAGACAAAAGCAATCTATGCTTGTGTAAGTCAGAATAGTGAATCTCTGAGGGGCAGGTATTGACTAGGAAAAGCCAAGAGAAAACTTCTGTGGTGCTGGGATGTTTCAAATCTTGATCTTAATGATCACAAGACACATACACACACACACACATATATGTATATAAAATTTATCAAGCTGTACACTTAAGATTTGTGTACTTTATTGATGTCTCAATAAAAAAAATTTTAAAACTCAGAAAAACCATTGCTATTTGAACTTTCTCTGATGATTGAGAAGCTCAATTCTGCCTCTGTCCCTCAGGGCATGTGCCAAACCCCTTCTGCGTCCCTTGACCTGAAGCATGGGGTCTCATCCACAAATGATTCGAAGTCTCTGCCCTCAAGATACTAGATTCTTGTGAGCTTCACAGTTCTTGCTACAATGAATTGAAGAGTTGCTTCAGAGTTGAAGATGGAGGAGAAAAGACTGTTGGCTTCTGATCACATGGTCCTTCTCCATGATCTGAACCTTAAGTGTGTGAGTTACGCTGGGGTGGGGAGGCTCAGGGTGCTGTCTCCAGGCCTCATGAAGGAGGACCCTCGAGTGTGTCAAAGCTTCCTTTTTGCCAGGGGTAGAGTACAGCCATAGAATTTGATATACTTGTACATCTACAAAGCAAGCTTCAGAATCTAAGGTGAAAGGTTCCTCAAACAACTACAGATAGAACTGCCACATGATCTAGCAATCCTGCTGCTGCTGGGTATATACCCAAAGGAATGGAAATCATCATGTTGAAGGCATACCTGCACTTCCATGTTTACTGCAGCTCTATGTACCATAGCCAAGAGCTGGAACCAACCTAAATGTCCATCACTGGATGACTGGATAAGGAAAATGTGGTATATATACACAATGGAATACTACTGTGCTATAAAAAAAAGGATGAAATTCTGCCATTTGCAGCAACATGATGAATTTAAAGAAAATCATGTTAAGTGAAATAAGGCGGGCACAGAAAGAGAAATACCCCATGTCCCCACTCAAAGTGGGAGCTAAAAAACAAAACAAAACAAGAATGAAAGAAAGAAAGAAAATTAATAAAGAAAGAAAGAAAGAAACAACAATTACAATAACTCATTGAACTTTCAAAAGGAGAAAACAGAACTGAGGACACCAGTGGTGGGAAAGGGGGAAGGGGAAGGAGGGTTAGCAAGAAATTGGTAAAGGGCCACGAAAAATGATAACATCGTATAATGTTGAATATACTAATTATCCTGATTTTGGGCACACACAGGTATTGATACTCAATGCTGTACAATCAATTATGTTTCAATAAATTTAAAAAAAAGAATCATAAGGTGTGCTTAACTTTTTTTAAAAAGATTTTTTATTGTGATAAAAAACCAACCAAATTAATAAAAAAGAAATGGGAAAAGAACACCCACAAATAAGCCCTGTAAATATTTTTTCCCTACTTTTTTACTGTGGTAAAATGTGTACAACATACCTTTTATCACTTTAACCATTTTTAAGTGTTTCTTTCAATAGTATTAAGCACGTTCACACCGTTGTGCAACCCTCGCCATCACCTGCAACCCTCGCCATCACCTGTCTCCAGAACTTTTTCATCCTCTCAAACTGAAACTCTGTGTTCTTATTAAATAATAACTCCCTGGGCTGGCTGGTTAGCTCACTTGCTTAGAGCGTGCTGCTGATAACATCAAGGTCAAGGGTTCGGACCCCCTTACCAGCCAGCTGACCAAAACCAAAACAAAACAAAACTCCCATGTCTCCCCACAGCCCCAGCAACTACCATTCTACTTTCTGTGTCTATGAATTTCACTACTCACGTCAGTGGAACCATACAGTATTCGTCCTTTTATGTCTGGCTTATTTCATTTAGCTCAACGTAGGTGAGAATTAATTGCTAGTCATTAATTTGAATAACAACCAAAAATTGAGCAAAACTACATACACTCAAAATTGTGTGTGTGTGTGTGTGTGTGTGTGTGTGTGTGTGTGTATACATATATAAAATAATCCCTTTAAGAGGAAGGAGAGCAACGCTTCTTTAAGCAAAATAATGTCAGTAACTGAAAAGATGGCAAGGGGCTGTGAGAGGCAAGAAGGAGCACTTCTCAGGTGAGCAAAAGGCGGTCACAGTGCCGCATGGCCTGTGAGGCACCCACAGCCCTGCTTTCCGCCTCTCGGGCTACACACAGAACAAGAGTCGGCGGGGACAGGCTGGGGACGTGTTCTGACAGGACTGCATTCTCTGGCGATTAGCAGAAATATAGTAGAAAACTCTCTAACTTGTCTGAACGTAAGCCTATTCCTCCCTTACTGTTCACCCGCCCTCATTGGATGGTGCTAGAGGTGCGGGTGGGCGGTGGCAGGGAAATGCTTCATCACCAAGTGTCCACCATTGGCTCAGCCCGCAGCTTTGAAAACCCACCCGGGAAGGACGGGGGAGGGTGCAGGAGAGGAGGTTCTATTTGGACAGAAACCTCTTCTGGGGCCCCGTCCCTCACCCCCATGTGAGGAACATGGCCTGCTTCGTGCACTAGTCACTCCAGTCCCTGGCCAAGCGTGGGACACTTTGGACAAGCCACCTTGCCTCTCTGAACTGCAGGGGTTTCTCATCTGAAGAGTTTGGCTAAACACGTCAACTGTGCAGGGCTTTCGCAAGAACTGGAATGAAACCATATGTGCAAAGCACAGAGAAAGCACGTGGCAGGCCTCAGCTAGTGATGGCTGCTATCATTACCATCTTTCCGGAAGGGCAAAGCCCTGGGCCATTGCACACTGGGGTGGGCAGATTCCAAGATGACCTCCAATGGCCCATGCCCTTGTAGAATCTCTTCCCCTTGAGAGTGGAAGGGACTCTGAATGTGGTAGGAAATCACTTGCCTGATTAAGTTAGGTTGTATGGCAGGTTGACTTTAATTAAGGGATATTTTCCTGGAGAAAGGGTCAACTTGTGAAAGGGATTCAACATGAGGGGGATTCTCTGCATCCGGTTTTGAAGATGGAGGGTCCCCATGGCAAGGAATGCAAGCAGCCCCTAAGAGCTGACAGCAGCCTTGGGTTTCCAGCCAGCAAGGAAATGAGGACCTCAGACCTACAGCCACAGGACTCCATTCTGCTACAACCATTGCACTTAGGAGAGGACCACACACTCCAGATGAGAACGCAGCCTGGCCAACATCCTGAATTTAGCCCTGTGAGACCCTGAGCAGAGAACCTACCCACGCCGTACGTATCTGCACTTCTGGCCTACAGAACTGTGAGCTAATAACTGGGTGTTGTTTTAAGCCACCAAAGTTGTGGCAATGTTACTGAAATTGAAAAAAAATACAGAACTCATAACTAGATGTGGTAGAAGGCAGGGAAAGATGGGATGGTTTTTGTAGGCCCTGCTGAGCTGCTCAAGGAAAGGAGTTTGGATAAGTATAAGGTATTGTTTGGGATGCTGAGCCTGCCTTTCTGAGCTGAGTTACCATTATGGAAGGTGTTATGGAAATGGGGACAGCCTTTATGGAAGTTTCGCAGTGAAACATTGTATTAACTGGAAAACTTCAGTGTCCAGGTACTGAAAGGTGACAGAGAGGAGGGTGATGGGTAGGTCAGAGAGAAGGTGAAGCTGTGGCAGGAGAGCTCACGGCTGGCCGTCTCACCTGGACCTGTGGGCTAGGCAAGAGGAGGGTCCCAGAAGAAAACAGAAATTGGGGAGCGAACAGAATAGTGGGGAGACAGGCCTTAAAATCCAGAGTCCAAAAGAGGAAGCTGTGTGGGGCTGGCCAAGGCTGAAGGCTGGCAGGAGGGGGTGTCTAGGGATGATGGCAATAATGTAGCAGCCCCATCTGCTCAGCATCTGCCACATGCCAGGCCATTTCTATACACTTCCTTTAGCTAAATTGTTTAAATTTGCAGCTGTGAAGGCACACAGCTGAGCTTCAAACCCATCCTGACTCCAAAGTCCATGGACCTTCTGCTACTCTAAGACATACACTTGCAAGGTCACAGGTTGCCGGGGAGCCTGGGCCCAAGTGCTTAACCTGGATCCCAGCTAGAAAGGGGTAGTGGTCCAAGAGACTCAGCTTGTTTCAGTTTGTACCATTCAATACAGCAGTGCAGAGAGAGGTGAGGGTGTTTTCTTTCCCGAACACCCACTCTGAATATCCACCCTACACTTTACCCTAGTGTGGAGGCTCCTGTGACCACAGAGAATGTTCTGTAGGTAAGAAGGAGGCCAGCCATCCAAGACTCTACCTAGCGTGGCGCCCTCCCTTGGCACGTAATCTTGCCTCTCAGAACACCCTTAACCCTTTCTCATTAATGACAAGTCCTGGGCAACCAGCAATGGCACCTACTCACCCTATCTCTGACATTCTGCCATCTCCGGCACTGCCTTTATTTCCAGTGCTGGGGCAGCAGTCTACACACTGCTGTTAACACTGCTGAAGGATGACCACCAGCTGACTTGCCCCCTCCCTGCTCCTTCATTGCTGTAACTGGAGGGACAGACTGCAGCACAGCCCACTGCAGCCAGGGCACGGGAGGCAGGGGCCACTTGGGATGTCAGCCTCCACCGAGTGTCAGCTGAGAGGGGGTGAAGCTGGTCTACCTGTTTCTTAACTACAACGGCCCAACCTCTTGATCATTTAGGGGGACTGACTGGGGAGTGTGGGTATCTCACCATCTCAGGAGCCAGGACAGCCAACTTGGATACATCCTTCAGTTTAAACCTCCCATTTTAGAAACTAGGGATTGGCACCTTTTTTATGGTTGTTGTGTCCAGCAATCTTAAAATGGGGTGGGGGTGGGGAGGAAAACTCACACAACTTGAGATAGGGAATAAGTTTTTGAATGAGAACCTCACAAATGACCATGTGCCAGATCAATAAAGCGATTCCTCAGGTGAACCAGGCAGCCCAGGGTAACAGGTCAAGCAAAGGAAAGCGGCATATTCCAGATCTTTGGGGCCTGCAGGGGATTGGATGCCCTCCCAAAGTCACTGAAGCTTAATCCCCACTGTAACTGTTGAGGGTGGTAAATCCTATTATGGTAAGTGAAAGGTGGGGCCTTGAAGAGGTGATTAGATTGTAAGGACCATGCTCTAGTTCATGGGCTTGGTTCTGAGGACTTTAAAAGGAGAGCATGTGAGGAACTATCTCTCTCTCTGCCCTGTCATTTTCTGCCATGTGAGACCTCCATGTTGCTGTAAAGCCACCACCAAAGAAGACCCTCACCAGATGTGTTCCCTGGACTTTGGACTTCCCAGCCTCTGAAACTGTAAGCAATACATTTTTTCTTACAACTTACCCAGTTCCAGGTATTCTGTTATAAGCAACAGAAATGGACTAATACAGGACCAGACAGGCATACTACTTCCTCACCCAGAGGGCCCAGGGCAGCCTCCAGGAGGTTTTATGTCAGTGAGGATGGCCGCTATGAAACATGTTGTATCAGAATTTGGTTACTATGGTAGGTGTTATACCAATAAGGAAGGCCATTATAGAAAACGCCATGTCAAGGGCTGGCCAGTTAGCTCAGTTGGTTAGAGCACCACACTGTAGCACCAAGGTCAAGGATTTGGATCCCCATGCCAGCCAGCCACCAATAAACAAACAAACAAATAAATAAATAAACAAACAAAAACACTGTATCAATAAGGATAGTTGCTATGAAAGATGTATCCACAGGGATGGCTGTTACAGAAGGTATTGACATGGAAGGTGTTAAGTCCACAAGGCGTTTGGTCATCACGGATGAAGTTATACCAACAAGGAAACAAGGATAGTCATTTCCATTGTTGGCCAGTGTTGGGACTAGCCAGTGATCTTAAGATAATTGTGACAAAAATTTACGGGAGTGAAAAACTAAGCTGAGGGACCAAGAATGCTGAGATGGGGGTTTCAAATGCCTGGCTCCAAAGGACATTGTGTTGGTGGGTGGGAGAAAAAAAATCAGATAGTTATTCCTGAAAGGGAGAGAGATTGTGGGTCAGAGAACCTTCCTCTTTATGAACTATATTTCCTCCTTCCAGTAGAAGTTGGTCCCGCTGCTAAGAGCTGTTGGCAAGGAAGGGAGAGGAGCATAGGAGTTCATCTAGAGAGTTCAGAGTAATGAAGCATTTAATCCTCATTCAACTTCATTCTGCTTTGCTCTTATAGCTGGTCTCCAGTTGTAAACCAAACATTGAAGAATTAACTCTGAATTACATCTTTCCACACAATGGGTCACTTAGCAAGTTGTCATTTCAGACATGGTGGGAGATGCCTTTTTAAATATTAAAACAACACTGTTGGATTATTGGTAATTACTAACAAAGCCATATTTCCGCTCCAGGGCCTATCTCAGGGTTTTGTTAATGATGTCCAACAGACCTCAGACACCAGGAGAACATCTTCTCCTCCCCTTTTCCTGCCTACAGAAGCTATATTGAAGTTCTTATACATATATCTTTTGCTGTACTTATCACACCAGGCAGTATCGCAAGCTCAAATATAAAAGGTGACCCTCTGAATCAGAGGGTGCATGCTCTATCACATACTTTGTTAAGTCAACTTTTTCAAAACACATCGAACAGAACGAGACCAAGGCTGCTGGGCCACCAGTTTGCAGCCCCTGGTTTAGGTGTTTGAATCCCTTCTAGATGGGGAGCCCTGGGAGGGCAAGGGACGGGCATACAGAGCTAGACACACAGGA
The DNA here is from genome assembly GCF_027409185.1 of Cynocephalus volans. Taxonomy (NCBI): domain Eukaryota; kingdom Metazoa; phylum Chordata; class Mammalia; order Dermoptera; family Cynocephalidae; genus Cynocephalus; species Cynocephalus volans. Next base: position 55,810,417 of record NC_084470.1, read on the forward strand.
GGCTTCCAACATTTGTGGAGGAATGGAATTTGTTCCCTCGGTGACTGAGGACTAGGATAGATCTTTCCAAGACATTCTAGACAAAAATCAAATTCTCTAGGCCTGCTCAGAGGTAGGTCCTAAAAGTGGATGGGGAAAGACAAAAAACAAAACAAAACAAAACAAAATGCAGCAAGTTGCTCTTTAAGCACTGATGCTACAAGTGGAGAAGGCAGCTTTGGGTATCAGTTCCTTCATTCCTAGTGACTTGATGCTTCTACTCTGGCCCTTCTACACACCCAAATTCTTGCAGGAAGCAATTTTAGACTTTTTTTGAAGACAAGGTCTATCCTTGAAAATTTTGTTTTAATGCAGCAAAACTATTGATTGCTATACTCATAACTGGCTTTGAATTATTTTTACTTTAAAAATATTTTAAAGGCAAAGCTATAGTGATAGAAGGTGTATTAGTTTGTTTCCATTGCTTACAATAGAATACCTGGAATTGGGTAATTTATAAAGAAATGAAATTTATTTCTTACAATTTGTAGGCTGGTAAGTCCACAGTCCAGGGAACACATCTGGTGAGGGCCTTCTTCTGTGTGGAACTCTCTGTAGCAATGCAGGGTGTCACGTGGTGAATGGGCTGAGCAGGAGACCTAACCTCCTCACTTGCTCTCCCTTTAAAGCCATCAGAACCATGCCCATGACTCCATGAATCCATTCAGAGGATACGGTCCTCATAATCTAATCCCCTTTTTAAGGCTTACCTTTCAATTACCATAATAGGATTTCACAGCCTCTTAACACTGTCACGGTGGGGTTACATTTCTAATACCTGAACCTTTAGGGGACACATTCAAACCATAGCAGAAGCCAAATCAGTGGTTGCCAGGGACCGCAGGGCAGGGACTGATTGCAAAGGTATCTGGAGGAACTTTGTGGGGTGATGAAAATGTTATATCATGCACTTGACGGGACCCATTGAATTGTACAATTGACAGGGGCGAATTTTATAGTGTGTATGTTATACCTCAATAGAGCTGAAAATATTTTTTACATTTAGATAAATAATAGATGAAGCACAAAAAATAAAATGCTTGAACTGTATGTAAAAAGTCTTTCTTTTACCCTTGAATCTGGTTCTCTTACGAGAGGCAACCACTGTTACCAGTTTTTTGTGTGTTCTTCCAGCAGTAATCTATGAATATGAAAGTGTGTATCTATGTACCACCCCTGCTTTTATTTTGCTAAAATGTTGCATGCCCTACTCACCATTCCGAATGTTGTATACTTTCCACAACATATCTTGGGGGTTACCCCACATCAATTTACAGAGAGATACCTCATTCTTTTAAATGGCTGTCTGGCATTCCATTGTTTGGATGAAACATAATTTATCTAAACAGCTTCTAATGATGGACATTTGGGTTGTTTACAGTCTCTAGCTACTGGGGCAAATAGGAGAAGATGTTTACCTAGAGTATGAAGGTGTCAGTGGGACACACCTTTCCCAGCATCCCAGGCTCCTGGCTGGAACTTGGGATGTATTCCCTGCAGAGGCAGAGGCCAGAGAGACTGGAAGATATTTATTTGAGGGTTCAGCTACATTTGGTTGTGCTGGGCTTCTGCAAGATGACCCAAGCACGGTTTATAATTTGAAAAATGTCTTCTATGCTCCGACAAGATAAGAACTTGCCCTTGGCAGATTTAGCCCAAGGCTGAAGTGCCTGATCAGACCATCAGCAACTTCCTGGCCAGTTCCAGAGTAATTCTCCATCTCTCAGCAGGGATTAAAGGCCAGGGCCCTTCCAGGCTCCATTACACAGGAGATCTAACTCTGGTTAGATCACTCCAGCCCAGTCTTGGTTTATGACACCTGGTCACAAGGATAGCTACGATTCTCAGAAGCCCAGTCGGGCCTTCTTGTTCATGTCTCATGTGTACTGGTCATAACATTTAAGTTGTATAAAACCAGTCTGGTCAGTCCCTTGGCTAACAGGAAATTCATGTGTGCGTAGGCACTCACTTGCAAACAATTTTTTAAAACTTGTTTTAGTGTCATCGAGAACAATTTCTTGCACCTTTTAATCGAACAGCTCCAATTCTAGGAATTGCCCCCACAGATATCCTCATATGTGCCCAAAGTCAACCACACTGGGATAGTAACCAAAGCAGTGTGTAGGTAGCAAAAGCCTGAAAACAACCTCAGTGTCTCCTGACAGGTATCTGGTTACACATACTATCATAGCCTGGCTTTTTGGTCCAGATTGTCTGCCTATTAAAAATCTAAATGCCCTTCTTTGGCCCAAATCAAATAATCAAAACCATGACAATTTTCATTAATTGAGGAATTTGTTCTATGGCTGACACTGCGCTAAGTGATTTACATACATCATTTGATGGGGACCTCCAGCCACCCTCAAGATGCTGCTGTCCCTACTTCGTAACTAAGGACACTGAGTCTTAGGGAGGTTAAGTAACCTGCCCAAATCACCTAGTTAGTAAGTGGTGGAGCCAGGATTGAATTAAGCTTTTCCCAGCTCCAAAGCTTGTCTGAGTGATGTTTCCAGAAAGCTAGAAAGGCAACGGGGAGCCCAGTGAGACCTTTGACTCCTGTCCTTCTATTTCTCTGCCCTCTCCCTCTGCCAGTTTCCGGGCTGGAACCTGAGGCCTTCGGAATATGAATCTGAGGAAATGGCAAATGCAGCCGTGAGCAGGGAGCAACCAGTGCCTGGGAGGGGCTGGGAGTGTGTATCTCAGAGATGCCCCAGACCCAGCACCAGCGAGACTTGTCAGCAGGGCAGTGGATGGTGAGGATGGTGAGGAAGTCTCATCCCACAGCCTGACCCCTCCTGGGGCCTCTGGCAGGGCATGACTTCTGGCAGGAGCAGCGGCATCAACTCCCCGCTCTTGGCCTGCACTTCTCCTCTGCGGCTGGCGGCCACTCTGCACAGGAGTCGAGTGTCTCTGTCTGGGTCCAGGAGATAGCCTGAGCCCTTCAAACTCAGAGGCTCCATCTAATTGCCTTTGCATCCTTGGTAATGACTCAGGAGCTGCTCACCACGTCTGTAAGTTGTTCTTGGGCTCAATGTTGTTTTAGCAAAACATCCTTGTTTGAAATAGCCTGCTGTTCCTGCCTCCAGGTCAGTAACGGAAGATAAGGCATCTGTTTGGACAAATATGTACATGCCAGGATGTACACCATCCTAGCTTAGCTCCCAGCTGGACCAGTTGTCAAGAACTGCAGAAGCTTTCTTATGGCTCCAAGGGCTTTGTGACATGGCAGATGGCCAAGCAAGTGGGCAGATCCCAAAACAAAGATGACAGCCTGACTTCAACTCCATGTAATCTTTAGGCTCAGAAAGTTGCTGAAACTCTTATTTCTGGAGACTGTCTTTATCATCCCAGGCAAAGGCAGCAGATTGTCACCTTGTACATTTTTGCAGAAATGGCACATTTCACACAGAACACTTTGATCTTCTGTCATTGAGGGTAGGAGTGTTTGCACTTCATTTCAAACTTAAAATTATACCATCTGTGCTCTTGGAACAATTTTAATTATCTTTTCAAGACATTCCTAAATTTTTTAAGAATGTTCACACCCTGAGGTGAAGCATTTACTGGCCTTGCAGTCATATTAGTGAGCTGCGTTTCTCTCTAGCAGAACTGACAGCTGTTAGCAGGAGGACAGCCCATCCGCGACACAGTCGGACAAGACTTCCAGTGGCTCCCTTGGCTTGGGCTCCACTCAGGACAGAATTGAAAAGTGCAGATGATTTTTAAGTATAATAACTGAAGAAAGAACTTTTAATTTCATAAAAGTTTAAGTGAATGTCTAAAGGTGAGTTCTGATTTTCTACCATATTCTATCACAAATTAAACACTCCTATGTAAAGAAAACCAAACCAACTGAGTTGGGTCACTGTGGAGTGATGTGGTTAAAATGAGGGGAAACGTGCAGGTTAATACAAAGTTCTTGTCGTTATTGTTACTGCTACCAGTAAACTGTCCTTCACACATGGGGACACTGCTGAGCCACATCACAAGGCCAGATACTTTTGGTTTAGCTACTTCCTTCCAGTCTTTTTTCCTAAGCTCACATGAGATATAGACAGAAAGATAGCAAACTCGCATAACTAGAGTCACAAAGTACATACACACGGTTTCTTTCACTGTATCACAAGCAGTTCTCCATTATTTTGTGGCTATTCCCCTTGAAGGCGTCCAGGAGTAGGACTGCATTCCTGCAAACCCACCCACCCCCATCCACTCCCTCCTGGACACACGTTCAAAGGAACAACAAAGACTATGGGCATGTTCTTCACTGTGAAGATGCCAGGCCCTGGTGTGAGGCAGAGAACGAGGACCACTGGGTGGTCTCTCCCACCCTCTGCAGGGACACAGCAAGCTGTGGTCCCATCTGAAAATCCACATTTTCATTTTTCTACTTTCTAGTTTTTCCAGTATTTGAGTCCACACATGCAGCCGCTGGGACTGTGTTCCCTCCTCTTCCTCTTCTGATTTGCATCAGATTTGGAGCCAGAAGACCCAGGCTTTAGAACTTCCTGCCCTTGCCACCTTCTAACAGTGTGACCTGACAAAGTCACCTAACTTTTACAAGCTCGTTCTATCTCCTAGAAAGACTTGCTCTGAGGCTTGACCTGGATTATCCATTTGTTTATCTCACAGATGTGTATTAAGTGCCGACTACGTGCCAAACACAGTTCTAGCCATTTAACTCATGGTGGTTGGATATGAAACCGTCAAAGCTGGTCCACCAGATCGGAAGTCCCCAGGAAGGCCACAAATTGGCTTTCATTTAAATCAGCTGATACAACATTAAGGCTGGAGGTTCCTCTGCGTGGCCCAAGCCCTTAAAGATTGGTGCACTGAGTCCCAGAGAGATGAGGCAAATTTTCCCGAGTCATAAAGCTAACTGTTGATGGGACCTGAGTTTAGAACCAGGTGTCCTGACTCAGCTCTGGTGCTCTCACCACTCCTCCTGCTGCCTTGTGAACTGAATATTGCCAGCTTCCTCCTGGGCTCACAACTGCACTACACAGCCCAGTCTCCCTTCCAGTTGGGCGGGGCCATGGCACTGAGTTCTGGCCTGGGAAGAGCAGCAGAAGTGATACGAGCAACTTCTATTCCTGGCCCATAAAACCTCCCACGTGAGATTCCTTCGCTCTTCTTTCTTCTATCAGCGAGATGCAGACAAACAAGGCCCCATGCTGAAGACGGCACAGCCAGGAAGTGCAAGGAGCCGGGTCCCCAATCACTGCTCGGAGCAGATCCCTCATTTTGGATCTTATGTGAGTAAGAAATAAACACCTGTTGTTTATTGTGAGCCATTGTACACATTTGAGTTTGTGTTACAGCAGCTTAAGATATGTTACACCTTTAACTATGAGACTCATCAATGTAAAAAGTCAGTAAGAACTAATCAATCACCAGGGTAAACACGAGAAGCCCCCAGTGCCCAGGCCTGTCTTCAGTCTAGATGCACAGTCTTCACGGCATCCTGATCACTTAACCAAAAGTAAATATTTGAAGGGAATTCAAAACATTTCTCTCACCTAAAGTTTGTGATTGGTTTCAGCTGGAAAGAATAAAGGACGTAATAAATGGTAGTGTGAGGTGATGAACAGCTTACACTCTGGAACGAGTGCCCAGATTCACAGAGCACCACCACTTGGTAGGTGTGACCTTGGGCAAGTTGCTTCACCTCTTTGTTACTCACTTTCCTCCATCTGTTCTTTGAGGCTTTCTGTGCAAAGCCTTTGACCCAGTAACTCCTCCTCCAGGAAGTTCGCCTATAGGTAAGCTTGTCCGTGTACACAACAAAGTAAACTGTAAAGATGGTCACTGAGGCTTTGATTATAGTAACAAAAGACTGGAAACAACCCATCAATAAGGGGCTGGTTAAATATAACATGGTATTCTCATGACAAAAGAATCTTATGCAGCTGTGAAAAAGCACACAGCAGTTCTATACATTCTGTTATGGAATAAACACCAAAATGGATTGCCAAGTAAAAAAACAAGATGCATATGGGACAGCCTATACTATATACTGTAGTATGCTCCCATTTGTGTACAAAGGGAGTCACTTAAACTTATAAACTTGCACATGCATAAAGAGCTCTGGAGCAATGCACAGGAAACCATGGCTGCCTCTGGGAGGAGCCCTGGGGATAGTGGTAGAAGGGGACATACTTTTTCACACGCACTTTTTTGTACTATTGGAATACTTATCTTGTACATTGGATTCTCTTTCTAAACACAGTTTTTAATTGTTTGAAAATTTAAAACACATACACATTCTTAGAACAAATATGAACACAGAACTCAGTAAGTGTTGGTTGATTTTTTTTAAGATGAAAGAAAACAATTTCTGGAGTGCAGACAGTATGTCTCAGATGACTAGCAAACGTTGCCTTCTGGAGTCCCACTGTGCAGCGGGCATGGGACCTTGCTGTTGGGAGCTGGGTTCTGGAGTCAGACACCAGCAGGGTAGCCCTGGGCAAGTCATTACCCTCTCTGTGCCTACTAAAGGGAGGCTGGGAGAAGCACTTGCTTGCGGATGGAGAGCTAAATGACATGACTCACGAATACCTCCTTGACTTCTATTTTCTCAGGAGAAAACAGCTTCATTTTTTAATTGTAGAACTTATATTTCAACCATCAAAGTTATTTTGGGCCAATGTCTGTTTTGGAAACATGCATATTTACATCTCTGAACACAACAAACATTTCAAACAAAACGATGTTCGGCAAGTCTCAACTTAACCTTCCAAATACAATAGGATCAAGAATGTCAGGATCAAGTGGAGACACCCCAAGTATCAACAAAGGGAGGTGTGGTAAGTTAATGCACACAAAGCAACTGTTTGTGAACAATCCTGTAAACGGTTCGGCAGTCCTCAACTGATGTCTCAAGCATTAACACTTAAAAGGACTGGTTGTTATTTATATATGGTATCTTCCTGTGTTTCATTATGCTTTCAGAAACTGCTGGGGGTTTTGCATTGCTGTGCAATGGGTTGTTATAATTTTTGCCACATGAAACAATGAGACAGATGTTGGGTGCTGGTTAGTGTTTTCATGCAGAACGTCTGGTCTTCAGTAATGGATTACTGATATTAAGCAGGAGGTGCTTACATGTAAAATACTCAGAAGAGTGGCTGACACAGCAAATGGTCAACAGCTATTATAAGTAGCAGCAGTAGTTCGTAATTTTAAAAACTGATGGACCAGATACAAACCAAAGCTGAGGGCAGGAACTTAGCTCCCCTTGCTTGGTTGTCTAGAATGTTGCCAGCTGCCTGGGAGAAGTTGATGGGCTAATTACAAGGTTATGGGAAGTGGTTTAATATAATTTGATTGTGGGATAATTTTTATAATTTAGAATGGTAATTAAAGGGTATCAACTTTTCTTAATCATTGAGGCAGAGTGCCTTAGCCACAGGTCCCCATATCAGCGGTTTTGTCATCCCCCACTGCCCCACCCACCCTGACCTCAATCAGGGGTTCTTCTGACCAGCAAACTCCACTCCCTCTACCCCAGACCCCCACCCCTTTCCCACCCCCTGTCATCCAAACCCAGGTCAGCACTGCTAGGCAAAAACGCAGTTGAGGCTTGTGTTTCTTTCGGCAAAAAAGTGCTGTTAGGCTATTAGTATCACCCAGCTAGGGAGCTGCTTCTAAGACTCCTGAGTATCCACCAATGCTGTTCAGGCCCTGTTTGCTGAACTAGAGGGAAAGAGAACATTTCATCCACAGATACTGGTGAAACGACAATGACGACAGCAGGAGAGTGTGAGGAACGGGCCCTCACCCACTGACAGCTGGAAGCACATCAGGACAATGGGACAGACTCTCCGCAGGCAACGTGGAAACATGCATCCGCAGCCCTGCATTTCTCTCGACTCTTTGTCCCAGCCACTTAACTTCCAGAGTTTTAACTGGACAGAATAATCAAGAATGTGCAGAATGACATGGCCACAGAACACATTATCAGAGGTATCAAAATGGGATAATCCAATTTATACTATTTTATAATCTCGGCAACATGATGATAACATTGTTTCATGTCATTATATTGTGTGTGCTACATACTTTTTAGTGCCTCTTCACTGAATAAACCTATGAAAATTGATACAAGCAGTCTAACAATAGGAGACTGGTTAAAGCCATACAATGATCCCATTTTTTGGTTTGCACACACATGTGCACGTGCACACACACGATAAGATTGCACCAAAATAAACAAGGTGGTTTGCTCATAGATGATTTTTTTCCGTTTTGGTCATATTTATCGCCAATATTTCTACACTAACTATATGCTATTTAAAACATTTTAACTATTGTTTTTAACTTCCTTCCACCACATTGACAGCCAGGGAGAATCCCCAGAACAGCATGTGTGGGGTTGGGTACAGCCACACAGTTGAAATGGCACCATGAGAGGTGAACCTCGAGGCTGATGGTAGGTACCGGTGCACCTCTATGACTGACTGACAGAGCAGCCTCCAAGTCATGCAAATCTGTGGGTGTAGGGGCTGGGTGGGGGCTCGTCAGTCCGGCCAGTTACAAGTTCCAGACAACAGCCGGCAGCTCCTCATGTGAATCTGAAGAATGACGAGCACACACTCACCCAGGGGCAGCGAACACATCACGTGATCCGTCTGCTCACATTTCAGGCAAGAATCAATGGCGGCAAGAATGGGGTGACCGACCCAGACTCTGGTGTCTGAGCGGTTTTTGGAAAGCAACCAAAGTGCAGTTTTAACAAGGCTGTGATTCCAACTTAACCAGTGAAAATTTTCACTCCTGAAAATGGGAGAGCGGGTGGGAATACAAAGTCACACAAATACACCACACCAAGACGCAAACTTTCCTTCAGTCTTCAGCTGTGCAGTGAAACCAAGTTCATTTTCGTTCTGCTGAGTCTTTGTTAAGAGAGTATGGGGATTTATTAAACAAACCACTGTGCCAGGGTTCTGGCTTTCTTCATCTTTTCAGGAAAGACTTCAAAACCTTCTCAAAGGCCTCCAGCAATTAGAGCCACCCCAAGACTCCAGGCAAAGCAGGTGCACTCAGCAATTGCCCCAGCCACAAAAGCCCTCAGTTCAGCCCAACTATGTGGCCTCACAGGGACAGTTCCTGAGACCATAAGGAGGAATAAGAAAGTGAAAGGGAGAGTTTCTAGGCTTCCTGGTATTTATACATTGAACTGTGAGACAAGACTCAGCCAGTGAAGAACTTCTGGAAGGAAGAGACTCCATTGGAGCTACTGGAGACCAAAATGACAGCCTCCCCAGGTCACAGGGAGAAAAGAGACGTAACAAAAGGCAGTTCAAGGCAGGCAGTCATTCTTGTCATTAGTATACCTCGATTGCACCATATTCTTACTGGAGGAGTTCTCAACTGGAAACATCTTAATTCCCAGAGTTTCAGTACTCCTCGAAGAGTGTGGGCACCCATTTCTCTCACACACGTATTTATACACATTTTCACTCCCTAAATCATTTTTCATTCTCAAACTGACTTTTTTCTTCAAAAGAATCTTGAAAATTCAGGCCTAAGAAATTACAGTAAATATGCAAACAACGTTTTAAGTGAGGTCTTAAAATTCTGTCTACTGTGCAGCAACATGCCAGCTGATGAAGACAGGAACCAGGAGGCTTTCCCGTGGTGTTATTTGTATTGATGGCAGTCACCGGGACGCCCAAGACCAACCTCAACTACTTAGTTTTATTCCTTAATTTAATTTACCCCAATTTACCTACCTGCCACACACAAACGCCCCTTGAGTGCAGCAAAGTGTTTTAAAGACCCCAAAGCCTTCCTGAATAATTCTGTTTAAAACACACCAAAGCTAGTCTCGGGAAAGGAAAGGCCTCTTATCAAGTTGTTACAGGAAAAAACCAGGTTATTTACTACGTTCTAATACTTCCAGGGCCCGCAGGGCACCTCCCTGTTGGTACAAGTCGCTGGGACAAGACGGTCCTTCCCCGCAACAGGAACAACTCGAAGTTCACACCCATCCCCCGAGCAACCCTCGCAGTCACAGTCCACTGCACAGAGGCGGGAGCGGCGGGGACTGTCCGGCCTCCGGGGCGCAGATGCCCCGCGGCTTTTTCCCACCTGGCGCTCACGTTTTCCAGTTAATGCCCCTGAACTTCAGGAGAAGCGGAAGGGAGGGTGCGGCCGGGGAAAGAGGTGATCTGGTGGGAAATCCGCAGGGCGAACCACCGTTTTCTTGCACCTTCTTTCTGGACCAGGGAGGAGGTAGAGGGTGGGCCTGGAGAGGAAAGCTCTCATCCCATGGCCTGGCCGGGTGTCCCCCCAAACACCGGCAAAGCCCCCAGGCGCGGCGCGCCACCTCCCGCACGTCCTCTGGGCTCGACTTGCGTGCCCTACTTCTTCCTTTCTGGGCCAGCTCCGGCCTCGTCCTCCCGGACAGCGACGATCCCCACGCAGGGACACGCCCACCTGCCGCGGCCCGCGTCCAGGGCGAGGTCGCGCGAACCCAGGAGGGCAAGGCCACCGCGCCGGACCCGCAGGAGCCGGGAGCTCCCGGGGACCCCGAGCCGTCCCGGCATCCCGGCTGCGCCGTCCCCGCCTGGCCCCCCGCGCGGCGCCCTCCGCGCCCAGAGTCCCTCCGGCCCCTCGTCGCCTGGCGCCGGCTGACGGGCCACCGCCGCCACTCGCCGCCCGCGTCGGGCGCACTGCACGTACCTGCCCCATGCGGTAAGCGCGCCGCCCCCAGCAGCAGGACCCACAGCAGTGCGATAGTGACCCCGAAGTCCAGGCCGGCCATGGCTGCGGGTCGCCTCGGCTGGGAAAGCGACTTTGGGCCGTGGCTCGGAGCGGCGGCCGCGGGCGCCCGAGCCTGGCACCGGCCGCGCTGCGCTGCGCTCCGCCCTGGCTCGCTCACCTGCGCGGGCGCACCGGCCCGGGCTCCGCCCTGCGCAGCTCCGCGCGAGCGGCCCCGGCCAGTCCCTCCTCTCTCCTCCTCCCCTTCCTGCCTCAGCGACCGCCTCTCCGCCCGGGTGCGCGCTCCTGGGCCGGGTTGCTGGGTCCCCTCCACCGCCCACCGCGGCGTTGGGATGGACTTGTCCCCACCTTCCCGGACTGAGTTCTCCAAGGGCTGGGAATGATCAGGTCTGTTTGTCCAAGGGCTCGAAGGCCGCCCTTAGGGGAAGCCAGTCTGCCTTGCTTTCGCTGTCCAGGAGTCGAAGAAGGCCATTGTGCGCCCCGTTTTGGAGGGAAATCATATTTGTGTGTCACCCAAACCCTGGCTTCCTCTGCTCTCTGCTCTGCTGCCTGACTTGGGCTGGAGGCTCACCGGACTTCAGAGCCGGGCTACGGCTACTCTCTTGGCGGGACTGTGAGCCCGCAGCTTGCTCCACTCACGTCACCTGCTGTATTTCCAGTGGCCACAGCAGCCCTTCCAAGTTACAGACGAAAAAGACTTGCCGAGTTCCACAACCTGCCCAGCTTTGTTAAATTTTTGAAGAAAGAACGAGCAAGTAAATGAATCCATGAGGCTGGACAAGGCCAAAAGAAGAAACCTAAACAGGTCCACAAGGGCCCCTTGGTTGAGCTGTAAGAGGAGTGGTATGTGTGCCTTTGTTGAGTTGTGAATGGACTAATATGTGACCCTTCACTAAGTTGTAAATGGAGCAGTGTGACCCTTCACTGAGTTGTAAATGGAGTAGCAAGTGCCCCTTTGTGAGTCTTGAGTGCAATAGCGTGTGCAGCGTGGGCTTGAGGCATTCAAGTCAAACAGCAGGCTGTAAAATCAGTGGCACTGGGCTGCATTCCCACCTCCCAGCTGCAGGAGTGCCACCTGCCTCTGGCTTCAGAGGTCCTTTGGGCTCTCCTTCCACCCTGCAGGCCACACACCAAGTCCAGGATTACAGGGCCACAGGGGGAGGTTCAGGAGCTCTTAGCTGACAGACCAAGGTTCTGCCAGAATTACCCCATGACCCCTTGGGGTTACCTGTGCCCCTGGATAGCCAGAGGCTGGGCCAGAGTCACCCAGAACAATCTGGGAGGCCTAGGATGGGACCCAAAGTACACGCAAAAGCATCAGTCTACAGTCTAGCCCCAGGGGGAACTGAGCCTCTCCCTGCTGCCCTGACCCTGATTGTGAATAGGAGTGAGAAATCATCTCAGGAGTGTTAAATAAAAGGCCATTGTTTTGGACTAAGTTCCTGCACTAGGCCCCAAAAGACCTGACTAAAAATCAAAAGACAGGCGCCCCTGCTAAATTCCACATCGCTTAGGTTGTGGTGTGACCTTCCCAGAAATCAGGAGAGAGATAACAGTCCAGTTTCCAAACAGGCCGCTTTAAATCTTCAATAGCTACGATGATTAAGTTCCCTCTGCTTTAATCCTTACATAAAAAGGATTGCCTGAAGTAACCTGATGTTAAATAATCAGTTATTTTTCTATTGTTCTGTCTCTCAGTCCCCACCTTACAAGGAAAGTAACTTTGGAATAACCAATTTGCTTTTTGTTCTTTGTTTCTGCTTTCTTCAGCTTTTTCTGTCTATGAAACCTTCGCTGTTTGTAATCAACTTCAGAGCACTTCTCTGGTGTTTCCCGGGTTGATCCTCACATGTGGCTCCCAGTTAACTTTACAAAATTATTTCGGCCTAGACAGCCTTAATTTCGGTAGACAGGAGCCTCCCTTCTCTGTCTTCAGTGATGAGAATAAAGCAAACTCTGCCCTCTGGCAGCCCACAGTCCGTCAGGAGGCAGAGATGTGAAGGTTGGGGCATGACCCAGTGCACCCCCGTCCCTGAGAGGGTAGGACTGTGTAGTAGGAGGTACCTTAGACTTTACCTTCTAGTCCACTTCCCTCCCTCCCAGGCAGATAGATGGGAAAGCTGAGGCCTAGAAGGAAGGAAGGTGATGAGAAAAGTAGGGAGGCTTTCGGTTCTCCCCACCGAATTAAGGGAAAATTCATCAAGAGAAAGAAATATTGACAAAAATCTAAACACCCTTTAAAAATGTTTATGCTGGCCAGGAAGGTGAAAGTAGATTTGTCTTTTCCCCTAATTCTAAGCTGGCATATGTACCCTACCATCTTTTTCTAGCATTCGTAACACCAGTGTTTCCCACCTATAGTAATGACAGCAATAATAACAGAATGGCAAGGTGCTGAATGCAAAATACCAGAAATATTGCTTCACAAATTTCAGCCTAAGGAACAAGCTACGTCATTACAATCTCGTTTCTCCAAAGTTTGCTTAACTGGCCTCCCTGGAACAGTTGACACCGACTCTCTGAAAATGGCATGAGGGTCAATAATTCCTAGATGTGGGGGATCACTGATGGTCCTGGTAGACGGCAGCCCAGAAGAAGTAAGGAAAGCAGGGAGGCGTTTCACCATCCTCTGCATAACAACCCACCCATGTGGTTGAGCTCAAGTTGTCCCGAGGTAAAGTCATGGTCCCCACAGTGAGTGTGAGCAAAGCATTGTCCAGGTATGGACATGTTTTGTCTTTGCAGACATGGCTGAATGGATATTTCTTATTTCTGAACTGGAAAGAAATCCAGGCAGCTATGATCTGTTGTCAGAGAAAAAGACTGAAAGGTGAGTTTTAAAACAAACTGTCCCATCTAGTTTTGACCTTTTCTGAAACCCTACAAAGGCTATGACACAAGGATTAAAAAAAAAAAAAATGTGTAAGTTCACAAAAGTGGGGAGAACAGAGAGAAGACAACATCAAAATCATCTTGGAAGCTAGATGGCACAGGGACAAGAGCTAACTGCCTTAGGAGCCGGGAGATGGCAGAACCCTAAGCCAGTACTGGGGAAAATTGAGAAATAACACGATTTACACCATGGAATCCTAAAAAAAAAAAACCAACCAACCAACCAACCAACCAAACAAACAAAAAAGCCACTCAGGAAATAGCAGCACAAGGTATTCAGGAACTGGAGGGTGAAGGAGGAGCTAAAACAAGGAAGATGGGAGAAAGCTGTCTGAGAAGTGCTCCAGTTAGATCCTAGACTCTGTCCTCCATTCCTCCTGGCTGGGCAACTGCCCCTCCTTTGTCCCAGCAGAAGTCTGAAGTGTTGTTTTCTATAGAGGTTAAAACCCAGGGATCTGGGCTAAGGGGTGACAGGCATAGCTGAAGGCCCAGGAAACATTCTGAAAATAGGTAGATAAAGGGAACATATGCATTCTGACTGCTGAACTGGCCTTCCACGGTGTGAGAGCAGGGCTTTATCCTCCATACTGGAGATGGAAAGAGTCTTCCAGGGAATCTGACCAGCCCAAGAGGAAAGACCTGAAGCTAGGACACTGACATGCTAACCCCATGATATCCCCATCAACATGCTAACCAAACCAGCTCCCTACCATGAGGCTCCAACTCATCTCAATCTCTCACTCTAGGTATGACCAGTCAGGATTTCAAGACATCTGAGGAAAGCTTCTAAAATAGTGGAGTCAAAGCCAACCAACTAACCAAACAGAAAAAAGCAACCTGGAAGAAAGACACTGGACAAGGAGAAGAAAACAAAAGAAAGCAAAACAAAACAATCACTAACTTGCTTAGAGAGGTAGCAGATGACATTCTATCTATAAAGCAGGAACAGGATGTTATGAAAAAAAGAATATTTGGGGAAGCACAAAAGCATTCTTGGTAATTTAAAAAAAAATTATAGTAGGTATAAAAATAAATAGAAGGATTGGAAGAGCTCACAGAAAGTGAAGCAAAAAGCAAAGAGATAAAAAAGAGAGAGACACACATTGTACACACGTATTGATATTCAACTCCATATCCCACAAATATGTTTAATTGATTATTTTTTCAATTAAAAAAGAAAAAAAATAGGAGAGAAAAGTTAAGAAAACTGGGGGTCCAATTTAGGAGATCTAATATCTGAATAGTGGGTTTTCTAGAAAGAGATGAGAAGACATTATTAATGATTTAATTCATGGGCTGGCTGGTTGGCTCAGTTGGTTAGAGCTCAGCCTTGTAACACCAAGGTCAAGGGTTCAGATCCGTATACTGGCCAGCCACAAAAACAAACCAACCAAAAAAACCTCAAGAAATTTTCTGGGCTTCAATGACATGAATTTCCAGATTTAAAGACACTTCTGGTATCAATTTTCTGTATTAGTTTATTTCCGTTGCTTGTAACAAAATACTTGGAACTGGGTGATTTATAAAGAAAAATGAAATTTGTTGCTTACAGTTTCTGAGGCTGGGAAGTCCAAAGTCCATCTGGTGGTGGCAACAGTGACCCAGAGGTCTCACATTGCAAGATGGTGGAAGCAGAGAGAGCAGGTAGAGAAAGCAACACAGACTCTCATCTTCTTTTAAAGCCCCCAGAACCACACCCCTGACCACCATTTTTAATCCATTCACTACTGCAATCACCTCTTCAAGGGTCCACCTTTCAATTACCATAATAGGATTTCCTACCCTCTTAACAGTCACAGTGGGGGCTAAGTTTCTAATACATAAAACTTGGGAGACACAATTCAAGTTCCCATGAGTTTTGGGGGACATAATTCAATCCACTACATTCTGCCCCTGGTCTCCCCAGACTCATGTCTTTTCACATGCAAATACATTCATTTCATCCCCAAACTCTTGAGCTGTTGGAACTCAAAAGTTCAAAATTCAAAGTCCCATCTGTGAAATCAATATAAATCACCTACTTCTAAGATACAATGGTAGGACAAACAAAATCCAGATTTAAAGACTCATGGAGTGTTCTGCACAATGGATAATACAGGTTCACATCAAGGTGCATTGTGGTAAAATTTCAAAAACCTGTGAACAAGGAGAAGATTTTATGCCTTCCAGAGGCAAGAAATGGGTCTCACACAAAAGAATAAAAATCAAAATGGTTTTGGATTTCTCAAGAGCAGCACTGGAAGCTGGAAGACAATGAAGCAATGCCTTCAAAGTTCTGAAAGAAAATAACTTCTAATTTAGAATTCTATGTCCTGCCAAACTACCAATTAATCGATAAGTAGAAAAAAGGCACTTTTTCCTACCTCCAAGATCTTAAAAATAAAAAACCACAAAAGCCCCCCAAAACAAAAAACAAAAATATCCCGCACACTTTTTCTCAGGAAAATACTGGAAGATATGTTTCATTGAAAAAAAAAAAATGCATGCAACCCAGGGAGAGGGGATACAGGTTTGTGGGGCTGAACTTAATCCCCTTAACAAAAAGAATACAAAGTTACAAACAGAAAATCAGAAAAGTAATTGTCTAGAAAGAGGAAAGAAATTCCCTGTACCAGCCAGCTGCCAAAAACAAAACAAGCAAATAGAGGAAAGAAATTGCATCAAATTATAAACTTGAAAAATTGAAAAATATCACGAGTGTCACAAAATCCAGAAAAATAACATAATATCTTTACTGTTAACTTTCTGGCACCGTTCTGTATCATTCATTTCTTCAGGTCACTGCAAGATGCTTCAAATAAGTTAAGATGCAGTCTGATTTGTTGGAATGCATGAAACATGAATTCACACCCAGAAATACTCACTGTACATGGAACCAGTTTTTTGCCCTACAAATACAGGAATTCCTACAAATTCTATTTGTGTGATTCCTATTAAGTA
This sequence comes from Cynocephalus volans, assembly GCF_027409185.1. NCBI lineage: Eukaryota > Metazoa > Chordata > Mammalia > Dermoptera > Cynocephalidae > Cynocephalus > Cynocephalus volans. The sequence goes on from NC_084470.1 coordinate 55,827,013, forward strand.
TAAAAATTAAAATAGTACGGTGCATTTATAATTGTATATACTGCATTATCAATTTATTTCTAACAGGAAAAAAAAACCCTTCGTTTTTGATAAGGCGTGAAGAGAAATAAATGTTCTGCTTAAGATCCTATAGTTTTGATAATAGGCAGAATCTTCCAGAGACTAGCTACTTTTGGCTCTATACATTCCAAACTTTATTCCTCCTCTTCCACTATCCACACACTTGTGGTGTTGGACACTGTAGGGCAGGTTCATAATGTGGTATCACCTCTGGCCTGGCTCCCTGTGAGTCAGTGTAGTGGGTGGAAGTATTCCTGGAAGCCATTATACAATGTGGGGACAAGCAATGACAACTATATATAACCATGACTGTGAATTATGTAAATACATCCCATCAAACCTCAAATAAATGTATCTCCAATTCAACATCCCTTTACCCAGATCCCCAAATGCCCACAGTCATTCAATGCTTATGTTGCATAAAGGGACATATGATGGAGAGGAGATGGGGAGAGAATATCTTTTGCAGTTAAAGTATGTACCTTTACAAATTTTACAAAGACATATGACCAGGGAAGCACATGCCCTCAGACGGGGCCGTCACAGTGATGTCTGAGTTTTCTTTGCTTTGTGGTATATTTGCCTCTGGACACAGGAAGCACAGGGAGAGGCAAGGAACTCCCAGGGTGATATGCACCAGGCTTGGAGAGCCCAGAATCCAGATAGAGTCAAGCTGTAAAATGTATGGCCACCCATTAGGGTGAGGACCCCAAATTCTGTAGCCATCCAAGGGAACAGACAGGTGGAGTAAAATCAAATGGAGTCATTGCTTTTAGTCATGAGATCCTCAAATAACCGTGGTGTTTGGCTGAGACACGCACACTCCCCCTGCCCAGCATATCTGTGCTCTGCAGATGCAGCTGAGCCACACACCACGGAGCAACTGCAGAGAAGGAGCCTGAGCCATGGAGTGACCTGCCAGCCTGGATACCCACTGGATTTTTTACTGAGAGGAATAAATTTCTCTAGTTTAAGCCTCCAATCACTTGTAACTGAACCTCATCCCAACGCAAACATAGGAGATGTTTCTGGTGTTGTGGAATATGTGAGGGAGAACAGACCCAAGTGGTTTAGTGCAAAAAGGAACTTGAACTAAACAGGCAAGATGAAATGGCTCAGTGACTGTGAAGGTGCATTCTGCAGTTAGTCGTTCTGGACTCAAATACAGGCTCTGCAGCTTGCAGGCTTGTGCAACTCCTCTCACCTATATATGCCTGAGTTTCCTCATCCAGGAACTGGGGCTGTGAGAGAGTATCCTTCATAGGTTGTGAAGATTAATGAGATAATATACATAACACATCTGGCACATGCTTGGCACGTAGTGCATGCACAGTCAAGTTAGCCAAAATTGTCTTTGCCCTGGGGGTTGGCATGAAAGGGGTAGGTATTGGTTTGGTGGGATGGAAGCCATGGAGAAGGAGGGGAGAACTCTAGAAAGAAATGAACTTCTTCAAGATCTCATTTAAACCTGAGAGTGTCAACTCCCCAAGTCTGAAAGTTGTCTCTGTTTTACTTGTCTTGAGGTTCTCAGTGCTGAAAACGGTGCTTGGTACATAATTAGTGCTCAACAAAGAGCGGGGAATGAATGAATTCATCTAGCTGAGAACCCATGGATTGCCCTGCTAACCAGGCCTGCTGAGCCTGGGGAGCCCTTTGAAACTTGTGACCCTGAAAAGATGAACATACAATTCATTTTAAAAAGAGGTAGGGCTCCTGGCTTCTGGAATGAAGCCATTGTGGCCCATGCCAGGTGTCTGGCAGTGACTCTGGCCTTGTGGGACTGGCCAGAGTCTGGTGGGCCAGGACTTTATCTGGTTTGAACAGAGGGTAGAAGGAACATCTGTCTGAATCTGGCAGCTTCTCTGAGACACTGCTTTCCAGATAATTAAACAAGTTAACAAATTTGAGATTCTTCCAATGCACAAATAGCTCTTAGTGTCACTGCAAATGCCAAGTACTGTTCGAGAGAGAAAACTGCCCAGTTACAGTTTGGGCAGAGGCTTCTCTGTGAGCCCTGAAACAGAGGAGTTTGCCATGGTCGGGGTGAGGTAGATGTTTCTTGGAAATGACTTACTTTGCCAAGTAATTTGCCCAAGGGGTAACCACATGGTAGAATTTCAGTCTTAGGATGAGTAAGACAAATAGAGAAAATCCTCGGGAGCAGCTAGTCATGCCGCCGCGGACTCTGTTCTGCATGACTCAGGAACTCAGCAGTAGGCGGCCAAGCACCTTCTGAGGTCACCCTACAGTGACCTGAAGTCTGTGATCCACGCTCCATCACCTCCCCAAATTGCACAATCTGAGAGGTCAAGGTAAAATGCTAGGGGGCAAAAAGAGAGGAAAAGTAGAGCTGGAGAAAGAGCTGTCTCTACTCCCTTCTTAAGGTTGTGCGACTGGCTGTCTGTATGTCACCTGCCCACAGGGGAGAGAAAGCCTTACCCTGCCCCTCCCTGGAGACCGCACCACCCTCGGATATGACCCATACCCACGTCAGGCCCCCACCTGCCAGCCTTCCTTCTTTCTTTTCTATGTTTTTCCTTGGAGTTTGGGAGGAAAAACAGCTTTTATAGTGCTTTCAGGGATTTTTCTTCCCCCTTGAGGGAGAATCAAGTCATATAACTGTTGAGCTGGAAGCCTTGGAGCTAATCTGCTTGTCACCTTCCCAATGGATGCAGGCCCAGAGAGGGTAAGTGACACAGTCAGATCATATAGCAGGTGACCTTCAGAGAAAAAGCCAGTAGTCCATGAGCTTTCCTTCCTAAAAACTCTTGGTCCTGACTCTGCCAGGGCATTGGGCTGGCCAGCATCATTGTGTCCCTCCCTCCTCTTCCCACCCTGCCACCCCCCTCTGCCACTCAGCCCTTTGCTGCTTGGCTTCCACCCCCAACACTCCGCTGAAACTTTTCTCCCCAGAATGGCCAAAGACCCTCCTCTTGGTCACACCAGTGTGGAGGCTGGAGACAGGAAGATGGCTTAGAGTGAGGAAGGGGATGGAAAAAGATTGAAACTTCCTGCCTCCTTGGCCAAGACTGGTTCAGAAGCTGGGAGAGCTAATCAGTCCCATCAGATAAATTGAGGGTAGCTGGGATGGGCAAAGGCAGGGTTAACCAAGCAATGCCAAAGCCAGTGGTCACCGCCTTTGCCTGGAGTGTCCTCCCAGCCCACATTTACTCCATGGGCAAAGAATCCAATCCCTATCCTTGTGCAGCTCAAATGCGCTTCTCTGGGAAGACTTCTCTGCTCTCTCACATGTACACGTGGACTCTGTCCCTCCTTCACCTGCCATGGCACTTGTGGCATGGTGATGGGCATGTTTGTCTTCCCAGCCCGGCCAGCACATGAGCTACTTGAGTCAGGGACAGCAGGGAAACTGAGACTCGACTCATCTCCTTTGTCATTGTGATTTTTTTTTTCTTACATAAAACTTTAAACATACACAAAAATAGAGAAAATAGGATTTGAACTCCCGTGTACCCATCATCCAGCTTCAAAAGTTGCCAGCTCATGGCTGATCCTGGCTTATCCTCACCCCCCTCCACTTTTCCCACCTCCTGGTTTATTCTGGAACAAGTCTCAGAGATTTCATCCGTAATACATTTCAGTATGTATCTCTTAAAGACCGGAACTCTTTTATTTTTAATTGTGATAGAATATGTATAACATAAAATTCGCCATTTTAACCATTTTTAAGTGTACGGTTCAGTGACATTATGCACATACACGTTGCTGGTGTAACCACCACCTTCCATCTCTAGCACTTCATCTTCCCAAACTAAAACTCTGTACCTATGAATGAATCCACACTCCTGCATCCTCCCAACCCCTGGGAGCCACCACTCTACTTTCTGTCTCCGACTTTGACTACTCTAAGTACCTCAAGTAAGTGGAATCACACAGTATTTGCCTTTCTGTGATTGGCTTATTTCACTCAGCATCATGTCTTCAAAGTTCATCCACGTTGTAGCATGTGTCAGAATTTCCTTCCTTTTCAAGGCTGAGTAATAATATTCCATTGTACATGTGCGTGTGTGTGTGTGTATACACACACCACAATTTATTTATCCATTCATCTGTCGATGGACCTTTGGATTGTTTCTATCTTTTGGTTATTGTGAACAATGCTGCTGTGAACATGGATGTGCAAATATCTTTCTGAGATCCTGTTTTCATTTCTTTTGTGTATATACTCAGAGTGGAATTGCTGGATCATGTGGTAATTCCTTGTTTAATTTTTTGAGGAACCCCATATGTACTCTTTTAAAAATGCATAACCTAAATGCTATCATCACACCTACAAATGAATGAAGATTCCTTAATAAGATAAAATATCTAGTCAGTGTTCAAATTTTCAATTGTCTCATCAATATCACTTTAAAAATATTTTCATTGTTTGAATCAGGACCCAATATCACAATTGGTATGTCTTTTTTAAAATAGTTAATTTTGGAATACTTTTATATTTACAGAAAAATTGCAAAGATAGTAGAGAGAATTCCCATGTACTCTTTACCTGGGTATTTATAATATTAACATCTTATATACCATGTTTACATTTGTCAGAACTGAGAAGATAACATCAGCACTTTCCTATTAACCAACTTCAGACTCTATCTGGGTTTCACCACTTTTTCTACTAATGTCCTTTTTCTGTTCCAAGATTCCCATCCAAAATAACACGCTGCATTTAGTTGTCCCGTCTCCTTTGCTCTTCCCATCTGTGACAGTTTCTCAGTCTTTCCTTGTTTTTCATGATCTTGACAATTTTGAGGAGTACTGGTCAGGTATTTTTTAGAATTTTCCCTCAATGTGGGATTGTGTACTATTTTTCTCATGATCAGACAGGGTTAAGAATCTTCAGGAAGAATTCCACAGAGGTGGTGTGCCCTTCTCTCCAAGTGTATCAGGAGTACATGGTATTCTCACGACCACACTACTGATGCCCACCTCTGTCACTTGGTAAGGTGATGTCTGCCAGGTTTCTCCATGGTAAAGTTATTATTTTTCGCCTTTCCATACTTTATTCTTTGGATGTAAATCACTAAGTTCATGATATATCTGCAAATCTATTTTAATCTATAAAATAAAATCTATATAGGGAGGAATCTTTTCCCTCTTTTTCTTTGAAATTTATTTGTTGAGGAAACCTGGTCATTTGTCTTCTGCTGTTCCCTGTAGCCTGATGTCATTTACATGTTCCCTGCCCTCTGCATTTCCTATAAACTGGTATGTGGATCTAGAGGCCTGACCCCATTCCTGTTTGATTTTCTTGGCAGGACCACTTCACGGGTGGCGTTGTGGACTTCAGTCAGGAGGCACCTGGTATCTCTTTTTTGTGAAGTCAGCAGCGGTTCATGCTCAATATGTTGCTTTCGTTTTAATAACACCTTTAGGTTCCCTCAGGACTTACCTTATCAAACTGCTTTCCTAAGTGAAGACAGTTCATTTTCCACCTTCACTACACATAGTATATTTCAGCAAATCAGAGATACCACCATGGCAAGAAACACTATTATTTTATGCACAATTAAGAAAGAAAAAACTCTGTGAATTAATCTATGACACAATGCTTTTTTACACGGTCAGTATAATTTTGAGACAAGCTGAAGAATACCAAGGTTGAGTTAACATTTTCTTTTTTGACTAAACTCATAATTTTACTTTTTTCCCAATTGAATCACATCTGCTAGGAGTCAAGGCAAGGTTGGCAGGAAGCCCCTGACTCGGGATGTTTGATGTGTTGACGGCAGCCATGCAGCAGGGCATGGGTCACACCAGCTTCTGTGGCACAACTTTGACTTTCCTTCATCTCTCCCAGCAGGTTCAGCAGTTTCCTCTGCCCTCCCCTGAGTTGCTTGGTGTGTGGTCTGCTCTCCTTTTGTACGCTTCTCAGTGACAAAACAGCTTATTCTGATTCTATTTCTTCAGCATTCTTCCCTAAGCCTTGTAAGCACTTGGTTGTAGCTTTGCAAGAAAATAGAGTATTGTACCTACTCCTCTGTTGACAAATATTTGCTACACTGCTGTTAACTGTATGCCCCACAGCCCCATTTCCATGCCTTTCTGCACTCCCACCAACTTTTTGTTTCCATACTGAATCATATCGTTACTGAATTAGGCTCTTGGGTCCCAAAGTCATAGAAATGAACAATGCACCCAGCAAGCAATGCTTTATTAAAAGAGAAGATAGACCTATGCATAAGGGGGGGGGGTCGCTACAGAGAAATTAGCCCCCCAAAGGGAGCTGCTTAAGGTCCTTCATAGGGCAAAGCGTTAAGGGGTGCAGGGCAGCATGATCATTCTGCGTGTCTGGAGGTTGTCCCTTCTGTTCTCCATGGGGCACGCACAGTCAGGGCTTTGGTCCTTGTGCCTGCTCAGTAGGTCCAAGTTGGTGGTGGTGTTCATTATCATTACCCCAGGAGGGTCACTGTAGTGGTCACCTTGAAGCTTTGTGCACGTGTGGGAACTCCTAAAGGGGTCTTAAGCTTAAACTGTAATTTAATTTTTACAATTACAGGAAAAGAAAGAATGGGTAGATAATGATAATAAATTTTAATCAAATCTAACAGTTATGTTGTAACAAACCTTGCGGAGGGGTTTTGCAACTCAGTGAATATCTGTTCCCCTCTTATCTCAATTTATTTTATCAGGATGTGACATGGGGTAATCATGTGCCCTGGGAGTCTCATGACTGAGGAGTGGAAAAATAAAAGTGTCCTCTGCAGGGAAAATGGAGTCAGTTTAGTCCGATTCTATCGATTGTAGCCCTATTCTGCCTCAATATTATAATCTTTTTGGTAATATTTTAGTATTTTAAATGGTAATTAAGCTTCATCTATGTAGAACCAACCATACACATAATTAAGTTGAAGGTCATGCCAATATGAACAGTTACCACCAAGTGTGAAAATTCACAGGCATGACTGTGTCAGAACTGCCTGACTGTAAGATGCACCCCAATTTCAGAGATACTAAAAGTTTTTAAAATGTGCATCTTAGAATCGATGAAATACAGTTTCTGGTTACATGGCTGGCAAGAATCCCATTTTGTTTATCTGGGCGACCTCCCCACAGAACTTAGCTCAGTGCTTATACAGTATTTCAAAAATATTTGTTGTCAGAATGAAATCAATAGTCAATCAATATATATTTATTAAGCATTTACCAGAAACAAAGCCTAGTTAGAATAAATATTTGAAAACGCAAACCAATCCCCTTTCCTTAAAATGTTTGTTTGATTTTTCTCATTCTTATCACATTTTTGTAGCTGTTCTTAGCCAAGTTGAAATCTTCTACTGCTATGTCAGTGGCCTTTCGGGGTTTTTTTCCACTTAAGTAATAAATACATCTAATCATCCATCTTAGGTTTTCTGCAGGAGTCCTGATTTAAAACATTCCCATTTTCAGGCCACCTGAATGGATTTTGGGATCAAAAAACGTGATCATGACAGCTGGCTGGTTAGCTCAGTTGGTTAGAGTGCAGTATTGTAACACTCAGGTCAAGGGTTCAGATCCCCGTATAGGCCAGCTGCAAAAAACCCCAACCAAACAAAAACAATAACAAAAACATGTCATGTTAATTACAACCCTCTGGTTTAGTTTTCTACAGGGACTTGATTTACCCAAACCACAGAAGGTCTGCATCAAAACGGGTGATTTTCAGTTATATTCAAGCTGTACTATCAGTTCTTCTTTTCCCCGCAGGGCAAATAATTGTCTCTTTGGATTCTTTCCTTCCTTCCTCCCTTCCTTTTTATTAATAGACTTTATTTTTTAGAACAGTTTTAGATTTACAGAAAAATTGAGCAGATAGTGCAGAGAATTCTCATAGAGCCCCCCAGGCCCCACCATGGTTTCCTCTAACATTCCATCTTACGTTAGTATGGCACATTTGTTACAACTAATAAACCAACATTAACATGTTATTATTACCTAAAGTCTGTCTTCGGATCGCCTTCCTTTTCTTTTTCTTTTCTTTTTTCTTTTGGCGGCTGGCCTGTGCGGGTCACGTATAACCTTCGTGTTATCGGGCTGTGCTCTGACCAACTAACCGGCCAGCCCTGACTGCCTTAGTTTTTCACCTTAGTTTCAAAGTGTCCATTTTATTTTCCAGGATCCCATCCGGGATACCACATTGCGTTTAGTCATCATGTCTCCTTAAGCTCCTCTTAGCTGTGTCGGTTTCTCAGTCTTTCCTTGTTTTTGATGATCATGACAGTTTTGAGGAGTAGATTGGAGGAAGCCCCTCAAATGGACTTGGTCCGATGTTTTGTCTCACGGTTAGACTGGGGTTATGGGATTCAGGGAGGAAGATGGCAGAGGTAAAAAGACATTTTCATCACATCTTATCAAGGGTACAAACTATCGACACGACTTACTGCTGTTGTTAATCTCGATCACCTGGCTGAGACGGCGTTTATCAGGATTTCCTCCTTCCCCCCACATGTTTCATGCTCTGCTCCTTGGAAGGAGGTCACTATGTCCAGTCCAGTTTAGGGACTGGGGAGTTGTGCTCCCTGTCCTTGGGTGAAGCTTGCGTTTCTGTTGAAGAGTCAACGTCCCGTGTTTCTTTCCATCTCTTCTGCTCTTGCCCTCACCTCAGTTCCCTCCCGAAGTCTGCTTTCTGAGCTCTTTCTTCCCACGTGTGTTTGGTGGTTTTCTCTTCAGATTTAAATACGCCCAGGCTTTCGGTCAGTCTCCCGTATGCTTCTCCCTCCCTTAAAGCAGCTTCTTCCAGGGAGACTCTAGAGAACGTTCGTTTTCTGGATGCTCTGATAGAAAGGGGTCTGTGGACCAATGCACACGGCAAACGGCTCGTCCCTCACCCCTTCTCGGAGGCTCATGGTGCATATGAAAAGCTCTGAAAAGCCCTGTGGTGAGGAGGCCTGTCGAAAGATTTCCCAAGCATATTCACCTTGAAGCCTTTTTCCATATTTCATTGATTCAGAGGAATATTTTTTCCCTCACATTTTAATATTCCCCAAATTCGGTTGCACCTTACAGCTGATTAGATAAGAAAACAGTGTTTTTTTTCTTTCTTAAGGGACCTGCAATAGTGGTTTAAGATATACCAAAGGTATTTCAGATTGAGGAAATACAGTATTTGTGGTACATCTTGTGGATATTCTTCAGAACCAGTGATAAGTGAGCACTGTATAAAGGATCTCAGCTGCGAGCTCCCCAAACTTCTCCTCTCCCTACTCATACGGCCTTCTTTTCCAGTTTCAGATATTCTTCATTTATGCAAGAAGCTCAGATTCACAAATCATGCTGTCCCAGCCTTCTCAGCTTTATACAATGACCCTAACATACCTTTATGTACTGTCAGTCTCTGAATCCCCAGGCTCTGTATCAGTCGATTCAACCAACCATGGATTCAAGCCAACCACACATCGAAAATATTTGGGAAAAAAAAAAAAAAGCAATATAACAATAAAAAAGAGTACGAATAAAAAAATATAGTATAACAACTATTTACACGGCATTTACATTGTATTAGGTATTATAAGTAATCTACAGATGATTCAAAGTATATGGGAGGAGGTGGGTACGTTATATGTAAGCACTATGTTATTTTATGTAAGGGACTTGAGCATCTGTGGATTTTGGATTTGGGGGTCCTAGAACCAATCCCCACAGATAAGTATGGACAACTGTAATGAGTGAATGTTAAAGATGGCCAGATTTGCAGAGTCAACTTAAACAAACTGAACATGTCTATGGTACAACAATTTTTAAAGATTTGACACAAGTCTTCTATTCATTCATACTTATCAGACCTTTCCAAATTCACTCCAATCCATTAAAAATATGTGCGTCATTGGCTATTTAAAAAATAAAACTAACAGCTCTTTTGAGATAGAATTCACACACCATAAGGTTCATTCTTTTAAAGTGTACAACTCAATGGTTTTTAGTATTTTTACAAGGTTGTGTATCAATGACCACTGTCAAATACCAGAACATTTTTATCACCTTATGGACTGCTTTAGTTTTTCTTTCTAGGACTCCCCAAATGACCCGTTCCAGCCTCTCATTACCCTTTTTGGGTTTCTCTCTGAATTATGGTACCTGCGATGGTGTGTGTGTACCAACCCTGAGTTCTGTCCGTACCCTATGCTTATTCTCTCAAGTCCTCACTAATATGCTGCAAAACAGACAATGATATGAGCATTACAGATAAGGAAGCTGAAACTCAAAGATACAAAGTAACTCATCCCAAGTCACACAGCAAGTCGTCAGCAAAACTGGCTTTCAGAGCCAGGCTTCCCTGATGCCAGGACTCATGCTCACTCACTGTGGGTCACTGACTTCCCAGAAGAGCGTGACAGAGCAAGCACTCGGAGCACCACAGGAGTCGTGCAACCTCCCCTGGCCTGGAGACCCTCCCCGTCTTCTAAGCAAACATGAGTTGGTTTGATCATTTCCATAATGGCCTCGCCCATCACACTCCAGGAGACCAATGAGATAAACACTCCAAGAAGAAAATAAGCCCGCCACTGAGGCAGTTCACCCGTCTCCCTCGTCCCACCTTGGAGATGGAAGGAGAATTTGAATTTTTTCTTCCAAACACTCTTGTTCTTGCACTTCTATTTCTTGGCAGTTTCCTTGGAACTAGCCTCAGATCCTTTAGATACATTTCATTACTTGAAAAATTAAACCAACAGCCCCAGGCGCTCTGGGCCGAGTGCGAGCAAGTTCTGAGGGAAGTAGGGGCTGCTCTCAGAGTCTGAAGGGCCGTTCTCTTGAGGCGGGACCAGAATTCTTGTCTGCATCTCTACAGAGCAGAGCTCTGGGCATGGTTTAGATGTCACGGAAAGAGGGCTTTTAACTTAGGTCAAGGAAGAGGTGTCTGTCAAGAAAGGAAATCAGGAGTGGAGAGCGCAGCCCCTGAGGCTGTGAAAAGTCTGCAACAGATGCTGGGTGACTGTCCCCTGAGACTGCACTGTGTGTATTCTAAGACTGTCTGACTCTGAACTGAGGAGACTCAGTAACAAGACAGCCAGTCAGGGCCAACTCCGGAGCAGACCGGGAAGCATGTGATGTTTGCTCAACTCCACATTCTCTCTCTGGGGCCTCCCACCCGTGGTCCCCTGGTCCACCCACTGCAGCTGGCCCTCTCTGCAGGTTAGCCCTTGCAGGCGACACACACCCCTCCTTTCTCTGCCGTAAACACTCCCATTCCTTCAGTGCCTGGGTCTCAGCCATCACAGAGGGAATTAAGACCAGAACTAATTCACACTGAAGTGTAACAGATTGACACGGCCTTATGGCTGTAATTAACCCTACTCCCACATCCCAAAATTAATGTAAAAGAGGATAGCTGGGTGGTTAGCTCACAGCTCCTCCCCACCTTCCCCCCTCCACCAAAAAAAAGTAAAAGAGGAACAACCTTTTCCTTGGACTTAAAATCTCATCAAGAAATTCCTGCCAGAAAATGGTTCTCAACCTTGGCTGCCCACTGGAATCACCTGGTGATCCAAAAATATGGATGTCTGGGTCTCATTCCCAGAGAATCTGATTCAATTAGGGGAGGGGAGATAGTTGTGGAGACTGGGACTGGAAGTATTTAGAAAGTTCCTTGGGTGACTCCAATATGCCAGCAAGGGGAGACCCCACGGTGCTGGGTAACACCCTGGTCCTCCGCCCACTTTGGGTGCCACAGTGTGCTCTGCTCAGATCTTTGTGCCTTCTTCCTCTCTTTGGAGTGCAGGTGTCCTCTGCTCCTCTGTGACATGTGCTCTAGGGCTCCCTCCCTCCCTCTCTGACAGGGCCATGAGTGAATGGCCAGGCCAGTCTCATTTGAAAGTGATGTATATATAACAAGCCCTGTCGGCCACAGATCTAAGCCAAGTCCTCGAATCAGCTTTACAAGTAATGAGATGTGTTACTGTCCTAAGGGTACACACTCAAAGCCTACCTGGCTTCAATTCTAGCCTCTTGTGTGATCTTTAACCCCCCTGTGCCTCAGTTTTCTCACCTATGCACTGGAGATAAATAAGGTTGTTATGAGGATCAAATAGGATATTACATGTAAAACACACAGCACAGTGCCCGGCACTTAGTGAGTGCTCTAGAGCATTAGCTATTATTATAAAGACAACTCTGTTTCCTGTGTCCTGAGTCATTTTTCAGGAACACAGAAGGCTTGCAGACACTGGCTAACTCAGTCCTAGTGGTGGCAGGAGGCAGGTGATGAGAAATTTTCTATAGCACATCAGGGCCCCCTCCTCCTCCTGCGGTATGAGCCGCTCTCGGGCAGGGCTTGCTGCCCACTCCATGTGTGAGCCTCAGTTTTCTCCTCCTCTCCTTACTATTCAGCACATCTGCTTCGTATTCATTTTCTCCACATGGTCTGTCCAGGTGACTGGCTCTGTCACTGAAGATTAATCCTGACAGATAAGAAAGAGACATCTGGAAATTATGGACTCTGCTGCCTCTTATCTTCCTTCCCAGGGTGGCTCTGCTCCAAAGCCTTGCCAAGGAGCTGGAGCGGCCCATTTCAGTGGGTGAGCTAACAGGGGCTCCTGTGCCGAGGCACTCCCTGAGGCTGGATGGTGTCCAGCCGTGGTCACTCGTGACAGAACTGGAAGGACAAGCCAAGACTAGAGGCTGGGCCAACCTGGGGTCTCAGGACCCATCTCAGGCAGGACCAGTCCCCAGCAATGGGATGCCTGGAGGCTGCAGCAGCCCTCGCCTTTCCCAGTTACTAAAGGCAAATAGACATCCCAAGAGGCAGGCTGCCTTTGGAAATATAACCATCAGAAGCTCATCCTAAATGAAGCATTATCAAAACCTCCCAAGATCTTTCTGGTGGTTCAAAAGGTGGCCAAAATGTCTCTCCTTTTCTCCCTCTGTTCCTACTCTGTCCCTGCCCCTTGTCTCTTCTTTCTCTCTCTCTGTCCTCTCTTTGTTGTTGCAGGTTCTGAGGGTGTCTGCCTCTGTAGCCTGTTGATGGCTGGGCAGGGGCAGGGGCAGGGGCAGGAGGTGGACGTCTCAGCCTCAGGCCAGCCTGGGGACTGAGGAAGTGTTTGGGGAGACTGGCTTCATCTCTTCCACCCAAGCCTATGTTATTTACCAGCTGAGCTTTGCAGTGAACAAAACTCTCACCCATGGGTAAAACAAAGTAATTTTCTGAGGAACAGTACGTGTCTACTCTGATTGCCAATGGTGATTACATAGCCCTTTGCTGCCTTCCCAGTCCTGAGCTCTTCATTTTTTTTTTTTTTTCATATCTGGCTCTCTATCTTATTTTTATACAAATGATAGCATACTATCACCTTGTTTGCCCCAGAGATTTGTTTGTTTGTTTGTTTTGTTTTCCAGAGTAATATCTTTATCTTTCCATGTCTGTGCCTAGGAAGCAGCTTCACTGATTTTTAACGGCTGGTGCATTAAACACCTTTCCTGCTCTAATGCATGCGCAGACTGTGGAAATGGTGCCTCAGGCTGCTGTGTGAGGCAGGATCAGGCAGGAAGCAGGTGGCAGCTCCGGTGTGGTGACTGAGGAGGGTTTGATGAAGGCTGTGTTTACAACCATGTGGGCATGTGAAACAGCCAGAGTCCTGCAGCCCCAGGGCCAGCACCAGTGAGTCTAACTGACTGCTCCTTTTACTAAGTCCCTGAGAGGCTGTGTGAACTGCCCAAGGGCAAAGCCATCAGAGAACCAGGTGTCCCTGCCAGTATTCTTTCACTGGGTTTACTTTGACTGTCACAAAATGAAACAACACAGAAATATGTTTGGTTATTTAAATTCCATCCATGAGTCTAGGGAAAGAGTTTTTAAATAGTCTTTTCCACAATCAAGACCAATTAGTCAACACTTCTATTATGAGTTTTCATAATTTTTCTATTTACCCAACTTACAAATTGCTTTTTAAGACATAACTTGCAAATTTATTCATAGCAAATGTTTTAAAATAAAAAATTTGGGATCAGTTTATCCCCAAACAAGATAATGGGCAAGTGAAAGAGGATACATCCACTTGATGGGAAATTATGCATTTCTTAAACTTGATATTTATGAAGAGTTTGCAATAAAGTTGAAAATGTTTAGCTGTTTTTTTCCAGGAAAATTATGATCTCTAATTTATTTAGAGTATTATCATAATTATGTTAATTCACACATGCACTGAAACAAACCAAAAATCTGAAATTTACATTTAAAAAAAAAAATAGAGTTGGGCTGGCTGGTTAGCTCACTTGGTTAGAGTGTGGTTCTGATAACACCAAGGTCAAGGGCTTCGATCCCCATACCAACCAGCAACAAAAAAATAAAATAAAATAAAATAAAAAATAAGAAATAAAAAAAAGACTGGAAAGGAATACACCAACATATTACTGATAATGATTATCTTTAGATGGGTAAAATGATTTTTATTCAGTTCTTTCACCTTTTCCAAATTTTCTGCACTGATTATCTAATACTTCCATAACAACAGCATCAACTACAATTATCACAATTCAAAATAAAAAATTGACTGTGATGATTTGACAAGGAATGTATATCCGGAGCTATTAATATACCTACAACTTCCAATTCAGTCATTTTTCTTATGAATCTGTCCTGAGGAAGTAATTCTGCTTTCAGAAAAAGCTCTAGGCAGGAAGATGTTTACTGCAGTGAAAAACTGGAAACCACTTACAGGCCAAACAGTATAGTAATGATTAAACGAATTGTGGTTCAGATATTCAATGCCCCTATTTATTCATTGAGGGGGAAAAAAAACAAAAAGCATGCACTGTAACATTAAGTGCAAAACTCAGCATTCACAGTTAAAGTATGACTATAACAGGTTTTTAAAAAGGCTGTTGGTTTTGGAAAAAAAACTCAAAAGGATGAATAGAATAGCACAGTGGGGTGGTGGGGTTCTGAGTAATTTTTTTTCAAATTTCTAACATTTTCTGTAATGTGCCTTTCTTGCATTTACAATTTTAAGAACATAAAGCCCCCACTGCCTGGCAGAAAGCCAGCATCACCCTGATACCAAAACCAGACAAAGATAGAACAAAAAAAGAAAACCACAGTCTGATATCTCTGATGATCATAGATGCAAAAATCCTCAACAAAATATTAGCAATCAGAATACAACAACAAAAAAATTATACAACATGGTCAAGTGGGGTTCATCCCAGAGATGCAAGGATGGTTCAACATATGCAAATCAATAAATGTGACACACCACATCAACAAGATCAAGGACAAAAACTATATGATTATCTCAATAGATGCAGAAAAAGCATTTGACAAAATTCAACATCCCATCATGATAAAGACTATCAGCAAATTAAGTATAGAAGAAAAGTATCTCAATACAATAAAAGCCATATATGACAAACCCACCACCAATATCATCCTGAACAGGAGCAAGACAAGGATGCCCATTCTCACCACTCCTATTTAACATAGCATTAGAAATACTTGTGAGAGCAATCAGACAAGAAAAAGAATAAAGGGCATCCAGATTGGAAAAGACAAAGTCAAACTGTCTCTGTTTGCAGATGACACAATCCTATATATATAGAAAAACCTAAAGACTCTACCAAAAAGCTCTTACAGATGATAAATGATTTCAGTGAATTTTCAGGATACAAAATCAGCACACAAGAACCAGTAGCTTTTTAATACTCCAAAAATGAACTAGCAGAAAAAGAAATCAAGAAAGCAAGTGCATTTACAATAGCCATCAAATAAAATAAAATACTTAGGAATCAGTTTAATCAAGGAGATAAAAGATCTCTACAATGAGAATTAAAAACCACTGCTGAAAGAAATTAAAGAGGACTCAAAAAGATGGAAAGACATTCCATGCTCTTGGATTAGAAGAATTAACATTGTGAAAATGTCCATACTATCCAAAGTGATCTACAGATTCAATGCAATCCCCATCAAAATACCAATGACATTCTTCACAGAAATAGAAAAAACAATCCTAACATGCATATGGAACAACAAAAGGCCCTGAATAGCCAAAACAATCCTGAGCAAAAAAATGAAGCTCGAGGTATAACATTACCTGACTTTAAATTATATTACAAAGCTATAGCAAACAAAACAGCATGGTACTAGCATCAAAACAGAAAACTCAGATCAATGGAACAGAACAAAGATCCCAGAAATCAACCCACATACTTACAGCCAACTGATATTTGACAAGGGCAATAGGAGCATACATTGGCGAAAGGACTTGCTCTTCAGTAAGTGGTGCTGGGAAAACTGGACATCCATATGCAGATGAATTAAACTAGACCTGTACCTCTCACCATATGCCAAACTTAACTCAAAATGGATTGAAAACTATAAAACTACTGAAAGAAAACATAGATGAAACACTTCAGAAAATAGACCTGGACAAAGACTTTATGAACAAGACCCCAAAAGCACAGGCAACAAAGGGAAAAATAAACAAATGGGATTATATCAAACTAAAAAGCTTCTGCACAGCAAAAGAAACACTTAACAGAGCAAAAAGACAACCTACAGAATAGCAGAAAATATTGGCAAACTATGCATCTGACAAGGGATTGATATCCAAAATATACAAGGAACTCAAACAATTTGAGTTAAAAAAAAAAATAGTAACCTGGTTAAAAATTGGAAAAAGGAGCTGATTAGGAATTTCTCAAAGGGAGATATACAAATGGCCAACAGACACATGAAAAAATGCTCAGCATCACTCAGCATCAGGGAAATGCAAATCAAAACCACATTGAGATACCATCTCATGCCAGTTAGACTGGCCAGTATCAAAAAGACAGAGAATAACAAATGCTGATGAGGATGTGGAGAAAGGGAAAACCTCCTTCAGTGTTGGTGGGACTGTAAATTAGTGCAGGCTTTATGGAAAACAGTATGGAGGTTCCTCAAACAACTACAGACAGAACTGTCATATGATCCAGCCATCCCACTGCTGGTTAAATACCCAAAGGAATGGAAATCATCATGTTGAAGGGATACCTGCACTCCCACATTTATCACAGCTCTATTTACAATAGCCAGGAGTTAGAAGCAACCTGAATGTTCATTGATGGATGACTGGATAAGGAAAGTGTGGTATATATACACAATGGAATAATATTCTGCCATAAAAAGGAATGAAATTCTGCCATTCACAGCAACATGGATGAACTTAGAGAAAATGATGTTAAGTGAAATAAACCAGGCACAGAAAGAGAAATACTGCATGTCCTCACTCATAAGTGGGAGCTGAAAAAAAAAAAAGAAAGAAAGAAAGATACACCAATACATTAGTTCATTGAACTTTCAAAAGGAGAGGACAGAACTGAGGCCACCAGAGCTGGAAAGGGGGAGGGGGAAGGGCAACAAAAAATGTTTACATTGTGTAATGGTAAAATTTAAAAAAAATTTTTGTTACGAGCCTAGAAAGTAATTGTGCATCTGGGAAGTTGTTTCTAAATCACCTGCTCCTAGACCACAGTCAGACAGGGAAGGCTGGTGGAGCACCAGCCCTGATGCTGGCAGCAGACCAAGAGAGTGGGGTTAATCAGAGAGGGACTGATGAAGTCAGAGTAATTAACTTCAGTGTGGATTAAGCAGTGAGGATGTAAAAAGAAATTGCTAGGCCTTCCTGGGGTTGAGGTTGGGAATGGAGAGATAAGGAATACAAAATACACAGTTCAGAGGAAATCACTCAACAGTCAACAGACCAATTCCAGTGGACAAATGTCAAATCCTTCATATGGTGCAGGTCAGGGAGAGAAGAGCTGTGGATATAGATCAGCCTCCAGGCAGCCAGAAGAGGGGTCACACCCCATAATGGGACCCAGGAGACCTGAGTTCTGGGGTCAGTCAGCCACCAAGGATGCTGGGATTGGCCACAGAGCCCTGAGGCCCCTTCTAGCCCACAGTATCTGTGATTTGTGCTGCCCTTTACCCTTGAAATTCTCTTCCTCGCCTCTAGAGAAGGGCCAAAATGCCTTCACCTCGTGAGACCTTCCTCCATTTCCTCTGTCTGGACAGCACATCCATTTATCTGTGTGTCTACAGCTGAGTGCCACAGTTCAGAACTGATTTTGTTCCATCTGAAGACAACAATAAATATGGGACAGCTAAGGATAACTTAGGATGTCCCAGATACTGTGTTTGGCTACATGTTGTCAAGACTTGGGTTACAGTCTGTCCTCCAAGGACTGGGTCTGTGCATTTATGCTCCAGTTACCTATTGCTGCATGACAAACATTCCAAAACTTAGGGGCTAACACAACCACCACCTTATTTTGCTCACCTCTGTGGAGTAGCTGGGGCAGGAATCATCTGAAGGCTCGCTCACCCACACGGCTGGTGGTTGGTGCTGGCTGTCAGCTGGGACCATAGCTGGGACTGTTGGCTGGAACACCCACAAGTGTTCCTCCCTCTACAGCCTGGGGCCCCTCACAGCATGGCGGCCGGGTTCCAAGGGAGAGTAGAGAGAGAGAGAGAGAGAGAAAGAGTGGATGCCGGGCAGGAGGAAGCTTACTCCCTTTTATGACCTAGCCTCAGAAGTCACACATTGTCATTCCACTGTATTCTATTGGTTAGAATCGAGTCACTAAAGGCAACCCATATTTAAGGGATGGGAATTAGACTCCACCATTTGATGGCAGTTGTGTCAAAGACCTTGCAGACACATTTTCAACCACCACTGCTGACCTCTGTTGTACCCCTCCTGTGCCAACAGAGCCTTGAACAAAACATTAGGCAAAATTGATAGTTGAGTTGAATTGCCTTTAGGACAAGTGCAGATCTGGGTGCAGAGGATAGTTTGGTGTGAACCCACCTCCTTTCCATCAATATCATTCAGAAACATGAAACACTTGGAAAAGTAGTTTATTTTATGCCTCCAGCTGCCCACAAGCTGGGGCTGTGGGTGGGTTGAGGTTGCTGTCTGTATTCTGCCCCCATTTCCCTATGCAGCCTTTCTCCCACTGCTCCACAGTGTCCATCCCACAGTTTAATCAGACAGGTCCCCTCACTGTCTCCAGCAGGGATGGCCCAGTCCTACCTCCAGGCCTTTGCTCAGGTGGTTTTCCCTGCCTGGGATGCCCTCTCCTCTCCTCTCTGCTTTCCAACTGCTACCCAGTCTTCACCACACAGCACAAGGAGTTTCTTTCTTGGCATTTCTCTCTTACCACTGCCACCCCCTGTCCCACCACTGCCTCAGCAGAGAAGTGACCAGCAAACATGTGTTCCCAAAGCCACAATCCTGAGCCTTTAAGGGAGCTCAGGGCAGCAAAGCAAAAGCCTGCAGCACCAGGCAGGTAAAGCCACTAAGCGAAGCAGCCAAGCCACAGGAATGACCACTGCCCACCCACCTAGCAAGAGGGGCAGCTCCTTCCTGCAACAACTGGTTGCCACCAGAGGGAATTGAAGGAAAGATAGTTTGATCTCCCCAAAGAAGTGGAAAAATATGGATTTCTATGTGGAATTTCTTAATTTGGAAATGTTGATAACTAACTTAAAAAATTGTAATGCAAACTAATCCCATGGGCCACAGTGGCAATCCCCCCACTCCTCCTCCACCACCACCAACTTTTGACTGGAAACATTTGGGGGCGAGAAAAAGAAAAAGGCGTTGGGGAAAGAAGGCCTTGAGAAGTGTGGAGTTTCTTTTGGAGAAAGAAACTAGGACTGAGGGTGGGTGGGTGTATCAAGGATGGAGGTTCTGGAGGGTTCTTTTCTTTTTATGGTCACAATTTACTTATTTATTACTGAAACATGATTGTACATATCTGTGGGGTACAGCATTGAATATCGATACCTGTGTGCAATATGTGATGCTCAAATCAGGATAATTAGTGTATTTATCATTATACAATATTATCAATTTTTGTGGCCCTTTACCAATTTCTTGCTAACCTCCCCTCCCTCTCTTCTTAACCCATCTCTGGTGGCTTCGGTTCTGTTCTCTCCTTTTAAAAGTGCAACAAATCACCGTGATTATTGTATCTTTCTTTCTTTTTTATTTGTTTATCTTTTTAGCTCCCACTTATGAGTGAGGACATGCAGTTTTTCTCTTTCTGTACCTGGCTTATTTCAGGTGACATCATTTTCTCTAAGTTCATCCATGTTGCTGCAAATGGCAGAATTTCATTCCTTTTTATGGCACAGTAGTATTCCATTGTGTATATATACCATATTTTCCTTACCCAGTCTTCCAGTGATGGACATTAGGTAAGTTCCACCTCTTGGCTATTGTAAACAGAGCTGTGATAAACATGGGAGTGCAGGTATCCCTCCAGCATGATGATTTCCCTTCCTTTGGGTATATACCCAGCAGCGGGATTGCTGGATCGCATGGCAGTTCTATCTGTAGTTGTTTGAGGAACCTCCATATTTTTTTCCATAAAGGCTGCACTAACTTACAGTCCCACCAACAGTGTATGAGGGTTTCCCTTTCCTGGAGGGTTCTTGAGGGGCCTTGGCCCAGTGTGAGCTCCCGTATTTGGACTCCACTCCAAGGGAAGTGTCTACCACCGCAGCAGAATGGGGCTTCAGTGAAAGTTGTGTTGAGTTATGAAAAAATAAAATCCTACTTCTTGCTCTCCTGAGCTTGGGAGAATTTATACTCCAAAGCCTTCAGTGGAGGCTAGCTGGACAAGTGTCCCTGTCTCAGGTCAGTCCCTGGGAAACAGATCCAACACAGATTTGCTGGGGAGATCTTGGGATCATCACCTCTAGGGGAGTAAAGAGAGCATGGTTGGCCAGAGGGAGAGGCTGAACGTGGTACAGCCATGACAAAAGCCTCAGTCCGTCCCATGGAGAGTTCTGGGTTGTCCCAAGTCTTTCTGAGTTGACCTGAATGAGGATGAGGGTGTGGAGCCTTCTCACCCCACAGAGACCAGACCTTGACTTCAGGCTGCCATTGGGAAAAGGGACCTATCTGAGGTGAGGGGTCTCCCTGCAATGGAAGCAAGTCTCCAAGTGGGTCCCAGATGTGAGCCATTATTAGGTGTGAGAGTGAGTCTCCAGTCCTCGGAGGAGGGAGGATATATCTGGAGGTTACCCTGTTCAGATTTGCTAGCTTCATATGATAACTTCTGGAAGCAGATCCTCCAGATTCTTCTGGGCCTCTTTTCCTGGGGAATTTTACAGGGGAAGGTTAGAGGGGTGGAATTCAGCTCCCTTCTCCCTGCACCTTGCCTTGCAGGTGGAATGATGCTCATCAGCCCCTCCTCTACCTCCAGTCTTGCATCCCCTCACCCTGAGCGAGCACCTCTGTTGGTCCAGGTGGTTTGGCTGTTGGGATGACTGAGAGCTTTATCCCAGAGACGTCTGAGCCCTGGTTTACCATGACCTTCTTGATTCATGCACATGTCTATCTCTTGTCAAAATTGGGAGCAGGAGAACCAAGAGATGCCCCAGGGGACCACTGGGGTGCCAAACATATTTTTGTCTGCTCTCCCCTCTTTCCTGTGTACCAGTAGCCCTACTTCCTCCTGAAGACCAGGGTCCATGACCCAAGTTGAGAAGGTGACTCCTTTCCTTTTCTGCTGGTCTCTTGGCACAAGGAGCCCAAAGTGACTGGACAGCAGCCTAGCTTGGAGTTTAATGGAATCCTCACTGTGTCACTGGTGGAAGTGTTGTAGGGTTGGGACACTGAAACTATCCAAGTGTGTTCCTGGAAGTGATGGAGAGTGGGGCCACTCAGGCTCTCAGTCCTTGATTTCCAGAGTATGTATCCTGCTAATGGGGACACAGCACCACACAATGTCTGTGCGTGTAGGGTGCCATAGTGCCTCTTGGAGGGTGGTACGTGTCCTCTCAGGGCACCTCTCCAACTGATGCTTCAGCTGCACCTTCAATGAGTCATTCCGTCCCTCTGTCAGGCTTGCCACTGCTGGGGAGTGAATATGTGGTGTCATCAGAGACCCCATAGACACTTGTGTGCTGTGAAATGGGGCCCTTGGTGTGTCACAATGCTACATGGGATCCTGTATTAGAGAACCACATGCTCTGTAAGTGATGGCTGAGGTCCGTGGGCAGGAAAGGTGAATCCATGCCCAGAGAATGGGTCGATTTCAACCAAGGTGAATTGCTGCTCCTTCTAAGGTGGATGGGGTCGACTAGCCACCAAGAGGCTGGTTGTGCTCTTTGAGGGGTGTTACAGTTTCGGAGGCCCAGTGTGGGTCTCTGTGGCTGTCACGTTAGACATTTGATGGCAGCAGTAGCTAGATCGACCTTGGAGAGTGGGAGCCAGTGCTGTCGAGCACCTGCACAGCCCTGCTTCCCTGCCACCATGACTATTCTGTTCGTGTGCCCGTTGTGGTCAGAGACAGAGGCTGCAAAGTCACTCTGACCACTTGGTTGTTTAGTGCGTCTCCTGTGGATGCTCTGTGGTGGATGTTGCTGTTTTACATACACAGGTTTTCACACTCCATGCCCACTCCCATAGGTCCATCCATGTGCCTCTTTCCCAGACCTCCCTGGTCCCTTGGTCTTCTTTCAATTTTTCTCTTCTGGGCCCTTAACAAACCAGCCCAGACTTTCCCTACTGCCCGTGAGCCTATGTATGCTCTAATTAAGGACCACTTCTCTTTCCACAGGGAGGATTTTCTTTCACTGCTGTCTTTCAGGGCTGCCCCTGAATGGGGCTGTGGTCAATTGTTGGCCTCACCCAGAAACCAGGTTGAAAGATCTATGAACCAAGTGCCATCTTTTTTTTTTCTTCCTGTGGCCATTCATGTGGGCTGAGGGATGGGTCCTGGTAGTACAGTCAGCAGACGACAAGGGATTTGGGCCATCTGCTTGTGCAGTTTACTTGTGCCCTCTGGCCCTGTCTGGACTTGATGTTGGAAGTACCACTTCCATTTTAGGATAGCTTGCTGTTGGGCCTGTCCGTATGCCTTTGTGGGTGTGACAGAACCCAGCTCATGATGGCAGCCTTGGCTATGTAGGAGAGGCAGACTTTTACCTCTTCCATCTTTGGGTCTTTCAGTTGGGCCTGAGAATTAAATTCATATCACACAGATCAACAGGAGAAAAGAGTTATTTTAACAAGGTCTGTACAGGTCTCTCGGTCTCAACTTCCCATACTTGATGATAAAAATTTGCATTTTTTCTAGTACAGGGAGGGCATCTTTCACATGGGAATTTTATTTCCTGCTTTTAAGAAACAGCATGAAGGTTAGCGTGATCTTCTCGCACTAGCTGCTTTTCAAGTCCCTATATGCCAGCGTGGCATATTTTGGGGTGGTGTGTTCTTAATTTCTTCATCTGTGTGGCCCTTTTAAGTTCCATGGCCAGGCATTCCATCTCTACCAGGGCCCAGCAACTTGCCAGGACCTGTTTTTCAAAAAGTGCATAATGCTCAACTGCAGATGGCATGGCCTTGTTCCAGAACCCTAGGCATCTACATTTTGATTCTCCTATCAAGACTTGTTTATACACTCCAGACGTCTTTTCTCACCACCATAAGGTCTAACACCATAAGGTCTGCTGGTCTGTAAGCCCTAGTGGCCAGGCCCCTTGCATTGCAGCCTGGATCTGCTGCTGGACGCTTTCTTGCTCAGGGCCCCACACATGCCACTCAGTGCATAGTTCTGAGCAAGATTCCCAAGTGTGGAATATGCTGCCTCCAGGTCTGAAGAAGCCTTCCAGGAGTTGGGCTTTCTTCTTAGTGGAAGGTGCAGGAAGCCATAATGTGTTTGTTACTTTGGAGATGATTTCCACTCCAGTAGACTCTTAAACATTTGTTGCATCTTGGTGCTGAGTCCTCACAGGAGTTATCTCCCACCCCCTGGAAAGCACGTGTCTTATTGACATCTCTGACAGGCTTGTCACTTCTTGATATTCTGTTCCAATTATGTGACTTTCTCAATGCAACAGACCAAGGGTATTCCTTTTTTATTTTTGGTGGCTGCTGGTAAGGGGATCTGAACCCTTGACATTGACATTGGAGTTATCAGCACCATGCTCTAAGCAAGTGAGCTACCAGGGATATTCTGAGGAATATCCAGGTGAGATAGGTTCCTATATCATGGCAGAAGGTAGGACAGTTAATACAATGTGTACTGCTGTCCATCCCAAGTGAAAGTGAATTGTTTCTGATCCTCTTTTCTGACAAGGTTGGAAAAAAAGGAAAAGGTGTTTGCCAGATTAAGGCTGCACACCATGTGCATGAGGCCTTGTTAGTCTACACTAGCAAAGATACCATATTTGGCAACAGCAATTGACCTTACTACTTGGCAAGTTTGCAGTAGTTCACTGTCGCCCTCCACAGCCTGGCTTTGTAAGGGGCCACCGTCCTTGCTTCTTTTAGGATGTTCAAGGGTGGCACTAGTCTCCACCATTCCCCAGGGGTGTGATATGAGCAGAAGGGAAGGTGGTTTCAGGGACTTCCATTCAACCCTTTCTACTATGGTAGCTCCCACCCAATAGTCCAAGGAACCAGTGAGAGGATTTTGCTCCCTAGTGTATGCATTCACATTACACATTTGCGGACTGGGGAAAAGACCCCCAATCTGCTCCATGGGTGGATCTACTATGAGTTGGACCTCGGCCAGGGATCCATTTGTTATCTCAGAGGTTGTTGTTAAGGTCCCGTAAGACAATACAGAAGGGGAAGATTTGTAAAATGCAGCAAGTGACAGTTGTTATTTTTCACTTATTCAACAGCTATTGATCGAACACTTACTTTGTGCTGGACTCTGCGCCAGATGTTGGGGTGTTCACAAAAATTGTGCATTATTCCTGTGGGCTGAAAACTTTGTGACCATGAGCTGGGATGGTCAGCTCTGCACGGATGCTTCAGAGACAGTACATACTGCGCAACTGAGGCAGAGCTCAAGGGAGAGAGGGAAAACCGGCACACGAGTGGCCTGAGGGCTCAACACCTGGATTGTTGTGAAATTCTTCCTGCTACTCTAGACTGTGGTGGGGAAATGAATATCCTCCAAAAGCCGCCTGGAGCTCTGCCAGGGAGGGGGAATGCACTTTCGGTACAGGCCTGGACTTTGGAACTAACGACTGTGGGGTGGAATCCTGGCACTGCCATTAATGGGCTGGGTGCATCCTTGGGCAGGTTACCATGCCTCTGAGCTTCAGTTTCTTCATCTATAAAACAGGTATAATGACCCTGCTTTGCAGAGATGTAAGTGTAAATAAGCTGTTGTAAACCATATTAAGTGCCTGGCATAGATCCAGACACAGCTTTTTCTGAATGGAAGCTTTATTTTATTAACAACTCTTCCCACTGTTTCTCTGTAGGGTTCCTTGCCTTTAGGATGGATGGAGCTTTGGCCATCCCCAGAATCAGCTTTATGTGAGACTGTTAAAGTTGGGTCCTCCAGGACTTGCTTTTCCAGCTCACTGGGAAGGTCCCCTACCTCCAAATGCAGCTCTTCCTCTGGCCTTGCATGTGCTTGAAATTCCACCATTAGAAAGCCATTCCTCTGCATCTTTTTCATCTCCAGGAAGTCCCTGTTTGTCACTAACACTTCCTGTTTGTATGGTTCTTGCTTTGTCCTATCCAAAGCACCTTTTGGTCTTTCTAACAGCCTTGGGAAGTAAATTGGAGATTTGCCCCAAAGTCACTCAGCTGGAAAGGGAGGAGCTGAGATTCGAACCCAACATTCCCTGTGAAGAAGTTCTCAGCTAGAGGCAACCTGAGTTCTTAACTCCGGACACTACTAGGTTTTCTTGCAAAGCACAATCTATCACTCTAAATGAGGTACAAGCAAGTTAATCCTTGTCAGTTGAAAACAAAACATTAAGAGTTTACTCTGGTCTCAAGTGTCCTGTCTATATCCCACAGACTCTAGATCCCAGAACAGTGCCTGGTTCATAGAATGTTATAATGAGAGCTGAGATAGATAGATAGATAGATAGATAGATAGATAGATAGATAGATAGATAGATAGATAGATAGATAGATAGATAGACATTGATCATTGTTCATTATGTCCCAGGCCCTCTGCTAAGTGCGTGATATAAACTTTTTCTTATTTAATCCTCATAACAGCAGTCTGAGGTGTCTCTGGCTCCATTTCACAGACAAGAACATCAAGGAGAAGTTGGACAACTTGCTCACATTCACACATTTGTTTGGCAGCAAAGCCTGGAATAGGGACCAGGACACAGGATTTCAGAGCCTGCCCCCAAGTTGTTAAGCACTATACATGCTGCCATCCACGTAAAACATGGCTTAGGAAATGTTTCCATCATGAAGCATGGACGGGGCTCTGCAGGCAAGGGGAACAGCCTGAGCAAAGTCCCAGGGGTGCAGGGCAATCTTCTGGGAGTCTCAGGGCTCAGCCCTGAGGAGCAAAGCATGGAGAAGCTGAGGAAAGACACCTGGAGCTGGTGAAAGGGTTGGAAGATCTGCATGAACTCGAGTTTCCTCACTGGTACTCCATGAGCCTTCCCCAAGGCAGCTGGGCCCAGGACCCATCGCCCTGCTGGAATATAAAGTTGACAAAACCTTGACCTTTAAGCTTGAAAGTCTTTGTTGGGTATAAGTCAGAAGATGTGTGGAGTTTGGAAATGTGGTCTAGCTTCTTTCCCCCAGAGGACTGGCTGGCCTCTAGGGATGGTGCTCCCTAGCTGGCTGACTCTGAGGTGGAACTCTCTCTGGAATGTGAGGATCACTCAGTGTTCCCACTGCTGTTTGGGGGAAGCCAGAGGGAACTGATGCTCAGAGAGGTTAGGTATCATGCTCAGAGAGGTTAGGTATCTTGCTCAAGGCCGCAGAACTGGTCAGTGGAGCTGGGACATGAATTTGTAACTGCAGTGCTTATGTTTGTTATCTATTGCTGCATAAGAAATTACTCTAAAATGTAGTGGTTTAGAACAGCAAACATTTATTTTATCACGATTTCAGTGGATCAGGAATTCAGGAACAGCTTAGCTCAGTGGGTCTGGCTCAGTCTCATGAGGTTGCAGTCAAGCTGTCAGCCAGGGCTGCGTTCATCTGAAGGCTCAACTGGGGCTGTAGGATCTGATACCAAGCAAGCCCATTCCCACCACTGATGACTGGAGACCTCAGTGACTTACCACTGGGCTTTTCCTAGGGCTGCTTGAATATAATAATTGGCAGTTGGCTTCCCTCAAAGCAAGCAATCCAAGAGAGAAAGCAAGGAGGCAGCCACAATGCATTTTAGGTCCCAGTCTTGGACATCACACACCATCACTTCTGCCACATTTTATTCGTTAGAAGCAAGTCACTACACACACTGCTCTTTAGGAAAGGAGAAGTGGGCTCCACTGTTTAAAGGGAGAAGTATCAAAGAATTTATGGACATGTTTGAAAACCCCGCAGTGCTACCAAACTGCTCCCCACCCTGCAGGTGTGCTTGGGAGTGCTGCCCTCGATGGCCTGACTGATTGAGGCCCCATGATTGAGGTCATTTGTGTCATTCTGCCACCAGAGGTGGCTTTCCCACTCTTGCTGCACCTACCCATCCCGAGGCCTGTCACTCCGCCAGTTCTGCCCTCCGCATTGCCTCTCTGCTTCTCCAGGCATCTCAGCTGCACTTTCCCAGAGATGGATGGGAGATGCTCTGAGGCCTGTGGGACTTGGTCCCTGGGGATTTCACATTTGTGGGACAGGGTTCAGTGTGGCCACATCCACCAAGCAATGCTGGGGGTGTCTCTGTAGGACTGAGGCAGAGTGTTCCTGACCAGAAGATCCAGCCCCTGTGAGGGACTCCAGCCAGGAGTCAGTACACACACAGCCTGTGATCTGAGGACAGAGAAGGACTCAGCCTCATCATCTCAGTTATCTTCCAGCAGATCTGCAGGCAGCTGGGAAAACTGGGGCAGAGGTGGGTTTCTTCACCTCATTTCAAGGAGGTCAAACTGGGGCTAGCATCCAGGTGTCCAGTGGCAGCTGCTGCCGACCCTCCTGCCACTCTAGGCTTTGATTGGGGTGTGGCAGTGTGAGCATGTGTCTTGCAGACCTCCAGCAACAGGAAGCACAACTGGCCAAGGGCCCACCCCACAAGGGCCCACCCCAGGCTCTTAAGTCCACCCCTTTGTTTGTGCTAAGGCCCCATCAAGACTGAGTGCAGCGGGATACTGAGGCCAAAGCCAGCCCATTCCTGCAGGATACAGGGCCCTTCAAATGTCCCTTCCTTTGGCTCAAGGACTCTTCATGGCTTTGCCAAACCTTCCTTACACAGCACAGCAGTCTAGAATGCTCCCACTCATCCTTTCTCCTTCACTCAAGTTTATATGGGTTGCCATATAAAATACAGGACACCTGGTAAATGAGACTTTCAGATAAAGAATATGCAATTCTTAGTATAAGTATGTCCCAAAATTGCATGAAACATACTTAAGCTAAAAAATTATTTGTTGTTTATCTGAAATTCACATTTACCTGGGTAGCCTGGCTGTTAATTTGCTAAATCTGGTGACCCTACTTGGGACCCAACTCACATTTGTGACTTCCTCTGCTCCCTCTCTACTTTCTCTCACACCTGCACTTCCTCTAATAAAATCTTTGCATGTTTAATCCCTTCTTGGCATCCACCTCTCAGAGGACTTGGACTAACACAGTGCAGGGCGTGGGGGTGGGGAGCAATGTGAGCAGGCTTGACATACAAACATCTAGTTCATTAGAGCTGCCGTAGTCCTGGGAGTGGGGCCCTCTTTTGCTGCTCAAAGTTACAGTAGTGAGGAAAAGGGAAGCAACTCTCCCTGGGTCCAACTTGGAATGCAGTTTCCATATAAGGAAGTTCTAAATCAGTTCTCCAATTTTAGGGTGCCCAAGAATTTTATGGGGAAATGCAAGGGAAAATACAGATTCTTGGGTCTGTCCCTCCAGAGATTCCAATTCAATAGATCTGGGGATGGAATCAGCAATTTGCATTTTTGCAGCCTCCGCAGTTAATTTTGAAATTGCCACAGGGAAAATAATTCTGCATATTTTGTAAAACTTTTCATGAATGTCCACACCCTTGTTTATTCCATACTCCTGCCAGTGTTACTGGACTCAGGTCTGGCTGCCCGCCCCTCTGAAAAGGAAAGAAAAAAATCTCAGAAGTCAAATGGTTGGTGTTAGAAAAAAGTGTATTCAGCTGAAGGAGATGGTAGGCTACCCCATCTCAAAGATTTACATTTACTGAGGGGTTTTTAAAGGAAGCATTGAGGGAATGGAATGTGGGAGGTGAAAAGTAGGAGAGCAGGAGATGTGAGCTACGAGGGGTCTGTCTGTGAGTCAGGTACAAGGTCTTGCCCAGGCCTCCATCTGGTTTCTGTTCTCATCTTCGCTGTTATCTCAGGACCCTGCAAGATTTCGATTTGTGCCAGTGTACTTGGCTAGTGCCCAAGGTCAGCTTCCAGTCGTTTGGCCTTGATCATTTCTCAAAACTCTACAAGTCTCAAAGAAAGAACTGTTAGCTTTGCAAAGTACTAATTAGCTTCTCGGCCTTGTTTTCCTACTTAGTGAGTGAGATAAGAAAGTCAGGGGATGGGATGCAGCCCAGGCAGCTTTAGGTCCCAACATGGCTTCAGTCCTGCTCACTCCAACAATTCCCCACTGTCAATAGTTCCTTCCATTTCTATGGAATGGGCTGCCGACTCATCTGACTGCTTCAAGCTATTTTCAGGGCACATTAGTGTGGAATGGAACTATTTGACATGATGGAGGACATAGCTTTTGGTACCCAGCTGGAGTGGCGCAGGGGATCAAGGGCATTTGTTTATCTATTGTCTTAACAGCTGATTGACAACAGATGGCTTACTCAGAGTTAGCAAGCTATACATTAATTGGTACATCAAGAATTTTAAGAACTTACACGAATCCTTTGTTTAGAAACAGGATGTCTCATCCAAGTCATGAGCCTCCTCCTTCAAGTTTATGAAACTTTAGAGAACTGCTTGTGTAGACAAGACATCATTTCCCCCTTTTTGATCAAAACATTCCTCATGGAAGCATTGAAGATCAATTTTCTGATTGAAAAGGTTTCACTTTTCTTTGTAAGGATGCCTCAGTGCTGGGAAGACTCATTCCCAGGTAGACATGCCCCATGTCAGGGGGAAGATGAAATAGCAGTTAGGCCAAATTAGGGCAACACAAAGTGGGGTCAGGAATTTAGAAGAGACATGCTATTTTATAATCAACCTTTCCAATTGTATACTGTTATATAAAGAGAGCAAATTCTTATTATATTTATTTAAATAACCATATTGCCATAAAAATCAGAAGGATACTCACAAATAGTTTTCAAATTTTGGAGGAATCAGAGGAAAAAAAGGCAAATATTTCCATCTTTGTTTATAAAGTACATTTTACCAAATTGCTGTAAGTTATAGATAGCTTAGAGACAAAGTTTCCTTAAATCTGGAAAACAAAACATTTAAGTAAAGAACAAACAATGAAAGTTAGAAAACATTTTTATCAGTTACTTTGTGTACTTAATTTTTGCTTTGCTTGATCTTAATTAGTAGTTCTATAAACTCATCAGATTTCTTTCTAGAGTTTTGAAAACTTTTATTCTGTCCATTGATCTTAAAGTTATTTGACACTTGTGTTTAAGAGTACTTGTTAGAGTCTTTTGCATGAATCTGATTGCAGATGCCTTTAGAGAAATATCAAAATGTTTGCAATTTTATTAAGAAAATGATCTATACTTTAAGAAAACCTTCTTCTAACATAGGGGAAAATCAGTTCGGTATGAGTGTCTTTTTAATCTTAAAGTTCAATCTTTAGAAAGACTTAACTAATTCCCTTTAAATTATAATCAACTTAATTACGCTCAAAATTTTTCCATAAATTTACCTTTCACATAACATTATTACGACTTACTCAGACATTTTGATGACATGTTTTAGATTTTTTTCTTTTGTCCTATACTTCCTCTTTTCTAAACAACCAGTCATTTTGCTCTAGGACAAAAATTTATTACATAAGATGCTGTTTTGTATAAAAGTATTTCTTTTCTTTTTAGCCTTCTTAACCACAACTATATCTCCGTATCCACAGCTTTCTTCACATCTCTTCTTCTACATACTGATTCCTTTTTCATCAACAATACTAAACTAGCCCCATTTACCTAAAAATTTCATAATCAAAGATCATTCTGTTATAGGCTGGATTCATAACTTTAAAAATCTCTAGCAGAGACAAATGTAATTCTATTTGACCAGAAAACTGAGGCAGATAATTGTGAAAACATTTTTCATAGCAGTCTGATTATCAAAAAAACCTTTTTACCTTTTTCCCCCTTCAGTTTTAGTTTTATATGAGTTCTGGGTTAAATTCCCAAATATTTACATTTACTTAAGACTGGCTGAATTGTATAAGAAAAAACAAAATCTCCAAGTGACCTTGCTTTTCTTCCTAACAGGTTTTTTTTTTTTTTTTTTTTTTTTTAACGTTTGCAGAACTCTGTGTCAGAGACTTAACCAATTATAACCATTCTGGATCCCAGTTTTCTGTTTCTCAAGCTTACCAGGAGAAACTCAGAAGAAAAATTTATTTTCTTTTTAGTCATTAGGTCTTTAATGGCCAAAAGGCACTAACTTAGTTACTCAAACCCAGACAGACAAATTTTGTTTAACTGGTTCACAAGCCCACTAGTTGGCAGATGTGGGTACATTATCTTTTTCTTCAGGAGCAAGTCTTACTCTGGAATGATATATCCATGGTTTGACTCCTGCAAGCTTTAAAGCATTATGAGTTGTTAGTAAGACATCAAAGGCTGGTGCTGTTTTCCTTTTAGCTGGTGTTCTGGACCCTGTTCTTTCCAGGTTTTTGTCTTCCAGCTGGAAAGGGTGCAAAGTCTCATCAGGTGGAACAGGGAACCTGGAGAGAGCAAACTCACGAAGAGTGCTTAGTACCTGACGTAATTGTTGTACACACTGTTTGATATGATTGTCATGTTCTATCCCTGGGTCTAGTAATCCTAACCTGTCCTGGAAGGGTCTCCCATGTACAATCTTGAAAGGACTCAATTTAATTCCACTTCTAGGTGCAATCTGGACCCTAAGCAAGGCAATTGGCAACCCCTCCTCCCAGGTTAAATGAGTCTCTCGAGAAAGTTTCGTTATAGTCTTTTCAGAGTACGGTTCATATTCTCAGTCTTACCTGTTGAGTGAGGTTTCCATGATGAGTGTAGTATCTATTTAATTGGTAAGGCCTTGCTTACCTTCTGTGTGACTTCTGAAACAAAGGCTGATCTATTTTCAATTGTGTTTGGAAGGCCAAACCTAGGTATTACTTCCTTTAATAAAATTTTGGCAACATCTGAATCCTTCTCTGTTCTTGTTGGGTGGGGTTCAACCCACTCTGAAAAGGTATCCATCATATAACAAGCATATATTTTAAAGTTTCCTGTTGTCTTAGGCATCTGAATGAAATCTATTTTTCAGTCCTCAAAAGGATGGATTCCCTTATATTGTACTTTGTGGCCCATGTAAGTGCAATCAGCTCTGCTGTCTGAGCTGAGATACCGATTGGGAGGGACATGGGCTTCTATTACCTCAGTTAAAGTCACCATATCATATCCAGCATGATGTTGTCTGTGTTTCATGAAGCTGCTGCCATTGGTGAACAATTCCCAGTTTTGGTTAGGCAATAGTTGGTCCAACAGATCCAGCCCACTGAAATAGACTGCATCCAGAACTTCAAGGCAGTCCTGCATTAATGAGGCATCCTCTATACCTTTGGTGGGCAGCAGGATGACTGGATTCAGGTGGGTGATTGTCTGTGAGACTACATTAGAGTTATCCAAAAGAATCGCCTGATATTTGCTCATTTGCCCATCAGTAAGCCAGCAACCTCCCTCTTGTTCTAAAACAGGCAGCACCTGGTGGGACACACGCACTGCAACGGGTTGTCGCAAAGTAAATTTTTTCTGTTTCTTGTAACATATCGCAGGTGGCAGCTACAGCTCTTAAATAAAGTGGCAATCCCGTGGTAGTTTC
Source organism: Cynocephalus volans (assembly GCF_027409185.1). Taxonomy (NCBI): domain Eukaryota; kingdom Metazoa; phylum Chordata; class Mammalia; order Dermoptera; family Cynocephalidae; genus Cynocephalus; species Cynocephalus volans. The sequence goes on from NC_084470.1 coordinate 55,859,936, forward strand.
TTCTAGCTGTTTAAAGAAGTGTACTACAGGTTGTGGCACAGTTCCAAGTAACTGTATTAAAACCCCCAGTCCAAATCCTTATTTTTCATATACATACAGGCTGAAAGGCTTTTAAGGCTTGGGAAGGCCTAAAGCAGGAGCCATCATCAATTTTTCCTTTACGGTTTCAAATGGCTGCTGACATTCCTTAGTCCGATTTAAAGGCTCAGTGTCTAGCCCCTTTAATGCCTCATATAAGGGTCACACTGTTAGCCTATAATTTGGAATCCAGATGTGATAATGGTGTTCTTTAAGCATTTGTCATAGGTAGGGCTAGCATCAAGCAGGTCATCCACATATTGCAATAAGATTCCTTCATCAAGCTGAAGGGGTCTTAAGTCTCTAGCTAGCATCTCGCCAAATATTGCCAGAGAATTTCCAAATCCCTGAGGTAACACAGTCCAGCAACACTGGAAAAGACTTCTTGGTTTTTTTCTTTCTAAAAACTCCTGCTCCTGTCTTCAGTTCTATAGATACAAGAGTTATATTTTTGGCTCAGCCAGGGACCCTATCAGCCCAAACTGTTTTACTCACTTGATCACAGACTTCAGGTGGAAACAGTTCACATTTTGGAGGTCCGATTCCAGCAAGGAGAATCTGGAACTGCAAGGCTTGCGTGGGAAACACTCAATATCTGCATATATTGTTTCTCAGGAGAAAAAGTCACTTTGCATAGTAAATTTCTTCCCATCAAATGGATGGGACACTGAAGCATATACAAAAAGCTGTGACTCAATGTCATGTCCCCCAGATGGCACTCCAGAGGTCAAAGAAAAGTCTTTTGTTGGGGTCTACCTGTAATCCCTATTATGGGAACTGTCTTCCCAGCACTTTTAGCCAATGTAGTGTTAAAGACTGAGTGACTGGCTCCAGTCTCCAGTAGAAAATCAATTGATTTGTTCCCCACTGTCAATTGTACCTGGGGCTCTTGTGGGGAAAGAATTAGTGGGTCTGAAAGGTTTAGTGGAGCACCCTGTCCCCCACATTCATCAAAGATGTCTTCCTGTTCCATCATCTTTTGGGTCCCAATTAGGCTCAGCCAAGGGCACAACCCCTGCAGAATCTGGGGTTCCATTAGATACTCTTGATGGAGGTGGTGAGCCTTATCTTTTGCCTTATCTATAACAAGTTGCCATTCATCAACTGTTAATAAAGTGTTTATTAAGGCCTGCACATCTGTCCACGTGGGTCGGTGAATATTAAAAACACTGGTAAAGGGCCGACCCTGTGGCTCACTCCGGAGAGTGCGGCTCTGGGAGCGCTGAGGCCCCGGGTTTGGGTCCTACATAGGGATTGCCGGTGCGCTCACTGGCTGAGTGCGGTGCGGGCGACACCAAGCCAAGGGTTAACGATCCCCTTACCGGTCACAAAAAAAAAAAAAAAAACCACTGGTAAAGAGCTAAGTCATTTTCTGAGGATCATCTCTATATGGAGGATTTGAATGTTTCCAATTTAACAAGTCCAAGGCACAGAAAGGCATATATGCCCAGTAAAATCCTGCAGGTTGGCCGTGCACATTCAGTCCACCAACTGGGAATTGGTGGAGTGGAAATTGCCTCCCTATGGTCGAGTATGTACCTGGGCCAAAATGGGTGCCTTGCTGGGTCTTAGAAGGAGAGATCATTCCAGGACCCTGATCATATTCCTGATCCTCATCATCAGGAAGCTCTGGGGCCACCATTTGAAGTTGAGGTGCCTCAGACAGTGGCTCAGGAAGAGGTGCCACTGCAGGTCCCATAGGACTCAAAGCCTCTAACAGGTATTGATTTCCCATTTCATTATCCTCTTTTATTCTCACTGTCTGGCAAAGGGGGATAACAAGGTGGCTTATCAGATAGTTCGGAGGAGCCACCTTATTTTACCATTGATTTGGACCCTGATCCTCCTCTCGAAGAGTCCTAATTGTGTAAAAGCATAAAAGACTGAACATAAGGTTTTTCATCCCATTTGCCTTGTCTTTGGCAAAACAATTCCAATTGTACCGAAGTACGATGATTAAGAGATCCATTTAGTGGCGACCTTTCTCCAGAGTCTGACACATCCATAGGCCACATTATTGCAATAGAGCATCATTCCTTTCTTAGCCATGGTTGCATAACTAAAACCTGGCCAGTCTTCCAGAATACAGCCCAAAGGACTCTGAGCCGGAAAGAGCAGAAATTACCCATGTTATTGGTTTCACTTTCACATTCACACACAGAAAAGTCAAACACACAGATGAAGCGCTTCCAAACAAACAGACAAAATGCTGGGTTCTATGTCATATGGCTGTCTCCAAACACCAAGCTCGCTCATAAACCAACGGTGCAGGCAAACATCTTCCGATGTGCACACCGAAACAGCCACGTACCAAACGGAGCACTCTTCCAGATGAATGGTTGGTCTGGGTTTCAGCAAGTCATATTCCACACTAATGGTACCTTTTCCTAACAAACAGTGTGAATAGAGGACTTCAAGCATGCATGCTGGGCAACTTACCCAACCCTAGAGTCCATCGACTCCCACAAAAGAGCCCATCGGCTCCTCAGAAGAGCCCATTGGCTCCCACAAAAGAGCCCGTCAGCTCCTCACTAACATTGCTTTTCTTCACCAACCAAAAGGCAGGGAATCGGTGGTCGATGCCGTTGCTGGAATTCAAAGAGCCCTCCCTGGAATAAACAAGGTCCGGCAGCTGCTGGGAGGGATCCCTAGATGCCCAGCCTCGGGGTTGACTCACCACAGGCAGCTGGCACCACAGGCGGACCCAGTCTCTCTCCCACCGAAGTGGGGGGCTAGACCTCCCCAGGCACTCAACTCCTGGCTCGGCTCACCAAAATCTGTTACCGGACTCAGGTCCGGCTGCCCACGCCTTTGAAAAGGAAAGAAAAAAAACTCAGGAGTCAAATGGTTGGTGTTAGAAAAGCAGATGTATTCAGCTGAAGGAGATGGTAGGCTACCCCATCTCAAAGATTTACATTTACTGAGGGGTTTTTAAAGGAAGCATTGAGGGAATGGAATGTGAAAGGTGAAAAGCAGGAGAGCAGGAGATGTGAGCTACGACGGGTCCGTGTCTGTGAGTCAGGTACAAGGTCTCGCCCAGGCCTCCATCTGGTTTCTGTTCTCATCTTCGCTGTTATCTCAGGACCCTGCAAGATTTCGATTTGTGCCAGTGTACTTGGCTAGTGCCCAAGGTCAGCTTCCAGTCGTTTGGCCTTGATCATCTCTCAAAACTCTACAAGTCTCAAAGAAAGAACTGTTAGCTTTGCAAAGTACTAATTAGCTTCTCGGCCTTGTTTTCCTACTTAGTGAGTGAGATAAGAAAGTCAGGGGATGGGAAGCAAGAGTGGAGAGAAAAAAACTGTCCTTTTAAAAATCCTCCTCCCCCTGCAGCCCAGGCAGCTTTAAGTCCCAACATGGCTTCAGTCCTGCTCACTCCAACACCAGGTGGTAATTAATCAGAGTTTAGTAGTCAAGGCACCAAGTTTAGGAGTAAGTTTGCTTTCCTTTCTCCCCACTGCACTTTTTTTTTTTTTTGAGACTCCCTGGGTTAGGAAAAAATTGCCAAGAGTTTGGGTCCCTGAGACGATATGGTACGCTTTTTCGTTGATTTGATAATGACAGCAGCAGAAGTCACTTTTCCCCTTGTTTACTGGGAGGCTCAGAGAAAGATTCTTGTGTACACTGCAGTACTCTTTCTAAATCAGGACTTCGGATACAAGAAATTCCTTCCCCTGCCAAGCGAACACACATGAATTTCATTACATTGTTACTATTCATTCATTTCAGGCTTTAATAATGAATTGGGTCTTTATTTCTTATTGGAAATAGCAGCTTCCAGTCCTTTCAGAAGTATGCAGAGTACAAACCAGTCCTCGCCTGACTCTGGAGAGCTGAAGATGCTTCCCAAGGGCCAGGGTAATCTGTTACTGTGCTTCCACGGGAGGGTTAAAGCCACAGAGGGGATGTGGGTCTCCACAGAACAGCAAGCCAGGTGTCAAAGCTGAGCTTACAGGCAGAGCTGGGTGGACGTCGGGCAGTATAACCAGTGTGTTTGGAGTGGGTGTGGGCTGATTCTGATCCCAGGCAGGCGGGGTGAGCTGGCTGGGAAGGAATGTGCTGACTCATCCACGTCTCAGTTTCTCCCAGGGTGGAGGGCCGCCCCTGGGGCCTGGGGAATCTGGAAACAAAAGGACGGACAGTGGAGCTTACTATGAAGCTTGTGAGAACAGGAGTCCCAGCCACAAAAATTCAAGGCCTCTTTCATTCCAGTTTTCTCCCAGCAACCACATACTGAGAACCTGTGAGGTACAGGCCCTGCACTAGGGGACGGATTTGGGGCCATCAGGATATAAGCCACCCTAGACAGGCCACCAAATTCCTAGTTTTGGATCTGCCTTAGAGGACATCTGCCTGAGGCCAAAAGAATCGGGCTTCCTTCTGGTTTCCCAGGGTCTTCAAGCTGCTGTTCTTCAACCTCAACTAAGTGACATGGGTGGGTCACTGGAGCCACTTCATCTGCAGAATGGATGGATGGGGCTGGGGGATGGGCAGTGGGGCTGTGAATCCCATTGTCTTCTCTCCTGTGTGTGTGTGGGGGGGATTAGTTTCTCTTCCCCTGACTCTGTGATGGCTGTGCATGTTGACAGCAGCCTGGTGGGGGTGGGGGGGGGGAAGTCCAGTCTGGGGGTGTCTTCAGGCACCCAGCCCTGGGCTGCTAGCTCAGAGCTGCCTCCAGAATGGGGTAACCAGCTGGGTGCAAGGCAGGAGGGGCCCCATCTGTTTCAGAGCCAGGAAGGTCTGTTTGCATCACGCTCCTGCCCTTTATTACAGAAGTACCAAAACCAGTGTTGTCACCAACCCTTTGAACATGCAATTTTCTTTTCAGTGGAGCTCCAGTTCTAAGCGGGGCTGGCAAAGCCAAGGTTCAGTTCTAAGAGGCTCAGTCCATCTTCTGGAGGGACCCCAGCTAGGATTCACCTGCCTGGAAAAAAAAAACAGGAGAGAGAAAATCCCCAAACCCTAGGCTTCAAAATGTGAGGCATAAAAGTGATGACACTACAAACAAATTTTTATGCCCAAACCAAAGGTGGCAGAGGTACTGCTGACCAAACACAGCTCTGGCCCAGTTGGTTCCAGTGGGCAGAAAGGAGAGAACGACTTCTGGTTCATAGCAGCTAGAAGATCATGGGCAAGTTCCTGGCCATTTCAGAGGCTTCCCGTCTTCCCAGTAACACAGGGAGAATTCTGTCTCCCAGGGAGCTGTCCCAAGGGTCTGGCGTGACACAGATGTGAGTGCCCCAGGTACCAGGTACTGTGGTTCTCACTGACTTTAGTCCCCGCTACCTTCCAGGAAAAGGAAAGTCGGGATCTTGGAACTCCATTCTGGACGGGGGATAAAGAGCCAGGCCAGGTCCTGACAGGTGAATTTTGGGAAACTCAGTCATAGACACACGAGCATTCTTCAAAAGTTACCATTTCAGAACACAATGGAATTAAAGGACCCTAACCCCAAACTGTGGGCATTCTTCCAGACATTGCCCCACCCCTGGAGGGCAGACAATTTCCTGTCCTTATTTAGAAAGTGAACTGCAGTGAGTGGGCCTCCGTCGAAATAACCCCCCATCTGTGGTTACTGCCGAGTATAACAGCTCTGGCTGGTGAAGATCACTAATGCTGGGTGCCCACAGGGCCTCCTAAGGGTGGTCCTCATTGTGCAAGGCAGGAGGTAGCTGGAAGCATGAAGGAGCTCGTCAGGGCCTTCAAGAGGAGAGCAAGCTCCCAGGGAATCCCTGACCTTTTGCTGGGGCTCACCTGGTTTTCCTGGGACCTTGGTTAATGACCCAGTTCAAAATGAGGGATTGTAATAGGAGTAGTGACCTGAGTTGTAAACTCCACTTTCCAGGTGGTTCTAGCCCCTCTTCCCTCTCAAATGAGCATACTCAACAATGTTTTGTCTAATTAACAGACTTGCTTTCCCGTCACTAGCATGAGAAAAAAGGAGCCTTTGCTGGGAAGATGTCATGCCCAGCCCCATGCAGAAGGAGGCCAGGTCCACAGGCTGTTCCCATGAGAAGCAGTAGGGAGAGGGTGGGGAGCTTGAAGAGAGAGTCTCCCAAGGAAGGGAGGAATGGGCTGTGCAAGGATCCCCACCCTATGAGATGATCTTTCTGTTTCACTCCTCAAACTTGACAAGATCTAGGGAGATCATGGCATGATGAGAGTGGTTGGGTTTTGTGTATATGGAAGCTGGTGTACAGTCACAGCCTGTGTACGAACTGATATGGGGACAAGATGCAGCTAGAAGGAAGGATCGGGGCACACTTGATCCCTGGTCAGATCTAGCCAGGACAGTCCCTGCCCTCACAGAGGCCCTGAAGAAGAGAGGCTATGACTCGATGGTGGCCCCCAACCACAGGCTGCTTTGGTGGCTTTGAGACTGGAAGATCTTCCACAGTTATCTATTAATTATGTCTTGCTCTTGCAAGGAGAGGAGAAAAGGCCCTTTCCCTCTTACCCTGTCCCCAAAGCCCTGGGTTTGTGTTCTAAGGGTCAGGCCAGGGTTGTAGGGCACCTGTAGGGGGCTAGGAAGGGGACTGAATGGAGCCAGGAAGGAGGGGCTGGGAGAGTCATAGGGCCCAGGCCCATCCAAAGCGGGGTGCTGCTGCTCAGCACCTCCTAGTATTGTCCGGGGCCTCAGCTGGGCCCCAGCTTGTAAGATCTGATTTTTCAATAGCAACTGAACATCTAAATAAAATAATGGGACATGCAAATGGTGGCTCATTTAAAAATTGTAGAAACAATTTCTTTGCCAAACAAAACCCCATCTGTGTCCATCAATTTATGAATGGATAGCAAATGTAGTATCTCCATACAATAGAATATTATTCAGACATAAAAAGTAATGAAGTTCTGACACATGCAGCAATGTGGATGAACCTCAAAAATATGTTAAGTGAATGAAGCCAGACACAAAAAGCCACATATTGTATGATTCCATTTATATGAAATATCCAGAATAGGTGAATCCATACAGACAGAAAGCAGACTGGTGATTGCCAGAGGCTGGGGGGAGGAGGGAAGGAGGGTAACTGTTTAATCTGTAAGGGGTTCTTCTGGAGTGATGGAAAAGTTTTGGAAGTACATGGAAGTGATGGTTGCACACCATTGTGAGTTGCACAACTCATTGTCATTGAGTTCATTTTTAAATGGTTAATTTTATGTTATATAAATTTCACCTAAGAAAAACAAACAAGCAAAAAAAAACAAACACAGCCATCTGCTTGCATCACACATACACATGTTAGCAGCCTCTCTCTGCTTCACGGGTCCAGGTGGTGAGGACGGTGAGAACTTTCTTCCCAGCAAGGAAGGAGTCTGGTGGTGTCCCAAAGAGCCCGGGCCTGTGGGTGCCGGAGGAGAAAAGGGGAGTGGCCCAAGCTGGGAAGGGGGAGTTGGTCACAGGGTGACAGTGGAGGCTGGGCATTGAGGTGGGGGACCTGATGCATGCGAGGGACCCTGGAGCAGATGCTGCTGTGTCGGGCATCTCTGGTCACCATGAGCAGCAGTGCCAAGCACTTGACAATAGCCTCGGGTAGCAGGAGTCACATCAACGTTGGTGCCAAGCAGGACCAAGATCGGCCCTCCCCCCATTTTCCTGGCACTACACACACTCCGAAATTTTGATAGAATCCAAAGGAAGTGTAGAAATGCCTGATACAGTGCATCCTCCAGGTAAAGGGACTTCAGAGTCACATTTAATTAGATTGGACATGTTTAATTAGATTTAGGAAAACAAGGCTGCGTGCGCCACTCTGGGGACCACACAAAGAGCCCGCAGAGCCCAGGGTCTGTGGGGGAGGGGCGTGATGGAGTTTGGATGTGCTGTCCCCTCCAAAACTCATGTGGAAATTTGAGCCCCAATGTGGCAGTGTTGGAAACTGATTGAGTCATGGAGGCAGGTCCCTCATGAATGCATTAATGCTCTCCCTGGGGGAGGGGGGATAAATGAGTGAGTTCTCGCTCTATTAGTTCCCACAAGATCTCGTTGTTTAAAAAGACCCTGGCACCTTCTCTCTCTCTCTTGCTTCCTCTCGCCATGTGATCTGCTTGTACCCACTGGCTCCCTGCCACTTTCTGCCATGAGTAGAAGCAGCCTGAGGCCTGTGCCAGATGCAGCTGTCCCAGAATCGTAAGCCAAATAAACCTCTCTTCTTTATAAATTACCCAGTCTCAGGTATTTCTGTCATAGCAACACAAAACGGACTAAAACACGGCAGTAGAAGGGTAGACACACCTGTCCAAACTTTTTGGGTGGCAACTGACAGAAAACCCAACTGAACTGGTTATGGAGAAGGTGGGTGTGGGCATGAGCACGTGGAATAACTGGCTAAGTGACATGAGAATCCAGGGCTAGGCCTCCTTTGGCTGCACTTTCTTAGGGATTGAACACCACCAGGACCTGTCTTTGTTTTTCTTCCCTTCATATTTGCTCCATTTTCAGATGGGCCCTCTCCTGGGATCGCTAGAGGCTGCGTAGCATCTCTCAGCTTCATCTTTAAGCTTCAAGTCCAACAGCTGTTTCTAACTCAGCAAAAGTCACCTTGAGTCTCACTGTCCTCGGTTCCTAAAGCCATCACTGTGTATCAACGAAGCCCAGGGCTCAGACCCACATTGCATCCCTAGTGGGGCAGGTCTCAGCCTTGCTTCAACAAATGGACTGAAGCCAGGGGGAAACAGATGGGTCTCCAGCAATGCTGGGGGCTGTCTCTGGAAGGAGGGTGAATGGATGATGGGTGGTCAGACAAGCAACCAAAAAGCTCTAGCTGCGAAGGCTTCCTGGAGGAGGTGACATCTAAGCTGAAGGATGAAGGGATGGTCAAAGCAGCAAATGTAAGTCTTAGAGGTGAACTAGAGCATGCTCAGGGAGCTCCAGGGGGCTCAGTCTCCAGGGAGCATGTGGTGCATGGGGGAGACTGATGATAGGTAACGTCCCCAAGGTCTGGGGCCATCACCAAGGATTGCGTTTGCCAGGCCAAAAGGGTGTCAGCTTATCCTGAGGACAATGGGTAGCTATGGGAAGATTTTAAGCAGGGAATTAATGTGGTCAGATTTGCATTAAAGAAAGCCCATTCTAGGTGCAGTGGGCAAACACCCAACATCTGTTATCTACTCGTATAGGAACACATCTCAGTAAAGGTCTTGCTATATCTGTCTACTGGGAAGGGCACCTTTAATGCAATGACTTCCACCTGCAAGTTTAGGTATTTTTAAAACAGACATTTTAAATTATGAAATATTTCAAACATACAGAAAATTATGTACTGATTACTCAGATTTAACAGAAGTTAGCATATTGCTGCAGTTGCTCCAGATGTTATTTTGTTTCAGAAATAAGAAGTAACACATAGACCCATTTGTCTCCTTGCCTGTCCAGAGGTAATCACTACCCCAAAGTTAGTTCCAATCTTTTCCATGTATGAGAGTACTTCAAAAGTTCAGGAAAAGATTCATATTATCTTTTAATTCTATTTTTTCACAAGCTTTTTGAAGTATCCTAGTATGTTTTTACACTTTTACTACAAACAACATACATATGTATACATGAGTGTACATAGAGCACTTATTTTATAGTCTCCTTGAAATATATCTAAAACTTCCTGCTTGCTCCATAAAGACCAAGTCTTCACTAGTGAGTTGAAATAGAGCATTGACACACAGACATTAGCCTAATTTATGTCCACAAAATGCTTTGGCCTAAAATATTCAGAAAAGTAAGGCAAACATCTGCCTTGCCTCAAAAGAGCTGTTGGTAAGCACAGTCTTTCACTTACTTGGTTGATATAGTCTTGGCTTATGCCTTAGAAAGAGTCAAATGAATCATCCAGACCCTTTACCAGAGTTTGCATCTTCCAAGAGAGTCTCGAGTCAGTACTAAGATCTTCTGGGATATCAGTTCTTGACTTCCTTGGATGTCCTCTCTCCTATGTCCCCAAGCACAATCCCTTGAACCTTGCTGGTGCTTCCTTGCTGGGCTTCCTGCAATGGACATTTTCTTTTCTTTTTCTTTTTTTTCTTTTTTTGTCTTTTTGTGACCGGTAAGGGGATCGTAACCCTTGGCATGGGGTCGCCCGCACCGCGCTCAGCCAGTGAGCGCACCGGCCATTCCAATATAGGATCCAAGCCGAGGCGCGAGCGCCGCTGCGCTCCCAAGCGCTGCACTCTCCCGAGTGCCGCCACGGGGCCGGCCCGCAATGGACATTTTCAAGGGCTGTTTGTAGCTCTGGTGCTTACTGAGGCCTTTCAGGCAGGCAAAGAAAACACATTCCAGGGATAGGGATCAATCCTGGATAAGATGAATCACTGCCCCTTCTAGGGTAATTAACTTTCCTACCAAGTGGCTGTTTGGTCTCCTTGAGGGATAATAGCATATTGGGGTCTCAGGGTTGGTCTCTGTTACTGGTAGGTGGGACACTGAGCAGTGACAGGAGCTGGAAACCCATACTGCTGGCCCATGCATAGACCTTATCTCTGCCACCCTGGCTCCTCTGTTCATGAGCTCACTATGCAAACAGTGGGTTGTCCGGGACAAAGGCTGACTGACATCTACTGGCAGAATCATCCTGTTCGCTTATTTGTTTAGTGCCTCTTCTGCAGCAAATATTCTCTCTTGGGCATTAACATGAGACACAGTGACCCTCACAATTCATGCCTACTCCTGTTGGTTCACCAGTCGCCTCTTCCCTGAACCTTTTTGCCCCCAATCTTCCCATCTTGCTCCTCCCAGGCCCCTCAGCAACCAGCTAAGCCCATCCTCGCTGCTCACGCACCTGTGTAGATTCTCCTCACAGGCCATGCTCTTTGCACACAGTGTGGATGACCTGTGCTCTTTACCTCAAGCCCCACCCATCAGGAAGACCTCCTTGCCCTGCTGTCTTTCAGGGTCACCCCTGTGTGGGGCTGTAGTATGGCAGCAGTCCAGCTCAACTGGTACACATGCTGAGACAACCGACACGTGAACCAAGACCGGGCTTTTCCCTTGAGTGTCAGCTGTCACAGGACTCCCTCATGGGGCCAAGGGGTGAGCTGAGGAAGAGATGTCAGTGCAACCATAGCTGGTGACCGCTGAGCCTGCCACCTCATTGTGCAGCTCACTTGTGCTCTCTGGCCTGTTCTGCCCGACCCTGGGCATACTGCTTCCATCTTATGAAGAGTTGCTGCCGGGCCTGCCACCTTATGAACTGGTGGGTCTGACATTACCTAGTTTATGATGGGCAGTTCTGGCCACATGACCATTGGATGTCTCATGGTCACATAGCCAGCCTCTGCCAGGCTGCAGTAGTATGTGAGGTGCTTCTTTTTGAATGGTACATAGTGGTATCACCTCAATCCAGAACCGTACAGGTCTGTGCTATGCCTCTTCTACTGGGGCTCGCCAGAGGCTCCACACAGAACCTTTTTCTACCTCAGAAACCTCTAGTAGCACGGGGTCTTCCAGGTGTTATGGCCCACACAGCAGGGCTGCAGGTATTGTAGACAGGACCTGTTACAGGCCCATTCTTGCTCTCGTCTCCCCATAACCTTCATCCTTTTGTGTTGCCCCCAAAATGGGTCAGAGCAGTATTCTCAAAATGCTGTCTCGAAACCCCAAGAGGCATATACAGCATTGTGCTTCTTTCATAGCAGAAGAATATCCAAAGGACAAAAATGTGTCTTTTACTTTGAATGGGTTGACCCCATATGTCCCACAACAATTGGGTCCCTAGATCTTTGAAGTATTTATGACTCATTTTTTTGAAGTGCTTGCATCCAAGGTCCTCACCACTTCTTGTACATCTGGTCCAATTAATACAACGTTATCTGTATTATAGAGCAATGCGAGTTTCTGAGGAATATTGAGATGGTTTAGGTCCCTCCAGGCTCTGTTGTGACACAGAGAGGATGAATTTACAGAGCCTGATGGCAAGATCACGAATGTATACTGTTTTCCGTCCCTGTGAATTCAAGTTGACCTGTATGGAACAGATTGCATTTGCCAGATCAGTAGCTGCACACTGCTTACCAAAGCTGAGTTAATCTTCTCAAATAAAGATACCATATCTGGCATAGCGGCTGCAGTGAAGCTACTTTGGTTAACTTTGTTACCTGCTGTGGTCTGATTTTTTGAATTAGGTAAGGATACCGTGGAGACAACCATTCATGTATCTTTCCAGCTTTGAGGGTGGCCTAATCTGTCATTCCTCTGGGGTGTGACATTGTTTGCGATTTCTGTCTTGGTAGGTGTGTTGTGGTTTCATTAGCTTCTGCTTAGTCTTGACTGCATCATAGCACCTACTCTACTGGTCAACTACCAGGTGCATCCATTGCAATTTAACAATTGGGAGCTGGAGAAATGATAACTGGTTAGGCCCATGGACCCAGTGGACCCACTGTGACATGAACCTCGGCTATGGAGACATTACCTGACCCCCACATGCCCTGATCCAACAAGGGAACCATGATGGCTCCTTGGAGCTGGGAGGTCTGGGTATTTCTCTTCCTCATTATACAATTACCTGAGTAAATGTCCATGGGTTCCTTTTGGGAAGGACTGGGGAAATCACTACAGTATTCTGTTGACATGGTTTTGCAGGGTTCTTCTGCATGATGGGTTCTGGTTTCTGAGAACTGGCTCAAGTCTGGAAACTGAGCAAAGGATTGTGATTATATATTGTGGTGGCTGACCTCAGCTTTCTGTTCATCTGTGGTCACTTTGGTCATCCTTGGTCACCTCAATGGCAGTTTTGGCATTTCAACTTCATTTAATGTGGACATTGCTTTTCCCAAGCTTCCAAGAGTTATTGCAGCAGGATGTCAGGACAAGCCCTTAGGACCCCCTCTGGGTGTTAAATCTGGTGTCATGGGGGAGTGTCTTCACATTGACTCCTCCTCACCCAGCTTATATTCTGACCCTCTTGGTCCAGCACCATGAGGATCTCCTTCGGGCATGTTCTCCCAGATCCTGCTGGTGCACAGTAACCAAGTCCTGCAGCTTCTTCCACACATAATCCCTGTCTTCCCTTAGCATGTCCAGCACTTCCCCACTAAGACTATGCTAAAATTCAGCCCTTGCTGTAGGTCCAGGAGGGCAGGTAGGACAGACCCTGAGGAGGGTGGGCATTGTCTCATGCAGCTTCTGTCTCATTCAAGCATCATCAAGCAAGGGAGGTGCTTCCTCTCATGAGGGCCAGTGAGCCACTGCTGCAGCCCCAGAGGTTCAGGGGACTTAGGGGTCAGGCTTTTGAAGTACGCCTACCTAGATATTCCCACCTCAAGTCTCAGAGTCCCACTCCTCCCCATCAGAGTTTTTACTGGGCAGAGAAATCAATTCTCTGAAGTTCTGCTGCTCTTACAATGAAGTCCTAAGGCTGCTCTTCAGCTTGGTCTGCCCATTGGCTATGAGAAATGAGGCTTTCTTTAACCACTGCCAAGGAAGCCCTCTGGCTTTCACATTTTGAGCTGATGATTCCTTGACTTCAGCCTATTATTTTCTCTCTTCAAAACATGAATAGTATTCAGCAACCGCCACCCAGGTCCACTGTCCTAATAATTATCCCTCCACTCCCATTTTTCACATGCCAGAGACATTGTATGAGCTGGTGCACCCCTCTCTGGTATGCCACTCCAGTTAGCCACACGGGAGTCTGCATTTGCACAGCTACTGCAAACTGGGCAGAGAGAAAGAAGACATGACTTGCCCAGTTCACCTGGTGAGTTAATAACCAAGCCAGGAATAGCAGTCCCTCTTCTGGGCTCTATGTGTAGGGAATAGAAGAGAAGCTCTTTGGATTCCAAGACAAAGACTCCCACAAACTACCTCGACTAAGAGTGAATACAGTTATTGCAGGGATTCACATGCTCAGGAAGCCAGGGAAGCCTAAGTTCCAGTCCTGGAAAACTGTAGAATCAGGTCTACCAAGACCAGAACCAGTGTAACATACCGCTGGGACAGGAGAAGCTGGGACTCTCCACTGTAACTGGGTACTTGACATGGGCCTGCCCCCTCTATTGTCTCCATTGGCTGGCCTTTTCTGTCCATACTTGAGAGCTAGAAAATCAGATTGGCATGACTAATAACAGTTACTGCTGGGAGAAGATGTTGCCATCAGACCATATCCTGGGCTATTGACCAGAAAATGTATATTGGCTATTGTTGGACCAACATGAGGCAGCAGAGCTCAGGGGAGTGCCCTGGAACTGGACTGCCTGATTTTGAAACTCGGCCCCACGGCCAACAGGCTGTAGGTCCTTGGCCAAGTCACTTAACCTTTCTCTGCCCCATTTCTCATTTACAAGACGGAGATGATAATAGTAGCTCCTCACAGGGTTGTTTGGAGGGTTACCTGAGTTAACATTGTTTAAAGCCCTTAGAGCAGTACCTGGCACATAGTCCACGGTCTGTGTTTGCTAAAAAAAGAAAAACAAAACAAAACAAAACAAAAAAACAGCATAGTCTGTGGCAGAGTGGGAGCAGTGGGAGCAGAGGGAGCAGAAAGGAAAACAGAGAAAACCTGCAGAGGGAAGAAAATATTTGTTGAGGGAAGTTCAGGCCACCAGGATTGATTCAGTTACCAAGTCTCCCATTTTCAGTTTAGTCCATGTCCTTGCCTGTAGAAAAACTCTTCTTTGAAATGGTCTGAGTTGGTTTTTTCCCCCTTGCTACCAGAAACGTCTGTCTGGAGCAAATACCTTTTTTCCACTTCCACGCATTGAAGTCCCACCCTCACTTTAAAGTCTCACTTGACAGCCCGCCCTTCCTCCATAAAGCCTTCCCAGATTTGCCGAAAATCTCTTCTAAGCAGCAGTAGCACAATCTGTACCTCCTTCGTGCCTCTCCCCGCTTTCTACTTTGTGTTGTGGGCATTTGTGTACGTGCCATCCCTCCTCTACTAAACTACATGGTGTCTGTAAAGTCGGGGAACACAGCTGAACAGATATAGCATCATCAAGAGCTTTTCAATCTGTGACCAAATTTGAAATATGATCTACCTCTCCAGACTTTATGGCCACGCCATAGATGCCCCCAGCGCACATGAACCTGTCTTATTGCATTCTGAAGGCAGTCTAGCGGGACACTGTGGCTGTTAATAGGGAAAGGGGGACTTCTTAGGCTGTGTGTCCTTGTCCCTCCATCTAGCTCTTCCCAAGAGAGGAAGAGTGGGCAATATGAGTGGTCAGATCCTAAGACATTGGTTGGGCTGCCTTTTACTAGAGGCTAGGGTCACTGCTTGTTAGAGGTGAGGACACAGCTGTGAGTTTCCTCTTGCCCTTCCCATGGAAAGTATGACCAAGCAAAACCTGATTCCTCAGGGCAGGCCCAGCCATCCTTTTCTCCGTTACTTTCCATTCTGTGCAGTACACACACCTATCAAGGCCTGCCTCGATTTCCAGCCTACTTTCTCCACATAAGGCTGAGGTTGCAGATCCAGGTGGGTGAGATTCACGGGTAGTCAGGCTGGTGAATGAGAATCAAGCATCCACTCAGGTTTCCTAATGAACCACCCCCTGCAAACCCACTTGTCCCAGAACACTGCTTTGGGATTCTCAGCAGGGACACCATATCGTTCATCTTCCAAACCAGGCATCTTGAGAGTGAAAGGGGAGGTTGTTAACCTCAATGCTGGTAAAATAGGCATGAACTGGGTATGTTGCAGGCAAACCAGGGCTTGGGGCACCCTAGTGATTAGGCTCTTCTTCCATATTTGTACGGCAGTGATTCATTTGATTCATTTCCCATTTGGTTCTCATCTTTGTGAGTACAGCTCCTTTGGTGAGAAATCCTAGGGGGAGAGGAGAGAAATTTCAGCATCTGAAAACCAAAACCCAACCTTGGATACTTTACAGGTATAATTCATTAATATGGTGAAAAACAATGAATGTGTCTGAGTTCTTGCAAAGTTATAGTAAAAATAGAAGACAATATTATGGCAAAACATGTAATTAAGAAAAATAACCTAAAAAACATTTTTCTTTACTCTGATGGATCCAAGTCAGATTAAGCTTGATGTCCCAGCTCATCCCTTACTAACTGTGTCATTCTGGGCACGGTGCTTATAACTCAGGGTTGTGTGTGTGATCTGAATGTCACTTGGGGGCCTTCCTGCCCCTTGGAGATTTAGTAAATTTGACTTAAACACACTGCATAGTGGATTAGGTAAATTCAGAATTTTCCCCCTAGTTTCTTCACATTCTAATTCTTAATCCTTTTTAAAAATCTTTTTCTTTATGCTCCTCTCTGTCTCTGCAGTCTATGTCCACATGTGTTGCCTCACATCAAAACCACATGTGAACCTCAGCCCATCACTCTTCATAGGAAATCCAACCCTTCTCACCATTGCATGAGTTTGGTAACTGCAATGAAGATTTACAGGGCAATGTGGAGGAGCTCATCCCACACCATGACCATCTGCCCTCTGGGTGATCCTGCCCTTTCCTTTCCCATTTAGTTCTCTTCTAAAGTTCCTCTCCTCCCCCCATCCATTCCATAAACCTTTGGAGAATACAGTCCAGCCCGTTTATGACTTCTCCCAGGTGCCGCCACCCGCTCCTGTCCCACTGCTCTCTTCTCCAGCCTTCCCCTGATTTCTGCTGAAGAAAATTTTCCCCATCCCATGTCTTGAATAAAGAAGCCTAGACTAGGCTGGGCATACAGCACCATGAACATATCATAGGCTGTGGAAATTCTCAATAGTGATTTCTGAGCCCCTCTGAAAGCTTTAGCATATGGGCGAATTGTGTGTGTATGCGCATTTTTGTAAGGGGCTATTTCTTAGCTCTAATCAAATTTTCAAAGGGACCTGTGACCTCTGAAAATCAGAAGCATTGCTTTGGAATTTGATGTCTCATTTCACTTAAAACTTAAGTGTCTCCATTTCCATGACATTGGTGCAAGGTTGAGCTGCCTCTTAAACCTATCGGTAATTTTTAGAGTTATCTTTGGGTTCACAAAATAAATAAAAAAAGAAAGAAAAGAGATAGAGATATAAAATCCCTAACCCTCTCTCCTCAACTGGGCAACAGTTGGAAGAATAGAGGAGGAAGAAAGTTAAATGTCTATATCAGTATAGGATATTTCCAGACACAAGCAACAGAAGTACCAACTGAAAATTGATTAATAAATAAAAATACCCAAGCTTGGGTATCTCCAAGATTGATAGTTCAGCAGCTCAATAACATTACCAAAGTCCCAGGTTCTTTTCATTTTTTTGCTCGTCCATCATTAGCTTGGCTCCCCAAGTCCTAGGATGGTCACCACAGTTCCAGAATCATCAGCGCACCCAACAATATCTAGTGATGAAAGGGAGAGACATCTTCTCCTGTGTGTCTCCTTTTACCTGTGAAAAATATTTGCCAAAAGCTCCCCATGAATGTTAACTCATCTCATTGGCCAGAATTGTACAATATGTTCCTGCCTAACCCAATCCCAGGCAAGGGTAATGGTACCACCAACACTGACTCACAGTAATTAGGACCCACCCTCTGGAGATGAGGACAGGCTCAACCCCCACAAGTCCCATCATTGCCACAGAGGAGCATAGACACAGGACAAAACTGGGGTTTTGCTGGATGAGTGACTCGGTAGCAGCCATGTTTCTTTCGCAGTGATGCTCAATGAATTGATCTGCAAGCAGCTGGAAGGCAGAGGGGAAGGAGGCATGGGCTGAGGAAGGGCATCAGCTCCCAGGAGGGGGAGGAAAGAGATGGTGGGTCAGACAGATCTGTCTGCCAGGGGCGAGGTCCTGCTGTTAGTCGAGGACATTTTGGTTATTTTTTGTAAAACCTCAGGGCAGGTGGCAGCTGGGAAAAGTACTATCCAAGTGGCCATGAGTGTAAGCTGTTTTGAATTTGCTGTTCCACACCTTGGGAGATGCTCCGATGAGATGTCACTTAAGTGGCTTTTGTGTCAACATTTCCACTCCAATTTCTCTTGCATCGACTTTCTCTAACATAGAGCAAGTCTTGCCTTGTCTCGGACTCTTTAAAGCTATATCTTTGCTTTTCATTTCTTTCCCATGTCTTTAATTTTCGTAAGATCTCAAGAAATAATTTCCTCATCTTTAGTGTCTTGTCTAGACACTCGGAATAGGGAGACAGCTGCAGGTTTCAGCTCAGATTCTGTTCTGCATTGTTATAAAAATATTCCATGCAACCATCATCATCCTTTTAGACTCCCAGTGCCCTCACAGAAATACTCTTCTACTAATGTATCCAACTAATCACACAGACCAGGACTCTGGGATAACCAGCTCCTAGCCGATTTTGTGTCTATGGTATAAAGTCATTTCAGTCTGCATGGCATAATTTAAATGCATTTTTAAAGCAAAGTGGTTTGCAAATAACCCTGTATTGTGATATGTTTCCATAATGGCACCAGAATCTGCTCAATTCTGTAATGAAACTTGCGATGATGTTCCCACAACACCCACCAGGAAAGATTCCCGTAATGAAAGATTTTTATTGCAAGCAGGTTCTGTATCTCTGTTCTCTCACTTCCATCTCTCCAAGGTGCAATTTAAAAGTCCTTATTTTAATTTCTGACTTCTCACAGGTTGAATGTACGCTGTGAAGATGACTCCAGTTAAGACAGTGTTTTTGGTGGACTGAGAAGGGCCCTGATCACCCAGCATCTCCTTGTATACACGGGAGCTTTTGATCTGTAACAAGAGAGAGGGGTGAGTTATTTGGAAGATGAGCTGGAGGAGACAGAGGGCTGCTGTGGCATTTGCTCTTTCAACTGTGATGGAGGAAGGAGTTAGAGACTGAAGCAGCTCAAGTGAGTTTTTTGAGACCCTGGGCCCAAATGCAGCAGCTTTTATGGTCCAGAGAGCACAGAGAAGCACAGGTTATGGGGACAGCTGGTCTCCGTGCCTCAGCACCAGAACCCCTGATGGCATGGCAGTGGGAAAGCTCCATCAAATGCCTTGTGGGCAAGGGTCCTAGCCAGGAGGAGAGGAGCTGGGGCAGGAAGTAGACCAGAGGAGGGGTAGAAACCACAGTACTCAAGCAGGCCCAAGAGGACACCCTGACGGTTCTCTTAGAAGTAGCAGGTTGAACCACAGGGTTGCCGATAGCCAGTGGTCAAGCCAGTGAGACAGGGTCATCACCAGATGGTAAAGGAATAGGAAAAAATGGCATTGTTTTGAATTAGATTCAAAATGCTTTGGCATGAAAAATCCAGAAAAGACAGGCAAACATGTTTCTTTCCTCAAACGATTTGTAATGACTTCAACTCTTCATTTTCCTGCCTAATAAACTTGTAGACTTGGCGGGAACCACTGCTCCAGCTTGCTAGTGCTATGTAACAAACTACCTCGCACTTCAGTGCCTTAAAACAGTAACTGTTCTACAGTCTCTCATGATTTCTGTAGGTGAGGAGTTTGGAAGGATTCATCTGGGCAGTTCTGGCTGCAATCTCTCGTGTGGCTGCTGTCCCACAGTGGCCGGAGCTTGCAGAGCCAGGCTGCAGTGGCAGGTGCTGGCTGGGCATCTCTGTCTCTCCCATGTGGCCTCTCTATGGGGACTAACTTAGGCTTCCTCGTGGACCGATGGTATCAGGGCAGTCAAAATGCGTGCACAGGGCTGAATGTAGGCTTCAAGAGAGAGGACCACAGGGAGCAAGGCAGACATGGATCCCTTTTATGGCCTAGCCTCCACAGTCACTCAGCATCACTTCAGTGCTACAGTATTAATTGAAACAGTCACATAAGCCCACCCAGTGTCAAGGTGCGGGGAATTGGACTCCACCTCTTGATGGGGCAATGGTAAGGTTGTGGAAGCACATGAAAGATAGGGAGAGGTGGGAGATATTGTTGCATTTGTCTTTGGAAAATACAACCACAGTCACCTTTTCCATACAGGGCAAAATCATTCTTCCAGGCCTTCCTCCAAGGCTGGCTTCTTTCAAGACAGCCTTCATCCGTGACTGTGTTCCTCCTGCTCAGCATTCAGCCCCTTTTCTACCTGCTTTAATTTCCATGCTTCCTCCAACCCATCCCTTCAATTATGTTGCCTTATCTCCTCTTGAGCCCTGTTTAAGATGCAGACAAAAGCCTCTCCAGTTCTCCTGCTGGGTAATTCCTTCCTTAACAGGCATTGAGCCAACAATTCCCATGAGTGAAGAAAGTGTAGACCATTGGCACAGTAACTAGACGCGGGGTGGCTCTGGGACAGCTGGCTGATTGAAACATCCCTGAGTTCTCTGAACATTGAACACACTGGTGAGATCCTTAATTACACTGGGGGTGGGCAGACAGGGAGGAGAGAGGAAGTGCAAGATTGGGGAGAATGCCGGGAAGGTAAATGAACTTCAAGACAAGAAAAGGCTCTCAGGGGGTATTCCAAGCCTGCAGGCTCATAAGGACACTCCCAAATCGCCAATAAGTGAATCATCACCAGTCATCAGGCAGCTCAGTTAGGACAGTTGTGTGTAACAGCCTTAAAATTGAAGACTTAAATTTCTTTTTTTAATCAACAGCAAAAAGATAAAGAGAACCTGTTTAGAACCTTGGAGAATAATCTAAATAAAAGGCCAAGATGAGAAACTTTGGAGGCAGGACAGCAGAAAGACAGGGGCACTCTTGTGTGACTGTTGGGAAGGGCAGGCTCACAGGAAGCAAGGGGGCTCTAGCCGGAAGAACTGATTGCCTAGTTCCCCTGAAGTCACACCCAGTTTGCCCTCCTTCAGGGCACACTGTCACTAGATGCCTCTCACCTACTGGGGTATTTGTCCTTTTTATGTAGCAGTGAAATAACTGGGCCCCACATGCCTCATGCGTGTTAGTTTCTTTGCAGTAATTCTAACCAGAGAAGGTAGGACTCAGACCCAAGTGTGAATTCTGGCTCTGTCACCATCCAGCTGCGTGACTTTGGGCAAGTCACTTACCCTCTCTGAAGTTCTTTTTGCTCATGGAAACTGTAAAATGGGGATTATTATACCCTACCTTTGTGTCATGATAAAATAAGATACAGGGAGTAAAATGTTCAGCACAGCCTCAGACACCATTGGTGTTTAATCAAGCTTGTTCTCTTTCCATTCCCTCTTAATTATTTACCAAGCATCTTTTCTTGCTTTTGCAACCAGTCTCAAATTTGTTTCTTTTGCCAGGTGTGCATTATCACAAGAAGCAAGGCATTTAAAATCAAAACATGGGTATAATAAAGGCTAAGTCACATTGCACAGTAATTATCACTCTAGGAGATTCAGCAAAGGAAGACTCTTTTTTCACAGCTTCCTTTTCATGTACGGGCCTTCCAAACCAAGTTTTCTGCAAGGGGTCCTTCTCCTGATGAGCTGAAAAACTACCTACTCCCCCAAAGAGCAGATGTAGGCAATGAGATGCTACTGAGCGGGAGGATACAGCACAGCCAGCGTCCTGGCTCTGGTTCACAGATCCAGGATCCTAGATTTCCCAACCAGTCACCTGTTGCCATCACAGGTTTAGAAAAGGGATGTTTGGGTGTTTTGCTGTGGAATCTGGGCCTATGAGGCACGTAGAAGCTTGTAAGGCAGGCTTCAATAGCCCCCATTCAAATCCAGCCCCTTATAAACACACACCACAATGACCTATTCCCTCCTCATGGAATAAAATGCCCTCTGTACCCACCCCAAGAACTCTCCTGTAGCAGCTGAAGGACCAGTTCCTAAGCATCTCTCTCCTACCGAAGGCCTTCCTTCTCGAGAGATGCACCCTTCTCCTGGGGGCAGCATGGTGCCTGGGACATGCCTCTGTCACCACATCAGCATGGAGATGACTGGGTGCACCAGGCAATGGGCCACTTCCCATTCCTCTCACATTCCTAATTCCCAGCCTGGCACAGGGGTGTGCTCAGTATTTGTTGACCTGAATCAAACTGATGAAAGGCACAACTTTTAAGATTCTTGCAACTCTGATGATCCATGATTAATTAAAAAAAAAAAAAAAAAAAGCTTACCTAGTAAACTTTATTTTCAGAATCCAATTAAGTCTAAAATACATTTTAGAGTTAAAATTTTCACAATAATAACTCAGATGTACATAAAACTGCTGCTTAGATTTTTTTCTCTAAGTGATTCATCCTACTTTGAACCTTCACTTCTTTCTACATAAAATTGCCTTTAAAATGAACAGTCTCTGGAAGTGGCAAACATTTCTTAAATAGAACACAAAAAGCACTAACCATAGTTAGTAATAATCAGGGGGAAATTTTGATAAATTGGGCTACATTAAAATTAAGAACTTCTGATGATCAGAAGATTTGTGTGATACCTGTGCCCCACAGAGGACTCACAACACATACAGAACTCTTGCGTGTCAATAGGCAACATCAGCAGCTCAGTAGGGAAGTGGCCAAATGACTTGAGCTGGCACTCCACAAGAGAGAACGTGTAAGTGGCCAAGAAACATCTGAAAAGGGGCAACATAAAACCGCAATGAAATACCACTACACACTCACAAGAATGGCTAAAATCAAAAGGCCAATAATCCCAAGTGTTGGAAAGGACCTGCAGCAATGGCCACTCTCCCACACTGTCGACAGGAGAGTAAACTGAGACAACTACTACTCTGCAAGACCGTCTGGCAGGATCTACTAAAGCTGAACTTAAGAAGACTGGATGACCCAGACGTGCACTCCCAGGTATAATTTGAACCTAAATGGAGGTTTGTGTCTACCAAAAATAATGTACATGAAAGTGCATTGTAGCCCAATTAGAAATTGTCAGAAACTGGGAACTGCCCACATGCCTGTCAACAGTAGGGTGGCATCTCCACTCCATGAGAAGCCATGCAGCAATGGGGACACATGAACCATGAGGCACACAGCAGCACAGCTACGTCTCACTACACGGGAGTGAGCCAAGGAGCCAGCCATGGAGAAGACAGACTGCAGGGCTTCCCTGCACAAAGTTCAAAACCAGGCAAAGACAAAACTAGTCCATGCTGCTTGAAGCTTTCATAGTATTACATCCTGCACATAAAATCGTGTACAACTAACCTGAGACAGTGACTGCCAGGAGAGTTAAGGGGGCTCTGGGTATTGGTAGGTTCTGATTCTTGATCTGGGTGCTGGCTAGATGGGTGTGTTTAATTTATAATGAAAATGCATCAGATTGGGCACTTACGTTTTGTGTATTTTTCTGGTTGTTCACTAAAAACTTCACCAAAAAACCTTTACCCAACTTTGTCTGTCAGCTGATTTAGGTTGCACACTCCCTAGCGGAGCCCTTTCTCCTCACCAGAGTGTCTTCCCTAGCCTCTCAAACGTGAGAACAGCTGCGGAGGGCCCTACAGGGCTGTCCTTCTCTGCAGGCCCCCATTGCCTTGGCTCAGGTATAGCTTATCTGACTTATTTTGGGGTATTGGCTATTCTCATTGTGTCCACTGCTCAAGTGTCAGCTGCTTGTGTCACTGTGGTCATTCTGTCAGCCTGGGCAATGCACTGTAGCTTCCAGAGAGATTGGCTCAGCCCCCACCAGCATGTGGGGCCCCTAGGGTTGTGCGGTGCATAACCTACACAACAGTCCATGGCAGTCCTGGTCTTTACCTCAGTTCCCATGGTTCTGTGGAGCCTGTGAGAGCTAGATGTGCCCTCCGTCCATCCTGTACCTCACCTATGCCCTTAGCTACTATCACTGCTGGGACCTCCTCACCCTTTCTGCCCCTCACAAAAACTGGAAAGTAGGCATTCTCTGGATTTCTTCTGGAATGGGCGGGTGTGGGGAACAAGGGTGAGGTGAGGGGTGGTGGTGGAGTTATGGGAGCCTGAGGCCTAGGGGAGGCTGGGCATGGTTCTGGTCTTGTAGAGGAAGCTAAGGAGCTGAGAGCAGCAGAGACAGAAACGGGGAGGGCGGGAAAGAGCCCAGAGGGAGCCTCAGCTCTGTCTCTCCTGGGGCCCCGCTGCAGGCCCCGCTGCAGGCCACACTTCTTAGGCTTTAGTTATTACATCCAGCAAATTCCCCTTTTGGCCCGTGCTGATTTGAAATGGGTTTATGGCCTCAACAATCAAAAAAGTCCTGACTAATATGCCTGTTAGAGATTTTTCCCCAAAGAAGCAGACTTCCTTCAAAGATGAGTTCCAACTCCTGGTTGTAAGAAGTCAGAAAAATGTGTTCTAGTTTTAAAAGAGCAGTGCCCACCTCTTCACCCACTCTCCTTCTGATCATCAAAGTTGTCAAAGCTGGGCTCCGCCTCAGCTTGGGCACCCCATTCCACAAAGATTACGGCCGAGATCTTAGCTGATGCTCAATGAATAGGTGTTTGCTCAATGAAGAGGTTAAATAAATGTGACACAGTGACACCAGGAAGTACACTCCTGACTTAGGTGCTCGTTATCTTACAGGGATGATGAAGCGTTTCTGGGAACCCTTACAGAGTCGTCAAAGACTCAGGTGGTTTGTCGGGAAAGTGAATTAAGCTGTTTTGACTGCAGGGCCTGGCCTAGTTTTCAATATTTTCCTCAGGGTTACAGTTCTAGATTTTTATGATCTGTATGAGTGTTTATAGAAACACAGCCTTTCCGGGAGCAGATGAGAGAGTCTTTTCGGGAAGCCTGTCTCAAGAAGCCATTGTGATATGGACCTCACTGCTGGATATGATGTGCCGCTCGAAAGATGTGACAGACACTGGCAGAGGAAGTGAAGTCTCTTTAGTAATGAAGGTTGTGGAAATGTGTGGAGATGGTTACAGAAAGCGGGAGGCAGCCCAGACACAGGTAAAATTCCTCAGGTCCCCAAGTCCCCCAGAAGGACAGACCTCCACAAGTGTTGCCGACCTCTCAGAGCAAGGGCTGTGCCAGGCATGAGGTGCCCTCTGCAATTCTCACAGGAGGAGTGAGTGGGTTTATCTCTCCTATTACTGCCCCAGCAATGCCAAATGTTTTGGAGACTCTGGCTACATACCTGCCAACTTGCCAGGTGCGAGGCAGGTACAGAACAACCCCAGCACATTCCTGAGTGCTCACTGTGAAAATGGGCAGTGTAAAGGCCTGTTTCCCAGGAGCATCCACTTCTGCAAAGGCTATTTGTTCTGCTTGGAAAGGCTTGGTAGTGATATGTATCGTCAGATCACATTTCAAATTGCTCTCACAGACTTACATTCTCACCAGTGCCTGTATCAGCACATGCTCACCAGCATAAGATATTAAGATTTTATAACATTTTTGCTAATTTGACAGATATAAAATATTATTTATTGTTGATTTTTGTTTGCATTTATATTTATTTTTAAATAAAGTAGTGGAATAATGTTCTATCACCTAATATGTATTTTTTCCTCCGTAATTCATTCTTTTTCTCCCTTACAGCTCTTGAGCCATCAAGCCTGGGCCAGGAAGCAGAGGTAAACCTCTCTAAGGAAGAAGACGGTGGTGACCACATGAATCAAAGGTGTCACTTCTCTGCTTTGAGTTTCAGGTGGACTTAAAATCTCATAGCAAGACAATAGTCTTGAAAGCCAGACTTTCCAGAAATGGGGCTTTCTCAAAACTCCCAAGGCCAGAGTTTTCACATATAAAAAATCAAAGCTCAGAGAACTTGAGTGATCATTGAGTGAATCATAGAGGAAGGAAGAATGCAGATATGACAAAAGGGAAGTTTCTACCCCACAGGAAGAGAACACTATTTGAGACGTGGGGAAGGAAGTGAGAAACAGGGCAAGAAAAGGCAGGCCAGGGGCAGGTGTGAGTGTGCTGGTTTTCCCCTCCCCGGCCATCGGAATCAAAACTCCAAGTGTAAGGGAGGACAGAAACACACGAGTGGCTTTAAAGACTCCAAGAACATCACTTCCCTGGGTGTAGCCTGACAGGTCTCCAAACCTTCCAGAGGAGCCATCAGGTAGGCCTGACACTGCATTGAAGATGGTGCCCAAGCCGTAGAGGAGAGAGGGAGGGAGGGCTTCAGCGGACTGGCCCGAGACCGCACCCCTGGTGTGTAACACACAGGCTCGTGTGAGAGGTGGCAGGGGCCAGAAGTTCCTGTGTGCCACAAGGGGAGCCAGAAAGACATGGCGTGCTGGCTGGTGAGTTCACCAGGACATCACCTTGGCAGAAGCCAAAGTGACCGTATAATGGAGAGCTACAGGATGGATTTCTCAAGCCAGGGATCAAATGGCTTTCCCATGCAGGCCTCAGGGATCAGGAGCCCCAGCGAGAGCCAGGTGAGGCCCAGGAGCAAGGTGGAGCCTCCATCCTCGCAAGCAACGTGTATTCGTGCTGCAAAGCCCAGACCTGAACGTTATGCAAGCTTCCCTGCATCCAGCTGCCATCTGGGAATGAAGCAGGGGAAGGCAAAGCCTTGCACTGATGGAGACACAGGGGCTGAGTAATTACCCAAAAGTAGATGATTTTAAGCCAGGAGAGGCTGAGCTATCATAACAGCAAGACCAAGAGTTTTCTTGCTTGCAGTGGAGATGGGACCTCAAGAGCTGATTGGGATCTTATTGACAGTCGTGTTTTGTTCATCTGAGCAAATTCTACCCTCACAAGATACTCATGACTTGTATAACATACTTTATTTTTTCCAATTATAATGATAATATGATTTCACTTTAAAAACTTGGTGGGAAATACTATAAAGAAGATGAAAATGATCCTGTCATTTCACCAACCATAGATAACCACTAGTAACATCTTGGTTTATTTCCTTCCAGTCTTTTTCCTATGTATGTGTGCACGTGAATTTGTGTTACAGCAATTGCATGTTTGTGCATCTTGTTTGTTGACAAGGTTGTTTAATGTTTAAGACACTTTTGTTTGTGGAAATTAATACCACTTTGTATACTTTATGTTTAAATAATTAACAATTCTAAATATTCAGAATGCTCATGGTCATAAAATTGAAAATGTAAGAAGTTAACAAATTAGATTTCCCCAAATGTTTGAACATTGATTGAAGTGTGATCAATTTAACTTCCCTAAACATTCAATCACAAACCTCTCATATATCAGATTCTCAAGTGCTTTAAATGCCTGAAAATGGAGACAGAACATGCCCACAGTATAACAATGACTTCTAAACTGAGCAGCACTTGCACTGAAGCTGTTGCAACAGTGCTGAGACTGTGGATGTACATCTGTATCTTCATCATGTCATTCTTGCTCTTGTCTTTATTTCTCCCCAGGGGCACCACTGCTCAGCCCCGGGAGCCCCACGCTGGCCAAGGCTGTGGAGGTGAGCTGCAGCGCAAGGGTTCAGGAACTGCTCAGTTACTGGTTTTGACCACTCGGATATGACTTGAGTTTTTGTAGACTTCATCTTTGCCCCAAATGACACTTGTTCTAGATGTTATAATCCTGCTGTGCAATTGTCCTGGGGGACTGATCGGATTAAGACACACTGAATCTACAGCTTCTCTTTCTCATGGCTATTTTGACCTATTGTATTTACACTCTCTTTTGTCTTAACATCATTTCATGGGCGATTTATGAATCACTGGGTTTTCTTCAACACTTATTTTCAATGGCTGCATAACATTTGCTACCATGGAAGCACCATCATTTATTTAACCATTGGGTATTTGGGTTATGTTCAATTTGTTTTCCATTAAACCTATCTCTGTGTGAATAATGCTTGCTCATCAGTGTGCCTTTATAGTTCCTTGGGTTAAACTCATAGAAGGGAAACTCTTGGATGAAAGGTTATGAAGATATTTAAGACTTTGGATATGTAATGCCACATTGCCTTGCAGGATGGCTCTGTTGGCCTCCTTGTTCTGGTGTGGTCCTGCATAGGATAGGAGAAGGCATTACCCTCTTCCTGTGGAGCCAGGGAAAGCAAGACATAACAGAGTGAAATGTCCGAGGGCAAGACACAACTGGAGGTTCTGGTGAAGGAAGGTCAGTGCTAGGCTTCCCAACACGCCCCGCGTCATGTTACACATTCGGGGACTGTGCTTTTCAAACTAATGATCCAGACCCAGCTTGACAAGGCCAGGCACACTTAAGGCACAGTGGGGAAGAATATCTGGAATGAAGACTGTTTCAGAAAAATTGGAACATTTTATGATTAACTGTTCACACCTAAGTTATCCAATATGGCAGCTACCAGCCACATGTGTCTATTGAGCTAATGTGACTGAGGAACGGAATTTTCAATTTACTTCAATCTCAATTAATTTACATTTAAAAACTGATATTTGGAAATATAAGTTATTTGAAAACTTTTAAGTACATTTGAAACAACTTGGGTATGTGAGTCTATTTTTTTAACTGTAAGTTTTATGTAACCTAAATACAGATAAGTATTTCCAGTGAAAATTTAGCATCCAAATTGAGATGTGCTATTTTGAAGCACATGGTATAAAAGATTTCAAAGACTTAGCATAAAGAGGAATGTAAGGGCCGGCCCGTGGCTCACTTGGGAGAGTGTGGTGCTGATAACACCAAGACCACGGGTTTGGATCCCATATAGGGATGGCCGGTTAGCTCACTTGGGAGAGTGTGGTGCTGACAACACCAAGTCAAGGGTTGAGATCCCCTTACTGGTCATTAAAAAAAAAAAAAAAAAAAAGGAATATAAGCTAGCTCATCAGTAAACGTTTTACATTGATCACATGTTACAGTGATACTATTTTGCCTACATGGGGTTAAACAAAATATATTATGAAAATTAATTTCACTCATTTTTAAAATAAAATTTTTTATTTTAGAGTATATTTAGATATACAGAAAGATTGAGAAGATAGTATGGAGTGGTCCCACATATCCCATACCCAGTTTCCCCTATTATAACATTTTAACGTTAGTATGGTACATTTGTCACAGTTAATGAATCAACATCGATACATTATTATTGACTACAGTCCACACTTTATTAAGTTTTCCTTAGTGTACACCTAATATTCATTCTCTGTTCCAGGATCCCATCCAAGCTACCAGATTACATTAATTTTATTTGTCTGTGGGGGGTTTTTTTGGTTTTTTGTTTTTTGGTGGCTGGCCGGTACAGAGATCCTTACCCTTGACCTTGGTGTTATAACACCTTGCTCTAACCAACTGAGCTAACCAGCCAGCCCAGGATTATATTTACTTCTTACCTATGTTTCTCCATTGCCCCAACTCCTACAATTCATCCTTTTTACATAATGTATTTTACATAATTTTGTTAAGTCATCTTGAATCCTCTATGGAATAGGCAGGTTTATAGGATAATGTTGATGCCCTTTTACTGTGGGGGGGGGGGGATTGTGTGTCCCCACCACCACTTCCAACAGCCAGCACCTGTGACTCTTCTTTGGAGGTCCAGTCTTGGGCTGTTAGGGGAGACACTGCTTGAGAATTTACATTCCTCTAGAGTAGCCCTTAACCAGTGACTGGTGTGGTATGAGACTGTGTAAGCCCTGTCTGGGTGCACTGGGGTGGGAGGCAGGGGATTCTAAGGTGCTACTTACACTCCGGAGCTCCAAAATGGCACCCTTGCTTGGCTTCCCTGAGAGCACTTCCTTCATAAATCACTTGCACACAAAGATCACCTCAATGTCTGTTTGTGGGAAACCTGACCTAAGACAGCCATGATACATTTTTAAATGTTAAAATAAATTTGAAAAAAATATAAAAGGCTCTGTGGGTGTATTCAGGAATTTAGAGTTGGTTTTTACAGCTTATTGAGAAAAAAATAAAGCCAGAATCATTTGCCTTGACATATCAAGTCTGAAGTCAGAACTTCAACAGCAGGAAAACAGGAGTGGTATCTTTTAAATCATATTTGGTCATTTTGCATTTTTCAGGGACACTGATCCCAGGTCCCAAGGATCTTCTGCAGGGAATGGAAACACCCTGGAAAATGGAGAGCAGGCTTGTCTGTTCCCTCCCTGCTGCCCTCCCAAGTAGCACAGGTGAGGCCAGAGGTCAGAACAGTGAGGCAGCTCCACCAAAATAACTGTCCTGTCACACCCCAGATCTACATGCCACAGCCAGGGGAAAGAAGAGGCAGAGGTGGGGAGGATGCCTTTGTCCCACAGTGCAGGGAGCTGAACAGGGAGATGGAGTTTGGTTTGCTGCCCTGAGTGACACAGAGAGGGTTTCTAGAATCCTCAGCTTTCCTGCTCCTTTAGAGAGAAGAGCATGTATTCCCACTGCCAACAGCTGGGGAAGTGTGAGTGTGTGAGCTCAGAAGTCCTGGGGGCTTTGAGAAACTTCTCAGTTCAGGTTCTGCCTACTGGGGCTCCGGCCTCCTGCAGAAAAGCAGAAGGCTGAAGGCAGAAGGCGGACACCTTGGTTTGTCGAAGTAGCTGGGTCAGACCTAACGAACATCACTAGCTTGTATCTAGATATTCTGTGCAGCCAGCCTGAGCCTCCTGGCAAGGTCGCCACCTGCTGGTGGGCGCTCCATCAAGCTACGGGATGGTCACGTGCGTGCACACATGCTCTCTCTGCTGGGTGTGTGTGTGTGTGTGTGTGTGTGTGTGTGTAGGTGTGTAGGTGGAGGGTAATGGGGGGTAGACAGGCGATTTACCCTCTGTAACCTCAGCCTTCCCTGGTGAGCCATTGCGTTGGGCACGACATTTGCTGGCATGGATGGGGCACTGGAGCCAGATGCCACAATTCAAGCCCTTCTCCTTAGGTCTTGTGTAAACCTAGACAAATTGCTAAATGTCTCTAAGCTCAGTTTCTTATTTGTGAAAGGGAGACCAAAGAACCTACCTTCTTAGGTTCTTTGTAAAGAATAAATGAGATTATGCGTTGTCTCAGTTTGGGTTCCTGAAAAGCAGATCCTGAGAGATTCAGATGTAAGCAGTTTATTTGGAAGATGATCCCAGGAAAATCCACTTGGGGAGAAGGATTTGAGACAGGAGAGGAGAAGAGAATAGCAAGGGTGAGTTACCCAGCGAGTGTTCTGCCACCGGGGACACGTGGTGCTCAGTCGCTCTCTGTGTAACCTTGTCTGAGGGGTGAAGGATCGGGGGTATTCGTCCATGGATTCCCACCAATCTCTGACTGAAGGCCACTCCTGGGGTGCCTTAACTCCTCAGCATTCTGGCTTACTCGGCCCATTGGCACAGTGGGCTCCAGCAGTCAGAGAGAATCCTAAAATGGATTTGGAAATGATGGCATTGGAAGTTGGGCCAACGTGCATGGAAGTGGTAAGTGGGGAGGGAGTACGGCTGGGCAGCACCAAAGTTTTCTTCTAGGTGCATGATTTAAAGTTCTCAGAACACAGCGGGACATAGCTTATAAAATAGACGTGGGTACAATAGGTTGTGAGCCACAGGAATGCTAGGCGCCAGCAGCCCTACAGCAGGTGTTCAATGTCCCCTCATTTATAGATAGGGAAACTGAGGCTCAGAGAGAGTGAGAGAGCCTAGTCTCGGGTCCCGGATCAGATCACCTTAGTGTTGGTCTCCTGCGGGCAGTGCTGCCACTCCCACCAGTGCCAGGATTGTAAAGAGTTTTCATCCTGTGCATGAATTCGAATGCTCTCTCCTCGAGCCCAACAAAACCACGACTGTGCAGAAATTTGTTTCCATCTGTAAAATGTCAAGGCTGAATCTTTAATGCTCTGCCCTGGGTCTATGCCTGATAATAAACTCCATCCAAGCCCTGTGGCTTTCTCCAGCTCCCAGGGCTCATTTGGAGTTTGCCTACCCCTGGGGTCTGCTTCAGGTCCCCTGGGAGCTGGAAACCAGGATCCTGTTGTCTGCATCATGGTCAGGAATAGAGTCTGCTCAGCTCTCCTCCTGAATACCAAGCCACATCTGTCAGTGCTGGGTGACAAAGAAAAGAGAAACCCCAGCTCCCGCCTTGCTGCTGTGTTAGGCATTCTGCTGCATGTGCAGGAGAGGAGCCAGGCATGGTGGCGTAGGCAGGGCTATCACTGAGCCCAAGCACCATGGCACAGGCCAGGAGCCATTTCCAGGTCACTCCACCCAGAAGGGGACAAAACCCATCTTTATGGCCCATGTTCAGTTCTCTGTTGGAGCCAGGTGAGCTTTCCTTATTCTATTATTTTTAAAATATTTTTTACTGTGGTAAGATATAACATAAAATTCTTTATGTTTTAAATCATTTAAACTCTTTTTAAGTGTAGGATTTGGTAGCATTAATTGCATTCACAATATTGTGGAACCATCACCACTCTCTGATTCCAAAACTTTTTCATCACCCCAAATGGAAACTCTGTATCCAGTAAACAGCAAGGTAGCACATGGCAGCACCTGGACTCCAGTTGGAATCTACATTAGTGAAAGGGTGTGGAGGGTAAGTAACCCTTTGGTAGATTACCTGTTTTGACCTTTACAACAATACCTGTGGAGGAAGTTCTGTTGTTATTCCCATTTTACAGACAAGGAAACTGAGGCATAGAAAGCAGCTAGTCAGTGTCGGGGCCAGTATTTGACACTGGCCAGTCTGGCTCATTGAGCACCTCCTCCACCCTGCCTGGCAGGTCCCATTTCTCACTCCATTCTGCTGTAATCATTCCATGAGCTAACACGTCAAATGGTGCTGGGTCTTTGACTTCCCTCTCAAGCAATTGGTGGGCTGAGGTGAGTCTACAGGGATTTCGCCATCTCATCTGGCTAATTGTATGTGATCCGGGGCTCCTGAATGAGGTGGATGTGACTCATAATGAACACGGGCTCATTTGAGCCCAGGAGCCAGACCAGTCATGGGTCCATGTTTAGAAGGGATTTGCGAAGCTGCATGAGGCAGGGCTGAGGCATTCCTGGAGTGGTGAGACCATTCCTGGAGGACCCAAGTTCTGTTTGCAGCTTTCCTCATAGGAGAAATAGAGAGACTCCTTGAGGAGATGAGAGCCTGGAGACCACAGGACCCCACCTCAGATTGAAGAGCAGGCACTGCGGCAGCCCTTTGCCTCAGTGCAGGGCAGAACCAGTGTCCCCAAGCCCATGCAGGGCTGGGACTCTGCATTTCAGCAGGGGTGTCAAAGGGGAGGCAGAAGTCCCTGAGAAACCCCTCCCTCCAATCCCCAATGCCCCAGAGTGACCCAGACTCCGAACAGTGGGAGACAGTGTGCTTCCAAAAGGTCAAGAACAACTGCTCTGGATAAGTTCAAGTATCAGTAATCATCAACCCCCTCACTGAGTGCTTCCTCCATGCCAGGCAGTGCCGTGCAGGCTCTTCATAATTAAGCCTCCTGACTCTCCTGCTGCCGGGAAGGAAGTATAGACATACCTCAGAGATATTGTGGGTTTGGTTCCAGGCCACTGCAATAAAGCAAATCACAATTTTTTGGTTTCCCAGGACATATAGAAATTATGTTTAGGGCTCACTCAGTTAGTTAGAGCATTGTGTTGATAACAGCAAGGTCCAGGGTACAATACCTGTGCTGGTCAGCTGCCAAAAAAAGAGTTGTGTTTACACTATATTGTAGTCTGTTAAGTGTGCGATAATGTTATGTCTAAAAGAACAATGTACATACCTTAACCTAAAAAATACTTTATTGCTAACAATCATCTGAGCCTTTAGCAAACCAAAATCTTTTTGCTGGTGGAGGGTCTTGCCTCGATGTTGGTGGCTGCTGACTGAGCAGCGTGGTGGTTGCTGAAGAGTGGGATGGCTGTGGCCATTTCTTAGAATGAGACGACAGTGAAGTTTACCACATTGATTGACTCTTCCTCTTTGAAAGATTCCTCTGTAGCATGTGATACTGTTTGAAAGCATTTTACTCACAGGAGAACTTTCAAAATTAGAGTTGATCCTCTCAAACCCTGCTGCTCCTTTGTCAATGAAGTCCATGTCACATTCTAAATCCTTTGTTGTCATTTCAATGATGTTCACAACATCTTCACCAGGAGTAGATTCCATCTCAAGAAACCACTGTCTTTGCTCATCCATAAGAAACAACTCTTCATCCATTAACATTTTATCATGAGATTGCAGCAATTCAGTTACATCTTCAGGTTCCACTTCTAATTCTAGTTCTCTTGCTATTTCCACCACATCTGCAGCTGCTTCCTCCACCGAAGTCTTGAACCCCTCAAAGTCATCCATAAGGGTTGGGATCAACTTCTTCCAAACTCCCGTTAATGTTGATATTTTGACCTTCTTCCATGAGTCACTAATGTTTTTAATGGCATCTAAAATGGTGAATCCTTTCTAGAAGGTTTTCAATTGATATTGCCCAGATATGTCAGAGGAATCACTATCTACAGCAGCTATAACCATACAAAAATGTATTTTTTAAATAATGATTTGAAAGTTAAAATTACTCCTTGATCCATGGGCTTCAGAGTGGATGTTGTGTTAACAGTCATGAAAACAACATTCATCTCCTTGTACATCTCCACCAGAGCTCTTGGGTGACTAGGTACATTGTCAACGAGCAGTAATAGTTTGAAAGGAATCTTTTTTTCTGAGCAGTAGTTCTCAACAAGGAGCTTAAAATATTCAGTAAACCATGCTGTAAATAGATGTGCTGTCATCTAGGCCTTTTTGTTCCACTTATAGAGCATAGGCAGAGTAGATTTAGTATAATTCTTAATGTCCCTACAATTTTTCAAAATGATAAATGAGCACTGGCTTCAACTTAAAGTCACCAGCAGCATTAACCCCTAACAAAAGAGGCAGCCTGTCCTTTGAAGCTTTGAAGCCGGGGGTTGACTTCTTCTCTCTAGCTATGAAAGTCCTAGAAGGCATCTTCTTCCAACACAGGCTGTTTCATCTGCACTGAGAATCTGTTGTTGAGTGTGGCCACCTTTACCAATGATCTCAGCTAGCTCTTCTGGGTAACCTGCTGCAGCTTCTGTATCAGCACTTGCTGCACTTTTGTGTTATGGAGAT
The DNA here is from genome assembly GCF_027409185.1 of Cynocephalus volans. Classification (NCBI taxonomy): domain Eukaryota; kingdom Metazoa; phylum Chordata; class Mammalia; order Dermoptera; family Cynocephalidae; genus Cynocephalus; species Cynocephalus volans. The sequence continues at coordinate 55,894,700 of NC_084470.1, forward strand.
GGCTTCTTTCCCTAAACCTCAGCTAACTTCTGCTTGCTTCAAACTTTTCTTCTGCAGCTTCCTCACCTCTCTCAGCCTTTGTAGAATTGAAGAGAGTTAGTGCCTTTCTCTGGATTAGATTTTGGCTTAAGGAGATGTTATGGCTGGTTTGATCTTCTATCCAGACCACTAGAACTTTCTCCACATCAGCAATAAGGCTGTTTCGCTTTCTTATCATTCATGTGTTCACTGGAGTAGCACTGCTAATGTCCCCTTTGCAAGAGGCAGTGTTAGATAACAACCTCAGATTCCCAGGGGTGGAGAGGCATTCTTCACTGTGGCCAGGGAGATGTTTGTGGAAGAGTTTGAGAATTAATATGCAGTATTTTTATACCACTACTGTTTTTTCCTCTTTAGACCATCCAGAAGAATGTGTCTGGTTGCTAGGTCCTGCCTCTGTTGGTCTGCACTAAGAAAGCAGACTCTATTCTGATGCTGAGATCAAGCGCACTTAAGAGACCCCTGCTGCCTGCCCTTGGGGTAGTGGTGGAGGCGGCAGTTCAATCTGCCCTGTTCCCTGTGTCATCTGTCAGAGAGACAGATAGAAAAGGCCACACACAGCTTCGAAACATGTTGCCAAGAGCGCCACCACTCTAAGAGTATGTAGTAGGGTCCATCAGTCTGGAGAATCACAACCCCGATTCTTTTCCTCTTCATGAAATGAACATTTCAGGGAAGGATCTGATGTTTTCCCATGACCTTTATTACCTGTCAAATGCTGTACGCAAACAATGTTTTCCACAGTGCTTCCAGCTTTTTGCCTATTGATATAACTCTTCAATCACCCGAACTTGAAGGTGATGGAGATCAGGGGTTGGTAAACGATAGCAAATGGCCCTCAGGCCTGTTTTCATACAACATGTAAGCCAAGAAAATTTTTTTACATTTTTAATGAATGAAAAAAAATCAAAATAATAATAATTCATGACTTGTGAAATTTGTATGAAATTCCAGTTTCTGTGTCCATAAAGTTTTACTAGTACACAGTCCTGCTCATTCATTTGTATATTACTTATGGCTGCTTTTGAGTATAAATGACAGATCTGAGTAACTGTGACAGAGACTGCAAAACCTACAAAGCTGAAAGTATTTACTACCGGGCCTTTTACAGATAACGTTTGCCCATCCCTGGTGTAGAACAGAGGTGTCCTGCCTAGAGCCTCTGGGGATCCCGTAGGGAGACAGTCAGGATGACCTGCAAACAATCTCCAGGGCAAGCTCTCTGGGACATGGGCTCTCCTGCTGTGGCAGTGTGGGGGCTGTACCCACAGTGTACTTCCCACAGCACTGGTGGGAGGCTGGGCCTGACCTCACCCTTCCCCAGAGTCCCAGTCTCCAGGCACCAGCTCTCCCAGCACTCCGCTGTACATCAGGACCCCAAGCACAGAATCTGGCATGCACAAGAATGGCCTGGTCCCCATGGGACACGTATTTTTAGTCTGGGCACCAAAGATTCTGGTAAAAAGGAAGACGATTTCTCTGACTGACCATTTAATTTTTATTTTTGGAAAACATGCTGGTTGCTCTAAATGAAATATGCCTAGTTAGATCTAGATCTGGTTTCCAGGGGGCGGGGGAGAAGCAAAGGGATTCAGGTGCTGGATGAACTCATATTTGTCTTAAGAGTAACTTTTAGCTGAAGTTCCAAGCCATGACACCCCCTTGGTAAGCCCTAGTGAGGTGGCGTGGCTTCACAGGAAGGAATGGGCTTGAGACAACTCTCCTGTCAGAGCCGGGTGAACTTGGGCAAGTATTTAGCTTCCCTGAGCCCGAGTCTGTTGACAAATCACCAAAGTGGTGAAGATGTCACCTCCTTCCTCTGACTGCTGCGAGGATTTGGAAGGCCACGTTCCTGGCACATAGTAGGTTAAAAAGCCATGCTAATTTTTCCTCTTCCTTACCTTGTACAGACCCTGCCTTAGAGTAAGACACACAATGTTAACTGACAACGTCAAAGAAGCCATTTTTCAAATGTGAAATATTTCTCATTTTTTGTTTGCCTCATTGGCTTAAAAAATCTTTATTCCATGGTTCTGGCCATTTGACAGAGGATTAGAAAAGTCATAACAACTTTAGGGGCTGGCCGGTTAGCTCAGTTGGTTAAAGCGTGGTTCTGATAACACCAAGGTCCAGGGTTCAATCTTTGTACCAGCCAGCTGCTGGAAGAAAAAAAAAAAAGATTTTATAGATTATTAGAGCCATAAAAACAGCCAATTTAGATAATCCAGTGGCAAAAACCATTCTATAAAGATTCTCCTTTCTTATTTGTACATTTTTCTTCCTTCATATCACCCAGAAAAATGAGTGGCCCTGGCCTCCATTTCCATCTGTCTGATGGAGAAATCCTCAAGGGGTATTTATTTGTAGCGGTGTGGTCTGACTGGACCGAAGATAGGGAGGGAAAGCCAGGTCAGAAAAGAGCAGGCCTAGAAGGAATGAGGCCTCATCTGGTCTAACTCCCTTGTTTTGTGGGTGAGGAAACTGAGGCTCAGGGAGGAGCACTTTGCCCATGGCCAGACAGCTCATTAATGGCAAGGCAGGTACTGTAAGCAGGTGTCCTGGTGCCCAGTCTCATGTTGTTACCAGTCTGCTGCAGCCTAATACAGTGGGGCTTCCCTTGTATTGCAAGTACTAGGGAGCCAAGACTCTAAACGCAGAGGCAAATGGCAGGGACACCTGACTTCATCAGGAGGGCCAGCAAGACAGAGCCAGCTGCACCTCAGTGGGCTCCAGTGCAGGACACCAGAGACAAGCCCAGCCAGCCAGACCTCACCTGGGCCTGGCAAAGGCCCGAGGGTCAGCACTCTGGCTGGATAGGGAGTTCAAACTTCAACTGGCACATTTGACCTTCACGACATGTCACTCCCCACCCCACCATAAGTGGAAACGGGACTCAAGAGCAAGGTGAGGTCTGTAGTGAGGGCTGTGGATGCCGTGTCTGGATTCCCTGCACAGCTGCTGTGAGTGTAGCTGCCAACACCTCTCAGCTGCCCCTTCTCTGGAGAGCAGGGCCCAGCTAAGTGGGGCCTGGCTAAACGGAAGCTGCCAGGGAGGCTGTGCAGCCCCCTCCACCCAGAATTTGGCTGATGATTGGCAGAAATGGGAACACAAAAGCCCAGCCCTTTGCCTCCAGATTGGGTAACTGTGGTGCAACTCATGCTCCAGAGCCCCCTGGGTGAGGCTGAAACCCACCCCAGCTGAGGCCACATGCTTTCTCAGCTCCTTCCCTGCCCCGCCCTGCTCCCTCGCTCCCCTTCTCAGCTCTGACTCTGCTTCTAGGGACCCAGTCTAAGACCAGATCCATTATGCAAGACCTTAACACAGTCCATTGATTGTGACTGGTGCTGAATGCATTCGACCCACTGATGGCTCCTGTCCTTGGCGATTCCTAACCTCTGGCCCCATCTCCTTCCTCTCTTGGGTGAGCCTCTGGGTGTCTTCAGCACCTGCCCCAGCAGCAGGGGCTTCTGACTGCAGCTTTTCTCCAGCCATATGGAGTCGTGGCAACTCTTTGGGCAGCATAATACAGAAGCAATATCCTTTCTGCTTATTGAATCTCAGAATTCATTTTCACATCAAAGACATCAAATAAACCCAGGAAATACAAGGCAGCTCCATGATTATGAATCTTCAGATGAATCATGCTGTTCATCCTCTAAAGTTGTGTTCTATTCCTTCAGCCTGATCTGAAACCCCAGACACAAAAGCAGAGATGTTTCTGCCAGGAGGGGTAGAAAGTTAGGTTTGGCTTTGATATGTATCTGGAGATGATAGACTTGGGTGGGAAAGATAGCAGATGCTCACCCTCCTGCCCCATCTCCAGTGGGTCTTTGGCCCTTGATAGGTTTCAATATCCTGTGCAGGTGATGTCTGACCCCCATGTTGGAAATACACCTTTATATACTGACCGTTGTGAGGTAAGCCCTCTATTACCTCCTACAGAGGGAGGGAACCGCCAAAGAGCTGCTGTGTGGGAAAGCAGGGTGCTGAGAAACAGGTGCCCACAGGGGTTAAAATACATATAATATATGCATTTGAATATCCATCAATAAATATTAGACATGATCACGTGTGGGTACTGGGATTGTTGCTGATATTGATTCATTTGTTTTATGCAAGGTATTTTCTAATTTTTCTCTGATCTAACACTGGTATAATAAAGAAATTGTAAAAGCAGTTTTGTAAAACATAATTCCATTTTTTAATATAAATTACTCATGGACACACATACATGTGTAAAACAAGACTGGAAGTATATGCACGAAAATGTGTGCAGGGCTCATTTTTGGATAGTAAAAACATGAGTGTTCTTTTCTTTCTTTTTTATTTATCAAGGTGTTCTGCTATTTCCACAATGAATATGCATTGTCTGTGTTCAAACAAGAGCACAAGGACAATGCTGTGTGGCAAAGTGTCCTTTCTCAGCCTCTGACGGACCTGCAAGCTGTTCACCGACACAGGTGCTTTCTCAGGGACACGGTGACAGCCTGGAGCTGGTACAGTGGGATGTGCCTCTCAGGCTGGGTGAGACACATTTTGGAACTCAGTGACCCAAGTCTCTCAGGGTTGAAGGAGAAACCTGTTTCAGGGTGGAGGAGAGATGAGGGAGTGTGTTCTCTTGGGGGGAGCTCTGCAGAAGGGAAGCCAGCAGAACCTGCTCCCAGCTGCCCGAGGTTGCCACCAATGTGCTCCTGCCAGTAGCCTTTCCTGGTCAAGATCCCTTACAGGCACCTTCTACTCTCCATTCCTCACCTGCCTCGGGCTATGCCCCAGGTCTCCATTCAACTTTTCCCGTGCCTTTTACTTTTTTTGTGTGTGTAGGTGGGATGAGGAGGGAATCATCTTTATGTTCTTAAAGATGTCTTCAATTCTTTGTCTTCTCTCCTCTTAGTTATTGTTTTCCCTTCTACTTCTGCTTCTCCTTCCCTCTCCAGTCCAAAAGAACAATTATTAATGCACTAGCTCCCCCTTATCCATGAGGGATACGTCCCAAGATCTCTGGTGGATGCCTGAAACTGCAGATAGTAGCCATCTCTATACAGGTAATCATATTTATTATGATTATGTTATTATTTTTATTTTCCAGTATAGTCTTCCATTAGCAGCTGCAGAGTTATCTAGAAACACAGGAGGTAAGGTAGGGTATGATGTTAAAGTCTATGGTAAGAAAATCAGCAACTGTCTTGCCCAGGGGAACAATTAATATATGGAATTAACTAGAGCCATTAATTAATTCTCGAGAGAATTCCTGATGATCATAAAATATTCTGAAATAAGATTCCAAGGTACTGTCATAATAAAACCACAGTTGTAGATGACGACACAATGTGAATCATGATTTAAGTCCAGAGTGGCTAGTGTAGGAGAAAGCCCTAGAGGTAGGCTGGAGTTCACAAACATATCCTCCAGGGTACGGCAAGTGCTTGACTGCCAATTGCTGGAGCACAGCCATCATGAGGGAGACAGGAGTGGAGGTGGGGGGCTCTTTTAGGTTCTGAACAAGTTTCTTGAGCCTACAGTCTGGGGGTCAAGCCTGGGTTATCTGGGGAGGGCTGGAGAGCTTGGTGGTTGGCAATCTTTGCTCCTATACCCAGTTACCCTCAGGAAGTCTGATGGACTTCCCAGGAGCCCAGCAAGGCTCTGATCACAGAGCAAAGTGTGTCCTGGTGGGCACGCTGAAGGTAGGTTATTTCCTGGAATGCCAAAAAACTTGCTGGGAGGCAAGGTGTACCCACGGTCAGAATGAGACCTCAGAGTGTTTTCAAGACCCAATTATTTTGATTTTTACCACTGATTCTATGAAAGCACACAAAAGAATGGGCCTTCGGCGGCACAGAAACTCACTCTGGTACTTGGAGACAGTTCTGGGAATGCTCAGGTAATAAGAACACCAGCAAAATGCTAAGGGTAAGATGAGGAGAAAGACCTTCAATTGTCCTGAGCGAGAAGCCATGCCACCAGGCCTCAGAAGACCGTGGGAAATCTCTTGGCCTGTCCTGGGATGGGGCAGAAATCACCCAAGTGTCAGCACAAGCCTGGAGGATGCTAGGCTGGGAGAGGAAAGCACACTGGGATGAACTTATCGGGCTGAGGGTTGGGTGACCTTGACAGCTTCTGAGGAGTGGGAGAGGAAGGCAGCTTCTGAGAAAGACCGATAGACCAGAAACAGAAGGTGAAAGGTTGTTTTCTCCCGGCTGGCTTGGGAGAAAACAGCAGGAGCTGATCAGGGACAGAGCTGCTGGATGGGCATCAGGAAAAATCTTGTAAATTTATGAAGTTACTCAGAGCTGATGGAAGGTTGTAGGCCCACAGGCTTGAGCTTCTTGAAAATTTCTGAGAGCTGGAGCCCAGTAGAAATACTTGTCCCTGATGTAAGAACCGGAGAAGATGTAGAACCAGAGAACAAGAAGCCCCAGAGAATGGAGACTTGGCAAGAAGGATATGGGGGACCTCGGGTTCTGTTGGCGCCAAATGTGAGGAAGCTCACGGAGCAGTTTTGCCCTAAAATCAAAGACCCCCAAGGAAGCGCCAAGGGAAGGTGGTGTCTGGTAAATGCCTGCCCACATCGAATGCAATAAGAAGCCTGTGTGCCAGTTTATGGTCTGTGCCGCAAGCAGCCAGTCCCTCCCGCAGTGAAGTGGTTTGGTGTTCCCAGCCCAGAACAAGCCAAGCATTGCACTGGGAGAGGTGCCCCAGAAGAAGCACAGCAGAGTCAGGAAAGGCAAAGGCAGAGGCACTGTCTAAAGAGGAGGACTGCCCTGGGGTGGAGAGGGGGCAGCAGAAAGCCTACCGGCGAGAGACCAGAGGGGAGACAGAACAGGCTTTGCTGAGTATCCCTGGCGAGGTGTATGAGAACAGCTTGCCCTGTGACCTGGGTGAGTGGCTTTCCCTCCCAGTGTCCCAAGGGAAAGGCCCAGCCATGGACTGAATGTCATTTACATGGCTCTTAATTCTCCCAGTCCTTGTAGCTTGAAACCTTTTAACCTAGCTAGGCAATGGAAGATCCTTGCCCCCAGTGAGAGGAAGAACAGGACAGTGAAGACCCACCCTCTTCTTGCCCCTGCTGTTAGTGAACTTGGAAGAGGGGCTAGGCCAGGAGAGCTGGGATGCGTGTTCTGGCCCCTTCTCCATTCCTTTCTCCCCATTTAGATTCTAACTCTTCTCCCATCCCTCAAGATTCCTAGAACACAGGGATCCAGACTGCATTGTGGTCCAAGTCTTCCAAACTGAGTTCTTTTGGGAACTCCCCTCTCAAACTTTGGAAAGCTACCAGGCTGATGATAGGATAGATAGAAAGATACCAGGCTGCCTGTAAGATCCCCCGGGGTAGTTTCTAGTGTGGGCAGGTGATGAGAGTGTCACAGGAGAGTCTAGAGTGGGCAGTCCTAGGATGAATCCTTCATCTACTCACCAAACGAAGTCCTGGGATTCTTCTGGGCAGCCTGTAGGACACACAGGAATGGCATGCTGGGAGTTGTGGTTACCATTAACGTTGCTTACTGATGTCAGTTTCTCCTCTCTCTGGACACCTGGAAATGTGAACTTCTTGGCTCTATTGTGATTGGGTGGGTACACATGACTGGTCCTAATAAATGAGCAGAAAAGATGTGACTTCCTGGCTGGAGCATTGGATTGCCTGTGTGAAACCCTACAGTTTCCTTCCTCCTACCCAAATGAGAGTGGCCACATTATGGAGTTGAGTCACCTTCGACCTGGGTCCCCAAATGATTCCAAGGGTCAGAGCCCCTGCCAACTTTGGACATGTAGCATGAGCAAGGTATAAAACTTTCTTGTGTTAAGCCATGAGAAGTTGGGGTTATTACTGCAGCATAACCCAGTGAGTCCTGACTGATAAGGTCAAATGAGAGGAAAGAAACACAACCTTCTTCTTTTGACATGTTTATCTATGAAGGGCGATGATTGAATGGCATTGGGGGACATTTCCCATCATTACTGATTGTGGATATTAGAGAATTATCCAGATAAGAGGGAAAAAAATTGTGTGACCTGAGTAAAGGAATGTTAATAATAATCATTTATGTGATGTGTTCCTCTATGTGCCTGATGACTGCATGGCTAGAACAGTTCTGCATGTCTTTAGGTAAATTGCCGGTCACAGGTTGGGTTCCAGAAGAAGCGGGCTGTGAGATAGACACAGTGTACAGGAGGCTTACTGGGGAATGCCCTTGCATTAATGCCTGTGGTAGAGAAGGGATGGGCGGAGGCAGAAGCGGGCTGTTTTATGTCTCCACGGAAGCCTCATCCTATCCAGGGGTAAACTTTCTCTCAGGAGAAGCAAAAATAACTGAGAATGATGATTTATACTGGGGACATAGCTATATCACCGGCAACCCGAGCTGTCCCCAGGAAGCTTTATAAATGGGCTGGAATCGCAGGATTCCGTGCGCATGCGTACACGGGTAAGAAGGCACTTTCAAAGAACTACTGATTGGTGGTTAGTAAGATGGAAGTGTTGGAAGTGTTCCACTGCTGAGATGATGCAAATCAAACTGACTAGAGGGCACAGACCCCACAGCCGAGCTTGCAGTCCCTGACTTCCTTCACCCAGTGAGCGATCCCAAGTGAAAGAGACCAAAAGAACCTACTGGCTCTGCCTTCACTTTCTAGAACTAACCAGTCCAGTCCAGTCCATTGGTTTTATACATACACACAAACAATGCAGCCTCCACTGACAATTCTGAGAATCTCCCTTTAGTAAGCTGTATTGCAACAGCGATATTATTTCAAACCTACTCTAAAAAGGTGTTCATAGGGCCGAGCCTGTGGCGCACTCGGGAGGGTGCTGTGCTGGGAGCGCAGCAACGCTCCCAGCGGCCGCGGGTTCGGATCCTATATAGGAATGGCCGGTGCACTCACTGGCTGAGTGCCGGTCACGAAAAAAGAAAAAAATAAAAAATAAAAAATAAAAAGGTGTTCATTAGGACCCATCACACACACACACACACACACACACACACACAATTCTATTAAGTGCCTCAGTTTCTCATTTTAAATTAATGCTATCTGGCTCCTTTGGGTTTGTAGCTATACAAAAAATCTGACAGTGGCTGGGACAGGTCGACAGAATTCCCCTAGGAAAGGAAGTTTCCAGTGACGAAAGATACCATTCAGAGAGGAGACGGAAGTCCTGGGTCTTAGCTCTGCCTCATGTAGCTGTGTGATTATAGGCAATGCCGAACATCTCCGAGCCTTAGTTTCCATCTTGGAAAAAAGCAGGGAGCATGACTGTGTGTGTGTGTTGTACTAAAAAAACAATGTGCTTTCAAAAATTACAAACACTATCATTATATTAAAATCTATCAAGATTAGCAAAGTTATTGATTTTCTCCTGCTAATTACCACAGGTTTGGACTAGAGTGAAATTCACGACCTACCTTGCTTTGGAACGTATAAAGATTTGCAGTGACTTGCTAGACTAGCGGACTTGCATTACACCAAACTTATTCAATGTCATGACAAGGAGATAGAGGAAGTCTACGACCCCACCCCCACCTCTCTCAGGGATTGACCTTTGCCAGATATGTCCCAAGACCCCAAAGAGCCAGAGGGGCAGCTGAAGCTGCAGGGCAATGATCCAGCCTCTTTCAGACATATTCCTGGGGGTGAGGGATGAGGGGTGGGGTAGTGGAAGTATCCCATTTCTTTGATATAACAGAGACACTTCAAGATCAAAGGAGGTAACATATATTTAAAGGTTCCCTTCTACTAGCACACAGCACTTTTCAAGCTCGAGATGCATCAGAATCCCTTGGAGGGCTTGTTAAAAAAACAGATCCCTGGGCCCTATCCCTGAGTTTCTGGTTATAAGTCCAGGGTGGGGACCAAGTTCTGCATCTCTAGCAAGTTCCCAGGTGGTGCTGATGTGGCTGGTCTACAGAACTATAGCCATAGAACAATCTCAATTAGCCATTCAAAAGTGAGGAGGAGATGGAGCAAGGAAAAGCAGCTTTAAAAACTTTTCTAAAAACAATTTTTTAAAAACCGTTTTTACATTAAATCCATTTAAGGACTTTTCCATTACTCTTCTGAAAATTTGTAAGAAACTGAAACTACCGCGTAGCAGACACTATAACATGGAAACCAGTAGTGAAAAAAGTCTTGTGATCGTTAACTATTTATTTCCCAAGACGATTTATTCTGTTTTTTAAAAAATCTCATTAATGCCAAGGTAATATCTCAGATTTTAAAAAGAGCATTTGAAATGTGCTTATCTGCTAAAATTTACTCATGAAAACGAGTCATTTCCAGGAAAGACACCTGGCTCAGAGGAACTACTGATTTCAGCATTTTAACAGTTGACTGGGTATTTTGCAGAACTTGAGACAGTGAGTAAAAAGATAGATCAGGTAAGACCCTATTTGCCACTGTGACGGGGGTGGGGGGTGGGGGTGGGTGCTGGGGGCCAGTGTGGTGAGAAGTAAAACAGTCACTACTAGGGCAAGTCACATGCTTTCCACTCCTACCTCTCCCAGCCAGGTAAGGGAGACAGAATTAGACCTTCTCCAACTTTTTGGAGATTCCCTCCCTCACGTTTCAAGGTAACATCTTGCAATTTTTGGATCCCTTTCCCTAAATCAAATAAAGAAAAAGCTACGTACGCATCTCTGGAGGAAAATGTCTGTATTAAAAGCCAAAAAAACCACATACGTACAAGAAGAAACGCCCACCAGGCCGCGTCACTGGGGAGATCAACTTGGAAAAGGTTCATTAAGTTCATTTTCAGCGGTAACAATATCTCGGTGGTAAATCCTACCCGTGCCCTCCCCCCCTTTTAAAATAAATTTAAAAACAACAAACTTCAAATACAACTATATTCGGATACAAAGAGCCCCTCTTACTACAGCAATAGCAATTTAATCTTTTTGTTTTGTATTTTTTTTTTTACTAAAACTTTCATTTAAAACAGTTATTAAATATATAAAACAAATACACAGGATCTGGTCGTGTTCTGCCATGAATCTAGGGCACGTGGGTGCGGGAGGGAGGCGGGCAGGGGATACGACGGCGGGGAAAGGGCCCCCTCTGACTCCTCTCTGTCCTCGGGGCTGCGAACCCCACCCTTCAGCCCAAGGGCTTGCATCTGCTTTTCGGAACCACAAGCGCAGCACAAACCTCGCTTTGCAAACACGCGGGGGCATCTCCCGCGGCCCCCTCCCCTGAAGAACTAACGATAACTACGGCACGAAGCACACTGGCCGAGTCTCCGGGCGGGAAAGGCACCCGCGGGCGCGGACACAGGGCGCACAGGAGGAGGGGAGCGGGTCACTTGGTCGTCGACCCCGAGGTGACAGCCGCCGCCGCGGCGGCGGCGGCGGCAGCAGCGGCGGCCGCCGCGGTGGTCCCCGCGGGCACTGCGGCGGGGGCGGCCGCGGTGGCGCCGGCGGTGGTCCGGCGCTGCTCCATGCCGTTGGGCAGGAAGCCGGCGATGATGGGCACCGGCCAGATGAGGGCGGCCACGCTCCACACGACGATGACCAGGGTCATGAAGCAGGCCACCAGCGTGGACTCGATGGGCTTGCGGTTCAGCCGCCAGCCCGGCTCGCCCTGCAGCTCCTCCAGGCTGAAGTCCAGGCAGCAGAAATGCAGCGGCTCTCCCTGCAGCCACAGCGGCCCGACCGGCTCGGCCGCGGGGTAGGCGGGCAGCGCGGTGGGCGCCCCGGCGGTGGCGGTGGCGCCGGCGGCGGCGGGTCGGAGGCGGCCGGGGCGGCGGCCGCGCACCCAGCCGCAGCCCACGCAGAGGCGCAGGTCCTGCTGCGCGCCGCCCGCCGCCAGCCCCAGATGCTCGATGAGCAGCGGCGGCCCGACGCGGTGGAAGGCGGCGGCGAAGAAGGCGCGGCCGTGCGCGTTGGTGGAGAAGAGCAGCAGGTCGCACTGGAAGCCCCGCGGGCGGCCCCAGCGCACGAGCAGCGAGCTCAGCATCTGCCGCTGCACGCTGATGTTGCACGGCGCCGCCGCCGCCTCCTCCGGGCCCGGGCGCTCGGGCGCCGCGGAGGCCAGCAGCCGCGGGGCGGCGGCCTCGCCCGCGGACGACGCGTTCACGGAGGCGTTGGGGGGCGCCCCGAGGAGGCCCGGCGCGTCCGCGGCCCCGCCGCGGGCGGGCGGCAGCGGGCAGGCGGCGGCCAGCAGCGCGGCGAGCAGAGGCAGCATGGCCTGCGGCGGGCGCCTACGCGCGCGGGGCCGGCGGCGGCTGCATGGCGTGCGGGCGATGGGCCGGCGAGCGGACGGCGGGACGGCGGCGGCCGGGCGGAGTGTGGTCGCGGGATTCTGCCGGCCCGCGGGGGCGGCGCGGAGGCAGCGGCGGCGGCTGCTTGCTCCGCGCGGAGATTCCTCCACGCCCGGCCGCGCCTGGGGTTCCCCGCCGCCCCCGGCGCCGGGGCCCTCGGACGGCCGGGCTGCTGTGCGGGCCAGGCGTTCGCCCGGAGCAGGATTCCCCGGCTCGGCCCCGCCTCCCGCGCGCCTCGCCCCGCCCCGCCCCGCCCTCCGCTCGCCCGCCTCTGAGACTCGGGGCGGGGCCGGGATCCACGCGCCCGGCGGGGAGAGGGGGGATCGCCGGGGCTGGCCCGCGGGCGGGCCGGGAGGGACGCGAGACTGGGCGCGAGGGCGGAGGAGGTCTGCTGCGCGCCGGCCCCCAGGCGACCCGGGACAACTGCGTCCTCAGAGGGCTCCGAGACCATCCCTTTGTCACTGCTGAGGGGAGCCTACGAGGTCTTGCCTTAGTGGTCATCTGGACCCTCTCGTTTTACAGAACGGGAGACTGAGGCCGAGAGAGGGGAAGGGGCCTTTCTAGACCACCCCGAGGGCCAGAAACAGCTCCGAGCCACACTGCCTTTTCCTGACTTTCTACCATGTCTCTTAAAAGCTCCCATCTGGAGAGTTTGGCTGGTTTTTGATATCTCCAGTACAAGAAATCCGCTTGCTATTCTCCTCACAGCAAGCGAACCTTGAGGAAAATTCCAAGAACTCTACAGAGTTTGGGGTGGAGAGTGGCTGGAGAGAACGGGAACCCCGTAGCTCTGCCTCTCTGAGGGTCCCGATGGGGAGTTGCACTCACAGGGACCTCCGGTGCCCCTGCCCGACAGGTCGAGTGAGCACGTATTTACGAAGGATTTGTACGTTAGAACCCTCCACGTCAGGGGATGATTCATTCCCGTTGGGATACTATGTGGGGGGATGACCGCCGAGAGTAACGTGTCAAGATGGGATTTATATCAAAAAGTGCTCTCCTTGCAATCTGGCCTCTCACACTTGGAAACAAACTTCACTGACCCCTCTCTGAGGGAGGACCCTATGGTTTAAAGCCGTTGTGCTCCATGAGCACCAAGTATTCCTGAGTCTGAGAAGGAAGGGGTGGAGCGAGTGGAAACCGGCCAGCAACAGAATGGCCTTCCCTCTAAACCAGCTAAGCTTCCTGCACGGTCTGCAAAGGACACAGCCACCTTGCTAGGCGTCCTGGCTGATTGCATTTCCGGAAGCTTTTGTCTATTGTTTTCTAACAATGAGTAAAACTGGGCTGAGGAATTTGTAAAAACAATCTCAAAATATAGGTCTCCAACCTACTCCAGCTCTTGCCAGCTGGGCAATTCATTAGTTGACTTGTCCTTGGTTTCCCCACCTGAAAGGTGGGGTGGGTGGTACCTGCCTTGTCGGGGTGCTGTGAACTCAGTGTCTGTCCTCAGAGGTGCTCACATGGTGGCTGCTGTGATGTAATTGCTATCAGTCCAGCCCAAGCTGGCTTTCTGGAATGGTCCTTGGTTTCTACAGAAAGGGTTAATTTCCCCAAGGGGATAGGACTCCCTTTTGTTTTTTGCCTCTATCACTTTTGTGCTTGGAAGTGGTGCTACCAGAGGAATGTCATGCTTTCATTAAAAATTACTTCTCCTTTCAGCCTTTCATATAGCAACAGAATCTGCTGTCTGATGTGGCAGAATTGTTTTAACCTGAGCCATGTGACTGGTGAATGCCCAGGTGATACTGAAAACTGAGAGAGGCCTAGTCTTCAAGGGGTGCATTTTGAGCCAGTCCATTGTTTGTGACAGCAGGTGACATTCTCAGAGATTTCAGCCAGAGGCAGAGGTTTGCTGAGCTTTCCTGGGACTCCCCTGGGTTTGTGTATGCAGCAGGGAAGGCAGAAGCCACGGGAGAAGACAGAGATCTGTCTGGGGAGCCAAGTGATTCCCTGCAAAGCTATGCCACCGTAGCCCTGCATCCCAGCAACCTGCATTCTGCCCACTTTTCCAGCACGTACCAAGGACTCTGCCACATTGCACTCGTTCAGAGTGTAATTATCATTCAGATAATTACACAGCCCCTATTTTCTAGATCGATTTGCTGTCTTTTTTAGACAATTGTAATTTGAGAACAGAACATAACAATTAAGTAAGTTATTTTCTCTCTTGTTTACTACTGTTACCAGCAAAGGGAAGAGTGCCTAGCACAGGGTAGAGGCTCAGTAAATACTTGCTGATTGAACAAATTTGCCTATTTGTTAACAGCTCTGACTACCACTTGTTTAGTACTTTCCGCATGCTAGTTGTTTTATACACATCATCTCTAATTTTCACAACCATCCCATTGATGTGATATCTATTTTATCAAGAGAAAACTAAAGCTCAGAGAAGGTAAATATCCTACCTGAGGGCCCACAGCAGTTAGTGGCAAAACCAGAATGTCAGTACAATCTTCCTTGACTCAAAAGATTGTGCTTTTTAAAGAACTTAGAGGCATTTCATCTCATGGGGGTTGAGTTCCAAAGTCTGTACATAGTTAAACGAGTATATGATACAATTCTATTTTATTCTGAGAAAATAAACTTTCAGTTGAGTTTCTTTTTAAAGATATATATTACAAATATGCAGTATTATACAAAGGTTGGAAAACAGGGGAGAAAACAATTCTAATTCCAGCTACCCAATATCTTTACTTTTCTGCATTTTCGTCATTATTCTTTTCTGCATTTTTCATATTCTCTAAAACATGCAAATATTACTTTTGCAAAAAAAAAAGAAAGAAAGAAAGAAAAGAGAAAATTATATCAATTTTCTCAACCATTACTGCTTCATGCTCTTCCTTTCAGCTCCGAAGAAAGCTGGGGCCAGCTAGGTGCATAGGGTGCTCAACACACAATTGTTGGCTGAGTGAGTGAGTCTGCCTACTGCTTAAGAACTCTGCCCAAGCTGTAGGCTGAGACATGCTCATAAGCTGTGGTTCCCAGCCACCCCTCTGATCCATCTCCCACCACTTTCCCTTCCCTTTGCCTGCCCTGCTCCAGACATACTGGCTTCCTGGCTGTTTCATGAGCACACTGAGCAAACTCTGGAATCAAGACCTTTGCTCGTGCTCTTTCCTCTGCCTGGGACACTGTTCTTTCTTTCCTTTTTAAAAAAAATTTAATTAATTAATTTATTCTTTATTGAATCATAATTGATTATACATATTTTGGGGGTTCAATGTTGACGTATGTTGACCAAATCAATTTTATTAGCATATATATTATTACAAATCGTACTAATTCTTTATGCCCCTTATCCAATCTCTCCCCATCCCCCTCTTGCTCTCCCCTCCCACATCTGATAACCCTAGATTTCTTCTCTCCTTCTGAAAGAGTAATGGTTACTCTGTAGAGTTGTTGCCTAGATGATCTGTCCAATGCTGAGAGGTGTGTTCAGGTCCCCCACTATTACTGTAGAGCAGATGCTTCTTCTGTCACTCTGGCATGGGCTTTATGGAGAGAAACATCCTCTTCTTTTCTTTGGTTTCCACTGGTGACTCTCCTTGTGTCAATGCACTTGAGTGGCTGGCGGGCCATCTGCACAGTAGTTATAGCATCTAGCTGCTTTTGCAGCAGCTGTGGCTATTGTGGTGGCTGTGGTCACCCGGAAGTGGTGTTTTTGGTGTGCTCCTTGCCTGGTTGTGGGAGGAGGGGGGACACTGTTCTTTCCGATATCCATCTCGCTTGCTCCCTCACTTCCTCTAGATCTCTGCTGAGATGTCAGCTCCCCAGAGAGGCCTTTCCTGACCACTCTGTAGACTGCATCCACTCCCACCATCCCGTCACTCACCATCTTTATGCATTGCCCCACTTCTTCCTGGTGCCTGTCATCAGCTGCCACACTGTATGGTTTTCTTCTTTGTTTAATGTCTCTCCCTTTATTTGAATGTCTGCTTCCCCAAAGCAAGACTTTATCTATTTTGTTGAATGGAGCAGTACATGGCACACAGTAGGGGCTCAGTACATAGTCGAGGAGTGAGTGAGTGAATTCAACAGACTGGACCAACCCAGCAGCAGGATGTGGGCAGCAGCGTAGGGAGTGGAGATGGACAGAGCCGCCCAGACATTCCTTACATCAAGTTTAAGGAAGAAAGGCAGGTGAGACCCCTTCCATTTCCTCACATCCTGTAATTTTCATAAAATGAAAAGAAGGCTTTGATAAATCTCTGTTTTGTCTATAAAACATGGACAGCAAATTTTTCTATATGGAATGTATTGTCAGAAAACAAAAATTGAGGACTTCAAAGAAATAATTAGTAATGATGCACAGTAATTTCATTCTCTTCATTTCCTATGTCCCTCCCCTGTATTAGCTAATTTTTCTTTCTACTGCCTAATGAAGTAATAACTTAAAAAAAAAATGATCTCCCTGGGTTATTTGAATTCCTTTCATCCAACGACTTCAGAGTGCCACAGGTACAGTAATTCGTTAGTTCTCTTATTATGTGGGTGGAATTAAGATATTATTATCCCCATGTTGTAGACTGAGAAACAAGTAAGAACCACAAAAGAACCATAAAAATAGGACAGAAAAAAGAAAGGGTTAGAAACCAGTGGCTCAGCTATATCAAAGTCACTGGTAAAGGTTGTGATATTTGTGTTGGGTGTATGTTTGAGGGGAGGATTAGGAAAGGGTGAGGAGAGGATGCTTTTCATGCCTGTTTCCCTGAGAAATCCTATTCCTCAGATGGGAAATTCAAGAGCTGGTTGTAGGAACAACTGAAGAGCTGGTGTCTGCTAGTGGGCACTGGGGTGGAGGTCTAGAAGCCCCCAGTGTTTGGCTGATTTAGAACCTGACAATTTCTTGCCCTCTCCTTCCATGAAGCTTAGTGATCCCCCAGAGTGTCTCAGCCAGATCTCTAGGGTGTGGACATTTATCCTTCCCAACCACTGTGGTCAGAATGGAAATTTGCTTCTGCAGAATTCTGACAGCAATCACAGCCTGCACAATTCATTTAGTAATTAATCATAGGCCGCCTTGGGAAAAGGCTACTGTTGCCAGCTTAAGTTGTTACTT
Organism: Cynocephalus volans; assembly: GCF_027409185.1. Classification (NCBI taxonomy): domain Eukaryota; kingdom Metazoa; phylum Chordata; class Mammalia; order Dermoptera; family Cynocephalidae; genus Cynocephalus; species Cynocephalus volans. The sequence goes on from NC_084470.1 coordinate 55,912,045, forward strand.
GTACTTACTAATGTCTGGTGCATTACATGCTTGAACTTGGATCTCCTGTGTGCTCTGTGGGAAGGGGCCGCTGCTTTTATTTCTTTTCTGTCCAGGGTCTCAGGCATCCTGCTGGGCACCTGGTAAGATTTCAGCAGATTTTTGAGGAAATAAGAAGCCTCTGCTGTTCTGGAGAGATGGAGAGTGTCTAAGAGAGGTGGGAGGAGGAAAATGGTGCCCGTGTGGTGCGCGTGGGAAAATGTGTGAAGGGGAGAGAAATGCCTGCCGACTGAGCTCCTCTTCTGGGCTTGGCCTGGCACTGGCCCCTTCACCGAATGAGAGCTGTTCCTTAACCAGCATTTACTGCATGCCAGGTGCTATGCCAAGCCCTTGGGATGCATCTTCCCTGTAATTCTGTGAGGAAGAGATTACTATGGCCATTTTACAGAAAAGGTAAACTAAGACTCAGAGAAATTAAGTCACGGTACAAATCATAAAGTGATGGAACCAAGATTCAAACCTTGTCTGATAACCTTGTTCTTAATTGCAGACCTGCTAAATGGCCTCTGTCATCACTAACACTCCTGTGAACTGAAGGTTATCCTCCCATTTTACTGATGAGGAAACAGGTGCAGGATGGCTGGGCCTTGGGCGGGGGCTGGGTCATCTACAGCTCTTCAGCCTTCAAGCAATTCCCTGCACTTGATCCCAGCTCATAAATTCCACCAATACTGAGATACTTAAGATGTTTTCCCGATTCGATGTATCCTTACTGATGAAGCTCCAGACTGTGGTTTCCCTACTAACAGGTGTCTCCTCCACTGACTTCTTCTCCAGAAGGGCCTGGGCTCTGTCCATCGCTCTACCTCCAGGATCATCATGGCACCTGGTACACTGTAGGTGCTCAGTTAATGCTGGATGGGAACCTAGGATTTGGCAGGGACTACTCAGCTTGGCAGACATCCAGCCTGAAGCTCCTAATATACCTGGGAGCCTTCAGGTGTGACACTGATGGATTTTTTTTAAATGTATTTACAAATTATTTGGAGAGTATTAAAGAGAGGGAAAAGAGTGGGGACATAGACTATCCCATAGTGATAGGGACAGGAAACTGGTTCCTGTGAAATGACTGCTGTTAAACACTTATTTCTAGGTTAATGTCTGTGAGATGAACTTAACAGGATCTATTCCTTAAAATAAAAAAATTTTTTGGTGGTATGGTAATGTGCATTTCTATAAACTTGTGTGTTACTTAAAGTAACTTTTTTGGAAAGGCAACCCTCAAAGCAAATGGTAAGTTGTGGTTCTTGTATCCCCTTATAACAAATTAAAATATCATTTAGCATTTATAATTGTAAATTCTGAGGATTTTGATGTGGCAAACCTGGGAGACAGAGCTGGGTCGTCAAAGTGGAGGCAACTGATGTTCCCCATCTGCCACTAACAAGCACCATACAAATTAACTTCATGCTGCTTCTGAACAGCTCCCACACTCCCTTCAAGTGAAATAACTGGCATTCCAGTTGCAGAGGTGGGGAAGAAATGGGGGAAGAAAAAGCCCATTTTGAGAGAGCCTGGAACACCGGGACACATTTACCAAGGCTTTTCAGGCCTTCTCATGGCAGCCCTGGATCTAGTGGCCTCGCATGTGCTTGTGGGACATCCTTGATTTGCCTGGGGGTGCTCGGTCATGCAGGTGTCCTGCCTGGCATTCCCGTCATTTGAGGTTGCTTCTTGGTCTGCTGTTCCCTCTTTTGCTACTGAAGTCCCAAGATTTTGGGAATTAAGAGTTGTGACTATGGCATGACATTTGGAGCTCGGCAAGCTTGGATTGGAGACACCATTTTATCTTGCTGTGTCTCAGTTTCCTTGTCTGTTAAGTGGGCTGAACAGCTGCTCTATTGTGGGCAGTAAATGAGATCATTATTGTAGAACAATTGGTTCAGTTTCCGCACAGGGTAAGTATTCGGTGAGTGTGGCCAGAAAACACTCTTATTTGGAACATGGGCATTGCTGTGGAAATTGGTATATTTTTACCTCCAGGGATTTGTCATCGTAGGTGGGAAATACAAAGGGACAGCTCCTGGGTTAAAGAAGCTAAACTCCTGTCTACATGGACCCATCCCTGGCAATTGAGCAAACCTGGAATCCAGTGGCAATGAGAGTTGGAAGGGATCCCAGCGGCCACCTAGTCCAATCTAGATATGGAAACTAAGGCCCAGAGAGGGATGCTGGCCTTGCCAAAGGTCACAATCTGGTTGGCAGCAAAACCAGGGCTGGGAGCCAAGGCCCTTGGCCAACTGGGCATAGGTACGGCATTCTCTAAGTACAGCCCTTTGCAATGCTTTTACAGCTGCATTTTTAAAATGAGGTCCAATTGCAAAGTGAGAGCAAAGAGCCTTTCTAATTTATTTAGGAAAGAAGAGGAAAATTATGGGCTTTATAATTGCCGGAATTGCACTTCTAACTTGATTTACAGGGTGGAGGATTGATTGCACGAGCCAAGAGTGTCAGTGCATTTGGCAAGCTTCCTTTCTGACACAATTAAGCTTGCCTTCTTCCAGCTCTGTGGAAGACCTGGGTCAGGCCCCAGTAGAGATGGGAGCCCAGGCTGAATCAACCCCAGCCTCATCTTGGAAGTCCATGAGAATAGGGAAGAACTTGGAGCCCATGATCCAAGTGGGGTCATCGGGGCTATCACTAGGCTGAGCGGAGGAGACTCTAACCAAAAGGGCCTTCCAGTTACAGATTTCAGAAGCTTCTGGATAATTTGCTGGTGGAAACTTTCTGAGTACCTTACCCAGGTCCTGGGCCAGTGAGGGACAGTGAAGATCAGGACTGGAAGGATACCAAGTTGTCTTAGAGTTTGAACCACCTATGAGCTGTATGGCCTTGGGTACAGTACTTACCCCTCTGAGCCTTAGTTTTCTCAGCTGTAAAATGGGGATGATAGTTGGGCACCTGCCTCTAGGATTGTTGTGAGGATTAAATGAATTAACATTTTTAAAGCACTTGGAACTGTATCTGGCATGTAGTAACTGCTCAGTAAGTGTTAAAAAATTAAGTAAATAAATAAATTAGCTGCATCCCTGGAGACCCGTGGAAAATTGAAGCTGATGATGTCTACCTCTGGCCATCTGGATTTAGGGCCCTGCCACTTGCTCATGCTCCTCCTTGGTGGGATTGAGCCTGCCTCCACAGCACATCCTGGTTAAAAGGTGGGGCTAACGTCCCTTTCTCTCCTCCTTCTGCCTGTTTCTGCCATCACTTTGGTCCAGTCCTGGATCATGCTTCCTGCTACCTGGGCTGCTAACCAATCTCCTGCATTCCCTCACACAGTATCAGAATCTCCAGTATGACCACCGGCTTGAAATGGTGTGCCAGGACCACCCAGGGCCTGCTGTGCTCTTTCCCTGCCACCGAGGCTGGCCCCCTTGATGCAGTCTCCATCTCAATTGTGCCTGGGTTTGCTCTGCCCTTTGCACTTCGGGGATGCATGTCATGAGCCTCTCCGGCAGAAGAATCTGGTGCTACCCTGGAGCTGGGCCTGAGGTCCCAGCCTGCTTCCTCCACCCAGTACGGCTCACACCCTTTGGCTGTCTGATGACTAAGAGATGGAGTGCACAGGTAGGAGGAGTCAGACCTCTCTGAAGCCAAACCCCTGCGGAAATCTAGATGAAGGAAGCCCAGAGATCTCCTGAGCTGCCCACTTGTGACTCACTTTTGAGTGATCATAATAGAAAGAAAACACATTATTTGGATTTCTGTAGGCAAAAGAGAGGCTCACAATGTGTCACACTCCACCAAAGACCCAAATATCTCACTCTCCACAGAGACCCTCAGTGACCTACAGTTCCAGGAGGGGACATCTCCCAAGGGGGCCCATGAGGGTTCTGAACTACCCCCTGTGGCCTACTCCTTCCTTAATCTGGTCTATTTTAATTTCTTTCTCATCAGTGATCTGGCATTTTGTTTTAAGCTCCAAAATGGCAATCACTTTTATCTGGGCAGGCTAACTTGGGTTGGCTGGAAGTGGTTGTCTGAGTGCTGTGTTAGGAAGGAGTCTGAGGAATTGGAGCACTTGTGCACTGTTGGTGGGAATGTAAACTGGTGCAGCTGCTATGGAACAGTATGGAGGTACCTCAAAAAATTAAAAATAGAATTACAATATGATCTAGCAATTCCACTCCTGGGTATATATATCCAAAAGAATTGAAATCAGGGTCTTGGAGAGATAGCTACACTCCCATGTTCACTGCAGCATTATTCACAATAGCCAAGATATGAAAACAACCCAAATGTCCATCAACAGATGAATGAATGAAGAAAATGTGTTATATGCATACAATGGAATATTACTCAGTCTTAAAAAAGAAGGAAATCCTACCATTTACAACAACATGATGGACCTGGAAGACATTAAGCTAAGTGAAATTAGTGAGTCACAGAAGGACAAATACTACATGATTCTACTTATATGATGTATCTAAAGTAGTCCAACTGATAGAAGCAAAAAACAGAAAGGTGGTTGCCAAGGGTTGGGGGAGATGGAAATGAGGGGAGTTGTTTGATGGCTATAAGGTTACATCATTTATACAAGATGAGCAAGTTCTAGAGATCTACTGCACAACATAGTGCCTATACTTAACAACATGGTATTATGCACTTAAAAACTTAAGAGGGTAGATTTTATGTTGTGTTCTTACCACAAAAAAAGAAAAAGAAAAAGGAGGTGCCGAATACGTTTATTACCTTGATCGTGGTGATGGTATCATGGGAGTATGCATATGGCCAAACTCATCAAATCGTACACATTAAATATATACAGTTATTTTTATATCAATTATAACTCAATAAAGCTATTGAAAAAAGGATTCTGGGGCTACATCTGTGGTCAGGGGGAAAATGTTGTGATGGATCAACAGTAGCTCCCAAGGTACAAAAGAATACAGATAGTGATCACCTGTAGTGTTGTCAGCACTGTGTTTCCCCACTTTCTTCTGGAAAGGGCATCCCTTTCTCTTGGGTACTTGCTGCTCACTAATTCCATGTGGTTCTGGTGGGGCTACCAGTTATAGTATTCTGACCCCTGGTTCAGTGACAGACATGTGACACAGGCCTAGCCAATCATGGTGCCTCAACCACATAGCCACAGTGATTTGCCCAGGGAACAAGCACGTGACTCAGCCAGCCAATCAGAGGTCCTCCTTAGGATTTGACAGATGAATCTGGAAGAGAAAAGGCACCTGTTTGTTCTGGAATCACAAGCTGAGATGAAGCGAGACTGGAGCAGTCTGCAGCTCTACCCCTACTCCCCCCACCCCCCACTGTGCCCCTTCCCCTCTCCCTGCACACAGAAAGACTGCAGTAGGAAGCAATAAGGCCAACAGCAGGAGCTGAGAGATGCAGAAAGGCCTGATATGGTCTTTTGAGACCATAGATACAGCTGGCCATGAAGGCTGCACCACCTCTGTTCTGACCAAATTGTGTACTTAAAATAACAGTTTCACTTAAGCTAGATTGAGTTGGGTCTCTGATATCCACAACCAAATACATACAACAACTATGTGCCAACCCTCTGGTTGTCACTCAAAGCACCTTCGGCTCTAATACTGCTTTAATCTTGACTGGGAAGCCCCCTACTCCCTCTCCTTACCACCCCCCCCAAGGTTGCCAGCTCTACTCTTTGAACCCCTGTAATTCTCTAAAAGCAAGAAAGAAACTTTTTTCTCTCCTCAGTCATATTCATAAATGCTTTGGGTAATACTCCCTTCCCTGCTCAATGTCAGGTGAAATTTTTGTTTTCTATAGTATGTAGCATTTGAACCAAATCCCTCAACTTTTGTGAATCTGTGTTCCAAGGTCATACTCATGAATAAAAAAAGTTTTTTAGCTTCGAGGTTTTTTTTTAAATCATGTGTCGTTCATGTTAGTGGAAAACTGAAACAAACCAAATGTCCAGAAATAAAGGGATAGTTAAGTAAATGTAGGCATGTTTACATTATGAAATACAAGTATGCAGCCATTACAATTGTATTTACAAACTTTTCTGCTTAGCATGGTGTTGAAACCACCATGCAGAATTTAGTCCTTCTCATGGGTGTCCATGAGGAGCACAGAACCACTAAGTAGAATCACTAATGCTTTCTGTAGTTTGGACAGAGAGGTCACATGGCCTGGAGCATGCAATTCCACTGAAAATCCCTCAATATACTCTCTGGTTGTCCAAGTGCCCTGCAGTAGCCCTGCTGTGGGGTCTCACTCTCTCCTCCATGCAGCACCCAGCCTTACTGTCTTCACTCTCCTCCCCTCTTGATTTTCTTAAGGAATCTCAAAATCCTGTCCACTGGTCATGAAGAGCAATTCAATTCTCTCCCACTCTTACCTCCCAATTTATCCTAAGACTGCCCCGACCAGAGCCATCCAGGTAATGAGACCCTTCCTCCTTCCAAGGCCGTTGAGCCCTGGTTATTGCCACTGGAGCTTGTCCTTTGAGGTTCCTCCACCTCCACTGCAAATGGCTTCCAGCAGTGCTTCTCAGACCTTAACTGCACCTGAATCCCCTGGAGGGCTCATGACAGCACAGAGGCTAGGTTCAACTAGCGTTTCTCATTCAGCAGGTCCAGGTGGAGCCTGAGAATCTGCATCTCTAACAAGGTTCCTGATGATTCTCAGGTGATGCTGATGTTGCTGGTCTGGGGACTACACTTTGAGAACCACTGGCATGGAATATTTCTTCTGAACATGAAGAGAAGACTCTCACAAAGAGGAATTTTGGTGAATAATGTTTTCTCCCTCTTATCACATATAACTATCATTATTGGAGGGTGAAAAAGTTACCTATAAATGCTCATGCATGGGGTGTCTGTTTCCCAGTTTGTCCAGATGAACAGAGAGGAGGATTTCAGACCACTTGTCTGCTGGGTTTGCTTACCTAAAGAGAGCCAGATTAGTGTCCCTAGCCAATCAACCAGGGCTATACACATGGTCTCCAAGCCAGAGAAGAGGCCAGTGGGGGGAGCAAGTTTAGGCCTGTAGGGGGTGGGGCCTAAGGTCCCAGAAGCCAGTTCGGAGAGGTAGACCAGTCGGCACAATGGCAGCTGTCAGTTTCCATAGTGCAGGGGCATGTCAGATTTGGCCAAGAGCACAGCTGGCCTAGCGGTCCCTGCACCCAAGGCCCTTGATCTGTTGGAGAGACCAGGCCAAGCCAGCATGTGCAAATATGAAGACACCTTGGACTCATGGTGGGCACTGATGGGAAAGCCAAGGGTGGAGGAAGAGCCTCAGGGGACCTGGTTCTAGCCCTATCATGGGTGTTGGTGAGGCTTTGATCTGGAGCATGTCATATCACCTTCCCAGGGGTGTCTCATTGGTAAAATGAGGGGCTTGCTCAAGATGATGCCCTCTGCTCCATAAAACTCCAGGCCAAATGGGTCCTGAGGTCCAGCATTTCACTTCTCCATTAGGATTACCATTTTTAGGGGGCAGGGAAGGGAGGACCAGCTCAGATGTTGTGAAAACTTGGGCCAGTTACAACATCTTGTTATGTTTTGCAGCCTCCTTTGTTATGAGGGGTAGTCAGACTGTTAGAGACCCAGTTCCCTGTGCCCAGTCCCTATGATGCCCCTTTACCTCCATAAGCGGAAGCAGGATGTTGGAGGAGCACAGGTGTGGAGCTGGGCTGCATACCTGGCTTCCAGGTGTTGAGAGTGCCGGCCACAGATGAACTCATCTGGCCCCAGATGGCTGGGTGGTAGATCTGAAGGCTAGAGTGCCGGAAGGAAAGCATCAATGGCTCTTGCTCAGGCTTCTCTGTGGATGGCAGCGCAGACCATCCAAAATGGTTGTGGATTGGGAAGGTGAAGGCAGGGGACCGAGGACAATACTGCAGTCTGTGCGCAGGAGTGTGGCTCCTCCCTGGAGTCTTGTGGGACTTGGCATTGCCTACTCTGGTATTGGTGGGAATTTGGGGGTCATTTGTGTAGTTTCCCCAGATTCTATGGTCAGACTGGTCTGAGGACTTCAGAGAGGTCTCATCTGCCAAGAAGCTCTCGGTGTCTGTGCCAGCCCCTTCTCCAGCCAATGGGGCTGCCCTGTGACTTGGGAGGCAGACCCAGGCTCAGGCTTTTTCTTCTTTCTCTGCTGTGTTCCTCCTCCCTGGTACTGTTGGATTCTCTTGGCTGACAGCTCACTAAGCACTTCACACCTCATTGAAAAGTCACCACAATAATTACCAGATCATTAACAGGGGGGTTTGAAAAGGCACTTCAAAGCATATCTCCCGGAATTGCTGAGACAGGTGTAAAAGTCTATCCCGGCAAAAAGTAGCCAGTTTAGAGGGATGTTGGGGACTGAAGGGTAGGTGTTAATTAAACTGGGTCGAACAGCACAGCGGGGACAGGTAACCTTATCTGAGCGTGGCAACAACCCATGCAATGCTGAAGCGGCCTAGTGGTTTTAGGTGAAACACAGAATATACACTTTATCACTCCTCTTATACTTTAATGAGGAATTTGACCTAAATCTTAGGTCTTCAAATACCTACTACCTGTTCTGGCAAGAATGAACATAAACAAATCATCCTGCACCACTGGCTTTGCTATTAATTTTACTAATTCAGGTTAATGAGGTAATATAACTGCAAATCAAATGCCTAAATGGCCAGGGTTGAGGTGGGCAGGTAAACTTTTCTTCTATCAAAAATCCTACAGGAAGTTAAATGGTTATGTCACAAACAGGCGGACTGTTAAATTGCTATCCATAAAAGAAACCGCTTCACTGAAACTTTAACTTTAGTTGTTACATCACGACAAACCTGAATGTTGTTTGAATGGGTAGACAACCCTTCCCTACCCAGGCAACTTGTTTTCAGAGATCCTTGTCCACTTGGAACTGGTCTTTGGGTAGCAACAGACTCAATGGCAGGTCTTTATCTTCCCAACATGGGTTAAATCAGTGGGTTCTGTCCCAGCTGGATATCAGAATCATCTGCGAAGCTTCCTAGTAACACAGACATTAGGACTCACCCAAGACATAAAGAATCAGAATCTCTGAGGATGAAGATTTGGTATCTGTTTTTTTAAACAGCTATCAAGGTGATTCTTGTGCAATTTTAGAGTACTGGTCTTTAGGAACTACAGGAAGCTGAACGTACCTTTTTTGAGGTTTTTTCTGTTTTTGTTGTTACATAGTCAAAGCTACTTCAGAGCACACCTGCTTTAAAATGTCACCTCTGGGTCTTCAGCAATGTTACCTCCAAGAGGACTGATTTGCAAGACGCTTTCCCTAGATGCCAGACAGAAAAGTAAGCCAAGTACAGGAGTGTTTGGGCTGGTGGTGACCACCTTAAGGGTTGTGCGATCATCTGTCTAGTATTGTGTAGGCTGGCGAAGCAAAGTGCGAAGCAGCCAGCAGTTTGTGGTGTTTTGTATTTAGAGTGTAGCAAACCCTACCTAGGATGTCTTGCTGTCTGGGTATGACTTGCTAAAATTCACCTATGTCCATTGTGCATGAGACCAAAGGAGTTGTGTGGGCCTAGATGGGCTGGTCAAAACTGCACGCCCACGCCCATTGTCTGCCTGACCCCTGGAGGGTGGGCCCTGCAGCCTGAGGCTGCCTTTGGTGGAAAAGGGTAGGGTTGGGCAGTCCCCGAGGGGGCGAGGGTGATGGGCAGAAGGTGGTGCCAGGGAGGAAAGTATCAACAGCTAGATGGGAATCTACAGCTTGGGACACTCTTAGTTCAACCTGGGGCCCCCCAAGCCCTTGAATGTGCTGGTATCAATGTGTCCTTTTATGTTATTAAAGTTGCCTCGAAAATCTGTTCCATGTATAATATAGGCAATCCAATGTCCCTCACATCTCTCTAGATATTCTCGGGACACTCACATCTCTCCTGACTGCCTCTGGCCCTGATTCCTGATGCTGCTGGATTCCCGGTCTCCTCTGTGCTATTGTGTTTTCCCACAAGGTATCACCCTACCTGACTCAGCTCTGATCTCCTCCTATCCCCGAAGTCCCACCAGCTCAAGGTTTGGGTAGAGCAGACTTCCAGACCCAGTTCAGCAGAGCCCCAAGACTTCACCAAAACATCTTTGTTCTCAGCCTGGCCTAGATCCTTCACACTCACGCTGCTCCTCTTGCTGTAAAAGCAAAGCATACATCTCACTCCTGGCCCAATTCCCCTCCTCTAGCACCTGCTCAGAGACCTCTGAGACCCCCCCTTCCCCCACCAGGGCAACACTGCCAGTACCAAGACCTCCAGGTTGGAAGGGAGAGTGGAGAGATCAGCTGGGGAGGGAGAGGGAACACCCCGCCTCTGTGTCAGCATTAAAATCAAATAGCCGGAGATTAGATTCCGCAGCCATAAGCCAATTATACACAAATTTCAGGGAAATCATATGCAAATAACACACGTGACTCTGCTCTGGACTGCATCTGCTTAAATGTGCCTCTCAGGAGCTGGCAAGTAGAGATAATTGATAAAGTACATTCAAGGTGCGGGGCCACAGGGCAAGGGAGGAGAATGGTGGATTCTTAAACCCCAGCTGCGTGCCAGGAAATTTTACATATGTCATTTGCTCAGCCAGCACTTACTGAGTGACTGCTGTGAAAAGGGGACAGTGAGATAAATGAGAAGCAGTGCCCCCCCCAAAGGAATGCACAGACGCATCTGGATGCAAACAAGTCAACAGAGAGGGTTCACAAGAGCTTGGAAAGGCAATGCTGGCGACATTTCCAGGGGCTGGGGGCATGAGCAGGCCATCTATCTAAATCACACTGGAGCATCCAGGAAGCTTCCTGGAGACGGTGACACCTGAGCTGAGTTTTGGAGGATGAACAGGAGATACTCAGTTAACTGAGGGGAAAGGTGTTCAAGGCTGCCTGGCTTATTAAGTCTATCAGCACGGCACTGAGAGGGGTGCACAGGAGCGGGGAGGAGGGGGAAGAGGGCTGGGGAGACTCAGGTTCTGGAGCGTCAGGGGCTGTCAGCTGTGAGCTGAGAAGGTGGAGCTTTATCCTGAAAGTGAGGATGTAAGCAGGAGAGTAACAAGATATGGAGATATTTCCAGAAGCTCTCACACTGCAGCATGGGGCATGGACTGCAGCGGGTCCAGATGGGCAAAGAGGCTAGTAGGAGGGCTTAGACTGGGCAGTGGTGGGAGAGACAGGAGGCAGAAATCACTGGGCCCCCTAAACAGCAGGACTCTGAGATCAGTCAGTTGTGAAGGGTGAGGGCGAGAGAAGAGTCCTGTATGATTAGCAGGTTTGGGGCTTGGGAGACTGACGGGACCATGGGAAGAAGATTGTGGGAGGACAATTCTATTTTGGACATGTCTGGTGTGAGGAGCTATGGGGTATCCAAGAAGCCATATCCAAGATGCAGGATGCCTCTCACTGTCTTGGGTCAGGTTCCCCAGAAGTAAGTGTTTTATTTGTATGCAAGTATTTTATTATGGAAGTGTTTTCAGGAGAAACTGGTAAGGGAGTGGGGAAATGACAGGGAAAGGGAGGAAGCCCAGCAGAGTGTGACTCAGGCAGAGTCCTGTGGAGGTTGGCCTCAGCCTGATCCTATAGAGGACATGGATGTAAATTACACCCTAAAATTTGTCCATGCTTGAGGCCAGGGCTCAAGCTTTCATACTCCCACTCCTGTCTGTCATGAGCTTGGGGCTGCCCTGGGTGGGGATGGGAAGGAAATTGGCAGGCACATCTAGGTCTCAGTGGCTTGGACTCTAGTGGCTTGAGAGTGGTCCTCCCAAAAAAGAACGGCAGGTGTGTCTGTTGGAAGCAAAAGCCCACTAAAAGTGGAGAGGGGCATTCAGAAACAGCAAAAGCCATCAGAGGGTATCTGGGCAGGGCACTAGTGTGTCCACTGATCACACAGAATCCTTGACCCTCAAGACTGATTTGCAAAGTAGATGCATCCACGCTTTGCAGACAAGGGCACCAAGTTCAGAGAGGGTAGGTAACTTGTCCACAAGCACACAGCTAGAGATTGGTGGTGAGCCCTGGAACTCAGGGCCTGTAGATTTCCACTCTGCCTTGTGCATCTCACAGCTGCTATTTAATAAAGACAGTATCCATCATCAAGGATCACGCCATGCCAGCAATATTCATGCGATAACTGCTTTGTTACAAGCAACCTCAGGAGCTATTTTCATTGCCAGTTTGTAGGTAAGAAAGCAAAGGCACAGCCAGTCACCTGGCCAGAGACACAATGGTAGCAAGTAAAGAAACTGGGATTTGCACCCAGGTCCATCTGACTCCCAACCCCATCCCTAAACCATAATCTATTGCCCTGGGCCTTCCAGTTGGAGGCACCATTCCAGCCACTGCCCAGACTATCTCGGATTTTTTTTTGGCAGCTGGCCAGTATGGGGATCCAAACCTTCGAACTTGATGTTATAATACCATGCTCTAGCCAACTGAGCTAAGTGGCCAGCCCTGGTTTGGCAAATTTGTGGAATGAGGTCAGGGAAAATATTTTATATTTGTTGGGGGTCACTTAATGTCCTTTGGCAAGAAGATGGAAATACCCAGACCTGGCCTCTGTTGTGCAGACTGCCCTGGCCTCCACCTTGGCCCGACTCTGTAGAGAGAGGGCAGGGTGCTGCCAGTTCTGCTAGTGGTTCTTGAAAGGGGAATTTGGCAAACAATGCTGAGAAGCTCGTTGTGGCAATAAATTACCATATTAAAAGGAATTATTTTTATCATTTTCTGTGTTCTGGGGCCCTGAAGAATACAGCAAACAGTAGGATATTCTGTCTGTGTGGGCAGGGGTGGAGGCACAGATGGAGAGTGTGAGAGAGAGAGAGAGAGAGAGAGAGAGAGAGAGAGAGTGTGTGTGTGTGTGTGTGTGTGTGTGTGTGTGTGTGTGTGTGTGTACATTCCTGTGTGCTTCTCAGCTAGATGAAATGTACTATGCAGGCGCTAGGCCCTTCCACCCTAGGAGGTGTTCCCAGGACTTTGAGGTGCTACCTCTTCCCTGGAGAAATACCTATTCGGGATGTAGCAAAAGGAATTGAAATTGGAGAGAAGGTGGGAGAACCAGAGGATGTCTTAAGAGCCCACAGCTGGTCTGGACCTAAGAGAAGCCTGACAGGGAGTCTGAGGCCTTTTGCAATTATCCCCCATGGCTGGCCAAAAAAGGCCCTATCATGTGCCTGGCTGAGAGATGGAAAAGAACACATTACAGAGTATTTTGACTTATATGACTGATGCAATTTTTAAACTTTTTATTAAAACTAACATTCTCAGAACTAAACACACCATGTAACCAGCGCCCGGAAAAAGAAAACAACATAAGTCCCCACTCCCACCCCCAGAAGCCCCCTCCTGCTACCTTCTGGTCATTCCCCCACCAGAGTAACCCTCACCTGCCTTGTAACAGCACAGGTCAGCTTTGCCTGCTTTTGTGCACTGTATAAAAAGAATCAGACACATTTCGAAGAATGATTGTAAATTGAGTCCTGTGAAGCAAATGAGAGGTTTACTGTCTGGGATACTCATTATTTATTTATTCTTTATTTTATTTTTCATAAAAAGTAGGACTCAATGGGATATTGTTTTTTGGGTTTTTTATCAAGTTATTTGGGGAGTTTAATTTTTAAACAAACTACAATAGAATATGTTCTTAATATTTAAAACATTCTGGCATTATTGCTTCTTTCTAAACATAAACATGGCTCTGTTTATTCATTGCTAGAAACCGTTATTATTAATACACTTAATATTATTGAAAATAGGGGTTATTTGTGTGGTTTCTTTTTTTTTTAAGTTTATTTATTTATTAATTTTTTTTTACATTCTATGATGCTGTTGAGGAGCAGCTGGGTGAGGAGGAGGGGAAGGGGGAAGGAAATAGGGTGGGAGAAGGAGGAAGGGGGGTGTGGTTGAGGCCCCCCTCATTCCTGCAGAGGAGACCAGGGGGCTTCCAGCAGTGTTTTGGTCTTGATGGGCTGGGTGCAGATGTCATGGGGTGTGGCTGAAGCCCTCACCTCCCCACCACCCCAGCTTGGGAGCCTGGGATGCTTCTTGCTGTGGCTTGGTCATCACTGGGCTGGTTGCAGGTGTCAGCGGGGTGTGGCCGAGATCCTTGTCCTCCCCCACCCCACCCCCCGTTTCGGAGAGCCCAGGGCACTTCCTGCAATGGCTCAGTCATCATCACTGGGCTGGTTGTGGGTATCAGGCGGGCATGGCTGAGGCCCCCAGCCCTCCCTCCTGCCTGGCTTGGTAGCCCAGGAGACTTCCAGTCCTTCTAGGTTTTATAGGTGTTCTTTGGTGATGTGAGACCTTTACTAGTTAATATCAAACTTTGTCTCTGGTCTGTGGGTATTTTGTTTTTTCTTCCAGTTCTGTGTTGGATTATTTGCTGTTCCTACCACTTAAACTCTGCACTAGAACTAATTTTTTGTCCTTTGCTTACTTCTGAAATGGGGAAATTTCCTGTGTGGACCAGCACTTGAGCTCTGTGGTTGAACTAAATTGTTGCTTTGCTGCTGATTCCCTGGGAACAGCTTTTTGTGTGGCTCAGGTTTTAATGGTTGACTTTATAGGTACTTCCGGCTCTCATGCAATCCAGTACACCTGGGTTGTGTAGAAACTCTGGTCTATCCCTGAGTCTTTTCAGCAAACTGCACCCCTGCAGTTCTATATTCCTGACCAGTCTCCACTGAGTAGTCCTGCGCTGATTGGGGGACAGATCTGCTGTCCTTGCTGTGCCCCAGTGTTCTCCCGGTGGGCCCGTCTCCCCCACTGACCATGCTACAAACACTCCCATAGAGCAGGCCGTGTGCCAGTCCCTTGCGATGATTCACCAGCCTCTGAGTGGCTCTTTTTTTTCAGTTGCTGTGGCTCTTCACTCCTATGTGGGTCCACGAGAACCTTATCAGTAGTATTGTTGGACTGGGGGCCACCAAAGCCCTTTTCTCCCCTGCTGCCTCCAAGTAACTTCAACTGAAGGGCACAGCTGTGGCTTTTGCCAGCTCCTGCTCTGTGCACTCACCGGCTGCAGCCTTGAAGCAGCCAGGGTTCGAAATGGTCGGAGTGGTTCTTTCTTTCTCTCATCATGGCTTCTCCTGCCTTCATGCACTTTGTAGCTCTCTCCTCCTCTTCCTCTGAGCTCTAGTGGCTCCAGCTTGGCTGTTGTTGCTTTTTAATAGTTGTAAATTGGTTGATTTGTGGGAGAGAGTGATGCTGGGGACTGTTTGTTCCACCATCTTGACCAGAACTCTCTGTTCATTGTTTAAAGGAACCTTTTGGTGAAGTCT
Source organism: Cynocephalus volans (assembly GCF_027409185.1). NCBI lineage: Eukaryota > Metazoa > Chordata > Mammalia > Dermoptera > Cynocephalidae > Cynocephalus > Cynocephalus volans. Next base: position 55,927,293 of record NC_084470.1, read on the forward strand.
TTTGTAATTGGATTAACTGTCCCTGGACCCAAGTCTTGGTGGTCTCTTAATACTGAGCACATCTTTCAGGACTAGGGATTCATTTGGGCTACTGGAAATTTGTCCACATTGCAGGCAGAGCCCTTGGGAGGAATCACCAACCCGCGCACCGAATTTTCATTAAACAGGACCATCCCGCATTTTCTTTTGTCTTATATCACAGATTCACATCCGTACCTGCACATTGAAATCACCTGGGGAGCTTTAAGAAAATTCTGATGTGGGCACCCCCAGAGGTTCTCATGGTTTGACTTAGATCGTTTTGGCCTTCACTGTCTTTAGAGTTGAACTGTAGGGTTAGGTAATCTGGGTGGAGAAGGTTCTGAAATTAGAAAGTCCTTGTTGATGCTAATATGAGGAAGAAACCAAATGATGTACTTGCTTCCAAGATGTGAGTCAAACCCTGATCCAGTGCAAAAGTCACTTCTCTAATCCCCTCTGACTGCAGCCCAAGGCCCTACTGGACCTGAGACTGTGATGGTGATGATGGCAGTGGAGGTGAGGAAGAGGAGAGGAAAATTGTGTGGCCTTGGGAAAGTCATTTAATATCCCTAAGCCTCAGTTTTTTGGTCTATAAAATGGGGGATAATAATAATACCAAACTCATAGGTTCTCTGGCAGTGTAAATGAGGCAAAGCATTTAAGCCACTTAGAATGGCAATGCGCATATGGTAAATGCTCATAAAATATCATCATTATCATCATCATCATCATCATCATAATCACCACCACCACCACCACCATCATTAAAATTTGCCACAGAAGGAAAGTTTGTGACTTTTATGATCCTTGATTAAAATGTGCCCCTTTGAGCTTGACCAAAGACAAGTGACATCATGCAATATTCTTTGAGCCAGATAGGCCTCTCTTTTCTGGAAACTACTCCAGGACCTTCAGGGGCCATGATCATGAAAAAAAATACTTGGGACCAGGAGGACTTAATGGTGTGACCGCCCTGTAAACTAGGTCTAGATCTGCTTATAAACACAGGGTGAGGAAAGAGAAAGTGTTTGGTGACCCCATGCTGGCCTGCCTGAGGCTTGAAAATTGGAGGCAGAGGAATTGTTCTTAAGAAAAATAATAATTCTTTTCCATCAATGTGATAAAATGTAATGGATTTGAGCCAGGATTTTGTAAAACTGTGAAAAGAGGGAAAACTTTCCTGCAGCTGAAACTTTAAATAACCACAGCTCCAAGCACTCTATTATTTTCTTGGATTTTGATGAAATCAGGGTACAATGGATCAAAGATGGAGATGGTACAGGGAAGTCAAGGTCACCCACTCGCACTCTAGGCTGTAATGTGAAAGGGAAATTAAACCAACCAAATGGCAGGCTTTGAACTAATGTCCAATATTATCTGGATGATGGCCCCAAACAATTTCCTTTGAGCCTGTCATTGTTCATCTCATAGCTTTTATGTTTTTCAGGACATTAAAAGAATATCTAGTCCTTTCATTTGATATTTAAAGGTACCCTGCATGTGACATCCAGGGTAGTAGTGTACCCATTTAACAGATGAATTGTAGAACATACATTCATTTTTTCCCTTCTTCCTTTTTAACAAAACCTCAGATTTGTTTTCATATCTATTCTTGCCTAACATGACTCAGAAGAAGGTGACTTTATCTCCAGCTTTGAGGGTAGATCTGATAACCCCAATCCTTCCCAATGATTGGTTTAGAAATGGACAAGTGACTTAATTTTGACCAACAGGAACTGTGAGGAAGTTTGCTGGATGTCTCCAAGAAAGTTTTCTCTACTCCTAAGAAAGAGTCAGCCTAGAAATTTCTGTGTCTATAGGTGACTCCTGGAACTGCTACTATGATCCTGCTACTAACCTGACTATAAAAACAGTTGAGATGACAGAGTGGAGTGATGGAAAGAACCTGGCTCCTGAATAACATTGTAGAGCTGCTGAGTATTCTGAATGCCACCCAACCTCTGGACCTCCGTTTATGTGAAGGAATCACTTTCTGGATTGCTTGGAGTTTTCTGTGACTTGTAGCCAAAAGCATCCTAAATGCTTTATGAGTATTCTGAGACTTAGAGGTTAAAGTGAATTGCTTACGTTCACCCAGCTAGTAAGTGCTAGAGACCAGACTGAAACCCATGTTTTCCCACAGCTTGTTCAGCTCTTTGCGTCCCTCTATCCCAAAGTGACAATTTTACTTTTCTTGAATTAATCACAGGATATACCACTGAATTAAACGCTTACATCTCATTCTTCCTCAGGCCGGTTAATAAAACAATAGCCAATAATAATCCTTGGTCTGTAGCACAAACAGATCTCTCATATTCTTACTGAAACCAAACACAAGTCCCCCAGCTGGACAGATGCCAAGGTCCTGGCTGTCTCCCAGATTTCATGTCTCTGTGACCTCACTCCTCTGCCATCTTTGCTGGAACGTCTGTCCACGCCTTTTTTCAACCTAAGCATCATATATTCCACTTTCCAATTGCTCTATTTCATGTAGAATTGGCCCATCTGTGCTTTGGACATCATTGTAGCATCTTCATGTTTATCTTATCCCCAAGATGTCTGTTGCACGGTGATTTTACTCAACTGTTGTGTGAAGATGCTTTTTTCTACCTACAAAACAGTGACTTAAATAATTAGAGAATTCATTTCCTCACTTCATGAGAAGTCTGAAGTTGGCAATTCCAGGGCTCGTTCAGCCACTCCAGCCTGATCAAGGACCCTGGTGCTTTTCTTCCTTGCATATTCCTTTCCAGGCTTTATGACCGTGTTTCCACTCATCATGCAAGGATGGCTGCCACTGCCACAAGTGTCACGTCATCACACAATGAGGTCCAGAAGCAAGAAAAGAAAGAGGAAAAAATCCTCACACATTTCTCTCTTTTATTTTTCAGAGAAGGCAATCTCTCCTCCAGGCTACCCAATAATTTTCCTAAGGTCACACAGCTGTAAAAAAGTGGAATAGGAATTTAAGTGTGGATAGTCTGACTCTAGACTGTCCAATAGAGATATAACGCAAGCCACATATGTAATTTTAATTTTTTAGTAGCCACACTTAAAAAGTAGAAAGAAGCAGGTGAAATTAATATATTTTATTCAACTCAAGCACAAATGAAGCTTTAAAATTTTACTAGTCAATTATGTACTTAAATGAAAAATCTAATTGTGTGATTCACTATATTTTCTTTCATGTTTTTTGAATATAAGCAAATTTAATAAAAACACCTTAAGACTAAAAAATGTGTGTGTACATATATATTTATTTAATTCAATGTTTCCAAAAGATTATTTCAAATGTGATCAATATACAAGTTATTAATGAAATATTTTATATTTTTTTCATACTGTCTTTGAAATCCAGTGTGTATTTTATACTTACAGCACAACTTAATTTAGTCATTAAATTTTCATTGGAAATACTTGATCTATATTTAGATTTCATACAATTCACACTGAAAACATAAATTCACATACCCATGTTGTTCCAAACAGACTTAAATTTTCCTAATAACTGAACCAGGTAGCAGTTTTTATGTTTACATTTAACTTAATTAAGGTTAAGTAAAGTTAAACGTTTATTTCCTCAGTCACACTAGCCACATTTCAAGCGCTCAGAAGTCACACGTGGCTCATGTTTACTACATTGTACCATGTACTTCTGGGAATGCTTAAGCTCATTTTTATGAAATTCCCTGCAGTCGAGCACAGAGGACTGTGTTAGCAAGCGACGCCTATATTGAGGTGGTATGTAAAGTTCACTACTACAAAACTAGTGACCTGCCTTGTAGTTGTTTCCCTGTTTCCAATTAGCTGTGTGACCTCAAATGAGTCACTCTTAACTTCTCTAGGCCTCTGTTTACTCACGTGTCAAAGAGGGGGGTATGATTGCAAACATCTCTTCCATCTCTCAAATGCCATATTATTTATTTCTTCTAAAAGAGGAAGGAGCGAGGGCATTATTAAAGCCCTGGGTGTGAAGGCATGGGAGTTCTCTTCAGTAAAAGTATGAAAGGTGGAACGTGCTGCAGCTCTCTGGCACCTGCTGACATGCGTGACAAGCTGGAGTCACATGGTGCTCCCTCCCTTTCATCCAGCACTGATGGACATGCTAATTGTATCTTTCTCCAGAATGCCCGGGATAAAGAAACGGTGAAGCATTGTCTGGGCTCCAAGTCCCAGGAAATATTAGTAGATTTTTCTTTTTTATACACAGCATTTTAAGGAAGAAGAGTCCTATCCATGGATGGAAACCCCTGCATTAGTTTTCTGCAATGGTTTTGAGTCCCTGGCTCCCTGGAAAGGGCTGTGTTCTTTCCTATATAAAAGAAAGGGCCTTTCTTCTCTCCCAGACACCCCTCCTGTTAGACTATTTGTATTGTCTGATCCTGGCTTGTCGGTCAGTATGGGGCTTTTGGTTCATTGGATAGCATAAAATCTCTAGTATATTTTGCCACAGAGCTATAAAAGATTGGCCAGGGGAGTCAAGTCAAACTGGAGAGTAACTACTGGGGCTTGAGGCCTGCCAATCTAGATAATGATTGGGACGGACCAGAATTTGCCTTCCAAATGGAGGACATGGAGATGTCATTGAGATAAAACTTCAGGGCTCTGCGGGAAGGTCCCAGTTCTCAAAAACAGTTCCCTCAGTCTGGTGACCTTTTACTATTAGAGGTTCATTTCTTTGGGTCCTGTAAATTAGGCATAGTGAAAATAGACCCCTCACCTGCAGATAAGAGGTTCTGGTCTTCTGTTCGAATTTGAGAGAAGAGGATAACAGGAAACTTATCCTTCTTTGGGAGACGAGGGCAGGAAGAATCAAGAGGACGCTAAAGGAGGACGCTGAAGGGTGTTGGTCATTTTGTATTACACTAACACCTGAAGCTTATACGACTAGGAAATACATGAAAAATCTGTCATCAGTTTATGCTGTGCTTAAAGGAAAAACATGCTAAAAGGAGGCAGGAGTGCGTGGTTTCATTTCCTCATTTCTGTCACCAGAGAGGTAACTGGAAGGAAGGTGAGGACTCGTTTGCTCCTTCATCCCCTCATCCATTAGCTGTGGCAGATGGCTTTCAAGGACAGACCGCCAGTCCCTGCCCTCCCTGTCCCCGTGTGGCTCTCCTCCTATCCGGAGCTGTGGTTCCTCTTCCCTCCACTCAACTCTGCACTGGCTGTGACTTGATGTGACCAATGGCATGTGGCACCAGGCCATCAGGAGGCTGCATCATATCATGCTGTGAAGGAGCTCAGGCAGACAACTGGATGTCGGGGAGCAGCGAGGGGCCATGTGGAGGAGCCTGAGGTGCCAGACTCGGGAGTGAGGCCTCGAGGGCCTCCTGCCCAGCCACTGTCCCAGCAGGTGAGTTGGACCCCAGCCAGCACCACATGGAGCAGAAAGCTGCTGAGCTTTGAACACTGTTCAAATTCATGACCCACAGAGTTACAAAAATGTAAATTGTTGTGATTTTAAGCCACTTTGTTTTGGGGGGATTTGTCATAGGCAAATGAACATTTACTATATGTTTCTGGCAGCTATACATAAACAGGTTCGCTTTTATTCCAGTTTTCTAAAATAGATTTTTAAACATAATTACTAGTTGAAATTTGTTAAATGACTTTTTGCCTTTATTGAAATGATCGTATGATTACTTTTCTCCCTTAGTCCATTAATCTTTAATTTCCTCTGAAATTTTTTGTAGTTTTTCCATGGAAGTTTTAAATGTCTTTCATTAAATTTATTCCTAAATATTTTGGGGGTTTTTGATACTATTATAAATGTTATCTTTAAGAAATTATTTTCTACTTGTTTGTAACAATACTATATGCAAACAAAATTAATTTTTATGTATTGATTTTGTATCCTATGACTTTTGCTAAATTTGCCTATTAATTTTAGTAATTAAAAAAATTCCTTAGGTTTTTTGTTATACACAATCATATTATCTACAGATAGAGACGGTTTTACTTCCTGTCCAATATTTTTGGCTTTTATTTATTTTTCCTGCTTTATTGACCTTGCTACAACCTCTAGGACAATAGTAAAGAGAAGTGGTAAGTGCTAACATCCTTGCCTAGTTCCTGTTCTTAGGGAAAAAAAATTCATTTTCTCATCATCAAGTATGATGTTAGCTTTAGGTTTGTTGTAAATGCCCTTTTACAGGTTAAGGAAATTGCCTTCTAGTCACAATTTGCTGAAGTTTTTTTATTACAAATGGGTGTTAAATTTTGTCAAATACTTTTTATTCATTACTAATATGATCACATATTTATTCTCCTTTATTCTGTTAATGGGGTAAATTACAATGTGATTGACAACCTAATATGGTCCCCAGTAATCTTCTTTTTTTTTTTTTTTTTTAATTTTATTTTGTCGATATACATTGTGGCTGATTATTGCTCCTTATCACCAAAACCTCCCTCCCTTCTCCTTCCCCCCCACCCCCCAACAATGTCCTTTCTGTTTGCTTGTCGTATCAACTTCAAGTAATTGTGGTTGTTTTATCTTCTTCCCCCCCCCCCCGGTTTTGTGTGTGTGTGTGTGTGTGTGTGTGTGTGTGTGAATTTATATATTAATTTTTAGCTCCCACCAATAAGTGAGAACATGTGGTATTTCTCTTTCTGTGCCTGACTTGTTTCACTTAATATAATTCTCTCGAGGTCCATCCATATTGTTGCAAATGGCAGTATTTCATTCGTTTTTATAGCTGAGTAGTATTCCATTGTGTAGATGTACCACATTTTCCGTATCCACTCATCTGATGATGGACATTTGGGCTGGTTCCAACTCTTGGCTATTGTAAAGAGTGCTGCGATTAATGTTGGGGAACAGGTATACCTTCGACTTGATGATTTCCATTCCTCTGGGTATATTCCCAACAGTGGGATAGCTGGGTCGTATGGTAGATCTATCTGCAATTGTTTGAGGAACCTCCATACCATTTTCCATAGAGGCTGCACCATTTTGCAGTCCCACCAACAATGTATGAGAGTTCCTTTTTCTCCGCAACCTCGCCAGCATTTATCATTCATAGTCTTTTGGATTTTAGCGATCCTAACTGGGGTTAGATGGTATCTCAGTGTGGTTTTGGTTTGCATTTCCCGGATGCTGAGTGATGTTGAGCATTTTTTCATATGTCTGTTGGCCATTTGTATATCTTCCTTAGAGAAATGCCTACTTAGCTCTTTTGCCCATTTTTTAATTGGGTTGCTTGTTTTCTTCTTGTAAAGTTGTTTGAGTTCCTTATATATTCTGGATATTAATCCTTTGTCAGATGTATATTTTGCAAATATTTTCTCCCACTCTGTTGGTTGTCTTTTAACTCTGTTAATTGTTTCTTTTGCTGTGCAGAAGCTTTTTAGTTTGATATAATCCCATTTGTTTATTTTTCCTTTGGTTGCCCGTGCTTTTGGGGTCATATTCATGAAGTCTGTGCCCAGTCCTATTTCCTGAAGTGTTTCTCCTATGTTTTCTTTAAGAAGTTTTCTTGTTTCAGGGTGTATATTTAAATCCTTAATCCATTTTGAGTTGATTTTAGTATACGGTGAGAGGTATGGATCTAGTTTCATTCTCCTGCATATGGATATCCAGTTCTCCCAGCACCATTTGCTGAAGAGGCAGTCCCTTCCCCAGTGAATAGGCTTGGTGCCTTTGTCAAAGATCAGATGGCAGTAAGTGTGTGGGTTGATTTCTGGATTCTCTATTCTATTCCATTGGTCAGTGTGTCTGTTTTTATGCCAGTACCATACTGTTTTGGTTATTATAGCTTTGTAGTGTAGCTTAAAGTCAGGTAGTGTTATGCCTCCAGCTTTATTTTTTTTGCTCAGCATTGCTTTGGCTATGCGTGGTCTTTTATTGTTCCATATAAGTGTCTGGATAGTTTTTTCCATTTCTGAGAAAAATGTCTTTGGAATTTTGATGGGGATTGCATTGAATTTGTATATCACTTTGGGTAGTATGGACATTTTCACTATGTTGATTCTTCCAATCCAAGAGCATGGGATATCTTTCCATCTTCTTGTATCCTCTCTAATTTCTCTTAGCAGTGGTTTGTAGTTCTCATTATAGAGATTTTTCACCTCCTTGGTTAACTCAATTCCTAAGTATTTTATTTTTTTGGTGGCTATTGTAAATGGGCAGGCTTTCTTGATTTCTCATTCTGCATGTTCACTATTGGAGAAAAGAAATGCTACTGATTTTTGTGTGTTGATTTTGTATCCTGCTACTGTGCTGAAATCATTTATCAATTCCAACAGTTTTTTTGTAGAGGTTTTGGGCTGTTCGATATATAGGATCATGTCATCTGCAAACAGGGACAGTTTGACTTCATCTTTTCCAATCTGGATGCCCTTTATTTCCTTCTCTTCTCTGATTGCTCTGGCTAGTACTTCCAACACTATGTTGAATAGGAGTGGTGAGAGTGGGCATCCTTGTCTAGTTCCTGTTCTTAAAGGAAAAGCTTTCAGCTTTTCCCCATTCAGGATGATATTGGCAGTGGGTTTGTCATATATGGCTTTAATTATGTTGTGATACTTTCCCTCTATACCTAACTTATAGAGGGTCTTTGTCATGAATGAGTGCTGAACTTTATCAAATGCTTTTTCAGCATCTATAGAGATGATCATATGGTCCTTGTGTTTGAGTTTATTAATATGGTGTATCACATTTATTGATTTGCGTATGTTGAACCAACCTTGCATCCCTGGGATGAATCCCACTTGATTGTGATGAATAATTTTACGTATGTGTTGCTGTATTCTGTTTGCTAGTAATTTAGTGAGGATTTTTGCATCTATATTCATCAAGGATATCGGCCTGTAGTTTTCTTTTTTGGTTATATCTTTACCTGGTTTTGGTATCAGGATTATGTTTGCTTCATAGAATGAGTTTGGGAGATTTGCCTCCATTTCGATCTTTTGGAATAGTTTGTAAAGAATCGGTGTCAATTCCTGTTTGAATGTTTGGTAAAATTCTGCTGTGAATCCATCTTGTCCTGGGCTTTTCTTTGTTGGGAGCCTTCTGATAACAGCTTCAATCTCCTTTATTGTTATTGGTCTGTTCAAATTTCCTATGTCTTCATGGTTCAGTTTTGGGAGCTTGTGTGTGTCCAGAAATTTATCCATTTCCTCCAGATTTTCAAATTTGTTGGTGTATAGTTGTTTATAGTAGTCTCGAATGATTCCTTGTATTTCAGATGAATCAGTTGTAATATCGCCTTTTTCATTTCTAATTTTGGTTATTTGAGTCTTCTCTCTTCTTTTTTTTGTTAGCCATGCTAATGGTTTGTCAATTTTATTTATCTTTTCAAAAAACCAACTTTTTGATTCATTGATCTTTTGAATTGTTTTTTGGTTTTCAATTTCATTCAGTTCTGCTCTGATCTTAATGATTTCTTTCCGTCTGCTAACTTTAGGTTTGGATTGTTCTTGTTTTTCTAGTTCTTTAAGGTGAAGTGTTAGGTTGTTCACTTGCCATCTTTCCATTCTTCTGAAGTGAGCGTTTAATGCAATAAATTTCCCCCTCAATACTGCTTTTGCAGTATCCCACAGGTTTTGGTATGATGTATCATTGTTTTCATTAGTTTCAATAAATTTTTTGATTTCCTGCTTGATTTCTTCTTGGACCCATATGTCATTAAGTAGAATGCTGTTTAATTTCCATGTGTTTGTATAGTTTCCAGAGTTTCATTTGTTATTAATTTCTAGTTTTAATCCATTGTGGTCTGAGAAGATACATGGGATAATTCCAATTTTTTTGAATTTATTGAGACTTGATTTGTGACCTAATATGTGATCTATCCTGGAGAATGATCCATGTGCTGATGAGAAGAATGAATATTCTGAGGTTGTTGGGTGGAATGTTCTGTAGATATCTGCCAATTCCAATTGGTCTAGAGTATTGTTTAGATCTTGTGTTTCTCTACTGATTCTTTGCCTAGATGATCTGTCTAATATTGACAGTGGGGTGTTCAGGTCCCCTGCTATTATGGTATTAGTGTCTATTTCCTTCTTTAGGTCTAATAGCGTTTGTTTTATAAATCTGGCTGCTCCAACATTGGGTGCGTACATATTTATGATTGTTATGTCTTCTTGATGGATCAGTCCTTTTATCATTAAGTAGTGTCCCTCATTGTCTCTTTTTATGGTTTTTAGTTTAAAGTCTATTTTGTCAGATATAAGAATAGCTACTCCAGCTCGTTTTTCTTTTCTGTTTGCATGGTAAATCTTTTTCCATCCTTTCACTCTTAGTCTGTGTGAATCTTTATGGGTGAGGTGGGTCTCTTGTAGGCAGCATATAGTTGGGTCCTCCTTTTTGATCCAGTCAGCCAGTCTGTGTCTTTTGATTGGGGAATTTAAGCCTTTTACATTAAGAGTTGTTATTGAAAGGTGTTGATTTATTCCTAGCATTTTATTGGTTGTTTGGTTGTCTTAGGTGTCTTTTGTTCCTTGCTTTCTGATTTACTGTTTGGTTTCTGTGTTTGTTGGTTCCTTAGGTTGTAGATAGTGTTTTTGTTTGCTTGTTTTCTCTTCATGAATGCCATTTTTATTATACTAGTGGGTATTGATTTTTCTTGGGTTTTTTTGGCAGTGGGAGTTATTTTTCAGGAACCAAACCCAGTACTCCCTTGAGGATTTCTTGTAAGGGTGGTCGTGTGGTAGTGAACTCCTGCAGTTTTTGTTTGTCTGAGAAATATACTATTTGCCCTTCATTTCGGAAGGATAGCCTTGCAGGGTAGAGTATTCTTGGCTGGCAATCTTTGTCTTTTAGTATTTTGAAAATATCATCCCATTCCTTTCTAGCTTTTAGGGTTTGTGATGAAAAGTCTGATGTTAGCCTGATTGGGGCTCCCTTATAGGTGATTTGATGCTTCTCTCTTGCAGCTTTTAAGATTCTCTCTTTGTCCTTGAGTTTTGCCAATTTGACTATGACATGTCTTGGAGAAGGCCTTTTTGGGTTGAATACGTTTGGAGATCATTGAGCTTCCTGGATCTGAAGATCTGTGACTTTTCCTATACCTGGGAAGTTTTCTGCCACTATTTTTTTGAATATGTTTTCAATGGAATCTCCATTTTCCTCCCCTTCTGGAATACCCATGACTCGGATATTTGAGCGCTTAAGGTTGTCTGATATCTCTCTCAGATTTTCTTCAATGTCCTTGATTCTTTTTTCTTTCTTTTTGTCTGCTTGTGTTATTTCAAACAGCCCATCTTCAAGTTCAGAGGTTCTCTCTTCAACTTCCACAAGCCTGCTGGTTAAACTCTCCCAGGAATCTTCTTTAATGCCGGCCTGAAACCTCGAATCCTGAATAGGGCAGCTGGCCACCTTCAGCGTGGCCCCGGCCTCCGGATCCCGTCTGCATCCACTGCAGCCCTGGCGCCGTGTTCCCTGTTTCGAGACTCGCTTTTGCAGCTAAGAAACAGTTCTTTTCCTGCTCCACACTTCAAAGCTGTTGCCTGTAAATGAGGCAGCCTCTCCTACCGAGGGCAAAGTGGCGGTCACCCCCCACGACCGGCCACCAGCAGCGGTCCTCCCTTAAGAGATGGCAAGAGGAAGGTCCACAAGTTTCCCAGCTGCCTGAGGCCCAGTGGCCGCCTTTTCCACCTCAGCTACTCCGCGTCAACCGCCGCAGCCACCGCCATCTTGAAAACCTCCCCAGTAATCTTCTCATCCTGGTATTCATGCCTTTGCGTAATTCCCTTTCCATGAGAATGATCTGGACTTACTGACTCACTTATAACAAATACAATATACCAGAGGTAGTGGCATGTCACTTCTGAGATTAGGTTATAAAAAGATTGTGGTTTCCATCTTGGGTGACTTCCCTCATGTGATTGCTCTGAGGAAAGCCAGCTGTCATGTTGTGAGCTGCCCTGTGGAGAGATCCACACAGTATGGAACTGAGGCAGGTCTTTGACCAATGCTATGGTTTGAATGTATGTGTCCCTCCCAAATATGCTAGAACTTAAACCCCAAGGTGATAGTATCAAGGTGGGACCTTTGGGAGGCGTTTAAGTCTTAAGGGCAGAATCCTCATGAATGGGATTAGTGACCTTATAAAAGGGCTCAAGGGAACTAGCTAGGCCCTTTTGCCCTTCTGCCCTTTTGCCTTTCTGTCTCTTCTGTCCTGTGAGGACACAGTGTTCATCCCTTCTAGAGGACACAGCATGTAAGGTGTCATCTTGGAAGCAGAGACCAGCCTTACCAGATACTGAACTTGCCAGCACTGTGATCTTAAGCTTCCCAGCTTCCAGAATTGTATGAAATAAATTTCTGTAAGAAATAAATTACCCAGCCTAAGGTATTTTGTTATAGCAGCAAGAATGAGCTAAGGCAGCCAGTAGCCAGAGAAGAACTGAGGGCTCCAGTCCAACAGCCCATAGGGAACTGGATCTCTCCAGCAACAAGATTCAGTGCTCTTAGAAGCAAATCATCCCTCAGTTACATCTTCAGCTGACACCAGCACTCTGGCTAATACCTTGACTACAGCCTCATGGAAGACTCTTTGCCGGAGAACCCAGTTAAACAGCACCTGGATTCCTCACCTACAGAAACAGTGAGATAATAAATGTTTGATACTTTAGTATATTATATTTACATAATGAATACATACATTACTTTTTGAATGTGAAATAAATCTTGCATTTTTGAGATAAACCTCACTTGGCCATGATATATTTTCCTTTTATGCACTGTTGGATTGATTTACTAATATTTTGTTAAAGATATTGTATCTAGGTTCATGAGAGAGATCAGTCCTTTTTCTTTGTAACACCTTTGTCAGTTTTGATATTAGGGATACGCATGCCTCATAAAATGAAACCCCCTCCCTCGATTTTTTGAAAGCATTTTTATGGGATTCATATTATTCCTTCCCTAAATTTTTGATAGAATAAGTGAGCCTGCAATTTTCTTTGTGATAAGCTTTTTCAAAAAATTATAGATTTAATTCTCCTACAGATGTAGAATTATTCAAATTTTGTTTCTTCTTAGGTCACTTTTTTCCCTTATCCATCTTCAAAGGTTAAAAGGAAAAATATATGGGCTGATCATCAAATGAGAAGCAATTATGGCTTAAGAGGAACTCCTAAGGCTGCTAAGCATAACAAGATTATGTGATATAAAAGGAGCACTTTGGGCCGAGCCCATGGCGCACTCGGGAGAGTGCGGCGCTGGGAGCGCAGCAACACTCCCGCCGCGGGTTCGGATCCTATATAGGAATGGCTGGTGCACTCACTGGCTGAGTACCGGTCACGAAAAAGACAAAAAAAAAAAATAAATAAAAATAAAAGGAGCACTTTGTGAGGAAATGTGTTCATAGAGAAGAGTTCAGAGGACCAAGATGGGAAAAGACAGAATGGATGAGAGAGTTATGCTGGAGCAGAAAAGTGAAACAGTTTTAGGAGCTTTGGGGTGCTAGAGAATAGAGAACTTGGATGAGTTGTTATAGCCTAAATTAAATTTCCTTACATTTTTGAGAGAAACATGAATTAAGACTCCTTCATGCTCCTTTGGGAACACCACTATGAATGCCAGGGCCCAGGGGGAGGCGTGCCCCCGTTTTGTAAGTATTGCTATTCTGTTGCTCTGTTTAAATCTACCTGAGCTTCAGTAAAATAACATATACCTCGTTCCTGTTGCTGCACCCCCAATGATCCCAAAACATAGTGGCATATCACAACCATTTATGATTATGCTCATGGCTTCTTTGGGTCAGGAATCCGGACAGGACAGAGAGGGCACAAGTTGCCTCTGCTCCACACCGTCTTAGAGTGTCAGCCAGAAGATTTGAAGGCTGGGGGTGACCTGACATGACAGCTGGCATCATCTGAAGGCTTGTTCCCTCCTGCATCTGGTGCTTGGTGCCGGCTATTGACTGAGATCGTGGTTGGAGCTGTTGGCAAGGACACCTACATGTGGCCTCTCCACATGGCCTGGGCTTCCTCCTAAAGTCATGGCTGGGTTCCAAGATGAGCATCCCACAAGAGAAAGCCAGGTGGAGGCCTTTTCTAACTCAGCCTCGGCGGTCATGTTCAACCCATTCTCTTCATCAAGGCCGTCAGAAAGGCCTTCCCAAGTTCATGGTGAGAGGAAAGAGACTCTACACTTGAAGGAGGAATGACAAGATTCTGGAAGAGTATGGGGGCCTGAAAATATTACAAGTATTTGCGGAAAATACAATCTGCCACATACCTCCATTGTAGTCCCCTACGATGTTTGCTCTTGGAAAAATTAGTGAAGCCATAGTCTCTCCCTGGACACCTTATGAGATACTGACCGAGCTGGGTTGGAGGGGTACAGTTCTCCCTATGCCTTTCAAATCAACTATGAATTTTCACAGCAGGGGAGGGACCCAAGTGCATTAACACATGTCATGAGAGGGTATGTGGGAGTCAGGGTGGGGGACCAACTATTAGGGACAATACTTGAATGGAACCTTATGTTGCTTCTGAGATAATGAGAAGCCTTAGAAACCTTCCACCCTAGTTTTGGCATTCTAAGGCCTTTTGGTGTCCTCTCCCATCCCATCTACTTCTGTACACTGTCCAGGGTTCTCTCTGTTACTGACCTTGGAACTGTAAGTTTTTGTTTCTTTTTAAAACTCTTACCCACAGCTATACATGCACCAGGAATTTGGTAAATGCTTTGGGATGATAGTGAAGAGGAGAGGAGGGGTGGCAGTTTGTCAGGGAGGAGGTGTAAGAAGCTCTGCAGAAGCAGGGGGTGCACTGCATCTCAGGCGAGAAGGGCTGTGGGCCCTGAGCTCTCCAGTAGAAGTGACACTGGTCACTGCACTCGGTGAGGGGTGGCCTGATCAGACTCAGAGCCAAAGTTCATTTCTACAAGTCATGCTGTTGATGCTAAAACATAGTATCCTCAGGAACCCCAGGAGCCCTCAAAACAGTGAGGGCCAAGGTTATGGAAGTTTATTCCAGAGCTAGAACACTGGGGACATTAAACTAGGAATCAACAAGCAAAAGTGAGAAAGCCATCCTATTTTAAAATAAAGCAACCGGAATGGTCTGGGTAAATTGTCCTCTTAACTGTAAGTCAGGATTTTTAACTAAGAAAGGAATGTTTCGTGTCTTGCTCATGGCTCTGCAAATTGGAGAGGAGTTCTAGGTTTATCCATGTTCCTGGCTTCTGCAGCAGATGCTTTAGGACTATTGACACAGCCTAGGAACTCCTCTTTTCTGAGAACTCCTTGCCTGTCATGCCCACAGGGGTGGCAGCTATGTTTGTACTATGAGTGAAGTATGACTCAAATGGCCACAGTTAATTGGACCAGGAGCTGCAGAATTCATATTTCCTTTAAGTGAGGAATTTTAACATGGGTCTAAGAGATGCTGGTCAGTCTGTGTTTTGAACCATGTCTGGGTAGCCTGGGCTACCACAGTGCACAACTCTAGGGGGTAAGCACCTTTTCCCCAAGACCATCTTTATAGTTTTTATGGATCAGGAATTGGGAGAGCAGCTTGGTCAGATGGTGCTAGCTCAATATCTCTCATGAGGTTGCAGTCAAACGGTCAGCCAGGGTTGAGGTCATCTGAGGCTTTGATCATGAGAGTAAGTTGGTACTGGGTATTGGTGGAGGTCTCAGTTCCTCTCCACATGGACCTCTACACAGGATTCCTTGAGTATCCCCACCACATGGCATTTGGCTTTCTCCAGAGTGAGGGATCGAAGAGACCAAGGTAGCTTTTATGACCTAGCCTCAAAAAAATCACACCCTTCTTCTCCTGCTGTATTCTGTCGATCACATGGGACAAGCTCTGGTTCAGGATTGGAGAGGACTACACGAGGTGTGAATACAGGTGAGGCTCACTGGGGCCCTCTTGGGAGACCGGCCACCAGAACTCCTTACATTTGCACAGCATTCCACAGTTTGTACAGATTTTTCATGTATATTATCTCCCTAGATATTCAGAAGAGCCCTATGACCTGGCTCCTGCTAAGCTTTCCCCAGCCCTCCTTTTCTCTGCCCACTGTGCATGCCAGCCCTCCTGAAAGTCTTTTCATTTCCTTAACACACTCTGCATTTTCTCTCACTGAAGTGCTTCCTCCATACCTGCTCTTCCGAGTCAAGAATGCTCTTCTCATATGTCTTTGCCTAACAAATTCCTAATCTCCACTGGGGGCTCTGCTTAGACACCACCTTCTTTACACGCCCTCCCTGGCCCTTCCTTTAGTTTCCCATAGTTCCCTGTACTTCCGCATCATAAAACTCATCAAGTATTACTTACCTCCTGATTCTAATGCCTGACCCCCCAAACAGAGTGCCAGATCCATGAAGCCAGTGGTGGTCTCTGTGCTGTTCCAGTGCTTTCTCCAGCACCTGGCACAGGGCTCAGTATATTTATTTGTTGAGTGCATCCATGGGCAAGGCAGGCATCATTACTCCCATTTTGCAGAGGTGAATACAGGATGGAGGAGAGAAAGAGTCAGCCCCAGTTATGGCCAGTTTGTGACATAGCTGAATCAGCCCAGGCCACACCTCCACCCAACATCCTTATGCATCCTGGAAACAGGCCACCAAGCAGATTCATAGCAAAACCCCCACAGCATTGGTCCTTGGTACTCTGACAGCTGTGTCCACTGTCTTTCCAGCCTGGACATGCCAGGCTGCTGGGTCCATGGTAGGAAAAGCCCTGGTTATTAACCTATTTTTATTCATTTGACTGTGAACCATCTGGGGGAGAACGTGCCATAACGTGTCTCACTGAGATGCTGCCAGAGAGATGAAGCTCTGTTCCCATCATTAAGGCTCCTCCACAACTAAAATAGTGATCTCAGTTAAGAAATAATGCTGGAAGCATGCTGGGGAAAGTGGCAGTAGAGGTGGAGACAGGAGGCTTTTGTGAACAGAGGGGAAAATGGCAGTTCTGTCTGCTCAAGTCGCCAACATTTTTCTTTCCCACTAAAGTTGTGACAAATAGTTTTATTTTTCTTTTCTTCATTTGGGAAAAAGAATCAGCAAAATACTTAACTTGGGAGAAGAAATAAGCCCGACAGCCACACAAGTGGATTGCCTGTCTCTTTTGCAGCTGCTGTGAATGGGTGTTGAATCAATACCATTGAACCCAAACACTTTCCAGAGTGGACACTTCCTGATGCCTGGCTCTGAGGCAGGGGGAACTGGGAGGTGAGGCGGTAACCAAGCAACAGGCACACTCTCTCTGAAGGGCAAGGCAACCAAGAGCTTGGAGCCACTGGCAAGAACTCAAGACAGTAGTCCCTCAAGGCAGAGGAAGAGAGAGGTCCTGGGCAGGGAGCTCAAAGCGCCAGATACACAGGAGGAAAGAGCACCTGTTTACTAAAGGCAAGAAATCCACACAGTCAGGCATGGGAATTTATGAATTCAGCAGCAACCAAATGATAACAAAATAACCTTGATATGGAAGCCTGATCGCAGTCCACGGAGGAGCTTCCCGTACACATCCTTTTAAGTATAGAACTATTTTAATACTCAATAAATAACACGTGGGAACACTTAACAAAAGAAGCTATACAAGTGGCCACTAAACATATGAACCAGGCTTCAAAATTTCTAGCCATCAGAGAATTGAAAATTAAAACCACAATGAAATATCATTTTATGCCACTAGGATGGCTATAATCAGAATGACACGTTGGTGAACAGTTGCTGGTGGGAATGTAAAATGGTAGAACCACTTTGGGAAAGCGCTCAAGAGTTTCTTATGAAGTTAAACATGTATACATCTACCCTATGACCCAGTAATTCCATTCTTAGGTATTCACCCAAGAGAAATAAAAACACATGCCCACAAAATGATATGTATGTGAATGTTCATAAGCAATTTTATTTATAATAGCCCCAAGCTGAAAACAACTCCAGATATCCATCAACAGGACAATGGATAAATAAATTTTTCGTATAATGAAATACATTTAGCAATTTAAAAGGATGAATTAATAGCATATACAACAGGATGAGTGAATCTCACAGGCATTATGCTAGATGAAAGAAGCCAGATACAAGAGTTCACAATTATTTCTGTGCAATCCAAGAACAGTCAAAAATTGATCTATGGTGATTGAAATCAGAATGTGTTTGGGGGTTCGGAGGCTCATTAGGAGGGACATGTTTCTGAATGGTGGAAATGTTTTATATCTTGTTTGGGGCAGTGGTTCTAGGGGTGTAGACATTTGTCAAAATCATCAAGCAGAACATCTAAGATCATTGCACTTTGCTATGTGTTAATTATACCTCGATTTAAGAAATAATAAGCCATAGGCAAACTGGAGTCTCTAGGTCTCGGATGGCAAATACAAAGGTCATATACTAGCACTTCCCTTCTGCTCCCATGGCAGATATTAATAATTGATTTCAGCATCCTGTGCCCCTGAGTATCAATAGAGCTTCAAAATACACCACAATGTAGCTCTCCAACCAGCCACTGTCAAAGCCAGTGCAGCTTATTACTGTTAATATGATCCTCGACCGGTTCCCTAGTTCGGTGAGGCCTGTGGAAATTCGAGTTATCTATAAAACTAATAATCCCATTCCAAAAAAAGTTATAAAATAATTCAAGACTCCAATCCCCTAATACCACCACTAAAACCATTTCAGTATATTTCCTTCCCATTACGTTATCCCAGGCATAGTTTAACATGCAAGTATGGGTCCTGGTTTTCACTATTCTAAGCATTTTTTAAAGTAACTTAATACTTTCCATTCTTTTTTTTTAAATGGTGGCATGACTCTCTGAGGAGGTGCACTGTCATTTACTGACCCTTCCCCTATGGCTGCGGCTACCCCTCCTCCCTTTTCATTTATACATTTTGGAGGCACGTTTTGGGTTATGGGTTGTAGTTAACCTTCATTGAGCACCTGCTATATGTAGGCATCATGTTTAGCATATGACAAATATTTTATTTACTCTTTACAGCCACACTATAAGATAGCTACTAATTCTATTTTACAGATAGGGAAACCCACGCATGGAGTTGTTAGGAAACTCACCCAAAGCTACACTGCCAGTAAGTGACAGCATCAGGACCAAATAAGAGGCCTGCTTTGTGTTCCCCCTTTTTGAACAAACCATCGTTCAACCATATCCGGGGGGGCCTCAGGAGGTGCCCTCCGGGGAGAGCTGGTTCTGTAGGACTGTTGCTGCCAGCCAGAGCAGCCCACGCTAGTTAGGCCAAACCCCACCTTGCTGCTTCCCACAGCCCCTCCTCAGCATCGGAGGATTTGAAAGGATTCTTCCAGAGATCACTTGATTTGCTACAGGGAGGCATCTGTGGCTGATGTGCTCCAGTGATTCCGGTGGGCCACTGCAACAATCCAGAGGTTCAAGGTTAACCAACAATCCAGAGGCTTCCACCGTAGAAGCGGGTGACAGAAACATCCTGCCGTCAACATCTTCCAGTTCGTGGGCCCCTCTGCCATGTTTTAGGGGCAGAAATCTGGGATGCTATCAAGTATCATGTAATTACCAAAGCAGATTCAGGCTGGTTTTTTGTTTTTGTTTTTTCCTTTCTTTTGAGCAAAGCTTGAGGATTGCTCGTGGGTATCCCTGTGGCCTACTCCCCAGCAAAGAAAGCACTGTGAGTAGTGAGTTGGCTTGCTCTGAGCCCCTCTTTTACCATATACAACATGGGGTAATAATGCCCCCTCATGTGCTTGGTATAAGGAGTAATGAGTTGGCCTATGCCGAGCACTTACAGTAAGTGGTGGTTTCCTTGTTCTTCTTCCCAGATGAAGGGGCTTTAGCGCTGCCCAAGAAGACATGTCAGGCTCTTTATTTCCAGCAAAACTTCGACTTTTCCATCAACGTGCTTGCTGATTATAACTTCTAGATCACCTTTCCAATTAGCAGTAGAGGACACTTGCCCACCAGAAACCTAGTGAAATGTGGTGGACTCTTTTAAGTGTATCTGCCCGTTAGAGTGAGCAGGACTGAAGCCATGTTGGGACGTAAAACCATATGGGCTGCAGGCAAATTTTAAAAGGACACAGTTTTGTTTTGTTTTTCCTTGGCATGCATTTCTCTGAGTTCCCTTTTTTCCTATGGTTAGTCAATATTTTGAACCTCGGTTATGGGGCCAGATGACATTATTCACATGAATGTAAAGTTTTCCAGCCAGCCTAGAGCTGCAGACTTGCATGTACTACCCAGACCCTGGGAAACCAAGAAAAACGTCAATAAAGCTCTGTTGATTCCACCCCTCCTGCAGGACCCTGAGATAACATAGAGGACGGGAGCAGAAACCAGATGGAGTCTCGAAGAGACTTTGCACCTGAGACTTTGCACGAAGCCCCTCCACTCACGTCCCCCTGCTCCCAGTTTTCATTCCCACATTCCATTCCCTCAGCCCCCTATTTAAAAAACCCCTGAGCAAATCTGAGTCTGGGAGATGGCTTTAGTCTGGCCATTGTCCTTCATGTTTACCAGAGAGATGGCTTAGCCTAACATCTCCCCTCAGGTCACTGGTATTCCTGAATAAAAGCTGATTTCCATTTTTACCAATATTTGACTTTGGAGTGGTTTGTTTTTGAAAGTGGGCAGGCAGCTGGGCCTGTGTGCCTGGAAAACATGCCCATCCCTCCCCCTTCTCTAAGACCTGCACCCACCTCTCCACCCACATGGCAGGCCCTGTGGCCTCATGTGTTTGCTCTGACCCTGCCCTTCTGACTAGAGCTGGTGGGCACATGGCCTAACACAGCCTGAGCTGGACCACCAAATTGTATCGTCCAGAAATTTAAATTCTCATTTAGAAATGAGGTGGTCATTCTCGGCTGCTTGACAAGGACATAGAGGCTTGGGGATTTGGCGGTGGCCCACCTGGCCCCATGCAAGGACATGTAGAGACAGGACAGGGGCAGAGAGAGAACAGCCAAGACCCACAGAGGAACACAGAGTCCAGGACCATGTGGGATCCAGAAAGAGCGACTAAGGAGCACAAAAGAGTTCGTGGTGTGTGATTCCATTTTCACAAAGTGCTAGAAAAGACAAAATGAGCCGAGTTTGTAGAAATCAGAACAGTGGCTTCCTGGGGCAGGGCATGGAGAGAGCTGGACAGCAAGGGGCATGAGGGAACTTGGGGCAGGTTATATGGGTATACACGCTTGTCAGACTCATCAACCCACACCCTTAAAACGTGCATTTTATTATATGTAAATTATACCTCAACAAAGTGGATTTTAAAAAATGAAAAGAAAGAGCAGCAGAGAGAGCTCTGGGCGCCTGCCCCTCACAGGCCCCTTTGTCTTCGCCGCTGCCCTCCTCAGCATCCGAGGAGGAAGGTCCGTGGTTCTCTTCCCCAGGCTGAGCATTTAGTGAGACCCTCGGGTCCTCTTAGCAACTCCTTCCCTCTTCTGCTTAAGCCCATTCGAGTAGATTTTTGCCCCTTGTAGATGAAATGCTTTTGAATAAGATAGTTGTAAGATAAGCAACCCCTGAGAGAAAAGGTATCGGGGGCGTGGTAACAAGTCTGCTTAGGTTTGCATAAGCTTCTCAGAAAGGGGACTTGCTCCTTCCCACTGAGCCCAAACAAGTGTCTCCTTCCAGATCTTTTCCCACCATACAGAATCAAGTCACACGTGTGCATCTAGTGGATGTTGACTGAGTTAATCCACCCAAAATCCTCCTGGAAACAACAATTTACCCCTGGGACTACCCCCTTCCAGCTCACATTTTTAGTTAGCCTGTGAGGCTCAATTGAGGGGGACTGACCTCACCTGCTGGAACAAGGGTTGGGACATGACACAGGCCTGCCTGTAAGAGTCTTCCCTCCCCAAGCCATACATGAGCTGGCTATCTCCATCCCAGCACTGTCGGGATATTCTGTAGCTGAGGAGCTGTTTTTCCTCTGGGGTCACTAAGCTGGAGGATGGGAGCCTGGAGCTCTCGAGCCCCTGGATCAAGCTGTGGCGAAAGCTCCAGATCTGCCCCCAGACTTTATACTTGTAGGAACCAATTCATTCCCCCTTTTTGCTGAGTCTCTGCCACTTGTAAGAAAAAAACAGATCTGAGTTGGATGATACACATATTCATAGAGATTTTTTAAAAACACAATTGGCATCATGACATCCATATTGGTCAACTTAGTTTTTGAAATGTTTTTGCTTATTTCACATCATGGATCTCTTTCTATTCCTGTACAAATTACCTTCCCTTTCTCAATGCTGCATAGTAGTCCACTGTATGGTTAAATTACAATTTATTTAATAGGTCCCAGTTAATGAGGATATCCTTTATTTTTGGTTTTAAACAATTTGCCAAATTATTACTGTTATGGTTATTGAAGAAACATATACACTTGATCAAAACAAAATGGAACTTATAGAAAGGTCTGAAATGAAAAGCCATCTGCTATCACTCCTTTCCTGTGCCTAGTTTCATTCCCCAGGGGCCACCACTTCTAAGTGGTCCCAGTTTTCCATCCTTCTGGTGGTTACCTGCTGAAGTCATATGTTTCTTTCCCATCTTTCAACAGCCTCAGATGGTGCAGGCAGAGGGTTTAACACACTTGCACCATTTCCCACCATCACCCCTCTTGTTCTGTAAAAACAATGAAGTCTTCTCTATAAAA
Source organism: Cynocephalus volans (assembly GCF_027409185.1). NCBI lineage: Eukaryota > Metazoa > Chordata > Mammalia > Dermoptera > Cynocephalidae > Cynocephalus > Cynocephalus volans. The sequence continues at coordinate 55,949,866 of NC_084470.1, forward strand.
CGAGTGTGGTTATCCCATAACCCTTGGGCAGAAGAAATGTCACCTGCTTTACTTTTGCTAAATTAGAGCTACTTTAGTCTTAGTATCCTACCCAGTATCATAGTCAGTTTTCAGCTGCTGCAAATGGCAGAATTTCATTCTTTTTCATGGCAGAGTAGTATTCCATTGTGTATGTATATCACATTTTCCTTATCCAGTTGTCCATTGATGGGCATTTAGGTTGGTTTCAACTCTTGGCTACTGTAAATAAAGCTGTGGTAAACATGAGCTTATTGACGTGAAATTCCCATTACCAAGAAGTGATCATTGTTAACACCGATAATCTACCCTGAGGATGGATATGGGGACCAATCTGAAAATCTTTCCACAAGGAACTCACAGTGTAGAGGAAGGGGGAAAAAGATGAATAAGTGAAGGAATGTGTTCTAAAAGTTTGTAGAACGTTCAGTGGGGTCTCAAAGGAAAGAAGCACCAGTTTTAACTGGGGATCCAAGAAGAGAGTCACAGAAGAGGTGATTCCTAGCAGAAGGTGTTTTCCACACAGGCAAGGAAGTGAAAGGCATTTGCTCCAAATGAAAAGGAAGTAATGCTTCAGGCTGCTATAGTGGGGTAGGAAAAAATCACCTTCACCTGTCAGTTTATTCCTTCTTTCATCCTAGATTTTCCTTCTGGGGTATTTTACATCTTCATAATGTACATCTCTTAGAAGTTTCTTGAGTGAGAATTTGTTGGTGGTAAATTCTCTCAATGTTTACATTATTGAAAATGTCTATTTCACTCATTCTAGAATATGATTTTGCTGGGCTTATAAATCTAGTGGACAGTTATTTCTATCGCCACTTTGAAGACACTATTCCACTCTCTTCCGGCTTCCATAGCTGATGTTTAGAAGTCAGATGTTGATCTACCTTTGTTCTTTTGTGGCTAATCTGTCTTTTCTTTCAGGCTTCTTTTAACATCTTCTATTTGTCTTCAGCGTTCTGTAGTATCGCTATGATGAGTCTGGGTACAGCCACTTTATGACAGCCTGTTTGGAATCTTTTTGAACTTTCTAAATATGAGGATTCATATCTTTACTATTCATTCTTTGAATATTGCCTCTTCTCCCATTTTCTCTATTACCTGCTTTTGGAACCCTGATTAGATTTGTGTTGGATCTTTTTAATTCAATTTTTTTAACCAGAGTTTTTCCATATTTTTGTCTCTCTAAGTTGTATTCTGTGTAATTTCTTCAGATCTTTCTTTGAATTCACTAATTTTCTCTTCAGCTATATCTATTTTGCTTTTCAACTCTTTTATAGATATTTTAATTTCTATTATATTATTCATTTCTAAAAGTTTTGTTTGGTTCTTTTATAATACATCTGCTCATTTTTATAGTGTCTTGCTTCTTACTCACTTTTAAATTCTCTTTGTTATTTACTTAGTCATGTTAAAATGATATTTTATATTTGATGATTCTAATGTCTAATATTTATGAGTAAAATTATACTTTTTTCTTCTCACTCTTACTCATGACTTGTTTTGGGGGGCATTTTCTGATTTTATATTGTGAGCTTATATATGATGAGACTTTTTCTGAGGGAATTCTATGAGGCCAAGGTTGAGGCTATATGCTTTGCCTCTATCAGGAAATTTGGGCATAACAGACTCAGGTCTCTCTAAATTAAATTCTCATTTTGATATTTTTTGGCATATTTCAGTGTACATTCAGGCCTTACATCTATAGAAAGGTTGGGCAGTGGCCTTGAAATCTCAGGGAAAACTCTTTTTTCCGTCCTTCACCAGAATTTATTCCAAGTCACTGTTTCTTGCAGTCATACTCTGGTAGACAGGATTTCTTCTACTTCACCCTTTGTCTTAGAGTATAACCCCTCTCAGTTCTTGATTTATTTAAGAGTTTGCTGCTCTCGATCTATATTACCGCTCAGGTCTGAGATTTGGTCTACTGTCCCTCATCCTCCCTCACCCCTAATCTGCTTCTCTTTGTAGTTCAAGCTACAAAGTGCTTTTTGGTTTCTATTTACCTTCAAAGGCTGATGTTACTGCTGATTTTCTGAATCACAGGTGATTCTCTTATTTCACTTTCTTGCAGACTATTTCATTGCTATAAAGGAGATCGTGAGTGTATGTGTGTGTATTTAGCATGTTAAAATATTAGCTAAACCCTTTCAAGATGCTCAAATTATTGACTTCTTTCCTTTAAGCATTCTGATTTTCTTTCTATTACCTCTCTCTCATTATATTATCTTTGTATTTTTCCTTTGCATCATCATGACTATTATGTTCTTTTATGATAAAAATTCGATTTTGAAACTTCTATTTTCTGTTTCTTACGGCTCATAATATTTTTATTAATTCTTTAGTAGTATTGTTTTGGTCCTCAGTTTTTTTCTTAGTTCTGAAAGATCTATTTTAATTTCAGTCTGTTGATTTAGAAACTCACCTTTCAGTTCCTGTTTTACTGAATTCATGTTGTCATTCAAAGAAGCACTGGCAAGGAATTTTATTCTGTTCTTTGAGTTGTGTTCTATTTCAGAATATATTCTCCAACCATCTTTTGCATGCTTTGTTCTTGTCTTTCTTTTTGTTTACTGTAGTATGTTTTCACAGTTATCATGCTATTCCTGTTGATCTGGTCATGGTGAATGTGGATAGCTGTATCCACACAGTCCATATTCTGTGAGAAGTCTCCATACAAGTGTTTCTTATTCTATCTGCTCTTCTGTAACCTGAGAGGCTGGGGCAGGGATGATCTAATTTACTGTGAAGTCCCGAAGCCTTTGTTTTTAATCTGAGAAATTATCTCCCTGGTTCTCCCCTCATCTTCACAGGGGCTCAGAAGTCACTCTTATTCTCTCTTCCCCCTTTCCCACCCAAATAGAGAAAAAGAAAGTGTCACTTCTCTCCAGAAGAGGGCTATCAGTAGAATTCTCAGAATTCTGTTGACTCTCCAGAGCCACGGGTAGGAGGTGCGTATACTGCAGGCCACCGTCTTCTGAGTTATTTTTTTCCTCTGTTACCACTTCTTGAATTCTTATGTCGTTAGATTATGCTCTTGTCTGGATCCTACTGGTAAATTTTTCTGGTTTATTTATTTTTTACTATTTTTGTCTTTTCCTTAGGGATTACAGGAGAAATCTTCTATGATCCCTCCTATTTCACTTTGCCCAGACTCATCTGCTTTCCATCTTCCAGAAGTCTCTCAAACTTTCCATTTGCTCTAGGCTACCATTTTTGTTTCCTAGCTCTCCTATTGTTCCATTTTTTAAACTCACACACATATCTTTTTCTGGCTTTTCAATGAGACGTTGAGGGGAAGAGGGAGAGAACATGTTATGGTCTCCAACTTGAGCTCAAAGTCCCTTTGGATTTTCTTGAGGGTTGAAATAGTAAGGATTATGGGAGAAACATCCTGACACTGTTATAGAAGACACTGTCCATCCTGTTACTCAATATCCTTATATGGATACCCACAGGACAAGTTCCTCTTGGGGCTAAGAGAGTTTGCCTACTGATATCCTGCAATCCTTCTTCGTATTAATCAAGTAGGCACTAATGCAATCTATGCTTCCTTCTTTTCTTTGGCTGTTAAGAAATTAAGATTTGTGTCTTATTTCTCAGAAGCAACTTCTGCATTCTAGGTTTTATGGTATCATTTATTCCTCAACTCTCTTGTTACTAGGATTCTATCTTCTATGCTTTTTATGGGAGGAGGTAGTTATCATTGCTGCTGCAAATCCAATTTAGAAATATGTGGTATATGAAGAACATTTCTCCCTTTTAAGTTGTCACACTTCCTACATTACTTAACTTAGTGTGTCCCTCAATACTTATGAATAAACTAGCACACAGTGAGGAAAGAGATAAACCCTCTGCTTTGTAAGTGCTTGTGGTTTATTCTTTATTAGTATTGCTTAATCTTAATCTTGTGACAAGAGAGATCTTAATAAAAATCTCTGGAATGGGTAGAAGTTCAAAGACCTGGCTTGAGTCTTCTCTTTGTAACAACTATTGAGCAATCTTGGGCAAATCTCCTCTCCAGTCTGGATCTCAGTTTCTTTGTCTATGTTTCATTCACTCATTCATTCACTCACTCATTTAACAAAACTTTCTGAACACCTACTCTATCCTATATGCCATCTTGGGCCCTAGATATAAAGGAACATGCGGTCCTTGTCCTCAGAGAATCCAGTTTGTCAGTTGTCGTGATAAGTGCTAAGGTCCATCCCATCTCTAAAACTCTGCAATAATTTAAGTGCCCCTTAGCATATTTCATCCTCATTATAATCTTTTGAATTCCCATTTTAAAGATGAAGAAACCAAGTCCCAAATGGGTTAAGTAACTTGTCCAGGGTCCTTTAACTCCAAGTCTAGTACTCTTTGCCATAGTGGTTTGTAAATTGTGGAACTAGAATGCTACTATTTAAACTCTGCCCCAACCTGAGCCTGGGCACCCAGAAGAGGCTGAACATTTGCTTGCTAATGAAACAAAGGTCTTTTCTTTTAGAATTCATCAAAAGAAAGAACTGCTTGAGTTTATTTTCTTGGTGTGGTTCACAGGACTTGAGAAATGCAAAGACATTTCCATTTACTGATTGTATGCAAAGAGGCAAAGACCTCTCCTTGAACAACTTGTCTTTGAGAAGAGAAGTTCAAACCACAGCACACTGCAGCACTCTGCAGCCACCCTGTTTCGTGGCAGATGTGGACTGGCATCTGGGCTTTGCTGGAACACAGTGTATCTGTCTATGACTGTGTGGTCACAGAGAAGGATCTTGACAGCAGAGCAGGCCCAGAATTAATCTTCTCCATGATCAAAACATAGATTATCGCCAACCATCCTGTCTGAGCACATAGCTGCCCACACCAAAATAGGTGGCATCAATTAAACACCTCTAAAAACCACTCTTCAGCAGAGAAACTTGTGAGAACAGAGTGACATGGTGACTGAAGTCATGAATGAAAGTCTATCTATGAGGAACTTCCTCTCCCAGGGCACTGTGGGATCCTGGCTGGCCCAAGCTGTCCCACCCTTCCTAGGAGAGAGAGCAAACACTGGAGACTTCTGAGGTCCCTCTTTCAGTGTCCCCCTAAAACTGCTGTTCTGACCAGCACTTTACAGTTTACAAAACTCTTTCATGTATTCTCTCACATGACACTCCCCAGAGACACTGCGGCTGGGTATTATTCTCATTTTACAGGAAAGGGAAAGCAGGAGAAAGAGGGAGGGTAACTGGCTTGGGGAAATGTAGTTAGTAAAGGTTGAAGCTGGAACCTGAGTGGCTGTAGCCAGCCCCTCCTGCTCTCCTGCAACCTTCAGTGTGCAGCAGTTATGCTGGGGCATTCCCTGCACTTTGAAGACTCTCTATGGCCCCTCAGGATCCACTGTTGAGCATGCAACCTTGCCCTTTTCCCCTGCCCTGCTGTCTGCCAGTGTCCTCAGGGGTACCAGGTGGAGAACAGAAGCAACCTCAGGCAGATCACTCCAGCTTCTGGCTTTAGGCTCAGTATATTCCTTAGCACTTAGTTGGGACCAAGAAATCTGATTTTTTTTCTTCCTAACCCTAAGTCTTTCAAAAATGGTCTCAGCTAAATATAACAAGGGTGCCCTTTGGCACATCTTGCCAGTCTTGAAGATGATTCATAGATGCTCACTCAAGGTGCCCAGGGATACAGTAGATGCCATGCAGTTGAAAGTACCTGTTGTGCTGGAAGGTAGCACAGACGGATTTAATGTGCTCACCCCACTCCTGCTGAGGCTGGCTGTAGAGGGGGTTGAGCCTGGCGATGGGTGGGTGTACACTGGACTTTCTCTGGTCCTCAGGACTTGTTTTCAAATTGCCAGAGTCATCAGAGTCTTCCCAAACACCCAGAGCCAGTCCAACAGAAACCCAGAGAGTGTGGGATCAGCAAGTGGTCTGGGCAGCAGGAGTCAGCTCCATTCCATGCACTCGTTCCATTCTGCAGAGCCGCTCCCTGACAGCCCCAGAGGCACTGCCTTCATTTGGGCTCCCCAAAAACAGAGCCTAGGACAGGGATCAACAGGTATCAACTGGGGAACTGCTTCTGGGTAAAACTTATAAGGGACTGATGGAGACGTGATGGGGCAGGGGAGAAGCTGGGCAAACATGTGGGTTCAGCCGAAGTCTAGCCTCATCCTGGTCCCATGGGGAGCTTAGAAGTGTGAGCTGTTCCACCTGGAAGCACAGCCTTTGGCCTTTGGGCCCCATATCAGTCATCACTGGCTGTGGGCTGCTCCTGAAGGAAGGAAAACCTTCCAGGCTTGGTGGGATCGGGTGGCTGCCTTCACTGAGGACAGGTCTCTGGAGAAGGGAACAGTTATGAGCCAGTAGTGGCTGGCACTCTGTACACTGGCCAAGAAAAGAGGAGCTGGGGGGACACCAAGTCCAGCTGCTATTGGCACCATTTCCTGTCTGTCTTGAAGACCAAAATGATCAAAGCATCTGAAGTCAGGTCACTTGTTCATAGCAAAAACATTCTCTATCTGTCCCAAGGGCAGAAGGAAGCCAAATATGGTATCAACCCATTCATCTTGCTTTACATCTGACTTTTTCTGTGCACAGGACAATCCCTATGACTGAGGAAGGGGCAAAAGCGTAAACACAACTGACCCATTCTCCCCCTTCCCCACACGCCTCCGTTCACCTGCCCCACACTCTGTCAGTCTGGCCCTTATTTCACAACTGCTTTGGCTATAGTCAGAGGTCTGCCCAACAACATGACCCTTCCCCATGACCAGGCTGAACATTACCTGTGGCTGCCTCATGCTGGTCTAATCTTCTGTAAGACCAGTGAATGTCATATTTTTTAAATCTCATTTTCTCACTTCTTTTACTCTAAAATAAATTCTTGCTGAGATAGAATGTGGTATGGGACATCAGATGGTAGAATAAAATATATTCTCCTGAAGTAGGTACCATGCAGGTGCTCAGCAATGGTGTTTGCTGTGGGCAAATTGGGAAACAGTAACGGCAGATCAGCTTGGTAAACAGGAGTCCCTATTGCTGAGCCCACGCATGATTTCCATCTGAACTACTACAGCCACTTTGTTCAAAAGCCCAGTGGGGTGGCAGAGGTGACTGATATCCGTGGTCAGATTGTCCACCTAAGTTTTGAAAGCCTACTCCTTAGAAAGGTGCTTTTTGTAAATATTCACATGGGACAAAATATTATCACACACTTTGTACTCATTCTAAGTGGCCTATTCACATACCTCTTCTACAAATTTCCTTGACATCAATCCTCCAATATTGTCTCATTCAAATTTCTTTTTTTTTCAACAATATGTTGTTATTAGCTATAGTCACCATGTTGTACAATAGATCTCTTGAACTTATTCATCCTATCCAACTAAAATTTGTGTCCTTTGACTAATATATCCCCAACACCCACCCTCCCCATCTACCTTGGTAACCACCATCTACTCTGTACTTCTATGAGTTCAACTTTTTTAGATTCTGCATATGAGTGAGCTCATGCAGTATTTGTCTTTCTGTGCCTGGCTTACTTCACTTAACCTAATGTTCTCCAGGTTCACCCATGTTGTTGCAAATGACAGAATTTCCTACTTTTGTAAGGCTGAATAATATTCCATTGTGTGTATATACTACATTCTCTTTATCCATTCATCTGTTGATGGACATTTAGGTTGATTCCATCTAAATTTCTGACCAATTGGCCAAACCATTAGCCATAGCCCAGAATCATAATTGATCCATTCCTCTGGCCATCCTTCCTTCCAGAAAAAATGGATAACTCAAAGTTCTTCCCTTTGGGAGGTTTTCCCTTCTTATTGTCTTTCAAAGCCACCCCTGAATGAGCCTATAGAATTGCAGAAAATAGAAAGCCATCTGTAAGCTACCCTTGACCATCTTTTCCCTCAGTCAATGGCCACAGGAACTCCCTATCAGGCCACAGGGTTGGGTTAAAGGAGAGGGGGCAATTCATGAAGAGCAGGTGCACTGGAGAATGTGTGCATCCCACTCATGCAACTCATCAGTAGTTTCAGAACTGCTCACACCCCATCCCATATGTACTACTCCCACTTCCACTTTGCCTGACTTTATGACTCGTTATATCAGAAAATACCCAGTTATGTATGGGAAGTTCCAATCTCATAGTTACTCGGTGTCCTTCATTCACGTGTTCAGTCTAGTAAAACTCAGATGCAAGCCAAGACTTCTTTCTCAAAAGGAAAATAGTTATCTGCAAAGAAGTCTTGATTCTTCTCTTAAACTGTTATTATCCTATCAGGGCTTGCTACGTGCTTAACACAGCATCCCAGCCTGCACAGACAGTGTGAGCACCGATGGATCTTCTAGGTCATTAGCTCCAAAAGGAAGAGTTTCTTGCACCACAGCCTGGACTAGCTGGAGAGCTGATTCTTACCCTGGGCCCCCCTCAAAGCTGGTAGCCTTTTGAGTAACTTGCTCAATAAGTTGGAGCAAAACATCCAATTGTAAGTGTATATTTCTTCCTAAGTACAAAGAAGCCCCATGGATATTGTGCCTTTTTCTTAGCATTAGGTGCAACTACTAGTCTTTCACTTAAATTACTACTTGATTCCCCAGATTACTATATCCCCAGAAACCTTACCAGGGTGTCAGGACCTAGTATTTTCATGGGATTTATTTTTCACCTTCTGTCATCCATGTGTCTTACCAAGGCCTCTAGAGTGCTTACCTGCTACTTCCTGCTGTTTAGATTCCATAAGCGTGACATCACCAATGTTGCATGTGATATCTTGTGGGATGGTGAAATGACCAAGATCCTTGTAGAGTATACTTTGAGCCAGAGTGAGAGAGTTGGCATAGACTTGAGTCAAAATGGCGAGGGTATACTGCTGTTCCTGCCAAGCAAAAGCAAACTTCTTCCAGTTTTTCTCTGCTTATTAGGATAAATAAAAATTTGTTTTGCAAATGAATAGTTACAGTTCCAGAGACTATGTTTATTTGATGAAATAAGGGTCCATATTTCAACAGTAGTTGGGGTCCTCTACTAATTACGCTTATGATAATTTGTTGTCATTATCTACAACTAATTATCTTTTTATTTCTCATAGGTTAAATTGGTGAGTTAAATGGGGGAATATGATAGAAATCAATACCTCTACATCTTTCACATCTTTGAATCTCTTCAGTATTAACTTTTAATTAATATTAACTACTTTCAGCAATTCCCTCATGGATGCAGAATTGTTTTTTGGTTTATAATTCTGGAATGTAACAGAAGTTCCAGGGACTCCCTCATGGTCCTCCCTACTATAACTGCCTCTAATCTGAGGTCAGAGTCAGTGTGTAGATTCTTCCTCTTGCTGAATATGTTTATTCCAACTATATACTCAGGAACTGGGAAATTAACCACTATGTGCTAAGATACAGGTGTTCAAGACATGTGTGGGCTGACTGAGGTCAATTGGTTCTTTTTGGTCCTAAAGGACCATAGTAGAATGCTAAGTCCCTCAGAGCAGATGTCCAGGTCTCCTCACTTGGTCTGATTATTTCCCTTTCCCTGGAACATCATTACCCTGGTGAATGGCACAGGTCCCTTTGGGAAAGTGGCGACAGCAGCAGGTGAGGGGAGCTTGAAAGACTTGGATCTCTCCATAAAAGTAACTTCTTTAGTTGAAATCACTGTAGAACCTGGAGAAAGGCAGGAGCAGCCTCTTGGAATAGGGGAGAAGGGATACTTCTCGGCAAGAGTTGATTAGTGAGGCTTGGTACCTCTCCCACTAAGCTGTCCAGTGCAACTGAAAGAAGCAGTTTATCCCAGGCTAGGTGTGAGATTTAATATACGTACCTGTGATACTATCATGTTATCAAGGGGCCCTGAGTCTTTTAAATAACTTAGATGTGAGAACTACTCTGATAAGTTAAGCTTCAACTGTTTAAACTAGAGGTTTTTGGTTATAAGAATCAAGTAGGACCATAGTTAGCTGCCATTCTGCTTTAAGAACCCCGTGATCAATTGTCTACTCCAAAAAGCTCTGTGGGTCAGGCTATTCTGAAAACCACCCAGCATCTCTGCTGAGTACTGTAGCCCAGAAGCATCCTCTGGAAGCCAGCGCCACCTCTTCTTGGCCTCAGTCACCTCCATATCCCTTCACATCCCTCCCCCATTGCTATCAGGGAACCCATTTTAGTAGAGACTCTTCCACTGTCACTTCAAACCTGTAGGTGAAAACTACAACAGCACCTTTTGAAGATTCTGGTTCTTTCCATATCAACATAATTCTCAATATTTTTGCAAAGAGAGTGTCTTCTGGGCCCTTTCCAGGGACATAGGAAATGAGTAAGCAGATCTCATGTCCAACACTTACATCCCATTCCTTTACATTAGAGCTTCATAATCATGGGTCCACATTTTAATCACTGGGGGAGTCTTTAAAAAATAGTGATGCCCAGCCCCCATGCACAGATATCCTGATTTAATTGGTTTGGGGTGGGACCATGGCATCAGTATTTTGAAAAGTTCATCAAGTGATTCTATTCTGCAGCCAGGTTTGAGAGCTGTTGTCCTACATGATGTCATGAATCTCTAGAACTTCATTTTATGTTGTTTGCCACTGAATCCAGGATAAAGTCAACCAATCAACTAGAAAGAGTAATTAGAACTGCAACCGCCTGCTCAAGATGGCATATTAAACACAGCATCTCTGGTCAGAGCACTCTTATTGATAAACTCAGCCCTAACTAAATTATGTTCCTCCCTCCTCGGTCTAGCATCTTCAGAATCAATTTCCATACACGCCTCCATGCTTCTCTTTGGCATAAATTAGCAATTGTTTGTAATTCTGTTAATATAGACGGCTTTTCTTTCCAGGTTCGACTTTGTTTTTGGCCGCCTATGACAGCTGGGTTCTGAGTCTCCTTACAGGTTTCAGGACAGTTAGTGGTGGTGGCAGGGGTGAGGGGACCTTGAAGAGATTTGGCTTTCCCCAACAAAGTAACTCCTGTGGGTGAGACATTACAGAGCCTCAACAAGGCCAGGAAGGAAGGGATACTGTTCTGACAAAAGCAGATTCGTGGGGCTTGTCGCCTCTTGGTAAGCTGGCTGGTACAGCTGGGAGCAGCCAGTTTATCTCCATAGGCTTGAATTCCTTCCACTTTTCATACCACTCAATGGCAGTGCCGTCAGCTCCCTGAGCTTTGCCTTCATTGTGCTCTTCAGCCCAGGCAACCTCAGGAAATAGCTGAATTCAGTTTTGAGGACTCATACCTTAGACTGCCAGGGTCCCATTCCTTCATGCTCGCCAGACCTTCAGCAACATCCCTTCCAACTGGGCGAGATAACCAATCCCACGTTCCTCCCCAAGGTTCTGTAGCTGGCAATGACTTCTTTTTTTTTTTTCTTTTTTTTTTTGTCTTTTTCCTGACCGGTACTCAGCCAGTGAGTGCACCAGCCATTCCCATATAGGATCCGAACTCGCGGCGGGAGCGTCGCTGCGCTCCCAGCGCCGCACTCTCCCGAGTGCGCCACGGGCTCGGCCCCAATTTCTGGTCCTGGTATCTGGATGACAGGAGTCTGATGGTGAGAAGCTGACTCTGACTAGGTAGGAAAGGAGTATATTGAGAACACATTAGCATAGCACACAGAAGTGTTGGGAAGCTGGAGAATCATGATCAAGGCTAAGCCTCCAGAATCACACTACAGAAGTGACCTGACGAGGATACCATCACCTTCGGTACTAGGGAAACCTCCCACTGAGGCTGCTTTTACCCAAGGAAGTCCTGACCTTGGAATACAGATGCCTCTGCCACCACCCTGTGGGAGGTTCTAAATGTAGCCTCCTTTGAGTTGCTCATTTCTGAAATCACATTTCACACAGATAAATCTAGGCATTGGCATAGACGTCATACGCCTGTGTCTCAGCAGCCCAGGAGGCTGGGGAACTGAGTCTTCTGGGTCCTACCATGGACAGATGGAATTCATAAGGCTGGTCAATGAGCTTTATTTCAAGGAATTGGCTTTTGAGATTTTGGAGGCTGGCAAGTCTGAAATCCTTAAGGCAGTACAGCAAGCTGGAAACTTTGAGGAAAGAGATAATGTTGAAGTCTTGAGACAGATTTTTTCTTCCTCAGAGAAACTTCAGTTTTGCTTTTAAGGTCTTTTAACAGATTGGATGAGGCTCACTCATAGTATCAAAGATAATGTCCATTACTTAAAGTCAATTGACTGTACATATTAAAAACATCTACAGAATACCTCCATAGCAACACCTAGAGCAGTGTTTGATTATTTAACTGGGTATGATGGCCTGGCCAGGTTAACACATAAAACCGTGACCCAAAGTTAGTAGTGGTGTTCAAAAGGTGGTGGGTAGCCAGAAGACAACAAATATTAACATCCCTCAAACTCACCCCTAAAGATGAGGGCGATGATGATGATGATGATTGTGATGATTACTATTAATATTTGGACAATTTGTTGTACCATGCAGAAAAGGCCTAGCTTATTATTATCTCATTTAATCCTCATGATAATTCTATAAAGTGGTTATAATTATTTCTATATTATTAATAAGGCTTGTGAGGCTCAGGAAGTTCAGCTCATTGTCATCGTGCAAGTGGAGGAGAGAGAAGTGAGATCCGTTCTGCTGGATTCCAAAGGCCATTGCTGTCCGCTCTGTGCACCATCTCTCCAATAGTCATATGAAGCCACTTGGGTAATTTAGCCAATTCTCAATACCTGTCCTAAGGAGGGGAGGAAATAAATAGTTTCAAGCAGTGATTCTCAATTTTTAATGCAGAAGAGTATCACCCAGAGAGGTTGTTAAATCAGAGTCCTGGACCTCACTGGCAGAGATTTTGGTGTAGGGGCCAGAGATAGGGGCTGAGAGTCTGCATTTTTAATGAATTCCCAGATGATGCTGATGCTGCTGGGTTGAGGAATTCCACATGTAATGCAAGCATCTCTCCCCCGTGAAACCTTTAACGGTGACATCTATAAATGGCAGACAGGCTGGCTTAGAGCGACATCTCTCCTCTCTGGCCTGGGGCTGACAGTGAAACGATCAAAAGTCAATGGGTGATCAGGAAGAGAAGCAAGGACAGCTTGCTAATCTCTTTGTCAAAGAAGAACTGACTGTCAGAGAGAAAAAAAGCACATTTCAGTTTTGTGAGCCTTTCTGCAAGCCTACAAACACCTGGCCCCTTGCTCTGAGGGATCCCTGGTACACGAAGAGTTGGTATAGCACCATTTTCCCCACTGAGGAAACACAAGACAGAAAGTGAGCTTTTGGATGAGAGCGAGTGGCTCAGCACAAGCGGGACCTGCAGCCATCTCACGTATACTCAGCAAGAGGCCCTGGAGTTCTGCCCACACACACACTGACCACTTTCAGTTCAAAGTCTCCCAGTTTGTGCACAATAACCTTTTACAATGTTTCTAACTTGATCTGAGTTTATTTTTGAACCCATATTTCTGCACTGCATCATCTGGCCCTTTGATGGCTACCAGGGCACCTCCTGGTTCTTCCAAGTCTGAAAGTGGAGGGTGTCCCAGTACCAGTGGAGGTGGCGCTGTTGACGAAAAGACAGAAGGGAGGAGGCAATCAAAGGAACACAAAAAGGTGTGCATAGGTCTCTGTGCATAAACAGCTCCAGACTGGCTCATGTCTGTGTTTAAGTCTTTACTCAGATTATACCAGAAAGCTTTTCTCAGTCACTGGGGCACGGGGCTTGGAGGAGTATGACCCGGTCTAGACCCTCAGGTTCCTGCACATAAAACCTCCAGGACTGGAGAATTAAAAGTATTGCTTAAAAGACTTTTGATGACCAGGCTCCTCAGTGTCATCCTCACTGTTGTTAGGGATTCCATGTTTCTTATATATGTATCCTCTATCTGGATAATGAACTACTCCAAGGGGCAGTACCCTCTACAAGAAAGGGCTGTTATTGCAGCTGCTCCAAGAGCACATGTCTCAGTCTTTGGCAGACGTTCATAATTAAATAGTCAGGAAGAGCCTCTAGGTCCTGACTGATACTAGCCATTTGTATCACAAAGTCAGATTATACCCACACTTACCCTCCATCACCGTGTAGCACAGTTTTGCTTTACCATCTGTATTAGTCAGCTCAGGCCACCATAACAAGATACCATTACTGGGTGGCTTAAACAACAGAAATCTATTTTCTCATAGTTCTGAAGGCTAGAAGTCCCAGATCCCGGTGTTGGTTTCTGGTGAGGGCTCTCTTCCTGGCTTGCAGACAGCTGCTTTCTTGCTCTCTTGTCATGCGAACTTTCCTCACTGTTTTCACTGGAGTAGGGGATGCGGATGGTGGGCTCTCTGGTGTCTCTCTTAAAGACACTAATCCTATTGGATTAAGGCCCATTCCTTATGGCCTCTTTTAACATTTGTTCCTTTCTGTAAGGTCCAATCACCAAATATGAGGGGAGGTACTTTGGAAAGTTCATGGAAAAATAGAATTAAAAGATAGTACAAAATTTTCCATGAGCTTTTGAAGTAGTCTCTTGTGGTCACACTGAGGCACAGGGAGTTAGGTCTTCAACATATGAATTTTGAGGGGGGCATATATATTCAGTCCATAGAAGTGAGACAAGATATACCGTCTGATAGTTATTCCAGAACCCAGCAGCAGTTGTAGAATCTTAAACATAGGAAGGACATATGTAAAGCACATGTGCTCCCACTTTCCCATCCCTTGCCTAGAGCAGACATTGCTAATCAATCGCAGTATTTCTCCCACTGAGCTAGGATGCAGTCTTACAGTACTTAATACAGAGCTTCAGGCAGCCACTAATAATTGACTGGTGTTAGCATCTACGTTGGGAATCTTTCAGGTATAAGTGAGAGAAACACAACTTATACTGTCTGGTGCATAGAGGGGACTTTACTGGCTCACATAGCTAGGAACTCAAATGGCAGGATCAGTGCCTCAAATGGCATCATTGAGGCTCTTCTCTCTGGTGGCAACAACCCTTAGAACCAGGGTTCCCACTGAGATTGCATTTGGTATCTAATTGAACTCTTAGCTGAGATCATTTAGAGACTTCTAAAAATAAGAAGTCTATCAAATCAATAGTAAACAAGTGGCTGAACAAACTCATTAACCTCTCAGAGCAGATAATTTCAGTATCGATAGACTTAATTTTAGTAGTCTGTGAAAAAGCTCAAGAACTCACATAAATCTCTTTAGATCTGAAAATTATGGGTATTGCAATACAATATGTCAGAAATAACATAAACACAGGGTATACCACAATTGCATGTTTTTGCCCTAAGAACACAGAACACATGAAGCTTAACTTTCCTGTCAGATATTTTGCAACAAACTCTGAAAAGTCCACCCACCTCCCTGATTCAACAACCTTCATGTAAGTACAGCTACAGTTCTTAAACATGCTTTGCGGTCTCAGGCAAGAACCCGAAAGACCTCACTGAGTGACGTAACTCATCTCAATTAGGTAAATGTTTAAGTTCCTATGATGTGCAAAGTTTTGAGCGTGGTGTTCTAGAAGATAAAATAGAAGTGAGTTCCTGCTCTCTCAGCATTCACCTCTACCTCATACCTTGACTCTAGCATTCACCAGAGCTTAAGATAGAAGTGCATAGGTTTTGGAAGCAGGCACATCTGGGTTCAAATTCTGGCTCTGCCATCTACTGACTTTATGACCTTGTCTCAATGCATTGACATCCATATTTGTAAAACAGGAATATTAATTTGAGATTGTTAGTAAAAAGAAATGAATATTAATGTATGGAAGATATTTAGTAGAGTTGATAAGACATGGTAAATTCTTATTAATTAGTTGTAGTTAGTATTATTATAATCACTAGCCCCACCTCTTTGTAGCTCAGAGAACAATGGGATAATAAGACTGGGAGTTAAGAGAGGCTTTTGGGGAGAAGGGGAAAAACAGGTGCCGGATTATATCAGATAGCTGCTGGGTTTGCAACATTGAATTAGCATAAAAGCAAAAAGTTCTTCCTAAGGTATGGTGAAGAATCCATGAACTTCAGTGATTGTCCTAAGTAGACAGCCATTGTTTTGTCTGCCCTGAATAGCACTCTCTCCCTTCTTCTGGGAAATGCCCTGTCTCCTACTCTAACCATGAGGTTTGTCTGAGATCTTCCATATACGTGGAACATGACTCAACCTCCCTGACCAGAGTGATTGCTCTGAGTTGGGCATCAGACCCAATCTGGGCCAATAAGATGCCTCATAGGGATTTTTGGCATGGGGGAGAGAGAGGGTGTTAGAGTCTGTCCCTGGAGGTGCAGCTAGAGGATAAGTCAACAGCCCAGTTCCATACACAGGAAAAATAGGGAATGCAGAAAGGAGGAGAGAGATCTGGCAGGCTCACAACATACTTCTCTATCCTGTCTGCTAAGGCAACAGGATACATATGGAATTCTTTACAGGGCTGAAGATTTAAAAAAGAGAGAGAAAGGCCTTACATGAATCCATGATTATAGATGACTTACGAGTGTATTAAACATGATAAACTTAATTCTGAGTGCATAAAGTCTTTAAAAAAGAAAAGAGAGAGAAGTTTTCCATGTGGATACTACCACTTGCTCCACTTCTCTTTCTGTTCCCTGAATCCTGCTTCCCCTTCACCTCTGCAAGTCCTTCTTTCAGGTCTCCAGTCTAGAGCCCCACTATTCCCTGTAAGCAATTCCACCCCTTTCATCGAGCTCAGACTTTCTATAGGAGGAGGTTAGAAGGCAGCAGTCGTTATGGAAGGTGGGGGAACAGGAATGAGGGCTACATGCTGGTTTCACAAGTGTGGGGTTAGGCGCTTCATTTGGGGTGGCCTGGGCTGGTGGTGATTACCTCCAGACATGGCTCCTAGATTAGTATGTTTTCTGGCACTTATAACAGAATGCCTGAGACTGGGCAATTTGTAAGAAAAGAAAATTTATTTCTTACAGTTTTGGGGGCTGGGAAGTCCAAGATCAAGGGGATGCATCTGGTGAGGGCCTTCTTCTTGGTGGGGACTTTCTATAGAGTTTTGTGGCAATGCAGGGTATCACTGGGTGAAGGCTGAGCAAGAGCGCATCCAGAGCTCATTCATATGCTCTCTCTGTAAAGCTACCAGTCCACACCCATGAAAACATATTAACTCATTAATCTATGAATAGATGAATCCATTCAAGATGGCATAGACCTCATGAACCAATCACCTCTTAAAAGCTCCACTTTTCAAATACCGTATTGGGAATTAACTTTCAATGTGAGATTCGGAAGATACAAACATTCAACCCACAGCACGCTCTCTCCCTTCAACCCACAGCATCCCCTCTCCCTTCAACCCACAGCATGCCCTCTCCCTTCAACCCACAGCACGCCCTCTCCCTTCAACCCACAGCATGCCCTGTCCCTTCAACCCACAGCATGCCCTCTCCCTTCAACCCACAACATGCCATCTCCCTCGGTGCTGCCACTGATGCATGCCAAAGGGGAAAGGCTTTGCCTCCCTCAGTCTCTGTGTTTTTTAAATGTGGGCACCTGAGGCTTTGGCTAGAAATTAATTGATGTCTCTGACCCCCTTAGTAAGGATGATGGTAGATAATTGTACCAAGAAGCATTTGAATTTTTCTGCCCATATAAGAGTTACCAAGTGGTTGCAAATGGCCTCTCAGCCACCTGCATGGGTGGTACCAGCTTGGATTACAGTCTTCTTGATTGCAGTTCTTTCTGACACAGTGGCTGAGGCATTGGAAATGCACAATATACATACCTGACCACTTCAACACTCTTCTTGGCACTGATCCCATTAAATAACTAATTTTCCCCATCATCCCTTTCTCTATCACTTTCTGCCTTCCCTTTTTCTTTCTGACTTCATCTTTGTAGTTCGACCTCTTCTTTGTGATCTTTGCATACAATCTCTTGTAATTATAAAGTGGATAAGCTCTTTAGTGACAGATTCTTGAGAAATTCCTCCCAGAGAAGAACGAGAAGTTTAAAGTCTCCCCTCCTCATCTCACCAAGGAGCTGTGGTGCTGTTTACGTCAGCACAGTTGCAATCAGAAAGTACTAAACAGCCCAGATTAATGCTCCCAACAGCTCTCTGTGGGTGGGCAAGGCAATTAAAAGCTAGACATGCTCAAGTCTTTTAGCGGGTGTCTAGGTGATAAAAATGCTGTCAACACATCTAAGAAGGATTCTGCCAGCTTTTGTTGGAGCAACATAATTCTCATGTCCACAAAGGAAACTCTCATTTTTTCATCAAATCTAATGTCAAACTGGAGAGGAGTATTAATGGGAGCAGAATAGATAGAGGCAAAGACAGCAGGTAGCCTTGTGTTTAAAGGACAGCCAAAGAGATACCCATTTAAATTGGGATTATGCTACAGAACTTCTTAAAACCAATCTCTAAATTTCTAGATGGAAAAAAAGATGAGTTGCTCTAAGATGTCTCCAAAAGCTTCCTTCAAAAAGTCTGAAGAATCCTTCAGTACTATCAGTCTGCAGCTTTGAGTCACTCCTTGTCATCACCCTTAAATTTTTGTTGAGCCTCTTTTACATACCAGTAATGTTGCCATGAGCTTACGTACAAGGGCACTTCAATCATAGAAAGATTCCTATTATCTTTTAATTCTATTTTTCCATGAACTTTTTAAAATACCTGTATATGTCATCTCACTCTTCACAATAGTGGGCATTATTATCTTCATTTGGCAGATGTCAAGACTGGATCTCAATAAAGTTAAGAAGCATGACCAAATTACACAGCTTCCAGAGGCAGGATTCAAGTCTAGGCCTGAGGACTAACTCCAAAGCCCTTGGTGTCCCCACTCTACCCACTTATTGATGTTTACTCCCCGAGAAGGCACTTTGGAGAACCCACCACTGCCCCTGCTGAATGGGCTCCATTGTGCAGACACCAAGTTCCTCACCCAGAGGACTAACTCTTAGTGCTCCTGAGGCATTCAGCCTTGAGGGCTGGAGAGGGGTGAGGGTAGGGACTCATGCATACGTGCCCCCTTACCACAAGGCCATGCAGCAGCCATGCTGGTCCCTAGAGCCTCAGAAAGTGTTTTGTAAAATCAACAGCTCAGCTTCTGCCTCTGTCATTTCAGTGAGGATCAAGACAGGTCCAAGGAGCTGAGCAGGGAACAAACCCCATGTCATATGCTTTCTTGAATTCATCTCTCTACTCCTCTTTCCCCTCTTCTCACCCCCAGGTACCAGGAAGGATGATGGCTCATCCCTCCTCCATCAGCCATCAAAGAGGAGCTTCACACATACCAGCTCTTTCACACAGATGCCTTGGGCACCTTGAAATGCCAATTTATCCTTAGCTAGGGTGAGCCTTGACACACACACACACACACACACACACACACACACACACACACAGGCACATATACACATTAGTTTCTGTGTTTTGCAAAATTGGAATCATGCCATATGTATAGTTTTATATTCCTTTTTCACTAAGCATTGTATTGTTAACATTTTCCCTTATCATTAAATATTCTTTTAAAATATGGTTTTTTTACTAGCTGCATGAGTTATTTTTTATCTTATGGATAAATTAGTGTAATTTAATCATCCCCTTAAGGTTGTGCATTTAGTCCTTTCCAGTCTTTTGGTATTATTATAATGAACATCCTCTGGACACTTTCCACAGGATCAGATTCTCAGCAGGAACTACAACATATAAGGACATGACCATTTTAGAGTATTTTGATAAATGTTGCCGAGTTACTTTCCAGAATGATTGTACCAATTTGTAGTCCCAACAGAAATAAAACAGTCCAGCTCATTATAGCATCGCCAGCATTGATATGGTCTTTGAAAAGAATCTTGGTTAATTGCACAGGTAAGAGTGGTAACTTGCTGTTGTTTTCATGTGTATTTCCTAATTTATGAAGTTGAATATATTTTTATATGTTCATTAGCATTCAAATATATTCCTTTGTGTCTTGCCTGTTCATGACCTACATTTATTTTGTTCTTTTTCTTTTGTATTCTTAGTGTTTTCTTACTGATTTTTTTAAAGTTCCTTATATATTAAATATATTATTTATTTGTATATCATATTTGTACAAATAATTTTATCCCATTGGTCACTTACCTTTTAATTTTATTTATGTATTGTGACATAAAAAAATTCAAAAATTTTTATGTAGTCAAATGTATAAGGGTACTTCAAGAAGTTTATGGAAAAATAGAATGAAAAGATAATACAAATCTTTCCATGAACTTTTTGAAGTACCCTCGTATTAGCCTTTTGCATTGTGTTTTTTTCATTGCTTTTATGCTTAGAAGATTCTTCCTCTTGATAAAGTGATTCCAAAATTCTCTGGAATCGAAAAAGGTAAAAATAGTTTTAAAGAAAGAAGAAAGTAAAAAATGAGAGAAACTTTGTGTTACCTGACATTAACATTTTAGGGGGGACTTCTGGAATGGTGGTATAAAAAGCTAAAGAAAACTTCTCCCGTGAAGAGATATCTATTAATCTGGTCAAAATTAGCAATGACAACCATTTCAGTCTTTAGAGATAGATCAAAGGGCTTACAACAAATTAAGAAGCATTTATTAAAAATCTATGGGAATTTAATAAGAATAATGGGAGGCCAGGCATTCAAGGTAGTGACTGCACCCATACCCACACAGGTCTGTTTTGAAGATGAACTATTCCATCAGGTTCTGCATCAAAGTGACATTTCTCACCTCTCCAAGCTCCCCGGGAGGGAAGAACTATTCCAGGTGGTTTGTATAGCTGGTGAACATCAACAGATCTTATTTTGCACATCTTCATGCAGTGGAAAGCCTATTCAGAGTGAATGGAGGCAGCTGGGTATTGCGCATTTCCCCACCCCAAGCTCCTATTATGTAGAGAGGATCTGGGTTGGGCAGATGGTGAAGACTACCTTCCCCTTCAGCACATAGCTGTGCTGCAGAGAGCTGTTCCAGTGGGCTCAAGAGCCAAATGGCAACTCTCACACACCCAAGCTTCCCAGAACAGAGACCTATTCAGAGTAGATCCAGTAGCCAGTGAATACTAGCAGATCCCATCCTCCATGGCTCTTAGCTACAGAAGATCCATCCTGAGGGGTGGCAGCAGCTGAGTGTCAGCATCAGTTCCTGTCTCCACCCCCATTATTCCTGTACCATAGGGAGAGCTTGGATGAGGCACCTGCTGAAGAATGAGTTCCCCAACCCCCACCCCACCCCCAGATCTGTAGAGCAGAGACTCTTACCAGTGGAGGATTGAGGCAAGACTCAAAGACTGGTGTATTAGTCCATTTCTGTTGTTTATAACAGAATACTTGAAACTGGGTAATTTATAAAGAAATAAAATTTATTTCTTACAGTTTTGGAGGCTGGGAAGTCTAAAGTCCAGGGAACGTATCTGGTGAGGGCTGCCTTCTGCTGTGATGCAGGGTATCACATCATTAATGGGCTAAGCAAGAAAAAGCTAACCTCCTCACTTGCTCTCCTTTTAAAGCCATCAGAACCACACATTTGACCATCCCTTAAACCATCAATGAATTAATCCATTCATGTGGGTACAGTCCTCAGGATTCAATCACCTCTCAAAGGCCCCACCTTTCAATTACCATAATAGAATTTCCTACCCTCTTAGCACTATTACAGTGGAGGTTGAGTTCCCAATACATGAGCCTTTGGGGGATACATTTAACCCATAGCAACTGGCAACATCCTTCCCCTTCTAAGGTGCCTGACTTCAATTGGATCAGATTGTAGAGTGATTTATGCCCCTGGGCATCCTTGAAAACAATAATCAGCTGACAATTTGTAGAGGCTAACAACTGGGTGTGATACCAATAGATACAGACCAACCATAACTTTACTGGGAATGTCAGTGAAAGAGACAGTCAAAGAGAACCCAGCTAAAATCAGAGTCATCTCTGGTGATCAAGAAGACTATATGCATGCCCAGTGTTGTACCCTTTAAAGAGCAATATAAGAGACTGCATGTATGCTGCAAGGGAAGTAGACTTCACTGATCCAGTCCATCCATGTCACTAAACAAGTAAATAAGCAAGCAACACGAAGCCCAGAAAGGAGAGAGGGAAATCAGTAGACAGAATTGTCATATTTTCTAAAAGGACCAGTTTTAAACAGATAACTATTAGACATTCAAAGAAATAGGAAAGTGTGATCTATATACAAGAGGAGAAAAGCAGGCACTAGAAATGTCTTTGAGGGGGCCCAGATGTTGGACTTAGCATGTAAAGACTTCAAAGCAGCTATTATAAATGTATTCAAGATCTAAAGAAAACCATTTAAAGAATTAAGGGAAGGTATGATGATAAAGTCTCCTCAAATAGAGAATAACAATAAAGAGATAGAAATGATTTTTTAAAAGGAACCAAATAGAAATTTTAGATTGATAAGTGCAGTAACCTAAATGGAATATTCACTAGCTGGGATCATCAGTAAGATCTGAGCTGGCAGAAGAATGAATCAGTGAACTTGAATAAAGATTGATAGAGATTATGCAATTTAGAAATCAGAAAGAAAGAGAAAGAGAAGGGTAGAACAATTATTTTAAGAAACAATGGCTAAAAACTCCTCAAATTTGATGAAAGCATTAAGATACACATCCAAGCAGCTTAATTAGGATAAACACAAAGAGATCCACATCATAGTCAAATATCCAAAAACAAAGACAAAGAGAAAATCTTGAATGCTGAAAAAGAAAACAAGTCATTATGTATAGGGAAACTCCAATAGGTTTATCATCTGAGTTCTAATAAAAAATAACAGAGGTCAAAGACAGTAGAATAACATCCTCAAAATGCTGAAAGAAAAAAAATTGTCAACCAAGAATTGTATACCCAGCAAAATTATCTTTCCAAAATAAAGGCAAAATAAAAACATTCCCAGGTAAATAAAAACTGAGAGAATTTGTTGCTAGCAGATCCACCTTACAAGAAATACAAAAGGCAGTTCTTCAGGCTGAAAGCACGTGATGCCAGACAGTAATTAAAATCCACACAAAAAAACAAAGAGTGCTGGTAAAGGTAATTATGTAAGTAATTTCACATTTCATTTAAAATACAGTATAATTTTATTTTTCCTTTCTTGTCATATCCTATAAAACAATGTGTACATAATTGCATTGCTGGGTCTATTACATATATAAATATAATATATTTGACAAGAACAGCACAAAGAAGGCAGGTGGGAATGATGCAATCTAAATGCAATCTAAAAATCAGAAAGAAAAAAGAATGAAAAAAAATGAACAGAGTGTATTAGTCCGTTTTGTGTTGCTATAACAGAAATACCTGAGACTGGGTAATTTATAAAGAACAGCTGCATCTGGCACAGGCCTCAGGCTGCTTCTACTCGTGGCAGAAAGCAGCAGGGAGCTGGCGGGTACAAGCAGATCACATGGTGAGAGGAAGCAAGAGAGAGAGAGCGGGGAGGTTCCAGGGTCTATTAAACAACCAGCTCTCATGGGAACAAATAGACTGATAACTCACTCATTAACGCCCCCCACCCCCAGGAAGAGCATGAATCCATTGATGAGGGATCCACCCTCATGACCCCTGCCACAATGGAGATCAGATTTCCGTGAGTTCTGGGAGGACAATACATCCAAACTCCATCATGGAGCCTCAGGGAAATGGAGTGAGGAACTGATACCAGATGGTAACTCAAATACGTAGGAAGAAATTAAGAGAACCAGAAATGGTAAATAAGAAGGTTAATATAACAAACTCTACAATATATATTTTTCTCCTTTTCTCTCTTAGCTTTTTTAAAGGATATAAAACTATATAAAGTAACACTTACAACAATGTATTGTTGAATTTTTAACATATATAGACATATATGTATAACTATAATAGCATGTAAAATGGTGAGGAAGAAATAGAGCTATGTAAGAGTAAAGTTTCTACATCTTACTGGAATTAAGTTAATAAATCTGAAGTAGATTCTGATGAGTTAAGATGTTTATTGTAAGTCATACAGCAACCAATAAGAAAATAACTTAAAATACTTTATTAAAAAGTATTAAAGGAATTAAAATGTTACATTAGAAAATATCCACTTAACGCAGAAGAAAGCAGTAAAGGAGGAACAGAACAAAACAGACATAAGACATATAGAAAACAATAGTCAAAATTGCAGATGTAGATCTAACATATTGTTAATAACAATAAATGTGAATAGATCAAGTAATCCAGCCAAAGTCAGAGACCATCAGATTGCATAACAAAAAGATCCACCTTTATGTTCTTTACAGGAGACACATTTTAGATTCAAAGATATGAGTAGATTGAAAGTAAAAGAATAGAAAGATGTATCATGCAAAGAACAACCATAAGAAAGCCAGAGTGGCTATATAAACACCAGACAAAATAGACACTAAAACAAAAATATTCCTAGAATTAAATGGGGCATTTTATAACGATAAAATGGCAACCCATCAGGAAGACATAACAATTATAGCACATATGCACCTAACAGCAGAGCCCTAAAATACCTGAGGCAAAAATAAATAGAATTGAAAGGTGAAATAGAACATTCAACAGTAGTATTTGGAAACTTTAATACCACACTTGCAACAGTAGGTAGAACAATTAGGCAGAAGATCAACAGGATGTACAAGACTTAAACAACACTATAAACAACTGATCTAACAGACGTCTATGGAGCACTCCACCCAAAATATACATTGTTCTCAAGCACACATGAAACATTCTCCAGGGTAGATCACATGCTAACCTGTAAAACAAGTCTCAATAAATATAAAAGAATGAAATCATACAGGGCATGTTCTCCAGCCACAGTGGAATCAGATTAGGAATCAATAACAGAAGGAAACTTGGGAAATTCACAAATATGTAGAAATTTAATTGGTGTCCTAATTAACCAATAGATCAAGGAAGAAATCCGATGGGAAATTAGAAAATACAAGCCAGGGTTGTTGGGGTGATGAAGGCCTCAGCCATGCCCCACTCCCATGTTTGCATCCAGCCCTGTGACAACCATGCCATTGCTGGAAACCCCCAAGCTCCCAAGCAGGAGTTGGGGGGAGTTCCCGCAAGCAAGCCAGAGAAGCAGCTGGCTGTGGGCCAGCCCCACACTCCCCTGCCCTCCCCCTCCCCCTCCCCTCCATCTCCCCATCCCACCTGCCCCCCCACTGCTCCACAACATCTTTGAATGTAAAAAAAATAATAGCAATAAATAAATAATTTTTTTTTAAAAGCAGGCAGAGATGATACAATAAAAATGCCTGCTTTTTGTCTTTAAAAAAAACAGAAAGAAACATGACATACCAAAACTTATGGGATACAGCTAAAGCAGTGCTTAGAGGGAAATTTACAGTTGTAAACAACTATATTAAAAAAGAAGGATCTCAAATCAATATTTTAATCTTCCATCTTAGGAACTAGAGAAAGAAGAGCAAACAAAACCCAAAGTAAGCAAAAGGAAGAAAATAAAAAGTAGAGTAGAAATTAATAAAATGGAGATTAGAAAAACAAAACTTGAGGTTTATAAGGAATAAAATATTTAAAGAAAAAAACTTTGTGTATTAGTACCTTTAACAGCACCTTTCTCCTGCTTTCTGAACAAGAGGCCCCACATTTCTATTTGCACTGGGATCTGCACATTAGCTGGCCCTGCCCATGAAACAAGAACTGGCCTAAAATGCAAGTCATACCTTCTCCTTCAGCTCCTTAAAACCCTTTACTCTTCCCTGACTCCTCACTGCCTTCATGTGGCTTTTCAGTGCTCCTCACGTTCCTTGCCAATCCATTTTCTGCTGTTCCTCATACCACACCTTGCACTTAGAAAACGCAGACCTCTGTGTTGTTCCCTCAGTACTCGTGCTGCTTTTCATACCTTAGTGCCTTTGCACATGCGGCTGTCTTTGCTGTAATGTCTTCCCCTCTTTCTGTGCTTCCCACCACCTTCAGCATTTGTAACCCCACTTAGCCTTCATCTCCTCCCTGAAGCCCTTGCCTGAAGCCCTAGTTAATCTAGAGCTCTTTTGAGTTATTTCTTTGTACATATTTCTCACCGCATGGGTCATGTTTTAACTGTTGAAATACTAGGTCTCCCTGATTGAAAGTTCTTCTACAAAAGAAACACTTTCTTATACTTCTGTACTCCAAGTATCAGAGTAAATACTTAAACTGAACCATGAGGAGAGTACAGCTCTCCTCCACTTGCACTAGGGAGAGCATGGAAGAGAAGGTAGGTTAGCATATTATAACCATGAGCAGAGAACTGGATTCAGATCTAACCTGGCACTAACCAGCTATAGGGCCCTTGGCGATTCACTTAACATCCCTGAACTTCAGTTTCCTAACCTGCAAATTGGGGATGATATTACTAATCTCCAAAGAGATGTTGTGAGAACTAATGTGATACTATAAATAAAGCATTAGTAGAGGGCCTACCTGTTACTGTTTGTGATCATCAGTCTCTTTGACTCAGAAGTGTTTGGGGAAAGGCCAAATCAGAGACAAAATTGACCTGCAGAGTCTGCAGAGTTTGTATGCTCACATGGTGTTGCAGAGGCCTCCAGTAAATGCAATTACTCCTCCGAGCCATCAAGATCAGTACAACCAGTGGACTGGTAGCAGCTAATGTTAATTGAGTTAATTGAGGTTTCATGACCTGGCATTTCTCTAAGTGCTTCACTTACTCATTCATCTAATACAACAAGCCTATAAAGTTTGCTTATATAATTAAAATTACAATTGACCTATTATAATTAGCCTATTTTATGATAAGTAGATGGAAACAAGCCTAACTGTATGACGTGTAAGCTCAAACATAAGGAGGGAAGTAGGCTGCTAGAGTGACATCCCTGATGGTGGTGGAGGAGGGAGCTGAACCCAGGCAGTGTGGCTCCAGAGTTTAGTCCTCAACACTGAACTGTGCTAACTCTAGTTAAAAGGTATTGAGCAGCTTCTGTGTACCAGAGACTGCATTAAGTATTTTCCATAGAGATATTAGTTCACTCAACACTCTGCCATCTTTCTAAAGTACCTTCCTATATGGAAAAGACTGGAAAGCTATGGTGTTTTCCAGAACCCCTAACCGCTAGTTTCCAGATGTGATATAGGCTCCATGCACTTGATGATCTCACATGAGACTTAGATTTGTGACTTAGTTACTTGAACAGAGAAGCAAGGTGCAAGGCATCCATTTTCCTGGCACAGCTTGGGTGAGAGTTGGCATGGTTCTGTGGTCAGCAACTGTAGTGACAGCTTCCTGATCCTGTAGATTAGGCAGAGGAGCAGCTCTTTTGGTAGCCCAGTTCTGCAGTGTGTCAGTTCTTCCTGAAAGCCCAGCCCAGATTTAATCTCTGTAAGTTTTCTATTTTCCTTAATAAATTCCTTAGCTAGAACAGGTTCTGTTGTCTGCAACCAAAGTCTTCATCAATACAAATGGATGCTCTCCCAATGGAGTTAGTATCTTCATGAGGAAGTTGAGGCTCAAAGAAGTTAAATATACCATTTAATTTACTTATCTTGTTTAGTGTCTATCTTTCCCACTAGAATGTCAGCTCCACATGGGCAGTGACTTTTGTCTGCTTTGTTCACTAACATATCCCCAGCACTTCTTACCATTCCCGGCACCAAATCATTGCTCAATAAGTATTTGTTAAATGTTGCTGATAACCTTAAAGCATGCAGAATGGGACCAGGTACATTATAAGCATTCAGTAAATGTTAACTGTTATTACTTTTATTAAGTGTCTATGCATGATGACACAGTGTTGAAAAAAAATCAGAGAGTGGGGATGATAATACCAGTCTTGGGTATAAAGTCCTGCCTTCATGAAGACAGATATAAAGCAAAAATGGACATTATAAATTATGACAAGTGTTACAAAGGAAAAGTCTGTGTGCTGTGAAAAGATATATCATAAAGATATCATTTGGTTTTGTTGGGGGTGGCGGGGTGAGTCAGAGTTAGCCTCTCCTAGAGAAAACCATCGAAGCTGAGACCTGGCAGGTGAACAGGTGAGATCCAGGCATGGAGGGAGAGCGTTCCAGTGTGTGTTGGAGGCCTCAAGGCAGGAAGGGACGTGGGGCTTCTGGCATCTGAAGGAAGACCAGTGGGGATGGAGCCCAGTGAGTGAAGGGGACAGGACTCAGCTGGAGAGCAGGGGACAGAAAGTACAGAAGCTCATGATCCCCAGAAGGGCTGAGTCTACTCAACAGACAATGGCTCCCACAGGCAGGCGATGTGATTAAGCAGAGGAAGGACTCAGTCATGGAGAGAGAGCTGGAGGGGAAAGGCCAAGCGGGATGCAGAGGCGACATCCACAACATGTGCCATATTACGCTTGTCACCATGCCCTTTCTGCTGTTTGTTTTCCACAAGTTTTGAGTTACTTCAGCAAACTTTTTCTTCTTGATATTTACTAATCAAGTTCTAGTGCTTGATCTTAAAACTGCAGGTCCTTTTAAATGCTGGTGAAAGAATTCTCACCTCAATAAGAAAGATACTGTTCCGCATCTTTGCAAATGCTATTTCGGACAAGGTGTTTTCTAAGACTACTGGATTTTGGAGGTGGTTGCTCTGTCTTGTAACTACGACCTTTAACCTCTTGAATGTCTGCAATTCTAATTGATTGCCCTGGTGGGTAAGATTTTACATGACATCCTTACTTTCTAAAAGCAATAAGTATGTGGGAGGTTTCTTTTTTTATTATTGTTATTTTTTAATTGACACGTACTAATTGCACATATTTACGGGGCACAGAGTGATATTTTGACGTGTGTATATAATCAAATTTTATTGATTTTATACATTAAACATTATACATTATACATTATACATTATGTGTGTAATGATCAAATCAGGGTATTTAGCATATCCATCATGTGAAGTTTCTTTCTTGAGCCTAGGGAACATTAACCCTCCTCTCTCCTTGCTTTATAAGAAAAACATACCCCTTTGTAGTTCTTATTTAAACAGAGTTTAGTAGCTTTGGTATATTTAATTTACCAAGGAGCTTTTTGAGAGAGGCTGCAGGCTTGAATTAGGATGGTGGAGGGGCGGGGGGGATAAGAGAATTGGGAATTGGATGGAATCAAGAGAGATTTTGGAGGTAGAATTGACAGGACTTGGGAAAAGACTGAACTGAACATGGGAGGTGACTGGGCAGTTTAAAGATGACTCTCAGGTTTTTTGCATGAACAGCGTGGAGGATTGCCCATAAAAAGAAGTGGGAGGGCAGAATGTCCCTTGGAAATGTGTTTATCCCACAAATTAGTGACATCAGGAGGGCTTTCATGCAAAATTTCTTTCCTCAGAGGCCACAGAGTGAAACTTAAAGGTCCTGGACTGTGTCCAACAGTGTTGGACGAAGTAGAGGTGGAGATGGGGGTGACACAGATTCTTGGTGACTCAGGAGGTGGATTTTCCTCCACAGATGTCTCTGATGGTGGGTTGGGACATGAATGGCAGCAGAGCTCCATTCCAGAGTCCCCAGAGAAGAGGCAGTTTTGCTTGAGCCCCATTCAGCTATCTCCTCTGGACGCTGGGAGCCAGGGGCAGTGTGGGGATGGGGGCATATTTCACATACATGGAAATAGGGACATCAGATTGTTCTGGGGAAGTAAGGACAGGGCTGAAAAGCTAAGGAGAGATGGGCAGGAATTGAATTCCCTTTGAGAGACTGAATATACAAGCAGGTAATGGCCAGACTATACATAAAAATAGAACACGGACCCACAATCTACAACCACAGGTTCAAGAAGCCAAACCACAACCCCTGTAACAGCTGGGACTTGATTAAGTCCCCAGTTATTGATTAATAACTGCCAGCTTCTCTAATTTGTGTCCCTTTCCAACTCAGGACTAAGCAGAGAAAGCCAAATATGCTCCCCTAACCAATCACACAGGACGCCCACCTTCTAGTTAGCCTGCTCACAGCTCCCCCAGGCCACCAGCCCCCGATCAGGGCTCCCCTGCAGCCTTCCTTGTTTTCCACTAACAAGCTTTCTCACTCCTCAGCCTGCCTTTGAGTCTCTGCCAAACACAACTAATGGTAGCTGACTCCTTGGCTATATAGCAAGCTCTGAATAAACAGCCTTTAGTTGTTCTCATTTGGGTGGTCATCATTTATTTCCACACCTGGCCCCCATCTGGGCCCCCGTTGAGGCTACTGTGCAGGGGACTTGAGGCCGAAGGCAGAATGGGCCTTCAGCTCTCTGTGTTTCTCTGCGCTCAGGCAGAGGGCCATGCCGGCAACATCTGGCAACGAGTGCAGCACCTTGCCAGCGCAACAGCAAAGCATGGTGAATAGTAGGAGGGCCGCCTGTGGGACAGACTCTCCGAGAAGCAGCTGTTTAAAGGTGTGCGCACGCACACGTGTGTTTTCCTGAAATCGTTTGTCTTCTTTACAGAAAGCAAGCCCATAATGGCTACTAGTACACCCTTAGAGTCTGGAGCTGTATAAATGGCCACATGGTGTGTTCTCCTTCCCAGAGAACATGCACCGAGTATGTGCGTGGCTGTCTGGAACTGGGTGTGGCTCTGTCACTCTCCAGCTATGTGACCTTGGTTACTTGACTCCCTGGGATCTCAAAGTCCTCCTATGTGTATTTCACAGACATTTCCACACTGCAGCATAGGTCTAAGTGCGGCTCACATACCTCCTGCCTCTGAATCCTCTGGAGCACTGGTTAAGCACTCAGACTGCTGGGCTCCACCCTAGAATTGATGAATGAGATCTCTGGCAGTGGGCTGGGAACCTACGTGACTAGCCAGCTTCCCGAGTGATTTTCCTGCTCATTAAAGTTTGGGAACCTCAGGGTTACTGCATCTTAGGTACTTGAGAGGTAATGATGATGATCAAGACCTGATACCCCTCCTCACTTAAGACTTGTGTACAAATACACCCAAGGCAAAGCAAATTGCAGTAAACACAGAAATTGAGGAACCAAATGCTGTGGGAAGGGAAGATGAATTCGAGCCCATGAACGCTGCAAAGGCTGTATGAAGTAAGGGGCTTTCAGTCTAGGCCTTGAGGGAGAGGTGGAATTTCATCATGCAGTCCTGAGGAGAGGGACACAGGTGACCATCAAACATAAAGACATGTCTCTCTTAGCTTTTGCTGCATAAAAAATTATCTCCAAATTTAGTAGCTTAAAACATTTCCTTTTTATTATGATTCCTGAGTCCATGGGTCAGCTGCGTGGTTCTACAGATCTGGACCAGGTACAGCTGACTTACTCGTATGTCTGCAGTCAGCTGGTGGGTGGCTGGCCTAGGATGACCTCATTCAATCTCTGATGTTAGCTGGCTATGGGCCGGGGTGGTGAGGGAGACTAGACCACACAGTCATCCAGCAGAATGGCCTGGGCTTCTGTACCTGGTGGCGGCAGACTTCCAAGACAGAGCAAAGTGTGCGAGGCCTTGTGAGGTCTAAGTTTGGAACACACACGTCATCACTTCAGCTATGTTCTGTTGGCCGAAGCAAGCCATGGGCCAGACCAGATTTAAGGTGTGGAGAAATATCCTTCATGTGTTGCCAGGACAAGCCGCAAAATTTTGGAAATCTACCACAGACTCCAATGCAGGAAAACACCTGGCATCTTCCCAGAATGCCAGAGAGCAGGGTGTGTGGGAACAGTGAAAGACCTGAGGGCTGTGACCCTGAATGTCCAAAGCCTCACTGTAATAGCTCCCTCCCTTAACTGTTGAATACTCAGAATGGGCAGTTGCCTGCAGAAGCCCCCCATCCCCCTCCCATCCTGGGGGGAAAGAATATTTTATCATTGACAACTTTTAGAGTCATTGATGCATGTGATTTTTAAAATGCAGGCCAACTTTTAGTCGGTCTTATTTTTCTTTCTAAATTCTCTGCAGACCATGCAGCCCCTTACTGCCTACTCCCAGGTCAGACCACTGCCACCGTCCCTCCCTTGATATGCCACTACCAGAGTTAGATGTAGTGTCCACGGAGTGGGGCTCTGCCTGAGGAGCTGGTATTGGGGTAGGCAAGGGGACGTCTCCCTCCATAGTGAGAGGAGCATAGACTCAACCCTTTGTCCATAGGTCACTGACTACGGTTAGTTGCACAGGCTCATTCTGAAAAGCCCAGTTAGATGCCACCTTCCTCTGGGATATATAGTATTGACTCTGCTTCGTGGACGAGGGACCAGAGGGCCAGAGAGGCCCAGGGACTTGCCACGGGCATCTGGCTAGGAAGAAAGAAACGAAACCTGAGGTATGACTATGGAATAAAAGAATCCCTAGAAAGGATGGGGTTTCTGGACCATGGAGCATTTGAGGAGAGGGGAGCCCTGGTTGATCAAGGTTTTTTGAGAGGGGCTTGTGGTGCTGACTTATTATTATGGGAAACCTAGCCTCAAGGAAGGGGTGGACTCTGGGGAGACTTGTAGCCCTGGTTTGTGGTGTTTGCTGATTACTGTGGTGTAAACACTCCCCTCACGGCCCGTTTCCAGCTACCAACATGATGCCACCGACTAGAGTGGACAGAGATGCACGTGGTGGGCTCTCATGAGCTCTCATGGCCAACTCCAGCGCACTGTGTCCAAGGGTTGTGGGCCAGACATGCCCGGATGTGTGAGGTGAGGCCACCAGCTGACCGTGGCCTCCGGCTGGTTCAGAGTATCCAGCAGTCTCTTTGGCGGGCTGTGCCAGCCTACAGCTTCTGTGTCACACCCTTTCTGAGGATTTTGAGCCATCTGCAGCTAAGGAAACCTAGCGGGGTGTGAGGAGGAGTTGACAGCTTCTCCTCTACTGTATCTCAGAAGGGAAAGCATGCAAGATCTTGACAAGATTGGGGTTTGAAAAACTGGTCTCCACGTGGCCGAAAGGGCTCTGCGGGGCTGAGGAGAGCATCTCCCTGGCCATCAGGGCCCTGTGAGGCGACAAGGCGGGCAGGCGCCAGAAGTGAAGGGGACCTCTCCTCCACCTGTGTGTTTAGACTCTGGATTTGTCTGTTTGGCATCCAGTCATCGCAGGGCCAATTGCGTTAATGATATTTTCTTCTTTTCTGTATTCTTGTTGCTCTGGCATTGCTGGCCTTGCTGACCAGGAAGACTGCCCCTCGCAGGGCTAGCCAATTCCTGGAGATAGCGAAGGGCTCCCTGGAGCACGCCTTTCATACATAAACTTGTTCTGCTAAGTCAACCCAGGGACAGGTACCAGACAACTAGGGACAGCCACTATGCCCAAAGCCAGCCAGAACTGCTCAAACTAGCCAGTCCTAAGCCATATACCCCATTGTGCCTTGTCTTTCCCTCAGAAACCCCAATAAATGCTCCAGCCCAGGCTTTCCCCTTTATTATCTGCCTTTGACTCAAGGATTCCCTCACTCAGTAGCTAAGTAGCTCTAGGCCTGATGAGGGCACGTGCAGATCTTGTCAGCAAGCAGTGTGGTCCACTGGGCTGCATGCCCCTTTCTGCCACATCTGGGCCTAGGTCGGGCGGGGGTTACAGTGGCTTTCTCTTCCTACCCAGATGAGGAACAAGTATGTTGGGGTGGGGGAGGGGTTCAGATAAATCCTCTCCAGTGTCAGGTTAGCCACTCAGCTTTGTCTGGAGGTCTACAGCCTTGCCCGGCCTGGGAGGATCTACCTGGACTAGCGTCACTCCATGGCCTCGGGGGAGAGCTGATTCTCAGGGCCCCAGGAACACAGTAGACATTATTTTGTCTAGACATTTGTGTGATTCCAGGTGGGATTTGTGGAGGAGGAATCATTTGAGCCAGTATTTCATGGACTTTGCTGTTTGGCCTAAGTCCCCCACCCCCACCGCCCTCTCCATTTTCTTGCAAGTCCTCCCCACATGGGAACATTTTGTTAAATATACTCCCACACATGCACTCCTCCCTGTTCATTGTGTTCCTGCCACTTGGCTTGTCACCAGGGCCCCTCCCTGGCACTGGAACTGGGGCCGAGTTAATGTGGTGTGAGCTTTGTAGGGGAAGGGCTGCTGAAGTCAGCATGCCAGCCCGCCCGCCGTGGGCAGCCTTCCTCCCACAGTCTGAAAGGTAAGATCTGGAAGGGGCCCCCCTACCCTGCCAACCCTTCTATCCTTATGGTGGCTGCTCTGGAAAAGGGAGAGAGGCTGAGTTGAACATTCTTGTTCTGTTTATTCCATTCTGGTTCCCAGATAATTGGTCTGGAGATGAAGGTGAGCTCCAGGACAGTCTGCCTCTTGGAGGAAGCCAGATGGCTGTTAAAGGACTGCTAAGAGTGGGCCTGTTTGTCCTACAAAGCCCAGTCTGATGGTCCCCAGTGCAGACAGCAGCTGCCATAATGGAAATCTAATTAGAAGAGGATCCTGTGACCTCCAAGCCAATTACGTGATTTCTCAGGAGCTGGGAACAGCTGCGTGAGGAAGGCACTGGTGATTGCTTT
The DNA here is from genome assembly GCF_027409185.1 of Cynocephalus volans. Taxonomy (NCBI): domain Eukaryota; kingdom Metazoa; phylum Chordata; class Mammalia; order Dermoptera; family Cynocephalidae; genus Cynocephalus; species Cynocephalus volans. Next base: position 55,984,214 of record NC_084470.1, read on the forward strand.
GGGAAACAGGTAATTTTCTTTTCTCCCACAGAAGTTGCTTTAGTGACCTTAGGGAGGTGTTGACTGTGGGTGCTGTTCAGGTCCAGACAATTGATCTCAGGAGGGGCAAGAAAAGTGACCTTAGCAACCCGGCTCTTTCAACAGGGGTTCTAATGAGGCAGAGCTGGGTTGTTGGGGGATCACTGCACCCCAATCTCAGGAAAGTTGCCTGGGCCAGAAATAGGAGAAAGTACCTCAGACACACTTCTTTAATTGGGCAGAGAATTTTAGGGTTTGGAACCTAAATCATGCCACTAGAACTGCATTCCAAAAGAGTCCCTCAAGAATATTCTGGGGTGATGGAACTGTTCTCTATCTTGATTGTGAGGAAGGTTACACAATTATATGCATTGGTCAAAACTCTCAAAACTATAAACTTCAAAGCGTCAATTTTATTATATGTAAAGTACCCCTAATCTTAAACACACACAAAGCACACATGCACAGTGTCCCTCGAGCCTGCTGTCCTCCCCCAGACCTGGGTAGGTCTCTGTGGGTGGACATTAACCCTATGTCCTGCCCACAACTCCTGAGGTTTTTCTTATGTAATTTTAAAAAATGGGAAGAGGAGAAAGAAACACCAACACAGGACTATGAAAACTGAGAAATCTTTAAACCCCTGAGGAGCTCTGATAATCCTGACGGCCAGGCCATGCCCAGCACAAGACGTCCGACTCTCCGGGGCTAGGACCTGCTCGGGATTGTTGAGTCCCCTCACCTCCACGACTGCGCTGCGGTCACAAATTGAGACCACTGCTCTGAAGTTATGATGAGTGGCTCATCTTTTCGATCTTCACTGTCCTGTCTTTGGACACACTGTCAGAAGACCACCTTTGAGGCGCCACGTCCCCCAACCCCCAAGTGCTGGGTGTCCTCAGATTTCTATCTTGTTGCTATGGTGAGATGTTCAACAGGCTCCTCTCTCTCCCACCCAAGGATCAATTTGGCACTTGGGCCGTGAGTTTCAACTCCCCGCTGCCACGTGCCATTCCTCTCTCCTTGGCAATGTGTGTATTGGTGGTGTCCCCAGAGGGAGAAATGTGGACACTGGAACTGAACTCTGGTTCCCCATCCCCCATGGGTGAGAGTCCCTGTGGGCCCCAGTCAGGGCAAATCACTCAGCCTCTGAGCTTCAGGTCCATCATCAGCAAGGTGGAGGAGGTAGATGGGAGGCTGTGTAAGGATCTGCTCTGCAAACCTAAGCACTCAAACTATTAATCCTTTTTACCAGTGGCTCCCTGGAGGGTGGGACCTCATGTCCTTCACCTCTTGATTTCCACCAGGAGTCACTGCGGTGTCCTCATGTGAATGCCCGATTATTGTTTGCCAGATAAATTATTCTTAAACCTTGTTTCTCATGGGGAAAGGAGCAAGCCATTTTCAGGTTGAGTAATCTCCCAGAGCCCAGTAATAAGCGGGTGGATTAACTCAGCACTCAGTGCAGGACTCTGAAACAGCAGCTGACTCCTGCTGGGAGGTTTCTGAAGTGGCCCAGATTTCTAAGTGCTCCTGTCCTAACGGAAACCCTGTGGCTGTGACCATGCCTGCCCACCAGAGGAGGGACAGCAATCTCTGCCCTCCCACACATTCTCTCCCCAGCACCGGCTTGTCCATTTCCTGTGTAGCACCGATGGGGCCGGAGGCTGTCCCTCTGGAGGGGAAAATTGGGAGACTCGTTGGGGAGCTGTGTTGTGTTTTGAAGCTTTTCCAGAGTTGATTTGGTTGGGGGACTTTTTAAGAAGTGTCCCTCCTTGAATGTTAGCAAAGTGGACATACTGCCAGAAAAAGCTACGAAATGGATACATCCCTGTCTTCGTGAGATTGTCAACACCCCTCACAGTCCTTGGGAGGCTGCACATCCCACCCAGGGCACCCGTGCAGGGGTGACAAGTCCAGGATGTGTGCTACGCTTGGCAGAATGCTTCACTCAGCATCTGTGTTCTGCTCCTGTGGCTGCCATAACAAAGTACCACACACTGGGGCTTAAAACAACAGAAATGTATTCTCTCACAGTTCTGGAGGCTGGAATCAAGGTGTCCCATGCGCCCTCTGAAGGCTCGAGGGGAGAATCCTTCCTTGTCTCTTTCTAGCTTCTGGTGGTTTCTGAAATCCTCAGTGTTTCTTGGTTTACAGCCAGTCAGTCTCTGCCTCCATCACCCTGTCAAATGGCCTTCTTAGGAGGACATTGGTCATTGGATTTAGGGCCTGCCCAAATCCAGTGTGACGTCATCCTAACTAACTACATCTACAAAGACCCTATTTCTAAATAAGGTCCAAGTGGACCTGAATTTTAGGAGGACATTATCCCTGATGTTCACTCACTCCAGGGCCACCAGTCCCCTCCCCTGCAACTCTGCCCTGCAACTTCACCCCAACTCCCGATGTGGAGCCACCATGGTCATGAGTTGGTATGTGCTGCAGAGCTTGCTTGAATTCTTTGTAGCAAAGTGTGAGCAGGGTGGGCTCAGCACCGCAGTACTGAAGACTGGCACTGTGAGGCGAGAGAAAGGGCAGGGGCCTGGAGTAAGTACTAACACTGACTGTAGTAAAATTAGCCCTCCACTCAGCAGGAAATTCCTGCCCAGGAAGATAAAGTTACAAAAACTTTACGATTTGTTTCACAAACTTCCTAAAAATACATTTACCCGAACTTTTGTTTATCACTCAACCAGACTTTGTCAGGGTAAAAAGACTGTATTATTATTCCCTTTCCTGTTGCTTATACCTGAAACTGTAATTTATGAAGAAATGAAATTTATTTCTTACAGGTTTGGAGGCTGGGAAGTCCACAGTCAGGAGGTGCATCTGGTGAGGGCCTCCTTGGGTGGGAACTCTCTACAGGGCCCTGTGGTGACACAGGCAATCACATGGAAAGGATGGCAAGAGCTCCTTAACATGCTCACTTGCTCTCACTTGCCACCCCCACCCACTAAACCATTAACTCATTATTCCATGAGTGGATTGACCCATTCATGAGGGCATAGTCGTCACATCATGGTCCAATCACCTCTTAAAGGCTCCACCTTTCCACACGGCCATAGTTGGATTTCCCACCCTGTTAACACTGTTACAATGGGGATCAAGCTTCGGTGAGTTTTGGGGGGACATTCAATCCACAGCAAAGCTCCTTTCTCAGGACAATAAATTGCTCAGCTGGACTTATCAAGCAACTGTTTATTCTTAAGGTTCATTTCCCCTCTCTGTGCCCCCCAATCCTCAACTATTATATCAAGAATTAGGGCAAATCCCAATCAGCCTCCCCAGCTAAAGACCCACCTTAAACTATAACCCCCCAAATCTCATGGATATGGCACCCTTGAGCTGCCCGTTCTGAGGCAGTGGCCTCCCTCAACGCAGAGAGTAATAAGCTGAGCTTTGCTGGCTCCACGGGTTATTCAGGTGGTCTGTTTAGGGGGCAGCTGGCAACTAAGGGTTAATTAAGTGTAATCTTCTATATATTATATTTATATTTTGCATCTATGTAAATTATATTAGTATCTATTTTGTATATTATATATATATATATAACATTTTATTATATAAAGCCTGTAAAATGGGAATAACACTCCCTGCGTTACCTACCACACGGATTTGTGGGTTCCCCGCCCTAACGCACCCTGCACCACGGAGGAAGGCAGAACCTGGGGAGAATCCTCCTCAGCGGGGAAACAGTCGGAGACTGAATTGCCCATGGGGAGATGTAGAGTCTCTGAAATGTTCTGTGTCTCTAAAATAATTCTGTAAATTACACGCTGCTATCCCAACCTTAGGGACAATTATTAGCAGTTGGATATTTTTGGCCCTCCACCCTCAAAGAGAAGGTTTTGAACCAGGTAACAGAATTTAGTTAGGTAAAATTGGCCACTTGAGAAATTCTGAGCCCTCAACCAAGAGTTTCTTTTGTTACTTAGAAATAGACAAACCCCAGATGTCCCTTGGCTTCATGATTGACTTGGTTGATGGTTGGTGCCCGTGGGGAGATGGAGGCATGGTGCTGGGGGTCTCGTTTGTCTCCCTCCAGCCCGCCTGCAGTGCCTGTGTTGTTCCCACCACATGCGAGTCACAAGGAGACTTACTTATGCAGTGAGCCAAGAAATTAATATTTAATAAGTAGGTGCCTACTGAAAGCTTAGTAGCTGTAAACTTATTTTAGATGGTCTTCTGATAGGTATTTTATGTAAAATGGAGAAGAAAAATTTGCTATTTGAAGCTGTGCAGAATTCCTCTTAGGTTTCAGAACATACTGTGATGGCTTCTCTGTGTCTAATACAGACCATGTTTCTGAGGGTAAGACTTTAGTAGATCAGGTAGTTGCAAACTGGGCAGCCCATCTGTAGTGTAGCCAAGGGACAACCAAAACACAAACCCATATTTGACTTTCCCCAGCTGTCCCTACAATATTTTTTAGACCCAGTTCTGAGTCAGGACCCGATCAAGGTTTGGGCGTTACATTCAGATGTTGTGATCCTTTAGTCTGTGCTAACCTAAAATGGTTCTCCAATTGTTTTGTCCCTTGTAAAATTGATTTTTGGAGAAGATAGTCAGTTTATGGAATGTTCCACCTTCTGGATTTCCTAGGATTGTTTCTTTGAGGTGTCATGTAACTTGTTTTTCTTTCATGCAAAGTAGAAGTTAAGGCTCAAGTCTTGATTAGATTCAGTTTTTGTCAAGAATATTTTACAAAAATTTTTAAGTAATTTTTTTCTGATAATAAAGCCAATTCAAATTCATTGTAGAAAAATTTTAAGAGAAAAAATAAAGATAGTTCATAATCGTACCATCCTGAGCAAACTGCATTTCTTGCTAGTCTTTTGTTCACTGCACGTACAAGAGAGACAAAGAAAAAACACATAAATGTTCTAAGGACAAAGGTAAGCTCACAGTTTCTGTGTTGTGAGTGTGTGTGTTTGTCCCATTTATTATTTGACCAGTTTTTCTATTATTAGCATTAGGGTAATTTCCAGTTTTTGTTCTTTACATACATGCCAAACATCCATGTGTACAAACCCTTATCTATCTTCCATAATAGAATTACTGGACCAGTACTGTGCACAAGACTTTTGATACACATTTACAAAGTGCCATGGTTGTATTAATTTATACATCTACCAGCCATCTATGAGTCTGCCCATTTTGCCAAAATTTCACCAAACCAGAATTTTCTTTTAAAAACTTTTTATAAATTAAAAAAAAAAATGCTATCTAATTTTAGTTTTCATACCTGACTATTTAAGGAGGTTGAGCATGCTTTCGTATGTTCATTAGATGTGTTTCTTTTTAGTTTACTTTAATCTATATTTTCTTATATAGAGTTCTTTATCTATATTAAGAAGAGTAACCCTGTGGCATGTGTTGTAAAATGAGAAGCAATCTCAGATTTACCTGTTGAGAGGACTTGGAGGTATGGCACAGAGAAAGCACACGGCATGGTGTCTGGCACACGGAAGGTGCTCAATGCAATTGGGTGCACACTGCCCTTCAGAGGTCCACCCCCAGGTGATCCCAATAATGCCCTCAGTCATGTCCCCTCCTGTTACCACAGGGACCCTGTAATTAACGACCAGGACGAAGCTCAGGACTCCTCTTGACCTTGCCTCCCCACCTCCAGTTCATTCCTCTCTCCATCCAGCTCCTCCTCATGAGTCCAGACCCACTTGGATTTGCCTCTTTATTTTCCTGGACCACAGATGTGCTGCCCAGTTTACACTGTCCTGCAAAGGCCCACCCACTGCCACCCCAGAGTCATGGCCAGTATTAGATGCTTGATTTAGAGGATTGCTCCTCTGAAAGCAGCAGAGAGTGGGAGGTGGGGTGGGTATGGAGGGAGGTGCACACCTCCTAAGACAGCCTAGCCCAGGCAGGCCTCAGTCCTGAAGACCCCCTGGGCAGGACAATAATTTGGTACTCCATCAGGCTGATTTTTTTTTAAAAAAATTCCTTAAGGGAAAATAGAAAGTAATTTTCTATTTAAAAAAATAACATGCAGGGAGAGCTTTTTTCCCTTTATGTTCCCAGAGGGACTTCTCTAAAGCTTCCTTCTGAATTTTTCTGTTGCAGCCACCACTGGCCTATCTATCTCTTCCAACCAGACTGTGAGTGCTTGGCAAATCTCCTCATCTATCTTGGAGTTCCCAGCACCTGATGCAGTGTCTGGCACATAGAAGGTACTGGAATGAATTGCTGACTGTCTTTCTGTTAAAGGTTGCAGTATGAGCTCAAAGGAAGGAGCAAGAAACACAAACACTGTATAGCCCAGACCCCACTGGACACCAATACCCAGTCCTTGACGGCTTGGGCTCCTAGGCGTGGGCTGTGAAAGGAAGGCCTGGGACTTCCCCTGAGCCCTTTAGCCATTCTGGGATTTTCATCTCCCCACGTCCTGAGTCACATTCAGCTCATCTTGTCATGGATTCTCTTTAAAATGCAGTGGCTGGCTGATTAGCACACTTGGGAGCATGTGTTGCTGGTAACACCAAGGTCATGAGTTCGAACTCCTGTACCAGCCAGCTGCCAGAATATTAGTAATAATTACGGGGCTGGCCAGTTAGCTCAGTTGGTTAGTGTGCGCAGTGTTCTAACACCAAGGTCAAAGGTTCAGATCCCCATACCAGCCACCAAAAAAAAATAAACAAAATGTAGCACCTCAGCTGGGAGGGAGAGAGAGAGAACAGCTAGAGGGTATCTGAATGGGGTCTGGTCTGGGACTGGGAGGTCCGCCATGCTACCCAGACACCAGAACAGGAAATTAGAAGCAGAGAAGCTATAGGCAGAAGGGGCTGCAGAAAAGGCTCTAGTCCAGCTTGAACAATTTACAACAGCCTGATCTAGTTCTTCCCCACCCACCTGCATGTTTTATATCATTGAAGCTCTCTTCACACAGAACATTTTTGAAAGAAAATAGCCCTGTTAGAAACCTGTAGAAAAAGAAAAAATTTAGAAAATGGAACCAAATCATTCATTCTCCTTTTTTCTCACTCCTGGCCACATAGTGGCAAGATGCTCTCCACCTATATGGGCCCTCCCCGGGAGAGATGCAGGGTTCAGTAATCCACCTGCCATCACCATCCGGACCAGAACGATCCCCGGACCCTAAGAAATCCCTCGTGCCCTTGTGCAGTTGTTCCCCTCCCCCGCCAGCCCCAGGCAACCTCTGCTCTCTTTTCTGTTATTATAATTTTGCCTTTTCTAGAATTCCATGTGAATGTACTCATCTGATATGTCATTTGTGTTTGACTTCCTTTACTTGAGCATAATGCTTTTGAGATTCACCTGTGTCGTTCCATGCATTGCTATTTTGTTCCCTTCTGTTACCGGGTAGTGTTCCATTGCATGCGTGTTCTACAATTTGTTTATCCATTCACCAGTGGAGGGACATTCGGGCTGCTCCCAGTTTGGGGTGATAGTGAATAAAGCCACTTTGAAAATTCACATACACATCTTCATGTGGAAATAAGTTTTCATTTCCTCTTCGGTAAATATCTAGCAGTGGAATGGCTGGGTCATACAGTAAGTGTATGTTTAACTTTAGGAGATACTGCTGCCCTGTTTTCTAGAGTGGCTGCCCTGTTTTGCATTCCCACTGGCAATGGAAGAAAGTTTCAGTTGCTCTCCACATTCTTGTCAGCCCTTGGTATAATGAGTTTGTTTCATTTTGTTTTATTTGTTTTAGCCATTCTAATAGTTGTGTTGTGGTATCATTGTGGGTTTACTCTGCATTTCCTTAGTGGTACTGAGCATCTTTTTGGATGCTTATTGGCCATTTGCATATCTTCATTGGTGAAATATCTGGCAAATCTTTTGCCTGTTTTTGTGTTGAATCATTTGTCTGTTATTGTTTAATTGTATACTGCTGAATTTTTATCAGCTAAATTTTCCCTGTCATCCAGTCTGAGGAATTAAGGTCTGATTTCTGTCTCAACTGCATTATCTCACTTAGAGAGATGGATCTAGCAAGAGTAAAATTCAAAATGTGTCTCCATCCATGTCATGCTGACCATCACAAAATTACATCTCATGTATTGTGCATTTTAAAACTAAAAAAGCATTTGTGACTGAACCCTAAATAAGCTGTGCTTCCCTTTTTCAAGACCATAAACAGGTAAGGATACTTGAGTTGGAAAACACCCACACATAGGCCGACAAACTGCTTTTTCTTTTCTTATCTCAACTAACCTTAGGTAATCACAAACAGAACTTGGACAAATCTATTCTAGACATAAATCCCTTAGCTTCTTGGTACTTTGATGGCTCATTGCCCTGAGTGAGAAAAATTCTCACATCAGGAAATTTACACCTTGGCTCAGATTCTTGGAGTTTCTGATTTTTACGTAAAGTCCTAAACAGTCTAGGGGACTCATATACATTCGTTCCTGTTTCTGAGCTTCATCCAATTCCCTGCCGTGATGGGACATAGAATAAATTAATCAATTTGGTAATTTAATAAAAGTTACCATCTGTAGACTGCTAATTGTGTGCCCGGCCCTAGGGACTTAGAGTCCACTGTCTCGTTTGAGCCTCACATATACCCTGAGAAATGGCTACTGTGATTGTTTCCATTTACGAGCTCAGAAGCTGAGCATTACAGAGGAGATAACTAGCCAGCCCGAGGCCTCACAGCCAGCGGGGACAGGTCCAGCATCCAAACATCAGACCCAGCGCTGCTAACCACTGTGCAGCACTATCTGCCATTCTGCGAGTCACAGTTACGTCATCTATTCAGCCAGCGCACACAGGCGGGATCTCCCCTCTCTATTCACCCTCACTCTGTTTGAAGAGTCGGAAAGCTAACACAATGTTTCCCAGACAACTTGGCTGGGAGTCTGGATGTGAGTGAGGTTCTGCCAGAGAGCTGCTTCCATGTGAGGTTAGAAGGTGTTATGGGCTAAATCGTGTCTCCCCAAAACATAGGTTGAGGTCCTAAAGTCCAGTACTTGTGAACGTGACCTTATGTGGAAATAGGATCTTCGCAGATATAATCAAGTGCAGATGAGGTCATTAGGGTGGACCCGAATCCAATATGACTGGTGTCCTTATAAAAAGAGGGACGTGCCGCGTGAAGACAGACACGCAGGGAGAATTCCATGTGATGACAGAGGCAGAGTTTAGAGTGATGCAGCTGTAAGCCAAGGACTGCCAAGGGCTGATACCACCATCGAAAGCTAGGAAGAGGCAAGGACTGATTCCACCCACAGTCTCAGAGGGGGTGGGGCCCAGTGGATCCTTGATTTCAGACTTCTAGCCTCCAGAACTGTGAGAGAATCAATATCTGTTGTTTTAGGCCAACCCATTTGTGGTTCTTTGTTTTGGCAGCCCCAGGAAAGTGGACGCGAGGCAGAAGTGGCTGAGAGTCAAGCTCCAGCAGGCAGGAGTGGTCACTGCAGCCAGCCCCACGTCCACTGCCGTCACAGCCTCATGCAGATCTCAGCAGCAGGGCTGCGCAGTGGGAAGCCTATGATCTAGTGGCAGCCCCAGACTCCACTTCCCCACCCCTAACAAGGACTTTTGTAAGCGCTCAGTTGCCTGAATTAAATCCTCTTCTGCTCTGTTTCCTGTGCTGAGTCCTGACTGACACACACTCTTCACGCTGCTAAACATCATGTAGACTTAACAGAGAAGATTCTCACATGGAAATCAGGGCAAGCTACAGCAGAAATGCGGCTGTGGGGTGGATTCCAAACCTGCCCCGGCCTGCTGTTCTCGTCTCCTCATCTCCAGTTGCTCACTCCTCCCGCCCTCCAACAGCAGCATCTCTTTTGCAGAGCTGACATCCCCCATGTGCCTCATCTGTTTGGTTTGCAACCTGTGCTGGATTGTTCTCTGGTCAACCTGTTTAGTCTGGTAACTACCTTGTCCAAAATCTGTTCATTGCGTAGTTCTGAGTTTGATTTTGGCCAAAATTGCAAAATCTGAGAGGCAGACGAGGCAGCAACTTTGCAGGCTGTCATTGGTCAAAGTCACTGAGAGAGGGATGGGTGGCTGGCACACTCAGTTTGCCCACACCCTCCTCATCTGGGTCTCACTCCTGACTACCAGTGCACTGGCCAGGAACAAACAACGGCCCAGGACCCTGCCACGTGCTTCCCTGTGAACTCCACCCTGGTTTACACTGTAAGATGGCTAATCCCTTCTTTTAACTCCTTTTTCTCCTTGTCCCAGGACTAGGGGTACCCTCTGCTTGGAGTCTTTGCATTCTCTCCTTTTTTAGGGCTTTGTACATTGCCTCCTTAAATTAGTATGCAATAGGGTAGATTAGTTCCAAGCCTTACTCTGTTTGCTTCACATGATTAATGTAGCTGTAATGCTTGTCATATTTTAAGGTTGGGAGCTGGCCTAGGGGAGGATAAAGCAGGGACTTAAGGGTCATTGTTGGCAGCAGGATCCATCTGGGGATGGTAACAAGGCTAACTGTCATATGCTATAAACCTCAAGATGCCAAAAATCACAACAAAACTATTGGAGGGTTGGGAAAATCCCCAATGAAAAACATCCAAGATTCTCATTCTGTCTGTCTTGATAATTCATTAGGAGATGGGGGTTGTTATGGTGATGGAAGAGGGGTGAATTGGGAAGGGTTTGGTTTTTTATGTTGTTATTTGTAGACGGGGCATAACCTGTGTGAACCTTTATGAAAATTTTCTTCTTTGAGCTGGGCTTGAGACATGTTCCCTTAATGCTGATGGGCACCAAGGGAGGAGGATGGGGTTTTCTAGGATTCCCAGAGCCAGGACAGCTTCTGTCTTTTTGGCATTGCCCAAACACCCCTGGGGAGTCCATGGCTACTAAAGAGGGTAGGGAACAGAGAGAACAGATGGCCAAATGGCTGGACTCTGATGTATTTTCTTGGTCATTTTTCCATCCACCTCCTTGAGCCCTGCAATTTGTACCTCTTTGAGTGAACTTCTGAACTAGTCATAGCCCTTCAATGGGTACAAACTGCTTTGACTTGCAAAAGAGATACAGAGCCTATCTGGAGAACTCACTTGTCGGACTCAGATAATCTGTTGTATTAGTCTGTTTCTGTTTATAACAAAATACTTGGAACTGAGTACTTTGTAAGAAAACAAAATTTATTGCTTACAGTTTCAGAGGCTGGGAAGTCCAAGGTCCAGGGAATATATCTGGTGAGGGTCTTCCTTGGTGGTAGCTTCAGCAGCACAGGGTATCATATTGCAAGATGGTGGAAGCAGAGAAAGAGACTCTCATATGCTGTACTTTTAAAGCCCCCAGAACAATGCCCCTGACCACTGTTATTAATCCATTCACTACAGCATAGTCCTCACAATCTAATCACCTCTTCAAGGCCCCACCTTTCAATTACCATAATAGGAATTCCCACCCTTAACAGTTAGAGTGGGGATTAAGCTTCAATGACTTTGGGGGGCCATTCAATCCACTGCATCTATCCTTAAGGAAATTCCTGGACTATTGAAATCGTTTCCTAGTATTCCAGCCAATCTTGCATTTATTTACATATTTGAGAGTCCTTGGGAAATCTTCTCAGTAGCTATGGCCACACTTCTGTCTACACCGGAAATGTATGGGCCACCCAGCCCTCCTCACCCTTGGCTTCTGGGACACGGGGAAGCAATCACATCTCTGCAAGCTCTGGGAAGACTCGGGCTTGCTTTGCACACACTGCACTTGACTGCTGGCATTATCCTTGAAGACGGAGGCTGTAATTATACCAATCACTCTGCCGGATAGACCTGGAGTATCCCCATGATTAATGGGAGAGATTCACTCAAAACACAAGATGTCTCATTTTCTAGTTGGGTGTACAGGCAAAATACTGCAGAAACGTACCTGCCACTACTGAAATGTCTCAGCAGGTTTCCTTTTGTTCCCAAGCAAGTGGAAACAGCAGGAATGTCTTAGAATCCAAAATCATATTCAGGATGGGCGGTAGTAGTTAGAAGTCTCAGTGAGCTTTTAAGGCAAGTTTTTAAAATATCTCATGTCAAAAGTCATCTTATATAAGTTCACTGTAGAAAAGTTGGAAACTATAGAAAAAATATATAAAAGAAATGAAAAGTCATCCATAATTTTACCAGCCACAGACAACCCTTATTGACATTTTTTAGTATCTATTTCCATCTGTTTTCAGTGCATGTATACAGTAATGCTTACACAAAATATTCTGTATTTAACTTTGCACTTTAGCGTACCCAACTTATGGTAAATACTTCCAGTGGGCACATATGGAGCATTAGCTATGTACCAGGACAAATTTTCCATGCTCTACTGGTAGTATTTAATCCTCCTAAGTACTAGAGGGGGAACTTTTAACTCTTCCATTTTTACAGATGAGGAAACTGAGGCACAAAGGTGTTAAACAGTTTGCCCGGGATTATTAGCTAATTACACTGTGGAGTTAGGATGCAAATCCTGGCATCCTGGCCACACACCCATGATCTTAGCTGCCACCATGCTGTGATCTGGTTTCTAGTGCTAGCTCCCCCACAAGTGAGCTATTGATCTTAAATCCTTGGTCCTTCTTGTCACAGCCTGTGTAGTCCTGGCACCAAGGCATGTTGTGGGAACATTTTCTGAGCACTTGCTGTGTGCATGGTACTGTGGCTGCAAATTTAACAAAGACAGGATCCTGTTGCCAAGGATCCCAAAACGGTAAGGAGATAGACACCGTTTTCCTAAAGCATGTCCTTGCTTTCATGGCAATAAGCATGGCATGGCCAGGCAATTCACGGACACATCTCCAGGGGGCATCCTGGAGGCAACAGTGAGAGCAGAGACCTGCGCTGGGGTGACCTGGAAGGCTGGCCAGCAGCCCAGCTTTCAACGCCTGAAAGGGGCACGTATTCTGAACCAATCCATGTGGGGTCAACTTGGCCAGGCTGGGGCAGTGGTAGTGCTTGGAATCAGGCAGTGGCAGTACTATGGCTCTGAGAGGTGCAGCAGTTGCCATGGTACCCAGACAGCAGGAGGGGACCATCAGAGAAAGTAGCCTCTGTGCCTTCTGTCCCCTCAGCAGGAAGAAACTTTTGTGGGGAGGGCAAGCCCCAGGCAGGAGTCAGGGCACAACTCCAGCCTCAGAAGGGCAAGGAGGAGAGACGACCATTCTTGGCCATAGTCAGGTCTCATGCAGGGAGGACTCTGGGAGGCTGAGCTCCATGTGGGTACCAAGGATGCCCAGAGCAGCCAGTGCCTGGCCTCACCCTCTGCCACACCGCCAGCCTTGTCCAGGGCACAGCCAAATGACACCTGGGACAGGCTGGGCTGCCACTCCTGTGCCTGCCCTCCTTCATCTGTCCTACAGGCTGATAACGTGAATCCTACTTACCTCACTGGGGAGCTATGAAGGTGAGAGGAAATGTGAGATGTGGCAACACTTTGAACAGCTGAAAGCAGCAGGTCAAGGTAAGATGTCTATAGGTGTGCTTGTGCCTGCAAAAATGTAGGTCACTTCATTAACGCGTGTCCCTTGAACACTAAGCCCGCCCTCTCCACATTGGTGACTGGGCTGTGCCCCTCTCTTGTTGGAGAAGTGTCAGTCTCTGGGAAGCATCTAATGGCCATATTTTCCTGCTAGTAAGAGTCACACCCACAACCCCCAGGCCTTTCCACCGGGCAGGCACTGGGCCAAGAGTCTTGAGTACACTGTTGCACTGAGTCCACACAGCAGGAGGCAGGTTCCAGTGTCACTCTGGTTGTACAGGAGAGGAAATGAGCCTCAGAGAAGCTGGGACCATGACTAAGGCCACATGGTACTGAGTGGCAGAGCCCAGATGCAAACCTGGAGCTGTCCGATCACAAACCACTCACTTGGCCCTGTTGTGTGACTGTATTCACATGCAGCTCCTTTTGTCCAGGAAACATCAAAACGTAAAGTCCTCTGGGCTCATTTGGGATCATTTTTGTTCAGGCAAAGGGTTCCTGGGCCTGGGGAAGTGGTGACTGGAGACGTAGTGGGCACCTTCTGTCTCCTTCAGTCCCAGAGTCTGTGCCTGGCATTCTGGTCACCACTTGAACCCCACCAGTGACTCCAAGGAGAGGCGGGAGCTTTGCCCTGCTCACTGCTGGACTCGCGTCTCCTAGATGAGCACGTGCTCCCAGTGCTCTGTCAGCAGGAGCAGGATGAAGGCTGCGGGCAGGTCTCCTGACCCAGCAGTGAAGCTCATCTCATCTGCCTCAGCCAGCGCTCTCAGCCCCCAAACCCCTGTGCCAATGGAGGTCATCTACAGCCCACCCCAGTTCCACCACCTCACCTTTATGTATGAAATCCCTCCTACCAGGCATGTCTTCTGCTGCCATCTCCGTGGCCCAGCCCAAATTCTCCCTCCTGCACAGACTTCCCGTCAGACAGTGGCTCCCTCCACTCATCTCCTTGCACTCTTGTTTGAGTGTGGCACACCTCCAGAAGAGCCCTTGCACTCCTGCTCTTCCCCATCCCTCTGCCTTTCACACTCGCCATGTCATTGTTGCCATTTCTTTTCTGAAAGGAACTGCTGCATCAAAGCTATTGTGCTGTCACAAGACGTAGGAATTTATAGATGCGACATTTTTGGAATGATGTTTGTAGAATAAAATTAGCATTAAGCATATTTCAGTCCTAGCTTCTTCTTCTTTATTAAAATAAGATCATACTTTCTCAATGCATATAAAGACTGCATTTTCCTGTGGGCCTTCACCACCATTGTCCCCTGCTTTTATTATGAGCTCACATGAGAGCCGTCAACTCATACAGGTTTATTGTATTTGATATGCTGTTTTGTAGAGATATCTCGAAACACACACCTCACCTAAAATCCAATCTCATTTATTTATTCATTCATTCATTCAACAAAGATTTGCTATGTGCCAATCTATAATCTTCTTTGACTCCAAGTCCTGCATCCTGGGCACAATTGGACATTTGGGCCCCCAAAGCATCAGGCAGCCTCACTCCCACAGCTCTGCCAGGCACAGCCCAGTGGGCTGTGCTAGTGCCTACAGCTTTTCCAGGCCTGTGTTGCACGTTATCAGTGGCCCTGCAATTCTGGGGTCCTGGTGGCAGCCCTGCTGCCTTGGCTCTATTAGACACTTCCCTGGTGTGGGTTCTCTGTGGGAACTCTGACCCCACCTTTCTGCTCGGCATTGCTCTAGTAGATGACCTCTGAGGTGGCTCCACCCCTGTGGCAGGTCTCTGCCTGCACTTCCGACTTTTCCATACGTCCTTTGGAATCTGGGTGGAGGCTTCCACGCCTCTACTGCTCTCACATCCTGCTGGCCTTCAGACTTAAAATGACATGGAAGCCACCAAGATTTCAGGTTTCTACTCTCCAGGGCTGCTGCATGAACCACAGTTGGGGCTGCTCTAGCCAGAGCAGCTGTGATGCAGGGAGCTGGTTCCTGAAGGCAGCTGCACCCCGGGACAACTCAGTCCTTCTAGGCCTCAGGGCCTGTAATGGGTGGGGCAAACTTCCAGACTTCTCAAATGCCTTTAGGGCTTTTTTCCCATTGTCCCTGCTCTTAGCATCTGGTTGCCTCACCACCAAGATAATGTTTTTAGCAACCAGTTTATCTGCCTCACCCTTGTATTTTTCTCCGGCTCTCCCCTTCTCTACTACATGGCCAGGATGCAAATTTTCCAAATCTTTACACTCTACTTCCCTTTTAAATTCTGGCTTTATATCATGCTTTTGCTGACATAATTCAGAGTAGGCTGTTAGAAGTAAACATGCAGCTTCCTTAATGCTTCACTGCTTAGAAATTTCTTCTGCCAAATGCTCTGGTTCACAATTCTTAAGTCCCACCTCCCACAAAGTCCAAGGACGTGGACGCAATGCAGCCAAATTCCTTGCTATGGGGTAGCAAGGGTGATCTTTTGTCCAATTTGAAAGGACGAGTCGACACCAGTTGACGATCCACCAGAGAGAGCTCGTTTATTAGGCGGCACACACACACATATATATAGGGCTTTTAGGGAAGGCTGATTGGCTTAAAATACAATCCCTACTTAGCATACCGCATGGGGCTTGGGGTGAACTGATTGGTGTGCCATTCGCGCCAGCAGGAAGGAGAGTACAGAAGAGAAGGGCAACCAGCGCCATGATGGGGTGTGGCCGAGAAGGGCTTATGTGATCAGGGTGTGATCCCTTAGGGCATTTGGGTTCTTACGCAATTCCCAATAAGTTCCTCATTTCTATCTGAGACCTCATCATCCGCAAGGTCTTTACTGTCCACATTTCTGTCAGCATTCTGGTCACAACCATTTAACCAGTCTCTCAAATCTTCCAAACTTTCCCCCATATTTTTCTCTTCTTCTAAGTCCTCCAAACTCCTCCAACCTTTGCCCAACACCCAGTTCCATAGCTGCATCCACATTTTCAGATATCTGTATAGCAATACTCCACTCCTCGGTACCAATTTTCTGTATTAGACAATTTTGTGTTGCTATAACAGAAATACCTGAAACTGGGTAATTTAAAAAGAATAGAGGTTTATCTGGCTTATGATTCTGGGACAGCTGCATCTGGCATGGGCCTCAGGCTGCTTGTACTCATGGTGGAAAGTGGCAGGCAGCCGGCAGCGGGTACAAGCAGATCACATGGTGAGGGGAAGCAAGAGATAGAGAGAGAGAGGAGGTGCCAGGGTCTACTAAACAACCATCTCTCACAGGAACTAATAGAGCAAGAACTCACTCATTAATCCTCCGTCCTCCAAGGAGAGCATTAATCCATTCATGAGGGATCCACCCCCATGATTCAATCAGTTTCCAACACTGCCACATTAGGGATCAAATTTCCACATGAGTTTTGGAGGGGACAACACATCCAAATTCCATCAGTGCCTCTCTATGAGTATCTGCTGTACTCCTCTCTATGAGTATCCGCTGTGCTCCTCTCTATGAGTATCTGCTGTGTGCCTGTTTATGAGTATCTGCTGTGCCTATCTGTGAGTATCTACTGTGTGCCTATCTATGAGTATCTACTGTGCACCGTATCTATGAATATCTACTGTGTGCCTCTTTGTGAGAACTGCTATGTGCCAGGCCCTGCTATTGGGATCTAGCAGTGAACTGATGTTTGTGTAGGAAGCCAGAAGTAAGCAAGCAAGTGGGTAAGCAGATAACACACATTAAGGAGGGAGGAGCCATGAAGAAAACTGAAACTGAGTCAGGGGGATGGAACAGGGAGTGCCTGGAATGGGGCTGCCATGGTGGGGAGGGAAGGCCTTGCTGCAAAGGTGACATTTGAGCAGAGACCTGAGGGAGTCGAGGGAGCCCATCATGGAGATCCAGGCAGGAGGATCGGCAGGAGCAAAGACCCTGAGGTGGGAGGTGCTCAGCACACCAGGCACACCAGAAGGCAGGTGGCCAAGCAAGTGAACCGGGGGAGTCTAGAGCCCTGGTTGGGGCAGGAGGCAGATCAGTAGGGCCTTAGAGATGACTTTAAACACCTTTGGTGTTTTCCTACCTGAGCTGGGGAGCTTTTGAGGAATCTTGACTAATGTTCTAATTTATGTTTTTAAAGAACCACTCTGGCTTCTGGGTGGAACACAGACTTGGGGCAAGGCCAAAAGTGGATGTAGGAAGGCTAGTTTGGAAGCTGTTGCTGGTCTAGTCCTGGATTCTAGGTACATTTTGAAGGTTGAGTTGTCAGGATTTCCTGAAAACTTGGATATGGGGTGTTAAGGAGAAAGAGGAGGCCAGGTGATGCCAAAACAACTTTCTTTCCTTTTTTTTTTTTTTTTTTGGTGACTAGTTAATAATGATGTATGTATTGTATTCCTTAAAAATGCTAAGAGAGTGGACGTTAAGTGTTCTCTCCACAAAAATGATAACTATGTGAGGTAATGCCTCTGTTAATTAGCTATATTTAACCATTTCACAATGTATATATACTTCAAAACATCATGTTGTATGCAATAAATACATGCAATTTTACATGTCAATTTTAAAAGATTTAAAAATTTTTAAAAAATGAAGAAATTATTCTATTTTTGATATTTATTAAAATTTTTGAACATCTGACCACCACTTCTGCATAATCAAATATCTCCTAAAGTTCAAAAAACTTAATATAAATTTGATTACTTACAACCTTAAAGAATTAGAAGAAAATACAGGAGATGAGCATGTGACATTTTATAGCTGTTGCTTTATCTGTTCTATTAGCATTATTTTCAGTTTTGATGTAACTAGTGTTTCATTGAACTTATTTACAGTTATGATGGTACTGTATATCATAATATGTTTAAATAAGCCATAAATATGACCTATTCTACTTAGGTTTTTGTTTTTACGCTATGTATCTGGTAATTTCTTATAGTCTAGAGGAGAATGTTTCTATATTATTCTAAAAGTGTAAAAATTATGATTAAAAAATAGATATTTGGGGCTGGCCCAGTGGCTCACTCGGGAGAGTGCGGCTCTGGGAGCGCAGCAACACTCCTGCCGCGGGTTCGGATCCTATATAGGGATGGCCGGTGCGCTCACTGGCTGAGCGCGGTGCGGATGACACCAAGCCAAGGGTTGCGATCCCCTTACCGGTCACAAAAAAGACAAAAAAAAAAAAAAAATATATATATATATATATGTGTGTGTATATATATATACACATATATATGTATGTATGTATATATATGTGTATATATATATGTAGTTTCTTTTTCTTTTTTTGTTTGTTTTATCATTACACAATGTTAACCTTTTTTTGTGGCCCTTTAACAATTTATCTCTCATCCCTTTCAACCTCCCCCTTTCCCATTTCTTTTTTTTTTTTTTTTAATTTTATTTTGTCGATATACATTACCCCCTTTCCCATTTGTAGTAGCCTCAGTTCTGTTCTGTCATTGTGAAAGTTCAAGGAATTATTGTGATTGTTTTATCTTTCCTTTTTTCTTTCTTTTTTCTTTCCAGCTCCCACTTATGAGTGAGAACATGCAGTATTTCTCTTTTTGTGCCTGCCTTATTTTGCTTAACATAATTTTCTCTAAGTTCATCCATGTTGCTGCAAATGGCAGAATTTTATTCCTTTTTATGGCAGAGTAGTATTCCATTGTCTATATATGCCACATTTTCCTTATCCAGTTATCCAATGATGGACATTTAGGTTGGTTCCAACTCTTAGCTATTGTAAACAGAGCTGCAATAAACATGGGGCTGCAGGTGTCCCTTCAACATGATGATTTCCATGCCTTTGGGTATATACTCAGCAGTGGGCTTCCTGGATCATACAGCAGTTCTATCTGTGGTTGTCTGAGGAACCTCCACACTGTTTTCCATAACAGCTGCCCTAATCTACAGTCCCACCAATAGTGTAGGAGGGTCCCCCTTTCTCCACATCCTCATCAGCATTATTATTCTCTGTCTTTTTATATTGGCCAGTCTAAACTGGTTTGAGATTATATCTCAATGTGGTTTTGATTTGCATTTCCCTGATTCTGAGTGATGTTCAGCATTTTTTTCATGTGTCTGTTGGCCATTTGTATGACTTCCTCTGAGAAATGCCTGTTCAGCTCCTCCGCCCTTTTTAAAATCAGGTTACTTATTTTTTTACTGTTAAGTTGTTTGAATTCCTTGTGTATTTTGGATATTAATCCTTGTTGGATGCAGTTTGTCAATATTTTCTCCCATCCTGTAGGGTGTCTTTTCATTCTGTTAACTGTTTCTTTTGCTGTACAGAAACTTTTTAGTTTGATATAATCCCATTTGCTTATTTTTGTTTTTGTTGCCTGTGCTTTTGGGGTCTTTTTCATAAAGTCCTACTTCCTGAAGTGTTTCCCCTGTGTTTTCTTTTAGAGTTTTATAGTTTTAGGTCTTATATATAAGTATTTAATCCATTTTGAGTTTATTTCAATTCATGACAAAAGGTTTAGGTCTAGTTTCATTCTTCCACATATGAACATCCAGTTTTCTCCACACCACTTATTGAAGAGGCCATCCTTTCCACAGTGTCTGCTCCTATTGTCCTTGTCAAATATAAGTTGGCTATAAGTACGTGGGTTGATTTCTGGGTTCTCTGTTCTGTTCCATTGGTTTGAGTATCTGTTTTTATGTCAGTACCATGTTGTTTTATTGACTATAGCTTCATAGTGTAATTTGAAGTCAGGTAGTGTTATGCCTCTGGCTTTATTTTATTATTTGCTCAAGATTTCTTTGGCTATTCAGGGCCTTTTATCGTTCCATATGAATGTTAGGATTGTTTTTTCTATTTCTGTGAAGAATGTCATTGGTATTTTGATGGGGACTGCATTGAATCTGTAGATCGCTTTGGGTAGTATGGACATTTTCACAATGTTAACTCTTTCAATCCAAGAGCATGGAATGTCTTTCCATCTTTTTGTGTCCTCTTTAATTTCTTTTACAGTGATTTGTAGTTCTCATTTTAGAGATCTTTTACCTCCTTGGTTAAATTGATTCCTAGGTACCTTATTTTTTTTCTTGACTATTGTAAATGAGCTTGCTTTTTGATTTCTTTTTCTGCTAGTTTGTCATTGGAGTATAAAAATGCTACCAATTTTTGCATGTTGATTTTGTATCCTGAAACTTTACTGAAATCATTTATCAACTCTAAGAGTTTCTTGGAAGTCTTTAGGTTTTTCTGTATATAGGATCATGTCATCTGCAAACAGGGACAGTTTGACTTAATCTTTTCTGATCTGGATGCTCTTTATTTCTCTCTTGCCTGATTGCTCTGGCAAGCACTTCCAATACTGTATTAAATAGGAGTGGTGAGAGTGGGCATCCTTGTCTTGTTCCCATTCTTAAGGGATGATATCAACCCATTTGGGATGATATTGGCAGCGGGTTTGTCATATACAGCTTTTACTGTGTTGAGTTAGTTTCTTTCTACACCTAATTTGCCGAGAGTCTTTATCATGAAAGGATGTCAAATTTTGTCAAGTACTTTTTCTGCATGTATTGAGATAATCTATGGTTTTCATCCTTGATTTTGTTGATGCAATTTATTGACTTGCATATGTTGAACCATCCTTGCATTCCTGGGATGAATCTCACTTGATACTTGATATGGTGTATAATTTTTCTGATGTATTGCTGTATTCTGATTGTTGATATATTGTTGAGGATTTTTGAGTCTATGTTCATCAGAAATATTGGTCTGTACTTTTCTTTTTTTGTTGTATTTTTGTCTGATTTTAGTATCAGGGTGATGCTGGCCTCATAGATCGAGTTTGGGAGAATGGCTTCTCAATTTTTTGGAACAATTTGTAGAGAACTGGTATGGATTCCACTTTAAAGGTCTGATAGAATTCAGCAGTAAAGCCTAGGCTTTTCTTTGTTGGGAGACTGATAATTACTGGTTCAATCTTGTTGCTTGTTATTGGCCTGTTCTGGTTTTCTATTTCTTTTCAGTCTTGGTAGTTTTATGTGTCCAAAAATGTATCCATTTCCTCCAGGTTTTCAAATTTGTTGGCATATAGTTGTTTATAATAGTCTCTAATGATTCTTTTTATTTCTGTGGTATTGTTTATAATACCTTTTTCATTTCCGATTTTTGTTATTCGGGCCTTCTCTCTTCATTTTTTAGTTAGCCTAGCTAATGGCTTGTCTATTTTGTTTTTCTTCTCAAAAAACCAACTTTTTGTTTCTTTTATCTTTTGCATTGTTTTGGGGGATCTTTATTTCATTTAGTTCTGCTCTGATCATAATTCTTTCTATCTA
The DNA here is from genome assembly GCF_027409185.1 of Cynocephalus volans. NCBI lineage: Eukaryota > Metazoa > Chordata > Mammalia > Dermoptera > Cynocephalidae > Cynocephalus > Cynocephalus volans. The sequence continues at coordinate 56,005,875 of NC_084470.1, forward strand.
CTAATTTTGGGACTGGATTGTTCTTGTTTTTCTAGCTCTTTGGGTGGTAGCACAACATCATTTATTTGAACTCTTTCTATTCTTTTGATGTAAGCATTTATTGCAATAAACTTCCCTCTTAGTACTGCTTTTACAGTATCCCACAGGTTTTGGTATGATGTGTCTTTACTTTCATTAGTTCACGAAATTGTTTGATTTCCTGTTTAATTTCTTCTTGGACCCATAGGTCATTCGGAAGCATTTTGTTTAATTTCCATGTATTTGTATAGTTTCCCAAGTGTTGCTTGTTATTGAAAAGAAACTTGAAATTATTTCAGTTTTTGAAAATTTGTTGAGACTTGATTTGTGTCCTAACATGTGGTCTGTCCTGGAGAGTGTTCCATGTGATGATGAGAAGAAAGTGTATTCTGTAGTTGTTGGATGAAATGTTCTGTAGGTATCTGCCAAGTCCAATTGGTCTAAAGTACAGTTTAAATCCTGTGTTTCTCTGTTGATTTGTGGCCTAGATGATCTGTCTAGTGCTGAGAGAGGAGTGTTCAGATCCCCTACGACTATCATATGGGGCCTATCTCTTTCCTTAGTCCTAACAGATTTGCTTTACATATCTGTGTGGTCTGGTGTTGGGTGCATTTATATTTATGATTGTTATGAGTTCTTGTTGGAAAGATCTCTTCATTGTTATATAGCAGCCTTTTTTTGTCTCTTTTTATGGTTTTTGGTTTAAAGTCTATTTTGTCCAATATAAGAATAGCTACTCCTGCTCATTTTTGATTCCCATTTGCATGGTATTTTTTTCCATCCCTTCACTATTAGGCTGTGTGTATCTTTACTGGTGAGGCAAGTCTTTTGAAGACAGCATATAGTTGGGTCTAGCTTTTTAATCCAATCAGCAGTCTGTGTCTTTTGAGTGGGAAGCTTATTCCATTTACATTTAGCATTGTTATTGGAAGGTATTGTCTTACTCCTGGCGTTTTATCAATTTTTGTTTGGATGTTTTAAATATTTTCTATTTCTTTCTTCCCTTTATTGTTCACCCTTGATGTTTGTTGATTTTTTGAGGTGGTTAAGATTTAGCTTCTTTCTCTTTCTCATTCACATTTTTGTTCTACCAGTTGGTTATGTTCTTTCTTGTGTCTTCATGGTAGTGATTATCACTTTTCGTGTTCCAGGTGCAGGACTCCCTTGAGGATTTCTTGCAGGGCTAATTTTGTGGTGGTGAACTCTTATAGTTTTTGTTTGTCTGGAAAATACACTATTCTCCCTCATTTCTGAAGGATAGCCTTACCGGGTGATGGAGTTTGGATGTGTTGTCCCCTCCAAAACTCATGTGGAAATTTGATCTCCAATGTGGCAGTGTTGGAAACTGACTGAGTCATGGGGGCAGATCCCTCATGAATGGATTAATGCTCTCCCTGGGGTAGGGGGGATTAATGAGTGAGTTCTCGCTCTATTAGTTCCTGTGAGAGCTCATTGCTTAAAAAGACCCTGGCACCTTCTCTCTCTCTCACTTCCTCTCGCCATGTGATCTGCTCGTACCTGCTGGCTGCCTGCCACTTTCTGCCATGAGTAGAAGCAGCCTGAGGCCTGTGCCAGATGCTGCTGTCCCAGAATCGTAAGTCAAATAAACCTCTCTTCTTTATAAATTACCTGGTCTCAGGTATTTCTGTTATAGCAACACAAAATGGACTAATACACTGGGTATAATATTCTTGGCTGGCAGTTTTTTTCATTTAGTATTTTGAATATATCATCCCATTTTCTTCTGGCCTGTAGAGTTTCTGTTGAGAAGTCTGCTGTTAGTCTGATAGGAGCTCCCTTATAGGTGACATGATGCTTTTCTCTTGCTGCTTTTAGGAGTCTCTCTTTGTATTTAAGCTTTGCCAGTTTGACTATAGTGTGACTCAGGGAAGGTGTTTTGGGGTTGAATCTGTTTGGGGATCTTTGAGCCTCCAGGATTTGAAGGTCTGTGTCTCTCCCTATACCTGGGCAGTTTTCCATTATTATTTTATTGCATAGACTTTCAATGCTTTTCTTTTTCCTCTCCTTCTGGAACACCCATGATTCGAATGTTTGTGCACTTAAATTCTTTTTCCTGTTTTTGTTTTTTGTCCACCTGGGTTATTTCAGAAAGACTATCCTCAAGATCAGAAATTCTTTTTTCTACTTGTTCTAGCCTGCTGCTTAAGATCTCAGTTGTTTTTTTATTTCATTGAGTGAATCTTTCAGTTCCAGGAGTTCTGCTACATTCTTTTTTAAGGTATTAATCTCTTTGTAAATTTCTCCTTCACATCCTGGATTTTTTTTTTTTTCTCATTTCATTATATTGCCTAACGGAGTCTTCTCATAGCTCAGTGAGTTTCCTTAAAATTGTTGCTTGGAATTCCTTTTCAGTCATTTCAAGAGTTTCCTGCTCTATAGGGTCTGGTATTTGAGAATTACTGTATTCTTTTGGTGGTGTCATATTTTCTTGGTTTTTTGTATGATCTAGTATTGCTATGTTGGTGTCTGGTCATCTGGTAGGGAAGTTGCTTCTTCTATTACTCTGGAGTGGGCTTTGAGGAGAAAGACTTCTTCTTTTTTCCAATCTCTGCTGGTGACTCTCCTTGTGTCAATGTAGTCAAGTGTCTGGTGGACTGCCTGTATGGTGCCTGTGGCTGCTACTATGGCAGCAAGCTGGCTTTGCAGTGCCTGTTGCTGTGGCAGTGGCTGTGGTGGGCCACCCATGTGGAAGTGGTGTTTTGGACATGTTCCTGCCTTCTTCCAGACAGGGGGTGCTGTCCTCACTCCTGACTCAGACCTCATGTATGCTCCTGCGTTTTGCCAGATGTGAGGGCTGCCCACAGCCCAAAACAACTCTCAAAATGCACTTATGCATGTTATTACATTAGAGTCTCTGACAACCTCTGGGAAAAGAGCAGGGCATCTCTTCATAGATGGGGAAACTTAGGCCCAGAGGGAGAAGGGGCTTGTCACACTGCAGATAAGAAAAGGTTGTGTAGGCATCAGATGGAGTTTTCCCAGTGTTATTTCTTAGGCCTGTGTCATTGGCTTATGAGGCATTTTATCTCATTGGCTTGTTTTGAGAGAGTCCCAGGAGGAGGATTGGGTGGGGCAGGAGAAAGAGTACCTGGGACTGAGAAGGGATCTGAGCAGGAGCCAAGAAGAAAGAAATGAGCACACCAGAGGCAGGTCTTGGGGTCTGTGGTTGGAGGCTGTCTCTGCAGCTGCCATCTGTGCTGAAAATGTCCTTCTCCATCAATAGAATAACCATGACATCAGTGCTATCTACTCTGGCACTAGACTATGGAGTCAATTCTACTTGTTGTGGCCCATGGCTCCCTGCTCCAAACCTCCTCCATGGTAGGCACAGCATGATTTGTCCATGACACACAGAAGTCCCACTAGTCTGGAAACAAATGGGAAACCCAGACCCTTTGAGATAATTCAGGGAGGAAATGGGAGAAATGGGATACCTGATGGAGTTCTCCTATGCTGCAAAAAGGTACTTGGCTTTAGACAGCTTGTCAGCCAGCTCATCAGGTGGAGTCCTGGCAGAAACAGAATTCCAGCACATATGGTTCAAGAGACTTCAATGATGGGGATGTTTACAGAGTGTGGGCAAGTTCAGGAAATCCAGAGACTAGCCATAGTAAATGCTATTATCACCCCAGGACCTGAAGACTCCAGAAGAATGAAAAGGTATCCTCAGAGCCCTGAGAGAGCTGGAGCCATGAGGAGGGGCTACTCCATGGGAGCTCTAGTCTCCCATGGGCCAGAGCAAGGACCAAGCAGAGAAGACCTCTCTGGCTCCTCTCTCCCCCCATTGGCTGACAAAACCTGGATCCCTTAGGCAGGGGGACCCCCACAGATGCAGTCCTTGGGATGAACCTTCTGGTGCACAGGGCAGGGCAGAGAATGGATGAGGAGAGAGGCCAAGAGGATAAAAATGGCACACCCAGAGATGCCTTCACCCTGGGGGAGGTGTGTGCTTAAAAATCACATTGATTATTCATTACGGCTTTTTGATAGACCTGTGCTTAAGTTGCGGCTAGAGAAAATCAAGTTCTCTAGAAAGAACATCCTGGTAGGAATAATGATTACATACTAAAAACCAGAGTCTATGAAATTCAGGCTCTGGGGGCTTTCTGAAACAGAATTAAACAATCCTGGGCTTCAAATGTTGGAGATCTTCCAGAAGGCAGAGGGATAGATTGTAAGAACCTTGAAGTCATTTCCAGCTCTAGTATTAACATATATGAGTCAGTATTTCCAAAATGGCCTATATCGTTTTGATATAATGGAAAGATACATCACTTTCCAGGCAAATTATATACTAGAATATCATCTGAGACTACTACTATGTAACCCTTTTCAGGGAAAACACAATCTTGATAATTGGGATGGTATAGATGGGTCTTAAAGTCCCTGTAAATTCTAAATAATTAGGGTTTTAAAAACCAAAAGGAATTCATTGTAAACTCTGAGTAAATACATTGCCTTCTTAATTTGAAATATTATTTTTTTAAAATGAATACTTTTTATTCCTCTTTTTCCCCAACTAAGATCTAGGTTTCCACTAGAGACCAGCTGGCCTTTTGATTTGAACAGACTTTGCAACCAATTATAAAGTCAAAGATCAATGCTTAACAAAAATCAAGTCACCCTGGAAATCTTTTATTTTCCTGAGCTGCATAGGCAGCTTTTCTGATAACACATACTCACTTGGTGTTGGCATTTTGGAGGCGTTCTGCATCTGAAAAGCACCTAGAATCAGCATCTCCACACACTCTTTTTACCAAAGCTCTCAGCCAACCCCCCTTTTCCCAGCTCCCTCTGCTTCCCCAGGCTCCCCCCATACCTCCATTGCTGAGTTATCCCTAGGCCTTGGGTCTGCACACCCCACTCTAGAAGGCAGAGCCCAGTACTTTCTGTGAAAGGCATGTAGTGATGAAAAAAGTGTACTCTCTTAACAGCAGTGACCCAAAACTCTTTAGGGAAGCCAGCCTGTGAAAATACTGTGATAAACGTTGTGAGGGCAGAAGGGGTAGGTTACATGGTAAGAATCCAAAGGTAACCATTAAAAATGAGAGAGGAAAAGGAATTTGTTGTGCCCCTGAGAGGAAGAAGGAATGAGAAACAAGGTAAAGGCACAGGGAAGGAGGTAGGGAAGAGAAGCCAGAGTTACTGAGAGGGTGGGTCCCAGGGTTGAAGGTTGCAGAAATGACCCAGGCTGGTGACCAAAGGGAGTTTCTAAGAATGAGGATGCCTAGTGGCCAGTTGTAAGTTGTAAACCCTTCTTCACATACCCCCCCATCATTCTCCCAACACACACACACACACACACACACACACACACACACACGCACACACACACACCCCGTTTAGAGAAGACACTCGACTCAGTAATACCTTAAAGTCTTTTGGTTGAAATAAAATAGCTGAGCTTCATGCCTGGGTGAATGCCATTGGGCATGGGGCAAGGGAAAGGGGGTGTTAGATGCAGAGGCAGTTCCAAATTTCATAGAACCTGAAGCCCATAATTTGATAAGATTCCCTTAAAAATAAAAGAATATAAAAAATTAAAGTTTTTCAAATCTTACAAAAACAATACAATAATGCAAACACCCTGCTAAGGCCTTCCATGAGTGAGTGGCCCTGGAGTTTAAGCTCCACTGAGTTCCCTGCAAATTATCCTCTGGGCAAATATGACCATTGGAAAGCCAGACCCCACTTGGAAATCTTCAGAAATCTTAGAGGGGGCTTTATGCTTTCACAAGCCGAGCAATGGGGGTGTTTGGGTCAAGCTGATCCGGATAGTAGGGGCTGGCAGGATATGACTGACAGCTCATTATAAACACTTTACTAATCTCAACCACAAAGTATAATCTCAGAGGAAGAGAGACCAGGGGTGAAGGAGAGGCTAAGGCAGTGTGGTCAGAGGTTGGGAGGGCAAGTCTGAGAACTCATATTTATGGAGCGGGTGGGAAAGAAGATGGCCACAAGCCTGCAGGGCGACATGAGTCTGCCTTTTAAAAGCTCTTCAAGTCTTATTAGAAAATTGTGATGGAGAGATCGCCTGCTCTCTCCTCCCTCCCAGCACCCATGGTAAGATCTTTCCTCCCCTCTGATAACCCTCATTTTGGAGCTCAGAAAGAAGCTCCCCTCTGATTGCCCTCATTTTGCAGCTCAGAAAGTAGCTAATCAGAGGGCTAACATTGTACAGACTACTTGAGTGTGACCTAGAATTCAGCATGATGAAGGGAGTCATCGGGTGTGTGATTGTAAAGAAGCATTCCAAAGTAATGAAGGTGTGACAGTCCAGGCTCTGTACCTAGGGGTGGGCAGTGGCTGGGGTGGTCAGGAGAAACAGGGCACAGTTCACCACCACTGGAGGCTCCCACTTCTGCACGCCAACTGTAGGGAAAATATAGGAAAATGGTCAGGGCCCCTCAGATGTTCAGCATCTTGCCGAGCATTTGATGTAAATAGGCACATGTGCCCAGGTGTTCCTTGGCTATTTTCTGATGTAGATGCATGTGGGCACCTCGGTGCTCCTGGGTTGTCTGACTCGCACCCAGGTGTCCTGGGTTATTGATCTTAAGTGTAAAGGATGAGTGGCTCTGATCCACAGGGCCTGCACCTCCGGGATGCCCCTGGGGGGGCCGTGGGGAGGCCACTGCTACTGCTGCTGCTGCTGGATCTGCTGCTGCCGTTGCTAAGGAAGCTGAGGACTGAGCTCATGTCATCTGCCAATGGCTGGTTCCCAGGATCTTTCCCAATTACCTAGCTCACGGACCTGCATGTGAGGGGTCTGGTGGCCCAGGCTGGCATGTGACAGGTCTGTGACCCAGTCTGTAAAACGAGTTTGAAGGATTTGTGAGCCCTAACCCAGCAATGCAATTGGCTATGTTGGCAGGATTCTGACAGTTGCCCTAGCAATACACCAACCAACAAGGATAGCCAGGTTCGTCACATCCTCACAACATGTCCAGCAGCATCTCATAATTCTCAAGATAACCCTATAAAATAGGTGTACTAGTTTCCTATTGCTGCTATAACAAATTACCACAAATTTACTGGCTTAAAAAACAACACAAAATTATTTTCTTAATTCTGTTTGTCAGATGTCCAACCTGAGTCTCACGGGGCTAAACTCAAGATGTCTGCAGTGCTGCATTCTTCTCTGGAGGCTCCAAGAGAGAATTTGTTTTCTTGCCTTATGCAGCTTCTGGAGGCTGCCCACATTCCCCTGTTCATGGCTTTGAAAATGGGCTTAGACCTCCAAAGTCAGCAACAGCCAGTCAAGTCTTTCTCACATCACATCACTGTGATGCTCACTCTCCTGCCTTCTTCCTCCACATATAGGGGCCCTGCAATTACATTGGGCCCCCTGAATAATCCAAAATAATCTCCTTGTATTAACATCAGCTGGTTAGCAACCTTAGTTCTCCATTGCCATATAAAGTAACATACTCATTCCAGGGATTAGGGGGTTAGAATGTGGACATCATTAGGGCCCTCATTCTGCCTACTATGATAGGAAATATTATCTATTTTCCAGTGAGAAAAATGAGGCACAAAGAGGTTGTATGACTTGCCCAAGGTCACATAGTTGGTGAGCAGAAGAGTTGGAATTTACACAGACCATTTGATGCCAGACCCTGTATTTTTAACCTTTAAATTGTACTCCTTCCTTATGTTTCTTGTTCTTTCATTCAGTACTTTGAGGAAGGCCTGTGTTACAGAAACAGAAGGATTTGGGGTGAGGTGAAGGTAGCAAAAGGCCCAGAAGAAAATGGAGTAGCAGGGGTCAGGGACTGCCGGTGGTGCAGACAAGCAGGGTGGGAGAGGCTACTGTGCACCCAGATGGAGCCAAATGGGTGACCAGCTCTCTGTGTTATGTGTGAGAAACTCCCTCACGCATCCAAGGCCAAAGGATGGACATGGAGACACGAGGTGCAGCAAAGCGAGACTTACGGCCTTGCAAGGTTTGGGTGTCTGACGGGCAGGCACACAGAAAAGGACTGTAGCAATTTATTTCCTAGTGTGCAAGTCCCTGCCCCCGCTGCCTCGTTGTCTGAGAGTACTACAGGGTGCATAATCTTCCCGGATGACTATAAGAGTGCCCCAATTTACTACCCCCTTGTAGTAAATTTCTTTGTCTGAGGGATCAGGACAAGCCCACGGAAAAAGGCCCACGCAAAACCCTGTGAAAGGAGAAACATTAGGAAATGAAGAGAACAATAAAGGGCTATTAACTCATTACCATCTCAAGGACAACTGTATCCATTTGAAGTAAACAGTTAAGGGCTAGTAACTTATTAGCATCTGAAGAACTTTATCTATTCAGCGACACCCCCCCCAGGAATGGGCTGGACCAGTCAGGCAACTTTCGGGCTGGGCCTGAATTATTTCTGAAAATGAATCACAGATTATTTCCTTACAATTCCCTCCTTTGTTTCTTTTAAGAGTTACCGATTCATTTTCATTAATAATTTGACATATTTAGTTTTCTTCAAATTGTCTCAGCATTTGTTGGCTCTCCTTGTTATAATCTGGATCAGTTTTTATCAACATGAGGTTATTTGGGGCATAGGTCATGGGCATTTGTCTATTAATTGTGGCTTCTATGAACCTCTGTGTTAAGCCTCTGACACAAGGAACAATGTGGCACCCAATTGCTGTTAAAACTCCAGCCACAATTATAAAGGAAGTTAGGACTGAGGCTACCATTCCTTTCCATTTTCCAAACCATCCTTCTAACCAATCAGTAAATGGATCATTAATGCCTGTACTTTCATCCAGTTCATTAGCCAGTGTTGTGAGTCCTTGTAATGCTTTAGTAATAGTCCCATCTGGGGCAGTACTATTTGGAATAAAAGTGCAGCATTTCCCTCCCAGCATGACATAAACTCCCCTTTTCTCTGTCAGCATCTTGTCCAATGCAATTCGGTTTTCCATTCGGCTAGTGGCATCTAACTGACTAGCTACCCCCTGGAGGGCATCCCTAGTATAATCAATGAACTGTAAGACTGACCCGAAAGTGTGAATCTTACTTGTTGGGAAGGCTCATCTCGCAAAGACCAGGAGACAGAGATTGTTGCAATCAAGCAAGAGGTTTTTTATTCCAGCATGCTGGGGTCACTCCATCTTCAGGACAGAAGCGGCCCCGAGCCCTTAACACAGGCGCATTTTATACAGTTTTTAGACAGACTTTGGCAACAGGATAAGTTGTACATAGCTTATTGGTCATCTGAGGCGACCTTTAAATTCATTGGTAGCTTTTTGGCGGGTTGGCACGCTAACAAGGAACAGTGTATTGCTTAATCGTCTTCCCCTCTGGGTCAGACCCGGTGGCCCCTAGATAAGGAACTGGTCAGTCCTTCCTGGAACTGGGTGTACTTTCGGTGGTTACTCCCTTCCTGGAATCTACTGTGCCTGGGCCCGCCTTGACTATGCTTATCCTCTACATGACCCCTTAGAAGCTGCCTTACTTAAAATGGCTGATGTACTTAAAATGGTGCTAATTATGTTTCCCGTCACAAGCAAGCAGTAGTACAGAAGCAAATTGCGTATGTTAGAGTACTAAAATTTCCTTTACAGAACCTCTGTTGATTGTAATAGATATAGTTAACCCAGTCTACATTTTTGTTACTAGTTGACCACCAGAAGAGTGTTGACTCAAATCTTATAGCTATTTGGTTTCTGGCCTTGAATTCATTGGGAACTCCCCTTGGGACTCCTATTGAATCTATGTATATATTTAAGTTAAATGACCCCTCTAATGCTCTCTGCTTTTGAGAATGGATACTACTATTTTCAGCTGTGGGATGAAATGCCAAGGTGAATGGAATCGCCAATTGGACTACAGCACAACTTCCAGTCCATTTGGGTGGCAACAGAACACGCAGGTTTTTCCTTCCACAGTACCACCAAACATCCACTTGCGGGATGTGGAGGTTGGAATAGGTGTAACTTGATTCACCAGAGACATTTAGGACCTGGGTACAAGTTGATAGATCTCTGATGGGCCTGTTGAATTTTTCCCTCTGCCTGGAGAGGCAAGAAGAGTGATTCATTGCCCTTATGGAGAAAGAGGGAATTACCCACAGATCTGACCTTCGTAATGCGGGAAGGAGTAATGACAGGCTTCTGCAGGTTTCAGTTCCCCACACGTCCTTGTCTCGGTATAGAGCCATCACACAGTGCATCCCCGCAGGGTCTGTATCCCAACAGAGAGGAAATGGAACTACCTGTGCCTATGGCCATCCTGCGGTGCATGCATAGCAATTGCTCTTATTCAAAGCGTGCACAGAAAAGTTAACCCATTCTACCCACTCATTTATATTCCCATATCCTGTTTCAGTCTCCAGAGTCTTTCTCTGATTTTCTAAATTACCACAGGAGAGGACCTGACATGCATCAAATTGGATGGTTTGAGGCATGGAGGTCTTCCTTATGTTTTAATTAACTTAGTTGCTTCAGGTAGTAATTATCTCCTATATGAATCACCTGGAAAGATTGCCCCAAGTTTACCCATGTTAAAATCCACCAGATGTAATCTAAGGAACTTCTTAGTTACCCTTAAAGACTCTCTTGGGGACCCACAGACTTCCAACCAATCTTTAGCTCTTGTTTGTGAGGTCTCTAGTCCCTTGACCCTGGTACAGTGAATCCACCCTTTTTCAGCAGTTCATGCAGCAGTCTCAGTAATGAGCAGCATCTGGTAGGGTGTAAGACTGGCCTGAAAGCACGAATCTTACTTGTTGGGAAGGCTCATCTTGCAAAGACCAGGAGACAGAGATCGCTGCAATCAAGCAAAAGGTTTTTTTATTCCAGCATGCTGGGGTCACTCCATCTTCAGGGCAGAAGCGGCCCCGAGCTCTTAACACAAGCACTTTTTATTCAGTTTGGTGGGCAGACTTTGGCAACAGGATGAGTTGTACACAGCTTATTGGTCATCTGAGGTGACTTTTAATTTCGTTGGTGGCCTTCAGTGGGGTGGTACACATACGAGGAACTGGGAAATTGACCAATAGCCCACCCCTTTTTCGGTTAGGTCCTTCCTGGAACTGGGTGAACTTTGGGCTCTTTGGAAAGTCCCTTCCCCCTGGCAACAGAAAATCCTTATCTTCTGATAACGGAAAGTCTCAATCACCTGGTAGCAGAAAGTCCTAAGTACCTGGTATTGTTTACCCGAAAAGGTTGGGGGTTATCTCTACCTCTACAGGGACCTTCCCAGCTTGGCTGAAGTTTTGTCCTCCTCTCGGGTCTTGGTCAACACCAGGTCACTGGGATGGAAATGATGGTCAGTGAATTTAAGAGACAGGGACTGAACAAGAAGCCCTTTTAACCTGAGGGAAGACAAAGTAGAGGATATGGCCAGTACACAGTTTTTAAGAAATTGATCTTTGGTTTTTCCTGTGTCAAAATGTTGCCTCTTCTTCCTTAGGACCCACCCTTAAGTTTATCAAGAGGTCCTGGAGAGACCTTACCAAAGGGAACCCTTGACCCCCTAATCCTCGTATAAAGCCATGAGAGGTATCACCTGTTCTTCCTTTTCCCATCTGGGGCAATCTCTTTTAAAATGACCAAGTTTCCCACATTTATAGCACCTGTTGCTTGACTGAAGTTTTTCTCTATGAGACCCCTTTGGTCTCTTGACTGGAATCTAGGGTTTGATTCCAGATTCCTTCTAACTACTTTTTCTACTGTGGATACCATGATCTTTGCTTTTTGTTTCGTTTCTCACCTTCCCTCCTCACAAACACCTTTTGGGCCTCTCTGAGAAGTTCTTCAGTTGGTTTTTCATTCCAACCATCTAATTTCTATAACTTTGTAGTAGTATCAGGTCAGCTTTTAGTTACAAAATTAACTTTTAAGAGACCCTGTCCTATTGGGTCTCCCAGATCTAACCCAGAGTATTTCCTCATTTGGTCTCTGAGCCTCTGCAAAAAGGCAGAGGGAGTTTCCTCTTTTTCTTGTTGAATATCACAGGCCTTAGAAACATTTTGTGACCTCAGGGTGGATTCTTTAATTCCTTTGATGATTAACTCTCCGAGGTCTTGCATTTGGGCCCTATCTCTGGGATCATTATTATCCCATTTGGGATCCAAATTTGGGAACTTTTGTTCCGCAGACAGGACCCCCTGTCCGGGAGGGTGTTGTCTCTCCCAGATGGACATAGCTGCTCCCCTAATCATTCTTCTTTCTTCTCCTGTGAAGAGGCTGCTCATTATGGACATCATTTCGACCCAAGCGTAATAGCTGGGCCCTAAGAATTGGTCGAGTTGTTCCACTAAACCAAGGGGATCCTCTAATAATGATTTTATTTCCTTTTTAAAATTTCTCACTTTGGTACTCATGAGGGGGACATTCATGAATCCAATCTCTCCTTGCCCCATGGGGACTTCCTTAAGGGGAAACATTTTAGAGATTTCCCTAGGAGCCCCCAAAGGGAGGGGGAAACTCTCAAGTTCTTACATTGTTCTAATTCCCTCCTCACACCAGGATATGGATCCACAGGGGCTGAGGGCTCAGACTCTGCAGGGGCCGACGATTCAGACTCTGCATAGGGGTCTGAACATTCAGCCTGCCCAGAGTCCTTCTGCCTCCCACTCTGTGAGGCATAAAGGGGAGGAAGACAGGACAAAGGATCCCAGGATTCTTTTTTAGGGTCTTTTCCCTCGATTTTAAGAGGAAACATGGGAGTCTCTCCTGATAACCAGCATAGAGCATAACCTTTTTATCATTAACACAGAGGACAAGGGGCCTGACAGACCCAGTCCTCATTTGAGCCAAACCATGGCCAAAACACTGAAGGTTTATGAATGGGCTTCTTTGGTCCAAATAAAATAACAGTACTTTATCATTTTCTGTTTCTCCTTGTTCCTTGTCTGGGAATTCCTCTCCCAGTCCTCTAACATTCCCCCCAAGGGACTATCTGAGGGAATGTTGGGAAGAATCTCCTTAATTCTTCCCTTCCTTATTTCCCTAGGCCTAGAATTTTTGTTTCTCATTTTCACCTGAGGTCGGTGATCCTTGCGTCTTAGTCTCCCTGAGTACTCAACCCCCGTGACTGGAGGTTTCTTGTACACATCAGAACACGCTTCATCTTTCTCCAGCCGTGTCCCTTGCAGGAAGACGGAACTGTGGATCGAGACTCTGCACTCATTTTGTATCTAGGATACATCTCAGGCACACACTAAACCTCTGAAAATGCCCAACCACCAAGGCAGTACTTAATAGTCCAATTTTCTTACCTTGGCTCATGCATGAGGTTGTCTGGTTGCCGCAGTGCCTACTTTCTTCCCGCCCCAGCATCGCTTCTACCATCCTCAGAATAACAGTCTCAGGTATATCGGTGGTCCTGCGAGAAGCCACGCACCCAAACAGATCAGGCCACCTGAAATCGGGTGGGATGCATCTCCCCCTCTATCAGGGTACCAGTTCCACAGTTGCAGAGATCCCAGATGAGCCCCCAAATTGTGAGAAACGCCCTCACTTGTCCAAGGCCAGAGGATGGACATGGAGACATGAGGTACAGTGAAGCAAGACTTGAATTGCGGCCTTGCAAGGTTTGGGTGTCTGACGGGCAGGTACATGGAAAGGGGCTGTAGCAAACAATTTATTTCCTGGTGTGCAAGTCCCTGCCCCCTCCTCCTCATTGGCTGAGAGTACTACCAGGTTCACAATCTTCCGGATGATGTCTAAAAGTACCCCAATTTACTACCCCTTTGTAGGAAATTGCTTTGTCTGAGGGCTCAGGACAAGCCCACAAAAAAGGCCCACCCAAAACCCTATGAAAGGAGAAACATTAGGAAATGAAGAGAACAATAAAGGGCTATTAACTTATTGCCATCTCAAGGACAACTTTATCCATTTGAAGTAACCAATTAAGGGCTAGTAACTCCTTAGCATCTGAAGGAGAACTTTATCTATTCAGCAACCCCCCCAGGAATAGGCTGGACCAGTCAGACAACTTTTGGGCTGGACCTGAATTATTTCTGAAAATGAATCACTTAGATTATTTTCTTACCTTATGTCACAAAAGACCTGGGTTCAAATCCCAGCCCTGCTGCTGATATTTGTGTGCCTTCCAGCCAGTTGCTTGATCTCTGACATTCCTCATCTGCAAAATAAAGACAGTAATGGAACCCACCCATAGGATTGTGGTGTTAACTAAAACAGCATATATGAAGCTCCCAGCTGTGCCTGGAGCACAGAGGGTGTTCCATAAATGCTGCTGTTACTCCGCATCTCTCAGGGCTCCCTACCTTCCAGGAAACTTAACTTTCTCACGTGCAAGTATTATCACAGAAAATGGTGGCTGAGATTTCTGGATTCTGAGGAAGCAGATCTGGGGGCAGGAGAGGCTCTGGGTATTATTCCACCAGGCTTGATGGGATATATATTCAATATACTTGATTGCTTTTCATGAATCAGAACCTGGTAGCCAGCAATGGGTTATAGGCTGGAGAAAGCTGAAAAGGAACAGGCAAGAGAAGGGTTTACCCAAAAAAGTCCTAACAGATTCAAACAAGAAATTTCTGCTTTCATCTATCTTGGGTAGTCCAAGTTAGATTGAATCAAGGAAAAACGGTTCTGTGGGTAAAACAAAATTTAAATACATTAATGTCATCTCTCCTCCCTCCTTCCCTTCCTTCCTTCCTCTGTTTTTTTAGAAAAGGCTGGAAGAGAGGGAGAGGAGAAATACAACGCCCATTGGAGTTAGAATTCTTTGGTTACAAGCAATGGAATCTGACTTACTAACTTAAGTGAAAAAAATAGGATTTGGTGGAAGGACGTGGGGTAACAAAGAATTGAAGATGGAGGTGAGCATCTCGGTCTCAGGAAGGACAGGAGCGGCAACGAATAAGGGAGTCTCTTTAGGGCAACAGTGCCCTGAGGTGGAGCCCTTCCAGCCTCCTCCCCCAGGTGGCACGGGGCTCACTACCCATCCTCCTGGGAAGAGTCAGACTGGCCTCACCTGGGACACTTGCTGGCTCCTTGTCTGGGAAGGAAGGGAGGGAGCTCAAAGCTGGCAAGCAAACAATAGTTGTGCATCACCCCCACCATCACCTTTTGCCACATTTGTTAAATGCATGTTTCATCCCTGCCCACCCTCATCCAAGACACTCCTCTCCCACCTTCATTCATTCTATTTATACTGCAAAACATTTTTGTGGCTATTGCTGTGAGAAACAAGGCAAAGAAAGCTCATGCTTCTCAGTGCTAGTGAGAGGGAAACACTTTCTCTATATTTTACTATGAAGCCTTCAGAATTTGGTCAAGATGGGACCCTTAACGTGCAGGGTGAGACCCTTAACATGGTGGCCCCTTGCATGTCAGCATCAGTCTGAAGAAAAGAAGCCAGCATGTGCCCACACCTGACCAAAGGCCCATCTGACTTAGCCCTGTTCTGGGTCACACTGCGATGCAGAGACAGGAGCAGGTTAGCACCTTCCACCACACAGACTTTGGAGTTCCAAGTGCCGCGGGGAGAGTGGGGCCTCCACTTCTCTGTCAGGCACAGCATCGATAGACCATAGACGATGAGGAATGGCACCTCCTACAGTGTCTCTGTGGTGACGGAAACCCAGGGCTCTGGGCGGTGGTCCCTCCCAGACAGGGAGTGCGCGTTAACTGCGTCTGAGGTGTGCACACAGGAGAGCCGGCGCCACACTGGGGAGTCCCGAATGAGGCCCAGCTCTCTCCATAGCCAGTAACGTTAGTGTTTAAAAAAGGAAAGAAAGAGAAAAAGAGAAACCCCTTCAACCTTTGATCTTACAGAACAAGGCAAATTCCTCATTTTGATGAAATCAAAGCCCAAATTGGTCTTACCAAGAGACCAAAGAAAGAGACAAAGTTCAATAGATTTTTTTTTTCTTGAACAGTTGGATTCCATTTGAAAGGGAAGATTTCTTTCTCTAGCTGAGAGAGACAAGCAAAATGAGCTTCCCTCTAGCACCAGGAATTCAGAAGCATGGTTTGTCTCACCAGCCCAGAATCTGAGAAAGGAAGGCGGGGAGTGTTTCAGGGTGTGGTTCACAGGTCTCCTGAGCAGGTGCTGCAGAGCTGGAAGAGGGGTGAAGTTTCCAGAAGAGCTGGGAGTCTCCTGATGTCCAGTGACTTCCAAATCACACCCTTCACTTTCAAGGAGGGCAGAACAGAGAAGCAACTCTAATCAAAGCTGGCCCTGCGGTGAGCCTCTGAGCTCTATCTACAGTCGCTGAGCTTAATTATCTTGCTCTCAAGTAGATGGAATCTAAACCCAGACACCTCATTTCACCTGTATTATATTTCTAGACTGTCCTTGCACCCCAGGCTCTTCCTCATGAATAGGCCACTTGAGTCAAAAACAAAACAAAACAAAATAATCCAAGAGCAACCAATAAAACCAAAGAGTGAGCAAAACCAAGAACATATGTCACCACGAATAGAATATTCTGTTGTTTATTTTTAACAAAAATTAAATTCCAGACCCAAATTGCTTTGCTATTGTATATGCCTCATTTTATCTTTCTGATACATTTTGTCATCCATTGATGGGAACTTTCAAATGTCATCTTATCTGAGAGGCTGGCCATCCTATCCCCAACATAATAGGGCCCATCACCTAGAACAGCCACTGGCATATAGTAGGTGTCCAATAAAGATTTGTTGAACGAATGAATGACAAATTCTTTCTGCAGGATGTACCCAGAACTAGTCCTGCTGATGTGTGAGGAGTGAGTTCGTCACTGCACAACATTCCCCGACTTCTCCCTGAGGTGGACACAGGAGCACGCTGTGGGAAGGCAAAGGATAACAGTACCCCAGGTCTCCACCCTGGAGGACTTGACTATAATTTTGGAGGAAAAAAATGCACTTGGGAGTTGCATAAGTTAGTGAACTTATAACAAACAGCAACATGGAGGCAGATGAGGCAGTCCATCTGCAAGTGATTTCATCCATCCGTCAGAAACGTTCTGGATGCTTGCTAAAGCTGGCCACTACTCTCACTGCTGGGGGATGGTGACTCCTGAGGCCATCCCTTCCCTCCCAGAACCTGGAGTCTGGTAAGGTGAAGAGAGAGTGAGAGGAATGCCCAGAGACAGAGAAAGTTTAGGTTTCAGGCTTTTAAAGAAATTAATTATCTTAAAATTAAGGTAGAAATTTAACCAAGAATTAAGGAGTGAAAACTCCCTTTTAAGTCAATTAAACATTTTATGGAACCAACTTTTAGAACAGAGGCAGAGACTGTTGGATATCATCCAACCCCCACCTGCCACCCCCTTTAAATCAGATGTGAAAACTGAAGCTCAGATTAGCCTGTGAGGTGTTTCCCATATAACATAACTCAGTTAGTTAGAGCTTGGTGTTATAACACCAAGGTCAGGGGTTCAGAGCCCTGTACCAGACAGCCACTGGGAAAAAAAAAAGAAAGAGGACCCATATCCCTCAGGTGAGGAAATCACAGCCTACTGACATCTGTGTATAGTGGGAAAAGCACATAATATGAGAACTATTTTAATTGTAATCATAGAATTTTATCTATTTTTTAAATTCCATATATCAAATGTTAGATCTGAATGTTTATCAAAATGAGATCATGTACCTGACCCAGTTTTCTTCAAAAGTATCATGGCCATAAAAGATAAGGAAAGACCAAGAAACTGTGCAGATTGGAAGATATAGGAGACATAATTAATGAATGTGCTATGTAAATGTTCCACATTGATGTAAGAGTGGACATTAGAGTGGACATTGGTGACAGGCATACAGGAATTTTCTGACCCATCTTTACAACTCTTCTATAATTCTAAAATTGTTTGAAAATAAACAGCAGTTTTAAGAAGGAGAGTGTGGTGTAGTAAATTGTATTTTCCAAAAATGGTTGCAACAGTATTTCTGGTCCCACACGCTCTTTCAAAAAGTCTGCCACTCCCTAATGAAGAGATGGAGTTTATGTCCCCTCCCTTGAATGGGGACAGGTTACTTAACTTCTCTATGCCTCATAGAGTTTTACATTTTACAGTTGCCTCTGTAAAATGGGGGAAAAATACTAGTATTATTTTTATTATTAAATAAGATAATACATGCAAAGCACTTAGGCAGTACTTGGAAATGTTGGATGTCATTATTATTGCAGGGTACAAGTTAGGAACCCTGTTATCAGAACTGGGGCCAAAAGGTCAGAGCTGAATGGTTAACCAGAGTAACTTAATACTGAATCCTGACCCCAGATTTCTTTAAATCCCTCCTGCTTCAGGGAGAATCCTTCCTGACGGTGGAGATGCCAAGCTTGCAGGTGGGATCTTGCAGGGATGGGATGGAGAAGACAAACGCAGACACCAGGAATGGACACAACATATAGTGCATTTGTTCAGGGAAGGAGGACATTCCCATAGTCTAGGGTGATCAGGAATGGTGTCAAGGATGGGGTGAGCTATAGTTGTACCTCGAAGGCTGGCTCAGCTAGCAGAAGTGGAACGAAGGCTTCAGCAGGCATGCTCTCAGGATCTGCCTGACCACAGGTGGGGATTCCTGCAGATGAGCTCCAGGAGACACAGTCAGAAAAACAAATTGGGGCCAGGCCTTGAATGGCCTTGAATGATCTGATCAGGAGTTTGAACCATGGAAGCAGAAGCCACATTTCAGGAAGTGAAGTCTGGCCATGGGTGGGCTGGTTTGGAGGAAGAAGAGAGCAGAGATAGGGAAATCAGGTGGACGTGGGAACTGATAGGAAGCTGAGCTGGGGCTGGGAGATGTGGTGATTAATTCCCTGTCTGGTCCACCCGAACAAAGGGCAGGTGGTTGGTAGAGAGGGATGGTAGTGGCGGAGTCTGCTTGGGTACAATTTTAATGTGGTTTGCCTTGAGTTATCCTTCTTCCTTGATTTTTGCCATTAGGAAAAATCAATTTAGGAAATGGTGAAGGATCTGTATATTTCTTCTTTTTAAGGCTGATGGACTATAGCCATGAGCTCAAAATTTCCTGCTAGTTTACATGAACTTCCCAGCTGAGCCCTCTCCCTCCAAGGTCACACAGTTCATCAAATGGCACAGGTTGGAGTTTATACCCGAGACAGGCCGCTTAGGGCACTGAATCCATGTACTGCTGGTGTTTGGTGCAGGGATGGTCCTGGGACTCCAGTGGGGCCAACTCGTGTCCTTTCCTTGGATTATAAGGACTTTGGAAGGAAGAGAGACCCCTCATGGTGGTTTTAACACATGGCCACACATTCTTTGACACCCTCCCTTAGAACTATAGCCCATGTAGTCCAAGATGATCCTCTTGAATCTGGGCAAGATTGTAACTGCTTTGGCCATAGCATGCAATAGAAGTGATGCCATTTGACATCTGAGGCTCTGGTCTAAAAGATCGTGTAGCTTGTGACTTGTTTGCTGAAACACTTGCACCTGGAGCCCTGAGCCATCATGCTGGGGGTGGGGGATGGAGATTGGGAGAGAATTAGAATGGGCCCTCAGTCATTTACATCACCTCACCCCAGATTCCAGACATGAAGTGAAAGAGCACTTAGATGATACCAGCCTCCAGCCATTTGTGTTTTCCCAGACAGCTGTTATGGACTGAATGCTTGTATCCCCCCCAAATTCATATGTTGAACCTGTAACCCCAGTGTGATGGTATTTGGAGGTGGGGTCTTTGGGAGGCAATTAGTGTTAGATGAGCTTGTGAGGGTGGGGCCCTCGTGATGGGATTAGTGCCCTTATAAGAAGAGACAGCAGAGACCTTGCTTTTTCTCTCCACATGCATGCACTGAGGAAAGGCCATGTGAAGACACAGAGAGAAGGCAGCTGTCTACAATCCAGGAAGAGATCCCTCATCAGAACCTGACCATGCTGACATCCTGCTCTCAGACTTCCAGCCTCCAAAACTATGAGAAAACAAATTTCTGTTGTTTAAGTCACCCAGTCTATAGTATGTTGTTATGGCAGCCAGAGCAGACTAAGAACCAGCTGAAACTCCAGACATCACGGAACAGACACCAGCCACCCCCACTGTGCCCTGTATGAATTCTTGACCCACAGAATCCATGAGCATAATATACAGTTGTTTTATGCCACTAAGTTTTGGGGTGATTTGTTGTCTTAGCTCAGGCTTGATAGAGACAAAGCACAATAGATTGGGTATGTTAAACAACAAAAATTTATTTTCTTACAGTTCTGAAGACTGGAAGTTCAAGATCAAAGTCCTGACTGATTCTGTTCCTATGTTGCCTCTCTTCTTGGCTTGCAGACAGCAACTTTCTTGTCATGTCCCCTCATGCCTTCCTCTGTGTTCTTGTGGGGAGCACAAGCTCTCTGGTATCTCTTCTTATAAAGGCACTAATCCCATCATGAGGGCACCACCCCCATGACCTCATTTAACCCTAACTACTTTTCAAAGGCCCCATCTCCAAATACCATCACATTTAGAGGTTAGGGCTTCAATGTATGAATTTGTGGTGGGGAGACACAATTCAGTCTATAGCACTTGTTATGCAGCAGTAGATACTGGAACACCTCCTTCCAGAGCCTGAGTACTGAGCACTATGTAAGCCTCGAGTTGCCAAAGGCCACATCTGCTGAGAGGTGGAGAGAGAGACAGAGCAGGCCTGACAAAAAGTTGGCAGGCAGCTGGCAGCGAAGAGGAGGAGAGAAAGACCCAGACCTCCTTGACGATACTATTCAAACCTTCAGATCAAACTGGACCAAATCTGCCCCTCAACTTTTCAGTTACATGAGTCAAAACATTCCTTTTACAAAAAAAATTCTTACGCCATTTTGATTTGGCTTATGTCCCCTGCAGTTATGACTAGAACAAAAGGATAAAACGGATTAAAAGGAGGAAGAGAGAAATGGAGATGGGGGGACGGGGCCAGACCTGCCCTGTTTTCCATTTAAATGTAAGTGGTATCTGTGGCAGGCACTGATGGTTGCTTACTTAACATCCATCCCCTACCTTCTCCCCTGTTAACAAAACCTCAGTATTTTGCAGGTGCCATCTTCCCCCAATGACTCAGGGGAATGTAACTTAGAGTTAGATCCAGAGTGGTTCTAAGCTAATCAAAGTAGTCCCATTGGTGACTGGCTGAGGAGCAGGCAGGTGACAAAGCTACTCCAATGAGACACGAGGGAAGACCTCTGGGAAAGGCTTCCTCCTCTCAACAAGGAGACTGCAGGAGACATGAGCCCTCTCTGCCTCTGAACAGTATCAACTGGGATGTGACACCTTGAATCTCAGCAGCCACCTCATGATCACCAGCCAGCAGAGAAGGAACCTGGGCCTCTGATGACATCAAGCTGCTGGTTGTACTTTGCCTGAGGCACACCCTCTTCTGCTTCTTGTTACATGAAGTAACAAACTGGTTTGATTTGGGGTTTTCAGCTACTTGCAGCCTTGATACTGCAGAACCTGAAGGAAGCTGACTCACCGTCTTATTTTACTGAGAAAGGAACCAAGACCCAGAGAACAGCCGGGTGTTCAGGTCACACAGCTAACTAATGGCAGAGTGAGATAAGAGACTTAACTCCCTTCTCCTAACACAGGCCTCAGCCTATCATGCCACTGGTCCTAGAATCTTCTGGGTCATTGTACTACCCCCAACTCCACCCCTGCCCCAACAATCAGCCATAGTTTTCTGTAGTGAGACGTGTCTACGCAAGCTCATTTGATTTAATCCAGCAAGCAATATTCCATCTAATTAAGCAATTATGAGCAGGAAGGCTACATCTCCGGAGCATACCTGTGTTTTGTGCTGAGACTTTATAAACCCTCATTGGTTATTGTGACAGATGCTGGGGGCTGCCGAGACCTCTGGAAGCAAGGTCCTGCTGGGCCCCAGTAGGGGCTGTGGCTGTGGCTGTTTATAGAATCTAAAGTCTGAATTTGGGTAATAACCTCCATGTGATAGTCAGATTAATGTCTCTTGGGCCAGAAGGTCTGTTGTTTTTTGCTTAAAAGAAGAAAAACAAAACCCCGTGGAGATGCCCAGCAACTGTGAACTTGGAAAGAGCCTGACTTCTCCTAAAAGTTAGTGAACCAGTGGTGGTGAGGCCAGAGCACAGCCCCATGGTCAAGGCCATGTGTGTGATTGCAGGGATGAGTGTAGACTGGAGGCTGCTTGCCTGCCTGGGACCTTGCCATCTCCCTTTTAAAAAGGTGCCACCATCCTGTGGCAGCCTCTTCCACATTATTCTCTCCCACTTTGAGAGGCCCTCCACAAGAGTAGGGAAGTCCAGAGGGTGCTCAACATGCTACTCCAAGCTCTGTCACCTGGCTTCCTGGAATGCCAGGGATTCTGTGGGGGCATTTCTCAAATCAATGCATGAAAAGCAAAACCAACACATCTGGATGATTCTGGAAACATTGCTAGAAAATGCAGGCATCGGAGAAATTGGGGGCTTGACCTTTCCAGATCTCCACTTCCCTTCTTTGACTGGAGTTGACAGCCTCAAGTGTGTCCTTGCTCTTAAAACCAGCCCCACCCTCCGGGGCCAGTCAGAGGTGGAGGGCTCTAGGACTCCAGACCAGCCCAAAGGGGACATCCTTGCCTCCCCTGCCCTACCCTGCTTCTGACCTACCTTTGCTAATACTGTTCCCACATCTCCTACCCATGCCCCACTCTCAGGGACCCCAGCCCTAACCTCAGCCACTGACTAGGTGGGACAGGAAGACCTGAAGGAGTTGAGGAGCTTTTCCCAAAGAAGGTCTTCACAGGTTCCTGGGATGTTTAAATACCTCAAAAGTAATACTTTTTAAATGGAAGAAAATGCCAAAATTAAAGCTGGTCAAAATGCTGAAAACAGTCCATGCAGAACTCAGAAGCCGACAGAGTAGAGAGGATAGATTCTCCTTAGCAACGCTGTGGCCAATTAACTCCGCTCCCTGTATTCTCCCCCTCGCCGCCGACCATACGCCTTCGCAGTGTCTCTGCTTTGCCCCCACTGCTTAAGGAAGATAATTGGCATCTGAGCAGAGGTCTCCAAGTGACACTCTGTCAGTGCTTCTATCTAGCTCATACTATTTCTGACAATGACTTTCAACATGGGAATAACTTTTAAAATGTAAATATCTTAATTATAAAAGTAAAGCTCCATTTAAGAAACTATTTTAAATAATGAGAAGGAAAAAAAGTCACTCATAATCCCTCACAACCACTGCCATCATATTAATGTTTTTCCTACAGTCTCTGTCCCTATAAATACATTTTATTCTAACGTCGTGGTGTTTGTCTTGGCCCAGATTCCCCAGAAAGCAGAGACTGAGACAAAGGTTTCTGTTCTGTGCAAGCATTTTGTTGAGGAAGGTGATTCCAGGGAGCAAGAATGAGGGATGAGGGAGCAAAGCAGAGAAGGTTATGTTATAGAATCGGCCATAGCTGAGCGTAACTGAGTGCTGGATCCAGAACCATCTGAGGAGCCATATGAAGACCTTCCGTGGGTGGGAAGAGAAAGAAAGAGGCATTTTTCCATTGGCTCCCAGCTCCCATTGGTCAAAGGCTCTGCCCATGGGGTGTTAACTCCCCCACACTTCTGGTCTGCCCTAGCGTGGACGCTAAGTGGGTCTCCTCTAGATCCCAGGCAATGGCATCAACAGAGAAGCCCCAGGGAAAGCGGCAAGAGGCATGGGGCACATATCAGGTTGCACTTGTGAGAAGCTGGCTGGAATTGACCCAGAAGTGGCCACTCCAGGGGTGGCTAGAATAAGAGACAGGTGGGGCCAAGAGGACCTGATGTACAACATCGTCTTCATGGTGCACATGTAATTTAATCCCTGCTATTTCCACTGAACATTATATATCTTCCATATTAATCAATAGTTGTCATAATTTTTAATGGCACTTGTTAATTTCCTAAGTAGAGGGAGAGAGACACATTTTGAATACAACTGATTTCTACACGTGTCATTTGCAAACCAGTGACAAGTCAGTCCACTGAGATGACCTGTGAAGGGTCATTTTATACGTTTGTGGCTTGGAGCAAAGTGCCATTCCTCAACTCAAGTGGATAGTGGGAGGGCATCGATCT
Source organism: Cynocephalus volans (assembly GCF_027409185.1). Lineage (NCBI taxonomy): Eukaryota > Metazoa > Chordata > Mammalia > Dermoptera > Cynocephalidae > Cynocephalus > Cynocephalus volans. Next base: position 56,029,892 of record NC_084470.1, read on the forward strand.
TCTTACTAATCACTTCTGCTTCTGTTTCAGATACCTTTGGAACACACTGATGATTGGAAGTTAGGAGAAAAAACCGTACTGATTTCAGGGTTCTAAATAAAAGTCAATCCCTTTGCTTTCTCCCCAGTGGCAATATTTTGTAGGATTGTTAGAGAACTCTGGACAAAGACAGCTTTAGAACTCTACTTCTGTCTCCGCACTCATCCATTCAACAAATATCATCCATTCAACAAACATTGAACAAATATCTGCTATATATCAAATGTGGCACCAGGCACTGGGAACCCAGAGATAAAGGACCATCCCCATCCTCAGGCCATCCAGGGTACAGGCATGTAAACAATCAAATATTGTCATGACAATGCTACGATAGGAAGCATGGGACACAGGAGGAAAAGAGGCGGTCTGACATTCACTCATTTACTGATTGTATTAGTTATTTAATGCTGTGTGACAAATTACCCAAACACTTAGCTACCTAAAACAACAATAAATTTTATCTCACATTGATGCTGGCGGGTCAGGAACTTAGGAGCAGCTTAGCTAGGTGGTTCTGGCTCAGGGCTTCTCACAGTGTTGAATCATGAGGGCAGCCGGAGCAGCAGTCATCTGAGGCTTGACGGGGACTCAAGAATCTGCTCCCATGGCTTCCTCACATGGTTGTTAGCAGGAGGTTTCAGCTTCTCACCATGTAAAACTGGACTTCATGAGTGTCCTTGTGGCATGGCTGCTAGCTGCACCAGAGCAAGTGATTGGTGGTTGAAGCCACAATGTCTTTTATGAGTAGATTCAGAAATCACACACCATCACAGCCACCATATTACATTAGTCCACGGGACTCTATTCTGTACAGGAGGGTACTACCCAAGGGGTGAATGCCAAGAAGTGGAGATCACTGGGGGCTTTCTTGGAGGCTAGCTACCACACTAGCTCATTGATTCATTTAATTGCCATTTCTTAAGCACCTGCCAGGTGCATGCAACACAGAAAGTCTCGATAAATGTTTATTTGTTAGTCAAAAGGAAGCAAAATGTAGTGGTTAGGAGCTGGATTTCTGGAGCCCGTCTGCCTAGGCTCAAATCCAGGCTCCTCCTCCCCACCCTGGTGCTTTCCCAGTAAATCTTATTTAACCAGAGTTGGTTTATGTTACTTACAACCAAGAATCCTAACGGACACACTGTAGGTTTAACGGCTAATGTCCTTTTACTAGTTCGGGACCCCATCCAGGATCCCACATTGCATTTGGTTGTTGTGCCTCCTTATCCTCCTTTAATCTGGGACAGCTCCTCAGTCTTGCCTTACCTTTTGTGGACTTGCCACTTCTGAAGAGGGCTGGTCAGGTATTTTGTAGAACATCCCTCAATTTGGGTTTGTTTCAGGTTTTCTCATGATTAGATTGAGGTAACGTTTTGGTCAAGAACACAACAGAAGTAATATTGTGAATCGTATCGGGGATACATGGTGTCAACATGTCTTATTACTGGTGATGTTGACTTTGATAACTTGGTTAAGGTGGTGTCTGTGCAGTTTCAATTTTCTCCCTTTGTAATTAATCATCATTTTGCAGGGAGATACTTTGAGACTATGCAAATATCTTATTTGTCATCATTCTTTTGCCCACGAATTTTAGCATCCATTGACGATGCTTTCTGACAAGTTACTACTGTGCTGTTCTTCTAGTGCTGATTTCATATTTCCATCATTCCTCCTGCATTTTTTAATTGGAATTCTTCTGTAAAGAAGAGTTGTCCCTTTTCCTCATTTATTCATTCAAGTATTTTTTCACATCCTTAAGGACTCATGGATGCTTATTTTATTCTATGGGTTATAATTCACTATTATCATTATTTGTTTCTCAAATTATCTCAGAGTTGACCACTGGGAACTCTTTCCGGTTGGTTCCTGTGTGTTTAGGAGTATTTTTTAAATATCTCCATTTTTTATTATAAAAGTAATATATTCCCGGGTAAAGGGTATCTGTACTATTTCTTACAAATTCCTGTAAATTTGTAATTATTTTAAAAAAAAAGTAAAAATGTAATATATATTACAAAACAAATTTGGGAAATACAGAAAAGTAAAAAAAATCATCTCAGCTCTTAGATATAATTTCTGTCTGTATTCTGGTGTTTTTCTCTCCAGAACTTTTCCTTTAAAGGTTTATTCTTTAAATGATAAAATAAGTGCATTTTATCATTTTACAGGTATCATAACATAAATGTGGCAACTGTACCAACATTCTAGTTTTGTGACAGAGAGTGCAGGCCAGAGGAATAGGGATTACTAAAACCGTAAGCACACCAGACCTGGCTTCCGTGTGTCTAGCCCATACCTTCAGGCCCTCCTGGTGCACAGCCTCATCTAATCCCTCCCAGAGCCACGGTAGGGAGGGCAGAGTGGGCAGACTGATCAGCACAGGTATTGGAAGGCTCTTGATCTATTTTATCAGGGAGAAAAAAGTATCTAGGTTAGTAGAAACAGAAGTAAGCTAGGAAATTAGTACACAGACTTTGTGGAGGGAGGAAGGGAGACAGAGAGAGAGAGAAAGAGAGACAAATTACCAGAGGGCGAGAAGAGAAAAACAGAAAATGTCAAATTTTTCCATTCTTGCTACCAGGAAACAGAGGGCAGCTGAGAACCCAGTGGATGTTTAACCAAATAGGCTAAGGTTTCGGTCAAGGATGAACTTCCCACCTCCACTCTGGGTTGCCCTGACAACCTTCTCCTCCTGGTATTGACATGATAATGAGAAAGAAGGAAAAACAGGCAGATGAAGAAAACTGTAATCAGAGTGGAACCAGCTGTGGTCTGGCTGCTCCATCTTGGGGGGAGTTCCGGGGAGAAGCCTAGGCAGGGCGGAGAGCTTGTGGGCTGGTGCTGCGGACCTCTGTCTAGAGGCCTGGGGGCTGGAGGGACAGATGGGGTTTCTTGGCCAATGGTGAACTTGCCTCTGTGTGCTAGAGACACCTGAGGCTTCTCTCAGAAATTCTCATCCAGCCAGTCAGTGTACGTGAGATCTCCACGGTTGCATATCCTCATTGATCTCTTTGAGTTAGTCAGGAGGCTTAGAAGGAAACCCCAGAACCCCAGGCTCAGCAAATGGCAGCCACTCACTCTCAGAGTCATCACATCAGCCTGGGGCTTCCCCCTCTCCTTTTCCATCGCCCACAAGGGTCGGAACCATCAGAGGAGGGAGTGGGAATAGGACAGGGCGTCAACAGTAGTTACCACTCTCTTCTCTTTCCAGGTAGGGAAACTGAAGCTGGGACATTATAACTTACCTAAGGTAACAAAACTAAAAAGTGGCCAGGATTCAAACCCGAATGCTGAGACCACAGCACTTGTTTGGTCATGAGCTCAGTCTGTAGCCTGGAGCAGTGGTTCTCCAGCTGTAGCTTGCATTAGAGTCCCTTGAAGGGCTTGCTGGGCCCCAAACCCTGAATTTGTGATTTGGTAGCCCTGGGGTTTGGCTTGAGAATTTGCATTTCTAACAAGTTTCCAGATAGCATTGATTCTGCTAGTCTGGGGACCACATTTAACCTCAGGTATATTCTTCGTAAGACAAAGAATAGGATTAGATTTGTCGTCTTAAATTGTGTTCTGAGGACCCCTACATTTTTTCAGAGGTGCCTTGGCATGCAGCAGGGATAAGAAGTTTGAGGGAGTTCAGATTCCTCATCTTGACTTCAGGCAAAGAAAGCTCCCCTTGGATCTCTATACATACTAGGGTTCCACGTGAGATTTTATTGGAAAAGGGGTTTCTGCTATTATACATAAAACCAAGAACTATAAACTACTGAACTAAAAAGTGTTAAAATACTGTTTGTTCCTGTTATCTAACAACAGCTATTTTAACATATCTCATGATTTCGTGGGTAAGGAATATGGGCAGGTCAGCTGCTCATGGTGCCCATTAAGGTTACTCGGTGGTCATCAGCTGGTGTTCGGGCTGGTCTGGAGGCTCAGACATGGCTTCACTCACATGTCTGGAGTCTTGTTGGGAGTGGTTGAATGACTGAACTCAGCCATGACTGTTGCCTAGAGTACCTACACATGGTCTCTCCAGCATGGTGGTCTCAGGGTTGTTGGACTTCATGGCAGCTCAGGCCAAGAGCAAGTGTTCCAAGAGACAGAACATGAAAAGCATCAGTCTCTACAGGCTAAGACCTGGAAAATGGCACAGTGTCACCCTGATGTCTTGTATTTGTCAACATGGTCAACAGAGGTCCACCTCCCCGTAGTCAAGGGGAGGGCACATAGACCCCACTTCTCAAAGGAAGGAATGTTTTGTGGTCATCTTTGAACTGCACCTGGGAAGCCTCATCCACACCTGAACCTTATTTAGATCATGAGCTCCTGGTCCTCAAGACTGATGTGGTAAAGGGATAAGACTTCTAAGGGTGAGTGTATTTTGCATGTGAGGGAAATGTAAATACTTCGAGGCCGGAGGGTGGGTTGCAATATGTCGTAGAACACCTGCTTTTGAAGTCCAGTCACCTTGCTGGAGGAAGCCTGGGCAGCCCCATGGAGAAGCCTACAGAGAGAGAGAGAAATCAGGCTCCCTATCCCCAGCCCACAGCCATCACTAACGTGCCAGCCATGTGAGTGAGCCAGCCAGGGATGTTGGGCTCCTCCTTAGCCAACACCATGTGGAGTAACATGACACAAAATAGGACACTGTGATGATTAATCTTGTGTCAGCTTGGTTGGGCCATGGTACCCAGATACTTGGTCAAACATTATTCTGGATGTCTCTACGAAGGATTGTTTTGGATGAGATTAACATTTAAATCTGTGGACTTTGACTAAAGCAGATTACTGTCCATAATGTGGAATCCAATCAGTTAAAAGCCTTCATAGAAAAAGACTGACCTCCCCTGAGCAAGAGGGAATTCTGCCCGCAGAACACCTTATGACTCGAACTGCAGCTCTTCCCTGGGTCCGTAGCTTGCTGGCCTACTCTGCTGATTTTGGACTTAGACACACACACACACACACACACACACACACACACACACACACACAGCAAGCTCCATGGAGCACTAGTTTTTGACGAATGCTAGTAACTCCTCAGCTATTCAAAAAAAATGGTTCCATGGTCAATTATGTTTGGGGAACTACTTTGTCAAATCATGCTTAAGAAGACTCTGTGTACAGAACCTCTCGTGACTTGGCCGTGGATCTCTTTCTGCGTAATACATCTGGCACCTTGGAGAAGGCTGGTCTGGGCTATTGCAAGCTTCCTGACATGGAATCTTTATTCTGTCTTGAAAGTTGGCCTCCCTTTTTAGAGGGTCTGTTTTCTAGGAGAAAAGAGGGGTCTCCTTCTTGGGAAAGTGGTGAATCACCTTGACCTCTTCCACCACAGCAGCGCTGTGGGCCCGCGAGGGAAGCTTCTCCAGGACGAGGCTCCATCACGGCCTCCCCCAGCTCCCGAGCCTTGCCCCTTCTGCAAGCCAGTTTGGACCAATTGGTAAGATATTCTAGAGCAGAACCAATGAATATTTATGCACTCTCTTCTAGCAAAGGATGTCAATAAGATGCTAATACATATATTCATGTAATTTCAGTGCCATTCCTGGAGACTTCTTTTGCTCGGGGCCACTGCCTCTGCCTCCTACTGGCGGGGCAAAGGAGCTACCCAACTTCTTAGATCCCATTTGAGGATGAAGAATGAATAGGCAGAAGGATGTTTTGCTATCACAGGAGCAGGATTCAAATCACCTCCTCCGTGATTCCTTTCCTGATCTATCCCTACTCCATATGCCCTCCCCTTCATCTCCAGGCTGAGAGATATGTCCCTCCTCTGTGGTCTGTAGCCCCCGTGCTTACCATCATCATATAGATTATGGGCTTCAGTTGTCTGTCTCCACTAGTAGACCCTGAATTCCTGAGAACATGTTGTGTGGCTACGGCTAATGTGGAGCGAGGGCAAGGGCTAATGTCTGGAATCCTGTCGACATCACCAGTTGTGGAGCTCTTCATCCTGTTCGTGACACCAATTGTAAAGCTACTTGACCACGACTATGCCAGTTGTGGTGCTGTTTTACCTGCTGGTAATCCTGCACTGACTGGGCCAATCGTTGAGCTAAGGCTGGGCCTGGAGCCCATAGACCCCTCAAGCCCATTCACAGACTGGGCCACAAACCCTCCACATGCCAGGCTGGGTCCCCAGACCTCTCACATGCCAGGCTGGGTCAACAGACCCCTTCCCGCAGGTCTATGAGCTAGGAAACCGGCCAAAAGGTCCTTGGAAGCTGTAGGTTTGGAAAGCATGGCTGCTCAAGGTGGACGCCCGATGCCGATGCCCACCCGCCTGCTTCACCAAACTCTCTCTCTCTCTCTCTTTCTCTCTCCCTCTGAAGAACACAAGAATAGCAACAAAACTAAAAAGATACATTGGCACACATGCACACTAACTCCACACACACAATTTGCTTATAATGGATATGCTGAACCACATCCAACTGGACCCGAGGTGAGGGCCCTGGTGAAACTATTCTAGTTCCCCAACGCATGTGTTCAGTGTCTTTCTTCTCTTTATATCCAGGACTGAAGATGGTGCTTAGTAACATACAGGATGTTTAGACACGGTTTGATGGGTTGAATTGTTTATATGTGGTTAGTTCAATTTAGAAGGAAACTAGGTTATTTTGATTGGGATTAATCTTTGCCTTTGGATCTGCTAAGCAAATTTAATACGTAAACAAGACTCAGGTGGAGAGACGTTAAGCACTCAAAAAAAAAAAATCTTTTCCAAGAGCTTTGGCAGCCTCTATTCAATGAACAGTTGGCTAATTTTAAATGATTTAAACATATTTATTCAAGTAGGTTCAATAGACCAATCTCTAATTGGCAAAATTCTCACTCTTCTTGTCTTTCATTCTATGGCCTTAGAAGTAATTTCTTTCATTTCGCTTCCCTTCCTTCCTTTCTTCTTCTTTTTCTTTTTTTAAGTTTTATTATTCAAGCTTCCCATTCATTCTGATGGGACTTTGCCCCCACAATTAACAGAATGAGTGAGCATTGGGAAGTAAATCAGTGGCCGTGTTCTCGGCTTTACTTCTACATTGCTTTGATGGTGCAAACGACTGTCTCACACCTGAGCTATCAGTTGCTCTATGCTACTCTCAGTGTGGTCCATGGGCTGGCAGCAACAGCATCCCCTGAAAGCCTGCTGGGAATGCAGAATCTCAAGCTCACCCCAGACCATCTGATCGCTGAGTGATTCATATGAATGTACATGTTTGAGAAGCAGAAGGTTAACTAACCTGGACAATGACCCTGGTCTGGCCCATGCCATGTAGATGATGCCGGGACTGAACCAGGACCAAAGCATTGAATACATACCTCTTTGCAATTTATCAGCACTAATTAGCCTACACCTAGGCTGGATCTGCACACTAGACAGGTTTCTTTGCCTGCCCCACCCACAGCTCCTGGAAGGGTCAGCCCCACATATGATACCAAGGGCTAGCATTACCTCGTGCAGACACTGCATCAAGTGTTTTACACACATTCTCTTTCTTAATCCTCACAACAAACTCATGAGGTAGGCACCATGCTTATCCCCTTTTACCGATGAGAAGGGGTGAGGATTAGAGAGGTGACACAACTTGCTTGCTTCCACCCAGCTCAGCACAGTGCAGGGTTCTGTAATTGAGGGCTGTTAGAACCCTCCTCCTTTTTCTGGGGGTAGAGTGGTGCAGATCGAAATGGCTACAGAACAGTCCAGTTGACTGTCAGACTGCACTGTAGTGGTCATCTGCTGTTTTCAATCCTTTGTGGCTCTAGTATGGCATTTCCCTACTCTGGGCTGAGGGCCAGGGAGAAAATATCTCATTGCCTGTCCGGTCCCAATGCTGCTGCCTCCTCCTCTTCCGTATTCTTCTCCCTCTACTCCTTCTCCTCTTCCATCTCCTCCTCTTTCTTGTCTTCTTTCTATTCCCCCCTCCTCCCCTTCCCCCTTGGGCTCAGATGATGGTGGTGGTGATGTGGTCTTGTTGTGTCATTGTCTGGCCAGCCAGCATTGTCAGGCCCTTCTCCCCCTGTGTCCTCATCTCCCTGCTGGTAGGAAGGAGGTCATTCAGCATAAGAACCTGAAGTTCTGCTATGAAAGGCAATCAGTCTTAGGAAGAGAAAGGCTGGTTTGTCTTATAGATTTAGAAACTCTGTAGGGGAGAAGAGAGGGACATAAAAGGTTTTTAAAAAAGACTAAGGAAAATGAGGAGGGAGAGGAGAGAGAAGACTAGAAGGAAGGGACTTCAGGGTGCTTCTCAGACACATATTCTGATTGGTTTGAAAGTTGATTAGTAAAACAAGTACAGATATGTTTGGCACCATCCTCTCTACTTGGGGCGTGTTTATCATCGGACCCTGAGAAGCCACTGTCAGGCGAAGGGCATGCCAGCAAGCCCTTGCTGCCACTGGATGACATTATGGGCAGTTACGTTATTGTTATTATTTATATCAGCCTACCAGTTCTCAAGCTCCCTCCATGTGCCTGGCACTTGTTAAATTCTTTACATGCACAATCTCTCCACCCCACACATTGCGCAGAGGGGGAAACTGAAACCTAAGTACTCTCTACTTTGTTGTATAATTTGGGCTAGAAAATGCTAAACCAGATTTTTGGGAGCAACACATAACTTGCTATCCTCTGTATATAAAACTATACTGCTGATCAAAGATCAGAGGAGCATGATCGTTGCCTTAACTAATTTATAGACTATTTGGGAAGGCAAGATACATGCACATAACTTCAAGGGCTAATTAACTCTATAAGAATACAAGAGATGCCAAAAGATGGTATAATTAAATGCCAAATTAATGGCATAAATGTAAGAGCCATAGGATCTTATTAAAATTCATTTATTAAAATTGCAGGTATCACCAAAAGATAGGCAAGGTACATTTAATATGTTTGCAAATGAATGTGTGTCACCTATAGCCCATTCTTTGACTAACAGTAACAGATTCTGAACATCTTCAGGTCAAATGAAATTCGATACTGTTTTATAAATTCAGTGTTTCTTCAAATAGGATTATCCTTTTTCTAGAAGCAATCACAAAGCCTAAGGAGATTTGCAGCAACGGAAAGGACTTTTTCTCTTCTGTAATGAGCAGATTAAAAGCTTAATCCCAAGGTCTGTCTGTGTCCAAGTATAATTATGGTATGAGTCAGTCTGAGTGGGTTTTTTCATATGAACTCAAGAACTGTAAGGCATCTGGGGAAAAACACCAAAGTAGTGAAAGTTAATGAAAGAGATCACTTTTAGCAAACTTTGTAACCCTGGGAGAGTTGCCAAAAATGGGTCCTTTTTAGTATCAGCTTCCTAGGAGAATACTGATTTTACCCCAGGACACTCAAGGCCCAAATTGCTTTGTGGCAGCTTTCAGAAGGGCACAACTCCCATCTTCTTAGTTACTGATCTCTCAGACACTGGCTTTGTGAAGATCATCATGAGTCCTTTGGCCCATCAATGCCAAGCTTAACTTGAAGGTCAGCAAGAGCCAAAGCGAAAAGATGGTCCTTCCAATCCCTGAGCCTGTTTCCCAAGAAGCAGAAGTTATAGATAATGGGAAACTGACTTCTTATCAGTGTATAAAAGAGAATAATTTAAAACTTTCTTGGGGTTCACAAGAATAAACACTTGAAACAGGCCTGTTTGGACAGCACGTGGGTGAATGCTGCTCTAGAGAAGCTGAGGCTCAATTTGAAGAAAACCAGGACAGATGACCTGCAGGACAAGGAACAAAGCTCCCCTTCACCTCTACCTTTGTCTGTGGAAGGGACAGGTTGACTAAATGGGATGATAGCCAGTTGACCAGCTTGTTGCTTTTTCTTTAAGAGACATTTAACTCATATTTGTCAAGCAGGAATGTGCAGCAAGTATTAAGGGAGGCAACCTGGTTAAGTGGTTAAGAGCAGGCTCTGGAGCCAGACTGCCCAGGTTCAAATCTTAGTTCTGGCACTTAGTAACTATGTGGCCTTCAGTGGTCTTAATCTCCCTGTGTCCCAATTTGCTCATCTGCAAAATGATAATTATAGTGCCTACTGTGAGGATTTGTTATGAAGCTGAAATGGGTTAATATTCATTAAATGTTTCACACAGAGCCTGATACATATCAAGTGCTCAACAAATATGAGGGTACTTCAAAAAGTTCATGGAAAGATTAGTATTATCTTTTAATTCTTTTTTTCCACAAACCGTTTAAAGTACCCTTGTATTAGTTTCTAGGATTGCTAGGTGATGGAACAGATAAAAAGTTAAATCCAGGAGGAAGGATGGCTATGTGCAGACCTTGCAAACAAATGAATGTCCAGATAAGATTGTCAGGTTTAAATGGCATTTTTTTCTATCTTGTATCTATGTTCCATTCATAGCAGAGTAACAGAAGAGGAGTTGGGACTCCTCCCTTGAAGTGCCTTCCTTGAGGAGGGTATAGAGAGCTAAGGGGGAGGCTCAGCCCAGCTCCTCCTTAGGGAACTCTTTCTGGCAGGGTCACCCAGGTCAATAAGCCTGAGCCTTGAGGCCCCATCAATTCAAGACACAGCTAAACTGGCAGATGCTTATTGACTACAATCAAGGAAGCTGGTTGTCTGCTGTAGTGATGGGGAAACCAAAATTACTGAAAGCCTCAGGTGCCAGGCATTACACAAGGCATTTACATGAATTACAGTGCTTACTAGTGACACTATCCCTACAAGGTAGGCATCATCATTATTATCGCATTTACAGGTGAGAACATCAAGGGTAGGTGGTTTGTCCAAGTTCACATGTCCAGCAAGTGACTGACCCTCAATTCTGCCTCAGACCTGTCTCTCTCCTGAGGTTATTCATTTGCCATGGTGTCTTCTAGGGTGTGTACAAGACTCAGTTCCCATCCTCGAGGAGCTTGAAATTTGTGGGGACATCATAAATGTACACTCCATGCCATTTTCTCCTCCACTGAATGGGCAATTAATAGAGAGGGAAATCTCTTCCTTTCCTGTACAATCTTGGCACTTTCCAACCAATGAAGTAACAAAAAAAATAACTACCATTTTTTTGAGCATTTACACTGGCACTTGGCCAAGCACTTTATATTGATAATCTCACTTAATCCTCCCTGCACAATAATCTTCATTTTGTGGACAGAGCAACTGAGGCTCAGGGAGGCTGAGAAATTTGCCTGAGATTGCACATCGTGAAAGTGGTAGACCTGGGCTTCAAAACCTAGGCTGTCTCCATCTGGAGCATGAGCTCTCAATGACTAAGCTATGATGTCAGAAGGACCGAGTCACTCCTATTTGCTTTATACGTACAGTCATTTCTCATTGCTTACAGTCATTATGCTCTCTAAAGTCTCCTCCAGCACTGAGTTAGCAAACAATGAACCTTCTTTCCCAGGAAAAATACAGAATTAGGTTCCTTCCAGCCTCTGGTCATAGCATTTTTGCCAGCTGATGAATACATAATCTTCTTTTATGTGTGTTTCTGTTTAAAGATGCCTTATTTAATGTATACTGTTGATTCATTAACACTGAACCTTCAGCCAACAAGACTATAATTCATGCCTGAATGAAGCTTATCTAACACATGTATTTTCTCTGTAAGGCACATCGCAGCCTTCTTGTGTTTAGGAACACCAGACAGCACCTCAGCACTACATTCGGGGCCATTTTAAATAGCAAATTCACCAACAAAAAGCACAAAAATGTAAAAACCATGACACTGAATATACCTTAGAAAGGCCACTGTTTACAGTGTGAGAGCTGAAACAAGAAGACAGAGCATTGCCCTGCTCGACCTCAACTGAGAATCTGCACGTTGGGAAACTCAAATTTTACAGCCCTCTGAATGTCTGTGAATAAACTCAAAAGCACTGGGAGTATCAATTTTGGGGTTGGGCCGACCCCGTGGCTCACTCGGGAGAGTGCGGCGCTGGGAGCGCTGAGGCCGCGGGTTCGGATCCTACATAGGGATGGTCGGTGCGCTCACTGGCTGAGTGCGGTGCCAGCAACACCAAGTCAAGGGTTACGATCACCTTACTGGTCACAAAAAAAAAAAAAAAAAAAAAAAAAAAAAAAAATTGGGGGGGTTACACATCAATTTTAGCAAGTAGATAAATTCACAAATATGGAATCCATGAAAAATGAGAATGGACTATACTTCTCCATTGTAAAATGTTGCATTTAAAAGACATATACCAACTACCTACCGTGTGCCATCTGTGGTGGCAAATGGATGACCAGGAGATGCTAAAGATTAGAGCCTATTACAACAGTTCAGTTGAGAGGGGAGAAAGCCTGAACTGGGGACTGTAATAGGTGCAGGGTGTAGTGGAGGGATGTGAAAGATACCCGAGAGAATAGGAAACAAATCTTGGAGACTGATTCTATGCAGAGACAGGCAGAAGGGCAAAGTCAATGTCAGTTGGGTAGGCAGGTATAGCAGATGCTTTCTGTTGCAATAAACAGAAAACTCAAGTTGAAGTGGTTTGGATAATTAAGAGGCCTCACTGGCTCTTGTGCATGGGAAGTTAATTTGGGCTTCAGGCAGGGCTTGATCTGGCAGATCTTTCCATGGCACCAGGGCCCAATTTGTCTCTTGGCTTCCTGCCTCCAATCTTAGCAGTCTCCCCCATCGTGATGCTGGGATGGCTTCAGCCGCTCCTAAGGTTTTTATTATCACACAGCAGGAAAGAGAATCCAGGATCCGATATTCTCAGCAGAAGTCCTGTGCTTCCCTCTGATTGCTGTGGCTTAGGTCACAGTCACATGCCTGACTGAACTCTCTCTGTATTCATGAGATGGAATGAGCCAATTGGTTTAAGCCAGAACTTAGAACTGGGGGTGGAAGTCAAGTCCACAGACTAAACAGCTCAGAGTTGCATCAAGGGCTGGTTTCCTAAAGGAAAACCCAGGGGCAGTGATCAGGAAAGAGGGACACAGATGCCAGGAAACATAACACTTTAAGTGATTTATCACAGCTAGGGTATTTTTACTGAAAAATAACCTGAATCTTGGAGTCTGCCTTCATCTCCATAACGGAAGAATGAAAGTTGTTCCCAGACAATCTAAATCAGTGTCTGAACCGTGACAGTTCAGATAAGAATTTACCTCTGTTGTGCTGTTGATTTATTTTTGGAAAGGTCACTAAAGTATGGAAGTAAATGTCAAGTTGGAATTATTTATTACTCTTGTACTTGGTCATTTGCTTGGTGAGTTTGCCTTACCTAGTGAGGTAAGCAGGCAAGAATAGTCTTGTTTTTACACTAAGGGGAAGAAATGATCACTGCAATGGAGACTCTCATTCCTGACAACGTTTGACACAAGCTTTCTATTAGACAAAGAGAGTGCAGAGCAAGGAACAAGAGGGAAGGAAAAGGGTCAGAGGGTAGGGAAGCAAAGATGCACTGATTCAAACGACACTCAAGATGTTAATGCAGTTCACAAATAACTCAGCAAATTGGTCATTAAAAATTTTTAAATACTACCCAAATTAATCCAGAATGCCTAAACCTTGGCAGGTTCTAAAAGAATGGGTCAGGCAAGGTGAGGTAGGAAGGTGGTGAGGAAGTGACATGATGGGTACCCAAAAGATTATCTGAGAGGCTGGTTGGGAAGAGAGAAACACACACACACACACACACACACGTGCACACACACAAACTTGGAGCATCAGGGCCCATAATATGGAAGACACATGGATGGGAAGAAAGGCAGGGGTACCCAGGCAGGGGATAGAATTAGAGAGACAGAGACTTGAGTTTGAATCTCCTCGAGGTTGGGGAGCCTGTCCTGTTTGTTGTTGTACACCTGTACACCCATTTCCTGGTATAGGGCCTGGCTGTAAGTGTTTTCAGTACTGGCTAAATGAAAACCAGGCAGAGGAGGCAACCAGAGAAGGAGGACAGGCAGCTGGAGGGGAGACGCCGTGTGGGAGGTGTGCAGTGGTTTAGGCTGAAAAGCAAATGCCGCAGAAGGAAACATGCGTAAACGTGTAGGAAGGAAAGTGAATTGTTCAAGTGTCCATGCTATGGAAGCCTCTTACAGCATGGAAAGAAAGGGAGTATAATTTTTGAAAAAGGACTGATCCTAGAGTTAAAAAATGATAAGTACTTTTTGTTTTTCAATCACAAATATCTGGTGTAAGAAACTTTAAACAATGTCTTAATACAGAGAATAAAATAGTGAAGTTCAGCTCAATGAGCTCAGCATTTTTTCAGAGATTTTTACCTTTTCAGAGACCTCTCTCCTTCAGTTATTCCATGTCCTGTATCATCAATTCTCCTTTTATCTTTCATCTCCACCCCCTTGCAGACATATTCATGCATTTCCTTATTCCTTTTTTAAAAACTACCAAGAAGGGTGCAACCTTTTCAGTGATATTGCTGCCAAATACAAAACCTGATTTAAATCAAGAGAGACATTCTACAAAATACCTAACCAGCCCTCTTCAAAAGTATTAAGGTCACAAAAGGCAAATAGAGATGAAGGAACTGTCCCAGATTGGAGGAAACATAATAAGATGTCCCCTGGACTGGATCCTAGACCAGATAACAGAAGGAAGCTCCCTTAACATGATCAAGAGTGTATATTATTTATCTGTTTCTGAGAAACAAATTATCCCCCAAACATACCAACTTAAAACTACAAACATTTACTATCTCACACAGCATACCCTATGTTTGTCCCACCATTGTATCTTGGAAGTAGGTAACTTGTTTTTGATTTCACAGATGGGACTCTGAACTTTGGACTTTTGAGTTGAAACAAGTTAAGATTTGGGGGATGAAATGAATGTATTTGTATGTAAAAAAGATATGAGTTTTAGGGGATCAGGGGTGTGGTTCTGAGGGTTTTAAAAGAAGAACACATGAGAGGTTAGCCTCTCTCTGTTCTGCCATTTGCTGCCATGTGAGACCCCTGGGTCACTGTTGCCACCACCAAAGCTTTCATCAAAAGTGGTCCCTGGACTTTGGGCTTCCCAGTCTCTGAAACTGTAAGCAATACATTTTGTTTTCTTACAAATTACCCAGTTCCGTATATTTTGTTATAAGCAACAGAAACATACCAATACACACAGCTTCTGGGGACAGCCAAACTGGGTGGATCTGCATCAGGGTCTCCCAGGAGGTTTCAGGCAAGCTGTCAGCTGGGACTGCAGTCTTTGAAAAATGCACGGGATTGGGGGATCCATCATGCACAGACCAGCTGTTAGCAGGTGGCTTTGGTTCCACATTGTATAGCCCTCTCCATATGGATGGTTGCTCATGACATGGCTTCCCCCAGACTAAGTGATGCAAGACACAGAGACAGTGACCAAGATGGAAGCTGCAGTGTCTCTTATAACTGAATCTAGAAAGTGGAATGCCATTACCTCATACTAACCCACCCTGGTACAATGTGGGAAGGAACTACACCAGCGTGTGTACACTAGCAGGTGGAGCTCCTTGAAGGCTATCTTGGAGGTGGGGTACCGCAGAGTATTTACCAAAAACTTAAAGCAAGCATCATATTTAAAAGTAGAATGTTAGAAAGAACCCCATTCAAGTGAGGGACCGATGGAATAAGACAAGGATTCCCACTATCATGGCTATTCACAACTGTCATTTAAATAAGAAGGAAAGCTCTCCTCTTTGAGGACTGTTGTAGTCTCTAGCATTGCTTGACTCTGACCTGCTCTCCATGTTGAGTCCTGGCCATTGGGGACAAATAATGTTATGGGTGTGACTCTGAGAGGTGGACTACTTTAATGAGAGGGTGGTATGTAAAGAATATTTCTGAAGATCCACAAGTTAGAGTGTTAATAACATACTGTAAAGAAATGTAACTTTAATATATGCAGTTTGCTTCTATAACAAATGCTTGCTAAAAACATTTTAAGTAAAGCAGCTTCTAAGGGGCCATGTAGAGGTCAGGCAGTGCCGGAACCAGCTCCAGTCGAGTTGTGGGTACCTGAAAAAGGAGAGGGAGGGTCGGTGAAAATAACAAACACAGACGGAGACCTCAATGCATCAATATGCACGTTCTCTCTCTGCCGGCTGTCAGCGTGTTGCAGCTGGAGCCCAGTAGAGCATGAGACAATGCCTTTTATTTAGATTTTTCTCTGCAGGGGGGTTTTGGGTATTATTTTTATTGTATTAGCAAACTTAAATCAATAGTCCAAAAAGCAGTGAGGAAACTTTTTTAGAGGTCAGCACATCTTAGGTGATCAACTTGTGCTTCTATTTCCTGGAATCAGGTTATCAGATTGGCCATCCCTTCATTGTCTTGAAGTTATCTTGTGACATTTTTCTGTTAGCAAGCTGTGGTTAATATCCACCCTGTTAACAGGGTGGGAGCCAAATGTAAAAGGAACAGTGGATATTTGAGCAGCATTATCATGCACATTTTGAGGTTATGCATTTGCTGTGGCCCTATAATCTTGATCTAAATGTTAAAGTGTCCTTGTGCACAGCACCATCCCTCACAAAGCCAGTTACACTCTCTTATTTTTCTAAGATCTAATTCTGCAGGTTTAATAATTTTATAGCATATATTTTATCCCAACACCTGATTCTTAATGATTTATTTAAAACTGGACACCACCAAGTAAAGGGGGTTCTACAGTTTCGTTCCCATATACTTAATTTGTCCCAATCATATAATTTCTCATTAATGCCAACCATTCTCTTGCCATTAATATAATCTCCAATAAATGATGTTTGCCAACTTACATTGGGCTGCAGCTCATATTTAGTCATGAGCGGTGCTTTTGGAACATATGTTGGTGTGGTCAATTTATCATAAGGGGATAATTTTAAATTGTCCAATTTACTTGGATCCTGTGTGGGAATGTTTAGTTCAATGGCCGCATAATCAATTGTGTTATTTTTATAATCTTTTGGGAATTCAGAGAACTGCCACGCTAACCAAAATATTGAAAGAGAGTAAAAGCAGTACCACGAAGCCGAGGCAGGCAGCCCTTCTGGTTGCAGCAAGTGCTCGTAGCTGCAGCCTTGCCAGCAGCTCTCCCTCCGGCGGTCCTGCCAACTCGGAGAGGGCAGCCCAAGCTGACTCCTTTAGGATCCTGCCATGGCATGGACTGCGCCATCGTGGGCCTGAGCACACTAAAAATTCCAGGAAGGGAGTGACCCCCACCCGGTTCCAGGAACTGACTAGTTCCTTATCTAAAGGCCACCTGGCCAGACCCCAGGGAAGATAAACGATTGAGAAATGCCCTGTTCCTTATCGGGGTACCAGCCTGCTAAAGCCTACCTGTAAATCTAAAGGCACCACAGATAACCAACAACTCATCCTGTCACAAAAGTCTGTCCAGGAAAACTGTATAAAGAGTGCTTGTGTGTAAGCTCAGGGTCGCTTCTGTCCAGGAGACTAAGTGACCCCAGCATGCTGGAATAAAACTCCTCTTGCCTGATTGCAACGGTCTCTGTCTCATGGTCTTTGTGAAGTGAGCCATCCCGGTGTGTGTGGGATTTGTGCGTGGTGCATGGGTCTTACAATAGAACACCCTAAAAGGCATAAAATCAAACACATGGTGATAGGCATCAATTTCTGTATCTAACAAAAAATCTTTATAATCTATTTTTTGTATACAAAGTTATAGAAGTTGTGTTAGTTTCTAATGGCTGCTATGACAAATTACCACACACTTGATGGCTTAAAACAATATATATTTGTTTTCTTACAGTTCTGGATGTCAGAAATCCAAAATCAGTTTCACTGGGCTGAAATCAAGGTATTGACAGGGACTCACTCCCTGTGGAGGCTTCAGGAGAGGATCTGTTTTCTTTCCTTTTAAATTTTGGTTAAATATATAGAACATATAATTTACCATCCTAGCCATTTTAAGTGTACAGTTCAGTGACATTAAGTATATTCACATTGTTGTCCAAACATCACCACCATCCATTTCAAGAACTGTTTTCCTCTTCCCAAACTGACACTCTGCATTGCTTAAACAATAATGACTGCCCAGTTCCTCCCCCGTCCCCCATCATTGGCAACCACCATTCTACTTTCTGTCTCTACCAACTTGACCGCTCTAAGTAACTCGTTTATGATGAATCATACAATAATTGTCCTTTGGTGATGGACTTATTTCATTTAGCAGGAGATTCATCCATGGTTTAGCATGTGTCAAAATTTCCTCCCTTTTTAAGGTTGAATAATATTCCATTGGATGTATATATACCATTTTGTTTATCCATTCATCTGTTGATGGACACTTGGGTTGCTAGCACTATTGTTTTGGCTATTGTGAATAATGCTGCTATGTAAATGGGTATGCAAATAACTTTTCAAGACCCTGCTTTCAATTCTTTTGGGTGTCTACCCAGAAGCGGAGTTGCTGGATCATATGAGAGAATCTGTATTTTTGCTTTTTTCATCTTCTAAGGCTACACTCCTTGCATTCAGTGGCTCGTGGTCCCTTCCTTCATGTTCTAAGTTAGCACCTTTTCATCTTGTTTCAGGGGTCACATTGCCTCTTTTTCTATCTCAAATTTCCCTCTGGTTCCTTCCTATAAGGATGCTTGTGATTGCACTTAGGGCCATCTGGATAATGCAGGATAATCTCCCCACCACAAGATCCTTAATTTAATCACACGCACAAAGTCTCTTTTGCCATATAAAGTGACATTCACAGGTTCCAAGGATTAGGACCTAGATATCTTTGGGGGCCATTATTCAGTCCCACACAGCTAATAGGAAAATTAAAAGAAATACAGAAACATCATACAGAGAAAAGACCATACAATTTCACTGTCCCTAGCAATCACAATAAGAAATAGCTTGGGACATTTTTTTCTAGATTTATTTCTATGCATATGCTAAGAAATGTATTTTTTTTGTTTCCCTTGCTTTTTAAAAAAATCGAAAGTGGGATAACATTCTACATAGCCCAGTAATTTGTCTTTTTTATTTAATAACGTGTCTCTGCAGCAAGCTCTTTAAAAGTGGAAGGGATTTACTTTCATGCTACTGTTGTGTCGTCATTGATGTAATAATAGCAACTTGCCAGTAAAGCAAGTGACTTTTAGAAAAATTCTATTTGAAATAATCTTCTAGAAATGTCAACGTTAACTTTAATTCATAAGGGGAAAGTAAGATTTTGAACCAAAATAGGGTAGAGGTTGTATTTTGGATAAATTAGAGACAGGTGCACTCTAGTTATACATGGACGCAGCATGATGTAACTGAAGGATGTCAAAGGACAAAATTACAGCACATTTAAAGATATCAGTTGGCTTTATTGCAATTCTAGAATCAGGCAACACTTAATTGCCTAAAATAGAATAAGTGTTCCAATGAGCTGAGCAGAGATTGGTTTTATAGGTAGAAAAGGCCGAAGAAAGCAGAAACAAAGAACAAAAAGCAGATTGGTCATTTCAAAATTAATTTTTTTGTAATGTGGGGACAGGGAGATAGAATGATAGAAAAATAACTCATTATTTAACATCAGGCTACTTCAGACTATCCTTTTTGTTTAAGAATTAAAGCAGAGGAAACTTCATTATCATGCCTATCAGATTTAAACTGATCTGTTTGGGAAATTGGCTGTTTTCTCTCTCTCTCCTGATTTTTGGGAAGGTCAGACCACAACTTAGTTTAGGTTTGGTGACTGGAACTTAGGAGGGGTGAGTCTGGACTGTTGGGGCCTAGTGCGGGAACTTAGTCCAGAACAATGGCCACCTAAATTTTTATTTAACAAGGTTAAATTGCATTAAAGGTGGCAGGTTAATATGCCAATCAATGCTTCCATGGTATTAGTTTAAATTGGGCATCTGGTGTTAGGGGTGGGGAAATTGAGACCTGGGTTGGAACCCTGACTCTGCCATCAAATACATGCATCACCTTAGGCAAGCTGTGTCCAATCTCTGGGCCTAGGTGGCCTCATCTCTGAAATAAGACTGGAAGTTCTAAGCTCCTTATGACCTTTCATTCTGCAATTTGGGATGGGTACTACTCTGGCAGACTTGAGACCCAGCTTTGAATACCAAATGTTTACTAACTTGCAAGACAGTCAGTTCTGTCGGGCCTTGGTTTATTCATCTGTAAAATGAACAGGCTGGACTAGAGTGTTCTTCAACTTTCCAATTTTAGGACAGTGAGTCTTAAACTCGAATGCTCCTAGAATCACAGGACAATCTTGTTAAAATTCAGAGTCTGATTCAGCAGGTTCGGGATGCGCCCTGAAATTCTTCCTGTCTAGCAAATTTCCAGGTGATGCTGATGTTGGTCTGGAGACCACATTTTGAGTAAAAAGCTACATGGATTTTGTCAGGAAACTTTGTTAAAGACTTGGAAATGGGCAAGAAATCACTGCGTGTCCCTTGGGTGGGATTATTGATTCTGTAGGTGTGTGCACCTTTGGTTGCCTTCCTATTGAACTATTGTTCAGAAGCTAAGATGTAAAATACGGATAGTAATGTGATGAACTTTGCTTGGTAGAGGTAAAATTGATTTAAGCCCTGTAGAAAAAAATGGCTCCCAAACATTATTTGTTCTTGTCCTATAGCATATCAACCAATTTGGCACAATTAGCAAATTCATTTTATATTCCTGATTGCCCACATATACTAGTACATGTTCTCAAAATTCTCCTTTAAACAGGTTTTACTTTTTTGAAAATTATGTTTTCACACCACGGGTCCTTTGCTCTCTATCTATCTACTTATTTATTTAAAGCAAGAAACACTTGGCGAGGGTGTGTAGTGGGTGGGGGGCATTGGGATACATAAACTCCTCTAGGAAAGGGGTTGGTCAGGCATCGTGGTTTCCTGACTCTCAGCCCACTTTTCAGGTGAGAAAAGCACTTTACTCCCAGTCTAGTCTTGGTCAGGTAATTCCCCTCCCGGGGCGAGAAGTGCACGGAGTACGGTGTAAGATGTCTCAGCCATCGTGTGGTCCATTACGAATCAAGAGGTCGAGACCTGCCCAAGGCCAGGAGGAGGCTGTTGCTACCTGGGATTCGAAGCCGCGCGTCTGGACCACCCCAGCGCTCTTTTCCCCACCTGCCGCCTAGGTTAATCTGGGACCATGAAACTAAGGGGGCTCACACATCTCCTACCAACGCAATCATTCGAAACCCAGACGCCTACAGTTTCGCGGAGGGCAGCCCCGTGGCGAAGGCCGGGGCTGAGGGCGGTGCCCGGGGCCGGGGGGCGGAGCCCAGAGCCGCTGCGCAGGCGCCCCAGCCCCACGGGCTGCTGGAGTCGAGGACCCGGCAGCTCTCTCTCTTCCGCTGGCGCCGCCGTCTCCTGTCTGTGTCTGCGGCAGCCGCTACCAATAAAGTTGTTGTTCTCCCAACATGGCGGCGCCCGTGGTGAAGGTCCGGGCCGTGTTCGCCTAAAGGTGGGAAACGAGTCACAGAGGAGCCGCAGGCCAGAGCCTGTGAGCAGGTAAACCCCTGGCTGGGGCTCAGCCGGACGAGATACGAGGCTTGATCTTTTTTCCCCCAGATCGGAACGACTTGCTGAGGGCAAGAAGGGAAGGTGCGGGCTGGGCTGGGTGCTCCCGGAACCTTGCAATTAACGAACTGGAAAAGTCTCAGAGACCCTTCAGGCTCTTTGACCCATCAACTCCTTTGATAGCTCTGGCCCCTTTCCTAGAAAAATGCACATGTACACATAGGTTTTGTAGTCAAGTTCCCGTCACCACTGCTTCCCTACCCCGGTTCATTGCTTTGCTCCCTGGGCTGGGGTTTGGACCCAGTTAAACGTCATGCATTGCACCTCTGGGGCCCACAGATCATTGCCACGTGTTAGGGCTCGAAAGTCTTCAGAAATCATTTGGGTCTTCTCCCTTAGAGAGAAAATGAGGTTCCAGACAGGAAATAATTTGAGGTCACTCAGGGAATTAGTGCCTGCAAAAACCAAGAGATGTATTTTTTTGGCACAAAACTTTTTTTTTTTTTTGACCGGTAAGGGGATCACAACCCTCGGCACGGTGTTGTCTGCACCACGCTCAGCCAGTGAGCGCACCGGCCATCCCCATATAGGATCCGAACCCGCGGCCTCGGTGCTAGCAGCGCTGCTCTCTCCCGAGTGAGCCACGGGACCAGCCCCAAAACTTGTTTTTTAAACATGAATTTTCCCAGGTATTTTATTGCACTTTCTTTTGGGTGTAGATAGATGACCTTATGTGCTTCTCACGTGTGTTTTGATTCTTTGCCTGCCTCCTACTCTTCTAGGTTTCCCAGTCCATGTATCATCGTCATTTTGGGTCCATTTCTCAGGCCCTTCCTATTCTCAAAAACCTTAACCTTAAGCCCCAAGTGAGGTTGAGGTCAGGGCTGTCTTTAAAGAGGAGCGGAGTAGTGGGGATTGATGCTCGGAAGGATGTGGAAGAAGAGACAAGAGTCCAAGCAGCTAGGGAAGGAACTGGATGAGCTTAAGAAGAAAAGAGCCAAGTTGAAAATATAAGACCTGAGCCACATCTTTCACATTCGTCGTATCCACACAGCTCTCTGATAGAATGGCTGCTCCTTGATGTCAGGGAGAGGCAGTACCCATCAGGGCTTTGGTGGAGGGGTACTTGTAGTGGCCTAGAGCAGGGGGTGGGAAGTAAAGGAAGGGAATAGGGCTGAGCCCAGGAAGTTATATAATAAATTATAGATGTGAGTGCAGCCTATATGCTGATTCCTATGAGTCCTCCTAGCGAATCAGAACCTGAAGGTGGTCTTGGGGATCCCTATCCCGAAGGTGTCAACTTTTCTTGAAAGGTCTTGATGCCATTACAACATTGCTCCCCAGAGAGGTGGAATTAATTTACATTCTCACCAGCAGTGTATAAAAATGCATATTTATTTTCATTTAAATAAGTTTTTGCCAATCTGATAAGCAAAATATTTCATTTGTGTTTTAATGTGCATTTCTTTGATTAGTTGTGAAGTTGATCTTTTTTGTGTATTTATTAATCATTTGTATGTCCTCTTTTTATTTTCCTTTGCCCATTTCTTAAGTTAGGTTTTGAGAGTTTTAGTGTAAGGTCTTTAAAGACTAGGATAACCTTTTGTCATTGTAGTTTTGGCAAACATTTTCTCTGAACTAATTGTTTGCTTTCTAATTTTGTTCATGATATTTTTGATATACAGATATTTTACATGTTTAAAGTCAATTTGTTAATATTTTCCTTTGTGAATTTTTTCTATTTTTAAATGCTCAGGACAGAATATCATGCACCCTGTAAAGATTTAGTAAATACTCATCTGTGTTTTCATCTTGTTTTATGGTACTTTAAAAAACATTCTTTAATCTGTCTCGGATTTACTATGGTTTATGATTTGAGGTAGGGCTGTAATTTGAATTTTCCCCCATTCATTGAATAATCTTTGACTTTCTAACCTGCTTGCACTTTTCTTCTTTATGAACTTTAAATTCTTTTAAATATCCAAATCTGTTTCAGGATTCTCTAGTATATTGGTTTATGAAAAGATTTATGTAAAGGAAACGTTATTAATCAGCCAGGTATTATGTAAACAGTTTTAGAAAGCTTGTTTTTGTTATATAGACAGGGAATGTTATTATGTGTTATTTATATTTTGGTGTGTAGAATAAGTAAGTTATAGAGACAGGATTAGAATTTTAAGTGAAAAAGTATCCATCCTTCATATTGCTCATATTGGTGATCTGTCTGCACTCTTTTGCGTATCATTCATCGCAATGGCTAACCAGCATTGAAACCAAAAACTTGTGAGATTGCAGTTCAGGTCAATTTGTAAATTTGTATTTTTATAATTTTGTTGTTTCCCCCCCTTTTTTTTTGAGTCGATAGTCTGGAGTACCCTCCTTATGTGTTCTTAGTGTATGCTGTCTAGGGAGAAACCACAGGCATCTATCTATGTGCCCTCCACAAAAACAGGCATTCTTTGGCTTGCAAAGGTATGGAAATGTTGTCATAGCAAGAGAAACATAAAGTCTGTGATCCCTGTAGACAGTTCTAATTATATACAAACTTAAGCCGTAAAAATAAATGCAATTGCCTTAATTGTACAAGGTGTATGTGTATTAGGTTGGTCATATTGAATTGCTAATATTTAACCAATTTTATGTAGTTCACGGTAATACCTGTAGACACATCTACACACTTTAAAATAGTCAAGCCCAAATGATAGGGAGGTTTTTTTTTGTTTTTTGTTTTTAGTTTGCTCTAAAGAAGCAAGAGGTGTTAAATGTAGTGAGAATTGGTATGTCAAGAACTTTGGCAGACCAACTTTTGAAATGACAACACTGATGCCATATTATATGAGCATGAAACCCACTTTTATAAGCCCATACTGACCCTCCTGGCAACATTTATCATCCAGTACCTTTGTAAAACAGGCCAAACCGTAGTAGATATGGAAAGAATTTTGAGAGAATATAAGAATTAACACGAGTTTAGTGTGTCAGATTTCTTTATTTTTCTCTTGTTTTTTTGAAAGATCTGTTTTCATCTGGTTTTTTTTTTACTGTAGCACTTTTTGAATGCTATTATTTAAGAAGTCAGAAAGTTTAGGCTATTTAGTCATGAATCTTAAATATTTGATGAAATCTCATCTCAGTTCTTTAAACAACAATAAAATATGAAACTTCTTCAATGAGATCATTTCCAGAATTCACCTGTGGAAGAAACCAATAAGACGTTAAAGTTCAATTTTGAATCACAATTGGATATCCTGGTGGGCTCCAACCTAAAAGTTGTATTCCAAAAAACCATAGCACTCACCATGATTACACTATATATTATATGATTAATATAGTTAATTAGTTAATATAATTAATTAGTGTATGATTATAGTATATATTTGTTTGTTTGTTATCTGCTTCCCTGCTAGTATGTAAGTGCCATGAATGAAAGGAACTTTGTTTTTGTTTACTGCTGTATCCCAGTGCCTAAAATTGATTATATTATATATTTAATATCATATATATCCAGCTCAGGAGAGTGTTTCAGGCAGCTCCTCAGTGTGCTTTCTGCCCTCTTTTTTCAGGGCCTTCCCTCCTTCTGTAGAATGGCTACTGCTTGGCAGAGACTGGGTTTTTATGCCTCTCTTCTTAAAAGGCAGCTAAATGGTGGACCAGATGTCATCAAATGGGAAAGGAGAGTAATTCCAGGATGTACCAGAAGTATTTACAGTGCCACAGGAAAGTGGACAAAAGAGTACACGTTGCAGACAAGAATGGATGTCGAGAAATGGTGGTATCAACGAATAAAAGAACAGGCCTCCAAAATGTCAGAAGCTGATGTGAGTATTCTGAGAGATTCTAAGAGGGTAGGGAAGAGGGGCTTAGGGTTTGGACTCTGGGTTCAGATTGCCTGGATTCAAATGAGTTATTATGTATGTGACCTTGAACCAAATTATTGAATCACTGTGCTTCAGTTTTCTTGTCTAAAATGGAGGGTGATAATAGTGCCCATAGCTTCCTAGGAGGATTGTGAGAAGTAAATGAGATGATACCAGGATAGTGCTGAGAAGAGTTTCCAGTGTGGTACGTGTGTACATGGCAATAGTGGGCACATAGTACATGGCAGATGGCACCACAACAGGCTTTCTGGAGCAACATTTATGGGGAAAGCTCATCAAGACAGAAGCATTGGCAGGTGTCTGGTCCTTCATGGTCCGTTGCATGGTGGGGCAACACACAGGGATCTGCCAGGGCCAAATGCGAGACTGCAGGAGAGGTACCTAGGCCTCTCAGCTGGCTGCATGTTCTGAGAAGAATCTGCCCTTCCCCTGGCATGAACTTGGCCTCCAGCCCTGTTCTGCCACCTCAGCATCCTAGTTTGGGGGGGTACTAGCCCCTCCCCCAGTGTGATCTCTGCTGGGGTCCAACCTTGCAGTAGCAACTATATGAGTTAATGGACCCTTGGCTTCTTGTCTGGATGCACTGGTTCAGCGCTATACCTGAATTAACTGTGTCAAGTACTTGGCTGTAGCAGGTTTCCATGGAGTGCTCTCTGCTCCTTCTCTGTAAGGCCAGCCTGTGGGGATCAGTCTTGGTCGTGTTGACACTCGTGATATTGGTCAAAATGGCAAATGGGAGATGTAATCTGTTACATGAAATGTTTGAATCTGATCAGAGCAAAGCATTTAAGATAAGAGTTTTACTCTTAAATTTGACCATCCCTTTATAATAGTTATAGTCAAATAATATTGACCCTCTACGTTTAATTGAAGAGACAGGCCCGAGGCAAGCAGTGATATCGCTCCACAAGACTGCACTTCACAAGACCTGCCTTTCCCCGTCTCCTGATTCTCACAGTCATTCTTTCTGTGAGATTGGTCGATATGAAAAATGGGCAGGCGCAGGGGGGCTATTCATGTTAAACTGAAAGATGTTTTTTGGCTTTGGTTAGAAGGAAAATCTGGTATTGAGAGATGTAGTGTATAACAAGTAAAACAAAGTGATAAAAAGGAAGGTTTGACTGTAGTGCATAATTGAAAGCTTGACTTTAACCTCATTAGGAAGTCAAAAACTGTTGTGTCCACATCTGAGACTAATGTAACTAATGTGTTTTGGAAACAAACTCTAGGAAGTAGTTTAATTCTGAGTGAGGAGAGTAAAATTAGTTATTTTTTCTTTTGGTTTAGACTGTAGTTTAGTGACTTCCAAACATTTTGAAGTTGTAGCTTATGGAGTTTGTGACATCTCATTCTTCTTAAGTATATGTTTTTTAAAAAATATTAAATGGATCGAAATAAACTATGTTTTGATAGTTGGGGGAATAGCTGGAGGGAGATTGTGTGTCATCCCCTGGTGGCACTCACTCAGGTTTAAACTGAGGAATGGTCGAGTGGACAGAGGAGTCAGAGCCTGGCCTGGAATCATGGCTTTGCCCCCAAGAAATCAATGTGATTTAGGCCATGTCATTTAACCTGTTTGATTCTCAAACTCCTTACATTGTTTATCTCACAGAATTGTTATGAAAATCAAATGAGAAAATGTGGCTGAACACATTTTGCAAACTGAAGTGTTATATAAATAAAAGATACAAGAGGATAAAAACATCTGGTGTGTTTTTATCAGGAGCTGAAAATATGACTGAATGCTGTCGGATTTTGAAGCATTTATAATTGATCTCACTCTGGTATTAGATACATCTGGAATCCACCCAAATTTTATAGAAGTTGAATGTCTTTCCATTGTCACCATAATCATCATTTTAAAAGGACTTTCTTTTTAATGAGCAATTTACCATGTGCCAGTCACCATCTTTCCATTGATTATCTCATTTAATCTTGAAACAACCCTGAGGATACATATTATTATCCCTTTTGGGGTAAGAAAACTGAGGCTCAGAAGGAAGTTTGGTAATTTGCCGAGATATACAACTAGCATATGGAAGAGCCAGGATTCGGAACAAGACATGATTGATTCCTAAGCTCATGCTTTTACCCAGAGCCTTCTTTTGCCTCACTTTTGATTTACAGATAGCAAACTGATCCAGAAAGGCCCAGGAATTTGCCCAGCTCCTCACAGCTATTGCAAAGCTAGGACCAGAACTAGGGCTTTGGACTCCTATTGAGGGGCTACTTCTATTCTGCCATCCTCTGGGCTCAGCGACAGCTTCAGAGAATGATCTATAAAGAGGCAGAAGTCATCTTCTAAAGTCAGAACTGACAAAAATAATAGGACCTACTTATAAAAGCCATCCTTTCCCCATCACTCATAATCTTAATTTTCTTTAAAGGCTTAAATTCTTACACTTTTACATAATTATGAAAATTTCCCTTTCAATCAGGTTCCTGCTCAATTATAACATAAACTCCCATAATTCTTTCTGTCCTTTCCACCCCCAGATGGTAGAACTCATTTCATTGTCACAGAGGAAAATGACTTAATTCATGCAGAAAAGCAAAAGGCAGAGAAAGGCAGTAAGCGGAGTGCCTTTTCTGCAATAAACAAAAATATTCATGAATATTAAAGACTTTTGCTAGCAGTGCTTTTCCATATATCTTTTATAAACTCAGGTTTGGAGTTTGGCTTAGCTAGAATATAAAGAATCATTTGATTTTGCTATTAATTTAATCTTTTTTGAACAAATATACAAAAAGGATGCTAGTGAAGAAGCTGTATGTGGAAAATGTTTGAGGCAAGATTGTTAAGTAACCATAACAAAATAAAGAAATTGGTATAATAAAAACAAGATGATGGTAATAAAAGAAAAAATAGTTTTGTAAAAACTTTAAAATGAAAAACTAGAAATAACTTATATCAAAAGTTTTACTATTTTTCTAGCTTCCAAAGAACTCTAACAACTGTTTTTCCATATCCCCCAAAATTCCCAAAGAAAAGGCAGTAGACTTAATCCACTGCAAGAAGGAGTAAGGTTTGAATAGAGTGGAAGGTTTTCTTCTGTTTCTGCTCTAAGTAAAAGAATGAGGTCTTACACCTCCTTTGAGGGACTTGTTTACAAGCTGGCAGGATTATCTGTCACTTATCTTCTTAAAGGCAGTTATTAAGTTCCTGAATCCCCACCAACCCCTGAATCTCAGGTCCTCTCTCATACTGCTAAGGTTTTCCTAAGGGTTATGAATTTGCAATTTCCAATTAAAGTGCATGACCAGCTTTCTGCTTTCCATCTGTCTATGTAAATCAATCGTAGTTGTCATTTCATCAGTTCCAGATGATTTTCTATTTTGTGTATTATCCAGATTCCTTGTTTACTCTCATTTTCCCTTCAGGCAGCTTTATTTGCCACTCCTGGTAATTTCTAGAGGTTGGGTAGTGCAGTTCCACTCTAGTTTTTTGGGGTTTTTTTTGCCACTTTTTAGTGGTTCTGTTAAAAGTTTATTTAACTTATTTACTGAACGAAGTTTAAGAACTTCTTGGCAAGAATCTGATTTCTGGTTGCTTCTGCTCTCCTGATTATAGTTGACTGTGTCCATTATCAGCCATGCAAATACTTAGCAAAAAATATAAAACCACCCTCCCACACACACATACAAAAGAAGGGTTATGAGTATTCTGTTTTGCATTTGTTTTCATTATTTTGGGAGAAGCAAATCCTTAAAGGACTCTAATAAAGCTCTAGGAAGGAAGAAGGACAGAAAGAGAAAAACAGATGGCAGAAATAGATAAAACAAACAATAATAGATGGCCTGACTCTCAGTGACGAGACAGAAGCAGTTACCTATTGCTCTTCCTTTCTTCAGAGGATAACCCTAGCTCCATGGAAGTATTTAAGGCTGTATGGGGGAACCCTCCTATTACCTGGATAGGACTTGTGAAGTTTGCTGGAGAAAATGTTCTTCGTAAAAAGTGCTCCACAGGGGCCAGTTATCGAGCTTTCGGAGCACAAAGACCAATACATATTTATCCAACGGTTTCTAAACTCCTGCTGGGTCAGGGAGTGAAGAAAGATGATTAAAACATAGTCCTTGCCCTTGAATAACAGGTCTCCCAATAAGGAGTCAATTCAATGTCTACCACCTTTTTTTTTGGAGCCTTCCTTATTCCTGTGTGCACAAACTCAGGACAACATTCATCATTTCCCCAGTGGAAAAACTAAAGTGCCAAAAGTCAGCAACCCATTAAGGACTTCCTGTCCTGTGTTCATTTTGTTCAGACACATGTACAGTTTTCTGTGTTTCTCATGATGAGGTTGCTTCTTTGGAAGCTGGAGAGTTATATAACCTTGGTCTGAGGCTGCCTATTTAGCAGCCCTGGAAGACAATAACCTTTTCCCTTTGTTACTAAGATTTTCTCATTACCTTCCCATTTCAAGTTTTTCTGTTGAAAGATAAGCTCACAATACAGTGGGGAAATTCTGGACCCAAACGTGGACCTTATTTATGATCCTGCTCTTACTGCGAAATCTAAGTCTGAATGCAGCCATAGGGAATTTAGGAAGAGGCTCCATTTTTAGAGATATCACATCTAAGGAGGACTATTATTTTCTTAAATTTAATGGATATGTGTGTTAGAGCTTCATTTGGAAAAACAGAGTTTTTTAAGGTCTAGATAGAAGCTGTCTTAAAAGAGAAGCTTTTAAAAGAAAAAATTAAAAACATAAATGAGTATATTAGCATGTAGGTTGTTTGGCATTATTTTGGACATTCTTCAGCTTAAACAAGGGCTTTGAATTTTGATTTTAGGCATTTTTGTCAATTTACATTATGGGAATAGTTTTTTTTTTTTAAAGGAAACTTTTAAAATGTTTAATTATTACCTTGAATAAAGTGCCAAAATATTATGTACATGCAGAGTTCCCAGAAAATGCTTAATAAATACTCATTGTCATTCTTTGTCCTTCTTTCCCAGAAATCAAAACCCAAGTTTTACGTGCTTTCTATGTTCCCTTATCCTTCTGGCAAGCTGCACATGGGCCATGTGCGTGTCTACACCATCAGTGACACCATTGCACGGTTCCAGAAGATGAGAGGGATGCAGGTAAGGAAAAATGCCTTCTGGAACAGCCCTTGTCTGCCCCACTGAGGACAAGAATGTGGTAATACGTGTTTAAGACAAATGAAGAAAAACAACTTCAGTTAAGATTAGGACAGCTTTGCAGATGAACATGAAAATCTCAGTGTTGCCTTTTATGCATCAGGAGACATTACAGTAAAGCATCTAGTGGAATTGGGCGGCAACCATGTGTTGGGTGTTGTGCTAGGGATGGAGATGGGTGGGGGCAGGGACAAAGAAAGATGCAAATGTGGGTAACTGCTGCTATCTTCCCAGGAGGAGCTCATGCATAAATAGAGGGACTGAAGCCAATAGTACAGATATGGATCAAATGCTGTGAGTGGCAAGTGGGGCCAAAAGAAATTTTTTCTATTTGATATTTTCTGTATTCTCTAATGAGTGTGTGTTTATTTTACAATAGAAAAAATAAAATTTTGTAAGAAAAAAATATTTGGGAGAGGTAAGAACTCCAGGAAGCTGGAACAGGCTCCACTAAACAGGGAACATCTGACATGGGTCTTGAAGAATCAGGTGAAATTTATCGGAAGAGAGGAAGACAAAGACCCTTCTTTGGCTGATGTGGGTCGGTTCCCTTTGCCCATTACCCCAGAGCCTGCTCTTTACTCTTCAGCAACAGATCATCCCTGATGGGGTGGGGGTAATCATTAATACCTTCTTTAACCACCTGTGGAGAGAGGCAGGACCCGACAGAGGCTAAGTGCATGGACCACTGCACCAGACTGCCAGGCTTCACATACAGCTCTAACACTTACTATCTGTGTGACCTTTGAGTAGTTAATTAATTAACCTCTCCAAGACCTGCTTTCCTTTCATCTGTAAAGTGGGGATAAAATAGTACCTGCCCCATTGGCCTGTTACAAGGCTTCAAAGAGGATGATTATGAAGCACTCTGTACATACTCGTATGTAGCACATAGTACATAACCATCAAATCTTAGCGGTTGCCAGCGGTGGCCAGGAACCTGCTCACACCAGCTTCTGAGAGCCATCTGTGTACACTTCTCCCCAGTTTTGTGTTTATTAGTCACCTTGGTAGCTTGAAATCCACGTGGTAGGAGTATTTGCACTATGGAAATCAGCAAACCTACAAGTCAGGGCTTTTCTTCCAGAGAGCCAATTGTTTCTATTTTTCTTTGTGGCTGGCCACTATGAGGATCCAAACCCACCCTTCACCTTGGTGTTGTCAACACCACACTCTAACCAAGTGAGCTAACTGGCAAGCCCCAGAGAACCAGTTGTTAAACACTTATTGGCACCCCACCGGCTGTTGCTATTGTTAACCTGTCAGGGCCTATACAAATGATATCTGTCGCTCCTGTTGTTTATAAAGATTTCTTTTTAAAAAGGTAAGTGCATCTTTTGTCACAATTGCTTTGAAAATTTATGCTGAGCTGACATTGGCAGCAAGAAGTATTCCTAAAAAAGGAGGCTGAGTTGCAGTGTCTCTTTGTCACTTAAAGAGTTAATAAGTTTATGTTGCCAAATTCAGAGATTTCCACTCTACTTTAAGATAGTTAAAGGTGTTTATGTCCCTGATTTATGTCAGATGTTATTTTCCCAGACATTATTTTCCACTATTTGTGCTGTGTATTAGAAAGAGGCAGGACAGAATGAATAGGCTCTTTGCCTGAAGTATAATTCTTTATCTAACTGTGATTCTTCAACTGATTTTACTATTTTTTAAAATAGAGAAAAGATTAAGCTTTTACAGCAAAACTGTACATTTATGAGAGTGCAGGGAGGCCTATTAGTAGCTAGGTGGTTGAGGTGGTGGAGGTGGTATTCTAATTTCCTTGGATGGGATGAGATGTTACAGAGGAAACTTAAGGCGGAGCCCTAGGCCCTGAAGTACTGAAACCCTTGCAGGCAGTTGAGGCCCCCCAAACAAGGGGAAGTCCTTCTACTATAGCTAAAGCCCAAGGTCATGCTGGATCCAGGAACTGGACAACCTAGGTTTGAACCCCATTCTACCACTTTGTAGCTGAGTGACCCTGTGTAGACATTTAATATCTCTGACTCCCATTTTCCTCGTCTTTAAAATAGGGATAATAATTCCTCCCTCACAGGGTTGTTGTGAGGGTTAAATGAGACAGTGCACGTATCTGGCACATCGTAATCCCTTAATAAGCGATAGCTGTAATTATTATTTATACTGACCTGATTTACTCTGAGCTGCTCAGGAAAGTGATTCACCACCATTTAATAAATGAATCCCTGCTCTCTTCTGCCTGGAGGATGCTGCACAGAGCTGCTCACTGAGAAGCAGCTTGACTGCATGTCATTGCCTGTAGTTAGTATTATCTGTCCTATGACTCGGTGTGTGTCTTATGTTTGAAACTACTGTTTGCTATTCTGATATGTTAATTAGAAAGAGGCAGGACAGAATGAATTGACTGTTTGCCTGAAGTACAGTTCTTTAACTATGGTTCTTCAACTAGATTTGTCTTATTTTTTTCCTTATGCCAACTTATTTTGGACAGTTAGTGAATGCGGGCAAATCGCACTCACTGATTGTGAGTGCTGGCACCTAGAATTTTTTATTCCTCAGTTTCAGTTGGTCTGTTTAATGTGACAAGCCATCTTTTTGGGGTGTTGTAGTGGATTGAATTATGTCCCTCCAGAACTCCCTGAATCTTGAATTGTGTCCCCCAAGTTTTATGTATTAGAAACTTAGCCCCACTGTGACTGTTAAGAGGGTGGGAAATCCTATTATGGTAATTGAAAGGTGGAGTCTTGAGGAGGTGATCAGATTGTAGAATGATTGCAGTAGTGAATGGATTAAAAATGGTGGTCAGGGGCATGGTTCTGAGGGCTTTAAAAAGTGAGTGAATGAGGAGGTTACTCTCTCTCTGCTCTCTCTGCTTCCACCGTCTTGCAATGTGAGACCCCTGGGTCACTGTTGCCACCACCAGATAGACTTTGGACTTCCCATCCACAGAAACTGTAAGCAATAAATTTCGTTTTCTTTATAAATCACCCAGTTATAAGTATTTTGTTATAAGCAACAGAAACAGACTGATACAGGTGTCCTCTAGGTTCCCCTGAAATTAATTTCTTATTAATTTTCATAGTTCATATTTAAGTCAGAATCCCACATATAACCACCAAATTTGATGAAAACTTGTTTGGTCATTTTTAAGTGATATGGCAAAAGAGAAACATAAATCTCAGTTTAACTGTCAACAGTGTGAGAGGAAGGCTGGTGAGCTTCTGTGTGATTTTCAGATCTTTCCTGCCCAATGTCAAGACTAGTCCCAGAGATAGACTGATTTTGGACTCAGGTTGAATTTAATGATCCTCACTATAAGGAGGGAAGTAATATCTAATCTGGGACTGTCAAACAGGTTCTGGCATGTATATTGATTAATTCAGTCAATAAATAGCCATTGAGCACCAGCTTTATTCTAAACAGTGGGCTTTCTACTGTATTAAATAGAAATATTGGAGTCTTAGGTCAAAAATCAGGTAGTAGGCCAAAGAAAAATTCAGCAAACTTTGCCTTTTTCTATAGCTTGTTAATTTGTTGGTTTGCTTTGTTCTTGATTGGAGACATGAAATAGTTTTAAGGCACACTAAGAACATTATGGGAAGTAAAAAGTGGAGTGATCAGGCAGTGAGTCTGTTCTCTTGAGGGCCATGGGTGACTTCCATGCATGTGTCTCTGTTCTTATCTTTCTCCACCTCAGCAACATTACAGTGCACCATTTTCTCCTGGAGACACTGTGCTCTATTGACATGAGACTCTACTCTCCAGGATTTTTTCCTGCATCTTGGCTTCTTCCTCCCACTTTACTCCACAAGTTTTCTCCTGCTGTACTCCATATTTGCATACTCTCTATCAGGTTGATAAAGTTCCCCTTTATTCCTAGTTGGCTGAGAATTTTTATCATGGATGAGTGTTGATTTTTGTCAAATGCTTTTTCTGCATTTATTAAGATGATTTTTGTGTATGGTTTTTTTCTCCTTAATCTGTTGATGTGGTGCTGATGGTTTCTGGGCCTAGAGTTTTATTTGTGGGGAGTTTCAACATTACAAATTCTATTTCTCTAATGGATATAAGGCTATTCAGAGCTTCTATTTTTTTCTCTATCAGTTTAAAAAAAATTTTTTTTTTACATTCTATGATGTTGCAGAGCAGTTGGGAGGGAGGAGGAAAGGGGAAAGGGGAAGGAAATGTGATGGAAGAAGGAGGAAGGAGGGGCAGGATTGAGGCCTGTGGCACCCCACACATTCCCACAGGGGAGACGGGGGTCGGGGGTGGGGGCTTCCAGTGGTGGCTTGGTCATTGCTGGGCTGGGGGCAGATGTCAGGGGGTGTGGCAAGGGCCCTTGCCTCCCACCTCCCCAGCTCTGGAGAACCTGGGCACTTCCTGTGGGCAGCTCAGTGGTCATCACTGGGCTGGTCACTCGTGTTGTGACCTAGGCCCGAGGCCCACCACCCACCCTGGCTCAAGAGAGCCCTGGGTGCTTCCTGTGGTGGCTCAGTGGTCATCGCTGGGGTGGTTGTGCTTGTCAGGAGATGTGGCTGAGGCCCTCGGCCCCCACCCTCAGGACTGGTTGCAGGTGTCGGGGGCATGGCTGAGGCCCTCAGCCTTCCTCCCTTTCTGGTTTGGTAGCCCAGGGCACTTCCGATCCTTCTAGGCGTTACAGGTGCTCTTTGGTGAAATGAGACGTTTACTAGTTAATATCAGACTTTGTTTCTGGTTGTGGGTACTTTGTTTTTTCTTTCAGTTCTGTGTTGGGTTATTTGCTGTTCCCACCACTCAAACTCTGTGCTGGAACTAATTTGCTGTCCTTCGCTTACTTCTAAAATGGGGGAACTTCCTGTGATGACCAGTACTTGAGATCCGTGGTTGAGCTAAATTGCTGCTTTGCTGCTGATACCCTGGGGAAGGCTTTTTGTGCAGCTCAGGTTTTAATGGTTGACTTTATAGGTACTGCTGGTTCTAGTGAGATCCAGTGCACCTGGGTTGTGTAGAAACACTGGTCTGGGCCTGAGTCTTTTCATCAAACTTTGCATTGCTCCCCATGCAATTCTATATTCCTGACCAGTCTCCTCTGAGAGGTCCTATGCTGACTCGGGGACAGATCAGCTGCCCTTGCTGTGCCCCAGTGTTCCCGTGGTGGGCCCGTCTCCCCCACCACCCATGCTGCAAACACTTCTCATGGGACAGGCCATGCTCCGGTCCCTTGCAGTGACTCACCAGCCTCTGAGTGGCTCCATTTTTTCAGTTATTGTGGCTCATTGGTCCTATGTGGGTCCAAGGGAACCCTATTAGTGCTCTTGCTGGACTGGGAGCCACCAAGGCCCTTTTCTCTCCTGCTGCCTCCTAGCAACTTCATCCCAAGGGCACAGCTGTGGCTTTTGCCAGCTCCTACTCTGTGCACTTCGCAGCTGCAGCCTGGAAGTGGCCGTGGCATGAAACAGTTGGAGTGGTTTTTTCTTTCCCTCATCATGGCTTCTCCCACCTTCATGCACTCTGTAGGTCTCTCCTCCTCTTCCCCTGAACTCTAGCGGCCCCAATTTGGCTGTCCTTGCTTTTTTATAGTTGTAAGTTGGTTGATTTATGGGAGAGAGTGACGCTGGGGACCATCTATTCTGCCATCTTGACCGGCAGCCTGTATCAGTTTTAAGAAGTTGTGTTTTTCAAGAAATTTATCCATGCTACCTCAAATTCTGTTCTGGACTGCCTTCTCTTTTTTATCTACTCACCCTGCCTCAATGGTCTCATCTATTCACTTTAGTTAAATATGTTACGTTAAAAAATTGTGAATACTTCTGTGATACTGTGAAATATATATGTGGTCTTTATCCCAGTCTCCTGGCATACAACTCCTAAAAATCCTTGGAATCTCCAAAGCAATAAGTGTCTTTTCATATGCTGATGAGTTGACTGAAGGCTGGCAGCCTCTAGGTAGCTTCAGGATGGGAAAGAACAAGGCAGGTCTAGAGGGTTGGCACTTTTAGCCACACTCTTCATCCTGGGGAGAGAGGCTGAATGTTAAGTTGATCACCAGTGGTAAATGGTTTCATCAGTAATGACTATGTAATAAAGCCTCCGTAAAAATACAAAAGGACAGGATTTGAAGAGCTTCCAGAAAGCTGAATCTGTGGAGGTTCCTGGAGGGTGGCACACCTGGGCAGGGCCTGGAAGCTCCGTGCCACTTCCCCCATACCTCGCCCTGTGCATCTCTTCATCTGTTTCATTTGTAATATCCTTTATAATAAACTGGTAAATGTAAGTAAAGTGAATCTCTGAGTTCTGTGAGCTGCTCTAGCAAATTAATCAAATCCAATGAGGGAGTCAGGGGAACCCCAGTTTATAGCTGATCAGTCAGAAGTACAGGCAAAATAACCTGGGGCTTGCGATTGGCATCAGAAGTGGGCCTCTGTCTTGTGGGACTGAGTCCTCAACCTGTGGGATCTGATGCTGTCTCCAGATAGGCAGTGTTGGAGTTGAATTGGAGGAAACCAAGCTGGTGTCTGCTGCAGAGTTGATTGATGGATTGTTGGTGGGAAGGAATCTCCACAGATTTCTTGGTGACCAGAGGTCACAGAAATCTGTGTTGATTGCTGTAGGATGAGAGCAGAGGAAAAACAGTTTGGTTTTTTACAGAATTTCCAACACAGAAGTACAGAGAACATTATCACAAATATCCAGACCTACCATCCTGATGTAACAGTACCATTTAATCATATTAGTCTCAGTCTTTTTTTAAAAAAATAAAATGTTACGGATACAGTTATGCACACAACACTTACATGTAGTTTTGTGTGTTTTTAATTTTATAAAGATGTATTTTGTTATTAATATTCATCCATAATAAATGCTATATCATTAAAACAATACTTAATTACTCATTTGCACATTGATAGATTTTTAAGTTGTTTCCCAATTATTGCTTCAGTGAACATCCTTGTGCCTGACTTGTTAGCCTGTGGAAGAAGTGGCCTTGCTCGGTCACAGAGTGTGCATAACCTCAGCATTCCTATATCTTGCCAAATTGCTTTCCAAAGTGTTGGTGCTGATTTATACTTCCATAGCAATGAACGACAATTTTTACCGTTCTACACTTTTTTTTTTTAAAGATGACTGGTAAGGGGATCTTAACCCTTGACTTGGTGTTGTCAGCACCACGCTCTCCCAGGTGAGCTAACTGGCCATCCCTATATAGGGATCTGAACCCGTGGCCTTGGTGTTATCAGCACCACACTCTCCCAAATGAGCCACGGGCTGGCTTATTGTCCTACATCTTTAACAACACTTAGCAATGTTAGACTTTTTAATCATGGCTGATTTGGTATGTTGTAAATAGCATCTCACTGTGTTTTTAATTTACATTTTCCTGGTTACTATCCCAGTGAAGCTGAGATATTTTTATATGGTTTTTGTCTTTTTAAGCTTCCTCTTCTCTGATTGGCTTGTTCCCATTATTTGCCTACTTTCTCTTGGATTGATTGTCTTTTTCATATTGCTCTATAGGAATTCTTTATATAGTTTGGATTATTACTTGATTCGTTGTTGATGAAATGCATTACAAATATCTTCTCCCATTCTGTAGTTTGCCTTTGCATTTTGTGAGATTGACCAGACCGTGGATTATAGTTTGGGTTTGAGAACAGGCAAGAAGGATGACTTAGAAAGTTCAAGGTTGCTTGTACTTTGGTTTCCTCCCATAACAGCAAATAAGTTGTACAAAGGAAAGAAATGAGACAAGAGCTCCAGTGGTCATTAGAGCCCTGCCCCCACGCCCTCCTGGTAGTTTGTGTAGCTATGCCTGAAAGCTAAGATCATTGCAATTCCTTTGGTGGAAAATGGACCCAACCCTCTCTCCCCCTTTAACTCTCCACCCCCAACCCCCTCCCAAGGGTGGAGGAGCACTGGACTGTGGCTAAGAGCTGTTATAGCCCCAGTGTGCCAGCCGCAGGAACATTGTCATGTTTCATTAAAGGGCAGTGATTCTTCACTTGGGGAAGCTATGTTCCCCTGGCCCAGGTTTCAGGCCTTGACATTTTTACTGTGCCAACAAAAGGGAAATCTTTCTTTATGTGTGCCAGTACTTAGGAAGCCCTGTGTGACTCTCCCTGATTACATCCTTCCAGAGCTAATCTATAGTACCCTTAAACCATAATTTAGTTTGTTTAGCACCTTGACCTTGATGTTATCAACACTGTGCTCTACCCAACTGGGCTAACCAACCAAACTTAACCATAAATATTTTTAACACGAGTTCAAAGTTATTCAAAGTTTTAATTTTCTTTTTGCTGATGTTCTGTCTTAACTGATCCTCCAAGCCTCCTGAATCCATCTTTGACAAGGCACAAGTTTATCTACCTCATTCCCACCTCTGTGGTTTTTACCCATGTATCTCTTTCTCTAGTGCCTCTCACTGTCCTCTATAAGTAAATCCTTGTCATTCTGTAAGGTCCATTTAAATTTCTTCCATAAACTCATCCCTCAGTTCTCCAACCCACATTTATCAAGAAGTAATTTAGTACTGAAACAGAGTAAGGCTAGTAGGCCTGTGAACCAAACGGATTCCATTTCCCTGCAGAGGACACTTTGTTAACTTTTCCACTCTTCAGTCATGAGACCCCCCCCAGGGTAAATGATTACCCAATGGGCCACCCTAATAAAATAGACTGAGATAAGAGAAGAAACGGATATTTACTGAGTTGCAAAACCCCTCTCCAAGGCTTGTTTACCATAATTGTAAGAGCTACAGATTAACCTTAAGACCACTTTAAGAATTCCCACCTGTGCACAAAGCATCAAGGTGTCTGCTACAATGACTTTCCTGACAATGATGAATACTACTGCTATTTTGGACCTACTGAGCATGCACCCATGATGCAACCAGGCAGAACAGAATGGAGGTGTCCAGTGATGCTGCCCTGTACCTCTTAACTCCTTTCCTGTAACAGTCCCTCAACAGCTCCCCTCAGG
This sequence comes from Cynocephalus volans, assembly GCF_027409185.1. Taxonomy (NCBI): domain Eukaryota; kingdom Metazoa; phylum Chordata; class Mammalia; order Dermoptera; family Cynocephalidae; genus Cynocephalus; species Cynocephalus volans. Next base: position 56,069,243 of record NC_084470.1, read on the forward strand.
GGGCTAGCTTTACTGTCGCTACCCGCCTTATGCATAAGTCTATCTCCTCTTTTAATAAAGTGTTGCTTGGTTTACTCCTGGGTACATTGTTCATTTCTATGACTTTGGAATCTAAGAGCTTAATTTAATCACTGGCGAAAATTAGAAAGCTTTAGGCATCAGAGAAGACTCTAGCTACAAGAGGCAAGTGGCCACTGAGACTATTTTGCTCTCATGTCTCTGCTGCTGGTAAATCTCTCCTGGAGTCCCCAGCCTAAATTCTGACAAGGCAATGCTTTATTCTCTTTTACTCTCCTTTTCCCCCTTCTCTTCCTCTTTAAAGTTACTGCCAGACAACTACAGCTTAAACTCCTCTCAACCTGTGAGAAGCATGCTCCTTCTGGCCGGCAGCCCCTTGACCTGACAGGTAACCAGCAGAGGTGGGAAGGCCAGTCCTACACCATGAAGATCTTGCTTGATCAGGTTTCCCCTGACGGGATTCATGATAATGGTGGGGATTCATTCCCATACCATACAGTGACTGGAAGTTCAGAAGCTGCTAAAATTCTCTTTACCTTTCTCTGATTTTCTGAGCCCTCTTCTGCTGTTTGGTTGGAATGTGTCCACTACTATGTAGGTGCACCCTGGAGGGCTCCCAGCTATGCTTTGTTTCTGATTTTCTGAGCCCTCTTCTGTTCTGTATAGGTGCACCCTGGAGGGCTCCTGCCTATGCTTTGTTTCTCTGATTTAATCTAGTCAGTACTTTTCTTCTTTGTGCTGACAACTGTAGAAAGAACTGCTTTTATCAATTACTGTCAGTGGAATAGATTGGCCCCTTGGGACTAGGGTAAACTGGACCCCACTGCTCCCCTTTTCTCTTTGTTTGTTTGCTTGGTTAGACATTTAGTTGAGTGCCAGTAATCTGAATAAACCTTCCAATCCTTGCACCAACTTTTGGTCTTTCAGGTCATTTATTTAGTGCAAGAGGACAAGCTTAGCCTGGTCTGTCAGTAACAGTACTTATAGTCAGAACCACAAACTAATTTTTTAGTTCTCCACATGTGGATTATGTTCTCCATGTGTTGTTTTTATCTGCCCAACAATATATTATAAGGATCTCAGGGGCAGGGAAGTTCTCTCTAATTTCTCTTTTGTTAGTAACATGTCAGGTGTTTAATCACAGTGTCACAAGTCACCATCATTTTTGAATATCTACAGCCTCTAAGGACCTTTGTTCCCAAGGAGTTTACATTCTGGTAAGCCTCAACTATTTGTGAGTTGATTGATTCAATGGCTGTTTTTTAAAATATGTAACTACTTTGTTTAAGTCTAGACTAAGTGTTTATTATGCATATATAGCCCAAATAATGTTTCTCCAACTTGAAAACTCATAAATCTCAATGACAAAATCCTTGGACTTTGTAAATATTGTATTTGTACAGTATTTACGTACAAGTTTGCTAAATATTGTATTAAAAGTTAAGCTCTGTTACTCTAGGTGATTACTTGACATTTAGATGATTATCAACACAAAGGCAATCTCAGATACCCAATTTATGTGGCAGTTCTTGGTGATAATGTATATCAGTTGGGACAGACTAGGTTATGCTGCAGTAATAAACAATCTCAAAATCTCAGTGGCTTAAAAGAACAGATGTGTGTTTCTTTCTTTTTTTTTTTTTTTTTGTCTTTTTCGTGACTGGCACTCAGCCAGTGAGTGCACCGGCCAGTCCTATATAGGATCCGAACCCGCGGCGGGAGCGTCGCCGCGCTCCCAGTGCCACACTCTCCCGAGTGTGTGTTTCTTGCTTTTGCTACATGTCCAGCACAGAAGGGCTGTGTTCAAGGTAGGCAGGACCCAGCTGATGGTAGTTCTTATTTGAGCGAGTGCCTCCCTTATCTCAGGTTGGAGGAAGGGGGTGTGGTAAGTCCCTACTGGCTCTTAAATCTTTCACCTGGACTCAAGTCACTTCCACTGATATGGCCACATCCAACCTAAAGCGGGTAAAGAAGTGTATTCCTACCGTGGGACAGGGTAGTGAGGAGAATCTAAATGTCTGTGAACAGTGCCATTGGCTACCACGTAAGATGATTCAGATAACCCAGAATATTCCTATCTTGAGTAACCTTGTTTAAGATTATTACTGATGTGAAAACAAAAATTTAAAAACCATCAGGGAGAACTAGAAGACTTCTAAATTTGAGCCCATGGAGTACGAGAAACATTGCCCACAACATAAAGTTGTTGCCATTGAGTTTAGCCTCAAGCCATTTATGCTCTGTAAACCTTTCTGTGTATGGCAGGGGTTCTTAGCATTAGCGTACATAATGATCCCATGAGGAGTTTGCTAAAAATGCAGATTATGATTCAGTAGGTCCTGGGTGGGGCTCAAGAATCTGTATTTTAAATAAGCATTCCAGGTCATTCTGATGCAAACACTCCTCCAGGGTTTGGCACTCGATGAATGGGATGGGGTGCTCCACAGAGCCAAATGGATGTGTTTCTCTAGGTTCAAAAACAGATCAAGAAAGCTAAAGGTGGGGCCGAGCCCGTGGCGCACTAGGAAGAGTGCTGCGCTGGGAGCGCGGCGACTCTTCCACTGCGGGTTCGGATCCTATATAGGAATGGCCCCTGCACTCACTGGCTGAGTGCCGGTCACGAAAAAGACAAAAAAAAAAAAAAAAAAAAAAGAAAGCTAAAGGTGACAGACAGCTGATAGCTTAGCATATCATAGGTATGCTAAGATGCCACATAGCTTAGATGTGGGTTGTAAGAGGAGTGGCAGGTGGGTGGTTTGGGGTGATGAATCAGTCAGGACAGGGTCTTTACCCAAAGCACTGATGAGACCTGCCCTGCCCACTCACGGGTTTGTGGTGAACTTTATATAAGATGGTGGATGAGAAAGTCCTCTAAAAACCATAATGCAATTTTCGAGGGTAATCCAATTAATAGTAGCAATAAGAAGGGAGTCCTGGGGTTTGGATGTTGGTGCCATGACCATTTGAAGCCAGAGATAAATTATTCTTAATGTAATCAGAAAAGGCTGCACTGCCAGTTGGTTTCTTTTAAACTCATAGACTGTCTGATGACATATTTAAAACCTAGCTCCATATGGTGATTTTGTTGTGTTTTCATATGTTGTATGCACAGATGGTTGGAAAATAAAATTACCCGCCTCCCACCTCGGCTGATCTTCCCAGCACCTTCTGGTCCAGAATCCTTGGGTGATGAAAGTATCAAGGTGCCAAGTTCCCCTCCCAGAGCTGAGCTTGGACTAATTTGTTCCAGGCATTAAGCCACCAGGCATTGGCCAAGTGGAGTAGTCTGCTTGGGCCTTTTGCTATTCACTGTGGAGGAGGAGGAAAATTGAGGCTATGTGTCTGGCAGCTGCATAATCATAATATCATTACCCACAAATATCAGGAAGCAAGGGAAGTTCTTAGCAAGTGAGCAATAATATACATTTCATCAGTTTTCAGTTTGCTGGTCAGTCAACAGGTGTTTATGAAGTGCCTAGAGAGTGCATAGCATGGCATTTGGTTTTCAAATTTTCAAATCTCTGTAGCATCCAGAGTAGATAGTAGATTTACATGCTTTGTCCTCTCAGTTGTAATTTGAAGGGAGAATGAGGCACTGGTCCAGTGCCTCGATTGGAAACTGGCAGATGTATCTGCCTGTCATGTCCCTCCATATTCCTAGAGGAGGTCTGCCGCTTTGGGCCTAGGTACTATCATTTGGTTTTCTTTACTTGGAAGTATTCACTTGATTTTTATCCCCAACCTGTAATAATGGTGGGTTAGTACACTTGCTGAACAGAATTAAATGTTTCTCATTTCTTAGAAATAAAAACTGTTGCATCTATTCCAAAGAAACCACAGCATTCTCTGAAAATAGTTTTTTGAGAAGCAGTAACCATGGTTGCTGTCAGTTAGAAGTTGGATTGGTTTCAGATAAAAAGTTTTGTTTCATGAGAGGGAGAGAAAGCTGGTCATTCCCAGGGAACTGGTTGGGCCTTTTGTAGTAACAATCGTGCCGTTTCTCCCTGCACTGGGAAGCTTCCCTCCTCTATCTCCTTAACTCTACTTGGTCTTACTTCCTGTGTTGGAGGAACAACTGTCCCTTTGCCTGTTCTTTCTTTCCTTCTCAAAAAAAAAAGGGGGGGGATTTTAAAAAATTGTACATAAAATTCTTTTAAACAAAGAAATACAATGGAGATAAGGCTGTAGTTCCCTTGACTATCCCCTCCCCCACCAGGCCCCTCCAGGTAGTAACCCCTGGCATTCTCCAGGGTATATCCCTCCAGAGCCTTGTCTGTATGTTGTCATGTGGAATTGTGTTCTCTCCTGCATCCCTTTCTCCTAATGTGCTTACCATCCATCCTGCTTGCCTAGCCTGAGACTGTAAGGCTCAGCCCAGAGGAGGGCAAGATGCCCTGGTAGGGTGGGCCATGGCCATTTGACAGTGTTCACTCCGGAGGCTGGCTAAGCCCCGGCTGCTAGGCCTCGCCTCCTGGCCAGCTCTGGTCTGACTTGCCAGGGCTGTAATCCCTGTGTTTGCCCCTCATCTGTAATTCCTGGTCTTTTATTTTAGTAGCTGGTCCTGACTCCTCTTTGAGGTTTTGTAGTCCTGCTGGTGTTCCTGTGCTGGTCCTTGCCCAGTTTGATGTCAGATCTGTCCCCTGCTTTGCTTTGTATGGCTTAAGGACTGACCCGTGCAGGTTGAGTTTCCCATGATCTGATGTCAGCTGGCCTCTGGCTGGGTTTGAACCATAGGAAATCCTGTTAAGATAGGAGGGCAGGAGGAAGGGAGAAGCCAGGGAATTTCTCTCTCTGCCCTGGTTCCTGTCTCCTCTAATAATTCAGTTCCGTCTGGGCAGATCAGCCTGTTTGAGCTTCTGCAGCTGGTGTCAGCCTTTGGGCTTGGTTAAGTCTGCTTCCTTTCTTAGTCTTTTCAGTCTAGAGATTGTGATGGTGTCCTACTCTTCCGAATTTCTGGGTGGTTTCACTGTCCCCTTTTGCTTCTCACTCAATTTTAAATACTTAGAGTATTTATAATAAAAATCAAGTAGAAGTGATGGCTTTTCAGACTTTGGAAGTTTATTTTATGGATTTCTAAGTTATAGCTACTATGACTTTTTCTTGATTCTGTCTCTGAGTAATTTTACATTTATTATTTAATTTTAATTTTTTTTTTTTTTCTTTTTTAAAAGATGACTGGTAAGGGGATCTTAACCCTTGACTTGGTGTTGTCAGCACCCTGCTCTCCCAGGTGAGCTAACCGGCCATCCCGGTTAGCTCCCAGTTAACATAGGGATCCCGGTTAACATAGGAATCCGAACCCGTGGCCTTGGTGTTATGAACACCACACTCTCCCGAGTGAGCCATGGGCCGGCCCCTACATTTATTATTTTAAGATTATCATTAGTAGCCTTCTGCCACCCTCTGCAATGTCACATTCCTATCTTTCCAAGTTGATGTAATATATGTTTCAAAGTATATCTTCAATAAATATAAAAAACATATTAAATATCTGGGGGGAAAAGTTCTGAAGCTGCAGAAAGTAAGTACTCATATCCAAGAAGAGGTTAACTCCTAGGAAACTGAGAGTGCTCAGGTGGGCCCTAGCATATACATCAAGAAGCTAATTTTTCGTAGGGTAAATTACCTAATTAGCCCATATGAGTTGTACATACAGTTACTTCTTCAACTGTGGAAGAATTAAAACAAGTTATGGTGATAGAAAGAAAGGAATTGGAATTTTAAAACCAGAAAGTAAAGTTTAGAGTTCTTCCAGTGAATGGTTTGGACAGTACTGGCTATAGAGAAATCAAGGGCAAGAAACTGCAGCATATACAGAGAATGGAGGTATTTGATCTGAACAGTGCCTGAGAGACCAAGACATGAACAAGGCTGGCAAAGGAAGCATCTGAAACAGTGTCTTTCACAGAAACAGGCCTTAACAACTTGACCAGAAAATAGAAACTGCTGCCTGGGAGAAAGAGACGAGCGTTGGTATTTTGTAGTCATGTGTAGGTCTTCACTTTGTTTCCCTCTTGACAGCAGTGAGTCATCTCATAGCCAAGAATGAGCTCTGCACTTGGTCGCTGAGGCTCTGGGAACCCAGGGTATAGTAACAATGGGACCCTTTCCCGTTTTGTAGAAACTGGCTCACAGGGACATTTATTCCAGTGATCCAGCCCATGATGGAAAGAACTGTCCCAACTTTAGGGTGCCAAAAGGCCTCCCCACGGTCTGTATTATGTTATTCTCTCTGGGGCAGACATTTGTTCTTGTTAATTTTTGGTGAGAATATGAAATATTAAGAAACTTTAAGATCTTTCTAACTTTATTTTTATAGACAGCTTGGATAACATGTGAACTAAGAATATCTTTTCATGTTAATTTCATCCAATAACAAAAATAGAAATGAATAAGTATATTACGTAAATCCAGACTGGTTTCTGTGACAGTCTCTGTGTTGACTTTATTTAAAAAATATGGACGGCCCCTAACAGAATGTTAATAGGCAGAAACATTGAATCGGTGCCATTTTGTCAGTTCTGACAAGAAACCAAGTGGTAATTAAGTTTTCCCCTTTCTTGTGGAACAGTTATACAACGGTTACATTATTCTGCCAGTGAAGCAGCCCTAGGAGAGAGTAAAGCACAGCTGGAAGCTGAGCTCAGGTGTTGTCCATGGAAGTATTGCAGAACTTTCTAGTAATCCAGCACATGTCCCCAGCATTGGGTTTTATTTTATTTTATTTTTAGTTCTTGGAAATTAAAAAGAGAGAAGGAACTGTGAAGCTTAATAGTGAATTCCAGAGAATGTTTATCATCTACAGATCAAGCAATATTCAAGAGAGAGCTGTATCTTATAAGGGTGTTTGTTTTAGTCAGGATTCTTGGCTACCAGGGACTAAAACCCAGCTCAAAGCAGCTTAAGCAAAAATGGAGGTTTGTTTGTTTTTGCAGATCTTGTTGTAACTCACAGACTCAAAGGAAACATTGTTGGAGCTGGTCCTTGAAGCATGTCAGTATCCCCACCTCTCTGCCCCCCATTTCTGCATCTCTCCACATGCTAGCTTTATTTTCTCAGATTTCTCCACAAGATGGGGAGCAGAACCACATGGAGCCCTTGTGGCTCCTAACCAAGGAGAAAAGAGTCCCCTCCTGCTTCAGCACCCTGGAGCTGTCTAGAGAAGGATTGAAGTACATGCCTCCCTCTGTGGCCAGGGGGATGGCTTTTTAAAATTGGTGGTCGACACCAGCACTACGGTTGAAAGAGGAGCAATTAGCAAGAAGGGGAAGATGCTGTTTTGGAGGATGCAGCACTTTGGATCTGCCACATTTAGCAAGAGGAAAAGAGACCTCAGATCTGAAAGGTCAACTGGATTGGGATATGTCTAGTCAGGTTCCTAAAACTGCGTAAAATAGATATACTCAGGGAATGTTAGAATTTTTAATACATACACACGCACGCACGCATACATATGTACATATTTTGTACAGATGTCCATGATAAAATGTTGAATTTTTAAAAGGTAGGTCATAAAATAATGTGTATAATAAGTTCTGTTTCCATAGAAATAAATGAGCTCCTCTGAATGTGTGCATATGTTTGCATACATTTGTTTGAGTGAGGAGAAACATGGGGAAGGATACAAAGGCTTGTGTTGCTGGTTACATCAAGGAATTGAGAAGGAGTAGTGACCAGAGATGAGGATCAACTATGCCTTTATTTATCATTGTGTTATGTAATTTCACTTGTTAAAATGAGCTTGTATTATGTTTGTAATTTGAAAAACAAAAAATAAAGAAAGAAGACTATTTATATTGACATCGGGAGGGATGTGGATGCAGGAATTGAAGGCAGGAGCTTGGGAGTCATCTCATGTGGAATCCAGGCCTTCCTAGACTTCCCAGATTCCCAAGACTGGGAAGTACAGCATAGGATGTGGCAAACCAGCAACAGCGTACTTGAGAGATCCACAGCACTGTTTGTTCACTAAGCGTGTATGCCTCCCAGAGAGCAGATGTGAGTGGGTCAGATCTGCCACCACCTTCAATATGGCAACATCTCCTGTAGGCAGATCCTTGCCCTGGGCAGTCAGAGGCAGGCTCTTGCCTGCCCAGCCACAGATGGCTGCCTTCTGCTGACGGACTGCCCCTGGTCCGGTCAGCTATGGCAAAAACAGTTGAGTGGCTTTCAGTCAAAGCACCTGATGTGAGCCATTAATTATGTAGGAAAGAACTGCTGGGCCCCTTTTACTGAAAAGAGGACCAAGTGCTGGCTGGCCCTTCTAGCCTCTGTGGTCTGTTCAGTTTGGGTAAGAATTTTCAGTGCTTGGCACCTACCTTCTACAGAGGCCTGTTATTAGTAACCCACCCTTAGGAATGTATGTGGTTGAGGGTATGTGTGAGGTTAAGGTGTCTCCCTACCTGTTTTTAAATAGTTCTCATATTAAATGTGGCCAGTGAGACAGAGGCTGAAATAATGGCGTGGGAACCAGTGATGTGCATTGTTGAGATGCTGAAGATCAAGACAGCAGGTGACAGTGGCTGCCATAGCAGCAAGTGCTGCCATTTATTGGGTGCCTCTACTGTGCTGGGAACGATGCTAAGTGCACCACAGACATCATGGAGTATAATCCTCAACAGTTCGAGGTAGCTGCTTTCAGCCACAATTTACAGTTGAGACTCAGAATAAAGTAACGAACCTCAGGTCCTGCTGCTAGTAAAGAGTAGGTTTGGGTTTAGGACTTTTGCCCTTAAATCACACAAGCTCCTGGACAGCAAACCTTTGTTAGCATTTCCTCCTCAGTAGCCAAATGAGTTAGAGTGGATCTGATCTTAGATGGATGGCCTTATTTCTTTAGATGGAATTATTCCATCAGACTACAAGCTGAGCATCCCTAATTTGGAAGTCTGAAATCTGAAATGCTCCAAAATCTGAAACTTTTTGAATGCCGACAGGATGTTAAAAAAAAAAAAAAGATAAAAATGCTCATTGGAGCATTTGGGTTTTGGATCTTCAGAGTAGGTACTCATGTGTAGGTGGAAGTGTAATTTGCTGCAGCCTTTCTAGGGATGCCATGTGGTTGTATGTCAGAAGTCTTAAAATTGTTCATACCCATTTACACTGTAATTCCACTTCTGGAAATTTTTACAAAGGAAATGTTAGATATATGCGCAAAGATTTCTGCCCAAAAATGTTTATCATGGCCTTTTTTTTGTATTTTTATTTGTTCAATTTTATTCATATTTATTTTTGTGGGGTACAGTGTGTTGTTTCAATACATGCATATACTGTACAATGACTCACTTAGGATAGATAGCATAGTTTTGTACCTGTTTTTTTAAATTTTTTAATTTTTTGTGGCTGGCTGGTATGGGGATCTGAACCCTTGACCTTGGTGTTATAACACCATGCTCTAACCAGGTTTCTTTTTTTTAATAGTGAAAAATGGAACAAATTTTAGGAAAACAGTTAAATATAGCAGGCCATTCAAAGCAGTCACTAACAGGATGCACTGATATACTGAATAATGAAAAAAAACAGATAAAAAATACATATATAAATAATATCCCCAAAGTTTACCACGTCTAACTGATTATGTATGGCTGTACGGTAGAATTACAGGTGAGTCTTATTTTCTTCTGAATATTTTTCTCTATTTACCAAATTATCTACAGTGAATATGCATTACTTCCATAATCAGAAAAAAAGTTATCTATAGAAGAAAACAAGACCCATTTCTTTAATTGAAAATGCCTCATTCCGATTTGCATGGGTGATGGGGTGGTTCCAGCAAATGTGCGAGGAAGTGTTTGTGAACATAAGTTCAGGTTGTCTGCATGATTAAAAAGCAAAACAAGACAAAAACCCAGCTCATGGCAGCTGATAGAACAGGAGCTTGACAGGAAGTAAGAGGGTCAACTGGAACGAGCTGTTTGCTAGAAATATTGGAGTCCCCATGGGCAGTCCTCTCCCACAGGCAAGCTTCAGAAATCTGGTTGAGAGAGAAACTGTCTGTGACTTCTGGCTGGAATCAGGTTCAGAGAATGGTAGGGGACTGAGTTTCATAAACAGCAGTCTTTCCCCACAAGGGCAGAGAGCCTGGCCTTCTAAGTTGTCCTCTAATGGCACAACCCATGTTTTGAAGCCATTTTTCCTGTTCATGACATGTAAGTTAGATTGAGAGAACTTGCTATTGAAGCTACCAGCTCAGCTATAATTGGTCATGCATTTGAAGAAAGGAGTGCCTTCCTGGCCTGTCCTTGCTTAAGGTACTTGCTTCTAGGCTGCTCACTCTTGCTGGGCCACAGTAGCTTCAACTGTCAAATAAGGGGGTGAGGGTGAAGGATATATCTCAAAATCTTCTTTGAGCTCTAAGATCTTGTGATTTCCTGTTCTTTATAAGAAAGGAGTAAGCTTTAGGAATAATAATAATAACACTAATAGCCAGCACTATATACAGCACTTCACTGCTTGGCAGGCACTGTTCTTAGCATATTTCTTACCTTTATTCATTTAATCCTCACAATGATCCTATGATATAGTTACTGTTATCATCCCCATTTTATAAATGATGAAACTGAGAAGAAATGAGGAAACTACATTTGGAACATTTTTTATACCAAAAGTATAGCTGGTGGTTTGCAATTAATTTAAATATATAGGATATTTTACAAAATGAGTGTAAATGCTGTATAGAGCTTGGTCAAAAGATTTTGCCATATCCAGTTTCAAAAGTTATTCTGTGGAATATCTTTACAGGCTTATTTTCTGCTGTGTTCTTGTAGCTGTTTGGGTGAGTTGGGGAGTTCCCTTTCCTTCTTGGTAGGGAAGAAAGGGATGGACTTCAGGAAGTGGTAGGCAGTGCAAAGAGTGTGTTGTGTCAGTTAGGGGAGAGAGTGAGAAGAAGGCAGGAGAAGAACAGGACCCTGGTATCTGGGGCAAGCTCGGGCAGGGTGTTGAGTGATATGTGTGTAGGTGGGAATGTATGCTGGATTCAGGTGAGTTTGTGAAAAAGGGAGTGGGCCTGGAGCACTGAGGAAGAGTTGGGATGGACCTTCTTAGGTTGGCATAGAAGTGGGCTGCATAGAGCCACCACTGCGGTCCTCGGCCATGATGCATGCCCAGTGCTGTGCTGTCCAGCAGGACTTGCTGTGGCAATAGAAATGTTCTGTATCTGCACTGTCTGGTCCAGTAGCCACCAGCCACCTGTGGCTATTGCACACTTGAAAGGTAGCCAGTGAGACTGAAGAGCTGAATTTTTTATTTAATTGTAATTAAGTTAAATGTGTGTAGTCACATGTGACTAGTAGCTACTGTATTGGACAGCATAGCTCTTTCACAGGAAAATATTGACATGAGGTGAGCATTTTGGAAGCCTATAAATTTTATGTATGCCTATTTTTGAGATTGAAGGAAACTTTTTATAATTTCAGAAAAACAATTTGGGTTCATTACAGATAATACAGACAAGAAGAAAAAAAAAGTACTCATGAAAACAAATACTCAGAGAGAAAAGCTCAAGTTAGCACTTTGGTGTGTAACCTTTTTTAATTTTTTTATTTTGGGTACTGGCAGGTAATAGGGATCAAACCCTGGTTCTTGTGTTATCAGCACCACGCTCAAACGAACTGAGCTAAATGGCCAGCCCCGATAACCTTCTAAATTCTTTTCTATGCTTATGTCATGCGTAGCCAGCTGGCTCTCAGTGGCATAGTTTGAAATCATCCAGACAGGAATAAGACATGTTAGCAGGAGAGAATGCTGTTTATTGCTGAAAAGAGAATACAGATATAGATTTTAGCAATTTGCCATGCTGATGTTTCTCTTCTTGGTGCTAGGTCATCAACCCTATGGGATGGGATGCGTTTGGATTGCCTGCTGAAAATGCTGCAATCGAAAGGAATCTACATCCAGGTAGTTGGACGCAAAGGTATGTGTTTACAGGCGTATTCAAACACTTGTGTACAAAAACTTTAAAAAGATTGTTTTAACCTGTGCGTGAGAAATTGAAAGCAGAGCAAACAAATCTTTGCAGCCTGCCAAGAGATAAACAAGATTATCTATTAACATGCTATATTCTTATAAGAAATACCAAAGATGGTTTTGGGTATTCTTTCATGTGTTCATTTTGATGCTTTGTTATTTACAAAGTTATTCTTCCTCTGAATATTTGCATTTGGGAGAGAAAAGGAAGAGAGGATCACATTTGTTAAATTTCTATAATCCTTCTTGTCTTCTGGACTGGTAGTTTGATCTATGTCCAAATACTACGTTAATAATTTTCTCTGAAAATTCTGTTGGCTTTTTGCCTTCACCATTCAGGAGCAAGAGGAACTTAGACACTCAGTGTGGAAATATATGGCCACTTTATTATGGATGTGGCTTTTTCCATGGGAGAACACATTCTCAATCCCACCCATGCCTTAGGCTTCCATGTACACATGGGCCAGCAGCGCCCATCCCTCTCCCTCCTGATAATGTCCTGAGGGTCTCATACCAGAAACCAGCAGAATCTTTTGGGCACGTTACATCAGCTCCTTTCATAAGGACCTGGGACCCTTCCTCACCCCACCCATCAGAGATATACAAGGGTAGTTCCAGATGTATAAAGGTGGTTCCCCAGTGTTTTATACCTCCCTTTGCTTTGTCTTGCCCAAGGTGACATGATAAAACATCTACTTCTACTTTACTTTTTTTTTTTTTTTTTTTTTTTTTTTGCTAACCCCTAGTTTCTACTTTTTCAGTTACGGTTAATTCTATATTAATGGGAGTGATGGGAAAAAAGAGGAAATTATGATTCAAATAAAATGAATCAAACATGGTTAAGACCAGAGGTTGGCCAGCTATGGCTTGTGGGTCAAATTTGGCCCTGCCTGTTTTTGTAAATAAAGTTTTATTAGAACACAGTAACATCCATTTGTTTACATATTGTCCATGGCTGCTTTCATGATACAACAGCAGAGTTGAGTAGTTTTGATAGAGACCATATAGCTCACAAAGCTGAAAATATTCACAATCTGGTCCTTTCCAGAGGAAGTTTGCTAGCCCTTCTACTAGAGATAGCAGTTAAGAGGATAGCCACCTACATGCAAGTCCTGCTTTTCCCTCTAGCTAGCTTATCACCTTGAGCAAATTACTTAACCTCTCTGTGCCTCAGTTTACTTATCTGTAAAACAGGGATAGTCACAGTGCCTACCCCATATGATTAGATAAAGGTTAAGCACTTTCCTGCAAAGTGCTTAGCACAGGGACTGGAATTAATTAAGCTATTATTAGCTAATCTGAGGTCACATAGAGGATTTTTTCATGGTTTTTATATTTTCACTCTGCTTGAACTGAAAGAGGATATAGTAGAAATGATTTAGTCCTTTTTTAAAAAAAATAATAATAATTCATTTCCTTATTCCATATTATAAGTTGAGCTCACTTCTCTCCCTATTTCCCAATTGTTAGACTGGTTTAGGTTTTGATTGACAAAACATTGTATGGTTTCTTCGATTTCCACAATCTGTACATTAAGGTGTTGGTTTTCAGTCAGTTTTAAACTTGTAAATGCTTGGCTTACACTTATGCAGAACACAAACATACAGATGGGCTTGGAGTGCACGTATCAAAGGGATTGCCTATCTGAATGCTGGGGGAAGAGTCAGTCCCCAGTGCCAAAGACCGTTGTGGTTTCTAGTAGATGCAGTATGTGTCCAAATAATGGGTGTCTTCTAATATGTTGGTATTTTTACTAACTCTTAGTGATTAATTTTTCTGCCTCAGCAAAACAACGCTTAGCACCCCTTTGAATAATCTAGACCTTTTCAGTTTCCATTCACATTCTCAAAGTGTAGTTTAGGCTTTAACCCCCACCAAAGAAAAAACAAATTTTCTTCCCCTTGTTTCACAGTAACAGTATTATTATTATTTTTTTTTAAATTTTACATTTACTCGTGCATATTTGTGGGGTACGGTGTGTTGTTTCAGTACTGCACAATGATATGCTTAGGGTACATAACACAGCTTTGTACCTGTTAGTCCACCACCTCTCCTCCCCCCAGCCCCTTCCCCTCCCAGCCTCTGGTAACCATTGTTCACTCCTATGAGAACCACTCTTTTTTTTTTTTAGATTCCATATATGAGTGAGATCATGAGGTATTTGTCTTTTTGTGCCTGATTTACTTCACTTAATATGATGGTTTGCAGTTCCATTCATGTTGCTACCAAGGATAGGATATCATTTCTTTTTACAGTTGAATTGTACTCCACTGTGTATATATACCACAGTTTTTTTATCCATTCATCTGTTGATGGGCATTTCAGTTGATTCTGTCTCTTGGCTATTGTGTTTCACAGTAATATTAAACACATGAGGAAACAGCTTGATCGACTGGGCCTGTGTTTCAGCTGGGATAGGGTAAGTCAGTCCTTTTTCCTGGAAGGTCATTATTTTAAGGAAGGTCCTGATTGCATGGAGGACCGTTCCTTCTCTTTGGGTTGGGAGAAGGGAAGAGATGGAGGCAGGAAGTAGGAGGGAAGGATTAGCACTCCACAAATAAAAAAGTATCCTGAATGGATAATTTGCCTGCAAACAAGTAATTTTTTGTGGGTTTAAGAGTTAACTTCTTATTTAACTTCATAGGTGGCTATGGTTTATGTGTGGCAAAAGCTTTGCACAGGGATTTTTCTTGCTGTCAGCAAGAAATTAAAAAGACGAGTAGGATCTATGTAAAAGTGATTACATATCAACCCATCTGGTCCTTTAGGTGATTATGTGTTAAGTTGACTGACCATTCATTTACCTTTTGTTCCTAGTTTGGAATTGAGGCTCATAACCACCCATAATGATTTTGTCACATATATCCTTTCTGTATAAAACATTTTCAAACTGTATATTACCCAGTGGAGAATTCCAGACCCAGAGGGAGTTCATGGAATACCACCTGTGTGTTAGGAACACTGAGTATGAACTGAGTCCTTCAAAGCTCTGGCAAAAGGCCTGCCCCGTAGACATTGAGGAGTGGTCTGTCAGGAGAGACGGACTGTTGTGTGTCCCCTCCACAAAGGGCCCTTCCAGTGCCGTGACCCCACAACAGGATTGGAGTTGTCATTGCTGGGCCTGTCAAGTTTACATCATTTTACTCATGAGAAGCTCTGGAACAAACCCAAACGAAATCTCTTCCCCTTCCCCCAACGATTTTTTAAATGATTGGAATTTGACGAGTACAGTCAACAAGAGCAAGAGTCAAGCATATTTGAATGGGCACTGAATTTTTTTTGTGACTTCGTTAGGTAAGGATGGGCTGAATCAAGTTCTAATCGTACCACTGATGACATTTTTGCCACTGCCTTCCAGGTCACCAGGGTGTCATTTGGTGGAGGTGTATAAAGTGCTGGCACCTCAGTCAAGTTGTCCTGAGGTGCCAATAAGGAGTCCCTGATAGAGAATAAAACACAGTCTAATGCAGAGAGAGCAGAGTAATGCCCAGAGCCCTTCAGGGATAAGATTGTAGATTCCTCGAGGGCAAAGATGGACTCCTTAACCCTCTAGAATGATAACTAGCCTGGTCTTGCACAGGGAAATCAACCATGAATGGCTTACTAATTGTTGGATTGTTTTCCTAATTATCATAGAAGATTAGAAAATGTAGAAAAGTATAAAGAAGAACATAAGTGTGGCTAATTTAACATCCTGGTATGGTTCCTTGCTTTTGTAAACATCTATATAATTTACTTTTACAAAATTCAATTCATAATGCATTTTTAAAATTTCACTTATTTTTTCAACCTAGTATTCATGAAGACGTCATTAAATATTCTTTCAAAAAGTGACATTTTATACCTCTGCAATTTTCTGTTTTATGAATGTATTTAACCTATCCCTTATTATTATGCATTTAGATAGATTCCGTTTCTCTATTTTAAATACAGATTCTCAATCCCTCTTGTGCAAATCTGAAGTCCAGAAAACACTGAAAACTGAAAGTTTTTTTTAAAACTTACTTGACTACAAAAGCTGACTTGAACTGACATTTATCTCACTTAAAATGAATATTTGTGTATTTTACTGTAGGAATAGTAAAAGTTACTGAACACTTACTGCTGCAGGCCAGGTATCTCTTTGGATCCCAGAAAGCTCTAAAGGGCAGGTAATTTTATTGACGTCGTTTTATTGCTGGTCACTCAAGTGGCAAGGCTGGACTAATCTACTAACCAATTCATGACTGCTGTGCTCATCCCCACACTCTGGGCAGAAATCTTAGAACACATATTTTATATGTCCTTGATATGAATTCTCAAAAAAGCCAAGAACAAGTCTCAAGTTTTTATATGGTTGTTTTCATTCATATTTCTTTCATTATTAGTGTTAGTTTTTTTTCATACATTTAATGAATGTTTGAATTTTGGGTGTGTGTGAATGATCTAATTGTGTCTTGCCTGTATATATAGTGAGTGTTTGTCCTTCTCTCGATGATTTTTCTTTTGTTACTATTATTTTTCCTCAGTTTGTTGTCTGCCTTGCATTTTGTTTATAGTGGGACTTTATTGGCAGGCTGATAGTACTTGGAAAGAACTTCTTTGAGATAAGATAAATATATTTATATTTTCTTCTCAATCTTTTGTGATTGAATTTTTATACTTAACTGGAATTATTTTAGTACATAAGACAAGGAATTACTGTTTTTTCTAAGTCAACAATTTTTTCTGTTTTTAATTTTCAAACAGTCCTTTCTCTCCTCATTGATTTAAAAGGCTACCTTTATAGTAGACCAAGTCCTTTTATACTTAAAATGCTACCTTTGTTGTTGACTAAGTTCTTTTAGATTATTATACACTCAATTCTGTTTCAGTTCATTTGATGCATTTATTATGTCATTACTAAACTTTTTAAATTACAGTTGCGTCATAACCTGGTAACAGAAGTTTCTTCTTATTGTCTGATATTAACAATGCTATCCCTGCTTTCTTGTGTTTCTGTTTCCCTGATATGTTTTACCAGTTTTTTAAAACTTTTATCCTTGATGTGTTGACTTCTTTTGGTGCATCATTTGTAGATACAATTAATTAAAAATTTTAAAAGACAGGCAAAGAAGGGAAACCTTCTTTTGGCCAGTCTGGAGACTTTGTGATAATAGAAAAGTGAAAGATATTTGTATTTATTTTCATAACTGGTACTTGTGCTTATTTTCTAATTAGACATTTTAAATGTAGTTTTAGGTGTATTTTGTTTTTTGTTTTCATTGTGTCTTGAATTTTGGATTTTGTTTTCCTTTTTTCTCTAGAGACAATACCAACTCTATTTTCTATTCTATTAAAAGATAGCTTAAGAGTTTTTCTAAATAAAAAACACATGTTTAGTGTCAATATAAAAAATAAAACAGTATGTTTTTCTCACATTTCAAGTAAGATAAGGAAAGTAGCAGGTAGTTAACACTTCCCACTTTCTAAGCCTATTTTCAGGGATTTTTTGTTTGTTTGTTTTGGTATATCCTGAGATTTAAGCCTAATTTACTGTTATATTGCAATTTTCCTGATAATGAATCATTTCTTAAACTTTATATTTATTTGCTTCCAGCTTTATAATCATATTCACAATTACATAAATTTAATACTCTTTAATTTCATTGCTTATCAATTGACTTTTTAGAGCACAACTGTCCATTTTTAAAATTTTGATTTTTGAAAATTTTTTAGATATTATTTTAACTCTTGCTTTGGATCCTCTGACACACATTATTTTCATATCTAAGAATGACTCTCTGCTGCTGTCTCCTGTAAACAGCAATTTATTGGGATGTGGAATTCTTCATTTATTATCTTTTTTCTTTCAGATCTCTGTAGTAGACCTTGATCCACTGTCTTTTTTTTAAAAAAGTACTTATAGGCTCACAGAAAGTTGCCAGGATAGTAGAGAGATCCTGTATATACTTTACCCAACTTCCCCTAATGATAACATTTTACGTAACTATAGTATAATATCAAAACTAGGAAGTTGACACTGGTATAGTACTATTAACTATAATACAGATCTTATTCAGAATTCACCAGTTTCCACTTGCAATCATGTGTGTGTGTGTGTAATAGTAGGAATTCTATGCAACTTAATCATATGAATAGATTTATGTAACAACCACCACCTGATGCATTGTCTTTTGATGGTGAAGTCTGAGGCCAGCCAGAATCATCTCTTTGTATATACTGTAATCTTTCTACCCCCATTTTGATGCTTGTTGGATTCTTTCTTTCTCTACCCCTGCCATTTTAATTTTTTATCAGAGTGTGTCTCAGTATTTATCTGTTCACTTTAATTTTGCCTGGTGCGTAGTCTAAGTCCACTTTTGATCCACAGTTGTGGGTCTTTTGGGGTGCCGTTCCATAGGCCCTCTTGCTTGAGAGCACTGACTTGCCACATGTACTCAGCTTACTGTCCTGCATAGTTAGCACCATCTCTCTAGTGATTTTGGTCTTGTTATTCTTCTCTACTTTCTGGATGAACTTCTCTTGTTTGCTTTCCACATCATTAATTCCATTTCTATAGAATCAATGTTGTTTTGTGTGGTTTCTAATACGGATATTAATTTTGCTGTTGTGTTTTTAGATTTATTATTTTTCCTTATCTTTTTCAGTTTGTATTTTTTTCCTCAAGCCTCTTGGCCAGATGCTTTTTTTTTCGTCTTCTTATTTTGCTATCTTATTCATCTTCACAGACCATATATGTTCAGAAATTTTCATGAACACAAGTAGATGCTCTTGAAAATTTATTTTTTGCTTCTTGTAATAAATCTTTTCCATAAGTTTGTCAGCACCATGCTCACGCAGTGAGCTAACCGGCCATCCCTATATGGGATCCGAACCTGTGGCCTTGGTGTTATCAGCACCGCACTCTCCCAAGTGAGCCACGGGCCAGCCCTTCTTTTCTACAAGTTTGGAATGTTGTGTTCTCCTTGCTTGTTTCAGAATCTTTTTTGTAGACATCTGGTGGATTTGTGCCCTGTTTCCTGAGTGAGGTGGACTAGTATGTCAATTTAGAAATCCAACAGCCTGTGGGGAGCAGAGTGGAAACTCTGTCATAGTCTCTGCATCATTTATTTCTGTCTGGGTTTGGGGAATCCACTGCTCTGGTGCATTGGTGCATCTTTCTCTTTGGACTGATCTTTGCCCAAGCATGAATTGTGGCTACACAGATGCCAAGCTGTGATCGTGACTGTTTGGTGTGCTGGATTCACCATGCCAGAGGTGTCTAGTTTGCGGACTTTTCTTCTGCCTCGTAGCGCCCTGCCCCCTCTAGACCTTGTCCTTTGGAATAGGGATACCAGAGCCCTGCTTCTCAAGAGCCCAGACTGATCTTAGGAGAGGGAGATGCTATTAGGCTACGGTATGTTTCCTCAATCTAGTCCCATGTGCTGAAATTCCTTGGCATTTCTGACTTGCTGATGGCATCTTCTGTTGTTTCCAGTATTGGTGCAGTCCCCTTGATTCTCTTCCCCATGCCGTCTTTATATTCTGTTGGTCATTTTATTTATTTATTTCTATTTTGTTTTGGGGGGCAGTTGGTTGGTACAGGAATCCAAACCCTTGACCATGGTGTTATCAGAACCATGGCTCTGGCTAACTGACAATTAACAGAATATTTAAAAATAAGGTGACTCAGAAATGTTATTTTCCTCCCCCAGAAGGAGAAAGCCAATTTTAAAACCTGGGTTGTAGCATCATTCTTCCTGCCTCTCCCTGAATGGGAAGCACTGTAAGAACAGTCCAGCTCTTGAACTGCATTCTCATCTTTCTTACATAAAATTATGGCTTAATTCTCTGGATTAAAAAAAATGTATACATATGTGGTGCACCAGGATGATAGTCAAATGATGTCTTAGCAATGTACCTTGTTTCACTTTTTCAGATGTTATTCCCCAAAGAGCTTGTATCATCCTGAGGAGAAGAAAAGTAAGAAACTGAAGCAGAATTTGGAAAGCATTGTTTACTGAGGGAAGAATAAAGAGGAAATAAAATTCTAAATTGTGCAATGAGAGAGTGAGAGAGCAAAGAAGAGAGCGAGCGAGCGAGCACGTGCAAGTGTGAAAGTGGGGGTATTTCATTGTGGAGTCTTTCTGAGGAGAAGCTGTAGATGCATTCTCCTCTCATGGGTTCAGGTTATGGCTTTGATGATCACGAACTGGCTCTGGGGTTTATGGCGCCGTGAGTTCCTTGTGACAAGTTACAGAATTAGCTTCTGAGTTGTTTGGTGCAGCCCATTGAGGCTGGTGTATCTCTGACTTCAATCTCTACCTTCTCATCAGTGCTCTAGTGCCTGCGCTGGTTCTGGACCTAGGCCTTGGCTATGAGTCTTGATTGAAATAGACTCTGGGGCCTGATTATCATCAGGAATCATCTGCATAATTGTTGCAGAGGCAGTCCCTAGGAGTTTCCTTCAAAATCAGAAAGTATAAGAAGAAATATAGAAGTCCAAACCAGATAGGATTCAAAGTAATGCCTGTGGCATCTGCCAGCTGCCAGAGGAGAGCTTTATTATTTGTTTCTGGTGCTTGCTGAGCAATCCCCAATACCCATGCTCCAATGAAAAATTAAAACAAAGCACAAAAGAAATATTCCAGGACTGGGCATAGGTGATGTTTGAATTAACTGAATTTGTCTTCTTTTCCCTTAGTGATGTAATCAAGAGTTGACTATTTTCTGAGTTTCTTTATTGTGGAGTTTTTATTTGCACTCATTTTCACTGGGTTGTAAATTCCTGTGTCCAATTTCTTTCTTTCTTTTCTTTGTCTTCTGTACATATTGGTGCCCAGTAATAAGATTGACTGCTTTGCATGTGTTGGAGCCAGAGGAACACAAGAATTGCTTCCCTCTAAGATAGTTGTCCACTGAAACAAACTCAGTATGTGACCTCACACTCTTCCTTGCAGGCCACATGGGCTAAGAGGGATTTACAGCATGGTTATCTGCTGAGTAGTGGAAGAGGTTGCGTGTGAATGAAGCATTCAGCAGCACAGCCGCATAAGAGCCATACTTTTTCAGAATTTTTACTTGAGACAGGCCTTTTGGTGACTTTGAGTGCTTCCTAGTTTGTCCATCAATGCCTCACAGCCTGCATAAAGTAGGGTGGCCACTGAGGGGTTGAGGGCATCCTCACCACAGCACAGATATCTTTGCTTCTGTTTCTCTCACTTTCTCTTCATCATATAATTTTATCTGTGAATTCAGTATATATCATTAAAAGATGAAGGCTCTTGTCTGTCCATCTTGCTTGCCTTCATGTAATCACAATTCCATCATTACACCTAAAACAATTAACAGTAATACCCTAACATCATGGAATACCACTTTTCAAATTTCCCTGGTTGTCCTAAAAGTGTTTTTTAATACCGTGGGTTTGTTTGCCTGCACTTCTGCTGGTCTTTGTTTTAGCCTTTTCTTCCCTGTTGTTGTCGTGGTTTGGGAGCAGTACCCTTTTTCCATCCGAAACATGCAGACTCCTGCCTGAAATTATTTTCAAAGACAGCATGATCTGTATGATTACAAAGTGAAAATTATTATTGCTTTAAGGCCTTTACTACCTTGGCACTATATTTACGTAAAGGACTAGATGTCTGATAGGAAAGACTGAACTGCAAGGAATAATAATGAGGCTTCTAGAATAATAGAAAGATATATTTTTAATGTTTTTATTTTAAAAGAATTTAAAGAATAGCTTAAAACAAAAAGAACTTGGGGGCAAGTGAGTGCCTGAAAACATGGCTGGGAAGATTCCTGTTGTGAGAGCTTGGAGCTGCGGTTGCCTTGACAACGTGTAACAGGCACTGGAAGTGTTTGACTCTCTAAGTTCTCTTTTAAGTCCTCACAGAAGTGAAGCAGTTTGTTTGGCAGATCTCTGGCTCTGGATTACTTATTCTCCCTCACACTCAGAAAATTATTCTTTTCCTAGAGGCTTTTCCTTTGGTTGGGACTGGAAGTTGGGAGGGGCAAGGCAGCACCTTTGATTTGAGGAAATGATTTAGCAGCTTATCTTTCAGTGCTCACCTCTTTATAGGAAGGTTGATGCTGGGGCATAAGGTGAGTGTTCAGTGCTGTGGTCAGTAGTCTTGAGACTGGGACCACATCTCCTAATAGGTGGCACACATGCGGTTGACCTCACGTAGAGCTGTCCAGATCATGCTTGCCAGCCTGAAACTTGCAAAGCATGTTTTTTGTTGCCTCAGCCAAGATGGCATTCTTGGACTCTTCAGTCCTAGTTAAGAGATCTTCTGGGGCTACTCAGTAAATGTGGTTCTTCAAGGAAATCATTTGTTTTGCACCACCTAGCTGGTGGTCATGAGCCCAGTCAGGTCATCCCTATCAAGGATGCACAGTCTGGCTAATGGAATAGAGTTTCCCAGTTTAACGCTTGTTAAGTGCTTTCAGGAGATGGGATCTTGGCTTATCTAGGAAGCCTGGGTTTTGGTGATGGATCTTGCCATTAGCACAGGGTGGGCATGATCTATTGCCCCTCTGAGCCTCAGCTTCTTTCCAAGGAATGCTTCTTGTCATTACTGGGAGAGATTATATCACTCTTTAAATGCCTTAGAAAATAAAAATACAAAACCTGTCTCTCCATGTCTGAATGGCTAAATGAGGCCAACAGACAGTCTTGCACATCAGCCAAGTAGAATCGTTGATAGAATGGGTGATTGACTATAGTTGTATGGATACAATGAGCTGTAAGTGTGTTGGGAAGCAATATCTAAAAGGTCTTGAAGGTGATGTTGTTACTCCATGAAAATTATGAGGATTATTTTTGCATATACTTACACCAGTGGTTCTCAAACTTTGGCAATCATCAGAATCACCAAGAGGGCTTGTTAGAGCATAGATTTCTGGGCCACACATGGACGAGGGTACTTCAAAATATTCATGGAAAAACAGAATTCAAAAATAATTCGAATCTCTTCAGGAATGTTTTGCAGTACCGTCATATATATATATATTCGTTTTTCCCCCTGAATTATTTGAATGTAACTTGTAGACATTGTGACACTTCATCCTTAAGTACCTCAACATTGCTGTCTGAAGAATTAGGACATTCTCCCACATACACAATACCAGTTTGACAACTAAGAAAATTAACAGTAATTTACAATATTTATTAATTAACAGTAATTAACAATAATTCCATAATGTTATCTAATATCCTGTCCATACGTGAATTTCCCATTGTCCCAAGAATGTCTTTTATAGCTGTTTTTCATCTAAACAAGGCTCCTGTATTAGTTT
The DNA here is from genome assembly GCF_027409185.1 of Cynocephalus volans. Classification (NCBI taxonomy): domain Eukaryota; kingdom Metazoa; phylum Chordata; class Mammalia; order Dermoptera; family Cynocephalidae; genus Cynocephalus; species Cynocephalus volans. Next base: position 56,092,490 of record NC_084470.1, read on the forward strand.
CCTATTGCTACTCTGACAAATTACCACAAACTTAGCATCTTAAAACAACATAAATTTATTATCTCACAGTTTCTGTAGGTCAGAAGTTTGGGTGGGCTTGACAGGGTCCTGTGCTAGAGTCTTACAAGGCCAAAACCAATGTGTCAGCAGAGCTGTGATTCTCTAGGGGAGAAATCCACTTCCAAGCTCACTCGGGGTGTTGGCTGAATTCATTTCCTTGGCAATTGATTGTGGAATGGTCCCCATTTCCTTTCTGGCCATCAACCAGTGGCCAATCTTTGCTTCTAGAGGCTACCAGCATTTCTTCTCAAGCTTCCACACAGCCCTCTCCAGCAGTGCATTCCCTCTCAGGCCTCAAATCTCTCTGACTCCAGCAAAATAAAGATCTGTGCCTTTTACATGTTTATATGATTACATTGGCCTCACCTGGATAATTTAGGACAATCTTCTTATTTTAATTACATCTGCAACAGTCTTTTTGCCACTTAACTAACGTGTTTACAGGTTCAAAGGATTAGGGCATGGACATCTTTGGGGGAGCCATTCTGCCTACTGCATCTCCCTAAAATTTTTATTTTTTAGTGGTTGTTTTGGAATGAATGATTGTGTCCCCCTAAAATTCATGTGTAGAAGCCCTAATCCCTAATGTGATAGTATTAGGAGTTAGAGCTTTTGGGAGATAATTAGCTTTAGGAGAGGTCCTGAGTGAGGGTGGAGTCCTCATTATGGGATTAGTGCCCTTATAAGAAGAGACCAAAGAGCCCACTCCCACCCCTCTACCCCAATCTTTCCCTGCCATGTAAGGAAACAATAAGAAGACAAACTTCTGCAGGTCCTTATCAAGAACCAAATAGCTGGCGGGCTGATTCCGTGGCTCACTTGGGAGAGTGCGGTGCTGGCAGCGCAGCAGCTCTCCCACCACGGGTTCGAATCCTACATAGAGATGGCCACTGCACTCACTGGCTGAGCGCAGATCACGGTGCAGATGATACCAAGCCAAGGGTTATGATCCCCTAACCGGTCACAAAAAAAAAGAAAAAAAAGAAAAAAACAAAGAACCAAATAGCTGGCACCTTGATCTTGGGTTTCCCAGGCTCAAGAACTGTAAAAAATAAATTCTGTTGTTTAAACTATGTAGTCTATACTATTTTGTTATAGCAACCTGAACTGACTAAAACAAATGATTTGTTCCTCCAGTTTTTGTTTTTTACATGACTTAAGAGACTAATATATTTAGAAAAGCACAATTGTTAGTCTAAAAGCTAGTATTATTGTAACTGTAGTTTGTAACTTCACATTTTGTTTTTTTACATAATTTAAGGGAAGGATGCATTATATAAAACAATGATTACTTTATGTTTATGTACACAGTGTAGACAGATATAATTCTGTGACATCAAAAATTGAAATGGGTAGGGATAGAGATGTAGGAGCAGAGTTCATGTATATTACTGAAGTTGAGCTATTATAAATTCAAATTAGAATGTTGTAACTTTTGGATGTTAAGTATATATTAAATATATGTGTATGTTTAACAGACATATATAGGATACTCTACACAACAACAGAATACACATTTTTCTCACGTGCACATGGGATATTCTCCAGGATAAATTATATATTAGGCCACAGATCAAGTCTCAGTAGACTTTAAAAAGCAGATGTCATACAAACTATCTTCTATGATCACAATGGTATGAAGTTAGAAACTGATAACTGAAGGAAAACTGGAAAATTCACAGATTTGTGATAAACAACACACTCTTAAACAACAAACAGGTTAAGGAAGCAATCACAAGAGAAATTAGAAAAAACTTAACAAATGAATGAAAATGAAAACAGAGCATACCAAAACTTATGGCACAGAACAAGAGCAGTGCTAAGGGGGAAATTTATAGCTCTAAATACTTACATTAAAAAAAACAAGAAGGACCTCAAATCAACAATCTAACTTTACACCCTAGGAAAGTAGAAAAGAAGAACAAAATCAATGAAACTAAAAGTTGGTTCTTTGAAAAACTCAACAAAATTGACAAGCCTTTAGCTAAATTGACTAAGAAAAAAAGAGAGAAGACTCAAATTACTAAAAATATAAATGAAAGTAGGGACATGACTACCAATCCCATACAAATAAAAGGAATTATAAAAGAGTATTGTAAACAATTATACACCAACAAATTGGATAGCCTTAATGAAATGGACAGATTCCCAGAAATGCAAAACTAAATCATGAAGAAATAGAAAATCTGAGTAGATCTATAACTAGTAAGTGAATTGAATCAGTAATAAAAAATCTCCTGACAAAGAAAAGCTCTGAACCTGAGAGCTTCAGTGATGAAGTCTACCAAACATTCAAAGATGAACTAAGACCAGTCCTTCCCAACGTTTCCAAAAAGGTGAAAAGGAGCAAACAATTCCTAACTCATTCTATGAGGCCAACTTGCCTGTATACCAAAGCCAGACATACTACAAGAAAACTACAGACCAAATCCCTTATGAACACTGATGCAAAAATCTTCAACAAAATACCAGCAAATTGAATTCAGCAGCATATTAAAAGGATTATACAACACGACCAAGTGAGATTTATCTGTGGAATGCAAGCACGGTTCAACATAGGAAAATAGGTCAATGTGATGTACCATATTAACAAATTGAAGGGAGAAAAACAAATGATTATCTTAATTGACACAGGAAAAGCATTTGACAAAATTCAACACCCATTTATGATCAAAACACTCAACAAACAAGGCATAGAAGGAAACTCCTTCAGCACAATAAAAGCCATATATGAAAAACCCGTAGTGACCTTTTTGGTGGTGAAAGAGAGCTTTTCCTCTAAGGTCAGGAACAAGGCAAGTATAAATGCTTTTGCCACTTACATTTTAAAAATAATGTAAGTTCGACATAGTACTGGAAGTCTTAGCCAGAGCAATTAGGCTAGAAAAAGAAATGAACAGCAGGTGAACTGGAAAGGAAGAAGTAAAATTATCTCTGTAGATGATATGATCTTATATGTAGAAAACCCTAAAGACTGCATCAAAAAAACTGTTAAAACTAATAAATGAATTTGGCAAAGTAGCAGGATACAAAGTCAACCCACAAAAATCAGTTGCATTTATATACACTAACAACGAACAACCTGAAAAGGAAATTAAGCAAATAATTCCCTTTACAATAGAATCAAAAAGAATAAAATGCTTACTAATAAACAAATTTTACTTTCTTATAAATTTAAATAAAATACAATTTTTAGGAATTAACTTACCCAAGGAGGTAAAAAAAACATGTGTAGTGAACACTACAAAACATTGCTGAAAGAAACTAAAGCAGACATAAATAAATGGAAAGATATCCCATGTTCGTGGATTGGAAGACTTACTAATGTTAAACTGCTGATACTATCCAAGTTGATTCACAGATTCAATGCAATTCCTATCAAGACCCTACTGGTGTTTTTACAGAAACAGAGAAATCTCTCCTAAGATTTATATGGAATCTCAAGGGACCCCAAATATCCAAAAACAGTATTGAAAAAGAAGAACAAAGTGGAGGATTCACACTGATTTCAAAACATGCTACAAAGCTACCAAAATCAAACTGATGTAGTATGGCATAAAGATTTATCTATAGACTAATAGACTAAATCAGAGAGGCTAGAGGCCCTGCAGCCATGGCTAAGCTGGAAGAAAGATGGTGGCAGCCATGCAACAGAATTTAGCCCAGCTCATGAATTCGAGCAGCTCTCATGAAGATCTGGTGAGCAAGTATCATCAAATCCTGGAAAAAGCCATTCAGTTATCTGAGGCAGAACAACTAGAACTTTGAAAGCTTTTGTGGAAGCAATGGTAAATGAGAATGTCAGTCTCATGATCTCACAACAGTTGCTGACTGATTTCTGCGCACATCTCCCTAACCTACCTGATAGCATAGCCAAAGAAATTATCATTTCACCTTGGAAAAGATCCAGCCTGGAGTCATTTCATTTGAGGAACAAGTTGCTTCCATAAGACAACATCTTGCATCCATATATGAGAAAGAAGATTGAAGAAATGCACCCCAAGTGTCAGTGGGAATGCCTTTGGAAACAGGACAAAAACAGTACAAGGTAAATTATAAACTGGAGACCTACCTGAAGATTGCTAGGCTATACCTGGAGGATAATGATCTAGTCCAGGCAGAGGCCTACATAAATTGAGCATCACTGCTTCAGAATGAACCAACCAATGAACCATTACAGATATATTGTAAGGTATGCAATGCATGTGTTCTTGATTATAGAACAAAATTCATTGAAGCTGCACAAAGGTTCAGTGAGCTCTTACAAGTCATAGTCCATGAAAGCAAAAGACAAAAGGCCTTAAAACAAAAGGCTTTGCACTGGACCATCTTAGCATCAGCAGGACAGCAGCATTCTCAGATACTAGCTGCTCTTTTAGAGGATGAAAGGTGCCAGCAACTTGCTGCTTATGGGATCCTAGAGAAAATATATCTAGATAAGATCATCAGAGGAAATCAACTTCAAGAATTAGCTGCCATGCTGATGCCTCACAAAAAAGCAACTACAGCTGATGGTTCCAGCATCTTAGACAGAGCTGTTAGTGAACATAATTTGTTGTCTGCAAGCAAATTATGTAATAATATCACTTGTGAAAAACTTGGAGCTCTTCTAGAGATCCCTGCAGCTAAGACAGAAAAGATAGCATCTCAAGTGATAACAGAAGGATGTATAAATGGATTTATTGACCAGATTGATGAAATGCTTCATTTTGAAACACAAGAAGTCCTGCCAACGTGGGACAAGCAGATCCAAACACTTTGTTTCTAAGTGAATAACCTTTTGGAGAAAATTAATCAAACAGCACCAGAATGGACAGCACAAGCCATGGAAGCCCAGATGGCTCAGTGAATCTTTGTAGAACTTCTGTGTACACATCTTTTTTCATGTTGTGCACATTAATTTCACTATTTTTTCAAAGTGTTTGCATCATGTTCTTATACATTTCAGTTCCTTTTATGCTGGTGTATTATTCTGTTTGTGTTGCTATAACAAATACTTGAGACTGGGTAATTTATAAAGAACAGAGGTTTATTTGGCTCATAATTCTGGAACAGCTACATCTGGCACAGGCCTCAGGCTGCTTCTATTCATGGTGGAAAGTGGCAGGCAGCCAGTGGGTACAGGCAGATCACTTGGCAAGAGGAAGCAAGAGACAGAGAGGGGAGGTGCCAGGGTCTTTTAAACAACCAGCTCTCGTGGTAACTAATAGAGCGAGATCCCACTCAGCTCCCCCTCCCACGCCAGGAGGAGCATGAATCCATTCCTGAGGGATCCACCCCCATGACTCAAATAGCTTCCTACACTGTCACATGGGGGATCAGATTTCTGCATGAGTTTGGGGGGACAACACATCCAAACTCTATCAGCTGGATTCCATTTGAATAAGCAATTATTAAAGCAAGAAGTACAAGCATTTAAAAATATGTAGTTCCCATATATTCAAGTTCTCTGTGTATTAAGCAACTAAGATGTTTTGAAAACTTTTTCTTTAAATAGAGTAGGTAAAGTATCTGTGGCTAAAAAGTTTGAGATTTGTAATAACTTTGTAGCATGTAAAATTTAAGCGCTTTGTGCCTCTCCAAATGTATAAGGAGAAATGAGCCAAAGAATAAATAATTATAAAATAAAAAAATAAAACAGAGAGGCTAGTAATACATCCTCACATATATAGTCAGAAGATTTCTTATTAGGGTGCCAAGACCATTTAGTTGGGAAAGGACAGTCTTTTCAACAAATGGTGCTGGGAAAACTGGATATCCATATGCAAAGGAATGAAATTGGACTCATGTGACACCATATACAAAAATTAACTCAAAAATGATAAAAGACCATGATGTAAGATCTAAAACTATAAAACTCTCAGAAGAAAACATAGGGCAAAAGCTTATGACATGTGATTTGAAAATGATGTTTTGGATATAACCCAAAAAGTGCAGGCAACAAAAGAAAAAATAGACAAATTGGACTTCATGAAAATTAAAAGCTTTTGTGCAATCAAGGGATACTATCAACAGTGATAAGGCAACTCATGGAATGGGTGAAAATATTTTCAAACCAGATATCTGATAAGGGATTAATGTCCAGAATATATAAAGAATTCCTGAAACTCAACAGCCAAAAAATAAAAAATAAAAAATAAATCAACTTATTCAAAAGTGATGAAATATCTTGAATAGAATTTTCTCCAAAGAAGATATGTGGATGGCCAATAAAGCCATGAAAAGAGGCTGAACATTACTAATCATTTAGGAGACTGCAAACCCAAACAATAATGAGGTATCACCTCACACCTGTTTTGATATTACTATCAGAAAAAGAAAATAACAAGTGCTGGTTAGGTTGTGGAGAAATTGGAACCTTTGTGTACTATCATTGGGAATGTAAAATGGTATAGCCACTGTGTAAAAAACAATGTGGCATTTCCTAAAAAAAAATTTTTTTTTAAATTGACATATGATACAGCAATTCCACTTCTGGGTATATACCCCCCAAAATTGAAAGCAAGGTCTCAAAACGATACTTGCATATCCATGTTCATAACAGCATTATTTATAGTAGCCAAAAGGTGGAAGAAGCCCAAGTGTCTATCAGTGCAGGAACGTATAAGCAAAGTTTATTTATCTATGGTATATACATAAAATGGAATATCATTCAGCCGTATAAAAGGAAAGAAATTCTGACATATGCTACAACATGGATTAACTTTGAAGGGATTATGCTAAATGAAAAAAGCCAGTCACACAAAGAGAAATACTGTATGATTCTGCTCATATGAAGTACCTATAGTAGTCAATATCAGAAACAGAAATTAGAATGATGGTTGCTAGGGACAGGGGAGGGGAGAATGGGAAATTATTGATTAATAGGTGATGAGTTTCAGTTTTACAAGATGAATGAAAAGAGTTCTGGAGATGGATGATGGTGATAGTTGCACAGCCAACATGAATGTACTCAATATTCGACCTTGCAGAACTCACTAGTTCTAGGGTTTTTGTTTATTTTCTGTGTAGATCATCATGTCATTTACAAATTGGGACAGTTTTATTTCTTTTTCTTCTGCATGCCTTTTTCACTGATTTGAGATTTTTTTCTCCTTTCTAATGTAAGCATTGCTTTAGCTGGGTCCCACAAAATTTGATCTGTTGTATTTTAATTTTCATTCAGTTAAATATATTTTTTTATTTCTCTTGAAACTTACTCTTTGACCCATGGATTATTTAGAAGTGTGTTTAGTTCCCAAATATTTGGAGATGTTTCTGTTATCTTTCTGTTCTTGATTTCTTATTTGATTCAACTATGGTCAGAGAATATACTCTGTATGATTTCAATTCCTGAGGTTTGTTTTATGGCCCAGGATGTGGTCTGTCTTAGTATCTGTCTTGAAAAAAATGTGTATTCTGCTATTGTTGGGTGTGATGTTTTATAAATATCAGTTAGATCCTGTTGGATGATGTTATTTTATTTCCTATCCAGTTGTTCCATCAATTGTTGAGAGAGAACTATTGACATCTTAAACAGTTGTGGATTTGTCTGTTTCTCTTTTCAGTTTTGTCAGCTCTTCCTTCACTTATTTTTCAGTTCTGCCGTTTGGTGCATATACATTTAGGATTACTATGTTTTCTTGGTGATTTACTATTTTATCATTGTGTTATGCTTCTCTTTGTCACTGGTGATTTTCTTTGCTCTGAAGTCTATTTTATTTTTTACTATGAAGTGTGTATGAAGTATATTTTACTTTGAAGTATACATTATGATTTTTTTTGGCATAGCTACTCCTATTAGTCTACTTTACCTTGTATTAATATAGCCACTTTTCCTTTCTTTTGGTTAATTTTTGCATGGTATATCTTTTTCTATCCTCTTACTTTCAACCTACCTATATCATTATATTTGAAGTGAGTTGGGGGGGGTTGTCTGGGGGTTTTTTTTGGTGGATGGCTGTTATGGAGATCTGAACTTGTGACCTTGGTGTTATAAGGCTGTGCTCTATCCAACTGAGCTAACTGGCCAGCCTGAATTGAGTTTCTTACAAAGAGAATATAATTGGGTCATTTAAAAAATCCATTCTGCAAATCTCTGTTTTTTAATTGGTGGGTGTAGGCCATTTACATTTAATGTAATTATTGCTATATTAAGGCTTAAGTCTAGCATTTAATTTCTTTATTTTCTGATTGTTTCTTCTTCTTCTTCTTCTTCTTCTTCTTCTTCTTCTTCTTCTTCTTCTTCTAATTCTTCTTCTAATTCTTCTGTTTCTGTTTTCTTTTTCTGCTCTTCTATGAGTTGCTTACAGTTTTTTTAGAGTTCCATCCTGATTATCTATAGTGTTTTTGAGTATCTCATTGTACAGCTTTTTTATTGTTTGTTTAGGTATTACATTATATATATAATATATCACAGTCTACTGATAATGATCATTTTACCAGTTTGAATGAAGTGTAGAAATATTACTTCCCTTTACATGCCTTTACTTACTCTTCCCCATTTGTAATACAATTGTTTTAAATATTTTCTCTATATTCATTGAAAACCATATTAGACAGTGTTATAATATTTTGCTTCAGCATCAAACATAATTCAGAAAACTAAAGAGAAAGACTATCTATTGTATTTACCCTTTTCTGCTTCTGTCTTTGTTATTTCTTCATTCCCAACATTCCAAGATTTCTTCTTTTATAATTTTCTTCTTGTGTAGAGAGCTTTCTTTAGCTTTTTTTTATAGGGGTAGTTCTTCTAATGGTAAATTCTCTTTGTTTTTCTTCATCTTAGGATGTCTTGATTCCTTCCTTATTCCTGAATGTTATTTTCATGGGATATAGAATTCTGGATTGACAGTTTGGTTTTTTTTTAGCACTTGAAAAATGTTGCGTCACTTTATTCTGGCCTCTGTGGTTTCTGATGACAAATCTGCTGCTTTTTGACTTTTTTTCTCCCTATAGATAATGCATTCCTCTCTGGTTGCTTTCAAGATCTCTTTCTTTATCTTTAATTTTCAGAAGTTGATTATGATGTGTTTTGGAGTGGATTTCTTTGGGTTTATCATTTGGGGGTTTCACTCAGCTTTTTGTATCTGTAGGTTTATGTTGTTTTGCAAAATTTGAGAAAATTTTAGCCATTATTTCCTGAATTATCCTCTCAAGAAATTCTAATGACATGCATGTTAGACCTTTTGTTGTAATCCCACATGTCCCTAAGTTTCTATTCATCTTTTTCCAGTCTGTTTTCTCTCTGTTGTTCAGATTGGGTAATAAGTTCCATTGTTCTTTCTTCAAATTTACTGATTCTTTTCTCTGTCCCCTTTATTCTGCTGGTGAGCCCATCTATTGAGCTTTTTATTTGGGTTATTTTGTTTTTTAGTTCTAAAATTTTCATTTGGTTCTTCTTTATGATATGCTTTTTTTTTGGCCAAGTCTTTCTATTGTCTTATTTGATTCAAGTGTGTTCATAATTGCTTGTTGAAGCATTTTTATGATGGCTATTTTAAAATCCTTATCAGATAATTTTGACATTTGAGTCATAGTGGTGTTGGCATGTGTTGAGATCTTCTTGGTTCTTGGTATGGCTAATAATTTTCTATTGAATCCCAGACATTTGGGGGATTCTTTTAAGACTGTATCTCACTTAAACCTTGTATTTTAGAAGGTCTCCTGTGATAATGCTCCAGAAGGTGAAAGGGGCCTGTCTCTTTACTTCTAGGTGGATGTGGAGGTCCAGAATCTCTACGTGTTCATTGTTGGCACCCAGAGAGAGAGAGGACCTCCTTGATACTGCTGGGCAGAGAGAGGAGTGCAGGCTCCCCATTAGACTTTCACTAATATCATCCTGACTTGGAGTGGAAGGGCCACCTTGTTGCTGTCCCCATGTGGACTGTACTGACACTATGGAGGGGTGGCCCTGTGACCACTGAGCATGGGTGGAATTCCTGACTCTCCTTTAGACCTCCTCTGATACTGTCCCCTCTGGGAGAGGAAGGGACACCTCATTTCTGCTGGTTGGGTGTGGAAGTCCAGACTCTCCTTGTTGTTTCCACTGTTACCACCAAGTTTGCAGGGGAGGTTGTTCATTAATGCCCAATAGGGATAGAAGTCCCAGCTCTCCATTCAGCTTCCTGTGATACAATCCTGGTGGGAGGTTGCCATGCTTTGTTACAGTTTCCCAAGAGTGTAAGTCTAGGCTCTTGACTAAGCTTTTGCTGATGGGGGTGGGGTTGCAGTCATTTCTCTGCTGTTGGCTGGATTAGAGTGATTATTGTATAGAAGTTATCTGTCTTGCTAGGTTGTACTTTCCCTGGTACTTTACCTAGACAGAGTAGGCATTTCTTTCTTTTTCTCTATTTGTCTGCACTTATTGGCATTTCTGGGTTACTGGCTTTATTAGCTCCAATTCGGGCACTTATGAGGCATTAAAAAAAAATCCAAGGTCGGCTGAACCCGTGGCTCACTTGGGAGAGTGCGGCACTGGGAGTGCAGTGGCACTGGGAGTGCAGCGGCGCTGGGAGCGCTGAGGCCGCAGGTTCAGATCCTATATAGGGATGGCCAGTGCGCTCACTGGCTGAGCGCGGTGTGGGTGACACCAAGCCAAGGGTTATGATCCCCTTACTGGTCAAAAAAAAAAAAAAAAATCCAGGGAACTCATCACTGTGTCATTCCTTGGGTGCAGAAGTTCCTAAACAGTCTGCCTTCTCTTCTCCATTTATTAGAGTCTATGTTTCGTGTGTGTGTGTGTGTGTGTGTGTGTGTGTGTGTGTGTGTGTGTGTAGGTTTTAGTTGTACTTAGTAGAAAGAATAGGGAAGAGTACATCTACTGCATCTTCCCAGAAGCAGAAGAGGGCATTATAATTTTTAAAATCCCCTCATCTCTTGTGAGATTCTGATCTGTGCTTCCCCAACCCTCACCCTTCCCCTAAAAATCATTGGACTGTCAAAATGATTTTCTATAACTTTTATAAGTTTATGGTTTTATTTCTTGGTCTGCATCATATATGCAAATCTTCCAGACGGGCAGGTTTCTACTACTCATTGCTTATAGAGTTTACAGACAGGAGAACGGCTCATTTTGGGGACTGCTGTCACTGTTTGTATCCATGGTATTGATGAGTTGGTATTTTTTCTTCCTCTGAATCCATGCCTGTATCTAACAAATAGCCCTTATGTTATTTATTCAGGAAACCTGAGGCACTGGTGTCATGAAAATGTCTTTCAGATGATTCTGTCGTGTTGATCCTGAAATTTTCAAGGATGTTGCAGATAAAATTAATGTTCTTTTTCTTCTAGAAAAGTGGAACAATTGTAGAGTGCTAGTTTGGCGCAGGCAGCTGAAATATTGGCATCTGCCCAACTAGACTGATAACGAATTGTAGCTCAAACCAATTAATCTCATCTGTAGTTTAATGGAGGGTTTTCTGTTCCCAACTGTCTAGTTAGAAAAGCTGTCTATATTGTTAGATTGCCTTGATGAAATTCTTGTCGGCTGGCAAAGAATAATTACCAGGAAATTAAGCAAATTGTTGCTTTGTGTCTGATTATGGATAATTCATAGAATCTTGTGTAGTTTGTAACAGGGGACAGCTTTCAGGTTACCATAAAAATGATAATGCTCAAAAGATATTGGTCAAGAAAAATAGCAGGGCTGGCTGGTTAGCTCAGTTGGTTAGAGCATGGTGCTGATAACACCAAGGTCCAGTGTTTGATCCTTATACCAGTCAGCCACCACTACCTCCCCCCCACCCCCCAAAAAAGAAAGAAAGAAAATAGCAAAAAGGGGAGCTCACTGATCAAGCTGTTTTCATTTAAGAAAGACAGTGTGAGTTTTCTTTAAAACTGCAAAGACCGTGATTTAGCTTCCATGAACACTCATTCTCTAAATTGACTTCAAGAGCACGTAGAACATGAGCCTTTAAATTAAGAATTTAGCATGCAGCCCCAGATTTGATAAACAAGACCTTTAAGAATAAAATACATGCTCTATAAAGTAAGCATCTACATTTTTCATTTTCAATTTTAATTAAATGCAATTTGCAGTCTAGAGTTAGTCCTGAGATAAAGGAACATAATTGCATAAAAGTGAGTTCTTAAACAAATGTAAGGTTCAAAATTAATTAATTACCCTCATAGTAATACTTATTCCCTCAACTCTGCAAAAAAGAGAATGGGGAACGTAAAGAAGGTCAGAGGCAGAAGCTTGGCAAAGGTGGAATTTGACAGATGGTTAAAGGAGGAGGAGTAAGGGGAAGAGGTTGAGAGGAAGCAGCAGCCATGAGGCTGAAGATGCCTGGGCAGTGGGAGTCATGGGGAATCACAGTTCAGGAAGGAGGAAGGGGTAGCCATGTGGTGTAGGATGGGACCCCTGGCTGGGCTTATACATGACAAGGAGTTGTTGGGAAAGATATGAAAGAAATGAAACGAAGCAGAATCTGGAGAGGTAGGAGAGATGGCTCTGGGAGATAAAGGAGGAAGGAATGGAATAGGTTGGGGAAGAAAATTCTCAAATATTTTGCTTAAGAATGGTGAGACTGTGGGCCGAGCCCGTGGCGCACTCGGGAGAGTGCGGCGCTGGGAGTGTGGTGACGCTCCCCCCGCGGGTTCGGATCCTATATGGGAATGGCCGGTGCACTCACTGGCTGAGTACCGGTCACAAAAAAGACAAAAAAAAAAAAAAAAAGAATGGTGAGACTGTGAAAAGCCCTTAATCTTCTCAGTAATGGAGGAGAGGTCATCTACATGTGGTGGTATGTAGTTGGTATTCAATAAATGTCTGTGGCACGACTCAATGAGTGAATGAACTCACAACCAGAGCCTTGAGTTGGGTGGTAAATCCCATCTTTCTGGTCCCTACATCTCCATTTTCTCTCTATCATTCTAGCCTATTGGTGAGTCTCTTAGGATAAGGACTGGGTAGCAGACCCTAAGTCAGTGCTTACTCATTGGGGGATTAAGTGGAGGGGTTATGGTGGATTAACACAGAATGCTGAGCCAGTCTTATACCAGGGCATTGAAAAATTGATCTCAATTGTGTCTCTTTCTGAAAAGTCGTCATTTGTTTTCGGCATTGGAGAAGTTGCTAATGGAGATAATTATTGCCCTTCTTCATTTGCCTTTGGAGGTTTGGAATTTCTGCATGCAGGTTTCTTAGAGCACTGTGAAGTATGAATTGGGGTGACATTTCTTGGGTGAACTCATATTTGACAACCTTTAGTATGTAGAAGCCAGACTGTGGTTACAAGAACAACGGTGCTCTACTTTTTCAGAAAGCCTGTTATATTTAAGAAAATTAGCAAGGGCCCTGTCTCAAGGCTTTCAGTTGTTTTTTATGTATAGTGACAATTGACCACTTGAACTGATATATTTGTTGCTTTAATAAAGATTTATTGAGCACCTCTGTGCACCTGTATGGGATGACAGTGTTGGAAAGGCAAGCTAACCTCCTTCAGATCCCTTGAGCCTCACAACAGTTACAGCATCTTAGTTTCCAGATGAGAAGAGTGAGGCCCAGAGAGATGAATCATTAGCATTGGGTTGCCAGAGAGTTCATGGCAGAGCCAGTGCTCAGAGCCCAGTTTTCAGCCTGCCAACTCTATGCTCCTCCATCAGTTGTCCTCCACCTGCACTCATGAGCCAACAGCCTGTTTGGGAAGGTGAACAAAATTTGGGGGCTTAAGTAACAGTCTGTGTTATTCCCCAAATGAGGGAGGGGTACTTGGCATTTAAGACCCAGCTTGATTGTACAGGGCATGGGGCACCAGGTCTCCCTGTCATTTTCTGTGGCCTGGGCAGCAGACTGGTTCTTCCCCACACGGTAGCCAAGAGAGCCTGGGGATTCTCGGATGCCTTCAGTGCCCCAGCACCCCCATCCTCCTCTCAGTGTGTGCTAGGCATTGGCCAAGTATATTGTCGACATTTTCTCATTTAATCCTCATATCCATCCCTGGATGTGGTCCAATTATTGGCCCCTTTTACTAATGTATCAGTTATCTATTGCTATGTAACAAATTGTCCCAAATTTAGTAGTTTAAGACAATATATGTTTATTATTTTACAGTTTCTGTAGCATAGGAATGCAGGTGTGGCTTAGCTGAGTGTTCTGGCACAGGGTCCCTCATAAAGCTGCCATCAAGGCTGAGGCTGAGGTCTTGTGTGAAGGCTCAGCTTGGATAGGCTTTGCTTCTGAGCTCACTCATGTGGTTCTCAGCTGCTGGACTGAGGGTTTGTTTCTTGCTGGCTGTCGGTTAAAGGCCTGTCTCAGTTCTTTGCCATATGGGCTTCTCCACAGGGCAGCTCACGATAGCTAGCTTTCTTCCAAACAAGAGAGAATGAAAGGAAGAGAAAGAGAATGGCCAAGACAGTCTCTTTGTAACCTAATCTTAGTAGTGACACCAAGCAAGTGACTATCACGTGCTATATTCTATTTATGAGAAGCAAATCTCTAAACCCAGCCCAACTCAAAAGGAAGGGGATTACATAAGGCCATGAATATCAGGAAGCAGGGATTGTTGGGGGCCATTTTACAGGCTGCCTGTCACAACTAATGAGGAAAATAAGGAACAGACATGATCCAGTCACTTGCCCGGTATCATATGGCCTCTAGGTGGGTCTGAGCCTTGGTATCCTGACTCTGGGACCCCCTACTCTTGCTCATTAGTCACAAGGCAAAAGTGTCCACCTGGCCTCTTTCACTCTTATAATAGCAGCCAGGGAGGTGGGTAGGCCAGCCTGGGCCTCTTACGCAGGGATTGTGGACAAGTGGACAGTGACCCCCTCCCCCATTATATCCCCGTGAGAGAGAGAGAGAGAGAGAGTGAGTGAGTGTGTGTGTGTGTGTGTGTGTGTGTGTGTGTGTGTGTATCTGTGTTTAGGCCAGGCCCCTCCCGTCAAGGTCTGGGTCATAAGAACTGGTCATATGGATACACACTAAGGTTACCCAGGGGCCCTGGAAGTGGATGCCACTCCGTGGTAAGCCCAGGACATTTATTTATCTGTGAGGCACAGTCTGTTTCATTTAAATTCCACTGGGTGGGTCTTGAGGTGTATGTTTCAAATGGATTAGAAGGCTTCTCACCAGGGAAAGGCCCTTATCACCATAGATTAAACTCTGGCTTTCTTCTTCCTTTGAATCTAAACTGTTTTCAAGAACCATAAAACTATAAGCTCATTCCCTGAGTAATACAAAGTCACTGTACAAAATCACTGAAGTATGGAAAAATGTTTATAATGAAAAAAAAATCCTCAGGGTCAGTATCATCTTAAGGCAACCCACTGTTTATGTCTTGGCATTTTTTCTAACATTCTTTTCATTTCATATTATATAATTGAAGCATATATATATATATATATATATATATATGTGTAAAATTTTGTATTATCACATTCCCATGTCATTAAAAATTAGATGTAGTGTTTAAGTAATTCAAGGATATAATATTTAAACCATTTCATTTGTTCTTGCTTTAGTACAAACTGTACAAATTTTCAAATGGAAAGACAACTATGTAAACATGTATAATATAAGTTTAACTATATGTAGTATGTATTTGGCTCATATAACTCTTTACCTACTTTGAACAAACCCAGCATGAAAGTCTTACAAAAATTAGGGTGTTTTGTTGTTCTATATGAGTGTTAGGATTGCTTTTTCTATTTCTGTGAAAATGTTATTGGTATTTTGATGGGGATTGCATTGAATCTGTAAATTGCTTTGGGTAGTATGGACATTTTCACAATGGTTAATTCTTTCAAATAGCCAAAGCAATCCTGAGCAAAAAAAATAAAGCCAGAGGCATAACACGACCTGACTTCAAATTATACTACAAGGCTGTAGTAACCAAAACAGCATGGTACTGACATAAAAACATACATTTGGCCCAACGGAACAGAACAGAATCCAGAAATCAACCCACAAACTTACATCCAACTGATCTTTGACAAAGGCAACAAGAACATACATTGGAGAAAAGACTGCCTCTTCAATAAATGGTGCTGGGAAAACTGGACATGCATATGTAGAAGAATGAAACTAGGCCCATACCTCTTGCCATATACCAAAATCAACTCAGAATGGATTAAAGACTTAAATATAAAACCTGAAACTATAAAACTCCTCAAAGAAAACATAGGTGAAACACTTTAGGAAGTAGGACTGGGGCAAAGACTCTATGAATATGACCCCCAAAGCATAGGCAACAAAAGGAAAAATAAACAAATGGGATTGTATCAAACTAGAAAGCTTTCGCACAGCAAAAGAAACAATTAACAGGGTGAAAAGACAACCTACAGAATGGGAGGAAATATTTGTAAACTATGCATCCAAAAAAGGATAAATATCCAGAATATAAAAGGAACTCAAACAACTTAACAGTGAAAAAAAAAGTAACTCAATTAAAAAAAGGGCAAAGGAGCTGAATTGCCATTTCTCAAAGGGAGATATAAAAATGGCCAACAGACACATGAAAAAATGCTCAACATCACTCAGCATCAGCGAAGTGAAAATCAAACCACTCTGATATATCATCTCACCCAGTTACACTCGCTATTATCAAAAAGTCAGAGAATAACAGATGTTGGTGAGGATGTGGAGAAAGGGGAACCCTTTGCACTGTTGGTGGGACCGTAAATTGGTGAAGCCACTATGGAAAATGGTATGGAGGTTCCTCAAACAACTACAGATAGAACAGCAATTCCACTGCTGGGTGTAACTCAAAAGAATGGAAATCATGTCGAAGGGATACTTGCACCCCCATGTTTATTGCCTCTCTATTTACAATAGCCAAAAGTTGGAACTGATCTAAATGTCCATCACTAGATGACTAAATAAGGAAAATGCGGTATATATACACAATGGAATACTACTCTGCAGATAAAAAGAGTGAAATACTGCCATTCACAGTGATGTGGATGAACTTAGAGAAAATCATGTTAAGTGAAATAAGCCAGGCACAGAAAGAGAAATACCACATGTCCTCACTCATAAGCAGGAGCTAAAAAATGAACAAACAGATTTAAAAAAAAAAAAAAAGAAAGGTACAACAATCACAATATATTGGGCTTTCAAAAAGAGAGAACAGAACTGAGGTTACCAGAGGTGGGAAAAGGGGAGCGGGAGGGAGGATAAGGGAGGAATTGGTAAAGGGCCACAAAAAACAGTTAAATTGTATAATTTTGAATATATTAATCATCCTGATTTGAGCATCACATATTGCACACACATAATGATATTCAACTCTGTATCCCACAGATATGTACAATCAACTATGTTACAATAAAAATAAATATAAAATTGTTAAAAAAAAAAAAAGGTAGGGTGATATTGAGGGGAAGAAATCATTTTCAGTGGTACAAACACTGGATCACTCAGACCTGTGTTTGGATCCTAATTTTGCTGCTTACTAGCATTGTGATTGTAAACAAGTTACTTTGAGTCTCAATTCTATGATCTGTGAAATGGTGATTTATTCATTCAGCAACCATTTATTAAGCATCAATTCTACAAGGCACTGTTCTAGGTACTTGGAATACATCAGTAGCAAACAAAAAGACAAAAACCCTTTCTTTCATAGAAGGACCTTATGATTTGCAGTTTTCAGGGGAGAGGACAGAGACAAACAATAAACATAATGAATAAGTAAATAACATAGTGTATTAGAAGGTCATACATGGTATGAAAAGAAAACTGTGTAGAGCAGGAGGGCCAGGGGTGAATTACAATTTTAAACAGGGATGTCAAGGCCACATTTGATAACCATAGTAACTGCCTACTAGGCATGCTTCCTCATTTAGGAATAGAACTAATACAAGATGCTCCTAAATTGCCAAAACTGGACCAAGTACTTGGTCAGCCTCTGGTAAACGTTAGCTATTACTATTATTATGGCTGCTGTTGTTATTCCTAAAGGAATATTCACTCTGCTATTCCTGTATCAAGGAGTGCTCCAGTCCACTCATCTTGCTTGATTTACCCACATGGCTGTGGAGCACATGTGGTTGAGTCAGTCTGGGCACAGCCAGGCTGCACCTCCCAAGGAGCTGTGTTACTGCCATACGCTACTCTGAGTTGAGAGACCTGGGTTCCAGTTTTGCTTTTTCCACTCAAGAGTTAGGCAGCTTTGGATGACCACTCGCTTCCTGAGGTGCAGTTTCCTCTCCTATAAAGCTGCGTTCACAATGCCTGCTTCACAGAGCCACTGCGGGAAATGAAGTGATGAGAGGATGTAGCGAAGAGCAATTTGGGAAGCTTAGAGCTGTGTACAAATGTGTCCTATCATTTGTAAACTGCAAAGGGATTCATTAGACACAGGAAGGGCTCATTCTGACTCAAAGCCAGGGCTGTACTGAGCTGTCTGACCTTCACTTTCTATGTCCCTGACCTGCCTGAGAATCTGAAATTTAGAAGCATCTGAGTGAGGAACTAGCCATCTTCCCCACTTTCTCTTCCCTTGAAACCCCAGGGAGGGCCAGGCAGGCCACTCTTGTTAGGTTTTCTGCAGCTTCACCTTCAAGAATGATTTCTCTTCCAGGAAGAGAACTGAGCTGTCAGAAAGTCTGGCATTTTAAAATAGCTGGTCATTGAGTAAGTTTATGTATCTGTCGCCATGAAGGTGGGCTTAAAGTGGTTATTATTGTTTCTTATGATGTTTGTTTTGTGAAAACAGAGAGGATTGAATGTAAGGACTAAAGAGAATCTGTGGGGTGTTGCTGAGGTATACAGGGAGGATTTAAATCAAAGACATGCTTTTGAGAGATCCCTCTTAGCACAATGTACTGGGTACCTTGTTAGAAATTTCATATGGACTAAATTGTGCTCTTAGCTCCTGTCACAGTTCATTTCACTAAGTTATGTGATGACACAAGGGCAGGACAGGACCCCATCTTTCATACAGTATTAGGGAGAGATATACATTTGGAAGGAACCTTTTTGCAGTGGTTCTCGACCCTGGCCCTGTGTTAAATTTCTGGAGATGGGACCCAGGCATTGGTAACTTTTAAAATTCAATACCAAGATATAACCAAGTTTGAGAACCAGTGCTTTGGAAGCTTTACTGTAGGGTGGCCGTAAAGGTCCTATTCTGGCAGATTTTCTCGTGAGCCTCCCTCTTCCTTCTTCTAACACAGCAGGTGTACAGAGCTGTGGACTAGAACGTTGAACCATCGCCTGTGAGAAGCATCTGATGCAGCCTGAATGGTTCTTTTCATTTTTAAGCTGCACAATATGAATGCTGAGGCCAGTTTCTTTGGCCTTTGGGCTGTGCTATGCTTTCAGAACCCCTCCCCTTTAGAATCAAAGAAGCTGGGAAGGAATAAAAGGCAAGGTCATCACCATACGTCCTTTTTTGATCTGTTACAATAAAGAGCAAACGACAAAAGTGCACATTACAAAAGATCATTTTTTTTAAAAAGTACGTGCATCCCTCTCTCCTGTTTTTCCAAGATCCATTGTTTTGAAGGCAGGAGGCTCACAGTGAGACTGGGGGGAGCGAGAGGCAGTGCCTTGTCGCTAGACACTGTGAAGCATGGTGGCTGCTCACCTTTCTGACTTGTTTATATTCCACTGTTGGGGTTGCCAAATGACTGACTTGATAAACATGTTGCCTTGGGGTTTTTTTGTTTTGTTTTCTTAAATTCCTGATAGCTAACCTAAATATTGTGAGGTTATGATACCAGTGAAATACATAATGGCTTTGAGTGATTTTAGCTGTGCTGTGACCTGGGACCAATCACTGTCAAAGATGCAGCTGGACATGAAACAGAGCCCCAACAAAATGCTGCCTGAGCAGAAGGATGGGGAGCAGAGGGAACCCAGAAGCCTGTGGATGCCACCAGAGCTGAGTGGGAGCAGCCTTGTGTGCATTACTCCCTCTGCTCCGGTGTTTTGGTCTTTGCCTCATAACCACCATCTCTTTTTAGTCAGAAAGCCAATATTTGGTAAGGGATAGTAGGCTCTTTTTACCCTCGTCCTTTCCCCTCCCGTTCACCTTTCTTGTGGCTTAACAGGCCGTCGGCCACCTCTTTGAGTGCTGTGGTGCTGAAGCCAGCCTCACCCCTGCCATGCACACTCTTTGAGTAAAGCCAAGGGAAGTAGGCACTCCTTGGTCTTTTCTGGGTGCCCAGCCTTGAGCTTTACCTACATTATTACATTTTATCCTCACAACAACGCGCTAAGACGGGCTTTATTACCCCTGTTTTCTAGGTAGGGAAATGTGGCATGACCACAAAGCTACTGGTGATGCAAGGACTTGAGCCCAAGTCAGGCGGATCCAAAGTGGATTATCTCCCCCTGAGATCACGCTCTCCCAGATTCCTTTCCTGAAGTAGGGAATGTCAGCCTGAGACCTCAGTCACAGAAGGTGGCTGACTGCTGAGACTCTTCTTCACAGACCAAATATTTTGTATCAGGGACAGTAAGGTAGGGCTCTGTGCCTCAGCCTTCTTGGGCTTCATCACTGCTGAATCTCTGTGCTGCAGGAACTACTGGCCAGGCTGGCTTAGCTATTCATTTGTGCAGCCGTTGAGGTGCGGGTGACAGGTCTCAAAGGATGATGCTTCGAGTCTCACTTGTGTTCTGAGAGAGCTCACCTTTTGTGTTGGGCTCTGTGTTTGCCTGTGACTGCACAAAATATTTTTAATGTTAACAACCAGGTATTGTAGAATGTGAAATTGCAATTTTGGAAGAATGATTCTAGGTGAGATCCCAGATACATAAATTTGGTCTCTTGGCAGGAAGATTGTGCTTTCTAGAGCTCAAGAGGATATGAAAGTTGACATCGGTATGTAGATCTATGTGGAATGTGGCTGAATTGCAGTTGCTTTTTGGAGCTGTAACTTTGAATTACCTGACTTTTTCTATTAAAAACAATGGTGTGTTAACATAGGTGTTGGCTTATTTGAAAAGCAGGGCAAAGGAAAGTACAGGAATGAAGAGGGATTTTGGAACACAGTGAACAGCCTTTGTTTGATTTGTCTGGTGGTCTCACTGAAAAGTCTTACCAAGTTGGTGCTATCACACAGCTTGTAGGCAGATGTGGGCAACAGGAAGCCTCACCCCATAGACACAGGGCGTCCCCTTGGGGTTGCAGGCAGGGTTGGGTCTGGACATTTGGGTACTGTGGGCCAAATTCCAATGGATGATCTCTTAAACGCTTATTTGTGCAATAACTGTTTCATGGAAGGGGATAAACTGATGTTGTCCAGAAACACTGTATGCCTCTCTAAATTCATAATACGAGATTTATTATATGAATGTATTTATGTGAGATTTTCCAAGTCAGACAACTACTTGGAGGCATATTAAATGATTTAAAATTTAAATGGTAATATCAATCACTCATTCCCAGTGAACAGCATTATACATGCATAATAGATTCAGAATTTTTCTGCCTGCATCCCTGGACTTGACCTGTCTCTCCTGGGTGGTCTCTGAGTTGGTGGAAGGGCTGGAGGCTGCTTCATGCAGCATTCCTAGGTGCATTGCAAGTTGTGCTCCACAGAGACGGGGCGCATCTGATGGAGAAGAGAAACTAAGTTAACTGGCTCTATGTCTCCAGTTTTGCCCATTGATGTTTTATCCATTTTATCACTTTTTATGGAATGCCCACCAGAGAGCTGCATGGTCAATTCTCTTTTAAACTGCCTGTGGTTACAGACTCAAACTGAAAAAAAAATCGAACCTCTTAGACCAAGGTTTCTTTACCTTGGCACTATTGACATTTGGGGCTGAATAATTTTTGTTCTGAGGACTGTCATGTGCATTATAGGTTTTTCAGCAGCATCCCTAGCCTCTACCCACTAGATGCAATTAGCACCTGTGCACACACGTGCGTGTACACACACACACAGTTGTGACAGACAAAACTGTTTCCAGTCATTGTCAGATGTTCCCTGGGAACTAAATTTTCCCTGTTGAGAACCCTAGCTTTAGAGAAAGGAAGGAAGGACTGTTAACATCTCTGTGGGTGCTGAACGCCCCCCCCAGAAGACCCTTGTATATAGAACTGGGTTTTGAGTAAGTAGTTCCAGTGAACATGTGAAAAGTGAGTCTTGATGTCTAGCCAGTTAACTAAAAGAAAAGCTTTTAAACAGTTTAATTTCAGAAAGATGCCTTTGAAGATTTTGACTGAGACAAAGCATCAGAAGACTTGTTTTGTTTAATGAGCAAATCAGGAAAGGTTCCAGAAGGGCTCTATGACCTTCAGGAAATAGATTTCTGAGTAGTGTCTATCTATGACCATGATGCTGGTTCTTGTGAGGCTGGACTGCAGGAGAGCCTTGCCAGCATCTGCTTTGTCATTTCTTCATGGAGTGGACGTTTCCGAGGGTCAGTGTGTGGCTGTGTGCAGTGGAGGAAATAGAATGTTCAGGAGCACAGTGCCTTCCTTGCTCAGGGCGTTCCCAGCCTCCTCTGGGCAAGCAAGTCTTGCACTCAGCATGATGAAGCTGTGCGAGTGCTGTAAACATGCCTGGAAATAAAACTGCCAGCGGTTGGAATAATGGTCCTGAAGCAATGTTTTTCAAAACTCTTTTAGTAGCTGACGTTACTTTTCTTCAAATGACACATGTGGAAACGCAATATAAATAAAACAGGTCAGACCCAAATCCGAAGCCAGGGTGAAAGAGGGGGGCCTGAAATCCCTCCCCCACCCCCCACTTCACCTTGGAACTGACACAAAGAAAATGCACTTTCCATTACATGTCTAACTGAAAGTAGGCTAATGCTTGGTTGGATAAAGATAATTTTTTTCTGACTGGATCTATCCTCTTTTTTTGGCTTTAGGTAAAAGTGATTTTCAAAACCATTAAACCTAGATGAAGATAACAATGCTATTTCATTGCTGTGTAATTTTTACCCTCAATCTAGGGAAGCAGGTTCAGGGGTTAAAAAATGCATTCCTTAGATTTAACAGTTGTCATTATTTTCTCATATTTGCTTTATATACTTCTTTAAACTTCTAACAGATAAACTTTTTTTTTTTTTTTTTTTTTCTTTTAAGATACATCCCAAATAACTAGGTCTGGGAATATTTTTGCTATATTCCTTCCACTCCTCACCCCCATCTCCTATTCCAGTTCATCTTATGGACCATAGTGTAATTTGAATTTAGTTGTGAAACCTACATGAGACATGCAAATTTCATTCAACATACAGGCATTCATATATCTATTTAGTGTGTTCTTCAACAACAATTTTGTAGTGCCTCAATGTGCCAGGACCTGAACATACAATGATGAGAAAAACAACACACCAAATAGCTCCTGCCCTGGGTTTTGTTAAAAATGGAAGTTTTTAAGTGTCTAGAAAACTGAGAAGAATGAGTTCTGTGCCATGCCAGTAGAAGGGGTAGCTGGTGATGAAAAGTTGATGGGATGAGGATGAATTTGGAGGTTTGGGGGAGCAAGCCCACCTGCAGTGAGCTGGTCTGAGTCTTGAGCTGGTGAAGTTCTTTGTGCACAAAGCCCCTGCAGAGTTGGTGTCTGTGGAGTCACCAGGAGCTGGTACAGGTTGTGTTATGTGCATGGCTCAGAAATCACAGCTCTGGCATCACATAGGGCTGGCTTGGTGGGGGACAGCCACAGCATGGGCAAAACCATTAGACTGACTGGACCACCTGCCTTGCAATGGGGAGGTGGAGGTGGTGGTCAGAGTTGTTTTCTAGTAGTTATTGCTCTGCTATTTTTATAAAACAGAACATAAAAGGGCCTAGGAATCTTCATAAGAAAAACAGCCCGTTGGGGGCACCAGGAGTTTACCTGGCACCTTGCTCAGTTCCTACCACACACACTCTCCTGTCATGGGTTTAACACTCTCTCTTCACTTATTCATCTTAAGGAAGACTGAGTTGTCTGCACTTTGATGGAAGTGCACAGAGTCTATCAGAAATGGAACCATTTGAAATATCCCCTCCCTTCATCCATTTCTATGTTAGCTATGTTTTGAAGTTAAAGGGCAGTAGAAAAGAAACATGGCAGTGTAGAGGTTTTTATGCTTACTTGACTTTATCAGCTGCAAACCTTATTAGTTGGTTAATCAAGACCTGTTTTTAAAATTCTATAGCAAATGTATTTTTAGAACAGAAAGTAAATTTTGGGAGACTTTGATTTATGCTTGGAAATATAAACCAGATGGTTTCTCACTAAGTTTAATATTTGATCATGTTTTTTAATTGGTCTTCCTGAGTAGACAACAGCCTGACTCAGGTAATGGAATAGATGGATTACAGTGAGTCTAAAGGAGCCACCAGGCCCCAGTTATATGTGAAAACTTAAGGTTTATTTTCAAATGAGAATTGTACCAAAGCAAGCAAATATTTCTCTTGAATTTTGTGATTGCTTTGGAAATGAGTTACATTTGTTACCGACAGACCAGGCTTGGCTTGTCCTCTCTCATTAAACAATTGACCTAAAAGTCCAAAAGTTGGTGCAAGGATTGGAAGATTTATTCAGATTACTGGTACTCAACTAAATGTCTAACCAAGCAAACAAACAAAGAGAAAAGAGGAGCAGTGGGGTCCAGTTTATCCTAGTCCCAATCAGTGGTGCCAACCTATTCCACTGACAGTAACTGATAAAAGCAGTTCTCTCCACTGTTGTCAGCACAAAGAAGAAAAGTACCGGCTAGATTTAAATCAGAGAAAGAAAGCATAGGCAGGAGCCCTCCAGGGTGCACCTACATAGTAGTGGACACAATCCAACCAAACAGCAGAAGAGGGCTCAGAAAATCAGAGAAAGGTAAAGAGAATAAAGCATTGCTTTGTCAGAATTTAGGCTGGGGACTCCAGGAGAGATCTACCAGCAGCAGAGACATGGGAGCAAAATAGTCCCAGTGGCCACTTGCCTTTTGCAGCTAGAGCCTTCTCTGGTTCCCAAAGCTTTCCAATTTTCGCCAGTGATTAAATTAGGCTCTTGGATTCCAAAGTCATACAAATGAGCAATGTACCCAGCAGTAAAGCAAGCAACGCTTTATTAAAAGAGGAGATAGACTTATGCGTAAGGCGGGTAGCAACAGTAAAGCTAGCCCCCTGAGGGGAGTTCAGGGTCTTTTATAGGGAAAGGAGTTAAGGGGTACAGGCCAGCATCACTGGAGGTGGTCCATTTGCCAGTAGGTCCAAAATGGCAGTAGTATTCATCATTGTCACCCCAGGAGAGTCATTGTAGCAGACACCTTGATGTTTTGTGCACAGGTGGAAATTCCTAAAGGGGTCTTAAGGTAATCTGTAACTTTTACAGTTATGGTAAACAAGCATTGGGGAGGGGTTTTGCATCTGAGTAAATATCTGTTTCCTCTCTTACCTCAGTCTATTTTGTCAAGGCAGCCCATGGGGCAATCTGAGGAGTGAAAAATTTAAGAAAGTGTCCTCTGCAGGGAAAATAGAGTAAGTTTGGTTCACAGGCCTAGCCTTACTCTGTTTCACATTTATGAATTAGCTTTGTGGCCCCCAACTTGACATTGTGCTGACAAAAATGTCAATACCAAATTTCATGCAATGCAGTTCACCTGTTTAGTTGCATGGGTGGGTGGGCAGTGTATGTGCAAAAGACTTGAAGTTGAGTTTCTCATCATTGAACATGCCTTAGGGAAGGTGGGGGTGGCATTTCAGTACCATCTCTCTTCCCAGAATAAACTGCTGCTTCCCTCTCTTCATGAAATGGTGAAAATATTATAGGTTAGCAAATATTTTTTCAATTTGATTGCTTTTCAAAATTGAATTGCAAGGCTGATGTATACATTGTGGGAAGAATGTTTACAATGGACTATACATGATTATTCCTCCTTTTTGACAGGAAATAACTACGTGTTTGCCAGATTACTACAAATGGACTCAGTACCTTTTTATCAAACTCTATGAAGCTGGATTGGCCTATCAAAAGGAGGTAAGTTGGGCCAGCCCGTGGCTCACTCGGGAGAGTGTGGTGCTGATAACACCAAGGCCACGGGTTCGGATCCCATATAGGGATGGTCGGTTTGCTCGCTGGGAGAGCATGGTGCTGACAACATCAAGTCAAGGGTTAAGATCCCCTTACTGGTCATCTTTTAAAAAAAAAAAAAGAAAAAAAAAGGAGGTAAGTTAAAGTTAGCTGACTTTCAAAATTTTGTAAATCTTCTCTATCTCCTTAGAATACATCATTGTCAAATAAGAAGCAAATAAACCCTGTTGGCACAGTAGCAGTGAAAATGAACACTACCTCAAGTTTGTGAAATCAGTCACAGCAGACCCAGAAAGTAATACTGCCTGGCTCAGTTTAATGCCTCCAAGATAGGGTCGGGGCTTCTCTCACCCTTGAATTCCCAGCACGTAACATAGTGTTTGGTGCCTGTAATGAGATCGAGGATAGACCATAGGAGGAACACAGGCTTCTCAAATCCTAGCTCTGCTACCTCTCCCAGCTGTGTCACTGGCTGGGTAACTTAACCTCCAGGAAATGTAGTTTCTCATCTGCTAAATGGGGTAGTAACACTTTCCTTGCAGGGTTCTTGGGAAGATTAGAGGTTAAAACAACAGCTATCACAGTGCCTACACATAGTGGTCTCCCAAGAAATGGAGGTGCTTGTTATTACAGGAGCTCAGTAGTAGTAGATAAGGCCTGGAATGGTGGTAGATGAGGCAAGCATGTCATAGTGTGGCCTTGAACTGTACCATCCTGTGTGATAGCCACTAGCCACATGTGGTGGTTTAAATTTGAGGTTAAAGTAACTAAAATGAAATAACATTAAAAAATCAGGTCCTCAGCTATACTAGCCAAACTCCAAGTGCCCAATAACCTCATGAGCTATTTATTAACTAATATTGGACAGCACAGGTGTAGGACATTTCCATCATAACAGACCATTCTATTCTATTAGACAGCACTGGTCTACAGAGTTCAGGAGTAACAAGTAGGAGATCCATTGTACTTTTATGTTGAAACATTCTCCTTTGATTAGAGGATTTAATGACATAGCATTACATTTTACTTTTCTACGCGCCCTTGCTTGGTTTTGCAGTGAATAAAATTTGCATAATCATTTTGTGGTAAGATTTTAAACGTTTAGAATCAATATAAAGACAAATGCAGAAGGCTCAATTAGAATTTCAGAATAAAACAAACATGTCTTAAACCTGATAACATAAAAAATAATATAGCTAACAAAAATCAAGAGGTAAACGCGGAAGAGAAGTAAAAGTAAGTGTGAGGTGATCCCTTCATCTTTCATAACAAGGAGTCATAGATGAGGAATTAGAATTTTACGTCTGTTTATTAAAGCTGGAAAGGTAGCTGTTAAAGCTAAAGATAGCAGAGGAGTGCAGAAGTAGAAGAAATGCTGTATGACCATGCTGAATATCTCTTAACTCATAGTGGAGGGTTAGCAGATACAATCTAAAGATAAAATACCAAAATGAAAGTACAGTAGTTACCCCTTATCTGCAGGGGATACATTCCAAGACCCCCAGTGGATGCCTGAAACCACAGATAATACTAAACCCTATATATACTGTTTTTCCCCATACATACATACATACCTATGGTAAAGTTTAATTTGTAAATTAAGCACAGTAAGAGATTAAAAACAATAACTAATAATAAAATAGAACAATTATAACAATGTATCAGCATCACTGCTCTTTCTGTTTGGGGCCATTATTAAATAAAGTAAGGGTTTCTTGAACACAAACACTATAATAGCTTGACAGATCACATAACCAAGAGAGCTAAGTGACTAACAGGTAGATAGCATCTACCAGACAAAAGGATGATTCATGTCCCAGGTGAAAGAGAGTAAGATGGAGCGAAATTTCATCATGCTACTCAGAACGGCGCACAATTTAAAACTTATGAATTGTTTATTTCTGGAATCTTCCATTTAATGTTTTTGAACTGGGTCGATTGCAGGTAACTAAAACCAGTGAAAGTGAAATTGCAGATAACAGGGGACTACCATATAATTGTGTTACTTGAAGTTATAATGGTATACACCAGAAAAACTAATGAACAGCACATGCTAAAATTGGAGGAGTATTTTAATAATCTCTTCAGGTAATTATGGATATTTTTCTTTGATACTATATCAAAACTAGTTTCTAATGGGTTAGTTATACTGTTGAATCTGAAACAACAGTGATGAACTTTTTGTACTGTTATATTGCAAGGCATTGGTTCACTGAGTTATGCAGATCTTTAAAATGTTGACATTTCATTATACAATATCATCAAGAGTCTTGACGTTTTGGAGAAACTGTCAGCTCATGATGGGTAGATAAAAGTTTTCCAGAATTCTAATTGTCACTTGAAAATTCATTTTGTCATTAACAACAGATACCGTCAGTTGTTTTCCTTGGAGTGACAAGCTCCCTTTGTTATTGAGAAAATGTTTACCAGATTCCTAAGTCTGAATAACCACGGTTTATTGTCAGTCATTCTTTCACATATAAAATAACAGTTTCATAAAAAAAAGTGGCTAATCCAGCTTGCAACTGAAACAGTCACAGGAGTACTTTTTCTGGAGACAGCCTTTGCACTTCACTATGCAGCAGAAGTTGTCTGCCTACTTCCCGTCTCATTACACAAACTATTAGAAAGATGTGTACTCAAGGGTCAAGATTTAATAAAATTACTAAATGATACTACTTCATCAAGGACATTCTTAAGTGAACCTGGCTTCTTTGAGTGCATGGCAGTGAAGAATACAATGACCAATAGTCCAGTTTGGTGCCACTGTCTTGATTTGTGCTGAGGGCCAACAGCCTTACCCATCCACCATTGCTTTTGCACCATCTGTGCAAATGTAAACACAATGAAAAAGGCAAATAACATCTTATTATTATAATGAAAATAGTTTTGGCCTGCAGGCCCTCTGAAAGGGCCTCAGGAACCCCCAGAAGTTTGTGGACCACAGTTTGAGAATGACTACAAAGTACATCACCTCCACCCCTACTCCCATTTTTAAACTAAGAATATTAAAATGTTAGTTGTTTGTGGCTGCCGCACCGTTGTGGCTGTGGAAGCAGGAAGCTGACAGCGTTCTCGGACAGCTATGGGCCACACTGCCCGGGCCCCCCGCCGCCAAGGCCAGGCCCGAGCGGAGACAAACACGCTCTGATCTGGGGACCAGATGCCAACTTAGAGCCTTTGTACCAATCTCAGCCCTCCAGTAGCATTCTTTAAAAGCCAAGTCAGAAAAGGAGGCAGCAGTTCCATGCCTGAGGCTGGTGTAAGTCTTCACCTGGGGAGTGAGTGCAACGACAGACCAGGTCACTTTGAACGCATGGGGAAGTAGCCTTCTGGATCTGGTGTCAGAAGTTCTCCAAATATGAGGGGACTTCAGGTCAAGATGGCGGAATAGACGGTCCCTAGCATCACTCTCTACCACAAATCAACCGATTTAAACTATAAAAACGTAACATCAAGTGCATACGGAATGGGGAGACGTCCAAAGGGGGAGGCAGAAGCTCCGTGGAGACCACATGCCCTGCAGGGCCACCGTCACACGATCCAGCCCATAGGCTTCACTGCCACCACCCGGCTCCATTCCCAGCCCAGCCCAGTGCGCACAGAGTGGGAAGATGTCTGGCAGGGGAAGGGGAAGCTCCGCAGAAACCACACACCCTGTGGGGCTGCCACTGCATGATCCAGCAGGTAGGCTTCACCACAGGCACCCGGCTCCATTCCCAGCCTGGCCTAGTGCACTTGGAGCAGGGAGATGTCTGGCAGGGGAGGCGGGAACTCCACGGGGACCACACTGCTGCCGCACGATCCAGCAGCCCGGCCCAATGCGTACGGAGCACAGAGACGTACAACAGGGAGGTAGAAGCTCCACAGAGTCCACACACCCTGTGGGGGGGCTGCCGCTGCATGATCCAGCAACAGATAGGCTTCACTGCCATCACCCAGCTCCATCCCAAGCCCGGCCTAGCCCACATGGAGCAGGGAGACATCCAGCAGGGGAAGGGGAGGCTCCGCAGAGACCATACGCTCTGTGGTGCCTCTGCGCATCCCAGTAGCCCGGCCCAGAGTGCACAGACAGGGAGAAGTCCAGCACGGGAGGTGGAAGCTCAGCAGACACCACACACCCTGTGGTTCCACCCCGTGATCCGGCAGCTCGGCCAAGTCCAAGCTGACCAGAGAGGTGGCTCCCCGGAGAGGCCCAAGACCCGAGGCAACCACATACGCAAGGCACTAGTGGCCAACTGAGCAGTCACTGAGGTAGCCATACCAAATTGGCAACCCCAGCAACATCTTAGTCAGAAAATACTGTCAAACCTGTGGACTGTGAAACCCCCTGCCACAATGAATAAACATCAAAGAAAAGATACCAGAAATATGAAAAATCAAGAAAGTACACCACCAAAGGATCATAACTCTCAAGCTCTAGATCCTGTAGAACAAGAAGCCCTTCAAATGACTGACAAGGAATTTCAAGTGATAATTCTAAGGAAACTGAATGAGATACAAGAAAACTCAGCTAGACATCATGATGAAACGAGGAAAAGTATACAGGACCTGAAAGAAGAAATGTACAAGGAAATCAATGCCCTGAAAAAAAATGTAGCAGAACTTGCTGAACTGAAGAAGTTATTCAGCAAATTAAAAAACACAATGGAGAGTTTAACCAGCAGGCTTGCGGAAGTTGAAGAGAGAACCTCTGAACTTGAAGATGGGCTGTTTGAAATAACACAAGCAGACAAAAAAAAAGAAAAAAGAATCAAAGGCATAGAAGAAAATCTGAGAGAGATATCAGACAACCTTAAGCGCTCAAATATCTGAATCATGAGTATTCCAGAAGGGGAGGAAAAAGGAGATTGCATTGAAAACATATTCAACAAAATAGTGGCAGAAAACTTCCCAGGTATAGGAAAAATCACAGATCTTCAGATCAAGTAAGCTCAAAGATCTCCAAACATATTCAACCCAAAAAGGTTTTCTCCAAGACATGTTATAGTCAAATGGGCAAAACTCAAGGACAAAGAGAGAATCTTAAAAGCTGCAAGAGAGAAGCATCAAATCACCTATAAGGGAGCCCCAATCAGGCTAACATCAGACTTTTCATCACAAACCCTAAAAGCCAGAAAGGTATGGGATGATATATTCAAAATACTAAAAGACAAAGATTGCCAGCCAAGAATACTCTACCCTGCAAGGCTATCCTTCCGAAATGAAGGCCAAATAGTATATTTCTCAGACAAACAAAAACTGCGGGAGTTCACCACCGCACGACCACCCTTACAAGAAATCCTCAAGGGAGTACTGGGTTTGGTTCCTGAAAAATAACTACCACTGCCATAAAAACCCAAGAAAAATCAAAACCCACTAGTATAATAAAATTGACATTCATGAAGAGAAAACAAACAAACAAAAAGGCTATCTACAACCCACGGAACCAAGAAACACAGAAAACAAACAGTAAATCAAAAAGCAAGGAACCAAAGACACCTAAGACAACCAAACAATAACCAATAAAATGCTAAGAGTAAATCAACACTTTTCAATAACAACTCTTAATGTAAAAGGCTTAAATTCCCCAATTAAAAGACACAGACTGGCTGACTGGATTAAAAAGGAGGACCCAACTATATTCTGCCTTCAAGAGACCCACCTCACCCATAAAGACTCACATAGACTAAGAGTGAAAGGATGGAAAAAGATTTACCATGCAAACAGAAAAGAAAAACGAGCTGGAGTAGCTATTCTTATATCTGGTAAAATAGACTTTAAACTAAAAACTATAAAAAGAGACAAGGAGGGACACTACGTAATGATAAAAGGATTGATCCATCAAGAAGACATAACAATCCTAAATATATATGCACCCAATGTTGGAGCAGCCAGATTTATAAAACTCTATTACGCCTAAGGAAGGAAATAGACACTAATACCATAATAGCAGGGGACCTGAACACCCCACTGTCAATATTGGACAGATCATCTAGGCAAAGAATCAGCAGAGAAACACAAGATCTAAACAATACTCTAGACCAATTGGACTTGGCAGATATCTACAGAACATTCCATCCAACAACCTCAGAATATTCATTCTTCTCATCAGCACATGAATCATTCTCCAGGATAGATCACATGTGAGGTCACAAATCAGGTCTCAACAAATTCAAAAAAATTGGAATTATCACATGTATTTTCTCAGACTACAATGGATTAAAATTAGAAATCAGTAACAAGCGAAATTCTGGAAACTATACAAACACATGGAAATTTGCCGAGCCTGTGGCGCACTCGGGAGAGTGCGGCACTGGGAGCACAGCAACGCTCCCGCCGCAGGTTCGGATCCTATATAGGAATGGCCGGTGCCCTCACTGGCTGAGTCCCGGTCACGTAAAAGACAAAAAAAAAAAAATTTAAAAATAAAGAAAAAACAAATTAAACAGCATTCTACTTAATGACATATGGGGTCCAAGAAGAAATCAAGCAGGAAATCAAAAAATTTATTGAAAATAATGAAAATAATGATACATCATACCAAAACCTGTGGGATACTGCAAAAGCAGTATTAAGGGGGAAATTTATTGCATTAAATGCTCACCTTAGAAGAATGGAAAGATGTCAAGTGAACAACCTAACACTTCACCTTAAAGAACTAGAAAAACAAGAACAATCCAAACCTTAAGTAAGCAGACGGAAAGAAATCATTAAGATCAGAGCCGAACTCAATGAAATTGAAACCCAAAAAACAATACAAAAGATCAATGAATCAAAAAGTTGGTTTTTTGAAAAGATAAATAAAATTGACAAACCATTAGCATGGCTAACAAAAAAAAGAAGAGAGAAGATTCAAATAACAAAAATTAGAAATGAAAAAGGCGATATTACAACTGATTCATCTGAAATACAAGGAATCATTCGAGACTACTTTAAACAACTATACGCCAACAAATGTGAAAATCTGGAGGAAATGGATAAATTTCTGGACACACACAAGCTCCCAAAACTGAGCCATGAAGATGTAGAAAATCTGAACAGACCAATAACAATAAAGGAGATTGAAGCTGTTATCAGAAGGCTCCCAACAAAGAAAAGCCCAGGACCAGATGGATTCACAGCAGAATTTTACCAAACATTCAAAGAGGAATTGACACCAATTCTTTACAAACTATTCCAAAAGATTGAAACGGACGCAAATCTCCCAAACTCATTCTATGAAGCAAACATCATCCTGATACCAAAAACAGATAAAGATATAACCAAAAAAGAAAACTACAGGCCAATTTCCTTGATCAATATAGATGCAAAAATCCTCACTAAAATACTAGCAAACATGCCCGTGGCTCACTCGGGAGAGTGCGGTGCTAATAAAATACTAGCAAACAGAATACAGCAACACATATGTAAAATTATTCATCACAATCAAGTGGGATTCATCCCAGGTATGCAAGGTTGGTTCAACATACGCAAATCAATAAATGTGATACACCATATTAATAAAAATCAAAAACAAGGATCATATCATCTCTATAGATGCTGAAAAAGCATTTGATAAAATTCAACATTCATTCATGACAAAGACCCTCTATAACTTAGGTATAGATGGAAAGTATCTCAACATAATCAAAGCCATATATGATAAACCCACTGCCAATATCATCCTGAATGGGGAAAAGCTGAAAACTTTTCCTTTAAGAACAGGAACTAGACAAGGATGCCCGCTCTCACCACTCCTATTCAACATAGTATTGGAAGTACTAGCCAGAGCAATCAGAGAAGAGAAGGAAATAAAGGGCATCCAGATTGGAAAAGATGAAGTCAAACTGTCCCTGTTTGCAGATGACATGATCCTGTATATCGAACAGCCTAAAGCCTCTACAAAAAAACTCTTGGAGTTGATAAATGATTTCAGCACAGTAGCTGGATGCAAAATCAACACACAAAAATCATTAGTATTTCTATTCTCCAATAGTGAACATGCAGAAAGAGAAATCAAGAAAGCCTGCCTGCCCATTTACAATAGCCACCAAAAAAATAAAATACTTAGCAATTGAGTTAACCAAGGATGTGAAAAATCTCTATAATGAGAACTACAAACCACTTCTGAGAGAAATTAGAGAGGATACAAGAAGATGGAAAGATATCCCGTGCTCTTGGATTGGAAGAATCAACATAGTGAAATGTCCATACTACCCAAAGTGATATACAAATTCAATGCAATCCCCATCAAAATTCCAATGACATTTTTCTCAGAAATGGAAAGAATTATCCAGACATTTATATGGAATAACAAAAGACCACACATAGCCAAAGCAATGCTGAGCAAAAAAAATAAAGCTGGAGGCATAACACTACCTGACTTTAAACTATACTACAAAGCTATAATAACCCAAACAGTATGGTACTGGCATGAAAACAGACACACTGATCATTGTAATAGAATAGAGAATCCAGAAATCAACAAACACACCTAAGACATCTGATCTTTGACAAAGGCACTAAGCCTATAAACTGGGGAAGAGACTGCCTCTTTATGTTGCTGGGAGAACTGGATATCAATATGCAGGAGAATGAAACTAGACCCATACCTTTCACCATACACTAAAGTCAACTCAAAATGGATTAAAGAATTAAATATACACCCTGAAACAATAAAACTTCTTAAAGAAAACATAGGAGAAACACTTCAGGAAGTGGGACTGGGCACAGACTTCATGAATACGACCCCAAAAGCACGGGCAGCCAAAGGAAAAATAAACAAATGGGGTTATATCCAACTAAAGAGCTTCTGCACAGCAAAAGAAACAATTAACAGAGTTAAAAGACAACCAACAGCGTGGGAGAAAATATTTGCAAAATATACATCTGACAAAGGATTAATATCCAGAATATACAAGGAACTCAATCAACTTTACAAGAAAAAAACAAGCAACCCAATTTAAGAATGGGCAAAAGAGCTAAGTAGGCATTTCTCTAAGGAAGATATACAAATGGCCAACAGACATATGAAAAAATGCTCAACATCACTCAGCATCTGTGAAATGCAAATCAAAACTACACTGAGATACCATCTCACCCCACTTAGGATGGCTAAAATCCAAAAGACTCTGAACGACAAATGCTTGTGAGGTTGCAGAGAAAAAGGAACTCTCGTACGTTGTTGGTGGGACTGCAAAATGGTGCAGCCTCTATGGAAAATGGTATGGAGGTTCCTCAAACAATTGCAGATAGATCTACCATACGACCCAGCTATCCCACTGTTGGGGATATACCCAGAGGAATGGAAATCATCAAGTCGAAGGTATACCTGTTCCCCAGTGTTCATCGCAGCACTCTTTACAATAGCCAAGAGTTGGAACCAGCCCAAATGTCCATCATCAGATGAGTGGATACGGAAAATGTGGTATATCTACACAATAGAATACTATTCAGCTATAAAAAAGAATGAAATACTGCCATTTGCAACAACATGGATGGACCTTGAGAGAATTATATTAAGTAAAACAGGTCAGGCACAGAAAGAGAAAAACCACATGTTCTCACTTATTGTTGTGAGATAAAAATAAATAAATAAATTCACACACACACACACACACACACACACACACACACAAAAAAAAAAACCAGGGTAGGGGAGAAGAAGACGTAACAATTACAGTTACCTGAACTTGACACGACAAGCAAACTGGAAGGGACATTGTTGGGTGGGAGGGGGTATAGGGAGGAGGGAAGGAGGTTTTGGTATTGGGCCACAATAATCAACCACATTGTATATCGACAAAATAAAATTAAGATAAAATAAAAAATAAAAATAAAATAAAATGTTAGTTGTTTAAAATATTTTGTTTTTTTTTTAAGTGTTGAGTCCCCATTAACATTTGGGTATAAATTGAGAGTGAGAACTTGATGGAACTGAGTCATACTAATGTTCAATGATTGTAAACTATCCTGAGTCAATTTCATTTCTTAAAAAATAGCTGTTCTTCTGCCCAGAGCCCTGTGAGATGAGGAATATGCATGCAAAGTTCCTGACCACAACACTTTTTTGTATTGTTAAAATGTAATTTTTGAAAAGTTAAAATCGTGACTCCTCTAGAAATATAGGATGAACATGTGTCATAGATTTTATTCAAGTCATTAATTAATGAGGGAGCCAGTTATGCTAAGACTGGTTCAAATGAGATTTCAAGGAACATAGATTTAGAGTCCAAAAGAATGCTGAAATGCATTTGTGAATAGAATCAAAACTGCTTAATGCCTTATAAGGCATTGAACCTAACCTTTGGGGCTGTCTTTTTTGTGAGACAGAATCATTTGCATTGTCAGTAGATGGGAACTATTTGCATACTCTCAGACAGAAAATATTCTCATTGCTGTTAGTTTTCTACAAATTAACCCCTGCAGGATTGTAGAATAAGTTAAACAATAGTAAATAGAAAGTCAAACAAAGGTACATATCCTTAGAAAATCAGATAATCCCCAGGGGATATGAGCCTGATGGACAACCCAATTTACACTGAAAGGAAACCCAGAAATTGCTCTTGCTTATTTCTCAGTTTTGGATAATTTTTTAACAGCATTTTTAATATTCAGAAACAAAAGGCTATGAAGAAAATCCTAATGGGAAAATTGTGGATCCTCTTGCCAGTCAAGATTTCATGCCGATCCAGCCGACTGACAGATACATTTTCATAAGAGCCTCCCTTGCTCTAGGTAGACAATAATTATGTCCAAATGGAGTTCTACATTGGAATCACCTATGGGTGGGTGGGTGAGGGAATACAATGAGCTACAGAATGTATCCCAAGGGACAGTAAGAAGGATAAACACAAATCAGAGTTTTAAGGCATGAAAAAGCAAAGCAGAGGGCACCCTGCAGGTGAAACTGGCATCACAGGAAAGAGTAAGCAATTCTTTGAAGAGTGTAAGTGTAAGAAAATAATCTAAGTGATTCATTTGCAGAAATGACTTATCTGAGGGTGTTTTATTGAGATGGTAATTAGTCCCTAGCCCCTAGTGTTTTCTTCATTTTCCCAGAGGGTCTCTGAACAGTTAAGGCTCTCCTTGAGATGCTAATTAATTACTAGCACCCATTGTTTTCTTCAATTCCTGGTGTTTCTCCCTTCACAGGGCTTAGGTGGGCCTTTTTCGAGGGTTTGTCCTGAGCTCCCAAAGGAATTCCTTGCAAGGGGCTAATAAATTTTAGCCGTCCTTCAGGAAGATTGTGCATCTGGTAGTACTCAGCCAGGGAGGAAGTGGGGGTGGCGGGGGGAGGGACTTGCATACTAGGAAATAAATTGCTTGCTACAGCCCTTTTCCCTGTGCCTGCCTTTCAGACACCTGAACCTTATAAGGCCATATTTAAAGTCTCGCTTCACTGTACCTCATGTCTCTGTG
Source organism: Cynocephalus volans (assembly GCF_027409185.1). Lineage (NCBI taxonomy): Eukaryota > Metazoa > Chordata > Mammalia > Dermoptera > Cynocephalidae > Cynocephalus > Cynocephalus volans. Next base: position 56,129,834 of record NC_084470.1, read on the forward strand.
TCCATCCTTTGGCATTGGACAGGTGAGGACATTTCTCACAGTAAGCAATTGTATATAACATCAATAAGATTATCCAATGATACCTATCCTCTATTGCCTGGTAACTATTTATTGTTTTTCATGCATGGGGTATGAAATGATGTGATTGATGTTAACGTAATAGTGTGAACATTTCTCACATGGAGCCCTTATGTGTGCTATGTAATACTCCTTTATGGGACACTTTTTTTTGGTGACAAGGATGGGATTTGAAGACATATTTTAAAAATATATTTGTTATATATTGCCAAAAGATAAAATTACAACAACTATAGTTATGGATCTATTTGACTTACATTCCTAATTCATGAGTTGGGCAGCCTCCATGCTACAAAATAGAATGAGAACTCCCACCGGACAATAGCAGTGGGTTTTGTAAGGTGAGAGCAAAGACACACAATAATAGAAAAAAACTGATAGGTTAACATCAGTTTACTTCAGGTTTCATTTTTGTAAGGGTTAAAGCAGAGGGGACTTCCTTATTATGCTGACTCAGATAGACTGGAATCCCCTGTTTTCAGGAAAAACTGGTCAGTGTTGGGATCTATCTGCTTCCTTAAAGTCTCAGTTTAATTATGTGTCATTTAGCATGAGTGACTCCATTTGGGTTTGGTCTGGTTTGTTAGGGCCTAGTGCAGGAGATCAGTCCAAAACAATCTCTTTCCATAATTTTTGTTTAACAATATTTAATTTTGACTGTATTGCGTATTTATTGTAGTATCCTTTTATAGAACACTTTGTTTTCTCTGTCTGTACACTCAGGATTTGTCCTTGCTGCCTCAATTCTGTGGCACATAAAACCCAAATAGGAAACTTAACCTCATCACTTTTGGGTTGAATTCAAACAGTGTCTTGGAGTGGAGTAACTTTTCTCAAGGTATAAGGGAAGTTGGGGAGGATTCCATTGCACAAGCACAGCCGTCTTGCTGACTCCAGGATCATCTTTTCTTTTCTCCTCAGTTGTTTTTCAAATCACTGTGACACCCTTCCCAACCTTTCCCAACTCCTCAATATGCATGCCCCTGGGGAATATGGTGACTACACTGGGTCCACCTGGATAATCCAGGATAACCTCTCCATTTCAGCATCCTACCTGCAAAGACCCTCTAGCCATGTAGGTAACATACTTGTTGGTTACAGGAATCAGGATGTGGACATTTTGGGGGGATCATTACTCTGCCTCCAAAGCCCCTTCTCCCTATTTCATAGGGTTATTATAAGGACTAAACAAGTGAATGCTTGTGAAGAGCCTGGAATGGTGCCTGGCACAGAGTAGGTGCTCAATAAACGACCACCTGAGCATGCCTACAGAGTTACCTGGAGTCATTCTGGTGTTTAAATTGGAAAAATAAAAAGTTAAAAAAAAAAAAAAAACCATAAGCTTTCCTGCTAATTTTTTTAATTCATTTTTTAATTGACACATAATAATTGTACATTAATATGGCATACAATGTGGTATTTGGATACACGTGTACAATGTGCAATGGTCAAACCAAGATAATTATTACATCTGTCATTTCTTGGTATTGGGAACATTCAACTTTCTCTCTTCTAGCTATTTGAAATTATACAATAAATTGTTGTTAACTATAGTCACCCTACAGTGCTATAGAACGCTACAACTTATTCCTCTTTTCTAGCTTTATTTTTATATCTGTTTGTTGACCAACCTCTCTCTATGTTGTCCTACCCCCTACCCTTCCCACACTCTAGTAACTACTGTTCTACTCTCTACTTCTATGAGACCAACTTTTTTTTTTAGCTTCCACATATGAGTGAGAACATGCAGTATTTCTTTCTGTGCCTGGCTTATTTTACTTCACATAATGTCCTCCAGGCTCATCCATGTTGCTGCAAATTAACAGGATTTTATTCTTTTTTATGGCCATATAGTATTCTATTGTGTGTATATACCACATTTTCTTTATCCAATCATCAGTTGAAGGACACTTAGATTGATTCTATATTTTAGTTATTGTAAATAATGCTGCAAATAAACATGGTGGTATAGGTACCCCTTTGACATTCTGATTTCCTTTTCTTTGGATGTATACCCAGTAGTGAAATTACTGGATCATACAGTAGTTCCATTTGTAGTTTTTTGAGAAATCACCATACCATTTTCCATAATGGCTTTGCTAATTTACATTCCCACCAACAGTGTATAAACATTCCCTTTTCTCCACATGCTCACCAGCATTTGTTGTTTTTTTGTCTTTTTTATAATATCCATTATAACTGGGGTGAGATGATGTCATTGTTGTTTTGATTTGCATTTCCCTGATGATTGGTGGTCCTGAGCATTTTTTCATCTACCTGTTGGCCATTTGTATGTCTTCTTTTGAGAAATGTCTATTCAGTTCATTTGCCCATTTTTAAATTGGATTATTTGTTTTTTGTTGTTGTTGAGTTGTTTGAGTTCCTGTATATTCCGGATTTCCTGTCAGCTGAATAGTCCTGGCTAATTCTGAGGTAGCCTGTCCATGGACAGGTATTAGGGAGGAATAATTTGGATTATTTTATGGATTTTCGTTTTTAAAAAATATTTTTTTTGTATTGCTAGTTGTTGATTTAAGTGTTTTTGGTGTATTCATTTTTAAGTCACCACTAAAATATCATGATCTTAAGAAAAAAATCATAGATAGAATGCAAAAATGCACACTTGGTACATTGTTTGAAGATCAGTTAGCCCTAATTCAAGGTATTTTCTCCAGGTAGATCTCCTTTTATTGGATAGCTGTTTTCAAATTGGCTTTAAAACATAAAACATGTTACTGTCAGTTAGCATTCTATGTCTATGGTTTATTTTAAAATATAAGCTTTTGAAATTAACTTTAGAAAGTTAATTGACTTTAAACAGTCTGCACATAGTATATGTAAAAGCCTATTTTTTGTAGGCCTTTGTAAAGCCTATTTAACCAAAAATAACTTAGGTTTTAGTACCTTTTCTCTAACAGCATTATTATAACTTTCTATTTTTTAATAAAAGACAGCCTTAACCCTTAAATTCAGTTCTGCATACAGCCGTGTAAATGAACATTTAGGGAACATATTTGAGCAGAGGATTACTAAACATAACTGGAGTGTTTAAGTCTTTTGTTCTTAACAAGCACTGTCCATGAAATGTTCAGTTCCATTGCAAAATGGAATCTGCTCTCACTCTCTCAAAACAAAAATATTTTCAGCTATAAATATGATAATAAAGACCTCTACTTGGCTGGCAGAACATTAATTTTACCTCTCTGGTTAAAAAAAAAATTTTTATTCCATCGATGTAGTTATTAGAGAGGATGATGATGCAGTATTATGCTTAGGCATTCCAGGGAACTGTGGAGAGTCACCTAATTTATGAGTTTGTCTTTGGCTATCTCCATTATTTAAGTAGCAGCTGATGATAATGCTAATTCACCCCCCTAAGCTAGGTTTGCAGTGTGGCCTCTGCTTCAGAAACCATACTGAAAGAATCACTGCGCACAGACAAACAGGCACCTCTTCCACCACACCACCTTGTGGCTTTGGAGTGTGGTGGCAGTAACAAATAAAAGGTAGCCTTGGGACTCTCACCCCCACCCCAACTCAGTCCAAATTCAAGCCCATTCTGGATGGAATGGAGCACAATTGATTTTGAGGGCTACATCCTTTAATGAGATCTATGTGGCATTCTTTAGTTAAGCATGCTTTTGTCCAGAAAAAAGCTAATAGATCTTGAGAAAATCAATCCCCTAAAATATATACTTTACCAGCCTTTTGGAACCTGAAGCTGCCTCACTATACTCAGAAAACGTCTTTAGTAATAAAAAGCAGAGCTTGAGAAGTAAGCAAGGAAAGCCATGGAGAGTAGCCCCTTAAGGGCCAGGGGAGTGATGTGTTAGCCAAGAGACCAAAATGTGCTGATGGAGGATGTGATCTAGAAGAGACTGGCACCTTGTGTGAAAGTGAGGCCCAGGGAGGCAAGGGCAAGGTGACCTGAGGGAAGAGGAGGAGAGGTAGTGAGGAGATGAGAGACGGTGAGGATTTGGAACAGGAAGCCTGGCTGGGGCAGCAGACGTCACAGCTGCGGTGTTGCAGAGAGGAGAGCTGATCAATGCAAAATCAGGATGATACTGTCTGGAGAATCCCCAAGGAGCTCAGAGTCACCCACACCTCCAAGAGCCTAACAACAAAGAAAGGTAGAAGGAGGAGACAAAAATGATGTGACAGCCACCATCACTGTGCTGACTTGACCCCTTATGAACATGGCTTCTTTGCGTGCGTAATTGTGTTATGGTGTGCATTTCTAAAATGCTTTCCAAAAGCTTCCCACACTGAAATCACTCAAACAAAAAATGTTAGTCCTAGTGATTAACCCTTGATAAACAGGAAATTCTGTTCTTTGGAATGATTCATTCTGGAATGTTGCCAGGTAACTAACTGTTGTGAAGGAAGCAGTGTGTAAAATTGGGGTTCCGTGTGTTTGCATATGTTTTAATGATTTTGGTATTGATTTAAGATTGATTTCATAATATACATATAGACTGTTTTACAGATAAGCCTAGTTAACCTCAAAGGATCGTGAAGTTGACTTCAGTGGGTGATAGACAACATAAATGTCAAGTAGGGAAATGAATATAGTCAGTGAAGTTGTCTAGAAATTATATCCTATTCTGCAAGACTGCACTTGCTTAAAAATCAGGGTGTCCGTCAAAGAAAATGTTCAAAATGTGAAAATTCAGGAATGCTGGATAAGGGAGGACCTTGGTTTCAAGGGAAGCGGTATGACAGAGACAGTTATGTAAGAGAGGAGACCTGAAAAAAGGATTTGGGAAACTACTCCAGTGCTTCAAGAGACTGCACATGCTGTGCTCCCTGAATCTGGAGCCCTGAATTTTGACCACCCCTCGTCTGACCACTTGTGACTAGCCTGAATCTGCAGCGCTGCAGTTGAGGTGGATTGTGGGCCTGGGAAGAAACACAGATGTGGATTCTCACAGCTGATGCATCTTTGATTGAGATGCTCTTTCCTTTTCTCCCGAGTCTTTCATTGGGGAAAAAAATTGCTTTTGTGTTTTGCTTTTGTTTGCCTTTCATTCAAATCCGGGTTTTATTATAACTTATAAACCTCTTTGGAGCACATCTTCCTCATTGCATTTTGTAACCTAGAGCCTGAGAGATGCCAGGCTGTGTGGGAAATGTTGATAAGAAAATAAAGTCCTATTTGTTTTTGCAATCCACAATACCACGTATTTGCTTCTCCCATAACCTCTGAGGTTTGGAGGGGGCAGGAGGCAGAGGTAGAGGTATATAGGGCTTTCCCCCCCCCTTTTTATATTTTATACAGTTTTAGTTGTGCGTGGGATGGGTTTTTGGTTTTGTTTTTTGGGGGGGCAGTGGAGGGGATTGCCTCTTGAATGAATTGTCTAAATTATTAAGTAATACTTGGCCCTTTCTTTTTACTTGTTATTGTAAGTGGTCTCCTTCGTCCCAGCCCCTAACACAGGCAGTGACAATAGATAAGTAAATTACTTTTGTTTTATTAACCTAAAGTTTTTAGGTCTAAGGTACTTTTGTTCTATATTTTGACTCTGTATATTTATAAACTCAAGGCTTTGGGGTGCCCTATTTTAGAGGAAAAAATTATTCAATGCATGTCTTTCCCACCCCAACTCTAGACTTTACAGGCTTAAATTTTTCAACGGATGGACTGCTTTTAGCTGTAAAATCATAACCCACAATCACCAGCCCATAGATGAGTTAGCCTCTTCCCCACCCCTACTTTTTATATAATTTTTAGATATGTCTCTGGATCAGTCAGTGTCCCAGCAGGAAAAAGAGGGCACACCCGAAAGGAGTCATTGAAGAAAATGTAACAAAGGGACTATTTGTGCAGTGTTCAGGGAAGCTGAGAATGGTGGTGAAGCACCTGGCCCTAGCAACAGAAGGAAGCCGTTGCCACCCACCCTGCACTGAAGGGGCAGTGTCAGGAGCAGTTTCCGGGACCTAGGAGAGCAGTAGCTATGGCAGCAGGAGAGGCCTGCCCATCACAGGCCATGGCCTTCAGTAGAGCCTGTGGCCACTGCCAACCCATGGATCAGCAAGGGCCCGAGTCAGTGCAGGCCACAGAGGTCAGCTTCCTAAGGCATAGAACAAGATGGAAAGAGGGTCTGGAGGGGCAAGTGGACAAGAGTTAGCACAATCTCTTATTAGAATTGCTTATTAAAATTTTAGAAAACAATGTGCATCAAGTCAGGATATTTTAGTGCGCAAATACATTTCTCTGTACTCATTGCCTTCTTTGTGCCAAGTGGTACCTGAATGTCATAAAAGAGTGAAGTAGATGGAAGAGGTATTTGTTTTAAATGAAGACAGAAACTAGCTAGAGCTCTATGGAGAGAATCTTCATAATGGTTAAGACTACATGTTCAATCAGCCAAATTAATCTATGGAGACAGAGCTCAGAAGAGTAGTTATCATTAGGGGTGGGAGTGGGGGGCAGAGGTTGATTGGTAGAAGGTACAACAGAGTTTTCTAGAATGTAAGAAATTTTCTATCTTGATATGAGTGGTAGTTACATGTGTATATACTTACGTAAAAATTCATCGAGGGCTGGCTGGTTAGCTCAGTTAGTTAGAGCGCAGCCTTGTAATCAAGGAAAGTCAAGTGTTCAGATCCCCATACTGGCCAACTGCCCAAAAAGAAAAAAAAAATTATATTTATCCAAATTACTCTATGTATGTTAACTTTAATTTAATTTTAATTTTTTTAAATTGCAAGTAAATTTCATTTCTAGAGCTGAGTTCCTACTCTGACTCCGTCACTAAGTGACCTTAGGTAAGTTATCTAATTTCTCTGTTTCTCAAATTCCTTATCTGCAGTATGAGAATAATAATATACTTACCTCAAAAGGTGGTTGTAAGGATTCAAAGAGCCAACCTTAATAAGCCACTTAGCATAGCAACTAGCACATGTTAATCACTCAATAAAGGTTAGCAATTTTATTAAAATAAATACATTTGTTTCCCCTAAAATAATCCCATTCTGCTAAATTCTAGGTAGGTACCATTTTTTTCTTCTTTTCCTCTGTTTACTAAAATTTACTATTCTGCTGGTTCATCCTTTCATACAAGATACCAAAGTTGAGTTAGACACTTGTGTAAAGGGTTCTTTCCCAAGCATATTCTAATGAAATGAAAGCACAGAGGCAGTTCCCATGTGCTTTTTACAGCTTACTAGTAGTTTCTTGGCCAAGCAGTACTCCAAGGAGATGTCCTCAAGTCTCAGAGAAGAGCTGTTGCATTTACAGACCTTTTCACACGTAAGAAGCCTCAAAATAATCCTATCAAGGTACTAACCAGATTGCATCATTTTGTTTTATGAATTATAACAGGCCTTGGTTAACTGGGACCCAGTGGATCAAACGGTGCTTGCCAATGAGCAGGTGGATGAACACGGCTGTTCTTGGCGTTCCGGAGCAAAGGTGGAACAGAAGTACCTCAGGCAGTGGTTTATTAAGACAACAGCCTACGCAAAGGTGAGTGTCAGCCAGGAGGCTCCCCAGTAGTGCCCTACATGTTGGTAGGCAACACTAAGGTTTTCTGGGTATTGGAGAGCCTCACTATTGGGGTTGAAAAATAGGAAGGGCTCCTAGAGCCATGCATATGCAGACAGGAAGGAGATGAGCCTCAGTGGCACTCTCAGAGAGTGATGAGTTTGGATCTCTCAGTTGTAAGTCAGGAATGACACCTGGAGGTCATTATAAGCCTTTGTTTGCTGACCTTTCAACTCACTGCCAGAGAGGTCAACAAACATCCATGATAGCAGCAATAAAGCTTAAAAAGAGAGAGAGAGAAAAGTGCATTCATCTGTGTAGTTCTAATAAGACCTCCAGAAAGATAGGATGAAATTTCAGAGAGTTCAGAAAAGATCATCTGAAAGAAATGAAGAGGTGGTCGATCTCCATGAAGTAAGGCCCAAGTGAAAATGAACTCAGCCAGGAACCAAAGCTCTAGAATCTAACTCTGCTGTGTCCCTGATTAACAGTGTGAAGTGGTTCCTGGGCCTTATTTTCCTTGTCAGTAAAATAAAGAGGTTGGACCAAGTGGTCTTTAAGGTGCCTTCTGGCACTTCGCATGTTCAGGGATTCAGGGTAAAGCCAACTATTAGAAGCAGGGGCTTGCTTATTAAGTCACCAATAACCTGGGCAAAATGATAATCAGTTCTGTATATACATGGAACCACTCTGTGCAAGGTGTCCTTTGAACTTACCAAGTTTCAGGATACTGGAATTGAGGAGTTACTCCCTGAAACTCCAGAGACAAATGATTAGAGCAAATTAGGGACAGTTCACATGGCAATTTGATGATCTCTGTATTCTTATGTATGCATGAAACTGAACATAACCAGAGTCTGAAAAGTAAAGGCAGCATGAAGGGCTGCTCATGGTATGTCATGGTAGTTCTTTGCCTATGGTAGTCACCATAAGAAGGATAGTTGTACCCTTCCATAGTAGCCCTTGGGTTGCTCTGTCAGAGATAGTGTACGGAACTGAAATGGATTTTGAGTCAGATTCAGTATTGTAGTACTTATATGCAAAGAAAGCACAAATTTCTAAATAATCTCCGATCACTTTGCTGAATTAGAACTGCAGTATACCAATTCACAATAGCAATGCCATATGGAAATATGACCTCCAGTTTTCTCACTCAAAAGACATGTCTTAAATGAGGCTCTTTTCCCATTATAATTTATTCAGAATTCAGCAGAGAATAGCATATGGATTTGGAAAAGTGCTCATTAGAACTTGTTAACACAGTGCCTTGCTCTTTTTAAGCAGAGGAATATTGGAGATTGAATGAGAAGAGCAAAGCTGAGGATGTTGCTTTCTGTGCTCTCCTAAGCAGAGGGAGCCCCTATCTGGTGACAGTTGGGCTCCATTGTGTTACTGGGAGGGATGCCAGGTCACCTCATGAACCTGTTAGATGATTCTGTAATAGGCATTGTTGGAAAGGCCACCTAATTAGCTCTTTTGTTTTGACCTCTGCCTCTAGTTGAAAATGTAATAACCTAACTTAGAGGCATTAGTCTTTAAATTGTCAGCTGTGAATTTTCAACTGTTCAGTGGAAATGGTTAGTTACCATGGTGACTTGCCTGGTTCTTGCTGAACTCCTGTGCAGATTTATTGAAAAAACTGTCTTTGGAGGTCAGCACTTGGTTTGCTTTGAAAATCAGGAGAAGAGGGAGAGTAAGACTCCATGAAGCTTCACAGAGAACAATTGCTATGGGGCTGAAAGCAGAACAGAAATACCAGGGGGCTGTGCAGTACTAGGAGACTGTGGAGTTGTAGCCCAGCCAAGAGTATGCAGCTGAGACTCCAAAAATGCCGTGCATTAGAAGTATGGATGATACCTTAGGACTGGGGACAAAATCAAAATAAACTCATCCAGATGAAAAATAATAGCAACCCCGAGAGGTTCAAAAGGAACTTCTAGAACAAAATTAAACATCCTTAAAGGGGACACCATAATCCAGACTCCCTACAAAGTTTCACCTGCAATGTCTAACATATAATAAAAAATTACTAGAGTTGCAAAAAGCAGAAAATTGTGACCCATAATCAATGTGGGAGGAAAGCAGCCCAATAGAAATGGACCCTGAGATGATACAGATATTGGAATTAGTAGATAAAGCCAAAGGCATCTATTATGTAAATGGCCTGGGATTTAAAAGAAAAGATGGCCACGATGAGTGAACAGATAGGGAATCTCAGGAGACAGTAGAAACTATTTTTAAAAAATGAACCAACTGGAAATTTAGAACAGAAAAGTACAATATCTGGAATGAGAAATTTCTATTTTGGCTGCAGAGAGTTAAGAAAGGGTTAAGTAGACCATAAAACTGGAGGGAAGTTCCCTTCCCTCCATGTAGGAAACAGCATGTGTGGTGGCCCTAAAACAGAAGTGTATATGATGGGTTTAAGAAGCTGAAAGAAGGACACTATAACTTAACTGAGAGAGGGATACTGTAGCTTAACTGAGACATAAGACAGGGCTGGAGAGGTGCTTAGGGGTTAAATCAGGCATTGCCTTTTAGGTCTTAAGGAATTTGGATTTTACCATGGGGACCATAGGAAACCGTTAAAGGTTTCTAAGGAAGGGAGTGACATGGTCAGATTTGTATTTTTATAAGGTCACTGTGGAAAAGGCAAGTGTGGATGCAGAGAGACCACTTACAAGGCTATTGCAATGGTCCTGGCATGCAAAACTTAGACTTAGGTAGGAGTAGTAGAGAGAAGTATGTAGTTAGAAAAACATTCAGGAGGTGAAATTGTAGCACTTGGTGATATATTGGGTGAGAGTATGTAGGAGATGGTGGCATCAAGGAAGACCTGGCTTGAACAGTAAGTGGATGGTCAGGCCACTTACTGGGATAGGAAGTCCTGGAAGAGACATAGTCCTGACCCTTTTGAGTTTGCAGTGGCCATGGGACATTTGAGTAGAGATGTAAAGATAATAGGTGCTTGGAAAATTAGGTCCAAAACTTCAAAGATCAAATGAGATAGGACATCTGCTTTGAAACCTGGTATGATAGAAATAGTCTTGAATTAGTGAAGTGGTCCTGCTCTGTAGATAAGGGGAGATGTTGAATCAATTAGTAATGCTTTCAACTGTGAATATCTGAAAACCTAGGTTATGGTGGCCTAAACAAATAGGAAGTTACTTTTCCCACTTAACTAGTTCTAGTTACTGAGACTGAACAGGGAAGGGGCTCTGAATTGGCATATCAGTGGTTCTGTTGGCCCTTCCTTCCTGCCTGTCATCTTATGGTTGCAGTATGGCTGCTACAGCTCCAGACATCACATCTTCATCCAAGGCAGAAAGAAGCAAAAGGGGAAGTACAAGTGACTGTTCCTTTTATCTGGAAAGCAAGATGTTTTCCAGAAACCCCCAGCAGAATTCCACTGATGTCTGATTAGCTCCAGTTGTGCCATGTGCCCCCAGCTTCAAGGGAAACTAGGAAAGCAGGCTTAGGCTTTTTAGCTTCAGTAGTCGAGGTAGATGGGCGAAAAGAATGGACAGTGGCTGCTGGGATGGCCAGTGAGCTGTGCCCACCACACTTATCTTTAGAGCTTCCTATCTGTGTCTGGTTTTGCAGCTCCGAGGGCTGCCTCTGTGGTGTATGGCTGTAGTCTGCTTGGGAGCATGGCTGTGGAGGAGCCCCCCTTCCATTCACTTAACTTCAAAATTTTAGAGACAACGCCTGATGTGAAAATTACAGGGAACCCTGAAATATAAAAATGCTTTATTAAGACTGTTCTGTGATGTATTTGATTTTTCTCCTCTTATCCCCTACCCAGCCTTCCTAAGATTGTTTGCTTTGTGAAATCTTAAAAGTGATTTCAGCCACTCATTCTGTGAAAAAGAAAACTTGCAGTGGGAGTATCTGAGGAACATGAATTAGTCTTGGCAGAGTGTGTGGGCGGGATCCTGTGGGCAGCACTGCTGAGGTGAGAGCTAGGGGAGGCAGATGGATTGCAGCCTTACATGCAGACAGCAAAAGGGATTCGGAGTCTAATGGAGCGCCTCAGTTCCTGACAGCAGTGTGACAGCTGGAAGGAGAAACAAATAGAGAGAGGGCCTCCCCTTTGAACTTTTCCAACAGATCTGTGGTTTTGATTTCTTCTGCTGCCTCCTGTGGCCCCTTGTGGCTGCACTGCAGGCCCTTGGCCCCTGGGGCTCCAAGCCTGTGCTCCTCTTTGGCATGTGCCCTCATGGTGCTATCTTAGCCCCCAAACCAAATTGTAGTTATGTTTTCCAAGTTTTCAGGAGTTACCTGGCTACTGCTAAACAAAGTCTGTGTTCACCTTCCTTTCCCTACCTGATTATCTGTGATAAGAGCTCAGGCCTTTATTTATACCATCTTATTCAGCCCTCATGTTAATCCTCTGAGGGTAAAATTAATCCCCATTTTTCTGATGAGGAAATTGAGGCTCCCACTAGTAATATGTAACAGCGCTAGGATTCAAACCTGAGTGACTGAGCTCTTAACCAGCAGTCTCTACTACTTCTTTGGTGGTCCAAATTCATTCGTTCTTCCCCCAGATGTTATTGAGTACCTGGCCAGACCCTGGGCTGGATGCCAAGAATACAGACAAGAGAAGCTGAGGTCCCTGCTCTTGAGGAGCTTAGAGGCTAGTGCAACAGACAGTGGTGGACATGAGCTAGCATAGCCCAGCAGGATCACGGTCACACTGCAGGAGAGTGCAAGGGGAGATGAAGCAGATGAGGTACCCCAAGTCTGTCCAGTGGTTTAGGGAGGTATCACCAAGAAGATGAAAGATGGGAAGCACAAAATGTCTGCAAGGGAGCATTTTGTTGCCTTCTAGATGTGCAGGAAGCTTTACTCTTCAGCCAGCATTTCCAGTTAGGTCTTTGCTGGCAAGAAGCAGATCCCAACATCGAGCCCTTATGAAATCGGGGGGGATGGGAGGTACAGGCTCCCCATTTTCCTGCCCTCTTTGTGCCCCTCCCCACTTTGTGTCTCTGGTTTTGACTCTGTCTCACAAAGGTTGTGGGTAAGCTTGCAGGAGAGGGAAGGGAGGTTTGTGCCAGGAACTCTGGGGAAGTTGAGGAGGAGGCTAGAGCAGGGAGACAGATGCAGAGGAGCAGTGATGCAGGGTGTCTGGCCTCCAGCATCCTTCCCTGGCCACTTAAGAGTCACCTGCACTCTGGTATGGAGACCTTGGGGAGACTTGTTTCAATCCCGAGGCCCTGGGTTGCTTATGAAAGCATTCAGCTGCCCCCTGGAAATTGAGCCTGATGCCTGGCTTTTTGCTTCTACCCTTAGATTCTGTCTCGGCCCCAGAACAGAGGCGGCTCACAGGTAGCATCAGGAAATGCCTCTCGGTATCACTACCCAGTCACCCCTGTGCTGCTCAGGAAGCTTTGCAAAGGGATTGGTCAGGGAGGTTTGGTGACTTGGCTCCACCCTGTCCTCTGTCCCCCAAAAAGCTCTTAGGACACAGTGCCTCCTCCTGTTTGTGCATGCTGGGTCTTCATGTGGTGGGGGTGCACACAGATTAGATGCTGGCAGCAGAGGTGAAGTGACTGAGAATCAAGAGGAGCGAGGAAGAAGCATTTAACAAGCTGTCAGCTTCTCTGTAGGGCTCTGAGTACACAGGCCAGGGCTGGGATTTAGTGATGATAATGCCTGGGGTTAGCTACTGCAGGGTTTTCTCTTAAAAGCCCTGCAGCTTCAAAGTTCTTGTTGCATCCATCCCACCAAGCCCCTGTGGTCAGTCAGGGCTGAGGGTAGACCTATCCCTCCCCCACCAAAAAAATACTTTATTAGTTACTGAGTGGTAGGAGGACAGAGTCCCATGTCTCTCGGTCCCTGGACTTTCAAACCAGTGCTCAGGCGTGCCCTCCAAGCACTCCTCCCTGCCGGAGTTCTTCCCCATGCCTGGGCTGTCTCTTCTTTTGGAAGACTCTGCTCCCATCCTGGGATCTGGTTTTGACTCTCTGTCTCGCAAAGCTAATTAAGTGTAAATTCTGCTCCTTCTTACATAATATCTTCTCCTTCTGTTCTCTGTTTCCCTGCCTCTCCAGGATCTTAGTCCTAAGTTGGACTCTATTCTTCTCCACCCTCCGTTCTTTCCTCTTAGCCCTCCTCAGGGGAATTGTTGGCCAGGAAGCCAGTGCCAGGGGGCACAGTTAGGAGTTTTCACAGGGAGAGCTCTCAGCCTCTCAGAAGACCTGTGGGAGTGGGGCTGGGCAGGGGTGGGAAGGGGACAGAGTCCAAAGGAAAGCAGGGGACTTGAGGCTGGCAGTTCCCATGCAAGCAAGAGGCTGCCTAGAGTAGCAGAGCAAGCCCCTTAGTGACGGCTGGGGCGAGGTGAGACTGTTGGGAGCAGACCTCTCGGAGGACTTCTGTCTGGAGAGGTTCATCAGGGTGGTACAGGGCTGGGCCCCAGCTCTGGGATTTAGAAATCTGTGGTGTTTCTAGAAGGCACAGAGAAGATGCAGGCAATTAGGTTTACTCTCCCTAAAGGTAGGGCCTTCCTGCCCACCTCTGGAATGTCACCCACCATTCATGTCCATATGTGGTCTCTATTAGATCTGATCACCTTATTTCCCGTACCCTGAGTTCTTGCTGGCACCCCACTATCCCTCCCTGTCAGGAAAATAAAGACGGTGCCTGCCCCACCCACTCCAGAGTGTGTGAGAACAAAAGAGAACTCTTGTGGGAAACGCAATCTCCAGATGAGCATGCATTCTCTGCAAACAGGAAGGTTTTCATTTTCTGTTTTGTTTTGTTTCTAAAATGGAAGGAATGACTGAAAAGAGAAAATAGAAGAAATAAACTAATACTTCTTATGGTGTATTGACAATAAAATAAATTGTAAATTTGATCAGAAAAAAATAATGACAGAACTAAACTTTAAGTCTTGCTTTTAAACCCTGAGTAGCCTTTCTGAGCTCCTGGCCAGGTCCTTTGGGGGCACATAGGTCTCCTTCCTCCTTGAGGTGTTAGTCTGGATTCCATGGGAAGAAAGAGATGTGTTGGGTTTGCTAGGGAGGGCTGTTGAGTGTCACCAGTAAACCTCTTTAGCTTAGAGAGTCATTTGAATTTTAAACCTAGAAGAACTTGGAAGACATTTAGTATAGGGTCCCCCACATTTAGCTCAGAGTCTCCCACACTTTTTAATCCCTGTCCTGATCTGAAAAAAACATAAAAGCAAGCAAACAAACAAAAAACCCCTCATGTGTGCCTTTACTGCTGCTTGAAATTACAAAATCAGTATGATGTCTAAAAACAAAATAAAGAGATGAAGGCATTACTTTATTTTAAGTAGCCCACGTCCTGCCCCCAACCCTCCTCCCCCCAGTGCAGATTGCCATCCTGAGGTTCCAGCCGTGAAAATTACTGACCCAGCCCACACTTCATTTTATAATTGAGGCATCCAAGCACAGGAAGGAGCCAGCCCCAACTTTGGTCCCCTCAGTCCCAGACCTACATTCTTTCCACCAGTTCTTGAGAACTAGTTCTCAAGCAACCAAGCATTTCTGAGAATCATGTGCAGACAGTAGATAGCATGTGTTGCAGGGAGGCAGGACATTAATAAGTTGGGAAATGTGATAGGTGCAGAGAGAGTGTACAATTGGCAGGGTAATGGAAAGTGCAGTAATTAGAGGTTTTCTGGGTTGTCCTTGATGGAAGTGGCCTGCTGGCCTCTCAGAGCTAGAGCTATGTCACACTTTGCATCATTATTCTCTGTGCAAGTGCCCTGTCCTTACCCTGGGCCTCCTGATCTGGGCTGTTGGGTGAACAGTGGCTGCTGCTGCTATTAAGGAAGCAAACAGCCATGAACAGATACATATATACTGATTTTTATTTCAAAACTGGTATTCTCTTATAGAAAGGGACGGTTTCCACAGTATCTTTTCATTTCTCTGTATATTTTGCTTACTGTTAGGATGGCTAACTCTGAGTGTCACATTTGCTCAAAGGACAGATTTGATCCTTTCTGGGGCTATAATAAGTTGAGAACTCAGGTAAAATGTACTCCAGTAATTTAAAAAGAGTATATTAATAGCATGATCTTAACCATGTAAAAATACATGCACAAGCACACACACTCGTACTTCATTTTTCAGTCCTAATTAGCACACGATTAGTTTTAAATTTAATGCTGTCAATCACTTGTAATACACCATTGATTGTAAGAAATGTTCCAATTAAAGAGTTTATGGAAAAAATGTACATGGGATATAAGTAGGATGGAAGGATATAAACCAAATATTAATAGTCATCTCCCTGGGTGCTTAAATTGTTTATGGGTAACTATTATTTTCTTCACCCCTCTGTCCTTTCCAAATTTTCTATAAAATGATTATTATCATTTGATAATCATAAAACAAAACAGCATGATAACAGGGTTATGTCATCATTTATTTACACATCTTCTTCAGACTTGAGTGTCTTGGAAAGGAATGGTCTTACATTCTTGCAAGTTCTTAATTTATAGGTAAGCTTCCCATTTGAAGGTAATTGAGCAGAACAGAACTGCTGTTACCATTTTGTTTTTCATGATTAGAACAATAAAAGCTTGCCCCCTAGACACACCCCTTTCCTGGAACAAGACTACCTTCTTAGGCAAGCCTGCCTTTTTACCCTGATGCCACAGATTGGGCTGAGGACAATTTTCAAGTTGGGGCTATTTAACTACTCCCTCCCTCTCCTGTGGGGTACAATTCCAGCATCTCTTTTGCCCTGTCAACTCACAGGCAGTGAGGTAACACAGGCGGCCTCTGGGAATCAGAAGCAATCTCATCAGACAGGTGGCTCTGTCTTGGTTGAGTTCAGCCTCAGCCATCTGTATTCTTACGAGTATGGTAGTGACATTTCATGACCTGTAGTCACTGTTTCTTGGAAGTTAGTGGAATTAGAACTGTTATGGTGCTGAAATGGTGGGGTTACCAGGGTCAGTAGGGAAAAAAAAAAAGCCTGATAAGTGTGGCCTGAGTTAAAATATGGATATGAAGAAATTAGCCAAATTGGCTGCCACCATAGCTTTCTGGTTTCCTTTACTGCATCCTTTCCCACAGAGCCTGCACATGGGGCCATGCAATGGAGTCCCAGGGCATTCCCTGATGGTCATACCTAGAAAGCACACCCTTCTTTCCAGTATCACTGGCAATGTTTACATGTGTAAGAGTCCTTTTACTCGAGCTATTTTATAGCCCGGGGTTTGTCCCTCTCTTTTATGTAAGTCTGAGATGTGCACTTGATGTATGTGTTGACTGGTTGGTGCCTCTTTTCCTCTTGCCCCTTCAGTCCTCTGAATCCACACCGTATTGGCAATTCATACATCATTAACAAGATGACTTGCTCAGAAGTGATTATTTCCCTCCTGGGTTAACAGCACCTTCACTGGAATTGAGACTCTTGGACAACACAATTGTATTTTGTAAATAAACATTTTGCCTTGAAATGCCAGAACAGGTGGATTTTGCTAGAAATGCATATCACATTTCAGAGAGAGGTTAAAGTAGGGCTGTAATAGGGAGGCTTTATTATA
Source organism: Cynocephalus volans (assembly GCF_027409185.1). Taxonomy (NCBI): domain Eukaryota; kingdom Metazoa; phylum Chordata; class Mammalia; order Dermoptera; family Cynocephalidae; genus Cynocephalus; species Cynocephalus volans. The sequence continues at coordinate 56,146,927 of NC_084470.1, forward strand.
TTTATTTACTTGTCATGTCTTCTCTAAATTCAAACAAGGTAGACATAATGCCAAATGAGTTTTTTAACATATAAATCTTCATGCATAACTTCATGCCAAAGTCAAACAGGAAAGGGGGTCTAAGGTGAGAGAGAAAGTTTATTCCTCTGGAATATTCTAGAGGGAATATCTAGACTTTTAAACATCTTGCTGACTTCAGAATTGGTTTTCCTTTATTAGAACTCAAATATACACTGCATCTTTGAAGTAACTGCATTGACATGATAAAAGAATAAAGAGATCTTGGCAACAAGAATAAGTTTTAGAAAAATATGTACAAATTATAATTTAGAAATAATTGTTATTAAATCACACTGATTCAGAAGTATGCTAAGTGTCAAGCTTTTCAAAATTGTTCATTTTAATTAGATGTCATTAAATCCTGTCTCTTCCATTCTGTCTCAAATCTGTGTCCAACTCTCCCCTTAGTAACTAATAAATCCACCTGTTTTAAAAAAAAGGTCTATACTTCTCAGTATGACTAAACTTTTGTTAGCCAGGTCATCTCAAATGTATCCTGTTACTTAAACCACTTCTGAATTCGTATTTGTGGTCATGTTGTGCTTTGTTCTTAATGCTTTAGCTCATATGCCCTTCCTCTCTCGGGAAGTATGGATTTATTCCTAGCATTATTTCTTCTGCTTCTTTGAAGAGAGGTTCAGATTAGCCATGTTACATTTAATCCTCTATCCCCAGCCTTTTAGTTTAATCTTTTTCTTATTCCTGATTATACGATGTTACTAAAGCCTTTCTGATTGGATGTTGCTTCAGCCCATCTCATATTGGCTCATGTTCTTAAATGTGGCTCATATTCAGACTCAATGTACAGTTCTGTTTCAACTTCTTCAGATGGTTTGCTGTAGAGCAACCTATCCTAATGAAAGTGATTATAAGGCCCCTTTGCAAACCACACTACTTCTGTATAAGCTAAATGATAACCACAGGGAGACTTTGCAATTTTACTTCAGATGAGTATTAACTATAGTAATTCTTTGTAAAAAATTGAATAAGGAGCCAATTTATATTATTAATTTCTAGTTTTTGCATCTGGAGGAATTTGTCTTTTGGCTAATTTTACATGGAGATACCTGAAAACTGAGCACAGTGATCCCAGAACAATCAGGATATCTGGAAAATTCGTTATCTTGGATCTGCTGCTGACTAGTAGTAGTCTAGGGAAATAGTAGTTTATGGGTAGTAATTTAGGGATTTAGTAGTTTAGGGAAATCACTTGACCTCTTGGAACTCCAGTTTTTCATTTATTAAATGTGGGGAGTTGAAAAAATTAGTGGTTTCCAAATTATGCCCAAGCCTTGGGAATTGATGGGAAGAGGTTACAGGAGAGAGGAGGGTGTATTCTTTCAACTCTTACATACTGCGTTCCCTCAGATTTTATTTGAAAAGGGATTTCATAGCACTTTTTAAAAGAGTCTGAAAACCTGCTATTTCCCTATGTTTTGTGGTTCTGTGAGCCAGTAGGATCTCTGCATATTGAGGTTGGCCAGGCTGAGGAAGAGGGCACTGCCAACTCTGCATGCCAGACATAAGGTCATGAAATGAGATGAATACCGTCTGCTATTGCTGTAATTGCAACACCAAAAGAAATAGAAAGGATATAATCTCAACAAAAACACAAAACAAACAAAAACAGCTCTTTAGATTGAATAATTGTCACACTGTAATTACTTACCTCTTTCTTGTTCTGGTGGAGCCTTGGTCTGCCCCAGCCCTGGGATGGAGAGGTTGTTGGGAGCTCTTGGTCAAGGTGCTCTCTAAAGCCTTGTTCATCAAAAACTGTCATGAAAAATGTGTGTATTATATAGTGGGGAATAAAAAGAACTTACTGGGTTGTTCAAGAGGTTGATTTCATTTGGTTAATTTTTAAATTTTCTCTTGGCTTTTAAAAATATTCATAGATTAGGTTAGCTTTTAAGCAAGCATCTTCCCCAGAATTAGCATATGAAAACATTCACATTTCATACTATTTGAATCTTTTGTCCTCACTGAGATCTGAATATTTTAAGCAAAGAACCGTCACAAGTTTTCCAGCCTTGACAATTCAATCTAGAAGAAAAAACACAGTAAGAGAGCTCCTGTACTTGAGGCTCAGTAATGCAGGGGGAGGAAGGGATGGAAAGTGCTGTCAGGATTGGACCTAGTCAACTCCAAATATTCTGTGGCAGGGAAGGATAGCATGAGAGATGGAGCTAATCTTCATGTTTGTGGGTTTTATCTGATAGACACCAGATCCCATCAGACACCTATAGGTTTGCTTGGAAGTTAAATGGAATCTCACTGGTCATTGGAGAGCAAAAGCCATGAGTCATTTTCAGAGTTTATAATGTACGAGTTCTATGCTTGTTGACATGTAAGACCCCCTAAATTGCTTCCCAAATTGAAAAGCATTCTAGAGTACATAATTTTATCAGAAGTTTGATTAATAGTTTATAATTAATATATTCAAGATTTTATACTATTCTATAATGATATCAAGGCAGTAATGTATCAGCTAATATAGATATTTATTAGGGTGTTGAAACTTTTATAATCCACTGATGTTAGTTAGGAAACTTGGTTACAAAAAACATAAAGTTACTCTATTAATTTAAGCCAAAAAGGAATTGGTCAGAAGAGGATCAGGTTATCACAGTTAGATGGAAAGGCTGGAAACCCAAGCTCAGGCCAGAATTAGGAGAGAACAAGGGTACAGCCAAGATCTGTCCCCCAAAATTGTCTGCTTAAGCCATTGCTGCCATGGGTACAGCATCTCCAGCCTCTCAATTCTTGTGTGGCATTTAAGGTAGTTGACCCTATGCGTTTGGGTCCCCCCGCAGTGTTCCAAGATTGTACTGAACCTATGATTGATTACATTTGTTAACTTCAGCATGGAGAGGAATGGGATGTGGGGACAAGTCTATGCCCTTTCACACTTCCATAGTTGGTAGTAGAGCCCTGCCCTGCCACTCACCCATTTTGCAATTCTTCCTCAAGAAAGAAGAGATTTCAGATGCTGGACAGCCCAAACAGTAGAAGTTCATGGTGTCATTGAGGCAGAAAGTTATTAACTAAGTGATGCTGGGCAGATTGCTAAACCTCGCTGGGCCTTTGTGTCCTCATCTGTAGAGAGAGGAGATTCTGACAAACTCAGCCCTATGGCTCTCTAATCAGAGTCTTCCTCCTAGGAATAAAATAAAAATATAAATAAGATAAAAGAGGTAGACAGATCTCTAATAAGTGCCTCTTAGTCAGAGAATGGTAAGCTGAAACTATCTGAAATATGGATATGGGAAAGCTGAATTTAAATACTGCTGTTATAAAGTAGTGAATTACATAGTAGAGAATGGGACTGAGTATGAACTTAGGAGTCAGCTACACCTTGCTTCAAGTACTGCTTCCACAGTTCTAGCCCATACTTGTGGGGTGACTTAGGGAAGATTTCTAAGACTCATTTCCTATCTGGGCGGTGGAGATGCTACTGCTTGACTTGTGCTGTTGTTGCGAAGATTAAATGAGTCAACACAGGTAAAAGTGCCTGGTACTTCGGAAGTATTCTACAAAGGTTATTACTTCCCTTTCCGGATGCCTGGGGATCTGGTTCGGTAGTACAGCTCTCTGATTCTCTCCCTTGAGTAGAGGACATTAAATGGAATTATAATGAGCATTTGCCCAGGACAAGGCACAGTTCTAGGCTCTGGGCCAGGCCCTGTGTGGAATATAAAGAAAATCAGTGTTTGCAGTTGAGCTGTAGAGATCACAAGCCACCATTTCCTTATGCCATACTATCTGAATTCAGATGAGGAGCACTGTGGTAGTAAGAGTTGTGACCTGTACATTACCAAACATGGCAATAAGTTTTTGTTTTTTGGTTTTTTTTTTTTACATTTTTCTCGTAGAATAAAATACACATAACCATATAAAACAAATTTGTAGCTGTTTGAATTATTATAAAGTAACTATATGTATAGGTAGGTGATAGATATGGAAAATGCTCTGTGTTTTTTATCACACAATAAAGTAAGAATCTTTGTGATGTAGCAGAAAGAATACTGTTAGTTAATAAATCTGCCTTCCGTCCTGGCTCATCAGTTCCTGTGACCTTGGATAAGCCAATAACCTCTCTCAACATAAGTTCATTCATTTGGAAATGAGCTACCTTACCTGAGTGTATGAGAAGAGATGTGTGTAAAAGCACTTTATGAATTACAAAACCCTAGACAAATAAAGCATCATTATTGAAAGAAAGTGAACCGAGATGCCAGGTACTGTTCAAGCTTTATTAAACAAAGAAATCTGCTGGACTGTGCTCAAAGTAGCAAGCAACCCAGGGCTGCCCTGAAAATGGTGGACAGCACCAGGTGTGGGGGTGGTAGAGCTTATATTGGTATGTTGGTGCCAAGAGGTAGGTGATACCATCAGGGAGGGTCATTATGCTAATGTGGATCAGGGTGGAGAACTGCCTCCTTGCAGAAGCAAAAGGAGTTTCTTTTTAAGTCAGGAGGCTTCTTGTAAAGGGAAGGGGGGAGGGGAGGGGATGGGTGTCGCCATTTTGTACTTGGGTTTGTCTAAAGTGGTGCTGGTTATGTTGCAGATCTATTAATTACGTTGCCTATATTAACCATAATACAATTAGGAATTCAAAGTTGGAATCTTTGCATTACAAGTATATGATATACTTTTAAACCCATCTGTTGAAGGAACGTGTCTCATCATCAAATAAGGACTAGTATGTGCTTGAAGCCTTAGAGAATAATTTATAGAAAAACTTCTCTTTTATAGGAATTTAGGATTAAAAGTAGACAGATAAAGATGAAAATCCATGTGTGTTTCTAATAGCAAATGTTTATACAAACTAATGTGATATTTCCCTTATGCTAATTTTTATTTTTTAAATGTAAAGATATAGTTTATAATGTTCTACATATGATATAGTTGAGTTGTGGAATATCCATGAATGGCTTATCTTAGAGTTTCAAAATTCATAAACCTGAACTTCTTTTTTTCAGTCCCCAGACTGTGGGAGAGAATACACTAAACACATTCAGCTGTGAATTATGATCTTTGCTTGTTAACTTTCTTCCTTTCATGAAAACTTGGCTCACTGAGAATAGAAAAATTGGTCAAACCCATGTCACTGACTTGAGTCATGGTGAGTGTATCTGTTTCTAACCCTTGCTGGCCTCCTCTGACTTGGCAAGTGAACATGAGTGCTAAATCCTGAACCTCCTTGAGTGTCCCCACCATTCCTACTTCAGCAGGCCCCGAGTCATTTGCTTTGTGTTTCTACTTCTCCATTCTTTCGTTCCCACAGGCCATGCAGGACGCACTGGCAGACCTTCCAGAATGGTATGGAATAAAAGGCATGCAGGCCCACTGGATCGGGGACTGTGTGGGCTGCCATTTGGACTTCACATTAAAGGTGATCAAGTAATAGCATCTCCAGCAATTCGTGCTTACAGATCTCCTTCTGAATTTTAGAACTCATTGAATAAACTAGCAGCTTGAGACTCTACAGCAGAACCGTCCAAAAGAAAGATACTGCGAGTGACATATGTGATTTTAAATTTTCTAGTAGCCACATTTTTTTAAAGTGCAAAGAAACAGATGAAATTAATTTTAATGACTTATTTTTTTTAACCCATTATATCCAAAATATTATTGTTTCAAGATGGGATCAACAAAAAAGGATTTATTGAAGAAATAGTTTACATTCTCGTTTTAGTACAGTCTTCAAAACCCACTACATTCTACACTGTGATAGCACATAATAGCCACATTGCAAGTGCTTCATAGCCGTAGATTGCTACTGGCTACCATACTGGGCAGTGCAGTCATAGAAAGTCTGGGGGCCCATGAACTCTCTGAAATTATTTGCAAAATGTTTGCATGGGCATTTTCCTGAACAATGGGTCCATAGCTCTCGTTGTATTCCCTAAGGAATTCATATCACAAAGCAGGTTAAAAGCCAAGAGAGCAGAGGCAAACTGTAACACCATTTCAAAACCAGACAGAGCTGTTAAGGTTAATGTTCAAAACGGGTGACTTGCTGTGGAAAGACTGCTGAAAAGTCATAACTTAAGGCCCACCTGCTCTGGAAGGTGCCCCTAAAACTTTTCTCTTTGTTTCTAGTAACTAGAAAGTTGTTCTATTTGCTATTTCTTACCTGGGTATTCTTTTCTATACTTCCGCTTTCTTCTCTAATCAATACCTGTGTGCTCTATTCATTTAGCTCCATGCCCTGCTGTCACCTTAGTCCCCATCAAAACCTTTAGAAGGAGGAAGCAGCAGCCAAGAGACAAAATTGGCCTATCTTTCTAGACCCTTCTCTACTGACAGCCATACCTGATATCTCTTGAGCACCTGCCACTTGCCACTGAGCTCATAATTCCCTGTGTAGTCCCCTCACAGAAGTGACCCAACTCACTCCAACTGTAAACATTGGGAGTGAGAAGAAGCCTCCCATAAGGGAGTGTGTGCTTTGGAAACCTTTCAGTAACAAATTCTGAACTGAGCTTTTCCTCTTAATGCATTCCTGAGAAGGTGGCGAGAGTTCTGAAATTCAGTCCAGCCATGACGTTTGTTCAGATTTGCAGGGCCATCTCTTTTGGGGGCTTGTGCGATAGCCTGGCTCTGGTCCCCACCCCAAAGGCCTTTGCTTCTCAACCAGGGGGAAGGATGTTGGTCTCTGAGCTTCTTAGCTTCTGTGCACGGAATGTCGTCTATACTCTCTTCCTTGCCCGACATTTTACTATAAAAATATTTTCATCTCTATTCCTGGATCCACCTGAAAATGAGATGGGGCAACATGATGTCTAAGGGAAGGAAATATTCTCAGTCCTACAGGGCAGGCCATGTGGCTGTGCCTCTGTGGCTCTGTAGGTGATACCTAATTAGCACGCAGGCCCTGTTGTGGACTGTCTTGTAGTTCATCATTGACCTTCTGTCCATGTGTTTGAATAAATGTATGAAGAAAGTAGAACCTGACCTCTCTTTGTCCTCCATGTCTGTCACATAATTGGCACTCAGTTGATGCCTAATGTATGCACCTTCTTTGTAAGGTGTTTTAACCAGCTCTAGGGACGCTCAATTGTGAGCTTAACTCAGGCTATCTTTTCTTTCTTTCTTTCTTCAAAACAGTAATAACTTCAGTGACTGTTTCTCTAGTTAGAAAAGCAGAAAAAGTAGTTTTTTTTCTGTACCCTTAAATCCTTGAGGAAAATGTAGCTCTTTGGATATAACATTAACAGTTAGTTTTTTTTTTTTTTTAAAGATGACTGGTAAGGGGATCTTAACCCTTGACTTGGTGTTGTCAGCACCACACTCACCCAGTGAGCTAACCGGTCATCCCTATATGGGATCCGAACCCGGGGCCTTGGTGTTATCAGCACCACACTCTCCCAAGTGAGCCACAGGCTGGCCCTAGTTTTGCCTTGTGAACAAAGGAGCCAAGAAAGCCAGGAAAAGTCTTTCTGAGCATACTTTGACCACCTTCAGTTTGGGTCTACCAGTGTGCCTGCTGGTGGGCACCGGGCAAGGCTTCCAGAAGGGGAACTCCCATCTTCTTTTCTCCCGCCCTTCTCCTCCCTGCTGGGTACCATCTCAGTCCACCACACCCCTCGTCACCACTGTTTGAGAATGAGGAGGAAAGGAGATGTGGTTGGGGAGCAACACAGCTCAGAGGGAGGACTGAGAAATGAAATGACTCTTCTTTTCTCCTGCCAGGTTGATGGGCAAGTCACAGGAGAAAAACTGACTGCCTACACGGCCACCCCTGAGGCCATTTACGGTACTTCCCACGTGGCCATCTCTCCCAGCCATGGACTCTTACGCGGGCACAGCCCTCTGAAGGAAGCCTTTCAGAAGGCACTTGTCCCTCACAAAGGTAAGTTGGCAAGTTAAGGCTATGGCAGTAGGATTACTGCCTTACATTCGGACAGCACTTCAGAGATCACGGTCCTTTCGCATATATCACCTTCTGTGATTTGTTCTTTACCTTAGCCTTATTTTTTATTTTAAAGCACAAGGATAAAAAAGAGCTCTGAAAACACTGAGTTGCTTGCCCCTGGTTTCACTGTGAGTTACTAGTTTGTCTGCGTCTTGAGCTTCTGACTGAAAGCTCAGCTCCTTCCCTATCAATATAATCTAGATTTAAAGTTCTTTTCTTTCTTTTTTGGAGAGGAGTTGAATATTGCATTCTAGTATTGTTGTTGTTGTGTGTGGGTGTGTGGGTGTGTTTTATTTTTTATTTTTTGTTTGTTTTTAAAAATTTTTATTGAATCATAATTGATTATACATATTTTGGGGGTTCAAAGTTGACATATGTTGATCAAATCAATATTAGTAGCACATATATTGTTACAAATCGTACTTATTCTTTATGCCCCTTGTCCATCTCTCCCCATCCTCCTTCTCCCTCCCCCTTGCCTCCTCTGATAACCCTAGTTTCTTCTCTCCTTCTGAAAGAGAAACGGATACTCTGTTGATTTGTTGCCTAGATGATCTGTCCAATGCTGAGAGGTGTGTTCAGGTCCCCCAATATTATCGTGAGTGGGTGCTTCTTCTGTCACTCTGGAATAAGCTTTCTGGAGAGAGACATCCTCTTCTTTTCCTTGGTCTCTGCTGGTGACTCTCCTTGTGTTGATGCACTCCAGTGACTGGTGGACCATCTGCATGGTGGTTGTGGCATCTAGCCGCTTTTGCGGCAGCCATGGTTATTGTGGTGGCTGTGGTGTGCCACCCACATGAAGGTGATGTTTTTGGCATGTTCCTTACCTAGTTGGTGGTGATGATGGTGGTGTGCCTGGTTGTGGGAGGGGGTTCAGTCACCAGCTCCATTCCTCAGGACCTTAGGACCTCAGGTGGGCCCTGTGGCGCTGGCAGTGTGCCTGGTTGTGGGCAGAGGGTCCAGTCACTGGTTCCGTACCTCACGACCCCAGGTGGGCCCCATGGCACTGGCAGTGTGCCTGGTTGTCCCCCATCTGGCTTGGTAGCCCAGGAGACATCTGGTCCTTCTAGGTGTTATAGGTGTTCTTTGGTGAAATGAGACCTTTACCAGTTAATATAAACTTTTTCTGTTATGGGTACTCTGTTTTTTCTTTCAGTTCTGTGCTGGATTATTTGCTGTTCCCACCACTTAAACTCTGTACTGGAACTAATTTGTCATCCTTTGCTTACTTCTAAAGTGGGGGAACTTCTTGTGGGGACCAGGACTTGAGCTGTGTCATTGAGCCAAATTGCTGCTTTGCTGTTGATTCCCTGAGGGAGGCTTTTTGTGCAGCTCAGGTTTTAATGGTTGACGTTATGGGTTTAGTGAAATCCAGTGCACCTGGGTTGTGTAGAAACACTGGTCTGGGCCTGAGTCTTTTCATCAAACTGCATCCCATGCAATTCTATGTTCCTGACCAGTCTCCTCTGAGTGGTCCTATGCTGATTGGGGGACAGATCAGCTGTCCTTGCTGTGCCCCAGTGTTCTCCCAGTAGATGCGTATCCCCCACCTCCTGTGCTGCAAACACTTCCCTTGTGATGGACTGTGCTGGTTCTTTGTGGTGAGTCACCGGCCTCTGAGTGGCTCCTTGCTCTTATGTGGGTCCATGGGGACCCTATTAGTGATCTTGCTGGCCTGGGGGCCACCAAAGCCCTCTTCTCCCCTGCTGCCTCCAAGCAACTTCATCTGAAGGGCTCAGCTGTGGTTTCTGCTGGCTCCTGCTGTGTGTGCTCAGAAGCTCCAGCCTGGAAGTGGCTGGGGCTCGAAACTGTCAGAGTGGGTTTTTCTTTCTCTCCTTGTGGCTTCTCCTGCCTTCATGCACTCTGTAGGTCTCTTCTCCTCTTCCCCTGAGCTCTAGTGGCCCCAGCTTGGCTGTCATTGCTTTTTAATAGTTGTAAATTAGTTGATTTGTGGGAGAGAGTGATGCTGGGGACTGTCTATTCTGCCATCTTGACTGGAACTCCCTAAAGTTCTTTTCTGATAGGAATAGAATCTTCTCCTTAATTTATAATTCCACCATCAAATAAAACTTTGCTGACAGAAACTAGAGGGAAGCCAGTGAGAATGAGAGAAAACATTTCCAACAACTTAATTTTATTATTTTAAAGAATTCATATGGTCATGTGAGCAGATGAACAGAGTCTTGCTCAGTACAGGTTTTTAACAGATCTGCTTTGTGAATGGATCGAACTGACCTGGAATTGTCATATCAAGTTGTAATTGACCCATGAAGATTTGGGGAGTGCTTTTGCACTAGTTGAGATTCTGTGGATGCAAGCAACAGAATCCATTCTGGCTAACCCAGAGGAAAGGGTAACATATTGCAAGGCTGTGGGAAGCCCATCTGGAAGAGGACTTGGACAGCAGCCGGGGGGAGGGGGTTGGCAGCAGGAACTAACAGACAGTCACGTGAGTGCCACTGCCAAGAGTAAATCTGCTTTAACCCTGCCTTCAGTGATTGGAGCACTGGTTCAAGATTGTAGTCTCAGGGAAAGGTGTCTGATTGGTGTAACTGGGGCCCCTGGCCTTTTTCTTGGCCAAGGTGAGGCCAGACATCTTCCTAGATAGACCACCAAGACTGTAACCAATGAAGGAGAGGTAGCTTTCCAAAACAAACTCAGGGGCTCTAACCAGAATAAGGGGATATGGAAACTGAGCAGGCAAAAGGAAGTCCATTGTCAATCAGAAATAGGTCTCTGGAGTAGTTTTTTTATTTCTATAAAAATCTCATCCCTATTCTCTTTCATATGCTATACACTTCAACCCAAAGTACACAATCTGAATTATTGGAGTTTAAAATGATAAGTATTATTTGACTAAAAATGTCTTGGAAGGTGATATAAAGTTGCCAGTTTTGAAATAACCAGGATGAAACATTTCCTGATAATCAGGTTGGAGAGATAGACACTGTCATCACAACTTCCCTCTGCTTAAGATTTCTAATTGTTTACTTAGAAAGTTAAAGCCAGCATTCGAATCAACGAGCACTTCCAAAGAGCCTGCTGGGTGCTAAGCACTCTTGGGGAGGCCTAGACAGCTATTCACAGTGCTCATTGTGGGTGCTTCTGGGGGTGGGAACAGAGGACAGCCAGGTGCATGCGTCACTCACTCAGCACAAGGCAGGTATCATCACTTGGTTTCACTTCTTTTTTTGTTACACATTAAAATAGAGAAGACTCTTTTGAATTAAAATTTCAGTGTGTGCTTATAAAGCCCAAGGTAGCTGTCTCTCTGAACTTTATTTTCTCTACTTACTCAAAAGAAAAACTGGATCCTTTTCAATTATTTCGCTTAAAGAGAAAATTCAGTTTTTACTGTCATGAACAATTTGAGATTCCTTGAGGGCTATGATAGTTGAATAATATCTGAAATTGAAAAACTAAAAAATGTAAATGTCTATAGTTCACCTTTTTTCTTATGGTTAACTTGAGGACACAAATTAAAATGAGGTAATATTACTAGGTGATTAAAGAGCTAATAAATTATAAAAGATGTAGTTCCTGTATGGAGGTTCCTCAAACAATTTCAGGTAGATCTACCATACGACCCAGCTATCCCACTGCTGGGAATATACCCAGAGGAATGGAAATCATCAAGTCGAAGGTATACCTGTTGTCCAATGTTCATTGCAGCATTCTTTACAGTAGCCAAGAGTTGGAACCAGCCCAAATGTCCATCATCAGATGAGTGGATACGGAAAATGTGGTATATCTACACGATGGAATACTACTCAGCTATAAAAAAGAATGAAATACTGCCATTTGCAACGGCAGGGATGGACCTAGAGAGAATTATATTAAGTGAAACAAGTCAGGCACAGAGAGAGAAATATCACATGTTCTCACTTATTGGTGGGAGCTAAAAATAAATAAATAAATTCACACACACACACACACAAAAAAAAAACCGGGGGGGGGGGGTGAAAAAGACATAACAATTGCTATTCTTTGAAGTTGATAGGACAAGCAAACAGAAAGGACATTGTTGGGAGGGAAGGGGAAGAGAGAGGAGGGAGGGAGGTTTCGGTAATGGGCCACAATAATCAACCACATTATATTGACAAAATAAAATATTTAAAAAAAATTTTTTTTAATGTTTTTAAATGTTAAATTTTTTAAAAAGAGATGGAGATCCTGAGGTGAAAGACACTGTATAAATTCAAAATATTTCATACTTAAGAAGTTGAAAAATTATTTCAGTCCAAATAAACAGCAGTGTTTTTATGACCACTTAGGTATCGGCACAGCTGACATGGCCTGGTCATTTCATTTTGGCAAATTTAGTGCCAAGTGTAATGTTCCGTTTGGAATGGCATTAGCTACTTTCTCCCCTCTTTTTAATAATCTCTGAAATAATTTCAAATGGAACATTACATTTGGCACTAGATTCTTCCAAATCTAATTTTCAGAGTGGAAATATTATTTTTGCAGATGTCAATTTATTTAGAATCCCTAGATTCATTTGCAGTCAAGTCCCTGGATTTTGACATGTGACATTATAGTCATGTAAGGCCAGTATGGTGCATTGAGTGTGATACAATTTTCCCAAAAGGTGAGTTAAAATTACCCAAGAATGTGGATTTATGCCTCCTCTGGCTTTTGGGGTTACATTTTAAACCTGAATGTTGTACCACTGTTGTCATTTACTATTGCCAACTGGCTCGTTTTTCCTTGACTGTCAGGATTTTAGGGTGACTAGTGTTAAAGCAGTGACCACTGAGGCTCATGGCAGCACACAATTGTGACTGAATCAATCATTTGCAAGTATCATTTGCAGGACTTTAAATTCTCAAACATAAATTCCTGCTGTTGCTAAGTTGATTTCTACATATCAGCTCCTGATTTGGCACCAGATGACCAAGGTTCTGGTTCCAGATCCATCTGTATGACTTAAGGAAAGTCACATGTCTTTTGTATTTAGCCTTGCTCAGCAGAGCAAGCAGTGGGGCTGTCAGGTAAGGGGGTCTTGGGGTGTCATGAGCAGAGAAGGAGCGCTGAAGGGCTCTGAGGAAAGAGTGACACACAGGGCCAAGGTGATGCTCAAAGGTAGGGTGAAGTCAGACGAACCAGCTTATCCCCTTAGTTATGGGAAGAGCTGAGGACCTGAGAACAGCGGGAGTCATAGTGAAGAGGAGGGAGAAACTCTAGAGGTACCTGGAAGGCAGCAAGGACTGCGGATTCTTCGATGATTTCATGATTTCTGGCCTAGCCTGCTGAGTTGCTGAGGTTATTGACTAAATGTCCTGCTTTTTGCTTAGCAACCTATAATTTGGCACAGATTCCTTTAAGAGAGAGAGAAAAAAGTAAGGTGCTTCCCTAGAGTTCTTGAGATTTAGTTTATTTCCATAATCATTGATGTTGCCTCCTTTTCTCAACTGACCAACTCTTGTCTTAAGTCAAATTATGTAAGCTCTGACTTGGTAGGAACTAGAAACCATAAAAACCATCAATAAGGAAATGTTATCAGAGTTCTAGAAGCTTTTCTGTCTTTTTCTGGAGTCTGTTCTTGCATTTCTAATATTAAAATATTCAAACCCTGAGGCTTTGGAACCACACTTTCAGCTCTGAGTCACCAGCAGTCTACACAATGCATTTTTTGCCAAAAGGGTTAAATGAGGTCTCTGTAAAGGGTAACTTAGAATCCTGTTGTTATTGACACATTAGAGACACATTAGAGCACAAGAGCCTCTCTGGAAGCCACAGAACATTAAATAATTAATTGCTCACTATTGTTTTGTTTCCACAGTATCAGCATGGGGGCGGGACAACGGGGTGAGGAGCAGATCCACAATCCTGGGGTGATACTTTGGATTTTAACTGAACTATTTCTAGTAGTATTTTTTCAGCACATGTTTAATAGATGTTATATGGAGGGGAAAGCTTCTGGGTTCAAAAAAGCTGGAATAAACAAAAATAAACAGGTTTCCTTGCTCTGGACTTCTCAGAGTCTTTTCTGTGCTGACGTGAGCCGCGTCTGTCTAGGAGAGGAAGTCATATGCAACAGTTGTCACACTCACTCAACCACAGAACCCTGTTTCCGCAGAATGTCCCTGAGAACTAGTTGCATGGAGCACTGCTTTGGGGAACAGAGGACATGAGAAACCTGCCTTCTCTGCAGTGGGTGGAGAGCTGAGGGCACCTTTGTGTCCGGAATGTTTCCTTTGTGATCACTAAAGTGTTTAGCGCTCATCTAACCTCTGTGTGAAATGCTTCAGTACTTCTGATTTCTCTGTCATTTCCTTGGATTCCTATATCACATCACCACAGAAATTACAAGTGTGGAGAGCACTAGACCTGGTCAGGACCTTCAGATTCTAGTTTCGTTCTCCCTGAGAAATAGATTTTGACCAGGTACATACAGCAAGCAAGTTGCATTCATTGCAAATCTGCAAATATTTATTTTCCTAATTGAAAAACTGGCATAATAGGACTTTTATGTAGAATTTTTAAAGAATCCAGCCCTTTAATGCAGTACTGTACATTTTTTTCATATTACTTTCTCTTGTAACTACTTTATTGAGATGTAATTCACATACCATACAATTCGCCCATTTAAAGTGTACAATTCAGTAGATTTTAGTATGTTCACAGAGTTGTACAACCATCACCACAGTCAGTTCTAGAACATTTTTATCATCCCCCACAAAAATCCCAGACTCTCTAGCAGTAACCCCCATCGCTTCCTTCCTGCCTAATTCTCAACTCTAGGAAACCACTAATCTACTTCTGTCTCCATAGGTTTGCCTATTCTGGATATTTCATGTAAATGGAATCATACAATATTTGTCCTTTTGTGTCTGGCTTCTTTCATCTGATATGTTGTCAAAGTTCATCTGTGTTGTAGCATGTAACAGTACTTCATTCCTTTTTATTTCCAAATAATACTCCATTGTATAGATATAACACATTTTATTTATTCATTAGTTGATAGACATTTGGGTCATTTCCGCTTTTTTACTATTATGAATAATGCTGCTGTGAACCTTTATACAGATTTCTGTATGGATATATGTTTTCTTTCCTTGAGTAGAACTTCTGGGCCATATAGTAACTGTTTAACGATTTGAGGCTGCCAAACTATTTTCCAAAGCGGCTTCTCCATTTCACATTTCTACCAGCAGTTCATGAGAGTTCTAATTTTCCACATTCTTGGCAATATCTCATTGCCAAGTGACACCTCATTGTGGTTTTGACTTGTGTTTCCCTGATGGCTAATGATGTTGAGCATCTTTTCCTGTGCTTATTAGACACTTATATATCTTCACTGAAGAAATATCTGTTTAGGTCCTTTGATCATTTTTTAATTATGCTGCCTTTTTATTATTTTAATAGTTCTTTATATAGACTAGATACTAGTTCCTTATCAAATATATGATTTACAAAAATGGTCTCCAGTTCTGGGAGCTGTCTTTTTACCTCCTTGATGTTGGTGCCCTTTGAAGCACAAAAGTTTTTCATTTTGATGAAGTTCAATTTATCTTTTTTTTTATTGCTGTTGCTTTTGCCTTTGGTGTTTTATCTGTGTTTTCTAAGATGCTCTACACTTCATCTGAATTTCAGTAGTAAGAAGTGTAGGAAGAAAGGCATGTTCCTTCCCTTTGATGGCATGACCTGGCAGTTGCTTCTGCACATACCCCATGGCCACACCCCATAGCTACAAGGGAGGCTGAACAGTGCTGCCATTAGCTATGCAGCTATCTGTCCAACTGAATATTCTGTTGCTGAATCAGAAGAGGAAGCAGTACAGGGATCAACTGGTAGTCTGTTCCACAAGCTGTTTCTCTGACATAGACCTTCAGGTCTATGTAATATGCTTGTACTGCTGTCTCTCGAGTCACCAATTCTAGACATTACCTATTGACTTTCACTCTTACTACACCATTCCTCACCTTCCAGCCTCCTAATAACATTATATCATAATTGCAGAATTCGCAAATATATATCTCTTCTTTGAGAATGGACAATATGGGATCAAAAATTTGGGTCTTCACTTTGAAAAGTAAATCTACTCTCTGCCAGCTGGGGCAGCAGGTGTCTCCCAGCTGGTGTATCTGTACAGTGGATGCTGGCTGAACTTCAACCTTGGAGACCTGTCTGGGTTTCATTTCATTCTGTCTCCACTGCACCCCATCCTTTGCTTTCTGACACTCACAGTGAAAGATGATAAGAGCTGGCCTAGATGCCTACAGAGCCTGTCTTTACCCCTTTGAAATATAAATCCTAATTCCTATTCTTATTTTAATTTTGGGATTTGTAAAATATATTTTAGATAATTACATGAAGTCATAAAACATGGTAAGTGTTGTATATAGCAAGAGTTCGTAACTTATAACTGTTGTTGATTGCTTATGTTGTAAATAAATTCAAGTGAACTTACTACTGGTTTGTTTATGAACTCTCATCTCTTCTTCCTTTGGGACTTTGTTTAGGTCTTATATTTCCAACCCTACATATATTCAGTGAAAATATTATGTGCATGTATGGCTTGTCTCCCTGCTTGCAGTAGTTGTAATAAACTTCATTTAAGATGACACAATGTTCAGATAAATCCATATTGTTTTATTATGACCACATAAATGTCATTCACAACTGAGCCAAGTATGCCATGATTATGTTTTCCTTTTTATATATCTTTTTGCTTTTCCAGAAGTTCATAATTTCCTCACTTTTTTTCATTTGCTTTGTGTTCCTTGAATTTCTGATTAATTCTTCCCAACACTCCCCACAGCTCTTTGAAACTCCTCTCAATACAATTTTCTACATATTCCAACCTGCCAGATAATCTGTCAGTTTCCTTATTTTCCTGAAGATGCTTCCTAGTGTCCTGCTCAGATCTGACCTGGTCACTCTCCAGGCCTCTGCTGCACATCCGTCCTCCTAGAACTTCCCTCTGTCTTTGTTCTGTGAATGTCTTTACCCTTTTCTTTGTCAGATCCCCTGTTTCCTGGATCCCATGTCTGTCTGTTTCTTGATTTACCCCTTCATTTTGCTGGAACATATCCTCTAGTATCTTCTAAGGAAAAGGTACATGGGAGGGAAACATTTTGCTTATGGTGTCTGGAAATCTTTCTGCTCAGACTTTTTCTGCTCCCCATCTGTTTCCATCGTTAAGTGTTATGGCTTGGAATTTCAGATGTCTCCTAGTTTCACTACAGATAGATTTTGTGTTTCCCATTCTTTTGTAGATTCGAGGTATTTTTTCAAAAGGGAAAGGCGGCAATGGGCATGTCTTTACTCCACATCTGGAAAGCAAATGCTCTTTTCACTTCTTTGCTTATGAGCATGGATGAACATTTCTCATGTGCTTGTTTAATCTGTTGATTTTCCACTGGTGTGAATTATCTATTAATACTCTCAAAGGATGGATTCTTTAACAATTAGCACAGAACACAGACAGTCTAGTGCTTATCTGTCTCCCTTGCCTCCTCTGGGATTCAGATGGTGTTGGTGCCTCAGTCACTGGCATCCATGAATATTTTCTCTCATTTTCAGATTGCCTCACCCCCGTGATGGCTGTGAACATGCTCACTCAGCAGGAGGTCCCTGTCGTTATTGTGGCCAAAGCCTTTGAAGGCTCTTTGGATTCAAAAATAGGTAAGCAGCTGTTAAAATATAATCACGGTAATATATTTTTCAGGTTTAAAATCCAAATACTTGCCAGTTGCTGCCAACTGAAAGAGCTGACTATTGATTCCATGGTCTGTTTTGCCCACTTGTGAAGATGAATACCCATCATTTAATCATCCCTTATTTAAGAACTACATTTTGAAAACATCCTAAGTATATTGCATCTTTCTGGTTGCTATTGGGAATAATAAAAAATGTCTGGCCCATGAATCTTGCTGGGAAGTTGGTTGGTGAGACTTGTACATATGATGTAGGAACAATACAATTAAGATGAAAATCCAATTTCAAAACTCATAGAACCATCAGCAACTGCTGATGATCGAGGTGGGCTGGGTTTTTGGTGAAGGCTTTGCAGAGGAGGTGAACTTTAGGTATTTGAGAAAAGGATTGTGAAAAAGCAGTAAAATTGAAGGCATATTTAGAACTGTAAACTGGTTATCCTTGGCAGCCTTACTGATTCATGAGCATTCTAAACTCTCGTCATGTAACAGGAAGTCTGAGAATGAACAAAGGTCTGAGAACCTAAACAACCCTGTCCAAATCTCCTTTCTTAGAAGACAGACCTATGCATCTCTTCATCAACATTCCTACTGTGGATTCCAGCCAGTCTCCAAAAAGAGACTGAGAAAGTTGTGTGCACGCTATTTCCTAGCACACAGAAGAAGTTAAAATCGTATTTTTCTTCATAATGCTTAGATCAGCTTTTTGATGAAGGGGTTTGAAGAAACATCAAAGCAAAAAGCTGATATTAAGCCATTCAAGTCATTCTCCTCTGACCATTTAAACCTAGAGGTGTATTGTCTAAAGAAATAATTCCTTCCCATTATTTTTTTGCATTTTATAATTAGTAAAATTTATTACTACAGCCAGCTGGGACAAACAATTAAGGAAGCTCTTAGTGATGTGGATTTTGGGGGGTTTGTTTATTTGTTTGTTCGGTTTCAAGTCAAATCACTGAAACATTATCAGGAGTTCAGAAGTAAAAAAAATCAAATTTTTAGGTGTGCATGAAAAATTGTTTTTCTGTTATCACTGTTTCCCACAGTTGCATAATTAGCATTTTCTAAATTATTGCTTCTTGCCCTCCAAAAAGAACAGAAGCAGAAATAAAGTGGTTTTTTGCCATTCCACCTGCATTGTTACAAATAGTTCACATTCTGCTGAGTTTCACATAACCAACACCATGGCCCAGAGCATTCTTTATATGGCCAAATAAATTTTGTGGTCACAGTGTCTCCTTTCGAACATTACTCCTAGTTTCTCCAAACCATATGCTTTGGAATGTAGTAAATGACTGTTTTCCCTTCTTGACCATGAACATCTTTTGGTAATATATATTGCTTGCCATTTGTCCTTGCCCTTCATGTCCACTCAACATTTATTCACTTCCTTAGATACTTTTTTGTCAATAATCTCAGCAAGAATGCTCTAGAACTTTCCATCATATCACAGAGCTTTCCATCATACCGAAGAGCTTTAGAACATGTCTCCCAAACATTAATCTACCCTTTCAGGGCAACATTCAGAGAGGTCACTGAGATCTGACTTAAGCATTGTGTGTCTCACTCTTAGTTTTATATCTCTGTTTCCACATGGTGCATTGTAATACAAGCATGGCAGCAGTTTTGACAGACAACCCTATAGCGAGTGTTCTCAACCAGGGGCAGTTTTGCCACCAGGAAATATTTGGCAATTTTGGAGGCATTTTTGTTTGTCATAACTCTGGGAGTGCTACCTGGTAAGGGCTGGGGATGCTGTTCGATGTTCTGCAATGCACAGGACAGCCCCTGCAACAGAGTCCATACTGTCAGAGGTACCAAGGTTGAGAAACTCTGTCCTTACAGAACTAGCAACTGAAAAAAACCTGTTTTTATAAATAGATGAAGCTGAAACAACAAGCCTTGGCCCCTGTGGATGAGGGATTTACTTATGCTCAGCTCCATCTCCTTAAGAAGATATGTGTGTTGAAGAATAAATGTCTACTCAGAATGCACTTTTTTTGCCTTCAGGAACAAAACAGTGCCAGGCTTCAGCTTACTGAGTGGGTTTTCTAGGGTGCTAGGAAATGCTGGAGAAGTCAGCCCTGCTTCTCAAGAGAAAGCCACTGTCACTGAGGGAATTCAAAGAGGCCTCTCCATATTCTTGTGATTTACTGTTTGAACAGCAAAAAGCACTCAAGATTGTGTATTTTAGGATTACAGCTACTTAAAAAAAGAAACTAAGCAAAGGAAAAATGCTTAAAAGAAATAATACGTGTATAGTAATCTGGCTGTGTTTGGGTGGTGGGTTTCTCGAAGGCTGTGTTCCATCTTCTCAATGAATGTGATGTGGTTTTATAACTTCTATAACTAAGAGGGATGTCTCCCTTAAGATGCTAAAGCTGAGTGTCAGTGCTGTCAGTTATTTTGTGATTTGGTCACTTGCGAAGGAGGTGTTTTGTGTTTCTTCCCCTCTGAACAGGAATTCCCAGCACCAGCTCAGAGGATGCCATCTTAGCCCAAACCCTGGGCCTGTCCTACTCTGAGGTCATTGAAACTTTGCCGGATGGCACAGAGAGACTGAGCAGCTCTGCTGAGGTTGGTGCCCCATGACATAGGCCTGAGAACTTACTTTTAAAATCATGACCTTGATATGAGCTTGATGGGACACTTTCCTTCAGATGCAAATCACAACCTGCCCTTCACCCATCCCAACACCTAACAACAGTCTTGCAGCCTCATTTCTTCATCTGTGAAAACTAAATAATATTCTTCTTTAAGATCTAGAAGTTTATCAACTCTAATTTGAATCCATTGCTAGAATACTATGGTGTTGAAGTAACTAAACTTTATTTGGGGAATCTTCTGCTTGAGAAAAATTATTTTTGCCAAGGTATCTCTGGTTCCTTGAGAGAGGTGACTGAAATTGACTGTTCTTCCTAGAGAAGGTTTCTCTTCTCTCCACATTACTGACTTTATTTCCACCTAAAGTTTAACTCATTTATAGAAATGAACAGAGAATTTCTGAGTCATGTTTATTTGGTCAATGTAATCCCTTGCTAGCATGAAACAGTAGCACTTGAAGATGGTGTGTCTGGTAGGATTTGAGTCCAGTCCTCTTTGTTGAAGTAAACCAGAAGGTATGGTGGAAGAGATAGGGTGAAGGATGGCACAGAGATGTGGGAAGTGGCTTAGAGCAGTGATTCTCAACCTTGGGCACACATCAGAATCACCTGGTGGCCTTGTTAAACCAGATTGCCTGGCTCCCACCCTAGAGTTTCTGATTCAGTAGTTCTGGGTGGGACCCCAAAATTTCATTTCTAGCAAGTTTTCAGGTGCTGCTGATACTGCTGCTGATCCAGAGATCACATTTTGAGAATCACCAGCTTAGAACCTTGCTGCTCAAAGTCTGATCCAGACGAGCAGCATTGGCATCGCTTATTAGAAATGTGGAATCTCAGACCCCACCCTAGTCTAATAAGATCCATGTGTGATTTGTATGCATTTTAAAGTTTGAAAGTACTGACTTAGAGCACTTTCTTAAACTTGGGTGCACATTAGAAATACCTGGAAAGTTTTTTTTAAATACTGATGCTTGAGTCCCACCCCAGATATTCTGATTTAATGGTTATTGGTGGTGAGGGCATAGATCAGACTTCAAGAGTGTTCAGATCTACCCAGGTGATTCTTATTCTCATGTGCAGCAGATTCTAGGAACTACAGGCTTAACATAGTGATTCCTCACCTGGCCATGTCTCTGAGTCACCTGGGAGGTGTTTACTGGCCCCATCTTAAGTGATCCTGATTCAATTAGACCTGAAGATCAAGGTTTTTCAGGTTTGGGACTACTTGACTATAGGATGTTTTATATATAACTACAGAATAAGGGATAATGGCCAGGTTTTTTCCCTTATAAGGGGTGACATTTTCTGACCTCATGTTTGTGTCTTTGCTTCATAAATTGCATCCCTAGACATGAATCATGCTTAAAGATGTTGAACCTTAAACCTTTTTTTAGACCTTGTTTGAGCAGGCTTCTTGGAGGTGGAGCAGAGCCAGGCCAATCTTGGTGTCTATAAGGGAGCCCCAGTTAACCCTCTGTAGGGCAAGAAAGAGGACACCATGGCCAAAATTAGGCTTCTGAAGAGCCCAGAGAAACACTTATTCCTTAATATAGGACTCTGAGCATTAATTATTCTCCCTGGCTTCTTTCAGATAGTTTCAGATGGTCTGTTCTGGCTCTAGGCTGAGTATCTAAGATAAAGGAATTCCTTCAACAAGTGGAAGGAGAATGGATATGAAAAGCTGCTTTCATCCAGGAGCTTCTAGAATGTAAAGACAGTGAAGAAGATAGAGACGGAGAAGATAGACTTTCAAGAGCACTTGTTACAATTTGCATCCTAACTATATGATCAAGGGAGTGCAGGACATAGAAAATGTCTTCCCAGAGTATAAGTGCTTCCTTGGTAGAGAGCTCTGTACTTCAGAAGACACTTCAGACCATTCATGAATAGGGCTACTTTTGGTAAACATAGCTGTATTTTCTTATTCTTTATGCCTCATGACTGGAAACTCCCTGAAGATATGGCAGATCATATTTATCTTTGTGCCCCTAATGCCTAGCACAAGCCCAGCACATAGTAGGGCATAGTATGCCTTCACTGACCCAGTTCCAGGGTATTGACGACCTGGGTTGTTAACAAGCCACACTGCCTCCATGCCTATCATTAGTTTGGCTCTCTGAAAAGCATCAGGTGAAAGAATTTCCCTTTTGTACTATTAATGTTCTGCCCTGCTGTCTATAAAATGGGAGCATTTAAATATAAAAAAAGTGGTCTGGTTCTTCAAGCTGAGGCTCCAAATTGTTCCCCTGCTTTCCTGAATTCCTTCTGCTGAAAGATAACATTGAAGTTTTCCTTTCTGGATATTTTCCCCCCCAACAAGGGAATAATCATTAAAAAATACATATCATGCAGTTCTTTACTGGCAGCCAAATGCTGATATTTGATTATCTCTATAGGTGTTGCAGCGCTTCAATGAATGATAAGGAGAGCCACAGAACCAGGGCCAACTTACCCATTAGACATAGTAGACATGGTGCCTAGGACCCACAATACTCTTAGAGACCCCCCAAAAATGTTTTAATTTCTTTTAAAATCGGGGAAAAAATGAACTTTTAGGGTCAAAAATTATGTTTATTTTTATATCAACCATAAAATGTAATTTGTAATATCTTAAGGAGGAAAGGACCCACAAAGGGCAAAAGCACCTAGGGCTCATGAAAGTCATAACACAGCCCTGCACAGAGCTGGTCCCATGGGAGAGCCACACCTAAGCACGGCAAGATGGGGTGGTAGCATGGGGGTGGTAGCTTGTCTTCTGCAGGGAGGAACAAGCTCGCTCTCTCTCTCTCTCTCTCCCCCCCTCCCCCTTCTCTCTCAGTTCACAGGTATGACCCGGCAGGATGCTTTTCTAGCCCTGACTCAGAAAGCCCAGGGGAAGAGAGTGGGCGGAGATGTGACAAGTGAGAAACTGAAAGACTGGCTGATCTCGCGGCAGCGGTACTGGGGCACACCAATCCCCATGGTCCACTGCCCAGCCTGTGGCCCTGTGCCTGTGCCTCTGGAGGACCTGCCCGTGACCTTGCCCAACATCACAGCTTTCACTGGCAAGGGAGGCTCCCCACTGGCCATGGTTTCGGAGTGGGTGAACTGCTCCTGCCCGAGGTAAGGAGCCACGTCCCCACAGTGGCGGTGACGGTGCCTGTGGCCCCAGCACCTTCTGGGGTTTCAGACAACCTCCTCTGGGTTTCAGACAACCTTCTCCGTCCTGGTGCTAACTCTGTTCCATGACTTCCAGTGGGCTGGAAAGAATAGCGTAGGTCTTTTGGGATCTTTGAGAGAAGGTCTGGAATCTGTGGTCCAGCCACTGTGATAGGCTCCCTCCCCTCTCTTCTGAGCTGTTGGAAGCAGTGGTGTCAATTCAGATCTGTGCCAGAAATATCTGATCCAACTGATGGGAAAGCTGCAGTTTTTCATCAGAGCTTTGTAAAAGATCACTATCTTCCATTTTATATTCCAAAGAGCTTCTTGGAGATGAGAGAAAATGTTTTCTCTTCTCTGCCTTATGGTTTTCCGATAGAGTGACTGTGATAACAGTGGTGATTTTATCACAAGTAGCAGAGTAGCAGCTAAGACAGTGAGTATGCTCAGGGGACTTCATTCTTTAATATGCTGAGATGCATCGTATTTCCTTTCTTCTCATTTTGGAAATGGGATTGTTTTTCTGTCAATTCACTATCACACCTCTAGTGTGATTTTTATGATGCCATATCAGCTGATTAAACAAATAAATAACAGATATCAAGCTCCATTATTTTCCTTCTTCCTTTTATTGAGAAGCTATTTTTCTTTGCCTTATATTTTTCTTTGCTTTATAGATCATGATGAAGATGTTTTAAGATAGTTTAGTCCTCTGTCAGTATAGAGCTTGGTTCTTAGGTTGGTAATGAGGTAGCCACATAGTACAGTTGAAAGTCTCAGGCTGGCAAGTCAGACAATAATAGATTCAAGACTTAGCTCTACCTCCTAACTAGCTGTCTGGCCTTGGGAAAGTCACTTAACCTCTCTGAGCTTCAATTCCCTTATCATAACCCCCTTGAAGTGCTATTCAGAAGACTAGAACTAACACAGATAATCCTGCACATGGCACCTAGCAGGGTTTCAGTAAATGGAAGCATGACCACCACCCTCCCAGGGACATGCCAGAAATCCTCCTAGGTCCTCAACCAGGTGGTTCTGAAATTTGAGAAGGAGCTTTTAGGAAGCCCTGGGCCATTTTAGGATAGAACTGTGGGCTCCAGGAGGAAAATAGCATACTGTCTTTCTTGATAAGCAGTGACTAAAGGCTTCCCTGCTAGAGACAGTGGCCTGCATACAGCACAGCAGCAGCAACCTTGTTGGTAGGGATAAGTTTTCCTGCCCTGGCTGCAGAATTCCTGGAGGATAGAGCCTAGACCTTGGTATTGGTCAACTCTTAATGAGCATCCAGGGCTGAGAGCCACTGAACCAGTGTGGCCAACCCAGACAGCACAGTGGTAACAGACCACAGGACTCAGAGTCCAACAGATATGGATTCCTAATTATTGAGCTCCAAGACAAGACCTTGGTGGGTTTCTCTACCTCTCTGAACCCTAGTTACTCATCTGCAAAATGGGGACATGAGTAGTATCTATCTCATAATCCCCAGGGTTACTGGAGATGAAATAATACCTGTGAAGTATTTGACTCAGTGCCTGCTCACCAGTACAATATTATTACTATTGGAGCTAAACACTGATAATGTTATCATCATCACCATCATCTGTCCTCTCACTTTCCAGGTAGCCTCTTCCTTACCATCCAGTTTTTAGTACCAGCAATAAAACATGTTAGTTTTCTCCAAGTCCAACAGGACCATTAAGAAGGAAACCAGCATTGCGTTTGTTGGCCAGATGTTATTCCTTCTATAAATCGATACCTGCATTTTCTTCTTCACTTGTACCAGTGCACACATCAGGCAAGGGAGAAAAAGTAACCTTTATCTTCTAATTATTTCCCAAAATAGTATCTGTGTTCTGGTTGATTGCTCTCTAAATAAAAAGACCTGGTTTTAATTTAGAGATGCACTGTTGGGATCAATTTCTTGTAGCAGCCCTGGGTGGTAGGAAACAGGATTCCCTGAGGACTCTCTCTGACAAGCTCCTACCCTTAGGAACCACCACTGTTCCCAATGGGCGGCCCCCTGACTAAAATGCCCCTAAGAGTCCCAGAGCCCTGCCAGATCTGGGGCTCCCACGCTCTCTGCTTAGCCAGTTCCATTTAATCAGCTGGCATGGGGGCAAGGGCAGGGTGTGGAGGGTTGGCTGTTTCCTTTGGTAATATTTGTAAAGCAAGTATAAACTGCTTCACAAGTGCAAGATGTAAATGTAGCCCTTCATTTATTTTTAAATTTAAAACAGACTCAAGCCCTTGCATGCTAACTTAGCAGAAGATTCATCAGTTTCCTCTTGGGACTCCTTATCCCCCCTTACCGAACTCTCCAAGAATCCCCAAGGACCTACACTATCCAAAATATAATATTTGAAGGGGTGATTGGCCCTGCTTCCATACCTCAGAAAGGAGGGCCTGGAGTCTGAGCTATGTGTTCCTGCTGTGGCTTCTAACTGCCACACAGGGTCTCTGTTGATTGCTGCCTCTGTCCATCAGACAGGGGTGCTGTACTGCCACTGATCCAGGCCTTGAGAAGTCTTCAAGGGGGCTAAGCCCTCTCCTGTGCTAGAGTTGACTAAGGGAACTCTCTCTTGAGTTCCTAGATGGTGTGGCTTTTGGCATCTGGTTCTTTCAGCCCCACAGGCCTGCAACTCTAATAATGTTCTTAAAAATTAGTGTAGCAATTGGGTCTTTGTGGGTCTTGGTCCTTCTGGGGCATCTCCATCTCTCAGATAGGGATTGCTTTTTCTTTTAAACCCTTCACACACCAAGGATGTCACTTCATTCTCTGCCTTGAACACTGGGGCTCTCTACCCCCTTCTGTAAGGAGCTTACCTATAGGCAGTGGTGTGGCAGTAAATGTGTCATAACCAGCTCTCTGGAGGGGGGTTCTGATTTGTAATGTTTGCCAGTTTCTGTGGTGTTCATACTCCCACCAGGGCTAATTTCAAGCTACCAACTTGAGGTCACTTGTCATGGAGTTGGGAAGAGAGGCTCACAACTGATTCTCACAGCTGGTGTGAGCTGACTGCAGCACGCCAATGCCTTTGGGGCTTCCAAGGTCATTTATCTTCCTCAGATTATCCTTGTGGATTTCTGCACCACTCGCCCCAGAGCAGAAAAAAAAAAACAAACCCAAGTTCATTTCCAGCACATCTCACTACATTTAGTTTTCAGCTTCTCTTCATGTGTTGATTTGTTTCATAAACATCATAGTCACTGGCTGAAGGCAACTTTGACATGCCTGAAATAGAAGTTAATGCACAAAAGAGACTCTTAATCCTGTCTTGTTCTTTTGGGTGGTTAGATTTCCTACCAGGTTAAATTCAGAGAAATAGAGAACAAGACTTTAAATTGTTGAAGACTGAAATTTTTTGTGTGTAAATTTCTTTAAAACATCATGTACTGTACAATTCTTAAAGAGAGCTGTCTCTGAATTGTCTTTTCATGATGGGGCATTTTTCTTATGATATTTTAAATTCATACTCATTGTCAGATCTTTTTCAAAAGCTAGTGGAAAATCGCATTAAAATTTTAAAAGAAGCCAATTGATGAACTTCATTTATCTCTTAGGTGTAAGGGAGCAGCCAAGAGAGAGACAGACACGATGGATACTTTTGTTGATTCTGCTTGGTACTACTTCCGATACACTGACCCTCAGAATCCTTACAGGTAAAGCCCCTGCCCAAGTCTTTGAGCATGGATCAGTTTGGGTCCTTCAAGAAGCAAACACCAAGACGGAATTAGATGTGCAAGATACTTATTGGGGGAATGCCTGTGCAGGATAAAAGGGAGAGGAGCAGGAGGAGGCAGGGAGAAACCTTAGACCATGATGCAGGTGTGACAGATGTGGGAAGAGGAGGGGAAGGAGGGGGAGCAGATGGAAGAGCCTCGGACTGCAGTGCTGCCGTGAGAAAGCCTCAACCAGGCCGGTGGGGAGCGCTGAGCAAAGCTTGTCCATTGCAGAGTGCCGGGTCAGCAGAAATGGCTCTGCTCTAGTCCCCTCCCTCTAGACTCCTGAGCAGCCTGGGGGAGCATGGGCTGGTGTGAACATAAGAGAGGACCCAAAAATGCAGCAGCCAAGAGCTGCTGCTGCTGCTTGTCACTGTGCTCCTCAAAACAGGCTCTCTTAAAGGGAATATGTTAAATTATTAAATTAGATTATCCACAACCAAGTAAATCCCAAGTACGAGGCAAATAAAACAACAGAATAAGGAAGGAAATGCTATTGTAACGTGCTCTTTGTGACAAACTGCGTTTATATAATTATAAAGATGTAATGTTATTTATTTAACTGAAAGTAATGGTGTAACTACACAGGGAGGTAGGAAGTGGAGAGTATGAGAGAACTAAGAAGTACAGTCAATGGATAATATCCCAAACTGATAAACCAATAAAGAGTATAAACGTATTTTTTAACAATTGCCAGGAGAAACAGCCAAAAGAATTAAAAGTAGCTAAGAGACAGGCCTTGGAAGAAGGGAAAAATTGGGGCTGGAGACCACTGTTTTTCATTATAAACCTTTCAGTACTATTCAAGTTTTCATCCATATTCATGTGATTCTTTGACAAAAAAAGAAGAAAAAAAATTAAGGGAAGGTGAACAGTAGGTAGCCAGTCAAAGAGAGAGAATAAGAGCTAAAGACAACTATCCTGAAGCCCAGGAAAAAATACAAGCACTGTGCTTAAAAGGACCTTGCCAGATTGCTCTAGTCCATGGTAAAAATGTTCTGGATCCCTGTTGTCTACATATAAAAATGCCCCGATTCTTCATTGGTGGTAAAATGATATATTTCTGGTGAGATGGGTGCTCTTGCCCTCCCCCTACATCCTGACCTGCGATGTTGCATTTCTGTAATTTGAGTTCATTTCAGAAATGAGTGGGATCCTGAGTAAACAGTACCCCGCAAAAGGCAGAAAGGATGCGAGGTCCTACCACAGCTGGGACCCACCTAGGTGGCCCTGTCTAACCCATGGAGGGGCTCCTTTTCTGGGCCTTCCTTCTGGAAGGGGCCATAGGTGCATTCCATTTAGTAATAGCTGGCTTGGAATGCCAGGGGAGCCGGGCTATTTGCCTTCACAGAAGAGCCTTCATACAGACGACAGAGGCAAAACCACAGTGACACCTCTGACTGTGCGAGCTGCACCCTGAGACCCGCACAGCCGCCGATCTGCAAAGACCGCAGAGCACTTCATTTCCCTCAGAGCATGCTGCTGTCCTACTCAGCGCCAGCTTGAGTTCTCACAGGATGCTGTCCTGGGTAGATCATAAATCCCAGCCATCACTACTTTCAACATTTCACTCTGTAATTTATCCCAAACCTGTTTTGGAGCTAAATACCGTCCTTCACTTCTCTTTCTTTTCTTTTGCCTGGATTAGCAGTTGAATTTCTTGAGGGAACCATTTTTCACAAAAGAAGAAAATGTTTTTTAATTTTACCAGAATTCTGGCATGGTCACTGGGGCGAAAAACCCAGGCAACATTGAGACACAGTATGTGATGCTTGGCCAGGCAGAAGCGACAAGCTCTAGCTCCCAGCCTCAGGGTTGGAGCCAGCCAAGTCCCTGCTGGGAAAAAAAGGTGCCTTGAGGTGTCGGGGAGAATTCACAAATATTTGAAACTGAGGAGTACAAAGCTTCCAAAGGCAAAGGGTTACTTGATAGACTGACCTCAAGTGAGGGTGCTACCTTGGGAATGGAAAGATCTGTCCCTGGCCAGCTCTGCCGCTTCCCCTAGTGGTCCCAAACAAAAAATAGAGAGAAGTAGAGTTTCCTTTTCTCTCCAGGACCCTGGAGTGTGAGGAAGCCTTTCTTTTAGTATCTTCGTTCATTAAAAAGTAGCTATTAGATAAGAGAGAATTATTGGGCTATTTTATGACAATTTACCCTAAATATTCTTTAGTGCATTCAGTGAGCCATATAGGCTCTTGCGAACTATCTATATTTTAAGGCTACTTTAAAAAATAAGACTAGATTTCTGTTTTAAAATGAACATTTAGTAGCTGCATGTTAATCTCCATTATAAATGCCACATTGCCCTCTGTTGGTGAGCACTTAAAAATCTCAATTATCTAATCATAGTAAAAAGTAAAATAAATCTAGATGTTCTAATATGCATTGTACTGAGATACCTTTTTTTGCTGGTATGTTTTCCTCTTCTTTTTTTTTTTTTCTAAAAAGATGACTGGTAAGGGGATCTTAACACTTGACTTGGTGGTGTCAGCACCATGCTCACCCTTTGAGCTGAGTGGCCATCCCTATATGGGATTCAAACCCATGGCCTTGGTGCTATCAGCACCACACTCTTTCCTCTTCATTTTATATGAAAATCGTATTTGTTAAAATGTCAATAATGTCTTTTTGTAACAGTTTTTTGTAAATTTCATAAATTAACACCAATTTGATTTCTTTCTCCTTTATTATATAAGCTTTTCTCTTTTTATATTTTAAAAAGCAAATCACTGTTTTTCCCTGACGTTATTCATTTCAATGCATATGCTTACAGTAGGTCTGTCTAATTTATGCAGTTGTGTTAAAGCAGGTTTTTTAACATGCTCATTTCACCTTCTTCCAGCCCTTTTAACAAAGCGTTGGCAGATTACTGGATGCCTGTGGATTTGTACATTGGAGGGAAAGAACATGCTGTCATGCACTTGTTCTATGCAAGATTCTTCAGCCATTTTTGCCATGATCAAAAAATGGTCAAACACAGGTGAGCATATACTACTTTACAAAAGAATTCAATTCCATGAACAACAACTTGAAGCAGGTGTTAGTTCTGAAGCAGAGTAAATATAGGTAGCAGAAGAATTCTGTTTTTCAGATGTGCTTCAGAGGTCATTGTCAGCCTTAACCATCTGAGGTACATTTATATTGCTCAGTCAGTTCTAGCATGTTATGATGTATGCTCACGTAGAATCCAGCCTTCAGTGCTTCTCCATTTGTTTTACTGAGTTAAGTAATTTGAGATCTTTACGTATGAGGCAGAGAGAAGTGGTCCATAATGTTATTTGGCTTTTTATAGCATCTCATGTGAGGTTATGCATATCATCTGGTCCCTCTATGTAATTTCTGTTTCTAAGCTTGCCTGAATCCTGCCTTGATATATATCACTCTGATAAATGTGGATAATGGATTAGAAGATGGAGAATCGTATTGTAAATCCATTGACAAATTCTTTTCCTGTTGGCCTGTAATCTGTTCCTCATAATGTTCAGAAAAATATGTGTGTGCTTTTCCCCATGAAATATATATATAAAAGATGTATTTAATGTATTGTACAATTTAAAGAATAAAATGAGAGTACGTGCCCCACTCAGTATAAAAAATAGAATATTACAGGCACCTAGAATACCGAGGGTGCCCCTCTCCAATCATATCACCTCTCTTCCTACACTCTCCACCGCTCCTCCAGCTAACACCTGTCCTTCATTTTGAATTACTCATTTTCTTGCTTTTCTTTATAAATTTATCACTTCTGTATATATTTTAAAACAATATATATTGTTATGTTTTCCTGAACTTTATGTAAATAGAATCATATTTCATGTATTCTGTCTTGCTTTCCTCAATCAAGATCTTTTGAGATTGAGCAGTGTTAGTATATGAAGTTATATTTCATTCCTGTTCCCCTGTTATGTGGTATTCCATTATATGGAATAGAATTTCTGGTACAGATGTCAGTTTATATATCCATACCATCATTAATAGTTATTGGACTGTTTTGCGCAGTTATGAACAAAATTGCCATGAGCATTCTTGCATATGGTTCCTGACATACATGTGTCAGCATTTCTTTAGGGTGTGTACCTAAGAGTAGAATCACTCAATTGTAGGGTATGCACATGTTCAATTCTTCTAGGGAACACCAACTGCTTTCCCATCACCCCACATCTTTATCAACACTTCATATTATCCAACTTTTTAAATTTTGCCAAACCGGTCGGTATATAACAGGTCACTTTGTGTGTTAAATTTGACACTGGAAATTTAGCATGTTTTTAATATGCTTATGGATCTCTGTTTCCTCTTCCATTTAATTCCTGTTTGTGTCCTTTGCCCTTATGTCCTCTGGGTTGTCATTTGTTGATTTGTAGGAGTTCTTTAAGTATTCTGGATACTAATCTTTTTTTCAGCTAAATTTATTGCAAGTATTTTTTCCTAGTTCTTGGCTTGTCTTATGTATATGGTTTCTTTTAATGCGATGAAATTTTTGATATATGTAATAAAACTTAATCTTTTCCTTTATGGCTATTGCTTTTAGTGTCTCAGTACCATTCATGGAACAGTCCACTCTTTTCCCCACTGATCTGTAGTGTCCTCTCCATCACAAATCACATCGTTGTATATGCCAGGGTCTATTTATAGGATCATTATTATTCTGTCCATTGGCATATTTGCTCTCTGCAGTGCTAGTTTACTGCCTTTGTTATTTTAATTTTACAAGTCTGATATCCAGTAAGGAAATCATCCTACTTTGTTCCTTTTCTTCACAAGAATCATGGCTATGATTGGACATTTGTTCTTCCATATAAATTTTAGATTCAACTTGTTAAATTCCCCAAAAGTTTCTATTGGGAGTTTAACTGAATGTCTTTTTTTTTTTCCAGGTAGGTCCATCTATTTCTTATTTGTCTGAAAATATATTTATTTCAAGCTCACTTTTTTAAACCTCACTTTTAAAAGATAGTCTTATTTACAATAGAATTGTAAGTTGAC
The DNA here is from genome assembly GCF_027409185.1 of Cynocephalus volans. Classification (NCBI taxonomy): domain Eukaryota; kingdom Metazoa; phylum Chordata; class Mammalia; order Dermoptera; family Cynocephalidae; genus Cynocephalus; species Cynocephalus volans. The sequence goes on from NC_084470.1 coordinate 56,179,020, forward strand.
AGTTTTCTCTTGGGCCGTTTTTCTATCTTTCGCTGTTGCTGATTAGAATTCAGCAGGAGCAATGGGTCGGTTTGTCGTTCCTCTTTAGATGATCCATCTTTTCTCTGTTGCTCTTAAGGAATTTTTTTTTTTTTTTTTTTTTTTTCTTTGGTGTTTTAAAATTTATCTGCTCTACCTAGGTATGGATTTCTTTTTATTTATTCTGCCTGGGACTTTGGACTTCTTAAATCTTTAAGATGGTATCTCAAAAGTTGTTTGTTGCTGTCTTTAAGTATTATCATGCCCTCATCCCGTTCTCCCTATTTTCTTCTTTTGTAACTTGGATTAGATGTATTTAGACCACCTCAGTTTACGATCCACATTTCTTAGTTGTCCTTTCACAATATCTATATTTTTTTGTTTCCCCAGTCTGCATTCTGAGTGATTTCTTTATACCTATCTTCCAGTCTCTAATTGTGTCTCTGTATCTAATCTGCTGATTAATCCAACCTTTAAGTTTTTTATTTCAATTATTTTATTCTTCATTTCTAGATGGGTTTTTTAATCTTCTTTTTTGATGTTATAGTCTCTTCTTGATATATTTCAAACCTTGCTTTATTTTCTAAAGTATATTAACCATTTTATATTATCTGTTTTACAGCTGTATATCTAAAGTCATTTGATGTTTCTTCTGTTCTCACTCATGGTGCCTTGTTTCCTTGTTGTGCACGCGTCTGTGTGATTTTTAACTGTACGTTTATATTTGTTGCACCTTTGTTTATGAACCACTGTACTAGAAATGATTTGTGTTAGCTTCACCCTCTTGTCTAGAGATACTACCAACCCAAGACCGCTTTAAATTAAATTTTCTGCTTGAAGTTTTTAGAATTATACAGGTAGCATGACTTTAGTCCCAAGCCTATATAAGGGTCTACTTATGTCTTCAAATTCTCAGGAGAGATATTTTTCTTTCCTTCAAAGATAGTAAAATTTCCTTGCTTTTCTATTCTGAACCACAGGTTTATTTCTAGTTCACCTTTACATGGGCAGTTCCTGGCTTATTTGAAGGTCTTCTCCTAGACTCCCAAGGTTGATCAGGCCCCAGGTTTTATATCCCATCTTTTGTGCTTAACGCCATTCAGAAGTTCATCACTAGGGTGGCTTCAGAAACTGTACCTTCCTCAGTTTTTTGTTGTTGTTTGGTTTAGTTTTGGTTTTATTTTGGTTTGGTTTGGTTTGCTAGCTCAGTGACAAATTTAAAGCAATGTACGAATTTTTTATATCCCATCTGGCTTTTTCATTTGTTTTTCATCAGGACAGTAATTCAGCCTGTCTTATTTGCCAGACTGCCAGAAGCATAATTCCTGGAATTTTTTCTTTCAGTTGTCCTTGTGTTGTTTTTTGTTCGTTTAATACGATATCCTTTAGAATATTTTTTTATTTTTTATTTTTTATTTTTTTATTTATTTATTTTTTTTTTAGAATATTTTTTTAATTACAGAGAAGAAAAGAGCAGGGAGTGGGGGAATGTCTCATTATGTCCTTATTCAGATAATCCATATTGACAGTAAAAAACAAAAACACAAGTAATACACATATAAAATTGAAATTTTTTAACTGCACAGAAAGTGAACATTGAGATCTCCCTTCCTGAACCCCACTCTCCATCTTTTCTCTCAACTTATATTTCTTTTGATCTCTTCCAGAAAAAGGTTTTGCTTATCTCCACACGTTTGTGTTTTTATTGATATACCCATCTTACATGTTTTTTATATATTGCATATTTGCCTTTTGCTTTTTAAATTTAATTATATAGCTTGGTGGTCTTTCTATATCAGGACATACAAATCTCCTATCCTTTTTTATTTGTGCATAGTATTTTATCATACGGATATCTCATAATTTATGTAAGCAGTCACTGATTTTTCCATTTACTATTGCAGAAGAAAAAAAGTCTAATTACTCTCTTTATATTCATAGTAAGTATTTGAGAGCATGTCTGTAGGGTCAAGTCCTAATGCTGGGGAATCCTACATCAAAGGATATGTATTTTTATAGGGAAAAAATATATTACTTTTAGCACTTTTATTACTTCTGTAATACAGACTAAAACCCAGTTTCATTAAAATGAAGCACATGGAAAGCCACCTCCCTTCATCCTACCCTCAGACCAGTTTCCTGTACAGAATACTAATTTAGTTATGAATTACATGCTTAAAATAATTTACTTCTCATTAGTCCTGGAGACCTTCATGTGTAAAAATAAACTTATCTATAACAGAAGAACCCTAAACACATTAACAGCATTAATTCTCAGACAAACAAATTAGTTAAAATGTTTGTACTTTAGGTTATAGAATTTACCAGTTCTGCTTTGCATTTTTTATCTATGGAAACTAATTTGCCTGACTAGATAAAGATTATTGTTGATCATGAGAACAGGAATTGTGTTTCTGCCACAGTCTCATGGATATTATACATTCTTAGTGAATATTTGTTTAAATAAATTGAGTTTAATCTCTCGATATAAATAGATAAAAGTTTATGTTCTTCAAAGGAAATATTCTCCTTAGAATAGTGAGAATTGGACAGAAGTTAAGTTTAAAGACCAAATATAATATGGGAAATATTTCCTTCTTGTGTAGATCTAGAAACAAAGACCATATGTGGGTGACTTCTGGCTTCTTCACAGCAGGGTCTATTTCTGCCAGTTTCTGAATAATAGTTTGTAGAAGTAACCAGTCAACCAATTTTTCCATGGCCAACAATCCTAAGGTATAGGACAGGGTCTGGCTATTTTTATGACTTATTTACAGTGGTTTAAAACTATATTCGAGGAGGAAAAAATGTATGCGGCATTCTGCTATAATTTTAAAATACAGTTTTGGATATGACTTTGTTTCTATTCAAATATGTTTCTAATTTGCAAAGCTTCAAGGTACACTTGGAATTTTCTTTACCATTATCTTTAAGGAACAGATATGGTGTAAATTAAAATAGATCTGCAGTTATTTTGTTTTTTTAATTATTTTCAAGATGGTAAGATTCTATTTCATGCTCCCTTCCCCAGAAAGAGATTTATTTTAAATACTCAAAAGGCTGACTTTTTTAAAGAAGGTACAGAAAGCCATCTTAACCATTTCTCAGCACTGCTGTCAGCTTACTCCTGCTGAGTCACATCAGGGCAGCAACAGCCTCTGAAAACTATCCGTGAGCATTACCTCCTTATCAGAGGTGTTTCGGTAAATCAGCCAGCCACAGATGAAATTATAATCATCCTGTTTCTATGATGAGTAATTCCAAATTCTCCAATTATAATTTTTGAAAGCCTTCAAACAACTTGATCAAGCTAGCCTGGGAAGAAAAATTGAGACCTGTCAACCACATGTGTATTTCTGAAATCTGTATAAACGAGAATTTTACTAGTCTTTTTCTGTATTGCTTTTGATTAGCATAGTCATTTCAGGAAGGATTTGAGGCTACAGCTCTTCCAGATTAGTTTTATGTTTTTCAGCCTCTGCGCCCTTGTCTGAAGTAGGAACTCTGGACTGGGAGTCCAAAGACCTCTGTTTCATGTTCAGTTGTGCTAATGAGTGTGTGCACAAGAGGGTCTCAGTGGCCTCATATGTTAGGAACTCAGTCATCTCTGGTTAAATTTCTTCAAATATAAACACAAAGGTTTGTGTGGATTTAGTAATTTTTCCTGCTTTGTAAAAGAGTCCTGGACATTTCTGTCATTACTTGCACATTTAGGTTTACAGTTTGAACTTTCAGGTCTCCTGACCGTTTATAAAGAAGCTGGCCTCTGGGTTGGGTTTGCACAGGACAACAGGTGCCTAAATTGTGTGGTCTGAAATACCAGGTTAATGGTTAACCTGGAACTAATGTCAGCAGGAAATTCACAAACGACAACATACAAATGGTCCCTAATCCTACTACAAAGAGTTTCCTTTAGACACAAGGAAATACAGATTAATCAGTAGTGAAATGCTATTTTCCATGTAGCAAAGAGGCTAGGATGGGAGCAACACTCATACACTGCAGGATGTAGTTTGGAACCACCTTTCTGAAAAGCAGTTTGGCAATATAGAATGTGAGCCTTAAAAATATTCATTTTGGGGCACACTAACTGCATTTCTAGAAATCTATCCTAAGGAAATAATCAGAAATGCAAATTTATGTACCAAGATGTTTATGTAAGTTTATTTATGTAAGTTTAATTTCAAGTAGTTAAAAATTTGGATACAACTTAAATGCCCCCAAAATGCTGAGAAAGGGTAAATAGCGTAGAGTCCTTCTATGTGGAGGACTCTTGTACATCTCTTTACAATTAAGTTACAAAGAATGTTTAATAACATGGAGAAATGCATCTGTAGTAATGAGAGTTGGAAAAAGTAAAATGCAAAATTGAAGATATAATTTGGTTATTTCTGTCTTTATATATACGAGTACATGTACGTGTATACACATGTTCAAAGCAAGAGAAAACACTAGAAAAAGTTATGCCAACATGTTAACACTAGTTATCTCTGGGTGGTGAACTTATTGATGATTTTATTATTTTTAAATGCACTTTTGATTTTTTCCAGAGTTTTTCCAATGATTATGTAATTTTATCATAGAAAAAGGAACAGTCATTTATTTTTTCTTTTTTGGCGGCTGGGCAGTACAGGGATCGAACCCTGTGTCTTGGTGTTATCAGCACCACACTCTAACCAGCTGAGCTAATGAGCCAGCCACTTACAGGATATATTCTGAAGAAGGGAAATGCATTGAGCCTCCCAGTTTGATTCGTGGGTGTGGGGTAGGATGAAAGCTACAGAGAGGGGCACACTGCGGTGGGAGAATGTGTCATGCTCATCTCCACTGAACTGAGGCAAGGAAGCCTTTTCTCTGTCTTTGTGGGAGATAGCTGTAAACATGGAATCTTGGCAGTTTTGTGTTGTTGCTCTTTCATGCAACTCAGAGAGATACTACGTTCCCTGAACAGAGATTCTCCCTGCAGTTTGCAGTGAATAGAGAGTGGTGGCAGCCAGAGGCTGCTGCTCCCAGAGAGCTCAGCAGGCCCCTGTCTGCAAGCTTTTCTCCTCTGTCTGATCACGCCAGAAACAGGGCTATTGAGAACTGGAGCAGGAAGGGAAGAGAAACTTTCCTTGGGTCTCACTGTACTAATAAGGCTTCCTCCTGTGCTACTGGCTGACTGCTAGGAAATGGAAACGGTGATATTTTAAGGATGAGCCATGGCTAATACTTAGACACTGGTTAATTACATGAACATCATGGCCCTAGGCACAGAGCAAGGAAGAAGAGTATGGTTAACTTAGTCTGATTTCATGAAAAGTCTAGTCTGAGTTAGAGACCATTTTCAGAAGTCCACGGCCTTCTTTTTCTTCTTTTCAGACATGTGTAAGTAGCCACCCAAGGAAGTCAGGAGAGTGGGCAGCAGGCCCTCTGGGGCTTCCGAGGTAGGCAGATGTCATCCACAGAGATGGTTAGGGCTCTGAGATTCTTTTACCCACATCTTGATTAGTACTTTACTTCCATGCAATGATTTTTATAAGGATGCTTAAAATAGCCTATCAATCTATATTCTGACTTTCCTTGTTTATCCTAATAATTAGCAACCCTCCTTACCCTCTCCCTCCCTCACTCTCACCTTTCTCCTTCCTTCCTTCCTTCCTTCCTTCCTTCCTTCCTTCCTTCCTTCCTTCCTTCCTTCCTTCCTTCCTTCCTTCCTTCCTCCCTCCCTCCCTCCCTCCCTCCCTCCCTCCCTCCCTCCCTTCCTCCCTCCCTCCCTCCTTCCCTCCCTCCCTCCCTCCCTCAGTGGTACAAAGGTGGCCTTTAATGCACAATAAAATCAATTATAATTTTTCAATTAGTGGAGTCCAAACTAATGAGGAAATAGTGAAGATTCCATCATTTCTCATCACTCTTGCGTGCAGCTGTGCTTCAGTGCAAGCAAACATGATCTACCTCTAGGGGTAATGCTGAAGAAGAAACCTGACTTAGAAATATCCAGGGCCTTCCTTAAGGCAGAGGCATAATGCCCTGGCCTTTGGTCCCTGAGTCAGAAGGGAGTTGTTGGTCATTAAGAGTGGCAGATTTTTCTCTCTCTTACAAAGGCCCCTGCTGGGGCCGACCCCTCACTAGGGAGAGTGCGGCGCTGGGAGCACAGTGGTGCTCCTGCCGCAGGTTCGGATCCTATATAGGGATGGCCGGTGCACTCACTGGCTGAGCGCGGTGCGGACGACACCAAGCCTAGGGTTGCGATCCCCTTACCAGTCACAAAAAAGACAAAACAAAAAAAAAAAAAAAAAAAAAAAGGCCCCTGCTGTGCACAGTCACTATGATAAATAATAAATAACTGCTTACACAAGTTTGCTCCCAGGTACCATCTGTTGAATGAATGAATGAATGAATGAATAAACAAATGGGAAATAGGTTACACCGGCTGTGAATCTGAATGATGAACTTGGCAACGTGGTGTGATCTCTGGTCCAGCAGAGTGCTTGCTATCCCCTTGCTCCTCATTCCCGTGTACCTTGTGCCTCCATATGACACTTATGCCTCTTCTTTGTGTTGATGGTGTTTATGAGCATGTCTTGGGCCACCTGTTCTACTGTAAGCTCTTCAATTAATTACAGAGTGCTCTATACCCAATTGTCATGCAAACACATGTTGAATGAATAAGCAAGAATGGCTCCTCATTCAGAGCTAAACTACAGATGAGGGTAGATGTGGCTGGCTTCAGCCAAGAGAATGAGAACCAGATTCCAAAGCCCTGTGGAGCATTCCCTAGAGCCCTAGAAGAGTGGAGGGGAAGCACTGAGGAATGAGCAGGATTACAGGAGCTGGGAACCCCCCCCCCCCCCCCCCCCGTGAAACTCCATGTGAACACTCAGGGCACTTCCCCATTCTCATTCCCTTGCTCCTGTGACTTTCCTACGAGCCAGAAGTGGACAGAGTTTGGGATCTTTCAACACGCCCCTCCCCGCAAAAAGGTCGTAGCCCCAACTGGAAACCATAGCATGCAGTGCCTGCCCCTTCATCCACCTTGTGGATGAGGGATCCCCCTCATCCATCCTTCTTACCTCTTGCCTCCAGTTTCCCCCTCCACATTTTCCCCAACCTCTGCTGTTGGTGGGTTCATTTATTGATTCATTGAAACAAGCATGATTTAGTTCAAACCAATTAACATTTATTGAGCATCTGTTATGAACGAGGCACGAGGAAGGGTCTTCAAGGATTTTCCTCCTTCTCCTCCTCCCAGGAGGAAGACAGACAGGTAAGCAACTCACCTAAATACACAATAAAATGTAGTATCTGCCAAATACGTTGCAGGTACCACGCTGGACACATCAACAAGGAAAAGAGCAACTAATTCCAACCAGAAGGGTCCAAGACACCTTCCCAGTGGAGGGAACATATGAGTCAAGCCTGGAGAGAAGGGTAGAATTTTAACAGAGGGACAGTTTTGATAACAGTTGGGGAACAGTGTGAGTGAGGACATGGAAGCGTGTATGGGCAAAGAGTGGAGGAAGTGAAAAGGGAGGGGAGAAGTCCTTTATGGGCAAGCTGAGGAATTTAACTTGACGTGGAAGGAGGTGCTCTTCAATACGACCAGGCTTTTTCTTTTCCTTCCTCACAGCTCTGAGAGTGGTCAGGCATTGCTTGGTTCAGCAATAGCAAAGACGCCACCCTGAGGGCAGGGATTGCTTTGCCCATTGTCATATCCCCAATACCTAGCTCAGTGCTAAGGCTTATAGTAGGCACTCAAGAAATATGTGTTGGATAAATAAATGATAAATTTCCCATTATAACTGTGCTTTCTGATAATGTGGCACTAAGAAACTTTCTGAGGCTCAGTCTGAGTGAGCCAGGAAGTGCTGCTATCATCAGTGATGTCTGGATAGCTATAGTTGAGGGCACTGGGCCCTGAGGCAGTCCTTCCCTCTTCTAGAAGATCCATCTGAGACGACCCCTGCTGTACTGGGACCCCAGGAGAAGATAGAGAGTCCAGCTGAGCTTCAGCTATCAAGTTGCATTGTTGCTAACTTTCAGAAGTTGAAACATATTCATTGAACCCGCAGGCCTTGGTTTAGGTGCACTGCTATTTTGTGAGGCCATACTTACTAGTCTGGGGAAAGCCTCCAATGTGGCCATTCCCTGAGCTCTTTCATTTGGAAATGGTTAGAAGCAGTTTTGAAATAGGCAAAACTAAACGATGGTGTTAGCAATCAGGCCAGTGGTGCCCATGGTGAGGAGGTAGTCCTGGAGGTGGGCAGGAGGTGGTCACATTCTGCTCACTGATTTGGGCGATGGTTACACAGGTGTGTTTATGTTGTGAAAATTCATCCAGTTATACCCCTAGGACTCATACACTTTCCAATATGTGTGCAATACTTTAACAGTTTACTTTTTAAAAAAATAGTTTAAAAATATGCAGGAAGGAACGCAGCCTTAAGCAGAACAGCTGGGGTTAGGGTCAGGTTCTGGTTGTAATTCTGCCCATCCCCAGAAGATGGCAGTGTTGTGCCACCTGATGAAATGCCAGACGTGCTAACAGGATTCCTCGTTTCTTCCCCAGCCCCTTCTGGAGGCTTAATGCTGCTGATTTTAATTAACCTACTTGTCTTTATCTTTGGATCCAGATTATTCCCTCCTTCCTTCCATCCCAAAAACATCTTTTTAAAAATTTCTCTTACAAGTGCCCAGAACCACAGACTCACTGTGAGAGAGGAGAGGGAAAACCTCAAAACCTGGGGCAGGGACACTAGAGCCTGAGGCTGTAACAGCAAATTCATCCCACTACCACCAAGTGCATCAGGGACAAGGTTACAGTCTGTTTCTTTTGTGTTAGGCAGCTGCATATAAAATCATTTAAGGAAAACCCCAATCTAAAAGATAAACTTGTACTTGTGGCACCAAAACCCTGACCCGTCCTGGGAGGGTCTGTGAGGCCTGAACACAAAGGTTCCTCCTGGTGTGTGTGCCAGCATTCCTGAAAAACAGGGACGCACAGACAGCATTGCTTCTCCTTCATTGTGCTTCTGTATTAAAATGCAGTATAAGATCCAAGTGCATTTGATTTTTAAATCATTTTCCATATCCTTCTATATATAAAGGGCTCACATTTCCTGGGAGTCTTGCTGGGACATGAATTGTGGCACAAAAGGACATCATTCTCTGCCAATTGTGACTTTGCCAATAGTGTCTTGAGGCGGAGGTGGGAGACAGCAGTTCTACGATTCAAAAGAGTTTATTAAAAATATTTTAGAGGTTGGACAATGTTGTGATTCCTTTTGTGCACACATGTGGAATTCCCTGCAAATTAACACAGTAGCGTGCTCCATGAGCCCTGTGACATCAAATAATGGATCCGTGCACTGAATGAGGTCTCAAAAATATGTGTGACATTTCCATTTGAATGTTAAATATATCAAATCTTTTCTGGCTTGGAAAATACACCCCCCTCCCACCACCACCACTACTACCAAATACACATATGCAAGCACATATACACACATGCGCTCATAAAAGTTTTTAAAATACAATGAGCAGGAGTCCTTTCCTTCTAGCTGACCCTGTCTTTCTCAATCTCTTTGTTCCACTCTGTCCTCCTGAATGCACTAGAAACTTTACTTTAAATTGCCACCGTCAACATAACTATGATGACAGCGGCTGCACAGTGTGTGTGTCAGGAGCCTTTCCAGAAGCCTCACTCAGTATCAGGGCTCATCTAAACTCGACGGCCTTGGTGTAAAATGAGAAGCCTATTGACAAAGCCAGCTCCTTTTACCTTCCTCACTGGACTTAGGTTTGTTGCCTGTTGGGCCTCTTTGAAGATACCAGGTTTTTGAACTTCTAAATAAAAGCCACCCTTGAAGCACCACAGGGCTTGTGTATTGAAAGGTATGTCACCCGGTCTCCCCTACATGGACGCTCCTGCATGTTGTCTCTAACAACATGAAATACATATGTCATCAGCAGATGTCTCCATGAATCTTCTTGGAGTTCAGAATAGTCCTTGCTGAAATGCTTCGAAACTGAATCAAGTAGATTCTTAAGAATAAACAATTTCACATTTAAATAAAATAATGTCAGTATGAAGGTCAACCTCTACTTGTCCTCTTAAGAGAAAAAATTTATCTCTTACTATTCAGTCTATTATGGTGTGACTAAGACTACTTTTTAAAAACAGCCTCTATAAATAAATTATAATCCATCCATACTGTAGAACACTAGGTAGCTGTTTAAAAAATGAGATAGGGCTGGCAGGTTAGCACAGTTGGTTAGAGAGCGGTGTTAGAACACCAAGTTCAAGGGTTCAGATCCCAATACTGGCCAGCTGGCAAAAAAAAAAAAAAAGAGGTAGATCTATGTGGACTGTGATGGAAAAATTCAGTCATATCAATAAGGGAAATACCGTAAATAATACATATGGTGTGATCCCACTTATTTAAATTTTTTAAATCTACAAAACCATATATGGGTGTGTACATGTTTATGTATGTAAAGGTATTGAAAAAAGTCTACAGACTTTTCCAGGGATATTCACCAAACTATTAACAATAACTGCCATCTCAGAGGAATGTAGGCCTAGAAAGGAGGGGTAGTGTTTGGATGTGAACAAAAAAGATGTATTCATGTACAACTTGTATGACAAAAAATTTAAGAAGAATGTAAGCAGATGCTGTATACAAGGTTAAGGAAAAAAGTAATCTAACTAAATCTCTGTATCCTCTTGAACCCTTCTTAGGCTGAGCTTAGCATATAGCTTACATTTGTGTGGTTCTTTAAAATTTACAAGTATTTTCCTGCAATCATTTCATTAAATCTTCCCAACAATACTTTGAGGCAGGTTTTTCTCACCCCCATTTTACAGATGAGCAAACTGACCAGCAGAGCAAGTAAGTGACTTGCTTTGACTCATAGAATTCATTGAGAAACAGGACTAAGATTCGAGTTCAGGCCTTCCAATCTGAGGCCTGGGGCTCTTTCCACTTCCCCACAGTGGAAAGTAGACAGGTAGTTAATACCTGCTGATTTAACTAAAATTTTCTTGCCACTTATTTATAAGGAGCCATTGTTCAAACTGAGTTTACAAGTGGCCTTGGTCAACTGACCCATTTTCACGAAGGGCAGTTATTTCTGCCCATCAGCAGGTAAGGTTGGTCCTGCTATTCTCTGGATGCTTCGTATCCCTACCTCTAGTTTTCTTTTCCTGTTATCTTTCCTCAGAGAGCCTTTTCATAAGCTGCTGGCCCAAGGCCTTATCAAGGGGCAGACATTCCGCCTACCATCTGGACAGTACCTACAGAGAGAGGAAGTAGATCTCACAGGTAAGAATGGCCCATCCGGTCCTCTCCCGGCCTTGCAGAGAACCAAGGCCAGGCCCGAGAGCTACTGAGCAAGCAGGTGTCTGCCGCTAGGCCCCGGCTGGCTGGAGAATCCAGGGCAGGGAGCCATTGGCCTCGTGGTCTCTAAGCCTCAGCTTGCTCTGGGCCTGCGCCTTCTATGGCTGGTCCTGGGACTGGCTGGCTGCTCCTCTGCCCCAGCCCCATCCAGCTCAAGTGTCACTTGAGCTTCGAACAGTGTTTTCATTTGTGTGTAACGTAGTGTCAACACATGCATCAACTCCTGTCCCAGCCCACATTAGACAGCCCATCTCAAAGACAGAGCCCCCAGGCCCAAGAGACAGTCTTCCAGGACTGGAGTACTCCCAGTGTTTCTCCTCGGTGGTCTAGCACCACACTCCAGAACCTCAGGGCCACCACTCTGCTTTCTCCTGGAGCAAGGGAGCAGCCCCTCTAGCACTTCTCAGTGGAACACCTCCCCCAGTTCCCCTGCATGTCCTTCTTCTCCCAGCTCTCCCAAGCCCTTTCTGTCTACTCTGTATTTTCACCCTTCTTCAAAGATGTTTCCTCCTGCCAGATCTTTAGGTGGCATGATGAGGATGTGTCCTGTGCACCTGGCATACAAATGGAATAAATGACATGCTAGAAAATGGCGGTGGGGGCGGGGGGACACAGCAGGCAGTATGTATAGGGGCAGCTGTGAGGAACCCTCAGTACTCTGGCCACTGAATTTAGAAAACCGAGTGCATAATGGATGAGATTAGGTGTGCCCAACAACCCTTTAAATAGTAGAAAGCCTCTCAGGCCGAACCACTAGAGAGAGGGCTTAGGCGGAAGCAGTGAGTGGAATTACCTACTCAAAGTAATAATACATCAGGGTTTGGAATGGTCATCAAGATCCTTGGGAGAAAAAGAAGCTGGAGAAGGAGAAATTGGCAATGTGTCTTCAGCACAGACCAGAGAGGAAAGGAGCTACATCCAGAGGCACATAAATTCCAGCTGTTAGTAAAGTGTTCTCTGTGTTACGGACAAGGCTACCCATGCACAGCTGTGTGGTTTGTGCACTGCACAAAGGTACCCAGCCAAGGGGATAAGCAAAGCCTAAAATCTAGCCACTTGCCAAACCCTATATTTCAGGGCCACATCTGCCAAAAGGGAGCAACTTTGTCTAACTTCTCAACTTCTCTGTCCAGAATGATGCCTTTTTCCTAATTTGCACAACAGTGTTATAAGGGCTTGACACAGCCCAGGGCTGGGTACAGGGGGCAGAGGTTCCCTTTGCCTCACTACAGCCTGGATGAAACATCATTCAGGACTTAGTTTCCCTTTGCTGTGATGTCATAGGGCCAGGCAGTGTTGTGAACATCTTTTCCCTTCCCTTGCAGACTTGCTAAATATTTTCATCTGCAAGTGCAGGTTTCTGTCTACTTCATGGATGTACACCTCATGAAGTATGAAATTGGCTTTAGGTATATATGTCAGTTCTATGGGAGTTTGGTTACTGTTGGAGTCAGGGATTCTTTGGCTGAAAGGAACAGAAATCCACCCAAAGATGGTTTGCCTCAAGGATAATAGGGGCATCACCCAAATCCAGTTGTGGGAAATACAGCCAGGCCCCACAGCACATAGGAAGTCACCAGCCCCTCCTTTCCCCTTGTCTTTTTCTCAAGCCTCTAATTCCTCTTCTAGCTTCTCTCTGTTCTTCTGCCCTGTTCTCCTTCCTCTGCCAGACTTGGATTCTGCTCTCCCCCACTATCAGTTTACAGAGGGACCTTGGGTAGACACAGTGCCACATCTAACCCCATCTCCTTAGAACCTGAGGCTTCTGGAGCCCAACAACATCAAAACAGTTTCTGTGTCTCTTAGTTCCAGTTCCTGAGAAAGGCTTTGCCTTGTCAGGTGACCTTACTGGTCTTATCCACTAGGGCTTGGCAATAAGGTGACCTTGTTCAAACATGGCCACTGCTATCAGCACCATCTAGAGCAGTGGTGAGAAGACACTTCCAAAGAACAGGGTGTGGGTAGCTCATAACACAAACAGACGGCCACATTTAGCCTGAGCCCAGTGAGTTAGCTCCATGTGCCCTGACAGTACAAGATCATGTTTTGGTGACTATAGTATGAATGGGGGTACCAAGTCCCCAAGTGAGACAGCCTCTCAGGGTGTTTGGCTGCTCCGAGACCATGAATGGTCAGCTGCCAACTTTATGAATCCATAAAGAAAATAGCAATATATGCAAGTTTTTCTTATTCTTTTTTTGTGTATAAATAATTTACTTATAAATGGGGAAATATTTTATAGAAAAAGCTGGCACAGACCATTATAACTGTACTATTTATTCATGAAAGAAAGGTTTGTGAGAGGGAGGTGGGCCTTATTTATTTAAAAACAAAAACATTTTGTATAATATGGAGGGAGAGAAAGGCATGGTAAGTGAGCTTAGTGGAAGTCTTCAAGAGGGCACCTTTCATTGCTCCCCCAGTGTTTTCTTATTGACTGTGTTTCTATAGAACCAATTCAGAGTCACACATACCATGCCTATGTGTTATTTTGTCATCTAGGTTCTGTTCCTGTTCATGCAAAAACAAAAGAGAAGTTAGAGATGACATGGGAGAAGATGAGTAAGTCCAAGCACAACGGGGTGGACCCTGAGGAGGCTGTAGAGCAGTATGGGATCGACACGATTCGGCTCTACATCCTTTTCGCCGCCCCTCCTGAGAAGGATATCTTGTGGGATGTGAAGAGTAAGTCACCTTCCTCTTCCTGGCCTGCTTCCTTTGTGATCTGCCCTGGACTCAAAGGAATCTGGGGAAGGAAATATCGTTGCTGAAGACAGTAGTAGAGAATTCTAGGAGTCAGTTCCATTAAGCAAGTAGCAGTTTGTCCAGCATCCTCTACCATTCTCAGACCAGTGTCCTCAAATGCAAGTGAGTCTCAGAATCATTTGGGGAACTTGTCACAAATGCAGATTCCCAGTCCTCACCCCAGCCCTGCTGACTCAGCATACAGGAGGGAGCCCAGGAATCTGCCTTTTAACAAGCTCTGTGGTGATTCTGACGTATGTTCTACAAGGACCACACTCTGAGAGCTATTTCCATGGAGACAGACTGGCTTCCATGCTGTGGTCCAAAGAGGTCAGTTCCCTCTTGATCCACCCTGAGAGGTTTTTTTCCTAGAACAGTGACATCCTCCCTCACTAATCCAGAAAACCCCAGTTGGGGCCAAGTCCTGGTGTTACCTGTGACCTCTGAGTCACCCCACAACAACCTCCATCTCCCCTCTAAGAGGAGATTTGTCTCTCCAAAGTTATTCAGATCTAAATGATTTGAACTAAATTAATCTTGTGTGTCTGCCTGTCCTGCAATAAAGTGTCCTGCAGTCATTCATTTTTCCTTCGTGTGATCTGCCTCAAGTATTGTAATGGGAAGGTCCTGAGACTTGTGCAGAGTATGAATATTATTTGAGAAATCACTGTTTATTTCAATGGCTATTTTTTTATTTCGTGGCTAGTGGGAAGTGTGGTCTGGAGCAGCAGTCACAGATGCCAGCCCTAGAGCTGGCTGCATCAGAATCACTAGGGGCTTATACAGCACAGATATACAGGCGCAGGTTCTGGCTTCTGCTCCTAACTCATGGGACAGGATCCAGGAAGCTGTTTCTAAGAGCCTCCCAGAAGGTTCTGCTGTGCAGCCAGGCTTGAGAACGCCCAGCAGTGCCAAAGAGTACAAGGACACGGACTGGCCCTGATTTGACTAGCCGTGTGAGCAGGGCTACCAGGTGAAGCCATTGAGCTTCACCAGATCAGATTAACAGTTACATTTGATGAGTATGTTTGAAATATGTAATACACACATACTCAGCAAGCACAGTGATAGTGTTAAAATATGTCACACTGTACAGCCGTGCGGTTGCAAGAGAACCTATGGACCACTGCCACTGTGTATTAACCTGTCCCCGTGAGATAAGGAGCTTGTGCCCATGAATGTCAGCTGTGTCTCCAAGCACATTGTTAGCTCCACAGCATTTTTGTCACAGCAAGCTTGCTTCATCACATCCCAACCAAGCTTCTCACCTCGTCATGGGCTGTGACAGATGGTGGGCAGCATGCCAGGTAGCACTGCTGTGCAGTGCTCTGAAGATCTGGGGCCCTAAGGTTTGATGGAATCAGTCCTGGTCTGACTGGTCAGATTCCGGAAGCCAGGGAGGAGCCTTCACCTGCCCTCAGATGAACCCATCCAGGCACAGGGAAGTGTCTCATCAGTTCACAGGTGCTTTTCTCAGCTTGGTTACAACCAAATCGATCATTCTCATGTTGCTGTCTTTCTCTTTCTCCTTTACTCGCACTGAATTCAGCTGACGCTCTCCCTGGGGTGCTAAGATGGCAGCAACGTCTGTGGTCCTTGGCAACCCGATTTATTGAGGGCAGAGCTTCTGAGAAGGTTCCCCAGCCTCAGCTGCTGAGTAACAAGGAGAAAGCCGAAGCCAGGAAGCTGTGGGAGTACAAGAACTCGGTCATCTCTCAGGTCAGAAACTCCAGCAGATACTGGTTAGTTCTGTAACTCAACACTGTTTGGGAGCCTTTGCCTTGTGGACTGTGCAGCCCACCCTGCCTTGGGGCGGGCCACCACGGGTCTTCTTCTTTCCTTGTTGGTGGCCCTATTTGCCTTGGTTAATAGATCCTACCAAAGTGGAGCAGCAGTACAAACATTCTAATGGAAAGAGATGCTCTCAGGAAAGGGCTGTCTAATGATGTTTTGCATTTGTCCATCCTGGATCTCAGGAAGCTGCCCCTTCCTATATTTCCACACTTAAGATGTCTAGGCAGAGAACCAAACTCACAGTCATGCTGATGACACCCATATTAACAGGCACGCAATTGTAGAGTTAAAAGGGGCATCAAGAGACTGTCTTTTTTAGCCTCCTCATTTTATAGGTAGGGACAGAGATGAGACCCAGAGAGGTTAAATGTCTTACCAAAAGTCACACAGCTGGTGAGGAACTGAGCAGAGGTTAGGCTCCAAGTTTGCTGATGCTCAGCATTGCAGAGACTTTCTCACTTAGTTACTCTGTTGAACAGTATCTGTGTGAGTTATTGTGGGTTAATTTTTACAAATCTAAAGTCATTTTTTTAGAGCCGACCTGGTGGCGCACTCGGGAGAGTGCGGTGCTGGGAGCGCAGCAGTGCTCCTGCCGTGGGTTCAGATCCTATATAAGGATGGCCGGTGCACTCACTGGCTGAGCGCGGTGCGGCCGGTCACAAAAATGACAAAATAAATAAATAAATAAATTAATTAATTAATTAATAAAGTCATTTTTTAATGGGTATCTGATACCTCAAATTCTTAGGCTGTTTTTTTGTTTTGTTTTGCTTTTTTTAAGATGTGCTGATTCAAACTTATAAAGTCAGCCAGGGTCACTTATCTGGACTCTGGTAACTGATGACATTGATGATGTGGCAGGATTTTTCCTCTCTAGTTTGTGTGATCTGAAGAGCCTTGGATCCATCATGGTCTCATTGATTGCACTTCTTCAGCCTTACTTCCGTCCTCTGCACCCTCTCCGTGTGCAGGAACGGAGCTCACTGCATTGAATTTAGTGATCTGAGTGATGCCTGAGTGATTGCTTTCATGCCACATATTTTCTCTCTGTATTTGCCAAATTCTTCTATTCTGTCAGATAATAGAATTGGGTTATTTCAACAATTGGAAACTCTTGACATCTCAAAGATGTGTTATTTTTCTATACTCTTGCCCATGGTCAAAATCAAAAAGCACACAAACATGAAAAAGCTGGTAAATCATATTAGTGTTCTTATGTTGACACTACATTTCAAAGTGTAAAACTAACTTTATCCCATATGCTAATAACCCTCATTGTTAATTGAAGTCAGTAACCAAGGAGAAGTGACATCCTTTGTCCCATCTCCTGATTACTGTTGTTTTGATGTTTGCTCATCGATGGGTCCTGCCTCCTATTCAGATAACTAGCATTTCTTCCTTATCCACGTACTGTGGGAGGCAACACTGTCCCAGATATGGTGCAAGTGGGGTAGCTTGAATATTGGAAATAGCATTAACTTTGAATTAAAAAATCTTGTGCAGATGAAACATAGTGATTATTCAAGACAGCGAATACATCTATAAATAGCTTTGATTTCATTCATTTAATTTCACTTTTTTCTGATGATTCAGTTTCTTTTGTGGAAAGCTTAAAGTAATTTTGAAGAAAATGAGTAATTTAACTTTTACCAATAGGTGACTACACATTTCACAGAGGACTTCTCACTAAATTCTGCAATTTCTCAGCTCATGGGACTCAGCAATGCTCTCTTGGTAAGTGGTATGTCTGTCCTCATTTGCTGGTAGCAGAGGAGGGAGAGTGACATGTGGTGAGGTGGCCTGTCAGGTCCCAGGTTGTGGGGAGAGAGAGCAGTACACAGCATCACTTCCTCAATGTGGATCTGTTGTCTTAAAGAATCATTTTCTCCATAGTCTCAACTTAGTTTTATTGCTGGAGTTTTATTTAAAGATTGCCTGGTCCAAGCACCCTTCTCCTGGGCTGGCCGGTTAGTGTTATAACACTAAGGTCAAGAGTTTGGATCCCCGTACCGGCCAGCCATAAAAGAAAAAAAAAACCCAAACCCCCTTCTCCCCAATATTTTGCAGATGAGGACATTGAGGCCCATGGAAGTTAGATGACATGTCTGGTTGATTAGTGACAAATCCAGGACCAGGCTCAGACCTCTCTCTTTTCTGCCTCTTCATGCACCCACTGTCTGATTTCCTGAATGAATCATGATACTTCCTTGGCATTTTTATATTTTATATTTATTTAACTTACATGGGTCAGAATTATTCTCGATGAAGACAAAAATCACCCTTTTCAGTGCAGACTCATCTTCTTGTACATTTAATTACTATTTCCCTTGCCAGGGGAAAGATTTGTCAACAAATTGTGCTTAGGCAAGTGGTTAGCTAGTAGACAACAAAAAACATGCATTAAAACTATTAACAAATGCTTTTTAAAATGAAGTCCTCTCCAAGCTTTTAAGAACAGTGGAAGAAATGTACAGATGTGACTACATAAAACCTGACCTTTTCAATGTACTAAAACTTGTCATATTAAAAGAAATAAAAACTAGGAAAACCATTTATAACAGATGTCAGAAGGTTACTATCCTTAATATACAAAGCACTCTTACATATTAATGCGAAAATACCTAACCAAAAAACGGTCAAAAGATGTGAAAAGAAGGCTTCCAGTCAAGATGACAGAATAGATGGACCCTAGCATCACTCTCTCCCACAAATCAACCAGTTTACAACTATAAAAAAGCAGCAACAGCCAAGCTGGGGTCGCTAGAGTTCAGGGGAAGAGGAGGAGAGACCTATGGAGTTCATGAAGGTGGGAGAAGCCACAAAGAGAGAAAGAAAAAACTGCTCGGAGCATTTTGGTCCATGGCCACTTTAAGGCTGGAGCTACTGAGCATATGGAGCAGGAGCTGGCAAAAGCCTCAGCTGTGCCCTTTGGATGGAGTTGCTTGAAGGTGGCAGGGTAGAAGAGGGCCTTGGTGGCCCCCAGGACAGCCACACTTCTAATAGGGTTCCTGTGGACCCACCCAGGAGTGAGAAACCACAACAACTGAAAAAAGGAGCCACTCAGAGGACGGTGAGTCATTGCAAGGGACTGGTGCACAGCCTGTCCCACGGGAAGTGTTTGGAGCACGGGTGGTGGGGGAGACAGGCCCAATAGGAGAACAGTGGGACACAGCAATGACAGCCAATCCACCCCCCAGTCAGCACAGGACCACTCAGATGAGACCGGTCAGGAATATAGAATTGCATGGGGTGCAGTTTGATGAAAAAACTTAGGCCCAGATCAGAGTTTCTGCACAACCCCAGTGCACAAGTCTCTGGAGAGCTGGAAGTACCTATACAGTCAATCATCAAAACCTGAGCTGCACAAAAAGCCTTCTCTAGGGAAATAGCTGCAAAGCAACAATTTAGCTCAACCAGAAAAAAGCACTGGAAGTTCCCTCATTTTAGAAGTAAGCAAAGGACAAGAAATTACTTCCAGCCCAGGCACACCACCGGCGCATCATGGCCCGCCGGGGGGCCTGCGGCATGGAGCTGAGGACTAGAACCTTCCCCCCTCCCCACTACCAGGCACACCACCAGCACTTCGGGACCCATTGGGGGTCTGAGGCATGGATATGGGGAACAGACCCCCGCCCCCACACACAACCAGGCACACCGCCTGCATCTTGGGGTCCCACCTGGGTCCTGAGGCATTGAGCCAGGGACCAGACCTCCCCCCAACAACCAGGCACGCCGCCAGCGCCAAGGAGCATGCCAAAAACATCACCTCCATGTGGGTGGCCCACTACAGTCACCACAGTAGCCACGGCTGCCAGGAAAGTGGCTAGACATCACAACCACCATGCAGATGGTCCACCAGCCACTGGAGTGCACTGACACAAGAGTCACCAGCAGAGACCAAAGAAAAGAAGAGGATGTCTCTCTCTACAAAGCCCATTCCAGAGTGACAGAAGCAGCATCTGCTCTATGATAATATTGGGGTACCTGAACACACCTCTCAGCATTGGACAGATCGTCTAGGCAACAAATCAACAGAGTAACCATTACTCTTTCAGAGGGAGAGAAGAAATCTAGGGTTATCAGTGGTGGGAGGGGGGAGGGAGAGGGGACTAGGGAGAGATTGGACAGAGACATAAAGAATAAATACAATTTGTAACAATATATATACTAGTAGTATTGATTCAATCAACATATGTCAACATTGAACCCCCAAAATATGTATAATCAATTATGATTCAATAAAAATTTTTTTTAAAAGATGTGAAAAGGTAATAATTCACAGACAATGATGTGGAAATAGCCAATAAACTTGTAGAGAAAAAAATATTCTGCCTCACTGATAGTCATGAAATGCAAATTAAAAACAAGACAGTATTTTTTACCTATCAAATTTGCAGAGATTCTTTAACTTAACTATTCTCCATGCTGTTACAAAGATGATGAAACAGGTTCTCACACATCAAAGATGGGCATGGTTGGTGTAACCTTGCCAGGAAGCACTCCATGTGTAACGTTGGTAACCCGGTGATGGGGTATATCCTTTGACCCAGAGATGTCCACTGCAGATGATTTATAATCACAGAGACTTGGAACCCAAATGTCCTCTGATGGGGAAATGGTGAAATGGCATATCAGTAAGGACATGTGCCATCACCGTTAACTTCATGTCTTCCAAGAATACTTAATACCAGAAACTGCTCACATGACATTAAGTAAAAGCACATGATACAAAAGTGTGCATATAGTAAAAATCTCAATCATAAAATGTTATGTGTATATATACACATATTTTTGCGTTTCTGGAGACCGAGATAAAATACGCTGACTTTTTTCTGGGCAGTACGGTTGTAAGTGGTTTAGTATTTCCAAAATTTTTATGTGCTGATTGTCATTTTTTATATCAGGGAAAAAAGGCAAATATTAAAAAAAATTAAAATGACATTGCTACTCCCTCGTAGCTAGCTCTGCCCACAGCCTTTCTTGTTGACTCTCCATACCCTTAACAATGAAATTATATTCAAATCTCTTAGGCGATTTTTTTTGTAACATAGTTGATTATACATTTCTGTGGGGTACAGAGTTGAATATCGTTACCCATTACCTATGTGCAATATGTAATGCTCAAATCAGGATAATTAGTATATTCAACATTATAAAATGTAATCATTTTTCGTGGCCCTTTACCAATATCTCTCTTCCCCTTTTCCCCTTTCCAACCTCTGGTAACCTCAGTTCTGTTCTCTTCTTTTGATCTTAGGTGATTCTTAAAAGATCATTTACAGGTACTTAAGAAGGTTCATGGAAAGATTCATAATATCTTTTAATTCTGTTTTTTTAAATACTTGTGTACATACACATTTTAAAAACAGAGACCACGTATAACATTTTTGGCCTCTCTATACCCAGCAGAATACGTCATGTGGGCCCCCACTTTGAAGCCTAACAAATATGCCATAAAGTTAAACCAGAATTGTTTTTGTCACAGGATATTATGACCTCCTTAGGCTAGTTTTTATCATGACTTCCACAGGGTGTCATGAGAACTGCCAGCCTCCACGAAGTCCTTCTGGCAACATTCTTCGGCCACTTCAGGATGGCCCATCTCCCTTCCTGGCTGTTCTCTGTCTCCGCACCCAGTTCACATGAGCTGTGCTGACTGCCCTCCTCCCACCAGCAGCCTGCGGAATCCTGTCACATCCTGATTCCGTTGTGAATTTCCTCCCCACCTGACTGTACACTCCTTGAGGGTAGAGACTATGCCCTGGAGCTCTGTAAATTGAGTGGGTGTGACCAGTTAACTGCTTAGCCACACCTCAGGAAGAAACTGTTTACTGGAACTCACAAAGCTGTTTAAGAGAATGGGATCCCAGAGACGCCTGAAGGGGGCAAAGAGGACCTGTCCTGGGGGTCCAGTGGTCCAAAACCTTTGAGCAGGTCTCTGTGCTTTTCTCACCTGGACCTGCAGCACACAGGAAACCTAGCAGCGTGGATGAGAGCTTGATTAACCTTATGCCCTGGGGCAGATTCCCCCACCTCTCTGATCCTTAGCTTCTTCATCTGTCAGATGGGGAAAGAATATGCCCTTGAAGGGTAGTTGTGAGAACTAAATGAGTTAAAGGGCATGGTAAATACTCGAAATAGTAATGTATTTGTGTTGCTACTGCTGCTGTTTTGTTTTTGGTTTTGTTCTTTTTAAAGAAAATGTAATTTTATTAATATTATTTTTTACATTCTAGGTTGTTGTTGCAGAGCAGTTGGGAGGCATGGGGAGAGGGGAAAGGGGAAGGAAGTGGGATGGAAGGAGGAGGGGCAGGATTGAGGCCTGTGGCACCCCACTCATTCCCACAGGGGGATAGGGGGGCTTCCAGTGGTGGCTTGGTCACTGCCAGGCTGGGTGCAGATGTCAGGGGGGTGTGGCAAAAGCCCCCATCCCCAACAGTCCCAGCTTGGGAACCCAGGGCCTCTCCTGCTGTGGCCTGGTGGTCATCACTGGGCTGGTTGCACATGTGGGGTGATGGCTGAGGCCCGAGGTGCCCCACTGCCCCAGCTGGGGAGAGCCTAGAGCGCTTCCTGCAGCAGCTCAGTGGTTGCAGCTGGTCTGCTGTGGGTGTTGGGGGGCCATGGCCGAGGCCCTCGGACCCCCACCGCCCTGGCTCAGGAGAGCCTGGGGTGCTTCCTGCGTCAGCTTGGTGGTCGCTGCTGGGTGCTATAGCTGTTTTTAATATCATGATTAAATGGGAGAAGTTCTTTGTTCTGAGCAAAAATGGGATAGTAAAGAAGGTTTCTTCCACCTGCTTCTGTCTCTGGACTTTGAATACATTAATGACCTTTCTCACCCTTGCTTATTTTGTCCACCTCAGTCTTCTCACATTGTTCTTTTCTCTTCCTCAGCATGCCTCTCAGAGAGTTGTTCTCCACAGCCCCGAATTTGAGGATGCTCTCTGTGCCCTGATGGTGATGGCTGCACCGATGGCCCCTCATATAACCTCAGAGCTCTGGGCAGGTACGTGGGGGGTCCGCGTTTGACCAGTTACTACTAACCAGAATGTACCCAAGCTGCTTTTTGACCATTATTTGGGATTCAGATGTCCTCAGCTGTGGGGAATGTCCACTGCGGATAATTTATAATCACAGAGACTTGGAACACAAATGTCCTCAGGTGGGGAAATGGTGAAATGACATAACAAGAAGGACATGTGCCATCACCATTAACTTTGTGTCTTCCAAGAATACTGAATACCAAAACTGCTCATATGACATTAAGTAAAAGTACTCAGGAACCTCTGTGTCTTATACTCTGAATGGTGGTACTTCATCCACATGGTCACCCCTACCAAAGGGAAATACACTTCCCTCCTTTGAAATAATATGCCCAGATTAATGTGAATATTGATGTCACCACAGAACATTCTTTCTCATGACTCAGCCTCCTGGTATCCACACATCATGACCCCATATGATCTTTTCAAGATGGAAACTCATGTCTATTCCACTTTATAGATGGAGAAAGGGTCCTGGAATTGAATTACAGATATAAAATTTAATTTATGCTGTGATTCAGTGCTCACTAACAAATGGTTATTCCTAAACTAGGAACCAAAGCAGGTCTGACCACCTGAGGTTCAGCCCCTAGAATTCTCTCCACATGAGAACTGTTGGCCCAGAGAGAATCAGGGACTTCACATAAACCCTGACGTTGGAAGTGCGTCAGACATGTAGGGATGGGCAAAGAGACCATGTAATTGAGCTACTGAGGGAGCATGCACCAGAAAGTCTTCAGATATTTCTAGAAATAGTCCATCTGAAATGTGATTAATTTGGCAATTCCATGTACATGAAAGATCGCTCCTAATTAAATTTACTGATGTGGTGTCACAGAGAAGAAACCCATGTTGACCAGTGAGGAGTCAGAGTCAGAGTGTAAGACTGGGTGATAAGAATTTGAGGATTGTTTGAAATTCCTACGAGTCAGGCAGTTTTATGACTACAGTAGTTGGGTAGAAATCGTGGTAGGACTTACATTTGACAGAGCACGTGTCTATCACAAGGGACTGTGTATTCCCTTCTGCTTTAAAAGATAGTGCTGCTTGTTGATTAAGGGAATCCCTGGAAATCGGGCACTACCATCTCCCTCAGAGCTGCTTCATAATTCCTCGGGAGGAGAGGGAAGCATTAGTTCCTTCTTCTTAGTGGGGATGAGAGAGTTATTTCCCATTGTCCCCTTTTTTATGGTATCAGCAAGTGTCTCTATCAAAAGGAAAGTGTTTTTCATCCCTTGAGGAAAAGCAGGACCTGTTTAATTGCTTTCATTGTAAACCCATGAGCTTAGTTTGGATTTCATCATTTAGGTGTCTAAAGGCACTTCAAGCTGTTCAGCCAAATACTAAAATTCATGTAATGGAATGATTTGCCAGCCAGTTTTTTGTTTATGTACCATATCTACAATTTCTGGCCTTAAAACATCAGCCAAAAAAGTGGAAATGGCATTGGAAATGGCCACTTTAGGAAATAATCCTGAAAACTGTGTAAAGATGCAGATAGGTCTGTTTCTGAAGTTTATGGATTCATTTTCTGCTGCTTGCAAGATGGAATCAAGGTCCAGTTTATGTTAGCATGAAAGAGCTGTGGTATAGCTCCCAGAAGATCCTGTCCTACTTGATATGCTTTGAGATATTCTGATTGAATAAAAATGTGTTTCATTGTGTTTTAAGTCATTTTCTGAGTCTTTCCAATTACCATTTTCTTTTCTTTTTTTTTGTCCTTTTCGTGACCGGTACTCAGCCAGTGAGTGCACCGGCCATTCCTATATAGGATCCGAACCCGCGGCGGGAGCGTCGCTGCGCTCCCAGCGCCGCACTCTCCCGAGTGCACCATGGACTGGGCCCCCAATTACCATTTTCTAACCAAGCCTTTGCGTCTCCTGGCCCCTCCAACAGGTGGCTTAAGAGAGGTCAGAGAGGACTAAGTCTATGTGCCCAAGACAAGTCTGAATTCTGTAATGAATTTCTCTTTCCATTCTGAGATTTGGGAAGTCCGTAACAATAGCACAGCCATCTAAACACAACCAGGGCTTAAAATCTACATACGAGTCAGTGTCAGGATGCCCCTTTCCTAGGAGTTGTAATTTTAAGTGAGGTACAGTTGTCCCCCTTTATCCCTAGGGGATACCTTTCAAGACCCCTAGTAGATGCCTGAAACCACAGATACTACCAAACCCTCTACGTATGAAGGTGTATGTAACCCCATCGCAAGCTGAAAATGCATTTTATGCACCTGACCTACTGAACATCAAGCTTAGCCTAGCCTACCTTAAATGTGCTCAGAATGCTTACATTAGCCTACAATTGGGCAAAATCATCGAACACAAAGCCTATTTTATAATAAAGTGTTAAATATCTCGTGTAATTTACTGAATACTGTACTGAAAGTGAAAAACAGCATGGTTGTACGAGTACTCGAAGTACAGTTTTTACTGAATTTGTATTGCTTTTGCACCATCGTAATGTCAAAAAATCCTAAATCCAGCCATTGTAAGTTGGGGACCGTCTGTATATACTGTTTTATCCTATACATACTTGCACATGCCTATAGTAAAGTTTAATTTAATTCAGATTAAGTTAATCTGGCACAACATGTTGCTGTCAATCAGAACACGTTTTCTGTTTACCCACAAATTTAATGCCTTTCCATCTTAACTAAGCACTTATCGTGCATCATGGCCATAACTTTTGTAGTTTGAAATGTGACAGCAAAACTAAGAACAAATTTCTTTTTCCTTCTGCACAATTTCACGGGTAGAAGATTCCTTCTTGCTGTAGATCTTAGCAACCTCAGCATACAATTTTTTTTCTTTCCTTTTTAAGTCTAAAACTTTCACCTTTTCCCTTAAAGGAGGCACTTCATGACTTCTCTTTGGCATATCCAAATTGCCAGCATCACTATTCTTATGCTTTGAGGCCATTACTAAGTAAAATAAGGGTCACTGGAACACAAGCACTGCTATACCACAACAGACAGTCTGATAAAACCAAGATGGCCACTAAGTGAGTAAGGGCAGATAGCGTGGACAGCATGGAGTTGCTGGACAAAGGGATGATTCACGTACCGGGCAAGGTAGAGGATGACAGCTCGAAACTTCATCACACTAATCAGAAGAAGCATGCAATTTAAAACGTGAAATTTTTGTTTCTGGAATTTTCCATTTGATATTTTTGGACCACAGTTGGCCTTGGGTAACAAGCCACAGAGAGTGAAATGGCAGATAAGAGGGGACTACTGTAGTGCACCTGATTTAGATGGAGGAGGGGGAGAACGAGCAGTAAGAGAAGGCAGGAGTTGTAGGGACTTCATGACGTTGAGCAGGCTTCTAAGAGTGAAGGCAAAACAGGTGAGGAAAGATGGGAGAACTGGAGTGGGTCTCAGTGGATCTGCAAGGGAGAGAGTTGTTTAAATTTCTCACATTTTGTCTTGGCTTTAGCTAAAGATTCTTTAGGGGAGGCAATTTTTGAGTTCAGATTATGTTTAGAAGCCCCATCATGCCAATTAAAGAAGGCATACCATTGGATAGTCAGAATTTTCTATCCTTTTTGTTCTAAGGAACCTCTCAAATGAGCAATTTTGTTTATATCAAAGTTCCCAAGACTGGCCAGTTGGCGCAGTTGGTTAGAGCACAGCATTGGAACACCAAGGTCAAGGGTTCGGTCCTGTACTCCAGCCGCAAAAAGAAAAAAAAAAAGTTCCCCAAAGTGATTGCTGTAAATCCAAACTGTCTTTGATGAAATTTGTGGCAGTTAAAAAGATGTGCAGAGGAGTTAGCATTGTCATGAGAAAACAAAAAGAAAGCCCCATCATCACGCATCAGGAACTGGACAAAACCTCCTGATTCCAGAACAAAACTGAAATAAAAGCAGTTCTCAGGAGCATAAGAATAGTATAGAGGAAGAAGTCATTATAAGAGTGAAGTGGCGACTCAGAGCAAAGTTTGTCCAGAGGATAACAACCTGAGAAGAAACCTACTGAACACTTCCCCTCCAGGGCCAGCTCAAGAACAAACGTATGGGACCCATTCCCTGTCATCTCTCAACAGAAAAACGACATTCAACATACTACACGAGCAGACAGAGTGACAGGACATTAGACAGGCAGGTGTTAGTTGCTAGAAAACAGTTTTACCGGGGAACAATACAATTCTGATCCAAAACCCAAAAGCACAAAGTGGGACCTACTTCTAAAAACAACAGATATACAGCGCTGAAAGGCTTCAGTGGAATCCGGGACCTCAATTCAGCATGAACGTCATTCCCAGCCAGGGGTGGGTGGCACCTCAAACAGATAGGCACAGACACAAGGGAGTCCCAGATGTGCACACTGTTTCTGAGTCAAGCGTTCTGGTCAAAGGCAGTGAGGGTCTCAGCTGAAATTCCATGCACGTGCAATTCTGTCAGGTTCCTCCAGCCAGAGACCACTAGGAACACACCTGCAGTTAACGAGTTGGATTTCTTACCATGGGGAACAATGGGGTGTCTCAGTAAGAGGAAGTTAGGAAAGACCTATTATATAATGTCTTTGGGCTTTGGTTGGGTAATTTGGGGAAGGGTCTAAGGAGGTGGGGATTTGCTCTAGACTGGGTGCTGGCAGAAAGTGAGAACAGTTCTAGTATCATAAAAAATCTTATCTACATGAAGGACAGGTCTGAACGAGAATAAAGTTGTAATTGGTAAAGAAGTAGCAATCACTCATATTTGCCAAGGAAAGGGGATGTTTGATATTTTGTGGGTCCCACAGTGACCTTGTCTTTGTCTGTGCTTGGACAAAATTATGTGTTTTTTGTTGTTGTTTTGTCTTGTTTTTCGGTGGCTGGCTGGTACAGGAATCAAACCCTGGACCTTGGTGTTATGAGCACTACACCTCTAACCAACTGAACTAACTGGCCAGCCCCAGCTTAGGCAAAATTACGATGTGGCCTTGTTTTGTCTCACTTTACCATGATTTCAGTATGTCCTTGTGTGATGGTGTTCTGTGAGATTGTTTATATCTAATGGGAGAATGACGTGGCCTGGCTATGAGCACCAAGCAAATTTCCAATAAAACTGAGGCCTAGCCAGATGTCAAGGACTAAAACTAAAAATCCCCTTACCTGTATACCCTCTAGAAATAAACAACCACTGTCAGCCTCTTAGTGTAGATCAATGGTTAAATCCACTTGTCTAGTTGTTTTTGTTTTGTTTTGTCATGTCTCTTTATAAGATAAAATTTACGCACCATAAAATTCACCCTATTTAAATGTACATCCAGTGATTTAAGTAAATTTATACCCTTGTCTAACCATCAACATAATCCAGTTTTAGAACATTTTCATTACCCCAAAAAGTGCCCTTACACCGTTAGTCAATCCCACACCCACTCCCAACCCTGAGCATGACTGATCTGCTTTCCGTCTCAATAGTTTTGCCTTTTCCAGAAATGCTATGTCAGTGAAATCATACAGTGTGCAGTCCTTTCTGTGTGGCTCCTTTCATTTAGCATAATGCTTTTGACATTCATCCATGTTGTTGTATGTGCAGTAAGTAGTTCCATTCTTTTTATTAATGATCTTGTTTTTATTGTTAATCTAGAGGTCATCTTATAACCTGATTTACTCACTTAAATATTAAATAAACATATTTTCTTTCTGCATCATTAAATATTTTTCTATGACATCATTTTTAACAGTCATAGTTTTTCATTGTTTGGATTTACCTGTTCCCTATTGTTGAACATTAAACTGTTTACAGTTATACATTATTTTTTTTAAAGCTGAATACCAAAAACCTAATTCTTTGTTCACATGAAAAATTATTTCCTTAAAACGCATATCTAAGTGTAATTGCTTGGTCAGAAGAGACACAAAAATATAAAGGCTTTTGATGCACATCCCCAAATCAAGTTCCAGAAATTCTCTGGGTCATCTGTGAATATACTCATACTTGAACAGAAACAAGACTGTCTGTTGTGATTCCAGGTATTATACATAGGCTTTTCAATCCCTTTGTGATAAACTCACCTTGTGAGCTAAAGTAACCCAACCTAGGCCTATTCTATCTCTTTGAAATCCTGAATGATTGCTCACACCTGTGCGACTGTGAGGACTGACAACAGGGACCACACACACCATCTGGGCCCAGAGCAGGTAGACAAGCTCAGGCCTCCTGAGCCCTGGTGTCAGTATCAGGGGCCTAGTGTGTCCTCTTAGACAGACATAGATGGAACACAGAGCAACAGTTTGACCATCTTTGCTTTACATGGAGCTTATGTTGATTTCCCAGGGTTAGCAAAAAATTCAAGTCTGAGTATTTTCCAGTTTAAAAATAAGATGTACTTGTAAATATTTGGGGTTTTGTTTTTGTTTTTACTTGTAGATATTTTTAATGACTACATTAATTGTCCACAAGCACTATGACTTAATGTGTCGTCCATGGACAATTCTGTGCATAAATCTTTGTTCTCACTTCAAATTATTTCCTTGAAGTGGAAAAGAGATCAATCTGTTTCAGACTCTTGATATATATTGCCAAATTATTTTCCTGAGAAGTTTTCCATTTTCCACTCTAAGGTCTGTTTTTGAACTGTACATTCTGTTTCACTGATTTAATTGTTGAATTTCTACAAACAGCTTAATTTTACAACTGGCAAACTAAACTCCATTTCTTTTTAACAATAATTTTAGCTCTTCTCACCTGTTCATTCTTCTCAATGGAACTCTGGTATAATTTTATTATGTTCCTCCACAATCTCCATGAGATTTTGACTGAAACTTGGTTAAACCTAGAATTGATTTGGGAAAGTCTCACATCTTTACCTTACCTAGGCTTTCATTCCAGAACGTGGTCTGTCTCCCCATTTATTCAAGACTTCCCTCATGCTCAGTCAAGTTTGTCATTTTCTTCAGGTAGGTCCTGCACATTTCTTAAGGTTATTCTCAAGTATTTTATTTTGTCATACTTTGTTTTATTTTGCGTTTCTGTGACTAGAATCTTTTTCTGTTATATTTTCTATTTTTTGACTGGTGTATCTTTTTTTTTCTTTCTGTAAAACCACATTGCCACCAACATTTTATTTTTTATTTCAGTTAAGATTTCTTATGAGTTGATAGCCTTCCTAATGGGGTCAAATAAAGCTTGATCCCATGGAAATTTGATTAGTTAAGAAAAATACATGTAGATTGATAAGAACCATAAGAAAGAATTAATCTGTCAGTTCAGTAGATCAATCCAATTTGAATCTTAATAAAATTGATCTTTTTTGATGTCTTTTTAAGCTATAATTGACAAATGGAAGTTGTCTGTATTTACGGTAGACAATGTGATGTTTTGATATATGTCTAGATCTTACTTTGTGGGATGATTAAATCAAGCTAATTAACATATCCATTACCTCACATACTTACCATTTTTTGTGATGAGAATGTTTAAAGTCCACTCTCGGCAATTTCAAGTATACAATGCATTATGATTAACTGTAGTTACTATGCTGTATAATAAATCTCCAGAACTTATTCCAATGACATATAACTTTTTAAAAATGTATTTGCATACTTATTTTCTACCCTGATTCCCTACTGATCTCTCTTAGTTTAAGAGGTAAACTCCTACTAGATTTTTTAGGATTCTATAATCTGCAAATAAGGATAAGTTTTTTCTTTCTAATAGTTACACCTGGTGTCTGTTTATTTCCTTTATTACATATGCTTGTGTGTGTGTGTGTGTGTTTATTTCCTTTATTACATATGCGTGTGTGTGTGTGTGTTTATTTCCTTTATTACATATGCATGTGTGTGTGTGTGTGTGTGTGTGTGTGGTGTGTGGCTGGCCAGTATAAGGATCCAAACCCATGACCATGGTGTGTTGTAAGGCTGCATTCTAACCAACCGAGCTAACAGGGCAGCCCATTTTTTAAAATTTGTATTTATTTATTTTTTTTACTACATATATTTCTTAGAAAACCCTATGCAATGTTAAAGAATGCTGGCTACAGACCATAGTGTCTCATTTCCAGATTTAAATGAAACTAACATTTCCCTGTTAGGTTTGATGTTGGCTGTTGGTTTAGGATGGATATTCCCTGTCATGTTAAGGAAGCAGCCTTCTATCCTTGTTCACCAGAACTTGTATGAGGAATGGGAGTTGTATTTTACTTAATGTCCACGTTAAGTTGTTGAGGTGATGTATCATTTGCTTTGAATTTTCTCCTTTGCCTTTTTGATGTGATCGATGCCCAATTAATTGATTGCCTAATATTAAGATACTCTGTGATGAATTCATTCATTCATGGTGTAGTAGATTTTAAATATACTGTTAAATTTTATTTAGGAAAAAAATCTATTGCTGGTGTTTTATTTAGAATTTTGCACTTATTTTTCTAAGACGTGGTTTTTCTCAATATGCATTGTCAAGCTGGAGAGTGAGGGTTTTGCTTACTTCACAAAGTGAATTGCTTGCCTCTGTCTTTTACTGTGCTTTAGAACAGACTGTAAAGGACAAGACTTTGACCCATTTCTTGATGAATGGACAGAACACCCTTAAGGGAGGGTGTTGGTAGGCGCTGCCAGGCCACAGCCATATTATATTGTATTTTGGAGCCTTTTATTATCTCCCTAAAAGGAAACATGGCTCTTTCATTTAGCATTGGTTATCACACTAAGTTTTTTAAATGGCACTTCATTAATTCTTTCCTGGTCTTCCTTTGCTGTAAAACAATGCTGATCCAATTTGTAGTAAACTCACCTACTCTCATCCTAGAATATGCATGTCTCTCCCTTTCCTTCTTTGTCCTATGTTATCTGTCTACCTCCTTCATTTCATTTCTCCCAGGAAGGACTGATGTAAGTGGGATTTTCAAAAACTCCCTCTTGCGTGCTCCTCCAGTCTCTGAGTCTGTAATACAGTGGGCAGAGGGTCTGTTCTCTCTAAGGCAGTGTCCCTGCCTGGCAGGTATTACAGTATGGGTGCACACTGTGGCGTTGCCCCTGCCAGTCTGTCCTTCATTTCTGTGACAAGATCTCCAGCAAGATGTATACTGAAGCAGTAATAGAAACTAGTCCATTTCAGACTTTGCTCCATGACTTTTTCTATACAAGACACTGTTGGGGCTTTTGTGAGCTCTTTTATAATAAGGAGCCAACTAGATTGAATCTTAGTTTGGCTACAGTGTTTCATTCAGTCACTCAGTCAACATTCATTGGATGTACTATGTGTCAGGCTCTGTTCTAGGCATTTGTAGGAAAACTGGGGAAGGCAGATTCAGCAGTATATATTGTAGTCTGTGTTCAGGTCCATTGAGGTCTTCCCTGAAGCTTTATAAATACATAGCAACTAATTTTTTTTTAATTCAAAGAAGCAATGGGAAACCTCCTTGTCTCCTGCTCTCCACCATGTATGTGTGTATCATTCTTTCTGAAATGAGCAGCTGGGGGCGTAGCCAAGTGAGGAGTCCCATGCGCCAGGAGTGTCACCCTGGTCATTAACTCACAGGTGTTAGTCAGGTGCCGCCAAGAGAGAATGGGGAACGACCTCTTCCTGCCTCTCCCAGCAGGAAGTAGGGGCTAATCTCACAAGTGTCCAGAGTCCTTTGCAAACAGAAGCACTGTACTGTAAGGAGGCATCATTGTACACTGTCAGTCCTTCCCTTCAGAGAGGAGAAGGCTCCGGGGCAGTTTCTACATGTTTCATTTATTCTAAAAAACTTAGCTTTCATATAGTTTCTGGTTTTATTCCAACATCTTAGAAAGATAACCTTAGAATGTAAATCAGGGTGGAATTTTCAGAAATTCTAATTTCCCAGAGAAACCGATTTTCATAGGAGAGAGTCTCCCTGAAGAGAAGCAGAATTGAGATCCGTCTTCCAAGAGAGATTGAAGTCCTGCTGGCACAATGGCCATTATTGCTCTGTGTAAAAAAGAAATGTTTTAGAGAAGCCCAGAGTACTTGGAGCCTAACAGTCCTCTATCCATCACTTAGAGTAAATGGAGACCTTTGGTAAGAAACAGAACGAGCGTCTCGGCAGTTTGCAAGCTTCAACAGGATGAGGAAATCTTTTCTTCCTTCCTGAAGCTTAGGATCTGAGAAACTAAAGACACCACATC
Source organism: Cynocephalus volans (assembly GCF_027409185.1). NCBI lineage: Eukaryota > Metazoa > Chordata > Mammalia > Dermoptera > Cynocephalidae > Cynocephalus > Cynocephalus volans. The sequence continues at coordinate 56,212,074 of NC_084470.1, forward strand.
CCAATTTACAAAATTATCTTTTGTTTACCACAATAGAATGTTGTTCTATCTAGATAAGAGTGTTAACTGCTTGCTTAGGGAAATTTTGAGTATTTGGAGTCACTGATACTTTTCTCAGATGAAGGGCTCAAGCTTTTCCTTTGTTGGTGGACAGTAAAAGAGCAGAAAATCACTAGAGAGCTCCTTGGTGGGTACTCTTGTTGAAGATGTAGTTTCACTATCATCAAAAATAACCTTTCTAATAGGCAACAGCTTGGATGGGTCTTAGAGGAATGTGCTGATTGAGAAAAGCCAACCTCAAAAGATTATACACAGGGCTGGCTGGTTAGCTCACTTGGGAGAGCGTGGTGCTGATAACACCAAGGTCAAGACTTCAGATCCACGCACTGGCTGGCCATCCAAAAAAAGGGGGGTGGGAGGGCTATATACTGGATAATTCCATTTATAAAACATTCTCAAAATAATGAAATTGTGGAAGTGGAAGACACATTACTCGTTGCCAGCGTTGGGGGGGGGTGGCTATAAAAGGGTAGCACTAGAGAGCCTTGTGGTGATAGAACAGTTCTATATCTTGACTGTGGTGGTTACACAAAGCTATACACACACAAATTAGTTCCTGTAAAACTGATAAATTTGAATAAGTTCTGTGGGTTGTATCAATGTCAACTTCCTCGTTTTGATATTGTGCTATGATTATGCCAGAGTTACCATTGGGGGAGGCTGGGCGAAGGGTACCAGGACCTCCTGAACATTTCTCTGCAACTTCCTCTGAATCTATAATTGTTTCAAAGTGCAGGTTTTTAAAATTGCCTTTCTAAACTCACAAGTCCCATGTGTTGAGATTCTGGTTCTGGAACATAGTAGACCATGAGAGAGGAAGGAAAGGAGGAAGGAATTTATTTCTAGTTGAAGAAAGTTTTAGTAGACACACACTACAGATGTGCTTGCACACACACACACACACACACACCTGACCAGATGCAGCCATCCATCCCACCAGCATTGGAGGCGCACACACACACACACACACACACACACACACACACACACCTACACACACACCTGACCAGATGCAGCCATCCATCCATCCCACCAGCATTGGAGGCGCGCACACACACACACACACACACACACACACACACACACACACACACACACCTACACACACACCTGACCAGATGCAGCCATCCATCCCACCAGCATTGGAGGCAGCCATGTCTCCTGCAGTTGATGCAGCAGAGTGGTGTGAAGTGCCAGCAGGAGCCCTGAGGGACAGGGACGGGCCTGCCCTAAGTGCCCAGGAAGCCCTGTTCTCCGAGAGTGACCTCACTTCTATGCATGCCCACTTTCTGAAGAAAGGTGCTTCAAGCCAGCAGCAGAAAGTAAGTCCAGATTCCAGTGTGCCTCTCTGGGTTTCTCTGGGCTTCTTAAAGCAAAGCAAAAGCTAATTTTATAATTGAAACTCTGTGTAAACACACTCTGCAAAACATTCAGCTGTTACAAAAGGGTTTGTTCTAAACCCATCCCCCTTACCCCCATTGCTCAGTTGCTCTCCCAAGAAATTCTGCTACCAGTTTTATGTTTAATCTGACAGAAGAACTTGATGCACATATGTGAAATGTGTACCTTTCTTATACAAGTGTTAGCATCCTGTGCAAACATTTTCCTCTCTTACTATACTTTAGAGCGGTTCTGTATCAACACTTACAGACCTACCCCATTCTTTTTTAACACGTATGGGGTGTCCCACCCAGTGAATGTTTTGTAAATTATTAAACAATTTCCCGTGGATGGGCATTTGGGGAATTTCCCTTCGTGCGTGTGCGTATGTGTGTGCGTGCGTGCGTGCGTGCGTGTGTGTGTGTTGCTTTGAGATTAGTTTCTTTCCCAAATACATGTTATTTAAAATGTGGTGGTAAGATCTCTGTAGCATTCCTGTTTCTCTGGCCATGTTTATAGTTGTATAGTGACTTTTCTTTCTTGATATTGGCCTCTGGCATCTAACTTGTGATCTCCAAGTATTCCGTCAGTGCTTTAACTTTGAGAGCCATAGCAAGGTGATCCTTCACCTCCCTTAGGCAGTCTGAAGTAACTTTTCATCTTGAAGTATCAGTCTACCTCCACAAATCCATTTTTCTTCATAAAATAATTTGAGATGGCTTTCTTTGTAGCTTTTTATAAAAGGTGGTTCTGAAATATAGCTATAGTGTTTTGTTGTGTATATATATATATACACTGTATTGCTGTGTTCATTAATTTCAACAAAATTCTAAACATAAAAATCATGTAGGGGTGTGTGTATGTGTGATAATTACGAGGAAGAATAAGGTATCTGTTGATGCTCTGATGGTATTTTATACATCGATGTGTGTGCTGTGTAGATGTTGTTGTTTCAAAGTACTATCAATGATACCATTTCTCTGGGTAAAGGCTAAATTGAAGTGGCCTCACTGCCAATTCGTTTCCATGGAATTGCCAAGGCTAGACGAGACACAGTGAGGATCACATGCCACAGAGTCCCCAGGTACTTCCTTCTGGTGTCTGTGAAGGCAGCGGGTGGAGGTAGGCCTGAAGATGGCCACCAGGGCAGGACTGCCATCCACACCAGCGCTCACTGTGGGTTGCCATGGCAGCGTGACAGCCTCACCAGCTCTCAGAGTGGGAGAGGAGGCTTGTTTTGGTTATTGCTTAGGAAAGTCAGTGACACAGCTCTCCCAGAGGAGGGGAAGGAAGCGGGTGGGCTGTGGGACACAGCCAGCCCTGCATGGTGGCCTTGCACTTCCCAGCTTGTGTTCAGACTTTCTCCATGTGCTTCCTAAAGGCCAGCTCTCAACCTGACCTGTCACCTTGGCAATGCCATGTGAAGAAACCATTATATTTGCCATGCAAATGTTAGGTATTTTTACTTATCTGAAAAGAGTAGGCAAGAACACTACTAGGCAAAAACACTACGTGTAAACCATGGTCTGAGTTTCTGTTCCTCACTGCTGAGCAGCAGGATGGCCCCACTCCCATCTATATGGAAATACTGGCAGGGGCCCAGGCCACTATAAATAAGCATCCTGATCACTCCAGGAAGGCTGGGCTTCCTCTTTTTTTTTTTTTGTAAAGTGGAATTTGGAACAGCTTCTGCCCAGAGCATTTGTGTCCAAGGTCCTTTCATCTCCCAGGCGTCCTGTACAACTGCCATACAGAGGCTTTGGAGATCCTCCCACTGCTTCTGGGTCACGAGACCAGCCACGCTGGGCCAGCTCACTAGAATAAAGAAATGATTATCTCCCTTCTGTGACCTCTGTCTCGTATTTGGATATGAGTTTTAATAGGATTCCTTCTGAGGAACAAGCAGGAATCTCCTTTCTGCTTCTGCCAAAAGGCACATCTGTCAGACATGGGATAGGTTTATTATTAAGCGCAGAGTTCCAGGCCACAGAAGCCAGCTGAGCACTAGGAATATGTCTTTAACACCATTTGATCCTCAGATTGACTGACAACACAGGGTCACAACAACAGTACCAGAGAGTAAAACGGATAAAGCTACATAAGTAAATCTGTGATACTAGCACAAGAATCAAGACAGGTCAACAGAATAGAATGGACCAGTGCTGCTGAGAGTAGTCCGTGGACGCACAGTATGGGGACTGTCGGTTTTAGTCTACAACAAGATAAGGAACTTGTGCTAGAATGTAAATCAGCTGCTTCACTAAGCATACAGTTGAGTTAGGCTGACACTTTTTTTTTTTTTTTTGGTAGTAAAATTTTCTCCAACAGGGCTAGCAGATTAGCTCGGTTGGTTAGAGTATGGTTGCTAACACCAAGGTCCACGGTTCAATCCCTGTTACTGACCAGCTGCCAAAGAAAAAAAATAAAATTTAAATAAAGACTTTCTCAATGAAGGAAGCAGTGTGTTGATTACATTCTGGTCCAAGTTCTTTACTTCATTGTGGGCACTTTGAATAGCTCTGAAGTGGATAGTTCTGAAACCATCCCTGGTATAATGTATTTGAAGGAAAAATCACAAACCAATAGGGGAGAGAGGATTTATTCAACAAATTGGGTTTGGAAAGTTAACTATGTAATTTTTGAAATAGAGTTTTTTCACATATATGCAAAATAAATTCTGATAGATTTGAAAGTTAAATAGGGAAGAAAATGAAATCTTAAAGAGCTAGAAGAAAAATCTTGAACTGATCTTAAAGTATGGAAAAACTTTATTTTTAAATATCTTTTTTAATTACAAAAGTAATGTTCCTTGTAAAAAATCTATAAAACATTTTTAAAAAAAGAAAAAAATCACTCGTAGTTCTATTTCCCAGAGATAATCACTGTTACTACTCTGATTTATTCTCTTCCAGTTTTTTATCTGTTCATATAAACATTTAATAAAAGTAGGGTCATATTATATATACAATTGTGTATAATCCTTTTCCATGAAATTAAATATTATTTTAAAACATGGAAAAGAAGAGAATACAAAAAAACTATATATTTTTTGTATAAATACAAAATTTATAACATGATCCTGATGGTGGCAGTTTTTTTTTTTTTTTTTGTGGAGTTGGTTTATGCGAGGTCTTTAAATAGTTCATGGAAAGATTTGTAATATCTTTTAATTCTATTTTTCCACAAACTTTTTGAAGTACGCTCATAAATACAGATAGTCATTAAGTACATTAAATTACTATTTTTTAAAATAAAAATTAAAAAGTGCTATCTGGGTGAACATGATTTTCTTTTTACATGTTGGCCTTTTCCAAATTTTTTTCAAGAAGCTTGCATTACTTTTGTCATCAAGGAAAATAAAACAAAAAGTTGTCATTCACAGCCCGGTGTTCTTGGGGCTGGTAGTGGAATTCATTGCCTCTCTCCCAAACCCGGCCTCAGACCAATACCCTGAGCCATGGGGCCATTTCTCAAATGCATTGTCTTGGTCTCAAGGGTAATAACAAGGTCAAGATGTGGAAGGACCAGCCCTACCTCCACTGCCCCTGGAAAAGCCTATTCACAGGTGAGAGCCGCAGCTGCCAGGGCACTGGCCCAGCATGGACACACCGGCCACATTCACTTGCCCCCTGCCCAGGGCCTGCCTCTGGGAGGATGAGGAGGCAGTGGTGATGTGACTACAGTAGTGCCCAGGGCTCTGCTTTTCTGCTGTTTGTATTTCCTGCATATTCAGGATCAGCAGAGACTTTTAAATCAAACCTTTCCCTGCTAGGAAGCCCCTGGTTGCAGCCTTGGAGCAGTGGCCCCTGCAGTTGCACTTGCACACATGGCCCCATGCAACCCTGTGAGTGCCACCTCTGCTGTGGGGACTGCAGCGTGCAGCACTCTGGGAACAAGACTTGAGAGGGTTCAGGTCCTCAGTGCTTCCCCGTGTTTGGGCCACCCTGTGCCAAGGAAAGCTCCTTGCGATCCAGTAATCAGAGGGAGCCCCTCCTGAGAGGAAGTTTAGGGAGAGGTTAGAATCCCCCTGAGAAGCTTGAGGAGTGTCCTGCTGCTCGCTGCATTGCAGTTCCAGTGACTGTGATTAGAAGGCCTGGGCGAGAGCCTTCTCAACCACAAGCATTCGTGGGCCAGAAAGGAAGCGAGTGCAGCTCAGGACTTCCAGATCAGTCCTCAGGGTAGCTCAAAGGCATTCCCTCACTGACAGCACTGCAGAGAGATGACCCACTAAAACCAGCAGCCTTGTTTTTCCAAATGTATGCTTTAGAACAGCTGCCATTTGCAAAAAAAAAAAAAAAAAGAGCTACCTATAAACCTGGGATGAAAAGCCAGGCCAAAGCAAGCAGTGAGCCCCTCACAGGCTGTGAGAAGCTGCGGTGTGGCTTCCCGTGACCTCGGACTGCTCCCCGCCGGGCCATATCTTCTCATGAGCCTCCCCTTCTGTACGTTGGCACTGCAGGCCTGGCGCTGGTGCCAAGGAAGCTGTGTGCCCACTACGCCTGGGACGCCGGAGTGCTGCTTCAGACCTGGCCAGCTGTGGACCCACAGTTCCTTCAGCAGCCCGACATTGTGCAGATGGCAGTCCTGGTAAGTGACTCCCCTCAGCCCCAGAGCTGGGCGAGAATCTGCCGGGGCAGGGCCCTCTCCTGCCTGCTGGCCTGGTTTTGAGAAGTATGTCATCAGGCCTTTCTGGCCCACCCAGCCCTCCACAGACCAGGAGCAGGGCACAAAAGCCTGTTTGTCCTTTGCTGGAGCTTTCTGTTCTGCAGGTCGTCACATACCAAAAGCAGGTGAACGGGAAGCACTCGTGGCCCTCAAGAGACTGGAAAGGGGAGAAGAGTAAACGTGTCCTGCTTTACAGGTTCAGTTGTCTTCCCAGCTGAGGGCAGAGCTTCAGTCTCTAATCTTTATCCAGCTGCCCTTGGGGGTTTTGCAGTGGGGGAGGGTGATAGTGAGGTGGCTGGCAATGCAGGAATACCTCACTCTGTAAAATATATTTCAGAAAGCCTACGTGAAATTTCCTTTTTTGGTAAATTGGGTCATTTTAAATACATGAGAGTAGTTTGTTGTTTAAATCTTTCATAGAGCAAATAACTCCCTTATAGTCTATCCTTTGTGGAATTTTTATATATTTGATTTGCTTAAAATGAGACATATTTATAGGGAATATCTCTTCAATAAGCTGATGTGGCTGAAGAGGGGAAGAGGGTACAGGGTGGGCTTTTTCCCGTGTCTCCTCTGAACCATGCATGGGGCCAGGTAATTCAGGTCCAAAATGTAATTTCACTCTTATCACCCTATAAGGTAGGCATTACCTTCTCATTTTCTCAGTGGAGGAAACAGGCTCAGAGAAGTTAGTTACTTTGCCCAGGTTTATTCATTGACTCAGTAATTAGCAAGTACCTACTCCACATCAGGCACAGTGCTGGGGATACAAAACGAAACAAGACAGGGTCCCCACCCTCATGGAGCTTAAAGCCTGGTGGGAGAGATAGGCAAGAATAAAAAGGAAAGAGAAAAGTAAGTAAAATAGTTGCAAATGGTGAAAAAAGTGCCATGGACAAACCCACGCAGGGGCTGAGGGAGAGCACAGCCAGCCATGCCCCAGCCTTCTGCCCCTGTGCAAACCCTGGGCTCCTCACAGCCAGTCTCCACCCCCCTCCCCTGGCACTCAGTTCCTGCTGCCCCCACCCCAAGGGCATGTATTCATGTACTCCTAAGAACTTGTCCTCAACACAGTTGAGAAATGCCAACTTGAGAAAACTGAAGTTTCAGTCTATGAAAATATCTATTTTAAATTACACTGCAGAAAAGAAATTGAGTTTTGATCATTGGTAAAATAATTTTAGATGATCATTGGAATGCAATCCCAAAATTAAAAATGTGTGTAGGACTGCCTGCCAGTGCACCTGCTTGAACACTCGATCAGGGCACTGTGCCAGTGGCAGAGCTTCTGTGCACACCTGTGTTCTGACTCCGTGTGATCTCACCTTGTGCCCTGGCCAGAAATAGAAGCTGCAGGCACAGTCCAGTGTAACTCATTTCAGCCATGCCCACGTTCTCTGAGCCCATACATGCCGGGCTCTGCCAAATACTAGGGATACAGATGAGAGGCACTGCTAGGAGCACAGCACCTAGGAGCGAAGATCTGAGGGGCAGATGAGTCATCACACACACAGAGTTTATGTAGCCTCAGGGTTAAGACGTGAGAGCTTGGGAATTGGGCCTCCTTGTGGTAATCTCAGTTTTACAAATTACTTAAATTCCCTAGGCCTCAGTTTCCTTAGTTATAAAATGGTGGCAAACACAATGCCTGCCTTCTCCGATTATTGTTGAGAGTATTAGATGGGATAATGCCAGGAAGTGCTTAGCCTGCTCCTGGACACACTGATGGCAAAAGCCACCAACATGCAGTGAGCACCAACTGGGGGCCAGGCACTGCCCAGAATGTCCCAGATACACACTCATTTACTTTTCACGACCGCCCCTCAAGGCGGGCCTATAGTTATCCCTCTCACACATGATGCAGATGACGAACCCCAACTTACAGGTGAGGAAAGCATGGTGAAACAGGGCTTCATAGCTCACCAGAGGTCACACAGCTAGTCCGGAATTCAGTCAATAAATGGTAACTGCTGCTGGCCTCAGCATTGCTGCTCTTGGCAACTGGGGGATTGGAAAAGATGTCGTGAGGACAGAGATGGGGCCTTGGCTTTCAAAGAGGAGCCGTGTTTCCCCAGTGGGGACGAGGATGCCAGAACATCAGGAGCACAGCATGGGGAAAGCCTGTGGAAGGCTGGAGCAGAGGGCACAGGCAGGGCAGCACTTGAGAGAAGGCTGGGGGCCAGGATCCAACCCTGAGGGGATGGGACCAGCAGGGGTCTGAGCAGGAGAGACACAGGACACATCAGCTCATCCCGTCTCCCCCATTTGCTGGGTGAGGCCTTGAGCAAGGGACTCCACCTCAGCTTCCCCATCTGTAGGATGGGTTAGGGTGGTCATGCATCTACCGCACAGGTACATGCAAGTGAATTGCATAGCACGGTGCCTGGCACAGAGTGAGACTCAGCAAATGGGAGCTTTTGCTGTTAGCCCTCCTGTTGGGACAGGGGGTGGGTTGGGGCAGGAGGAGCACTCATGGCTGGGGCCTGTCAGGGGGCTGTTGGAGAAGTCCAAGGAGCCATGCTTAGGCCTCCTCCAAAGATGAGGGAGCAGAAGCCCAGCAGCATAACAGCCTCTGTTTGATGTGATTTGAAAGTGCCTGTTCCCCCTTGAAAGCCAAGCTTCGTGTTGAGTCCCAACCCGATTTCTCTGCCCATTTAAGTGGAGCCTCATGCCAGGGACAGAGGCCATGATCGAGACCCACTCACCCTGAAGGGGCCACCCTGGATGAGGCAACTCAGGGGAGTCCTGGGGAGCCAGGCTCTGGGAAAGCATGGAAGCTCCCTGGGCTCAGAAGCAGGGGTCACTGTTGTACTGAGACTGTGCACTGAAGAGGATGCCCCTTCCATCCTGGCCAGGACTCTTGACAAAGGCAGAGGGAATGAGGCTCAGTGAGCTGGCAGGTGAAAGAAGAGAAAACCAAGCCCAAGTTCTCATAGCTCGTAACACCAGGCTGAGAGTCAAGCCTGAGTCTGCCCATGTCAGAGCACCTGCTCCCCAGGCCCCCATCATGGGTAATGGCCCAGAGGAGACCTTACTCTGGGCTGCAGTTCCACAGGAAAGGAGAAAAGAGCAGAGGCAAGGAGGGCTGGCACATGAGGCATTAACAAGTGAGAATTCCATGTTGGGAATTCTCAAGGGGCACGGCTTTTAGTGACAGGTGGTAGGTCTCTTCTGAGGTCTCAGTCAAACCAAACATGTGACCTTGAAAGAATGCAGCTTCTAACAACTCGGAAATGCTAGGACAGAGCCACAATCCTTCACATGGCACATCCTAGTTCCACAGCTTCAGAGCACTTTAAAGCCCTGCATCGTGGAGTCTCACATTTTTTTAAAACAATATTTCAGAATATTTCAAGACACAGTGTTTTCTTTTAATTTTTTCCTGCCCAGTGATGTAGGCTAATGCAAACAATAAAAATGCCACTAAATTCTACAAAAATCTGAAAAAATGAAGTGGGTAATTAGGGGATATTCGATAATGTGCTTTGGTTGAAACCTGAGAAATTATTTCTAGTAACTTTTCATAGTACAGTGACTATATTTTCCAAGTGAAAAACAGGAACATTAGTAAAAGAAATGTGAGTACAGATTTGGGAGCAATGGGATTGAGGATTCGGAAGCACAGCTCTTCAGAAGCTGAGCCATGTGGTCACTTTCCTGGCCAGATGTCAGCTCATGCCTGCTGTGAAGTCTGTCCTCATTGAACTAATATCCAGTGAATACCCACTGACGTGTAGAACTGTACTGACCCATATTAAATGAGAAGAGTTGTTAATGTGACAACATGTGGGGCCAGTCTCTAAGTTGTCGCACTTGAGTGCCCCCTTCTGGAGCCAGTCATCAGAGAGAGGATAGCTGCGTTCCCCAGCAGCTGGTCCACTTGAGACCGAGGTAAGGTCTGAGGGGCAGCCTCTTCTAGCCTAGATCTGAACTTAGACTTGATCCCCAGTGACACAGTAATCCCGCTCCTACTGGAAATGGCCAAAGCCGTCTCATGCTGAGGATTTTTTGACATAATTTCACCGCAGCTGTGTATGGGGGCAGTGCTCAGGAAACATAAGGTGGTCCTCACTGCAGGCGTGAGCACTCTTGTGCAGCCTCCCTCCCCCTCCCCCTCCCCCTCCCCCCTCCAGGTTTGGGCTTGAATCCCATCCACCTGGTTGCATTTTATCCTCTTGGGAAGCTGCGTGCTGACTTCCTCCTTCCTTCCCCTGTATTCCCTTCCTCAAACAAATGCAGCAGTCCCCTTTGCGGGCAGTAGGTATTGGCATTGGGCTGACCACTGTTCTGAGGAATTTCCTGATTGTTTGTTTCGGCTTTTTTCCTTCTCAGATCAACAACAAAGCCTGCGGCAAGATCCCTGTGCCCCAGCAGGTCGCACAAGACCAGGACAAAGTACACGAACTTGTTCTCCAGAGTGAGCTGGGCATCAGGCTCTTGCAGGGGCGCAGCATCAAGAAAGCCTTCCTCTCCCCCAGAACTGCCCTCATCAACTTCCTGGTGCAAGAGTGACCATGGGGAGGGCTCTGAGGAACCTCTTCCAGGCCTGGGATGAGGGGAAGAAGTCTGCTGGCCCAGAGGAAGGGAAAACCCAGTGTCTTGAATATTTACCTTGGACTGCAGGCAACAGTGTGCCTCAGTGGTGTGGCCTGGTGTGGGATAAGGGTGGGAGTGGGCAAAGGAGAAATATGAGCCATGGGAGGGTTGTACAGCCTGTCCCCCAGGCTGAAGGAAGCCACCTGACCCTATGTGAAGCCATCAGGGACACTGCTGGGTGGGAGCAGGAAGGAGAAAAGAGAAGCAAGTGAGAAGGACAGTGCCTTCTGAGCAGCCCGGGAGCTCCTAGAACCTAGAAATGTCACTGCCTTCGACATTCCTTGGGAACATGAGGCTGGCTCTGGAACCACATGGGCTCAGGAGCAGTGTGGCAGGAACCGGTAATGAGCCTCTGGATCATGGTGGATGGTCTCTTGCCATCAGACTAGATGAAGAAGCCGTTTGGGTCGTGTTTACATGTCTAGTATGTGGAAATGGAGACTGGGATCTTCAGAAGTTGCTCTGAACCCAAAGGCAACTGGTGCTGGCCCCTCTTCACGTGTTCCCACTGCTTCTTGGCTCTGTCTGCAGGCCTCTTCCCCCCACCCCCTCCGCAGCTGATGCGCCTGCCGGGCCTGCTCTGGGGCGAAGCAGCACATCACAACCACCCCGGCAGGATGTGAGACTGAGATTTGCTGCGTAGTCAAGTGGAACCAGGCTCCAGGCTGCCGGGCCCCAATCTCAGCGCCCCACCACAGCCCCACGGGGATGTGGCCCCAGATGGCTCACGTGGACCCCAGATGGCTATGCTGCCTCTATTAATGTGGCCCCCAGAGCCAGTCGTCAGGAAGAGTGAGCTCACCACAGAGGAGCGGGACTGAAGACCCTGGGCGTCACCTCCTGTGTCCAAGACACTGCCATCTGGCTGCTGCAGAGACAGCCAGAAATGGACCCATGCTGTCAGTATACTAGTCTAATCCCAGTTTCACGTGAAGTCAGCAGTGAGGTACTCTCACCAGAACTGGCCTAAGCCACGGATTAATATTTAATGAGGAAAGGTAGGGGAGAATCTAGCCATTTGGTGAAGCTAAAAATCCGTATTTGTTTTCTGATGCCGTTTTTCTGAAGTAGCCTCAGATGTGGTCCCCTGGAGTTCAGCAGTTAACATATGACTTTTTTTAATGTAATAAAATGTTTATCATCTATCTATGACTTTGGGACATATGTGTGATCTTGGAATAGCTACCATATTCCAATTCTAGGAGTTAATGAGGAACAGATCGAGATATTCCATCAGCATCAGCAGAAGCATTGGCTGTGGGCCTAACTCCACACGGAATGTTATAATGTGAGATGCGTGTGGTCTTTCTTGCTCTGGAACTTACAGTCTGTGGTAGACAACGCTGATGCAGGCACATTAGCGATAGCAATTAAGTTACTGGTTCTCAGTCTTGGCTCAAACTTAAAACTATGCTCGGTCCCCATGCCCAGAAATTCCAATTAAATTGGTCTGGGGTGTGAATTTGGTATCAGGGATCTTAAAAATTCACAGGTGATTCTAATGGGCAGCAAAGTTTGAGAACCACTGCTTTAATTGATGCATTTGAACCCTAACTTCTTTTTTTTTTTTTTTTTTTGTAGTTTTTTCGTGACCGGCACTCAGCCAGTGAGTGCACTGGTCATTCCTATGTAGGATCCGAACCCGCGGCGGGGAGTGTCGCCGCACTCCCAGCGCAGCACTCTACCGAGTGCGCCACGGGCTCGGCCCTGAACCCTAACTTCTGTCTAGTCTTTACTTTCCCTTGTCTTCAGCTTTGCTGGAAAGGCCTTGGTCCAGGACCAAGACATTATGAAGCGGAGTTGGGAAATGAAGAGGCCAGAACTCTAGAGCAGGTATTTAAGATGTTCCCAGTAGCTGACTTGAACGTACACAATCCCATTGCATGTAGTAGCAAATGTAGATTATATATAAGCAAATACATGAAGATATTTGGTAGAAGGAAGGAGGGAGCGTTTTTATTGTCTTCTTTTCCTAGAGTAAACTAAGTAGTCTAAACCAGTCAACAAGATGAGGGTAGGGAGCCTTTTATTTGCACATTACCTGGACAGAGCAATAGGCCAACGAAAAGCCCCAAGGCTATTGGACTGACCAGTTGATTGATACCATCATGACTTTGGAGAACTTTTTCTCCAAAAGGATGAAATTTGAAAACAAGTGTTCATTGGTACTTACTAAACGATTGTAGGTATAATGGAACAATTGAACAGAAAATTGATCCCTGGGTTCTGGGGGGGTGAGGATTATCTCAGTCATTTACTGACTGCCTTGATTAGGTCAAAAACTGGATTCAGCAGTTTCACTTACATTATTTCATTTAATTCCCACAAAAACCCTAGAGGGGAAGAATTATTCTCTCATCAAGAAACCCAGGCTCTGAGGTTCAATAATTTGTTCAGTTTTCACAGCTAATAAGTAGAAGAGCCAGGATCCAAACCCACATCTGGCCTCCACTTGTGCCACCCTGCCATGTCTACCAGTCCCCTCACCTAATTGCCCATCTTGCTTGATGTACAACAGTCAGGTGCGATGTTGACTGAAACCACTAGCATTTTGAGCAAAATCTGGTGGGGGCTCCCCTCCTGGAAAGTCTCACAATCTGTAAACCTGGGAAATCACAGCAGTAGCAGTGGTGCCCTCTGTACAGCGGCAGGTGGTGGGCAAGGAGCTGAGATCGTGGGGTTGGTTCCATAGGGCGGGATGCGGGGAAGGTACCCAGTGGAAGACCCAGGCTTGTGAGTAGATGCTGGGGTTATTTCTGTTGAGGAAAGGAGTGGAGAGAGTTTGTGCACAGGGAAGTGGTGCCTGGGAAGCCCCGTGACATGCTACTGTGGTAGGAGCCAACTGTCTGACAAAATGAGACTAAGCTCTAAAGACCCTAAAACAATAAATGAGCTGGGGAATGGCACGGGCACACTTCACCCAACCTGAACACACACCTGCAGGGAACTGGTGAGGGAAAATAGGCGCATCCAGGCAACGGAAGATGAGAACATGGAAATTTTCTAATGAATAAAGCAAGATACGTGTACAGTGTGATCCCAGTCATACTTTTTTAAAAAATTCCAACCCTTACAAAGAAAAGCAAGAGAAGGAAATTTGCCCACAGATCATTGGATAAGAGTCCTACAAGTTGGTTTTCTTCTGTTTTTTTTTTTTTTAATTTTTTTTTTTTTTTAATTTTTATTGTCTATGAAGTAGTTCTTTACTTTTTTCTTGGCAGCTGGTCGGTTTGGGGATCCAAACCCTAGACCTTGGTGTTATCAGCACCGTGCTCTCCCAGGTGAGCTAACCGGCCAGCCCCGAAGTATTTGAATAATAGTGAAAACATCAAAATGTACAATTTACGAAGACCCACCCACATGAACTAAGGACCTGTTCCCCTTGAGTTTCCTCTAGCTGCCTGTGAGGTTGTGCTCCAGTTGGGAAAACATACTCCTTTCTTTGTGTGAAGTGGAATCTAAAAGAACAAAGAGCAGCCCCTGTGAGGGCCTTGTTTGCATAGTCGGCCAGTCTGGGTAGGAGTGGGAGGCTCCTTCTTGTCTCTCAGCCTTAGGATCCTGCAACTGAAGACAGAACAGAGACGGCATTGCTCTAGTGGAACTCTCCTTTCACTTGCTGCTGGAGGTGGATAAGACCAGACATGAAGGCATCATCATCCCCTTTTGCAGATGACTGGCTCAGAGAACCTGTGACTTGCTTGAGACCACAACAGCAAGTAATGAGCTATTTTGGCTCTCAGTCTGTGTTCTTTCCAGGGTACTTTACAGGAAAAGTCTGGTGCTACCACCAGGCAATATTTAGCTCAGGAGGTAAATTTTCTTTTCTTTTTTTTGGCTGCTGGCCGTTACAGTGGGCCGAACTCGTGACCTTGGTGTTACAAGGCTGCTCTCTAACCAACTGGCCAGCAGGGGGTAAATTTTCTTAGTAGATGAGCCCCACTGCACCCTCTACAGGTCAAGGAAAGGCAGAGGGGTAGACAAAATGAGAAGAGTTTGCTCTCCCCTTTCTTCCTGTGGGAACAGCCAAGTGGAAAACAGCTGTTTCATGGGCTGGGCCCCTGCCTGACACTCAGAGGGTGGGCGGTTAAAGGCTCACATCCAAGCTGATGAGTTTGGAGAATGGAATCTGGAGTGATCAACAATGAGCAAGTGGGGACCCCCCCCCAGGGTAGACAAGTGGGAGACCACAGTGCAGGCAGGGAGGGGAGAGCCTGGAGCAGCCAGGGAAAGGCCAGCCCTGTGGGCAGAGGCCTCACATCCAAGGGTGGGGCCAGTGACTGTCCAGAAGAGTTGACCTCACTCCAGGCCGAGGCCTGCCCACAGGAGGGAGGGGCCTCAGGGATAATGAGGCCCTGGAAGGGAGGTAGCAGCCAGGCCTGCTGGAACCCAGCGCCTCATGACTCATTTCCCTTAAGGCCCAAACTTGAATTCCAGTTCTTGTTCGGCCTCTGGAAGAGCATGTCCATGCCAGACACCCCAACATCAGCAACAATAATCATATCATTTATTGAGCACATGTTATGTGCCAGGCCCTGTTCTAAGTGCTTTCGCACATAAAGGGCCTTACCCAAGACCACACACAAGCAGATGGCAGAGCCATGACTGCAACCCTGCTCCACTGTACTGCTTCCCAGAGACCTTCATGCAAACCAGCCGTTGTACCTCCTGGATTTTTCAAGACAGTCCTGATTTCCAGCTTTCTCTCGAGGTTACCCCAGAGAATCCTAGAACCTGCCAAAAACACACTTCGTGATCTGTGCCTGGAAGGTTGGCTTGCTGTGGGTGCATACCTGGTCGAGCACATCCCTGGTGTTCTGAGGCACCCGATTCATCACGTGCCTGGGAGAAACCTGGGCTCTCTCAGAGCCTGGATCTGAGCCATCACCTCTAGCAGACAGACAGAGCCTCCTTTGGGCACATCATTAGGACCTGGAAGTCAGGAGCCAACTTCGCTCAGCTCCACAGATGAGTGACTATTATTACTAAGACGATTTCTTGGAGGAGGGGGGGAGGGAGACCTGTTCTGGGCCTGACATCATGTGAACACTCCTTGGCCTCACTGCAGCCTCACCCAGTGTCTTCCCCAGATCATCCTTTCCACAAACAATAGAAGAACTCCATCTGGGGTTAATTAAGGATGGCCCAGCCCGGCCCCTCCAAAGGAGGACTCGCCTACCACATCTGCCGCAGCTGCGCATTCATGGCCTGCCCTCAGAACCAGGAGGAGACCTGGGGCCTAGAGGAGGGATCCCCTTCCTTGGGCACCGTCGGGCAGGAGTGGGGTGGGAAGGAGTGTAATGTGTCCATGGCACTGTGGAACCAACAGGAGGCAGGGCTGCCCAAAGGGTGATGTCATCCGTTGGGTCTGGCATCTCATTCATCAGGGTAAAGGCAAGTCCCTTCCACTGGAAACGGAGCCAGCAGTAGCCAGAGGGTTTTTGTTAGGTGGGCTCCACAGGGGACTCACTGTCAGGGAAAGTGCACAAGAGGGCAACCGCTGCATGGAAATAGGCTGAGAGCTGAGAAGAGGGAACACAGCCCAATGTCACCAGTTATCTGCATTAGTAGTTATCAGCTAACTCTTAGCTGTCAGTTAACACCTTAGTTTCCAGGAAATATCTTAGTTTTCTATTAATATTTCTATTAACTGCCAATGTCTTAGTCATCAGCAAACAGTCTAAGATATCGGCAAACATCTTAGGTGTCAGTTCCCCTGAGTGAAAACCGTAGACCTCTTGGTTACTACTACGATACTTTGTTATTACCCGTGATGCTTCTTGGTTGTCTACCAGTCATCTTCAGCAATAAAAATGTTTTGTTTTGTTTTGTTTTAAAGGATGACTGGTAAGGGGATCTTAACCCTTGACTTAGTGTTATCAGCACCACACTCACCCAGTGAGCTAATCGGCCATCCCTATATGGGATCCGAACCCATGGCCTTGGTGTTATCAGCACCACACTCTCCCGAGTGAGCCACGGGCTGGCCCCAATAAAAATGTTTTAATTATCAGCCAACGCTAAGTAATGCAGGTCTAACAAATAAACCCCAAATCTCAGTGGTCTAACTCAGCAAACTTTATTTCTCATTCCCATAAGTCTAATCCTCTGGAGAGGGGCACGGGGAGGAGGGTCTGTTCATTCAGTTGCGGCTGGATGGAGGGACCCAGGTGCATGGAGGCTCCACCATCTCGGCTTTCAGGGTTGCCCTAGACATGGAATCTAGCCTGCAGATAAGGGGAGAGAGAGAGAATGTCACAAGGTGGCTCATATGCCATGTCTGCAAGTGGCACACGTCACTTCTGCCCACTTTCTCTTGACCAGAACCACCCACAGGGCCTCAGCCAACTGCAAAGGGCTGGACAGCCCTTCCCAGGAACAGCTCTGCACAAGGGAAGCAGACTCAAGCCTCTGCCACATGGACAAACTTCGTCTTCAAACTCTTGCTTGTTGGTGTATATCTTAGGTACCTTCTAACTATCTCAGGTATCTGCTAACACCTTGGTTTACAGACACCTCCTAAGTGATAGCTGTTTACCTTCTAAATCTGTGAAGGCTGCTAACTGTGGGTCTAAAATAGCTGTGTAATCATAGACTGTTTTGTCGCCTACCAAACTGGCACGCCCACCCTGCCCTCTGTGCTAGACTCCCGTCTGTACCCCTCACAGATGTGTGAGCTCACAGACCTGGTTTGCGCTGTTCTGTAAAATGCCTATGTTCACTCCAAGGGTTGGTTTGTCGGTCTCCAGACCTCCCCACTCTCCTTCCTCCGTGAGACTCACATGTTGCTTCGTGGAGCCAGTTTAGTGTTTTGTTGGTTTGGAGTATTGGGACAAATTTGAAAGATAGAGAAAGGCAGGCTTCCCAGATGCCCTGCAGGAAAACTGGGAAATTCTTTAGATTGTTGCTCCCAAAGGGTCATGGCTGTCATTCAGGGTGGAAAATGTGACACATTCCTGAGAGCCTGACTGTTTCTGGTCCTGGAGACTTACACCTCAACCGCCCACCCCCCACACACCCACACACATAACACACACACAACACACATACACACCCCCCACACACGCAACACCCACACACCACACACACACACCACAGCCTCCCCACAACACCCATACACCACACATACCACTCCACGCACACACCACACCTACACATACAACACCCACACACCACACACACCACCACCCCCCACACCACACACACACCCTGCACCCGCCACACACGCACCCCCACACACATAACACACACACAACACCCACATCCCACACACAACACCCACACACCCCACATACCACACACACCATACACACACAATACACCTTACACACAAACACCCCCACACACACAACACACTCCTACACACAAACACTATACCACACCCCACACACACCCCACCTACACATCACGCCACATGACCGAGGGCCTGCTTTGGGGGAAGGTACCTGTGATTTACTTTTACATAACAGAGGAACGTGCCTTACACCACTGACTGGGGAGGACAGTTTAGTCCTGAGAATTAGTCAGAGTCACAGCTGTCAGGGAAGTGCCTGGGCCTGGGGCCAAAGGGAGCAGTTAACAGGAAGGCTCCCCCGTGCTCATGGTGCTCAGCCGGCCGCCATCCGCTGAGGCTCCAAGTGCAGGGGCTCCCCTCCGCAGACAGCACCCACCACTGCTGGGCATCCTCCCCCAGTACTGCTAATAAAAGCACAGCACTGACAGTCATAACACCACTCACTGTGGCCACCGCACACTGAGTATCACCTTTATGCCAGAGAGTGAGCACAAGTGGCCTAGCGGATGAGATGGGGGCTCGGGAGCTCATCTTGCTTCTCTCGTTTACTGACCATGAGAGCTTGGCAGGTTACTTAACCTCCCATGCTTCCCTTTGCTTGTCTGTGGAAATAGGGAGAAGCATTCCAACGTCCGCACCATTGTGAGGATTCAGTGAATTACTGTAGGTGCGAGGCACGGAACAGCACAGGCACATGGTGAGCACTATGGCCAGTACTCTTAGGGCTGTGTGCCTTACCCTTTGTTTCTTCACTACCCACACTGTGAAGAGATCAACAAGCTAGAGGCCTGCTTTCCAGATGAGGAAACTGAGGCTTGGAGTTGTCGGGTCACCTGCCTGAGGTCTCCTGGCTTCTCTTCTGTTTCAGCAAAGGGCCCACAGTGGCCTGGATAAGCCTGGGAGCTGATGCCCCATCCTGATGGGCGAGGAAGGCAGCACCTCTGCCCACCAGGGCCCTGCAGAGCCAGCCTCCGGAGGATGAGGAGCAGCCTGGTCTCTAGGGCCTGCCCAGGGAAAGGTGAATCCTGAGACAGGGCCCTGCAGGAGAGAGCCGCCACCCAGAGAGGGAGAGAGAAGGGGGTCAGAGACCTGGCCTGGATTTCCATGGATTTCCCTTCCTGTGGCCCTTCCTCTTCCTATGGCCACTCAAGACTGCTGGGTTTTTGTCCGGGTGCTTATCTTTCCCTGAGACCAAAGAAGGCAGTGCAAGAGCCAGGAAATGTGAGTGGTTGCAGTTACCCCAGGCATGTGTGTGCATGTGTGTATGTGTGCGCATGTGTGTATGTGTGCATGGTGTGTGTGTATGTGCACATGTGTGTGCCTTTCCTTCCAAGCCTGAACACTAGCTCAGGACAGTCTAGGTAAGGACAAAGAGTACTAGGTCACCTAGAGGGTTGCACCTGCTGCCACAGCCCCACAAGCTACCACAAGCCTTTGTCGGCCACACTTTGCTCTGTGCTATGCTAGCAAATTGTTTCTGGAATTTAATAAGACACAGTTCCCACATGTTCTGTCTACCTCCCGCTCACTCGCCGGGCACACCCTGCCTCAGGACCTCACACTTGCTGTCCCTCTGCCGAGAAAGCTCTTCCCGAGATGGTTCATCCTACTGCTCCCTTCTGGCCTCTTCTCCCAGTGAGCTCGTCCCTGACCATCCTACATAAAACACCACCGCACCCCAGCACCCTCAGCATTCCCTACCCTCTCTGGCAAATAACAGTCTGTTTTTCTTATTTGCTCTTTGCGTTGCTTCGCCCCCCACGGATTTGTCACCCCACTTCCCCTGGGTGATGGAGACACAAAGGATTACTCAAAGCCCATCTTTTCTGAGCAGTGAGAAGCCCTGAAGTGGTTAATCTCCTGGAACCCTCAAGAGAGAGGCAGTCCTTCCTTGGGAAATTAACACTGAATTGGGGTTCTCTCCCTGCATTTATTTTCCAGACCAGGAAGTTACAGGAAGAGAACAAAGGTGGGGTTATAGTTTAACAATATAGGCTGGTAACTTTCATTGAAGCAAGCCAGATGACATTCCAGTAAGGCAATTAAGTGGTCCTGTCAACAACAGTTTGATCTTAGCAAACATTCCTTCCTAACAGCAGTTTTTCAGTATCTTTACATAACAATCAGTAACTAGTCTGTCTTCGAGCCAGCAACCTGCTGTGCCACAATCCTTATCTTACAACAGAGACTTATAGCCTGAGGGAAATTTCCAGTCCTCCGCAAGGTCAATATTTGAAACTGCAAGGCTTTGGAAAACCAGGCCCTGTGAAGTACATATGCTTTTTAGTATATTCCGCACTTATTTATCTTGTCTTATGATTTGTCTACCCTTTCAGAATGTCAGCAGCATGAGGACAGGATTTTTGCAGCTTTATTTTATTTATTTATGGCAGTTTTATTGTTTGTTGTATCTCCAGACCTTCAACACCATCAGGCACACAGTAGGTGTTCAATAAATATTTGAATGAGTGAATGAAACCCTGCCCATATGGGTAGTCTGTTATGGGAGTCAGAAAACTCACTCTAGTCCCTCAATATTCACTATGGGGTCCCTGGACCAACAGCATTAGCATCACCTTGGGAGCTTGTTAGGAATACACATTTCTAACCCCAAACCAAACCTGTTGAATCAGAATCTGCATTTTATTTTATTATTTTTTTCTTGCTACAGACTGCTTTATTGGTTGAAGTTAGTACAAGTCAATAAGTATTGATCCCCAAAGAGCTCAGTTATTTTTCAGATTATTGGTCTGTAGAGAGCTGAACGAAGATGGACCAAGTGATTGCTGGGATGACTGAACCAAGTGATGACTGAAGTCAATCCTGCTTCTTGGGAAATGAAGCCATAGCCACCTGATGTGTGGCATATGTTGTTCCACCAACTGTAAGACTCATGGTGGCTCTTACAGGAGGACATCAGCTACCCCACCCTTTAGATGCACTGGAATTCTACTATCCTCCTAAAACAGCTTTTGTTTCTCTGGAACTTTATTTTCAAAATGCCTTTGTGAAGCAGTGCTTATGGTCCTCTGGGCAATCTGACAAAGAACCAGCAGATTCTGCAGCATCTTGGCTCAGCTACTGCCCACCAACCACGACAACCAAACACAAAGAACAAAGACCGCCACAGAATCTGCATTTTAGAAAGAAGAGCAACCCTAATTCATTCTGAAAAATAGCTCCCCTGGGCCTTCCCTATAATGCCCAGCTCACCGTTATGTCTCACAAGACCCTCATGGGTGGTATGGCCCCTGCCCACCTCATCCACTTGATCCCCCAGGCCCTGTCAGCCCTGGACCACGACGCATCCTCTGCTCCCACCACCCGGAGGCACATGCAGGTCCTTGGGGACCGGCACGCAATCTTCCCTCCTGGCCTCTCATGGGCTGGTCTCTCCCCAGAGCACCCTTTCCACTCTGCCTGGCTAGCACCTTGGGTGCTGTGAGCAATCACTAAAGGGGTTTAGGTTACAGAGGGGCATGGTCAGAGTCACATTTTAAGAAAGAACTTGCTGGCAATAGTGTGCCAGTGGACCTGGGGCAAGGAGATGGACCCGGGGGCTTCAGCCACTGCCTGGTGCAAGGTGGTAAGGAGCTCGCCCAGGGCTTGCCACAGAGCTGACCTCAGGGAATAACTGGAGCTCTGGGTGAGGTCATGGCCATGGAATGACAGAGGGTCAGACGAGGGAACATTGCCAGGGAACAGGCCCTTGATAGCATGCCGGAGGGGAGGGAGGCAAGCAGAAGGACTGGGATGTTCAGTGCATCACTAGGGTAGAGTGTGATGCCTTGGAGGAAGAGAAACAAAGTGCCCTTTTTGGAGGTGATTGAATAAAGTTCTGCAGCACCTTGTGACAGTTGTCATGCACAGGGAGGTTTAAGGCTCTACAGCTGGCTGTTCAATTATTGGGAGCACATTTTGTTGCCATGGAGCCTATGGGGGCCACCTGCCCTCCCCAAGGCTGGATAACCTATCTCACCAATTCTGAGATGCACAGCTCTCTGAACTTTAGCGTTTCTGGCATCAAGATGCATTCTTAAAGGCAGGAACTATGATATTGTTGTCACTGCAAATCTTGCAACTTGGAAGAAAATCCCAGAGACAATAGTAAGCAGTGTGTTCGTACATGCCACATGCCCAGTGCTGGTGATGGCACAGAGGACAGTGTAGAAGACATGGACGTCACAACTCTGCACAAAAAAAGTGATTCAGAAGAGTTGGGATCTGAATGTGAACAAGATTTAGCAATGCCTTAACCAACTTATTTTACTTACTTTTCCTTTCTATATATGTGCCAAGGTGATATATAACATTTTTTAAATAAGTATGAAAGACATATTTCAACAAGTATAAAATTAAAAATCAAAGTAATAAGAAAACACCATGCCATAGTTTAATGATGGCATTTTTTGTTGGTGGTGTGTTTTTTTTCTGGTTGCATGCACCTTAAAATTGATGAGATCTTTGATTTGATGAAATATGGATAATTGTCCATCTAAGTCTACTTAATACCTTGAGTTAACCTCTTAAGACATCATTGGCTGCATTGTATTGGAATCATCTTGGTATCCATTTTCACCACTAGGCCATTTCTTTGAGGGCTGAGAGGCAAACTCTGAGTCTCCAGAACCTAGCACAATATACCACAGGGCAGCTTGGTGATGTCCTGACAAGCAGTGAGTCTGGGTAATGGTATGTTCCTATATACCAGCCACAAAGGTTCCTGCACTTTATTTTTTTTCTGGGAGAGCGGGAAGATTATGAAATTCCTAGGCTGTCTCATCAGCAAGGCCATGGCATGATTGTATCGGTTGTACACTGCACAAAGGCGCCTACTCAAGGAGGCTAATGGAACTGAAATTGGTGCCTGACCTATTGGCCAAGCCATGTACCATGGGACTATGACTACCCAAAGCAGGCAGCTTTTCTTAATTGTACAAACATGCTACAGAGGTGATCAGTGGATATGTGTCTCAGCCCCCAAGCAAAATCTTCCCTGCAGTGCCTCTGACCTTAGGAGTCCTAAGCAGCTGGTCAGGATGGGCTAAAAGACTGACTTTCAAAATTGGTCCAAACTCTTGAAGTGATTCAAAGGGTCAAGAAGTGGTTACAGGCTTTTGTGTAAAGCTTGTTGTGGGACAAATTTTAATTCTGACTGTAAAGCTAGGCGACCACGCCAGTTGTCGAGCTCTTTTACCTGCTGGTAATCCTGCCGACTGGGCCAATTGTTGAGCTAGGACTGGTTCTGGAGCTTCCAGACCCCTCAAGCCCATTCACAGACTGGGTCACAAACCCTTCATATGGCAGGCTGGGTCGCCAGACCCCACACACGCAAGTCTATGAGCTAGGTAACCGGCCAAAAGGTCCTTGGAGCCATAGATTGGAAAGCACGACTGTGCGGGGCAGATGCCCGAGGTCAACACCCGCCCACCTGCTTCACTAAACTTTTCTCTCTCTCTCTCTCCCCCTCCCTCCCTCCCTCCCTCCCTCCCTCCCCGAAGAAAACAAGAACAGCAACAAAACTAAAAAGATACATTGGCACACATGTGCACTAACTCCACACACATACACAATTTGCTTACAAAGGATGCTGAACCACACCTAACTGGACCCGAGGTGAGGGCCCTGACCAAACTATTCCATTTTCCCAACACTGACTCTGACCCTAAGTGGGCTCTGTTACCTTGAACAAGTTGTTAAACACAAATGAGATTTCGATTTCCTTAATTACAAAGTTGACCCAGGGATGCCAGCTAGTGAGTTGGGTAGGAGTCCTGGGAGGAAAAACTGCTAAAAATAGTTTGGGAACATTTTGCAAATTGAAAACTGCCAGGCAGCCCTAAATGACAGCCTGGGGATTTCTCTGCAGGGGGAACAAAAGCATCACAATTGGATGGTTTCCTGCCTGGCCCTTCAGTTAGGACTTGGTGCTGGCCCCTCTGCTCTGGCTGCTGCAGAATCACAGATTGTTGGAGGTTAATCACTGGGCATCATCAGAGCACAACAGCCCATTGCAAATATAGTTTGTTTGTATTTTAAAGTCTTGATGGCCAAGATCTGAGCTGACTGCAAGTGCCAGAAGTCCACTGGGGAGGGAGCTGCTGGAAGAAATGCTACGAGTTTATTTTAAGACTGAAAAAGGGGAAAGCTGAGGGAGCACAATGTGCTGCAGTAATCAGGGCCCAGCAGTCCGTGACCTTTACTTGATATTTCCCCTAAGGCAGGATTGAAAAGGAACTGAACTTTTCTATTTACCAAAATGCAGGGGCCAGAGCCCAAGGGAGCCAGGAAGGGGAGAGGGGTGGGGACAACTAGTGTTTAGACCAAATAAAGCTTGTTGGCTATGTTGGTGGCTCTGGGCCCTAGCTGTGGATCAGAATGGCTCTTTCTGGGCCAGAACTGAAAACCACTGGATGATGGAATAATGAAGAGATTGGCAAACTATGGCCCATGGGCCAAATCTGGCCCACCACCTGTTTTCATAAATAAAGTTTTATTGGAACACTGCTTTGCTCAATTGTTTATGTATTGTGTGTAGCTGCTTTTGCAGAGTTGACTAGTTGTAACAGAGACTCTATGCTCTACACAGCCTAAAATATGTATTACCTAGTCCAATGCAGAGGAAGTTTGTCAGCCCTTGGAATGATGGAAGGGGCATTGGGCTTGGGGGTTCAAATACTTGGGTTGAGTCCTGGTGCACCTATTTCCTATCTGGTGACCTCGGGCAAAGCTTTAGCCTTTCCAAGCCCCAGTTTCTTTATCTGTGAATTGAAGTGGTAAGGCCCATCTTACCCAGTTGAGAGTAATAAATGGATAATATATTTATTATACCTCTTTGTAGCACATTTAGTGGTTTAGACATAACAACGTGAAACTTTAACTTATAATAGTCTTCCTTGAGTTAATATTATACCACTTTACAATGTAAAAATTGCACTGTTTTTACAACAGTATCCCCTCTTGTCCTTTGAGTTATAATTGTCAAATGCTTATGTTAGAAATCCCACATAAATTGCTTATTATTTTTGTAATTGTGTTTAAAGAAAAAAATTTTTAAAGAGTCGTTTACATTTACCCAAATACTTACTGTTTCTGGTGTTCTTTATTCTTCCTGCAGCTCTGCCCTTCAATCTGAGATAATTTCCCTTTAGCTAAAAGAATTACCTTTAGTGTTTTGTTGTTGTTTTTGTTTTTGTTTTTGGCAGCTGGTCTGTACAGGGATCTGATCCGTGACCTTAGTGTTATAAGGCTGTGCTCTAACCAACTGAGCTAACAGGCCAGCCCTTTAGTGTTTCTTATAGTGGTTCTACTGGCAGGAAGTTCTCTCACCTTTTGTCCGAAAAAAAATTTTTTCTGTACTTTCACTGGATATAGTCTTCTTGGTTGGCACTTTTTTCTTTTGGCATTTTAGATGCCATTCCATTGACTTCTGGCTTTCATTGGTCGAGATGAAAGTTAACCATCACTCTTTTTGTTGTTCCATTAAAGACAATGTCTTCTTTCCTTTGGCTACTTTTAAGATTTTTCTCTCTCTCTCTCTCTTTTTTTTTTTTTTTTTTAAAGATGACTGGTAAGGGGATCTTAACCCTTGACTTGGTGTTGTCAGCACCACGCTCAGCCAGTGAGCCAACCAGCCATCCCTATATGGGATCCGAACCTGGGGCCTTGGTGTTCTCAGCACCACACTCTCCCGAGTGAGCCAGGGGCCTGCCCCAAGATTTTTCTCTTTAACTCTGAATTTCAGTAGTTTGACTAGCATATACCTAGATGTAGTATTTTTTCTTTGTATTTATTTTTTCTTTGTATTTCTTTGTATTTGTTTGAGTTTTGTGAGATTTATGAATCTGTGGGTTAACACATCTCATCAATTTTGGAAAATTCTCAGCCACTAAATCTTCAAATATTTCTTCTGTCCCATTTTTTACCTCTCTTCTCTTTCTGATATGTCACTTACGTTTAGATTAGACTGTTTGATATTGTCTCACAGTCTTTCAATACTCTATTGTTCTTTGTTTTTCCTTCTCATTCCTTCTTTTTTTAAAAAATAGATTCACATGCAGCTGTTAAGAAACAATGTGGAAATGTGGAAATGCTATGCACCCTTTACCTAGTTTCCCCCAATGGTAACATCTTGCAGAACTATAGTACAATACCACAGCCAGGATATTGACACTGATCCAATCTACCAATCTGATTCGGATTTCCTCAGTTTTACTTGTATTGACCTGGCTGGGATGTGTGTGTATGTGTGTTTAGTCCTGTGCAATTTAATCACAGACGTGGGCTCATGTATGCGCCATCACAGTCCAGATACAGAACGTTCCATCCCTACAAGGATTCCTCATGTCGCCCTTTTATAACCACCCCCACTTCCCTACCACAACCTACCTCCATTCCTCACTCCTGGCAACCACTACTCTGTTCTCCATTTCCATAATTTTGTTATTTGAGGAATATTATGTAAATAGAGTTGTATAGTATATAACCTTTGGGATTGGCTTTTTTAACTCAGCAGAATTCCCTTGAGATTCATCCAAGTTGTTGCATTTATCAGTAGTTTGTTCCTTTTTATTGCTGAGTTCTATTCCATGGTATGAATGTACTATTGTTTGTTTAGACATTCATCAATGGAAGAACATCTCAGTTATTTCAAATTTTTGGCTATTACCAATAAAGCTGCTATGAACATTCATGTACAGGTTCTTGTGTGAACACAAATTTTTATTTCTCTGAGATACACGCCCAAGAGTGCAATTCCCAAGTCACAGAAAAATGGTATATTTGCTGGCATGTTTTTGAGTTTACTAATTTTTCTTTTTCCTGTGTCCACCTAAAGTTAAATTTATAAATGAATTTTTCACTTCAGATACTGTATATTCTAATTCAAAAATTTCCATTTTTGAAAACTTTTATTTGTCTGTTGAATGACCTCATGTTTTCCTATATTTGTCTACCTTTATCTGTAAATCTTTTTTAAGCTTCCCACTGGCCAAACCCATGTAAATAGTTATTTAAAACCCCCTTGTCTGCTAATCCCAACATCTGGGTTATCTGCGAGTCTGCTTCTGCTGATTCTTTCTTTTTTCCTGATGAAGGAACACGTTTTCCTCCTCCTTCATGTGTCATAATTTTTTTAGTGTATGCCAGACATAGGTATAAAAGCATAGAGAGAATGAGATGGGTAATATCCCCCCACAAAGGACTTGCCCTTCTTCTATCAGGAAGCTAGAAAGAGAGGCTGGCCTCTTCACCTGCTCAGTGGCTGCACGCTGTAGGAATTGAGTTGTAGCTTTGGTGGTTTCAGTTTACTTAGTTTCAGATCTGGAGTGTGGTATCAGGCCCCTTCCTCCAGCAGGTCTCTGAACAAGTCCCTAAGGATATTTGGCAACACTAAATGTCATCCCCAAGAAGTCTCCTGGAGTTCTGAAAGACACTCTTCTTTACCAGGCCAACCCCTCTCCATCTACAAGGCTTCCCTCCAGGAACGCTCCCCAGTAGCCCTAGGCTACGTTAGCATCCCTTCCTCCATGCTTTTGCCGCATTTCTTTGGGATGACCTGGGTCTGGACCTCACCATCCCCCCGACACCACATGTGCTCCTTGAGAACAGGGACTGCCCCATCCATCTCTGTTTCCCATTGATACATGGTGGTTGTGAGTGGGGTCAAAACTCAATAAATATTTGTTGAAGGAAGAAACAAATTTCTGGAGAAGGAATGTGTTAACAGAGGGGTGGCAGGTCACCATGGCATTTAGAACAGGGTTTTGTACTGGGTCTGCAGTTGAGCCCAGAGCAGAGTGAGCCCTGACCAGTATGGCCAGCCTTTCTGATAGGTGAGGCTCTATCAAGCAGTTATGAAAATGAGACAGCAGAATGACTGAAGGCATGGGAACCAACACTGAGCTTGCTCCGCAGGTTCTGAGAATGGTTGTTACGGGGCAAGAAGCATATTTGGAGCATCTTATGCATATCTAGATGGAACTAAGGAACTCCCTTGAGGAAGAAAAGAGTCTTTAGACATTGTCTTCCCATCACAGAGATCTGGATAAGAGTGGAGGTGAGCAGCAGGTGACCCAGAGATGGCCTTCCTCACTGACCAACAGCACAATGGCACCAGGCTCGTATCACTTTGTAAATTTGTTTCCGATGTGAAATCAGCACATGTGCCCGAGTCGTAAGCCATATGTGATGAAAATCTGGGTGGATGGGTCACCCATTCTACAGGAAAAAGATGGTCCCCACGTCTGAATGATGGGTCCCTGGGAGTGGTTATGAGTTCCCCTGGCATGGGAAACAGAAGCAGATACAGCAAAATGATGCTCAAGTGAAATGGTAAGAAAATGGATTTTCTTTGGGGAGACAATAAAAACTAACGGGTGTCAATCTAAATAACAGAGAGGG
This sequence comes from Cynocephalus volans, assembly GCF_027409185.1. Lineage (NCBI taxonomy): Eukaryota > Metazoa > Chordata > Mammalia > Dermoptera > Cynocephalidae > Cynocephalus > Cynocephalus volans. Next base: position 56,240,467 of record NC_084470.1, read on the forward strand.
GGCTCTCTAGAAGAAAATATGCAGGAGCAGCATTGCAACGGGAACATGCATGCCACAGTAAACTCTGTGTGTATTCAGGGAGGTTGAGACAAGGGGAAGTTTTTAAAGGCAAAATGAGGGGCTCACATAAGTAGTTTTGAGTCAATGATCCTTGGCTACGAGGGTCAACAGCAAGAGTGGCATCAGTCCAAGTGTGGACAGGCAGTTGCCAGACAATCATCCTTACAGAAATATTTTCTGTGTGGTGGCCTTCATGCAAGGCTGTGGTTTTTGCAGCGTCCTCTGTGATAGTTCTTGTTATCAGGCGTTATACATACTTGAGAACCCTCCCTTCAAGGCCTTCCCGGCTCCATTTGTCAGGACTTTAACACAAGTGCCTTCACTTTGCTTCTGACAACTGTCACAGGGGACTGATGGAGCTCTATGGCTTCAGAGGATGGGTGGGAGTGCGTCAGATGAAAACCAGGAGGTAGGGCTAAGCGGTGGGAACGTGCTCAGCATCTCTGAGGAACCAGAAGGCAAGTGTGACCATAACGAATAGTGGCTCAATAAACCACGTGAGGGAGTGAGTGAATAAGTGTTATCAAATGAAGAGAAGAGAGGCACACGGGCATAAAGATGGAGACTCAAATATTTCTTTATTAAAGAAGGAATAGTGAGACCTTCAATCAAGGCCAGAGATGCTGAGAATTTGTTTCCTGGGCTGCACCGTGGAAATTCAGTGTTCCTGGCCACAGAGAAAGCCTTCACTTTCCCAGGCACCGGCCTGTTCCTTAAAATAGGCTCAATGTGAGGTCTCTACATACAGGCTTGAAAGAGGGCAGAAGGGCACATTTTCCTGCCAAAGTGACCTAATGTCCCCCAGGATATGACAACCTCACTTTTGAGAGCATGCTTCAGTGTGGCCCCTCCCACCTCCTCACATAAACTTCATTTGTGAGAATGACCGCTGGGGGTGAAGGTTTAAACACTGTTTCTCACTGACTTTAGAATTGATCCAGAACCCTCAGCAAGGCCCTGAGGCTGCCACCCCTCCCTGGCCGACTCCCGCCAGGTGCTTTCAGCTCTGGGCTGGGGAGCCTCACCTGGGGCCTGCCTCAGTTCTTTCCCTCTTGACCTCCAACACATTCCTGGTTTAAATGTTGCCTCCTCACAGAGTTCCTCCCTCACTGCCCCTCTGCTCACCCGGGCCTGGCCCTCCTGCCCTCTTGCCCTCACAGGGCCGTGTCCATCCCTTCCCCAGCACTTCCTACAGCATGTGACATGCCTGCCATGCACCTGTCTCATGAGCCAGAGGCTCTGTGGGGTAGCCAGCACATGGGTAGTACCCAGCACACAGCACAGGGCCCTGCACCGAGTAGGTGCTCAATAAATATTTGTTGAGTGAATGAAATGTTATTGTAAAACTTCTCCAGATCTGTCTCACTGGAAGATTCTGAATATTCATGAAGGGGCTGGTTGAGGAAGGCTAAAGGACTGCCACGTGCCACTCCTGCCACTGCGCTGGGGTCTTGCATTCATTTCCTAGGGCTGCCTTAGCAAGGTACCTCAAACTGGGTGATCTAGTTAGCCTCTCAGTTCTGAAGGCCCAAAGTCCCAAGTCCAGGTTTTGTCAGGGTCATCCTCTCCTACAGTCATATTTTGGGGTGCCGTGTCCTGAGGACCAACACGTGGCATTCTTCTCTGTCTCTGTGTCTGCCTCTTGGTTTTATAGTAACACCAGTCATATTGGATTTAGGGCCCACCCTACTCCAGTATGACCTTTTGGGGTGGCATATTCTGGTCCTCTGGTAGGAGAACAGCATATGCCACCCCAAAATATGTCACCTTGGCATAAGAATTATTTTGAGCCAATTATTTTGAGAAAAAGCAGACACAGGCAAAGCTCTGAAAACAGAGCATACGTTTCCCTTTAGTAAGGGAAAGTTACATTTATAAAGGAAATCTCTGTAAGGGTGTCTCCCTTTCTGTACCAGGAAGAGAAGGGTGACTCTTGATCACAAGGGACACTCATCAGTGGAGAAGGCACTGACATATCTGCATAACAAACCTTACCCTTGTTTATCATCCTTTTCCTGGTCACCATCCCATAACTTGCCTCCCTCTCCCAGAAGCCTAAAACCCTTTTCCCTTTATCCTAAAATAGTATATAAGCCTACATTCTGAATACCCCTTTGAGTTACTCATCCCTGAGTTTCTCCCATGTGTATATGAGACATACTTGTTAATCAACTTACACTTGTTTTTCTCTTGTTAATCTGTCTTTTGTTAGAGACCCAGCTGAGAACCGAGAAGAGTTGGAGTGAGCAGGAATGAAACCATGTTGGGACCTAAAACCACATGGGCTCTAAAATATTTTTAAAAGACCCAGCTGTTTCCAGCATGCATTTCTCTGAGTTCCCTGTTTTCCCATGGTTATTTGATATTTTGAACCTTGGTTATGGGGCAAAATGGCATTATTTGCATAAATGTAAAGTTGTTTTCTAGCCAGCCTGAAGCTGCCGACTTGCAGCTGACACACCAAGGAAGACATCAATAAAGCTATGCTGATTCCACCCCTCCGGCTGTACCCTGAGATAACAGCAAGGACAGGGGCACAGACTAGGGGCCTTGGTGAGACCTTGCACCTGGCTCCTTGCACAGAGCCCCTGCAACTAACTCATGTCCCCCTCCCTCCTGCTTTTCATTTCCATTCCCTCAGCCCCCTCTTTAAAAACCCCTCATCAAATCTGAGTCAGGGAGATGGCTTCAGTCTGGCCATCCTTCTTCAGGTTTACCAGAGAGATGGGTTAGCCTAACATCTCTCCTCAGGTCATCTCCAATATTCCTGAATAAAAGCTGACTTCCATTTTCACCAACATTTGTGATTGAATTGTTTTTGAAAGGGGGCAGGCAACCAGATCTGTGCCTGGTAACAGAAGGGTAGAAGGAAAAGATTGATTTTTCCTTCCCGTACACCTCATCTTAACTAATTACATCTACAACACCCCTATTTCCGAATAAGGTCACATTCTGAGGCTCCAGAAGGACATGAAGTGGGGGGTACACTGCCTCACTGGGGGGTTCTGAATATTCATGAAGGGGCAGGTTGAAGGGGACCTTCAACCCAGTGCCGATCTCCAGCCGCTCTTTCTGCCGGTTTTGCTAACTTCCCGCCTGTGTTCCACCCCCTTCACTCCCCACGTCTCCTCAAGAAGGGATCTGATCAGTTATCCTTGCTGAGATGTAGGTGGCAACAGGACTTTCCAACCCATTTAGAAAAGTGAAGTCCTGTACCAATTTCTTGGTAAATGGTAAAATTACTCCAGTACCCCACCCTCCCTTCTTCCCTGGTTCCCTTCTCTGTTCTCTAATCTCACGGCACCCAGAATCCCTAGTGAAGGTTGACAAACATCAGGACGAGCAGAGGAGGAACTGCTGACCACACCCCAGTGCCCTTTAAGTTTTTCAGTGTGAAGTCGTGTGTGGCCTCGCGACCGAGCGTGGGAATCGTCAGCTCATTGAGACATCCATAATGGGGACACTCAGCTACTTGGACATGGATTAGGACAGCTGCAAACACAGGCCCGGCCCGTGTCAGCACTCTCCAGGGGGCAACACAAAGGCGTGGGTGTGATGAGCACCTCTTGGGAGGGCATCTGTGTCTCTTCAGAAGGGGATGGGGTGATGGCCCCAAATCCAGACAGGCATTGGCGTGAGACTGTGCACAAGGCTAACTTGCCTTCCAGGCAACAGACACTGGGCCTGTTTGCCATGCTCCCTTTCCTAAATTTCTGGAAGCTCCAGACCCTCTGAGAAGGAGATACCAAGATGAGAAGAAGTTTATTGGAGAACAAGCCTGTGTGGGAAAATGGGGAGGGAGATGGAGGAGGTTGCAGAACCCCGTGAAGGAGAGAATGAAGGAACGAGAGAAGGAAGGTCTCAGATTGCTGTTTGAGGGAGACCTTAGGTCAGAGCTGCCTGTTGGTGGAGTTACTCATCCCTGATTAACTGAGAGATTTACATATCTCTCAGGAACAGGCCTGCCTTATCCCTGCCACGTTCAGCCGTGGGCCTGGTGCAGCCACTGGGAGGCTTGGCCTCAGCGTGGATGGGGTGATGGATTCAGAGAGGAGCGTCTGGACCATCAGGCAATCCCCCTCCACAGTGGGAAATGGGAGGGCCTGCTGGTGGTCAAGAGGGCTGGGCTCAGTCCCCTCCCTGTTCTGCCATCAGCTCAGCCCCATCCAATCCCAGCTAGGTCAGCTCCCAAGTGGGTGGGGGCTATGGGAGGGATGCAGCTGTCCCCACCCAGGCCACTCTGCCTGCCTGGAGAGAAGGTGATCCAGGACAGATGACCCCACAGCAAATAGAGGGTCAGTAGGGCACTTTTGCATTTTGAGGGTTGGATGTCCTCAGAGGAAATCAAATCATGAAATCATCTTTGACACAAAAAGCCCATTTATTTTGACAAGGAAAAAAGTAGTGGCTCCAACCTGCTCTCAGATGTGGCAAGTGCCCTGTGGACATCTGCTCTGTCTTGTGCTCCATCCACAGCTCTGTGAGGGCATGGAGTGAGTCACTTCCATGTTTTTTGTTTGTCTTAACAAACCTAGAGAATTGTGAGTATTTTATAAAAGAATAGAACACCATGGTGTTGGAGTGAGCAGAACTGAAGCCATGTTGGGACCTAAAACCACATGGGCTACAGGAAAACTTTAAAAAGATACAGTATTTTTTTTTTTTTTGGCAGGCATTTCTCCGAGTTCCCTCTTTTCCCATGGATAGTTGATATTTTGAACCTTGGTTATGGGGCCAGATGACATTATTTACATGAATTTATAAAGTTGTTTTCTAGCCAGCCTGGAGCTGCAGACTTGCACGTACTATCCGCACGCTGGGAAACCAAGGAAGACATCAATAAAGCTCTGCTGATTCCACCCTTCCTGCGGGACCCTGAGAGAACATAGAGGACGGGAGCAGAAACCAGATGAGTCTTGGCGAGGCTGCACCTAGCCCCTTGAATGTCCCCCTCCCTCCTGATTTTCATTCCATTTCCTTGGCTCCTCTTTAAAACCTCCCTGAAACCCTAAAGCAGGGAGACAGTTCTAGTCGATCTCCTCAGGCTCCTGATAATAAACTTCCCACCTCATACCAACGTTTGGGACCGACGAGTCTTTCGGTCTTTCATTTCTGAGCGGAGAGCAGCCGGACCTGGATGCCGGTAACAATGGCAGCTGCAGTCTGTGTGCGCACCTTTAGAGGAGGAACGCTGGGGAGTATCCCAGACTCTTGGCCCTGCTCAGTAGTGTCGCTGAAACAGCAAAATTTAGGCTGGTTTTTTATTTTTCTTGTTGGCTGGCCGGTACAGGGATCGAACCCTGGACCTTGGTTTTATCAGCACCATGCTCTAGCCTACTGAGCTAAGATACATTCTGGCCAGCCCAGAATTTAGATTTAGAAGCCGTTTTCCCAGGGAGACAGGACTGAGAACATGTACGTTTGCTAGTCATTCTCCAGGCTCAGCTACTTGCTTCTCTGAAGCCCCAGGGAGGGTTGCTGCACTTGGTTTCTCTCCATGTTCCAGCTGAACGCCACTGTCTCAGCTCCCCAGTAGATCAGCCTTGCCACATTGACCGAGTGTGATACATAGCCTTGGCCTCAGGGCTACGTTTTTATCTTCTAAATGGTTGAGGCTTAGAAGAAGGGGAGGAGGGTGGACAGAAACATGTCAGCAGATGTGAAATCAGGCAGACAAAAATAAACAGCACTCTTGCTTCCTGTCTGTAGGGCTCACATTCTCTAAGTGGTGGGTCACTTCTCCTTGCAGGTAGCAGATGCGGAACTGCTTCACATCCAGATCCTCAGTTCACAGTTTCTCCAGGAACATCTAGGGTTTTCCTAAGGCTGCTCTCAAGTTGTGAGGAGCCTCTTGTAGCCCACGCCCCAACCATGTGGATTCATGAAAATGTCACAGGGACTATTTTCTTTTTGATGTTGCTTTACAAATGTAGCACAAATGTCCACAAGTCCTGTGGCCTGTTGGAGTCACCCATTTCTTTATTACCCAAATAATGTAGATCCAGCCACTAATCCCATGAAATCGGAAGAATTCATGCCCCTCTGTTGGGAAAATAGAATAGTTTGGTCAGGGCCCTCGCCTCGGGTCCAGTTGGGTGTGGTTTTAGCACATCCATTGTAAGCAAATTGTGTGTGTGTGTGTGTGTGTGTGTGTGTGTGTGTGTGTGCGCGCGCGCGCGCGCACGCATGTGCACCAATGTACCTTTTTAGTTTTGTTGCTATTCTTGTGTTCTGGTCTAGAGACCCAGCCTGGCATATGAAGGGTTTGTGACCCAGTCTGTGAATGGGCTTGAGGGGTCTGGGAGCTCCAGATCCAGCCCTAGCTCAGCAATTGGCCCAGTTGGTGTGGGATTACTGGCAGGTAAAAGAGCCCGACAACTGGCGTGGTCAAGTAGCTAGACAATTGGCATCACGAACCATTACAATTAAGAGCTCTACAATTGGCGCTGTCGGCAGGATTTCCGACATTAGCCATAGCATGGCTTTACACCCTCCCCACTGAAAATGGCCCTTTCAAGGCCACCAATGACCTTCGTGTTGCAAAGCCAATGACACTTTTCCACCCTGATCTTAATTCCACAGACACACTCTTTCCTCTCTTCTCCTCTTACCTCATGGCTGCTCTGCCTCAGCCTCATCTTCTGGCCCTTCCTTCTCTTTGAACTGTCTGGGGCTTAGTCCTGGGCATCCCTGTTCTCTAACTACAGTCTCTGCCCAGGTGAGAGCACTCAAGCCCTTGGCATCAAACCAATGGCTCCAAATCTCACGCCCGGGCAGACCTGCTCTCTGACCGCTCAGCTGGCTTCTTCACCTCTCCTCTTGGTTTTTCACTCCAACCCTGTTTCTCCCCAAATCTGTCCGTTTTTAGTAAATGGCCCATCACCTGTCACCCAACCCTCCCAGTTGCTCAAATGAAGAACTTATGAATTCTTCATTTCCCACACCTCCACCCACAATCTCTGTCTGTTCCACCTCCCAGGGCACCTCGAGTCCATCCACTGCTATCTGTCCCCAGTGTCACCTCCCTGATCTCAGCTCCAGTATCTTCCCTGTGCTATGACTACCTCTCCCCTTCTCAGCTGCCTCCCAGTGTGGTATAAGAGGAAATACATATTTGGTCTTTGTCCCCTGTTCCTGGCACAGAGCCCCTAAAATCCCTGGAATTACCTGAGTAGAAAAGTGTCTTTTGTTATTCATTTATAAGCCCCTTTCAACCATACTTAAGTATAGGCTAATAAGATGACTGGGTGGGGTGGGGTGGGGGGGCTGGATAGATAGCTTCAGGATAGAGGCTGGCTGCCAGAGAGACCAAGCAGTGATTAGAGTGTTGCAGTTTGCAGCCTAACTCCTGACCTCCAGGGAGGGGAGAGGGGTTGGAGACTGAGTTCAATGACCAATAGCCAATGATCTGATCAATCATGGCTATGTAACAGAACTGATACAGGAGGTGCTCAGTTTCCCTGGGCTCGGGTTTCAGGACACACATCTGGGTTTCCAGCCACTCCCTGAGGTCTCAGGTCCCCTCCTCTGAGCTCTGCCCTGGAGGACAGTTACAGTTGCAAGTTAGACCAATTTTCAGTACCAACAAGGGGAAAATGAGACCAAAAGGCACTGGCTTATGCAAATCAGGTGGCTGGGCATGCTCAATAGAGAACACAGAATATTCTTGAATATGGCTGGTTCATGTGATAAGGTCTGACCAATGAACATGCTCCAAGAAGAGACCAACGAACTGAGCATGTGCAAGACTAAATGTCACATAACTGGGAGCCAGCCCCTTAATTGAATATTCATTGCATAGAGAAACTATAAACACCGAATCCCAGCAGAAGGTGGGGTCATTGCTCACTTTCCTGGAGGAAACCTGCACTTTGCTGGCTGGAGTGTGTATATTTTAGTTTGTTATCAAACAGTTTTAGCAAGCAGCTGCTCACTCTCTTGAGCCAGCCTGTACTTTGTACTGAACTTTAAGTATGTTTTTTCTTGCTTTTGTGTTAGACTCGATGTCTATACCAAACTTGTTTTTGTGTTAAACTTGGTGTGGGCCCTGCTCAGTCTCTGGAGCATGCCACACTCTCTCTGTGGAACCTGTGTTTCTTATCTGTTATATTAAACTTGGTCTCACTTTCTATTGAGACTCTGTCCTTGAATTCTTTCCTGTGGTGGAGTCAAGAACCTGGTGAGAGAGCAGGTGGGTTGAGGCCGACTACCAGAGTCCCCTAGACCCTACCTCCAACATCAGAACCTCCATAAAAACCCCTGAACAGTGGGATTTGGAGAGCTTCTGGGTTGGGGAACATTTCATGTGCTGGGAGGGTGGTGTGCTCAGAGCGGGCATGGAGGCTCCATGCTGCCCACCCTACATACCTTGCCCTGTACATCTCTTCCACTTGGCTATTGCTGAGTTTTACCCTTTATAATAAACTGTTAAAACATAAGTAAAGTGTTTTCCTGAGTCCTATGAGTCATTCTAGCCAATACTTGAATCTGAGGAGAGGCTCATGGGAACCCCCAAATTGGTAGTCAAGTCAGACAGAAGTGTGGATAGCCAGGGACATGGGACTTGTAGCTGGTGTCTGAAGTGACGGCAGTCTTGTGGGACTGAGTCCTTAACTTGTAGGATCTGTGCTAAGTCTGGATAGTGTCAGAATTGAATCGGATTGCTGTGTTACATACAGGACCAGGTTCTTTGACTCCAAGTGTAATAGAAATTAACACAGAGTCAGTCAGTGCACACAAGCAAGGATTTTGCAGAGTTTATCCTGGGCACAAAGGAGGTAGTGCAAAGGGAGGTTTCCTCGAGCTGCTTCCCAAGGGGGAGGACGGAGAAAGTTTTAAAGGGGCTTGGGTGGGATGGGGTGACGTCTAAGCAGGTGGAGGTGGGGATTTCTTGGTGCTTGCGCACTTGGAGGTCATGCTTCTTCATGCATCTCATGTCTCATTAGCATGTTAAATCTCCACCCCTGGGCATGATTTTTAGTATTATAATGAGGGGGAAAGTTGGTGAAGGGTCAGTACTGGAGTCCGTCTTGGGACAGGCTGGTTTGGTCTGGTTCTCACAGCTGGGTCTTCTCCTTTGTGTAAACATCCTGTTCCCACATTCCTGTAAGACATTGCTTAAGATACATGGCTTAGCCCCTTCTCTTCATCTGGGTATGCGTTGGATTCCTATGGTTGGGAGGCAGCTTGCCTCAGCCCTTTGTAGTCAGGGGTGAGGGGAGCCCGAGTCTAGTTCCTATTCTGTCTCAGTTGGATACCCAGTTGGTGTTAGAGAATTGGAGAAATGCTTGGAAAAACCACACATTTGGTGTCAGACATCACAGCTGGCTTCCCCCTTGGCAGCTGTGAAATTTGTCAGAATTAAAATGAAGTCACTTATGCCAATCCCTAACAAAATGGAGTTGAGAGACCATAAAAGAGGGCTCTCATGCACACATGCCTACGTAAAAACTATTACAAACTATCTGAGAACCACAACCTTGCACAAAGGCTTCCATATCTTTACACAAAGAATACTTCTGCAAGGATGTCTGTCCAGTAACTGCCTGTCCAACCTTGGACAAATGCCACCCTTTTTTTTGACCCTTATAGCCAAGGATAATTATTTCAAAATAACTGTGGAGACAAGGGTGATGTCTGGAATCCGGTTGACATCGCCAATTGTAGCACTCTTAATCCTGTTCGTGATGCCAGTCGTAAAGCTAGGCAACCACGGCAATTGTCGGGCTCTTTTACCTGCTGGTAATCCTGCACTGACTAGGCCGATTGTTGAGCTAGGGCTGGGTCTGGAGCTCCCAGATCCCTCAAGCCCATTCATAGACTGGGTCACAAACCCTTCATATGCCAGTCTGGGTTGCCAGACCCCACACCCAACAGGCTGGGTCACCAGACCCCTTCACACAGGTCTATGAGCTAGGTCACCAGCCAAAAGGTCCTTGGAGCCATAGGTTGGAAAGCATGGCCACGCAGGGTGGACGCCCGAGGCAGACACCCACCTGCCTGCTTCACTCAAACTCCTCTCTCTCTCTCTCTCTCAAGAACACAAGAATAGCAACAAAACTAAAAAGACACATTGCGCACGCACGCACGCACACACACGCGCGCGCACACACACACACACACACACACACACACACACACACGATTTGCTTCCACCAACTGGACCCGAGGCGAAGGCCCTGACCAAACTATTCTATTTTCCCAACAATCCACCCCTTCAGGGTCCTCGTCATACAATCTATGTGTTCATAATCTTCTGTGATGTTCCCTTAGGGAGGATAAATGACCCTTACATTTACATACTACACATTCCATCCCAGTCCCAAAAGTCTTTAGCTTGTTGCGGCACCAACTCAAAAGTCCAAAGTCTCCTCTAAGACCAAAAGCAAAAGTCCTTCCAGCCGTGAACCTGTAAAGAGTCAAAAACAAGTTTATCTACTCTCAAGATACAGTGAGACAGACATTGGGTACACATTCCCATTCCAGAAGGGAGAAATAGAATGGAAAAATGGTCCCCAAACAAATCCGAAACCCAAACAGGGCAAATGTGAAGCACACTGGGGCACCTGGACCCCCAAAGCGTTGGGCAACCTTGTACCTACAGCTCCACCAGGTGCAGTCCATTGAGATGTCCTGTTGCCTGTGGCTTTTCCAGGCCAGCACTTCATGTTGCCAGCAGCCCCATGGTTCTGGGCTCCTGGTGGCAATCCCGCTATCCTGGCTCCACTAGACATTTCCTCAGTAGGGGTTGTCTGTGGGGACACTGACCCCACTTTTCTGCTCCTGCTCCATAGATGATCTCCACAGCAGCTCCACCCCTGCAGCAGGTCTCTGCCTGAGTTCCCAAACTTTTCCATGTATCTTCTGAAATCTAGATTGAGGCTGCCATGCCTCCACTGCTTTCACATACTGCTGGCCTGCAAACTTAACACAATGTGAATGCCACCAGGGTTTTTGTCTTTTTTCTTTGGAGGCGCTGAAGCAGGATTGCTCCAACCAGAGCAGCTGGGATGCAAGGAGCAGTTTGCCGAGGGCAATGACACCTCAGGTCTGTCCTCCCAGACAACTCAGTTCTCCTAGGATGGGAGGGGTGCTCTCCCGAACTTCTCAAATGCCCTCAGGGCCTGTGATGGGTGGGGCACCCTTCCAGACTTCTCAAATGCATTTATGGCTTTTTTCCCCATTGTCTTGGCTCTTAGCATCTGGCTGCCTCACCTTCAAGATAATGTCTTTAGCAAACAGTTTATCTGCTTCACTCTTGCATTATTCTCCCACTCTCTACTATTTTACCTCATGGCCAGGCTGCAAATTTTCCAAATCTTTATGCTCTGCCTCCCTTTTATATTCTGGCTTTTGAAGTACTTCAGTCAGCTCAGCTTACACCAGCTACTCACTCAGTCTCAGGCAATTTTGCAGCATTCACCCACAGTTCAAACAGCTGCATTTTCCCAGTCCATCAAGGAGTGGCTTCCCTGCCACTGTGCATGTCTGCAGCTATCCTGTAACTGCTGTCACAGAGACAGGCTCGTAGTAATGGAGACTAACTTTTCCACCTTTTCACCAGGTGAAAACATACTTGAAATTCTGCAGGGACACCCGTCCTTGGGTCATCTTGCCCATCTGCATGCAGCACTCTTTTCTCAGGTTTTACAAAACCCAGCTGGCCATTGGGTTTAAGTGGCACCCTCTGAGCTTTTTGTGTTCAGACAAAAGCAACATGCACTTACTGCATCGTCTCTAGAGCACGTTATACCATCCACCCCTAGGTCTCATAGTTGGAGCTGCCAGGGGCTCTCCCTGTTTCTGCTGCTTTACGTCTCAATTTCTCGTGCACAACAGGTTGTGCCTGGAGACGCATAGTTGCCCCCAACTCACCACTGGGTTGATTGTCTTCCCTGGTGTGATAGGCAGGAGTGGCAATTCACTGCATGTTGTCCTCCAGGACATTCATCCATGCTTCCAAGGACTCTGCTTTCTGCCGCAAGTCTCGATCAGTCTGCAGCACAGTGATCAGCAGCCAGGCTCCTGTCAGCAGAAAATTGGCCAGCAGGCACCACATGCTCAAGGACAGCCACATTTCCTCCCCTTCCCAAGGGGTTTTGCGCTGTAGTACCTGGTCTGTGCTGCCTTGCAGTACAGTGTGCAGCAACCAGATTCCAGTCAACAGGAAAGTGGCCATAGGGCAAGGCATATTCACAAGTAGCCACATTTCCTCCTTCTCCAGGGTCTTTTGGCTCCTGTACCTGCTCAGCATCCTGCCACAGACTATGCCAAATGTGGAGCCAAGGCTAAGGCCTGGAATCCTGTCAACATCACCAATTGTAGCACTCTTAATCCTGTTCATGATGCCAGTCCTAAAGCTAGGCAACCACACCAGTTGTTGGGCTCTTTTACCTGCTGGTAATCCTGCACTGACTGGGCCGATTGTTGAGCTAGGGCTGGGTCTGGAACTCCCAGACTCCTCAAGCCCATTCACAGACTGAATCACAAACCCTTCATACGCCAGGCTGGATCACCAGACCCCTTCATGCAGGTCTATGAGCTAGGTAACTGGCCAAAAGGTCCTTGGAGCCATAGGTTGGAAAGCATGGCTGTGTGGGGCAGATGCCCAAAGCAGATGCCCACCTGCCTGCTTCGCTCAAACTCCTCTCTCTCTCTCTAAAGAACACAAGAATAGCAACAAAACTAAAAAGATACATCGGCATGTATGAGCACTAACTACACACACACACACACACACACACACACAATTTGCTTACAAAGAATGCAGAACCACACCCAACTAGACCCGAGGTGAGGGCCCTGACCAAACTATTCTATTTTCCCAACACAACTTATATAACCTTCCTCATTTTGCCTTCCTTTGCCTCCCTGGATACACCTATGGCCCCCCATGGTTCACCATGGAATGTGTATTTCTGGATTTCAATTTCCTATCATTCATTCTCGAATAAACTCATTTATTTGGAGGGCCTCTCTCTCTGTTGTTATTTAGGTTGACACAGTCAATCCTACTCCCAAGTCCATTCTTAACATGGCAACCATGGCCATCTTTTCAGAGCTTAGCTCAGGTCATTTCCTTTCCTTCTCACTGATCCACAACGTCAAGCCCAGTAATGAGTGGTGAGACACCCCCTGCCTCAGCCCCTGCCCAGGTCAGCCCACCACCCCTACTATCCCAGTGCTCTCTGTACTCCAGCCACACGGGCCCTGCTTGCCCACAACTGAGATACTACCCTCCCTCTATAGGAATGCTCCTCCAGTGCCTGGGTGCCTGGCATGTCTCAAGCTTACATCTTCTCCTGCCCTATGTCACTTCCCTAAGAGGCTGCCAGAAAATCTCTATGATTCTCTTTTATGGAGACCTGTTAACTCCCCCTTTTCTTAATCTCCTTCTAGAACATGAGCAACATGATTGTGTTAGTGGTTGAGGGAGGGCTGTTTGTAACCAAAAGACTGATTGTTTTTCTAGGCCAAAGTGCCACCTGGCTTCTCTGTTAGCAACACAAAGAACTGGCTGAGCAATTAGATTAAATGACACTTGTTCTCTTGCGGCTACACATATCTCCTGCCAAATTCTTGGGTGGAGCCCAATGTCAGGAACACGTGCTTCTCTCCCAAAAGGCTACTTTGTGAGCTGAAGAGGAGCCATAAAAAATCCTATTCTTTCCCTTCCAGAGCAAATTTTAGGAGTCATGGCATTTCCTCTCTCTGGTTGTGTAGAATACTTAAGTGTTTGGAGCTCCTGCTTTAATGCAGGGCAATCCACCCCCTGCAGCGGTGATTGAGCTAGAAATGGTCGCCTGACTCAAGCTGGGCCAATCAGAGATCCTTCCCAGGAATGTGGATGTGGGACAGAAGAAGTAGAGTCAATCTTTGTATGAGTGCCTGGACTCTAACAGGCAGGACTTAGGAGTTCAAGATTGTCCCCATGCAGCCTGAGAAGCCAGTGCACCCCAACTGATCACCTTTCCTCATACTCCTGGCACCAGCTGTATTCCTGGCCTTGGGCTGCATGACACAAGCCCATTGTATTGGTCTATTTCTGTTGCTTATAACAGAATACCTGAAACTGGGTCATTTATAAGAAAACAGGTTTATTTATTACAGTTTGGGAGGCTGGGAAGTCCATGGTCCAGGGAACACATCTGGTGAGGGCCACCTTCTCTGTGGAAATGCTCTACGGGATCCTGTGGTAACCAGGGTGTCACATAGGAAGAATGAGATGAGCAAGAGAGAATTAACTATCTCACTCACTGTCCTTATAAAGCCATCAGAACCAGGCCCATTTCTCCATGAATGGATCAATCCTTTCCCAAGGGCACAGTCCTCACAATCTAATCACCTCTTACAGGTCCCACCTTTCAATTTCCATAATAGGATTTACCACCCTCTTAACACTGTTATAATGGAGATCAAGTTTCCAACACATGAACTTTTGGAGACCACATTTGACCCATAGCAGCCATATACTGTCATCAACTTCCTTTTTCCTTAAGCTAGGTTGAGATGGGCCCTGTCACTTTCAATCAAAAGGATCATAAATAATACAGAAAGGAAGTATTTGAAGACTCAGCCTATTGATGGTTAAATAATGGGGGCTACCTCTTTATGAAAAAACTTCCCCCTAGTCCAGCCTCTTTGGAACCAGACAGATCTGAGTTTGAATCCCAGTTTAGACCCAGTGTGATGATGGGCATGTTAGTCAACCTCTCTGAGACTCATACATGAAATGGGATAATAATGCCCACCAACACTCTGTAGGAGATAAAGGGTATAAAAACATCATAGGGGCTAGGCTGTTTCAACCAGCAGGATTTTCTGTTCCTCCAACTAAAGCTCACTATTTCCAGGCACCAGGTATATCTGGCAATAATATTAAAGGCCTTAAAGATGAGGCACATTCCTTTTGACTCAACATTGTTCCTGTAGTAATTTATCCCAAGGCAATAATCATATTGTGCTAAGACTTATGAACGTCAGTGTTCATTATGGCCAGGAATTGGAAACCAATCAATAGTAGGGGACTGGTTTTATAAATCATGGTGTGCCACTGCCATAAACCATGCTTTACATTAGTGGTTCTGAATCTTTTCTGGATCCCTTAGAAGATGTGCCAAAAACTACCAGCACCCTCTGGGAAAATGCTCATATATGATTTTTCACAAAATTTAGCAAATCATTCCAGAAATCTTAGTACCCTAACTCAACCATGGACCATAACTTTGAAAGAATTATCTAATAATATGTGCCCGTGTACTCAGTGAAATAATTATTGGAAGTGGAAGAAAATTACACTGCCAAGTAGTACGTACAATAGGATTATAACTTTGTAAAACAAAAACTGTACATACATCCATGTACAAATGCATGTGCGCACACACACACACACACAGACACACACACATACGGTGGCCATGGAAAAGTGCCACTCAGATCTCCCTCAGAGCACCTGCCAAGAGGAGCCAGCTGCAATACCTTCGTGATGAGCAGCAGCAGGGAAGCTGAAGCCACCTTCTCCCAGCAGCCCTGGCAGTGACTGAGCCTAGGGGGGTGCTAGGGCCTGGTCATTTCTGCCCAGTACAGGCTACTTCCCAGCAGTCTTTGCACTGGAGCTCCATGTTGGGTTGGCCAAAACTCTCCCATAGCTGCACTGCAGCCTGAGCTCCTCCTACCCGATCCTCCTCCGTACGCCCTCAGCATCTGCAGGCTGTAGGCTCTCCTGCCTAATTCTGCTCCCTCCACCCCTTTATTTCTCACAGGTGTTATCCCAAATAAACCACTCAGACCTTAACTCTGTCTTTGCTTTTGGTGACTGGCTTTGATTTTCTTCTATATATTTGCCATGCTTTCCAATTGTTGTCAACTAAAATGATACTATTTTTGGCATCAGAAAACATGTTTTCTTATACTTGAGATAAATATATATAAAGATCATATACTTATATTCAAATATGGTCTGCAAAATCGGAGCCCCATGGATCACAAAATGCATTTGCTTAGTGAAATTGGAGATCTCATTGACTTCCAACAGCTGATCTCACAAACAAGGCCTGGAGAATTTTTAGCAGCAGCAGCAGCAACAACAAAGCTTCCTAGAGGCACAGGACAGAATGCCAGTCTTGGACAGCCTGGATGAACCCTCTCTGTCCCACTGGGGTCCTTGTGTTCATGCTGCAAATCTTTCCCTCAGCCTGACCCAGCATGATAGATTCTCTTTCCAAGGACAGGGCTGGACAAAACGGATACATACTCTTTTAGGCTCCCTCTGTCCTAGACCCCAGGAAGACCAAGAGAGGTCTCAGCTGCTTTGATTTGTTGAGACTCCCGGTATATATGAAGATAAGTAAAATCAAAATGTAGTTCAAAATTTGTAGTGTATTTTATATTTTGGGTTTTTTTCTTGGTGGCTGGCCCTTATGGGGATTCAAACCCTTGACCTTGGTGTTATCAACACTATGTTCTAACCAACTGAGCTAACCGGCCAACCCTTGTGGTATATTTTAAATATTTACATTTTACAAGTGTATTAGTCCGTTTTGTGTTGCTATAACAGAATACCTGAGACTTGGTAATTTATAAAGAAAAGAGATTTATTTGGCTTATGATTCTGGGACAGCTGCATCTGGCATGGGCCTCAGGCTGCTTCTACTCATGGCGGAAAATGGCAGGGAGCCGGCGGGTACAAGCAGATCACATGGCGAGAGGAAGCAAGAGAGAGAGAGGGGCGGTGCCAGGGTCTTTAAACAACCAACTCTCACGGGAACTAATAGAGTAAGATCTCACTCAGGTTCCCCTCCCCCAGGAAGAGCATTAATCCATTCATGAAGGATCTGCACCCATGACTCAAAAACCTCCCAACACTGCCACATTGGGGATCAGATTTCCACATGAGTTTTGGCGGGGACAACACATCCAAGTTCTATCAACAAGCTGGTATGTTTAACACACCCACATTCATATAAAACTTCCATGTTCATAGCATGATTATAGAATTGAAAAAAAAATAACTTTCACTACACAATTCTGGCAGTGTGGCTCACAGTGGGATGCGGGTATGAAGTTGTGTAAGTGCAAGTCTCCCCCAGACCCTTTCCCCTGCCTTCAGGATAACCAGTCTTAACACTAAACTCTCAACATGATACTCCTTCAACATGATAAATAATTATTTAAAAATTTTAATTAGGAAATATTTGATACGTATAATTACATCACATATGTAGGTTGTGAAGCATAACATTAAAAATCATATTCAACTTAAGAAATGGAATATTCCCCTCATTGTTAAAGCTCATGTGTTCCCCTCTCCAGTAACACAAGGAGGTAACCAATACCTGAAGTTTATTTTTTACATCATTCCTTTATATTTCCTTATAGTTTTGCTTGTTTCTGAACTTTATAAAAAGTCTCTTGCTATAAGCAGTCTTCTGGGTCATTACGATGCACCCACAGTAATGCACAGAGTTCATAAAGTGGGTGAACGGAATATACACATATATTCACCCATTCTACCTTCTGTGGGCTTTGGGGCTGTCTGCAGGATTCTGCTATCACGCATGGGACTGCTATGAAAATTCTGTACCTGTCTCCTAGTACATAAACTTCCCTGGGGAGAGCTGCAGGAGTGAAACAGCTGGGCACGGTCTACACGCGTGCTCTGTAAGATGTCTGTTTCTGAAGTGGTCCAGCAGAGGAGGGGAGCCTTTTCTGCTTCCCATGCTCCACAACACCTGGTGTCATACGGCTCTGCGGTCAGTGCTCAGTTGGTAGTGTGTGCCGTGGGCATTTCCTCTCTCTCTATGCCAGTCCCAAAGGTGGGGCTGGGTGTTTAACTCCTGATGAGTCAGCTCCTGAGGCTGCTTTCTGGGACTTGTTAGAGGGCTGAAGGTTTAAAAGTGGGGTTCTTGGTGTCGAAAGGAGCTGGGTCTGCCTACCAGCTTCCCCACCAACAGGCTGTGCTACCTTAGGCAAATGACATGACCTCTCTGAACTTCAGTTTCTATAAAATGGGGGTAGCCCCTACCATGAGGGCTGTGGACAACTGACCAATTAGTAACTTGTAAAGTTCGAAGCACCATGCAGTGACTGTGGTTTTCTGTTCAACCCCTTTGTCTGCCTCTCATGGGTATCTCATCTCCAGGTTCTAGAACTGCCATATTTCTGCCCTCCTGACACTGACACCAGTTGTTCGTTTTGGCACATCTGAATTTTGATTGTTTCAAATGTCTTTGTCTTTTGTTTGTTTTGTTTTTGGCAGCTGGTCGGTGTCCGAACCTGTGACCTTGGTGTTACCAGCACCACGCTCTCCCAAGTGAGCTAACCGGCCAGCCCCGTTTTGTTTTGTTTTTGATGGATCAAAACAACTGCTCAAAGCAAGGATCAGTAGGGCAGAAGGAATCTTGTATAGCAAAGTCCTCTCTAGTTTTGCTGTCAGAGACGAAAGTCTGGTTCTGTCTGGTTCAGTGACATGGTTGATATGGGGCGTTTTTAAGCCCAAGTGACAAAGCTGGATTAGCAGAAGCTCTGCTAGCTGGTTCTATGTGGACATGACCTTGATAGAAGTGCTGGTCTGACGAAATGCAACTGCCTGACAAAGAGGGTGGGAATACAAGTCTTCTTTGTATGTTTTTTTTTGCTATCTGGGGGTTCCTAACTCATTCATAGAGGGGAGAGAGGAGGCATGGAAGGGACTGAGAATTGGTCTGAGCCAGTCCGTCCTGAGCTCAGGGCTTTACTGGCCATATCTCAAGGGAAAGGCGGATCTCACCACATATTCTAAAAACAGATGGAAGATTTATTTCAGTGACTTTTCAGAAAGAAAGAAATCCAGTAGTTCTGCAATGGCTTTGTTTTCTGACCTTCTTAGAGATTTGGAGAGGTCAATTTTCTTCATTAGCAGAGAAATCAGATTAAATCCCAGTGGGATACCTCTTCTCCCTGGCCAGACAGTTAAAATGAAAAGACAGATGATGTGAAGTGCTGGTAAGGATGTGGCCAGAATTCTCCTGCGCTGCTGGTGGGTGGAGCATAACCGTATCACCCCCTTGGAGCCCTGGTTGGCAGGGTCTGCACCTTGCACCTATCAATACCCTATGACCCAGGAATTCCACTCTCATGCCTACATTGGTTCACCAATGGGCCTGTCCTGGAATGTTCATAGCCCCACTATTCAAAATAGCTCCAAAGTGAGAACCACCCAAATGCCTGTACAGTGGAATACCAACATGTGGTTTACTCACACAATGGAATACAGCAATAAAAATGGACTCACTCTGATGACACCCAACAATGTAGATGAATCTCACAAACACCATGTTGAACAAAAGAAGACAGACCCAAAATAACACATACCGTGTGATTCCATTTATATGAAAAAGAGAAATAGGCAAAACTAATCTATGCTTTTGGAAGTCAGGATAGTGGTTATCCTTGGGAAAAATGGTAGGCCACGGGGGCTTCTAGAATGCTGGCCATGTTCTATTTCTTGATCTGGGTCCAAGTTAGAGGGGTGTTCAAGTGATGAAAATCAAACATACTATATCCTTTCTATATAACACATTTCTATCACAAATTTTAAAAAAAAGACATGGCTATTTCTTTCAGGTTGCACCCAATGGAGGTCAGTTTCGGTGGGAAATTCATGGATTTACAAACTTAGGTGCAGACAGGACCTCAGACATCACTCAGGACAGACAGCAGACATCCAGGTTTTAAATCCTCACTCTCCTGCTTACCAGCCATGTGTGCTTAGGCAATTAACCTCTCTGAATCTCCCTTTCTCCATTTGTAAAATGGAAGTAATAATGGGATTTATCTCAGAGAGCTGTTGTGAGGATTAAATGAGATAATGTGTGGCAAATGGTTAGTACTTGGTAAATATCAACTATTATCAGTGTTTTTATTATCTAATACAATATTCATTCATGGGCTAGCCGGTGAGCTAAGTTGATTAGAGCGTGGTGTCATAATACCAAGGTCAAGGGTTCAGATCCTCATACTGGACAGATGCCAGAAAAATGCATTCATTTATACAACAATAATGAGTAGAGCACTGTGCAGAGTAGACCACACAGACCTGGTCCTTGCCCTCACAGAGCCTATAGTCTAGTCCGGCCTCCATTAGGGCACATAGTGATGGAAACAGCAGACATGGTGTGGGAAAACAGCCTAAATAATTCATTGTCAAGAATAGCTTAACAAGGGTCGCTTGACTAACTTGTGGTGTGATAACCTCTGAAAGTGCACTTTCCCTATGGGGACTTCTCAAGAGGGTGGCTGTCAGCTTGTTCTTCTTACTTCCTGGTTCTTCTTCCTCCTCAGGACTTCTGGCGGGCCTTTTTTAAGGGCTTGTCCTGAACCCACCCCTTTCCACCACAGGGAAGGGAACAGTACATGCCTTATAAGGAAGTAATAAAACTTAGATGACATTTGGGAAGATTGTGCACTCCATAGTACTCAGCCAACGAGGAACTGGGGGAGAGACTTGCACACTAGGGAATAAATTGCTTGATGTAACCGTTTTGGGTGTGCCTGTTCCCATTCACAGACGCCCGGACCTTGCAAGGCTGTTATTAAAGTCTTGCTTCACTGTACCTCGTGTCTCTATGTCCATCCTTTGGCATTGGATGGGTGAGGTCATTTCTCAAAATGGTTCACATTTGAGCTTTGCAGGCAAGCATCCACTGATAAAACACACTCTGGAAGCAGCTCTGGGGGCTTCTGTAGCCAAGCAATTGCTCAGATCATTTTGTTATGAGAGGTGGTGTAGCTTAGAGCCAGGCTGCTTGGATTTAAGTCCCAGATCCACCACTTCCTAGCTGTGGAATATTAGGACAGTTCCTAACCTCCCTGTACCTGTTTCCTGATCTGTATGAAGGAGTGGATAACAGAATGTGCCTCATGAGTTGTTGGGAGGATTAAACACTGTAATTTGCAAAGTGTATAAAATGGTGCTGGGTGCAGAGTAGGTACTATGACATTGTTGATCTTGTTATGACCAATCAATGGTTCTGACACTGACCGCTGCTGAGATGGTAATCAGGGGAGAGCAAGGCAGACGTCCTTGGTGCCCATGAAGAAATCCAAGTCATTTCAGCAGCATTGTGAAGTTCTTGAGAATAAACCTAACTCATGGGTGTCTATCCTACAGCTATGCTTGCACAGGTGTGAAGTGGTTTATAAGTCATCCATTGCTACAGTATATGTAATAGCAAAAACAGGGAAGCAGCCTAGATGTCTGTCAATAGGAGCCTGGTTAAATAATTCATGACTCACCCAAAGGGAGAAATATTAGCCCTCAAAAAGAACAAGGCAGCTGCATGTGAAATGATGTGAAAAGATATCCAAGAATACTGTTAAGTGCAAAAAGCAAGGGGTAAGTACACTTTTACTTTCTGTGTTTAAAAAAAAAAAAGGAAGGTACACACCCATGTATTTTGGTAATTCGTGACAGTGGCTGGCTCTGGAGGAAGCACTGGTTGGCTGGGGCTCAGGGGTGGGAAGGATGGCTTCTTTTCAGCTCATTTGCACCTTTCGAATTTTAAGCTATATACATGTGTTATTAAAAAAAAAAAAAAAAGTAAGTCAGAGACTGGGGCCGATTCAGAAAGCAACACTCCAGTTCATTGTGTCCCGTTAATCATCTTTCCTGCTCTCTGAGCAGATGGCCCTGGGAGGGGCTGGCCCAGGGCCTGTGGGCAGCCTCCCTTCCCTGTGGGTGTGTGGGGAGCCCTGCAGGGCCTGTGGCCAGGCACATGCCTCCAGCTGGGTCTGCTTGTGTGGCTGAAGGGCTGGGGTGCAGGACTTGGACTGGCGAAGACAGTGGGCTCCAGCAGCCTGGCAGAGGCCACACATAGTGCAAGGTCATGGTCCTAATACCCGTGTCTGGCCTGGGCAGCTTTCCAGGCAGAAAATCATGAGACAAAGGCTCATTACAAGCACCAGGAAAGGGCCTTCATCGCACCTGCTTTTCTCCATTCATGAGGCAATTCCACAGGGAAACCTGGGGCCAGAGAAGCCCAATGTCCGGGAAACAGATCTGGAGGGGCCAGGCTTTCCTGGGCTGCTCTGGGCATCAGTGGGATGGAAAGAGCCCCAAGGGACCTTGGTTCTTAATTCTTCATCCATCTAGATGAAGTATAAAGATTCTTTTCAGAGCCCTCCTTGAAGTGGCCCTACATCTTTGAGACACACATAGCATTGTGTGCAGGGACATTTCCTATAGCCAAGCAAAAGCAACAGAAAGGCCCTTTCAGTTTATTGCAAAATAAGCAAGGCTGTGTCCCAACACAGGGGCTCTTTGCTTCATGAGTCCCTGCTAATTCATAATTCATAGGCTGCCTGAGCACTGTTTACTGTCCACTGTCTATTGGAGTAGGGTTTTTCAAATGCCCTTTAGTCAACAATTCTTTATACACACCTATATGAGAAATATATATGTATGCATGCAAATATTCTTAAGTCAAATATCTTTTACACATTCAAACACACACACACATTTATATGTAGTCATACTCTTGACTAAGCTATATCACGAATATTCCTTGAATATGATGTAGATCAAGTATTTGGTACAAGATAATCACAAGATCTACAGAAGGTTGGCAGAGACATCCAGAATTACAAATGTGATAATACAGCCTCCATTCTTTGTTTCTCCAAGTCTGGGTCACCATTAAGACCAATTAATTTTTTCTGCCTATAGATAGCTACACCTGTGCTCCCTTTTCTGGTGCAATTCATTCACTCATTTACCACACCTCTTGGAGGCCCCTACCATGTGACAGGCACTATTCTGGGTCCTAGGTTACTACAATTAACCAAATGGTCAGAGATTCATAGCCCTGTGAGATTTGCATTCTAGTGAAGAGAAAGCAAACAATGAAATGGATGTTTACTGTGTGTCTGGTAGGAACACGGATGGAGAGACAGGTGTTGGAAAGGACTTCCCAAGGAAGTGACGATTCAGTAGAGACCTGGGGACTGTAAGAGAGGGAGGCACGTGGATATCTGGGGGAGCAGGTTCTAGGCAGAGGAGATGGCAACTCCCTTGCCCACTCTAGATTCGTTGTCCTCGCTTGGCAAAGGCCAGCCCTGGTTAGACCCAACTCTCCACCTACTCCACACCCACATCTGTGCAGCTGAACCTCGGCTAGAGAAAAACCTGCCACAGTGCTGGCTGGCCTCACTGAAACTCATGCCCAGCATCTCGGGGTGGGGCACGGGGAGTGCAGGGAAGCCTCATGCTTGCCTGGGCCATTCACTCTTCCACTCCTCCAGACGGCCAGTTCCTAAGAGCAACTTTGCCAGCCTCACTGGCTAGCCTCCTTCCTTCCTAGTTCCCTGACAAAATCAAAGCGATCAGAAGAGCTACCACGCTGAGTCCAACACCTTATGTGCTCACCTACCTGATTCTTGCCCAAATCCTTCCTCCCTGTTACCATGGATGAAATGTGCATTGGAATCCTGGCCCTCTCTGCTACTCAAGGATGTCACTCCAGAAACTCTGTCCTCTCCCTCCTTCCTCAGCAAGGCTCCTCCCCCAGCCCGTACCTCACTGGATTGCTCCCATCAGCATTGAACATGCCCTGCCATCTCCCATATTTTAAAGAAATTACAAAACCCTGTCTTGATGGCACTCCTCCCGCTCCTCTGCTTTACCCAACACGACTCCTGGAAAGAGTTCTTTAGATGGCTGTCTCCCATGTGTTCTTCCTGTCTTTGCTCAGGTGTCACTTTCTCAGTGAGACCTTCTCTGATCTTTGTGTTTAAAATTGCATCCCTCCTTAGTCCTCTTCCCTGCTCCATTCTTCTCCATGGCTCTCATCCCCTTCTAATATATTCTATAAGGCATGTAGCTGTTTTGTTTACTGTTCACCCTCCCCATCTACACATGCTGGAATGGAAGTCCAAATAGGACAGGGGTGTTTATCTATTTCGCCGATTGCCACATTCCCATCACCTGGAAAGAAGGCCCAAGGGCATCACAGGTGCTCAGTGACATTTGTTCAGTGAGTAAATGAATGCATGGTAAGGGCAAGGGCAAGGAACAGTGAGGAAGTCAGTGTGGTTGGAGGTGGCAGAGGTGGCAAGGCCAGATCACACAGGGCCAAAGGGACGGTCTTATTGCAAGTGTGGTTCAGGACTGCTGGAGGGTTGGGAGCTGGTGAGGGACATGATCTAATTGATGTTACTAAGATTCTGGGCAGGTCGAGCTGAAAATTTCACATTCCATGAGTGTGTCCACGTGGCAGGCAGTTTTTACATCTATGTGCTTGTGAAAACGGACTCTAAGACTAAAGGAAAGCTGTACCTTGCTAATGGCACCTGTTACAGAGGCAGGGCCATGCGAGGGAATGATCACTGCCCTGGAATGGCTCCATGCTTTACTGGTTGATACGGACGGAATACTTCTTATGCACCTTCCCCCCCACTCCAATTCTTATGTTGAAATCCTACCCTCCAAGGTGATGGTATTAGAAGGTGTGGCCTTTGGGAGGTGACTCGGTCATGAGGGTGGCCCCTCATAAATGAGATTAGTATCCTTATAAAAGAGGCCTGTGAGAAGGGGCTGGCTGAGAAGTTGGTGGGGGACCTGGATGCACTGGCCTTTGATGGGCGAACCTACATCCAGTTCTCAGTGCTGTGGCAGAGAGCAAGAAGGTGCCGCAGAGCAGCAGCTCTGAATTGAGCCTGCGCACTGAGGCCACACGGGCTGGTGCTGTGCAGCGGCCAGGCCACGAGTGGGCGGACTACGTGGCGCTGGCCATCCTGGACTGTGCCCCCCTGTGCTGGTCAAGACCAACTGGTAGTTAAAGGTCAGAGTACACAGGGAGCAGAGAGAAGGTTCTCTTCAGGAGGGCAGCAAGGCCCCTGTGACTGGCTTCTCCCTGCTGGATACCATGCAGCTGGACAGAGACAGAGCCCTGTGGCTCTGGAGCCTGCAGAAACTGCCCCTGGGCCAGATCCTGCACAAGTCCCATGGCACAGGCTTCCTGGGCTGCCTGTGGGTCTGGTGGTGGGCCAGCACCCTCTGCACCTGCTGGAGGATGCTGTCACCAGGCCAGAGCTGCGGCCCTGCCCCACCACTTGAGCTGGCACTGGAACCCACCGCCCACTGCCCAACCTGCTGCAATTATTTTCTATTTTTGAAAACTTGTTACTTTTTGTTGGCTGGAGGGACTGCAGACCTGGCTTCCCTTCCTTCCAGGCAGCCATGCTGCAAGGACAAACCTGGTGACAAGTACTCTTGGGGTGATGTAGCCACGTGGAGGGCATGGGCCAGACTGCAGCCTCAGAATGTGCCCTCTGCCTCAGGGTGCCGAGTTGCCACCCTGTACACTGTGTGTCCCCCTGTGTCCACCTATGTTGGTCCCTTGTGTCCCCTGGCAGACCCTGCTCCCATGTCACCCACACTCCATGTGACGAGTCCTATGTCCCAGAGTGGGAAGGCACTGCTGGAGTTTGATGGGGCCCGTCCTCCATGCATGCCCCATTGGGCCTTTCTAGGTTTCCACCTGCACTGCTCCTCCCTCTTGTGTGTGCAGTGGGCTGCACAGCCTTACCCTTGGCCAGCCTGGACCCCAGGGCCAGCCCAGCCTGGGCCTCCTGTGCTAATACTGTGACTTAGGAACAATGTTACTGTGGGGCCGCACAGACCCTCCTCTTAGCTGTGTCCACCCATTCCAGGGTGCTGGTGAGCAGAGGCCAGGCCCAGCTCATCCAGGGTGCCCTGACCCTCAGCTGGCCCTGAATGCACCATGCCCTTCCCCTCCACAGCAGACCCCATGAACAGCCCCAAGAGAGAATGGCCACTATGGGTGCTGTGGCTGACGTCCATCCCCTGCCTTCCTGAGTGTCCAGCATTGATTTTATTTGACTTCTGGAGTGGTGGGGCTGTCGTCTTTCCTGTCCTGACCTGAGAGCAGCTGAGGGCGGCCTTGTAGCAAACCCTCACTCCAGTTCCAGCGTAACGGGTGACTATCCTTGTCTGAGAATGACCAGGGGCCAGCCTGACCACGTACGGTGAAGGGGTGGTACAGGGGTGCCAGAGATGACTGCAAAGCCAGAAATGCCTTAAATTGCAATGTCCCATTCAATCCCTTCACCTCCCAACCCCCAACCCAGTCCTCTTGGGAGCAAGACCAGATAAAGCTGGTAGGGGGGCTGCCCTGACCCTCCCCGTGCTGGGGCTGGTACCGGGGCTGGAGGGAGCCACATGGCGTCACCTTACTAACTCCAGTGAGTGTCTGTGTCAATCACCATGAAATTAAGTCTGAAAACTTAAAAAACAAACAAAAAACATAAAAGAGGCATGAGAGAGCTCAGTCACCCTTCCATAGCAAGAAGGCACCATCTGTGAACCAGAAAGCAGGCCCTCACCAGACACTGAATTGGTCGGCATCTCCACCCTGAACTTCCCAGCCTTCGGAACTGTTAGAAATAAATTTCTGTTGTTTATAAGCCACCCACTCTATGATATTCTGTTATCACAGCCCTAATGAACTAAGACACTGATAAAAATAGAACACTGAACATTTCTCATTGAACAAAACAAAACATTATTGGTAAACACTGAAACAAAACCATCCATACTCTGATAAAAATATTGGGGCTCGCTGGTTAGCTCAGTTGGTTAGAGCATGGCGCTAATAACAAGGTCTAGAGTTTGATCCCGAAAAAAAAAAAAAAAAGAGCTCTTCAGTATTTTGCTTTTTAAACAACTGGTGTGCAAGTATGAACACATTTTTTGAGATGTTAATGAACAGGTGTTTCCAAGCATATGAAAAAGACAAAACCTATATTAAATAACTATGGCTGGGATTCTAAATGTTGTGCACAGAATTTAAAAGATCTCTTTCTCTTAAGTCTTAAACAGCATCAGTAAAACATCCATGGCCTCCTGGCCATTTCTAGCCTTTCTAAGTACCCTTCATAGGGGCATAGTATTTGGTTTGATGTCCATGGGATACCACTTTTATAAGCTATTTTATAAAGCTGTAAGGTGCTCCACTGTAAGAGGGGACAAGCCAGTTGGGGCAGGAAATACAGGGACTGTGGATTCAGGTATGTGTTTAGTTGATGAAGATGGTGCAGCTGTTTCTAGACTGGCTGGGGGTGGGAGGGAGTAAAGTTCACAGCTCTGGAAGGCTGAACACTCCAGGTGCGCCAAGGTGGGGGGTGGCAGGAGGGTACCAAGGACTGTGGGCTGGGTGGGTGCTAAGCCTAGATGAAAAGAGAAGACTAATTTGTAAGAGGGCCTTGCTGGTGTCTGTGGCTCCTACACTAGGGTCCCAGTTGTCCTAACTGAACAGCCTAGATGCTGGCTCCAGGCTTGCTAGATGTTGCACAGGGATGGCCACATGTTCCCAGGACTTTGTCAGCTACAGGCAAAGTGGGCCACAGCCTTCCACTCTGACAGGTATACTCACCCCTATGTGTACCCAAGGCCATTGCCACAGTGCCTCATGGTTCCTAAAGTGTGGTCCTGAACTACCAGCATCATCATCACTTTGGTAACTTGTTAGGGGTACAAATTTTTAGTCCCCACCCTAGGCCTGATGAATTAGAAACTCTGGGGGTAGGGTCCTGCAACTAGTATTTTAACAAGCTTCCCAAGGAACTCTGATGCATGTTCAGGTTTAGGAATCACTGGTCTAGATCAGTTCTAGGTAACACTGCTCCTGCTTTTTCCAGAATCACACTTTGAGAACTACTTTTCTAAAAATTTCATAAGCAAATTACTCAGTTTATGAGTAAATCCAGTTATTGTATTAGTCCGTTTGTGTTGCTATAACACAAAGAACAGGCTTATTTGCTTATGATTCTGGGACAGCTGCATCTGGCATGGGCCTCAGGCTGCTTCTACTCATGGCAGAAAGCGGCAGGCAGCCGGCAAGTACAAGCAGATCACATAGCGAGAGGAAGCAAGAGAGAGAGGGGGAGATGCCAGGGTTTTTAAACAACCAGCTTTGGTGGGAACTAATAGAGTGAGAACTCACTCATTAATCCCCCCTCCCCCAGAGAGAGCATTAACCCTTTCATGAGGGATCGACCCCCATGACTCAAACAGCTCCCAACACTGTCACATTGGGGACCAGATTTCCACATGAGTTCTGGGAGGACAATACATCCAAACTCCATCATTAATTAATAACTATTACTGAACAACTAAGGGCTGTTTAATAATGATTACCTCTGATCAAGAGGATTGTGGGCAACTTTAAAAAATTTTGTATATATCTGTATTGTTCAAAGTTGTTATCATAAACATGTATTACTTTTGCAGATAAAACTAATTAAAAGTTTTTTTTTTTTTAAATGAAAATACTCATCCTAGTACAGTGCTTTACGGCACTGCTTCTCAGTCTTTATTGTGCAAACTCCCCAGGAATCTAGTTAAAAATTCAGATTCTGATTCAGTAGGTTGGGGGTGGGGCCTGAGATTCTGCATTTTCAACAAGCTCCCTAGTGATGTGGAGTATACTGGTACATGAACCACACTTCGGATTTACGGAATGCAAAGCACTTTTATGTATATTATCTTGTTTGTTCCTTGTTACAACCCTGGCAGATAGAAATTCACTAATAAACTTATTCAACCATTAAGTTCTATTATACTGGTTGGTACATCAGGCACTGGCTATACAATTATGGTCTAATGGGGTGGAAAACCAACCAAACAAAAAATGAATGTAAACAAATAAATTATTAAAATAGTTATCAGGTGAGTAGGAAATAAAGAGGGTGCTGAAAAAGAAAAACAGGGATAGCTCCTGGAAGGCCTCTAGTAGGAGGTGACTCCAGCAGGCATGGGAAAGATGAGCCAACGAGAAGTTCGGGGCAGGCTCTGGGCAGACACCAGAAAGCTCCTGCAGCTAGAGCACGGGCGTCGGGGGGGGGGGGGGTGTCCCTCAAATCAGGGAGGGGAGGCAGGTCCGTCAGGCCTGTCAGGCAGTGGTGGGGGGGGGGCTTTCAACCTAAATACAGGGTAAACGTTGAGGGTTTAAGCAGGAAGTGGCTGGTCTGGATTGCCTTAGGATCACTCTGGATGCTGTGTGGGAATTGAAACCTCTCCAGGGTCACCTCGCAGCTGGTGTAGGGAGTGCCGGGCCATGCGGGGGCGCCCAGGAGTCGCGCGGATCTACCTGGGGATCAGGAACCCCCATGTGAATAACGGGCCTACCAAGAGTCCGTGTTATTATTGCTGCACTGAGGACCTCAAACGCGCGCGCACTGGGGCATAACATGACTTTTTCCTTTTCCCCTTTCTCAGAGGAACTGGGCTCCCATCCACGCTTTGCTGGTCACATGGCATCTTAGACATTCCCCCCTCTCTGCCTCAGTTTCCCTACCTGTCCAAGAGGACGTTGGGCCAGCCACTGGTGACACACCAGATTTCCAATCGTACCTTTCGGGCAAGCCGAGCGTCGGGCACAGCCCGGGCATAGGCAGTTTCAAGCCGCACACAGGATCGGCTCTCCACCCTGGAAACTGAGGCATGGCGGGGCGAGGAGCGCACGCCCTCGAAACTTCGCGCAAACTTCAAGTGGCCTGACTCGGGCCCTCTCGCAGCCTACCCAGGCCGCCCGGTTGTCTCGGCGCGGAGGCCCCCGCCCAGCGCTGCCAGGGGTGGCGCCGGGTTGAGCGGGGAGCGGGGCGAACTCCGTCCCGTGCGGTACTCGCAGGCGGGCGGCAGTGGCGGCGAGGGACTCCCGCGCGATCCCGGTGCTAGAGCGCGGGTAGACGCGCGGGACACGCCTCCGGGCGCCGCAGCCCGGCCCGGATCCCGCCCGCGCGCTGACCCCGCCCCTCGGCCGCCCCCTCCGCCTCCGCCTCCGCCTCCCTGCGGCTCCGGGACGTGTCCGGCCGGCAGGCGAGCGGCGGGGACTGCTCCGGGCGCACTCACTTCCGCGTCCCGCCGATCTCCGGCCCGCGCGCGCCGAGCCGCCGCCGCCATCGGACAATGGGCCGCCGGCCCCGGCTGCCGTGACCTTCCTGCCGCGGCCCCGCCGCCCGTGCCCCCCGGATCGCGCTCCCTCCCCGCGCCGGCCAGGATCACAGCTCCGGGGCCCGAGGAAGCAGCGGGAGGATCGAACGCCCGGGACGTGCCTGCGCCTCCGGCCGGCGGCCTCTTCACTTTCCCGGCCGGCCGCGCTGGCTCTACCCGCCCCAGGCCAGCGGCTGCTGCCTTGGTGGGGAGTTCCGAGTTTGGTTGCTTCAGGAGGATGTAATTTTTCTTTTCTTTTTTGCCTCTTTTAACTTTTATGATTTGAAAAAGAGAAAAGAACTCCGCAGAGCAGGCCGGGGATAGCGAAGCGCCAGCAGCTGCCCCCACGTGGACACCCGGAGAGAAAAGGGAGTGAGAAGCAAACTTGACTCAGCTGGCCTTGAGGCTCAACTTCTGCTGGACTCTAAGTCCCGGGGTAATGACCCTCACGCTGGCCAGGTGGAAGTCTTTACCTGTCCTGAGTGGGACTTGAGTCCCTGCCTTTCCCAGTATCTCTCTCCGCCCCCCGCCCCCCCGCTCCCCTCAGCCTTTGGGCTAGGCCCAGACACCTGCCAGCAACATGGATAAGTATGACGACCTGGGCCTGGAAGCCAGTAAATTCATTGAGGACCTGAACATGTACGAGGCCTCTAAGGATGGGCTCTTCCGAGTGGACAAGGGTGCAGGCAATAACCCTGAATTTGAGGAAACACGCAGGGTGTTCGCCACCAAGATGGCTAAAATCCACCTCCAGCAGCAGCAACAGCTCCTGCAGGAGGAGACCCTGCCCAGGGGGAGCAGAGGCCCTACCAATGGTGGGGGCCGCCTGGGCCCACAGCCTCACCGGGAAGCTGGTGTGGGCAGCAAGCTGACCATGGATGGTGCTGCCAAGCCCCCTCTTGCTGCCTTGACAGTGGCACCTGGGGCAGCCACTGCCATCACTGCTGGACAGCCCTTGTACCCACCACAGGAGCAGAGGGCCAGGCCATATGTCCATGGCACAAAGCAGGACTGTGGTTCCAGGGATATCCCAGCGAGTTCTGAGATGTCTGCTTTCCACCAGTCGGGCCTCTGTGAGGATCCTTCCTGCCTCACTCACGGGGACTATTATGACAACCTCTCCTTGGCAAGCCCAAAGTGGGGAGATGAACCAGGAGCATCCCCCAGCATCAGCCTGGGTGTAGGGAGTGGGTGGCCCTGTGCCTCAGGGAGTGACCCACCACTGCCCATACGCTGCGGGGACCATCACCTGTACCAGCCGCAGGTCTCCCGGAGCGCCAGCAGGTCTTTTGAGAGTGGTCTTGGTAGCCAGGATGGTGGCCTTGGTGGCTGCAGCAGTGAGAAGCCAGCAGGCCTTTGGTCCACTGCCTCCTCCCAGCGGGTGAGCCCTGGCCTTCCTTCCCCAGGCTTGGAGAATGGTGCTCCAACACTGGGGCCTGCTCAGACCAGGACCCCTTCTATTGCAGCATCCCTGGCTCTGAGCTGCCCTAGTCAAGGAGCCCTTCCAAGAACAAACTCAGGGCTGGGGAATGAGGTTTCAGGCATGATGTCCAAACCCACTGTGGTGTCTCAACCCTGGTTCCAGGATGGGCCCAAATCTTACCTTTCTAGTTCTGCCCTGTCATTTACTTCAGCTGGCATGGACAGTTCACAGCCAAGAGTGGTCTCTGGGCTGGATCCTAAGCCTGGCTGTACAGACCTTGGCAGTGGTGCCAAGCTCAGCTCCACCAGCCTTGTCCATCCATTGGTGTCCACTCCGCCTGAGTTATCTTGCAAAGAGGGTCCCCCCGGCTGGTCCCCTGATGGTAGTCTGGGACCTGTGCTCCCAGAGAGCCCCAGCTCTCCCAGGGTGAGGTTGCCCTGCCAGACCCTTGTCCCGGGCCCTGAGCTCGGACCCTCAGCAGCCGAATTGAAATTAGAAGCCCTCACCCAACGTCTGGAGCGAGAGATGGATGCTCACCCGAAGGCTGATTACTTTGGTGAGTTAGAGGCTGATGGAGTTGCCCATGGTGGGGGTGATGGGTCCTGAGCTTGAGGGACATGATCTCCACTAGAGATGCTGTAACTCTCCTTGAGTGGCTTGCCTTTTTTTTTTTTTTTTTTTTTTTTTTTTTTTGGCTTTCTCTTTCAGCTGCTTTTCTGATTCAGAAACTGGAAAGCATCCCTGGGCAGAAAGCAGTTCTTGCAGCTGGGGGTTACCCAAGTGTGAAGGGTGCAGCAGGGTGGTATTGCTCATGACTGCTCTCAAAAAAGGGAAATGCTGTAACTGGATTTCAAGGGTTTCCAGTATGATTTTAGAGCCTGTCTCCACACATCCCTGAGCGTTCAGTATGTATTTGGTCAGGCAGGTCTGGCTATCTGATGACCAGTGGTCAGGGCAGGGATTCTCAACTTGTGTGTGTGTGTGAATGTAAATTCTTGTGTGCAGTTGCGAGAGGTGAAACATTGTCATGGAAGACGGTTATAGAGCAGTGGTTCTCAAAGTGCAGTTCCTGGACTAGCAGCATCCCCTCACCTGGGAACTGGTTAGAAATGGAAATTCTAGTGCCCCCTCCCAGACTACTGACTCAGAAACTCTGGCATGGGACCCGTGAGCAGCATTTTCATGAGCCAGCCAGGGGATCCTGATGTTCGGGGAGATTTGAGCCCTGCCGCCTAACAGCCCACGCCCGGTACCAGCCAGCAGCCAGGTTGTGCCACAGCCATGGCTTGGGATAGGATGGAAGATGTTCCTGAATGTTTTTTTCAAACTTGCAGGTTTTGTTTTATTCTCTTTTTTAAAACCACAAACTCTTAGAGACTGCTGGCTTCAATTTTTTTTCTCTGCACAGAGTTTGGAGGCAGCAAGAAGGTAGCTATATTCTTCTGTTGAGTAATGATTTAGGTGTCTCATAGGAGAGCTAGGTAGAAAGCCTGTTCTTAGAAGAGTCAGGTTTTTTTTCATTTTTCAGTTCTGGATAATTGGGGTCATGATTTCCCCATAGCCTGAGTCCCACTGGGGTAGCAGCTCTGCCAATTGCGGAGAGGGCAGGGCAGGGAAGACCCTGGGAGGGAAAGATGGCTGGCTTACAGCTTTCAGTCTACTCTCATTCTCCGTGAATGAGAATGAGTCTGTCCCGAGGTCCTCGGAGGGACAGGAGTCTGAGGCCCCTCGCCACTGGACATACTTAACCCATGGCGGCATTATGTTTTTGCTCCTCATTGGAACTGGCTCTTACCCCACAGCCAGCAGGCAGAGGTTTGGGTTACTGGTTATTGGTTTATTTTTTAAAGCATGTAACACCATCTTACTGTGAACTGTCCCTTCTCCTTTGCAATTCCCACCTTTGGAAGTAATATTTAGCTGGAGGTACTATGTGTCTTTTAAACTTTTGTTTAGTTTTCAATTTCTAGCTCATTGAACAACAAAACAGTGGTTGTATTTGTTCAGGGATGCAAGTTTACACCCCAGGCCAGAGCAGGGATATTAGCTAACACTATTCATTCATTCAACATACGAGGGTACTTATTTTTCCACAAACATATTGAAGTAGCCTTGTATATTTATCGAGCACTTATCTTGGGCTGTGCTCTGTTCTAGGCCTTGGGGATACCTAGTGAAGAGGACAGACAGAAACCTCTTCCTCCCTGGAACAGACAATGTAGTAGAAGGAGGCAGGAAATGGACAAAGTCAGCAAGCAAATACTAGGAGGGAAATAAGGTAGAGGAGTGGGCTGGAGCTGTGGGGCTGGGGGTGGCAGGGAGATTTCCTGTTTTAAATCTGGTGATCAGGGAGTGTCCCACTGAGAAGATGGCATTTGAACAAAGGCTTGAAGGAGGCCAAGGACTGGACCATTGTCCTTCCACGAAAGGGTGTTCTTAGCAACAAGAACGGAGACCCTGGGGTCTGGGTCTGTGCCTGCACTGTGATAGACCCTTGATACTGACTGTTCAATTTAGGGTCACAACAAGTCTAGGAAGCAGGTTCTGTTGTATGCCCATTTTGCTAAAGGGAAGACTGAACTGGAGTCTCACAGGTGGTACTGATGTTGCTGGGACTTGACCTGCCCGTTCAGCCTCATTGCCCTGCTTCTAACCACCATTTCCAAACTGCCTCACAAGCACAGATTGAAGACCTATTTTATTCATGTATTTCTATGTTTTTTTAATTGAGATGAAATTCACATAATATAAAATTAACCATTTTATTATTTATTTTTTAATTTAATGTTGTTTTTTTTTTGGCAGCTGGTTGGTACGGGGATCTGAACTCTTGACTGTGGTGTTATAACACCAGGCTCTAACCAACTGAGCTAAACAGTCAGCCAAAATTAACCATTTTAAAGTGAACAAGTCAGTGGTATCTAATACTTTCACAGTGTTGTACAACCACCACCTCTATCTAGTTGCAAAACATTTCCATCCCCCCAAAAGGAAACCCCGTACCCATAAAACAGTTGTTCCCTATTTCCTCTTCTCCCCCAGCCCCTGGCAATGACCAATCTGCATTCTGTTTTTATGTATTTACCTATGTGGGATATTTTATATAAATAGAACTATGTATTTCATTTCTTTTTTGATTAAGCATTACATTCGCATGTAGAAAATCAAAAGATACACGAGCACACGCAATGAAAACTGAGTCTCCGTCCTGCTTCTGGTCAAGTGTCCTGGGAATAATGAGCTATATGTGTGTGTCTGTCAGTTCCTGTGGTGGCATGCTTTCTCTGCTCTTTGCTCCCCACTGAACAGTGTGTCTTGGCAGCTCTTCTACATTAGCATGTGTTGGGTTGGCTCCATGTCACTGCTGTGGGTCATGCCCAGGTCACGTAAGCAGCCCTCACTGATGGACCTTTAGAATGTGCCCATCTGCAAGGCGTAGCCATAGATGTAGGCTAAACTCTCAAGAGTGGGATTGCGGGGCTGGGGGCTTTGTGTCCTTTAGATGTTGTGTAATTTCTCTCCGCTGAGCTCACACCAGGGACTGAGCTGTAGGAGAGGGTCTGCCCCACACCTGCTGTGGCAGCAGAGCTTGATCTGGTCTTTTGTGAGCACCCATGTAGCAAAGGAGGAAGTCCTTGCATCTGAGCATCCAGCAGTCTGGGCTTGGCCTGGCCCTGCCCTGGGACCTTGAATGGACTGTGTGCTCTTCTGGGCCGCACGTTGGTCATCTGCAGAACGAGGGGCTGGACCAGCGGGGGCTCACAGCCATGGATGCCCTTCCCTTCCCTAGATCTGGTATTACTGGAAAGATTTCGTCTACCCAGCACACTACATTTGCTAAATAATGGTTACTTTTTATTTCCAAATAGAACATTTAATAGTACAGGGCTTTTGCCAGAGAGAGTCAAAGTGATATAACAGTCACCATCGGAGTCAATGTAATTCTAGTCAAAATCAAAGAAAAGTAGATGTTTTGGTTAGTTAGCCTACGTCCCCTTCCTGGATCAAATAAAAGGTGACCCTTTGGGTGTTTGACATTGCGAAAGAGTGTGAATCCCTGTTAATCCCTGTTGCTCCTTTGAGAGCCCTTAGGGCTTGAAGATGCCTGGTTTCCAGTTATTGGTTAACTCATCACTGAGGACTCTTCTGGCACTTCATGGCGGTTTCTGTGGGCTTAGTAAGATAAGGTCCTAGGGAAGCATTGTTTCTTTCCCCTCTTCCTGCTGGGCCTACTTCCTTCTCCAGGACTCCTCCGTGGCCTCTTTGTGTCTTTCTGTCCCTGAGGAAAGAATTAAGGACACACTCTTGGCGCTGTTTGGGGAGTGTTGTTGGGTTGCTTGCCTTCCTAGGTGTTGCTAAGGGAAGACGCTGCCCGTGCAGCGTGGCTCCTGCTTCAGCACCACGGTCTGCACTGCAGCGGGGAGGCAGAAGGGCCTCGTGCCTTTTCTTTAGTTGTGCCCGGTCTTTTCCTCCACGGTGCTTTTTCTTCCTCACAGGGGTCCTCTCCTCCCTTCCTAAGGAAAAAGGACTCAAGTCAATCATCTGTCACAGGCTGGGCTTCCTGGGAAGCTGATTCTGAGACAGTTGAGTGTGCAGGGAGCGTATTCAAGAGTGTTCTTGGGAACACACCTGTGGAAAGAGGGGAAGGAAACAGGAGTGGGCCGAGGAGGGCTGAGCTGCAGGGAGCCCAGGAGCAGGAAGAGCCCTTCAGAGTCGCCCGAGTTGTGCTGACATGGCCTAGCCTTCATACTGCTCCATGGATCAGCCAGAGGATGTGGGCTGCCCTGTGATAGTAGTGGCCCTGGGCTCTGTGCAGCTGGGGCAATCCCTGCAGGGGATGACAGTGAGGACCACCTGCCGGCTGCACCTCAGCAGCTGCGCCACAGCTCCTTCAATGAAGGGAGATCTGGGCGGCCTTCGCAGTGTCTGCCATAGTCCCCCTTCTCGGGGCAGTAAGAGCATATGACTTCAGGTGTCATGGTTCTAATAATAGCTGCTGTTGAGTGCCTGAGATCTGCCAGGCGTTGGGTTAAGTGCTTTGTGGGCATTGTCATCATTTAACCTTCATGGCTGTTATGACACAGGCACCATTATTCTCTGCTTGCAATTGAGGAACTGAGGGAAGAAAGGTTAAGTGACTTGCTCAAGATCACACAGCTATGCGTGGTGGCACTTCTACACCAGTCTGACTACTTGCGTGGTGGGACTAGGTAGTCCCTCAGTCCTGAGCTGGAAGCCTTCTGTCTGCCCCTCCAGATTCACTCTCCATCCAAGTGCCATGGGGGGCAGCAGTGGGCTCCCTGCCCTTTCCAGACCTTCTTCACCCACATTCAGGACTCTGTACTTTTGTGTCCTTTGGACCCAAAGCCCCCATGCCCTCCCTTCCTGCTGTGATGGGTCTGAGTGATCAATCACTGCTGAAGCTCCCGCAGAAGAGGGCCACACTTGGCTGAGGAGGCTCTGCCAGACTCCGTTAGGCACCAGAGGGGTGAGAAGGCAAGAATAACTTGGTCCCAGGGTCTTCTTTACCCAGCAAGTGGATGGATGCCCTTGCCCCACCCACATGGACAGAAAGAGGCAGGCTTTGTCTTTAGTTTTCCTGTTTTTGGTGCATGTTCCTGCTGCAGTATTCTAACCCAGAAAGTTGCAGTGCAGATCCACCTAAGCCTGGGAGCCTGAAAACAGGTGTGACTTCTGGGAATGGCCCTGCCCCTGCCCCTGCCAGGGACCAGGGAGCCTGTCTCACCTAATTTCATTTTACTGGTAATGCCCGAGCCTAAATGAGCAGTTCAAACAAGGAACATGTAAACGTTCTGTCTGCTCCTTCCCATCTGAGAGTCTCCTAAACACACTGAGTGGCTCCTTATCTTCATGACCTTTTAGGCACTTATCAGACTTCGTTAGCAATAGGTGCTTGAAATATGGGGCTTAGTTCCAGCCTATATTGAAAAATTGAGCATTTTTTTTTTACATAAAAGGAAACAACATGGGCCAGTCCTGTAAAAGAGCCCCTTCAGAATTCTAGGACAGGACTCTGGCTGTGCATCCCCGAGGTCCCGGCTAGCCCCCCACCCCAAATAGCAGGCATTTCATTCAACCCAAACAAAGTAATGGAGTAGAAAAATTTGGTATAAGCTTCATTAGCCGTCTGGCTCTGTCCACTGGCGTGACGGAGTGTGATTACCTAGGAACTTCTACCAAAGTGCCTTTTGGAGACATCATGCCATAATTTGGACCTACTGAATCCAGGCTTCATTGATATGGAAGGACATTTCCGATCCTCCAGGTAACTTTTATAAATGATATCCAAGATTCCAACTCTGCCTGTCTAGTCCTGCAGCTGTACGGTCTCGGATATGGGGATGCCCAACCCTTTAGAAATCAGGCAGCCTATGTGTGTTTCTTAATGGACTGGGCAGTCTTTCCCTTGAAATTAAAAAGGCGTATATTTAAACTTTTTTATTGATATGTAATGTACATGTCATAGATGTTCATAGAGTGAACATAACCATCACCTGAGAAGCCCCCTGTACCCCCTACATCCCTCATCATCCTCCAGAGATCCCCAGTTCTGACTTCTAACAGCACAGCGAATTTTTGAGCTAGCATGTGATTTGAAGTAACTTTTAAAACCTTTTAA
The DNA here is from genome assembly GCF_027409185.1 of Cynocephalus volans. Taxonomy (NCBI): domain Eukaryota; kingdom Metazoa; phylum Chordata; class Mammalia; order Dermoptera; family Cynocephalidae; genus Cynocephalus; species Cynocephalus volans. The sequence continues at coordinate 56,278,576 of NC_084470.1, forward strand.
AAATGTAAAAACACATCATGGTGCTTCTAAGCGAGGCTTGGGCTGGGGACAGCAAGGAGTCGGTGGCTACTCAGCACGCCCTATAATGGTGGTGGCTCATGTGTGGCCAGTGGTCAGGGCTCAGACACCATTTTGGTCCTCTGTGTTCTCTGAAGGGACGTGACTTCATCACAAGCATTAGCCTCATCTCCACTGGCCACAAGCGTTTCCCTATAGCGATTTCAGGATGAAGAGGAAGCTCCCCAATTTCATTCACAGTGGTTCAGCTTGTCACTCAGTGGACAGATCAGCAAGACATGCACGTCAGGTCCCTGCCGTGTCCTCAGCATTGGGTGAGAAGGTCAGGCTCAAGCCTCGCTCTTGTGATGAAATCACACTTCTCTCACTGACCTTGGAGTCCTCACGTGCTCTGGCCATCCCTCCCATGCCCTTGCCTTGCCCCCTATGCTCCCATCATGCCAACCTCAGTGCAATGTCCTTCTGGCCAGCGTGATGCTGCTTGGGCCTGCCGATCCCCTTCCCGGTGGTCGGGTCTGCAGGAGCTATAGCCCTGGTGCAATCTGATGTGGGTTTCCCACGACACCTCCCTGTCCTGTCATGCTTTCTCTCTAGGGTCCTCCCTTCCCTGGGATGGTTTGTTTCTGCTCTGTTCCTTTGTCACCAGGAAAGAATGACTTATTTTTTTCCAACCAGTCCTCCTGCTTTCTTCATTAACAATCCAGAGCATGAAACTGATCTTTTGACATGGCCATTTTTGCCAGAGGTTTTTAAAAAAGTTATGTTTCTTTACATTTGTTGATTTATGTCTTCCACAAAGGAGACAGAATTGTGAAAGAAAAGCACACATTTGGGAGTCAGGAAATCAGATATTCTGGGCCTGATCCTTCCAACAGCCCAAGGTGTGATTTTGGGCAAGCCCCTCTGCCTCTACAGAGCCAAGATGACCTTTGAGGGCCCTTCCAGGCCCAAAGTTCTGTGACTGTCACATTGGGAATGAATCTAGTTAACCAAGTAACAAGGGACTGGCAGCATCATTGTTGGCCGTGGCAGAGAGCCTATTTATTAGTCCATTTCTGTTGCTTATAACAAAATACCCGGAACTGGGTGATTTATAAAGAAAACAAAATTTATTGCTTACAGTTTTGGAGGCTAGGAAGTCCAAAGTCCAGGGAACACACCTGGTGAGTGGTTTTGGTGGTGGCAGCAGTGACACAGAGTATCACATTGTGAAATGGTGGAGCAGAGAGAACAGAGAAAGACAGACTCTCTTTCTTCTTTTAAAGCCTTCAGAACCATGTCCCTGACCACCATTTTTAGTCCGCAAGGCTCCACCTTTCTGTTACCATAAAAGGACTTCTCACCCTCTTAACAGTCACAGTGGGGGCCAAGTTTCTAATACATAAAACTTGGCGGACACAATTCAAGCTTCAGTGAAATTTGGGGGGAACGTAATTCAATCCACTATAGCCTGGAAAGGTAGGGGCCAAGTGGTCTAGCCCTATCCCCTTTCCAGACCTCTACAGAATTAAAGAACAATTTTTATTTTCAGTTATGGTTGCATTTTCAATTGCAAATGGCAATTATTTTTATTTTAGATATTCTGGAAAAATACATATATTAAAAGAAGAAACATCAGTCACTCATGTGCCTCCACCCTTAGGATAATCAGTGTTCAGATTTTCTGCAGAAAGTTTCCAGTACAAAGTGGTGGCAGAGCCTATTGGTGATGCAGAATGTTTCATGAACTGTAATTCTTGGATCTCTGGCCAAATGTGGAATCATTTACTGAGCTAGAGGCAAATTTGCTCTGAAGAGTGTGTCTAATTAAAATGAAATTAGAAAGGACTGAAGGTCTCCTTTAAGAAACAGCCAAACATGTTGAGCCACTGGTATTGCAATGATCACCAACTCTAAAGGCCTTTTGAGGCTCTCATTCTAATTATAGTCGGCATCCTTAGTGCGGGGAATGGCTAGGAGCTTTAGTTTGTGGTGCTCACTGTCCTTGTTCTTACTGGCATGTCCCAGGCCTCCTCCATGGGCTTCTGTGGCGCCCTAGAGTATTGCAGGGTCTCAGGCCTGGTCACTCAAGTCAGGACAGTGGCCTCAAGCTCAGCACTGTCTGGGCCGGTCTTTCCCTTCTCTCTGCCCCATATCATGTGGGCTCAGTGCATGTCTGTTCAAGGAATGGAGGACTTCAGCTAGGGTGTGAAGCGGGAGGAGAAGGGATTTTTAGCTGGGGTTATGGCTATGAGATAGTTTGCTAAAATATGCTGTGCTGTTAGGTATTCTGTGCCTGGCAATTTTCTAAGCATCCACACGTATTAACTTGTTTAATCCTCTTGACAACCGTGTTTTGTTATCCCTATTTTACAGATGGGGAAACTGAGATATACAGATGTTAAGTAACCTGCCTGATACATTTATTAAGTAGTTTTGCTGAGTGTGGCTGCTGGGTTGGAGATCTTGACCACTGTGCTGTGCTGCCTCTCAGCTCCTGGGAGCGCAATGGCTTTCTGATAAAGGGAACTTCAGGGGGCACTGTGGCCACGAGTAGGTCAGGGCTGGGATCACCTGGTTCTCTGGTGGGGCCAGGGCTATGCAGGGAGCAACAAACAAGGCAGGTGAAGAGGTGCCTGAGCTGGCTGGAAGAGCTGGATCTGACTTTTGCAGCCCCGGGGTGACACTCAGGTTCCTCCTCTGTCCAGGAGCCTGTGACTGTATGAGTACCTTCCTGCCAGGCAGTGACACAGCCACAGAGGCACAGAGGCTCAGAGACACGTGGGCTGCTCAGTGGCCAGGCCCCTGGCTTCTTTTGTTCCTCGGAAGGGTGTGGGTTAGGGTGAGTGCTGCCAGCATGGGTAGAGGTGTGCCGGCCCACACTTCTCATGGGGGCAGCCAGGTTCAGTAGCAACCCCAGCCTGTATGCAGAGGTGCTAGGAGCAAATGTTGGTTGAAGCTTTGCTTAGAGTTCATCTGGCAAACTAAACAGAAACCTTACCCTAAAACAAAACAGTTCACCAAAATTTCCAAGGCACGTGAACGGCAGGATAGTACTTACCAGCGAATATTTGTACCTACTCCAGTTTTTGTTTTTCATTTTTCCCCTCAGAGGGAAACCAGCTGGACACAGGATCTCAGGGTCAGGAAGGTGGGAGACTTTCTGCTTGAGCATTTCAGAGGGAATACTTTAGGATCCACAGCCAGGTTATTTTTAAGTCTGGGGAGCTGTGAGTTTAGAGTTGGCTAAGTTCCTTTCTCATCTTTCCTGTTCTCTGTCTCTGTGTGTCCCAGGAGAGCAAGGACGGGTTACTCCCGGTTATTGCAACCTGGCTGGGAGCATATCAGAGGCCTGTATCTCCCTTAGACATGTGTTTGTAACATATAGAAAGTTCTGGAAGCCTGCCATTATCTGTCTGTCATTCAAGGGGAGGGAATTTGCGTTTGGCAGGAGGCTGCCCTGCAGCTCTTCTGGGAGGTGAAATGACCGAGGTACGTAGAAGACCTGGTGGACAAAGCATCCCCTTATGATGCAGGCCCTGAATCAGGCAGGCCCTGGGGCGCTAAGCATGTGACGCTAATTCCAGATAAGTCAATAGCAAATTTGTTTTTGTTGCCAATAGCCCTCTCTGAGCATAACAGCAGTTTCCCTGTTCTCCTGAGCCTCCCTATCAGCTGAGTTTATAGATTTCCTTTGAGCAGGGTAGAACCAAGTTGGCGTGTGTTTGTTCACATGACAGGGCCTGCCCTGAGGTTTTGCATGTGCTGAAATGTCTTCTGTTCCCTCCCGGCAGCTCAGTTTGCATTGCTTCCTGATGATGCAGTAAGGTATTGAATTTAGGAGGAGATGGATTTTGGGGCAGGCCAGCTGCCGGCTGTGGCTGGGCTCCAGGACCTTTGCTGACAGTTATCTTTACATTAACAGTGTGCAGGCAGCAGGGAGATCACGTCTCAGGCCTGATTGTGCTGCTTGCTGGCTGTGTGAGCTTGGGCACCTTGCTGCACTTTTCTGCCCTCAGTTTCCTCATCTTCTGGGGACTGAATATCCCGTGCTTATTATAATTCTGTTTCCTTTCCTGTGCATGCGAGCCTCAGAGTGAGTTTTGGACATGGGGCTGTTGGCTGGGAAGGAGAGGACTCTCAGTTCTGAGGGCTACAGTGGTTTGAAGCAGAACCTGCTTCAGACACCGTGTGTGTTTGTGTGTGTGTGTGTGTGTGTGTGTGTGTGTGTGTGTGTGTCACAGGCAAGAGCATCAGTTGAACTTGGAAGCTTTCCCTCGTTTGCTTGCAGAGGAACCAGCAAAAGAGCGGAGGAGCCTGCAGTAGGGAAGGTGTGAAAAACACATGTGCAGTAGCAGAGTTTGCATGGAAGCAAGTGAAGTCACACTGGCTGGGTGCCCTCCCAGATCAGCTCCATGTATGTTCGTTGTGGGCCTGCACGGGACCAGGCTGTGTGTTGACACCTGGGGCACTGGCTGAGTGAGACAGTTGCCTGTTCCTGGAGCACTAGGAGCCACTTCTTGCATTTCTCTAGTTCTTTACGGTGTCCTTTCAGTGGTTACCAGCACACAGTGAAGCAACATGCTCCTTGGAGTACTGAAGGGAGTTGCTGAGAGGTCCACTGCGGAGTTAGGAGGTGTGGGGGGCGAAGGCAGATCTGGGCTTCAGACTTTCCTGGACATTGCTCTTTTCACTACACTCTGGCCACCTCTAAGGTCTCATAAGCTGGCTTAGGACAGATTCCTGAAGCTGCACGTATTGGGTGGCTCCCTAGAAACAAACTCCAGGACAGAAGTTTGTGTGCAGATGATTTCTGAAGGATGTGCTCCCATGAGAGACTGGTCAGGGAGGGGGATGCTTTGCAGAGGGATCAGGAAGTAAAGGAGGGCCAGTCTCAGGCAAAGCTGCAGAGGAGCAGCTTCTACCTGCTTCCATGGAGAGCTCTGGAGTGTGAGCTGTACCCCAAGTTGTACAGGTCTGGCGACTTGGCCTCCACATTCTCCTGTGACTGGGGAGGTGCTTCCTTGGGTGACTTTGAGAAGGGCTTAATCTGCTTGTCCTTCCTCTGTGATGAAGATGCAGTTCTCCAAATCGACCTGCTCAGGTGGGGAGTCTCAGATGTGTTCATGAGGATTTTTTATGACTCGAAAATCACTTCAGTTACTGGCAAGGAGTTCACTGTCTCTTCAGTCTCTGGGATGAGTGTACCTTGCTTTCTAATTCACCCTTGCAGATGGGTCTTGATTCAGAACAGAACCAAGAATCCAGAGGTGGCTTTGCTCCAGGCCCAAACAAGTGGCTCGGATTGGGAGGGCCTGGATTGTCCATTGAGTGTATTGCCCACTGCCCCTTTCCTTAGCTGGCCGTCTCTGTCCTGGGTCCATCACTCCCCATCCTGAAGACCCCCTATCCCACTGTTGTCCAGTAAAAGTGGATTTTATTCAGACCCAAGACCTCAGACTAGGATACAGATGCCATCCCAGCTCATGGCTTGATGGTTTGCTAGAGTGTGTCGTGGGCCTTTATTGCCACCCCCAGTGATAATGTGTGCAATGGGCATGACCTGGGCAGCCAGCGAGTGGATGGAGGTGGCAGGCACTTCTGTGAATTGTCCTGGCAAGGTCCCTTCCGTGGGATCATCGTGTCCCCGTAAAGATGACTCTGAAATGCCCTTTTCCCACTAATAGTGCTTGGTTGTTCATTGGTCTCACTCATGAAATCAAAACTACATTCTTTTGGGGGAAAAAATTTAAGCTATTTGACAAAGTGGCACTTAAGAAATAAGGAAAATGAAGAAATAAAACCAAACACTGAATTAGTGATACTATTCAAAATATGAAACAGAGGACCTGGTGTTTGTAAGTTACTCATGAAGTATTTGTTGAATGAATGAGTTGTGTGTGTATTTATAATGTTACCCAATCAGAAGAAAAAAAATAAAATGTTTTGGTGGCAGTGCCACTATTTGCCCAGCAATAGTGGGCTGAGAAACCGTGGATGCTACACACATATTTTCACTCTAACTTGTGCCCGAAGGTAGTGTAACAGCCTGTGTTGATTTTGCTCAGACCCTGACCACCTGTCAGAGTTCTGAAGGATGAGCTTATTGGGTAATGACTTGCATGATATCGCCTGTGGCAGGCGGACCAGACATGGAGTGGAAGTTGAATGTTGGAAGTACTGGATCTCCACATTCTATAAACTTGGAGAAGTCCTGTTCCTTGCGGTAAAGCTGAGAGTTGACCACATTTTGAGGTGAAGGGAATTTCAGAGAGACAGCGTGTAACCTGGGTGAGTCTCTGTGTAGTTCCATGTCTTGCCTGGGTGGGTGGAGCTCCAGGGTTCAGAAGCTGGGGCTGTGGGTGTGAACCTTGAATGGGTCACAGTATTCCTGCTGGGTTCCATGGCTCTTACCTGCCCCTACCCCAGACCTTTTTACCCACCTCTGTGCATCACCACATCCAGAGAAAATAGTTCCAAGCCAGAATGATTCATTTCTTATCAGCTGTTATTGGGTACCTACTATGTACAAGAGACTGTATTAGGATTAGTGGGGTCTTCCTTTTATCACAGACATTTATGAGGTACTTCAAAAAAGTTTGTGGAAAAATAGAATTGAAAGATAATACAAATCTTTCCATGAAACTTTTGAAGTACCCTCATATTGTCTAGTTTCTCCTGCTGTGTGGGAGTGGGACTGCTGTTTATTTTGTTCACTATAGTATCACAGCGCCCAGAGCCCAGGCAGTGCTGACACACCGCAGGTGCCCAATAAGTACTTGTTGAACGAATGAACACCCTGGCCAAATGGTGGGAGGCAGATAATCCCTGATTTCCTCCTGAGCGTCAATGCTTTGAGCCGGGACACACACTCTGGGGTCAAGCCCTACCCCACACTCACGCGCCAGGGACACAGGGACACTGGGCTCACTGTCCACATCCCCCACCCTGAGCAGGAGTTACTCAGATGAGCTCTCCGATGTGGGTAGAAGGTGCCTTGGTAGCTGAGGGCTGTAGGGGTTGATACACCATGGTTTGTCTGAGTGGAAACTTTATGAAGTTCCAGTGACCAGGTCCTCAAAGTCCTGGGCAAGTTTGGGTGGGAGCAGGGAGACAGGCCATTGGGCACTCGTGGTCTTATCTGATAAGACCTTCATATTACACTAAATCAGGATTTGAGGAGCTGTCCGTGGAAATGAAAAGCCTCATAAGCATGTGGATTTTGGGTCTGCCACTAACATCCCTGTGCCTCAGTTTCCCCATCAGTAAAATGTGCATATGTTTGTTGTGAGGACTGAAGTAGCTAGTATATATCTAAGCTGTCCTATATGGGAGATGGGCCACATGTAGCTCTTAAGCACTTCAAAAGGTGGTTCGTCTGAACCGAGGTGTGCTGTAGGTGTGACGTACACTCTGGACTTGAAGACTTGGTATGGAAAAAAAGAATGTAAAATAGCTCCTTAATATTTTTATATTGATTCTGTGTTGAAATGGGACTATTTTGGATATATTGGGCTAAGCAAAATATATTATTAAAATTAGTTTCACCTGTTCTTACTTTTTAAGTGTGGCTTCTTGAAAATATAAAATCACACATGGCTAGCATTATTTTTTTGTTGGGCAGGACTGCATGTCATGAAACACTTAGAATAGGTTACGGCACATGGTGATCGCTTGCTGTATAAGCTCTTGCTGTTATTTTCTCAAAAGTATCAAAGCCTTTTTACCTTGTCCCATCTGAAAGCCAAGTCCGATTGATTTGTTCAGAACCACAAACGCTTAAACAAAAAAGGAGACCGATTTCATGACTGCCACCCCCCAAAGGAGCCCGTGAAGGCCGTGTGCTGGATGCCAGGGATGGCCAGACCGCTGGCACACAGCCTTAGAATGTGTGTGTTCTCAAGAGGAAGAAGGTGCGGTGGGGTCTGCAGCTGCTGTCTGCAACAGGGCACGATGGAGCAGCTGTCAGCTGTAGCTCAGCCAATTTCCTGGTACTTAAAAACACACTCAGTTTAGAGAGTATAGGCAGAGTGTCCAGAGGGACCACCCATCCCCTCAAGGTGGTTAGAGAAGTGAAAGACAGTGTTTCCGGTCCAGGGAGGCAGGCGGAAGGTTGTTCAGGATTTGGCTCAGCTGGGGTGCCTGTGCCCTGCCTCTTGGCCTGTGCCCTGGAGCCCTGGCCTGGGCATGGGTCTCCCCAGAGACGTGTGGGGAAGTGTGGTCACGTCAGAGGCAGGCTGGGGGGTGGCTTTCCAGGCAGCTTCCAAAGGCCTGTTTGTCTGAAGCTTTGCTCTCAGGGGCGGGGGCTTAAACAGAGGCCCTTTGTTGGCCAGCCACGGAGGTCAGTTTTAGAAGCTGTGAATGGTCCAGGGCTGGCAGCCCCTCCTCTGCCCATGGCCGGCGGTTGCCATCTGTCTGTGTTACCCAAGCCTGATGTGGGTGTGTGTGGGGCGGGGAGAGACAGTTCTGCCCAAGTTTACAGCCCCAGAGCAAAGGAAGTGGGGGGTAGGGGCGGAGCAGGAAGAAAGGAGACAATGCTGAGTAAATCAGTAGGGCTGCAGCCAGACAGGCAGTTGTCTGTGGGGTCTTTAACCTCTGCATGGGCTACTCAAGGGCAGACCGGTGCCATTGCTGACCCAGCGTGGAAGTCACTTAGTGTCACTTCTGCTGTGCTCTGTTGCTCTAAGTAGTCACAGGCCCTTCCATACACCCACATCTCCATGGGTATGTCTAGGAATTTATGGCTGTTTTAAAAGGGCTGTATTTGCATACAGTGAAATGTGTAGTTTGGTGAGTGCTAACACATGTAGGCACCCACGTAACCCATGCTCCTATCAAGATATACAATTAGCTCGGTTGCCTAATTAACTCGGTTGGTTAGAGCGCAGACTTATAACACCAAGGTCACGGGTTTGGGTCTCCACACCAGCCAGTTGCCAAAAATAAATAAATAAAAAGATATAGAACATTTCCATCCCCAGAAAGTTCCCTCATGCCTCTTCCCAGTTAGTGCACAACCCCAGGCAACCGCTATTGTGATTTTTTTCATCATTTATTAGTTTTGCCTATTCTGAAACATAATATAAATGAATTCATGTAGTATTCACATACAGTCGATTCTCATTATTTGCGGATTCCATATTTGCAAATCTGCCTACTTGCTAAAATTTATTTGTAACCCCAAAATCAACACTCATAGCACTTTTGTGATCATTCGGGGACATACACAGCATGGTGAAGGTCCCCTAACACGCACCTTCCTAGCTGTGGTCGAACATGGCGATGCTCTGCTTTGTTTCAGCTCTCGTGCTGTACACACGAGTCCTTTTCGTGGTCTGTTTAGTGCCAGGTCTTTTGCATTGTCATGCTTTTTGTTGGTAATTTCACTGTTTAAAATGGCCCCTAAGCATAGTGCTAAAGTGCTGTCTTGTGTTCCTAAGTGCAAGAAGGCTGTGATGTGCCTTACAGAGAAAATATGTGTGTTAGAGAAGCTTTGTTCAGGCTTGAATTACAGTGCTGTTGGCCGAGTGTTCAATGTTAATGAATCAACAATGTATATTAAATAAAGTGTCTTTAAACAGAAGCACACATACTAAAGGGTTACTTATTGATCAGTTGGTGAAAATGTTGTGGCCAGAGTCTCTCAGAAATGTAATCTGTATTTCTGCTGGGAGCGATGGTTCAGTATTCACTAAATCAGTATACTTGTCTATTTTACAGAACATAACTACTGCAAATAGTGAGAATCACCCATAGTACTCTTGTCTGGCTTATTTTCCTCAGGTAATGTCTGTGAAATTCATCAATGCTGTTGCATTGTTAATTGTGCTTTTTTTTTTTTTTTTTTTTTTTTTTTTTTACTGCCAACTAGTATTCCATTGTATGGACATACCAGTTTGTTTTCCCATTTCTCTATTGAGAAATGTTTGGTTTCTTTCAATTTTTGACAATTAGGAATAAGTCTGCTATGATTGTTTGTGTACAAGTGTGTGTGTATGGACATGTGCTTTTATTTCTCTTAGGTAAATAAATACCTAGGAGTGGAATTGCTAGACTGTATAGTAGGCCTATGTGTTACTTTTTCAGCAACTGCCAAAAAGTTTTTTAAAGTGGCTGTGCCATTTAATGTTCCCACCAGTGGTGTGTGGTGGTTCCTTTGATTCTTGGGGGCTCTGCTTTGCTCATGGCTTTCTAATGCACCTGCCCTCTGAGCTGGTGATGCTTTGCTGATACCCTTCCAATTTCTTTTTCTATTGAAATATTATCTTCACAATAGATTTTCATTCCTTTTATGATAGCTTCTGTGCTCTCCTAAGAGTTTAATTTTTTTTTACCAGCTTTCTCTATTATAGAAGTCTTCTGTGGTTTTTGCCATTTTAAAAAACTTAAACACAGCTAACTGTAGAAAAGTCAGAAAATAAGACAAACAAAAATAATAAAATTCACTCATTATTCTACTCTACGGATAATGACTGTTAAGGCAGACTTTTTTTATACATAGACATTTAATTTTTTTTTTTTTTCATAGACATTTAATTTTTAAGACTCAGTGAATTAAAATTAATTTTGTTGTAGAATTGGAGACTTTAGAAAGCTGTGACTATAGAGGGTATAGGGGAGTCAAAACTCTGTTTCCTCCTAGGGTGCCGGCTGGGCCTGAGAAGAAAATTAACATAAGATAAACAGGAGAAAAACATACCAGTTTAATAAAAGTTTTATGTGACACAGGAGCCCTCATAAGGAAATGAAGTCCCAAAGAAGTGGCAAAACTTAAAGCTATTGGGGCCAGCCCGTGGCTCACTCGGGAGAGTGTGGTGCTGATAACACCAAGGCCACGGGTTCGGATCCCATATAGGGATGGCCGGTTAGCTCACTGGGTGAGCGTGGTGCTGACAACACCAAGTCAAGGGTTAAGATCCCCTTACCGGTCATCTTTTAAAAAACAAACAAAAAAAAAAAACTTAAAGCTTTTGTATTAGGTTGAATAAGGAGAGGTAATTGTAGAAAAGTAACTAAATTATGCAGAGAGGCTAAAGGAAGGTAAGAATTATTTTAACAAGATTTGTTTGTACAGAATCTTCTCTGCTATGATCCCCCCATTGAAGAATGTTTCTTTTCTCCTGGTACAGGGAGGGCATCTTTTACACAGGAGTTTTTATCTCCTGTTTGCTGGAAGAAAAAGGGAAGATTAAGATGCCCTCTTAGCATCCGCTCTTTTTCAGGTGCCTCTAGCTCAAAGTAATCCTTATGTGAAAGTGGCATATTTGGGGATGGCCTATTCTGCCACCCTTCAAGGGCCTCTAGGGATAAAAATCAAAGTTCAGAAGCCAGTGAATGAAGCATTTTCCCTTTTAGTCGCTTGTTAGAAATGCCACTTCCATTTGGTTTCTGAAAGTTCCTGGGAGACTATGTGTCACCCTAGTTGCTGTCTTTATTTTTTGCTGGGACAGCCAGATTCTAATTTTATATGAGTAATTATTGAGTCAGAATTAGAGCTGGGCCCCCCTCCCCTCTCCTCCCAAAAGGAATCTCTTGCCAGCATCTTCCTGACAAACCCCTGTTCCTTCCCCTTGAACACTTTCACTCTCTCAAGGGGCAGCCACGATGAGTGTCAGTCGATTGTGATTGTTAGAAAGGTTTTCTTCCTAAAGATCGGACCCAGTCAGCAGTCAGATTGATACTATTAAAACAAAACCAGGTCACACCACTCCTGTGCTCAGAAAGAATCCTTCAGTGCCCACCCCCACCCCCATTCCTCACTCAGATTGGAGCCAAAGTCCTGGAAATAGCCTTGGAAGGCCCTGCCTTCCCCTCCCACCCCTCCACTGTTCTGATAACGGTGGCACCCAGTGTGTTCAGTGGCTGTGAGCTTCTTTCCCCAGGCAGGGGAGTTGCTCAGGCCCCTCCCTGAGAGATGTCTTGGTCCTCAAGATTCCCAGGAAAATCATGTCTGTGTGTGCATTGCAGAGAGCTCACTTTACAGATTTTAAGCGAGACTGTCTTAAAAAGTTGTTTCTGTCTTTTCTAAGAAAGGGCCTTGATGACTGCCCCGAGTTACACTCTCAGCCAGGCGTAGAACTGATGTTATAATATTTTTTGTGACATGAACCTGGCCCAGTCTCCCCAATTCTTTCCTGCCAAGCTCATGACCGCTTGTTAATGAGCCTTTTGAAGATGGGGAAACTAAGGTAAGAGCAATGAAGTAGCTTGTCCAAGGTCGCTGACCTGTAAGCGGTAGGACTGAGGAGGCTCACTTCCCAGGCTTTCTGTTTGTTCCAGGGAGAAGGTCGTGGGTGGGTGTGCTCTCCCAGGACGCTGACGTTGGAGACTCTCCGCACGCCTGGCTGGGTGCTGGCAGCAACGTCTTCTGCCCCTATCTCGCTGGGGAGGGGGAGGACGAGGGAGAGAAGGGCTGTCTGTCCGGAAACCTGAGAGAGTGCACACATTTCCCCTCAGCTTTAGGAGATTCTACCAGGAACTTTTCACCTTGTCTTTTTTTCCCTTCTCTGTCACACCCTTTTCCCTCTTTGATTAATGCATATTTAAAGCGTCTCTAAAATCAGCCTCATGTTGCTTCTGAGGAAAATTCAGGATTTTGTTTTTTTGGAAAAAAAAAATGGATTTTCATTCTTGTTCCTTTCTGGTTCCACAGTCAGCGGTGGCTGTGGGGAGGGGGTGTCTCACTGGGATGGGGGCTTCTCACTGCCCCTGGTCACTCACCCGAGAGCTTTTCGACATCACAGCAGTCACCTCTCTGCTGCCTGCTGGAGGGAGGCTGAGGGACTGCTGAATGGAGCTGTGGGAGCCAGAGCTGTGTGGGAAGGGGAGGGGCCAAGGGGCAGATTGTGGGCTTCATTCATTCATTCATTCATTCGTTCATCTGCTCACTCATCCAGCAGGCATTTGTTGAGCACCTACCGTGGGCTGGACATCTGCTCATGAAAAAGGTGTGGCAGAGTCCTCAAGGGCCTTGCTGTCCTGGGGGACAGTTACAACACCCAGAGGAGGAGTAAGGATGTGAGTGTGGGCCCAGAGGAGAGAGGTCAGTTCTAGAGCTGGGGGTTCCCCGCAGGAAGAACTCAGGCATGTGGGAGCCACTGTATTTGGAATGCAGGTGTCTGTGAGGAGAGTAGTTGATATCTTCATTAATTCACTGTCCTCAGGCCTGGAAGGAAACTAGGGAGGAAAACACCTTTGCTGGAAAGGAAGGGAAGGAAAGGAACTTGTGTTGGGTACTTCTGTGTGCCCTGAGCAGTGTTACCTCATCTCACCTAATCCTCAACCTTACCGCATGAAATGTGTATAATTTTACAACCTGTCTGATGGGTGAGAAAACGACGATGGTGCTCGAAGTGGGATGTGAACCCGGTATGTGTGCCCAAACCCACTCTTTGCAGTTCCCCTGCCAGAGAGAGGCTGTGAGCAGGGTAAAGAAGGTCTTGCCACTTGGAACCACCAAGACTGCTGGGTCACCCTCAGGCTCAGCAGGAGTGGACCCTGGTTCTGGAGCTGGCGATGCTGTAACTCCTGATCTACTCAGTGTTTACACAGCAGTGCTCATTTTGTGAAATACCATTTTGAGTCATAAACTTATGATATTTGGGCTTTTCTTTGTGTATGTTATACTTCACTAAACATTTTTTTTAAAAACAGCACTCTCCAGAAAAGGATAATGAGATAATGTTTTTAGAACTCTGTAAAATGTTTTAGCTGTTTTCCTTCTCATGTAAACTGGTTACCAATTGTGTGCATAATAAATGCTAGCTTTCTTTACGCTTGAGCTTAGGTTGCCAGATTTAACAAATAAAAATATAGGACACCCGGTTAAATTTGAATTTGAGATAAACAACAAATAATTTTTTAGTATAAATATGTACCATGCAGTATTTGGGACATACTTTACTAAAAGATATTTGTTTACTGAATTCAAATTTACATGGGACATATTTACACTAAAAAATTATTCATTGCTTGGCTGAAATTCAAATGTAACTGAGCATCCTGTATTTTATCTGGCAAACTTACTTTAATCTGAGAGTCGAAGGGAGAGAGAAATGCACTGAGCCTTATTTGAGAAATCAGAGGGTTCTGAGGCCAGATGGAAGAAAATAATCCAGGAGAGAAGTGGATTGGTGGCAGGCCATTGGGTGGGGGATTCTGATACGCTAGAGGGAAATTGAACCAATGTCGAGAAGGGGGTATGTGGAATAATCTGGCAGGAAAGGGAGCAGTGATATAAATGGCCTGCATAAGGGGTTTAAGACCCTTTCTGCTAGAGGTTGATATTTATTCTAGTAGTTTATGTTGATGCAAATCCTGGGAAACATGCACAATTGTGAGCCTCTCACACGGGAGAGTGCTGATAGAAGTGAGATAACTTGAGAAACTGGCTTCAAAATCTAGGAAAGTTTAAACAACAAAATAAATGATAGAAATCAGTTATAACCCAGAGAATAAAATAAATATCCATGAGTACTTACTGGTATAAATACATAAATGGGGAGAAGGGAAACTCTTGTACAGATTTTACTAGTAAAATATAGAAAGAATGGTGAAAATAGGTCACCGTTTAGAAAGACCACTGTAATAATTGTTTCAGGTGAGAAACATCAATGGATGCTGCATACTGGGCAAAAATATGATGAAGAACAGGATATTTATTCGATCTCGTAGTATTTCTTTATGAAGTTCTTATTCATTACAAAGAGGGAAAGAGTAACTTTATAGTGGAGAAACCTGACAGATACCAGCTTACCCAAGTGATCAAAGTTAACACAACCGGTTAATGGTTCCAGTCTGCATGTCAACATCATATACACCCTGACACAAGGTGTTGAGGTGGACATGTGATCACTGGGGTATTATGAAGGTAGTTTATCTTTACTGTAGAATATTCAAAAAATGCAGAAGAGTTTAAAGAATAGAATCAATATCATCCATAACCCTACTTCTTAGCAGTAACCATGGATAATAATTAACGTCCATCTTTGTGGTCATGTCTTTATGTATTTATTTAAAAAAAAAACACAAAGTTGAGAACAATGTAGTACATACTGCAGGGTGGTCCCCTCCCCCCTTTTTTCATTTAACATTTTATTATGAATATTTTTTATGTCATAAAATAACTCTAGAACGTGCAACTATTTAAAACTAAATTAAATTAACTAAAATTAACTAACATTAAAAATTTGCTTTCTTCGTTGCACCAGCCACATTTCCAGTGCTTGGCAGCCACTTGCACTATCATATTGAACACTGCAGATAGATTATTTTCAGTATCACAGGAAAAGTCCTATTGGACAGCGCTGCTCTAGAGAATGATTTTTTAAAGTCGTATAGTATTTACTTAACTTCTGCATTTGAGTATTACATTGTTTCCAATTTTCCATATTTAAGTGTTTTAATGTTTCGATGAGTTCTCTTGCACATTCTTTTTAAAAAAAAAAATAACAGCTTTATTGAGGTATAATTCACATACTGTAAATCCATCCTTTGAAAGTGTGCGATTCAGTGGGTTTTAGTATACTTACAGTGTTGTGCAGGGCTTGCTCCGGGATACTTCGAATTCCTATTTCCTCTGGAGAGTGGAGGGTGGGAATCATTCAGGCCAGGGAAGGTTAGTGCCCTCGGGCAAAAGGACACCTGCAAGTAGCCTGGCAGGACAAGCTCAAGCTTACAGTGATTATGAAATTGCTTTAGAAACTTCATTTCTCATTGCAATGAAGTAAGGCCATCACTGATTTTGAGGCCATGTGTGTTTTAATGGCAGAGTGAAGAAAGTAGACTGGCGCAATGACCCCACAGCCCAGAATGACCTTAAATACTTCCTTTGTGGCTTGGTGATGGCTTTACTCATTGACTCGGGAACTGCAGAGTGTGTGAGAGAGAGGGCAGAGGCAGGGGATGCCCAGCATACAAGGTAGGATGCAGAGTGTTGCATTGTCTGCATCCATGGTTCTCATCCTTGGCTGCATGTTAGAATCAACTGGGGAGCTTTGGCCCCACCCCCCACAATGGGAACCCGACTCTGGGTAATGCTGGACATCTGCACACTGATGCTGTACAGCCAGACTTGAGGAGTGGTCGTCTGATCTGCTCATTAGCTGCCCCTGGGGATTTTTATGAGCTTGTAGGGTGGCTAAGGAGTGGACTGTTGCTGGGATCATTGGTCCAGCTCTGCCTCAAGGGCTTGGCTCCTCTTCCAGAACCCGTTGACACCCAGAGCTGCCCAGAGCTGCCGAGGTGTATAGGCTGCAACCTTTGGCTGAGAGAGAGCCTTGCCCAACTTGTGCTGAATAACTCATGCAAACATGCCACAGGCAGGTCTCCCCCTTCCATCATCCCCACAAGTCTTGACTGGGCGCCCTGGCCCTTGCCTCAACCCTTTTTGCACACACCGTAGGTGGTTCATGTCTGCACCCCATAAGATGTCCAGTGGGGGTGGGGGACAGCTCCAAGAAGCCTCCAAGAGAGAAGTGGTCACCTGCACAGAGCCGAGGTATGGGCCCGGGGATGCAGGACCATGGTCATTGGCTGGTCTGATGGAGTCTTTATTTAAAACTTTTTTATCACAACAAAAGATGCTGACCTGGCCATCGCCCAGGCTGGCTGTGGATGCAGTTGAAGGAGGGCCACCAGGTCCCCAGGCTGGCTGTGGGCGGAAGAGAGGCTGGAATTCTGTTCCTGCCTTTGTGAGTGAGTGAGGAAGGTGCCATGGCCCTTAAACCAAATTTGTTTTTTGGCTTTGGGTGTGCAGGAGATAATTTAGTACCAATTTGTGATAACTTATTTCTTGTGGAGCGCTGCCCAGGCCAGGCGGGTTGTATCTGCATTTGATTGGTTACGCTGTGTTATTGGTTTTTAATGAATCTTCCTGGAACCACTGCAGGGGGCCGGCACATTCCAGGAGGCAGAGTGGGCTCTGTCCCACCCTAAACCATAGTGGTTTCCCTTTTGTCTGTTATGTATATTGTGGTTCCACTGCTACTTTTTTTGAGAGAAGTTTCTACCCATTTAAACAGTTTGAAAACCACTATTGTGCACAAAGAGAGTTAGACCAGCCTGATTTGTAGTTCACCAGTGCCATTAATATGGAGCCGAAACAAGGACAGCACTGATGGCAATAGTGATAATAAAATGTCAAATTCCCTCTAGAGTAAAAGTTTTTGTTTACTTCTGGGAGATGGAAAAGCTCTTTGGAAGGCCTGTTACGTTGCTTTGGCCTCTTAAAGGCCATTACATTACAACAAATCACAGTGTTAGCAGTGTTTGTACTTGGTACCCAGTTTTTCTTCCCTGGCACATGGAAGACTGTATATACAGCTCTGGACAGCTGCCCAAAGCCCTGGCCCACCCATCTGCAGCCTCCTGGATGATAGCCAGTCAACATGGGAGGGGCAAGTTGAGCGTGAGGCAGGCTCCCTGGCTTCCAGGAGGTTCTGCTTGAGAGTGGCCTCAGCAGACCTGGGCCACATCAGTCAGTGACAATCTTGGGGCCTCTCAGGGGGAAGCCTTGGCCCTGGAAAACTCTGCAGCCCTTGGTCAACCCTGCGTGCTGCCCTGAGTGTGCAGTCTCTCTTCCCAGGGGTCACTGCTGTCACATGAGCCATCCACATTGTGCATGTGCCTCTGGCTTTCCCATCTCTGTGCCTTCACTTACCTTTCTCCTGAGCCCAGAACACCCTCCCCTGACTCTGGCTTTTGAATGTGTTCTGTGCTTAGGTGGCATCTACTGTGTGTGAGGCACTCTGCTTTTCTTCTTTTTTGTGGGGATACTATAATGAGGTGGGTCTTCAAAAAGTTCACGGAAAGGTTAGTATTAACTTTTAATTCCATTTTTCCACAAACTTTTTGAAGAACCCCCTGCCCTCAGCAAGCTTATTTTTTGATAGATGAGAGGAGACGTCTACTGCTAGCCCTTCTTGGCAGAAAACCATAAGCCTCAAAAGAGAGGTGGGTGAAGTGCTTGAATAGTCCTCGGGGCTCATTGCCTCCTGTTGTTGATTTTTTTTTTTTGGTGGCTGGCCAGTTTGGGGATCAGAACCCTTGACCTTGGTGTTACAAGGTGGTGCTTTAACTAACCGAACTAACAGACAGCCCCTGTTGTACATCTTTTAAAATAGGAAGGTGTCCCTAGTCCTTGCCCTTTCCTGTGGGAATCTTACAGGTTTTAAAAGAATCTTGTGCAGTTACTTTTTTTTTTCTTTATTTTAATTTATCAATATACAATGAAGTTGATTTTCATGGCCCTTTACCAATTCCTCCTTTTCCCCCTACAGTTACATTGGAAGACAGTTTGGCAGTTTCTTACAAAACTAAACGTACATTTACCCTATGATCCAGCAATCATGTTCCATGGTATTTACCCAAATGAGTTGAAAACTTATGTCCACACAAAAACCTGCATGCAGACATTTATGTAGCTTTATCTTAATTAAGTGAGTAGATATAAACTGTGGTATATCCAGACAATGGAATATTAGTCAGCACTAAAAATAAATGAGCTGTCAAGCCATGAAAAGCCACGAAAGAACCTGAAACGCATACAAGTATCACTAACTGAAAGAAGCCAGCCTGAAAAGGTTAACACACTGTATGATTCCAGCCTTATGACATTCTGGAAAAGGCAAAACTATGGACACAGCAGAAGGATCAGTGGTTGCCAGAGGTTTAGGGGAAGCGAGGAATGAATAGGTGGAGCACAGAAGATTTTTAGGGCAGTGAAACTATTCCATATGATACTATAATGCTGCATAAATGTCATTATACATTTGTCAAAACCCATAGAATGTACAACACCAAGAGTGAACCCTCATGTAAACTGTGGACTTTGGGTGATAATGATGTGTCAATGTAGGTTCATCAGCTGTAACAAATGTACCACTTTGGTGGGAAATATTGACAGCAGGGGAGGTTGTGTGTCGGGGGGAGTTGGGGTATATGAGAATTCTCCATACTTGTATTTTCTGCTCAATTTTGCTGTGAACCTGAAACTGCTTTAAAAAGTATATTTTATTAAAAAAATACCAGAAGGTAATAAACCAAAATGATAAATGTCATGTTAAAAAAAAACACAACCCACCCTACTCTATTGACTACTAGTGGTCTTTCAAAAACCTACTCAGTTCCCCAAGCTCCTTGGATAATCCCATGAAGCAGATGCCCTTGGCACACACATGCTTTCTTCTGGGGTCCCTCCATGTCCAAGACCCCCATCTCTGTGGGGAGAGGGCTGGGCTTGGCCTCCATCTCAGAGCTGCAGGCAAGAAGCAGCTCTGTGTGCTGAGTGCTCTGGTATTTGTGGATTTGCTGGTGCCCAAAAAACATAAAGATGCTGAGTTTGGGGGATGAGCAGAGACCCTTATTTTCTTTTTCTTCTCCCTTACTCCCATAGCCCCTCTCGTAAGTGCAGTAGAGTGGACTAGAAAGGACACAGGTGTAGAGTCAGCCGGACTTTGGGCATTCTTAATCTTTGAACTTCAGTTTCCTCATCTGTAAAATGTTTTCTAGGGTTGTTATTAAATGAAGAAACACATGTAAATTGTCTATTATAGTGCTTGGCATGTAAGATATTTAATAAATGCCCATTCTGAAGATGGAGCAACAGGGACTGGATTAAATGCCTGCTGGAAACAACCAAAAATAAAAAATAGAAAAAGAATAGACAAAATATACAAACCAAAGGTTTTTAAGACACTGGATATCCAGCAAAGAAGGACAGTGATTCCTGAGAGACAGGAAGCAAACGAGGTGAGCCCTAGGATTGCCCCAGCTTATTGCCTGGAGAGAATTTCCAGGCCTTGGCACAGGCAGGGAGAAGAGAAGCAGAGCTCTGCAGGCTCCCTGAGTTGAAATGGAGCTGCGAGTCTGGGAAACCAGGTCAGCTAGAGTTTGTAGGACTCTAGCAAATTCTTTGCAAAGCAATTTCTGATAAAGGACTTGTATCCAGAATATATAAGGAGTTCTCAGTACTCAACAATGAGAAAAAAAATGGGCAAAAGATTTGAACAGACACTTCACTAAAAAAGGTATAGGATGGCAAATAAACACATGAAAAGATGCCCATGCACAACATTAGTTACTGGAGAAGTGAAAATTAAAACCGCAGTGAGATACCGCTATGTAACCTATTAGAATGGACAGAATTAAAAAGACTGTCCATACCAAGTGTTGGCAAAGATGTGGAGAAATCGGAACTGGTGGTTGGAATGTAAAATGACAGCACTTCTTAACAAACACAGCTGGCAGTTTCTTAAAAGTCAACCACACATCTATTAGAAGATCCAGCCATTCCACTGCTAGGTCTTTTCAAGAGAAAAGGAAATATACGCCTGTACAAACTCTTGTACGCAAATGTTGGTAGCAGCTTTATTTGTAATAGCCTAAAGCTGGAGACAACTCACACATGCGTGGCAGGTGAATGGATAAACTGTGGTACATCTGTACCGGGGAGTACTACATGGCCAGAAAAAGGAATAAACCCTTGACACACGCAGCAACACAGATGAATCCAGAATCATTATGCTGAGTGAAAGAAACCAGATAAAGAAAAGTACATACTCCAGGTTCCATTTATATAAACTCTAGAAAATACAAACTGATCTGTGATCTCTGATGACAGAAAGCAGATCAGTGGTTGCCTGGGGATGGGAGGAGGACGGCAGAAGGATTGCAAAGGCACGAGGACGTGTGAAATCTTTGGGGTGGTGGCTATGTCCACTGTCTTCATTGTGGTGAGGATGTCACAGGTGGATACAAATGTCAAAACTAATCTAATTGCACCCTTTAAAAACATGTGTTTATTTTACATCATTTAGACCTCGTTAAAGCCGTTTTAAAAAAAGATCACTCTGGCTACAGTTTGGAGAATGGATTAAAGGGCAGAACGTCTAATTGCAGGGAGAAAAAAGCCCATCCCTTCCTCTCCTGTCCTGTTTATTCCTTATTCCCTTCACTTTCCTCCTGGTTTTTGAGCTTGGATATGATAGTGATATGTGATGACATTTTCTTACTTTCCTCTTTTGGGCATTTCTTTAAAATCCTGTGGCATAGAGGACCTTGTGAAGGCAGGGGGTGTCTAGTAGCCTGTTCTTTTTCTTCTTGTGGAATGTGAGCCTCTCCTCAGCCTGGGCCACTCAGTGAACTTACAGCACAGGACTCCAGGTGAGATCTGGCAGCTCACCTGGTGGTAGTGGGGTAGGGTCTGGTTTCCGTGAGAGCTGGGCCAGAGTGTGGTCACCTTGCTCATCACCCCCTTGCTGGCATCTGGAGAGAGCCTGGCTCCTCCCGCCAAGTGACAGAGAAGCGTTTGTGGGTGAACAAGTACTTGCCTTTCTCATCAAAGGGCTGTCAGAAGGCACTCAGCCTCAGTGTCCCTGGCAGAAGGGCAGGAGGATCTGAGGGTCACTCGTCTATGTGGGAGAGCCCTTGTGGTTGAGGTCCTGGGCAGAAAGTGGGCCTTGTGTGTGTGGGACAAGGCAGAGTGGGAGGTGGGCCAGTGGGCAGTAGGAGATCCAGGACAGGGCTGGTCTTAGGTTCTGAATCCCTGAGCACGTAGTGTGTTGGGTGAGGAAGGAGTCCTGCCTCTCTGTGGGGGTCCCCTGTATATGGCAGGAATAGCCACAGCTACCAACCAGGCAGGGATAGCAGGATCTTTGATTTAGAACCTAGGCTCAGATTCCGTCTCTCAAACCCACCAGCTGTGCAGCCTTCAGCAAATTACAGGACCTTTTTAGAACTTGTGTTTTAGAAAGGAGATGGCAACAGCTCCTTCCCTGGGTGAAAACTCCCAGCCCAGGGTCTGGCCTATGTAGGTACATTGTTTCCTCGAGTGTGAAAATTGCTTTTTTCCCCCCTACCTTTTCTGCCCATGAAGTACTTTTCTTTCCGTTTACCACACTCCATAGGATGAAATATTTTCCTACCTGCTCAGCTTCCTATGTGATCCTCCTCACGCGGTAACTGATGGTTTTGAGCACAAGTGGCTTCCCTCTCGCTCTGCATCTGGTGGGTGATCAGAGCGGTGTGAAGGATGTCAGCAGCCCGGAGGACTCACTCCAGCTGCAGGCACAGAGAGAGAGAGGTGGAGGCTGAAGGCCACAGGCTTCGGAAGAGTGTTGCTGGATGGGTGCAGAGGAAGGAGGAAGGCCTTATGTTGAGAGATAAATTAGCAGGATGTCCAGGGAGGCCTGGGCTGGTGTCACAGTGTCCACTAGAAGATGCTGTCTATCCTGCCGTTTGCCTTATGAGCAGGGCTAGGAGAGGCTGTCGAATTTTATTCCCTAAACCCCAGCAAGATGAGTTCACTGTTCAGTCTGGGCCAGAGCGTTGCACTGGCTCATGAGATTCCTTTCACCTTTCCTTTTTGTTGAGCTGTCTTGGAGGCTCGTCCCCTTCATGTGTTCATCCTGTGGATGGGTGGAAAGGGGTGGTCACACCCCACTAGACTGTCAAGCCTCCTCTCTGCTCTGCTGTTTCCTGTGCTCTTGGCAGCTATCATTTCTACCATGGGTTAAGCAAAGAGCCGACAGTGATTAGCAGGGAGAAAGCGGTGTTGCCTTTGGGGGTGGTTATGCCACGTTCGTGAGCAGAATTATATTCGCCAGTGCATTGTTTTGACGTTACGTGCAGTCTGTTTGGAGTGTGCCTTGGTTGCTGCCTGACAAACTAGCTTTTGTTGCTTGTTGTAAAGGTTGAGTCAAGTCAACCAGGGGACTTGGGACAGGGTGGTCTGGAAGTGGACCTCAGCATGACCAAATGGTATAATTAATATCTTGCCATGGCCTGATATGTGATGTTTTCTAGAGAGATTTCTCCCCCGTCATCACATTTGAGTTATGCTGTAGCCAGTGTTCAGCAGACTTCCATGTGATCTGTTTCTCTGTATTTCTGTATGTATGCTGAGGGCACACTAAGCATACTTTGTCAATGTCTGGGGGTGTTCAGAGATGAATAAGACCCTGAACCTCTGTAAAAGGCACTTATGGGGGGACAGATGTGGGTGCCCAAGTTACAAGGGAGCGGGCACCAGGGAAGAAGTTGAGGAGGAAAGGGCTGTGTGAGGAGCCACGCGTGATGTGATTCAGCTCAGCAGTTCTTTGGGCGCTGTGGAGACCACAGTTAAGATACAGCTCCTACTCTGGAGGAGCTCACGGTTCATAGGAGAGGCAGGCAGCTGCCAGGCAACCAGTAACGTGCCATAGCATGGAGGTGCCATGTCCAGCGTGAACTTGTCACTGCCATCACTTCTAGTCCACTCGATCCCAAATGCCAGAAGCCCCACCTGACCTGGCTGGGTCCAGCGGCCACTTTCCTCTGGCTCTGAGTAGCAGCCATCAGCGCCACTGGTTTCCAGAGCGATGAGCCTGCTTCATGAGCCTTCCAGATGAGTGTTAATGACAGAACCCTGCCCTGCTCACGCTTTGCTGCTAGGTGGGTGCCGACAGCTCTGAGTGTGCCAGCAAAGGAATGCAGTTTACCCTGAATTGATGTGTTTCCTACCTTGAGAGCAGCTTAAGTTGTATGTAAAATCACTGGATAGGAAGAAATGCTGACGTCTCTGAATTACTCGATGCTTTCAGTTTCCTGGTGATGGGGGTTTTGAACTCTGAAACACAGTGCCTGTTGAGATTGATGTTTGCTAGTTACAGAAATGCCTGCTTTCCGGTAGTAGTCTCATTCTACTCACACATGCATGCACACATGCACACGTGCATTTCGTAGCCATCAGAGAGAAGATGGAAAGGAAGAGGCATGTGGGAACTTTCTGGGGTTGCTGGAAATATTCTATATCTTGATTTGGTTTTGTGTTACATAGGTCATTTGTCCAAACTCATTGAATGGTAGACTTATAATTTGTGTGTTTAACTATGAATTTTACCTGGAAAAAGTAAGTGTAAGCAAATAAATAATGAGCTCTCGGTATTGTATGGAGGCTGAAGTGTTTATGGGTGAAGTGGACTGCTGTCTGCAACTTACGTTGAAATGCATCAGAAATAAGATGGATTGTTGGACCGGTCAAGGGGCGGATAGCAAAATGTTAACAATTGTAGAACTGGGGTGGTGGGTATATAGGTATGTCCTGTATGATTCTTTCAACTTTTCTGCATGTTTGAAAATTTTCATAGTAAGATGTTAAAACAGAAGAAGAACTGCAAATAACCCATACTTGGGCTCTTTAGAGCTTTCCATGAATGCTCCCAACAGTCAGTTTTTTTGGCTGACACAGTACTGTTTGCACAGACTGCTTCACCCTGCTTCTTAGTGTTGGTGAGGGGCTGAGGGTCCTTGGTGCAGTGTTTTCTCCTTGTACCTGTTGGTGTGGGGCACATTTCACGTTAGTGTGGACTTCCTTTGATGGTGATGCAGTTTATCAGTTAAAGATGGAATGAACTCTGAAACACAGTGCTTTCTACTGTGACGGCAGAAAGCTGGGGATTTGCAGCCTGAGAACAGCCTGACATTGGAACCGGAGTTAGAATTAGAAAAAGATGCCTGAGCCCCTACTGACCAAAGGACACGAGCTAGTTACCCAGTTGGATGCTGGGGGAGCTCTTTTATGTTTATATCTATAAAGATGATTTTTCAAAAATTTTAACATGATACAATATATGTAAACATATTCAATTTTTTGAGAGTAGACTTTTTTGCATCTATAAAGTAACACCTGCTTTCTTGTAAGAATTTTTTTTAAAATACTAAATGTAAAGAAGTAAAACCAGCCATAATTTTACAACCTAAAGAAACCACTCTTTACATTTTGGTATATTTCCTCCCTGAATCTTTTTTTTATCTTATGCATTATCTACATAATTGTGCTGCCTTTGATTTGGCAGTAATGGGGGAGTTCTTTGGAAGGAGACTCCAATGCCTCCTTCATGTGGACTGGCCTAGAGCCGGGCTGCTGTTGTAGGGATTCTGGGCTGGCTAGACAGAGACTTCTGACTTAGTCATGGAGCCTAGGTGAGATCCTGGGAGGCTGGAACTTCTTAGAGATGTCATTTTATGTTGGAGCAACTTCTTGCTGAATGTGGCAACATTATCATCATCTTTATTATTTACATGCCTGTTAATTGAGCATTTCCCAAACGTGGGAGCCTGCACTAAGCTCTTTTCGTGTATCCCCTCATAGTAACCCTACAAGGGGGCTACTGTTGTCCCCATTTTATAGAAAAAAGCCTGACTTCAGAGAGTTTAAATAATCTGCTCTAGTCACATAGTACATTGTGGAGTCATACTTCAAGACCAGGTCTCCCAGTAGGCACTTTGTAGTTGAGGCAGAGGAACTCTTTAGAACTTTTTGGTTTACAAAGCAACCTTTTTTTAAGCACTGCTCCTGGGACCATGCCATGTGGATAGAACTAACCACCATTTCCTAATTAAGAAACTGACACTCAGGGAACTTACCAGGTTAACCCAAACTGCATGGGCAGTTGAGTGGGTAGGAGGCTCAGGGTTAGAACCTGCCTCTTCTAATTTCTGGCTCATCCTGTTGCCAGAAGGAGGGGAAGGAAGAGTGGAGAAGGCTGAGAGGAAGGCCTTAAGGACTTGAATGGACAGAGGGTGGGAGTAGGATATACCAGGCAGGGGGACCATCAGCAAAGGCTGAGAGCTGAGACCCAGTGGGGCTTGTTTGGGGGCGAGGGGCTTGTGGTGGAGGGGCAGGGGAGAGCACTGCCCTTGTAGTCTGACACACCTGGGGCTTGGGTCCTGATGCTTTTTATAAAAAGTGAGGATAATAAATCCTAGTTGGTGGTTCCCACTGAGGATTAAAGGAAATAATTTAGTTGAAATTGCCCGATTTACATGCTTGGCATATTATAGTCATGGTACAGCTTTTTTTGACTATGTCTTATAAACAGTGGAAGCCTTTGAAAGCTCTGGGCAAGGGAGTAGGTCAACCAAGCCAAGGCATTCTGAATATGACTATGGTGTTGTGGTGGACAGCGTGGGGCCAGAAATCCAGCCTCATGGCTTTTTCTGCAGTTGAAAGGACTCATAGCTGAAAGAGTGGTAGAGGGAGAGAGAGAGAAAGACATTTCAAAGGAATAATCCAAGGAGCTGGCCAGTTAGCTCAGTTGGTTAGAATGCAGCCTTGTAACACCAGGGTCACAGGTTCAGATCCCCATACTGGCCAGCTCAAAAAAAAAAGGAGTAATCAATGGGATTTGGTGACAGGCTAGTTATGGGAGGAATGGTGACTTGCTTTGCTCATTGGCTTTTTTATGACTCCATTTACACTGATTCCCTCCCGACTCACTGGTGTGTTCTTGCCTTTGCAGGAGCCTGTGTGAAATGCAGCAAAGGGGTGTTTGGGGCCAGCCAGGCCTGCCAGGCCATGGGGAACCTGTACCATGACACGTGCTTCACCTGTGCAGCCTGCAGTAAGTGAGAGAGGTGGGGCATGGGGGGGTGGGGGCAAAAGGATCATGGGGACTGAGAAAGAGAGGAGAGGGCAGATCATCTTTCCTGGAGACACTTGGCCTATGGCCCTCTATGGTCCCACAGAAAGGCAGGACAGCGTCCTTTAGAGCAGGATTTTTTTTACCACCAGCATAAAGCCAATCAGGGTAAGGTGACTTGCCACAAAGTACCAAAGATTGCCTGTGACTTTGGTGATAGGTTGAGTGGGTTCCAAATGATCCCTAATAACATCAGTTTGTAATGCATAGCAGAGGTCTTAGAAGATTAGCGGGGAAGTACTGGGATACACCACTAGTCTGCCTATTACCAGCTGTCTCCCCACTGCGGGAGCCAGCCAATAAAAGGTGTGGGGCGGGTCACTGCATAACTCCTTTACCCCCATCTCTGGTTTGGAGGCTGCTGTCTGAGCATGAGGTCAGAAACCTGGCAGGGGAGCTGCCACCATAATCCAGGGCTCCTGAATCCAGGCTCGCCTTGTACTTCCCCGTTTTTCTGGTTCTTCCTCCTATAATTTGTTTCCACCTAGCCAAGCAAAAAGAAGGGTGTATTCTTTGCTCTGTATCATATTTTGATTGTTGATAGAGAGAGCCTGGTTAATGTGTGTATAGCTAAGCATATATGTGCATGCATGTTTTCTATTTTCCCATTTCATTTATTAAAATAATCTAGCTTAAAGCATGAGATAAGGGCTGGCTGGTTAGTTCATTTGGTTAGAGTGTGGTGCTGATAACACTAAGGTCCAGGGTTCAATCCCTGTACCAGCCAGCTGCCAAAAAAAACCCCCACAAAAACTACCAACAACAAAATAAAAATTTTAAAACACCATATATATGGAATTAAAATTAGATTTATATATATGAGGGTACTTCAGAAAGTTTGTGGAAAATGGAATTAACAGATAATATGAATCTTCCCATGAACTTTTTGAAGACCCCAATGTACATATGTATGCATCTATATGTATATGGTGTATGTGTGTGTGTGTGTGTGTATATATATATATATCTGTAGGTATACACGCACATTTATTGGATTTTGTTGATACTGCATTAAAACATATTGTTGGCATCCTATCAAATTCACGTACATTTACAAGGCAAGGCCAAGGCCTGGCTGGTTTGACTAGTAAAGCTATAACAAGCTACTTCTAGGTTCAGGTGGTTTATTACTTACATAGACAGCAAAATAAGAATATGCCAAAGGTGCCAGCTTCCTGGGTCCTTGTCCCATACACCAAACAGGATGACACTAAAACAAAAGGGGCCGATGACTGCAGTGCAGGTTGTGGGATCCTGCCAAGCAATTTTGGACTGCAGCTGAGTGGTCTCAGAGTCCACGGTTCTGTTCTGAGGGGGCAGGCAGAAAGCCCCATACCTCAGTAGAGGTGAGAAACTGTCAGCTGACAGGCTCCCAGGGGAGACAGAGAGGTGAAGGGAGATGTCCTCACCTCCTTTTGTGTTCTGGAAGGCCACAAGGTGTTCCACCAAGACTTGGAAACCTTTGCCTATGTGGATATGTGCAAGTTCTCCTGGGTACCGTGGTGGGTTCCCCTATACAGATATGCCCATATCTCCACCCACTGACAAGAAGCAGTGATGGTTAGTTTCTTTTTAGCTGTGAGAACAACGCGACAACCAAAAAGAAAATTTTAAAGACAGAAACCTACTATGTTAGCATTGTAGCACGCTATTTTCACTTTCATATTTTCCTTTCCAGTTTTTATCCAAGTTTATATACTTTTTTTAGAGTTATGATCATGGTATATAAACAGTATTGTATCCTTTTTGGTTTAACGTCAAGTCATAAATTTGTAATAATTGTTTTAACAGTTACATGGTAATTGACTGAGCTGCACCACGGGTTTATGGCGTTTAGCTCATTTTGGGTTTGTGGGTGGTTACCTATGGCCCTGGTGATGTCTTTGTGCCTGCATCTTTTTTTCCCTCTGCTGAATTGTTTCCTTGGTGTTTGTTCCCAGAAGTAAGCATTGAGGAGGCAGCGTGTGGGCGCTGTGTGGTTTGTTAAAGTTCTCTTCTCTGGACGTGCTCCTCCGGCTGCCAGTGTTTGGTTGCCATGGAGACGTCTTGCGTGCTGTGGGTCTCCTTTCTCCCGCTGCGGGCTCTGCCCACCTGAGGTGGCCGTGCCCCATGCTGGACGCTCTCAGGAAGGTGTTGGCACACCCTGGAGTGGGAGGGAAGGTCGGTGGAAACGGCAGGAGCGGACTTGGCCAGTGGCCATGCACACTTGTGTGTCGAGTGGCCAGTCCGAGGAGGGGAAGCTGGTGCCCATGTGTGGCTGGAGAGAGGCGGAAGGAGAAGGAAGGAACAGTGCTCAGACTGTGGGGTCAGTGGAGTTCTCCTTGGCACCTTCCAGAAGAGACTGTGAGGGAGAAAGTAAGCAAGGGCCTGTGTCCTCATTCCAGGCAGTTTCAGATCTAAAAACGTGGTAGTTTGTTCATTTTGTAAAGAGTAAACAAATCCCATGTTGGAGTCAGGGTGAAGCCTGTTTGCCCTGTAAGTGTTCTCACAGTCTATCATTTTTTGACTGTATGAGTTGGAGAATGAATGGACTAGATAAGAGATGCCACATGCTCTCCTCCCCAGCAGCCCCTGGAACAGAGGGCGCCCAGGACGTGGGGGTGGGGGTTGGGAGGCAGCCAGGCCTGCGGCTGGTGGAAGTTACACCCAGTCCAGGCCTGAACTCAGAGGAAGGCGGCAGAGGGCTGGACCCGGCCCACTCAGGGGACAGCGCTGGGACGTGCAAGCCAAGGCTAGAGTTAATTTCAGTGTCATAACCTACCGCTCATATTCCTGGGTGGGGGAATGCACTGTGACCTGCCAGCCATACCTTAGAGGGCATAATAAGAATGAAACTAAGAATAATACCTTTTCTCATCCCACTTTCCAAAAACCAAACGCCCGTGCCCAGTAAAGATTGTGAATGAGTTTTATAGAGAAATCTCACTCATTTAGACCTAGTTGGGGGCAAGTCTGTCTGAGTTAGTGAAAAGCCTACATCTAGAGCACTCACAAAATGTCCTTTCGCTACTTGAGGTAAATAAAACAGTGAGAACTAGCCTCACGCGGTGGAACAGAGATTCTTAGTGAATGAGTAAGTGGTGACTGGCCGAGCAGTAAGTTCACATCTGGAGTGTGGGAGGGTTCTTGCCGGCTGTTTTGTTTTCTTACAAGGTCTAAATACTGCCTCTGAAATCCTTTCCTTTAAAAAAAATTATTATTTTTTTAAATTGACAATAATTGTGTGTATTTACAAGGTACAATGTGATCTTTTGATCCATGTATACATATAGAAAGATTCAGTCAAGCTAATTACCATATCCCTCCCCTCACCAACTTATCATTTTTTTGTGTGGTGAGAATGTTAAAAATCTATTTTTTCAGCAATTTTGAAATATACAATACATTATTATTAACTGTGGTCACCATGCAATGCAGTGGGTCACTAACACTTATTCCTGCAGCCTCACTGAAACTTTGTACCTTTTGATCAATAGTTCCCTTTCCCCATCCCACCCCGTCCCTGCCAGCTTCTAGTAATAACCTTTCTATTGTTTCTATATTGACTTTTTAGGTTCCACATATAAGAGAGATCATGCAGTATTTTTTTGTGCCTGGCTTATGTCGTGTAGCATAAAGTCCTTCACTTCCATCCATGTTGTCTCGAATGACAGGATTTCCTTCTTTTTTACAGCCTGAATAGTATTTCACTGTGTATATACATAACATTATCTTTATCTGTTCACCCGTTGATGGACACTTAGGTTAATTCCTCATCTTGGCTATTGTGAGTGATGCTGAAATGAACATGAAGTACAGAATCTCCTCAGCATACTGATTTAATTTCCTTTGGATATATACCCAGAAGTGGGATTGCTGGATCTTACGGTTCTGCTTTTAGTTTTCTTGAAGAATCTCCATGCTGTTTTCTAAAATGGCTGTACTAATTTACATTTCCACCAACAGTGTACATGGATTCCCTTTTCTCCACATCCTTGCCAATACTCGTTATCTCTTGTCTTTTTGATAATAGCCATTCTAACAGGTGTGGAGTGAAATCCTTTACCTTTTTCTTTTTTCTTTTTTGGTGGCTGGCCTCTTTACCTTTTTCATTTAGATTGTATATGACCTCGTCAACCCGGCCTTTGAAAATGCTCACTCATTCTCAATTAGAATCGAGCCTGAACTAGGGAGGTCTTCCTTTAATTCACGGCAGGCTTGCTTCCTTAAAACAGTCTTCGCAATATTTATGGGTTAAGTTTTCTAGCTTACTGTGGAACCCACACCACATAAGCCCTCCACCCACAGCAGCTCACTAAATCCTTGTAACAATCCAGTGAGTTCGGCATTATCATTACCCTCATTTTACAGATGTGCAGGGAGAGGCTTGGAGAGTTTAGTTTGCTTGTGGTTGGTTACATTGCTGTTAAGTAGTGTGCTTGGCACTTGAACCCAAGACCATATGGACCCACAGTGCTTGCTCTTAGCTACTGTATTAAATACCTTTGCTTAGAGACAGTACGTGACAAAGAAGGGAACCTGGCTCTGGGCTTGGGATTTTGCCTTGACCACTGGGTTTTCGGCTATCTTTGAGTTGTGAGTGCGGGGGAGTCACCTGGGACTTGGAATAGGGGATGTAGAATTCAGTAGTGGAGTAAGGGCTTTGATTGGAGGTTTGTTCCTTAAGGCCTTTGATCCCCGAATTTCTGAGCTGTTGAGGTGTCCTGATATTTCTCACTGTATTCAGCATTTATACATGGGCTGAGTAAGTCAGCTAGATGTAAGGAAAGAGCTAAAGGTCAAGAATGTGAGAAGGGAAGAGTGGGCAGATACTAGAGGAAATCAGTAGGTGAGGGAGAGACCAGGAAACAATGAAAATAGACTGGAGCTGGGCGAAGGGCTGGGCAGCTGGGAAGAGAGCAGAGGGGCAACTCTTATTTGGCATGTTATCAAAGGGTCTCTTGTGTTTGTCCCTAGCAAACCCAGTTCTGGTGCACTGGAACTGGGACCAGACTTGGTTTCCCAGGTCAGACTTTGTTGGTCCAATCAGGCCATGACATCCCTAACAGTGGGAGGACATCAGATTCTCCATGCCTATCACATGAAGTGACTCTTGTGGGGAGGAGTCTGAGGGATGTTGGACTGTACTGTAGAGGGCAACTTTGGTGTGACCTATGCCCTTATATTGCCATGTCTACCTTCCAAACACCTGATGTTGCACAAGCATGATTTTGGTTGGAAATCTGTACCTTTTCCCATCAGTGATCCCAGCCCAGGGGTGATACCTGGTGGTGCCCAGTGTGTCACCTGTCCCCTCAACTCTAAGGGGAGAATGACCATGGGCACTACACCCTATTTAGCATGAAGATGTTGCACCAGGTGCCTCATCTCAGAGCCAGAATCCTGGGTTTGGGGAGTAAGGTCTTTTTTGGAGGTCTGAACTTTATTCTGGCATCAGAGACCCTCCTCAGGTTTCCTTGGCTGTCTCGTCTTGCTGAGAGGACGCTTTCTTCCATCTGTCTCTCAAATGTTCTCTTAAATTCTGTCTCTAGCTCTGGCCCCTTCTGCTTCCTTCTCTCCCTTTCCTGCTTACTCCTCGCTTCTCCTTCTCCTTTCATCGACAGTTCTGTTGCACCGTCAGCTTGTCTGTGCCTGTAATGCCTGTGGTCATGTGAGACACTGTTTGGGAGTGTTGGCTCTGTCTTCTCACTTGCCCCCCCACCATGCTAACCTTCCATGGGAGGACGTGGGTCTCAGAGTGGTCATATAGCTGGGGCGCGGGAGATGGGAATCACACTCAGGTCCTGTGGCCTACAGTGTATGCTCTTGCCACCGCATCCACAGTGCTCAACCTTTACCATCAGCCACAGCCATGAGGAGCCTGTTACTGGGCAAACTCCAGGCTGCCTGCAGAGTTGCTGGTTCTGAGGTCTGTAGAGACAGGCTGAGGTGTGCACATGTGGGATGAGCATCCCAGGGGATCTGATGCAGGCGACTGGGAACTTGCCGGTGGCCCTGCAGTTGGCTTTGCCACCTACCACTCTTTACCGTCATTTGGCTGCACCATCCAGTACAGCAGCTACTGACCACATATGGCTTTTGAGCACTTGAAATACGGCTAGTGTGACTGAGGAACTGGATTTTTAATTTTATTTCGTTTTAATTAAAGTTTAAATTTAAATAGCCACATGTGGCTAGTGGCTACCATATTGGACAGTGCATATAGTCTCCAGTTCCTAAATCTTTTGTAACAAGAGTTCACTTAGTAAGAAATCATCAGTGAAATGTATTACTTTTCGTACTTTATACATCACATAGTCAATATCGTCACATTGTGAAAAATAGCCACATGGGAAAATAAATAGCCAAAAAAAAAAAAAAGTACACTGTACCTGCATAGACATTGTTTCTGCCTGGCTGTCATCACGGTGTATGTTTGCTCTTATGCCCTGCTTTTTCCACATAGACGTATATCATAGCCTTTCCCTCATTGCTCCATAGTCTTTATAACCATCTGCTGCAAAAGAGAAATACCACATGTCCTCACTCATAAGTAGGAGCTAAAAAAAAGAAATTAAAAAAAAAAAGGAAAGAAAGAAAGATATGAGGATCACAATAATACATTGAACTTTCAAAAGGAGAGAAAAGAACTGAGGTTACCAGAGGTGGGAAAGGGGGAAGAGGGTTAGTGAGAAATTGGTAAAGGGCCATAAAAGTGATTA
This sequence comes from Cynocephalus volans, assembly GCF_027409185.1. Lineage (NCBI taxonomy): Eukaryota > Metazoa > Chordata > Mammalia > Dermoptera > Cynocephalidae > Cynocephalus > Cynocephalus volans. The sequence goes on from NC_084470.1 coordinate 56,311,733, forward strand.
CATTGTATAATGTTGAATATAATATTTATCCTGATTAGAGCATCACATATTGCACACAGGTATCGATATTTAACACTGTACCCCACAGATATGTACAATCAATTGTTTCAATTAAAAAAAAAAAAGTGGTAGGGTCATGAGGGCGCTCACAGATTAATAAATTAATAGGCTAAAGAATTAATGTTTTATCATGGGATGGGTTCATTATCATGAGAATAGGTTTTTTATAAAAAAGCCAGTTTGTCCATCTCTCATAAGCCCCCTTTCCATGCAATGCCCTATGCTGCCTTGGGATCCTAGAGTTCCCACCAGCAAGACGGCCCTCATCAGATGCAACCCCTAGACCACAGACTTCCCAGCCTCCAGAACTGTAAAAAATAAATTTCTTTCTTTTTTTTATTTGGGTGGCTGGCTGGTCCAGGGATCTGAACCCATGACCTTGGTATGGCTGTGCTCTAACAAACTGAGCTAACAGGCCAGCCCCTTCATTCTTTAGAAGTTAAAAAATAATGATAATAATAACCATTTGCTGCATAAAATCTTGTTCACGTAATGACTCAAAACCAACAACCTTCCCACCAGTTAACATTTAAAGAGAAAGAGAACTCTTACCACATGAGCTCCTGACTCTTCACAGGGGCCCCTGTGGCTGGTTTTCAAGGACCAGCTACTCCTTTGGGGTACTGACCAGTCTGGAAGGCTGGCAAATACAGTGCTAGGGCAGGGGTGCAGTCCCTCCTCTGTGGTCAGGGCTGTGGGGACAGCTGTGCCTCCACACTAGCAGCAGCCCCTGCAGTGGTCACTGCTGGTGGCATTTGGATGTGGCAGGGTCCCAGGTGCCCTATTTTGGGTAGACCCTTTCTACCTCTTGTGTGGGTCACTGCTGTCCTCTCCTAAGTGGTCTGTGGTCCTGTTTGCTTCCCTGCCTACCTGTCCCTCCATCCTCACTGGTCTTGGAGCACAGCAGTGAGGAGGCCACTCCCCATGTCAGAGACCTTCGGCCGCTTCTTGCCTTGACATCGTAGTCCAATTCCTTCACTTGGTGTTTAATGTATTCCTTAAGCCAGTGCACCTCCCACTCCCAGCCCCGGAGTTGCACGGAACATCTCCTGCCCTCCGTACCCCTTTGCTTCGTCACCCCCCGGCTTCATCACCACCCAGGGAGGTATCACTCTCCCTTCAGTGTCCGCCATCACGGCTCCTCTGATCTTGGGTCTCACATACACCTTGTTTATTTACCTGTCTTATGGCATTTTAAATTATAATTAGATTGAAACTGTTTGCAGGGATCTGTGTCTCCTCCTAGATGGTCAGTTTCAGGAGAATGGGGACAGTGTTTAACTGCCCTTCATTTACCTCCTGCTTCTCTTTAGCACCTTTAGTGTAATTCTAGACACACAGTTAACACTGACAACATGTTGGAACAAATAAGGGTGGCGTTTACCTGGTACCTGGTACCCATTAGCTTCACTCCCTATTACTCAACCCCCTTCAGTGCTAAGCAACCACTAATATACTTTCTATCCCCTTAGATTTGCCTATTCTGGACATTTCATATAAATGGAATTATACGATATGTCTTTTTTAGTGTCTGGCTTCTTTCGTTCAGCATAATGTGTTCTAGGCTCATCCACGTTGTAGCCTAGTGTCAGTACTTTATTCCTTTTTATGGCTGAGTAATATCCATCTTGTGGGTACCCCTCACTTTGCTTATCCATTCAGCAGTTGGTGGATGCTTCTTTTTACTTTTTGACTATGATAAGTAATGGTGCTATGAACATTCCTGTACAAGTTTTTGTGTGAACATATCTTTTCAGTTCTCTGTGTAGATACCAGGAGTGGAATTGCTGGGTCATATGGTAACTCTATGTTTAACTTTTTCAGGAACTGTTTTCCAAAGCCGCTGCACCATTTTACATTCCCACCAATAGCGTGTGAGGGTCCCAGTGTCTCTACATCCTTGCCAACACTTGTGATTATTTAACTTTTTGGTTCTGACTATCCTATTGGGTGTAACTTGGATCTCAATGTAATTGTGATTTGCATTTCCCTAATGACTAATGATGCTGAGCATCTTTTCACGGGCTTATTGTGTGTCCTATTTAGAAAAAGTCCATTCAGATCCTTTGCCCATTTTAAAATTAGATTCTTAGATTATTGTTATTAGATGATCTTTAAATTAGATTACTTAAATTGGATTTTTATTATTGACTTTTAATAGTTCTTGATGCAGTCTACATATAAGTCTCTTATCAGGTATATGACTAGCAAACATTTTCTCCCGTTCTGTGAGCTTTCTTTTCTCTTTCTTGATGGTGTTACATGCAGCACAAAAGTTTTTAAATTTGATGCAGTGTAATTTATCTGTTTTTTCTTTTGTTGCTTGTGTTTTGGTGCTTTATGTTAGAAAACATTGGCTAACCCAAGGTCACAGAGATTCATGTCCATGTTTTCTTCTGAGTTTTAAAAACATTTAACAAGTAAGAAAATATTTGTGCATGCAGTTACCATTTCTGATCCTCTTCATTCCTTTGTTTAGATCCAGATTTTCATCTGGTACCATTTTCCTTTTGCTTAAAGGACTTCCTTTAACTTTTTTTTTTTTTTCAGTGTTGATCTGGTGATGAATTTTTTCAATTTTTGTATGTCTAAACTCATCTTTATTTCACTTTTGGTTTTAAAAAATATTATTTGCTGGGTATGTAATTCTAGGTTGATTGTTTTTTCTTTGAGTTCTTTAAAGATGTTTCACTGTTTTCTCGCTTGTATTGGTTTCAGTGAGAAATCTGACATCATCTTTATCTTTGTTTCTCTGTAACGTCTTTTTTCTCCAGCTACTTTTAAGATTTTCTTTTTATTATTGATTTTGAGAAATTTGGTTATGATGCCACTTGCTTTTCATGTTTCTAGTGCTTGGGGGTTTGTTGAACATCTTGGATCTGTAGGTTTTAATCTTCATCAAATCTGGAATAGCTTTTGATTATTATTGAAATTTTTCTGCTATACTGTCCCTCCCCTCTGCTTCAAGGAGTCCAGTTACCCCTTGTAAGGCATCTTGAAGTTGTCTCACAGCTCACTTACACTCTTTTCATTATTTCAAAAATTCTTTTCCTCTCTGTTTCATTTTGGACATTTTCTATTGCTATACCTTTAAATTCACTAACCTTTTCTCTGGCAATGTGCAATCTGCTGTTAATCTCACCCATTTTTTTTTTCTTTTTTTTTTTTTTTCACTGGCTGCTACAGAGATCGAACCCTGGATCTTGGTGTTATCAGCACCATGTTCTAACCAACTGAGTTAACTGGCCAGCCCCCCCAATGTATTTTTCATCTAAGACATTTTAGTTTTCATCTCTAGCATTCAATTTGGGCCTTTTAAATATCTTTCATGTCACTATTTAACTTTTTGGACATATGGAAAAGAGTAACAATAACTTTTAATGTCCTTCTCTGCTAAATCTGTGTTAGATCTGCATTGATTTTCACAGATGGATTATTCTTTTCCCTATGGATCATGTTTTCTTGCCTCTTTGCATGCCTGGTAATCTTTGATTGGATGCTAGACATTGTAAATTTTTACCTTGTTGAGTCTTGGATATTCTGTATTTTTAAAATCTTCTCAAGCTATGGTCTGGGATGCAGTTAATTTGAGTAACTTTGTGTCATTGAATTGGATAATAACTACAGATGGGGCTTGGATTTTATGTTTCATTTTTCTGCATTATTATATTTATTAATTTTTACTTCCTTTTTTAAAAAAGCTTTCTCATCATTGGGAAAACCATGCATTTTTTTACTTTTCAGGGAGGTATTTGGGAACTGAAAATTGTGGTGAAGTCTTAACCGTTATCATTTATTTTTCCAGAATAGGTTATAACTTGTTTTTATTTCTAGAGGGAAGGGAGAATTGTGAGTATTATTGCAAGTTTAGTTTTATTTGTCAGAGTAAATGGCTGGCCTCTCTTTGTGACATCCTCACTGGTGTTTCCTTCATTAAACTACATTGGCTTTATCAGATCCATTTTTCTCTTTTCAACTGAAGATGCCCTGAAGGCAAATATTAAGTATTCGTTTACTGCATTTACAGGAAGTATCTTTCTGGAGTAAATTCTCCTTGAATCTGTACATTTATCAGTCGATATTTTATAAACTCTTTTTGGAGTAGATTTTCTTTGAGTCTGTACATTTATAACTCGGTATTTTATACACTATTTTATAAACTATAGTAGGAAGTTAAAGAGCAACTTTGACTACCGTATTCCAAAACTCGGGTATATGTTTAGTGAGCATATCACCAGCTCTTTCCTGATGGGAGGAAGTCCTCTGCCGGAAGCAAGATGATCCTGAAACTAGAATTCTAAAGATGTAACACTGACACCTACCCCCCCAACGTTTTTATGTTTAATGCTAATTATCCAGGGATGGTCTAGGTCTTAGCACTTTTGTTTGACCAAGATAAATTACATCAAGTGGAATGCCTCTAACTATGCACTGCCATAAGAAGTGAGTGGGGACAGTGAAATTCATCCCCATTCAAGGGAGTGGACTGGAGATGATATTTGACTGGGAATGCTAAGAAATCCATTTTCTTCCCTGCAATGGCCTGAGTGTTTGTATCACCCCCAATTCATATGTTGAAACCTTAATCCCAATGTGATGGTATTTGGAGGTGAGATCTTTGGGAGGTAGTTAGGTCATGAGGGTAGAGTTCTCATGAATGGAATTAGTGCCCTTATAAGAAGAGGCCAGAGAGCTAGTTAGTTCTCTTTCCACCATGTGAGGACATGGCAAGAAGATAGCTTTCTGTAAATCAGGAATAAGGACCATGCTAAGAACCTGATCCTGTGGGCACCCTGATCTTAAACTTCCAGTCTCCAGAACTGTGAGAAACAAATGTTGTTTAAACCACACAGTTTATGATATTTTGTTCTAACAGCTCAAACTGTCAGAACATTTCCCGTAGTCTCAGAGATATTCCTTTTGGAACTGACAACAAGAGGGACAGTAATAGTGTGGTTGAAAGGCTGTTGACGAAAGACCACGGTTCGAATCCCAACTATTCTTACTTTAGCTACATGGGTAAGTTTGACTGACCTCTTTAGCTTTTGTTTCCCCGTTGGCAAAATGAGGATTTGGTAAAACTCTACCATAAAGTGATAAGTGAGGTTCAACTGCCTGCAGTGTGGGGTCATGTTATCGACACATTAAATGACCCAAGCCTGCTACCTCAATCTTTCTGGTCATGGCTGTGGTTTGGTGCCACCTAGTGGTGTTTGGATGTTCTAGCTTAAAAGTCAGTGAGGCTTCTGGATCTTGCACTTGATTGAATAGAACGTTCGGGACAGTGGCAGTGATTCTAGGAATTTCCAGGTTAGTTGGTGTCTGTTTCATTGGCCAGATCTGGAGTGACTCAGCCTGGAGAAAAACTTCTCTCTGCCCCACTGCTTCTCAAGACCAGGTTGCTTGCTGTTTCCTGCCTGGCCTCACCCTCCCCTCGAAGTCCCTTTTCTTCAAGGAAGCTCTACATTTTAGCCTGTCTCCACACCAATCAAGTTGTATCCAAATGGGTGACATCACAAGGTATCTTTACAGAATTGTTTGTGACACTTAATTGAGATATGAAATAAGTAAAGGGCCCAGTACATAGAAAGTGCTTTAAATTATGTAAATTCCCTTCTCCATTTCCTGGTAGGAGAGAGAAACTGGGTTCTGCATAGAAGTGTGCATTCACATGCATTGAATAATCCTGGGCAGCCTCGTGGCACAATGGAACAAGCATAGACTGAAGAGTCAGACAAACCCGGGTTTCCAACTTACCCTCTTACCCGGGTGAGCCTCTCTGAGCATGGATTTCCTCACATGTGAAATGAAGTCAGTAACAGTTAACTCATAAGTATCATGTTTTTTTGAAGAGAAAAGGACACTCAGAAAGTTGGGAGTAATCCCAGGGTGTGATTTCGAAGTATTCCCAAGAATAATCGATTGCTGTATCCTTGTGCTGCTCCATGATATTAACATGGGATGGATTTCATTTCTGCCTAACTCTTTGGTGACTCTTAGAGTAGGTGATGACTTTGAATGCAAAATGACCTTTGGACTTCTCTGTAAAAGGCATGTGGCAGTATAGGTGCAGAAAGCAGTGGCTCATGTTGCAATGACACATGCAGCAAGGTCTTCAAGCATTTCCTAAAATACATGAGAGCTCTGGATGTAGTACCTGAAACATGGAATCAACAGATGTTAGTTTTTTCTTCCGTTCTAACAAAATACAAACAAACAAATATGAACATGGTATCCAGTTTCTAAACTCAGGTGATCTTTTAAAACTGAAGTAAAAACTAAAGTGTGACTCTGGCAGAGCTAAGCCCTGCCCTTTCGGGTCTGTGGGGAAGTCCTTAATTTTTAAATTTTGGAATAAAGGAAAATCAGATATAATCTCTAAGCCCCTCTCTTGGTCTCTGGTGTCTGGGCTTGGGACTCCTCAGCTCAGGGGACTGGCAGCAAGAGGATTTGTCTAGCCAGCTGGGCAGTGTTTGAAATGATGAATCAAAGTAATATCTGCTCATTATTAAACTTTTGGAGAAATGCAGAAAAGTATAAAGAAACAAACAACTAGCAAACAAACTACCCCCCTCCATCATGCAGATACCAGTTATGGCCACTCAGAGGCATTGTCACGCGGCAGATTTCCTCTCCAGTCTTTTTTCTTTGAATTTCTTGTTTCCATAGTTGAGATACACATTTTTAAAATCTTGCTTTTTTATTTCTCACATTATAACATAGGGGTTTTCTTTTCTTTTTTTTCATAGCACGAGTGGCATTTTTTTATGACACAGACTCAGAAACAGATGTGGTAAAAGAATGATTTGTAATTGCCAAAATAACCAAAAAAAATCTTTGTTTATATTAAGCTGCCAGTTTGGATCTGAGTAAATATTTATCCACAGTTTTTATTCTTTCCCCAAGCTAAGTCCCAGATAGCCCCACTGAGTCAATGTTTATCATTTTGTACTCTCATCAGTAACCTACGAAAATAAGCAGTGACAGCAATCACAAAGACTTAAAAATCTTTGTTGATCTCATACGTTAAAAAGCTCTTGTTTAATTTGTGTTTCTTAGAATACTATAGGGTTCCATACTTTTGTATGTTTAATGATCTTCCGCTATGATTTTTGAAATAGAGGTAATCTGCCCCCTATTAAAACAAACAAAAAAAATTGGTTTTCAGCTCGGATTGCTTAGAACTTCCTAAACTCCATTCCGAAAACCAGAGTGTGCTGTTCTCCTTGCATTGGATCAGAAGCCTCAGTTCTCTGGGAAGTCCTGGGCCATTGCCTGGTGTCCCTCACTCTCTCTTGTGGCCCTACCCGCAACTGCAGCCCCCCTCCTTGCCTCGCATAAGAAATGGTTCATCCTGTGGGAAGTCCAGGAAGGGACAGCCAAGCAAGGAAACACCGCGGATGGGGCTGGACTTGGACTTTATTTGTGGCCAGTGTGTGGATTGCTTTCCTTTCTGGTTGTGCAGCTCCTCTTACGGTGGTCTGTGTCCTCGTCCTTGGTCCTGAGGAGGGACTGAGGGTTGAAGGTCAGCTCTCACCCAGGTGTCTAGTAGGGCCAAAGGTGGAAAAGTTACTCTTGTTAGTTCTCATTTTCTTTTCTAAAACTGGGGCTTTGGAATCCTTTTATAGAGAGGAAAGTTTAAGTAAGTAAAATAATTAAAATTAATTTCCATGGCTGTCAAGCGGGTTCTGTTTATGAACCCTGAACTCATTTAGCTGTAGATGGTCGTTCTTGTTATCTAGTTTAGCAGACTGAGGAAACACTTGTGAAGGTTCTAGGATGGGAACCATCTAGAAGAGAGGTAACTTCGAGGGAAGGACAGGAGAGCTAAAGAGTTGTAGCCTTCTACATATGCTCATTGCCCTTTCCACATTCCCCTACTTTATTAAAATTCGTTTTAGATTATAAAAATAATATATAGTCATTGCAAAAAAAAAAAAACTAATTAAAAATCACCTATTTCCTACACTCAAAGATAACGACTATTAACATATGATATACAGGTGATGTGTATGAGTATACATGATCGTATATGTGATGTGTATACCCACAACTAATGCACATGTACAAGTGCTTGTATACCTTCTTTAAAAGTATTTTAAATATTTTTCCATGTTATTAAGTCTTTTTTGAAAACACAGTCTTTTTTGTGGCTGCATAATATTCCAACGTGTATATATGCCATCATTTATTTAATAGGAATTGTAAATTTGGTTGTTGCTCATTTTTGATGAGCTGTTATAAATAATGCTGAGTTGAGAATCCTTTAAACAATCTAACTTTGATGATTTTCCTAGGATAAATTCCTGAAGTAGAATTTTGGGGTTAAAAAATAAATCTGAACTTTGTATATTCTGTTGATATTTAATACTAAGTTTTTCCTCAAAAAGCTTGTTGCAGTTTCTACTGTCCCCTGCAGAGTTTGAAAGTGTCTGTCTGTGTCATTATTAATGCTGAGTGTTACCATTCTTTTTAACCTTTGCCAGTCTGATAGGTAATGCATAGTATGTTATTTTAATTTGCAGTCTTTTTTAAATCATGGGAAAAGCTAAAGATTTTCTTTTATAGTTATCGGTCATTCATACTTATTTTGTGGTTTGTCTTTTTCCTTTCTATACCCATTTTTTATAGAGAGCCATTAATTGAGTTGTTTGTGTATTAGGGTTAAGTCCTTTTCTGTCACATAGTGTAGATGTTTCTCTGGTTTGTTATTGCCTTTTGGTTCATTGTGTTTTGCCTAAAGAAGTGTATGTGTGTGTGCATATTTTAAAAACTATAGGAAAGTACTATAGGAAATAACCTTTATTTACTTACCACCAGAATGCAAAGACATTTATATATGTTGTCACTTTGGCTCTGTATTTTTTTAATAAAGGAAATAAAATATAGATAAGTTGGGATCATCATGGTTCCCCTTGCCATCCTATCCTTTCCTTCCTTAGGGCAGCAATTATTATGAGTTGAGTGTGGCTCCTTCTGGTCCCACTTTTTCTATTGTTACCAATTAACAACTATCAGTGAAAACATACAGTGCTAGTTTGTGTGTATGCTTGGTTACATATACTCTAGACTATGATATCGATGTATCTCTGGGTAATTTGCCTTATTTGCATATCAGTATGTTTAGTTCAGTTAATAATGATATGTATATATCTAGTCCCTTCATTCTGGCTGCCGTGTAGTATCACATCCATTTAATGTTACTCCAGATTCTTCCTCAATTTGTTTATCGATTCATCTATCTTGGTGAACACTGAAGATGCTTCTAGTTTTTCTGTTAACAGTGTTGCCAACGTGCACCTCCTTGTGTGTATTTGGGGAGATCTTCTCCAGGAGCAACCTTAGGACTGTGTTGTGGGTTATGTAGATTTTCAGCTCTATTGGTCTTGACAAACTGTTTCCAAGTGATCATCCCAGTTGACACTCCCACCAACAGTGTGAAAGGTTTTCTCTCACCCCATACCTTCACCAAAACATGGTAGTGTCAGACTTAATTTTTGCCAATTTGTGGGAATGCAATAGAATCTCATCCTGGTTTTAATTTGCAAAATCCTGATTGCTAGTGGGATTGAACATCTTTTTATTGTATTATAGATATTATCAATCGCCTTGGTATTGTCCAAGGTTTAATAGGTCTTCCCTTCTATGCACTTTCTCTTTCTATCCTTTGCTCACTTTTTCCTATTGGGTTACTTATTTTTTTTTTTTTTTCATTGTACATGTATATGGGGTACCGTTTGTTGTCTCAATGCATGCATATATTGTATAATGATCTAATCAGAATAGTTAGTATATCTATCACCTAAACATTTATCATTTCTTTGTGGTTCTAACATTCAAGATTCTCTTTTCTGGCTATCTTGAAATACATGATACAATATTATTAGCTGTTGTCACTCTAGAGCACCAGAATTTATTTCTTTTTATCGAACTGTAACTTTGTAATGCTGTGTCTGTATACCAACCTTTCCCTGTCCCCCCTCCCACTTCCCTGCCTCTGGTAACCACTGTTCTACTATTTGTCTCTCTTTTTTTCTCTTTTTAATTTATTTTTCTTAATTGACTCATGGTAACTATATATTTATGGAGTGCAGTATGATATTTGGGTACAGTTAAACTGTATACAGTGATATCAGGGTGCTTAGTGTATCCATCATCTCAGACATTTGTCACTTCTTTGTGTTAGGAACATTTGATGTCATCTAAACAAGCTATTCAAAGATACACAGTAATTTGCTGTTAATTGTAGTCTCTTTATATTGTCGTAGAACAGTAGATCCCATTCTTCCTACGTCTACTATTTTGTATCCACTGGCCACTGTCTTCCCATTCCTCCTTCTTTTTCCCCCCACCAGTCTCTAGTAACCACTTGTCTACTCTCTGCTTCTGAGATCAACTGTTTTAGCTTCCACAGATGAGTGAGAACATGTGGTATTTCTCTTTCTATGTCTGGCTTATTTCACTTAACGTAATTTTCTCCAAGCTCGTCCATGTTGCTGCAAATGGCAGAATTTCATTCTTTTTTATGGCTGTGTAGTATTCCATTGCGTATATGTACCACATGTTCTTTATCCAGTCATCCGTTGAAGGACATTTAGGTTTGTTGCAAATCTTGGCTTTTGTGAATAGAGCTGTGATAAACATGGGAGTGCAGGTATCCCTTTGACATGTTGATTTGGGTTACTTTGTTGTTGGTGTTCTTTACATGTTTTCAATACCAATACCATGTTACATGTGTTGTATCCATCTTCTGATCCACGGCTTGCCTTTCCTTTTTTGTTCAACTTGGCATTTGTTGCACTCTTTCAGTCCTTTGCCAAGCCCTCCTAGTAGGACGCTGACTTGAGATTACAGAGTATTAAAAAGTTCTATAGGAACCAGCAGAAGGGTTGGGGAAGCATTGAGACAACACTAGCTCTGGCAGCAACAAACACCACAACAAAGAAGGGTCTGACCACTCACAGAAGGGCAGGGCCTTCCAGAAAAGTGAAGTAGGGAGGTGTGATGGGGGTGGTCACCAAGAGTCTCCGATGTTCCTTTCCTACCCTGAGCAGCCAGGAGTGGCCTGCAGTGCACGCTTCCGCCCCCATCTCCGTCACCTCCCCCATCTCCGTGGCTCTCTGCGTGGCCTCTCACCCCTGTCCTGTGAGCCTCTCCTTCCTCCTTGCTGAGAACAGTTTGGCTTTGCAACAGCTTTGTCAGTTAAATTTACGTTGTTTTTTTTTTGTACAGAAATTTAAATTTTTGATGTACTTATTAGTCTTTAACTTTATAAGATGTGCTTTTTATTTCTTACCTAAGAAATCTTTTCCTTGCCAAAGCCAGACTTTATTTCCTTATAATAAAAATTTTTAAAAAATAAAATACAATATAAAATATAAAACAAAAAATTTAAAAGCCTGTACTGATAACAATTTCTGTTTTTCACACAGATCTTTAATCCAGCTGGAGGGCTTTGTTTTTGTAGCTTGATTTATCTCTTTTTCTATGGCTTTTCCTCTGCACTGATGCTTTCAAGGGCCTCTCTGAGCTCCGGCGAGTCTCCCTTGACCTTGTCTTCTCCGATAGCCTGTGCCGCTTTGTCTGCTCTGGGCGTCATGAGGCAAAGGCAGTCAGTGTTTGTCCAAGGGACACATCTGTGTCTTGAGGACTGTTAATGTTGGTGACATTCATGATTTTGCTTTCCTGTCTGGACCCTGGCCCCAACGGGCTTGATTTCATTCAGTGCTGAGAATTCATTCAGTTTCTGAAACTCCCATGGAGTCTATTGAGGATGTTTTGATCCTGGCACTGGAAATGTTCTCAAATCTGTGAATGCTGCTGAGAAGTAGACCCAGGGACTCCCAGAAAGATGCTCCTGCTGACCTTGAACATGCAGCCCCCTTGTGTTTTTTCATAAGAGATGAAATGGGTTGGTACAGTATGTTTTTCTTGTCAATGTCTTAGCCTTATGGAAACTAGTTACATCTAAGGAGTTGGGGTGCTTTGAATTTTTCTCACTCTTAGACACCCCATTTAGATCAAGAGAAAACAAAAAGCATTATCCTTCCAACAATGTGTGTTTTCTACAGTTCAGGCAAAAATAAAGATGTGAAAGTAAGAGTTAACCAATTTATAGGACATCCCCTGGAGAGCATGTCAAAGGTGACTGTCCTAAATGCTTGTGGGAAACAGCAGCTTCATAGAACAATGTTGCCTGGCAACCCCACTCTTGTCATCCTGTCACCATCCTGTCACCAGCTTCTTTCTAAGCAGAGAGGTACTAGGAGGTGAGCATAGGATGATTTCCAAGTCAGCCCTGGGTCTTTCTGACAAATAGCACCTGCCAGGGGACCCTTCCTCCTGGCCTCAGCCTGCCCAGTGCCAGGGGCCACAGCATCTTTTAGTAACCGGAAACTGTGACAGATAGTTGGCATTTTTTGCATGTTTATTTCTGCTTTAAAAGATTTTGTCTTTCTTTTCACTGTTTTCACTACATATGAACATTTTTCTTTTTATTCTGCTCTTGTGTTTTTTTCTTAGGCCGAAAGCTGAGAGGAAAGGCATTTTATTTTGTCAATGGCAAAGTGTTTTGTGAGGAAGACTTCCTGGTGAGTATGTCACAGCCTCCCCTCCCCTGTCCTGGCCAGTCAGAGGGCAGAAGCCTGGAGAAGTCTGTGCCAGCATCATTTGGAAGCTGTACTGATGGAGAGAGGGGAGTTTCCTTCTGTAGGTGCATAGGGTTGGCCCATGTTCCTGAAGCAGATGATAAACTGCAGAGCTTTGTGCTTTGAAGGCACTGTAGGGTCACTTGGCCTGTCCTCTTGCTGCTTTCCCCAGTTCTGCCTCCTCCACCCATCTCTTAAGCCTCTGGACTTGGACCCTGCCTCTCTTTTCTTCTGCTGCCTACTATCCCTGGGAATCCAGCCTTTCCCATGGATTGAAAGCCCATCCATATGCCAATGACTCCCAATCTGAGCTCCAGCCTGATTGCACCTCTGAGGCCGACTGCTGGCATCTCACTGCCCACTGGACATGTCCCCGGGGCTGTCCCCCAGCCTGTCACATACCACTTGTCTGAGGCAGAGAACATCACCTTGCCTTTGGTCCTTGTCTCTGAGAACTGTGACCTTGGTTCCTTTTCAAACCCATGTCCTTCCCTGTCTCTGCCAGAAAGCAGCCAAGCATTGAGCTTTGTGCCATGTGTCTTCCATGGTTCTGCCCTAGTTTACACCTTCAGTGTGGCTCAGCTGGGCTGGTCTAACAGCCTCCCACACTGCCTGTGTGAGGAGGCCTGGTGCCTGCTCAGCCCAAGGTCCGTGCCCTGCCCTGCCTCAGCCACTGTGCAGTCTCACACCTGTACACCTCTGTGCCTTTGCTTGTGCCAGTTACCATGCTGCCATGGTAACTTTCTTGGCATGGATCACTCTGACAGCCTTCCTGTCCCTCCTGCCCCCACAATGGAGTGCCCTCCTCTGGCAGGGCAGTTGGTAGAGCAGCATGTCTGTTTACAAGTCCTTCTCCCATTGACTGCAAGCTCCTGGGGAGGAAAGAATGTGCTTCTTCACCTTGACACCTGTAGCTCCTGACTCACTGCCAAGGACAGAGTGGGTGCTCAGTTGAACTGACCCTGTCGTCTCAGGGATGAGGAATGTGAGACCCAGAGATGGGCTCGGGGCTGCTTCTCTGTGGACGTATGAAGCCCTTTTCTCCCTGTCTTCTCTTGGAGAAAAGCTGTATTTGGTTTTCATGGAGAGTTGATTCATTGTGAGTCTTGTTTGCCAGTAAAACAAGCAAATCCAAACTGGCTTAAGCAAAAAGGAAAATCATCCAGCACTGACTCGGGAGTCATTTTCTCTCCGGTTTTTGGCTTTGCCTCTCAGTGTTAGCTTCAGCCTCAGGCACTATGTGATAGCTAGATGTTGGCAGCACTCCAGAGTTTACATTCTCTCAGTTTTAAATCTGATGGGCAGAGTGCCCGTTTGTCTTTGAGAAGACCCTACAAAGGTCTCCTGGAGTCTCATTGGCTCCTGTTGGGTCACATGCCCACCTCTGGACAAAATCATTGGTGCTGGAGAAATGTAGGATTCTGATTGGCCAGGTCTGAGTCAGTGCCCAGCCTTGGCGCCAGCCTGAGTCAACCCCACAGGAATCATGGGAACCACAGGGTGGGAGTGTGGGAGCTGGACCCCAAATGAAAGTGAACCGTCACACCTAGAGTGGGGGTTGGACTGGGCAGCAGAAATCTCCATGACATGGGGTAGAGTTGCAGAAAGCTTCACTTTTCTTTTTTTCCACCTTCCTTTCCATTACGTTCACCCCCACCCCATTAGGTTGTGTTTGTAGTACATAAGCTCCTAGTATTTTCCAGTGTGTAGTATCAAGTATGTTTTCTGAAGAGTTTGTCATTTCTTTAAGACTTTGTGTGTGTGTGTGTGTGTGTGTGTGTGTGTTAGTCCATTTCTGTTGCTTGTAACAAAATACTTGGAACTGGGTGATTTATAAGAAAACAAAATTTATTGCTTACAGTTTTAGATGTTAGGAAATCCAAAGTCCAGACAACACATCTGGTGAGTCTTCCTTGGTGGTGGCTTTACAGCAATGCAGGGATCTCATACGGCAGATGGTGGAGCAGAGAGAGAGAGAGACTCTCATGCACTCTCCTTTTAAAGCCCTCAGAACCATGCCCCTGACCACCATTATTAATCCATTCACTACAGCATGGTCCTGCAGTCTAATCACCTCTTCAAGGCTCACCTTCAATTACCATAATAGGACTACCCACCCTCAACAGTTACAGTGGGAATTAAGCTTCTAATATATGAACTTTGGGGACACAATTCAATCGATCCACAGCTGTGTGTGTGTGTGTGTGTGTGTGTGTGTGTGTGTGTGTGTGTGTGTGTGTGTGTGTGTGTGTGTAAGGTAAAGTAAGGTAAAGTAGCTAATACTTATCAAGTTTCTTTGAAGCTAACTGTAAAAAGCATTAGCTTTTAACCAGAACCAGGTTTGAATTTTAATCCTGTCTTTACTCTTTTTAGGCTGTGTTACCTCGAGAAGTTCCTTTAAACTCTCTGAGCTCCCCTTTGCTTCCATTTGAAAGATGAAGATGATAATACATACCTTGCAGGATTGTTTTAAGGATTAGAGCTGTGGCCTCAAACTTGAACATGCGTCAGAGTCCCCTGAAGCGCTTGTGAAAACACAGATTGCTGGGCCACACCCCCTGAGTTTCCAATTCCGTAGGTCTGGGGTATGGTCCAAGAATTTGCATTTCTTATCTTACAAATTTCCAGATGATGCCAGGGAATCCCTGTTTGAGAACCACTTCTAGATTGAGGATTAAAGCTTCTCAAGCTATAGTCTCTTACATCAAACCTGGCACATTTTGGGTGCCCAGATACAGTCGTTGCTAGGGCAAGTGGTATTAGTACTTGTAATGGCTTTTGTGGCAAGGATATTCTATGACCCAGCACACACCTCTCTTGTCCTCAGGGGATATGACAGATACCTGCACAGAGTGACATGTCTTTCTGAGAAATTCCTTATAATCTTTGTGACTGGCAGAGAAGTGGTTGATTCATCTGCTGGCCCGGGTTTAACTTTTTTTCTCTTTCCTCTGCAGTACTCTGGTTTCCAGCAGTCTGCTGACAGGTGTTTTCTCTGTGGACATCTGATCATGGACATGGTGAGTAGAGCCAGCCAAATAAGATAATAGCATCTTGGGAGGAGGAGACATTCAGAGAAAAGAGAAATTAATAATTGAGAAGAGTGTTTCCTATCTTGATCTGTGGTTACCGTTGATTTTATTAAAAGAAGTCCCTATGCAATTCAGCTTGCTGGCACTAATAGAACCCCCCTTGTTGGTTTTTATTGGTATTAGCATCTTTTATTTTTTATTTTTTAAAAATTTTTTGGCAGCTGCCTGGTGTGGGAATCTGAACCGTGACCTTGGGGTTATAAGGCTACACTCTAACCAATTGAGCTAACCAGCCAGTCCCCTTGGTATTAGCATCTTTAACTGTCCAGACTGCATGATGTCATGTTTCTGATAATGCTTTCTCCTCCTCTGGGATGTTTGGATCACACTGGCTTCCCTCTGATTTCTCTGTGATCCTTGTGTCATGCCAAGGGAGGTGCCAAATGCAGCTTGTTTTTACTGCAGAAATCTCAGCTACCTTAGAGTAGAGTGCAGAAAGTTAGATGAACATCGTTGTTTCTGCACCCCCACCCCATGTTCTGGCCAGCTCAAGCCATTGCTAAGATGGGTTTTTGTGGCCTGTCATTAAGTCCCGAGACAGCAGAACAAAGACCAAATTTTATACATTCCATTCCTCGCTCAGCCACTGGCCTCAGTATCTTTATCTCTTCAGTGGGGACAACTTTTCCTTATAGAGTTAGGTTGTGAAGTTAATGAATACAGGGATTAAATTGTTCACCACCAGAAACAAACTTTTAAGAATATTTTTATTATACTGCTCAGAGAAAATGATTATATAACATACTTTTAGTTGGAAATAGTTAAATCCGTCTTTAAGCTGACCCGTTAATTCCATTGTGGAAAAGAGAATTGCTAATCATTGCTATTTTTTTCTTTTACCTTTTTATTGAGAAATAACTTATAGAGTAAAAGGTGAAAATCTTAAGTGTACAGCTGAATGAAGTTTTACATGTGCATATACCCATGTAACCACCACCCAGATCAAGATGTAGAACATTTCCTCCCACTCAAGACCCCCCTCCCACAAATGCAACCACTATTCCAGCTTGTATTGCCACAGATTCATTTTGCTGATTCTGAAACTTGATATAAATGCAATCATATAATATAGACTCTTTTGGGTCTGCCTTTTCTCACTTAGAAATATGTGTTTGAGATTCATCCACGTTGTTCCCTGTATTGGTAGTTCATTTATTTTTATTGCTAAGTAGAATTGCACTGAATGGATGTAGCACAGTATTCCTTCATTCTCCTGTTGATGGGGGTTTGGATGGTTTCCAGTTCGGGGCTATTTACGCATAAACCTGTACTCTTGTAAGTTTCTTTGATGGACATAAACACTGATTTCTGTTGGTTATATGCTAACATTTATAAAATAACAGTGAACCAGAGCCCTCCTTATTCATGAAGATTACCTGCTGTCATCCAGGCTTTGACAATCCATAGCAGAACTAAGCCCTATGAAGGCTATATCCTCATTAGCAACCAAGGCCTCTCTCCCTGGGAGGCTGGCAGGAGCCACATGCCCTCACTCCTACTTTCCCCAAGTGCCTGCCAGACTCTAGAGTTCCATTTCTTTAGCAGAATTTGTCCTTGTTTTAGAGTCCTTCTGACAAACCCACTGCATGTGAGGTCATTGTCTAAATTTATGAGTATGGGAGGGCCGACCTGTGGCTCACTTGGGAGAGTGTGGTGCTGATAAATTTATGAGTATGATTATACCCTATTCTTAGTACTGGTTGTCCTAAGACTTCTTCGGATCTCAGGGTATGTCATTTATCTATTGCTGCTTGACAAACCACCCCAAAACTTAATGGTTTAAGATGAGGGTGATTTATTATTTATTATGATACCATGGATCAGGAATTAGGTCAGGGCTTAGTGGGGTGATTCTTCTGCTCTGTGTGGCATTGGCTGGGTCACTTACTCAGCTTTGTTCAGCTGGTGGCACAGTTGAACTGGAACATCCAGGGCAACCTCTTACCCTCCAGGCCTCTCTCCCTATGGCTTCTAATAATTCAGTAGTCTAGTTCAGACTTCCTTACAGTAAGAGAGAGGAAGTGGAAGCTGCTGGTCTTTTTAAGTCCTTGACTTAGAATCTCAGAACATCATTTCTTCCTCATTCTGTTGATCAAAGAAAGTCACAAGGCTAATCCTGATTCAAGGGGAGAGGAAATATTCTCCATCTCTTGATGTGAGGGTTAGCCTGTGCATATACAGGAAGGGAAGGTGTTGATTTTTGGAGATGATTTCTACCATATGGGCTGATGCAAAGTTGAACCTCCAGTCTCAGGTCTTCTCTACTACTAGAGCACTTTTAGCAAATGACTGTCTGGTAATGACACCCACTTTTAAAGACATAATTAACTGCTGCCAAGAATTTTAATAATGCATGGAAAGATAAATTCAGATACCACTCGATTCTACAGCAGAACCCAAACTGTCCAATGCTTGGTATAAATTGTCTGTGTCTGCCTTTGTTTATAGAGGGGTATGCGTGGACTTGCAGGTTGAAACGGGGCATATTCCCACATAAAAATATTATTACAGCTAGGCTGAATGCAGCAAAATGGCATCTTTTTCCAACCTTACTTCAGGCACAGCATGGGTTAAATTTATTTAGGAGTCTATTTCTGCCAAGACAGCATTAGTATGGGGGTAAATGTATTCTATGGTCCAAATTGCCAAATGTACTTTGGAAGCCCAGCTGATTGTTCTTCCTATTTTGGCAGCTTATTGCAGATTAAGAGGGGCCTCAAAGGTAGTAAAACCCAAGAAGGAATGAGGAAGCTTGAAAGCTGAGCTTTCATAGGAAAGCTAGAATAGCACAAAGTTCTCCTCTTTACTGCTTGGCTGGAGTGTGTGCAGCATGGAATTAGCTTCCTGTGGGCTTCCAGTGGAAGGAGCTGGAACACAGCACATCTTTCCCACGGCTCTCACAATGTGCTGACAAGGCTTTCCTAGATTCTAAGTCCCCTTCCTTCAGCCTGTTCGAAGGCCTTCTGTGTGGCCCCCACTGCTGGATGCTGCCATTCTGTACATTCTCTGCAGCTGAGTGTTTTGGTGTGGCCTTGCTCATGTTGATCCCGTAGTTTAGCTGTTTGTGCTAAATTGCATGGTACAGGTAATTGCAGAAATGAATCTCCTATTGAGTCAGTGAAGATGCTTTCAACTGCAAATTATAGAAAAATTCAGACTTATTTAATTAATTAATTTATTTTTAAATTTTATTTTTTTCCAAAAATGATTTTATGAGGCTTAATGTTAAAGACATGTGTACAATAAAACCATATGTAGATAGATAGCTATACATAGATACACATGGAGATATAAATATATACAAATATATGGTAGATGGAAATATAAATATAAGAAAAATCTATGCTAATATATGTATCTTTTTATTTTTTATTAGCATATTCATTATAACAAGTCATACTTATTCTGTATGCCCCTTATCCAATCTCTCCCCATCCCCCTCTCCCCCCAGTAACCATAGATTTGTTCTCTCCTTCTGATAGATTAACTGTTTGTCTGTTGATTTGTTGCCTAGATGATCTGTCCAGTAATGAGAGAGGTTTGTTCAGGTCCCCCACTATTGTGGTATAGGAGATACTTCTTCTATTACTCTTCTGTTACTCTGGAGTATGCTTTATGGAGAGAGAGGACCTTTCTTTCTTTTCTTTTTTCTTTTTTTTTTTTTTTTGATTTCTGCAGGTGACTCTCCTTGTGTCAATGTGGTCAAGTGTCTAGAGTGCCATCTGCATGGTAGTTGTGACTACTGCTATAGCAACTGGCTGCTTTTGTGGCGGTCATAGCAATTGTGGTGGCTATGGTGGACTACCTGCATGGAAATGTTGTTTTTGGTGTGCTCTTTACCTGGTTGCAGCTGGATTTGGCTTCCCCTGTCTCCATGCCTCAGGACCCCTGTGGGGCCCAGACTTATTTTAACTTAAACCAATGATTCTCAAGTTTTAGCATTCCTCGAAATTACCTTATTAAAACACCAACTCCTGGGCCTTATCCCCAGAGTTTCTGATTAAGGAGGTTTGGGATGGGGTCTGAGAATGTGCATTTTTAACAAGATCCCAGGTGATGCTGATGCTGGCCCAGAGACCATACTTTGACTTAATATACTGACTTAATAGGAAGAATATTTTATTTCACCTAACAAGAGTTTGGAGGTGGGCAGTTCCATGGTGAGTTAATTCTTGTAGACATCACCAAGGATGTCCTTCCTTCTCTTCTCTGTCCTACCTTTTGTGTCTCAGCTCTGTCCTGGTTTCAGGATAGCTCTAGTGGTTTCAAGTATCACATCTAGACCAAATGACGCTGAGAGGAAGAAGGTTTGTAGGGATTTCCTTCATTATTTTTAAAAACAACAGCACTAACAAAAGGGCTTTGCTTGTTAGGCTTAGATGTGAGATGATCAGGGGTCAGGTCATGCCAAGAGTCAAAGCTGCATAGAAGGGGCACTCAAGAGGTGGAAGTGAAGAGGGGTTTTTCAAGTTCTGCCATTTCCATGTGGAATTTTCTTTAATTTTTCCATGTACTTGCTGCTTCCCAAATCTGGGATGGATCCTCTTGTGGCCCCACTTTGCCTCGTTTCTTGCTTTTCCTTCATGGATTTTGGGTGGAATTGGCCCAGCCCTATCCCAGCATATCTTTCTGGGAAAGAACTGTGAAAGAGTTTCCTGCTCTGGATAAGGGATTGGAAGGGAGGGCTCTAAATTCCCTCTAGCTTACAGATCTGTGAGAGGCTTAGGAAGTACAGCAGAAGTCCTCTTTGACCTCCTCCTGTTTATACATGTAAATAGATTAGCCTTTCCCACCCCCATCATCTCTTGACCTTCGTCCAAGTGAAACTCTGGGATGAGTGCTCCAGGCTGAGGGACATTCATGTGACACTCATGTGACATTCAGCCTGATGTGTTTCTTTCCCTTCCTTCCCTAAAATCCCAACTGGCCTCTCCTCCTTTACGCCCCCAGATCCTGCAGGCCCTGGGGAAGTCCTACCACCCTGGCTGTTTCCGCTGTGTCATCTGTAATGAGTGTTTGGACGGAGTGCCTTTCACTGTGGACTCAGAGAACAAGATCTACTGTGTCCGAGATTACCACAAGTAAGGAGGGATGGGAGCAGACAGGGACTGCATGTGTAAGCCACGCTGATCCCAGCAGAGTGAAAGGCAGAAACCAACTGGTGTGTATTTGCTAGCTGCTTGTACCATTCGTCCACAGTCCAGCAAGGGCTTAACAGGTTAGAGTGGTGCAGCGGGGGCCACAGGAGGTCAGCTGATATCAGTGTAGACAGGAACTGGCTAAAGAAACATGTTTGGTGACAAAACAGAACAATAAGCTATAATCAGATTCCTGGCTAGGCCTCAGGAGGAGTCACCAAGCCCTGTGGCTCCAGCTTTACCCCATGCCACAAGGCACCACGTCAGTGTTAGTTTCCACCACGCTCAGCTTGCCTGGGCCTGTACTCACCACCGTGAGGAGAGTGAACAAACAGGCCAGTCTCCATCCCTAGTACAGCGAGAGGCAGCTGGATGTCCTTGTTTCAGCTGGGGAGCAATCGCAAAGCATGCCGAGGCACATTCTGCAGAGGGAGGCAGGCTGGAGGGACACGCAGGGGAGGATGGGCAGGAGGCACCATGAGGACGGCTGCACGTAGGCTGCAGGTGCCAGGCTTTTGGGCGTACCTCCCAGGAGCAAGGCAAAGTACATTTCACTGCTTCTTCGTCTTTCCCCCAGGGTGCTGGCCCCCAAGTGTGCAGCCTGTGGGCTTCCCATCCTGCCACCTGAGGTAAGGTGCTTTTTCAGATGTGCTCCTGGGGTCCGCCTAGACACCAATATCTCCCTGGGGTAATTTACAAAATCTGTGTCCTGTCCTTACATCTTAAAATATGCTAAGATCTCAACTCTGAGATAGCATCCTCACCCTTTCTCATTGGCTTCACCAGCCCAATACCCTTCTTGTGCCTGTTTGTTTCTATAATCAGGTCAGACTCCCTTACTTGATACTAATTCTTAGATCAGAAGATGAGCAGAAAAGCTTGTCTTTTATTCATTGTTTTAAAAATAAATGTCCATGTAAGTCTTATTTTCAGTATTGACTCTGACATTCCAGACTGTAATAGGACTACTGTCCCTTCTACTTCCTCTCTCATCAGCAAATCTATTCTTTTTCCTGCAAGCACTGATTTTTATTCTTCTTCTGAGGCTTCCAACTTGTTACCCCAGGATTCTCTTCCCTCCCCACCTTATGGCATGTAGAACCTGATGGGTCCCCTAACTGGTCTCTTTCATGTGTTCTTGCTTTTCTTTGGTGCCAGGGCTCAGATGAGACCATCCGTGTCGTGTCTATGGACAGAGACTACCACGTGGAGTGTTACCACTGTGAGGTAGGCGCCTCCCTGCCCAGCCCCCAAAGGCCATGGTAAAAGACCAAGAGAAAAGCATACTGAGTTGACTAGGGCATGAGATGGTCAAAAGATTCTGGCAAGGGTCTTCCCTCCAGAGCTGATGTAGGAAAGGGGAGGAAGGCTGGTTTGGAGAGTAGGTAGGAAAAGATGCAGATGCTTGGGGTATAAAGGTCTTTACCATTTGTGCACAATTGGAGCTGTCCAGTCCTGAACCTCTCAGCTGCTCTCCCTGAAGTTGCATGGCGAGGAGCGTTGTGTGGAGGGTGGGTTTCAGGTCCTGTGTAAGGGTCAGATTGTCAGGCAGGTGTGTGATCTGGGTAGAGACTCTCTCCCCTCTAGTTTGTAGGCTTTTCTATCTGCCAGGAGCCCCTTTTTCAGCCAAGCCCCAGAAATCATGAAGAAACCCCTCTTGAAAACAGATACGTCAGCTGGGTGGTGTGAAGGTGGGTGGGGGCCCATCTGCCCCTTCTCTGCCCTTTGTCACCCGCAGGTTGAAGGAGCTGCTTACGCCCCATGACTGTCAGGAAAGCCAGGGGTGGGCCATCACCAGCCCTTGTGAAGAGTGCTCATGGGGTTTCTGCCACAATGAAGTGGATTCACCCATGAAAGGAGATTAGATTCATTTTGTGACTTTTTGGTGGTGAGAACAGGGGTTGTGCTGACATATAGATTGGTTCCACTGCCAACACTGAAGAAATAGGTGGGAATCATTGGGGGTTGTCCCTCAAGGGCCTAGAGAAAAAAGTGAAGACTCCACTGTCCTCTCCGCACATTCCCAGCCAGCACTGTCCAGTAGAAACAGAAGAGCCACAGATTCAAGTCATGTGTATCATTTTAAGTTTTCTGGTAGCCACATTTAAAAAGTTAAAAGAAGCAGGTGGGAATTAATTATTTTATTCAACCCAATATATCCAAAATGTTACTATTTCAACATCTTATCAACATAAAAAATTATACATGAAATATTCTTACATCCTGTTTTTGTCCTAAGCCTTGGAAATCTGATGTGGGTTTCTGCTGATAGCAGCACATCTTATTTCCTGCTAGCCCCATTTCAAGTGCCCCATAGTGACATGTGTCCAGTGGCTTCTGTATTGGACAGTACAGTCCAGGTCTCCACTGAGCAGGACCGTGTGTTTCTGCACTGGCATTTCCCACCTGTACAGAAACACGCGGCACCCTGTGATGATCTTGGGGACTGTGCCCTTCGCATCAGTCTTGCAGTCTTTTGTTTCACTTCATGGGGCATTTTTGCCTTCCCCCAGGACTGTGGACTGGAGCTCAATGATGAAGATGGTCATCGCTGCTACCCGCTGGAGGATCACCTGTTCTGCCACTCCTGCCATGTCAAGAGGCTGGAGAAAGGCCCCTCGCCTGCAGCCCTTCACCAGCACCACTTCTAGCCAGAGCGTCTTGTGGAGCTCAGAGCGGGATGAGGAGCCATGGCTGCACAAGGACGAGTCTGCCTGTTACTTCTGGTGGCCCCTGGTGTGGAATTGGGGCGGAGGAAGAGGAGGGGCGGGTGGGCGGGTTCCTGCGGGTATGTGTGGGTGACTTTCCTTTACCAGGGAGGTGGACAGTACCTGTCTGGTACATGTATCTTCTGAGCGCTTTTCTCCATTGCTGCACCCTCATCAGGTTACTCAGGAAGACGCTCCAGCACATGCGTGGCATATGACACAAGGTCACGTCGGTGCAACAGAACAAACCTCCTGTCCCCTCTGGGACCAGTTCATGCTTCAGAGGGAGAGGTTTGCGTTGAACGTATTTCACAGTATCCCCTGAAGAGACGGTTCAGTTGCTGATACATTCAACCCTTTCCCTTCCTTCAGGAAAAAATATCTGCACTCAACCCCCCTACCTCCTGCCCCTCACACCACATCACAGCATGGTGTAAGGCTTCTTTCCACCCCAGAGCTTCAGTTCTTCTATAGAGTGGTTTCAAATTTTAATTGCATTATGGCAAGAAAGAAGCTCTATCTAACATGTGCTCTGTATCCTAAGAATTTGCTTAGTAAGCCAGAGCCAGGATTTGAAATGAGAGGGAGCGTTCCCTCCTTGTACACCGACAGTGTGCTTTGTACCCCTGCAAATCCTTACTCCCCTAAAGGCAGCTGGGGCCCCAGCGGAGAATTGCCCTGTCTGAGTAAAGTGTGCTTTGGGAGAGCTTGGTGCAGGCACCAGGACTTTTTTGCCCACCTGTTTGTGTTGTTTTTCTCTGGAGCTCTCCAGTCTGTGACTTCGGAGCCACTCCTGCGAGGCAAGTCTCAGGATCGCATGTGGGGACATTTCTTGAGCCTGTTTTAGTTTATTTAATGATGGGCTTTTTGGAAGTCCTGCTCGCATACTGAGAGCTCCTTATAAGCGAAGAGAGTGTTTGTGTGTGTGAGATCTCTAAGCCAGCATGGGAGGGCATGCTTCAGAATAAGTTATTATATTCATTTCATAGGTTTCTGTCTTGCCCAATTCTTGGCACAGGCATTACGTTTGAAGAAACCAGTATAAGGTACACTGCTTTTGTCTGTTTTTTTAAAATTGCTTCCCTCTACTTTCAATATTCCACACATGAAAAATACCTCACAGAGCCTCACCAAATCACAGATGAAGGAGGAATTCGGCAGTCACTCTGGACTCAGATACCTTCCTCCGTGTGTTAGAAGTCACGGGCTTCACACAGGCCATACTGCAGCAGGTCAGGGCAGTGTGACCTTAACTAAAAGGTCAGCTGGGAATAGATCTGATTGAAATTCCTTACCGTTGCCTTATGCATCTCAGTATGCTGGCTTCTTGGGGTGGCATGGGCTAAGGGAGGGCCATGCTGGCAAGATTTCAAGACCACCTCTGCACCAAAGAGGCAAAATATGCCCTGTAAGTCATACTTCTGAGGCCGGAAGTCAATATCCCTTGGTATTTCAATTAGAAAAAGCTGCAAGAAAGAAAAAGACTGGCTGCCATTTGCCCTCTTGGCCTGTGGGGAGGGCTCCATGGCCCTGTCGCAGGAGGGCCAGGCTGTCTCACCACTGTCGACCAGGCTGGGACGTGGCAGCTGGCATCTGCACTCCACCGCCTCGCATTCCACCCAGAGCGAGAGG
Organism: Cynocephalus volans; assembly: GCF_027409185.1. Lineage (NCBI taxonomy): Eukaryota > Metazoa > Chordata > Mammalia > Dermoptera > Cynocephalidae > Cynocephalus > Cynocephalus volans. The sequence continues at coordinate 56,337,010 of NC_084470.1, forward strand.
ATTGGGCACTGGGGCTGTGGAGCACAGTCAGTGGAGCCCCTGGCTCATGTGAACTCAGACTTCTCACTGGGCCTGCCTCGTATGGTAGCCACTGCCTGTAAGAAGCACAGAATTGATGCCATGGATGGTCCATTTTTATGAATTTCATTGGAATACTTTGGCCAGATGTTACTTCAGCTGGGCTGTGTGCCTTCCTCTGTTCCTTTTCACACTCCTGCAAACCCATGGATGCACTGGGTTGGGGAAGTGAACGCTTGGGTTGGGCCTCTCCCTTCCTGTCAAGCATCCAGCTCAGCTTTGGCAAGGCTGGTGGTAAGTGAAGGCAGCCAGTATGTCTTAACCTGTCTTTGCCAGTGTAGGAACACTGGCCTTGCTGACACACCTTTGCTCCACTTTCAAGTCACACAGAGTGAAGAAAATTACGTTGGAGCTACCATCAGAGGTAGCAAGGGTTTGTTTGCAAATTGGATAATTAGTTAAATATGTGATTAATTTTTAAATGAATTTTTTAAAGTGGGTTCGATGGAGATGATTCAAATACATTTGCAGATATAACATTTTATGTTGTTGAGAAAGAACAATAAGGGAATTTCCAGATGTTCTAGAAATCCTAGCAGCGGACTTCTCTAGTTGTCAGTTTCCCTGGAGAGGGCACCGGGTAGGAATCTCAAATGAGTTTTGCTTCTCTCCCCTTGCACAAAAGCCATGAAAAGATTTTCACCTACCTGGTATTTTAAATGTTCTATAAATTTTAGCCAAATAGAACTGGAATGGGGTTGTATTTATGGGCACAAGGAAAACACAAGGAGCTGATAAACCAGGATGAATAAGTTTATTTTAAGAGTTAAAGCAAATAGCTGTTCCTGAGATTCCTGGACAACTCCTGGACTTTAGATAAAACAAGGAGGATTATGGCCTGATTCCAGACCCCAAAGCCAGCCTCCACCCTTCTCTCCTGCCTCATTTTACCCTTTAATTTTTTTCCACCATCTCCTAGTTTGTTTTTTTTTCCCCTTCCCCCTAGCTTGGGACATTCAAAAACTGCCTGGGTGGTCTGAGAAGAGCTGACAACTCAGGTTGGTTTGCTACATGAGGCTTCTCTCTCTTTCTCTCACTGATGTTATTCCTCCAGCTATCTTTTTGTAAAGAGTGGTTCTGTGGTTTATCTCTCACCACACAAGAGCATTCAGTCCTAACTGGGCACATGGCAGCAGGACGGGACTTTCCATTTCTCTGTGTGTAGAGAGTCTTCTGAGCTTCTGCTGTTGAGTACTGGGTGGCTGATGGAATGCTCAAGGAGTTCTGATCACCTTTACCCAGTCATCACCCTGTTTCCATGGGCTTTGGTTATACTTACAAAATGAAAAACAGAAGTGTTAAGATGAGAGAATTATTTAGAATTCATAACCCTTTGCAGTCCTTTAAAGGTGTGTGTAGAAGTGGGAGGTGTAATGGCTGCTATCCCCGTGCAAAGAAAATGTGTGACCTGACCCCAACTATTGTTGCTTGATGCCCTTGTCAAAACTGTGCCAGGAAACCAATTTTTTTTTTTTATCTCTCCTTTGTGCCAAGAATCAGTCCTAATTTCCCAGTTACTATTTGAAGTAACTTTTAAAAGTTATTTTAAAAAGTGAGTAAAATACATTAGCTATCTCTTGAGCCCAACAGATGTGGGAAGTCTCCATATAGTGTATGAAAATTCACTGTACAGGGAAACTATTTTCCTTTGTGTCTCTTTTACTATAAAATTTTTGAAAATTTTACTGTTACTATAAAAGTATTCAAAGTATTGTGACAATAAAGTTGCATTAATTTGTAGACTATTAAATTGCTGTCCAACATAATGATGTTTACTGGGTCTTGTGTATGTGTGGAGTAAACAGACAGTGCTTTTTGCTACTTGGATTTTGTCTTCTTTTAGAGCTCTGAATTTTTAAAGTAACACATGGATATCAAACCTGAGAAGGATCTGAGATTTAATAAAGCTAATAAATTAGTGTGCCATGGTTTCATGGATCCTGGCAGAAGTTATGAGACATGTAGGTCAGAGACAAAAGACAGTTTATTATTTACAGCAATAGCAGTGACCAAATTGCCAGCGTTTGCACTGGTTCCCTGAGCCCCAGTTCCTACTGGGCCCCATAAAGAAGGCCAGGTGATGCCTGCGTATGCAGTGGGCTGTGTTACAAGAGGAACCCCAAGCCTAAGGAATCCCAGTCTTTTATAAGGGGCAGTAAGCCTGCCTGACTTTTGCTCCAGAGAGAGATACTCTCAATCATCCACAACTGTTCACTACAGAAACATTCTTGAAAAGATAGCTGGAACTAAGGCAGTCGGTGCCTATGCTTACAAGATATATAAAAATGTGAGAGGCCTTGGAGAGTCATATCCCAAGAATTAGCAGTTTCTTTAAGACTTTTAAGGTCCTGCCACAGTGGTAATCATTTTATCTCTTTCCCTTCTGTGCACATGTTACTGTTTTATTCTTTTGAGGTTATAACCAAAGAATCCCAGAAGTGAGCAGCCCTTTAGGTCTGAGGCAACCAGCCATGTGCAGGAAGGTGGAACTTGCAGGATAATAGGGCCTAGTGTGTGGTTAGAGCCCTGGGGGTGGGAAGATGGTGTAGCTACTTGCCATTCAGCACTCCATGGGCTTGTTCCATGCTTCCCTTTAGTTCACATGGCTGCCAGGTCTGATGTGCCAAGGCCACGGAAAGCCGAGAGTGATGGTGCTGATTCTAATGGTGCCTTATACCAAAATAAAACACCTTTTTTTCTCTTAGAAGCTAGTCTGACTTTAAAAACATGGGCTGCTGTTTTCTTGTAACCATGATGCTACAAGGGATGAGAATGTAGTTGGGGAAAGAGGTGGTCTGGGGCTGTGGTAGGCTGTTAAACCGGCTTTCTGGGGGAAAAAGTTAAAAGCCCTGATATGGAGTGTTTGCTGATTTCTATGATGTAAACACTCCTGCCATGGCCAATTTAAAGCTACCAATATGACATCCCGGATCTGCAGTTGGGAAGAGATGACTCAGTCATAAGCAAGCAAGAGCTGACCTCTGGCATCTGGGTCATTTGGGGCTGAAGCAGTGGGGAAATATGGTCTGGTTCTAAGCTCCATGATTGAAGCAGGAGCAGCAGTGATATCTGACCTATATCGTGTGCTGCTCACCATGTACCAGATGTTCTAAGGACCACATGTTCTTCATCACCCCTCATTTTACAGACAACGGAGACACAGAAGAGTGAAGTAACTTTTCAAACAGTAGGTACTCAGAAAATAGAGCTGGAATTCCATCCCAGGCTGTCTCATCCAGAGGGGGCTGTCTTGACCACTCTACCACTTTGGCTACTGGGGGCAATAACTTTTCCTTCAGTATATTTACTCATTGAAGCTACATAATAGGAAGCAAACAAACAAAAACCTTGTCATGAACCTTACCACTGCTCTCTGTTGGAGTTGATTTGGTTCCCTAGTGCTACTATAACAAATTACTACAAACTTGGTGGCTTAAAATAACACATTTATTATATAGTTCTGTGTCTAAAAGGCTAAAATCAAGGTTGTCAGAAGAGCCACATTCCTTCCAGAAGTGCTAGGGGAACATCCATCCATTCCTTGTCCCTTTTCATCTTCCAGAGGCTGCCCACATTCCTTGGCTAGTGGCTGCATCATTCTGACTCTGCTTCTGTTGTCACACCTCTCTGACCCTCCTGCTGTCTTCATATAAGGACCCTTGTGATTACATTAGGCCCATCCAGATAATCCAGAATAACCTCCCCATCTTGTGATCCTTAATCACATCTGAAAAGCCCATCTTGCCTTGTAGGATCAAATTTTCACAGGTTCTAGGGAATAGGACATCTTTGGCAGGGCGGGGGGGGGGGTTGTTATTCAGTCTACCACAGACTCCAACAAACTTTTTTGGGGGTGGCAATGAAAGAATATCCCTAGGATATTAGGTGCCTTTTCTTCAAGCATTGCTAAAAGTGGGGTTTGCATTTTCCTTGGATTGAAAACAAATGCTTCATACATAAAAGAGATTGGAACCTCCGACTCCGGGTGTAAAAAAAAATCAAAGTACGTCATACCCTGTGGGAGAAAAAGAAGCCAGAGAGGTCTGGCCCAGGAGACATTCACAGGTATGTGACAGCCCCAGATGTATGACACTTCCAGAAGCCCTGCTTATGTGGAGACCCCCACGTACATAAGGCGGCCTGAGGCACTACCACCATTTGGTTATATGCATGTCCTTCCAACCAATCCAAGTCCTCAGGGACAGCATCTATGGGCCCTGCATTGCCCATGGGACCTGGCCCACAGCAGGCCCATGACAGAGTGGAGAGTGAGAGAACACACTCAATCTAGAGACTCACAACAGACAAAATGGATCAAAGGTCTGCAAGTCAGAGCCAGACATAAAAGTGGGCTATACAGATCATTTGGATAGTGCTAACAAGCTTCATCTGCAGCTTGGATTGTCTCTATGGGAAGACCCTGGCAGATTTTGTAAAAAATTATATTTTATTTACATAAGTAACATAATTTCACTATAGGAAAAATGGCTCAAGATATCAATATTACTCATCCTTGGGTGATTTCTTATCCTGAATTTTGCCTGGCTTAGAATCTGATTCTGGTTTGTTTGGCCTTTAAAGCCCCAGAATGCCTGTTTCTGCCTGGATTACTATTGTTTTTTAGTCTAAGGCCTTTGTTTACAAAGGCCTTGGTTTATATTCCCCAACTAGTAAAGAAAGGCCAAACTTTGCATCTCTTAGTTGCTTTTGCATGGTGACATGTTCATAGAGCCAGGGTGGGAGCTCTCTGCAGGATGGTGGCTGTTTAGCTGGAAGCATTGTTTTATTGAAGGCTTATGAGACAGGCTGCAACTTAAACCCCCATCTCATTAGAGGGGGCAAGAGCCCGGAGCTGGTAAGTAGAAGCATCAACAGGACTAGAGATGTCATCTTCTGATTGCTAATTAGCAGGGGTTAGGCGGTGAGTAGCATATGTGACCATCATCCATGCCCAGGCAGGGAATTGGTCCTGAGCCCACTCATGTGGTACCCTCTGGGGTACAGTAAGCACAGAGGACAGGGCGACTTCGGGGTCAAGAGACCTGACTCAGGTTCTAACTAAGGCTTCACCACTTAATTGCTCAATAACCTTAAGCAAATTTAATTCCCTCATCTGTAAAATGGCGACAAGAACTGAATTTATCTTACATTGTTGTAGGATTGATCAAATTCATCCAAGTAAAGGACTTAGAGCAGTACCTGGCATGAAGAAATTGCGTAATAAACGTGACAGGTTTTAAGACTGCATTGATCTTTATATTGGGATGATCGACAAGATAAATTACAAATAAATGGAAAAAACAATACAAGCACAAAACAGTTTGAAAAAAGCACATATGTAATAGGAAAAAACAAAATATTAGCAAATCTGAGTACATAAAAGTGAAAAACACTCTAGGTTAAAAAATATTACAAGGAAAAGGAAAACGATAACCTGGAAAAAAGATTGCAATGTATTTGATAGCCAAGAGTTAACATCCTTAATATACTAAAAAGCCAAATTTGTAAGAAAAAAAATTGAATAGATCAAGAAAAAATATAGACATCCATTTTTCAATTATAAAACTGGCAAAGAAGTTATAATTAAATTTATAATATCCAGTGTTGGTTAGCATGCATGGAAACAGATGCTAATCAGAAAGTGTGTATTGGTTTAATTTTTTGGAAGGCAATTTGAAAATATGTACCAAATGTCTTAAAAATGTTCAGAAAATGGACCTTAAAGATGTCCACCTGGTCATTCCACATCTAGAAACTTATAAGACAGAAATAATTCAACACAGCATCATTTTAAAAAAGTGTTAAACTGGCAACAACCCAATTTCCAACATAAGGATATGGTTAACATATCTAGTTCTCTTATAGAATATCTTCAAAGAATATTTAATGACCTTAAATCCCAGACAAAAAGCTAAAGGAGATAAAATGAGAACATAAACCCATTCCTGGTTCAACTCCAATTTGGAAAAATAAATATGTAAGTATGTCCACATTAAAAAGTGCGGAAGAAAAAAAGTCTATAAGGAAAAAAATTATGATGCTCATAGTAATGATCTCGGGATGGAAGTTCACGTTATTTTTATTCTCCATAATTTTCTGTATTTTACAAATTTCCTATAATTTCCTTGGGGGAGAAAAACATTACATTGGAAAAATTAATTGATCGACTGAGCCATTAATGGACAGTGTCCGATGACTCAAAATTCCCCGGGTTCGAGTCCCCCGTCGGCCGCAGACTTTCAGGCCTTCTCAGGTCTCCGAGCTGGGCACCTGTTAAAATGAGGTACACTATAGTAGATCACCTGGCGTCGTCTTACTGTAAAAGTACCCATGTTTTAAGGTTTCCCGATGGAACTTTGGGGCCCGGTTGGCTTCGGAGCCGGACGTCAAAAAGGCCCAGGCCCGCGCACTTCGCGGGCCCCACCACCGCGGCCGCGCTGCCGCGTTTCCTTCCAGCGGCGGGGCAGACCCCGAGCCCGCCCCGTCTGGGTCAACTGGCACACGCCGCTTCTCTCGTCAGTGCGCGGGTTCCTGCTCCACGGAGAAGGCCGGGACTGCTGCCTGAATGCGCTCTGCGTCATCGGGTGGCTAACCGCCGGCCACAGCACGCCCCCCACTCCAGACTGCCGCCTTCCCAGGTGTTTTCCTAAATGTACCCCATTTACAGAGTCTCCTCGTGGTCATGATTAACAATTGGGCCCTTCGCAATTTGCACAGCATCTCGGACAACTCCGGGTTCCAAACACAGCTTAAAAGATGACACTTGGGGCAGAGTAGCATTAAAATTCGTGGTATCTAATCACACTCTAGCCATGATCCTTTCCAAGGAGGCCTTGCTATGTCCAACCGGGAGGTGGCAAAACGTACACCACGAGCCAGCCAGGAGTCGAACCTAGAATCTTCTGATCCGTAGTCAGACGCGTTATCCATTGCGCCACTGGCCCCGTGCTGGTAAGCCTCCACTGCGATGGCTCATCACCCTTGCGCAGTTTCCACACGCTTCCGGACACCAACACCCGCTGTTTCTGCCCCTGCGCCGGTCGCCGTGGCGCTGGCGCACAGTTCCTGGTGCTCCGCCTCTCCCCCGCAGACATGGCCCACCAATCCGCAGTCGTGACGTCACGGCGCTCTTCAGGGCGCTCCGACCCTCCGCGTCGGACGGCGCCTTTCGCATTCTCTAGCTCCTGCACTAGTTTGTCCGCGGCCGCCTCCCGTTCGCTCCCGTTCTCTCTTGCGGGGCGGGGAGAGGGGTGGGACGAGGCCAGACGCTGCGGCCACTGTGCCAGGGTAACCGGTAACGCAGTAGCGGAGGTGGCCGGGCGGACGGAAAGAGGAGGTTGTGGTGCAGGATGGCGGCGACGACGTATGAGCGGCTGAAGCTGTGAGTCCCGGCGGCCGGAGGCCGTTGACAGAAAGGGCCTGAGGGCCGGCAGGTGCGGGCCACCGGCCTCGGGGAGGGTTCCTGAGTCCCGGGGCGGCGGGTCGAGTGTGTGAACCCTCGAACTTCCCGTCTTCCTTTCCCGGCGCTGTCGCCCCAAGGCCCCGTCGGAGTAGCCACAGGCCCAGGAGCGACGGTGTCACCGGCCTTCCTCCCCCCAGCTTGGCCTCTACGCCCACGGCGGGGGAGCGGAGCTGCAGACTGGCTTCCAGGGAGCGGGGGTCAGCGGCATGATGCAGCCCTTCAGGTCACGCTCTTCCCCTCTATTTTTTGGAAAGGTGCCGCTAAATTTATTCTCAAAGCTTCGTAGAGAAAATGAAGTTTTCTCTTATTTAATAGATCCATAGCAGCACTTTAGGCTTTACACACAAATCAGCAAACCTTTCTCTTGGTTACACTGTATCTGGGCATGGAAGCCTGCATCACCAGTCTTTAGGGTGCAGAAGAAATTTGAAGTATAGTCAGTACTCTGAAGGTTCTGAAGGAATTTACTTCGGTTTAAATTTTATACAGCTCCCGCGTAAAGCAGGTTCTTTCGTCTCTGTTGACAGCCAGAGGCTAGTGTCTAGAATTTTGGCACTGCAAATGAACTTCTTGGTAAATCCAAGTTCTTGAGCTTTTGAGAGATAGGCTCTGGTTGTTAGAATTGTAAAGGACGTGTTTGTAAGGCCTTTGGCCTGTCCCGGATAAATAACAACATGAATTCATTTCCCTTAGTATTACTTACCATCAGCATCTCCATTTTTCTCGTCTGTGAATAACTTTGTTTTACCTACTTTGTATTTAATGTGAAACAGCCTCTAAGTAGTCTGAAAATCTGGTGGCCATATCTGAGAGTGTCTTTGGCAGCAGAAGTTAATGTAATTTTGGGGAAGCTTATCTATCCCTATGTAAGTTAAAATATCTTGGTACTTAGACATATAGGCATCACATTTCCTTTGCAGGGAAATGACATCAAAATGTGGCTTTTGCACTTCTTACACTCCCCAGAACCTCAATCATTAATAACTTTAGTCATTAATAACACTGAAAGTTTCAGTGTAAAGTTATGGGTGCAAAATTTGGGAGAGAAGTCGTGTATACCTCACATGATATATTTTGCAAAAAAAAGGTAACTTTTTCTACAGTTCACCGTTTTTGCCACTTCTGTTTGCTGTAATTCTCTTTGAAAACTCCAGTTACACACTTCCCTCCGCATTTTCCTCTTCAGCTTTCCTTGTTCTCCCCCCAGTTCCCCTTTGCAAGGTGTTCACCGTGTTGGTGAAAGAGTTGAAGTGAAGTCTCTCTGGCTAGGTTGCCAATGCATGTGTGCTCTGCTGGCTAATTAGGTTATTGTTGTCTATGTGATAGGCACTGAAGGGTTTAATGTGATTCTACACCAGATCTCAAATGTGTTTAAGCAGTATGGAGCCTTGGCTTGATGTAGCTCAGTGTTAGGTTACAGGATGCAGTTGAATTTTCCTGTGGCAAAAATTGAATAGGATGGAGAACTGAGAATCACAATGATTGTTTTTGAGCTACCAAAGCACTAAAATTTCAACAGTTCAGACCTCAAAACAAACAACCTTCTATATCCATAAAACAGAAAGGAAATTTGGCCCTTATGTGGTGAGAATGATGCTTTTGTCTTGATTTTCGTGAGAAGTGGAAACTATAAATTTGGGAGAAGAAGTAAATCTGTGGTTATGTGAAAGTCATCGTATAATTTGTCAGTCCTTAACTTTTTTTTTTTTCATTGAGACAATGCTTTTTTTTTTTTGGTTTTTGTTTTGCTGGCGGGTACAGGGATCAAACCCTGGGCCTCGGTGCTATAACCCACCAACTGAAAAAAACTTTTGAGTGCTTCTGTAAATGTGAAGATACAACTTTTTTGCAACTTTGTTTTTCTTTACCAAGGGGTTTTTGAGTTGGAATCTCTGTTTTTGTTCCTTCCTTTTTAGCCCTTCCTGTTCTAAGGCCTGCTGTTCAAGGTTTTTAAGTAGGGCCTCTGCCCTAGGAACATTCTTTTTTGGATGCATTTGAAGGTGGAATTGGTTTCTGACCCATATAAGAATTGTTAGGATATAGTAGCTATTTTTAATACTTGCCTAGAGATGCGTTTTAAGAAAGATTCATACAAAAGAGATAGTTTGATTATTTTATTACAAAAGTATTGCTATAGGATTTATTTAAGTGTTGAAATGTTTGGGATTTTAAATAATAATTTGTTCTACATTATGCCATACTTTTTCTCCAGTCCATCTCTGCCCTGCTAAAGTTCACCTTCCTAGTGCTCTGGTTTCATTCTCTGCTTTCCTGTTTACAATTTTTAATTCCATCTTATTAACCCGTAAGGTCAAGCTCACATTTTTTAGCCATCTATATAGTCTAGTCTCTTCATAATCTCTTCAGTGCTTTTTTTCCCCATTCTGCCAGAATTGGCTCACCCAATTTTGGCTTCAAACTTGGTCTTATTTATTTAGATCCTTCTACTCAGAATGCCTTCTTTTTTCTTCTCTCCTCTCTTTAGCTGATCACAATCCTAGTATAGCCAAGACGTCTCTGGCTTTTTAAAGTCAGAACAGACTTGGGTTTACCACATCTTAACCTTGCTACTTGCTTTGTGTCCTGGGCATGGAACTTAACCTCTCTGAATCAGGTTTTTTGTTTTGTTTTGTTTTTTGTCTGGTACAGGAGTCCAAATCCTTGACCTTGGTGGTGTTAAACCACACTCTAACCAACTGAACTAACCGACCAGCCCTGAATTGGTTTTTCACCTGTAAAATGAGAATGTTAGTACTTCATAGGATTATTCTAAGGTTTGAAAGAGAGTGTAGATGAAGTACCTGGTGTACCTCACAGATACCTTCCCTGAGGAAGCCTTTTCTTTCCACATCTTTCCCTTCACTGAGCTCCTGCAACAGTCTTTAAAGCCAAACATGAGAAATTACTGTCACAGGGATTAGACACCAAATGTCCATATGATTTACACATTCTGTTTCTTAGGATTTACATACAATGCATTTACTGTCTCATGAACAAGAGGACTGAAAGCTAGAATTATCCATCTATAGTTCTGTTTGAGCCACTAATTTTGCCACCTAGAAATGATGAACTCATTATGTATACTTTGTTCCTCCAACCAGGTTGCATATATCTAGGATGTATTAGAAACACCTTAACATTTATTTCTTCTCTAGTCCTCCTCAGTTCATTGCATAAAGCCTTGTGTAAAGCAGCTCCTCAATGAATCACCTGAGTAAATGAAAGGAACTTTCCAGTACAGACCACCTGCCAGCACTTTATAAAGAACATGGTCTGGGATAATTTGCAATGTATTCTTTTGAAGATGTAGCAACTTAAGTTTTTTATGTATATTATTGTCTTCTCAATGCCTCTTTGAAGTCGTAGGTTGGTATGTATCCTCTGTCCTTGTTGAAGACGTCAAATAATTGCTTTTAGCCACACAGTCAGATAAAACAGCCAAGCCATGGCAGAGCTGGTCTTGGAACACAGCTGGTCCATAGTCCAGCGGTCTTTCCATTGCACTGCATCATTCTAATTACCTTTTTCTTCTTTTATGGGATTGCTCTTGCCTTAGTCATCAGACATGCCAGGTATAGAAATGAGTCACTTATAATTGAAAATAGTTAACATATCTCTATGGACTTTTAATGTGGAAAACAATATTGATTTGCTCAGAATTTAAAATTCATACATTTTGAACTTATAGGCAGTTCTAAATATCTTGTGTTGCTACTCCTTTTTGCTTTTTAAATCATTTGTGTAAGCATGGATAATGTCAGACAATAACAAATTCGAAATTGCAAACAATTAGGACAAGAATGCATTATTGGATACATTTACAGTGTTTTTTATTCTTTAAAAATTTGGCTGAAACTAGGTGTAATGTAGGGAATCCTTTAGATACTCAATCAGGCTGAAGCTTGCCTCTGAAGAAATACTGTTTCCTCACTCAGGAAGTTGCCTTTCTTAAGAGATTCTCATAGTTGGGTGGTCAGTCAGGGCAGATATGATGTAACCCTGAGAACAAATGTAAACTAAGTTACAATGTGAAGACATATGTAGATTATTCACACAGCTCTCAGTGCAGGCAAGGGTATAGGGTGCTAAGATTATCTTGGTGAATGTGGGCACAGACAGTATGGGTATCCATACATACAAGCATGGGTGGGAGTTCAGGCTAGAGAGCCTAGGTTAGTGCTAGACTGTATCAGATCACTTGGTGTGCTTGTTTTAAATGCATATTCCAGGGCCCCACATTAGGCCTACTGAGTGAAAATCTCTGGGGGTGGGGCCTAGGAATCTGCAAGTTTAACTATCTGTATCCTGGTTGTTCTCATGCACTCCAAAAGGTATATTAGGGCTGGGTGCAGCTGAGTGAGGACCAGAGCATGCTGGTGGAAGAGCATTCTTTGGAGGGCCTGGGGATCTGGAAGATGGTGCTGTGGATGAGAACTTCGCATTAGGTGAGTGTAGACCTGGTACTATGAAGAAGTCTGGTTGTTAGAGAGAATGGGTTTTAGGGTATACAGGGAATAGGAAATAGGTGGGACCTCTGGTTTTGAGGAAGACAATGGAATTGAAATGAATTGGCTTACAGAAACACCAGCTGGTTTGTGGGTTGGGTTGGGCCCCTGGGGTGTCTGTGATGAATCTGGGTTGTAGGAGAGGCACCCAAGGAGGGGCTCAGTAAGGGGAACACTGCTGGAACCTAAAAGGAGGGTGAATGAGAAGTGGTGGGAGTGCCTTCTGCCTATGGGTGTATTAGGCTTGGAGAACCCTTCTTGACTGTTTGAGGTCTTACTTTTTGCTAACCAAACCTAGTAAAGTGTTACGCCTGTGTCTTTTGAATCAGAAATGTATTAAGTTTGATCATTAACTGTAGAGGGTTAGAAATCTTGATTCCTATTATTAGATAGGGTTTTTAGGTAATGCATGTATGGGACAGAAGTCCTTAGATAGGAGGCAAGAGCCTACAGCTAGGGGGCAAGAGCCCACCAAGTCAATTCTAATCAAGTATATGTTGATTCTCAGCTGATTTTTAGTATAGGGTTTTTAGGTAATGCATGTATGGGACAAAAGTCCTTGGATAGGAGGCAAAAGCCTACAGTTAGGGGGCAAGAGCCCACCAAATCAACTCTAATCACTGTTTAGGTAAGGGATTGTATACACTGATTGTTAATATAATGGGTTCATTGGAAGATTTTGTGAGAAGGAAGCTCACACGGGTCTAAAGCCTTTAATGTGAATGAGAGAACTGAAGCAAAATAGGGATTGTTTTGAGGGCAATAACCCTTAATACAACAAAACTTAAATGATGGGAAAATATGTAAGTTAAGATTTCCAAGGACGTTCTGCTAGATTAGTTAGTACATAGGGGTTCCACATTTTGCTTTAAGCTGTTTCGTTGAGTTTCTCAAGAATTTAGGCACCTTAATGATTATCTTATTTTTCTTTTGCATGTCACATAGCTTAGATTTATGACTCTTTTGATGGTATATTGTTTAAATTATTTTGAACCATACATGCTTGGATAAAGATTGTTACATAGCCAATTTCTTTATGTTCTTACTATGATTGATTAACCATTTGTTCTTTTCCTGTAATTTTCTTGTCTTTACAATAAAAACTGAAACAAAAAACAACTCGGGGCTGTACCCAGTTTCTCCTTCTAACAGAGGAGTTGCTGAGGTGCAGTCCCTTCAGGCTTCTCATCACATTCATGTTGCTTTGAGTAATCTTTTTGTGTCTCTGTTATGCAACAAGAAATGTAACAATAGACACCTTGATTTAATTTTTTATGTAAGATTTTTGAGGAAATATGTTCTTGCTACATTTTTATGACTTGCCAATGACCATGCTCCAATACAAGTAAGAATTTTATTTTTTTTAAAATTGTGGTAAAATACACATAACATAAAAGTTATCATCTTAATCTTTTTAATTAATTAGTTTTAAAATTTTGATTTATCAATATACAGTGTAGTTGATTTTCATGTCCCTTTACCAATTGCTCCTTTTCCTCCCTCCCTCTCATCGCTGCCCCCCCCCATCAACATCATATCTGTTCACTTGTCATAATAAGTTCAAGGAATTGTTGTGATTGTTGTGCTTTCCTTTTTTTTCCCTCCCATTTATTTATAGTTTGTATATTTATTTATTTATTTATATTAGCTCCCACAAATAAATGAGAACATGCGGTATTTCTCTTTCTGTTCCTGGCTTATTTCTCTTAGTATAATTTTCTCTAAGTCCATCCATGTTGCTGTAAATGGTAGTATTTCATTTTTTTAGAGTGGCATAGTATTCCATTGTGTAGATATACCACATTTTCCTTATCCACTCATCTAATGATGGGCATTTAAGCTGATTCCAACTCTTGGCTATGTAAATAGGGCTGCAACAAACATGGGAGTACAGGTATCCCTTCAACTTGATGATTTCCATTCCTCTGGGTATATACTCAGCAGTGGAATAGCTGGGTCATATGGTAGATCTATCTGTAATTGTTTGAGGAACCTCCATGCCGTTTTCCATAAAGGCTGTGCCATTTTGCAGTCCTACCAACAGTGTAGGAAGGTTCCTTTTTCTCCACATCTTTGCCAGCATTTGTCATTCTTGGTCTTTTGGATATTAGCCATCCTAACTGGAGTGAGATGGTATATCAGAGTGGTTTTGATTTGCATTTCCCGAATGATGAGTGAAGTTGAGCATTCTTTCATGTGTCTGTTGGCCATTTGTATATCTTCCTTTGAGAAATGCCTATTCATCTCCTTTGCCCATTTTTTAATTGGGTTACTTGTTTTTTTGCTTTTAAGTTGTTTGAGTTCCTTGTATATTCTGGTTATTAATCCTTTGTCAGATGTATATTTTGCAAATTTTTTCTCCCACTTTGTTGGTTGTCTTTTCACTCTGTTAGTTGTTTCTTTTGCTGTGCAGAAGCTTTTTAGTTTGATATAATCCCATTTGTTTATTTTTCCTTTGGTTGCCTGTGCTTTTGGGGTTGTATTCATAAAGTCTGTACCCAATCCTACTTCCTGGAGTGTTTCTCCTATGTTTTCTTTAAGGCGTTTCATTGTTTCCGGATGTATATTTAATTCTTTAATCCATTTTGAGTTGATTTTTGTGTATGGTGAGAGGTACGGGTCTAGTTTCATTCTCCTACATATGAATGTCCAATTTTCCCAGCACCATTTACTGAAGAGGCAGTCTCTTCCCCAGTGTCTAGTCTTGATGTCTTTGTTGAAGATCAAATGGCTGTAGATGAATGGGTTGATTTCTGGATTCTCTATTCTGTTCCATTGGTCTGTGTGTCTGTTTTTATGCCAGTACCATGCTGTTTTGGTTTCTATAGCTTTGTGGTACAGTTTAAAGTCAGATAGTGTTATGCTTCTGGCTTTATTTTTTTTTGCTCATAATTGCTTTGGCTATTTATGGTCTTTTGTTATTCCATATGAATGTTATGATTGTTTTTTCCAATTCTGAGAAAAATGTCCCTGGAATTTTGGTGGGGACTGCATTGAATCTGTAGATCATTTTGGGTAGTATGGACATTTTCACAATGTTAATTCTTCCAATCCAAGAGTGTGGGATATCTTTCCATCTTCTTGTGTCCTCTTTAATTTCTCTCAACAGTGGTTTGTAGTTCTCATCATAGAGATTTTTCACATCCTTGGCTTAATTTATTCCTAGGTATTTTATTTTTGTTGACTATTGTAAATGGGCTAGCTTTCTTGATTTCTTTTTCTGCTAGTTCATTGTTGGAGTATAGAAGGGCTACTGATTTTTGCATGTTGGTTTTGTATCTTGCAACTTTGCTGAAATCGTTTATTAACTCTAAGAGTTTTTTTGTAGAGTCTTTAGGCTGTTCTGTATATAGGTTCATATCATCTGCAAACAGGGACAGTTTGACTTCATCTTTTCCAGTCTGGATGCCCTTTATTTCTTTCCCTTCCCTGATTGCTCTGGCTAGTACTTCTAACACTGTGTTGAATAAGAGTGGCAAGAGTGGACATCCTTTACTTGTTCCTGTTCTTAAGGGAAAAGCTTTTCAATTTTTCCCTGTTCAGGATGATATTGGCAGTAGGTTTGTCATATATGGCTTTAATTGTGTTGAGATGCTTTCCTTCTGTACCCAGTTTATAGAGAGTCTTTATCATGAATGAATGTTGAATTTTGTCAAATGCTTTTTCAGCATCTATAGAGATGATCATATGGTTTTTTTTTTTTTTTTTTTAAATTTTATTTTGTCGATATACATTGTGGCTGATTATTGCTCCCCATCACCAAAACCTCCCTCCCTTCTCCCTCCCCCCTCCCCCCCAACAATGTCCTTTCTGTTTGCTTGTTGTATCAACTTCAAATAATTGTGGTTGTTATATCTTCTTCCCCCCCCCGTTTGTGTGTGTGTGTGTGTGTGTGTGAATTTATATATTAATTTTTAGCTCCCACCAATAAGTGAGAACATGTGGTATTTCTCTTTCTGTGCCTGACTTGTTTCACTTAATATAATTCTCTCAAGTTCCATCCATGTTGTTGCAAATGGCAGTATTTCATTCGTTTTTATAGCTGAGTAGTATTCCATTGTGTAGATGTACCACATTTTCTGTATCCACTCATCTGATGATGGACATTTGGGCTGGTTCCAACTCTTGGCTATTGTAAAGAGTGCTGCGATTAACGTTGGGGAACAGGTATACCTTCAACTTGATGATTTCCATTCCTCTGGGTATATTCCCAACAGTGGGATAGCTGGGTCGTATGGTAGATCTATCTGCAATTGTTTGAGGAACCTCCATACCATTTTCCATAGAGGCTGCACCATTTTGCAGTCCTACCAACAATGTATGAGAGTTCCTTTTTCTCCGCAGCCTCGCCAGCAATTATCGTTCACAGTCTTTTGGATTTTAGCCATCCCAACTGAAGTTAGATGGTATCTCAATGTGGTTTTGATTTGCATTTCCCGGATGCAGAGTGATGTTGAGCATTTTTTCATATGTCTGTTAGCCATTTGTATATCTTCCTTAGAGAAATGCCTACTTAGCTCTTTTGCCCATTTTTTAATTGGGTTGCTTGTTTTCTTCTTGTACAGTTGTTTGAGTTCCTTATATATTCTGGATATTAATCCTTTGTCAGATATATATTTTGCAAATATTTTCTCCCATTCTGTTGGTTGTCTTTTAACTCTGTTAATTGTTTCTTTTGCTGTGCAGAAGCTTTTTAGTTTGATATAATCCCATTTGTTTATTTTTCCTTTGGTTGCCCGTGCTTTTGGGGTCGTATTCATGAAGTCTGTGCCCAGTCCTATTTCCTGAAGTGTTTCTCCTATGTTTTCTTTAAGAAGTTTTATTGTTTCAGGGTGTATATTTAAATCCTTAATCCATTTTGAGTTGATTTTAGTATACGGCGAGAGGTATGGATGTAGTTTCATTCTCCTGCATATGGATATCCAGTTATCCCAGCACCATTTGCTGAAGAGGCAGTCCCTTCCCCAGTGAATAGGCTTGGTGCCTTTGTCAAAGATCAGCTGACAGTAAGTGTGTGGGTTGATTTCTGGATTCTCTATTCTATTCCATTGGTCAGTGTGTCTGTTTTTATGCCAGTACCATACTGTTTTGGTTATTGTAGCTTTGTAGTATAGCTTAAAGTCAGGTAGTGTTATGCCTCCAGCTTTATTTTTTTGGCTCAGCATTGCTTTGGCTATGCGTGGTCTTTTATTGTTCCATATAAATGTCTGGATAGTTTTTTCCATTTCTGAGAAAAATGTCTTTGGAATTTTGATGGGGATTGCATTGAATTTGTATATCACTTTGGGTAGTATGGACATTTTCACTATGTTGATTCTTCCAATCCAAGAGCATGGGATATCTTTCCATCTTCTTGTATCCTCTCTAATTTCTCTCAGCAGTGGTTTGTAGTTCTCATTATAGAGATTTTTCACCTCCTTGGTTAACTCAATTCCTAAGTATTTTATTTTTTTGGTGGCTATTGTAAATGGGCAGGCTTTCTTGATTTCTCTTTCTGCATGTTCACTATTGGAGAAAAGAAATGCTACTGATTTTTGTGTGTTGATTTTGTATCCTGCAACTGTGCTGAAATCATTTATCAATTCCAACAGTTTTTTTGTAGAGGTTTTAGGCTGTTCGATATATAGGATCATGTCATCTGCAAACAGGGACAGTTTGACTTCCTCTTTTCCAATCTGGATGCCCTTTATTTCCTTCTCTTCTCTGATCGCTCTGGCTAGTACTTCCAACACTATGTTGAATAGGAGTGGTGAGAGTGGGCATCCTTGTCTAGTGCCTGTTCTTAAAGGAAAAGCTTTCAGCTTTTCCCCATTCAGGATGATATTGGCAGTGGATTTGTCATATATGGCTTTAATTATGTTGCGATACTTTCCCTCTATACCTAACTTATAGAGGGTCTTTGTCATGAATGAGTGCTGAACTTTATCAAATGCTTTTTCAGCATCTATAGAGATGATCATATGGTCCTTGTGTTTGAGTTTACTAATATGGTGTATCACATTTATTGATTTGCGTATGTTGAACCAACCTTGCATCCCTGGGATGAATCCCACTTGATCGTGATGAATAATTTTACGTATGTGTTGCTGTATTCTGTTTGCTAGTAATTTAGTGAGGATTTTTGCATCTATATTCATCAAGGATATTGGCCTGTAGTTTTCTTTTTTGGTTATATCTTTACCTGGTTTTGGTATCAGGATGATGTTTGCTTCATAGAATGAGTTTGGGAGATTTGCGTCCATTTCAATCTTTTGGAGTAGTTTGTAAAGAATCGGTGTCAATTCCTGTTTGAATGTTTGGTAAAATTCTGCTGTGAATCCATCTGGTCCTGGGCTTTTCTTTGTTGGGAGCCTTCTGATAACAGCTTCAATCTCCTTTATTGTTATTGGTCTGTTCAAATTTTCTACGTCTTCACGGTTCAGTTTTGGGAGCTTGTGTGTGTCCAGAAATTTATCCATTTCCTCCAGATTTTCAAATTTGTTGGCATATAGTTGTTTATACTAGTCTCGAATGATTCCTTGTATTTCAGATGAATCAGTTGTAATATCGCCTTTTTCATTTCTAATTTTTGTTATTTGAGTCTTCTCTCTTCTTTTTTTTGTTAGCCATGCTAATGGTTTGTCAATTTTATTTATCTTTTCAAAAAACCAACTTTTTGATTCATTGATCTTTTGAATTGTTTTTTGGTTTTCAATTTCATTCAGTTCTGCTCTGATCTTAATGATTTCTTTCCGTCTGCTAACTTTAGGTTTGGATTGTTCTTGTTTTTCTAGTTCTTTAAGGTGAAGTGTTAGGTTGTTCACTTGCCATCATTCTATTCTTCTGAAGTGAGCGTTTAATGCAGTAAATTTTCCCCTCAATACTACTTTTGCAGTATCCCACAGGTTTTGGTATGATGTATCATTGTTTTCATTAGTTTCAAGAAATTTTTTGATTTCCTGCTTGATTTCTTCTTGGACCCATATGTCATTAAGTAGAATGCTGTTTAATTTCCATGTGTTTGTATAGTTTCCAGAGTTTCGTTTGTTATTAATTTCTAGTTTTAATCCATTGTGGTCTGAGAAGATACATGGCATAATTCCAATTTTTTTGAATTTATTGAGACTTGATTTGTGACCTAATATGTGATCTATCCTGGAGAATGATCCATGTGCTGATGAGAAAAATGAATATTCTGAGGTTGTTGGGTGGAATGTTCTGTAGATATCTGCCAATTCCAATTAGTCTAGAGTCTTGTTTAGATCTTGTGTTTCTCTACTGATTCTTTGCCTAGATGATCTGTCTAATATTGACAGTGGGGTGTTCAGGTCCCCTGCTATTATGGTATTAGTGTCTATTTCCTTCTTTAGGTCTAATAGAGTTTGTTTTATAAATCTGGCTGCTCCAACATTGGGTGCATACATATTTATGATTGTTATGTCTTCTTGATGGATCAGTCCTTTTATCATTAAGTAGTGTCCCTCATTGTCTCTTTTTATGGTTTTTAGTTTAAAGTCTATTTTGTCAGATATAAGAATAGCTACTCCAGCTCGTTTTTCTTTTCTGTTTGCATGGTAAATCTTTTTCCATCCTTTCACTCTTAGTCTGTGTGAATCTTTATGGGTGAGGTGGGTCTCTTGTAGGCAGCATATAGTTGGGTCTTGCTTTTTGATCCAGTCAGCCAGTCTGTGTCTTTTGATTGGGGAATTTAAGCCTTTTACATTAAGAGTTGTTATTGAAAGGTGTTGATTTATTCCTAGCATTTTATTGGTTGTTTGGTTGTCTTAGGTGTCTTTTGTTCCTTGCTTTCTGATTTACTGTTTGTTTTCTGTGTTTATTGGTTCCTTAGGTTGTAGATAGTGCGTTTGTTAGCTTGTTTTCTCTTCATGAATGCCATTTTTATTATACTAGCGGGTTTAGATTTTTCTTGGGTTTTTATGGCAGTGGTAGTTATTTTTCAGGAACCAAACCCAGTACTCCCTTGAGGATTTCTTGTAAGGGTGGTCGTGTGGTAGTGAACTCCCGCAGTTTTTGTTTGTCTGAGAAATATACTATTTGCCCCTCATTTCGGAAGGATAGCCTTGCAGGGTAGAATATTCTTGGCTGGCAATCTTTGTCTTTTAGTATTTTGAAAATATCATCCCATTCCTTTCTAGCTTTTAGGGTTTGTGATGAAAAGTCTGATGTTAACCTGATTGGGGCTCCCTTATAGGTGATTTGACGCTTCTCTCTTGCAGCTTTTAAGATTCTCTCTTTGTCTCTGAGTTTTGCCAATTTGAGTATGACATGTCTTGGAGAAGATCTTTTTGGGTTGAATACATTTGGAGATCGTTGAGCTTCCTGGATCTGAAGATCTGTGATTTTTCCTATACCTGGGAAGTTTTCTGCCACTATTTTGTTGAATATGTTTTCAATGGAATCTCCATTTTCCTCCCCTTCTGGAATACCCATGACTCGGATATTTGATCGCTTATGGTTGTCTGATATCTCTCTCAGATTTTCTTCAATGTCTTTGATTCTTTTTTCTTTATTTTTGTCTGCTTGTGTTATTTCAAACAGCCCATCTTCAAGTTCAGAGGTTCTCTCTTCAACTTCGACAAGCCTGCTGGTTAAACTCTCCGTTGTGTTTTTTATTTCGTTGAATAACTTGTTCAGTTCAGCAAGTTCTGCTACATTTTTTTTCAGGACATTGATTTCCTTGTACATTTCCTCTTTCAGATCCTGTATACTTTTCCTCATTTCATCATGATGTCTAGCCGAGTTTTCTTGTATCTCATTCAGTTTCCTTAGAATTATCACTCGAAATTCCTTGTCAGTTATTTCAAAGGCTTCTTGTTCTATAGGATCTAGAGTTTGAGATTTATTAACTTTTGGTGGTGTACTTTCTTGATTTTTTGTATTTCTGGTATCTTTTTTTTGGTGTTTATTCATTGTTGCAGGGGGTTTCACAGTCCACCGGTTTGAGACTAATGACTAACTAGGATGTTGCTGTGGTTGCCAATTTCGTATGGCTCCCTCCGTGACTGCTCAGTTGGCCTCTAGTGCCTTGTGTGTGTGGTTGCCTCGGTTCTTGGGCTTCTCCGGGGAGCCACCTTTCTGGTCAGCTTGGACTCTGCTGGGCTGGTGGATCACGTACCACAGGGTGTGTGATCTCTGTTGAGCTTTCACTTCCTGTGCAGGACTTCTCCCTGTTCCGTGTGCTCTGGTCCAGGCTGTTAGATCGTGCAGTGGCGACCCCACCGGGTGTGTGGTTTCTGTCGAGTCTCCGCCTCCCTGGCCGCACGTCTCCCCACTCTGTGCGCACTGTGCTGGGCTGGGGCGTGTCTTCTGCACCCCTCGTCTATCAGCTGGGCCTTCAAGACCCTGCTCGGCACCACCTCGCGGAGGAAGTCTACCAGGTTTCTGCTAGGCACAGACGACCGGTCTCTCTGGGTGCCTTTGTAGCACTATGTAGATCTTTCTCGGGTCTTGTTCACCTTTGTATCCCCCCAGTATAAACCGAGTCTAGTGCCCACCTGCAGCCAGCTCTCTGGCAGGTTTAAGCAGACCTGGGAACTCTCCTCCCACACTATTCCCAACCAGAAATTCGTTAGGCTTTTTTCCAAACTGGTGGCCGCAGAGATGGTATCTGCCTCCCAGTAACAGGAAGTTTACCTGGGGCCGGAGTCCAGGGTGTGGTGGAGTGACAGTCGGCCCGCCCGTACTTCCTTGCCCTCCCGAGACTGGCCGGGGATGCCCCACGCCACCAGCCCCGCCAGAGAACCGCGGAGGGAGTAGGAGCGGAGGCCGGTCTGCAGGCTCCGGAAAGCCCCGCGCCAGGCCAAGCAAGTGGGAGGGCTCAGTGATGGCGGAGCAGGGCGGAGCTGCCCGCACCTGGGAAAATGGAGGCAGCACCGGGGCGGTGAGTGGCCTGGTGGTGCAGGCGGGAGCCGCGTGGGCATCCACCCCCCGAACAGAGCTGTGCCAGGGATCACTCACAGTGCTGTGCCAGGTCGGGTGCTCTCTCTGTCTCTGGTTTGCCGCCTTTCCCAGTTCTCGGCCGTTGCCGCCTCGGGCTGTTCAGTTGCGGCGCGGCTCGGGTGCTCCCAGGAATCTTCTTTAATGCCGGCCTGAAACCTCGAATCCTGAATAGGGCCGCTGGCCGCCTTCAGCGCGGCCCCGGCCTCCGGGATCCTGTCTGCATCCACAGCAGCCCTGGCGCCGCGTTCCCTGTTTTGAGACTCGCTTTTGCAGCTAAGAAACAGTTCTTTTCCTGCTCCACACTTCAAAGCTGTTGCCTGTAAATGAGGCAGCCTTTCCTGCCGGGGGTAAAGTGGCGGTCACCCCCCACGACCGGCCAGCAGCAGCAGTCCTCCCTTAAGAGATGGCGAGAGGAAGGTCCACAAGATTCCCGGCTGCCTGAGGCCCAGTGGCCACCTTTTCCACCTCAGCTACTCCGCGCCAGCTGCCGCCGCAGCCGCCATCTTGAAAACCCCCACAATCTCGATCATATGGTTTTTGTCTTTGATTTTATTGATTTGGTGTATCACATTTATTGATTTGCATATGTTGAACCAACCTTGCATCCCTGGGATGAATCCCACTTGATCATGGTGTGTGATTTTATGTATGTGTTGCTGTATTCTATTTGCTAGTATTTTATTGAGGATTTTTGCATCTATATTCATCAAAGATATTGGCCTGTAGTTTTCTTTTTTTGTTGTATCTTTGTCTGGTTTTGGTATCAGGGTGATGTTTGCCTTATAGAATGAGTTTGTGAAAATGGCCTCTGTTTCATTTTTTTGGAATAATTTGTAGAAAATTGGGATTAATTCTTCTTTAAGGGTTTGGTAGAATTCTGCAGTGAAACAATCCCGTCCTGGGCTTTTCTTTGTCAGGAGACTGCTGATAATAGCTTCAATCTCTTTGATTGCTATAGATTTTCTGTGTCTTCCTGGCTCAGTCTTGGTAGTTTGTGTGTGTCCAAATATTTATCCATTTCCTCCAGATTTTCAAATTTGTTGGCGTGTAGTTTATAGTAGTCTGTAATGATTCTTTGTATTTCTGATGCATCAGTTGTTATATCAACATTTTCATTTCTAATTTTTGTTATTTGTGTTTTCTCTCTTCTTTTTTTGATTAGCCTTGCTAATGGTTTGTCAATTTTATTTATCTTTTCAAAAAACGATCTTTTTGTATCATTGGTCTGTTGTATCTTTTTTGGGTTTCTATTTCATTTACTTCTGCTCTGATCTTAAGTTTGTTTCTGCCTACTAACTTTGGGTTTGAATTGTTCTTGTTTTACTAATTCTTTAAGGTGAAGTGTTAGGTTCTTTACTGGCCAGCTTTCCATTCTCCTGAAGTAAGCATTTAATGCATTAAATTTCCCCCTTAGTACTGCTTTTGCATTATCTCACAGGTTTTGGTTTGATGTGTCATTATTTTCATTAGTTTCAATAAATTTTTTGATTTCGTCTTTAATTTCTTCTTGAACCCATATGTCATTAAGTAGAATATTATTTAATTTCCATGTATTTGTGTAGTTTCCATAGTTTCATTTGTTATTGATTTCCAGTTTTAATCCATTGTGGTCTGAAAAAATACATGGAATAATTCCAGTTTTTTTGAATTTGTTGAGACTTGATTTGTGCCCTAACATGGTCTATCCTGGAGAGTATTCTATGTGTTGATGAGAAGAATGAATATTCTGAGGTTGTTGGATGAAATGTTCTGTAGATATCTGCCTAGTCCAGTTGGTCTAAAGTGTTGTTTAGATCTTGTTTTTCTCATTGATTTTTTGCCTAGATGATGATCTGTTCAATATAGAGAATGGGGTGTTCAGTTCCCCTACTGTAATGGTATGTCTGTCTCTTTAGGTCTAATAGGTTTTGCTTTATAAATCTGGCTGCTCTGATGTTGGGTGCATATATATTTATGATTGTCCTCTTGTTGAATAGATCCTTTTATCATTATATAGTGGCCTTGCTTATCTTTTTTTAATGGTTTTTGGTTTAAAGTCTATTTTATCTGATATAAGAATGCCTATTCCAGCTCATTTTTCATTTCTATTTGCTTGGTATATCTTTTGATGTGTGTCTTTACAGGTGAGGTGATTCTCTTGAAGGCTGCATATTGTTGGGTCCATCTTTTTAATCCAATCAGTCAGTCTGTCTTTTGAGTGGGGAATTCAATCCTTTTACATTGAGTTATTATTGAAAGGTGCTGATTTACTCCTGGCATTTTATTGATTTTTGTTTGGATGTATTAAATATATTTTGTTCCTTTTTTTCTGATTTACTGTTTGTCTTCTATGTTTGATGGTTTCTTGGGGTGGTAGATAAACTTTTTTTTTCTCTCTCTCTCTATTGTTAGCATTTTTATTTTGCTGGTGGGTTTTGTTCTTTCTTGAGTATTCATGGTAGTGATGGTTGTTTTTCAGGTACCAGAGCCAGTACTCCCTTGAGAATTTCTCGTAAGGCTGGTTGTGTGGTAGTGAACTCCCACAGTTTTTGTTTGTCTGGGAAAAATACTATTTGATCTTCGTTTGGAAGGATAGCCTTGCTGGGTAAAATATTCTTGGCTGGCAATTTTTGTCTTTTAGTGTTTTGAATATATCATCCCATTCTCTTCTGGCTTTTAGGGTTTCTGATGAAAAGTCTGATGTTAGTCTGATAGGGGCTCCCTTATAGGTGACTTGACACTTCTCTCTTGCAGCTTTTAGGATTCTCTTTTTGTCTGAGTTTTTCCAGTTTGACTATAACATGTCTCGGAGAGGACCTTTTTGGATTGAATATGTTTGAGGATCTTTGAGCTTCCTGAATATGAAGATCTGTATCTCTCCCTGTACCTGGGAAGTTTTCTACTATTATGACATTGAATATGTTTTTAATGCCATTTCCTTTTTAGTCCCTTTCTGGAATACCCATAATTCGGATGTTTGAGTGCTTAAGGTTGTCTGTTATCTCTCTTAGATTTTCTTCAATTTTTTAAATTCCTTTTTCTTTTTTTGTTTGTCTGCCTGTGTTATTTTGAACAGGCCATCTTCAAGGTCAGAAATTCTCTCTTCTGCTTGTTCTAGCCTGCTGGTTAAGCTCTCTGTTATGTTTTTATTTCGTTGAATGAATCCTTCAGCTCCTCAAGCTCTGCTACATTCTTTTTCAGAGCACTGATTTCTTTGTACATTTCCTCTTTCAGGTCCTGTATACTTTTTCTCATTTCGTTGTGTTGTCTAACTGAGTCTTCTTGTATCTCATTTAGTTTCTTTATTCCTTGTCAGTCATTTGATGCACTTCCTGTTCTATAGGATCTAGAATTTGAGAGCTGTTATATTCCTTTGGTGGTGGTGTACTTTCTTGGTTTTTCATATTTCTAGTATCTCTCCATTGGTGTTTAGTCATTATGGCAGAGGCTTTCACGATCCACTTGTTCCACCCTGGTGTCTGCAGCAGTGGCAGGAGTTTTGCTGTCACTCAGCTGCCTCTTGCTGCCTTGAGGTCTGGGGATCATTGGTTCGGGCCTCGAGGGAGCAGGGACTCGCCTGGCCTGGATCCCACGGGAGCTGCGAATGGGAGCTGTGCCTCAGGGCCTGGCCTGGATCTCACGGGGGCTGCCTGGTTGGAGCTGCTGCCTTGGGGTCACCTTGGGGTCGTCAGTTCAGGCCTCTAGGGGGCAGGGACTCGCCTGGCCCAGGTCCCGCGGGGGCTGCCCCTTAATCATTTTTAAGTGTATAGTTCAGTGGCATTAAATACATTCACATTATTGTGTAACCATTGCCACCATCCCTCTCCAGAACTCTTTTATCAGCTTGCAAAACTTAAACTCTTTACCATTTATTAAACGACTTCCTATTTCTCTATCCCCACAGCCCCAGGCAATAACTGTTCTGCTTTCTGTCTCTGAATTTGACTATTCTAGGTGCCTCATATAAATGGAATGATATAGTATTTGTTTGTGACTGGTTTATTTCATTAGCATAATGTCCTCAACGTTTATCCATGTTGTATCATGTGTCAGAATTTCTTCCTTTTTAAGTCTGAATAATATTCTGTTATATATATCTATATATCTATATATATAGATATATATAACATTTTGTTTATCCATACATCTGTTGATAGACATTTAGGTTGCTTCCATGTTTTTGGCTATAAATAATGCTGCTATGAACTTGGGTGTACAGGTATCTCTTTGAGACCCTGATTTCAATTAATTTGAGTACATACCCAATGGGGAGTTGCTGGATCATATGGTAATTTTAGTTTTAGTTTTTTGAGAAATTGCCATACTGTTCTCATAGAGGCTATACCACTTTACATTCTCAGCAGCAATGCAGCAGGGTTACAGTCTTTCCACATCCTCACCAATATTTGCTGCTTTTTCCCCCCTTCTTGATAACAGCCATTTTAATAGGTTTGTGGTTGTCTAGTAGTAATATATTTGAAGTGTGTCAATGTTACTTATTGTTGTTTGTCAGAATTTTGAAGAGGTCAGTTGTTGCCTGAAATAGATGTGAATGTTACATGGGGGATAAGAGTATGTTTTCTGACACTAGCAAATCATAATGCCAACACTGAAAGAAAATAAAAATGTCTGGTGTTTATATTATAATTAAGTATATTAGTTATCTTAAAATTTAACAAGGTAATTTTTAAAAAGTGCTCTGAAGAGCTATTGAATCCCAGATGGCTGTAAGATTACATGCATTTGTATTAAGTATAACAGCCAAAATTGCCTTTGTTGAATTTAACTTTTATTCCTCTATGATTTCTTTTTCTTTTTTATTCCAGACTTGGGCAGTAATCCTTAAAATCACAACAGTCAACTGAATGAAGGCAGTCAAAATAGGAAGCAATTATTATTTAAGCATTATGCTATTTTGTTATATCTTCCATAATATGTGTCATCTTACCAGAAACCAGAAACCAGAACTCTGTGTAGATATTGAATACCCTTGTCTTAAAAGAAACTTAGTAGTAGTCTTGTTCAGGTAGACTTAATAGTTAATTGGATTCTGATCACCTCAACAGTTATTTGTATAGGAACAGAGCTCTTTTTAGTGTACAGTACACTAGTCCCCACTTATCCTCAGGGAAACATGTTCCAAGACCCCCAGTGGGTGCCTGAAACCGTGTATAGTACTGAACTTTATGTTTTTTCCTATGCATACATACCTATGATAAAGTTTAGTTTGTAAGTTCGTCACAGTAAGAGATTAACAATAATAAAATAGAACATTGTAGTAATATACTATAATAAAAGTTCTTTGAATGTGGTGTCTCTCTCTCTCAAAATAGGGTATTGTATGTACTTACCTATTTTCAGACTGTGGTTGCCCGTGGGTAACTAAAACTATGGATAATACAACTGCATGACTTTGAACCATGGCACTCTGTTATCAACAGCATGGTTAATGACCAAATAATCTTCTTGGATGGTATTTTTTTTGCCTTAACTTCTACACTCTATTTCCTAAAATAAATGTGAGTTTTTTGGAAATGAAGAACATGCACTAATTGAGAGCCATTCTTTTTGCAGTAGGGAGAGGATTTTTTCCTAAATTTTTGATTATCATTGAGTTTTTTGTCTTGGTTTTATGTATTTATTACCTTCAGAACTCAGTATAACCTATTGATTCTGGTTAATTTTGAAAAACTCCAGGTGGAACATGGCTTCAGTGACACTTTGTAAAATTCCAGTCAGAGAACACACTGTTCCCTCTTTCTCTTCAAACCCAGTTTAAAACTTTACCCGTCAAGATCTTTTCTTAGCTGGGAGAAAGAAAAGCTGTGTTTAAAATTCTCTTTACTCTGTCACTGAGCCAAAGAAAACATTAGCTAAAGACTATATGTATAAAGAAAAACAATATAGGTATTTGCTGACTAACCATGCTATATTTTCTAAGAAAATTGATTGTACTTCTGCTGTCTTCTTGTGTGAGAAATACCAAGGAGAATTGAAAAAGCTAAGAGTCCTGATTTGCAGAGACTTGGTGGCCTGTTTGGTGAAGATTAAAAACAAAACAAAACAATAAAACCATATACACCATCAAAAATTATACAACTGAATGTATACTCAATTGTTTTTGACTAGAGAATTGAAGTTGATTTCACTACCTTTTGAAGTGAAGACTGTGGAGCATAAAACTTACAGAATAAAATTTACTACATAAAACAGATATACTTCAGATCAATATTAAGGCCAATTAAAGAGTGGTGGGAAGTGAAAAGAGGGAAAGGAGAAGAGGAGGACAGCAAAGACATAAGTAGGTGTCTGATTGGGATGACACCTGCTGTTATGATTAGTGGGATTCTTAGTCATTACAGTTACTGTCCTTAGGCATGTGGATTAGCTTGCAATCACTATTCATATCTTCATGGCTTCGGTTCTTAAGCCTAGAGAGATCATGTTCGGTGACATTATCTGAATAGTCTGGTGGCAGCACCAACAACTTAGATTCCACCAGCATCTCTGAGAGGTAAGTTCAAGCAAAGGCCTCAGGGCTTTTAAGCTGGAACTTTCTCCCTTGATCCATAATTACTTCATTTTTGTATTTCATTATTTTAATACTTTTTTTGAACTTAATTTTTATTTCAATCTCATACATGTATGTGGTTTAAAAGTAAACAGTATACTATGCTTACAACAACAGAGTGCACTCTTCTGCACTTCCAGTTCCCACTGTTGGAGAGGCATCTACTTTTAACTGTTAAAGCAACTTCTGGTATTTTGCTCTTTATTTCTAAACAACATGTTCATAGTGCTGTTTTCTGACTTTTTTTTTGTTTTAGTTGTGTGATGACTTCCTACTCCAGAAGGTGAAGATTTAGCTTTTATACCTCCCTCTTTTCCTCTTTTCTCAATGTAGTTATAGTAAGATATTCAGTGTTCATAGTGCTATGGTTATGTAGATGTGGTTCAAATGAAACCACATAGTATATCATAATTACATTTTTTTATAAAGATATTTTGTCTTCCCTGGAATTTAAAAATGCCTTCGTTCTTTTTATTTTCTTTGTTATTTGTACCTATTGCTAATTAATCTTTAATCTCTCTGACAGCAATAAAGCTCTCAAATATGTCAGGTAACTATCAATTTATTTTTTTCTCTGAGACTTAATTCTGGAAGCCTACTCTCCTCCTGCTTTAATCTGGGCTGGTTATTCTTTAGGCCTGTTGCATTGCTATTGTCTTGGGACCTCTCTTCAGCATGAGCATCATCATGAGAATTCCTTTCACTTCTCTCTTGTTTTGGATTCCAAGTCTAACTCTTGATTTACTTCTTCATTTTGGTGGAAAACACTCTTCCTTCTTTCTAAGAAAGAGTGAAAGAAAGAGAGGCATCTTTTGAGACATCATGTATTTGAAAATGTTTTCATTCTGCCCTCACACTTGTTTGTTAAGTGTGGCTAGGTATAGAATTCTCGATTGGTAATTATTACCCTTCAGAATTTTAAAGACCTTGCTTTTGTGTTGCTATTGAAAAATCCAATATTGTGGCCGTTGAATACTTCAGTGCTTTCTCTTTATTTTATTTTATTTTATTTTCCTGAAAACTTTAGAATTATCTCTGTATGGTGTTTTGAAATTTTATGCTTACTGTGCCTATGCATGTCTGTGTGTTCCCCTTTTATTTGATGAGTCTTTTCAGTCTGGAAATTTGTCCTGTGGTCTGAGATTTTTTTTTTTTTTTTGCTCTATTTCTTTGATAGTGTCTTTCTTTCTTTTCTTTCTTTCTTTTTTTTTTCTATTGTGTATTCTTCTGGAATTCCTGCTAAATGGATGCTGAACATCTTGGATCATGCCTTTCTTTCCTTTTTTTTCCCTCCCTCCCTCCCTTCCTTCCTTCCTTCCTTCGTGCTTTCCTGTTTTGCAGCTCTTTTCATTCTGTTTTCAAGGAAAATTCTTTATCTTCCAACCCTTCTGTTAAATTTTCAAATTATTATTTATGCTACCAGTCCAAGAACACATTCTTCATGCTCTCTCTTTTTTTTTTTTTGTAACACCCTGTTCTTGTTTCGTAAATGCAGTGTCTTCTCTGAGGCTATCGGTTATAAATGTGTTTTGAAGTTATATTCTGTTCTCAGCATACTTTATTTACCCAAAATTATTTTTCTGTTTGTTTTGGTCTCTGTCTCTCCTGTGGAACCTTTTCTCAAATATCCAGTGATCCTTGGTTGTCATTCCATCTTTTAAGAATGAGGCACTAAAAAAACTGATTGAAAGATCTGTTTGTGGGTTGGAACTTATCAGTTAGTGGTTCTTAATGTACCGTGATTGTGCAAGAACTCAGATCTTTCATTGGGGGCCCCTAAATATAGGCAGTTTCAAGTATTTTCTTCTTGGGCCAATCAGTTTCTTCAGAGACAGTCTTCAAAGCTCCTATGGATGTTGGGGGAGTGAGATGATATAGGCTTGGCTGCCACCATTCCAGGAGCCTGGCAGAGGAAGACAATTGGATGGTTTTACCAATTTGCAAGCAGACCTAACTCCACTTGGCTCTCTCACCCTGGTCCTCAGCTGTACCTGGAGTCCAGAGACTGTCTTGTCAAACCATTCTAAATCCCAGAGTCAGGGACGGCAGGTGCCTTGACACTGTGGGTTTGGATGGGGATCTTATTGCTCGTCATACAAACTTCGAGCTGCTTCACACCCCCCTTTAAGTGAGTCTCACTGCTTTACCCCCCATTTGCCGCCATTTCCTCACAGGCCCTGCCCCAAATCATTACTACCTTTTCCTTCTAGTTCTTGAAGATTTTTAGCATTCACTTGCTGAATTTTGCTTAATTTATTGGCTCTCACTTCATAGACAATTAGATTCTGTAGTTACTGAGATAATTAGTCCACTGCCAAGCACTTTTCCCTTTCTAGACCTGCATTTCAGTGGCTAACATCTTCCCACAACCTGCACCTCTCCAGATTCTGTCTTCTGAAAGAAGAACAAGATTTTATTATGTGGAGAGTTTTCATTCTTGGAAATTTATTTTATTGTACCTAAAAATTTTAATTTGTTGATCTTCTCATTTCAAATGTGTCTATCCAGACTTGGAATTGTCATATATTGTATTTCTTTTTAGAAGAAAATTCATTTTTTAACTTTGTAATTTTAAAGATCTTAAGCATGTAGTGAGGTCATTAGCTTTGACTGTGATTATTAAGACTGTAACAATTAGTAAAGGACTAGTTGTATATCTGTATTTATTTTTGTATACAATTTGAAGTCCTAATCTAAGGTATATATATTTATCATTGTTCCGACACCCTTCCAAATTAGTTTTAAATGCCAGGTTGGGAAAAACTTTTTAAGTCCTGTAATGGGTTTTTTTTTTTTTTTTCTGTGAGTGTGTGTGTGAGAGTGTGACTTTTTACAGTAAATACTTTGTCACTGACTGAAATGTACCTATTAAGTTACACACAAAAACTTGTGTATGGAAATGAGTGTGACTTTTCAATTCATTGATTTCATTCAAATAATTTATTTTCATTATAGAAGTTTTACAAGTGAGAAGTTTATTTTTATTGAAACATAATTGATAATACATATTTTGGGGATTCTGTTGACATACGTTGATCAAATCAATATTATTAGTACGTATATTGTCACAAATCATACTTATTCTTTATGCCCCTTGTCCATCTCTCCCCATCCCCTTCTCCCTCCGACCTCCTACTACTGATAACCCTAGATTTCTTTTCTCTCTCTGAAAGATTAACAGTTACTCTGTTGATTTGTTGCCTAGATGATCTATCCAATGAGGAAAGGTGTGTTCAGGTCTCCCAATATAATTATAGAGCAGATGCTGCTTCTGTCACTCTGGAATGGGCTTTGTGGAGAGAGGCATCCTGTTCTTTTCTTTGGTCTCTACTAGTGACTCTTCTTGTGTCGTTGCACTCCAGTGGCTGGCGGACCATCTGCATGGTGGTTTTGACATCTGGCCACTTTTGCGGCAGCTGTGGTTACTGTGGTGGCTGTGGTGGGCCACCCACATGGAGGTGATGTTTTTGGCATGACCCTTGGTGTTGGCAGTGTAGCTGGTTGTGGTGAGGGGTCCGTTCCCCAGCACGATGCCCCAGGCCCAAGTGAGAAGTTTAAATGCTAAATATAAGAAGGGTGAGCTATTGAGGACAAGCTATATGCATTTCTCTATTGGCTGCTTATTTATTTAGCTTTGTGTTAAGCTT
Organism: Cynocephalus volans; assembly: GCF_027409185.1. Classification (NCBI taxonomy): domain Eukaryota; kingdom Metazoa; phylum Chordata; class Mammalia; order Dermoptera; family Cynocephalidae; genus Cynocephalus; species Cynocephalus volans. Next base: position 56,369,191 of record NC_084470.1, read on the forward strand.
TGTGTTTTTATGCATTGTATAAAAAAGTGGAGGAATTTTATTTCTGAGATTGTATGTTGAATACTCATCTTTTTATATTAATAATAACATTAGTTATTGAAGAAGTAACGCCATTTATCTGGAGAAATAAATTGTAGTAACTCTCAAAATACAGCTCTGAACTTAGAAGAATGTAGGCTTCTGAGCAGTATGAAGAAAATGGATATAATAAATCCCATGGACTTTATTGTGTGGTCAAAACTGTGTAGCCCTGCTCACACCTTGTCAGAGACCTGTTAACTTTGTCTTAGATGTAAAACTAAATGGAGCCAAGGGAGCAGTGTTGATGAATTATTAGGAGACTAAAGACAGCAGAAGAGTAAAAACAGCATTAAAACCTAGTGGTCTGAGGTCATGGAGTCTAAGTGCTGGGCATATCGCATGTGTTCGCTCATTTATTCTTACCTATCAGTTGTCTCATTTTAGTGGAGAGAAAGCTGAGCCTGTGGCAGGGAATGAGATCCTTCCCTCAACTGAATGTTTCCATACCTAGTGTTTGGGTTTCTAAGTGACAAAACTTTTTAAAAATCTTTTTTGATGGAAAATTTTTAAATTTTATTAAACCAAGTCTTGTATTTATTTCTTAAACAAAGAATAAATAACAGTGTTTTCTTGACTGACCAGGGTCTATTTCGAACACAAAGTTATCTGTGCCATCCTGGCAAAGGGTGATGTCTTCAAGTTCTAGTAATATAGTGTGGTGAAAAAATTACAGGTTTTAGACTCTTGCAAACTTGGTTTGAATACCAACCACATGCCTACCATCAGTGAGTCCCTGAACAAACCACTGAACTTCCTGGTTCAACTTTCCCTGTATTTTACCACCCACCTCCTAGTCCCTAGTGCTTGTGTAATGATTATACAATGCTGATAGACTGAAGTAGTCTTTTTGTTGTTGTTTTTAATAATTTAAAGCTAAATAGTCTGGAAGTACTTTGTATTTCTTTTATTTTGTTTCAGTACCTCTTACTTTGTTTTTTAAAATTGCTTTATTCAAGTTTAGTTGACATACCACAAACAGCATATATTTAAATGTACAGTCTGATAAATTTTGACATATCTTTACACCTATGAAATCATCGCCAGTATTAAGATAGTGCACACCTCCATCACCTCAAAAAGTTTCCTTATGCCTGTAATCCCTCCTTTTTCTCCCTCCCTGCCCAGATTACACATATATATACGGTAAGATCCAGCCGTCTCACTTCTAAGTGGAAGATAAATGAATGCGTATGTCTGCCTTAAGACTTGTACAAGAATGTTCATAGGACCTTATTTATTTATTTTTATGGCTGGCCGGTATGGGGATCTGAATTGGTGACCTTGAGTTTATGAGGCTGCGCTCTAACCAACTGAGCTAACCAGACAGCCCTAGAACCTTTATTCATTGTAATCCCAAACTGGGAACAACCCGAATATCCATCAAAAGTGAATGGATAAACAAATTGTGACATGTCCACACAATGGAATATTATTCAGTAATAAAAAGGAATGAACTATTATATTTAGTTTGAATTGAAGACTGCCATATTTGAAGCAGATTTGCCTTCTTGTATTTTTCTTCATATTGATTTTCATTCTCTTAGCATACACCCCAAAATGAACGAAACTAGCCTGATATTAAGTTAGTTACGGATGAACTATAAAAGGACAAAGTTATATTTGGATAATTGAGTTGATTATTCAACTCAGTTTATAGTCAAAAATCATCGATACGGTTTGTTTTACTACAGCATATGTTTCTATAACACCAAATAGCTTATACACAATTGGTAAATAGGAAATGATGTCAGTGATGTTTGTGTGGGTTTGCATAAGATTTTTCATAGGCAAGGTACTCCCCAGAATACTGGAAGTAGAATTAAAAAGGAAAGGAAAAAGCCCTCAGATTGGCTGCTGCACAGACAAATTCTTTTAAGTCTGTTTTATGAACAATACAGATGCATTTTTGGAAAAAAATAAAGGTTCCTATACTCAGCTGCCCTTCTCGGCCTTGCTCAGCCCCTGGAGGGTTGTACTTCCCCCTGTGCCTACCTTAATAACAGCCTTGATCAATGGCTTAATGTTCTACTTCATTCTGCATTATTTTAATGCCTGCAAGTCTGCATTTTCACTTTGTTGTTTCTGCTTATTTTTCTTATTTCCTGAGTCATTCTGTAACCATGCTGAGTTGCTTGCCTGTACTATCCAAGTTATCTCTTAAGGAACCAACAACTGTTATTTTTGATAGACTCTGGTTACAAAGTTGCATAAAATTTGAGTAGTTTGTCCCAACCCTACTTTTACCCCTTTTATTTTTTTTATTTTGCAGAATGAGAAGTTTTCGTCAGGAATACATTTTGTGGTTTTTCTAATAACAACAACAAAAACACCTGAGTATAATTTATTTTAAACAATTTCCTAGAATTGTTTTATTAAAATTGCATTTTCTAGTATTTTTAGCTAATACTTATATCTTGCTTACTATGTGTCAAGTGGAGTTCTAAGTGCTTACCAAAGATTAGCTCATTTAATCCTCACAACAGTGCTATGTGGTGAGTCTGGTATTATACTTGTTTTACAGATGAAGAAATAGGAAGAACAGAGAGGATGAGTAACTTGCCTTAGTTACTTTAGACACACAAGCACAGGTAGTGCAGTTCTATGGACTGTGCTCTTGCTATGCTACATTGCCTCCTGCCTGGTGTTGAATATAATAAATTAGATTTGATTATGATTTTGTTTCATAAGTCAAATCGATGGTTTTAGAAAAACTGTGTCTGCATTAAATATAAGAGGATACTTCAAAAAGTTCATGCAAGGACTTGTATTATCTTTTAATTCTATTATTCCACAAACTTTTTGAAGTACTGTCATAAGAGGGAAAAGAGTTGCAGTGAACTCATGAAGACAGCAACTTAACAACTTCATCTTTGTAGAAGCTGGGAAAATAATGTTGAATTTAAACCCTTTTGTAATTGTTACAGTAAATAGTTTTTTAGAATTTTTCATTTCATTTGGTTTAGGTATTTATGCTTTTAAATTTCTTCTTAGGCATATCACACCTGAAAAATTTTATGTGGAAGCTTGTGATGATGGAGCAGATGATGTGCTTACCATTGACCGTGTGTCCACAGAGGTTACCCTCGCAGGTATTTTAGACGAGATCGGGCGCGTTCAGGGTGGTATGGCCGTAGACCTCGCAGGTATTTTATAGCCAGATTTAGAAGTGTCTGAGAAAGATTTTATAAGTGAATTGCAATAACTAAAATAAATTACTCAGAGGTATGTCAGTGTGTGGGTCTCTGAGTGCCTTCATATTAAAATTTTCATTCTTGCTACCTTATTTAATTTTTATACGTTAATTTTATGCTATCTCCTTTTTATGAAAAAGAGAAATGATCTTGGAAAATTTAGGCAGCACTTAATTGTTTGTAAGTATTTAAAAATATAATGATTTCTTTCTTTGTATTTGGTTTAGATGTCTAAGCTGCTTTCCAGCTCTAAGAATTAAGGTATTTGAGTGTGAAAAAGTTGTTTCAGTTTTAAGTGTACGGAATTTTACCAGCTTCTTTTATTATTCTTTTGAAACTTTTCATGACTGTGAGGCTAATTTATTTTTTATTTTTTATTTTTATTTTTATTTTTTTATTTTGAGGCTAATTTAATAAATGAAAAATAGAATATACTTTACTGACTAAAACTTTTAAGCATTTCAGGCAAAAGATGTTCTAAGCTTTATCTACCTACCCAGTTATATTTTAGTTTTACTTCTCTGGGCTGTGAAAAACATTTTTTTTTTCCAATTGTGTGGAACACTCTTGTTCTGAATAAATTAATGTGAAAAATTTTTGCTGACAAATTAATATAGTATGTGGTATCTCATTTAGAATTCCACTTTTCATTTATTTAAAAATTTCAGTTCACCTTGAGATAGTTCTGTATTTGTTTTTTCCTTTAAAAATAATATTTGAATAACGATAGAGTAGACATTCGGTAAATATCTTTTCAGTGGACAAAATGAAACATATTTTCAGTGGGATAGTAAAGTGTAAGAAAAGTATGGCTATTGTGTGAGGCACCAAAAGTAGGCAAATATAGAGAGACAGAAAGTAAAATAGTGGTTAACAGGGGCTTGCAGGTAGAGTGGAATGGAGAGTTACTGTTTAAAGCATGTAGAATTCCAGTTTGGGATGATGAAAAAGTTACAGAGATGTATACTGGTGATGGTTGCACAACAATGTGAATGTACTCAGTGACTCTGATTTGTACGCTTGAAGATAATTAAAATGGTAAATTAAAAAAAAAAAAGAAAGAAAAGAATGGCTATTAAATTTCCATTTCCTTGGTTATCTGGCTTTTGTGGTAAGTATCATATATAATTTTCCTTTGATCAAATGGAATTAAAGCCCTGTTTTAGTTTGATAATGTGGCATTCCCTATTTGTCTGATGCTTGGTGGCTGCTCTCTCAAGATAGCTGATTAGTTTTAACCAGTTTTGATATAGTTCTGAAGTTTAAATACACTTCTTTTTTTTATGCCATATTGATACATCCTAGTGTCTTATAAGAGCTTTAGTATGGGTTTATTTTCAGTTATTTTTGACCTTTCTGTGACATTTTATTTGTAGGTATAGATTGCAGCCCCATTTGAATAGACTGAAAGCTAAAGGTTGTGAATAGTTTGGCTGTAAAGATGATGATACCAAGCAGTCATCAGTAGACACGTGATGAAATACTTTGACCCAAAGTCATTGATGATGAGGGGCCGACTCGCTGACAATTTTCTCAGCTAGTTTCTTTTTACCATGAGGAATGCAAACTATGGCCTCGGAAAGAGGAATTTTTTTCTTCCATGGAAAGCTAATGTGTATTCTCAGAATTACCACAGTTTTATTGCTGCAATTAATGTGACTTAAAGCTCTATCAATAGTACATTTAAGTTTATCAGATAATTTCAGTATATTCAGAATTTTCTCTGAGCTTTTCACTACTAGCATTCCTATTTATCTTGTTAGTTAATTGTGGCATAGCATTACTAAGTAAATTGAATTATTAAGAGAAACAGAAGTGAATTTTAGACCTTAATCAGAATTACTTTATTCAGAATTAATTATTCAGAATAACAGAATTACGGTAATGACTGCCTTTGAGAACGAGTGCTTGGGTTTGTAGCAGTGTTTCTCAAATGAGTTTCAGGATGATAATAAGCTGTAACTGAAAGGAAAGTTTTAAACCCCATAGGTTCAGGAAACCTTGGATTAAACAGTGGAACAGCTTCCTTTTACTGTAGGCCTTCTCAGAGCCTTTATTCTCCTAATGTGAGTTGTGATTCTTTCTCCAGGAGAGGGAATAGAGGAGTTTGGGATGCAGCAAAATAAATTTGACTGTGGGACTCTCCCTCTTCCCTTTTTGACGTTGTTTTCTAAGCTAGAGTTCCACAAAATGTTTTTTATAATGTAAGGTACTATTTTATTAATAAGGGCATTATTGATAAAATCAGGGTTAATGAGGATGCCGCCCTGCATACCTGTATAAATTGCTGTTAGACACAAGGAGGAGGCTTTTCCTTCCCCCTTCTTCCCGTGGATCTTTGCCTCCATTCCCATTTTCTTAAATGTAGATGGGCACGTCTTTTTTTGCATTCTGTTAGTTGAATGTTAGGATTAAAATCTTGTCTTAGACGCTCACTTTCTCTAATTCTCTTTAAGGGGTGAGTACTTAGTTTCTGACAAGCAGTGGAATAAATTTGGTTAAAAATTGACAGTAGAAATAACCCATGATTCACCTAATGAGGAAGCCGAAGCATATTACTTTTGGCACCATATTCTAGATGGGCTGAGTCCTTTCCTTTATATGTAACATGGACATCTTAATTTTATGTTCTGCCAAAATTGAGGTCCAACATTAATGAAGGAATATTGCTTTCTTAGAACAAATCATACAGATTACTTTAGTTTGAGTAACTATTGAAATCAAACTAAATTTCCATTTCTATTGGTCAGCTTTTACTATATGATTTTTCTCCCCCCCCGCCTTTTAAAGTCAAGAAAGATGTTCCTCCTTCAGCTGTCACAAGACCAATATTTGGTATACTGGGCACAATTCATCTGGTGGCAGGTAAGACAAAATAAGCTAAGATGGGCAAAGAAAATAATTAAATTGACAATATTAGAGTATAAGATGAAGGCGTAGGCATACTTCATATTATGGTTTAGAGAATAAATTTCTAGTTTAGATATTTGTTGTTAATTTCTAAGAGTTATATCCCCCAAATGGTTAAATTTATTATCCTGAGGTTTTTTTTTTTTTCAAAAAAAGGTTAAGTATTTGGTTTTATTTTAACTATAGCTGAAATCTCCAGTCACCTAGACATTTTTCATATTTCAAGAGTATTTAAATAAAAAGTTTAATGCATTGATGGATTAATGTATTCTGCACTTTCAATTCTATAGTGATATGACATAGTGCGTGTTAGAGGATGTTTCTTGGTTCTGCGTTATTAAGAAGCTGATTTTTGTTTACTTAAACTTTATTTCATTGAACTGTTTTTTGGCTTTTTCAGGGTGGCTGACCATAGTATGGGGATTTGAGCCCATTACCTCAGTGTTATAAGGCCGTGCTCTAACCAGCTGAGCTAACTGGCCAGCCTCATTGAACTTTCTTTAGAATTCCTCTTATTTTAGGCACTGTGCTAGATGCTTGTTATAAAAGATGAAAGTCCCTTTTGTCCTTCAGTTCACAGTCTAGTGAAAGAGACATATAAGTAGCAAATTACTGCAGTGCAATGTGACAAGTTCTAGGAAAGAGAGGTACATAGGAAAACGTCCAGGGAAGTACTTGTGGGTAGATCATTGAACAGACCTTAAGAATTGATTTATGGAGAAAGAGTTACTCTGTTTTATTTGTGGAAGGAGGAGGTGGCCAGGATCAGGAGTGGTGTATTGTGTATGGTACTGTGATGACTCCTTGATTCGTAACCATCACCCATGTAATATTGCAGTAACCTGTTATACTGCCCCAGCTCATTCTCTACCATTTAGAATAACATAAAAGACATAGCAGTGGTGTAGATGGACATCGACCTGCAGTGGTCAGATCTCATGACCTATGATGCTTTAAGCTGTGTTCTGTATGCCTTGGGGGTGACAGCAGAGAGAAAGAGAAGTATTTTCTGTCTCCACTTTCCACCTGCTAAGATGACTCCTTGGTTACCAAAAGATTTTGCTTTTATCTTTTTGAGAAAAAATTTAAAAAATAATATGCTGATCTTTCTAATCATAAATTGTAAGATTGCTTAAAAAAAACAGGGCCATTATCTGAGTAGCTCAATACAATCTCATTCTGCTAGCCTTTAAAATTTAAACAATAAGGACTGTTACTTTTGGCTTTCATGTTGCCTTTTTTATATTTATGTGTGTTTGGCTTTGCTTTTTGCAGGTAATTATCTTATTGTCATTACCAAAAAGACAAAAATAGGAGAATTTTTCAATCATGTAATCTGGAAAGCAACAGATTTTGATGTCCTTTCTTATAAGAAGACAATGTTGCACTTAACTGATATTCAGGTAAGAACTGGAAGCAGTTATTAATTGCAAAACACAAAGAAGTACCGTGGAGCAGGGGGTTGCAGAATACAGAAAATGATGGATTTCTTTAAGTCTAATTATTTAAGCAACCTAGAGAGTAAGACCACTCTACCTATTTTTATACCTAGCTATAAAAAATATTTTAAAAATATTATTTGTGTTTTATTGTTCTTGGTTTGTTATTTATTCTCTGTGTTACTGGGCCCTTCATGATTTTATGTGTTTCATTTGTCAAATGAGGATAGTTATGCCAACCTAGCAGGGTTGTTGTGACAATTAAAGAGAATCTATGGAAAGTGTCTGGCACATCATAACCTAAGGTGATGATGTTTTGTTAAAACGACTCTTCTGCCCATTAGAGTAAAAATTGTGACGGATACCAAAGGGAAGGAGTCCTACACAATCAAGTCATATAATACTACCCTACAATATTTATTGAGCATCTTCTGTGTGTTAGGAGCTGTTGTAGGTCCCAGGGAAATGGTGAGCGTACCCCTCTCTGGCCCAGTCCTTCTGTCAGTGGTATTTAACAGGGCAAGACTTAAGGGTTTTTATTTTCACTCTTTTCTCATGCCAACAAATTCCTTTTCAACTATAACATATACTGATATTTTTCCCCTTTGTTTACAGTTACAAGATAATAAAACTTTCTTAGCAATGATAAACCATGTCCTGAGTATGGATGGATTTTACTTTTCAACGACATATGATTTGACCCATACTTTGCAGCGGCTGTCTAATACTAGTCCAGAATTCCAAGAAATGAGTCTCCTGGAGAGGGTAAACTTGATCTTTGGTTATTTTTATTATTTTTATTTATTTTTAGGTATTTTTTAAAAGGGACACGTCTCTATTTTATCCATTAAAATTTACATTGATTTTTCTCAATCCTGGCTGTATTAGGATAATGCATGGGGCTTTGAAAGCCTTTCATATTTCAAATATACATCACAATTCTAAATTGATTCCCTGGAATTTGTATATGTACACAGACAGGATTGAAAACCACTGATGTAGATATTCATAAATTTGTTGAAACACACATATAGTTAATTAGAGGAAAACCATTTAGAATTTGTATTTTTGCATAAATATTACTAGGCTATCAAGTGCTATCTCTCAGGTGTCAAATCTTCCAACTTACATTGCATTCATTTGTAATTTCTTAGCTCTCAGTGTTCCTAGTGTACTAGTTCCATTACCAACATGATTAGGCTTATAAAATTAATGTTCTAACAGTTGATATTCTTTCTGCACTGATTTATTTATAATTTTCATAACTAGATAAGTAACAATTGATTTAATAACTTGGAAAATATCTCTTTAAGTTTTTTGGTGTTTTTGCTTTTTTTTTTTTTTTTTAAAAATGAGTGTATCTTTAAAACTAGGCCTCAAGTGATCTCTACTTAAAGTTTCTGCTCTTCAGAAACCCAGATAATTACTGCTTTTTTTTTTTTTTTTTTTTAAATTAAAAAATCTTAGATGTGTTTAGGGGGCAGATGGAATTTAACAGGTTGCTACTTGTTACCTATTAGGTTGGACCATATGAAATTGCTAGTAATTAATCTTTTTTGACCAATAAAAACGATAATTTCATATAGTTTAACCTCAGTATTTTAGATGACTGGCTGTTTGGGGCAAGATTTTATACTCTAATCTAGTAAAATTATAGGTAGGCTTTTATGTAAGTTTAGATGTAGGCTAACCAATCAAGACATTTGGCTTTTAACTACAAAGAGAAGGTTGGTTTTAAAAGCAGTTGCTGCATTCTCCATTTGTTTATCAAATGTCTCTCAAATGCCTGCTATGTGCCAAACACTGTACTAGCCACTGGGGGCCCAGAATGAAAAGCCGTGGCCTCTACCTTGTGGGAACCTACAGTCTCCTGGGGAATCAAAAGTCCAAGGAATGACAAAACAAGACATGATTGCTGAATGGAGACATGTACCAAAGTATGGTGGGATCCTGAAGAAAGGAGGGTCTCACTCTGCCTGGAAGTGTCAGGGATGACTTTACAAAGGAAGGTAACTTTGGAGCTGAGACTTAATGATGAGTAGGCCTTGTTGGTCAGGTGACAGTGGGAGAGGGAGGGTTCCAGGCAGAGGCGGTAGCAATATTAGGCTAAGCTGAAAAAGCCATCTCATCTGTTGGGATGGGATGGGAAATTTTTGTCAGCTAATCAAAAGTCAGTTCAAGTTAACGTAAGGAATCATAAAAGTAATAAATGAAACATATTATTTAAACATTTTAACTTAAAACATAGAATTTTGTATTGACTGATTAGTACTTTTATGTAGGGCCACAGGCTTTTCTTTGATTTTTGATTCCTTTAGTTATTCTAAATTGTCTTTCATAGGTAAATTACATCAGTAAGGCTTTTTGGTTGAGTCTTTTTATAGACTTTGACATTTACAGAACAGTCTGTATAAGTGCAGAATCCTGTAGATTTTTACTGTGTTTCTCTAATCTTTTTTAGTTGCCATTCCCACTCCTAATTCAGCAGCAATTTTGTTTTAGCAACTTGCCTCTTATCAAGTTATATTCCAAATTATTCAACTTTATAGAAACGGGTTCATTTTTAGTCATATTTCATGGATTTATAAAATATTTGGTTAAATTATGTAATGATGAATAACAAGTATGACTGGCACAAACCAATTGGAAACACACACCTGAATCTCAGGAAGTGAGATTCAGCTGATTATGGCCGAGTGCAAGAGCCATTTCCTGTGACTTTACGGGTAGGAGTGGGAGGAGTGTGGTTCAGTTGGTATGCTTTATAAAGAGACTGGAGAGAATTGGTTAATCTACTGAGCCATTTAAGTAGAGATTGTTGTGGGGGCTTCTTCTGTATTTATAGATCAAAAGTCAGAGTGGCCAGAAATGAGATCAGAGTTAAGTAGGGGCTGCTAGATTCCAGGACTTGTTAGGCCATGCAAAGATTTGGTTCTTTAGAATGACAGTCATTGAAGAATTTGGAGCAGATAGGAGACAGGGCATGCTAGAGAACTCTGGCAGCATCATGGAGGAACAAGTAGGCAGGGCTAACACCAAAACTTAAAGCAAGGGAAGCTGTTTTAGTAGTTAGGATGGAGTCCATTGTTGGTCAAGGATAGTGGGAATAGAAATGTAGAAAAGAGGATAGATTTTTGAAGGAGATTTAGTACTTGATGATTGGTTAAATGTAAGGGAAAGAAAGACCCTGAGAGGACTCCCAGGTTTCTGTCTGACCTGAGGCAATGAGCAGGAATACCTGGAGGAGGGACAGATTTGACAGGGAGGAGGGACAGATTTGACGGGGAGGTGTGTTCTATTCAGAGCATGTCAAAGAAACCTGCTTCTAGCCACCAGAGGGAGACATTGATTGGTGTAGTTTTCTTCTGTAGAAAATCAACTTAGCAGGAGATATTTTATTAAATTTCAAAACTTCTCTTAGGCAGATCAGCGGTTTGTATGGAATGGTCATCTTCTAAGAGAACTTTCTGCTCAGCCAGAGGTAATGTGTGCTGCTTATTTCTTATAGTCCAAGTTTTAATTGAATACAAATTATAAAACAACTACCTAATCACCAAGGATTTTGATAAATAATTCTAATTTAACTGTTTATAACTTACAAACTTTGATCAGGTCTATTCTCTCACATCATTCTATGTTAAAGACATCTAATTATTTTACTCTGAACTTCTATAGAAGTCTTAAGTAAAAATACATTACTTTCTCTAACTAAAAGAGATTGAATGGGTGTTGGTTGATGAATAATGGAGAAGTGAGGGGTCAGGGCTAAGTCCCTAGGCTTAGTGGAGAGCTCTACATTTATCTTCCTATGGTGATGTGACTCCCTTCAGTCACCCAGGAGAGACATACATAGTTGCCACCATCTTCTGTCCTTTGTTTACACAAGTGAACTACAGACAAGGACACTCAGCTAGGGAAACATAGTATATTGAATCTAGCTAAATAGATTTATCTAATTGCTTTATTTCTTGTCATTTGCTATGCTTTTTTTGGAAAAGTAGTTTGAGCTGCAAACAATTAGCATGGGATATCTTTTCCCTGGAGGAGTGAAGTTTTGTAGGCAAGGACTGAAAAGGAGGTAAACATTCTGAAACTTCATGTAGTTTCATTAGTGTTCCAAAATCTGTGAATATTTAAGCCTAAATGATTGTAACACACACTTAATGTTACATTAGAAAAATATCTTTAAAATTAAAAGTTACAAATAAGCTTACTATCTTGTTATGTTTCTATATTACCTCCCTGTGTATACGTATCTTTAATGTAATGCTGCTTTTTATTTATTTATTTTTAAAGTATATTGATTCTAAATATATATCTCCATTTCAGGTCCATCGGTTTGCTCTTCCAGTGTTACATGGCTGTATCCTTGCATAATATTACTCTTTAGTGTCTGTCAGTCTTTATTTAAATTTTATTATAAGGTAGATTTAGAGACTGTCTCAAATATTGCATGAGCAGAATATTTCAGAATTAGTAGAAATTGCTGTTAATAAAAAAATCAAACTCGTTTATGTAAAATCTTAGAATATTGATTGTAAGTGACCATTTAAAAAAAAAAAGAATAAATTACTCAGATCAAATTATTCTTTCTCTGTTCATGAGTCCTGGGGCTGGTGATTTAAAGAGAAGGAATAAGTATACTGTATTTTGCCTTTATTTGATGCTGTCTTGCATCTTACACAAGAGTAGTTTGAACCTGGCTGCTAAGTGAAAACCTTTCTTAGTAATTAAAAAAGTTAAACTCAGGAACTAGGGTGACCAGCAACTTGGAGAGGAATATAACGGTTAAAAATTTTATTTACTGGTTGAAATAGTGACAGAAAAGTGAAAATAGATGGAGTACAAAGAATAATGCTTAGTGGTGGGGAAATCATAGTACAATTGCAAAATGAGTGATGATTATCTAATTGTAGGTTCATTTAAAAAACATATCCTAAACATCATAATAAAAATAGGGAAGCAAAGTGAGGTGGCTCTTGAAGTATAAGCACAATATATGCTGATGAGTGCCTATAATCAGGACTGTGCCCTGCAGAAACTGAGGTGACATCTTTCTATCAAGTACCCTGAGAAGCTTATTAACACAATAATCTATGATTTATTTATTCATTATATTAATATGATTTCATTAAAATATTTTGCTTGTTACACTTAAAAGCAAAAACGTAGTGGGGGAAACATTTCCCACAGTTGTGGGGGAATAAAAATCAGAAAGATTTCAGATAAAAACTCTTTGTTTATTCCTCTCCACCCACTCCCTCCCCTCCATGTAGAGCTTTCCAAGTTCTCCTAAGGATAAAATAAGAACAAATGTGTTCAGGTAGTAAGGATTTGAGCCAACTGTTTTTTGGTTTTTTTTAAATGAGATTGTGACTAGACAAATAATATCAAGTGAGATTATAGAACTTTTTTTTCTAGGCAGTTTTAGAAACAGTTTACCCATTTAGCATTAAAGCTTTATTTATTTATTATTATTATTATTATCAATAGTAATTTTATTCTGCTTTGTATTTTAAGTGGGCCTGATAGGTATTGTCATTACTCCAGCTTTCATCAAATTTACTTGGTGAAAGAACTATATGGACATACTTTAGATGAGCTTTTGTGTAATGTATTATTGACTAGAAATATAGTCACATGTTTCACATGTATACAGAGAGATCAGCAAATACAAAGGCCCCATGGCAAGAGCATGACTGGGGCAGAGAGAGTAGAAAGAGAGGGGTGGGAGCTGTGTTCTGGGAGGTAGGTGGGCCCAGATTACTCAGGGTCTTATAGGCCATGGGAAGGACTATGTCTTTTACTTTAACTGTGATGAGAAGCTGTTGGGGGGATTTGAGTAGAAGACTGGCATAAGACAGGATCACTCTGCCTGTGGCGTAGAGAATAGGCCAAAGATGAGCACACGTGGATACAAGGAACAAGGAACCTGGTTACAGTCATCCAGGTGAGAAGTGATGATGTCTAGGACCAAGATGGTAGCAGTGATGGTGGTGAGAAATGGTTAGATTTTAGGTAAGTTTTGAAGGCAGAGCTAATAGCATTTTCTGACAGATTGTGTGTGGTGTATGAAAGAGAGGAATTTAGTATGACTCTAAGGTTGTTGGCCAGAATAAGTGGAAGGAAGCCATCCACTGAGGTGGGTAAGAGTCTGGAGGTGGAAAGGAGGCAGAAGAGTGTCTGGAGTTCCATTTGGACATGTTAAGCTGAGATTTTTATAGATATCCAGATAAAGATGTCAGGAAGGCAGTTAGATATATGAGACTGGAGTTCAGGGGAGAAGTCCCTGATGGAGACATAAATTTGAGAGTCCTCAGGGTATAATAGTATTTAAAGCCTTGAAGCTGGATGTGATTGTCAAAGGAAGGAATGTATATAGAGAAGAGAAAAGGTCTGGAGAAAGAGAGAAGACAACCTGAGTTGGGGTTCTAGGTAGTAAAAAATGTTAGAGCCACAGACAGTAGGCTTCAGGGAGGATGAAAGACTTCTGAAGTGACAGAACCAAAGTGAGTGAGCTGAAAAGGTGGGTCACATGATTACACCAAGATTTAGAAGTTAGGGAAATTAAGATGAACCAGCAAAGACCAGTGAGGAAGGTGCAAACTAACCAGTGAGTGTAGTGTCCCAGCAGCAAATGAAGATGTTTTCAACAAGAGGGTTTAACTGGCTGATATGCTGCTGGTTGGTTAAATGTGATGACTATTGCAGAAGGAGGTTGTGTTCTTCCTCCTCAATTGAGGGAGGGACACTTCTAAATGCTGATGAGAAAGAATTTGGTGAAGGGGTAAATTGGTGAAGGTGCATGCTGGAGTGGATGTCTCTGAGTGTGTTGTAGGGTTGGGGGTCTAGTGTACAAGTTGAGGGCCTGGCATGGGCAGCTCATCCACCATCGTAGAAGGGAAACAGATATGTGGATGCAGGTGGGTGTATAAATGTAGTGGGAGCATGTGGAGGGCTTTTATTTTCACAGTTAAATAGGAAGTGAAGTCATCAGCTGTGAGTGGAGGCACGAGTGTTAGAGGCTGAGGAGAAGTGTGAGATGGACATCCTGGAGAGTGGCAGTAGGTGGCCCTGGAAGTAACTCATTGATAAAAGACTAAAAGTAAATACATTTACATTTTTCAAATTATCTCACGATGAGGGGATTCATCGTTTTTATTTGTCCCTTGTTCCTTCAGTGCTTTCTGGATTCTCTAAAATGTTTATATATGTATTTGTCTTGTAATCAGAAGAAAATGATTTATATTCTCTGCTAGATTTATCTTTTAAGGACAGGCTCATGTCTCACAATAGATAAAATCCCTAGTGCTATAGATTTCAAAGGAGAGTGAATTGGGAGCTCAAGTCTGATGATACCAGACTTGAGTAACAGAGAGGGGTGAATCATTAGCACCTCATATTGCTAGTGTTATTTGGTACCACTGTTTTGAAAATTACTTGGCATTCTCTTGTTAATTTGCCAGCACTTCTATGCATACCCAATACATTCTTACCAGGAAGTATTTACAAGAATATTCACAGCATCATGTTAGAGCAAAACTAAGAACACTACAACTTCTGTCAGCAGCAGAACTAGGTCTTTTGTGGTATGGTCCTTATAGATTGTGCACAACAATGAAGAGGAATGAACTATTGCTTGATGCAGTATAAGGGTGAATCACAGGAACTTATGGGGAGAAAAAAAGGGCTTGAAGTTTATAAGGAGTGTGCTGCCATTTTTATAGAACTCAAAAGCAAGCTGTGTTTTTAAGTCATGATTACATGTGATGAGACTAAAAAGACAGGAGAATGGTGTCTACGAACCTGAGAACATGTTATTTCTGGGCAAGAAGGCAGTTGGATGGAATGGGGAAGGAACAGGTAAATAGACTCAGGGTTTCGACACTGTTCTGAAGTTTGGATGGTAGGTTCATAGATATTTATTTTATTATGCCATTATGCTTTATAATGGATGAATCAAATTATATTAAGAAAAAATGTTACCTGTGGAAAATAACCATAGGGCAAATCTAAATAAATGAGGAAGGAAAAAAGGTAAGACTATTGAAACAATAAAACAAATCTGTCTTGCTATCATATCTCCCTTCCTTGCCAGTGTGGCAAACAGTTAAAAACCAGGCAATATAAAATGTTGGTGAAGATAAGAAGCCAAAGTAATTCTCAAAACAAGTTGACATTTCCTGATATGAACAGATGATGTATATACTCTGTGACCCAGCAGTACTGCTTCTTAGAGCCACTTCCACATGTCTGTGTACAGAGATATTTTTGTAGCACTGTTTAAGATAACAAAAACTGGAAACAACCTACATGTCCATGGACAGTGGAATGGATTAATAAAGTGTAGTATATTCATACAGTGGATAATTATACAGTTATAGCAGTGAATGATCCTCATGAACATAATGTTGAACAAATAAGCAAGCCAAAAGAATACATACAGAATAATTGCTTTTATGTTAAAAAAAAAAAAAAAAAAAAAAAGGTCAAAAACTGTTCAAACTAAACAACAAATTGTTTAGTGATAAAACTAGAAAGAAAAGCAAGAGAAAGATGAACTAAGGGTTAGTGGTTACTTCTTGGAGGATGTAAGGGAGTCTGATGGAGAGGAGCTCCAGGTGCTTCAAAGATATGGGTGGATACACAGGGGGCGAGGTGTGTGTGTGTAATGTTTTTTTATTATGACCAAATATATTTTACATAAAATTTGCCATTTTAGCCATTTTTAAGTGTACAATTCAGTGAGTGGCATTAATTACATTCACAATGTTGTGCAACCAGCATCACTATTTTCAAAACATTTCCATCACCCCCATCAGAGATTCTGTACCCGTTAAGCAATAACTCACCAATACATTTATACCCATCATGTATTCTTTTCTGTTTATTATTTTTCATAATAAAAAACACTATTTAACAGGAAAGGTATGCTAATTCCAAAGGCTTCTGCAAATGCTTTACTGTGGTAATGAAATGGAGAGGTCAGCCTTTAGAATTTCCAGGCATATATATATGATTCTCCATCACTGAATGGTAGCGAATATCATGTAGCAGATACTGTTCCCAGCACTTAGGTGTATTAGTCCATGTCTGTTGCTTATAACAAAATACCTGCAACTGGGTGAAGAAAAAATTTATTGCTTACAGTTTCTGAGCCTGGGAAGTCCAAAGACCATCTGGTGGTGGTGACAGATGCAGGGGACTCATTACAAGGTGGTGGAAACAGAGAGAGCAGCAGAGAAAAAGACAGACTCTCTTCCTTGAAATCCCTCAGAACCACGCCCCTGACCACCATTTTTAATCCATTCACTACTGCACATTCCTGCAATCCAATCACCCCTCCAAGACTCCATCTTTGAATTACCGTAGTAGGATTTCCCACCCTCTTAACAGTCACAGTAGTGGCTAAGTTTCTAATACATAAAACTTGGGGGATGCAACTCAAGCCTGAATGAGTTTTGGGGGACATAATTCAGTCCACTATGTTAGGGAAATAATTTTATATTAAGGAAAGCTTTTGGGGAGCTACAGTCTTTTTTTCATATTTGGTTTTACTTTTTCTGTTTCAGAAAAAGTAGAGGTTAAAGTTTCTGTATCTAGGTTATCTTTGTTTAATTTAGTCTGATCTGTAAATCTTCATATGTTTACCAACTGTTATGACTAATTTATATTTTTAATTATGCATGTGATGTACTTCAGATTTTTCTTCAACTGCAGTAGCCTAGCCTTTCCCCCCACCCCCGTCCTTTTTCCATTTCTTATTTGAAGGTTAATCTATTTTAAATTTATATGTTTTTCATTCAGAGTAGGTTGTTTGGTAATGTGGTTAACAATTCTTTACTTTTAATGGTTGAGGATATCAAGGAAAGGAAAGCATATTATTTAAATAGAAACACTATAGCGAACTGCTTGAACATACTGTTTATTTGTCATTATAGGGTATTGACTTGATAAAACTTCACAGTAGAAGATTACAGTACCAAAGGCTTGTGAATATTCATGAAGAACCCAAAAGATTTCCATATCTTTGTTCTTTTTTCTCTTAAAGACAATTTATTAGGGTAAATAGATACAAATTGAATTATAAATAGTACATATGATTTCTATATATGTTGTATTTGCCTTAATGTAGTTAAGTTATTACTATGCATTCGTGCTCTATTAATGGAAAGTACTTTGATTGGATTCTCATCTCAAGGAGGAGTTGTTTTAGAGCTGGTGTGCGCTATTATGTAAGAGGTAAGATTAGTTTCCGTCAGCATGATTCAGTATTGAAGGGTCATATCTATCACTAATTAATGTTTTGTCTTACAGTGACATGAACGTAACCTTTTGTATTTTATTTGTGTTTGTTATCATTTGATAGCCTTGATAAATATTTATCTCCTGCTTTGTTATAATAATTAGGTAGGTCTTTTGTGCTTTACTGCAGTTACTGTAATTACATTGTAAATGTTAATGTGACACCATAAGCTGCTTCTTACTGCTTGAGAAGGAACTGATCATGTTGTTTCCTGGATAACTGAAAGCACAACTAAACTCAGTGTAGTTTTTGATAACCTGAACTCATATCAGAAAGTATTTTCTTCTATTGCTTTTGGTTTCTCTGCATGCATAAAGATAGACATTTGATTTTATGTTTACTTTGTAAACATTTACATTTTAGCATTTATTCTCTAGGCTTTGTTTTAGCAACATGCTAATTGCTCAAACCAAGCTTTTGAATTCTGTATTAAAGGTCACTATCATTATGAAAAGGAATTTCTCCAGCCTTTCTTTTTTTTTTTCCCCTTTTGACCAGAATATATCAGAATAAAATCCTACGGGCCATTAAAAATCATAGAAATTTTGGGCCTGGAAGTTGTAGAGATTATTTGGTTAATCTCTCTCATTATAGATGATACAGCAGAAGAAGAAAGACATTGAGTGGGTGACCAGGCCAAGATCACAGAACCAAAATTAAACTTAGCAACTCCCTTGTAACTAGATTTTCTTGGATAAAAACATATTTTTTAATTAAGTTTTTAGAACAGGTAATGCATTTACATATTCCAAAAATTAAAAAGTATTTTTAAAATACAGTAAAAAATATTCCCCATTTCTGACCTCATCTGTTTGGTCCTTACCCCCCTACTAGCTAATCAAACATTAGTTTCTTGTTTATCTTTCTGGATAATTTTTATGCTATTACACGTATGCATTTTTCTCTTATGGACAATGATTATATTCTATGCACATTTTTCTGCACCTTGGTTTTGTTTTTCTTAATATATTTTGGAAATTTTTTAATAAAAATCTCTCTCTTTGTCTCTCTTTAGAATAATAACATATTGTTTTTAATAGGAATTATGGAAGGAAACAGGGATAGCCTGTGCTTCTGACAAGTAATCTTAGAAATTATTGAGAAGTCATGGCGTTGTTGACTTGACTTAATAACTTTGTCCCCTTCTGGTGATGTATTAACAAAAACACTGATACCTCGCACACACTTCAAAATGTTATATTTGTGAAATATGCAGTACTTCAAAAAGTTCATGGAAAAATGAAATTAAAAGATACTAATCTTTCCTTGAACTTTTTGAAGACCCCTCTTCTGTCACATAGAAAGGACACTAAGAAATATTTAGGACAGTTAAAAATCCATTGATTTCTTTCTGATAACTTGGTAATTTGGGTCAGGGACTAGCTTGAATGTTGTCTTTGCTTAGCAAGCTTTTCTTAGTAAAAATGATCATGTAAACAGATTTGTAAAGGAATGCCTCAGATATATGAAAGGACTAACCAGCATCAAGACTCTGTAAACTCTTTAGAGCAGTGCTTTTCAAACTAGATTTTATGGGCATATTCATGGAGTTACAGAAGTTCTAGTGTCATGTACAGTTTTTGTGTTTTTATTTTGATAATTAAAATCAATATAAACATCTGTTGGAGACCATTTGCATTATTATAACTAAGTACTTTAACGTATTGCTCACATTTGCATTTAATATGGTGTTAGTATAATCACTTAAATTGATAGTTTAACTTTCAGAATAATATTTTTTAAACTAGGATCTATGGACATGCTCTCATGGGTCTTTGAGAATTTTTTTTCTTTATAAGAAGTCTCAAGTTTGAGAAACACTTTTAAAGGAATTTTGTATCTGTAAACAATTGATGTATTAAATAGCAACCAACTTAATCTATTTATTAATAGGCCTCTAATATTCCTTGTTAATCCTGTTTAAATGAGTGAGCTTCTATTAGTTTTCTGCCTACTTGTTTGAATTTTATTTTATTTTATTTTATTTTATTTTTTTTTTGTCTTTTTCGTGACCAGCACTCAGTCAGTGAGTGCACCGGCCATTCCTATATAGGATCCGAACCCGCGGCGGGAGCATTGCCGCGCTCCCAGCGCTGCACTCTCCCGAGTGCGCCACAGGCTCGGCCCTGAATTTTATTTTTTTATAAGTACTTTTCCACTAATTTGAACTGACTTAATTACCTCCAAGTTGACCTGAATTAGTGAGTTTCTGATGTTTTTCTCATGTAATAAATACTAAAAATAAAAATTTTTAATTTTTTTAAATTTAGGAATTGATTCTGAAGGCCATGCAGCTAACTTTGTAGAAACAGAACAAATTGTACACTACAATGGGAGCAAGGCTTCATTTGTACAGGCAAGTTAATATGTCTTTTAGATCGCCAGCCACTTGGCCTGTTGTGCTTAGAACATAATTTTCTATCATGTTATTGAAATTTCCTTTTCCTCCCTTCCCCTCCTTTCTTAGCTAACATCTTTGTCTTTAGTATGAAAAAATGCACTCCAAAAAAGGGTAGTCCATTAATCTGGCACTGACCTGCTGACATATCCCATCCTTAAATTAAAACCCAAAAGGAGAAAGTAAGTTGGGAGGTATGAGAGTTATGGAAATGGAGCCATCTGTCTATTTAATTCTGTAGACTTATTCAGGGCAGTGATAGGACAAACTAATGGCTTATGATTGACTTTACCTGCCTTGCACTTCACAGTGAGATAACGCCTCTTTTTTGTTGCATCCTTATGGAGTTGTGGATCACTTGCTGCTACAGAGCATTAGTGGCTAAACATATTCATTTGAGAATGAATAAAGCAATTTTCTAAGTTTTTCATAATGCCAAATTATATAGCAGACATAACTTGTTAATTTTTACTCGAAGATAAGTTGATTTGTTTTAGGATATAAGATAAATACAGTACTGTCTACTAAACAAGTGCTACGTATGTAAAATTGAAAGGAGAAGTTCTTTCTAAGTGTATTCCCATAAAATGTGAACTTTAGGAGCAAGTGCATGTGGACGTCTTTCATGGTTGGTTTTATTATTTTTTTCCTTTGCAAGGTCATTAATATACATACTTCTGACAAGAAGTAAGTTGAGAAAAATAAGTTTGTGTGTGTTTCTTTTCACATTTCTGTCTTTTCTTTTAGACTCGAGGATCAATACCTATTTTCTGGTCCCAAAGACCAAACCTCAAGTATAAACCACTGCCACAGATCAACAAAGTTGCAAATCATGTGTGTATCTTCCATTCTTTTTTCATTGGCTAAAATAGAAGTTTATTGGCATTATACTTTACATATAGAGAATGTATTTATTCCCCATACGTCAGAATTCAATAACTTTGAGGTCTTTCACCTTGATTCTGGCATACAATGAACCTCTAAACCAAAAGGCTGCATAGATGGCATGTTAGAAATGTGGAAAAACACCCTCCTCCCAGAAGCAGGCAAGAGAGCAATGCTTGGGGTCCTAGGCAGGAGCTGAGGGTGGTCACCTTGGCCTGGAAGCAGGTAAGAGAGCACACCGAACAAACCACTTCCATGTGAGTGGCCCACCACAGCCACCACCACAGCCATGACTGCCACAAAAACAGCTCAACTCCACAGCAGTAGCCACATCCACTGTGCAGGTAGCCTGCCGGATACTCAACTTCATAGTCACAAGGAGAATCACCAGTGGAGACTGAAAAAAGAAGAGGACATCTCTCTCCTCAAAGCCCACTCCATAGTAATAGAAGAAGCAACTGCTCTATCATGACCAAATATCAAAGTAGAAATACAAAAATCCAAGAAAACATGGCACCACCAAAAGAATACAGAAATTGTCAAATACTAGACCCTATAGAGCAGGAAACCCTTGAAATGATGGAAAAGGAATTCCAAGCGATAGTCTTAAGGAAACTCTCTGGCTTGGGTTGAATGTACCCCCCAAAACTTAGTTCACTCTGTTGACAGTGTAAAGAGAGTGGGAAGTCCTATTATGATAACTGAAAAGTGGGGCCTTGAAGAGGTGATTAGATTGTAGGACCATGCTGTAGCTGAATGCATTAAAAATGGTGGTCATGGGCATGGTTCTGAGACCTTTAAAAGAAGAGAGAGGAGAGTCAGTCTGTCTTTGTGCTCCACTATTTTCTGCCATGAGAGACCCCTGCATTGCTGTAAAAGCCTCCACCAAAGGCAATTCACCAGATATGTTCCCTGGACTTTGGACTTCCTAGGCTCTGAAACTGTAAGCAATAAATTTCACTTTCTTTATTAATTAACCAGTTCCAGATATTTTGTTATAAGTGACAGAAATGGACTAACACACTCACTGAGATAGAAGACTCAGACAACATAATGAAACAAGAAAAATATCCAGGATATGAAAGAGGAAATTTATACAGAAATTAATACCTTAAAAAAGAATGTAGCGGAACTCATGGAACTGAAAGATTCACTTGGTGAAATAAAAAACACGACCAATAGCTTAAGTAGCAGGCTAGAACAAGCAAAGAAAGAATTTATCTTGAAGGTAGTCTTTTTGAAATAACCCAGGTGGACCAAAAAAAAGGAAAAATTTTGAAGAATGAAGAAAATCTAAGAGCTAGCAGACAACCTTAAGCACACAAACGTTTGAATCATGGGTGTTCCAGAAGGGAAGGAGAAAGGAAAAGGCATGGAAAACCTATTCAGTGAAATAATGATGAAAACTTCAGAGGTATAGGGAGAAACATGTACCTTCAGATACAGGAGGCTCAAGTATCCCCAAACAGATTCAACCCAAAATGATACTCTCCAAGACACATTATAGTCAAACTGGCAAAAATCAGACAGAGAGAATCTTAAAAGAAACAAGAGAAAAACATCATCACCTATAAGTCTCTACCAGACTAACAGCAGACTTCTCAACAGAGCTCTACAGACCAGAAGAAAAAGAAAAACACTGCCAGCCAAGATACTATATAGCAAAGCTATCCTAAAATGAGGGGGAAATAGTGTATTTGCCAGACAAACAAAAACTGTGAGAGTTCACCACTGCGCTATCAGTCCTACAAGAAATCCTCAAGGAAATCCTGCATCTGAAATTCAAAAAATGATAACCACTACCACAAATACACAAGAACAAAACCCACTGGTAGAACAAAAATGCAAACGAGAAAGAGAAAGAAACTAAATCTTAACCACCATAAAAAAATATAATGACAATGTAATAATGCTCCTTCTTTATTTCTGATTTTAGTAATTTCAGTCTTCTCCCTTTTTTTCTTGGTCAGTCTAGATAAAGGTTTGGAAATTTTGTTGATCCTTTTAAATTAACTTTTGGTTTTGTTGATTTTCTGTATTGTTTATTTAGGAGAGTGTTGTTTAATTTCCACACATTCGTGAATTTTCTGAATTTCCTTCTATTATTGTAGTCAGAGGACATATTTTCTATGATCTTAGTCCTAAACCTTGTTTGTGTCTTAAAAAGAAACATGGAAAGGGCCAGTCCCATGGCTTTCTCAGGAGAGTGCGGTGCTGGTAGCGCCAAGGCCACAGGTTCGGATCCTATATAGGGATGGCCTGTGTGCTCACTGGCTGAGCGTGGTGCAGACGACACCGTGCCGAGGGTTGAGATCCTCTTACCAGTCAAAAAAAAAAAAAAGAAACATGGAAAAACAAACTGTGATTGAATATTATTGCAAATACACTTGTAGTTTTGAGTGATCTCAGTAAGATTTGCAACTTTGTGCTGTTTAGAGTACTTGGAATAATAATATTACAGCTCAGAGTAAAATGGCTTATTATTACTATATACTACATGGTATTTAGAATATCTATGTGACATGACATGCTGACATCATTCTCTTGAATATACAAGTAGGACATTTAAGGAGGTATTTTTAAAATATTGCAAATATATGTGTAATGTAATCTGGTAAAGTATCTAACCTTTTTTTCCCTCTAGATGGATGGTTTCCAAAGGCATTTTGATTCACAAGTAATTATTTATGGAAAACAAGTCATAATCAATCTGGTATGTTTTTTTTTTTTTAATACGTTATAATTGTACATATTTATGAGGCACAATTTGATGTTTTAATACATAATGTATAATGATCAAATCAGGGTATTTGGCGTATTCATCACCTCATGCATTTATCATTTCTTTATGGTGAGAACATTCAAAAGCTTCTCTTTTAGCTACTTGTAATATATGATACGTTGCTATTAACCATCCTCAAATTATTGTGTAATAGAACACCAGAACTTATTCTTCCTGTCTAATTGTAACCTTGTACAGTTGACCAACCTCTTCCCATACTCTCCTCGGCCCTCTCCTCTCCAGTCTCTGGTAACCACTGTTCTACTCTGCTTCTGTGATATCACTGTTTCTTTTCTTTTTTTTTAGCTTCCAGATATGAATGAGATCATGTGGTATTAGTCTTTCTGTACTGGTTGATTTCAATTAACACGATGTCCTTCATGTCCATGCATGTTGTTACAATTAACAGGATTTTTATTCTTTTCTTTGGGCTGAATAGTGTTCCATTGTGTATATATGCCACATTTTCTTTGTCCATTCATCTGTTGTTGGAAAGTTGGGATGATTCCATATCTAGGCTATTGTAAATAATTCTGCAGTAAACATGGGAGTACAAATATTTCTTCAACATACTGATTTTGTTTCCTTTAGGTATGTACCCAGTAAGGGCTGGCCAGTTAGCCCAGGTGGTTTGAGCTCAGCCTTGTAACACCAAGGTCTCGGGTTCGGATCCCCATCCTAGCCAGCTACCAAAAAAAAAATAAAAAAAATAAAATCCTTGATATGTACCCAGTAGTGAGATTGCTGGGTCATATGGTAGTTTATTTTTAATTTTTTGAGGAGCCTCCATACTGTTTTCCATAGTGGCTATTCTAATTTACAATCTCACAGACAGTATGTGAATGTTCACTTTTCTCCAAATCTTCAGCAGCACTTGTTTTCTTTTGTCTTTTTGATAATAGCCATTCTAACTGGAGTGAGGTGATATCTCATTGTGGTTTTAATTTGCATTTTCCTGATGGTTAGTGATGTAGAGCAATTTTTCATGTACCTTTTGGCTATTTGAATGTCTTTTGAAAAATGTCTATTAAAAGTTTTTGCCCATTTTTTAATCAGGTTATTATTGTTGTTTTGTTTTTTTGTTCTGTTCTTTTGCTGTTAAATATTTTATATATTGTGGATAATGCTCCCATGCCAGATCTGTAGTTTGCAAATATTTTTTTTCCATTCTGTAGGTTGTCCCATTCTGTTCATTCCTTCCTTTGCTGTGCAAAAGCTTTTTAGTTTGTTGTAATCCCATTTGTCTGTCTTTGCTTTTGTTGACTGATTGTTCTGGCTAGGACTACCAGTGCTATGCTTAATAGGAGTAATTAAAGTGGACATGCTTGTGTTGTTCCTGATCTTAGAGGAAAAGCTTTGAGCTTTTTCCTGGTCAGTATGATGTTTCCTGTTTGGGTTTGTCATATATGGTCTTTATTGTGTTGAGGTACATACCTTCTATACTTAATTTGTTGAGAGTTTTTATCATAAAGTGAGGTTGAATTTTGTCAGATGCTTTTCCTGTGTCTACTGAAAGGATCATATGATTTTTCCCTTTATTCTGTTCATGTGATTTATCACACTTAATGATTTGCATATGTTGACACATCCTGGCATCCCTGGGATGAATCCACCTTGATCCCACTGACTAATCTTTTTGATGTGCTGTTGAATTTGCTGAAAATTTTTGCATCTATGTTCATCATGGATATTGGTCTATAGTTTTCTTTTTTTGTTGTGTTCATTCCTGGTTTGGGAATCAGGGTAATGCTGGCCTCATAAAATGAGTTTGGGAGTATTCCCTCCTCTTCAATTTTCTGGAATAGTTTAGGAGAATCAGTATTAGTTCTTGCTTAAATGTTTAGTATAATTTAATGAAGTCATCAGATCTTGGGTTTTTTTTGGTGGAAGGCTTTTTACCATTGATTTAATTTACCTGTACTGATGAGTTTTACACTTTTACATGTTTTCATTGTTGTCCTTTTGTTTCCAGTTGTAGCACTCTCTTAAGCATTTATCATAAGGCCATTCTAGTGGTGATGAATTTCCTCAGTTTTTGCTTGTCTGGGCAGGTTTTTATTTCTCTATTTCTGAAGGATAGCTTTGCTGATTATAATATTCTTGACTGACAGTTTTTTTCTTTCAGCATTTTGAATGTATCATCTCATTGTCTTCTGGCCTGCAAGGTTTCTGCTGAGAAGTCTACTGATAGTCTAATAGGAAATCCATTATATATTCATAGTTTGGAGATATTGCAGGGTTAATTCTAGACCATTTCAATGGAGCAAATATCGTAATAAAGCAAGTCAGTCACATGAGTTTTTTGGTTTCCCAGAACATTTAAAAGTTATGTTTATACTTTACTGTAGTGTATTAAATGTACAATAGAATTATACTTTTAAAAATGTATATACCTCAGTTAAAAAATAAGTTTTTGCTAAAAAATGCTAACAATCATCTGAGCCTTCAGCAATTTGTAATCTTTTGCTCATGGATGATCTTGCTTCAGTGCTGATAGCCACTGGCTGAATGCCTCAATGTTGATGGCTAAATTTGTTTAAAAAAAAAAAAATTAAAAAGCAATATCTGCAAAGTGCCAAAAAGTGAAGTGTGGTAAAATGAAGTATTCCTGTATGTGGCTTAACATTTTTCTCTTGCAGAATTTAGAATTCTCTTTGTCTTTGAATTTTGACTGTTTGATTGTAATGTGTCTTGGTGAGGATTTTTGGGGATTGAATCTATTGAGGACCTTTGAGCTTCCTGGTTCTAGAAATCCATATCTCTCCCAATACTGGAAGTTTTCAGCTGTTATTTTGTTAAACAGGTTTTTGGTGCCTTCATTTCTTCTTCCTCTGGGGCTCCTATAATATAAAGATTTGTTCGCTTAATGGTGTCCCATAGTCCTCAAGGGTTGTCTCATTCTTTTTTATTCTTATTTCTTTTTTTTTCCCCCTTCTGACTGGGTTATTTCAGAAGACCTGTGTTCAGGTTCAGAAATCCTTTCTTCTACTTGATTTAGTCTGATGTTGAAGCTCTCAATTGTATTTTTTGTTTTTTTATTGTATTCTTCAGTTCCAAGATTTCTATTTGGGTCTTTTTTTATGACATGTATCTTTTTATTGAATTTATCTTTCAGATCATAAATTGTTTTCCTGATTTCATTGAATCATTTGCATTATCTTGTAACTCACTGAGTTTTCTTAAGTTCTTTATTTTGAATTCCCTTTCAGGGATTTTGTAAATATTCTTTTCTTTGGGGTCTTTTACTGGTGACTTACTGTGTTCCTTTAGGGGTGTCACATTTCCTTGCTTATTCATGTTTCTTATGTTACAATGAAGCAATTGCTTTGATTTTGTGGAGCAGTTTTTGAAGGATTAGGCTTTTTCCTATATAGATGGGTCCTAAGGTGTCGGTTGAAAATGGGTTGGTTTTGGTTGTCGGTGTATTCAGTAGTGTGGTCTCCATGAACATTATTGATGTCTGTGATTGTCTCAGTAGGCTAGGCTGTGGGAGTTTGTGACAGCAGTAGTGCGGCTTTGCTGGGGGGTGGGAGCACCGGATTGCTTGTTGGGCCTGGTGCATGTGGGTGCACTGGAGTGGCAGGCTATTTTGTAGCCTCTCTGGGAGCATGGGGCTGTCACCAGGTTGGCTGCCCAGCCAGGGGTGGGTGTGGTGTGGCTATGCAGGGCTCGAATAGATATGGTGGAGCTGCTTCCAGGTTGGTTGTTGGGCTTGGTAACTTCACAGGGCTCCCTTTGGTAGGGCATAGCTGCCTCCTGGCTAGCTGTCAGGTTGGGGTGGGCCAGGCAGCTGTGCCAGTCACGCCACTCACCTTTTGGTGGGGTGGGTTTAATTTACCTTTGGGCCAGCTGTCAGGTTGAGAGTGGGTGAGCCTGAGCCGGATGGCTGCTGGGAAGCTTTTTGTCTCGGCGGTCTGCCTATTCCCCTGGGGCAAAGGGGTGCCTCCTGGGTTTAGATGTTGGGGTCTCAGTTGTTTCTCTGACCCTAGGCCCTGGGCAGCCAGTGTACTGGTCCTACAGGCACTCATTTGATTATAGTGGAATGACAGCAGGGCCTCGGGATGGAGGAAGCCAGAGGCTACTTGCAGGATTCACTCCAGTTGTGGGTCTGGTTTCGAGATGGTGCCATGCCATAGTAGCTTAGGTTGTGGGTATAGGTAGGGAATGTCAAAGGGGTTCCTGTCCTGGAGCAGTACAGCTACGCAGACTCCTGGCCTCTGTCCATACTGGATTCTAGGCCTCTTAAGACTAGGGACCTTACTGTACTAATGAGTGCTGGTATCAGTGATGGTGACCAGCACGGGTCTCCAGTTACCATTCCTCCATAAGAAGTCCCTTCTGGCTCCGAATTGATCTCAGTGGGGGAGACAGTGTGGCTAAGGAAGGGTGCCTCACTCCCTTCTCTTTGGTGCTGTCTGGGCTTCTATGCTTCATAGGGATTTTGTTGCTTCCCTGTTGCTCTCCAGTGTACTTCCTCAGTCACTCCACTCAAAATATAGTTATTTGTTGTTTTCAGACCTTTTTGTGGGAGTACGAGCACTAGGCAACTCGCGTTGGCCATTTTGATGACGTAATCTGATATTTTTCTCACACGTTTCTTCAGGAAAACAAAACAAACACCTTTTTTTTTTTATCATAACAGAAAATTTACTATTTAAACCATTTTAAAGTGTGCACTTCAGTAGCATTAAGTATTTCATAACATTGTGCAACCATCATCACTGTCCATTTCGATAATTTTTCGTCGTACCAAACAGAAACTCTGTACCTATTAAACAATAAATTCTCATTACTGCCCTCCTCACAGCCCCTGGTAATTCTTTTCCTTTCTGTCTTTCTGAACTTGCCTTATTCCACTTAGTATAATGTTTTTAAGGCTCATCTATATTGTAGTATGTATTGGAATTTTATTCCTTTATAAGACTGAATAACATTTCATTGTATGTATATACGACATTTTATTTATCCATTCATCCATCAATGGACTTTTGGGTTGTTTCTACCTTTTGGCTATTGTGAGTAATGCTGCTATGAACCTGGGTGTGCAAGTATCTATTTGAGTTCCTGTTTTCAATTATTTTAGTTTTATACCTAAATGTGGAATATCTGGATCATATGGTGATTCTGTGTTTAACTTTTTGAGGAACCACAATTCTGTTTTCCACAATGGCTGTACTATTTTACATTCCCATTGGTAATGTACCAGGGTTCCAGTTTCTATATATCATAGCTAACACTTGTTATTTTCTCTGTTTTTTGAGAATAGCCATCCTTGTGGGTCTGGAGTAGTGTCTCATAGTGGTTTTGATTTACATTTATCTAATGACTAGTGGTGTTGAGCATCTTTTCATGTGCTTATTGGCCATTTGTGTATCTTCTTTGAAGAAATGTCTTTGTAAATCCTTTGCCCATTTTTAAATTAGATTGTTTGTTTTTGTGTTGTTGAGTTGTAGTTTTGGTATATTGTATTTTTGTTTTCATTTTTCTTAAGTACTTTCTAATTTCTCTGTGGTTTCTTCCTTGATCCAATGACTGTTTAAGAACATGTTGTTTAGTTTCCATGTATTTGTGAAATTTCTAGTTTTCCTTCTGTTACTGATTTTTAGCTTCATTCCATTGTGATTGGAAAATATATTTTGTGTGATTTTAGTTAAAAACTTTTTAAAGACTTGTTTTGTGGCCTATCATATAGTTTGTTTTGGACAATGTTCATGTGCACTTGCAAAAAATGTATATTATGCTGTTATTGGCTGAAGTGTTCTGTATATGTCTGTTGGGTCTAATTGGTTTATGGTGTTCAGATTTTCGGTTTTCTTATTGATACTCTGATTGTTCTGTCTGTTATTGAAAGTGAGATATTGAAGTTTCCAACTATTATTGTAGAATTTTTTATTTCTGGCTCTGATGGTTTGTTGCATATATGTTTATAATTGTTATATCTTCTTGGTGAATTGACCCTTCTATCAATAAATAATGTTCTTCTTTATCTCTTGTAATAGTTTTTCCTTAGAGTACAGATAGTCCCTGACTTACAATAGTTGGACTTAAAATTTTTTGACTTTGCAATTGTGTGAAAGAGATACTATTCAGTTTACTCAACTTATGATACAGATATAACATGATAGAGGTATGACTGGATAAACCTATAATAAGTTGAAAATATGATCATAAGTTGAAAACACACTATTGATTTACTATATTTTTAACTTATGATGGGTTTACCGGATGAAACCCCATCGTAAGTTGAGGAGTATCCGTATATTTTGTTTGAAACTAGTATTGCTACTCCAGTTCTCTTTGATTGCTATTTGCACAGAATATCTTTCTTCATATTTACACTTTTTAACTTATGTGTGTCTTTAAATCTAGTGTGAATGTCTTAGAGAAAGCATATACTTGGATCATGTTTTTCATTTTGCCAATCTGTTTTTTTTAATTGAAGAGTTAATCCATTTACATTTAAAATAATTACTGGTAAGGAGGGATTTCTTCAGCTAACTTACTATTTGTTTTCCATATCTCTTACAGCTTTTTATTCCTTATTTTCTTCATTAATGTCTTCTTTGTATGTTTGGCTGTATTTTGTTTTTTGGGTTTTTGTTTGTTTGTTTGTTTGTTTGTAGTGATCCATTTTGATTACCTTCTCATTTCTTTTTGTGTTATTCTATAGCTATTTCTTTTGTGGTTACCATGAAGATTACATATAACATCCTAAAGTTATAATTATCTAATTTGAATTGATACCAACTTTACTTCAATTGCATGTAAAAACTCTCCTCCTATAAAACTTTGTCCCTCTCTTTTATGTTATTGATATTACAAATTGCATCTTTATACATTCTGTATCCAATAACAGATTTCTGAATTTTTTTATTTATTTGACTTTTAAATCCTGCAGAAAATAAAAAGTGGAGTCACAGACCAAGATTACAGTGATACTGGCTTTTATATTTGCCCTTGTATTTACCTTTAATGAAGATCTTTATATCTCTCTGTGGCTTCATGTTATTGTGTAGCATTCTTTCACTTCAACCTAAAGGACTCCTTGTACCATTTCTTGTAGGTCAGATCTAGAGATAATGAACTCCCTCAGGTTTTGTTTATCTAGGAATATCTTATTTTCTCCCTTATTTTTAAAGGTCAGTTTTTCTGGATATAGAGTTCTTGGCTATAGAACTCCCTCCATCTTCTGACCTCCAAGAATTCTGATGAGAAATCAATAGATAATTCTGTTGAGAATCGCTTGTTGAGTCTCTTCTCTCTTGATGCTTTCAAGATTCTCTCTCTCTCTCTTTTTTTTTTTCAGTCATGTGATTATAATGTTTTCTGTGAGGGTCTCTTTACATTCATCCTCCTTGGAGTTCAGTGCACTTTTTGGATTTGAAGATTCATGTCTTTCATCAGATTTGGAGAGTTTTTGATCATTGTTTTCTTTAGATAATCTCTTTACCCCTTTTTCTCTCTTTTCTCCTTCTGGGACTCCCATAATACATAGGTTGCCTGCTTGACTGTGTCCCATAAATCCCACAGGCTGTATTCACTTTTCTTTATTCTTTTTTCTTTCTGTTTCTCAGACTTGGTTATTTTAAATTTTTATCTTCAGGTTCACAGCTTATTTTTTCTACCTGCTCAAATCTGCTGTTGAACTTCTCTACAAAATTTTTCATTTCAGTTATTATGCTTTTAAGCTCCATAATTATTGTTTGGTTCCTTTCAATAATTTCTTTCTTCTTCTTGGTATTCTCATTTTGTTCATGTATTGTTTTCTTGATTTCCTTTAGTTATTTGACTAACTTTTCCCTTAGTTCTTTGAGCATATTTAAGATAGTTGTTTTTAAGTCTTTGTCTAGCAAGTTTAGTGTCTTGGCTTCTGCCCGGATAGTTTTGTCAATTTATTTTTTTCCTTCAAATGAGCCATATTTTCCTATTTGTGTGCCTGTGATTTTTTTTTTTTTTTGGTTGAACAATTGATTATTATAATTTGGTAACTCTGGAAGTCACAGTTTCCCCCTTTCCAAGAGTTTGCTTTTTTTTATGGCTTTGTTTTGTTTTTTGGTTGTTAAATGTCATAGTAATCTGTTTGTTTTGAGACATTTCCAAACTATTTTTGCAAAGACTGTTTCTTGTCATGTATGCTCACTGAAGCCTCTGTTTCTTTTACTTATGTTTGGATAATGTTTTGATAAATTTCAGTTAATTCCAGGAACTGAAATAAAAAACTAACAACAACAGCAACAACAAAAACACACAAAAATGAGAGAACAACCCTATCTCCCGTTCTTTGCAGGCTGGCTCTGTGGTGGTGTATTCTTTTATGATTAGCCAGGCGTGTCCCAAGCCTAGGGCCCAGTCTGAGGTGAAGACTTAGGGTCTTCTCGGGATTTTTCTGAGCATGCATCTTACCTGGATGTGTTGGTGGCTTTCTAAACTCCTCCATATACTTGGCTGCTTTTGAATGTCCTAACTTCACAAAGACTTTCACCCAGCTGCTTCTCCAGGCTTTAGATAACCTACTGTATGTCCCAGAATCTCTTCTCTCAGGCATTTATTGGTTATCATTCTATTTTACATTTACTAGCATTGTCCAACATTTTTCTTGCCTGTGTTCAGTGTTACTCAAGACAGAGATGAGTGAGTTAGTCCTTCAGGTTAGAATAGATATACAGAATTATTTGCAAATAAGGTCTGGTTTGCTTCCTCTAGTTAGGTGAGGGGAACTGAGAACAGGTTACTTCTACTTAAGATTAAAATTGTCACCACTCTGAGGAGGAGATGGGCTAAAGATGAATAAAGACACCATAAAACTTTCCTTCGGTTTTAAGGTGGCGTTTTCCTGATTAGACATTTGGTGGGTTGCCATAAACCTTTGATGGTTTTCCAGAGCTCCTACAAAGTTGGTTCAGACAGGTTTTACTTAGCTTTTTGTTTTGTTTTGTTTGATGTTTCTTTAGGGGAACAAGGGATTAGAGCTTCCTAATATGCTGTTTTTCTGATGTCACTGCTCCTTTTAAGTAAACTGAAAGCTATAGTGTTTAATTTTTTACAGGTTAACCAGAAGGGCTCAGAGAAGCCACTTGAACAGACATTTGCAACAATGGTGTCTTCCTTGGGAAGTGGAATGATCAGGTAACTCACTAGAAGTCTATTTCTGGTCTTTTCAGATCAGATGTGCACTTACGTATATGCGTGGGTACATAGAACTCACTAGATATGTTATATTTCGACTTGCATTTTTTTCAGTACTAGATCAAAGCATGATTTTTTTGTTGGCTTGAAATTTTCTCTGGCATAATTTATGTTGCTGAATAACTTTTTTTAACCTTCAAGTTTTAATTTGAGCTTAGTCCCTGATTAAAATCTCCTCATAGAAGCTTTGTCTCCCTGTGAGGCTTTGTGAGGCTACAGCTGTTAGGTCACAAATTTCAATTCCTTGTGATTGTTTTGTGTGGACTCTGAGGTCTTGACCACCACATGAACTGGAGCACTTTAGCTGTTGCATGGTGGCCTTATTTGGAGCAGCAACTTTGCCTCTCCTATAAGTCACCAGGCAACAATTGCAAACTCTGTGTAGCCTTGTGTAAAGACAGAGATCCGAAAACATCAAAAACATCCATTGTGAAAAGGTGCAAAGTAATGAGTCAGCCCATTTGAAGCTTTCTGCAGCAGGAAATTGGGATGGAAGGTGGAGGTATACTATGGTAAAACATGGTCACAGGCATTTGGGAAACTTTCCACCCAAATTGTATTGGTTTATCAGGGGAGAAACCCTTTTAACCTATGGAAAATTTCAAACATATGCAGAGCTAGAATAATATAATGAATCTTTGGGGAAGAATTTAAGTCTTTCTTGTCCAATTCAAAAGCCCTAGAAAATTAATCAGATCCTGACTCCATCTACACTTCCACCTTCTCACAGTGGAACTTGCCAAAACACACTTCAGGTGACTCAGAGAAGGTAGTCCTAACCAGGGTGTGCCTCAGAATCCTAGTATTAACTTACTCAGAATATACCTTCAGATCTGAAAAATCAACTCTCTGAGATTGGAGTCCATCATATATGTACTGGAAAATGTTCATTTTATGTACACCTCTTGTTAGGATAGTCTGCCCAAGAGGGTTTCCATAGGTATGCTTTGCCTCTAGAGTTGTCTCGAGGAATTTGGAGTTTTTTAGCAGTAGCTAACATTGAGAACTTGATGCATAAATTAGAGTCTAAAGTTATGCCCTTTCTATTCAGGAAACTTGGAGGGCACCTATTGCTAAAGAGTGAGCAATCCAAAACTATTGTTATTTCCCTCCTATGAGCTCTAACGACCACTAAACAGAGGAGCATATTTGAATACAAGTGTATTTGAATTTTTTTTTTTTTTACTTAATAAATATGTATTCTGGCAGGGGAAAAAAGTCAGTGTGTTGATTTATGTCTGAGGTCAAGTAGTAGATTTGTTACTGTCTTTAAGATATCTATTGGACTGATTAGCTTTTTAGTTTTTTAACCAGTTTTTACTATGAGGAAATTAAGTTGTTGAATTGGTGAATGGCAGAAAGAGAAAAGTCACATATGGTCATACTACTGAGGAGTGGTGGGATGCATTAGCAATGGAAGGTTATTCATTTGGAAACTGGGTGGGAAAAAATGAGATGTGCAAGAGGATGTGTCTTATGGATTTCTTCTAGAACTTGGAAAGTAGAACTGCTTGGCTCTTGGGTTTAAAAGTAAAATAATATATTTAAAATAATTTATCACCAAGTATAAGTATATAACTCATTCTTAGATGATATAAATGTGATTTAGAACAAGGATACAAGCTTAAGAATCCAAATGTATTTAGGTTTTAGTAAGTTACTTAAATTTTTTGTTTGTTTGGTATTTAATTTTGTTATGTTAAGAACTCTTAACATGAGATCCATCTTCGTAACAGATTTTTAAATGTACAATACAGTATTGTTAACTATATTTATAATGTCATACAGTACGTTTCTAGAACTTTTATTTTGCTTAACTGAAACTTTATGTCTGCTTAAATTCTGTAAACAAATCTAAAGTTATCACCTTTAGTCAGAGCACTCCAAAAATAACTGTCATACTGCCACTTTTATTGGAGTTGCCTTTGAAAATGCTTTCACCCACTCCCTATCTTCCCAAAGTTGTCAGCCTCTCAGTTGGCTTTGATTTTTGAACTAATTTCTAAGGTTACCATTCTCACCTGAGATATCCATTGAGATGTGGTAGGCTTTCTTTATGTGCTAGAAGCCCACACTCTTGATGTCCCTTCATTTGGTTGGAGTCGAGGAAGTCACAAGAGAGCAGACACTTCATCTGAATTTTCACGCAGCAGATGAGAACATAATGTCCTTCCAATCCTCCTACTGTATGACTTGTCTTGATTCCTGAGAAGGAAGTTGGGCAGAAGTGGAATATTCATATGAGACTCTTATAGCCATGGCGCTCAGGTTCTCTGCTGTCTTTCTTCCTTCCTTAACTTTCAGGACTTAATGATTTTTTTCCCCCTTTCCAAGGGCAACTTTTTCAGCTCATGGTAGGACACCTTCACTGTTAGGTATCTTCTAACTTTTAGAATTGTGCCTCTTAAATATTAGATAACTGAAGACAACTCATTATAGATTGACAAACAAGAAAATTATCTCTTCTACAGATATGTACGATGTATAGATACGGACAAAGGAAAGTGAATTTTTTGTTAACATGGTCATAATTAACCACAATGGGGACTACTGCCTCTGTACTTCTCCCAAACCCTAGCACACAACAGACAACCAAACTAATCCTCATTAGACTGAATTTTCACCATTTTGAGCACATTAATCAATTTGAAAAACAATAAAAAGAGACCCTATTCTTTACTCATGGGGATAGAGAATAGATACATGCTAGCCAGTCGGTTGGAGTAGGTCTTCACAGTGCATACCTTATTGCTGTACTTGAGCCTACTTCACTAGCATTTGCTATGCCTTGCCTCCACTTCTCTCTGAGGGCCCCGAGGAGAGCATGTGAAGATAGGTGTGTGTGTGTTTTTGTTTTTGTTTTTATTTATATATATATATGTATATATATATATATATATATATATATATAATGTTCACACATTTTTTTATATATATTCACATATATGTTTACACATATAATATGTATATATATTTTTTCCTTTGATAGGCATGAGCATGAGAAGGTGGGGTATGTGTGTGTAGAATATGTAGTGGTAAACCCAGAGTGAAGGAGGCTCCAGTGTTCTCAAGAATTATGTGTGCTGTGATATAGAAGAAAATGAGCTTATGGAGGTATTATTAATAGAAGGAAAATGAATGGTCTCTGGTCAGTTTCTGAATAGCTTTTCTTTTGGTAGATATATCGCCTTTGACTTCCATAAGGAATGTGGAAAGATGAGATGGGATCGACTAAGTATTTTATTGGATCAGGTAGCAGAAACACAAGATGAATTAAGGTAAGCTATATTATTTACTTATGGAGATGGGGGAAAGAGGTGTGTGTATATATCAATCATATTTATTATGCATTATCTAGTAGACTTACAAATACAGTTCACTGGGTTGCCAGTGCTTATCTATACTTTTATTATTTTTAATTTTATTAGAAAGATAAAACTTGGTTTGAAAATATTTTAAAATTCTTAAAAATAACCCAAGGCTGGGTATTTTCATATTTCGTAAATTATTTTTTATACATTTACAAATTTTAATCTTGTTGAACTTGATTTACTACTGTTTTATATTTAGTTGTTTTCACTAAACAGTCTATCACAGGTATTTTGTTATTAGTCTACGTAGTCTTTGTAATGATAGTGTTTAATGGCTTTTTTATTTCATTGTGTTGTAACATAGTTTTAATTAAAGGCATTCTTTCACATTGAGCATCTGGTTCATTTCCTTTTCCTACCATGAAAGACTGTGTTGCAGCAAATCACTCTGGGTATATATATTTTTTACTTCTGTTAAATTATTTTCTAAAAAAAATTTCTTCAGAGTAAGATTAATAAATCAAAATGTCTGATGTACTTTTTTTTATGTGTTTACTATAGTATTTCTGGCATCTGTTCATAGATTTACTGTAATCTATGCATACGTCAGTCTTATTTTAAAGCCAGAAAAAGGAATCTGGAAACCATTCTATCATTTTGTTCTGCCTCTGTGTGATAGTTTGAAACCTGGTGATCCACTTGTACTTTTTAATTTTAGTTATACAATAATGTAGTAAAACCTCTCCAATACACATTTGCTCGGTTTTTTAAAACATATAATTTTTATATTAAGTAATCAACTGCAGTTATTTACATTTGCTTCTTTTTTCTGTGAGGTTTTGTCACAAACATAGTAAAGGGAGATTGACCTATAAAGTTATTGGGCTATTAGAGAAAACATTGGTTGAGCCTGACAGGTTGTGGAGGGGATAGTTCCTTGTATTCACCCATTGATTACTGCAATATAAAAGTGTAAGAAAGTGGAGGATTGACAGCAGAATCTGAGTTCATTGCCATTCACTGTGCTGCACAGGGCCAGTAGAACTGTCACCAGTGACTTTAATATGATCTCTTGAGACATTTTTTCCAGGTAGTTTTGAGGTGGTGGAAAGAATCTGGACTTTGGAGTCTGATCCATCTTGGTTTGAATCTCAGTTTACATCTCATTAGCCGTGTGACCCAGGGGCCAGTTAGGTATTTTCAAGCTTTAGTTTCTCCATTTGTGAAGTGGAGATAACAATACCTACTTCATAGACTTATTGTATGGTTTAAGAAATAACATTTATAACATAGATCTCGTATTTATTTTGTAAGTACTTATGGGATGCCAGCATATACACATGCACATGTATGTACACCAACTCTGGATGAACCTCACCAATTCTGCGTGAACCTCATGCAGATTTTCCATCTGAACACATTCTTCTAGGTCCTTATTCCTGAGGTTATGCTTTTCTTCAGCCCTTGATGAATCTATTGTATTTCTTCCTTCCTTTTGGATTTTGGGGAATAATTTCAATAATTTAATATTATCTAGTATTCATTATATACTTTGTCCCATACATTCTGTAAGCACTTTATGTGCATTATTTGTTATTTCATTCAGACCTTAGAACAGCCTAATGGTTGTGCCCTAACCTCCATTTTGTGGATGAAAAAATTATTATTTAAAATTATAGAGCTAGTAAATCGCCTAAGGTGCTAAGGCTAGCAAAGAGTGTTTGCTGCCAGAGTCCATGCTCTTAACCACCACACTGTGTGTTGTCAAATGTTCAAGTTCATGGGATTATGTAAGGAGTTTGAAAACACAGAAACTGATAACCATGATTGGCTGCAATGCAGACATCTGGGTGGTTAAGGGGGGAAAGGGAAAATGATTTGTCAAATAATACCCTATTGTGCTTTATAAGTTTTGCACTATTTGCATATTTTACCCATTAAAAAAAAATATTCAACCCTTGTTTCAAGATTCTGATTCAGTTGAGCTCAAGGCCAAGAATCTTCAATAAACAACCCAGAGGATTCTGATGCGGATAGTACAGGGACCATTCTGATATATAGGGACATAGTGGGAATAATTATGTTACAGGAAACTCTTTTCTGGCCTTTGGAAACATGATTGATGTCCATAGCAACCTTTACAATCCTCCTAACTGTACTTTTCCACATCATTTGGATGAGATTACTTCTGATATTACTGCCCTTTTTTTGGATGGGGGCTATCTGTCCTTGCCATTCAAACCTCTGTTTGGTCTAGGATAATCAAATATGCCTGACCTCATATTCCTGTCTGACCTGTTAATTTACAGCCTTTGATAATGTCACTGAAATGAGATCCATGTAATAAGAGGTATGTCCTTAGTAGATTTGACCTATTTTGGTATGAGAGTGTTTATGCAAATATGTTTCAGTTATTTTCTAGTGGACTCTGCTGGCAAGGTGATGACCAACCAGGAAGGTGTGTTCCGAAGCAATTGCATGGATTGCTTAGATAGAACCAATGTGATCCAGAGTTTGTTAGCTCGTCGTTCACTTCAGGCCCAGCTTCAGGTATGAATTCTTTTTTTTAACTGAAAAACAATATGGCAAAATTAAACTTCATCTTTAAAAACCAATAACAAAAAAATTCACATTGTCCCACCCTAACCCAACTCTTTATTTTTGTGTCTTGACACGTGGATGTGCACATTTTCTGTAACTATTGCCAGTATGTGTATACACAATTTTTAATTTTGCCATTTTCCTTTAGCATTTATGTAATTATAGTTTTTAACAGTTGTATTGTTGTACTATAATTAGCCATTTAGGTTGCTACCTTTTTGGCTTATAAATAAATCTGGAGAGACTATGTATATATTATTATGAACTTGAATATTTCCTCTGGGCTAATTCCTAGAAAAAGAAAACCTGGGTTAAGTAGAATAAATATATTACTTTCCACAAGGGTCATACCAATTTACACTCACACCAGCAATGAATAAGTGAATCTATTTTATTGAACTCTTGCTAGCATTAGATTTTTTTTGTTTGAAATGGGTTTTGTTTTGTTTTGTTTTCTGTTTTAATAGTACAAAATAGTACCTCAAGGTTGTTTTCATTTGCATCTCTTATTACTGGCAAGGGATATTAACTCTCAGGTAAAGTTTCTAATATAGCTTTGCTTTACCATTATGATTGTGCTAATAAGAAAAATAGATATAAATATTTTCTGTTTATATTTGGAATTAAAAATATGTAGAGCCCTGATTTCTAAATCACACTGGCATATGTTGTGAGGGGCAAACAAAAGGTATCCCAAATGGTTTCCTACCTAGACAGTTAGTAAGCATTCACCTTTATTTCTGACAATTTTATGATATCCAGGTGGAAATAATGGAAGTAAAATACCTCATTTAGAATGACTTCCTCTTGGATATGTAACATATGCCAAAAGAGTGATTTCTCTGTTTGAGCAGGCTCTAATTTGTATTATACTATGTCCTTGTCAGGCTATTGGATATATTTCAGAGTGTATTTTTCAGTAGAAACAATATTAGGAATGGTTTGGTTCCATGGATGATGAGAAACCTATTTACCTAGGTCTGTAATCTGTATTTAATTATTTTACCTGCTACATATAGTATTATGAAACCTAACCAAACTTGAGAGAGTCTTTGGGCAGGAACCTCTCTAGCAGAATTGCCAGCTAGTATGGGGACTCCTAATTGTGCCTTTCCCCCTCCAGTGAGGGCAGAGTTTTTACCCAGCTAACGATATTGAAGGTGGCTCCTGTGCTGTGTTCAAGGGTGGGAATGACCCATTCTGAGGAAGAGTAGTGAGGTGTCATCTGCTATGAGCAGTGAAGATAGTGATTCTGAGAGAGTTGATAGTCTGAGACAAAGGCCAAGGCAGGGGTCCCTAATCTGTGGTCAGTGAACCCTGAAGGGGAGACTATAGAGGGGATTCAGGGGGCCTAGCATTCCCCCTGAGATTATATGCAAAGCGCTGTATGTGCGTGTAGTTTGTGGGAAGGTAGACATGTAGTGTTCATCAGATTCTCAATAGAGAGTAATATTGGGGTGACCTGGGTGAGGAAGTCTGGGGATGGTGAATTG
This sequence comes from Cynocephalus volans, assembly GCF_027409185.1. Classification (NCBI taxonomy): domain Eukaryota; kingdom Metazoa; phylum Chordata; class Mammalia; order Dermoptera; family Cynocephalidae; genus Cynocephalus; species Cynocephalus volans. The sequence goes on from NC_084470.1 coordinate 56,409,774, forward strand.
TGAGGAGGGCAGAAGGGGCCAAGGCAGTGGAAGGTTGGGGGTGGGAGGGAAGGAGAGAAGTAGTGGCTGGAATGCTGCAGCAGCTTTCGCTCTCCCTCCTGCCCCTCTCTCTGAGTATAGTCCTGCCACTATCTTTGTGGTGCTGGAGCTCAAGGGAATGGGGGAGCTGCAGGTCAAAGGAGCCTCCAGGAAAGGCTTTGTAGTCGGCCCTGGATGGGAGAAGGCTATGGTGAGCTAGGACCCTCTGTGTACATTGGACACATTTCTGGCCTGCATCTACCAGCCAGGAAACATGTGGTATGATTTGGAGACTGTCTGCTTTATCTTAAATCATGTCTGCTGAAATCTATTACACATAAATATGGGTATGGTTCTTATTCCAGAGACTAGGAGTTTTGCATGTGGGACAAAAGCTTGAAGAACAAGATAAATTTGAGAAGATTTACAAAAATGGTAGGTAATTTCTTTAATAGAGGCAAAGTTGCTCAATTTTTGAAATAAATTAATAGTTTGGATTTAGAACTTTGGTTGTCATTTTAATCATTATCAGATGGTCTTTTTTACTTTTTTCACAGCCTGGGCTGACAACGCAAATGCTTGTGCCAAACAGTATGCGGGAACTGGTGCCTTGAAGACTGACTTTACCAGGTAAGACACACTTTTAAAATAGCACCCTGCATTAGTGGTTCACAGTCCTGGTGCTTTTTAGAATCACCTGGGCAGCTTTCAGACAACAGCAACAACAGCAGCGAAACACCAGTGCCTGGGCTTCACTTGGGACCCATCAAGTCAGGATTACTAAGAGATGAGGCCCAGGCACTGGTGGGTTCTTAGCCTCCCTCAGGGATTCTGATGTACAGGGAGGGTTGGGAACACACTCTGCAGTCTGCTCAAACCTTACTGTGCACCTGAACTACTAGTCTGATTCAGCAGGTCTGGGGCAGGGCCTGAGATCTGTACTTCTGAAAAGCACCGAGGTGATGCTGATGCTTCTTTCAGGGACCACACTGGGTAATGAGGAGTTAGAACATTTTGAATTTGTTACAAATGCAGTTGGGTCTTATTCTGCTATATGGATTCCTTGGAAGCAAAATAAGATTTCTAGTCTCTTTGCTGTTTCATACCACTTAACCTAAACTGTGTTTCTCTTCATATATCTTGTCTTTGCAACTGGAACTGAGCATTTTTCCTTTGTTCCTACTTTGGTAATATTTTAGAAAGAGGATACATATTTCTTGGACCTGCTGATTTCTAGTGAAGTGTCTCTATATGTTCAGGGATGATTTAAAAAATCTTTGTAACTCACCTATTTCCATATCATATACTTATTGGCCATAAAACTGTGAGAATTTAGTATGCAAGTCTATAACTTAAGACTTAACCTCTTTTACTCAGAACTGGGAAGAGAACTCAGTTGGGACTTATAATGGATGGCTGGAACTCACTGATACGATATTACAAGAACAACTTCTCTGATGGATTTAGACAGGTAAGTTTTTATTTGATGCTTTTTTGGTCATTAGGTGGTTATATCTTTGCATTATTTCTCAATAATGTGATCACACTCAGTTTGGGGAATTATTAATTTCCTTCTTTTTATTCTAGGATTCCATAGACTTATTTCTTGGAAACTATTCAGTGGATGAATTAGAATCTCATAGTCCTTTAAGTGTTCCAAGGGATTGGAAATTCCTGGCTGTAAGAAACCTTTATGTTGTTTAAGTTGTTTAAAGCATTGTGTCTGAAGATGTAGATGGTGCCAGACCCCCTAGATTTAAAACATATGTTGCTCTAAATGAAATATAAATACTTAAGTTTCCCCCAGAAAGATCAGGGCAAGAAGTAAAATAACTTTGGAGGCATTTGGTTTTTTTCCCTCACACTCTCACGCATCCATTTTGAGAACATATAAGCCAAGGGAATGTGGAAGACATGTCATATTAGGAAGACTTAGCTCTTATGTTCAGGGAATTGCTGGAGACAAACTTGTGACATGGAAGGCAAAGTACGTTTTTGTCACTTCTCTTTTACTCCTCGGTTCACCAGACTTTACAGTAGCCTCTCTGTAGTCTCATTCTAGGGGGCAGTGTGCCCTGGAATGGAAAGGAGGCCTAGTGTCCTGGGTTCTCATCTGGACAACCTCCCTCCACTTTGCACTCCTTGGTTTGAAGCAAAATCATGCTTTCTCAGATCTTATAACTTAACCAGTCTAAAGACTTGGGCAAAGTGATTGAACCCCTAAGTAATGGTGTTTTGTTGAAAGAAAGATATTGTGTATAGCTTGCAGGAGAGTTTTATTCTTTTTCCAAGCAAAGCATACTCAGCTGATTTTGTAGCCATTGACTTAACATTCTTAAACGATGGTGTCTCTTTCCATTCTCTTTTCCAGTTGCCTATCATCATGGTTGTTGCCTTTTCTATGTGCATTATCTGTTTGCTTATGGCTGGTAAGTCTGCTCTTATTTTACATTCTTACACTTATTTCTTCGAATATTGAACTTTCTTGTACAACTTCTTGAGTTTTTAAGTCCATTTCAGTACTTGATGTTTCCCTATTAAATTTAATGAGTAAAATGGCATGGATGAGATTAGTTCTTAGATGTGACAGGAAGAAAATATATACCTAGTAGTTTGATCCTTGGTGGTAGTGGTGGTTGTTTTTTTGTACTTAAGATATTGAAAACATTTTTTTCTTATTCCCAAAATAATACATAGTAATTATAGAAAAATACATCTTCAAAAAAGAAGAAAATGTTATTTATCATCCTGCTAACCATTCTTAACATTTTGATGTTTTAATCTTTGTGTGTGTGATTATTTTTCAAAAATGAGGTATGCATTTTTGTAATCTTTTTCCACTGAGCAGTATGAATATTGTTCCATGTTCTTCATTTTTAGTGGCTGCAAAGTGTCCCATTTATGGATATATATAGTTTAACCAGCCCACTTATTGTTGAACAAATGAATGTTATTAGTGAATTAAGACATTACTTATCATTAAATTTTAATAGATTGAAAGTAAAATTGCTTGAAAACCTGAGCTGACAAGGTCTTCACTGGTTTTCTTTTTTCTCTTCATATTTTCCCTATGTTACTAAGTTAATAGGCATTTAATGTAAAGTGAGAAGAGTACAGTCTCCATTAAGGAATGTCCTTTGCTTTGGGGATTTGAGTCTATGACTTGATTGTGCTGTACCTTTGAGGTTCAAGCTTAGACAATGTAGAAGAACAGGCACCCTATTTATTATAGTTAACAAATTTTTTCTGTAAGGAGTCAGATAATAAATATTTTTCTCTTTACGAATTGCATTGTGATCTCTTCTGCACATTTTTTGTTTTTGTTTTAATACCCTTTTAAAAATGTTAAAACCATTCTTAGTTCAGAGTACAAATTGAAGGCACAGGAATTGCCTGTGGTGTAACCACGGGTCTTGCATGCAGGAAGAAAGAGGACAGAACCAGTCAGCCTGTGCTGATTTTTTCAGCATGGTTCCTCAGACCCAAAACTGGTGTTGTTCACTCCCTGGGTCTCTGACTTCTTTCTTTAAAACATCTCCTAGTGGATGCCATTTTCTGGGAGCCACTCCACCGTTAAATTAGTTAGTTCTGTTGTTTTGACTATACCCACATTTACCTAAAGAACTTCTAGGGGGATGGGAAAGTCAAGACCAAGAGCTCAGCCTGAATAAAAGGACGATTCCTTTGAGGAGTGTTCAACAGAGTGAGTTTATAAGAAACTGCCTTTCTTCTGTTGTCCAAGAAGAATTTTAAAACTCAGTGCAGTGAAAAGGAGCATTTTTACAAACTTGGATATATTTTTGAGTAAAAAGAGATTGGATGCTGTGGATAGTAACATCTCATGTTAGTTGATTGTTGTGAAATAATGAACTTTGTGATGTTTGGGTATGATAATATCTGATTTTGAGCCCCTGCTGTGGTTTTTAAGAGAATAGAAAGCAAATTCAGCATGATCTCTGACACAATTTGTTAGGAAAGAGTCTAGACTCTGGTTTTCTTTCCCTGGTGTGCTTTCTTTACTGGGTACTGACCTCTGGACCTGTTCTCCATCTGCAAATGAGGCTAGTACTATTGCAGAAGAGAAGTGACACTAAGTTCATCTATTAAAGCAGTAAAACAAAGTAGATTTTGCCTGCTGGCTTGCTGAAGTCCAGACTGAAAAAATGCATATCAACAGAGTTGTGCTAAATATGTTATTAGAATATGTCACTGAGTTTTGTTTTATGTACTTGACTTTAATACATAACTGTTCTGAAGCATGTATATTTTGTAAAATTTATTTTTTGTGTAGGTATTTTGATAGTAGCTCTGAACTGTTATAAAACTGTGAAACTGTTAGTAATAGTTTTTTATAATATTTAAATATATAATGTTAAAATTATTATTTGCATAATATAATATGAAATAGTTTTAGTCCAGTGGTTCTCAAAGTATATATGGCCTCTGGATCAGTAGCATCAGCATCATCTGGGAACTTGTTAGAAATGCAGATTCTTGGGGCCCAGCAATTGCTTTATTGAGCCCAGAAGAGGATTCTAGTGCTAGCCAGAGTTTGAGAACCACTGGTTTAAACCTTAAGCAGTGCTTATGCTTTTCCTGTGGGTGTGCTAGTATACTTTAATGTTGTTAAGAAGTGCTAAACAGCTGAAAGCTGGATCTGTTATCAACAAATGATTTTTATGTATCAACTTTTTGTTTTTTAATATCAACAGGTGATACTTGGACAGAAACACTGGCCTATGTGCTCTTCTGGGGAGTTGCAAGCATCGGAACGTTTTTTATTATTCTTTACAATGGCAAAGATTTTGTTGATGCTCCCAGATTGGTCCAGAAAGAAAAGATAGACTGAATTTGTGTTTGTGGAAAGCGGCTTGGCTTGGAAGATTCCATTATGCAGAACTGGAGTCTTTACTGACCTGCTTTCCACATCAGCCTGTGGTCTTTTAAAGCCTTTATCTGAAGTACATCTTGTGCTCTTTATTTGGTGATGACTTAGGATTGATCTGATGTTACTGCCGTGATGATCTCTTCACTATTGGGACAGTTATATTTATAATTTGAAGCTATTCTATAATTAAAATATAACCTGAATTCAGCTCACAGGATGGAAGGAATTTATTCATTGTCAATTTAATCAGCTGTTGCAAAATAAGTAATATATTTTAAAAATCTAGCTTCTTTCATTATTTAAAAACAGTAAAATTATTTTTCTAGCTCATTTTCATTATTGTCATTGTAGAAGGAGTCACTGTTAGCAAGCATAGTTTTTCATACATCTTTGGACTTTTCTTAAAAGTTTAATGATATGCTAACCTCTACTATTTAATAAAATGTAAGTCTCTTACAGATGTCAAGTAGTTTCACAAGACGGTCTGTGGCTTCACAGTGGGGAAGAGGAGAATGGGGTCTGGGGTTCTTTGAAGTTTCTGTGGACTGCCTGTCTCATGACTTCAGTAAGCTTGAACTGCTGCTGTGTACCAGCAGTTTAAGTATGATGACAGGGTTCAGATATACTTTATTATCTTTTTTAAAAGGTGTAAATGGAATCAAAGAATGTAAAGTTTATCTCTTCTGCTAAAGGTCCAAAGCCACCTCTGTTTTTAAGGATTGCCTCAGTGTGGAAAATACCCTTGGCTGGTCAGCTACTTCCTCCTGTACATTTTGGTTTCTTTGGGACTCACTCATCAGAACATGCAGGCCTCTGAGAGGGTCTTGTGCTAGATTTGATATCAAACTCGGGGGAAACAGCTGCTTTTCCATGCATGGTACTATTGATGCTTTTAATTCTGTCAAGGTTTTTGTTGGCTATCAATAAATGTGTCTAAAACTTAGTGCTTCCAGGTAATTATAGTTCTCCAAATCAAGGACCAACTTAAATTTTAATTTATGTGCAAAAACAAACCTGAAATATATGCTTCAGAAGCTGTGCATAATTCTGATTGTAAGTCAGATCATATATGCAAATTGTAATTATGAAGTTTAAATATTAGAACAGAATGTAAGGTAGTATAATTGCCACTATTTTAAAACAATTCAATTAAACACTGTTACAATATTTCAGTGTTGTGCTTGAAAATATGTAGTTTTTTTTCCTAATAGTAGTAATACCTTATGTTGTTCTTAAATATTTCCAAAAGCGCCTTTATTTCAACATTACCTTTATTTCAACATTATGTTTTATAAACAATAAGAGTTGTTGCTTTTAGAAACTCTAAAGGAAATAATAGCTGGAAAAACCCTCTGTAGCTTAAAATCAGTCATTAAAACTCACAATAGGGTAAGTAAATAGAGCCACCTATTCTTAACATGTAAATAAGCAAAATTTGTTCCAAAGATAGAATATTGAAACTTGGTTTATGTCTACTGTAATATAGTATTCAGTTGCTACTGGGCATTTCACATCATTAAGGACTTATGTCAGCAACTACAACAAAGACCAAATCTGAGATGTTAATGTGGCTGCTTTGCAGGGAATGGACTAATATTGGTGTGTAGATCTTAAGGTATCAATGTTTCAGAACCCTGCAATGATTTTATTTCTGAATTCATGTACTGTACATCCATAAGTGAAAATAAAATGTCATATTCTTTTCTAACTACTGTTGGTGGTGTTCCTGTACTTTACCTTGAGAATGATGGTTTTATTTTTTATCTTAGAATTTTAAAAATCATGCAAAGCAATGCACGGTCATTATAGAGAAATTAGACAATGTAAGTAAGCAGGAAAATCAGTAGTTTCTGAAATCTTACTTTTCAGTTATGATCACTCAAGATTTAGTTATAGATAAAACCTGGAAAATATTTAGTAAAATATAATGTCCATATAAAGGCATCCCCCACCTGCAAATTGTAATTTGTTTTTCAAAATGATATAGTTCTCAACTGATAAGTTGGAAAATATTGCTTATTAGGAAATGTTGTCTTCTGACCATAGGAAGATGTCAGTGAGCATGCGGGAAATACTGGTATAAACAACTTGGTGCCCAGGAGGTCTTCGCTCGTGGGAAGTGAGATAAAATTCCTTGGAAATTGCTTCCAGGATATATAGTTATCCAGGACAAATTATGGTAAATCTTTAAAACATTATCTTTTCTTAATTCCCTTTTCCAGTTTCTTTTTTAGTGAAATAATTTCAGTAAAACTTGGTAGTTAATTTGAAAATTAATTAGGTGCCCACTGTGCTACCAACCAGGGACTGCAGGGGATGTGAGAGAAGATGTATCACCTGTGAATGGCCTTAGTGTATTAGTTATCTATCACTGTGTAACATATTACCCCATAATTTAGTGGCTTAAAACAACTTATGTATTCATATTTTTTATCTCACACTTCCTGTGTGTCATGGGGACATGGTTTGGTTCTGTCCTCTGCTTCAGGGTCTCCCACAAGGGTGTGATCACAGTTCACCTGGGGCAGGATTCACTTTCAAGATCTTTGTGGTTAATTACTTGAAGTTGATACGACAAGCAAACAGAAAGGACGTTGGGGGGGAAGGGGGGAGGGAGAAGGGAGGGAGGTTTTGGTGATGGGGAGCAATAATCAGCCAAAATGTATATCAACAAAATAAAATTAAAAAAAAAAAAAAAAGATCTTTGTGGTTGTTGGCAGGATTCAGTTCCTCAGGTGCTGTTGGACTGATCCTCCTTGCTGGCTGTTGGTACCCTCAGTTATTTGCCATTTGAGTCTCTCTAGCATGGTAGCTTGGTTCATGAAATCTAGCAAGAGAGAGAGTCTGCTAACCAGATGGAAGTCAGTTTTTTATAACCTAATCTAAGGAGTATTATCCCATCACTTTTATCATATTCGGTGCAGGTGAAGAAGTTGTTAGATCCAGCTCATTCAAGAGGAGGAGATTACACAAGAGCATGAATTACCGGGAGGTGGGGATCTTTGGGGGCTATCTTAGAAGTCTGCCTACCGCAGTGGGTAAAGAGAAGAATACAAAGGGGAGGTACAGAGCTAGTGCTGGAAGGAATCATGTGGGTTCCTGGAGGAGATGGGGTTTATGCTAGGACCAAAGTGTTCTTGTTTCTGGTTATTTAATGCTGCATAGCAAATTAGCAAAAAGAGAGAGGAAGAAAGGGAAGGAAGGGTGAGAGAAGGGGCACAAAGACACAGCAGGTATGCTGTGAACTCTCCATCCAGCGCAGCTACTTGAGTTCCCCTGACCCAAGGCACAGCTCATGCTGCTGTTATCCTTAATTCCTGGCTACCTTCCCTTGTTTGGAGGAAGTGCTGGTAAAGGTGCCTTGCTTACAGGAGTTCAATACCCCAGCTCAACCTAATGCTTTACTTTTTCTTTCCTTATGCTTTTGGGCACCTGTAGCACAGTCAGGGAGAATGGAAACTGCATCTGGGAGCCCATGTTCTCCTGCCCAGTGCCATCTATACATCTTCCCAGAGAGGTTACCACTAGCCTTACTTTCCGACACGTTTCCTTGCATTTCTTCGTAGTTTAGTACATAGTATCCCTAGATAAGTGTTTAGTTTTGCTTGTTTCTGAAGTTTATAAAAATGGTGTCATTCTATATGCATCCTACAGCTTGCCTTTGAACTCAGTGTTGTTTCTAAGATTCATCCATGTTAATGATTATAGCTGTAGTCCATTCCTGTTGACTTGTTTACACTGAATTATACAATACAATATATGTATTCATTTGGATTTATTGATGACTATATCACAATTCATTTTTTTTCCTGTCTCATGTTAATGTATATTTTGGTGATTTCTGGCTGTTTGCTCTTGCTCTCAGTACTGCTATGAGCATTGTATATGTCTCCCAGCTTACACGGGAAAGTGTTTTTCAATGGTGTATGCCCAGTGGTAGAATTATGAACCTGAAATATGCAAGATAACATGACATTATTTTCACAATTAGTTGTGCCGTTTATATTTCAACCAGTTCCACATTACCACCAATGGTTGGCCTTATCAGACTTCCTAACTTTTTAATCCAGTAGATATAAAATGTTATCTCATTCTGGCATTTCTCTGATCACTAATGACATTGAGCATCTTTTTATAGTTTTGTTTTGGTTTTGGTCATCTGTGTTTCCTGTTCTGTGCATGTTGAGGTTTTTTGTGAGTTTCTGTTAGATTGTCCTTATTGATTTGTTAAAATTCTTTATATTCTGGAGAATAATTATTTGTTGATCATGTGCTTACTACAGTACCTTCTCCAATCTGTCCTCCACAGGTCATGCCAGCCCTCACATTGAACCCTCAGTGGCATTCTGTTGCTCTTCAAAGAAAATCCAAGCTCCTTGCCATGGCCCGAGGTGATCTGGCCCCTGCCCACTCCTCCAAGCTCACCTCCCATCACTTTCCTCATCCTTCCAACCACAGGCCTCCTCTCTGCTCTTCCTGCCTCAGGGTCTTTGCACTTGCTGTCACCTCTTCCTGGATGGACCTTCTAGGAATATCAATGACTAGTTCACTCTTCTTCAAATTTCACTTCATGAAGCTCCTCCTTGACCACTTGATTAAAGTACTGTCCCTCTAACACTGTAACATTGGCTCATTTATTTCCTTCTTAGAAATGATCACAGCTTGTAATCACTTCATTTATTCTGTCTCTCATTGTCTCTTCTTTTCCAGCATGTAAGTGCTGTAAAGGCCAGAGTATGTCTATCCTGTTCACCACTGTCCCGAGCGCGTACCCAAGGACTGCTTTGTAATATACCAGTTGGGTAATCTCAAAAAAGGCCTGTACTCTGCAGGTGTGTGGGCAATAGTCAAAAGTGAATCACATGTAAGAGACTGGTCAAGAAATTCTGGTTAAGGATTTTCTATTTGTAGATGCACTTTTTGCCTTGCGGACGGATGTGTAAATCTTTTATTTATTTTCTTCCCTTGAATGATGTACGGTAGAAAACATGGGTTAGTTAATTCTGTGCCCTAGCTTTTCTATCAAGTGGGAACAGCCATAAATTATTTTTTCCGTGTAAAGTAACTCATACAAAAATCAAATACAATAGTTCACACACTCTTTCCCCTCAGGAGAGCTTCTGAGGTCACATTCAAACCTATTGTGGTTTCACATGGCCCTGGCCAGAGAGATGCTGAGGGATGCAGACTGACCAGAACACTCTCAGAAGGGTAGGGAAGACTCTGCAGCAATTCAGAAGAGCTCATATTCTATTTTAAATCCAGCAAATTAGAAATATTTTTTCCTAATTTTCCTTATGGAATCTAACCCTCATCTCTTCGTGGTAGACTTTATCCGCAGTGTTGCTGCAGCTTCACTGGTTATGTAAGGAGGGAAACGCGGGAAAAGGTGATAGAAAAAACAGACTGGATGATTCTTCCCTTCATCTTCCACCTTTTCAAAATCAGCTTGTGTGTTTACATGAGGAGCAAACTTGTGTCACGAGAGGTCTTAAACTGTAACCATTAAATGACAAAAAAAAAAAAAAAAAAGCAAAAAAACAACTATACATAAACTTGCTTAGGGTTTTATTTATGATTAACAATTGCTAAAAAAAACCCAAATATTTTCCTCCTTGATTTCTTGGAGCTAAGGGTCATTATATTTCCAGTATAAATAGAAAGCTTTCCAGAGTTCATGATCTGGTCATAATGTACAGTTAAGTGTACAGGGATAAAATGTCCCCTTTTCTCTTAGCTTATCGGCACGTTGAGTGGATAAATGTCAGAATGACCACTTTTATGTAGTACCTAAGAAATAGCAAATAATCTTTTTGAGATAGGATTTATTACTGGCTCAAGCGGATTACTGAGGAATGTTGTTCTACTTTTCATGAAGTTCACAGGAACCAGAATAAAACTGAACTCAGATTTGAGACGTTTTCATCTGGAGCCCATCGTTCTATTAACAGCGGTACTTCATCTTTCTGATTTCCATGAGCAAATGTTCCATCCAAGTAACTTTTCCATATAATTGGAAATGCTCAAAAATAATTTTTGGTGTAAATATTCCTAATGTACCACCCATTTTCCTTCTTTCTTAAATGGGGCCTGGCTCTCAGATTTGGCTGCACATATGAGTCACCTAGGAAGTTTTAAAAACAACTGAGGCCCAGGTCTTACCCCCCTGAGGGCATGGCTGGGGCATCTGGAGTTTGAAATGCTCCCAAGTTGTTGCAGTGAGCATTGAGGTGGGGAAATAGAGTAACTGTGAACAAGCTAGGACAACACTGATTTTTTTTCACTGCTGAGGATACCTGGTATTCAGGACTTAAGCACTGGACTGATGACTGGCCCCAGGATGGGAAGGCCCCATGTTGTAAGACAGTGACCACGTGTGGGGGTTGAAAGGAGGGTACAGATCTTTAAGGATTCAGGAACAGACTCTGCTGCGTGTTTGCCATCGAATGTGCTTACTCTTTAAGCTTTGTTATTTGAGGTTTTTCAACATTAAAGAAAAATCTGATGAGAAATCAGAGCACTAAATATTTAGAATAAATAAATGCCAGTTTATGCATTTGAAAGGTAAGTGATCTTTTTATAACTGGACATCAGGTGAAGCTGGAGGCATTGATAAGATGGCAACTCAAGACAGAAGAAGACTTTTCTAATGACCATTTTCTGCTATAGAGAAGTTTACAGATGAAAAAGTTTTTTTAAAAAATGACATCTCTGGGCCGGCCCGTGGCTCCCTCAGGAGAGTGCAGTGATGATAACACCAAGGCCATGGGTTCGGATCCCATATAGGGATGGCCGGTTTGCTCACTGGCTGAGTGTGGTGCTAACAGCACCAAGCCAAGGGTTAAGATCCCCTTACCGGTCAAAAAAAAAAAAAAAAAAAAAAAAAATGACATCTCTGGATGATGTCCCAAGTTAATGTTTGTGTCTTCAAAGATGTCTATACAAATACACCCAAAGAAACTTTCCTGAATTCCATGATCTCAATGAAGCACAAGATGTTATAGAGCAGGAAGGGGCCCTCTCACTTTAGGGGTAACCTCAACCTGCTTTACTGCAATAAAAAAAAAGGAAGACAAATTCGCATGTTGACTAATGCTATCTCATAAGTATGGTGTGTCTTCAGTTATAAGATGCTCTGAATTATATACATTTTAGAAAACTTTCCTATGTATAGATAAATAATTTAAAATTGATTGTTAATGATGTTTGTGACCTTTATAGAGCTGGCCATGATATCCAAGTATAACATTAAGTCTATGAGAAAGTTATATTCACTTCCAGTGCCTTTCCCAATATACTAAGACACCACAGGCAGGGGTGTCTGCACATACTCATGTAGTTTTGGGTTGCAAACTGGTTAGGGCAATTTTTGTAGAGAGGGCTGGTCCTGGACCCATTGTGAAAGACCTTAGATTAGAGAAAGGTGACCCCCTCTGGAGTTCCAAAGCAAAAGTCTTTTTTTTATGACCAGTCAATCCTATTAGCATTTAAAGAGTGAAAAGGGAACACACAAATTGCACATGCACTATGACTAAAAGAAAAAAATTAATTTCACACCAATGACATTCAAATATGCAGTCTCAGGCACTTCAAAACTCCTCAAACTGATCCAAAAGCGATCGCCCTCTAATATTTTGGTGTCTCTTCAGTAAAAAACCAAATTGCTTAAATTTGGTCCCATAAAAATTAGAGTCAGGCTGGAAGGGCTGGGGAACGCGGGGAGGGGAAGTGGTGGATTAACGGGTACCAAGCTCTGCTGTCCTAAGTGAATCAAGGTACGGTATATGCATGTATTGAAACAACACAACCTACCTCACAAATACATACAAATAAATGTTTAAAAAAGTTATAGTCAAATTTCAGCTCACAATGTGCCTTAATTCTAGGGCTTTCCTAGAATCAAGGCAGCAATTATCTTCAAGGCTGGCTTTAACAGTCTCCCCCCCTCAATGATGAGGCAGCACCGTGGTCTCGACCTGCGACCTTCGACCTTCATAGGGCAGGCAGAGGGGAGGAAGGGTGGCTTCATGAAGAGTGTGTTTCCTCTCAGGGGAGTCTTCTTCCTCCAACCCTTCCTGATTCTTCTTTAGAGACTCAGGAAGTTGACAGGCTGAGTACTTCTCGCTTAACTATTTTTCAAAGCAGCTCAGGAGGCTCTACCTGTAAATGTAGCTGGGAAACAGCGAGCGGCTGACTTGGTGCTCAGCCTACGAGGGCTGTGCCACCCCTCTTGAGGCGTCGCATGATGAAAACCCCCAGGGCCACCAGGGGAATGCACATGATGGAGGTGGCCACAAGCAGCCCAATGATGGCCAGTGCGTAGACGGGGTAATCCCTGGTCACCAGCTGGCCCTGGGGGGAGAAACTGAGCGTCAGCAGAGAGACCCTTCCCAGGCAGAGCCTTGGGAGAGCAGTGCCCCAGGCCTCAGGCCCCCGAAGTTGGTGGGAAGAGAGCATGTGGGCTGGGAACCCTTACACCTGGGCCACCCTGCCCCCTCAGCTCACTGGCAAGCATGCCGGTAATCTAGTTCCCCTCATCTTTCTTGTCCATGTACCAGGAATAACAGCACCTACTTCAGCCAGTGTGTGCAGAGCTATTATTTGGAGCTACCCATAAAGAATAATCTCAAGAATAATAATGTGCCTATGTTTGAGGCCCCTTTCAAGGCACCTACATGGAACTTTCTGTGATGATAGAAATGTTCTAGATCAGTGCTGCCCAATACGGTGGCCACCAGACACCGGTGGCTGAGGAGAGGTGTGCTGCCCAGGAGGCGGGAAATAGCGCCTCTGCAGCGAGCCCTCCTCAGCTTCCAGGGGAGGGGTCTTCCAGGAAGCGCTGAGGGTCTCTTACTCTCCTCACTGCAGCACACATTTAAAACTATCCTGGACTGTAATTTTTAAGTACCTTGGTGATGTTTCCCTGTTGTGACAAACACACCATGGAAATAACTCCTTGGTTTCAGAAAACTAAGGGCCCATGCTCATGAGTGACCTAGGGGCCCAGCACCAGCCCTGCAGAGACAGCAGCTACCTGGGTGGCGTCCCAGGCTTGGTACTGCAGAGTGCCCTTGAGGACGTAGTCGCTCAGGTAGAAGATAAAGAGGCTGATGATCAGCAGCGGGCTCACGATGGCCCACATGGCCTTCCAGTACCAGTTGACAGCTTGGCCAGTCATGGCCTTCAGGTCACTTTCAAATCTATGTGGAAAACAGGGAAAGTCTGGATGACGTGTGCTGCTCGAGGTCAGGGGTCCAGCCTACACATCCCTATTGGCTCAGGAAGACTGATGTTTGCACATGAGCACTGGGCCCCCCTCTGATATCTTCCCAGGAGAGGGGGTTTGGGGGTTGGGAGGGGAGAAGAGCTGAGGCTGCCCAAGAGGGGTGACAAAGTGACCACTCCACAGGTAGGCAGATATCAGAGACATGTTCTGGGTGCCGGCCCTCAGATGAAGGCTGCTGGGGTAGACCAGAAGGGCAGCTCCCAGGAATGGCAAGAGAAGGGGAACGCCTGTCAAGCCAGTTCTCAAACACAGGGGCCCTACAGCAGCTTTGCCCTTCCCCTCCCACCCTGCTGCCTAGCAGTGACTCTACTACCCATTAGAAATGCTCCCAGAGCAGAATCACTTCATCCCTGAAGACCAGAGCAGGCTTTCTGGAACAGAGGGAAATGCAAACCTCAGGCTGAAAGGACCTTAGCCCCGGTCTGTCAAAGCTGGCCTAGAGAAGCCAGAGCAGTGATTCCCAAACACAGTTGCCCACAGACCACCATCACGATTTCCATCATGTCTGCGCACTGTCTTTTTTCTTTAAATTGATTCTTTTACGTAAGTTTAGCAATAGCACAATAGTGTTCATTTTATCATGGATTTCACGGGCTAATCATATATTTTTCAAATACACACACGTGAATATGAAAAGTGTCTTCAGCACTTTGGGAGATGCTGGCCCAGACAGTCTCCCCATTTCACAGGGGAAGAGATGGAGGCCCAGGCTGTGACTCGACTTGCCCCAGGGTACCTGGCAGTGGCAGACCAGGCCCAGAACCTGGACTGGCATCCTGCCTCCAGTGCAGAGGCAGCCTTGGCAGGAGGCGCTGGGGCAGGGTGGTGCATGGCTGTCACCAGCTGCAATCGCAGCCACCTGCCTTCCTTGGGCCCGTTGCATGTCCCCGGTGTCCCTATAAGGCTGTGTGGAGACTACTACCTGCCCTTGCTGCTGCCAACTTCACCGGACTCTAGGCTCTAGGCCACAAAGTCTCCAGTAGACACATGAACACCTGGGGCTTTCAAAACTATGCAGGTCAGAAAGTGTTGGGGGTCCTCTTGTCTCTTCACAGCACCCCTCCCCCAAACATTTCTGGATAGAGAATATAGTAAAGATCCAGCTGCAGAAGAGCCGCAGGACACTGCTGCTAGTGGTCACTAGATGGCGTTGTCCCCTAAGCAAGCAGAGGACCCTTCTCCTGGCCTCACCAGATCAGCCCCTTACAAAATCTCCCTCGTCACCTCCCGCCACCCCCTTTTGGTGGACCTGCGTCCCCCACTCCCCCTCGTGACTGCCAGTGGGCCCAAGGTTCTGTCCCTCTCTCCCCAGCCTTCTCTTTCTACCCTGACTCACTCACTCTCTCAGGTGACCAATTTCTTTCTCCCCCTAGACTGGCCAATTTTTCCCACTTCACTGGTGTTTTCCTGGTTTCAGCAATGAGAGTCCACGTCCAAGAAACCCTCGGTCATGGAGTAACAGGGAGAGTTAGTCACCCTAACACTAGTGTCCTCAAAACATTAGTAGCTGGGGGTGGCGGTGAGGGGACAGTGGAGGATAAAAAGGCCTGCAAATTGTAACTTCTCTTTGAGATTCACAGCTGTCTTGAAGACCCTGAGAAGCTCTGCAGGAAAGACAATGATATGATTTTGTTGAACTTACGTCCTTAAATTAATTGATCGTGGAAGACGCTTCAGCCTGGTGCAGGACCCCAGCCCTTCCAGGGACACGGTGGGAAATGCCGCTTAAGGGACTGCCCACCTCCCAGAGTGTCGAGCTGGTCTCCCTCCCCAGCCCCTGGCCAGTGTGGAGGGTCAGAAAAAACTGGGGCAGAGGGAAGGAAAACAAGTTGGCACTGCCCGCTAATCCAGGCTCATATTTGAGCGGCGCTTCCCAGGCTGTAGTGGGCCTGGGAACCCTTGGACATGTTATTACAACACAGGATCTGATTCCATGGGCCTGGGTGGCCCAGACTCTGCAGTTCCATCACACTCCCTGCTGCTGCCGTGGCCGTGGCTGCTTTGGGGACCACAGTTATTGTAACAAGGCTCACCAGACCAGTGGTTCTCAAAGTGTGGTCCCCACACTCACCTGGGTACTTGTCAGAAAGGTGAATTCTAGGGCCTTACCACAGACCTACTTAATCAGAGCCTCTGGTGGGAGGCCCCGCAGCCCCCGGTGGTTCCAATGCACACTCTGGTTTGACAGCCGTGCACCCCATCACCTGGGGAGGATTGAGACATTCCAGGGCTGTGCTGGGCACCAGGACTGAGAACCTGCCTACATTAGGAATTTGCCACATTTTTTAAGGAGTAGGTTTTCTAAGAGGTAAGTTTGGTCAGGGTTCTTGAAAAATACCGATGTTGGCTCATCACCAGAGTATCTAGTGCTGGGAGACACGATTCCCTGCCCCAGTGAGCTGCGGGGGGTCCAGTGGAGTCAACTGGCAAATGTCCTATGACAGAGTAAAACTACAGGACACGAGAGAGGAGATACTGGTTGGAGGCAAAGGGAGGGCGGAAGGAAGGCAGAGGATCGGCTGAGACCCGAGGGCGGAGAAGCAGCGGTGGAGAGCGCGCCGGGCCCAGGGAAGAAGCGCCTCCTCACCTCCTCAGCCCGTACACGTAGCTCACCGACACTGTCTCCACCAGGACGATGAGCAGCAGGGACAGCGTGGCTGCGTAGTCGTTGAATATGTCAAACCAGTAGCTGCCAGCCTCCGTGGTGAACAGCAGGCCGACGGCACAGTTGATGAGGCACACCACACCTGGGGGCCACGAGACAACCTGCTTACCCGCCTGAGCCTCCCCCGCCTGTCCATCCAGTGTTGTACGGGGCAGCTGGAGCCACAGACCCTCAGGGGACTTTGGCCAATTGGTTCCTCCACCTAGGTTGGAAGAGCTGTCATGGTTTGGCCTCTCTGAAGGTGTGTGCCGTGTGTGGAGGGTGCAGGGGATGCAAAGGTGTCCCCAGGAGTGTCAGCAGGAGTTGTGGACATTAATTCACTGAATTGTCCTGCAGGGGTGGGGGCACCAAGCTCAATGGAAAAGCAAAAAAGTGGTGGGCACTTTCTCTCAGGAAACTCGTGAAGGCTGTGGGTCTGCTGATGCTGTTCGTCCCAACGACTCAGCCCCAGAGCTCATGGGAAGTGAGTCGGGGAGGAGACTTGAACATGGGGTGCCCCCATCAGGGCTTCCGAGAGGTGACTCGTATCCAACAAGAAGGGGGTGGAGGGGAAGAAGCTGTTTACCCAGGTCCTACTGCTTGCCAGGCACCTGCCATGCATTGGCTCCTAAGACTCTGAGGCAGGTATCAGGAGCCTCCTTTCACAGATGGCGGAGCCAAGGCTTAGAGATGTCGAGTAAGTCCCCCACAGCCCCTGGCCCACTAGTGCCAGAGTCAGGATTCTGACACTGGCCCTTCAGCCTCTAGAACCTGGGCTTTTGTGCCACACTCCTTTGGCTACCTCCCTCGTACACCCCATGAAGTGATTGAATCCAAAGCTCCCACCTGCCCTTCCCACTGCCACACCACAGACTGCCAACCTCCAAGTCCCACTGCCATCCTGACGGTGACACACATGGGAGCTGGGTTGATTCATCCTGGATGTGGAGGAGTGGGGCCACCAAAGGCCGAGGTGCTGGCCACAGGCTTCTCAGGACACTGCCTGGTTGGAATGAAGCAGGTGGGTGGTGGGTGGAACTCTGAGGACTATGAGTGGCTCCTTCCCTAACAACCCAAATGTCCATAGAGAGCAGAACAGATAAAGAAATCTGGTATGTGGTCTTATAGTGCATTATTGCACAGCCAGGAAAAGGGACAGGGCATTGCTGCTTGCAACAGCTTGGGTGGCTCTCACAGACAGATTTGAGTGAACAAAGACACAAGGAGATTTCATTTACATGTGCTCCAAGAATAGGAAAAAACCCTCAAATGTAGAAGTCAGAATAGATGTGACCTCTGGGGGTGCATATGGCCAGAGAAGGCGGGGGAGGAGCTCTTGGGGGTGTGGGAAATGTTCTGCATCTTCTAGGTGGGGTGGTTACTAGGGTGGATACATCTACAAAATTCATTGTGTTTGTACTGAAGATATGTACACTTTATAATCATAACATCAATTAAAACAAATAAAAACAAAAGCAGGTTCTCTCCTAGCCTGGAAAGCTTTGCGTGCCATGTTGGTGAATTTGGCCTTTCCCCTAGGTTGGGGTGGCCTCATTTCCCTGTGATGTGGAGAACGAAATGCACGGGGTGAATCACAGAGTCCACGTCCCTGACTGCGAGGAGAAGCTGGTGGCACGACCGTGGCGAGGTTGCCGCAGCCCTCTGTGGCCACCTCAGCAAGCGCGCAGCACCTGAGAACGCTCGTGGGCTGCTCACCCCACGTCCCAGCCTCCCTGCCCTGCCTCCTCAGGGGACTGGCCCACTGACCTGAGATGACCTCCTTGGGCAGGTGGCTGGAAATGACTCTGCTGTCAGTCAGAGGGGTGAGGATGGCCGCCGTGTTCCCCAGCATGCTCCCAATGCCCAGCATCAGCAGCATGAAGAAGTACAGCACCGACCACAGCTGGGACACCTCCATGTTTTTAATGGCCTCGGTGTAGACGATGAAAGACAGGCCACTGCCCTGGACGGCCTGCCCATGGTGAGAAGACACCAGTTACACACAGAGGTGACTCACAGTCTCCTTAAACACACCCAGAGCTAAGCAACGTTGGCCGCTTTGGGCCTGGCCATGAGAAGCCACATCCTGAGGTTGGATCTTCCATCTGCAGACCAGCTCCCCAGGCACACCCGGGCTTTACGGAAATAGGGGCTGCCAGGAGCCCATAGATGCAAAGTATGTAGAGAACTTGCAGTCACCTCAAAAAACTGAGTCCTCCCCTCCCTCCCCAACTTATGCAAATCCTGTTTGGATAATTTCAGCTTCCAATGTCATGACTGACTAGGTGTTTTGAGACCCTGGTGGCTGGCACTGATGGAGGTGGTAGGGAGCTGGCTGGGCCAGCAGGCAATCAGGAGGGGCAGGGGTGTCAGCAGCCAGACCCTCGTGCTGGTGACAATGTTGTGGAGATACTCAACTGTGGAAACTGAGCCTGGAACTCCTGCTTAAAGACAAATCCCTTGAGGGGTCTGGAAGGGGCTATGGGTTGGGGTGCTCCCTAGCTACCAGCAGAAGAAGCAAAAGCAAACCTTCTCTGGGGTAAAGTTCCCCAATTTAGACCCACAGGGTCTAAATGAGTGAAACGTCACTGTGAGTGAAGAGTCAGCAGGACTAAGAAGTAACATTTAGAACACCCTTCCCCAAGGTGGCAGATGCTAAATTGTCAGATTCAGAATTGCTATGGACTGAAAGTGACCCCCCAAAATTCATATGTTGAAACCTTGATCCCCAACGTGACTGTATCTGGAGACAGAGTCTTTAGGAGGTAATTAAGGTTAAATGAGGTTATAAAGGTGGGGCCCTAATTTGATAGGACGGTGGACTCATAAGAAGGGGAAGAGGGAGACAGCTCTCTCTCCATCATGTGTGACACAGTGAGAAGATGGCTGTCTATGAACCAGGAAGCAGGACCTCACCAAAAACTAAACACTGCTGGACCTTGATCTTGGCCTTCCTAGCCTCTAGAACTGTGAGAAATAAATTTCTGTTGTTTAAGCCACCCAGTCTGTGGTATTTTGTTATGACAGCCTGATCAGACTACTGTAAGAATACAGACTAGATCAATGGCATATGCCAATAAGGCATAGTCAGCCTCAGTTGCAAACAGTAATGAAGTGATCGCTTGTAGAGAATGTAAAAACAATAAAAAATCTACTACATGAGCTAGCAGTTCTAACCAGTGTTAGTGACAAAATACTCTTCCCCACCAGGGTGGGCCACTGTCATTCTCCTGCCCACAGCCACCACTGGAACAGCTATGTATGGAGTGTTTACAGAAATAAAAGATAAAATAAAAAAATAAACATGTAGCAAAAAGCTGTTGGACTGAACAAGTCAATATGTGGGGGGGGGGGAGTGTCTAAAAATAAAAAATACAGTTATTGAATTAAAAAGCTCAATTGACAGTTAAATACCAGATTAGATGCAGTTGAAGAGAGAATTAGTGAACTGAGATCTATATCCAGGAATGAATCCATAAAGAAAAAAAAAGGTAAGAAATTGGGAAAAATAAAGAGAGGTTAAGAGACCTGTAGGATAGGATGAGAAGGTCTAACATAGGTCTTAATGAAGTTATAAAAAAAGAAAAGAGAAGCAGAGGCAATGATTAAGAGATAATAGGTATAAATTTTTCAAAATTGGTAAGAAACATGGATCCACAGATCCAGGAAGCCCAACCACACCCAAGCCTAGACTGAATAAATAAAAATACATTCATGCTTAGATTGCACAGGCCAAAGACAGAGGGAAAATCATGACAGAAATCAGAGAGCAGAAAAACTGCTCGCTTACAAAGAATGAAAGAAAATTTCAACAGCAACAGTGGAAGGCAGAATCACATGGCAAATACCTTCAATGTGTTGAGAGAAAATAACTGTTAACCTAGAATTTTCTACTCAGGAGAAAAACGTCTTTAAAAAATGGGAGCCAAAAAAATTAAAATTAAAATTAAACAAAAGGGGCTAAATATAGACATTTACATACAAACAAAACCTGAGAAAATTTACCATAAAGAAATCTGCTCTAAGGGAAGGTATTTTAAGGGAAGAAACCCCCAAAGACAGCTGGGATGTAAAAAGGTATGGTGGACAAATAAAAGGGAAAATGTGTAGGTAAACACAAACACTGTCTGATAAAATAACAATAGCGTCCAACTGATGGGTTTAAAAAGACGGAACTGGATCAATCATATTTAATAGTTTAAGGAAGAGATGAATTGGAAGTGTCTGAAAGCCCTTGTGCTATTTGGAAGGGAAGTTAAAATATTATCTAAAGTTAGTCTTTCTTATGTCAAATATGCACAGGAAAATTTCAAGAAGAGAAATCAAGTATCCAAATTCCAAACAGTAGGGAATAAAGTGGAATGAGGAGAGAAAAAGAACAAACCACAGGGGGAAAAAAAAGTCTAAATAAATCAGTAACCACACACTATAATTCTTGGACATAGAGCTAAGCTCAAAAGTGAGTGAGGAAAACTCCCAGGAGCCAAAACCAAAAAGGAAACTTGAAGCACTGAACAGGTGCTGAATGGGATCTAGGCCTTGAAGGCTGGGGTTGGGGACCGGGAGTCTGATACCTGCCCAGGGAGGGAAGGTCATACCACAGGCCTGTGTAAGCAGAAAGCCAAGGCTGAGCAACCAGGAGGAACAGTGCTGTCTCACCCATGAAATGACCTAGAATGGCTCCACTCACGAAACAAAGTGCCAAAAATCCCAACCAGCCAAACAGAAAATACCAGCTTCCAAAGCAATGTGCTAGCAATCAGAGCCATGGGCCCTTCCTGCTCTCTATTACTGAAAAATATTCTCTAGAAACATTCTCTAGAAGTAGTCTCCAGAAGTATTTACATTAAATATCTGAATTGGACAAATATGCCCACTATTACTTCCACTTCCATTGTGCTGGAAGTCCTAGCGAATACAATAAGAAAATGCAAAATTGTATCTGCAGGTGATAATATAGTTTACATGGAAAACTGAAGCAAATCTATAGAAGAATATGAGAATTAATAAGAGAATTCATTGAGGTTGCAAGATACAAGATCAATATACAAAAACATTTAGCTTTCTTTTGTGACAAAAATAAACAATCATAGGGGGAAAAGAAGACACCATTCACAGCAACAGTAAAACAATAAGGTAATATAAATCTAATAAAAGATGTGCCAAGATATTCATGGGGAAAATTTGCTGAAAAATACAAAGGAAGACCTGAGTGAATGAGAGAAAGCATGTTCCTGAATCAAAAGTTACAATCCAAAAGATATTAATTCTCCCCAAATTACATTATAAAATCAATGCAATCTTAATAAAAATTCCCTAAGGGATTTTTTCCAAATAAAACTTGTCAAACTGATCTTGAAATTAATGTGAAATAAAATAAAGATCCCAGCATGACAAAGATAACTCTGCAAAGTATAAATGATTTTAGTAGCAAAATTCTGCTAAAAAAACAAACAAACCGAAATGTCTATTAGTAAGGAAATGGGTAAATAAATTGTGATATATATATGTAATGGAATAAAATGTAGCATTTAAAATCAATGAATAAAATTCCACATATATTATTACGAACAGATCTCAAAATCAAAATGTTGAATGAGAAAAATATCTTCCGGGACCACTATGTCCATTTAAAAACTGCCAACAAAACAATAATATTTTTTAAGAATACATAGATGGGCAATAAAAAATGTAAAAATTAAGGTTCTTTCCTTTGGTGAGTGTAGGGAAAACTTGGGGCAAGTAACAGAGGGGACTTTAACTTTGTCCCTGAAACATTCTTTTCTTTCATATAAAAAAATCTGAACCCAAAATGACAAAGTGTTTCCAATTGTTCATTCTGAGTGGTCGATATAAGCATTTGTTATATTATTTTCTGTACTTTCCTATATTTTTAAAACTTAAAAAGAGCAAAGGAAAAGGAAGAAAGGGTACAGAGAACCCAAAGGACCTTGAAATAACGAGGATCCAGAGCAGCTCCTGGGGAGAGTGGTGGTCAGGTCTCCCTTCTCTGAGTTGCAGGGAAAATAATTGACCCTCGATTTTCATGGACTGTGCATCTCTCCAAAGTCAGCAGCTCTCATAGGTTCCTATGAAGTGTGTGAAGAGAAGCAAGCCCATGATCTAGCCCATGACCTTGCCCTCGACCTTGCCCGCGACCTTACCGTGCCTAGCTCCGATTCCAAGCTGCAGTTTCTAATTTGTGGGAACACCTCACTGTATTTGCTTGGGTAGGTTGATGCGAGGTGGCCCTTCACCTCCTCCAGGTTGCTGGCTGTCAAAGAGCCTTCTTCAAGGTCAAAATAATTGGTCAGCAACAGAATCACCCTGTAGAGCAGACCATCAGATTGACCTTCACTGATAAGATAGGCCGCTGTCCCCAAAACCTCTCAGAAGCTTGGGCGCAAGGGCTGCTTTCCTGTCAGCCTCTTTTGATGAGGTGAGAAGAGCGAATCTGTTGATTGGTGACCCTTTTTTTAAAGGACAGGGTAATTTTGAATGGCTTTGAAGAAGCCTTAGATGTGGACCGTGATGACAATAGGGATCAAACCTCCACAGCGAGGCTATTTTAACCTCTGGACCAGCGTAGTCCATGAGAACTTTCTGTGATGGTGGAAATGTTCTATATCTGTGCTGTCCAATTTGGTACCCACTAGCCACATGTGGCAAATGAGCACTTGAATGTAGCTAGTGCAACTGAGAAACGGATTTAAACTAATTTTTTAAAAAATGTAAATCTAGGTCGGCTGGTTAGCTTAGCCGGTTAGAACAGTGTTGTAACACACAGGTCGAGGGTTCAGGCTGCAAAAAAAAAAAGAAGTAAATCTATTTAAATACAAAATATTTAGATGTAAATGAAGTTATTTAAATGTAAGTTACTTTATATTTAAATTTGTAACTAGCCACTTGTGGCTAGTGACTAGCACACCTTCTGAATATGTTCTTGTATTTTGGGTAAGGGGCTACAGAAAGTAAACTCAGTAATCGCTATGCCTCAGCTAGATAGAGCTCGGTTACTTTCGAGGTAGGGGAGATGGGGCAGAAGAAACTAAAATTTGTTTGTTGAATGCCCTGTTATCTAAGTGCTTTGAACACCTTAAACCAACCTCAGCCTATGGGGCAGACATGACTTGCCACTGGTGGGGGCGGAGACCAAATTTGAATCCTAGAAGAGGACTCCAAACTGGTGCTCTCTACCCCGCCCTTGACTTCTTGGCATCCGCCTCTTCCCGGCTGCCCCTTTCGCTCAGAGCTCCGGGGACTCACCTCCCGGACTCAGTGGGACAGCCCAGGCTTACTTGTTCAAGCAGTCTTCGTAGTTGAAGGTGGCCTTGAAGCCGTAGATGGAGAAGGTCACGATGCTGGCAAATATGGAGGTGCTGCTGTTGATGAGGGCCACGATGATGGCATGCTTCTGGCAGTTGCTGGAGAGCTCATTGTAGCTGGCGAAGGCAATCAGGCTGCCGAACCCCAGGCCAAGTGAGAAGAAGATCTGGGTGGCTGCGTTGATCCAGGCCCTGGGGTCGGCCAGCTGCTTGACCTGGAAGGCCAGCAGGGACAGGGCTGATGAACCCTGGGCCAGCACCCCAAATTCTCAGACCCACAAAGGGAAGGAGGCCGAGAGAGGGGAAGGAACTTGCCTAAAGTACACAGCCAGCTAGGGGCAGGCTGGAGCCCAGCTCTCCTGGCTCCTAGCCTGCACCCTGCCCATTCCCCAGCAGATGAAACACATGGCATTCCTCATGTCAAATCCTCCACAGCACTTTACCCACAGGAGGTGTGCTATTGAACACTGTAGAGTAAAATAATTCAAAACATGTCAGTCCTCTGATTCACAAGCCAGGCACTGCACAGGCCTGGGCATTCAGAGATGGAAGTGATGTGACCTGGCCAGGCGGCAGAGGTCTAGGTCTGCAATGAATCCCAGCACTGATGTCAGGGAGCCTTTGGAATGTGGGGGGCATTTTTGTGGATGCTATAGTCACTTTGTTCCTGGGACTAGATGTGCTGAATGGAGAATCTGTCCCACTCCAAAGGATGGCACCAACCCCCCAACCCAATGAGCACTGCCTGTGGGTGCCTGGAGAGGGGATGGATTGGGAAGGGATCATGAAAAACCCCGTAGGGACAGGGGTGTGTGGCAACATGTGAGCAGCCAAGGGAAATGACTGGAGCCACGCTTGTGCTGAACATTGCAGTGAACAGTGTGGAAGGGGATGGGGGAGCTTGGGCAGGAAGCCAGAAGGGAGCTGGGCAGCTGTCAGTCAGGGGGCAGTGAGCACAGGGACAAGGGGCTGGAAGAAAGATATAATTAACAGGGCCTGGGACTAGCTGGCTGAGGAGGGGATCCAGGCCGACAGGTGATCCACAGCCCTCATCACAGTCTCGTGGGCTCAGCCAGCCTCCCTGGTACAGCTTTCACCCACCCTCCATCTTCGCATTTGTACCCACCCCAGAAGGTGGCAGGATGAGTGGGAGGCGCCCTCGGGCCCCCTTTCCTCCAGCCTGTACCTTGGGAGTGAACATGTACATCAGGCCGTTGGTGGCTCCATGGAGCGTGAGGCCCCTGACCAGGTAGATGATGAGCACACAGTAGGGCAGCAACGCGGTGAAGTACACCACCTGTGGGCCAGAGGGCACAGTCAGTTCCCGGAGGGGGCCCCGCAAGGCCGCGCCACACTGGGGTGTCTGGGCTGTGTTCTCCAGCTGCTGACAGCTACAGGAGGCATTGATATTCCTGTAGACAGGGTTTGAGTTTGGGCTGGAGAAGAGGGTGGTGGGCTGCGGCTGCCCATGTCCAGAACCACCAGGAAAGCTATTACTCAGGAGGGGAAAGAAATGGGTGCCGAGGCTCTGCCCTCCACCCTCCCTTCAAACCTACCACATTCCGGAAGGGACAGGAGGCTTCCCAAAGACATATACCCATCACATTAGCATTTTGAAATTGCTAGATCAGGAAATCAGCTTGAAAAGAAAATATGGGCAATCCAGTTCTGAGCCCGAAGAAAACGGTAGCCCGCAGAGCATGTGTGAGTCTCTACCTGGTCAAATTCAGCTCTGAGCTTCCTAGTGGCCTAAGCAAAGCGGGAAGCACAATCACTTACGTGTTTTATATTGTCTCTAAAAGAGAAAAAAAAAAAAAAAATCAGGGCCTTGGGGAGGAACAGGCTTCCCCCAGGACTGGGGCCTGAGAGAAGATTGGCCATGAATGCTCAAAGGAAAAGTAGTGAGCTGTAGCGCAGGGGACAATGTCCCCATAATAAACACAATAGGAAATTCAATGAATCTGATTTTGATGGCAACCTCATAAAAGGGCTTTACAATAACACATAAATGGAATTTCTTGTCAACCAAATCTTCTATCGACATGAATCATAAGTTTAATGTTTTATCTTCAGTTTTCATGGTAGCTTTGGCAGTAGCCTCTCATACTCTGGGTAACTGTAACTTTTACAAAGCCTTTTACAAAGTAGAGACTTCAAGTGCATGCAGGCCCACCCAGGACTGGATTTTTTTTCGGTAAGTAAATACCTACATGCCAGAGCCTCATTTGGAAAGCAAATAAATATGTTGCAAATTGTTTTTTGTGTTTACTGCAAAGTTTGAGTCCTCCTGTGAGAAATACAGCTGGTGACCCTTGTCCAGATGGGTTTGAATTGCATTTGGCTTTCCATTCCCACTGAGGCATGGCACCATTTTCCTGTAAATTTCCAAGGCCACCAGGGTGTCACTCTGTGCCCTCTCACCCTGGGGATGGCAGGCAGAATGTGGGGTGTGTTTCTTATCACTGCTTCTTAGCTGAGGTTGTTGTAACTTGAGAAGAGTCATAAATCCAGCCACGATCTTACACAAGGTGGAGATGGATAAGTGGAAAGACAGGGCAACTGGCCAGTGATCTGAAGGAACTCAAGGGATAATGGGAAGAGGGGGAACCAATGTCCATAACAGTTAGAGGACACTTAGGGCATGCCCCTGGAATTTTCCTCCATCCCCCCAGGTGAGCAAACGTCCTGGAAGCTCTCTGGAGTCCCAACCAACATGGTTCACTTCTCTCCTATCAAGTGGCAGAATTGCTGGACACGTGATCCAGCCTAACGTACTGGGAGAAACCAAGGAAACCATTTCTGACCAATCTACAAAAATTCTGGAAGGAAGAAAAGGAGATTCCAACACAGGAGGCCAGGAAATAGTATATAGTCTTTAATAAAATTAATAAAAAAAAATTAATCTCCTAAAAACAGAGCTTTTGGGACACTTCTATCATGAGGAGGGGTGTGGCTTAAGCAGAGGAAATAGAGGGTAAGAATAAATAAGTTTTCATGGCATGCCATGCATCATTTAACACATTTAGAAGTGATCTGGAAAGGGATGATGCCGTTAAATCTCCAAGTCTGCAGATGTTGCCCTCAGACCTTTTGAGTCACACTCATAATAATCTGGCAAAGATAAATTACAGAAGCATTTTTTTTATGAGCGTGAGAGCATCAGCCAAGCTGTACAATGGGACTGAGTGACTTGCAGCAGGTACAAGCTCTCCCAAGGAAAGAGCACCTGAGTCCCTCAGCTCAGCCAGCGGACAGGGTTCTTTAAAGGCTAAGATGCTGGCCATCACAGGGGCTTGGAAACCAAACTAAAATGTCTTGCCAGGCATGATACCGGGGTTGTCACACGGTACCTGGATTCCATGGGTAGTCCTGGTCCAATGCCTCAAGGTAAACACGGTGGGGCTGGGGGAGGCGACTCAGGGAGTCAAGAGGTGAGGACAGGTGGGCTCTTAGGATTTTCAGCAGGGAAAAGCTGGAACTGGTTAAATCACAAGAGGTATGGAGAGAACAAACAGGAGGTGGCTCACCAAACCGAGACTCTGGGAAGTCCTTGGGTAAAGCTGGGCTCTGTCCTGACTGTGCTCTCGCTAGCTGTGCCCTTGGGCAGGTCACTTGACCTCTCTAAGCTTCAGGGATCATGAAGTCTACCGTGAAGTGCTGTCGCAAGAATGAGACAACATGGGTGCCCAACCCACGGTGAAGCTACTATGAGGAGTGACTGGGTATGAGGCGGGGCATGCTCGAGACAGGTGGCAGGTGAGGCAAACACACAGAGCTCCCCTGGCCGCCCGCCTGCCCGCCAGCACCAGGCCCTCTGTGTCCTGCTGTCCCACCTTGCCAGTAGACTCAGTGCCCCGCAGGATGCACAGATACACCACGAGCCAGGCCAGGATGAGGCACAGTGCCAGCTCCCACTGCACACCCCCGTTCTCCTGGATGGACGGCGAGATGTTGAGGGTCTTCCTGTACCAGAAGTACTGCGTCGAGGAAGCCTTCTCACACTCCTCGTCGTAGCCTGTGTGGTTACCATTCAGGGGGCAGACGGACCATGGCAGTGGATCCTATGGGGTCGGAACCAGCATTACACAGAGAGGTAAAGGTGGAGACCAAAGGTGGAGGTGGTGGAAGGTGGCCCTGATAGGAGAGAAGGGGACTGGTCCCGAGAGGGCAGGCCATGGAACTCCTGAGGGCAAACAGGGAATTGGAGAGGAGCACAGGGGCACAGGGGAGACATGGTGGGGGTTGGAGGAGGGGCTGTCATCTCAGTGCAATTCTACATGTCTTCCTCAAGGACTACTGAACTCTGTTGTGGTTCTGAGAGACTGAACGTCAAATGGACAATGGCCAGACCGGCTATGACAATCGAACTCTGACCCACAACCCCTACAGCAACCAGCCCAGGAGCTCAAACCACAGCCTCTGCAGCACTGGCCCAGAATGGTCAGGTCTTGGTCAATGACTGATAGATTCACTATATTGCCAACTCAGGACCAACCAAAGAAAGTTAAATATTCTCCCCTAACCAATCACATAGGATGTCACGTTTCTGCTTAGCCTGCCCACAGCTTCCCCATGCTGACACCCTCCCAGCAGGGCTCACCTGAAGCCTTCTCTCTCTTTCCCACTCCCCCGCCTGCCTTGGAATCTCTGCCAAACTCAAGTGATGTTGCTGATTCCTTTGCTACATCAAGCTCTGAATAAATAGCCTCTGCTTGATCTCATTTGGGTGGGCTTTGTTGATTTCCACAAGTCCCTAGCAAGTCCTGGGATGAACAGGACTCAGGTTCTGCCCTCACTAACTGGTGGTGGAGACACATTTCCAAGAATGGATCCTGGGTTCAGAAGCTCAGGTGAGACCCCCACAACAACCTCGCCCTTCCGAACCAAAGAGAACATGGTACTGGTGACTTCCTTTGAGCTTGAGTCAAGCTATACCTGCAGCAGTTAGACTCCAGGACTTTGTAGGTGGAGCCAGTAAGACCCTCTTCTGTTTAAATTAGTTTCAACTGGGTTCTCTGCCACTTATGAACAAAGGAGCCTAAATGGTGCATGTACAAGGACCATGACCAGGGTCAAGTGCTAAACAGAGGTACTGAGCTGGGAGGAAGGGGAGGAAAAATTAATTTCGACTTAGGGGTAGGATATGCCAACACTACTCTGCCAAGACCAGCCCCATGTTGGTCAGTTTGGCATGTATCTGAGTTCTATGTGCTCAGATTTCATTAGACAAAAAGGCCGCACTAACAAAAACAAGTTTGACCCCTTCCCCCATTAGGCAGGCAGCTGGAGCCTCCAATATTTCATAGGAAACAGAACCGAGGCCCAGTGGCATTACTTGATGTCATGGCTACTCTAGCAGTGAGTAGCTGGAGCCCAGGTCTACATGCCGAGACAGTGTGTGGGACCCGTGCACGGCACCCTGGCTCCAGAGCCACCCTTGCTTGCTGGAATGAGGGAGCTGGTTTCTAGCTTTGACCCGGATATTTCCAAAGATGGCCACCAACAATCCGCCCCCCCCGGCCCCGTGTGACATGCAGTTTCTCCCATCCGGAGGTGGCGCCTCCTGCCCCGCCCTGTGAAGCCGGACTGGCCTGCAACTTGCTGTGACCAGAAGAAAGCGGCAAGGAGGTGCTGTGTGTCTTCTGGCCTAGGCCTCCCGAGCCCTTGTAGCTGTCCTTTCCACCCTCCTGGAAAGCAGCTGACATGTGCAGATATTTGAGCTAGACTCCTCAATGGTGAGGCCACACAGAGGGAACTGATGTGCCCAGTGATGGTCAGCACTAAGTTCCAGTCTGGTGAGACGGGCCCTTGTGGACCTGGAGCCTAGTCAAGCGCCTCAGCTGACATCCCCTTGGGCCATTTGCACAGCCCATGTGAGACTAACCTGGGTCCATTCACTGGGCTATCTGCTGGTGCCAGCCCAGCCCAGCCCAGCCCGGCTCCCAACCTTGGCTACAGGACTATCATTGTGGTGAGGGTAGGGGATGCCCAGGCCGCATCCCTAGTGACTGTGATTTCACATGTTTGGGGTGGGGGCTGGGCATCAGATGTTTTAAAGCTCCCCGCAGTGTGCAGGCAGGACAAAGGAGCTTTAGAGTCTATAAGAGCTTGCTAAAGGAACAAATTCCCAGTCCGTCCTCCCTCACCCTGCTCTGAATCAGCAGGTGAGGACAAGGATCTCTGTATCTGCATTTGTAACAGCTCAGGTGCTCCTGCTGGGAAGGGCCCCAGCTGGAGGCTGAAAAACCAGACCTGGAGTAGGATGAACAGGAGCACAGACTCTGAAGCCAGGAGCCGGTGTCCCATCCCACCAGCTACAAGCTACTTGACTCCCCTCTACCTCAGGTACTCAGTACACACAGCCTCATGGAATGGTTGCGATAATTACATGAGTGAATCCTTCTAAAGTGCTGGGACTATGCCTGGTCCAGAGCAAGTAGAAGCGAATGTCTGCTGTTGCTATTATCATCATTATTGTGTGGCTACGGAGGAGCGCTCCAAAGCAGAGGGATTGAGAGAAGTCCATGGACCTGTACAGGACAGGATGAATGAACATTGGAGTAATTTTCAGTAAACACTGGCCTCCACACTTCTGAGGATTAGAAAAAGGTGCACCTTTCTTGAGATACTTTATTTTCACCTTTGGAAGATGGTCAAATTATTATGATTTTGTTAGAACAAGACTTGTTGGTTCTACCTTTGGAAACTTGTCTTAATAAGCAGACAAACCTATAATGCCTAGCAAACCTTTAGTTGGGGGCTGCCATTGTGCAGTGCACAACCTGCCTAACCAGACATGGCAGGCCTGCACCGAAGAGGGGAAACAGTCCCCAGGCTTTAGAGGAGCTGTCCAGTTTCCACCCAGAAGACCGGGGAGAGGCAGAGTTATGGCCAGTCTTCATGGAACTCTAGGTTGAGCAAGGGAGAGGATGAAGGACTGCATCTAAGTTCAGGGCAGAGAGTTCTTCCTGTCAGGGATGTGTGCAACAGGGCAGCCTGGATGGGGCTTGTTGGGAAGCCAGAGTGGGGTATGGACGTAGCACATTGCTAATGTAGATGCCAAGTCAACATTATTGGAGTCATTCACCAAGTGTTCCTTAGGGCCACAGAGATTCGAGGTTATGCCCAGGTACTCCAGAGGCCCACAAATTGGGGTCAGTCAGTCTATGGCCAGCCCTGCCTCGCTTTAGGACCTCAGGGACAGGTGTGTCCCATGCAGGCCTGGCTTGGTGGCAAAGGGTAGGGCATTGGCCTCGTTATCCCGTCTCCTCCTCCTCTTTTCCTGTCTGGGAAGAGGCCAAGATGGTGGCTCCTGGAAGGCAAATGGGGACAGTGGGGAGTGGGGTCCCTGAGAGCAAAAGGACAGGAGCTGACAAAAAGAAATGAACATGGGCAGTGGAGAGGAAAGTTCCTTTCGCCATGGACACGAAGGCCGGCTCTTGGTGTGAGATGGGGCTCTCTCTTCCCTGCAATTTCCAGCCCCTTCCACATTTTCTACAATGAATGTCAACTATAGTTATAATCAGAAAAATACTGTTTCAAATGTTTCTCTTTAGCAATAACCTTACTGTGTTACAGAGTGACAACAGTCCTTCTACAACAACTTTGGGGTCTACAGGAAAAAGAAAAGGCTACGCTTGAAGTCAGAAACCTGGAAGGACAAGTGACCATGGCAGGAAGGGGAGGAGGGGACGGGGGTGGCCGAGGAAAGGCCGCTGCTGTCTTGCTGCGTTGGTGCAATCTTTCCCATCAGTCCTCTCTACAGATTTTCTCCTGGGCCCACTATGCAGTGGTACTTAATGTTTTGGGGGTCATATCCTTCGAGAGAATCCAATGAACACCGTGGACGTGCTTGCCAGAAACGTGCTCACACACGCACGTGCACACAGACCCTCAATACGCCTGCACAACCTGGCTTACAGTGTAAGGGTCTGTGGATCCCAGGTTCAGAAGTCCTCTGCTCAGTCTGGGGCATGCTGCTTCCCTCCAGCCCTTTGCACCACTTGCTGGCTCCCCCTGAAATTGTCACCCTTTCCCCCAGGTGGGTGGCCCTGCCTTCCTCTCCCTTTCTCCTGCTCCTATTCTGGCGCAGGCTCCGACTCACCTGGAAGGACTGAAAGAGGTACCAGAAGGCCCAGGTGTTGATGACGTTGTAGTACACGGTGAGGAAGAAGGAGACCACCATGCTGGCCACGCCTGCGAGGGACAGAGGGCAGTGCTGAGGACGGCCCCTCCCCACTGCACCTGGACCAGGCAGCGGTGGCCCCATCCAGTGCGGCCCAGGACATGCCTGCAGGGACTGCCCAGGGACAGCAAAACCTCCCCTCACTGGGCTTTTGTGAGTGTTAAATGTGACCAGGCACCTTGAGCTCTTCCTAAGGGTTGTTTCTTTCCCCCCACCTCTCTCCTCATCTTCTGGGACATGAGGCCGATGACATTTTTCTGAGATCTAAGTGCCAGGTACTGTGCTAAGAACTTTCTGTGCCTTTGGTCCTCACAACAGTATTATCCCCATTTCACAGAGGAGAAAATAGAGCCATGGGGCTTGCCCAAGACTGCCCAGCTGGTAAGTGTCAGAACTAGGATTCCAACCGCACATGGCAAGCACTTGGTCTCTGCCGCACTCCAACCTTGTGCCGGATATGACAGGAGTGAGGTTGAGACACCTGGTCCACTCCCTGCCCTGTGGTGACAGGGAGCAAGGGTGTGAGCAGAGGTGTGGGGAGTAGAGGGCATGGGGCTGCCCCTGATCTGGGCAGGTGGGTGAGGGGTCCAGGGCGGGCCTGGGAGCAGAGAGGGCTGGCCGCCAGTGGGGCTCTGGAGCTGGCCCACACTGCCCTCAAGAGTCCACCTCTTCCCAGTCCCACATGCTGAGACGTCCTGTTAGTAGTTTGAAATTAACCATAGTGTGGGATATTTAGAGCGCAGGTGTTAGCAAATGCTACAACCCAGGGCTTCCCCTACCCCCACCCCACTCTGAGAGACTGGAGTAAACATTTACCAGCACCCCCTGGTTGGCACGAACATCTGGTATCTTTGTTACACAGCAAATGCTGCCTCTGAGAAGCCCTCTGTGATTGCTTACTCAGGCAGATTGTAAAAACCACATACTTCCCTGTTAACAATTAACCAATTAATAGCTATTCAAGATGAGGATGCAGTTTGGGTTTGGAGATGATTTGTGAGGCCCTGGGACCCATTTCTTCTGCATGTGAGACTAGGTCATGTTCAAGCTTACACCCTCCTTGCTCTGCTTTCCTGTCCGCCTTCCTTTTGGGGGCGGTAGGGGTGAGCAGAACAGGCCACAGCCACTGCTGGTCAGTGTTCTTGGGAGGGCAGGTGAGCAATGTCCAGGAGGTGCTCAGGGACCCCAGCTCGAGGTAACACAGGAGAGGCACGATATGAAGCAGCGCCTCCTGCTGTCCACATGAGCCTCCGCTTCTGCACACTGGAGGGATTCATGGCACCCGCCGCCTCTCAGTGGTGCGGCGAAGATGAAATGAGCTCATGCACATATGGCGCATAGGCTAGCAGCCCCCACATAGCAGATGCTTACCAAAAGAGAGCCGTGAGTGAGCAGGGAGCAGTTACATGAATTCCCAGAAGGGCTGTTATCTAGGACTTTGAGTACAGCTCCCACATCAGGCAGCTATTTCTCTCACTCACATGACCACGCTGAGGCCCAGGAGAGAAGCAATGCGGTATCCATCCCCCAGGGTGTGCAGCCTCCAGATCTCACTGCCTGCGGGTAAGAAACCCAGCCCCTCCCAACCATGCTCCATGGCTCCCCCTCCTGGGCCATCCATCTGCCCCAGTCAAGGGCTCTCTCTTGGGCCTTACGCTTCCCCGAGACCCAGCAGCTTTGTTGATGGTTCCCACCCTGACCCCTATGCTGCCCAGGATCAGAATGGGGTCTGTGGGCAGGACAGACCTGGAGAGGGCCCCACGTACCGACACCACTGAGGTAAGGGCTGACAGTCCTCCAGGCGCCGATGCTGCCCTGCCGCATACGCTGCCCCACTGCCAGTTCCAGGTACAGGAGCGGCATTCCCTCCACGAAGAGCATGATGAGGTAGGGGACCAGGAAACTACCTGTGGGTGTCCAGAGCTGAGAGCAGGGCCATCAGCAATGGCCCACCCAACCTCTGTGCACACGACCATCCACCACTCCTCCTGTCTTCCCACTTAGCCTCCGTCTTCTGCCTGCACATCTCTCACCTTTCCATGCACCCACCTGTCACTCCTCTCATCCATTTGTCTACCATCCATCCATCCATCCATCCTTCCTCCCATCCATCCATCCTTCTATCCGTTTATCTTTCTACTCAACCATATGTCTGTCTGTCTGTCCATCCATCCCTGGATGACATGCAGCCACATCAGTTGTTGAAATCTTTATATGCTCCCACCCCGGGAGGTAAACTGCTAATGTCCCAAGCTTCTTGAATGCCTTCCTCAATGCCTCCACTGCCCCAGGCCCTCTGTCAGAACCTCCATTCCATCTTCTATTTCAGCAACTAATTAATGGTTGATCAGAGCCAGAACCACTGAGTTGTTAAGTACGTTGGAACTTAACTCACCCCTGAATCCATCCCTCAGCTGTTCCCCTCTAGGCACCTTCTTTGGTCTTTACGCATACCCCTGATGATGCCCCAGAGGAGGCAGTGTATGAAACAGCCATTTACCAAGCACTTACTCTGGGCCAGGCCCTGAGCTGGCTGTGGGATGGGAGAGTAGCAACCCTGCCCCTGCCTTTGAGGGGTCACCTGTGCAGAGGAATTTCAGCTGCCCCATAATTGTCTAGGGCCACACAGTGTCAGGGGCTTGGTGTGGGGAGGCAAGAAGGTCCCCAATAGACAGAGCTCCAGGCCATCCCCTTTCACAGAGCATCTCTATGTGTATCTGTTTATATAGGAGCCTGCAGGCAGAAATTTCACTTTTAAAAAGGGTCCTGTGACTAATAAAAATTTCAAACCCACTGATTCCCAAGGAACCATCTGCAGACAAGTGCCCTTGGTGATGGTAGGGAGGCAGGGAGTGTGACTAGAGCTACAGAAGCCCTCCCCACTGCCAGACACACAGACAGAGGTGGGCAGCCTATGGCAGGGCCACCTGCCCCACTACATCTGCCCCACAGACGGCTGACCCCCTGCTTCTCCTACTGGTCACACCCCCCGCAGCAGCCCCTCAGCCATCCCTCCCTCAGCTCGTGGCTCCTTGGCAGTGGACTTGAAAAAGGTCCAGTGGGAGAGGAGGGCAGGACTTCTGATTAAAATAAAACCCAGATACTACAGCTGTAGGGATTAAGGGCTGGTTACAGAGAGAACTGGTTCTCAGGTGTTAAGGTAAACAACAAACTATACATGATTAAATAATATTTAAGATTTACTAAAATGCCTTTGTTGTAATACATGCTGTCCTATAGCCCACTTTTTTCCCCCAATGCTATGTCACAAGCGCTCTCCCAATCACACATGACCTTTGCATCACCCCTTCAATAGCTGCATAACAATCCATTCTGAAAGTGAGCCCAGAAGGCATTTAATTGATCGCTGGATGCTCAGGTTGTTTCCAGTTTTATGCCATCGCAAACAAAGCTGTGGGACAAAGCCTGGCCCACTTGCTTGGTTATTTCCTCAGGAAACAAATCCCAGAAGTAGAATGGCTGGGAGAAAGACCAAGCGGAGCCTCTGTGGCCACAGCACAGAGAGAAAGGCAGGAGCCCTGTGCACAGAGAGTCCCATGTCACCTGGCTTGGCATGCTCAGCCTTGTCCTTCTGCTCATGTCGGGGCCTAGAACTGACCCTGCCCTCTCATATCTGGACTCTGCTGTGAAGATTCCTCTGCACCACGCTCCCCTCCTGCCCTGCAGAAACCTGTTTCAGCACTTTGCCAGATTCCCCTCAATATCAAAGGAGTCTCAGAGGCCATCAGTGGCTCCCACCCATGACATACCTGATAATAAAGGTCGTGTTCACACAACCTGCCCGGGGAGCAACATCCAAACCTTCATTGGTTATAAGATAATCTCATTTTCATCCAAGATGTTAAACAGTAACCACACAAGGCCTGGCAAGGTCCACAGACAGCTTGTCTCTTTGACAAGGCCTGCCTGCCTGCCCAGTGCCCGTGGGTAGGGTGGAAACCTAGGCCTGGTGCCAAGATGGGGATATGGGGCCCTTCAGTGCTGCCCATCAACAATGTCTGTCACTCTTTCCCCAACCATTCAAATAAACACACAATCCAGGGGAATTTGCTCTGCAATCATTTTTTCAACAAATGATACTAGATCAATTGAACATCCATATGCAGAAAAAATGAACTTCAACCCATACCTCACATTTTATACCAAAAAAAAAAAAATCTCAAAATGGACCATAGACCTATATGTACAACCAAAAGTTACAAAACTTACAGAGGAAAACATAAGAGAAAATCTCTATGGTCTTGGGTTAGGTAAAGATTTCTTAGATACAACACCAAAAGCTTATGTGTAGGAAAAAATATTGATAAATTGGACTTCATTAAAAACTTATGCTCTGTGAAAGCCACTGTTAAGAGAATAAAAAGACAAACTACAGACTGGGAGAAAATATTTGCAAATCACATATCTGAGAAAGACAGTATCAAGAATACATAATTCTCAAAACAATAACATGAAAACAAAGAACACATTCAAAAAATGTACAAAAAATTTGAACAAACATTTCACAAAAGAATATATATGAATGACAAATTAGCCCATGAAAAGATGTTCAACATCAGTGTTCATCAGGAAAATGCAAATTCAGACCTCAATGAGATGCCAGCACACACCTATTAGAATGGCTGAAATGAAAAATACTGGCAATACCAAGGGCTGGGGAGGATCTGGAAAAAATCCCATATGTTGTTGGGGAGACTTAAAATGGTGCAGCTGCTTTGGAAAGCAGTTTTACAATTTCTTATAAAGTTAAGCATACACTTAATGTATGACCCAGCAATTATATTCCCAGGTACAGTTGAAATAAACTTATGTTTATATATAAATAAAAAAACTTTCACATAGAAACCTATTCATAAATGTTTATAGCAGCTCTATCCATAGTTGCCAAAAAGTGGAAACAACCTAATTGTCCTTCACTGGGTGAATGAATAACCGGACCCTGCCACACAATGGAATACTATTCAGCCAATAAAAAGGAGCAAACTACTGATACTCTCAACATGTGGATAAATCTCAAAATCATTATGCTAAGTGAAAGATGATGGATTCAAAAGGCTACACACTGTATGATTCCATTCATATGACATTCTGGAAAGGCAAAACTTATAGTAATAGAAAACAGATCTGTGGTGGCTGGGGGCAGGGCAGTCGGGAGGGATTGACTACAAAGGGCAAGATTGTTGCAGTAATGATACAACTGCATGCATGTGTCAAAACTCACACAACTGTATACCAAAAAAAGTTAATTTTTCTGCATGCCAATATATCTCAATAAAAGAAAAAATTTGTTTTGCAATCAGTTTGAAAACAGGTCTACTAACCAACCCTCTTCCAACTGGACTGCTCCCCATGCTTGTCTGCGGTAAAAATTCTGGTGCTGGCTCTGTGCAAAGAGACCCTGGCGTCAGAGAGAGGTAGACAGGCCCGCAAAGGGGTGCATTTGTTCCTGTGAATCCTGATGGGGCACATGTGGTACATTACATCGGCCACACATTCTTCACTGCTCCTCCCACGAAGAGGTGGCATCTATTTCCCACCCTGTGAATGTGGGCTGGTCTTGGGACTTGCTTTCTCCAATAGAATGTGGCAAAAAGTATGCCACGTGGTGCCCAGGGCCCAGGCCTCAGGGTGCCCTGCAGCTTCACCTTCGTCCTCCTGTAGCGTGGCCCTGAGACTGCTGTGTGCACATCCGGTCCGAGCTCCAGAGGAGGGGGCATGTGGAGGACGGCCTGGGCCCGGCCAACTCTGCCAACTGCCAGGAGTGTGAGGGACCTTCAGTCACGTGAGCAAGACCAGAGGCAGCAGAGGAATTGCAACCCACAGAACTGTGAGAAATCATTACTGCTGTTTGAAGCTTTAAGCCACTACTTTTTCTTTGTACCTCTCAATACTCCAGTATGTATTTCCAGAAAACAAGGGCATGAAATTAGCAAAATCAGGAAATTAACACTGATAAAGTACTATTATTTTACCTGTGGACTTTTTGAATTTTTACCAATTGTCCCACTGATGTCCTTTTTCCGGTTTAGGATCGAGCTGACAATCACACATGACCTCTAGTTGTCATGTTTCTTTAGTCTCCTTTATTCTGATACAGCTCCTTAGACTTTTTTTGTCTTTAATGACCTTGATACTTTGGAAGAGTACCAGCCAATGATTTCATGGAATGTCCCTCAGTTTGAGTTTTGGCAGAAACACTAAAGTGATTTTGTGCCCTTGTCCAGAGGCACAAGATGTCAGTTTGTCCCATTCTTGGCGATGTTAACTTTGCTCCCTTGGTTAAGGTGGTGTCTATAAGTTTCTCTGCTAAAAGTTAGTATTTCCCCTTTGAAATGAAGGAGTGTCTTGTAGGAGATATTTTGAGACTAGGTAACTATCCTATTTCTCAATACTTTTGCCCACTAGTTTTAGCATCCATTGATTATTCTTGCCTGAAACAATTATTACCACGTTGGTTGCCAAATGGCAATTTTCTAATTCCATCATTCCTTCTAAATTCTGAAGTTTTCCAGAGGATCGTCATGCAGAAGCAGATAACTGAGGCACACATTGAGGCCTGTGTTAATATTCCCGCTGTGGGTAAGTCTGCATTACCCTGGGTCAGTGGGATGCTGCAGTCACAGAATCGCTGGGAAGATGCAAAGCCAGCCCTCGGCCTGGTTAATTCTAACCCATCACCACCTCCCAGCATCCCGTCATATCTCCACAGCACTCTCCTCCATGCTGGTCTTGCGTTCACCCTACAGTTGCTCCCCGCGGTTTATCCTCAGACCATGTCATGCTCTGCCTCCCCCACCCCTCACCCTCCCACCTGGGCAGACCCTCTGGCTTTTCCCTACACCTGGAATCAAATCCACATGTCCCCCGGCCTCTGGGGTCGTGGGGAACAGGCTCCTGCCCTCCTCTCAAAGCTGCTCGCCCCACGCTGCAGTCGCACTGCCCTTCCCACACTAGTCCCATCTCAGCACCTTCTCCTGCACTGTCCCCTTTGCCCAGCATGCTTTCTCCCTTCTTTCAGTTTTCTGCCCAAACATGGCTTCCTGGGAGTAGCCTTCCCTGTTTGCCCTCACTAAAAGAGCCCTGGACCCCTCTAACACCTTAGCTGCTGGACTTGCCTTCAGAGCAGTTAGTTACCTGTGGAACAGTGCTAGAATTTGGTTTGTTTACCTGGTGCCTGTTTCTCCACCAGCATGAAGCTCTTGCTCCCTGCTCTGCTCAGGGCAGCACTGGGCAGGGAGCTGGAGCTCCCTTGTTCTGCCTGGCTCAGAGATGATCTTTAGCTCCCAGCAAAGAGCCCGGCAGAGTAGGTGTCCAATAAATGTTTTTGGAATGACTGACTGATGGTAAATGATTCTACAGTGATGGTTCTTCTGGGGTAAACAGGTCATGAGGTTATTACCAGGGAGAGATGATGGAAAGGTCTGGTAAATTTCGTCATGTTGCTAAAAACAGTGGGTTTTTTAAAAAAAATTCACGTAAAACTACTTACAATTCTGACTTTACTTTGTGTCTGTATTAGGTAAGATGTACATTGGGCAAGTCTGCATGGTCCGACACCTCCCTCAGAAAGGAGGAGCAATCAGAGAAAAGTATTTGGACCTATGAATGTACACTGTAGATCAAAGTAAAAGGACCACTTTAAGGCATCAGAGCAAATGTCTTCCTCTGAAATAGATTTTCTCTGAGAAACAGAAGAACGTTGTTCAAAATTTCCAGAACAGTCTAAGAGTCAAGAGAACACTGTGTTTAAGGAATAGCATCAGACAATGATAAAGACGACCAACTAAGAAGAAAAAATATGACGGTTGAATTTAAAGCCCAGTGGAGGCAATAATACAGTGAAAATCACAATGTTAAGAAATTATTCCACAGCCCAGAGGAAAAGGATAAAGAGATGAAAATGATAAGAGAAGAGACACAGACAGAAAGCTCAGCATTTACTCCATCCCTAGAACCGAGGGGCTGAGAACACTGCAGACACGACAGCTGGAACATGCTCAGTAACGCTTCTACAAGGCATCTTCCTGGCGCGCGTGTTGAAAGGGCTCACTACTGCTAGCTAAAATTCAGGAAAACATATGTCATACCTAGACATATAGCCAGCGAATTTTTTCGAAGTTATAAGATTCATAGAATACCGTATCAACTTATATAATATTTTAGGTATCCAGGATACCTAGGAACTAATAAAAAATCAAATTGGCTGCAGAGTTCTCCTTACAGAAAGGAAAATCTGAAAACAATACAAAAGCATCTGTAGAATATTGAATAAAAAAGATTGTAGACCCTTTATGTGGCTACAAAGGAAAGATATTCTCAGACATGCTCAGAAAATGAACTACCTATTTACTATTCCTTGCTGATGAAAAAATTACTCGCTGAGGAACTGCAGCCAAACAGTGTTGGATCAAAATAAAGAATTCAAATGTGGAGTTGTGTTATAAAAGAACTAACTCGTGGCAAACAGAAGTAAAACAGAATTAAGTCTAAAAATAACGCTGTTCATATCATTGTAAAATAATACAAATGAAAAATATAATTCTTGAATGAGAAGAAAAATAATATGTATAGTAAAATAGTCATCATCATGTGTCCCAAATCCCAGATTATATCACCAATAATTGTTAAGTAGAATGGGTGTGAGCAAAGAACCAAGATGATAAGTGAGCTAAATTTTTCAACTTTCATAGGATGAAATCAACAGGGAACATTTTGTTCTTGACACTGATAAAGACAATGTGTACTTTTTCCCAAAACTTTAACTACTAGTAGAATAAAAGTAGGACTTATAACTTCTAAATCACTCATGTTGTACATTTCTGTATTTTCCAGAATTTCTACCATGAACACTTCCTTCTCTTCACTCATCCCCTTCCATCTTGGCTTTCTCCCCAAAGTTTCCCATTTGGAGTCAAACCCAGTCAAACCCAGTTTGTTTCCACTTGGAAACAAACAAAGACATAGGTGAGAAAAATTAAAGTCATCCTTATGCTTCCTAACCCCCCTTGGTCTAAAGTGTCTAAAATTCCTCTGCTGCCTGTTCCCTCCTCTCTTTGTCCACCCCCTCTGGAGCATCAATGATTCACCAGCCACACATCCCCTCCGTGGCCTCCAGCCTGGCAATCTCTGCAAACCCCTGCTTAAGATCCTGGTTTTGCCATCAGAGTCAAGTTCCATCTTCTTAGCCTGTTACTCAAGACCCTGCAGACACACTGACTCCTTCCTCACCTCCAGCTTCCCCTCCTGCCAGTGCTCTGCAAACTGCCTCCTGCTCCCCGCCCCACCCCGCTGCCATATATCACAGCCTCATAGTTTCTGGCCGTTCCCCTCAAGTGCACACTCTTCCGTGCTTTCTGCATGCACAGTTTCTTCCACCTGGAATGTTTTACCCCTAACTCTACCTGAGGAGCTTTGATTCATCTGTCAAGGCCTAGATTAAATGTTGCCATTGCCAGAAGGCTTTCTGGAATGCTTTCTGGATTCTCTAGGGCAGTCAGTCCTTCTTTTCGAATTATTTGAATAAAGCCTCTGAATGGCCCTTTGTTAAAGCCTTTCCTGCTCTGTGTCTAAGGAACGTCTCGTATTTGCACCCCTGCCCCCCTTAAGGGTAATCGCCATCTCTCTAAACTCCCCTTCAGTTTAGTCCCTAGTTTGTAGCAGATACTCAGTGAATATTTATTGAATGACTTAATTAAATGACTATAAGGTTTATGTTATTTATTGTTTAACTGTTCTTTGCTCCTTCCTATTTATGAGAAGATATAAGATAGTGGCTCTCAACCCAGGCTTCACAGTAGAAGCACCTGAGGAACTTTAAAACTCCCGATGCTCAGGCTACACCCAAGACCAACCCAATCAGGCTTTCTGCGGGTGGGACACAGGCACCAGTATTTTTTAAAGCTCCTGGGTGATTCTGACATGCAGAAGAGCAGAGGCTTCTCCACCAGCAGGTGGGTACTGCATTCTGACTGGTCGATGGGTCACTTATCCTCCCCACTGAGTGGGGGGTGAGATGTGTCAGACCCAGCAGTGCATGCATAGGAGGGATGGCTTTATCCTAGGGGCCCAAGAAGGGTTGCATGGAAGAGGTCGCCTTTAATTTAGGGAGGAGGAATTTTCCTGGGGAGGATGAGGAGCATTGAGTATGCCAGGCAGGGCGAGGACACTAGCCTCTGGGAAGAGCAGAGGCTAGTAGGAGGACATTGGAGACACACAAGCCCTTGGCCAGGCCCCCCTCCAATGTTGAGGTGAAGCCATGGCTGAGCGTCACATCTGAGCCATGGGTGGCGGTGCCCCTGAGCTATGACAATTCTGACTCAGGAGTCCTGGGAAAAGACCTGGACATCTGAGGCAGCCTCTCCTGAGAAAGCCCTGACTTGGTCACAGAAGTGAATTGAGCCCCATCTACTCCTCCAGAAGCCACCTTGCCTTCTCCGAACTTGTTTCTCATCCTTAAACGGGGTGACAGGACTGACCCACGAGCATTGTGAAAATTAAATTGAATGCCTGCAGAAAGCGCTCCAACTGTGTTCATGCTGGGAGCCCACTAGAGTGGTTGTTACCAGGATTGATCTGGAAATGCTGGGGTGAGAAGCAGATATGGCCTCTCAAGGGTGATATTTCCTGACTGCTGGGGCCAGCATCTTGAGCTCACTTTGGAAATTACGTGTGTTTGATACTTTACAACCTCTGAAATTCAGGTTGTGTCCCACCCAGGAGTACTGTAGAAACAGCATGAACCTGAATGCATGCACACTTGCACACGTGCACACACGTATACACACAAGCAAACTTTACAAGTGAATGACATACTGCTGTCTACCCGTTCATCCAGGGACTGACCTGATGTGGATCAGCTGGGTGCTGGCCTGCAGAGCTGTGGCCACCAAGAAACCTGCTTCAATGGTGTGGTAGGCTGGCTCAGACCAGCTCACAATAGCCAACTGTCCCCACTTCTGGGACAACACATTGGCAGTCTGAAACTGACCAGGGTGGAAGTATTCACACCATGGTAATCAGTAAATGCTATGAATTAGGTCCTGCTCCCTGCTGCAAAAGCCACTGTCGTGCCCCCAACAGCTAGTGGCCTTGGGGCACACAAGCAATCCTGACGCTTTCTCTAAAGTGTGGTCCTTGGACCAGCAGTAGCAGCCTGGCTCAGTAGCTTGTTAGAAACACAGAATCCTGCTCTCCCCTGCAGGCCTCTGGATCAGACTCTCTGGGAGCGGGATCCAGCGATCTATAGTTTCTCAAGAGCCTTAGGTTTGAGATGCAACCCTCTAAGCAATTTGGGGTTAGCAGAGTAAAAGGGGCTGGAAGAGCTGGCCCCTGTCAAAGAGGAGGGCTTTGGGGGAAGTGGAAAAATCCAGTCTGAGAGTGTCATTGTCCCACAGCATAGTCAGGTACCCTCTGATTTCCCCCTTTATTGTTCAAATATCATATAGAGAAGATTTAAGAAAAACAAAATCCATATTTCCACCAGCCACACAACTGTTCTCATTTCTCCATGTTTCTTCCATGCATACATTTATATAACATAAATTGCAGGTGTATCTGTTTTTTTACATGTTAGTACGCACATCCCTAATTTCCTCCTGGCAACCACTGCCTTAAACTTTGACATGGTTGCCCCAGACCTGACTTTTTCAAAAAGAGTTTTTATAAAGCGCCTTCTGCTGCCTTTTATTTTTTTTTCTAGTACAGGCGGCTGGTGCTGCTGAACAGAAGAGGTTGGAAACTGGAATGTAATCTCCAGAATTAACATTCCTCGTGCTGGGCCTGGCCCGGAGAGCAGGAAGGAGACAAGCCTCCCAAGCCACGGGCAGTCTCATGTGAAGGAGCACAGATCCCCTAATCTGTTTTATTCTGGGAAGTATTTTGGCACAGCTGGGCTCTGTGGTTTATAAACAAGCTCTTTGTTAGCTGGAGGTGTTTACAGCTCTGTTTAGAAGGCAGTTCTGGAAACTTTCATGATGCAGTTGCTTTACCCTTTACCTTTAGGTAAAGGATGGGTTTGTAAATTGCCTGGGTTTGGGGCAACATAAATCACTATTAACAGGTGACTGTGCTGTGCAGCAAAAAGGTTTGGGAAAACCACCAGCATCCCTATCTCAATTACACTGCAGCTTTTCATCACAGACCTTGCTCGTTAACAAATACTTAAGAGGACCCTACTTTGACTTCACCACATCACAGAGATTGGGCTGGTGGGGAGACAGAGAAACTCTAGAACCATGTGTAGTTCTTCTGACCAAGTGCTCATTTGGTCTGTAGTGGGAAGAGTGAGAGACAGCTACCAAGAGACGTAACATTTGGCCTTGCCTTGAGAGAAGAGTGGGAGTTCTCCAGACCCACAACAGCATCCCAGGTGGAGGAAATATCTTCTATAAATATTCGAGGCAGAGACATAGGCATTCATGGACAGAGAGCTGCTCAGAAGAGTTGAGAGGAGGACTGAAGATGAGGTGGAAATAATGGGCAGGTGTTAGTTAAGCGGTCAAGAGCCTGCTGGGCCAGGTAAGTTGTTTGGTCTATATTCTGTAGACACTTGCCTGAGAGGGCGCCACCCACCTGACCTACATTCCCCCCATTCCCAGTCATCCATACATTCATCCCCCTATCCACTAATTCAT
This sequence comes from Cynocephalus volans, assembly GCF_027409185.1. Taxonomy (NCBI): domain Eukaryota; kingdom Metazoa; phylum Chordata; class Mammalia; order Dermoptera; family Cynocephalidae; genus Cynocephalus; species Cynocephalus volans. The sequence continues at coordinate 56,454,773 of NC_084470.1, forward strand.
GCATCTACCAGGCCACCACATCCTCTGCCCAGCATCCATCCATCTACCTGTCCATTCATCCAGACTCAGTATTCTCTGTACCATGCACAATATTTCTTCTTGTTTCTTTTTCCCAGGTCCTGAAGGTCTTGAGGTTTCCCTAGCAACTCCTTGATGTATATTCTACTTCAGAACTACCCAACCCCACCTGCACTCACCTGCAGACTGTTCAGGTGATGGTGTTGTTATAAACAAGGAATTAAATAGTCATGAGATACGGAGGCTTACCTGGCCTAATGGTTGCAAAAAAACCCAGGATGAAAGTATCACGGGTAGGTGTATTAAGCACAGAATGATGTGGAACTCTCATTCTGACAAATAATTCTTTTGAAAGTCAGTTATGAAGCTGTTAGAGCATATGGCAACACATGTCCTCATAATTATGGTGAATTTATGCACTTTAAATTTTAAAAAAAGAATCAGAGAATTAAGAACATGCTACTTTAAAAAAAACAACTCTATGGATTAACCTTTTGTTGAGTTGTTTTTGAGCTAGTGGGGGTGAAGGGATGGGGGAGCAGTGTTTAGGTCTTGGTCTCCTCAAATGGGTTTAATTTTGTAAATTTTTTTTTTTTTTTGTCGTTTTTTCGTGACCGGCACTCAGCCAGTGAGTGCACCGGTCATTCCTATATAGGATCCGAACCCGCGGCGGGAGCGTCGCCGCGCTCCCAGCGCAGCACTTTACCGAGTGCGCCACGGGCTCGGCAAATTTTGTAAATTTTTTGGTCTAACATCTTCAACTGTCCTTTATGGTGAAAAAACCATGCTAATTATAGAAGACACAGACACACACACTACAAGGTAAACAAAAATGACCCAAAGATAACGATCGTTAACGTACTGGTGTATTTTTTCCCTACTCTTTTCTGTGCATATTTTTAAACATAACTGTTTAAAATTTTTCTATTCGTTTTATACAGCTTTGAATCTTGCTTCTCACTCCACTTAATATATGATACGAGAAAACAGTCATCAAACATTTTCGAAAACACCACCTTAATGGCTGTAAAGAGCACTGTGGCACAGGTGCTCCATAATTTATCCAACCAATCCCGTTCAGTTGAGGGCTTAGCAAGTTTCCAGTGTTGTGCTCTTATGCGAAGATGGTGACTGTCCTATTTTCCACCTTCTTTGAGACCTCTGATTTCCTTCAGATAGAATTCTAGAAGTAAAACAACTGAGAAAAACACTTGTTTTTAATGCTGAGACTGAAATCGCTCTCGCCACACTGCCTTCCACAGGGACACCGGCCTTCGGCGAGCTTCTCAGGCACGTCATGGGAGGTTCCCGGCTCTCTGCAACGCTAAGGGAGCGCGCCGTGAGCGCACCGTCGTCTGTCTGGTCCCTGAGCGTGAGTGAGGCTTCAGAAGAAAAAGTTGTAAAACAAAACACAAGAAAAAACAGGCACGGAATGATGTGCCTTTCTTGCCGTCTATGGTTCCAAGCCCAAACTAATCTTTTCTATAAAAAATGTAAAGAAATGGCTCGGGATCCTTTTAACACGAGTTTAAACCATGCTGCCGCAGATTAACGTTTCGGATCTGAAAAGTTGTTTAACAAGTTTCTGTTGAGGAAGACAATTCCCTACTGGCTTCCTAAAACATAACGTCTACTCACTAAAAGTCAGAACACGGCCACGTCTCTCTCCTCCCGAAGGAGGCACACAGCGACCCCCGCGCCTCCTGCCGCTCACAAGCCGGGTGTGGGCGGGGGCTCGGCCGCCCCTGGGTCGGGCTCAGCCGCTGCAGACGGCTCGGCTGGGCGGCGGGATGGGGCCCCGGCTCCGACTCCCGGCTCGAGCTGACTCCTCCCGCCCCGGCGCCCGCACTCACCCCCGCCGTACAGCTGGCACAGGTAGGGGAAGCGCCACACGTTGCCCAGGCCCACGGCGTAGGAGATGCAGGCGAGCAGGAACTGCAGCGGGTTGGACCACTGCGGCCGCTCTTTCTCCATGGCCCCGGACTCGGCGCGCTCGGGCGCCCCGCACGGGTGTGAGGGCGCGCGGCCGCCTGGAGCGCCGTCCCGCTCCGCCTCGGCCGGGGTGGCCCTGCGCCGCCGCGCGCCCGCCTTTTAATTGCTAATCTTATTAACGGCGCGCCCGTCGGAGGGGCGAGGCTGGTAAATGGATGACGGCGAGCCCCACCCCGCTTCGCCGCGGTGGCGGGGACGGCGGCTGAGATTGCGGGGCACAGGATGGCGCCCCACCCCCACCCGACCCTCACCCACCCCCACCCCCACCCCGGGGTCTGCGCGACGGTGGTGCCTGCTGCTGCGGAGCTCCTTAGAGTAGTCACGCTCCTTCAGCCACCTACCCATCGTTTATCGCGTGCCTGCTGTGTGCCCAGCATCGTCTGGGGACACGGCTATGAACACCACCAACATCCCCAACCCTCGTGGAGCTGACATTCTGGTAAAGGGAAACGCTTAAATTGGACTGGGTGAAATGGCCCATTTTCAACTATTTCTGACCTGCAGAAAGGACAATTCCATATGGTTCCATGCAGTCCATGTATAAGGCCGATAGACGCAAGGACAACTAAGGCAAAGTAACCTGGTTAGCAGTTCCGGGAGGTGGTCAGGGAGAGCTTCCCAGAGACCAGAAGAAGTGAGGGACCTCTCTCCTCTCGCTGCGTGGAGGAAAAGCAACCACGCAATCCAGTTTCCCTCCATCTGCTCAGCAGCCCAGTAGTGCGTGTCTGCTGTGCCCGCACGAGAATCAGGTTTTGAACAACTGCTGCTGGAGACTCTACTGTTCAGCCCAGTCTAAGGGCCAGAGATTCTGATTCCTTAGGCCAGGATTGGGTCCTAAGAAACCTCATATTCCTACCAGTCCCGCATCATGATTTGGTTGAAGGTGGTTTGGGTTTGTATTCCATCTCTGCCAGTAACTTAGCTGTGACCTTGGACAAGACACTTAACTTCTCTGAGCCTCTGTAGTGGGAACAAACATCTCCCCCCTTCCCTCACCCCCCCTAAGGAAGGCCCCACGTGAGAATTAATTGAGAACTTAGCTTTCTACCTGGCACATAGTAAGTGCTCCATAAAGAGGCCATTATTATTGTAAGTCCCCAATAGGCTGAATGAATGAATGGGTAACACGTTAAATAAGTTAATATTAATGACATACTTTGAACAGTGCCAGGCACCTAGTAACAGATAAGAAAATGCTAAATAAATAAAAAGAAATGGAAAGGAGAGTTGCTAATGGAAATCTTACTTGAAATCAAAATGAAATCAGCACTCTGGGACAGTTCCTAGTTGGACTTTCCCTGGAGTTCCTGCCTGGCTGGCGGCAAAGGAGAAAGGTGGGTGCGGTGAGGGAGGTGCAGGCTTCCTCAGACATACTACCTGTCCAGGGACTTTGTACCTCCAAAAGGCAAAGCAGAAAAAAAGCTGGCTTCAGTCACCATAGGTTAGTTTTGCCCACTTTGACCTTTATGAAAATGGAATCATACGGTATGTGCTATTTTGTGCCTGCCCTCATTTGTTTACCAGTGTTTGTGGGATTCATTCGTGTTCTAGTGTGTAGTTGCAGGTTGTTCTTTCTCAATGCTGTTGTATGGTAGTCCATGGTGTAAATACACTCCAGTATACTACTGATGGACATTTGTGTTGCTCCAGTTTGGGGCTATCATAAATAGAGCGGTAATGAATATTCTAGTGCATGTCTTTCGGTGGATGCAGGCACCACCGAACTTCTGGGCCACAGGGTAGGTGTGTGTTCAGCTTTAGTAGATATGGCCAAACTGTTTTCCAGAGTGGTAGCACCAGTTTACACTTCCTTTAGCGTTTCGGTAGCTCTGCATCTTCTCTAACACTTGTCATTCTGTTTTTCAAGTTCTACCCAGTCTTGTGGGTGTGTGGTGATAGTTCACTGTGTCTTTTAATTTTAATTTCCCTGATGGCTAATAAGGCTGCCTACTTTCCATATACTAATTGGGCCATCTAGATATCTTTTTTCATGAAGTGCCTGTTGAAGTCTTTTGTTAGTTTTTAATTGTGTTGTCTGTCTTTTTCTACTGATTTTTAGCTTTTTATATATTCTGGATATGGGCCCCATGTCAGTTTTAAGTATTACAAATTTTTTCTCTCAGTCTGTGGGTTGCTTTTTTATTCGATCAGTGGTACCTTCTGATGAAGAACAGTTCGTTAACAGAGTCCAATTTGTCAATCTTTTCTTTAGGTGTTCTTTAGTGTTTTCTTCCTTGTGTCCTTTTAAAGAAATATCTTCATTATCAACTCCAAGGTCATGAAGATATTCCTGAGAATTTAAATCCATGGCAAAATAACTCTCAGCCATCCATAGATAGGGCTTCCCTCCCCGCCCACCCCCAGCAATAGCAGTTGCCAGAGTACCAGCATTTTCTTGTGCTGGGTCCCTGAGCTCCAATTCCACAAGGCTGCTTTTTAATGTTGTTGAAAGGTTTAGACAGAAGGCATGTTGCTGCCTCCAGCTATCTGTTTGTATGTTTTTGTTCTCATGTGAGTTTTCCCTAGAGGGCACCTGGCTACCTCAGTAAGATGCCCTGGAACATGAGGCTGCCTGGAGTTTTTTGGTTGGGTGGAGGCAGGGCACCTTTTTCATTCCCTACCCCAGGGATCAGGCCAGTCTCCCTCCATTTGCATGCTACACTCCCTGGTAGCCGTCCAGTATGTGAGGTCCTGTGTGGGAGCTTTGGGCAACACCAAGAATTGCCTGGATAACTCAATCACAAGACTAAGTAAATGCAAATGGGCAGATGCTCAGGGCTCCTGGTAATGTCAGCGTGCCTTCCTGAAACCCATCTGATAGCTCTAATCTGACAAGGCCAAGTGCGGTGCTGCTGGGGCTGCTAGGGTGGAGAGAACAGGCCTGAGAAGAGTGAGTGGGCTTCCACGGGGAGTGAGTGAGACAGAGGGTAGAGATTAGCAGTGGGCTGATAAGTGTTTGACCACCAGTTCTCTGCAGAAAAAGCTCTGATTTGTAGTGTTTGCCAGTTTCTGTGGTGTAAATACTCCCACGATGGCCAGTTCCAAGCTACCAACACGATGTCCCTGAACATGGAGCTGGGGAGAGACATGCAGTAGCATGCCATTATACTGAATTTCCATCACACAGATGCAATAGACATAGCCTCAAGAGCATATAAAATAGTAACGTATAGTAAACGATTAAGAAGTGATGAGTTTTGAGTATTTATTACCTTTTTAAAATAATTTATTCAATTGCTAGTTTATAAACTTGATTGTTACTAATGGCTGTGTTCAAGAATTGGCTCACAGAATTTCTGAAAATTTACCAGTTGGCTCTCAAGAGCCTGTAGGTGCTGGCTCCAGCACCCCCAGGAACTGGACACTGGGAACTGGGGAAGCAACTTCTGCATGGCAGGGGCAAAGGGGGTGAATTCATCTCTTAAAGGTGTTTGGTGCCCCAGGGCAGTAGGGTTTTCAGCTAAGCTGAGCCCCACCCTGAGTGCTCTGTGGTGGGGCTTCACCTGCCTATATGGAAGAAACCTTCCTGTGAACCATGGAATGACCTGTCTGGTCTCACTGCATCTCATGTCTATCAGGTCACAATTCCCTGCAGTATAGAAGGCCAGCATACCTTAGTTATCTGATTTCTGGAAGAGGTGGAGAAATTGGGCATGGCCCCAACTCAGTTGCATGGGTGTGGGCCATGGGCCCTGTGTCAGGGCTCCAGATTCTTACCTCACCATCTATGAAGGTTACCTATGAAGATCACACAGCTTTCAATAATTTGCTCACCCTAGTGATTCGATTGTTACTTAACCACCATCAGTGGCTCCCGTTCCCCACAAGATAAAGTCCAAACTCCTTATCCTAGTTTGTGAGGCCCCAAGGAATTTTTTTTTTAATTGGGCCCCGAGGAATTTGACCCTTGCACACCTAGGTTCCAGGAGAAGCTAGACTTTCCACCTTTTGGAAAATGCTGTGCATTTTTATACTTCTGAGCAGTCCCTCAGCCAGGAACACCTTCTGCCTTCTCAGCCCAAGAGAATCCTATTCATTCTTCCTGACCCAGATGAAATATTCCCCTTTATAAGAAGCCCCAGCATCCCATCCCCAGCTGGAATATCTTGCTCCCTCTCCCCTGCCTTCAAGCCCTGGGCATGTATCTGGTGTCTAACACTTACAGTACTGTGTTGTCATGAAGAATGCATTGTGTGTGCCCCATCTGGGCTATGGCTGGTATCATGTCTTAGTCACCCTTTTCTCCCTAGTTCCAGGTACATGGTTGAATCTCAATAAAAGTTATTTGATAAATGAAAAACCTGCTGCAGACTCTGAGCACTTAACTATAGTGTAAGTTCATCCTTGTTCCTAGTTTCAACAGCACTCAGATATCTGCATTTCAGAATGTTTCTTCACCACATTCAAGTTTTTATTGCACATCTGCTATGTGTCAGGAGTCTGCTAGGCTCAGGGATTCGAGGCACAACCTCTGGACATGACTGTCCTCCTGTCCGTGCTGCCCAAGGTACCTGCTCACTCTCCTTGGGAAGCACAAAGACACACACAGGGCAAATGGGAGTGTAGAAGCTACCAGAGGGAGATTCTGCAAAGGAAATGCTGATGCTGCTAGGGTGACTGGCCTAGCTCAGGTGGTAAAGGGGAGGATCCTCCCAAGAGCCTGGGGAGCCCCTGCCTCAGGGCTCTGTGTGTGTGCGTGCGTATGTGTGCATGTGCGTGCATGTGTGCATGTGTGTGTGTGCATGTGGTGCCGAGGAGTAGGCGTGTCCCATCCCTTTTTCTTGAGACCTGGGACTCTTGGCTGCAAGTGGAGCTTCTGGCCTCAGAGCCCTGGAATCTTAGAGCCGTAAAGCCCCTTCAGGTGGTGCTCCTCAAGTATCACTGTGCCCATGAATCCCCTTGGGGGTCTTGCTAAAATGCAGATCCTGGCTCAGTAGGTCCAGGATGATGCCTGTGATTCTGCATTTCCCAAAAGCTCCCAGGGGATGCTGGTGCTGCTGGTCCAAGGCTCTAATCCCAAATCAAATCCATCAGTATTTCCAGACTCCAGATATCTTTGCCATTTTTGCGAACCACAATTTTTACTGTATTTGTGACCCACATTGATTGTTATTGATAATTTTCCTTTAAATTGGTTCACTTTTTCACTTAACTACATTTAAAATGAAACTTTTTATCACTACCATATATGTAAAGCTAGTGTTTTTCTAATGCATTTTAAGATAAATTGACAAATATTAAAAATTTTAAATGTCTGTCTCTGGTGCCACCTCAAACCACCTTCTGTACTCCCCAGTGGTAGATGCCCCACATTGGGTACCATGGACCTTACCCACAAACTGTGCCCACAAAGCCCTAGAATTACAAGGATGTATCTGTGGGATTGTGCCCAGAGCTGTGCCATGGGGAGGTGGGAGCCCAACCAGAGTACACTACCACGATATCTTTATATATTGTATTTCTGTGTAGAATTTTATTTGGCAAAATAGTTAAGGTCTCAAAAATTACCCACTATTTTAAGGAGAGGGGCTTGGAGTTTGCTGTCCAATATCATACCCACTGGCCACGTGTGGATACTTTACATTAATTAAAATAAAATAAACTATTCATTTCCTCAGCCATATATGCTGCATTTCAAAAGCAAGATAGCCACATGTGGCCAGTGGCTACTGTGCAGGACAGTGCAGCTATAGAACATCTCCTTCACTGTAGAAGGCTCCATTTGAGTCCTGGCTTGTGGGGGCTGGGATTCAGCAGTAATTCCGGCCACGGAGCTTTACCCCTCTGGGCCTGAACTGTGGGCAGCTGCTTGGGATAAAGCAGTGCCCTACGCGCTGTCCTGTTGTACCCAGAAGAGGAAAGATGAGAACGTCCTTCTCTCCTCTCCTCCACCTCTCACGATGCTGAGTCCCTGGTCACCGTCTCGGGCTTCCCAGGACCGTGGCACCTCATCCTCTTGCAGGGAGGCCAGATGTGCCAAAGGGGCTCCATCCCTTGAAACCACTCCAGCTGCACAATGGGAAATGCCAGGATTCTCTTTGGGACCCCAGCCCCCGGCTCCTCTTGTTGCTTTTCTAGTCTCTCGGGCCCCAGAATCTGCTCTCCGCCCCACTGGGCCGCCTCTGGCCTGCCTGTTTCCCCAGTGCCTCCCTCTCTGGCCTGGACCTCATGGTGGGCCAGTTCCACGTATCTCCCTCTTTGCCCCCTGCTCCTTTTGCTCTTTCTGAGTCCTGTCCCACCCAAACTCCAGGGTTTCTGGGTTCCCCAAAATGCCATTAGGAGCTTCTGGAAAAAATCTCACAAAGCTGACTGTACCTGCTGCAAGCACAGGTTGTGAGACCTCAGCAGGGCCTTGCTGTTGCTTGCTCCTTTGTGATCCATCTCTCGTTGAGGTTCTGTCTTGTGGCCCTGGGCCAAGGTTCCAAATCTTCTCTGTGTGGCTCAAACCTTTCTTCCTGTACCCCTTGTCCCTCTGATGACTTAACAAAAGTCCTGAGAACCCCACAGAGAGCCAAAGGGAGCTCCCTCCAAGCTGGGCCTCTGCCTGAAATTCTCTTTCCCTTCCAGTTGCTCTGAGCCTGTCACTCCCTCCTGGTGCTTCGGCATCTTTCCCTCCAGTCATCCCTCTCTCCCTGGCATTGTTGATAGCTTTTCTTTTCCTTTCCTTTCCCCCTTCCCTTTCTTTCTCACTTTCTCTCTCTTTTTTTCTTGTTTGTGTAAAGACATTCCTTGCCTTGGTTCCTCAGCATATCATTTGCCCCCTTACCTCTTATAAAGGAGTCATGTGGCACCTAGACCTAAATTATAATGACTCTGCTCTGTCAAATATACCCAGACATGACCCATCCTTTCTTTTCTCCTTGGACCCTTCTTCCTAGCTAAGCTCCCTCCAGTGCCAGGAGTGTGTGTGCCTTCAACTTCCCCCATGTCTTCACATGCCCAGGTTGACACCAGGTATATAGTAATTTCTGTATAAAGATTAGCTGACTTGACCTAAGGATATTAATATTGCTAGGAATGGAGATATTTGGAAGATTATATCCATGAGTAGTAAAAAAGACATATTAACTCTAGTCCATTTTTTTTTTTTCATAATGAAACATAATACACATGCAGAAAATCACACAAAAAAATCGACACCTCAACAAATTATCATCTCCCTCAGGTCAAGAAAGGCATTGCTAACACCCCAAAAGTCCCCTCACCTACCTACCTGTGCTTCTCACATCTTGACCTTTTCCCTGCAAAAGTAACCACTATGCCGACAGTCCCTTTCTTGCTTTCCTGTGTGGCTTTACCTCTTAAGCATGAATCCCTAAACACTATACTTTAGTTTTATCTGTATTTGAACCTTATGTTATGGAAAAATATAGTGGTCATTCTTTGATGTCTGACTTCTTTTGCCTCACATTGTTTTTTGTTGTTGTTGTTGCTGTTTCATCTAAATTGGTATTGTAGCTATAGGTTTTTCCCCCACACTCTTATATTCCATATATAACTACAAATTATCCATTTATTATTGATGGACATTTGGATTATTTACAGTTTTTGGCTTTTATGAAGAATGCTGCTAGGAACATTCTGGTACATGTGTGTCCCGGTATACATGTGCAAGTACTTCTATGTATTTTCAACTTTGGTAGATGATCTTTAAAGTGGTTGTATCAATTCATTTATATATATATATATATACATATATATATATATATATCAATACCCCCACATCATTCTGAGAGTTCTAGTTGTTTTATATTCCTGCACAGTCTGATGAAGGCAAAAAAAAAAAAAAAAGGGTGAGGGGAGTTATTAAAAATTCAGGACAAATAGAAAGCACAAAGTAGGATAGGAGAAATAAGTCCAAATGTATCAGTAATTACAATAAATATAAATGGATTAAATGAACTATATGAAAGACAGGGACTATAATGACTGTAATAAAAAATTCACATATACAGTTACATGCTATTTATAAGAGACATACCAACATAAACTTCAGAAAAATTTACAGCAAAATGATGAAAAGGATATACCAGGAAAATGCTATCGAAAGAAAGCCAGGGATAGCTGTATTATATCAGACAAAAGAGACTTTAAATCAAAAAGTGTTATTAGTGATAGAAAGGACATCTATCACCAGAAAGATAACATTTTCAAAATGAATACAATGAGTATGATAGCTTCAAAAAACAAGAAGAAAAAAGTGACAGGACTACAAGGAGAAATTGGCATCATGATGGAAATTTCTGCAGTCTTCTCTCCATTACTGATAAAGGAGAAAATAGAAAGAACAGGGAATAAAAACCAGTAATACAGATTATTAGACTAAGAACCCACTGGAACTCCTAGAAATGAAAAATGTAATAATAGAAATTAAAAACTCAGCAAATGGGTTTAAAAGTGGATTAGACATAGCTAAGGAGAGATTTGATAAATTCCAGGGTATGTCAGAAAAAAAAATATCTGGCCCATTGCACAGAAAGATAAAGAGGCAAAAATATGAAAAAAGTTAAGATATATAGATAAGGTGTATAGGACAATAAAGTCTAATATATGCTTACCTAGAATTCTAGAAGGAGAAGACAGTGAGAGACTAGGACAGAGCAATATTTTGAGTACTAAGAGCTCAACATTTTCCACAACAGATCCATGAAGCCCAATGAATCCTATGTAGGATAAAAAAAAGTAATACACATCTAGATGCATCATGATCATGCTCCAGAACCTCATGGTGAGGACGGTGAGGCTCTTCATCCATGACAAAGGTCTTGCTGCAGAGGATTGTTTATTTTGTGGCATTTTGAAAAAAATAGAAAGGTAGAACTTAAATCTCCGACAGGAAGAATAGCATATAACTTAGAAGGTGGTAAGAGCTAAAATGTTCTAAGGAGGTGAACTACTTTAGACGTTGTGAAAGTATGCAAAACTTTCAAGGAGATGTCCCAAAGTGTCTCCTATAGCTATCCAGAATCTCATCAGGGTTTATGTATTGCATTTGGTTGTTATGAATAGAGCTGCCTTTAGGACAGTTTTTCAACCTTTTTATTTTCATGGCATTGACTTACTGAAGAGACCAAGCTAAATTATTCAAATTGCATAATGTCCTACATTCAGGATTTCTCTGATTATTTCATTGTGGAGTCATTTAACACAGGCTTTTTTCCCCTTGTAATTTGCAGAGAATGTGTTCAATTTAGTCTTTATATGGCACACATGCATACACACGCACACATACACATATGAATACTCATATGTTTCATAGCATTGTATATGCACTCGGGCAATTAACTGTATTTGTTATTTATGGAATTTTGAAAGAAAAAAAGAGTGCATAACCTCTCTGAGTTTATATTTCGCATTTGCCAAATGGGGCACATTATGCAATTTGAATAATTAGCCTGGTCTCTTCAGTAAGTCAATGCCATGAAAATAAAAAGGTTGAAAAACTGTTCTAAAAGCAGCTCTATTCATAACAACCCGATGTAACCAAATGAAGAATGTACTGACCTTCTCCACTGAATATTTCCAAGCAATTTAGAATATCTGGCAAATCTAATAGGAGGCAGAGAGCACCCAGGACAGGGAAGAATTGCTGGCCAGAACTAAAAATAAGGTAGCCGCACAGAACTGGGACTATGTTGGCAGCTGCAGGTTGTGGCTCTGTTTCTGGCCCTGCTTCTGCGTGAGACATGACAAAAACTAATGGGATACAAGTGACTTTAATGGCAGTCTTAAAAATAAGAAAAAGGAAAGTGAAAAGAAGTCTAAGGCTTGAAAGCAAATAAGACAACCTAAAATAATGTAGGGAAATGCTAAAATAAATATTTGAATTTATACTTTGCCAGTATATACTGGTAAAAATTCAGGACTTCCTGAGACTCAGAGTAAGGCTAAAAAAAAAAAAAAAAAAAAAAAAAAGCAATATACCGTGTCCTTTTGTCCATATGCCCACCACCTCCAAAGGACAAGAGAGTAATCTGAGTGGATTTTCTGTGAGTTGATGCTTATGTTGTCTGAATTAACAGTTTGGGTAAAACAACACACATCATTAAGAAAAGCTCAAATGGAACAAACAGGCATTTTTCAGGTCAGAGAGAACAGATGCAGAAATGAGCTTATTTAGAAAACATTGTGGCTTCTCACCATGACCACTCAGCTGATCACCTGTGCTAAGTAAGATTCAGCCACATGCTATGAAAACAACAGGCCCAGAGAGCAGTGATAAATCCTTCCACATTTTTTGTTGGTCTTGGCTAAGTTTATTCCTTCACCTCAAATATTTTTGCTGGGAACAAGCAATCAAGACCAACTTGAAGGCATAATCTGGTGGAGAAAAACAGATGGAGCACTGTGAAAATATTTTCAAGGGTCAGAGTAAACCTGGGGCCACACTGTCTTAATTAGTGACCCCCAAGGAATTTCACTATGTCCTGCTGTGCTGTTTTGTGCTTGTTCTATCATTTCACAACAGGAGAAGCCCTGTGAATTTCACTCTGCCAGGAAACACACATGCTCTGTTCCACAAGCTAGATAGTTCAAGTTATGTTTGATTTCTTTCACCCTTCAATACTCAAAATGTGGTCTATGGACAAGCACTGGGGAGCTGTGAGAAATGCAGACCCTCAGGCCCCTCCCAAATCTCTTTAATCAGAACCTACATTTTAAAAAGACCCCTAAGGGATTTGTAGGTATGTTAATGTCTCAGGAGCACACTGCATTTTTAAACAACTGCATATCAGGATCAGCTGTGGAGCTTTTAAAACACAGATGCATGAGTCTCAGTGAAAACTGTACTTGGCAGAGTCTCTTGAATGTTTGGCTTCTAGAAGCTGCCATGACGGCTGGCAGGGACTATCTTTTTCCAGCAGCGTTAAGAGTCCTACCGCTCATTTTATTAACATTTATAGATCTCCCTGCTGAATTCCCTTCCATTTTCCATTATCCCCAATCCCCTTGTCCAGTAAGGGGATCGCAACCCTCGGCAGTGTTGTCAGCACCACGCTCAGCCAGTGAGCGCACCGGCCATCCCCATACAGGATCCGAACCCACGGCCGGCGCTATCAGCACCACACTCTCCCGAGTGAGCCATGGGGCCGGCTCTATGGTCCACTTCTGCCTGCTCTTTTCCACTTTTTAAATTTCTTCTCTAAAACACATTCAGAGTCAATAGGAAAAGGTCTTAAAGATACTTTTGTTATACAGGCAACAAAAATTTCTCCTCATGAACTTGAGGAGCCTCAAACCTTTTCCCTGCTTGCCAAGGTGCCACATTGTCTGGAAATAGCTCAGAGCCGTCTGGGGGTGGTTTTGCTAACTCTGTTCCCTGCTCTATTACAGGGAAGTGCACGCTTCCAAAACTTCCCTACTGACCTTGTTTCCACTTCCAAATATCTAACCTGCCCCAAACTATATTTTATCATTGTCTGCCATGGTTTTTCATTTGTGCAGTACTTTTTTGTATTATAACATATAGCATGTCTATGGAAAAGTGCATAAATGTGCCTAGTTTAACAAATAACCATAAAGCAAGTGCCCATGTAGCCACCACCCAGGTGAAGAAATTAAACATTTCCAGCTCTCAGCAGCACACCCCAACCCCAGCCCTTTCCAGTCCTTCAACCCCTCCCTGTTCCACCAGAGATTACCACTATTCTAACTTTTATAATAAATATTTCTTAGCTTTTCTTTATGATTTTACTACCTATCTTCACACCCTGAAAAAATGTAGCTCAGGTTTTGCCTGGTTTTGAACTTTACATAAATGAAATCATAATGTGTCTTTTTCATGTTTTCTTTTGTTTGACATCCTATTTGTGGAACATGTCCATGTTATGTGTAGCTATAATATAGCATTTTCATTACTATAGATGGTCAATTTTATAAATACAGCATTTGGGAATTTTCAGTAGAACAGACTTTGTATGATTCAGTCTATTGAACTTTGTTGAGACTTGGTACAGCGTGTGACTCATTTTCGTAAATATTCTGTATGTGCTTAAAAAGAAAGTGGATGTTGCAGTTTGGGGGAGCAGAGTTTTATTTATTAGGCCAAACTTGCCACTGTACTGTACCTATCTTCTATATCCTTAACTGATTTTTTTGTCTGCTTGTTCTACCTGTCACTGAGAAAAGTGTGTTAAAACCTTCCACTGTGATTGTGCATTTGTCTATTTCGTTTTAGTTATGTCAATTTCCACTTTATAGAATTTGAAGCTATTAGGAGCAATCGAACTTTAAATTGCTAAAATTGATAGTAATAATAATTTATAACAACATAAATTCCTGGATGATTAAAACCTTTATTGTATGGAGTGATTCCCCAGCAACCCCCACGTGGCTAAATCCAGTGGTCAGTTGTCAGGCCTCCTCTTCCTTGACCGAAGTAACCATTCCTTCCTCCTGACGTGCTTTCCCCAGCCTGCTTCTAGGGAGGACACTCTTGGTTTTCCTTCTGTCTCACTGGCCGCTGCTTTTCAGTTTCCTTTGCTGGTTCTTCCTCTTCTCCCAGATCTCATGCAGCTGGAGCACCCCAGGGCTTCTCACTTACATTCCCTCTTTGGTGTCTCTACCTCTTTCTTGGTTTAAAAACTCTCTATACTGATAATTCCCAATGTTGTGCCTCTGTCCAGACCACACTTCAGAGGTCTAGCCTTGCATGTTTGACGCCTCCCCAACACCCCCATTTGGGTGTCTGAGAGGCATCTCAGACCTGTCTACAACAGAATTCCTGATTTTTGCTCCACACCTCTTCCCAAACCTGCTCTTTGTCTCTGTTGATACCAGTTCTAACCTAGCAGTTCCTCAGCCCCAAACTAAAACCCCTGGAGACATCATTGAGTCCTCTCTCTCAAGGATGCTGATATTCTGATATTTTATTAGTTTTGCCTTCAAAATATATCCAGAACAAAAACTCTGATATGCTGCTGGTGGGAGTGTAAATTGGCAACTTGGAAAACTTTTGGGCAGTATCCTTTAATGTTGAATATTATGCTATGATCCACCATGCACTCCTAGACATACATATCTACACCAAAAGATCCACACCAGATGTTTATTGTAGCATTCTCTATACTAGCCCCAAACCGGACAAACCCCAAGTGTCCAGCAACAGTATAATGGACAAATTATGTAATATTCACGCAAGGGGACACTGTACAGCAATGAAAATGAACAAGCAATTGCTACATGCAATAACAGGGATGCATCTCACAAGCACAGTGTTGAAAGAAGCCAGACACAGTAGAGTATATACCGTATAATTCCATGTATATAAAGTTCAACAACTGTTAAGGCAAATTGCAGGTGCTAGAAGTCGGGTGATCGGTTACCTGTGGACGGAGATGGGCCCTGGGAGGGAGCACAGGAGGCTTCTGGGGATGCAGATAATGGGCGATTCTTCATCTGGGGCGCTAGTTAAGCAGAGTGTTCACTTTGTGAAAATATTTGGAGCTGTACACTTATGATTTGTGTACTTTGCTGTAAGTTTTACTTAAACTGGGAAAAACAAACAAACAAACAAACAAAACCCAGCCTTAACCTTAACCCTTACCACCTCCATGCTCCTATCTTGGTCAAAGCCATTACCACTTCTCACCTGAATGACTCTTTAGTCGCCCCTGCTCCCAGTCTTGCCCGAGGACAGTCTATTCTTAATACAGCCACAGAGTAGTCCTTTTTAATATTATTAGGTTTTATCATTCTATGGCTCACAACCCTGCAATGGCTTCTCATTTCCTCCAGAGGAAAATCCCAAATCTTTGCAGTAGCCCTCACTGGCATGATTCAGAATCATGGCTCCTTGCTGTCTTTCAACATGCCTGGGTCACTCCCATCCACGTCCTTTGCCCTGCTGTTCCCTTGTTTTGGGGTTCTCTTCCCCCACAGCTGACTCCTCACTGCCTTTGCTCAATGTCTTCTCGATGAGGCCTATCTGATCACCCTACTGAAGTTGCATCCAACATCCCTCCAGCATTCTTGAACTCCTAATTCTACTCTATTATTATTATTATTATTATTATTACCACCATAGCACTTTCTTTTTCTAACATACTGGAGGGAATTGAATGGTAGCTGCCCAAAAGGTATGTCTACCCAGAACCTATGAATGTGATCTTATTTGGGAAAAGGGTCTTTGCAAATGTAATTAAGTTAAAGTTCTCGAGATGCTATCATCCTGGATTAGGGCAGGCACTAAATCCAATGACAAGAGGAGAAAGTGATGTAACAACAGAGGTAGAGACTGAAGTTATGCATTGTAAGCCAAGGAATGGCAAAGATTGCCAGCAGCCACCAGAGCTGTGAGAGAGGCCTGGAAGAGATTCTCCCTCAGAGCCTCCAGAAGGAACCAGCTCTGCCAACACCCTGATTTAAGACTTCTGGAACTGTGAGAGTAAATTCTGCTGTTTTTAGCCACCAAGTTTATGGTTATTTGTTACACAAGCCATAGGAAACTAACACACATACTATATAATTTATTTATTACTATTTATTATTTTCTGTATTCTCTTACTGTAAGCTCCAAAAGGGCACAAATTATTATTTTGTTCATGATGTATTTCAAATACCAGGGCCTGACACACAGTAGGCACTCAAGCCTAAAAGATATTTGATTTTATTTATGAAGTTTAGTAAATATTGGTTAAAACACATTTGGCCCTCTGTATCTGTGAGTTCCATATCCATAGGTCCAACCAACCATGGATCAAAAATATTTAAAAAATTTAAAAAATACAATAAAAAATACAAATAAAAAAACCAATGTAGTATAACAACTATTTACAAAGCACTGTATTAGGTATTAATAAGTACTCTAGAGATGATTTAAAGTCTACAGGAGGATGTGCATAGGTTATATGCAAATACTATGCCATTTTGTATAAGGAACTTAAGCATCCTTGGATTATGGTATCCATAGGGGGTCCTGGAATGGATCACCCATGGATACTGAGGGATGACTATTTTTTAAGATTTAGTTGAATAGATAAACAAATTGTAATATATCCATACACTATAGTCCTATTCAACAGTAAAAAGAATGAACTACTGATATGCACACCAATATGAATCAATCTTAAATACATTTTGCTAGGTGAAAAAAGCCGGCTATAAAACAGAACATACTGTATGATTTCATCATATGAATTCTAGAAGAGGCAAATCTAAGCTATCATGAAAGAGAAGAGGTCAGTGGTTGCTCAGGGGCCAGGGTCAGGGAGACTGACCGCAAAGGGGCCTGCAGGAACTTTTTGGGGTGATGAAAATGTCCTGTATCTTGAATGTGGTGGTGGTTACATGGGTATCTACATTTGCCAAAACTCAACAAACTGTACCCTCAAAATGGGTGTGTGTTATTGTGTGTAAATTATACCTCCATAAGGTGATAAACTAAGGTGGTTTATTTACTTAGAATAATAATTATATAAAACAATTACACTATGTACCCTGGAGCAGGTCTGAAGATGTTATTTTAGAATCCAATATTATGTGGCAAGAATGTACAGTACAAGGAAGCAGAAGATATAAAACCGAAACAACAGAAAACAGTCACTGATTCCTGGGAGCTATACCAAGGCTTCACACCCAAGAAGACGCTGCTAACACCGTCCACGTTGTAGACCACGAAACAGCTTCTCCCTTGCTGCGTTGAGCCCCTCGAACCCGGATCAGCAGCCTCAGGCATGAGAGGAAAGCTCTGCTGGGTCAACAGGGCAGGGTGTCCTGGGGGTACTGGTAGTTGTTCATTATCTCCACCCACCCCACCCCTGCTGCTCACTCTGTCTCTCCTTTCCTTTAAGATGTGCTTAATTCTGATGAAATGTCATTGATTTTACTTGTGAAGTAAATACTGGTTAAAGTACTCAAAGGTTTCATTGAATATGATCAGAGATCAATTTTTTTAAAAAAAGTTAACTAGTTATTGGCTCAGAAATACTGTTGGTGACTTCCAAATAACAGATGTTTTACAAGGAAGGAAAATTCCAGACCAATCTCTCTCATCAATATGAATGTGAAAACCTTCAATATTATGTCAGCTAACTGGAATCAGCAAGATATAAAGAGGACAGTTCACAACTGTCTTAGGTCAGGACCTCAGGAAGCAGACTCTGAGGCAGAGATTGTGTTCAGGACATCGATTAGGGAGCAGCACCTTACAGGTGTTGTAAAGGATGTGAGGGCAGCAGGACTGGGCAGGCCCAAAGAAATGGCTCTCGACCCTGTGGGGACTTCTGAAGATGGGACACACTTCAGTACTGTCTCCTTAGGGCAAGAGAGCTGGGCCTTATACTTTTATGCTGACTGTTGTTGGATGCAGCCACCCTGAAACAGAGCACTTGGGAGAACGTGGTCAAGGTGGTTCTCTCCAGCTGGGTAGTCCTCAAAGGGTAGACAGTGGGGGACTGGCTGCCAGCAGCTGTTCCAGTAGCTGGGGCCATCCATAGTCCTCTGCTTCTGAGCAAAGATTACTGAGCAAACAGCAGCAGCCAAGGCAAGGCCAAGGCCAGGCTGAGTCAGACGGTAAAAGACACATGAGCTGCTTTGAGATTCAGGCAGTTTATTACTTACATAGATAAGGAAAAGAGAGAGTAAGCCAAACGTGCCAGACCCCTGGGTCTTTCTCCCACATACCAAAACGACCCCACCTAATCAAAAGGAGCAGGGTGACTACAACACATGTTATGGGATACCCTGTTTCGGAGGAGCCAAGACTAGACTGCAGCTGAGTGGTTTTGTATTCTGCAGATCTATCCTGAGCTCTTCAGAACCTTATCAGAGCCCTCCCAGGAGAGATAGGGAGGCAGTGGGAAATGGCCTCAGGCAGCCCCTCACAAGTCTCCCATCCTCTTATGTTCTGGGGCAATCACAAGGGGTTCTGCTAATCTAAACTAATTTAGATTAGCTGGGATTCAACCCTTGTCTGCATGGCCCATGTGCTGAGATTGAGCCATTTTCCTACAGCACCCATCACAACAACCAAGTGCAATATTTCAGGACTCTAAGGATAGTCTAACATTAAAAATTAAATATCATATTTCACAACATTAACAGAAAAAAAAGAGAAAAATTATGTCATCTCAATAGATGCAGAAAAGGCATTTGGCAAAATTCAACAACTATTTATAATTTTTATAAAAGCTCTTAGCAAACTAGGAATAGAAAAGAACTTCCTGAATCTGATGCAGAATATTGCAATTATTATCTATTTGGTAAAATATTTAAAGCATTCTCCCTGAGATTGGGAATGAGGGCAGGATGCCCTCTACCACTCTATTCGACATTGTACTAGAGGTCCTAGCCAGTGCAATAAGATAAGAGAAATAAATAAAAAGCATACACTCTCACTCATCCAGAATTATTTACCTGGAAACCTCAACTATCTGAAATAAAGCTGATAACCTAGAAGGTTAACATTCTCTTATAAAGCAATTTAAAAAGGTCCTGGAGCTGCCAAGATGCCACAAAGCCTATGTACACACTTCATGCATAGAGTAGTCCCTTAAGCCCTCATCCTGAGGCTACATATAATCTTAATAAGCTTTTTTATTCTTTATTTTCCAAGCCCGTACAACATTAGAAATGGCAACAGATATTGGCACACTGACCAAAACCATAGTGTTAGCTACCAGCCTAATAGGAAAGGACATGGGTAAACCATAAAAAAGCATATACAGCAGTTCAAAAAAACAGTGTTTACAAACCACTTATTGAAGAGGCAAACAGCTCTCCACACCTCTGCAGCCCTTGAGAGTGGTGCAATATAGGACAATCATTGATACTTGTAACAATGACATTGAGTCATCAGGAAAAATAAAATTATGCTTATGACTCACTGCTTAAGAATGCAGAAAATTATGTTCTATATTAAAGATTTTTAATAGCTAATTTTAAAGGAATTTTGATCATTTATTTGGAGAAACTTTAGTATTAGGAAATTAATTTATAGGTAATATCTAATTTATTTTTTACAAGCACCCAAGGTTTTTCATGGCTTAAGCAGTACTTGGACAGGAAGCAGAAGTTCAATTTCACAAACATTTGAGTTGAGCACCTGCTGTGGGCCTGATACTTGAGTCACAGCGACAGGGTCTTGACCAGGTACTCAGTCCAGGGATGTTCTTTCAGAGCTGTTTTAGGGATGATCTAAAGGCAGCTGTAGCTTGGCCATGTGAACGTCCTGGGCTGAAAATGCCAAGTAGGGCTTGTGATTTCTTCTAGTTTGAATTGCCCTTTGATGAGTGAGTATTGAAAGCAAGCAAATATTCACTACATTTGCTCTACTATCTCCTCAGTTCATTGTGGGACTACATGCTATTGACGTCCCACCCACATCCCCTTATCCTAGTCTGGAGGGTGGCCTGCAGAAGGTTCTCTGTGTCTCTTTGCCTGGGCCCCTTTCCTGGCCATAGGACTATGCTCAGCCCAGGCACAACAGGTGCTGGGAGTTAACATCCCAAGAGCAACCTTTACCCTGATACTAGGAATACTGCTCCGACCATTTACTAGGTCACTCAGAAGGCTGCCAGTTTTAAGTGGACAGAGTCAAACAGGCTCTGTAGCTCTCCATGGTTCAGGTTGTAGTGCAGCTGTCCTGCCACTTGAGCCACATATCCCAAAAGATCTACAGTGCAAGAGGCATCTGTGATAAACATGCTGACAAGCCACAATTGGTGTTGTGGTGCAGAAATTACTAGGCTTCTGGAATGAGGCAGCAGAGAACTATTATACTTTGAAAAGCAGCTCCTGGCATTTGACTGGGCCCTAGGAGAGACTGAGTTATCCATCATGAGCTGAGTCTTGCAGAACTACTATGTCGTAAGGTCAGGCAGGCACATCACCAATCCATAATAAAAATATTTTTTATTTAAGAATGTCCAGAGGGCACAAGCAAATTGCACAAACAGGTGGTCTAGATCTCCATGTTATTGCACTAATACATCTTCCTCAGTTCACACCTAAGGCAACAGAGAAGGAAAAAAGCCTAGATTTGGTAAATTAATGAGTCAGCTCACTATCCAGGTACAAGCCCAAAATAGTTTACTGCTGTTCTACAGTCCCATTCAGAGGCTTAAAGACAGTGTTGGGTGGAAATCCTCCCAGTGGGCAGAACTTTAAGCAGTACACTGATCAACTTGGTGTGGAAGGAGAAGAGGTTAGAGGTAAGAATATACGTAGACTCCTGGGCATGGTGAATGGTTTGACTGGAGGGCCAGGGTTCTAACCTATTAGCAGTATAAATCTGTGCTGAGACCCTGATACAGTGTTAGCATTCTAGGAGGACAATTAGCCAATTTGTTACAAGTTGATTATACTGGGCCTTTTCCACTCTGGAAGGGGCAGTGACTCATCTTTACTCGAACTGTGCGGATTTGCCTCATCTGTCGACCATGCCTTTGCCAGTACCATTACCTGAGGGCTTATGTGGTATCTTGCATAGTATCGTCTCAGACCAAGGGATCCACATGAAGGTCAAAGAAAGGTAACAGGGGCCGACTCCGTGGCTCACTCGGGAGAGTGCAGCGCTGGGAGTGCAGCAGCGCTCTGGCCGCGGGTTCGGATCCTATGTAGGGATGGCCGGTGTGCTCACTGGCTGAGCGCAGGAGGGTTGCGATCCCCTTACTGATCACAAAAAAAAAAAAAAAAAAAAAAAGAAATGCAACAGTGGGCTCATGGACACAAGGTCTACTGGTCTTATCATATACTGTATAATCTGGAAACTGCCAGCTGATTAAATGTTACAGGAGATGATGCCTTGTGGGGCAGTGCTGTCCTTCAAGGTATGGTATATTCATTGAACCAACAGCCAGACTACACAGTTTTGGGAACCAAGTGGTGTAAGGAGTGGCTTCTCTCACCATCATTTTGTACCTCAGCTTGGGATTCTGTGCTCCCTGATTCTGCCACTATAAGCTCTGTTGATTAGGGTTCCTGGTCCCCAGAGGTTCCATCAATAGGCACTGTAAGAGTTCCACTTAACCCAAAGCTATGGCTACTGCTTGCTCATTTTGGGGTTCTTTGGGTCAGTAGACCAGCAGGCAAAGGGTAACTGCGCCTAATCAGCAAAAGGAGCTAAGGTTGTTGCTACATAACGGGGCAGGAAGGATTCATAGGGGTGCTTCTTGGTGATACTTGGGGATAATGGGAAATTTCACAACTAAAGCATGACACGGGCAAAATGATCCTGGGCCCAGACTCCTAAGAGAAGAAGGTCTGGGTCATCCCACTAGGCAAGCAATGCTGACCAAGAGAAGTGCTGGTTGAGGGTGAGGAGAAATCTAGAATAGGTGCGGGAGAGAGAGATGATAAATGTTAATTATGGCTTCAGGTCCAGTCTGCAACCATGAGGACTATAGCTTGTCATTGCTATCTAACCTTTTTGTTGATGTTTTCCTTTTTTTATTCATTGTTTTTTAAAAAAAACTTTGACCAGCCACTATCCTTGTGGCATAGTGGACTTAACATGGGACACAAGCTGATATAGGTGGAACAGGGGTGAACAGGAGATGCTGGTGGTTGCTTCAATATATCTCCTTGATTTACGCCCAGAGGTTTTCCTTTAATTGAGATACAATTCACACATAAAGTTCACCCTTTTAATGTATACAATTCAGTGGTTTTTAGTATATTACAAAGTTGTACAACCGTCACCACTAATTCCAGAACATTTCATTCCCTCAAAGAGAAACCCAGTGCCCGTTAACAGTCACTCCCCTTTACTCCTGAGTTTGCTGGCCGGCAGCTCCCATACGTGTCTTCCCAAGTCCCTTTGCCTGTGGGCACGCTCTGGCTCTGCGCGAGCTTGTTCCTTGTGCAGAGCAGGCTGGATATGGCAAGGAATGAATACCTCAGGACTGACACTCAACCAGAGAGGGGAGGGAAGTGTGCACGATGCCCCTCAGTGGAAGACTTGACAGGTGTTTTCCATAGTGTCTCAGAGGGTCCCCAGCAGCATTGAGCCCCACTTGCCCATAGTGCTGACTCTTTCAATCTGTCTCCATTCCTCAGTTTCTCACAGGATTTTCTGGAATCGCTTCCCAAATAAACTATTTGACCCAAATCCTTATCCTAGGATCTGTATTTGGGAGAACCCAACTGAAAGATTTGCTTACATGAGAGAAATAATATCTTGAATTTCTAATGGCAATGTTTTAGAACATAGACATTTACACATAAATAGAGAGAAATCATTAATGTCAAATTTTTGCAACCCAATATATCTAAAAGCACCAAGCATTTAAAATTTAAACATCTGTATAAATCCTTTTCAGTTAATCAGAATGGAAATAACAGAGGCTTTATCAAGTAGGATTACATATTCAATGTACAGCAATATTTCCCTTATAGTGAGTTTTATAAGACATAAGCAAATGATAATTTAAACATTTAATATAGACTCAAAATGTACATAATGATAAAAACTAAACACTTAAATGTCAAACAGAAGAGATTAATAACAAAAACCCTTTATATTTTATTTTTGTCAACAAGAAGTCTGTATTTAGCAGGAGCCTTGAATTTTTAAATAAAACCAGAGCTGCATTATGATAGCCACCAATGTCTATACAGCTTAGCACATTAAAAGTTTAATCGAGGCTTGAATCAATGTTCTTAGAAATCTGAAATATATAGACTAAAAAGGCTTTCTTTCTCAGTTAAATGAGATAAATCTTAAAGCTGGGAAACTACTTAAAAAAAATAACTTAAAGCTGAATTTTGTTGAGTATGAGTTTAAAAAAACCAAAAACCAAAAAACAGTGACAAAACCAGAAGCACTAAAATGTGTTTATATGTGTGAATCATTTTGATGCATGTCAAAGAATATAATATTTGTTTATCTTAACACTGGGCATAGTCAGGTTTTAAGGTTTCAGAAATACTTTTGAATTTATTACTGAACAACTGGAACATCTTATACAGAATATTTCAAAGTTGTTACCAAAAAACTAGTTGCAACTGTACCTAGCAGTTTAGGTTCTGAACATACCTTCTTTCCCTACTGCCATCAAACTGAGAAAGGTATAGGGAGAAAAGAATTAAATGATTTCTTAAGGACATACTTGCCAGTTAGTCAATAGTTCTGCTTCTGAATTATGTAGAACATCCTGGTCCACAAATAATGGAATGGATTTCCAGAGACAGTATCAATTTTGGGCTAAAGAAATACAGGGTGACACTGAAGCCCTCAGCAAAAGCTCTAAAATGACATAGAAGCTAATGAATGACCTAAATATGGAGAGGTAGGTGAGGAAATAATATGTAGTAAATGCTGGCTTGTTATTGGAATTTTTTCTCTCCTTTCTCTAATTCATTCATCTTTTTCAGACCGCCTTCTATGTCCTTTGGGGAGGAAATTATCTTACCCTTTTTCATTTGTTCCTTCAATATGTTCCTTCAATACAGCCTACAAGAAGAACAATTAATTCAAGGCTAATATTAAGAGCTTGAATAAAAATAATAATGAGCTTTATGCTGGGTTCTCTTCTCTGTGAATAAAATCTTCATTTGTAAGAGTGAGCTCTCTTAGATGGTGTTCATTTTAGAGTTTGACACTCTTGCTTTTGGAAGTGGGAAAAATTACTAAATATTACTGTGTGAAAACTAAGTGCTCTCCTCCTGAGGTATTACTGCTTTATGGACTTTATCCTTACAGAATAGCACTGCATTACACAACTACAGGTCTGACGCCCAATTTCTAACGATTTTATTCAAAATCACCTGAGAAAAAGCAGGCCCAATGGAAATATAATTAAAACCTCTTGAAAATGCAATTACTGTCGATGCACATAAACTATAATTAAAAGTCCAATCTGAGGTCTGGTAACTGGTTTTATGTTGAGTGTACATCTTTTTTAAAGTGTTCTTATTTAACATGTAATTTACATGAGTATCCTGGAAACAAGTATAAAAATTACATTTATTTTAAGTCCAGATACTTTCTAAACTGAGGAAGTACAGGATGGCTCTGACTTCTCCATCAATCATCCAGACTCACGATAAGTCATGCTACAAAACATGTCTGAACCTCCTCTGATAAACAGTAAGAGACGAAAGTGAATTGAATCCTCACGTTTACTGCTGTTCATTTTCCTTAAAATTGGTAAAAATGCTGCCTTATACTAGATAGTATTCACATCTTCAAAGAATTCATTCATACATCTTTTGATGATCAAACAGAGTAAATGAATTCAGATTTCATTTTTAGAAGTAAAAATAAGGTCTATTCATAATAACTATCTTTAATAACTATTATTTATTTTTACCCTTGGGGAATGCACAAGCATAGACACTGTCAGCATCTTTAACATTTATTAAAAAGATACACTCTTTATACTAATGCAAAAGGATAAGACTCTTCTTCCCACTCCAAAAATCTCTTCTTTATTGTAAAGAATTCTTCACTGCATTCAAACTAAGACTCTGGAGCACTCGGCAGCGAGGTGTTTGGGATGACTGGCCAGAATCACTTGTTTTTCTCTCTTCTCAATTAGACAACTGAAAATAGGAACTTTAGTTCTAAATATTAGAAGCAAAGTCTAAATATTAGAAAAATAAGGAGAGAGAATAATGCAAAATGCTTCCAAAAACATGAGGTGAGAGACATCATCTATGTTCATGTTGTGGCAGGTTCAGATGAAATCTTCAGTTTTTAATCTTCAGGTTCATATCTGAAGATATAAATTAAGAGCACAGTGTCATAATACTTTTTGTTGTTGTTGCTGTCATCATAATTACATACTAATTGCAATTAGTATACTTGAAGCACCTCCAGTGACTAAGCCAGTATATATTTTTCACTTAAAATTACTGCTATGGTAGAAGTCAGATACATTCAAGGCATCATGACGGTGACTCAGAGGGGATTACTGTATCAGGTGGGAGGATGGACCAGATAACGTCTAAGACTCCAAGTCTCTATATTCAGCATTTAGATCTGTGATTAGCTTAGTATAACTATCTCAATTGTCAGATCGACACAAATAGCTGATATGACTATGTGAGTAAAGGGTTAACAAACCCCCTTCTCTAAAGACAAATTTGATCTTGAATTTACTTTATAGCTCTGTTCCCCTGGAACTCTGATAAAGGTAAAATGTCAACTGAGTTTCTAGGTAAAACCTCTGATGACAAAAATGACCGCAATTGGTAGACTATACCTGCGCAGGAAGACTGTGAACAAGCCATAAATACAAGGCGGGAGCCACAGCTTTAGGTTTCCGTCTGTGCAGTGAGTTCTTATAACTGGACGTGTCCCTAACTGAGCATTATGTAACTGCTACAAGAGATACCAATCCTACGTACCATGGACTTCTAAGCCAAGCTGGCTAAGGCACCCATCTGCGTGGATCTCATCCTCTCCAACCTAGATTGTCACTTGAGGGCACAGTAAGACCAGCTCTTGAACTGCTGTGAGGAAACCACTGAGGAGAAATGCCTAATGCTGCTCTGTGAGCTTGCTGTGTTTCCTGTCCGATATCTTGCTGAGTGAATCCATTGCCAAGAGTAGCTTATTGTAGTTGTGTGTGAGTCTAACGGTCTAGCTGAACCTAAAAAGAAGACTGGGAAAGCCTTACAAATAAGGCCAGGCTGAAGCTTCTTTGCTTTCCTCACACTAAGGTTTCTAGACTAAATGACTGTGCAATTACCAGCCTAACCTCTCTAGACACAAGCTTAGATTAACAGAAAACAAATATCAGCCCAGCGGGAAGATAAATCTGAAGGCGGGCTCAGCGTAGCTTACTTGGCCAGTCTTTTCCTCAGGTCTTTGATTTGGTTGTTCTTCTTGTTAAGAATCTCTTTCATGTTTCGATAAGCTGCGGTTTGTTGAAATTTCTTCTCTAATTCCTGCTTAGTGAAAAATGTCAGCCCATTACTAAGAAATAGTTAAGGAAAAAAATAACAAATGTGATGAAAATATATATATTTTTTGTTCTAACTTTACAATATTTTGCTTTTGTTATTTTCTAATTTCCTTTCAAATCATAATTATGTAAAATTAAGACTACTCAAACTTTAAAAACATTCTTTCAAATGAGAAGCCAATAAAATTGTAACATTTTCCCAAGTACAATGTTTGCAAATAACTCAAGCATACTATGCCATAGACATGGGGAATCTATTTGAATATTAAACTAATATTCAGGGAAAATAAGCATGATATTTTTCCAAATCCCAAAGTAGTGTCAGTATTTTAGGGAGGAGGATTTTTAATTTTGTTAAATTTCAGCTCCCATATTCTTAAGAGTCAAATCCCTAAAGTAAAGAATCTAGCTCTGTGCATAACACTTCATATAAGTTGTAAAAAAGGTATAGAAATCCTTAAAAAAGAAAGTCACCCCTCCCTCTGCCAGGCAGTAGGAGGAACAAGCAGCAGAGCAACACAGGGGTGCAGCATGGGTGTGGGCTGCCTGTAGAGGAGCATTTACCACACCAGAGCAGAGAAGCTTTCTTATTTCATCATAGACACTTTAGTACCGAAAATGGAACCAGTGCCCATTAATGATAAATCTTTAAAACATATATTGGCTAATACCTTGAGAAAAAATAATCTGAATTTGCAGTTGTCTAATGTTTGTCTTAGTCACATTTGTTTCTCTATACTGTGTGTATCAGTTAATTGGACGTGAACAGACAAATCCCTTAAACACTATCTTCTGACCTTTTCAGCCATGCTCAGCTGCTCCTGAACCCTGAGTAGGTCATGCTTGGCTGTTGCTAGATTCTCCTCCAGGGACTTCTGGTTTTCTGTCTTGTCATTAAGTGTCTTCTGAAACTCATTCTTTAAAGCAGCAACTGTGTTTTCCAAGTCACTCAAGTCTCGGGCCTTTATAATATCCTATGAAAAATAAATATGTGAACATAATTTTATGTTGACATTTTAAATACTAACTGCTTTAGAATGGTGATTCAACATCGTAGGATATCAAAGAAATGATACTGTGTGCTGTGTGTGCACGCCAGCCTCCCTCGCTAGCATGGGTAAATGCTAGCCCCTTCAGGGTTGCCAGCAGGCACCCAGTGTGCAGTGTCTGCACACTGAAGACCCTCAGTAGTCACTGGATTCCAAATATATAAAATACGATTTTCCCAGTCTGAGAGAAATGGGAGAGAGGTGAGATCCTAAAGTTGACAGTGTTGTATGGACCAGAGTTGGGATGGCAATTAGGTTTCATTTTGACAAATCAAGTTAAGAAAATACTGATGAAGAATTTTGAATTCTTCAAAATGATTGAGATGGAAAGAATAATAAAATTAATACAATTTATATCAAAAACTTAATAGACATGTTTTAGCTATTATTTACAAGAAAATATGAGGGCATAATTAATGATAACTGGTTATATGGTTTTCTAAATTTATAAGATTTTCACTTTTTTATATTAATGAGATATGCACATTTTGGTATAGACAACTGCAGCATAATAAAGCAGCTAAATCTTGTTTTTGACTGGATAAAATTGATGATAGAGAAAAGAGTTGTATTACTATGACAGGAAAATGGTCTATAATTGCTAAATATGCAGATGAAGCAGTACTTTCAACAAAATAAAAAATTCTTGCTCATTTTTAAAATCTGGTCTTTAAAAAGATTTTATTTCATTGCAACTAGTGAGGGCATGTGTCCATTTTGCTTTTGTGTGCAAATCTTAGAGTAAAATTGGAACAAAGCCCAAAATGGCTTTTAAACAAATGCATCATCCAAAAATGTCTGCAATTGTTTTACTTTTGAGAAATTATAGGGCTGTTCTGAAACATTCAGCTCTCTGTTTTGTTAATCTATGGTCCCTGGCATATAAATGGTTGAAAATCACATACATCTTCTTTTGGTTTTTTTAGCCATATAAGAATTATCCTCCTATTCTAAAAATATCTACAGATGAAATGGTACAATGTGTGAGATTTGCTTCAGAAAATCATGAGAGGAGGGAAAGAAAGTAGAGATGGAGACGAAACCAGACCGGCCATGCAATGATGACTGGGAAAGCTGAGTGATCAGGATGGGGGTTCATTATACCACTCTCTCTACTTTTGTATGTTTCAAATTTTTCACAGAAAAATGTTTAACAAAAACCTAATGAAATAGACTTTGGGATTGTTTATAGATATTTACAATGACAGTACAACCAGAAGAAAAGCCAGTGGTGCACTGAAAATTTACCCAGCTGGCCCCACTCACATGAAATCATGTTACAGCATCTGTACTCAATGGAAAGGCCACAGGAGACAACCGTGCACACTATGACTTCCAGCAGGCAGAGAGACATTCAGTCATGACACTCAGATATGCTCGAAGAACTACAACACTAGATTTCACTGTACTACACAGAGCTGCTAAATATAGATGGATCTGAAGATTCATAATGAGTAAATTCATTCTACTTTGTCACTCATCAAAGGCAAACTTAAGTAATGTTCAGTATTAAAAAACCCCAATACAAATCAATTAACTAAAAACTTTTCCTTTCTTCATTTCCTTTTTTTCCCATTGTAATTAGACATCACAATGAAAGGGCAATAAATTGAAGAATATCTTGCGTTTCACTGAAATCCCAGGACACATGAGGCACGTGAACTGTGTATCTGCCCCCTCTGACCTGGAGGAAGGATGGAGGGAAGGGCACTGGTTCTCACCTGGCCTTTCTTGGGCAAAGATGTCCCAATGCAGAACAACAGTGGCATTTATCTCAGGGAGTGGCAGGGAGAAGGGTGTAATGAACAGTGTCTAAGACTTAAGTTTATAACTTTATTCTGTTTAGAATGTGTGAAAAAGACAGCTAAAACTTGTGTCACCTTTTGATTTCCTTGATCAAGCTGTAAATCTTGCAGTGCTCTTTCTAGTTTTGACTTCTCATCCAATGCATTTGTAGCCTATAATCAAATTTAAACAAAACACATTCAGTATTTAATTTGTAGGTAGCTCTTTCAATAATTTTGTTTAAGGATTTCTCAGTTACCTGTATTTCAATGGTCTTCAGCCTTGACTTCAATTTCTCATTCTCTTCTTGAAGTCTTAAAATTTCCTATGTCAATAAATTCAAGATTTATTTTAACAAAATATTGTAATGCTTGAAATTAGTACTTGTTTCACTTAAATTTTTAATTTTTAAATTAAATTTAAATTATCTAATAGTCCCCAAATCCACATGCCCTGGTTATTCGTAATATCCCAATTTTGCCCAGTCCATCAGCCTCAATACTGTTAGTCAGCTTTGCCTCTAAGATTTCTAGTTCTTTCTCTTTCAGTCTCTCAGACACACATTTCCTCTTTCAGCCCTCTGTTCTCAGACTTTTTCCAAAGTCCCCCTGCCCTGCTATCTCTCAGCTAGCTGGCCTGCAATTCCTGGGTCCATTCTCAGCCTCCACTGCACACTATTTCCACTTATCCTGGAAACACCATCTTCACCATTTCAGTGCCCTGTGCTCAAGCCCCCAAATGGTTCTGACTGAGCAGAGGCCAAACACCTTTGCTCTTATGCAGCCAACACGAGAGTCACTTATCAGTATAGTCTTATTTCTCACTATGCTCCAACACACACATTGGCCCAGTCAGAGAGCACTGAGCTCTGCTGCGAGTCATGCCACTCTCTGTCTGCCTCTGGCCACTGCCCATTCTGTTCCACTGCCCCACATGCCCCTTCTCTTCCCTCTGACAATTTAATCTGTCTTGACCTTCAAGGCCCAGCCCAGGTGTCATCTTATCTAAGATCCTGTTCTTATCATTTCTCATCTACACGAAACTGCTTCTTCTCTGCTACCCTGTGACGCCCGTGGCACACAGGAAAGAATTCTCCTGTCTCTTTCTAGAATATTAGTTCTGTCTTCCCAATGAAGTTATTACTTTTTGAGAACAAGGACTAGGTATTACACTGCATTTTTTATTTCTAAAAACACTTAGCATAATATTAAGACTATAGGAGTCACAGTATTTATTTGTATACTGAGAAATAATTTATTTGTATACTGATAAATAATTTTTATAAACTTCTTTTAAAAACCTTCATTGTATAAAAATATTTATTTGTATACTGATATGTTTATAAACTTCTTTTTAAAAATCTCCATTGTTATCACAGATCACAAACTTCAAATGTCCATCAATAAACTCAGTCCAAAGTTCCATGCTCTTTCCTTTACCATGAAAACATGTGATCAAGAACTGCTTCAGACTTTCTAGAAGATCAGTATGCCCTCTTCTGGCCCACTGGGCACCATTAGGTAAAACTACTGTGCCAGACCAAAGTCTGAGTCAACCTCTTTCCACCTTTGTTTCTCTACCCTAGAGCTGTTCAGACAATGAGAGGTTTTCCTTTTTCAAAATGATGACTACATTACCTTATTGAGGAGTTCTGCTGTTCCACCTTCATTAAGTGGAACAAGTTTTGTCTTTATGACATCTATGATGGGCTGAAACAAAATTAAAAAAGCAAATTAAAATCAACACAGAATAAAGCATGTACATATATAATCATTGAACACCTGCACTTTCTAAGTGGAAGACACTGTATATAAACATATCCGCTGGGATGTCAGTTCCACAGGTGTGGAGATTTTTGTTGGTTTTGTATTCTGTTACATCCCAGTGCCTAGGACATGCCTGACCCACAGTACCCAATACATGTTAGAGATAAAAATGAAACCCATCCTCCTCATATCTTTTATTTATTTATTTGTTTGCTGGTTTATGCATGGTGGCTGGCCAGTGTGGTGATCCAAACCCTTGATCTCGGTGTTACAAGGCTGAACTCTAACCAACTGAGCTAACCGGCCAGCGTGGCCCCCCCATATCTTTTTTAAAAATACAGATGGAAGGGAAAGGGGGGAAGAAGGGAGGGAGGGAAGGATGGAAGGAGCTCAAAGCCAGACCTGATATAGATCCTACCATCTAGGAACCGGGATTTTAATCAGTGGGAGCTAAAACAGAGATTTCTGCATGAACTTCAGACTCTGAAAATAACTGTAATATTGGTGAGGATTTAGGCAGCTACCCTACAGATGAAGAATAACTTGGCACAAATATTCTGGAAGTTTAGCAATACATATTAAAAACAAAAGAACCTTAGCCAGAAATATGTCCCAAAGGAATAATTGGAAAATGTTTTGTATGTGTATGTACAAGGATTTACCTCAGCAGTATTTAACTATCCAACAATGGAATATTTATGGTGCTTCTATAAAATGGAATGGTAAATGTTCACTGCAAATAATGCAAATGATTAAAAAGAGAAGTAGGGAAATAGGAAATTACTGGTATAATCTCTACTTGACAGATGAGGAAAATGAGACTTGGCCATCTCAGGTAACCTGCTCAGGGTCACATGGCTAGGGAGTGACAGTGCCAGGATGGATACTCAGGTCTGGCTGACCCCAAAGCCTGTGCTCCGCAACATCTGACGGAGAGTTTACATGACTGGTATTCTGACTTGACAGCAGTGTGTGTGTGTGTCTGTGTGTCTGTGTGTGTGCCCTACATGTATGTGTGTGTAGGTTATAATACACAAAAGTTTTTCATAGTATCTTCCAAAACTTCTTTTGCCTGAAAATCTGAGAGGCAATTTTTGAATTCTATTCTCAAATTGAATGCTTTTCCTTGAAAGTTCTCATCTGGATCTTGGAATGTTTTGAGTGATTTCAGGATTTTAAATACTGGTTATTAAGACATGGAATTAGAATGACCAAAAATTACCTTTTTATTTGAAGACGTAAATTCTGCTTTTTCAAATTCTGCAACTTGTTCTAATAATTCTCTGGAAGACAAAAACAAATATTAAAAATTATTCATTTAAAATAGGTTTGTATCACACATAAGAATAAAATCACCAGTACCAACCTATTACATGCCAGAGAGAACAGAGCAAGATGGATAAAACTTTACCACATTAAAAATACTTAGTTACAAATGGTTGAGAATCCAACTGCACAAACTCAAATTTGAATCATCCACATGAACTAGTATTTTTCACCTACTAGGCGCACAATGTATATTGCTAGAAATAAACTACAATGTTAATACAATGAGTGAAATTTGTAGTCAACTCTATTTCTGAGGTCCTGTGAGGAGATGGCTCTATTACGTAATATACATTGTTAGCTACTAGGTATTCAAGGAAGACAAACTGATTTTTAATAGAGTAGCTGTAGAAAAAATGAAATTAGTCCACAGTATCTACTGAAAAAGAGTATCACACATTCCCAGGAAAGACTTGGTGTGGGATAAGCTGCCTAATGGCTGGCAAAGGTAAATGAGAGCTGACTGTATACAAGCTCACAGCGACCGGCAGTGACGGCTAGCCTCACCTTCCTCAGACATCAGCTTCTCAGAGTTTTCTAACCAGCCACCTAGTGACTGTTGCAGAAGTTAAATGATTTTCCTTTCCTGCCTGTAGGCTGTCCTTGCTGTTCAATACTCTCCACGTGACCCAACATGCTGCGACTGTGCTTAGAGAGCAGTTGACAGGGCTTGGCAGTCAGTCCTTCCCGATTTCTAGCATACCTTTTCTCCGAATGACTTTCAACTTCAATTTTACCGTATTTTTTTGAAATTAATGAGCTCTTTGGTATTGTTGACTATAAACTTTTTTTACATTTTATGTTTCCTATTTAAAGATGATAAATACATAATTTTAAATGTAATTACTTAGAATTAAACTTCCAATGCTACTAGTCTGAATTGATGGTATTTATTATATTTGAATTAATTTTTCAACTGTGTCATAATCTTTGTTTCTTAGTTGACCTATCTATAAAGACCGATTGTAGTACTGACCAAGCTAACAAAGATGCTGTAATGAATAATTAGCCTGAAAAGGAACTTCATAAATCTCAAAAGCCTTTATGATATCCTGCTACAGTAGAAACAGAGAATTTTAAAAGGATGTTGAGAAGTACCTAAGAGATCACACAGTGACTGGATGCCTTACTGCTACACTTCCCAACTTTTCTCACTCTCCAGCCCCAAGAAAAGCAGCAAAGACCTTCACTAACTTTGAAGATTATGCTTGGCCCTCTATTGTCACAAATGCAGGTATGAATGTTGTTACCTGTTTTCAAGTTCAGAGATGTCTGTCTGTAGCTTAAGGTACCACTTTTCAGCTTGAGAAAACAGCTGCCGCAGGAGTAGCACATTGGTGTAGGCAGTGTTGATGAGCTCAGACTCTACCTCGCTATGAACCACAGTCTGCAACCCGTTCAGGACTTCGGAGACTTCATCTATGGTGAAGGTCTCCTCCACCAACCTGAAAAAACAACCGTGATCCCAAGCTTGAGAAATAACAAAAACAATTTACAAAATACAACAACATTAAGAAACCCACATTCCATGTCATCTAAGGGATTAAAGGATTACAGTGAAAATCTCTCTGGGAACTATTTTCTTTATTAATAAAACAGAAAATATTTAAACTCTATTTTTGATACAGAAACAATTAAATTGTGGTTAATTCTTCAAATGTGCACATCCTTTAATGCAGCTAAATGCTCAGAAACATTCCCCAAACCATCCTCTACTTTTTTCTTTAATTTTTCAGTATTAAATGTTTTTTACTTCAATCTCCACTAAAATTAGTCTTATCACATCTACTAATTTCAAAAGTCACCTGGAAGGTGTAGTTTCTTCTATTATTTCTCCAGCATTTTAATAATTGTATGAACTATTCACATGTTGGTAAATGCCTGTGAGAAATAAATGTAATTATATACTGTTTCTCTTAGCATTCTTGAGACCCAAAAGAAAAAAAGCTTAACTTAAAGCTCCACTGACTACTCCACAAAAATGAACATCATCAACACAGGCATTAACAATCTGTTCTCACACAGAGAATGTTTGGGTCAGAAGGGAACTTTAGAGCCATCTTCTTCAATCCCCTATCTTTACAGATAGGAACACAGGCTTGGAGGGTGAAGGTGACTTGCTTGCAGTCCCACTGGGGATGACTAAACCCCACGATTATTTTCAGCAATCTCAGCAACATGCCCCAAAGCTTCTGTGTGCCTCCTACTTTCACTGACAGCTTCACAGTAACGCAGTCCTCTCCTCTTCCTGCTTCTGCCCTCCAAAGTCCCTTATCCATCAGACTCTCAGATAAAAGCAACTGCCCCAACCTCAGCTTTATCTTCTTCCTCTCTTCCAAAAGTACATAATCAAACAAGATCTCGTTTCACTAAAGTCTTATAGTTATACTCAAGCTAACAGTATTTGACTTATGATTCTTGAACATTTTGTCTAGCCAGAATATACCTGCTCTAAAAAAATAAAACTTTAACTATTTTTTATAAAAGTCCTTATTAAATATATTAATAATCTCTCTATATTCTTAAACAGAACATACCATGTTCTCACCAATTAAATTGTTGCTTTCATCTGCTGGGGGGCTAGGAAACCAGACTATCAGATTAGTTTAATGGGTTGAACAGATAACGGTCTAAGGCTGGTGGCCTCTACTACTGAGCAAAGTTCATGGCTTTAGGACAGTGGCACCTCACTTGGAGGTATTTTTCACTTATGTCTACTTAATATTTAATTATCTTCCATTATTGGTCCAATCAAATTAATTATCTCTTGCTACAAATCAACTAACAATTTTGGTACTAGTCACATGTTTTTCACGATTTCCTGCTATTTTCCCATCTCCTAATTCTTCAGTATGAACTACATAGGTGTTTTCTCACTAATTGCCACGTCTTGTGGCTCTAATCTTTCAATTAATAACTCAAGTAAAGTTCTGGAATCTTCAATACGGCAAGCCAATCATTAACCCACAAGTCCTTAGCAATTTCCTGATTAAACTTTGCTATCCCATAATTATCATCATGTGCATGTCTGATAATAGATTCATTGCTCCCACTACAATCTAATTTCTTGGGTTTCATATATCCACCAGGCTTAGTGTAGCTGCTCGCAGTGAGTAACTGCTCATGATAATCCCAGGAACAGTTTGTTATGTCCTCTGCTACAGCATCCCCACATTGGCTACCAGAAAGGATCCACGTTCCCATTTGGTTTTCTTAGAGTCCTCTGGTACCTGCTCTCCTTGAGGTCTTGGAAGCAGGAATCTACAGTTTTGAGTCTCAAGCCTCTCTTTGAACGAGCAAAACGCATATAATTAATAACTTCATTTTGATGGTGCTCATTTAGGCCCAACTCTGCCTGAAAAAGAGAGGAGTAATTTAATTGTTAAGTCTTTAAGATTTGATAAAAGAACCAACAATGAAAATATACAGGATATTCTATGCTACGGACTGCTAGATGTCCATCGAATTCTGTTTTTCCCTTCTTTCTGGCGGCATGGCTGCCCGGCTAGATGATACTTCCAGCCCTCCTTGCAGTCAAGTGTGGCCCCGTGACTACTTGCAGCAATGGATGTGAGCAGAACAGATATTGGCTATTTCCAAAGCCTGGGCCTTAAGATATCGGGTACACCTTTGCCACTCCCTCTTCTCTGGAACCTGGAAGAGGTGGTGAATCAGTGGAACTATGCAGACAACATCAATGCCCAGGGGTTGGGGGAGCACAAGATGAAAGGGACCTGTGTTTCTAACTCATGGAACAGCACTGACCCACTCGCCTGAGATGAACAGTGAGATGGCTGTTAAGTGAGAGAGAAATAAACTTCTGTATTCTTTAAGCCACTGTTTTTAGGGGTCTCTATTACAGCAACTTAACCTAACTCCATCAAATACAGCTTTAAAAAGTATACTTGGTTTGGAAATGGCCATTAATTTGTCTTTATTTTAAACCAGATGAAAGCTTGACAGATATTTAAGAGGCAAGCCCAAGAACGCAGGACTGTCAAAGAGTAGAACAGGTCAACTAAAAGCAAGGCTTCAGCCATGTTACTTGGAGTTGTAATTAAGAAGTTGCTGATGTACTTTACCAAAGCAATTTGAGTAGCATATGCATTTAAGGACTAGATGACAGAACGGAGATAGCAAGAATAAAAGGGAAGTGAGAGGGAAACCTATATGCTACACAAATGCAATGTGTTTTAGTTGCATATGTACCTGACTTGTGACTAACGAGACGTTTCCTCTAGGCATTTTTTTAAAAAAACAACTGAACACCTACATTAGAGACAATGTTATCTCTTATATACAAATCAATATGGGTGAGAATATCCCAATTTGGAAATACAGTCACATTTCACTTAACTATGAGGATACATTCGGAGAAATTTGTTGTTAGGTGATTTCATCACTGTGTGAACATCATAAAGTGTACTTACACAAATCTAGATGGTATAGCCTACTACACACCTAGCCAATTGCTCTGACCATCATCATATATGCGGTACATCATTCACCGAAATGTCATCATGCAACTTTATCTCAAAACAATGTAGCAAACAAAACAAATAAACCACAAATTCTCAATCATTCTTGTCTGTGGTATTAAAGCTATACTCTTCAGTCCTTAAGACCCCCCAAACTCTTTCTCTAAACCTGTTTCCCAGGATTCTACTATATGAACACTCTTCTTTAGCCAGCCTAGACTGCCCATCAGCCCTGAATCATGACTTAAAATGTCCTGCCTTGACTTTCACTCATGTTACCCTTATCTTTGCCTAAAAGTAGCTCTCCACTTCTATTCAAACATCTGAATCCTACCCAGTGGTGTGCTGGTACAGTTTAACAACAGGCTTTCTGGGTAGGGGACCCTGATGTGTAGCCCTTGCTGATTTCCATGATGTAAATACTTCCACTATCGCCAATTTCAAGCTGCCAATATAACGCCACTGAATGCAGAGGTGAGAAGAAATGCACACAACTGGCTTTCACTAACCACTACACGCAAGTTCCACCACATCACTGAATTCCTACCCACTGTTCAAGGACTGTTTTACCTACTCTATGACACCTCCCAATGTACCCTCAGTGACTCTATAGTTATGCCTTCCTCCAAAAATTAGCATATATCATGTCTGCTACTTATTTGGCACCACCAAAGACTGATTTCTACTTAGTGTTAAGGTGGTACTTCATTCTTTTTTTCAGATGTTGCTCCTCCAACTAGATGGTAAGTTCCATGAGGGCATGAATTATGACACCTGGCACAGTGCCTCGTGAAGAGTGGGTGGTCAATTCATACGTGTTAATTACTTTTTCTCCTGTCAAGGAGAGTTAAGATTGTCCGAGGACCAAGAAGAAAAAAATTACTCAAAGTGAGAAGGATGAACTTTGGGACTAAGGACAGAAAAGTTCCTAGACTGCAATGGATGGGAGTGAAAAAAGGGAGCAGAAAGCTGAGTTCAATAGGAGAAACAGCATCAGCCTAGGAAATGGCTATTCACAACCTTTGCTTCCACATGTATAGTACATGTACATAGGTCAAATCACTAAAGAGTTGTTACTCCGGCCCATCTACCAAATGACCTGGAAAGCTGCTAGTTTTGAGTGGGGCTCAGAATAGGAGAAGGCTCTGCAGCAGGTCCAGGCTGCCATGCAAACTGCTGAGCCCCTTGGGCTGTATGATAGCGCAGACTCAATGGTCCCTGAGGTGTCAGTGGCAGATAGGGATGCTGTCTAGAGCCTTTGGCGTGCCCGTAGAGGTGAGTCACAGTGGAGACCCTTAGGATTTTGGAGCAAGGCCCCATCATCCGCAGATAATTACTCTCCTTTTTCGAGACAGCTGTTGACCTGCTATTGGGCCTTAGCAGAAACTGAACGCTTGACTATGGGTAACCAAGTTACCATGCAAGTTGAGCTGCCCATCATGAACTGGGTGTTATCTGACCAGCAAGCCATATGGTTGGGCGTGCACTGTAGCGCTCCATCATCAAATGGAAGTGGTATATATGTGATCGGGCCCAAGCAGGTGCTGAAGGCAGAAGTAACTTACATGAAGAAGTGGCCCAAATGCCCATGATTCCTACTCCTGCTACACTGCCTTTTCTCCCTCAGCCTGCACCTATGGCCTCATGGGGGGGTACCCTATGATCAATTGACAGAGGAAGAGAAGATTAGCGCCTGGTTCTGTGCAATATGCAGGAACCACCCAAAAGTAGACAGCTGCAGCACTACAGCCCCTTTCTGGGACATCCTTGAAGGACATTGGTGAGGAGAAATCTTCGCAATGGGCAGAACTTCAGGCAGTGAATCTGGTTGTGCACTTTGCTTGGAAGGAGAAACGGCCAGATGTGCAATTATATACTGATTCATGGGCTGTAGCCAATAGTTTGGCCAGATGTTCAGGAACTCAGAAGAAACATGGTTGGAAAGCTGGTGACAAGGAAATGTGGGCGAAGAAGTGTGTGGATAGACATCTCCGAGAGAGCAAAGGACGTAAAGATATTTGTTTCCCATGTGAATGCCCACCAAAGGGTAACCTCAGCAGAGGAGGAGTTTAATATAATCAGGTGGACAGGATGAGCCATTCTGTAGATACTAGTCAGCCTCTTTCTCCAACCACCCATCACTGCCCAGTGGGCTCATGAACAAAGTGCCATGGTAGCAGAGATGGAAGTTATGCATGGGCTCAGCAACATGGACTTCCATTCACCAAGGCCAACCTGGTGACAGCTACTGCTAAGTGTCCAATCTGTCAGCAGCAGATTCCAACACTGAACCCCCAATATGGCACCATTCACCAGGGTGATCAGCCAGCTATCTGGTGGCAGGTTGATTACAATGAACTGCTTCCATCATGGAAGGGGCAGCATTTTGTCCTTACAGGAATAGACACTTACTCTGGATGGGGATTTACCTTCCCCACGTGCAACACTGCTGCCAAAATGACCATCCATGGTCTCACAGAATGCCTTATTCACCATCATGCTATTCCACACAGCATTTCTTCTGGCCAAGGAACTCACTTCACAGCCAAAGAAGTGTGGCAATGGGCTCATGCTCATAGAATTCACTGGTCTTACCATGTTCCCCATCATCCTGAAGCAGCAGGCTTGATAGAATGGTGGAATGGCCTTTTGAGGTCACAGTTACAGCACCAGCTAGTTGATAATATCCTGCAGGGATGGGGCAAAGTTCTCCAGACGAGAAATACAAAATACATCCGTATTTTGTATTCTGTAAAACAGTACCCAATAAATGGTACTGTTTCTCCCATAGCCAGGACTCACAGGTCCAGGAAACAAGGGGTGGAAATGGGAGTGGCACCACTCATCATTACCCCTCATGACCCACTAGCAAAATTTTTGCTTCTGTTACTGAGACTTTATGTTCTGCTGGCCTAGAGGTCTTAGTTCCAGAGGGAGGTATGTTTCCACCAGGAGACACAACAATGAACTGGAAGTTAAGGCTGACAATTGGCCACTTTGGGCTCCTTGCCTCTGAGTCAATAGGCTAAGAAAGGAGTTATGGGGTTGGCTTGGGTTATTGATCTGGACTACTAAGGGGAAGTTGGACTACTATTCCAAATGGAGGTAAGGAAGATTATGTCTGACACAGGAGATCTCTTAGTACTACACATGC
Organism: Cynocephalus volans; assembly: GCF_027409185.1. Lineage (NCBI taxonomy): Eukaryota > Metazoa > Chordata > Mammalia > Dermoptera > Cynocephalidae > Cynocephalus > Cynocephalus volans. The sequence goes on from NC_084470.1 coordinate 56,495,192, forward strand.
CCTGTGATTAAGGTCAATGGGAAATTACAGCAATCCCATCCAGGCAAGACTACAAACAGCCCAGACTCTTCAAGGAGGAAGGTTTGGGTCACTCTGCTGGGTAAAGAACCACAACTAGCTAAGGTGCTTGCTGAAGGCAAAGGGAACACAGAATGGGTAGAAGAAGAAAGTAGTTATAAATAACAGCTACAACCACATGACCAGTTACAGAAATGAGGACTGTAATTATCCTCCCTATTTTGTCAAGAATATGTCTGTGTGTGTATATTACATATATTAAGCATTTATCTTTGTTTTTGTTCCTCTTATTCTTTGTCCTGTAACATAAGATTTATTGACTTTATATCAGTATTTAAATATTTTTAACTTTACATCATAGTATTTACAGTTAAGTCATGGGACATCGGGAGAAGGCCCTCACCAGATGTGTTCCCTGGACTGTGGACTTCCCAGACTCCCAAACTGTAAGAAATAAATTTCATTTCTTTATAAATTACCCAGTTTCAGGTATTTTGTCATAAGCAACAGAAACCTAATACAGAGAGGAAATGGAATAGAGGAAATGTGACAAAGCACTGGATTAAAAACCAGGTTTAAGTCTAGCTATGCAACTACCAACCTGTGTAACTGTTACCAGCTCAAGTCACTTAACTTCACTGGCATCACCTTTACCATCTGTTAAATGAGGTAGCTATAAATGATCAGCTGTAAAATGTTTAGAAACTATGGAAGGTAACCAAATGGGGAAATCAGAATTTGTTTGAATTTTGTTGCAGAAATTCTCTATTAAAAATTGTAAATGGGAGCTGAAAACACATAACAAGGAATCCTACCAGAGCATTACCAACCTAGTGTCTCAAAACTGTGCCTTAAAGTGTGTGGGGGTGGGGGTGGGGATGCTAGAAGAGAAGGGGTTAATGTACCAGAAATGGTTCCCTGTTCCTGACCATGCCCACAAATCCATACACAGTTTTACTATGAGAAGTACAAGGAAGAAAATGTAATGATAAAAATGAGCACAATCTAAGAAAACCTATCATATACTGACTGCTTTAGCAAGTTCTGCGCTTTGTTTTACATGCATTACTTCATTTATCATTTTAACAACCCCAGTGTAGTTCTTATCTGCAATTTACTAATAAAGAACCTAAGTTTGACTCCAGAGTGTCGGTTGTTAACCAAATTGACAGAAAGGAATGACAGCTGATAGAACAGAAAGTAACATATCAATTTTTTTGACATCACCATCATCATTTTTTCAACTCATTTTCACTGTTTTAGGGAAATCAAGAGAATGAGTGGGACAGGTTCTAAGCTCAAAAAGGGTAGGGAACGCTCTGTTTTGTTCACAGCTGTATACTCAGCTCTGAGACAATGTTTGGAATACAGTGAGGGCCAAAATAGGAATTCTGGTTGCTGAGGAATCTCGGTAGTCCATTTAAGTGGCGCTCTCAACCCACTTTCTGAATACTTCAATACTACGTACTGTTCTAAGTATGATTGCTGTTTAAGCTGGCATGCTATTAACCGCTGGAGGTCCTAGTGGTCTTTTCTGAACAGGTCAAAACAAAGAAAAGGTCACCCAAATTTCCTCAGCTGTAAAATGGAGTGCTTGGATTCTTTAAGTCGCTTCCACATCACAAAGTTGGATTCAATTAACTACAGAGAGTGAATTCGTTCTCCCTCCTCGGCTCGTTAACGTGTAACTTTACGCTGCCAAAGGCGTGTGTGCGTCCGCGCGCGCATGTGTGAAAACTTGGAGCTTGGACTAGAGTGCGAACCTGCCCCGCGCCTTTAGCTGGCAGCGCTTCCGTCTGGCTCTCTTCACGCGCCACCTGAGAACTGCGACTTGGCCCGGGCACCCCCCAGGCAGGAGCGAGGAACGAAGCGATGTGGTGTAGCGAGGCTGCTAGGAGAGGGCTTCACCCAGGATTATCCCGCAGGGGCGTGGGCCGAGGTCGACCGAACCTCCCGCGCCGGCGCACCCTCCCTTTCTCGGGAGGCCCGGGAGCGGGGTTCCTCAGGCCCGCTGAGGACAGGCCATCATTCCGGGCCCACCCGCTCAGCGTCTCCAGCCCCGGCCGCTGTTCTCTCCTCGGCGCCAGCGGGTCGGCTACTCACCATGGCGGCGGACGGGAGCTGGCAGCCTAAAGGAGCGGGAGAGGCCAGGCAGACCCTTGCCACGCTGTGACCACCAAGAGTGGATGGAGCGCCGAAGCAGCGGAGGAAGGGGAGGTTGCTTGGAAGCCTCCGGTTGCTAATGGGAACGGAGGCACGTGGGCCTACAGCTATGCACTTTCATTGGTCCTCATGATCACGTGACAGGAAGTGCCGTGTGACTGGCCGACCGCCGCATGCGCATTGGCTTCCAAAGGCGGAGGTCCCACCTTTTCACGCCACGCTAACTTTGGGGACCCGACTGCTGTTGCCAATGGTAACGGGAAGGGCGAGGCCGCCTGAAGTCCCCAACACGCTTGCGCGCCTCTGGGAGTCCGAGTCTGGATTGCCGGAAAGGGCTCGTCAGGCACTTCCCGCGGCCTTGGCGCCCCCAACCGTGGCTTAGAGGGCGGCCTTGGCGCCCCCAACCGTGGCTTAGAGGGCAGATTCCAGACCTTGAACCGGTCTCATGGGGCGTCGGGCGGGCGCGGCCCAGACGTACTTTTTCTCTCCAGTTGTTCCTACCTGAGCGTAAAGGTGGCTGAGACAGGCCAACAACACAGGCGCTTCCAGGTTCCTAGATAAGAGCTTCGAACGATCTCTCCCCGACTCATTATTATTTTATTATTTTCTCATATATTGCTGCTAAAAGTCTCTAGCACCCTTTCCCTTTAAATAAATTGCAAAAACTATCGGTTTTCTCAAAGCACAGTGCATTTCAAAAGTTTCATTATGCCTGGAATCACTAGGGAAGCTTGTTGAACAATAGCTTCCCTGGCCTCACCCTTGGAAATTCTTATTCAAGAAGTCAATCTTGGGTTCTTGGAATCTTCAGATTTTACTGACGTTCCAGGAGGCATCACGAGCCACTCTTTAAGAAACACTGTCTTAGAAAAGACAAAGGTGTAGGACGAGATAGATTATTGCAAATACCAGGGGCTCAGAGTTCTTCAGTCATGATCCAGAGATGATGTGCAGGCAATTGCCCATGGAAGGATCTCGAGCCTCAGGGACAAGAACAGCAGACAGGCTTCTGTGTGTAACCTGGAACACTCCAAGGCATGGAAGGATGGTCTGGGGCCTTGGATTGGCTATGCTCAACTTCACCTTTGGTCAGGCTCCCTGCCCTTGGCCCCGCAATGGCATCTAGGCAGAATCTCTGTCTCCTTGCAAGGTCCATAAGGACAGGTTCTCTCAGCTCCCCCATAGTGACTCTCCTCCAAGCTCAAAATTTCTGTTTACCATGCCACTTTTCACATTTCTGTTCAGTGAGTGTTTGTTGAATTGGTAACAATGGTTGCCATTGTTTAGTGCCTACTATGGGCTAGATACATTTCATTCCTATAGTAAATTCTCACAGTATTTGGTTCTTATTTCAGTAGACACCCATTGTATTCACGTAGTGAGGTCACTTTAACAGTTGTTGTGGATGCAAGATACAGAAGGAATTTCATAAAAACTTTTATGACGTACAACAGAGTTGGTCATCAGTTTGCACTGCTGAAGAAACAAGTGTATTTTTACACAGGCAAAATCCTGTGCTTACTAAGTGTTATTAATTCAGGGGGAACAAAGGAGTGGGTGTATAATGCAAATATTTCGTTTGTGAAGATGTTTGTGGCTTGGGGATTTTTTAAAGTTGTTCTGTTAAACTGCATCAGCTAGTTATTTTACTTTAAAATTCTATTTTAATCTAAAACCTTCTGTACCAAGGAGGTTATAATATCACTGTTTGCCAATCTACCCAACAGAGTTGAATGTTGTTGCATAAGCTATCTAAATAGTGTCAGCAAATATGAACATGTATTTTCAGTCTTAAATTGATGAATTTGGCTCATGAAAAGGATGAACTTGTACTTCTGGTTGTTTACAAACTTAGGTTGATCACCAAAGCAAACAATTCAAGCTGCAAGGGAAAGAAGCTCAACCCTACTTTAACAGTGAGCTTCTTAGGATTTCTCTATTTTTTTTTTTTTTTAAGTTACTGTGACAATTTTTAAAAATGTGTGTGTGTGTAAATTTGGAAGGTTTGGATGGGAGGCACACACACAAGGCCATTTTGTGCCTTTTAGCAGAGTTTAACATAAGTAAAACAAAGATGAATTCTTTTTATATTATTATGAAATGATACTCATAAGTTTCTAAGTTACCTGTCATAATACTAAGATTTTCAATACAGGGTGTTTGCAACCTAGATTTGGCGAAAGGAGGAATGGAAGGTGGTCATGGTCTTCATAGGGTGTTGACACATTCCACTCATTCTGCTACTATTTACAGAACCTCTGTTGTGTGCAAGGCTCTGTGGCCATGATAGTGAAGCTGAGGGGAAAATCTGAAAAGCAGAAGGACTCAGAAAGCCCCAGCTGTCCCCACTCTATAAATCTTTGTGTGAAGTGAGTGGACTAATGTGAGGCTTTACTTAAGTAAAAAGAGGAAATGATAAAGAAAATGATTAAATAAAAAATAATGCCAGCGATACATAGAAAAAGCAAAAATCTTGAAGGTGGTATGGGAAAGAGGAAAGTTTGAGAAACACTGAACTGCTAGTAGGTGGGAACATGGCTCGGGGAAAATCATTTTGGAGGATTATCTCGAAGCCAGAATCTTTGGAGTATGGTTTCGTGCATGTAACTCTACCAGGGTTCTCTTTAAATTCCCCCATCTTGCCTAGTTACAACTGAGAAAGTAGCCAAGACTTTAAAAAGGCAAGAGTCCAGGATTAAAGGAATCTTTATAGAAGCTATGGTATTTGAGTAGGTCTCCAGTAGGCAAGAGGCTATTTTCAGTTGGTTTCAAAACACATTAGTGACCAACAGAGTATTGGAGGGTGCTGACAAATTAGATTAGTGGAATCACTATCACATGCATTAAAGGAGGTCAGGCAAGGAAGTGGTTCACCATAAAATACAACTCCCTTTAAGATTATGTGGATGATGGCAATTACTTAGCCCAAAGTATAGATTAGTTTCACTGATAAATCTCCATACATTAACAACACCCCAAAGGAAACAAACACTAAAACCATCAAAAAGGTGAAGTCTACCTCAAAAAATGTTAGGGATTGGTTGTGGGGAGTACCATATTGTGGAGTACAAGAAAAATGGATTGTAAAGATGATAATATGCACCAAATCCTTATTCCACACCCCATGTCCACATATACATTTGTGTTAAACCCACAAACTCAGTCCTTGCATTCAGCAACTGTTCATAAAAAGCTGAACACTTGAAAGAGACTGTGGGGAAGGGAACAGTGAGCAAGATGAGATTGGTCCTTTCAAAAGTGGTCAAGGGAAAATGCAAGTTTGTAAAACAACCTTAAACAGTAAGTGGTACGGGAGTTTAAAGAAGGGAACAGTCACCTGTACTGAGGGTGAAGAGGAGAGGTTCAGAAAAGTCTTCCAGAAGGCAGTGGAATTTGGGGTAGGCCTTAAAAAGTGTGTGGAAGAGTTGTGTCTGAGTAAGATGATTGTTGGAGAGAGAGGTTCTCCTGAACAAGGACAAATGTTTGCCTGCACTGGCAATGTAATGGTGTTCACCAATTGCATCTCTTCTTAGAAAATGGAAAGAAAGACTTAAATTTGCTTAGGAAGTTTTGCCTACAAAGGTGGGGCTGTATAGTCCCTTTGGAAGAGCTGAATAGCCGCATGCAAGCTGTGTTCGTGAATGGGAAAATAGATTGAAGGCAAAGGAAATATCATTCTTAGCCAGTTTATTCACATTTGTTTTCCCCACTTCTGCATTTCAAGCTCCTTGAAGGAAAGACTCTTTATTATATGATCAGCCTGAGACCTGAGCAAAGGCTGAGTCAAAATAAGCTCTGAGCAATGCCTGCAGAACTGAATTGAAGATAAACAGGAACATCACAACAAACATTTGTGAGTTCCTGCTGGGTTTAGACGCTGTGTTTGTGGGATGCTTTTGGCCCTGGGCATACCTTTTCTTGGAAAGTATATATGATATTGAACATGTTCAACTATACCTATTTCCTATATTAAATATAATTTTGAGATGGTTCATATAACTTTTGTGTTTCAGAATGAATTATTTGGTTCTTGTGATTTAGTCTTTATGTTTTTATATAAATAAGAATTTAATTCTAGTCAACCAGTTGACTTAGTGCCACATTTTGAAGATATCCCATAGAACAATTACTAATTTATACTTTGTGATTTTTTTTTTTTTTTTTTTTTTTTTGTATTTTGAACCCAATGCATTTATATTTAAGATCTCAAACATTTTTATAGGAGTTAGGCCCTGTGTCTAAAGTGCCTACTGGATGTTGGGAGAACAAAGATGATTGAAACAGATCCTTGCTTTCAAGGCTCCTGTCTCCTAGGAGGGACAGACCCATTAGAAGGTGATATCAACATAATGTGGTCATCTTTTGGGAAACCAGATAAGAGGCACTTAGCTCAACACAGAACTTCAGGGAAAGCTTTGAGGAAGATCCCTTCATTGAATCTTGAGGGATTAGCAAGAGTTAGCCTGGGAAATCAGGGTAGAAAGGGCAGAGAGAACATAAACCAAGGTATGGATAACTGGAACAGGCCTGTATGTGAATTCCTAACAGATCCCAAGAGCTTAAATGTTAGGTTAGCATCGACTTTTAGCAGTTGATGTTGCCAAAATATCATTGTTTTCCTAAAAACATTGATGAATAAGTCATGAACAGAAAAACAACTACCTTTACAGGGAAAAAATAACACACTAAAAACCAAGGTGATATAGAGAAAAACTATTTATCTAGTTACTGCTACCATCGAGGCTAAGACACCCATCTAAGGCACTGGTGTTAAGCTAAGTGGAGGATATGTTTCTAGTAGTGGAGGGAATTTGTCTGACTTCCACCTGGTCAGCCTGCAGAGCTCACCCAGCACTGTCAAACAGAAACGTGGTCGAGATATCTTTATTAAGTCATCCACAAACAAGGCTGTAGAGGATAACTTCAAAGAACTAACACACAGAGAATAGATACTTTGTGTTTGGAATTAAAGATAAGCGGTTCTTAACTGTTCTTGTCTCATATAATTTGATCTTATATCTCCTCCAACAAAGCTCTTGTTTTTTACCCTGCTGCTGCTTGGCCTCCGTCAATTACATCTTATCTGATATAATTTTTTTATTTAAAAATAGTGAAACCTGGGCATAAACCAGAAGATAGCACAAACTTTAATATCTGCATCTATAGGACAGAAACAGTTTTGCACTTTAAAAGCTTTAAAGTAAAGTATGAATTCCTACATTTGTTTTGTGTGAGAGAAACCATTAAAGCCATGGAGCTAGTTTTTTTACTAGGATCTCTGCTTGTATTCACATAAGAGATTTCTATCTGTGTGTTTAGAGTTTGTCTATGGCCCGTTATATTTTTTACTTAGAATTTACAGTATTGTGAAGACTTTCTCTTTCAAACTGGATATATAATTTAAAACCTTCTACAATCTGAGTAATTATAGCTGTCATTTATTGTATACTTACTGTATTCCAGTAACACATGCTTTATGTTTAATAAGCAATGTTTAATATTATCCTCAAACAACCTTATGAGATAAATACTATGATTGTTCTTATTTTTGAAGGGAGAAAATGGGGGCTTAGTGAGTGCAGGTAACTTTTGCAAGGTTGTGTGGCTAGTTGATTGAATGGCTGGGACATACGTGAAGACGTAGAGGCCAGCAGCCAGATATGCAGTCTCCCCAGTCCCTGCAGAATGGACAGCCTCAGTCCAATTTTCACACTCCCGGCAGCACAGCCATGCTGGAGTAGCAGTACACTTTCACCTGGAAGCTCCACGTGGACCATTTCATCCTTCTGTCCACTCTCTGATGCCCTGATTCCCAAACCCCTTGATCCACATTTGATCATTTCACGGTGCCAAAGGTGCCTGATAGAAATCCTAATCAGCACTTCCTCTCCAGCTTCCTCTGTGCCTCGTGGAAGTCACATTCTATTCCTTGATGTCCTGAGATCCTCGGCTTTTTCCTTGAACACTCTTCACCCAGGAGGAAGCTTCCTTCTCTCCACTCTCCTCCTCTCAACACACAGACCGGTGGGAGCTGGTAGTCTGTGCCTGCTTCACAGTCACATATGACCCTTGAGCTAAGCTCCTCTCAACAAGCCCTCCTCCAACGAAGCTCTTGTTTTTTACCCTGCTGCTGCCTGTCCTCCATCAACCATCTCACAGCCAGATCAATCACTCATTCAATCAGTCGTGAGGACTTGTGACCTCAACATGTGACCTGGCTCCACCCTGTCTTGCCATCCCTGATGGATGACCCATATAGCCCTCCTTTGTCATGGCTATATGTGCCGTTCTCTAGCATCCTTTAGCTCCACTTCGCTTCAGGACCTACTCCGTTCCCCACACCCCATCATAGCCAGGAGCTGCCCCGTGGCATTGCTGAAGTCTTGAGCTCAGAAACGCTCCTCTCTGATCAGCAACTCCATCTCCCTCCCTACCCTTTATCCTTGCTTCTGACTTGATTGTGACCTAGCCATGATCCTTGATATTTTCTCCTGGTCCATCAGCCCTTCCCCTTGACTCATTCAGTGTGGTCCCACATCAGGATCTTCACACAATCGTTCAACCATGAGAAGTTTCTATTTCTCACCAGATGACTCTGTTACAACACCAGCTTGATCAATTCCAACCTTAAATTCTTCCAGCCATCCATTTGTTTGTTCTTGCTCCAAAACTAGAAAAGTCACGTAACTAAACTGTTATTGGCTTCATAAAAACTTTATGAGTTTTTTACCCCAATTTCCCCCCTCCCCCCGCCCCCAGCCTTTTCAGTTGCGTAGCGATTGTGGGTCAGCTCCTGTTCCACTTCACCCAAGTGGCTGTCTCCTAATGTTCTTCTAGCCCCGAAGCATCCTCCCTCTTCTTCAGTCCCAACATATGACTCCCCCCTACTTTTTTAGAAAGGTAAACTCCCTTGATGTCCCTGAACTTCTGCTCAAAGCAAGTACCTTTATCTATAAGTGAGGAAATATTTAAAGATATTAACACTCAGTATTGGCTAGGGCACAAGGGAAAAAGCACTCTTAAAAAACTGCTGGCGGAAGGATGAAGTAGTATGTCTTTTTGGAGAACAATCTGGAAATTGCTATCAAAACTGAAAATGTACACACCCTTTGACCCAGCAATTTTCCTTCACTTCTAAGAACTTATTTAAGAAAAAACAAGACCACAAAGCTATGTGTACAGAGATGTTTACAGCGGCTTTCTTGATGTGGTAAAAATGTTGAGATACTTTAAATGTTCCTATTATGGGGGAATGACTAAATAAATTATGGTGCAATAAAAACGTAATTTTCTGCAGCTGACAAAAAGAATGAGGAAGAATCCATGTATGCTGACATGTAAAGACATCTGTAATATATAATGAAATGAAAAAATCAAGTTGGAGAATAGTAGTCATAGTAACATCCCATTTTCATACATATGCATATAGACAAATTTGGAAAGGTAAAGCAATTACATTTCTTCACACCAAATCTAGAAGTGGGTAGTAGAGAGGCGATAGGCATGGCAGGTGGTTGATCTCTACTTTATACATGCCTGTAATTTGAGTTTCTTTATTAAGCAGGTATTACTTTTATAATTCAGTGATATAAAGAGAAAATAAAATAAAGGCAAAACAAAAACACCCTTTGTTACATTTACTATTGTTTTAGGTGCTCGCCACAATCAAGGCACCTTCTTTCTGACAGCCAGGACTCATTTTTGTTCTCTTTGAATCAGAAATTAGACAGAAATTTCAGGTTGCCAGGAGACCTAGATGGAGAACACTCAAAGGAAAGAGCCCTTTCCTCTTCGTTCCAAACACGGTTGCCAACATTTAGGTGTTTTCACTTCGGTTGCAGCCAACTATGTTTAGCCCCTTTTTCTCCAGGTGGCTGAGCAGACCCAGGCCTTCCACACTGGAGGTGGGGTAGGTGGAGCAGACATAAGGACTTTCCTTGTGGTTGATTAATTGTTTCATAACCTCTCTCATGACCTATCTTTGAACAGGAATGCTTGGCTTTGGTGAGGTCCTGTCAAAATTTCTTTTTCTGATTTGAATTAGGTTCACTGGGTAGGTCCCATTCAGATATTTAATAGCAACATTAAACAAGAAGCCTCCATATATTTTTCTGAGGGACACAAAGATACATCACACACAGACATTCTAAGCATTACACTTATTTTCTTTGCTGCACTATGGGAAGTATCTTTTTTTGGGAAAGGTCCATATAAATTTTGGTGTGACTTACTTTGAGAACAATGATTTTTAATCATGGTTTATTATTAATTTTTTCCCCCAGATACAGGGGCAAAATTATTAAATGCATACTAAGAATCAGGGGGCTACAAAGAGAATCTAAATTCTCATCTTGTCCTCTAGAACACCCATGTACCTTCTTCCCTTCTCGCCCTTCTGATTCTCAGGAAGAGCTCTTGTCCAAGGTCAACTGTGATCCACTTCTCATCTAAGCCCTTCCACATCTGCCAGGACCCAGCTCCATCAATTATCACTTTTTGGCGGGGGAGGGGGGGCTCCAATATCTTTATTCTCTTCCTTTCTCTTTGATCTTTCCTCAGTTTAAAGTCATGCTCAAGTCTCCTCCACATTAAAAAAAGACACAAAACAATGACAGACATAAACCCCAAATCAACCCTCCTTTGTTCAAACCTTTCCTATAATCAGCTGCCCTAACTTGCTCCTTCTCTATATTACTAAACTCCTTAAGTGTGTAGCCAAGGAGTGACTCCGGTGACTGCTTGCTTCTCAAAAGCCATCAAGTGACTTCCTGGTTGCAAATTGAATGCCTTGTCTTAGTCAGTTTAGTGGCACTTTACCCTGTGGACCCTCTCCTTTACACTTGGCTTTTGCTACTCTGCTCTCTCCTTTCTGTTCCTTCTTGCTGCCTATGGTTGGCTTCTCTGCTGCTTACCCCTGAAAATTGGTGTCCCTTGGAAGATTCTCTGCAGCTGCTTTGTCTCACCACTGTGTCCTCCATGTCTGTGTAATTTCACTCATTCCCATGTTTTCATCTGTCATGTATGAAGAGGACCGTCAGATCTACATCTCCAACCCATGCTTCTCAATTGCACACCCAATTTATATTTGCAAGTGCTCACAGCTTCTCCACCTGGGTGTCTCAAAAATGACTTAAATTCAACACATCCAAAGAGAGCTCATAACCCACCAGTGCAACTTGGTCTTGTGTCACCACCAACCATTTTATCACCATCCACCAGCAAGATGATTCAGAGTCATCTATGAGTCCTCCTTTATCTCCAGCTGTTTCCAGCACTTCCTGAAATTATATCTCCTGAAATTACTCAAAATCAGCACCCCCCTTCTTTATTCTGAGAGAAACTCCCCTGGTCCCATTCCTCTTAACTGGAATAATAACAAAAAAGCAATATCAAAAACAACCAAATCTTAATTCTGATATATCTAAAGCACTTGTCAGTTCCCCTGCTGGAACTCAGGCCAGCTTCATGGAAATGTTGCTGAAGGGTGGGTGGGCAGGGTGTAAATTGATGGATATTCCCTGCCTTCCCTATGAAATGAGAGTTCAAAATGAGAATTCAGTTGCATCTTGGAAAATTAAGAGAATGGTTCTTTCACACCTGACTTTGCGGACTATTACACCAACCTAGAAGTTAATAACATTAACAAAATTGCCCAATGGACTAAAACTCATTTTTAAATATTTAAAATAAAAATAATTTTTAAAAATACCTGCTAGAGGTATTACTGAGAAGATAGGCTGAAAGACCATTTTTAAAATCGATTTTATTTCTCAGAGCAGTTTTGGTTCATAACGAAATTGAGAGGAAGGTACAGAGATTTCCTATATGCCCCTGCCTTATACACACACAGCCTCTCCCATTATCAACATCCCCCAGTACAGTGGTACATTAATTAGAATTGATGGACCTACATTGACACACCGTTATCACCCAGACAATTACTTACATTAGCCATTTGTTTTTAATCTTTTTTTTCTGACATGTAAAGAAAAAAAGTGTTTTATGATTTTCCAAATTGGTAAATTATAATGATCATTTTATAAAGGAAGTGGTAGGTTTGAATGCCTGCTAATTTTACATTTTTCTTGAGAAATGGATTAAATCAATTTACCATAATTTTTTTTAGAGCCTTCTTAGGGATCTCACACTTTTACACATTCCATTTTCAGAAAGAAAATACAGACTGATCTATATCCCTTCCCAAGAACAAGTATATGAACAGCAGATTAAAAATAAATGCTACCATTCTTAGTTCTTTTGAACAATTCTCAGTGTGTATTGTCAAGAAAAAGAACCTCATGTTCCACAACAAAATTATTTTGTGTTGCTCTTCTTTACTCTGAAAGATTCTGTGAGGTTTGTACTCGAAAGTACTTTAGCCAAAATGGGAATTAGCCCTTCAACATGACCTCCAAGGTCAAGGGAAGATTTGGGGGACTCTAGTGTACAGAACCGCTGGGGTAAACATGGTAACAGAGAAGCATTCAAAGTGTTTGGACACTGGTGTTCAACTAAATAGTGCACTTGCTTGCGTTTTCACCTAGTGTCATAGAAATAATTTATTAATACCCTGATTTCTTTTTTTTTATCTTTTGTTAAAGTTAAAATCACATGCTATATTTTGTAAACTGTACTCATATGCTATGTATACTATAAAAACATAAACTAAAAATGAGTAACCTCAATTTTTAAAAAATGGAAATCTTGAGAGATTAAGAAGCTATATACATAACTGCTTTGAAAGTGTCTTTGTTTAGATCCAAAAGAAAAGGATAGTGAACTTTGTTAAATCTGGACTTATATTATATCTCATCACCAAAAAGTTGAGTCTGTCTTTACTAAAAAGAGCAAAGGGTTGTCCTGTAATGTCGTTATTAAAAAAGATAATTCTAAGAATTGTTGACTTGAACCTTGGGGTTGCAAATGTTTGTTATGAGATGTTTACCACAGAAATCGGTGTTTGTTCACTTAAAATTTGTTAGTCGTGGTTTTCAGGGGAAGTTGTTTTAATTCACCAACCTTGTGATTAACCTACTGACGGTGAACTCACTGGCTTCTAGGAAGCTCTCCAAGACACGGGGACATAGTTGGAGGTATTGCTCCTTGTAAAAATTATATTATAGGTAAAGGTAAAAATGACTCTAACAGTTGAATTTAAAAACAGAATGCGTGATCTTGATTTCCTGGACAGTGCTATTGATGATACTATACTCAGGGCAGAAATGGGAACTAATCTCTTCCTGTTTCTTTCTTTCTTTTTTTTTTTTTTTAATTTGCTGTGCAAAGATGAGTTTTCATGTTATAATCAACCTAAAGGTCTGGTCTCAGTTTTCTACTCCATTCATACCTATCAGAAAGATGTCTGACTCTCCCAGGTCTCTCATTTATTCTGGCACTTGTGTCTTTCACCAACAAAATATACCAATGGACTAGTTTTCTCCTTTTCAAATGGCAGAAAGAATGAAGAAATGAATGTGGATCTTTCACAGAGAACATTACATGGAATACTTAAGAGTGTAAAGAATTGAAATAAAATTCACTTCATTTTTGAAAAATAAGAATTTGGGAAATTTGAAATGGAAGGACATTAATTATATATTAATCACAGAATATGGCCCTAATAGTCTCTGATGATGACAGTATGATAATGAACAGCCACTTTTATTTTAAGAGAGAAAATAAAGGCTTAATGTAGATTTTAAAATTTGTTACTAAAAGTAATAATTTATTTGAGAAATTATGCCAAGGGGATGAAAGAAGTGTGTCTACGAGTGTATGTGTGTGTGCCTGTATGTGTATACGGGTGTGTTTGTGTGTATATGCATGCACATGAATGTATGGGGATATGTGTATGTGCGTATGTTAGTGGAGAAGAGCAGAAATGAAAAGAACTTTGGAATCCTAAAATAATTCATAATGGATGGGCATTTATCCTAATAAAATAGGTGGTAAAATAGTAATATCAGCAAATGTGAGAAGTCTACCTTTAACATAAAAGGGTTGTGAGGTTCACTTTGGAAGTTTTCTTTGCCTGAAATTAATCTTTATTATTTTATATTTTGTCAAAATAATTAGGCCGGGCTCATATGTTTCAGTAAAAGCCACTGTATTGGATTGAATTATGTCCCCCCAAAACTCTCTGAAGCTCAAATTGAGTTTTACATATTAGAAACTTGGCCCCGACTGTGACTGTTAAGAGAGTGGGAAATCCTATCATGGTAATAGAAAGGTGGGATCGTGAAGAGGTGATTGGATTGTAGGACCGTGCGGTCATGAATGCATTAATAATGGTGTTCAAGGGCCTGGTTCTGAGGGCTTTAAAAGAAGAGGAGAGTCTGTCTGTCTCTCTCTCTCTCTCTGCTCTTTCTGCTTCCACCATCTTGCAGTGTGAGAGACCCGTGGGTCCCTGTCACCGTCGCCAGATGGACTTTGGACTTCACAGCCTTAGAAACTGTAAAGAATAAATTTTGTTTTTCTTTACAATTACCCTGTTCCGTGTATTTTGTTGTAGGCAACACAAAACAAACTAATACAGCCACTATGCGACTTTTAGAGCACATGGAACATACAAAGTCATCTTGAAAACAGATCACAGAGACCTGACAGGGCTCCAGGTGGATATTTGGAGTGAAGAAAAAGGTCACATTCTTTCACCTAGTCTCAAAAAGGGCAAGCATAACAAGGAAACTCAGCTCAAGGGGTTTACCAAGTGGTTGAACGAGTGACAATATGGGAACCAGTTTTGTCTCTTCCCATCTTAATTTTTAAGATACTTTTTTTTTCTTCTGCTGCTGCTGGGAGAGATTTTTGGTTCAAGTCTTCTCACTGGCTTCTGGTCCAGTCCATTGCCAACATGTTTCTGCTTGACTTCCAATTGGACATATTTCTTTTGGGTCCTTTATTTGGTATTGTTTTTAGAGAAGATAAGAAAAACAAAAAGTACCCCTGTTCAGCACAGGGCCCAAGTACACTGGCCTTGTATGAATGTGCTTAATCAGGAGGCAGGGATGGCTTTCAGGAAAGTAGAGAGGGCCTGGGAGTGGCATTTATTTCAAGCTGCCTAATGTCAGTACAAAGACTGCATGTGGGTATTACAGCTATTTTGAAAGAACATGAAGAAACAAAAAGCAAAAAAAAAAAAAAAAAAAAAAAATCCAAACAAACCCAAAAAAGCCCACCCACCCTTTAGAGATCGCGACTTGAGAGGGCAAAAGTTCAAGAAAGGATTTATTTTTAATGTTAAAAGAGAAGATGAACTGTGAGTAAAATTGTGAGCAATGATTAAAATGCAAAAAAGCTCAGGCAGCCCGGAGGTTCTGTTCAGTTTGCTGAGTGTTTGTATTTTCTGAGCCAGAAGCCACCCTACCTGCTTTATTCCTAAAAGGTGCTTCTAATTGGCTGCTAACCTAAAATAAAAACCATTTATTACAACTTTAATGTGGGCAGAGGAGGGGTAGGAGGTCTGTTTTTAAAAAAGTCCTATGAGTAGGTTGACCTTGACAAAGAGTGCATTGTATTTGCAAAGGTGTGTGTATGAGTGCGCATGTGTTCTCGTGTCTGCTTATTTGCAGACACAAGGGGCAAAATCACGGATAAGCAGGACCATGGTGGAGACCATATACTAGTACTATTGGCATTTTATTACAAGCTAAAGCATGTAAAACTCACTTGAGGTCTACTACTTTCTTAGGCTTCGTGAATTATATCTCTCAGTGTAACTAACTGGAAAACTGTACTCATCTCTTACCTAAAAGAGAAATCTATTTCTAGAAGCTGAAAGCTGTGAGGGATGTTTATGTCATTTATTAAAATAACTTATCCTGTGGAAAACTGAGGTCCAAAAAAGCCATGTGGCTTGCCTAAGGTACCAAGCCACTGATGAAGTATTTTATACTCTCCTTGGTGGTTATTATCATTATCATTGTAATGCAGTTCATTTTCTTGAGAAAATAAAAATCATACATGGCCAGCTATGAAATTTTGGCAATCAATTTCATCTATTTGTTCCTTAAATGTATACTGAGCACCTCATATATGTGTCAGTCACCATCTTAGGCTCTGATGTCACAATGGCGAGGAAAACAGACATGGTCTCTGCTCTTGTGGGGAAAGGTGAGTCAAACCTGTGCGAACTGATTCTACATATTTTGCTCTTCCTTTGAAGAAACTTAGAAACTAATTTTAGCCTCTGCATCCTCCATTTGTAACAGCCAGGAGTATGTGGACCAGCCCAGAAGGCGCTCAGCCTCTACTGGAGGGGAGCGAGCCTTGGCCATGCACGAGGTGAGGAGCTGGGCTGCGGTGGCTTCTCTCTACATGGGTCTGTCCCCAGGGAAGAGACCAGGAGTGACACAGGACAAAGTCAAAGTGCAACGTGCAGGACCACACAGGGTGTGGAGGAGACAGGACTCTGCACCCACACCCTCTTCCGCAGCTATTTTAACAATGACAAAACAACGACGATGATGAGGATGACATGTGGTCTCTTCAGTGTTTCTTTCACAAACAGTGCCGGGGAAACAATGACTGCCTGCGGGAACCATCTAAGATGGGTTCCGACCCTCCTGCTTTACAATCCATGTGGTCAAGAAAGAAAGACTAGACTGGGTTCTTGCTGCAAGTAACACAAAACACTTTTTTAATTTTTTTTATTTTTTTTATTTTTGCAGAAAATTTTATTGACTTGTTACATTCTTGTTAAAGAAAATTAAATTTCTATTTATTTACCAACCTTTTAACCTTTAACCCATTGATTATACCTTCACAGAATTGATCCTGTTTTAATAAACAGTATAAAACTTCTTCCTATTCTCTTGCAAAAAAGAAAAATTTTCCACTTTTTATCAGTTATGGTAGATTCTTGGCTTTTTTCTGACATCGCAAAGGTTAACATTTTTTTTTTTTTTTTTTGCATTTAATTTTTTTAAATTTTTTTTTATTTTTTAAATTTTATTTTTTAAAATTAACACAAAACACTTTTTAATGGCTTTTGTGGTTTGGAAGCATCTTGGAGTATGGGCCGATCAACTAGCTTTTGACACTGTTTATGAGTGTATCCATGCCTCATTGGTACTATTGCTGACAGTCAGTGAAGAGACGCAGCACAGGCTCGCAGCCTCCCTTCAGATACACATTTGGAGTTGTCCAGTATCTTGATGATGCTGGGAGAACACAGATGTAAATAACAATGAAAATAATTTGTTAGCCTATCTCACCATTGTTCCTCTCTCCAGAATGCCTGACTATTATATTTGGAACCACACTTGTTTTGAAACTTTGTTTTAAATTAAAATCAGTTTTGGTTGCATTGGTTTCTGGAGAGAACAGTATTATTATGAGACCCAAAAATAATTCAATACAAACATACCTGTTGAATGTATGCAAATTCATGAGTCCGTAATGATATTCAAAAAAGAGAAAGCCAGAAGAAATTCATTTGAGGCAGCTAGTGTCAACTCCTTATTTTGACACTATATAATTTAAGGAAAAGTACATTTAATGTCTTTCAAGTAGGAATTCCATTTCAAGGTAACCAAGTAGCTGCAGTTGACAAGATAAAGCTCTATTTTACAGAAGAATGCCAACTAACTGTGGAAGGACGATAGACTTAGAAAATCATAATCTCGCAACTCCTGATGAGAATGTAGATCCAGGCAAGGACTATCAACTTGTGTTAAAGACACTCATTACTGATAAGCTGCAAAAAACCCAAACCAAACCCACACAAGACACTCATTAGGTGAATAGTTAATGGGACCTGAATATTCGTAGGGTGCCAAAGTAACGCTACTATGATATGGTTCCGGTCACTGGGGGAAAACTAGAACTGTACAACAGATGAGCAGACTGCCATCGCACTAATCTAATGGTTGATCTTAGCATCGGGAATAGTGGGACAACCAGATATTCCACGTCTCCCGGGGTCATGCATTCTGATGTCACAGAACCACCTGTGGTGCAGTCTAGCCAAGACGTTTAACTGGGGTCTAATCAACCTGTAGATGTAACTTCCGGGAAATACAGAGGGAAGAGGAACAAGCTAACTGATACCGCCGGCAAGCAAGGTGGGGTCTCTGTAGGCCACTGGCCAGTGGCTGCAGTAAGAAGATATGCATGAAGAAAGAGACTGGAGCCTAAATTAAAAGACTGAGAGAGGACGTAACCAGGTGCAATGCGTGGTCTGGGACTGGCTTTTGATTTGAACAAAGGAGCTAGAAAGGACATTTGGGGAGAACATTTGGTGAATTTGAGTAATATGCTGGATATTGGATGATGTTAAAGAATGACTATTGATTCTAGAGGTGATAATGTTACTTTTTGCTAAGAAGAAAGTTCTTTTCTTTTTTTGGAAATTCATTTTGAGGTACTTAGAGGGTAATGTCATAATGTCTCATTTGTTCCTCACACATGACACATAGCTGGACATTATGTATGAAATGGAATGTGAGGTTCAGGTCCGCTGTGGAAAGGCTAGACATAAGTAGATGCTTAACCTACCATACCTGTCAGGGACTAGCAAGTAATGTGTAATTACAAATTGCTATCACATACTGAGTAAAAATTTAGTACAACATTTTCTAAAGACTGAAGTCTGAGAGTAAAGAGTGAAAAAGAGTAGCATAAAGTATTCAGTTCAAAATATTGAGAAATGCATTGCCGTGGGAATATAGGTTAAAAAAAATTGTAAGATGTAATACATGACCTAATTTCAGTATTGCCACTGGAACCTAATTGCCACTTCTCATAACGGATGCTTTTTATAACTTTTCTTCATTGAGTGCTACTAAAGATTTTCATCTATTAGTAAAACTCTATCAACCATAGGGGAATGGTTAGATAAATTACTGTACGTCCACATTGGAAATATTAAGTCATTAAGGTTCGGATTGAATTTAACATTTGGATTAATATTTAATAACATGAAAACATGTTTATAATCTAACGTTCAGTGCAGGGTATTCAACTATCTTATGATATCATTCTAACTTTATGTAAGTGTGAACAATTTAGCCCCCAGATAATTTCTGAGAGAAAGATAAAGAGGTACCATTTAATGTAGTCTTAATACCATTGATTGTTAAAAGAAAATAAAAGACAGGGGAAAAAATACACTTGGAGAGACAGTAAAAAATTGTCGAACTGACCAAGCATGGCTTACATTATTGTTTGCTTTAAATAAGTGAATAGGTTTTCTCACCACATTTGGCAGATGTGGTAAATTTTCTGACATGATAAAAACTAACTCCTCATTTTACTCATCTCCAAAGCTGAAAGTTGAAGAGGTGAAGCCCTTTTGCCCTTCTCAGAATGACTAACCTCAAGAGTGCCTTCTCACCACCGAGACCAGACTGAGAGCCCGAAAAGGCAATTCTGCTCTGACAAACACGAACCAAGCGTAAACCTGACACGATGGGATAGCTGTCAAGCCTTTTGGCATCCGTTAAATTTTGACCACTCCAGAAGGGTGGCCAAGCCCGTGGTGCTCCCAGAAGACCCAAATCACCTGAAAGAAACCCAATCCTTCCCCACGGGCCGCCTTTTCTCAGTTATGAAAAGAAAATGGTGCTTCACCAATTTGACAATTTAAAATTAAACTTTAAATTTAATTAAAAATTTTGAAGAGACCTGCCTCTTTCACAGGAGAGGTAAATAAAATTCTAACCACATTAAAAACACCCTTTCCCTCTGATTATTCAATAACCAGTGTCCTACTTCAAGTAGAATACTCAGCAACAATTCATGAGACTGAGGTAGAGCTCCATGCACTGGCAGGGAAAGATCTCCCAGCTGCGTCATTCAGTGAGTGAAGGCAGAGTTAGAGGAGCAGAGCTCATAGAATCCCATTTACACACACGTGCACGTGCAAGCACACACACACATGCAATGAAAGATGAACACACACCAAACTTTTCATGATAAATATGTATGAGGAACTAGCAAAGTGATGGAATAAAAGGGAACTTTCACTTTTTTACTCTATATATTTCTGAATTTTTGAATGTTCTCCTTACAATAGCAGGTAACATTCATTTATTTCTTATGTAATTTTAAAAAAGAAGGAAAGATGAACTCATACACTACTGGCAGAAATGTAAAAAGGGTACAGTCATTTGGTAGTTCCTCAAAAAGTTAAACATAAAGTTACTATATGACCAGCCATCCTACTCCTAGGTATTTACTCAAGAGAAAAAGAAATATATGTCCACAAAAAGACTTGAACATGAACGTTTATAGCAGCATTATCTGTAATAACCAAAAACTGAAAGCAACCAAAATGTCTACCAACCACTGAATGGATAACGAACTGCGGTATGAGCCACATGATTGCATACTATTCACCAGTAATCAGGAGCAGCAACTGCCACACACAACCTGGCTGAATCTCAAAATAATGATGCTGAATGAGAGAAGACAGACAGAAAGCAGTGCATACTATATATTTCAATTTATATAAAATTCTATAAGGCAAACCTATCATGACAGAAAGCCGATCAGTAGTTAAATGAAGCTTGGGGGGATAACAAACGGGCACAAGGACACTTTTGGGAGTGACGGACACGTCCACTACCTTCGCTGTGGTGGTGATTTCATGGATGTGAATTATAGCACTATTTATCCAAGTATGTGCTTTAAATATGTGTGACTTATTGTACTAATTATACCTCAGTAATCTATTTCAAAAAGTAATACATGTTTAATATAGAACATTTTGAAATAACGTAAGAATGAAGAAGAAAAATAGAAAGAATGCTTACTCCCTTGCAAAGACAATTGCTAACATTTTGGGGCTTTTTCTTCCAAGATATTTTCATGTCCACCAGATTGTCAGCTGTACCAGGGCAAGTCTGCCTGATTCGCCAGCTGTATTCTCAGAACTATGCTAGAAAAGCAGATGTGGGATAACTAAGTATGAATCAACAAATGAATGTATAAATAGCCTACCCTCTTCATTTCATTTGATATCATTAGGGCTTTTTCATGTTGTTAAAAATTCTTTGCAAACATGTTAAGGCTGTACACCATTCCATTGTGTGGATGTACAGTAATTGATTTTAGAGTTGGGTCATTTACAGTTTTTCAATACAATCAATAGTGCTGTGATATTCTGTGTTGTGTACAAATCTTTGCATGTATCACAGAAGACTTGTGTATACCATGGGGCAATTCCAAAACAATTAACGGATCCAAGTAAGTAGGTTAACAACTTAATTTTACATTGCACAGATAAAAATAAAATAAGACAGTTAAATTTCCCATCTTGACAGGGTGACAACAGTGCTCATGGCTGCACTGGGCAGAGAGTAAACCTGTAGCGATGGGCACGTGTGGGCCACTCTTGTGCCAGAACTGTCCGTCGCTCCCTCTAAATTCCCACAATTCAGGTTTTTTCCTTGGGACCTGCCAGTTTAAACACGTTAGCCTTGCTTGAAGAATCTTTGGGATGGATAGGAATTAAGTGATAAGATCTGAAGTTTACTCTGTTACTATTTAGCACGGCTTTAGAAAACTCATCTTAGCCAAAGACAAATGTCAGCCCTATTGGAATGGATTCCAGGTTCTGGCCCTGCACAGCTCTGGTGACGAGAAGGGTTCAAGAGGAGCAATTTTCTTTCAAGTGGATTTTCCCCAGCTTTCCTCCGATCTTCACGGTTGCGCAAGTGAAACTGGTTGAAACCACTAGCTTCATAGAGTTGTGGTAGCAAACCATAAATCATTCTGGGTTCCCTAAGAAGTTTTGTAAACCTTAGAAAATCAGATGGCTCCTAACAGAGCTGTTCAATTAAATGGTTTTGGTGTGGAGTTTTTACCAAGTTCTGGTTCTAGATTCTCAGCATTTGGCAGAAATGTGTAGTGAGTTACACACTCACACACACAAAGCTTTTGTTCATGTAGGTTAACAAAGAGAAAGATGAATATGTAAATATATATTGACTCAGAATATCTGCAAATTTAGTTTTATTTAAAAGGCAACCTTCCATTTTATAGCCAAGGAAGCTGAGGCTTAACAAAATCGAGTGACTTGTCCAAACCCCCAGTTAGTAAGTGGCAAGAGGGATAAATCCAGCAATCTCTTATTCTAAAGTATGTACATAATTTATCTGATAATGTAATGATAGTAACAACTGACATTTTCCTGCATACTACAGCTCACAAGGCCTCTGGTCCATTGTCTCAGCAGCCCTTATGTCCTTCTCTCTTCAGAAGGCTACCATGAGGCAGGCCTTCTCTGCACACCTCCCAAACCTGGAAATAAGATTGTCCCCTGATGTCCTGCTATTTGAAGTGTGGTCCTGGCCCAGCATCATGGGCATTGCCTGAAAACTTCTTAGAAATGCTGACTCTCAGGCTCTACCCCAAACCTGCTGACTCAGAGTCTGTATTTTAACAAGATTCCCACGTTAAAGTTTGAAAAGCACTTGCACAAAGTCAGCCTGCAAATGCACACATGACGTCCAGAGCCGAGACACACAGAGTCACTGAGAGACAGAGCATCCCTCAGGCCAGCAGGTCTTGTGTGGCACTGATTGAAAGAAGTGTGTGTGCATGGGAACAGGGGCTGGTCAGGCAGGCAGGACTACACAATGGGGTGTCACAAAGGTCACTGCTGGTAGGCAGTGATGGAGGACATTGGCTAGGTCATTGGCAAGGTCAGTCCTGCCGTGCAAGGGATGCATCAGGCATCCAGGCCTGAGGACACTGTACATTTATCATGGGAAACCCTTGAGATAGTTCATTTGTATTGTTCAAGCTTCATGAAGAACTGTGTAGAAGACAGGAAAAAGAAGATGGTGTGTCTGCCAGGTGTCAGTTTAAAGCTCCTCTTCATTTACAAATCATGTTTGCTTGCTCTTTTATGCTTCTCCTGGAAAACATGGCCAATGTCTCAATGAAGTAAGTTATCAGATGCCACTCTGGGCCACAAGTTCTGCCCTCCCCTGCCTGTGATGGGACAGGGCCATAAGAAGGAGCATACCTCCTCTGGTTCCCCTCTGACTGTTAAAGGAATGTGGGTACGTCTGAGCCCACAGTCACTCATATCATTGATGAGCCCCTCCGTTGTGGAAAGTGTCTGGAAACAGTATGGGTAATGTCTGGAGATGGCTTGGCATGGCCTTGGTAAGGATTAATTAGTTTCTGTCTTTTTAGAGTCCTAAAATCCCCATCTTACTAAAATAAAAACAAATTTGGGTGTGTGTGGTCCAGAGAGAAGAGGGCACTCCAAAGTCTGCGAGAACCTAAGATGACGTTTACATCATGAGCTAACCCCTGGCCTAAAAGTGTTTCCTCCAGGATTATAATTTGGCTTCTCCAGTGGGTCCGCCCATGGAGAGAGTGTGTGGTTATACAAATAAAAGTACTCGAGTCCCCATGATGTCTGTTTTTTGCATTTTCCTCCAGATCTCCATGTCTTTTTATAATACAGCACTGTCTCGTTAAATGAAGGATATACATGAGAAGATCGTAATGAAGATGTTCCTTAAGGTGACTTCTGCCAGACCAGCACCTTCTTGGTGCGCTGCTCTCTCCCTAGTGCCTCCTCTGAAGCTCAGTCTGGCAGGAAGGACAGGGCAGCATGTTACAAGGATGATCACGAGGCCACACGGGAAGCTGTGGGGTTTGGGGTCAGGAAACCAGGTGCCTAGCTGTTAGACTACGCACACAGACCCAGGCACCACCACCAAGTCAGGTGTCTCTTGTTTTCAGCAGCTCTGAAATTCTGAGTTGACAATCAGATGGCACGGAAGCCTGGAAACTAAGTTATCAGCTAATCAGAAAGGCCTGCTTGGATGTGGTTTAGACATCCTGAAAGGTAGCACAGTGTGGCATAGGGTGGAAAGTGCTATCCCCTGGATGAGTTATGGCGTCTGTGTCTATGTGTGTGTGCATGTGCACGTGTGTGTTGGTGGTTGAACACAGAGAACTTATCTTTGTTCTTAACAATCAGATGAACAATGAGAGTTTGACAGCTGGGATGATTTTATAATAACTTTCTAAAGAGAAGTAATCATATATTTTACAAAGTCTACTTCACACCCAGGACAAGTTATAGATTTTGTGATGGTATTCAACAGATGGAAACACATTAGGATCCTAAACTGTTTAATGTTAATTACACAAATGTGCAACTTATTCTTGATACACTCTCATAGTAAAATACAGTCATCCCTCAGTATCCATGGGGGATTGTATTTTGCTACGAGACTGTATTCAAGAATAAATCGTGTAATGGAGGACACCCCTCCAGTACCAAAATTCGCGACGCTCAAGTCCCTGAAATCCAATGGCGTAGTATTTGCCTATAACCTATGCACATCCTCCTGTATACTTTAAATCATCTCTAGAGTACTTATGGTACATAATACGATGTAACTGTTATGTAAATAGTTGTTATACTGTATTATTTTTTATTTGTATGATTTTTATTGTTGTATTGTTATTTTATTTTTTTCTGAACATTTTTGGTTTGTGATTGGTTGAATTGCAGATGCAGAACTCATAGATAAAGAGGGCCAGCTGCATTCAGTGATTACTGACAAAGCTAAACTCCTTGACTACCTGACTTCTTCCTGGAGAAAGCACTGTGGCCAATTGCATAGGAATCCTTCCAAAGCCCTTTCTCTGCAATTATAGACATACATATGTTCGTAGACAAATAGATAATGTCGTTTTGGTGTTTTGTTTCTATCAGAAATGTCATTATATTAAACATATCATCTAGAATTTGCTTCGTTCATTCAGAAACATTCCTTGAGGATCTTTCCACGTTAGTAGGTGTAGATCCACTTCACTCTTTTTAACTGCAGTAGAGTATTTCATAGAATGACTGTACCATCCCTTATATAATCGTTGTCTTCCTGATGGACATGTAGGTAGTTTTCCATCCTCACCAGCATAAACAATGCTGCTGTGATCTTTGTGCAATGCAGTTTTGAGGAGATGCATGCATATTTCTCTAAAGGGGATACCAGAATGGAATTGCTGTGACACAGGGATGCAGACTTTATATTTAAACAGACACTGCCTGTCATTCCCGCCCAATATGACTGAAGCAAATTTCACACTCTTGGGAGTGGGTTAGAGTTCTTGATTCCCCACCCCAACATTTGATATTAAACTCGTAACAAATTGCTTTTTTGAAGGGTGAAAATATTGTTCTTGTTTAACATGCATTTTCCTAATTAGTAGTTAGAGCATCTTTTCAGTTGTTTCTTTCCCTCATCTGGGAACTGCCTCTTTATACTTGTGCACATTTTAAAATTTGGATTTGTGTGTGTGTGTGTGTGTGTGTGTGTGTGTGTGTGAGAGAGAGAGGAGAACTTCCTTTGTAAGAGAAATTACAAAAAGCAAGTAGTAACATACTAGACAATTTTCTTTATTAAGAAAGTCACAAAACCATCTGTTTGCATAGAAATGGAGAAGAAAGGTTGTGGTGTGTGTATATGTGTATGTTTTTTTCCACAGCACCACTTTAACACCCACACACCTTTAGCAAATGGAGTGAAGCCCCCAAAGATTGTAACGGCAAAGATGAAAGACAAAGAGAAGTAAGGCAGTTCTACCAGATGCTTAATAACAAGAAGGGCAATTTCCAACCAACATCTGAAATCCGGCTTCTGGATTCTGCAGAAGGGTTTGTTTGCAATCCCAGGGCCAACTCTTTTCCATAAAAATCCTCTCTATTGCTTCAGTTTGGGATTTGGGCTGGTGCTTATCAGTTGCCCATCTGCGGAAGTGATGTAAGCCTGTCGCCCTCGCCTGAGGTTATCTGAGGGTCTCATCGCTCGCTGGTGCTGACAGAGACAGAAGAGCAACCAGGTGGTAGCAAGGAGTGGCGGCCCAGGCTCATTGAATCATCCTCAACCACAGCAGAACTTATCTCCCAAGAGCATCTCCAGTAAGAAAGCTGAAGTCTGGGGGCTTGACAGAATGGGGTACTTATGGGGTGCCAAGGGTCTGAGGAGGTCCATGCTCTCTGCAGTGGGTTCTGACGTCTGTGGATGAAGCCGTGGAGCAAACACAAGGATAAACCGCAAAGATGGGGTGTGGTGTGGATTAAAGAGCTGAATGTGTGGCCCATACCCCTTAAGCTTCTGTTTTAAAATATCATCTAGCAGATTGGCTAGGGAAGGGCTCAAGCCAATTTTAGGCAACAGTTTTGGGGTAGGTTGTGTTTTCCATCCTTTGTGAAAGGGGCTAGTAGGCTGAAACTATCACTGAGGAGATGCTAATTTGTGAGCCCAGGTGAGATTTGCAACAAACAAACCCAAGAATAGAACAGGGGATGGACTGGCAAGCATCAGGACTTCCTGGAAGGCTTGTCAAAGCACAGATTACTGGGCCCCCTTCCCAGAGTTTCTGATTCAGTAGGTTTGAGGCACCCTACAGCTCGAACATGTTTCCAGGTGATGCTGATGCTGCTGGTCTGGGGAACACACTTTGAGAACCACTGGGCTAGAGATAACTTGCCAGAGGAAGCTTTAATTGGGGAGAAAACAGATGGTGGGTGCTTTTGTAAACAGCTTGTGGCTGTGGCCTTTTAGGCTGCTGGGGCAGGGGATTGCAGAGAATCAGAGAAAACTCTGAGAAATGCTTTTATGGCAATGTTTGCAGATGGCGGCTGAGGAATGACGTCTGCCCAAGAAGCTTCTAAATGCAAGTGAGGGTGAAGTGCGGTGTGATGTCTTATAAAAAACCACTCTAACCTAAGCTGAAGGCCAGGACAGGCTTAAGCTGTGGTGGAGAGTCAGTATTAGTGAAAAAGGGACCACATTCTACCCAGGTATTTATTTTTTAAACTGTTAGAAACTTGTAAAATCAAAGTAATAAATAACATGCACATGGCTAAACAAAGGCCAAACAATACTTTAAAAGCTTAAAACAAGAAACTCCTATTTCTTGTCCCAATATCCCCACTCCCGGTCCTATTCCCCAAATCAATCCTTCAGGTTTCTCAAACTTTACTGAGTACATGAATCCCCTGGGGATCTTGTTAAATGTAGATCTGACTCAGAGAGTCTGGGGCAGGACCTGAAATTCTGCATTTCTAACAAGCTCCCAGGTGATGCTGGTGTTGGTCTCTGGGCCATGCTTTATACTGGAAGATTTTAAATCAGTCTTTATGTGTTTTCATAATCAGTTTTAGACATTGTTCATTATACCAGCCTCACTCACCTTCCCATCTTTACCATATAGTTTTATTTGGTATTTTTATCAATATTAGCAAACAGTGTTATAGTGACAGTAAAATTGTTCACTGCGGAGCCAAGTAATAAACTGTTATTACAATTTGTTTCTTATACAGTCTTTTCTTTTTCTTGGTGTTTCTAATTGTCTTCCTTTTCTTCTTACAATATCTTGCTCCTAATAATCCTGTTTCCCCTGTTTCCAAAAAGCTCCCCTTACCAGATATTCTATGAAGTCCTTCCCTCCCTAGAAGACCTCCCTCCCCTCACTCACTTTACTCCTTCCCCAGATTCAAACAAAAAAAACTTCTTGCTGCCCCTGAACATTCCTGAAGCTGTTTACTCCTCCTAGGACATCATCTCCTCCCTCCTGTAATTTCCTCCCCACAGGCTTACATACAACCTGTTGAAGTATTACCCACTGCTCAAATTGTAACACGGCTTTTTGAAGCCATCTAGCTCCCCTACCCCCATCAGTGGAGAAGTCGCTTTTTGCTTCCCTTTCTCTCTTACTCCTGCATGGCACGTGTGCACGTGCGCACACACGTGGGTATGTACACAGACAGCGGCCCCATCCACTCACTGATTCTACAAGGATTGATCAAGGGTACTCCACATGCCTGAGATGTTTCTGCTTTTCTCTCTCCACCTCCTCCCCCTTTCTTGTTATTAATCTCTCCCACCTTCATTCTTCATTAATATTCCCTTTTCTTCCTCCTCCTATTTCCTTATTTTAGGAAGCATATTTCTCCAAGGATCCAAATCTATTTCATGAAATTACAGCCACTGAAAAAATCATCATGCTTTCAGTGGCCATTTGGAGGTGGGAGGTGACAGGATGAGCATTTGGATGTTATGCTTATGCTACATTGCTCTCCCGTGTGCCTGCTAAGTCCTTTATCTAATGTATATCTGTCCTACAGGTCTGTGTGCAGGATGTGGACATTTTGCTATGGGGAGTGTATTTTTTATAACTTCTTCTTAAGGGTCACTCTTTCCCAGGTCCTTTTCATACTTCAGCTGTGAGCATAAATGTCACCTCCTCAGGGAGGCCTTCCCTGTCCCTCCATCTGAAGTGGTTCTACCCCTTGCCATCCCGCCACCAGCCACCCTCTATCACATCACCTGTGTGGTAGATTAATTTCAGTGATGTCTCCAATTAATAGTCTTCCTCTATCTGTACCCTTTGAAATGGACTTTGCAGTTCTTCCCATGGAGAGGGAGTCTGTTTCTGCACCTCTTGAATCTGGGCTGACCTTGTGACTTGCTTTGACGAAAGAGTGATGGTGCACCAGTTCTGAACCCAGACCTTGAGAGGCCTTGCGCATGCCTGCTCTCTTCAGAACCTTATTATCACCATGTGTACAAACCCAGGCTAGCCAGCTGGAGGAGGATGGGAAACACGCAGAGCAGAGCTATGGCCATCTTAGACAGCTATCCCCTCCTCAGCTTGCTAGGTGACCACACACACCTGGGTTAGCAGGCCCAGGTGAGATCAGCTAAGTTTAGTTGAGACCAAAAGAACTGCCCAGCAGAGCCCAGCTTAAATTGCAACTAATAGAATCATGAGCTAATTAAATAATTGTTGTTTAAAACTATTAAGTTTTGGAGTAGTTTGGTATGTAGCAGTAGCTAACTGACACACCCTGCTTATTTTCTTTAGAGCCCATATTACTATCTAATGTTATATTATGTATTTGTTTACTGTCTCTCTCTCTCTCCCTTTGAATGTGAGCTCTATCAGAGTATGCCCCTTGCTTGTTTTGTTCATTACTGTATTCCCAGCACTTAGAATAGTGTCTGGTCATAGTAGGTGCTAAATCAGTTTTGAGTTTTGGGTAAATGAATGAATGAATGAACACCCTATTTGCAAAGACAATGTGTTGCTGTGTGTGTGGAGAAAATCTAACAACTGAGGTAGTAAAACCAGAACAGAATTTTGAATTAGGCCTGGGTTCAAATCCTGACTCTACCAATTACTAGCTGTGTGACCTTGGAAAAATCTCTTGACTTCTCTGAGCTTCAATTTCATTGTCTGTACAACATTGATAAGAAAATAATACGTACCTCTTATGGTTGTTGTGAAGATTAAGCATTTGAAAATCATATTGCAAATTGTGAAATATTATACCAAAGCTATTTGTTGTTTTTAGTTTGACCCAAAGAAAAAGACTTTTTATTCTTCCACTTCTCGATTTGCTGGGTGAAGAAATGCCCTAATGTAAAATTTTAAATTTGTGGAACAAAGTGGCTCCTTGGAGGATGTGGATTAGAGGTGGGAAGGGGAAGAGAAAAGTTCATGGCCTTTAAAATTAGTCCCACTAAGATTTGAATCCCAGCTACCACTACTGTGTGATCTTAGGAAATTCATTTAGCTG
Organism: Cynocephalus volans; assembly: GCF_027409185.1. Lineage (NCBI taxonomy): Eukaryota > Metazoa > Chordata > Mammalia > Dermoptera > Cynocephalidae > Cynocephalus > Cynocephalus volans. The sequence continues at coordinate 56,524,935 of NC_084470.1, forward strand.
CCCAAACACTCAGATTCCTTATCTTTAAAAAGGATGCTCTCTCTGTATTAGTCTGCATTACAGTGTATTAGTCCATCTTCTGCTGTTTATGACAGAATATCTGAAACCGATAATTTATAAGAAACAGAATTTATCTTTTACAGTTCTAGAGGCTGGGAAGTCCAAGGTCAAGGGACACATCTGGCGAGTGCCTTCTTCTTGGTGGGAACTCTCTACAGGGTCCTGTGGTGACTGGGGGTATCACACTGCGAAGAGGGGGGAGGATCATTTCCACACGCTTTCTTCCTCTCCTCAGAAAGCACCCCTCCCCCATCTACTCTCTGATAACTCATTAAACCATTAACCCGTTAATCTATGAATGGATTAATCCATTCGTGAGGGCATAGTCCTCATGATCCAATCACCTCTTAAAGGCCCACTTTTCAAATATCATATTGTAGATTAAGTTCCAACATGAGTTTTGGAGGGGACAAACATTGAAACCACAGCATAGACTTATTATGGGATTTAAATAAGATGAGGTTTGTATAGCTCTTGGCACACACTAAGTGCTCAGGATATTTATTTATTTTCTCTTTTCCTGGAGAAGCGTGGGGATCACAGCCAAGAGGAGACCAAGGTTCTTTATGCTCAGGGATACAGAAGAGAAAGCCCTGAGACAGCCCTCAGGGGCCTTGGAACTTTTAAGAAGTTTTGTTAGAAAGGGGAACCAAGAGCAAGATAGCGAGACAAGCCTTTGATCTGGTTGAATTTGAATGGTGTTCCTGCATTGGCCACTTATTGGATTTCTCTGTAGTGTTTAGAAACGAAATATTTTAACCAAAAAAAGGACCTCGTAAGTGCTAAACTCTCAGATAGCAACCCTGTGAGCAACTCTAGGGAAAAGATATTAGTGTCTCTGTTTTACAAAAGAGGAAACTGAGGCTGAGACAAAAGCCACCCTGTAAGTAAGTGTAGAGCTGGACAGACCCCAGATATAATCATAACATCATGATAACACACTGTAATACAAAGTACCTCTCCCTGAGCATTTACTATGTGCCAGGCACTGGCTTATCTTTCCTATATTAGCTCTTTTTCCTCTCACAGCAACCCTTGGAAGGGGGTAGTATCATCCTATTTTACAGATAAGGAAAATATCTTGCCCAGGGTCACATAGTAAGGGGCAGTGTTGACACCAAGGCCCAAGATCCTGGCACTGTTCCGCCTTAGCCATTCCTAGGGGTGGGGGTGGGAGTGGGAAAAGTTTGAGAAATTGGGTAGACAGTAGGAACCTTAAAACAGAAAGAGAAATGAGCTGAACCTTTGAGGCCAATGCGAAGGAAGGATGGATCATGCTGGAGTAGTTGCAGGACTGAGGAGTGGAAGGGGAACTAAGCCCCCAGCCTGCCCCCAAGCCTCTCTTCAAAGCCCGGGCACAAGACATCAGAGATGGAAGCCAGGACAGCGGTTGTCAGAAAAGAGTCTTCATCAATGTATGTCAGAGAGAGGGAAAAGCATGGGGCTCCCAACTCCCACAGCCTGAGAGACATTGAATAAGATACTTGGCACTATTGAAAAATGACTCCAAGTTTAAAAGATATCAGTCTTCTTTGCTGCGGGGCTTCTCAGAATCTTCGAGAGGCTTCTTTGCCTTTTTCTCAAATAATCTCCTTTTGCTGGATACCTACCCACATTCTGGGCTGCAGAACTCAGTTTGGCAAGACTGCTAGATGTTGTTTTTTTTGGCATACTTTTTCCAAATGTGGTTGATATTGAAAACTGGGCTGTTATTTCTAAGATGGAACTCTCTCAGCAATCCAAAGCCTGTAATGGAGTCTTTTTTTTTTAAAGCATAAATAAATGTATTTGTTTATCAATAATAATAATTGTATATATTTATGGGGTACAATGTGATGTTTTGCTATATGTATACATTGTAGAAGGGTTAAATTAAGCTAATTAACATATCCATTACCTCACCTCCTTATTTTTTTGTGGTGAGAACGTTTCAAATCTACTTTTTTAGCAGTTTTGAAATATACAAGACATTATGAGCTATGGTCACCATGCTGTGCAATAGATCACTAACACTAATGGGGTCTTAATTCCTGTTTCTGCTGCCTCCCCTCCACCTCCTCAGCAAGCTCCATTAGCACCTGTGGGCTTGAGCAGGTGCGTGACTGTAAGGAGGAAGTGCCAGCCTGGAAGCCTCAGGCCAACTGCTCACACCACAGACCTTTACTCTGGTCCTACACTGTAGGGACCTGACCTTTTGATGTGGCTGTTTTGATATGGCCATTTTGAAACTGAGGATATTTTCACACAGCTATTTTGATGCTATGGAAATTTTCTGACTTTTGAAAACATCAGCCATTGTACTTTCAGCTTTCAAAAAAATTATCAAGGATCAATGCATCCCTGAGCCAGGGGCAGGGCAAGGGTCAGCGCCATGGAGAAGGCAGGGCAGGGTGAAGCTGTGGGATGGGGTCCATTTTTATGTACATTTTATTTACATTTCTTATAGGAAAAACAAGAGTTAACCATTTAACGGTCTAATTTTTAGGGTCACAAAAAGCCCCCAAAGTAAAAAAGCCTGTCAGTAATTGAGAGAGTGTGGCATTAGTGAAAGAGCAGACACATAGATCAATGGAATGAAATAGAGAGTTCGGAAACAGACCTGCATAAATATAGTCAACTGATCTTTAAAAAAGAAGCAAAGACAATGCAATGGAGAAAAGATAGTCTTCTCAACAAATGGTGCTGGAACAACTGGACATCCACATGAAAGAAATGAATCTAGAAACAACCCTTATACCCTTCACGAAAATTAACTCAAAATGGATAACAGATCTGAATGTAAAACACAAAACTATAAAACTCCTAGGAGATAACATAGGAGAAAATCTAGATGACCTTGGGTTTGGCAATGATTTTTTAGACACAACACCAAAGGCACAATCCATGAAAGAAATAATTGATAAGTTGGACTTCATTAAAATTAAAAACTTCTGCTCTGTGAAAGACACTGTCAAGAGAATGAAAAGACAAACCCCAGACTGGGAGAAAATATTTGCAAAAGACATTTCTGATAAAAGATTATTATACAACATATACCAAGAACTCTTAAAACTCAACAATAAGAAAATGAACAAATTTCATTAAGAAATGAGCAAAAGACCTGAACAGACACCTCACTGAAGAAGATATACAGATGCAAAATTAACCAATATGAAAGGATGTTCAACATCTTATGTCATTAGGTAATTGCAAATTAAAACAACGAGATAGTATTACACACCTATTAGAATGGTCAAAATCCAAAACAGACATCACCAAATGCTGACAGCGATGTGGAGCAACAGGAACTCTCATTTGTTACTGGTGGGAATGCAAAATGGTACGGCCACTTTGGAAAACAGTTTGGCAGCTTCTTACAAAACCAAATGCATTCTTACCATATGATCCAGCAATCATGCTTCTTGGTATGTACCCAAATGAATTGAAAACTTATGTCCACATAAAATCCTGCACATGGATGTTTATAGCAGCTTTATTCACAGTTGCCAAAACTTGGAAGCAACCAAGATGTCTTCAGTAGGTAAACAAATAAACAAACTGTGGTACAACCAGACAATGAAACACTGTTCCGAGATAAAAAGAAATGAGCTATCAAGCCATGAAAAGACATGGAGAAAACTTGAATGTATAATACTGAGTGAAAGGAGCCAATCTGAAAATGCTACATACTGTATGATTCCAACTATATTTCCAACTATGTGACATTCTGGAAAAGAAAAACTATGAAGACAGTAAAATGGTTGGTGGTTGCCAAGGGTTAGGAGGAAGGGAGGGATGAATAGGCAGAGCACAGAGGATTTTTAGGGCAGTGAAACTACTCCGTATGATACTCTAATGGTGGATACATGTCATTATATAGCTGTCAAAACCCATAAAATGTAGAACACCAAGAGTGAACCCTAATGTAAACTGTGAACTTTGGGTGATAGTGATGTATCAATGTAGATGCATCAATTGTAACAAATGTACCACTCTGATGCAGGATACTGATAGTAGGCAAGGCTGCGTGGGTGTTGGGAGAAGGGGTATATGGGAAAACTCTACCTTCCACCCACTTTGTTGGTGAGCCTAAAACTGCTCTGAAAAATAAAGTCTATTAAGAAAAAACCTGTCAGCACATCTCACTGTATAACTATCATCATCACTGCTAACATCCCTGGCAGTTCGTGTGTGCACCCTCCTTCCATCAGGGGTGGCAGAAGGGAGGGAGGGACTCACCCTGGTGCTTCTCTACAGGCAGAAGTCCAGAGGAGGGACAGTGGCAGGCAGAGCTGAGGGTGGCCTTATCTTTAGGCAGCCCAGCTAAGGGGAAGCTCTGATCTAGACAGTTGGTTCTGGTGCCTGCAGAGAAACCTCAAGGTTTTGCTGTTTTCTGTTAAGTTTCCCACGCAGCAGCCAGTGATTTATTAAAAATGGAAATGGCATCGTGTCATCACCTACTTAAATCCCTTCAGTGGCTTTCCACACACCTGGCGTCAGATGAAAACCACTGACCTGGCCTCAAACCCCAAGAAGATGGGGCCCTTCCTACTTCTCTGGCTGCCCCTCACACTTCTGTCCCCCAGTGTATTGGTCTTTCTCAGTCTTGGACTTTTGTGGAGCTCTTCCTGTCACCTGTTCCCTCTGCTGAGAATGGCTACTCCAATCTTCACGTTTATGGGAACTTCTCGTAATTCAGTCTTAAATGTCACCTCTTCAGTGAGTCCTTTCCTGACCATCCAGTGTGAGATGACCCTCCCTCCAGTCACTCCATCATCTCTTTGTTTTAATTCTCTGCATAGCTCTTGTCACCATTTAACATTATATCTTATGTACTGCCACATCCCTACCTTTGGAACAGTGCTGGCAAAAAGCAGGGACTTGACAAATATATGTTGAATAAAGAACTCAGATGTGATCTTCCAATGAGATAAAGTGTGTGAGGGCAGAAGGGACGATTTTTATCAATAGATGAGCCAAATAAAATCACAAATCCTGCAACTGTTCTCATGTCATGTGCTGCAAGCACAAAAACCTCAGGAGGTGGGGATGACATGTATTTCCTTTTAAATAGCCTGCATTCTGCAGTAGCTGGGCAGCCACACAACTGACCTCTTGACCTCCCCTCTGAGCTCCAGTGGAGTACATTTAATGACTTGCTAGACACCTTTTCTTCAACACCTCAACCAGATTCCATCCAACTATAAAAGCATTATTGTCTGCTAAAACCAACATTTACTCTCACCTTCTCTCTCTGTAAAAGGTACCCACCTCTTTCCAGAGCCTCCAAATGATCTTGCTCTCCCCGTCCTGCAACATCCTATCATCATTTAACAGCTCCTCTGAGTCACCTGGCCATGTCTCTCCTATCCCTTCCACTTCTACTGCTGCTGTGTGGGGTGGACTCTCTCTCTCTGTGTCATACACACACACACACACACACACACACACACACACACACACACACACACACACACACACACACACACACACAAATTGCCTCCCAACTGGCATCCCAACCTTCAAAGGCTATTCACAGCAACTGAATTTAGCAAAATTATTTCTTTCTCCTCATTCTTGTCATTTAGTGATTTTTATTGCTAACCACAAAACATGAGGAATTTAAGAATCTACAGGTATACCAGAAAACCAGTGTAGCTAAAAAGCCTGCCCCAGCTTTAATCCTCCTGGGGAAGAAGGAACTCACCTTCACCCCCTGCACCCACGCGCAGAGGGGAGCCGTTCTGTTACAGGCCAGCTGCTCCTGACTAGCATCCAAAAGTGAGCCATCTAAGGCTATTAGCTGCTGAAAGGTCAGTGAGATCTGTATGATCTACTAGGGTGGCCACTAGCCATTTAAATGTAAGTTTACATTTAAATTTAAACCAATGACAATTATATAAAATTAGATCAGTTTCTCAGCCACACTGACCCCAGTGTAAGTGCTCATTAGCTCTGTGTGGCTGCACACTGGCAGTACAGATACGGAACGTTTCCACCGTTGCAGAAAGCTCTATAGGATAGCTCTACTCTAGATTCCCAGACTTACATTATGCTTTTTAATCAATTTAATCAGAAGATGTTTAATAAGCTTCTAGAATGTGCCACTGGACTACACCATGGCCAACATCCACATGGTCCCTGTCCTCACGGATTAGTGGGAAAAGAAGAGTCCTTGCAGATTTTACTCCTTAGGAGTTTGAACCCGGGACTCTGTGTGTCTACGCTGATCACACTTTTCACCGCTCTCAACTGCCTCAAGGTACTTTGGCTTTTCAAGTATAGAGAAGCCTTAATCAGTGAAGAGGATGAAGATAGCATCGCCCTCTTCCAGATACCCCAACATGCTTTTGAAAATGACTTTCCCAATATGAACAGAAGACTAAGGAAGGTGGAGAACAAAAGCAGAGGACTGAAGCAAAATTTACTTCTTCTCTGCCAGAGACTGTTAGACACTCAGTGTGTGGGAAAGAACACGAGGGAACCCTGACATTGAGGGAACCCAATGGCACTCCCACTGGCCCTCTAACAAAGTCACCTGGGTCTTTTCTCTGTTATCGATATGGGAGGCCGTGGACTGCAGCTTCTACTCCACAATTATTCCCTAAATGGCCCTCAGTTCCCAGGCACTGCACGTGGCCTGGGACCCAGAAAGGATGTGCACACTGTCCTGCCCCCCAGCACTCACCTTTGGCAGGCTGAGAATGCAAAGAGAGAAATACCCCTTATAAAAGGGGACTGCAACCTCTCATAGTCACCCAGCTCTGAATTCTAGCAGCAAAGAGAGAAACACAGCAAAGAATGCAAAGGAATAGGGCTTTTCCTCCAAGGAAGGAACTGAAACTGGATGACAACAGAAGGAATCACATTTGCCCAAGGCTCCTTTGAGAAACTGGAAGTTCTCTCTACACCCTTCTCTCGTCTTCCTGCCTCCCCAGCCTCCTGACTCCTCTGCCGCTCAGGAGAGCGCATCTGGGGGGTTCTAAGGCAGCTCTTCCAGACCCTGATGCTACCTGAGCTTTCCTTCCTCACCTGGAGCACGGGGGTCCACCATGACGCACGTGCCCCTGCTCCTCTTCGCTGACCTCTTCCCCACGCGCCTTCCTCCCACCAGCCTCATCGCCCCGACCGCCTGGCATGCAAGCAGTGTCTGTGCAAGACACACTTACCTGGTGACCCGACGGCCTGAGTCAAGAGAAGGTGGAAAGCACAGCGTCTTCCTCACACATGGTGCTCGCAGTAGTGCTGGTTGCACCCTCCTGAAAGCTTTCCAGGGGCGCACTCAGCACAGGGAGGAACAAGTCCATGCCACCCCTGGCCAAAGTCAGCCAGAAAGTCGGATAAGAAAATAATTTTTTCCCTCTACCGCCCCTTCCTTTTCTGTCATTATTTGCCAATTTAGAGGAAGGAGGGACAGGCCAGAGCATCAGGCTGAATGTTAGTCATGTACCGTTTTAGACATTATTTATGCTCATTGAACAGGGGCGAGGCAAGGCAATTTCACGGCTCGCTCATACCTCGGTTCCCTCAAGGCTGATGAATCAACCATTCCTTTCATTTTTACTGCTCATGGTCCCTGCCGCTCATTTGGGCTATTTGTTGGCCTTTTCCCACTTAGACAATAAACCCAACTGCATCTTCTGCACCCCTTTGTTCTGTACGAAATGATGGTGATTAATGGGCCGTGTGTCTGGGAGGACCACTCTACTGGAGAGTGTCACTGAGGCCACAGGATGATAAATACGTTGAAAAGAGGAAATTAATCTCCACTAAAGTGTAGTTGTGACTTTTCCCCCAGAACAAACGGAGCAAAGGAGTCTCTGTCATGATGATGACAGAGTATCTCCTGTTGCATCAGGATTGAAGGCCCCACCATAGCCATGGATGGGAAGACTTTATCTATGAGCTTCATTAAAAATATAACATTTTGTATTGTTTGACTTTTTTCAAAATTCCATCAAAACACCTGTGATCAATAGAATGAAACATATTATCAGTGTTAACATATTGGATGTACACACTCTTACTGCATTTGTCCCCAATTTTAAGGCTTTTGTGGCCCTCCAGCACTGCATGTGCTCCTAGCCACTCACTGCACACACAACTTTCTAAAGTAGCGTCATCCAGTGGAGCGTTCAGCAATGATGGAAATGCTCTATATCTCTACTCTCCATTGTGGGAGCCACTAGACACATGTGGCTACTGAGCACTTGAAAGGTGGCGAGTGTGACTGAGAAACTAGTCAGCATTTTAACTAATTTAAATTTAAATAGTCACATGTGTCCAGTAGCTACTATATTGAATAGCACAGCTCTCTGAGGTTCTGGTACATCTGTCAAGGCCAAAAAGGGTACATTGTGATGGACAGTGCTGGTTAATCTCATGCAGGCCTGTTCAGGTGACGCCACCCGAAGAAACCTTACAAATATGCGCCTCTGGCAAGCCAGACAAGGCCGCCTTCTCTCAAGGGGTCTCCCCACTCCCCCGTTCCCTGTAAGCAGCAGTGCTGTCTAGGAAGAGAATCTTCTCTTAGATTATCAGTCAAGATATTATTATTCATTTCAGAGAAGATGATTTCCCCTATCCCAGCAGTTTTCAGTTTTTTGTTTCTGGTTGCAAATAATTGACTCTGCTGATTGCTGGAAGCTATAGCAGGTGACTCACCACCCCCCTGGGCCACCCCACCAGTGACAACACAGGCAGGGGTGGCTTGGCTTCCTTTCTGCTGTTTTTACTGGGTAGCTGCCTGCTCAGAACTCACAGAAGGTCTGCCCCTCACCCAGGCAGAGACACCCAGCCCTCTCCCAGACACTGAGAGCTGGTGGGGCCCACCTTTCCCCAAGCCTCCCACACTGCCCTCCACGGTGAGTATTGCCCTTCCTCCTGTGTTACCTGTGCCCTGGGTTGTGTGCTGCCATGATGGCTTCTATAACCCAGGCTTGCAGTCATTTGTTGAGTGGTCATGGGTACCAGGCACTTTGCTAGAAACTTCCAGGGAAGCAAAGGTGAATCGGTGGTGCCTGGCCCAGGCTTCTTGTAGGGTGAGTAATAAGACTCCTTTCTCCACCCACGCACATGAAGCTTAGGTTCAAGGCAGTCTGTGATTGGTACCTTAAAGAAGGGAGAAGCAGGTGCTGGGGACAGGTAACAAGAGGGTGGCCAGCAGCTGAGAAAATGAAGCTTCATGAGGTCTTGGGGCCTGAGAGACTGCCCCATGGAGAGGATTCTTTGCAGCAGTGAAAAATTGGAAATAAGCAAACTTTGTACCAGCAGGTGAATGGTTTAATGAACTGTGGCATATCCAGACACTGGAATACTCGACAGCTATTCTATTGATGATGCGGCACTATGTTGAATGGTTAACTAGAAAGCAAGATGGAAAATTATATGTGTAGTCTGATTTCCTTTCCATTAATTGTGTGTGTGTGTATGTGAGGTCGTGTTATAAAAGAAAAAGTCTGAAAGTATGTATCTCAGAAATTTCATAATGGCTAAACTAGGGAAAGGTAGGTGAAGGGTTTTGATTTTCTTCATTATGAATATTTACATTTTGGGAACCTTTTTTCTGCATTGTGAAAATACTCCTTTATGATCAGAAAAAAGCAAAGTTATTTTAACTGACTTGTCAGAGGATACTGGTTTGTCCTTTCAAATACACCCACTCTCTTTAGTTCTTAATTGGGGGGCTGCTGCTGAGTGCTGAACTAGAAATGCCCTATGGCAACCAGTCTGCAGGAACCTGTCCCCTCACTGCCTTTGCTGAATGAGCTTTCTTCTAAGATCTGTCTGTCTGTACTGAAGTCCCCTCACAAGCACCCTCTCACAGGCTTGTGCGGGGAGCCCCTGGGCCCAGCATGGCGACTGCAGGCAGGTGGTGGGTGCCTGACCTAGGCATGGTGAATGGATGACCTGGTGGATGGCTGCATTCCTGACTCATGTTAGTATCTGATCTACTGGGCTACTGTGAGCATCGGAGGCTGTAGATGAGAGGAGGTGCTGTGTGCTCAGCACCGCCGTGCTGATTTTCATGTTGGTTACTTAAGGACAGCAGAGAATACAGAAATAGTGGTTGGACAATATGGATTCTGGGCTAACTTTTCTAATAGGCACTTTTCACTTTTGGAGAATTAGCAGCTCTCTTCCTTTCCTCTCCTGCCAGGCCCCTGCACCTCCCCTATGCCTTCTGGCTTTCATGCCTTTGTTGATATTTTTTCCTGCTCTGGTGCAATGTTTTCACCCCTCATTGCGTGTCTCCAAGCTCTTCAGCCTTCCTGGGCCAGCCAAAATTTCACTTCCTCAATGAAGCCCTCCTGGATTTTCCCCAGTGCTGGAGATATGACTCTCTCCTCCCAACTCCTACAGTGTCTCATAGCATTTACCATTGTTGGTATTAGCAACCATGACTTACCTACTGCACTTGAATGTGAGTTTTTGAGGACATGGATCATGTCTTACACACTGTTTAAGCCAAGTAAGGGTATCAGGTGCTCAAGGCACATTGAATAAGTGACCTGTGCGATGAAGAATATTCCTATGTTCTCACACAGCTCTCTGCATTCTGCAGAGGATATTCCCACACAGTGTTGCACTTGACCCTTGCAACAAGCCCTTGCAGTAGGCTGGGCTATCATCCCCATTTTACAGATGAGGAAACCAAGGCTCACTGAGGGCATGTCACTTCTTGTCAAAGGCAGAAAGGGATGGGCCATAGTGCCCATAAGGAGGCCACACTGAGCAGTGATGGGAGAGACCTGGGGCAGTGCTGAGTCAAATGCCAGCTCACATCCCATAGACCCCTGAGAGGTCCCTACTTTCAGTGTGTTTTGTCATATGTGGGTTTTTCCCCCTCCGTTTTTCCCTCCTTCTCAGGGGCAAGAAGAAAATGGAAGCAAACTCTGAGACTTTGTGGTTGGCGAACTAAAATATTTGAAAAGTATTCTGACAAAAATTAAAGAGAAATAGATGGCGAGGTTGTCAATGGTATCTTTAGATGGTGGGTCTAGGGAGGGATGTATTTTGTTTTTACTCCCTTCAAATTTTCTGTGATCCACAAGCACTTTTATAATAGAAGGAGGATAAACCTTTATAAAAAGCTAGTGTGGGATTTCAAAGCTGCAAAATGTAGCCTCCGCCTTTCTGTGCTGGTTGCTTTTCATGCCCTCTGGAGCAGGCTACAAGTCCCTCCCTCGGACGAGTTTTGTCAGCAGGTGTGCTGAACGGAACAGCACTGGCTTCGTTTTTTTAAAAAAGCTGACAAGTTATTTTTATGATAGCTTCTAAAATAAAATTTCACACACTTGTAAAATATGTAAATAGTTTACAAAACCTAAAGAAAAAAATGAAAGTCTCGCTTTCCACTGGTCATTATGGTTCAATCTCCTTCTAGAAAATGTTTCAGTATTGATCAGTGGTGGTGTATTCTTTAATATATATATTTTTAAAAGATCATGCAACATAGTCTTCTACACCTGGCATTTTAACCTAGTAATCTTGGTGTCCTCTTTTCTATCAGGGTGAGGTCTGTCCTAGTATGTTTATTAACTACATGTAGTTTATTGAATGAATGTATCACAATATTACCAATTGCTGGATATTTAGGTTGTTTCTAGTTCTTTGTTCACCAGAAAATGCTTCAACATACATCCCCATACATGTATCTTTATGTTCTTTTGTGAGAATATCAGTAGGGAAAATTCCCAGCAGGTGAACTGCTGAGTCAGAGGTGTTGTGCTTTGTAAATCTGGGCAGATAACATTTTAACCCTCCTAAAAGATCACACTCCCCACAGCAGCGTGAAGGCCTTTTCCCTAAACTCTCACCAACATCATTATCACCTAGTGCTATTTTCAACCTGAAAATTGCTATCACTAACTGTAATCAAAGCCATTCTTTCTGCTTTTTGTGGCTCTTTTCTTTGGGAATTTTTCTCTGATGTTATTATCTGATTAATATTCAATCTCTACTTGCAATTAAAAAGGAGGAGATGTAAACCATGGATACTAAAAATATATGAAGTGTTTTCTAACTACTGTCTCAAAAACCAACCTCCCTATTTCCCAAGCTGTAATAAAATTAAATTTGTGAAGTTGGGGTCTTCCAAACTCCACTGGGCATTTTTCATCTGGAAAAACAAATAGTAATTCTCAACCCCAAAGCAGCTGCTTTTCTATTTGCTGGTTGAATTTCCCCCCATCTCAAAACAGAGTCTTTAGGGGGTTTCTTGGTGGCACCTGGAGATGCTGAGTGGAAGTCAATCGCTCCAAAGGTCGAAGACCCCAGGACGATTCAGAAGCACTACCTGGGGAAGGTCTTGGTTCCTGTGCTTAGGAGAGAAGAGGTACAACCTTTCTGAAGAAAACGCATTTCCCATTCAGTTGGGAAATATTTCAAAATAAGTATAAAAAGAAGTTGGAAACCAGCTAAATGCCCCACAGAGGAGAATGTTTGAATGACTTGGGGTACAGCCCCCGTCAGAACGCCACGCAGCTGACGTGTTCACGTGTCTGAGAATATTTAATGAGGGAGGAAATACTCATTTTCTGGCAGGTGAAAAAAAAAAGAGAGAGAGAGAAGGATTACAAGTGTATGTAATGCATAGAAACAAGGCTGGGAAAATAAGAAAAAATTAAAAGCGGTTATTTTGGAGTGGTAAGATTATGAGTGATATTGATTTCTTTATTCAGCTTTTATGAATTTGCAAAATTTTCTAAAAAAAGTGTTACTTTTACAATAAAAAAGTCATAAAGCAAAAATATGATATTTTTAAAGACAAATGCCAGCATTTTTTCGCAGCACTCAGAGAGCTACAGTGAAATTCTGTTATGCCCAGGCAGCTGGTGTGAGCCCATGGCCTGTGGCTGAAGTTGCTCATATTTATTTCAGACTCAGCCCTTTTCCAAGGATCAGTTTCCAAGGCATGTTTTCCTTTTGCTTTTCTATAAAATTTATTTTTGTAACTCTTATTTGGATCTAATTTTAAACTTACTGAAAAGTCAAGAACTGTGTCAGGACTGCCCGTGAACCCTTTACCCAAACCATTGTCTTCACTTTGCCCCAGTGGCCTTATTATTCTCTCTCTCTGTATATATGAATATGTTTTTATGTGTGCACATATTTTTCCGAGTCATTTGAGGATGTGCTGAGGACATTGTGCTCTTTTATCCCTACATGACTCGGGACAGTTCCTAAGAACAAGGACATTCTCCTATATAACCACGATGCAGTTAGCAAAATCAGGAATTTAACACTGATACAGACAGTACTATGCTCTAGTTCACAGCTCATATTAAGATGTCCTTGATTTCCCAATAATGTCCTTTAGAATTATTTTCCCCACTCCAGGGTCAAATCCAGGCTCTTGCGTTGAGTCTAGTTGTCATGTTTTTTTTAGTCTTCTTTAATCTGGGACAGTTCTCAGTCTTTGTGTCACTTGACCTTGATATTTTTGAAGAATATTGGCCAGTTACTTTGTAGAAAGTCCCTCATTTTGGGTGTGTCTGATGCTTTTTGTTAGGATAAGGATGCTGTGTCCTCCCTCCTCAGTGCACGTTTCTAGGATGAATGTGACATCGGTTTGCCCTCCTGTTGGTGGTGCTGGGTTTGAAGACTGGCTTATCTCAGTATCCTCTAGCTTTCTGCACAGGAACGTTACTATTCTTTCACTTGTACTTAATATGTAATTTTGGGGGAGAGCCTTTGAGACAAGTTCATACTGATCCCCAATTCCTCGACAAGAGCACAAGGCACTCCCAGGCACTTCTGAGAAGCTGCTGGCAGAGCGGCCACGAGGAGGAAGTTCTGGCTGCCTCCCACCTCCCCTGCTGACAGCCAGACATGACTCTGAGGCTTGAAGAAAACCAGAATGTTTTCATCGTACCTTGTTTTTTCCCCTTCACTTTAACAGCTTTATTGATGTCCAACTACAACCAAATGCAAACATTTAATGTGCAGAATGTATGTTCTGACATAAGTATAGACCTGTTAAATCATCACACAATCAGTACGGTGGACACACTTGTCACCCCGGAGCTTTCCACATGCACCTCTGTACCCCGCCAGTCCCCTGCCCTCCCTTTCTCTCTTATCAGGTCATCACTAATCTGCTTTTGTCGCTATAGATTAGTTCACCTTATCTAGAATTTTACATAAGTGCAGTCGTACAGTGTGTACTTTTTTTGGTCTGGCTTCCTTACTTAGCATAATTATTTTGATGTCTGTCCATGTTGCTGTGTGAATCAATTATTCATTTATTATTCCATTGTATGGATATTCCACAGTTTACTTATCCATTCAGTACTGATTTGAGCTGTTTTCAGTTTTTGGCTTTTACAAATAAAGCTGCTATGAATATTCCTGTACCAGTCTTTGTGGGGACACATGCTTGCATTTTTCTTAGGTAAATTCTTAGGATCACATGATAAGTGTATGTTTAACTTTTTATGAAACTGACAAACTGTGTTCCAAAGTGGTTGTACTACACGTTGTGTACTGAAAACCACTGTTCTTTCAGAAAAGCTGGGTGGGTCATGATGCTGGTATGGAAAGGAAACTAACAGGTTAGGGTTGGATTTAGGAAGGAGAATATTTCTTCTAGAACCTTGGGGTGTAGATCTGAACATGTTTCTTTGAAATATACTCACTAAGGGTATAAAAAGAAATGTTCCACTCAGGCACAGACGCCTTCCTGAAGGGAGTCAAGCTGTTGTTTATTTGGTTTTATAGGGATGGGTTTTAAAGAGATTCAAAATACATGAAAATGACAACCCAGGTTTATTTCAGTCAGTTCTGAGGCACCGTGCATTAGGGAAGTAGACCTTTCTTGTAGTACACAAACTTAGGACTTCCTCTTTCTGTTGGAGTCAGGGTAGAGAGGAGAAAGGTAGCAATCACCGTCCTGTTATCTTTAGCAAGTCCCTTAGTTGCTAGAATATGGGCAGGAGAGCCATTCAACAAAACAGAACCTGACAGAGAAGTTGAGTCAAGAGAGAACAAGTAAAAAGGACCGGCTGGGAAAAATTAAAAATCTCTCTCACTGTTCCTCATCCACGGATGGAAGATGCACTAATTATTGTCCAAGTAAAAAGAAGACAAATGCTAGAATCAGGTGACTATCAGAGTCAAAGCAGTATATGATAAATTCAAAGGAGAGGTTTCTTTCTTTTCTATGTTAGCAAGATGATTCTGAAATCTAGAACATTTGTCTTGATATCAGCATAACATGGACCTTAACTCTTGCCTGGGTTTTTTTTTTTTTCCCCCCACAAGCATGAACAGATTTAATATTCAATCTCTTGTTTTGGTATTTGGTTGTTACTGTGCATTTACAAGCCAGTCCCCTCTTTTATTTATTTATTTTTTTGTTGTATCTTTGTCTGGTTTTGTTAGGCAGGTGATGCTGGCCTCATAGAATGAGTTTGGGAGAGGGGCCTCTGTTTCAATTTTTTGGAATAGTTTGAAGAGAATTGGTATTAATTCCTTTTTAAAGGTCTGGTAGCACTCAGCAGTATTGCCATCCGGTCCTGGGCTTTTCTTTGTTGGGAGACTGCTGATTACAGTCTCATTGCTTGTTATTGGTCTGTTCAGGTTTTCTGTTTCATCTTGGTTCAATCTTGGTAGTTTTAAGTGTCCAGAAATTTATCTATTTCTTCCAGGTTTTCAAATTTGTTGGCATAGAGCTATTTGTTATAGTCTCTAATGATTCTTTGTGTTTCTGTGGTATCAGTTGTAATGTCTCCTTTTTCATTTCTGATTTTTGTTATTTGAGTCTTCTTGTATTTTTTTTGTTCACCTAGATAATGTTTGTCTATCTTGTTTATTTTCTCAAAAAACCAACTTTTTGTTTCATAGATTTTTTGTGTCATTTTCTGGGTCTCTATATCAGTTAGTGCTGCTCTGATCTTAATTATTTCTTTCCATCTACTAACTTTGGGATTGGATTGTACCTGTTTTTCTAGTTCTTTAAGGTGTAGCATTAGGTTGTTTGTTTGAAATCTTTCTTTTTTTGATGTAATTATTTATTACAATAAACTTCCCTCTTAGTGCTGCTTTTGCAGTATCCTACGGGTTTTGGTATGATGTGTCTTCCTCTTTTATTTTTGCCCTCTCCTTCTAGAAGCAGGTTTGCATCTGACCCACCATGACACCCACGGAATTCACAGTGAGTACAGCCACGCGCCCCCCTCCTAAAATGCACTCTTAGCTTCCCTTTTTGGGGGATGTGGGAAGAAATCTGTTGTGGGGGAAGGGTTTCTCCGTGTGGTTTCTCAGGGTAAGATCTCTGCCGAGCAATGCCTATGACCAGGTAGGTTGCTGCCAAGCATGGTGGGCTCTGCAAACGCAAAGAGCCAGGGGTGCTTTGGGATTGTTGTGAAGGCAGAGGAAAATGCAATTTTAGGTTTTATTAATAGCTAAGGGTTTTTGTGATGTTTAAATAGGACGGACTTAGTTCTGTGTGTTGGTTCTGAAACTCAAACAAAAGAGGGCAGGGAAAAATCCATTAATTTGTTTTTACAAGCCCCATGGTGGGCACATTAGTTGTATTTCTTGCATAACATTAAGTAAGCTTTACAAAAACCACATAATGCTGTATATTTCTCTGAAAGTGACCAAGAGCATAACAAAAATTAGGGAATCAAATTATTCTCCAGGGACTCATTTTTTCTTTTACAGCCAAATGTTATTTGTAAGTATAGAATCAAATCAAATTCCTGTGCTTTTGTTATATTAATAAATGTCTTACAAAAATATCTAAGGGCTTCACTTTTGCTTTTCTCAATGGGAGAGACTGAGTTTTACATGTAGATAATTGAAATCAAGCCTTTTTAGTGGGGCTAACCAACTGCCCTTCCCAGCACAGTGCTAGTTTCCATGATCTATGGAGAGTGGTGGTTGAAATAGTTTGTCAACTAAATTATTTACGAAATGCTTATGATTCTTTAGCATTACATATACATAGATACATGGTTGTACGTACATCCATAACCATGCAAAAGGTAATTAATTTGGTCTTGGTGATGTAATGAGGTAAGTCCTCTTTTTCTGACAAGAATTAGACCCTTTAGTTTCTCCTGCATTAGAATTCACCTTTCAATCTCCGAGGCTGTGGAAACAGAACTAGTTTGGGTCAGCAGGGCCAGGGGTGCTTCTGAGGCTGGCGGTCATTTGGTTCTGTCATTTGGGATCTTGGAAAATAGCCAAACTCTGCAAAGCAGCCCCACATAAGAAGAAAAATAGACCTTCTGTGGTCAGAGGAGCCCAGCACCTTCCAAATGAGAAACAGATGGGACCTCTGTGGTCCTGGCTCCCATGTTTAGTGGAAAGTAGCCATGACACACTATGGCCACCTTTCTGAGGACGTGCTGTGCCAGTCACCACTCGGGGTCCCACATTCCTTCAGCCTAATCCTGTTTACAGATGAGCAAACTGAGGCAGGGGCAGTTGGTTAAGGGTTCGAGGCCTCATAGCAAATTGGAGGAGGAGCCCTCGAGGGGTGCTCTCTGTGCTCCCAGCTCCACTGGGTTGCTTGTGGGTTGCTTGTGGGCAAGTGTCAAAGGAACTGGAATCCAGGTCTCATTGTTTGGATTTAATACTTTCTCAAATGCAGGGACAGAGTGCTCTGTCAGCAGGTGTCTGCCAATGTCCACTGCTGACAACAAATTCATTTCCTTCCCTGCCTCCCTCCCCTGGTCCCTTCTCTTGTCCCATCTCCACCATTCCCGTGTGCCCATCTCAGAGCTAAGGCACAATGGGTGACACAGCCTCGTGGGGCAGTCTTTGCCCTTCTTCTGTCTACTCCCCAGAGGTGGAAATGAAGGGTCTGGAGCTGGCCAAGCTTTGCAGAGACTATAGAGTCAGAGAGGGAGGCTTTGGAAAGCTCTGGAGACTTTCTTCTTGCTCCAGCAGCTGCACAAGTGTGATACTTGGACTGTTGCTTCTGAGCCCAGGACCCCTGAGGAAGGAGGATACACCTGGCTGGGAGCAACAGCCTGTGGGCTCAGAGCCTCACCGGGGAAACAGCAGGCAGGACAGGTGCCTTGCACAGGCTGTGCACTGAGGTTTGTTTACATTTACGGGGAGATTTTCAAAGAATCCTGTTCTGAGATCTGAAGAATATTTACCCATCAGGCAGGAACAAAGCTATGAGTGTGAGTCATGACACAGGATGTGTTTGTCCAGGATCCTATTGTGGTCTGGACAAAATTTATATAAATTCAGACTTTTTGTGCCCTCTCCTCTCCCCTGCTGCTCCTGCACGTCCTCCCTCACTAGCCCAGAATCCGCCTCCGCCCAGCAACCCAGTCAGGTCTGACACAGCAAAGTGACACAAGCCTTCCGCCCGGCCTCCCCTCTAGTGTTCCTTCGGGGAACCGAAGCCATCTCGATCTGGTCCCTCTGCCAAGTGTGCCCCTTTATCCCCCTTGCCTTCCTCTTCCTCCCTTCTCTGTCCACCTCCTCACACATGTCCTTAAACCCCGCCCCACGATGCTCTCTGCCACCCGGTGCTGCTGCAGCAGGAGGAGTGACGGGCTGAGAGACCCAGCAAGACCCTCGGGGGCTTCATCTGTGAGGCTGTTTGCTGTTTGCTTCTTAGCCTTGGGGTCAGACTCATGCAAGAGTCTATTGAAACTATTTCACCAAGAAACCCCCAAACAAACAAACAAAAACACCTCCACAAAAGCCAAGTTTCACGCTTACTCATCATGTGGATTCAGTCTATACTTGCTCTTCTGCATGGTTTTACTGATGTTCCTCCAAAATGTCATCCTCCCGACCTCTTAAATCTTCCACGATCCCCAGGTTTGGGTCTCAGTGCTCTTCACACTCTTCCTTCTCTCCTAGAAGTTCTTCCTTTTGCTCAAAGTCCACTCAAACCCCACCTCTTGCAGGATGACATTCCCCGTGGGGCCATGACAATGCCTGGCTCCCACGTCCAGTGTTGGCAGAATTCTCCTGGCAGCTTCACTAAAATATGTGTCACCCGTGAGGTCTGTCCTCTCAAGAGAATGGATTTCCAGACAATGGCCAAGGCCAGAAGAGAAATCTTTCAATGTAAACTGAGACTGGATGAATCAGGCCTGGGGACTAATCATATATAAAATGGAGAGAGTTTTCCTCAGCTCTTCGCAGTAGTGGGCCATTTCCAGCTGTCCTGTCCTGAAGAGCCATCTCCAGAGTCCCGCCTGCTGGGTCTTTCTTTTTGTGAAAGGATTTTCTTTTGGTGACACACCAGAGGTGGAGTCAGGACTAGATTTCAGATTTTCCCAGGTGTAGTCCAAGTTACCTTGGGTGGTCTTCCTCGGGGTCCTCCTTCTGCTTCCTGCCATCCAGGGCTTAAATCAGATGGACTCCTGGTGTGAGCTTCAGCATTCAGGAGACAGCAGCCTCCCACTATCTACCGACCTACTCAATGTGCCCTGATATCTAATAAGCACCCATAAACACACACAACAGGTTCCATGTTCAGATAAGTTTAGGAAACATTGTTAAACAAAATACAACTGCTTCTAAAGGACTTCTCAGACAGAGCCTTTACTATGCTAATATGCAATTAAAATGAAACAAGTTCTGCAGGACTTTTCAGAGCCTTTAATGTGCTCAGGAGTATTGTGAATTTCAAAAAAGATGATATAATATGCAGAGATTCTCATCTCTTTAACCACTAGTGTTCCACCCAAAATATAGTTTGGGAAATGCTAGCCCAATCTATTAGAAACAGATGGAAATTATAATGTACATAGCCAGGGACAACCAAGTTAATAGAAGGTAGAGGATATTTTATTATTTCTATATGAGTATTTAAATACACAAACTAAATATTTATCCTTAAGTATTTATTAATATTAACTATTTAAAATGAAAGCCTACTGTGGATTTGAGGTCACTTCTAGTTCAAACGCATCCAGATGAGTTGAACTATTGCACTTGCCTGAGGAGAAATAAAGGTAGAGATCAGATTTGGCAGGGAATGTCCTTCAGGATAAGGGAGTGAGAGCTGCTAGTCCCTGGTGGAATTTGGGAGGCCTAATGGCAACCTGGGAGGGGGACTGGTGGGAAGCGAGAGCGTTTGAGGATCTGTGGGTGGAGGCTTTGGGATGAGTGAGGCAGGTACGGCACTGACTCTCTCCTGTTCCCACAACACGCCTCCATCCTGCAAACCGCTTCCTTCATTCCCTCCCACCCCAGCTTTGACTCTGGGGCTCATGTCTCAGGGTCTCATCTCCAGCCCTTATTTCCTCTCCCCCTAGCAGGGGTTCTAGGATGGCTTCTGGGCCAGGAACCCACAGAAAGTGTAAGGGAGGTGCATGTGTGTGTGCATGTGTGTCTAGATGTGCACGTGTACGTGTGTATATATATATATATATATATATATGTGCATATGCATGAGCACGTGCATATGTGCATGTTAGCATGAGTGTGGGTGTGTTTGTGCACATGAGTGTGTGCAAATGCACGTGTGTATTATGTGTGTGCATGTGTGTGTCATTGTGTGTGCTTGTCATGACCAGCTTCATGGTTGTGTGACCCATGTTGTCACATAGGGGTCCTGGACTTAGAAGTGCTGCTTGCTTGATTTAATGCTTGCTGTCTTGAGATTCTTAATTTCTGAACAAGGAGCCCTACAACTTGTACAGCAGGTCATGGTATTTGTGTGTGTATGTGCGATTGAGAGTATATGAATGTGTGTGTATGTGTACGTGCATGTGCGAGTGTGTATGTGTGTGTGTTAGTGCTTCTGGAGCTTTCAGGAAACTCAGAGGGACTGTGACCCAGGTAAGTTTAAAGCTTCTTTTGACCTTTTTTGAGGGGGTGGTGAAATAAAGAGAGATGGGATAATCATAATCATTCACACAATTTGATAAAAGTGCCCAGTGGTGGTCCCAAAGCACTCTTTCCTACTTATCAGAGCACATGTCATGCTATACTATAAATGTTTATTTACTTGTCTGTATCCTCATGGTTCCAGGAGAGTGGGAACACTGTTTAACCAATTTACCACCGTATCTTTAGTACCTAGCATGGTAACCAACATACAGTAGGTGCTCAATAAACATTTTTTGAATAAATAAATATGCTACAACCCAAGCAGATGTCTTCAGAATTCCTGCTTCCTACACGCATGTCTTTTGCCTTATCATAGGCTTTTGGGGTTTGAAGGGTCAAATGGTCCATGCCTCTGCCATCAGACAGGACACCAAACTATTGTCCTTGACCTAATGCCATCTCGTGTCCCCTTGCAGAGCCTTATTCCTAATATGTCTGATGACTATGGCTATGACTCTGTGTCTTCCATGGATGACTACATGAACTTCAACTTCACTGACTTCTTCTGTAAGAAAAACAATGTCAGGCAGTTTGCAAGCCATTTCCTCCCACCCTTGTACTGGCTTGTGTTCATCATGGGTGCCGTAGGAAACAGTCTGGTCATCCTCGTTTACTGGTACTGCACAAGAGTGAAGACCATGACCGACATGTTCCTTTTGAATTTGGCAATTGCTGACCTTCTCTTTCTTGTCACACTTCCCTTCTGGGCCATCGCTGCTGCTGACCAGTGGAAATTCCAGACCTTCATGTGCAAAGTGGTCAACAGCCTGTACAAGATGAACTTCTACAGTTGCGTGTTGCTGATCATGTGCATCAGTGTGGACAGGTACATTGCTATTGCTCAGGCCATGAAAGCACAGACCTGGAGGCAGAAAAGGCTTCTGTACAGCAAGGTGGTTTGCTTTGCCATCTGGGTGCTAGCAGCCACACTCTGCATCCCAGAAATGCTGTACAGCCAAATCAGGAGGGAATCTGGCATTACCGTCTGCACCATGGTTTACCCTAGGGACGAGAGTACCAAACTGAAGTCAGCTGTCTTGACTCTGAAGGTCATCCTGGGGTTCTTCCTCCCCTGCGTGGTCATGGCCTGCTGCTACACCATCATCATTCACACCCTGATCCAAGCCAAGAAGTCTTCCAAGCACAAGGCCCTAAAGGTGACCATCACTGTCCTTACTGTCTTCGTCTTGTCTCAGTTCCCCTACAACTGCGTTCTGTTGGTGCAGACCATAGATGCCTACACCATGTTCATTTCCAACTGTGCCATTTCCACCAACGTTGACATCTGCTTCCAGGTCACTCAAACCATTGCCTTTTTCCACAGTTGCCTGAACCCTGTTCTCTATGTTTTTGTGGGTGAGCGATTCCGCCGGGATCTTGTGAAAACCCTGAAGAACTTGGGTTGCATCAGCCAGGCCCAGTGGGTCTCATTTACGAGGAGAGAGGGAAGCCTGAAGCTCTCGTCTATGTTGCTGGAGACAACCTCAGGAGCACTCTCCCTCTGAAGGATCTTCTCTCTGAGGGGCATGGTCTTTTTTGGAAGTAGCAAGATATACAGATGCAGTTTTCCCACTGATAGGACCAGAGAGAAACCAAAGAAGAAAAAAGAAGTGAGAAAAAGAAAAAAACCAGAAAGAGATGAATCTGAACAGTATTATTACTTTTAGTAAGAAGTTGCCAAACCAGAGTTTTCAAAGATGCTTAGCTACTCTGGGAGGCTGTTGATTAGATCTTGGCTGCAATCCCTGCAATTTTCAAAGGAGGACGAACGGACAGCATTACAGACCACCCTGGCTTTGCCACTTGCCCAGGCATTAATGCAGCTGATCTCTGGAGGAGATGCTGGATTTTCTCAGTGCATTGTGAACTGCTGTGGCCTCAGTTCCGATGCTATCCCTTCTAAATGGGCACACAGAAGCATTGGCCGCTGCCATAGTCCACAAAAGAAGAAGGTTTCATGAAAACTTCTACCTTTGGGAAATTTCCACCCTCATTTTGGGCCTGATATCCATGCTGGATATTATAGATTCTTGATCTAGAATATTTCCAAACAATTCAGATCCAATCTCCTTCTGTTCTCCTTGGTTTGTTCTGGGCCAGTGAGGGTCCTTGTTCCTGTTTTGAAACTATCTGTAGGACTGGGCAGTGAGCCCCTGGACAACTGAGCACACCAACAAGTCATCCAGAGGCTGTTGGCTTCTACCTACTACTGGGTCCTTCTGCAAGTCCCTTGATTCTGCACCTGGCCACAGGGTGGATCTGGGCAAAGATTCAGCTTGTCCACTGGTGTCTTGGAAGTGGCCCTCACAGCCTGAGCAGGGAGATTAACAACCTGGATTAGCAGTACCAGCCCTGGCTCTGTTCTGGGCTTGCTCCGTTGAGCGGCACTTGCTGCCGGTCCCATCTGCTCCTACAAAATGGGTTGGTTCCTTGGTCCTCTTCTTTCTGAGGCTGCTGGCTGCCTATTTGCTTCCATGCTGCTTCTCCTCTTCTTACTCTATAATGACAACATTTTCAAAGCTTTTAACTTAGAAATTAGGCTGAAAATAATATAATTCACTTTTGCTTTGTGTCTTTCTTTTAACTATTTGGCAAATTTATCACACTTGAAAACATTTCACACACTGGAAAAGTGCTTTTCAATGTATATTTAGAATATTCATTTACTTGTTCCTTTCTTTATCCTGTCTTGATATTTTAAGTGTGCACAACTAAAGATCGAATAGACATATTAAGAGTGTGAAGCATAAGAGACTGGGATAAGGAAATAAACTCTCCAAATACCTTAAAGTTATCTTGGCTGACCAGTTTTTATCTCTCCTCTGGCCAAACTTATTTCCCAAGTTTTTCCCAGTTAGTCAAGTGGAATTTCCAAGGAGGACTGTTGGAGAAGCACCATAAACCAGCCTGGCCTTACCACTTGCTCTAGTGGACGAGTCTGACTTCCCCAGTGCACTGTGGATGGCGACAGTTTCAGTTCTAACACCCTCCCTTCCCAAATGGGACATAAAAGCATGGACTCTGCCGTATTATCCCTCTTCTTTCTGCCCACCTCTAAAGCACATGATAGTGAGAAATAAAGTGAGTAGAACACGGGCAGCAGGAAGGGAGGGCAAGCGGGTGATGCAAAGGCCTCTCTAGCCCATGCACGTGCTGCCCGGCCGTGTGTGGGCAGCTGGTGATGACAGCATCGACGGGGACCAGCACCTCAACATGGGCGCAGGACAACAAGCACCACTTCCGTATCCAGGGGACGATGTCTTGTCCAAGGTCAGTTTAGGGATAGAGTCATCATATGACCATCGTTTTCAAGAGCAGACCCAGATGTATGCCCTTTGCAGGAACTTGGAAGGATAAACAGGAAGCACGAGCCACACCTAAATGACTGTGCAGTTGGGTGGAGAGAACACAGTTGGGTTTGGCTTCTCCATTCTAAGTCCCTTAGATACTGTGGTTCTGACATTCTGTCACGCGGGTCCCAGTGGTGCTGAGGGTGGAGGAAGGAGGGAGCCATGATTGCCTGTGTTGACTCTATGCTCTTGGCCTAGAGTTACTCAAGGAACCCTGTGATGGAGACGTAGAGGGAGTTTAAAGGTAAATAAGACTTCAGCCGAAGTGTATTAGTTGGAAAAAATGCCAGGGACTCCCCTCTGATTTGAACGAACGGAGATGTGGGAACACCACAAGAACTATGAGTGTGCGTTACACCCCAATGCACAATGACCATGTCTAGTTCCAAGAACTTCTAGGATCCAATTGTCACTATTTGACTATCCCAGTTCTCAGGGGGGACTCAGCCTCAGTGGAGAATTAAAGACGTGCTGCAGTTGTATTACATTTAAAATTTTAAGTATCTTTTGTTGCTAAAGTGTCTTTTTAAATAAATGCATATGTAGGACTGATAAAAAAAGAGAGAGCATACATTTAAATTTCAGACTCTAATTAAATTCTATTTCATTAGAGGTTAATGAAATTCTATTTCAAGAGGTTAATCCTAAAAGAACATGTTTGAAGAGTCAGCACGGGAAAATCCATGAGGAAGTTGTGATCCACTCAAAACTTCTAGGAAATAAGCTATGTGAATACTTTTTGAAATAAGGGTAAAGGAGGAATTTAATATATAATTAAATTTTACTGGAACTCTGTAAATTAGAAAAAATAGGAAACGTAATGAAATATGACATGTTTTCCTTACTAAAAAGATGTTGGCTTTTTTAATAAAAATTTTTTAAAAATTAAAGTAATTTTAAATCAATACATCACAACGTGCATATACAAGTTGGGGATGTGACTTTGAAGCAGTCGGCTTGGATGACTAGAGGTTTGATCTTTCGGGACTATCAGACCTACAGAATATGCATTCACTCATTCATTGAGCAAACGTTTGTGTATATACCTTGATCCAGGTCCAGTTGTATTCACTGAAGTTGTAACGGGGAATACAATAGTCCTTTCCCTCAAGACATTTATACTGCAGCAATGTGGAAAAGCCTAGAGCCACGTGGACCCAGATCTTGAGGATGGTATGGATGAGAATCACGAGGATGGGGTCCTCCTTTGGCTTATAAACTGGTTTGCAGGCAGTTCCCAGGACAAGTCTCGCATGGCAGCCTTGCTAGAGCAACTACAGAGCCTCTCTGGGTGAGCTCTTGGACAAGTGGCTTTGTGTGTGCACCTGTTCTGGTACATGTGTTAACACCCCCCTCCCTACCTCATACAAATGCCTTGTGTGCAGTAGGCACAATATATTGAATTAATAAATTTATTAACATTTAAAATTAACCACTTCTCAAATAAGTACTTCATGTATCAGAATTCAGCTGCCAGAAAACTTCTAAAAAATAAAGATTGCCAATCTTGAGCAGTGGGGCATTATGTCCTTGAGTAGCGGTGCTGTCCTGCTATCTACAGGCAGCCCAAGGGGAACTGGTGGTCAAGGAAGGGGTTGGCCAGACCAGGACTGGACACCAATGCTGTCTCCAGCTTTCCCATGACCTGTGAGTTGCTCAGATTGCTTCCTGCCACTACGCCTGTGGGAGAGGTGTGTGGTTATAATTTCTTCCACTTGCCCATAGCAGTTGTTACAAACAGTCCTGAGCAAGGATGGAACCAGCCCACAGTGCTCCTACCCTTCTGGTCTCATCGACCTTCCCTGTTGGAGGCCATTGCCACTGCGGTATGGTGGTTATGGGTGGTGCTTCTGTAATGGTGTGGACTTAAGTACAAAGCCAAGGCTGCCATGCAGCATTAAATGACTGACACGTTTGGACACCTGCACAGACTTTCTACTTCAGTGAATAAAAAGCTGACTTATGCTTCCAGATGGTTCTTTTGTGTTTGTCATCTTTGAGTGAGTTTGCTTGGTTTTCCAATTCTCAGTTGGCCTGACAAGAATTAAAGTTTCCCATGGGGTCCAGGTCAAAGCACAGCCAAAAACATCTCCCAGCTGCACCCTGGCTCCAGTGCACAAGGAACTCTGTCCCTCAGTGGAGTTGGCCTCTCACCACTGGAATGGGTCCTCTCCTCCTACTCTCTGGTCAGCTTGTCTCAAAGTGAGGTCTGGTCAAGGGGCTCTAAATGACTTCGAAAAAGGAGAAATAAACATGGCCTCTAGCACCTGTACCTTACACATTTTAGATGCTCAAAAGAAATCTTTCTCTCCACTCAATGATCATTTATTATATGAGGTTAATAAACACCATGGCTTTAGAATTTCTGTCACAACCAAGACACTGGGGTGCTTCTGCAATACAGTGTCTCTCTCCCCTGTCCTATATGCTCCTCCCTTTACAGCTGAGATCTCCTTCCAGCATCCTCTTAGGACAGTGAGAAGTTCCTCTAGTCATTTCCATATTATTGGTACAGACAACCCAGGTAGCCGATGACCCATTCCATGTCTTTCTCTGACTTTTATGTTATCAAAGTCTTAAAAAAGACGTGTGAGTGTGTCTCTCCAAGTGACTCTTGATGAGTTTCTCTCTGCTGTAGACACACTTATTTGTACACACTCAATTTTGGTGGCACAAGTTAAGTAAATAATCTCTGTGGCCAAATGGAGATGCACCAAGAGAGAACTTGCAGGGAATATGATCAGCACAGCCCTCCAACTGCCAGTTCCTTCAGGGTCTGCCTCCGCTGCCTCCCAAAGCCAGGTCTCCCAGGGCCACCAGCTTCTGGAGCCTGTGAGGCAGGGAAGTAGAGCCTGACGGGGGCTCTCTGGTGGGCAAAACCTGCTGTGGAGCTCCCTGCTAGCTGGCCCAGGCTTTGCTGGGCCTTCATTGCCGTTTGAGTTTTCCCTCTGCATGATCCTGCTTCCTTCCACTTCCCTTCATGTGTACTGATTCCTAATAAACACCTTGCACCCAACTCCATCTCAGCATCTGCTTCTGGGGAAGTCGGCCCGCAGCAATCTTCTCATCAGGGGCTGCCAACTCCAGAAGCCCACAGAAGGCCTGGTGGGAACCCAGGAGGCGCGCAGGTGGGCATCAGTCACAGAACAACTCTGAAGAGGCTCAGAACAGGGGTCCTGCCTCGTGGCGATCCAGCCAGTCAGCAGAGAGGCTTGGGCACCGACCGCACGCCAGGGGCTGTGTGGTGAACAAGACAGACACCATCTCCCCTCAGGGACTTTTGGCATCCCCTACCCATGTTCACTCACCCTGATTACAGATGAAGGTGCTGAGCCCCAGAGATGCTAAGTAACTCGCCCAAGGTCGCACAGTCAGTACCTGGCAAGGCTAGGACACGACCCTGGAGGTGTCTGGCGCTCAAGCCTTGGCTTTGCCCATGATGCTGTCCCGCTTTGCTTAATGTGGTCAGACAAACCAGCTCTTTCTTTGGAGGGATGACCAACATTTGCCAAACCAGACTTTGTGCTGAAAGGACGGACAGGCACGGGTGTGGCCAGCACCCCTTGCATATCACAACAAAGCCTCAGCCAGCTGGCAAGGAGCTCCACAGCAGATTTTGCCCACCAGAGAAGTGAGAAGTTTCCTACCCGCTCCCTGTCCCAGGCTCCTCCCCAGACACATATTGATATGGAGCCTCAATTCCCTCACGAAGGAGCCACAGATGCCACTGGAGGGATGTGTGTGCGTGTGTGCGCGCAGGTCCGGGACACTGTACCCAAGCCCAAGCAGACTCTAGACTGCAGAATTCCCGGTGCTGGATTTCCTCCTCGCCCCACCCTGTCCCCTGCCTCTACCTTCCCTAGCTTCTCTCTTACACACACGGAACCCACCAGTAACTTTCCTTGGCCCACACAGGACACTGCTTTAAGTCGGACCCTTGGTTGTGGGGTCCAGGTACCACCCATTGCTGTCCCTGTGTGGCCCCAGATCTCCTCTGTAGTTGGTCAGATCCGAAGGGACATGATGACCTGTTCTTGGTAGGCCCCTCCCGCCCCGCCCGTGCCGGCCTGGTCTGCAAGGCTGGCTTCCACCTTGGCTCTCCTCCCTGGGGCTTTGTGCCAGGCTTAGCCTCCAGGCTTCAGCCCACCTGGGCTGCTGGGGGCTTTCACCAGACCCCAGCCTCGGATCCGAGGAGCTCTCACCAGCCTCCTCCCTTCCCAGAGGCTGGCACCTCCTTCTGGTACCATCCGCCTTCAGGCCTGATGATTCCCCTGCCTGCTGACCACCTGCACAGATACTGCATCCACCAGCTGTCCTCACCCAGGCCAGGCTCTGTGGCCAGGTGGCTGCTCCAGGAGCCTGTCTCTGCTTGAGTCTGCCGCATCATTTTTCTGCAGACTTCACTTTTTGTACCTTGAACACTTCATTTCTATGCACATCTGAATTGTATCATCTGGAAATTTCTGGACAGTGTAAGCCACCCCTCAGTCAAGAGCTGGCTTCAGTGTTACTTCTCCCTAAGAAAAAGTACTATGGCCATAGTGGCCATAGTGTGGCTTACTGTGCAGGTGTGACGGTAGATATGGCAAAGACCAGAGGCTGCAGCTAAGAGAAGTGCTTAGGACAGGCTGGGAGTCCCAATGAATGTCCCGTTACCTTCCTGTGCAGCACGCTGCTTGTCCCTTCCCTTCACAGCACTCATTTCAATTAGTAATTAGATGTTTATTGAACATCTGATTCCCATGTTTGGGCCCTCAGCAACACAAGGTCACGGACTGTGTATGTTTTGCTTGCTTTTGTCTACCCAGCAGCAGGTACAGTACCCAGGTTGAGAGCGGTGTCCCTAGCATTTGCATGATGTGTATAATAGTAAGTGAGGCCAGAAAGAGCTATAGCAATAGAAAAATTTTGGAGATCTGGAGAGGTGGGCAGGAAAGACAAGGACTGAACTGGGAACAACTGCAGACAGTGAGTCTTGCTGGTGGATTAAGGATGGCCACAGATTCTTTGATGCCCCTCCCATCAAAACATGGGATTTGTGTCTCCTCTTCTTGAATTTGGGTGGACTCTGTGTTTGCTTGGCCCGTGGGATTTGGTGCAGGGGATGCTATACCAGCTTCTGTGTGCAGGCCTGAAGAGACTGGCAGCTTCCACTTCCTGTGTCATAGGAGACTTGCTCTGGAGCCCTGAGCTGCCGTGTCAGAAGTCTGCCTTCCCTGAGATCACCCTGCTGCGGGGACCGCAGGTAGGCCCAGCATTCTAGACATTGCTGTGATTATCCTCATTCAACAAAAGTTTATTGAGCATTTACTACATGCCAGGCACTGGGTGAGGTGATGGTGAGCAATAGCAGACACAGTGCTTGAAAAGCTCATAGTCCACATGGGTGACGGATGCTAATCACACTGTCACAGGAACAAATTGATGGCTGTAAGTACAAGATACTAGAGAGTGTGTAACGGGGGCTCTCATCTACTCTGGGGAGGGAAAGCCAGGAAGGCTTTCCTGAGGAAGTGGCATTTGAGCTGAGAGCTGAAGGAGGAGCAGGGATTGCCTACAGGAAAAAGGGGAGACGGGGTGTGCTGGGAGGACAGCGGCCTGTGCAGGCCCTGCCCCGCTTGTGCTCATGGGACATTGCTCAGTTAAGTGTTCAGCAAAGTATCCACACCAGCAATGGGTTCAGGTCTTCTTTTCATTTTAAACTTTTTAATTATGGAGATTAAAAAACATACAGAAAAGTAGAGAGAATAGCATAATGAACCTCCACGTACCCATCCCCGAGCTTCAGCAATGAGCAACATTCTGTCCTTTTTCGTTTCTCCTGTACTGTCCACTTTTTCTTTTCTTTTTCTTTCTTTGTTTTATCTGTCTCCCTTCCTGCTTTCCTTTTTTCCTTCCCTCCTTCTCTTTAATCTTTGCTGGAGTATTTTAAAGTAAATCCATGCTATCACATAACTTCCCTCAAAACTCATGCTCTTATCTTTATAAATCCCCAAATCAAAATTTTAAAAAAATCAAAATAAAAAATGGAGACTGGATGGAAACGTGAGCCAAGGGAGAAGCAGAGCCGGCTGGGGACAAATCAGCAAACTGACAGGCCTCACAGTGTGGGCGGCACTTTCTCAGTGGGGCTCACAACCTAGGTAGCTCAGAATGCCCTGCAGAGGCTGACCAAGGCCAGAGTGAGCTCCGGGGTTTCTCTTGTTCAACTTTTGGAAACCAGATAGTCTCTAAAGACCAGCAGAGACCTCACATTGACTGAGACAAGGTGGGACCGTCACCTCTGATTCCGACTGGTGTCTCAGGCAGGAGGCGATCAGCAGAGTTAAGCGGCTGAAAGAAGACCTACTGGCCACCGGAGGGTTATGAGTGAGAGAAAGTCAGATTAAAGAGGACGGTAGGGATCTGCTTAGGCTCAGATGATGAGTTTAGATCTTATTCCACTTTAGGGAGATTTTTAAGTGGAGAAGTGACATGATCCAGTTCACATTTTAAAGCTCACTAAACCCCCGGGGTGAGGAAGGGTTGGCGGATGGGGGGCAGGCACAAGGGTAGAAGCAGGGAGCTGTTGTGGGTGTTCCGGAAAGAGATGGCTTTGGCCAGGGTTAGGGTGACAGTGGCAGGAGTGGTGGAGAGAGACGGATGCCTTTGAGACTTATTCTGGAGGTAAAAGGAACAGGTGAAGGTGAGGGTTGACAGCAAGTGAGGAATCGAGTATGACTGGGTTTTGAGCTTGAATGCCTGGGCAGCTGGTGGTGCTGCCCCTGGGAGGGGAGGATCAGTAGAGAACAGGTCTGAGGGGTGGAAATCAAGAGTTCTATGTTACTCTAGAAGTGGAGATGTCACCCAGCTCTCTATGCCAGGGTGGGTCTCAGAGAAAAGTGCTGGCTGGGGATGCAAATCAGGGGTCATTCGCAAGAAGATGGTCATCATGCACGTGGCAGTGCAGAGATCAGGAGGGCATGGAGGCTGCTGGGGTCCCTGCTAGGAGCTGCCTCCCAGGCAGTATCAAGGCCGACTGTGGCTGGCTGAGGAGCAAACAGGTGAGAAGTGAGGATGTGGAAAGAGAACGTGCAGGCAAAGCTTGCGTCAGGTTCATTATGATAAAAGTGTAAGAAATAATCCAATAAAACAAAAAAGTTTTGAGATGAGCTACTGTTTTTGGCTCACTCAAAAGAAGTGAAAGAAGTGGCTCTAAGAGTGTGTATGTTCAGCTGCACCCAGTCCCTGCTGGCTCAGAGCTTCGTGGTGTCAGAAGACAGCCATTTCACTTTGCTCGCCATTTTGTGGGACAGCAATTTGGAAAGGGCTGGGCTGGGTGTACCTAGCTGGGGTCTGCGTGTGGCCGCAGTCAGATGTTGGCTGGGGCTGCGGCCACCGGAAGGCCTAACTGGGAGGGTCGGGTGATGCGGCCGCACCACTGGCACATGCCTCTTCAGTGGAGGCCTTACGGAACTCAGATGTCGTACATGGCAGCTGGCTTCCCCCGGCAAGGGTCCCAAGAGAACCAGGGGTAGGTTGATGTCATCTTATAATGTGGCACATAGTGTCATTCCTGCTCTTCTCCCCTGGTCAGAGTGGGCACAGGCCAGCCCAGAGTCAAGGGGAGGGGCCATAGATGCCACCTCTTATGGGAAGCATGTCAGAAAAATTTGGGGCCATAAGTTTGATAGCCATAAATTGATGTGACTTTCTTTTTAGAAATTAGTTTTCAAACTTTAAAAGTTAAACTGGCATCTAATAAAAATAATTAAAATGATATAGAAGATATGGTATAGAGAGAACAGTAAAAATATCCTACCCCTGTCACCATCTCCAAAGCTCTGACAAATCCCCAAGCCTCATTTTCAGAGGCAGCCACTGTTGTTTCTAGTGTCTTTGTCCAGAAATGTCACATGTGTATGAGTAGCATTCCATTGCATAGTCTTCTGGTGTGCGGTTATAGACTTCTTCAGTCCATCCCCCTTGTAGCAAATTCTTTACTGTTGTTTTGTTATCACAGACCCTGTGGCCATGAAGAGTGCTGTGTGTACCTTTGTATGCACACATGCGTGTATCTGGAGGAGAAGGCAAGTGTTTTCCTGAAGAAGGATGAGAACTGAAGTGGAAGCATGGGCAAGACTGGAAGATTATCTGACTCTTTGTTAGAATAATTGCAAAAATGGTCCTAATTCTCCACCTCCCACTGTCCCTGTACCCTTTACAAAGTGGCTTTGCAGTTGCTTCCAGAGGAGTCCCTTTTCCCACACCTTGAATCTGGGCTGGGCTGGGACTTGGTTTGGCAACAGAACATGGTTGAAGTGATGTGCCATTTCCGAGACTGGGCCACAAGAAGCTTGTGCATTTATCCTTACTCTTTTGGAAAGCTGCCCAGTGGGCATTTGAACAAGTTGGGCAGAGCCAGGTTGTTTGGTCAAGGCCATCTGCTGTGGATTGAGTGTCCCCCCAAAAGTTAACCCCCACTGTGACAGTGCTAAGAGTGTGGGAAATCCTATTACGGTAATTGTGAGAGGTGGGGCCTTGAAGAGGTGATTAGATTGTGAAGACCATGCCCTAGTGAATGGATTAATAAGTTGATAGTTTAATGGTGGTCATGGGCATGGCTCTGATGGCTTTAAAAAGAGAGTGTGTGAGAAGCTCTTTCTCTGTGTTTCCCCCATCTGCCATGTGACACCTGCTTTGCTGTGAAGAGTCACTACCCACCAACAAGTCTCTCACCAGATGTGTTCCCTGGACTTTGGACTTCCCAGCCTCTGCAACTGTAAGCAATAAATATTGTTTCTCTACAAATTACCCAGTTTCAGGTATTATGAGCAACAGAAACAGACTAATACACGATTCTAGAATAGCCAGCCCACATTTGACCAACCAACTGATCACGGATGCAGGAGTGAGCCCAGTCAAGATCAGCCAAGACGCAGACGTGTGAGAGAGCACAGCCTAGAGGATACACCTGACCAAGGGCAGACACATGCATGACCCCAGCATGACTGAGAGAGAAGAAGCCCCCAGTCAACCCGCTTATCCACGAGCTAGATAAATGCTTCATGACTGAAGCCAATAGTTCTGTGACTAACCTCAAATAATGCAGCGTTATTCTGACAATACATAACTGGATGATCGTATGTAGTAAGGGTCTGAAGATCAAGAGCTGCCATAGCAAATCCTGCTTTATAAAAAAGTCTTAAAACAATCATCAGATAATCTATATCCATGTACAATGAGAATGGTTTAGAGAAAACCACTCCCACAGCTGTCTCAGCAAGGTGAGTAGCAGTAACATGCCCTGAGTCTTGGTTTCCCCATCTGTAAAAGCTGGTTGACTTATGGCAAAAGCCTATCAAATTCTATACGCTATTTTGTTATTATTAATAAACCAGTGCAGCAATAAGATGATCTTTCTCTTATCTTCTTTGTCGTGAAGATCTGCCAGAACTCAAAGATCTTTAAGTTATTTTTCACTGATATGTCTCTTTGGCAACCTGACAAAGCCTATTCCTTAGAATGTTTTAAAATGCATACAATAAAATATATAGGATTACAAAAGGAACCAATTATATTGAAATACAATTTTCCAAATAGTAAAACAAATGTATGAACTATTAATACATATAACTTTCTATTAATGCTTTATATATATCTATCAGCAGATTAATAACAACCTTCATTTCAGAGTGGAAATGCACATAAATAATATTTTGAGAATCTGCAACAACTGTCATATAATATGAAAATATCTGTCATTTCCACTGGTAACAAAGTCACAGGTTTACATACTAGTGTGGCATGTTGTCTGTATTCATAACTGAAGGAAGCCCTAAATTTTAGTTAGAGGTTAGGGGAAAGAGCTCATATTTTTCCCTTATTCAAGTTCACAGACTTTCTGAATTCTGTGTATAAACCAGCTTAGGAACCCCTGTTTAAACTGACATCCCCAACCCATACCCATCAGTACCAAACTCATATTTCTTTCTCTAATCTTAAAATTTGGACACATATGGAACTACTTTGGATTTGGGGAAGGGAGTGTTTTTCTGTTTACAGATGGTCTGCCAGTTAGCGATAGGCTCCTTGAATAAAAGGATAAGCCTTTAAAAAATGGTCATTGTAAAGGGCCACAAAAATCAATTATATTGTATAATGATAAATAATAATAAAATAAATAAATAAACTTGTCATAAAAAGATTTTAACGGTAGAATAGTTTCATGCCAGGGAATTCATTTGGAAACATCCTCCTCTCTGAGAATGAAATTTCTATCATTGCATCCCAGTGTTCGGGCCAATGGATTGAGGAGGAAGACCTGGTTCCAGGATTCAAGTGCCACTGGTAAAGTTAAATTACAGACAGATCAATTAGTTCATTTTAACCTTGTCCTCAAGTTCTGCCCAGCTCAGTGGTGGGTGAGGCAGCACTGCTCTCCAAGGACCCTCTTGCGGGGTCTGCGTACCACCTCCCCCAGCATCACGTGGAAGACTTATGAACGGATCAGACCTGATGAGTCAGAGTTGACATGGGCAGTGCCTGTGAATCTGCATTTTAGTAGGTCACAGGCAACCAAAGTATGAGAACCCTCTTCTAAGAAACTCTGCTACTTGCTTTATAGTTACTGAAAACTAATATATGAACAGTTGACCCTGGAGCAAACTGAGCCCTGGATGAGTCTGAGGCTTTTCCTGATGGCTTGATACCTGAACCTTTGATAACCAGAGGTTGGAGGCCTGACCCAGGACCGGTTTCCCTGTCCCTCTTCCCCAGGTTCACCTTCAGGGCAGGAATGTAAGGTCTTCTTTCTGAGGGACCCAGCAGTTCTGAGGGGTCCCTGCTGATGGGGAAGAGCTGGCTTTTCAAAGCCCTTTGATTCCATACATGGACGCTCTCTCTTGTGCAAAGGTCTCCTGAAAGGACTGAGGCCACGGTCCCCCCCGCCCCACTGCCTCTCTGTGAAAGCAAGCAGGGCCTCAAAGCCATCTTCAAAGACAGGGGAACGAACAACTGCACTGCCTGTCCGTCTGCAGTCACTTGTTCACATTGCAGTGCTCCTCCTCCTGATGTGGAGGTTGGCTCTGGCCACACCACTGCCGTGTCCCCACTGCTCCCTTCTTCTAATGAGAAAGATGGCTTCTGCCCCCCCGTGGCCTCTGGGGAAGGCACTTCGGGTGCATCCCCCATTTTTTCATCACTTCTTTACCCTCCACAGAACGTCTCCCCCCTTCCCCACCCCTCCCATCTTTCCTTTCTCATGCCAGGGAGAAGACAGCGCCTGCCCCACTGACCCGCAGGATGGAGGTTCAGGCCTCTGGGGGACGGTTTCCTGCTCTCCTCCGCGGCTCAGCCAGAGTCCGCCTGGGGGGCAGAAGCTGGGGAGGCCCTCCTGAAATCTCCTTCTCTGTGATAGCTCGATGGGCCCACGGGCCTGAAGCTGGACCCACTGTGGAAATGAGGCCTTCCTTTTGGTAAGTGCACCACCCACCTCGGGTCTGGCGAGGCCTGTCTCCCTTTGGTCATATTTTAGTAAGAAGACTTCATTCGTTCTGGGCTTCGCTGAGATAACCTCAGTGCGCACATGGCAGAAGGTGTGAGGAAACCACATAGTCTCCATCCCCCACACGGCTTGGAGGATGGGGAGGGAGAAGGCTGATACACATCAAAGACCAGAGGTCGGTGACCACGCATCTTCTCGGCTTTGTCATCCTTTTTCAGAAGCCAGCGGGTGTGGGAAAAGTAAAAGGCTGACCTTTCTGTCAACCCTGGCCCACTCTGAATGTCTTTCACAACAGCTATGCTTTCCCCTGGTTTTTAATGGCTTCAGCTTCCACTGCTGCCTAAAAGAAGCCCGTTTTTTCATCTGCGGAGGCAGGTTTCACCATCTATTTGCTTTTCAGATGTGTGTGGGTGACGAGAGGAGAGTTTTCCCACGCATCCTCAAACTGAAAGGGCTGACCTTGGGGTGTGTGCCCTTCTGAGTCACCTAGGGACTCTATACATCCTCAGTGCCACCACCATATGTGGCAGGGAGAGGTGGGCACCCCTACATGCCATGGAGTCCACAGACCCTGGAATGAAATGTGGGGCTTGGAAATTCTCGAACAGAGACTTTGGTCATCTGGGTTACTCAGGGTTTTAGCAGGGTGGGGTGAAGTGGATGGGGAACTTTGACCTGAAGGCCCCAGATCCCGATCCCAGCCCCAGATGCAGCACACACGTCCATGTGTGTCCCAGTCAGTTCTCGTTCTGGCTCCCAGCCCATGTGGCCACCAAGTCTCAGGAGGGACTGTTGGGTTAACAAAGAAATCCTTCTGCTGTGCTGTTTGGGAAACTTGAATAAACCAACCTTCCATTACTTCAATCCAGTCATTAGACAGGTAGAGGCTTGATTTAAGGGCATCTTTAATATAAGAGGTACAGGGCGGGTAGAACTAAGTGACCAGCTCTCCTCCCACAGGCCTGCCCTGTGCTCTTCTCTGCCATGCAAGATTCAGGAGCTTCTGTCCCTGGCAGAGTTGGTTGGCCAATGGGACTGTAACGGCCTTTTAGCTGACCGAAGGCACTGGGACTAACCAGGGTCTTCACTGATTCAGTATTTTTTAAGTCCTCTTGTGTCTGGCACGTTGCTTGGTGCTATGGTAGGGGTGGGGGAAGGGAGGGAGATGAAGATGCATGAGAGAGTCCCCTGCCCTCGAGAGGGAGCCACAGTTGTAGAAAGTGTGACTTCCTCCCATGATTAAAGAAGAGGCCAGGAGAAAACCCGGGGGCAGGAGGAGGAAGGGAGGTGCCGGGAGGTGTTCCTTGAGCCCCTGGTCACCTCCACATCTGGTGAGGTGAGGTGAATGTGGGTGGACTGCACAACCCGAGCTTGATCTGACAAGTCCAGCGGGGATCAGGACATGCCCCGCTGGCCTGTGTTCAGGCCTTTGCTGACCTGGCAGAACAGTGTTAAGTTGTGGTGGGAGCACTGACTCCTTCCTCTGCTAGCTGTCAGTACCACATTTTGACTAATCGTGGTTTCAGGTTTGCTCTTTGCTCAGAGAGCTCTGTGGGTACCACAGGAGAGCTGGGGACATATGAGCTGAGGGCAGAAGCTCACCTGGCAAAGGGGGGTGGGTTGGAAGGACGCACTGGCTCAGGCAGGTCTAAACACCACCCTCGCAGTAGACCAGGGAGTACCCAGATGCCAGGCCACATGGCAACTTTTCAGGATATCTGCTGGCTCAAGCCCTTTTGAAAAGCCACCGTGGAAGGCATTCTATTTCCCAAGAGAGTAGCTCAGCTCCGACTCAGGTCTGAGTAACTTCATCATGTCTTACGACTTACCCTTTTGAAAGGAATGAAAGACATAGCTACTCTAAATTCATAGTGTTTATTTAAATCCTGAGGTTAAAAAATAAAATATTTCCAAATGGCATAGCAGACACTATAAAGGAATATGTTTTAGGATACAGAAGTTTCCCACCCCCATTGTGCAGCTGGGGTGTTGGTATTTGATGTGCTTCTGGGTAATTCTTTGGCTGGTAAGAATGAAATGGGTTCCCATACCCACCATCCCATAAGGCCACGTGAATTGGAGGAGATTAGTCAATTAAAGTGCAATTACATTTTTTAAGCCTTCCAACTGAGGCTTAGGTAATGTCTGCAGGCACCAGAGAGGCAGAGTGTCTCTGGGTAACATGTCATAAGGTTCTAAGAAGCCTTTCTATCAGAAATGTCTCCTGAAATTTGAATATATACTTTATTATTTTAAAAAAGTTCTTATGAGGAAAAGGGAATTATTGACTCAGTCTTCCCTGTTTCCTTGGAAGAACTGCAATGAAATGAGAAAAATTTACCCAAGGTTCCTCTAAGAAGTGTTCTTCTGGTTAAGCGTTTGGTAAACGTGGATGGCTGTCTCAATGGTCTCTGTGACTACGACAATCCTTGGTTCTAAGCATCACAAAAGGCTCACCTCTGCTTAATTCTCAGTACCTCTGAGCCAAGGACAGCTTCTTGGCCTAAATAATTCTCATACGTAGAATTACTAAGGTTATTTTAAAAATGAAACTCCTATAAAATTACATCAGCAAACATCTAACCGTATCATAAAACACAGACTCTGATTTCATCCCCAAATGGCGATTTCCTTTCATGTGGGCCTGGAATGGCTTCACCACCTTGGGTGACAATTGAAAAATTTCAGAAACGCCATCTCCTTTATTTTCAAGGTATATTATGTGGCTTTTCATTTCTACTTTCCAAACCCTGTGGGGTTTTTCAGTTCCAGATTCCTGCTCGGGAATTTCTTTGCCTGCTCTTGGTCCAGTCTCACTGGAGTCGAGTGTGCTCAAGTCAAGTTCTCCGACGTCCACTCAGACGTGGAGGACAACACACGATCCCAAACACGCTTCCTTGTTTGTGGATGAGAGTGTCTGACAGAGGTTGATGTGTTTTTCAAGTGAAGCTGATTAGTGGCAGTGGCACTAGTGTCACTGGTTATTCAGAGAGCTAGGCTGTCAAAAGGGCTGTGCTTTTTAAAAAAGAACAGTGATCTGGGATCCCAAGGATGTTTCCCTCTTGGCAGATTCTAGGGTAATTCAGTCTCGCTTGCACTACTGTCTTCAGCAGGTGGTTTCTTCACTTGTCACCTGCCTTTTTAAAAAAATACCAGCCCCCAAACTTCAGTAAAGTTGGGAACCTGTTTAAAGTAAGAATAAAGCTATTTACAAAAGCCACACTTTAAGAAGGCTAAGATGTTCTCTAGCTGCGTCGTGCATAGCAAACTTGAGCTTGAACAGCAAACTAATGAAGTACAAATATCCATCCAGCACAAAAAATAAATATGCTAATGAAACCAAAGAGTTAGGAAGTGACCACTGGGGCACTGGGCAGTCCTCTGAATACAGCAAAGGCCTTTTTTGTACAAGGGCAGTCATCTTTGAAGGGGGTGCACACAAGAGCCAGGTTGTTTTTTAAGCTGCAATTGATCCCCTGCTGTGATGACATTCAGAATGGATCTCAGCTGGAAAGTGCCAGGTCCTTCACAGGCCCCAACCGCTAACTCAGTGAATGGTGATTCTTGTTGCAAAAGGTGGCGATGACACTGGCAGAAGGCCATCAGCTTGGCCAGAGTCTTCAAGGCATTCCGGGAAAGTTCAGCACTCAAAATAAGATTGTAGACAGCTCTGGGTTTTCTTTTGTTAAGTTTCTTTCTTATGGTGAACAAGCTGACTTCCAATTATCCTTTGTAAGAGGGTGGATGGATTCAAATGTAGGATAATTTGCTCTTGAATCATCTCAGGCCATGCTGCATGCCTGTGAGGACAAACACAAGGTTTGGGAGAGGCTCTAGAGAGCCTGGCCATCTTCTGTCCCAGTGCTGAGCCCAGTCAGGCCCTTGGCAGTGGGAGACAACAGAGCACCCGATGGCTTTCTGCCAGAGGAGGCTGCTCCAAGCACACAGAAGCCAGGATGTTCAGCTTTCCTCCAGGCTAACCTCGTTGAAAGGTTCTGTTCACTGTTTCCCATGCCTCTCTCAGATGGACTGGAAGTGCCCAACTCTGCTGTCTAAATTAAAGGTCTGAGTCCATTTCAGAAGTAACTC
This sequence comes from Cynocephalus volans, assembly GCF_027409185.1. Classification (NCBI taxonomy): domain Eukaryota; kingdom Metazoa; phylum Chordata; class Mammalia; order Dermoptera; family Cynocephalidae; genus Cynocephalus; species Cynocephalus volans. Next base: position 56,564,718 of record NC_084470.1, read on the forward strand.
CTCTTACTCGTGGCCCCACAAGAGTCCTCTTTGCTGGTGGTGAGGCTGTGGCTGCTGGTGCATGGTGAGTTTGGGGTCTTGGCTTGGAGTCCTTGACACATTCTCAAGCCCTCAAAGGCTGTCAGACCAGGGTTATGAATGACAAAGTGAGGCTCTGAGAGGTGGTGTGACTTGAATCGGGCCCCCGGGCTAGCTGGAAGAGAGGCGGGGCCCAGCATTCAGATCCTCAGACAACCTGGCCAGTGTTTTCCCTCCTCCTTGGCCAAAGTGGGCCATTTTGTCAGACACTCTGGCCTCTGTGAACAAGGGACAAAGCGGCCATCAAGAGTGAGCTCTCTGTGGTGGAAGAAAAGGGCCACAGAGAACAGGTTATTTAATTCTTGTCCAGGAAAAGGAGACAGGATCCATCTGCCTCAAGTGGAGATGTCTCCTAGGTGTCAGGCTGAGCAGCAGGAAGTAGCCAAAAAAGGTGCTGAGGAATCTGGCAGGTGAGCCGTGGGGACCAAGAATCAATTATTCCCCTCTTTACTTTGTATGCCTCTGTTTACCCTGTTACTTTGGTACTTAAGTTACCAACGACTTTTGTTAAGGAGGCCCCAGTTGTTGACAGTGGTTCTAACCTGGCTATGATCATTAGTAAACATACGTCTGCAGGTGAAGCAGAAGCTTCTGTTTATATAGGGGACAGGCCATCAGCTGAGGAGGGAGCCTACAGCCAGCACACAATTCTGCTTTCTGGTTATGGCACTGACGTCAGCCAGCATTTGGGCTTTAGCGGCAGCATACACAGAGCCCCTGCAGGCCCACACTATGGTGGGTTTGTTTCCTGGATTATCTTCAATTCTGATTCTTAGGGCGATGCTTTGAGCTATGGAGAGGCCTGGCTGAATGTAGGGCTTTGCTTGCAGATGGAATCACCCAGACAGAGGGCCAAAAGGAAAGTACAGGTTACATCCCCTCCAAAATTGCTGAACTCTGGAGCAACCCTGAACTTACTGGGGCAGTAAGGTACAGGAGCACGACAGGAGGAGAAGGCTGGCTGGGGTCTTGGGGGGCCCTGGCACCCTCACATGACAGCCCTGTGGTCTCTCTTCCCTGGGAGTACCCGAGGTCCTCACAGACTGAGGACTCACAGGGTGCGCCCAGGGCACCCGGCTCCCAGTCACCAGGAGGCCAAGCCCTGGGCGGAGCAGAGCAGGGCATCTTTCTACAGGCAGAAGTCGGGATCACCTCTGGCCTGTGAAACTTTCCACAGGAGGCCTGTAACCAACAGTGCTCCCAGGAGAGGCTGATGGTCTCCTGAGTTTTTAAACCTTGGCAGAGTGTCCTTTGGGTGTGAGGACAGCTAGGTTTCTAATCAATGGAAAGGCTGCTTGAACCTGAAAATCCACAGGCTAAGAGTGACTAGTGCGTAGCGTTCAGAACACAGTGCTCCTGAGCAACGCAGCTTCTGAGGAGCAGCCCAGGGGCCTCTCTTCCAGAGCTGCAGGGTGGAGGAGCTTTGGAGCAGCTGCTTTTCTTTTTTTTAGTGCTTTGTGTGTCAGGTGAGGAAGAGTAGTGTTTCCTGTGGATGAAGCAAAGCTATTTAAATCCAGGTGCTTGAAGCTACAGGAAATCGCTTCCATCGTAGATCACAGGCCGGTCAACTGTCAGGCGATAAAATACTTTTTTGGAGACAAACCTGAGGAAACAGAAATGGAAAGGGAGAGTGTTACTCTGACATCTGAAAACCCAAGGGGTGGGAATGCTCCTGGGTCCTCTGCAATTACTGCAATGACCCTGGCTGGGTGTGGGTGCAGGAGCCCTATGGGGAGACCTCTGCTCAGAGGACTGGGTACCTCACATAGTGAGCTCTTCCAAGCCCCCTTTGCCCCCATTTTCTGTCTGTCTAGCAGACTTCTCTCCCCTGCAAAGGGTCAGGGGGTCTCAGGACAGACATCACATGGACTTTCCTGGGGACTGGGTGCAGAAACGCTCTTTCAGTCTCAAGGTTGGGGAACTCCCCAGCCCCTCACCAGGCTGCTCTGAAGTGGCTGGCAGTCGGGACTGCACAGGGAAGCAGATGGAGCAGAAACGGGACGATGCACATGGCAGAGGCCAGCACATATCTCATTCCGATTCAGCATATGAATCAGTTTTGCCATCATGGTTTGGGAATCTCAACTAGGTCCCTGAGATGACCTCAACGTGCCAAGGCTAGAGCTCGTCACAGCAGTACAGGATCTCCTGGGCCTCTCCATCAAGCCACAGTGAGTTCGGTGAGGCAGTAACGATGTGCACTCTAACTGCACAGAGGAGGAAACTGGGGCTCAACTAAGGCCCGCAGCAGGAAGGGCAGAGCTTGTACCTGGCTGTCCCCAACCCATTCTCCTAACCACTCCCCATCCTGCCACCCAGGAGGGGCTGAGGTTCATGCCCACTCTTCCTGGTGGCATGCTCTTGGGACATGCCGGGCCTGTGCCATGAAGCCCTGCTAACTGCAGGCCTGTGTCATTTTCCCAAGGGGAGGAGCAAGGTGGGCAGCTCATCCTCCACCCTCTCCTGTGATGCTCTTGGCCACAAGCCCTGGGAGTTTAAGGCCTGGAGGTGGAGAGGGGGTGGCACAGCTTTTCTCTAGAGCATCCTGTCAAATTATTCTGCTAAAAGCTGAGTGTCCACGTGGGGGGATGTAGCCACTAGCCCATGGCCCTGCTGAGAGGATGTGGCTGGGCACAGGTCAGGCAGGTCTCTTTCAAGGGGCTTATGCTGAAATCAGAAGACATAAAAATGGACAGGTGACCAACAGTCTTAACTGCCCTTGATTCATGCGCATGGTGGAGGCTTGGTCATTGTTGGCCCTCTCTCCCACCCTCTTCCCCGGCCCTGCCACCCACACTGTGCCCTCCTGCCCCAGTGGCTGATCCAAGAGTGCTTCCCAGAGCAGCATGGGCTGCTCCTAGCACACGCCCAGGGGCTCTGTCTCACAGTCTTAGGCCTGTTTTATCTCAAGCTTTACCCTCTCTGCTTTCGTTCCCCTCTTTCTCATTCATCCATTCATGTCGTCCTTCCACTGTATTTCCTGAGCTGCTTCTTTTGGCTGGGCAGTGGCAATTGACATCAGACAGAGGCAGAGAGCACACCAGTTAAGAGTCCAGACTCTGAAGCTGGGCCGCTGTTTCAAATCTGGCTCCACCACCAGCTGTGCAGCCTGGGAGTGTGAATCCTCTACCCCTCTGGTCCTCAGACCCACTGCAGTGACATGGAGAGAACTCAGCAGCACGTGATGAGACACTGCAAGTGTTATCTTGTGTTATATAATCTATGACAAACACTGCAACACCATAGAAGAGGGGTCTAAAGTCAAAGAACTATTAACTAATGACTGCCAATTATATAATCGTGTTTTAGTGTCACCTCTGTTCTGAAGAACAGTGGCAGAGAGGCATGGGTGATGGGTAGAACTCATCTGATGTTGCAAACGAGGTGGCCCCTACCTTGAGAAGGTGTTGTCGAAGATGAGCATGTAGATGCCTGGTGTGCGGACCTTGAGCTGGCCCTGGATGTTCTCTTTGTGGGAATTGCACCGGGTCATGGGAATGAGGACCTATGGGAGGAAGAGCAGAAAAGAAAAGTTGTCACAGAGGCGAGAGGGCCCCATGGATCCTCTGGGCAGACAATTTATTTTTGGGGAGGAGACTGAGGCCCAGGGAGGCTGAGAGCTCTGTTTGAAGTCACAGCTTCAGACAGAAGTGCCATCCACACACCCTGAGTTTGTTGATAACTTGTGGTAGGGGGAGGCTGTGAGTATGAATTTCATCCAGAGTTGTGAACTGGTCAGTACCCTTATGGTCCCTTGACCAGAGCCAATGACAGAACACTCTACCACATGGCTTCAAGAAGCTGGGGTTTATTCTAGGCCAAATCCACTGTCCAACTGTCCCCTGTTGGTCCTAGTGTTGGGCTTGGGTCTCCAAGGACAGGCCAAGTACTCCTTCTGGATGACAATCTTTCAGCACTTGATGAAGCTGCTGGGCTTACTCTCACCCAGGCTGAACACATGGCTCCACACGGGATTCTCACGTGACTCTACCATAGGTCCCCTCTCCTGGCTGTGCCCCGGCTGGTCCACGTGCCCCAGGACCCTTTCATCTTTACAAGTCTGAGCCTCAGCCTCCTATTTACTCTCTGCCTTTTCTAAGAATGAAGAATTAGTCCCAGGAGACATGTATTTTCTCAGGCCATTTCCCAAGGGCTTCGTTGCCAGAGGCCAAACCTGAGCAAATGGTATGTGCCAAATAACGTAAGGGCTGGGGATCTTTGGATGGCCAATCTCTTCTCCGCGAGGGCAGGGTTTTCAACCTGCTGACTAGCTAAGACACAGGCCTCATTCTAAAACTAATGATATGATAGGAATAAGACAGAGCCAACCAAAATATTAGTGAAATTTTTTCTTTTTTTTTTTTTCCAGAAGTGACAAGCATGTAGAAGGTCTTGTCTCATAAAGTGTCCCTAAGCTTTCCATTTAGGACTGACTAAACATAAATGGTTGTATAGACCAGAGGCTCTACAGACCATGGTAACATTTTAGCAACTCTGAGTTATCAGTGTGGTAAACTGCCCCAGAAATGACCACTTTTATTCTTTACAAAATTAAACTCCTTTAATTGCTCCTTTTTCAGAAATATGATTTTGTTAAACTCAGTTTTTATTTTTTCCTATGAAACATTTTTTAACCAGTACAAACTGACTGAATCCAAAATAGTTATAAAGATGTGATTACTTTTTTAACTCAGACTTGAATACAGCTACATATTTCTCAAAACCCTACACATTGGCCACAAAGTTCTCAAAGTGAAGTAAATTCCCACAAAGTCTCTGCCCTCAAGGAGATGACAGACAAGAAAACACTCAATTATGCTGGGGTGAGAGTGCCCTGCATGGGGAGTGGTACAGGGTACCTATGCAAGCCCCTGGGTAGAAGAAGAGGAGATAGAATGTCAGGGAAGACTTCCTGGAAGAGGCAATGCTGAGCTTAGACAGTTTAGCTAGTTAGAAGGAGGTCTGACTTCCAGGCAGTGGGGGTAACATCTTCAAAGGCATGAGAGAATAGCTAAGATTTACCCTGCCAGGAAACAACCAAAAAACAGACAAAACATATCAAGCGACAGTTTTTAAGACCCTGGACATCAGGCAATGAAGGACAGTGATCCCTGAGAGACAGGAACAAGGTGAGCCCAACAACAGCCCTAGCTTACTTTTAGAGGAAAAGGGAACAAAAGACAGATGGGACAAATAGAAAACAAATAACCTGATGATTGACTCAACCTAACCTTATTAACAACCACACTAAGTGTAAATAGTCTAGACATCCCAATTAAAAGGCAGAGATTATCAGATTGGACAAAAGCAACCCCCACCCTGTCATGCCTATAAGAAATGGATTTAAATATAAAGACATAAATAAGTTAAGAGTGAAAGGATATAAAAAGATATATGTAAAATGCTAGCATACTAGCCAAAAGAAAGCTGGATTGATTGTATTAATACCAAACAAAATAGATTTTATATCGAAGAATACTACCAGGGGTAATTTCATAATGATAAAGATGTCAATTCATCAAGATGACATAATAATCTTAAACATTTATGCCCCTAATGATAGAGCTTCAAAACACATGAAGCAAAAGTGGTAGAACTGCAAAAAAAAAAAAAAAAAAAAAAAGACAAATTCAAATTATAGTTGGAAATTCCAATACCCCTCTCTCAATAATTGATGGAATAAGTGGACAGGAACTCAATGAGGAAACAGAGCACGTGAACAACACTATCAACGAACTAACCTAATTGATATTTACAGAATATTCTACCAAACAGCAGCAGAACACACATTCTTTTCAAGTGTACTTGGAACATTCTAGGCCATGAAAAAAAAAACAACTCTCAAATTTAAAAGGATTCAAGTTTAAATTAAAAATCAATAGCAGATCTCTGGAAAATCCCCAAATGCTTGAAAACTAAATAATGAACTTAAACACGTGGGTCAAAGAGAAATCAAAAGGAAAATGACAAAGGCCTAGGAGGGAGAGGGCACAGTGTGTTTCTGACACAGCAGTGCATTTGCACTGGCTGGAGGCTGCTGGTGCTGAGGGAGAGGGACAGGCCCAGGCCAAGCTTGGAGGGGACACAGATGCACGCAGAACCTGTACCCAGGACGTGCTGCTACGTGTACCCCTGTGGCAGCCTCTTTTGCACATGTTACCTTGTTTAGTTCCATTAATGCTCTATAATATTTTCATTCCACCAGGGACTAAGAGTCCCGGGAGGCTGAGGGGTTGAGTGTGTTTCTGTGGGTCATTACCTAAAAGTTCGGAGCCTGACCTAAGTCACTCCAGTCAGCGTGTATAGGAAGGAGCTGCTGGGAGGAAGGCTTGCTGTGTATCCAGACTCCACCCCACACACCTTCACACATGCTAACTTGATTACACAGCAACATCAAGAGCTCATTACACAGGTCCCCTGAAGAGAATGTGCTTAAAATAGAGTACTGTGTGTTCTTTAATATAGTACTCTTCACTTTAAAACTTTTTGTCCTATAGACTTTTTGTTCATTCCAGCTGCTGTCTTTCCCCATGGTCAAAATGTAAAATTTACTCCTTGTTATTTTAAATAAATAAAAAAAAATCAAAAAGTCTAGCAGAGACTAACAAGGCTGTAGTGTCAAAGCTCAGGCAGCCAAGGTGATGGGAAGATGACTGGGGTCTCTGTGCTGTAGACCGTAGACAGACAGGTCTCTCTGCTGGGTTAACTCTGAGGCGTCTGCCACCTGCTTCTAGCACCCAGGTGGCTGCACCCTGATTTGTGTGATGTGTCTGCAAAGCAGTCCAAGTTGGTTTTACTGATCTCTTCATAGGCTCTGGTGGGTGGGGCCCCGGTTCCAAGCAAGGGTTCTATGCTAAGTGAAAGAAGCCAGTCACAAAAGTCCATATATTGTACAATTCCATTCACATGAAATGTCCAAAATCAGCAAATCCATAAAGTAGATCAGTGGTTGCTGGGGTAGTGGTTGGGAAGTAACTGCTAATGGGCACAGGTTTCTGTCTGGGATGATGGAAATAATATAAAGTTAGATAGTGGTAATGTTTACACAACTCAGTGCATATACTAAAATCCACTGAATTGTACATTTTAAGTGGGTGACTTACATGGCACATGAATTATATCTCGATAAAGGTTTTTTTTTTTTTTTTTAAAGTCAAGGGTCCTCGCTCTCAATCCTGTTCCTCCTCTGACTTCCTCTGAGGTGGCAGCAGGCTGCTGAGCTTCTCTAGCTAAAGATGGGTCCTCTGCCCAGGGAGAGGGAAGGGTCTGGGTCCTGCTCTCTGATTTGTGCCCAGGCTTCACAGCAGTGGTCTACACAAACAGCCTTGAGTCCCTGGTTTACTATTTCTTTCATCAAGTGCCTCCCCAGATTCATCATCTCCAAGCTCAGTGAGGCCATGACCCTAATAGAGGAACAGCTCTGAAGAGAAGGTTACACAGGCTGGGGAGTCTGACAGGTGCTACCAGAGATGGGGCTGGCCTTCTGCTGTGTGGCTCTGTCTGCTTGGATGCTTCTCCTCTGACCCACGTCCCCCTCACCTTGCCTCACAACTGCTGCTCCTGGTTTCTTCCAGTGCAGCCTTCGCTATCAGCCGGGGGTCTCCTTCCCTGACCACCATCTCCCAGGCTGGGTGAAGCACCCTTCCCACGTGCAGCCAGTGCCCACCCACCCCATCACGACACTCCCCACCTGGAATCACAGGTGCCTATTTACCAGGGCGTCTCTCTAATTACACTGTGAATGCTCTTGTTTCTCTTCAGATTGTATAAATCTTTTGCCTTTTACCAGTTACACTGTGAGCTCCTCCAGGGTGGATCCCATGTTGTCCCTGCATCTCTATCCCCGGCAGGCCCTACAGAGCCCAGCATACAGCAAAAGTTCAATAAATGGTGATCAACAGATTGCCAGTGCACAGTACGGCTCCTTGTGTCTGCACCTCCATGACCACGACTTCCGAGTGTTGCAACTTGCACTGCACCTGTCATTTCCTACAAGACTCAGGCTGGTTGGGGAGCAGACGGGAAGTCCTTGGGACAGGTGCTGAGGACATGCACCTGGAAATGGGTTGCCCAGTTCTGTTAGGGGACTTCGGGCAGAGATAACACCACCCCATTGCTGGCTGGTGCTGGTAGGCCTGAGAAGGCAGATGAGCACATGAGCACCCTCTGGTGTCCACTGTGGGGAAAGACAGTGGCAGTCATAATCCCTGGAAGGCCACCTGGAAGCCAGTGGTGAGGAAGGCTCCACCAAGTCCCCAAGCTCCTGATTCCTGGTAGAACCACACAGGTCTCTCAGGGTCATGATGACTTGGTGGGCAAGTGACTGAGCAAGGGGATGGGTTCCTGCCCATCATGTGTGGACAGATGGAACGGCCAAAGCCTGGACAGCTGACTTTGTCACTCCCCTGCCTCCCTGCCACAGACCTCCACCAGTGTCTAAACAGGGCAGGCCTGGGAAAGGTGAGGTTGGCAGCAAAGGTGCCGTGGTCACTCTCGGCAGTGCCACTGTTCGTTAGTGCTGAGCTATCAGCACACTGGCCAAACTGCTGCCTGACTGACCGTGGCCTGGTGAGGTCACTCTGCATCTCTGTTTCCTCAGTTGGAATTTGGGACTAAGACCTGCTTCACAGAGGCACAGTCAGCAGTGCTGAGTCTAAATCCACTCTCGGAGGGGTCACGTGAGGAGCCTGGGCCACAAGCACCAGCACCTCCAGGTGGAGGCTCACAATCACCCAGGAAGGAAGGGCTCCAAAGCCAGGGATGTAGCGCTGGTCACAAGCTCCAAAGGAAAAGAGGGCAGAGACCCCAATCAACAAGGCCAATGCAAGGGGGTGGGGAGTTACATTTAAGAGTGAGTGTGAAGAGGGTGGAAGTGACAACGCATTTGCTACAAGGAGCAGAGGCCAGCAGGGCAGGATGGCAGAGGGCAAACCCACATGGGTCTCTACTCCTCTGTGCGGATGCTAGAACCGGGGCAGTGAGCCGTCATGTGCCCCGCTGGGCCTTGCCCGGCTCTCCTTCCCTGAGCCTTCCTCATCCCTCCACGGCACCCCATAGGCCAAACGCCTGAGGGACTAACAGATGTTACTGCAAAGATGTCACAGAACTCTTCTTTCACATGACTTCAAACTGCTCTTCTCTATCTTGACCCTTGCCATTCTTGTAAAAACAGAGATTTTTGTAAGCATGTTAACAACGTGCAATCCACTTTCAGCTCCAGTCCAGTATGCCTGACTGCCGTCACCATTCCTCCCACTCACAGATACAAACCGAGCTCGTGTTTCCACCCGAACCACCCCTCCCGCCGTTACCCCTCTCTATCCTCCCCTGCAGAGGCCAGCATGAGTTCAGACCATAGGTGTGGGGTCTCCCCCTTCCTTGCCCCTACTCAATCAGTCCCCTGTGGAGTCCTGCCACCCTCTGTCCTTGTGCTCTGGATTCCACCCCATCCTTTCTGCTCTTGATCTAGACCAAGGTTCTCAACGCTGGCTGAGATGATGCCTGGATCCCTCCCCTGGAGATTCTGAGTAAGTGGTCTGGGGTGTGGCCCCAGGAGTGGGGTTTTTAGAAGCTCTCTAGGCATTTCTAGTATGTCTCCAAGGTTAAGAACTACAGTCCAGGCACTGTCAACATTCCATGCCTTCAATGTTTTAGGAGTTTATGAACTGGTATCTGCCACCAAGGTGTTAAGTTTGACTACCCAAGTGACACTAGGGTTGTCTAGACTGATGTCTTTGCAGGTGAGATGCTGAACACCCTAAGCTAATGACCATATGACCACAGGCAGAGGTTACCACCTTCCAGGGTGACCCATCCCTGTTTGCACAGCTCTTTTAGAAAATGATCCTTGGGCTGGCCCCGTGGCTCACTCGGGAGAGTGCGGCGCTGGGAGTGCAGCGGCGCTCCTGCCGTGGGTTCGGATCCTATATAGGGATGGCCGATGCGCTCACTGGCTGAGTGTGGTGCAGGCGACACCAAGCCAAGGGTTATGGTCCCCTTACCGGTCACAAAAAAACCAAAAAAACCCCCAAAAAACACAAAAAAACAAGAAAATGATCCTTAAAATGAGTGGCATGTCTGTAATGCTCTAAGTTTCACCTACCAATGTATTCCAAGATCAGACTGAACCTGTCTGACACAGGAGTGGCCTTCAGACATTTGAAGACAGCTCTCCTGAACCTCTGGGTCTTTCCTTTCCCAAGCTGGACAAGTCTTAAGTGCTTTGATTGCTCTGCATGACCTGGCCCAGAACTATTCCAGAAAAAGCCTGCCAAGCAGAGGGCAAGATGGCCACTGCTCTGCCCTGGGAAAGGTTTGTCTGAGCATCCTGATGTGTATGTAAGGGTCCCACAGGCAGGAGACCGGCCTTACCTTACACTGATCCAGTGGTGTGTCTTCTGCCCCTCGGAAGACCACGCTGAAGGAGATGCTCTTGGGGTCAGAGGAGAAGACCCAGCTGATGGTGAGGCCTGCCTCAGCCACTGTGATGGGGATCAGGCTGTAGGTACTGGACCGCACGAACAGCTCCCTGTTGCCCTCCCCAAAGTTGGCAATCTCTTCCACTGTTAGGGGTAATTTGATCCTAAAATAAAAATGCAGAAAGGGACCTACTCAACTGGGCAAAGTGTTTGCGTCTACTGTCCAGGTCATCTGTGGCTCAGAGGGGCCTGGAGACCTAGGAGGCTCTTGGGAGGACAAGCCCTGGGAAACCTGGACAAACAGGCCTAATTATGAGATGCACAGCTCACTCCAGCATGCTTCCTGAGCACTTACTACACACCTGGCACAGCGCTAGGCACTGAGGACACAGCAGTAGAAAATGTGGATGACACCCTTGCCTGTGTGGAGCTGCTCCATGGCCCGCATGGCAGGAAGGGAGTGCCGAGGCCTCAGCATCTGTCTCTCTCCTGAAGCTGGCCTGCTGCTCAGCTCTGCTCTTTCTGCCCTTTCTTCTTCCGAGGCCCTGCATCCCCCTTTCATCTTATTAGCAACAAACCTCCTGCCCTTTCCATAGTCTCTTTCCTCAGTTGAATCTGGGGCCCATTACAAGATTCCCCATGGGCACCCTGAACTTTTCTGAAATGCAAACATCCCAGATTGTTTATAATGCGGGGGTGACAGGAGTGGTGTGAGGGTATTGGGGAGAGAAGCTTCCTAAGCTATGTCCCTCATTCTAATTCTCACTAGGTGAATAAAAGCCTCTTCCAGAAGTTTACAGGGGTTATGGACAGCAAGTTTCTCTGGACTCAGGGTGTGATGTGAAGAACGGGAGGTTAGAGGCCAAGGGATCTGACTCTCTTCTCATCTGCAAAAGAGGGACAACCACACCTGCCTCCTGACTGGAGTGAGGATTTCATTAGGAGATGAGCTGGTGGTAAGTGGGAAATCTGATGCTCCTGCTAGAGGCACCTTCCATGCTGAGTGGCAGCCCCTCTTGTGCTGCACAACTCCAGAGGCAACAAGGTCAGCTCAGGAGCATGGCAACAGGTAGGGCGGAGCTACAACTCAGGAGAGACGTGGCCTTGCACGAGTCACTCACTCTCTGTGAGCCTCATTCCCTCAAATGTGAAATAAGGGCCTGGCCCACAGTGGCTCAGTGACTTCATGCACTATCACAACAGCCAGTGAGGAAGGCATGACTGGTTTCATTCTACAGAAGAGAAAAGTAAGATTCAAAGATTAAGAAACTCAATCCAGGTTCACACAGGTCTGATCCAAAACCATTACCTCTCTACTATACCAAACTTCCTTTGGTAGAGAAAATATATTACTGTCTCCTTTAACACAGGGGAGGAAGCTAAAGCTCAGACAGGTTAGGAGACTTGCCCAAGACTGCACAGCAAGTAAGTGGTGGTGCTGAGAGTTCTGTTTGCCTCCAAAGCTGTGAAAATAGATGGAAATACTCCCCAAAGCTATGCCAATAAGAAAAGTAATCAATGATTAAAAAACCAAATTGCTCTAAAGAATAGCTCTTATACAATTTACTCACCTCTGTGAGAATTGAGTTCAATGCAATATTTCTCCATCCGTTAATTTAAGCTTTATTTCTAATCAAAAGCCCTTGCTCAGTATTTACAATTTCCAAGAATCTGAGAGCAGGTAGTGATCCATTTTGGAAAAGAGGTCTTTCTCATAATGTGGAAATTATGTAAAAAGTCACCTACTCTGACAGAATGCCCCATTGATGCTGGGTCATTTTATAATTTTATGTTTCAGGACATTCCCCTGGCACCTAGTCATTTGGATTGTACCGTAAGTCTCTTTTACCCTTCTAGACATCATCTATTCAGTGAGAAGGATAATACTCAGTTTCTCCAAAGGTGATGCTAATAAAAACAAATCAAGGTTTACCATCTATGCTCGAATGTAATCTTAAGTAAAGGAAACCTTTTGTGTATAAGGCATGTCACAAATGTAAATTCTATTGAGTAACTCCAGAAATTCTAGTTTACGTGAGCCAAAGGGTACCAATGAATTCTCCATGTTCTGAGATAATCCCAGTTTTTAACAAGTTTTCAGATTCTCTTGCCAAACCTTAGTTTGCCGTCAATACTTATGAAAGAGCAGGAAAAAAATGAATTTCAAGGTACCGTCAAGGTACTGCCATTCTGCTTGCAGTTCATTCACATGTCCAGCTGACCTACACATCTCACACTACCCTCTTTAAGGACTGCCTTGGATTCTGTGTGTTCTAATTATTTCTTAATCTTGAGATTTTTATCATCCCTTTACTTGAAGGTAAGTTTTTAAAAAGTTTCATTATGAACAATTTCAAATATGTCCCTGCTCTTCTCCACTAAGTGCAACAAAAACCTGGAAATAATTCAGTAGACAATCATAGTATAACTCATGTGTAGGAAAAGGAAGGCAGGCTGGCTAGGGACCCCAGGACTCGAGAAAAATCATGAAAACTTGGCATTTCTGAGCCCACACTTACATATAATGAAAAACCGCTTGCCATACTAAGAACCAGGAATATCACAACTTGAATAAGGAAAGGCAGTCAAAAGGAACCAACATTAACATCAATCAGATGTTGCAATTATCTGAAAAGGCTTTTAAAACCACCATCATAAAAATGCTTCAATAATAATTTCAAGTATTCTTAAAACAACAAAAATTTTTTAAAAAAATCACATTAAAAACCAGAAGATAAAATAAAAAAGAACCAAATGGAAATTTTAGAACTAAAAAATACAACAACCGAAATTTAAAAACCCACTGGATGAACTAAATAGCAGAATGAATATGACAGTTAAAGTCAAAGAGAGAAAAATAGAAATTACTCAATCCAAAAACACAGAGAAAAGAGACTAGGGAGAAAAAAAGAACAGAGAGCCTCAGGGACCTGCAAGACAATAACAAAAGATTTAACATTTGTATCGGAGTCCCAAATGGACAGGATAAAGAGAGTACATCTGAAAAGTACTGAAAGAAGTGATGGCTAAAAAACTTCTCAAATTTGGTGAAACACAACACATAATCCTAAAGATTTAAGAACTGAGCATATCCCAAATAGGAAAAAACCAAAGAAATTCACACCAAGACCCATCATAATGAAACTTCTAAAAACAAAAGACAATGAAAAAAATCTTAAATGCAGATAGAGAGAAATGAAGCATTATCCACAGGGGAACACCAATTTGAATGACAGGATTTCTCCTCTAAAACCATGGAAGCCACAAGGAAGTGGCACCACATTTTCTGAGTGCCAAAAGAAATAGCAACTGCAAATTCCATATCTGGCAAAATATCAATCAGATATTTTGTCCAATCCAGCAGTAGATGAAAAGAATTATATACCACAGCTAGGTGGGATTAATCCCAGGTATGCAAGGCTGGTTCAACATTTGAAAATCAATGTAATCCATTTAATCAACAGGCTAAGGAAGAAAAGGCTTATGCCACAGAAATTAATGCAGAAAAGAATTTGACAAAATCTAACTCCCATTCATCACTACCCAAGTTCTCTTTTACTGTTTCTAATTGTCACTCCTGTGAATAGCATGCAAGGAACATTCTGGTAGCTTTATCTTTGCACATCCAATCATTATTCCCTTAGAATAAATTTCCAGATATAGGCTTACTGAGTCAATGGGATTACAGAATATATGAACTTTGGGTACATCCTGCAGCCAAGTCACTCTCCAGAAAGGGTGAACCAGACACTTCATACTCCTCTGGCATTGACAGCCTGTCAATGGACTAGCTATTTAGTTCTTCACATGTGGTCTGCCCTATAATTCAATACAACGTTTGTCCAAGTGTGGTCCATGGATTACCTGAGAACTGGTTGAATACATTATTCTCTCACAATCTCATCTAATCCTTCAGGAAATTCTCTTCTCTTCAAAATCGATCCAGAATCTGACCTTGTCTGTGCCCTCTCTCTGCCACCATCTGGTCCAAGGAACCAGGATTCCTATCGTACCCTCCTAACTGGTCTCCCCACTTCTGCCCGTGCCCCTCCACAGTCTGTTCTCCAGATGGCAACCACAGTGATCCTTTTTCAGATGTAAATTAGATTAAGTCATTCTTCTGCTCCAAACCCCATTTTGGGGGTCCCATTTCCCTCAGATTAAAGGCCAAAGTCTTTATAATGGCTAACAAGGCCCTATGTGACATGGACCCCGTGTCCTCTCTAACTCCGTCTCCCTCGATCCCTCTGCTTCAGCCACACTGGCCCTTTTCTTGTTCCTTGCACGTGCCAGACACCATCCTGTCTCAGGGCCTTTGCACTGACTGTTCCCTTACGTATCTGCCTGGACACTCCTTCGCCTTCTTCAAGTCTTATTTTCTCAGTGCCACTCTATTTAAGACTACAAATTCCCCTCTCCTCTAATCCTACTATTTGTTTACTTTTTTCCCATAGCACCACCTTGTAACGTACTGTATAATATTTACTTACTTATGTTTATTGTTTATTGTCTGTCAACTCCTGTTGGAATATAAACTCCACCAGGGCAGAAATCTTTGTCTGTTTTGTTCACTGATGTGCTCTAAGCACCTAGAACAATATCTGGCAGAAAGTAGATAATGAATAAATATCTATGAGTGAATGACTGGATCTATTCAACAATTATTATGTAGCCATTGGACATAACACTGGAGAAATTGATAATATGAAAAAATACTCATGCTATAGCAAGTTTAAAAAGACTGCAAAATAAGATTTAGAATGTTTTATTATGTCAAAAAATTATATGTGTATATGTGTATAAAAAAGACTGGAAGGCTATGCACCAAAATGGTTGGCTTATGTCCATCTTCCTAATTTTCTACATATGTACTGCTTTTACAATAAGAAAATCAAAGCAAGTTATTTTCAAAAAAGAACACAGGGATGGGGGAGGAATGACTCTAAAGGGGCACAAGGAACTTTTCAGGGTGATGGAACTGTTCTAAATCTTAACTGCAGTAGTGATTATACTGTATTATTTATCAAAATTCAAACACTGTATCTATAAAAAGTGAATCTTTATATAAATTATACCTAAACAAACAAACAAACAAAGCACAAACTGCAGCCCTCATGGGTGCCCAGTTAGAGCCTTGGGGGTGCTCCCCAGCCCACACCTGGGGAAGGCCTGCTCAGCAGCCACCACTTACATCAGTTCTCCAGACTTCAGCAGGCAGATCTCAGCATCCTGCCCCACAGGCATGTCTTCCATGTCCTCAGGTGTTACTGAGTTTGATATGTCCCTGAAATGTCACAAATGAGAACTCTGTTTAGCCATCAGCATACAAGGTGCCACATCCTGAGATCCACTGTCTTGGAGTCACGTAGCCATCCTCAGCATGCACGGAGTATCCTTAAATCGCAGATGCCATGACACAGGCCCCAGCAGGCAGGACAGGGAGAAGACAACAGGGATGCAGCAATTTTTCTGATGCCTTCCTGGTGGGTGTAGGGAGGCGTGAGCACTAATACTGATCACCCACCCTCCTATCCCATGTCAGCAGAGCTATAGCCATGGGGCCAAGTTACCAGCACCATGACTCCAGCCTTCTTAGTGCCAGTCCATGACTAGAGCAGCCTGCTCTGGCCCATCTCTGGGGCACAAAAACAGGTGTCTGGAGCTGAGGGGCCAGGAAGCGGTGTGGGCCAAGAGGGAGGAGATGGGACAGAAACACAAAGGGTACAGGCCTAAGATACACGGCCTCCTTCCCTCACAATCCACCACAAGCTGTGCAGAGAGCCAGCAATGGGAACTACCACAGTAGTACAGCTGTACCACAGTTCCCAAAGCGTGCTCCATGGAACATCAGCCAGTGCTGGGGAGGTGAGCACACACTGTCTCCCTCTCTTAGGAAGTCACAGTGTACTGAAATGGTAGGTTAAAGCCTCCAAAAAGCCCTGTAGTAAAGACATCTATTAAAGTTTAACTCTAGCACTCCTACATTTATTTGACCATAGAACATTTTTCACAATTACTGATCCTCAGAACATATGGGCAGAGTGCAGTTCCTCCACTCCACTAATGGGGACACAGGCCCAGGCAGTTCCTCAGAGGCAGAGCTGGAGCCAGAATCAGATACTCAGCCTGCAGCTCAGTGCTCTACTGCTGGGCCCCCTGCCCAGTTCAGCCAGTGGCTTACACAATCTCAGGGACCTCAGAGACCAACCAGCTCCATCCCCCAATTCTGCCAAAGAGGAAACCTAGGTCCAGAGAAGAAAAATGGCTCTGGTTATGAAGGTGTTAAGATGACCTCCCACCCAGCAGGGCTTCTTCCCCAAATGTTACAACGACCTCCTTCTCAATAGCCTTGGAGGGCTCCTCTCATATGTCTCTGGGACAAAGTCAATATGCCCCAAGCTGTGCCCTCACCCATTACTAACAACTCCCCCATACATTTGGCTCTCGCCAGCCTGGTTTCCAGGTACATTCACTCCAGCCTTGCCCTGCCCCCTATCTTATCTACTGCTGAGTGTTTCCTGGGATGTCAGCCTGTGCCTGCACTGGGTTAGGGGCACTGTGCTGGGCACATTAAGTGGGCCTGGCCCTGCCACACAAATGCTCTCCATCTGAGGCATGAACACACACCTGGAGCCTGGCTAGAAGACGAGGGGCTCACCACATATAGCAACACATGCAAGGTCAGCTGGTAGCAACAAGCATCCAGACCTGGCTACCTTCATATCCACTCAGGCACCGAATTCAAGGCCCCACCCAGAGTGGAGTCATGACTCATGTTGGGAAACTCGCTGTCTGGGCTGCTGGGCCTGGTGGGATGCCCGTGGCCGTGCCTGGGGAAGGGCTCTCAGCTTTTCTGGTGAGAACTAACAGACCCTGAATTCCAGAGCTCAGATGAGCTTGGCACCTAACATCTGGGACATCAGAAATACAAGAAGCTGGGCCGGCCCGTGGCTCACTCGGGAGAGTGTGGTGCTGATAACACCAAGGCCCCGGGTTCGGATCCCATATACGGATGGCCGGTTCGCTCACTGGCTGAGCGTGGTGCTGACAACACCAAGTCAAGGGTTAAGATCCCCTTACCGGTCATCTTTAAAAAAAAAAAAAAAAAGAAATACAAGAAGCTGGCTGGTTAGCTCAGCTGGAAAAAAGCAATACAAAAGAGAACACATGGGAACACCCACATTTGTAGAGCTTTTGCCTGAGGAGGTGCCCATCTTCTGCCCGGCAGCGATTCCCCCGGCAGCGATTCCCCCGGCTGTGCCGTGGCTTACATTTTGTTACCAGGGGCATTGTAAGGGGGCAGAATGCCCCGTCTCACCACAGGGAGGAGCCCTAACATCCATGGGGCAGAGAAGTATACTCCTACGGGGAGGGGCAGCAAATTGTCTACAGAGTGCATGTTCTGTGTCACTCAGCCAGCAGGACTCTGGGAAGGCCCACCTGGGGCAGCCAGGAACTCTCCACGTGTACACAGAAGGGGGTGAAATTCAGTGAGTCCCGCCCGAGCCTGTCTTGGCTGCCACTAGACTGTGTGGCAGAAACATCTGTGGAACACTTGGTGCACCTGCAGAACAGCACCACACCCAGAATCTGGGGGAGGTGGTGGGCGGCTCCACTCCAGGAACACCTCTCATGCCTCCCCGTCACCCAGTGCACCCACATCATAGCCCCAGTCATGCTGGCCTTACTTGCCTGCTTTGGGTCTTATCCACCCCCCCCCCCCCACCCCAGGTCCATGAGATCCTTGAAAGCAGAGGCTGAGCCTGTCCTGCCATACAGAACCAACCACAGCAGCTCAGTCTCTACCATTTGCAAGGATCAAAGTGACTACAGGTACTTGCTAAGAAATGTGCAAGGGGGTATACATTATTACATAGTGTGCAAATTTAGGAGAAAAAGGCAGAGGGAGTGCTGAGCAAAGTCAAGGAAAGAATCAGGGACAAATTCCTGGAGGAGGAAGACCCTTTGGCATGTGTGAGTGGCAGACGCTGGGCTGGCAGATCCACAGTGAGATCTCAGTCACCTCTAACAGGATTTGTCACACACAAACAAAACCAACTTACAAAGTCTCTCTGTGCTGGAGAAGGACAGGCATTGTGGAGACCGGGGCCTCTGTTCTCCAACATTTGGCCACACTGCACAGTTGCATGGCAACCCCATTCACCCCAGATGCAGTGGCCACTCTTCCTGTCATACAGCTCATTTCCCGGGCCTTGGGCCTGTCTGCTGCTGAGTGCTGCAGGGCTGCCCCATGTGGGCACCGGTACTCGTGCCTCTGCTGCTGATGGGTGGAGGTGGGGGCTGGCATTTAGAGTACCCCCAGGGCTGCCTAGATAATCAGAAATCCACCAGTGCCCGTGTGCCTGGCTGGGGCTGCTTGCACACAGTCCAAGTCAGCCCATGACAAGAGGGAGAGCCCATCTTCAGAAACACTCTGCATTTCCAGGGGCTAAGTGCCACAAGCCCTGGGCAGCAGGGTCCCTCTAGCCAGATGTCACTGTGAGCACAGAGGGCGGGAGAGGCAGTATGGACCATGGGAGGGGTCACTCCATTGAGGTCCCATCTTCAGCTCTGTGACTGTGTGACCCTAGTGAGCCCTTTCTTCCTCTGAGTCCTTGGTTTTCTCTTTTCTAAATGGGAAGAGATGGAACCAGATGGACTCTAGGTTCTGCTGGTTTGAAAAGGCTGTGGGTTTTGAAGGACGCTGACAGAGCCCACAGGCTGGGAAAGAGGTGGGCTCCTTGTGGTCAGCAGCTCCCTGCCCCTGGCCCCCTCTGCTTGTCTTGGGAAAGGTGTAGCAAGAACGTCCTGCAGCACCTGCTGCCTCCAAATGCCGGCTTCCTTTTCTTTCTTTTTTTTCCTTTTCCTTGTTGTGGCTTCCTTTTCTCCTTAGCCCCAGCCCTGACTGTAACCTCCTCCCTGCCCAACACCTCCTCTTGTTGCTCTGCCAACCACTGGCTTCGAGACCCCTGCCCCCACCCTAGGACAGACAGAGTCATGGAATGTCAGTGCAAGAAGCGGCCCATGAAGCCATTTAGTCCAGCCACCTACAGGACAGCAGGGACGCAGAGGTCCAGGGCAGAGCAGATGGGCCCAGAGTCACTCAGGCCTGCCTTGCTGCATGTGCTTTCAGCTCTGTCCAAGTCATAAGTACCATAAATGAGACAAAGAAATCAGGTAGGATGAGAGAAACTCTGAGAACTGTAGTTGGTTCTCCCCATTACCCTGTATTTGGGATAAAAGGTGTCCTAACCTATCATTCCCTCCCTCCCTCCACCTCCCTCCTCCTGACCAGAGAGATGAAAGACGACACTAATTACCTGCAAGTAGATGATTCACAGAGTAAGGTCCCAGACACCCGCTGGCCCTGGCTAAGGCCCTGCACCCTGGATGGGTAGGTGATGCAGTCTTGAAGGTAATAAAGAGGGCAGAGAATTTTCTTTTCAGTGGATTTTCAAACTGTGGGTCACGACTCATTTAGTGTGTTATGAATCAAGTTAGTAGGTTATGACTAACATTAAAAGAAATAGAATAGAAAATATCAATGCATTAGTATATTGCATGTTGTGAGAATAAGTCTAGTTTGATGAGGCTCTTATATAGACTTTATGTGTACACACATACACACCTGGGTAGCCATGTGAAATGTACTTCTTACTGTGGGATGCAGTAGAAAATGCTCAAGAAACTGTCAAGAAGACATCAAAGATAAAAAAATGTTCAAAAAGACATCAAGGGATAAAAAAAGTTTGAGTGAATGACGGGACAGGCCACAAAAGCAAGACCACTAGAGGGCACGCTATCTCCTACTATAGCCATTTCCTTTCCTTGCACTCAGAGTTTTCTCTGAAAAGATGCCAGATAAACTCGCCGCTCACAAGCGACATCCTCTTCCACTCGCTCCAGCAGTGGGAGCCTACTGCTAGCCACGGTGGCCTCATATAGCCGATGGCATGTCACTCTTTCCTGCTGAGTTCCCATCCCTGAACCTGTGGTCAGTCAGGCTAAACCTCTCTTGAGCTTGCACACAGTCCATCTACCTGTTAGTCCATCTGGGAGTGGTCATCTCAGTGTTCCTGGGCACTCTGCTGCCCACACAGTCTATGCTCAATAAATGTCTACATTATGTGCCTCAGGGTAAGGTTTTCTCCCGTTCCCAGTGCTTCTAAAGGAGGACACAGTAAGGCTCCACTTCAGAACCAAGCAAGCATAAAGTGGTGAGCATGAGCAAGGCGGAGGCTGAGGAAGTCCCCTCAGTGCCGTCCTGGAGCCCACATCTCTCTGGGTGAGGGCTCCTTCCACCTTGGTCTCTACAGCTGCAATCTATAGTATTCCCCTCCTACACACCAAAATACCTTAGCTTGTCTTTCATTTAATTACTGTGCAACTTCAGTCTTGCAGACCGCCCGAGGAGCAAACACTCTGCTTGTTTAGGCTGTCTAGCTGAGGAAGGAACGGGTGCCCAGGAAGTCCCTCCAGCCTGAGATGTCCTGCTGACAGCCTTCCTCAGAGGGCTTGTCTACCCACTGTCTCTCTTGGTCCAGCAAGTGAGAAGTGCTGCTCTGCCTGGCTACATGGGCTCCTGCAGTCCTTCTGGTCAGCCTCCTTCTGTGAACAGGACAGGCCTTCAGTTAGAACTACACTGTTCAATACAGCAGCCACTACCATGTGGTTATTTAAACTGAAATGCATTAGACACATAAAAATTTGGCTCCTTGGTTGCAACAGCCACACTTTCAACTCTCAATGTAGTTACTGACTAAAGATCCACAGAAAAGCAGCCTAACCAGATACCAGCACGAGTTGGCAACCTGGGTGCTACTCGTGAGGGTGGCATGCAGGTTTGCACGCAGGCTGATGGCCACTGTGATGGACAGCGCAGGTGCTGAGCATGTCAGTCATGCAGGTAGGCTCTATTGATCAGTGCTGGTTTGAAAGGCTAGGCTCAACCACACCATGTATCACATTCACTCTGGGATCTGGGGGCATCTTTTAATTTTGCTATTAAATTTACTTTATTTTGTTAGTAAATTGCTAGTAGTTTTCCTTTTAGTCACTGGCTTCCTTTCTGTCTAAAAGCCAAGTGAAGAAGAGCTTCCGGTATTTTGACTTCTGATAACTTGGTGAGTATGGTCAGACCACAACACCCAAACCCACCTGCCCATCCTCACGACCAACATCCGGGTACTGCTGAGCAAGCCACATCCACCTTACTTGCTGATGTCTGGTCAGGCCACTTTTCTGTGGAACTTTAGTCATTAACTCATCCTCCACTGCCCCTGTCCTCTGCCAATGCTTTGCAGTTGGAATCTTTTCCCAACAACAGTAAATGCCTCATCCCTGGATGCTGGAACTGACATCCTAACAGCTCTGGCTGGAGAATGCCTGGTCTCTGGGAAAGGTGGGCAGGTCTGCATAGTCTGACTTCCAAGATAAATCTGCAGCAGGGGTGTCTGCCACTTCCCTTTTACTCTTCCCCCAATTCTACTTAGAAAATGTTTAAGTGTTCCAGGGGAAATCCAAGACATATATGATTTGGGTACTCACCTTTAAGAAGTCTAGAGTTTTGTTTCAAAGAAATTAACTACATTGAAACAATTAACACTACAAATTGGCAGATAATAAAAAGCATTTTGTAAAGTGGTTAAAATAAATTGTTGGCCCCCAAACTGAGTGGCCTGGTTCCGTGAATTTAGTTGCAAGTCTTCTGTACCGGTGGAACTTTCCATTAGAGAATGTGATGGCTAATGCGTCATGCTTTCTCAAATACTCATATCCCCTCACTGACATGTGCACACAGGCAGGAGGGCACCAGGTATAGGCCTCTGTTTTGCCACAGAGTACAAGGGATTGCTGAGAGAGAAGAGCATGGCCAAGCATGTCTGACAAGGCTCAGGCCATTCCAATACAGCCACAGGAACTTGCCCTGAATGGCATGGTTGTCCTGTCTCTGGGAAAAACTCACCTCTCAAAGCTTAAAGGTTCCAAAATGTCAGGCAGCTTACTTTGAAGGGCTGTCCTGCCCCCAGTGGTCTCGGAAGATGGGTGTTTTGGCTCATCCCTGCTTCAGTATCTGGTTCAGCCTGTTCATTTGTCCACCACTCCCTGCATCCATCTATCAGTATGTATAGCCTATGTGGCCTCATGGCTCCTGCCCTTAAGGAACACCTTGCTCATTTCTACCAGTTTGGTAGAAAACAGTTTGAATGAGTTCATTCAAAAAAGGCCTAAAAACCCACTAGAGGTCTTCAGATCTTTTACCACAGTCCTCAGGGACAGCTCCACACGCAGAGCAGGGCAGGGAGCACTGGCTTTATAGTCAGACAGAGACTCTGGGGGATTGCTGGGGACATGTGTGTTTTGGGGCAAGTGAACTCATCTCTCCAATCTTTCGTTTACTCATCTGTAAGTGACTAGGATTAGACGGTTGTATGTGGGAAAAACCCAGCACAGGACCTGGCTTGTAGGAAAACTGAGTGTTAGTCTCCAGATCCTTGGGCTGCTCCTGGTCTTGCTCCCAAAGCCTGACACCTGCCCTTAGGAAGAGCTGTATGAGAGAGTTTGCCCAGCGGGTGGAGTGCAGAGCACCAGCCTTAGGGGCCAGCAGGCTGACTAAGGGCAAAGAGTTAGAGAAGGAAGGCCTGGTGCCTTGGCAGGAGGGTAACTGCTTCTGGGAAAGCAGAAATGGAGTTCACATCTCCATTTAGTGCTATCTCCATGAGGATGTACTGGGGAATGTGATCCAGGAAGATATTCTTCCAATTCCTGCCTTCCAGCATTATTTCCCAGGAGGGTCACCAATGTTGGATCATGGAGACTAACAACTAGAACTATACTGAGATGAAGGTGTTCAACATCTGGGGAACTCCAGGAGTGGAGAGGGCAGCCCCAGTAAACCAGATGATTCCAGCCAACATAAACAGGGTGGGTGGCACTGCCTGCTGAGGGGTCTGAGTGATGTGGGTTTAGGAGGCAGGGCTGCATCAGGCCCCCTGGCAGTCCCATCACCTAGAAGCCATCCAGTCCACTGGTCTAGTAATGACAGAGACCTGAGTTTGTATCTTCAAATTGCCAGTTACTAGGCATGGGGGCTATTATTTTGGCTATGGTCCTCACTGTTCTCATCTATAAAATGGGGATAATTCCTACCTGCATGGCCATTATGAGGATCAATGGCTATCATGTTCATTGGAGCTACATGTATACACAGAACCCAGCCCACGGCATGGACTTTGCATTGGCCCAGACCCAAACTGTTCCAAGATGTATGACTAGCAAATAAAAAAAAATTATGGTACAAATGCCACTATCTTCTATGGACTGCCAGACCCAAACCTACTTCTTGTTCTCTTTTAGTTTACAAGTAAAAACCCTTTCAGCTCCTGGCCAGAATGAAGGGGATGTGGGGTATCAGAGTCACTGCTTCACATATCCATGTAACCCCAGATTACATGCATGCAGGCTGATCACATGGATTCTGATATGCAAGATGAGGGTAGGGGTGGGTCTCTTATAGATGAGGCTTACTGAAGGCTCTTAATAAATATTCAGTAGAAACACAGACCACATCACAGAGAAATAGAGGCAGACCTTGCTTCCTGAGCAAGCTCATTTCTGAAACTGACAGAACATCTCTGGTGGTGAGTCATTTGTCTTCTTTATATTTAAAAGACAGGGAGGATTAACCCCAGGCATTGCTAGGGTTCTCAGATTCCTGCCTGCAGAGTGACAAGGTATAAAATGCCCACGCTATAGAGCCCAACTGCCCTTGGTTCAATTTCCATCCATTTGCTGCCTTGAGGTTTTTAAGTTACAGAAATGCGAAAACTACTGAACATGGTCTGGGCAGGCAATAAATGCTTGTAGGCTGATGGTATTGCTAGTAACAGCATAATCAGACCTACCCAGGGAGACAGGGAGAGTTTAATCACTGTCTATATTAATAATAATCTCTTTCTGTTTTCCTTTTGCTTCTTCTGCATTTTGTAAGACAAGGTGTCATCTTAGATTATTATTTATTTTCATTATAAATCAATAATCCACTGTGGAGACTTTGGAAACTATAGAAAAATATAAAGGAAGGGAGGAAATAAGTCACTCATAATTCCACCAGCCAGAGGCCAACTGCTGATAAAATTTGGTCATTTTTCTGTTTTTAAAAATATAGTCAAAATTGTATAGTTTATCACAGATTCTTAAACAAGAATTCACAGAATTCACATAGCAGAGGGGCTTGAGGATTTCATGAACACCCAGAATAGCAGGTGTGTGTGTCTATATTATTTCTGAAGAAAGATCTACAGCTTTTGTGAGATTCTCACAGGGATTATGATCAAACCTGTTAAGAATCATGATCAACTTTACATCTTTTTTGCCATCTATTCATTACAATAGTAATAGCTAATACTTATGTTGCATATTTACTTTATGTTTACACTGTTCTGAGCAATTTAAATGTGTTGTATTTTCCAAAATCATTAAAAGTGCTTCCTAAACATTCCAGTCATATTCTATTTTATGCCTGAATTATAATTTGCTTCATCATTTATTATCAGATTTATACACTATTTCCAAAGTCACATATATTACTTTTTAAAATTTTCAGATATCAACATAGGATTATAATTATAGAACATAAAAAAAGAACATTTTTAACCTTTTCTAGAAGGGAAAGTAATTTTTAATATTCCATCTGTACAGAATGGTCCAGTACCAATCTGTTTTAAAGTTTACTAATTATTACAAATGAACTTGCACAGGTCCTTTGAGGAAATGTGTGATACCAGTGTAAAGATCCAGCAAAAGCTGGAATAAGAGGATGAAACAAAAAGGCAAGAGTAAGTCAAGCAATAGTGGAGAATTGGACATTATTCTGAAAAAAAGGAAAGCCACCTGTTTCATATTTTAAATTATGAAAAAAAAGTTTTTGTCCCCATGTAAAGTAATAACATACACACATTATCATCTGACCTACTTAATCTAGTGCCCCAGAAAGCTTGTGAGGCAGGATGCCTGCTTGCAGACCTATCACCCTTAGAAATCTAACATTTTGTGGTCTATGGACTATTTGTTAAGTAGTCTTACTCCAAAGGAAGAGTCTTCCTTGCTAAAGAGAAAGGGAGCTTTGGCCCCAGGAAAGACTGAGGCAGGCAGCAGCATCGGGGCTGACACTGCTTCCAGTTGGGACTCAAAATCAGGGAGAGAAATGTCTCCGAGAGGATCAGAGAGGAGAGATGACCTCACCTTTCATATGCCCTGTCTGGCAGGTCAATATTTTGACTTTTCTCAACCTTGCAGAGAGTCTGCCCAAACACCTGCTCTTCTTAAAACATGTTCTTGAGGTGCTGGCAGGATATGGCCACTGGGATGAGCCACTGCATGTTGAGTAGCTGCAGGTCAGTGGCAAGGCTGGCCTGGCACTTGCAGGCCAATGTTGCTGCAGCTGCCCCTGCTACCGCGCCACAGGCTATGTCACCCCATGTCCTGTCTGTAGTCTTTGGCAGGGTCACAGGACAGAGAGATGGGTCAGAAGGAAGTGACAGCCTTGAAGGGCCAGAGCCCTGGGCAAGAAAGGCAGCCGTGTGGTCTTTGCTACAAGACTCACTGCAGTAGCCCACCTGTGTGACACCCCATTTCAATCGGGTCTTCCATTTGTTCAAGGAGACTCCTAAGCCCTAAAATGCTCATCACAGCAACTAAGGCAACGTCCCCTTCTGGGGAAATCTATTAAGAGACTCCTGAAGATCACGAAATCTTCAGAAAATGAGGCTCTGATGGTGGAATGTCATAAACTGTGACAGATGATAAAGGGGAGAGTTTGGGTTGAGAAGTGAGAACTGCCCAGTTATCAGCCATGAAGCCGGCCCAGCCGAAGTGCTGGGCAACTGTGGGTTTTTCTACACCTTGTTTCCCCATCAGTCACCTTTTGAAATCTATGCAAATGAGGGGAAGAAAAAGCAGAAAGGACTATCCACCCCGGCAGAGAAGTCCTTGTCATCCCCCAAACACCTGTGGTCTCCAGGAGTCTCCTGACAGTAGAGCCCCCTGGAAGGGGTAGTGCTTTAGCTTTCACAATTTAACAGAAAATGGGGCGGACAATGGGTGGGCAGCTGCAATGAGACAGGTCCTCCCCATGAAAGAGAGGTGCTGCTCCTCCCAAAGGGCACTATGCCCATTTGATGACATGGTGGCTTCTGCTTTCAAAACAACTGAGCACAGGATCTTATGGAATGCGTGTAGGGGTCAGTCATGAGTTGTCTCCCAAAGTGGTAAGATCCTGAAAGTGTTAGGGCTAATGAAGAGTCCCTTGTCTTGCCTGAAAATGTCCCTTCAGAATTGGCTATCCTCATTATACTGGGCTGTGCTGTTACTGAGCATCACTGGGTGGGTTTGGAAGAGGACTATTTGCCCCCTAAAGGTAGTCAATGGAACAGTGGGAAGACAGGGGGTGCCATCACTCTCAGCCCCAAATATAATTCCTGGGTTTTGACTCATAGGTGTTTATCAGAACAGACACCATGGAAGAGCATGACTACGAAGACCCTGGGTTCTTCAACATTTCCAACGACAGCAGCCAGGAGCATAAACGCTTCCTGCAGTTCAGCAAGTTCTTTCTGCCTTGCATATACATGGTGGTGTTCATCTGTGGCCTGGTAGGGAACTCCCTGGTGCTGGTCATATACATCTTCTACCAGAAGCTGAAGAGCCTGACAGATGTGTTTCTGATGAACCTGCCCCTGGCTGACCTGGTGTTTGTCTGCACTCTGCCCTTCTGGGCCTATGCAGGCATCCATGAGTGGGTCTTTGGCAGGGTCATGTGCAAGATCCTACTGGGCATCTATACTATGAACTTCTACACATCTATGCTCATCCTCACCTGCATCACTGTGGATCGTTTCATTGCAGTGGTTCAGGCCACCAAGGCCTACAACCAGCAGGCCAAGCGGATGGCCTGGGGCAAGGTCATCTGCTTCATCATCTGGATGATCTCCTTGCTGGTTTCCTTGCCACAGATCATCTACGGCAATGTCCTTTATTTTGACAGGCTAATCTGTAATTACCACAATGAGGAGATTTCTACCGTGGTTCTAGCTACCCAGATGACACTGGGGTTCTTCCTGCCACTGTTTGCCATGATTGTCTGCTACTCAGTCATAATCAAGACCCTGCTTCATGCTCGAGGCTTCCAGAAGCACAAATCTCTAAAGATCATCTTCCTGGTGGTGGCTGTGTTCCTGTTGACCCAGACTCCCTTTAACCTCGTGAAGCTCATCCGCAGCACAAGCTGGGAGTACGATGCCATGACCAGCTTTAATTATGCCATCATAGTGACGGAGGCTGTTGCCTACCTGCGGGCCTGCCTAAACCCTGTGCTCTATGCCTTTGTTGGCCTGAAGTTTAGGAAGAACTTCTGGAAGCTTGTGAAGGACGTGGGCTGCCTCCCTTACCTGGGGGTCTCAAATCAATGGAAGTCTTCTGAGGACAATTCCAAGACTTGTTCTGCCTCCCACAATGTGGAGGCCACAAGCATGTTCCAGCTGTAGGCCTTGCTGGGGCTTGGAGAAGCTGCTCTGGAATTTACAGGCACATGGCTGTGTCCTCAGGATGCGATGAAGAAGGCTTTGTTTATAGCTTGTGCTTTCTCATGGAGAAGTAATCAAACACTGGGGCTGGTCTGGCATGCTTCTTCTCAGACATGAACATTCTTTTCTTGGAAACCCAGGCCTAAAGCTCAAAGAAAGGTCTAAATTTTTAAGGGCTTTCCTTCTTCCATTCCCAAAAATGCTGAAACCAAGGAGATGACATGTCACTCTTAAGATCTCAGGTTCTCCTTTGCCAGAACTGGGGCTGAAGAGGGGAGCACAGCCAACAAAGCTGTTGATGGCAGGTAACATGCTGGGCTCCCAAATTCAGAAGAAACTTCCGACCACTGGGTAAGCAGTGGAGATGACAGCAGCTATGAGAACAAGTGCTGGCCTCTATGGCTCAGACCTTAGTCAACAGGCACCTAACAGAAATTACACCAGGCTCTGCCTTACCTGGGCATTTGATTTTTGTATAGGTAGACGCTTATGTTCTCTGTGATTAATCCTGGAAGGACTAGCGCCAGGGAATGCGCAAAAAACTACAGTAGGCTGAGAATTCCAGTGGTCCATAGAATGCTGGAAAATGTGTAAAACATAGTTGAAGATTATAATGGATCCAAGCAGCATTTTTGAAGGGATTCTTTGGTGGCTTTGCTCATTTAGAAATGGAATAACCCAATGCCTGCCACACACACATATACAAATGTGTACAGACACACATTCACACACACAGGCACACTAAACTGCATATGGGTTTAATGACTAAGAAACAAAATTTTTTAAGTTTCCAAACTATATATACACTTCGGTGCATTCTACACTAATGTGGTATGCCTGGAATATACCAAAAATGGTTCAGAGCACAGGATATAAGTTAAAATTGTAGACTTTCAAGACGGTGCTCTATCAAGAAGTGGAAAATACCAGTAACAGCAGCTCTGCTCTTTCACTGTGGCTTCCAACCTGTTGCCCAAAATGAGGGGTGCATTTGTTCAACTTCTAAAATATGGTCACAGGATAAGGCATAGTTTTAAATGTCAGACTTGTTTGCATGTTTATTAGATCCTAGAAATCTGCTCAATAGGCTTATGCTTTTTGGGCTTATGTACTCACCAAAATATGGAGAACCAATTGACAAAAGCTAAGTAGAATGCACAGGGAGGCTTAATAGTGTGGTTTTGGGGGTTGGATAGACCAGAGTTGAATCCCTGTCACTTACCAGTTGGTAGGACCTTGGGCAAATCTCTCTCTCTCTTTTTTTTTTTTTTTGTCTTTTTGTGACCGGTAAGGGGATTGCAACCCTTGGCTTGGTGTCGCCCGCACCACGCTCAGCCAGTGAGCGCACCGGCCATGCCTATATAGGATCCGAACCCGTGGCGGGAGCGCCACTGTGCTCCCAAGCGCTGCACTCTCCTGAGTGCGCCACGGGGCTGGCCCTTGGGCAAATCTCTTAACCTCTGACTGCCTATTTGGTATGAGGAGTACTTGAGATCTTGCATGCAAAATACTTGGCACAGTTTGCATTTTGGGGCAAAAATGGTCCTCAAAATATCAGTAGTTATTATTTCTTACATGAACTAGTGACACAAAATGGAAGCCCTCACAAAAAGTGAGCCCCATGGGTCAGTGAGGTGAGGGAGGGCTTACTTCTGACCACTGGGCAAGCAGTGGAGGTTAGAGCCTCTATGGTTCAGATCTCAGTCACCAGGCACCTAATAGAAATGAAATGCCACACACAGCCTGGTGCAGCTGAGCACAGGCCAGGCCTTACAGGGCCCACATAATCATACCTACCATCACATTAACATGCCTAAATGCGTCCATGAGGAGAGTTTCTTTACTGTACTCTGGCCACATGGACAACAAACAACAAAAAATCTTTTGTTCCTCAAACAACAAAATCTGTCTTTTCAGGGTGACAAGGCTGACGTTTATCTTCTTCTAATTGGTTTCTGCAGTGGGTTGAATTGTGTCCCCCCAAAGTTTAGTGTGTTGGAGGCTTAGTCACCACTGTGACAGTGGTAAAAGGGTGGGAAATCCTATTATGGTAATTGAAAGGTGGGACCTTGAAGAGGTGATTAAGTTGATGGTTTAATGTGGTCAGGGCACGGTTCTGTGGGCTTTAAAAGTATAGCACATGTTAGTCTCTGCTCTGCTCTGTCATTTTCTACCATGTGGGACCTCTACGTTGCTGTAAATCCACCATCAAAGAATGCCCTCACCATAAGTGTTCCCTGGACTGTGGACTTCCCAGCTTCCCAAACTGTAAGCAATAAATTTCGTTTTCTTACAAAGTACCCAGCTCCAAGTATTTTGTCATAAGCAACAGAAACAGACTAATACAGCTTCCAAGGGGGAGTTTCTGTCATCCCTCCTTTGGGCATTTATCTTAACATGGAGCACCCCTGACAGAGGGGTGCCAGTCCCTGGCTTCCCAGACAGTGTCCCAGCCCAAGACACAGAGGCCCTACGAGGGAAGGATGAAGTAAGGACTCAGGAGACGGGACCCTACAGCATCTGCACGGTGCTCACGGTGGGAAGCAGTGTGGTGTGATGGAGTGCAAGGCTCTGGGCCTGCTCAGACAGTGCATATCCTGGGCAAGGGACAAACCTCCCCAAGGTCCTGGCTCCCCACCCACACCTCCCAGGGTACTCGTGAGGCACAGACAGTGCACGCCATGGGCCACGCGCAGGGTCTGCTTGCCCTGGCAACAGTGAGGCAGCTGCTGGCACTACTGGGTTTTCCCTGACAGGCCCTGGCCTGCCTGCTGAATAAGTCAAAGGAGACCAGGCACCTGTTGGGGTGCGCCCCTCCCAGGCTCCCTGTGGAAAGGTTCTGCACTGGCCCAACCACAGCTTAGGAAAACCCTGCCCATCTGTCCCCAGGAACACCACAGCAGCTGGATCTTCCTTCACTGCCTCCTCAGTTGCTCATTGCTCCCACACTTCTGGGCCCTCACCTCCTACACTTGGTAGTAGACATCATTTTTCCAACTCCTCCCCTGGGTCTGCATCATTACTGGCATAAAACCTGGCACAGCATGAGCAGGTTACAGAGGCCTTCATGTCTTGACCTCATTCAATCCATGCCACAGCCCAGGAAACATAAGATGCTATTCTCACAGGCTCCATTCCATGGAGGTCAAGTACAGGGCAGAGCCAGCTCCTAACCTCAGACCAGCTCTTCTCCTCCTTCCCCCTGCTCTCCTCTCTGCTCACATGCACCAGCACATGGTGTCAAAGGCCTGGGGTGCAGGGAAGACTGGGGGAAGGGGTCATGCTGGGTGTGGACCCTGCTTGAATCCAGACTGCCTTGGGTGTGGTCTCAGGGTCTGAGGGTAAAGAATGTGCTCCTATCCCACCAAGTTCCCACGACCTGGGGGGCATGTGGTGCTTAAAAGCTCCAGCCCAGTTAGAGATACAGCAGAGGCCATGGATGGCCAAAGATAGCCATACTGTCTGGGGCGTGGTGAATGCAGGGTGACACTGATTCCTGGGGCTACCTGGGAGTAAGAAGCCCAGGTATTCTCAGTGAGTGTTCTGGACTAAGGAAATGGTGCCACAGGATAGAAAAGCTTGAAGATACTGGTGGAATGGAAACAGAGAGCATGGGGCCCAGGAGTGGTCGGCGTAGTGACTCTGGCCTTCTCCCCCACGGGGCTCTCAAGACATCATCCCCTTCGAGGTGCCCGGCCCCTCTGGGCCCACAGTAACTAACGCTGTTTTGCAGGAAGCCTGGCACTATCATCCCCATTTTTCAGATGAGAAAATTAGTTCAGAGAGATTAACACCTGCCAAAGCTCACTCAGCAGAGCTAGGGGTACAACTCCAGTAAACAGCCTCTTTGTCTGCCCTCAACTGTTGGCTACAGAGGTTTCATGCAGCTGACAAGCCACAGGGTACCTGTCAACCCTGTCCTCATCTGAAGGTTAACCCAAGTACAAGGTGGCTTTCTAACCTAAAACCATTATTATCATATCCTGTTCTTGT
The DNA here is from genome assembly GCF_027409185.1 of Cynocephalus volans. Classification (NCBI taxonomy): domain Eukaryota; kingdom Metazoa; phylum Chordata; class Mammalia; order Dermoptera; family Cynocephalidae; genus Cynocephalus; species Cynocephalus volans. The sequence goes on from NC_084470.1 coordinate 56,596,789, forward strand.
TTTGTTCCTGATACCAGGCATCAAATCACCTGGTTGGTGACAAATCCACCACAGCTCCCCCAAGCACTCTGACCATGAAGTGTCAGTTCTGAAGCACTTACTGGCAAAGACGCTCTGTGGGTTGGGGACAGCGTCTGTGGGTGAGGTTCAGCTCACTTAATGTCGTCTAGGTATCTGGAGTGACACTCCTCAGAGAAGATGGCTAGGCTACCCAGTGCGAAGTGCTGAGGCACACAACAGTAGCAGAGCACAGCTCAGCTCGATGTCGCAACTCAGGGTGGAACTTCACGGAAACGCACACCTCCACAGGCTTCCCAGGCACCAGGCACTGGGTTGGTTCACACACGTGGTTCTCACCTACCTTTCTAACAGCCCCCGGGGTTGACAGTCTCTTCTGCACAAGTGAAAGGACTGAGTTCAGGGGGCTGGGCTGTCCAAGCCATAGGGCTTGAAGTGACAGGCCAGGGATCTGACCAGCTGTGTCTGATTCTGGAGCTCAAGCTCTTCACCGCCATATGGTCTGTTCGTGTGGTAGCCGAGGGGGAAACAGGCCTTGAGGAGGCCATGACTGGGTGGAGGCTGGCAGAGACCAAGGGAGCCAACACTCACTGCCCCAGTCTGGTCCACCAGCTGATAAGAGCTGGGTCTCCTTCTCTGCCTGCCACTGCAGTCCTGACAATAGCCAGATTCCTGGTCAGTGGAGACGGCTGTGAGTGGACCTGGATGACTGAGGAGAGGGGAGTGCATGGGTGTGTCTGAAGGGTTCTAAAGAATGTCATATTTTCACCAGAGGTGGGGCTGTGCTCCTGCTTCCTGCCACCATTCTAGCTCTGAGCCACACACAAGAGTACCACTGGGAGGTCACTTAGAGAGTCCTCGGCATCCTTCCAGGTCTTCCTGCCCCACCTCTGCCAGAAGGGGCAAGGTAAACAACTCCTCAGCCCTAACAAGGTGCATGTGTGCAGAGGTGTGGACACTGGGCAAGGGAGATCGACAGGCATTTGATGAGTAAATAGGGAAATGGTGACCTGGAGGAGAGAGCTAAACTCTTTCAAATGAGTTTCCAGCTGGTGGACTAGAGGGAGGAATTCTGAGTCTATAGCCTAGTTCTGAATGCTTACAATGGAATGACAAGTTATCTGGCCTCCTGAGACTTCAACTTCTTTACCTATAAAATGGGATAATAATCCCTACTCCTTTAAGGGTGGTGCAGAGGCTAAGTAAGGCCATGTGTAAGAGCAGCTGGTACATGGAAGACGTCTGTTAACAGAGTCGCTTTCAGCAATACTACTTCCGAACAGCTTTTTTTCCCCCATAGACTTGGACTTAGAGACTGCTCAATCCTTCCTGGATCACTTCTCACCTTGGATTTGCTTATTTTTTTTCCTCTTAGTTTCCCGCCAGGGATGCTTATACAAATCCAGGGCTCTGTATCTCCCAACCTTCTCAGACTCTTGGCATTTTTGACTGGGTCTTAAATTTAGGAAGAAGAATGTGAGAAAATGCTACTGGATATGCTTGGGTTTGTCTCTAGCTAATACACAAAGAAGTGTGATATATGGTGCGGCCCTTAACTGATTTGGAGGGTGGCTCTTCACCCAGATTGATGAAGTGCAGGGACTGCAGGTTCCCATCAGTCAGTCCCAGATCCGCTTTGGAGGCTGAGGGCCAGCAGTTTCCTTTCCTTTGAACAGTTCCTGATTCCCCAGGGCTCGAAACACACTTATTTGTCAGCAATCAGAACACTTTCTGTTTTTGTTCCTACTGGGAAAGGGGAAGGTGAAGGGTGAGGAGAGAGGGAGCTGCAGGGTGGTCACTCTCTCATGAAGGCTGCAGGAGGTGGTGAGACACTTTGAAGCCAAAGGCATCCTCCCAGGCCCTGCTCACCTTACCACCTCCACCTGGCTTGTCAGGGGCTGAAGGCAGAGTGTGGCTTAGTGCCAATGCAACAAAACATGCCCTGGGACCACTGGGTCAAGAGGGTTGGGGAAAGCACTGCAGGCTAACATGGCCAGGGGAGGCTTCAGAGGGGAAAGGAAAAGCCCAAAGTCGCAGAAGTGGCAGTGAGTAGGGGCTGTCTTGGTTCGGTGATCGGGAGGCTACAACACGGTAAGCTCAGTCACTCTTTAGTCAGGGAACGGGGATGTGGAGATACACTTAGGCCTAAAATCTCCTGCACTGACGGCCTTGTGAAGATTAAATTTATCCCCTTCCACGTCGATGAAATCCTGATCAACCTGACAGACCAATCCCAGCCCTACTCTGAATTCTGGGCAGGAAGAGAGGAATGGAGATCTCAGTGTGGTCAGCAAGCACATCATGAAAGTCCTTCACTGGAGGGAAAGTACGTCAAGAACTATTGGGGACCTGGAAGCCATGGAAATTCCTTCTCAAGCTTCTGAACAGCCAGTGTTTTGCTGGAGAAACTGCAAAGCCAAACATCAAGTCCTAGGACACACTAAGCAAGGACCTTTTCCTATGGGTCCCATGGCATAAACTTTTGACGTTTTAATATGGTGGTACTTTGTGTAATTTATTTCATATTTTTAAAAACTGGTCCTGGCAAAACTCTCCTTGCAAAAAAATGACTACACCAGAAAAATAAGATCAAGGGAGAGTAAGTCCTCAAGGATTCCCATGTGCCTGATATTTTCGTTCCTGTGAAGCTTGCCCTGACTGCGAAAGCTGTGTCCTACAGCAGCCAGGAAAGCTCAGTGGTCCAGGTCACTGACTACGAGCAGTGTAAGATACTGGTAGTGGGACCAGGCACAGGCTGGGTGCATGGAAAGTCCCTTGGGTTCTGTTCTGCAGGATGCAGGGTAAAAGACTTGCCACATTTTCATAGCTGTTAGAATTCTGGGGCTTTGGGTGGGCTTATAGGGAGCTAAAGGAACTTCTGAGAGAACACATCTACCAGAAACAACTGCAGCTAAACCCAAGTTTCCCTTCTCGTGGCATCATTACCAAGCCTGATTAGAGTTTCCGAAAGACAGGCTGAACCAGCTGCATTGTAGCCACAAGGACAAAGCCAACCTGATCACTGAACCCAAGATAGCCCCCACTGCCTGCTGCTTCTGTGACTTTGGGTCTTTCCTTTCCTCTCTGAAGCCTCCCCTGGATGTGTAAGCCTGCAGTGCTCTCCCCAACCCCCACAGCCCAGTCCCAGGGCATGCTTTGCTGCATTGGCACTAAGCCACACTCTGCCTTCAGCCCCTGGCAAGTCAGGTGGGGGGTGACTGGTGTCCTTATAAGAAGAGATTAGGAGACACAGAGAGACACCAGGCACGCACACAGAGGACATCCATGTGACAAGGCAGCAGGAAGGTGGCCATCTGCAGGCCAAGGAGAGAAACTCAGAGGAAACCAACCCTGCTGGCACCGTGATCTTGGACTTCCACCCTCTAGAACTGTGAGGAAATAAATTTCTGTTGTTTAAGCCACCCATCTGTGGTATTTGTTATGAGGCCTGAGCAAACTAATACATTGCCCAAGCCAGGAAAGACAGACCTAATGGAGATGCTGAAATCAGGGACCACTGGCACTTCCCAGGAACTCTCTGACCAGGGATTCTTCAAGGGCATCCCTCCCTGAGCACTGTCCTGAGGCACCTTCCCTTAAGCAAAGACAGCCAATCCTGCTTCCACTCTCTCACCCTCCTGGCCCTTGATAAGAGAGCACAGAGCCAGCCCCGTAATGAGCACTCAAGAGGAAATGGAGGTGGCATCTACTCACTGTTCGGCCACGTTTGGGTCCAGACAATCTGTTTCGGTGGGTGTTTCAGGCAAGGAGGAGCCAGATTCCTGAATCTGGCACAGCTCTTCATCCGTGATGATGTCAAACACGGCGTCGTCTGGTGGCCTGCAGTCTGTGTTTGCTCCTGAGTGGCAGAGGCAGATGAGAGAGAGGAGAGAGGAGACACATGCCGTTATGCACAGGATGGAAAGTGAGGGAGTGCAGCCATGCAGGATGAGCCGCGGGGATACACCTTAAACAGCCACCCAGCTGGCAGCCATCCTGTCCAGAGGCCAGAGGAATGGCTGCTGGCACATTCCAGAAAAGTGGAGGAGGAGCTACAGGTGAAATTGAACACACAGCCTAAAAGATGGCTCAAAGTCAGTGCCTAGAGAGGCTTTGATCTCTTACATACGCTCTGAGGCTCCTTATCTAGAAGGAAAAACCTACTGAAACCCTATCAGGAAGGAACTTAACAGTAAAGAAAACATACTTCTGAGTCACTGGGCCCTTGCCCCATGGCACAGGCAGTGCTACTCATGCTTCTCTGAAACAGGAGTCTGCCTGATGTGTTTCCCCCAACCCACTGGTGGCAGGAGAGACCCTCCCTCTGCCCCGGGAGTTGTAGCAGGCACTGGGCTTCTGACCAGGAGCCTTGTGCCTGACTTTGCAGACCACTTAGTAGGAAGGCCACTGTAGGGATGCTCCCATGCCAGTCACCCGCACACTAGCACTCTCCAGCATATATTATAGAAAATGTGAGGGCAAGTCTGAAGCCCAAAATAAGAAAAATAGACAAAAATAAGCAGACAGGAAATGTCAGAAATCAAAACAAGTGACCCCAGCACTCTGGCATGGTGCCACTCTCTGTTGTCACTGGGACACACCCACCAGTGAGTCTAGGCAAGGAAAGTTCCCGGATTATTTAACAAGAACCACGCATGTGAGCTCCGAGTTCCCAGCTGGCTCTGCCACAAGACTGCTGGGACAGACTCTGCTTTAGAAGAAACATTCTTCCTCTTGTCTCAAGTCTGTATAATGGAGGGCTTGAGGCATAGGCTGAAAAAAGGGGCCAAGGATTGGTTTCTTTCCACAGACCCGGCCACACTCGTCAGCCTGCCTTCTGAGACTGGCAGAAGGAAAGGAAAGCAGGCAATGGGAATCTAAAATGATGTATACTGAGAAAACTCAAAGAAGACCTAAACGAACGGAAAGCTATACCATGTTCATAAATTTAAAGAGTCAATTTTATTAATTTTGGGGAGAATTAATAAAATTCTCCCCAAACTGATCTGGAGATTCAATGCAATCCCAATCAAAATCTCACCAGGATTTTTTTTATAAAAATTGATAAACTAGTTCTAAAATTTATAAATAAACAACACTTTGATAAAGAACAAAATTAGAGACTCACTCTACCTGACTTTAAGATGCTTTAGAAAATGATGGTAAACATACCAGTGTGATACTGGTGAAAGAATAGGCACTAGGGCCGAGCCCGTGGCGCACTTGGTAGAGTGCTGCGCTGGGAGCGCGGCGACGCGCCCGCTGCGGGTTCGGATCCTATATAAGTCTGACCAGTGCACTCACTGGCTGAGTGCCGGTCACGAAAAAAATAAATAAATAAAAATAAATAAAACGGCAGTAGTAATATTAAAAAAAAAAAAAAAAAGAATAGGCACTAGATAAAGGGAGTGGAATAGAAAGTCCATATATATATACCCATACATATAAGATCAATTGATTTTTGACAAAGGTGTAAAGGCAATTCTATGGCAAAAGAATAGACTTTCAACCAGTGGTGTTGGAACCACTGGACAAACATACAAAAAATAAATCTCTGTTCATACTTTGTACCATATACAAAGATGAACACAAAACAGATCACAGACCTAAATGTATAACCTAAAACTATGAAACTTCAAGACAAAACAGGAGAAGATCTTTGAGTCCTTGGGTTAAGCAAATCTAGATATGACACAAAAAGAAAAAAATTGATCCATAAAAAATTGATAAATTGGACTTCATCAAAATTACAAACTTATGCTCTTTGAAAGACATTTCTGTTCTTTGAAAGAAAATAAAAAGACAAGCTATAGATTGGGAGAAAATACTTGTAAAACACATATCTGATAAAGAACTTGTACTCAGAATACATAGAGGACTCTCAAATTTCAATAATTAAAAAAAAAAACAACTTTAAAAAGGGCCAAGGATTTGAAGAAGATATACTAATGCTGTGCAAAGTACGCCTCCTTCCCTGTGTGGTACTTTGTACCCAAAAAAATGATGGAGCCTGCCAACCTCCTTGAAGATCCACAAAAAGGATACAAAAGAGGAGCTGACAGTACGTCTAAAGCTGACTGACCTGCATCCAGGCAGAGGCCAGGGAGGAGTTCACAGGGACCCACTGTAGACGGCAGAGATGCTTGAACAGAGATAAGACCCTCTCCTGCCCTTGCCATCACAGCTCTGAATCCCTGTGCTCTACATTCAAATCCAGTCCCTCAGATGGCAGCCGGGGCTGGTCTGTTGGGGTGAGCTCAGAGGAGAAGCAGCAGGAGCCAAACTCTGCTTCCTCTTACTGAGCTGAGTGGGAGGACATGAAGGCGAATATACCCTCCTTGGCCATTAAGAGAGATTGTGAGCTTCAGGGAGAGAGTGAAGGACATGGACAGTTGCAGGTACAACTTCTGGCTTTGGGTTACTCAGGGAGAGAGAGTTGACTCCACGGCTGAGGCTCGGGGAGACAGCATTTTCCAAAGTGTCAGGTGTACTCCACTAGTGGTACGTGTGTTAAGAGGTACACAGACTTCCCGTTAAGTCACAATGAATCATATTGGGAGAAAGTTATCCTCTTCTCAACTCTCTTTTAATCCTAATTACATCAAAAAGAAAGTCTCAAATTGGTAGTAATATATTTTCAGCACCTCTTTAATATCTAAGTCCAGAAAATACTGACTTAAGCTTATTAGAGCTTACTAGCCACAATGGAGAAGGGCTGGCAAATACAGAATACAGTGGGCAGGAGCAGAAACCTGACCTTGGCCTCCTGTGGCCTGGTGCCCAGCTTTGGCTGGTGACTCTCCCTGGCTAGTGCCTGAGCCAACGCTATCAGGGGAGCCAGGGCCTTCACTGAGCTTCTGGAAACAGGCCCGGCAGCAGCGCTCCTTTTTGCCACTGTGCTTGCTCAAGATGTAGTTGTTGCAGCAGTAGTAACAGAAGATACGGCCACATATTCTGGAAATGAAACAAGAATGGGCTGTGAGGCTGATGCACTGTGAGTCTTGTGTAATCTGCACTAGACCGGGCTCTGTGCTGGGCTCTGGTACCACGTGGCTCTCGTCAGGCCTGGCTCTGCCCCACTTTAGAGTGTAGGCCCATTTCATAAGATTCCAATAAAGCCATGTTGGTAAGCTTAGTGGGAGAATATTTTATTTCCTAAGGTCCTAGGGGCAGGAGCCCACCTTCCTTGATACTGCAGCGAAAGTGCATTGCACAGCTCGGGGGCAAAGGCTCTAGTGGACCACAGACCCTCAGAGGCCTGTGCTAGTTATTCCCCATCTACCCCCCCCCACCTGAGAGTCATTTCCCCCACACTTCTCTGGGCCCTCGGAGGGTCTTTGCACTTCCAGTGCTGCCTGTGCTCCTCTAGTGATGCTCTTGTGCCAGGAATGCTGCTCCCCTCAGTCTCTGTGTGCTGAGGACTAGCTGAAGGGTGGCTGGTTTCTGGGTGCACCACGTCCCTGTGGGTCCCCTTAACTCTACCCACACACTCTCTTTCCTTTCGGGGAACCCTGAGTGTCCGGATAAGACCCCAACTAATACCCTCCTCGCCTGGTTCCCTTGACGCCAAAGAGCAACGTGCTCTTCCCAGACGGTTAGCTGTGGCACCACCCTGTATCACAGAGTGCTCGTTAGAGCCCCACACTCTGGTTCTGGGCCTCACCAGGGTCTCAGTGTCACCCGCAAGCCACCTGCTGACCTGCAGTGATGCCGCCGCAGCATCCAGCTGAATTCCCGCTTGCAGTCGAGGCAGTGGCTCACCTCCATGTCCCCAAGCCACCTCTCCTCAGCACTGAGCTTCTGCTGGAATTCCAGGGCATCTGACTTCTGCCAGAGAGCATCCTTGTCCCTAGGACAAAACCACATTAGAAAAAAGAAAGAATCTATGAAAATAACAGAATTATTCCTGCTCCGTGTCAAAAGACTGATAACAAATTTGCCAAGTCATAGAAGGAAAATTCACTTTTACCTTGGAAATGCCCTTCCCCATCCCCCGCTAGGTGTCCTCTGTCACCCCCAATGCAAGCTCTTAACTGAGACTGTATGTGTGGGAGCAGCCAGGAGGCACCCTGTGTATACAGGGAAGGTTTTATCAGCTGCAAAGAGCTGCCAGCATTGACAGCACTGCATGCCACACAGGCACCTAGACAACTGTGCAGGTTACCATGGAGCCTAGGATAAAATGTGCTGCCATGTGGACAGTCTGCATGTAGAGGGCCCAAGAACCGCAACTTTATGCCCTAACCAAATCTTAATGTGCTCAGGGCCCTCTACATTTTTATGGTTTGTTCAAGTAACAACTAATCATGGGAGAAGATCAAAGACTTCCCAGCCCAAAAATCTGCTCAGATGTTAACTTCCTCTCCCCTTCAGAGAGACAGTGTGATTGTTCCAGGAAGCCAGAGTGAAAGACGTATGGGGCTTATGGATTCTGGTGTGGGAAGTTTAGGTCTTTCTCATGTGGAACCCCAGCTGGCATCCTGAGGGTTAATATGGCCTCAGCAGCACCTCAGCTGCTGCTGATGTAACTCAAGAGCCACTCAGGTCCTGAGAGAAACTGGCTCCATCATTGGCCAGGAACTTGAAATCAAACACAGACCTTCCTCCTTAAATAAAAATGCTTGAACATGGAATTGATTGGCTTTCTCAAGGACTCTTGAAATTGTCAGGAAACAACAAGTCTTGTTCTCTGGACCAGCTTTGTTTTTGCAGCTGGTCCACAGAGTCTGACCTTTCTGTCCCCGTGAGGCCAGGCACCTACACCCTCAGAATGTGGGAACACTGTCAGGAGCTGGGTTTTTCCAGCACACCCTTGGGAAGGTGTCTGAGGTCAGAGGTCACAAAAATCCTGAATTCTAGTTTACTGATGACATGTGATCAGAATGTTTAAACTTTCCAACCAGTTATAATTCTATATCACCATTTTGCAACCTCTAATGAGTTAACTGATGTAGGAATTGCTTATCCATGCCTGCTAACAACACAAAGAGAGGGCTAATCAGATCTTATGTGCCTTCTGAGGGAAAGGTCCAAAACCATAAACCAATTCTATGAAGCATCCTTGCCAAAATTTTGAACCTGAGTCTGTGCAAGCCTTTTGTAGAGCAATGGTTCTTGACCCTGGCTCACTGGTGCCTAGGTCCCACTCCCAGAAATCCCCATTCAGCTGGTCTGGGTAGGGACTGGGCACTTTTTAATAGCTTCTTTAGTGATCCTAATGTGCAGCCGGGTTGAAAACCACAGCTCCAGTTCTAACAATCAACTCACAGGCAGTGCAAGGGATGGACATGGTAAATGACACCATGGGGATATAGTCAGCAAAACCCAGGCTGGGGGAAATTTGACCACATGAACCACATGGCTTCTTCAAAAGTAAATCGCAAAAAAAAATCCGTTAGGGAGATGGTGGGGGAACCCATAGACTAAAAGAGATGTAAGTGACATATCACCAACTGCAATATATGGATCCAATTTAAATCCAGATTAGAACAAGCTATGAAAAAACTAGAATGCAATTGGAAAAATTTGAAACTGACCAGGTACTTGATGATATTAAGGAATTACAGTCCATTTTGTAAAATGTGGTAATGACATTGTGGCTGTTTAAAATGGAGAATCCTTGTCTTGAAGAGATACATACTGAAATATTCACAGATGAAGTGATATCATGTCTGGATTTCCTTCAAAATAATCTGGGGAGGTGAGGGAAATGGGTGGGGCTACAGACAAACAAGACTGGCCATGAGTTGAACACTGTTGAAGCTAGGTGATGGGTATACATGGGTGCATCATTCTATTCTATTTTTGTGTATTTGCAAATTTCCATAAGGAAAAGTTAAAGTTTTGAACCAATTGACAACATTTAAGAATGTTTAAAATTCTCTTGGGAAGTAAGATGATTTGGCTACTCTGGGCCTGAAACTGATACAGCAATGACTGGCAGAAGCAGAGCATGGCTGTGTCATAGTCCCCTACTGGCCCTGTTCCCATTTACATTAGCTGCCTGGTCTCTGCAGGTACTGGAGTACTGGGGAAAGTGGAAGGGAGGAGGAGAAAAGGGCTCATGACAGAGGAGCAAGAGAATGGGGAAATTCCAGAAGCTATTAAGCATCATTTATTGTCACCCTTACAGCTAAGCACACAGAGATTTTGAAAATAATCACATATCAATATGAAAACCCATATCAGATGAGCACAATGGGAAGAGTGAAATCTACCCTTGTAAGGTTGCTAAGGCCTGAGTGGACGCTGTAGGTGTGTGTGGGCCATTAACAATAGAACGTGTGCGGAAAAATGTGAGGAAATAGGTCCATGCCCCTTCAAGTACCCTTTTAAGAACAGTGCATTTCTTTAAAGAAAAACCAAGCATCGGCGGAAGCCCCCAGCTACCTGTTTGGCCTGACACTCACCTCAGCAGCTCTATCAGCCGTTCCTCGAGGTACTTCTTGGTTCTGTTCAGGTCATCCAGGTCAGCGAGCATCTTCTGGTCATTCCTCTCCCGGTTTGTCACCTCCTGGCAGAGTTTGTTGTAATACTCTTGGATTTTTGTTGTGGCTTTTTCAAGTTCCTTCTGGGTCCTGGGAAAGGAGTGTTAAGTTTTCTTGATTAGCCATGACCTCTAGCTTCCTGGTGCTTCCAGGCCAACCCAGGCCTCTCATAAGGGATCCCATTGCCCCCCAGCCTTTGGGGAAGCCCCTCAGCACTATCTGCTTGCAAGTTATGCATTCTCCTAGGCTTCGAGATTGTCCTCACACCCCTTCAAATACAAAGTGGCATTCTGGGAGGACAGGTTAACCCCAGGTTGCTAGAAGCACCCCAGGTGAGTCAAACACTGCACCCCTTCGTTCTTGGATAGGGATTGAGGATGTGAGAGGAGCCCAAAAAGCTGGTGGTGAGGAGAATGAGCCGGAGGAAAAAAGAGTCAGGAAAGGAAGGACAGGCATAGTTTCCTGAAGGTGAATGCACAGAGGAGGACCTGTCTTCCATGGGTCTTTGGGACTCTACACCCACGGCATGGTGCTGGGCCCACAGCAGATAATTTGTACTGTGAGTTATTCTATCTGATAGACCCCTGAAGCCCAAGGGATTGTTTTCAGTGCTGTGGAGTGTCTCAATTTATGGCAGAAGTGGCTGGCCAAACCATGTTGTCTTCTGACCTCGTTCACTCCACTTTCAGCTCAGTTATCCCCTAAGGCAGTGTTGTCCAAGGTGCTCTATAAACCCCAAGGCCCAGCAAGACATCATAAATGCTCCATTAAACAGAGAGCTCTGCAGAGAGTCAGATTAATCTGTACCTAATCCAGCCCTTCTATGTCTAGTATAAAGTTGTCAGGAGACTGTTTACCAGACCCCAACCATCAAAATGATCTCATAGGCGCACATGCACACACACACGCACAGAGAGAGAGAGAGAATAAAATAAAATTCAACCCTGAGTGGATGGATTGTGCAACTTTGAGCAGCTAAAACAAATGCTCTGAGATCTTACAAATAATCACGTTATAGCATTTTTTTTTAATGCCACCAACTTAGAAGGTTCTCTCTGTTTATGCTCTCATGTAAACATGACCTGGGCTAAGGTTGGCCAGGGGCCTACAGGATTCAAACACTGGAAGGGTCGGATGAGAAGAAATGTACATCCTCAAACATACTCTGGATCTCCCATTGAGCCTGGGCCCAGGCCTAGAAGGCAAGCGTGGAAGAGATGAGGGATGAGCAGAAAAGTTAAAGACTTGGGAAAATTTGATGTACCTGTCTTTGCTGGTGGCACATGTGCAACTTGATTCCAGCAACCCCTCCTCCCTGCTAAACCTGTTTTGATCAGGCCCTGGCGAGATGAGCTGAGGGCTCAGGCTCACAACTCCATATGGCCCTAAGCCTGAAGATGAGGAGGCTCAGGGAGGCCTTGGGGCTGGCCACAGGCCAGCACTGTAGGGCCCATACTTTAAGGCTAAAAAAATCCATGATGAACGGGGTGACAGCATGATCTGCTCTCCACAGACAGGGTACCAGAGAGTCTGCTGATCCTGCTCCTTGGCACGCTTATTCTCCTCATTTATAAAATGGGCATAAATAATAATACTTTACTCACAGGATTAAATGGGAGAGAGGATTAAATGGGTAAATATATGCAAAATATTTAAAACAGTGCCTGCCACATTTTAAGCATTATTTAAATGTTTGCTGTTATTATTACTCATTATTATTATGCCCTTTTAATTTCATTTTAGTTTTTCCAAAGCATGGAGTTACTGAAGCATGCCCTGCCAAGATAAGAAAACCAAATTAAGAGAAAGGTGCTTTATCCATCTATAGGCTGTGATAGGCAGACAGCCAGGTTCTCTGTGGCACACTTCTGGCACAAGCACTTCTGAGTTTGTGGTTTTTCTTGCAAAAGGACTTCCTAAACCTAATGTGAATGACTGACTTTCTCGATGACTGCACAAAACCCCCTTCACTGAAGACTACTACTGGCTACGTGGTAGACAGCAGGACTAACCTCTCCAGGTTTTCACGCAGGATGGTCCCCTCCTTCTCCTTCTTCAGCAGGGCGGCCTGGCACTCTGTAAGATGTTTGCTGGTGAAGCTCAGCTTCTCTTCCATGTCTGTTTGGGTGGCCTGGTGCAGGACATTGAGAGAAGACACTCAACTTGCAGGAGCCCGTGTAAGATGCCATAATGTGACTGGTGTACTATCCATCCCCATCTGGCTAAGTTGTTTTCTGTTTCTTATTTTTTTATTTTTATTTTTTAAATTCAAGAGGCCAAGAGCCTCTGCTCTGTGAGCCTCAACTGCAACTGGTTGTGGTGGCTGAAGGAGCGGCAAGTATCAGAATCCCCAGGGTGGCGCTGGAGGGAGGGGTGACGGGGAGCAGGGTTCACTTAAGCACTGCTCTGAAGACAGCGGGGCCAGTGCTGACCCTGAAACCTGCTCAGTTTAGAATCACTGGCTAGAGGATGTCTACAGAGACAACCAAGAAGACAACTTCCTCCCTTTCCTACACTTGGTAGCTCCAGCTAGGTGTCCAGAGAGTAGAAGGTGTAGATTCAGGCTATCTACACAGGTAAACTGATGACAACTTCAGCTTAGGAACTGGAATCTTGCAGGGAGCCCTCCTCAAACGGTCCAGTAAAAACCAAACCACATTCCCTCTCCCTGACAGGTCCCCACACTGGCTGCGGCCTACCTTCAGATTCCCTACAGCCTCCTTGGCGGCCTGTAGCTGCTGGCCTTGCTCCTCCAGCTGGCCCCTGAGGCTCCTGCACTCTTCACTGGTGGTCTGAAAAGAACGAGAAAGGCATCATAAAAGTGGCATCCTTGCTGAGATTCCTTCAGCCCCATCACCCAAATGGGGAAAAACAAGCTACCTCTCTTTTTTCCCCAAACTAGCATCTCAATAAGCTTTGAGCTTTGTAGGTAACAAAATACTTTCAAGCGTACTAAGAAAGAGACTTAGCATGGTCCCCTAACTCAGAATTTAATTTCTCTAAGGAAAAAAGTGGCCTAAGGATCACATGGAGCATGGTAACAGGGTGGGGAGGCACATCGCAGTGGAGTTGCCTAACTGTGGAGGGTCAGGAGTGGCCTGAAAGGGCACTGACCTTGATGCAGACGGACTGGTGATCAACACTGGAAATCAAGTCCCGGTGCTTGTCCTGCCTGTGTCCTCACTCTTGACCCCTCGTCTTTGTGCACTATCAAAGGCACATGATAACTGTGCTGATCTCATAAGCTTGTCTGTCCCAAGGGCCTTGTAAAAACTAATTGAGTCAGTTCCCTATACTGTATCTGCTATCAGGATGGCACCTGAAGGGGTTGCTTATCCACTGTCTAAGAACCCAGAGACAGGACTTGAGGATGCCACTCTGCAGTAGGTTCTAGAGGGTAAGGCAGACTCACATGCCCACAGAAGCTGGACAGGTACACAAAAGAGTGTAGGGAGAAAACCAGAGGATGTGTACCTCCTTTAAAATGGGCAGCCATCACTGAGCTCCTGCTGACTGTTGTCACATGGAGATGAGGACACAGGCTATCAGGTCTTCTGAGATTTCAAAAGAAGCTGCAAACTGAATTTGTAAATATTCTGCTCTGTAAATGTTGGCTACTAATTAAAAAAAAATTCTGTGTGTGCCAACCTTGTCTGCAATGGTCTTGAATTTGGAATTCTGGGCTAAGGTATCATTCCCGGGTGTTCTATACCTGACATGTTCCTGCAGAGAGAAAGATGCTACTGCAAGCTATGACAGCAGGACAGGACCATGGGGTGTTTGCCTGCGCTTCCCCACCCCCAGTACATTCTCTGGTCTGCCCTGCTTTACAGCTGCAGAGGCTTCCTCTCATGGACCCACCAGGCCTGCCCCAGGGAGATGGAGAGAGCCTGGATGGTTGCAGCTAGCATTACCTTAAGTCTGTTCTGGTAGTCCATGATCTCAGCACTCAGCTGGAACTTGAGGGTGTCGAGCTCCTGATGTGCAGTCTCCTGGAGGCTCTGGACCTGCTGCTCAGCCTGGGTCAGCTGGGCCTGCAAGCCAGGTAGTGAGTTGGCTGCCTCCTCAGCTGCCTTCAGCTTCTCCTGCAGGATCTCCTTTTCTTGCTGCAGCCCTGCCACTTGGCACTCCAGGCCCTCTCGCTCCCTTGAGGCTGCCTCTTTGGAGTCCCGAAGTTCCTGGGCAGCACAGGCCAGTGCCCCTTCCACCCGTGCCTTCTCTGCAGTCAGTGCACAGACTTGGATGCCAAGCTCAGCAGTATCCGTGTTGGCCTGGTGCAGCTGCTCCTGCAGCTCCACATGCTCCAGCTGGGCGTCCTGGGAGCTGCATTTCTCCTGTGACAGCTCCTCCCGCAGGGCCCGCAGCTCCTCCTCCCTTTGCTGCGCCTCACTGGCCCTCTTCTCTTGAAGCGCCCCTTCACGCTCTGAGCACTGCAGCAGCTCCTGGATGTGGGCCCTGTTGAGGGCTTCGTTCTGCTCTTTCAGCTGCTGCACAAGGGTCTTGTGCTCCCTCAGGACTGCCTCGGCCACACTCAGGTGGCTCTGTACCTTGTCCCGGTCATCCAGTGCTGCCTGGAGCTTGGTCTGGAGGTCTACCACCTCAGCCTGCAGCCGCTGGGTCTCCCCCTGATGGACTTCCAGCTGTGGCTGAGACAGGGCCAGCTGGGCTGCTAGCTCATAGGCTGTACCATCTGGGGGTGGGCCGAGCACCTGCTGGCCTTTTTCTGCTGTGAGGGCCTCAATCAGCTGGGTCTGCTGGTGGCACTGGCTCTCAAGAACCCTGAGCTCCTGGTCCCGGGCCTCTACTAGCTGCCGGCACTGCTCTGCCTCCTCTCGCAGTTGCTGGCACTCACCCTCCTTGCTCTGCAGGGCAACCTCCTTCTCTGCCACCTGGGCTCTCATGGCCTCCTTGGCCTTCCTTACAGCCAGGAGGCTCGCCTCCATCTGGTCACCCAAGCACCGGATGCTGGCCTGCTCGGCCTCCAGGGAGGCCAGGGAGCCCTGGATGGCTGCCTCCCGCTGCTGCAGAGCCTGGTAATCCGCCTGCAGGGTCTGCAGCTTGCCCTCCAGGAGCTGGTTGCGCCCAGTCACATTCTGCAGTTCCTTCTCCAGCTCCCTGTTGGCCTGTTGAAGCTTCTCCTCCTGGTCACCCCCTTGCACCTTGGTATCGTTGATCTCTACCTCTGGAAGGCCCCTCTGCCCCTCCTCTGGCATCTTGCAGGCTTGTTGCAGGGTGGAGTTCAGGAGGACCAAAGCCTTGCTCTTATCACCCATCAAGGGCAGCTCTGGGCCTGGCTGCTCAGCAAGCCGCTCCAGTGTCCCCACCTTCTGGCTGAGGTGGTCTTTGTCCTGGATGAGCTGCTTCTTCTGCTCCTCCAGGTCACTCACATGCTGGCTCACCTGGGCCAGCTGGGTCTCCAGGAGCTGCAGCTGCCGGGTCAGAGACCTGGCCTCCTGCTCCAGCAGCTCCTTCTCCTCCTGCTGCCGCTGTTCCTCCCGCCTAACCTCTGCCAGCTCCTCCTCCAGGGAGCTCAAGTGTGCCAGTGACTCCTGAAGCTGTCGCTGGAGCTGGGCTGCCTCCTTCCCCTTCCCAGACAGCTCTTCCCGGAGTGGGGCCATCTCTTCCACCATCCGCTCCAGGCTGGCACGGGCCTCCTCCTTCAGCTGCAGCTGCTTGGCCAGCTGCTCCAATTGGGTGGTCTGTTGCTTGTTGAGCTCCTGGACCTTGGAGCTCTCCCCTTCTAGTGCTCGAAGCTTCTCCTCCAGCCTCTGAATCTCCAGGGCTGAGTCACCAGTAATGGGCTCTTGCTGCCCCTCTGTGCCCAGTGCTGTATCTGCCTTCTGCTCAGCTGTGGCCAGCCAGTCTCGGACACTGGCAGAATGCTGGTTCTTCCTGCTCAGTGAGTCCTGTGCAGCCTCAAGCTCCTGCACCAAGGGCTGCAGCATGGACTCCAGCCGTTGCAGGGCTGAGTGGCAGTCTTCCTCCTTTTCTGCTGCACCCAGCTCCAGGGCCTGCAGGTACATCTGCAGCTCCTTCACAGTGTTCTGGGTGGCTTGGGTGACCTCCCAGTGTTTCTGGAGTTCAGCCACCATGCGAGTGAGGCGAATGTTGTCTTCCGCTGCAGTACGCCCCCTCTCCCTCTCCATCTTTAGCTGCTCCCCCTGAGAGCTGACAGCTGCCCTCAGCTCCTGGTTCTCTCCATCCAGCTGCTGCAGGCGCTCCTGTAGCTGCTTCTCCCGCACCTCCAACTGGTCCAGCTCCAGCCGCATCTCATCAAAGCCCTCCAATGCCTCATTGTTTAGGGGACTGTTCAGGTCGAAGCTGGAGGCCATCTCTTGAGTCTGGAGAGGAGTGACACAAAAGACAAGTGTCTTTGGGATGAAGCTACATGGCTACTTGCAAAAGCTGCAGAGCTTAATGAGAGAAGTAAAAATACAGGAATTACTAGACCTAAGGTTAGTCTAAAGAGCTATTCAAAGGACTAGAGCCCCTTTTTTTCAAAACATTTGCCACAAGGAGGTGAGCACCCCATTCCAAAGCCATGCAGCCACACATGTGAGCTCCACTGAGACACAGACAAGAGTTTCCCATCCAGCCTCCTTCAACTTTACTAACTTAATAGATGCTCGCTCTTAGATAAATTCAGTTATATTTAAACCACAAAATAGGGTAAAGATTAGTTTATGTTCTACTCTTAATGCTCCTTATATTAATCATTTTAATTTTTTTATTGCTGATCAATTTCTGCAAAACTATATACAGCTGTGATAATTCACATTTCTAAAAAAAAAACTACTCCTACCTACTAATACTTACTGAGCCCCTGCCTATGTCCAGCTCTTAAGTACTCCCTTATTTATGAGCTAGAGTGATTTTTATTATGCCCATCTTACGGACGAGAGAGCTGATCTCCCAGAGGTTTAGTAATTTCCCCATGGTCACACAGCTGGTAGGTGACAGACTCGGGATTTGACTCTGCTGCTTTTAACCACAGTGCTAAACTGCTTCTTTTAAAATACTTTCAAATCTTTTAAAATTACTTGATTTTAAAAGGGCCTAAATTCTATTTGGTTGTAAAATCCTGTACTCCAGGAAACTGTGGCTATAACTGAGAGTTTATATTGCTCTGATTGGAACGGCAGGTATCTGAAACATTGCTCTTGAGTTGCTGGGGGCAAGGACATACTCTCACTGGCACTACAAGGAGGAAGTTCCCAGCCTTCCTGGCATTACCTGCAGGTAGTTGCTCACCAAACTGCTCATGCTGGAGCTTCGGCTGGGGGGTTTCCACATGTAGGCAGAAGAGCCAGTGGCCAGTGTCCTCCTGTGGGGCCACAGAACAAACATAATTTTATTCAGAGCAGGAGACACACACACAGGTACGTACAAACACACACGCAGGCAACCAGGCAGTGGTAGGGGGCACTGCCTTCCCAGATGGAGTGTAAAGAGGTAAAACCCAACAGTTTTCACCCAAGAGCACATGTGCACTGGTCTATGACACAGGGTTTCCATGGCTACAGTTTAAGCATCATGACTTTCCTCCCAGTGCCAAAAAGAATTAGGTGAACATATATTTCTCAGTTTTTGATTTAAATTTTCCTTGAGCTTTTGGTGCCTGCCATGGTCTGTCTGCCAGTGAGGAACAAGTGCAGTCAATTTGGTAAATAACGGTCACATTGTTCTTAGGAGCTCACAGTCACCACTTTATTTTATGCATATATAATGTTGCCAGAAGACCTGCTTCTTGTCATGTTAACCACATGGGACGGTGCAAATAAGGAACACTTCCCTCATTGCAGAAAGCTCTAATGGAACATTTCCCTCATTGCAGAAAGCTAGACAGTGTCAGTCTAGAAATACAAAGGCTTGTGTGATCAACTCTTGTTTAGCAGGAACAAACTAAACACATCTTTACTTCACCAAAATCATCTCAAAAATCTAAAATTATTGCATTTTCAAACTTGTCTCCACACCTCAATTGCCCTTCACAGTGCCTACCCTAAAGACAGTTGCACATGTGCATAAGACATGTGAGGATGCTCTTGGAGCACCATAACATAGAAAAAAATAACTCTAACTCTATATTGCTAGAAAAACAGATAAACTGTGATTTATTCACACAAAAGAATACTCGACACCAGGGGTTGGCATTCTTTTTTTGTAAAGGGTCAAACAGTAAACATTGTGGGCTTGTGGGCTAAATGGTCTCCATCACAACAACTCAACTGCTACCATAGCATGAAAGCATGTAAACATGCCATGGGCAACATATAAATAAATGGGTAAAGCTGTGTTCCACTCAGCCCTGTGGGCTGTGGTTTGCCAACCCCTACTCTACATATATAGAACTTCATGTGCAGACACAGATAAAAATTTCAAAAACAAAAATGTCAAAAAATGCAAAATGAAGAAAGCAAGTTGAGAAAAGATAGCTATCTCATGATTCAATGTATGTAAATTTTAAAGATATAAACAAAATAAATCTATATATACATAAATACTTATGAATACACACTTAGTAAAAACATAAAAGCATCTGGGAATGAAATGCATCAACTACAGGGCTGTGATAACTTCTGGAAAGGGAAAAAAGGGGAAAGGGTCGCAGTGGTGTGG
This sequence comes from Cynocephalus volans, assembly GCF_027409185.1. Taxonomy (NCBI): domain Eukaryota; kingdom Metazoa; phylum Chordata; class Mammalia; order Dermoptera; family Cynocephalidae; genus Cynocephalus; species Cynocephalus volans. Next base: position 56,615,913 of record NC_084470.1, read on the forward strand.
GGCTTTAGCTGGATCTATAACATTTTATTTTTTTAAAAAAAGTATCAGACATGACAAAAACTTCCACAAGCCCCCTCCGTGAAGCGGCTCTCACAGGCCAAGTATGGGACAAATCAAGCTTCAAAATAAATAATGACAGTGACAGAATATAACCACTGAATAGAATAAGAATCCTTGAGTCAGTACTGCTATAAATGAATAAATAAATGAATAAACAATTGGGGAGGAAGGAAACGATCTTCCTTATAGTAGAATGCCAACTAATAAAGCAGGAGTTGGGAAATCACTCTGGTAACCATGACAGTAATAATTACTTTGGGAAAGAGTTAACAATGGACGTTAAAATTAATAGGTAAGAGATTTATGAGAAAAAGGATAATAACATAATCTCAAAGTATCTTCCCATAAGATACATATTAATTACAAAGGGAGAAATAGTACTTTAGGAGAAACCTGGCAAACGCCACCTTAACCAAATGATACTGGTTAACCTCACTAGTAATGAAACAAGTCAGCATTGCATGCCTCTAGATATGTGTGGACAAGGATATGTCATCTGAGGGTTTCCTGCCTAAAATGCTTAACCTAAATCTAATAATGAGGAGACACCACACAAACTTAAATTAAGGAACATTTCAAAAATGTCAATGTCATCAATGACAAAGACTGACAAACTGTTCCAAATTAAAGGGGCCTAAGAGGCATGACAACTAACTGCAATACGTGATCCTGGATTCAACCTTGAATTATGAAAAAGACATTATTGAGATAATTCATAAAATTTGAATAAGGTTTGTAGCTTAGATAGCAGTATTGTATCAATGTTAATTTCCTGATTAATAATTGTACTAAGATTACATAAAAGAATATCCTTGATCTAGGAAATATACAGTGAAGTACTTAAGAGAAAAGGGGAATCAAGTTTGCAACTTACTCTCAGCTGGCTTAGGAAATAAACCAACATGTATATATAGAGAAAGAATGAAAAAATAATTATGGTAAAATATTGATAACTGGAAAATCAGGGCAAAGGATAGATGAGTACTCTGTACTATTTTTGCAGCTTTTCTGTAATTCTGAAATGATTTCAAAATTAAAAAGTTTTTAAAAGGATATGTGAATCTGGCAAAATGTTAGCTATTAATCCTGGTGGATGGTATGTGACTATCATACTACACTCAGTACTTTTCTCTACATAGAAAGTATTTCCTCAAAAAAAAGAAAAAAAAAATTGAAATTAAAAAAACTTATTAACAGAAAGCAAAACAAAACAAAGAATGATGGACTTGAGTTTAACCCGAGCCTGGGGTCCCAGCCCTGCTGCCTATCAGCTGGGCAAGCTCCTGCACTCTCTGGGCCTGTCTGCTCAGCATCTCCCTTCCTGGAGTTGCTGTGAAGACTCTGTTTGATGGATGGTGAGTGAGTTCCACACTGGTGTAAGGGCTGGCTGACTTCATGGCCTCAACAAAGAAAACAGGAAAAACAAAAACACAGCAACCTCTCCAGCAACTCTCACATGGACGAGCTGCAGCTTTCATTCCCTCTCTTACTGCCTAGAAGCCCTTCATGATAACTCCATAAGAATATGAATGAGAATAAGCCCACTTGCTCCTTCCCCAACACTCACAGCAGCAAGTCCCTCAAAAACTTTTAAAGAACCTATGACCCCCAGACCCCAAGGCAGCAGCTCTGACTCAGCAGCCCCTGTGGGATCCAGACCAGGTGATTCCATGTCCCCAAGAGGCCCAAACCTATGACCCCCAAGTCCCCAGGCAGCAGCACTGACCCAGCAGCCCCTGTGGGATCCAAGCCAGGCAAGTCCCCAACCCTGAGAGGCCTGAACCAACCCCCAGGCCCTGAGGCAGCAACAGGCAGCTGAGCAACAGCAAAACTCCATGCCACTGCTGCAGACACCAGGGTGGAACAAGTAGACCATGAAAGCCTCTGCCACAATGACTAAACGCCAATGGAGAGATACTAGAAATATGAAAAACCGAGAAAGTACAACATCACCAAAGGAATATAGCAAGTCTCAAGTTCTAGATCCTATAGAACAGGAAGTCCTTGAAATTACTGACAATGAATTTCGAGCAACAATTCTAAGGGACTACTAAATGAGATACAAGAAGACTGTTAGACAACACAACAAAATGAGAAAAAGTATACAGGACCTGAAAGAGGAAATGTACAAAGAAATCAATGCTCTGAAAAAGAATGTAACAGAGCTTGTGGAGCTGATGGATTCATTCAATGAAATAAAAAACACAACAGACAGCTTAACCAGCAGGCTAGAACAAGCAAAAGAGAGAATTTCTGACCTTGAAGATGGCCTGTTCAAAATAAGACATGTGGGCCAAAAAAAAAAAAAAAAAAGAAAGAAAGAAAGAAAAGAAAAAAGAATTTAAAAAATTGAAGAAAATCTAAGAGAGATAATAGACAACCTTAAGTGTTCAAATATCTGAATTATGAGTATTCCAGAAGGGTAGGAAAAAGGAAATGGCACTGAAAATATATTCAATGAAATAATAACAGAAAACTTTCCAGGTATAGGGAGAGATACAGATGTGCAGATTTAGGAGGCTCAAAGATCCCCAAACATATTCAAACCAAAAAGGCTCTCTCTAAGACATGTTATAGTCAAATTGGCAAAACTCAAATACAAAAAGAGAATCTTAAAAGCACAAGAGAGAAGCATCAAGTCACCTATAAGGGAGTCCCTATCAGACTAACATCACACTTTTCATCAGAAACCCTAAAAGCCAGAAGAGAATGGGATGATATCTTCAAAATACTAAAAGACAAAAATTGCCAGCCAAGAATACTTTACCCAGCAAGGCTATCCTTCTGAAATGAAGGTCAAACACTATAATTCCCAGACAAACAAAAACTGTGGGAAGTTCATTACCACACAACCAGCCTTACAAGAAATTCTCAAGGGAGTACTGGCTCTGGTACCTGAAAAACAACCATCACTCCCATGAATACTCAAGAAAGAACAAAACCCACCAGTAAAATAAAAATGCTAACAATAAAGAGAGAGAGAAAAAAAAAGTTTATCTACCATCCCAAGAAACCAACAAACACAGAAGACAAACAGTAAATCAGAAAGAAAGGAACAAAAGATATTTAAAACATCCAAACAAAAATCAATAAAATGCCAGGAGTAAATCAGCACCTTTCAATAATAACTCAATGTAAAAGGATTGAATTCCCCACTCAAAAGACACAGACTGACTGATTGGATTAAAAAGATGGACCCAACAATAGGCTGCCTTCAAGAGACTCACCTCACCTGTAAAGACACACACAGACTAAGAGTGAAATGATGGGAAAAGATATACCAATCAAACAGAATCAAAAAATGAGCTGGAGTACCTATTCTTATATCAGATAAAATAGACTTTAAACCAAAAACCATAAAAAAAGATAAGCAAGGCAGCTATATAATGATAAAAGGATCTATCCAACGAGAAGACATAACACTCATAAATATATATGCACCCAACATCAGAGCAGCCAGATTTATAAAGCAAACACTATTAGACCTAAAGAAAGAGATAGACACTAATACCATAATAGCAAGGGACCTGAACACCCCACTCTCAACATTGGACAGATCATCTAGGCAAAAAATTAAGAGAAACACAAGATCTAAACACCACTTTAGACCAACTGGACTTGGCAGATATATACAGAATATGTCATCCAACAACCTCAGAATATTCATCCTTCTCATCAGTACATGGAACATTCTCCAGGATAGACCACATGTTAGGTCAAAAATCAAGTCTCAACAAATTTTAAAAAACTGTAATTATTCCATGTATTTTTTCAGACTACAATGGATTAAAACTAGAAATCAATAACAAGTGAAACTCTGGAAACTACACAAATACATGGATATAAATAACATTCTATTTAATGACATATGGGTCCAAGAAGAAATTAAACACGAAATCGAAAAATTTATTGAAACTAAGAAAATAATGACACATCATACCAAAACCTGTGAGATACTGCAAAAGCAGTACTAAGGGGGAAACTTATTGCACTAAATGCTTACTTCAGAAGAATGGAAAGATGGCAAGTAAACAACCTTACCTTGAAGAATTAACACTTCACCTTAAAGAATTAGAAAAACAAGAACGATCCAAACCCAAAGTTAGTACACGGAAAGAAATAATTAAGATCAGAGCAGAACTAACTGAAACAGAAACCTCAAAAACGATACAATGGATCAATGAAACAAAAAGTTGGTTTTTTGAAAGGATAAAATTGACAAACCATTAGCAAGGCTAACTAAAAAAAGAAGAGAGAAGACACAAATAACAAAAATTAGAAATGAAAAAGGTGATATTACAACCGATACCTCAGAAATACAAGGAATCATTACATACTATAAACAACTATATGCCAACAAATTTGAAAATCTGGAGGAAACTGATAAATTTTTGGATACACACAAACTACCAAGACTGAGCCAAGAAGACATAGAAAATCTGAACAGACCAATAACAATCAAAGAGATTGAAGCTGTTATCAGCAGTCTCCCAACAAAGAAGAGCCCAGGACTGGATGGCTTCACTGCAGAAATCTACCAAACCTTTAAAGAAGACTTAATACCAATTCTCTACAAACTATTCCACCTAATTGAAACAGAGGCCATTCCCCCAAACTCATTCTATGAGGCAAACATCACCCTGATACCAAAACCAGACAAAAGGACAACAACAAAAAAAGAAAACTACAGACCAATGTCTTTGATGAATATAGATGCAAAAATCCTCAATAAAATACTAGCTAATAGAATACAGCAATACATACATAAAATTATACACCGTAATCAAGTGGGATTCATCCCAGGGATGCAAGGTTGGTTCAACATATGCAAATCAATAAATGTGATACACCACATCAATAAAATCAAAGACAAAAACCATATGATCATCTCTATAAGAGGCTGAAAAGCATTTGAGAAAATTCAACATTCTTTCATGATAAAGACTCTCTATAAATTGGGTATAAAAGGAAAGTATGTCAACACAATTAAAGCCATATATGACAAACCTACTGCCAATATCATCCTGAACAGGGAAAAATTGAAAGCTTTTCTCCTAAGAATAGGCACAAGACAAGGATGCCCATTCTCACCACTCCTATTCAATGTAGTGTTGGAAGTACTAGCTAAAGCAATCAGGGAAGAGAAGGAAATAAAGGGCATCTAGATAGGAAAAGACGAAGTCAAACTGTCCCTGTTTGGAAATGATATGATCCTATACATAGAACAGCCTAAAGACTCTACAAAAAACCTTTTAGTTAATAAATGATTCCAGCAAAGTTGCAGGATACAAAATCAACATGCAAAAATCTGTAGCATTTCTATACTCCAAAATGAACTAGCAGAAAAAGAAATCAAGAAAGCTAGCCCATTTACAATAGTCAACAAAAAATAAAATACCTAGGAATAAATTTAACCAAGGATGTGAAAAATCTCTATGATGAAAACTACAAACCACCGTTGAGAGAAATTAGAGAGGATACAAGAAGATGGAAAAATACCCCATGCTCTAGGATTGAAAGAATTAACATTGTGAAAATGTCCATACTACCCAAAATGATCTACAGATTCAGTGCAGTCCCCATCAAAATTCCAAGGACATTTTTCTCAGAATTGGAAAAAACAATCACAACATTCATATGGAATAACAAAAGACCACAAATAGCCAAAGAAATCCTGAGCAAAAAAAAAAAAAGCCAGAGGCATAACACTACCTGACTTTAAACTGTACTACAAAGCTATAGTAACCAAAACAGCATGGTAGTGCCATAAAAAACAGATACAAAAACCAATGGAACAGAATAGAGAATCCAGAAATCAACCTGTGCACCTACAGCCATCTGATCTTTGACAAAGGCACCAAGACTAAACACTGGGGAAGAGAATGCCTCTTCAGGAAATGGTGCTGGGAAAATTGGACATTCATATGTAGGAGAATGAAACTAGACCCATACCTCTCACCATATAGCAAAATCAACTCAAAATGGATTAAAGAATTAAATATACATCCTGAAACAATAAAACTCCTTAAAGAAAACATAGAGGAAAAACTCCAGGAAGTAGGATTGGGTACAGACTTTATGAATATGACCCCAAAAGCACAGGCAACCAAAGGAAAACTAAACAAATGGAACTGTAACAAACTAAAAAGCTCCTGCACAGCAAAAGAAACAATTAACACAGCGAAAAGACAACCAACAAAGTGGGAGAAAATATTTGCAAAATATATATGTGACAAAGGATTAATAACCAGAATATACAAGGAACTCAAACAACAGCAAAAACAAGTAACCCAATTAAAAAATGGGCAAAGAAGCTGAATAGGCATTTCTCAAAGGAAGATAAACAAATGGCCAACAGACACATGAAAGAATGTTCAACATCACTCAGCATTTGGGAAATGCAAATCAAAACCACTCTGAGATACCATCTCATTCCAGTTAGGATGGCTAATATCCAAAAGATTAGGAATGACAAATGCTGGTGAGGATGCAGAGAAAAAGGAACTCTCCTACACTGTTGGTGGGACTGCAGAATAGTGCAGCCTTTATGGAAAATGGTATGGAGGTTCCTCAAACAATTACAGATAGATCTACCATATGATCCAGCTATTCCACTGCTGGGTATATACCCAGAGGAATGGAAATTATCATGTTATGGTGAAGGGATACCTGTACTCCCATGTTTATTGCAGCCCTATTTACATAGCCAAGAGTTGGAACCAGCCTAAATACCCATCCTCGGATAAGTGGATAAGAAAAATGTGGTATATCTACACAATGGAATACTACCCTGCTACATAAAAAAAAATGAAATACTACCATTTGCAGTAACATGGATGGACTTAGAGAAAATTATATTGAGTGAAATAAGCCACGCACAGAAAGAGAAATACTGCATGTTCTCACCTATTTGTGGGAGCTAACAAAAATAAATAAATATACAAACAAATGGGAGGGGGAAAAAAAAGAAGACACAACAATCATAATTCCTTGAACTGGTCAAGACAAGTGAACAGATATGATGTTGATGGAGTGGGGAGGGAGGGAGGAAAAGGAGGAATTGGAGAAGGGACACGAAAATCAACTACATTGTATATTGACAAATTAAAATTAAAAAAAAATTTTTTTTAAACCTTGGGTTTTGTATATATGCCTCTATTGACTCATAGCCCCTAGCCAATGAGGTTGGTTTAAGGTTGGAGCCTTAGATGTTATTGCTGGTAATGACTGAACAAAGTCTGTAAAATTAGCAGGCATGAGAGTTGCAACGCTTTTGTAATTTATTGAGCAAGTAAATTGCTTTGAGTAGACTGGTGGCAATCTTCAAAACTTCAAACATCTCTTTCCCTGTCTTTAAAACAAGCAGTTCCTTAAAGTACCTGGCAAATGTTGGCCAGGCGGCATCCAAGTCATAGCCCCTTGATGCCAGGTCAAACTGGACCTCAGTCAGCTCATAGAGATGGCCCACAATGTCAGAGCTCAGCTTTGGCTTCAGAAAGGGGCTCCTTGCATAGTACCAGTCGCTGTGGAAAAACAGAAAATGTGTCAATTACAAGAGTAATAAAGATAAGGAAAGAGTGCTGACTGGTCCTCCTGGTGTGGCTCTGACTCACCATACTCCAACTCAGGTTACCAAACTCATTAAAGATACAATGAAATTTCATTTTCATTGTAGGAGCATGTAACTCTCAATAAGCTTGCTTTTCTTTGATGAAATTACTGCAATGATCTGGATGCTTATTCATTTATTATTTACATCATACCTATTTCCCCAAAAGGATGTGAGAAACTTTAAATCTCAATTACTTGACAAGAAAGGGCAATTGTAAAGGAAAGAACATTTCTTTTTTGAAAGACAACTTAACCTTCTATGCCTTTTCCAGAATTTGGTACAGGACACTGAACTCCCTGTTAATTTCTGTCCAGACACCACTGAAAAGCCAAGGAACAAACTATCTACCCAGAAATGTTACCTGCACTTTGAGGTAGTGGATGTTTCATTTCACGGGAAGCAATGAGAATTAAAAAAGATAACACTGATGAGTTTAAAGAGAGTTACTTGGTTGATGTTTGTGAACTGTGATGAAGTCAAGCTGTTTATGACAGTCTTTACCAAACATACAGAACAAAAACCCTTCAAATCAAATGTGCAAACATTCTCAGCTCATACCAATTCGCAAGGCCTGTCAAATGCACGAGAAATACATCTTTATGCAAATCAATCTTAAAGGTGACAAAACAAAACATTTTCCCCCATAGCCTTTTTTTTTTTTTTTTTTTTAAATTCAAAAGTGATTTCCTAGATTAACTAGATATCCTTGATTAACTCCCCAGGGAGAAGGGAGGCAAAGATGGTAAAGGGGTGCTGGGTAATCCAAAGAGATGCTGCTGATCGGTTGGTTACCTGATTTGCAGCCCCTAACCTGACACGCACTCTCCCCTTTCACACTTAATCCCTGCCTCTCTCCTTCCTTCTTCCTTCCCTGCTGAGGCTTCGGCACTAGTGGACAACCTGGGCTCCGCAGTGAAGCCCAATCCTAGCCGCCCGTCAGAGTCTCCAGGGAGCCCAGACACCCCAGCAGGTGCTGCCTCAGTGTGTTAGGTGAGGTCCCAAGCTCACTGCTGTTAAAAACCCCACAGGTGATTCTGTTGAGAGGCCAAGGCTATAACCTGTCCATTAGCACTGGCATTAAGGACACACCATACATCTGGAAAAACTACCTGGTATTAGGAGTTAAGAGATCTGGCTCTGAGCTCCAGCTTTACAGTGCAGCCTCCCTGGGGCCTAGAGAAAGGCATTTAGCCCCCTTTGAGCCTTATTTCTTCACCTGAAAAAAACTCAGGGCTATCTGCCCCACATGCTCAAGGACTGGTAGGAGAGGTGGCAGAGAATGATGGTGTGGAAGGACTGTGCAGGTGCCACACTGAGACACAAACAGCCACTGCTGTTGCAGTTGTCATTATTATTATTGATGAACTTTAGGTCATTTCTGAGTGGTATGGGGCTAGACCCCAGCACTCTCCTATATTTACCTCGTTACTTTGGTGTTCATGAGGCACTGCTGTAAGGTGTCCGCCAGCCTCTGGTGCACCAAGGAGTAGCGAATAAATGCTCTTCCTTTCCCCAGAGATGTTCGAAGCTGGAAAAAAGCACATTACATAGAGATGAAGAGCTCTTGGCCTAACTTCAAATATAGATCTGGCCTCATGGATGGCTTGCAAAAAAGCAGATACAGGGCAGAAAATGCCATCCAATTCTACCCTACATGTGGGCTTCACTCATATCCCTCCAAGGACACAAAACATTTGATAACATCACTCCAGAAAGAGGTGTGACATGGGTGGAATACTTGCACGCCTTCATGGGAGTATAATCTGTAGACTCTAGTAAACATGTCAAAGAAGATATATTAGCATCTGTGGATTCTATTGGAATGTCATTCCTCCCTCCTTGGCTCATCAGAATCTCTTGGGTTGGAGTCAGATATGAAACTCTTTGATTTATTTTGGAATATTTAGAGTAAACCTTGGAGGTAAATGAACTGAACTTGAGGAGGAAGAGAGGGCCTCAGTCTGGCTAATACTGAGTTTGTTTTTAAGGTGCTGGGGACACAGGTGCATGGAAGAGGCCTGAGGGGCCCGGCTGGAGCATGGCTAGAAGGGGGAAGAGACAGGGAAAAGGGCAGAGGTGCATGAGAGAGACCTTTAAGAAGTTTTGCTGGAATTGTAACTGCCTCCTCTGTGTCCCCATGAAACCATCATTAAAACCCATATATTTGTTAACGCTTTCCTGGTTGGGTTTGTTTCCTTTCAGATATGCCGACTCACTGCATTTGGTCAGAAGGTGCCCGGTGGGTGAGAGCATGGGTGTCTCTAAGGCAGCCCAGTCACCCTGGGGTAATGATAAAATGGATATGCATGTGTCTCAGAAGTCTGGAGTGGTTGGCACAGGAGGGCCCAGGTGCAGGCCTGTCTTTGAAACCTCTCCCCACAGTACCTATAACAATAAAACCCATTCAGAGGGAGAAGATGGAACTGTTTTGAGATTTAAATTTACCACGCTAAACATGGTTTCTAAGGAAGTTTCTGGAAGTTTGTGATAAAGATGGGAAATGCAGGTCAGAGACTCTGCCATGAGACTGCCAAAGCACGGCTCTGCTAGCTGGGGGCACACAGTGGACAAGATGCACGGAATAAAGGGACAGCCACAGAAGACACCTGAGACCAGTTTGCAAATTAGGATACCTACTCCTGATGCATCAGCCCTAGACGCTGAAGATAAGGAGGCAGGAATTCAAAACCTCCCAACCTATCACATGCACCTGTTCTATCAGGCCCTGGCTCTGAGTGGGGTAGCCCAGATCCAATACCCTCCCCACTCCTTCAAAGGTCAGAAACATTTAACGTGTGTATTTGTGGTGGGGTGGAGAGGAAGCAGTGGTTTGACCAAAAGAGGGTCCCAATACCCCATACTATTAAGATATCCATTTTGGCACTGGATTGAGACAGGAAATACTTGGTATACCCTCAAGCACTGGCACATTAATAATGCTGTAAACACCCCAGTATAGCACCTTTTAGCTCAGAGTTATGTCTTATTGCTGACTCAAGGAAATGATACCATAATATGAAGTGGTTTTCAAAAATAAAAAGGTGTTAAACCTTGTGAACTATAGAAGCTATAAGACATTTCCCTATATCGGTTCTGTAGGTTTGGGGTCAGGACAACTGGAAGTGAAGGTAGGTGCCAGCCTGACTTACTGGCTTTATAAAAGCCACTGTGGAGTGAGTGCAGACAGTTGATCTTGACAGATGCCCAGGGGAAAATCTTGATGACATCCCCATGTCCAAATACTTTTTCCCCTGGTGAGAGGTGAGAACACAGTGTGTGGAACATACTATAAAGCATATGTACTTCACAGGGCCTGGTTTTCCAAAGTCTTGCAGTTTCAATTATTGACCTTGCAAGGACAGGAAATTTTCCTCAGGCTGTAAGTCTCTGGTGTGAGATAAAGATTTGTGGCACAGCAGGTTGATGGCTCAAAGACAGACTCGTTACTGATAGTTATGTAAAGATACTGAGAAATTGCTAATAGAAGGAACGTTTGCTAAGATCAAGCTTGTGTTGATAAGACCACTTAATTGTCTACTGGAATGTCATCTGGCTTGTTTCACTGAAAGTTACCAGCCTATACTGTTAAACTATAACCCCACCTATGTCTCTTCCTGTAACATCCTGGTCTGGAAAATAAATGCAGGAAGAAAACCCCAACTCAGCATTAATTTCCCAAGGAAGGGATCCCTCTTGCTTGAGGGTTCCAGTGGGAAATTAACCACTTCAGGGCTTCTCACTGCTCGGAAGAGATGGGCTTTGAGTAATCCTTTCATCTCCATCACCCAGGAGAAGTGGGGTGACAAATCCGTGGGGGGGTGTGAAGCAATGCAAAGCAACAACATAACCAGGAAACGCAGGCAGCCAAGAACAGCTGAGCAAGGCATTGGGAAATGAAGTGTGTCAGTCGTACAAACACACCCACACACAGGCCCTGCAGCATTTAATAAGATGCTCACGTAACAGCCCATATCTGTAAGCTCCCAAAGGCAGGAGCTTGTCCTTATTCTCAGCAAACTGGCCACTCAGCTTCAGAACTTTAAAGCTTTTTTAATAGCAAACATTTGAGGCTATATTTTTAATCAGTCCCAGTTGATTATACATAAAGGGAGCTATTTATTTTAAAAGGCATTTTAAAAAATACCCTTTGTGGAAGGAAACAATAGTTCTTTGTACTGCAAATGAAAATACTGCATGGCTTTTTTATTTTTTGAGATCTGGGTCTGCATTCATTACCTAATTCCTTAATTTTTTTTTAGCATCTAATCAGAACCCATACACACTATAGTGAGAAGCAATAAGAGAGCAGCAAAGGACAGGAAATCTGAAAGGTACAGAAGAGCTGATCCTGCTTTAAACCAGGCCGCTGTGCCAGGAGCCTGATGCCGACCTGCACGCTGTTCTTCACGGTGAAATGCACTCCAAGTTGCCCATTCCGCACCTCTGGAAATGGCTTAATAGAACTTTTATTTTAGTCCAAATGGCTGCCTCCCATCCCAAAGGGGCCTGATTGGTTACCCTCTTGCTTGAAGACCCAGACAGCATTTATTAAAAGTTAAAGTTATTAAAGTTATCCCAAGTATCCAGTAGCTCACCCAGTCTAGTGATGTTCCAAGACATTCCAACCGATGATGCCCCAGAGAGCAGTCTTCAACAGAAATAAACAACTGGGACCTATGGGAAGCAGAGACTAGGCCAGCCACCAAAAAAACCAATGTTTGCAAAAGCAAGGAGTGCATTTTCCTTCTGAAAAGTCAGTTTCGATGGCTTCAAACTGTCTAAAGGTCTGACTGCATTATGAGAGAAGAGGAAATAAGCCAAAAAGTAGATGTGTTCTAGCAAGCATTTCAGAACCCTGAGGAATGGAGATTAAAACTAAATTTATTTCCAGACTTCAGCTGTCTGAAGTTATAAAGTCAGAGGCTGTAGTTGCTCTGTGCAGGGGCTGAGGAACAGAAGAGAGGACAGTGACAGTGGGAACCCCTCCCAGATTTATGACGCATTAAAATTAAAACACTGCTCTACATCATGACCCTGAGTATCCCACCAGGCAAGACTTCACAAGACTTGCCCACACTACACGGATGTTAAGGAAACTCACAGAACAAACTCTTCAGAACCAGGATCCTTCCTCCTTTTCTCAGATGCCAGAGGGTGCAGGTGGTGGAAAATGCCTGGCCCTCAATGTCAGCGTATCTAACACATCATTCTCTATAAGAAGAAACACATCCAGCTCCAGCTGGCACGGTCAGGCAGGAGCTCTTCCCAGAACACCAAATGCTGTGACCTTTGTGGGAGACCAGCCACACAGCATATGTGCTGACTTTAAAGTGACTTCACACTCATTGAAGAGATATTGAAAAAACGATGAAATGTGCAAACCTCCTGCCCCTTATCTAGGGATTTACTTGCTCCCTAATATGCAAACTTCTTCACTCATGGATGGACTAGGCTGATAAGAGAGGAGGAGAGAGATTCATTAGGGAAAGGGGGTGGCAGAGAGCCAGAGAGGGAGAGTGTGTGTGTGTATGTGACATAGGTATGTGTATTTGTTGTTTTGGAGTTTTGTAAAACAGCAAAGCCTTGACATTCTGATCTCGAGGGGCTCTGAACTGAATGTGGGAAGTTTCTGAGCACACCAGCATTTTAAGAAGTGTCTTTTGAGATCCCACATCACTCTCTTCATTTCAAATCCAAGTTTCTGGGGCAAATTATAGGGAAAGCCACCTAGCAAACTCTAAAAATTTTATCTAAGAAATGTTTTTTTAAAGGTGGAGGCATCCTATCTACACACCTCCAAGTGGTGCCATGAGCAGAGATGTATAATGTAAACAGCCCACCCTGTTAGGTAACATGTAGGTTGTGATATAATGTACACTCAGGACTGAGCTTTTCTCTGCTTGGTAAACACTCATTTAAGTGGTTTCCCTGAGCCTGAGCCACAGCAAGCATGGGCACTGGATATACCTGGACTGGATTTAGTTATTTCCTTACTGCCTGTAAACCCCACTTCCTCACTTGGCTGTCTGCAGCAAATGTCTCTGAATGAGATGCTTAAGACAGGCCAGAGGAAGACATGAAGTCCTTGGGTGCTGCGTTCAGCTTACCTCCGAGATAGACTTTACGAACCGGATCCCATCATTAGCTCCTTTCACCTTGGCCAGGCAGGCACAGAAGTAATCCCAGTAGTCCTTCTTGTTGCCCAGAAGGGTGGCCTTTTCTTTCTGATCGAACTGGGAAGGGAAAGCAACAGAGAGAGGAGGTACAAACCCACTGCTGTTCATCCCACCATTGAAAGAATAAATAATAACAATAGCTTCTTAGGTGCTGGCTCTGGGCAAGGACCTTTATTGACATTATTTTTATTTATTGGCAAATCAGGGTGTGTTAATCCCAAAATGAAGGTGTTTTAATCTCCAATTTATAGATGAGGAAACTGAGGCTGTGAGAGGTTAGGAAACTGAGGCTGTGAGATGTTAAGTAATTGGCTCAAGGTCATACAACCAGTGAGATTCAGGAATAACAGCCGCCCAAAAGGATTTATCCCTTGAAGGGAACTCTGTGGCATAGAGTTGGGTGGAAGACCACCAAAGCTGCTATGAACACATGAGAAATATAAGTGAAGAGTCCTAAGGGCAATATAAAGAGTGTTAACTATGCCCCAACTTAGGGAAATGAGGTCATGACATTTTATCCCAGTTACTCAACTCTTAAGTTTCTGTATTGTTTTAATACACAGATAATAAATTCAAATAATTGTGAGCTGAGTCATTTCAAATCCAAAACCAAAATGGGCTTAATTGAAAAAAAAAAAAAGTCCACAAACAGTTTTGCAATGTTAAGAAAGAACCAGTTGGAAAGGCATAAAAAAGGCAAGCCCTTCAATACATTGGGGGCCTTTGCTCTTGTGGGCTCTTGCCCTATATGCTTTGGTGGGAAGTGACACTGCAAAACAATGGTGTTCAAAACAATACAGGTATATCTTTCTATAACATTTTATAGCATTTTTTTCTGACTGTAGAAGCAAGATATGCACATAGTTAGGAAATCTAGATAAAACAAAAATAAAAAGGAAAAGAAAAAAGTGTAATGCCTAATACCCCATCCTAAAAGAACTTCTGGTCCATTTCTTTCCTGCCTATTTTAGTTGCGTGTGTTTTTCCACATCTGCAGAGTTCTGTAGATCAGTGCTGTTTCTTGAATTGAGCAGGCATAAGTTATACCATGAGTACGTTGAAAGAAAATTTTCTGGGCTGACCCAGAGATCCTGATTCAGTAGGTCAGGGTGGGAACCAAGAATATACTTCTCACAAGTACTCAGGTGATGTTGATGCTGCTGATCTGTGGACAGACTTTGAGCAGCAAGGCTGTAAAACGGGGCACTGCGGATAATCTTCAGAGGGCCCACACACTCTTGAAAATTGCCTGCAAAAATGCATGACTGGGTGTGTACATATACGCACGTATGTTTGGAGAGAGACTCCACAGCTTTCACCAAACTCCCAAAGGGGTATGTAACTGCCCCAAAGTTCAGATCCTTGCTGTACAGTGACCTTGTGACCTGCCTTAAAATGACCTAAAGAGATAAAGAATGTTATCTCCTTATTTAGAGATAAAGAATGTTCTCTCAAGTCCCAAAATCATCCTAAGGGGCAACATTCTGATTCCCCAGAGGATCACACTTGAAGGATGGAGCTCTTGCTGGGGACTGCTCTGACCTTTGGTCTAACCATGAGGGCTTAACGGCTCCATTGAGCTTTCTGAACCACATCCTGAATGCTGATAAGTCATCCAAGAAGGAAACAAGAGACAACAGTGCAAAAATTAACACATTACAGGCGTCACTTACTTGTAGGAGATACTCAAGTTTATAAGAGAACTTATGCAAACTGGTGCTGTCATCTGTGATGGGTTCCCCTGCTTCCTTAAATTCTTTGCTTAGTTCCGTCACAGCATCTTTAAGATAACAAACAGGAACATGTAACTAGCTTGAGACTGAAGTCAGAGAGAGAAGCAGGAGTAGCCCCAGGAAGCATGAGGAGTAAGGGGTCAGAGAGGGCAGAGCACCTCAGAAATATAAAAGGGTATATAAATATCTTGTAACTCTAAGTCACAGAGTGTTAACATGTCCCGAGAGCCCACAGATACTTTACGACAGCATGAGGACTGGGCACACTTCTTTTTCATTCCTGTATGCCCACCACCCATTAACAAATGTTTGCTGTGTGGATGAATCATTCAGTCCCCTAATACTGACTTCCAGAAAGTTTTATCTTTTTTTTTTTTTTTTGTCTTTTTCGTGACCAGCACCCAGCCAGTGAGTGCACCGGCCATTCCTATATAGGATCCGAACCCGCGGTGGGAGCGTGGCTGCGCTCCCAGCGCCGCACTCTCCCAAGTGCGCCATGGGCTCGGCCCAGAAAGTTTTATCTTTTATTCTCACCATATTTCTATTCTTCACTATAAACCTAAGCTCAGTACAGGTAAATGCAGGCTTCAAGAACACCCAGTATGTGCACATAATAGTTATGATAATAACAATCCCAACAATGACAACAACAGTGCCTGCTTCTGTTAACCCAGTACCCATGAGGGGTCAGGCCTTTACATGTATTTCACATTTAATACAGCACTGGAGGTAGTGATTGCCTTATTTCAGCAAATCTAAGATGTGACTGATTTTAAGATGCATCCCAATGTGAAAAAAATGTGAAAAAAATAATTGAAACTTAGAATCTGGTATTATATCTCCATTTTACAGATGAGTAATGCACAGAGAGGTCAGTGCACGTGGCCAAAGATCATGGGTTGCAAACAGCAAAGCTGGAATAAGAACCTTGGTTTTCTCAAGGGCTTTCTGACCCCAGAGCTCACCTCTTAACTTCTAAAATAATTTATCTCCCTGTGCAGAAAAGGGGAAAACCACCTTTGACTTTCACTCACTGCCTCTGCTATGGGACAGAAGGACCGTTAGACACTGGATTTGGTTTAGATACGGCGAAATATTCCCCAGCTGAGATGGCTGGGATGTGCTGGACAAAACTATCTTCTTTTCTAACAATTCTTAAAGGAAAAGGAACCCCTAACCCCTGTTCCTAAGCACCATGGTTTGAAAAGACCTGCCCGGGACTGAAGATGAGCCTGAGCTAGCTGAAAATTTAATCAACACTGACCTCTCAGGCAAAGGTCAGCAAATGGTGATGACACGTTCTTGCAACTGATTCTTACAACAAATGACTGTTGTCCAGTTGTGCTCTACTAGAAGTGTCTGCCATGGTTGGCATTGAGAGCTGGGGCCAGGGACCTGGGAAAGACACATAACTTTCCTCCTCTACCTTTCTTCCTCCTCAGGCTGGGTAAACACTCATGACCTGATCTGGGAACTCCCAAAACCTTGAAAGAAGGAGGCTTTGGATATGAAATATGAAATTTTCAGCTCTAATCTCTAATAATCCAAATGCTACTTATGAATAATATTAGCTTTACAGTCATTACATATTTGATTCTCTCAACAATCTTGAAAGTGGGTGTTATCACCAAACCCACCTGGCACACGAAGGAAGCAACTGCAAACTGGACAGGTAAAGGGCTTTGCCCAGCATTTACAGGGTTAAAAGGGGGAGCCAGGAGCTGACCCCATGCCAAAGTCCTTGTAACTACTATCACCAAGAGGATGAGTGGGCTGCCCTGCAGAGGTGTGAGGGCTTTGTACTGTACAAGGATGCCTCAGCTAAGGATGCACCACTCTCATGGTAATGGTGTAGATCCGTCTGCTTATTAAGACATTTACCAGAAGATGAAAGTAAAAGGTCTTGAGAAAGTGGCGCCTCTTAAGAATTCCCACCAAAGTGTTCTGTGGGCTATGCACAGGACATTGGGACCAGCCCAGGATGTAGATATGACTAGATTTAGCCAGTACACGGCGTAGACAGTCCTCTCTGCTACCCAAGAGTCCTCTTTTTCTCTCTCTTCCCTCCTAAAAGGACCTCTGGGTCCCAAAGTTATCCTTGATAACCAGATGTTGAAACATGAAAACACTGCCTAAAGGCCAGTGGCAAACTCAGGGATTGTCATTTTACTTTCTCTGTCCCTCTGTGTAGTTTTTCATTTTTTTTTTTCTTTAAGAAAAGCACCTAACATTTTAGCTGAAAGTAGACTAGTGTGGTTAAGAGCATAGACTGATGCGAGGCTGTTGGTATGCAAACCCAGGCTCTGCTCTGTGTGACCTTAGGTAAGTTACTTAACCTCTCTGTGCCTGTTTCCTCATCTGCAAAATGGGAATAATAATGGTATCTACCTCACAGGACTAAATGTGAAGACTAAATGAGTTACTATCTATAAGACATGTGCAGGACGATGCCTGGTGCACACAAAATGCCATGTAATTATTAGCTCTCAGAGACTCAAAGCACTGTAAGTAGAACATAATAAGCCTGAGAAAGTGATTTGTATCTCGTTGACTTTGGACGTTCAGAATGAGGATTACACTGTGGCCATACTAGAACAATGGACCTTGATATGAGAGATAACTGCTCCTTGTGTCTAAGCAGTAAAGAACCTGAACCTAAATAGTCTGTCAGGAAAGTGTCACCATGGACTCTGCAGGTTTGAAGGATGTGGTTAGCTTCAAATCGTGTTGCAGCAAACGTGCTGGTGTTCCAAAGAGACTTACAAGACCAGCCCCAGTGATCAGTGGGGGATGGAAAACTTACAAAAATTCTAACCCTTGGGACATCATCTGAAAGAGTGAAACGTGCAATTTGCAGCCAATGCTGAATCCAATCCATTTCTCCCAAGCCTGCTAAGCTTTAGCTGCATCTTCCCCTGCCTTGCCTTTCTCCACTGAGACAAGGGCTACAAGTGGCAGTCTCTCTCACTGGGCAATGCTGTGCTCAGGGAAGTCCGGGAGGCAGCAGGCCCAGAACTGTAGTGTACCACAGGCAACGGGGGTCTATCCACCAGCCAGGACCAGGTGGGGCAGCAAAACAAGATCGACAGGTATCTGGCCTTCTTGCCCAGTGGGAGGGAGAATATTCTTCCCCAAAGGAGCCAACTTCATCAAAGCCCAGAGGTCTGTGATTCAGCCAAATACTTAGCAGGCAGCTTGAAAAAGCACATACACACAAACTGAAATAAGACCCAGTCCCGGAGAGGGTTATATGATTTTGCTTACAAACTGGCTTTACAGTGCTCTGGAAGGAGAGCCAGACAAGCTCACCCAGCCTTATACACAGGGTGCATATCTGAACCCCAAATACTTCAATATGATCTGACCTGAGGGCTCCAATTACTCCCAATGTGAACAAAGATGCAAGGGCTGAATTTCAATTGGCAATGGCAAGAGCACAGCACAAGTCCCTCAAAACGAAACTTGGTACATCAAGCTACCTAACCATACCTTGCAAATCTCGAATGATTCTCTGGAGCTGGCTCTCCATGCTGGTAGAAGCCATGGTGCCTTTCTTGGCTGGGTGCCTCCTGCCTGGGTTGGGAAAAAGGCTTAGAACTTCAGCCCTCCGTGGCTGTCTGGTCAGCAGTGGTCAGATTCCATGGCAGCTCCTGCATGGGGAAAAGGAAGTAGTCACAGACATAATTTGAGGACGGTATTAGAAAAACTATGCTTTGGGCACAAGGTTGCCTTATCTGGATGTCTTCCCTTGACAGGAGGGCTTGACCTTTCTATGTAAGCCTTGCTCTGTGGGCAGTCTCTAGTTAGCGTCTGACACTTACATTCAGACACAGGGAGTGTGACCTGGTTTGGAGCTTAACGAGAATCAAGATCAAACAGTACAGCCTATTCTTTCTGAGCTACTCTACCATTCTGCCTCTTATACAGGACTGCCTCACTTTCCATCCTCAAAAAAGCCACCCAGTGGCTCCCTCCATCCCCTTGTACCAAAGGCTAGAATTAGTCTTTCCTAGATTCAGACAACTCCTCTAAGTCTTAATGCCAGCTAACACCAGATCCCTATCCCCCCGCATCCCCAGCCCCACATCCTCCCAGGCTTTCTTCCTCAAGAAATGGTCAGTAGCCTCTGGCCAGGTAGCTCTGGGGGGCAAGGGGCTGAGGACACATACCGTCAGGGCTTCTGGACCTGAGAAAAGCCTGGCTTGCCTGGCAGGGTCCCCCTTGTCGGCAGGTTTGCAGCCTCCAGCTACCCAGAGTCCGGCTCAGACTGGGTGTGCAGACGCCACCTGGCCTGACATCCCTCGTACCTGGCCTGTGTAGCCCTTGTATCAGTCAAGGGACTTGTCTCTATTTTAAGCTTGGTTACAGTCTTCTCCTGGCTGGTGAGTCCCGAGTTGCCAGCCCTACTTGGGCAGCTGTTGAGGTGATTTAAGGATACAGTAGTTGCTGAGGACCAACAAAAGTGAGGAGATGTGAGCACACTGGAAAGAGGTCTGGACATGGATTTAGACACTCTTGTGTCCTTTCAGAACCTCTATTTCTTCCTTTAGGTGTCCAGTGCAAAGTTGTAATGCTTGCTGGCAAAAGTAGATAGCAAGACTAGAGCCGGGTGTTGTAGCGGCCACCACTATGTGAAGACCTACATGCGAGGGGCCCTGTTACATGCTTTACACACACGATCACTTTTAGTTCTCACAATCAGCCTGGTAGAGTGGATAACATCGTCCCTGTTTACACAGGAGAAACTGATGCTCAGAGGAATCATGTAGCTTGTCTAAGGCCACAGGACAATAAGCAGTGGAACTGCAGTTTGAACCCTGGTCAGTCTGATTTCAAACCTGGTGCTTTTTCCAATAAGTCCTGCTGAACCTTTAGGGCTAAGCCAAATGACTTATGACAGCAAATGACCAACCACTTCCACTGGCTCCGAGGAATGACCTTGAACTCCAGCGTCTCCCATACAACCTGTGGTCTCTGAGTGTTTCTAGCACATAACAGCTCTTACCTTCCCACTGCCACCTCCCCCTTACCACCCCAGGAGTCAAGGCAAGGAGATCCTGGAATGGAAATGTTCCTAACTAAAAGCTCCTCCAAATATTTACATAAGCACTCCAGCTTCAGCCTGAGGAGGGAAGGGCCGGTCACAGGATGGAGATGCCTAGCACCTATTTTTAACTAACAAGCCAAAGCAAGAGTGACTCAGTGCAAACAAAGCCCAAAGAGGGGTTATCAGGCCCGGGAGGAAGGAGACAGTCAGACCCAGTAATTCATGACACAGAGCTCCAAAGAGCAGAAATTCAGGGGATCCACACGGAATCCCCCAACAAGTGCTGGCACCTGCCCATCACGAACACCAAACTGAGGGTGAGAATGGTGTACGAGAAGCCTGCATGCCCATCCCTCTGTGTCTCTCCAGGTCACCTGCTGAACACAGAGACTGAGCAGGGACCACCAGGACCTTAGGGAGAGCCAGAACCCAGGCTCAGCCAGCCTTCTGCAAGGAACACCTCCTGCCCAGGCATATGCGTCACCTCTTCCGGCAAGGCCCAGAGCATGAAGGGTCTTCACTAGCAACACACAGCTGTCCAGCACCACTTTTATCAAGTGCTTACTATGCGCATTCTAGGGATGGAGGCACACAAGGCACAGTCCAGCCCTGGAGGATCTCGGCTCTCCACCAAGGAGACAGATAGAAAAATATCCAGATACCCAGACACAGTGGAAGAGGTCAGTGCAGAGATATGGATAAAAAGGCAGGGGTACTCAGCAATGAAAAGCAATGGAGCACAGACAAATACAATTCCAAGGGTGAACCTCAAGGCAATTATGCTGAGTGAAAGAAGCCACTCAAAAGGCTACATACTTTATGACTGATGCCATTTATATGGCATTCTTGCAAAGGCAAAACATTGGGAAAGAAATCAGATTAGTGGCTGCCAGGGGATAGAGAAGAAGGGAGGGTATGATTACAAACAGGCACAGGGAAATTTTGGAGGGCAATTCTGTTTGGTGTCTTGATTATGGTGGATAGCTATAGCTATACGTCCCTCTTCCTGCATTCCTCTTATTTGGCTGTTGTCAACACAAAGGGCCTTGCAGTTTCTGGAAGAAATCATCTTGGAGGAAGATGACTGGATTAATACCCCATGAGTCCTCAAACAAAGCCCACTGGGGCTGTGTGTACTTAAGACTAGTGGGGGGACGGACACACACATACACACACACACACGAGAGGGTGGAGCTTGAGAAGGAAGGACAAGATTAGCAAGAACAGATTCTGAGTAATTAACCCAGGCTGTGGTCAAAACAATGCACGAACTATATAACTAGCTGGATTTCCTGGAGACCAGACCTATTTGGAGTCTGGCACGAGGGAAATAATGTCGGCAAACCAAACCAGTATCTCGGCATGATGAGCCTGAACACGGACAGCAATGTGCTCCTTTAAGACTTCTCGGTGCTTTGGTGACACTGCCTGTCAGGCCGAGCAGGGAGGCCTGCTCTCTCTTACTTCCAAGTGTGTTCAGCTGGTGTCAGGTTCCCAGGTCATGGGGTGAGCTGTTCCCAGCGCTGATTACACAAGCTGATTTTCCAAAAAGCCCACGTCACCAACAAGGTAATGAGTCCTTAGAAACTGACTGCCAGGCTCCTGGGTCATGGTGAGCTTCAGGGATTCAGGAAGTAAATCACAGCTTCCTTGGGACAACATGATCACCACAGGGAAGCTATTTTCATGGACTCTCAGCATCTTGCCCTTCCTCCTCCTCTGCCTCAGACTGGGGTCATATTAACCAGCGAAAGGCACAGAATGGGGCACTACCCCCCACTTCTCAACTTCCTTGTGTCTCCAGATAAGCTTGACCTTTAGATGAGGGATCACAGACTTCTGACATGAACCAGTCAAATGCTGACATCTACAACCCATTAGCAAACTGCTCTCCTAACCCAGGAGACTCTCAGCACTTCTGTACACACGGCCGCGGCTGCCTCAGCACTGAGACAAGGCCCCCAAAGTGCAAATTGCCTACATGAACCCAGATTCTTTGCTGCACGACAAGTAAAAACCTTCATCACTGTCTCTAGGAAGCTCTTTCAAATATAAGAGATATTCACTTTATAAAATCTTTGGAAACATTGGATTTTCTTGCCAACAGCTCAAAATTACATTTAAGCCTATCCAAAATGTCTGAAAACATCCAGTCTTCTGACAAAGAGAAAAAGGGACTATACACATTTTAAAAAATTCTTATTACCTGGAAATAGTACCTGAATTCCTCATCATAGCTACACATTATTTTAGAGATAAAGGACTTTCCTTGATCTCCAAATTCCTCCTATATCTTCCCAGATGACTTAAATGCTTTAAACAATAGAAACAGCAGTTTAATCCCAAATTAAGATACAAAGACACCGACTGACTCATGTAAACTTATTTACACTATGGTGCAAATAACTAATATTCAAAATGTTGCCCAGAAACTGGCTCATGCGGGAGTAATATAGCATCTGAGGAAAGAAGGGGCAGGAACGGAGGAGCAGGACGGGGGTGTGGAAGTCAATCTTGCCCTGCCTTCAAAATTTTGCTCCTAACACAATAGCAAAGAAGTGACTCAGAGAAGGCACCATACAGTTGGACTCCTCCCCCAGTCCCAAACAAGGTGCAGCACACTAGTTGTAAATTCCACCTTGATGAAGAAACAATGTTAATGACAAGGATGGTTAAAAAAACAGAAAGCCCTTCTGGAAGAGTCCATCGCTTCAGCCTGGTTCAGCACACCCAATAGCATCAACACCACCTATAGAAAGGGGGCACTTGGCTGGTACCTGCAGCTTTGAAGGCCTGGAGGTCCTGCTGGCTCAGGCGCTGAAATGGTTGGTGGGCAGGCAGACTGCCGTCACCAGAGCTTCGAGAGGGTGGCTAGGAGAGTGCTCAGGAGTTTGTCAGAGGCCAGCTCAGAGGCAGGCGTTTCAGCACACGTGAACAAAGGCTCATTAGGTGACCCAACCCCTTGGACCTATAATTAAGCGTTAACCAACAATGCCTGGGTCATCTTTCTCAAACACTCCTTGCTTGCAATTTTCTCTCTTTCTTAAAGGGAGTGAGGACTTGGGACTTTGCCATTGCTCTTGAACCTTTCTTGGCCTCCTTCCTCCCACCAACGATATAGCAGGTTCCTTGGTCACTCCCCCAGAACACACCAAAACCCAGCCACAATTCCAGCCCATGGTCCCTGGAGGGACCTGAGCAAATGAAGGGTTGCTTCTGGACCTTGGGGAAACTGTCTTTTTTTAGGAAGGTGGGCAGTTGCTCTCAGGAAGGACATACATGTCTGCACTTGGGGCTGTGGGACCCAGAGTAAACAACTAGGAGGTGATGATGACAGGTGTGACAATCTGGGCAGTCTCTGGAACAACTGCACAAAAAATTGAGAATTCAACTGGTACATCTACTCCTGCCCCAGAGTACAGATGCCACCCAGGTGGAGAAAAATTAAAGATCTCCGAAGTCATATGCTCTCCTGACCAGAGTGTCAAGGAGGTCGGTCCAGCCAATTATTAATTATGAACTGAATCTCTGATATACTATGACACAGCCACTCAACATGGACTTGAGGAAGCAACATATAACCCGTATGTGCTAACAAACTGCCAGCCTGGCAAGAGGCATTTTTTGGCACCACTATTAAGAGGCAGGCCCGATCCAGGAGCTGGGGCTACAGCTGTGAAAAGGGCAGTGGGTGGAGCCGAGACCTCTAAGGAACTTATGCTCAGTGGGAAATATAGACAACATATACCCCAATAAGCTTTCAAATAAGTAAGAAAGATCACTTGAGGCCTGGTGAGTACTTTGATGAAAACAAGTGAACACATGAGGCGCCAAACCATGCTTTGCTCATGATTCCAATCCCCTACTTCAGAGTCTCATGTTCCCCTTCTATGGCTTTTGGGACCATTCACCACCATGATAATTTCTTGTTTAATCTCTGATCCTCCCACTTGTCTGTAAACTCCATTGCTGTTCATTACTTCCCCGGCACCTGGCACAGTTCTGGTACATGGAGAGCTCTCAATAAATTACTTGCTGAATGAATGAATAATTAGACAGCACAAAACACAGATAAACCAAACTAAAACTTGAGGCATAGAAAGGTATCAAAATGTAAATAATAATCGTATTTCAATGGTGGGAACATGGGTAAATTAAAAAAAAAAAAATTCTATTTCTCTGATTTTTCAAGTTTTCTTTGTTGAACATAAACTATGAGTATTTTTATGTTGACTAAAATGATGTATTTTAAAAATCAAGTTATAATTGTAAACATTATATTGTTATTATTGTGACAATATTATGGAACTATTATTCCAAGAGTAAATGAAGCAATATAATTCAGGGATAATTCAGGGACGAATTAAGTATGTCTACTTCACCCTCTCCTACCCAGTCTCTTTGTATACATACCCCCTATGTCCTCAGAGCTCAGGTGATTGCTGTCAGGCTGGTGTACAAATCTCTTAATTCTGCTTGTGAGGCCCTTTATCCTCAAGCTGTTCGGCCTCAATGAGGATAGGCTTGTCCTCTTGTCCCTCCTTCCTCCCAGCTCTGTTCTGGCCTCCTGGACTGCTCTGAAGTGCCTAGAGTCCTGCCTCCAGGGTGTGGATGCTCTGTCCCTCCGCCAAGACCCTGCTCTGCCTGGCTCATGCTTCCCACGCTTTCCTCTAGCCAATTCCTCCTGTCTTTCTGGTTTTGGCTTGGACAGAAGGAAGTGTGCACCACAGCTAGGTCCCTGAGGAGGCCTTACCCAGAAGCCAACTTCACCCCATCCAGGACAATGACAAACACTGCCACCAACACCCCCACTTCCCTGTTAAGGGCTGAATTGTGCCCCCACCCCCCAATTCATATGTTGAAGTCCTAACCCCCATACCTCAGAATGCGACTGTATTTAAAGATAGGGCCTTTAAAGAGGTTTAAGATTAAATGAGGCCATGAGGGTGGGCCTTAATCCAATCTGACTGCTGTCCTTACAAGAAGAGGAACTTTGGACATACAAAAGAGACACCAGGGAAGTTTGAACACAGAGAAAAGGCCATGTGAGGACAAGCAAGAAGGCAGCTGTCTGAAAGCCAAGGAGAAAGGCCTCAGGAGAAGCCAAACCTGCCAAAAGTTTGATCTTGAACTTCTAGCCTGCAGAACTGTGAGAAAATGCATTTCTGCTGTTCAAGCCACTCAGTCTGTGGTATCTTGTTATGGCACCCTAGCATTCTAATATGCCTCCCAAGGCCTTTTCTCACCATTCTTGGAAGTGTGGATCTGGCACCATCAACCAGGAAAACTGGGGTGGGGAGGTGTTGATGGGTCTGGGTTCTGCTGTGCTCCTTGGTGGAGGGGGGTGGCATGACAAGAGCAGCATACAGCCTGGGTACAGATGGGGCAGGGGCAGGGCAAGCAAGACCCAGCATGGCTCTGATGCTGGAGTTGTGACAATGAGCAAGATATTTGTCTTCTCTTTTATCACTCAGTGATAGCTGAGTTTCATCAATTTGACCCTATTCAGATTTCGGAATCAGACTAGTTATGTGAACTTTCTATTATCTGTTACGCAATAAATAATGGGATAAAGATCATGCCCATAATTGGATGGACTCAAGGCACATTTAGCTCACCAAACTATTTTCAAGCAATCTGTCTGTCCTGGGGAAGTTATTTGCTCTCTTCCTACCTTGATTTTTTCCAGGCACAATGTTGGTGGTAACCCTTTACCTTCCTTTATGTGGAGTGACTAAGAACTGTTGCCCTTGGAGAAGATGGGAAAGGGCAGGAACAGACATTCTCAATGGCTAACTTTGGCTAAGCCTTCTAATGCCCTCTCCCTGTTCCTGACGCAGTCTGTAGCTGCCTTGGAAAAAGCACCTGGGACCACAGGTTCAGCTTCAGGAAATTCCTTCCAGCTCCATTTTAAATCACCACCTCTGGTTCAATTGTCCAGCCCCATCCTAGACCTCTCACAGGGACTCTTCTCTTGGCCTACCCCACTGCATGTTAATGGTGTTCTTGAAATGCTTTTTTTGGTCCAAGTTTTTCTTTGGGATGCTAACGTCTCCCCTAACTTGGTTTCCTGCCCCAGGTCAAGTGGGCAGTACCCCAGGCTCCTGAGATGGTTGGCCAGACCAGCTCGTGGGCCCTGAAACCAGCCATAGGGCCACAGAACTATAACCAAACCACAGATTCTCCTTAAGTCTGTCCTCGAAACCACACTGATGTACATATCCTTATCCCTGCAAATGTGATCTGGCCTGACCAGAAGCAGATCCTTGGTGTCTTTCACATGCCACAGAGACCCATGTGAACAGGAAGGACCACTGGTGGTCCCTAAAACCATCAGGCTGACTCGTTCCAATGTGGGAGAAGAGGAAAAAAACTCCTCTTGCCCAAGTAAGCACAGCTTCTGCTATCCTCCTCTTTTCAAGCTGTTTGTTTCGAGGCTGAAGCTCTTGTTCCGGGGATGGTATACAGACACTTCAGCCATTCTGATGCATAAAAAAATAGCAAGAAAGTAGACATTTCCATGGGTAGACCCACAGAAACATTCCAATTCCCACCCTTATGATTTATTTAATTGTTCAAACAGAGGCTCTTACACCAATCAAGAGTTGTTATTTTTTTAAAACTGGCATCGAGATCACTAACAAATAGAAACATTGTTTATCTTTTGAGCAAGAACACAGCAGCCACTAAGTGAGCAAATGTCCACATGACCATGTTCAACACATCTCTGCTCACAGGTTGCCTCTATGGTCACAAGGTACCAATTAATGACCCTTACCCGCTGCCTGGGGCTGCCAGCAGCAAACGTGGCTCCTAACTCTGAGTTTTAACCAGTGGTTTCCATCATGAGACTACAGATAGACAACACATTTCCTCTGCCTCATATTTAAAGACAGTCTGGTCTTGAGTCACCAAAGTCGTGTCTTTGGAATCCCCCCCAAACACAGGTTACCTATCACACAAATCTCTCCCCTAAAGGGAAGCAGAGTGGGGGTGGGGGGTGGGAGCTGCCATTTCTTGAGTAACTACTCTGTGTTCTGGAAGCAGCAGCCCATGGCCTTGGTGACCAACATGGGTCAAAGACGTGACCAAAGCCATCAGCTGCTCTGATCTTGCTGTTACAGGTAGTTCCTTTCATCACAAACATCCGCAGGGGCAAAGCTCCCAATAAGGACCAGGCTAAAAATTTGGCTCCCATTTGAACCCATTCTGGCGTTCCAAACCCAGCCCCAAGGGGCAAAGGTCACCCAAGAAGCAGCTAGAGGATCACTGCCTGAGGCTATTACCAATCTCTAAAGCAACTGCAAAAATAATTAAAGTAAAATATTAAGAGTTGAGTATATGGATGTTCACTATACAATTCTTTCAATGATTCTGTCTGTTTCACTACTTTCCTAATAAAATGTCAACAACGACTGAAAAAATAAATGAAGTGCTACACAAAGATGAACACTTTTTAAGGTAAGCAAGATAAACACTGTTTCCTAAAGCAAGAGCCTTTTCAGATCCTTTTAATCAAAGGAGGCTGAGACCCATCACTGCGACAACTGATTTCCAGTCATAACAGCCACGGCCCACAACTAGTGTGTGTGGGCATTCAATACCTAAGAACAGTGGTAGTCACAGAGGAAGTGTCAAGTGGAGCCCGATGGACATGGGCCCACTTCAGAAGGTGGCAGCCACTGAGAGCTGAAAACGTTAGAGTGACAGCTCTTCTCCACTCCCACCCCCACTCCCCTCCAGCATGAGGCAGATAACAAGGGAATTAAGCTTGCTGTGGAGACCACAAGGCCTGCAGCAGCAGCAGGGCAGTGAGCAGATTAAGCCTTGATCCTCTGCCACCAAAAAGCCCCTGACCCACTTCTCTGTCGGGAAAGGAAACGGCTGTGGTAACACAAGCAGAGGAGCAGAGGGGCTCTGGTCAACACAGGCAGTTTCAACAAGTGCTCTATTTTTTTTTTTTTTTGGAAGGGACGGCCAATGGGAACGGTGAAGAGTGACAAAGGGCATTGGAGGACACATGCGCATTAACAGGGAGCCACGTGGGTAACGAAGTCAACCACATATGCTTTTCTTATAAAAATTAAAATTCCGCCCTCCCCCTACACTCTCCAGCCTAGGTTCCAATAGCAAGGGCTCTAGTCCAGTACAGTGTAGCCACCCTAGAGAAACATAAGCCTTTCCACAGGTGTTCCCGGAAAGATCACCTGGGGGCTATCTCAAGCCCCTGCACACGGGCACATGGGGCAGTGGGTACAGTGAATGGGCCGTGGCCTAAGGATGGGCCGGGAAGAACAAACCTCCCTTCCCCTGGGAAGAGGGGAGAGAACCGGCCATCAGCGGAGTCTCGCAAAGTGAAGGTCTGGGCTGCCTGGCCCAGTTCAGCCAGAAACTAGGCTCCCTGAGGACAAGGCAAGCAGAAACTCGGGGGGCTGTCCTCCTGAGCCTGAGGATCCCGGGCTTGTTGAGACCCCACATGGTGGGCTCCTTTGCGGTCCCTCGGCCGACCATGGTCTTGGAACTGGTGTTTGGGGTCTGCCTTCCTAACCGGCCACAAGAAGCAGCCTGGGGAAAGGCGGGGGGCTCGGGCAGGGTCTGTGGGACCAGGGACGGGCGGGGACGGTAAAAGCAACAGATGACAAGCCGCGCCCGGAGCGAAGCTCTCTGTTCCGGGGAAGAGAGCGGCCCAGGCGCCCCTGGAGTCCGGCCAGTCCCCCGCGGCACTTACGCGCTCGTGGGTCCACGGTCTGGCAAAACCGAAACTTTCTGGGACCAAGCGGAAGAGTACAGGCGCGCCGTGCCGGCGGCCATGACGCGCACACCCGGAGGCGGGCGGGCGCGGACTACGACTCCCGGCATGCCCCGCAGGCCCGAGGTCTACAACTCCCATCGGTCCCCGCCGGCCAACTACGACTCCCGGCATGCTCCGCAGGGCTGAGGTTTGCCCCTCCACTGCCTCTTCCCTCCACTTCCCCCTTTCCAAAAGCCAGCTCTAGGTTAACCCTTGCAATCGCGGAGGGCATGGTGTGTCCTCAGACCAAGTCTGGGATCTTGAGAGCAGCGCTATCCATGTGTGGTCATCGAGCACTTAAAATGTGGCTAGTTCGAGTAGAATTGTGCATGTGAGTGTAAAATACACCCGGATTCCAAAGATTTAATACAAAAAATGAATGTAAAGTAGCTCATTAATATTTCCATATTGATTATGTGTTGAAATAATTTTTTTTATTGACTAAATAAAAAACATTATATTTTGCTGGGCCTAATATCCCATCTTTTGATCCCTCTCACTTCTTAACACAGGGATTTAAAATCAGTGCTCAAAAACTGTGTGTTAATGAACTACCACACCCCTAACTTCCACCTCATCCCCAGCCAAATTTCTGTTGTGTGTTGCAAAACTGGACACAGTAAAACAAATTCATTCAATTAGCAGTGTCTACTAAGGGCACAATAGAAAAGTGACAGTACCCTGGGAATTTCAGCGTAGACTCCATTCCTTAGCTTGGGCTGGCCATCTTTATTCTCTGCCTTAGTTGCCACCATTTATGCCAGAAACACGTAGGCCTAACAGCACTTAAATAGGGGCATCCAGACAGGAGCCATGTCCCCAACATTACACATGGAGAGAGCAGGGATTTGTCTGGGTGGAATAATACAGAAAAGTAAATCGATTTCTTAATTTTAGGATATAGCACCTCGTTAGCCATCTTTATAAATTAGATATAGATAAGACAGTGAATTAGATGGATGGAATGGTCAGTTTGGGGGTGGGGTTGGGGAGGAGGTGCATGAACAGAAGTGATTTCCATTCTCGTTAACAGAAAGGAAAACTGTGAAAGGAAAAGGGGAGAGCAGGGAGAAGATGACAAAAGGAAAAGAAAAGCCATCAACGTAGTGGTCTGAGAAAAATCATTGCTCCAACCACAGTCAGAGCAGCTTTATGAGATATTAAGGATGGGAGAGATTTTAATGTTGGTCATCTGGTCTAATTTTTTGTTCAAAACTTAGACCCAAAAGGTATTTGGAGAGAAGAGGGAGACAAACCTAATATTTATTGAGGACCTATAATGTGCCAGACCCTAGCCCAAAAAAACTCTGTACAACATTTTATTTAACACACACAGCAACTCTATGATGTAGGTAGGATTCATTAACCGTACTTTAGAAATGAGGAGACTGAAGCTCAGTTCAAGTTCACCCAGCTGGTAAGTGGTAGAGCTGGGGACCCCTGAAGGGTCTTCCGTCCACTCAACACACTGTCAGCTACATTGAGGAAGGTTAATGAAATCACTACTATTTAGGTAGTTTAACTTGGATCTCCTTTGTAAATGAAATTACGGAATTGGGTATTTCAAACTATAATTTTTCAAACAAACAAACTCAGCATATTCTTGCGAATACACATTAGGTAAAGAGATCAGATTCAAAAATCACCAAAACCCCTTCTCTCTTTCTCCTTCAGCCTAAACAAGCAGCAGGAGAGGAGTCTCATCCTCACAGGAAGCTGACCATGCCCATAGCCCTGATGAGGAAAGAGGCTCTCAGAGTAATTGTTCCCATTCTTTGAGGGTTCTGTAAGTGCCGGTAACCATGTTAAGTGTGTTCCACACATCGTTTAGTTTTATCCTTGTATCAGTCTCATGACAATTATCCCATTAAGCAGATAAGCAAACAGATTCAGGGAGGTTAAGTACCTTGCCCAAGGTCAAAACCTAATAGTGGTAAAGACGGATGGTGAGTCTGGAGTGGTCTGATTACAAAGTGAAAGTCCTTAACCACTGAATTGGCAGTTATTTATGTAGGGCAACCACGTTCTCTGCCAGGGAACCCACCATCTTGGTCCCTGCTAATCAGTCCAGAGGTGGATCAAGCTATGCCAGTGGCCTGGTGTGGCAGTTCAGCTCAAAACAGTCAGCCTCTTCTTGATGGTCACTAGTCAATCAATCTTCTCTTCTGGAGAATTCGAGTGTGAACCCCCCAGAGGGAGTGGGAATTTGACTGCAGAGTCAGAAGCTCCAGGTTGGTTGTACCATCGTCCCCTACAGAACACTGCTTTTCAGTAATTGCCCATGGGCAATGCAGAAGGATCTGGACTTCAATGCCCCAGAACTTGGTTTGAATTCTGACATCTATATTTTCCAGAATTTTTTCTCTGTGACTCTACTATTGACTTTTCTCAACACCACTCCAACTGAAAACTTTAGAAATTTTTAAGTAAGCCCTTGATGACAGAGATTCAGATTTTTCCCATTTTGAATTATAACCATAGAAAATAGTATTCCCCACAGAATAGGGTGACCGTTCTTCCTGGTTTACCCAGGACAGTCCTGTTATCCCAGCATGAATATTAATACCACCTCCCTTCACTCTCAATAATGTCCCAATTTGTCAATACGTTATATGGCCACTCACTCCATAAGACAATTAGTTTCCTGAATGTTGGAGTGTTTCATGAAAAACACAGAGCTTGAACAAATACAGAAAAGACAATATCCCGTACCCTGGGACTTTTGGGAACCCCCTAATGTTTAAAAATGTGCCCCTGGTAGAAGTCCAGGAAGCAATTGCAGCTGGAAATTTGTCATTTCACAGTTATGAGCAGTTAATCTATCTCGAAAAAGACAAAAAAAAAAAAGAAAAAAAAAAGAAAACCTTAAAAAAAAAAAAAGAGATAGGGACTTCAATTCATCTCTGGGCAAAATGTTTATTTTGGGAAAACCACTAAAATGGGCCTTTTAAGTGCACACACTGTGTTTTGTACTTCAAAAACAGCATTCTGTTTGGTAATAGAAAAGTTGTATTTGGCTGAATCATAGCTACTTATTCAGTCATTCATTTATTCAACAAATAGTTGTTGAGCACTTGTTATTCCAGGCATTGTTCTAGATCAGAGAGAGGTCAACAAACTTTTGCTATAAAAGGCCAAAGATGGTTGCAATAATATTTTCCATCTCACATGTTCTTCGACAATGTGACCTTACCACTCCCCATCCAGAGGTGGAGTCTAATTGCTCTTGCCTTGGATCAGAGAATGGGAGAAGTGACACTGTATGACTTCTGAGGCTGAGTCACAAAAGGTGACATAGTTGGAGCTCTGAAATTTTATGTAAGAAGTCTGACTACCCTGAGGCAGTCACTCCATGAGGAAGCCCACATGGTGAGATAGCTATGGGGTGAGGCTTATGCATAACTGAAAGAAGAATCTTAGGCAGGACCAACAGTCACTGCAAAGGCTCTGAATCAAGACTTGTGCCTGGTGTTTGAGGAACCCCAAGGAGGCCATTGCTGCAGGAGAAGAATAGACCGTAGGGGCAAGGGAAGAAGCAGGGAGACAGCTATGAGAGTATAGGTGGGCCAGGGTGGTAGCAGAAGAGATGGGGTGAGAGGTGGCTGTATTCAAAGGCACAGCTGAGAAGATCTGCTCATGAATTGGTCATGAGTTCTGAGAAAAAGAAAAGACCCAAGGATGACTCCAAGATGTTTGTCCTTAGTCGTGGAAGAATGGAGTTAGCAAAAACAACATTGGGGAAGACTGTAGGAGAAGTAGATGTGGATTGTATGTATGAGGGCAGATCAGGAGTTGGGTTTTAGACATGTCATATCTCAGGTGCCAATTAGACATCCAAGTGGAGGTGCCCAGCAAGCAGGCGCTACTTGAGCCTGGCATTTAGGGGAGAGGTTTGTGGTGCTGCACATGTAAATGTGGAAGTCCTTAACATATATGAGGTGGTTTAAAATAGTGACTCTCACAGTTTGATGTCAGACACCTTTTTTAAAAATTATTTTTATTATGGATAGAGCTTCTGGATCAGGATGGCGGAATAGACAGTCCCCAGCTTCACTCTCTCCCACAAATAACCAATTTACAACTGTTAAAAAGCAACGACTGCCAGGCTGGGGCCACTGGAGCTTAGGGTAAGAGGAGGAGAGACCTATGGAATACATAAAGGTGGGAGAAGCTGCAGTGAGAGAAAGAAGGGACCGCTCTGACTGCTTTGAGCCCTGGCCATTTCAAGGCTGGCCCTGGTGAGCACATGGAGCAAGAGCTGGCAAAACCTGCAGCTGTGCCCTTTGTGTGAAGTTGCTTGGAGACTATAGGGGAGAAGAGGGCCTTGGTGGACCCCAGGCCAGCAAGACCACTGACAGGGTTCCCGTGGACCAACATAGGAGTGAGGGGCCACTCAAAGGCTGGTGAGTCATCACAAGGGACTGGCTCATGGCCTGCCCCATGAGAAGTGTTTGGAGTACAGGCAGTGGGGGAGACAGGCCACTGTGGGAACACTGGGGCACAGCATGGACAGCTCATCTGCCCTCCAGTCAGCACAGGCCCACTCAGTAGAGACTGGTAAGGAATATAGAACTGCAGGGGTGCAGTTTGCTGAAAAGACGCAGGCCCAGACCAGAGTTTCCAAAACAACCTAGGTGTATTGGACCTCACAAGACCTGGAACTGCTGAAAGATCAACAATTAAAATCTGAGCTGCACAAAAAGCCTTCCCCAGGGAATCAGCAGCAAAGCAGCGACTTAGCTCAACCACTGGGCTGAAGTTCTAGTCCCCACAGCAAATTCCCCCATTTTAAAAGTAACCAACGGACAGCAAATTAGTTCCAGTGCAGAGTTTAAGTGGTGGGAATAGTGAATAATCCAACACAGAACTGAAAGAAAATGCAAAACACCCACAGATCAAAGACAAAGTTCTGATATTAACCAGTAAAGGTTTTTTTTTTTTTTTTTTTTTTTCTCCTTTTTTGTGACTGGTAAGGGGATC
Organism: Cynocephalus volans; assembly: GCF_027409185.1. Lineage (NCBI taxonomy): Eukaryota > Metazoa > Chordata > Mammalia > Dermoptera > Cynocephalidae > Cynocephalus > Cynocephalus volans. The sequence continues at coordinate 56,650,312 of NC_084470.1, forward strand.
GCAACCCTTGATGAGGTGTCACCCCCACCGCGCTCAGCCAGTGAGTGCACTGGCCATTCCTATATAGGATCTGAACCCGCAGCGGGAGCACCGCTGCGCTCCCAGCACCACACTCTCCCAAGTGAGCCACGGGGTCGGCGCAACCAGTAAAGGTTTAACACCACCAAAGAACATCTACAAAACTTGAAAGAGCCAGAAACTCCCCAGGCTCCCAAGCCAGGGTGAGGGGAGCCTGAGGGCCTCAGCCATACCTGCTGATATCCACATCCAGCCCAGCTACGACTGAGTCACCACCATAAGCCCCTGGGCTCCTGAGCCAGGGTTGGGGGCACAAGGGCCTCAGCCGCACATGCCTGATGTCTGCATCCAGCCCAGTGACAGCTGAACCCCCACCGGAAACCCCCTGGGCTCCCAAGCCAGGGTGAGGGGGCCGAGGGCCTCAGCCATGCCCCCACAACATATGCATCCAGCTCAGCAATGACTGACCTGATGTCAGAAGTCCACAGGCCCATGGGCCAGGGTGACGAGTGCCAAGGACCTCAGCCACACCACCCAACATTCATATCCAGCCCAGTGACAATTGAGCCACCGCCAGAAACCCCCCAGGCTCCTGAGCTGGAGTGGGGGGAAATCCACTGGCCTCAGCCATGCCCTACCACCCCTTGCCCTTTGCAAGCAGGCCAGCTCCACCTCCCACCTCCACCTTCATTTCCTTCTCCCCCCACCTGCCCCTCCCACTGCTCTGCAACAGTGTCTTTGAATTTACAAAAAAAAATAATACGTCAATTTTAAAAATTATTTTTATTATGGTAAAAAACATAAAATTAAATTTAACATCTTAATCACTTTAAGTGTATAGTTCAATCATGCTGAGTATGTTCACACTGTTAATGTAGATTTGTGGATCTCTGAAACTTTTTCATCTTGCAACACTGAAGCTCTATACTCATTAGATACTAATTGCCCCTCCCCCAGCCCTTGATAACCACCTTTCTCCTTCCCATTTCTACGAGACTTTGACTACTTTATATGCTTCACATGAATGAAATCATAGAGTATTTGACCTTTTGTGACTGGCTTATTTTGCTTAGTATAATATCCTTGAAATTCATCTATGTTGTAGGATATGACAGGATTTCTTCTTTTTAAAGATTGCATAATATTCCACCATATGTTTATACCATATTTTCTTTTTCCATTCATCTGTTGATGAACATCTGGGCTTCTTTTACCCCTGAGCTATTGTGAGTAATTGCTGAGATGTATTAATAAGTGCAAATATCTCTTTGAAATCCTGCTTTGAATTCTTTTGGATATATATCCAGAAGTGGGATTACTGGATCATATAGTAATTCTATTTTTAGTTTTTTTGAGGAAACTCCACACTGTTTTCCATGATGGCTGCACCAGTTTACATTTCCACTGGAAGTGCACAAGAGCTCCAATTTCTCCACATCCTCTCTGGTACTTGTTATTTTCTATTCTTTTTAAATAAAAAAAAACTTACTAATGGGTGTAAAGTGGTATCTCATTGTAGTTCGGATCTACATTTCCCTGATTATTAGTGCTTTTGAGCATCTTTTCATGTGCTTATCTGCCATTTACATATCTTCTTTGGAGAAATGTCTATTTAATTCCTTTGCCTATTTTTTAATTAGAGTATTTGCTTTTTTGTTGTTGTGTAAGTTCCTTATATATTCTGAATATTAATCCCTTATCAGACATATAATTTGCAATTATTTTCTCCCATTCTGTAGGTTGCCTTTTCATTCTGTTGATTCTTTTGATACGCAGAAGTTTTGGGGTCTGACGTAGTCCCATTTGTCCATTTTTTATTTTGTTGCCTGTGTTTTTGGTGTCATATCTAAGAAATCATTGCGAAATCCAATGTTCCTGAAGTTTTCCTCCTGTGTTTTCTTTTAGGAGCTTAAGAGTTTTAGGTCTTATATTCTGTCCTTTAATCCATTTTGAATTAATTTTTATATATGGTATAAGGTAAAGGTCCAATTTTATTCTTTTACATGTGGGTATTCAGTTTCCCCAAAATCATTTGTTGAAGAGACTGTCCTTTCTCCATTGTGTAGTCTTGACACTCTGTTGAAAATCATTTGGCAATATATGCAAGGGCTTACTTTTGGGATTTCTATTCTGTTCCATTGGCCTATATATCTAACTTTTGACAGTATCACACTGTCTTATCTAGTGTTGCTTTGTAGTATGTTTTGAAATCAGGAGTGTGAGGCCTTCAACTTTGCTCTTCTTTATCAAGATTATTTTGGACTATTTGGGGTCCCTTGAGAGTTCACCCAAATCTCCGATTCCTTTTATAGTCTTAAAAATTATTGACAATCCCAAAGAACTTTTGTTTATATAGATTATGTCTATGTTTAAATAAACAAATTTATCAGAAATTAAGACTGAGATACATTTAAAACATTTATTTATTAACTCATGTAAAAATAACATTAAGAAAACAAAAAATTTAGTGGGAAGAGTAGCATTTGTATACATCTTTGTGAATCTTTTCAATGTCTGCTTCAAAGAAGACAGCTGGATTTTCATACCTCTTCTGCATTTGGTCTGCCATAATATGTTGGTTTTGTTGAAGTACAAGAAGGAAAATCAGCCTCACAGAGATACATGTTTGGAAAAGGGAAGACTTTTGAGACCCTTTGAAAGGGTCTTGAGGGCACTCACAAGTCCTCAGGCCACACTTTGGGAACTGCTGATTTAAATCTAAGGGAGTGAGTGAAGATAGAGAGGAAAAGAGACCCAAGAACTGAACCTGAGCACAGAGATGTCAAGAGATCAGGGAGATGGAGATGAACCAGCAAAGGAGACTGAGGTAGAAGGAAACCTAGGAAAGGGTGGTCTCTGAGAGGAAGGTGTGTGTGTGTGTGTGCATGTGTGTGTGTGTGTGTGTGTGTGGTGTGGTGTTGGTAAATATCATCTTCAGTGGAGGGGAACCCACTAAGAATTGTAATGGATAGAATATGAGGACATGGTAGAAGCAGGCTTTAGACAAGGAGACATTGTCTTCTCTCAGGCTTGCAGTCTAAGGTGTAGTTGAGGTGGGATAGGTGAGCTGGGCCTTGCCCAGGTAGGCAGGCAGGACCTGGGCAGGGAGGTGCCTTGTTAGGGTCTCTGACAAGGAGTCTGTGCCTCAGAGCTCTGAGGTTAGACACAGCCAGATACTTTCTCTGTGTGGTGCTTCCTTTCGGTCAAGCCCAAGTGCTTCAGTAACATGTGAGAATTAAGAGGATGGGCAGGTTTGTGCTTGGGATGGAGCAGCAATGAGAAGGATGATTTCCTCCTTCTCTGCCTTGTCCCAGTCCCTCCGAACCAGACTGTTGGCAGAGGCAATGGCCTGAGGAAGGTGGTATAATCTGGATTTGCAGGTGGAGACTGGAGAAGACCCATTGCAGTGGCCTGGCAGAGGGACAGTGTGGGTGACTGCACAGGGAAGACTGAGTGGAAGCACTTGGCAGCCGTGGTCCTGAGTTCACACTGACAGCATCTCTGACAGGCTGAGTCAAGTGGGGCAACAGGTGAGGCTTGGCGTCACCACTCTCTGGCCACCTCATCACAGTGTGACCTTGTGAAGTAGCCTCAGGCCAGGGAGGCCAGGGAGGCACTGGAGTCTCCACAATGGAGACAAGACAGGCAGCATGATTTGCCCAGGAACCTCTGGTCATTTGCCATGTCAAGGGAACATGCTGGCACATGCAGAGGTAAAACCAGTGGATGTGTGGCCTTGGCCCAGGCTGCGGGCCTCACATTCCTGCTCTCTGCAGTGGGGGCGGGGAAGGCTTTCTGCAGCTGCTGCAACCTCTGGCTTCTGGGGTGGCCGTGCCAGAGACAGCCTCCCTTTGTTCTGCCTGTTTCTCCTGCCTTCCCCTCAGTTTTGTGAGCTGCCCAACATCTTTTCTCTTTCATTGAATATAAGTTGTTCTGCATTTTATTTCCCCCCAATTTTTTATGTATAATTGTATACATTTCTTTCTTTTTTCCTTTTTGCTGAGTCATTTGTGATGCAGTTGCAGACATCCCGACTTTGTTTCCTGACACTCCTCTGACACAATTACAATGCAATCATGCCCAATCTCTTTTCCATACATTTTTTCTTCTGCCCTGGCAACTAGAGGCAATTTCTGTTGCTTATAGCTAAGTGTTCTGATGGATAGATTGCTTGTTTGGGGAATTGGCTGGATGTGATGGAAAGAATAGGTGTTTGGGGACAATAGACCTGAGTTAAAAATCTTGGGTCTGGCTCTAACTTGAGCAAGTAGATATATAAAGATAAATATCTCCCCAAGCCCCACTTTTCTCATCTGGTTAATGCTTACCTTGCAAAGTTGTGAGAATGTGGCATAATGTGTGTAAGGCACATAGCACAGTGCATCGCATAGTAGGTTCTCAATAAATATTTACTGAGTGAATAACTGAATGAATAAATCATTGGTTTGGATCCTTGGTTCTCGAACTTGGCTCTACATTGGAGCCACCAGGAGAGCTTTTAAAAGTCCTGAGGCCAGGCTGCACCCCAGATCAATTGTATTGAAATTTCTGGGGGGTGGGACCCAGGAATTAGTACTTTTTTAAGCTTCCCACGTGATCTAACATGCAGCCCTAGATGTTAGAGTGTGACCTCCCTGGTCCCTGATGTCCCAGAAACCCCACAGGAAGGCTGTGAGATGTGGAAATGTATAGACATGGTACATAGTAAGTCTCAATAAAAGTCAGTTTCCAATCTCCTGTGTGTGTTCAGTTAGGTGTAGCCTTCTATTTGGGTGAGGAAGACACTAGAACCTCATGGAAGTTTGTGAGGTGCACTGGGATTCCTCTCCCACTCACTGAAATTTGGGTCCTATATTAGTTTTCTAGGGTTGCCATAACAAAGTTCCACGACTGCGTGATTCAAACAACGGAAATTCACTGTCTTGCTGTACTGGAGACTGGAAGTCTGAGATCAAGGTGTCGAGAGGTTTGGTTCCTTCTGAAGCTGTGAGGGAGAATCTGCTCCATGCCTTGCTCCTGGCTGCTGATGGTTTGCTGGCATCTTTGGTGTTTTTGGCTTGTGGGAGAATAACTCCAATCCTCACATGGTATTGTCCCTGTGTCTGTGTCTGGGTCCAAATTTCCCCTTTTTTATAAGTACACCAGTCATATAGAATTAGGGGCTCACCTTACTCCAGTAGAATTTTACCTTACTTAGTTACGTCTACAACGACCCTATTTCCAAATAAAGTCATATTCAGAGATACTGGGGGTGAGGATTTAACATGAATTCGGGGGTGGAGGACGGCACATTCAACCCATCACATGCCCTAAGCTACAGATTTGTATCTCCTGAAGAACCTCATGGAAGTACAACCCATGAAATTATAGACCCGTAGACTTTTTTTTAAGCACAGCAAAGGATATTAGAGATAACTGAGTTCAAACCTCTCTGGTTCAGATGAGTACATAAGCTCCAAACGAGGATAGGTGACTTCCTAGGGACCCAGTCACAAAAGTAGGTGTGATTTCCTATCAGGCCAACACTTGTCGGTTTTCTTTAATTTTTAAGTAAACAGAAGATGCTTTGATAAATTAGCAACGCTCAGTGTTTTTTGTTTATTTGCTTTACCCATATTATTCTTACTATTGGAAAAGATCAGAGGCGATTGTTGAACCAATTGTAATCAGTGTTCGGGGGGCAGGTGAAGATGGGTGTCTCCTACCCCAAACTCCCACAGCTCATTGCAAAGTGTTTTGGAAGAGTTTTAATAATACGTTTAAAGTGTGTATCCCCAGCTGTGTGTAGTCAAGCCAGGTCACTTTCCCTCAGAACAGGAGAGGTCAGCAGGTAGTTTGGGAAAAGGGACAGAAATCCGGGGGGCCTGGAGTAATACTAAGGAAATCTGTCCTGGAGTGGGAGTGTCTAGCTGGTGGCCAGCTTGAGAGTGGGGCCAGTTCATCTTTGTGGTCTCACTACCTCCAACATGGGCTTCGCACTGCCCTTGCAGAGAGGAGGCTCTCCACAAGTGTGGCCAGGCACTGCCTGGAGGTCTGCATGCTGCCCCCCAACCCTCCACTCATGCCCCCCACCTCTGTCTCTCTCTCTCTCTCTCTTTTTTTAAAGATGACCGGTAAGGGGATCTTAACCCTTGACTTGGTGTTGTCAGCACCACGCTCTCCCAAGTGAATTTACCGGCTATCCATATGTAGGGATCCGAACCCATGGCCTTAGTGCTATCAGCACCACACTCTCCCAAGTGAGCCACGGGCTGGCCCCTTCAACCTCTGTCTCTAATCCCTGTGTAGTGGATTGAATTATGTCCCCCCAAAACTCACTGAAGCTTGAACTGTGTCCCCCATTTCATGTATTAGAAACTTAGCCCCCACTGTGACTGTTAAGAGGGTGGGAAATCCTATTATGGTAATTGAAAGGTGAAGCCTTGAAGTGGCAATTGGATTGTAGGACTGTGCAATAGTGAATGGATTAAAAATGGTGGTCAGGGGCATGGTTCTGAGGGCTTTAAGAGGAGATTCTATCTTTCTCTCAGCTCTCTCTGCTCCACCATTTTCAAAATGTGACACTCTGCCATCACTGTCACCAACGCTGAAAACTTCACCAGCTGTGTTTCCTGGACTTTGGATTTCCTAGACTCAGAAACTGTGAGGAATAAATTTTGTTTTCATTATAAATCACCCAGTTTCAAGTCTTTTGTTATAAGCAAAAGAAACGGTCTAATACACCAATTCCCCACACCCAACTGTTGCCTATTTCTTCTCTCTAACCATGAGTGATTCTCAAGGCTGATTTTCTGAAATGGTCAAAGTCAAGGATGCAGGCTGCTTTGTCCTCCTTTAGTCCCTCTGGTCATACTTCCTTTGTGGAGGGGCCAGTGGGGATGTGGGAGGGGGTTGCAACAACCCCACCCCTAAGATCTGGCATAGCCCCAAGGTGGACAGTGAAGCTCTGTACTCAGAATAACTTGGTGAGGATTTAGGATAACCCACCTTACTCTTCCCAAATTTTCCCTCAAACCCCACAGATATCTCCCACCAAGTTTTTAGGATGCCTGAAATTCCCAGCAGGAAATAGTATTATTCCTTCTGATTGCAGAGCTGTACCTCTGAAAGGTCCTTGATCAGATACAAATGGGTCATGGGAGAGAAAAAAAAACCTTGGGCTTGGAGACAGAAGACTTGGGTGTCAAGCCAAGGGAGAGATGGGGACAGGAAATGGAGTCACAGAGGATTCAAGACAGACTTGGCTTCCTGGACAATTTTACCAAAGGCCTAGATTGAGTCGGATTCTCCACATCCTGATGCACGCAGACCTTGTTCCACACCTTATTCCCCAATCCCCAAGTCCTAACCCAGATCCTCCATTGGCAGAGAACTTTTAAGAATCATAATGCTCTTGGGTGGAAATGAGGGGTATAACCAGTGCTATGGACTGAACGTTTGCCACCCAGTCTATGGTATTTGTTATGGCAGCTCGAGCTGACTGACAGCCAGCCAGAGGTTAGTCAATACATGCTCATCTTCTATTGTCCATGTAAGATGGTGAGACTTTCTGTCTTTAGAACATGATTGCATAGTAATTCATGTTTATCTGAGACAGAATGGCTTACAAAGCAAGTGCTTTTACGCACATGACCTCATGCACACCCCATAGTGTGGGTGAGACTGTGTTATTGGCTTCTCCTCCACAGTTCTACAGATGAGGCAGTCTTTTTTATTTTGATTTTTTTTTTGCAGCTGGCTGGTATGGGGATCCAAACATTTGACCTTGGTGTTATCAGCACCACACTCCTACCAAGTGAGCTAACTGTCTGGTCCTCTACAATTTTACAGATGAGGAAATTGAATCTCCAAGAAGCCCATGGTCACAGTGGGTAAGTTAAAGTGCTTGGATTTGGGATTAAGGTCCAGGGATCAAATACCACGGGCCTTCTCAGGCATTTTACTTTGGGGATCTCTTCTACCAGGCGTTCTATAATTGTGGGCCTCTTTATACCGTCACAAGCAGGTTTCACAAATGAAAGCTGTCAGGAGTTCAAACCACCCCGGTCATGTTAGGGCTGGAGGGCCCTTGAGAAGAAGTTTATGAGACGTCCATGAGGCGAGTGTCTGGTGTTGACTGGAAGGTGTAACGTAGGCAAGTGTGGGAAGAGGAAATGGCAGTAGAAAAAGCCAAAAGATGGTCTCCTGGCCACGTAATCAGCCAACCACAAATGTTGCCAGCACTGAGGGGTTTGTGCTCTCGAGGATCTTCCACTCCAGTTGGGGCCACTTGAGGTCTGGGGCTTCCCTGGGCTTGGAGACATGCCCTGCTTCAGAAACCAGAGAGGCTCTTCTCTTTCTGATTCTGTCTGAGGGAAAGGGGTGGTGGAAATGTGAAGGGGAGCTTCCTGAGGAACTGCTGTGGGTTTTTATGTCCCAGGAGTGGCAAGAGGTCTGCAGCTCTGTGTCCAAGACACCTTTCTTTGACTGGAGGGAGAGAGGCCTACAAGAGTCCAGCTGAGGTGGAGGGAGGGGTAGGGCAGGAGGCTGTGGCCAATGAAGGGTTGTGGTCAGGAATGTAAAGTGTGGTCCCTGGTGTGCAGCTCTCTGGCCACATCTTTTCAGCAGTCTCTCTGGCTGGATACCCCTCTATCTTCCCATTTGTACCTCTCTCTGTGCCTCTTCCCTTGGATTCCTGATGCACTAGATTAGGGGAAAACTCCTGATTAAAGATTGCCCCAGGAGCTAGTCTATCAGGGATGCCAAAACATCACTAGAAATCTAAAGAGACAGACCCAATTGTATTTAATGAAATGTACCCAGAGAGATGGCTGTATGTGTTGAAAGAAATACTTAGATAAACATCTTGGGATGTGTAGGAATGGGATGGAATGGAGAGGGGGGAGTGAGCCTCTCAAAGGCATGCCCTATAGTAATACACGACCCTCAAACCTGCCTTCTAAGAAGGGTGGGTTCAAAACCCACACTGCTTTGGTTTGGCCAGGTGGGTGTGTGAGCAGGAGTCTTTTGTCCTTCTGCTCCCTGAGTCAGCCTACCTTCTGAATACAAGTTGAACAAAATCTTAATAACCAAGTTGAAAGTCTGAAAGACTAACCTGATCATAAGCCCCCAGGCTTAGCTTTGACCCATGAACTATCTAATTATCTCCTTCCTTCTGCTTCTTCTTCCATCAGTGGTAAGTGATGGCTTTACCTACCGGTTAGCCAATCCATGAGAGCCTCATCCCTTTGCTGAAGCACCAGCCAGTCCTTTCCAGCAGGCACTACTGGACTCATTATTAGAACTAGACCCTTGCTCTTCCCTAGACAAGAAAAATTCCTCCAGAGCTGGCCATCCAATGGCAAATCCGTCCTTGAAGTTGCAGCTGGAACTGAAGGGAAAAATGCCTTACAAGTTCTCTAGGCTCCAGCTAAGGGCTGTATTGGTAGCTACTTTATTCAATGTGCATATATTGAGTGCCTTCTATGTGCAAAAGTTCTGCTCAAGGGACTGTGAAAGACACTGGAGTCCCTATTTTCAAAGAGTTGCAGCCAAAGTTCCCTAAGGGGGGTGGTGCGTGTCAAAATCACATGCGGAGCTTTTCCAAATCCCCACTCCAGAGCTGAATCAGGCTCACAGATTGGGCCCAGGTCTTTGTGGAATGACGAAGTTTAGAGGGTGGCTTTTATCCGTGCTCTTGGGTGTGAAGCTATGACACAGTGTAAGAGGCTGGCCTGCATACTACTAACTAGAAGGCAAGGTCAAGGGCAGCCATTGTCATGGGAAGAGATCAGCAATATGCTCTGAGAGTGTGAACTAGGAAAGAAAGGTTAATATTCACAGAGAAGCAACTTGGGGCAGAGAAGGGAAAATGTGCCTGATGGTATGGACACCCAAAAGGCATAAATTAGAAGGATAATGACAGCTGTCATTCTTTGCTCCCACTCAGCACACAGTGATAGAACACCAGGGCTCACGACCAGGTTCCTACCCTCAAGCAGTTTGCAGTCTGATGGGGCAGGGAAATAAGACATGCATGTGTGTAACTATGACACAAGGTGGAGAGCGACAAATACTATTTTAGAGGAGACAAGCAGAGTGCCATGGCAACCCAGAGAATTCTGATCTGCAGATTGCAGAGGGCTTCCTGGAAGAGGGAGCCTTTCAGCTGCGGCTTAGAAGCTGGAGAGGAGAAGGGTGAGTATCCTAGGCCCAGCTTATAGCATGACAAAGGCACAGAGGAGATTGGGGAGAAGCGTGTCTGGCAGATGGCCAGGGGCCTTTTGTGGTTGGAACCCAAGCTGCTTGGGGGAGGAGGCTTAGAGTGGGATAAGAATGAAAAAGTTGGTTAGCACTAGGTTGTGGCACCAGACTTGAAAGACTTGCTAAGGTGTTTGGACTTTATTTGTAAGCAATGAGAGCCACTCAGGGTTTCAAAGTACCTGGTGTCAGGCAAAGGATGGCCTGGTGGGGAAAGAGGAGCAGTGGGAAGATGCTGCATGAGTGAGGCCTGTGCAGGGCTGCAACCATGGCATGAGATGTTGAGAATGACTCTGAGAGTCACCGGAAGGCAGAGTCACTAGGGCCCACCTGTGGGAGGTGAGGGAAAGGAGATGCAGGGCTCCAAGATGACTTGCGGTTTGGAGTGTGCGTGACCCGGGGGAAGCTGGCACCATTGACCAAGCAGGAGGTGGATGTTTTAGGAGGAGAGTGATACATCTGAATTCAGCTCATTATCCACCTGGAATGGACATGTTGGAGGAGTCTTCAACCTGGATGCCTTCACTGGGTGGTGTTCATTTATCTGTGCTTTCAGGGCTTGACTGCTGGCACCTGGAGGGTACCTTGTTCATCTTTGTATCCTGTGAATAAATACTTAGTGCAGAAGGTAGCATTATTACAATCATTCCTGCAGTAAAATATTTATGGGCTGAATAATTAATGCTAGGAACTGGAGCTAGATGCAGGTCATATCTCCATTCTAGTCGTGGGCTTTTAGAGTCCAGATTTCACTGTGACTGTGCTTATTTGAGGGTACAGTTACTCTTGTCCTGCCGACAGTCTCATCCTGCAGTCACCAAGGAGTACAGAGTCAGATCAAAGTGAACAAATCAGCTGGTGCGTCCTACAGTCAGGGAAGGAGAGACCATCTTGCCATCAGCATGCATGGCACAATTACCACACACACTGAGCTTCAGGCCCTCTTAAGGTCTGGAAAGATTCTCCTTTCTCAGAATCCTTTCATGTTTTAGAACCTTTGGAACCAAGCAATGATAAGAAATCCATGTCTAAATGAAGGAATGAATGATGAACTCAGAGTCTAAGAAATGTTTTTCTGGATGGCAGTGTAAAGTTCCCAGGAGGGAAGCCCCTTTCTCACGGAGGAGAGCGTTCAGGAGGACCACGGCTGCAGTGAATCCCCCCACCCGCGCCTGCGGCCGTAGGTGGCATCCCCGCTGCTGCGTGTCCTCGCTCCCGGTCCCGCTCGGCCCGCGCCGCCACACTCCGCTCAGTAGAAGGAGGCGCCGTCGTAGTTGAAGGCGCCGGGGGACAGCGGGAACGGCGGAGGGCTGGCTGCCTGCTGCCGGCAGATCCAGAACCGCTGGAGCAGCCTTTTGAGGTGCCTGCGGAACTTGACCCCCACGAAGACGTAGAGCACCGGGTTGAAGCAGCAGTGGGAGAAGGCGACGTTGCGGCAGACGAGCAGGGCGTAGGCCAGCCGCTGGCTGAACTCGCAGCTCCGGATGAGCCCGGTCTTGAGCAGCGCCTGCAGCAGCAGCGCGAGGTTGTAGGGCGCCCAGCTGAGGAAGTACACCGCCACGATGGCGAGGATGAGCCTGACCGTCCGGTGGCGCCGTCTGCAGCGCGAGCGGAACAGCGTCCTGAGGATCTGCACGTAGCAGAACAGGATAATCCCCAGGGACAGCAGGAAGAACACGTTGTGCTGGTAGACCGAGGCGCAGAACCACCTGAGCTCGGAATAGTCACAAGCCGAAGAAAGCACCTCATGGAAGATGGCATCGGGGATGGCGGACAGGATGCTGGCTGCCCACACGGCTGTGGTCACCAGCAGGCGGCAGCGGAGGGTGTGGACGCGCAAGCTCGAGACGGGGCTCACCACCGACAGGTAGCGGTGGACGGTCATGACGGTCAGGAAGAAGATGCTGCTGTAGAGGCTGACGGAGAAGACCATGTTGAGGAGCTTGCAGAGGAAGTCTCCCAGCACCCAGCCCCAGTGGAACCCCGAGATCCACACGGGCAACAAGCAGGAGAACACCAGGTCTGAGAGGCACAGGTTGAGGATGAAGACGTTGGTGAGGGACTCCAGGCTCTCGTACTTCATCAAAACCCACAGCACCAGGCTGTTGCCCAGCAGGCTGAGGAGGAACACCAGGCAGTACAGGATGGTGGTGGTGAAGGTGGCCACGACAAAAGTCGTGCTCTCACACAGAAGGATCTGGGGATTGTAATCAAAATAGGTGGTGGACTCTGAGATGCCTGAGGACTCCATCTGGACCAGATGGCAGGGGCGCCGAGAGCCTGATATGATGGAGACACGGAGTTGAAAGCCATGTGGTTAGGCTAGAGATCAATAGGACCCTTATTATGTAAAAAAAAAAAAGTATGGCCCACAGACCACCTGCCAGCTGGTGAACTGTTTGTAACGGGATTGTGAACTTGTGTCAGAACATAAAGTCACTAAGCATATTGTTTAGTTTGGCTAACTTTTCTTTTCCGCATAGCAAGAACTCCTTGATGAAGGAAGCAGTGCATTGATTTATATTCTGTCACAAGCCCCCTTTCTCCTTGCACACTGGCACTTGAGTAGCACTAAGCTGGACCAGTCTCCCAGTAGGGGAGAGAGCAGTGGAACTGGATTCAAAGACCTGAGACCAAATTTGGGCCCCATTACTGTACTCTTGGGCAAGCTATTTAATCTTTCTGAGCTTCAATTCCTTATCAACAAAATAGGACTAATGATCCCAGAGTCATTCCTTCATTCATTCCACAAATATCTAGTGAGCTTTTACTTTCCCTCCTTCCCTCCCTTTCTTCCTCCTCACCCTCCATTCCTTCCTCCCATAAAGTGCAGAAATCCTGATGGCAGGATTGTGTTGGGGAACTTGCTGTTTCCTGGAACAGCCCTGAAAAGAGAGGACACAGAGAGCAAAATAATCTCAAGACTGCTATGAACGCTGAGACTCTAGGAGACCAAATCCTTACTAACACAGAAGATTAACTCAGAGCAGAAAGCTTCATAATCTGAGAGTTTGGTTTACAGCAAGTCTTATAGATGCAAGCATGTGGCAACAACCTAAATGTCCAGTGGGAGGGGAGGAGGGGAGTAGATAAGAAAACTACGTTGAGTCAAACTCACCCAACCCTCTCTGTTAGTGAGATAGTGGGAATGTGAGACTAGAAAGCCGAGGAGAGAAAAGGGAGGGAAAGTACCTAGAAGAGCTGGAATTTTCATTGAGAGAGGTAAATGAAGCTTATAGAAGGAGGTTGGGAGACTTGGTTGAAGCAGTGGCCTGAACCAGGTAAGAGCATTTCCATCACCCACTATGTGCCAGGCACTGTGCTAACATATTATACTTACCTGTTCATTTAATCCTGCAACTCTCTGTAAAGCATGGCCACCTCCACTTTACAGGAGAGGAAACCGAGGTTCAGTCTGGTGAAATGACCTTCTCAAATTTGTAAATCTGGTGAGCCACACAGAGAGCCAAGATTGGAACCCAGGCTCTATTACATCATATTTTGAGGAGGAAAATTAGAGAAATAGCCTGAGTTCCTCACTTATATAGGTTTGGGTAAGAGGAATAATAAGAGGCTCTCAAAATTTATTCTATTTTAGGCAATTTATCCTTTTTTAGTCAAATCAATATGTGTTTCCAGAGACCATAATGGAGACAGTTGAAAATATAATGCATGGAGGTTTTATTCTCTATTCTTTGATTCCTAAAGAGGAATTCACATGCTTTTATGTTTATTGTCTCCTTGTGTTTCTTATTTTTTAAAGGATTTATAGGTTTTGCTCATTTTTCTACTTGGAATAATAATGTTTTTCTTATGGATTTTAAAGACCACTTTACTTAGTATTGTCAACCCACTGTGCTTCTTAAACTCTCAATTATGTCTATGATATTTTAATTTTCCTGACATATAGAAACTGGTTATTTACATTTTAAAGATGGGCATATCTGACTCAATGAAGCAGCCCTTAATGATAACTAACATGTGCCAGGCACTGATGGACATTGGATAGACATGAACAATAAACAGTGTCCACCTACAAGAAGCTTATAGTGCAGAATGAAGTTAGAAATTAGACCAATATCTGGGATTTCCTGTGGTGTGACAGATTGGAAGTGGGGTTGTTTTGGGACAGAGGCCTTCTAAGCGCCCTTCATATCATATAGGTGATCCCCAATCTACTGAACAACTCTTGTCTTTCCATGACCCATCAGACAGTCCAGACTGACACACCTTAACATCAGCACCCCAGCTTCATGGTTGGAAATTTCTCAAAATTAAATGGCTTCTCCTGAGAAAGCAGATATCTCTCACCCAACCTTTATTTTAATTTACTAAAAGACAAGTAGTTTTACAAACTCTCAGTGTTTTAACATCTATCACAAGTACAGAACACAGAGATGAGTTGGCTTCCTTGGATGACAATTCATGTTGCATATATCGCAAAGGCAGAATAATCACACACTTTTCTTATCAGGGAAGTTAACATTCCTCCCCCCCCCCCTCAACTTTCCAGAATAAAAGAAGTCCTCAGGCTGGTCTGGGATAACAGGGAACCATGAGCCAATCCAGTTAATTTCCATCTCTCCCCATGTTACTCAGCCTTTTCTTGATCTGTGGTCCTGAATAGTACAGCTTAATGTGTCAGTAAGAGGACTTTTCAGTTCACGTCTGCCTAGCTATCAAGTACTGGATTATTCATTGTATAGAAAATAACGTAAGTGGGTTTTACTTCTTTGATGGCTGAGTAAGTTCCTATGTAACCAACACCTCTACAGATAAGGACTATAAACCCTGAACCAAAAAATGAACAAACAAAATGCCCCAAAAGTTCTTGAGGGCACTGACGAGCTACCAAAAGCAGTTGGATACCGAAGGGGATTAGGCACTGGAAAGAAGAGAACAGCTGAATGGCACTGGGTAAGATTCCTTTTTTTATGGCTTTGGCCTAATTCAGGAGCTGGTCATAAGGGGCAGCTAAAACTCTAGTGAAAAACTCACACTTTTTTCTGTCTTGAAGAACCACATGGCTAAGTTTGGGGCAAGTACAGCCACCAGAAAATGAGAGGAGAAATCACAGAAAGGCAAAGATTAGAGAGCAAGAGTCCCAAATTCTGTGTATAAACTCTGCCTAACTGTTTGGCTGACCTCTGAACCATGAATGTGCTAGTGAAAGCTAAAAGAACTGAACTGAGATTTGAACTGCTGCCTATTTTCAGGGCAGACAGAGCTTAGAGTTTGAGTCCACCAAGTTAAATGCCTGCTAAAACAAACGAACAACAAATAATCAATGCTTTTCAGCAGAATAAAACAATCCAGAGTTTCCACAACATAACATCCACAATGCTCAGGATACAATTCAAAATTACTGATCATATGAAGAAATAGGAAAACATGACCCATACTCAAAAGAAAAGACATTCGAGAAACTGACTCTGAGATAAGCCACATGTTGAAATTTGCAAATAAACATTAAAATGCAACCATTATAACTGTGCTCAAGGAAATAAGGGAAAATATATTTGTAATGAATGGAAAGATCCATAATGAATAGGAAATCTTGACAGAGAAAGACAAGTTATATAAAAGACCCAAAAGGAATTAGAAATTAATAACAATAAGATATCTAGAAAAGCTCAAATAATTTGGAAATAAAACAACATACTTTTAAAGAATCTATGAGTCAAGAAATCAAAAGGCAAATTATAAAATATTTTGAACTAAATAATACTGAAAATACCACACACCAAAATTCATGAGATGCAACTAAAGCAGCTCTTGTAGAGAAATTATAGCTTTAAATGTTTATATTAGAGATGAATAAAGGTCTAAAATAAAAGACCTAATAAGAAGCTACAAAAAGAAGAGCAAATTAAACTCAACATAAGCAGAAGGAAAGTAATAATAAAAATAAAAGCAGAAATAAAAAATAGAAAATAAGAAAGAGAGAAAATAAACAAAACCAAAATTGGTTATTTGAAAAAAGAAATGTTTAATTGATAAAACTTTAGCTAGATTGATTGAGAACAAAAAGAGTGAGAAAACAGATTGTCAATAACAGGTAGGAAAAAAGAATTATTGCTAAGATCTTATAAACTTCAAAAGAATAATAAATAAATATTATGATCAATCTTTTGTTAACAAATCCAACAGCTTTAAATGAAATGGACAAATTTCTTAAAAAATTCAACATACCAAAACTGACATGAGATGATATGGCAAATCTGAATAGCCCTACAGTTATTATAGAAATATGATTAGGTATTAAAAAAATGCATTGCCCCAAAGAAAACTCCAAAACTAGATGATTTTTCATCTAGTGAATTTTGTTTAAACATTTGAGGAAGAAATAACACCAATCTTACATAGACTATCTGAAATAGAGGATGGAATACTTCCCAATTTGCTTTATGAGGACATAATAACCCTGATACCAAAATCAGACAAAAAATTACAATAAGAGAAAACTACCAACCAATATTCTTCATGAACACAGAAACAAAAATCCTTAACAAAATATTAGCAAATCAAATCCAGCACTATATTTAAAAGGATAACACAACATGACCAAGTAAGCTTTATCCCAGAAATGTAAGGTAGTTTTAATATTTGAATATCAATCAAAGTCACCATATTAACAGCAAAAAGACAAAAAATATATTTTCTTTTTTGATAAATACAGAAAAGCACTTGACAAAACTCAACACCTCAGAGTTTATAAAACTCTCAGAAAATTAGAAGTAAGAGAGATATTGGGCATCTGCAAAAACAATTCCATTTTTCTGTTGATTATTAATTTATTTACTCAAAAATTTCGGAGGTTTTTGTGTTCTGGAACTGGAAAGCCTTGGAGATACAGAAGAAAATGATGCCAAACCCCAAACCTCTCCAAGTTACATTCTAAGGGTTTGGCTGTCTTTTGTCTGACATCCCTCGCCGTCCCAATCTCCAAGGCCCGCCTCAACTCTAAGGGAGTGAAGTTAGCTTCCTAGACTACAATGTAATTTAGATTGAGAAACACAGCTCTAAATTTTACAACCACCCATAATAACAAGGCCTTACATAAAGGCTTACACCCAAACAAGCCTCTCCAATTCCTTCAACACATAACAAAGATCAGGTCTACTCGAGGTACAGTCCACAGACCAGCTTTTCTAAAAAGAATGCAACCTCCTGGGAGTCCTCGGACAAACAAATCAAAGCCTCTAGAGGTGGGACTGAGAAAGCTGTGCATTGACAAGCCCTCCAGGTGGTTCTGCTGCCCACCAAGTTTAAGAACTCCTGGTAGAGGCTATTAAAATTAGAGGAAAATATAAGTTTAAAATGTCTGTAAAGGAACTCACCTGAATCCACACCGCTTTACATGTGTCTTGAGTCAGAAATGGTACTTTCCCATTTAATGTTTCACTTAAAGAAACTGAAACACCTTCCCTGCCCAGAAACCTGGAGAAAGGTGGGGCAAGACTATTGTGAAGAGTCTCAGAGAGAGACAGGTAGGAGACAGGTTCCGATTTCTTCACACCCCTATGAACACTCGAACACTTGTTAATTTCAATTTTTTTATTTTATTTTATGAGAAGTGGTTATGAAGTGGTATCTGTGTCTCTGGGATGTGACCTTCACAAGTGCCTCTACATTCCCTCTTCCTCAATTTATGGAAACAGGAAGGCTAGAGGAGACTACAGTTGGTTATTTTCCTTTCCCCACATAGCATAAGGCTCTGGTAAAGTCTTGTCTCTTGTTGCATAGACATTTGTTACTGAGAAAGCTCTAGACTTATTTCAAAATGCTTATCTTTCCCCTGGGTGTATTTCAAAATGGTTATGTTTCCCCTCCCCATGGCTAAACACAAGAAGATTTTTCTCTTATCTTCACCATGTGAAACCTTGCGGGTCTCTGGAGTAAATCCCATGAAAGTGTGCGGGTTTCCCTTAGAATGAACCCCAGGAGTTTTTCCCTCTTGCACTCATCCGTAATCAGCTTCCAGCAATTCACTGAAGTTACTGTTTAGGTGTACCGTCCAGTTACTGACTCAAGTGGCTTCTGCTTCAGGCAGACTGATCTGTAGTCTCCAGTTTTGGGGGTGGTAGCTTGTCCTGAGACCTGAATTCTCAAGTGGATCTAAGAAAAGTCATTGATTTTCAGTTTGTTCAGCTTTTCTCTTGCTGTGAGGGCTGGGGAGATGATGCTGAGCTCTTTACATGTTGGAGCTGAAACCGGAGTGCTTCTATAGTCAATATTTCAGTTTATATCTTTTTAGACATTTTCTACACTTGTAAAACATTTATACATTTTTATATATTCACATACAAACAACTGCATAGTGTTTATTACAAAATTGGGATCATTCCATGTACATTCATCTATCCTTTGTTTTTCTCTTCAACAAAATGGCATGGGCATTTTCTAAGCCCATTTCACCATTTTTAAGAGCTGAAAAGTGTTCCACTGCATTGCAGTGTCATACTTTACCTATTTCTCTGTTGATGGACACCCAGTTTGCTTCTAACTTGTTAAATTACAATGCTACAGGGAGCATCTATGTGCATATATCTTTAACGTACTGGTGTTAATATTTCTGTAGGACTGGTTTCTAGAAGTGGTGGATTAATGGGTTTGTAAATTTTACATTTTGGTAAATATTGCCATATTTTCCTCTAAAATGGTTGTATTTATTTACATTTTCACAACGGTGTACAAAAGTGTCCATTTCCATGTACCTGGTCAAATTGGATGTTACTAACTTTTACAGTTGTGGTCTAACTAACTTTTACTATTCTGAAAGGAGAATAGTAGTATCATGCTGTTTTGATTCAAATTTCATATTATTTTGAGACTGGGCATTAACTTCACAGATTTATTGGCCAGTTGATTGTATGTGTGTGTGTGTGTGTGTGTGTGTGTGTGTGTGTGTACCTTGCTCTTGCCAAGTTATGTAATTACTGAAAGGACTCATACAGCAAGTGTTCAACAAATCTTTATTCCCTAAATATGAAGATACAATTTGAAACTAAGGTTTTCACACTTCCTCACGTTTGGTTTCAGTGTGAAAAACATTCATGCTCCTGCCTTAAACAGAAAGTTCCAAAACACTGGTTAGACTGGACAAGGTGGGACTAACTTTCAGCCACAGGCAGATTCAACATCCAGAAGTGGAAGTCCAATCCTGGGGATACCACAATGTAGATTAGATAAATGTGTTATGTCAGCATTGAATTTACTGAAGTATATAATGGCTTCATTAAAACATTTAATGAAGTTTAAATGGTTATGTAAGAGAATATTCCAGGAAATATACACTGAAATATTTAGGGATAAAGAGCCATGGGGGAGGGGATAGGCAATTTACTTTAGAATAACTCAGAAAAAGAGAAAGGGAGAGAGCAAGCAGGCGTGATGAAGCCGGGGGGAAAACATTAGCAACAGGTGAATCTGTGAGAAATGTATAGGAGTGCTGCTTGTACCATTCTTATTCTTATAACTTCTCTCTGTTTGCAATTATTTTCAAATTAATAGTTAAAATGTTTTTAAAAACCAAGGGTATACAGTACAAAATCTTACTTTCAATCCTGTCCTGCCCCAAACCACTTTTATTAATTCCTGTGTTTCCTTCCAGTTTCTTTTTAAATACAAGCAAACATGGATATTTATGCTCAGGTTATTTTTGCATGAAGTCATGATCTAGAGATTTTTAGCTTCCTCAAAAAGTTACTTTAATATCCCTACCTTTTTATTTTTCCTACAGAAGTCTTTATTATTATTAGCATAATGAAAACTGAAGTTTCCCTGAGGGAGAAGAAATTTCACCTGTGGACTGCAGAGTCAGCTCCTGCCTGAGAGTTCCAGCATGCCTTTCCTGATGGCCTGCCCTACAGAGTTCGTTCTTGCCTAGTCAGCCCCACAATTACTTAAGACAATTTCTTGCAATAAATTTATCTATCTGTCTATCTATTTACCCATTCATGTGTCTATCATCCATCTATCTATCTCTCATCTGTCTATCTATCTACCTCCCTCCCTCCCTATCTCCTATATCCTACTGGTTCTATTTGTCTGGTGGAAGCCTGGCTTATATAGATTTTGGTAATGGAAGTGGTTCTAGAAGAACAGAATCTTAAGGATGAATTTTCTGACTTGGTTCTGGGTTTTCTAGAATTGGTTCTCTAATATTATTAGATTTAAAGCTACTAATCCTATTTCCAGTGGTGAAGAGGGCGTGATGTAAAGTGACAAAATATTGCCACTGGATGCTCCTAATCAAATACTTATAAAAGGTAAGGTTCTTCGTTCTATTTGATACTTTAGAACATTTTAGTCAAAATGAAGTATGTAATGAGATTGGCTGGTTGCTCCTCACTGTGCTAGAGAAAATGGGGAAAGAAAAGGCTTCAAATTGTCAGCTCAAGCTCTGCATAAATAACCAGAAGGCTTCTATGTCTGTCCTTAAAGAAACGCTATCTGTGGCTTCAGGACTGGGATTTCTGAAAACCAAACCCTGAATCTCCTTCTTGAAGTGGCTAAATTACAAGGCAAATTGAATTCACAACCTTGCAAGCTGCTTCTGTTAAAGTGAGGGCATTGATTAGGAAGAAATGGGATCTTGAAAATTGGAATAGGGATGTAGGGGAAGATTCCAAGGAAGGAGGGGACATTAAATACCTAAATTCTGTTGAGTTGTCTTTGTCAGTAGAAGCAACACTTCTACCGCTGTCTGACCCACCAAGTCATAAGGCTGGAGTGTGCACAGCAGCACTGCATCACCAAATGGAAGTGGTAAATACAAAATCAGGCTGAGCAGGCCCTGAAGTCACAAGTAAGTTACATGAGGAAGTGGCCCACATCCCCATGGTCCCTTCTATTACTATACTGCCTTCTCTCTCCCAACCTGCACCTGTCACCTCATGAAGAACTCTCTATGACCAGTTGAATGAGAAAGAGGAAAAACTCATGTATGGCTTACAGATGGTTCTGCACAGAATGTAGGCACCACCCGCAAGTGGTCAGTTGCAGCACCACAGCCTCTTCTGACGGCCAATGGTGAGGGAAAATACTCCCAGTGGACAGAACTTTGAGCATTGCACCTGGTTGTTCATTTTGTTTGGAAGGAGAAATGTGTACCCAGACTCTCAGTCATGTTATTTATAGACAACCTCTGGGTTTAGTCCCACAAATCTCAGCTTGTGCACATTGAATTTGCTTATTGATTTCTGAAAGAAAATCTTAGTTCCCAATTCCCAGCTTCAGGGACAATGTGGTAAAGGACTCTCACTGTTACTTCCATATAACATGCAGTTTACATGTTCCATTTCCTACTTCTTCTAGCAAAAAGAGGAAAGGGTACCTCATTACTTTTCACTTCCATTTGGCCAAGGCTTAAATACACATGACCAATGTCTTTGCCAAGGTTGTTGTTTTTGCTGTTGTTTTTTCTGGTGCAATTTTATTGTGGCATGTGCAAATAAGAATTCCACCAGAGAAACAGAACCAGTAGGATGGATGGATGTCTATATATACATCTGGCATTTACAATAACAAAGTCATACTTCCACCTAACATGATACAACGATCCTGCATACAACTGAAAATGTGCTAACCCTTTTCCTGGAACAGGTTGCAAAGTCCTTGGGTGATATTCACTCTTTCCCTTGATAGTCTGCAACTTAAATACTATGATGCGAAGTTAATTGCTATTAATACATTTTACATTAGATTATAAGGGTACAAAGAGAGAAAAAACCAAAAATATTTGCTCAATACATATCTACCTATACAAACAGATAACACAATAAGGAAGAAATATATCAATTAAAGTCTTCCTTTCTGTATCTGGTCACGCGGTCATAGCTGGTATTTATAGCCATGTTCTTCAACTACCCTTTTCATATTCCCTTTGCTCTCAGCAGGCACCTCAGCTGGTCATGGTTCTTTGCCTGGTGGTGACCTAGACCTTCATTTCTGAAACCTGGGCCATTGGCAGTTCTGCCTGAATTGGGTTGTTGTAGTTTTCCATTGACTTTAATCATAGGACACGGTAGTACTAAGAGATGCCCTAATGGATCTCTTGCATTCCAGATGTGCTTTGCCTTACTTCTATTGTGTAGCACCAGCACAATTTCCTTTTGATAATTAGGATCAATCACCCCAACTCCCTTATTTGCCTGTTGATTCAGAGGCAGGAGGAGCCCAAAGTAGCTGGGTGGTAGTCTTAACTTCTAGCTCAATGGAATCATTGCTGTGACTCTTGGTGGAAGCATTTCTTCCTTTGGAACCTAGACCTCTAGACCAGCAGAGCATAAAGTTGTAGGAACTGGAAGGAAAATTTTTGCTAGTGAATCACTAAGGGTGACAGTGAGTGCCACTCCCATTTCTATGCCCTGAATCCTGGCTATAGGAGAAACAGCATCATATATTGAATGCTGACTTACAACATATAAAGCCTCCTGGAGGACATTGTCCCAGTCCTGCAAGATATTGCCACCTAGATAGTACTATAACTGAATCTCCCAAAAGGCCATTCCACTGTTCTATCAAGCCTGCTGTTTCAGGATGATGGGAAATATGGTAAGACCAGTAAATTGCATGGGTTTAAGCCCATTGCCAAACTTCATCTGCTGTGAAGTGAGTTCCTTAATCATGTGGAACAGCGTGACACGGGATAAGGCATTCTGTAAGTCTACACATGGTAGTTTTTGCAAAAGCGTTGCATTTGGGGAAAGCAAATCCATATCTACAGTAAGTCTCTATTCCAGTAAGAACGAAGTATGCCCCTTCCATGATGGAAGCAGTCCAGTGTAGTCAACTGACTGTTAAACAAGCCAGCTGATTACTCTGGGGGTTCTATCAGGGACTCAGTGTTGGTTTCTGCTGCTGGCAGATTGGGCATTCAGCAGAGGCCACAGCCAGGTTGGCCTTGCTGATTGGAAGTCCATGTTCCTGAACCCATGCATAACCTCCATCCCTGCCACCATGGCCACTGTGTTAGTGAGTCCATTGTGTGATGACTGGAGTGTCTGTAGAAAGAAGCTGACTGGTATCCACAGAATGGGTCATCCTGTCCACTTGATTATTAATGTCCTCCTCTGCTGAGGTCACCCTTTGGTGAGAATTCACCTGGGACATTCCCCTGCACTCTCTACTCTCTTGTGGGACATTGCTCAACACCCTGCTGAGAACCTTTGGGTGGAAGCATGGTGTCTGGTGTCCGGGCAACTCCCATGCCTGCTTTCCTGGCTTCCAAGGACCCCTTGGGACAGGCCTCTTAGAATCAGAAGACACAGCCAAAGCCAGGAGAAAGGAATGTGGTGATAAGGGTTAGAGGTGGAGAGGATGGGAGTTGGGCAGTCAATGCCAGCAGGGGTCATGGGGCTGAGTAGGAGAGCAGCGCCTGGGCCTCTTTCCCTGGTCTCCTGGGCTTCTGGGTGAGGGAACTCCAGGTAAGCATGAAGCATTGGATGGGAGGCTTGGACTCAAGGCCCATCTGGGGGTCAGCACTGGGGTAGGCTAAAGCTAGATTCGGAGAGTCTGGCTAGAAGGCATATCCTATGGAAATGGAGACCATCCCTGGAGCCCCCAAGGGCAGGGATTTGTGGAGCAATGGGCCATGGAGGGAGTGGCATAGGGCTTTGGAGGTCTCAAGTAACCAGAGGCCAATTTTGGCAGTGCCCACTGCCCACAGAAGCTGATGAGTCAGTGGGATTGGGTCCGGGACACCTCTGGGACTTTTGAGTTCTTTCAGTGAATTGTTAGAGTTCAGGAGAAGGTAGACAGCTTCTGAACTACCCTGAGGAGATGCAGGCCTCTGAGTACCTGTAGTAGCCATGGAAGTACCTGCTCAGATCTCTCAGGAGACTGCCGCAGGGCACGTGGTTGAGTGATGTCCCCAGCTGCCCCACGATGAACACGGAGGCCACATACCACTCTCCCCTACACTCCTAGCTGCTCAGCCAGTGACTGCTCTTGGCTGAGTATTGGAGCCGTCCCATCCCTGCCTGAAGCAGAACTCCTCTAAGGGCAGGTTTTGCTCTGGGACTCCTCATTGATGTGGCTAAGATTTTCTAGAACTGTGCTGTGATTTGAGGCTCTACCTACTGTATTCTCCTTCCTTCCCCCTCTCTCTTCACAGGGGACAGATCTGCATCCCTACCTAAGGGCTCTTCCTGCCTACTCCTGCTTCCTTTACTGCTTCGGGTATTTCCCCCAATAAATGTCTTGTACATCTAATCCCCTGTTGGTGTCTGCTTTTGAATTCTCAAGGGCCATTGTGAGTTTTCAAGTCTGGCATGGGGCCACCCTTTCCCCAGGAGGCACCAGGGCCTGGTGAAAAGGGGCAGGAAGGAGGAGGGCACTGGCAGCAGCAGAGGGCCCACCCACCTCTCTGTTGGAACTGCCAGCCTATCTCTGGGCTGCAGTGGTTCTATGGTGCAGAAGACTAGAGCTGGTTTTGGATCTGGGCAGAGGGATTCTGGAGCTGGCTCATACCAGCTTGTATATATTTTTAGGAATGTTGCCAGCTGGTGGATATCATATTGGTAGCTTGAAATCAGCCATTATGAAAGTATTTTCACCTCAGAATTTGGCAAACACTACAAATAGAACTTTTCCCTTTGGAGAACTTGTTGTTAAAATTAACCAGCACACCACTGGATGAAAGGTTATCATTTTTTAAAAAATTGCTCCGAAGGGTAAAGTTCCAAATTCTTATCCTAGCTGGTATAGTTCTATCATTCAGGGTCCCAGCAGGAGATGGGTAGCTTTCTCAAAAGGGTGGTTGAGGACAATTCGAGGAAGGAACTATTTACAAAGCTGTGGGCGGGGTGTTGGGAATGCAAGAAGGAAAAGTGAAGCATCCCTGATTTCGCAGCAGTGGGAAGCTGCTGCCAACACTAGGCTTGACGGCACAGGAGAAAGAGCTACTGAAGACGCTGGTGAGACCCACAGCCTTAGAAGAGGGCTGCTTGATAGGGGAACATAGCTCCTTCCACCCCAGTCCAGCTGGGAGGAAGCCAGAGGAATAAATACACCAACCTCTTTCTCCCCCTACCCTACCCTGTCCAAACTCGCGCTGGTGCCTTCCACTGGCAAGGGAGGCAAGGGAGCCTGCTGACAGAGCCCATATGGGACAGCCACCAGAAGGTGGAAGGTGGACCTGGAGAGACAAAGGCAAGACACCCAGTTCAGAGCCTTGGGCGATCTGTCCCTGTCCTATCTGCCGAGCCTCAATGCACACCGCCCCCCTTGTCCACTGCACTCTAACGCACACTAATTCCTCGCCGAAGACTCTCACTTCCTCCTTCCCCCTTTCTCATTACTACACATCCTTGGCTCAAGTGGCTCCTCTTAAACATGTCAGCCTCTTTGTTGCTTATGTTCTTTTGTACCCTGTCAGTTCTCAAGGCATTTATCTGCTCATGGTAAAATTTTTATCCAATAATTTTTTAACAATCACAATACCAGTAGCCAACATTTATTGAGCTCTGGCCATGTGCCAGGCACTGTGTAATTATTGGTTAGACTCTTCTAGAGTACAGTCTCCATGAGGGCAGAAACTGTGTCTCTGTCTTGTTCATTGCTCTGTCTCTCCAGTGTGTGGGACAGTGGCTGGCACATACCAGGAACTCAACAAACATGTGTGAGGAGAAATCCCACAAGGGGCCTTTCAAGTGTTTCCTAGTTCTCCTGTAGTGTGGGAGATTAAATACAGCTGCCAATTCTTTACTGCTCCTCCCAATGAGAGGTGAAGTGTAATTCCATGCTCCTGGAATCTCCCAGGTGGGCTTAGTGAATTGCTTGACCAATAGAATGAGGCGAGAGTGACATTCTTTAACTTGTAGGTCATGACAAGCCTTGCAGCTTCCATCCGGGTCCTTGGAACACTCCTTCTTAGTGTTCATGAAGTCCAACGTGAGGCTGCCGTGCTGGCAAGGCCACATGAGGAGTGGTTGACAGTTCCAGCTGAGCCCCACTCTCCAGCCCCCTCTGCTAGGGAAGTGATGGGAGCTGCCTTGGGCTGGCCCATTCACCAGCTCAACAGCACCAAGGGGCCTCTGTTGATGCCACACAAAACAGAACTACCCAGCCACGCCCTGCCCACATCCCTGAGTTACAAAATTATGAGCTATAATCAAATGATTCTTTTTTTAAGCTTCTACATTTGGGGCCATTTTGTTACATAGCAATAGTCAAAACAAGTATAATTGGTTAGGGGAAAATCCCAAACGTGCTTTTCCACCCCACCCTCACCTATCCCACACACTCAGACTCCGCTTGAAGACGGTCACCACCAGGAGCCCTGCCACCTCTCTAGCAACTTACCTTTGATGTGGCTTTAAGAGAGGTGCCTACTCTCTGTTCAGCTTCCATTTGCAACACTGCCGGGGACTCCCCAAATGCAGACCTGCCACTCCATAGCTAAGCTCTGACAGCTGAGTTGCTCTGGGCCACCTGCCAACTTTCCATATGGTGCCTCCTCCATCTCGGTGACAGCACCATCACCACTCCTGGGTGGAGGCCCATTCCTTTGAAGCCTGCTCTGCTCACCCGACCACACGCAGCCTGGTTAGATCGTATTCACACTGAGAGCTGGGGAAACGCGGGTGCTGGTGGGGGCTGCCCCTTGCTCTGCTGCTGCCTTGCTCTGAGGATCAGGCCTGTCTCAAGCAGAGCAAACCACTGCTGGAGTCACCAGGACTTGCCTGTGAGGAGCTTCAGGGTACAGCCAATGTTGCAGTTAGAGAACTGAGCATGGTGGGTGTGCTCTGAAAGTGTGTAGAGTTCTGGAAGGAGCCATTGGGATGTTTCTGCTAGCACCAGAGACTGAACAGACATTTGAGAAGCTTGAGGCCTCTTTGCCTGCTCCAGGGCCTCTGGAAGGGGCAGCGTGGGGATGTCCCTGGGCACAAGGCATTTGCCAATTCATGCTGAGAGGAAGGTCTGAGGAGAATATATTCCCTCCCTTCTCATTCCCGCCATTGCTCCTTTAGCACACGGGGTGGGTGGTGGGTTGGGGGAGGTTGGTGACAGCATTCCTGGTAGAGGGAGCAAGAGTTTGGAGGAGAATTAGTACAGCCACTGTGGAAAACAGTATGGGTGTTCCTCAGAGAACTAAAAATAGATCTATCTTATGGGCCAGCTGTCCCTCTACTGGTGTGTACCCAAAGGAAATGAAGTGAACGTATCGAAGGAATACCTGTACTCCCATGTCCACTGCAGCGCTATTCACAGTAGCCAGGAGATGGAACCAACCTAAACATCTATTGATGGATAAATGGGTTTAAAAACTGTGGTATATATAACACAATGGAATACTGCTCAGCTATAAAAAAGAATGAAATCCTGTCATTTGCAGCAACATGGATGGAGCTGGAGATCCTCGTGTTAAGAGAAGTAAGTTAGGCACAGAAAAACAAATACCGCATGTTCTCACTCACGTGTGGAAGCAGGAAAAAAAAAGTGGTTCTCATAGAAGCAGAGAGTAGAATAATAATTATCAGAGGCCAGGAGGGGAGAGGGGTCAGAGGGGAGACGAAGTGGTGGATTAATGGGTACAAAGCTATGCTGACTACACTAAGTGACTCAATATGCAGTTATGCATGTATTGAAACAACACACTGTACTACACAAATACGTACAAATAAATGTTAAAATTAAAAAGAAAAGTTTTGAGAAGGGTGAATACAGTGTTTGATGCAGCTAGACAGGCACATCAGGGCCAGGCTATGTAGAGCCGTGGATGCTCCCTGATGCTGTTAGGGTATAGTCATCACTTCTCAGCAGGAAGATGGTGTGGATTATACTACGTGGGGCTCATGACAATACAATGTCCCAGGCCCCACTCAGATACATAGAAACAGAAGTGCTGTTTGTCACACACGTCTGGGTGGTTCAGCAGAAGGAAGCCTGGCTGTGTAAAGGTTAATCCTTTGGGCTCTACAGTTAGGCTCTAGGTTCTAGGTTCAAACCCAGACTTCAGGATCCAGTGTCCATGCAATTTTGGCACCTCAGTTTCCCTATCTGAATTGCAGATAATTATAGCACCAACCTCACTGAGTTGTTGTGAGGATAAAATAAATTAATATGAGTTACATATTTAGAACGTGCCCAGTGAGTGCTCAATAGCTGCTAGCTGCAGCTACCTGGATGATGACAGTAGACACAATACAGGAAGCTGTGTACCTTCAGTACAGGTCAGACCTCAGTTAACTGTTGAATTGAGGATAAAAGCACATGTTCAGCCATGCCACTGCATAATCACGCCATGAATGTTTATTTTCGCAGCTGGGCCTGGCATTACTCTAGATTCTGGGGGTTCAAAAAGAAATAAGTCATGGTCCCTGCCCTTAAGATGCTCACAAGCTCACAGATGTGGAAATGGACCATTAGGAGGCAGTGTGGTAAGTGCTAAGTGAGGGGCAGGCTCTGAGCACACCAGCCTTGGAGAGGCAAGGCAGGCTTCCTGGAGGAGGAGATGTCAAAGGGAGCTCAGCAGGATGAGTAGGAGTTATCCAGGAAGAGGGGCTGAATACCAGGTGTAGGGAACACTCATGCATTGGCAGACATTTCGGATCACTAAGTGGTTCAGAGTGGGTGAAGCGTGTGGTGTAAGAGGCAGGAGGATCAGGGTTTGAGTCTGGAAAGATGAGCAGCAACAGCTGGTTGGGTTGATTTGGGTTGGGCCAAATCGAGCCCTGTGCCTTCAGTTCTGGCCAGCTCATAGCATCCACCACACGTTCTTACCACAAAGGTCACCTTGTGTGTTCATTGAGAAGCACTCATCCCTGGATTAGTCAATCACACACTGCTCTGGTGCTCAGAGCTATGAAAAGTCACAGAGGTCCAAACCCCTGCCCAAGAAAACATGTGATCACTCTCAGTTGGAGGAGTGTTCACTAATTTGGGAATCATGCTTCAAAACCACCACATGGAGAATCAGGGGAAACCTCCTGGAGGAGATGACATGGGCTAGGTCTTGAAAGAGAAGTAGGAGTGAACAGGGTGGGAGGAGGAGGAAGGATGTGGCATGGGGTTGGGGGGGTCAGCTAATGCAAAAATCAGGAGGCAGGAAATTCCAGGGCTGCTTCAAAGGACTCTAATTATGGCCCAAGAGGAGAAAGTGTGTGCTGCGAGGGGTGGTGGGAGATGAGGCAGGAGAGGGAGGCAATGGCCCTTGAATGCTAAGCTATGGAGTTTGATATTCATCCTGAATGCAGAAGTAGCAAAGGGTTTTAAGCAGAGGAAGAAGGTCACTGGTGGATTCACTAGGATGCTCTTGGCTGCAAGTAACAAAAACACATGACTAAAGTGGCTTACACAGTGGGAGCCTGCTAATTTCCCCTAGGAAGGTTAATTCTAGGGTTGGTGCAGTGACTTGCCAATGTCTATCTCTTGTATTATCCTCAGCACCTCTGTGGTGTCGTTGCTCATGATTGCAAGATGGCGGCTCTGGCTCCAAGCATCATGGCTTTGTTACAGCATCCAAAGCAGGAAATAAGGATGCATACAGCTACACAAATGGCTCTCATTAGGGGCAAATTTGCAATGTCTGCAGGCATTTTTTGTTATCACAGTTGGGGGTAAGTTACAGACATACAGGAGTAGATGCCAGGGATGCTGCTAAACAGTAAACTCCCACAAAAGAGAATTACCAAAATGTCAGTAGTCCCAAGGCTGAGAAACCCTGGTCTAAACTGATGGGTGCCCTTAGCTTAAACGGGAGGTGAAGTTGCTTCCCTCACTATACATTTGGAGCTTGGAGCCCAAAAATCCAGTCTCACGGTTCAGATGCTAAGGGATCCTTGACCCTGCTAGGTATGCAAATATATTATAAGGCTACAATCGTATGATGTTCCAGACAGATTTAAAGGTAAGAAATGAAGTCATAAAACCTAAAAGACAGAAATAGTTAACAGTTATAGTTAACTAATAGCTAATGGTTTACAAGCATATTTCTATGTTTATCTATGTTGCATATATGACAATATGTTTATGTTGCATATATGACATAAAAACAATATGTCTGTGATCCTCAGCACATACCATTTGAGAAGGACAACATTACTATCTCTCAGACATTGAATTGCTTTGTGGGACACAGCTTTCTTTCTTCTCAATACACCTTTAGTTCCTGAGCTTTCCATTCCATTGTTGTATTAAATGCAGTGTCTTTTTTTCTTTTTTCTTTTGTTTTCAGTTTTGCAAAGCAGAATTAGTTTGACTGATCTCGTTAAGATGCAGCAGTGGGTGGGAAGTGGGGGAAGTGTTGCCCATTTACAATAAACACAGCTTGTCTACAGCCAGCCCAGACCTTGAAATATTGTCTCTCATATTTCCGCTAGAGGTTTTTGGTTTGGCCTAATTCTTTTAGAGATGCAAAGCTGACCATATTTTTTTCTTCCTAAACAGCTTCCTTTTCCTGTTTCTTATTTATCATGGTGCCAGCCATCAGCCTTGTTTTATAAAAATGAGAGTTTGAGCTCTGATGGTCAGGTGTGGGTATACGCATACCATGGGTGTGTGTGTGCATGTGTGTGTACATGTGTGTATGGTTACATAAGGTTTTATGTCAACACAAGTTAGCTGACAAAGTTTGGGGCTCCTTCCATGATAAAGATGTGATTCTCCTTTCAGCACACCCTCTCTATGAAATCAACATCTGAAAAGAAAAATATAGTAAAAATATTAATCCAACTTACTGTGCTTGAAAATATGCATCGAGTGAATTATTAAAAAATAAAGCATACTTTTAAATAATCTAAAGGTCAAAGAAGTCTCAAGGAGAATTAAAAAATAAGTTTAATGAAATAAAATGAAAATACAACATATCAAACTTTGTGGGATGCAGTTAGAGTAGTGCTAGGAGGGAAATTTATAGCACTAAATACTTACATAAGAAAAGAGAAGATGTCTCACATACATTATCTGAGCTCCTATCTTAAGAACCTAGACAAAGAAGCAAAATAAACCCAAAGGAAGTAGAAGAAAGGAAAAAATAAAGAGCAGAATTAATAAAGTTGAAAACAAAAACAAGAAAGAAATAAAACAAAAAAATTTGTTCTTTGGAAAGATCAGTAAAAGTGATACACCTCTAGAAAAACTGACAAGAAAAGAGAAAGGCACTAATTAGCATTATCAGAAATGGAACAGGGGATATCACTACAGATCCTGCAGATATCAAAGGATAATAATCAAGTACCATGAGCAACTCTACATACACGTTTGACTACTTAGATGAGATAGACCAATTCTTCAAAAAGCGCAGACTACTACAACTTACCCAATATGAAATAGATCATTTGAATAGCCTTATAACTATTAAGGAACTTGAATTCATAATTAAAACCTTCTGCAAAGGAAATTTCCATTCCCAGATAGTATGACTGGAGAATACTTTTGAATGTTTAAAGAAGAATTAACACCAAATCTACATAATCCCCTCCAGAAAGTAGAAGAGGAGAGAACCCTTCACAATTCCTTTTATGAGACCAATATTATCCTGATAGCAAAACTAGACAAAGGCAATACACAAAATAAAGAAATGTAACTACAGACCAATATCCCTCATGAATATAGATGAAGAAAAATTCTTAACAAAATATTAGCAAATAGACTATGGGGTTTATTCCAAAGATGCAAAGCTGGTTCAATACTTGAAGTCAATCAATATAATCCACTATATTAAAACACTGAGGAAAAGAAAAAAAAATCATGTGATCATATCAATTGATATAAAAAAAGCATTTGGCAAAACACCCATTCATGACAAAACTCTCAGAAAAGTGAGAGAAGGGAACTTTCTCAACTTGATGAAGAATATCTACAAAAAAAAAATGCCTACAGCTAACATCACATAAATGGTGAAAGACTGAATGTTTCCATATAAAACTGGGAACTAGGGGAGGCTGCCTGCTCTCACCACTTGTGTTCAATATGTACTGTAAGTCCCAGCTAGCATAGTAAGGCAAGAAAATAAAATAAAAAGCATACGGACTAGAAAGGAATAAATAAAACTGTTCCTGTTTGCAGGTGACACATTGGTCTACATGGAAAATGCTAAGGAATCTCCAAAAACAAAACGAAGCAAAACTGAAACAACTCCTAGAAAAATAAGTGAGTTTAGCAAAGTCGTAGGATATAAGACCAACATATAAAAACGATTGTACTTCTATATACTTGCAATAAACATGTGGAAACCAACCATTTACAATCTTTCTCTCTCTTTCAAAACAAGAAATACTTATGCATAAATTACCAAAACATGTATGCTGAAAACTACAAAAAGCTGATGAAATAGAAGAGCTACATAAATGGAGAGACGTACTGTGTTCATGGGTTGTAAGTCTCATCATAGTAAAAATGTCAATTCTCCCCCAAAGGATATATGGTTATAGCGCAATTCCTATCAAAATTTCCCAACATTTTTCATAGACATAGACAAGCTTATTCTAAAATTTATATGGAAAGGCAAAGGAACTAGAATAGCTAAAACACTTTGAAAAACATACCAGCCAGCTGCCAAACAAACAAACAAACAAACAAACAAAAAACCCAAACACACTTTGAAAAAGAAGAATAAAATGGGAGGGATCACTACCTGGTCTTAAGTTTTAATTCACAGCTACAGTAATCAGGATTGTGTGTTATTGGCAGGGAGACAGACACAAAGATTAATGGCAGAGAATGGAAAACCAAGACGTAGCCCCACACAATAGGGCCAACTGATTTGACAAAGGTGGCAAAACAATTCAATGGAGGAAGGATAGGCTTTTCAACAAATGGTGTTGGAGCAATTGGATAGCAATAGGCAAAAAGAAAAAAAAAAAGAAAAAGTTCCCTAAACCTTTGACCTTATACAAAAATGAACTCAAAATGGATTATAGATATAAAAGTAATAGGTAAAACTATAAAACTTTTAGGAGAAAACACAGGAGAAAATCTTTGGAACCTAAATCTTGGTGAAGAGTACTTAGACATACATAAAAATGGGGTCTGGCTGGTTATCTCATTGGTTAGAGCGTGGTGTTATAACACCAAGGTCAAGGGTTCAGATCCCCTTACCTGCCAGCTGCCAAAAAAAAAAATAAAGAATCCATAACACCAAAAAATAATAGATATAGAAAAAATAGATAAATTAGACTCCATCAAAATGAGAAATTTTGCTCTGCAAAAGGCCCTGTTAGGACAAGCTACAGACTGGGAGAAAATATTTGCCAACCATATATCAGACAAAGGATGCATGTCTAGAATATATATAAAATCTTCAAAATTCAACAGTAAAATACCAAACAATTCAGTTGAAAATGGGCAAAGAACCTGAAGAGCCATTTCTCTGAAGGGAATTTACAGATGGCAAATAAGGACATGAAAAGATAGTCAATGTCACTAGCCATGCAGGAAATGCAAACTAAGATTATGATGAAATATCACCATATACTTATTAGAAGAGTTAAAATAAAAAATGGTGGCAATACCAAATTCTGACAAGGATGTAGAGAAATTAGATGTCTCATACATTGCTGTTGGAAATGTAACATGGCATAGCCACTTTGAAAAAGAGTATGCCAGTCTCTTAAAAGACTAAACACACACCATATGTATTAGGGTTCTCCAGAGAAACATAACTGATAGGATAGTTATAGATAAAGATGTAGGCATAGATATATGAAGGGGATTTATGAGTATTAGAATTGGCTCACATGATTATAGAGGCTGAAAAGTCCCATGACAGGTTGTATGCAAGCTGAAGAATCAGGGAGGCTGGCAGCATGGCTCTGTCCAAGTTTGAAGGCTAAGAACAGGGGAAGCTGATGGCGTAACTCAGTCTGAGGCCAAAGGCCAGAGAAATTGGGCGCTGCCAGTGCAAGTCCTGCAGTCTGAAGGCAGGAGGACTTGAAATTCAAGTTGACACCTAAAATTAACCATCACGCCATTTGACCCAGCAATCACTCTTGGGCATTTATCTCAGAGAAATGAAAACTTACGTTCACACCAAAACTTAAACAGTGCACAAATGTTTATAGCAGATTTATTCTTTTAACTTTTTTTTTGGCTCGTTTTTATAGGGATTTAACCCAGGACCTTAGTGTTATCAGCACCATGCTCTAATCGCCTGAGCTAACCGACCAGGTGCAGGCATATTTTTAATAGCTCCAAACTGGAAACAACCAAAATGTCCCTAAATAAGTGAATGGCTAAATGAGATACCACTTAGCAATAAAAAATAATGAGCTTTTGATATATGCAACAACTTACATGAATCTCAAAGGCTTTATATTAGTAAAAAAAAATCAATATCAAAAGGTCACATACCATGCAATTCGATCTACGTAACATTCTTGAAATGACAAAAATCACAGGGATGGAAAACAGATCAGTGTTTGCTGGGTTTAGAGATAGTGGGTGCAGGTGTGACTGTGAAGGAGTAGCTTGCAGGAGATCTTTGTGGTGATGGAATGTTCTTTATCTTAATTGTGGTGGTGGTTACATGACTCTACACATGTGTTAAAATGGCATAGAACTATACACACACATAGTGTCAAATTCCTGGTTTTGGTATTGTACTATAGTTATGGAAGACATAACTACCGGAGGAAACTGGATGAAGGTTAGGTGGAATTTCTCTAAGTCTATTTTTGCAACTGCCTGTGAATCTACAATTTCAAAGTTGAACAAACAAAAAGGCTACCATCATCTCAAAAAAGTAACAGTTCTCCATTGCTCACAGTAATGTTTTTACAACTTGAGTGTACTTCAGTATTACTTATGTTGTATTAAACATGCAGATCCAAGGCCTGTCCCAGAAATTCTTATGGGAGAGGTAGAAGGGAGGGGCAGGGATCTGCATGTTTAGTGAGCTTAGCAGGTAATTAGGCTACAGGAGGGGTCTTTGGATCTCACTCAGAAACTCAGACTCTGGGCCAAGCCCCTGGTGCACTCTGGAGAGTGCGGCGCTGGGAGCGCAGCAACGCTCCCGCTGCGGGTTCGGATCCTATATAGGAATGGCCAGTGCACTCACTGGCTGAGTGCCGGTCACAAAAAAGACAAAAAAAAAAAAAAAAAAGAAAAGAAACCCAGACTCTGGCTGGCTGTGCTCCTGAGCCCTACTTTACAGTTAAATACCTGCTGTGCAACAAAAACGTCAGCCCACCAGCCTTGGGATGAGGGGAAGGCCATCCTGGTGCAGAGAGCTTGTTATTTAAGGAGGCACTCACTCTCCTGTTCATGTAAGTGCAGAACCGGCACCTTCCTGCACCTGAGAGTGAGTACCTCCTTAAATTTTGCACCTTAGGTGGCTTCCTCACCTCCACCTTGTTCGGCCCTGCCCTCCACACAAAGACTTGTACAGAGATTCATAGCAGCCTTATTCATGATACCCAAGACTAGAGACAACCAAATGTCCACCCACTAGTGAATAGATCAACAATTGTGGTATAGTCATACAATAAATAAGAACAAACCACCAATACATGCAACAGTATGGTGGAATCTCACAAACATTAGGCGGAGTAACACAAAAGAGTACGCATTCTGAATGAAACTCTGGAAAATCTGGAAAAGACAACCCTAATCTATAGTGATAGAAATTCTGGAAAAGTCAAATATAATTTACACTAACAGGAAGCAAATCAGTGATTGCCCGGGTGGGTGATTATTTAGAAGGTGAGTGATTACAAGGGAACTTTTGGGGGTGTCAGAAATGTTTTGTGTCTTGATTGTGGTGGTGGTCGTACTGGTGTATACTCATAGAAATGCCCATTTAAAACAGGTGCATTTATCATATGTGAATTATACCTCAATAAAGCTGATTAAAGAAACAAAACAGAAAAATAAACAAACATTCCAGTCCTCCCACAAACATCTGCACCCTGTGATTTGGGGGAAAGGCCATCTCTTGCTGGGTACAACGTAACTGAGTAGGAAGAGCCTTGATGAGGGACTAGGACACCTGGATTCTTATCCTGGTTCTAGTAACAACTGGCTGGATGGCCCATGGGTCAGTCATTAAACCCTCTGAGTCCCAGTTTCCTCATCTATTGTGTGTATTTCCCAGGGCTTTCAGGAGCAGCAAGTAAATAAAGACATGAAATCACTTGGTGAAGAACTATACATTTGTCAGGAATTGTCACAGTTGCTTGGATGGAAATGCACAGCCATTTGAATTCCAGTCTGGAATTCAAGTCTCTAGGAACATGAGGAAGTCTTAGTAACAATCGGATATACACAAATTAAAGCAACCAGATGTCATGTTGTACTCATGTATTTGGCAAAAATTAGAATGTCAGGTTATATCAAGGGCTAGCTGAGAATGGGGAAAGTGAGGATACTCAAGGCAAGGCTGGCGAGAGTGTGAAATGGAGTAGCCATCTGCAGGACAAGCTGGAGAAGTTAAGGTTGCAAATACCCTGGGATCCAGCAGTTCCTCTCTTAGGTTCCTCGTCCAGAGAAACTGCACAGGCCATGAGGAGACAGGTGAGAAGATACTCATTGCAGCATTGCAGGTGTCTGTCACTAGGGAAGCAAATACATAAAATGAGGTACGTGCACACATGGCAAGAAAAAGCAGCAATTGGAAATGCATTCACCACAGCTGCATGATTGTAGCTCAGAAACATCATGCTGAATCAAAAAAAGTATTCAGAATGGTATTTCTGGCACAGTGCCATTTATGAAAACTAAACACATACACATTGCATTTTTCCAGAATACAAACATATCTAAATATAATTATATATTTCACACGAACATATGGAAAGTGGACCAGCATGTACATTAGATACACTAGAGAGGAGGGGGTGCCTAAGGGCATGGGAGGCAATGGGCTGGGAATGACTGATGTATGAAGAAAAGAACAGAATTTAATAGAGAAAGGAGGACTTGGCATGGATTAATGATTACAGTTTGCCAGGATCAAGGGATTCTGTGCCCCTAAACCCCTTGCAGAAATGTTCCAGGCATGATGCTGAAGACTGGCCAGGTTAGGGAACCAGAACCATCCCCGTGGAATCAATGGTTTTCAATCTGGGCCGCACATGGAACCACTTGGGAAGCTTTGAAAACACCGATGTCTGGGTCTCACAGGGAGAGATTTTGATTTCATTGGCTTGGAGTGCTGGCCTGGACCCCCAGGACTTTGTAAAAGCAGCCCCTGCCCCCCACAAGTGATTCCATGTGCACCAAGACTGAAAACCACTGCCCAGGAGTGTGGATTTTATATATAGAACAATTGTTCCAGGTGATGCCATAATTTAGGCAAATTTGGAAGACCCTTGAGCCTCAGCTTCCTCATGTATAAAATGGGAGAGACACTCCACTTGTAGAGCTGAATGGATAAGATGTGACGTTGGCCAATGATTGCCACTTAGTAGGAGCTCGACAAATGGTAGCCATTATTTTGAGAGAAAAAAAATTAGGAGATCATTGAAATCAACAGCAGCAAAGCTGAAGGACAGAATTGTGAGTCCTGATCAGCTCACATATTTCCCTGGAAAGAAGGAAAATCTCTACATTGGTAAAACAAGGGGCTGAACCTCAACAGTCCCAAATTGTCCCCATCAGGTTGGCCTTGGCAGTTCCAGTTTGAAGATGCTAATGGAATTTGTTACTGGCCACTGCCCTCTATTGAAATAATATTGTCACTTCTGAGTGGAGAATATTCAGATTTGCCATATAATTACACTTGAACTTCAATTCACTGGGGAAAAGCTGACCCCTGTGTGAGCACTCAGAAAATGTCGTGCCTCTCAAGGAATTCCTCTAATAATAATAGCTAATACCTAGAGCCACTTATGTCTGCTTTAAGCATTTGACATATATTATTGTG
Organism: Cynocephalus volans; assembly: GCF_027409185.1. Classification (NCBI taxonomy): domain Eukaryota; kingdom Metazoa; phylum Chordata; class Mammalia; order Dermoptera; family Cynocephalidae; genus Cynocephalus; species Cynocephalus volans. Next base: position 56,688,377 of record NC_084470.1, read on the forward strand.
GAAAAAAATAATTAATTCTCACCACAACACAGCTCATCACACTGCAAACACAAGAGGCAGATACTACAGTGTTCAACACTATACAGATGAGGGAATGCAAGGAGGCGAGTAACTCACCCAAAGCTGCACAGACAGGGAGCAGCAAAGCTGGCTGCAGAGTCTGTATTCCTAACCAGCCTCTGGAATGCCTCTGATTCCTTCCGTCTGGTCACAATTGTTCTGCAGCCAGTATTGCTCTCCAAGTATTTTTTCTCCATTTAAAACACCTTAAGTCCATGCCTCAACCCTGTATGCGCCTCGCCTATAAAGCAAAATTCCTTGAAAGAATAGTTCACACCCTCTTCTCGGTAGTGAGTCTGCCATCAGTTTTCAGTCCCAAATTCCCCAGGGGTCTGGCCTTAATCTGCTTCTCTGATCTACCTACATTACCCTCTCCCCAAATACCATCACTTATTTCCATGGTTCAATAATTATTTATATTGCTGGCACCCCCAAACCCGTACATTCAGTCCAAACCTCCCTTGGGCTACAGATTTATAATTATCAACCTTGGCATAGGGCCTCCTTTCTCAAAGTAAAGACACTCCTTGCTTGGTGCATCATGATCGTGACCATCATCACCACCGCCACCTGGGAGCTTGTTATACATGCAGACTTGGGCCTCACCCGAGACCTGCTGAGTCAGACTCTACATCTTAGTAATACTCCCTTGCCCCAGCAGATTCTTATGCATGATGGAGTTTGAGCAGTGCCAGGTCCTGTGATGTCGTAGAGGCTGTAGTGCCCACCCACACCTCTACCTGCTGATGCACCCACTCCTTAGGTGCTGGGAGTGCTGGCTGCTAACTGCTCACACTTGCACCCTTCTCTGGAGGATGGTCCTTCGCCCAAGTCTGAGAATTAGTCATCTGAGTATCTTTAAAAAATTCTGAAGGTAGGCCACACCTCAGACCAAGTGAGTCACAATCTGTGGGTGGGATATGGGTATCAGAATTTCTGAAGCCTAAGAGATTTGCTTACACAGAAATGTCTGGGACTGCCTGCCACAGCCAGTGGGCACTACCATGTGCAGAGATTCCTGGAAGTTTCACCCCGGTGCCCCCAGCTGCCTGTGACTAGTGACTGACTGCTGCTGGGCTAGGGATGCTCAGCCACCTTGTCTCGGTGAGGGACGCCTCACGGTGCCTTGTCCTGCTCCAGCGTGTTGTGTGGTCGGACTGAAGCCAGGCTTCTCCTCTTCCCCACCTTCCTCTGTCTTACTCTGCTTCTCTCACTCTTCACACTTTTCTCCTGAGAGCCCTTTCTCTATACCTCACTATGCACGAGAATCGCCTTCTTAAGCTCCGCTTTTGGGAAGCCAACCCAGGACACAAAGATAGTTCCACCCCGGACTCAACTTATTCCTAATGGAACTCAAAACCTTTCCCCATGCCTCCTGTCCCAGTCCCCTCCCATCCTCTAATCTAAAAATGGCTGATCCTGTGTTTCCTGCACCCATAGCTTCTCTGCCCCTCCTCTACCGAATTTTAGATCTGATGACTGTCGTCCTTGCCTGTCTCCCCCACCCCCTCCACTTGCACCCCAAACATGCCCCTCTTCTCTGTGCTTTCTGGTGTTTTGGCCCATACTAATCCTTCCTTCTATCATGTATGTTCTTGTTTTGTCCAGCAGGGGGAGGTCTTCTCCTCTTAAAGACAACTCCTCCTCTACTGGTTAAGTGAACAACTCTGACTTGTGGCCATTGGACAGTGGAAATGCAGCCGGTCCAAACTGAGATGTGCTTAAGTACAGATCACACACCAGATATTGAAGACTTAGTACAGTAAAGAGAATGTGAAATATCTTATTAGTACATCTAATAAATTGATTACATGTTGAGATGATGATTTTTATATATTAGATTAAATAAAAGATATTATTACAATTAATTTTACCTATTTATTTTTAGATTTTTAAAAATGTGGCTGCCAAAAAATTTGAAATTGCATACGTGACTCACTTTACGTTTCTACTGGACAGCACTGGTCTAGAGACTCCCTCCCAATGGCAAATCCCAAGGTAGCTCTGAGGAACCGCAGGGGTCCAAGGAACCCAGTTTGAAAATCATTAGCTTGACTTTACTTATGAGGAAACTGAGGCTGAGATTGGCGAACAAATTGTCCAAGGTGCCAGGGAGAACTTCTCCTTTGTCCTCTGAAGGTTAGTTGAAAATCAATGGACAAAAGGCAAAAATTAATAGGAGAAAAAGCATACAAAATTTATTTTAATGTGCATAAGCATGGGAGCCATATAAAAAATATGAGAACTCAAAAAAAGTGCCAGATGATTGACACTTATATGCCCTTTTCACAAGGGAAGGAGAGATGGGGGGTATAGGAGTGAACAGTTTTCAGGGGGAATGAATGGGCCTGGACAAAGTCTACTGGGCCCATAGATCAGACAATGGCTGGAAAATGATTATCTTTGAAATACTGAATGGGATTGAAGTAGAAGGCGATGGTTTGTGACAAAAGTCTGTCCAAGTATACTGACAGACTTCAGTCTTTCTTCCTGTGGTATGAGTTAGGTTATTGAAAGCTCAGGGAAGGGAAGAGAGAGAATTGTTCCTCTTTGGCAGATAAGGGAACTTTGGAGAACAGCCTCATCCCATGCTTTGGGAGAGACAGAGGATTGAGAGATGGGGGTGGGAGGTGCACAGAGAGACCTTGAGGCTGCTTCTTTAGTCCAACATGTCAAAGGGCCATATTTTGGGCACCAGTTTTTGAGCCCTAACACAAGTGATGGAATCTTGAGTTTATATTAGAATCCAGGTGTCCTACACCCTGTTTGTTTTTTCTCCTATCCTGGAGATTCTTGAATACCACATGAGGATGTAGGCACAGGCCACTCTGCTGGGCCTTTAAGGTCCCTTTAGGAAGTTTCATCAACTCAGGTTCCTCCTGACTAGAAACCCTGGAGACAAGCAGTGGCTGTGGAACCCTTCTCACCCTCTTGTCAAAAGACTGGACTTGTCACTTGCTGACCTGTGACTACCACACTCTGCTCACTGCTGAGAGCTCACATGGCCCATGGGCCCTGCCTGGGCAGGGGTGACTGGTACGCACATGGTCAGTGACTCACATGGGAACTGAAAGCTTCCCTTGGTGGGGCGACTTCTCTAAAGTGGCTGCATGAACCAGCAGGAGCCAGGAAGTGAGGCACAACCCTGAGCTGTAGTCAGGGACCCTACGCACAGCCCCCGCACTGCAAGCCTTCTCCACCACAGCCCAGCAAGCTGCAGCACTGCGAGTCAGTAGTAGCTTCATCCGTGGCATGCGTGGAGGCCCAGGACACATGTGCACGTGTGGGTCAGCACAGGTGTGAAGAGGCCCCTGTTGCTGGATTGTTTCTCTGCATTGTGGAGGCCCCAAGCAAGGGGGAGCAAAGGTCTCTGCCACCCATCGTGACCCCGTGTTTCCAGTCAGAGGAGCCACGTATGTCTGGGCCCTGAGTGTGGCCAGGTTGCTTGGGTAATCACTGCGTTGTGCCTGCAACCTCATCTCTTCCTCTTCTGGAGCCAAATCGGGACACCATCGAATCATGGGTCTGTGAGAGAACCTGCAGCTATGTAGATCCACAGCCACAAGATGAGGTTTTCTTCCCAGTTCTGCCACAGCTCTAGCTGTATGTCTCTGAGGCTCGATTTCTCATTTGTATAATGGATGTACTAGTTGCATATTGCTTTATAAAAAATTACTTTGATACTTAGTGGCTCAAACAACAAGCATTTATTACCTCATATGGTTACTGTAGGTCAGGAATTTGGGAGTGACTCAGCTGGGTGGTTTTGGCTCAGGGTCTTTCGTGGGAGGAATCCAGATGTCTGCTGGGGCTGCAGTCATCTGAGGGCTTGACTGGGGCTGGAGGACTTGCTTCCAAGATGGGCCCCTCCTGTGGCTGCTGGCAAGAGGCCTCAGGTCCTCATGGCATGAGTCTCTCCATGGGGTTACTTAATGTCCTTTGACACAGTAGTTGGTTTCCCCTGGAGTGAGTGACCTAAGACAGTAAGACAGAAGCTACACTATCTTTAATGACCTAGACCTGAAGTCAAGTTCCGTCATTTCTGCACCATCCTATTTGTTACAAAAGTCAGTTCTATTCAAGGATGTGACTCAGGAGGTAAAGCCACCTGGGCCATGGTGAAGGCTGGCTACCACAGTGGAGTTAGTGACATCTGCCCTGCCTGTCTCACAGAGCCATGATGAGGTTCTGTTTGCATACCCACTGCAAGGAAAACCAACAACCAGAGGATGCATCTGTGAAAAGCCAAGGCAGCAGCTGCTAAGAACAGTTGCTAACTAACGGGGCTGCTGGGGTTTGGCCTCAAGCCATGTGGAAACAATTAGAAAAGGGCTTGGCAATGTGCTCATCACATGTGGGTGTTCACTGACAGAAGCTTTTGCTCATCCATTGGTGTTCTCTCTAAGGAACAGGTGGTGTCAGGGGCTCAGGGATTCTAGGAGGGGGTCTGAATTGAGATGGAGGTTGAATTGTGCTCTAGTCTTCAGTTGTGAGGTTCAGATGTGATTGTTTGCTTTTCATGAACTCCAAAGGACTACATAAATGTGAGTGTATTGTCATGACCTCCTGTGAAGATTCCAGAGACCCTCTTCTTCCTGCTGAACTGGACTTCTTCTTGCACCTGCAGGGAGAGAGATGAAGCCTGCCAACCCAATCCTCTTTGTGCGTTTGTGAGGGTGTCTCACGGCAGATGTTCCTGGTAGGCATCATGGGGGAAAAATGCTTGGTTTGGGAGTAAACCATTGCATAGCTATACCTGCAATGTCTACACCTTCCCAGAACAAGGAAGCATCATTAGCATTTCATAGCACACAAGGCTCCTTTGTATGTACTCAAGCTTCACATTTTGTCATCTTTCTCCCTTGCTGTTTGGGGAGTGAGGTCACACAGGGATTTTGAAAGCAAAGCAAGTAGTCTCTACCTCTAGTAAGTATTTGAAAGAAGTAACAGGTTTGTATAAATACATACACTAGAAAAACAGTTTATATCAGTTCTCACCCAGATAAGTGCTCATCTTTGCTGGAAGTCTGTTTTCATCTTCACCACCTCTTTGTGACCCCAAACAATCTTCTTGCACTTGAAAACATTCCTTGCTTGTTAACAAATGTTTGTATTTTGGGCAAACTTTATTCTGAGACTTGCTCTTGGGGTAATCTGGAGCGAGGTTACAGGGGAGCAGGTGAATTTCAACTCCTTTAACTAACCACAGCTGCTGATATTAACCAAAAGGAATTGCATGGTTGTACATGACCAAGTTGGCTTGTCAGTACCAACACCTGGGCAGTAGGAGGTGCAAGTGCATCAGTGAGCAGTGGGAATTTGCTGAAGATTTTAAGTGGGGAGACAGACCCAGGGAAAGCCAACCTCACATATATGTGTCCAGAAACTGCCGTGAAACCTTCCCTGGGCTACAGCAGTGTCTCTCCTCTTCTTCCCTGGCCTTTTACCCATAGCACCCAGCTCTGCTCCTCCTCCTTCCTCCTCTGTGCTACAGAAAAGCTCCTTCCTTCTTCAGAAAATCAGGGAGCAGCCCAAAGTCAAGGCTGGAAACTCCCTTCCACCCTTTGAGAAGTGGCCTTCTCAAAGATCCTTTCTCCTCTAAGAAATTCTCACGCCAGCAGCCACAAAGATATTTTCTTGATAGACTTTGCAATTACCTTGAAAATGCTAATCAGTGGAAGAAAGGGGTGATGGCTCAAGGTTCTTAATAAGAAGCGAGGCATCACGAGTTCTGATCTCTCAGCATTTCCTCGTGGTGGTTCCAGGTGTTGCTGAGGTCGATGGAGGGCTGGCAGGCTTGGCCCACTCCCATCTCTTTGGCCTTATTACCACAGCCAATGCCATCCCCAAGTTTCTTCCTGCCCAGCTTTAGGGGGGCTCCAGCCCAGACCCTGGGGCTCAAATCCATGGAGGATCCTAGTGTGCTCTGGCTTCGAGCTCACATTGCAGTTCTGACTGCTGGGCCTTTACCTCATTTCCCAGGTCTTCTCTCCGTCCCTCATGGGAATTTGCTCATTCCTTAGTCTCTCTATGAATGGTCCCTGCCTTATACCCCAAACCCTTCTCTCGTTCTGTAGGGGGTTGGCTTCCTGCCTTGGCTCATGTTCAACCATGGGTTTCTTTTGGGTTAATGTTAGCAGCCACCATTAATTATAGCAGTTTAGGCTCAGCTCCTCCTCAGAGCCTTACTTCGGGTTACCATAAAAGCAAGGCTCAGACTGGATTCATCCATTAAACAGACATTTATTAGCAAGTGAGCACGAAGCAGTCACACTATCTCCTCTGAGCTTGATAAAGTCCACTCTGTTCTTTAGGGTGCTCCAACAAGATCTTGTAAGAAAGAAAGGTTGACTTTAGGCAAATGTGACAATATTCTAGGAAAGGGATTGGTGAACTGTCTAGTCACACTCAGGTTGGCCCACATTCTCCCCAACCAGAAGCTGGACACTCAGGCTGCGGGCAGCGTTCCTAAGGGAGAGTGGGGAAAGGCTCACTAGACTCTTCTACCTCGCTCACGTGTGTTTGTGGAGTTTCTCCATGCTTCGCCAACAAAAACCCATCTGTCTTAGTCTGTTTGTGCTGCTATAACAAAATACATGAGACTGGGTAATTTAGAAACAACAAAAATTTATTTTCTCACAGTTCTGGAGGCTGGGAAATCTAAGCTCAAGGCTCCAGCAGGTTCAGTGTCTGGCAAGGGCCCTGTCTCTCTGCTTACAAGGTGACATCTCGGGCCTGCAACCTCCAGAGGGGACGAGAACACTGTATCATCACATGGTGGAAAGGCAGAAGCACAAAAGGGGCCTAGCTAGTTCCCTCCAGCTCTTCTATGAGGTACTTATCTCATCCATGGGTCAGAGCCTTCACGGCCTGATCACCTCCTAAAGGGCCCACCTCTTAATACTGTTGCATTGGGATTAAGTTTCAACATGAATTTTGGAGGGGACACAAATGTTCGCACCAGCACTTGGGGGAGCCCTTTGGGCTATGGCCTTCTGATTACACTCTAATTACCACCCCTAGAGTTGCCTCGATTAGGGCTACTGGTCACCTCAAGAGTGTAGATTAAAAGGGACACACCCACATTAGATTATACTTTTCAGTGCTGAAATATTTTAAAGTAAATTGCAGATATTGTAGCACAGGGCACTCCAGACTTTATATTAGTAGTAATAAAGAGCACTTCTTTAGCTTACAAGATGTTATTCCATGGTTTCAGCTTCTTGCAAAGTCAGTCCCCTGACTTATTTCTAGGTACCCCAAGGCATCTCACATGGACACAGCAACAGTTTTACTCAGCACAGCCCCCACTTAATCCCTTTCCACTTCCAGCTCCCTCTGCAATGGGCATTTGTTGTTTGTCTTGCCTCCAAAAGCTCTCTCCATTTTGGGGGAATCTGCTTCTTTCTCACTCCAGCCACCCATGTGGCGCAGGGATGAGTAGGGACCCACACTGGGCTGATCATAGTAGCCTTATCCCTTTGGCCAAAGCGACTGGCTGGGAGTGGGCAAGTGGGTCTCAGAGCTAATCAGGAGGCTTCTCCGAGGTTTTTTCAACCTGGAGCTGGCAAGGATGCTTCCTCTCCTCCCTGGTGTTCAGGTCCAGAGCTGCCTGCAGGCATGGCTTCGGCCTTGTGGGGACAGCTGAATTGAGAGAATGAATGCAATATGCAGAGAGAATCAGAGACATAGGTTGTTATGAACAGAATGCTTGTGTCCCCACCCCAAAATCATATCCTGAAGTCCTACTCTCCAACGTGATGGTATCGGAGGGCAAGGCCACTGGGGGATAATTAGGTTTAAATGAGGTCATGAGGGTGGAGGCTGCATGGTGGGATTAGTGCTTTTATAAGAGGAAGAGACACACAGGAACTCTCTCTCTCCCTGAGTATGCACACACAAAGAATTTGTCGTCTCAGCACACAGTGAGATGATGGTAGTCACCAAGGATCAAATCTGCCCATACCTCGATCTTGGACTCCCCAGCCTCCAGAGCTGTGAGAAATAAATGTCTGTTGATTCAGCCACACAGTCTGTGGCCAATTGTTATAGCAGCCCTAGCTGACTAAGACATGGGTGAAGAGAGAGGAAGTCCTGATGATATTTGCATCTCCAAATCCATTGCCCTTGGGTCTAGTTGCACTTCTGCACTCTGTATGGTCTTTTTATGCAGCCCACAGATTCCTTTTTTCGCTCACACTGGTTAGAGTTGAGTGTCTGGTGAACTCGCTCACCATTAGCAGTCAGTAATTGCTTTACAGGACCAAATTTTCACTCCTTGCTGAAGTCTGTGCTGCTGGGGCCCCTTGTGCTTGCTGTCAAGGACCACCGTCACATACCCTGTCCTCATGATGCTGCCAGCATGCCTGAATCCTGACCTAAGGACCGTCTAGGCCAAAATGGAGACCCTCAGTGTCCAGTGCAGACGGCTTATGGCCAGCACTCCTGGAAGATGCCCAGTGTCTGGGTTAGCAGGGTGCCCATACCTCTAGGCTCGCCCACAACTGGCTCAGGTGTGTTGCAGTTTAAGTCCTGTTAAGTGATTTCAGTTTTTATTCTCAAAAGTGTCCTTGGTTTAAATACAAATTACATCACTTGCCAAGGTATCACACTAGTCATACCCTTTAGGAACCATTTCTGCCTTCTGGGAAGGACTTCCTCCCCAGGACCTGAAGCTGACCCCATCTCCTCTGTGCTGGCCGTGTTCCAGGTCCCCTGTGTGCACCGTGCTAACTGGACTGTGATCTCCAAGAGACCTCACACACAGGGACCTCAATGAGGGCCATGTATCTGGCTGCTCTGCACATTTAACGCCCCAGCGTCATATCTCATCTGTCGGTATATTGTATGGCTGACTCATTCTGAGCTGGTGGTTTTGGCAGATAGGACTCTCACAATTTCTATCTCCACTTTCCACACAGAGGAAGCCAGATAGCATCATGTATTGATGGTTCGTTTCCATCTCACTAATCAAGAGGCCAAAAGGAACAGACTCTGATGCATCTTTTCTTCTTTGATCAATTAAGGGCCAGGGGCCTGGGGATAGGTGATGAAGCATTTAGGACTCAGTTTTCCCATCTGTAGAACAGAACTACTATTAAAACATTGCTCAGACCTCATCTCCAATAGGACTTGGATGTGCAGCAGAAACTTCTGGGTGCCTCAGGCCCCTCAAGAGAAGGGACTTTCCTGATAGGATGCTCACTGGTAGGAAGAGCAGCAGGAGTGGTGTTTGTTGTCACAGGTGGCTTGGGGCCTGCTGATGCTCTCTTCTTCTCTCATGAGCCTCATAGCTGTGATTATTTCATGTGTCCTCATACGTCTCCTCTTACTCTCAAGAGGACACTCATGTCTGATTTCTCCAGCCCAGATTCTAGAGAGAGCTGATCTGACCAGCAGAGACTGGTGCTGTTTCCTAATATTCATTTTGTCTCCAAATAATATAACCCCTGGGTTTTAGTTAGGCACATCACTGCCTAGAGCAGGAGTAACCTTTCCCAGCCTTCCTTGTACCTGGGTGTGGCCATGTGATCAAGTTTTGATCAATGGCATTTGAGTGACAGTTTTCTGTGCTTCCAGGTTATGCCTTTAAGCGGGAGGAGCATGTCCTCCTGTATCCTTTTCCCCTTCCCACTTGCTGGAATGTGGACATGCCGAGAGCCATCTTGGACAGTGTAGATGAGGATAACACCACATTGGCAGAGTAACAAGGCAGAAAGAGCCTGGGCCCCTGACACCTTTGAAGAACAGAGCCGTCAAACTAGCTTAGACTTTCATATGAGGAAAAGGTAAACATCTATTTGTTTTAACCATGTTATTTGGGATTTAGTCATGGCAGCTGAGCCACTGTTACATTTAGGATATTGTTACTGCCTTCAAGCCAGCAGCCTCAACTGGAAAGCCTGTGGTGGTCGATGCCCGCCCTTTCCCCAGTCAGTGGGCACCTTTGCGCAGAGAACGGTTTAGTGTTTCTTCCCTGTGTAGGGGCTTATGGGAGTGCAGTTTCACCCAGGAAGGGATATGTAGCACGGCAATCATCCAAACAAGAACATGGTACTAGTCACACATCACGAGATGTCACCAATCATTTTCACTAGATGTATAGAAAATAATATCAACTGTGCTTCTCTGACAATCTGGGGAGTTCCTGGATGGAATTCAGAATGAGAAACCATCAGGTTAGCCATGCAGAAATGCAGGCCCACTGAGTGGCACTGGGAGCTGGGGATGTTAGCGAAGAGTTCATGGTGCCGTTAATCAGACTCAGTGGCAGTTGACACATCTGCCTTTTTCTGTTTTGCTACTGATAAGTAAATGTTTCTCTGTAACTTCCTGTCAAATTCCCTGGTGAGAGACTCTGCAGTTGGTTAATGCTGCCACCTTGGTTTTGGTAGTTCCCTTTGCATTGGGGCATGTCATGAACTGCTAACAGCATCCACCCATTGTCCCATCAGTGATCACCCCTGCCCAAAGGTCATCCCAGAACTGCTTTCCTTAAATGGGTGGGTAGGGGGCTATAAGCAAGGCAGTTTCAACTAAAAAGAACACTGGGCATAGGAGAAAAATACCTAAAACATTAGGGAATTAGCAGCAGACACTGCTGGTGATTCGGGAAAGTTTTAGCACCAGGAAGTTTCTATTCAAAGCAAGAGAAGGGACCCAAGAGAAGTGGATAAGGACAGAAAGCAGAGCATGAGCCCAAAGTGTGGCCCCAGGCTTCAGCTGGAGCATGCATAGGCAGTACCCAGTCTCTGAGTTAGGGGGGTGGGGAGGGCTGGAAGGGTCTAGCTAGAAGATTGCAGGGGGGCTTCTGTTCCAGAGGGACCAGAAGAGGCTCTCAGACTCGGGGGAAAGGTCCACCCCTTGGAGTACAAGATGGACTTAAGTCTTGCAAGGAAGACTGAAGCCAGTTTTCAAAGGTTTGGCGCAAGATTTGTCTGTGGTCTTTCCACTTCTTTGCCTGATTCTAGCAGAAGAGGCCAAGCCACTTTGCTTAATTCATCCTTCCTCTTATCCTGCTGTCAGAATGTTTTCATTTATCCTCACTCTGGCTCCTAACCATGGCTCATGGGTCATGCACTGTGGAGTCAGGCTTCTTCCTTCTCAGAATAACCTCTGGAGAAAAGGAGCAGCCAAGGTCATGCTCCTTTGGCAGGTAGCAGGATGGGGTGATGGGGCAGACATCCTAACTTCCCACCAACTGCTCATTCTCCCAGTCTTTCTTAGGAAAAGAAACCAATTTGTTAGCTGGGCGCATTGCTTCCGGAACAAACTCAGTATTTCTTAGTCTCTCTGCTGTTTGTGGTGGCCGAGTGATGAAGGAGAATTATGGACTGCAAGAAGAATCGTTCAGATTCTTGGTTGGTAAAAGCATTATGTTTCTCTGTCACTTTCTCTTGCTGCTGGTTTGGAGCATGGATGGGTGGGGCGAATCTCCAGGAGCCACCCTGGACCATGAGGTGGCCTTAAGGATAGAAGCCACACAATGAAGATGGAGGATCAGAGAAGTCAGAGTTCGAGTTTCTGATGCTGCTATGGATCCCCGTATAGCCTGGAGGGTCAGACTCCAGGTTTCTTGCACCCAAGTGAGGCATAAACTTTTGTCTTGTTTATGCCCTTGCTACTCAGTGTGCTCTGTGGATCAGCGACAAGGGCATGCCTCGGGAGCTTGTTGGAAATGCTGAACCTCTGGGCCAGCCCCAGACCTTCTGAATCAGGATCTGCGTTCTAACAAGATCCCCAGGTGATTCATGTGTACACAATGCGTTGAGAGGCACTAGTTTAAGCCATTGTTATTATCGTTATTATTATTTTTCCTGTTATTTGCCACTAAAACTTATTCTTGCGAATAGAGTAGATGAAGCTCACGTAGGGTCACCGAGAAAGTGGGGCAGGAGAAGGGATTGCTAAGCAGCTCACCAGTGGGCACTCCCACTTCCCTGCACCCACACATGACTTTCCAGAAAGCCCTCATTTCCCCAAGTCATACCACACGAAGCGTGGGAGACCAGGTTCTCAAAAAGCCAGGTTCCTGTCAGCTGTGATTGCCTTTGCCCCAGCCCCCTCTGTCTCCAGACCTGACAATGTCAGGGTAGATGATGGCATTTAGCTTAGGGGAGTCAGGTAAGGGGGGTCTGTAGTCATTTTGAAATGTTAAGGTGTTATAAAACAGATCATCTTTCCTGGAAGACGGAACCTTCTGTTTTTAAATGCAGGAATTTCTAGGCTGGGTTTCTGGGGCTGGCTGTCACATGCACCCTCTCTGTGACTCAGACTTGATTGCCTAGGAGGGTCACAGTCTCTTGCACAAAACTCCGAGAAGGGTCCCTCCCAGCACATCAATCCCCACAGGTAGTGTGGGTGAGGGGTGAGCAAGGAAGCTTCTAAGGATGGCTCCTAAGGATGACATTCCGCAAAATGGTTCTTGACATGCTGCCAACTGGATTCAATTGTTCAATCGAATCACTTGAAAATACTCTAGAGAGGCAACTGAAAGTAATGGTTAAGAGCAAGCATTTGGGATTCAAGGAGATCTGGTTTGAAGCCCCTTTATTAACTTTTGACCTTGGACAAATTACTTTTCTAAGCCTTCTCTCTAAGCTCCTGGATTTTCAATAAATTCCAGTCCTGCTGAAGTTAACCTGGGTTTTCTCATCTGCACGCATGGGATTAATAATATAATAGCTTCCTTGGAGGGTTGTTGTGGGCTCAGGCACTTGGTCAAATAGTCAAATCCTCAGTTTTTGATGTGGGTAGGAATGCAGACTTCCCAGGTCTTATACGCTAGTGCCTCTCAAACTTTAATGCCCAAATATATCACCTGGAGATTTTAGTGAAGGGCAGTTTCTGATTCTGCAGGTCTGGCTTGTGCCTAAGAGTCTGTGTAACTAAAAGCTTGTGAGATTCTGTGTATCTACAAACTGTCCTCTGCTGCTGCTGCTCCTGTGGCTACTGCTCTGCGAACCACACTTTATACAGCAGGGCTGTAGACTCTCTGCTATTGACTCATGTATATTTCTTAGTTATTGCCCCTCATCTTCAAAACTTGACCCCACAATTTCAGACACTATAATCACAAAACTCAAATGATCTCACCACAATTGTATCTCACTTTGAAGAAGTGAAGGTTGAGGTTTCCGTGTCTGTTTTTTGTTTTGTTTTGTTTTTGTTAATAACCTACTACATGTAGAACTTCATTTTGGATAAAATACCCCTATCCTAACCAAGATGTGGACAGATGTTTAGCCATGTGGGCAGTGGGATTTGGCTCCATCTGGGTTCTTCGTGGTGAGTGATACCCCTACATTTAGAGGACACCTCTGAGTTTGATGTGGCAGTTTTTGCTGTGGTTATGACTTTCAACACATTTCCTGCTTCTCTTGCAAAATAGAGACTGCTCACGCCTCCATGGGAGGCCACAGCCCACATGATTACAGTTTTCTTCAAGGGCTGGAGCAGGGCCTGGGCACATCGCTGGCCCTCAGTGTGTGAGGTCTTTGGCCTTTTTCTAGGTGAGCATCAAGGTTAATATACGTGTATTTTGCTTTCTGTGGGAACAAATTATTGCAATACTGTGAGAGGAACATGAGGTTTGAAGCACTTTACAACTTCAGACTTCCAAGTAGAAATCTTGTTTAGCCCCTCAAAAACAACAGAAAATAGAACCCAGTCATTTTTGTAGTCCAGATTACCTGGGTCACATGATCTCAATGGCAATGCTCACTCACACTTGCTAGGAATTCGAATTCACATGCTACTAGAGTTGAACAGGGCCTGAGGACTCTCAAAGCCAACGCCTCTCTGTTTTGGAGTTGGAAACTGAAGTCCAGAGAGGCTACATGACTTGCCCAAGGTCACACAGCTAGCCTGGCCTTCATGGTCACCGTAGAATCACCCCACAAATACTTCCGATGAATACCTTTGCTTAGTCACCCCCATTCCCCACCACTCCTAACCACTATATAATAAAAAATGTGTCAGATGTCTCTCCTCTTTATGAATTTTTCCATTATGGAAATAACAAAAGCCACATTACAGTATGATTAGAAAACAGAGTCAAAAAATCACCCATGCAATCTCTTTTTGACCTGATGCCTATTTAACTACTACTTTAAAATCCTTTGATACTTTTCTTATTTTACTTTTTAATTAGTAAAATATAGGTGCCTGGAAATAAAAATTCAAACAGTGTAGAAAGCCATAAAAAGTAAGACTTCTTTCCCGCACCCCCTCCTTTCCTAGTTTTCCTCCTAATAGATGTCTTCTTTTGATGGTTTCTGTTTATATTTCTTCTGGTAGTTACCTTGATGGATATTGCTAAGTAACATAGTACGCCTAAGTCTTCATTTATCAGCTTTAAGCAGTGTCTGTAGACTTTTAGCTGTGCCAGGTGAGTGACTTATTCACCTCTCCCACCTCCGAATCTTTGATAGTTGTATATTTTTATTTCTTTTTATGGGTAAACTTATGATTTTACATAAATTCAATTTCTATTTTGGCCCATTAATTTGAGGGAGAATTCTTGGTTTCCCATTGTGTGAGACAGGACATTAATACCCATTTACTTCTCTCCACTTTCCTCTCTTGCCTCCCCACTCTCTCTCAGCTGCACAACTGCTTTTACATTGTGGAGGTTTAGAGCACTTCCATTCTGTTTTGTAAATTTGTCCACCATGCTTTGCCAGTGAGTTAATTCTAACAATTGAAAGCCAATGAGCAAACAGTACTCAAAGTACAAAGATTATGTAAATATTTTTACCTGCAGAAGCAGGTATTACACTGAGATCCGTAGCAGAGACTGTTCCAATGTGAAAGTCAAGTGGACCCTTTTTTAGACTTCATCAACTGCACAGAATCATGATATTTTTGCATTGGTTTTCAATTTGGATCAATATATATACATACGCTTACAGATTGTTGTTTTCTGGAATTTTTAATTGATTGACAATAGAAGCATATGCCTTCTTTATAGTATTACAAATAAATACCTTCCAGCTCTTAAATTACATAATTTATTGAGTGCTCCAAAATATACTGACTTGTGTCTAGGCCGACTGCACATCTGTGCTGGAGTTTCTTTTAATTGCATCTCCAGCCTGGTTTAATTTTTTTTTTTTTTTTCCAGTTGTCATATCTTTCTCTTTCTTGGGTAGTAGTACATCATCAACTGGTTTTATTTTCAGAAAGAAATGAATGGGAGTCAATTCTCCGAACTCTGGCATGTCTAATAAACAAGCCCTTATTTCTCTTTCACAGTGGGTCCATAGTTTGGCAAACTGTCAAATTTTAGGCACAAAATTATTTCTTTGAACTTTTAAAGTATTTGATCCATTGTCTTCAAGAATTGGGTGCTGCCATTGAAAAGGATGGTGCCAACCTGGTTGCTCCTCTTTTGTTGGTTATCTGTTTTTTGTCTCTCTCTGAGAGTGTTAAGGATCTCCTTTTATTATCAGTGCTCTCAAATTCCTGAGGTTTTTTCTACAGACCATTCTTTGTTCACTGTATTTGGTACTTGACCACTTTCAGTCTAAAACTTTTGTCTTCAACTCTGAGAGCTTTTCTTCAATTGTTTCTTTGATAATTTCCTCCTCCCCATTTTTTACTCTTCTCTTTTTCTGAAACTCCTATGACATAAATTTTGGCCCATGTGAATTGACTCTTTCTGTTTTGATAAACTAAAAGTATCTGCTCTGACCAGGTCAGCTAAATGATAGTGCCTTGGGAAGCTTGGGATAAGTCAGCAGGCACATCTGCATGTCCTGGAAAACACTACCATAAGATCATTTTAACTTAGTAGCAGGACATGCTTGTACCAGAAGAAGTAATGAAATAACCTAGAATGGGTCTTGTAAACTTTACCCTAGATTCCTGCCTGTGGAATATAATCTAGTTACAATCCCAAATCTATCTATAGGTACCAACCAATAGAAAAACTGATGCAATGATTATGGGGTTTTCTTCTTCTCTCCTTTGATTCTCCCCTTTCAGGTGATAATAAAACGCTGAGTTCTGCTGTCCTCCTTTGGATCGCATTTCTCAGGGCGACCTGACCTATACATTTCCTGGCTGCAGTCATCATACTGACTCAATAAACTCTATACATATATGTTCGGCCTCAGTTTCTTTGAGGTCAACAGTATTTTTGGTTCAATTATCCATTTTTTGGTGATGTTTTTCTGTATTCTGCAATATCTTCTTGACTTTTTAACGTGGTCTTTCCATGTTTAAATTTCCTTTTTTAATTGTGTGTATTGTATTTGTTACCATAGTTAAAAAGTAAATGTATTTTTAAAGGGACTTAAAACAAACTCTTGGTTTCCATCTGCTCTTTTTTTTTTTAACAGAAGACTGATTTTGTTTTATGGATGTATCATCTTGGTTCTCCACGAGGACAATTAGGGTTTAGGGTTTTTATTTAGTTTTCTTTCCTCTCCTTTAGCTCTGCCTCCTCCAGGTTCATTTGTTCTGTTACTTACCTCGATTCTTTTCTTTTCCTGTGTGAATAGTGATCTATGGCAGCCCATTCCTATTTATGCATGCCAGGCTGGGTTGTTGAACCCAGTGTGAAGTATGGGAGGGGTGTTTTCCCCCCTGAATGAGAGCATGGACTGTGAGCTCTGTGGGAGTGCAGGGGGCACTGATGGGCAGGATTCACTTCCCGTTGTGCGAGTGGGGAGAAGGCAAGCCAAGGCAGGGTCAGCCCTGCTCTGGATGGTACCCCATGTGGTAAGCCCTAGCCCCTTCCCGTCAGCTTTCATTTATTTTTGAAAAGGATTATTTCTCTAGCTTCACCTTCGGGTAAAGCTGCTAATTCCCACCTACAGGACTGGGGACAGGTCGGGTGGGGAAGGCTAGTTTAGATACAGTTATTCCATGTATCACTTCCTTTTATGCTCATCCTGGTGTTTGTACTTGTCAACTTCCAGAGGTTCCAATGTGAAGGACACTCCAGTAACTCCCACCTCTGGTGCAGCCCCCAAAGTGCCCTGAGCATCAACTTCCTTAATTCAGATTTTACAGGCAATGTACCATTCAGTTTCCATCTTTACAAAATACCTCATCATTTTCAGTCTACTGCCCTCTTCCCTATACACTGTGCTTTTACGAATTATTTTCTTCTTTGTAAGACTTCATTGTTATTTCAATAAGTATTCCATAGAAAAGTTGGCAAACGTTGTTGTCTGTCATCTTGAACTGTAAGTCAACTATTATTAAATAGAATATTTTGTTTTAAATGAAAATTATTTTCTTGGTTATAAAGTAATATATATTTATCATAGATAATCTGGAAAGTAATTAAATAATCCAAATATCCCCAAGCTTTTCAAACTTGTGGGTAAAAATTATATTCTATTAATATGTTAATAGTATTTATTATTATCATATATGTTATAATACACTATATAATAATACAATTTATATAATACATAATAGTATGTAATATAATATAGTATATTTGCATTTCACCAGCTCATTAACCCTGCTTTGCTGACAATGTGTGTATTCTCTCTCTTTATCAAAATCTGCCCCAGGTATTTCTGGGTGTTTCCCAGGAACAGCTCAGAGAGGAGTAAGTCTATCTCTAGAAAATGTAGTTAGGACACAAGTTGTTTCTCGATGTGTTATTTATAATATTGAAAAACTGGGGGGAAAAACCAGCAGTAAGAAAATAAGTAAATTATGGCATAGTCAACAAATACGATGTAGTTCTTAAACATGATGTTCATGGGCAATGTTTAATGATATGGGATGGAAGATATCTGATGGAGTATTCAGAGAAAAATGATATGAAATTGTATATATCACATGATTTTGATGATGTAAACATATATATTATATTAATAGTGTTATCAGTAGGGGCAGAGATTATACACAATGCTTATTTTCTTCTTTATACTTGCTATGAGTCAGTTTTCATCCCTGATATATTGGTGGAAAGGATTTCTACTCTAGAAACTGCCCTCCCCCATTGATTCCTTAAAACTGGCTATTTAAGTAATATTTTTCAAAATCTGCCCACTCGGGTTTCAGTCCACGTCCTCCTGTCTCCCATCCCCCATTTCCATCCATATCGTTTCTAGGGGAAGAGGCCACTTGACGATGTCGAGAATTTTCTAGTTCTGCTTCTGACAGCATTTTGCAAAGTAGTATATGGTATGACATTTGCTACTTCCTTGGTTTGAGAGCTTCTGGACAATTTTTGCCTGTTTTCTAAAAACAATTCTTTGATGTTTATTAGATTTGGGGTGAGGGAGAATTTCAGATCTGCTTCAACTTCCACATCTTTCTCTGCCACCTCACATAATTAATATTGAAAAGCACTGCAACTCTTATTAATTTCCCCTTCCAATAAAAAAGCCCTGCTGGTTTTGACTTTATTTTGTTCTGTTTGTTTTTAACAGCCGTTCCTACAAGTGTATTAGCCTGAGTGGAATTTTGGTTTGACCTAGGGTAGTGGCAGGTGGATGAGAAGGATACTACCGGGCTTTCTCTCAATTACGTCGTGACCTGGCAGGTTGGCCTTGAGAGTCTAGCTGTTCCTCAGGCTGGTCCTTGCTCTGGATGTGAAGAGTGACACAGTCCATTTTCAGTCCAGGGCAGGAAGGGATGAAAGGAAGTAAGAATGACACAGGGCAGGTTGCCTGGAGACCTGCACCTTCTCACATGGCAGCTTGGAGTAAGTGTCCTAAAGAGACTCTGGTAGAAACTGCACGACTTTTTCTACTCTGGCTCCAGAAGTCACACAGCATCACTTCTACCACATTCTATTCATTCAGGTGGCCACGAGGACCTGCTGGATTCAAGAGGAGAGGACAAAGAGTCTACCCCTTAATGTGAAGAGTGTTTACAAGCATGTACGAGAATTTATAAGCATGTTTCAAAACCACCACAAGCTGAAGGCATAAATTACTCAGTTTTATGACTAACATAATATCGATACCATATGCTTACAAAATGAGTTATTGCAACATTAAAAATAAACAAACTGTGATAGTCACTTAGTAGCCATCTCACAGAGCAATTCCAGAGGGGCCTGCCACCTGATGTCTGGCTTGGTGTTGCCCTGGCCTCAGCAGGGACCCTGCATTATACACTGGAGTGGGCAGTTGAGAGCCAGACCACCTGATTTCATGTTCCAGCTCTGTCATGCTAAGTCGTGTGACCTTTGCACATGTCACTTTAGCTTATTGGTCTCCATTTTCCCCTGCATAGTGGAGATACTAGCTGTGCCTTATGTTGGAGAGTTGTGGTGAGACTCAAATGGAAATATACTTTATAACTGCCGAGTGTTCTACAAAGCAAGAAAAAGCTCCCCTCTCCTGTTTCCTGCTGCTTCTGAACACTGGTGAAGCCACACAGCTGTGAAAACTCCAGTCACATGAAAGATTAATGACCCGGAATCGTCTGTCTGTCATAATGTTGGAACCGTTGTTTCTTTTCGGTAGCCCCTGGGCTCTCATTGTGTCAACCAGTGTCTATTTACTGGGTTCTTCTGGGTGGGATAGAGAACTTGGCTTTCTCACCTCATGTCTTAACTAAAGCTAGGTGTGACTATTTGTAATTACTCCTGTGTGATATTTATGGGATTGCTTTTTCTGTTCCAAAGGGAGGGTGTTTTTCTACAACTGGCAGCATAAGGTTAGACTCGAGGGGTGAAACAGTGCTTTGGATCTGGGCCGGGGGCTGAAGGCCTACTGGCAGAAAGGCTACTGTGAAACAGAGGAGAAATTTCTTTCCTAATTCCTCACATGTAGACCTCTGACAAAGACTTGCTTTTATTTTAAAGGGCCCACATTTGTTTCTTTTTGAAACACTAAAAATAGTCAATTCAATTTGCCTCTCGTTTATTGACTGCCTACTCTGGGGAGGGCAGAATAGGTAGAAAAATAGCAGTTCAGCCTCTTGGTGCTTCCTCTTTAGTAGAGAAGACCCAGAAAACACCTGTCATAGGCATGACCTCTGAATTCGTAAGGGAAGAAAAACATGAGACTGATTTAGTAAACCATCTGGAAGTGGACGGCCATGGCCATAAGCGTGTTTGTTTTTCTCTAATTGTTGCTGTCTATTGTCCTGTGTTGAACTTTCCTTTCTGTTCTTCAGTGATATTTAGTCAGCTCGTGTGGCCTTCCAGTCACTTCCCAATATAGGAAGGACAGGTCCAGTCCAGGCTAGCACAGGTTAAAGTGCCAGTCTTCTACACAATTTAGCACTGGCTTTAACCTCTGCCTTCAGCACCTGCCAGGCTTTGGTTCTCAAAGGGGCATGGTCTTTTTCACTGCCCCCTGCTTGATTCCTTGGGGTTGGGAAGGGGACAGTCTAGCTTCCCAGTGGGGCTGTAGCTTTTTCTCTGTGACTGTCTGGGGCTCCCACCCATGTGAGGGCTCTGCAGGGAAGCTCTCATAGCCCCACACTACACATCCCCTCTGCTCAGGTCTGACCTCGTTAGGCCCCCCCTCAGCTCCCACCCTGGCAGCGCAACCCACTGTTTCTTGTGCTGCTGGGGTCTCCTGGTATGGTGGTCAGATTTTTTGGGGGGGAGTACTGACAAGATGGTGCAAGCCCAGCTGCTTTCTGTGATGTCCACTTGATCTAGGGGAGAATCCTAAGTCGTGGGAGAGCAGGCCGCTGCCGGGCTACCCCTTACTAGCTGTTCCTGCCTCCTCCTCCAATTCATCCCCCATCTCCAATGTCCTCCCCACTCCCTGCTTAGATAAGCCCCCCGCTTAAACAGACCCCAAGCGGGGAGCAAGATATCGATCTTTTTTCTCACAGGCACCTCCTGAATCTACAAGTGATTTTCTTGAAGCCCCTGCTCACTGGGCTTGGGGGGATTGTGGTGGGGAGGCGATCAGGAGAGGACAAGCCATAGAACTCTCTGTTATGACTCCCTACTCTAAATATTCTCTTTCTCTCTAAGTATCAGAAAAGTTCAGCTCCCTCTGAATTAGCCAAGGAAGCGGTGATTATTCCCCCAATTGTTTGCTCCTTGATGCCCTTTGGTTCACAGCAGCCACTTCTAGGGCAATAGGAGAGGTGGCTCTCAACATCCTACGACAGACAAATGGTCAATGAACATTTGAATAAGTGATGACCCTCATTAACAATCAGGGTATGCAAATTAAGAGGATTTTTTCAACCTACCAAATTGGCTTAAAATCAAAGTTTTAAGTGATTATATCCAAGCTCAACAAATGTGTGTAAGTGTGTGGTTGTATATTTGGGTGTAAGTGTGTGTAAGGGAGAGTGTGAGTGTGCAAGCACCATAACCCAGAAGTTCCACTTATCCTAAGGAAAAATCATGGATGGTCACTGCAGTGATGCTTAGAATAGCAACCCTGACCCTTAAATGCTCAACTCCAGGGGATTGTGAATGATTCAAGAACAGTAGCTCATGTTTGTATAGTGTACATGTGTGCCCAGCACTGTTTTAAGTGCTTTACATATATTTAATATTCACAACAGCCCAGTGAGAGAGGTATTATTGATGTCCCCATTTTACAGATAAGGAAACTGAGGCTCAGAGAAGTTAAGTGATTTGCTCAAAGTCATGGAGCAAGGATTGCCCACATGTTTAATCACCATGCTCTATCACCTCAAATAAACTGGTCCATAAGCACCAAAATGATGTTCTAGAAGGACATGGGGAAACACACATAATACCGTTCAAGTGGACAAAGCAGGTTCCAAAGCAATACATTCTGTCTGGTCATCACTTTTTTAAAAAAGCAAATAAAAATACACAGGACAAAGAATGGAAGGACGTCCATCAAAATGGGGAGATTATTCATGATTTTCATTTTCTTTGTGCTTTTCTAGGTGTTCTGTAATGAACACCTTGCTATTGAAGTCAGAAACCCACTTTTTAAAGTATCGCAGTCATTTAGTTACTCATGAGGGTGCCCCAGAAGCAAGGTGCATGCAGGTCTGGGCTGGGGGATTGATGGCAGGTGGGCAAGATCAGAGGCGATGGGAGGAAAGCAGGAAGATCACGAAAGGAAGAGGGAGTGGTGTGAACTGCGCCTGGGAACAAAACCAACAAGGAAAAAGCCCAAGGACGAAATGGCAGTTTTCTGCTGCTTCTGAAAGCATCCTCTTGTTTTAGAGTCATATTCTCCCCAGCTGTCCTTCTTTGAGCCTCTGTGCTGCGGAATCTGCTGTCATTTTTCTTGGCCGGGGGTTCGGGGATGCAAAGGAATGATGTCCGCAATCGCCTTGGGGGTCCTCTGGTCTCGGTGTCAGCGAGTTTCCTCCTGCTAAGGTCACTGCTGTCTCCAGGATGCTCATGACTCGAGGTGGGGGATGGGAGGCTGCGAGCAACGTCTGTGGTTTGCAGAAGTTTGGAAACCTCTGCAATTTTCTATTCCTGGAAATGATTGCATGCCAGCCGTGCAGGGGTGGGATTGCTTAGGTGTCAAAAAGGGGCCTGCCAAGGAGCCACTGAGCTCTACAAAAAGATATCTCCCCCTCCAGGGCTGGACCCGTGGTGAGAGTAGGTTTCACCCCTGGCCAGATGCTTCCTGTGCACGGAGTTCCCATGAGAGCATCTCCACGACTCAACTCCACAACGCTGGACTCCATAGAGAACGTTAGGCATTGTCCACAGAGATGATACCACACAGTATCTGGCAAGTTCTTTAAAAAATCATCCCTTCCAACTGAACCAGCTTCTCCCTCAGGAAAGCAGTCCTCACCAACCAGGTCTTGAAAAACTTCCCTTTGTGTCAGCTGTTGATCACCACCAGCTCCCTAATCATTTCCCCCTGGAAATTTGAGAGGTGGCTGGCTGTGGAATTTCCCACAGATTTTAGGGAAGGCGGCCCATGCCTCACCCGTGTCTCAGCACTTCACCACCACCCATGTGAGGGTAAATTTAATAACTGAACTTTCCTCGTGGTCAAATGGAAAGAGACCTTCCCCCTCTCTTTCTTAGAGCATTCCCATAAAAAACCTAGTGTCTGTGAATCTTCCTCTGTCCCTTTGAAATGTATGTAAATACTTGTAAGGGCTAAGTAAGCCTATCGTCTGCTTTACAGGGGAATGTTTTAAGGGTCTGGGATCCATCTCTGTGAAATGTAAACATCAAAGAAGACAGTGGTGGCCCTGTCTCCCTGTCACCATGTGTTTAGGTGCCTTGCTCCAAGCTGTAACCACCTGCTTCTCATAGACAGACAATTTGGATATAGGCAATCAACTAGCTAATTAGCAGGTGAACATGGAATGAACTATGAGAGAACGTACTGCTGATGGTGCTGCCAAGTTCTGGAGGAAGACAAGTTACCATTAATCTTGAGCACATGTATGTAATACACTGTAACTGCGTGTTGGTATAAAAACTGAGATATCTTTTTGTCTTCGTAATCTCATCAGCCAACTACCTGCCGTGCACATTGTGATCTGGTTTAATGCTTGCTCAGTAATAAAAATGTTGACTTTCTTTTTGCCTATTGTGGAAAGGATTCTCTGGGTTGACATGACTTTAAATTTTCCCCAACGCTTGCAAGCCCTGGCTTTCTAGTTGGGCGTAAAGGCCGTGCATGACCTGGCACTAATAATACTGACTTGTAGGCTGTTCTCCAACACACTATGCTGAATGGTTTTGAACACATCACTTCCCCTCCCTAGAGTTTCCTTTCTCTGCCCACTCTTCCCTCAGTCCCAACTTCTTGGTCCCATGTGAGTAGAACTATGTGTCCCTTGCCTTGGCTGAGCCTCCCCTAAGGCTGGGAGCAGCTGCCTGTGTCTGCGCTCATGACCAGGCTGTCTTTGCTTTTCAGGTGCAGGGGTGAAGAGGGAAGGCTTCCCGTCCACCCTATGAAGGTTCACAGCAGTGAACTGACAATAGGCAGATTAATAGGAGAAAAAGGCATACAAACTTACTTAATGTGCATAAGCACGAGGAAATTACAGCAGAATAATTATCCAATAACCCAGTGAGGTCCAGATGCTTATATACCCTGCTTCACACGGGAAGGGGAGACGGGGCAGTGTGGCATTTTTGAGGGGTAGTAAATGATTTTTAGGGGGAATGAATGAGCCCAGTGCTCACGTGTGGCTAGTAAATTCCTGTGGGAATTGAATGGGATGGGAGAAAAGACAATAATTTGGAACAAAGTTCATCTAGGCTCTAGGTATGGTGTTTAATTTTCAGTCTCTTCCTCTGTGATATGTGTTTTAATCTTCTCCGGTTAATGAAATTTCAGGGAGGGTATCTGAGGCAATCATGTTCCTCTTTGGGGGGCTCGGTTTCTAGATAGATAAGAGAACGTCAGAGAATAACCTCATCCTGTTCCCCGGAAGAGACAGAAGATGGGGAGGGGGTTGAGGTATGGGTGGGGTGGGAAGGTCAGGAGACCTTGAGACTGCTTCTCTAGTTCAGCCCATCAAAGTACCATATTTTGGGGTATCATTTTCTAAGCCCTAACACAGATTTTCCACACAGTGCCTCAAGGCCTCTCCGGCCTGGGCCAACTGTCCTAGAGCCATGATGCTGCCATTACCAACCAGCACTAAAGAATCCCAGCAAACAAAGCCCGGTATAGACAAATGAGGCATCTCCCCCTCCTCCCTGAGAGCTGGGCCAGCAGGTAGAGAGGGGTGTGACTTCTGTTTCCCCCACTTTGGCAGGAAGCTGCTGTGTGTGGCCACCTTTGTTGGCCCCTCAAAGTCAGAGGTGACTCACTACCCCACATGTTCTTTATGTAAAGGTCTCTGAGCCAACGCCTGGCTCTTTCCAGGATGCTGGCTGGTGCAGTGGGTAAATAAGGGGACGGTGGGTGAAACAGAGGCATCTGGAAGACTCGGCATGCCCCACGCTCCACCTTTTCCTTCTTTCTTAACAACCCTCAGTGGACATAAGCTGGATGGGCACAAGGACTGCTTTTCTTAGCCGAAAGTTTTTCCGCTAATCATTCACTCAGCAGGCTTCTTGCTGCCCACAGAAGTGCATCTTGTTAATATCCTTGAGATACCTAAGGGGCGTAAGGCACTAGGACAACTCATTACATAGTCTGACCCCAAATTGTTCATATCTGGCCTTGGAGTGGGCCACAGCGGTAGGACCACAGGGGCATCTGAATGAAAAACTGAACTTCACCCGTAATAACATAACTCAGCAATAACCACTTATAATGCTGTGAGGTGTTTCCTTCTGGTCCTTTTTTTATGAAATTGAAATAAAACTGTTCTCCATTTTTATCATTTAACGTTGTATTATATGTGTTTCCCTATATCATTTTAAGTCTCTAAAATAAATTTTAGTGATTATCTATAGTTTATCACATGGGTGTATCATTATTTAACCAGGTACTTACTGTTAGGCACTAAACTGTCTCCAACTTCTTAATATGGATGCTAGCACAGCATTGAATATTCTTGTACCAATATCTCTGATTAGTTCTTTAGAATCATCTCTGGAAACAGAGTTGCTTGGCCAAAAGGTATGAACAATTTTATCTAGAATACAGTTAGAGAAAGACACTCTCCAGAGAGGCTGTGACAGTTCCCCACCCTGCACGAGCAGCTCAGTCCTACCACTTTTGCTTCAATAAACGAAGAATCCAATCTCAGCTGATTCATTTGGTTAGAACAAGATCACGTGCAGATGAGAATACAGAATGTGGAAAAAGCACATAGTAAGAAAAAAAGTCTGTAATGATTTATTAACATGGATTATTAAAACAATAGCTTCTGTCCTTTCTATTACATTTAATTGACCAAAAAAAACCAAAAAAAAAGTTGCCTCAGTTCAAAGAGGTCATTCCCACCCTGGGCAATACCTTGCTATGCACAGTGCGGACCAAGTGCTTGGGGACACAGGAAGGATGCCAACTGAGCTGATGCTCAGAGCAAAGGAAGAACATGCCAGGGCATCTGCCTCTGCTTAGGAGAGTCCAGAAGGGCCAGCTGAGCACTCATTCAAACATTTTAGTGTCTATTATTAGCCACTCCTGCACTGGTGGCTGGGAACACAAAAGTGACCAATCTAGAGTAAAATTACAATTCCGAAAGCTGAGGGCCCCTACAGGGCCTAGCTCTGGGGCACTATGAAAGTACAGGTAGATGTGCCCCATGTAGCCTAGAGGTGTCAGGGATCGCTGCCCAGAGTGGGGATGTCTAGGCTGATCTTTGAAGTGTAAATAGAGCTTGGCCAGGTAGAGAGAGGAACAGGTGTTCTGGCTAACCATAGGGCAGTCTGCCTGCAGAGTAGAAGGTGGGGAGCACGGTGGAAGGGACCTGGGGAGAAACAGTAAGCGACAAGGTGAGAGGAGGAGGGGGCCGGGTCATGCAAAGCCTCATATGGGCTTTCTGTGGAGTTATGTTCTTCACAAGACCCTGTGTGATCCGGCCTCAGCACCTTTCCGACCACATCTCCTATCCCTCCCAAGCCCAGCCACTCTGCTGCAGCCACATTGGTCTCCTTGTTCTTCCTCAAGCACATTCCCACCTCGGGACGTTTGCATTTGCTTTTCTCTCTGCTCAGGATCCCTCTTCCCCCAGGTATGGTTTTATTTCTCTCTTCCTTCAGGTCTCTGCCCTGGTGTCATCACCTAAGCAGAGAGACTCCCTCTGAAAAACTTAGACAATATGGCACGCTGCTCTTGCCACCTCCCCCCACCCTTCTTTTGCTTTCCAACTCTTCTTTATTTTTCTTCTAGTATTTATTTTCTATCTCCCACCCTACTATCTATTAGAATGTAAGCTCCATGAAGGTAGGGACTTTGCTTTTCATTGCTCTATCAAAAGAATCTATTGAACAGTCTATTCCCTGTGCCCAGAATAGAACATAATGCGTAGCAGGTGCTTAATAAAAATTTGTTGAACAGGGAGGGTGAATTTTGTCATGAAGACAATGAGGATCCATTGAAGGTCTTTTAAGTTGGAGAGGAGTGGTCAGTTGGTAGTCTACAGAGTTCTCTCTGGCTGCAGAGTACCGGATGAGGCCAGTAGACTTGACTCCAAGGTCCCCAGTGTCATGTATCTGCACTAAGGTGGTGGAGATAGGGGTGGAGACGAGGAGATGACTTCCAGAGGCATTAAGTAGGAGGCATGATTGCTTGGCCTTAGTGCCTGTTTGTGTGGGGGAAGTAAGAGAGGAGGCAAGGAATATTCCTGGGCTTTGGTTTGGGCATTTGGGTGGGTGGTGCCCTTACCTAGATCAGGGGACACTGAGGAAGAGTCAATTCAGGAGGAATGGCAATGAATTCAGGCTAGTTTAGAACATGCTGAGTTTAACGTTCTTTGGCATCTCTGCTGGGAGATGTTCAGCAGGCAATTTGAATATTGCAGTCACTGTAGCTATTAGTGTGAATGAGGTCACTAAGGGAGGGTGTGTAGAGTGAAGACAGAAGAGCACTGAGGACAGCACCCCAGGGCACATCATCCCAGGGTGAGGGGGAAGAGTGAAGTGGCAGGAAGGTGAGGAGAGAGGAGAGTGCCAGGAAGGCAGGAGCGTCAATAATAGCAGGTAACCACACGGATGGGTGACGTGAGGACTGAGCAGTTTCAACTGCATTTTGCAGCTGGGAAGTTGCCAGTGGAGCACCGAGCACAGGGATGGGGCATGGAGTGGGGCAGAGTACGGACAACTCAAGCACATTGAACATGAAGAGAAAGACAGAGAAAGCAAACGCTGGGCAGCAACTCAGAGGAGAAAGAAGGTGTTTAAAAAATTAGGTCTGTCTAACCCCAAAGCTAGTATTCTTTTTTTTTTTTGACTTTTTGTGACCGGCCGTACGCGCTCAGCCAGTGAGCGCACCGGCCATCCTTATATAGGATCCAAACCCGCGGTGGGAGCACTGCTGCTCTCCCAGCGCCACACTCTCCCGAGTGCGCCACGGGGTTGGCCCAAAGCTAGTATTCTTTAAAAAATTTTTTTCAAACTTCATTTTGAGGTAATTGGAGATTTGCAGGTAGTGAACAGTAAGTGGACCCTTTACCCAGTTTCCCAGGAGTTACATCTTATGTAATTATAGTACAATATCAGTAACAGGAATTTGATGGTGGTACAATTTGTGTGCACAATTTGTAGTTCTATGTGATTTTTATCTCACGTGTAGATTTATGTAATCACTATTGCAATCAGGATACAAAATGACTCCATATCGCAAACATCTCCTTTGTGCTATGCATTGATAATCAAACTAACTCCCTCCCTCCCACCATCCCTAACCCCTGGAAATGACTAATCTGTTTTCTATCTCCATAATTTTGTCATTTTGAGAATGTTATACAAATGGAATGTAGAGCATATAATGTTTTGATATTGGCTTTTTTTCCCCGCACAGCATAGTGCCCTTGAGATCCATCCAAGTTGTTGTCTATATCAATAGTTCATTCCTTTTAGTTGCTGAGGTGTAGACCATGGTATGGATATATCAGTTTGTTTATCCAATCTACAACTGAGGAATATTTGGGTTGTTTTCCAGTTTGGGCCTATTACAAATAAAATTGCTATTAACAATCATGTACGGATTTTTGCGTGAACATAAGTTTTTCACTTCTCTGGAATAAATGCCCAGTATTCCAATTGCTGTATCATATGGCATTTGCATATTTAGTTTTTTAAGAAAGTGCCAAACTCTTTTCTAGAGTGGTTGCATATCACTTTATATTCCCACTAGCAATATACAGCTGATCCAGTTTCTCTGCATTCTGATCAGCAGGATGTGTAGTGTTATTTCATCATGATCTTATTTTTATTTCTCTAATGGCTAGTGATATTGAGCATCTTTTAATGTGCTTATTTGCTATCTTTAATGTTGAGTTTTGACAGGTCTTTATATACTAGAGATATGAGATTTTGCAGATATGGGCTTTGCACATTTTCTCTCGATCTATAGTTTGGCTTTTCATCTTCATAAAAGGATCTTTCGTAGAGTAAATGTTTTTAACTTGGATGAAGTCCAACTTATCAATTTTTTTGTTGTATGGATCATGTTTTTGTTATTGTATCTAAGAATTCTTCATAAGCTATAGGTCTGATTTTCTTTTATGATTTTCTAAAAGTATTATAGTTTTATATTTTATATTTAAATCTATAATCCATTTTGAGTTAACTTTTTAATAAGGTGTAAAGTCAGGTCGAGGTTAATTTTCTTGCCTATGGATTGCTCCAGCACCATTTGTTGAAAAGACTATCATTCCTCCATTGAACTGCTTTTACGTTTTTGTCAAAAACCAGTTGGTTATACACGTGTGGGGGGGCTATTTGAGGATTCTCTGTTCTCTTACATTAATCTACTTATCTGTCTTTCTGCCAATACCACACAATCTTGATTACTATAGCTATATAATAAATCCTGAAATAGGGTAGAATGATTCCTCCCATTTTATTATTTTTTAAAAAATGTTTTAGCTGTTCTACTTCCTTTGCCTGCTATATAAATTGCAGAGTAATCTGGTCTATATCTATAAAAATATTGCTGGAATTTTTGACATAATTATGTTAAACCTCTATATTGACTTGGGGAGAATTGACATCTTTACTATGTTGAGTCTTCTAATCATGAACATAGTAAGTAAGTCTCTCCATTTGTTTAGATCTTTGATTTATTTCATCAGCATTTTGTAGTATCCAGCATAACATTCTGTACAGACTTCGTTAGATTTACACCTAAGTATTTCTTTTTTCAGTGATTACAAATGGTTTTGTATTTTTAATTTTGGTGTCCATGTATCCATTGCTAGTATGTACAAATGTATATATATTCCTCTATATATATTTGGTATGTTTGTTTTGTATCCTGTGACATTGCTGAATTCAATTACTAGTTTTAAGAGGTTTTTTTTTTTTTTTTTTAGATTTCCATGGCATTTTTCTCTGTAGACAGTCATCAATCATGTCATCCGCAAATAGAGACAGTTCAATTTTTTACACACCAATATATATGCCTTTTATTTTATTTCCTTTGCTTGCTTTTTAGTGAATGCGTAGAATTTTCAGCACAATATTAGATGAAAGTGGTGAGAGTCAACATTTTTGCCTTTTTCCACAAACTTAGAGGGACAGCAGTCTCTTACCATTTAGTATGGATGTTAGCAGTAAGTTTTTCTTTTTTTCTTCTTCTTCTTTACTTTTTTTTTTAATCAAAAATGAGTGTTGAGTTTTCTCAAATGTTGAAATCTTTTACTGTTACTTTGGTTAAATAGGTAGCCAAGTATTGTTTCTTAATTCTTGACCCATGAATCTATTGTGGCAAGTGTTCAAACTCCTTGACATTTTTGACAAATTTTGGGATTGGGCTTTCCCAAACAAAATCCTAAGTGAAATCTTCTCAGTCTCATACTGACTATGAGATTTTCCAGGCCCCTGAAAAATCACAAAGAATCTGTCCATTCACCCATTCTCTCTGTAAAAAGAGAGATGTTCAAAATAATTAGGTTTATTAAAATACGTTGAATTGCACGTGAAGCATTGTCAACTCTGAAGAAATGCTTAGCTTTCTCTAGGTTATATTTGCATGCATAAATGTTATTAATCTAAATATTTCAGAGATTGTATAATGTTTCCAGAAATTTGTCAACACCTTCCCTGTCCATGATATGTTCTGGGGTTGCTTTGCCTGATATTAGAAAACAGCAGTGAAATGTCATCAGTCATAATTCCAGTCATTATTTTAAAATGTGGTATGCCACAGAAACAACCAAATTTTCTTGTCAAATGAATACTCATCAGATCTTTAACCAGTGCATTTTAAGACTTCTATCATCCACAGATAGTTTTTGTTTCACTCTGACGCTCCCTGAAAGCATTTACAATCAATTACAAGCCAGAATACTTGTTTTCAACCAAAATGGCATTGTCTTGGAGATCCATGGAAAGGACTATGCCAGGTACCCTGGGGTGCAGGCTTCTCATGGCATTTCTTAAATACTTGGAGACCACACCACTGGACTAAGCCAGAATTTGCAGAACTCTAGTGGAGAAGCCAGTGGGTTCACGAGCCCACTAACCCCAAATCAAACAGAACAAAAATTAATTACATGGGAGTAAATGAACTGATGATGCATAATTATGGTTTGTGTTTGAAATATTTCTGATGCTTTCACAGTCTGTTTTCTGAGTGTTGCTTTCACGTTCTATTTTCTGAGTGTAAAGAACCCTTTTCTCTTAAGATTTCTCTAACTCATAACAATTTTAGTAGATTATACATTTGTAAATAGAAATGAAAAATTTAGTTTTTCCCTTTGCCTGATCCCTCCAGAATTTGGAAGCTCTTATTGAGTATTCTTATTTTCATGGAAATATAATTATTTGTGTATGTTTAATAAGAATTTGCCTTCCTTGTAACAGGACAAAATTGAAAAAAAAATGATTGTATGAGCAAAGCTTTGAGTGGAATGTCACATTTGAGAATGATGTATAGAATCAGATATAACCAGACAGTTTTAAGAAACTAAGGTTGACTTCATGGAGTCAATGTTTACAAAGTCCTCTTCGGAAAATTGGCCTGGTACCTGACTTATAGGTTCCCAGATGAACCTGTAAGGTTCAGTAGTAAGAAAGGAGGCTTCTTGGCAGGGCCAGAAAATTTTTTAGAACTCTGGAAGAGAGTAATTCACCCAAATCTATAGGTGCATCAGGCGAAGTCTGGTGGCAAGTTCTTGGCTTGGCTTCCTAGACTTGAGAGACTTTTAAAAGTCCAATCTGAGATTCCTTATGAAAAGTTCCAGCAAAGCAAACTTATAAATGCCTATGTAGTCAATTACCATTCTTAATGCATTTATGTAAATAATCAGGTGAAATTTAAGAAGATGATTGGACACATTTCATAAACAAGAATAATCTTACTTTCATTATCTTTGAATAAAAGGGGAGATTTCTGTAGAAAGAAATTTTATGTTTCAATAGAAAACTAAAGCACGCCCCGTGGGTTATCAGATTGCAGTTCTGTCCATTGTTTTTTAAGCTATATTTCACCTCTTTATAAATTGTGTGGTTTGTTACTTACCTGTATAGTGAACTAGAACCTGGCACCTTGTACAGTTTTTCAGTCCTTGCCACCGTCTCAGTTCTTCTAGCTTCCTTCAATATCTGGCTACAGTTCTCCAGACTAATGTTTCCAGTATTTCTCCCACCCTTCTGACTTGGTATCACTGAGAACTAAAACCTGACTGCCCAGATCTTTAGTGGGACTCTAGATTGTCTTGTAGATGGGCTTTCTCCCCAGCACCTAAAGCAGCCCTAGGAGGTGGAGCTGGATGATTTAATGTAAACTTCAAGGACTCAGTACCACAGCTGATCACATATGGACTGCCCTCATGCCTGGAGCTGCTGCCCTGTGAGCCTCTAGGGAAGCTCATTGAACTTCTGCATCTTTTAAACTCTGCTCCAGGAAATATCATGACTTCAGAGAGTCTTACCAAAGCCTCTATGATGTCTATGCCATCACCAAAAATATTGAAACTGCAAACCGGGAAATCCATTGGTTTGCTGAAAAACTGAAGAGGAAGGAATAGTTCCTAACTCATATCTGTGAGGCCAGCATTACCCTAATACCAAACCAGATAAGCATATGACAAGAAAAGAAAACTACAGACCAATATCCCTTATGAATATGGTTGGAAAAATCCTCAACAAAATACTAACAAGCCAAATTCAGCAGCATATTAAGAGAATTATACATCATAACCAAGAGGGATTTATCCCTTAATGCAAGGGTGGTTCAACATATAAAAATAAATCAACTAATGAATGTAATACATGACGTTAATAGAATGAAGAAAAGACCCCACATGATCATCTCAACCATGTAACATCTGACAAAATTCAACACACTTTCATGATGTAAACACTCAAACTAGGAACAGAAGGAAAGTACCTCAACATAATAAAGGCCATATATAAAAAGTCACAGTTAACATCACAATTGATGGTGAAAGAGTGAGAG
Source organism: Cynocephalus volans (assembly GCF_027409185.1). Classification (NCBI taxonomy): domain Eukaryota; kingdom Metazoa; phylum Chordata; class Mammalia; order Dermoptera; family Cynocephalidae; genus Cynocephalus; species Cynocephalus volans. The sequence continues at coordinate 56,721,325 of NC_084470.1, forward strand.
CTTTTCCCTTAATATCAAGAACAAGACAAGGATGCCTGTGCTCACCACTTCTATTCAGCATAGTACTGGCAGTCCGAGCCAGAGAAATTAGGAAGAAAAAGAATCAAAAGGCATCCAAATCAGAAAGGAAGAAGTAAAATTACATCTGATCACAGATAGCATGATTATATATGAAAACCTTAAAGATCCCCCCCACAAAAAAACTAATAAATAAATTCAGCAAAGTTGCAGGATGCAAAATCAATAACACCAAATTAGTTGCATTTCTCTACACTAACAATGTGTAACCTAAAAAGGAAATTAAGAAAACAATTCCATCTGCAACAGCATCAAAATGATTGAAATTCTTAGGAATAAACTTAACCAAGGAAGGTGAAAGACTTGTATACTGAAAACTACAAATGTTGAACAAAATTAAAGAGGACACAAATAAGTGGAAAGACATCCCATGTTCATGAAATGGGAGACTTAATATCATTAAAATGTCAGTACTATTACTATTACAATGCAATGTACAGACTCAATATAATGCCTATCAAAAGCCCAGTGACATTTTTTTGCAGAAATTTATTCTAAAATTCATATAAAATCTCAAGGGACCACACATAGCCAAAACAATCTTAAAAAAGAAAAACAAAATTGGAAGTCTCACATTTCCTGATTTCAAAACTTACTACAAAACTGTAGTAATCAAAATAAAATAGTAAGGGCATACAGGTAGACATACTGGCCAATGGAATAGAACAAAGAGCCCATAATTAAATTCTCACAATGATTTTTGACAAGAGTGTCAAGACCATTTGTTATGGACTGAATTGTATCCCCCAAATTTCTCTGTTGAAATTCCAACCCCTACTACCTCAGAATGTAACCATATTAGGAGAGAAAGTCTTTAAAGAGGTGATCAAGTTGAAATGAGGCTGTTAGGGTTGGACCTTAATCTAACATGACTGGTGTCCTTATAAGAAGAGGAAGGGACACCAGTGGCATTTGTGCACAGGGGGATGACCATGTGAAGGAGCAGCAGGAGGGTGGCCATCTGCAAACCAAGGAGAGTCTCAAAGGAGGGCAACCCTGCTAACACCTTGATCTCAGGCTTCCATCCTCGAGAACAGCAAGGAAACAAATTTCATTGCTTAGGCCATCCAATCTGTGGTATTTTGTTCTGACAGCCCTGGGAAACAAATACACCATGCAGTGGGGGAAGGAACAGTCTTTTCAACAAAAGGCGTTAGAAAAATGGATGTTCATATGCAGTGGAAGAATGAAATTGGACCCTTATTATATCATGTACAAAAATCAACTCAAAGTGAATCAAAGACCTAAATGTAAGAGTTAAGTCTATAAAATTCTTTGAAGAAAACAGAAGAGGTCTTCATGGCATTGAATTTGGCAATAACATCTTGGCTATGACTAATTGGACTTCATCAAAATTAAAACTTTTTGTTCAACACAGGACACTATTCACAGGGTAAAGGCAACCCACAGAATGGGAGGAAATGTTTGCAAATCACATGTCTGGTAAGCAATTAATATACAAAATATAGAGGAAATTCTTTAAACTCAACAACAGCAAAAAACCAAACAGCCTCATTCAAAAATGGAAAAAGAACTTGAATAGACATTTCCCCAAAGAAGACATAGAAATTCCCAATAAGCGCATGAAAAGATGTTCAACATCACTAATCACTAGGGAAATAAAAATCCAAACCACAATGAGACACCACTTTACATCTGTTAGTATGGATATTATTTTAAAAAAACAACAGAAAATAACAAGTGTTGGAGAGAATGTGGAGAAATTGGAGCCCTTGTGCAGCTACTGTGGAAAACAGGATGGCAGTTCCTCAAAAAATGAAAAATAGAATTTTTCAGTGATCCAGCAATTCCACTTCTGGGTATATACCCAAAAGAATTGAAAACAGGAACTCAAACAGATGTTTGTATACACATGCTCCTAGCAGCATTATTCACCAGAATGTAGAAATAACACAAATGTTTATCGAGAGATGAACGGATAAACACAATGTAGTGTATACATGCAATGCAATATTATTCAGCATATAAAATGAAGAAAATTCTGATACATAGTGTACCGTGGATGAACCTGGAAGACATCATCCTAAGCGAAGTAAACCAGCAAAAAAAGGGCAAATACTGTGTGATTCCACTTATATGAGGAACCTAGGACAGTCAAATTCATAGAGACAGAAAGCAGAGTGGTGGTTCCCAGGGGCTGAGGGAGTTAAGTGCTTAAGGGGTGCAGAGTCTCAGTTTGAAAAGATGAAAAAGTTCTGGAGATTGATGGTGGTGATGGTTGTACAGCAATCTGATTGCACTTAATGCCACTGAACTGTGTGCTTAAAAATGGTTAAAATGGTAAATTTTATGTGATGTGTGTTTTACCACATTAAAAAATGTGGAAATTGTGGGCATTATGTCATGAGACTTTGGAACGTTTTGAACTTCTGTTTGGGCTGGCTTTGGCAGGGGATGGGAGGTGCTGCCTGGTGTCCATCAGGTACAAGTCCAGTTCCTGACCTAAAATGGCAGAGCTAGTACTTGACCCCGTGTTTCTAATTAAAGACCCAGCACTCTTGGGTGCTAAGGGCCAGCTGTAGTTGAACATCCATGAATCTGTGGAGTCTTTATACCTGGGTGAATTTTTCTAGCAGGTTGGGCATCAAAATAGAAGTAGGATTGTTAGTCAGAGCCAGGGCTGAGTTCTACCAGGCATTTCAGAGGAGTGTGCTTGGAGCATGTCCAGGGAGGCCCAGGGGTAAGGAGGCCACACCTCACCTCCATGTTGTCAGTGGAGTGCACTGGCAAGGAATGAGGAAGGACCACGTGTCCTGGTTAGACAAATAATTAAGTCAAGACAGCAAGGGGCTGATAATACTCAGGAAAAATGGTGGGGCAAAGCTGCCAGAGGGTGCCCGATGAGGTGGGAAACAGGTGGGAGTGCTGGAAAGGAGGGTGCGAGAGACTAGGGACCATAGGGAGTTGTGGTTAGAGAGGGAAATGCTACAGTCACAGATTTCTTGGTAAGGCAGATCCTGGAGGTGACAAAGCTTGTAGTATGGCTGGCTGAAGGGTGAGGAAGGCAAAGTATTTGAGGTCAAAAATTCAAGGGCAGAAAGATAAAGTCATTTGCCCAAGATCACACAGCTAGTCACTGGGAGAGATGGGATTTGAACCAGACTCAGAATCCAGAAGGGAGCTGGAGAACACGGGGCACAGGCCAGGGGATGAGGAGAGGTGGGGGTGAGGAGGCAGGGGCTGGCACACTCAGCTGCCATGATTCTTGTGATCCTCGAGACGGAGGGGTGTTTACAAGCATGGCTTAGCAGGGAAATTGGGTCTTGCGGCTACATTAGTCACTCCCAGACTTTTCTGGGTACCTCTATGCATTGTGCCTGGTGCATAGAGGACAGTGAAATAAAAGCACAAGGGACAGTGACATAAAAGCAACAGATGCTGCCTGCAGCAAATGCACGGTCCAGTGTGGGAGGCTGGCACAGAGCATATCTGCAGAACAGAACAATCCACGCTGTTGAAATCAGCAGTGAGGGAGTGGCCCGGGCTGGGGTGCGGAGGTTGGGGTCAGGAGGGAGGCGATGCTTAGGGACCAGGCAGGGACGATGGAGCAGAGGCAATAGTGGAGCGAAGGACACGGCCGGGACAGAGCCTGGTGTGTTCAGGGGCCTCAAAGTGGCCAAGCGTGGGGAGCCAAGTGTCACATGGGGAGAGGAGGGTAAGCAGGGGCCTGGCTAGGTCGCATCTGCACCTTAGCCTGAATGTCACATGTGGAGGGAAGAGACAGGGAATAATCTGCATTTTAGAAAATGTGAAAAAGCAGACGCCGGAAAAAGAGCACCATGACTACAACTACATAAAAGGCGTTAATAGCGGCACAGGTAAAAATAAACAGGTTCGTAGAGGACGATTATGCTCTCTCTCCTTTTCAGGAAGTTTCCTTTATCATGACCAGCACATTGTTCTTACATCAAATGTGGTTACTGTAAAAAGGGAACAAGGATGGGGTTACCAGAATCACATTTTCCTGGCTGGAAGAAGTCACGAGAAAATAACAGAGAACACTCACTCCACGCTCTGCTCAGTGGGGCTTCCTGGCACGAAGCAGAGCCACGTGCTCCAGGGAGGATTAGGGGACCAGGAAGGCAGACAGACTGGAATGGGGCAAGAGGCAGGTGTGGCCGCAGAAAGGTGAGGGCGCTGAGCAGGGCCGGCCTAAGAAGGGCTGGGGCTCCTCCAGGGGAAAGCTCATGCAATCCAGGTCGTGGGGAGGCACAGCTCACCTAGCACTATTTCAGGGCAATTGGCAAAATGTGGATGGTCAATTGGAAAACAGCATCAGCTAAATGTTAAGTTTCCTGATTTTGATCATTCTTGTGTGGCTGCATAAGAGAATGTCCTTGTTCATAGAAAATACACACTGAACTATTTAGGAAGTTTTTAAGAGCACGATGTCTGCAACTTACTATTCAAACAGCTCAGGAAAATAAAAAATATATATATGTATACACATAAGTACATATATATATATAAAATATGTAGAGGGGGGAGAAGGAGAATAACACAAATGGGGAAAAATAATAACAATTAGTGGATCTGGATAAAATGTTTTTTGAACATGAGTTCTTTGACCTATTCTTGAAACTCTTGTGTAAATTTGAAATTCTATCAAATTTAAAACTTACAAAGAACCAAATAAAAGGCTCGGGGTTGGATTGTGCTTGGGACTGGAACATAAACTCAGGATGAGAAAAACTAAACTTTGTGAAGGGAATAACCCAACCAATACTGGCTTTTTGGTTTTCTTTAAAATCATCCCCTGGAAGTGGAAGATTGACTCAAATATATTCTGCGAACATTAGTAATTACTGACTACTGTGTAGTGTTGTTTGCACTATCATTTTAACAGTTTTTATTTTATACATTAATTTTTGGTTAGAGGCTTTCAGAATGAAGATCACCTGAGAGCAATTCTTCTCGAGTGTCCCCTTTTTGGGTAGGTAAACATATGGCAGCAAGGAGGACCTCACTGCTCTGGGGAGGGCACAACACACAATGCAGAGGGTGGCTTGCTGACGACTGCCTGCCCTGGGATCCCTTGGCACAAGGAACTTTAGGGAGGAGAAAACCATTTCACATCAGGAGCCAATACCCTTGGAAGGGGAAGGACTGCAGATAGTTAAAGATGAGAAAATCTGGCAGAGTGGCCCAGGGTGACAGGAAAGGACAAGGGCCCCAGGGCAAAGGTAAACTCCACAGGGCCAAGGCAGTCTGAGCTAAACACGAGAGCGTGGGCTTTGGTGTGTGCAGGGGGCTTCTGGAATAGCAGGCAGCTAAGACCAGCAGCCTCTGGTGACATGCCTTGGAAATGGCAGCTGAGTGTGTGTGAGCTGGAGGAGCCACAGTTTCGGAGGCCAGCATGTGACACCTCTGCAGAGGTCTTCACGGGACCAGAGCAGTGGGGGTGCTGCCTCACCAGCAGGCTAGTGTCCCTGGGGCTACGCCAGTCCAGACTTCCACAGTGACAGTGTGATGTCTCTAGAACAGAGTAGTGGTAGCCAGAGAAGCCCCTTCAGTTCTCTCCTGAGGACTAGAGCTTTTCAAGCCCTCAGTGTTCTGGTGCCAGTGACGGGAGGCACTGTACCTGAGTGTTCTTGAATGATTAATTGGTGAAATAAAACAGGACGTATTTGTGCCGGGGTAGATGGTCTCCACAGGCGGGCACCATCAGTTCTGTTGCCCTTCCCCATGTACATGAAGGAGCTATGTGTATTTCCCTCCTTTCCCCACCCCACATCTGGACATGCCTGTGACCAAATATAGAGGTGAAGTTCTGGAACTTGTCAGCCCAGGTCTTCAACCTGCAGCTTCTCCTTTTTTTCTGAGAACATTCCCTCCTGGTTGCTCCCTCTTGGGCTCAAGGGCCCTGCTGTGAGAAGCTCAGTCTGGAGAGGCCGCACAGAGGAGCCCTGAATGACAGCCAGCACCAGATTGCCAGCTCTGCAAGGGAGGCCGGTTTGAAGCTTCCAGACCTCCCAGCACCCTAGCCAGTACTGCATGAAGCAGATCACTTGGTCGACCTGCAGAATCAGGGGAGAGAATAAGTGGGTTTGTCATTTTTAGCCCCTAAGTTTTAGGGTGGTTTTTTTTGTTTGTTTGTTTGGGTTTTTTTTTTTGGTGTATCAGTTGATAATCAAAACATACCCTAAACTGGTCAAGTGAGTGAGGCAAGGATTATAAAGCAGCCGAATTGACCAGGTTAGGTAGTAGCTGCTTAAGGCTTGACTGACAGAGCCTGAACGAGGTTATTCACCCACAGAGACTCAGGACATCTCTGATCACCGTTCCCTGGTCTACAGCTTCCCAGACTCTGGGCTAGGGGTCCAGAGATGTCAGTGCTGGGAAGGGACTTAGAGACTACTTGGTCCAACAGCTTCATGTTGCAAATGGACAGACTGAGACCCAGAGATGGAAAATGATCTATCTGTTCAGGGCACAAAGCTGGTGGTAAAGACAGACCGAGGAGCAGGTCTCCCTTTTCCTTTCCCACTGCCACGAGTACACATGCCGGCCTGTGTGGACTGCTTTTCTGTGCTGTGCACTCCCTGGAGCTCTGCATCCTCTGTGGTTAGTACCCGCTTGTCAAAGGAGGAACTGAGAGGAGGTGAAGGGGTCATCTCGTCATGCTGCCTCGCCAGCTCTTCCTCCTGAGTACCTGTCCACTTGGCTCTGTCCTCACTGCCACTTTTCTGTGTTGGGTCACCATCATTTCATCCTGGAGGGCCACAGCCTCCTCTGATAAAGAGTCTCCATCTCCTGTTCTATTCTCTTTTAATCCTTTCTATAGCCAGAGTAATCTTTCTAAATGCAGATCTGACCATGTCATTTACAAGTCTGGCTTGCTCGCTGATGAGGTCCCAAGCTTCGGAGTGGCTGGCAGGGCTTCCTGTGGTCTGGGCCCTGGGCAGCACTCCAGTCTCCTCCCTCCACCTGCTCACCTGCCCCACTCTGGGTGCCTGCCTTTGTGGGCTACGTTCACTTCCTTAAATGAGCCCACCTCTCTCACTTCCAGGTCTTGCCAATGGCTGGTCCCTCTGCCTGGCATGTCCTTATTTCACCCCACTTACTGCCACATTCTTCCTTTTTGTACCTCATTTTAGAGGTCACCCCTTTAGAAGGCCTTCCCTAATGTCTCTGGCTCCTGCCAACTTGAACCTCATCTTTTCTCGTTTCTTTTCTTTTCAATAACAGTTTGATTAATATATAATTCACATACCATATAATTCACTCATATAAAATATAAAATTCAATGGCTTTTAGCATATTCACAGAGTTGTGCAACCATCTCCCAATCAATTTTAGAACATTCTGATTACCCCAAAGGGAAGCCCTGTTAACGGGCATTCCCCGCTTCCAAGCAATTGCCCTCCACTGCCACCCCAGCATTAGGCAACCACAAATTTACCTTCTGTCCCTATAGATTGGCTTATTCTGGACATTTAGCGTAAATAGAATCATGCAATATGTGATCCTTCGTGACTGGCTTCCTTCACTTAGCAAAATATGTTCAAAGGTCCTCCATGCTGTAGCAATGCATGCTTCATTCATTTTTAACTGCCAAATAATGTTCCATTTTATGGCTATACCACACTTAATTTATCCATTCATTAGTTGGTGGATATTTGGGTTGCTTCTACTTTTTGGCTATTAGGAATATGCTTCTATAGTGGGATACATTGTGTCATTTTTGGCAGCTGGCCAGTACAGGGATCTGAACCCTTGACCTTGGTGTTGTCAGCATCTTGCTGTCCCAAGTGAGCCACCTGCCAGCTGGATAATGCTGCTATAAAAAAAACACTCATGTACAAATTTTTGTGTGGACGTGTTTTCATTTTTCTTGGATATATAAGGAGGAATAGAATTGCCAGATCATATGTTAACTGTCATTAATCTTTTGAGGAACTGTTAGACTGTTTTCCAAAGTGGCTGCAACATTTTATATTCCTCAAAGCAGCCTAAAAAGATTCAAATTTCTCTACATCCCCTCTAATACTTGTTTTCTGTCTTTTTGACTATAGCCATCTCAGGAGGTGTGAAGTTGTATTTCATTGTGGTTTGATTTGCATTTCCTTGCTGGCTTATGTTAAGCATCTTTTCATTTATACCCAAATATCTTCTTTGGAAAAATATCATTCAGATCCTTTGTTCATTTTTTAATTGGGTTATTTATCTTTTTATTATGAGTTACAAGAGTTCTTTATATATTCTAGATACAAGCCTCTTATCAGATATGTTATTGCAAATATTTTCTCCCTTTCTTTGGGTTGTCTTTTTACTTTTGCAAGGGTATCCTTTGAAATACAAAAGTTTTTAATTTTGATGAAGTCCAATTTATTTTTTCTTGTGTGGCTTATACATTTGGTGTCATATTTTAGAAGGCTTTGCTTATCACAGGTTGGGACAGGCTTGATACATTCAAGGATGATATCAGGCAAGCCACAGCCTTTCTGGGTTTTGTTTTTTAATTGTCCTTAAAAAACAAAAATGACAACAGTATTTGTCCTGTTGTTGCAAGTTACTGTCAGGATCAAATAGAATTACAGCTTTCAGAGCTCTCTTCCATTCAGTAAGCACCTTGCAATCATGATGGAAGGAGACCATCCAGACCACTGGACATGCCCTTTGGACATGACCACCTGCATCTTCAAATGCTGCTGCCTCCCTCACTTGCTGCCATGGAGACGGCCTCTGCAGACCCTTTCCCCAGGGGCTGGCCCCAGTGCTTCTACCTCCTAGGCCATTTCCTAGGTGGTGATGGAGGAGGCACTAAGGCCTCCTGGGGTGAGGCTGAGTCTGCCCTTTGCCATGAAGCCTGGATTTAGTATACGTCAGGTACCAAGGACGTTGCCAGACACCTTGATGACACAGATAGAAATAAAATGTGGTCCCTGCAAGCACAGAGCTTAGTGGAGGAGACAAGCTGCGTGCACAAGCACACACACATATACACACACACTCACACACATACATAATCACAGATTTATAGACACTGACATATACACAAAGATATACACATACGCAAGACACACACACCATAAAATCACACAGACATCCATATACACACTCACAAACACTCATAACTATATACATACACACTGATACACACATATGCACATACATATATGCACACGCATACACAAATACACATTTACACACATTCACTCATTCACATAGCACATATTTACACATACATATGCTCACACAATCTCACACAAGTACACATACTATGTACATACATACTTTCATACATATAATCACACACAAATACACACTCATCTGTATACTCATACTCATACATGCACAAAAAGACATTCATTCACATGCATACACTCACACAAATGTACATACAACCGAACACATAACATACACTCATACACACAAATATACAGTTATTCACACAAAATGTACACACACACACACACATCCATACACTCACACACATGTACTGGGTGGGCATTTAGTGGCAAAGTAAAGTCGAAGGGATGTCAGGGAGGTTTTAGAAGGAGAGAAACTAATATTTATTGATCATCTTTTATATTCTAGGAAGTTTTCATTAATTTTCTGTTTTAATTCTTAAAATAACCCTATGATATATTGTTACAGGGAAAGGACAGCAACCTTTATAGTGGGGGAAACTGAGGCTCAGAGATGTTTCCTTTGCAGAGTGAGGATTTGAAGCCAGTCTGACACCCAGGACTGTGTCCTATATATCAGCTGACTCTGGGACAGCACCTGTAGAGGCTAGGGTGAGGGTGGTACAAGATTTTCTGTTTGGGTGTAGAAGGAGAATAGAATTTCTATTTCTATTTATTTTGATACAATACTTTTATCTTTGTTTTGTGTTTTATTCTATGCATAAGATACCAGCACAGCAGAACACATATGTGATAATAAAGAAACAAATGTTCACACGTTGGAGGCACATGCTCAGAGCTGTCATTGACTTCAGCGTGCAATCAGAAGTGCAGAGCATTTGCCTCCCCTGTGGGGTCCAGGGACGCTCTGTCAACGCGTCTGTGCTGGGTCTCCCAGCACCCCCACCTCTCTCCACTGCTTTGGATTTTGCCCACATCAAGCTTTCCCTGCCTCTGCTTCCTCTTTGCAGAGGCTCCTCCTCTTCTCCTTCACTCTGCAGGATCTGAAAAAACACAGACCCCTTTCCAAGGAATATTACGTATTGAAACCCAGAGAAACATAGCAGAGAACAACGTGAACTTTGTGGAAGTAGTTACAAGACCCTTCAAGGGTCTTGGTGTAGGCTGCTCCTGGTCTTCCTTCCCTTCTGGGTCGCCTTGCTCCTATTCTTTCTTAAGGAGCCCACAGAAGTCCTCTTTCCTTTCCTTTTATACACCCAGGTACACACATGTGAGCACACCCCAGGCTCCATGACCCATGGCCCACCTCTGTGTCCACCACTCCTATGCAGTGGTGCCCAGTAAACTGTGCCACTTTGATCTCTACAGCATGATGTTTGGCTTCCTCCATGGAAAGAAATGAACACAGCTCAACAACATCTGTCAACTTTTTAGTTCTCTTATAGCAATTATTTTATAATAGTTTGCAGAATAATGTTCCATGTAGCATTTACTGCTTGTCAGTTTAGAGGAAGAAAACACAGGTTAGGATTGCTGATGCAGAGGTGGATGGCAAAGGTGAAAATTCAAATGGATCTTGACAGACTAGGTCACTAAACTGAAACTAACAAGATGGAATTTAAGTGGAAAGTAAATTCATGCTCTGATACTTAAAAAATCAGTCATACACAGAAACCAAATGACAAAGGTTGTGATGGATAGCAGTTCAGGGGAATAACTATCTTGTGACCAGATCACACGTGGAAAAGACCTACCTTACGGATAGGTTAGTAAGCAGCAATTGACAGATCTTATTATCTCTGGACTTGGAAAACAGTCATCCTTCCCCTCTCCTCCCAATAACACTTGAGAAGAATCAAACCAACACTATGGATAAATTACCTCTGGATTGAATTAATGACCAGTCTGGGAATACATACAATGATTGCCACACAAGTAACCCAACAGCCCCTTTACACTAAGTAGCTTGTCAGCCTTTGGAGATGTGGGGGTTAGAAATAGGGTCTCAGTTATGATCCTGGTCTTTTTCCAGGTGCTCTTCTGTCCTCAATATCTGTTGTGCAGTCCTTAGGTTTTAGGTTAGTCAGAGATCGGCTGACTCAGAACAAGAGCACACTGTCTTTGTGAGCATGTTCCTAGAAGAATGCAAAAGTGGCTGGATGACCTCCGCTGGCCTCTTGCAGAGGGGATTTCTGCACTGGAAATGACCTTGTGCAGAGTCTTTCAGCCTCCAAAGGGGTCAAATGTGGAACTGAAAAATGAATGAGTTTTGACCCTAGTCTTGCAACATCTATCACAACGGTTTTCAATACATTTTAAAATACAGTATTAAAAATATTACATGTCATGAGGACATCTTGGGACCAAGTGTCTGGATGGGAAAGGAAGAGTAAAGCACTGGCTCCTAGACAATTGGATGACCAGCTCTAGGAAGGTTGGAAATTGTGACCCTATATTAGTTTCCTACAGCTGCTGCAACAAATTAACACAGACTTAGTGGCTTAAATGACACAAATTTATTCTCTTACAATTGCAGAAGTCAGAAGTCTGAAACGAACCTTCTGGAGCTAAAGTCAAGGTGTTGGCAGGGTTGGCTCCTTCTGGAGACTCCAGAGGAAGATCTGTTCCTTGTCTCTTTCAAATTCCATGGCTGATGGCATTCTTTGGCTTGTGGCCACATCACTCCAGTCCCCACTTTTGTTGTCACATTGCTTTCTCCTCCTTAGTAGTCAAATCTCCCTCTACCTTCCTCTTAATATGCTGTGAATACATCTAAGGGCCACCAGGATGATCTCTCATCTCAAGATCCTTGACTTAATCACACTTGTGAGTCCCTTTCACTATTTTATGTTGACAGGTTCCAGGGATTGGGACCTAGGTATCTCTGAGGGCCATTATTCAGCCTACCACAGTGTCTTTATCAGAGGCCTCTTTCGTTTGAGCAGAAGGTGGAAGTACGTGTGGTTGCCTTTCATCTTGAGGGTGACAGGAGCCTCTGGCACAGCAGGTGTACACTCAAAAGTCTACATGGGCTAGGTTACATATGTGATTATAGAGAGGTGGAGCCTACAGCAGTGTAGGGAGCACAGGGTGTCCACCTGTATGGTCTGAACATTGAAACCACTCACAACACTGCTGTTAGTCCACATTGGTGAACTAGAGTCTAGTGGTTTCTTACTTTGTACATATTCTCTCTGTGTTTTCTATTATTTCAACAAGCCATTCTACTGAAATACCACTGAGGAGTCTAAGAAATGAGTTCCTCCAGAAATATCTATCTATATCCCATTTTAATTGTGAGAAGACAGGGCTGGCTTCTAAACGCCACACACATATAAACCAGATGGAAATAAAAATCTAATTCTAAATGTAGGAAACAAGGTTTTCCACTAAGAAGATCTTAAGTAATTATTCCATTGTTTAGTCATTGGAATTAAAGAAACAAACAAAAAGAAATCCCAAGTGAGTTCCATATTTATCAGCAATAAGATAACTCCAATTTTGTGTCATCAAGCATATATCAGACCATCTGTGACGGTGTTCACCTTTTGCAGACTAAGTACTGAGGTGGGGAGTTCCAGAGGAAGTAGAAGAGAGAGTTGCTGCCCTTTGCAAAAAGTATAGTATAACAAGAGGACATAGTTTTTAAAAAAGACACACTCACATGTAACCTTAGCGTTCTGGGCTTTCCCAACTGGTATGAGCAAATGTGCTCTCGTTGACATTAATACCCATAATTTGATGCCTCTGAGCCTACTTGACAAAGAGATACCAAGTCTTTTACCAAGTCTCATTTCCATAAGTTCTGGGACTTCCCAGGCAGGTTACAAGTGTCCATTCATCAGGCTTTGCTCTGTGACACAACCAGTAGAGCACACCCTCCCCAGGCCCAACAGTTCCTCAGAGCTGCCACTCTATGCCAGGACTTCCACGCTTGGAGGTGGAAATGTGCAGGGCCCAGTAGGTAAAAATGGCCCTGACATCTCAGGTGGAGTGGCTGAGGGAGGCAAGGGTTGGACGTGAGCGTTGGCTTAGTCATTGAACAGTGTCTGTGGTGATGAGCAGGACAGCCACCTGCGGGCATCCTTGACACTTTCCTGGATCGTGGTTTAACAAAAACTGGGTGTGGACTATAAGGGAACTCTCAGTACTATCTTCACAACTTTTCTGTAAATCTAAAGCTGTTCTAAAAATAGTTTACTTACAAAAAATCAATCCCCAGCATGCAGGCTGCACATATGCACTTTTCAGGGCCGTTTTCCAGGTTTAAGACTAGCTGAGGGGATTCATTGGCCAGATCATGAGAGTGGATCATTTAGCTAGTGGATTCTAGGTTTCTCCAAGCTCAGTTTTGTAATTGGCAGCTTGGAGCCCAGCACCAGTCTACAGCTGCCTGTGGAGCAGGCTATGACTCGGTACCCCCCGCCCTGTGTCTACTTAGCTCCTCCTACCTCTCCCTCCTTCATGGGAGGCTCTGGTCCTTCTTGCTGGATCTCTGTGGTGGTTACTGGAATCAGGGAATAAAGTGCTAGGCTTCAAGGCAGGGGTTGGAGCTGGGGCAATGTTGGAGCAGGCAAAGGAACCAAGGTGAGGAGCATAGGATGGCAGAACTGAGGTCCTTCAGTGAGGGTGGACACATCAGAGCTTTGTCATTTATTCATTTATTCAAGAAATATTTTGGGGTGCCTTCTATGTGCCAGGCCCTATGCTAGATGCTATAAATGCAATAGTGAGCAAATTAAATCTATTTCCAAATAATATAATAATGCTCACTCTGGATTACCTGGACGATAAGTATGTTGGGATTAGGGGTACTCCTTCTCTCCACAGAAAGGGCTGCCCTATGGGTCTTCCCCAGCAGGGGAGCAGCATCTTTCTATGGTCCCCAAGGCCTCCAAATGCCAAGCAATGGGCATTTGCAGACACTCTTGTAAACAGCTGGTACCCATGTCCAGACTGCCTGACCCCCATGCACTGGGACCAACCTGCTCTCCTGTGTGCCCCAGAAGAAGAGAGAACAATGGGCTGCTTTGTCTGGTCATAAGCTGTAGATACCCTGGAGTGGGGGGACTACTCAGAAATTCCAGGGTGGTAGATTCAGGAAAAGGGAAAATCCAGAACTGAGGGCCCACAACCAGTTGTATCTGCCTGTCCACGTGGAGGGAGACTAAGAGTCCATGGCTTGATCCCTTGAATCCTCCAGCTTGGTCTTTCCCCTGGAATACTCCCTCTACTCCCATTATCCTTCAGATGTCAGCTTAGCTGACACTTCCTCCAGGAATCCCCCCATCCTTCTCCTATCACAGCACTTATCTCTGTACTCTAATGGGCTGTTCACTCCCCACCCAGCTACCTGACAGCAGGGCCCATGCTTTGTTCACTATGGTGTCCTCTTGTGTTAGTGTGTGGCACACAGTAGGTCCTCCATAAATATTCACTGAATGAGACACTCAGTGTCCCACTGTAAGACCTTCTTTGTTATGTTGCAATGATTCAACTGCTATTTCCACTTGAAGCCCTAAAATCATGCAAAGGGTGCCCAACCCTGAGCACACAATCTGTAGACACAGGGTCCATGAGGAAACCAGAAGGCGGGCTGCCTGTGGAACCACAGTAGACAGAAGACAGCAGGCCTTTATAAGTACGTTCCCTGACTAAACTGCGTTACCAACATGTATGGGGCAGCTGGCCCAGGCCCCCGGACAATGCTGTAGCACTCTGAAGGCTGAGGAAGGTCTATTTTGCCTGCTCAGAAGTGTGTGGGTGGAACTCAGCAGCTATAGCAGCTCCCTGCAACCTCATCTATGAGGAAGTGTTAAAATCATCCCAAAGAAAACCAGTCACAGAGTTTTGGAGACGTTTGGGATCCTCCAGGGTCATAAAATGGGAGGTCATTTTTCTGTAACTAGAAGGGAGACAGGGTCCACGACCAGCCCTTGTTCAGAGCTCCCGGCTCCCTTCCTAACTCCCTTGCTGTCCTGCTGACTAAATTCAAGGATGTCATAAGTGTGGAACCATATGATGTGCAAACACTTGAGATGGGCCTTCTCACTACAGGTAATTCCTTCGTGATGTGCCCAAGTGTGCAGGCATCAGCACCTCGCTCCTCTTCGTTGCCTTGTGGTATTTGATGGTACAACGCACTACGATTTGTTTAACCATTCATCCACTGAAGGGTATCTGGGTACTTTCCAGTTTGGGGCTATAAACAAAACTGATACAAACTTTTGTGTATAGGTTTTGGTGTGCGCAAAAGTTTTCATTTTTGTGGGATTAATGCCCAAGAGTGCAATTTCTGGGTCATAAAGTAAGCACATTTTTCATGCTGTGAGAAATGCCGTGCTCTTTTCCAGAGTGGCTGAACCATCTTACATTCCCGACGGCAGTGTGTGAATGCTCCAGTTCACCAGCCTCACTAGCGTCTGACCATGCACTGTTTTATTGTTGCTGTTTTAGCCATTCTAGTAGGTGTGCAGTGATATCTCACTGTGGTTTTAACTTGCATTTCACTAATGGCTGGTGATGATGAGCATCTTTTCATGTGCTTATTTGCCATCTGCATATCTTCTTTGGTGAAATGACTGCTCATGCTTTTTGCCCAAGCTATTTATTTTTAACTGTTGAGTTTTGAGTTCTTCATATATTCTAGGTACAAGTACATTATCATATATGTGATTTGCAAATATTTTTTCCAAGCCAACCCTGGGTTGGATGAAGGAACATATGAAGGAATTAGCTCAAAAGCACTCTTTCCCCTCATAACCAGACTCGAATAAAATGAGAGGAAAGAGAAAATTTTCAGCAATTAGACATGGCATCTGACAATGGGCCTCAAGTACCATTTTTTTTAATTGTTGGCATTCAATAAATTGTAGTTTTATTAATACTAACAAAGCTGGATATGTATGAGTGTATGCAAGAGTGTATATATATTTATATGTGTACTGAAATATAATGGAACTTTAATAAATTACATATATTTAAAGTTGGTTGCGAAATATGTGTACACCCATGACTCATGACACCATCACAATAAAGATAAAAAACCATTTTCAACATTCCAGAAATTTTTGGTGCCCATTTGTAGTCCTTCCTTCCCTTTACCCTGGTCCACAGGCAACCAATGATCTCTGCTTGAGTATTCTAGAATTTTATACAAGTAGAATTATAAAGCATGTGCTCTTTTTCTAGCTTCTTTTACTCAGCACGACACATTTAAGATTCATCCATGCTGTTGTGTGTATTGATAGCTAATTTCTTTTTATTGATGAGTAGTATTTCAGTGAATGTATGTGCCATATTTGTTTATTTATTCATCTGTTGAAGGATATTTGAAAGTTTTTGGCTCTTACAAATAAAGCTGATATAAATTCGTGTTCAAGTCTTTTTGTATACCTGTTTTTATTTCTCTGGGTAAATACCTGTATTGGAATGCCTGGATCATATGGTAGGTGTATGCTTAATTTAAGAAATTGCCAAACCTGTTTTCCGAATGATTGTACCTCAAGAGCCCTTTTTATACTACATGACTCAAAAATTCAGCCCAAAACGCAGATTAAAACTTCAACAAAAAGATTTTCATTGTAGTTTTATTCATAAAATGGAAAAACTTGGAAACCACCTGAATGCCAGCCACAGAGTCATGGCTAGGAAAACTGTGCTACATCCAAGCAGTGGAATATTGTACAATTACTAAGAATACTATTTATTAAGATCTTTTATGATGTGGAAAAAGATGTTCTGGATAAAATGAAAATGTGGCATATATACACAATGGAATACTACTCAGCCATAGAAAAAAGTGAAATCCTTTGTGGCAACGTGGATGAGCCTGGCAGACATTATGCTAAGTGAAATGTCAGGCACAGAAAAATAAATACTGCATGTTCTCACTCATATGTGGGAGCTAAAAAAAAATGTTGCACTTATAGAGGTAGAGAGTAGACCTATGGTTACTAGAGGCTGGGAATGTGAGGGGATAGTGGGATAGGGAGAGATTGGTTAATGCATATAAAATTACAACTAGATAGGAAAAATAAGTTCTAGTGGTAGACAACAGTAGTGCTAGGCATCTATAAGTAACAATAATTTATTGTGTGTTCTCAAATGGCTAGAAGAGAGGAGCTCAAATGTTCTTATCACAAAGAAATGATAAATTTTTGAGATATTGAATATGCTAATACTGATTTGATCATCACACATTGCATACATGTATTGAAATATAACTCTGTACAACATAAATATGTACTATCAATATATGCCAATTAAAAATAAATTTAAAAAATAGTAATGATAAAAGGACAATATAGCAATCACATATACAGTATAGTGGTTACAATTTAAACAATAGGTACCAAGAGAAATGAGATCATTTCATTCTTTTGTCATTTCTTTTCTATAAGTTTCAAATTTTCTTAAGTGAGAAAAAAATATACATATATAACTTTATTATAGTATATTTTACATATTATAAAATTCACCCATTTCAAGTGTACAATTAATGACTTTTAGTAAGTTAACTAAGTGGTGCAATCACCATCATAAATCTGTTTTTTTATCCCCCAAGAAGGTCCCTAATGCCTGTTTACAGCTGTTTCCTGCTCCTAGCCCCAGGCAACCACTGATCCACTTTCTGTCTCTATGAATTTGCCTTTTCTAGGCATTTCATATAAATAGAATCATATGACATGTGGTTTCTTGTGTCTGATTTCCTTCTCTTAGCATAAAGCTTTTGAGGTTCACCCATTACATAGCACGTGTCAGTAGTTCACTCCTTTTTATTGCCTAATAACATTCCATTGTATGGATATGCATTTTATCTATTCACCAGTTGATAGATATTTAGGTTGTTTCTACTTTTTGGCTATTATGAATAATGCTGCTGTAAGCATGTGCAAGTTTCCTGTGAGCATGTTTTCATTTCTCTTGGATATATACCTAGAAGTCGAATTGCTAGGTCATATGATAACCCTGAGTTTATATTTCAAAGAAATGCTAAACTGTTTTCCAAAGTGGCTGTACCATTTATGTCCCAGCAGATGTAGGGTTTCATTTCTCCACACCCTTGCTAACACTTGCTGTTATATGTTATTATTATAGCCGTTCTAGTGGGTGTGAGATGGTATCTCATTGTGGCTCTAATTTGCAATTACATTTCTTTAATTGAGCATCTTTTCATATTTTATTAGACATTCATGCATCTTCTTTGGTGAGATGTCTATTTGTATTTTTTGCCTATTTAAAAAGATTTTTATTTTTAATTGTAAATTGACAAATTATAATTGTATATATTTATGGGGTGATGTTATGATTTGTAAATGCAATGTGATATAATTAAAGTTAATTGACATATCCATCACTTCAAATACTTATTTTGGGGGTGAGGACATTTGAAGGTTACTCTCTTAGCAATTTTGATATGTACAGTATATTATCATTTACTATATTTACCATGCTGTGCCATATATACCAAAGAAAGAAAAACGTATTCCTCCTGTCTATTTAAGCTTTGTGCCTAAATTTGACTGGGTTGTTTTTTTGCTTTTTATTGGGTTGTCATAGCTCTTTGTAAATTCTGAATACAAGTCTTTTATCAGATATTTGTTTTGCAAATATTTTCTCCCAGTCTATTTCTTGACTTTCCATTTTTCCAATAGTGTCTTTTGGAGTGCAAAAGTCCTAAATTTTGATGAGATCCATTTCATCAATTTTTTCACTTATGAACCATAGTTTTGGTGTTGTGTCTAAGAAATCTTCGCCTAGCCCAAAGTCCTAAAGATTTACTTCTGTATTTTCTTTTTAAAATTCGTTTTAGCTCTTACATTTAAATCTATGATTCATTTTGAGTTAATTTTTGTGTATGGTATGAGGTGAGGATCTAATTTCATCTTTTTGCATACACATAGTTTTATTATTAAATGTTTTTCTATAGTGTTAATATGATAATAGAGTAATATTCCATTTCATGAACATTCTATAAACAGTGAGGTCCTGGTAAGGGTTTAACAATCATCTAAAAAAAAAAAAAAATCCCTGATTTGTAGCATTTGCTTATTTCCATGATGTAAATATTCCAACCATCTCCAATTCCAACTCACCAGTGTGATATAACTCATCACGGAGTGGGTAGAGATCACACAATTGATTCTAATGAACTGCTACCAGCTGGCTTCAGCACATCACTGAATCTATTTAACCAATTTCCTGGCGGGTATTTTTGCTTCTTGTTTGTTCCCCCTTTTTACTCTCAATATATACAAATGATGCAAAACAAAACAAAACAAAACAAAAAACAAAAGAAAAAGAAAAGAAAAGCAGGAAGAAGCAGTATGTTTTACTCACTGCTATAAATGAGCTCTGGACCGCTAGGGAGTTTCTAGTGCTCTCTCATTATGTACACAGCCGTAGGCAAGATCCTTGAAGCCTTTCTGTGGTCACATTTAGTAATGTCTATCACATTTACTTTCAGGACAACTCCCAGCCTTGTTTCCTGGTGAAGATAAAGAAAAATCAAGTTTTGACAAACAGAAGTACAAAGCTGCTTGAACTTCTGCAATTTTGCCAAGACACATATTCAAAATTTAAATCATGGAGGTGACTTCCACCTTTTTTTCTCCTTTTCAAGAACCGAGTACAGAATTAAGTGAATGCTGAAGGGCGAAAAAATTGTCTTGACAGGCACTGGAGTGAGGTCAAGTGTGAATGACCACAATGTGTCTGCTTCCTCAAAGTGTCTTGAGCATCTGGGTAACGCGAGGAAATCACTGGAGCGTAGCACTGATTCAAATAACTGCACCAACCTTGCTTTGGAGGACAATCTTGTAAGAAATGCAAATAAACTAGGGGGCCACTTTGGGGTCGATGCTATTAATAAACAGTTATTAAATGCCTGTTTGTAGTTCTGTGGCATCCACATAGTTTTATCCACATTGTTAAAAGGCGGGAAGAGCCAGAGGGTGACATACGGGAGAACAGGGAGCAATAGAGGACTCAGGAGGGAGTGGGCACTGAGTTCTGCGGGGACAAGGGGGTTTTGAGCAACAGTCACTACTTGTCAAAACCTTTGTAACTACCATTATTTTAACTACCTTCTCTCTTCGGCCAAGTTTCCCATTCTCTCTTTCCCTCCTTTTTCCTTTCCTCTTCCAGTTCTTTCTTTCCACAAAGAATAGTTTTTCTCACGATGTGGTCATTTTAAAAGTTGGGTAGCACTGAAAGAAAGTGTACAGAGGAAAATAAACCTCACCCATCCTGGTGGTTTTACACCATGTCGGTCTAGTTGAGCTGGAACTACATTTCCCAGAATTCCTTGCCTGTAGGGTCCGGGTAAGCACAGGCCGGGAGGGCCATTTAGCGTGAGATTTGGAAGAGAACAGGGCAATGGCTGTAACGTTATTCCGTGACGGTGGAAGTCGGCCCTGGCCCTGTGGTGGCTTGTGCACACTGCTGTCCATCTGCTGGCTGCAACCGCTTGTTGGTGTGGGACAGCACCTGGACCTCCGGCGACCCCAGCTCCCGCCGCTTGGATGCGGCGAGAGACAGACTCAGGCTCCAGTTTGTTCTCATGGGGTCTAGTTGTCCGTGCGGGGTCTGACCTGTCCTTACAGGTTCCACTTTGTCCTTGCTCATGTCCTCATCTAGCTTTCCTCCCTGACTACCAGCGTGGGTGACCTGAAGAGACTTCGACTCCACACTGGATGCAGGGGTGACAGCCCGCACAGACCCGCCCGCCGTTGCAACTGCATACGATGTGATTCCCAAATAAATCCCTTATCCCAGAGGTTCCCAGACCTTCTCATTTCGAGGTGCCCTTAATGTCACAGTACTTTTTCCTCAATACCCCGGGCCAGCAGAAATACCAAACGGTTCCACTTATTAAGTAGTTGGATCCAAACAACTTAAGTACTTATAATTTAACAGCTGTTTGAAAAGAAAATACAAATAAGTTAAAAGAGAAAACAACAGTTGATCTTGTTCTTAATCAGTACCAATAGGATGTGTATGCCTGTTGGACAAGGCCCAGCTTCTCTAACTTTGGAATGGAGTTGGACACTGTCACCCTCACTTCCTGTTCCACACTGCTGTATCTCAAGGCAACCTCTGACACCCAGCTTTGTAAAGATATGACGTTGAAAGGAATGTACTGCAATCTAATGTCAAAACTGTGCACGGCTTCAAACTAGTAGTTTCCAGGGTTCCCGAGGGGTGTATCAATGAATATCCTTTGCAAACTGGAAATATTCCATGGCACCCTTGTGAGTGCATTGTGTCCCCTAGGGTGCCTCAGCACACAGTTTGGGAACCGTGGCCTTGTCTCATGCCACTTCTCTGACCAAACCCTGAAACAAACATAATCCCATACAAATTTTGGATATATTCCCTTTCTGTTTTGGGGCTCTTCACATATACTATAAAATGTGGACCAGAAGAATTCTGTTTTTTTTTTTTTTTTTTCTTTCTTTAGCAATATTATGAGCATATTTCCATGTCAATAAAAATTCTCTTCAAAATCATTTATGTTTGAATAATATGCCATATTTAACAATATTTATTTAATCCTTCCTCGGTTAGTGAACTTTCCAGCTGTATTCCAGTTTTATTACTACCATGAATATTTCCTTAAAATAGAATCCTAGAAATAGCATTACCAAATGAACTTTTAAACAATCTTGATAGCTATTGCCAAACTGCTTTTCAGAAATAATGCACTAATTTTATTTTCATCAAAATATATACAGTTACTGTTTTGTCACATCCTTACCTGCATTGTGTATTTTCATTAATAAAATAAAATCAAATCTCTTCACATTTTTAACAGACAAAAGAAGTATTTCATTTTAATTGGCATTTCTTTTATAACAAGTGTGGTCAGTATTTTTATATTAATGGTTATTGCATTCGTTCCATGACCTATCTGTTTATATTTTTGTTCATTTAAAAAATAATTAGGTGTATTAATGGTTTTCTTATTGATTTGCAAGATTGCTTTATATGATAAGAGAGCTGACTCTTTGGCATATTTGTCCTAATCTTTAGTTTGTTACATTTTTTATTTTTTGGCACAGTATCTTTATATTTCATGCTTTATAATGTGTTGTGATATCCAAGCAAGCAAAATCCTCCCCCATTACAATATTTTTCTTTTTTGGAATTTGCTTAGAATGTCTCACCTGATTTTTCTCCAAATGAACTTTAGATTTGTTAAACTAAGAGTCAAGACAAAATGCTTTGGGGTTTGAACAAAAGCTACAAAGTAAGTTTATGTTGTTTTTTCGGTCTCTGGTCAAGCATCATTTCATCAGACCCATTCCCCCCAGTTGATGTGACCACTGCCTCATGTGGATCCTGTCCATCATGGCACATAGAAATAGAAGGCTTCTGTTCATGGCAGGGTGGCAAGTCCTTCTCCCAGTGGTCTTCATGCCCCTGGTATCTTGTACTGAAGGAAGGGATGAATGAATGATTGGGTAAATGACTGGCATTTGGATGGATGAATAAATAAATAAATGGACTAATAACATTTCCAAGAAAATTCTCCTTTTCCCCTTTCAATGTTTGGCTTCCAGGACTCTGTTTCCTTTTGCTCTGTTGAGAGGACTTAGAAGTTTCTATAATTTAGTTGTGTCCAAAATGTCTGCTGATGGCTTCAGAACATCTCACAGTCCCAAGTTTGCAGGATACCTGTGCTTTAAGTCATCCCAAAGCCTTGACACAAGGCGAGCAAGCCCATACACTCATGGGAGTGGAGGGACTGAGGTGCTCCAGGTAGGTAGGGCAGGGCCACAGGTGAGGCTAAAGCTGGAGGGAAACTCCAGTTAAGGAAATGCAGATGGACAAGGGCTCCCTGTTATGGAGGTGTAGCGGGGGATGGGAGCATCCCGAATAACAACCTTCCTGCTTCCTGGAGGTGCAGTGCCCAGGTATGGGGACAGAATGGCAGCCCTGAGGCTCTTCTTAGACAGTTGCAACCCATGTTCCTTTCATGCCATCCAAGTTACAGCCTTCTTACTGTTCCTCAGCTCCTGTCACAGAAAGTGAGAATGGGAAATGAAAGGACCAGAAATAAATATTGGGCAACTTCTAAGCAGGATAACCCTGTCAAGTCCAAATTGTTGCACAGCATAGAGAGCTGATTGCACTAAATTATGTCTGGACAGAGCCACAGCTGGGGACTTTAAAATCGGTTGTCTTTTTTCAAAATTTTATCCAAAGGATTTCATGGTAAAAGATGATAGTTATCCATGGGGTTGGTGTATCATTTAAAGTGGCTAATTAAGGGGAGGAAGGAGTGTGACAGAGAAGGAAATATAAAATCAGCCAACGTCAAGGCTTTTTATTACCCCTGCCAACACTGAATCCTCTAACTGTGGAAAAATCAAAATTTTTTCCTTCTGGTTGGTGTTTCTCAAGCTTTAGTTATTGGAATCATCTTTTCAATTTTTGCTATATTTTCACATATTGCATTATTTACTTAAATATTATCCTTAAATAAATTTATTTTAATTATAATAGCAATCATTTATATGGTACTAACTACATGCCAGGCATTCTTCTAAGCACTTTACGTGCATTAAATCATTTAATCCTCATGAGAACCCTGCTATCAAGTAGACACTACTATTATCTCCATTTCAAAGATGGAGATAATGAGTCTCTGAGAAGTTAAATAATGTGCCATAGTCCCATGCCAAACTAAAGACCTAAGGAAAAATACAATACTATTATGGCAATAGAAGAAAATACAGGATAAAATAGGGGGAAAAGTTGGGTTTAAGCATGGGCAAGAAGCCCTTAAGTATATTTAGATAGCATAAGTCAAAAGACAAAATTTAATGAATTTTCTTACATCAAAATTAAGGATTTCTATTCAACAAGAGATACTATAAACAAAATAATACACAGATGAGACAATGATAGAAGTCGTTTGCAATGTTTTAAAACACTAAGAAATTAAAAATTCAGAATATACAAATAACTGTTGCTAATCAACAAAAAATGGCAGCAAGCCCAATCAAAAATGATCAAAGATATGAAGAGTAATTTACAGGAGAAGAAACTCAGAAACCTAGAAAGCTGCTGTAGATTGAATGTCCCCCCAAACTCACTGAAGCTTAATCCCCACTGTAATCGTTGAGGGTGGGAAATCTTATTACGGTAATTGAAACGTGGGGCCTTGAAGAGGTGATTAGATTCTGAGGACCATGCCCTAATGAGTGTATTAACAGTGATTGTCATGGGTGTGGTTCTGAGACCTTTAAAAGGACAGAATCTGAGAGTCTCTCTCTCTCTCTGATCCACCATTTTCTGCTATGTGAGACCCCTCCATTGCTGTAAAGCCACCACCAAAGAAGACCCTCACCAGATATGTTCCTTGGACTTTGGACTTCCCAGCCTCCAAAACTGTAAGCAGTAAATTTCATTTTCTTACAAATTACCCAGTTGCAGGTATTTTGTTATAAGCAACAGAAACAGACTAATACAAAAGCATGTAAAGAGATGTTCAAACTCATCAGTAATCAGACAAATGCAAAATGGAAGAACTATGAGTCTCTCACTTTATTTGTTAGGGGACTTCATTCACAGTTAGTGGTGATATAGGCTGAACTCATTTACATCTTTCTATCATCTAGAATTTCCAGTTCAAGTCTGTATGACAACATTGTACCTTTATTTGCCAGACTAGAGAGTTGGAGGCAATCTTGGTGCCCATCTCTATGACAGTAGATGAGTAGAACATGGGAGATACACTCTGTGGGGTACTGTGCAACAGGTATAAGAAATGGATTGAAAATTCTACATAGCAGCATGGATGATCTTACAAACAAATTGCTATGTGAACAAAATGAGAAACAGATATGATTTACTTAAGTTAAAAACAGTACAGACAGAGCAACAATACATATTTTTCAAGGCACATTAAAAAGAAAATGATACACATTTAAAAACCTGAGAATGGGACTTCTGCTTTTGATCATGATGGAAGAACTGGTACCAAATTTGCCTTTCCATTGTAAACAACTATGAAATTGGACAAAGTATGAAGCAACTGTTTTCAGGTATTGGAAAACAGGAAGTAGAGGACTACTATCATTGAGAAAATGTTCACTTTCCTGCTGTGGTGCAGGAAGATGGAGCCCAGGCAAGGCAGGGAGCTCACTGAGCTGAGGAGGCAGAGACTAGTCTTGTGCTGCCTACAACATATCATCCATAATATTTGGAATGCAGTAAAAAAGTGATTTATGTAAAGGCAAGAAAATCTAAACCATAATTTGAAAAGAAATAGCCAGTAGAGATAGATCCCAAGATGACTGGGAAGTTATAATTAGCAGTTAAGGATTTTATTTTTATTTTTATTTTTTTATGTATTTTTATATTATTATTTTCTTCTAAAATATTTATCAATATATAATGTAGTTGGTTTCCATGTCCCTTTACCAATTCCTCTTTCCCTTCTCTCTTTCCCCTCTCCTTTCCCATCAACATCATATCTGTTCATTTGTCTTAACAAGTTGAAGTAATTGTTGTGATTGTTATGTCTTCTCCCCTTCTCCACCATTTATTTGTTTGTATACTTATTTATTTATTTATTTATTTTTAGCTCCCACAAATAAGTGAGAACATGTGGTATTTCTCTTTCTGTGCCTGACTTATTTCACTTAATATAATTTTCTCTAAGTCCGTCCATGTTTAGCAGTTAAGGACTTTAGATCAACTATAATAATCAAGGACTTGAAGGATTAAATGGTCATAATAAGTGAACAGATGTGAAATATCAGTGGAGAAATGCAAACTGTAAGAACCAAATGGAAATTCTAGAACTGATAAGTACAATATCTGAAATAAATTCATTGGAGGGGCTTAAAAGCATAGTAGAGACAATAGAAGAAAGATAGTAAACTTGAATACAAATTATTGAGAAATATATGATCTTAAGAACAAAAAGGAAATAATGATAAAAAAGGAGATTTGAAGCACTATTAAGCAGTATAACAAAGGTATAACTGGAATCCCAAAGGTAAAGAGAGAATTGAGCAGAAAAAATGTATTAGAAGAATCCAACACATTTCATAAACTCCAAGCATAATAAGCACAAATAAAGCCAAAAATGCTAAAAAAAAAAAAAAAAAAAAAGTAAAAAAAAAGAAATAGAGGGACAATATTAAAAGCAGCCAGAGAAAAAAATGATGCATTTCATAGGGCATGCTATGGTTTGAATGTATACCCATAAAGAATATGTTGGAAACTTAATCCCCAATGCAGCACTGTTGGGATGTGGGGTCTAATGAGAGGTAATTAGGCCATGAAGCCTCTGACCTCATGAATAGATTAATGCTGTTATCTCAGGAGTGGGTTTGTCATTGTGGCAGTAAGTTTCTCATAAAAGGATGAGTTTGATCTTTTTTCTCTCTCTTGCTTTCCACCATGGAATGATGCAGCAAGAAGGCTCTCACTACATACCGGTGCCTTGATCTAGGACTTCCCAGCCTCCAGACCTGTGAAGAAATAAATTTATGTTCTTTATAAATTATCTGGTCTCAGGTATTTTTTTATAGCAGCATAAAATGGACTAAGATGAAAAATTGATACCAAGAAGTAGAGCTGTTGCTACAACAAATATCTGGAAATGTGGAAGTGACTTTGGAGCTGAGTAATGGACAGAAGCTTGAAGAGCTTGGAGGAGCAGTTTAGAAAAAGCCTGTATTACTATGGACAGATCATTAAGAGCAATTCCAGTGAGGGTCCAGAAGAAGAGATCTATGGAATGAAAGTATGGAACTTCTTAGAGATTACTTCAGTGGTCATGATCAAAATGTCTGTAGAAATATGAACAGTAAAGGCCATTCTGATGAGGTCTCAGATGAAAATGAGGAATATCTTATTGGAAACTGGAGTAAAGACTGTCCTTGTTACAAAGTGGCAAAAAAAAAAAAAAAAAAAAAGGCTGAAGTG
Source organism: Cynocephalus volans (assembly GCF_027409185.1). Lineage (NCBI taxonomy): Eukaryota > Metazoa > Chordata > Mammalia > Dermoptera > Cynocephalidae > Cynocephalus > Cynocephalus volans. The sequence continues at coordinate 56,748,465 of NC_084470.1, forward strand.
TGTCCATGTCCAAGGGCTTTATGGAAGGCAGAATTTAAGAGCAATGAACTAGAATATCCAGTGGAAGAAATTTCTAAGCAAAATATTGAAGGAGCTGTATGTCTTCTTTTAACTGCATACAGTAAAATGAGAGGAGAAGTGATATAAAGACGGAATTTATAATTAAAAGGGATCCAGAACATAAAGGTTTGGAAAATTCACAGCCTGGCCATGTAAAGGACAAAAAAGCAAGCAAGGTTGCAGCCAGGTGACACTTTGATAAAGGGATTAGCATGAATAGAAGGAAGCCAGGTGCTATTCATCAAGATAATGAGAGAATGACCTTGAAGGCATTTCAGAGAACTTCCAGGCTGCCTCTCCTATCACAGACCAGACTCAAGGAGGGCAGAATGGTTTCAAGAGAAGGGCAGGGGTGCCCTCTATGAGCTCACTGCCTAGGGCCACATCAGGACTCTGCTTCCCACATTCTGGTGTAGTTTTCCTCAGCTGTGGCTTATGCAGGCATAGGTGTGGCTCAATCCACATCTTCAGAAGGTGCAAACAGCAAATCTTGGCAGTGTCCACATGGTGCTAATTCTGAAAGCACACAGAATGCAAGAGCTGTGGTGACTTGGTTTCCTCCACCCAGATTTCAAAGGATGTTTTGGACAGCCTGGAAACCAAGGCAGAAAACAACCATGGGGTGGAGCCACTGCAGAGAATTCTACAAGGTCAATCTCAAGTGGGATTGTGAGTTTAGAACCACCACAGAGAACCCAGTACTGTAGAGTTACCAGAGTGTAACACCAGCCTGGGAGAGCTGCAGGTATACGACTCCAACCCATGAGAGATGCTATGTTGGTTAAGACCAGCAAAGCCATGAGTGGGGGCCCAATCTCCATCCCAATATGTCGAGAAGGTGGCACATGGAGCCAAAGATTATTCTGGAGCCAAGATTTAATGTTATTTGCCTTGTTTACTTTCAGACTTACTTGGGACCTGATACTCCTTTCTCCTTTCCTGTTGTTCCCTTTTGGAATGGGAATGTCTATTCTATGCTGATCCCATCACTGTAATTAAGTAGGTGACTTGATTTATTTCACAGGGTTGCAGCTAACAGGGAATTTGTTTCAGGATGAATTGTGCCTTGAGTAACACCATATCTGATTTAGATGAGACATTGGACTTTGAACTTTTGAGTTGGTGCTGGAATGAGTTAAGACTTTGGGATTACTGGGATGAGGTAAATGTATTTTGCATGTGAGAAGAACACAAATTTTTGGTGCTGGGGGCAGAATGCTATGGTTTGAATGTGTCCTCCAAAAACATGTGTTGGAAACTAAATCCCCAGTGCAATGGTATTGGGGAGGTGGGGACTAATGAGAAGCGATTAGGACATGAGGACACTGTTATTGTAGGAGTTGGTTCATTATCACGGGAGTGGTTTTCTCATAAAAGCACGAGTTTGGCCACCCCCTGCCCCATCTTTCACCATGGAATGACACAGTAAGAAGGCTCTCACCTGATGCTAGTGCCTTCATCTTGGATTTTCCAGCCTCCAGAACTGTGAGAAAATAAATTTCTGTTCTTTAAAATTACCCAGTCTCAGGCATTTTGTTGCAGCAACAGAAAACAAAACTAAGACAGGGGATAACAATGATATAAGTGACTGTTCACTTCTCATTAGAGACAATGGTGTTTGGATGACAGTAGAATGACATCTTTAAAGTTCTGAGAGAAAATATTGTCAACTCAGAATGCTCTATCTGGCAAAAATGTCTTTCAAAAATTAGGGTGAAATAATGACATTTTCAAATAAATAGGAACCACCAGATTCTTCGCCAACAGACCCATGGTCAAGATATGCTAAAGGAAGTTATTCAAGCTAGAGAAAATCGACACCAGATAGAAACTTGAGTAAATGTAAAAGACGATTTTTTTTTTCTCTTAAGATTATCTTTTCTTTTCTTCTTTAAACACTCTGTTGAAAACAAGAATAGTACCATTGTATTATGGGGCTTTTACATACGTAAATGTAAAACACATGATAACAATTATGCAAAGTATGGAAGAGGTTCTCATATTTTATATGAAGAGGTATTATATTAATCTTAAATAGTCTGTGATGTATTAGGAATGCATATGGAAATCCCTAGAGCAACTACTAAAGTAAATTACTGTAAAGAGGTATGCTTAAGAAGTCAACAGAGAAACTAAAATGCAATATTAAGCATTTTTTGAATAGCCAAAAGAGGACAAGAAAAGATACAGAGAAAACAAAATACAAATAGAACAAATAAAAAGCAGAGAGCAAGGAAGCAGACTTAAACCCAATAATATCAATAATTACATAAAATGTTAATGAACTAAATAATTTAAAGGGATTGTCAGACTGGATGAGAAAGAAGACTGAGCTTCATGCTTTCTATAAGAGATTAATTTAAATTAAAACAACAACAAAAACAACTTATATTTTGAAAATAAAAGGACTGAAAAATATGCACCATGCTAAAAGTAAACATTAAAAAGATTGAGTGATATTAATATCAGAAAAAGTAAACTCTCTTACAAGGAATATTACCAGAGATAAAGAGATATATTTCTTAATGACCAAGGGATCGATTCATAAGAAAGACATAATAGTTTTATATGTCTTTCATATAGTAATGCTTGGAAATAAAGAAAACAAAACCGGATAGAAATAAAGGAAAATGCAGACAAATCCAAAATCTAAGTTTTAACAAGACAACTTATTGTTCTGTCTGTCTTGCTGATAGAACAATAAGACAAAAAAGTAGCATGGAGTAGAAGATATGAGCAACCGACTTGACCTCACTGACATTTATTAAACATTACACGGCAGGATTTATATTCTTCTCAAGTGCTCATGGAATATTAACCAAGCTGGACCACGTGCACACAGAACATTTACTAATGTAGATTATTTCCTGGGCCATAAAGGGAGTCTCAACACTTTTACAATTATTCAAATCATATGTCACAGCAGAAATACATTAGAAATCAATAACAAACATATCCGGGAAATCTACACATCTTTGGACACTAACAAACTTCTAAATAGCACATTGGCAAGGAAGTATAAAAGACAATTAAAAATTATTTTGAGCTGAATGAAATGAAAACATAACATATGAAAATTGTTGAATACAGCAAAATCAGTCCTTAGAGAAAAAATCATAGCTCTAGGTGCCAATATTAGAAAAGGAGAAAGGCTTAAATCAAGGGTCACAGCTGCTTCCACCTTAGTAAGCTAGATCAAAAAAAAAAAAAAAAAAAAAAATCCAAAATAAGCAGACAAAAAGAGATAACAAAGACCAGAGAATAAATTGATAGAGAAAAATCAATGAAAACAAAAGCTGTTTCTTTAAAAAGATTAATAAAATCAATTGTGCCTGTGAGGTGAAGGAAAGGGGTGGGTCTCTTACTCTTTGTGGTTTGGATTTTTTAAAAGGAAGAAATAAAACATTTGAGACTGGTGGGGGACGTCTCTCATTCCTTCTGGTGCTAAGTTTGTGTGCAGTGGTTCACATACCAGAGCCTGGACCAAAGGGCTGGGTGGACTCAACTGGTGTGCCAAGTCTCTTGGCATTGGTGGCAGTGGGTACTAGGCTGGCATGATCAGAACAGTCATCACTACTCACTGAGGGATTATGTAAAAAAGAAAACACATTGACAAAAGTGAGAGCCAGGCTTCTTGTTATACGAGAAACGAGTTTCACCTATGAAAACGTATGAGACTAGGAAGAACAGTGTTAATGTAAGACTGTCATTGAAGGTATCGGTTCACGCCAGCAGGTAGGTAGACAGATAGATATAGGTAGACAGATATAAATGATAGATAAATAGAGAGACATATGTATGCTTGTGTGTGTGTGTGTGTGTGTGTGTGTGTGTGTGTGTGTGTGTGTGCGCGCGCGTGCATGTGCGATGGTGTTTATGCTTCCATAGATATTTTCTCTAGCTCTGTCCGTGGAGAAGGTTTAGAAACAGTAGCAGTCCACTAGCAATGAGCACACCTGGCACCCAAATCTTGTTTTCTAAATATTAGTCTCAGAGACAGGAAACCAGACTCCCTGGAGGTATGTCTGTTTCTGTGGCTGGGGCAGAGAAAATATAAGATGAACCTGGAACTTTTTGTGCCAGAAAGGAAGGAAGTGCTCAAAGAATGATGAAGACAGAGCAAAGGGACAGAGGATCCAGCTTCCTCTAGATAAATCTGGGACAATTTATGCATGAAAATAAATAAAAACAATATGAGACGACATTGTATTGAATAAAAAAAGAATCCACGAGGTCATACTGATACAAATAAATAAAGGAGGAGAAGAGAAGCTTCTACTTGATAGTAGAATGCCAGCTAGTAATAGTCACTTATTAATTCATTAGTACAAACCGCTCTACAGTGGAGAAACCTGTCAGACACCTTCTTAAGCAAGTGCTAGTTTAACAGCTCCAGTCTTGGGGCAGGCGGGCCCAGGTGCCTCCTCATACAATGCACCAAGAACGCAGCCTCCGTTCTGTGAGACTCCTGCCCTCGTTGCATAACCTGAGTGTCATCATCAGGAAACATCAGTAACTCCAAATCGAGGAACCAGGTACCAGGTAATCATAGTGTTCATAAATGTGGAAGTCATGAAAGATGAGGAGAGCTTCACTGAAGGAGACTAGAGAGGCAGACAACTAAGTGAAACAGGTGATTCTGCAGCCTGGGACCCTAGAGGACATCATTTGCGAAGTGGGCAAGTCAGAAAGAGGGCTGTAGATTGTACGGTGATATTGTGTCAGTGTTAATTTCCTGTTTTGGTTATGTGGGAGAGTAGCCTTGTTGCTAGTAAAAACATTCTGAAGTATTATTAAAGGGTGATGAGGCATCATATTTGTAATTTTCTTTCAAATGGCTCTGGAGGAAAAATAGTATCTTTGTATCTATCGATCATCTATCTGTCTGTCTATCTATGTATCTCTATCTACCTACCTACCTACCTGCCTACCTATGGAGAGAGATAAAGATGAATTTAAGGAAAATGTGGTAAAAATGTTGACAATAGGGCTGTTTGGAGGGGGGAGAAGGGAGTTCTTTGTGCTATTCTGGAAACATTTCTGTAAGAATGAAATGGAAAAACAATAGGAGCAACAATAGCAATGAGGTTGGGGCTGAGCCCTCCTAACACAGGATCAGGGTAGGCATGGGAGGAGAGGGGAGGGAGGCAGTCAAGAAGAGCTGGACTGTGTTGTGGGTGACCAAGGAAGGGCGCTGGCAGGGAGGAGTCAGATGTCTTAGATGAAGGTGGAGGAGGACTGCCCCACTTACCTTGCTTTATTTCATTTAATCCTCTCAACAGCCCCATGAGGTACATACAAGGCTCATCCTAACTTTATAGATATGGAGATTGGAGGCTCAGAGTCATTCAACCAGCATTTACTTAGTGCTTGCGATGTGTCAGACATTACCAAGTTTACACAAAAAAACATCAACTGTGATTGTACATGTATGGGTGCAGTTAGCTAAAAGTACTGGAAGGAAATGCACTAATACATTAATATCCAAAGAGAGGATATATTTGGGTAGTAGGATTACAGATGCTTGCATTTTAGTCTTTGCATTTTTTAGCTATTTCTAATTTTCTACGATGAACACATACTGCCTTTGTAACAAAGAAAAAAAGTAAATACTACTTCAAAAATGGAATTGGGGGATTGTCTTAGTTTGTTTGTGCTGCTGTAACAGAATACCCCAAATGGGTAATTTATAAAGAATAGAAATTTATTTCTCACAGTTCTGGAGGCTGGGAAGTCCAAGATCAAAGCACTGGCAGGTTTGGTGTCAGGTGAGGGCTGCCTTCTGCTTCCAAGATGCTGCCATTTCAGAGGGGAGGAATGCTGTTCCTCACATGACAGAAGGGTGGAAAAGGGGGTGGGGGAGGGGGCACTAGCTTGTCTTTTTGTAAGGAACCCACTGCCGCCACACCGAACCCACTACCGAGATAACAGCACTAATCCATTCATGTGGGCCGAGTCCTTACCACCTAAACACCTCTTCAAGGTCCTACCTCCCAACATCTCCACACTGGGGATGAAGTTCCCAACACATGAACTTTGGGGGAAACATTCAAACCATAACAAGGATGTTGTGAAACATTCCTCATTATGTTACCACTGTGGATTAAATACTGTTTTTTGGTGCAGTCTTTTTTTGACTAAAGAGGGCTGGAGGGTTTAGAAATGGAGAACTGGCATTCACCTTGACTCCTAAAGCCTGTATTTGTCCACGTTTTCTGTGTGGAGGTGTAAGCACAGGGCAGTGTGACCTCTCCTCCCTAGACAAAACTTTTCCAGACCATTATGACAGCAGATTCTTTGTACAAAGACAACATGTGAACACAGACAGCTCCCTCCTAAAGGGGACAGTGGCTTGATAAGAGTACAACTTTGGCATCCAGAAAAGGAGAGAAGCCAGCCTGGTGTCACTGTGTTGTATGGTCAGACACCTGTCGCCTTAGGATGCCTTCTTACTGATGGGTTCCTTCCTCCCCTTCACTGCCCTGGAGGTGTGAGCTCCGCAGCGGTCCCCGCCATCTGGCCTGGGCTCTGTGGGCATTGTGTGCTGTCTGCCTCGTTGAGCTGAGCTCTCTGCATGGACAGACATTCCTCATGCATTGGCTCAGAGCTTGCTTTGAACAGAACAGGACATTCCTCGGTCATTGTTCCTGGACTGAACCAATTTGTGCAGGCAATAGTGGGAAAGTGCGCGGAGTAAATTAGGACACGCTCTTGCCAGAGACTTCACTGCAGGCACCGAAAACAATGCTTTGAATGATTTATTGACCTGGGAAAGAGATCACAACATAATGCTAAAGAAAAACAACAGCACAGTGAGTACAATTGAAGTTCACATTTGTTATAATCATAAACATACACAGGAAGAAAACTAAAACAAAACACATCCCAAAACACACAGTAGTTGTTTTCCGGTAGTGGGAATGTGGATGATTTTGATGTTTAGTTTTGTGTGTGTGTGTGTGTGTGTGTGTGTGTGTTTAAGCTTTTTCAGAAATAATTTTTGTTATTAGGAAAATGATTTTTAAAGAAATATACATCGGAGGCAAAAGGGAGCAAATACGTGATAAATAGAGGTTAGAGATGAAGTGTTCAGGACATTTTGGGTGAATAAGCCACTTTGAGTTAAAGGCCTTCTCAACCTCCTACATGAAGACAGAGAGGCCCACCCCACCCTCCTGCAAGGGCAGGAATCTTCCTGGTGGACATTTTCCTCCCTCCCAGCCGCAAACGCTGCCGTCTTGCATAGCAGGCCATTTTTCTACTGATAGGTCCAAGGTGGTAGTCAGAACTCTGATCTACAAACCAGAAGGCTTGGATGAAGAACTAGCAGGAAGAAAACCAACCCTGCTTCCTTTTGCCTGTTACTAATTTCTGCAACAAAGCTGTCAATTTACCAACACATCACCCAACTTGCAGGGAAGCGAGATTCTGAAAAATATTCAGAAAGAAAGAAATGGTAAATAGAAATGATGAGTCCCCCCACACACCCCACACTTTATGGCTATTTCAAGAAGTGCATTTTATTCATATGGTCTGCTTTGCCCACTGTCTGAATTGTTTATTTTTAGTGAATATAAAACTTCTTCATAGAGAACTTTCTTAGTTCCACTGCCAACAGCAATTCCCCAATCCTATTTCCTGTTAGGTCTCAAATTTTCCCATCATGAGTTTTATATTCCCCAGAGTTTCCAAGAGCCGAAGCCTACAGTGGGGGCAGGTGGGTGGGTGGGGCAGGCAGCTGCTGGCAGCTGATGGGCTCCGGGGCTCAGAGTGGAGCCAGCTGTGGAAATCACTACTTCCAAGTTCACCGGTGATGGAGGTAGGGGGTGGGGGCGGGTGCTGCAGTGGCTTTGTTTACAAATGTTAATACTCACAAATCTGAAATCCTGTTTGGGCCCAAGCCCTTTGCTGGCACCCTTTGTCCCAGTCTCTGGAATGTTCTGTTTCACTAATTCATCTCCCGTCCACCAGGGAGAAGAAGTTCATGGAAAAGACTGAAGCCCAGAGGTGATTTAGTCTAGGCCACTTTTAGGCTGCCTCTAATCCCACGCAGCCGTGATCCCACACTGTGCCAGGTGTCACAATCAGGCTGGGAGAGCCACGGCGCCTCTTCTCTCGGCCCCAGTGTGCCTGGCAGGTCACTCCTGCTGGGTCCTGAGTAGGCCTCCAGGAAGGAGTCTGTCAAAACCCAGCGGAGAGTTCGTGCTCCCCCGTGGAGGGAGACATGGAGCTGGTCCTCTCCAGCCTGTCTGTGGAGAGGAAGGGAAGCCCTTTAGCCAGGTGCACAGCCATGTGCCTCTGGAACAACTGGCGCAGGTACTTCCGGAACCTCTCACCGACGAAGGCATAGATCACCGGGTTGACGCAGCAGTGTGTGTGGGCGATCACCTCTGTCACTTGCAGGGCCATGTCCAGGTCTTTGCTCTGCTCACAGTGACTGGTGAACAGGGAGTCTTGGAAAGCAGAAATGAATACAGTCAGATTGTAGGGCGTCCAAAAGAGAAAGAAGATGAGCATGATGACAAAAATCAGACGGACAGCTTTGGACTTCTTCTCATTTGGTCGTCTGAGCAGAATCTTTATAATCCCTGTATAGCAAACGATCATGACCAACAGAGGCAAGACCAGGACCAAGAAGTTCATTTTCAGAGCCTGAAACTGTTTCCATTTTCTTAGGCTTTCATGAGGAAAATGAAGGCTGCAAGTGTCATGAGTGAACTCCTGCTGAGTCTTGGAAAAGTACAAGCCTGGGATGGAAGCCAGGATGGCCAGGGCCCAGACGATGATGCTGGTGATAATGCCAAAGGTGACTGTCCGGGCCCGCAAGGCAAACACAGCATGGACGATGGCCAGGTACCTATCGATCGTCAGCAGGATGATGAAGAAGATCTCGCTGTACAAGCCTACGTAGTAAAGCCCAGAGAGGAGCTTACACATGACATTACCAAAAATCCAGTCATTCTTCAACTCGTAGTCAATCCAGAAGGGCAGCGTGAAGAGGAAGAGCAGGTCAGAAATGGCCAGGTTGAGGAGGTAGATGCTGGTCATGCTTCTGAGCCTCTTGTGCTGCAAGAGGACCAGGACCACCAGGGCATTGCCAACCACGCCAATGACAAACACCAGCGAGTACAGAGGGGGCAGCAGCTGGGCCCCCAAGGCCCTCACATCCACCTTCTGACACGGGGTTGTATCCCCATATTCGTATTCTGTGGTCATGTCATAGTCCTCTGTGGTGACTGAGATCTCCATCCTGGCTTCACCTACGGGTCAAAGAAAATGGATTCTGTATTTACTTTGCATTGAAGGCAGTGGGCTGCACACCACAAAAACAAGGCAGTGGTTACATTTCTTCAACCACTTGACAAATGTTTGTGGAGGGCCTTCTGTGTACTGTGCCCTGGAGGTGAAATGGAGAGCAGGGGAGATCCAGGCCTTCTCTGTCCCTCTGAAACCTATTGTCTAACGTGGGTGCAGGCAACTACCAAATGAGTGCACAAGTCATTAATTCAATTACTTCATCAACGGGTGTTGTAAAGGGAAAGTTCAGCAAGCACAGACCTCACCACGCCATTCGTAACCAGCGCTTCCTAAGCACCTCCCGAGGGCTAGGCATCGGCCTCAGTGTTTAACAGCCCTCGTGGGGGTTTCATTATTCTTCCCATTTCATAGATGGAGACACAGAGGTTTGGAGTGGTTAGTAAACATGCCCAAGGACACACATCTGGTGGGGATGAGAGCTGGAGCTCAAACCCAGGCGCACATCACTCTCATGTGATGACACCACTGAGCTATCCTGCCTCTATCACACAGTGACGGCTTTGCACTGTGTAGTCCACAGGACTCTGGTGAAGGAAAACAGTCCTGGCTGAGTCATAGACTTAAAAATAGATCTTCGGGGCTTTTGGGTCTAAAAAGGTTCTCAGCCGGGGGTGCCATAGGGCCTTGGGGGCACTTAAAATATGTGGGCTTTCTTTTGTTGTTGTCATGAAGACTAGGGGATGCTATTGTCATTCGGTGGGCAGGGCCAATGATGTCCTGCAAAGCAAAAATTGTTCTACTTCAAACATCAATTGTGCTGCCATAGAGAAATCCTAGTAGCTCAACCCCATCACTTTGGGGATGCTAAGGGCACCAGAGCAGGTGGGTCTATGTGGCACAGGTGGGTCTACGGGTAACTCTGTAGATCACCTGTGAGAGCCATGAGGAAGATTCAGAGGGAAGCACTGGCCAGGAGGTGGGGAGGTGGGGTGGGGTGTGTGACCTAATGAGAAAAAGAAAATTCTGGGGGTCAGGGGAGGAACAGCACAGAACGGCCTAGAGCCCTGAGGTGATGTCACACAATGACCACATAGACACTGGAATTCTGCTGAAATAACCTTTCAGATATTTTTACACAGGGTTGCCTTGAAACAAAAACAAACCAAACAAAAAAAGAACCATCAGATAGCTTACCTTTGTAGGATTTCTCCCAGCCCCTGATTTTTAGCACACATTTTGAATTATTTCCAATCACTTACTGAATGAAGATGTCCTCCACCAAGGGAGTATGGGCTTTGAGGTAACCTACCAGCTGTGTAACCTTGGATAAATTAATCTACTTCTATGAGCCTCAGTCCCTCACCTATAACATGGGAAAGTAAGTCTTACCTTGCAGGGCTACTGTGAGGTAATGCATAAGAGAAGCCCCCCCCCCCAACACTTACTAGGCCCTCAGAAGTATCAGGGGACCTCCTTCCCTGCAGTGACCCTTCTCTGAGATTTTTCATGACCAGGATGTCCCAGGCTCCAATCCTATTTTGGCCAACATACCCTGCTCCCCAAATCCCCTCTGCCAGGTCTCTTTGTAGTTAATCTAGAAAGTGATTTTTCTTGACAATAACGGACAGTGACTGTCCCTTCCATGTGAACAACACTCTGAAATTTTCAATATGTTGCTATCATCTAAATTGATTTGACCCAGATACCAATCAGTAAAGTGGATGGTACCTACTTTATAATTCCTGTCTTAAACCTGGGTCTCTAGTGCTTTAGCTTCTACTCTCCTCAATGAATGTTTCCTGCTAACAAAACCCACATTTCTACAGTGGCAGCTGGAAATTAAGGCACATGGGGGTATTGAGCACCCTGGCTGGAAGGGGAGAGTTCTGTTAGGGTGGGAAGTGAGAGGCTTTCATTCCCATCAAATCCTTCCCTATGGCTCACTCTTCCATCTCTGGACTTACAGGTACCAGATCAGCCCTCTTTCTGGAGAAACCCAGGCTGGTGGTCACTAATGAAGCTGTGCTGGCAGTTTCTGATTTCTGCCGCCTGCCAGTGCTGACAAGGGCAGATAGCACAGTTTGGCAGTCAGCACTTTCAGGGGCTGGCAGGTGGAAGCAGCAAATAGCTTGGGAAGAAGCACAAAGAGCACTGGTGCCAGGCTGACCCCAAGAGCCCAGTTTCTCGGGAATTTTGGTAAGGGCGAAGGCAAGTTGAGTCAGCGTTGTCAGGTGGCATTTTGAACAGAGTCACTCCACACTGCCTCTACTCCAGCTCCATTTGCTGTTCCCCCAACTTATCAGGCAGCACGCAACAACTCCAGGGTATGCTGCTCCTAGAGGGAGCTGACCCAGGGTGGGGCATGGAGGAGAAACCAAACGGCTATGTTGCCATCTAATCCGCCAGCCCTGCTGTAGTCTGCTGCAAACGTCTGCCTCAAGGTTATTACATAGCGGTCAGCTGTAGCCTAGGAGCCTGGAGCCTTCCCATGCTAGTGTCCTCCAGCCTGGGAGTTGGTGAAGTCTCTGAGCAGAGAAAGGGCAGTCTGTGACGGTAAAAGACACCAGGTCCAGAGAGGTGCTGGCTGGCTTATGCTGGCTCATAAGAGCCGACTGTGTGCATCTCTTCCCAACTCCACATGCAGCATGTTGGTAGCTTGAAATTGACCTTCCTAGGAGTATTTACACTATGGAAATCAGCAAACATTACTAATCATGGCTCTCTTTTCAGGAGAGTCAGTTGTTAAACATTTAGCAGCACATCACTGCCCAGCCCCACGGTCTGAATAGCCCAGAGCTGTCCTGCTACTCAGTGTGCGAACTAAAAGGATCAGTGAGTGGCACATGGCCTGGTGGCAGGCTGTGCAAACTTCTAGGCGTTTCCAACTCTGAAAATCTGGGACCCTCTAAGACACCCTGTGGAGGAATAGTTGAAGTAGATACCTGCAAGGAGCCACTATGCCCCTCTATCTTCAGAACAAGATCTGACCTGCATCTCTGTTAGAAGAACAGAATGGGCGCATCCCATGAGGTCATCTGGGCCAGCTCTCTGTCTTTGGTGGATGATATCCTACCTCCTCCAAAGATAGCCGTCCTGATTTTGAGAATCCTTAGTTGCAGTCTTCTTAAGAAATTGGTTCAGTATTAAATCACCCTTGCATCTGCAAAGCTTTTTCTAATTAATTTTTCCCTCTTGCTATCATTTCTTCATATACTATATTTGGCTTTCCTTTACATGGGAAAATTTGCCAAGTAATTTCTTGTTGAATAGCTTTCCAGAGAAAGCACCTCTTGTCCCTTAATACTGGCTGACTTTCTTAATCAGTCATCAGCAGCCAATCACTCAAGAGTGCTTCCTTTTTAGTGAAAAACCATTTCACATCTGAGCACCCAGCCTCATACATCCACTCATTCTCAGTATTGCTATACTGGTACTTGCCTTACAGGTGCATTGATGGGCTATTTAGAATTCCCCACCTTTGAGGAGGCCCTAGCTGTGCACATGACTTTAAACAAGATTGCCCTCAACACTATCTGACAAGACAGAAAAGACAGGTGCCACTTACTTTGGGTCCAAGGGATTTTGTCCATGAAGTCTTTGTTTCTGGGACTTTTAGAGTTTCTAAGTATTCAAGGTCCTGACCAAGTAGTAAGCACTCAGCTTCCTGTTTGATGATGGAGATTGGACTCTGGTTTCACAGTCTTTCAGAATGACAAGACGGGGGCAAGGTTCTTCTTTTTGTATGGTTGGGTGTCCTTGAATGGCCACGACGCTCACCAATGGACAGTTCCTGAAGGCCAAGGTCACTGTGAAGATCTCAGCTTGCTTGGCTGTGCTTCAGGTCTCTGGGGAGCTCTGTCTGAAGGGGATTGGGGAGGGTGGGGTTGGGCGGAGCTGTGTTGGGCAAGGCGGGTGGCATGAGGAGTTCCCAGAACTTGTGGAGCAGTTGAGGGCTGGAGTGTGCGTGTGTGGGTGGGGCAGAGCACAGAGTTCTTGTGGTCAGAGGATCGCCGCTTTTTTTTTTTTTTTTCAAAGATTACAAATGGAAGGATTTAAATGGGAACTCTGAGTCCTGCTCCTCAAAACCTTCTGACTGAGCTGGGGACTAAGGGAGACAGCAGCTTCTCTTTAGTGTCCCTTGCCTCCACCACCTCCAGCTGCTCCCTGTCTCTCTGGTGCCCGCTGCCTGCACCCCACCCCATTGAACCCCACAGAGTGGTTTCGCCCCCAGGAACCCCCAGCGTGGAGAGAATACAGGCCTGTTGGATGGGTTTTGGCCTTCCCTTTCTGATGCCCTGCTCCTGTTTCTCAAATCTCAGCTCTGCACTGGTGACATGGCAGATCACTACACCTTTCTACACCTTGGTTCCCACTCTGTCAAATGAGAATACCCAATACTAGGCTCACAGGAGGAGCATGAGACCAACTTGCACATGAAAAATGTCTGATAAATTGTGCTCATGATGACTCTCCCCACAGCCACCAGCACCCACTCTGCCATGAGCTTGTGTCTTCTGTGAAATGGGTTCACTCCTGACCTTCCTCACAGGATTGCTGCCAAGTGCCATTCAGAAATCCTAAGTGTGAATATGCTTGAAAGTGTCCCTGTCCCTTCATGGCTCAGTTTCCTCACCATTACGAAGACTTTAGACAAGGTGGCATCAGCTTAGCAACTGGTCAGCACTCAGCTCTGCCCCTGAAGAAGTGAATAGGGGGGTCTGTATGTGCCTGGTCATTTGTAGTTCTTCACTGGAGGAGCAGTTTGCAAGACTACAGAGGCGTGTGAGGCCTGCCTCTCCTTTGGTCATGTCTGAGGGAAGAGACGTGGTCAGTTCCTCTAATTCTTGACCAGACTTCCAGTTCAGCTCTAGTTTTCTGTGGTAGCCTCACCACAGAGGGAACATGCTGGGCAAATATATTTGTTCATTTAATAAATATTTATTGAGTATTCACCATGTGCCAGGCTCTGTGTTAGGTGCCAGGGATATAGCAGTGACCAAAAGAGGCAGACACCATTTTTGGAGAGCTCACAGCTTAGTCAGGGTCACAGACAATTAAGCAAGTTACCACAGTAAGGAACAATTTTTATAATGGCCTGGGCTGAGAAAGTGTGCAGCTGGGGTGGGACGGGCTGAGGGAGCCCTCCAGAGCAGTGGTTCTCAAAGCGAGGTCCCCGGACCAGCAGCATCAGCATGCCCTGGGAACATGCTAGTTGTTAGGTCAGCGAGACAAACAGAATGAAAAACTCCGAGCCAAACATTTATCAAGCAGGGAGTTTACTCCAACGAACCTGGAGGCAAAACCGAAAAAGATCAGTGTTCCAACCTCTTACAGTAAAGTAGAGGCTTTATAGGGTTTGTCTGGGAGGGATTTGGGCAACTATTCGGAGCACTCAGCATTCTGTAATGGCGTTGCAGTTTTGTTTTGTTTTGTTTTGTTTGCTTCGCACAAGATGGTTTTATCTGAATGCACCAGCCTGAGAGAAAGGGAGGAGATAGGGGGACAGGTGAGTTGTACCAGGGATTCTTATAGGAACGTACTAGCCTTGAGCGGAAGGGCAGGGACTGAGGACAGGGTGAGTGAGTAGCAGATGTTCTTACGTTAAGCTGACTGTGAAGCCTAATACTAGTGATGCTTAAGTCTGGGAACCATAGATCTAGATTTTCTCTGAGCCTTTGGCCCAAAGTCCCACGTGGTCTTTCTCCAGGAAAGGGAGAAATGCGCTGGATCGGATGTGAGCCAGGGAGACTTCTTTCGCTTTGAGCTTCAGGCCTAAACAAGAGGCTTCTCAGGTGCCTGTTCTGTCTCCCCTTCCTGAACCCATGCCCAGGTCTCCCGTGATCTTTCATGGGTGGGAGACAAACCCCCCATGTGCCCGCTCACATGCTCACACATACGTCAATCTTACCACAGCGTCTGTGTGGAGGGAGTACAGCATGAGAAGAGAGAAACCAGGAACGAGGGATGACCCCATCCCGTCCATTTCTTTTTACAGTCCCTTGACTCCCCTCACAAAAACTTTGGGTGTGCTCTCAAAGCTGCCATTTTTTTCCTTGACCCATATCAGTGTTCCTATATCTTGGAGGGAAGGAGAAGGTATGGAAAGCTTCAATTGCCCCAGAGAGGCTGCAATGGAAGCCCAATGCTAGGCCAAACTCTGTTCTGCAACAGCTGTTCACCCCAGCCCTGGTGCCAGTGCTGAAGGAAGAAATGCAGGGGGTCCTGCAAGAGGCACATTTGGATGACTGTCTCTTTGCACTTGCAGAGCCCGTTGGCCTTGGCTTTCATCCAGATCAACATCATACTCATCCCAACTGAGGGGCCTTGTCTACTAGCCAGGTAGCATCCTCAAAAAAGGGAGGTGGGGAACTGCAGAGCCTGGGGCCACCGTGGAAGAAATTCCTGTGATAATCTCCAGGTTATCACATCTATGAGGGTGAGCCAGGTGTGAGTCTAAGAAGAGGTAGTTCCCAGAGCTGGAAAAAGGTAGGCTAAAACAGTGCTTCTGTGGGCTGCATGTTAGAATCACCTGGGGAGCTTTAAAAACTACTGACCCACCCACACACATTCTGATTTACTTGGTCTGGGGTGCAGCCTGGGAATGGGAATTTAGTATGCAAAAAATTTTGAGGAACTAGAGCTACTGGCCTAGAGCAGTTGTTCTTCAACTTGAACATGCATCAGAATCTACAGAGGGCTTGTTAAAACATAGATTTCTAGGCCCCACCTCTAGAGATCTGGATCTGTGGGTCTGAGATGGGGCCCGAGAATTTGCATTTCTAATAAATTTTGAGAACCACTAGTCTACAGGAATTCCTGAGATATAGTTTATTTCCTTTTTGAAGTACACAAAATGTAAGGTGAAAAGCCTATCTACCTCTGACCCCTGTTCCCCTATTTCCCTTCCCAGAAAGAACAGGAACAACTGGTATTAGATTCTCATGTCACTTTAAACATACTTGCTCACACATGCACACACACGTGCACACATGCACATGTGCATACTCACACTTTTTTTTTTACACAGGTGTGTGCATACGATGCACATCGTGTCCCATGTTGCTTCTGTTACTGAACGTCATACCCTGGAGATTCTTCTCCACCTGCATACAGGAATGGCATTAAGGCAGTGGTCATAGCCTCCCGATGCAGTCAGAACAGACAGGTGTCAGTAAGATGCACACCTGAAGGCTCTAACTTTGAGTTTGTCTAAGACTTCAATTCCCTAATTTAATGCCCCTCCTAAGTCAATCCCATGGTCTGGCCTGCAATCACCCCTCTTTCACCTCATGTACTGACCTTTTGTGTTCCTTTTGGGTCCTGCACATACCATCCGTGACATTTGATCTTGACCCAGCCCTGTTTCTGCTTCTCCTTTCCTTACTTAACCTCAACATGCCAGAAACCTTATGTTCTGATTCAGCCAACACAGGGAATGGCCCAGACACTTCCACAGCATGAAGCCTGGTTGTCGTTGAGGCAAACCTTTCAGGTTCAGCTGCTACATGAGTAGGTTAATTTCCAAGACAGGGGTCGGTGGTGCCATACCGTGGAGATCTCTCTGTTGCCTAATCCTCAGGCACACTGTTTGGCTACATGACAAAAGAAGTTGCTTCTGATCCCAGGCCATTTCCAGGACACCAAAGTCAGATTGGTGAGGGTCTTACAGGTGGACAGGAGCACCTTTGGGAGATGCAAGAGTATTTTAGGCAGTAACTACCCAGCCTCCCCCACTTCACCTCATTCCCCTACCCCACCCCGTGCCTCCTACCGTGTCTGATTTCCTTCCCCAGCCTCTCTTCCCACCACACCTCCTTACTCCATGCTGCTTCTGTCCAAGTGCCTGCCTGGCCTCTGGCCTCTCCCAGGCTCTCTCTCACCCCCCAGCCTTCTATGAACCCCAACCTGACAAACTAAGGGGAAAGGGTCCAACAGTCCTTTGCTCCCTTTCTCCCTTCTCTCTGTCCTGCTCAGCTGTCCCGTTGTGCTGAGTCATGTCCCAAAGTGAAAGAGGGTTCTGGAACATCCATGGCAGATCCTCCTCATCTTCCATGGGTCATCCCCGAGGCCATCTCCTCCCCGAAGCCTTCCCATCCTCCACAGCAGGAAGTCATCAACGAGAGGCAGATGCTGTAGCTCTGAGGTTTTCAAGCTTTTTTGGAGGTGGGGGAGATACCTTTGTTGAGACCTCATTGTGTAGGTTGGATACTCTTGACAATAAACAAAACAACTGACTCAAAATAGCTCAAAAAAGAAAAGGGAAAAGAAACCATGATTTTTTCACAAACCTAGATATTAGCTCTGGTTTGGTACTACTCTCTAACATTCTCTTGTGATAATTCTTGATGATTTCACTGCCCACATATATCTCTGTTTGTCTTTAGAACCTAACAAACAACCTCAAAACTTAGGGGCGTAAAATCACAATGACAGTATTTCTATGATTCTGTGGGATAGATGAGTGTCCCAGGTGGTCTCACTCCCATGTCTGATGGGTGGTGCCAGCTGTTGACTGGGGTGCTCAAGTCGGCTCTACGTGGCCGCTCATCCTCCACCGGCTAGATGGGCTCCACCGCATGGCGGTCTCAGGCCAGTGCTACAAGAATACAAAGCAGAAGCTGCAAAGCATCTTAAGGCACGACCTCAGAAGCCACATAATGTCACTTCTGCCACATTCTATCACCCAAAGCAAGTCACAAAGCCAAGCCACAGTGAAGGAGTCAGGAAATAGAAACTATCTTTTTAGGAAGAGCTATAAAGACGCATTGTAGAAGGCTCTGTGGACCAGGGTAGGAGAAATTTGAGCCCGTGTTTTATCCTCTATCATAATGCACACGTTTCCTATAGTTCCCTAGCCAAGGAGTTCCTTCAACGCCTTTTCTCTAATGGTCTTGTCTTCCCTACACCTCAGCCATCCATTCCCATGATCATAACTCCTGGATCTTACTATACCAAATATCGGTAGTTCTTCAAAATCTCCACTCCCAGCATCCCAGCATCTGACCACTATGTCCTACTTTTACTGCTCATTTTCTCTAGCACCTCAACTCCAACAGTTCTTTGACCCCAGTGAGACCTACAGTTCATCGATAATTTAATTTTCCCCTGACCTTCAGTCTCCTCATGCCCCTATTTCCCATTATCTTTAAGTCTGTGGACCATCACCACAGTCCCTCCCTTACATACACCCTCAACTCCTTTGCTTTTTTCTGATTTTGTCATGTCCACTTGGCAAAATCCCAGTCTTGGTTAGACCCAGCTCCCCACCTGTAGCCAGAAAGTTGAACAATGGCTGGAGAGAATCACACAACCTCACTGACCGGGAGGGAACACTCCAAATGAATGACAGCTGTATTCAAAGGGCTCTTAATGCCCATCAGCTGCATTTCTCTCTTAGATGTTATTTCATACCTTCTGCCTTTTCCTTAAACCTCCAACACCACCTCCACCATCCTCATTCTTAACTAATGGCCTTGTTTCCCATTTCACTGAGAAGACAGAAGCCATCAGAAGAGACTTTCTGCAAGCTGCCCCTTCCTCTACCGTCCTGGGCCGTGCTTCTCTGCCTTCTCCCCTGTTGCATGGAAGGACTGTCTATACTCCTATCTAAATGTATCCCCTCCACTTGGCACAGGAGCCCAACCTCTCTTACCTACTCAAGGACATGGCACTAGTAATTTTCTCTCATCTCATCGGTTTTTCCTGCTCTACTGGATTACTTCTATCAGCACACACAACCCCCCTTACTTCTTCCATAAGAAAGCAAGCAGAGAAAGTTTCCCTCGATTTCTCTTCCACTTCTAGGTGCTGCCTTATTTCTTCACTCTTCTTTACAATAAAATTACTCACAAGAGTTGTCTTTACTTGCGTCCAATCCCATTCCACCCTTTCTTTCTGGAGCCCACTCCCCTCAGGCTCTGGTCCCCATCACTCCACTAAAAATGCTCTTGTTAAGACCTCCATGCAGCTAAATCCAGTCGTCAATTCTCAGCCCTCCTTGGGCTTGACTGCTCAGCGCATGTGACATTGTTATCGTCCCCTCTTCCTCGATATACTTTATCCATGTGTAGGACATCACTCTCCCCTGGTTTTTCTCTTGTTTCCCTGGCTGCTCCTACTCAGTTCCCACTGCTGATTTCTGTTCGATGTCCCAACTTTAAACTCAGTAGACTCTGGGCTACAGTCCTTGAACCCCTTCTCTTTCCTATCTACACTTACTCCTATGGTGACATCGTTCTGTCATGGCACCAGATGTCATATTCATACTGAAGACACCCAAATGTACATCTCCAGCCCCACTCCCTTCCCTGAAATCCAACATTCAGATCCAACACTCTGCTCAATGTGTCCACTCGGGTTTCTAAAAGCCATCTTCAAATCAAACTCCTCACCTTTCCCCAAAACTCTTTGCTGCCACTGTCATCCTCATTTAGAGGTAAATGGCAGCTCCATCTTTTCCACCACACCTACCAAAACCTTGAAGTCATGCTTGACACAACTCTTTCAAACCTGGCACGGAATCTGTTTGCAAAACCTGTCGGCTCTGTCTTCAAAACATAAAGAATCCAGTCCTTTCTCACTACATCCGCTAACCACAGCTTGGTCCAAGCCACCCGAAACCTGCATATCCAAGACCACAGTCCATTTGCAGCACACCAGTGTTTCTTTAAGAGTTATTTCAGTCAGGCTGTTGTCTGCCAAGCCCTTACGTTGGCCTACGAGGTGGTACACCACCTGACCCTCATTCCCTCTCTGGTCTCATCTCCTATAACTCTCCCCTCTGCTCACTCTGCTCCAGCCAAAATGGCCTACAAGATGTCCTTGAATACATGGAGTACAGGGTACATTTCCACCTCAGGGCCTTTGCACTTGCTGCTCTCTCTGCCTAGATGCCCTTCCCCCAGACCCCTGCAGAGCCTACTCTCTCACCTCGTTTATTTCTATACATATTCGTAACTTTCTCAGTCAGCTACTCCTTAACCATCCTATCTAGAATAGAATCTGTGACCCCCTTCCCTGCTTTACTTATCACCACCTGACAGGTTACACATTTTACTTAGTAATTTGTCTACTGTTCTGCAATGTAATGCCAACTCCCTGAGGGCTGGAATGTTCCCTCTTCTGCTCACTGCTGTATCCCCATGTAGTAGATGCTCAATAAGCCTTTTTGAATGGATGAACATCAAAGATGCTCAGAGGTGGGATGGCTAGAGATTGGTTAGGTTAACAGCTCCACAGCTTCAAGCACCACCCAGGTTCTTCCCTTCTCTCTGCTCTGATGTGCTCAGACCAGCTTTGCTCAGGGCCACGAGTGGCTGCTGGTGTCACATCCAGGCATGGCAACTCCTAACAGAAGAAAGGGCTGCCTCTTCCTTTTGTCAGTTTATAGGAATAGAAAAGCTCTGATGTTCTGTGAGAAAACAGCCACTTGAGAGGCAGATCCTCTGAGGTGAGGCCAGGAGACAGCCCCCCACCCCCTTGCCTTTGGCAGCAGGCAGAGGAAAGTGGACACACAGGGCAAGGTCTGGGGGTGTCCGGGAGGCTCCTCCTTTCAGGTCTTCTGCCACAGGGAGGTGCTTAGCAGGCAGTAGACACTGGGGGGCAGGCTTTGAGAGCCTACAAATGAACGAAGAACACATCACCCTCCAGCCTCCCTCCTCTCCCCACCTGCCCTCGGGACACACACATCTCTGGGTGGTTCCTGCTGGTGGAGAGCCCCTGAGCATAGCTATTTAGCCTGTGAAGCCTGGTACCAAGGGCTTCTACCCACACGTGATGGGTCCGTGAACTAAATGCCCAAGAACTGAGCAGTGGCTCACGGTGGTTTGAGTTGCTGGGCAGGCAGGCAGGAATGAAGAAGCTGATGATAATCCTTTGTACCCCAAACCTAGGCTGCAGACAGTCACATACATGTACCTGTCACCTCTCATGTCCATTCTGAAAGCTCTAGCTGATGGGGTTGTCTCACGCTGCTATTCATTCCCTTCTACTCATTTATTACACATCTAATCAAGTGTGTGCTCTCTCTGTCAAGCACTGGGCAGTTAAAGGACCTCAAAGATGAATTAGGTAAGGCCTTGACCAAGTGGTACTCAAGGTGAGGTCTGTGAACTAGCAGCATCAGCATCACCTGGGAGCTTACTGGAAATAAAGATTCTCAGGCCTCACCCCAGACCTATAAGTCAGAATCCCTGGGAGTGGGGCTTGGACCCAGGAATCTGTGTTCTAACTAGCCCTCCAAGTGCTTCTTATTTATGCTAGTGTTTGAGAATCATTGCTAGACCCTTGCTGTCCAATATGATGGCAAGACTTGAGAGCTTATTAGAAATGCAGATCTTGGGCCCCACCAGAGACCTAAGGAATGGAAATCTGCATTTTTACCAAATCCCCAGGGGATTCACAATACAGTGCATGGTCCAGCGAGGTAGAAATCTGCACAGGGTTCAAGAGACACACAGAGGAAGGTGGGTAGAGTCAAATATCACTCTGCAGAGACATTTACATTTAATCAGCGACTAGAGAGATGAGTTGGAGTCTGCCAGAGGCTCAAGGGGGCAGGAGATGGGTGAGTGATGCTGCAGGACAAACAGCCCGGTGCACCCCGGCATCTTGCAGAGTGTAGATGTTCAGTAGATATTTGCTAGTTGGTTACAGGATGTAGGGAGCAGATGCACTAGGCTGCCCAGATGGACGGCCACTTCTGAGACCCACCCCGAGGCTTAGTGGGGATAGCCAAGGTCCTGGAGTCAGACACCTGACATCGGATCTGGTTCCAGCACTGAGTTGGTGAGGCTGTGAAGAAAAGTCACGCCTACCTATTGCTGGTGGCAGTGGAAATCAGGTGCCTCTCTATGGAGGGCTGTTTGGCAATATCCAGCAGAGTTTGAAGTGTGTGCATCTTTTGTTCCCAGCAATTCCACTTCTAGGAATTGACTTTATGAATACTCACACATGTGGCAGAAGATACAAGCCACAAGGACGTTCACTGTGGTGTGGGGGACTGGTTAAGTCCCCTTGGAATGCTATGCATCCTTGTGTGTTGACAAAACGCCCCCAGGCTGGAATGCAGAATGAGCAGGCAAAGGCGTGTGCTGTGTGCGCGATGCTGAGTCGGGTGGACTGTGGAGGTGCCCATCATGAAGACACCTGTGTCTCTGGAAGGAGGCACAATGAACCACTAATATTTGTGGTCTTTGGTGAGGGGAACCAGACGGCTGGGAAAGAGAGAGACAAAGAGTTATTTTTCACCATGTATTATTTTGTACCATTTGACTTTTGAAACACGTGTAACAATAATCTATCTAGCAGTTCTCAAAATGTGATCCAAGGACCCCTGAGGGTTTCCAGAACCCATTCAGGGGTCCCTACCATCTTTCCTCTTCCAACTATGGATCTCTGCGAGGTTGTTTTCCTTCATAGACATCACCGAGAGCAACCTATCACATCAGACTAGACACAGAAGCAGCTGTCAGAATCCAGCTGACTTCTATTAAGCCAGGCGTAAGGAGAAAACAAAACAGAGAACAATACCACTCTCGTCACTAAAATGTTTTCATTTTGGAAAATATAATTATTTTCATTAAAGTGTTATTTGTGTTAACACATAACAGGTCTATTATTATTTTTAATAAATTATTGAATGTTTTACAGTACTCAGTTTTAATTTTTACTGTGGTAAATATGAGTAATCCACATAAACATATAAACTTTGGTGCCTTCAGTTATACTTCAGAGTGTAAAAATTTCTGAAAAAAGCTTGAGAACCAGTGATATAGGGCAGACCAATATATTAGTAGCTAATGGCCTACAGTAAATTAACTATTTTTCTGAGCCTCATTTTTTTTATCTATGGGCATTAGTGAAAGGATGCACATAAAGCATTCAGCACATAGTGTAAATTCAATAAGTTCTAAACCCTGTTGACTCAGGCTACCTACCTCCGCCTTAGTGACATTAAGTTGGCAGCTTAAATTCAGCCCTGGGGATAATATTTACAACAGGGAGACTGGAAATCGACAAACGCTGTTACATCAGGCAAAACATTTGGTTTTGCCTCTCAGAGAGCTGGTTGTTAAACATTTCCCAGCACACCACTGCAGGGTACCTACAGGCCATGAATGTGCAGGGAAGATGTTTGCATCTCTTTAATCTTAAATCTTTGAGGGCAAAGGGATCAGATAACAATCACAAATTTTGCATCTGAGTTTATACACATCTTTGGTTTTGGCAGAAATTAGCTTTTGGTTGACTGTTTGCCCTTCCCACAAGCAGCGGGGCTCAGATCCTCAATTGTAGGGGTGTTCGTTCCCTCACATGCTAGAAGCGTCTGCCCTCATGTCCACCCCACCCGTTCTGCTTCATGGAGGAGGCCCTGGCCCTGCCCCTCTGTCATCTCGGCTGGGCTCTGGTTCAAGACACACAAACAGAAGTTCAAACCATGTGTTTTGTGCCTTCAGCTGAGGCATCTTGTACCTAATCTGTACTTCCCTTTTCTGGACTTTCTAGGCCTGTTACTGTCTTCCTTTTCCCTCTGTGGGCTTTTTTTTTGGGGGGGTGGGGGGTTGGGGAGATATTGTGTTCTGTTTTCTGGCCTTCAATTTTGAGGTTTACCCTCCCCTAAGTGTCCCCGGGCAGTTTCCCTGTTGTTGAAGGGCGCGTTCGAATCTTCGTGGTAATCTTTTGCCCTTGCAGACTCGACCTACCCAAGGCCACTGAAGATGAAGAAGTGGGAGGGTCCATGAAGGGACGTGTCTTCCTGGGCTCCCGACTGACCATCCTCCTGCCTTTGCTCTGGCTGCCTTCCTCCTCCAGCACCCCTGTCCCTCCTGGCCTCTCCCCCGTCTCCCGCTGCTGTCCAGGCCATGCTCCTTTCTCATCCTAATTCCCATTTGGCACATCTCTCCTCTTCCTGGTGCTTCCTGTCTTGCCTGTTTCATGTTGTCTCTGTAGAGGGGCCCAGAGTCTTTACAGAGGTGGTCAGTGGGGGTCTCCATGGGTTGGGTAAATTTGAGGCCAGTGGGACCTCCTCACCGTGGGCCTTTTGTTGCCAGTGGCCTTAGTTGAACAGAGCAGGGGCTGTTCCTGGGAGTAGGGACCAAGAGCTCAGACCCTTCCTCCAGAGGCCCAAGGAGGGAGGGCTGTCAGGACAGGCCCCGGCCACTAAATAAATTACCATGGAAGGGAAGAGACAGTCAGTGGACTGCCCCACCCAGAGTTGCAGACAGAGTAGAGAGGACAACGGCTCAAGACTTGAAAGAGCACAACCACCAGCATCTGCCAGGACAGTGCAGTCGACCCTCGCGAAGGCTTCCTCCTCAGAGGCTGAGGTCTGGGCAGGGGCCCCCAAGTTCAGGTAGACAGGCCTCCCAGGCTGTCCCACTCTCCAAGCCAAAGGGCCCATGTCTGAATTCCCATTTCAGAAGAGTGAGACCAAGGGACAGGACTGTGTGCTACATGAACCCACGTCAACACAGCAGTCACATCTGCACCCAGCCCCAGAGTGGAGCACACCCAGGGCGTTCCTGGATGAACAGGGGGAGGTGGGGAAGAGGGGGCTCATGGAGGTAGGTAAACTTCCAGCCACGCTGGGCGCATGACAGATCCAGCATTCAATCTGGAGAAGTTGCTGGCAGAGGGGCTGACAGCCTGGTTGCAGGACTTTCTTGTATCTAATTTGCCTCCCTCTTTTTGCTGCCTTACCTTCCCAGCCACCAATCAGGCAGCCTTAGACTTCCCCAAGAAGGGCACTGCCAGGCTGGCGGAGAGCTCAGGAGAAAAGCCTCCGGGGCCCTACCCCAGAGAGCTGGTGCCATAGGGCCTGGGCTCTAACCTCTGACTCCCTGGCCAGGCACACTGTGCCCCTCACTTTGTCCAAATAATAGGCAATGGCAGTATCTCTCAGCAGGCAGCAAGCTGTTCAGCACACCGGACCTGGGTTTGAATCGTGGTTCCATCAGATGCCAGCCCCATGACCTTGGGCAATTTTCTTTACCACTTGTCTGAGCCTCAGCTTCCCCACCTGTAAAACAGGGATAACAATAGTTCCTTCTAAGGATTGTTGCAAGAATTAAATGTGATTTAATATATGCCTGTCACCTGCTAGGTGCTCAGCTGATAGGAGCTATGTAGCTATCTAATTCCTCACCCCAAGCCTCAATCAAACTGGCAAATATCGTGGAGTGTCCCCTGTGTGATAGAAATAAAAGAGCGATGACGTCCATGGAGGAGGATACTGTTCAGGAAGAAGCACTAGCAAGAAAGCCATCAAGGACTCCGCCTTTCCTCCCCATGCTGAAAAGGGAAAGGAAAGAGGATCTCACAGAAGTGCTCTAAAAACATCCCCGTCAGGTCCAGCCCAAGTTAGCACTTATGGTCTTGCCTGCCCAGTTTTAAAACTCTTTGATTCTGAGCTTATTTTTCTTGAAAATACTTTGTTATTTATTTATGCGCATGTTATGAGGTAATATGCTGCTACTAGATACCAGGGAAGCAAAAGAAGGATGCTCCCTTGACCCCTAAATCCAATGTTAAAGAGGTCAAGTCTAGTGAAAAGTGAAAACACGCTAATTCATTGTTATACTTTGTTTTTCTAGTATTTGTAAAACTTGACTTATACTAAATCTGGTTTTATAATTTTCTTCTTTAAAAATTTTATTATTGTTCAATTTTTTAAAGTGTTCAGGGAATAAGAGGAGGTAGGTTTCTTTAAGAAATACCACCTGGCAAGGAGCCAGCATTAGCTAATGATAAATCTTCAGAATTTTGAACACAATAGACTATACTTTCAATCAATATATATGTGGGTGTGTATCAAATGAACTTATTTGTGTACTATTTAATATGTAATATTTTATGACATCATGTCACCTGTATTACGTATTTTCTCTCCAACTAGATTCTTGGCAACTGGGCTCATAACCAGTCTTCTTTCATTTGTTTTCCATGCTGCCCAGCACTGAGCTGCACGTATAAGAGGTGGTTGACATAAGGACTTGCTGATTAAGGTTGATGCTTGTGTGTGTGTGTGAACATAGGTGTATACAGTTTAACATCTTTTATTTGGAGTGACATTATCATGTGTCTGCTTACACAAATTTGTTTTCCCTTTCCAGCCTGCCTCAGCTTCTGCCCCTCAGAAAGAAGCGAAAGGTGAATCGATAAATGAGAGAGACATTTTACCTCCTGTGGCCAGCCCAGAGCTGGCTAGGGACAGTGTGCTCACCAAGTCTGAGACACAGATGAAGGTGTTGGAGGATGGTAGGTGACTTGAGCAGGGTTCAGAAACTTATGCCCAGAGGTGTTTGCGAGTAGAATCCCCATCAGGTATGATCAGGGGAGGCCAGGAGCTGGGCAGAAATGAACAGGTGTGCCCATAGCCAGAAACACGTCAAGGATACCTCTCTTGGACAAAGGACTCATGTACAAAATAGATGTAAAACTCTTACAAGTTAACAAGAAAAAAGCCCAACAACTTTTTTTTTTTTTAAATAGGCAAAAGACTTGAAAAGGCGCTTGATAGAAGAGGATATCTCAATAACCAACATACATGTGAAAAGGTTCTCAGTATCATTACACTTCAGAAATGCAAATTAAACCCACAGTGAGACAGCAGCAAATACTGATCAGAATGGCTAAAGTAAAAACAACAACAAAAAGCAATGAAACACCAAACCCTGATAGTAGACATTGCCACATGTTGGCAAGGCTGTAGAGTAACTAAAACTCTCATACACTGCTGGTGCAAGTATAAACTGGTACAACCACTTGGAAACTGTTTGGCAGTATGTAAAGCTAAGCATGTGCCTTCCCTATGACCCAGCAATTCTACTTCTAGGTAAGTCGAAGAGAAACGAGTGCATATAAACCCAACAGATATGTTCAAGAATGTTGTTAGTAACTATTCATAAAAGAACCAACCTGGAAATCCCAAATTCCTATCAACAATAAAATGGATAAATTGTGGTATTCCTGCGACAGAATACTGTACAGCAAAATAAAAGAACAAACTATTACTACTACTACATATTATGTGACCCTATTTATATCGAGTTCAAGAACAGTCAAAACTAATTTGTAGCAATAGGAATAAATAGTGATGACCTCTGTGGAGGTGGATACTGACTGAGAAGTGCTAGACAACATGCTGAGGTTCTGGCAATGTCCTAACTGGTGGTTACAAGGTTATATGCATATGCAAAAACTTAATTTTAATGCCCCCTTAAGGCATTTTACTATACGCATCCTACACTTCAATTTAAAAATCTTTAGGTTTTTTTTGAGATAAATTGCTGGGTTGTATTGCAAGCACATTAGTTTTGTAAGAAATTGCCGTACTCTTTTCCAGAGTGGCGTACTATTTTACCACTGGCCACGTAATGTCCTCAAAAAGGGAGGTGGGGGACTGCAGAGCCTGGGGCCACCGTGGAAGAAATTCCTGTGATCTAGTTTCTCTGCATCCTTGCTAGCATTTTTTTTTTCTATTTTTTTATTTCAGCTATTCTGATAGGTGAGTAGTAATACCTCATGGTAGTTTACATTCACATTTCCCTAATGGCTAATAATATGGAACCTCTTTGTATATGCTTAGTTGTTATCTATAGATCCTCCTCAATGAAATGTCATTTCATATCTTTGCCCATTTTCTAATTGTATTGTTTGCTTTTTTTTTTTTTTTTTTGCTTTTGAGAATGCTTTATATTCTAAATGCAAATATTTTGTTAGATATGTTGTTTGCAAATAGTTTCTCTGAGTCTGTAAATGGGGTCTATTAACAGGGTCTTTCATGGAGCAAAGTTTTTAATTTTGATAAAGCCTAATTTATTTATTTTTCTTTTAATGGGTGGTACTTTTGCAGTCAAGTCTAAAAAACACTCCACTTAACCTAGAGCCCAAAGATAATGCCTATGTTATCATCTAAAGTTTTATACTTTTGCATTTTACATTTAAGTCTGTGATAAATTTTGAGTTAATTTTTGCATAAGGTGTGAGGTTTAGGTTAAGGGCTTTTTTGTTTTGTTTTGTTTTGTTTTTGCCTTTGAATGTCCAATTGCTCCAGCACCATTTTTTGAAAAGATTATCCTTTTTCTGTTGAATGGCTTTGTACCTTTTTCTAAAAGCAGTTGGGCATATTTGTGAGTTTAGTTCTGGGTTCTCTATTTGTTCCATTGCCCAGTGTGTCTGTCCTTCTGCCAATACCACACTGTCTGAATTACTGTAGCCATATAATAAGTCCCAAAATCAGGTAAAATGATTCATCTCACTTTATTCTTATTTTTCAAAATTACTTTAGTTATTCTAGGTCCTGTGACTTTCTATATAAATTTAAGAATAATAAGCTTGTCAATGGCTGTAAAAATCTTACTGAAATTTTGGTGTAAATTGCCTTAAACCTATAGATCAATTTGGGGAAAATTGACATCTTTACTATGCTGAGTCTTCCAATCCGTGAACATGGTATAAGTTTCTACATTTATTTAGAACTTCTTTGATTTGTTTTATCGGCATTTTGTAATTTTCAGCATACGAATCCTGTACATGCTGTGTTAGATTGATACCTAAGTATAATCTAAAAGCTCTTTGGAGCATTTGGAAATGGTGTTTTAAATTGTGTTTTCTGCATTTTCATTAGTGTATAAAATGTGGTTGATTTTGTTTGTTGGTTTTGTCCTGTAACCTTGCTGAACTCACTCATTAGTTCTAAGTTTTTTGGTTGATTTCTTGGGGTTTTCTATATAGACAACCAAGTCATCTTCAAATAGAAACAGTTTTATTTTCTCCTTTGTGATCTGTATGCCTTTTATTTATTTTTCCTGTCTTACTGCACTCCTTTTCTGGTCAGATAGCTACATGTATATATGAGAGCATTGAGAGTTTCTGAGTACACAGGTAGACTACATTTCCAGCCTCTTTTGCACTTACGTGTGGTCATATCACTGAGTTCTAGCCAATGGAATGTGGACAGAGTGATACAAGCAATTTCCAGGCCAGCCCATAAAGCCCTTGCATGAGTATTCCTTCACACTCTGTCTCCTTTCCTTGGGTGGTGCAGCTGTATACATTGTGATCTTGGATGCCAACTTTTGTGGTTTTGGAATTACGTTATGAAAGTTTCCTAGATCCCTGAATTAATGCTTGAAGGAAGACTACCTACCGATTAGTAATCCTGATTAGCTTTACATGACCTAGAAATACACTCCTACATGTTTAAGCTTGTTATACATTTTGAAGTTTGTTATAGTAGCTAACATTTTCTCAACTAATACAGTAATTGGTACCCTAAAGTGGGATGCTGCCATACAAAAACCTAAAATATGTAGCATTGGCTAGGTGTTCAGGTCATGGGCTGCAAAGAAACTGATCTTCAGGACTGGAAAGCTGTAGTTGTCTGGAGCTGGGATTATAGGGAGGGATAAACTGCAAAGGGACACAAGGAATCTCAGGGTGGGGGGATGGAAATATTCTGTTTCATGAGTACAGGAGTTATTTCACAGATGGATATAATTGTCAAGATTCATCTAACTGTAGACATTAAATGGATGCAGTTTATTTTACATAAATTATATCCTTTTGAGTTTTTTAACAAGCAACTCCCATATGTAGTAAACTTCCTGTCTTAGATCAGATTCCCAGATTCTGAGATAATGATTCACATGCAAGTAATTTATTAAGGAAATGCTCTCGAAAACCAAAAAACCAGCAAGGGAGGCAGGGAGGGAGGAAGCCAAGCAAGGGTGTGATCCCAGGCAGTGTCCAGGGTAGCCTGGCCCTGATCCCGCAGGGCGCTCTGGGGCATAAGTTATCCTCAGTTTGTTCTGACTCAAGACAGAGGAGTTGGAGGGATCCCTTCTGAAAAATGCAGGAAAAATGGCACCAGTAACTTGAAAGCAGTTCTCAATAGAGTCACAGGTGCAGGCGGCTGGAAGCAAAGAGCCCAGAAATGGGAAGGGTGCGCAGCAGTGGTGGGAGAAACTCGAGAGGACCCAGCAGAGCACCACCAATATCCGTTTCACTCTCCTCTAGAAGGAGGACCCATTCTTTGTTGTAATGCAGGCACAACATGCAAGTTTCCCTCAGAGTTTTCAGAAAAGTGTAAAATTAAAGCAGAGGTGTTCTGACATAAAAATAAACTGCTGGGACTTGGGCACAGGCCTCAGGCACGGGCCTCTGGAGTGGAATGGAAAGTCTGGAGCCAACAGAAACACTCCAGCACCCCATGCCTCAGCCTGCTGATGTCCATAACCTCTCACGCCACATCCGCTGACGTCCAGGCAGGCTGCAGACACAGGGAGGGGTAGGGGCTGGGGACTGGAATCAGATAGAGCTGGCTTCCAGGAAGAGCCCTGCCATCTTCTGGTGTGTGATCTTGGGCGTGTTGTTTACCCAACTTGCTTCAGTTCCTCCTCTGAGAAATGGTAAAAACAAAAACCTCACAGGGTCACCGAGAGGTTTAAACAAGAGACGCAGGTATGGCCCTTCATAAAGTCCCTGGAATGTTCTAAGTGCAGCCCCGACTCAGCAGCCCCTGCTCTGTCCTCCTCGTCATTGTCCTAGAGTGGTAGCCTGAGTCCATTAATGCCACCTGGTATTCAGAACTGCCGTACTTTCTCCTCCAGCCCCCACGCTGGCTGTTTTATCTTTCCCAGAACAAGGACCTCGGCACATTTTTGTATTCATTCAGGATTTGCACTGCTCAAAACAGAGGTTTTGACATGCTTTAAAAGTGGCCAGATTAATCTTGGCGGTGGGATGCAAAACAACACCCCAGATGAAAACTGACTGCCCACACCTCCTCCCCAAGGCCTCACTCCTAAGAGTCCTCTAGCCATTGTGGGTTATAGAAGCCTCCAGAACCCCTGGTTACTTAGTTGTGAGCAAAACAGAAATTAAAGTTTCCCACATAAGAAACATTTCTGGCTGTTATTTGGAGACAGGGGAGAGATTAGCTTGAAGATCTATCTATTATCTATCTACCTACAATAGTCAAAGGGTGCAAAGTTTCAGTTATGCAAGATAAATAAGTCCTGGAGATCTAGTAAACAGCATGGTGCCTATAGAGATAACAGTACTGTATCAGATACTTAAAAGTGTGCTAATAGGGTAGATCGTGTGTTCTTATCACAATGTGATGATAATAATAATAAATAGGACAGGAGGCCACTTTTGGAGGTGATGAATCTGTTTATGACATGGATTGTGATATATAAATATGACATATGTGATGACATATATGACATAGTTTGTGTAAATATACAGGTGTATATTTATCTCCAAACTCATCAAATTGTATATATGTGCAGTTTTTTTGTGTGAATCATACTTCAGTAAAGTAGTTTTTAAAAAAGATCTATTATTTATCATCTCTTGCCTATTTTACCTACCCTGTCTCTCTCTCCCTTGTCTCCCACATTTCCAGGCATCTGTCATATAGTGTGAGATACCATGGAAAAAAAGGGCTTCACTTATTCTGCTTGACTGACATCGTTCCAGTTAGTTCCTGTTTATCTGGAAGTGCATTGTATTTGCCTGTGATTAGGAGGTACTTTCCACAGCCGGGGGAGAAAACTGTATTTTCTGCTTCATCTCTTAACCATTGTTCAATTTTTTTCTTCATCGTCATATTTATTGACTGAGTTTAATACTAGATTTCTGATGTTCACATAAAAGAGTAAAAATGAGCAAAACAAAGCAAACAAAATAATTAGATCAACAGCAGTAACAACGAAATCCCTCACAGGAATGGCCTGAAGGGAGCTGGGGTAGATTTTGAAGCTAATTTGAATATGCAGGTTGAGTTAGTCCAGATCTCCAAAAAATCAGACCCCAACGAGGTTTGAAACATGTAAGGATTTTATTAGGGAAAGCACCAGTGGGGGAAAGTGGGTGGGAGCTGGGAAAGGCTGGGAGAGCTGTCAGGCCTCAAGCGAAGTGGGGGATGGTTGAGGCAGCCTAAGGAAGGTTTGGCATAGTCACCAGAGGGTCCTGAAACTAAAGGCAGCCACATTTCCTGGGATTGGACCTGCTGCACTCAGTCCTGGGCGGGTGCAGGCACAGACACAGGCACAGGACACGTGGCGGGGCAAGCACAGTGTGGATTTAGAGCCCAGCAGTGGGCCTTGATTAGTCACTACACCTGCAGTTAGAGGCGTTCCAGGTGCGTGCTCATAAACATGCTTGGTTTCATTCTAGATTTGACATTGGACTGGTACTAAATATCAAGTCCCATGCGGAGGCTAGACTGTGCTTTTCTGCTATCTTCAAATCCTGAGAAGACCACCACCTCCCCAAACCGTAGAGCTTCCACATGCTCACTCTAGTCTTTCTTGCAGAAGAGTTTATTTGGGGGAAAATCCTTTTTGTAGAGGCTTGCTTGTGTTGACTTGGAGCTTTGCAGAAGGGTGGTGTGCTGTCAGCAGAGAGAACTTGGAAATACATTGGACCTCCAATGTGCCAGAGACAGGCCCCTCTGGCTGCACAAATCCTTCTGCTCATCTCGCTGGGGAAGTGACAGAAAAAGGAGTCTTGGCTGGAGCCCCACATTTCTGCTACAGGTAGGACCCCGAAAAGCCCCATGGCGGAGGAGGGTGTGCTGAACGGAAGCTGTGCACTTCTGCCTGCTGCTCTGGCAATCGCTTCCTTTCACAAGCCCAGGCCGTGGCTTGACCTGAGCTCTCCTGCAAGAAATTTCTGGCTATTTCCTAGTTCTGAAGGTTCTTTGTTTCCCCCTCACATACTCTGGTACTCCTAAGTTGCCTTCTATTTGTGCTGCTGTGTTGTTTTGGCTTTTTCACCCTCAGAAATGTTTCTGCTTTGGTGTAACGTGACATTGAGAATTTGGAAGATTGGAGCGTGTTAGTGTTTGGGGTCAGGTTTTCCCGTATACTTCGGTTTTTCCTGTCGGCTAAGTGCTCAGGGGATGGGAAGAGTGAAGAGAAAAAAAACTGTCCTTTTTATACCGCCCCCTCCACCCTTGCAGCCCAGGTGGTTTTAGGTCCCAATATGGCTTCAGTCCTGCTCACTGCTAAGTAGGCGAACAAGGCTGAGAAGCTAATCAATACTTTGCAAAGCTAACAGTTCTTGCTTTGAGACTTCTAGAGTTTTGAGAGGTGATCGAGGTCAAATGACCGGAAGCCAACCTTGGGCACCAGCCAAGTCAGCCAGAGCTCTATGAAGCAAAACTATGCAAAAGACTGCAGGAAAGATGACCCTACACTGGAGCACATCAAAATCTTGCAGGGTCCCGAGATATCAGTGAAGATGAGAACAGAAACCGGAAGAAGCCTTGACGAGACTTTTTAACTGACTCAAAGACACGGACCCCTCGTAGCTCACGTACCCCTCTTTCCTGCTTTTCACATTCCCTTCCCTTAACCCCTCCTTTAAAAACTCCTCAGTAAATCTAAGTCTTGGAGATGGCATAGCCTACCATGGCCTTCAGCTGAACACATCTGCTTTTCTAACACGAACCATTTGACTTCTGAGTCTTTTTTCTTTCCTTCTCAAGGGGGCGGGCAGCCAGATCTGAGTTCAGTAAGAAACCAACCTAATTAACATATGCTTATCACTTTCTGTGGTAGGAACACTTAGAATCTACTCTTTCAGAAATTTTCAGATACACAATATATAATATCTTGTTGTTAAGTACGGTCACCATGATGTATGTAACAGATCTCTTGAACTTATTCCTCCTAACTGAAATTTTTGTTCTTTGACCAACATCTCCACAATCCCCCCAACACTGAGCCTTTGGCAACCACCATTCTACTCTCTGCTTTTAGCGGCTGGACTTTTTGAGACTCCACATAAAAGTGGGACCACACAGTATTTGTCTTTCTGTGCTTGGCTTATTTCACTTAACATAATGTTCTCTAGGTTCCTCCATGTTGTTGCAAATGACAGAATTTTCTCTTTTTAAAGGTTAAATAGTATTCCTTTGTGTGCATATGTACCACATTTTCTTTATCCATTCATCTCTTGATGGATACTTAGGTTGATTCCCTATCTTGGCTATTGTGAATTATTTATCAAGCCCCTACCACGTGCTCCATCTTAGCTATAATTTCCACTGTATATGATGAGATTAGGGTTCAGGAAGGGGAAATAACATACATATGACTTGTAAATGACTGAGGTGGGATCTGAGTCTGTCTGGTGCTAAAGCCAGGTGCCTTCTACTACACAGCTAGTGAGAACACAGAGAGGAAATGGAGGAGGCTGGAGCTGGACTTCCTACTCCACCATTTAGTGGTGTGTGATCTTGGACAGGTCACTTGACCTCAGTTTCCTTATCTGCAGGTTAGGGGACTCCCAGGCCTCACTTCTCATTGTGGTCTACTGGTTCCAAAGGGTTGCTATCTGCATACATTACAATGTGGATGGTGCCCCATGGCGGCAGCTCTGGGACGATAGTCGCCCTAGTAAGTCAAAAGGGTATTGTGAGTTTCCACCCAGAAAATACATGTGGAAATGTTCTGAAAACTCTCAGGCACTGATCTCCAAGAAGGTGGTACCAGTACTCTTACTCAAAACCTTCAATAGTTCCCAAATCCCTATGCAATCTACTCTAAGCTCTTCGCTCTATATGATCTAGCCAAGATCAGCAGTCAGTCTTATCTTCCTCCACTCTGCTCCACACTCTCCGTCCCTGCCAGGCCCATACCTTCCCTGTCTTGAGACACCATCAATCACCCATCAACACTTCCTGTGATCTGGGAATAAAACTGGACCATCTGACAATGTTCTGCAGAATTCCGCCTTCTGCTAAAGACCTGCTGGTGGTTCTGAATGCTCTGCCAGGCTAGAGTTTCTGAATGTGTGTCACCCTAATGGACATATATAATATAGTATATATTAAAATATGTATTTTTATGTCCCTGGGTCCCTGGCTCCTGACATTAGGGCTTAAACACATCTGCTTCTTAATTTCGTTCCTGCCTGCCCCTGCATAGGGGCCAAGCCCACCTCACCTCCTGGCTTTGGTAAGTCTACTTCCCCTTTTCTGGAAACTCTTACTCCCCTTTCCACATGGCCAGATTCTATCTATCCTTCAGGCCCTGTCCCTTCTGCCCACATGAACCTTTTTTCTGAACTCCACAGAACTTGTATTTGGTATCCCACACTCTGGGGTCCTGTCCACATGCCATGCTCTGGTCTCCACATAGTGCTAATTCATTTGCTCCTCACACAAATCCTACAAGCTAGGTATTGCTACATAATTTTGCAGCAGAGGAAACTGAGGCACCAGAGCTTGTGTAGCTTGCCCAAGGCAATATCACTATTAAGTAGTAAAGGTGGGTTTTGAATCCAGACATCCAACAGCAACGTCTGGGCTCTCACTGCCACTCAAAAAAATTGTCTTAGTCAATTTGAATAGTCAATTTGATACCTACGATGTAGGTATAATTATTTCCAGTTTACAGATGAGAAAGCTGAGGCCCAGCAAGTTTAAATGATTAACCCAAGGTCATGCAGCTGTGGGTGCCACAACAGAGACTCAAACCTGAGTCTTCCTGAGTTGTCTAAACCTTTGCTACAACTTGCCTCCTATTGGACCCTGCAGAATAATTAGGTTACCATCTAGTTGTCATCCTTTCCTTACAGGGAAATTTCAATTTCATTCTTTATCTTGCTTCCCCTTGTATCAAAGCGATGCTTATTCAAGAATTATTAAACCCCCCACCCCATCACCAAAAATGAAAAATGCCAAGGGAAAGAAGAACGTCTAACATGTTGCTGAGCATCAGCAGCGTTCGTTTCAAGGATTACTCAAGTAAGTGTTTAGAGTGGGATGTCAATAAAAAAGAAGAACTGTGTCAAATTTGATATGTTTCTGAAACTTGCAAAACCTGAGAAGCTGGCCTGCTTAAACAGGAAGCTGTGTTGTTTACTGCCTTACTAATGCCTGTGATCAGATGGTGTGTCCATTCCAGCAGTGGTGGGACCTAAGCTATCACTGGATGCATAAAGGACTTTGCTAAGTTAGCAGGTACCACTTGTCTTCTTTTTGTTCTCATCTGGGTGAGAACTTACTGAAATTTAACAGGAGTGGTTTATTTAGAAGAAATTTCCAGGTAGGCTGTTTTCTAGGAAAAGGGAGATGGTGTGAGGGGTCCAGGCAGGTGGATTTAATGCCTTCCAGGAGTGCTCTTGGATCCAGGAGGAAGAAAGAGGGAGAAACACGGCAATTTAGGGGTAGCACGGGGCCAGAATGGGAGAGTATATTGCTAAATATGTCCGTTTTCTTCTTGCTTTCTCCCATTTTCCCTTTCTTTCTCCCACCTATACCATGATACATTTGCCCGTTGGACTCATCCAAACTTGGCCTTTTTTGCTTCTTCAATCAACATTGACTGTGCCCATGTCACCTTCTCTGTACTTTCACAAATTCTCAGCTATGGAATGTACAAACACTCCAAAAAGGTTACTCTTAGTAGTTTGTATTTATTGATTTTGACTTCTAGGAAATAGTGAAAATATAATTTATGTTTACATATATGTATGCATGTATATACACACACATTTATATATGTATGTGTGCATAAAGTATGTATGTGTGTAAATATATATATATATATATATATATATATATATATATATATACAGTTACTTCAAGTTTTCGTTGAAAGTCACTCTAAGTCAGGCTATTAGATGAATCAGTTGATGATTGATTTGGTATCTTTTCTTCTGGATGGATGAGGTTGACTGGTTGCCTTTCTTGGATCTGTGTGAGAGGGTAGAGATAGAAAGCCTTACCTCGTCTTCTCGAAAACCCTGGATTGGCTGGAGATGGAAGTTATTGTTTGACAAGTGCATCTAGGGAGAACAGCGGGAATATGATGTGTTTAGTACATGGAAGTAGTAGGAGCTGGAGTGTATCTGCAGATCTTTTCAGAAGGTGGGGATGATTACATCAGACCAGACAGGCTGAGTTATTTCTCCCAGTGGAAGAGATGTGAGCCATTTGTGTGACTCAGTAAGAAAAAAGCAGATAAACCCAGCAGAATACAATGGGCAAAGGGCACAAAAAGATAATTTACAGAAAAGGAAATATGAATAACTAATAATAACAGTTTTAAAAAACCCTCAGTAATTAAATTACTTAATTACAACAATAATGGCATCCCATTTGCCCATCTAATTGGCCAAGTAGATTTTTTTTCTTTTAGATTTTCTTCATATTGATGGATGCTAGTTGAAACTGGCACCATCATCTACTAGTACCGAGAGTATATACCTTACTGACTTTCTGGAAACAATTTGGTAAAATATATCAAGAGTCTTAGAAATAGGATTTGAGATAGAAATTGTGCTTTGGGAAATCTACTTTAAGGAAATAATTTTAAGATGCAGACAAAGACGTTTGTTGCAGTATTATACATAACAGGGCAAATTGGGAGCAACTTAATCACCCAACAAGACAATGGTTAAAATAATCATGAATATCTACACAATATGTTGGAATCATTACAAATTATATTTTCAAATAATTTTTAACCACATGGAACTAGGTGCAAGATATAGAATCTAAAGTATCAGAATACAAAATGATACATGAGTGTGCTATTAGTTACAACACACGTGGTATCTAGAGAGGAGGCAGTGGCCCTCTCCACGGCTCAGTTGGAAGTGGAAGAACAGGGACCCCGGAAGCTGATCGCTGGTCCTGCTGACCACCCCAACCACGTTATCTTGACTGAACAGGCATACCTCCCCTACGAAAACATATTCTTCATGATCATCTCTATCAATTAAATAATATATCAGCCTGTATTCAAAACTAAAATTCAGCCCCATTTGAAGCATCTGTTACTAAAATGTGAAAAACAAATCTAACATTTCCACAAGAAAGTTGGTAAAAATATCCAAAATTACTTGGCAGGTGAATGAAGCCAAGCCACTTAAAATGAACTAACCACATCGGAATGAAACGTAGCCTTTTCTCTGGTAACTAGTATCAATGATTGGCAGATGCGGTCGTCCATGTGCCACCCTAAAATGTAAATATTGGGAAATGTTTGCAACCAGCAAGAGAATTC
The DNA here is from genome assembly GCF_027409185.1 of Cynocephalus volans. Classification (NCBI taxonomy): domain Eukaryota; kingdom Metazoa; phylum Chordata; class Mammalia; order Dermoptera; family Cynocephalidae; genus Cynocephalus; species Cynocephalus volans. Next base: position 56,786,813 of record NC_084470.1, read on the forward strand.
CATTCATTCATCATTTCAACTTTGAGAAGTTCTTCATGTGCGTTTCCAGGGAGGGAGCTCACTGAATGAGCTCGCTCATTCTGTTTCTGTGCTCATCTCAGAGAGTTCTCTTCCCCATGTGTGGCTGAATATAATTTCCTCTAATGCCATCCATTTTCTGCTTTCTGGAGAGTGTACGCTCTCTTCTACAGGAAAAGATTACATCTTAGACTTTTCTATCTCAGAGAGACCTAAAACATTGCCTGGTCCAATCCTTTAATAAAAATTATTAGTAAACATTGCGCCAGACCAAAGATGTATAAGCCCTGGCGAAGAAAAAGGAATTAAAATTGATCTGAAGATTTATTTTTCATTCAAAACAATCCAAGTTCCCAGCTATGGCTGATGTTTCTGGACCTTCATCTTACCATGTTCTCTTCATTCCAGGTTGATACTAATCCTCTTAAAATTTGGTGCCTGGAACAGAACATAATATTTCAGATGTGAATTCTGAACAGTGTAAAGCAGAGTAAACATTATTGTGCTCCACCCTTTCATCCACTTATGAAGTCTTTATTACGCAGCTGTTACTTGTCAGGCATCGTGCTGGGCACCAGTTCTGCACTGCCCAATATGGTGGCTAGCTTGCCACATGTGGCTATTTAAATTTAGTCAATTTAAATTTAAATAAAATAAAAAGTTCAGCTCCTCAATTGCACTAGCCATATTTCAAATGCTCAACAGCCATGTGGCTAGTGGCTGCCTTATTCAACAGCACAGATACAGAACACTTCCACTACTGCAGAACGGTTCTATCAGACCGCACTGCACTAGACAGTTATTTTTTCTGGCTATCCCAGATGCTCTGTAGAAAGAAATGAGGGAGAGAGTGAGGGTGGGAGAGGAGGTGGGGGACTGGCTTAATTGTATAGATAGGAAGTAGGTTGAGTAGCTAGATGGGTAATAATTGGATGAATAAATGAAGCGATATCTGGATGGAGAGGTGGATGAAGAACCAGGCGGGTAGATTTCATGTGTTCTAGATGATCTATTGAGAAATCCTAAGATTAAATTAACTCTTGTGATTGTCATATCAGGGTGTTGGCTTCTAAAGAGCTTGCAACTAAGGATATTCTTCATTCTACTCCTAAATTTCCAATTTTATTTTCACCAAAACTTAAAGAGGTTGGAGGGTTATGTGACAGATAGAAAACGGATTCATAAAATTCAGGAAGAACTCCTTGCCTCCTAATCTGGGCATTGTCAACCTTGGCTGTACATGGGAATCACTGGGGGAGACTTAAGAAATACTGAGGCCTGGGTCGCATTCCCAGAGATTCTGATTTAATTGTTCATGGGTGTGGCCTGGACATTGGGATCTTTCAAGAGCTCCTCAGGAATTCCCATGTGGAGCCAGGGCTGAGAAGCACTACTATGGTCAATCTTCCTTTCTTTGGGGGAATCCTTCCTCCAGTGTCCCTGACAGGTATTCACCCAGCCTCTGCTTGAATTCCTCCAGTCACAGCTTGCTAGGGCCTCACAAGGTACCCTTTTCATTGGTGGATAATCCTACCCAAGGTCTTGCTTGTTGGACAGTCCTACTCAAGATCGAATTTGCCTCTTTGAACTGCTTCCTGCTGGTTCTGGTGGGCACTGCTGGGACTCACACGTAAGTCCAATTCTCATTTACACCGTCAGTATTTTGCTCTTTCCCCTCCCCAATGTGTCTTTTTTCCAGGGTGGATACCCCTGGCTCCTTCATCTTTATTGGGTAGGGTTTCCTCTCAACTGCATTTCAGTTGGTCAATGTTCCCATTGAATGTGCTCTGGAAAAGTTGGCCCACTTTAGGATGCTGTGAAATAATCACTTCCCATCATCTGCATGCAAAAATTTATTAACTTAGATTAAATTAATTAAGTTTAAATTAAGTTAGATACAATTAAACTAAGTTTACCTTCATGAGTTTTTTTTTTTTATTAACTCCATCACATGTTAATCTTACGGTCAACTGGAACTACAGAATTTTTTTTTTTCTGGGAGCACTGATGCCAGTGTGGGTAACCCTAATAGAAAACGGCTTAAACTCAACGCAGTGGAATGCCATCTAGCTATTAAAAAGAATAAGGCAGTGATACAAGTATTGATATGTAAAGATTTCTAAGATGTACTGTCAAGTTTAAAAAGTTAGAAAAATAGGTATTTCAAACTCTGATTTATGTACAAAGGAAACTGTGTATATTTATGTGTATAAATGAATAAACAAATATCTAGAGGGGTGAACAACAGGTCCCCTCTGGGGAGGCGAGGGCATTGAGAGGGGAGAGAGTAAAGGAGACTTTAAATTTGTCAAAAATAAAATCAGCGCAGCCTTGTAACACAAAAGTCAAGGGCTCGAATCCCTGTACCGGCCAGCCCATAAAAAATAAATTAAAAAATAAAATAAAATCAGATCAGATTTAAAAGTTGTAGATTATTGTGCATACAAAAGACTTGAACGAGGAGACTTTGAACCGAAAGTTATAGCACAGTTTATAAAACATAAAGGAGGAAATATCTTGACCTTTTTTGTTATAGGCTGTTACACATTAACATTCTTTTTTGAGGCAAGCAGAGCTGTTTAAGCTGATTTGTCTGTAGTTAATTTGTTTAATTTCACGGAATCATGCTGACAAGGATCTAAAGCTCATATTTTATGTTTTATTTATGATTAGAGCTAGCGTTGCAGGGAAATCAGGATGACTTCAGTTTGGACATGGCTATGGGTGTGTCTACACTGTGGCCTCCATTTTTATTTTTCTTTAGTGATTCCCCCCATGGGTCGTTCTTTCACTGGAACTGAGAGCTGACCATGGATTGAGCGTTACTCTCAGCCCCACATGTTATTTTCTTTCTGTAGACAACTCTAGGTCGCAAACTAGAATCTCAGTAGGTTCTTCTGATGACCTGTTCGTGTAGTGCTCACTGTTCAGTCCCCATGCAGATCGTCTGAAGAGTCGGAGGCTGCTGACAAGCATGGAAAACTCTTGAGAGAACACAACACACAGGAGTTATTATCAACATAACCAATAGGAGGATAATACAAAGAGTTTGAAAAATACCCCAAAACCAACGTCCCCAATGGCCAAGACTTAAACAACTGAATAGATCAATTAATTGTGCTTCCCCGATCTGTTGGACTATTGGGACCTGATCTTTTAGATCTCTAAGCTTTTAGGCTATAATACTGGACATAGAATCAGCATTCTTTCCCCCAATATGGCAGTTTCAATCTAATGAATTTTCCTGGTTTGCAGTTTGGATGTCTCTGGTGATGTCATCTGGTATTCTAGTGAACTTTCCACATGGCCCACACAGCAGCAGGCACAAAGGCTGTCCATACACGAGCTGTTATGATTCCTCTGAAGTTTAGTTATTTTTTATTTTTTATTTATTTTTATTTTTTAAAAAGATGACTGGTAAGGGGATCTTAACCCTTGACTTGGTGTTGTCAGCACCACGCTCTCCCAAGGAAGCCACGGGCTGGCCCCTTTCCTCTGAAGTTTATATCAAGCTGTCTCGCTTCAGTTTGCAGGGCTGTAACTCTAGGAACCACCCCAGCTGAAGGTTATGAGAAACCTGTACTTACCACTCCTTTACGTGAAATTTTTGTAGTTTTTTTTTATGACAACTACTTGCAAAAGCTTTCAGAAAAACATCAAAGTAAAACAATAATTATCCGCGGGTCACGAAAGACTTAAAATGGTCGTGAGAACTCATTATAATGCAATTGAAAAGAAATTCGGTTATTTCCGTGATATATAACATTTTAAGGTAATAACTGGACTCATAAGTGTTAACATTATACCATGACATCAGACTTTTAGGAATCTCATAAAATTTCTGGAAAATATTAATAACATATATCTGTACAAATATAAAGAAGATTTAATATAGTTTCTTATGTGACAATGCTTCCCATGCAATTTAATATATTAAATATCCTAATTAGTTTAGTATCTCCCTTTTTATAAGGAGAACAAATTCCTTTGAGATTTTTTAGGGGCCCTCTGCAAAATACCAAAGATAGTTCAAGGACAAAAAGACTTTATTCAGAGTGTTATTTGGCGAAGTTGCCAAAAATGTCAAAAGATCTAAAACATTGGTTAAATAGCATCACAGATCACTATGAAGCAATACTTGGTTATACATTTAACCGAGTGACAATTAAAAGATTTCAAAGGCAAATAAAGAAAGTTACATAGTTGAAAGAAAAAAAACCTTAGATCTGTAAGAGAGATGACTCATTTTTCTCAAATAATCAAAGACCTTACAATAAAGACAACATGAGGCACAGGAAATTATGTTGATGAGACATAAAGTCTTTTTTTTTTTTTAAGGCAGATCACTTAAAAGGTAAAGAGAAAACTTTCATAATCTCTCATCAAGAGCAGATTAATAATCCAAGAAAACTTTGTTGTTTTAACAGAGAGAAGACCAAATTCTAGTTTCATATCAGTATAGTTTTGATATCAAGGCTCATTTTTAAATCCTTATAATAGATTCATTTCATTTTATACAGCTTAATCACATATGATTCTGTCTCTCATTCTCTCTTTGTCTCTTTCTCTTCCCTACTCTCTATGTCCATTTGGTTTTTGTCTTTTATTCCCCTCTTTTTAATTTTGAAATAACCTTTAAATACAAAATGATTCTTCTATTTTCTCAATGAAAAACACATCCTTATACCTTATAACTTTCCTTAGCAAAAATGCATCTTTTTTGTATGCAGCCATGTGTTGCTTGACCACGGGGATATGTTCTGAGAGTCAGATGCATCATCAGTTATCTTCTTCTTGTGGGAATATCACAGAGCGCACAAACCCAGATGGCAGTCTACTACATACCTAGCTATGTGCTATAGCCTGTTGCTCCTACATGAGTCATGTGTTGTGCTCTAACATTACGACAGCTACGACATCACTAGGCGATAGGAATTTTTTAGCTCCATTATAATCTATGGAACCACCATCATATATGAGGTCTGTCATTGACCGAAATGTTATGCTATGCACGACTGCACTTGCATACAGAGTTGTTTCTCTTATTATTTCTAGTAGTTTTAATTACAGATATTAATTAGAACTCTAACCTTCCAGCAAAAACTAGGAAGTACACCATTTTATCTTTTATTTTTTTTATTTTATTTATTTATTTTTTTTATTTATTTTTTTTTTTTTTAAATTTTATTTTGTCGATATACATTGTAGCTGATTAATGCTCCCCATCACCAAAACCTCCCTCCCTTCTCCCTCCCCCCATCCCCCCCAACCATGTCCTTTCTGTTTGTTTGTTGTATCAACTTCAAATAATTGTGGTTGTTATATCTTCTTCCCCCCCCCCCCGGTTTGTGTGTGTATGTGTGTATGTGTGTGTGTGAATTTATATATTAATTTTTAGCTCCCACCAATAAGTGAGAACATGTGGTATTTCTCTTTCTGTGCCTGACTTGTTTCACTTAATATAATTCTCTCAAGGTCCATCCATGTTGTTGCAAATGGCAGTATTTCATTCGTTTTTATAGCTGAGTAGTATTCCATTGTGTAGATGTACCACATTTTCCGTATCCACTCATCTGATGATGGGCATTTGGGCTGGTTCCAACTCTTGGCTATTGTAAAGAGTGCTGCGATGAACATTGGGGAACAGGTATACCTTCGACTTGATGATTTCCATTCCTCTGGGTATATTCCCAACAGTGGGATGGCTGGGTCGTATGGTAGATCTATTTGCAATTGTTTAAGGAACCTCCATACCATTTTCCATAGAGGCTGCACCATTTTGCAGTCCCACCAACAATGTATGAGAGTTCCTTTTTCTCCGCAGCCTCGCCAGCATTTATCGTTCATAGTCTTTTGGATTTTAGCCATCCTAACTGGGGTTAGATGGTATCTCAATGTGGTTTTGATTTGCATTTCCCGGATGCTGAGTGATATTGAGCATTTTTTCATATGTCTGTTGGCCATTTGGATATCTTCCTTAGAGAAATGCCTACTTAGCTCTTTTGCCCATTTTTTAATTGGGTTGCTTGTTTTCTTCTTGTAAAGTTGTTTGAGTTCCTTATATATTCTGGATATTAATCCTTTGTCAGATGTATATTTTGCAAATATTTTCTCCCACTCTGTTGGTTGTCTTTTAACTCTTTTAATTGTTTCTTTTGCTGTGCAGAAGCTTTTTAGTTTGATATAATCCCATTTGTTTATTTTTCCTTTGGTTGCCCGTGCTTTTGGGGTCGTATTCATGAAGTCTGTGCCCAGTCCTATTTCCTGAAGTGTTTCCCCTATGTTTTCTTTAAGAAGTTTTATTGTCTCAGGGTGTATATTTAAATCCTTAATCCATTTTGAGTTGATTTTAGTATACGGTGAGAGGTATGGATCTAGTTTCATTCTCCTGCATATCGATATCCAGTTATCCCAGCACCACTTGCTGAAGAGGCAGTCCCTTCCCCAGTGAATAGGCTTGGTGCCTTTGTCAAAGATCAGATGGCAGTAAGTGTGTGGGTTGATTTCTGGATTCTCTATTCTATTCCATTGGTCAGTGTGTCTGTTTTTATGCCAGTACCATACTGTTTTGGTTATTATAGCTTTGTAGTATAGCTTAAAGTCAGGTAGTGTTATGCCTCCAGCTTTATTTTTTTTGCTGAGCATTGCTTTGGCTATTCGTGGTCTTTTACTGTTCCATATAAATGTCTGAATAGTTTTTTCCATTTCTGAGAAAAATGTCTTTGGAATTTTGATGGGGATTGCATTGAATTTGTATATCACTTTGGGTAGTATGGACATTTTCACTATGTTGATTCTTCCAATCCAAGAGCATGGAATATCTTTCCATCTTCTTGTATCCTCTCTAATTTCTCTCAGCAGTGGTTTGTAGTTCTCATTATAGAGATTTTTCACCTCCTTGGTTAACTCAATTCCTAAGTATTTTATTTTTTTGGTGGCTATTGTAAATGGGCAGGCTTTCTTGATTTCTCCTTCTGCATGTTCACTATTGGAGAAAAGAAATGCTACTGATTTTTGTGTGTTGATTTTGTATCCTGCTACTGTGCTGAAATCATTTATCAATTCCAACAGTTTTTTTGTAGAGGTTTTAGGCTGTTCGATATATAGGATCATGTCATCTGCAAACAGGGACAGTTTGACTTCATCTTTTCCAATCTGGATGCCCTTTATTTCCTTCTCTTCTCTGATTGCTCTGGCTAGTACTTCCAACACTATGTTGAATAGGAGTGGTGAGAGTGGGCATCCTTGTCTAGTGCCTGTTCTTAAAGGAAAAGCTTTCAGCTTTTCTCCATTCAGGATGATATTGGCAGTGGGTTTGGCATATATGGCTTTAATTATGTTGAGATACTTTCCCTCTATACCTAACTTATAGAGGGTCTTTGTCATGAATGAGTGCTGAACTTTATCAAATGCTTTTTCAGCATCTATAGAGATGATCATATGGTCCTTGTGTTTGAGTTTATTAATATGGTGTATCACATTTATTGATTTGCGTACGTTGAACCAACCTTGCATCCCTGGGATGAATCCCACTTGATCGTGATGAATAATTTTTCGTATGTGTTGCTGTATTCTGTTTGCTAGTATTTTAGTGAGGATTTTTGCATCTATATTCATCAAGGATATCGGCCTGTAGTTTTCTTTTTTGGTTATATCTTTACCTGGTTTTGGTATCAGGATGATGTTTGCTTCATAGAATGAGTTTGGGAGATTTGCGTCCGTTTCAATCTTTTGGAATAGTTTGTAAAGAATCGGTGTCAATTCCTCTTTGAATGTTTGGTAAAATTCTGCTGTGAATCCATCTGGTCCTGGGCTTTTCTTTGTTGGGAGCCTTCTGATAACAGCTTCAATCTCCTTTATTGTTATTGGTCTGTTCAAATTTTCTACGTCTTCACGGTTCAGTTTTGGGAGCTTGTGTGTGTCCAGAAATTTATCCATTTCCTCCAGATTTTCAAATTTGTTGGCGTATAGTTGTTTATAGTAGTCTCGAATGATTCCTTGTATTTCAGATGAATCAGTTGTAATATCGCCTTTTTCATTTCTAATTTTTGTTATTTGAGTCTTCTCTCTTCTTTTTTTTGTTAGCCATGCTAATGGTTTGTCAATTTTATTTATCTTTTCAAAAAACCAACTTTTTGATTCGTTGATCTTTTGAATTGTTTTTTGGTTTTCAATTTCATTCAGTTCTGCTCTGATCTTAATGATTTCTTTCCGTCTGCTAACTTTAGGATTGGATTGTTCTTGTTTTTCTAGTTCTTTAAGGTGAAGTGTTAGGTTGTTCACTTGCCATCTTTCCATTCTTCTGAAGTGAGCATTTAATGCAATAAATTTTCCCCTCAATACTGCTTTTGCAGTATCCCACAGGTTTTGGTATGATGTATCATTGTTTTCATTAGTTTCAATAAACTTTTTGATTTCCTGCTTGATTTCTTCTTGGACCCATATGTCATTAAGTAGAATGCTGTTTAATTTCCATGTGTTTGTATAGTTTCCAGAGTTTTGTTTGTTATTAATTTCTAGTTTTAATCCATTGTGGTCTGAGAAGATACATGGGATAATTCCAATTTTTTTGAATTTGTTGAGACTTGATTTGTGACCTAATATGTGATCTATCTTGGAGAATGATCCATGTGCTGATGAGAAGAATGAATATTCTGAGGTTGTTGGGTGGAATGTTCTGTAGATATCTGCCAATTCCAATTGGTCTAGAGTCTTGTTTAGATCTTGTGTTTCTCTACTGATTCTTTGCCTAGATGATCTGTCTAATATTGACAGTGGAGTGTTCAGGTCCCCTGCTATTATGGTATTAGTGTCTATTTCCTTCTTTAGGTCTAATAGAGTTTGTTTTATAAATCTGGCTGCTCCAACATTGGGTGCGTACATATTTATGATTGTTATGTCTTCTTGATGGATCAGTCCTTTTATCATTAAGTAGTGTCCCTCATTGTCTCTTTTTATGGTTTTTAGTTTAAAGTCTATTTTGTCAGATATAAGAATAGCCACTCCAGCTCGTTTTTCTTTTCTGTTTGCATGGTAAATGTTTTTCCATCCTTTCACTCTTAGTCTGTGTGAATCTTTATGGGTGAGGTGGGTCTCTTGTAGGCAGCATATAGTTGGGTCCTGCTTTTTGATCCAGTCAGCCAGTCTGTGTCTTTTAATTGGGGAATTTAAGCCTTTAACATTAAGAGTTGTTATTGAAAGGTGTTGATTTATTCTTAGCATTTTATTGGTTGTTTGGTTGTCTTAGGTGTCTTTTGTTCCTTGCTTTCTGATTTACTGTTTGGTTTCTTTGTTTGTTGGTTCCTTAGGTTGTAGATAGTGTTTTTGTTAGCTTGTTTTCTCTTCATGAATGCCATTTTTATTGTACTAGCGGGTTTAGATTTTTCTTAGGTTTTTATGGCAGTGGTAGTTATTTTTCAGGAACCAAACCCAGTACTCCCTTGAGGATTTCTTGTAAGGGTGGTCTTGTGGTAGTGAACTCCCGCAGTTTTTGTTTGTCTGAGAAATATACTATTTGCCCCTCATTTCGGAAGGATAGCCTTGCAGGGTAGAGTATTCTTGGCTGGCAATCTTTGTCTTTTAGTATTTTGAAAATATCATCCCATTCCTTTCTAGCTTTTAGGGTTTGTGATGAAAAGTCTGATGTTAACCTGATTGGGGCTCCCTTATAGGTGATTTGACGCTTCTCTCTTGCAGCTTTTAAGATTCTCTCTTTGTCTCTGAGTTTTGCCAATTTGACTATGACATGTCTTGGAGAAGGCCTTTTTGGGTTGAATACGTTTGGAGATCGTTGAGCTTCCTGGATCTGAAGATCTGTGATTTTTCCTATACCTGGGAAGTTTTCTGCCACTATTTTGTTGAATATGTTTTCAATGGAATCTCCATTTTCCTCCCCTTCTGGAATACCCATGACTCGGATATTTGAGCGCTTGAGGTTGTCTGATATCTCTCTCAGATTTTCTTCCATGTCCTTGATTCTTTTTTCTTTCTTTTTGTCTGCTTGTGTTATTTCAAACAGCCCATCTTCAAGTTCAGAGGTTCTCTCTTCAACTTCGACAAGCCTGCTGGTTAAACTCTCCGTTGTGTTTTTTATTTCGCTGAATAACTTCTTCAGTTCAGCAAGTTCTGCTACATTTTTTTTCAGGACATTGATTTCCTTGTATATTTCCTCTTTCAGATCCTGTATACTTTTCCTCATTTCATCATGATGTCTAGCTGAGTTTTCTTGTATCTCATTCAGTTTCCTTAGAATTATCACTCGAAATTCCTTGTCAGTTATTTCAAGGGCTTCTTGTTCTATAGGATCTAGAGTATGAGATTTATTAAGTTTTGGTGGTGTACTTTCTTGATTTTTTGTATTTCTGGTGTCTTTTTTTTGGTGTTTATTCATTGTGGCAGGGGGTTTCACAGTCCACCGGTTTAAGACTAATGACTAACTAGGATGTTGCTGTGGTTGCCAATTTGGTATGGCTCCCACCGTGACTGCTCAGTTGGCCTCTAGTGTCTTGTGTGTGTGGTTGCCTCGGGTCTTGGGCTTCTCCGGGGATCCACCTTTCTGGTCAGCTTGTACTTTGCTGGGCTGGTGGATCACGTACCACAGGGTGTGTGATCTCTGTTGAGCTTTCACTTTCTGTACAGGACTTCTCCCCGTTCCGTGTGCTCTGGCCCAGGCTGTTAGATCGTGCAGTGGCGACCCCACCGGGTGTGTGGTTTCTGTCGAGTCTCCGCCTCCCTGGCCGCACGTCTCCCCCCTCTGTGCACACTGTGCTGGGTTGGGGCGTGTCTTCTGCACCCCTCGCCTATCAGCTGGGCCTTCAAGACCCTGCTCAGCACTGCCTCGCCCAGGAAGTCTACCAGGTTTCTGCTAGGCACAGACGACCGGTCTCTCTGGGTGCCTTTGTAGCACTGTGTAGATCTTTCTCGGGTCTTGTTCACCTTTGTATCCCCCCGGTATAAACCGAGTCTAGTGCCCGCCTGCAGCCTGCTCTCCGGCAGGTTCAAGCGGACCTGGGAACTCTCCTACCACACTATTCCCAACCAGAAATTCGTTAGGCTTTTTTCCAAACTGGTGGTTGCAGAGATGGTATCTGCCTCCCAGTAACAGGAAGTTTACCGGGGCCGGAGTCCAGGGTGTGGTGGAGTGACAGTCGGCCCGCCCGTACTTCCTAGCCCTCCCAAAACTGGTCGGGACGCCCCACACCCCCAGCCCTGCCAGAGAACCGTGGAGGGAGTGGGAGAGGAGGTCGGCCCGCAGGGTCCGGAAAGCCCCGCGCCAGGCCAAGCAAATGGGCTCAGTGATGGCCGAGCAGGGCGGAGCTGCCCGCACCTGGGAAAATGGAGGCAGCACCGGGGTAGTGAGTGGCCTGGTGGTGCAGGCGGGGAGCTGCGTGTGCATCCACCCCCCGAACAGAGCTGTGCCAGGGATCACTCACAGTGCTGTGCCAGGTCGGGCGCTCGCTCTGTCTCTGGTTTGTTGCCTTCTCGGCGCTGCCGCCTCGGGCTGTTCAGTCGCGGCGCCGCTCGGGCGCTCCCAGGAGTCTTCTTTAATGCCGGCCTGAAACCTCGAATCCTGGATAGGGCAGCTGGCCGCCTTCAGTGCGGCCCCAGCCTCCGGGATCCTGGCTGCATCCACAGCAGCCCTGGCGCCGTGTTCCCTGTTTCAAGACTCACTTTTGCAGCTAAGAATCAGTTCTTTTCCTGCTCCACACTTCAAAGCTGTTGCCTGCAAATGAGGCAGCCTCTCCTGCCGGGGGCAAAGTGGCGTTGAGCCCCCACGACCGGCCAGCAGCAGCAGTCCTCCCTTAAGAGATGGCCAGAGGAAGGTCCACAAGTTTCCCGGCTGCCTGAGGCCCAGTGGCCACCTTTTCCACCTCAGCTACTCCGCGCCAGCCGCCGCAGCCGCCGCCATCTTGAAACCTTAAGCCGAATTCTTTGATTTTAAACAAGTCTCAGTGCCTGTTGCTGCTGGGCACAAGGACTCCAATGGTAGGATAGACATGGCCACGCCCTCCTGGGGCTCACACTCCAGTGGAGAAGACCTACAAACAAACTCGCAAACAACCTCAGATGGCAGCGATGTGTCCCGGTAGTCCATTTTATCTTTTTTAAAAGCATATGCTTCTTTGCGCTGCCATTTTCTAATGTGGCACAGGGCATGTTCACTAACAGACCCAATCATCTTTAGTCTCTCTGTAATAAGAAGCTGTAGGGAGGGCAAAATTTTATCTTTATCCTCCTAGGCTTTTCAGCTGGGCCAGAGAATTTAACCATTTGTACAGATTTCCTTTACCCTCAACTTTCCATCCTTCATGATAAAAATGTTAAAACTTTCTGGTATAGGGAGGACACCTTCCACATGGGAACTTTATCTCCTGCCTTTAAGTAAAAAGAGGAAGGTCTGAGAGGGTTTTTTTTTCCTTTTTTTTTTTTTTGCTTCTGCTGTTTTCCAAGTGCCTTTAATTCAGTATTGTCAGTATGATACCTGGTGGCAGTTCCAGGTTCTTGGTCTATCCGTGAGAGAAAAATCTTTCACAGGACCAGTGAAAGGAAAGGAAGAGAGGGACAGAGAAATGGAACATAATTGGGCTTTATTATAAAGCAAAGTTACATGCCAAAGAAGTGCGCTGGCTTCTCTGCAAGGGAGAAATGCACGCCCCCCGGATTCTTAGAGGGAGGGTTTATATGTTGTCTGAGATGGGGATGTTTCTCTATCCTAGCTAAGGGGAGGACCATTTGGCAGTGGGGAAGGACCTAAGGTAATTAAGGCCTAATAAGGTAGTATCAGCTTCCTGTCATGTGTCCTTGAGTTTCTGAAGTTTCCGGTCACTCTCTTAACTTAGGCTAATCCAGTCTGAATATTTGTGAGCAGCCTCCCTGGGGCATGTCCCTATTTTTCCCTGCCTCAATTCTGTCTTTTGCAAGTCTCTTTATACCAATCCAAAAATGCATTCCATTGTTTTTAGAGATCCAGGATCCCATCTTTTCAAGGGCACTGCTAAAAGGAACTATTGTGTCTACGTTAAATGTTCCTCAGAGTAGCCCCTCTATTGAGTGTCTACTCAATAAATGTCAATTTTCTCATCCCCTAAAGACCAAAAGCATTCAGAAATCTTCCTCTCTTTATTTTTTTTAGCCTATGTCCAATGATTTAGTTTTAAATTGCCATCCATTCTTGGAGATTCTCAATCAAATTTTTAAGAGCTCATACCAAAATTAGACTGCCTTAAAGAACAACGGAAGGCCTGTTGGTTAGTCTGTTCTTTAGGGCCTTTGAAAGGTTGTGCAGAAGGGGGTTGTGAGGAATGGGTGTCCCATGACTATAGTCAGGAACAAGACAAATGTACTGATGCCACTATTTATTTAAAATTGCCATGGAAGTTTCAACCAAAGCAGTAAGTTGAAAAAAAAACAATGAGGGATATGAAAAAGGGGATATAATCTTTAGCTGTTAGGTAATATGATTATCTAGAAGTCCTAAAGGAATTCATTTTTAAAAATTAGTAAGGTAGTCAGCCTAAAAATAGAAAATAATTTTCTCTCCTACATGCAACAATTGGTTAGAAAATATATGAGGGAAAAATATCTCATTCATGGTTGCCTCAGAAAATATAAAGCTAGATAGAAACTTAATAAGAAATATACGAGACCAGTAACTAAGAGAACTATAGTAAACTAAGTAGACATAACATGTTCCCAGATATAAAAACTTGATATTGTAAATTATTAATTCTTCCTAAATTTATTTACAAGTGTAATACAGTTCTACTCAAAATTGTGTTTTTATAAATAATTGACCAAGTGATCCTAAAGTTTATCTAACAGCATGAGAGGCTGTAATAGATAAGACATATTTGGAAATAAATAATGAAAAGGAGTTGCATAGTTAAGATAACCAAAAGAATCTGCTCTGACCAGGTCAGGTAAATTACAGGGCCTTGAGAGATCTAGGATAAGTCAGTAATCATGTCCACCCGTCCTGGAAAATGTTATCATAAGACCATTTTTACTTAGAAGTAGACTTCATGGCACCAAAATGCTGTAAAATAACCAAGAATCCTTCTTGCTACCCTTACCCAGGATCACGGCACGTAGGAAGCAACCTAGTAACAATCCCCCAGATCTATACATCATGCACAACTAATAGGAAACCTGGTGAAGTAGTTGAGGTGGGGCTGTCTTCTCTCTCCTTTGACCCTTCTCCCTTCTTGTGATGATGGAATGCTAAGCTCAGCTGGCCTCTACAGAGCACGTTTCTCAGGGCGACCCGATTTATGTGTCTCCCAGGTTGCTATCGTCAATTGGCTCAATAAGTCCTTGCCATATAAACCTGGCCTCAGTTTTTTTTTTTTTTTTTTAGGTCAACAATTAGATAATGTATATACACAATCTAATAAATCTGTAGTAATTAAAAGAGTGTTTCTAGCACTCTTTGAAAAATGAGATCGGTGGAATGAAATATTAAGTATACAATCTGAATCAGGAATATTAAAGAATATATGAAAAGGGGATGTTTCAAGCCCAAGTGGAAAGGAGGGTTATTCATGATACAGTGTTTTCAAATTGGTCAACCATTTAGACAGCAGTAAACTAGAAATGTATTTCCTGCCATATATCAAAGTAAATTAAAAATGGATTAGAGATTTACATGTATAAAAATGGGACCATAAATATATTAAAGGACTTATAAACATTTATGTAATCTTTGGGCATGGAAGTTCTTCCTAAATGGAATCCTAAGGCAAAATCAGTATGGGCTTTGGGGCAAAAGGACTCTGGAGAACCTGCATGCTTTCTTTCTTTGGCGGGGGAAGGGGAGCTGGCCTGCTCAGGGATCCGAACCACGTGCTTTATTGAGCTTTGAACTTTAGAGCTAAAATTTCATAGGCGGCTCTGAAGTCCAAACCAAAAGATTCTACGAGTTTATCATATTAATCACGTTGATTTTATAGAAATGTTACATGAATTAAAGGCACTGTTCTCAAACTGAACAAAAGTTTAGTGATTTTTTAAAAAAGTTTGACTTGTTTTTAAATCACTCTGGTAGAAAAGGAAAATAAATACAAATAATTAATGGTGAGCAGAGGCTGCTATTCCTTTGCCTTATGGAGCGAGCAGCTTTGTTCCTCTCCTGCCCTAGAGGCTGAAGTGTAGAAGGACACGCTCTGTGATTACAAACCCATCACAGGCAGGACGGGTGTGTCTTCTCAGGGGCTGCAGCTTATGCCGTGAGGAATGAGAATGCTGAGAAGATCATACAAATCAGTCGTTCCTCGCTTCCATTTTTCTCCTCAAAAGCCTGGAATGTGTCTCTGATCAGTGGGAAATGTACCTGGATAGACCCATGAAAATATATCAAGTTCCACTCAAGGGACCCTCCTTTATCTTAATTTCTTCTGAAATGGCTTCTCACTGCCTTTCTTTCATTCTGGTTCCCACTCGTTTTACAGGTTTTTCAATTTTATAATGTGAACTCACATACACTCTCTCATGTGATCTTCAGGACAACCCCCAGTGGTATCACGATCCCTGTTTTGGAGATAAGTAAATAAGCTCAGAGTTAAGGACTTGTCCAAGTCCTGCAGCTGAGAGGGGCTAGGACTGAATCCTGCACTTCTGTTTCTGCTCTCACTCGCTTTGACCTTTGGGGTCTCAGTATTCTTAAAGTATTCTACTAAGCATTCTGTTAAAAAGCAAAGACAGTGCCTTGCCATTGGCCCCAATTATTAGTACATTTCTAAGACTTACCTTGAGAGCTTCCCATTGACTTATATATTCATGTCCTCACACATGTCCCTTTGTCCTAGAAAGGAGAAAGTCAGTAGGACTCCTTGCGAGGAATCAGTGCATGAAATAACTGTCCTTCATGGGACTCCTGCCTTGTGTGTTTCTCCTTCCATGCTGAAGTCTATACTCTTGAGAAAAGCAGGCACCAGCCTTAGGGCTCTTGGTCTAAAGATATCCAGTCTAATAAATCCCATTCAACGATCCGTCCTGCTCGCCCCTTTGTGAAAGAGACGCTCTTAGGGCTTTGCTCTTGACTCACGACTGGCTAATTCAGCATTACTGGGAGCAGGAAAAGGAAAGTAACCTAAGTTAATGCTGTTTATAATTGTCATTATTACAATAGTTAATAATTATAATAGCTAACTTTTCAAAAGTTCAATTTAAAAATTACTACATTTGAATTAGTGATGAGAGAATTTGGAAATACACAGAGACTGAAGACGTAGCCCAAACTTTTGTATTTGTATTTACTTGTTAGAGGATTTTGGATAAATCACTACATTTCTTCAAGGTTCAATTTCCACATTAGCTATGATGAACAGCACATTGTTATGCGGTCTTGCAGAGGCATGGTTATTTGTAATAATAATACTCACTGTTGTTATTATAAGTATTTTGTTTTTAAATAGGTATGATAATAATTTTGAAAGTCGTATATAATCTGTAAAACAAAAAATGCAAAATGCCTTAAAAGACACAGTAACAATAGTAATTATTATAACATTATTACTATCATTATCCAGCCTGTTTTATTTATTTATTTTTTTTTTTGTATTTCTTCCTTCAAATGCTTTCAGAAATCAATATCCCCATTCTTCACCACCATCACATAACATTTCTGTTTCTTTTCCATCATGGATTATGCTGACTTTGAAAGCTTCAGATCTTTCCTTCCTCACTCCCCTCTCATAGCATTTCTGATATGCCTTTTGAAATACATGCTAAGGAAGCCCTAAAACGTATAGGCTGCTCATTACGTGTGGCATCTTTATTGGGTAAATGAATAAATCAACTGGTATGTTTCACAAAGGATGACCATGCTTAATTGTGCAATTGTTTTTTTTTTCTTTTTCTATCACAGGGACAAGAGAAATGGCAACCTCAATAGATGAGACTGAGACTGTGGTTGAGGCCTTTGTGACCACATCCTATGACTATGGGTGGTCACAGCCGTGTGAAAAAGTCAATATCAAGAGGCTGGGGGCTCAGCTCCTGCCTCCACTATATTTCCTGGTGTTCATCATTGGCCTCTTGGGCAACGTGGTAGTGGTGGTGATCCTCACAAAATACAGGAGGCTCAGGATTATGACCAACATCTACCTGCTCAACTTGGCGATCTCTGACTTGCTTTTTCTCTTCACTCTTCCATTCTGGGTTTACTATGTTAAGTGGGATACGTGGGTTTTTGGCAATTTCATGTGTAAGCTCTTCTCGGGGCTTTATCACATAGGCTTGTACAGTGAGATCTTCTTCATCATCCTGCTGACAATCGACAGGTACCTGGCCATCGTCCATGCTGTGTTTGCCCTTCGAGCCCGGACTGTCACTTTAGGTATCATAACCAGCACCGTCACCTGGGGCCTGGCAGGGCTAGCGGCACTCCCAGAATTCATCTTCTATGAGTCCCAAGGGTGGTATGGAGAGTTTTCCTGCAGTCCTGGGTACCCAGAGGATGAAGAATATAGCTGGAAGAGTTTTTATGTTCTGAGGATGAATATCTTTGGTCTTGCTCTCCCTCTGCTCGTGATGGTT
This sequence comes from Cynocephalus volans, assembly GCF_027409185.1. Lineage (NCBI taxonomy): Eukaryota > Metazoa > Chordata > Mammalia > Dermoptera > Cynocephalidae > Cynocephalus > Cynocephalus volans. The sequence goes on from NC_084470.1 coordinate 56,804,366, forward strand.
ATCTGCTACTCAGGAATCATTAAAATGCTTCTGAGATGCCCCAATAAGAAAAAGTACAAGGCCATTCGGCTCATTTTTGTCATCATGGTGGTCTTTTTCATTTTCTGGACACCCTACAACCTGGCTCTACTTCTCTCTGTTTTTCAAACGGCTTTCTTTGAGAACAGCTGCGAGCGGAGCAAACACCTGGACCTGGCCGTTCAAGTGACGGAGGTGATCGCCTTCACGCACTGTTGTGTCAACCCAGTGATCTACGCCTTTGTTGGCGAGAGATTCCAGAAATATCTGCACCACTTTTTCCACAGGCACGTGGTCGTACACCTGGGCAAATACATCCCATTCCTTCCTAGTGAGAAACTGGAAAGAGCCAGCTCTGTTTCCCCGTCAACAGGGGAGCCAGAACTCTCTGTTATATTTTAGGTCAGAAGCAGAAAATTGCCCAAAGAGGATGGGATGGGTGTTGTTGACCAAATTGACATCCAAACCAGTCCCGTCTAACACTGAAGCTCTTGAAGACATTAGAATATATACACAATGCTGGCAGCATGTGCATGCACCCCAAGGTCATTACCAGAGGCCAAGGGCTGGGCAGTTTACTCATGGTCGACCTTGAAAAGCAGAGCTTCGCTTCATTCTCTGAAGAGCTACATAAATTTTAATGTATCTGAATGTTAGATAGTTACTATTTGCAGCTCGCAAGCAGTTAAAACTTAATATTTTAAACCTTAACTTCAGCCAGCTATTGGAATAAATGAAACATTTCACAAAATACAATAATTTCAATTACTTTATTTCCTAATGTGCCTAGCTCTTTCCTTGCTTAATGAAAACCTTTTTTCTTTTTCTTTTTTTGTTGTTAGTATATGGATACTCTCAAGCAACGTAATGGCATGCCTACCTGTTTTAAACATTCTTAATAGTCAATTCATTTTCTGTTCACACCACATTTCCCATGAGTGACTCACAGAGCCCTGACTTGTGCACACTGTGCACTTAAATGCCAATCTCACATTATAGAGTAGGCCAGGGGCCACCTGAACGGAAGAAGTAGCCAGGTGTGGAGAGGGGGTGTTGGGCTCGCAGGACTCTCTGCAGCTGTAGCTCAGTGGCTCTCAAACTTGTCATCAGAAGTACCTGGAGGGTGTGTTAAAGCATGGATGGCCAGGTCCCACCCCCAAATTTCTGATTCAGTGGTCTGTAGCGAGACCTGAGAATTTGCATCACTAGCAAGCTTCCAGGTGATGCTGATGCCACTTGTCCCAGATCACACTTTCAGAACAACTTCTCTGGCTAAAATGCTCCTAGAGACACTCCATAGTTATCCTTGAAACTAAGGATTTCACAGTTCTCAGACGGAAATGCAAAAGGTCCTTTTGATCTAGGCTCTGCTAAGAACAATCTCCATCCTAGACAGCCTAGGAATGATATCAGTCCATCCTAAACCAATTGGTTTAGTGGGAATTTCCAGTCTACCATCTCGTTGAATTGAGCTTTTCTTGAGTGCCTGTATCTCACACCCTGCACTAGAAGCTGTGGGAGATGCAAAGACAGGTGAGACTTTGTGTGAGCTACAAACTAAGGAGAAAAAAATGCAACTGACGATGTAAAACTTTCCCCAAAATTAGGATTGGACTGGGTTCTCCTTCCCTTTCCTTCCTCTTATTTATTGCTTCGTGGGGAGGGAAGTTCTAAGCTTCCACTTAACTTGTGCCTCTCACTAGAGACAATGTGTGATAGTGTAATGTGAGCCCTGCCAGCTCTTCATCCAACAAATGTCTGTTAGCTGATATGGATGGAATGTACACACACTGCTTTAATTTAAGTGAAGGGTGCAAAAATATATAAGACAAACCCAACCCCTGCTCCCACGAAACCTTCAGTCTAGTAGAGCGTATAAGACAGAAATCACTCCAGTGCAAAGAGGACAGACATCTAAGGCTATGCCTGGGTCAGGAAGGGAAAAATCATTTCTACCTGGAACCCAAAGGAAGGAAGACTTCATGGAGGAAGTAGATTTTGAGCAGGTCTCTGAAAGAAAGGCAGGATTTGGAAAGGGAGAGGATTTGGGGGAAGGCACTTTAAGCTATGGGAATGCCGAGTCCAAAGCTGAGAGAGGAAAGCATGTATATTTGTGGACAGTAGGGCAGGGTGGACAGGTTGGGATGATGGGCTGTGAATTTCAGGCAAAGGATCTGGGGCTTTTAAAGGAAGGCCAAGAGGAGCTATTGAAGGGTTTAAAGCAGTGGAGTAAAGCAATCAACGTTGTGCATTAGGAAGATGACTCTGGTAACTCATAGAGCATGGAGTGGAGGCCCCAGAACCATGCAGGGAGGTAAGTCAGGAGGTGAATGCAAGTATGGAGGAAATATCCGTGGCTGATGAGAGAGATGCCAGGAGCACCCAGAGAGGAATCTGATCATAGATAGCACAAAAAGTCAAAGAGAAAAACAGACTGTCTCATGTTAAAAAAGAGAGAGAGAGACATATATATACATATTTTCTTTGTACTTAGATGCACAGACCACTTCCTAAAGGATACAAAAGAAAACAGTACCAATGGTTGTCTTTAGGGAGGCATATGGGTGGACAGAGAGCAGGATGAAGCTGACTTTTTGTGCCTTTTGGATTTTGAACCATGGGAACATGTTACCCATTCAAAAAATAAATAAAACTTTAGAATTATATATATATAAAAGAAAAGGCTAGGCTCCTATCCAGATGTTCAGATGTTGGTATCCATCCTACCAGACATAAAGATATGGGAAGATTCAGATCTCGCTAAAATATTAAGAGTTGGAGGCTCACCGTCTACAAAATAGATTGTAAAAAGAAAGGGGGAGAGGAGTGGTGGACAATTCCACAGCACTACCTTCCATCAGCTGTGAGACCAGGTACATTTCCCACTGAGCACGTACCGTGTTCTCAGCTATGTCCCGAGAAAACAAAGTTGGGCACACCGTGGACCCTGCCTTCAGGGAGCTCACCGTCAGATTGAGTTGGACACTGTTCTTGTCTTTCACTGCCAGAATTCAAAACCATATCTTGTAAAGGAATTGCCGATGTCAAAATGTAACCCAAATGAGGGCAACTTCCATGGTAAGACCAGAAAATATCGTTCACTTCCCAATCAAATGCTTGGAGAAGGGGTGTGCAAGCACTCGGCCATCCATTCCATCTGTCTTCAACCTCCAGTGAGAAGCCTTGACTTTTCTTACCATCGTGCCTATCTTCAAGCCCTACATGGGCAACACAGGATGTGAACTTTGGAACACTCTAGACCACACAACACGAATCTCAATTTGGCTAGGAAACTTTGAAGTACTTTTTCGCTTTTTGTGGTTCAGCCAAAATGTAAATAAAACAATCATTTTAAAACGTAACTCTACATCATTGGCTCTCTCTTGCATTGTGAAAGCATCTGCTCTTAGGTAACCATAAGTGCGGGGTACTAGTGTTTGTCCATTCTCCCCTCATCCCTGAAAGCTTTGAAGAGCTTTGTGACTCTCACAAAACTGCACGTGATCAAATCATGAATCAGTGTGCTCTGTTTTGCTCCCCAGCCCAGCTCTGTCCAATAGAACTGTCTGTGATGATAGAAATGTCCTGTGTCTCACTGTCCAATGTGGTCACCACCAGCCACTGGCAGCTATTAAGCACTTAAAATGTGGCTTGTGCTACTGAGGAACTGGATTTCTAAGTTTGATTCAATTTGAATTACTTTGGATTAAATGTAAACAGCCACATGTGGCTGGTGGCTACTCCAGGTGGTTAGTGGCATGGCACTTGCCTCTTACCCATCCTCTACCTACACATCAAGCTTCCTGTAGACACCAACTTCCTGCAAACACCTCACTTGAACTCTGTGTGACAGTAGGGAAAATTCTGGTGATGCAAAGATGAATAGGACCCATTTCTAGAAAACTTACTCACCGTTCAGTGGAAGAGACCCATGTGACACATATGACTGTAACGAAATGTGATGGGGACCTAAAGCACCCTACTGCAGAAAGTAGGATGGAGTCACTGAAGAAAGCTACACAGAAAAGGTCACATTCTGCTTAGGTGGGGTTTCCCCAGGTGCAGACCGTGAGCAAGGATTTGAGAACAAAGATTTTATTTGGAAAGTGCAGGAAACTCTAGTAGGGAAGTGGGGAAGTAAAACGGGGAGGGGAAGGTGCCAATAAAGGGTACATTATGAAGCCACCTTCCACAGGGGGTGACTGGAGTTTAAGCCACTAAAAGACTCTGGAAAACAGTGTAACACACACTTCTCAGCTATCCCATTCGAGGGGCAAGAGTGTTGGGTATTTATATTCTGCTCCTGAAGGCTAAAGGCTGAAGTCACCAGCTGAAGGCTGCTCCTGGAGGTTTTAATTCCCCAGCGCTTCCAGCCTGCCTTGCTCAGGAGGAGAGGCCTCCCCAGCTTTGGGGAAAGCTACTTGGGAAACCAGATGCAGATCCTGGAGGTAAAAAGCCAGCTGGGCATGCATGGTGAAGGTGTTAAAGAGGCACCATGTATCAGGATCAGACTCACACTCAGGAAATATGGAGACAAGGGACAGGCAGCTGCACTGGGGAAGAGTGGAGAAGAATTGCCACTACTTTGGGATGGGTCTATATGTCCAGTGTTGATTTTGGCTAGAATGTGGAATTCTTTTCTATGGGCCATATGAGAGAGAGCTGACTGGAGGATTTCTAATCCTGCCCAAGAAGACTGTCGGGAGGGACCCCAGCAGCACATGTCTGCAGTGGATTGCCAGCACAAAGGATGGCGGGAAGTTGACAGCCAGGGAAAATGCATATTTTCAAGTCACAGAAATTACGTTGAAAATTCCCAGGGATGTCTCCAGTGACTCTACAAAAGCAGCCTGTGAGAGAAAGGATCAACTTTTAAATATCTGCCAGCCCCAGAAGGAGTGACATCATCTTATGACAGGCCAGTCAAACAGGCTTCCTAACCCTAACTTTCCTTCCTTCCTGGCTGCCACCCAGTGGAAGGGTTAGAATCCATGCTCTGCAAGCTGGGGAAGGAGTAAAGTGCCAGGTAGGAAGAGCAGGAGGTAGGATCAGGTCCTGCTCTTCTCTCCCGCAAGTAGTCATCCCTCAGCCCACTGCAGGTGAGTGGGGAGATTTAAATGTCAAATCAAGTTGAGTTTTGATTATCATGTGCAGATCAACTTGTCAATTTTTGAATTGAAACTCTGTCCTTCTGTGTTCTCAAATGAGCATGGGGATTTTTTGTACTTAAGCGTGATGATGAATGTCATGGACTGCCAGAATTTTCATTCGGGCTAGAAGAACTTCAGCCTCTCATTCAACTGAAAGGGACAGTGAAGCACAAAAGTTAACACCCCATGAGTTCTGTTGGTTTAACATACTGGTGGCACATCAAAGTTCCCAAATTTCAGCTCCCTCTATGTAGAGCTTACAAGAATTTGCAGGACTGTCCTACAGGACTTAAATGGGTGTTAGAGACTTAGATCCTGGCTTGGAAATAGGACAAAGAAAAAAAAAGCTATGATATTAAAGATACATATAGATATAAATATACATATGGATGTGAATATGGGTATGGGGTTGCATATTGAAATACCTAATGGGCCGGCCCCGTGGCGCACTCAGGAGAGTGCAGCGGCGCTCCCACCGCGGGTTCGGATCCTATATAGGAGTGGCCGGTGCGCTCACTGGCTGATCGCAGTGCGGGCGACACCACGCCAAGGGTTGCGATCCCCTTACCGGTCACAAAAAGACAAAAAAAAAAGAAAGAAAGAAAGAAAGAAATACCTAATAATGCCTTTAGAATCCTATATACCTACCTAGATTTTGCCTATTTCAAGGTTAACCTTTGCCAGCTAAGCAAGAGCTAGTCCACTGGTCACTGCCCAATGCCCATCAGAGGAAGGGCTGCCTCTTGAAGTCTAGACTTTCTTGAACTGAGGAAAGACTCTCAGTTTATAGATAGGACAAGATTCCTCCTAGTTTGGTTTGAGGTCCTGGTCAAATCAGCCCCAACCCTCAGATCAAGTCCTTGCTTCTGTTACCATTGCAGTGGGAAGTGTGAATGTTAGGGGGCCTTGGCCAGTGCCATAGCACAGCTAGTCCTGTGCACAGACATTCAGTCCACAGAATGCGCACACGTGCTAGGCAGGAGGTGATGTTTTGATATTGCTGCAGGAACTCAGGAACACTTAAATCTGATCTTGTCCAACTGTGTTGTAAACTAGGGGATGGCATTTGTATCCCCAGGAACTGTGCAATGCAGTGACCACAGGAGGGAGCTATTACCTGGGCTAGTTCCCAGTTCCCTTTGATGTAAGTAGGGCTTTGGCAAAGCTGGGTATAGCTCAAGGCCTACAAAATTCCACTACCTCCCCTTAAACCAAAATTCAAATGTTATTCCAGAGGGCCATGCCCACACCCAAAGCAATGGGCATGATGAAAAACGTGTATGAATAGAAGTGAACAAAGAAACACACAATAGCAGGACCTGCCCCTATGAGGCACACCTGATTCAACCTACTGTTGCTTGGGGTGTGGAAGTAACAAGACTTGCTAGTGCATGTGTGGACCTTTTAACACACAGAGGCCCCAACCACCACGATGATCAGAACAGCAACTGCTCTGACCCAGGACAAGTGAGAATGAACACAGAGGCAGATATTTTCCTCCTTCTATGTTCAGTCAAGATGCTGTTCATCAGTCAAACCCCAACTGGTCACATTTACTGAGTATAGCTTCTCTCACCCCCGGCCCCTTCTGTCACTCACCTCACCGTGCTGTCCACTTTGTAGATGGTCCCTTTATTGACCTCTCTTCAAATTGCCCAATTTGAGTATGTCAGCTGTTTTCTACTGGGACCCTGAGTGACACAAGTTCACGAAAAGATTTGTACTATCTTTTAATTCCATTTTCCCCACAAACGTTTTGAAGTACCCTTGTAGTACAGGAAAAGAAATTGGTCATAACAGAAAAAATATGGTTAAGTGTCAAGTAAGTATTCAGGGAAGACTTCCTGTAGGAGGAAGGGCCAGACTGGATCTTAAAGACAGGAAGCTACACCACTGAGGAGAGCTGTGGGAGGGGGTTAAGCAAAGGCAGAGCTGGGGATGGACAGAGAAGGCTCAGGGAACAGAGAAATTAGACAGACTGGGAGAGAGAGGTCTGGAAGCAAGAGCACTTTGATGCCTGAATTAAGAACCTTAAATGCTGAGAGTTTGAACTTGTCCCATTAGCAACAAGGAATGACACTGCTATAAACAAACTGGCGTGGGAGTGGGGGGGAGGTGATTCCTGCAGTAAATCCAGGCTCTTCTCAGGTCCCCTAGACTTATTTGATCCAAGGGTGGTTGATTCTAGCCTGGCCTAAGATAGGCCAACTGGAATTTGAAAACTCAAATGAAGGCACACAGAGATGGATGGAACTGATCGGTCCTATGTCTGTGGCTAGAGAGACACTCCAGGAGCTGCTGGTGCTGAGGTTCCTGTCCTTCTCAAAGTCCAGTGGTCCTCCTTTCTTTCATCCTGTAAGCTGTCCAAGCCCTGCCCATATAGTCATTCGTGGCTGAAGTTGGGGTTGTCTATAAATCAGGAAGATTAACTGATACAGAAATGAGTGCTGGAGAGCAGGTTGCAGACATCAAACTTCCAGGGAGGTGGTGAGTGTTTGACTTAGGTGGCAGGAAATGAGACTCCCCTCCAAATTCCAGGATGGGAAAATGGCAGCCCATGTGATAGAGCGGTGAACCAACTGGTCAAATTGTCACCTCAGGCCATGTGCCCATTAGGGACAGAGCCTGGCAGGGGTGAGGGGTGAGTGACAGGAAGGTGCTGCTATCCACCAATCTAATGCCAGAACCAGAGGGTAGAACGGCTGCTTCTGGAGGCACTGAGCAACTTAAAGCAAGACCACTCAAATATTGAAAGTTAGATATCTGCAAGTTAGAATAAATATCTTCAATTTAGAGTAAAATTTAGAGCCTATCTGTGACCATGTTTAAAAGCCTCTTATTATATGAAACTGTCAGGCTAAGACTGTTGGAAATCAATTCAGAGCCACATTGTCAGGTGTCTTAATTACAATATGAGTTGAATTCACAGATTTGCCAAACAGCTTGTACGAAGGTTAAAGCATTGACTGAGAGAGACTGAGGACCAGCAGGAATGGGGATATCTGGGAGGCTGCAGAGGATCTGGGGAACCCTGTTCTTCCATTGTCCTCTGGCACACTGTCATCTATACCTCTGTTTCCCAAGGGAGCCAATGTCTCTTAGCATGAGAAAGTTAATAGTGCACCCCATGTCCCACTTTTCATTGTTGCTTACCTAATAAGCAGGATTTAAGTTCAACATGGCCCAGAGAGCAAAATGTAGAGTCAGAGCAGGGGAAAAAATTCCATAAAGACTTACAGAAACTGATGAGTATAAATTATCAAAACTCTGGGTTTGGAGTTTGAGTGCTTAATAAAAGTGGCAAAACAGAAATTTGGATTGTGCTGAATTTACTGACATGTGCACTCATCAGAAATATTACACTCAATGGCTAAGATTCTAAGAGTTGCTTGTTGGGCTAATATAAACCTGGACCAAATGCTGGTCCATCCTAGGCAAGTGTGAATGGCCAGAGACCCCCTGGAATAACCTAGGGGAAGACAGAAACATTATATTACCTTTATCATGTGGGTTCTGGCTCGTCTACCGCTCACACTCTTTCTCTTGTCATGAAGACAAGATTGGAGATGAAAGTTCATCTGGAATGATGCTGAGAAGAGCCATCACTGAAATGCAACCCTTGACCTCAATGGGGTAGGGAGTATAAGTGGGCTTTTTACCTTCCAGAAATGACATAAGCGTGGCCATTATAAAAGCCAACAGAAAAGGCATGGTGCTAAGGGCTCAGGGAGTGATCTGACATCCAGAAACCTCTAAATTCATTCATCAAAGGGATCCCAAGAATTAAATCAATGTTACTCCAGAACACTTCAGGTCTGGCAAAAAACACATCTGTTGGGAATTGCACGAGAGAACATGGCCTCTCCCCGAGCTCTCAGAAGTGAGTCATTTCATAAACCAGGGCCTCTTGAATGATAAGGAAACCACACATCTTTGAAGAAGAGCTCTGTAATACTGCCACTCATGAGAACCTTCTCCCTAGCCTTTCCCAAATGGACCTGCAGCCAATTTTGCTGGAATAACATGCACTAGGAAAAGAAATACCCACAATTTTTAGGTATCACTGGATGCCAGTTGCAAGTCACAGTAATTCCAAAAGACCCATGAAAACACTGTGGTCAGCCTTAGAGTAGGTGCTCGTGAGGGCCAGGTGATAGAGTTTTGATGTGACTTTGTATCATTGTAGACTGAATTTGGCCCTGAACCCACCTTGTGATTTTCTCACCGTCCCCAAGTGCGGTGTTGGGATAGATATACTCAGCCAAGGCCAGGATTCCCACACCGGCTTTCAGAGAGTAGACAATGGTTACTATGAGAGGCAGGGGAAGTGGTACCTATAGGAACTACTCTTCACAGGCTCTGAAGGCACCAGAGGCAAGTTATTCAATGGCAGAGACCACAGGAGGCCTCCTGCCCTTCCAAAGTAGAAAATCAAAAACAACACCCGCTCCTATGAGGAAAATAGCAGAGATTAGTGTCTCATCACAGATAAGAAAGTTCGAGTATGTCGATTCTATCATACCTCCTTTTCATTCTCCAGTTTGGCCAGTAAAATCAAAAGAAAACAAAACAAAAGCAAAGCCAAACAAAATCGATGGGTCTTGGGGAGTAGCAGTGAAATATTGCAACTACATCAGATGGTGGCTTCAACTGCACGTGCTCTTCTAAGTTTGGTTCCCTTGCTGAAGCAAATCATTACAGTCATAGTATCTTGCATGTAGACATTCATCTAAAACATGGGTTGGCAAACTTTTTCTTAAAGGGCCAGATAGTAAAAAGTTTAGGCTTTCAGGTCAGTTGGTCTCTGTCAACTATTCAACTCTGAGGTTGTAGCAAGAATCAGCCATAGATGATATGTCAGTGAATAGGCGTGGCTGTGTTCCAATAAAGCTAGTTACAAAACTGGTACCGGTGGGGCTGGAGTTTGCTGACCTCTGGTCAGGAAACTATATGTTTCTCCCTTTTGGTTCAGAGAAGCCACCTAAAGAAGCAGTTTGCCTTCAGCTGTTGGGGACAGAGTGTACTTTGCCATTTTGCCTCATGGTTATGCTACTTCTGGGTGACTTGCCTTACTCTAATACACAGGGACCTCATGCTCTCACCATCTAACAGGACATCACTTTTGTCAGAAATGTTGTTAATATTGTGCTGAGAGGACCTGGAAAGCAGGAATAACAAAACCCTAGATGTCTCGATAAAACACACGCTGACAGAAAGTGGAAGACAAACCCAGAGAAAACACTTCCCGCTTCAGGGAAGCGATCAGGGCCGTGTAAGGACTATTCCTCCAAAGCGAAGGGCAAGTTGCTGCACTGTGCTTGTTGTCTGTGCCTGCATAGCAAATTATCCCAAACTTAGTGGCTTAGAACAATAGGACTTGTTTATTATTTCTGGTCGGGAATGCAGACAGAGCACGATGGGAATAGCTCCTGTCTGCTCTGCCACGTCTGAGGCCTCAGCTGGGAGACTCAAAGGCTGGGAGTCGGAACCCTCTGAAGCTCCTTTACTCATATGCCTGGCAGTAGATAGTGGCTTCAGTAGCTTAGGGCCTAACTGGAACTGTTGGCCAGAACACCCACAGGTGGCTTCTCCACGTGGCCTGGGCTTCCCCGCAACATGGTGTGTAGATTCCAAGGACAGCACACTGAGAGAGTGAGCCAGACAGGAGCTGTATACTCTTTCTAACCTGGCCTCCTAAGTCACATAGCATCACATCCAGCCCACATTCTAGGAGGGGATAATTAATTCTAGGAGAGGAATGTCAAAGAATTTACATAATTTAATTTAAACTTATTTTTAATCAGCCACTTACACATTATACCCTGCCAATAAAAGAATATCCATACCTGAGGGGTCTTTGTGTTCTGCTCTGCCCATTTACTGGGTAAGCCCTAAAGTTTCCACTTTTGGGGCCCAGAGAAAGAAGTTTCTCAGGCAACCATGGGTGTAAGTCTATGGCTCTGTCACTAAGCCCGTATGACTTTCCAAATAGAATGCTGCTGTTAAGAGGACACTGTGTGGAGCCTGCAGCCAGCCTTGACAAGAGCATGGCCCTAGTGGGGGTGGAGTGAGGCCCTGCTCCCTTCAGCAAGAAGGACTTCTTGGGTTGTTATTGGACTCCAGGAGGTCTGAGGGTAAGCTAACAGTATAAGGCCCACCAAACTGAGGTATCCTGAGACCCCAAAATGAAGCAGGTGACTCCAAAAATTATCATTACCAGGATTTTATTAATGGGTAACTTACATACAAGAAGGATCAGGCAGATGACATCCAGAAGTTGCAGCTGCACCCTGCCATATGTGGAGGGGGACCAGGAGTAGAAGGGGCTTGGAGACAAATGTGGAACTGTGTGAAAGGGAAATAAAATTGTTGGTGCAGGAGACTAAATTACTTGCTTTACATGGTCTTACACAAAACATAGCAGTTCATTCCTTGCTCTGCCTTGGTTGCCAAGTAACCTATATGGGAAATGTTTATTGGTGGTTTATTCAAATGAGAGCTCCAAAGGCCATGAAAATGGAATAAGATCTGACCAGCATCCCCACAAGGGGAGAATAAGAGTTTGACTATGGGACACCAAGTTGCCATGACACTCAAGTTATTTATTATGAGCTGACTGCCATCTGACCTACTTTGCCATAAAGTAGAGAAACCCAATAACACTGCATCATGCAGGGGAAGTGGTATGTATAGGACTAATCCACACTGGCTCTGAAGGCACCCTGGGCAGGTTATTTATGCCTACATCATCCCTTATCCTAACAACGTGTCCTCCTCCTCTCTTAGCCTGGACCGGTGATCGCACAGGAGGCTTGCTGTGACTGTCTGACCGAGGATGAAAACACTCACAGCTGCAGACAGAGGGCTGTACACTTGGCTTGCACCAGCTTGAGGCTGACTGTGTCAGTCACAGCCCCTCTCAGGGGTATCCCTAAAGGACAGTAAAGAAGAAGAATCCTCCCAGGTGGTAGAATTCAATGAGTTTATCATAATGTCCACTTTGCCTGAAAGAAAAGAAAAAATCTACACATATGTCTAGGCAGCACTTACAATGTGGTCAGATGGTAAGGGAAACAGAAGGAATAAGATTTGTAAATTGTTGTCAAGAAGATTTGGAGGAATATGTCAATGGATTTTTTGGAATGAGCCCCAAACCTAAAAATATTCACTTCTCACGAATGCTCACCAAAAGGCCCCCACAGTGGCAGAAGCTCTGATAATACGATGTGCTGGGTTGCCCTTCCTACAGCAGCCAGGTGGCTTATCATGGGCTCATGAACACAGTAAACAATCTACAGGGAAGGAGACCAAGCATGGACTCTAAATCATGGATGTCCACTCATTGACGCATGGACTCTAAATCATGGATGTCCACTCATTGACGCATGGACTCTAAATCATGGATGTCCACTCATTGACGCATGGACTCTAAATCATGGATGTCCACTCATTGACGCATGGACTCTAAATCATGGATGTCCACTCATTGACGCATGGACTCTAAATCATGGATGTCCACTCATTGACACTATCTTGGTTTCTATTGGGCCATGTGCCAATTTTCATACAAGAACAATCAATCTGAACCCCAAACATGGCACTGCTCAGAGTAGACCAGACAGCTTCCAGATTGCATCAAGGTTGCATCAGCTGGGTTGTACCAATGAGGGGGAAAAGATTTACCCTCGGTGGACTAGATACTCTATAATTGAGTTGTTTCCTTTACTCATCATGCCTCACTCACCCTACCCGTCCCTACACCTCCTGAAGGCCTTACACTTCATTGTGGTGTCCTAACTGCAGCCAAGAAGTTTATTTCACAGCAAGAGGTGAAAGCAATAAGCTGACATCCAGTGTGGCCTGTTGGTCTTATACACACAGCCATAGAGAATCATCTGGGCCTATAGAATGCCGGGAAGTCCTATAGAAGAATTTACTATGAATTATGAGAAACAAGCCCTGCAGAACTTCGGGCATTCTTGAGACTTGAAGGCACCATGTACTGTGTTAGCTGGGATTGAAGCTGAAGGCTGAAAACAGGGCAGTTAAAAGTCTGCATAAGGAAAGAGAGAGAACAATCAGAAAACAAAACAAAGCAATAAAAGCTCGTGGTAATTAAAAATATAATATCAGAAATTTCAAAAGAAAAGTTAACAGAAGATTTGAAAGATAAAGTTGAGTAGAAAAACCAATAGGAAATATCCAATAATGATAATCACTATTATTTTCCATGGAGCCTGGTCTGAGTACATATTAACGCATTTAATCCTTGTAGCAACCCTCTGAGGTAGGATTACTATCTTTCCTATTTTACAGTTAGGAAAAGTGAGAAACAGAGTTTAAGAAAACTTGCCAAGGCCTCAGCTGGCATCAGGCAGCCAGGATTTGAAACCAGGGTCTGTCCCCAGAGCCCATACCCTTAACCAAGTGCACTACTTCTACGTGAAGGAATGCCCGGTAGGAGAGAAAAGAGAAAATTAGAGGTCCGTCAACCAGAGGTGCAGGGTGGGGAGGGCCAGCAATGGTGTCCAGAATTTGACTAAAAGAGTTTGAGAATAGAAAAAAAGTGTTGGAAAGGGAATTATCACAAAGTAGTAGTAGCAGTAGTAACTCAGGAAAAGTCCCAGGACGGAAGTACCAGTATCTGAAAGGAAGGGGGCGCCAGGTGCCCAGCACAGCAAATGGACACAGACCCTCTTCAAAGCAAACCATTGTGCACTGGCAGGATGGCAGAGGTAAATCAGTATGCAGAGAGCTTTCAAGGAGAAAAAAACAGGCAATACAGAGAAATAGAAATGGATCTGGCATCTGAACACTGGCAGATAAAAGACGGTGGAGCAGAAGCGTCACAGTTTTGAAAAAATGTTATGGTTCAACACAGAAATTCTACAGAGTCAAGGAATTAGATCAAGTACGAAGGGAGAATACAGATAGCTGTAGATATGTAAGGACTTTAAAGTTTTACCTCCAATTTACCCTTTCTCAGGAAGAAACAAAATATGTGCTTTAGCAAAATGAGGGAGTAGTCAAGAAGGAGGAAGTTCCAGGATCTTGGAAACAGGTTCAACACAGGGAAAGGGACCTTTGGAACCTCCACAGCAGCCAGTCCAGACCGGTCTTGAGAAAGAACATGGAATTCATGGGTCTGAGCATTTTGAAATATTGTTGGGCCCATGAGAGATCAAATTGGAGCATTTGGGAAAATTGGTGATAAGTATAAATATAAAACAAAACAACAAAAAAACCCTAAGCAGATGGAAAAAATAAAAATAAAAAGAAGCCACCATCAACTCAAAGAACACAAAACAGCTCAATGGTGAATAAAACTTAATGTAGTTGTAGTAGTATGAATACCAATTAGCGATTTAGCCAGAAACTATCAAATTACTATATTGAAAGGGTGTCAGAAGGGGGAGAAAAGTGTGAATCCTCACCTACCAAAACAGGAAATCAATAAACAATGTCTAAACTCGATACATCATGAAGGAGCAATATACACATGTTATTATCAGCGTGTAGGTAAGCACCAGGAGAAATCACCAACAGAAATGACAAGGATGCCCAGAGGAGTGGGCAGGGGTGGGAAGGGCAGAGCAGGAGAGGCTGTTTCTAATTTCTGAACTATGCAGTATTATAACTTTGATGAAAAGTAACTTAAAAATTTGACATTATTAGATGAGAAAATAATAATGAAAAGAAAATAAGGACAGGAGAGTATGATTAAACCATAAACAGAACTCCTTACTGCATACAAGACCCTGACCATTGAAAAAGATGAACACATACTTGGCCATGTACTTCGTAGTAACCAAAACAAAGAGCAAACACTGTCCATGGGGTCACTAAAATATTATCACATTATGAGGACATTAGATTAGAAGCCAACCACATACACATTTTGGGCAGATGTTGAATGGTCCAATGTTAGCTAAAAATCCATACCTGGCTATAGGTAAGGCCAAAACTGATCTTCTCCATCATAGAAAAAAATCACTGGGATTTAAGAACAACCTGAAATTTAATTTAAAAATGCAATTACAATCACAATTGTATTATTAAAAGTGAGTGCTCTAATTTGTAAAATTGGAGGTCATGGTTCAGAAACAATCATTTCTTTGCATTGTCATTGTTCGCCGGCTCCTGTGGTCACTATGCCAGACATGTATGAAACTAAATAGTCCTCTGTTTCTAACGGAGGTTGGTGGAAAATCACAGTGTTACTAAGCTTTCCTTTCTTTATCTCTCGTGGTAATCAATAAGGTGACAGCTTCTCTCCTCTTCAACTCCTGGAATTAAAGATACCATCCCTGGTGATAATGAAATTTCACTGTTCGTGCACCGCTTGAAGAAGCTTTCTGAGCAGTTTTGGAAGCTGACTATTTGGATACCTCCTAGGAGCCACTTGCAGTCCTCTTGGGCTTTTCTGCGGGGACGCCAGTCAGCTTTGCACAGGTGCAGCCTGAGGACACCCGGCCACCCCGGCAGGACCATGCCTCTCACCCTCTGTCCCAGGACTCGTCCGCTGACACTCAGCACCCACACATGTGCAAGCTGCAAGTGCAGGGGACCTGATGCCCAGTGGGGCAAAGCTTTGACCAGTGGGGGGCGGGGGCCAATGGAGAAATGTATCCTCTTCTTTCCCCAAATGGACAGTCCTGACAAGCATCTCATAGCTCATCAGGCAGTCCTGAGAGATCTAGCAGCCAGCATTGGTGGTGTGGCCATAGGCATCCCTGTTCTGGGCCTTTCTCTTTCCCTGCTCATCGACCCTGTCCCTCACATATCCTGCCTGAGACTGTATGCCTTGATGAAGTTCTGGCACATTAGCCTCCATCTCAGGCTCTGCCTTCTGGGGAACCCAACCTAAGACATGAACTTGTGATTATTGCCTTTCCTTTCCTTTCCTGATGTCTAATATTTTTCCACGCACCTGGGATTCCACACAAGCTACTGAAAAAAGTTTGTTGTTAGCCTTGACTCTAATAATGTGCCATGGAGCAATGTGATAGGCATTAAATTTTTTTTAAATTATCTAAAATTCTATCTGCATCTCAGCTTTCATTGCACACCCACCTCTGGGGTCGGAGGATAGGAGGATCTTGACAGCTGTATCGAATCAGGAATACTGTGCTCCCAAGGTGACTTCTTCAGCGGGTTCCAGTAGATGAGGAATTTTTCCACAAGCAACTCTTGGTTGTTAACAAGTTCTACTATGCTAGTACGGTTATCTGTAAAGTTTATGATTACACATTTTTTCGATCAAAACAGCCTTTCAAACCCACCATGGGTGCTGTGCCATTTGTTTGAGCATTTTAAATAAATGTGTACCAAAGCAGTTTCACTATCTTGTATGTGTCACATAGTTTACCTTTGGCTAAAACCAAATGATACAAGTGCTCTTTTACCTTTTTGCTTATGACCAGCAACTCTGCTACAATAAGTCGTGTTGTTGTGACTTTCTGAAAACTGAACTGAAAGGTGTGAACAAAACACTGCATGCTCATGATCCCTAAATCACTCACAGCTTCGCCATGCATTTTCCATTATCAATGACAATTACAGAATATTTTCCTTTGTTGATTCTCCATTCACTAAATATTTCTTCTTTCAGATTCACTATGTTGGTTTTTGTATGAGACTCAGAAATCTCTTCACAAGCAAGTAAAGCCAAAGCATAGTAGAATTCGGTGTTATTTCACTGTGCTATCAAACTTAAAAAAATAAATAAATAAAGATAATCTGGTTGTCTCTGAATGTCTAAATATCAGGTGCATCAGACCCAAACCAGCACACGTAATAGTCAGGAATCCTTTTGTGTACAGCAGAATGCACAATGGTGAATGTTTTCTAGAAGAAACTTTGCAGTGTGTAGAACTCACAGCCTACAAAAATCTCAAACTCCTTTAACTTCTGAAAATGGGTGGCAACCTCTAGCAATCATTTTGACAAGGTTTTTATTTGCATTTCAGTCTCTATGTTTTCAATCATCTTTTGAAAGCAAGGATTGTGTCTTTGTGCTGGTTTCAAAGTTTGATTAGTGAAATAAAATATGTTTTGAGGTTCCCCTTTCCCCCCAGCACTTTCTTTTCTTCTTTATATCTTAAATTCATTGTTATGTCTGGATCAAAGATAGTTTATCACAAATATTTCTATATATTCTTTTGGAGTCTTTTTGGGAAATTTTGAGGTGGAATCTTGACATTCTACTTTCAATTCATCATCATAGGATGAGACAAATTCTCAAATAGAAAATTTTCTGGAAAAATTCCAGACTGAAATTGAATTTAACAAACTATAAATTAACTAATTGACTATATGTCTGGCTATGACAAGAGCTACTGTGAGGCTAAGGCTAAGGCTGATGTCGCGTATCCTGCTCACGGTGCCAATTGTCTAGCTCTTAGTCCTGCTTGTGATGCCAGTTGTAAAGCTAGGCGACCACGCCAGTTGTCAGGCTCTTTTACCTGCCAGTAATCCTGCACTGACTGGGCCGATGGTTGAGCTAGGGCTGGGTCTGGAGCTCACAGACCCCTCAAGCGCATTCACAGACTGGGTCACAAACCCTTCACGTGCCAGGCTGGGTCACCAGACCCCTTCATGCAGGTCCATGAGCTAGGTAACCACCCACATGGTCCTTGGAAGCCGCAGGTCTGGAAAAAACATGGCCACGCAGGGCAGGCACCCAAGGCAGTAAACACCAGCCAAAGCGGCACCCCCTTGCAGGTGCACTTACTCCACCCACACAATGTTTTCCAAACTGCCCCTAAAGCAGCTCTGAGGTGAGGGGAGCCTGACCACATTGTTCCATTTTCCCAACAATCCACCCCTTCAGGGTCCTTCACCGTACAACCTATGCATTCAGAATCTTCTGTATATTCCCTTAGTGAGGATAAATGACCCTTACATTTACATAACCTATTGTCTGTTCAATATGCCTTAAGGCTTGCAGTTCTGTCCTTTTAACTGTTAGCCGCATATGTCCAGTTAGTAGTCAACATTGGTGTGATCCTCTATGCAAATCCTGCAGTCATAGTGATGGGAAGTTCAATGCATATTAAGCAGGCAGGTACGTTGATCACTCGACTCTGGTGCAGTGCCTGCAGCCAGAACAGTATGGGTGAAAAGACAGAAGAGTTATTGGTACCAATAGGGGAAGTTCTTGCCCCTCTGGTAAGATACATGCCAGTTTGCCATCCTGAGAAAGGATGGTTGCAGGAGTAGGTATCTTACCTGGCTTATGATACCATAATTTATCTGTTAGCACTGTTGGATCTGTAGGTTCTACATGTAACAGTATAGAAGAATTCATAATTGGCCATAATGATAATACAAATGTGCCCTTTGGAACAGAGCACTCATCTGTTCCAGGCCATGTCACCTCTACTCGAGGAGGCCAGGTACTTGTCACCCAAGGTGAAACTTGCAAGCTTTCCTCTAATCCTTTTCCCCAAGGCCCTATTAAACCTAGCCAGCGTGTATGGGGGGCTTTTATTCTCTAAGCCCATTCCCATTGTACTGTCTGTCCCTGTTGCAAACAGGTTGGGGCCAGTAAGAGAATATTTCCATTCTTACCATATCCTGGCTTCAAAAACTTATCTTTAGTAGTGATTTGCAATTGTATAGGTGCTACAGCCCTATGCAACAGAGCTTCCACTGGAGAGGGTCCACCCTTGCAGGGTCTCTCATTTAGAATTCTGACTGTCGGCCATAATTTCATGCCCACCCCGTGAGGGATGGGGGTTGGGTAGATAGTCTTAGTCCCTTTTTTAAAAGGCCATTGTACCATTCAGTCATTCCCGCTGCCTGGGGATGATATGGCACATGTGACTTCCACTGAATGAACAACTGGGAGGTCCACCTCTGAACCCCATGTCCAGTAAAGTGGGTTCCATTATCACTTTCTATAACTATAGGCTGGCCATACATAGCAGTAAGGCTATTCAATGCCTTCACAGTGTTTACCTGGTCTGGGGCCTTACAAGGCCATACAAACAGAAGACCAGTAGCTATATCAACAGCTGTGAAGATGTATCTGAAATTCTCTGACCTTGGCAGTGGTCCGACAAAATCCACTTGCCATTGAGTCAGGGGCACCCTTCCTCGAGTTATTTGCCCATCTGTATGGGGCATCTGCTGGGGGTGTGGACTCTCTTGAGCACATACTGGACAAGCATGACAGGAATTTACTACATCTTCCCATTTTATAGGCAGGGCCCATCTTTGAGCCGCCATCCACATGGTTTTACTTCCAGCATGCTGCATTCGTCAATGTAACCACTGGGCTGCATCAGTAGCTGGGGCTCTCTCCAGCCATCTTACCTTAGCCAAGGCATCGGCTTCATCCTTTCCTGGACTGGCTAAGGGGAAGTGTCCTGTGATATGGAAAAGAGTTACTTCTTTCTATGCCCCAATTCCCATAACTCTTGCCACATAGCTTGTCCCCACAGGGGTCAGTGGCCTACCATCCACCGTTGATACTTCCAAGTAGAAATCCAAAGGGTTAAACCTTTCTACACAGCCCAGCTGTCAGTGCAGATGGTTAATGGCCCAGGCTCATTTTTTATCACCATCCATACTGCTTTCAGTTCAGCCCATTGACTGCTTTGCCCTGTGCCGTTTTCATACCACATGGTATTTTTTGAGGGCTGGACAGCAACCACTGTCCAAGATGCTGAAGGTCCCATGCCAGAGCCATCTGTATACCAAGCATGCTCTGTGATAGGTCCTTCATAGAAAGGTGTAGCCTCCACCTCCATGGGTAATGGTTGTGTCAAAATTTCCTCCACAACCTCTACTGGGCCTAGCACAGTTTGCAACTCTTTGGACAGAGGACTCATTGACACAGTGCTCCTTTGTTCTATATATGCTCCCCATTTAGACAAAGTGGGAGTCTGAGCTACACCCATTATAGGGTTGGTTGCCCACATGCGCAGCCAACCTATTATAGGGTATGTCGTCCTTACTAGGACTTTTGCAGTTCCTGTGATAGCTTCAGTGGCTATCAAGGCAGAATACACAGCTGCTAACTGCTTTTCTGTTAGGGTGTACTGCACTTCAGCACCCTTCCAGAGCTGAGACCAGAATCCTACAGGTGTGTGGAATTGATCTTGTCTCTGCCACAAACCCCATCCTAACCCCTCCTGGGTTATATGTACATCTACCTCAAATGGCTTAATGGGGTCGGCCACTTATAAAGCTTGTACTTGCTGTACTGCCCTTTTCATAGACTGATAAGCTTGTTCTACTTCCTCAGTCCAATCCCAGAGGGCTCCTTTCTTTGTCAATGCATATAGTGGGCATACCATTTGGCCATATGGGGTACAAAAGCTCTCTAATACCCCAAAAGTCCCAAATATGTCTGTAGCTGAACTACAGTTCTGGGTCATGGATATGCCTGTATCTTGTCTATAATAGCTTCTGGGATGACCCTTGTCTTACCCGACCAGACCAGTCCCAGGAATTTGACTGACAGCCCAGGTCCTTGCACTGTGGCTATGTTCACAGCCCACCCACATTGTTCCAAATGAGTTAGCAGTGTTGGAGCTGCCTGGGTTAAATCTGCAAGAGAATCAGAGGTTAGCAACACATCATCAACATAGTAAAACATTGTAACCGTGTTGGGCCTAGTCCACTTGGCTAGGTCCCCAGTCACCAAACCATGACAGATGATTGGGCTATGCAGATAACCTTGGGGCAATACTTGAAAGGTCCACTGTCTTCCTTCCCACGTGAAGGCAAACTAATCTTGGCTATCAGCCGAGATTGGAATGGAGAAAAAAGCATTTGCAAGGTCCAATACATAATGATAAGTCCCCAGTTGAGTCATCAGCTGATTCATCAAGTCATGAACTGAAGGCACAGCTGCATGCAAAGGAGGCACTACTCTGTTCAGTTCACGATAATCTATAGTCATTCTCCAGGTACCATCAGGCTTTTTCACTGGCCATACCAGAGCATTAAATGGGCTCTGACCTGGGCGAATAATGCCAACTTTCTCTAATTCCAATATAGTAGCACTTTTTCTGCATGTCCTCCTGGTAGGTGATACTGCTTTACATTAACTACACATCTTGGCTTGGGTAACACCTGTGGGTCATGTTTAGCATATCCTCATAACACAGGCTTTACTGTCGGTATTTGCAGCTGAAACTCTCCAACTGTTGTTTGCAGGTGCAAACCATAAAGTACATCCATACCCAAGATGTATTCAGCTACGGGAGATATATAGACAGTAAATACATGAGGAGGTAATCTTCCTATGCCCAATGGCAATGACACAGCTTTGACCTCAGTAGTATGTCCTCCATAGCCATCTATATGAATTGTGGCCCCTGGAAATTTATCTGGATTGCCATATATCAGGCTACATTCTGTGCCTGTATCCACCAACACCAAAACACACTGCACGTTCGTCCTTGACCAATATATTGCCAATTCAAGATGAGGCCTCCAGTCCTCGCCTGCCCCCAAAAGACGAATAACTTGGCTTGCTCCCTAATCAGAATAGAACAGTTCATCCACCTCCTCAGCGGCAACCAAAATGTCCTTTAAGTCCACTGAGTGTACCTTGCTACCTGTTTCCCGATGTTTGGTGAAACACTGCTCAGGGTGCAATTGCTGCCACCGGGAAAACAGAACCGCGTTTGGCTGCCAGTCAATTTTCTTTTTATCAACCCCTGCTGCAAGCAAGTCAAGCCACATCTGCTTATGGCTAGTCTTGCTTGGTCCCCTTGGGATAAAATCCCAAGCATTTCTTGTGTTTTGGTCTTAGCCACCTTCTGGACCCCGTTTGCTTCTCTTTTCTCCTCTACTTCACCCAAGCTGGCTATCATGGTCGTTACTTCATGCATAGGATGACCAATGTATGGGACCAGTATGGCCATCAGTAACCCAAAGGATGTTGATGGGGCATTCTGCAGCACTAAGTCTCTCATGCTGCCCATAAAATTTTCATCATCCAGGCCACAAGTGTTCACATTAAACATGGACTGCCACATCCCCAGCTGTTGAATGATTTGGACCAGCTCAGCATACGTTTGCCATTTACTAACCATCTTGGACAGTTCTCCAGCATTTGCCCACATAATTCAGGCAGCTGCATTCACCCAGTCCATCAAGGAGTGATTACCTCATCCAGGTGCATATCCATGGCTATTTCACAGCCGTTGTCTCAGGGACAGGTGCATGGTGATGGAGGCCAACTTCTCCACCTCCTCACCAGAGCATACCACACTATCCACCCATAGGTCCCATAACCACAACAGCCAAGCAGCCAGGGTCTCCCCATGTTTCTGATTGAACTGTCTCTCCATGTCAACCAGTTCAACCTGGGTATACATGACATAGGTAGTGAACTGGGTCACCTGTGGATCACCCACCAGTTGTCCATCTGGCCCCATAGGCTGCTCATGCGTCAATTTCTCGTGCACAACACGTCATGCCTGGAGATGCATGGTTTCCCCCAACTCACCATTGGGTTGGTCGTCTTCCCTGGTGTGAGGGGCAGGAGTGCCCACTCACTGCACGTAGTCCTCTAGGACATTTATCTGTGCTTCCAATGACTGTGCTTTCTGCTTCAAATCTGCCAGTAGCTGCACATCATCCGCCAACAACTCTGCTTTCCGCTTCAAATCTTGATCAGTTTGCAGCATAGTTAACAGCAGCCAGTCTCTGGTCAGCAGAAAAGTGGCCACTGGGCAACACACACTCAAAGGCAGCCACATTTCCTCCCCCTCCCAAGGGGTTTTGCATTGTAGTAAATGGTCTATGCTGCCTTGCAGTACAGTGTGCAGCAACCAGGTCCCAGTCAACAGGAAGGTGGCCATAGGGCACAGCATATTCACAAATAGCCACATTTCCTCCTTCTTCTAAGGGCTTTAGGCTCCTGTATCTGCTCAGAGTCCTGTCGCAGGCTATGCCAAATGTGGCATAAACCTGCCGACTTCACCAATTTTTCTGGTTACTGTGAGGATTCCAGGTCTTAGCCTTAGCCTCGCAGTAACCAGACACTATAGTTCTTACAGGCTATTTTGTTTAATTTATAAGTAATTCTAGTATGTTAAACAATGCTAAAATTCAAAATTATGATGTAATTTAATCTCTATAATCTCTACTTCTCTATTCTACTTTTTAAAAAGATTTCTATAAGAAAGCAAGAATGGATCGATTCTACTTTTTAATGCTGTTTATGTTTACAAACATCTTTTGTTCTAAGGCTGACACAGTGTGCTCCCTACAGCACCTAGATAATACATATTCTGTCTTAATATTTGTTTTGACTGCCAATCTATTTTTCCTATTTATTTTACTCTTTGAAAAATCTTGGTTTTTTGTACATAAAATTGAAAGCTTGTATTATCACTAGTTTTTTCAGCATTTTACTCTTGCAACTTTCAATGTACATTTACATTTCAATTGGTCAATAGAATTTCAACATATAAAGTATGTAAGGAGATTTTTCACTCTGTTACATCAAAGCTCTTATTTATATTTGGAACTGACCATTCAGTTATTTACAATAAACCTATGCTTGTGTTGCGCACATCGGTATGATAATGACCTACATGATCACACGATCATTGGTCATACAGAAGTTCAGCAATCCCCAAAATGATGTTGATCTAGGCATCTGGGTTTTTGGCCTTCCGATGGCTAAGGTCAATGCTAATGCCAAAATTAGATTCTTTTTTTTTTTAAGCTTTCATATTGGAGTTTTTTTATTAGCATATTCATTGTTACAAACCATACTTATTCTTATGCCCCTTATCCAATCTCCCCCCTCCCCCTCCTCCTCCTTTCCCCTTTCGTCCCCCTCTAATAACCATAGATGTGTTCTCCATCTCATAGATTAACTGTTCCTCTGTGGGTTTGTTGCCTAGATGATCTGTCCAGTACTGAGACAGGTGTGATCAAGTCCTCCCCTATTATCATAAATCAGATGCTTCTTCTATTACTCTGGAGTGTGCCCTGTGGAGAGAGAGAGGATCTCTTCTTCTTTTTTTTTTTTTTTGTTTTGTTTTTTGTTTTACTGGGGTCCTGAGGCCTGCAGCTGGGGGAAACCGAACCCAGCTGCAACCAGGTAAAGAGCACACCAAAAACACCATTTCCACGCGGGTAGCCCCCCCCCACAGCCACCACATTTGTCATTGTTGCCACAAAAGCAGCTAGTCTCTATAGCAGCAGTCACAGCCACCATGCAGATGGCATGCCAGACTCTAAACTGCATTGACACAAGGAGAGCCACCAGCGGAGACCAAAAAACCAAATATTAGATTCTTTTAAGTGTGTATTTTACCTGTCTCATATTACCTCAGCCCTATTTTTGAATGGCACTGAATTCCTCTATAAACTATTTCCATGTCAGGTACTTGTGAAAAATCTATGTGCTACTTTGCCTCTTGTGACTCATAAGAAGTTAAAACAGAAAAAAAGAAAGCAACATCTGTGTGGTCAATTCAAGAACTATAGATATTTTAGGAAGCCTTATGAGAAACCTACAGATGCACTGGTGTAATGCTTTTCTTTTTCTTACTGTGCCTGAAAAGTCAATAGACTTTTTAAAAATTACCAACTACATTGTATATTGATGAATTAAAACTAAAAAATCAAAAAATTAAAATTAAAATTAGATAAACATTTAGCTAAGTTACCATCTGGGACAACATTTTGAAGGTTGAGATGATCCAGTGTCTACACCAGAGCCACAATGCACAGGTGGGGGTGACAGGTGGGGAGAGGCAGAGGTGGGGCCATAGCTCATACTCCTACTTCATGATCCACCCACCAGTGTTCCCTCCTGTCCTCACTTCTCTAGGCTCCACAGCACCAAGGTTTTCATGCCCAGGCGAGAATGCTTCTATAAGTGGATCACAAAAGTTCTCCTTATGGAAATTGAGAATGCTACCTGGCCCCATCATTCCCTTACATAATTAGAGAAATTGGAAAAATAAAAAAAAAGAAAGAGAGAGGGAGTGAGAGAAAAATTCTGGGAGAGTATATATATTATGGGTGGTGAAATCTAGGGGAATAGCTTATGTGACTTCTTACAGAAGTATACCTAAAAATAGGAGTTAACCGAAATTACTGTTTAGACCCACATATAGACAGGTCTTATGAATGTCTCAGATGGCTAAGAAATGACGAATTGGGCCACCTCAACAGACTCCACCTGGGGAGGTGATGGCCCAAATAAAGAGGAACATGAAATGAGCAGTAGAGAAGGGGTCTTAAATATCAGTTACAGAAATAAATACTATTGTTTCTCCCTGTACTTCCCTTCCCTTATTTCTCTCATTGTTGTATATGAATTATGGTGGCTGTGGTTAAATTTAACATTTGGTTCATAGGCTGCAGATCATCAGTATGGGCTCATGGTGAAAATCCAGCAGAAACTGGCATCACTGGGAGAACATGGACTTGGAGGACAGTGGACTCCAGAGCTGATTTCTAGGTGCAGCAGCTGCCGATGGCCATGTCCATGGTGCCCGTTGTGCTACAAACCCTAGGGGCTGACCCAGGCCTCATAATCAGATTTGAAAAGATTTTATAGAAAAAAGACCAGAAGCATATATTATTAAATATTAATAACAATTACTGATTAGTTTTGCCTTCTACTTTCTACTTTTCTTTTCCTTTTTTTGATGGTTTTCATGTTAGAAAAATAATACATGTATGTTGCAGCAAGTGACAGACATATTAATATACAAAGACATATGAAAGCAAGGGTAATCATCTTCCCTTCTCCCTTTTCCTTGCTCTTACAAAAAGAAAAACAAACATATCCACACACAGAGTTTTCTTTGCTTGCTTTCACTGATACATCATCATGTAGTACTTATTTCTCTTCAACTTGATAATTTTTCACTTTATTATAAATTATGAGTATCTTTCCTTTCAATAGACAGATACTTAACTCTCCATCACTTTTTCTAATTTCTTTATGCAAAAGTACAAGTTCATATATGTAATTTTACATTTATGGGATTATATTATACATGCACATGTGAAGGTGTGTTTTCAGTAAAGTTTTTTGCTTCTCTTTTTTCTACCAGC
This sequence comes from Cynocephalus volans, assembly GCF_027409185.1. Lineage (NCBI taxonomy): Eukaryota > Metazoa > Chordata > Mammalia > Dermoptera > Cynocephalidae > Cynocephalus > Cynocephalus volans. The sequence continues at coordinate 56,830,585 of NC_084470.1, forward strand.
TTCGCATTCCCTCTCCTCCCTCCTACATCCAGTGCACCCCAAGTCCCACAAATGCCCCATGCTTTATATCTTATGCACCTATAACAGAGGTTTTGCGGCCATTGTTAATGACATATACTACACAGTTCTTTGCATCTTATTTTTTAATCCTACAAGGAATTGTGGAAATTCTTCCAAATCAGCTGGCATAGCTCCAATTACTTCTTTTTAATGGCACAATAATATTCTAGGGTGTGGATGGACCATTGTATTAGTTCATTCTTGTTGCTTTTAAAAATATACTTGAAACTGGGTGATTATAAAGAAAATGAAATTTATTGCTTACAGTTTCTGAGGCTGGGAAGTCCAAAGTCCATGTGGTGGTGGTGACAGTAATTCAGGGATCTCACATTGCAAGATGGTGGAAGCAGAGAGCAGAGAGAGCAAGACAGACTCTCCTTTTCTTTTAAAGCCCTCAGAACCACACCCACGACCACCATTTTTAATCCATTCACTACCGCACAGTCCTACAATCCAATCAACACTTCAAGGCTCCACCTTTCAGTTACCATAATAGGATTTCCCACCCTCTTAACAGTCACAATGGGGGCTAAGTTTCTAATACATAAAACATGGGGGTTACAGTTCAAGTTTCAATGAGTTTGGGGGGAACATAATTCAATCTACTACAGCCATAATCCATTCAACCATTCTAGTATTTTGAATTAATCACTTTCCAGGGTTTTTTTCCACTTAAATATCCTCACCTACCAGTCACTCACTGGTAATTTTATTTCTAGGCATAGATTCCCAGGAGGGGGGTATGTGGGTCACAAGATATATGCTTTAAATTGAAAAGATTCCACTAGATTATTTTCTGAAACAATTACAATAATTTACTTTACTTTTTCACAGGCAGTGTATGAGGAAACCTCTCACTTCATCCTACCCTACTCATCAACTCACTATGCAGATAGTTCCATCTTCCAAATGTGGTTAATATGATGAGCATAAAGTGATACATCACTTTTAATGTAATTTGTGTGTTTGAGAATGATTGTATGTTTGTTAACCACTTAGATTTGCTTTCTGTGGACTGCCCACTCATTAGAGATGCAAAAGGAGACATATTCACAAATCTGGAAGAACTGAACAAATTATAGTTGAATTCTACATACAGCTCTATGTTAACACATTCAAAAACCTCCAGGAAATGTTGTAACCAAAACAGCATGGTACTGACATAAAACAGACAATTGGATCAATGGAACAGAATAGAAAACCCAGGAATCAATCCACATACTTAAAACCAACTGATCTTTGACAAAAGCAACAAGAACATACATTGGGGAAAAGACAGCCTCTTCAATAAATGGTGCTGGGAAAATTGGACTTCCATATGCAGAAGAATGAAACTGGACCTGCACCTCTCACCATATGCCAAAGTCAACTCAAAATGGGCTAAAGACTTAAATATAAGACCCCAAATCATAACATTGCTAAAGGACAACACAGGGGAAACACTCCAGGAAGCAGGACTGGGCAAAGACTTTATGAATAAAATCCCCAAAGCACAAGCAACAAAAGAAAAACTAAACATATGGGACTATATCAAATTAACAAGCTTCTTCACAGCAAAGGAAACAATCAGAAACAATCAAAAGAGCAGAAAGACAACCCATGGAACGGGAGAAAATACTTGCAAACTATACATCCGACAAGGGATTAATATCCAGCATATATAAAGAATTCAAACTATACAGTAAAAAAAAATAATCCAATAAAAAATGGGCAAGGAGATGAATAGACATTTTTCAAAGGAAGACATACAAATGGCTTACTGGTATGTGAAAAAATGCTCAACATCACTAGTCATCAGAGAAATGCAAATCAAAACCACACTGAGATATCATCTCACCCCAGTTAAACTGGCCATTATTAAAAAGACCAAGAACAACAAATGCTGGAGAGGATGTAGGAAAACGGGAACTCTTCTACACTGCTGGTGGGACTGTAAATTAGCACAGCCATTGTGGAAAACAGTATGAAGGTTTCTCAAACAACTACAGATAGAACTGCCATGTGATCCAGCAATCCCACTACTGGGCATATTTCCAAAGGAATGGAAATCATCATGTCAAAGGGATACCTGCACTGCCATGTTCTCCACAGCTGTATTTACAATAGCCAAAACATGGAACCTACCTAAGTGTCCATCAACAGACGGCTAGATAAGGGAAATGTGGTATACGTATACAATGCAGTACTACTCGGTCATAAAAAAGAATGAAATTCTGCCATTTGCAGCAACATGGATGAGTCTGGAGAAAATTATGTTAAGTGAAATAAGCCAGACAAAGAAAGAAATACTGCATGTTCTCACTCATAACTGGATGCTAAGAAAGAAAGCAAGCAAGCAAGCAAGCAAACAAGGAAGTAAAAAAGAAAAAAAAAGACCAAAACAATATGTTGAACTTTCAGAAGGGGAAAACAAATATAAGGATACTAGAGATTGGGGGAAGAGGGTGGGTTTGGGGAGGGATAGGTTGAGTAAAGAGCATAAAGAAAAATCATGATTTGTAATAATAATATGCTTATAATAAATAATTTTAAAAATTAAAAAAAGAAATGTGAGATCTCTAGAAAAATTTGAATTATCAAAATTAACCCAGGAAAAAGTGGTAAATATGAATAGGTCAATTAACACAGAAAAATTGAAAGGTAAACTAAAATATACTTTTTAAAAGGGTACCAGAACCAGATATTTTCACACCTAAGTTCTACCTAAGCTTTAAAGAATGAATAATTTTTATAATATTTAAATTATCCCAGCTCATAGGGGAAGATGGAACAATTTTCAATTTTATGAAGCCAGCCTATTCCAAAGACAGAATGCCAAAAAGGCAACTATGTATCAATCTCACTTATAAATCCATGAGTAATAGTCAAAACATAAATGAAAAAAATCCAGCACTATATCAAAAGGATAATATATTATGGTCAAGTGATGTCATCCAAACATGAAAAAATGGTTCAAATTAGTAACTCTATTCTCTTAATACATTAGATCAATAAATTTAAAAAACAAAATCCCAAAATACTGCATTAACACATACTGAAAAATTATTTGGTAAAAGCCGACAATTATTCCCAATAATAACTCTAAATAAAATAGAAGAAATTTTGGAACTATTTGTGATTAAATCTGTTATAAAACAATCCTCAAAAAAATATTACCCAAAATGGCAAAATATTGAAACTAAGCCAATTAAGTCCATCACCATTATTATTTAATGTTATGTTAAAGAGTCTAACAAGTACAATGAGACCAACAAGAGAAAAAATTGGTAAAACTCATATACCCAGAAAACTTAGGGGGAAAAAAATCCCTCTAGGAAAAAAATCCTTCTGAAACATACAAGAATCAATAGCTTTTCCTTACACTAGCAATAATTGACACAGAAATCCAGAAGCCACAAAAGAAAAAGTAAACATCCCTGACTGTATAAATTTTTCAACTTCTTGTAGAACAAAATATACCATAGCAAAGCCAATACAAAAATAATAGCTTGGGGGGCAAAATTTGCAACAAAGGTGACCAACAAAATATTGATATCTACATTACACAGAGTATTTATGAATTTGCAAGAAAAAGACAAACAACCCAATAGAAGCATGTTGAAAGTCACACCTTGATGAGATAAGGAACTAGATTTTATACCGCAGATATCAGGTTTCCCCTCAAAATGGTACTTCTGGCAAAGCAAATTGTGCTAGATTAACGATCAGACTGCAATTTTGCTTTCAGCACAATTTAAAAACTAAGAAGGGAAAAACATATGTACTTCCTTTCGAACCTCATCACCTTCAACAATATGCTGTCAAATTCTAGTGTTATATCTTGTCAGGCTATCTAGTCTGTGGAGGAAAGAGCTAGCCCAGTGATTCCTGACCCTGGTTTGTCAGTGCCTCCCATGAGTTCTAGGTCAGTGCCATGGGGCCCTAGCTGTGGAGGGTCCTTTCCCCTCCCCTTGCCTGGATGTCCTCAGCCTTCCTTAGACTCCCACTCTGCAGTGTGTTCCAGAAGGACAGATCACCAGGATTTTGGATGCAGATTTAGATGGTGTCTGTACTTTTGCCCCCAGGCCCCACCCATTGAACCAAGCTATTTGAAAGCGATCAGGAACCTGGATCGGGACACCCCACTGGATCCTGTGTAGGATGTTCTGTGTGACAGCTACTCATTTAGGTGCTATTTGGCCATCCAGCCATTTCCCCTGCCCCAGTCCAGCCCAGTCCCCACTTCCTCCCGTTATCCACTCATCCGCGTGTATCAGTTATGACAACTTAGACGTTGCTGGGTGACCTTAGGAAGGTGAGCGTCAACAAAACAGTGAGTCCAACAGTTTCCGAGCTGTGGTCCCACCCATGTTTATAGCCTCCCTAACTTGTGACTCGGCCCCTTCCGCCTCAAGTTCATGTGGGTCTCCTGCAGAAAGCCCAGCAACACAGGAGTGACCGCCGAGGCAGTGTGCAGGAATAACCCAGAAGGGGTTAACACCGCATGAAGTGGGCTGGCATCCTCACTATCTCTGCCCCAGAAAGCAGGTGATATAACACAAGGAGCAGTCTTGGGGAAACTAGCCAGGCAACTGTGACACATCCCAGGAGTGAGTAGGCTTGGGGGGTTAGTTAGCTGGGGGCAGGGGAAGGTAGACTTTCAAAAGGCAGAGAGAAAGAGATGAGTCATGTAGATAATTCAAAACCTGCAAGGAGGAAATTACTCTTAGTACTTAAACTCAAAGCTTGTTAGTTTCATTCCCCCTATAGAAGCCAAGCTGAAAAGGTGAAAGAGCAGGTGAGGAGAAGGGGATTTCAGCACAGGCATCGAAACTGAGGCAGCCTAGAGCCCAGAGGGCAAAGATGTTTTCTTCTCTCTAATGCCCATGATCTAATACCCTAGCTCCAATCCAGGAGCTTCTGAAGAAGCAGGTTGGTTTCTGTGATTTTCTGATAGCTCCCATGGTGACCACCAAACATTTAGAAAGCAGTGTCCATAGACACAGTACTGAATAAGCATTATGAGATGCACAGGGGACACATAAGACCTAGCCTCTTCATGAAACAACTGGAAGGCAGTCAAGAGCAGTGCCCCACCCCAGACCTACTGAGCCAGACCTGCATTGTTAGCAAGATTCCCAGATGATTTGCAGGCACATGAAAGTCTGGGAAATGCTGATAAGGGCAATAAGGCAGAATGAAGAGGCTGCCTGAAGTTGGGGTTGCCACAGAAAGCTTCGTGGACAAGTTGGTCTGGGACAACACACTGGGCCTAGCCTGCCCTTACTCACATGACCTTCCTATTGGGGAACATACGTGTTTAGCCACAAGTAACACACTTCCTCTGCATTAAGGGATGTAACTCTGGCTTTCAGGAAACCCATAAAAGGGAAATTTCAACTCTCATAATCAGGAAAGAAAGAAATGGCTCATACATTAAGAATGGCCTTAATCTGTTAGCCAGGAACTGCTCTCTGGGTCCAGAAAGGGGAGATTCCTACACTCACACTTACTGACTGCCTGGCGTGGGCCACACACTCCCTCTATGCCCACCTCCCTGGCTGCAGAACACTTCTTACTGAACTATCGTTGGCATATCTCCACCCACGTATGCCGAGAAGTGTTTTATTTTACAATTGTCCTTGAAGTGCACTGCTGTACTGACTCCATGGACCTTGACAAGGATGTCCATTACATTGCACCAGTAGTTGCCACCGTGTGCTCCGGGACACACTAGTTAATAGCTGCTGCAGAAAAACAGGAACAAGAGGAAGACGAAGTGGAAGATACTCTCCCGTGCTCCAGAATTTCTGGAAGCCGGCTTGTTTGCTGTGAGCCTTGCAGAGCAGATGTGGGACTCTCCACAAAGCGTGCCTAGTGTCAGGGACTTTCCAAACTTCTTTAGCCACCTTTTTCCGATGGCCTTGTGTAGAATACTTCAGGCCAGGCTTCGTCACTTCCGTGTCTTCTCAAGACCCATGGAGGACATTTCTCTCCTTGACTTTAGTACTGAGAATGGCCATGTGTCTGCTGGGGAGCTGCCTTGCCTGACTTTGTCAGTCATGAGAATCAGAAAACAGATGTGTTTTGCTCTTTGCATTGGCCACCGCCCGAAAGCTGAGAGCCAAATTGTTGGGGGCATTCAGCAAGGGTTCCGCGTCTTGGAGCACACCCTCTGTGGTCTGACTCACATTTTCTTATCTATTTATTTTAAATGGTTTTCTTGGCATATCTCTATTTGTAATTCACATCAAATCTTCTTCCAAACAAAAGCTCAGAGTGGTTAACTGACTTATCCAAGTTCACACAGCTTCTCAGTGAGGAACCCAAGATTCAGACTCAGTTCTGCTGGTCTCGAAGGTCTAACCCCTCCTATACCTCCTCCCCAGTCCTGTGTGGGGCCCATGAAAGACCTGGGTGTGTGGGTGACACTGGGGATGGCAGGAAATGACCATTACTGAACAACAATGATTTGACTTAATCGCTCCCTCTTCCCATGCTTGTATCTTGCTGCCTAGACTCCCCCACACCCATCCTTTAGAGCCCTTTCCCTACTTTCCAAACCTTTTCATCAGCTCTCCAAGTCCAAGACCCGTAACCAATGACTCACAGCTCCAGCTGTGTTCTTTCTAGGTAACCAGGTACATGAGAACAAGGCACTGAACTGAACTGCCATCACAACAGGGGTGCCATCCCAGGGTGTCCCCTGCTTGCAGGCAGCAGATCCCCAGCCACAGGAAAAGACTAGGTATGGCCTTGCTTTCTCCCACAGACACCCAGCTGCTTCACCCATCTGCCTGCTCTGCCATTCCTGGAGTGAAGCTTCCATCCCCACGGTTGCCACATGGGCTCAGATAGCTGCACCACTACCAACTTCATATTTGCATTCCAAGCAGGAGGAAAAGAAAAAATAAGCCAAGAAGAGGAAGGAGCAGCAGTAACTATATCAGGAAAGAAAAAATCCTCAGGAATCCTTAGCAGACTTCTACTTGGGTCTCATTGGCCAGGACTGGACTGCCTGGCCACCTCCAGCTGCAAAGGAGGCTGTCCTGAGTATGTCATGGTTAGTAAGGAGGGAGGAGAGATGGGTTTTGGGTAATCTGCCCCACCAGAGGCCACCCCAAATGCCTGGGTTGAGTACAAGGTGCAGAAAAAAGGCAGCAGGAATAGGGAAGGGGAGCATCAGGGTCAAATGGTTGGGGATGGTCATTCAAAGGGACATAGTGGTCACTGTGTAGTACCCCAGACTCCCCTTTGGAGCTGAAGCGCTCATGACCCCCTGGTGTGGGAATGTTGCTGGCACCCCCTCAGCTGTCAATCTTCTTTAGAAATCATGTTGGCTGAAAAGAGTCACCTTGCCCAAATTTGTGCTCTTTCCAAGGAACTTTCATCCATTACCACATCTCAGCATTACTATAGGCCTATCCCAGCTCCAGAGCTCCCCATGGAGGTGCTGAGGACTTGGAGACTGCAGGAGACTGTGTGGCAGCCCAGCTCCTCCCTCTTCCCAGTCCTCCTTCCTTCTCTTACCTCCCATGCCCTAGAGCATCCTAACAAACACCCTGCAGGCTGGTCTCCCAGGGCCACAGCCACACCAAGGAACAACCACTTCTTCCTTTTTCTAGTGCAACTTCACAGGCATCTGCTGAGTGCCAGGTGCTGGGAGTGGAGGGCGTTAGTAAATCCAAACATGACAAGCAAGTACCCACCTTCAAGGAGCTCATAGCCTAGAGCAGTGGAGCTGGGAAAGTCAGTGGCTGAGAGACAAGACAAAACACAGTACGACAGTCAGGAAGTGTGATGGCTGCTTGAAGAGGAAGGCATTACAAGTGGTTTGGGCAGGAAGTAGGGAGGAATTAGGAAATCTGGAGGCACTCCATGGGGGAAGGAGACTTCCACGTGGCCTCTGAAGGGTGACTGGGCAGAGCCCCCAGCAAAGAAGCTCTCTGAGTGGGAGCAGTCTAGGCAAAGGCACAGAGGGCTGGGATGTGGGCCAGGACTAGCTGGTGATGACAGCCCCTGTTTGGCCAGAATGGGACGTGACCTAGAGCATGAGTTGACATGAGCTTCCAAGTGAGACTCCTGGCTCTGCCCTCTCTGAAAGAGGGATGTTGGGCCTGTTCCTTAACCTCTCAATGGCATGGCATTCTCGTCTGTAAAATAGTAATTACACCTCCTCTCCCCCAGGGGTTGCTGTGGGGCTGAATAGTCAAAATACGTAAACCACTGCATAGACACCTGCAGGAGCACCAGGCTCAATCGATCCTCTAGTTTTTGTGTACAAGCAGAAATATTGAGAAGGCCACTCTTAAGCCAGTGTTTCTCAAAGTGAGATTCCCAGACCAGTGGCATCCCTTTAACTGGGATCCTGTTAAATAGGCAGATTCTCGGGTCCCAGACAGACCTACTGAATCAGAAGTTCTCCAATACATTTTAGCAAGCCCTCCAGGGGAAGCTGAAGACAGCTGGTTTGAGCCAACAGAAAAATTTATTTTAAGGATACAGGGGCTCTTCGTGGAATCTGAAAAGAGAGGTACACCAGGGCCACAAAAATAGGCTGCTGATAGAGACAGAGATTAGGGAAACAGGAATCTCCTCTCTCCATCAATCATTCCCACTTCTCTCTCACCCTCTGCCTCTCTCTTCTGATAACTGCAAATAAATTTGCTTTTTTTCTTAGTTTCACAAGCCGAGGGTTTCTGCCATAGAGAGTTTCAGACCAAGAGGCTGAAATCTTTTAGTCTCAACTTCAGGTTACCCTGAAAGTGGTTCATTGGCCCAGCTAGAGTTCCATGCCCACACCCGGGCCGGCTGATGTGATTTAGTGGCTGAGGCACAGTCTGAGCATAGATGCCCTTCCCCAAACCACGTGAGTGAAGTGCGGTCTCCTACCTTTGGAATGCCAGACAGTCAGGTGGAAATTTAGGAGTTACTAGCTTTGAGAATAGTCCCATAGAGCAGTGGTTCTCAAAGTGTGGTCCCCAGACCAGCAGTATCAGCAACATGTTGGAAATGCAGTCTTGGGCCCCACCCACCCCAGACCTACTGCAACAGAAACTGCCTGGGTGGCCTTGTCAATCTATGCTTTAACCAGAGTGAGTTTGAGAACCACTGTCAGGAAAGACTCAGAAATAGGTCAGAAAACCCTTTTGATTGGAGGGACAATCATCTCTGTAGCCTCATCCGTCTTTCACTCCATTTCCTTAGAGTCATAATGAAATAGGCATAAGAGACGTCAGGAGCAAAAGCATCCAGGGTGGTGGGCGCTTTTCTTTCTTTTCTTTCTTTAATGCACAGCATACATACAAAAGACATCTTCCCAAATTCCGCAGACTGTTGGAGCTGGGATAGAGCTTGATCTTACCTCTTTACTTTTGGGGAAAGCAAGTCTCATTCATCGGCAGAGTTGAGACTAAAGCTCACGCCTTCCAGCTTCAAGCTATCGTGATCAAAAATAGAACTTTTCTAGGTCAAATAGAAAAGTAACTGAGAAAGTAGATTAAAATGAAGTCATATGAGGCTTGTGTGAAAAATGAAGAGCGACTCAGACTCAGCCATTGGAGTTAGGTAGCGTAAGGTCATTCTGTGGAATCCCAAACCAAAATTACCAGTCCTGACGTCCATGGTTGGGCCTCAAAATCCACCATTATAATTAGTAAGAGCTTTTTTACTCACCACAAACCAGGTAAACCTAAACACACTGCTACTTCAATTTTAGGATATTTAAGGCTTTCATAAAAAAGAGAAAGAGGAGAAGAGGAAGGAGACATTTTTTACAGCCATAATAAAAGGAAACTACAGCTCCAAAGTTCTCATATTTAAGTAAACCTGTGAGGAATGCATTGGGAAAAATAGCTAGGCATCACTGTAGTTATTTTTGCTACATTGTATATAGAGTTGTAAAAATTACCTACTTTAAAGTCTGAAGTTTGAAAAACTACAAAAAGAAAAATATCCCTGGCATTAATGTGCTAGTCTTAAAAAGAGGAAGTGGCAAGTCTAGTCTGAATCGGGGTGGATCAGCCTGGCCTGGGTAGGATGCAGAAAGAGGTCAGCAGACGATAAACAACTAATATGGATAAAAAAGAGGAACCAGACTGAACCAAAATGAAGACATCCTTGGCTGCTCTTAGCTCTGGGTTTTACCAAGATACGGATTAGGAGGGGTTGGTAAGGACAGTTGTGCAGGTGGTGCCCTGAACAAACGTGGCACACCTGTCAATGGGGCAGGTGCAGACTAAGATCCATCTGGTGCTCTGTTCAGCAAGCCATGCTCAGACCAGCCCAGGTGACTATTCTCCACCTCATGAGGCCAGTGACAGCCTTGGGTTATAAAGGACAGAGTCACACTGCTGGGGTGCCTTTTGGCATTTGTTCTTTGATGTACGTGTGTGTGTGTGTGTATATATATAAATATACAAATTAACTATTGGCAACAAATACATTTCAAAGAATGACTTGAGTTCTTTCCAAATAATTTCTTATTTTCATTGTAAAGTCCCAAACTCAGAAGAACCAACCAACCATTTAGAGTCAATGCCTCGCTTGGTGCCCAGACAGGGCAAAGAGAGAATCTTTCCTCACAGAATTACACAAGGGAACAGATCCCCTCTTACAAAGAGGCACCGACTGCAGTGCAGTCCATTTTTGCTTCTGAAGCCAGAGTCCTAATCTCTCCTTTGTTTATTATTTTTTAAAATTTCTTTGTTTCTGAAACTGCTTTTCTCAAGATCCTTAGAGATTTTGATGATATATTTTGGAATTTGCTTTCTTACTCCCTTCCATGATATCTCCACACTTGATGTGATAAAAAAATGGTCAGGCCCTGCTGTGCTTGAATGTCCCCCCAAGCCCGTGTTGTAGCTTAAGCCCCAGTACGGTAGTGGAAGATGAGGACCTTAAGAGGTGCTAGAATCAAGAGGACTCTTTCCTCGTGAGAGGATTGATCCGTTCATGGAGTAATGGGTTGATGGTTTAATGGGCTGTCATGGGCGTGGTTTGATGGCTTTGTAAGGACAGCAATTGAGAAGGTCAGCTCTCACTCTTGCCATACACCATGTGATGCCTGGTCACCACGGGGTCTCGTAGAGTGTTACCCAGAAGAAGGCCCTCACTTGATGCGCCCCCTGGACCGCGGCCTTTCCAGCCTCCCAATCAGTAAGAAATACATTTCCATCCTTCATAAATTACCCAGTTTCAAGTATTCTGTTTTAACCAACAGAAAAAGGACTCATAGAAGTCCCTTCACCTGTAGACATCCTTCCCAAATATCAATTCTTTAAATGGTCATAATTAAACAGACAGAAACAGTAGCGGCCACCTCACACCAACAAGGAAAAGAAGTAAGTGCTGCTCGCCTGAGAAAGAAGCTGGTTTCCAACAAGTACAGACTAGAGGAGATGACTTGTTTGCTGACCGAAAATTTGGAACCCACCCTATTGGACCATGTGTGGCAGTGAGGCTGATGCCACATGTGCGCTTAGCATCAGCAGTGTGGCCTGGGCTGTATCCACTATCTGACCACTTATCCCCACTGCCACTGCTACTGTCCTTGTCCAAGCCACCATCATGGGGGAAGGGAGGATCCTTTTTGCTTAATTTGTTTTTCTGCTTCAGCTCTGGCTTAACAGGCTATGCTCAGTGCAGCAGCCAGAGTGACTCTGTTGAAACATCCATCCCTTCACCACCCGGAGCCTTCTAATAGCTCCCCAACTGGTTCCCAGTAAAGGGACAGCAATTTCCACAGCCTACCAGGCCCCATATGACCTGGGTCCACCACACTCTTCACTCCCTCTGCTCCTGCCACCCCGGCCTCCCTGCTGTTTCTTTGTGCACGTGTTGAAATTTCTCTAGGCCAGTCGTACACCTAAAAACGGAAGTGCTGAATCAGAGCATCTGTACATTTTCTAGATATTGCCAAATTGCTCTACAAATGGGTTTGCCAATTTAAATTTCCACCCACATATGGGAGAAATTTTCCACAGCCTTTCCAACACTTGGTATTGTCAAACTCTTTAATTTTTACTAATCAGATGGGTGGGAAACGTTAGCCCAACACTCTTTCAATTTACGTTTTCTTGATTATGATGGAAATTTAGCATATTTTCATGTTTATGGGTCATTTGCATTTCCTGTCCTGGAGATCTGCAGGGGGAGAGAGAAAATTGAGATCATTCAATTTTTTAAAAGTTTATTCAGTTTTTCTATTTTTCATGAGTCAATTTTGTCAATGTATGATCTTCTAGAAAGTTATTCATTTCATCCAGATTTTCAAAAGTATCGGCATAAAGTTGCTCCAGGTGTTCTCTTATGATGTCTATCCCCTATTCCATTGAGTTATGGCTTTTGTTGTTCGTGTTGTTGCTGATATTACTTAGTTGTGCTTTTTCTCTCTCTCTTTTTTCCCCCCCCATTAGTCTTGCTAGGGGTGAGATAACTAAGACTGGGAACTTGCTAGAGGTGGGATAACTAAGACTGGGAACTTTACTAGACATGGGATAACTAAGACTGGGAACTTGCTAGAGGTGGGATGACTAAGACTGCCGAAGATGTGATTCTGCCACTGTCTGAGTTATAAAAAGAAGTCTCAGTTTTCAAAATCTTCTAGATTTCAGAATTGTGGACGGCAAGCTATGGATCTAAACTTTTATTTTCATTCAGCTCTAAATATTTTGTCATTTTTGTTCTGCTTTCATTTTTCATTCATAAGCCATTTCAAAATTTATTTTTCAGTTTCAAAAAACATGCTCTTTTGTTTTTTATGTCTATATAAAGATGATTTCTAATTTAATAAATTATGGTCAGAAAGTGTGGTCTGTACAATACCATTTCTTTCACATTTGCTAATAACTCTATTATGAATTTGTTCATGGTCAGCTTTTGTGAGTTCCATGTTTATTCTGTGTTTCAGAATTTCTCAGCGGGCAAGCCATGAATGGGCTGTGGGTTTGTTGTAACATACTGATTTCTTCAGCCTTCAGGACCATATGGGGAGAACCTCAACTGGGGTTTCTCAGGGCAGCCCCTTGCTCAGGAAGCTCACCTGGTGGCCCCCCAGGCAGCAAGCACAATGAGCTCATGCACCCCTTGCTGCTCTGTGGTAATGCGCTAAGCCCAGGCGCCATCTCTGGGTGGACACCCATGTCACCAGCCAGCTGCAAGGCCCCCTGCCACCCATGCAGGACAAGGGTCTGTGGAATTGTGGGAGGAGTTTGTTCATGTTCCAGGTGCCCAGGAACATGGAGCACAGCCAAGGCCTCTGGTAGAGTTGGGGGCCAGGGAGGCTCAGTCGGGGCCCCCAGCAGATAGGAGTGTAGTTTCAGGTAGCAGCATGGACTCTCTGCTTTACATATTTTGGTCACTTCCATCCATTTGTGGCTCATGGGCCCTTTTAGTGGCATCCAAATCAGTTGCAGGGGTGACTGTTCTAACAACACGTGCATCATTTGTACAACAGAGCTGCATCATTTTAAAAATTCTTAATATGAAAACATTTGATACCTTTGATATGCATTTGTATTTCAATATTACAAGAAATTTCAACTGTTGCAAAATTCTGAATGATTGTATGTATTTTGCTTTAATTTTTATTACCTGCTTATGTGAATAAAGTTTCTCACTGATTGTGATTATCAAGAATTTGAAATTATTTTTCGTGTAAATCTTAAACTTGAATGTGCATAGCAATTTCAAACATAAAGCATGATAAAGGCTTATGTCTGAAGGAGAAAACTCATTTAAAAATTGGAAGATTGTTTATTTGTAAAATTTATAAAAAGTCAGTATTTAGTATTTTATAATTTTGTGAATTTTGTATTTCTTATTATAGCTATACTAACAAAGTGAAAATCACTTTCTTAATAGATTGTTTCTTTAATGATATGTAGTTTTCCTCTTTTCCACATTAAGGCTTTTGCCTTAAATTCTATTTTGATATTATACCTCAGCATAAATTTGATTAATTTTTTTTTCAGAATACCTCTTTCCATCCCTTTATTTTCAATCTGTCTATGTGGTTTTAAAATAGGAGTTGTTGTATAAGCAGCATCGGAATATCTATGTTTTTTAACAAGTGATGTCAATCTTTTTGATTTTTTGCCTTTTTTCATGGTTATTGATAATAATCAGACCGACTTTAACCATCTTATTTTCTGTTTAACAACTTTTTTCCTTTTTTTCTTTCTTAAATCTCTTCCTGTCTTTAGTCTTTTTTTCCCTCTGCTATTTTGGAAGCTATAAATTGTGGTCAATTCTCTTTGTAGTTACTCTTATTTTTTTAAACGTGCATGTTTAATTATAGATTTTTCTAACTGATTCTAAGGTTATTCAATATTTCTATATCATTTCCAGACTCAACATGCATTTCTGTGTATGTTGTTCATTGAACATCACCACCCTACCACTGCTGCCTTGAGTTTTTATTTTTGGTTCTTATTTGCTTATTTTTGGGTTATTGTTTATTTCTAAACATAAAAAATGTTTCCTTTCATCAGCAGTTAAATTTACCAATAAATTTTTATCAGTTTCTGTTCTGACAGCTGTTTTTTGTATGCCATGATTTCCCTCTAGTTTTACTTTCCTTCTTGCTGAAGGACATTTTTAGTAATTCTTTTGATGAATGTCTATAGACAGTAAAATCCTTTAATCCCATGTGTTCTAAGATGTCTTTCATTTGTCTTCAGTCCTCAGTGATAAATTAGTGGGGTAAAAAACTCTAGGTTGACAGTCATTTTCCTGTAAACATTTTGTCATCTGGCATAAAACTAATCTTTTTTCTTTAACCTCTTTTTTTTTTTTTTTTAACTTTCGTTTTGTCGATATACATTGTGGTTGATTATTGTAGCCCCTTACCAAAACCTCCCTCCCTCCTCCCTCTCCTCCCTCCCCGCCACCAATGTTGCCTCTGTTTGCTTGTCGTATCAACTTCAAGTAATTGTAGTTGTTATATCTACCCCCCCCCGTTTTTGTGTGTGTGTGTGTGTGTGTGTGTGTGTGTGTCTGTGAATTTATATATTAATTTTTAGCTCCCACCAATAAGTGAGAACATGTGGTATTTCTCTTTCTGTGCCTGACTTGTTTCACTTAATATAATTCTCTCAAGGTCCATCCATGTTGTTGCAAATGGCAGTATTTCATTCGTTTTTATAGCTGAGTAGTATTCCATTGTGTAGATGTACCACATTTTCCATATCCACTCATCCGATGATGGACATTTGGGCTGGTTCCAACTCTTGGCTATTGTAAAGAGTGCTGCAATGAACACTAGGGAACAGGTATACCTTCGACTTGATGATTTCCATTCCTCTGGGTATATTCCCAGCAGTGGGATAGCTGGGTCGTATGGTAGATCTATCTGCAATTGTTTGAGGAACTTCCATACCATTTTCCATAGAGGCTGCACCATTTTGCAGTCCCACCAACAATGTATGAGAGTTCCTTTTTCTCTGCAACCTCGCCAGAATTTATCATTCAAAGTCTTTTGGATTTTAGCCATCCTAACTGGGGTTAGATGGCATCTCAGTGTGGTTTTGATTTGCATTTCCCGGATGCTGAGTGATGTTGAGCATTTTTTCATATGTCTGTTGGCCATTTGTATATCTTCCTTAGAGAAATGCCTACTTAGCTCTTTTGCCCATTTTTTAATTGGGTTGCTTGTTTTCTTCTTGTAGAGTTGTTTGAGTTCCTTATATATTCTGGATATTAATCCTTTGTCAGATATATATTTTGCAAATATTTTCTCCCACTCTGTTGGTTGTCTTTTAACTCTTTTAATTGTTTCTTTTGCTGTGCAGAAGCTTTTTAGTTTGATATAATCCCATTTGTTTATTTTTCCATTGGTTGCCCATGCTTTTGGGGTCATATTCATGAAGTCTGTGTCCAGTCCTATTTCCTGAAGTGTTTCTCCTATGTTTTCTTTAAGAAGTTTTCTTGTTTCAGGGTATGTATTTAAATCCTTAATCCATTTTGAGTTGATTTTAGTATACGGTGAGAGGAATGGGTCTAGTTTCATTCTCCTGCATATGGATATCCAGTTATCCCAGCACCATTTGCTGAAGAGGCAGTCCCTTCTCCAGTGAATAGGCTTGGTGCCTTTGTCAAAGATCAGATGGCAGTAAGTGTGTGGGTTGATTTCTGGATTCTCTATTCTATTCCATTGATCAGTGTGTCTGTTTTTATGCCAGTACCATACTGTTTTGGTTATTATAGCTTTGTAGTATAGCTTAAAGTCAGGTAGTGTTATGCCTCCAGCTTTATTTTTTTTGCTCAGCATTGCTTTGGCTATGCGTGGTCTTTTATTATTCCATATAAATGTCTGGATAGTTCTTTCCATTTCTGAGAAAAATGTCTTTGGAATTTTGATGGGGATTGCATTGAATATGTATATCACTTTGGGTAGTATGGACATTTTCACTATGTTGATTCTTCCAATCCAAGAGCATGGGATATCTTTCCATCTTCTTGTGTCCTCTCTAATTTCTCTCAGCAGTGCTTTGTAGTTCTTATTATAGAGATTTTTCACCTCCTTGGTTAACTCAACTCCTAAGTATTTTTTTTTTTTGGTGGCTATTGTAAATGGGCAGGCTTTCTTGATTTCTCCTTCTGCATGTTCACTATTGGAGAAAAGAAATGCTACTGATTTTTGTGTGTTGATTTTGTATCCTGCTACTGTGCTGAAATCATTTATCAATTCCAACAGTTTTTTTGTAGAGGTTTTAGGCTGTTCGATATATAGGGTCATGTCATCTGCAAACAGGGACAGTTTGACTTCATCTTTTCCAGTCTGGATGCCCTTTATTTCCTTCTCTTCTCTGATTGCTCTGGCTAGTACTTCCAACACTATGTTGAATAGGAGTGGTGAGAGTAGGCAACCTTGTCTAGTTCCTGTTCTTAAAGGAAAAGCTTTCAGCTTTTCCCCATTCAGGATGATATTGGCAGTGGGTTTGTCATATATGGCTTTAATTATGTTGAGATACTTTCCCTCTATACCTAACTTATTAGAGGGCCTTTGTCATGAATGAGTGATGAATTTTATCAAATGCTTTTTCAGCATCTATAGAGATGATCATATGGTCCTTGTGTTTGAGTTTATTAATATGGTGTATCACATTTATTGATTTGCATGTGTTGAACCAACCTTGCATCCCTGGGATGAATCCCACTTGATTGTGGTGAATAATTTTACGTATGTGTTGCTGTATTCTGTTTGCTAGTATTTTAGTGAGGATTTTTGCATCTATATTCATCAAGGATATCGGCCTGTAGTTTTCTTTTTTGGTTATATCTTTACCTGGTTTTGGTATCAGGATGATGTTTGCTTCATAGAATGAGTTTGGGAGATTTGCGTCTGTTTCAATCTTTTGGAATAGTTTGTAAAGAATCGGTGTCAATTCCTCTTTGAATGTTTGGTAAAATTCTGCTGTGAATCCATCTGGTCCTGGGCTTTTCTTTGTTGGGAGCATTCTGATAACAGCTTCAATCTCCTTTATTGTTATTGGTCTGTTCAAATTTTCTACGTCTTCATGGCTCAGTTTTGGGAGCTTGTGTGTGTCCAGAAATTTATCCATTTCCTCCAGATTTTCAAATTTGTTGGTGTATAGTTGTTTATAGTAGTCTCGAATGATTCCTTTTATTTCAGATGAATCAGTTGTAATATCGCCTTTTTCATTTCTAATTTTTGTTATTTGAATCTTCTCTCTTCTTTTTTTTTTTTTGTTAGCCATGCTAATGGTTTGTCAATTTTATTTATCTTTTCAAAAAACCAACTTTTTGATTCGTTGATCTTTTGTATTGTTTTTTGGATTTCAATTTCATTCATTTCTGCTCTGATCTTAATTTCTTTCCATCTGCCAACTTTAGGTTTGGATTGTTCTTGTTTCTCTAGTTCTTTAAGGTGAAGTGTGAGGTTGTTCACTTGCCATCTTTCCATTCTTCTGAGCTGAGCATTTAATGCAATAAATTTCCCCCTTAATACTGCTTTTGCTGTATCCCACATGTTTTGGTATGATGTATCATTATTTTCATTAGTTTCAATAAATTTTTTGATTTCCTGCTTGATTTCTTCTTGGACCCATATGTCATTAAGTAGAATGCTATTTAATTTCCATGTGTTTGTATAGTTTCCAGAGTTTCATTTGTTATTAATTTCTAGTTTTAATCCATTGTGCTCTGAGAAAATACATGGGATAATTCCAATTTTTTAAAATTTATTGAGACTTGATTTGTGACCTAATATGTGATCTATCCTGGAGAATGATCCATGTGCTGATGAGAAGAATGAATATTCTGAGGTTGTTGGATGGAATGTTCTGTAGATATCTGCCAAGTCCAATTGGTCTAGAGTATTGTTTAGATCTTGTGTTTCTCTACTGATTCTTTGCCTAGATGATCTGTCTAATATTGACAGTGGGGTGTTCAGGTCCCCTGCTATTATGGTATTAGTGTCTACTTCCTTCTTTAGGTCTAATAGAGTTTGTTTTATATATCTGGCTGCTCCAACATTGGTTGCATACATATTTATGATTGTTATGTCTTCTTGATGGATCAGTCCTTTTATCATTAAGTAGTGTCTCTCATTGTCTCTTTTTATGGTTTTTAGTTTAAAGTCTATTTTGTCAGATATAAGAATAGCTACTCCAGCTCGTTTTTCTTTTCTGTTTGCATGGTAAATCTTTTTCCATCCTTTCACTCTTAGTCTATGTGAGTCTTTATGGGTGAGGTGGGTCTCTTGTAGGCAGCATATAGTTGGGTCCTTCTTTTTAATCCAGTCAGCCAGTCTGTGTCTTTTGATTGGGGAATTTAAGCCTTTAACATTAAGAGTTATTATTGAAAGGTGTTGATTTATTCCTAGCATTTTAGGTTGTTTGGTTGTCTTAGGTGTCTTTTGTTTCTTGCTTTCTGATTTACTGTTTGGTTTCTGTGTTTGTTGGTTCCTTAGGTTGTAGATAGCATTTTTGTTTGTTTGTTTTCTCTTCATGAATGCCATTTTTCTTATACTAGTAGGTTTTGATTTTTCTTGGGTTTTTATGGCAATGGTAGTTATTTTTCAGGAACCAAACCCAGTATTCCCTTGAAGATTTCTTGTAAGGGTGGTCGTGTGGTAGTGAAATCCTGCAGTTTTTGTTTGTCTGAGAAATATACTATTCGCCCTTCATTTTGGAAGGATAGCCTTGCAGGGTAGAATATTCTTGGTTGGCAATCTTTGTCTTTTAGTATTTTGAATATATCATCCTATTCCTTTCTAGCTTTTAGGGTTTGTGATGAAAAGTCTGATGTTAGCCTGAGTGGGGCTCCCTTATAGGTGATTTGATGCTTCTCTCGTGCAGCTTTTAAGATTCTCTCTTTGTCTCTGAGTTTTGTCAATTTGACTATAACATGTCTTGGAGAGGGCCTTTTTGGGTTGAATACGTTTGGAGATCGTTGAGCTTCCTGGATCTGAAGATCTGTGATTTTTCCTATACCTGGGAAGTTTTCTGCCACTATTTTGTTGAATATGTTTTCAATGGAATCTCCATTTTCCTCCCTTTCTGGGATACCCATGACTCGGATATTTGAGCACTTAAGGTTGTCTGATATCTCTCTCAGATTTTCTTCAATGTCTTTGATTCTTTTTTCTTTCTTTCTTTTTGTCTGCTTGTGTTATTTCAAACAGCCCATCTTCAACTTCAGAGGTTCTCTCTTCAACTTCGACAAGCCTGCTGGTTAAACTCTCTGTTGTTTTTTTTTATTTCGCTGAATAACTTCTTCAGTTCAGCAAGTTCTGCTACATTTTTTTTCAGGACATTGATTTCCTTATACATTTCCTCTTTCAGGTCCTGTATACTTTTCCTCGTTTCCTCATGATGTCTAGCTGAGTTTTCTTGTATCTCATTCAGTTTCCTTAGAATTATCACTCGAAATTCCTTGTCAGTTATTTCAAGGGCTTCTTGTTCTATAGGATCTAGAGTTTGAGATTTATTAACTTTTGGTGGTGTACTTTCTTGATTTTTTGTATTTCTGGTATCTTTTTTTTGATGTTTATTCATTGTGGCAGGGGGTTTCACAGTCCACCGGTTTGAGACTATTGACTACCTAAGATGTTGCTGTGGTTGCCAATTTGGTATGGCTACCTCCGTGACTGCTCAGTTGGCCTCTAGTGCCTTCTGTGTGTGGTTGCTTTGGGTCTTGGGCCTCTCTGGGGAGCCACCTCTCTGGGCAGCTTGGAATCTGCTGGGCTGCTGGATCACGGAGCGGTACCACAGGGTGTGTGTTCTCTGCTGAGCTTCCACTTCCCATGCAGGACTTCTCCCTGTTCCGTGCGCTCTGGCCCGGGCTGTTGGATCATGCAGTGGCAACCCCACACGGTGTGTGGTTTCTGTCAAGTCTCTGCCTCCCTAGCCAGACGTCTCCCCACTCTGTGTGCACTGGGCTGGGCTGGGATGTGTCTTCTGCAGCCCTCGTCTATCAGCTGGGCCTTCAAGACCCTGCTCAGCACCGCCTCGCCCAGGAAGTCTACCAGGTTTCTGCTAGGCACAGACGACCAGTCACTCTGGGTGCCTTTGTAGCACTGTGTAGATCTCTCTCAGGACTTATCACCTTCCTCCTGGTATCGCGGTTATTTGTGTACTTGTCTTATCTCCCACACCAGAGCGTGAGCTCCTCGGGGGAGGAGCCTGCAGCACATGGTTCACATTTGAATTGCCCCAGCGTGGACCGAGTCCAGTGCCCACCCACAGTCAGCTCTCCGGCAGGTTCAAACGAACTTGGGAACTCTCTGACCACATTATTCCTAACCAGAAATTGGTTAGGCATTTTTCTGAACTGGTGGCCACAGAGATGGTATCTGCCTCCCTGTAACAGGAAGTTTACCGGGGGCCAGAGCCCAGGGTGTGGTGGAGTGACAGTCGGCCCAGCCCATACTTCCCTGCCCTCCCGATGCTGGCCGGGGGTGCCCCACACCACCAGCCCCGCCAGAGAACCGCAGAGGGAGTGGGAGAGGAGGCTGGCTCTCAGGCCCTGGGAAGCCCCACACCAGGGCAAGCAAGTGGGAAGGCTCAGTGAGGAGCTGAGCTGGGCCAGAGCTGCCACCACCTGAGAAAATGGAGGCAGCCCCGGGGCCGGTGAGTGGCCCGGTGGGGCAGGCGGAAGCCAGGTGGGCATCCGCCCTCCGAGCAGGGCCAGGTCGGGGGTCACTCACGGGGCTGTGCCAGGTCGGGCGGCTCCCTCTCTGCCTCTGCATCGTCACCGTCCCCGTTCTCAGCCACTGCTGCCTTGGGCTGCTCACTCGGTCCCATGGCGCAGCTCGGGCGCTCCTAGTAATCGTCTTTTATGCTGGCCTGAAACCTCGAATCCTGAATAGGGCAGCTGGCTCCCTTCAGCACGGCCCCGGCCTCTGGGATCCTGGCAGTGTCAACAGCAGCCCCAGTGCCATGTTCCCTGTTTAGAGACTCACTTTTGCAGCTAAGAAACAGTTCTTTTCCTGCTCCATACTTCAAAGCTGTTGCCTGTAAATGAGGCAGCCTCTCCTGCCAAGGGCAAAGTGGCGGTCAGCCCCCACGACCAGCCACCAGCAGCGGTCCTCCCTTAAGAGATGGCAAGAGGAAGGTCCACACGTTTCCTGGCTGCCTAAGGCCCAGTGGCCGCCTTTTCCACCTCAGCTACTCCGCGCCAACCGCCGCAGCCACCGCCATCTTAGGATCCACCCCTCTTTAACCTCTTTTAAGAGATTCTCTACACCATTGATGTTCTACAGTTTTACAATAATATGTCTAGGCATATTTTAAATGCAGTATTTGTGTTTTTCTCTAATTCTAGAATAATTATTAGCTATTAATCTTTCAGTTGTTAGATTTTACTAAAACCCTTCTTTCTCATTTCCTGAAAGTCCACACAAATTTCAGAGTTCTCAATCTACTCTCTATGTCTCTTACTAGTTCTCTCATATTTTAAAGCATCTTTGTCTCTCCTGAGTTATGTCCTGGGTGAATTTCTCTATATTAGTTCCCAACTTATCAATTCTGTCTTTGGGTATAGTTTGAAGAGCATTTTTCCCACATTTTGATGAGAATAACCTTAATTTCTAAGATTTTAATATTTTTGATTCATTCTTTTTCATATATTTTTGGTTTTTTGTTTCTTTCATTTATGCCCAGGTTTTTTTGTAATCATTGCTCTGTTTTAGTAAAAGTAAATCCTTTATATATTTCTTCAGTCTAAGTAAACACAGTTATTTAAAAATATTTTTTAGTTAATTAATAATCAATTTATCTGGAATAAATTTGAATCAGGATGATTTGGGACACACCTGACAGAAAAGCCAATAAAAAATAATGGCTTAAACAGTAAGGAGACCACCCAGAAGCAGGCAAGAAACAGAACATGCCCAGGGTCCTAGGCAAGAGCCAGAGGGCAGCCCCCTCTACCTGAAAGCAGGCAAGAAACAGAACACATGCAGGGTCCTAGGCAGGAGCCAAGGGCAGCATACCCCACCTGGAAGCAGGAAAGGAATACACCAAACACATCACTTCCATGCTGGTGGACCACCACAGCCACTGCCACAGCCATGTCTGCCACAGTTGGGGCTCAATGCCACAGCAGCACCGCAGCCACTATGCAGGCAGCCCCCAAACACTCAATTGCATTGACACAAGGAGAGTCACCACTGGAGACCAGAAAAAGAAGATGTCTCTTTCCTCAAAGCCCACTACAGAGCAATAGAAGAAGCAACTGCTTTACCAGATGACTAGACATCAACATAGAGATATTAGAAACACAAAAACCCAAGAAAAATATGACACCACCGAAAGAATACAGTAATTCTCAAATACCAAACTTTATAGAGCAGGAAGCCCTTGAAATGACTGAAAAGGAATTCTGAGCAACAATCTCAAGGAACTGAGATGTGAAAAGACTCAGTTATACAATGTAATGAAACAGGAAAAAAAATCTAGGATATGAAGGAGGAAATTTACAAAGAGATTTATACCTCAAAAAAGAATGCAGCAGAACTCATGGAATTGAAAGATTCACTCAGTGAAGTAAAAAACACAACCAAGAGCTTAAGCAGCAGGCTTGAACAAGCAGAAGAAAGAATATCTGATCTTGAAGGCAGTCTTTTTGAAATAACCCAGGCAGACAAAAAAACAAAAAAAAAAGGAAAAAAGAATTTTAAAAAATGAAGAAAATCTAAGAAAGCTAGCAGACAACCTTAAGCACAGAAACATTTGAATCATGGGTGTTCCAGAAGGGGTGGAGAAAGGAAAAGGCATGGAAAATGTATTCAATGAAATAATAACAGAAAACTTCCCAGGTAAAGGGAGAGACACAGACCTTTAGATCAAGGAGGCTCAAAGATCCCCAAACAGATTTGACCCAAAAAGTTCCTCTCCAAAATACATTATAGTCAAACTGCAAAGCTCAGACAAAAAGAGAATTTTAAAAGAAGAAAGAGAAAAGCATCAACTCACTTACAAGGGAGCCCCTATGAGACTAACAGCAGACTTCTCAACAGAAACTCTACAGGCCAGAAGAAAATGGGGTGATATATTCAAAATACTAAAAGAAAAGAATTGCAAGCCAAGAACACTATACCCAGAAAGGCTATCCTTCAGAAATGAGGGAAAAAATAGTGTATTTTCCAGGCAAACAAAAATTGTGGGAGTTCATCATGACATGACCAGCCCTACAAGAAATCCTCAAGGAAGTCCTGCATCTGGAATCTAAAAAATGATAATCACTACCACAAATGTGCAAGAAAGAACAAAGCCTACTGGTAGAACAAAAATGCCAATGAGAGAGAGAAAGAAACTATACCTTACCACCACAAAAAACCATAATGACCAGGTAATAGTGCCCCTGCTTTATTTCTAGTTTTAGTAATTGTGGTCTTCTCTCGTTTTTTCTTGGTCAGTCTAGAAAAAGGTTTGCAAATTTGTTTGATCTTTCTAAAGAATCAACTTCTGGTTTTGTTGATTTTCTCTATTGCTTTTTAATTCCCTATTTTATATATTTCTGTTGTAATCTTTGTTATTTCCTACTCATATTTGCTTTTGGTCTAGTTTGCTCTACTTTCCCTATTTTCTTAATATAGAAGTTTACATTAATGATTTGAGATTTTTCTTATTTTTAATATAGATGTTTACAAGTATAAAATTTTCTCTAAGCATAAATTTTTGTATGTTGTGCTTTGATTTTTATCTCAAAGTACTCTCTAATATCCCTGTGATTTTTCTTTTTACCCATTGTTTACTAGGAGATTGTTGTTTAATTTAAACACATTTGTGAATTTTCTAAATTTCCTTCTGTGATTGTTGTGGTCAGAAGACATATTTTCTATGATCTTAGTCTTCAAATGTAGTAAGAGTTGTTTTATGCCAATAATAATAACAAAACAGTAAGGAGAGTTATTTCACATAGCAAGAAGTCTAGAAGTAAGAAAATCATATGACAATAGTTAGTCATGTGCAATGTTTTGAGGTAAGAAATCTACCTGAGTCGTTCATTTATTTCTTATAGCTAATAAGGAAATCATAATGCCCTTTTTATGAGAAGTATTTATACCTTCAGAAATCAGAAAAGCCAATTTGAGTATTATTACCAAGGACAACAAATTAGCAACCAAAAGAACCAATTTAGCAAATCAGATTTTTTGATACTTAAAGTTGCATTTCATAGCAGTTATAGTCATATCTAAAGTCTAGGTGTCTTGAAAATCTCTCCTACAAAAGCACTGCAAGGATGATTTTTAATGATAAAAGAAAAAAGTGGTCCCAATTAACAATTTTTTTCACAGTGTCTCTTACCAGAAAAAGTGTAGAATCAATATTCTTGTGATGTTTTCAGCTTAATACATTATTAGAATTGACTTTTGAATTCCTTTTATGGTTTAGAACTTTGCCCTCTATGGCTGCGGAGAGGTGGGGTTTGTGGGTAGGGGGAGAAAGGGAAGGAGAGAAAAAGTATCTTCCTTCTAATCTTTCGTATACAGTTTTCCGTAGGATTGATAACTAAAAGGATCTAAACACTCAAAATTAAGCACAGGAATTTCATTATCTAAATTTTTGAGCAGGCAGTTTTTATGTACATGAAAATAGGGCTTTACGTGAAAACTCAATATTTTATCCTATTGGTTTAGCCCATTACAGTATTCCAGGCTGTCACATGTTTATGAATTCTGATCCTGTCTTTTAAATCATCGGCTGTTACTCTCAAATTTGTGTCAATTGCTGTTCTAATAAAGCATACATGTTCTTCTTAGCCTTGACCACATATTGTCATTACCCATTTATTTGTGAGTTTGTTTTTTAATTAAACTTTTATTTTGAGATAGTAGTAAATTTACATACAGTTGTATTAAGTAATTCAGAGAGATCTTATGTGCACTTTATCCTGTTTCCTCCCTGGTAAAACCTTAACAAATGTACAATATTATAACTAGGATATTAACACTGATAGAATCAAGCAAGATTCAGAACAATTCCATCTGCCACAGCTCCCCGTGTTGCTCTCTTTGAGCACACCCGCTTCCCTCCTGGCTCCCAACCTTCCTGACAGTCCTTTCATCTGGCAACTACCAATTTAGTATCTATTCCTAAAATTTTGTAGTTTTAAGAATGTTACTTAAATGGAATAATACAGCATGTAACCTTTTGAAATAACTTCTTTTACTAGCATAATTCCCTTGTAGTTAGTTCATATTGTGGTATCAATAGTTTATTTCTTTTTATTGCCAAATAGTATTCTATGGTACAGATATGCCACAGTTTGTTTAAACACTCACCCCTTGACAGCCATCTGTGTGGTTTCCAGTTTGGGGCTGTTATGAATGAAGCTACTATGAACAGTCATGTACAGGGTTTTGTGTGAGCATAGTTTTTGTTTCTCTGGGATAAATACTCAGGAATTCAATTTCTGTGGCATATGGTATTTGCATGTTTACTTTTTTTTTTTTTAATAACAAACTACAATTTGTTTAACCCGTCTCCTGTAGTTGATATATTGCTCCTAATTCTTCACAATTATTAACAATGCAAAAAGAACATCTTTGGACCAGGGCTTTGCAGCATACATACCTGATTATTTCCATAAGATTAATTCCTAAATGCTGCATTGCTGGATCAAAAGGTATAAAAATTTTAAGGTTTTGTATTAAACATTTTTAATTATAGATGTAACACATGAACATAATTTATGAAAAAGCAAAAGCCTGTTTTCACTTCTTACCCCACCGAAATCTACAATTCACTCTTCAGATGTAACCACTATTAACAATTTCTTGTTTATTTTTCTAGAAATTACACAAATGGAAGCACGCTATATCTTAGCAATATATTTTCAAGAATATTCTGTATCAGTGCATACATCTCTACTTCAACCGTTTTTAATGTTTTTACTAGATTTCATTGTCTGGATATATCATTGTTTATAAAAATAGTCCACTGTTGATGGATAACAGGTTTTATTCATTTTTTGCTATTACAAACAAGAATACAACATTGTTATATGTATATTTTGCAAATTCACATTAAAGTATTAGTATAAAAGGAATTTGCTAAGTAACTGGACATATGCATATTTACTTTTTTAAGAAACTGCCAAACTATTTTCCAGGATGGCTGTGAAATTTTACACTTCCACCAGCAATATATGAGCCCTTTTTTGGCATGGTCCCCAGCATTTTGTGTTGTCATTATTGGTTACCTTAGCTAATTCAATAGGAATGTAGTGATCGTCATGCTCTTAATTTGCGCTTCCATAATGGCAAATGTTTTGAACATCTTTTTAAGTGATTTTTTTTTTTGGTCATCTCTATATCCTCTTGGTGAAAATTCTGTTCATATCTTTTGCCTGTTTTATAATTGGATTTTTAAAAAATTTTCAGTGTTCTTCATATATTCTAGATACTAGTACTTTCTTGGGTATGTGCTTTGCAAATATTTTCTCCACCCTGTCTTTTCATCCTCTTAAGAGAGTCTTTTGCAGACCAAAAGTTTCTAATTTAAATAAAGTTCAATTTATCAAATTTTTCTAACATGGGTCATATTTTTGGTGTCAAGTCTCAGAACTCTTTGACCAGCCCTAGGTTCCAAAGACATTTTTTAGAAAAGCTTTGCTATTTTGTGTTTAGTATTTAAGCCCATGATTCATTTTGAGTTGACTTTAGTGTAAAGTATGGAGTTTAAGTGTCAGGGTTTTTTTTGTTGTTGTTGTTTGTTTGTTTGTTTTGGGGAGGCCAAAATGTCTATTTGGATGTCAATTTGCTTGAGCACCATTTATTGACAAGGTTATAATTTTTCTAGAGGACTGCTTTTGCTCCTTTGCCAAAAATCAGTTGGCCATATTTGTGTGGGTCTATTGCTGAATTCTCTATTCTGTTCCATTTATCTGTGTGACTATATCTCCACTAATTCCACACAGTCTTGAATTACCGTAGCTATAAGTCTTGAAATCTGGTAGACTGATTCCTCCCATTTTATTCTTCTTTTCCAAACTTGTCATAGCTATTCTAGTTCTTTTGCCTTTCCTTGTAAATTGTAGAATAATCTTTTTTATATCTACAAATAATCTTGCTGGGATATTGAAAGAAATTGTATTAGCAGCATATCAGTTTAGGGATAATTGACATATTTAGTATGCTGAGCCTTCTAATCTATGAATATAGTATGCCTCTTCATTTGTTTAGATCTTCTTTGATTTCTTTCATGAGCATTTTGTAGTTCTCAACACACAAGTATGCATCCTGTACATGTTTTGTTAAATTTACATCTAGATATTTTATTGTTTTAGCAATTGTAAATTATATTGTATTTTTATTTTGGTGTCCACATACTCATTGCTAGTATATAGAAACATAATTGATCTTTATTTATTCATCTTGTATCGTGAAACCTTTCTAGGAACTTTCTTTAGATTTTTGGAATTTCCTATGTAGACAATAACGGCATGTGCAAATAGAAACACTTTATTTCTTCCTTTCTGGTTTATGTATTTATTTTCTTTTATTGCCTTATTGCACAGCCTGGAAGATCCAGTGCAATATTGAATAAGAGTTGCAAAAGTGGGCATTTTCGCCTTATTCCTTATATTATGGGGAAAACATTACATCATTCACTGTTAAGTATAATGTTAACTGTAAGTACTTCTGTAGTAGTTCTTTATCATTTGAGAAATTTCCCTCTATTCCTGATCTGGGATGCTTTTTTTAATGAATGCATGTTAAATGTTGTTAAATGCTTTTTTTCTGCATCTATTATTATGATCATGTGATTTTTCTCCTTTAGCCTGTAAATAATACGGTGGAGTACATTGATTGATTTTCAAATATGGAGCTAAATTCTCTTTGCTAATATTTTGTTAAGGATCTTTGCTTCTATATTCATGAAGGATATTGGTCTGTAGTTATCTTTTATTGTCCTGGCTTTCTCTGGTTTTGTTATCAACGTAAGTCTAGCTATATATAATTATGTGTTCTTTTCTATTTTCTGGGAGAGATTGCATAGGACTGTTTTTAATTCTCCAGTGAAACCATATGAACTGGATATTTCCTTTTTGGGAGTTTTTAAAATTATGAATTCAACTTCCTTAACAGTTATAGGGAATATTTAAATTATCTACATCATGTTGGGTGTGTTAAGGTAGTTGGTGTTTTTAAAGGAATTGATCCATCTCATCCGTGTAAGATCTACATATGCAGAGTTGTCCATAGTATTCCCTTATTTTCCTTTTGATTTCTACAGAATATGTAGTGATATCCCCTGTCTCATTCCTGATATTGGCAATTTGTGTCTTCTTGCTTCTTTGTCAGTCTTACTAGAGATTGTCAATGTTATTGATCTTTTAGAAAAACTAACTTTTGTTTCATTAATTTTCTTTGTTGTTTTTCTCTTTTCAACTTCATTAATTTCTGCTCTTATTTTTATCATTTTCTTATTTCTTCTTGCTTTGGGTTTATGTAGTTCTTGTCCCAAATTCTTGAAGGAGCTAAGATAATTGATATGAGATTATTTTCCTCTTTTCTAATGTAAACATTTAGTGCTATAAATTTCTCCCTCAGCATTGCTTTATCAGTGTTCCACAGATTTTGGTAGGTTGTAATTTCTTTTTCATTCAGTTCAATGTATTTTTTTAAATTTCCCTTGAGACTTCTATTTGGTGCGTGGATTATTTAGAAGTATATTACTTAGTTCCCAAATATTTGTTGATATTTCTATCTTCCTATTACTGATTTTTATTTTGATTCCATTGCGGTCTGAGAACACACTCTGTATTATTTCAACTCTTTTAAAGTGTCGAGGTTTGTTTCATAGCCTAGGACATAGCCTACCTTGGTATATGCCCTGAGGATGCTAAAAAAGAATGTGTATTCTACTGTTGTTCAGTGGAGTTTTCTTTAAATGTCAATTAGATCCTGTTGGTTGATGGTGTTAAGTTCTATAACCTTATGATTTTACATGTAGTTGCTCTATCAGTTGTTGAGAGAAGGATTTTGAAGTTTTCAAGCTTAATTCTAGATTTATCTATTCCTCATTTCAGTTCTTTGTCTTTACTTCACATATTTTGCAGCTCTGATGTTTGGTGAATAGGCATTTAGGGTTTCTACGTCCTCTCGGTGGAATGAACTTCTTATTCATTGTAATTTCTCTCTCTGTCCCTGTTAATTTTCTTTACTCTGAACTCTATCTGATATTAAAGTAGGCATGACAACTACTTTTGATTAATGTTTACATGATATATTTTTTTTCAATCTCTTTGTTTTCAATCAACAAATGTCATTATTTTGAAGTGAGATTCTTGTAGAAAGAATATTGTCAGGTCATATTTTTTAACTCATCTGTCAATCTTTGTTTTTAAATAGAGGTATTTAGATCATTTACATTTAATATAATTATTGACATGTTAGGACTCAAGTAAGCCATGCATTTTTATTTTCTGTTTGTTCTCTCTCTGTTTTTCATTTCTCTATTTTCTTTTCCTGTCTTTTTGTGAGATACTTGAGCTCTTTTATTTTATAATTCTGTTTTGATTTATCTACAATGTTTTTGAGTTTATCTCTTTGTGTAGCTTTTCAGTGGTTGCTCTAGGTATTACATGATGTATACATAAATTATCACAGTCTGCTGGTGTCAACATTTCAACAGTTCAGTTGATGTATAGAAGACTTACCTCCCTTTACTTCCCTTTATCTTTCTATCATATTTATCTATCTACCTATCCTTCTATCTTATTTATTGTCTTAAGTATTTACTCTACATACATTTCAAATATCAGTATTACAATTTTTGCTTCAACCACCAAGCACAATTAAGAAATCTCAACAGCAGAAAGAAAACTTACTGTGCTTACTTACCTATCATTTTACTCTTTCCATTGTTCTTGTCTTCTTCCTGGTGTCCCAAGATTTCTTACTTTGTCATTTCCTTTCTGTTTAGAGAACTTCCTTTAGACAGTCCCTCATGGTGGTCTGCTGGTGACAAATTCTCTTTCTTTTCCTACATCTGAGAATGTCTTGATTTTCCCTTCACTCCTGAAGGGTATTTTCACTGGATATAGGATTCCAAATTGATAGTTCTTTTTTTCTTTTAGCAATTAAAAGATGTTGTGCTGCTAACTTTGGGCCTTCATGATTTCTGATGAGAAATTTACTAACATTGAGACAGTTTGTCCCCTATTGGTAATATGTTTCTCTCTGTCTACCTTCAAGATTTTTGCTTTGTCTTTGGTTTTCAGAAGTTTAATTGTGATATGTCTTGATGTAGATTTCTTTCAGTTTATCTTGTTTGGGACTCACTCATCTTCTCAAATTTGTAGGTTCATGTCTTTTGCCAAATTCATGAAGTTTTTACCCATTATTTCCCTGAGTATTTTTTCAGACTTATCCTCTTTCTTCTCTCCTTCTGGGACTTCTAACATAAATGTTAGATCTTTCGTTATAATTCCGTAAGTTCCTGATGCTTGGTGTTTTATATATATATATATATATATATTTGCAATTTTTCTCTCTATTGTTCAGATTGGGTCATTTCTATTGCTCATTCTTCAAGTTTACTGATTTATTTCTCTGTTCCCTCCATTCTGCTCTTGAACCCATCCAGCAAGTTTTTAAATTATTTATATTCTACAATTTCCACGTTGTCCTTCTTAATGTCTTCTGTTTCTTTGCTAAGACATTTGATTCATTCATTTGTTTCAAGTGTGCTCATAACTGCTTGTTGAAAAATTTATAACATGGCAGCTTTAAAATCTTGGTAATTGTAACATCTCTGCCATCTTGGTGTTGGCATCTCTTGATTGTCTCTTTCTTTACTCAAGTTGAGATTATACAGGTGCTTGGTATGGTGAGTGACTTTCTATAGAAACCTAAACATTTTGGGTAGTATGTTATATGACTTGATCTTATTTAAACCCTCAGTTTTAGCTGGCTTCTTTTGACATTGCTGTGCCAGAGAAAGGGGTGGTGCCACCTCATTACTGCCAGGTAGGGGTAGAAGTCCATATTTTTCACTTGGTCTCCACTGACACCAAAGGGAGGAGGGGCTTCTGTTACTGCTGGGTGGAGGTGGGAGTCCCCACCAGGTTTCTGTTAATGTCGTTCTGGATGAGAAGAGTGGGAGTGTCTCATTTCTCTTCCCCATGGAGCCTCCACTGACACCACGTTATGCAGGATGGTAGCAAAAGTCCTGTCTCCCCACCAGCTCTCCTCTGATAGCACCCCAGTGGGGAGTGGGATGGATGCTTTGTTACTGCTGGGTGGGGGTTGAAGGCCAGACTTGCCACATTGTCTCCACTGACACTACAGGGAGGAGGTGATAAGCCTCATTACCACCTGGTGGGGGTCAGGGATCTGGCTCCCCACCTGGCCTTCTCTGACATCATCCTGCCACGGGAGGAAAACCCATTGAGGGTGAAAGTCTATGCTCTCCTCTGACCTTTGATTATACAGGTGGGTGGGGGGCCACAGTTTTCTCTGTGGTGTTTGGCTAGAGTGGAGTATTTAATGTCTAAAAGTTTTCTGTCTTTTAGTCCTTTGGCTACAGAGAGCAGGCTTTTGTTGGAGCTATTTTTTGTCTGCACCTGTTGTCATTTCCTGGTTTCTCCGGCACTTGGTCTGGGATATATAAGAAACAAAGAAAATCCAGGGAACTCACCACCATGTCGTTACTTGGGTCTCAAGGTCTCCAGCTTGTCTGCCTTCTTCTCTTCACCTTTTGTAATTTCCTTGATTGTTTCAAATATGATGTGGAGGGGATTTAGTCACACTTAGTGGGAGTAATATGGAAATGTACTGTATCCAATCTTCCTGGAAGTTCTTGTCTGTTTATTTTTTGTGTTCTTCTCCCCCAGCTATGCTGTAAGTACCGTGTCTGTTTTGGTTACCACAGAAATCCCAGGAACCGCAACAATGTTCAGGTAATTATAGGTATTTAAAAATGAATACATGAATAGAAAAACACTGAAAAGAAATGCAACTAAACATTTACAGTGTAGACTTTTGTTGGTAGAACTACAGTGATCCCCCCATATGTTTTTATCCATTTTTATAAAATTATTATGTATTATCTTTGTAATGGAAGAAATTAACTTTTTAATAGAATAAATTGAAGCCCAAGATAGGTGAAGATATATTGAGAGCATCTACTTTTTCCAAAGGGGTTTTATTCTCCAGACTCATATAAATCACATTAGAAGTATAAGAAGAATGTACAGGTATAACTGGAAATCTTTGTCAATAATCTTGAAATCTGGAAAGTAAGAGAATTAGCAAATGACTGGGATTGGGTAAATATTCTTGCTTCAGTTATGTAAAAGGAGAGATCTGGAATAACTGCTTAAGTGAGATGGATACTGAACTTTCACAAATGCTGAGCAGAATAACTAAACACCAAGTTATGAATATTAAAAGTCACTAATCATGAGGAGCCAGCCCTGGCAAAGGGCAGGCAGTAAGATGAGCCCCACCCATAATGGGTGTTGGGGGTGGGGGGGATGCGGGGGGAGATATGGTGGGGGAGGGGTTGGGAGGGACGAACAAAACAAATACTCATTCTGGTAAACTCAATGCCCAAAGTCTGTGAACTTTGTGGACTTCTTGAATATCACTTTTTCATTCCCACCCCCAGGCTCTGACCTAAATTTCCCTGAACTTCATCCACCAAGCTGATGAGCTTCTGGTTTAGCCCCTCCTCATTCATGCTTAGGCAATAATTTCCCAGTTCTACTGCACTTGCCCACCCCTAGTTTTGATGTTGCTTAATCCCTCGGCCTAGTGCCACCCCACTCCCCTGGCAGAGCAACCAGTTCTTACATTATAGGACAACACAAGCCCTCTAAAGAGAATTCATGCCGTACCAACCACATTTCCCTTTTCCAACAAAGTTATGCAATTGGTAAATCCAGGAATGCCTAATGAAGCTCACCGGCAACAAGATATTTGGCACACTGTCTGCTGTCTAATACATATCTTGGCATTTGGCTCAAGTAATGAGAGATCAATTTAATTGGATTGAATTGGATTGGATTAAAAAGATAACTATGGGATGCTTCAGTTAAAGGAGAAATGAAGATTGGCTCAACAATGATACCCAAGGACAGTTGATTAATGGGTGAATATTACCCTCAAAGAAGGTCTTCAGTGGTAAGCTGAAATGCATCATATCAAATTATCTTCTAGTCAACAATTTATCAGTTACTTGAATAAGAATATTAAAGATGTGCCTTTATTTTAATGGCAATTGGCACAAAGTTGGAAATAATATCTAGTAGTTCAATAACAGAATCACATAAAATAGGACCTGAAAAAATATAGCATCATATTGTGATCCTGGATAGATAGGTTGTTATTGTAAAGATTCCATTTTCCTCAAGTTAAACTAGAAATTCAATGTAATTCAATAAGATTTTAAAAAAAGAAAACTGAACAAAGTGATTCCAAGTTTACACAGAAAATAAAATATGAGACATCAAACAATAATATTTGAAACAGAAGAAGAATAAAGTCTCATCCTTCCAGATATCAAAATATGTCATGAAGCAATAGTAATTAAAATGGGGGACACTGATGCAGAAATAGGCAAGCAAGTGAATGTAATAAAATAGTCAAAACAAACTGATATGTTTATAGAAGTGTTGTATGTAATAAAGGTGGCATTTCAAATCTTTTGGGAAAAGATGGGTTATCCAATAAACAGTGTTAGGAAAAAATGGTTATACATTAGAAATAAATAAAATGAAACTGCTACTCCATACCATGTGCAAAAAAAAAAAATTCCAGATGGATGAAATACATAAATGTAAAAATATAAAATGCTAAGAGTACTAGAAAAAATATAGAACATTTTTATTCCTTTGGTATAGGAAAGGTCTTACTAAACAAAACACAAAGTCATAAACAATAAATGAAGATAATTAGATATAATAAAGAAGTTAAAGGGCAACAAAGTAGAAGAAAATATTTATAACATTTGACAGGTCAAATATTATTATCTAGCCTCATATGATAAGAGCACTTCAATATAAAGATAACTTTGTTTGTCCCACAAGGCTCCTCAAAGTGAGCCAACTACTTCATCTAGAGCTGAATGAAAAAAAAAAAAAGTTATTTTTTCCAACAGTAATGAGAAACATTGGCAGAGCAGTTATAGGACAACTTCAGGCAAATTACTAAAAAGTGCCCTTCTAAGAAGCCACAGTTAGCATTCAGCTTGATGACCTGAGGTTGGTAGCTTTCCAACCACACATTCTCAAAGGTCTTTAGTGGCTGTGTTGTACTTACTGGCAGATAATCTATCTCCCATGTTTGTCTTCCTAAGATTTTCTAGGATACTATTTTTTGCATTCGTTTTGTTTTTGTTTTACTCTAAATTGTAATCCATTTGTGGGATACAGCTAAACCAATGCTTAAAGGAAAACTGATAGCACCAAACTCTATAGCAGAAAAGAAAAAAAGGCCTCAAATTAATCTTAAGAACTAGAAGAAGTAGGAAAGCTAAACCCAAAATAAACAGAAAAAAAATAATAAAGATAATAGCAGAAATCAGTAAAATAGAAAACAAAACAAAAACAAAAAAGTCAATGAAACCAAAAGCCGATTCTTCAAGAAAATCAATGAAATTGGTAAACTCTAGCCAGATTTCAAGAAAAAAAAGAAAGATACAAATTACTGGTAGAGTGAGAAAGGCAGCATCACTACAGATCCTACAGATATAAAAAGTATAATAAGGGAGGGGCTGCCCACTTAGCTCGGTTGGTTAGAACATGGTGTTATAACATCAAGTCAAGGGTTCAGATCCCCATACTGGTGAGCCACCAAAAAAATAAAAAGTGCAATAAGGGAATATTATGAGCAAGGTGAGCAATTTTATAACAATAAATTAGACAACTTAAAGAAAACAAAGTTCTTAAAAGACACAAATGACCAAAGCTCACCCCCCCCCCAAAAAATAAACTGAATAGCCCTATAGCTATAAAAGAAATTGAAATTGTAGTTAAAAACCTTCCCATAAAGCAAATTCAAGACCTGGACAATTTCACTGGTAAATTTTACTAGATATTTAAAAAGAAAAAAATACTACCTGTGCACAAAGTCTTCAGTAAAAATTGATGAAGATGGAATACTTCCCAACTCATTCCATGAGACTATCATTACTGTGATACCAAAATCATACAAAGATAGTACAGAAAAACAACAGTTCCAGATCTTTCATGAACATAAATGAAGTACAGTGCAATCCTATGCATAAATTGAGACTCCATTGCTCTTCAAATAAAATAATTTAGCATTATTGGCTCCCCCTCCGGTTCTGCTAAGTCCACCTCCTTCATCAGAAGGCATCTGTCTTGGGGACAGATAGCCTCAATATTCCTCTCCTCACAGCACCTCTCTCAGTCTCCAGCACCTGCTTGCTCATCATCATAACAGATACAACATTGAGTAATTTCATGCATAATTTTAGAACAAAAGCAAGAGGAGAAATTGATTTTTATATGGGAGATGAGGGGGAAATTCTTATAGGTTTTGTGCAAGATAGAGCTGAGGGAAAATTAAAGGCACTGTGAAAAGAAAGAGTGTGTGAAACAGTATTCTTGGTACTCACGAATACAATGATTTCACTCTGTCCTATTCATCTCTGTGGCCTTGGCACCTGACCGAGAATAACTGTTCCCTGAAGATTTGGTGAATTGTAAACATGCATG
Organism: Cynocephalus volans; assembly: GCF_027409185.1. Lineage (NCBI taxonomy): Eukaryota > Metazoa > Chordata > Mammalia > Dermoptera > Cynocephalidae > Cynocephalus > Cynocephalus volans. The sequence continues at coordinate 56,866,786 of NC_084470.1, forward strand.
TCATTTCTTTGAGGGTGTGAGCTCTGGGTACTAATCACATTATTCCAATTACTGATTTAGTATCTGTCTTCCCGACAAAACTGAAATTCTTGAGGGAAGAATCCACATCTGATTGATCTCTGTTCACCCATGCTACCAGTATTCAAAACCACACCTAACACATATTAAGCAATTGATACATGTTTGTTGAATGACTTAATGAGTGAACAAAAATGAACCTCCCTGTTTCTGATCAGTGGAAGAACTGCTTTGCTATGCTCCTGCAGCCTAGAGCTCATCCCCTGGGGCATCTAAAGTTATCCGTTAGCACAGTGGTTCTCAAACTTTGGTGTGTATTAGGATCATCTGGAGGCCTAGGCTCTTTGAAGTAGTATAGCTCCTGGGCTTTTGTATTTTCACCAAGTTCCCCAGATGATTCTAATACCCACCAAAACTGAAGAACCTATGCTTTAGTGAAGTGCCCCTCAAGCTTTTTCATGTCCCATCATCATAGAAAATACTTATTCAGCATATTGGGGTAAAAAGATGAAGCTACTTGCAGGAGACTCAGTCTCTTGTCCCACCTAAGACATTTCCATTCATCGGGAACACTAGTTGGAAAGTGCTGCAAAAACTTGATGTTCCCAGACCAGAGGTTTCAGCATCAACGAAGAGCTTAGAAAAAATGCAAATATCAGGCCCCTCCCCAGACCCACTGAAGCAGAACTGGCTTTCCAGCAGATGTCCACGGGATTCTTATGCATATTAAAGATCGAGAAGCACTGGTTTTAACAACCCTAACCTTGAAACTCCAGGTCCTTGCTAACCTAAACAAAACATATGCATGTCCAGGAAAAGGCACGGCAGGCAGGCACCTCCCTTGCTGCAGTTGACTCAGAAAAGCGGGGGAAGTGGGTCTGGAATCTGCTGAGCTCAGCTACAACCACTATTTACATTTGCGGTTATGAGTGTGTCTGTGTGTGTGTGCATGTGTGTGTTCCATTCCTGTCAGAGCACCACTGAGCCCAAGAGTATACCGAGCACAGTCTTCGATGTAAAAAAAAAAAAAAAAAAGTCAAAGTTCTATAAGAAGATGAAAAAGATTTTTACTGCCCCTTGAGCTCACTGTGCACAGTTGGGATTATATCCAGGGCAAGATTTTCTGCTCCACTCCCACTTGAGCATCTATTTTGTATCAGCCACTCTAGGCATCAGAAATACGGAGATGATACCACACTTCAGATCCTCGCTCTTCCCTCTGCCCACAGCCTCTAGTCCCCCCAACCCACAGTGTGCTGCTGCCAGAGTAAACTCCTTAAAATGCACATTTCGTTGCCCCTCCTCTGTACCAGACCCTCCTACGCTGCCAGCCTTCTTTATGTTCTGGCCTCCTCACCCAATGTTTTTCTATATAAGCTCACCAATCTCTGAAGTTAGTCATTCACTGTTCCCCAAATGTGCCAAACACTTCACTGCTGGAATCTGATTCAGCAGGTCTAGGGAGAAGCCTGAGCATCTGTATTTTTGTCAAGTTCCTTGCCTGGGGCTGATGCACAGCCATGATTGAGAATGCTCATAAACAAGATCAGAGATTTAACTCCTGTCTTCTGGTCACTCACTGCCCAGCAATGCAGATGCAAAGGCAATAACGTGGAAGGTGGGCAGCATGTTACTCAGTGCGGTGTAGATGTCAATATGGGCGGGGCTGGTCTAGATAGAGAATCCAGGAGGCTGCCTGGAGGAGAGAACCCACGAAACAGTGTTTTATGGGTAGATGAGGAGAGGAAAGGTACTCAGGCAGGACATATGGCACCTACAAATGCTTGATGGTGGGAAGCTGCAGGGTACCTTTGGGGAACTAGAATGAGCTGAAACAGCTCATGCGGGGCAGCAGCAGGAGGAGAGGGGGACGTGGCAGAGGGCCAGACCTCAGAAGGTCTGCTGTGCCACACTAGGGAATTCTATCTTAATCACATAATGAGGTGGAGGGGGCAGCAGGGAAGGTTTTATTCAGGGGAATACAGATCTGATCTCTGGTCCCACAAGAGCAGTCTGGAGGTTGTGCAGAGGATGTGTGATATGTAGGTGGCGGTGGGTTGGAGGTGGGGGAGTCAGATGCAAGAAAGCTAGTTGGAGAAACCACGTGGGAACTTAGTGCAGTGTCATAGGAAATTGTCACGGCTTGGCTCTGCCACTAGTGGCTATGCAACCTAGACCAAGTCACGCCGTTTCTCAGGAACTCAGTCTCTTCAGCTGAGGTCCAACCAACATGGTGGTTGCTCCACATAACCAGGAAGATCCCTTCCAGATCTGCACTTACACGAGACAGTGAGATTTGCCCTTTTTTTATCGTGGCAAAATATACATGGCATAAAATTTACCATTTTAACCATTTTTAAGTGTAAAATCCCATGGCATTAAGGATATTCACATTGTTGTGCAGCCATCACCACCATCCATCTCCAGAACTCTTCATCTTGCAAAATTGAAAATCTACACCAGTTAAAACATTCCCATCTCCCTTTCCTTCCTTTCCTTCAGCCCCTGGCAACCACCATTCTACTTTCGGTCTGTATGCATTTGACTACTGGAGGTGCCTCATATAAATGAAATTATACAGTATTTGCCCTTTTATGACTGCCTTATTTCATTTAGCGTAATGTCAGGAAGGTCCATCCAGGTTGTAGATGTGTCAGAAACTCCTTCCTTTCTAAGGCTGAATCATATCCCCTTGTACATATGTGCCACATTTTATTTATCCATTCATCCATTAATGGACGTATGGGTTGTTTCCACCTTTCAGCTATTGTGAAAATTGCTGCCGTGAACATGGGTGTACAAACATCTGCTTGAGTACTGCTTTTAATTCATTCATTGTATGGGTCACGTGGAAATTTGTTTCATTTTTTGAGGAACCTTCATCCTGTCTTCCACAGCAGCTACAGCATTTACATTCCCACCAGCAATGCATAAGGGTTCCAAGTTCTTCACATCGTTGCCAACATTTGCTTCTTTTTCTTTCTTTCTTTCTTTCTTTCTTTCTTTCTTTCTTTCTTTCTTTCTTTCTTTCTTTCTTTCTTTCTTTCTTTCTTTCTTTCTTCCTTCCTTCCTTCCTTCCTTCCTTCCTTCCTTCCTTCCTTTCTCTCTCTCTCTCTCTCTCTCTTTCTTTCTTTCTTCCTTCCTTCCTTCCTTCCTTCCTTCCTTTCTCTTTCTTTCTTTCTTTCTTTCTTTCTTTCTTTCTTTCTTTCTTTCTTTCTTTCTTTCTTTCTTTCTTTCTTTTCTTTCTTCCTTCCTTCCTTCCTTCCTTCCTTTCTTCCTTTGTTTCTTTCTTTTTGATAATAGCCATCCTACTGGGTGTGAAGCGGTATCTCACTGTGATCTTGATGTGCACTTGCCTGATTATTAGCAGCACTGGGTAGCTTTCCATGTACTTATTGTCCTTCTCCTCTTTGGAGAAATGTTTATTTAAGTTCTTTGCCTATTTTTGAATCAGGTTGTTTTTTATTTTGTTGTAGGAGTTCTTTATATATTTTGGATATTAATCTCTTATCAGATATATGATTTGCAAATATTTTCTTCCATTCTGTGGGTTGCCTTTTCACTCTGACAGTGCTCTTTGATGCAAAAGAGTTTTTAGTTTGGATGAAATCTACCAATTTTTTTCTTTGGTTGTCTGTGCTTTTGGTGTCTTATTCAAGAAATCATTGCCAATCTAATGTCATGAAGCCTTTTTCCTATGCTTTCTTCTAAGAGATTTATAGTTATAGATCTTATATTAAGGTCTTTGAACATTTTGAGTTAATTTTTGTGTATGGCGTAAGTAAGGGTCCAACTTCATTTTTGTATGTGAATATCTAATTTTTTCTAACACCATTTGTTGAAAAACTGTTCTTTCCCTACTGATTGGTCTTGGCACTCTTGTCAAAAATCATTTGACCATATATGTGAGGGCTTATTTCCAGGCTGTCTATTCTATTCCATTGCTCTACATATCTGTCTTTTTGCCAGTAACGCTGCTTTGATTATTATAACTTTGTAGTAAGTTTTGAAATCAGGAGTTGCGAGACCTCCAACTTTGTTCTTTTTCAAGATTGTTTTGGCTGTTTGAGATCCACTGAGATTCCATATAAATTTTAGGATGTACTTTTTCATTTCTGCAAAAAAATTGTTTGGATTTTGATATGGATTGCATTGAATCTGTAGATTGCTTTGGGTAGTATTGACATCTTAACAATACTAAGTCTTCCAATTCACAAACACAGGATCTTTCTTTCAAGCTATTGGTGTCTCTTAAAATTTCTTTCAGCAACTTCTGTAGTTTTCAGTACGTAAGTGTTTTGCCTCCTCAGTTAAGTTCATTCCTAAATATTTTATTCTTTGTGATGTGATTGTAAATAATATTGTTTTTTAAATTTCCTTTCTGGATTGTTCATTGTTAGTGCATAGAAATGTAATTCATTTTTGTGTGTTGATTTTGTATCTTACAGATTTGTCAAATTCATTACTTCTAACAGATTTTTCTGTGTGTGGAATCTTTAGCGATTTCTACAGAAAAGAACATGTCACCTCCAAACAGAAATAATGTTACTTTTTCCCTTCCAGTTTTTTGCCTTTTTTTTTTTTTTCTTGCCTAATTGAGCTGGCTAGGACTTTCAATACTATGTTAAATAAGAGTGATAAAAGTGGACATCCATGTCTTGCTCTTGATCTTAAAAGAAAAGTTTTCAGTTTTTCATAGCCTAAAAGACTTTTCAAAATATATGCTCGAGATTAAAGAATTTCAGAAGTTTTCTAAGTAAGAGACTATTTTACTAACCTATTTGGCAAAAATGCTGAGAGATCAGAAAGGAAAGAAAGGGGGTAAGAAGTATGTGACAAGTATAACATACTGAGTGTGCTGCATATTTTTCGTTTTCCATAGGTGTTAAAAATGGCAACAGGATGAAAAATGAAGCAAAATACTAGGAGAGGCAAAAAGTTCTAATCAAAATTGACTGAGTGTCGTGACTGAAATGACTTTGCCTTTACTTCAATGAGTGACTTCCCAGGAAGATTCCATCCTCAATTATAAGCTAAACCAAAACAAAAAGACCCCCCCCCCAAAAAAAAAAAAACCCAGCACCTGAAACCAGAAGCCTAGAAAGGATGCAAAAGGAATTTGGGGACCCATCTCATGTTTCTTCCCAGAAGAGGTCTCCCTCTGGGTTCTGGCCCCTAAAAAGCTATGCAAAAGATACCCTTACCAGATCTGCTGAAAGAAAGTTGGTCTAAAAATACAAGGGAGGGAACTGAAACATTTCAGAGAAGGCAGGGCTCAGGAGTAAGAAACCAAAAGAGGAAGATAAAACTCTAGTTTTTTTAAAAAAAAGAGGAATGGAAATTGAATAGTCTTACAAAGAAAGTCCAGAAGCTGCCTCCTCTTCCCTGACCACTCCATCAAAAAAGGGGAAAAAATATTCAATGGTAAACAACTCAAAGAGAAATGCATCTCTGCACTTTTCCACTTGAGAATTCAAGAAACCTGAATGGAAGAGTTGGGTAATTTCTTGACTAAAGGTGTGTTAGAGCTCAAAGCATTTTTCTTAAAAAATTTCCATGTCCCTCCCTTTCATCTCAGAGAGGAACACTGAGGCTAAAAGGCTTTTGAAGCTCTCTCAGAGTCACAGAGCTAACTAAGGTCAGAGACAAAGCTGGAAAAGTCATTTTCTGACATCTGTCCTGTGCTCTTTTCACCAGACCTCCATCAATATGACGTGTTCATTACATTGAAATGGAGCTCTCCCCTGAGCTTTCTTCAGCATCAGGGTTCCATCCAAGTCTGTGGCTCTCAGAGTAGGGACCCAATCAGCAGAACCAACAGCACCTGAGAACTTAGCAGAAGGGCACATTCTCTGCCCCACCCCAGATCTATGCAATCGGAAACTCTAGAGCTGCAGGGCAGACTTAACAAGCCCACCAGGGAATCCTGATGCACTAAGGTTTGAGAACCACTGGTCCAAGAAGTAATATCCCTCTTATTTATTATAATAGCATGAATAATAATTAACATGTATTTCACAATTTGTAAAAGAGCATTTATCATGTTTGTTGGTTTTTTTCCTTAATTTTGGGGGAGAGTCCTCTTAAAATCTCTGTAAGGATAGAAAGTCAGGGAGCGATACACTTATTTTATGAGCTCACAGGTGAGGTTCAAGGAAGGTAAGCAATTGCTGGGGTGGCTGGTCTAGAGAGGATGGAGCCACAACTGCAACCGAGTCTTCTGCCTTGAAAACCAGCATAGCCAGCCCAAGGCACACCACTTCTAGATAAAATGGTGTCAGCTAGGGTGTCCTTTAGAGCACTCTTAGAAGCACAGAATGCTAGGTCAATTGTGTAATTGCACAGATGAGGACATAATAACACTAGTACCCTGTTTTCTAAGTCCTCATATATGATCCTGTCAGGAAGGAAGCTGAGTCTCAGAGAGACAGAGTTGCCTGCCAGGGTCACCAGCCAGACCTGGCAGAGCTGGGATCAGCATGTACGCTGTCTGCTTCCAGAGTCTGCCTGCTCAGGGAGGCTCTATGGAGTGTACTTAGTCATCCAGATCATCGGGGAGCAGCACTGGGCCCCTACCCAATGCTCTTCGTTGTGCATCTAGAGCTCTTCTTATTACAGAAAACCCTTCTACCTAGACCAGTGGTTTTCAAACCTGTGTGCATCTGAATCACATGGAAAGGTTGTTAAGACACAGATCACCCCACCCCAAGAGTTTCTGGTTTTGTAGGCTGTGGTAAAGCCTATGAATTTGCATTTCTAACAAGGTCCCAGGTGATGCTGATGCTGCCAGTCTTTGGACCACACTTTAAGTAGTGAGGCTCTAGACACCCCAAATTGAAGACTAATCAGGCTGATGTGACAAATAAACAACAGCCAAAATTCTAAGTGTAACATCTTCACTGCCACTCCTCATCAGTAGCATACACATAACCCCACCCATTTTCCTTTTAGCTTCTCATCCACATCTGTCTTTCCTTTCCCTTCCACTGCTTCTCTCCAGTTACTCCTACCTCATCCACCCAGTCATTTTTCTTGGCTTCACTCTAGACTGCCCACCTCCACCAGATTTGCAGGTTTGGGGTTAATTTTTTCTGTTCCTCCCCGTTCCCTAAAACTCTTAAACTTATCATTCAAGGTCTCCCATGACTTCCACGGATCAACCTAACATTGTTGGCTTATCTTCCATAACATGCCTTCACCACCCACTTCATGCCATCACACTTTCTCTCTCCATGCCTGTGTCCATGCCATTTCCTCTGCCTGGGATATCCTCCCTCATCAACTCCCCAGATTTAAATCCCCCAGGGCCCATCTCAAATACCCTTTCTTTTGAGAAGTCTTTCATGAAAACCCCAATCAAGAGGTTCTCCCTCCTCTGAGCCCTTCAAAGCACAGAGGACTACATCTTTGGTTATTATCTTATGTTGCTTTGTATTAAATTTTCTCCAGCTTGCTACACTGTCATCCTCTTAAGGTCAGACATCTTATGTCTTATGCATCTTTGCATTTCATTATCAAAGTCCCCAGCCTCTTTAGGAGATCAATTAGCATTTGATGAATGAATACGTTCTATTTCCAATCATATTTGTTTATATTTTAAGTGAACTGTTAACCTTCCCTAATATTGAACTAGAGATTAAATAATGAAGGTCAGTGCAAAGTCATTAACAAGCATAAAGGACAATTTAATAAAAAAAATTCTACGGGTTAGTCATTACACATTGCAACACTCATCCACCTGACTTTAAAGCCAGCTAAATATTGGCCAAGTTACTGAATCAAAGAAGAAAAGTTGGTAGAACCCAATGAAAACCCCCCAGATAGTCCCACATCCCTCAGAGCCCTGGGTAATAAAATGAGGCCTTATGATACTACTTCATGAACAGTAAAATTCCTATTTCTCTTGGCAGTGAAGCAAGAGTTGAGAAAGAAGTCTCAGCTGCCCTGTGCCTGGCTGCCACAATCTTCTGAGAATAAAGCTGTCCTTCCCTTGCACCTTCCAAATCGCAGGCAAGTTCTCCTTGTTGATGCAGAGAAGGAAAGTTGTATAAAATCCGTACAAGGAGAGGGATCCTGGAAAATGTAGTTTCTTGATTCCTTTAGTCATGCTCCTGCTCAAAAGCCTTTATGATTTTACATTATATTTAAACTCCTTTAAACAAGGCATTACATGGTATGGTCCCTTCCCATCCCATAAACCTTCACACCGCAGTCCCCCTGACTTGTGCTCTGGCCACATTGGCCTTAATCACTTCATGAAAACACTGATTTCTAGTCAAGATGTATCAGTAACTTCACTCCTCAGTGTGCCCTTTCCGCTAAGAAGATATGGCAGTGGTCAAATACATAATATGATACATTTATATAATATATATTATATAAAGTAACATACATGAACTATATAAATATATACAATTTATATATATATATATATATATATATTTTTTTTTTTTTTTTTTTTTAACCACTGCACACCAGAAAGCAGAAAAAGCACACTAAAGAATAAAGTTACTGCACCATCTTGGCCAGAAATCAATGTTTTCCCCAAAAAGACAAATCCCGGCTCTAAAACAAGCATCTGTGGGAACCATAAGTGGAACAGAAAACCAACTTGGTGAGTGAGGCTAGACCACAAGCCTGTTGGGCCCAGGTTTGGAAGTAAGTGGTGGCAGCCAGGAGTATGGCTTCTGACGGGTAATGGGTATTAAAAGGACATTCTTGAGAGATGGGGTTTGGAGCCAGGCTCATTGTTTAAGATCAAAGGCTAGGATGAGACTCTACGACTCCTCCGGAGAGAAGACTAACGGTTGCTGCCAGCTCTTCCCCAGAGGAGCAAGGCTAAGTAATCAGGAAGCCGGGCTCTGGGCCAGGCCACCTGCTGTTGTATCCCCAGTAACCTCTCTGGGCATATGCTGTGAGCCACTCTTGCAGACCTTGTTAGAGTCTCAGGGGCTAGATAAAGACAACCACAAGATCGCTAGACAGGGAAAGATGAGCACACAAAAAAAGAGGAAGACCAAAAATATTCTTTCATTCAAAATGAGATTACAAGTCAAAATTCCACAATTTGTGAAGAAATCAAATTGTAATAAAGACGGCTTATTGCTGAAAGTCAAAGGGTGGGATGAGACTCTACCACTCTTCATAAAAGGGTAAAAGGCAGAGGGAGGATAAAAATATGTCCAAATGTCTGAGTCTTACAGAGACATTGGGTGCCTTTCAATAGCTCTCCTTTCTTGGTAACCCCATCTTAGAAGCAAAATCCTAGGCAAGGCAATTATAACCAGTCAAAAGATAATGATTCCTTGGGAGCCATAGATGGGAGGAGGCTACCATGATTTAAGTCAGAAGAAATTGATTGGAGAGAGCAGAGATCTTCTCATCTTTATCTCAAAGCTCTCCATTTGTACTTTAGGTGAGTGAGGAATAGAATTCTCACCCTGCTGAGCCACTGTTTAAGTGATCTGTTTGCATCACAACACAACCAGCCCGAGGTAGCTTGTTCACTTTGTGAACTTTTCAGCCCTTGCAGGTGAGAAGATTCACACAGGGGAGAAACTTCTGTGTCTCCTTTTATCCCACGTCTGTTAATGAAAAAATGAAAGACATCATGGGGAGAAACAACACAACACATTGGGAATGCCTTATCAGGCAGGGACATCTTGTTAAATGCTGAGAATAAAGCAAACCTTATAAATATTCTTAATGTGTCAAGGCTTTCAACAAAAATTCCAGCATTTTATGTATCAGAAAATTTAAAATGAAGGGAAAATTATCACTTTATGTAATATGGGTGTAAATTTTTAAATAGAAATGTTAAGTATAGTTTGAAAAATACTTTAGAAATATTTGGCTGTATACCAATAAATGAGTGGTAATCTTGCCTGCCAGGGGACATTTGACTGGTTGGGAGACATTTTTGGTTGTCAGACTAGAGGTTGGGAGGTGCTACTCCATTTAGAGGGTAGAGGCCAGGGATGCTGCTGAACAGCCTGCAGTGCACAGAAGAGCCTCTTCAAGTATGTAGTGTTTATGTACTTTTCTGTGTTAACAGAAGTTTTTCTTAACAGGACCCAGCATAACCACTGACAGTGAATATGTACACTTAGCATAACACAAACAAAAACAAAGAACAAAAGATAACTATCCCCAGCTTCCCTTGCTTCTAGGTTTCACTAAGTTCTGGCAAAGGAGAAGTGAATAGAAATGTGATATAGAACCTCTGCAAATTATTCTTACAAGTGAAGAGATAAGTTGCTGATTTTTTTTCTCCCTCACTTGCTCTTTTCTGCTGTTTGAAGGTGGGCATGATGGCTGGGACCATTTTAGACCACAAGTGACCTTGAGAATGGAAGCCTTGTGCTGCTAGAGATGATGGGGCCGAAGTAACAGAAGCACTTATAAAGAAAAAATAATAAACCTCAACATTAAGAAGGCAAGATTCCCCAAGTTGTTCTATAAGTTCAACTCAATTTCTATTAAATTCCACCTTACGTTTCTACAGAATTTGACATGCTGATCATAAAATCGATGTTAAAATGCAAGGGACCCAGAATAGCCAAGGAAATCCTGAAAAGAAGAATGAAAAAAGTTGGAGGACTCACACTTGTTGATTTCAAAACCTATTGCAAAGCTACAGTAATCAAGAAAGTGTGTTACTGACATAAGAATAGACATATAGACATATAGATCAATGAAATGAAATTGTAATAGAACCTTATAGAAATAAGACCTTATATTTATGGTCAATTTATTTTCAACAAGGATATCAAGACCATTTAGTAGAAGCAAAGAATGCTGGGACAACTAGATATCCACATGCAAAAGAATGAGTTTGGACTCCTATCTCACACCACACCCAAAAATTAATTCAAATGAATTAGAGCTAAAAATGAGTAACAGCTACAAAACTCTTAGAAGAATGCATAACAGTACATCTTTATGATATAGAGGTAGGCAATTGTTTTTCAGATATGACACCAAAATCACCAAGAACAAAATAAAAAGTGGATAACTTGGATTTTATTAAAATTAAGAGATCTTTTGTGCTATCAAGAAAGTGAAAGGACAACCCACAAAATAGGAGAAAATATCTGCACATAATATACTTAATAAAAGACATATCTAGATATATAAAGAATGCCTACAACTCAAAAATACAAAGAACCCAACTTAAAAATGGGCCAAGGATGTAAGTAAACATTTGTCTAAAGAAGATACATGGGTTTCCAGTCAAGATGGCAGAATAGATGGTCCCCAGCATCACTCTCTCCCACAAATCAGCCAATTTACAACTATTAAAAAGCAATGACAGCCAAGCTGGGGCCACTAGAGCTCAGGGGAAGAGGAGGAGAGACCTGTGGAGTGCCTGAAGGTGGGAGAAGCCAGGATGAGAGAAAGAAAGGACCCCTCTGACTGTTTCAAGCCCCGGCTACTTCAAGGCTAGAGCTGGTGAGCACTCGGAGCAGGAGCTGGCAAAAGCCCCAGCAGTTCCCTTCGGATGAAGTTGCTTGGAGGCTGCAGGGGAGAAGAGGGCCTTGGTGGCCCCCAGGCCAGCAAGACCACTAACAGGGTTCCTGTGGACCCACATAGGAGTGAGGTACCATAATAACTGAAAAAAGGAAGCAACTCAGAAGCTAGTGAGTCATTGTAAGGGACTGGCTCATGGCCCATCCCAGGGGAAGTGTCTGGAGCACAGGCGGTAGGGGAGACGGACCCACTGGGAGAACACTGGGGCACAGCAAAGACAGCTGATCTGCCCCCAATCAGTGCAGGATCACTCAGTAGAGACTGGTCAGGAATACAGAACTGCAGGGGGAGCAGTTTGCTGAAAAGACTCAGGCCCAGTCCAGAGTTTCTACACAACCCAGTTGTACCAGATCTCACGAGAGTCGGAAGTACCTGTAAAGCCAACCATTAAAACCTGAGCCGCACAAAAAGCCTTCCCCAGGGAATCAGCAGCAAAGCAACAATTTAGCTCAACCACAGGGTTCAAGTGCTGGTCCCCACAGGAAGTTCCCCCATTTTCAAGGTGAGTAAATTACAACAAATTAGTTCCAGTGCAGAGTTTAAGTGGTAAGAACAGCAAATAATCCAACACAGAACTGGAAGAAAAAACAAAATACACACAGACCAGAGACAAAGTTTGATATTAACTAGTAAAGTTCTCACATCACCAAAGAACACCCATAAAACCTAAAAGAACTAGAAATCCCCTGGGCTACCAAGCCAGGGAGGAGGGAGGGCTGGGGGCCTCAGCCATGACCCCTGACACCTGCAACCAGCCCAGCAACAAGCATCATGCTGCTGCAGGAAGTGTCCCAGGCTCTCTTGAGCCAGGGCAGTGGGGGGCAGAGGGCACGGCCATGACCACCCCCCAATACCTGCAACCAGCCCAGCAACAATCACTGGGCCACTGCAGGAAGCACCCCATGCTCCTGAGCTGGGCAGTCCACGGTGAGGGCTTCAGCCACACACCCCTGACATGTGCACCCAGCCCAGCAATGACCAAGCCACCACTGAAAGCTCTTTGGTCTCCCCCACAGGAACGAGGGGGGTGCCACAGGCCTCAACCCCACCCCTCCTCCTTCCTCCTTCTCCAACCCTATTTCCTTTGCCCCTCCCACTCTCCCCCAGCTGATCTGCAACAACATCACAGAATGTGAAAAAGTAATATTAATAAATAAATACATTTTTAAAAAGAGAGAAAGATTTTTTAAAATGGTCAATAATCCATAAAAAGATTTGCAACATCATTATCTATTGGAAAAATGAAAAGCAAAACCACAATGGAATGCCAATTCACACACACCAGGATGGCTATAATCAAGAAGACAGATTAAAGTATTGGCAAGAATTTGGAGAAATTGGAAACCTCATACATTGCTAGTAGCAATGTAAAATGTGCAACAGCTTTGGAAAATAGTTTGTTGGTTCCTCAAAAAGTTAAACATAGTTACCACGTGAGCCAGCAATCCAGCTCCCATGTATGTATTCGAGATAAATGAAAATATATGTTCACACAAGAACTTGTACATGAATGTTTATGTTAGCTTTATTCACAATAGCCAAAAAGTGGAAACAACTCAAATGTGGTGTATCTATAAATATTATTTGGTCTTAAAAGGAATGAATTACCTATACATGCTACAACATGAATGTACTTCAAAAGCACAATTATCCCATTTATATGAAATGTCCAGAATAAACAATTTAAGAGACAGAATGTAGATTGGTGGTTGCCTAGTGCTGGGTGTGGCAGGAGGGTAGAGAGTTGAAATGGCAATGGAGAATGACTGGTGATGGATGCAGGGTTTCTTTTCAGGATATGAAAATATTCCAGAATTAGATTGTGGTGATGGTTGTGCAATTCTTTGAATATACTAATAAAAACAGTGAATTTTACATTTTAAATGGGTACATTTTATGGTATGTGAATTATATCTCAATAAAACTGCTTAAAAAATCAATAGGAAACAAATAGACTATTCGATAATGACACAATTAATTGATTACCTTTCAGAAAAAGAAATTATATTCTTACCTCACACTATATACAAAAATAAATTGCAGATGAATTATAGACCTAAATGTGAAAAGCAAAATTTTAATGTTTTAGAAGACACTCTTTATAACCTTAAGGTAGAAAAGGATTTTTAAAAACAGGATACAAAAACACTACTCATAAAAATGTTTTGTACTAAGTTGTATTAAAACTGTCTATCAAAAGACATCATGAATAAAGTTAAAATAAGCCACAAACAGTGACAATGTATTTGCTGCCAAAAAAAAAAGAAAAAAAAGATAGTATCCAGAATTTATAAACGTCTTCAACAAACTTCTTTAGTAATCAGGGAAATGCAAATTAAAACCACAGTGAAACACTGCTATCCATTAGACTGGTAAATACATTCAAGTCTGATAATATCCAGTTCTGAGGTGGAGTAACAGGAACTGCAGATGGGACAGTTAGTTGGTCAACATTTTGGAGAGAAATTTGTCAGTATATAGTAAAAGTTGGTGGTACACCTTCTGTCTTAGTTCATTTTATGCTGCTATAACAGCATACCTGAGACTGGGTAATTTATAAAGAATAGAAATCTATTTCTCATGATTCTGGAGACTGAGAAGTCTAAGATCGAAGGGTTGGCATCTTGTGAGGGCCTTCTTGCTGCATCATCCCATGGCAGAAGGGCAAAGAGAGAGCAATAGAGTGAACTTGCAGCCTCAAAACCTTTTATAACCAGCATTAACTCACATGTGAGGGCAGAGCCCTCATGACCTAATCACATGTTAAAGTTCCTATCTCTTTATCCTGTTGCGGTGGAGATTGTTTCTAAAACATACCTTTTAGGGGACACATTCAAGTCGTAGAATTTCACCTCTATCCCCCCAAATTCATGTCCTTCTCACATGCAAAATACACTCATTGCCTTCTAATAGTCCCAAAGTCTTAACTCATTCCAGCATCAGCTCAAAAGTCCTAAATCCAGAGTCTCATCTAAATCATATGTGGGTGAGACTCAAGGCATTATTTATTTGGAGGCAAATTCCCCTCCAGATGTGAGCCTGTGAAATTAAATAAACTATTTACTTCCAAAATACAATGGTGCAACAGGCACAGGATAGACATTCTCATTCCAAACGGGAGAAATAGGCAAGAAAAAACGGGTAACTGGTCTCAAGCAAGTTTAAAACCCCACAGAGCAAACATCATCAAATCTTAAGACTCTGGAATAATCTTCCTTGACTTCATATCCCACCTTCTGGGAACACTGGGATGGAAACTCAGCCTCCAAGGCCCTGGGCGGGCCCCATCCCCATGGCTTTGCTGGCTCAGCTCATGGAGCAGCTCTCACAGGTTAGAGTCTCATGCCTGCAGCTTTTCCAGGCTGCCATTGCATACTGGTAGTTCTACATTTCTGGGGTCTCTGTGGCAGCCCTGACCTCACAGTTCCACTGAGCATTGCCCTAGTGGGGGCTCTCTGCAGTGGCTCCACCCCTGCAACAAATCTCTGCCTGGGCCCTTGGGCTGTCCATGACATCCTTTGAAATCTAAGTGGACGAAGCCATGCCCCCCAGCTCCGCCTTCTGTGCACTTGAGGAATTGGACCCCATGGATGACACCAAGGCTTAGAGTTTGTCCCCTCAGTGCAGCAGCATGAGTTACACCTGAGCCTACTTGAGCCACAGCTGGGGCAAGTAAGGAGAGCTGCACTGGAATGTGAGGGGCAGAGTCCCAAGGTGGCCCTGAGCAATGAGTACATAGAGGGTGCTCCAGGTCTATCACCAAAACCATTCTGACCTCCTAGAGCTCTGTGTGTCTGTGATGGGAGGGAGATCAAAGATCTCTGAAACGCCTTCAGGGTCATTCTCCCATCGTCCTGATGAATAGCGTCTGGCCTTCTTTCCATCCACGCTAAACTCTTCATCAAAGGGTAGCTTGGCTGCACCCTTGCATGCCTTTTCATTTTTTATGTGGCCAGGTTGTGAATTTTCCAAGTTTTTATAAATTGTCTTTAAAACATTTCACTCCTCTCTCAATTTTATTGTATGCAGTTAAGAGAAGCCATACTTCACTATTTGCTTAGAAATTTCTTTAATCAGATAATCCCAGTTCATCACTCTCAAATTCTGCAATCTGTAAAGTCCTTGGTCATGAACACAATTCATCCAAGTTCTCTGCCACTTTATAAAAAGAATGGCCTTTCCTCTGGTTTCCAATACTTTGTTTCTCATTTTCATCTGAGATCTCTTCAAAATGGCCTTTACTGTCCACATTTCTATCAGAATTCTAATCATAACCACTTAAGTATTTTTCAGACTTTCCCTACAGTTCTTCTCTTCTGAGCCCTCACCAGAATTGCCCTTAATGCCCCTTCCATGAAAATATAGGCTCTTTCCAAAATTCACTTCAGAATGTTTCAGCCTCTACCCACTGCCCAACTCCAAAGGTGCTTCCACATTTTCGGGTATTTGTTGTAGCAACAGCCCACTTCTCATTACCAATTTTCTGTCTTAGTATGTTTTTTGCTGCTATAACAGAATAGCTGAGACTGGGTAATTTATTAAAAATAGAAATTTATTTCTCATGGTTCTGGAGGCTGGGAAGTCTAAGACTGAGGGACCAGTATTTTGCTTCTTGCTGTGTCATCCCATGGCAGAAGGGAAAAGACAGAGCAGAAGAGAGCAAGAGAGTGAACACACAGCCTCAAGCCCTTTTATGATTGGCATTAATGTATTCATGAGGACAAAGCCCTAATGGGCTAATCATCTCTTAAAGGTCCCACCTCTTTATACTGTTGCTTTGGGGATTAAGTTTGCAACACATGCTTTTGGGGGACACATTCAAACCATAGCACCTACCCTATGGACCTATAACTCTACACCTAGGCATATAGCCTAGAGAAAGTCTGTACAAATATCTGAAAAGGATCATTGTTGCATTGTTAAGTAGTGAAAAACTGGAATCAATTAATATGCCCACCAGCAGGAGAAGATTTTTTTAACTTGTGGTTTATTCATGCAATGGAATATTGCATAAAGTAACTGACGTTCCACTTTGCCAGATGAAAATGTTTCGCACTAGAACTACTCCAACAATGGTCTGATCACCGGGCTTCTTTGTTGTGCATAAAAATTTTAATGGACATATTCTTTGTCCTAGTACTCCTACTTGTAAGAATTTTTCCAAGAGTGTCAATTATATTACTGTGATATAAAGTAAGTTGCAAATGATGCAAGCAGTATATCCTTTTGTTATCTTAAAGCACATAAAATAATATTACATATATAGTAAAAATAAATAAATCACACATGAGAATGATAAATGCTCAATTCAGAACTATGTTGACACTGGGGCGGGTGAGAGAGAAAAAGATAAGTGGGTATTGGGGAGCGCACACAAGGGAATTTCAGTTGTAGCTCTAAATTTTCACTTTTTAAAAATGGAATGAATATGGCAAAAAAAGATTTGTTAAAGTTGGATAGTAGGTACACAGGTACTCTATCATTATTCCTTGAATATTTCTGTAGATTTTTAAAGTCCATCAAAAAAAATACAAACAATTTTTCTTTTAAGTAGGTCTTTTCTACCTCCTGTCGTTTACATGTGTTGCTCTCTCAGCCTGAAATTCTTTATACAGTAATTAATGGTAAAGGTATAGAGCCAGACTCCCTGGGCTTGGGTCCCAACACTGAGTTGACTTAGATAGAGTTACTTAATCTCTTAATGCTGTTTCTGTTTTTTTAAAAATATGCATGATGTATTTTGTATAATAGTATTGAGCTCATAGCGTTGTTATAAGGATTAAACGTGGCCTCTGTAAAGCACTTGAGCAGTGCCCATATCATTTAATAAATGCCTGCCCTCTTCATCACCATCATCACCACCACCACCACCATCAACATTATCACCATCACAATCACCATCGTCGCCACCAATCATCACCCCCACCACTATCATCATTAAATCTCTTTGTCTAGTCAGCTCCCATTTGTTCTTCATATTTTAGATCCCAGTTAAAATATTACTTCTTTAAAGAAATCTACCCTGATTCCCCAATATAAATTAGATTTCATAGGGCCCTGTTCTTTTTCGTCCATACACTTACTAAAATTTGCAGTTATATATTTATGTGTTTTTGTTTGCTATCTCTCCCCTACATTGGAGCACAAAGTTTCTTGAAGACCAAGGCTGAGTATGTTCTATTTATGGACAATCGGTATACAATGATATAGATTCTCAGTACTCATTTATTGAATGAATAAATGAATACATTAACCATTTTATCAGTTTTGACCAGTATAAAGCCATTAAAATTATGTTTTGAACAATTTAAAACAGGAAAAAAGATTTGGCTCGCTTATTGAAAAACAAAAATGTTCAAAAGCCTATATGCAATAAGACCGCATTACCATACAAACAACACTAACAACAAAAACAAACCTATTAATTGAGGGAAAATAGGGCAGATGGAAGTAACGCAAAATATTGTTATATTAACCCAAGATGTTTGGGGATCATGAAATTACAGATAATTATGCTCCTCTTTATTTTTATTTTCTACAATATTTGATTTTCTATTATAGATGCATTGTTTGTATTGACATGGAATTCACATACATAAAGTGAACGATTCAGTGGCATTTAATACCTTCACAATGTTGTACAACCACCACCTCTATCTAATTCCAAAACATTTTCCTCACTTCAGATTAAAACTCTGAAACCATTAAGCAATTACCCGTTCTTTTCCCCGCTTGCCCTTAGCAACCACCAACCTGCTTTCTGTCTCTATGGATTTACCTACTCCAGGTATTCCATGTAAATAGAGTCACACAATAATGTGACCTTTTATGCCTGGCTTTTTTCACTTAGTTAATTTTTTTTTTTTAAGGCTTATCCACATTGCAGCATGTGTCAGTACTCCAAACCTTTGTATGAGTGATTTTATGTATAAATCTCAATTTGTTTATCCATTTATCTGTTGATGTATATTTGGGTCGTTTCTACCTTTCAGCTATTATGGATAGTGCTGCTACGAGCATTTGTGTACAAGTATTTGTTTGATTACCCATTTTCAATTCTTTTGGGCACATACCTAGGGTTTGAATTGTAAGGTCATACAATTCTATGTTTAGCTTTTTTTTTTTTTTTAAGAAACCACCAAACTGTTCTCCAAATCTACTGCACCATTTTACATTCCCACCAGCAATTCAAGAGAGTTCCAATTTCCCCATATCCTCACCAACATTTGTTATTTTCCATTTTTTTGTTGTAGCCATCCTAGTGGGTGTAAAGTGGTATCTCAGTGTGGTTTTCATTTGCATTTCTCTGACTGCTGATGTTTAGTGCCTTTTCATGTACTTACTGTTTATTTGCATATCTTCTTTGGAAAAATGTCTCTTCGAGTGTTTTGCGCATTTTTAAACTGGATTTTTAGTCTCTGTTGTTGAGATAGAGGCATTCTTTATATATTCTGGATACTAGACCCTTATGAGATATATGATTTGCAATTATTTTCTCTCATTCTATATAGGTTGTCTTTTCACTTTATTGATAATGTCCTTCGATGCACAAAAGTTTTTAACTTTGATGAAGTATAATTTATAATTTTTTTCTTTTGTTGCTCATACTTTTGGTGTCATATCTAAGAATTCATAGCCAAATCGGAGGTCAGGAAGATTTACCTCTATATTTTCTTCTAATGATTTTACAGTTTGAGCTCTTATTTAGGTCACTGATCCATTTTTAGTTAATTTTCATATGTGATGTCAGAAAGAGGTCCAACTTCACTCTTTAGTATATCAATACCCAGTTGTGCCAGCACGATTTGCTGAGAAAACTATCCTTTCCTCATTTAATGGTCTTGGCACCCTTGCTGAAAATTAGTTGGCAATAGATGTATGGGTTTATTTCTGGACTCTCAATTCTATTCCATTGATCTGTATGTCTTTCCTTATGCCAGGACACACTGTTTTGATTACTGTACATTTGTAGTAACTTTTGAAATCAGAAAGTGTGATTATTCCAACATTACTCTGTTTTTCAAAGATTGTTTTAGCTATGCAAGTGCCCTTGCAATTTCATATGAATTTGGCGATTGGCTTTTCTATTTCTACAAAAGCCCATTGGAATTTTGATTGAATTGAAACTGTAGATAGCTTTGAGTAATATTGTCATCTCAACAATTTTCTCTTCCAATCTATGAATATGGGCTGTCTTTTCATTTATTTAGGCCTTTTTAATTTCTCTCAGCAGTGTTCTGTAGTTTTAGTTTACAAGCCTTTCACCTCTGTAGTTAAGTTTATTCCTAGGTATTTTATTCTTTTTAATGCTGCTGTAAATGGAATTGTCTTCTTAATTTCCTTGTTGGATTGTTCATTGCTGGTGCATGGAAACTCAGCTGATTCTTTGTGTTGATCTTGTCTCCTGCAACTTTGCTGAATTTGCTTATCAACTCTAGTAGGTTGTGTGTGTGTGTGTGTGTGTGTGTGTGTGTGTGTGTGTGTATTTAGGATTTTCTATATATAGGATCATTTCATGTTTGAATAGAGATAGTTTTACTTCCTTTCCCATTGGGTGTCTTTTATTTCCTTTTCGTGTCTAATTGTTCTGGCTAGAACTTCAGTACAATGTTGAATAGCAGTGGTGAAAACGGGCATCCTTGTCTTGTTCCTGATCATAGAGAGAAATCTAAGTCTTTTACCATTAAATATGATGTTAGCTGCAGGGTTTTCACAAAGGCCCTTTACCATGTTGAAAAAGTACCTTCCTAGTTCTACTTTTTTGTATGTTTCTGTCATGAAGGGTATTGAATTTATCAAATGCTCTTTCTGTGTCAGTGGAGATGATCATGTGGAGTGTTTTTTTCCTTCATTCTATTAATATGGTAAGTTACATTGGCTGATTTTTTTTATGTTGAAACATTTGCATTCTTTAGATAAATCCCACTTGGTCATGGTGTATAATCATTTTAATATGCTGTTGGATTCTGTTTGCTAGCATTTTGTTGAGAGTTTTTGCATCTATATTCATTAGGGATATTGGTCTGTAGTTTTTTGGTTTTTTGTAGTGTTTTTGTCTGACTTTGCTATGATGGTAATGCTGGCTTCATAGAATGGGTGAGGAAGTGTTCTCTCCTATTTTTCTCATATTTGGGGGAAGAGTTCGAGAAGGATTAATGTTAACTTTTTTTTAATGTTTGGTAGAACTCACCAGTGGAGCCATCTGTTTCTGGATGGTTTTTTTGACAGGAGGTTGGTGATTACTGATTCAATCTCTTTATTTCTTAAAGATCTTTTCAGATTTTCTATTCCTAGGAATTTGTTCATTTCATTTAGGTTATCTAATTTGTTGATGTACAATTTTTCATAGTACGCTCATAATTTATTTTTATTTCTGTGAAGTTGGTAATAATGTCCCCACCTTCACATGATTTTAGTTATTTGTATCTTCTCTTTTTCTGTATCAGTGTAGCTAAAGGTTTGTCAACTTTGTTGATCTTTTAAAGAACCAACTTTTGCTTTCTGCCTGAATTACTTTTTAAATAGAATATATATGCCTGAGTTGCATTGTACATGAGTTGTCCTCCCCACACTTGTCCTATCCCCACCATCAGGTGTTTATGATTCCCAGAAAGCCTGTATCAGTTGGACACATCCCCAGCCAACCATGCTCGGTCAGGGTCCATCTCACTATCTCCATCACCTCTGCCCACCCAGGATGAGGCCAGGCATGTCCACCAACCAGAATCTCTGCCACATCCAGTTCTGTGGGTTTCCTCTCATGCTACCTCTGCCTACAAATAGCACAATCTGAGTTTCCTGATGTTTGCTGTAGCATTGTGCCCCTCCCTGGGATACCTCAGAAGCCACAATGATGTGCATAAAACTTCATCCTGCGGCATTCACCCTCATGTTCCTTCTACTCATCAAGCCTTGGGGCAGAAGAGGTGTCAGTAGTGAGTGTAAATCCCAGCTTCCCATGCCCCAGAACCAACCTCCAACCTGCTGTTGCCATGTCCTGAGGGGCATCTACAAATGCCTTCTAAGTATTGTACTCTGTCCTGGCCTATCCCCAGCCAAGGCTCCCTAGAGTAAGCTACCTCTGGGGCATACAGTGAGATCTAAGTCCAGTCACAGAAGAGCTTAAAACATCTGGGCTACAGAAAAACACAGGACTATCTCCCTATTACAGGGTTCAAATGAGTCCTCTTGAGTCACATGAGAGAGCTTTTCAGCAAGTAAATGTGCTAAAGATCCAGCTTCACCTCTTTTTCCCCCAAATTTATTTGGCCTCAAGGTATGAAAACATCTGATCTGCTACTTTTACTCTCTAAGTTAGTAAAGACTTAAATTACCATTTTGGTAACCTTTTCATTTCTATTTTTAATCGTACATTCTTGTCTGTTCTTGGTTCACCTGAAGACTGCTGTGAACTTAGAAGATAAAGGAGAAATTCATGTCTGAACTCTGCTGCCTGACACTTCCTTTCCAAGAATCATTTGCAGTTGCTCGGTTGTCTTGCTGTGACTCTGTGCCCTGTTGTGTTACTTTGTCACTTGGGACCAAAATGGTGGAAATTTTTATTATGAAAACATGATCAGATAAGTAAGAACTTAATAACTGCTTTCTCTATGGGTGTCATATTAGTTCAGATCATATTTAACCAAAACTGAAGATGTAAAATCCTAGAACTCACTAATCTATTTTAGTAGGTCACAGGAAGCATGCAAACCGTAGAAACCACAATGAACCAAAAGCATCTGTGTTGACAAGAGGCAAAAATTTCTCTGTCTTTTAAAGGTACCAACTGAACAAAGTCATTCCAGATGAGTGAGGAAGTTGTAAGGGGCATCATCCGAGTACCTTCAGGCTGTTGGTAAACCTGTCCTGTCTTCTTGCCCCACGGGCAATTCTCTCCAACCTTGCTTCTCCCCACATTTTCATTTGGCTGAGTCTGGCCATCCATGGAGTGGCAGAGAGGTTCTGAGAACAAACCTAACTTTCGACTTCAATGGTCTAACCCTCAGCTCAGCTGCTAACTTTCAGAGTAAGAATAAACCAGATCTTAAACTTTTCATGTTCAGTCTCAGTCTCAGTCTTCTTTGGGTGTTCAGGGAACATGAATTATTTTTGTTTCATTGGTTTGCAGAAGAATTGAGCCTTTCTTCTTCCCTGCCACAGGTCACCTTGAGGTGACCACACCATGCCTCCTTTGCGATCCTGCTTGGTCAGCAGGCACACCAGGTCTACTCAAAGGGAACTACTTATCTTTCAGACTGGGAATCTTAGAAACCATGAACCTGGTGCCAACAGGTAGATATGGAGTTCTCGAACTCAGGGAAAAGCATCCTTCTTAACTTTCTCCATGTGCACAAAGAAATCTAAGATGTACTTATTCAGGTTCCCAATTTTTTTACCATCTGTATGAACCAGATAAGAAGAAAGTGGCAAGAAAAAAAACAATGTTTGATGTGATAGTTGTACGGTTATTTGCCATTCTCCCCCAGATGCACTGAGCCCCAGGAAGGTGACATCCGTGGCTACATCACTCGGGCTCCCCACTGCTCCCTCTTCCAGTTCAGTCACTGGGAGGCACAGGCAGGAGATCAGACTGGGAGCAGGAGTTAGATTACTTTTGCTCCTGCTGCCCTCCTGCTTTGCTGAAGTTCTAGTACCTTCAGCTCTCAACTCCAGCTCTCAACAGGGCTCAGGTGATATTGTTTATTCTTTTGATCTTTCAAGCTCTAGGGAAGGAAAGGTAATTTTTTCCTCAACCCTCATAACTTCTTATTTGGGATGAACCCTTCTAACAAAACATAGATTAAAAAGAAAGAGAAAAAAAAAGAAGTTTATTAACATGTATATTTCCATATACATGAGAGATGCCCAGGAATGAGTAGTTCTCAGAGAGGTGGATGTGAATTCCAGCTTATAGAGCATATTCAAGAAAGAACAGCAAATTTTTAGAGAAGTGACAAGATAAAGGAATAGGACTTCAAGTCTGTAGGGGCAGCAACTTGTGGGAAGGAAAATTAACGGCAGATAAAGGCTAGTTAGTAAAGCTTGTTAATGTAGATTCCTCTGGTACAATCTCCAGGCCAATAAGGGTCTAAAGTTGTCTTCAGTAGGTAACCTTTGTTCCCCCTAGTAGAAGGGTGTAGGTGGGGGGACACCTCTGGTCTTTGTAAAATCTATGTCCTCCTTTTAGACAAATAGAAGGAAGGCAGAAAGTGTTCCTGCATCTGCTGCTTCTTTTTCTTTTTTTTTTTTTTTTTTTTCTTTTTCGTGACCGGCACTCAGCCAGTGAGTGTACCGGCCATTCCTATATAGGATCCGAACCTGCGGCCGCTGGGAGCATCGCCGCGCTCCCAGCACAGCACCCTCCCGAGTGCGCCACAGGCTCGGCCCTCTGCTGCTTCTTAATTGCCTTCAGCTCGACGATCCTTAGGCAAAAGAGGCGTAAGTGGGGATGGTGTATTTTGGTTTCCTACAAAGCATAGGGGTAACAGCTCTTAACCCTACTCACCCCTCCATAAATACTCTCATCCTTATGCACTCTTTTCAAAATCTCAGCCAAATGTGACACAGTTACCTGTGGTAGGATAAGCCAAGGATTTGAATCCTGGCTGTACTACTACCTGCCTCTGCACCTCTCCGTGTTTATAAAATTACAGGGCTGGAGTTAATGAGCTCCAGTGTGAAGATAGAAATGTAAAGTGATGCTAATCAGTGAGAACAAAATTCTTGGGTCTTGACCCTCCCCATCCCAGGTTGAATCAGAGGAACTGCTGGCAAGATGCCAGGTTCCAAAAGAGCAGTGGATCCAGTGTCACTAGTGTGGGGATGACCTGTCTTGTTATTGAAATCTCACACAGACCTCTCTGATCCCTGCCCAGAGACACATTAGGGGACAATTGGGGAACTTTCCCTCTTTGCGAACAAGCAAGGAGCTTTCTTCTAAGGAAGAACCTAAGGCCCTTATTGCTTAGCACAAAAACCAGGTCTTATGCAGGACACCTGGTTACCACTAACTGAAACGTGGAAAAGACACCTGTGCTGCACTGAGTGTCTGGTGCGGGTTGTTAGCTCTAGTAATGGCTGTGTCCTTCAACCTGCAGCTCTCAGCAGGGCTCAGGTGATACTGTTTGTTATGAGTTGAGTGGCTACTACATGCTAGATACTGGACTCACTGATTTAAATCCATTGAACCCTCACACACCTCATAGATCTTATTATTCATATTTTATATTTGGCAAAACCGAAGCTTAGAAACTTGCCGAGGCCACAGCATGAGATTCTGACCTCAGGGTCTGCCGAATTCCATAAAGTGTCAAGGGCCAACTCAGGTGACCCCATGTTCTCTGCAGTACCTTAGAAATGTTCCTAAGTATGGTGCCTACGTTGGGGAATTTGTGCTTTCCTTACACAAAATTTTCTTCTGAGGTGTGGGACCTATAATAACTGAGGACTTTCTTGATAGGGACATCTCTGACAAGAGACCGTTTAGTATTCCCTTCTCATTAAAAAATTTGAAATTCTGTCATTTCCAGCAACATGGATGAACCTGGATGACATTATGCTAAGTGAAGTGAGCCAGGCACAGAAAGACAAATACCACATGATCTCACTCATATGTGGAACCTTAAAAAGTTTATCTCATAGAAGTATCGAGAAGCACAGTGGTTACCAGAGACTGGGGGGTTGGGGAGAGGAAATGAGGAGAGGTTGGTCACGAGGACAAAGATACTGTAAGACAGAAGGAATAAGTTCTGGAATTCCATTGCACAGTAGGGTGACTACAGTTAATAATAATGTATTGTATATATCAAAATAGCTAGAAGAGAGGTTTTTTAATGTTCCTACCACAAAAAAAATGATAAGTGTTTGAGGCAATGTATATGCTGATTACCCTGATTTGATTGTTACCCATTGTATACATCACATTGTACCCCATAAATATGTACAATTACTATGTGTCAATCAAAACTTTTTAGAAACATAAAGAAAAGTTTTATCTAAATAAAATTTCTAACCGGATCTCAGGCCCACAATACCACTGAAACCAGTGCACATGGTCACAGTAACACCTCATTATGTTTCCTCCATCATTACCAGGAGCCCCTTTAGCATTTATCCTCTGGGAAATGAAAAGTTCTGCTGTGCTTATATCATGCAAATGATCACTAGTAGGAGGGCAGAGGGTGGAAAAGTTTCAGACATAGAGACTCGTAAGATAAGATAAAGAAGCCCAGAGTCCTTAGATGAAGGAGCAGATGTGCAGGGTGTGCCTGACTCACCCTCAAGGTTGCATAAGCAAGATTTCAAAATTAATCCTCCTCTGGAGACCTCAACCCAGTTTACAACGCTCCTGGCTGGAAAAGAAGAACTATATATTTTTTTCAATCTTTACCATTACTTGCCCTCATATCCCCGCCTTCTCTTTCTGCAGGAAACTTTATTTCCTACTTCTGCACACCAAGTTTCTACCTCCAGAACTGTTTGGCTCAGTTGCTGAGAAGCCTGACACACCAGTGCTACCTGGAAGAAACCATCCACCGGTGAGTTGTGAGAGCTTTTTCCATTACTTTATGAATCATAAACTCAAAGCTGGAAATGCAGGGGCTGGGCACACCCTGAGGGATTGCAAAGCCTGTGCACTTAGGGGCAGTGATCAAAAGGGAGACAGGGCTGGAGGGGGTCATGTGTGCCAGGAGAAGTTAGAGAGACCCTCATGACAATGTGAAAGAGCAGCATGCAGCAGGGGGAGACACCTCTGGGGGGCCACGTGATAGAAGAGAGTGGACAGCAAAGAAAAGAAGAACAACCTCTCTGCTCAGTTACCCCTCCAAGCACCCAAGGGCTTTAAAGAGCTGGAACTTTCTACCCTGAAATTTTTCCCCCTCTAGTCCACAAATGGGACAGTTCAGACCCTGAACCATTTTGTGCCTCTTGCCTCAACTCAGCAGATGCCCAGAGGCTGAAGTGAGGAATGTATTTTCCTGAGAGGCAGCTTGCTAACAGCTCTGGATAATATGTCCTGATGCTTGAAATGACACCTGGACAGCACATTTTAGCCACCATGCTGACTGTCTGCTGTAGTAGGAGCTAGGTGCCAGCTAGTAGTTGTAATAATTAAATTCATGTGTGTACAGTACTTAACATAGCTCCTGGAGCTTCTGGAGCACTCAAGTAACGATCACAGTTGTAATTCTTCAGGTGGATGCATTTTTTCCCCAATCTTGACAGAGGTCTATTTAGTTCCTGCAGATTTCAAGAATCTGACTCAGTGATGTGAAATGTGTCAATCACAAGAGAAACAGAAAGATGAGGTGCATAGATGGATGAAAACAAATTCACAGTCACTACCAGAAAATAACAGTATCTTGAGAATCGAGCCCTAGAGATGTTAGGTTTTATCATTCTTATTATTGTAAAAAGTTTTATGCACTCATCCAGCAAACATTTATTGGTGCCTCCTTTAGCCAGGTGCTATCACAAGAGCTGGACATAGAAATGCTGTCCAGTCCTTGACCTGGAGGAGCACAATCTGTAGAAGATAACATGATAATTGCTTCTCTAGGCACATGCAGCATTGGGAGAGAAGAGTGATTTGTCAGAGGATGCAGATTAGGCTTCACAGAGAAAGGAAATCTGAGCAGGTGGTATTGAAGGATGCATAGGAGCTCACTGGCCATGGTAGGCCGAGGGACATTCATATGCAAAGCCTCTGAAGCATGAAGGAAGAGGTGAGTTTGGGGGAAATGGAGAGAAGATGACTGTGGCTGCAGCACAGGATTTGGGATTTGAAAAGGTGAAGCTGAGAAGAAGGGAGCTGGGAAAAGACATGATGTCTGGGCACTACCTTTGAGGTCCCACCACATAAAAGTCATGGGCTCCTGGAGGCTTTAAGCTAAGAAACCCATGACCCAATTTCAACTTGAGAGAACACAGTGCGAAGGAACGTGGCTAGGGACAAGCCACAGGCAAAGGAAAGACCACAACAAAGCAAGAAGTAAGGAGCTTGAGGCAAGTAAGTGGCAGGGGAGAGAGGAGCAGAAGGGATGAATCAGAGAGGCGCTTAGGAGGCAGAATTCATATGACATGATAATAATAACAGTAACGCCGAGTGTTTCTCTGCACCAGATGCTGTGCTAAGTCCTTGTCTCTGTTGCTCTTCACAGCAACTCAGTGCAGTTAATATTTTATACATAAAGAAACTGATACTGAAACAATCACTAAAGAAGTAATTGGCCACAAATAACACAGCTTGTAAGTTAGAGGCAAGATTCAAATCCAGGTCTGTATGGCTCCAAGGCTAACTCTGAATTTTCTGAAGAGGAGGGGACACAGGGTAATGCCAAATCTTGCTTCTTAGACAGTGGAGTAAATGACAACCTAGACAGGGAATCTATAGGCTGGAGAATATTTTAGGGGATGCTCAGGAGGGGTGGGTTGAATTTGAGGTGCCTGCCCGACGCCCTCTTTGTTCACTGCTATATCTTTAGTGCCTAAAACAGAGTATGGTTTATAGCAGATGCTCAGAAAATATTGGTTAAGTGAATAAATCCATGGGGAGATTTGCAGTAGGGAATGGAAAAATCAAGTCTAAGGCTGAGGAAAAAGGGGGACCTTGAAGACAGAGCTTTGGGAAGCACCAGCATCCAGGGGAGTTAGAACACTGAAATCAGACAACACAATTCAGGGAGAACTTTGGAGCAAGAACTAAGAGGCAAAAGATGGAAGAGGTGAGAGCAGAGTATGGTGCCTGTGAACTCTTAAAGTGTGGGCGGGGGAAGGACACGACAACAGAGGACGTTAATGACAAGGTGTCAGACAGGAGATCCCTCCTGGAAGCCAGAAAGAGCTTTAAATGAAGAAGTCAGCAGAAGGACCAATGAGGCTGACCCGTGAACAAAGCTGGGGCATTGGAAAATTGGGTTATCATTGCAAGCTTGGCAAGAGAAGTTTGGCAAAGTGATGGAGGCAGAAAGTTGAGAGGGTTATCAGTTACAACTCTGTTGTTTACAAGTAACAGAAAAAGCAATTCAAAATGGCTTATTTTTTCAAGTAACAAGAAGTCAGAAGATGAGCAGTTCAAGGGTGGTTTGGGACTTGGTGGTGTTGGGACTCTGCTTGACCTCTCTCCCGTTCTCTGGGTCTTTCATTTACGGTCTAAGCACCAAGCCCTCACAGCACAAGCTGCAAACGCAGAAGGGACAGGAGGGGGCTCTGCTCTGTCTCTCAGCAGGGAACAGCCTTCCTAGAAGGCCCCTAGCAAATCCCTGACTTATTACTGTCCAGGACTGGTCACCATCCACAAGGGAGGTAGAGAAAGCAAACGTCCAGCATTTTTGGCCTTATGATGAGAACTGGGCTCACTGGGGAAGACAGAGGGTGTTGGGAAATGGCTGTTGGGTGGATGACTGGTGTCTGATACTAAGAAAATAAGGGAAGTGATGAACTGGCACACTTGCTCACAAGGAGATGGCTGAGAAGGAGGACCAGAGACTGGGAGGCTGCTTGAGCAGGGCAGGGGTACTTTGAAGGTCGGGGATGGTGGCGTTTATGCTGTGTGGTCATCGTTTCACTCTTTGTTTACAAAACAGAGGAAGATGGATGACAAGGACAGGTTCATGCACAGCTTGCTGTCCACGCCTCATTCTCTGCTTGTAAGAAATGTCAACGGGAATGGTGGAGAATCCACCACCAGTTATGACTATGAGTACAGTGCCCCTTGTCACAAATATGACGTGAAGCAGATCGGAGCCCAGCTCCTGCCTCCGCTCTACTCGCTGGTGTTCACTTTTGGGCTTGTGGGCAACATGTTGGTCATGTTCATCTTGATAAAGTACAAAAAGCTGAAGAGCATGAGTGACATCTACCTGCTCAATCTGGCCATCGCTGACCTGCTTTTCCTTCTCACTCTCCCACTGTGGGCTCACTCTGCTGCAGGTGAGTGGGTCTTTGGGGATGCGATGTGTAAAGTATTCACAGGGCTGTATCACATCGGTTATTTTGGCGGAATCTTCTTCATCATCCTCCTGACAATCGATAGGTACCTGGCTATCGTCCATGCTGTGTTTGCTTTAAAAGCCAGGACAGTCACCTTTGGAGTAGTGACAAGCGGAGTCACCTGGGTGGTGGCTGTGTTTGCCTCTCTCCCAGGAATCATCTTTACCAAATCTCAAAAAGAAGGTTTTCATTACTCTTGCGGCCCTAATTATCCACTAGAATGGAAGAATTTCCATACAATAATGAGGAACATCTTGAGCCTGGTCCTGCCCGTGCTTGTCATGGTCATCTGCTACTCGGGAATCCTGAGAACCCTGCTTCGGTGTCGAAACGAGAAGAAGAGGCACAAGGCTGTGAGGCTCATCTTTGTCATTATGATTGTTTACTTTCTTTTCTGGGCTCCGTATAACATCGTCCTCTGCCTGAGCACCTTCCAGGAATTCTTTGGTCTGAGTAACTGTGAGAGCACCAGTCAACTGGACCAAGCCATGCAGGTGACGGAGACTCTTGGGATGACACACTGCTGCATCAATCCTGTCATCTACGCTTTCGTTGGGGAGAAGTTCAGAAGGTATCTCTCCATGTTTTTCCGAAAGCACATCGCCAAACACCTCTGCAAACAATGTCCAGTTTTCTATGGGGAGACAGCAGATCGAGTGAGTTCAACATACACCCATTCCACCGGGGAGCAGGAAGTCTCAGCTGGTTTGTAAACTGAGTAGAAACTTGCCTATTTTTAAAGGAAGACAACAATCTGTATATAATAACAAGCCTCAAAGGTTGGTTGAAGAATAAAAATCTGCAAAACAGGTGCCCAGAAACCTCACAGATGTGTGGACCAAGACAGACTTAGGTCACTCCTTGTATAACCAACATTTGCTCAGGAATATTCTAGAACTATTGTAGGGAGAGACATTGACTGTTCAACAAGCTCCTCTCAGTTCCTGGGAAATGCTCATCGCCTCATGCCGATGCTCCTTTTCCAGGCTTCACCTTTTCATCACTCAGTCTCTGGTTCTATCCATCTCTGATAACCAAGGGCCCAGCTGGCGGTGGGAAGACAGGCGTGGGATGCTCAGGAGAGTGAGTGGGTCAGGCCCTGTGGAGAAGGAGACGGGACCGTGGCTGCACCTGGACAGAGACGAAGGTGACCAAGGGCTCACCCTTCGGCGAGCAAGTGGTACTGGCCTTGGCCCATCTCCCGCCCATATTTAACACTGAAGACTTCACCAGGTCGTGGAGGGTGTGGGAACTGTAATCACATTTCAGGAGGTTTGTTGGGTCCAATGACCCTCTTTTGCATAACTGCATGGCACATTTTTGCTTTGTTACAGTTAATCTACGGCAACCACACACCCTACATTTGAAATCTACTAAATATCATGCTCTGTTATTCACATGCTTCTTAGGCCACATCCCTAATTTAGAAAATTTTTGTGCATAAAATATGCATTATCTATGATGAGCTAAAAAAAGAAAAGAAAGAAAGAAAAGAAAAGCTCTTGTTTGGTCTTTCCAGGGAAAGGAGAAGTTTGGAGGCAACAATTATGAGAAGGGGGTGGAGAAGAATGACTTGCTCCATCAGGAGTGGAGGGTCTGCAGTGAGAGGACAGGGGATGTTGTGGAACCACCACAGGGATGTTTCCAGAATCCACCAGGAGGAGAGGCAGGACGGATGCGTGGGAACCCTGTAAGGGCCTCCTGTCTGCGTCTGAGCTGGTTGTTTCCTTGTTGCTGTCCCCCACCTTCCCGCTGCTCTTGCCCCTGACTATTTTCCCAGCGCCTTTGTCCCATCGCTCTTGGCTATCGGGCTGCCCTTCCCCAGAAACCAGTTTGTGGGGTCCAGGAGAGTTGACCTGGGGAGAATGTGAAGGAAACTGCATAACAACAACTCTCAACTCTCGATGGTCATGGGAGAGGAAAATCAATGGGTGGAGGCCCTGGGGTGTGTCCTTGGGGCAGAGAAGGAGCCAGGAGACAAAAGTGACAGGGGCCCCTGCTTTGAAAGTCATACATCCAGCCTGTGAATCTCGATGTCTAAATTACCAGTCAGGGTGGGCCTGGACAAGGAAGACTCTGGATGTGCTGGAAAAAGCTGTTTTGTAAACTATCTTCCAGCACCTCATTTTTGGATACAGGCATAGAGTTCAGACATTTAAAAAATAAAATAAAATAGGAAAAATAAAATTAAAGCTGAAAACTGCAACTTGCAAATGTGGTAAAGTATTATTTTAAGAGTTACTGTCATGCTAAGCCTGAAAATACCGTATTAGTCATGAGGCCAGTCTGGCTTTGAGCTTAAAAGTTTGGAGCATGTAGCATTGGGGGACACTGCTGAGTCAACACAAGTGGTTGTTGATCAACAGGGGGCTGGAGGTCTGTGATCTGTGGGCTTCCAGCCTGTGGTGGTGTAGCACATGCTTCATAGCTATCATCTCAACTGGGTCTCCGTTCTCTTAGGCTTGCTGCCAGAAACCATGTGTGTGTGTGTGTGTGTGTGTGTGTGTGTGTGTCTGTGTGTCTGTGTGTGTCTGTGTGTGTGTGTGTGTGTGTGTGTGTGTGTGTGTCATTATGAAGGTAGGACTTAATCAAACTTGAGGGCTTCAGTACTTTGCAGATGTCCCTGTTGGTACACAAGTTGCCCCCTATGTGGCCAGTGGGAACTCCTAGATCAAGCTGGCACTTAATCAAAGATTTTAAACCCTACTTAAAGGAAGGGGAGTTGGAGGAGCTCACGTAAGTAAGCAAAGGCTTTCCTCTTAGTGGAGCCAAGTTACGTTCCCGCATGCTGTCCAGTGCATTTCTGATCTAATGCAAGCAAGAAACCCTGGTCCCTGGAACCAGGCAACTTGGGAGCTACGAGTTACTACGGTTCCACTTGCTTGCCACCTGGTTAGAGAAGGTTTCAGGAAGAAGTGGGGCAGGGGGAAGCTTCACCTTCAGATATTTTTATCATTTTAATGCATGCATACAATTTTATTTTGATGATGAAATGTAAACATTGTTTTTTAAAAAACTGCGATTTGGAAAATAAATCAACGTTCTAACTGTATTGTCAAAAAATAAAAAACTGTTTTGTTATGCTACGGTGTGCTAGACTGTGTTCTGTTTACGACTTTTTGCTGCTTCTCCTCTGCGATTCCACACACCTGCCCTTTTGGCGTGACTCGCAGTGTGCCCTACTGTGTGCCCTACAGGCCACACACCCACCCCTACACAGCTGGCTGGGCTGCAGGAATGAGAGCAGAAGTGACATCTGACTCGTCTAAGCACAGCCTTAAAAGTGGCTGGGCTGAGCCTCTTCTCAGCCACAGGAAAGTTCTCACCCAACTCACACCCCCTCAGCCAACGACCCCTGGGGAGAGAGAAGACTGGGGCGGAGCCACAAGCAACAGTAGCAAGAAGTCTATGTCTACTGTGACAAGCCACTGAGTTTGGGGGGCTGTTTAAGAAGCACAAAAGCTGATTAATACATATGGTATATAGCAACTACATAAATAAAATCTGGAAAGTGTCCATTTGTTTTTCCATCATGGAATTCAATATGACAAGCACCCCGGAGGTCTATCATGTGGTCAGACTGGATCAGGAACATAAAGATGGGTGTTAATGTTCAGGCCCTTTAGACCTTAAAGTCCCTCCAGGTCCTGGGCCTGCTGATAAGGGGGAGGGTTGAGAATGGAGTAGATCTAGTCACAATGCGCTGTGCAGAGCACGGGAATAGAGGTATGAGTGAAATTTTTTGAGAGCCCAGAGGACAGAATGACTAACTCAACAATCATCCTGCGGCACGGTAAAAATAGCTATGGCAGGATTTTGTTTCTGCTGAACAAACTGCCATTGGAAAGTCGCCGGCCATCTCCACTTCTAGACGTGGCACCCTCAGGTCTCCCTGAGTGGCCTGCTTAAGTGGATGTAATGTAAAGAAAGGCCATCATTCCAAGGGGTGGTGTCTTAAGATTGTTTTGGTGGAGGATAGGGCTTGACATAGCCCAGTCCATGCCATCCCCCTTGATCTGTGATGCTCAAGGCAGCTGAAGAGGTCTGAGCATTTTGCAGAGAGGCCTTGCAGCCTCTGGGAAGTAAGCCATCAGGACCTCATACTTCCTCTTTTACTTTTGCTCATTATAAAAACTTTCCTGACAAATTGAAATGGCCTTGGGTGAGATTAGCCAGCAGGAAAGGGCCCTCCCGGGAAACACATCGTGAAGGAAGAGAAGAGGTGAGACTGGTGAGCTGACCTCTGCAAGGTAGCACATGAATTGAGGGCAGGGGACTGGCCCTAGGGGTCTGCAGCAACAGAGGTGAGAAACTTCTTTGGACATGGCTGATTTGGTTTGGGAAAGTGTGAGCGTGTGTGTAAATGAGGAGTACACAGCCTTGGTGGCCCCAGCCTGGGGGCATGGTGCCATCCAAGCCGAGGACTGTGCTGGAAAGGCCTCCTCCTCCCATGACCCCAGAAGCTCTGCCAGCTCAGCAGCCTAGCAAGGAAAGGTTAGGACATTGAATAGTGTCCTGTTTTGTACTGATCCCTAGAAAACATCTAATGTAATCAGTCCACAACATGAAATTATGTTACTCCTCTCCAATCATTGTTTGCATGAGGCCTTCGGGTGACTGGGTTCTGGAGGGCTCCGCCTAGAGGAGGGGCATGCTGTCCTCTATGCTCCCTCCTGCTCCAGCCTCCATAGCCCTTGGCTTTGGTCTGCCTTGGGGAGCCCTCTTATGCCTCCCTCTTCTATGCATGGACTAACATTGAGAAGAGGCGCAGGGGGTAGGAAAAAGGGCAGATATGTCTTTATCTAACTGGCCCCTGCCACAGTCTACTCCACGTTGGCCAAGATGCCAAAGTAGCAGGCACCCATTGTGGTCACACCAGAGGCCTAAAGAGGGTGGGGACTCCCCACTGCCACTTCTTAGACGTGCAGGATCACTCTTCAACTAGTCTTCTTCCAGCCCATCTTTTTCTGGGTGCTGGGGTCACCTCACCCAGAAAGTGAGATCCAGTGTGACAGGTTTAACCCAGTCACCTCCTATGGTAGCCACTTGACTCAGGGGCACTCTCGCATCCTTGGGACATCCTTGCTGCCTCCTGCCACACCCTGTGTCTACCCCGTCACCTCTGTAATCCCCTCCCCCCCCGCTCAGCTGGTCTGCTGCCTAGTGGGGCCCCACCCGGGATGGAATACTGGCCTCCCCTTTGCAAGCCCCAAGTCCTCACATGATTCTCTCAGAGATCCCTCCCTTGGCTTTGAAGAGAGGAATCCCCACATTCCTCCCCATCAATCCCACCCACTTCTGCAACCCCTTCCTCCCATAATTTGCCTCCTTATACAGACTGGGGTGGAAGGAGTTGGAGTGATTCAAGGGGTAGGTGAGGTTACTAAGGATGTCACCTCTTAGTAAGCCCTGGGGGAAGTGTCTGTCCCAGGTGTCAGTGGTTTTGTTCAGAACTGTGGGGTACTTAACACTTCTTTGCCCTCAGCCTTAGCCCCTAGTTGCCAGCTGCAGGGCAACCAGAAAAGTCCTACGAAATATCCTGTTGTGCACAGAGCTGCGGATGTGATCTAACCCACTTAAGATCACAGTGGGGCTATTGTACACCTGAATCAGTACATTAGATTTCTGTCACAGCACCTAATATTTCATCAGCCACATGTCTGACCACTGATCTGAAAGACATACTCAAAACACATGCAGCAGACTTCCCAGCTGAGCGAAGTAAGGGCTTCCACCGTATATGGGCATATCTAACGAAGTGAGGACAGCCTGCACATGTCCGCTTGGTTTGATGGTTTGCACAGAGCATAGGGGATGTGGTGCATGGGCTGGTGAAATGGTTATCCTGGGAAGGATCTAGAGGACAAGACAACAATGGAGAGAACAGCATGATGATCTCCCAACGCCCCATGACAGGTGTCTGAGGCAGAGTGAAGAGGTCATCTCCATGAGGGATGCTGGGAGTCACAGAACTGGGGCATGCAGGTGACAAGTGTGACACTGGAGCTGGAAGTGGATTCTTCCTATATCTGTGAGGACCATGGGGGTTATCTGGCTCTCCTGGTGAAGGTAGCTTTGGGACACTAGGAGCTTCCTCCTTGACAGGGATATCAGAGCTCTGACAGGGACAAGCAGTACAACACTGTTCGTGCCAGTGAACAATGGAAAAAGCCAACCATCTAACGATAGCACTCTGTTAAATATAGTTAATGGTTTTATGTTGAATGAGAGAAGACAGACAGGAAAGAGAACAGCATCTGTGATTCCATTTACATGAAGTTAAAAAACAAGTTCATTTAATCCATAGGAAGTCAAAGTGGCCCTTACCTCTGGGTGGGGCAATGGGCACCTTCCAGAGTGTAAGAACGTTCCTTCTCATCTTGATCGGGGTGGTGGTTACATGGGCGTATGTATTATTAAAACTCACCAAGCTGTACAACCAAGATCAGTGCTGCATGTAAGTTAGACCTCAATAAAAATAACAACTAAAAAACTGTATGAGTATTTATAAAATGATTATTCATAACATGGGAAATGCCTATACTCTAACCTTTAGAGGAAAAAAAAGGAGTCACATGCAAAACGGTACATGTGTGAGAACAATTAATCAAAAAGTGTAGATGGGAAAATGTCAGAATTGAAACATGTCATGTGTTAAAAGGGATTGTTTTGAGATTGTGAGAATATGCCTAACTTTTCCTAATTTCTATTTTTCTTTTTCTTCCAATTTCACACAATGAGCATATGTTGGTTTTATAATTAGACAATCATTTTTAAAAATAAAAGATTCATTTGCTATTTTTACAGCCTAGCACACTGTTGACTGATATTGACCTAAAATCAACTCGAGCCCCAGGTATTTTCAAAGGAGCTGCTGTATGGCAGGGTTTTAGCTCACTGTGCTCATTTAGTTGGCCCTTTAAACCCGAGGGGAAGAATCAGCATTCTGACATCCTATTGATGGTGCTCTGAGTGCATGGTCCAGAGTCGGCGTGGGCAAGGAGAGCGAAGCAACCCTCGGAGCAGGAGCACGGTGACTAGACACACAACAGCTGTTTAAAGACAGACCAATGTCTGAAAAGGAGGGCTGGCCTGAGACACCCTCCAGCATGGGCGTGGAGTCGAGAGTGACAAACTGATAGCAAGAACATTTCTCAAGGGGAGTCTGAATGCGATGCATATGAGAACAAGAGCCAAGCACACTGGGAGGGACAAAGCAGAAAGAGAAGCAGAGATGCAGAAACTAAGCCTCAGAGTGATAACCTGCTAGTTTGTTGTCGTTGTCTTATCCAGGACAACGTTTTATATATTAAATGCTGAAGAATTTCCCATGAACCTGACTGCCTTGCATATCCTTGGGATGAACTCTTAACCCAAGAAATGACCATAACATATCTTTGGACCAGAATCTCAAAAGGTAACCCACTCTGCTAAATTGTGCTTCCTTGTTTCAGCCCGTGAATCTACTCCCTGTTTCCCACCCAATGTGTATTTTCCAAACCAACTTGTCCATGGAGTCACGTAATATTTAAGGTGGAAGTTGCCCCAGGTCTAGCACATCACTTGATAGATGAGGAAATGGAAGCTCAGAGAAAGGAAGCATCTTGCCAGGGTCACACAGAGAATCAGAGGCAACATCTGTGTGACACAGCCTGCTCCACTACACCACATTGCCCCCTGGGGATGAGCATGCTTTCACGTCCTCAGCCACCCCATGACAGACGTGCAGAAGGCAGAGCAAAACTCCAGCTCGGCATGGTGAAGGTAAGAACAGACAATTGTCACAAATGGAAATATAATGACTGTCCAGCAGCATCCTAGACTTCTGCACAAGTGTATTACCAGTGAACACAAGGCTGTCCTTCAAAGAACCCAAATTGTACTTATGTTACCTATTGTCTGTAAGATACTATATTAATTCATTTGTTGCCCATTTTGCACAGTCTTTCTAAAGCATGTGTTATATTTCCCTGCTTAAATAGCCCATCGAGGGCAGGTATCTGAAAGGCTTTGCACTTGTTATATCACTCCATCTCGACCACAGACCTAGAGAGGAGTTTCTATTTGAGTTTTTTTAACCCCCCATTTTACAAATAAGAAAATTAAGGCTTAGAGAAATTCAATAACTTGTTCGGAGTCAAATAGTAAATAGAGAGGCTGGGGTTTAAACCCAGCAGCCTGACTACAGTTCTTAATCATGGCCTTTAAAATTGCACATATGGGATGAACTTGAACATTTTCTTGATGATTCACTGTCCCTCTTGTGATTACCAGTTGTTGAGCTCTGTTGTAACACAGACATATGCCCCTACACAGGGTGGTTCTTGATTGCTGGGCTATTTCTATACTTTTCTGGCTTTGGGAGTCATTTCTTTCTATTCTCCAAGCACCTTTTTAGTTTCTAGTTTGCTGATACTAATCTACTCTAGACAAGGAGTCCAGGAAACTAATTTTGTTAGAATTTTATAAAATAAACTCTCTCTAAGAAAGGATCACTGAATGAGTTACTAAGAATTTGTTGTTTGTTGAGTGTATAGTTTTGGCTGAATGCTGGCCACGGATGCCTCCTAAAATCCTCCCAACAAACCCATGAAGCGACTATAGTGATTCAACCCAATACACAGATGAGAAAGTGGAGGGTAGAAAAAGGCTCCAAGCCTGGCAGGCTGACTACAGAGGCTATTTGCTAGGCCCCTGTGTTGGCTGACTCCACAGATTTGGGGCATGTTGTTTTGCTGTTTGGGGTCTCCTTTGCCTTCCTGTAGATCACAAACAAAAACTACTTATTCTATAGCTGAAGTAACAGAAGCCCAGGGGCTCAGGAATGGTTCTTCTGTGTTCTCATCTCTGTTGAGGTTTTCAGATAAGTCACCAACCACCAAGAGAGGAGCTTAATATGACTGCCTATAATATTGTCATATAATCCTGACCTCGACAATATACTTCTGTCAGTTGTTGCCTATTTGCTGTTGAAAATTTTTCTTCGCTTCAGATAGGTTGTATCCTTGGAGTGAAGAATTCTGTCATCTGTATATAAGGCATAGTGTAGGCATTCATAAATGCTTACTAGTTTGGAGGGCTGCAAGATAGTGAATAGAGTGAAAATCCATAAGGATCCAGTGTGCCCACTGGATACCTGATCCAGAGAAGGATGGGAAAAAGGTTTAGCTCACAGGTGAACTTATAGTTAAAACCCTTTAGACAACTGGTTGTTTTAGTTTACAGGGAAAAGTAGTACTGAGTGGTGGGCATGTGTGTGAGTTGTGGTAGGATGTGGAAGGGCAGGAAAATGGGCGGAAGATGGACTCGGGGTTCAGGTTAAGTATAGAATTCTCCTCTAAATTTAAAGCTGGTTTGACTTGGCTTTGATTGAGGCAAATATTAGGAGAATCAGAATTCTGTCTCACCTTTAGCCTTACTGTTGATAAGCCCTGAGGTCTTGTACAAATCATTTGTTTCGGGGACACTAATTTCTTGTACTAAAACGTGAGCTTTTGACTAGGTGTATGTAAATATTCTTCTAGCTCTAATATCCTTTAATTCTTTCTGTTTTCTAACAGACTCTGTGCAGTTGTATGAGCAGAGAAAAAAAACAAAATAATCTAATGAGGGAAGCCCATGAATAAACTTTCAGACCACAGATTTATTCTCTAGTGTATTTCAAGCTCAACTTAAAAAAAAAACTGTTCTCCTTTTTTCCCTGCAGTACACTTATTCATTAAACTCCGCCCTCCTTCAAAAGAAACCATGCATTTCCTACTTTTATACTGTCTATATGTTCGATTTGCACAGCTCAGCTGGCCAGAGGATCTGAGACATCCGTTCTCTGTAAGAAACTCTCCCCGGTAAGTCTCCTCTTAGCCACTTGGCCTATTAGTTAGCTAAGCTTCTGTGATGAGTAAAAACCTTTACTGGAAACCCATAGAAGACATTGGCAAACACCAGGTGCTCAGAGAACTGTCTTAAAATATAATCATTAAAATAAGAAAAGGATCAGAATTTAGAATGAGCTTCAGACTGTAATAACATCAAAGATACAAAACACGATTGTGGGGAAGGGACTTTAAAGGGAGGAATATTATTTTTTAAAGAAACAAAAAATCCTCACCTCTCAAAAGAGAGATGAGTCGTCTGAAATCTTGGCAGAAATTGTCTTCTGCTGAGGAGGACTAAAACCTCTCAAATGGGATGCCTCCTGAACATGTGACCTCCAGAAGTTGTATCTAAGTCTGGTTCCCTTTTTTTTTTCCCCCAGAAAAGAGGGAAGCCTAAAAATTATTCAAATTAATACCAAATTACAAACATCACATAAAGTTTCCCTCTAATATATCAGTTCCACAGTACATTTAGTGTGTAATTCTTTATGGTTCAGAATTTAAAGGTAAGATTTTCTGGGTGTTTCTCTCGGCTGACTAATCTGAGATACAGGCAGTTTGAGACTTACAAAGATTAATTAGAGAAAATTAATTCTCAGCTAAAGCAGTGGATCTTAAATAGACTGAGCTAGCCAGCTGATTGTAAAGGCTTAAATTACCCAAAGTGTATTACGTTTGCCCCTGGTGATAGATGAAACATTTCCTGCTTGGCATTTCTTGTGTTTGTATGAGAGTTCTCAATAGTGGCAACTCAGGGAATACAAATTCCAGGAAACACAAACTTCAGAGGAAATGTGAGGGTGGCATCCTGGATATGATAGTTGGCTGTGGGCTTCAAAGACCTTCTTGGGACTTGGGCATTAGCCCGTTTCATTCTGACTTCACTGATGGACCAGGCTGATGGTCCTGTTGTTTAGTTTCTTACCAAGGACTGAGAGACCGGGTAGCATGTTGGTTAAGAGTGCAGGTGCCTGCATTAAAAATCAGTTGCTTTCTAGCTGTGTGGCTTTGGGCAATTACTCACCCTCTCTGTGCTTTGGGGCCCTTGTCTGCAAAATGTGACCTATAGGTCACCTTATGATTCAGTGAATAAATGCATATGAAGCTTATGAATGCATATGAAGTGGTTGGCCTGCAGTATGTGCCCTTGAGACCTGTTCATTATTACTTGCTGGCTCATGTGCATGCTCTTTGTGGGCTAACTCCAGGGAATGGAAACTTCCACATATATTATCAGACTGTGAGTTGCACTGTGCCTGACTCAGATTCTTAAAATTGTTATCAAAGCTTCATTCACTCCACATTGCTGTAGAAAATATTTTATTTGGTGAAATGATAATTTTGTGAATTTCCCTACCAGAGCTGAGCTCTCTGTCCAGTGAGCAGAG
The DNA here is from genome assembly GCF_027409185.1 of Cynocephalus volans. Classification (NCBI taxonomy): domain Eukaryota; kingdom Metazoa; phylum Chordata; class Mammalia; order Dermoptera; family Cynocephalidae; genus Cynocephalus; species Cynocephalus volans. The sequence goes on from NC_084470.1 coordinate 56,907,587, forward strand.
TACCTTTCTTTCACTACAAAAGTGTATTGCTTGGCTCAAAAAGGGAGCACAGTTAAATGTAGAAATTTATGTATAAAATTAAAAACCTACTAATCTATAACACCCTTTGCATTCATGGTGGACCACTAGGTACATTCTAGGACTTTATAAAAGATCACTTTTTGTTTATTAACAGGGCCGAGCAAGATGGAGTATACAGAGTCAACTCCGAGCTATGACATTGATTATGGAGTGTCAGAGCCCTGCCAGAAAATCGACGTGAAGCAAATTGCAGCCCAGCTCCTGCCTCCACTCTACTCGCTGGTATTCATCTTTGGGTTTGTGGGCAACATACTGGTCGTCCTCACCCTGATAAACTGCAAAAAGCTGAAAAGCATGACTGACATCTACCTGCTCAATCTGGCCATTTCTGACCTGCTTTTCCTTCTTACCATCCCGTTCTGGGCTCATTATGCCGCAGCCCAGTGGGACTTTGGAAATACAATGTGTCGACTTTTGACAGGGCTCTATTTTATAGGCTTCTTCTCTGGAATCTTCTTCATCATCCTCCTGACAATCGATAGGTACCTGGCTATCGTCCATGCTGTGTTTGCTTTAAAAGCCAGGACAGTCACCTTTGGGGTGGTAACAAGTGGGATCACTTGGGTGGTGGCTGTGTTTGCCTCTCTCCCAGGAATCATCTTTACCAAATCTCAAAAAGAAGGTTTTCGTTGTACATGCAGCCCTCATTTTCCAACCAGTCAGTATCATTTCTGGAAGAAATTTCAGACATTAAAGATGATCATCTTAGGCCTGGTCCTGCCCGTGCTTGTCATGGTCATCTGCTACTCGGGAATCCTGAGAACCCTGCTTCGGTGTCGAAACGAGAAGAAGAGGCACAAGGCTGTGAGGCTCATCTTCGCCATCATGATTGTTTACTTTCTTTTCTGGGCTCCGTATAACATCGTCCTCTGCCTGAGCACCTTCCAGGAATTCTTTGGTCTGAATAACTGCGTTAGCTCCAACAGGCTGGACCAAGCCATGCAGGTGACAGAGACTCTTGGGATGACACACTGCTGCATCAATCCTGTCATCTACGCCTTCATCGGGGAGAAGTTCAGAAGTTACCTGTTGAGGTTTTTCCAAAAGCACGTTGCCAAACGCTTCTGCAAACGCTGTCCCATCTTCCAGCGACAGGCTCCTGAGCGAGTAAGCTCAGTTTACACCCGATCCACTGGGGAGCAGGAAATATCTGTTGGCTTGTGACCTGGACTCAAGCTGGCTTGTTACCTGGACTGAGTTGTGCATATGACTCAGTTTTTATACACAGTCTGGGGGTTCTTTTAAAAAGGTAGTTATTGTCATCGAGGGTCTGAGATTCATCCATCTATTCAGCATCTGTTTTAAGTATATTAGATCTTTTTAGGCCATCAGTTCTAGAAAGCCGAGTCAAAATACATTGATGAAATAGCAACTTTTTCATCTCCCCTTCGCATACATCATTACTGGCAAACTACCCCTTCACTGCAAAAGTTCATCATAAAAAAAAAAAAAAAATCTTCACAGAATTGCTGATTCTTGAGTTTGGTTACCTGAACAAAAGTAACAAAATTAATCGAGAAATGTACAGCTTCTCACCTTATGCAAGGCAACATACATGTTGTAAATGTGCTTAACACAGGTCTTTGTCTTGCCATGGAGAGAAAAGACATGAGTGCAACTAGTTAAGACACGACATCATTCACGTGTGATTTCTCCTCCAAGGTATGGTTAATAAGTTCTACAGACTCAGGACCAGGTGAGAGCCTTGCGGCCTGGGACAGCTGGGAAAGCTTCCTACATGAGAAGTGATTCGAGTAGGATCACCTGTTGGTGGAGGAGAGGGAAGTCGGGCTTCAGGCTGCAGGCACTGCATGAGTTTGGTTGTAGGAAGACATGGGGCTGGTTGGGGAGACCCAGGGGAGGAAGGACAAGGCTGGATTGTGAGGAACCTTGACAGCATTGCTGTGTTACAGTCATGAGCAGAGCGCTCACTGGCCAATGTTGCAGAAGGCTTATTCCATGGCCAGAGGTGAGCATTTAGGGCAAGGAGACCAGCAACAACCCTCAGGTTAGGGTGAGGATGGACTCCACGAAGACTGAGGCACCGGGATGGGAAGGAGGGAGGTGTTACTGCAGCATTAGGGTGCAGAGCCAGCAGAACTAGGGACAGAGTTGGGTTGGAGGTGAGGGGCAGAGCAGAAACCCTTAAAGAGACATCAAGCACAAAAAGAGGAGAAGGAGGTTTAGGTCAAGAAGAAGAGGGGCTTGTGTGAGAAAATGAGTCCGGTTGTCTGAGCTTGAACACAGCCTGACGGAGAGACTCTGAGCTGTCTTTCATTGAATTCTCCCAGCTCTCATGGCCAGGGGTCTCCAGGAGACCTGGAAACTCTAGATTCATGAATATATGAACTTGAGGTCTAGGAACGTATTTTAGATCACATATGAGATCTAGGTGAGGATTGATTATATAGTTAATTAAAATTCAGAGATTTATAAGCATTGAGCAAAGAGGCCCCAAATAGGTGAGGGAAGGTGGGGGAAGCCCGAAGATTAAGACTCTGCCTGCCCAGTGCAGATATTGGGGTTTTTTTCCTCTGGATTTAATTATCAATAGGTAAAGGGGGGGAAGGGACACATTCATTTGGAAACAAGCTGTCTGGAGCTTGAAAAAATACAAAAATTATAATTTACCAACCTCCACACTTCAGGCTGGGTGTGGGGGCTTTAGATACTTTTTTCAGATGCCTTTTTCAGACAAGCCATACCCAAACACTAAGGGATTTATTCATTTCAAAGGGAAAGCTAGGACTTTTTTTTTTTTCAGTTGTTTCTTACATGATTTTGTACGTACCTGAGATTGTTTTGAATTTTGGGGTAGCTAAAACCATCATAGTACAGATTAGACGAGGAAACATGAAAAGGTGAGAACTCAGGGGATTAAAGTTTTAGAAAAAGTAGAGGTGTTACTGATTTTTCTCAAGCTCTGAATGTGAAACTTGAGCATTGTGGCTTTTCCTTTGTTCTTAAGGTCATTGAGAGTGCATAAGTAGCCCAGGACCTTCGCCTCTGGGTCAGCTCAAAGACATTCTGACATCTTTTGTGTATTTGTATATTCTTATGTATATAGAAAGTTACAAATTGCTTAGAAGATATACATCTAATAAAAAAGACCTTCTAAAAATAGTTGATTGTACTCTTGTTCTTTCAGTCAAGTGGACATATAGAGGACAGCATGTAAAAATAGAGACTAGTACTTACAGAGAATAGCACATAAATATCTGTTTTTAGGAAACTTTCTTAGTATATACATACATATATATGAGGAATATATACATGAAGAATTGCATTTCTTTACATTTTAAATATTTTTACAAGTTGACCCCCTTCTTGAGACAAATTGCTATAGTAATTTGTGTTTAAAGATGCTACCTCCCAAGAGAAGCAATTAACCTGAAAACTTCTAAATTTCAAATTTAATTGTACTACTCAAACAAAATAGTTGACATGTTTTAAAGAGAGAGTCGATGCTGTAAGCCGATTGTCTATGTTTGAACATGAAGAAGACATGCAATGTCAAGGCCTAGCCATTTGTCGCGGTCCAGGGTGGTGGCATGTGCTGTGTGAAGATGAGGTTGGCTGCTGAAAAGGTTGCTTTTCTTTCTTTTAAAATTCCTCCCCAAAACTTGGCTCTAACTGTGGTAATGACCGTGGTGTCCATCTGGATTTCTGTGCACTTGTCTCTTATCCTGAGGTAGGACAGGAGCTCCAGGTAAAGGTTACCACAGTATGGAACATGCTGGATTTCAGTCTGCAGCACACTCACCTTCCAGAGCCAACCGTGGTCCTACTTGTTGCTGCATGAAATGAGCAGAAAGCAGGACAGCTGGATCTGGCTAGGAGGGCAGCTTTTCCCTTTCCATACCTGAAGGACTGCCTTGCATCTCTCAGGCCAAAAGGTGGGATGAACCAAGGAAGGGTAGGAGGGGGTTGGGGGGTAGAGTGGAGGGAAAGGTCATGGAGAAGAAAGACCTATCCCATATGTGAAGGTTGGGAGGTATCAGTTTCACAGCTAGTATGCATGCGTGCCCTCTTGATCCCCTTACCATCTTATTAAAGGAAACCAATGTTCACATGAAGAAAAGCTATCCCAAGTGTCGGCAACCTTTCCAGAGCCCAGCCCCATCATCTCCCTGTGCCCGTTCCTTTACTCCTTGGAGCATGCACTCATTATGACCTTCAGCATCTGACTCCATTCACCATCCCCTGGGTGAAGGTATCCTACTGTCTCAATCCAGCAGGCCCTGTCAAGGAGGGGGCTACGGACATGCCATAGATAGAGTCAAAGTACAGGTGAATGTTCTTAGCATCGAGGAATCGTGTGCAAATTCATCAACTGGGATTTTGTGTCCATTAGTATTCCAGGAGTTCATACTTTAAACAGCTCTAACTAAATTAAAACACATTGGCATTTCCACTGTTATGATTAAATTTACAAGCCATTTATTTTCTATCAGTGGGAGAGACAGACTACCAAACATCAACATGACTACCCTAGAGGCTAGAATTGGAAATGTGAACCAGAGAACAAGTCATGAACTTTCTTTTTAATTTTATTTTTTATTTTTCAAGTCATGAACTTTTGAATGCTCTTCCTCGTAATTTGTTAACATATCCACTTACTCATAGTCGGAGTAGGTAGAGACCTTCCATAACCCGCAGGGATGACGGTGAACAGAAAAGGCAAAAACATGAAAGAATTCCCAGAGCTCCTTTGCTTGGAAGTAAAATTTGCTATAAAAATCTTGCTCCTATTTTTCCAAAGCATGGCCAAACTTTAATATTTTATATTTTATATGTATAAATATATATATTTCCTTCATAATTTTCTATAAACATTTTCAGCAGTCTTACTTGCTTTTGGCTCCATATTGTTAATATTGTTTGATTATAAATTCTTGTGTCGTTGTGATTCTGTCACATTTCAGGGATTTATTTTTGTTCTTTAAGGTCGTAACTAGTTTTTTAAAGCATGCATGGAAAGAGTGTATGTGCTTTTCAAAGTAGATTCAATGAAAAGGCCATCAGAGCCATGAAGAACCCTGGACTATACTGCCCCACTGAGGCCACAAAGGCAAACTAACACCGGTGTGGGACAGCCAGCCAACCACAGAGGACACAAACAAGGAGCATTTTACATGCAGTTGTTCAGTGTTTGTCTCTGCACCATTCCGGTTGTGAACAAGAGGGATATCCACAGTAGCTCAGAGTAGATGATGCACAGCTCATTCTCATTGTTTCTGAAGAACAAGAGGAGCATAAATTGAGGACGCAGGTTGACGTCTGTAGTGAAATGAAGGTTCCGGCTGCCCAGACCAATCTCTGCAGTGTGCTGAACTCACAGCTTTGCAACAAGATCAGAAGATGTTTTGGGACTAAGCATTTTTCATAGTCCATAAAATACCCCAAGCCCCTTCCATGTTTCCCTCTATAATCCTGTATATCTGATGGTTTGGGGTACCAAACACTAGAAATAATCAAATATGGTCAGGATGGAGGGGGGGTCTTTCTGTTATCCACACTCTCCTTCCTCCATTACTGTTATCACCTCATTTTGCTCAAACCGTCTTATGGAATCCTATAATTTGAAAACAGGAAGGCTGTTGAGGACCAGTCAGCCCAGCCCCTCACCTCAAAGGTGAAGAGCAGAGCCTTCCCCAAACCCTAGGGATTCTGATTCAGCGGGTGTGGAGTGGCCCAAGCACGGCCACGTCTGGTGGTGTTTCCTGACCACACATGGGCAGCCAGCCCTGAGCCCTGGAGCAGGGGAATGGGAGCAGTTCTAACTCCCCCAACAACCAGCACCCATGGAAAATCTGGAATCCATGAAGCCCAGGCTCTGGCCCTGGCTTAATCTTGGCTGCATGCTGGAGTCATTTGGGGATTTTTACAAATAGTGACACTGGGTCCCCCCATGCAATTCTGATTTGATCTGTCTACACTGCAGCCTGTGGTTCTTTCAGAAGCTCCCCAGGTGATTCTACGTGGCGCCAAGTTTGGGAGCCGCTGCTTACAGCCTGTCAAGCTGAGAGCAAGGGCTGTTGTCTGAGCAAGATTTTGCCTGGCCTGGAGGTAAGTGGCATGTGGGCCCGGGAGAGCCTAAATATCCATAACAGGACATTAACTCTGCCTCCCCCGAAACTGATTTTAAAGCATATGAATCTAAGCGTAATTGGCAACATGAAATATCTGTATTTGAGGCTTTAAGTATTCAGCTTTCGTTTCTGGTTTTGGATTAAGTTTTGACCTGTCCTTTCCAAGTGAGAAGTAAACAAAAGTGGGATGTCTCGTGCCCTGCTGAGCTTGGTGACTTCAAATTCAAGAGAGAACAAGGCTCTTGTGTAGGAAATCTTCTGAGATGCTTCACAAGTGTATACAGAGTTCTCCTTCCACCCATTTCCCTGTCCCTCCAGTGAGCCATCCCCTTTAACCCTTTCCTCTAAAGCATTATCCCTGAAGGACTGGGAACCCATGCCAGTGCCTGCCAGCCTGTCACAGCAAGGATAACTCAGCAGAGAATTAAAAGCTAGCATTAAAAGAGCACCTCCTATAGGCCTGGCATATGGATGAAATACAACAGCTCCTACTCTTTACTGAACAGTAGATATCGCTGATAACGTACTCTTTGTGGCTGGAGTCAAGATAATGCCCTTTTTTTGAAACTGCATATCGCTAAATGTAATAAAATGTAACTACGATTAAAAACAGAAATCTAGTGGGAACATTTCAGTATAGTCTATATTTTCTCTAAATGTCCCCTACTTAGGTTTATTCATTAGTTAAGATTACTCAACAATCCTTAAGAGAGAATTCTGTTTTCCTAATGTAAAATCAAATTAGGACTCTGTTGATTGGTCAACTCGATCCTTCCTGCAGGTGGAAAGTAGAGCCTGTGGATGAGAGAAAAGGGGTTTCACAGTGACACTGACTCCAGTGCCAGCCTTGAGGCTGCAGGAACTTGGTCAAGTGACTCAAAGTCTCCAGATGTCAGGTTCCAAAAGGAATTCCAGTAGTCATTTGGGATACTAATAATATCTACCTGAAATGGTGGTGTTGGGATGTAAAGTATCTAGACTGGGCTGTCCAGTAGAATTTCCTGTAATGATGGAAATTCTTGGCACCTGCATTGTCCGATATGGTAGCCACCAGACTAGTGTAAAATGTGGCCAGTGTGGCTGTGGAACTGAGTTTTAAATTTTATTTAATTTTAATTTTAATGTGGCCAATGGCTACTATATTAGACAGTGTGAGTCTGGCATATTAGAAATATTCAATAAATATCAGTATAACTTGGACCTTGGCATCAAGGTGTCCTAGGTTTGAGTTACTACCCAAGTTACATACTGTTCTAAGCCTCAGTTTCCTCATCTGTAATTGGGACTAATAATAAAACCTGCCTCAGGATTTGTTCAGAGGATAAGTGAGAAATTTCATGTTAAGGGCTTAACACAGTGCCTGGCACAGAGAAGTTCTCGTAACTTTGGCTACTTTAATAATTTACTGAGAATGGCTACATCTTCCAGGCTGGGATTTTGCTCTCCACACAGTCTTGTAACGTGGTGGGCAGTCCAGCTCACTTTCCACAGTGAAATAGAAGTTCTGGCAGACCAGAGTCAACTGAGGGCTCTTCAGGAGTGAAATCAACATTGTGGTTTTACAAGTAATCGATAGTAAGGGCCTCACAACTTTATGGCCTTGTGTTCAATCTGTTTGGCCCTATGTAGCTCCTTTTAGAAGCCTTTTAAGGTGAATTAGTCTAATATCAATAATTCTGGTTAGATGTAGACCCTACAGGTCAAGACAAACTGGGAAAGCAGTGGCAGGCCATCTGCCCACCCCTCCCTCTGGATTCTGATAGAAGCTTACATGCACGGAGAAGTGGGAATTAGGTAAGCAACACCCAATAATCAGCTCTGGAAAGGGCCATGGTCAGATGTGGTTTAGACACAGGAAGGAAATAGGGTTTTGTACCATCCCCTCCTCTAGATCTGGGGCCCTCACCCTCATCTGCGCCCATGGAAAAGGAGCAACCAACAGACCCAAGTACACTCTCCTACCAGGGAAGCTGGGGCGGTCAGGGGCAGGAGAGAGATGGCCTCTGAAGGGGGACCAGGAGCTGATTGTCCACCTAACTGGAAAGGTATCCCAAGGCCAAACAACAAAATAGGCCATTCCATGGGATAAATCAAGGAACTTTATTACAGGGTAACTTACTTATAGAAGACACCCAAGGGCACATGCCTAGCTTCTCTGTGCCATCTCAGACTGAGCTCAGGTTTATATAGGCAGTTCATAAACAAGCTTTAACACAACTAGCTCCAAATATTGATGAAGGTGGCCAGGCCAGGTTGTGGCCAGGCCGGGTTGTCGCCACACCAGTACCTAATCGTTCCTTCTTTACTGTCAGCAGGTTGTTCCTCTCTATTATTCTAACTACCTTTCCCCTGGTTAGTGTATAAATTGATGGGCGAAGCTCTCACAAAGATGTAACAAGCAGTAAGGTCCTAAGGTGGAGTCAGTTATGCGTACAGCCCCACAGATGGGAAGTGGGTCCTTCAGCCTTCCTCAGAGAGGGAGAGGGCAGTTGGGCAGAGCTTCTGCCCTCCTTCAAGCAGAAACAGAAACCTGGGGAGAGAAGAAATAAGGGGTGGGGAGTGGAGTGGGGGAGTGGTCACCAGCACAGTTCAATTGTGCATTAACTGTTTGCAGCTCAACATTCAGCATCCATTCATTCAACAAACATTTATGAATGGCCCACTATGTGCCAGATGCCAACCCACGCCATGAAAGAGAGTCCTCATGAGATTCACCTGTTAAAGAGAAAGGCAGGCAAATAGATAACGTTACACTGGTATTTGAAAAGCACTGTGAATGGTATATGGAAGGGGCTCTGAGAGCCAGAGGTGGGTGAGTTATACAACCCAAGGACAGGGGCCTGGAGGAAGGGGTCCTGGAGTAGGCATTGCTGCAGTTCAGTAAGGGCTGGTTAGAAACTACTTAGGTGGAGCAGGAACTACAGACGCTCCCTGACTCACAATGGTTCAATTTACAGTAGTTTAACTTTACGATGGTGCAAAAGCAATACTTATTTAGTAGAAATTTTCCTTAAGTACCCATACAGCCATGCTGTTTTTCACTTTCAACGCAGTATTCAATAAATCATGAGATATTCAACACTTTTTTATAAATAGGTTTTGCGTTTGATGATTTTGCCCAACCGTAGGCTAATGTAAGTGTTCTGAGCATGTTTAAGGGAGGCTAGGCTAAACTATGATCAGGTCTACTAACTGCATTTTGACTTACGATATTTTCAACTTGCAATGGGTTTATCAGTACATAACCTCATCATAAGTTGAAGAACATCTGTATTAAGCAAACGTGCAGAGGTGAAGTAGAGCAAGGCATAGTCCAGGTGCTTAAAGTGGCACAGCAAAGATCAGACAGACAGACACACAGTAGACAGGCAGGCAGATACTGCGTGGGTGTGGGTTTGAGTGTCTGGCTGTGTGCGTGCATCCCTCCTGCGGGAGACCAGGAGCAGTGGCCAGTACAGGGGAGAGGCGAGGACTAGGAGTGTCCTCTGCAGACCTCCCCTCTGCTCTGCCCTCTGTTTGAGCAGAAGCAAAGCATAAAGTGACAGGGATCGGGGAGTCTCCGCATCACAGTACCAAGCTCATTAGCTGTTTATGACTCCCCACTCCCCAGTTACTTCGTAATTCAGAAGTCGTTGAGTGCCTACTATGTGCAGTATCTGTGTCTAGCTGCCAAGTGCAGATGTTATCACAGGCCTCAGGAACCCATTGACAGTGTCAAACAAGACAGTTACATGATCAACTTTGCCTTTTCAGAAAAAGTGTTCTGTCCACAGGACAAAAGGGAGAGACTCAGAGAAGGAGCAGGAGTCACAGGCTCCGTCCAGTAGTGCTTGAGCAGGCCTGGCTGCAGGCAGAGGCAGTGGGGGTGGAAAAAAGCGGGGGTCACCGGGGTCTCAGGGAATGTGGCTTCCACAGAAGAGTTATTTCCAGATTCCTGAAGCACACCTCTTTTAGTGTCAATGTTTTGTTGTGACTATTTTGTAAAGAAAATCAGTCCACAACCCACTGCTTGATTCTATGTCTGATTGGATAGAGCACACTAAACAAAATATACTCATTCCTTATTGTCCCAGCATCACCACCCTACAGTGGGGTCGTCAAGGGGTGGGGAGATGCATGCACCTGCATGACAAGGTACTGAGCTCTTTGAATTTTGGGGTCCAGTTTTGTGATGTCCCTTTCTCCCCGCTTGTTTCAGTTTGTAGGTAGCAAAGGGCTTAGGAGAAAATCTCCTTCCCTTCCCTATCTCCACTACCCCGTTTCTCATCCTGGAGGCAATTAGTTACCAATTTCTTAAGTATCATTGTGAAGATATTTCCTGCATATACGCAAATTCACATCTATACTCTTTTCTCCGAGTGTTTCACACAAATGCCGGTATACCTTGGGTGTTTTCACTTTATGATCTTGAGCAAGTTACTTAGTGTCTCTGTGCCTTGGTTTCCCCATATGTGAAATGGCGATAATGCTGGCAACCTCACAGATTGACCTGAGGACTAAATGAGTTAATATGTAACTGGCTTATGAGAATAGGTAACGTGTTAACAGCCACATGACAATCACTCAGATTTTAGCTATTATTGTTATTGTTCTTTGCCAGGCAGAGAAAATTTATTGTTATATAGTTGAACTTAAGAACTTTTTCTTCGGTTTCTAGGTTTTGTGGCATGTTTGGAAATACCTTCTCCATGCTGAAGTTGCAAAAATCTTCCATCTTTTCTTGTGAAGCTTATAGTGACATTATATTCCATTTTTCTCTCTCCTTCCAGAATTTACCTTGAAGTATGGAGTGATGTGGAAATCCAAGATTTTGTGTTTTTTTCTCCAGATGGCACACAATTGTCCCAAACACATTTACTAGTTTTCTACTAATTTAAAATTCCGTCTTTATAATATTTTTAATCCTTTGAAAATGTCTAGCCCAATTACTGTGCTTTCTGTCCTGCACCTCTGTCCATTTGTGCAGTGTCACCATGTTGTAATTATTATACTTTTACCACTTTTAGAGACATTTGTTACTTTTTAATTGATCTTTGATTTCACCTATAGCAGATTGTTCTATCTTTGCTCTTATTCAAATCTTCCTTTAGAATGCTTCTGTCCAGCTGCGTTTGAAATGCCCCGGAATCCAGTGTTCACGTCAAAGAAACAGCAACAGGGCACCCCTGTGTGGAGCAATGGCAAGCACTCGGCCAGTCCGCGGAGGGCCTCACCTGCAGACCTCACCTGCAGCTGAGCCTCCACCTGCCAATACCAGTTCAAAGAAAATACAGGGGACAGACACCACAGGGATGCAGTCAGCCAAATCCAGAATGTAAGAAGTTCTACAGGACAGATGGCCCAGTTTATTCAACTCACTGCAAAAAAAAGTGCGGAGAGGAAGAGGGCAGAGAAGAAGTGTTATACATTAGCAGTACGACACAGTGTGGACCTCGACTGTACCCAGGTTAGAACAAACCAGTGAGAAAGTACATCTATGACACACTGGGGAAATCGGAACATGATTTTGACTAGGTACACAAGGTACACGCTACTTTGACCAGGTATACCAGGGTACTTCAAAACATTTATGGACAGATTCATATTACCTTTTAATTCTATTTTTCCATGAACTTTTTGAAGTACTCTTGTGCTATAATGTTAATCGTTCTTTAATTTGGAGTATAATAATGACATTGTAATTACTTTTGAAGAGCTTCTGTCTCTTGGGGATACATACCGAAATACTAATGGATTAAATTATGTGATGTTTGAAATTTGCTTTAAAATAATCTGGTGGGGTGGAGGGAGAGGGGAGGTGAGGGAACGTAGGTAAAACAGGATTGGCCATATGCAGATAGTAGTTGAAATTGGGGGATGGGTACATGGAGATTTAACATACTGTTCTCTGCCCATGTGATATTTGAATATTTACATAATAAAAAGTTGAGATAAATAGAGAGATAGAGATAGAGTGAGAGAGAGAGAGAGAAATGGGGAAGGAGAGAGAAGAAGAAGATGAAAAAGAAAGGGTGGGCGGGGGGAGGGGACGAGGAGAAGGGAGGAAGGGGACTTAGCTTCCTTTCAAGCGCCATTGCAGTGAACACAAATTACAGAGGCCACCTTCCTGCCACGGATTCTATGAGTCTACCAGATTCTCACCTCTAGAAATGATGGCCATGACCGGGCCCCACAGAGGCAGACAGTGGCCAGCTGTGCCTAGGAGAGAAGCCCTGTGACCACCGGAGACAATGTCCCAACACAGAACTGCCCTATGTCATGTGTTTCCCCATCCAGATGCTCAGCAGCCACTTCCTCCCTGTGACCAATCCCAGCAGTCTTCCAGCATTGTCCTTCAGGCTAGGTGAGCCTGAGCCTGTCTCAGCTCCTTGCACCGCGAGCACCTTATCTAACACAGACACGAAAGTCCCCACTTCTCCCACACTCTAAGAAAGAAGCACTTCTCATCGATTTTTCCCAGTGGAGTGGACGGGTTTTCAAGCACAGACTTAGAGGTACGTGTTTAGCCACCATTCTCACTACAGGGTATTGTAGTACAGCCTATATTTTTGAAAACTGCCTTCTTAAGAGACCTGTATTAATTACAAAAGAATATTGCTGCCCCTCTCAAAGTGCCACCCCACTTTGAGGAGTCAGAAGTGGTCTTCCCTCTCCATCAAACTCCACCAAGGAGTAAACAACAGATTACAGTGGGAAGTGTCACTAATTCAGAGGATTTGCACTTAAAATTATTCCTTCATTCAACAAATGTTTATTGAGAAGTTGGTGTGCCGGTGCTAGGGTTCTAATAGGGCATGAATTCCTGTATTCAAGAAATGATGTAAGAGTCTAAAGACAAGAACCAGAGAGATAAGCAAACAGTTCCAATGCAGAGTGATGCAGGCTCCCAGGGCACAGAGGAGAGCTTCCTGGCCCAGGGCTGGGCTATCAGAACTGACTTCTGATATGGCTCAAGTAAAGCCTGAGAACCAAGGATGAGCCTCTGATGACTCACAGTTATAGCAGCACAAATGAGATTGTGGTTCATAACCGAACAGCCTCTTTTCATTCTGAGCTGCATTTGTTTTAGGGCCCAAGATTCCATTTCATCCTCCCTAGCATGTTCAATCCACCCTGTGATTTTTCAGTCAAATTCAAGATACATAGGATTAATTTTCTGTTCAGAGCTCCCTAGTCAAATTCATCTCCGTTTCTGCCACCCCACGGTTGATTCTTCTAGTGCAGCAGTTCTCAACAGGGGGATGACAGTCCCCGCCAGGGTCATCCAGCAGCATCTGGAGACAGTGCAGTTGTCACAGCTGAGGGGCGCAGTGCTACTGGCATCTAGTGGGAGATAAGGCCAGGGTGCTGCTCAACGCCCCACAATGCAAAGCACAAATGCCCCACAAGAAAACTTATCCAACCCAGAGTGTCAACAAGGCTGTGGTTGAGAAGCCTGCTCTAGAGCTTTCGCTGTGCTGTGGTCTCATCAAGGAGGACTCTGGGGCACGTGGGAGGCTAGTACATGCCCCTAGCAGATTTCTGCAGCTTACTCCAGACTCATGGAACATTCTGGATTCTTTGCATGGCCAAAGAGACTCAGCTGTCTGCAGGTACTCTATCTTCATCCTCTCATTCATGCCTCAATCCCACTTCCATGGCCTTCCCACGTACCCAGAGTGAGTCCCACCAGAGCCAGAACGCCACTCTCAGGCCTCCCCTGTGAGCCCAAGTGCACATGTGAGCAAGTGTCCCCTGACCCCACTGGCAAGGTGTCCTGAGAACATAGCAGTTCTAGGAGACTTTCTCAGTCTGGGTGTATGTGTGTAGGGGTGGGTGTCCTCCACAGCAGAAATTACAAGGAGGAGTGTGTCTCTGTGAGGTGAATGGAGGAATTTCCGTGGAAGCAGCGGATGGGAAAATGTGGAAGCACAGAAAGCAGGCAGCTTCAGGGAGTGGGAAGTGGCTTCCTGTGTGTAGAAAGGGAGAAGGGAGAGGAAAGACCAGGACTGGAAGCTGGAAAGTGGGGAGCAGATGAGGACGTGCCTTGCATACCTACTAAGGAGCGTGGGGCCGATAAGGGGAGGGGTTTTGAGTTGTGGAGACTATTGGAGTAAGGCAGGAATGGAGGCAGAGCGCCTGGGCCAAGGTTTTGGCAGTGCTCCGTCTGGAACACGGTGGAGGCCTCTGCCAAGGTGGGAGAGCTCTGCATGGAGAGAAGCTATTGGATCTGAATGCTACCAGGATGGATCGTCAGGACTTGGATTTGGTGTGTGGAGGGGAGCACTGCTTTCAGGGTGTGGGATGATGGGGTCAGTTTTCAGGATAGGTTGTGTCAGAAATTCTGAGGGATGTCCAGGAGGCAGTGTCAGGGAAGCTGGACGTGCTGGCCTGGGATTCAGCAGATCGAGTGGAGATCTATGCCTGGGGTCACAGGAAGTGGGATACCATGGAAATGGACAAAATGGCCCAAGCAGAACCCTGAGGGATACAGGCAGCAAAAGGAGCCCCTCAAAACACTGAAGAATGTGCCAAGAAAGGCAGAGGCAAACCTGGGGCACTGAAGCAGCCCAGAAAAGAGGGCTCTGGGAGGAAGAGGAAGTGACTGCAATGTCAAATGTTGCAGAGAGTCAAGCCAGATAAGGGAAGAAAACCCATCCACTGACTCTGGCGCAATCAGGATGCAGCATGAGTTCACATCTCCTGCTTGGAGCTTCCTCGGCTGCTCAAGTCACAGGAGCAGTCACATTTCCTACTTCCCCCTAGAACAGCATGATTTTTGTCCTCAAATTCTGTGTTCTCTGGGAGGGACAGAGCGAGCCTTTATGGTTTAAAGGGCCTGGTTTACTGGGAAAGGGAGGGGCCTTTCCAAGACCCTTCCAAGAGGGTGTGGCTGAATCCTTTGAGACAGGAAGGAGCTGGGGACTGGACACTGGTGCAGAGATAGGAGCTGGCTCATGTCCCTGGAGGTTGCAGGGCCTGGGAAGGGAGTGGCTGTGGAGCCTCTGAAGAGCCTCAGGGACCACCCCTAGGGGAGAGCAGGGCAGGGAGGAAGCAGAGCCTTCATAGTCCCCAGCCCACAGGGCTCCTGGGCCTCGGCCCTGGGCAGGCCCAGGACAACCACCCAGGCTGAAGACCAGGCCCAAAACCTTTCCTACACAATTAAAATGTGTCATAATTTAATTTTATTAAAAGGAATATTTTCAAGTGAGGATGCTACTTAGCATATTACTTTTAACCTCTGTTCATCAAAGAAACATTTCTTATTTACCGTGTGGTTAATATTGAATCAGTGACTGTCCAACCTGACCCTACCCTATGAAAACTGACAGTGGCCAATTAGGCAGGGAAAGAAAAAGAGGAAAAGGGAAAGTGGGAGGGATGGGACTGGCAAGGACGTCTGGTTCTTTGTTGACTCTTCTCTTCACACTCTGGTAACAATAGAGAGTAACCCAGCGAACGGTCAACTGGACAGTGTGGCCTTGCTGTGCATGTGACTTCCTCCTTCAGCATGCATGAGCCCATGTGTAGGCTCCATGGTCTTATGACCCTGTGCCTTTCAAAATTTCAGCTTCCATTTCTTGTCATTCAGGGTAAATGAAATTTGCAGGATATCTAGAACCCTCCACCAGTGCAGTGGATGCTGGGGGACTCTACCCCGATGCCCTCATCAAGGCCACTGTGCCCCCTGCCCTGTGGGTGGGAGTGGAGCTGCTGAGACACACAGCTGCTCCACCACTGGGAACTGGTGCTGCCACCCAGGATGCTCCCCCTCCCACTGGAGGGCTGAGGCCCATGATGGCTGCTGAGAGTGCTGAGGCCTGGCCCATGCCCCTCAATCAGGACAACTCTAAAGGACCATACCAGCTCCAAGGCTCCTTGAAGGATCAGCTGAGGCCTCAGTTGTGACCGCATTGTGCATCTCCCTCTGCACAGCCCTGCCTCGTTCTCTCCCTTACAGGTGTGTCTCCTGGAAGCCCTCCGCAACCAGCCTTCTGCACACACTGTCCCTCTCTGAGCCCGGGATCCCCAGGAATCCAATCTGAAATAGCCACAGATGCCAAAAAGCAATAAAATGGCACCACCATGAATTCTTTGACTTCCCCTTCCCTTGCCTCATCTCTGAGAGACAAGTAAATGGCCCCTCAAGAACCTGAAAAAGAAGACATTAGGAGGGAAGGGAGGAGAGGATAAGAGGCCCATGCACACCTCGCCGGGCTGACTCCCACCAGCCTTCCAGCCCGGAGGACACCCACTTCAGGAAGCCTTCGCTTGTCCCTCCTGGACTGGACCAGGTGTCCCTGTGCCTGCTCGCGTAGCTCCATGGGCTCCCGCAGCTCGGCTCATGTCCCCTTACTATAAGCAGTTACATACCTGACCATCTGCCCTAGAATGTCAATGCTGTGAGGGCAGAGAACAGTCTACTTCGCTCACCATTTTCTCCCTGGGGTCTGGCACTCAGAAGATGTCCCTCCAGGGTCTTGCCAGAAACTAAATGGCACACTCAACTAGGGCAACTGAGAAATCTTAAATAAGGGGATTCTGTACAAAGGTTTGGACAGGGGATAGGGAAACCACAGAACACGGTGGGTGCCTGAAGCTAGGGACAATAGGCCACCATTCCCACTGCTAGGCAGGAAGGAACAAGGGGAGGACACTGTCTGACAAGAGCTGCCTTTAGGCCAAGGGACACATCAGCCCATGGAGACCCTGCCAGGAGGAAGCCAAGTGGCAAGATCCCCTGACCTCACTCTCTGGTCTCCTGCCTAGAATTCCCCACTGGCCAAACCCAACCGAAAATTGGAAGACAAGGGGCCTGCTATGAACAAGGCAAGCCTCTCTGGACATAAAGCATTTGTTGAAACACCACGCAGTAGATATTAGCCATCGGATGCCAATCAGAATCCTGTAAGACGCAGTCCCAAATGCCATAATCCCGAATGCTGAAACCTTAAAATATCCAAATTCCTAACATCTAAAATCTCTAACCTCATCAAGGTTAAGGGTTCAGATCCCCTCACGGTGGTCCAGCTGCCAAAATAAATAAAATAAAATAAAATAAAATCACTAATCTCTAAAATGCCAAAAATTACAACCCTGAAAGGTTAAAATTCCAAATGTTGAAATCATGGAAACCGAATTCTGAGAAAGGTAAAAAAAAGGGGAGGGGGGAGCAGCTATTCATCATGATGCAAGACTTCAAAATACAGTTAATGATTGTGACAGGGTCAGCTTTTGGGGACTACTTCAGTGCAATAGTCCGTAATCTATCGCTGTGACACACTTTGTCATATGTCGAATTTTATTTTTAGTTTTTTTAGGGTTTTTTCTGTTTTCTTTCTCTTTTTTTAGTTTTTCCCCCACTGTTTTACTTTATTGTTGTGGGGTTTTTTGCCACAAAACAAGTCTTATGACATTTAAAAAGATAAAGATCATAGAAAATATGTTCTCTGACTACAATGACAGGATATTTAGAAAATTCACTAATGTGTGTAAATTAAACACTCTCCTAATAACAATGGGTAAAAAGAAAAATCATTAGAGAGTACTTTGAGATAAAGATCAAAGCACAACTTATCAAAATTTTTAGAATGCAGGGCTCATGCAGTGCGTAGAGGAAAATTTATACTTGTAAACACCTATATTAAAAATAAGAAAAATCTCAAATAACTAATGTAGACTTCTACATTAAGAAAATAGAAAAAGAAGAGCAAACTAAACCAAAAGCAATTATAAGTAGGAAATAGCAAAGATTACATCAGAAATATATGCAACAGGGAATTAAAAAACAATAGATACTTTCAACAAAACTAAAAAAGTTATCTTTAAAAAGATCAACAAAATTTGCAAACCTTTATATAGACTGACCAAGAAAAAAAGAGAGAAGACCAAAATTACTAAACTCAGAAATAAAGCAGGGGCATTATTACATTGTCATTACGGTTTTTTCTGGTGGTAAGATTTAGTTTCTTTCTCTCTCATTTGCATTTTTGTTCTACCAGTGGGTTTTGTTCTTTCTTGTGCATTTGTGGTACTGATTATCATTTTTCAGATTCCAGATGCAGGACTTCCTTGAGGATTTCTTGTAGGGTTGGTCGTGTGGTGGTGAACTCCTGCAGCTTTTGTTTTTCTGGAAAATACACTATTTTTCCCTTGTTTCTGAAGGATAGCCTTGCTAGATATAGTATTCTTGGATGGCAGTTCTTTTCTTTTAGTATTTTGAATATATCATCTGATTTTCTTCTGGCCTGTAGAGTTTCTGTTGAAAAGTCTGCTGTTAGTCTGATAGGGGCTCTCTTACAGGTGACTTGATGCTTTTCTCTCACTTCTTTTAAGATTCTCTCTGTCTTTGAGCTTTGCCAGTTTGACTACAGTGTGTCTTGGAGAGGATCTTTTTGGGTTGAATCTGTTTGGGGATCTTTGAGCCTCCTGGATCTGAAGGTCTATGTCTCTCCCTATACCTGGGAAGTTTTCTATTATTTCATTGAATAGTTTTTCTATAACTTTTCCTTTCTCTTCCTCTTCCGGAACACCATGATTTGAATGTTTGTGTGCTTAACGTTGTCTGCTAGCTTTCTTGGATTTTCTTCACTTTCTTAAATTCTTTTTACCCTTCTTTTATTCACATGGGTTACTTCAAAAAGACTATCTTTAAGATCAGAAATTCTTTCTTCTGCATGTTCTAGACTGCTGCTTAAGCTCTTGGTTGTGTTTTTATTTCATTGTGTGAATCTTTCAGTGCTGTGAGTTCTGCTACATTCTTTTTTAAGTCTTAACCTCTTTGTAAATTTCTTCCCTCATATCCTGGATATTTTTTCTCATTTTGTTATGTTGTTGTCTGAGGCTTCTTGTATCTCAGTGAGTTTCCTTGAGATGGTTGCTCAGAATTCCCTTTCAGTCATTTTAAGGATTTCCTGCTCTATAGGGCCTGGTATTTGAGAATTACTGTATTCTTTTGGTGGTGTCACATTTTCGTGGGTTTTTGTATTTCTAGTATCTCCACAGTGATGTCTGTACATCTGGTAGAGCACTTGCTTCTTCTATTACTCTGGAGTGGACTTTGAGGAGACAGATGTCCTCTTCTTTTTCTGGTCTCCACTGGTGACTCTTCTTGTGTTAATGCAGTCGAGTATCTGGCGGGCCACCTGCACAGTAGCTGTGGCTACTGCTGTGGTATTGAGCCATTTTTTTGGCAGCCGTGGCTATGGCAGTGGCTGTGGTTGACCACCCACCTGGAAGCAGTGTTTCTGGTGTTGCTCTCTCGCCTGCTTCCAAGTGGGAGGAGATAAAAATCAAAGTGCAACACCCTCAGGTCCTGCCTATAACCCTAGGTGTTGCTCTCTTGCCTGCTTCTGGGCAGAGGGAGCTGTCCTTCCCCCACTATTTTAAATCGTCAGCATTATTTTTTTTACAATTTGTTATGCTATGTATTTCATCTTCACATCATTTCCAATACTGGAGGTACAAATTGTGTGAAGACTTTCAGAGCGTTCTAATTCATTTTATGCATTTTTTGCAAATTTGATTCCACAAAACTGCATTATCACAACATTGACTTTGTGTGTAATCATTGTGCGTGTATGTAAAAATGATGAAATTTCCTCAGTAAATGAAGAGATGTCCATTTTGTGCATCTGCATTTGTGAAAGAGGAAGTTTCTCAAGATCTCAGCTCTTTGGGTAACTGCATACATGGTGGTGACCCATCACAGTCTTTGACTGATCTCTGGTGATGCATCAGGGATTTTGATTGATCTCATCGAAAGAGTTAGGTTGTCCATCATGGTATTTCACCAACCATAGTAATATGCATTTATACATTTTGCTTTTTTACCTATTTCTTTATGAATACAGCCTGTCTGCTCATAACTGTTATATCTGTGCAATTGTCGTTAGTATACATGAGCATTTATGCTTACAAAGGTATGTAGGTTATTATTGCCTATTTTATTGTGTAAAGTGGCCTGTAAAGTGTTCTGATGTGTTTTTATATGTTTCTCAAATAAATTCCCTTTTAAAAAGGTAAATAAATGTCTTTTAAAAAAATTTTTCAGAATTATATCTTTTGGACTTTGATTTTTGGGGACTGTGATTTTCAGGATTTTAGACTTTAAGAATTTTTATCTTTTGGGATTTCAATATTGAGGATTATGACATTCAGGATTGTGCCTTTTGGGATTATGGCCCAAACACAAAGCTACTGCAGAGAAAATAATCCCCAATAAAGACGAGCTCACACTGAGGCTAGAAAACACAAAAGGAAACAGATCACCACAAGCAACAGTTGGCAGATTTAACAAACCATGATATTGCAAACCTGAAAGATTTGATTAAATTATTATTTGATTAAAAGCACTTTTATAAAGAATTAAAATCTTAAAAAAGGAATGAAATATTATTACCAGAGCCCCTTCAGTGTATACAAGGGTGCATCACTTTTTTGTGGAATTTGTCTTATTGCCCTAACCCAGCATGTTTTCCTGGACCATAAAAAGTCTTAAAAACCCTTTGACTCCCTGGAATGTAGGAGCTTTAGCTCAGTAGATGTTTTTATTTTCTTTTCCTAAGGATACATACTCACCCTCTAAGTATACTTGTCTCCTAATTGAAGAGTATTAGGATAATTCTCAGGTTTTATTGATTGTTTTTCTTTCTTAGGTACTATATCTATAGTAGAATTGGGTTTAGGTATAGCTTGAATGCATCATGTTTCAAAGTTTTGGTACAAGATTGTACGTTATTTCTTTTTCAGTCACTGCTGACAAATCTTAGAGTTTTTATTAAAACTATTTTCTTGGCCATTTTTTATGGTATTAGAGAAGGGAACATCTGTGACACTGCTTCACGCTGCCATCTTCACTAGAAAGTCTCGTGTGAATAATTTTTAGATTCTATAAAAGTTTTGAAAACTTTAAGCAGCGCTTCAGCTTGCAATGGTGTTTGTGCGCTATTGACTTTAGGGTTTGGTTGCTGTTGCCATTGTTTGTAGCATTGGAGAGCTGGGAGATACTGGACACTTCCAGCTCATGGCCATAGGATGCATTTGCTGCCCCCAAATTAGCAGAGCAACTAATTACATTTAACCACAAGCATGTTGTGGGTGATCCTGGGAGACCAAGCTCAGTGGAATGGTGCAGGTAGAAGCCAGGCTGCAGGGAATTCAGTAGGGAATGGGCCATGATGAAGTAGAAACAGTGAGTGTGGACAACAAATGAAGACTGCCTGAGCAGGGAGAGGGAGAGACAGTCAGCAGCTGGAGCAATGTGTGGAGTCAGGGGCGAACTTACAGTTTTCATGTAAGGGAGAGACCTGAGCATTTTAAAATTCTGAAGAATCTAATAGAGAAGAAGATGTTGGAGTTAAAAGAAAATGTGGAAACAACTGATAAATGTTAAACAGTGTAGGATCCAGAGTGCAGGAGGAGAAATTAGTCTTTGATATAAGAGGAGCAACTCTGTCCATGGATATAGGAAAAATGTAGATGGCCACAGTTACATCTGAATGTGGGGACCAGGAGTCGAGAGAATTCCAAGAAAAGGAGATGAGGTCGTCTCCTGAGAGTAAACGGGGTAGAGTGGGGGATTGAAGAAACCGGAAGATGTTTTAAATAGCTTGAAACAGCTGATGGAAAATGAGGAAAAGTGACCATTTGTGACACTCAGAGAGTTTCCAGGGGATCTGGAAGAATCTCTGTGAGCTTCACGTCTCAGTGGTTATAAACAGCTATTCTCAGAAACACATACTCAAAGAAAGAATGGGGAGGGGAGAGGTAGATTGATGGATTGAGCTAAGGGTGGGGCTTCCAGGGAGGTCAGGGGATTGATGGGAAAGGACTAAGTGATAGACTATTGGATCGCAGCCAGACTAGGAGGATGTGACCACAGGAGGGGCTGGAGGATTTGATGAAGAACAAAAGTTACCGAAAGAGTAAATGGAGAGAGGCAAAAGTAGTAGAAGTTGTCAGCAGAAGAGTGAGCCATTTTATTGTTAAGAGATCAGTGCTAAATCAATGTTAACACACCTGAAAACCTAAGTCTGGGTGTGAACACTAGTGGAGTGAAACAGAAGGCCAGTGAAGTGGAGCTAATGAGCTGAGAGACTTGGGCACTGTACAACTAAGTCACCAGGATGATGGAGGAAACTGGGATAAATAAAAGCTTCTTATCCATGCATACGAGTCTTCACTAAAAGAAGGGGGCAATCAGGCAGACAGCAGCTAGCAGCAATGAAGTGGCACAGAGGGTGACACAGTTGGAGAACTGGACCAAAGCAGTCTCCTACATATCTAGGTATAGGACTAACAGCCCAAATGTTGCACTGAGGCCATGGGTGTCACGTTCTGACCCTCAAGTTTGAGACAGATGTAAGAGAGAAGAGTGTCCTCAAGGACAAGAGATGGTGGGAATGTTCCTGGAATAAATTAAAGCTGTCAGGCAGATTGTCTGTCACGGAATTCAGATTCCAGAGGGCACAAAGGAAGCGCATGGGAGGAAAGGGATTGCTGGGAAGTGAGATTAGGGCAGACGAAGCACAAAGCAGAGCAGTAGCAAGACACAGAAAAAGGTGTATGACCTGAGCATGTGACCTGAGGAGTGGAGCAAATGTGACAGGGATGGGGGTACAAAGGAGGTAAGTGGTCTCGTGTGTTCCTGAAAGTTTGGTCCCAGCATCCACAGGTAGATAGATGGTGGATAAGAAGATAAGAGCATGATAAAGATGCTGTGAAATGTACCAATCCCTACTAGGCAGAGGACGTGAGACTCTCTAGGAAGCGATGCCCTTCCTTCCAAGACTGTGTTGGGCCAAATTCTTCATGATACAGATGCCAAGATGGGATTTGGCATAAAAGAAATATATTAGAGGAGATGTGTGCAAGGGCTGGGGAAGCTAACAGATCCCAGTGTAGGTCTGACCCTGAGGCAAGGAGAGGGGAGGAAGCAAGGTTTCATGGAAGCAGCAGCTAAAGTCACCCACCAGAGGGGTCCACCTCCTAGGGATGGTCCTGTCGTTAGAGTCCCTAATAGAGTCATTGAGCGGGAGCAGCCCAGGGTGGGCATGGCCTGGCATGAATGCAGGCTTGGGTCTCAGAGCTCTGCAGCTGGGACCCTCCCTTCAGAGCTGTGGGGAGCCATTTTCAGGGCCGTCACCCAGCACAGACTTGCATGTCTAAGGAAATATTTCTCAAAATATGCTCTACTGAGCTCTTGGCCCATAAGTATCACCATAAAAATTGACAAAGGAGATTTCATAATCAGACAGTTGTGGGGAGCACTGCATACCTCTGTTCCTCATGGAAGATCATAATGCCTACTTGCATATTAACAGTTCTGAGTACTCCCGTAGTAAAGAAACTTGCTTTAATATTTTAGACCAGCTATTTTTAAAATATATTTGAGCAAAGTCCCCCTGAACTTTTTTTTTCACACTTTTTAGCATACTGCAGAATAAACTGAGCATGCATTGAGAAAGGCTGCTTTAAGGGATAGTTAACAGTTTTTCTCCTGGTTAGTATATATAAAATCTGTATTTCCAGGTTTGATTATCAACACAAGTGTATTTTAGAAGTATCATCTCCCTTTTGCTGCCCTCCCAGGTATCCCGGCTACTAAGAGGGCTAAGCACTAAGGGGCGGAATTCTGTGGGAGAAAATTTGGGAACAAGAGAATACATTCTCAGAATCCCTAAAATTACAATGCGCCTCTTTAATCTACTAGTCAATTCCAAACTACTAACCCAGCAGAAAATTGTTTTCTAAGAGCTGTTTTTGTACGTTTTCCATTAAAATTATAATAGCTATTATTTGGAGATATCACTATCATAGATTCTTTTTTTCTATACTTTCCAAATTTTCTGTAAGATTGTAATATTTGCTAATTAAAATTAGAAAGATAGATAAATTACAGGATAATCTGAGAGAACTAATATTTGAAAAAGCCATTGTTAAGGGGTAGATTAAATTACCATAATTCTAAACATTCTAATACCCATATCAAGATCAATATCAAGGTCAATATCAAGATCGACCTCTGAACAAGGTCTTCACGCTAGCATTCCTCCATCCCTTCACTGAAGTAAATTTAATGTTGTGTCAATCAGAGACATCCAGTTGAGAGACAGAAACCACACCAGTAATTTGAACAACGAACATTAATGACTCTAAAGAATTATTAACTCATAAAGGGGATAGACTACTAAAGGAAGTAAGGAGAACCCTAAACAACACAGGCATGGCAGGTGCAGGGAGCAGCCGCCACCTCTGGGCTGAGGCTCAGCACCCCAGGAAAGAGCCATCCCTCCCCAGGCTGATTCAGCCCTTGTGAGAGAGGGTGTGGCTGTGACCTGCCGGAGGGTCAAGAAGTTTGCTGAGGGGCTGCAAGTTGGGGCTGGTGGGCAGGGAACTGCCCGAAGGGGTACCTGTGAGGTTCGCAGGAGGGTAGCCAGCCTGCGTCTCCAGCATGCCTCTGTGAAGGAAGCTGCTCCCAGAGTGCCAGCAAAACTCACTAGGAAGCTGCCTGCTAGGGTACCAGCAAAACTCGCTAGGAAGCTGCCTGCTAGGGTACCAGCAAAACTTGAGAGGAAGCTGCCTGTTGTTGTGAACGCAAAATTCACTGGAGGGTGGGTATCAATAGATCTCCACACTGCTCTGGCTAATCAGCCCAAGGAGCAAAAGCAAAACAAAACAGAATGAAAACAAATCCTCCCGTGCTTTATCACCAACTGGCAAAGGAGAAATGTTTACAGAAATGTCCAGCTCTAAAATCACAAAGCAGGACAAAGAAGGGAGGATTGGGAGTTGAAAGGCAGTAAATGGATAACTGGTCCATTGTATGCTTTGCTTTTTTATTGAGGGTCGATAAAGTAGGAAGGATATTTCTACATCTTCTGTAAAATTCTTGCTAAAGCTGTCAGCTAGTGTGCATTTTCAGCTCCCTGAGATAAGAACTTAGTTACAAGAGAGAATGAGACAATGAGCATTAATTCCAGGGCCAAATCATTTGCTGCTTCCGTGCCCACCTTCTCAGCAAGGCCTTCTCGACCACCCTGCTCAAAAGGTGAACCCCAAACCCCTGCTCCTTCTTATGCTCCTTCCCTGCTGTACCTTTCTCCTAACCTACAATTTACTCATGTTGTTTTTGTCTGTAGAATATGAGTTCCACGAAGGTCAGGATTTTTGTCTGTTTCGTTCATTGAGGTACCCCCTGCACCCAGAACAGATCTGGGCACATAGTAGCACCCTATAAAGACTTGCTGAATGAATGAGTGATCTCCATACAGGGGGGATGAGAGTATGAAGTGATCATTTCTTAGACTGACACTGGGGGTGAATGACAGTGACAAAGAGGAATTCAGACCTTCAAAGGGGGGTTTGTGAACCACCTATGAAAGGCACAGAATGTGGTGTAGTTTCGCCAACAAGGACGGCCCTATTATGGTTTCAAATACTGGGTGGTTAATAGAACTTTCCTATTGCCTTAGCTTCAGATTTCTAAACCACTCCTTCCTGCCAGTTTAGGAGAAGTTTCCAGAGTCCCGTGGCCTGAGTGTGAGTAGGCTGAATGCTGGGAATCAATCCAAAATGAAATAAAACTGAAAGTGAAGGCCAGTGGGGGAGATGCGAGATCCTGAATTAACACCACCGTGCCTTTTGGGGAAACCTCGCATTTCACGTGCTGCTGGGGTATATGGTATATGAGGTGCCGGCTTCTTGGTTTTTCCCTCCTCTTCAACTGATGAGCAGAGTGGATATTCATGAGGTTTTTCAAGTTTCTAAGTCTGACCTGACTCCCCTTCCCTTGTCTGAGACTGACCAACGAGGATGAGCAGTAAGGCTTCGTGAGCAGCATTATCCACTCTCGCAAGGTTCTGGGAGCCCTTCTGAGGCTCCAACTCATCCAGCTGCAGGACTAGAGACCCCAGCAGGAGGGAGCTCCGCTGATTCCAGGCTGTAGCCGCCACCAGCGCTTCTCAGGGCACAGTGACCCTCACCCACCCACAGGAGCCCACGCTGGGGAGGAGAGGACTTGCTGGAAACAGTTGCAGCCCAGGTTCCCCCCTGCACCCACCCCTGCGTGTCCTCGTCTGCCTTGGCTGTCAGTACGTTGGTTTCAATTTAATGCTCACTCACATATTTGTCTGGGCTGTTTTTATGTTTATTTTTCTCTTAATGGTGTCCTCATTTTCTATTTTGTCAGGTACATATTCCCTATTGAATGCTACCTCAAACACGACTTTGGCATGAAAAGGATGTCATTCAACCAGAGATGTAAATGCTGAGCCAACAGGTAGGACTGGTCCCCAAATATGGCCAATCACAACCATAAAGAGTTGTTGACCCGAGAGAAGTTCGTTCGCATTTTTTCAGTTCTTTCAGGTTCCTCTTCTCAGTTCATCCTTCTTCCAAACCACACTGTGCCCTTCGCGTCCCTCGCCACTGCCTCCTCCCACCATCCTGAATCTGGGCTGTTCTTTCAGTTTTCTTTCCCTCTGGCCTCAGGTCCACCCCTACCCCCAGCCTCAGTTTGGAGTTCAGCTTCTCCTCCCAGTCTCTCCCACCACAGTCGATGTTGCCCCTGTGTCCTCACCCCCAGGCTTTCTTCCTCTGGCTTCCCCTTGGCATGCAGGGTCAGCTCCTCCAAGTGTCCCAGCAGTATCACTTCCAGATGCTTACAGAACTCCCTGCTTTTCTCCATACCAGGGCCCAGGGCAGCCCTGCACTCGCTGGCACTAAGGCCCCCTCTCTGCCCCCAAACCAACTCCTTCCCAATTCGCATCACTCTGTAGCTTCCATTTTCCCAAAATCTTCTCTTGGGACCCCATCAGCCAAAGCACATAGTGCTTTTCAAAAATGACAATAACAGCCCAAACACACACCGTCCACTGTGGCTCCCACTACAGGTTCCTGGTCCCTGTATTTACTCAGGGAACGGGCGTCTGCGAATGCTGATGAGATGCTGCATTTGGGGGTGAGTCCCCTCAGGGCTGGGTTTGTGGTTACCACAAACATTTTTCCCCTCTGATGGTAGCTGGTAGCTATTCAGAGTGTCACACGTCAGAAGCCGAGGGGTCTTGGTGCATCTCAGTGCCTTGACATCACTCCCTTCATATCACTTGGAGCAGCAGTGACTTGGTTCTCTTATCTAGGCAGCCAGGAAGACAGCTATCTAAAGGCCACTGAAAAATCCAAGGCGGGGTGCAGGGGAAGAGGGAGAGAAAACAACTTCCCAGTTTCTCTCAGACTTAAGACATACACTGGAGGCCTGGCGGAGCTCTCGAGTTTATTTCAGTTGGTTCCTGAGATCTGTCACTGTGGGAGAGAGTCCCCAGGGGATTAAGCGGTGGTTTGTGCTGCCCCTCAGGGTCAGGACCAGTCTGTTTGGAAGGAAGCTGTCTTTTCACTGTCCTAGGCCATTGCCACAGCTCCGTGGATGGTCAGTCGGGAGGCTGTGCCCTTTCCCCCAGGAACTCAGTCAAGTGGTAAGTCATGTACGTATTTAACCAGTTATGTCGACACTGATGCTTAGCATGGTTTCACTTTTGCAAACATTTGCTTATGTCTTTCAAGAGCAAAACATCTCAGCCTGTCACAGGGAGCTGCTTCAGGAGGTAAGCAGATTTTTTAAACATGTAGAAATCAAGACCTATACCAATTTCTTGAAATTGAGCCATGGTACTTGCTTCTCTTTAGTTGTTTGTTTTCTTACATATTGTTTTCAAGTAGGCAAGTTGTTTCTACCAAAAGAAAGTAACTTCTATGAAGACACTGTCTTTCTGCTCTATTTCCCGTGGCATCTAGCCCACCACCAAGCTCCTACGTGCTTAGCAAGTAAGAGGGGCATAGCAGCCGCCCTGGGGAAGTGAGCACGTGTGAGAGAAATGTTTATTTCTGGTCTTCTGGGATGCAGACCTGCTCTGGTTAAAATTAAGCGCCAGAAAGGGGAAAGTGTGGCTGTTAGGATACTAGTTCTGTTTGTTGTTTCCTCCAGGATAATATAGCTGTAGGAAGGGAAAAATAATCTCTCACTTCGCCACAGGGCAGCCTGAAGATGGCTAATTACACGTTGGCACCAGAGGATGAGTATGATGTCCTCATAGAGGGCGACCTGGAGAATAATGAGATAGAACAATGTGACAGCGATGACGCCAATACCCTCTCAACCCAGCTGGTGCCGCAGCTCTGCTCCACGGTGTTCGTGGCCGGTCTCCTGGGAAATATCTTGGTTGTGCTTATCCTGGTAAAATATAAAGGACTCAAACACGTGGAAAATATCTATTTTCTAAACTTGGCAGTTTCTAATGTGTGCTTCCTGCTTGCCCTGCCATTCTGGGCTCACGCTGCTGCACATGGGGGGAGTCTTGGCCAGCCTGCGTGTAAGGTCCTCGTGGGACTCCATGCCTTAGGTGTGTACGGCCAGGCTCTTTTCAATACCCTTCTGACTGTGCAAAGGTACCTGGTGTTCTTCCAAGTGGGAAGCTTTTCCCCGGCCACCAGGATGGTGCCCTGCACCATCACTACAAGCATCCTGGTGTGGATAATGATCATTCTGGTCACTTTGCCTGAATTCATGTTTTATAAGGCCCAGATGGCAGGCCAGAAGTACAAGTGCTCGTTTAGCAGACCTTACTTCCTCCCAGCTGATGAGACATTCTGGAAGCATCTCCTGACCTTAAAGATGAACATTTTGGTATTTGTTTTCCCGCTGTCTGTTTTTATGTTCTGCTACGTGCGAATGAGGAAAACACTACAGTTCAGGGAGAGCAGGTATGGCCTTTTCAAGCTCGTTTTTGCCATAATGGTTGTCTTCCTTCTGATGTGGGCACCATACAATATTGCCCTTTTCCTGTCTGCTTTCAAAGAGTACTTCTCCCTACATGACTGCAAGAGCAACTACAACCTGGACAGAAGTGTCCAGGTAACGAAAATCATTGCCACCACCCACTGCTGCGTCCCCCCTCTCCTCCATGTGGCTCTCAACAAGGCATTTAGGAAGTACCTCTGCCACCTTTTCCATCTGTGTAATAACACTCCACTTCAGCCCAGGGAGGAATCTGCACAAGGGACAGCCTGGGACCAACATGACCATTCCACTGAAGTGTAACTAGCTCCCTCTACAGGTGGGGCAAATAAACACTGACTTTTATTCCGTTGCATCATTTTGTGAAATTGTTTTAAACATTTACATATGAAATAGAGTACAGGAAGAAAAGAGGGGTGGTGAGTGAACACTGACTAAGCACTGACTGTGTCTCAGGCACTGTGCTAGGCTCTTCACAAACATGAGCTCCTCCGCTGCTCACCACTTGTCCATAGTGTGGGTGGGGTTAGTCTCATTTCTCTGAGAAGGAAACTGAGGCCCAGAAATTTGTCTAAGATCACACAACGAGAAAGTGGCAGGACTGAGACACAAACCTGGGTATCATTTGCTCCAGAGATTTGTTCAGCCAGCTGAACGTCCAAAAATTGGGCAGCAAAATACACAAAATAAATATGTGCTTTTAAAACCAATTTGATTATAAGAGAAGCAACCCATTTTTATGGAAGTTTCTCAGGAACATTTTCTTGCAGATAATTAGAAGAATTGGCTGGTTGGAAGCTATGGGGGAAAGAGGTAAGGTGACTTGTTCTGTGGAGTTCCGTAAGGTCTCTTGGCTACTTGCCACACCCCAAGGCCTCCAAGTCCCCAACCTGTAAGCTGCCAAGGCTTCTAGTGTTTCCTCCTACTTTATCATGAAGGCTATGGAATCTTAGGAAATTTAACAACAGTAAATGCAAAATTATGTTTAGAAATGTCTAACAAAATGAATGCTTTGTCCTTTTAAATATAACACGTGCCTCAGGCCTCACCAGCCTGTGACTACAAAATGATGTTGTACTGGCTGAATTAGTAGAGCACAGGCTCCCACCTGCCACATCACCACAGACCAACTCTTCCTGCAGGGTTACCTCCCCTGGGACCCCCCAGATCCCTTGATCCTAAAACAGTCCTCCTGTGACTAGTGTTCAGGACTGGACTCCAAACTCACCAGTCTCTTGAAAATCTTGCCTCTGGTCCTTGAGGCCTCGAAGCCACTACTGCCTTGTGCCATGGGGCATTGCACATGGCTGAGTCCTGCAGATGCGGGGCCTGGGCTGGCTGCCTCTCCTGCTGGCCCAGCAACTCACTTGCACTGAAGAGAACTGGAGGCTTAGCACTGATACGTGCTGAGGACATGACCAGTTCACCCCCTCCTGCTGCCCCCAGAGCACCAGCCCACACTGCTCCCTTCCCGGCATCAGACGTACGTTCATGCCATCCAACGTTGGAGGAAAGCAGTGGGTCTCGATCCCCCCTTCACAGGAGACTCCCTCCTTCCCAGCTAAAATTGATGGGGTGCAAGGTGACCTCTTTATTTAAGGATAAGGTTAAAGCAATGAAAAAGTAGATGCTTGAGGCACTATACTTAAAAAATCAATTGGTAAAATTATCAAAAGGGATGGAAAGACTGAACATAAACGATAACAGAACAGAACAAAGGAAGACATTTCTTCCATAGACTTATATTGGTAGTAAGACATCCACTTCAATACATGTCTCATAGGACTAAGGAAGAGTTCAGAAGTGAGCAATTAGATTTTACTGTTCCTTAGACACTAAGGACTATGAATGATGCTTTTCCAGAGAGAATTTGTATGATGGCAATATGTCTACCAAACCTATTCAAACTTTTGAATAAAAGCTCAAAATATTCACAGGCTTCTCTTAGAAAGTAGCTAGTGTATTTTCCTATGCTTAGATACATGCTTTTAACCTAATGTGATTTATCTATATT
This sequence comes from Cynocephalus volans, assembly GCF_027409185.1. Taxonomy (NCBI): domain Eukaryota; kingdom Metazoa; phylum Chordata; class Mammalia; order Dermoptera; family Cynocephalidae; genus Cynocephalus; species Cynocephalus volans. The sequence continues at coordinate 56,938,545 of NC_084470.1, forward strand.
TCTAAAGGATCCCTCCATTGGAAAGATGAATGCTAGTCATTATCATGAAATAAAAAGAGAAAAGAAAGAAACTGATGGTGACATTTTAAATGAAAAAAAAAAAAAAACCACAGAAAACAAATAAACAAAAAGTGTGGCCAGTTATCGCAGTTAGAGCACAACTTTGTGACACCAAGGTCAAGGGTTCAGATTCTCATACTGGCCAGCTGCAAAAAAAAAAAAAAGACATTTTAAATGGCAGTCAATCCTTTTTCTATCTTTGAAAAGGATGTGGAACAATTGGAACTCTCATACACTGCTGATGGAAATGTAAAACAGTACAACCACTCAGGGAAAATCTTTTAGTTTCTCAAAAAGTTAAGCATGTACCTACCAGTTATTCTGTTCCTACATATCAACCCAGTAAAAATGAAAACATATATTCATACAAAGACTCAAACATGGATTTCATAACAACTTTATTTATATAGCCCCAAGCTGGAAACAATCCAACAGTCCATCAACAGGTGAGTGGATTTTTTTAAAAAAGCATATGTGTGTGTTTTTATACCCACACATACGTACAAGTATATGAATACTACTCATCAATAAAAGAAACAAACTATTGATACATACAACATGCATGAAATCTCAAAATGCTAAGTGAAGCTAGATTTTTTAAAAAGAATAGTTATTTTAGGATACCATTCATACAAAATCCTAGAAAATGCAAAGTAATCCATAGGAATAGCAAATCAGTGGGGGCGAGAGGGGAGAGGGATAGATTACAAAGGGGCACAAGGAAATTTGGGGGGATGGTAGATGTGTTTGCTTTCTTGATTGTAGTGATGGTTTCACTGGTATATATATGTCAAAAACGTATCAAATTTTATACTTTATATAAGTTGTTTATTGTATGTCAACTATACCCCAATAAGGTTATTTTTAATAAGCCTCTGAGACTCCCCAGACACTCCATTATGTTAATAGGAATTGTCCTGGAAATAAACCCTAAGCATTTGCCTGAGGACATCCAGTGCTGGTGTTTCTGTTACATCTGCCGCTAGAGCTGCCAGATAAAATACAAGACATCCAAGGACACACCCTCTCCCTCCATCACTGACCAGGGAGGAGGGGGAAGTTGCTTGCGGAGACCCCGTAGGGAGCAAAGTCTCAACCAGAATACCATTAAATGGCAAATGGAAATGCCATGGCAAGTCAAGAGAGAGACTGGGAAGAAAGAATCCCAGTAGATATGAGAAGAGGACCAGAAAAGTTCAAGAAGAGGAGAAGAATAAGGAACAGAGAAATTCTCTTCTCTTCACAAATTTATAGAAGTAGGTCTGGACTCTCTACCCACATTTCTCCTATTCCATGTAGGACAGAAATCTCAGAGGAAATGATATCATCTCCAGATATTTACAGACACAGTGATGAAATCAGAGAACAATCTTCTCAGAATTTTCAAAATGAAAACATGGAGTGCAGAGAGAGTAGAGATCTCCACACTCTCACAGTGACTGAGAGTGAAATGGTTATTGAACATCCAGTCTGTGGCAAACGACCCACCTGCAATGGCCCAAACACTCACGTAGTTTATTTGGAACATTAACAATCCTGTAGGATCTTCCTCTCATGTCAGATCCAGAAGACAGTTTCCTAAAGATAGGCTTTTCCACAAACTACTGCATTAGATAACTAACAAAGAGTGAACAGCAAAAGAGAAGATGGCTAGTGTGTTAAAGAAAAACTAACAGTGGTTCTGTTTTTCCTATGAATTATTTTCTAATGCAAAAAAATTTTCCTGTTAGGTCATGGTAATTCTGATTAGGGACATTTGAGAGAAAGATTGCAATCCCATGGACTGTCTCCCATCCATCTCCATTCTGTGCATGTGTGGGTACAAACGAAACTAATTTAAAAACGGGAAACAGCTGATGTATTGAATAGAAAAGCAATACAATTTGAAGTTGAAAAATCAATACATAATTTCCAGTTAAATTTGTTTTTGTTTTGTTTTGTTTTGTTTTTTCTTTTTTTAAAAGATGACCGGTAAGGGGATCTTAACCCTTGACTTGGTGTTGTCAGCACCATGCTCACCAAGTGAGCCACGGGCCAGCCCTTCCAGTTAAATTTGAATTTCAGGTAAACAGCAAATACGGTAATTGTTATTTATGGGACATACTTATACTAAAAATTATTTGTTGTTTACCTGAAATTCAAATTTAACTGGACATCCTGTATTTTTCTTTGTTAAATCTGGCAACCTTAATCCCAAGGAATTTACTTATTTTTAAATACATTTTAAACAAATTTACTCATTTTTAATAAATTTTTTTGAGAGGACTAGAGCAAATATAAATACCCCTGGGACTCTTTTAACAGGCAGTTAGAAGTGCTACAGTGCGATGGGCAGCAGCCCCCAACCAAGCCTTTCCTCTTCCCATTACCCTAAACTGCCACGGGGCGACTGCAACTCCATCTCTCAGGAACCCCAGTTCCCATCTGAGCAGCCACCTCAGAGTTCGGGAGGACACTTCACCTCGACCCTTTTGTGACATTCAGAGTCATGTAAAAGGTTTGAAGTGCAGGTCATTTTTTACGAGTATCCTAAACTCATATCCTTTTAGTTTATTCTGAAGAATTCTATCTCGGTTACATCTTGTGTTTCCCCTTTTTTAAGATGTGCTGTGGCCTTATTAGCCCATGTTATCCCCGCTCCCCAGAGAGCTCACCCTTCACTGTCTGAGGCTGTCGCATCCACCCTGAATTTCAATAAGTATTTCATACTTTACGCAGTGCTTTCACAGACATCCTATCTGAATGTCACAACAGTCCTTCAAGGAAAATTGAGTACCATCAGCCTCTTTTTGTAAGTGTGAAAGCTGAGGCCTCAATCACAGCTCTCAGGTGTCAGAATCTGGAGCTATTTTCTGGTATCATTCCCAGTCCTGCACGCTTCCCCAACTTTCCATTACTGCACATCACCCCAACCCTGGACTTCTTTGTGTAACCATGGGCTTGTTGTGTAGAGTGAGTTTCCTTACACTGGATTTTTCACAACAATCCAAAGAATTGGGGGAAAGCAGGTCCTATGGTCACTGCTCTCCATAGCCCCCCATTTTAGAGACAGTTAGAGGCAAAGTTCTCCCAAGGACCATCTTGGGCACATCTGCCAGAAGAAAAACTTTGATCCCAATTTCAGACTCTAAATCCCTTTTCCCAGGTGCTGTGGCCTTTCGCTGCAAGCAGATGGAGGAATCACTGCTCTGGAGACCCCTGCCATGCCTACTTGGGGAGGACATGTTAAGGGGTGTCTCTCTCCTCCTGTGGGACCTCGGGCTTTCCATAAGTGAGGGGATAAGGAGACTCCCCTGGCAGGGCTGGGCAAGCTGGGCAGTGCCTGGCTCGCAGGAGGCTGCCATGCAGTGCTTTGGCTCACTCCTTCCACAGATTCTGCCTGCACCCTGTGGAGCTTGAATTTCAGTTTTCACAGGGCCGCCTCCTCCCCACATTGGACTCCTGAACTGGGGGCATGTGGCACAGCCCCTGCTTTGCTGTTTGAGGGAATGTTGGGGAGGATTAGATCACCTCATTTAAAGCGTGTTGCCCTCTGCCCTCAACCCCATGGTCAGCACAACAGGTTTGCCCCACCGGCTCTGTGGACTGCCTCATCCATAGGAGCTCCTGCCCTCACGCACTTTTGAGCATCTGTCATTGCAGAACACCTGCTCCACTTCCTTGAAGTGCACACAGACTGCTGGCCAGGGCTCAGGAAACTTCCCCAGCTGCCCCTGCAAATCAGGCCCTCCATCCTCTGCAAAACACACAATCCACGTCCCCAAGTTTGTGCCGATTCCATCTGAGCACAATTCCTACATAAACTCGGTATACCTCCCTCCCTGGTTCTGAACGACTCAAGGGCAGAGTTTCTGTGTAGTTCATCTCTGCGTGAACTAGAGGAGGTGGGACATGGTGATGCATGAGAAGGCCACTGAGAACAACAGCAGCCAGCTCAGGTTGTTACTCCCCCAGATACAGGTGATGCTCACAATGGCAATACCTGCCTGTGAAAGAAGCCAAGAGGAAGGGGTGACTGCCAATGGGTAATGGAGCACTTCCTGAAAATAGTTACTATTTTAATTAGGATGTCCCAAAGTAAATTAAATGTTTTTATATTAGAAGAAAAAAATTTAAATAATCTTGCAATGTCAGTACTAAATTAAAAAATCAATATGATCTATGCTCTGGAAAGAAAGAATTCTCCACCTCTGTCACTCAAGGGCCCAGGGACGGAGCTGCTTTAACAGTGAGGGTGGAATGGTAGGGCATCGGACAGGGAAAGTGCTTGGTGGGCAGCAAAACACAGAAATAGTAATTATCTACTTCATGCCAACATTAGAGTATTAAAATAGCAGTTACCGTGTCACCCTAACATGCCACCATCCTATCACAGCTGTTTTCATTTTTGCGCATTATCTTCCATTTGCAGGCATATTTGTTCACAGGTACACTTCAATACTACAATAGGATTTTACACTCTGCTGTATTCACCTCTAATCTACAAATATCTCGTCTGTCTATCATGTCCAAAATTTTAATATTATAGCCTATATAACCATCTCACTGATAGACCTAAATTTATTAAACTTTGTGCTCTAATACAGGATAATTTTTATTTCTACTTTTTCTGCAATGAGTAATTTCTACTTTTTCTCATCATATTTAGCATGAGCTGTTTTCTTAGGATACACTCCTGCTGGAGTGTGGTGGGCATTACCGTGTGCCGGTGTGGTCAGGCTGAACTACATCTCCCAGCATTCCCTTTCCCAGAAGGTTCTGGTTAGGGTGGGCTGAGGAGAGATTCTTGAGAGAGCCTTGTGGTGTGGAAGTGAAGCCAGCAGCCATCTGTAGCTCACACACACTGTTACTTACCTCACTTCACAGGTGTGTGTCAGGCTTGACTGTCCCCAGAGCTGCCTCCAGCTTCTCCAACTCCGAGTCCGGGTGTGCAGGTGTAGCTCTGGAACAAAGGTCAGGACTTTCACGGGTCACCCATATTAGCAAGGTCAGTGCAACAAGAACTGATGCAGTTTCAATCTGTCCTTGTGGGCTCCCGCTTGGGCTACGAGCCCCGACTCGTTCTTGCTCTTTGCCATTTACATTCATCTTCCTTTCCTGATGCATCCCATGGACTTCAAGTTCAGCATCAGCTGCAAAGACAACAGCCGGATAGAGACTGCTGAGCCAGGCCACCTCCCCACATCTAGCCAAATCCCTATAACAAATCCTTAGTATATCTCCTGGTGGTTCTGTTTCTCTGACTGAACTCCCACTGATACAGCATTTGGTATTGAGAGTGGTTTCAGAGGAACAGAATCTGAAGGATACATTTTTCTGCATGAATTCTGGGTTCTCTGGAATTGGTTCCCTGATCTGATTAGACTTACAGGCACTGATGACCGTGTTTCCAGTGGTAGAGGAGGCACTGGCATGCCATAGAAAAACAGTACTCAAATTATCACCTAAGACACCTGTAATCAAAGCCAGAGAAGGCAAGGATATGAGTGTCTGAGTGTTTACTACCATAGAACATTTTAGTCAAACTAAGGAGTATAATAAGATAGGTTGGTTGCTTGTAACTGTGCTGGAGAACCTGGAGAAAGAAGATGATGAACTCAGAGCTTTAAATACACAGCTCAAGTTGTGTGTAAGAAACCCAAAATCTACGACTGCCCTAAAAGAGACTCTTATCTCCTGGCTGAGATTTCTGAAAGCCAAACCCAAAGTCTAATCTTGCAAGTGACTGAACTACAACACAAATTGAATTCCTAACTTTGCAGGGTCTTTTTTGTTGATGTTGGGGCATTGATTGGAAAAGATTGGAGACACACGGGCAAATTTTGATGAAGCTGAGGCCTTCAAACCCCTAAATTCCACAGAGACTTCTTTGCCAATAGATGTAGCCCTTCCCTCCTGCCTGAGGAGGTTAACTCAAAAGAACCTACAATGGGCTCCCCTGAGACAGTTGCCTTGTAAGGCACTGCTGATCCTACTCCCATGTCTCCTTGCTGCTGACCAGTAACTAGACTTATGTCCCAGCAGGCCCCAGTGGCTGAGGAGCAAAGTGTGACCAGAAAGAACTGCATGATTCTGCCAATTTTTATTAGCAGAAATCCAGGAATCATATGTGGGAATGGGTCTTAAATTTGTGGGATCATGGTGGAAGAAACATAAATTTAGATCAGGCCAAATTTATCAACATGGGCTCACTAAGCAGAGATTTTGGAGTCAGCGTTTTAGCTAAAGGAGCTGGGAATGGCTCTAACAGTTTGCCTGCCGGTTGACTGAAAACCAGCCCATAGGTGGCCTGCACTAAATGAAGTGTTATAGTATAAGTGCATGCTCAGGGAGATTGCAATGCCAGCATGTCCACTGTATCATGTAAGACTCACTCACCCACTTGGGGTCTGGAGGACACACCCTTCGCCACACTGTGAGAAGTAAACGAGCTCCAACATCCTTAAAGAACTCTGTGGTGGCTCTTCTCTGTAGGTCAGGAATTACAAAGAGAGCTGCTACCATCATACTGGGACTCCTAAATGCAATGGGGATGATGTTATCCTGAGGACACAGGGACCACGTGGTAACACTTAATTGCCAAAGACAAGGTAGGTGTGTTTACCATATGGACAGAGATGCCAAAGCCAGCAATCAAAACAGTATGACCCACAGAGATCTTTGGCTTTGGCTGGTTAATCATGGCGACCCTAGAACTGAAATAGATGGACAGCCTACTAAATTTTTACTCGATCTGTATAAGCAAGATCATCTCTAGTGAACAGAAATCTAACCTGAATCACCAAAACTGAGTGTCACAGCCCTTTAACCAATTCCCAGGATTGAGGCAGTTTACAGACTCAGAAACCCTTGAATAAAAGGAAGATTGGATCCCCTTGAGGAAGGACCCTGATACATTAGGAGCAATTTATGCTGATAATCTTCCTCCCAGCCTTCCTCAAGTGAGCCTAGAGCCATTTACCAGGGTGATTGTGCACTGGGGAAAAGTAAATAATCAGGCTTTGGAAGATTCCTGGACACTGGCTCCACACTGACTCTAATTCCAAGAGACCTAAGGCATCACTGCTGTCCACTAGTCAAAGTAGAGGGTTGGGGAGGTCAGGTGATAGCTGGAGGTTTAACTCAGGTCTGTCTCACAGTGGGCCCAGAGGGTCCCTGAACCCATCCTACAGTTATTTCCTCAGCTCCAGAATGCATAATTGGAATAGAGATAGTCAGCAATCGGCAGAATCACCCCACTGATTCTCTGACCCATACAGTGAGGTCCAAGTGGACGATACTGGAACTTCCTCCAGCTGCCAAAATACCAAACAAAAACAATACCACACGTCTGGAGGAATTGCAGCAGGAACATGAAAGATGAAGAGTGGTGGTTCCCACCACATCTCCACTGAGTTCGCCCATTGATTTATGCAGAAGACAGGTGGATCTTGGAGAATGACATTGGGTCCTTGTAAACTTAATCAAGAGGAGACTCCAGTTGCAGCTGCAGTTTCAGGTGTGGTTTCATTGCTGAGGCAAATCAACACTCCCTCTGACCCCTGGTATGCTGTTGGCGAATTTTTTTTCTCTAATCCTATTAGTAAAGACCAGCAGAAGCTCTTTGTTTTCAGCTGGCAAGGCCAGAAATACACCCCAAGGGAAACAGCAGTCTGTCTCAGACCCCACCTGATGGGATCACACCTGGGGATAGGCAAGACTATCTCCTTCACTGTTACAAGCCCAGGCCTAGCTCAGGAGCTGCTCCCAGCGGGGGCTGCACATTTTGTGCTGGGAGCAAGAAAGCACCTGCCCAGTGCCTCAAAAGCCTTCTCACACCCTCTAGGCCACATTTGTGTTGTTTTTAACCACAGATATTCATAAGCAATACATAATGTTGTTTACCATGCTTTTAAAAATTATGTAAATAGTCTCATAATGTAAGTCCTTTTGCAACCAGCTCATTTTACAGTGTCTAGAATGATACACACTGACACATTCATTTGTGTTCACTCCAGTGTGGTATCTACTACAGAAACAGACCACAACTTATCTTCTCTTTTGATGACAGGCATTGAGATTTCCACTATTTCTGGTTTCTTATAATGTCTCAATTGGACATTCTTACATACATCTTCTTGTGCACCCACAGAGAGTTTCTGTAGGGCAGAGCTTCACAAACTCTTTGGATATCCGAATCCTTTTACATGCTTAAAAATTGAAGACACCAAAGAGCTTTTGTTTATGTGAGCTAAATGTATTGTTATTTACTGTATTGGAAATTCAAACACAGAAATTTTAGATATTTATATTAATTGATTTTTTAAAAAATAATGAGCCCATTACATATTAACATAAATAACATATTTTAGGAAAAATATCTCTATTTTCCAAAAGAAAAAAATTTAGCAATAAGAGAGGTATTGTTTTACAGTTTTGTAAATTCCTTTAATGTATGGCTTAATAAAAGAAACTAGATTCTCTATTCCTGCAATCTGTTGGAATATCAAATGACAAATAGCCTCTGGAAAACTCCAGTCATGAAATATTGAGAGATAGGAATAACTTCTTAGTATCATTATGAAAAGTTTGACCTCACAAACCCACTGAAAGTGTCCCACCTGGAGAACAGCTGTAGGCTATATATCAAAGAGTAGAATGGTTGAGGGGACAGAAACATTTAGTCCACAGAAGTTGACCACAAGGACAAATATTAAAAGTGTCCTCTCCCATCTCTCATGATTGCAGCAATCAGACTCAATCTGTAGGACCGCTGTAAAGAAAACAAGCCCCTCATTTTACCCACAGAGAAATCTGAGCCCAGAGAAGTTAAGGGACTTACCCCAGGTCAAACAGCCACGCTGCAGCAGAACCGGGACTAGGCTCCAGATGTCCTGCCGCACAGGTCACTTCTTTCTCCCACTCAGGACTGGTCTGTGAACAATGGTCAGCTCAATGATTCGGAATGCTGGTACAAGCTAATTCCCTGAGAAAAAAGTACACATTACCCCAGGCCATCAGTCAGCTTTCCCGGAACCTAAGAGCACCTGATGTTCCTCCTGGTGTGATGTGGCAGGAGGATCACAGCACCGTGGAGTACATGGCTTTCCCCTCAAAAGTAAACCCGCACCGCTAGTGAAGAGGCCTGCAGGTGCTGCCAGTCCTGCACCAGGTCACATGGTGGTGGCTTGCAGTGGGCACAGGCAGCAGCTCCAGAGTTCCTGCAGCTTGGAGTCCACCACTGCACCGATGCTCACCGGCACCGACAGGCATCAGTGCTGGGACACCTCAAATGCTGATGGATGCTACTAAAATGTCCTCCTAAAGCTGTATGAATACACAGTTCTGCCAGTACTGTGTAGAATAGCTGTTCCATCACATCCTCACAATACTGAATATCATTCACAACTTTAGTTTTAAATGGTGCTAATCTAATCAATAAAAAAATTACCTGATTACTGGTGAGTTGAGGATCTTTTTAAAAGGTTATGTAATATCAATATTCCTTCTTCTGATGAAATATTTTGCCCATCGTATTTTATTTAAGTTCTCTCTATGTGCTGTAATTATCAATAGAATATCTGACCCAGTTTCCAGTGTTCTTCACATGTTTGGAAACACATTAAGAACAAGGGAGGGAACTGATGTGGGACTAACCAAGGGATGCATAGAGCTTGTCTACAGTTACTCTGAGGCTCCCGTGTCAATTCCCCCACCACACACTCCTCAGTTTCCCCTGCTTTGTTAATTAGATAAGGCCAATAATTTTCATGGATGTAAGGAACAAAGACTCATTTTCAATGGGAAATGTGAGGTTGGATTTTATGACTGCAGTGGTAAAAAGAAATGGGGGATTTAAATATATGGGACGTATAGGATCCAAACCCTGGTTTAAAAAAAAAAAAGTCATTGGAGTATTGTTTGAAAATTCAAGGATTAAATAACTTTTTGGATTCCATAGGAGTTGAATTATTCTGAACCCACAGGATATTTTGTTTCGTAGAATACACAGAAACCATGGGAAAGAAAGAGGAAGGCGTGGCAAATAAGCTAGAGATGAAACAACTTCTTTAGAGAAAGGTTTGGGACTTAAGAGGCCCCAGTAGACAGATATAAAAATGATACTGGCGATGTACCCAAACTTAAAGTTGTGACCCAGGGTAGGGGAGATGAAATTGTTACTGGGCCTCAGAAAGTGACTGGTTTTACTTAGCAATGACCCGAAGGGAGGGTTTCTGAAATCAAGCATGAAGGATTCCCCCACGGGGAGCCCAATCTTGGAAACTACTGTGTGTTTCTCTGCACAGAGAAGCATCCTCAATGCAGGATAAATTGGAAAGTATCACAAGTACCGGGGGAGGGGTGCGGGCCATCCTGTGCCTGGTAGGCCTTCTGTTTCCATGGTGGCTGTGCAGCTGTGCAGGTAGAGCCCTACCTATGACATCCTGATGGGGGTTGCACAGGGCTGAAATGCAGCCACACTGCTCACTGGGATGTGCCCCCAGAAGGGGGCATCACCCTAGGACTTTGCACAGAGGCTATATTGGCTGGCATGGCCATCCTCTGCCTGCTCACTGACCAAGCACCAAGAAGTGCTCTGCACAGATTTCCCTGCGCTGTCTGTCCCACTGTCCCTGTCCTGTGTGTGCGCACACGCGTGCACAGGTCTCTCTCTGTGAAGCTGTCCTGGCCCATTATTCAATACGCTTGAACACGCTTCACAAATGTAGGTTAATTCCACTTAGGGAAGGAGAGGAAGGCGAGCTTCTCTTGCAAGGTCAGGCTCAGAGAAGAGCAGAGGCCTGACCTGCCAGTTTTGACCTTCTTCTTGCAGTTCTGCAAAGTGGTGTTAACCCACCATTCCTGGTGGCAAAGACCTGGAGAAGGGCAGGGCTGGGAAGGGCTCAGCCCACGCTGCCTCCATCGGGCGGGTCTGCGGAGGGCGTCTGCATTGTCTGTTCAAGAACCCTTGGGCGAGGTCTAGGAGGAGCATCCTCCCCACTGCGTCCTCCCCACTGCGTCCTCCCCACTGCGTCCTCCCCACCGCACCCTCCCCACTGTGTCTGTCCTCCCCCTGCACCTGGGGGGCAGAGAGCAGAAGAGCAAATGTATCTGCAAAGTTTAATCATCTGAAATACTGGAAAATGAACAGGAAATGACACTCTCGGGCTCTCTCTCAATTCAACAAGGAGGAAATGGAAAGTTAAGGGGCTCTTTGGTTTGTATGTTGGTTTTTGCGCTTTGCAATTAAAGTAGCACAGTCAAGTCCTAGAAAATTCAACATTTTAAACAAGTGGCCTGAGGCAGAACCATAGACCAAGGAGGCATTGTTTCATTTTGCGTTTCTGAAGGCAAAGGGAGGAAGGCAGGGTCCCAGGGTCCACTGCACATAGCAAGACTGCAATGGCCATGTGGCCCACCAAGGGGCAGGAAATAGAGAAAAAGGCAGGTGAGTTGGGACCATGTCGAATGAAAGGCCATGAGCTCTCCCTGGAGACACGACTGTAGGAAGCCTGGGGTGTGAGGACATGAAAGCAGGGACACCACATAGTCCACACTCAACTCAGCATCAGGGTGAAAGAATTTGGGAGTTGAAGACTGCGTGGCAGTTCAGAGGCGCAAACTACACAAACGGCATGGAGTAGGAGCAGAGCAGCACTGGGTAGTCCCGGGACTCTTTGTGCACATTCCAAAGTCTGCAAGATTTGTGAGTATGACTGTCTGGGACAGCTCACCATGGATATGGTTTCTGGTTTGTTTTCTCTCCCAAGGATATGAGAAGCACAGAATCTTAGCAGCCCTTCCAGAGGAACACTTCTCTTGATTGCTCAAAGTTCACACACTGGCCCCATTTGATGCCCATCTCCTGCACTGCAGAAGGCTCAGGCCATTCCTGAGAATTCCCACAGACCCCAAAGGGCTCACTGTCCCTGACCTCTCTGACCACCACACCCCAGCTGCTCCGTCAGTTACTCATCTTAGCCACCCTCTCATCTCAGGGGCTGCTGTCTTCTCCCCATGTGCTCCCCCACATGCAGACACTATTCTGGGTTTTTAATCCCCAAAGAAAGGTGCATGATAGCCAGCAAAGGTCAGTCGTTGATGTTCTGGGCACCCATGATCAAGCTCCCTGGCCTTCAGGGGCAGGGATCATCTCCATGATGACCTTCTTCTTCAGGGCCACCCACCCTCTCTGAGCAGGTGTTTCCACCATCTCTGTGCCTCTCCCCACCTGCAGCCATCTCTAAGTTTCCCTAGTCATTAGCAGAGCAAGGAAGCTCTATTTGACTGGGAACTCTCATCTGCAGGGCAGAGAGCTCACTGTTCTTAACTGAAGTGGCCTCCCAAGGCGCATTCCTAACAAAAGAATCCACTCAAAGATGGACTCCAGTTCTACCCTAAAATTCAGACACAGCCTCTCACATTCTTTTCATTTCTGCTCAAACACTAGTAATCACCCACCTTGGGACATGGTGCTCACAGTGGCTGGTGATTTGCTCACACTCTGCATTTCATGACGTGGGCCTGATGATCATGGATATTCCCATGAATTCTGTTGACCTCAGTAAACTTTAGAAAAGAGGGACATACGAGAGCCTTGGGGTTGAGTTAACTAAAAGTACTGCTCAGATGCAGAAATGCAAGGGAAGTAGAGTGTCCTGTTGCCAAAGTATTCACCACTCCTTCCTACTGGGCCGCCTCCTTGATCCTGCGGTCACGTGACTTGCTTTGGCCAAAGAAATGATGGAAATGAAAGGACCTGTCCCAAGCAGAAGCTTTACTAGCTACTGTATGGTGCCTCCATCTCTCTTTCATTTCCCCCGTCTTGAACCCAACATACACCAAATGGGGGCTGTGGTTCAGCCTGGATCTCAGAACGGGAGATAAGAGATAGAGCCATGACTGACCCACACTGGACAAGAGAGAAAACTGTTGTGTAGGCCACTAAGGGTTCGATTTGGGGGCCATTTGCAACAGCAATATAACTTAGCATGAGCAGATGGCTGCAGTGACATTAGATTTCATTTCAACCAGGAAAAGGGGATTTCACTGGTGGGCCTTTAATTGCACTTTCGTATCTTACCTACACAAGAAGATTTATACTGTTCAAATATTACATTTTATAGTGCTGGCATTATAGCTACACCATCGAATGCTGCTCACTGAATATCTTCTCAGACTGGTGAGGACAGACAACATATCTGGCCGTAATTCAAAGTAGCACAGAGAAAACAGAAGTGAGTTTTCATCCTAGTACTATGGTGACTTCATTAACGTCCTTTCCTGACAGATTCAGAAGCTGCTTTAGGCAGCAGCAGAACTGCCCACCTCACTGATGGCGGTGCGCACTGGCCAGTGATCACGCCCACGAAGGGGGCAGAACTTCAGTACCCTTGTATAGAAAAACTTAAAGCGGGAAAGCAATCCCTTCCCAGGGAAGGGTCACTAATCTGAGAACAGATACCTGGTGAGAGGACTCCGTGCATCAGTAGCTAAAACCCAGTCATTTGTTTCTCTCTTAATCCATTTCCCTTGCATCAATACAATGAGTCAGAAACAAAACTCCAGAGAAGAAAATAGTGAGGGACACATTTAAAGATCAAAGCATGGACCTCCAAAAAGGCAGAGAAAGGAAGGCCAGAAAAGGGGAACGGTGTCTTGGAAGCTGAGAGAACAGGTTTTAGGCGGAGTGCCTGGTCAACAGGATCAGAAACAGCAAAGGGGCCAGTGGGACGGTAGCTGAAACCCCTATAAGTACAGCGCCTGGGAGGGTGTGGGAGTCTTTTCCAGAACACTTCTGGAGAGTGAATAGATTAGAGTCAACTGCAGTGGGAGAAAGAGAATGAAAAGGAAGAAAGTCAATAAAGCCAGCTTAGACTAACTATGCTTTGGAGAGCTTGGTGGAGAAAAGTGGGTTAAAAAAAACTAGGGACTAGAGGTTAACTGGAAGTTGAAGGCCAGTAAGATCAAGGGATGGAAGAATTTCACACATTTTCCTATCCTGTCCTAATGTGTACATTTACCATACCGGATGATGTTTATTTAAAATACCAAGTTATCACAAATATTCCTGGTATTCAGTTTCTTTCACTGATCTTTTGATTCCTATGCTTTCTATTCCTGTCCTAGCTTAGAATCACACAAACACACATGCACACACAGATGCACGCACACACATTCCCAGGCACACACGTGCACACATACTGAGACAACTATGTGAATAACCAACAAGATCCCGTGGGAAAAACAGTTGCTTGGCCCGGCCTTAGATCTCAGATCATTGAGCATTATACCCAAAACTGCAAGAGAGAAGAGGAGCTGGACCTGAAAAACTTGGAAGAAAACGTCCAACTGTGCAGGTTATTTTTTCAGACACAAGATTTCAGTGTAAAATTCCAGAAAAGATGAGCGACGCTTTATAAGGAGAGAAAATCAACAGTATTTCTAATTTTATTTCTTGTTAAGGTGACAGCAGGTAATTGTGAGAACAAATGAGATTGGCAAGCCCCACCCTCAGCAAGGAGGGGAAGGCAACAGAGAGCAGTGAGTGGCTGAGGCTCCCTCAGGAACAGGACAGGGGACAGGATGGGGATGCTGGGCCATCTTCCTGGGTTTTACCTCCTGAGGAAAGCACAGGCGTCCAGGAGCGCTGTGGGACACAACAGAGCAGGAGATTCAAACACTGATTTCTTTTTTTTTTTTAAACCAACAAATTGATGTCTAAATCAATAAATAAATGAAGGAGGATACTAAGAGTTTTCCCTGCCCTTCCCCCCACCACCGTGAGTACTTGTCACACTCACATTTTCCCCCGCCTCCGTAGTCCTAGCAACTGCAGTGTCCCAGGGAGCTCAGGCACATCTGGTCCTCACCAGCCAGAGCACTTCCTGCTCTGGCCTGAGTGACAAAACCACCCCACCCCACTTGTCTCTTATTGAATCAAACGTCACGCTCTCAAGTTCACAAGACACTGGTGGTCCTCTAACTTCTTCTGGAATGTGGGTAATTAATGTATCTTCATGCAAATCTGTTCATATATTCATTCACTCATTCATTTAAAAATGCCTGCTGAGTGCCTGCATTGTGAGAGTCACTGTGCTAAGTGTGCTGGGACACAGCATGGACAGACAGGCCCTGCCCACAAGGGGCGTATAGTCTATGCAGTCCTAAGCTGGCTGCTCACAAGAGTAGTCCTATAGCCCTATTTCTCAAAGTGTGATCCTTGCCTGTACTGCAGTGACCTGAGATGTTGGTCAATACAAAACAGGGTTTCTCAACCTTGGCACTACTGACACTTGGGGCCTGATAACTCTTTTGTGGGGGGCTGTCCTGTGCATTGTTAGCAGCATCCCTGGCCTCTACCCACTTGACAACAGCAGCACCCCCTAAGTTTTGAAAATCAAAAATGCTTCCAGGTATTGCCAAATGTCTCCTGTGGGTAGTAGAGACACACCGACCCAAATGTCCCTAGTTGATAAACACTGATAAAGAGATTCCTGGCCCTACCCCATCCCTGGACCAATAGCACCCCCAATGCCTCTGAATCTCTGGGGGAGGGACCAGGAGCAGGAATCTGGATGATCACGGTGCACAGTGGAGTCGGTACATGCTGAAATTTGAGAATCATCACCAGGGGCCTTACACCCTCTGTAATAGCTTGTACATATTTTTAAACAATTAAATTATAATTAATACATTTTCATAGTTAAAAAGTTTTCCTACATTTGAATTTTTTGAGAATTTATACTCTCTATGGTTGGTATCTATGGTAACTATCAAGAAACCAGATTTTGTTATTTCTCAATGCATATGTATGTATACACATTTCATTTTACTGAATAAAATGGATTATCAGTTTCCAAAATTTTCATGATAGTAACTATTGGCATTATTAAAATGTAGCATATTACATACTGCTTTATTTTATTCTCTAATTCTTTTGCTTTGTCAATGAGATTGTCATTTCCTGAAGTATAGAGATATTATATTGCCTCAACATCGTTACACCCATCTTCATTCCTAGAACGCTGTTTGGCCCTCAAACCTTGACCTTCCCCCACGGTGACTTCTAAGGCCCACTTACGGGAGGTTGAGCACCGTCTCAGATTAGCAACAGCCATGACATACTGTGGCCCCAAATATTTTTCATATGTCGTTTTGCCATGGAGTCTGGCCAGACACTCAGTGTTGTCATTGAACAGAAGGTTTTTGGTTTCAGACTGGAACAAGCAAAACTTCCCTGGGCAGTCAGGTCCATTTCTTCCAAACAGGGCCTGTGCCAAAAGGGCAGACGGTAAGTGAACAGCAAAGAAAACACAAGAGTTTATGGATTAGGAGAGTCCAGTGGTGTTTCTTCCATCCAGGACCAGTTCTGGGAAAACCATGGGGCAAAAGGAGCTGAGTTCTAGAACGTTCCACCTCCTTGGCTGACTCTTCTCCTGTCCACCCTCCTGGGGACAGTCCCACCCTGAGCTCCACACCATTTCTAATCTCATTTCCTGCCATCTTTCCTTCCTTCTAAATCTGTGACCTCTTGCCATAGAACTCATGGGTGACTAGGTGACAGCTGAGAATTTTTGAGATCTGCCCCCAAAAGTTGACCACCTAGAACATTCTAAAATGCCAGCTCTCTCAGACGGGCAGTCTGAGTAGGAAAACCCAGTGGCTATCCCAGGCAGGTGCCTCCGCCTCCCTCAGCCACAGCTCCTCCTCTGTACCCAGGCTCCCACGTGGCGGGCTGTGAAGGCAACACCTTGATGATGGCAGATCTCGTACCAGCACCAGTGAGCACGCCATAGTAAGGGCTCAACAAGTGCCAGTTATTGTGGCTGTTATTATTATTCCAGGGCCATTGTCTTCAAAAGCACACCTAGAAACATGATTTTGTAATGTAAAAATAGAAGTTCTAATAGAGAATCCCAGATTTTAATGAAATTTTAGGATTTCCTTCTAATCACTTTCACATAGACAGCCCTAATCTATGGGACACGTTCTGATTCTGTAGTTTCAGAGGCCTTATCATTCAGTCAGCCCAGGCTCAGGAAACATCACCAGAATAAAGCACTCTCTACCGAGGCGTTGTGGGAAGAAGGCTCCATCACTTCCCACACTTGCCTGGAGGATAATAGGAGGGAAAAGGACAGTAACCAAGCCAGGCAGTGAACACAACAAGCCCAAAGGCACAGAGACTCAGGGCAGAAGTTAAGTCAATCCCTGGAAGCTCAGAGTTGGAAGCCTCTGTTGTTCTGTTGAGACTCTGGGCAGCCCCACAGCATGAAGCTAATACTGTCACCACCAACTTCAAGCAGAGGGACTAGAAAGAAAGGATGAGTGGGCTGATTCATCAAGCTCTGTGATTTCCCCATCACAGGAGCTTGCACAGTTAAGAAAGAGCTGGAGGCCCTGACAGTCCATACCTGTTGTTGGAGCAGCACCTGTTCAAGGCGTTCTACCTTATCTTGCCGAGATACCACAGCATGATTTGGAGCCACAGCCAGGTGGCAGCTCCGAGCCTCAGTAACAGGCTTCCGAGTGCCATCGAGGCACAGCAGCTCAAAGTCCTCTAGTTTCAAATCCCTAGCCCACGGTTCAGTGTTCTTTCCTGGGGAGAGAAAGAAGTTGGCATCAGCCACTCTCCCCTGCTTAGAGAAGCGGTCTGTTCTGGGTGGGTGTGACCATCCCACTGGCCTCTCAAAATGCACACACTGAGGCTGTGCTGATGTAAAGGAGAGAATGAAGCTTTGTCCTGCATAATCCATACATACTTCAAATACATCAAGAATTAGTGCTGTGTCCACACAAGGGAATATTATTCATCAATATAAGGGCTGAAATTCTGACACATGGTGCAACATGAATGAACTTCGAAAACATGATGCTAAGTCAAAGAAGCCAGACACAAAAGACCACATGTTATATGATTCCATTTATGTGAAATGTCCAGAACAGACAAATCCACAGAGACAGAAAGTGGATCGATAGCTGCCAGCGCTGAAGGAGTGGGGAGGGGATTCTTTATGAGCTGATGTGGGTGTTCTAGAGCTGGGCTGTGCTTGTGGTTGCACGACTCTGTGAATCTGCTGGAGACCACTGAATTGTACACTCTGAATGAGTGGATCTTACAGAATGTCAATTGTATCTCAATAAATCCGTTAAAAGTTCTTTTTTAATTTTTAAAAAAATTTGATAGTGTATTTAAAGGAAAAATATACAGGTCAAGACAGTCAAGACAGTTTTAACCCAGGAAAGCAAAGATGGTTTTACTATTAGAAAATATAAAAATACTTATATTTAATATATAAAGCGAGAAAAGCCATATGATTATGTTTATAGATGCAGAGAATACATTTGATAAAATTCAAAACCCTTCATCTATGCCATATTTTCCAGTGAGTTCCAAAAAAAGGATAGCTGGTTTATGTTCCAGGAGAAATTGTTTTCTCCTTCCTCGCATATTCAAATGCTCCTAGTAAACACAGAAAGGACAGGAACTTCTATGGGTTTATTAAATATGTTTAGTCAATTCCAATAAAATACAGCTGTAAAGTACCAGAGAACATTAAAATTAAATTCAACATCAGTGTGATCCCTGGAGGTCACTTTGGTTGAACAGTTCATAAATTCTAACTGTAATCACTGCATGTCTACGTGTGTTCATGCCCCTGTTTGTCTCTTTTTGCCCTCTCCCCTTAAGAAAACACGTCATTCATTCTCTTGTCTTCCTCTACTTGATATAGAGATAATTCCAAATTTACATGTCTGGCCTTAATCCCTCTCCTGAGAGACGTGGGGAGGGGCAGGAAGAGAAGGCAGAAGTGACTGCGACTGGAGGAGGGGGGCAGAAAGTTGAGGCAGTTCTTTCTGAGGGAACAAAACAGCAAGTCATCTGCTGAGCTGGGGGTGGGGATGCGGAGTGGTGCCTGAGGGGAGAGAGGTGGTTTGGAAGGTAGCAAATGGCTGAGAGCCTTGAATTCAGTAATTATTTTTTTCATCTAGAGATCAGAAAAGAGAGTGATTGTTCAAACACTGTCTGGTAGATTGTCTTCCATCATCTGTATCTACTGTGGTTTTGTCCCCACTAACTCCCAAGGAGTTTCCAGACCAAGGGCTCACATGAGACTGAATGAAGGCCTCTACTTCCCTTTTTAAAAAGGGGAACTTTCTTTTTTATTATGGATCACAGTCATTATTATTGTTATTACATTACTATTTTTATTAAACCTCCTGCTACTGATGCATGGGAGGAGGCAAAATAAAAATAAAAATAATAATAATAATAAATAAATAAATAAAAAGGGAAACTTTCTTCGCATATTGTTTTTTAGTATCATCCACACTCAGTTTCCTATAGGCATGCATGATCTGGTGCAGGCAGACGGTGTGTTTCTGTAGTTGACAAGTCAAATCCAGTGAGACATTTGCTGCTGAGTGTGGCTGGAAGGTGTGTGTGTGTGTGTGTGTGTGTGTGTGTGTGAGAGAGAGAGAGAGAGAGAGAGAGAGAATTCAGTTTCAAAATCAATGTGATAACCACAGATTTACCATGTTGCCAACTGAGGTAAAGAATCAAAAGTCTGGAAAATGTCATACTACCTTCCCAACTGGAAATGCGAATATAGGATGTGTTGTGATGCCAAAGACTCTACTTTGAAGGAGAAAGGGAAACATCTTCACCTACCATCAGTGTTCTCCACGACAGTGACGTCTTTCAAAAATGCAACATCTCCAGCCTTGTCAGCCAGGCACCTAAAATGTTCCAGAAGATAAACACATCACCAGAAAAGAGAAACTATTAGAGTTTTTATAAATATGTGTAATATGCATTCCAAAAGCTGAAACATGGAAGTAAACATGTGACAGATAAAGACAAATGTTTGCAGGAACTTATGGTTTAAAATGGTAGATTGAACACATATGTGTACGTTCCCTCCTTCTAAAATCCCAAAGTGACATTGATGAGATTTTTTTAAAAGCAATTCATCCATAAAAGAGAAAGGGAGAGAGAAGATAATAATGATAATGTTTGGAAGTTACAGAGCAAATGGATGGCAGTAACTGACCTAACAGAGCAAAGAGAGCTGTACCATCAGCTGGAAGGAGAGGAGGTGCAGAAGCTGATGAGCACTGTAGAGCTCCAGAAATGCTCAGTCATCAGAGGTACTAGGCACCATCAAAAGTGGCTGAGAACAAGAACACTGGGTAGAGCGTAAATAAGATGCAGTGTAGGACCCTTATATCTCTTACAGCTGGGAAACTGCTCCTCCCTCATCCTGGCAGAACAGTTAAGCTTTGTCTACTGGGGAGGTTGAACCTGAACAAAACTATGGGCTACAGAACAGAACACAGCTGAGGACAGAGGCACAACATTGAAAACAGAGAATGGAGTAAAAAGTCTACATCCAGGAAGGTTAAATCACAGCACCATTCCCCCATTCAGCTTCCAGAAAGCTGGCTGTCAGGACTGCACCTCTCAAGAAGCAGACAGCAGGATTTCTCCTCTGGGAATTTGTTCAACTCCAGTAAAATACCTACAGATTCTGTTATTTGGATGCCCAGTATGAAATGACACAGACCAACTGACCTACAATGAGGCCCGGTACTTGCCAAGACTTGGAAACTGACACAGAGCTAACAGTCACCTCCAGTGCACTCTTTTTTTTTTAACACTTCACTCTTAAATATGGACAGCCAGAGACCATCAGGTACTTCAAGAAAAAAACATAAAAAATGGAGGTCAAAACAATTACACTCAAAGGATACAGAGACAATAAATGGGAGAAAATAAAACTTTAAAATAAAAAAAATGCTACAATTAATATCATTAAAGAGATTAAAGAAATGTTTCATGCAGCATTCATGAAACAAGAACAGGAAGCTCTACAAAAGAAAAACAGCCGAAATACAAAAATAGTTCTTAGAAAGTAAAAAATAATAATTATAAAAATTATCTTAAATGATATAAGATTAGAAGACTAAACTGAGCAAGTATCCCAGAAACTAGAATATAAAAAACAGTAATAAAAAATAAACAATAAGGAAATCAGAGGATAATCCAGCAGAATCTATAATTTAAGAATTAAAGTTTAAAGAGAAATAGAAGGATGGAAATTATGAAACAGAAAATAAAGGAAAATGTCCCAGAGCTGAATAACTTGAGTTTCCAATCAAAAAGCATCCACCAAGTGCCCAATCTAATTAATTAGGAGAAGACTGACATAAAAAAATATCATTATGAAGTTTTAAAACACCAAAGATAAAAAAAATAGCTCAAAAAGATTTCAAGAAGAAAAAACTCATGTACAAAGAATTAGGTATCAAAAATACTACTAGATTTCTCAACAACTCTAGAAATTAGAAGACAATGAATTAATGCTTCTAAAATTTTGAATTTGCCATATTTTTTATCTTTTCTTCTTTCTATGTTACATTCTGAATAATTTTTTTACATATCTTCCACTTCATTAATTCTCTTTTTAGCTGTGTCTAATCTGTTAAACTCATCAATTGCGCAGTTAATTTTAATTGCTGTATATTTTTCCTTTCTAAAAGTTTTATTTGCCCCTTTTAAAAAATGCTAACTTTTTTTTGTTGGATCTTGCTTCTGATGACTTTTTTCTCCTGTATACTGGTTAAAATTATTATAATCACCTTTTATTGTCATTGAAAGAATATTTTTGAGCAGTCTTTGAAAACTAATCTGAAGATGCTGTCTTCCAAACAGGTATCCTAGAAGGACCATTAGTCTGGGACAACTTTTAAAAATATTTGTAAGCTGATAATTTTGAACCATCCCAGGAAACGCAAGTTTGAATCACAAATTCATGCAAGAATTGGCTCATGGTTTCAGTTTCTCAGGGACGGTGTTCTTCCTGTCTTCCTCACAGCTGGGCAATGTGAAGCACTGGAAGTGGGCATGGAAGTTACTTCTGGTTCAGTCTTACCTTAAGGGTGTATGTAACCTCTTGGGGTCAAGCAAGTCTGTCAAACAAAGAGTTTCCATTTTCTTTCTGAATTTCTATTCTCCCTCAGATTTTAGTCTGATAATTCCTCATTATCTTGTCTGCTATTAAACGCTTTTAAGATCATGTGTGTGTGAATGCATATGTGTATGTACTTAATCCAGCATGCTTGCTTGTTTTTAGTGGGAGAGATGGTCAGAATAGCCTAATGCTGCCATTTCCCAGATATAGAAAACCTGTCAAAATTTCTAGGAAAAATGTTTTCCAACCTAGACTTAGTTATCTGGCCAAATGAAATCATTTCAAAGGTAGACTAAAGATGTTTTCAGGCATGTAGATACTCAAAAATAGCAATTCCCATTCACCCTTTCTCAAGAAGCTGCTGGAGGATGTGTTCTGTTCCAATAAAACCCAAGAAAGCAAAAGCTATGAGATCCAGAAAACAGACAATCTAACATGAAGTAAGACACAGGGAAGTCCTAGAATGATGTTCAAGGGAAATGCCAGGACCGCAGACGTGCAGGTGACTAGAGAACAACCAATCTGGACTAGAGTAGGAGGACCGAAGTCTGCAGGAGCAAAATTTCCAGGTAGATGATGGAACTGGGAAGGCACCAGTGTGTGTGTGTGTGTTGTTGTTGTTGTTGTTATTGTTAGGAGATTTACACTGCTAGCAGAGTTTTGAAATTACTAATTTTTTTTAAAAAGCATGGAAAATTAGACAAATAAAAAATAAGATATCTATGAACTCTAGAGTAAACAAAAAGTTTGTACCATAAGGGAAATACAATCTTGTTATGCCACATATTTAATATGAGAATAATGCCCACATCATCATAACAATGTAAGCTCTGAATATGGGTGTTAGAGAGAGGTGAAGTTTGTGGTTGTGGGGCAGAAGAGGCTCAGGGGGCAGTAGGAGAGGCTAGATCTTGTTCCATAGTAGAAAGTCAGCAGAAAATAGCGGAAAGTTAAAAATTAAGAACCCAGCAGTATAAAGATGTTAGAAATATAGGGATGAATAAAACTTCAGGTTCCAGCTCCTAATTATTTTGTTATAAATTTCCCCAGTCTAGATTCTAGATATAATTTGAACAAAAGACAAAGCACTTTCTTCTAACATAAATAGGAATACTAAAGTGTAGGTGTTTCCAGTGGAGTAATACCTTGCTGCAGGTCTGAAAAAAGAAATAGGACCACAAGATTCCTTTGGACTCTTATCAGACATGTGTCTATTTAACATTTTTGAGTGGAATCACATCCCAGTTTTTCCATTTGCAAATCCTTAGTCTCTTTGAGATATTTTTGTACATTCACAAAACGTTTTTGGGGTTTTTACAAGTCATTCAGAGTATAGCAAAAACTACTTTTGTATCATCCCATCACTGGAGCAAAGGCTACTGAATTTATATTTAACTCAAAGGCCACATACTCTTTCTCAGGTACATGACACCCTCTGGTGGTGAAATATGCTCATGGCGAACAGAGAAAAAGCAATGGGGGAAGATCCTCTTTGCACCCTTCAAACCCGTTGTGAATAGTTATCATAAATCGCTAAGTGCTTATAATTTGTGAATTCCGAAAACTTTTGGGAGTTTTGTTTTTCACTTCACTACTGGAGAATAACAATGCAATGCTGCTTTCTCTTTGCCATTTCTAAGGCCAAAGTCAAAGAGAAAAGTGAAAGCGTTAAGACGTAATGGTGACCTCGGTGAGGGGAGAGGATGGTGGCTATGGGAAAGAAAATTCCTCCCTATTAGACTGAATTGTAGAAAGTACGTAGAATACCACATACGCTACCTACTTGATTTTGAGGATGAGGATGCTGACACCCACTAAGGTCGACTTTGGTTTAAAGCCACAGGGAGGACCACAGCAGAGCCGCAGTGACAGCCTCCATCTGGGTGGTGGGTGTAGTGGAGAGAGCCCTCACTGGTGCCGCCCATTAGCACACCCTCAGGGTGACCCCTGGCTCTGCTGTGACAGGCCACATCTGACCCCTTAGACCTGCAGTGCCAACATGCTGATGCTTAGTCACAGACTCACCTGAAAGCCCCGGTGTAGCCATAATATCTCTCGTTGCTGTTGGGCACACACTTATCCTTACCCTCTTCATTGCCAATACACAGAGCACAGAGATTGGAAGTTGGGTCAGACCCAGGGGCACAGCTTTGACTGAAGAATTCACCTAAACAGAAGGAACATGGGAAGTCAGCTCTTCCAACCTGAGTCAATGTAAGTGGCCTTTACCTAACAGGAGACACAGCTTGGTTTCAGTTCATTATATTGCCCAGGACAGATAGAACACACTCACTGCCACAGAAAGTGACATTTTATAACCAACACAGGACCCACCAGAAGTCAGGAAAGCTTCAGGCAGCAGGCACTGACAGGAAACCTGACTGAGGCTGGGGAAGAGAGCTGTGAGCATGCAGAGGGTCCCATCATCACAGCCTTGAGCTGGGGACTCAGCTGATGAGCACGAAGGCCATCTCTAGCAGGGCCTGCTGGCTGCTGGGATCTGATTCTCCATTTTTCTCAGTAATGGAAGCCCTGCTTTTTACCAGGGAACCTGGCTCCTTGATATAAAGACTACAGTTATCAGATGCCCCATGGCCAGTATAGCCATGTGGCTAGGTACCAGCCGGTGAAACAGAAGCAGGAGTGTTGGGTACCAACTTCTTAGAAACATCCTTAAAAGACATTTGGCACATGCCATGGCCCTTCCTTCTCCTCCCATTTCTTTATCCTCCATGTGGAATGCAGAAGCAGGGACTGTACCTCCAGGTGTGATGGGGACCATGAGGAGATCTTGAGCATGGAAGCCACAAATGGCAGAGTGACCAGATGTTGGAAGCCCAGGTCCCTGACCACATTGTCACCATGTGAGCTCTGGATATCTCACCTCTACACTCTACTTACATTTGAGGGAAATGAACTTACTTCTTGGTTAAGCCTCTACTATTTGTGGGGGTTTCTGTTCCTTGCAGCTAAACCTAATCTGAATTAACCCATCGTGTGATTTAACCAAAGGAAAGAAGAAATGAAGGTGACATGAAAGCCCTGCCCACTGAGCAAGTGTCACCCATCATCAAACTCCTGCAGTCCCTGCCGCTGGAAAAGCCACACTATGTGCAACCTCGGGAGGTTTCCACAATGACCTAGCAGCCACCCTGCAGCTTGGAGGCTACCATGGGGCTTGGTGAGAGCAGCAACCATGTGCACTGCCAGAGAGGAGCAGAGCTACATGGATGCCCCAGCCAGGACCAAAAACCCATTCATAATGCAGGAGTGCCCTGCCCTAGGAAACACCTGCACACAAGGTGAGCCACAGCGAGAACCTGCCACACACCTCCACGTCACCGGGCCCCCAGCAGGCAAGGCACAGTTGTGCTGACCAAGGTGAGTGTGGAGTGTGGTACGGAAAGAAGGCCCCAGAAGGAGGCAGAGCCAGGCCCTGGAGGTCTTATGCAGTTTCCTTTACAGTGTAGAGTAAGCAGTCAGTTCGGTTTAGTAACAAAAGTCACCTTTCACAAGGCAAGCAGGAGTCTTTCCCCAAAGTAGGAAGCCAAGTCCTATGAGGAATTTAGATCTGGAGCTCCAAGAGGTAAAAAAAAAAAAAAAAAAAAAAAAAAAAAACATTCATACTTCCTGGAACCTGCACCCAATCTCAGGGTTCAGAGAAACAGGCTGATATTCTAATTTTCTATCTTGGGAGAGGGCAGATGGGACATGGGAAGCTTTGTGCAGGGAACCTCCAGTGCATCCACGATTCCAGGAGGCAGCCACAGGGAGACCTGTGGGCTACAGTAAGCTTGCAAATCCCATGCCCCTCCCTTCTCTGAGTTTCCACAGCACCACGTGCCTACCCCTCCAAGATGACCCACCACAACACCCTCTGGACACCTTACCAAATTTGCAGGAGCCTGTCTGATTGAAAAGCAGGCCTATGGGGATGTTCCAGCCTGCAGTCCTGCCCACGGCGGTATGGCAGGACTTCCTGCCTTTCAGAGAGTTCCAGGTGAGGTCAGCCTCTGATTTCCTAACCGCGGCCACAGCCAGATACCCTAGCATGAGAGACAACAGAAAAGCACGTCTTAACATCCCGTAGGCCCGACATATATGGATTCTAGAACAGCTGTCTGCAACTCAGGCCAACATAGGTCAAGAAGCATCACCAGGTGATAATTAAACCCAAATAACTGGCTGTTGTTAGGTAGACCGAAAAAGCTTAAGCTGCTGCCCCATGTTGAGGTAAGATCAATCTGGGCTATGAAATAATAGTGAAAAAAGCTGATCCTTTAAGTGATTATACAGGACTGTCCTCAACCAGCCACATAATGTCCCTAAATTACGAACCAGCAATTCACCTTTAGACGTGAACTACTAAAGCAACAAACACTGAACAAGAGTGACCCCAACAGTGCATAAATTACCGCCTGCACTACGCATCAGGCAAGAGCGATGACGGCCACCAGACTAACTACTGTGTGGATGTAGGGGAGCATGTACGTCTCCAAGGACCGCCCTGTGCTGAGTCTGAACCAGCCCTGCACTGTGAGGGTTAACGTGGTTGCTGTCCTCCTTCTGACATAGGGCACCTGCCAGACTCCCAGTGAAGGCCAGTGCCAAGTCTCTTCCAAAGCTGAGTGAGCACCAGCTCTGGTGAGCAGGTGCGGGTGGTGCACACAGCACTGGATTCAGCACAAGAGACCCTGGTTCAAGGCCAGGATCTGCCACGATATTATCTACAGGAGGGAGTGAGATCCTGGGCACTTGATGACTCTCTGGGCCACTGTTTCCTCATCCACATAAAAGGGAAAGTAATACCCTCCTTCCACACGATCAAGACGCGATATGTAGCTGTATGAAAGGTCTCCGCCAAGTGTGAAGGTTGATATAAACATTAATTATAATTATTCTTCCATGAATTATTTGCATCCCTCATGGCTTCTGCAACTGTGTCTCTTTCTGTGAGTTTTTTAAAGTTCCCACCACCCATTCCTCCAGCAATAGGAACTTACTCTGGATCCTGAAAGTGACTGATTCCAACTCACCTTCCACTGCTCTATCCACACAATCAGGTCTGTTGTTTGTTCGGGATTCTGAAAGAATAAAGACAAGTAAAATGTCATTAAACACTCAGATATATTGAGAAATAACAAACTTTTAAATCTCAACAATGCAGAATCAAATCCAAACAGACTGTCCCAGCAGTTCCATGCAGCAGAAATGCATATATGTGTTCACCAGCATACATGTGTTCACCAAAATACATGGACACAGATGTCCATAGCAGCAGTATTCACAACAGCCACCAACTGGAACCTACACAAATGCCCATCTACAGTTGAATGGATAAATAATTACCATAGAGTCACATAATAGAATACTATACAGCAACAAGATTGATTAGTCTACAACTGCGCACTTAGACAGATGAGTACCACAACATACAGTTGAGCAAGAGAAACCAGACATTAAAAAGCACATGCTGCGCAAGTCCTTTAACGTGAAGTTCAAAAATAGGCAGAACTCATCTATGAACTTAGAAGTTAAGAGAGGGGTTGCCCTTGCAGGAGTGAGGGAGCTGATGACAGGAGGACACAAGGGGACTCCTGAAACCTGTGTCTTCATCTGGGCACTAGGGCATGGGAGTGCACAGTTTGTGAAATGTCACTGAGTTGTACACTTATGTACAGTTTTCTGTATGTAAGTTATACTTTACTAAAATCTTTTAAAAAATTAAGAAGAGGAAACCAGTCTGTGCTTTGTCAGTTCTCAACACAATAGGCTCTGTGGGCAACAAGGCCCCTTTTGTTTATTCTTTCGCCTGATTTTCCTGTTCGAATGTATCCATCCGTCTTAACATCTTTACCTGGATCCACTAAGTGGGATTACTCTCCCCTCCCCCCATGACCCAGAGGGTATAAACCAGAAAGGAAACTAATTCTGCTTACTTTGGTTCTCTGCCAGGACAGGCACCAAACCACACTTGCCCGCAGTGTAGATAAATCCTCCATCCAAACTCATGGCATCAGCTTCTCCTTTCTGCAAAGACAGAGCACATCAGCAGCACTGCAATGAGCCTGTTTCCTATCCTGCCTGTCTTGTCAGCTCTCTGAGCGAATGGCTTCATGGCAGGTGTCCCAAAGAAACAGCAGAAAGGCACAGATTAAACTAAGCACCCTAGGGCCGACCCCGCGGCGCACTCGGGAGAGTGCGGCGCTGGGAGCGCAGCAGTGCTCCCGCCGCAGGTTCGGATCCTATATAAGGATGGCCGGTGCGCTCACTGGCTGAGCGCGGTGCGGCTGGTCACAAAAAGACAAAAACAAAAACAAAAAAACTTAGCACCCAAAAGAAACACCCTGTGCACTATTTTCTGTCAGCGCCACTTGCCTTTTGTTGTCAATTCAATGGTAAAGACCATTCACTAATCCTCTGACCTCTGAACAAAATCCTTTTTGCACCCCAGGCACTCTTGGGACACCTTCCTGGACCAGCCTTCCTCACTGAGGACACAGACGGGAGCAGCTGGCCACGTCTACTCTCAACTCGTTAGCACTACATGCAAAGTGTCCAACGAATGAGCAAAGTTCACTAAACTGCCATCAGAATGAACAAGCCCGCACTCCAACGCAGGAACATAGATTCATCAAGATTGTGAAACTCCCTCTTTGGCTCAGCAATATATTTTTTTACAACTATATTAAAAATAATTGGAGCCGTGGACAAAGATTTCTATTCAACAATGCTCATCATACGGTTATTGATAATAGCAAAGTAAGGGGACAAAGAGGAATAGTATCATGACTAAACGGAGCCACATCCACATAAAAGATACCCTGAGACCATTTTTTAAAAATGTTTTCTAAGAATAAGTATTCATGTGGGGAAAATGCCCACGATATACTGTTTAATGAAAAAGTCTCAAAAGCTGCATAATTGATAATCCAGTACTGCCGCATGCCTATCCGCGAATGTACAGAGAAGTCCCGCAAAGAAGAACTACCCAAACTTGAATCGTCGCTACCTGCCTGCGAGGTCACAAGTGGTTTGGGGGCGCGGGGGGAGGGGGTTGGTTGGTTTGTTGTTTGTTGCTTTGTTTGTATTTTATACATCATACCTTTCCATATTTGCCAAATTACCTACCATAATCCTGAGTTGCTCTTACAATCAGAGGAGTGGAAAACCCGCAATATAAACCTGCCCCCGCTGGCACGTGGTGCACGGCCCGAGCACACCCTTTCGGCCTCCGCGCCTGGCTTCACTTGAAGCGGATGCCATGACCTGGGTCTTCTGAGGAGCCCGCCGCCCCCTCCCCGTGCGACGAAGGCCGCCTACCAGGATGAGCGCGATGCAGTCCTCCGTGGTGGGCGCCGTGGCGCAGGCCACACTGCCGCCGCTCGCGCTGCTCCACCTACTGCACTTGCGCTGCTCCTCGTCGCCCACGGCACACCACACGACCCGCGCGCGCCGGGCAGCCACGGACGCCTCACCTGCGGAGGGACGACCGCCGCGTGGGCAGGGAGCCAGAGCCGGGTTCCTGCTTAGCCCCTGCCTGGGACGGGAGCTGCCTCCTCCCCCAGAGGTGCAGATGTGTGGAGACACGTGCCCTCTCCTCCAACCCCTTCTGCTGGCCCCAGGAGCTCCCTCTGGGGCTCATTTCTGTCTGTTCCTTTGGAGACCTTCCCTGGCTTCTCATCCATCCACCCATCCTTAGTGTAATGATGTGACTAATGTCTCTGTCTCGGGATGAAAGGTCCATGACACAGAGCCAGTGGGAGCCCCAAGAGACCGCCTACGGGGATCCTGAGGCCAGCCCTGACCTCCTTTAAGGCCTGCAGTCACCACCATCAAGTACAATGCAGCCTCTCGGTTCACCTGGACTCCTACCCCAAGCCCCTCACTAGAGGAAGAACCGTGGCTGAGTTCACTCACTGTGGTATCCCCAAGCCAAGTTCAGAACCCAGGCACAGGGGGGTATTCCACCAGCCTCTGGATTCATCCCAAGAGGGGCCCTAGCTCTCCTGGTTCATGCTCATATTTCTCACTTAATAGGAGGCAAGTTGATTCTTCTCTCAGGGGGTTACACACGGGGGCATACAGAAGCATTAACCAGGTGGTGCAGCATTCATTTGGAGACAACTCTCACAATGCTAAATGCCCTGACTTGATTGGCCAAAGACACTCACACCTGCATCAAACCTGCCACAATGAAGACCCCACAGTGGCCAGGAGACAGAAGAATGGCCACCACAAAGCAGAGTCATGCCACCCCCAGATGGCCTCACCCATGGCTCACCAACCATATGAGGTGGCCCCCGGGGCCCTGCCAGGTGCACACTCACTTTCCCTCAGGTTTTGGATGGCAGTGTAGTAGCCGAATCCAAGGTACAGCCCTGCATCTATGCTCGAGGGGATCCTCAAAAGGCCAAGGGCAGAGTCCTTGAACAGCAGGTCCTTCTGCTTGGCAGGGGAGCCAAAGAGCTGGAACGCCGGTGATTTATTTTTTCCAAAATTGTCCTAATTAAGAAAAAATAGAATTATGGTGTCCTGTGGTAAATAAGGAGGAAACAAAAAAAAAAAAAACGATGTTGGAAAAGAATATCTGGAACTTTGGGATGATTCTCAGAGCAGGAATCTCAGTTGACACCCTCCTGCAGAGGGACTGGTGGCATCCCAAAGACACAAGCTCAGCTATGGCTTATTCTTTGGAAAGTTGCTGGGCTCCAAGCACCATAGAGTCCTGAGAATATTACTTCTACTCCAGCCATGAGATACTGTCAGTTGGTAATGCTAGAGGGGGTTTTATGTTTCTGCTCTCCAGAGTACAGCCAGGGCAAGCAGTCCAGTGAATTAGTGAACTACTCAGCAGTGAGCCTACCACAAGGACTTCTCAAGTGGCAGAAGTTGGGGAAAGAAGGGACCTTCCTCCCCACCCCCCCCCAAATCCAAGCAGATGGGAGGACTGTGGGGCGATACCTGTGCCTGGCGGAGAAGCTGCCAGATGGAGTCCTCCTTGCCGTCCACACTTCGGGCCACAACGGCGTGAGAAGGGACCCGGGCCAGGTTGCACTCCTTGAACTTGTCCACGGGCTTCCGGGTGTTGTCTGGGCAGAGCAGCTCGTACTGGTCCCTGTCAGCCTCATCCTGCAGGTCCTCTGGGGGAGAGAGTGGGGAGCCCAGGTGTGCCGACTCCAGGCAGCAACCATGAGCTGTAGTTTCCCTTTTCCCCAGAATTTTGAGCTGAAGGAGGGACATCTTACACAGCTGACAAAACTGAAAGGCAGTGAATTGCTCCAGAACCTTCAGAAAGATAAAGATGGCAACCAGAAAGCCTCGGGGGCCAGCGAACGCCCTGCTGGATGGCACTGGCCACCCCGAGGTACTAGAGCAGCTGCTGCTGGTAAGCCAAGGAGCCAAACCAGACCCTATCTGTTTCCATGGCAACTCTGCCTGGAAAAGTCACATTATAGAGACAAGTCCAGGGGCCACCAAGGGGTGTCTGGAAAGAAGAAAGATGACCAAAATGTTAAGGCAGGAAATACACTGGGTGTATCAAAAGAAGGAAAAAGAATGCTTTTATGAGTGAGTTCAGCCAAATTTTGGAACTGTTCATCCATATCATGTATAAGTTAATTCAGATTATTTAAAGCGACAGAAACCTGGCCAAGTCATTTTATGAAATTAGCACAACCTGATCAAAATCAGAGAAAGAAGTACAGGAAAAAAGAATTAAGGACCTATTTTACTTATGAGCATAAATGCAAAAATTACAAGTAATATATTAACCAACTCAATCTAACAGAATATTTTAAAAACTAATAGATCAGGATTAGGGTTTATCGGTTTATTTCATTAACAAAAGAATGGCTGAACATCAAAAAAGCTAAAGTAATCCACCACATTCATGGACTAAAGGAGGAAAACCATGAGATCACATTAGTCTTAGTAGAAGTAGGAAAAGCATATGTGTGTTCAACATCTACTTGTAATTAGTTTTCTAGTTTCAGAAAAATAGTAATATAGGGAACTTGGTAAAGTTATCAAATTTGATAAATGCCATTAGTCAAAATATCTACAGCAAAATTACACGAAAAGAAGAAAACTTAGATATTCACTGCAAAATAAGAAACAAGGCAAGGATGCCTACTATAACATTGCTAAAATACAATACTAGATATCTGGATTATACAATTTACAAAAGAAATAAGAGATGTAAACATTGGAAGGAAAAAAACAAACTCATAGTTAAAGATGATAATCCTCTATGTAGAAAAGCCAATAAAACCAACAGAAACTAATAAAACTAACAAGAGAGTTCAGAAGGGTAATGAGCTACAAGACCAACCTACAAAAATAGAATGTTATCCTCATTAGCAATAACCAAACATAAAACAATATAGAATATAAGATGATAATAGCAACTAAAACCATTAAAAAGTTAGTAATTAGCCTTGCCAAAAATGCATGAGAGCCACAAAGAGAAAAATTTTAAGTTGTATCAAAGGAAATAAAAAGAGGTGTGATCAAATGGGAAGGGAGACTTAGCGTCATTGTGGATTGGACAATTTAACATTATAAATATGTCAATTTTTCATGAATCGATTTAAATTCAATACAATCCTAATCAAAATTAAATTATGACTTTTTTAGCAATTCAACAAAATAATTCACAAATTTTAGCTAAGAATATTTGAAAATGACTAGCAAAGTGAGAGGGGGTGGGGGTATCTCTATTTCTCTCTTTCTCTCTCTCTCTCTCTACCAGATAGGCGATATCACTGAAAGCCAGGAGAATAAAAAAGCTCAGAAACTGAAGCACATGGATATATACAAATTTGGTGTAGAATTGGCTCCACGTATCAGTAGGATAAAGATAGAATTATTTATAGTTGTTATTGTAAGGAAAATTGCCTCACTGAAAGGGGCGGGGAGGAAGGCTAAAGCCAAATCCATACCTGATTTCCTAGATAGAGTACATATAGACAAATGTAGGGGTGGAGGGGAATCTTCAAATCTTATTTCAGGAAATCATGATTTTGGTATGAAAAAGGCATCCTTAAAAGACCCCAAACCACAAACCAACAGGGTGAAAGTGATGGGTTTGAGCCAATCAATATCAAAGATTTCTGATTGACAAAGGGTGCTATTGTCAGATTTTTGACTGAGAAAAGATCTTACTAAAGTCTAAAATCAACAATGGGTTGATACCTAGATAGAAGGAATGCCTATCCTTGGGTCAACATCATACAGAAATAAAGCATGAAACTCAACAGAAAATTAGTCAAATGTTACAAAATAAGAAACCCAAATTACTAGCAAATATATGGAGATGATCAAACTCACTAGATGTCAAAGAAATAAAACTTAAACCAACAATGAGATATCTATTGCTTTACAGCCATCATTTGGACAAAAAAATATGAAATTCAAAAATACTCCAAACTGAAGTTATGGGGAAATGAGAACACTTGCAGAGTGCTGCAAAGAGCGTCATTCCAGACGGCAACCTAAGGTCCTGGGTGGATGTGGGGGCTGTCCCTGGCGATCTCGAGTGGAATATGGTGGCTCTCTCTCCATTAGTCCTGGATGCAATGTGTTCAGCCTGTACATACCCTTCAACTGGGCTTTAGTGTAGGTCCCTGAGGGACATTGTCCAGCAGGACAGTAAAGGAACACCAATAAGGGAGTCAGTCACGTAGTTATGTGTGGTGGAGGGAAGGAGAGAACAGCTGTCCATCACTATGGTGAGATAAGTAAAACATGTTGATGTATTCCCTGGAACATTCCTCAACTGTTAAAACAAGTGAACTGGACACGTATATGACACAGAAATATCTAAAACAACACGCTGAGTGGAAAATCATAGGAACAGCATGGTTTCTAATGCTCAGTAAAACCTCTGTGAACTCAGAACCCAGAAACGCAAACCAGCACTACCCATTTTGCAAGACCACATACATCTCAAAAATCAAACCAACAATGAGCTATTTATTGCTTTACAGCCATTAGAGGATATGATCAAGTACCTTGGCATGGACGTCTATGAGGTGGAAGAGCAAGGCAGTGGACATGGGCAATTTAAAGAAAACCGATTATTTTAAATATGAAAGAGCATAAAATACACAGAAGAGCTGTGCCCATAAGCAATCTTTATAACAGTGTGCTAAGGGGAGTCTAATTAGCTCGATACTCAGAATCATAATAAGACAAAAGAGAGCAGTACCATAGTTCCTCCCCCTGCTCTTACCAAACACTGTACTATCCCTGATAAAAGCCACATCTCCAGCTCCTTCTCTCAAACACCTGTGAAATGAGAAAGCACAGAGGGTGAGCTCGGGCAGCGCCTTCCCAATCCCTTCCTCCTGCCTCCCTGCAGAACAGTGGTCCTGGTGCTAGGCCCCTGTGGGTGTCTCCTCCCTGGAGGGTGGGATCTGAGGCTCTGGGGCACCCCAGCTGGGAAGGTGGCCAGGGCTCCCTCCAGGCAGATTTACAAAGAAGGGCTCAGGTGCTGACCCCCACCTCATGCTCTGAGGATTGAGAAAGCAAAACATTTTTTCTATGTAAAAGAGAGTTTTGAAGCTTCTAAACCAGAGGGCAAAGGCTTGGGATCCCTGACCATGGCTCTTTCTCTCAGGACTGAGTGTGAAAATGTGCCCTGGCTGGTGGGGGGCCGAGGAAGCCTCCCTCTGCAAAAGTGCCTGAGCCCTAGGAGACAGAATGGGAGATGGGGAGCTCAGCCTTGGCATGGGACAGGGAGGGTAGAGGGAGCAGATCACACAGAGTTCACTGTCCTCCAGCTCTGAGGAGGGGCCCAGGTGGGACAGAATGATATCAACCTGGACACTGCGGCTGTCCTGCCACACTGGAGGCCCGGGACTGGATGTCACATGATAAGACTCCTTCAATCCCGCTATGGTTGGGAGGGGCAGAAATTAGCAGAAAGAACCCAGGACAACAGAGGAGCAAAGTCAGATTTGGAGTTCTCTGAGGGGACAGAAGGGGCCACAGCCAAGGTGACTGCCCATCAGGCTGGTGTTGGGTGGGTGGGGGGGCACAGGTGAGGCCTAGGTGCTGAACAAGGCCAGCACCCTCTTTGGACTCAGGCTCTCTATCTGTACAGCAGTAGGAGAACTGGACTTCTATGGTCCCTGCCAGTAGGCTGGCCTCCATTTGGGGCCAGAGAAAAGGCCTCCTGCGCTGAGGCCACTGGGGAGAAGAGGACAGTATCACTCACCTAAAGGCACCAGAGTAGCCGAAGTATGGTTCCGCAGAGGAGAAGGCACATTTATTTGCCCCTGTCCCTATACACAGGCTACACAGGTTGGGGAACCGTTTTCCATCCACACCGGGAACACAGCTGGCTGAGAAGAACTTGGCCACCGCTGTTGAACACAGAGAAATGGACCACCACAGAGTGTGAGCCAGCCCTGGCCACAGCCAGTTACACCTCCCAGCCTGTGCTCCACTCCTGCAGGACAGCCTCGGATATGGGGTTGGGAGCTCAGAGAGATGCACCTTTGCTGACAACAGACTCTGCTGCCACCTCCCGAGGGTGTAAAGGATCCAGCCAGCATGTGTTTCAAGCTGTTTAACCTCACTCCACCTTGGATTCATCCCACACGTTCACCTATGTGATCCCAAAGTGGCCTTCACGTGCAACAGGAGCAGAGACCCCTGCCTGAGATCACCCACATCCCCCAGCCATCTCACCTGCCTCAAGGGGCTCAGGTGGCCCTGTCCAGTTCAAGAATGGACGAAGAGTGCCCACAGGGACGTTCCACCCAGCGGTCCTGTTGAGGCCTGTGTGGCAGGACTTCCGGCCTCGTAGTTGGTTCAGCTGAAAGCCACTGTCCTTCTTCGCTATGGCCACAGCATAATAATGGGTTCGAGGTTCTGCAAAGGAGCACAAAAAACTGAAAGCTCTTAGCCTGGACCAGAAGGAGAAAACAATCCACCCTGACCAAGTCTCTGGTAGGAAGGGGAACCCAAGTGCTGTGCTTCCCTCCGATCCAAAGCCTGCTCTGTTCTTTGGGGAGCACACGTGTCTTCCCTTCTCCAGTCAGCATCAGGGGGAACAGCCTTCATCTGCCCCAGAGAGCCCAGCAGCTGCACTCCCCAATGTGTGATGCTGACCCAGACCCCACCTCCACGTGCCCATCCATGCTGCCTCCACAGAGCCCAGGGCCAAGGCTAAGGCTGCTCAGCTTCTGGGTCCCCAGGCAGAACTCACGCGCTTCAGTCCCATAGACTTCCGCTGCTATAGGTTGCAGTCTGTAGGGGGCCTGGCCTGCCTCAAACACCCAACCACCATCAAGGGTCACAGCATCTGCCTTGTTTGCCTGAAAGAAAAGAGGCCAGACCAGCTTCAGGGGAAAACCCTCCCAAACAGGTGAGTGGGATTTCAGGCTAGAAGGGTCTTCAACAGGGTCAGCTTTCCATCTTGTCCACTTATGTCCTGTGCAAGATGACAGGAGCCAAGAATCCCTCTTTCTGGACAATGAGCACCAGCCCAAGTGCTTGAACTCCTTAGGCTGGCACAGTCCCTCTTCGTCCTGTGCCTGTATTGCTCCCGTGGTCACACCCTTCACAGTCATTTATATTTAAAGTCCTTTGTTCTGGATGCATTCTCCCCTATTTTTGCTAAATATTTATTTCTTTTAACTTCTTTTTTATTGAATAGAAAATATAGCTATCGAAATACCTTCAAATTATCATAAAAAACAATGTTCCTCCCCTTTGGCATACCACTTCCCACATGCTTACACACTTCTTGTGTGTACAACGTGGCACAGACCCTATTTTGTGGACTTTAGTCATATAAAGATGCACACCTTTCCTTACTTCTGCAAAGCTTGTATTGATTTCATTGACTACATAATATTTTATTATAATGTGAATGTTTCATAATTTATTAATTGGGTTAGTTCTAACTTTTTGCTGTTAAAACTATGATTTCATGGATATCTTTCCCTCAGCTTTCTTCCTGCTGACTGTAAGGTCACCGAAGAAGGAGACACTAGCCAGGTAAAGAAAGAAAAGATTTTATTAGCAAGCAGCAAGCGGACCTGCTAGCTGAGCCGAAAAATGGTGTCAGCACTGAGAGGTAGTTGGGTGTTTTCTTTTATAGGGTTAAGATTGGCCTAACCTAGGAAGACGGTCACAATGTTCCATTCTGGGTACAGCTTGCTTATGGGAACAAGACTTAGGGAGACAGAAACCTTGGCCTAACGGAGGGAAATAGTCATAATGTTACACTCTGGGTACAGCTTGCTCAGCCTGCTATTGGGAACAGAGACTTAGGGAGATAGAAACTTAGAGGAACAAAACTTAGAGAAACAAAACCGAAGGGTGGGGGCTTTCTAAAAGTCAGGTTCTCAGTTCTAGCGACCTAACACTGACCACCTGTGTCCTTGGAATAGGCACCTGAGGGTAGAATCCCCAGGACAATGAGCATGTTTCTCTTTATGGCCTTGCCTGCTGTTGCCATTCTGCCTTCGAGAAGATTCGTAAGATTTAAAATGGCACAAACTGTAAGGACAGTTTCACTACAGAATCACCGGCAGGACAGGCTATCATTCCATTAACTGTTATTACCATAGAAAATTCAAGGGCTAATAAATTGCTTAGGTCTGATTATTAAGGGGACTATTTCATAAGTATTTTTATTAATTATGAATTCCCTTTTACTAATATTCTGTTCATATCATTTTTCTTATATGATTCTACATTTCTTACCAATTTGAGTTAGTTCTTTATAGAATGTGAATAGTAATCACTGTCAGAGCTGGTGCATATTCATTCACTCTGGTGCTTTCTAAAATTTTTGTTTAAATACTTTTTATTGACTATAAATTAAATTTCTTATATTTTAAAATGTCAGTTTGTTCCATGATTTAGTCCATCATTTAAACGCTCAGAGATTTCTATTTTCTCTACAGTTCTGCTAGTTAACCTGTCTCCCAGTTTTTCAATAATACAAGTTTTATTTCTAAACATTGAATCTATCTCAACTTTATTTGGCTGAATGATAAGTAGCTCTGATTTCAAATGGGGTTTTTATTAAAAAGACAGATTTCGCAGCCTCCTTCACAGATATTCAGCTCAGGAACAGGGCCAAGGAATCTACATTTTAAACAAGCAGGAGATGCTGGTGGTGTTTGTCCACAGGCCATAGCTGTAAAATGATAGCCTAGAACATTGATCAAACTAGATTTTCCCCTAAGTACTAATCTAATAATTCTATTATGTTTATAAACTAATTCTAGGAGGCTGCCTTAGAAACTTTTACACAAATTACCCAGTCTGTGCTAGAGTCAAGTACACATGACCACAGCACTTGGCAGACACACAGAACATATTTGTTGAGTAAATGAGTAAAAGTTATGTCAGTATATCTTATATCTCAAAATCAGAAGGAATTAGAAATCATCTACAGTCACGATATACTTTTCCCTTTCTGTGGAAATGTCTTGCTGCCCTGCCCCAGCAGCGTGATGTGGCTCTATTACTGGGACAGGCTTATTTCTCATAGAGTTGAGAAGGAATGATTCTTCTGGAGGTTCTACCTTTCAGATAAGCTTGACTTTTGCCAGTGTTACATATTCATCAAATATGACTGCTTATGCTTCATTTCTGAACAGTTGTTACTAATGATTCATGTTGAGATCCCTGTTTCCCCACACATGGCCTCCTAGCACCGTTTCCTATGAGAAAGGACTGCTCCCAACTTACAGGTACCCGAGAAGCAAAGCAGAGGGAGGAGAGAGAGCACATTTTCTACTTCATCCCGTTCCTTTCCCTTG
Organism: Cynocephalus volans; assembly: GCF_027409185.1. Lineage (NCBI taxonomy): Eukaryota > Metazoa > Chordata > Mammalia > Dermoptera > Cynocephalidae > Cynocephalus > Cynocephalus volans. Next base: position 56,977,351 of record NC_084470.1, read on the forward strand.
CTCTCCCTTCCATTCATTTTGGTCCCACCCAGCACATGGCATTGACTCACTGTAATGGCCTGGACACACTGAAGGTAGGAGGTTCTCTTTATGCAGCTGACACGAGGGCCACCCACACTTTTCATACTCTTTTGCCATCTGGAGCATTTTGTTGCCTCGGATTTTGATATAGTACACCATCGAACGCTTTTCTTAGGGGCAGCCAGACACAGTCCTGGAGAAGGAGGGCAAGGAGTAAGGGCTCAACCACTGTTCATGGAAGTGACCACCTCACCCTCTGATGGAGTTTTCCAGACTCCACCCTCGCTCTCAACCACCCTCCTTCCCTTTCCATTCCATAGCCAAGTCCAGCCATTCTCCTCAAGTGGAAGAGTCTTGCTGGACTGACAGGAACACTGCGCTGGCCAGAAGTCTGTGATTTTCAATAGAATAGAGGGGACAGGGTCTCCGGATTTTTTTTTCCCCCTATGACTTTGACATGTTTCCTACCCCTAAAAAATGATGTTGATCCCTCAAATAGGTCTATAGAATTCTTCTACCTGCTTTGTCCCATTTGAACCTGGGAGGTAGGCAAGAAAGGGATCATTACTCCTGTTTCACTGATGTGGAAACTGGCTTTTAAGGAGGCTGGGTGACATGCTGCTCAGCAGGGCAAAGTCTAGCCTAGAATCCTGGTCTTTCTAATTGTTGTGTCAATAAGCATCGCCCAGAGGATGCCAAGGGAACAAGGGAAAATACACCTGACTCTGCCACTAGCTATAGTAAATGGTGGGTCACAGGGCTGGGGGTGGGGTGGGGGGTTGCAAATAAGTCAGTGTGCCTGAGTTGCCACCATTCACCTCTATACAGAAAGACTAATTCATCTGTTGAGCCTGTCTTTGTTGCTAGAATCTATGCAATTAGGGAGGAGGCTGGATCAGATTTGCTCGCCTGGCTGCCTGATAAAAAGCTTCTGTGAAAAACTTACAGAAAATATCATAATAAAACGGTGAATGCTTTCCCCCTAAGATCAGGAACAATACAAGGGCAATACAAGGGCATCCTCTCTTATCGCTTCTTTTTTTTTTTTTTTTTGACTGGTAAGGGGATCGCAACCCTTCGCACGGTGTGGTCAGCACGACACTCAGCCAGTGAGCACACCGGCCATCCCTATATAGGATCCGAACCCGCAGCCTCGGCGCTATGAGCGCCACACTCTCCCGAGTGAGCCACAGGGCCGGCCCCCTCTCTTACCTCTTCTATTCAACACAGCACTAGAGGTTCTAGTCACAGTAATATGGCAAGAAAAAGAAATTAAAGACATCCAGATTAAAAAGGAAGAAGTAAAACTATCTATATTTTCAGATGACATGATCCTCTGTATAGAAAATCCTACAGAATCCACAAAGTGCTATTAGAAGTAATAAACAAGTACAGCAAGGTCATGAGATACAGGTCAATATACAGAAATTAATCACATTCTCATACAAGCATTGAACAATCTAAAAATGAAAAATCAAGAATATAATTCTTAATTTGCAATAACATCAAAAAGAATTAAATACTTAATGGGCAAAAGATATAAACAGACATTTCTCCAAAGAAGATATATGAATGGCTAATAAGCATATAAAAAGATGTTCAAGTCATTAGGAAAATGAAAATTTTAAATGCAATGAAATATCATTTCACACCCACTGGAATGGTTACAATAGCTAAGACAAACAATAACACATTTTATCATTCACATGTTGAATAGAAAATACAGCTATTGAAATATCTTTAAATTATCATAAAAAACAATGTTCCTCCGCTTTGGCATATCGTTTCCCACATACTTACACATCTGCGTGTGTACAACATAGTTTAGATCCTATTTTGTGGACTGCTTTATCCATATAAAATTGCACACGCTTTTGAGGATATGGAGAAACTCAAACCTTCATACATTGCTGAGAATGTAAAATGGTGAAGCCACTTTGGAAAAAAGTTGGCAGCAGTTTCTCAAAATGTTAAACGTGGAGTTACCATATGACCAGCAATTGAACTTCTAGGTATATGCCCAAAAGAAATAAAAACATATGTCCACATAGAGACTCGTGCATGAATATTCTTAGCAGCATTATTCAGAATAGTAAAAAACTGGAAACAAACTAAGTGTCCAACAACTGGTGAATGGTTTGACAAAATGTGGTACATCCATACAATGGAATATTATTCACAATAAAAAGGAAACAATTACTGATATGTGCTAAAATATGAATGAGCCTCATTTACACTAAGTGAAAGAAGCCAGACACAATAGACCACATATGGCATGATTCCACTTGTACGACATGTTTAGAAAAGACAAATTTATAAAGACAGAAAGTAGATTAGTGGTTGCCTGATGCTGGGGTAGAAATGAGGATTAACTGTAAATGGACATGAGGGATCTTTATTGGGGGGATTAAAATGTTCTAAAACCAATTTAAGGCAATGGTTACACCACAAGGTAAAGTTACTAAAATTCATTGAACTATACATAAAATAGGTGAATTTTATGATATATAAAATATACCTCAGTAAAGCTGTACCAAAACAAAAACAAAAAACCACATGGTTGCAAAAGCCCCCTTCCCCTTTGGATGTGCTTTGGGGTAGAATGCTCAGCCCTCTGTCACCTCCTATTTCTGAGCCATCCCCCCACAGTGAGGCCCACCCAAGGCACTTGAGGGATGCTCGGAGGCTGTGGGCAGGAGACTGGCTGCCAGGCTGAGTCGGCCAGGGTTCAGGGGCACTTGGCTGCCACATCCCTCCTTCAACCACCCTCGTCCCAGCAAAGTCCCAGGGATATAACCTGGACTCCGAACCCCTCATGGAACTGTCCCACAGTGAGAATTAATGCAATCAGATTCAGCCATTGTGACCCAGTGAGCATTAACTGGACACCTGCTGGATACACAGTACTGTATGCCATGTGGGGGAATGTGTAAGCAGACAGGACCAGAGCTCACCTGTCACTGGAGAGGCAAAAAGCCAAAAAGAGAAAACTGAGTATGGTAAATGCTCCTAAAGAGAACAAATACCAAGCTAGGAGTGAGGTCCACATGAACTCAGCTAGTTATTAGGGTGGGGGGCATTCCAGGGGGCAGGAACCATGGGCCCATGTGCACAGCCACTCTGCAAGCACTCTCTGTGCCAGGTGCTTTACTCAGCACGTCACATGCCATCTCCCCATTAATTCTGCCAGCTCCTCTTTATCGCAAGTTCTGCCAACATCCCCATTCCCCAGGGGAGGGAACTGTGGCTGTAACTAATTGTGTGGCTTGCCAAAGTTCCTACAGCCAAGATGTATTGGATCTAGGATTTTAATCTAGGCAGTTGGACACCAAATCCCCTGCTCTTACCACTGGGATAGACCGCCCATTTCAGTTGGCTAGGTTAGAGACAGGTTGCAGTGGAGATGGGGCTGGTAAAGGGCCTGGGGTCAGATCACAGAAAGTCTCCAATATTGGTCCAGAGAGGCCTTATTTGGGAAACAGTGAAGCTGTGACTTATGGGAAAGCTCTGCCTAGGACAGAGGCAGGGGGCACTGAAACCTGAAAGCCAGGCAGAGAAGCTGTGGCCAAGGAAGGCATGGGAGAAGGGACGATCTGAGTGAGGAGAACAGCAGTGGGAATGAAGAAAGGGCAGGAATAGGGAGTTGGTGTCAGAAACTATTTTGGTAATTAATGGGTCCTGGGGATGAGGGAGGTCAAAATGCAAGACCATGTTTATTTCTTCCCCTGGGAGGGGCTGAACCAGGGTGACTAAGGACCAGTGAGCAGCCTTCCAGGATCCCCAGTCCCCTGCCCACCAAATAAGAGGAGCTGGGTGCAGAACACACCCTTCCCAGCTCTGGAGCTGTGTATTCCCCTCAGGGCCAAGTGCTCCCTGGAGCACCTGCATTCAGTGTCAGCCGCCTCATCCTGGAAGGGATCTTCCTAAAGCACGCATCCTCGGGTCTCTTCCATGCAGACATGCCGCACCCTGGCCTCAAAGGTAGGGGCCAGGACAGCAGTTACTCTTCCCACCCACCCATGGCTCATGCTAGGGCCCAGGCAGATTGCTCAGCCTGATGGGAAACCTCATGAGCACATCCCAACCTACGATTCCAGGGACTGAGCAGACTGGCTCCCCCCAACCCCCTCACATGGCTTGGGTCCAGGTGGCCCCACCCCACCCCACCCACCTAGCCCCTGCCAGCCAATCCCGTAGGGCACCCCTTTTTCAGAGTAGGACAAAGGTTTCAATGGCACTTTGGGGTTCAAGCCACTATCCCATTGACTGCAGGATTTAAACTGCAGACCTCTGTAGGCTCCAGGACAACCAAAGATCCAAATGGAAATGGAACCCAGTGGTGTAACCCTGAGCCAGAATACTGCACCACTTCTAGGAAGGCAGGCTTCCTTCCTCTCCACCCCCTCCCAGGTGGCCCCAACCCAAATAGGATCTGAACTCGGGTCTCTGTGTGTCTTGAGAAAGTTGCTCACCCTCTCCGAGCCTCATTTTCCTCCCACGTAAAACGCGTGTAAAAGTTCCATGGGTGCCAAAGGTCCTGGTAGGACACAAGGGGACAGGGCCACCGGAGGCCCTCTGGGAAGCTCTGCGCAGCGCTAGGCATGCCCCTGCTCCTGCTCCTCCCCAGGCGGGCAGGTGGGACCTGACCCCGCGCCCTGACCGCCTCCCCTTCTGCAGGCACAGGGACCAGAGCGCCCACGCCCGCCGAAGGGCGCAGAGACTGGGGACTCTCACCCCGCGGGGTGCAGAGACTGGGGAGTTCACTCCGCAGGCCGCAGAGACCGTGGACGCTTACTCCGCAGGTCGCAGGGACTGAGGCGCTCACCCCACAGGACACAGGGACCGGGAACGCCCAGCTGGCGGGGCGCCGGGACCGGGGCGCCAATCCCGCGAGAGCGCAGGGACCGGGAACGCCCACCGGGAGGGGAGCGCCCCCAGGCACCTGCACTCACCCAGGGCCCCAAGGAACAGCAGGGCGGGGAAGACAAGCCTCATGTCTGCGGTCCTGATGCGACTTGACGAACGAAGACTCTGCCACCTGAGCCTACTCTGCGCCCCTTTATCCAGGGCTTGGCGCCCACACGGGGTTTGCCCCGCCCTGTTGCCCAATAGGCGCCCCCTTCCCTCTCCACCCGCTGCGGCCAGGTCTATTGTTCCTTGAGGCTCCTGGCTCGGAAAAAAAGCCCAGGGGGCGGGGAGGAAGGGTACCCGGGCTGAACTCCGCACCACGAGAGGAAACAGCCCACACCCCACCTCCCAGTCTCCCCTGGTTCTGCCGATATTCTTTCTCTCCCACTAATCTGCAAGCCCCAGGGGAGTCGCAGCTCCCCGAGCCTTGTACCTGCTCTGTCTCAATGCCTTCTACAGGGGAGACACAGAGCAGGGGGTCTTTATCTGAGACTGATCTTTCCTTCAGCAGATGTGTAGGAAAGTGCCTGGGAGCCAGTTAGGGCAGGTGGGTCAGCTCCCATCCTGGCTCAGCAGTGAGCAGATGGTTCTAAAGAGGAACAAACTGCTTCGAGCCCCAGGTCAGCAACAGCCTGGAGACAGTTGATAGAGATAGCAGAGGTTGCCCATGGGGTCCCTGCCAGCTCTGCTGAGACCCACAATATAGCTCCCAGAAGACAGAACCAGGGGCCTCAGAGGGGAATGACCACCACCCAGTGCTGACTCCATGTCCCTCATTTGCCAGTGAGAAAAATGTTTTATTTTCTTCTTCTTTTATTTCTATTTATTTATTTATTTATTTTGATGGTGGTGGTATGAGGTGGGAGATGGGAACTTCATTTTAATAAATGTCATAAATGTCATATTTGTGGAAGCCATTTTTAAATTCAAAAGCTAGAACACTGCTTTTCTAAGAACATATCAGGTACAAGGGTGCCCAGGGTACCACTGCTTGTCACTAACCAATCGGAATCAAACTAAACATCCACCTCTGGAAGGTGTCACATAGAGTGTGTCCCATGCATGCAATGGGATATGCTGGAGGGCCTCAGAAAGAACAAGGCAACCTTATATGCACAGATGTGAGCTTAGCCCAAGCGTTAACAAGTGAAAAAGTAAAGTACTAGGAGTGAGGGAAATCACAGCTCACCCAAACACCTCTCTTGGCAGATCAGTCTGGCCAAGACATAACTGAATTCTGCTTGTCCCGAAAGGCCCATCCTGACTCTTTGCTTAGACTACTTGGTACTAAAAAGCATTTCCTGGAGCAAACAGGCACTACTCCAGGGAACCAGCACTGCCACGGGTACACATGCAGCAGTCACTCAGTCACAGAGAAGCAGCCCCAGCCCAAGGATGAGAGGCCATCAAGGAGCTGGGGGCCACTCCATCCCTGGGCACGGATCCTGCCACTGCACAAGGGTGGGGTCTGATCAAGGGTTCTGTTTGCCTGGCACGAGAGTGGAGTCTGGGGTTCAGTGCTAGAATCACTGCCAAAAATCACTTGTTTTGGGGTGACAGATCCAGGGTCTCTCAATGTTTGGAAACACAATATCGCAACATTAAAAGTTGCTTTCACCAACAATTGCAATATACTGTTTCAAAAATTGTGAAGAAATACAAAATTGACTAATTCTCAAGAGTGCTGAAGCACCTTTTTACCTAAATTAGCAACTAGGCTTTACCTTTCCATGATTATAAAAGAATTAAGAGAAATCACAACCCATGTCTCTATCTCTGAGTGCAAATTAGAAAAAGAATGGGTTGGGAGGTCAGAGGCCCCTAGAACTTTTTAGGTATATTACAATGTTGACAAAAAACACAGAGAAACTGGGGCCACAACCCAAAGGCTGAGCTGGAGGGGTGCCCTGGAGACAGGACTGGGGTAGGCAACAGGGCAGTCTGTTTTCCCGCTGTGCCTGCAGGGACGTGCTTATCTGGGCACAGGCAAAGCAGCCCCCCAAGGCCATCTTCAGAGGAAGCTGATATAGGGAATGGGTCTACCCAGAAAGACAAATGCACTGATCTATTACCAACATTCATCCATTCATTCATTCATGCAAGAACGGTGGGTGCCAATGAGAGACACAGAGAAAAGGGGTCTGTCCTTGTCCTTGAGAGCTCATGGCATGATGTGGGATGGACAGGCAAGGCGCAAGATCACACTTCTATCACAGAGGCACATGGGAAAAGGCCATACCTCATAACCATGTGAGGGTGGGAGCTCAGAGGAGGAATGATCAGTTCCCATCATGAGGGCTCCAGAAGAGTGAGCAAGAGAATTTGACCTGGGTACCTGAAGGAAGGGTAAGATTTCTACAGGTAGAATATTCCAGATAGAGGAAACAGCCAAGTAAAGGCTTGGGAGGGTGTACCCAATGACCTGAGCACCAGGGGCAATGAAAGGTCACTGTGGCCTTTCTCAATGGAGAGTTCCCGTGGCCTGGAACTCTTAAGGGAAGAAGGATTAACAAAGTCCTCATCCTCTGTCTCAAACTCCACACCATATGTCCATCAGCTTCTAGATAGCTCCTCTTGCAGGTCCCGTAGGCACCTAAATTTAATGCATCTGAAATGCAACTCATCTACTTCCTTCAGCCCTTCTCTGCACCTTCTCTCATATTTCCTACCAATTTCCACCAAAGAGCCGCAGAGGCATCCTTAAATTACCTGGCCAGGTGGTTCTGCCTGTGTTACAGGCACTTGGTGATCAATATTGGTTGAAGGAATGAATTAATGAGGAGGAGGAGCTGGCTAATCCAGGCCACCCAGAGCCTGTGTACATGGACTCATTGATTTATCCATTAAGTCAACACTGATCTATGGGGCATCTCCAATGTGCCAGGAGCTAGCCAGACCTTGAAGAGTCCACAGGGAAGTAAGATGCAGGTTTCCAAATGCTGAGACAGTATATAAGGAGCACAAGAAAGTGGCTGCTGTACAAACTGCTGTTCAGTGGCAAGATCTGGGACTTAGGCAGGTGTGGGAAGCTGACTCCCTTTCCCCCAACCCCATTCTACTCCCACCCTCAAAACTTGCACAATGGGCCTTTACAGAATAGCAGGCCCATGACCTGGCCCAAGCCCCCTCAGCAGAATGACACCCTCTGGGCAAGCTGAGCCCTCCACACAGACCAGTGAACCCCTCATCCTGCCCTCTATGAATCCTCTATCTTCAAACCCCAAGAGGAGTGTTGGAAAGAAATTGTGTTATCTGGACAGAACAAGCTACAGATGGGATAAGGAGTTCCTGAGACATCCGCTCACATTTGAATGCTAGCCTGGCCAACAGGAGACCCCAGGCCTTGTTTCTTGTGCCAGCCAGTGGTGTGAGGTTGCTGGCTTGGTAGAGAGCCACTTATTAAATATTTAAGGATTTCGTGGTGTGTTAACTGATGGTAGCTTGATATCAGTCATGGTGGATATACTGATGTGATGGACACTAGTGAATGTTACAAATCAGGGCTTTTTCTCCCCAGAGAGCCAGTTTGCCAGCATACCACTACCTGTATTTGTCATTGCTTGGTGGCATGTAGTGCCCATGGTAGTGTGGTTGTGTTTATGTGTGGGCAGCTATGTGCCACACTTAGCAGAGAGACAAGATAATAATCCCTAGCATTTGGATGGCACTTTTCATTCCAAACAAAGTTGTCACTGACTTTGTCTCATGTGACTCTAACAACAGCTTTATGAGTAAGGATAGTCAATGTTCTCATTCTAAAAACAGATAATCTGAGGGTTGCCTGTGGTCACACATTGAGTGAGATACAGAGACGGAACTGCTGGCCTGAGTCTCTCATTAGGCCCACAGCCAGGAGCTTTCTCTTCCATGGGGTCTGGGGACTCTCTGAGATCTCAGGGTGAAGAGACAGGCCCAGAGATCTATTCTGCTCTTGTGAATCTCAGCAGGAAGGAAAACTGGCAAGGATTGAGTCCCTTCTGTGGGCTAGGCAGTCTAGCCCCTTCCACACATCAGCCATGGATTTTGATCTTCGTGGAAGTGTCATGAGGTGCCTCGCTAGACCTGCTTTCCAAGTTAGTGGACTCAGGCAGTGCCTCTTATCCCCGCTGCACAGCTGGTGAGTGGCAGGCCTGGAGATCCACCCCAGACCCCCATCCAGTGATCTTTTAGGGCAATTGGTACCTTGATATCGATCATTCCTTTGCTGATCAACCTGAAGAGAGGGGCAGAGAATGACCAGGAATGAGAAAGAGATTGGTGGGGAGCCCCATGCTTCTCTAGCAGCCCAAGTCCTCACAGGGTCCCATCACAGAGACAATGAGTTCCAGACAAAGGCCTTCACATTTGGCCCCATGCTGGCCCCTTGGATAGATCCTGAGGCCCTGGAGAGTTGGATGTGTTTCTGTGGGTGGTGGCGGGCTGCCACCGGGAGGGAAGCTCAGCTGAAGTGCAATGGGCAGTAAAACAGTGGCTTTATTAACCAATATGCATTGCTGCCAAATGTTGCCCAATTTGCAGAGGACCCACAGAGACAAAGATCTTCTGTCAGCTTGGATCAGCCTCTCCTTCCTCTTCCTCCTCCTCTCCTTTGCCCACTCCTCCTTATATAATCAGGACCCTCTGCCCCTCTGGGCCCTCTCCTCATGGGGACCAATCTCCTGGGCTGGCTGTTCCAAAGACCTGCTGACACTCTCCCCAGTGGTAAAGGAGCAGTGGGGACATCTCAGGTTTCTAGTCCCTCGCCCTGTTCCATTTCAATTCTCCTGGCCAGGGTAGTGCCCCAGTCCCTTTCAGAAATCTGAACTCCATGCCCACTGAGATGAGGAATGTACAGCAGGCCAGGCCAGGGGAGGGTCTACCTGGAAGGTCCAGGCAAGAGCAGGCTGGAGGGTGTCAGTGGCTGGCTCAGGGCCAGCCATGCAAATTTCTTCCCAGAAGGAATGAGGCCCTGGCCCAGGGAAAGCCCCAGACAGGAAGCACCTGAGCTGCTGACCCATTTTGCTGCCCCTCCTGTGGGGCTGCACCAGAGGAGGTCTGCCCCACAGCCCTCAGGAGCTGGAGGCCACGGTGCCTGCGGTCTGCACTCCACAAGGACAAGGTCAGGTGGCCCTTCACTGAGAAGGAGTGTGAGTGCAAGAACAGCACTGCTCCTCCCCAGCTCCTCCAGGCCAGGACTCCCAGCCCCTCAAGCAGTCCTCAGGCTTCACTGCTGCTCCAGTGGAATTCCTTGTCCCTCCATTCATTTGTCCACAGGACAGCCTGGCAGGTGGGAAGGCACAGGGGGAGATGCCGTTAGATATGGGATTGGATGTCTGGGTTTGAACCAGCTTCACACCAAACAGGCCCTGGACCTGGGTCAGTCTCTCAACCTGTCTAAGCCTCAGTTTCACCATGTGTAAAAACAGGACAAAAATAATATCTACCTCGTGAGGTGGGTGGAGTTAAAACCCAAGGTTTACACAGATGTTTACACAGTGCTCAGTACAGGCACGCTATTGTCGGTATTGGCAGACACTCATGAGACCCTGCTGTGTGCAAAGCCCTCAGCTGGGCACAGGGGTCCTGGACGGCGCCTGGCCCAGTGGGAGGGGCTGTGAGTACCCAGACCATCGCCATCCAGTGTGCAAAAAGCATGTTGACAGAGGTGTTGCAGGGAGACATGAGAGTGGAGGAGAGAATGGCGGAGTTATTTCGCCACATACCCCTCCTTCTAACAGAGCGCATGACTGCCCCAGCTGCCCACTTTTTCTAGAGTGTTCAGTCTTACCCTGTCCTACTCTTCATCTCCTTTTCTGTGTCTCTGTCTCTCTCTAATCCCTGCCTCCTCCTCTCTATGTCTCTCTCCCTCTCCTTGGCTTCTTTCTCCATCACTAGCTCTCTGTCTCTCCCTCCCTCCCCCCCCCTCTTAAACACAGGCATCTACAGGTGTTATGGCTGCCTTCCATCGGAGGGGCTCTGACCCTGGCTGAGCTTCCTCTATCACTGCTCTGTATTTTAACTACTGACCCCTGTCCCCACACCCACCCCCGGACTCCAGGCTCCAGGAGCGAAGGGGCTGTGGCTGTTTCATCTCTGCAACCCCAGGGCCTACTTCAAGGCCTAGCCCAGGGGAGAGCCTCACTGAGAAGGCTTGTTGATTAGGTGAGTCTGGAGAGCAGTAGGGTGAGAGGCCCAGAACCTCCAGAAATGCTTTGGTTACAACACTAATTAATCGACAGTGCCCTTCTTATCCTCCTGGAGGTGAAAAGAAGCTGGCCTGTGAGAGTGGCCGGAGCACTGAGCTCCAGCAGGGTGGGGGTGGGGGGAGTCTGGACCCATCTTTCCTTTCCCCAGTCTGTGCCCTGCATAGATTTCCCAGCAGATGGGATATTCTAGTCTTGCCCCTAACCTTGGGGAGGAGCAGAAGCAGCAGAGCAGGACCCCAGACCTCCCCTAATGGAGCAGAGGACAAGCCATGCATAAAGACACATGGGGAGTTGAGAAGGGAGCAAGCCAGGAGGTGCCCTCTGCCCTGTTCTGTTCAGCATCTGCCTGTCTGTATCCTGAGGATGGGAAGTTTGGAGATGAGATTCCTTCATCAACCCCAGCACCCAGCACCCTCCTGCAGAGAAACTAGGACTTACTTCTACCAAAAGGCTTTCTGCACTACAGTCCCATCAGCTTCCAAGGACAAGGAGCAAGGGCTCCAGGACAGAACCAGGGCAGTGCCAGTGATGAGCTGGGAGAACTCTGTAGACTGGGGACCATGAAGATAGACACTCCCAAAACCCTAACATACACCCCTTTCAAGACTAGAGATGCTGTCATCATATTTGATTATGTTTGCAGTCAGAGGCTTGTTGGAGTCTATGGCGCGGGGAGGGGGGGGGTGGTCGTTGGTAGCCCAGGACTTCTCATAGTAGTTCCTGGTGCAGGTCTTCTCCAAGACACCACTTCCTCTTCCCTCCCAGGTCTATATTTCACCCTCCTCTTTCCTGCCTCTACTCCTATTCAGCTAAACCCAGAAGTAAAACTAGCACAAGCTCAATACCTTTAGTTGGGGATTGCCATGAGCTGTGGCATTTATAACTATAAGTGTGTGTTTTTCCTGACATTACACCCTCCAAGGCCACGCAGTAGGCAGCCACAGAGAGCACTCACTAGTGCTCTCTCCAGGGCATCCTATCTGCTCATCCTTGACCTCTGAGTGCTCCTGAAAGACAGAGAAGGGGCAGAGTGGGAGAGCGACACCCCTTAGTCTTGATCCACCAAGCAAATCTTGATCCTGAGCAAACTCTTCCTTCAGGAGTATTAACTTCCAGAAAAATCTATTTTGGAAAATGCTCTTAAAGTTCAGCCACCTGGTTGGCCCTCTTGAAGAGAGCTCACCTCCTGGGAGCATGTGTTGTTGAGGGTGGGGGGGCATGTAGGAGGAAGCTGAGGGCATGGGGGCTGGGGATACTAGAGAGCAATGGCCCTGACCCAATAGTGATGTTGCCAAATGTTGCCCCATTGTAAAGGAAACTCAGCAATCAAAGAGTTTCTCTCTGCTTGGACCAGTCCTTCCTGCCCCTTCTCCATATCTTCCTCCTCCCTCTCTGGATCCCCTGTCCCTCCCAGTGGCCACCTCCTCACTCCAATCTGGCAGGGCTGGGGCCAGACTCTCAGTCTCTCTAGGTCAATATTTGCGTGGTCTCATCGATTCCCCTTCTCTTTCAGTCACCGTGTGTGATCTGGGGCCCAAGCGCACTCAATTCTTCCTTCATCCTGCCTCTTGGGCCCACCTGTTCCTTTCCACTCCCCAGTCTGAGACGACCCCGGGCTCCTTCCTCAGCTTCTGACCACTCACCCCACTGCTCCTCCCCAACTGCAGTCCATCCCAAAGGCATCTTTGAACACCACTCACCTAATAGTGGTTCCAAGGCATCTGCCCCAGCTCCTCCTCTCTACTCCCTACAGTCTGTCCCTGAGGAGTCTTATTCTCTTTCCCTCCTTTGGATTAATAACCTCTCTGTGCTGAAAACTACTCTACTCTGCTCTGTAGAGGTATGCTCAACCATGACAGGACAGCTCAACCTGGAAGTTCCACCAGTACTTCAGAACAGCATGTCCAACTTCCAGTTCTGGATCAAGATGGAACAGGCATGTCTCTCCTGATTCCTCCCACCAAGTACATTAAAAGTATGTATATTATAGATACAGTGGCTTAAAACAAAACAAATTTATTTTCTTGCAATTCTAATGGTCGGAATTTCAAAATCAGTCTCAGTGGACTAATGAACGCTGAGCTGTGTTCCTTCTGGAGGCTCTAGGGGGAATCCATTTCCTTGCCTTTTTCAGCTCCTAGAGGCCAACCGTATTCCTTGGATCTTGGCCCCATATCATCCCCACTTCTGTTTCCATCATCACCTCTCCATCTCACACTCTGACCCTCCTGCCTCCCTCTTATAAGGACCCTTTGATTACACTTGGGCCACCCAGATAATCCAGGATAATCTTCCCATCTCGAAGTCTTTAATTTAATCACATCTGCAAAGTCCATTTTGCCATGTAAGGAAATATATTCACGTGTTCCAGGAATTAGTGCATGGACTCTTTGGGGTCCATTATTCAGTGTACCATGCCAGTAGATTGTGATAAATTATGTGTGTACAAAGTAACCCCTACAGCAACCACTAAGTAACTTAGACAAAGTTACACACTCCAAAGCCACTATAGGTAATAAAAATGGAATTCTGAAAAATGCATAAGTAATTCACAGGACAGCAGAAAAAATGGAAAAACAGAGAGAACAAAAAACTAAAAATAATATGGCAGACAACAGTAACATATCAATAATCACATAAAATGTAAATAGTCTAAGTACTCCAATTAAAAGACTGAGATTGACAGAGTGGATTAAAAAACATAACCCATTCATAAGCTTCCTACAAGAAATTCACTAAAAAATATAACAACATAGGTAGGTTGAAAGGAAAAGGATAGAAAAATATATGCCATGTAAACATTAATGAAAAAAAATAGGAGCAGCTATATTAATATCAGATACAGCTGGATTCAGAGTAAAGAAAATTATTAGGGGCAGAGAGCAACATTACATAATGATAAAAGAGCCAATACACCAGGCAGTCATAGCAATCCTAAATGTGTACGTACCAAGGAGCAGAGCTGCAAAATACATGAAGAAAATCCTGATAGAAAGGAGAAATAGCTAAATCCACAATTACAGTTGAAGACTTTAAACCCCTCTATCAATGATTGATAGAACAATGAGACAAAATATCAGCAAGACTGTAGAAGAATTCAACCACACCATCAACCCACAGGATCTACTCAACATTTATATAACACTCCCCCAACAACAGCAGAATACACGTTCTTTTCAAGTTCCCACAGAACATATACCAAGATAGACCATATCCTTGGACATAAAACAAATCTCAACAAATCTAAAAAAAATTGAAATCATATAAAATGTATTCTCTGATCACAATGAAATCAAACTAGACATCAATAGCAAAAAGATAACAGAAAAATCTCCAAACACTTAGAAACAAAACATCAAACTTCTGAATAATCAATGGGTGAAACAGAAAGTCTCAAGGAAAATTTTTTTTAAATACATTGAATTTAATGATAATGAAAATACAGCATATGAAAATTTGTTGGGATGCTGCTAAAGCAGTACTGAGAGGGAAATTTAAAGCACTAAAATGCTTACATTAAAGGATAGAAAATCTCATATAAATAACCTAAACTGCCACCTTAAGAAACCAGAAAAAGGAGAGCAAGATAAACACAAAATGGGTAAAAAACAACAATAATAAAGATAATAGCAGAAATCAATGAAATTGAAAACAGAGAAAGAGAGGGAGACCAAGAATGAATAAAATAAAGCTGGTTCTTTAAAAAGATAAATAAAACTTGCAAAATAATATCAGGTATGAAACAAGAGCTATCACTACAGATCCTGAAGACAACAAAGGATAATTCAAGGACAACTACAAAGATCTCTTACACACATAAATTTGACAACTTATATGAAATAAACCAATTCCTCCAAAAGAACAAATTACCATAACCCACCCAATATGAAATAGGTCATTTGGACAGCCTTATATCCATGTAAGAAATCGAAGTCATAATTTTAAAACTTCCCCCCAAAATTTCCAGACTCAGATGGTTTCACTGTTGAATTCTACCAAATATTTAAAGAAGAATTATCATCAATTCTACACAACCCTCTTTTGAAACATAGAACAAATACTGCCCAACTCAATTTATAAAGCCTATATGGTACAAAGAAAGGGAGGGTACCCTGTTATTCTTTGGGGAAACCACCTGTGAGATGTCAATTACTTCCGTCTGCTCGCCCCCTGCATGCACACATTTGCACACATGCACACGCACACACATGCACATGCACACACACACCCTCTCTCCTCTTCTCCTCTCTGCTTCTACTACCCTGCAAGGTGCTACCCTGTGAACCACACGGATCTTTTGGTCTGGCTGCAGTCAATTGAGATTACCTAACTCAAACTGTCCAAGTAATCTTTTTTTTTAACTTTTTTTTTTTTTAATTTTATTTTATCGATATACATGGTGGTTGATTATTGTTGCCCCTTACCAAAACCTCCCTCCCTCCTCCCTCTCCTCCTGTTTGCTTGTCCTTTCTGTTTGCTTGTCGTATCAATTTCAAGTAATTGTAGTTGTTATATCTTCTCCCCCCCCCCCGGCTTTTTTTTAACTTTTTAAAAAATAACTATTACATAGAAAAATGTAAAAACACGAATGTACAATTGTCCCGAAGAGAACACTCATAACCATCACCCAGGTCAAGAAAGAAAATATTGCCAACCTCCAGAAGCCACCTTTTACCTCCACCCAACCCCAACAGCCTCTCCCCACACCCAAAGCTACCTGCTATCCTAATTTCTAACACTATAGTTTTGCCTACTTTTGAATTTTATATAAATGGAATCTTACAGTATGTATTCTTTAGTATCTGATTTCTTTCATTCAACATGATGTTTATGAGATCATCCTTTTTTCGCGTTCCAATTTTTATTTCTTTTTATAATAATTGCTAGTATTAGAAATATAATCTATTTTTGTATATTATCCATATGTCTGGCAACCTTGTTAAATTTACTTATAAATTCTAATTACTTGGGAATTTCCACAAACACAATAATGGACACTTTATCACTTTCTTTCAAATTGTTTTATACTGGATGGGACTTTCAGAACAATGTTGAATAGATATGGAGATAATGGCATCTGGGTTTTGTTCCTGATCTCAGAAGGAAAGCTTTCAACATTTCCCCCATTAAATATGATGTCTGCTTGTTGAAGGTTTTTTGTAAATTTGTAGATTTTTGTAGTTTAAGGAAGTTCCCCTAGATACCTAGTTTTAAACATAGATGTTGAATTGTTGAATTTCAGCATCTATTGAGTTGGTAACTTGATTTTTGTCTTTTGTGCTAAATTACAGCAATTCATTTCCAAATGCCAAGCCAACCTTACATGTCTGTGTGTGTGTGTGTGTGTGTGTGTACATGTGTATAGAGAGAAAGAATACACATATATATTCATCCAGTCTGCAATATGGTAATATTTGGCTTTTAAAAGTAAACTTTTTATTGAAGTGTAAAATACATATGCATACATAGCATACATAATACAACAAATGCACCAATCATAAATGTGTATTTTGATAAATTTAAAAAATTCAAACACCTCCCATAAAAAGCTCCCAATTTGAGACACAGACTATTATCAGGCCCCAGAAACCTTACACATATCTCTTTCCAGTCACTATCCCAATGGTAACCACTATCCTAACATCTAATTCAATGTATCAGTTTTGACTGTATTTGAAGTTTTTATAAATGGAATCATATAGAATGTGCCTGAGTTCTTTTGTTCAAAATTTTGTTTATGAGATTTTCCCATGTTGTTCTATGAAATAATAGTTCTCATGTTCTCATTGCTGTATAGTCTTTATTTATATGAATGTACTAAAATTATCTGGATTCTATTGGTAGTAGACATTTGGATCATTCCTCACTAGGGTCTATCACAATGGTGCTGAAATGAACATGTGTATTCATTTCTGCTCAGCATATACCTAGGAGTGGAATTGCATAGCATATGCACATGTTCTGCTTTAGAAAATTCTGCCAGTTTCCAAAGTTAGTTGTAACAATTCATATTCCCACCAATGTACATGAGAGTTCCAGTTGCTTCATATTCTTGTCAGCACTTGGAATTCTCTTTTTCATTTTAGCCATTCTGTTGGGGATGTAGTGATATTGCAAAATGGTTTTAATTTGAGCTTTCTCTGATGACTAATGAAGTCAAGCACCTTTTCATGTTTTGGTGGCATCTAGATACCCTCTTTTTTGATGTGGCTGCTCCTGTCTTTTCTCCAGTTTTTGATTGGTTGGTCAGTCTTTTCCTTATTGGCTTACAGGAATCCTTTAAATATTCTTCAGAATCACCATTTCCCCCCATTGCCCTCCTTGAGCCCAGTGCTCCTCCTCTCCCAGCTCTCCTAAGCCCAGATGTGGGCCAGCTCTTCTGAGCACATTCCAGTTCAACACCTACATTCCAGTGATTCCCTTGTCCCTTCTTTCATTCACCAGGTAGCCTGGTGCCCTTAAAGGCACGGACAGTGATGGGAGTGGTTGAATATCACGGGCATGAAACCACTTCCCAGATCCAGGCAAATCATTCCACCTGTCCACTCTTGACACTTTCTAACCTGTCTGCCAGCCAGCTGCCTCCCTACTCTCCGTCCTCCTCTGCTCCACAGCAGCTTCTCTCTCCCACCTCCAGGGTCCTGTGGGCTACAAGGGAAGCTTTCCCAGACTCATATGGATACTTGGTCACTTTCTCATGAGCTGAAGGTCACCATGTTGGTGACTGAGGGCAGGTGATGTGCTTTATCTCTCCACAGGCCTATCAACAGGCATAGGCAGGGGCCATGGAGAGTGCTAGGAACCTGGGGTAAGTCCAGGCCTAGCAGATACTTAACCATTGCCCCCAATACCAAGAAAGGTACAGCTTGATGAGGAAGAAGCTGCAGGTGCAACATGGATGCTGGGGGGCCAGGGTGAGGACGTAAGAGCAGGAGGCAACTTGCAGAATGAGGAACTGGTGGCAAAGCCTGGGGACCTGGTAGATGCATGAAGCAGAACCAGATGGCTATTTGGAAATGGAGGAAAGAGTCAGGGAAGTAAGCAATTTCCAGGACATTTGGAAATATTCTGGCTTGAGGTTGCTCCTATGAAATAATTTTACCAAGAAAATCAGACACTCTCAGAGCTGAATGTTTCCTTTGATGCCATCTTACAAATGGGGTCTCTGAGCCCAAAGGGGGCATATGGCCTGCCCAGACACACCCTGGTGGGGCGAGGGAGAACCAGGCTTCCTGGCTCCTTGCACTGAGGGAGGTTCCCTGCAATGGAAAACACCCTTGTGGAGCAGTTCCTCTGGGCCCGATCCTTGTCAGGTACTGGGGTCACCAACATGAGTCAGACTCTGTCCCTGCCTCCAATCCTAGAGAAATTTTTACTCAATATTTTGTGCTATTCACAATGCCATGACTACAGAGATGACACATTATTAACATTTTCTCTATCACTTTCTTAAGTCTAACTCTGGACAATCAAGAAATAAATCTACTAAGCCCTGATTCTTAGCATTTGCCAATTTCTGTGGTGGAAAAACTCCCCCTATGGCCGATTTCAAGCTGCCAACATGATTGGACATCACTGAATTGGGAGTTGGGAAGAGATGAGCAATATCACCACAACATGACTGAATCTCACAAACATGTTGAGCAAAAGAGGTCAGACACAAAACAACACCTACCACCTGACTGCATTTATATAAGGTCAGGAACAGGTAAAATTAGCACCTATGACATCACAAGATAGCGGAATGTCAACCTTGGGGAAGATGGCAGGAAAGTGATTAATGGGGGCAGGAGTGGGGCTTCTGAGGTGCTGTTATTTTTTTTTTTTCTTGATGTGGATGGTGATTCCATTGGCGTGTTCATTTTGTGATCTCATTTAGCTGTATGAACATTAACTGTGCACGTCTCTATGTGCATGTTGTACATCAATAAAAACTTTATTTTTAAAAGCCACTAGCAGGAAGGCATACAAATGACCTCAGTCTTGTGAATAGTCTCCTCAGTGCTCTCCAAAGGTGTTGTCCTTGCTTGGGATGTGTCAGAGGTGACCCTCTAAGAGGCCCCCTGGAACCTGCAGAGCAAAGCAGTCATGGTTACCCAAGTCACAGTGGGATAGGACTTTGAGCTGGGGCATTGGGTCTGGAAAAGGAAGGAGAGAAAGGAGAGAAGAAGGAACAATGTCGACTGGCTGACACTGGTGAACACCCTCTAAGCTCTGTTCTGAACTCTGAGTGTGCATGACTCATTCGATCCCTAGCCACCCCTGTGAGGTAGGTCCCATGACCATCCTGCCCATCTCACAGATCAGGAGACTGAGGTTCAGGAGTGAGGTGAAGCCGGGTGTCCGCCAAGTAGCCACAGGGGTGTCCTCCAGGCTGCACTCTCCTCACCACACCTCACCATTTCTCCCCTAGAAAACTGCATGTTCCTGCCAGGAAGGCAGTGACAAGAAGGGTACAGAACGTTCTGCCCCAGAATGTTCTGACAATATCCGCCCTCCTCCCACAATGAAACTGATCCCTTACGATCTGGGGGCCCCAGCACATAGCTGTCGATCAAAATTAGCTCTGATTGATGAAGCAGGAACATCAAAGTTGCTCACAGGAGGAATAAGGAAGCAGAGGAAAAACCAAGCCTAACATTCCCGGGCGGGGAGGAGAGGGGGTGCTGAAGCTGCACAATCTGTCTCGTCTCACACCCCTCCCACTGCCTTGGGGCAAAGCAGTCAATCCTTCCAACCTTTGGTGGCTGCTGAGAAAGGGTCACAGGATGTACTGGCCTGGACCCTGGGGCAATGCCCCCTCCCTGGCCAGCTCCTGCTCTCCCACCCTCTCTCAGAGGCCTGGCTGCTCTCAGCACACAGCAGGCTCCTCCAGCCCTGAGAGCACTTGCCAATGCCAGGGGAGTGAGCGTTCTTTCCTTCTGTTGATTAAATTCTGATTCAAGTCAGCCCGTGGCCCAGGGCCCCAGCTGGAGTTCCAGGAATCAGGGAAGCTGGCAGCAGAAAGCCCAGGGGTGCAGAGGCGAGTGGCCGGAAGGCGACAGTAGGTCCGCTGGCTGGCCCCCAAGTTCTATTCTCCTCGGTGCCTACTGTGCTCTGGGCCAGACCAGCTGTGAGGGCTGTGAGACACTGCCCACTGGGAGCGAGGAAGCGTTCCCTGCTGGGCAGCAAGAACAGGAGGGGAGGGGGTGCTGTGGGCACTCTTACATGGCCAAGGGAGGGAAGGTGGGAAGCTCTATTGAGGGACCGGGAAGGAGAACTGGTGGGAAAGAGGGAAACCTGTTACATAGGTGTCCACCCACAGTTCCGTGACAGCTGCTGGCAGCAGTGGAGGACCATCCACTCGCTTAAGGCCAATCACAGGCATTCTAAGGTTGCAGGTGAAGGCAGAAGGCCCAACATGGCTCCCAGGGAGAGTTATGGGTCCTCCTTAGAAGAAGAGGCTGCAGGAGGTGCCTCAGCCCTAGGAAGCCCTCAAACCAAACCCTGCCCTGGGGCCAACCCCTCACTCTTTACAGAACCCAATCACATTGACTAGCTCCTTTGCTTCCCACAGGTATTGACATTCATCTTCCTTGAAGCTTTGAGGTCCAGGTTCATTGCTATAATGCTGGCAGTTGGTGGTGTTTAATTTTTGCTAGCGTTTGATAGGTGCAGAAAGCAAGGCCCAGCCAGGCCCACCGTCCAGCTATCCTGCTGAGGCTCCCAAGGCCGGTCAGGGCCTGAGCTGTGGCCCACCGTGTGAGGAGCTTCCACTGTGTGAATACGCCTGAGGTGGGCTCCAGGCTGCATCGGGGACTCACTTCTCCCCAGAAGGGGGAACTGAGGCAGTGGGCTAAATTGAAGATGGGAGGACTTCAGTGAGATACACACCAGGACTGTCACCCTCTGCGCTTCCCCAGGAAAGGGCTTAGGAAGGAATTGAGAAGAAAAAAATGTCCGGGAGAACTTTGCTTGAAATCTTTTAAAGCCTGTGGCAGCCCTGAGGAAAGACAGACAGAAAGGCAAGGGCAGAAGGGGGCTGGCCTCTCCTCTGGAAGGAAAAGGAGTATGAGTGAGTGTTGGGTTTCCACAACTCTGTGCCACTAGAACGGGTTGACTCACCCCGCCCCTGGACTTAGAATCACAGGTGTTGAGCTCGAAGGCCCTGGGAGGACTTGGTGATGTGGGCATTTCCTGAGATGGCAGTCACAGTCCCTGCAAGGCCTGCCTGGAGGGGTAATTAAAGCTGTGGGGCCAGAGAAGTTCAGCTCAGCCCCATGGGAGGGACCAAGATACCCTTTACAGGTGTGAGCTCGGCCTCCCCACCATCACCTGCACCTCAACAAGCACAGGCCAGAATCTGTTGACCACAAAGACATTTATTCATTGTGGCCTGGCAGGACCTGGAAGAGTTTCTTCCCCTCATTTTACATATAGGGAAACCTAGGCTTGGGAAGGAAAATTTACCTGCCCCCAAATGCTCATTTTTTAAATAAACTTTTTATTTTGGCATAGTTTTACAGTAAACATGCAAAGATCATTCAGAGATTCTCCATCCACCCCTCATCCAGCTTCTACCACTGTTACCATCTTACATTGCCGTGGAAGCTGTCATTGGTGGATTACTAAAAAAATACAGACTTTATTTGAACTCCATCAATTTTTCTATTAATGACCTCTTTCTGTTCTAGGATCCCATCCAGGATACCACATTACATTTAGTTGTCATGTCTCCTCAGTCTTCTCTGGTCTGTGACAGTTTTTGTGCCACTCCTTACTTTTCATGACCTTGACAGTCTTGAGAAGCTCTGGTCAGGCACCCTGTAGAATGTCCCCCAATCTGTGTCTGTCTGGTGTTTTCCTCATGATTAGACTGGGATTACAGGTTTGGGGGAGGAATACCACAAATGTGCAGCCTTCTTACCACATCAATCAGAGGACAGGTGATATCCCTGCGAGTGACGTTAGCCTTCGTCACTGGGTGCAGGTGGCATCCACCAGGCTTCTTCACCATCAAGTTACTACTTTTCCCTTTCTGTATTATAGTCTTTGCAAATGAGTGTAGCCCACCAGAAGGAGGCTGGTAAGGGCTCACCTCCTAGAGGGAAGACTATCTAACATGTTACTTGAAATTCTCCATAAAGAAGATTTGTGTTTCTCCTCTGTTTATTCATTCAATCATTTACATCAGTATGGGCTCATATATATGAGGGTGCTTCAAAAAGTTTGTGGAAAAATAGAATTAAAAGATACTATGGATCTTTCCATGAACTTTTTGAAGTAACCTCATATTTATTTTATATTTTGAGTTATAATCCAGTACTATGTTACATATTTTGTTGTTCAGATCATTTCGGCTTTGAACATTGGGAGCTACTTCAGGTTGGTTCCTGTGTCCCTTTGATGTGCCCTGTCCTTTTGTTTTTTGAGCTCTTCCTTTCTCTCTGGAACTACAAGATGCTCCAGGCTCTCCTTGCATTTTTCCTGCCCCAGCCCTAGCATCAGCCACTCCTCAAGGAGGCTTCATTCCTTTCACTGGAGAATGGAATTTAGAAACCAAGATGAGAGCACTGGGGGTGCTACTCGGGTGTCATTATTTCTAGGCCCTCTCAGCAGACAGAGCTGGGTAACACGACATATGTACATACATGTATGTGTACTAAATCATGTATACACACATATTTACAATGTTTCTGTATTTATCCATCTGTGTATGTACTGAGCTCAATACTGATGTCTCCACCTCTAATCCAGTCCTCGGGCTTCATTCTGCCCTTCCTTTCTTGCTGATCTGTCTTCCCTCTCCAACTGTGTGAACAACCTGGCCCATTTTCTATCACCTATTTACTTATTTGTTCAGCCTCAGTATGCCTGTGAAGCAGTTTCATAATCCTTAACCTGTACCCCTATGGAAATAAATTTACCGGAGTACAGTGTGCACAGTTCCTTTCACCTTTAGCCTTGCAATTTTCACGCAAACCCATTTCCCAGAGTAATTTAAGCTAGCTCCTTTTACTCTCCAGCCCTCGTTAGTGCGGTTATATCGTGGATTTGCAATAAAGTTTGTGTCCTTTATCAATGTGTTGCCTCCAGGTCCGAATGCAACCCTCTTTGTAACACACACTGTGATGGGGAATTCAAGCATCTCTCTCCTACAGTGAGCACAACGGAAAAGCTTTCCGGTAGAGGGTGCTGGAGGGACACTGTGGGAGGAAGGGCTCTCCTGCCATTTCCAGCGCAGGCCTTGGAAGAGTGGCAAGGGTGTGTGGACCTGCGGTCCAGGCTGCAGCCTGGGTGTGATTGATGACCTTTTCTGCAGCCCCCTCAGCACAGACCCCGGAGTCCCCGAGCAGCCTGTGTGGTCCTCAGGCCTGCTCTCCGCACTGGCTCCCATATTCCGTCTTCAGGCCTCCACCAGCCTGCAGCCTGAGGCTAACATGCTGAATGGCCATGCCTCCTGCTTCCCTGTCTGCTTAGGGAGGGTGGCCTATTGCCTGCCCAGTAACTCCAGGCCAGTGCCAGCCTGACCAAACCCGTGAACTTCTCTACTAGCTGGCGGGCTGATCACACCTCCAACAGGTCCAAACCCCTTCCAAGTTTGTCTTTCATTGGGTACTCTCCCTCAGCCCCGGTACAATGCAGAGTTTCTTTCACTCCCTCTGGGAAAGAAGATCAGCCTCAGTCCTGAAGGAATGTGTCCTAATTTAATAGCGCAGCCTAACTATGACACCGCAGGGACCAAGGCCAGTGGGAACAGAAATACTGACTCAGCTGGTGATCTGCGCCCGTGGGCTGGTAGCAGGAACAGCAGGCTGGTTAACCTCCCACCCCCAAACCCCAGGAGCTTGGCCCTGGGAGCCACTGACCATACGTCCCTTCCCGGGTGGCTCTCCCTGCCTTTCCTATGTAGCAGTACAGAGTGTGTCTAATGTCCCTGGACCAGGTGAGCTTCTCTAAGGCAGGCTGGTCTCAGAGACAGGCTGGCCACAGCCTCAGCCATAAGGGGGCAGGGATGATAAGGAAACCCAGCTCAAAGGGAATCCGCAGTTACAAAGAAGATTTCTCTCATTGGAGTCCAGCGTATTCTCTGCTCCCTATGCTGACCATAGCATCCTTTCTCAGCAATGCTCTTTGCAGCATTTAGAAGAGCAGGTGGCATTCACTGCTCACAAAGCCTGGAGCATCTTGTTGTACGAGCTGGCAGCCACAACGCAGCCACAGGATCTCTCTGGACCCAGAGGAAAGGCCTGAATCAGCATTAGATACCCAATGGCACAGAGTCTGAGATCTTGAAGAGACTATGTAATCCTTCCCTCATCTTATGTCTGTGTGCTTTTAGTTAACTATAAAATATCTAAAACACATATGCATATAGACAGAAATGATCATCATAGATTCTACTTCCAGCTTAAGAAATGCAATGTTATCAATACAGACAATGCCCTTTTGTGTCCCCTCCTTGATCCCATCCACCCTCCTTTCTTTCTTTTTTTTTTTTTTTTCAGGTGCTTGGATGTGTATACACCCTCATGAATTTCCTCATGTTTATATTCATGAATTTCCTCATGTTTTTACTACAAGTGTATAATTTCCTAAGTGACGTAGACTATTAATGCTGTAGTTTCATTCCTTACGTAAGTATTATTATACTGTGTATAGCAGCATGGATTCTTTGCTCAACACTATGATTGTGAGATACATCCACGTTGGTATATGTAGCTCTAGTTTAGGTGTTGGCAAACTTCTTTCTGTAAAGAGCCAGAAAATCAGTATTTTAGGCTTTGTAGACCAAGAGGCAAATCAAGGATATTATGTAGGTACTTACATAACAAGAGGGAAGATAAATTTCCACAAAACGTTATTGATGAAATTCAAAATATAGTAGTAATAATTGAATACAGTTTTTTTGTAACAGGTCAAGAATGGAATTCTTTTGGGGGTGATAGAGTTTGCATATGTTGTCCTCCCAAAGCTCATGTGGAAATCTGATCCCCAATGTGGCAGTGTTGGGAGCTGCTTGGGTCATGGGGTCAGGTCCCTCATGAACAGGTTAATGCTCTCCCTGAGGGGTGGGGGTAGTAAGTGAGTTCTCACTTTATTAGTTCCCAGGAGAGCTGGTTGTTTAAAGGACCCTAGCACCTCTCTCTCGCCTTCTCTCCCTCTCTCACACACACTTCCTCTCTCACCATGAGATCTGCTTGTACCCGCCGGCTGCCTGCCACTTTCTGCCATGAGTAGAAGCAGCCTGAGGCCTGTGCCAGATGCAGCTGTCCCAGGATTGTGAGCCAAATAAACCTCTTCTCTTTATAAATTACCCAGTTTCAGGTATTCTGTTATAAGCAACACAAAAACGGACTAATACAGGGGGAATAACATCAAAGTTAGTGTTCCTTATTGATTGCAAATGACCATCTTTATAAACCATTCTTAGTTCTTCAACCATGCAAAAACAGGTGATGGGACAGATTTGGCTGTGGGCCAAAGTTTGCTGACTTCTACTCCACTGGTTTTCACTGCTATATAGAATTCCACTGGATGACTCTAACAAAATTCATTTATCTGTTCATGGGGGCGGTGTGGGGGAGCAAGGAGTTCAGTTGTTTTTGTTTTAAAATAGTATTCCTATAAACATTCTAGTACATATCGGTGTACTTTATGTGTGAGTTTCTCTCTGGGTTGTATACACAGAAGTAGAATTGCTGAATAAGGAATGTGGATCTTTAATGCCAAACTCCTGTCCAAAGTGGTTGTACTAATTCCTACAAATTGGTTGTACCAATTCCTACTAACAGCAGCAGTTATATTTGCCCATGTTGCTCCACATGCTTATAAACATGGTATTCCAGATGTTTCAGGTTTTGCAAATCTGACTGGAGTACAATGCCACCTCATCTTGACTTTAATTTTCACTTCTGGATTACAAGTGAGATTGGACGTCTCTTCAAATGCTCACTGACCTTTCTTCTGTGAATTTCCTATTCATACCTTTCACTCATTTTTCTATTGGGCTGCTTATATTTTTCTGATTGATCTGTAAAAGTTCTCCATATATTCTATTAACCCCTTTTGGGTTTAAGTGTGTTGAAAATACCTTCTCCCATTTTGTGGCTTTTTTTTCCAAAATGTATATATCTTTTTGTGCCTTACTATGTTGTCTTAGTCTGTTTTGTGCCGCTATAACACAATACCTGAGACTAGGTCATTTATAAAAAACATATCTATTTCCTACAGTTCTGGAATCTGGGAAGTCCAAGGTTGTGGGGCCCACATCTGGCGAGGGCCTTCTTGCTGCATCATCTGGTGGTAAAAGGCAGAAAGACAAAAGAACATTCACATGAGAGGGGGTCAAACTTATCCTTTTATCAAGAAACCACTCTCAAGATAACTAACTCGCTCCCTTGATAATGGCATTAATCCTTTCATAGAGCAGAGCCCGCATGACCTAATCACCTATGCACTGGAGATTAAGTTTCCAACACATGAATTTTAGGGGACATATTTAAACCATAGCATATGTACTTCAGTGTTTTGAAATTTTTCTTCTCTTTAATCCACAGGACATTAAGGTAGGGCTCTAATTGTACTTACTGGATAGCCTATTGTCCTTCAACAATTTATTGATAAGCCACCTCTTCCAAATGATCTTCAGTGCTATCTCTCTCACATGTCATTTTTCTAGGTACAGGTGGGTTCATTTCTGGACTTTCTTTTCCATTTAATTAGTCATTTTATGCATGCTGCCTTGATTATTATGGGTTTGTTTGTTTGTTTTAAGTAAGTGTTGATGTCTAGCAGGGATAATATCACCTCAACTTGATCTTCTTTAAAATTTTCTTGGTTATTATTGGCCCTTTGTTCTTCTATTCAAATTTTAGAACCAAACTTACCAAGTTCCATGAAAAGTCCTATCAGGGTCTTGATTGAAATTGCATTGGCCTTTTAGATTAATTTGTGAAGAATCAATATTTTTATGATAGCAAATTATCTGATCCATGTACATGGTATAACTCTCCTTTTGGGAGAGATTTGGGTCTATGTATTTTATAAAGTTAAAAAATTTCTCCATATTTTTTTCAACATTTAGATTTATTCTTGGGTCCCTTATATTTTATTATTGTTATTGCTATTATAAATGTCATTTTAAAAATTGTTGTTGGTACATACAAAATGCACATGACTTTAGTATATGCATCTTATATCCAGAAATATTATTGAACTTTTACTATCATTTCTCTTTAGATTCGTTTGGGGGGTTTCCTATGAAATAATCACATTGTTTGTGAATAATAGAAGTTTTTCTTTCTCCTTTTCCTGTTCCTATAACCTTTTCTTTTAAGAAGAAAAGGACCTCTATTACAAGATTGGATAGAAATTTGTATGTTAAATGATGGTGGCTACCCTTGTCTCATTCCTAATTTTAAAGGGTATGTTTTTACTGTTTCACCTTTTGGAATGATTTTGTGGTAGGCTTTTATAAAATACTCTTTATAAGACTAAGTAATTCCTTTCTATATCTTGTTTGCTATATTTGTTTATTTGGGGTTTTTGTTTTGTTTTGTTTTGTTTTTGGTCTTATGTGAAATTTGGGTTTTACTGTAAGTCTTTTGTTTTCCCAACTGTTTTGGAGACTATAGGTTAGTGTGGTGAATTACCATAATATAATTCCTAATGTTAAAACATTCTTGCAATTCTTGCAAAAATTTAACTTGGTCAAGATATATCTTAAAATATATTGCTAGATTCATTTTGCCAATTTGTTCTATTGTTTAATAATTTAAGTTGTTATGTGATATTAGCCTGTAATTTGTCTTCTTGATTGCTTTTAGAATCCAGGTTATATTAGCCTAATAAAATGACTTATCGACTGTAACTTTTTTATGATGTGGAAAAAAATTGTATAAGATTGGAGTTATCTGTTCTTCGAATGCTTTGTAGAACCTAGAGCACAACCTAGACCACATAACCTAGTCCCAGTTTTTGTTGTTTTCTTTATTATAGGACTATTCAGATGTTGTCATCTTTAATAAATTCTACAACTGTAGGAAGCTGTCCTTTTCCTCTAGGTTTTCAAATTTATTGTTATAAAGATCTCCAAAGGAGAAAGACAAGACACATATAAAATATCTGTCACCCATGTAACTGAAAAAGAACCAGTATGAAAAATACATTTTAAAAATCCCAACAAACCAATTTTAAAAAGATAAACAACCCAGTTTTCTAAATAAAGAAATGACTTAAGTACTTTACAAAAGAGAATCCAAAAGGTCAATCAACATGAAAAGATGCTCAACATCAACACTAATTAGGGAAATATAAATTTAAGCCATAATGAGGTACATCTACGTGCCCACTAGAATGGCTAAATTTAAAAAGAATAACCATATCAAGTGTCGGTGAGGATGTGGAGCAACTGAAACTCTCCTACGCTGCTGGAGGAAATGTAAATCAGTATTATCACTTTCAAAAACTGACATATCTACTGAAAGATACATCTAAGCATATGCATAACTTCATTATTCACAATAAACAAAAACTGGAAGAAATACACATTCTTAATAACAGTATAACAGATGAATCCATTGTAATATTCATTCAATGGGACACAGACTGAGAATGAGTGAGTTACAGCTGCGCCAAACAACATGGATGAATCTAACATATATACTACTGAATAAAAAAAGCAAGACCCAAAATAATACATATACTGTAGTTTGATTCTATTTATGTAACATTTTTAAAAGACAAAATTTAACTGTATTGTTTAGAGTTTCATATACAAGTGGTAATTATTACACCAAAGTTAGAAGAATGTGTTCACTTAGAGAGAAGAGGAAGGAGCTTTGATGGAAAGAGAACTTGGGGGGCGTCTAGAACAATGGCAATACTCTATTTCTTAAATTTGGTAGTATTTCTTCAAACAGTTGCCTTATAATTATTCATTATCCTAAGCATATATGTTTTATCTGCATTCTACATATATGTTACATTTTACAATAAAAAAAAAGTGAAGATCTTAAAACCCAGGATAGACAGAGATGAAAGGGATAAGGATATATATTCACACCTAAATATTTTTTTTAATGGGGTCTAAATAGGATATTTTAGCTGTGTTTAGGGCCATAAGAGTGAAACGCCGGACCACACAGTTCTGTATTTCCCAGTCTAAACACTGTAAAATACCTTTTACTGTCTGCGCAGTTTTTCTTACTTCAATCCACCAAAAATATGAGTAAATCCTCATTATTTAACCTTGTCTGTTTGCTTGTTCTCGATTTCATTTAAAAATTTTACTGTAAAAAAAAGTTTCATTGTTTTGTGGAAAACTCATCTTCAGACTGCTTGTTCTCCTTTGAGACAATGTTAGGACAATTTAGTGGAACTGGGGAGGCTCCAATTCGGTAAGAGTAAGATTAGTATCGACGAGGTGTTTCAATCCTCGGCTTTGCTCAGTTAAATGCCTTCAGTGAGGTGGCGGGGCCCGGGGGAGGGCTGCTGTCTCCACTATAGGTCACCTCACGGCTGCTTTCTCCTTTGCCCTTTGCCATAGGCTTGAAGTATATTTTGTGGGCTGGAGGGATATAAAACTCAAAGCAAAATTTTTGAAGTACTAGGTGTGAGGGTCCCGTTATGTAGCTTACGGGTCTAAGCTCATCAACGTACAGTCCAGATCGAGGAAACCTGACTTCTCACCTGACCGAGCTGGTCCCGGAAACTGGCAATTCAGCCTCGAGGCCTACGGAACCCGGGCTGAGGCGGCCGCAGGGGCGCTTCTCTGCTCCGCGTCCCGCCCCCTGCCCGCCCCGCCCGCCTCGCGTTCTCGCGAGACTTATAGTGTCCCGCCCACCTCACGGGAGGCTGGGCTGCCCGGCGTTTGTCTTAGATCCGGTGGCTCAGGAGAGGCGCTTCTCGGCTGGTGTGGCTGCCCCTGTCATCGAAGGGCGTCAAGGCCCCGGACTTGGGACTTGGGTAGTCAGATTTAGCAAAAGAAAACAAAATCTGGATACCCAGTTAAATATGAATTTCAGATAAGCAACGAATAAATTTTTAGTGTAAGACACTAACTTTACTGTGAGATACTTAAAGATGTTAATTGTTTATCTGAAATTCAAATTTAACTGAAGTTCAAACTTAAAGAAAACTGTGTCTTACCTGTCACCCCTGCCCCAGGTCCTGCTCGCAGCGGAGCCAGGCCCGAATGACTCCGCACACCATCTGCGGCTGCTGAGTCGTGAACCTGCTCTCCCAGGACCTTTTTGAAGGCGCCTGTGCTTTCTGGTGGGAAGAGGCTGGGTTAAACAAAAAACGTTTAATCTAATTTTTAAAGAAATTAAATTTACACCTTTTTTTGCACCATTGGGAACAGAATTATGAAAATAACAAACTTGAAATACAAATGACGGTGAGGGCCATTGCCCACTTTGCAGGTTTTCCATTTTCATGGCAAGAGCAGGCCCTAGGAGCTCTGCAGAATCAGGTGTCTCGGGGGCCTGTACATCTCTGATCTCGATGTTAGGAGATGCCCCTGCTTGAGCTGCCCCAACTGCTGTGCTGAGGAAGGGAGTCCTGTGGTCGGTCCACAAGCTTCTGAAGTCACGTGGTCTCCCATGGTTCTGAATTGTTCCTTACATAAGCCCTGGCCCAGGCTGTGAATTTTATCTCAGGGGGGTGGTGTATTTCAGTAAATAAACAGATAATCAGTAATGGAGACTTTTATAATATAGAGGGCAAGTCATCTTACTGGTTGAAGTAAAAAATTCTCAGTTGAATAATAAAGCCAGTGGTTCAAATGGAATCTTTAAAAGTTCCACTGCTGGAAAATTCCGTTCTTGGGAATGTTATACTGAATTAAAGTTGACCTAAAGCTGCTTCCCTACATATTCTAAGCTTGGCCTAAAGGCCCCTCTACATAGTGAAATGTAACCTAACTCAATCTGTAAACAGACTTTAACCTAACCTGGAAGTACACACTTGCAACAAGTAGCTGAGTCTGAACCTCCAGCCAATCAGAGGCTGAAAGCTGCCCAAACATTGCCACATAAGGCAAATGCTACCTCATCCAATCAGGTTGTTTCTGTATGGTGCTTCCTTTTATCTGGCTGTAAATATGACCTGCACACGTGGTGGGGTGAAGTATTCTGAACCGTTTTCTGTCATGAGTGCTGCCTGATCTTAGAACTGCAATTAAAGCCAATTAAGATCTGCAAAACTAGATTTGTTGTAATTTTGTCTTTTAACAGTATTTACATTTTAGTAATTGTGTTAGTCAGGGTTCTCCAGAGAGACAGAATATATGAGAGGGGATTTATTAGGGGAATTAGCTCACACAGTTGTTAAGAAAAGTCCCACGATAGGCCGACTGCAAACTGAATGATGATAGTGTGGCTCAGTCCAAGTCCTCAAAGCCAGGGAAGCCAATGGTGTCCTTGGTGTAAGTCCTGGAACCCAAAGCTAAAAAGTCTCAAGCTCCACGGACAGGAGAGAAGAGTGTATCCCAGCTCTGGTGGATAGAGAGAGCTTCACCTTTTTTCTCTGTCTTTTGTTCTTTCTCATCCCCCAGCAGATTGGATTGTCCAGTCAACAAATAGTGAGGGTCTAAACCAAGGAAGTGGTTGTAGGCAGGAAAAGGAAGGCACACACTAGCACAGAAGTGTTGCTTCCTGTTCCTTGTACCTACTGGAGAAGCAGACAGGTGGCTCCAACCCTCAGGACAGCTAAGAAGGGCAAGGAGGGTTTAATCCCCTCTGTATTGTTTTGTAGGACGGCTGTACAAAATACCACAAGCTGGGTGGCTTAAAACAATAAAAATTTATTCTCTTGCGGTTCTAGAGACTAGAAATCCAAAATCAAGGTGTCCACAGAGCCACACTCCCTCTAAAGGCTCTAGAGAGAATGTTTTCTTGCCTCTTCCAGCTTCTTGTACTCCTGGCGTTCCTTGGCTCCTGGCGACATAATTCCAGTATCTGCTTCTGTCTCCACATGGCCTTCTTTGTCTCTGTGTCTCAAATCTCCCTCTGCCTCTCTCTTTTAAGGATACCTGTCATTGTGTTTAGGACCTACCCTAAATCCAGGATGACCTTATAATATAGTTTTGCTTTGGTTTTTGGTGCTGTCTTGACCCAGCTTTGAGGCCCTAGCTAGAGGAGTCAGTTTCCCTTCTTGAGCAGCTGATTAAGTCCTGTATCGGGCTCTCACACTCCTGATCACCCCAGCACCAGATACCAGACAACTAGCAGATACCAGATACCAGCCCTCTTTCCTGGAGCCCTTGAAATTATTCTAATTAGTCAATCCATAGGGAGCCCATGAAACCTGGCTATCCCCACTCCACTTGCCACACATAAAGCTGTCTCCTACAGCTCCAGCTGGCTGTTACCCTGTCACTGGGCACCCTGTGGGGACTGCCTTCTCTCATTCGGAGCTGTAAATAACAAAAAGTTCTCTCCCATCTATCTTCATGTCATTGTGTTGTGTCCTTCCATCAAAAGAAACTTTAAATCTTATAAAACAGATCTCATCTCAAGATCCTTAATTATATCTACAAAGACCCTTTTGCCAAATACGGTCACATTCACAGGTAGGCATATCTTCTGGGGTGCCACAGTTCAACCCACTATACCCTCTTTGAAAGTTTGAAGAAACTTCCCTTCTCATTTCTTGAATCATCCTCCTCTGCCCTATCTCTACACAATGGAGTGCCCCAGGACATCTTTGTGTCTCTGTGTCATCACTCACTGCAGAGGTAACCTCATCCACCCCCATGGACTTAAAGACCATCTATACCCTTATGACTTCCACATTTATATCGCCAGTATTGCCTTAACTCTGATTCATGTATCCAACCTCCTGCTTAATATCTCCACTTGGGTGTTTCATATGCACCCCATGCTTAACATGCCCCAAACCAAACATTCCAATTTCCCCTGTCCATCCCATTCCAATCCTATAGTGTTTTACATCTCATTAAATAATACTTCCATTTAATTTTAAATTTATGGCTCAACCAAAATATCTTAAAGTTATTTTTGACCTTCATTCTCTTAAACCTTGCATCCAAGTCATTAACACTCGTATAGGTGCTATGTCCAAAACATATCTGGACGCCCATGACCAGCCTGGAACACACCTATGTCGTATCTCCCCTGCCCTCATGCAGTAGCCTCTTGATGTGTGTCCCTGCTTTGTCTTTGCCCCACTAGGCAAGTCCACTCCATCCTCAGCTCAAAGCAGAGACAGCAGAGAGCCTGAGTGGACAGTTCAGCTGGCAGAGTTCACAATGTGAAATCAGACCATACCACTCACCTACCCAAAACCCTGCAGTGGATTCCCATCACACTTGGCCCTATGGCCCTCAGCTCTTCTCCAACCTCAGCTGCTCCTCTCCCCCTCACTTGATTCTGGCTTCACTGGTTTCCCTGCTCCTCCTAGAACACACCAGGCCTGCTTTCACCTCGGGGCTGTTGCTCTGTCTATTCCTGCTGATCTGAACGTGCCTCACGCACATTTGTGCTTGGCCCATTCCTTCACTTCAGACAGGTCTTGGCCCCTCTGTCATCCCATGTGGAAGGCGTCCCTAGCTGCCCACTTACAGCAGCCGTCCTGACCCTACCGCCTGTGCCGATACTTCCTCTAGCACCTCACTTGCTGTTTTCCTCCACGGCAGCTATCACAGGCTGAGATTACAGTGCATATTTGTTTGTTTATTGGATCATTTTCTGTCTCCCCCCATCTGAATAAATGTAAGCTCTGTGAGCACAGCATTCTTGTCCTATTCACCCGGTATCCCTAGTCCCTGAAACACAGAAACCGAGACTAGAATTTTTGGGATAATGAAAGAACATCCGAATGATGTCTGCTGGCATCCTTCCACCAATCACATTTTGAGAAATGAGTGACACTCACACCTTGTGTTGCCACACAGATGATCTCTCATGGGATTGATGCAGAGACTGCAAACGCTCTGCTGTTTGGGGGGTGCTTCCCAGAGCATGCAGGGAAAAGTGATGATAAAGGGACCCCAGAAGTGGCCAGACCACCTTTGGAACAGGAGTTGGAAAGCAGTGAGCTGAGGATGGAGTGAACTTGCTTTGCTGAAATATAAACACCATTCACCAGAGCCCAGGCAATTTGGTACACTGGAATAAAAAGAGATTACAGTCTGAAGTGGATGGAGATACAATTCCTGGTAGATTCTGTCAGTTCTAGACAAAGTGAAGGGCATACCTGAGGCCTTCCAGCAGTTTCTAACCACCAGTTTAGGAGCCTGGCTGGTGAAAGAGTGAAACTGTGCTCTTTGACCTTGGGGACATTGATGTGAGACAGGAGATGGCAGAAGGCCTGGGGATCCTGCAGGATCTAGTAGTGCCATCTAACTGCACTAGGGGTTAGCAACTTTCTGAACAAAAACTAGATAACCGTTGTGAACAGTGATTTAACCTCGCCAACCCAACTCTCCCCATAGAAAGATGAGAAGGAGGGCAAAGCACTGGGTAAGCAAAGGGGAATACAGCTGATTTTCATTGTGCCTGGTAGTTATGTTCTATAACATTGCCATAAATACCGAACTATTGCTGAACCATTGCTCTTAGGGGAAATACAGGGTTAGGTTTCTGCAAGACTCTGGTCACAACATTTTCGTCAACTGATCAGTACCTAACCTAACATTGTTTCTGTTTAAAGACACCTTCTTTAGTAAACGGTGTTGAGTTATCATCACTGGGCTCCTACCAGCAGCTCTGTAGCTCATGCCTGAGCGAAGCTTCCCGACACCTGTGTGTTCTCCACAGGGCACCTCAGAGCCTTCTAGCTCTTAGAAACAGCACACAGAGCTTTGGCACTACATTTGGGGGCCATTTTAAACAGCAAAATCATCAAAACTAAGCACAAAAATGTGAAACATGTGGCAAGTAGACCACAAAAAACACATTTGTTTACAGTTTGACAGTTAAAACAGGCAGGGAGAGCGTCACCCTGTGTATTAATCCATTTCTGTTGCTTATAACAAAATACTTGGAACTGGGTGATTTATAAGAAAACAAAATTTATTCCTTACAGTTTCTGAGACTGGGGAGTCCAAAGTCCAGGGAACACATCTGGTGAGAGCCTTGGTGTTGGCAACAGTGACAGCAGAGAATCACATTGCAAAAATGGTGGAGAAGAGAGAGTGACTAACCTCTTCATTCACTCTCCTTTTAAAGCCCTCAGAACCATGTCCCTGACCACCATTACTAATCCATTCACTACTGCACATTCCTACAATCTAATCACCTCTTCAAGGCTCCACCTTTCAATTACCATAATAGGATTTCCCACCCTCTTAATATTGTCACAGTGGGGGTCAAGTTTTGGGGGACACTCAATCCAAGGCACCCTGTTAGACTTTAGCTGGGAACATGCGGGTCTGATGGCTCAGATTTTCTACTGCTCTGCACATGCCTGTGAATGACCACGAAAGCATAATGAGTATTAATTTGGGGGGTTACAAATAGATTTTAGCAAGTACGCAAATCCACAAATACCAAGACTCACCTGTACATTCTCCAACTGCTTTGAAGAGTGAATAACTCTAGTTTAGCACGTCTGATCGACAGTGGATTCTCACCACCAGGCTCACAGGAGGGCTGTCAGCTCAGAGCTCTGGGATTCCTTCCAGCTAACTGGAGTATTTTCCATGTTCAGAGGGCAGGGTCTCAGAAATTATTTGTGCCTTGGACCAAGTGTCCTCCGAGTGAGAAATCGACTGACTGAATTGAAGCCTGATATTTTTGTTAGTAAAACTGTACAAAGGAATGACTTTATGAAACTTCTGTTTGAAACACGGATGTACGGGGTGTGGTACTTGGGGAGGAGGGAGGCTGCCCGGTGTGAGCCACAGTGAAGGAGCAGAACTCCAGGACAGCGGCTGGGGGACAGCTGGGCTGGAGGGGAGGAGGGAGGTGGCTTTGTCCCAACCGCCACAGACATCCCCTCCTCCCTCCTGCTGCCTCCTTTCCTTTTTCCTCCCCCCCCCCCCCCCAGCTTCCTTCCTCTGCTCCTTTCCATTGAGGGAGCAGCTTTCCTCTTGGGAGGTGGCCAGGGACACAGGTCAGCACAAGGCTGGGAGGAAGACCCAGGCTATCTGTGGGCTGGGCCTTGTGATGTGCACAACCAGAGTCTTTTCCACCTGCCTGGAGGGTTGCCTGCCCCAGAGCTCGCCCCTAGATTGTCCTCCCTCGTTCCGCCTCCTCCTCAAGCTTCTCCTGCAGGAAGAGAGGCGATGGTGAAGCTCCTCAGGGAGGAGGGCAGTGGCTCTGGTTTGCCTGGGCACAGTGACCTCCCACCTGCTGGGGATGTGGCAGGCTCATCTCCTGGCACACATGACTGCAGCAGCTTTGGTTTCCAACGTGTGGAAGGTAGGGCTAGGGATCTCCATTCTCCACAGAGTCAGCAGCCTTGGACAGCTGCAAATTGCACCCCACAGAGACTGCGCGTGAGTGAGGACGTAGAGCATGGAGCAGGGCACAGGGCTCCCCGTGAGGTCCCACACAGCCATGTCCTCTTCTCCGTGTCTCTCCTCCCCGAGCGTGAGCACAGCAGCCCAATGGATGAGGATTTTCAAATGTTAGAACTGGAAAGAGCAGCTGCAGCTTCGTTCTACCACTTACAGGGGCCTGGAAGAAAAAGGCGCGTTCCAGGCTAGAGGCAGCTGGACAGCAGAGCCAGATGGAATTCAGCCCCCCTGGGCTGGAGTCCAGAGGTGGTCTTTGGCAATATTTTGATGGATGAAACCACAAGTTTCGTTTTGTGTCTGTTGAAATTCCTTGTGAAGCCATAGTGCCATTGTTTGAACTTGCAGCAGACCAAACTGACCTTTGTCCTTGGGGCAGAAACCTGGTCCACTGGCCCAGCCCATGAGCCCTCACTCTCTGACATGGAAAACCTCATTTCCTGGTGGTGTGGTTCCTGGTGAGACAGAAGGTTCTGATTTTGAATATTGTGGATAACCATCAGAATCAATCAGTTTAAAAGTAATCCCTAATTTTTAAAACACTGAATTGAAGTGTTTAGAGACAATAAAGCTGGCGTCCGAAATAACTGTATTGTTCCTTCAGACATGTTTGTTGTTTAATTAAAAGGGACCTTCTCCATGTGAAAAAATCAAGCAGATTCCGCGTGGGAACTCTCCTACCGCACACGAGTTGGGAAGGGAAACAGTCTGGGTCAGGTCCGGGTCTTGGCCTCAAGCTTCATTCTTGTCACTGTGGCTTTTATGACAATAGCTATCTGTATTTTAGTGTTAGTTGAAAAATGGAATTTTGATTAATATCCTCTCCCATTAGAGCAAGTTTAGAAAAACCATTTAATTTAATTAGCAATATTTTCATTAATTCAAGACTTTCTGAGATTGACTGTAATTCACCCAGGTTCACACCAAAGCACCCTGTAGGTGCTGACTGCCATTGCCACCAGAAGGGGTGGGAGGGTCCAGGAGGGTGTGGAGGAACATATGAGGCCAGCCTGTCAGCGCTAACCTCTTCAAGTTGCCCCAACAAGGCCTGTGCATAATCACAGGATAGGGAGCCCGAGTGGAGAGTGGGTGCCAGGTCGGAGGGCTCCCGGAGTTTACCTTTCCTGTTGTTTATCCACCCACAGCATGGGGGCTTCTGACATCCACACTCCTGCTCTACAAACACATTGTCTGACCAAATGACTGCTGCCACCCAGACCAGCCCACTCTGGACATCCAGGGCACTTCTCAGCTCAAGGGCCCACTTCCTCTTACCCTCCTGGCCCAGGCCCAACTCTACTACTCTCTTGACTTCAGACAGACGTACTGAGCAGGGGTGCTTGGTGATCTTGACATAAAGAATTAAAGGGAAGAAGTAGGGGCGGGAGCTCAAGGTGTCTCCCCCAGAGAACGCAGGAATCCATCCATTCATTGCAAACCCTCTGAAGCTCTGCCCCTCATGTCATAGTGCTCTGACACTATGCCTGACCCCACAGCAAGCTCACAGTGTCTACAGGGGAGAGCAAGGGGGACTTCCAAGTAGTGGGCCTGGGTGTGACCTGAACTGGACAATAACTGGTATTGCTCCTGTGCAAACTGAGATTGGTCAAAGGCCTTCTGGGGGGCAGGGAGTTGGAGGAGGCCCATGTCCCTCCCCACACTATTCCCACCCAAACTGGGAGTCAAAGACCCCAGCTTTTGGAGATGGCCTCCTCCCAGCAGCAGACCAGGGTCCAGCGCAGTGTTCAGAAAGAGTGACAGTGTGCATCCAGGCTGAGCCCTGACCCTGCTCCAAGGAGAACGACCTCTGGGTTGGAAGGCCCAGAGGAGGATATGAAGGGCAGGACCAAAGCCATCCCCCAGGAGGAAAGACAGAGAGTGACAAGCCTGCCGTGCCCTTTCCAGATAAGAGGCCAAGCGCAAGCTGTGCTGATCTGGATGAATATCTGCGTCCAGCATGGCTGGGTCTCGGAGAGAGGGGAGGGTGTTCTAAATATGTCCTGGAATTGTTTTTCTCGAGCTCAACCAGATGAGAGGCCAGCACTGGCTTTGGGCCCTTGTGTGCAGCAGGTATGCCCAGCACCCTAGCACATAAAGGGCAGCATTTCACCCCCTTAGAAAGCCCGAAGTGACGTGTCCACTGTCACACAGCTGTCAGAGCCCCAAGCCCACAACTCCCCAGACTTCCAATCCAGATTCCCTCCCCTGTACCTTCCCCACTTTGTAAATCCTTTCTTAATCTGCCTTGAAGTTGAGAGTAGTGGGGGCAGCACAAGAAAGAGGTTGAAAGGGGAGGAAAAAGTCAGAAAAAAGAAATTAAGAGGGCTCCCACATCTAGTTAATTCGTGAGAGACAAAACCGGTGGGGAGGAGGGAGGCTGCCCAGTGAGAGCCTGCTGTGAAGGAGCAGAACTCCAGGGCAGCAGCTCAGTTAGGCTGAAAATGTGGGTTTTAAAACAGTGGTCTTAGGGCCGGCCCATGGCTCACGTGGGAGAGTGCGGTGCTGATAACACCAAGGTTACAGGTTCAGATCCCTATATAGGGATGGCCGGTTAGCTCACTTGGGAGAGCGTGGTGCTGACAACACCAAGTCAAGGGTTGAGATCCCCTTTCCGGTCATCTTTTAAAAAACAAAACAAAAAAAAAAAAACAGTGGTCTTCACAAGGGGTGCACACACAGGGGAGGGGAGATATCCTTAAAACTTCACTTAATTTTCTCTAAAATTTACTATTTCTCGTAGCACACCTCATACTGCATGTTAATATTAATAGAATGATATATATATACATTTGCATATGATGCATGAATAATAAATATATGCACATTTGGAGTGGGTGCTCAATGGTTTTGTTTTTTTCATGGAAATAAATTTTTTTAATTTTTTAAATTAATTAATTTATTATTATTATTATTTTTACATTCTAGATTCTGTTGCAGAGCAGTTTGGGGTGGGGGAGAGGGGAAAGGGGAGGGAGATAGGGTGGGAGGAGAAGAAAGGAGGGAGGGTGTGGCATGGTTGAGGCCTGTGGCACCCCTCTCATTCTGACAGGGCAGCCTAAGGGGCTTCCGGTGGTGGTGGCTCACTGGTCAGCGTTGGGCTGGATGCAGACGTCAGGAGGGCGTGGCTAATGCCCTCAGTGCCCCTCCACTTGGATCGGAAGCCTGGGGTGCTTCCATTGGTGGCTCAGTGGTCATCACCAGGCTGGATGTACTGGTGTGGCTGAAGCCCTCCACATCCCTCTGCTCCAGCTCAGGAGGCAGGGGTGCTTCCAGCGGCCTGGTGGTCATCGCTGGGCTGGATGCAGGTATCGAGGGGTGTGGCTAAGGCCTTCAGCCCCCACCATCCTGGTTGGGGAGCCCAGGGTGCTTCTGGCAGTGGCTCGGTGGTCATTGCTAGACTGGATGTGGGTGTCAGGGGGGCGTGGCTGAGGCCCTCAGCCTCCTACTGCCCCAACTCAAGGACCTGGGATGCTTCTAGCAATGGCCAAGTGGTTGTCACTGGGCTGGATGCTGACATTGGAGGAGTATGGCTGAGGCCCTTCGCCCCACCCCAGCTCTGGCTTGGAAGACCAGGATGCTTCCAGCAGTGGCCTGGTGGTCAGTAGGCTAGATGCAGATGTCAGGAGGGTGTTGCTGAGGACCTCAGCCCCTCCATTGCCCCGGCTAGGGAACCCAGGGTGCTTCCAGGCGCAGCTTGGTGGTCTTCACTGGACTAGATATGGATGTCGGGGAGTGTGGCTGAGGCCCTCAGCCCCCCACCACCCTGGCTTGGGCGCTTCCAGCAGCTGCTAGGTGGTCATCACTGGACTGAATGTGGAGTCAGGCAGCATGGCTGAGTCTCTCAGCCCCCCATCACTCCAGTTTAGGGGCCCACAGTACTTCCTGCAGTGGCCTGGTGGTTGTCACTGGGCTGGATGCAGATGTCGGAGGGGTGCCTCAGCCACACCCCCACCCTGGCTTGGGAGCCTGGGGGACTTCTGGTCCTTCTAGGTTTTATAGGTTTTCTTTGGTCGTGTTAGATCTTCACTGGTTAATATCAGAATTTTGTCTCCAATCTGTGGGAGTTTTTTGTTTTCTTTCAGTTCTGTGTTGGATTATTCACTATTCCCACCGCTTAAACTCTGCACTGGAACTAATTTGTTGTCCTTTGCTTACTTCTAAAATGCGGGAACTTCCAGTGGGAACCAGCACCTGAGCCCTGTGGTTGAGCTAAATTGCGGCTTTGCTGCTAATTATCTGGGGAAGGCTTTTTGTGCAGCTCCGGTTTTAATTGTTGACCTTTAAGTAATTCCAGGTCTTGTGAGATCTGGTACACCCGGGTTGTGTGGAAACTCTGGTCTGGGCCTGAGTCTTCTGGGCAAACTGCATCCCTAAAGTTCTATATATTCCTGACCAGTCTCCCCTGAGTGGTCCCACACTGATTGGAGGGCAGATCAGCTGACCTTGCTGTGCCCCAGTGTTCCCCTGGTGGGCCTGTCTCACCCACCCCCCACACTCCAAACACTTCCCATGGGATGGGCCATGTGCCAATCCCTTGTGATGACTCACCAGCCTCTGATTGGCTCCTTTTTTCAATTGTTTGGGGTCCCTCGCTCCTATGTGGGTCCACAGGAACCCTGTTAGTGGTCTTGCTGGCCAGGGGGCCATCAAGGCCCTCTTCTTCCCTGCAGTCTCCGAGCAACTTCACACAAAGAGCACAGCAGTGGCTTTTGCCAACTCTTGCTCCATGTGCTCACCAGGGCCAGCCTTGTGGCCCAGTCTCAAAACAGTAGGAGTGGTCCTTTCTTCTCTCATCATGGCTTCTCCCACCTTCATGAACTCCATAGGTCTCTCCTCCTCTTCCCTTGAGCTCTAGCAGCCCCAGCTTGGCAGTTGTTGCTTTTTTTTCTTTCATTTTGTGACCAGTAGGGGATCATAACCCTTGGCTTGGTGTCTCCTGCACTGCGCCCAGCCAGTAAGCACAGCGGCCGTCCCTATATAGGATCCGAACCTGCAGCGGGATCGCCACTGAGCTCCCAGTGCCGCATTCTCCCAAGTGAGCCACGAGGTCAGCCCCAGTTGTTGCTTTTTAATAGTTGTAAATTGGTTGATTGTGGGAGGCAGTAATGCTAGGGACTGTCTATTTCACCATCTTGATCCGATTGCCTTTTTTTTTTTTTAACTGTGTTATACAATCAAAAATGTTTGGGGACCCCTGCTCTAAAGGACCAAGTATAGAAGTCTGTGGATGTATTCTCACCAGGATTCTGAGACCAAAGTACTTTTTTAAAATGTTCTGATTCATGAGAATAATTTTAAGACTTTCTCACATCCTTTTTTATCTATAAATGTGAATCCTTCCATTTATGTAGCTGAAATTAAAGCAATAGTCATTTGCAGCAAATAATTTCATTTCATGCACCCCTATCCCCATCTTCCCTCCATCTGCCCCTATACCTGCCTGCACCTCGGTGGTCCCTCTGGGGCATGTCACATCCTCATGTCCCCTCTGGAATGCAGTCCTGGCAGTTCACATCTCCCTCCTATCCCCTCAAACCCTACGGGCAACCATCCTCCCTCAGGTAAAGCTTTTCTTTCTCACCCCTAGACATTTTTTACTCCCAGATTCCCTCTGCCTCTTCTTAACTATTCATGACATTAAGTCCCTCTTTCAAGCCCCTGCTGAAGGACCAGTATCCTTGTGATGTTTCCTTTCATCCTCTAGTGCTAACTGTCCATCTTTGCAGCACCTGTTCTACTCCATCCAGTCCTAGTGCTGAACAGTTTCCCCAGTGCACCAGCAGTGCCTGAGGCAGGCCGATTCTCCCTCACCTCTCCCAACCTGCTGACCGAGGCTGTGTGCTGAAAGAAGAGAGAAGGGATAGGTCCATGAGCGAGCCTGCACAGCTGGACTGAAAGCTGGGCTCTATGCACTCTGTTGGTAGTGAACAGCTTCAAAGTGAAAAGTGATGTTTCCCATTTTTCCCATTTGCCTTTTCTCTCCTCAATTGTATTAATGTGTGATACTAGTGTTACTGTACCCAAGTCCAGCCACCTGCCACTCGAAAAGCCAATGACTCAAGAGGCAAGTGTTGGTGAAAAGAAAAAGTAGCTTTATTCAAGAAGCCAGCAATCCTGAGGAGATGGTGGACTAAAGTCCCTAAGACTATCTCATATTCTCAAGTTCACTGAGGGTTTTTATGGGGTAAGAAGTGGAGAGTAAAAGCAGGAGAGAGGGATATGTGAGCTATGGGGCCTATCTGTAAAGGGCCAGATGCAAAATCTCACCAAGCCTCTGTCTGGTTTCTATCCTTGTTCTTGACTTTATTTTAGGGTCCTGCTGGATTTAATTTGCTTCAGACTGGTGTCAGTATAGCTTTATTATCAGCTGTGTTTGAAAGTGTTTCCCAGACACAGCTTCTCTGGGAGGCCCAGTTTCCTGTTCACCTCAAACAAATGGGGATCTGAGTTAAAGATAAGTTCTTATGAATCTGTGTGCAATGTCAGCTGCAGTGTCACCTAAATGTTCAGTGCTAAATTTGCAAACATGGCTCCACCCAGAAGCAGGCAAGAGAGCATACCCAGGGTCCTAGGCAGGAGCTGAGGGCAGCACCCCCCATCTGGAAGCAGGCAAGAGGTCATGCCAAAAACACCACTTCTTTGTGGGTGGCCCACTTCAGCCACAGCCAAAGCCACAGCTGCTACAAAAGTAGCGCGATGCCACAGCAGTAACCACAGCCACTGTGCAGGCAGCCTGCCAGACCCTTGACCACACTGACACAAGGAGAGTCACCAGTCAAGACCAGAAAAAGACATCTCTCTCCTCAAAACTCACTCCAGAGTA
This sequence comes from Cynocephalus volans, assembly GCF_027409185.1. Taxonomy (NCBI): domain Eukaryota; kingdom Metazoa; phylum Chordata; class Mammalia; order Dermoptera; family Cynocephalidae; genus Cynocephalus; species Cynocephalus volans. Next base: position 57,020,753 of record NC_084470.1, read on the forward strand.
ATAGAAGAAGCAACTGTTCTACCAGATGACCAGGCATCAACAGAGACATTCTAGAAATATTAAAAACCAAGAAAATATGACACCACCAAAAGAAAACAGTAATTCTCAAATACCAGACCCTACAGACCAGTAAACACTTGAAATGACAGAAAAGGAATTCCAAGCAACAATCTTAAGGAAACTCACTGAGATACAAGAAGACTCAGACAACATAATGAAATGGGAAAAACAATCCAGGATATGAAGGAGGAAATTTACAAAGAGATTAATACCTTAAAAAAGAATGTAGCAGAGCTCATGGAACTGAAAGATTCACTCAATGAAGTAAAAAACACAACCAAGAGCTTAAGCAGTAGGCTGGAACAAGCAGAAGAAAGAATTTCTGATCTTAAGGAGTCTTCTCAAAATAACCCACAGACAAAAAAAAAAAAAAAAAAAAAAGGAAAAAAGAATTTTAAAAAATGAAGAAAATCTAAGAGAGCTAGCAGACAACTTTAAGTGCACAAACATTTGAATCATGGATGTTCCAGAAGGGAAGAGAAAGGAAAAGGCACGTAAAACCTATTCAATGAAATAATAACAGGAAATTTCCCAGGTATAGGGAGAGACACGGACCTTCAGATCCAGAACGCTCAAAGATCCCCAAACAGATTCAACCCAAAAAGATCCTCTCCAAGACACACTGTAGTCAAACTGGCAAAGCTCAAAGACAGAGAGAATCTTAAAAGAAGAAAAAGAAAAGTGTCAAATCGCCTATAAGGGAGCCCATATCAGACTAACAGCAGACTTCTCAACAGAAACTCTACAAGCCAGAAGAAAATGGAATGATATACTCAAAATACTAAAAGAAAAAAACTGCCAGCCAAGAATACTGTATCCAGCAAGGCTGTCCTTCAGAACGAGGGAGAAATAGTGTATTCTCCAGACAAACAAAAACTGCAGGAGTTCACCACAAGGAAGTCCTGCATCTGGAATATGAAAAATGATAATCACTACCACAAATACACAAGAAAGAACAAAACCCACTGCTAGAACAAAAATGCAAATGAGAAAGAGAAAGAAACTTAATCTTAACCACCACAAAAAAACATAATGACAATGTAATAATGCTCCTGCTTTATTTCTGATTTTCATAATTTCAGTCTTCTCTCTCTTTTCTTGGTCAGTCTACATAAAGGTTTGCAAATTTTGTTGATCTTTTTAAAGAATTAACTTTTGGTTTTGCCGATTTTCTCTATTGTTTTTTAAGTCCCTATTTCGTATATTTCTGTTGTAATCTTTGCTATTTCCTACTTATGTTTGCTTTGGGGTTAGTTTGCTCTACTTTTCCTATTTTCTTAAGGTAGATGTTTACATTAATGATCTGAGCTGTTTCTTATTTTTAATATAGGCGTTTACAGGAATAAATTTTCCTCTAAGCACTGCATGAGCCCTGCATCCTATAAATTTTGAATGTTGCACTCTAATTTTTATCTCAAAGTACTCTCTAATTTCCCTGTGATTTTTCTTTTTGCCCATTGTTTATTTAGGAGAGTCTTGTGTAATTTCCACACATTTGTGAATTTTCTAAATTGTGGCTAGAGAACATGTTTTCTATGATCTTAGTCTTTACAATTGTAGTAAGACTTGTTTTGTAGCCAAATTTTTTTTAATTTGCAAGCATGGAGTCCCAAGGCCATAAAGAAGTAAACAATGAAATGGAATCTCGGTTGCTCATCAGCTACCCTAACTCACACCATGGAAAAGGACACACTGATTCCGAAACTGTAAAACTGTGTGTTTAATTCATATAAAACAGAGAATACATGACCAAGACTTGATAAACAAGATGTGAAAAAATGACCACAAGGGAGGTCTTGCCATATAGACATCACCACTGCTGTAATTATGTTATCGAACCCAGGTTCGGCTGCCCGCCACGCAACCAACCAAAAGACTCAAAATTCAAGTGTTGGTGAAAAGGGAAGGCAGCCTTATTCAGATGAAGGGATGGTAAATTAACCCATCTCAAGGGCTCAGTTTTACCGAGGGGTTTTATGGAATAAGAAGCAGGAAGTGAAAAGCAGGAGGGAAGGGACATGAGCTATGGGGGATCTGTGCAAGGAACCAAGCACAAGGTCTTGCCAAGGCTCCATCTGGTTTCTGTTCTCATCTTTGACATTACCTTAGGGTCCTGAAGGATTTTGATCTGCTTCAGAGTGGAATCACCTTCTTTGCAAACTCTCCGCATAGCTTTGCAGGGATCTGGCTGGCCCTGGAATTCTACAAGCCGGAAAGAACTGTTAGTTTTGCAAGGTATTGATTAGCTTTCGACAGCCTTGTTTTTTCTACTAAGCAAGCAAGATAAGAAAGTCAGGGGATGGGAAGAAAGAGAGGAGAAAAAAACTGTGTCTTTTAGAAATCTCCCTACATCCCAGGCAGTTTTAAGTCCCAACATGGCTTCAGTCCTGCTCACTCCAACAATTGGAACATAGGATGCTGGCATGGGAACAGACAGCTCTGCAGAGCAGGCTGCAGCAAGAGCCCTGACCAGCTCAGCTCTTGAGAGCTGAGAGGTGCCCCTGCAGGACAGGGTCCCTGTACTTGCAGAGGGGTGAGTATAATGGCTGGATGATTTGTATGTCAAGAAGGATTTGGTTGAGGCTTGGTTTTAGACCTAGTTAGGATCTGCCTGGTCTGTTTCACTTTTACACTTACTTGTACATTATGTAGCCCTTGCTGGGGGTGGGGGGAGGGGGGGTGTCAACATTAACCCTAGAGTGAAGTTTTCTGTGGTCTTACCTGGAAGCCAGGGGTATTTACCAACCCCCCCCCCCAACTCTTACTGGGTTTTCACTGTGATTTCTGACTTCCCAGCACCTCATGGCTACCAAAATTCCTGCTCCAGCCTTTCACCTCCCAGCTGCTGTTTTTGTTTTTTCTTGGAACATCACCCCTGTGCATGCGTATCTTGAGAATCAGCCAATTGACTTCAGGGAAAACAACGCAGAATTTTGGGACTCTTCTGTACAGTTTCCTTCTTCCTGGGATCATGCCTTCAAATTCCAGATACTTAGGCAGTGTCAAATTCCGACTGCTGTCTCAGTCAAGTAAAACTACCACTTTCTGCTTTGCTTTATTCCCTGGGCTGCAATTTAGAAAATGCCCTCAGGTAAAACTGGGCTATAAGGTGTTGCCTCGTGTGTGTCCCTGCTCCTGAGGACCGGCTCCTCATGGCTGTCCTCGATAGTTGCTCTCTAGTGCTTTCTAACATTTGTTTTTTTGGTTTTGTCCAGCTTTTATAGCTGTTCTTGGTGGTGGGATTGACCCAATCTTAGCTGCTCTGAAAAGTTTTGGAATTGTTATTACAAAATCTCAACAGAGTTGTCAAATTTCTCACCTAAGGGCTACTGTACTCTAATACAGGAGTAGAGATGAATGCTAAGCCGGCCAACATAGCACATTTCCCTTCCTCCTGTGTAAACATTGCCTTCATCTAGGACAGTGCTATCTAACAGAGATATAGAAAGTCAGCCACATAAGTAATTTAAAATTACCCAGTAGTCACATTTTAAAAAGTAAAAAGAGCAGATGAAGCTAGTTTTCATAATCCATTTTATTTACCCCAATGTATGCAAAATATTATTATTTTAACATGAAATCAATACCAAAATTCTTAATGGGATATTTGATGTTCTTCTCACACTAAGTCTTTGAAATATAGTGTGTATTTTACACTTAACAGCATAATTCAGACATTATATTTTCATAGGAAATATGTAATCTGTGTTTAGATTTCATAAAATTTACATTAAAAAATTAGATTCATATGTGCAAGTTGTTCAAACATAATTAAAATTGTCCAATAGCTGAATAGAGAATCCATTTTGAAACTTAAAGTCATTTAAATTAAATAATATTACACATCAGTTCCTCAGTCATACTAGCCACATTTCAAGTGCTTGAGAGCCATGTGGCATGTTTGAATGAAAGGAGACTTTTCATTCATGCGCTCCAAGAAAATCCCCAGGCCTCTTCCTTGTATCTGATTGCCTGCTGCTGTCTTCTCAGGCCCTGTGGCTGCCACCACCCACCCCGCCTGCTTTTCCCCACCATTCATTGTGATGTGCCCCTAAACATTTCAGTATAGATACTGGGGTATGTGTGTGTGTGTGTGTCCATGCATGTGCGTGTGCATATATCTGTGTTAATGTTTCATCTAACCATATGGTGGCTGCACACATCTCAGAGGTGGTCAGTTAGCATTTATTAGCCCTTAATTAGAATCCCCGTTCAAGGCAGCTGTGGTAAATTTCAAATATTCCCACAAAGGTGTGATTATTAGTTAGCATAAAAGATATTAGAAATGACCTTTCATTGGTGAAATAAGTGATGTTCGTCACATGTGGTTGTGCAGGTATCTCCCTCTCACCTATTGATGGGATATAAGAATCTGAAGTGCCCACACTTAGAGAGCCCTGGGTTTAAAACCCTGGCCCTGTGTCCCCACTAAACAGGACACCATGGCCTAATGAGGTGCTTCCACCATCAGAACACAGTCCTGTCTGCCTGGTAGCATATGCACACGCATGTCTGGACCGCCTGAAAACCCAAAGGCTCACAGACCAGGTGGCATGACTGGGGACCTGCTTGCCAGTGACTGTTTATTCCTTTGGCAGAATGCAGGGTTTACCCCTTGACAGCAAGATTTTGTGGACAGCAAACAATACCTGCTGATAAACACAGGGAGAGCCTAGTTATTGGGGCTGGCCAGTCTAGCTTGAGTGAGTCCAAACACTGATTACTGGGCTGTGTTCTCTTATTTTCTTGAGCTTATGGTGGTAACAAAATATGTTAATAGCAACACAGGGCTAGAAACAGTTTAGGGTAGAAATAATCTTTCCTTAAAAATAATTTGGCCATTATTCCTCAAGGAATTTGCTAAGGAATTGCTCCCTAAAAGTGAGTCTTTTATCCTTAAGTCACCCCATCCCCTTTAGTTGTAAGATTTTCCCTCTTCCTATAGTCTCAGATATCACTTCCTAAATTCATGTTATATGTAGGTCAGGATAGCCTTCTGTATTAATCATCTCCAGAGAAATGGAACCAATAGGAGAGATATTGATATACAAGAGGGGATTTATAATGGAAATGGGTTCATGTGATTACGGGGGTTGAGAAGTCCCCTATTCTGCCATCTGCAAGCTGGAGAACTAGGAAAGCCAGTGGTGTAATCAATCTGAGTCCAAAAGTCTGAGAACCGGGGGTGAGAGTCGAGGTGGGAGAGTGCAACTGTAGGTCCCAGAGTCCAAAGGCCTAAGAACTCTGATGAACAAGGGCAGGAGAGCAGGAAGGTAGGAGAAGATGGATGTTCCAGCTCCAGATGAGGATGAATTTGACCTTCTTTCACCCTTTTATTCTATCTGGACCCTCAGTGGATTAAATTATGCCCACCGACATTGGGGAGGGTGATCATTTTTACTTAGGCTACTGATTCAAATACTAATTCCTTTGGGAAACACCCTCACAGACACACCCAGAAATAATTTTTTCCAGCTATCTGGGTGTCCCTTAACCCAGATAAGTTTATACCTAAAATTAGCCATCACACCTTCCTGGCCTTACCTTCCAGCTCAAGATCCTAAGATCTTGATCCTAAGATCAATCTAGATCCTAAGCTTATATTTTATCTCCTCAAACTTACTAAGAGGTAAAGAACTGGCAAGTACTTTCACAATTTTTACTTTTCAGAGTTTTCCAGGCTATTTTGCTTGTTTATTTTCCCGTATATATTTTAGAATCAACTTGCCTATTTCTAGGCAAAAAAGAATAATAATAATAATAATAATTAAAAGAAAAGAAAGCCTATTGGTATTTTATTGTGACCACATTAAGTCTATAGATTAATTTAGGGAAACATAGAATCTTTATCATAGCATGTTGAATCTTCCTATCCAAAGACATGGTGTATCTTTCCATTTGTAAAAGTCTTTCACGTCCTTCATATGTGTTTTAAAGTCTTCCACATATAGGTTTTGCATATTTATTATCAGGAATATTTTGATACTATAAATTGGTTTCTCTCTCCCATTGTATCTTCTAGCTGTTATTACTATGTAGAAGGCCTTTGGTTTCTATATATTATATTATGTCCCACTATCTTCCTGACTTCTATTTTTTTTTTTTTTTTTGTAGTAATGTTTCAGCTGATTTGGGTTTCCCAGGTGAGCAATGAAATGTGTTCATTCACCTCCTCCTTTCCAGCTTTGCTACTTCTATTTTCTTTCTTTTTTCTAATTGTATAGTAGTAGTAGGGATTTTAGAGGGGATGTCTCCAATTTTTCCTCATTAAATACAATGTTGGCTTTGAGAGTGCTCATTAATTTGAATTTCAATGAGCATTTTAAAACCAAGACTGGACATTCAAGATCATTGAGACAAAATTCAAAATCCATAAATAGAACCAAATACAAATTTAGTGTAAAATCAAGGAATTTCAAATCTGTGAGGAAAGGACAGACTTTTCAATAAGTGTTTTTAGGATAAGTGGATAGCCACATGGTAAAAGATAAAATTAGAACTATTCCTCAAGCCATATACCAGGATAAATTCCAAACAGACTAGAGATTTAAATGTAAGTAATAAAATTCTTAAAGTACTAGAAGGAAATATGGGTGAATTACTTTGTGGTTTGGCCCCCCAAAGAAGTCCAGGTTCTACTTCCCAGAACCTGTGAATATGTCACCTTTCATGACACTGGAGACTTTGCAGATGTGATTAAGGTTAAGGACCTTGAGATGGGGAAATTATCGTTGATTAACCAGTTGGGCCAATGTAATCACATTGAGATAGGAGGTGTTCAGTTTCCCTAGGTTCAGGTTTCAGTCCACTCCCCTGAGTTTCAAACCACTCCCCTAGGACCCAAGCCCCTCTTCTGAGTCCTGAGCTACTGTTGCTTGTCACACCTATTTTTGGTACCAACGCATGAAGATTGAGACTGCACGGGGCAAATTTATGTAATCTTGGTGGCTAAGCATGCTCCGTAAAAAGGAGCTAATCCCTGAATGACCTCCCACTGGAGGTGCTAGAGAGCACCTGGAATATTTTAAGTATATTCGGTGCATGTGTTGGAATTTGACCAATGAACATGCTCTAAAAGAAACCAACTGAGCATGCACAAACCTGTTACATAACCCATTCAATAACTGGGAACAACCCCCTTAGTTGAATATTCATTAGATAGCATGAATATGTATAGGTGGAGAAGCTATAAAAGTTGAATCCAGGAAGAAGGTAGGGCCGTTGCTCATTCTCTCTGGAGCCAGCCCACACTTCACCTGTGAGAGGTGTGTACTTCACTTTTTGTGTTAAACTTACCTTTAACAGACTGCTGCTCACTCTATCAAGCCAGCCTGGGCTTTGTACTGAACTTGCAGTTTGTATTTCTTACCTTTGTATTAAACTTTGTGCAGCCTCCACTCGGTCTCTGGAGCTAGGCCTCACCTTCCCTGTGAAGTCCGTATTTCTTATTCTTTACATTAAACCTTTTCTGACTTTCTACTGTGACTCTGCTCTCAAATTCTTTCCTGTGGCAGAGTCAAGAACCTGGTAGAGGATCGGGTGGGTTGAGGCCAGCTCTCCGACCTCCCCAGACCCTCTCCTCTGGTATCAACTAGAGTCCTTAAAAGTGGAGAATCTTTCCTGGCTCTTTGGCTCTTGTCAGAGAGATGTGACTACAGAAAAAGGGTCACAGAGATGCAACATTGCTGGCTTCGAAGATGAGGGAGGAAGCCAGAAGCCCAAAAGAATGGAGGTGGCCTCCAGAAGCTGGAAAAGGAAAGAAAACAGATTTTCTCCTAGAGCCTCTGGAAAGGAATGCAGCCTTGCTGATGCCCTGGTTTTAGCACAGTGAGAACTATGTTAGGCTTCAGACCTACAGAATTGTAAGATAATACATTCATGTTGTTTTAAGCCACTAAATGTGTGGTTATTTGTTCCAGCGAGAGGAAGTTAATATAGCTTAGTTTCCATGCCTGCAATGCAAAGGGACAGTCTCTTGGCCCCACCCTGGGTCACAATCTAAGCCTCTGACTGCCATTCCCTAAGTTTTGATTCAATAGGAATGTTGGAAATAGTGGCACAGGTGGAGGAGTCATACACGGAGCACCGCAAAACCCAGCTGGGAAGGACAGCAAGCTGGACTTAGGAACTTTGATCCAGCAAATTGCATTTGAACAAATAAGAAATATCTAGTTACTAGAAACTTCAGAGATAGAAGTGGGAACTTTAGAAGATTAATGTAATCTCCTGGGGCGTGTCATTTTAATTTGTCAGATTAAATTACTAAACATGCAGCCTGCCAGGTGTTCCCACTCAGCCCCAAGGAATTTGGCTTCTGTAAGGCTCTAATTACATAAATTGTAATGCCACCTTACCTACAGTGTTATTGAATAATGACACTATCTTCTGTTCTATAATAAGTGTATTTTTTTACAGTAAAATTGGCAAAGGTGAAGATGAAGAGAAATTAGCCCTAAAGTATCATCACTTGGCTCACTGGAGAACTGAAATTTAACACAAAGATTTAGAGAGATTTGGTTCACACAGAATGTATTTATCTACCAGGTTTGACATTTGATTTCACAAAAGTAAAATAATTTTTTTTAATTGGGATTAAAAAAAAAGCATAACATAAAATTTACCGTGTTAACTTTTTAAGTGTACAGTTCAGTTGTGTAACTACATTCCATTGTTGTGAAATAGATTGCAGAACTAAAACTCCATACCCATTAAAAAACTAATCCCTATTTTCCCCTCCCCCATCCCCTAGTAACTACCATTCTACGTTCTGTTTTTATGAATATAAATGGAATCATACAATATTTGTCTTTCTGTGTCTGGCTCATTTCACTTATCCTAATGTCCTCAAGGTTCATCTATGTCATGGCATGTGTCAGAATTTCCCTCCTTCTTAAGGCTGAATAATATTCCATTGTATGTATATACCACATTTTGCTTATCCATTCTTATGTCAATGGACATTTGGGTTATTTCCACTTCTCGGCTATTGTGAATAATGAATGCTGCTAGGAACATGAGTGTGCAAATATCTTTGAGACCCTGCTTTCAATTCTTTTGGATATGTACCCAGAAGTTAGTTTGCTGGATCACATGGTAGTTCTATTTTTAATTTTCTGAGGATCCACCATACTGTTTTTCACGGTGTTTACACCATTTTACAATCCCACAAATAGAAAAGTGAGGAAGTGAGAAGAGACCATCTCCTACCACATCCAGTCATTAAAATGATAATGACCTCTTTTTCTCTTTCTGTAAAAATGAGACAATTGTATCCTTTCACAACTCAAACTGGGATGAGTATGGGAGGAATGACTTTACTTATTACTCTACAACTTATTAGCCCATGATTCATGACATTCAAAACAAGGAAACATGGGTGAGAAGGTTGGACAGACCCTTTAAACAAAAAAATTTAAAGTAAATTCTGGTGGAAATAAAAATAAAGCCATAGTCAAGAAACCTGGTGAGAGTCTCTCTGTTAATTAAAATGCACTACTCAATGAGTTCATCTAAGTGTCTTTGCCCCTTAACTTCTGATGGGCACATGCTACCCCAAATATGGCACTTTGGCACTTGAGAAAACAGCAGAAGCAGGAAGGTCTCTGACTTTCTCCTCGTCCTTCTCCCCGAAGCAGCCATAAAAGAATCCTCTGAGCTTCCTCTCTGAAGTAAGACATAAGACCCTCATTCCAGAGATACCCTCCCTAGATCTGAAGGAAGGACATCCTCATCCTTGAAGACCCAGAGATGCCAAGAAGAGTCTGAACAAGCAGGCATTGGTAAGTTCCCCCCAGTTTATTACCATTAGGTCATACCCTTTTGTCCTCCAATCATATTTCTCCACAACCATCCACTTCATCTAACTTAGTATTTAAAAAATGCACACATTTACCTGTTTCTTTAGGTCTTTATTTCCAAAGGCTCTCACATCACATAAAACATATTAAATAAATGTGTATGCTTTTGTCTTGTTGATCGGTCTTTTGTTATAGGGGTCTCAGCCATTGTATTAGTCTGTTTCTGTTGCGTATAACAAAATACCTGGAACTGGGTAATTTGTAAAAAGCGAAATTTATTGCTTACAGTTTTGGAGGCTGGGAAGTCCAAAGCCCAGGGAAAGCATCTGGTCAGTGTCTTCTTCGGCAGTGGCTTCAGTGACACAGGGTATCAAATTGAAAGATGGTGGAAGCAGAGAGAGAGAGTGTCTAACACGCTCTCCTTTTAAAGCCTTCAGAAACATGCCCTGTCAAGATGGTGGAATAGACAGTGCCCAGTGTCACTCTCTCCCACAAATCAACCAATTTACAAGTATTAAAGAGCAATGACAGCCAAGCTAGGGCTGCTAGATCTCAGGGGAAGAGGAGGAGAGATCTATGAAGTTCCTGAAGGCAGGAGAGGCTACAATGAGAGAAAGGATCACTTCCAACATTTCGAGCCCCAGCCACCTCAAGGCTAGAGCTGGTGAGCACACGGAGCAAGAGCTGGCAAAAGCCACAGCTGTGTCCTTTGTCTGAAGTTGCTTGGAGGCAGCAGGGGAGAGGAGGGCCTCGGTGGCCCTCAGGCCAGCAAGACCACTAACAGGGTTCCCATGGACCCACACAGGAGGAGCCAGAACAACTGAAGAAAGGAGCCACTCAGAGGCCAGTGAGTCATTGCAAGGGAACTGCACAGGGCCCATCCCATGGGAAGTGTTTGGAGTATAGGTGGTAGGGGAGACAGGCCCACCAAGGGAATATTGGGGCACAGCATGGACAGCTGTCTGCCCCCCAATCAGTACAGAACCACTCAGTGTAGATTGCTCAGGAATATAGAACTATAGGGGGTGCAGTTTGATGAAAAGACTCAGGCCCAGACCAGAGTTTCCACACAAGCCAGGGGTACCAGACCTCACGAGACCTGGCAGTACATACAAGGTAAACAAAACCTGAGCTGCACAAAAAGCCTTCCCCAGGGAATCAGCAGCAAAGCAGCAATTTAGCTCAACTACATGGCTCAAGTGCTGGTCCCTACAGGAAGTTCCCCCATTTTAGAAGTAAGCAAAGGACAACAAATTAGTTCCAGTGCAGAGTTTAAATGGTGGGAACAGCAAATAATCCAACATAGAACTGAAAGAAAAAACAAAGTACCCACAACCAGAGACAAAGTTTGATATTAACTAGTAAAGGTCTAACGCCACCAAAGAACACCTGTAAAACCTAGAAGGACTAGAAGCCCCTTGAGATCCCAAGCTAGGGAGAGGAGAGATGTGTGGGCCTCAGCCATGCCCTCTGACATCTGCAACCAGCTCAGCAATGACCACCGAGCTGCTGCTGATAGAGCCCTGGGCTCCCGAGCCAGGGCATTGGGGGTCCAAGAGCCTAAGCCAAGCACCCCCAACATCTGCATCCAGCCCAGCAACAACTGAGCCACTACTGGAAGCCCCTTGGTCTCCCCTGCGGGAATGAGGGGAGTGCCAGGGGCCTCAGCCATGCCCCCTTCCTCCTTCTCCCACCCTATTTCTTTCCCCCTTTCCCTCTCCCCCTCCTCCCCAAATGCTCCATAACATCTTGAATGTAAAAAAATAATAATATTAATAAATAAACTTAAAAAAAAAGAAAGAAAGAAACACGCCAATGGCCCCCATTATTAATCCATTCATTAGGGCATGGTGCTAAGAATCTAATCACCTCTTCAAGGCCCCACCTTTCAATTACCATAACAGAATTTCCCACCCTCAACAGTTACAGTGGGGATCAAGCTTCTAATACATGAAACTTGGGGAACACAATTCAATCCATATCAGCCATGAACCTAGCTATGGGTGAGAAAAGAAATCTTATCTCCCCTACTCTTCCAGTGTTTAAAAATGGGCTGGCCAGTTAGCTCACTTGGGAGAGCATGGTGCTGGTAATGCCAAAGTCATGAATTCAGATCCCCATACTGGCCAGCACCAAAAAACAAACACCAAAAATAAATGGGTAAAACAATAAGTTTTGGGAACCAGAATATTTTTCTTCTAAGAATATTTTATACTTTTACTTATATTACTTTAATGTTCATACATATATTCTGCTATGTTAATAACTTTCCAAATTATGTATCAGTCCATGTACATCATGTAAAATTTTTAAATCTCTATGACATTTCCACTAAGATGCATATTCTAGTTTAGAAACTTTCTGCATTTTTACATTTATATCAATAAATTAAATACTATCTCTACAAATGTATTCAAATAGTACATTTGTTTTGGGGTGTTATATAACATGAAATAATTATCCACTTGACTATATATAACATATACCCTGGCATGAAATAAAATTCTAAAATCGTTCAAGTCGTACAACTAACAAATTTGAATTATATTTTTTAAATGTTAAAAAGAAAAATATAATTGTTTAAGTTTCAATTACAGTGATTTCTCATTTTCCTACTCTTTTTATCTCTCAACCTACTTCTCAGAGTTTGTTTTTAAGTTGAAGCCACCCTCTACTGAAGCATTCCCATGTGGTTTTAGAATGTTCTGCCTATTTTACATCTGTCAAGGATAAAATGTTTGGACTTATGATTAGGCCCATCAAGACAAAATATTGGGGTGTCAATAATAACCCTTTTTAAATGCATGCCTCTGAGAACAGACTGGTTCTTCAGATAAGAGAAAATACAAGTCATCCTTCATTTCTATCCCAGATTAACTTCCAAAAAACCCAACTGGCTAGACCTGTGCTCTCCAGTATAGTGACCACATGTGTGAGGGACCCCTGGTTTCCCCCACTTTTTTCTGTCCTGACGGAGAAACAGAGTGCCTTGACCACCGTGTGACTTGGCCAGCTTCATGTTTTCCCCAGCAGGCTTGAACCCATGAGGACTTGAACATTCCCAGGCACTGATAAGCTTGTTTAGATTGTTGCTCAAAATACTGAAACATCAACCACATTGCTAAACACATAGAAGCTAGCCAAATTCCTTAAACCCTCATTTAAACTCCATAACCCGACCCCCTTGCTGGGGACATACCTAAGTAGAACATCCCTGGTCTCGCTGTCTGCCATGAGGATAAGCTGCAGCTCCCTCTATAGGTAAGTTTTCCTAATAAATGTTTTGCACTGATCACCCTGCATTTACTGCTTCTTTCTTTGGAATCCCAACCAACCACCTCTTAGGACAGTTAGGGGCAATCCCTTGTGGGAATTCCCCTGCTGCCTCTTTTGGGGTGACTCAAGCCTTGGGTTTGGCTGGGATGGAACAATGTGGCTATTTAAATTAAATTTAAAATGTAGTTCTTCAGTCACACCAGTCACTTTCAAGTGCTCAGGAGCCACATGTGTCTGGTGGTTACTACATTGTACAACACAGATGGAGATTTACATCACTGCAGAAAGCTCTATTGGACAGCACTGGGTTGGACCAGAGAGGAGTCCATTCATATATAAATATGTGAATATATGCATATTTTCCTTCTGAATCACAAAGGCTACTAAACAAGTAGTCTTTGAAGCTTATCTTCAAGACAATCAGCCACAATCCTATGTCGCCCAAGACAGTGGTATAAAAATAGAGATTGTGTACAATTTCTCCAAATCATGTGACATCACAAAAGAGCCCAAAGCCCCATAATGAATCTCACCCTTGCCAAGGTCAAACACAGTCCCGTGGGCTCCCTCTGGAGAGCAGCATCTTGGCTATGGGCAAAGCTATCCTGTGGTACCCATAAGGAAATCTTGCTAGGGCTGCTTATCAGTGTGGCCTTATCATCTCCATTACTCTAGATGGCCACAGTGGAGGAAGGGGTCCTGAGGGCACTGCCTCCACTCTTTACCCTGAGGTGGGTCCTGGAACCCCCAAGGTGGCCACTCAGGACAGGATGGCCATCCATACAGGCCATTCAAGGCTTCCCATGACCAACCAGGCCCACACTTCCTCAACGAGGGCTACCTGCACATCTGAGCATCCTATGCCCAATGCATGGGCAGACATTCCAGCCCTTCTTCCTACCTTCAAGGCCCAGATTATACCTAAAGTCTCTCCTGAGACTTTAAATTAGTGAATTCAAAATATAATTTAAAACATATAGAAATAGCAGTCTGTATAAACCCAAGGAAAATTATTTGCCGTAAAAGAAATAATGCTATAAAACTCTTTCAAAATAATAAAATAAACTCTCATCCAACTAGTCCAATTTACATCTTCTCAACCCCTTTTCACAATCCCTTTATCCTTGATTCCTGAAAACAATGCACTCAACTTCAGGATTTGGTCTTTAAGTTATAATTTTTAAAATAATAAATTTTCTAAAATATTAAACATGCATTACTTGGAAACAAGTATATGCAAATGAAGCTGTAAATATCAAAATATAAACTAACATTACTTCTCTAGCCCATGGAGGGAGGTATTCATAGCTTTGAAATTTGAAAATCATTTTTCTTAACAACTGTGACAGTGGTTTCTAGACTGTGTCCTTAAGTACAAGCCATTAATCCTATATGACATGATCCATAGCACAAAGATTTAAAGCTCCACAAGATAATGAGATTTTGCAGTCTTCTGATGGATGACATCAAAGTTGAAGGCTAAATGATACCTTGGTGGTATAGCTGGGAACGGATTCTGTAACAAAAGGAAAAAATATACTCAACCATCCACAATTTTATTATCAAGTGTAACTACATGCCACGGCCTATGTCAACACACAAATTATCGCTAATTCATGTTTTAAATATAGAGAAAATGTATAGGTGTAAACAATCATTTATCACCATTAAGTCAGCCATCACAAATGTGTAGTGAAGCTTTGGAAATATTTAGATCTAAGATAGAATCATTAACTCTTATTTTTTTGCAATCTTTCCAACCAACTCACAGAGTTACCTCAAGATCTTGGAAACTGTAGGACCCTATAGCACTAAAAGTTCACAAAATAGAAATAGAAGGTCAAAGACTTGGGCTGTGGGTACCAGGTGGAAGGGAAGGCATTTTATAAGAAAAGTTTCGGCTGTTCCTAAACCAAGCACAATCTTACTAAATAAACCCCTCAACCTTGCCCTTCCCACTAGTTACTGCCCCACCCTTCTCCCTTCAGAGCCAAATTTTGTCAAAGGATGGTCTATACCAACGGTTCCCAAAGTGTGGTTCTGTCAAGCTAGGGCTAAAGCTCACAGAACCCTCGAGCCCGTTGTACAGACTGGGTCACAAACCCTTCACACACAGGTCCACGAGCTAGGTAATAGGAAAAGATCCTGGTAGCTGTGGGTAAAAATTAACAGGCTTTATTCAGAGCTAGGAGCAGCCACCCTAGTGGCCTCCCAGAGCATCCCAAGAAGCATCATTGTTGGGAAAACAGAATAATTTAATCAGGCCCTCTTGCCTTAGGTCCAGTTGGTGGTGGTGCTGCACATTCTTTGTAAACGAGTTGTGTGTGAGTGGACTTAGGGCACATGCGTGGTGCTGCTACCTTGGCTGGTGTTGACTGCCTTGGGCGTCTGCTCCACACTCTCGAACCTACAGCTCCAAGGACATTTTTGCTGGTTACCTAGCTCATAGACCTGCGTGTGAGGGGTCTGGGGACCCAGCCTGGCATGTGGCAGGTAAAAGAGTTCAACAGTCATGTATCAGAGCCGTTAGTTCTTTATACTTAGGTCCATAACCCAGGACACCTGTGTGCCCATATGCAACTACATTAGATAGTAACCAAGGACACCTGGGCACACGTGCATATTCACATCAAATGCTCAGCAAGATTCTGAACATTTGAGGGGCCCTGACCATTTTCCCACCTTTTCCCTATAGGTTCTCAGACCAACGGCATCAACATCACCTGGGAACTTGTTAGAAATGCACTCATCTTGATGAGTCAAAAACCCTAATGGTGAGGCCCCAGGTGATTCTTGTTTACTAAAGTCTGGGGACCAGTGAGGGCTTCTCCTCTTCGCCACTCTTGAATCACATGAGGTTGTAGGCCCACGTGGACTGACTAACTCTACCTTTCCTTCCTGATAGTCATGAACTCTATGATTGACTCAGACACTGGTCTGATGGGGAAGGAGAAAAAGAGGGAAGACACCCTGATAAAGAAAAGAAAACAGAGATTTTTAAAAAGTCAGAGCAAATGCCTGATCATATGTAGGTTGAACCAAACTAAATTGCCATTTTTGTAGGTCAAAACCAGCCGAATATTAGCAATATCATGTAGTTCAACCTAATATGAATATGTGAAAGATAAAATTATTACAATTATTTAGAAATAAATGAATGAATTCAAAATCTATCATCACTAAAGTTAATTTTTAAAAGCAAATTATTTTATAAACATTTAATAATTTAATAAGTTATTTAAATAAATTTATTTATAAATAATAATGAATGAATTTATTTTGTTTAGATTAATTCTAAAAGCAAATTATTCATGCTGGCCACATAGATCCAAAACTTAAAGCCTATTTTCTCCAATTCTTCCTTGTATGTTTACATAACAGCACTAAAATGTAATTATGAATAAATAAATGAGTAAAATAAAACAATAAAGTTTTTCACAAGAGGAAAATTATACAACCCAAAGATAAATTATGATTAAATGGTTCTGTTATTCCAGTTTCACATTTAACATAAATTTCTAATTTATTTCATAATAGTTCTTTTGGGAAAACATAGAAAAATGGTCAGGGCCCTTCAGATGTTCAGAATCTTGCCAAGCCTTTGATGTAAACAGGCACATGCACCCAGGTATTCCTTGGTTCTCGTCTGACATAATTGCACATGTGCACCCAGGCGTCCTGGCTTATGAACTTAAGTATAAAGGATGAGTGGCTCTGACCCACGGTGCCCTCCACCCCCGGGATGCCCCCGGGGGTGCCCTGGGGAGGCCACTACTGCTGCTGCTGCTAGTGCCCACCAGACCCTCTGCAAGGCCACTGCCACTGCCGGACCTGTAAGCTACTGGACCTGTGAGCTGCCGCCGCTGAGGAAGCTAAGGACTGAGCTCCTGTCATCTGCAAACAGATCCCAGAATCTTTCCCAATTACACAGCCTGACATGTGAGAGATCTGGTGACCCAGTCTGTTCAATGGGTTTGAAGGGTCTGAGCCCTAGCTCTGACAATATAAATGGAAACTTAGTATAACTAAAATAATGAAACATTTTGGCTTTAGTTATGATTTGCCTTACTTTACAGTTCAGCATTCGAGATTAGGGATAGCCAAGTAGATTAGAGGTAACGGTATAGAAATTTTCTTAATTTAGTCGAAACATTTTCTTAATTTGCCAAATAAATAGCATTTTTCATTAATGCCATCAAAATCTCTGAATATGTTAACGTGACTAATCATCGTCATACATCTACTACCGGGGGAGGAGTATGCTCATGCACCTGATATTTTCTGAGGGTGACTGAGGGAACCTGCCCACAGACACTCATTGTCAAAGGCACAGGGGCCAGTGCTACCTCCTCCCTAAATCCACAAAGACATCTCATTTTGTCAGGTCCGCACTTAGCTTACGAAAGAACTGAAAAATTAAGTGATAACTCTCAGGCATCCACAACCAGAGAGGAGGTGGTGGATAGAAGACCAAAGACCAATTTATGCCTTTTTCCTGTGTATGTCTGCTTATGATGGGCAGAAAGGGGCTCTAAGCCTTCCAGAACACCACTGGGATCTCTGACTCCTTTGTAAACAGCCACCAGAATCTGGCTCTGGGAAAAACCCTTCCCACCCTTTCCTGAGGAACTTGACCTCTCGTGTTCTCTGTATTATCTTCATCCTATGAAAAACCAAAACTAAATGCATCTATTCACTAATCTGCCCTCTTATGGTTTTTTTCTTTTGTGATTTTCATACAGGTGTTCCTTGATTTATATGATACAACTTTTTCAAAAGTTGAATTTAAATGGATTTCTGAAATGGAATCTTATTTTTCCATTAACTTAGAATACTATTTTATCAATATTAATTAGTTAAAAACTTGGGTGTGGTTAGTAACGCAACCCTAACATTTTAAGTGTATGTTTCCCAGCCTCTCTGTCAAATAGTTATTGATGTATCAAGCACTCAAGTACACTAGGAAAATCTGATATTTCAAGAAAATCATTTTGGTTTGTGGGGGTGGTAAATGGTGGTAAATAACCTGCCTCCTAACCAATTAACTTTTTTTTTCAATTTGACTTATGTCAATAAATGTGTTGCATGGGTTAGTGGCATTCTGTATATTCATTTTCAATAATTTTACATATGAGTAACCCACCTCTTTCTTTGAGATCTTCAATATAGGCTTTCATAACTTCTTTATCAAAATGTTGGCGATCCCGTTCATTTTCCATCATTTCGTCAGCATCTTGACATTGAGTATTATCAATAGGATTGTCCATAAGGTTTACAAATCTATTCAAGAAAGTATGGAAAATATCACAATTTCACCTGTGCATTTTTAACTGCAAAATTCCTCACATAAGAAGATAACCTCTGTGGCATTAAATCCCAAGTCCTCACTTATTCTTGAAAGTCACAGTTAACCAAATGATACTAGTGTCATGAGTGGAATTCCACTGTGGAATAATCCAACAAGACTATGGAGGCCATCTTAAGGCAGAGATGGTTCAGAGGTCGGATAGGGAAGTGAGAGTTACTTAGTCATAGGCAGAGGAGAGAGGGTATGAGGCCGTGAAGGGGCAATAACACTTTCTGTCAGTCAGATCCTTAAAACTATGTGTCATCTTGCAATGTGTCATATTACTCTCAATTAGTGATATCAAGCTTTAAAATGATGCACTCAGAGAAAATCCCCACAGAAGAGGTATTTAAAAGATGGACTCCTGCTACAAAAAAAGAAGCTAAAGAAGAGACACTAAAATGGCATTTGTTCTTCTATCTTCACAATTTTTAAGGATGATTTGATGTGAAAGATGATATAATTATTTCAATTCAAAATAGGAAATCTCTTGAAGAGCCTTCGGTGGTAATCATAGGCCCTGCTGTCAAGGGTGTTAGCGCGCTCTCATCGGTTTGTAGAGGACTGCTGTACATATGGAAGATATGAGCCACATATTTGTCGTATGTTAGTATAAATATTTCCAGTTCATTTTCCTTTCAAATTTATTTAATGTCTTCATATGAAGAAAGTAAAAAAGTTTTAATTTTTAATGTACATAGGACCACTCAACTTCTCCTTCATAATCTCTTTTACTGAATTCACTTTTATGATCCTTCTCTATCCAAAAATAGGAAAAACGCCTATATTTTATCATTCTTCAGATTTTTTATTGAAGCAATCGCTGTACATATCTAAAATTTTGCAGAGTGTAACGGTACTGTTTTTAGAAGCAGTAGTGTCTCACCCTCCTCTTTGTCACACTCGGATCCCAGGGGTGATCTCTTTTATGGTCAATCGCTATTTTCACTTAATCTATTTAAAATATCTTTTGCCTTAGGACAAATACTTTCATATCATTCAACCAAGTGAAGGTATGTCTCCCCTACTCTTTAGTTCCCCAACTTTCCCACCCCGCCACCCAGTTTTTGTTGTTTATGCTTTTACTTTTCAACATTTTATTGTGAAAATTTTCAAATATTCAGAAAAGTAGAGAAAAAAACTTATAGGGCTGGCTGGTTAGCTCAGTTAGTTAGAGCACAGTGTTTTAACGCCAAGGTCAAGGGTTTGGATCCCCCTACCAGCTGCCAGCCACAAAAATAAATAAATAAATAAATAAAATCTTAAAAAAAAAATTACAATGAACACTTCTGTACACACCCCGTAGATTCCACATTTAACATTTTACTGTACTTGCTTAACCACATATCCAACGTCTATCCATACAACCAGCCATACATCCAGCCATCTTATTTTTTGATGCATCTGAAAGCATATCACAGACATTGCATACTTTTACTTTTACATTTTTAAGGTCATGGTTACATTTTTACCATCTACAGGGCTTCTGGTCAAGATGGTGCTGTAGACGGTCACCAGTGTCACTCGCTCCCACAAATCAACCAATTTACAACTATAAAAAAGCAACAACAGTCAAGCTGGGGCCACTAGAGATCAGGGGAAGAGGAGAGACCTACAGAGGGCATGAAGGCAGGAGAAGCCATGGTGAGAGAAAGAAAGAACTGCTCCGACCATTTTGAGCCCCAGCTGCTTCAAGGCTGCAGCTGTTGAGCACATGGAGCAGGAGCTGGCAAAAGCTTCTGCTGTTCCCTTGGGATGAAGTTGCTTGGAGGCGGCAGGGGAGAAGAGGGCCTTGGTGGCCTCCCGGCCAGCAAGACCATTAATAGGGTTCCCATGGACCCACATAGGAGCGAGGAGCCAGAACAGCTGAAAAAAAGGAGCCATTCAGAGGCTGGTGAGTCATCGCAAGGGACTAGCACATGGCCCACACCATGGGAAGTGTTTGGAGTGCAGGCAGTGGGGGAGATGGGCCCACAGGGAGAACACTGGGGCACAGCAAGGACAGCTGATCTGCTCCCAATCAGCACAGGACCACTCAGTGGAGACTGGTCAGGAATATAGAACTGCAGGGGGTGCAGTTTGCTGAAAAGACTCAGGCCCAGATCAGAGTTTCTACACAACCCAGCTGTACTAGATCCCATTAGAGCCAGAAGTACCTATAAAGTCAACCATTAAAACCTGAGCTGCATAAAAAGCCTTCCCCAGGGAATCAGCAGCAAAGCAACAATTTAACTCAACCACAGAGCTCGAGTGCTGGTACCCACAGGAAATTCCCCCATTTTAGAAGTAAGCAAAGACAACAAAGTAGTTCCAGTGCAGAGTTTAAGTGGTAGGAACAGCAAATAATCCAACACAGAACTGGAAGAAAAAATACCCACAGACCAGAGACAAAGTTTAATATTAACTAGTAGAGGTCTCACATCACCATAAACACATAAAAATCCTAGGAGGATAGGAATTCTTCTAGGCTACCAAGCCAGGGAGGAGGGAGGGCTGGGGCCTTAGCCATACCCCCAGACACCCTGCAATGACCACCGAGCCACTGCAGACAGTGCCCAGGCTCCCCCAAGCCAGGGTGGTAGGGAGCTGAGGGCCTCAGCCACAACCCCGACACCCACAACCAGCCCAGTGACGACCACTGAGCTGCTGCAGGAAGTGCCCAGGCTCCCTCGAGCCAGAGCTGTGGGAGGCCAAGGGCCTTGGCCACACACCCTCGACACCCTCAACCACCCCAGCAATGACCACTGAGCCTCTGCAAAAAGCACCTGGGCTTTCCCAAGCCGGGGTGGTGGGATGCCTCAGCCACACCCTCTCCCGATATCCACAACCAGTGCATGAAGTGCCTGGGCTCTCCTGAGCTGGGGTGGTGGGGGACCGAGGGCCTCAGCCATGCGCCCCCCCCAATACCCATAACCAGCCCGGTGTTGACCACCGAGCCACCACAGGAAACGTCCCAGGTTCTCCCAAGCCTGGGCAGTGGGGGGCTAAGGGCCTCAGCCACACCCCCAACACCCACAACCAGCCCAGCAACAACAACCAAGTTGCTGCAAGAAGCACCCCAGGCTCCTGAGCTGAGGCGGTGGGGAAGCGAGGGCTTTAGCCACGCCTCCCTGATATCTACACCCAACCCAGCAATGACCAAGATACCACTGGAAGCCTGGTCTCCCCTGCAGGAATGAGGGGCATGCCACAGGCCTCAACCCTGCCCCTCCTCCTCCCTCCTTCTCCCGTTCTATTTCCTTCCCCCTTCCCCTCTCCTGTTCCCCCCAACTGCTCCACAACAATATCATAGAATGTAAAAAAATAATATTAATAAATAAACTTTAAAAAAATTACCATCTACATTCTGATCTTAACCATATCCAACTTTCCTATCTTGCCCACAGTTCAATTGTAAAATTGAAAATCAATAAGTAACATCTCCATTTTTGTGACAATTATCTGGTAAGGCTTGGTGATGCCTTCATGTTTGAAAATGAGACAACAAAACATTGGCTGGGCACCCTGTATAAGTGGCAGTGCTTGCCAAGGGACCGGCTTCACTGTGGGTGATCACTCAGGCAAGGAGCTGGCAGGTCCCTATGGAATCTCCAAACACAAAACTCTGCAGCCTTTTCTGCATGCCCACCCTAGAGGAAATCTCCAGCTTTTGGTCTAGGGGTGGGACTACTGGTGCCAAGTGGTCTGCCCACTGGAATCAAGGAAGAGATTGGGGGAGGAGGGTGCCTTGTTAATACGAAATATTTCCAGTTTTCCTTCTGTTTTTAGTACTGTGTTTCTGTTTGCACCTACTTGGAATTTCTGACCACCAAGCTTCAGAGTTCTTCAGGGCAGACTGGGTATCTCCTTGGCTGTTCAGTAGGTGCTATGGATTGATGTTCCCCCAAAACTTAGTCCCCACTGTGACAGTGTAATGAGGATGGGAAATCCTATTATGGTAATTGAAAGGTGGGGCCTTGAAGAGGTGACTAGATTGTAAGAGCATGCCACAGTGAATGGATTAATAATGGTAGTGAGGGGCGTGGTTCTGAGGGCTTAAAAAGGAGAGTGAATGAAGAACTATCTGTCTCTCTGCTCTGCCATTTTCTGCCATGTGAGACCCCTGAACTGCTGTAAAGCCACCACCAAAGAAGAACCTCACCAGATGGGTTCCCTGGACTTTGGATTTCCCAGCCTCTGAAACTATAAGCAGCAAATTTCATTTTCTTATAAATTATCTAGTTACAGGTATTTGTTACAAGCAATGGAAACAGACTCACACACTGGGTTTTGGCTTGTTTCGTCTTATTTCATCAGTCACCGCTGTTCTGTCTGCTTTATGTCTCCCATAAGTGTGGTGAGATCTCTCGTCCTTTTATTTTTTATACATATTTATGGGGTACAGAGTAGACTATCAGTATTTGTGTACAGAATGTGATGATCAAATCAATATTATTAGCATGTTCATCGTTACAAATCATAATGACTTTTTGTGCCCTTTACCCAATTACTCCATATTCGTCCTCCGAGATCTCTCACTCTGTGAAAGCCTTCTCCTGCTCCCTCCATCACTGTAGGTTTCCACACTTTTAACTTTTTTCCTCTCACTTTAATGGGCTCTCAAGAGGGAGAGGTGTTACACATGTGGTCAATCGACCATCGTAAACATGGCATTCCTAATTCCTTTTATACGTTCCTTTTTATATTTAACTGAGGCTTGATCTAGATTTCTTTCTATAAGCTATATTTGCCATATATTTATGACATTATCTATATATGGCACATATAGCTATGTGCTTACAAAGCTATCTTATGCTATAAAGTATACAACAGGCTTTACCTGTTTTTCTGACTAGCCAATTTCCTCAATACTGTATTAAATCATTCACACCTGCCCCACTGGCTTATGAAAATTCCTGGATCATGCATCAGGGTCAATTTCAGGACTACCTATCCTGCTCCAATAATTTATCTACAAATCACTTCCCAGCAACACATCGTTTTGATCATTACCCTTTTTAAACACATTATAATTCTCAGTAAATCAAGTTCTTTCACATTACTCTTGCTTTCCAAAATTATTACTGTCCTTAGCCTTTTTCCCTCCAGATATACTTTCAGATCTGTTTTTCAAATTCCAAAAGAGAAATTCCATTGGAATTACAATTGAAATTATATTACACTTAAGTATAATTTATAGAAGAAATTATATCTCTACCATCTTTTCATCCAGAAAAGATGCAGCATATCTTTTCCAAATATTCAAGAAATCTTTGAAATCCTTTGGGAAGACTTTTTAGTCCCTTCATATAACAGAACTATTTTCCTAGATATTTTGTATTTTTAATTATTACCATTAATGCCATCATTTATTATTTTTCTACAGGTTATTTCTAAGAAAGCAGTAAGCTGTTAAATTTTTTATGCAAACTTATATCTAGTCTTTTTACTGTACTTTCATTAATTCAAAGAGCTTTTATCTGAGTCTCTTCGATTTCTAAGTCCTACAATTACATCATTTGAAATTACTTTAATGAGGCGACAGTTTTGCTCTGATTGTTCCAAGTTGCCTGAATCTGGAAGGGGCTCTAGGGAGGGGTCCTGCTCTCCCTCTCACCAGTGGCTTCTTATCCAGACAACATTCCTAACAGCCAGGGACAATGAAAACCCATTCCGATGAAAGAAGTGGGGTGGGGTAGGGGGTAGATGTCTTACACCACTGTTAATCTTGTGCTTACAGAGGCATGAACTTGGTCTCTCTCTTTCCAATAGTTAACCTCTTTCTTTATTTGCCACACATTTTATTGCAAGTGCAGGAAGATAATGATTGAACTCTGTGCTTATAGAGAGCATTTACCACTCAGAGAACTTGAAGTTCCAGGAAAATATTCCCTCCAACAGTGGTTTTAACAAGCAACTGGTGTTCAAGGCAGATGGATCTCTGGACAACAGAGAGAAAGTGGCTCTTACTAGAGCAGCCTCGTGTGAAGATTCCAGGGAGGCTCCAAGCTGCTGGGGATGGGCCAAAATGACCTCAGGGTAGAGGTGATGTGCTACCAGGGAACCATGAGCTGCCTCAGAGTCATTTTAGTGGAGGGTGCAGCTGGGGCTTATCAATTCTACTTCCAAGGTAAGAAAGACTATTCAGTTTCTCGCCCAGATTGGAGTCTGTTTGTATCACATTTGCATGGATGATTTTTCTTAGTTCTGGGTGTTTTGTGGGTTCCTTTAAGGCAACTGAAAGAAGAGTGAGGCAACCAAGGATTCATTCAACAGCTGCTGACCCCTGCAGGCCAGCAGCAGAGTGAGCACTGAACGGCAGCTCAGGGGCCTGGGCATATGGCCTGCTGTGCCTTCAACCAGCAAGTAGTATTTGTCCAGAAGACCTCTGAGCTCCACCTCCTCGTGCCATTGGCCAACCACTTCAAAATCCTGTAAAAAGTCATCAGAATTTCTGCAATCTGGGAGCAGATTCTCAGAGCAAAAGAACCATCTAATCTGTTTCCTGAGACAGGTACATGGGCTCCGGCTGCTTCTCACTCCTTACCTGTGTCTGAACGTGTCTCTACTAGGACCTCTGGTCTACTCACTTTAAAGGTGTGGATGAGTCACAGAGGGCAGTTGGGAGCTCCACCAAATGGTCCCCACTGACGACTAACAAGGTGAGCTTCTTTAGGTTAAGCAAGGCGTAAGGAAGGTAGGTCAGCTTGTTTTTATACAAGAGAAAGCTCTGCAGTTCTTCTAGCCTAAGAAGTAAAAAGATTCAGAACATGAGGACTTTGTTCCACAGCTAAAAAAACTAACGTGAATTCAAATAAATTACTTAGTAGGAAATCCCTATTTAATTTATTAATATGTGTGACCTTTATGAGAAGAAACTTACTTTAAATTTTAAACAAATTTATGCCAGGTGACACAATTTTTTTTAGTTTTTATTCACTTAATCACCAGTTGAAGACACAGAGACAGCAGCAGGATAATACAATTGCACAGTACTCAGTAGGCGATGACGGGGCCTCAAAAATCAGTACAAACCTTCTTCTAAGTGTCTCCTGCATTTTTAAGGGTTAACAGAGCACAGGAAAGAAATCATACTAGAGTTGAAGTGAGAATAAACAGATTTTGGCAACATATTTCCTTGTGTAAATCTTTAAAGCACAGTTATTCTTCTCCCATCATGTTTTCTAACTTTAAAATATAAAGAAAACTGCAGTGTGAAAAGGAAATGAGCCGAATGCTTCAAAATATGTTTTACTCTGGTTTATAGTTTATTCTAACTCAGTGACCACCCTCCAGACTTTTCCTTTCATTCATTTGCAAAATCTTAAATAGTCCCACAAATATTTCACAAAGTTCCCCTTGTGTTTCAAACTAAAACAATTCCCTTAGTCTCATAAACCCAGAAAGCATCAATACACATCATATGTACCAGGAGTAGAGAAAGGTCATATGAGGCAGCATTCAGGCCTACGCCACTGTTGGCCTCTGTGTCATGATAGCTCACGTATGCTTCTTTATAAAGAAGATTGTAGATTCCAGGAGGCCAGAGACTGTGTTTCATTCACCACTTTAAACCCAGCCCACTCTCCAGGCCTGCCATACAGGAGCCTAAGAATAGTGGTGGAATGAATGAATCAATCAATCAATCTTACATTACTCTGTGTAATAATTATTTTTTAATCATGAAATATATACAAGGATATAATTTGAAAACCTTATTAAGTATACCACTTTTGTTTGAAAAATTATGTATAATAAACCAATAAATGAAACTAATAAAAATTGTCCTTACTGATATTCTAAACATAGAGTGATATATTTCTATTCTATACATAATAAATTTACTTTCCTATTTCTGCGGAGGAAAGTTAGGGTGCCATTCTACAGAAGACTGAAGCAAATCAAAGCTCGCCAAGACAATAAAGATGTATTCAACTGCACACACACATATACGTGTGTGATGCAGACTGTAACTTGTCTTACTCTATAACTTCCTGGAAACAATAAACTCTGGAAAATTAGTTGATTTTGAAGAACACTTGTGTTACGCACGTTTAAAATGTTAACAGTGTTTAAGGCGTTAGTAACTAATTCATATACCTCACCTTCAGAATGCAAGTAGCTACCTGTCTATATCTTGTGGCAGGTCATTCAGGTTATTGTTGCTGATATCCAACCACTGCAAATTAGACATCCGCAGGACACAGATCGGGACACTGGCAAACTTGTTTGCTGAGATATCTACGAATGTAACTTGCTTCAAATTACTTAACTAGAAAATAACAAAATATTCTAATTACTTTTATAAGAGTGAGAAATAAATTCAACTAATAACTTTTCAACTGATGTTTCTTCTCCAAAGGCATTTCTATGAATATATGCAAAACAGATAAATATAGTATTATTTTGCAGCATTTCGCTGTGCTATATACACTGAGGATGCTGAGATAAATACACTGTGGCTGCCCTCAAGGAGTTTATACTTTCATAAATAATCTATGCAATTTTATGAAATAAGAACTAAGATGAAGAAGTTTTCAACTTGCAATGTTTGGTAACAGAGAAATAAATGGCTAATCTGCCCAGCAGTGGGCTAAGGGTCAAAAATCAGAAAAGATTTCACAGAGAATGGAGTATTTGAACTGGGTCCTGAGGTTTCTGGACAGGTGGCAAGTTTGGGAAGAAAACTGAGGTGGGGGAACAGCATGTGAAAAGTTACAGAAGACAGAAAGTGCAAGTCTTAAAGAGTAGAATGACCTACGGGAGACCGCAATAACAAGTTTTGAAAATCTTAGGAAGACCCACATTTGGGTTGATGACACAACAATTGATCATAAATCTCTATTGTTTATGTTTTATATTCATGATTTTTGTTTTTAACATGGTGACTAAAATATGTGTAGAAATATGTTTTTATTTCAAATGCAAATCTATGACTATTGAATAAAGTAGAAAAAGTGTCCCATGTTTGGTAGTACTATGAAACATACAAGAAGCTCACTTTTATTGATTTATTTCAAAAATCCATGAATAAAATCTGGGTTGCCTTTCAAAACACATTTTCAAAATTATTATGCAATATGGAGCCAGTTGGAACACTAGGAAGTATAACTGAAATGTAAAGAAAAAAGAAGCAGTAGATTTATGCCTCTCTTTAGGTTAATATAAAACCCAATTCCATAGTCCCAAATTTGTGTTAGTGAGACACAGGCCAACTTCATCCTAGTGAGTGGGGACATTCTAATTTTGCTATTGTTTTGAATTTAGAAAATAAGTGTGAAGACAGTAAAGTAATGGTGAATAATCAGTCAACAAAGAAATTTTGGATGCCCATAATTCAGCCTAAAGTTCCTGACTGTGTTGCCAGTATTATCAGATCAGCAGAAAAATCGGGACTTCTTTTCATAATAAATGTAGAAAATGCGTTCTTAGGGTGTACAATATTTTATTGAGGATACTTAAAGGAAATAATTTAAGACTTTTATAAAAGCTAGAATAAGGAAATTCACAGTGGCATTAAACTAACAAAGAGAGAAATTACTTGGATATAAAAGTCATTTTCCCACTACCTACTTTCATCAAGGGCAAAGTGGAACATTCATAAACTCTTGAAACATAATTATGCTTGTCTGGAATTTTCAGTGTATACACATTAAAATCTGACATTCGGTCAGAGTAAACTTTCCCAAGAACGTTCATGTAGCTGGGAATTTTATTATCGTTACCTTTATCTCAGAATTCCTGATTGCTCCTCCATTTATCCTCCTACAGATCATTCATTCTTCTTGCTATTTATTTGAATTTTAAATTAGGATTGTGTCAATCATTTTACATATTTTTGTAAAAAAAAAAAACCTCATGAAGACAAGCAAATTTTAGCAAATGCAGAGTCACATGAAGATAGTGGAGTGTTGGGGAAGCCCTTATTTGCTGGGACAGTCTGACTAAATCAGAAGATTCATAATGAACAGAGGCTCTGAAGCTGGCAAGAAGAAAATTTGAGATCCATAAGTATAGTGCTAGATTTTAAAGGTTAGATTAGGGCTGGCTGGTTAGCTCAGTTGGTTAGAGTGCGGTGCCATAACACCACAGTCAAGGGTTCAGATCCCCTGTACCAGCCAGCCACCAAAAATAAATAAATAAATAATGGTTAATTAGAAATGCTAGGTAATAAGGAATCAAAGTGGACTTGTAAATGGGAAGAAGATGTGATACAAGTTGTTTGAATTTTTAAAAATCCATGTAATGTTTATCCATTCGTTCACTCATTTAACCAATATTTAATAAGTACCTACTATGTGCCAAGCACTGTCCTGAGCACTGGTGAGGAATAAGGCAAAGGCTTGTTCTCACATAGGACCACATACAAATTAACTCAGAACGGATCTACGTGTAAGAGCTAAAACTATAAAACTTCTAGAAGAAAACAAAGATTTTTCTAGAGAAAATCTTTGTGACCTTAAGTTGGGCAAAAAGTTCTTAGATATAACACCAAAAACAGGTACCATAAAAGAAAAAAAGTGATAAACTGGACTTCATCCAATTGCAAAACATTTGGGCTTCAAAGGACAATTGTCTGAGTCCATTCAGCTTCCACAGACTCCTGTGCTTTCTTCTTGGAGGGCTTCACAGTGCCTGTGATTACCATAGAGACCGGAACCCTGGTGGGCTATGAGGGGCCATCATGTTTACACGACGATTGTCCAGCAAACTTTCATCAGTCACTCAGTTTTACAAGTCAATGTCGTGGTTTAGCTGTGATGCGGGGTTTACTTTGCAGCTGAATGTTGTTGGTTTCCTAACATGCAAGTGAATTTTCTACACACTGTGCACCCCTGAGTTTTAAAACGCAATAAATGGCATTTGTACCCGAACCCAGGCACGCTGATTCAGCGTCTGCTGGGTCAGGAGCTGCAACAAGCCAGTGCTATAGTCCCCACCACTGTCCAGTGCCCTCTTGATGTACATCTGATAGCTGTATTGTGGCATATCTGTTCACTGAAGTGCTTTTGGGAGAAACAGATCCATGTAATCCAAACTTTAATTTTTTAAAGAGTGCTTTCAACCTTCAAAAACAAAAATCCTCTTGTTTCGTACATGAGAACTGTTTTTTAATATGAATAAATCAAGGGCTACCCATTGGGGACAAAAAATTAGTCATTAGGGAGATACAAAGTAAAATCACACACACACACACACACACACTCACACACACACAAAAGTAAAATCACAATGAAATGCCAGGACATATGCACTAGAGTGGTTATAATTTTTTTAAAAAACTGACAATACCAAGAGTTGCTAACAATGTAGAGAAAATGGAACTCTCATGCATTGCCATTGTGAAGGTAAAATCTTGCAGCTGCTTTGGAAAACTGATAATTCCTCAAAACGTTAAACCTAAAGTTATTGTATGACCCAGCTATTTTACTCCTGGGTATACATCAAAGAGAACTGAAAATATATGTTCACACCATAACTTGCACATGAATGTCCATAGCAGCATTATTCATAATAGCCAAAAAGTAGAAATAATCCAAATGTCTGTCGATGCATAAACAAAAAGTGGTATTTTTGTACAAGGAAATATTATTTAGCAAGTAAAAAAAATAAACTACTGATACATGCTATGACATCAATGAAGAACCTCAAAAACATTATGCCGAGTGAAAGAAGCCACTTTCAGAGGACTATCGTATGATTGCGTTTATATGAAATTCCCAGAAAAGGAAAACTTATAGAGACATAAAATAGGTTCATGGTTGCCTGGTGCTGAGAGTAGGAACAGGGATTAACAGCAAGCAGGCAAGAGAGAATTTCGAGGTGGGCGCATGGACAGAGGTGATGACAATAGTCTAAATTTTAATTATGGTGAATTTTATTATGGGTGAATTTTATGGTACATCAATAATACCTCAATAAACAGGGAAAGGGTAGAAAAGGGGACAGAGAACCCAGCCTAGGAGGCTGTTGCCCCAGTCCAAGTGACAGACAATATTGGCTTGACTAGGGTCTTTGTGGAAAGGTGAAGAACAGTGGTCAGATACAGAATATGTTCTGAAGGGCATGCTCAACAGGATTTGTTTGCAGATACTTATGGGGCGTGAGAGCAGGAGAGGTCGAGGATGACTTAACTTACTTCCAGCCTAAACATTTGAGTGAACACAGCAAAAGAAACAATAAACAGAGCAAAGAGACAACCTACAGAGTGAAAGTTCAGCATATTATTGAAGAAGAGAAAATATTTGCAAACTATGCATCCAACTATGGATTAATATCCAGAATATTCAAGGAACTCAATTTAACAGTAAAAAATCAAGTAACCCAATTTAAAAGTGGGCAAAGGAGATGAATAGGCATTTCACAAAAAAAAGATATGCAAATGGCCAACAGACACAGGAAAAAATGCTCAACATCAGCCTCAGGGAAATGCAAATCAAAACCACATTGAGATATTATCTTACCACAATTAGACTGGTGATTATCAAAAAGAGAGAGAAAAACAAATGCTGGAGAGGATGTGGAGAAAGGGGAACTCTTCTACACTGTTGGTGGGACTGTAAATTAGTGCAGCCTTTATGGAAAACAGTGTGGAGGTTCCTCAAACAACTGCAGATAGAACTGCCATACGATCCAGAATCCCACGGCTGGGTATATACTCAAAGGAATGGAAACTGTCATGTTGATGGGAAACCTGCATTCCCATGTTCATGCAGCTCTATTTACAATAGCCAAGATGTGGAACCAACCTAAAAGTCCATCGATGGATGACTGGATAAAGAAAATGTGGTATATACAGACAATGGAATACTACTCTGCCATAAAAAACAATGGTATTCCGCCATTCACAGCAACATGGATGAAATGAGAGAAACTTATGTTAAATGAAATAAGGCAGGTACAGAAAGAGATACCACTTGTTCTCACTCATAAGTGGGAGTGAAAAAAAAAAACCAAATATAGAAAGAAAGAAAGAAAGAAAGAGAAAAACAACAATCACAATAATATGTTGAACTTTCAAAAGCAGAGAACAGAACTGAGGCCACAGAGGTAGGAAAGGGGGAGGGCGAGGGGGTGCTTGTGAGAAACTAGTAAAGGGCCACAAAAATAATTGCATTGTATAATGTTGACTATACTAA
The DNA here is from genome assembly GCF_027409185.1 of Cynocephalus volans. NCBI lineage: Eukaryota > Metazoa > Chordata > Mammalia > Dermoptera > Cynocephalidae > Cynocephalus > Cynocephalus volans. The sequence goes on from NC_084470.1 coordinate 57,052,351, forward strand.
TTATCCTGATTTGAGCATGACATTTTGCACACAGGTATTGGGAAAGACTGGAAGCAGAGCAGACCTGTGCAGGGAACCACGACCCCGACTACATCCCCTCACCAGGACCGCTGCCAGCATCTCCTGGAGTGAGATAGGTGTCAACAGCAGAAGCCATGTTCAGGAAAGGAAAATGACACACTTCTAGGACTGTAATCAGTGGTCAGTGCCTTTTCAGAACCTCACCAGCAATAACCATTTCTAGACGATTTATTACCAGTAGAACTGTGAGATCCTTATCTCCCTTCAGCACAAGAAGCTTGTTGAGTTTTATTTGGCAATAAAAATTGTTCACTATCATCTGTTCCATTTTATCAGAAAATGATTTAAAATCATTTCTCCATGAATACAGACCAAAAGATACTAATGAATACTTTTAAATTCATGGATTTCTTAAATTCTATCTGTAGGGACTACTTTAATCATCTACAAGTTCTGCTATAAAGAAATTTTCCACCTTTATTTATTTATTTCCTACTTCACTATTTTGGATAAGTAAATCAGGATCTGCATTATAGACAACAGGCAGCATAAATTACAGGCATCAACAAGCGTTAAATAAAAATGTCTGTGTGAAAATAGGATGTTTTGCCTGGTTTTCCTTTGAGAGCATTTCTGAACTTAAAGTCAGGTCCTGGTCTTCTACAAGAACATTTTTAAAGACCTTATAATAGTTGGGATAAGATGGTTGAAAAGTCAGGAAAAGGTGATACAAGAAAGACAGATTTTATCTTTTAAAACTTTTCTCCATATCATAGACCATTCCATGTCATAAATCAAATAAAAATAAATCATAGCACAGAAACGTTTATTTCTTACTTCAAAGGGGAGCTCAGTTAATTCCAGATTTCCAGAACAATCCAGTCTCTCTAGATTTTCACAATCTCCAAGTTCTGGAGGAATGCTCTTCAGATGGTTGAAACTCACATTGAGTTCCTTCAGGTTCTTCAAACAACCTGTCATCAAAAAGAGGTAAAACATTTGTATAAATAATGATGGGGAAGGTACTAAACATAATTTTATATTTTTTAAGCACTATTTACTAAATATCTGTTCATCTTTTATACAAGATTATAGCTTTTCTCTTTTCTTACTCTTCAACTGTTTAATCCTTTGTGAAACTTTAGGCAAGGTGAGTGCAGGGGATCTGTCCTCCATGTAGCTTGGGTCAGGCCCTTGAAATTACATGATGAATTAAGCAGCGGGCAATGGCTTTGAAGAGTGATGCAGCTCCTAGGAAGTACAGTGACCAGCTGTGGTGTGGGGGTAGGCTCTGATGAGACGTGAGCCAGATACATGCACAAAACTCTACGTATGTGGTAAATGATTCAAACAAGTAGATTGTTTACAGGTTGCATAGAGATTGTTTACAGGTTGCATGGTAGATTGTTTACAGGTTGCATTTATCTTTGGTTTCAAATTTGCATTGATTTAATTATGACATATCATGCTTCCTAAAGAATATGCTATAAGTACCTTTCACAGGCTGGATATGAACACACTAAGAATAACAGGCAATAATGGGATTGATTGGGAAATATTGTATTCCCAATTCTGATTCTTGATTGAATAAATACATAACCAGTCCCAAACCAGAAACTAGTACAAGAACAAACGTATTTAATACTCCAAAAATCATGTCATGTATGTTCTAAGGCACTGAATACTTCACTATTCTTAAACTGATTTTAAATTAGAAAACCAAAATTACTGCTTACTTTTGCTGAATAGGTACTCAAAATATAAATTTCTTGCCATTTTATCAATGAGAAAATAAAACATACAAAGACAGTATGTTAGAGGCAGGGCCATTTCTGATCAATTTGGTTGGTTCTCAAAGTTTGTTAGAAGATAATATTAATGATGAGGAAATCAGTAGTCCCTCTAACTTACCCACCAGATATACACTGCAAGCCTTGTAGTCAGTTACTGTAGTCAAAGTAGCAGAGTAGATAAAGGGGATAATATAAAATAAGGAAAGACTGTTTCTCTTCTGCAGACTGGGGAGCACGTGATCAGACTAACCATTTCCACAGCTTCAGCTTGTATAAGTCCGTGTATTGTAGAATCTTTCTTTAGTTTAAATAAGGAAAGTAGAAGTATGGCCGTTAGGTAGAACAGAACACATACTGAAAAAAATCTGCCTTCGCAAAAATAATTGTCCTGATGAGAAAACGAAAACCCTGTCTGGCAATCACTGCTCCGCTCCATCATCTCTCAGTAGTTCTACAAGACAACACAGCAAGAGGTCATACACCACCTCCTTTACAAAATGCAGCCGCTCACCATAAAAAAGCTCAAAACCTTTTGTCCAATTCCACATTCCTCATTCTTGCTTGACTATCAGATCCCATAGCTGAATTTTTCTTCCATTTACCTCTAGTTTGTAAGAAGCTTTGCTTGCTCCTCCAGTTTCCTGAACATGCCCTGAATTAATATATTTTATTTTTATTTCTTTTCATTTTGCAGCGCATACAGAATGACTCATTCTAGATGTTTAGAATACTTATGTCTGGAAAGAAAGATGTACTCAAAATGAGATAGGAGATACTCAGTCCCCCTGGGATCGGGTTTCAGGCCACTTCTCTGAGTTTCAGGCCACTCCCCAGGGCTCAAACTCCTCCCCTAGGACTCAAGCCCCACCTCCAAGTCCTAAACTAAGGTGGCCTGTTTGACACCATCACTTAGAGATGGAGACTGCAGGGGGCAGACTTGTGTAATCTCAGTGACTGAGCATGCTCAGTAAAAAAGGAGTTCATTCTTTAAATGACCTTCCACCGGAGGTGCTAGAGAGCACCTAGAATATTCTAAGTGTATTTGGTGCATGTGATGGAATTTGACCAATGAACATGCTCCAAAGAGACCAACCGAGCATATGCAAGACTAGGTTACACAACTTGGAACCACCCCCTTAGTTGACTATTTATTAGATAGCATGAGTATGTATAGATAGCCAAACTATGCAAGTCAAATGCAGGAAGAAGGCAGGGCTGTTGCTCACTCTCCTGAAGCAAGCCCGCACTTCACCGGAGGTGAGTATTTTTTACTTTTTGTATCGAACTTGCCTTAGCAGGCTGTGCTCACTCTTGAGCCAGCCTGAACTTTGTCTGTGAAGCATGTACTTCTTACTGTTGTATTAAACTTGCGGCTGCCGCCCAGTCTGTGGAGCTAGGCTGCACTTTCCCTGTGAAGTCTGTATTTCTTATTCTCTGTATCAAACCTGTTTTCACTTTCTGCTGTGACTCTGCTCTTGAGTTATTTCCTGTGGCAGAGTCAAGAACCTGGTAGAGGATGGGGTGGGCTGAGGCAGGTTATAGGCCTCCCCAGACCCTCTCCTCCGGTATCAAAAATACTCCAAGTTAATAACTCAAAGTATCCAAGAAGTAAGCACTGAAAAAAATCACTCACTAGAAGAAAATAATGGTTACAACATCACACAAATGATTCTAAAAACATCTCTCTTCCTTATGAATGACTTATGTAATGATGAAAAATTTGATACTCATATGACATAGGAATCTCCAAACTGGGGATATGATCTATTTCTCAGCCACGTGAGAAGAGGAGAATGATCTGTCTTTGCCTAAGTTATGAATGTATTTGGATGAATTATATTCAGTTGACTTAAAATAGACTCAAAAGTTTAAGTTGGACAAAATATATATGTATGACTTAAATCCAATTTAGAGAGTGTTTAAAGCTTCTGAAATTTCTTATCCCCTCCCCTCCCCAAAGGTTGACATACAACAACAAAAAAAATTCTTCTGGAGAATTTTAGAGGTGGAAAATGTTCTAAAGATCATTCTGACTCCTTCTCCTACAAATGAGGACACTAAGGTCCAAAACAATTTTAAATTTGTCCAACTTACTCAAAGTTGGACTAGAATCTTTGTCTTCAAAATTTTAGAACAGTGTTTAATTCACTAGATTTAATTTTAAAATATTTGAAGAACAAGTTCAATCATGCCATAATCACCACCTGGCCATTAGGGAGAATGAGGAAGGTTTGGATATTCTGATATTGAAAAATAGCATTAACATAATAATGACAATGATAATAATAATGACTAGCAAATGTCAGGGGGTTACCTGTTCTAATGCTATCTTTGCATTATCAATTTAATCCTCACAACAAACCTATGAAGTAGGTATTATTACTATTCCCATTTTACAGATGAGGAAACTGAAAACCAGCAAGTGACCTGCTCAAGAAGATGACCCAGGTGGCCTGACACTAGAGTCCACCTCCATCGTCACTGTATGATCCAGGGAAATGGGCAAGGCACACACTGGAGAACACAGTGTAAGTCCATTTGTATAAATATATTTAATATGTTTGTTTATATACCTTCATAAATAGACATAGCTACAATTAGATCTACAGAAGTACTTGGGTATGTGTACAATTCTGACACCCAAGAAACTGTTAACAGTGCTTACTGAAAGGGACATGACTGTACGTCACATTCCTTCCTAGAATGTTTAATGTTTTGCACTGCACGTGAATGAGGTACGTGGGGATGATAGCATGTCTCCAAAATGACTTGAGTGTCTTCGGATAATGGTAACAACTACATGCCCAATACTTTGGTGCTTATAATCTCATCTAATCCTCAAAACTAAATAAATCAAGTACATTATTGTCCCCACCTTACAGATGAGGAAGCTAAAGCAGCAGAGAGATTAGGTACAGTGCCCCAAAGCACACGCTGGTCTCCCACGGATGCCCCTCACTCATCGCTCTCCTCTCCTGCCCCAGGTACTCAAGGACAACATCCTCACTCCCAGTGGGTCTCAGCCCTGGCTATCCGTAGAAATTATACAAGGAGTTTTTAAATTCTAATGCTTGAGGCCTGGGCCCAGAGATTCCAGTGGAATTGGTCTGCAGTGGGTCCTGGGCATTTAGATTTTTAAGGCTCTTCAGGGGATTTTAAGGTGTAGCCAAGGTGAGAACCATTGCCCAAATCAAACTGGCTCTCAAGAAAAGAATGGACCTTAATCCAGCTCACAATAATTTCAAGAAAGACATTTTAAGGACTAATAAAAACATAAGTGGAGCACCTGTGATGAGATTTCAGAGAGCTGTGAGCATGGTCTCACCTCCTGTGATGCCCTGACCCCCTCTTTGATGGCTCCATGCTGACCACCATGTGTGGCTGCTGACCACTGGATTTCCAAGCCTGGGTTGACAGGATGGCAAAGATCCCTGAGTCTAGTTCAATCACTGTGGCTTCTCAGATGTGTAAGGACAGAACCTTCTACCTAAAAAAGGTTTTTAAAAGTAATTCAGTCCTCAGAAACTCTATCCAGTTATTTATATTTACTGTGATCTTACCCCAGAATGATATGGAAATAGTGAAATCTGGCTTCTAGCCCAGGCTCTCCAGAAGTCCCTAAGTCTAACACCTGAATGATAATGGCTAAGTCAGCTAATGTCACTGAGACCTGGTCTCTCCAACCTGTAAAATGAAGGGGCGGGAGGTAAATGACCTCTAACATTGTCAAAAATGGTACTTTTCAGTAATAATAATTCTAAGATCCTTTCTACCTTCCTGGAAACTGAGCAAGGAAACGGAAGTACTTATCCTTGTCGATCTAGAATTTGATTTTACCCTACTTACAAGCAAATACATTTCCTGTTACTATTTCATGGATGCCGGCAGAGGATATGAGACTCCTGGTCAGGACAGCACATTTACATCAGTTCCCCACAACCAAGTCCACTAAGGTGACCCAGATGGCCCAGATAGTCACTGCCCACATAGTGCATCGCAGCTGAAGAACACTGAGCTCAGGAACCCGCCACTTCCACAGCAAGTGCAAAGCACATCTGCTCTTTGTCTGGGGGAGACATCATCTTATCCCTCAAGGTTAGCTGCATAAACAACCCTGAGATCGGACTGGGTAAAAGGGTGGTCAGGGCCCTGTGGTCTTGACACACTGGCAAGAAGTGTATTAATGCCAGAGGCCCAGCCAGCAGCCCTCCATCCCTCACTGTCTTTCTTGGCTTCTGGAAAATTTTCACATGAGTGTGCAACTCCACTGATCCTAGGGCTGAGAGTGAAGCTCTGCACAGCCCCCAGACCTCCACTCCTCACACCCCAAGAGAAAGAGCAGTAATAATCACTTCAGTCTCCACTATAAGATGAGGCAACTGAACGACAATGACTGAGAACTTGATCAATCAAAAAGACATAATAATATGCTAAACTAATCAATGGACTAATATTTAGGAATAATATATTTTATTTTGTTTACAATAATTATATTACTGTATGTTTTTATTTCTCAAATTAAAAGGAAATAAACAAAAAGTTCCTAAACAAAGTATTGCTCACTTGTCAGATTTCTAGTTTCTAAGCAATTGACAAATGTCTGAATGTGCTGAGTTATGCAGGTGAGATCATGGCGTTGCCACCCAAAGGGGACGCTGTGAACAAGCAGCTCTGGGAACACTCAAAATGGCCCTGCCCAGTGACCTTCTGGGGCAGATGGAGGAGTAAACAAGGTGTCTGCCCAGGGTCACCTGCCCACCAGCTGCCTGCTTACCACAGACAAGAGGCCTGAAGACTCCTGCTAAGGAACGTACCAATTTCAGCGGGAAGACTCAAGATTTGGTTTTTTGGCAGATCCAGAATTCTCATGGCTTGAAAGAGCTGAATATATGTAGGAATGATTTGAATCAGGGTGTTGCTTATGTGCCACTCTTTCAGGTGGGTCTGCTCCTTCAGCGTCTCTGGGAGCTCCTGAAACAATAAATGACATCAGTTAGAACTAGTTCCTCAGTGTGCACCAAGCCATGTAAAAACAAGTATTTATTTAAAAAACAAGTGAGAGGGCATACACGAGAGCATTAGGCTTTTAGAAATTTGCTGTACCAGATTTCCAGGTGTTTCTGTGAATCTGTAATGGAAAAGAGCACCAGAAAGACAGTCAGGAGGAGACCCGAGTTCCAGGCCAGGCATGCTACCTCCCTGGGCTTTTACCTCTGAAGTGATCCTGAGGACCTCAGAGGTATGCACGCCCTCCCAGCTCAAGAGTTCTGGGAATAAAATTGTAAAGGTGTTGAGAAGTGCTTAAAGACATCAGTTGAAGAAATCCAATTCACAAGTGTTTACTGAGCCCCCACTACAGGTGAGGTAAGCTCAGCACTGAAGGGGGCAAAGAGGAGGGTGGCATGCAGGTCCCCTGGCCTCACGAAGCTGACCACAGCGCATCATCAGCAAAGTGGCCACAGCGCAGAGGGGAGGGTGGGGAACTTCACGGCGGGTGGAGCAATCAGAAATTCACGGGGACACTTTTGTATCGTGTTCGGTACTTGTAACATGCTTCATGATGATTGCTATTGTGTGGGGGGTTAAGCTTTGAACTTACAATAGTAATTTCATTCTAGGACTGTTTCATACAACAGTACCATAAGATAGGCAAAGTGGGCATTATTAAGGCCCACTGAAAGAGGAAAACTGAAACCCACTTACAGTAAGGACCAGCTACACAGTTTGCAGGGCCTAATACAAAATAAAAATGCAAGCCCCTTGTTAAAAACTAGGAAGTTCAAGATGGTGACAGCTGAGTACTAAAGCAAGCACAGGCCCTGTGCGGCCGCCTCTTCAGCTGACTGCCTCTCCAGCTGACCACCTAGTTACTACCTGCCCCGTCACTCAGCCCTGACAAACCATCTCGGCCTTGCTGATCTGAGTGCAAGCTACATGGCTTGCTTCCTGGAGCAGTTCTCTCTCCACCCAGTCCCCAAGGCATCAGGAGCTCCACTGCCCCATCCACCCTCAGTGACCTCTTGCAGGGGTCAGGCATGCTGCCTGATGTGACCTTAGAGGCCAGAACTCCCCCACAGCTGTGGAGCACTTTAAGAGGTTGAAAATGCCTTAATAAAGCATTTCACTCCTTCATTGGAGGTAAGGCTGAAGCATAAGTCTCTCTGGGGAAGGAAAACAGTAACCAAAGTTCACACTAATGAATGCCTGGAGCTGCAGAGTAGATTCCAATCAGAACAGAGCACCAGCTTAGGGAACTGAGCATGGGGACAGAGGCTGCAAGTGATGAAGACATCCACGTAGTTCACAGTGGGGCGCCTGAGCCTGCTGAGTCAGTACCAATTGCTATCCCCTCCCATACTAAGCACTCATTAAATGCTCTTTAAAATGCTTTTCAAAAGGTAGTTTATGAGCCACAAGGGCTTTCTGCGGGTTCTCCAGTTGGGGCAGTGATCCCCTCCAGGGAAAGTGCGTAGCCCAGGACCATGTTTGATGCTGGTACACGAGAATGATTTATCAAGGCCACTTAACTAGAAATCCAGACATACCCAATAGGTAGTATCTGTGTACCTACTCATCTCAGGGACGGGGTGCAAGAGGAAGAATATCTAAGGTTTTACAGTAATAATCTGGAGGATCATAAACCTCACAGAATATTCACTCATCTAATCATCACAATAGCCTTCAAAGTGGTCAGGGCAAGCATTTGCATTGTTTTACTGATGAGGTTGATAAAACACAAAAGTAAACTGCCTCAGGTCACATGGTTCATAAAGAACAACCCCAGGACCATCCCAAATATTTAGTCTCCCCATCCAGTCCTTGCAGCTACAAAGCGGCAGTGTAAAACAGGATGAAGAGCAGGTCCTAGAGAGCCCTGTCCCACTGAAACCCTTGCCCGTGGCAGTCTCCCCAACATGCCGACTTATCCCACACACCCGGGTGCCGCTTCAACCAGAAAATGTCAGGTCATAGGCAGCCTCTGGAGATGCCTCCCCAAGCTAAGCTGCAAGTTGGGGAAGTGGGAACTGGGATGTCACCTGTAAACACCTGAGGAAAGAAAGAGGGGCATCACTGTGGTGGCCTCCGACTCTCAGGACAGGAAAATAGGATAAAGGTTCTGCTGAAATCCCTTTGCTGCTCCACAGCACTGTGACACTCAATAAGTCATTGCCCACTGAGAGACATTAGATAAACGAAAGGCTCAGACATTTAAATCAAGTGGGGTTTTTTTTGTTTTGTTTTGTTTTGTTTTTTTAAAGGCAGAGTCATTTTAAACATCTGGGGGAAAAACAGCAGAATTAAGCATCCTTAAAGACTGTGCCATCCTGGGGAGGGCCACAGGGCCCCTTGCTGCTCGACCTCGGACTGCTCTTTCCAGGACTACACTGCATTTCAGAGCAGATCATCAGCTCCTCCACACCCACTGGAAAGCTCCACAAAGGCAAGAGCATTCTTTCAGCCAAGGCCAGTGCCTTGGGCTCAGGTTAGCAGAGGACGTCAGCCACAGTGCTGCATTGACAACCACCTGCTGCAGATAAAGAAGCTCATCAGCTCACCTTCCAGTGTTCCCCCGAAAGTTCAAACACAAATGGACTGCTCCGTTTGTCTCTGTCCTTGGAAAGTGAAGTCTGCCTCGTGAGAGAGTTCCTTTCGATCTTTTCCAGAAGCCGCACACTGGTGTCTACGAAGCCATTCTTGCAGTACACGGCCTGGGGGATGCCTTTCCTTCTGCACTCAGCCACGAAGTTCCACTCTTCCTTTATCCTGAGATGGGCAGCAGAACCTACAGTTACCCTCCTGGCGAATGGCCATCACCTGCCTAGAGAAGCGAGCCGGGCCACCCGAGCACAGGCTCAGTCCTTCCCATTACTGGACCTGATTTCCCAACTGCAGGCCACTTAAGCCCTTCCCTCCACTCTCCTCCTTGCCCTGGGGGACACAGAGGAAGCTTTAAACCCTTTTGTGAATTGTTGGTAACTTTGACTAAAAAAATGGAGAGGGTGACTTAGATAGAATTTTTGTCTAAAATTTGTACCAAAACCACCTATGCACTTGTTTAATCATAATTTCCTTTGAAATTATATTGTGCCAGTCTCAGTTTTTAAAAAACACAGGGCCACAGAAATTTGCTGACGTTTCAAGGGCATCTGAATAAAAATACAGAGGCAGCCCCAGTGTATAAAACACCTGACTTTAGAATGTCGTCCATCAGCCACCTTGGGAAAGTTCCCTCCCGTAGATGAACCCGAGGTCCAGTCAGACACTGGAGCTGCTTCAGGACTCTCAGCCTCCTCACCACCCTTCAGTACCTGCTTGTTGGTAATTTTCTGGCCTATCATTTTATAGCTTTCCACATTTTCTCCCTTTCGATCAGACCTCCATCACCACCCACCCCAGTCTCACTCACGACCTTACTTCCTGAGTCACGGAGGAAAAAGAAAAAGAACCGAACTTCCACAAGCTCCCAGCACATCCACAGCACCTACTTGCATCTGTTCCTGTAGACTCTGCCTTCCCTTCTGTTCCTCTGGAAGAACACCCCAAGATCCTACCAAGGGCCAGCCCCTCCCCATGGTCGCTGGACCCAGCCTCTCACTGATTCAAGGACATTGCTACAGCAGTCCTCCCTCGCCAGTGCTCCCTCTAGTGGATCCCTCTCTGCCACGCACAGCAGGCACCTGTGTCTCCCATCTTAAAGAGATCCCACCTCAACCTCATGGCTCCCATCAGTCTGTTTCTCTGCTCTGCTTTACAGCAAAACTCCACAAGAGAGCTGTCCTCGCTCCTATCTATGACTCTCCTCCCCTCCACTCTCTGTTAAGCCCACTTTGGTCACCCTCACCTTTTGAAGCTGTTCTCATCAAGGTCATCCAGGACCTCCACTTCACCAAATCCCATGGTCAAGGCCCAGTCCTCATCTCATCTGACCCTCTGCAGCTTTGGCACAGCCCATCCCTTCCCCTCCCTGCAGCTTGAGGACACCTCCCTCGGCTGGTTACCCGCCTACCTCTCCAGACACTGTGCAGCCTCCTCCGCACCCTCTCAACCACTGAATTTCCAAGTGCCCCAATACCTGCCCTTGCCTTGGGCCACTCCTCTGTCTACATTCATTCTTTTGATGCCTTCCAGTCTCATGGCTTTAGATACATCTTTATGCTGATGATGCCCAAATTTATATCTCCTGCCAAGATTTCCTCATGGATCCAGCCTCCTATATCAAATTACCTCCCCAACTTCTCCACCTGGATGTCTACAACACAGTTCAAGTTGATATGTTCCAACACAAACTCCTGATAGGCAGCCCCAAAACTTGCTTCTTCCCCCATCTCAGTAAAAAGGCCTCCAGTTGCTCTGGCCAGATACCTCAGGGTCATCTTTGACTCCACGCTTTCTTTCATACCCTATATCAAATCCATCAACAAATGTGGTCAGTTCTACCGGAATCCAGCCACTCCTCATCACCTTCACGGCTTCTGTCCTGGTCCACACCACCATCGTCTACTTGCTGACACCAGCCTGCCTCCCTGTGGTCTAAACTCATCCAGCAGTTTGAGTGAGCTGTCACACTGATTGCATCACATGACACCTCTGCCCACACCTCTTTTGGCTTCTCATCTCACACACAGTCGACCTAACGGCCCTACAGATCTGTGCCCCTCCCCTGCCAGTGTGACCTCACCTGCCTACACACTCACTTGCTTTTCTGGCCCAGGCACTCTGACCTCTTTGCTCTTCCTTGAACATCCAGGAACACTTCTGCCTCATGGTATTTGCATTTGCTGTTGTGTCTGCCTGGAACCCCGGTTCCCAGACTTCTGCAGAGCTGGATCCCCAGGTCTATGTGTAAATGTCACCTTCTTAATCAGACTTTTTGCTCTTAAGAAACCACTTTGGATATTGCTGGAGTTTCATGCTGCCATTAAGCTGGGGAAGCAGGAACATTCGAAAAACAATATTTTGTTGATGGCACTGGCTGGCACAGCTACAGAGGTCTTCAATCACAGCAATGTGAGCTGGGAAAAGCACCCAGTGATCACTGGGTTAGGGCTTCAATCTACATGTGAGGTCTATAAGTAATGGTAAAAAAAGTACTAAATTTTAAAATAGCAGAACATGAGGGAATATGAATTTAATACCAGAAGAAAATACTAAAAGAGCTAGAAGTGGGCTCTTCAGGGAAATGTTGCAGGGCTTGGAATTGTTGCTTTTCTGTATGATTTAAATATTTTTATAACTATATGATAAAAATAAAATTTAAATATCCACCTTAGATTTAGATCTGACTGTAGCAGTCAAGGATAGGTGCAGACCCCAGGTCTGAGACATATTGCTTGAACTTATATTAGAGGCAATCTCTTCAAAATTTAACAACCAAGAGCACAGCCACCGCAAGTTCTTGTAGCAGTTCTGAGCACTCGTGCTGAACACTTTTCAGATTAATGCCTCTAACTTTTCTTTCCTCCTTTCTTAGACTGAACCTGAAGGTGGATCCTGGTGACGTAATGAAATGATATCAAGGGGTGGCTGGTTAGCTCAGTGGGCTTGAGCACGGTGTTATAACACCAAGGTCAAGGGTTCAGATCCCTGTACAGGCCAGCCACCAAAAAAAAAAAAAAAGAAAAGAAATAGAAAAGAAATGATTAATCCCTACAGAATACATATTTCCTATATCACAAATTACAAATTGGTATAAATATTTTACATATCTTGGTACAGCCAACATAAAATGGAGGAAAAAAGGAAATCAGACATATCCCATTAAAAATAATTATATGCCAAATCTATTCTGTATTTCTTTTTTAAATGTTCTGTGTCTTATTCTCTCTGAAACCTAATGCTAGAAAAGTCAAGATGAAAATATAATTGTTTTTTACAATTCATTCTCTTCCTTGAGAGCAATTGAGGTAACTAAAAGGTCATTGTCTTTGTGTTTTATCACCCATATAAGTGACTATAATATCTTCCCCTTGAATCAAAACAATGCCATTTGAATTCTATTAATAAAATTCCATAATGTGCAAATAAAATACCTTTTCCTTAGGAAATGAACCCACAACCCTAGCCCAGATAGCAAATAGGCTCATTGGATAAGAAATCCCTCACTTAGAGCTTAACAACAGCTCTTCTATTTCTCCCTCTAAATGATCATGTTTCATTCAGAGAGATATTCTGTATTTTATCTCTACTTATAACTTTTAAATGTTGGTATATGAGGGCACTTCAAAACATTCATGGAAAAATAGAATTAGAAGATAATACAAATTTTCCATGAACTTTTTGAAGACTCCTTGTATACTTCATGGAACAAATACAGCATTACAAGATGAAACACCACGAAGTGAGGTAACAAAACAAATGGGAGGGTTTTACTTGTTTTAGTAAATTTAAATTAACCAGATAATTGCCTTTAATGATGAGGCAGTCATCAGTTTTTCAGACAGTCCCCGACTTACAATGCTGATACTTAATATTTTTCGACTTTACGATGGGTTTATCGGGGTATTAAATGCATTTTCAACTTACGATATTTTTTACTTTATTGGGACGTAACCCCTCATAGGTAGAAGAGCATCTGTATTAATTTCTGCCCAGAAAACAGATCCTGAGAAACTAAAAGTTAACCTTCAAAGAGCACTGATAATCACAGTATGAATTATATTTTAGAACTTCAAAAACACCTGTGAAGAAGGCACATTTACTATCCTCATTTCTGAAGGTCCTGAGAAACTAAAAGTTTCTTTCTTAAACACCCACATTCTTCCTTACCTGCCCAGCCCAACTTGGTGGCTGTTTTTCTTACCTTGAGCTGGAAAAGCCTAACAAATTCCCAAGAAGTTTTCCAGCTTAGGGTAGGATGAGACACAGCACAAGCCCAATGGCACTGAGCCTAATTCAGGGTCATTCTCATATACGTGAGATGTGTGAAGCTGTTTAACACCACAATGAAAGACAGAGTTTAAGGGGCAGGTACCACTCCAAAGCAGGTGAGAGAACACACCTTGCAGACCCTGATTTCTTTAGGTTCCCCAGAACCCTCAGGAGGTTACCTCAGTGACAGACACTTTCCTAAAACCCCCAAGGCCTTGGGTCCGCGTGCAGCTAAGCTTGTTCTACCCTAGAGTAATCCCAGATGCTAGGAGTGGTGAGGAAGTTGGAGCAGAGCTGAGAGCCACTTTGGACTCACAAGGCCCTGGGACCTTGTGTGATTCGTGCTAGTGTAGATTACTCAGACCCATTGCCATGAAAGTTGCCCAGTTTGAGGGTTCTAATTCTTAAATTCAAAATTCACATCATATTGCATAATCTGATTAGTAGCAAGTGAAAAGATGTTCCAACTACCTGTGACCACAGCATTGTGTAGGAGAAAGGGCTTGGCCAAATCATCTACTTACCAGCTGTCTAAATTAGGCAAGTTATATATGTCCCAACTTGCTTGTCTGCAAATTTGGGAAGGAAGATAACAACCTAGGACTGCTCTGATGCGTGCAGCGACAGCTTAATCATCAAGTATGATCAGAATACGTATTCACTTAAGCCAAAAAGCTCATAAAAGTGGAGAACCAAGAATATAGAAACATTCACACCTTACACATTTTGTTTTTAACTTAAAGCATACAAATATACCACCATTTGCCAACTTGATGTAGGGTCAGGGACGTCCTTTGGAAATAGGTCTGCCAATCAGAATCCCAGTGTGCCTTTTTTTGTATAAATGACACCCATAATGCACCATCTAAGAGTTCCAGTTTTGGTTTCTTCACAAAAAATAAAAATCACAGCTATATTCAAGGCCACCTTAATGTACAACCTTTCTGCTTGTCATACTTTTATCAGTCTTATATGGTGCTCATCCAATTGTGTCATTTGTATTTCTCATAAAAGTAGTTTTTCCAGAGCACTCAACTTGGTTTTTGTATACCTTCTTTTACTGATAACCCTCTTTTACTCATATTTCATGAATTTATATGATAGACAAATTACATCATTTCAATCCAAATAAACACAATACCAACACAATGAATCTTATCTAAAATTCAGCTCCAGGGGTGAGGGCTGAAGTGTATGTCAGAAAGTGGCCCAGCCTGCCCTGGGAGCCTTCATGGCTGACACAGGTGTGGAGAGCATCCGGCAGCCAGTGAGTTAGTTCAGTGAGGCCGGCTAAGCGGTCTCCTACAGCATTGACTGCAGAGGGATTCAGCGTGTCACACCTAGCATGGTGCATGGATTGAAGGTCCTTATGACTGTGAGTGTTCCTGTTTTACAGATCATGTGTGATTGGGCAACAGTGTGAGGGCTCTGAAGTTCAATGAGGAAAATGTCACCAACAGTGAGAAATCCCAAAAGAAAATCCTCGTCCTCCACAACACAACTGTTACCTGTCCAAATCTCTATTATTAAGCAAGCTACAAGACTTTGTACAGAAGACACGTACTTTTCCAATGCGCTTTTCTCCAGCCTTTCTTCTTCCTGCTTCTGCCGAGTTTTGTGCTTCTTGACACGAGTTTCCCACAAGGCTCTGATGACAGAAACGTCAAATACGACTACTTTATGTCCCATTTTGGGAGCATGAAATTACCTATTTAAAAAAATATATATATGTCAGCTTCATATACACAGAGAAGAAAATTGTTTTAACATGAACTACGAAATGAAATATGAATGAACCGCCTATCTTGAGTAATGATGATGTGCAGTTTGCCAACGTTCCTAAGGTCTGACAGTGCCCTGTGTAAGTAAGTCACAGTTCCACACTCACCTTGGGGCCATCTTCTCTAGAACATCACCTTTGTCTCCCTACCCCTCAGCTGGACTCTGGGTTCCGAAAGCCCCCAGCATATCCCTCAAGCCTCCTGGTTCCACATTCTATCGAACTGACTAGTGTATGCGTCTCATCTTCCCAGTCAGTTATAACATACTCAAGGGCAAGTTGTATGAATTAATCACTGTCCACATGTAACCGTATGTTCTCTCTCCCTCTCTCATATAGAACAGTTCAGCAGTTCACATAGGCAATCTTATCATTACTTTTCTACGTAGTTGAGAATGATCCAGAAAAGCCCCCTTTTATTTGATAGAAATTTCTTCCAAACTTACTTAAGTGCTCTTTCCTTCCCTCAAGTACAGGACATGAGGAACATAACTATGTTTCCTTCAGGAAGTCATCAGCTCAAGACTTCCCCTCAGGGATGCATTTTCCATCCTCTTCCTGCCATCTCCTCTCAGTCAAGCCGACCCCATTCACTCCTCTGCTCCAGGGTAGTCTCTGCAACCTCCAGCCCCTCTCTCTCTCCCCCATCTTACCCACTCCCCATTATCTGAGGTTACACACCAGCCACAAAAGTAACAAGCCAAACATCGCACCGAGTGAGCCCCACTGAGCATCCTCCCACCAAGGACTGACCACAGTCTAGAGACGTGTCCCTGAGGTTTCCCTGCAGCATAAACCTTCACCAGCTGCTGGGCTCTGTTTAGTTGGTTTTCCCAGTGCAAGGTAAGTCACACTCAGGTACATCTTGCCCATCACATCTTAGTGGGACTTTAGAGAAGATTGAGTCCCTACTCTGTTTCACCAGATGAAACACGGCAGGCCCAGGAAAGTTTACGTCTCTATCCCTGGCACTTAGCACAGTCCCTGGCACATAGTAGGCCCTCCATAAATATTTGCTGAATGGATGAGTGAGTGAATGAATGAATAGTAAATGAAAGATTTGCATCCAGATGGCTTCACTCTCAGGCCACTCAGTAAGACTTCTCTGCGGTTTCTTTTTTTCCCCACTTCATGGTTACTGTTTAAGTGATTATTCACTCGTTGCAAAATATGTATATATATCGGGACACAAAAATGTATTTCAATGTTCATTTCACTAAGTTATACTTATGTCTTTTATCAAAGTAAAGTAATTTTCTAGATATTGTTTTGAATTTCCCCTGCCTGCAGCATCAAAATCTGACTAAATCCATTTCCTAATTTGCACAAACACAGAGTGTCTGTTGGTAAATAGTAGGGCTGGTGAATATTTTCGTCTCCAATTTCAGACACTTCTAAATAGCAGTCAGCAGGGATACAAAACCAAATACTTAACCTATTTAACCTTCTGACTCAAGTGTGTCCTCTCTATAAAGGGCTTTCCAGTATGCGTTGGAGAACTGGCCAAGGCTGTGCAGTGAGCAGTTGAAAACCATGATTGTGTTCTGAAGAGCTGACAATGCTGACTCCAATTTATTCCCCTCTCTCTAATTTCTGATGTCTGGGACTGTCTTTTGTCTCCCTTAAAAACTCTTTTACCTATAGGAAATTTTTTGACAAAGGTGGAAATGGTGCACAAGTCTTTGTGTGGACATTCGTTTTCAGCTCTCTTGGGTAAACACAGCGGAGTAGAACTTTGTGTTTAACATCTTCAGGAACCACCAGAGTGTTTTCCAAAGCAGCTGCATCATTTTACATTTCCACCAGCAGTGTATGAGGGTCCCAGTTCCTCCACATCCTCATCCACACTTATTATCTGTCTTTTTTATTATAGCTGTCCTAGTGGGTGTGAAGTGGTATCTCGTTGCTTTGGTTTGCATTTTCCTGATGGCTAATGATGTTGAGTATCTTTTCACATGCTTTTGGGGTATCCGTATATCTTCTTTGGAGAAACGTCTATTCAGATTCTTTGCCCATTTTTAATTGGGTTAATTTGTCTTCTTATTGTTGAGTTGTAATAGTACTTTATACATTTTAGATACAACTCCCTTATCAGATATATCATTTGCAAAAATTTTCTCCCATTTTGTGAGTTGTCTTTTCACTTTCTTGATTTTCCATTCTTTCACTTTTAACCTAAATATGTGGTTATATTTGAATGTGAGATTTTGTAAACAGAACATTGTTGGATCATTTATTTAACCCATTCTGACAGTCTCTGTCTTTTAACTGGTGTATGGGTAGGCCACTTGTATTTAATATAATTACTGATAGGTTTGGATTGAGGTCTGCCATTTTATTATTTGCTTTCTGTTTGATCCTTCTTTTGTTTTTCTTTTACACGTTTCTGCCTTCTTTTGTGTTATCTGAACATTTTTTGGTGTTCCATTTTATTTTCTCTAGTGCTTTTTTGACTATGTCTTTGTGTGGTTTTTTTCTTTATTTTTTTTTTCTTTATGGTAGCTCTAGGAATTAAAAGATATATACTTACCTTTTCACAGTCTACTTAGAAACAATATTTTACCACTTCAAGCAAGATGTAGAAAACTTACTACCATATAAATCCCCCTATGCCCCCTTTATGTGGTTGCTGTGGTTGTCTTGTATTATATCAGTCAATGTTATATTTTTGGCTTCCAATTATCAAGCTTATTTTAAAGAATTCACGAGGAGAAAACAAGCCCATTATATTTTCCCTGATATTTACCATATCTATTGCTCTTCCTTCCTTCTTGTTCAAGTTTCCTTTTGGTATCATTTCCTTTCTATCTATAAAACTTTCCTTAACAACTATTTTAAAGGAGGTGTGCTGACAAATTCTGTTCTCCTTCATCTGAGGTTGTCTTTTTCTTTCCTCCATTCCTGAAGATTATTTTTGCTGGATATAGAATTCTGAATTGACCATTATTTTCTTTCAGCACTTTAAAAATGTTGTGCCACTTTCTACTGGCATCCATGATTCGTGATGCGAAATCTGCAGTAATTTGAATCATAGTCTCCATATGTATTATTTTTTGCTACTTTCAAGATTTTTACTTTGTCTTCAGTTTTCTCAGGGTAATTATGATGTGCCTGGGCATGGATTTCTTTGGGTTTATCCTGTTTGGGGCTTGCTTAGCTTCTTTAATCAGTCGGTTTACATATTTTGCCAAATTTGGGAATTCTTCAGTAATTTCTTCAAGTATTTTTTTTCTGAACTACACTCTTTCTCCCCTTCATCTGGAACTCTGATGACACAAATATTAGACCTTTCAGTATTATGTCATAGATTCCTGAGGCCCTATTCATTTGGGGGTTTTTGTTTTGTTTTGTTTTGTTTTTGGCAGCTGGCTGGTATGGGGATCCAAACTCTTGACCTTGGTGTTATAACACTGCACTCTAACCAAATGAGCTAACCATCCAGCCCACTTTGTTGGTTTTTTGTGTTTTTGTTTTTGTTTTTTCATAGCTGGCCAACCTGTTCATTTTTTATAAATCTTTTCTTCTCTTTTTTTTTTTCATATTGTTAATATTCAGTAATCTATCTCCCAGTTTCCTAACTCTTCCCTATGTCATCTCCCTTAGGTTTATGAGTGTATTCAGTGACTATTTTATTTCCATGATTGTATGGTTTATTTATAAAATTTCCATTTGGTTCTTTATATCTTCTATTTCTTTGCTGATACTTTCTATCTTTCCATTTATACCCCAGGGTTGAGGTTAGAATACCCAGAGAAGGACAAACTTAGAAGGGACTTAGACTTCATTTTAGAAGTTGTGGTTCAACCCACTAGATAGTAGATAATTCCTTTGGTCAGGCTGGTCTGGAATTGCTGGGTGACCAGTAGGTCACCCCCCAGAGTGCAGGTGGGGGAACAGCTGATCAGCAACTGGTGGCATGGGCATGTAGTGGGAGTCCAGGTGCTAGAAGAGGCAGAAGGCCTTCAGAATATGTGGAACACACAGGGGCTTGCAGAAGGAGTGGCAGCTTTGTATGTAACAGGGCCACAGGCAGGTCACATGGAGGCTTGCAGAGATAGTCTGGATACAAGCATGGGCAGGAGGCCTTCAGAGAACATGGGCTGCAGAAGGGCTGTTTTCTGGGTCAAGAGAGCTGCAGAATGGTTATAGCCAGGCCAAGGCTGCAAGGTTGCAAAGGGACCATGTTCTGATTTTATCACTAGGGCACATTCCAATAGATGTTCTCCCATTCACACTGCTGACCTCCAGCACACATCAGAAAAGGCAGGAAGAAGCCTCTTAGTACATTGTCCCTCCAGTGCCCTCTACTGAGAAAGCTTAATATCATATTCACTTTAAAGAATGAGTAAAGGAATTTAAAGGAATTCCATTGTATATCACAGAGTATACATATATATATAACAGTGCATTCAGAGCTGAGAGGCAGTAAGTTGATAACTGACATAGTAGGTAATCAATGCGGTTGAGTTCAGACCTCAAATTCCAACCTGCCTTCTGGCAGGGGTTGTGATTCCCTGTCAGTTTTCAGTTGTTGCAGTACTATTCAGCGATGTTCCACGTGCACCCTCCAGTGGCCAGTCTGGGACGTGGATAGTGGTCTATCCCTGAGTTCGGTTCTCAGTCACTGGCATGCATACGGGCTGAGGTCATATCCATACACGCGTGGCTCATCCTGGGGGTGAGCCCAGGAGTTCATAAACGTTATGAAGTTACTTTCCCAAGCTCTTGCCTCTCATGATCTCCCTGGTGCTTTCCAGATTCCTGGGGCTACCTTTTCAATCCTCTGACCAGAAACGTGGGGCTGTAGTTACTCTGCTCTGCTGTGCACAACCTACAACTGCACCCACATTCCAGACCAAGCAGCAGCAGGACTATGAGAGGACAAAAGCAATGAGGGTTTGCTACACAGTCTTGGGACTACAGCTCCTCTAATCAGAAAGGAGGTTCCTCACGTGATCTCACTTGTATGTGGAATCTTAAAAAGTTGAACTCACAGAAGTAGAGAGTAGAAAGAGGGTTGGGGTGCAGAGGGAGGGAATGGGGAATTCTCTTTGTCAAAGGCTGCAAAGTTCCAGACAGACAGGAGGAATAAGTTTTAGATCTACTGCATAGCAGGGTGACTAAAGTCAATAATATTCTATATTTCAAAATAATTAAGAATAAATTTCAATGTCTCACCAGAAAAATGATAGGCAAAGGAAGTAATGGATATGTTAATTAGCTTGATTTAACTATTCCACATTGTACACATATATAAAAACATCACATTGTATCCCATAAATGTATACAATTATAATTTGTCAATTAAAAACTATATTAATTTTAAAAATAAAATATAGATAATTATTTTTATTTTTTATTTTTGGTGGCTGGCCAGTACAGGGATCTAAACCTGTGACCTTGGTGCTACCAGCACCACACTCTAACCAAGTGAGCTAGCCAACCAGCCTAAAAAACTTTTAAATAAAAATTTAAAAAGAAAGGAAGTTTCCCCTCCCTTGAAGTTTTAGATGCCTGATGTCCTGCCCCCCTCCATATCACTGCTACTACCACAGAGTTCTGTGAGACTAAAGCATGAGAAAATGGAGAAAAGAAAAAGAAAAAAGAAAGCCAAGAGTTGGAACCAGCCCAAATGTCCATCATCAGATGAGTGGATAAGGAAAATGTGGTATATTGACACAATGGAATACTACTCTGCTATAAAAAAGAATGAAATACTGCCATTCACAGCAACATGGATGGACTTAGAGAAAATGATATTAAGTGAAATAAGCTAGGCATAGAAAGAGAAATACCGCATGTTCTCACTTATTTGTGGGCGCTAATAAAAATAAATAAGTAAATATCCAAACAAATGCGGGGAGGAGGGAAAAAGACACACCAATCACAATTCCTTGATTTTGTTAAGACGAATGAACAGATATGATGTTAATGGGGGGAGGGGGGAGAGGGAGGGAGAAAAAGTAGGAATTGGTAAAGGGACACGAGAGTCAACTATATTGTATACTGAAAATTAAAATTTTTTTAAAAGCAGGCAAAAAAACAATAAAAATTTTAAAAAGGAAAAATTTAAACAAACAAACAAAAAGTTCATGGAAAGATTTCCATTATCTTTCAATTATATTTTTCCATAAACTTTTTGAAGTGCCCTTGTGTTTATATTCTGTTTTGATTTTTTTTATGTAATATATGTTGCTAAACATAGATATTTATTTTCTGTCCTTGATTTCTTTTTATTAAGTGGACTTGTTGATTGGCCTTTGAAAAGTTTATTCATCTTCCTCTGTTGAAATTAATTTGATATTTGCATGTTTGGGAAGACATCAGAGAGCTATTTCAAATAATTGTAGAGATTATAAAATACATAATTTTTAATAAGTTATACATCTCCAGTTTTTGTGAAAATTTGAAGCCCTACTTTCTACAGAGTATTTTGTTATTCATCTGTTATTCAGTTTATGTATTTGTTATTTGAAAAAATAAATGTGCATATCCTTGTTTAAAAAAAAAAAAGGAATGCCAAGCATCAGTCTGAAAACAAAAGATCAAAGTTCATAGTCAGTAGTCGAGAAAAACTAAAAAGAGAGAAAGAATCAGTCTAATTTCTTTGAGGAAGTCTCTGCACAGAACCCAAGTCTACACATAAAAGTAAATGAAAAAGACAAAGTAAAGTTAATTGCATTTGAGCAGTGTGGACAGCCCAGCCAGCCAGAGTAACTAAAGCTGAAGAATCGCTCACCACACACAGGGTATATGTGCTCTAGATCAACCAGGCATAGCTCAGATTCTGTTGTGGAGGTTCTTGAATTTCCTTAGGCCAGTTAACCCTTGAGAAATAACCAGATCTGTACATTAGCTACCCCTGAATTAAAAATATCATTGCTTATTAATTTCTACACATTCATTTGGAGAAATATAATTCAAGTTCCCATCCTAGGAGAATGGCCTTTTCTTGATGCCTTTATGTTCTAAATATTCGATCATGTCAACAAAAAGTGACTTAATCATCTTTGATAAATTCCAGAAGTACAATTTATGAAATTTAATTACCAAAAGCCCTTTATTGTTTTTTTGGTTGCTGCCTAGTGCAGGGATATGAAACCTTGAACTTGGTGTTATAATATTATGCCATATTTTTAAATAATTACAATCCATTATTACTCTCCATATTTTGGTGGGACAGAGTATACCCTGACTGTCATCTAACCATGTTCACCATTTTCCCTGTGTTTTGCAAAGCAGAAAAGGAGGTTCTGTTCTTCGATTAAGGAGGCTTTGAATATGCCAGGATTTAAATCAGGGTCTTGCCTGTAAGATGATGTTCTGTTTGCAAACATGTGTAACAAAAACTGGAGACTCTAAGAACAGTAGGCAATGACCACATTTGCTAGAGATGTACACGTATTGTCCAGAGGTGCTGGGAAGCTAAGTAATACAAGCTCCTAAGTGCCAGGTCCAGCCTAGTCCCTGACATCCTCCATAGCACAGAACTGAGTCCAGGCATCTCTAGACAACTGGACAAGTTTGACCTTAACCCAGGAGGTAGTAGCTCCATGGGTGGGTGCTGAGATTGGGAAAGTGGTTTTACAATGACAGCCTATGAGTCAGTCCAAGGCAGAGAGGAGACCCTCCATTCGGGGGTGAAGCCACATTGAGGAGCAGAGGAGGTAGATGTCAGGGACGAATGCAGGTGTCAGTCACTCACCAGCTTGGGAGAGAGAAAGTCTTGTGGAAAATTTACAAAGCTAATCTCTTCTTTGTAGATTGAACTCCAGTCAACACAATCTTTCAGGCAAATGCATAAAATGTAATTTCCTAAGCATTAACTTTCTCCAGGATCACAGAAATGTCACCATAATATACTACACAAAAGCAGAAAAGAGAAAAATTAACCTCCACAGGATCCAGTATAGGGGACCCTCAATACAAATAAAGCAATAGCCTCTTAGAGGAAACTTCACAACCAAGTGATTCTCCTGAGCAGCCTATGTGCAAAGCTTTAGGCTGAGCCCTCATTGAATTTGACAGCAAAGTCATGTTTCCATGGTGGCATCTGATTCAGTTCCCTGCTGTGGATCTTGTTTTGCATGGCTATACCAGCACTGTGACAACCAGCCTTCCTAGATTTGAACTATACATTCCACAGTCACAGAGCATCTTCCAGAGAAGAAAACACCTGGGACTATGAGACAGAAGAACAACAGTGTCACTCACTGCAAAGGAAAGGACAATTAAGCACAGGGTGTTGTCAGGCACATTCCTCTTCAGTCCAGGGACACGCAGGTGCTTACAGTACCAGCTCCTGAGTGAAAATGTTAGCCATTAGCAGACTCGCAAAGGCTGGATTCTCAGTGGAAAGGAAAATGCCTCCTGGAAAAACCTTTGCTTTAGTGCAGGGGTCAGCAAACTTTTTCAGTAAAAGGTAAGATAGTAAATATTTTACCCTTCACAGGCCAATAGGCAAAATCGAATACATTATGTATGCATTTACATAACAAAAGAAAAAACTCCTGGAAGCCTCTTGGAGACATTCTCAGGACAGCAGCAACTGGCCCAAGAGGGAGGGCTCAGCTGGGGTGGGGGCAGTGGGGATGCTGCTGCAGTCAGTTTCACTCTCTGACCCAGTGACACCCAGATAGATGCCTGTGTGTCCTTCTCTCCTCCAGTCATCTTAAGTTGGACAGCTAGCTAGAAGCAAGGTCACTTGCTAAGTCCTGGTGTGCTGATTCCTAAGCTGAGATTCCACTGCTTGGTGCCTGGCAGTTGACAACAATAGAGTCTCTGATGTGCAGATGGTAACCAGCAGGAGCCTTGGGCTGCAACAAGGTACAGCTGGCCAGGTAGACAGGTGCTGAGAGTAGAGGGAAATAGAAACAGAGGGGATACTCCAGCTTAGTCTCCAGCCTGCTCCAGCAGTGCCCACATGCCATGCAAAAAGCGGTGCCAGGCCTATGGGCTATAATTTGCTGATCCTAGTTTTAGTGGACAATAAAATACAAAATGTTTTGCTTTGGTAGATGTGATAATTTTAAACTATTCCTACAAATTCTTTTATATTTGTTCCTTTAGAAAGATAAAGTTTAATTCCTCTCCCTTTGATTGCGGGCTGGACTTTGTGACTCACTTGTAATGAATAGGAAGTGGTGAAAGTGACGGTGTATGACTTCTGAGGTCCTAAGTGGTACTGCTCACTCTCTCTCAGATCACTCACTATGGAGCAGTCACCGCCATGTCATGAGGATGCTCAAGCAGCCCTGTGGAGAAGCTTCATGAGGAGAGGAACTGAGGCCTCCTGCCAACAGTCATGTGAGTGAGCTGTTCTAAAAGCAGATCTCCAGCACCAGCCAAGCCTTCAGATGAGTGCAGCCCCACCCAATGTCTTGATTGCAACTTCGTGAGACACCGTGAGCCAGACCCACTCAGATAAGCCACCCCAAACTTCTGACTCTTAGTAACTGTGAGACAGTAAATGTTTGTTGTTTTAAGCTGTTATATTTGGGGGTAATTTGTTATGCAGCAATAAATAACTAAGTGGATAGTAAAATAAGAGGTACTTATAAAAATCAGTGTTAACTTATAGTGACATCTGGTGTCTATACCCAGCTGCTTCCTTAACATAACCACTTGGATGTCTCACACATATCTCAAAGAAACATGACAGCCTCTAAACTTATTCCTCTAGAATCTATCCATCCCCCAGGCTGCTTAATTGCCCACCTCAAGAACTCCATCATTATCTGGAGGTCACTCCTTTACGCCTTCTGTTTCCTCATTCTGCCCACCTGCCATGTGAACACACACGTGTGCACACACACACTCATTCACACATCTAGTTATCACCTCAGTCTTAGAGGGCATGCAATTCTCACCACTAACTAGTGTCACATCTTGACTCAGTTATACAAAATCTCCTAACTAGTCTCCTGGCTTCCCACTCATCCATGTCCAATCTGTTTTCACTCAATAGTGAGATTCATTTTCTAACGAGAACTAGATCACACCCCCTGGTTCACATCCTCCCGAGACTTCCCTGTGGAATGAGAGAGAGATCCCAGATCCTCACAGAGGCAACAAGACCCTGGCATGACCTGCCCTTCACCAGCCCCTCCTGCCTCACCCCGCCACCCTCGTCCTCAGTGCTGTCCACCCCACGCCCCCTCCCCACTCAGACCTCAGCGCACACTGCTCCCTCGGCCTATAACTCTCTTCCCCCATTCACAGGGCTTCCTCCCCATACCCCCGAACTCAGCTTCAATGCTTTCTCCTCAGCCTGGCCTTCCCAGCCTCCTCACCTCAAGTAGATCATCCTGTTATTTTCTCTCTCAGCCTATTGCTTATTTGCTTCACAGCACTTAATGCAAGTTAAATTATCCAATTGTTTGTTAAATTACATTTTATCTGTCCATGGACCGAGCCATAGAAGAGCCATGGTTTACGGACAGGAGCAGCCACCCAGAAGTCCCCAGACTTGGGCTCAAGGTCTGGCCCCTGTCTATTCAGCTGCCCCACACTGAGCAGGTCACACTACAGCAGGCAGTAAGAACTGAGGAGGACTCTCTATCACTTCATTCAAGCCCCCGCACAGAGAGGTGTGCTACAGCCATCAGATGAGAAGGCTCTGAGTCCTCAAGGGCTACAGCTGCCGGGCTCCTGCTTGTGACCTCAACACAGAAACCATGGTCACTAAGTCTGTTCACCCGGTGCATATTTCTGTTCTTCAATTCCTGGGAACTCTAGTATCTGACACTTATTAGATGCACTCTGCACTCATTAGATGCAGAAAGACAAGTGAGGTCCTGCCCATGCCTCCAAGTGCCCAGGCTACAGGGGAGAATGCATGCCTAAAGGGATATATTTAAGTGCAGCATGTTGATTAGACAACAGAGTCCAAACCAACTGCATAGGAGCAGGAAGAGGAGGAACGCCAAAGGGCCATCAGTGCAAGTTTGGTTGAATAACTTTCCATGACCCCCTCCCCAACCAGTTAAATCAGAATTACCTTAGAGAACCATCTGCTCTCCTGAGTCAGAGGGCATGAATGGAAAAACATATCTCCTGGCACCAGAGCACCAGTCTCCACTCAGAAGTCATATGCCAGGAGGAGGGGACTTTCTGGTCACTTAGTCCTTTCCCTTCTTGTCAAATGACAGACTGGGCTGGGGGGGGTGAATGGGTGCAGGGCTAACACCTCAGAACATCATAGGAAGGACGTGGGGGAGTCCACGAGGAGACCCAACAGAGTCCACCCTACAGGTGCCAAGCTGTTCTTGATGCTCCCTCTGTGAGGCTGGGAGAGGGACAGGAACAAGGGAAGGTGGTGGGGACAGAGGAGGGAAAGGGGGTGGGGCTGGTGCCAGGGGTCACCTGAACCAGCCATGGGGAGAGAGGCCTGGCTCCCCTCCTTCCCACCTGCCCTTCAGAGACCCCAGACCCTCCTTCCTTTGGGCTCCCAGCTCCAGGTCTTACACAGTATCCTTCCGGTACATCCTCAGTGTGAAGAAGACCCCTCTCATCAGCCTGGCTGGATCCAAAAGAATGACTATAACCAAAGGGAATTTCTGGGGACACCAAGGTACAGTGTGGGCAACAATACAGCAGCTAAGGAACTTTAGCGAATCACAAATTCCATTCTATCCTCACAGAAAGCCACTGCCTGGACCACAGAGCTGGAATACAGAGTGAGTTTTCTGATAGAAACACTGGAGTAAATAGGGGCTAAATATTCAAGTAAGGTCAGTACAGTCAAAATTCAGCCAAATTCTGGATTAAATTACATTTCATGCCACATGATCAGAATTTCCCTGGGGACACCTGATTATTTTTATGGTAATGTGTTAAGCTCGAAAATCCAGCCAGGGGAGGCAGAGGGTACAGACAGGATTAAGAGGACAGTGTCAGGGTCTGTCTGGCTGGAGTCCTGCCTTCCCGCTGACCGTCCACACGCCGGCGAGATCGTGGCCTAACCTCTCTGAGCCTCGGTGTTCTCCGGCGGGCACGATGCAACAACAACGCCCAGGTCACGGGGCTGGAGGGAAGGTCACCGTGATCATTTGTGTCAAGTGCTTGAGACAGTATCTGGCACCGAGTAAGGCTCAAAACAGGTCAGTTATTTAAAGAAAACTTAGAGAAATTAAGACAGACTCATTACCACCAATTAAACTTAAGATCAAAACGAAGGTACGTGAGTACCCGGGGTTTTGCTCCAGGGCGTGGTTACCAGCGGTTCTTAGAATGACTGGAGAGGAGACCGAGCTGCGCGAGGACCCGGGCGGGCAGGAGGCCCGCAGCCGGTGCGCGGCGCGCCACGCCAGACACCTCTCCTCGGTCCCCCGTCGTCGGTCCACGCTCGCCCCGCCCCTACCCCACCCCCACCCCCACGCCAGGGGGCGCGAGACTCTCTCCGGGAGGAAAGGTTCCCCCGCCCCCGGTCAGGTGTCAATCATTCCTTATTCAGAGCACCGAAGACGACACAAACAAAGTTGATTTATCTCTCCTGGCTAGCTGTTCAGACCAGAAAGTTCTGAGCTCAGCCTTGGGCACCAGGGCAGTGCGCTCGGAGTAACCCCCTAACCAGGAGCAGGATCCGTGGGGACCCTGCTACCGCCGCAGCCCGGCTGCGGGCCGCCTGCGCGTCCCGCGTTCTCTCCTTCCTCCCCATTCCATTCCAATTATCGGCCTAAAATACAGATCGGCGCCTGATCCTCAGCCCCTGTGCCCTTAGCGATGTTTAGCTCTGTGCGTCGGGCGGGGTCGAGGTCCCCAGGGCTCCGGGGGAGATCAGCCGCAGCGCACGGAGGCACGAACCACCGCCCGCACGCTCCTGGCAGGTGGCCCCCGCCCGCACCGCCCCCCTCGCCGCAGTCACCGCACACCCCTGCACGCCGGCCGCCTGAGACGACCCGCCGCTTACCTGCCCCGTGCGGGCGCTGGCAGTCCCGGGCCTGCGGCTGCGGCAGTAATCCGCGGAGAGGCTGTTTACACCGCAGAACAACACACAGAGCCGAGCCGGAAGGGCCCGCGCTGCCCGGAGCCTCCCGTGCCTGTGCGCTAACGGGCTATATTTGTAAGCGGATAATATGATCTGCGGGACATGTGCTGATAAACTATCTATTCAGTGTGACTCAGCCCGGCGTGAGACAAAACAGATTTCGGAGGGGAGGGCTTGGCACAGAGCGAACCACGAGCTGGCCAGCTCGAGCCCTAGAACCGGCATGATCTGACCGCGCGTCCTCTGCCCACGGCTGGACCTTGTTACCTTGGAAATCCTCAAGTGCACTAACTAAAACGGGGCCGAGAAGGGAACGGGCAAGGCCGTCCTCACACTCTGCGCTAGGAACCAAACTAGCAGCAGGATCAGGAACCGTGTGACCAATGGAATGTAAAAGTTTGTTCACTCTTTGAAGCAACGGGTGTCCAAGGTCTTGATTTCATCCTTATATATATTTTTCTTCTCAATGTCCTAAAACGTATGTGAGTTTAGGCTCTCTTTAGAGAGTTTACTAATTGGGTAAATGTTTTGCTGATAGCCAACACTGTGAAGATGTGACAGTTGATAATCAGTAATCCATACCCTTGCTGCGCCCAGGAGTCCCCGCACCCGCTTTATGCCCCTTAAGGGCAATGGCTCCTCATATACCTTCGCCCTAACGCTGACAAATGCCTTGTGTCTAGTATACACATCATAATTCTACTTTCAAAAATTATTTTCTTTTGAAAGGATTATTTTCCATGCGAAACTTTTTTTTTTTTTTTTTTTTTCTTTTTTTGGCCGCTGGTGGGTAAAGGAATCCAAACCATATGGAAAATTTTCTATTTGCTGACATTTATCATTGTTGACATTTATTAATTATCATATAATTAAATTATCATTTTAAATAGTATACTAGGTTGTATATTTCTGGCTATATTAAATCATACCGCTAGTGTTGGATGTGCTTTGTTATTACTTAGAATACAATTTTAAAATTATTTTCCTCTTTTGATAAATAATGTATCTACTTAGAAATTAGTGTTTAGTTTGGTTTTTGTTTTCTTTTGTTTTTTCCTGGTATTCTGGACCAAAGAATATAAATTGAAAAGGCAGTTTCAGTTCAGACACTACTTAAATACTATTTCAATTTATGAGAGAACTAAATATTCAAAATCTTAACCATATTTAAGTGAAAAGAAGGGCTTTTTCTTTTTCCCACAAATGCATTTAAAACACAATGGGATGCCTTTATGATGCTAGGGTTGGAGGGGCGGGCCATATGTATAGCCAGGCCCTCAGACTATACCATGCACCCAAATAGGGTTGAGAAATTTAGCAAATAAAAATACAGGACACCCAGTTAGATCTGGATTTCAGATAAACAACAAATACTTTTTTAATGTAAGTATGGCCCTTCAATATTTGAGAATTTTTTGTATAAGTATGTCAAATATTGCAAGGGACATATTTACATTTTAAAAATTATTTGTTGTTTATCTGAAATTTAAATCTAACTGGATGTCCTGTATTTTATCTGGCAACCCTGCACCCAAACCAGTCAGGATCTTACTAAAATGCAGTGTGGTACAGGAGGCAAGAGACGGGCTGAGAGTCTATCTCTAACAAGCTCCAGGCAAGGCTGTTGCTGCTGGCCCCTGACCATACAGTGAGTGGCAGGGGTCTGGAATTAGCACAGTCTGGTGTGTGGCACCCAGGACTGGCTCCTCACTGACATGGCTTCTGCCCCTACAAAGTTCTGACTCAGTAAGTCTGGGGTGGGGTCCAGGGGTCGATATTTTCACATGCTCCCCAGTTGCTTCTGATTCATAGCAAGGGAGATGAACCAGGAAGTACTTTAAAATACAAAATATGCTTACGCTCAGGAAAGGAATTGTTACTATTGTATTAAACTTGCTGTGTATATATGGCTACGTCACTGGGCTGAGTGTATCCAGAAAGACCTTTCTGAGCTCCTGGGGGGGGCGGCAGATAGGACTGTGCCCTGTGGTCTTCACGTCCCAGTGTCCCCTCACAGCTGGAAACAGCCCAACTCAGACACAGCCATATTATTACCAACTCCAGCTGGTGTTCAAGAGCTCAGCACTTTAAATGCAACTCAGCTCCAGCTGGGCTCACAGCCTTTCCTGAAATGCAGCCCGCAGACCATAGCACTGCTTCTCCATGGACATGCACCCACATCTACCTCTCATCCAAAGGGGTGCACACACAGGCTCACCTGGACATCGATGGGGGGACCAAAGGCTTTCCTCAAGCCATTCTGAACCTAGGGCTCCTGTGGGAACGTCAATCACATGCACTTGGAGCTTTCTCCCAAGAAATCCCTGGTCTCATCAGTCTGTCACCCCCTGTTTTATGACATAACTATGGAAGAATGAAAAAGTCAAGATTTTATGAATGTTGCATTTCACTTCAATGACCATTACCAAATGCCTCCCACATACGTGGGAGCAGGTGGCAAGGGCTCCTAGCTTGCCGTTTCACATTTGCAGGCTAAAAATCGGGAGCACAGCACCCTGGGCTGAGGACATTGCACTGGCCCTTACAGGTCACAGGCCACACTTCTGAGCACTAGAGCTACAGTGTCTAACGCAGCAGCCACAGCCACACAGAGCCACTGAGTTTGAAATGTGGCTAGTCCAAACTGAGATGAACTAGAAGTATAGAATACACATCTATTTCAAAGACTTACTATTTTTAAAAAGTAAAATATCTCATTATTAATTTTTTATATTAGTGACATGATTAAATGCTAATATTGGGGATTTATTGGGTTAAAAAATATATTATTAAAGTTAACTTCACCTGTTTCTCTGTATTTTGTTAATGTGGCTACTAGAAAATTTACACTTGCAATCTGGCATGCTGTTTCAATAGGGCTGCAGTGCCCTGAGTCAGAGAATCTAGACTTAGATGACACCTGTGAGAAATTCTCAGATAGCTTCCACCTTTCACCATAAAGACTGGCCACAAGAAGCATTAAAAGTCCAGGCTCAGAGCAGAATGCTGCGCCCTTTCTCTCCAAGAT
This sequence comes from Cynocephalus volans, assembly GCF_027409185.1. Taxonomy (NCBI): domain Eukaryota; kingdom Metazoa; phylum Chordata; class Mammalia; order Dermoptera; family Cynocephalidae; genus Cynocephalus; species Cynocephalus volans. Next base: position 57,083,829 of record NC_084470.1, read on the forward strand.
TCATATTTGTTTAGTTTCTCTCTGGCAGAAAGCCAAACCTCCTCACAAATGTAATCTTATTAGACTGGAAGAGTCCAGGACTCATCGGAGCCAGTTCCATCACTGTGAGCAATGTCATCTCTATCTTGAAAGCTGACCACACATCCATCTAGTACACAGCAGTCTTGACATCACACTGAACATCATCCCCTGGAGGATGACTTTGCCAATGGATTGAAGCTATTGGGAAATCCAGGGATACTTTGGTCATTACCATTCAGCCAAACTAATTATCAATAATGCCAATTCTAAAATTCCTTTTGGAGACCCTTCATGAGTACTAGTGGAATTGTGACTGGAAAGCTATTTTTGTTTTATTTTTTCTTTTCTTTTTTTTTTCCAAATTTTGCTATAACTATTCAAGGTTAAAATGAAACATACATATAAAGCTAAACACACACACACAAATCATAGCTAACATGTGACAGGCACAGTTCTGGGTACTTTATAACATTATATCTAAACTTGTAAAATATCAGAAACGAACAGGAGATAAAATGTACTACTGTCCTTGCATAGCAGAAACTATATTCAGCACTTTCTGTTATCCCATCTACTGCTGGCAGTAACACCGAAAGGGAAACATTATTCAATTCAGTTTACTGACTGGGAAATGAGGCCTAAGGGGTTAAGTTTTTGCCCAAGGATTCCCTGCTGTTAGGTGGACATTGTCACTGGACCCAGGCTTGTGAGGCACAAAGCCAGTGATCTTTCTGAGACACTATGCTATACCCAGAAGATTGTTTACCCTCATTTTAAACACATATCTCTAGTTTCTAAGCCTTTAGGGAACTAGAAACTTCAGATTTCCCTCCAAACCAACCACCGCCACCTCTCCTACACCACTGAATCATCATAGGCCCTGCAGAATCTGCCTTCTCACCATCAACCCCATCAGCCTGCCCCTCCATCCCCAGAATCAGTCAAGTCCTCTGCACTCTAACAGTAAGTAAATTCACTGACTTGCATGTCCATTTCCTCCTGACTGTGAGGCTTTAGGAATAGGAACCTTTGTTTAACTCTTTATAGTAACAGTACCTAGCCCACTACCTGGCACATGGTAGAAATAGTGAACGAATGAAGGAACAAGTGAGTGCTGCTTGACCCTGTCTCAGGCAAAAGAGGCATGCAGAAATACAGTAACATTCTCAAATACCTTAGGTCATCTCTGTGGGTTAGGTATTTATATTGCCATTTTACAGATAATGAAGCTGAGGTTAAGTAACCTACAGCAGGTTAAACATGCCTAGGGATATGTACTCTCCTGCCTCTCTGACATTAAATAAACTTGTTGAGAAAATCCAAGAAGCATGGCCTTAAGTGATGGCATCCATTTGGCACAGCAGTGACCCTGGAACACTGGCACAAAGAACACCTAAAAATAAAGTTTCATAAACAAAGACCAGGCCAATAGCAACTCTTAGATCAAACCACACATGGGCCTGAGTAGAACCCTGGGGAAATTTTTCTCTAAGAAACCCAAGCAACTTATCTAGAGACTAAATTATAAAATAAATTTCAGACCTGGTGATTTTTATGGGTGAATAAGAAGAAAGGAAAATAGGAAACATTTTCAGAAATCAAAACAGAAAAGAATGCCTTTTTTCCCCTTTATTAAAACCTTGAATTCACTGTGGACTTGCTCCAGCCAGAAGGATCCAGTTATAGACAAGCCAGCCTGTTTTGTGTCATGCACCGTCCTTCGATTAATTTCCCTCATGGCATTATGCTGGTACTTATGCTATCAGATGCATCATCAGTGTGTGACTCTTCACCTACTGAAGAGTACATTGAAGTAAGGAAAGTGCCAGGGTATCCCCAACAAGGCCAGGACAGACCAGGCAGTGGGCTGCTTTCAAGACCAAGAAAGCAGGGAGCAGAGAGATACTATCTGGGGACAAGTTCGGTCATAGGGGCCCTGGCCTCAGGGCTGTCAATGCAGCATCAAGATAGGAGAAGGGATGACATAGACCAGACCAGAAGCAAACCCAGGAGCAACAGGAAATGGTGGAGCCAAGGAGGTGAGCAGCAACATAGTCAAAAGAGGGTAGAAAACTCAACTTAACCAGGCTTAAGTAAACTAATTGCAATGACTATTGACTTACGTGGGCTGAACAGCCCAGGCATAGCCTGCTTGAATATCATTCTTCAGAGAATTGTTGGGCTTTGGTGTCATCACTGGGGCTCCACCAATAAAGAACAAGTTGACCTCTTCAGGTGTTATGCATCAGGAAATCGCTTCTGAACATCCCTGCAGTGTGGTCCAGTCAGACATGTTTCCTAGTCCTTGCAGTATCAGCACGGTTCCCCAGCCTTCCCAGAAATTTTATAACAAGAACTCTGACCAGTATAACAGATCATCACTGAGTTTCCTGTTATAGAATTCTATAGAATAGATTTAGCATAATTCTTAAGGGTCCTAGGATTTCCAGAATAGTAAATGAGCACTGGCTTCAAGTTATCGGTGGCATTAGCCCCTAACAAGAGAATCAGCCTGTCCTTTGAAGCTTTGAAGCCAAAGATTGACTTCTCCTCTCTAGCTATGAAAGTCCTAGGTGGCATCTTCTCCCAACACAGGCTGTTTCATCTGCACTGAGAATCTGTTGTTGAGTGTGGCCACCTTCATCAGTGATTTCAGCTCGCTCTTCTGGATAACCTGCTGCAGCTTCTGTATCAGCAGCACTCACTGCTTCGCCGTGCACTTCTATGCTATGGAGACGGCTCCTTTCCTTAAACCTCAGCCAACCTCTGCTTGCTTTGAACTTTCCCTCTGCAGCTTTCTCAGGCTTTGTAGAATTGAAGAGAGTTAGGACCTTGCTCTGGATTAGGCTTTGGCTTAAGGAAATGTTGGGAATGGTATGATCTTCTATCTAGACCACTAGAACTTTTTCCACATCAGCAATAAGGCTGTTTTACTTTCTTATCATGTGTTCACTGATGTAACACTTTAATTTCCTTCAAGAATTTTTCCTTTACGTTCACAACTTGGCTAACTGTTTAGTACAGGAAGCCTAGCTTTTGCCCTGTCTTGGCTTTTGACACGCCTCCCTCATGATTAAGCTTAAATGATTAAGCTGCCTCACTAAGCTTAATCATTTCTAGCTTTTGATTTAAAGTGAGAGATGTGTGACTCTTCCTTTCATTTGTACACTTAGAGGCTACTGCAGGGTTATTAATTGGCCTAATTTCAATGTTGCTGTGTCTCGGAGAATAGAGAGGCCCAAGGAGATGGGGACAGATGGGGGAATGACCGGTCATTGGCGCAGTCAAAACACCACACATTTATCAATTAAGTTCACTGTCCTATATGAGCATGGTTTGTGGCTCCCCAAAACGATTACAATAGTAACATCAAAGATCACTGGTCACAAATCACCATAACAGATATAAAATTAATGAAAATGTTTGAAATATTCTGAGAATTACCAAAATGTGACACAAAGACAAGAAATGAGCATATGCTGTTGAAAAAATAGCACCAATAGACTTGCTCAATACAGGGTTGCCACAAATCTTCAATTTGTAAAAAATGCAATATCTGTGAAGCACAATAAAGCAAAGTGCAATAAAACAAGGTATGCCTGTAACCAAAGTGCTGGAAGTAAGACTGTCAATGAAGAAGTCTATATCCAGAAAAAGTATTCTCCAAAAATGAAAGAGAAACTAAGACATTCCCAGATTTAAAAACAAAAAACAAAACTGATAGGATTTGCTGGGAGCAGACTTGCCCTACAAAAAACACTAAAGAGAGTCTTCCAGGCAAAAATGAAAGGTCAGTAGACAGTAATTCAAATGCATGCAAAGAAATAAAGAGCATAAGTAAAGGTAACTACATAGGCAAATATAAAATACACTATAAATGTATTTTTGTTTATAACACTTCGACTACCTGATTTAAGAGACAACTGCATAAACCAGTAATTATAAAACTGTGATAATGAGCTTATAATGTCTAAAGATGGATTTTATAATACCACAAAGTAGCAAAGGAATGACAGTATATTGGAACAAAGTTTTCGTACACTATTGAAATTAACTTGGCATTAATCTGAACTAAATTGTTTCATGTTAAGGTGTTGAACCAAGGTCCAGGGTTCAATCTCTGTACCAGCCAGCCACCGAAAAGAAAAGAAACAACATGTAATTAAAATGATACATTGGAAAATACAGATTTAACAAGAAGAAGGCAGTAGAAAAAGAAACACAAAATATATAACATATATATAACACATATTTTGCAAATAGCAAAACAGAAGACATAAATCCTATCTTATCGGTGATTACAATTAGTGTAAATGGACTAAACACTCCAATCAACAGAGAGAGATTGGCAGATATATTTTTTATCAGCACCGCACTCTCCCGAGTGAGCCACGGGCCGGCCCGGCAGATATATTTTTTAAATGAGTCAGCTATGCTGTCTGCAAGAGGCACACTTTAGGTTCAAAGACAAAAATGGTTTGAAAGTAAAAGAATAGAAAAAATATATAAATAGTAACTGAAAGAGAGTTGGAGGTGCCGTAAGTACATCAGACAAAAAGAGGCTTTAAGATAAAAATTATTATATATATTTATCATATATAAAGAGTATAATTATTCACCAATAATGATTTTATATGTAAATAATCCAAATTATGGTACTTGATAAGTATTAGGGGCTGAATTGTGGTCCCACCAACATTCATATTCAATTTCAAATTCCTAATTTCCAGTTCCTCAGAAACAACTGTATTTGGAGACAGAGTTTTTAAAATTGTAATGAAAATACGAAATGAGGTCATATAGGTGGGCCCAAATCCAATATGACTGGTATCTTTATAAAAGGAGATTAAGACAGAGACATATGCATACACAGAGGAAAGTCCACATGAGGACACAGTGAGAAGGCAGCCGTCTGCAAGCCAAGGAGAGAGGCCTCAGAAGAAACAAAACCTGCTGATACCTTGATCTTAGACTTCTAACCTCCAGAATTGTGAGAAAACAAACTTCTGTGGTTTAAGCCACTCAGTCTGTGGTATTTGTTACGGCAGCCCTAGCAAACTAATATATTATAATAAGTAAACTCCATAAGTGTACCAAATACAAGGCTAACATAAAAATCAGCCACCACAGAAATGGAAGTAAAAGATATCATATACTTTAGCACTAAAAAACCAAATAATCTAACAAAACTTCACCATACCTCTGTATAGAAAACTATACTAATTATTGAATGAAATTAAAAAATACCTAAACAAATCTTCACGGACCGGAATACTCAGTATTATATAGATGTTAATTTCAAGTTCCTCTCTAAAGAGTCAATGTGCCCTAATCAAAATTCCAGCAGAACTTCTTTAAAAATTAAAAATTATGTAAATAAAAATGTAAAAGGCTCAGAAAAGTCAAGACAATTTTGAATATGAAGAACAAAGGGAAAGGACTTACTCTGCCAAATATCAAGAACTATTAAAAAGCTACAGTAATGAAGACAGAATGGTACTGGTACAAGAGACAAACAGACCAACTGAACATACTAAGGCACAGAGAAACAAACTCATAAATACATGAACAACTGCTGACTGGTTAGCTCAGTTGGTTAGAGCATGGTGTTACCCAAGGTCAAGGGTACCCCATACCGGGTAGCCTTATGGATACCCATATGCTGGGCCCCCATACCAGCCAGCCACCAAAAAAAAAAAGAAGAAGAAGAAGAAAAAGAAATGAACAATGGATTCCTGAAGAAAATGGCATTACAAAGCAGTAATACAAGAATGATCCTTTCAATAAATGATGCTAAATCTTTATATAGTATGCAGTGGAATACTATAAAATAATAAAAATGAGCAAACTTCTACAAACAACACGAATGACTCTCACCGCCATAATATTTAGCAAAAAGCAGACACATATGCATTTGTGACTATATAAAATTCAAAACCATGGAAAAACCAATCTATGGTGTTAGAAATCAGAAAAGCAGTTAGCTTTGGGGAAGAGGCATACGGTGGACTTCTGGGGTTCTCGTGGTTACATGACACTCACTTTGGAATAATTCATTAACATTTAACTATTATCACTTGCACACTTTTATGAATGCATGATATACTTCAATTAAGAAGTTTTAAAGTGTTTGTATTTATTTTATATTGCTGTGTAGCAAATTCTCACAAACTTGGTGGCTTAATATAATACCCATTCATTATCTCATAGTTAGAAGTAGTTAGAAGTCCAGTCTGGTTCAATGGAGTTCCACAGAGGAGGGCACACTTCAAAGTGCCTGGGGTCATTTGCACATGGGACACCTTCTCACTAGAGACCTTTAATCTATTTCTGTTAGCATTTTGGGCATTGTACCCCAATCTCCCTCCCTCCACTTGCATTTAATCCATTTCAAAACCATTGAGAGTTGTGAAGAATGTAATCAAATACAAAATCCACTTGAGGAGCACTTTTAAATGAAGATTCTCCAAGTCTTGTGAAAACCAGGCAGGACCCCTGCTTGCCTTCCCAAGTGTAACTCCTAGGGATCTGTCTGCTCATCGATCTGTCCGCTGGGGCCCAATTGGCCTCAGTCTGGTCAGCGGGGAATCAGGAAGTGACTGCTCCTCCTCCATAGCAGTTTTTTGATCATACTAAAATGGTACTTGGTTTAGATTACTGGGCTTGTCTTATCTTCGGTGAGGGGAGCAAGAACCCAACCTCGGAAATCTCTTGTCTATCCCACCATGCTAAACACAGATTAACTGGTCAGTAAATATTTGTTAAATCAACTACATTGTATATCGACAAAATAAAATAAAATAAAATAAGTAAATATTTGTTGAATTTGATTGCAAAGATAAAGATTTGGTGTCAAAGAATTCTAAATCATATAATGTCTAAAGGTCTAAATCAGACTTTCCCCACACTAACATGGTTATCAGTAAGGGCATCAAAATTATCTTGTCTTCTATATGGTGAGCTTTTTTGAATAAGTTGCCTGGAATTTGGCATATCAGTGATGGCTTGAAGCACTTAGGACCTTCCTTCTTTGCTGGGGGAAGAGGGTATTCTTTGTTGTATTTCCAGGCCCAGAATTGGGGAGACAAGTTGTTTTCTCATAGTGGTTCTCAAACACCTTGCCCTTGCCCAACCCCCATTTTAGAAAACAGGTCCAACCAAGACTTAACGTTTCTGTCTGCCACAGATGTGGCTGTTGGAATAAGATTAAGCCGAAAGGGAATCTGCACAGGCAGGCACTGCACTAGAGGCTGGGGAAGCCGAGATTTCTGGAAGACCAGGTTTCTGGACCTCTTCATCTGGGGGGATAAGGGAAGAGCTGCTGAAAGACAAGAAAACAAGCAGCTTACAACACAGTGTTGACCAAATAAGGTAAACTCTGGGGCAGCAGATTCCAGGACGGGGCTCCCAGCACAGCTGGGGCAGGGAAGACGCACTCAGCCAGGGCTTCTCAGAGCAAATGACATCTGGGCTGAGTCTCAAAGAAGCCAGTTCAAGTGCCATGGAAAATGCAATACAGGGGCTGTCCGGTTGGTTCAGTTGGTTAGAGTGTCACCCTGTATCACCAAGGTCGAGGGCTCAGATCCCTGTACTAACCAGCCACCAAAAAAAAAAAAGAAAAGAAAAGAAAATGCAATTCAAACATCCAACAAACACAGGAAACAATGCAAATCTACACAACAAAATACTATTTTTCACATATGGAATTGCCAAAAATGAAGATGCTTGTTGCAGCCAGGGCTGATAAGTATGTGGGAGATGAGCTGTCAACAAGGTGTTGGGAGAGGGAGGAGGAGGAGAGGAGACTGGTGCAGCCGTCTCGGAAAATAATTTGGAAATGTCCATGCTTTAACCAAGCAATTCCCATGCTAGAAATTTACCAGATGGATATTCTCTTAAGCATTCACCTACCTAAGGACTAACTCAAATTTTAAGATATATGTACAGGAAGTTCCTCAGAAAACATAGAAATACATCATGTCCACTAATGAAATAACTTAGGATACGTCTACATGAGAAGAAATATGATTGTAGCCCCCCCACACACACACACACACAGGAAAAAACAGAGTCCTCTCCTAAGCCCTTCTCTGTACCTCTTACACCATCTATTAACAATATAGATGAGTTGTTTGAGCACATCTTCCCTACTAAGATTGGAGATTTTTGTTTGTTTTTTGGCGGCTGGCCAGTGTTTTCAGTAGATTGCAGATTTTTGAATGTAGAACTCTATCCTTTTAAACCCCACACAGAGACCTGTGGCAAATACAGAGGTTTCAAGTTGTTATTTGTTGAGTTCGCCAGTGGAAACAGAAAGCCATTGACTTGCTAATGAGAGGGCCAGGGCACACTGGGTGGACAACAGACTTCAGCAAGTGTTACTCAGGTATTATCAGAAGGTGTGGGAGCTGAGCTTGATGGGATTAGAAGCCCCACCGTTCCTCAGCAGGAGGGTACATCTGTATACGGAATTCCCAGTACTGTCTTCCGCTGTCTCCTGGCCTGCCTGAATGTTTGGGGGACAATGACAGAGGTAAGACGCAAGGTCTCCCTAGCAGCCCTAAGTAGGCTTACCTTGAAACCTGGTCATTGTACTGCAGAAATGGCTGCTCTTTTGATTATCTCTTTAGTTAGGATTTAATTCTATGTATTCTCAACAATTGAAACAAGTTTGAATTGGCTTTTTAAAGCTAAAATTGATCCCATTCTCCAAATTTTTATTCCTTGAATTTTAGACAGATGCTGGAAGTCTGTCCTTTGATTATGATGTTTTTGGTTCCACTATTCTTGGTTGGTTGGATGGTTTTAAGTCAAACGCTTTTTTGCGTGATTTTTAAATACAATCTATCTCTTGCCCCAGTTTTTAATACACAACAGCTCAAGGGCAATACTGGAACATCCAAGACCAAGAGCATCTGTTTTCACTTTTAGTTATCAGGGCCCTTCAAAAAGAGAGAGTCCAGACTGCCTTCGATTGGGGAACCCCCATTCCACAGCACTTCTCAACCCTAGGCCTGATCCTCTGACACACTGGGCTGGACAGCCTCTGTCGGTTTCAGCAGTGAGGAAACAGAGGTGTCAGGTGGCCATCCTAGGGTAGCCCTTCAATTCCCCCACCTGGAGGCAACAGCAACTTTGTGCAGTTAGAACAATTACAATCCTTAATTACTGTTCTTTCTCCCACACTTCACAGTGGGGTCACTTCCCACCACTGCTTGCCCAGAGCCCAGCCCCAGTCTATAGGTGACCTAGTAGTAGACTCATTAAATACCTGCTAAATGAACCGCCCTTGCATCCAGCCCAGTGGCAAATATCTGACCACTCTTATGCACAGCCTTTCCCTTCCTCTTCTCTCCCTATCCCAGGTCCTTGCCCAGACTATGTCTACCCTGGATACACTCAGCTTCCTCTGCCCTCTGTACTTGTGGAGAATGGAGATCCTTACAGTGGGTTCTGGTCCTCGGATGAGAAGGCATTTTCTGCGGCAGAAAGGCTGGCATCTTCAGGTTCTGTGCTGAACGTAGCCCAGCCATGCTAACATCACCAGACTTGGGCCTCATTTCCTTCCTCTGAAAACGAGGTGATTTCTAGGGGTCCTAGTTCAGCTCCGAAAGTTCCACAACAGCCCCTCTAAACAAGGAAGTAGCAATGCAGGGGTGTGTGTTCTGCTACCAGTCCTGCCACACACCTGCCCAGCCTCCAAGGCAAAGACACTGAAGTCCCAAATGGGATCAGTTGTCTCGTCCATAAATTGAGGCTGTTAATGTCCACGCTACTTGTCTACTTAGCACGTGCAGCTGTTGAGGACTGATGCACAAAGTGCCCTACACATGTGCTCTGTCTCTAGCTGGTTAGCCTTCTGCCTGCTGTGCCCTCCCCTACCTGCCACCTCCCTGAGCTTCAGGCCAAGTTCCCCTATGGATCTCAGCAGGCCTCTTGAGGCAGTTAAGCTGCAAAGGCCACACAGGGAGAGTTGAAGCAATTTAGCCAACTGCCTGTTGAGTTGGAAAGGTTGCTGCCTCCCACCATGGCTCGAATGGGACCACTCCCCCAATAAAAACTTCTAAGTTTAATTCTTCCAAGATCAGGTGTAGAAGTAAAGAACAGCTCTTCTCAGCACCTGTGGACCCGAGGCGTTCACACAGGGAGACACTGAAACTCAGATGGCCTCAGAAGCTGCCAATTCGTTCTGCCACCACCTGAATCCAGTGAACTGACATGGGTGAAAACAGGACTACTTAAAAGCTTCATATTTGTGTGCCTGGCATTATTAGGTTAATGCCAAGGTTTCCTTTAGAAATTATAATTAAGTGAGATTTTAAAACTACACGTGACTCTGGACGTATTTAGTAACAAATCAAATGACCCGGAGGACTGAGAGGTCAGGTGGGAAGGCTCCCGCTCGTGGACGCGCCTGTCCACGTGGGGCGCCTGGGGCTCCACGGAGCCACCAACTACACGTTTTCACGGCTGCACGTGGCTTCTGAATCGGGGTTAACTCCCGGTGTCGGGGAGGCGGGCGGGGGACGGAGAGGCCGCACTGGGGGCGCTGGGCGGCAGATAAAATCCAAGGGAAACTCGGTGGCAAGTGTGAAACGACCTCCGTTGCCGTCCTGCGTGTTTCCAGAATAACGCCTGCCCGGCCCGGTCCCCTTCCAGCCTCCGCTTGCAATTCTGTCCGTCTGGAACTGCCACGATGCACCGCGTCAGGAGCCCCTCACGACCCCTACGGACCCTGAACTTCCACCGCGACTGTGAGCCTCCAAGCCTTTACCCCAGCACACCTTTCTTGGCCCCCGAGCATCCTCCGGGCGGAGCACCGGGCTCAACACACCTTTCCTGGCAAAACAAAGATGGAAGCAAATGTCAAGAGATCAATATCAAACGCCTTGAGAGACCCAAACCTGGGGTTTAGGTTTTCCTAATTAAAGCAATTACTTTCTACCATTCCTCCAACCTGTAATCACCAACTTGACAGAGTCATTGATTTGCCTTTTTCTTTTTTTTTTTTTTTTTTTTTTTTTTGAGTAAATCGGGTGTTTTTAACCTGAAGCTAATGATAGAGATATTAGGACTAATTAACCACAGTTTGACAAGACTCCACCTTTTCCATTCTCTGTAACTGTTTAAGCTGCTTTACCGCCTCTCGCCTCCCATCCCCGCAGTGCTCAGGTATTGTAATGGGCGTGGGCCTCCCGCCTCCCCGCCCACCTGAGGGTCCTCCCCGCCAGGCCAGGGGTTTGTTGTTGAGGAAGGAGTCGCCCGGGAAGGCTGGGAACCTGGCTCAAGGTCAAAACAGTCGTTGGGGCCGAGAGACCCCCAGTCTCCCAGGACATCTTGGCTTTTGCTTTTCCGAAGACCTTCTGGGGAAAGCATATTTCTCATCTGTGATATTTTTCTTAAATTGCCTTTTTCGCTTCAGGAAATTAATGTTTTCCTCCGGATGTTTTGGCAATGACTGTGTGAATTAAAGGCATGCTAACATTTCCCTCCCTAAATTCTTAAAACCTATGGACGGCAGGAAGATGGAGCGCTTCTCTTCCAGGTATGAGTTAATCTTGAATGTGAAGTTTTGATTGCTAGAGATTGCCAGCTTAGGAAATAATGTTCTACATCTGTGATGTTTTTAATCTTGCTCAAACCTTGAAAGAGCTACCAATAACTCTGCTGTTTATCCTGAAAGACCTGGAACTTCACACTTTTGTTTACATCCACCTTTGCCATTGCTTTTTAACATTTTCAATTATGTTATTGGCTCTGCCTATGAAAGGGTTAAGTGTTTTCCTACTTGTGTGTAAATAAAGGTCAGTATTACAACCAACTTTAAAATCTTCTGAATGGGTGAAAGGTATAGACAGGTTCAATACTTGCAAGACCATTAAGAATAACAGCAAAAAAAAATTTTAACCTGAAAACATTTCAAATGACTGGTTTAAGTGAAAGAGTTTGTAAAATGTGATTCGTCAATAACATGGAATGTCAGGCAGCCATTTTTAAATTCTTATATGAAAACTATGTGCAGAAGAAAAGATATGTGTTACATGAAATAGAAGATAGGACGTTTACACCTACTTAAAATAATGTGCATATGAGAATGGGGCCTAAGAAATAATGATACATATTGAAAAGAGTTGGATATTGGTGACTTTTATTTTCAACATTTTTCCTTATGATCAATTAGTCATCTATTAAGAAAAGAAAGGAAAAACAAAAAGAAAGACGATGCTCTACAACTTCTCCTTAGAGGTCTGTGGTCTTGTCCTTTTGATAAGAGGGCCCAGGTGTTAACTCATAGGGTTTTATTTGCTTTGTTTTGCTAACAGAAGTCTGATTTCCTCTTCCTAGTGTGATTTTGATCATGGCCATTTCCAAAGCATTTGAACTGGGATTAGTTGCTGGTGAGAGACTTTTTGTTCTTTTAATCACTGACGATTTTTATGTGGCCTGAAATACAGGTTCCATGAGTTGATTTTTGTTGTTAAGGGTTGGGACACCATGAACTTGCACGTCCATCTGAGAAAGACCTGGCCGCCAGAGATGATGACATTCGGTCCCATGAGGAGCCTGCAATTCATCCTCGGTCTTCCCAGTTTGTGCCATCCGTGGGAATACAGGACAGTAAGACCTCCCTGCCTTAGGTCATCTCTGTGCTGGTCCTTTTTAACACTTTCACCTGTAGCGGTGGGCACCTGATTCAACTGGGCGGGTGGTGGGACTGGTTTTTGGTTTTGGTTCTGGAGGTGAGACAGGCTTTGTGGGTTGTTGTACCTCCTGGAACAGTTTCCCTCAGCTGATTCCACTTCATGCCAGGGACTCCAGAACCACTGCTGGCCTGTGCGTGAAAACAATCTCCCTGCTCAGAGGCACGGGAAGCAAAAGGAACACTCACAAGCAGTCTTGTTCTGTGAGGTTTACAATTCTTAGACATCTACAAATGCTTTGGGGAGATTAAGTCTTTGGCGCTGTATTAACCTTTGCCTGCAGGACCTGCCCTCAGGCTTTGCACCACCTCCACCCTCTCAGCCACCTCTTCTTACCTTTCAGGTAAGGAGCTAAACAAAACCTGCTGTCTGAATGGGGGAACCTGCATGCTGGGGTCCTTTTGTGCCTGCCCCCCCTCCTTCTATGGACGAAACTGTGAGCACGATGTGCGCAAAGAGTAAGCCATTGAAAGGGGCGGGGACGGGGTGGAGAGACGTGGAATGTCAAATGCACAGGTGTCGCCTCGTCTGCTCCTTCTCAGGAACTGTGGGTCTGTGCCCCATGACACCTGGCTGCCCAAGAAGTGTTCCATGTGTAAATGCTGGCGCGGCCGGTTCCGCTGCCTTCCTCAGACATTTCTACCTGGCTGTGGTAAGCAGATGTCCCCTTCTTTCTTTTGCCCTTTTGGTGACTTAGTTGCCTGTGGGGGTGCTTAGTTTACAGGGTCTCTCCTCCTACCTCATGGCTTGACAGAGCCTGGAAGCCACAGTACTGTTTGTAAAAGCACCGAGGACTCCAGATGAGATAGTCACCGTGACATCCTTGGTATAAACTCCCTCGGAGACATGGCCAGCCCTGCTGTTCCATGTGGAGAGTTATTTCAAGTCTATTTGACATTTTTAGAGTCTGTGAACTTCTACTGAGGAAAAACAAGAAAGGAGTTCGTCTCTAAACACCAAGAGATGCTCTCTAGCATTTTCCTTTGGGCAGGGAGATCCAAACAGTCTCCAGGGAGGGAGAGTAGGTCAGAACCCATGGCAACAGCAAATTCCACCAGAGGCGTGACCCTCTGGGGACTTCTTGCTGGATCCTGAAAGGCCCCTGCATGGCCCCCCTGGTGACTGGTCTCAGAACCCTTTCACCTTACTGATTTTTACTGATTTGAGGGAAACGGTGAAAAGAAGGGCAGGACCTAGAGGAGAACAGGAGGAGGGTGTTCTCCCCACCCCTACCTGAGCCAGGTTTCTAGGACCACCCTCGTTCACAGGCCCCTCGTAGTTCTGCCCCTCGGAGATGTTAGAAATTGAAAATGTTCAAGTCCAGAAAGTGAATGAAAGCAAATGCTTCACTGAGTACAGGATGAGACCCCTGGCCCAGACAGGGATTGTGTCATTGCCATTTGCATCCCGGGTGTCAGGCACAGAATAAGTGTTTGGTAAGTGCAAGTTGGATGATTGCATGGGTGGGGACCGTAATTTCTTCCTGGAACCTGAGGCCCAAAACGTGCCATCTCCTTATTATCAGAGCCCAAGTTCTCTGCCCATCCCTGCAATTGAATCTGTTCACAGCTAGTGTAGGTTACCAGGTGTGAGAGTGCCCTGGGTAGAGCAAGCTGACAGGCCTGTGGCAACTTACGTTAAAAGACTTCTTTCAAGAGAGTCTGAATTTCATGTCAGTGGTACTGTTGATCCCATAAGCACGCTGTCCTCATCAAATGTTGGGCCCCAGATGATCTTTGGCTCGTGTGGATAGGCCATGTGTGTGGGCAGCAGGATAAACTGCCGGAGGAATTTCCTTTAATGACCAAGTGCCCCTACCTTCCAGATGGCCATGTAATGGATGAGCACCTCACGGCTTCCAGGACACCAGCATCACCACCGGCTGCATGCACCACTCTTATGCTCGCTGGCATCTGCCTTTCTATACAAAGTTACTATTAATCGTCATTTGCCTTTTTCCGGAAATACAATTTTAGATGTCACGCAAATTCCATAACCAGGAAAGGCTGCCACTCCAATGTCCTAAGTGAAAGATGATTATTTCTTATTGCCTTAAAATAATGAATACATTTCCTTTAATGATCCTTAGCAATTCTTTAAATTACCAACTATTTTTTTCTTCTGCCCCACCCCCTAAAAAAACTACTTTTTTTCCCCCAAAATATTAGTCATTTCTACATTTTTCCCAACCGTACTTCTTGATACATGTAACTCTACCGAGGGCTTCTTATTAATATTTTAAACAATTGAAGTCTGCCTTCAGATTATTAAAGGCTAATTTTAACATGGAACTGAGGATAAAGTTTTGAATAGTTATTCAAAATCAATTAAGACTATTTTTAAAAGGAAAGAGAGCCTGTTTAAGAGAAGGAAGTGGAGGAGGGGAGACAGGAATTCTGGAGTAATGGAAGTCTGTGTATGTACCAGGGAGACCAGGTAGACAAAAAGGGATACTTGATTGATGATTAGGTGAGTGTAGAGAAGCAAGCTAAATTGAAGAGCAAATTTCCATATCTATAAAAAGCTATACAAGATAAGGACTCCCCTTCTGTCTCAAGGCATTGTAAAAAGAATGAAGTCTCCTTGGAAAAAAAAAATCTAAATTTCCCCAACAAGATTGCTTAATACATTCTTTTTTCCAACTATGCGATTACTTTAACTGTTGTAGAAGAGAAAATGTTCACAACATATTTGATTGAAAACCAGGTGATAAAACTACATATTGTAAAGCTTGTTTTTAAAATACGTTGTGTACAAGAATGTGTACACACAGTAAAAATACATTGACCAAAATGTGCACCATGGTTATTCATAGGCGGTGAAATAACTGATACTTCGTGGTGGTGGCTTTTTCCTCTTGCACTTTTGTATATTCCAAATTTTCCATGGTGAAGACGTGTTTTATCTGTTTTCATACGGAATCTGACAGCTACATCTGGCTTGAAACTGAGGAAACCAGAAGAGCCACCAGCTCCAGGCAGATGCCCAGCTTGGTTTGTGGCCTTGGTAGGTGTGCTCTGCTCTGAGGGACAAATTTGCTTCCATTACTTAGGTACTACGTGATGCTTGATCTACAATTTGTGTTTTTCAAATAAATTCCCTGCATATGCAAAATTCCAGGTGTGTGGAATTTTTTGCAGTGCCCACTGGAAAGAAAGTGAGATGGAACAGGCAGCAAGCAGTAAGGTACACAGCAGAAAAAGCACAGACATGGAGGTGGACGGCACAGTGTGGAGTGCTGGTCTGGCCACTTGCTGACAGACCCGGTTTCCCAATCTGAATCTGGATTAATGCCTTCCTCACAGTGTTGTTAGAACTAAGCGAAATAAAATAGATAAAACACTTGTACAAAAGAGGTTCTCAACAAATGTCACATTTTCTTCTCTTCCTGCCAACTTAAGAGTATTGAAAGCAGGCTTCTCATTTGCATGAAAATAATCCATAGCCACACTGGGTGAGGCTGGGACAGTGTTTTCCATCTTGGGCATTCCCATACAACCTGAGTAAGTTGGGCCACATCATCTGTACTTAATTTTTTTCTTTACGACACCTCCTTTTTTTGTGGTAAAATATACATATAAAATTTACCACTTTAATCATTTTTAAGTGTACAGTTCAATAGCATTAAGTACATTGACATCGTTGTGCAACTATCATCACTATGTATTTCCACGACTTTATCATCCCAAACTGAAACCCTGTACCCCTTAAACACTATTCATCTTCCCCTCAGCTCATGGTAACCACTCTTCTACCTTCTGTTTCTGACTTTGACTATTCCAGGCACCATAAATAAGTGGAGTCATACAATTTTGTCCCTTTGTGTCTGGTTTATTTCACTCAGCACAATGTCTTCAGCGTTCGTCTGTGTTGTCGCATGTGTTAGACTTCATTTTTTTTTAAGGATGAGTGTCTTCCATTGAATGTGTATACTACATTTTGTTCGTCCATTGATGGACATTTGGGTTGTTTCTGGTTTTTGACTATTGTGAATCATGCTGCTGTGAACATTGATGTACAAATATCTATTTGAGTCTCTGCTTTCAATTCTTTTGTGTATATACTCTGAGATGGAATTGCTGGGTCATATGGTAATACTGTTTTAATTTTGTGAGGAACCACCACACTATTTTCCACAGCTGCTTCACTATTTTACGTTCCCACCAGCAATGCACAAGGGTTCCAATTTCTCCACATCTTCACCAACACTTGTTTTCTGTTTTTTTGATATCAGCCATCCTAATGCGTGTGAAGTGTTATCTCATTATGGTTTGGATTTGTATTTCCCTAGTGATTAGTGATGAGACTTTTTTCATTTGCCTAGTGGCTGTCAATTCATTTTTTAAAAAGCATTTACTTGCCTGAAGCGATATCATTTGTGAAGTACTGGGTAATTTGCACAAGTCTTGAAATTTTAAAATTATAATGATGTTCACCTGTGTGCCATCTAAAATCATGACCCAGGGGTACCTTTTGGGAAATGGTGCTTTAGGGGATGCATAAGACTCTAGATCATACCCCCAAAAGACTTACAGGCTTCTGAAAACATTGCTTCTCATGTGGGACCAATAAAGACACCTGGGCCCACATTCTGGGGGTGAAAGCATTTTGCCCTTTGACCTCATCACCCTATGTAGGTGGTCCTGCCCAGGTTCACTGAAAACGCTGTTGCTAACTTAAATGCCTCACATCAGGGAATAGTTTACTGAATTAGGGCTCATCCTTAACCTTGAAATATTATACCACCTTTTAAAATCATCTTTAGAAAGAGGTTTCAATGATATGGGTGAATGTTTAAGCTACAATGTCAGGTGTTAAAGGCAGAATACAGTGTGGTCTCAACTAGAATTCTTAAAAGGTAAGAAACACAGAAATATTAAAAGTGATCATTTCTGAGTAGGGGAATTATGGGTAATTTGGGGGGGTCGCTGGCCCATTAGGGGATCTGAACTCTTGAGCTTGGTGTTATCAGTACCACACTCTATCAGCACCACACTCTAACCAAGTGGGCTAACTGGCCAGCCCTCAAATTATGCATAGTTTTAAATCTTACTTTCTAAGCTATCTACAATCACATATAGAGTAATTAACTTTTTAGTTGGGAAATTAAGATTTTGAAAATAAAGGCAAGATTTACTTATTTGGGAGGTTACACATAATTCTGGAGAAGTTCATGGAAGCTTTCATGGGAAAAGGCGGAGTTAGCCTGGGAAAACTATGACAGTACAAGGAAAATGCAAAACTTCAAGATGAGTGGCTAGATGTAGAATAGATGTTTCTACTTCAGTGACATTCGTGACGGGTATACATTGATAACGTCAACGAAGAAAAGAACTAGGGAAAACACAACACCATAGCAAACACAGTTGCTTTGGAATGTGTCTTAGATGAGGTTCCCCTGAAGCTGACTGGAGACCTGTGTACAGGGGGTTTCTTGAGTGCTCTGGGGAACAACGTTTGCAGGCAAGGGATAAGTTAAGCCTAGATGCTGCAATGCTGGGGAGCGACAGTGGCCCCAGCTGATGCCACAGGCAGCTCTGGAGGTAAGGTGGCCCTTCAGAGTTGTCTCAGTTGAGGCAAGGGGCCAGGCCTTTGTATTCCCACATCAACCAGTCACTGAGACAGGCAGCCCCTGGGAAGGGGCGTGACCTTGAGTGAGTGGGCTCCTTTGAGATGGGGGCAGTTCACAGCCAACACCCCCCACCTCTGGGGGAATAAGTGCTTTGGTCCTGGAGGGGGAACCTGAGTGCCTGTCATGGTCCACACTTGTGCTGTTAATTCCACTTCCTCTGGATTCTGATTGGTCAATTTTCCTGGGTAAATTTTATAAGAAAAGGATTAGTGGGACAGTCCCCTCCACTGCAGCCAATCTCAGAACACAACTAAGAACTGACATCCATCCCTCTCCTCCTCTGCCCATTCTAATTCCCTCCCCCTGAGCTAACACCTCTGCTGTTTCATGTGACTTACCTGATGGGAGTGAGCAGACCCTCCTCTCTGGGGGGTCCAAGCCCCTGACCACCATGCCCTTCTCAGGCTGTGGCTGCAATATTTTCCATTGGCCATAAATTGCGCAGGGAGTACCAAGATATGCCCCCAGGGATCACCTGGGCTGAACCTTTGCACCCCTTGGCAACCAGTCATTAGGGGCCTGTCCCTGGGGAGGAAGCAGCCTAGGCAGTTTCCTTCAGCCAATGGCAATTCCCCAGAGACACCTCTGAATCATTCCCAGGGAGTCACCCTTGCCCGTAGCCCCAAGCCCCCAGCCTTCTCCCACATACTCAGCCTAGCTCTTGCCGCTTCAGTAACCGTGATCAGCTAGCTTCCCTACGCACAACTCCTGTAGTCCGTAGTCACTCATCCTTCCACCTTATGCTATTTTATGGAACCATTTGTTCATATCTCAGGTCACCTCAGGACTCAGCTAGCAGTGTTCAGCAAACCATCGTGCAACAATTGATTAATTGCTTCATTCTTTTAACAGCTTAGACATTAATCAGAGACCATGATTCCCCATTTATTTTCCCGTTTATGCATCAATATTCTCCTTCAGAGATTCCTCTCTTCTCTCAGCCAAGTCCTAAAATGACCAAAAACAAAATGAGAAAAAAAAGGGGTGGGGGGAGAACTCAGGGAATCTGCCTACCCCACACTTTCCCTACAAGAACACCTCCCAGCCGTAGTGCCTCCCCTCCCCAGTGTGGGTGATAGTGTCTGTCCTCTTCCCTCTGTGAATGGGGCAGCAGTGACACAGTCACTCCTGGCCACTCTGAACTCTACCAGCCAGAGGGGGCTGATCGGGGCTTTGCGGGTGTCCTGTGTGAGCAAGCAGGGAGAATGCAGGTGCATGTGAGCTCACTGTTTTGGCTTAGAGCTTCTTTTTTGTAAAAGCCTCACTTTAAAAAATTTCCAAAGCCAACAAAGTCATTTGGCTCTACATTGACTGTACTGATTTTGTAAACTCTGTACTCATGTATGTGCTCGTTAGTTTAAAAAATAAACGGAATAAAAGAAGATGAACACTGCTCACCGAGGAAGCCCTGGGAGGGCAGCACCGGTCAAGCCAGCCAGTGATGCCACTAGGCCCTGCATGAACTCTTCGCTAAGGAAAGGAGAGGGCCAGCCCTGAAGAGCACCTGAGGACCAGGTGGAGGAAGATGGAACACCTGTGAGAAGACTTGAAGGTGGAGGAAGCTTTTGGAGGGTGCCAACCACAGTTAGTGTGGCTGAGAGGGAACTGGTTTGAACCCCAATTTGATCGGAGGTGGCCCACGATACACAGTGGGAAAGCAGCCTGGGCCCCACTGGCCCCACACTGGCCACCCAAGGACTAATGACCTCACAGGCCAGTCAAGGAGCATCACAAGGACACATTTTAAAAGCCAATATAGATGTCGGTATATAAAAAGTGGTTACCAACTTCAAAAATGTAACGCCCACCTCGGCACAGGTACAGCTGGCCCTGCACGATACAAGCATCTTGCACCTGGGAGGGTGAGACGCAGGCTGGGGCTCCCCTCGTGTCCCTCCCACTTCTCCTACCTCCCCCACCCCAGTCCCCAAAAGGACAAGGGCCCCTCACAGAATTAGTCTCTCAAAGGCGCCATAACACTGATCTGTTTTCTTGTCGGTCTCCACCAGGTCTGCAGGCCTCCTCAGCACCTGTGTGCAGACTACCTGGGCCCCAAGAGCTGCCCACAAGCTTGGTAAATGGAGGAAGGAAGGAGAAGAGGGAGGGATGGAGGGAGGAAGGAAGGAAGCGGGTGGGGGGAGATCCGTTCCCTTATCTTCTCCATTCTCATTAAAGTCGATGTGACCCTCTTCTAAGATCATTAGCACTCATGGAGCATCTCCAGCATCCCCACACATAGGGCATGAGAAGAAAGAACAAGGCAGAGTGGGACTTGGTGCTCTCCAGAGAAGAGGCTCTGGCCACCCCCAGGGGTCTCTGCACTCCCTGCAGACTTGGCCACCGCCTGCCCCAGGGTCAACCCTGATCTGAAAGGGAAACAAAAAGATATGAAAGCAGAAGAGTGAGCTCATATTCTTCTCCTAGGTGATACAGCACTTCTGAGCTACACAAATATCTCTGATGCTGACTATATGATGTAACTAGTGCTTTGCAGATCAGCCCCAGCTCCATATAGTGAGCCCTCCATGGCAGACACCAAACCATGAATCCATTGACATTAGTGGGACATTAAACAGTCCCAAATCACTCAGGTTTATTTTTAATTAGAAAAAAAGAGACAAAGACTACAGATTAGATTTATCAGCACATAATCAACATCAACCAGAAAAATTGGAATAGCTTATTGTAGGATCTCATCTTCAAAAAATCAAATCTGACTTTTCGGATTTACCAGACGAGCCCATCAAATCAAAAAACATGTGCTAAGGAAAGAACACAAAATCTCATTTGTACTGTGAAAAGTAAGACATTATTTTCCTATAGCACATGAAGATGTTTGGATGAAAGGTATTCCCCTCTAGAGGGTGTCCTGAGACCACAGATTGTACGTATGCATCAGTTATGAAATAAAAATATTGACAGCCCAGTGGATGAAAGATTGCCCCAGTTGGATCCTTTGCAGAAGACCCTTCCCTTGAAGCTAATGGCTCTCTCTCTATTTAGTTGTTGACAGTTAACACCACCTACCCCTGCACTTGGCTCCACCTCAGCTCAGGCACAGCCTAGCCAAGGGCCTCTGTCACCCCAAGGCTAAGAAACCTCCCTCTCTGGGCAGGGGAAGGAGAGAAATCCACAAATGAAAATAATGACCAATTGCTTTGCAACTCCATGAGCCACTAAGAGCCACAAAGCAAGACCCCTCAGGTGAGAGCACAGGTGATGTGCCCTCCCTACCCATCTGCCAGATCCCTCTTTCCCTTCAGCCTCAGAAACACATAGAAGTTCATCCTTCTCTCAGCTGGAGCCAGAGCAGTTCTTTGGAGCTGGTTCTGAACTCAGCTGTGCCTCACGCCACTTCTTAGGAGAGGTAATAACAGCCAGGGTACATGCTGGTGCAGGCCAGCAATCATCCTGCATGCAGATTTGGGAAGATTTGACTCTCCCCCTGAATGTCCATGTTGCCAGTCCCCAGCCTCCTTCCACCTGGAAACAGGCAGAGCTGACCGATGTTCTTTGAAATGGATGTGGCTCTTCTCCTGGCAATCTTTAGGGTGGGTGCTCTCCCTGCCCATTTCATGAATGGCAAAAAGGAGACCCCGAGCCACAAAGAGATAGATCGATGCAAACACACATGCACCATGCACACCCCCATTCGTACACGCTCCTGGAGATCATGTGTCAGCACGGACAACTTCTGCCTCTTTATTGAAGAACCAGCATCCCCTTGGAAGCCAAGAGAGCCCTTTCCAGCACACAGGGAGAAAACCTTCCTCTTTCAGAGGCCTCTGCTGGGCAGAGGAACAGTGGTAAGGGTGAAGAGTCTTTAATAAGGGGACTGCAGAGACACCTTCTCAGGCTGCCAAGAACTGACCCCATCCAAACACAGTGGGTTTGGATCCAACAGCCTAAAAGAAGATCTCAGCTCTGCCCAGTACTAGTAAGTCACTTAGCCACTTAACTGCCGGTGCCTGTTAGCTCATTGTCAGAACAAGGGCATGGGCAGGCCGTTGTTCATCTTTGTCTCCCCAGCCTGGTGCCTGGCATATAAGTGGCTCTCAGTAAATGTTTTGAAAGGGGGTGAGGAGAGGTCCTGCCACTGTACTTCCCAGTAATCTTTAGCTCATCTCCTGTCCCAAATGTTCCTGCTGGGCTGCCTTTATAGAGCATCTGTGCTAAACACCCCTAGCCAAATCACTGGGCAGTGTTGAGCATGGGTCCTGTTCAGTGGTTTTAGAAAACAGGCAGATTGGTTCTTACTTTAATAGGCTTATTAGAAGGGTTGTATTCTTTTCTTTTTTCCTTCCGTTTGTTTATTCTTTTGCAGTTGTTTCGACAAAACATTCTAGAGTCGAACACACACACATGCAAGTTTGGTGCTCAGTAACGTGACTTCAACAGCTCGGGGCAGCTCATTCAGTTCCCAGTCCCCCTCCAGCTCCAGTCCTGAGCAGGACCCCACTGTGGCCAGAGGTGGCCAGTCTAACCCAGGCTGCAGCCAACCATGGGCTTTTCTGGGCCCAGCTTCCACCTTAGTAGATATTTGGCCTAAAAACCAACAGATGATTTCCTTGAATATTTCAGGGAAATCTCACTCTTTGTTGCTCTTGCCTGAAAACAGTGTTTGCACCTGTCCAAGCCTGCAGCCCCAGCAGGTGGAGGGATTTGTTCTTCCCCAAGGTGAGGGTGACTCGATGGTTTATGAAGAGCAGCCTCCGTCAAACAGGCTGGTCCATGGGATGGCCCAGGGGGCCTCTCCTTGCAGCTGGAAGTAGGAGGAACAGCCGTCTGTCTGGGACTCCACTCCCTGCTTCCAGGGGCCCCTTCAGACCTCCCAGGAGAGCAGCTCTGTGTCCAGGAGTCCAGCTTAAAGCCCAACTGCTCCTTCCCTGAGCTCAGCACCCCAACTGAGGGCTCCCCTCACTTTAACATTTGGGTGTCCCCAGAAGGATGGCTCTTCCCCACCATTTGGGGTCCCTCTGAAATATCACCTTCTCAGACACTCCCTGGCTGCCCTAAGGTCACGCCTCCCAGGCCCTTTGCATGTAAAGATCTTGCTTTTTATCATAGCATCCATCGCTGTATGAAATCACCGCACTGACTCATGTGGTGTCTGTGTCCCTCCATCAGACTTCAGCTCCATGAAGACTGAGGTCTTGTGCGCCTTGTTCACTGCCATATCTAGGAAAATGCCTAGCACATAGTAGGTGATCAACAAATCATAGTTAAAGAGTGAGTGAAGGGTCCTGCATTATGCTGTTACATTTAAAGGTTTTGTGTGTAGAGCTCTTACGTCTTCAACCAGGCTTCCATCTGCAGCTGTTTATTCAGCTACATTATTAGACAGTGTCAGAGCTGCTGACCCCGTAGAGCTTCCCTGAGCAAGCCAAAGGGGAAAGCAGATGGCCTAGGTTCACACATGGAGTCACCACGTTACATTCCCTACAATTGCCGTCATTACAGCTACACGGCAGTGACTAAGCATCTACCAAGTCCAGCCACCAGGAGAGGCCTGGAGTCCAGACATGCATTGTAGATGGGGAGCAGTAAAATCCACTGGACCCTGAGCTGTGCCTGCAGAGCCACAAGGAGCTGGCCTCTGCCTGCTGCTTCTGAGCTGGGTGACTCAGGGCAATGCCAGAGCTGCAAGGCATGCATGAGAATGAGAAGAAATGGGTGGAAAGTGCCCAGCATTGCACTGGTCCTCAGTAAACCAGCTGTCGTTATCTTCATCTGCTTCACTGCACATA
This sequence comes from Cynocephalus volans, assembly GCF_027409185.1. Lineage (NCBI taxonomy): Eukaryota > Metazoa > Chordata > Mammalia > Dermoptera > Cynocephalidae > Cynocephalus > Cynocephalus volans. The sequence continues at coordinate 57,107,930 of NC_084470.1, forward strand.
AAACCAGTCTTTAATGGGCAAATGCCATTTGTGAGATTGTGGTATAATGAACGTATGATCAGGCACACTGCTGAGGAGGCATCACTGGCTATGGTGACTGGATTTGAGTTTCGAGTCTGTACTGCCATGTATGGAAACTCAGCAAGGCAAATCACTGGACAATGAGTAATTATGAGATTTGGTGTGGAGGCAACCCAGTGGTTCCCTGTGACCACAGGCAGGTGTTAACTCTCTAGATCTCACTTCCCTTGTCTCTACAGTGGGGATGGTATTAATCACTGTGAGGATGACGAGGGAGTGCGCAGGCCAGACACGTCAGACTGCCCATGGATTACATTGCCAAAGTGTCTCAGGGGGCAGGGGCGCCGAGATGGGCGCTGCATGACGGCTCCCCCACGCAGTACAGCTGCGTGAGTTTGAGCAGTTCTTCTGGCTCCTGGCCGTGGGTGAGATGAGGAACGTCATACCACCCCCCTCAGATTCAGGACTCAGGACAGTGCACGGCGTGGACAGCATTCTCTTCAACGCCCATCATCTTTCCTCCAATGGCAGAGAGCTTGGGACATGAGGGGAAGCCCTGACTTGGAACAGAAAACAGATTTGTGTCCCCTCTTTGTCCCTCCCTGGCCATAAGGTCCAGAGGACATCAGGTCACTTCTCAGGTTTTCACCAGTGAATTGAGTCGGGCTGATGTGCTGGCTCTGAAACTTAGAACATATTGTTGCTGCAGAAAAACTAATTTGCCAACCTGGGCATATCTTTAACCATCTTTGTGAAGAATAACAATAGATTGGTTTACACGAGACATTATTGGAAAATTACTGGCATCTGCAAAAATAGTGATTAGTTGAGATCAGTCACCTAGTGTGAAGTGAAAATTGTGTAAAACTCATGAATATATCCTGCTATCTATGCACCCGTGTCCCCATAGCTATTAATAACGTTTCATTATTAATGATTTAAATCATTATTGTTCATTTACTGCGATTGATTTGTTATAATTAATTTATTATTAGTGACTTAAATCAGTACTAATGATTTGATTATCAATGATTAAACCAACACTGATACTTTAAATCAGAAGACAAATTCAACCTTAAAACACCTTATTGGGCTTTATAACATGCCTCAGGTGAAAAGAGAGGGTGGAAAGGCCGCTCCTTACACACGTGTAGTGCAGTGGTCTAGAGCTTGGGCTGTAGAGCCCAAATGCCCACTCTGTGACCTTGGGCAAATTACTTACCCTCTCTGTGCCCTGAGGGCTGACGTGAAGAGTAGATGCTTATAAATTCATCTAAAGAGAGAGAATGGTGCTTGCTCTATAATACATGCTCTGTAAATGTCATTGTCGCTGAGCCCTTCGAGGATTCGAGGAAGCTATGGACTCTTCTCACAAAGAAATGCACATGTGAATGAACATAGAAGGTGCATACACACTCAGAGGGTTCACGCGCCCCTTCAAGCCCGTGGCTGGTCCATGGACCTCGGATTAAGAGCCCTCTCTGAAACCACTGTGTGTTCAAGCTGAAGATGACCTTAAAATCTCTCATTTCACAGGTAAATAAAAGGAGCACTTAGAATAAGTGAATTTTCAAGGCTACAAGTTTAACTCAGCCTCTGGGCTCTCTCAGTCTCCCAGGCTGTCGCCTAGTGACACCTTGATCATCAGTTAATGCCATAAAAGGCCTTAACTAATAGGAGAGGGATCAGGCCCCAGGATACACAGCCCGGGGGCTGTTGATGTTGGGAGAAGCCTGGAGAGAACCAGGTTCTGATGGGAATGGGGAGGTTCTCAAGTCCAACTACTGGCGTCCCCCGTCATCCTGCAGTAGCCCTGGCTGGGTACTGTGGTCACTTGCAGATCACCGGCTGCCTTCCAGACCCAGGGCGTCAGCCCGTGCTGTGACCTGCACACGTGTTTGCTCACTCACCCCGGGGGGCAGGGTGGAGGAGGAGCCCTGTCCCACTGTCACTTCAGCCCAACCCCTTCTCACGAAGCCAGCCTCAGGGCTGGCAGGGAGCTGCTCTGTGGGACACCTCTGCCCTGCCCAAGCTGTCGAGCTTGAAACCTACGTGCCTGGGCAGACACGACTAGACTCAGCAGCCTCTTTCTGAGTGTCCGGAAAAACCACAAAAGGCCCTTGCCCAAAATAATCCTCCTGAAAGTACTGCCGGAGAATCTTCCCTCATTCTCATTTTTCTTCAGAGAATGACATGGAAAACTTTAGTGAAAATGCTAGGGTAATCCAGGACAGCTCACTAACTGGCTTCTACCTCAACAGCCAAGCAGCACTGCTCATGGAAGCTAATGGAGTATGGATCAGATTTATAATGAGGTTGGGAAAGGTCAGGCTAAGGGAGACACAGCCCAGGCACTGTCTGCTTCACAGCTCTTACCCTTTGCAATGCCCGATTTTAAGTGAGGTCCTTGAAGATAAATCATCAAGGGGATGGATTTTCAATTCCCTGCAGATCTGAGCATCACAAAGTAGTGTGGTCTTCCCTAACCCTCGAAGGCACTTGAAGCCTCGGAGGGAGGCTTCCGTCAGTGTTTGCAGAGGATGCTTCTTAGATACTCTCCAGTTCCTAGAGATGTATCAGTTGGGGTCTGTGGCCAGCAGGGGAAGCGGGCGTGTGGGTCAGCGATTCTCCCTGAGCCCTCAGTCACGTCCTGTCCTGCCTCTGCCCAGGCTGCCCAGCACCCATGGGCCTGCTCACCGACAGGCCTCCTTCATCACCCCATCACCCCCACAGCAGGAGCAGCACTGCCTGGGGGCTGCCCACGCTGCCTTGTGTCTCTTGTTCTATTTGTTGCACTTCTTATCACTTGTCTTCTTCCTCATAGATAACTCATTAAATTGGATAATGTAATTGAGAGCTCTTCATAAACTAAAAAGTGTCCTTCAAAATCTGTATTAAATTTTTATCACTGCAGGATTACAAATGTGGCTAAGGACTCCTGACCTCACCGTTAGGTTGAGAGCCGCCTGGAAGTCAGGAGTCAGGCCTGGTAAAGGACTTGCTGAGAGAAGAGGGAGGGAGACAAAAGACACTGAACTGCTTCTATTCAACAGTTCCCATGGTCCTGGTGAAGGGGCCCAGGTTTGCCCAAGGTTAAAGCCACCCAGAGATGGCAGAGTAAGGGACAGAGCCCCTCAGTAGGCTACTGATGCAACTTCCAGAGTTCCCTCTGATTTGGCTCAGCCATCCAGAGACCTCTTTGCTTATGGTGACCATCTTTTACAAACCAAAGAAAGAGATGCCATGATCTTCAAGTAGTAGCATCCTTAAGGGAAAATAGGTTGGAATATTTGCAGTCGGGCTTGCTCTCAAAATGTGGGGTGGTGGGGTCACCATACCTTTTTGATCTTGGCCACATGCACCTTCTGACTGCCTGTACTTGATGATGTGATCCTTTGGGGCTGTATGTTCATGAGACTCTCTTGTTTTCCAGTCAGTCCTGAGCCACAGCGTAACAGAAGTGAAGCACTGTGCCCTGTGTTGCACGGCTAATGAACTGAGCTGTCAGCAGTCACATGAAGTAAACTGGATTCCAGAACCCACAGTCTCAGACTCCAAGCCCTCACTTCTTATTGAGCAAATTCTAACAACCCCGTTCTAGTTGGTCATTTATTTGGTCATCTGTTTTTCGATTGACCACATTGGCTAATAGTTGTTTTCTATTTAACAATCAAAGATTTAACCTTGAATTCCTTACCTCCTCCCTACTAAATGATTCCAGAACCCACAGTCTCAGACTCCAAGCCCTCACTTCTTATTGAGCAAATTCTAACAAACCCATTCTAGTTGGTCATTTATTTGGTCATCTGTTTTTCAATTGACCACATTGGCTAATAGTTGTTTTCTATTTAACTATCAAAGATTTAACCTTGAATTCCTTACCTCCTCCCTACTAAATGATGACCAGACATGTCGACATGTTTTAGTCAAGTGTGGCTCAAATCACACAGTGTTAACCATGCTTTATATGAATATTTACAATTTATATTTAATTTGCCTAATACATGGGCCAATTTCAACCTGATTCAAACATAACAGCTTCAAAGGCACTCGCATGCTTTGAAATCAAACAGATTTGAGTCCCAGCTCTGCCATTTACAGCTGTGGGATCATGACCACATTATTCAGTCTTTCTCAGCCTCAGTTTTCATGTCTATAAATCAGGGAAGATAACCTCATATAAGAACTTTTAGTAGAGAACCATAATATAACATAAAATGCTTCAAAATACATCATACACAAATATTAGTTTCATCTTCCCCTTCCTCCCTCTGGTAGAAAATTAGTCTCATGTGCTTAAATTTAAACATTCTATATTTTTGCTGTTTGTACATTCCTGACTGGGAAGTGGTGGGTTAGCTAATATGTCATGTGTAAAGCATCATGAGGTCCTAGATGGAATGGAGCTCACTCTATGGAGCCTCAGGAAGAAAGACCATGGTGGCATCAACAGGAAGGTGTGTGCTCCCAGCCCTGGAAAGGCCTTTACTGGTCTGGTCAGCCTATCCCAGAAAAGCAGACAAGTGAAGGCTGGAAATACCATGAAACCCATATAAATACTCCAGGTGTGACAAAACCATTACTAAGAGGTTGAATCAGCTGAAGAAATGTGTTGGCTCCCCCCAGCCCCCAATTTCTGCCTTATTAACCTTGAACTTGCCTGTAAAAGGTCTAAGCACCACTGAGGGACAGCCCTTGCATCTCAGCCATGAATGAAAGTATCTTCCTCTGAGGAGGGGCTCCTAGAGCTCCATCACAAAGGACAGAGATGGCCCTTCCTGGGGACTTTGCCACATCTGCAGACTGGACTGCAAGCGTGTTCCTACCAGCCCTCTCTGACCGATGACTCATAACTTCTGCTTCCACTCAGTCCCCAGACTCAGAAAAGCAGCCCCCTTCCTTATAAATGGGCTGTCTCACAAAGTCTCATTTGTGAATCTGCTGGCTGGACCCGGTTCCCACTTTCCTGGAGCCAAATCAACTCTTGATGGTTGGGATTCCTGGTTTGCAGGCTGGTCTCACCAGCTGGGTTTTCCTTGGCCCATTTGGTGGAAGGTTTTCTAAACGAGGTTCTTACCTTCCACATGACAGTCCTCTCTACACACTATTCATTTTAGTCTCTCCCCAACCCTCCCCACCACCACATCTACTACTCAGTTGTCAGAGCCAGGAGCAAAGGCTGTGCTGAATGCAAATGTTTCAAAATCCAGCTGGGCCTTGGCAACCTCTGGAATTTTCCTTCATCAGTTTGGGACAACCCATGGTCAAAACTTGAAGCAGTATAAATCTCCTACTTCCCAAAAAAAGAAAAGGAAGTAATAGGAGAAGAAATAGTAATAGAGGCAACATCTGCATCTATCCAGGTCTCCTCTGGGACAGAACAGCTTCATTTTCCAAATGCTCTGCCTGGTGGGCATTTCACGGGGCTCCTCCTCAGGCTGTGGCCCCTGCTTCTCTCTGTCCTCCAAAGACTGCTTCGGCCTCTTGCAGCTGCCCTGCTTGGCCAGGCAGAGTCTAAGAAGAGAGTCGATGAAACCCTACACTCAGAAAATGTCCCATGTCTACTGTATTGGGCTGCCTCAGAAATAAATGTGGCTAGAAACCAACCAATCAGCCCAGGCTCTGCAATGGCCCCATGACTCCCTTCAGAAAGTGCAAGACACAGGCACTGCAAGGGCTGGGAAGTGTGACACCTCCACCGCACGGGCGCGCCAGCACCAGGTCTTGATTTATCAGTACCTTCCTCCTGTAAAAGGAGCCAGGGCTCCTTGGAGAAGTGACAGATTCCAGGGCTGGGGCAGGGAAAGTAGAAGTGAGACTGGAGCATCTTGTGCCAAAAAGTGAGAAAGTGCTCAAAGAACAATGGGGACACATCAAAGGGACAAAGAAACCAGCTTGAAGTGGCTCCCACTGGCCAAATCTGGAACAATTTGAGCCTCAAAAGATAAAATGATAGTAATGGATTATAATCCATTGACTAAAACAATAATCTATGAGTCCATACTGATAATAAATAGATATTTAGGTAAATAGATAAATAGACTGATAGTAAGATGCCAACGAATAAAATGTAGAAAGACGGAATTAGAAAATTACATTTGCAAACATAATAAAAATTGTTGCAGGCAAGAATCCTCAGTGGATGCTAAAACTAAAGTCTGAAGGTTTGATGAGCAATAGGATGTTTGCATAGTCTCACAGCATCTCCCCACAAAATACTTATTAATTACAAGGGGAGAAATAGTACAGTGGAGAACACTGGCAGATACCGCCTTAATCAGGTGATCGACGTTAACATCACCAATATTGGAACAAATGGCTACCTTGTGCCTCCTGCTAGGATGCCCTGGGCAGGAAACAACAATTTCAGTGCTGTATATCCACATGCCAAATCCATAAGCTGATTCTAATGATGATGAAACGTCACACAAACCAAACTGAGCAGCACCTTACCAAATACTGACCCGTGGTCTTTAAAAATATCAGTGTCATTATTTCCTACTTAATATGGGACATAATATTAAATATTTTTTGTCTTTCAGTGTCACAAAAGACAGAAAAAAAGGCTGAGGAAGTGTTTTAGATTAAAAGTGACTAAAGAAATAAGTGAACACGACGTGTGATCTGTAATTGGATCCGAAGGGGAAATTTTGTTAAAAATTGCGTTGAGGAAATGTGAAAAGCATTTGTATATTAGAAAAAAATTGTTAAATTTTTTAATTTAGATCACCATATGGTGATTGTGTAAGGTAATGTCTTTGTTCTCAGGAAATACACAGAGAAGTATTTCGGGGTAAAAGGCAAGACGTTCACAACTTATCTTCAAATGATTTGAAAAGATAGAGAGGTAGAAAATGCTACAGTAAATGTGGTAAAATTAACATTTGGTGAAAGATACTGGAATTGTTTGTACTATTCTTGCAACTTTTCTGTTGAGTGTGAAATTATTTCAAAATAAAAAGTTTTAAAGCAATGCAAAGCATGACAAGTAAGGAATATGTTAAATAAGATAGATGCAAGGTGAGGGTGTGAGATGTTACAGCCACTCTGAAAGGCAGTTTCCTAAAACAGAAAACATGTGCTTACCATACGATCCAGCAATCAAACTCTTGGGTGTTTATCCCAGAGGAATGAAAACTTACGTTCACACAAAATCCTGCACACGAATGTTCATAGCAGCTTTATTGGCAATAGACCAAAACCAGAAACAACCCAACACCCTTCAGCAGGTGAATGATTAAACGCACTGTGGTGCACTCACAGCACGGAACACTGCTCAGCAGTGAAAAGGAACAAGCTACCGATATACACAATGGCTTAGATGGCTCTCAAAGAAATTATGCTGAATGCAAAAAGCCATCCTCAAAAAATCACATACTGTATTATTCCATTTCTATAACATTCTTGAAATGGCAAAATTATAGAGATGGAGAACAGATTAGTGGTTGCCAGAGGTTGTGGGGGGCAGGAGGAAGGAAGGCAGCTGTGACTGTAAAAGGGCAGCATGAGGGGTCCTTGTGGTGGAACAGGTCTGTATCTTGACTGTGGTGGCAAATACACAGATCTACGCATAAGAGAAAATTACATAGAACTATACCTGTGCGTGCACACACACAAGCACACACACACATGTGTAAATGTATGTGGGGCTGGTGAAACCGCAAGAAGCCCTGTGGATGGTACCAACATCAGTGTCCTGGTTTTGGTATTGTGCGATGGTCATGCAAGTTGACAACAATGGGGGAAACTAGGTGAAGGGTACACAGAACCTCCCTGTACCTTTCTCTGCAACTTCCTGTGAATCTATCATTATTCTAAAATAAAAAGTTCAAACCGAAATTTAAAAAAAAACATTTAAAAAGGCCCAAGACAGCCTGTGTGCACTCCCCCGCCATGACTGCTAGTGACCCTGCTCCCAAGTGATGTCTCGTGGGGAGTCTGGCCTGTGTGCTGTGTCTCTTCTTATTTTGTCTGGTAATCCCCCAAACTTTCCATGTAATCTCAACCCTCTTCTTCATGTATCTTATCAATAGAAAACAGGTGGTGGAAGTACAAGGGCAGAGACACAGAGAGGTCTGCGTATGGCCTTTACGCAAGGGGTCAATTCTAAGTGCTAAAGCTCATATGGATTACAGGCTTTGAAGTCAGACTACTGGATTCAAAAACTTAACTATTAGTGAGGTCTCAGATAAGGTGCTTCCCTTTTGTGACTCAGTTTTCCCGTCTATGAAATGAGGATGGTAATAGTACCCCATCATAGGATTGCTCTGTGGGTGGGTGGGTGGTGTAGCTTACAATGGTAATCAGACACCTAGAAAGAGTTCATAAATGTTAGCTGTTATTTATAATACTAATAAAAACTTGCTTACTATTATCATATCTCAATACAGATTTAGTTATTCCTATTTTGCAATAAAGAAGCAGAAACTTAGCAGAACTAATTAACTAACATGGGTCAACTAGTGACAGGACAGAGTTCATGCCCTTTTCAAATGCCTATTTGGGTAAGTGTGTACCAGAAAAAGGAGGAGAAAAAAATCCAGAAAGCAGAGAAAAGGAAAAAGAATAGATTCTGTTCCGGAAAGAATATGGAAGAGAATATCTCGAGTGACTTAAACCACAGAGGAAGTTTATTTTCACACTTAACATGAAGGGTGGGAGCCTCTGGGTTGGTGCGTCAGTGGCTCTACAGTTTCAGTGGTCACATGGGTCTTTCTGTCTTTCTGCCACCTTTAGTGATGGTTTAGCTCCATCGTTATCACAGAATGACACCATTCCAAGGGTCACATGGAGACACAACAAAATCCAAGGGAGAATGAAGACCACCCCAACATGTGTTTTTTTAAGAAAATAAAATCTTAACCAGAGCCCCGCCCAGGAGACACCACTGCCCAGCTCACTGGTTGAAACTGTGTCATGTGCCCGTGGACTGTCATGACCGGCTCAGTGAAGCACATGGCTGCTTGGAGAAGGGTGGATCACCCAAGAAAAACCGAGGTTCGATCCCAAGGAAGAAGCAGACAGTGACTCTTGGGTACTAATTACCAGCTGTGCTATGGTAGGTGACAAGATCCTCCTCCCACCACAAAAAGCACCCTTCACTTTTGCCACCCCCTGATTAACAGGCAAAACAGCAGTTTCAGGACTGAGCAACAACATAAATCTTATAAAGCTTCAGCCAGAGCAGATAACTGAAACAAACAACTGCAGAAGTTTATTTTTTCTTCCAAAAACCCACCACAGGTGCAGGCAACTTTCCAGACCAGCCAAGGTCACACTCAACACCCCAGGCTTAGGTGATCTTGCAGCATCTCCATCCTGACCTGAGGCTTCAGGGTTCACAGCAGTAGGAGCTAGCATGGAAAATCTCATACCAGCCTGAAAGCCAAAAGCCTCCTTTCCAGGCCTTTGCTAGAACTAGTCCCATGGTTCTGCTCAGCCGCAGGCAAGTCTAGTAACGCAGTCATCACATGTCCAGAAAAGGGAGGAGAACCAGAAATATCCATGAGTACCAGCAAAGTCAACTGCATGCCTTGTCCAGAAAGCAAGCCAGGAAGGGGATCCTGCTCCAGATGGATTCTGGCATCAGGAAAGGAACCTTCATATGGCCAGGAGCAGGCGGAGCAAAGAGCCTGTCCACTTTCTTCATCACAACTCCCTCCTCCAGTGAGACCCCCTGCCATTTGGTAGCAGCTTAGTTTCCAGTGGGGAGGAGCTTGAGCTAATCAGAACAATTTGAAATTAGGCTTTAAAGCGACAAATGCAAAATTTGCAAAACTAAAAAACCACCAAGATAGGTGGAAGCATACTAAATTGGAGAGATAGTCGTGCCCTATATCACCCAGTCCCCACCTAAGCTGTGAGATTGTTAAATACGATTCTAAATGTTTCCTATCCTATAACGTGAACAACACTGGTATTACAGCAAAAAGGACCTTGCCCTAAACATCTCTCCCTCCTTCCCCCCTGTGACCACAAACCCTGAAACATGATAGAACATCTCAGGAACAGGTCCAAGTGAGCGACTTTGGCTAGGGAGACACAGAATCAGCCACAGCCAACCCCCACTCCCCCAAGAGAAATTTTATTCTGTCTTTGGAGGCTTCTTAAACTTCTCAGAGAAAGTCTGTGGAAAACATGGGTTAAGGGCACGGCCTTGTTCTATATAAGATACTGGGCTTCATTCTGTTTGACAAGACCTCTGTAGAAGTCTCTGTTCATTAAATAAATTAAAAACACAGAATGAAAATTTCAAAAGGTTACCAAAATTTAGTTGACCTGGGAAAATCGTAAATGTTTATCCTTTGAAGTAAACAAATTATGGAGGCTGTGGAATTCCATGCTAGTGGATTAGGTAGGTTTTTTTCAGATCACTTGTGAGCCCAAGGGGAGTACAAACACTTAAGCTTAATTTTATAAGCTTTTTCTTGGAGGACTTGCTAATGGCTTCAATAAAGTTTGAGGAATCTAATGTAACCAAAAAGGCTTTCCCAGCATTTAGCATGTCAGTCCAAAAAAAAATTTTTTTTTTCTTCAAGATAATCTTCCACTTATTAAATATTCAGTTTCACTGTGGATTTTTCTTTAAGAGGAAATGGATATTTTAAAACATACAGTAGCAATATTTTACTACCGTGTTTATCCTATCCTCTCTGCTGTGTATAACATTTACCAGCAAAAACAAGCAAAAAAAACAAACATTAAAAGTAAAATGGATATTTTTTAACCTTAAATACACTGCAGTGATATCAGTGCTGTCCGTCTAAGTGTTGCTGAAACTTGGAACCTAAGTCATAAGCATGCTCATTAGGGGCAAAGCAGGGTTCGATGACAACCTAAACTGTGCCTGTTCTCAGACAAAGGACCATCCCCGATGTTTAACACAAAGAATACAACATACTCCTTGAAATGGCGTTCAGGGCATTTTCAGTTGAGAAGCCCTCTTGGTTTGATGCCTTTTACTGGAAAAGTCACTGGTGACCAGTTCCTGCTCCCACTTGCAGAGGACTGAGCAGACTGTGAAATGTCATCACCCAGCTCTATCCGTGGATTAGCAGCTCCAAAGAACAACACGTCTGTCTAAGTCATACTGTAAGGTGACCCCAGAGTGTGACTCGTCACACCATCCAGGGTCCTTTATTCCCCAAGGGGTGGAGGACAGCTTTGCCTGATGACCCAAGGATTCATGTCACAGATAATCCGGAGCATGTTCTGAACATTAACTCTACTTCCAGCCAAGTCATGGCCCCTGCAGGGCCTGCCAGAGCAGGAGCTCCCCTGCCCTGGGGGTGGGCAGTGGGAGCAGGAGATGGGGACTAATTTTTCACCAGGAATGAGGCCACCACGTGCCTGGAAGGACATCTTATGATTCTGCTACTAATTTGGTGCATGTAACCTTGACAGGCTGGGGCATTTCTGTAAAGCCTCCACTCCGCATATAAAAGGTTGAGACCCGGAGGTTTGGGGACCAGGCAGTGGCCTTCGTGACCCACAGAGCTGAGGAAACGAGATTCACAATACTTGCAGTCCTCTACACCAGATCCACACAGCAGCAGATTCATCTCAAAGGTAAAGGAGGCTGAACTTGAGTGCGCCTGGGATGGATGTTTGTCTTACACTTCTGGGGGGAAGGGAGCTGTATATACTCCTTGTAAACCTGTCTTTTTCAGCTGCTGGGATTCATCTTTCGCTCTTCATCTTTCCCCTTCCTTGCATCTGCTTGGGAATGACAGAAATCTTAAAGGAGCTTTCCCATAATTTATATAATTAAGTGATGTATTCGAAACTACCTAAACGGTGAGAAAGCCAGCAATCAGTGCCAGCGTTCACTTAACAAGGCTCTGATTAGATGAAATACAATAAGAAAAACAGTGCGGAGATGCCAAAAGCCCAGAGGAACAAACGGCCTCAAGGAACGTTCAAATAGAGATGCTCCGCCACAGGTGGCTTCTCAGAAGACTGCCCCCTGAGGGGTGTGCCTCATTTGTGGTCTTCGTAATTCTGAAACAGAGCTTCTTAAACTGTGATATGCACATGAATCATCTGGCAAGCAGATTAAAGTGAAAATTTTGATTCAGATTTTGGTCTTGATGAATTCTGCATTTGTGCCAGCTCCCAGGTGATGCCGATGCTGCTGCTTCATGGGACAATTGGGTAGCAGGGTTCAGTGGTGTTTCGGCGACAGCAAATAATCTTTGAGACTTCGGTGACTGAATCCTACCAAATCAGCAAAAAGTCAAAATACATTTTACTAAAAACATTTCTGTTCTGTTTTTTTAATTTTTTTATCTTTATGTTAACATACAGTAAAAAAATGATTCTTCTGTGTGTGCTCAGTTCTGTGAATTTTACCACATATAGCTTCGTGTAACCACCACCACAATCAGGATACAGAAAACTTCCACCACCCCCTCCCAATTCCCTCATGCTATGCCTTTGTCGTCACACCCTCGCCCTACTTCTAACCCCAGGCAGTCATCACAGTTTTGTCTTTTTGAGAATGTCACATAAACGGAGGCATAGAGAATACATAGATTAGAGTGCAGGGTTGTAACACCAAGGTTAGGGTTTCAGATCCCCACACTGGCCAGCTGCTCAAAAAAAAAAAAAAAAAGAAGAAGACAGCATATAGCTAATCAGCTTCTTCCACTAAGCATAATGCCTTTGAGATTCATCTGAGTTACTGCGGGAATCAATTGTTTGTTCCTTTTTATTGCTGCACAATATTCTGTTGTATGGATGTTTGACAGTTTATCCATTCACCTATTGAAGGTTGTTTCCACTTTTTGACAATTACGAATAGAGCTCGCACAGGTGTGCAGGTTTTTGCTTGAACACAGGTTTATATATCTCTAGGCTAAATACTTAGGAGTGGGATTGCTAAGTAATAAGTAGGTATAAGTTTAACTTTATAAGAAAGTGTCAAATTTCTTTCCAGAATAATACTTGTACCATTTTGCATTCCTTCCAGCAATGTGGGAGAGTTCCGATTGTTCCACACTCACGCTGTCTAGCCCTTGGTATTGTCAACATTTTTTATTTTGGCCATTCTTACAGGAATGTAGTCATATCTCTACATGGTTTTAATTTGCATTTCCCTAATGGCTAATGATGCTTAACATCTTTTAATGTGCTTATTTGATATCTGTGTATCCTCTTTGGTGAAGTGTCTGTTCAAATGCTTTGCCTGTCTTTTAATTGGGTTGTTTGCTTTGTTATTGATGAGTTTTGAGAGTTTTTTGTATTTGTATATTCTGAACACAAGTCTTTTGTCATGTATGTGATTTGCAAATATTTACTTCTCAGTTTGTACCTTGTCTTTTCATTCTTTAACAGTCTTTTATATAACAAGTGTTTTTAATTTTGATGAAGCCCAATTTATTAATTTTTTTTTTTATGGATTGTGGTTTTGGTGTCATGTTGAAGAACTCTTTACCTAACCCCAAGCCATGCAATAAATCTGTTTTCTCCTAAAAGTTTTAAAGTTTTACACTTTATTATTTTGAGTTAATTTTTGTATAAGATGGAGTACCGTTTATTGAAAAAACTATCCTTTCTTGATTTGGTGGGTCTATTTCTGGACTTTATTTTGTTCTAGTGTTTGACATGTCTCTCCTTTTGCCAACACAATGTCTTCATTATTGTAACTTTATAGTAAGTCTTGAAATCAGGTAGTGTGATTTTATTAACTTTATTCTTCATTTTCAAAAATGTTCCAGCTCCTCTAGTCCCTTTGCTTTTACATATAAATTTTAGAATCAGTTTGTCTATATCTATTTAAAAATCCAGCTTGGATTCTGATTAGAGTTGCAATAAATCTATAGATTAATTCAGAGAGAACTAACATCTTTGCCATGTCAAGTCTTCCAGTTCATCAACATGATATATCTCTCCATTTAATGAAGTTTTCTTTTATTTCATCATCAGCATTTTGCAGTTTTTAGCAAACATATTTTGTATCCATTGCATTAGATTTATGCTTAAGTATTTCATTTTGGGAAGTTGTTGTATATGGTGTTATGTTCTTAATTTCAGTTTCCAATTGTTCTTTGCTGGTATATATTTTTGTGTATTGGTCTCATATCCTGCATCCTTGCTAAACTCACTAATCCTAGGAAATTTTTATGTTGTTTGTTTCATGTTCACTTGAAAAGAATATGTATTCTGCTATCATTGGGTAGAGCATTCTATAAATTACATTTAGATCTAGTTAGTCGATAATGTTGTTGAGTTTTTCTATATCTGTGATAATTTTCTCTCTACTACTTTCTCTCTACTAGTTCTTTTATTATCAAGGGAAGAGAAAAATGGAGCTGGCCGGTTAGCTGTTTGTTAGAGCGGGGTGTTAGAACACCAAGGTTAAGGGTTCGGATCCCCTTACCGGCCGGCCACACACACAAAAAAAAAAGCTTAAAAAGAGAAATGAAGTCTCCAACAATAACTGTGGATTTGTCTATTTCTCCTGCCAGTACTGCCAAATTTTGTTTATGAATTTTAAAGGTCTGGCAGCTTTCAGTATCTTTCTTCTTTTTCTCTGTTCTCAGCAGTTGGATTACAATGGGTCTGGGTATGAATTTCTTTGGATTTATCTTACTTGGGGTTTGCTCAACTTCTTGAATTTATAGATTTATGATTTATGTCTTTTGCCAAATTTGGAAAGTTTTAGGCATTATTTCTTCAACTATATTTTCCTGTACTTCAGTCTTTCTCCTCTCCCTCTGGAATTCCACAGACATGAAAATTAGGCTTTTTAGTATTGTCTCTCAGGTACCTGGAGCTTTGCCTTTTTCTCTCTCGTTCAGATTGGATTATTTCTATTGATAGTTCTTTTCCTCCATCATCTCCATTCTACTATGGTCTCATCTACTGAGATTTTTAAAAATTTTTATTTAGTGTATTTTTTAGTTCTAAAATTCCTATTTGGTTCTTCTTTATATTTCTGTTTCTTTGCTGAGACTTGCCCTTTTTCCATTTACTTTAAGAATGTTTGTAATTATTTCTTAGAGCATTTTTATAATAACTGTTTTCAGTTTTTGTCAGCTAATGACAACATCTGTATAATTTCTGCCCTGGCATCTGTCAATTGCTTTTCCCCATGCTGGCTGAGATTTTCTTGGCTCTTCATGTGCTGGGTAATTGTGAGTTCTAGCCTGGACATTTTGAATATTACGTTATTACAGCCAGGGCCTTGTTGACATCCTTTGGAAAATGTTGATATTTTTGTTTTAGTAGGCAATCCATGTGGTTAGGTTCAGGCCTCAAGTTCCAACCAATCTTCTGTGAGTTGAGGTTTCAAAGTCAGTTTTGTTTAGAAAGGCTTTGCAGGGCTGGCCGGTTAGCTCAGTTAGTTAGAGAACCGCTTTATAGCACCAAGGTCACAGGTTTGGATTCCCATACCAACCAGTAACCAAAAAAATAGAAAGACTTTGCAGTGCCATTCATGTATGTATGTGTGTGCCTCACAGGGCCATTCCAGAACCAACGGTGCCTGTTCCTCAATTCCATTCTAAAAGTCTTCGGTACACTGGTTGGGATCAGATCCATGCATGCACAGCTCAGAACTCATGAGCGATTTTGAAGGAGTCTTTTTCCTGAAGTCCACCCATCTCTGTGATATTCCTGGTACTTTCCAATTCTCTGGACTCCCCTTTTCAGTCTTTTGGCCAGAAATCTAGTTACACAGCTCTGCTGCACACTTCCTACAGCTGTATTTACATCTGGGCCAAGTGCAAAGAGAACAGAGAGAAAAAAGCCCCGAGGGTTAGCTCCACCCCATTAGGACCACAGCTCCTATAAGAGAGAGCAAGCTTCTCTGTCCTCAGAGTGTTGTGTCTTTGTGGGCCTGGCAGTCATTCAATTCTATTGCTGTTGCCTTGCCTCCCTCACCCCCGATCTCCTGGAAAAACAAGTGATTTCCCCCATTCTCTGAGCATTAGGAGTCTACTTTCTCCCTAGAATCAGAGGGTTTTTTGGAGCTCTCTCTGTCCATGTCCCACTTCTGGACTTCGTGTTGCCTTCTGTCTAAACTGGGGATACCAGAAAAACGGAAAATTTAGCACCTTTTTTTTTTTTTTTTAAAGATGACTGGTACAGGGATCTTAACCCTTGGCTTGGTGTTGTCAGCACCACGCTCTCCCAAGTGAGCCACGGGCTGGCCCGAAAATTTAGTGCCCTTTAATGGTAATTGGAATTCTAGTCTTCCCCAATCCACCCAGTACTATGTACTTTTCAAAGCCCTCACACAGCTACATCATGCATTCTGTTCAAGTTTTGGAGCTGCATTCTTTGCAGAGATAAGGCGGAGTGTGCTTCCTCCATCTTAACTGGAACCGGAACCCTTCTGTTCTATTTCAAGCCATAATCATAAGGAAAAAATTTTTAAGTGATAAACATATTTTTTTTTTAGCAGCTGGCCAGTACAGGATCTGAACCTTTGACATTAGTGTTATAACATGGTGCTTTAGACAACTGAACTAACCAGCCAGCCCTAAACATACTTTTAAAATGTTACAAATAATCACAAAATAGTTGCTCTTATGAGGTGCTGGATATGCGAGAAGCACACTGGCAGTATGCACAGGCAGCTGGTATATAAAGAACCACTCTAGCCAAGAGCCATAAGAATGATCAGTATAAGCCAAAACTCTTTTTAAAAAAACAACTCTCAGATCCCTCAATTTGAGTTTAATACTCTGAGTAACTTGAGACTTGAGACATTAAATTATTGGCACAGCACTGAGGCTCAGGAGCGACCAATGCGCCTTTGTTTCAGTGGGTTCACTAACATTAGCTGGTCCCTTGTGCAGCATAGATGCCTCACAGATGGTAAAAGTTCAACAAACTTTATTCAGCTGAGTTGATGTCTTGATACCCCTTCAGGCTGTAGTTCTTTTTAAGCTCTCTTTAGTTAATTATTTAACTAATTAAGTTTGTAAAGTGAAACTCATAATTGCCATTGAGGTTATGGCTTTTCCATGTCGGTGGTGATTGACCAGAAGTGGTAGTACTGTCAGCTGCCAGACTGAGTGGTTTTGGCTGGGGAGATACAGAGGAATGGAGCTATTTATTTATCAGGAACAGTCCCTTGGATTTCCAAAGGGCTTTGCAACTGTTGATAGTCTTCTCGCCACACTTCTGCAGGCGGAGCAGTGCTCCTCATTTCAGAAGCCAAATACTCATAGAAACACATGGTACCTGTGAAGGAATGGTCTTAACCCTAATGATAAGATGGTAATAGAGTCGCCCAGTAGGTTAGAGCCAGGGAACTTGGATGAATCTCTAGTCCAAAGACAGAAGAAACTTCTTCCTACCTTTACTGAAGCACAACTTGTATGTAACTAAATTCACCTGTTTTAAGTGCTCTTTAACCATCACTATAAACAAGATAGAGAACATTTTCATGACCCTAAGAAGTCACCCAGACCCCTTTGCAGTCAGTCCCCCTCCCCCATCCTGACCCCAGGCCAGCTCCCATCTGCTTCAGTCACTCTAGTTCTGCAGGACTCTGCACCATCCACTTCCCACACCCTGGTCATTCCTACCCACATGTAGGAATAACCTGCATGCCCCTTCCCCTAGGAAGCACCCCACATCCCTCAGACCAGGTCAGGGTGCTCACCTTTCCAGTGCCTGTCACATGAGGTGCCAGTGCCTGTGACGAGAGTCTGTATTCACCTCACTCCCTGTTACACCTGAAGTCACTGAGGGGGGACCCTGTCTTATCCCAGGGTCAGCCCTTGGGAGTGAGGGGAAATAAGGGTATTCGATATCTTCAATTCCCTCTTTCTGCCTTATTTGTATATTTTCCTAAAAGTATATTTCTGAAGTTGTCATTAATTTTGTTTCCTTGAAGCTACAAAATTGGTGATCGCAGCCTCTACAGTTCTGCTCATAGTGATGACTAAGAAGGCAATGTGTTTTGTCTAAAAGTTAAATGAATTTTTTCCTGAGAGAAGATCTTATTTGTTTTCACCAGCATTTTCCAGCAAAGCAGCTGGTTGGGCGGTAAAATAACGTGGTGGAGATGGCAGTGGAGGCGGATGCCTATCTTCACCCCAGCGGGAACTCTGTGGGAAAGCACAGTTCTTCCTTCTTGCGCGTGTGGGCGCCTCCCTATGAGTGGGCATGATGAAGCTCATCTCTGCAAGGACACAGGACAAAAGCTCTTCCCAAATGCTTCTCTGGGCTTGGTCTTGCATGGGACAATGTTCAACCTAAGAACAGACTTCTGCCCTGTCACCTAAGCATTCCTACACGGTGGCCAGCACACCAGGGTCAGAGATACATGAATCTCAGGCACATGCCCAAGACACCAAACACTCAACATTATGCATAAACAAAGAAAATTGACCCTTATTTAGGGCTGTTGATGACATTCTATTAGCTTCAGCTGATAATGTCCCTATGCCAGACAACAGTCTCAGAAAATCAGAGGGCCATCACTGAGCTCCTCAGTGATATTTACTCAGAAATTCATAAATTGCAAAACACTCACATTTATGATTGAATTTGATCTTCAGAGAAATTTTGAAGATAAGGAAACTGAGGCCAGGAGAATTTATGTGACAAGTGGAAACACAGATCTAGTAAACATCTGGCTCCAAACCCTTTCTCCTTCCACGCAGTCCCACTGACTCAGTCACTCTCTCTGAGAGAGCCGTTGCCCAGACCTTATGCTGAGTCCAGACCCACGTGTCCAGGTGGGCCTCCCTTTGGCTGTCGCCACCCAGGCAACTCACACTCCATCCCACCTGAGGATGCTCCCCACAGCCCTCCTCCCCTGGAGTCTCCCATCTGTGCACAGGCACGGCCAGGAGAGTCCCCACTGACACCCTCCCCTTCATGACCACATGGAGTTGACACCTCCAGAACCCCTTGCGGATCCACCCACTCCTCGTCATCCCTGCCCCTCTCGCCCCGGTCATAGCTTCTCCCTGGGCTCCTCCAGCAGCCCAGTGACGCCCCTTCCTGTATCCACTCCCCTCCAGTCCAATCCCCCAGAACATCTTGTAAATTGCTAGTGTGGACACACTGCTCCCCACAAAAAGCCCTTCTTCCCGTTGCCCTTGGGAACAGGTCCACACCCTCTCTGCGGGCAAGCCTTGCCCACTTCTCCAGTCCCCCTCTCCCCACCCTCTTCTGCAGGGGTCCCCCTTACCCCCCAGCAGACAGGAGCATCACCAGCTCCTGCTTTTGACCTGTTGCTGGGGCCACTGAGGTCCGGGCGTTAGGCAGAGGTTTTCATGTAAAAAAGTGAGCATCTTGAGTGTCTGACATGTGTAATTCCACACACTAGTGCCCGCATGTGCACACACACGTACACACACAACACACATGCATGCCCCTCAGAGCAGCTTGCTGCGGGTGTTTCAGACATTGGAACCGCTTCCTGTGACACACCCCTTTGGCAAAACTTTCAGAAGCACCAAGCCTGCCCTCACCAGTTATCGTTGTGGGACCACAGGCAAGTTCTGTAACTCCTCGAATGTCTCACCTGTAACATGATCAGTAGTTGATAAATCATTCTGCGAGGAGGAAGGACGGACAGGGGTACTCGCCTGTAGCTACCTGTCCGCGCATGCCTGTGCTGGGGCCTGCCACCCTGCACGTGGGACCTTCTGTGCGCACATCTCACTGTGCCGAGCACGAGAGCGGCGACCAGTGAGGTGACTATTGTCCCACTCACACGGGTTCTGTGGCTGGCTAGGGTGCCCCTCATGTACACGACGGGGTTTGGATTCAAACGGACACCTGCACCCCGCAGAGTCTGAGGGATGGTGTTTCACGCAGTCCGGCTGCTGCCTTCTTTTCCAGGGATGAACAGTCAGTACGCCCGCCGGGAGGTCTTCTGCCGGAACACCTGTCACGAGCTCAAACGCTTCTGGGAAAGGGAAATTGGCAAACAGACCTACTACCGAGAATCGGAGGAATACCGTCTGGGGCGAAGTGCACTGAGAAAGTATGTGACTTATCCCGGGTTTGTTTGTTTGTTTGTTTGTTGTTTGTTTGTTTGTTTGTTTGTTTTTCAATTAATTCACTTTTTAAAGTTGACTTTATTTTTTAGAGCAGTTTTAGGTTCACAGCAAAATTAAGCAGAAGGTACAAATAGGTCCTATATGCCCCTTGCCCCACCCCACACTCGGTCACCCCACCATCAACACCCTGCCCCAGAGTGGTGCATGTGACAGTCCATGGACCTTCACTGACAGATCACTATCACCTCGTTTATTTATTTTGTAAAAACAATTGATTTCCCCAGAAGAATGCCAGATGGGCATCTTAGAGGACGTAATTCTTACCTTTATAAACTGAAAAAACCTCTCTGTGACCTGTTCTAGCACATGAGGATTACACTAAATGGGGGAGGGGGGGACAAAAAATACATCTGTGAAAAGCAATCAAGCAGAGGGAACAGTGACCGATTCTCGGTGCTGGTTTGGGTGGAGACTCGGAGTGCCCTGCCTGGTTCCTGGAGGCGAGCTGGTGGGGCCCTGCCCTCAGGTGTGCATCCTTGTTCTGGAGGGGGGAGTGACAGCAGTCACTCATGTGAGCAGACAAGGGTCACATCACTGCAGAAACAGTGCCAGCTCACTGTTCTCACATACATGCTGCAGCTGTCCCTCACCACACAGTGAGGGACAGCCAGCTGTCTGTTCACTAAGGCCACAGCTGGTGTGTAGCAAGGGAGTGGGGGACAGGGTGTGCTGACCATATGGCAGGGCTGGTGATTCCACAGTTGCTGGAGGGGATGCTCCTTCACTGCTGCCTTCCAAAACCCCGTCCCGTGCCCTACAGTGGAACCAGCCTCTTCCACACATAGGCCCCTGCTCAGCCTTATTCCTGGCCACTGTCCTACCCACTGAAGTGTAGTGTTGGGGAGTCTTGTCAGGGATTCCCAGAGAAGCTGAGTTTCTGCCATCCTCGCCATCTTCCTTCCCCCCAGCCAGGTCACACAGCAGGCTGTGCACCGAGGCCACAGTGGATCCTGTCCCACGGTGTGTCCCCCCAAGGAGTGAGCGAAAGGCCTCAGGTGCAGAGAAAATGGCCTGAGGAAGACTGAGAAACCAAAGGCTCCAAGCGAGGCACAAGCTTGGGTGAACAAAACAGGCTCTGAAACAAATCATGCAGTTTGTTAAAACATTGAAAATGTAGATGTGCAGTACCTGTCTATGCATATAACAAAAGCCTGCAAAGAAACAAACTTTCTGGTTGGTGGGATGGCAGAAGACTAACTTATGTACCCTCCTCCCCCTCTTGTGAATTGAATCCAGTAGCCCAGCTCCACAGGGTCTCTGCTCCAACCACTACTCATGTTCTCCCTTCACAAAATGGAAAAGATGGTCCCAGATGATTAAGTTGTTAGGAGGCTTGAACATGAAAAGGTACCTATAGCACCCAGCATGGTGTCTGGCCCAAGGTCAGAGCTCAGGAATGTCAGTCTCCCTCCCTCTTCTGCACTCCCATTTAATCCAGGATCAAATATAGCAGCAACAAGATGCCAAAGGAAGACATCGCCTGGACGAGAAAAAAAGACGAAAAGAAAGTGGCAAGAGAGGACAGGCAAACACGGGACTGCAGTTAACAGCAGAGGCCCTCTGCAGCCAGGCTGCCTGCATTCAGCCCGTTAGGTCTCTGGGGTGAGCTACCAAATCTCCCTCTGTCTCAGTTTGCTCATTGGTATTTTTATCATAGAGAAACAGATGCTAAGAGAAGTAGGAGAGATGCTGGGGAGTTACTTTTATAGTGTGGAGCAGAGGGAGTGTGCCCTTGATCTTTTCTGCTCATTAGTAGATGAAACATCCCAGCTACTGATGTGCACAGGTGTGTGCACAGACATCCCCCACTTTGGAACTGGCCAGGGGCCCACACAGATGCTGTGGACTCCCATCTGCCCACTGCAGGTCTCAGTGTAACAGATCTGCAACATAACCAGCGTCATCTTAGACAAGCCCAAGTAAAAAATGGAGCCGTCCACCTCCTCCCCTCCCCTCCCCCATTCTCTTTTATAAGAAGCCTCGTGGTTTCGGAGAAAATGAAACTTTCAGCGTTTCCACATGCGCAGAACTCTCCATCCCCATGACCTAACTCAATCCCCATCCCGGAATTACATCACCCAGCTCTTGGCGCCAACATACCAATATAAGTTCCTACCACTCTAGGTTAGCTGCCCTCCATTTTCAGGGCAGCCCCGGGCTGCTCCCCACTTTGAGCGCGGCCCAGCAGATTCTTTTCCTTTAATAAAGCTTGAACAGTACCGGCATCTCAGCTCACTTTCAAGTGTTAGTTTCTGCAGCCCCGCAGGGTGCAGCTGTTCGCAGAGCTGGTGTGCAGACGTGCTGGCATGCTGGAGTTGCCCTGCTCCCCGGGTATCTAGCACTACACTTCCACTTGAAATCTTTCAGGGAAGGGAGAGTTGGGCAAACGGGGGACAATGAAGAAGAGCATTCTAGGTAGAAGAAATGGCATGTGCAAATGACCTGAGGCAGGGGAAGAGCTTGCCATCTTTGTGGAACGGAGAAACAGCCATTTTTATGTATTTCTTCTGTACTCCCCAAAGTCCCTACTATAGTGCTGGTGCTCAAGAAATGCATGATTGGCCAGATTCAGGAGAACCACGGAATTGTCGCTTGTCTTTGCTGCCTGCTTACTAAGAGCCAGGACTCTAAGCAGGCAAAGTGAAAAGAAAAAAAAAAGAAAAAGTACAATTTCCTTTCCTCCTCTCCATCTTTTCACAATCCAAGTAGTTCCATCAATTTTTTCTTTATATATTTTTAGGCTATTTTATTAGGTGAATAGATATTTAGAAGCATATTTTCATGGTGAAGTGAATCTTTTTTATTATTTGGCAGTGACTTTCTTTATCACTGATGATGCTTTTTTTATTTTAAAGTCTTTTTATTAGCTATTAATATAACCACATCAACTTTCTTTTCATTAGGATTTGCTTATACTTGTATATCTTTTTTTCATCTTTTTATTTTCAACTTATCTCTATCTTTACAATTTAGGTATGTATTTTTTAAACAATACACAGTTGGATTGAATGGTTTTCCAATCTGACACTTGTATTTTAGTCATTAATTGGTGAGTTTAGTCCTTTTACATTTATTAAACTTGACTTGTTCACACCATCTTAGTTACTTAGAGCATTTGGCTTATTTCCCTCTTTCTCTATTCCTTATTTTTTTCTTACTTTTTGGATTGATATCCATATCTTCTTAACAAAATAAGGAGTATTTCACTAGTTTCCTCTCTTATCTTTATCACTGTCTTCTTTTTACTTTCTTTGGGTTCATACTTTTGCAGAGAAGTTCCCAATTCTGATCAAGTCTAATTTAAAAAATTCTTTTATAGATTTTGCTTTTGGTGTATCTAAAAAACCTTTGCCTATCCCAAGGTCTCAAAGATTATCTTCTATGTTTTATTTCTAGAAACCTTGTGGTTTTAAGTTTTACATTTAGGTTAATAATCCATCTTGACTTAATTTTTTGATATAATGTGAGGTATATGGATTGAAGTTCACTTTTTTACGCATATATATCCAGTGTTTCCAATACCATTTGTTGAAAAGATTTTCCTTTCTCCACTGCATTGACTTTGTACTTTTGTTGAAAATCAATTACTTACATATATGTAGTATATTTTTGGACTCTCTATTCTGTTCCATTGATCTATTTGTCTATTGGCACCAATGTCACAGTCTTGATTACTTAGCTTTGTAATAATTCTTGAAGTCAGGTAGTGTAAGTCTTACAACTTTTTATTCTTTTTCTGTTGTTTTGGCTATTCTAGATCCTTTGCATTTCCATATAAATTTTAGTATCAGCTTATCAATTTCTATTATTTTAAAAAAGCATGGGCTAGCTGGGTAGCTCAGTTGGTTAGAGCACAGCCTTATAGCACCGAGGTCATGGGTTTCGATCCCTGTACCAGCCAGCCACCAAAAAAGCAAACAAACAAAAAAAGCCTGCTAGGTTTGATGGATGGAATTAAATCTATAGATTAATTTGAGGAGAATTGACATCCTAACAATATTTAGAGTCTCTGATATAAGAATACAATATATTTCTCCCTTTATTGAGGTCTACTTTAATATCTCTTAACACTGGTTTGCAGTTTTCAGTATACAGGTCATATACTTCTTTTGTCAGATTTATTCCTATTTCATATTTTGATGTTATAATTAATTTTTTAAATTTCAATTTTTTTTTTTTGGCCTCCTCCATGTGATAAAATTTTAATTTTTGATGTTTCTTTGATTTATGGGTTAGTTAGAATGGTGTTATTTAGTTTCAAAATATTTAGGAGATTTTTCAAACACCCTTTTATTATTGATTCTAACTTAATTATTGTGGTCTGAGAACATACTCTGTATGAATCAAATCCTTTTAAATTTATTGGGACTTGTTTTATGGCCCAGATTATTTTCTATATTGGTAAATATTCCATGTACACTTGAAAAGAATGTGTGTTCTGCTGTTGTTGCAGGGAATGTTCTATAAATGCCACTTATGTCAAGTTGGTTGACAAGTGTTGTTCAACTGTTCTAGGTCCTTACTCATTTCTTATCTACTTGTTTTATTGACTGTTGAAAGATGGGTACTGAAATCTCTGACTATAATTGCAGATTGTACAATTGTCTATTTCTCCTTGCAGTTTTATTATATTTTGCTTCATGTGTTTTGAAACTCTGTTAGTAGGTACCTAAATGTTTAGGATTGTTATATCCTCTTCATGAATTGATCTTTTTATTATAAAATGACCCTGTTTCTCTTTGGTAACATTCTTTGTTATGAACTCTACCTTGTCCGATATAAATATAACCACTCCAGCTTTCTTTGATTAGGACTAACATGGAATATTTTTCCACCCTTTTACTTTTAACCTATTTGTGTCTTCCCATTTAAAGTATTCTTGTAGGTGGCATATATTTAGATATTGCTTTTTTAACTAATTTGATAATCTTTGTATTCTAGTTGGATTGTTTATACCATTAACATTAATTGGTACATCTTGGTTTAAATCTACCATCTAGATTTAAACCAAAATTTGTCTATTTCTCTCATCTGTTCTTTAATTCGCTCTCATTTTTGCCTTCTTTTGGATCAACCAAATATTTTTTATGATAACATTTTCTCTCTTCTGTTGGCTTTTTAACCATAGCTCTTTGTGTTATTTTAGTGGTTGCTTAAAGATAAATAGTATACATCCTTAACTTATCACAGTCTACCTTCAGGAGGTATTTTATCATTTCTTGTGTAGTGTAAGAACCTTACAATGACATAGTCCCATTATTCCCCTCCTCCTGGCTCTTGTGCTACTGTACTCCCACATGTGTTATAACCCCCACAACACATCATTAACAGTTTTGCTTTCAACAGTTGATTATCTTTTAAAGATATTTAAATAGTAGGAAAAGAATTATTAGTATATACCCATAGTTGCTTTTCAGGTGCACTTTATTCCATTGTGTAGATCCAGATTTTTATCTGGTGTCATTTTTTTTCTGCTTAAAGGACTTCCTTTAACATGTATGTAGCAACAGTATGCAGGTGATGATTTCTTTCAGTTTTTGTGTAACATCTTTATTTCACCTCTGTTTTTGAAAGATAGCTTTGCTATGTAAAGAATTCTAGACTGACAGATTTACCCCCCTGACTTTAAAGATATTGCACCTTCATAGGAAAGTCCAGAGGATTAAGATTAGAATACCTTGAACAGAGGCTGGCCAGCTAGCTCAGTTGGTTAGAGGGCGGGGTCAAGGGTTTGCATCCCTGCACACGACAGCCACCAAAAACAAACCCCACAAAAATTAGAGAATACTTTGAACAAAAATGAGAGTTTGTTCACTCTCACTTATATGAATAAATAAATATACATAAACATAAATTTAAACTTTTAAGTCTTCTACATGCCCTTTAAATCCTGAGCGCGCGCGCGCACACACACACTTCCCTTAACCAACAGCCATGGAGACAAATGCTCCATCTGCGTGTGTTTTGTTTCTATTTCAGGCTCAGAGAAGAATGGAAGCAGAGACTGGAAACAAAGCTGAGGCTGCGGAACAATCCAGATGAGACTGAAAAGCAGGCAAATGTTGGCTGAGCTTCCTGTTTTGTTGATGCAAGAGGATGCAGAGCATTGAAATCACTCTGCTAGGAGAAGTCAATCCAAGTCCCCAAGCCCCTTTACCATACCAAATACCTCTCACACTGTTTCCCCACTGTGAGGGGATTTACCTGCAAATCCTTTCCCAGTGCTCAATGGAAGTTATTAGCCAACTCTATCCTCTCTAAATGGGGTCCAGGTTA
The DNA here is from genome assembly GCF_027409185.1 of Cynocephalus volans. Classification (NCBI taxonomy): domain Eukaryota; kingdom Metazoa; phylum Chordata; class Mammalia; order Dermoptera; family Cynocephalidae; genus Cynocephalus; species Cynocephalus volans. The sequence goes on from NC_084470.1 coordinate 57,134,260, forward strand.
TTATCCCGAATGTCTCTAAAGATGAGCTTACTTAATATCAAAGCTCCATGCATCATACTTTATTTCCATATAATTATCTTCTGATTTTGATATCCAAATACAGGCATATCCTGGAGATATTGTGGGGCCAATTGCAGACCACCACAATAAAGTAAATAGTGCAATAATGCGAGTCACACAAATTTTTTGGTTTCCCAGTGCATATAGAAGCTGTTTATACTATACTATAATTTAAAAATTAAATTATAGTACCTTAATTTAAAAATATTTTATTGCTAAAAAATGCTAACAATCATCTGAGCCTTGAACGAGTGGTAATCTTTTTGCTGGTGGAAGGTCTTGCCTCGATGTTGATGGCTGCTGACTGATCAGGGTGGTGGCTGCTGAAGGGGTGGCAGTGGCAATTTCTTAAAATGAGACAGCAATGAAGTTTGCCACATTGATTGATTCTTCCTTTCACAAAAGATTTCTCTGTAGCCTGCAATGCTGTTTGTTAGCATTTTATCCACAGTAGAACTGTTCAAAATTGGAGTCAGTCCTTTCAAACCCTGCTACCGCTTTATCATCTAAGTTTATGTCATATTCTAAATCCTTCAGTTGTCATTTCCACAGGTTCACAGCATCTTCACCAGGAGTAGATTCCACCTCAAGAAACCACTTACTCAAAGCAGGGTTGCCACAAACCTTCAATTTGTAAAAAGGACAATATCTTTGAAGCACAGTAAAGCAAAGCACAATAAAACGAGGTGTGCCTGTATTTTAAGCACACCAGGGGGGATTCCAATCTTTACGGCCATACTTTAAACCTTGCACAGTAGTTTTGCTCCACTATTTCACCTAGAAAAGAGTTTCATGTAATCCTTTCTCCAAGAAATGCACCTATCTGCAGAAATAAAAATATTGTAAATAGTCGTTAAAATGAGGTTTGAAAATAAACTGATCTAATATTCTTTTTTCTTAGGAATTTAATTGGCTTTTCAAAAACATAGAACAATGGTTTACATAGAACCAATAAGATCAGAGTAGTTTTAATAAAACATTGTTGTCTTGCCATCCTTACTTCATTGCTTCATTTGAAATCTCCACAGGTTTGCAGTGGTTAGCTCTCTGTCAGCTCAGCCACAACACAGTGTTTACCACACAGATTCTGGGCTTTGAAATGTCACTGTCACTCCTTTGCCATCTCTCAGCTCCAGAAGCACCAGGATTGGTGCTTCTGAGGAGCAAACTGCACCTGGGCCTGGGACAATGAATGCTACCCAGCGGAAGGGAGCAGAGAGATGCACGGTGTGGAGTCCTGGGTACTTGTCAGTTATAAGTAGTGCCCGCAAGGTCTCATATACACAGGGGCCAGGCAAGCCCTGCCCCGTTGGTGAATGCAGCGCTCCAGTCCTCTAAATGGCCAGATGTGACATAAAGTGTTTCTGTCCACATCCCCAGGGAGCCCAAAAGGCTTCTTCAGGGCAGTGAAAGCCACCATGAGGCAAGAAAGGCTAGGGAGCATTTCTCCAGGTCCCACACTTAATATGATCCAGGGAACAGGGCTCAGAGCCCTCCCTCCCTCAATGGTCTCTTATTCAATCTGGTATTCAATTAGACTAAATAAATTATGAATTCTAGCTGGGGAAATTTGAGAGCTTTTTGTTGCAGGGGGAATTTCTGTTGGGTGTAGAAGGAAAATGGGATTTAAATAGAGAGAGAAGAGAAGCTCTAGCTTGCCATGCTAAGAGGCTCTCAGAGCAGAGTCCTGCCATCGTGAATTGCAAAGTGCTGCTGCTGGAATCTAATGCACTAGAATGAGGCAGGAAAGGTGAGTGAGGCAGGAAAGGTAAGAGAGGATTCCTCATTCACTTACTCATTTGCCATAGGCCAGGCACTGTGCTAGACACCCAGAGTACAGCAGAGGAGACCAGAGGCCCTGGCTCTGGAGACCACAGCCTAGTGAAGAAAGCTTCGAAGAAAAGGCAAGAAAGTGTGAGGGGAGTCAGCACTGGGAGCCACAGCAGGCCACAGTGCCCACACTGGCCCAGGGAAGGGTTTCTTAAGGACAAGCTGGGTAAGTCCAAGTACCATGATTAAGGTGCAGGTGCAAATTCAGGGTCGCAGGTCCCATGTGCCTTGAGGGAGTACATTCAGCAAAGTTAGAATAGGAGTGAGGAGAAGATCCAGCAAGAGCTGAATCTGCAGAAATCAACATATTGAGCCTTGTTGGCTGGTGGGTTTGAGCTTTTCCTGAGGGTGCAGGGGGCCCCCACAAGGGTGTTAGCCAGGTGAGTGCTGAAAGGTTGCCCAGCGCTGAGAGGCGGGAGGGCAGAGCTCAGAGGCCAGCCAGGAGCTTCTGCAGGTGCCTCCTGAGAGACCTCTGCACTCTGGTGGTAGGGGTTGGAAGGTAAGGTGGAGCACCATCCTGGAGGAGGGTAGATAGAGTCAGAATTGAATTAAATTAGGGGACACCCAGCTGGTGTCCGTGGGAGAATTGCTTGGTTGGTCAGCAGGGAGAAATCCCCACACATTTTCGTGACCAGAGGTGAAGCATGTTGTGTTAAGTGAAAGTATGTGAGAATAGGAAAAAACGATTTGTTTTTATTATGACATCTGTCTCAGAATCACTTTTGTCAGCAATTAAATAGTATTGTGTGCTCACTGGATAAAATATGTAGAGATCAGGAGAAGCTACTGGCAGGGGTAGCATGTTTCACAGGGACCAGGGAGCTGGTACTATTTGCTTTGAATCCATAAAGCATCTACTGTATGGTACAAAACATCCATACAATACAAATACACAAAAAGAGGTTTCTATTGCACATAATTTTAGCTAGATGACCTTAGTCAAATTATTTAAATGATCTAGGCTTCAATATCCTTATCTTTAAAATACTGTTAATAATAGCACCTTCCCCGTAAGTACAGTGCCTGACACATAGCAAGTTGTGATAGGCAGAATTCTAAGATAGCCCCCGATTCTCTCCCCAGTGTGTGTGCCCTGTATGACCCCCCAACCTGGGTGCCAGCAGACCTGGTGAATATGATGAGATATCACCCCCATAACTAGTCTACTTATAGATTGACTTTGTGTTAATCGAACAGAGATTATTCAGGTGGTCCTGACCTAATCAGGTGAGGCCTTAAAAGGAATCAAGCCTTTCCTGAAGACAGATTCATAGTGAGACGGTGATTAGAGAAAAAAACAAACACAGGTTCTCCCACTACACTCTCACAACACATTTCTGCCACCAGATGGGGTGTGGGGATTTCTCCCCACCAGCAAGCAAGCAATCAACTCTTTTCTGCAGTGAACTCCAGCTGGATATCATCTACCTCAATTCAGTTCTGACAATATCTACCTGGAGATAGCATCAGATCCCATAGGCTCAGTCCCTAAGACTTCCACCCCTCCTTCCACTTCAGAAGACAGTTGCAAGCCCCAGGTTATTTTACTTGTGCTTCTGACAGACTAGCTATAAATCGGGGTTCCCACAACCTCCTCCTCAAGTCCGCTTGACTTGCTGAGTGGCTCAAGAACTCAGGGAAACCTATTTATAATAAACAGTATTACAAAGAATATGGATGAAGAGGTGCATAGGGCAAGGTATGGGGGAAGAATTTATGGAGGCTTCATTACATAGGCATGATTGATTGATTAACTCATTGGCCACTGGTGAGCAACTTAACCTTCGGCCCCTCTCCCCTCCCCAGAAGTTGGTGGGGTAGGGCTGAAAGTCCTAACCCTCTAATCCTGCCTTGGTCTTTCCAGTGACCAGCCCCCATCCTGAAGCCACGTAGGGGCTGCCAGCCACCAGTCGACTCATTAGCATACAAAAAGACATCACTTTGGAGATTCTAAGGACCTTAGGAGTTGTTTGCCAGGAAACCTGGACAAAGACCAAACATATTTCACAATATCACAGAGGGCCTATGGAGGTAGTCCCCTGGCCAGGAACTAGGTGGCCTCTAAGAGCTCAGAGTGCTCCCCCATCTGACAGCCAGCAAGAGAGGGCCTCAGTCCTACAGCCACAAGGAACTGAATTCTGCCACAAACCACCTGAGCTTGAAAGAGGACCTTGCACTCCAGAAAGAAATGCAGCACAGCAAACACATTGATGACATCCTGAGACCTGGAGCAGAGGGGCAAGGGTGGCTGCACCTGCACATCTGCCCCACAGAAACCATGAGATAATAAAGCATGTTTTCTAAGCCACTAAGTTTGTGGTGGTGTTTTATGCAGCAATAGATAACTAATACATAAGTGCTTAATAAATATTAGGGATGATGATGATGATGATGATTAGGGGAAGCACTAGATACACTCAGGCACCTGGAAAATACCCTTATTCAAATGTACTTCCAACTCCTGCTATCTCCAAAACCTAGCAATTTAATCCATTACTTTGGATTGATAAATAACCTCTATAAAAATGCAAATACCCCCAAAGATAAACTAAATACTGCCTGCACACAAACCTCACAAGGCTCTGCCAGGGATTCTCTGTCACACAAACTCAGTTTTCTGGTCTCTAAAAGGCTTCAATTGTCTGGACAGCCTCCGAATCTTTCTAGCCTTGAAGTGCCATTGGTACTGGAACACCAAAGACTCCAAATCTTTGTCTGTATTCTATAGGGAGGGAAAAATATTTTTTTCTACCCATCTTAGGTTCATTAGCTGAAGCCCCTGTAACACAGACAGATTAAAAAGAGAAAAGCACGCAAATTTATTTAATACAGTCATCCCTTGATATCCATCAGAGATTGGTTCCAGGACCTCCTGCGGATACCGAAATCTATGGATGCTGAAGTCCCTGATATAAAATGGCAGTGTTTGCATATAACCTATGCACATCCTCCTGTATACTTCAAATCATCTCTAGATTACTTACACCTAATACAATATAAATGCTATGTAAATAGTTGTTGCACTATATTTTGTATTGTTGCATTGCTATTTGTTATTGTTGTTGTTATTGAATATTTTTGACCCACAGTTGGTTGAATCTGCAGATGTGGAATCCCTGGATACAGAGGGCTGACCGCATTTTTACATGACACAAGAGCCTTCATATGGAAATAAAGACCTGAAGAAATAATTAAACCTGAGTGTTTTTCATAGTAGATCTGATGAAGTGCAGATAGTTGTGGAGAAGTATGATAAGGAAAAGAGTATGATCTAATGGTACTAAAGTGAGGGAAACATCAAGGCCTGTTTCTTCAGACTCCTCTCTGTGTCTCTATGTCTCACAGAGAAGGATGTTCCTTTCCTCCAGGTATAGGGAGGGCACCTCTCTCATAAAGGTCTTATGACCTCTTGCTTCAGGGAAGGTCAGAAAATCCTTCCTAGGTTTTACAAACTGCTTCAGGGGAGATGGGTGGGGAAATGTCACAGAGACCTTCCTGTACACGCTGTTTCTCAAATTCCTTTAGCTTAAAATATTCAGTATGCGAAGATGCCACATTTCGGGGTTCTGAACCCCATCAGTAGTTCTTCCCATCTGTATATTAGTGGTGAGACAGGAGGTGCTCAGTTTCCAAGGGTTCAGGTTTCAGAACACTCCTCTGAGTTTCAGACCACTCCCCTGGGTCTCAAACCACTTCCCTAAGACTCAAGCTCCACCCCTGAGTCCTAAGCTACAGTGGCAGGTAGCACCAATTTTTGATACCAACACAGGGAGACTGAGACTACAGAGGACAGTTTTATGCAAATACAGTGGCTGAGCATGCTTAGTAGAGTTTATCCTGACATATAATCCTAATGGCCAAGCATGCTCAGGAAAGAAAATATTTATCCTTTGAATGACCTTCCACTGGAGGTGCTAGAGAGTATTTGAATATATTCAGTGCATGTGGTGGAATTTGACCAATGAGCATGCTCTAAAAGACCAACCGAGTGTGTGTAGGACTAGGTTACATAACTAGGAACAACCCCCTTAATCAAACATTCATTACATAGCAAAACTATAAAAGCTGAATCCTGGTAGAAGACGCTGCTGCTGCTCACTCTTCTAGAGCCAGCCCACACTTCACCTGAGGTGTGTATTTCTTTCTTTTTGTGTCAAACTTGCCTTTAGCAGACTGCTGTTCACTCTAGAGCCTGCCTGCACTTTGTCTGTGAATGTGTATTTCTTACTTTTGTATTAAACTTGGTGTGGGCCCTGCCCAGTCTCTGGAGCTTGGCTGTACGTCATCTGTGAAATCTGTATTTCTTATCTGTTACTTTAAACCTGTTCTCACTTTCTACTTTGACTCTGCTCTTGAATTCTTTCCTATGGCAGAGCCAAGAACCTGGTAAGGGGACAGGGTGGGTTGAGGCCAGCTATTGGGCCTCCCCAGACCCTCTCCTCTTTTATCAGTGGAACCAGGAACTCTTCTGGGTTGCTTTACATAGAACTTTCATTTAATCCTCATTATAACCACATAAGCAGGTATAATTATCATTATACCTTTTTTAATAGATGAGGAAACTGAGGCTTAGAAAAGTTAAGTAATATAATCCCAGAGTTAATTGTGAAAGAGCCAGAATTCAAAATCAGTTCTGACTTCAAAGCTAGTTCTCGTTCCAAAGCATGGTACCAGCTAATTAATGCCCATAAATTCTTGTTTTCAATGATTTCTGTCAACAGTAGTGTATTTTTATACAATTTTCAAATCCATATACAATATGATATACCTTTTTTTCCTTCTATTTTTGGAAGAATTTTATTTATTTATTTTTTAATGTTTAGGAGAATTCACCAATGAATCCTTCTGATCCTGGACTTTGTGGAAAAACTTTAAAATATTTATTCAATCTCCTTATTTATTATTCATCTGTTCAGGATTTCTGTTTCCTCTTGATTCATTATTGGTAGGTTTTGTTTTGTTTTGTTATTGAATCAAAATTAATTATACATATTTTTGGGACTCAATGTTGGCATATGTTGATCATATCAATATTACTAGTATGTATATTGTTACAAATTGTACTTATTATTTATGCCTCTTGTCCAATCTCTCCCTATCCCCCTCTCCCTCCTCCCTCCCACCACTGATAACCCTAGACTTCTTCTCTCCCTCTGAAAGAGTAATGGTTACTCTTTTGAACTGTTGCCTAGATGATCTGTCCAATGCTGAAAGGTGTGTTCAGGTCTCCCAATATTATCACAGAGCAGATGCTTCTTCTGTCACTCTGAAATGGGCTTTGTGGAGAGAGACATCCTATTCTTTTCTTTGGACTCTGCTGGTGACTCTCCTTGTGTCAATGCACCCCAGGGGCTGGCAGACCGTCTGCATGGTGGTTGTGGCATCTAGCCACTTTTGCAGTAGGTGTGGTTACTGTGGTGGGTCACCCACATGGAAGTGATGTTTTTGGCTTGCTCCTTGGTGCTGGTGATGTGCCTGGTTGTGGGCAGAGGGTCCGGTCCCTGACTCCATGCCCTGGGCCCATGGACAGGGCCCCAAGGCACTGGCAGTGTGCATGGTTGTGGGCAGGTGGTCCGGTCCCCATCTCCATGCTTCAAGTCCCCGAGCAGGCCCTGAGGCACTAGTGGTGTGCCTGGGCCAGAACTAATTTTTTGTCTTTCGCCTACTTCTAAAACGCAGGAACTTCCTGTGGGAACCAGTACTTGAGCTGTGTGGTTGAGTTAAATTGCTGCTTTGCTGCTGTTTCCCTAGGGAAGACTTTTTGTGCTGCTCAGGGTTTAATGGTTGACCTTATAGGTACTTCCAGCTCTCCAGAGACCAGGTGCATCTGGGTTGTGTAGAAATTCTGATCTGGGCCTGAATCTTCATCAAACTGCACCCTATGCAATTCTGCATTCCCGGCCAGTCTCCTCTGAGTGGACCTGCGCTGATTGGGGGGCAGATCGGCTGTCCTTGCTGTGTCCCACTGTTCTCCCAGCAGGCCTGTCTCCCCCACCGCCCGTGCTCCAAACACTTCCCATGGGACAGGCCCTGTGGCTGATGATTCACCGGCCTCTAAATGGCTCCTGTTTTTCAGCTATTCTGGCTCCTCGCACTTGAATGGGTCCCTGGGAGCCCTACTAGTGGTCTTGGACAGCAAGACCCTCTTCTCCCCCACCGCCTCCGAGCAACTCCATCCAAAGTGCACGGCTGCAGCTTCTGCCAGCTCCTGCTCACAATATGATATACTTTACATACTGAGAACACAATAACTTTTGTAAATTTTGAACTAAAGAGTTGAACCAGAGAGTAAAATTTACTGTCAACCATTACTCATCATACTTAAAGTCTATGTTAGGCACTACAGGAGATGATCAATGGGTTTTAACAACAGAACAAATAATGTTGGCAAAGTGTGATCTTAGCAAGTACAAGTCCTTTAAAAAATTGAAGAATACTGGCTCCCTGTTCCCTTCCATTTGAGTGCCCTCCCTTCTCATTTTTTATGCTCATTTACACTAGATTAAGTGTAAATGGTGATACAAACAGGTGGCGTAAATGTGTTATCAATAACTGAATAGATTGCTAAGCTTCTAAGAATGATAATTTTCGGAGTTACAAATGGGCTTCAAGAGAGTGCATTTAGAAGACAGCTCCTACACTTTAACTTTTTAAATTAAAGCACTTTTTCTTCTCAAAAGTTTTTTTCAGGCTTCTCCACCCTCCAGCCCCCAACCTCATTCTCTCAATAAATTATGCCTCGTTCATCTAGTTACTCAGGCTAAAATCTAGCCACGGCAACTCTTCTCTCTCTCAAACCTCTTATCTAAGCCACTCACAAATCCTGCCACTAGCTTCAAAATGTCAGCTCCACCTTCCAAAGTTTAGAAGGTATAGAATCTAAACCATTGCACCCTAGTTTAAGGGTGACAGTAATTTTAACACAGTTAAAACTTATCATCTTTATATTGCTCAATTTACATAAAAAAGATGAGTGTCTCCCATTATCCCCAAGGTCATTTCCTCCAGCAACTGCCACCGCACTTCCATGAGCCATGGCTTACTCAGGATGGGTGCAAGTGACCTGGGTTGGTGGTTGGAGAAGGCCACTCGGAAAGCTTGGTGGAAGTGGCACTTTTAAATAGAGAGCAATGTGGGGAAGAAATTCTATTTCCAGGCCACTGCCTGGATATTCTGGAATACTACTTCCTTAGGATACTGTTTAAATATTATAGAAATGAATCTCAAGAGCCTATCTGGTCTTCTAGATGGGGGATGCAGACTTGGCAGAAATCTTGGCTGGTTCCATGCTGGTCTCCAAAGCAAAATATATGACTCATCAGGATTAGCTTCAGAGAGAATGATGAATTCACCATGGAGGTAGAGAGTGGCAAGAAAAGGTCTTAGATTCGGACAGCCCATTTCCACAGGAAAGGTTTTATTGTGAGTGTGCTGACAGGTGAAACAGTGTATGAATGTCCTGTCTCTGCATACTAAAAAGGGGTGTCTATTGTTCGAAATACCTAAGCACTGCTAACTGTTGGGCTCTGTCCTGCTTCCTGGCTGAATCTGTATTGAAGAGATTTTTATTGATTGGTATGTTTCAGTTACCAATGTGCTTTTCATAAAGTACATAAATACAAATAGAACTAAATTACTTTTTTAGGACTGATACATAAAGTCAAATTTTCATGTTCATCTACATGGATTTAACTTACAATTTTTAAAGCTCCAATAGTATCTTCTTCTAGGAAAAATATGTTTCTATGGAACCTGGTAAATGCATAACATAGGATTAGTTTGTTCAAGGTCAAAAAAGAGGCTTAGCAGATGAAACAGGCCTTGAAGCCCAGCCCTCAAATCCATTCTGCCCCATTGGCTTTGTGTCCTCTCAGAGATATGAATAGTCCTAGTGTTGCTCCTTTGAAACCTTGACTCCCTGGAGATGAGCAGACACTGCTTCCTTCTAATCTATGGTAGGGTCACCAGGATAAAGCACCCTGCAGGTGTGGAGGCCAGCTTTGGGAGAAATGCAATGGAGCAGGCCATACGATATGAATTGTGTCCCCCAACTTTTATGTATCAGTAGCTTGACCCCAACTGTGACTGTTAAGAGGGTGGGAACTTTGATTATGGTAACTGAAAGGTGGGGCCTTGAAGAAGTGATTAGATTGTCAGACCATGCCATAGTGAATGGATTAAAAGTGGTGGTCATGAGCATGGTTCTGAAGGCTTTAAAAGAAGAGCACATGAGACGATCTCTCTCTCTCTACTCCCACCATTTTCTGCCATGTAGGACCCCTGTAAAGCCACCACCAAAGAAAACCCTCACCAGATGTGTTCCCTGGACTTTGGACTGCTTAGCCTCTGAAACTGTAAGCAGTAAATTTCATTTTCTTAAAAATTACCCAGTTTCATGTATTTTGTCGTAAGCAACAGAAACAGACTAATGCACCATGAAAGGAAGGGTCCAGCTACATGGCCAGGCTGTGGGGAAAGGGTAAGGCAAGTTAGGGCAGGGCCAGAAGCGCCAGGAAGACTCAGGACCACCTTGGGGGCTCAGAGGCTGAACATGAGAGCAGAAACCTCAGCTGCCTTGGCATCTGGCACAGCCCTAGGGACTGGAGCAACACTCATATGTTATGAAACACAAAACTTATCTGTTGGGCAAATGAATGGAGTTTGCATATAACACAAGCACATTGTTTTATGAGAAACTCCTAAAATGCAACCCCATTCAGGGCTGCGGAGACTGAATAGATGTTGCTCTAGGCTTATTTCCTCCCTTTTAGCAGAGAGCTAGCTTAGTTTTCTGAGTTAGTCAACGTGAAACAAACTGATATCAGTTGCTAAGCTTCAGAGGCTACCCTTTTTTACAAGGTCACTTCCTGGCCAGGAAGCTTTCAGTATTTCATAATCACCCAAAATGCTTCCATTTGGCCTACAGAATGAAGGGTGTTGCCGGGGCATGGAGCTTCTGGACCCTTTCCAAGGCGCACCCAGTCCAGCTGCGCCAGGCCTCAGCCCAACTCCAGGGTGTGCTTTGATGCATCTCTGCTTGTAGTTTTCCCCCAATAAATAACTTTACCTTTATACTAGACTGTGTTGGCTTTAACGACAGGTGGTCCACGCCCCATGCTGAGGACCTACTTGCAAGCTAACACATTAGCCTGCCAGTTTCACCAGTGCTGACAGAAGACGTAAGACTTCTGGGTCAGAGAGAATGGACATTGTATTACTCATGGCAATAGCAGTAGTCAGAGTATCAGCGTTTCACCAGTTCCTCAAAACCAAATTCCCACAGAACAACATGCAGAGGGCCAGATGTGGAACCCTGAGATTAGGAAATGCAGATCTTTTACAATGGATAGTAAGCTCACCCGACCTTTGCCCTGGAGGAGGGAAAACACTTTATCTTCCAGGTCTGTAATCAAACCTACCCTTTCTCTAGATTGAGACACTATATCCAAGGCAGCTTATTATACAAACATCTTTCAAAAAATAGTCTGGAACAAAGGCAGTCAGTTCTTCTGTTCCAAGATGTGCAGAAATACTGCAGACTCATAAGAAATAACTTCCCAACAATATCCTCCCCTTGTTTCTATACAGTCCTGGTTTCTGGTGAATCTTCCCTGAGGCTACACTGATTCATCTGACAGAGGCTGGGAGCAAATTCATTTCGTCTGGCTCTACGAACATGACTTCAAGCAGAAGGATGAAGCCAACCTGCAGTACTGACCACAGCCATGTCCGCCAAGGTCCTATCCCGTCTACTACCAGGGTCTACTTTGGAAAGCCACCTGGCTTAAGTTTCTGTATTGACTTTACCTCCTGGCTGGAGGCAGTAATCCACATATGGCAGGATGTGCTAACGATTGCAGAGACTCCACCTTGGCCCACAAGGAAGAAGTCTAGGAAGATGCTATCATCCACAACACTGGCCACTGAGCTGAGGCTGCCTGGATGTCTTCCACAGCCAAGATGGTGTCATTGATCACTTCAGCTAAAACCAGGGACAAATTTCATACCACCTTTTTTAACTGGATGACTCCCATTATAAAGAAAATGCCGAGGGTGTACATATATACAGAGAGTCCGAATAACCAAGGGTAGCCTCATTTGGAAGAGCTCTCCAAAGTTGTCTGAGGACTACACATGACCCACTGGGGGTATTTCTCTTTGACCAGTCCTAAGGCACAAGTCACCTATGGGCCTGATAGGATGGAGACTTAGGTGTTGTCATCCAACAAAGCCATGAAAGATGAAATATTTTCCTTCTCTGAATTTCCCCAGCATACTTGGATGAGTGAGTACGGCCTTTGGTCTCTGCTGGGAAGAGGGAGACCTCTGCCCCATCCCTACTAATCTTTCCTCTTAAAGGAGTTGAGGTCAAGGTAGAGGGGGCTGGAAAGATGGATTTTCTAAGCATGACATGAAAGAGTGAAACTGTAAAGAAAAATAGTAAGAGATCTGACTTTACAATGATTTGTGAATAACCCAAATTATGAATACCAAAAAATGAAATAAATTAAAATTTAAAAGCAAGTAGAAAGGCACCCCCAAAATTGGAAATATTTTTAATATATCATTTCCCTTTTCATATCATGTAATAAACTTAATAGAATATGCTTTTACCACTCAATAAGATGATGATCAACAACCTAACATGAAAAGGAGCGATGACTATAAATCTGCAGTTCATAACAATGAGCAATAACATAATAAAATTTTAATATTTATAAATTATCAAAAAGGCACAGTAAGAAATTTTTGAATTTTTAAAAACAAAACTGACAAAAGATTTTAAAAGATGATTAAAACTATACATTGTTCACTATATTAGATTCTCATTCAATGAGTATTCACGTCCTCACTCCCTATCTCAATGGGAGGCTGGGCTTGGCCCCATGACCTGTTTTAGCCAACAGAATGTGGACAAGAGTGACGGGCCGGTTCTGAGCCAAGGCCTTAAGAGATGTTGTGAGATCCTCCTTGCCCATCTGGAAACTTCTGACCTCTACGAGAAGCACACGCCCCAGATAGCTGCCCCCTCTCCAGCCTAGACTGCAGAATGTGACATTGTGGAGCAGATCTGAACTCAACCTACAGCCTAAGGCAAGCCACCCCAGCAGCCCCAGAGCCCCACAGCCTGAGGCGGAGCTACCCAGCCAACCCTTACACCCTGGAGTGTATGCCACTGAGATGGGGCGGGAGGGCGTGTAATGCAGCAAAGGGCTGATGAAGACAGAAATTGATACCTAGAAGTGGGGAGACCATAACACAAGCCTAAACTAGGTGGCAGCAGCTTTGTTAACAAAGGGTACCAGGAAACTTATAATAGGCTGGGAAAATGATAATGAAAACTGTTATAGGAAGCTGGAAAAAAAGTGACCTGTTTTATTGTCATGAAGAAAAAAAAGTTTGTACAGCTGTTGCCCATGGCAACCTGGAAGGCAGATCCTGTCTTTTGTGTCCACCACTCTGTGCCTAGCATCAGCCTTGCCCAAAGTAGTGATTCAAATACTAAGGTAATGGCTCAAATATTTTGAGCTGAGATGAACATAAAACAGAGGTTGGTGGCCTTGGGGTGAGCAATATATCAGAAGGTCTAATAGAAGAAAATAACTTGGTGTCCCTCTTTCCTTAATGGTGGTGTGATGATTTTTCAGGGACATTAAAATCTTTCTCCTGAATGGTTAATGCCAGCCATTTGATCAGGCTTGGCTAATGGCTGATGCTGAGATGTTTGACACAGAAGCCCTATGAGGGCACTCAGGGCATGGTCAGAGACGGCCTGGGATGTGAGGATTGTGAGGATAACTTGACCAAAAGTGGAGCTTGCCTCGACGGGGAAGGTGAGAGAAGCCTCCGCTGGCCCCTGGCACAGGACTAAAGTTCCTGACCCCATACCCCCACACAGGCTTCCCCTGGTGCTCAGCTGCCACCTCATTTCAGGTACCTCATTCCGTGTACCACTGGCTGGAAGGATGTCAACTCAGGCTATTTCTGGAAATTGCTACTCTTAGAATTTGCTGAAACTCAAGGCCCTTGGGGATATGAGTTGATCTTCAAACTTGTGCTGATTTGTTTTCACGTGAAACTGCTGAAATCTAGAAGACACAAATTTAACAAGGAGGTTAAAGACAGAGAGACCAAAAATCAAAAGTAACAGAAAGGCTGCTAGTGGTCCTAACAAGGGTAAAAACTAAGTGACTGGAGGGTGGGTAGGTCTTCACAGATTCCCAAATGCTTTGAGAGTTCGGATTATAGAACTCGTGGATCCAGGTGGCTTCTTTGTGTATCCTTTATACATCTTCTACTTGGCTTGAGGTGTTTATGTTTGTGCAACAAGTTTTATTTATCACAGCACATACTCCCCCCCTTCGCTCAGCTAGAAGATAATCTAGGGCTGAATGGTTGTTCAGGACAATACCAACTAATGAGTCCAGGGACGCCTGTAGCTTTTGCATGGCATCCCCAGTCGTCTGGGCTAACTCTGCTACTGTGTTAGTCCGATTCTTTAGAGTGGATTCATGATAAGCAAATCCTCCCCAGGGAGTGGCTAATCCAGTGACTGCCCCAACACCTGCCAGTATTAGGTCTATGGCCAGTTTCTGTCTGTGTGTCTCTTGATAGATCTTGTTATAGATAAATACACCATCTGGGGCCAGGTGTCCCAGTGTGCATTGTCCCATGACCACTACATTGTCTATATATGGGCAAGCCCTCACTTTAAGGGCTGAGGAAAACCTCTCTGGGTATATGGCATCTGGGGGCCAATTTGCTGGTGGTCCATTCAAGGAGTCAGCACACAAGAGGACTTATCCTGGTGGGGCACAAGCCCTTTTGGGAGTAGTTGTGTTTAATTCCTTAGTTATTTGCAATACCCAATTAGGGAAGTCGAAAGTATTACAATTTGGGGAAAGTTGCACTCCTGATTGGGGAATCATGTCCTTGACCCTCTTATTCCATGTGGCATTAATAAATGTTGCCTTGGGAAGGGCAAGACTTAAATTCCATATACCTAGTGACAAGTCACACCCTTCCCACAGACTACGTACACTTTTGGTACTGGGGTCTCCATTGTCATTGATGCTTTTAAAATGGCACCAATGGGTGTCGTTTGGAGTGCATGGACCTGAGAAAGACATTGGATATATTGCTGAGGTGGTCCAGTTACATGTCTTCCACAAAGGAGGAAGGCAGCACCAAGAGTGGTGCAAGTTAGTCTTTGTTTTACTTTTATAGGTGTAATATTGTGCAGGGATATCAGGTTCATGCACATCATAGGCCTGGTATTATCTAGGGGTATCTCAATAGCTGGTGGGAACTAGGTTCCCAATCTGGAAATGTGATCCTAAGGTCCACTTCATGAGGTAATCAATGCTCTTATTGTGTTTGAACAGACATGTGGGTTGTTGTGACATACCCAGCAATCACAAAGATTTCCCCTTTAGCTGTAATTAAAGACGTGTTGACGATGGCATTATTTGCCACTCTGTATGAGCCACTGTGACTGACAGGAGAAGGATGGTTATGCAACTGATGTTCATTTTCACTAGTACGGCTAAAATCTCTAGACCCGACGTGGGCAAAAGAAATCTTTTTAACAAGAGGTGGGGGTCTGGTGAAATAGGAGGACAGCAGAAAAATCAGTATTGACAGGAAAACCACTAGACCTAGTACTATCTGCCACATCACTTATCTGGTTGGAAGAAGATCCCTCAGGACTTTTCTTTCCTGAATAGGTACTTGAGGCCTCTACAGGTTCACACGAGTAGTTGGTTCATCGTCATACTCCTGGGGTTCCTGTAAGGGCTCATGAGAGACAGCCTTTACAGGAGAAAGGTGGACCCAACTGGGAATTCCTTGCAGTTTTACAGCAGTCGGACAGGACATCAATACTCGGTAAAGTCCTTTCCATTTAATTTGCAATTGGCTTTCTGGTGTTCACTCCTTCTAGGTTTTGAATAGAACTAGATCCGCTGGCTGAGTCAAGAAACTAGGAAGAGTATTGGGCAGGTTAAGTCCAACACTCGGGCCCCCCGGAACCTACCTCTGACATAACATCACTTCTTGTTTTAACAATGCTTCCTGTATAGTTTAACTTATCAGATTTGCCAACCAGCAGTTTTATACCTCTCTTTTACACACACACACACACACACACACACACACACACACACACACACACACACACACACACACACACACACACACACACACACACACACACACACACACACACACACACACACACACACACACACACACACACACACACACACACACACACACACACACACACCCTCCTTTGAAAAGTTCCAGGGCCCTTAGAATATCTCAAAGTTAGTTCTAGTCAAAAAGACTGAATTTCTATAATTTGGTTTTGGGAAGTTGCCAAACAACACAGGTTTGAAACGCCTGCTTAAATTGGATCACAAATCATTGCAAAATTCTTTTATAAATTCACCCTTCACAAACCACTATTAAGACTTACTCAGACCTTCTGCAACGTGTTCAAACTTTTTTTTCTTTGTCCCCATACTTCTTTCCATTCTGGAGCAATCCAGCCATTCTATTTTAGGACAAAATTCACTACACAAGATGCTTTCCCACACAAAAGTATTTTCTCTTTTTAACCTTCCTAACCACAACTACATCTTCATAGCTTTCTCATATCTCTTTTCCTACAATCTTGTTTCCTTTTTAGCAACAATACCAAATTAACCTCATTTAACTAAGAATTGCATACAGAATGATCTGTTTTTGGCTGCATTCACAACTTTGGCTTTAAAACCTTCTAGCAGAGATAAATGCAACCCTATTTGACCAGTAAACCCGGGGGGGGGGGGGAATGTATGCTGATAGTTCTGATAACATTTCTCATAGCAGTCTTATTTTCAAAAAGCCTTTTTACCATTTTTTTTTCCGGTAAGCTTCTGCTTTAACACTTGCAGAACTCTGCACAGATAGATACACTTTGTCCAGAGACGTAATCAATTGGAATGTTTCTATTTCTCAAGCTTTCCCTCTATCTGAGACAAACTCAGAGAAAAAAAATTGTTTTCTCTTTGGTCATCAGGCCTTTAATGACCAAGAGGCACAAACTTCCTCCCTCCCAAGCAGACAGAGCTTTCCCAAACAAGACATGAGGTTCACTATACTAGGAGGTGAGACATACGGCAAAATAAAAACCTAAAAAGGAAAGGCCATCCTCCAGGTCTCCATTAATTTGGCTGTTGTTACCCTTTCAAACAATTAGATTATGTCTTAACTACTGAGTTCCATTAAGGGCATAAGTTGGAACTGTTTAGTCACTGCAGGAAATATTGCACATTCCACTTTTAACTCAGAATGTTACACATACAATGTTGCTAAGCTCACCTTGCTGGTTTTAAACAAACCCTGCCAGAAACTGGCTCCTCTTAACTTTTTTTTTCCCTTTGCTTGTAAGACTATGTAAAGGGCCAATTATTTTCCACAGGAAAAATCTTAAGACAAGATGGCGGCATGGGCGGTGCCTGGGGGAGAGGAGGAGCATGGGAGGAAGACAAGATGGCTGCTGCGGGAGGAGTTTGAGAGAGAGAAGAGGATCATGGGAAGAAGCCAAGATGGTAGGAATAGCCACAGTCCAAGCCACGAGGTTAGGCCTACCACAAGCAGACCCACTACCAAAGGAAAAATGGCTAGATTTACAGGAGTTTTACACACAGAACAAATATGAGAAAAGGAAAAACACACAGCGTTAGTCACAATCAGAGCAAAGGATTAGAAACAAAGTCTAAAGAAGGGGTATTGAAATAAAACCCTGGTTTCTCCAGATCATGCAGCCTAATCTGTTGTACTTCATTATCTATCCCAGTAGCCCAATGCAAAGTAGCATGGTGCTTTGATATTCACTGACAAAGTGATCGGTTCTGTCCTGGCTCGGGTGGCTTTCTCGGGTCCTAGGGTCCTAGGATCAAGCTTTAGGAACCTAAAATCCACTCCTGGGGCACTAACGTGGTCTGTATTTTGAACTCCCAGAGTTCTAACCCAGTCTGTGTTGGGCACTCCCAGGGCTCTAACCTGGCCTGTGCCACTGAAAGCCAAAAGCCCAATGCAATCAGGGGCAGCATCTCTAGTGACAGAATGGCCATTTCTGCCAGGAATTCACTCCCAGGGCTCTAACCCCGTGTCTGTTTGGCACCCCCAGGGCTCTAAATGGGTCTGTGCTGGGCACTCTTGGGGCTCTAAACCAGTCTGTGCTGTAGGCCCTAACCAAAAACCGGGACTCCAACCCAGGACCAGAGTTCTAACCCACTGAGAGAAGAGCTGAAACACTGGGTACTGATCAAGCTTTATTAAAGGAAAAGAATCTGCTGGGCTGCCCTCAAAATGGAGGACAGCACCAGGTGTGGGGGTGGAAGAGCTTATGTAGACTGTAAGGAAGGCTGACATAATCAGGGAGGTGTTTGGTGCTGGTGTGGAGGAGTTTCTATTTCTCAGAAACCACAGATTTCTAGGAAGGGAAAGGCTGGTGGCCATTTTGCACTGTTTATGTAAAATGGCGCCGGTCACATCCAACATGGCACCGGTCGTGTCCAAGATGGCACCGGTCACGTCCAGAACCCACCACCCACAAAAAAAAAAGAAAAAGAGAAAACCACTTACCATGTCCTATGATCCAGGATCAGGCAAAGAAGAAGGGACCCTAGCAGCTCAAGGCAGAGCACTGAGCACATGGCTGCCCTGACAAAAGCTGGGCCACTAGGGGGCGCTCTCCTGGCCAGCTTGACTCTGATGATGTCAGAGGTAGAGTCTAGGGGACTCTGATAGTTGGCCTCAACCCACCTGCTCTCTCACCAGGTTCTTGACTCTGCCACAACAAAGAATTCAAGGGCAGAGTCACAGTAGAAAGTGAGAACAAGTTTAATATAACAGATAAGAAACACAGGTTCCACAGAGAGACTGCAGCATAGCTCCAGAGACTGAGCAGGGCCCACACCACGTTTAACACAAAAGAAAGTTCAGTACAGACATCGAGTCTAACACAAACCAAGAAAAACATACTTAAAGTTCAGTACAAAGTGCAGGCTGGCTCGAGAGAGAGCAGCCGCTTGCTGAAAGTAAGTCTGATACAAAGTAAAATAGACACACCTCAGCCAGCGAAGGGCAGGGTTCCTCCAGAAAAGTGAGCAAGGACCCAGCCTTCATCTGGGATTTGACTTTTATACTTTCTCTATCTAATGAATATTCAATTAAGGGGGTGGCTCCCAATTATGTAACATTTAGTCTTGCACATGTTCAGTTGGTCTCTTCCTGGAGCATGTTCATTGGTCAGACCCTATCACATGGACCAGGCATATTCAAGAATATTCTGTGCTCTCTATTGAGCATGCCCAGCCACTAGATTTGCATAAGCCAGCCCCTTCTGGTCTCATTTTCTCCTTGTTAGTGCTGAAGTTAGGTCTAACTTGCAATAGTAACTGTCCTCCAGGGGAGAGCTCAGAAGAGGAGGCCTGAGACCTCAGGGAGTGGCTAGAAACCCAGATGTGTGTCCTGAAACCTGAACCCAGGGAAACAGAGCACCTCCTGTATCAGTTGGATGCAGCCTATGGGAGTGTAGGGGTGTTTGTTTCACTCTAGCCTCATAGCCACCATATGGGTTAAGAATCACTGTACTCCTCCACCAAAACCTCTGCAGGAGGCCCTATTTCAATCCTCCAAGTCTCTCTGGGTTTTGATTAATGGCCTTTCTTTTTGCACCATCAAGGCAAGTGACTCTTCACTACAGCTAGCTCCAGGGTGACTTATTACCTTGTTAGTTTCTCTAACACTGTCCACACTTTGGGAAGGAGGCCCTATATTACATCTGTTCCAATTGCCACTTTCAACTGGACCATCTGTTTCCTGCAGCAAACTTGACCAACACAGAACAATTTTAAAACCAGAGGGAGAGCACAGTGGAAAGCACTGTGGAGTGAATGAGCATGTAGAATTTGGTAACTGCAAGAAGCTTCATGTGGCAGGATCATAGACTACAAGCTTTAATTAATGCCAGGAATGTGACTGGAGAGGAGGGTAGAGGAGGAAAATCCCAAATGGTGCCTTTTCTGTTATGCAATCCAGTGTACTTGTACCTTGAATGCTAGAAAGTTGCTCTGTGATGGTGTGAAGGGATCCACGCTGATGACAAGAAACCACTCAGGAGGTCATTTGTAGGAGAGAATGAAGAAGAAACTGAACCAAAGGGGTGGTAGCAGGACTGGAAAGGAAGCAGTGCTTAGAAGAATTATTTACATGGTGAGGGCCGACCCCGTGGCGCACTCAGGAGAGTGCAGCGCTGGGAGCGCAGCGACGCTCCCGCCGCGGGTTTGGATCCTATATAGGAATGGCCGGTGTGCTCACTGGCTGAGTACCGGTCATGGAAAAGACAAAAAAAAAAAAAAAGAAGAAGAAGAAGAGTTATTTACATGGTGAACCAAACACATTAAGAACTAAATATTGAGCATTTTTATATGCCAAACCTTGTGATACAGGAGGTGCTCAGTTTCCCTGGGCTCAGGTTTCAGGACACACCTCTGGGTTTCCAGCCACTCCCTGAGGTTTCAGGCCTCATCATCTGAGCTCTCCTCTGGAGGAAAGTTACTATTGCCAATTAGAACTATTTTTTACCAACACAGGGAAAATGAGACCAGAAGGGGCTAGCTTCTGCAAATCCAGCAGCTGGGCATGCTCAATAGAGAGTACAGAATATTCTTGAATATGCCTGGTGCATATTAACTGGAAGCCACCCCCTTAACTGAATATTCATTAGATAGAGAAACTATAAAAGTCGAGTCCCAGATGAAGTCTGGGTCGTTGCTCACTTTCCTGGAAGCGGCTGCACTTCGCTGGCTGAGGTGTGTCTATATTACTTTGTATCAGACTTACTTTCAGCAAGCAGCTTCTCACTCTCTTGAGCCAGCCTGCACTTTGTACTGAACTTTAAATATGTTTTTTTTTTGCTTTTGTGTTAGACTTGATGTCTGCATTGAACTTACTTTGTGTTAAACTTGGTATGGGCCCTGCTCAGTCTCTGGAGCTGTGCCACACTCTCTCTGTGGAACCTGTGTTTCTTATCTGTTATATTAAACTTGTTCTCACTTTCTACTGTGACTGTGCCCTTGAATTCTTTGTTGTGGCGGAGTCAAGAACCTGGTGAGAGGACTTGGTGTGTTGAGGCCAACTATCAGGCCCCCTGGACCCCACCTCACTTGGCAAAGTGCCTGGCTCATAGCAAATTCTCAGTGACAAGAACCTGACAGGTTGTGACCCATAGGCTATGACTATACTAAACATTTCACTAAAAATGCCCAAATGACTAAGACTGACTGCTGAATCACTTTTACTGTGGAGAATCATTCATTTGCTTGGTATTGCTTGCCCACACAAAAGGCCTTATATTGTTTTACCTTTGCAATTTAAAACTTACAGTAAAATTAAAATCTGTTACTTATTGTGGCTGTGTGCCATCTTAAACTGTCGTTATTCACAAAGGCAGAGAATACAAAGGAATGATTTCAATGCTGCATTTCTTAGGGACTGCAAAGAATCAGGCAATTTAATGTACAACTAGAAAGAATGGGGACCAGACAATGGCAAGAACAGAAGAGGCACGTGCTTTGAGACCTTTTACATTAAAAGTTGTAATGAATTACCTTGTAATGAATTACCATGTAATTCAGAGCATTATTTAGAAAAAACTCTGCTTTGGCTTATGAGTTCAGTTATCATCCAAGCTGGGATACTTTTGAGAGCAAAGGGGGATGCTGTTAATAATAAAAGTGTATATCACGTGTACCAAACTGGGATGTATGATCGCCCAATTTATGAAGCAATTTCTCATATTTATTAGGACCAATCTGGTTTTCTGGTTCCACAAGCACCTAAGTATAACAAAGCACTGGGTCCTAATTGCCTATGAGCAGACGTCCTGAATCACTGATTTGCCTCCCAGTTTGCTCTTGGTTTGCTGGCTTCCTGTAATAGGAATCTTGGCACTATATTGACGTTATTTTTGTACACTTTTAAATTCTATACTGTGCTTTTCTAATGGATTCTTGAATGAAAGTTTCAAGTAGCATACACTGATTGTCAAGCATTTAACTTATAAGCAAAATTTTAGATGTATAATATGTAAGAGACAACAAAGTCCTGAAGCAGTATTGGTAGACAAACATTAAATAACAGATTAATTAAATTAATAAAGTGAGGGCCGAACCTGTGGCTCACTCGGGAGAGTGCGATGCTGGGAGCACAGCGGTGCTGGGAGCCCCGATGCCGCAGGTTCGGATCCTATGTAGGGATGGCCGGTGCACTCACTGGCTGAGTGTGGTGCAGGCGTCACCAAGCCAAGGGTTGCAATCCCCTTACCGGTCACAAAAAAATAAAATAAAATAAAATAAATAAAGTGAGTCTGTCTTATGATGTCAGGTTATGATAGATAACGTTAATTATTAGAATACTTGTGCCCATTTTAAAGGTGTTTTGTGTTATTTTAACTTAAATAGTACTTAAACTTGGGGCTCCAGAATGAATTAGCAGTTTCCTCCTGAAATTAAACTTAATTATGTTTTTAACTTAGGAGAATTTGTCCCAGATAAGGTTAATTTTTTTCTTCTTCTGACCTTCATATTATAAACATTTTAAATGCACAGTAGACTGAAATTATGATGAATATGCATATACATGTGATCAAGACTTAATTGCAAACGTTTTGCCAAGTTTGCTTCACCAGTTATTGTTTTGCAAATGTTTTTAAAATAAATTACAGACACATTGGCATTTCACCCCTTTGCATCTCTAAAAACTGGCGTTTTCTTATATAACTAGTATAAAATTATCACACCCAATAAAACCAACAATCATTCCCTAAACTGATCTAACACCCAGTAAACGGATTTCTCAAGAATAAATTACCCACCTAAGGTGGGGAAACATTACATATCTGGGAGATAACCTGAAGACATGATGTTTATATGTCTATGAATCTATAATAGTTTCCCTGTGGAAAGAAAAAAATAGCTTCCTTCTACATGGGAGATAATAAATATCCAAAATTTTAATTTCATACAAAAGATGTTTAGGCAGCATCAACATAAAATTGTTAATTTCATTGCTATTGAGTGTAGCTTCAGGGTCAACAATATGTCCAAAATTCTCAAAGGTGATTATTTCTCTTGGGAATCAATAAAGGTCCCTGAAGGTGAGACACTGCGTCATCTCATGAGCTGCACGTCAATGTGTGAAGTGTCCATATCGTCATTATTCAAACACAAATCAAGATCTCTGGCTCCCAAAGAAAGTCACTTTCCTGGCTATGAAGACCCACTGGGCATGGCTCTGGTCTGCACAGTCTGTGCCCTTCTCTCCTCATGGCTGTGGTTCTTGGGGTCTTTGTGAAGCACCGAGAAACT
Organism: Cynocephalus volans; assembly: GCF_027409185.1. NCBI lineage: Eukaryota > Metazoa > Chordata > Mammalia > Dermoptera > Cynocephalidae > Cynocephalus > Cynocephalus volans. Next base: position 57,157,572 of record NC_084470.1, read on the forward strand.
CCCATTGTCAAGGCCAACTGCAGGGCTCTCAGCCACACCCTGCCCACCTCCCCCTCCTGTGTTTCTTCTGTTCCTCACCCTTCACTGGCTGCCCAACACAGACTTGTGTACTTCAGCAAATGACATTGGCAGTTGTATTTGCTATGGCAATTTCCACTGTTTTGGCTAAAACCATCACTGTGGTTTGGGCTCTGAAGACCACCACACCACGGGAAAGGATGAGGCAGTGGTTGATGTCAAGGGCACCCAACTCTGCCATGCCTGTCCGTGCCATGAGGCAGGACTGTGGAGTCTGGCTCCTCCCTTCATTGAATGGATATACTCCCTGAGCCTGAGTACATCATCACTGGGTGCCAGAAGGGCTCTGTTGCTGGAACGCCTGGGATCCTTGGCCCTGGGAAGTGTCACTGTGGCTTTCCTGGCCAGGAATCTGTGTGGCGTGTTCCATGAAGCCAAGCTCTTGACATTGAGCATGCTGGTGTTCTGCAGCATCTGGGTCACCATCTACCACAGCAGCAGGGGGAAGGTCACGGTGGCCAAGGAGATCTTCCCCATCTTGACCTCCAGTGGGGGGCTACTTGGCTGCATCTTTGCCCCCAAGTGCTGCTTTATTCTGCCGAGTCCTGATAAGAACACCCTGCCAGGGATAAGGAGTGAAACAGGTCCTGGAGTCAATAAGCATTCCAAAAATGTACTTCATGGCTCTCAAATGAGTGACAGACATGTGAAAATAAATCAACTTTTTTGCAGAGACAGTGGGTCAAAGCTAAATTTGTAATTTATCTTCCTCGTTAACAGAGTTTTTCGATGTTCTCTGGTATACCAGGGGCACAGCCCCCTCAGTCAACAGTTCCTGAAACTTTAAGGTGACCTTGGATAATCCTCTCACCTGCATTAAATCTATTTTTTATTTATATGTGCAGGGGCTTCATTTTGCCCTCCACTTGTTGAATCAGTTTTCTAGCCTGTGCACTGATTAGTGCAGCCTGCCAAGTGGTCTATTTTATTTTACTCCTTTCTCTTCCTTAACTAAAATGGTCTTTTTGTGTGTGTGTGTGACCGGTAAGGGGATCACAACCCTTGGCTTGGTGTCGCCTGCACCACGCTCAGCCAGTGAGCGCACCGGCCATCCCTTTATAGGATCCGAACCCGTGGCAGGAGCGCCGCTGCGCTCCCAGCGCCACACTCTCCCGAGTGAGCCACGGGGTCGGCCCTAAAATGGTCTTTCACATCCTAATTTTGGGACTTATTCTCCTTTCTTTTCTTCTAATATTTTTGAGTTTTATTTTTAACTTCTAACTATTCGATTCATCTGGTATTTATTTGGGGGAAGGTTGTGAAGGAAGCTACATCATCTCTTTTCAAGAGAGAGAGCCAGAGGGGCTGTGGTCCGTCACCTCCGGGATTGAGCAGGGTCCACGTGGCCAGAAGGGAGAGGGCAGCTGGGCCCAACGAGTAAGACTGAAGGGAGTTTGGGGCCCAAAGCTCCACTTTAGGGAGGTCCTACATGATTGCAGGGGAATATGTAAGCTGAAGATGTCATTGCGAGGACAGAACAGAATCTGGGCTTCCTGGGAACCTGGGAATCCTCTGGGGTCTATGCCACCCAGAGGCCAATGACAGGTAGTCTAAGATCCGAGAGAATAAGAGGCCACATCAGAGATTGAAGAAACTCCTGAGAGTCAGAGCCAGCCAGCACAGGAGGTCAGGGTGGGAGATGTGGGGTCTGCCCTGGGCACATTGTCCAGGCATTTGGAGGTGATGGGGATAGATAGCACTTAAGGGACTTGGCGAACATTTGCTTTCTATTGCTGCTGTAACAAATTACTACAAATTTAGGGGCTTAAATGTATTATCTTTCCAGTCTCTAGGTTAGAAATCTGACATGGGTGTCAGTGGGCTAAAATCAAGGTGCTAGCAGGGCTGTGTTCCTTTCTGGAGGCTCTGGGAGAGAATCCATTTCTTCGCTTTTTGCAACTTCTAGAGGCCTCTCACATTCCTTGGCTCGTGCTCCCACCCGATGCCCCAGCTTCAAAGCCAACCCTGCAGAATCTCTTGGGCGCTACCAAAGGCCCTCTGACTCTCTTCTGCTGCCCTCTTCCACTTTTAAGGACTCGTGTGATTAGATTGGGCTCATCCACATAATCCAGGATAATTTCCCCATTTCAAGGTCCTTAATCACACCTGCAAAGTCCCTTTTGCCATGTAAGGTAACGTTTACAGGTTCTGGGGATTAGGACGCAGATACCTTCAGGGGACAATTATTCTGCCTACCACAGCTGGCAATGGAAGAACTGAAGAGGCAAAAAAATGTATTTCAAAATATCATGGAGGTAACAATTACAGAAAGCAGCGTCCTTTCCCTAGGGATGCCCACCGTTACGAGCACTGCGTGGAGAGCACAATCCCAGCCTGGAAGATGTAGCCATTCTTAGTAAATTATTAAAGTAGCCAAAGTTACGAGAACTTCTCTGTGCCAGGCACTGTGTTAAGCCCTTGACATGTATTTTCTCACTTATCCTCTGAACAAACCTGAGGCAGGTTTTATTATTAGCCCCAATTACAGATGAGGAAACTGAGGCTTAGAACAGTACGTAATTTGTGTAGTAACTAAAACCTAGGACACCCTGATGCCAAAGTCCAAGTTATACTGATATTTATTGAATATTTCTAATATGCCAGACTCACACTGTCCAATACAGTAGCCGTTGGCTAAATTAAAGTTAAAATTAAATAAAATTTAAAATTCAGTTCCGCAGCCACACTGGCCACATTTTACACTAGTCTGTTGGCTACCACATTGGACAATGCAGGTGCTGAGAATTTCCATCGTTACAGGAAATTCTACTGGACAGCCCAGTCTAGATACTTTACATCCCAACACCACCATGTCAGGTAGATATTATTAGTATCCCAAATGACTACTGGAATTCCTTTTGGAACCTGACATCTGGAGACTTTGAGTTACTTGTTCAAGCTCCTGCAGCCTCACGGCTGGGACTGGAGTCAGTGTCACTGTGAAACCCCTTCTCTCTCTTCCACAGGCTCTACTTTCCACCTGCAGGAAGGATCGAGTTGACCAATCAACAGAGTCCTGATCTGATTTTACATTAGGAAAACAGAATTCTCTCTTAAGGATTGTTGAGTAATCTTAACTAATGAATAAAACTAAGTAGGGGACATTTAGAGAAAATATAGACTATACTGAAATAGGTATCTATTTTTAATTGTAGTTACATTTTATTACATTTAGTGACATGCAGTTTCAAAAAAAGGGCATTGTCTTGACTCAAACCACAAAGAGTACATTATCAGCGATATCTACTGTTCAGTAAAGAGTAGGAGCTGTTGTATTTCATCCACATGCCAGGCCTATAGGAGGTGCTCTTTTAATGCTAGCTTTTAATTCTCTGCTGAGTTATCCTTGCTGTGACAGGCTGGCAGGCACTGGCATGGGTTCCCAGTCCTTCAGGGATAATGCTTTAGAGGAAAGGGTTAAAGGGGATGGCTCACTGGAGGGACAGGGAAATGGGTGGAAGGAGAACTCTGTATACACTTGTGAAGCATCTCAGAAGATTTCCTACACAAGAGCCTTGTTCTCTCTTGAATTTGAAGTCACCAAGCTCAGCAGGGCACGAGACATCCCACTTCTGTTTACTTCTCACTGAGAAAGGCCGGGTCAAAACTTAATCTAAAACCAGAAACGAAAACTGAATAGTTAAAGCCTCAAATACAGATATTTCATGTTGCCAATTAAGCCTAGATTCATATGCTTTAAAATCAGTTTCGGGGGGGACAGAGTTAATGTCCTGTTATGAAGACTGAGGCTCTCCCGGGCCCACATGCCACTTACCTCCAGGCCAGTCAAGATCTTGCTCAGACAACAGCCCTTGCTCTCAGCTTGACAGGCTGTAAGCAGCGGTTCCCAAACTTGGCGCCACGTAGAATCACCTGGGGAGCTTCTGAAAGAACCACAGGCTGCAGTGTAGACAGATCAAATCAGAATTGCATGGGGGGACCCAGTGTCACTATTTGTAAAAATCCCCAAATGACTCCAGCATGCAGCCAAGATTAAGCCAGGGCCAGAGCCTGGACTTCATGGATTCCAGACCCAACTTCCCTGATCTTCCGTGGGTGCTGGTTGCAAGGGGAGTTAGAACTGCTCATGCCCCCTTGCTCTAGGGCTCGTGGCTGGCTGTCCACGTGTGGTCGGGAAACACCACCAGACGTAGCCATGCTTGGGCCACTCCACACTCGCCTCATCACAATCCCTGGGGTTAGGGGAAGGCTCTGCTCTTCACCTGTGAGGTGAGGGGCTGGGCTGACTGGTCCCTAACAGCCTTCCTGTTTTCAAATTATAGGATTCCATAAGAGGGTTTGAGCAAAATGAGGTGATAACAGTAATGGAGGAAGGAGAGTGTGAATAACAGAAAGACCCGCCTCCATCCTGACCATATTTGATTGTTTCTAACGCTTTGTTGACCTAAAAACAAACTGAGGCCGAATACATATAGCAAGAATTTATTGAGCCAATATGACACTTACAATCAGGGAGACATGTAGATCAGGTAGCCCTGAAAACGTGTTCCGAAAAGGGCCAGCAGGAAGGGGGAGAAGTCAGAGGGGAGCGGTAGAAGGACAGCTCTCCTAATCTTTATGGCTTTCTGGCATCCTTATGGCTGCTTCTAAGTAAAATGGTCTTATGATGACTTTTTTCAGGACAGGTGGATATGACTGCTGGCTTATCCCAAATCTTTCAAGGCACTGTAATTTAGCTGACCTGGTCAGAGCAGATTTTTTTATTATCAGCTTGGTACCCACAACTGCCAGATATACAGGATTATAGAGAGAAACATGGAAAGAGTTTGGGGCATTTTACGGACTATGAAAAATGCTTAGTCACAAAACATTTTCTGACCACCTTGCAAACCTGAATGACATGCACAAACTAGCGATTAATAGAGCCCTGTGCTAGTGTCTGAGACAGACTGGGGGCAACCCACAACAGCTTGTCAGCACTGTTTACTGAAGGTGTCCAGATTGATGGGTTGAACCTGGTTGCTGTTATGTTCCTTTGGTTTCTGACATTGAGCCAGGTTTGGCTGCATGGCCAATGGGGTATAAAAGAACCCTCCTTGTATGAAACGGTGGTTCCCTGAGGCCAAGTCATCTCCCACATGCCTTGATGGCCCCTTTCTCTCTCTTCCCACTACCCCACCTTCTACCCCTGCCCCAGTCCACCAGCATTTCTCAAGAGGATCACAGAAATTGTGCTGGATGGAAGAGCTGGCCTCTTAAGGCAAGCCTTGGAATAACAGTTGAAGGACCAGGGTGAAAGGCAGCAGGGCCCCTTTTCAATGGTCCTCACTCCTTCCCTGCACACAGACCCAGTGCTCTCGCTGCACCAGGTACAGCCATTCTGTCTCCAGGCTGCCACCCTGACGGCTCCAGTGGGTAGGGGTGCAGAGAGCACCCACTCCTCGAGACACACAGGAAGAGCCTCAATGCTGCTCTGGACAGAAGAGACACTGTAGGTCCTTTCAAGCCAGCAGAGTAGGGGAAGATGTCACTGTCCCCCGGGGAAAGACAGGGCAGGCAGGACTCATTGGTCCCACCACCAGCAGCCCCCACCCAAGGGCACCACATGCACCCTGGTTAGCTCTGTCTCCACAACACCCGTCTCAGGAGTGCTCTGAGCCCAGGGCTGAGCAGGGCAGCACAGCCTTGCTGTCTGGTTCCCCTGTTGCCCAGGCCGTGACTTCCCACTCCTGTTCTCTCCCCTCCAGGAAAAGCCACACATTATACCCACCCCTTGCCTGCCTCCACCTCCCCCCCACCACCCATGGGTCCTGGTTTAGTGATCAGTTGGGGTTGAGGGATTTCCCATTCGGCAAACCTCAGGTGTGGATTTGGGGAAAGAAACAATGCTTCAAACCCTCCTCGCCCCCTTCTCCCATTGGTGCCAAAGCAGAAAGCCTGAAAACGGATCCCTGAGTTTCCAGAAGTGCTGCCCTCCCCCGACCCCACCCCCAGCACCAAGAGGGGGGGCCAGTAGGTCTTATTTCCATGGAAATTTCACTGCGAGATGGTTTGGAGTCCTTGTCATTCTCTTTCCCTGCCCTCCCTCACTGAATGTATATTACTATTTAAAATTGGAGTAGGGTCTATGAAGGACAGGGACAGACACCGCCCACCCGCAGCCTCGGGTGTATCAGCAGGAGTGTTCTTAGCTGCTCCAGCCCCATCTTGGGGTCCACCTAAACCATTCCGTCTGGCCCCCACTGGGGCACACTGTGGAGTGACAGCTGCCCTGATGGCCTTGCTGTTTTATTCATTAAACTTGATGAATTGGGTGGCGGGGGGAGGCAGAAGGAGGACCCCATAGACGGTGCTACGAGAGCTGCAGCTTCACTTGTCATTTATGCAACCGACGGCCCTTGTACAAAGCACAGTTCAAGGCCCTGGGTTGAAGTAGTGACCAAGGCAGACAAGGTCTCTCCCCGCCCTCCCTGAGCTCCCAGTCCAGCAAGGAGCAGGAAGTTTAGCCAGGAGGTGGCATCAATGAGGACAAAACATGCACAATGGCAGGATGAGGGAGGGGCGGATGCCGCAGACTGGCCCCTTGTAGGAAGCAGTGTTCAGCCTGGAACCCTGAAGGATAAGACCCAGCCTGCTTTGGAGAGAGCAGGGCCAGGCGGAGGGTGCAAATGCAGAGGCTGAGTCGGGAGAGGCCCAGTGGGCTCCAGGAGCATCAAGACAGGTGGTGAGAGTGGCCCCAGCACAAGCACAGAGGGTAGGGGTCACCAGGGGTGGGCAGAGAGATTCTGCGTAACCTCAGAGACACACCCTACAGGTCAGGGTAAACAGGCTAGATTTGATTCTGGGTGCACCGCAAAGGCACTGGACGGCTGTAAGCAGGGGCCTCCTGGCTGCCCTGGAGAACTGCTGGGGTGGGGCAGGACAGGCATCAGGAAGACCAGCAAGGAGATAGGGGCAGATGTACAGCTGAGAGGGGACTGTGGCCTGGAGAAGGGGGCCCATATGGACGGGAAGAGAAGCAGGTGTTCTCAGGACCCACATTGGCCTTGGGGCTCACAGATGTGCTGATGGAGCAGAGGTGGGGACAGCGAGGGGGAATCACAGAGCTCTCAGGATTTCTGGGTGCACTCTCTGGGCCTGACCAGGGATGAAGGTGGGATGGGGAGGGATGTCAGGTCTTCATTTGGTAACAGGGAGTGTACGACAGGCTGTGGCTCTGCATGGAATCCTGGGGACCAAGCCACACAAGCAAGGCTTGACTGCAATCTGGCCTGTGCCTTGGCCGAATGCCCTACAATTCCTCCTAGAGTGGGGACAGTTAAGCCTGGCAAGGAGCCACTACAAGGCCTTTCTCATCCATCTTCCTAGCAGCAGTAGAGGGCAGGACATTCCAACACATACACACACACGCACACACACACGTACACACACACACTCACACGCACACACACGCATGCACACACACACACACCTCTTAGGGTACAGCTGCAGGCTACAGTACTGCTTAGGTGCAATCTGGAGGCAGCCCCTCAGTGGCTCATGCTGTCTGTCATCTAGCCCCTCGGCTCAGTGTCATGCTGTGGGACAAGAGACTTGGGAGCTGACATCATGCTCATCTCACCTCTGCTGTCTTTGTAACTAATAAACTGCCTGGCTCCCTGTGAGCGGGGGGAGGGATGGGTGGGCCAACACCTGGGCTCCAGGCTCAGCACTCAGATGGTGCTGGGGCCGCGCAGTCAACCAGTTGGCATCTGGGCTCTGGAATGAGACTGTCTGGGTCCAATTCCCACCTAGCTCGTCAGCCCGCTGTTTATCCAAGAGCAGAACGTGTGTTCCTCCTTTCCCTGAGGGGCTTGACTTCCTAACTTGTGATTCCTGCACTTTGGTAAGGAGGAAATTGAGATAAAGGATATAAACTACTTAGCTCAAGCCTGGCCTCAGCAGTGGCCCCTCTTCAAAGCATCAGAGCCCAAGCCACATCTCTTGCCTGCTTTTCACAGCAGAGGATGGTCCTGAGGGCAAAACAGAGGTGCCTGCGCATCACCTTTCCTTACAGACAACAGACAGGACCCAGTCAGGGAAAGGACTTGGCCTAGATCATGGGGAAACCCAGGCCCTGGCAGCCTGGCCCCCATCCTGGGCTCTTGCCCACAGCAGGAGTAGAAGCTAGGGTTCACAGCTGTGTAACCCTTGACAGAGCCAAGCAGAAAGCCCTGACCTGGTCTGAACTTGACCTTGACCCTCATTCTGAGCTACCTCATTTTAAATTCTCACTCTCGCCCTCACTGTAACTCTAATCCTAACCTCTAAGTCTAACCTGACCTTAACCCCAATCCCAAACACTGACTCTGACCCAAACCCTAACCTTATCCCTATCCCAGTGCCCACAGGAGGGCAGTCCTGCCCCTGCTGATTCCACAGTGGTCAGCCATCCCTCCGGGAGAGCCAACAGCTGAGACCACGTGGTCCTCCTTAGGTCCCTGCTCAGTGAACACTTGCTTCATTCCCACAGTGATGCTAAGAGCCTCTCCAGCAGCCCCTCATCACCCCTCTGGTCCCAGTATCCCCACTCCCTCCAGCCTTCTCTGGCATGGCAGTGGGCAAGGAGCCCACACACAGTGCTGTGCCTTGGCTGTGCACTGGCTCCCAGCACCCTTGGGGGTGATCTAAATAAAAAGAGGCTTGGTCAGCACTTGGGTCCCTCTGGACGTCTGCCAGCCCTCACTGCAAATGAGCTCTGGACTCAATTTCTTCCAGTTCCTCTTCTCTCTGCCTGTTGGCATCTTGTTTGGAGAGGAGAGCCAACCCTTCTCATCTGAATAGGGCCTGAACCTCATCTGTTGTGTTCCCAGCTGTACCCCAGACAAGGAATAGGGCTGGCACCCAGGAGGCCCATGGTAAGGCTCACTGACTGACTTCATGGAATCACCCTGCACCCTTTGTCCCTTTTAGGAGGACACCATCTCCATCAACCGCAACAGTTAAGGGCTGCAACCTGGTCACCGCAGGGCATTCCTGCAGCTAGAGCTCAACACCAAGCAGCAGTGAGTAGAGATGTCACCGCAGACCAGCGTCATTGCTGCCAGGGGTAGACGGGGCCCTGGCCCATGAGAACCAGGCCTGAGCCTCTGGTGCCCAGGCAATTTTGGTACCCTGGAGCCAGACAGTGTCTATCTTTTCTTCCCCTTCTGCTGATGCTTTGGCATCAACTTCTTGTCTGCTCCCAGCTGAGTTTGGCCAGGCTTCCATTTCCCCATGGCCCCTGCATGTCCTGACATGCTTGAGGGGCTGTTTGCACAAATGTGTCCCCAGCCAGTCTCAGGTGCACTCCTGCCCTGGGGTTCAGGCCCCACACAGTCCGACCTTTCCCGTGTCAACCTGTGTTTCTGCCCTGTCTCCCACTGCTATGGAGCGTGGGCTCAGGCGAGGCAGCCAACAGTGTGCATGGGGAATGGAGGGGAAGCAGGCACCTCCAGTCATTCACCACTAACTTGATGGGCCCAGGAAGGGGCCTGGAGAAGGGCCATGGAGAGGGGAGCTCCTTCTTTGGGACACAGGGGATCACATGAGCTGGGTCTGCAAGGATGGAAGCCTGGGTCCAGAGGGATGGGAGGAGGGCATTTCTGGGGACAACATCATGAGTCAGAGGGAAAGGAGCCAGACGGCAGGGGGTGCCAGCAGATAGGTTTGGCTGGTGAAGGGAATTAGTGGACGTGGGGGAAGCAGGGTTGACAAGTCGTATGAGACTGCATGCAGGACTGGGCTGCAGTGAGGCTCGGGCAGGTCTCGAGGCCACGGCTGCAGAGGGAGAGGGAAGGGTCAGAGTTGCAGTCTGGGGTAAGTGGCTGTGCAAGGTGGACACATCTGCTCACTGAGAGTCCATTTAGCCTCTTGGGTGTCTTTCTCAGTCCCAAATCCTGGCCTTCAAGGACAGGGCCAGTGTGTTTGGGTCCCTTTATAGCTTGGACTCAGCCCTCAGCTGTCAGAAAATGGCATGAAGGCTGTAAACAAGCAGTGTCCCCCTTGGCCTCTCTCCACTCTGGCCCGGGCGATCATCAAGTCCTGTTTGGAATCATGATGAAGAATTTTACCACTTCCTCACGGTCATCACTGAAAGGAGAATCCTCACCCTGGAGAAGGAGATGGGGACTGGAAAGGTGGAGGGCAGCAGGAGCAGGCTGCATTTGACATCACAGGATCACAAAGGCACGGGAGTGCCAGCTTGCCAACCCCACATCCAGACAATGGACATCAGTGTGCCCTCGGTGCAGTCACAATCACTCAGCCACAGATTGGCCTGCCTGCCGGTGCCCCATCTCCACCAGCTTCCCTGCTGTCAGCCTCCTTGCTATCTAGTGCAAAGGACCCCCACCTGCTCTACAGGTTTTGTCATAAGGTCTGATACAGCCCTGCCTGCCCTTGGACTCTGCTGGGGACTTTTTAAAACCCTGCAGCCCCCAAGGCCCCATCCAGAGGCTCCAGTTCAGGTGGTGTTGGGTGAGGCCCAGCAAGAGGGCAGGTGTCAGGGTCTTGTTGAATCCGAACTGCAGCAGGGTTCATTTATACCAGAGGAGGCCGGCAGTATGGGGTCTCTGCAGCATAGTGTGAACTCAGGGCTGCCTTTGAGGGAGGGACCAGACCTAGCTGATAACAGATAGAAAGAACATGCAAGGGAGTTGTCGTGTCCTGGGTAAACATGAATGCCCACAGCGTCCTGGGTACCCTCTCTCTTCATCAGTTCCATCCCCTCCCAGGGACCTTCCTGAGGACATTACAGGTTCCTGGCAGAACCAGAGCCCAGGGCACTTCATTCAGGCTGGCACATTCAGTGAACCCAGCAAAGGCCTCTCCCCGCTTCCTCTGGAGGTGGCAGTGAAGGGAGGCACCTGAGTCTGTCTGCCCACTGCACACAACTCTGAGGCTCTGTAGGTGCCACTGCCCTGAGGCTCCTGGTAGGTCCTCAGCTCAGGTGTGACTGGCTTCCTTGGAGCCTCCATTGGTCCTTCCCCCACAGGCTGAGGTCAGTATGTCATTTGTGGAGGGCACACCTGGAGCCAGAAACAGTAACCCGACTTGCCTATGGTCCAGAGCATGGCGGCAGCTTGTCCTCCAGGGCTGCACCCCTGCATAAATCCACTCTCTCCCTAAGCTTCGCCCCTGGATCCCTTCAGCGCACAGTCACATTGCCTGTTGTCACTCATCTCCTGTGAGGGCAGGGGGAAACCCCACAGGTCACCTGGACCAAGGCCCTCGACGTAGGGAGGAGAAACTGAGGCCCAGCAGGGACGAAGTTGCCCAAGAGCCAGCTCCTGCATGTCTTGGTCCCACACCAGAGCCACTATAAGTCCTCCCCTCCCAGAGGTGTCCAAGCTCCCCACCCCAGCAGGGACCTGAGCACGAGGTGCTTACTGGTCAGGGCACAGGCAGGCCTCATTTGCCCCAGCTGTTCTCACAAAGGCAAACCCACAAAGGTCACAGGTGAGTAACTCACAGGCCACTTGGAGCCTGAGACATGAAGGAAGCAAGGTGGGCTTACATCCCCCTACCCACAGCTTGCTCCAGCACCGTCGTTTACATTGTGGGTAAGCAGACTGCAGTTCGTGGGCCTGCAAGCCCACTCTGTTGACCGCATGCAGGTCGGTGTGCAGCTGGAGCTTTCCTGCCTTGTAGCCCTCAGAGGCCAATTGGGTCCTGGGGCAGACCTGGAAGGAAGCAGGTCCCCAGAAGACCACTCATGGGACAAGGGCCCAATAAACAGAGTGGTCACTAGCAGCTCAAAGCCTTCTGACCAGGAATGGAGAAACAGGGAATGAGACAACCAGTGACATGAGAATTTCAGTTACAGCCCAACACAGTAAAGTCAGACTTTGTAAAGGACTCCAGAATTCAGCGAGCTGGAAGGGAGGTCATTTAAAGACCATCCACTCCACCATTTTACAGATGGCAACACTGAGACCCAGAGAGGCCCAATAACAGGAGCAAGGCTCAGGCTAAGAGAAGCCAGAGGCTCCTCATGCCCAAACTGTGAGCCACTGCAGGTTAAGGGGTCATCGGAGACTGGTCTAGTGGCCAACAGAAAACCACCAGCTCCGGGCCACACCCATCACCCTTCACCCTCATCCCGGTTAGGGCAGCAGTGGCGTCTCCCTGTGCAAAACAATGCACCCTTCTCCTCCAAGAGCAGCCTCCGAGGGCCCATCCCACCCTTTGTCTGTGGCAATGAAGGACAGGCCAGCAGTGCTTGCTTCCGCAGGAAGTCCACAGCGACCCCTCTCAGCTCTGCAGTTTGTCCAGGAGACGCCCAGCTACCAGAGCTCCCTGAAGTCCCAGTGGCCCGGCAAGCAGTGCAGCCTCATGTCTTCCTTTTGGATGTGCTCGTAACAGGACTGGCAGGAGAGAGGCAAGGCTGGGGCCAGTGGGTCTGCCCACCCGCAGGCACAGGTACGGGCTCTAGGACCCAAAAGCTGGGTGCACCACCTCCCCAGCCTGAACCAGCCATGGCTCCAACGCAGCCCTCAGCCACAGTCTGCAAGGGAAATGGGGCCTTCCCCCTGCCCCACTGTGCTGGCAGATGCAGCCTGCAGCAGCCACGCCCTGGGTCCCCACAGCTGGGATGCAGCCTCCCTGGCCCCTTTTAACAAAAGCAGGACCAGGGAGCTGTAAGGACCCTTCCCACAGAGACAGACAGGGGCCGTGAATTTGAGCTCATCCCCACAACGGTGTTGGGGGGCGGGGAAGGGGTCTGCCCCAGTGGCCAGGGCATTTCCACCTCGGCCCACAGCCTCTGTCCCTCACCTCCAGGGCTGTAAGCAGGAAGTCATACAGGCCTCCTGTGTGGACGGGGTCCATCATGTCACGGATCAGGTGGATCTCAGCTCCCAGGTGCTGGATTCTGGAGAATACACTCCCCCCAAAAGAGAGTGAGAGAGAGAAGGAGAAAGGGGCGTCATGGGCAGGCACCACGCAACTGAGGAAGGAACCCTGGCCTGGATGGCTGGACACCTGGAGTGTGGTCCTCACTCTGCCCCTGGCACCCACAGAACCCGAAGTGGGACCCTGCCCTTTGGGGGCCTTGGTTTTCCCATCTGTATGGAGAAAAGCTGTGTCCATAAACCCTGATGCTCTGAGATTTCCGAGAAAATTTGGCTGGGGGTGGGACAGGGTGCGAAGGGACCCTGCTGCAGCCCATCCCCAGCTCCCAGCCTGGCTGGGACTCACCGGGCTCGTGATACCACATAGATGAGCAGTGGCAGCAGGTCGTCCATGGGAAGCTTGTGCTCCCGGCCCAGCACCCGTGACACCGTGGTCTCGATTTCCCCATATGTCCTGTCCAGCACCTCCAGCTTCTCCCGCGGGTCCACCGTGGTGCTGCAGCAGGGTAGCTGGCTCCAGGTCAAGGCCCTGGGGTTCAGTCCCAACCCGGGGCCCCCAACACTCCCACCTCCAGCTCCCCATCCTCCCCAAGGCATGACTCACATGATCTTCTGCAGGCACTCAGTGGCTGACAGGAAGCACTTGTCCCTGATCAGGGAGCACCTCTGTGTGGTGGGGGAGAGGGCTGGATGAGGCAAGACTCTCCAGCACTGACACCTTCTCCCAGGGCCTGGGCTGGCCCTGAGCCCCTTGCCACCCTCCCCTTCCCCATCACTGACTTCAGCACAGCACTACCCTGAGGGCTGAGTGACCTGGGGCAAGTCACAGCTCCACTGTGGGTCTCAGTTTATGCAACTATAAGGTGGGATGGATGGTCTCCAGGAGGTTGGGAGGATCAAAATAGATAAAGAAGTCAGTCATTGTAACAGCCAGTGGTCACCGGTGCCGCCCATTTCTGAGTGACTATGTCAATGGTCCTCAGTCCCAAGGGCTTGTTGAAACAGATTGCTGGGTCCACTTGCTAAGTTTCTGACTCAGTGGTCGGCAGTGGGTCCAAGAATCTGCTTTTCTAATAGGTTCTCGGACGCTGCCGCCACGGCTCTGCAAGCGCATTTAAGAACAACTGCCTCAGGTGCCCCCTTCCCCCTCACAACAGTCCTATGAGGTGGTTCTAGGATTACAGCACCCTTGTACAGCTTAGGAAACTGAGGCACAGAGCTCAGGAATCTTGCCCAGTCACAGAGCCAGTAAAGGGGCACAGCCATGTCTGAGCCTGGTCATTATGGGCCAGTGGCTGCACCCTCACCTCACCAGGAGGTCAGAACAAGCAGAAAGCCTGGTCTTCAAACCCCTCTGCCCCTCCGAGCAATCATGAGGCAGGGGGCTCCTTGCAAGCCTGAGCAACCTATGGGGGCCCCTAGCTCAGGGCACCCCTACCTGGGGCAGGTAATGGGCCTACCCTCTCACCTGACTGGTCGTCAGTGTGAGGTCCTTGAGGGGCCACAGGTGCCTGAAATGGAAAAAGTGGACAGAAGGCTTTGCCAGGACAGGCGACAGAGCCTGAATTCAGAGGACAAATTCCCTTTGCCACCATGTCCCCCAGCAAGGCTGAGCACAGGAAAAGGGAAGGAAACGGGTCCACCATGGCATCCCTGAGTACATGTGTGGAGCCTGAGGCAAGGGGAGGCCAAGGGATTTCCGGAGAAGGCTGCGCTCCATCCAGTGCCAGAACTTGAGAGGAACCTGGGGGGCCAGGAGGTGAGGGCAGCGCTGCAGGCCAAGGGGCCTGCATGAGCAAGATCATGAGGACACTGGCCTCTGTTCCAGAGGCACTGGTGAGCCAGTGCAGAGTGGTGAGCAGGGAGGGATGCAGCCATTGTGCAACTTAGACACATCGCAGTGGCGCAACATGGGGCAGGGACTTGGAGAGACAGCAGAGCCAGAAGGCCATGTGGAGGAAGCGGCAATGAGGCAGCAGGAGGGTGGGGAGACGAGGGACACTTGGGAAGTCGTTGGAAAACAGGTCTCTGGGCTGGTGACTGGCCAGATGCAGAAAACATGCACCGAGATGGAAGAAGAAACAGGGATTTGAGGGAAGTGGGAGGAGCACCATCGCTATGTGACAAAGAAGGCCTGGCTGTGGAAGGACAGTGCCCGTGACCTTCCTCAGGGACAGGGCTCACTCATGGCATCCACAGATCAGAAGGGGTGCTGAGGAGAAAGGACATTTTGGAGACTAAGGAGAGAAGGGAGGCCCTGGGATGTGGGAAACACCCACTTGACCTGCCCCCAAAACAGTCCTCAGTTTCCCCTTTGGGACATCCCCTCCCTCACTCTCAGTATAAGTGCCTTAGTGGTGGATATTGAGGCAGGCCTGGGCAATCACAGCCAGCATTCAAGGGTGGGCTCAAGACCCAAGCCAAACTGGTGAGGGGCTCCAGAGACCGGAGCTGTTGTGAAGGAAATGCCAGCTACCTGTGGGGACAGTGGAGGGACTGAGCTGGGAGGACACAAACCTCAGGTGGCTCATGCCAGGCTTGTCACCACAAAGGGAAGCCAGAGAAAAGACCAACAGAAAGAGAGAAAAGGTGCTTCCCTTTGTCATGCTATTGGGCCCCTAGATCCAGCCACACCTGAATGCACAACCCCAGAACTTCGTGTGTAGATGAGCCAATTTACCCCCACCCCCCTTTTCCACTGAAGACAGTCTGAGTTGAGTTTGTATTTTCTGCCATGCTAGAGCCCTGACTAACACAGTGTCGGGGGAAGGCTTACTTCTGCACGTCCAGGAACTCGAGCAGCTTGGTGTCGGGGAGTAGGCTCAGGTTGGCAATGCCCTGGCTGTAGAGACTGTCCTCCCGCTCATGAAGAAGCAGGTAGAGAGTGAAGAGCTCTGAGTAGAAGCTGCGTAGCATGAGGGGCAGCACCAAGCCATACACTTGCATGTCCCTGAGTGAGAGACCAGAACAGGTTGGGGTCGGCAAGGCCTGGGGGTGGGGATCACTACTTGGGGCTGCCCTTCAAAGAGCCCATAGAGCTGCTAGTCCCACAATAGTGCCTCAGCCTCCAGAGCCCTCCACTCCTTAGAAAGCCCTTTCCAAGCCTGTCCTTGGTCATCATTCGCGCATTCAATTGATATCTGCAGCTGCCTCATTCCCTCATTTGACTTTGAGAACTAAATGGCTGGTGGGGCAGGAATTTGATCTCAATCTGACTGAAAGCAAAACCGGGACCCCGGATGAACAAGCAACTTGCAGCAAAGATCTCAGCAACCATTCCAGACTAGTCCAGTCTGCCTCCCAGTCTGCTGTGCTACCTACGACTCCAGGGGGAAGTTCTGCCTAATATCTAACCCCATTTCCCACCCCTCCTGCAATGCAGTGACAGAAAGGCCACTCTGATCAGGAGCATCTCCAGGCCTGGAAAATTGGCAAATTGTAAGGTTTGCTCCAGGGACTGAGGGAGATAGATTTATTGATCTACCTAACTCCTGCTCTATGAGACCTCAGGCTCATCCCCTACCAGTCCTCAGCTTCCCCATCTGTGTGCAGGGAGAAGGCTATGCCTCAGGGAGCTGCTCACCCTCCATGTACCCAAGATGAGGCTGAGATGACACATTTAGAACAAAAATGCATTCAATGCATTGTGGCAGTGTCCCCTCCCTGGTTGCTCACAGGACAGAAGTCATCGGTCATTTTGATCCACAAATGATCCATGAACAATGCTTAGGTCAGTAGCATGAATGCCCAACACTTCCCTCAGGAGCACCCCTTCCCCTCAGGGAAGCCCAAGGAGCAGAGGTGTGAGGGCTTCCTGAACTTGGCAGACACCATGGAGGCCAGGGCCGGTCACCTTGACTCTGCGTCTTCATCCTCCTCCAGGGCCTGGCCCTTGCGCTGTAAGGCAACCCGCAGCAGACCCCTGCAAACCAATGAGAGAGAGATGGCATGGCTGCCACCTCCCACAGAACCAGTGCTACCCTCTCAGTCACCAAACGTGAGAGTAGGTGGCCTCTGCCTCTCAGAACTGTGGACATAGGGCCTACAGAGTCCAGCTTTAAATCTCAGCAGATAGAAGGCTGGAGCTACAGGATATCAACCAGAGAACCCTGGAACACCAGCAACATAAGGAACTACAAGTCTAAGGCTTCTATTTGTATGTTTGATGGGGTCACAGCTCAGCTTTGTACTGGCAATGAGATCTGAGTCCAAGACCAGGTTCAGCCTGCAGTGGGTTAGTGTCCCCTGGGGTCAGGGTCAGCCCAGGACCTGGCTGGGGCTGGACTCTAGCTGTAGGCTGCAGTTGGGCCCTTGCTATCATCTCCCCACCATCTGTCCCTCTGCTCACCAGCTGCACACGGACCAACCCTCTGGTTCTTTGTTGATTCTGACCTGAGGTGGAGGCACCATTCCTACTGGGCTGCCAGGCAGAGCTGATGCTTGGGAAGGGCAACCCCCAACCCCAGGGTCACAGGGCAATGGCTGTCCCCATGTGCCATCGAGCTCACCTGTAGAAGGCCCAGATTTCCTGGGCATGCTGTTTCACCTCCTCCTGGGCCAGCCCCTGCAGGTGCTTGTTGGCCCCAACACCTGCGTAAGTAGCCTGGAAGGTCAGCATCAGCGTCTGGAGCAGCTTTCCCAGTGGGTGCAGCGAGTTGCTCAGAGCCTGGGCCAGTGCAAAGGCAGCAAGGAGACTCTCAGCACCAGGGCCTGGAGCACAGCACACCCAGACAAGCCTCCCAAGACTGCTCCCATTTCATAGATAAGAACACTGAGGCCCTGTGAGGACAAGGAGCCCAGGGGCCTGTCCCCTCCAGTCTGCACTCTGCTGTGAGAAACGGAAAGCCTTCCTCATGAGAGGGAAGGGAGAAGGCCTCTCCCTCAAGCCGCCCATACTGGGGCCCTCACCTTCCTCAGGTACTGCTGCAGGGCCTTGGGCTTCCGGTGCTGCAGCAGCTCCTCCAGGATGTCTTCCATACTGCCCGCACTGTCCTCGGGGTGGGTCCTGGCACACCACACACAGCATCCCTCACCCATACCTGGGCCCAGGCCAGCACCCCGCTCCAGGGAGCCCTCCCCCCGGCCCACTCTGACTTGTAAGTGCACATACGCACATGCCGGGCCTCACCTCTCACAGCGCAGGTACTCCTGGGACTTGCGCAGCTCCTTCGAGCTCTGCACGTGGAAGCCCAGCATAGCCTCCTGCAGGTCCCCAGGACAGCCAGCATGCACAAAGTCCCTGAAGGGGCTGTAGGCTCCCTGCCAGCGGCTCTCTACGGGGAAGACACCCAGACCCAGCTGCCTGTGATGGGAGGGGAGAGAGGGGAATGAGTGGTGAGAAGCTGGGGGAGAAATGGAGCTGTGGTGGGCAGGACGCTGTCCAGGCCCTTGGAGGGGTGGATGGATCGGGACATGCAGATGGGGCTGACCTCCAAGGCTCCAGGAGGAGAAAGAGAGGCAGAGAGAGAGACAGTGAGAATCTACCTTGTGACGGAGGAGAGACAGGGGCGCATAGAGTCCTGGGAGATGGAGACAGAAAGATGAGCAGATCAGGAGAGATGCAGGCCAGGTCCAGGTCCAGAGAGTGGTCTTGGCCCAAGGAAGACCAGTGCCTGAAGTCCGGGATTCCCCTGCCTCAATATGCCACTCTGCCCTGCCCCACAGCCGGTTCCTTCTTGTGGTTGACCCCCTCCTGGCCAACTGACTGGGGCCTGGCTGTGTGTATCTAATGGACACTGTCTCATGGGGCCCTGTTCTCCTGCATCACCTCACAGGTCACCCTACACCTGCACCCCCCTGGGCTAGGGCACGCCCCTAGGGATTGTCATCCACTCCCAGCTCCTGCTGTCAGGGAGAAGAAGCAGGCAGGGACGATGGGTCAAGTAGTCAACTCTATCCCCTCCCTACATCTGAAATGCTGCCTAGGACCGCTCCCCATTAAAACTGCCCCACACACAGATTCCCTAATCTGCAATGTCATCTTCCTCAACAGACATGGCAAGAGTCACTACTTGAACTACAGTTTTCCAAGGAAGAACTCTGCCCCCTTGGAAACAAGGAAAAGAGGTCTGCCCCCTTCTCAAAAACCCCTTGATAATGACAGTGAGTCCACTTGGCAAGTTTCCTTCTTCACCTTGCCTGCCAGGGAACTCAGAGCCTGACTAATGCTTAATCATAAATATTGTAGGGCCTATCTGCACATCCCTTTCTTTTAAGATCAACTCATGCTTTTATTCTCTATTTTTTCTCTTGTGTGTTTGCTTTGTGAACTGTCTTGTACCCTTTCTAAAAAAAGAAGCATGGGCTAAGCAAAGCCTACAAATAGTTTTCTCCAGTTTTGTGGTGTATGGAGTTATCCTGATTCCAAGAGTCTCTGCAGGGTTCTGTGCTCTGGGCTATCTGAACTCTCTAAAGTGCTAAGTGTTAAGAAGGGGTACAGAGAAGTCCCTCTGATGAGACCTGAGTCCTTGGGGTGAAAACAGACACACCCAGACACAGTCCCCAACAGACTCTGGAATGCCCAGGCCAGAAGGGCCAGGTTCTCACCTCTTGCAAGTGCTGCTCGGGTCCAGCGGGAGGGCAGCCATGTCCAGCACACCCTGCACGTTCAGTCCTCTCCCTGCCCCACTGCCAAATGAGCCCTCCAGGGTGAAGCCATTAGGGAAGGTGACCTTGCCCTGGGAGCCAGGAGAGGAAGGCAAGGAGTCTGTCTGTCCAGCCACCCTTCCATCCAATCATGACAGGCTTTGTGCCTGTTCCTCTGGGTCAGAGAGGCTAAGGACTGATAGATGGGCTTCCCGCCATCCATTCAATCTGCCCCACCAGGAAGGGCTCAGAATCCTCTACCCCTGCAGAAGCACCCCAAAAATCTGTGCCCACCTCTCAGGGGCTCACCTCTGATGTAGGAGATGGGGAGAGAGGTGGAGAAGAAGGGACTCACAGGAAAGAGTGGGGAGAACCACCACGGTGGGGCTGGGCTGGGGGTAAGCCAGGGACAGCAAAGGCCTGGGGAGGGCAATTCTTGCTGCGTGGGTCTGTCCCATTCATAGCACCCTGGTCTCCACTTGTACGCCAGTAATGCCCTCCAGTCATTGTGAAACCAAAATAGCCCCCACATTTCCCACAGGGGCACAAGTGCCTTTTGCTGGGTCTGCTTGGGCAGGAACAGACTAACGGACAGTGACACCAGGTACAGCTTCGCCAGGCACTGGTGGTGACTGTGGTGGAAGATGTACATTCTGAACTAAGGAGCCACTGGGGGACACAGCCAAGAGGTCACTAGTACCCTCTGGACACAAGGCAAGCCCACCGGCCACCTCAGCTTGGTCCAGAATCAAATGATAAACCCATGGCAGGGAGCTGTTGCCGTGCCCACCCCTTGAATGGGATGGAGGTGGGAGCAGGCCCTGGCCTGCCTGCCCCACCCCCTGCCTGCCCTGAGCTCAGGAAGGGAGATCACAGACCCCAGCCAAGGCCCTCACCTTCCCTACAAGGGTCAGGTCCCTGGTGAAGGTGCCCTCATACAGGGAGTCGTCTTCAGAGAGAAGGATGCCTGAGCCCTTTGGAAGGAAGTGGGGAGAGTAGAAATGGTGGGTGAGGAAGGGCCAGGAAACCAGGGGTGGGGAGGTGGACATTGACCCAGGGGGAGTGGGCCCTGAGCCCTGTCACTCTCCCCAGGATCGTGCCTAAGTGGGACCCTAGCCCTTGGCCTGTTGAGTACCCACCCCATGGACCTCATCCGTGGGTTTCCCTAAACACCCTCAGACTGGCTCCTCACTCCGCACAGCCTCCACAGGAAGCCCCTGGGAACTCAGGAAGTGCTCGACTGTCCCTACTTCCCTGATTCCTGTCACTGACCCTGGGGAGAGTCGAGCTAATCAGGGTCCCTTGCCATGCTTGTTGCCAGGAAGCTCAGAGCCAAAGGATACAATTTGTGTCCAAGTTATTTCTGAATCTGTTTTGTGTGACTATTCTTGCCTTTTCTTCCTCTTTCCCTGTAGAGCCTCCTTCTATCCTTTCCAGAACAGAGTGAAGCATAAACAAACAAACAAGCCATAAAACAGGAACAGCCATGAGGCCGCAGCCCCCCAGGCACCAAGCACCTGGCAGGGTGGGTGAGGCGGAAGGGAGAGCTCAGGCTCAGCTCTGCCACTCAGTAGAATGTGACACTGGGCAGCTTCTCTGGTCCCTTCGAGCCTCTCATTTGTCATTCATACACATTTGTCCTTCATATGCTAGGGATAATGATATCAGCCTGCAGGGATCCCGGGAGGATCCTACAAGATGTTGGTGGGAGGCTTAGCCCAGAGCCAGGCATTGAGTTAGGGGTCTACAAAGGTCAATTACTGAGGCTACTGGCATCACCGTCACTGCACACTTCATTCTTGCTACTTCACTGAGTCCACAATAAGTACTCCTAGTCTGAGTTGCTGATGGGGAAACTGGGGCTGGGAGGGGCAGGGATTTGGCCCAGGCCAGGGTAGATGGGTAGCAGACCCGGGTCCCTGCCCAGCTTTCTTCAGCACCTGGGACCAGCTTCCTTCCCTGGCCACCCCTGACTGGCCTCAGCTCAGCCTCAGGGCCCCCAGAGCAGGCGGGGTACAGGGAGAGGGACAGCTCAGGACACACACAGTTCACCCCACTCACCACCATCTTGTCCGCCTGGAAGGTGCCCTGGTAACAGACACCTGCCTGGGTGACCACAACCCCAGGGCCATGACGCTGGTTGGCCTGCCACATGCCAATATAGCGCTCGCCCCTGGGAAAAGAGGAAGTGCAGCCAGAGTTGGATCCGAATCATTCCCATGCACTTTCTGTGTGCTCCGCGGGCATGGGGAGGGGGCACAGGGGGAGCAGTGACATCGCCTGAATCCACCCAATTCAGGACCCCCAAGAGTATGGAGGAGGGAGGGAGTCTGCCTGGGGGAGGACATCTTGCGGGTCTTCCCGGTGGAGGTGGCAGGAAGGACAGATGGAATGGGGTGCATACAAAGCCTGGGGAGCATGTAACAGATATGTGGGGACATGAGGTGGTCCAGAAAGGATGGAGGGGTACACAGGAGGCTCTGCTGGGGTGAGGACAGGGGAGTACACGAGGCCTCAAATACCAGGCCACAGACCAGGCTTCATCCCACAGCCCAGAGAGCCTGAAAGGGCTGCAGTCCTCAGATGGGACCAGATCAGGGGGTCAGAAACTCCTCTGAGCAGGAGGAGAGGCTGGAGTGTGTGGGGGGAAAGGGGTCCAGCAGTCGGGATGGTCAGGGCTCCCTCAGCCTGAGCCTCAGCAACAACCCAGGGAGTGGAGGGGAAGTGAGGGACTTCAGGGAGACTCTGTGCGGGACAAACACCAGGGAGCCTATACCCTGAGACAATTTGGCCTCCGCCCCCGGATACCAGGGGTGGTGGCCGCAGAGTGCTCACCTGTCACCATCCTCCTCGATGCCATAGCCGCTCCTTTGGCCCCTCTCCCAGTGGCCCGTGTACCTGAAGGGCTGGGAGGCCTGCGGGGCACTCTCGAGGACCCCAAATCCATGCCGCAGGCCCGCCTGGAAGTAGCCCTTATACACTTCGTCCATGCCGTGCCTGGAGAGGGTCACAAATGGCTGGCCCTGCCTCACAGAGCTGGGCCCAGAGGGCATGCCCACCCCATGAGCTCATCCCCCACCAGCCTGGGGTCACTTACTCACAGATGCCATAGCCACACATGCTGCCTTCCTGCCAGTGGCACTTGTAACAGTCGAACTTGTCCTCGGAGGCCTGGGGTACCAGGCGGATGCCAAAGCTGACCACGGGTGGGGTGGGATGGGAAATCAGCCCATCACACCTCCTTCCTGCCACCCAGGCATGTCCCTGCCTCCAGGAGCCTTCTCAGATGACAGGAAGGATCTCAAGGTGCCCCATCTTCAAAGGGACCCTCTCAGGACACCTCTCCCTCTATCTTGCTCCATGCACTTGAGAGCACCTCTGGCCCTGGACCACCCCCTCCATGACCCCAAGCTGAGACCCGCCCGGCCCATCAGGGCTGCCGTTTCCCTTTTTACAATGAGGGGAGCTGGTTCAGAGGGTCTCTAAGTTCCTGCTTGAGGTTTGGGAATTTAGGACAGGGCCAGGCTGGTGACTGCAGCAGGGGAGGAAACCACTTCCCTGCCTACCACACACATCCCAGCGTGAGCCCCAGCCAGCCTTACCCGTGCTCCAGGCCCCAGCAGAAATCCCCCACATGATTCTGCCCGTCTGGCCACTTCAGGGTTCCCCTGGAACACAGTCGAAGTCCATGGGCTTCAGGGCCACCAGACCCATCCCTCAACAGCCTTCTCAGCCGGAGGTCTTCTCAGAGGCCCTCCCTTCCCTCACCCCCAGCACTCCCTTGGAGTGGACTCTGACCCCACCCAGCCCTCTTGTCTGAGCTCTAAGACCCCTTACAGAAAGCCCCATCAGCCCTTCTGTAGTCCTGGTGCAAACGCACCAGCAGTCTCATGGGGCACACTCACCACATCCCATAGCAAGAGCCCGGGAAACATCAAGGTTCCCTTTTCCCTGACCAACAGGAAGCTGGGAGCTAGTCAGTGGGGTTTCCCCATCCTCCTTCCCTCTTCCAGTGTGCCATTGTTTTTTCTATCTTTTCATTCATGAGCTTCCTCAAGCCCTTTCTGAGAGTAGGCAGGGTACAAGAAACTAACAGCTATGATTGAGAGGGTCACCTTGTGAGTCCCTTCTGCCCTCTAGGTCTGTTTTCCCAGCTGTGGCATGGAGTGTAGCCACATGGTCTTTAAAGTCCTGCCTGCTTGTGGGGTCACACAGACCTATGATTGAGGCCAGACTCACCCTACAACCTGCCCCAAGCCCTGGGGCAGGTCAAGCCAGTCATTGGGCCTCGGTTTCTGCACCAGTGAAAGGGTGAACGTGCTCCCCCAGAGGGGCCTCGTGAGGGCCTATGGTGGCAGAATGTGTGCAGACATGTCACCACCACCAGGCACTGTTGTGGAGATAGGAGAATTGCTCCTCCCCTCCTGTGGATGACACCGCAACTGCAGGCCCTATGGGCCAGCCACCTGCAGCTGTCCCTTACTTTCTAGTGTCACCATCACAACTTTATATGGCACAGACCTACTCTCGACCAGGCCCAGTCCAAGAGGACTAAAGAGAGACTCTCAGGGACACACAGACCCACTGACCACAGACAATAACAGCCTTTGGTAAGTGCCCTAAAGACCCACCTGCCCTTGAGACCCCCAGGAGACCAAAGCTCCAGCCACTCACTTGCCGTGGGGCCGGCCCCAGCACCACTCGCCCTCATATGTGGCCTGGCAGAGCCGGCCCTCTGCGCGGAAGGTGTACACCACACAGCGGCAGGCAGGGGGCTCAGATGTCTCCAGGCCTGCCCCCAGCACTGGGAAGTCCTTCTTCCCACGCAGAGCCTGGCACACAGCCTGGGTCACCTTCCACTGCCAGACCACCTGGTGGGACGGGAAAACACAGGACAGTCACCACTGCTGGAGGTATCTCCTCTAAGAAGCCTTCTGGGGCAGCTCCAAGTGCCACCCCCTCTTCTCCCACCTCACTGTCACTTGGGGGAACCTCTAACTACTCCATACTGACCCCTAAGACTCTCCACCCAGACCTGAGATCTTTTTCTGCAGTTTCAGGGCCTGCTCAGAGGGGCTGGACAAGACCACAGGGCAGGGATCAACACAGGCCCAAATTCCAGCTTCCTAGAGAAAAATAGCCAGCCTGTTCTCTGTGGCATTCTGATGCTTAGCCCAGGCTGAGCCCAAGGCACTCCTGTGGAGCCTGCGGGGTGGCACACTCTGCTCTCCCCCTGCCCTGTCCCCTGCACCCACCCCCCAAGTCGCAGCTCACCCACATTCACCTGGCCCTGGGAGTCCTTGGCACAGATGAAGAACTCCTCTTCAGGCGTGAGGATGCGAAACACATACCTAGACACACGGAGGTGACAATAGGCCCGGCTCTGTCCAGAGGGGTGACAGGAGAGCCCAAGTTGGAGCCTGGGGTGTGGACAGGAGTCATGGGGCGGATGGAGGGAGGGAAGGCCTGGGGTGTCAGCAGAGCGGGGAGCTCACCCATCCTGCCCAGGATTCACCCACACCAGCTTCAGATCAAAGGTTTGAACGTTGTGGCCCTGGAATAAGATGGACACAGGTGTCATCCAGAGCCCAGACCAATGCTCACTTCCCCTCTGGCCCAGGCTTGCTCCAAGCTCCAACCCAAGCCGCCCCCAGGCTGCTCAGTCCAGCATGCCCAGTACCGCATTCCTCACCATGCCGGCCTGCTCCCCACCTCAGAGGCAGCCCCTCCATTTCCTTTCCCACCCCACGTGCATGCCAGAGTGGTCTTCTGGAAACACAGCTCAGGCCCTGACAGCCTCTTACTGCCTGGGGGTTGGAGACTCACAGCTGGGCCTAACATTTGAGACCCCACAGACCGCTCCAGGCTTGTGTGCCCCTAGCCCTCACCCTCTCCACAGCACAGCCTCTGCATAGTCGCACCTTCCTGAGCTTGCCCCAAACTCTCCTCGCTCTGAACCTTTGCTCCTGCTGTTTTCTACCTGGAATGCCATCCTGCTCTGAGAGCCAAACGGAACATTCCTTCCTCTGGGAAGACTTTGTGTAGTGACCTCCCGCCTGGCCCAGGCAGGCTAGTCACTGCTCCATGGCCAGAAGGAGGAGGAGGCATGAGGCCCAGTCCTGCCTGAGAAGTTCACCAGACACAGGCCAGGGACAAAAGAGGGTCCTTTGCATGTGCAAAGGTCCAGAGGTAGCAAAAGGCTAACACAGTTAAGGGACAGTATCTCATCAGTGCACCTGGAGCAAAGTATGAAGTCAGGAGTGGAAGGGAACTCAAAGTAAATCAGAACCAACCCCAAAACCAGGATTTAAGAGACATGCATCTGGGCTAGGCAAGCAGCATCCCTGTGAGGCCTCAGCCTCCCTGTCTGCAAGGGAGTTCCAGGCCAGAATTCTAGGAGGCAGAGAAGACAGTGCCGAGGCCATCACAAGGGCAACATAGTTCAGGGGTGATTGAGCACAGTCAAGGTTACTGACCATGCAAAAATATTCAAACCCCAGGTCTGCCTCTCTCCTGACTTTTGTAATGCTGAGAGCACAGCATGACTTCTATGGGGTACTTTTCTCTAGAAGCCTTCTCATCCCGACTTCCTTGGTCACTACAGGCCACCCATGACTTCCTGTCCAGGGTTTCTCTCTTATTTGAGTATGAAGGAAACTAAGAGTTGTTTGGCATCTGCTGTAGGACAAACTCACTCACAATGATCCCCACTTTCCAGCTGAGGAAACCAAGGTGAAGATGGTTAACCAAGGACCCCAGCTGCGAAGGGCTGAAGGCAGGATGCACCTTGGGTGGCCTTTCCCACGGGCCATGCTCCTTCAGGGACAGCTGCAGCTGACCGCCCCCACCACCTCCCCAAGCCCATGTTCTCAGTCCCAGCTGCTTGTCCCTTTCCTGCTCTTTTTCTAACCAGACCCCAGAACCCCACTGTGGCCCCAAGACCTCGGATCAGCACCACCCCAACCTGCAGCAGGATGAGGGCATCATCAAAGAGCAGCACACGCTCAGCCCGCAGCGGTGTGACTGTCACGGGTATGTCCTGGCTGTCTTGCAAGAGCCGGTGAGCAGGGGTGCAGAGCACATCCTGGTGGGGCAAGGAGAGAGGTGTGGGCTCAGGCACCCCTCTCCTGGAAGCTGCCACTCCCCCTGCACCTCAGACACCTCCTGGAGGCCTCCTCCGTGCACCCAAGGTGACCCCCAAGCCAGTGACAGGCACTGGGGCTCTGAGGTATGGGGAGTCATTCCTGGCCTCTCCCAGCAGGCAGTCCTTCCCTCTCTTGAAGCTTCACTCATTCCTCTCCCGTACCGCACCCCCATGCCATGGCCCCAGCCACACCCCATCAACCCTCACCCGGGGTTCTGCAGTGCTTGCCTCCCTTCGGCAATTCTTGTCCCCTCTACCTGTTCTCCTAATGCTCTACCTGGCCCAAGCCTGCCCTGCCCTCTCAGGGCACAGGGCACTCTCCTCCCTGCAGGGGCTGTACATGCCGTGGTTGAGACCCCTGCATGATTGGTACAGTGTGGCTGACTGCCTCTTCCCCAGAGCCAGGTCAGGGGCTGGCCCAGGAGGTGCTCAGCAGATGGATGAGGATGGCTAGACAGAGGGACCTTACAGCCATTTGGTTCAGCCACCACATCCCCTTCCAGATGGGAGAACTGAGGCATAGAGTGTAGCAATAGGCTCAAACCATGCTCAGTGTGGGCCCCCTTTCCCTGACCACCCTTTAGGCCCTGAACTCACCCTCAGCCGGCTGCTCAGGGTGTGCCAGAGGGCCTGAGTGGCCACGGCCTGGTCCAACGCCTGCCTCGTGAAAGACTGGAGGTCCCCAAAGTGGGTGGCTGCGTGTACCACCAGCTCCCGGGCAGGGTGATGCTGTAGGGGGACAGGGCAGCCAGTGAGGTCAGGGGCTTGTTGGAACTTTCTCTCTCCCTATGACAGCGGCCTTGGCCCTGTCCTGGCCCCAGCTGATCAGGAGGCCTGAATCTATTCCAAAGTTCACCCTTTCTTCCTGACAGCTCCTCTACTGCTGGGGTGTGTAGGGGGTGGGAGATTGAAGACGCTGACAGAGGAGTCAGGACCATTCGATGACACCCCTAGCTTGGCCCTGAGGCCACACGTCCTCACACCCAGTACCTGACTCTACATCTGTTCACTGGGGCTCTGCTGGCTCCACCAGGACAGGGCCATGTGCCTCAGGCCCTACCCCCCGCAGCAGGAATGTGACCCCCTCTGACCCCCCAGATATGACTGGGTCCTTCTTGAACTAGGGTTCCTGAGTACAAGCTGGGTCCCCTGAGCCTGGGCCCTCTTTCCACCACGGATTGCACCCCTGACACCCACCTTCCCGATGGCGTCCGCAAGTTTCAGCAGGAGGAGCACATACTGCTGCAGGTGATGGGTTAACGGCTGGCAGAGGGCCTGGGCCAGTGCTGCACTCATCGAGCCCTCTGAGCTCACGCCCCACAGGAGCTGCCGCAGCACCTTCCGCTGGCCCCACCAGTACTCGCTGCACACAAGGAGGGCCATACCCAACCTTCAGCCTCCCTTCCTCCCTTCCCGCACCCACCACCATCACCTCCCTGCCCTGACCAATCCCTCCAGATGCCAGGGCCAGCCCCAGCCCCAAAACCTCTGCCCTATCAGACGAACACAGTGCCTGAGTTGCCCTGCCTGAAGGCTCTGTAGCAATCTCAGTTTACCACCACCCACCCTGAGGGGGAATGCCCCTCCTTCCATGCCCCAGGGCCACCCAGCTAATGGACGTCTGGATTCTGCTCCTGGCCTCCCTAGAACTCTGCTCCCTCTCTTCCAGTGTGGATCAGTGTAGACTTGTTAGAGCCAGGAGTCAGAGTCACAGACTGTGACATTCGCTGTCTCGGGGATGGGGCTTCCCCAAGCCTGCCCTCATCCAGACACGCCCACCCGCTCAGGGCCACTGCAGGGGCCAGTGCTCACCTCCTCTTCTTTGCTGCCTTCTGAAAGGCCTGCACCACCACGCAGCTCGTGTAGGACTCAACATACCTGCAGGCAGCACAAAGGACACCCTGAAAGCCTCTGCCCTTCTGGGGTCCCTAGATCTCTCCCACTGAGCAGCTACAGCCCTGAGGGCCCAGATGGTGGCCTGGCTCTGGGCACAGGTGGCCTCAAGCCCAAACCCAACAAGACAGTTCTAATTCACAAAGTCTTTCTTCCCTGGGAGGCCCCAGGGCTCAGGTCTGGAGTATCTAAGACTGTGGCCAGGCTAACACACAAGCCCAGTTGAGGACAGGCCCAGGTATGCTCCACCTCAGGTGAGCACCAACGCCAGGCTGAACCCAAACCTTTGCCTAAGGCCCGACCCAGGTGAGCCTCCACCCCAGCTGAGCCTTAATGCCAGGTGGCGCTCTGACACCAAGGCCAAGCCCTGGCCTGCCTCAGTGGTCTTACTCCATGTAGATCTGCAGGACACGGTCAGCATCACGCAGCAGCAACAGGGATTCCAGACTGGTGGAGTCCGGGTGGCGCAGCCTCTTCCGCAGTGACTGCAGGCTCCCCTCAGTCACCTCCCAGAGCTGCTGGGAGCTTCTGTGCAGCTGCTGCAAGAGCCGCAGGCATTCTCTGCCCTGGGGCTCCAAGGGCTCTGGGGCTGGGGCAGGAGCACAGCCACACTGTGAATGAGGACATGGCCACTCCATCTCCCAGGGAACATGCAGAGGCCCAGGGTGTTCACATGAGAGCCAGCAGCATCCCCCAGCCCTGGAGGTGCAGCAGGGTCCTGTGTCCTGGGGGTCCTCAAGACAAGACCGGTGCCCCCTAGAGCTCAGCAGAGGAAGGGCAGGCTGGGGCAGTGGGCAACTGCCCTTGAGAAGTAAATAGGGACACGTGTCCACCTCCTCACTTTAAACAAGGATAACCCTGATAATCTCAGGGAACTAAGTACACTAATTCCCCCTGTATTTCTGGGCCTCCTGACCCTGTACCCCTCAGATCCAGAATGTGGAGTCCATGGGGTCACACAGTCAGTCCTCTTCCATTTCACAGATGTACAAACAGAGGCCCTGAGAGGAAGGCATCTGCCCAAGGTCACTTCACAAGTGAGACCCATGCCGGAAATTAAACTTAGGTGTCCTGCCTTCTAGTTAGGGCTTTTCCCGGCACCAGCAGGTGCCCTGGATGGAAGCAAGAAGAGAATTCAGGCAGAGGGCCATCTTCAGTCCTGCGCCCTGGGAGAGGAGGAATTTCATCTCTATGCACAGCCAGGTCTAGGCTATAATGTAGGTTCATGGCCTGGCCCCAAAGGGATACTTTGAGAAGGGAGCAGCCAGCAACTGGGAGCCAGGGCCATAGTTCCATCAGAAGATGCCAGTAACAAGTGTTACCACTCTCTCATTTGAGGTGAAGAAAGCTATGGCTGAGAGGGTCCAACAAGGCAGGACTCCTGTCCCTAGGACCATTCCCGTTTCCCCTGCCCTCCCCACTGGAGAGCCTAGACTCACCGGTCAAGAGCAGGGGCTGGAGGATAAGGCTGTTGATGCGGGCGAGGGTGGCTGAGAAGACCTCCTCTAGCCGCAGCAGGGCTGCCTCCTCAGGGCTGCACATGGCCAGGGTGCCAGGCTCAGGGCCTCCTAGGTAGGGCACAGGTCAGAGCCAGATAGCACTGGTGGGAGCAAGGTCAGTGCCCATTTTCTCAGGCTTGTGCTCAGAAGCAAGGCCCATTACCACCTACATCAGAATTGAGCAATAAGCCCAGGTCACCTCAAAGGGGAGTTCATGGACTGGCCACTGACCCCTGCCCTGCTCTCTGCCTGGGCCCAGCTGAAGGGGGCCTGAAGGAGTGGGAGAGAAGTCTCAGAACTGCCAAGGGAAGCATCCCTTTCTACCCAAAAGGGTAGTTGCTCTTCAAGCCCAGTTCTGGCCTGCTTGTTCCCCTGCTCAAACACCCACCATGGCTCCCAAGTGCCCAAGGCAATATCAGGGCTCCCAAGTGCCCGAGACAATATATCAAGAGCAACATCTGCTCTGACCTAGCCCCCTTTCCATTGCATCCCTGCAGTCTCTGGAACTTTGCAGGGACTCTGCAGTCTCTGTAAAAAGGAACATGTTGTAAGAGAAGCCCAGTCTTGTCCCTAAAGCCATGGCTCAGGGCTCCCTGTCACCCAACAGGGATGTGTAGCAAAGAGAGGTCCGGAGGGATAAAGGGAGTCTGGAGGCTTCCTGCTGGAGCCATGAAGATGGAAAAGAAATGAAGAGGAAGAGAGGACAAGGCATGCAGGGGGTGAACTGTGAGAGTAAAGGCTCATGGGTGTGAGGGCTCCACCCCTGGGGGTGGCCCACCAAGCAGTACCCTAACTGTGATGGAGCTTGACTTTGCCTCATTCGACCATGGAGAGCCTGGAGGACTTCAGAGCAAGGTAATGATGGGTCCCAAAGTCAGACTTGGGAAAATGAACTTGGTGACAGTTGCAGAGTCGATGGTGCCAGGCAGTGAGAGAAAAGGAGGTCAGTGTGGGTGAGAGCCCCGACCCTCCATGTCCCCCCAACCAGGCTGAGCCTGCTGGATGGGTCCCACTCTCCAGAGGTCAAGGCCATTGGGGTGGGCAGGTGGGCTTGAGCCCTGGAATTTCCTGCCCTGGAGGGAGGGCCCTTCCAAGCAAGTAGGAATCACCTGGGAATGCAGCATCCTGCCTGGAGGGAGGGGCAGTGAGGGGCCAGGCTGAAACTCAACCCACCATCAACCAATGGCTCTACTTAGACAAAGCCCTCCCCCCACCAGACCACGGTGCCCTCACTTGGGAAAAAGGTCAACTGCCCAAATGACCTGACTAGATATCTCAGAGTGGAGAATATAGGATCTTTCAGCCCAAGACACTTAGACTGTGCCTCTCCCTGGTTCTGACACTGAGGCTCTGGAGTTAGCCAACCTGGGTGGAGCAGGGGACATAGTTGAGGCAGCTGATGATGGGCAGGTGACATAGGCAGACCCAAAAGGGCAAATGGGATGGGGTCTCAGCCCACCTCACCCCAAAAAGGCCATGGGGCATCCCAGGCCCCTGGCAGAGCCTATGACTCCCAGGGAATTGACTGGAATGGAGTGAGGCGGCTGCCTCAGAACTCTGGCCACAGGCCCGGGCCCAGGAATTCCTGCCACACCTTTCCTGCTGCTTCAGGAGGGTGAGGCTTCAGGAGGGAGAGGCAGGAAGGGGAAGCAGCTGCAGCCATCTTGTCTCTCTGCTGGCCCCTGTGGCAGCCCCAGCCCTGGGGACACAGGGGCTCCAGGTCAGTTCAGGCAGACCAGAAGAGCCCATCCAGGGAATTGGAGGTGCAGCAAGTGTGGCCCGGGCCCACCTGACCCTCACCCATGTCTCCAGAAACTGATGGAAAGAAAAGTCTGTTTGGGAGTGACCTTTCCACTCTCGACTGGCAGTCAGCTGGGGTTTGAGCTGAGAGGTGAGGACATCCAGGGCTGGGGGAGGGTGGCAGTAAGGCCAGGATGAGAGGTGCAGACTGGGAACCAGATCAGGGCAAGTCAAAAAGACACTGCAGTAAATAACTGGCTGCTGAGAGGCCTTTAACTCCAGCATCCCCCATACTCACCTGAAAACCAGAATCCCCACCTCAGCCAAAGCCACATCCTAGGCAGGGAGCTCTCTGCCCCTGGAGAGAGCCTCTCCACCTCACACTTCCTCTCCTCCCCTACTGCGCAGTCTGTCCCCAGGGCCTTGAACTATTCTGGACTCATGGCCAACAACTCATCTCCCCCAAGAAAGGCTTGTGACCCCCCACCTGGCCTTTCAGCCCTGACCATGTCCCAGCTTATCCACAGCCCTGCTCCCCTCTGGGCCTCAGTCACCCTTCTATGAAATGATCTGACTAGATCAGAGCTTTTCAAACTATTTTAGTTGCCCCTTGAAAGGACAAACTGGTGGGGGGAGCTTCTCTGGGTGTGGGAACCTGGTCCTCACCCCCAAGCAACTTGGGACCACTCACGGTGAGCCCAAAGACCCAGGTTGGTAGCCACTAACTCTGCAGGCCCTTCCATGTCTGTGGCTCCAAAGGGATCTCTAGCCCTGGGAAACTGAGTTATGCTGCCCAGAGGAAAGGGCAGAAATTAAGCATGACTGGGGAGGCATTTGGTGGGGGGAAGGCTGTAGTTGAGGCTGGGAATCCTATCTGATGACCTCAAGGGGCCCTGCTCCCAAGCTAGGAAGTTTGGGGCTTCCTCCAGTAAGTGATGAGAAGAGTGTAAGGACAGGAGCAAGGCCAGGCATGACTGTGCATGAGTACACCTGAGTGTGTGCGTGTGCAGGGCAGGAGGAGGGATGAGGGGGCCCAGCAAAAGTACTCCCCTCCCCAATCCCCATCCCACACCCCTCTGCTCAAAGGCAGAGCCCCTTTCCCCCCTCCACCCCTCCAGTTCAAAGGTTCCTTGGTGGCAGGCTGCTCACGATATACAGATGGGGAAACTGAGGCCCAGGAAGGACAGAAGGGCCCACAGACACTATCTGTAGTCTCTATCAGTCCTGGTGTGCCCAGGTGAGTCAGCTGCTGTCCCTGTGGCATCTAACCAGTAGGCAGACCTGCTCTCTCCTCTGTCCACACTAGGTCCCTCTGGGGCAGGGTCACTGAGGCCTCCCCTACCCTCTCCCAGGCCTGGCCCCTCAGGTCCCTCAGGCCCCTCAGCCACACCCTGTCAGGGCACTCACTGTGGTATTTCCTGGTCTAGACAGGAAGGGAAGTTCTGCTTGCTGTGGAGGGTTCTTCCTGGGCTCCCAGGAGGCCCCTTAATCAGCGTGTCCAGTGGTGGACAGTGAGAAGAGGGACTGCCCAAGTGAGGGGTCACTAAACAGTCACAGCAGACACCTCACAGTCTCTACCTCAGCCCCTCCATGGCTCCAAGCTACTTGCCCTACCCTCCTACCCTACCCCCACCCTTCCAGTCGCATATGTCCCAGCTTCCCTTCCTCTCCCTTCCCAGGCACACGCAGTCACGCAGTCACGCAGTCACCGTTGTTTCTCAAACACGAGACCCTGTTCCAGCCACCAGCCGTTTGCTTGTGCCATTCCCATGCCGGCAACGCCACTTTCTCTGCTTCTGGTCGGGCCCTTCCGCCCTGACCAGCCGGTGTCACCTCCTCCTGGCAGTCTCCCAGGTTGGGTGAGGCCCCGCGGCCCTCGCACCGCGGCCCAGGCCAGATCCCGGGGTGCTGTCTCTGTGCTGACCCTAAACTCGGGTGACCACAGGGCAGGGAGGACGACGCTGTGAACCGCGCCGGGGCTGAGGGGCAGGGCGGTGGGGGTCTTCCCACCAACTCAGACGGCCCGGGTGTGCGTGCCGCCAGAGACCGAAGAGTGCGGCGGGACAGCGACGCGGCGGCCAGACCCCCCCACCTGGCCGAGGAGAGCCTGGAGCGGAGGACCCCGCCCACAGACGCGCGCCCTCCGCCGCGCCCTTACCTGTGCGGTGGCGGCGCCGGGAGTGTCCCCGCGGCTGCTCGCGCGCCACCGCCCCACGCCCGCCCGCCCGGCCGCCCCGCCCCGCCCCGCCCCCGGTGCTGCTTGGGGGAGGGGGGCCGGCGGAGGAGGAGGCCGGACGCGGTGTCCCGCTGACCCGGCGCAGCGGCCCGACCCGAGGTCTCCCTGCGGCGTCCTGCGGGCCCCGAAGGCTCCCGGCTCCAGCGTGGTGGGAGGCGGGTAACTCGGCGCTCGCACCCAGGCTCGCCTCTCCCGCCTCGCTTCCCCGGCAGGGCTCCGAGGACCGCGCGGCACAGTCCGGGAGGCGGCCTCGGGGTCCTCGTCCCGGCGGGGGCCCGGGACCCCCCGATTCTGACGCTCTGTGGGCTGGGGTGCAGCCCCATGGTCCCGACCCGCTCGAATTCACAGAGGCTGGGACGAGCGGAGCGCTGGGTGGAAACTTATAGCTCGTAGGGGCGCCCTGGGCTGGACGTCCACGGCCGGCGCCACTCCTGTGTGACCTTGGGGAAGCCACCCGCCTCCACTCCTGGCTGTAAACATGGCCGGGTAGAGCGTGAAGCGGCGGGCTTTCTGCGCCAGGGCCTGCGACCTTGGAAAGCGAGGCGGAAGACTAGTCCCGGACCAACCTCCCGGGAGGGGTGGGGGAGGGACCATAGTTCAAACTTGTAACAAAGAGGCCGATGTCTGCCGCCTGGTCCCCTCGAGCCTCCCCGCCGGTCGAGTCACCCTCGCTTCCCTGGCACCCGGGTTCCAGGGACTGACCAGCCTCACTGAGCCTCTTCTGCCAGGGAACACTGAGGGAAGAGGCCCAGGTCCAGAGGCCGGCTGTGGAAGAGCAGAAAGGGTGGCCCACCAGTACCCCGCCTAGTCTGAGGCCACGGGAGGCATCCCAGGTCCTGCCAGTGGAGGTAACAGGGGCCTGAGCCTGCCAACATCAGCCCCTGGCTCCCTTGGGTTGTCACCAGGTGAGAACTCCAGCTCTGCCAAGCTGCCCTTCATGCCCAGTGCCCTGCCCTCTTGCCCCACATTGCTCTCCTCCTGGATCCTCAGCCTGAAGAGCTCCTCCTCTTTTCTCCATCCCTCTGCATGCTGCCAAGTTCCCTGCCCTGGCTCTGGCCTCCTGTTTCCAGCCCTCCTGCACCCCCTGCTGCCTGAGGGGCTCCCACCCCCAAAGGCGTTGCTCCTTTGGCCCCTGCCAGTCCGCTCTCTCCCTCTGGCCTCACATGTTCCTAAGGCTTGTGATGTGTCTCTGCTCTGCTTCACAGGCTGGCACTGCTCACCCTTCTGAAGAAGTTAGTCCAGTGTGCCCTGTTGCTCAGGGGTGGGGGTACCTAAGGGGCCTGCCTCAGAGAAGGCAAAATGTGTTGTCTTCCCCAGCTCCTGCAGTCTCCTTCTGGCCCTCCACTCCCAGGCCCTGGACATCGCCTCCCACTTCATCCCCTCCAATTCATGGCCCTGATGGCCTGTGTTACTGTCTGCTGTGGGCGTTGATCTCCCTGGTCTATGACACAGCCAGGCACAGTCACTGCCCCAGCAGGTGCAATGGAACTGAGGCTTCAAGTTCTAAACAGACCTCCATGGTCTTCCCTGTAGAGAGCTATATGTCTGTGGGCCAGTGGGAGGCAGCAGAGCATTATGGAAAGGCCTGGCATGGGAGCCTTGTGCCCCTCTCCTCTTGCTGTGTGACTCTGCAGTGAGCAGCCTCTCTGAGCCTTAGTACCTCTGCTCGTGAAATGGTCTTGCCTGCATCTCCTTCACAAGGGTTATGTGTGCCTCTGGAAGGTGGGGCTTGGTGAGTTTGAGGGGTCCTTCAAGGATGAGCAGATTTTAGTGGATCTATGGGTCCTCAGGCCATGGATGTTGGCAGACAGGAGTCTCTGGGGCTTGGTAGGGGTGGCAGGGCTGAGGAGTGGCCATGGCCTCATGAGGAGCATGCGGCCTCACCACTTGTGACAAGCCAGCATTTGGGGCAGGGCCCTGAGCAGGACAGATTTAATCTTGTGTTAGGTGGGTGTCTCTGGGCCAGCCCTTCTCTCTGGGCCTCAGTTTCCCCAGTAGCTGAGGAAAGGCAGTGCTGCCTGGGCTCAGGCAGGAAGGGAAGAGCTCCCTCAGCTTCCTCTCCAGAGTCCAGACTTCCTGTTTAGCCACATCTAGGAGAATTGGAAGGTCAACTGAGCTCCTTCCCTTACTAACTGAGCGAACTCATGGGAACCGCAAGCTCAGTTTTATTACCTGCCAAATGGGGCAAAAACTGCCCAGCTTCTCTCCCAGCTCATCCTTGGCTTGGGGCCAGGTAGGGCTTCTGGACCCCTGGTAGTGCCCAAAGGACAGATTCCACTGGGTCCACCTGCCTTTGGCTCCCTGCAACACAGCCAAAGGCCCCTGCCCAGTCCCACTGCAGATGTGCACCCATCAACCTGCACCACTCCCATAACCCCATACATACACACAATCTCATAGTCAAAGAACAGGGTGGTGTGTACACTCAACTGTGCCACATGGACCCATCTACTACTGAACCTCATGGCTGGGCCTCCATATTGCATAATTCTAGTGGCAGCCTTGTACATAGCACACATGTGCAGATCACATACTCATCCACAGGCATGTAGACTTACACACTGCTCCAGGGAATGCACACATGTATGCTGATGGCACCTGTGATTCTAGAGACACTGAGACTCACACTCACACGCAGTCTTGTGCAGAATGCGCATGCACTCCCATATACACCAGTGCCTTGATACACAAGCACATGCTCATGCACACACAGCTCTGACCCAGGCCCAGCTCAGCCCTGGAGCTATTCTGGGCTGGTCCTGGAGCCAATAAGGTCAGGTACAGCCAGCTCTCAGAGGCGCCAGGCGCTGCATCAAAGGCCCAGGCTATCCAGCTCCTACCCCATCCCAGGCTGAGTTCATGATACCCTGGATCCCAGTCTGACTTTGTGACTGAGGAATTCCCACTCCCTACCCCCAACTTCCTCAGAGCTAAACCTTGAGCCCTGGGGTTTCAGGCTCCAAGAGAAAACTATCCACAGGGTCCCCTGGCCACCACCCACTGCTTTGCGCATAGCTTCCAACCCAGAGGCCTTGGAGGCTGGATCGGGTCCTTACAGGAAACCCACAGGAGCTAAAAATAGTACAGGAGGGACAAGCAGGGCTCTGCAGGCCAGCATTCATACCACCATGTGTGGAAGGGACGCTGTCTTCCAGGGAAGCGGGCTGCGGAGTTTAGGGATCCAGAGCTCCTCCACCCCGGACTTGATGGGCCCAACTAGGGGTGGGGTGCAGGGTGATATGGGGGCCTCATAAGCAGAAACAGTACTGGATGGTAGGCAGAACACTAGGAGAAGAAGACTGAATTGGAGGCTCCAGTTCCTGTATGACCTTAGGCAGAGCATAACCCCTCTCTGGGCTTCAATTCCTCATGAGTAAACAGAGAAGAGGAAGAGTCACACCAAATGCTGAAAAGTCCTCGAAGATGGAAAACTCTTTAGTTTTCAGGATGTTCATCTCAACACGGTGTTTAATATTGGAGAATTGGAAACAGTGCAAATGTCCAACAATAGGGCATTGATTGAAAAAGGTCCTGCTGGGTTTTTATACAGTGTAATATTACACTGCCTTTAACAACAATGACAGCAATAATCATAATGACTAGCATTTAATGAAGCCTTGTGATGTGCAGGCACCATGATACTGTAATTACACCTGTTTTACAGATGAGGGACTGAAGCTCAGAGAGGTTAAGTAGCCAACTCGAAGGTTCACAGCTATCAGTATCATTATGTCCCAAAAGTCCTAATGCAGTTTTAAGATTTAATAACTTTAAAAGTTATAAAGTAAAAAGCTACAAATTTACAAGAAACATAATTTGAAAGTTTAATTATTTAAATTATCTTTATGTTAATCTAGTTTTGTGAATTTTGAATAACTTCAATTTTTTTCAGCCTATAAGGGATCTTCAAAAAGTTCATGGAAAGACTCATATTATCTTCTAATTCTATTTTTCCATGAATTCTATTTTGGAAGTACTCTTGTACTTTTGCCATCTTCAGAGAGCAAAAAACAAAATTTACTTTCAAATAGTGTTTCTTATAAATCTGTAGCTTTATACTTTTGAGGTAATTAAAGCTTAAAACTGCAATAAGACTTTTGGGACACCCTGTTATATATGTCTATGTCAGTTTGACTTCGAAGCCTCTGTGCGTGCATGTGTGTGAGGGGGACCTAGGGTGCTCGTACTGGGTAAAAAGCTCTGGGTTCAAAGGGTTATAAGAAACTGTATACAGCAAGGTCTCGGCTGTGTTCAAGAGCCTGCAAAATAGAACCCACATGGAGTAGTGGCCATCTCAAGGGACAGTGGGGACACACATGATTGTGTTCCCTTTCAGATTTCTTCACTGGGCTTGCTCTACTTTTTGATGGATGGAGAAGACGATGAACTTTATAGAGAAAAAGAACACTCCTCCCCTGGGCTGAGCTGTGAATGGGAGCCCCGTAAGCAGCAGAGGGCTGCCCATCCTACTAAGCAGAGCCAGCACTCCACAGCTAGTCCACAGCATCCTCACCTCAGCTCTTGATGGGAGTCTTGCTCTCCGCATTCCATAGAAGAGGAAACAGGCAGAGAGGAGTAATGGTTTGCCCAACACTGCTGTCAGGCTCACTTAATCTAGCCCAGTCTGGCCTCTCTGACCCCATGTCCTGAGGGTGACCTCCCTGGCTGGTCAGTGTGGCTTTCCCTAGCCTGGCCTGTGACCAATTGCATGAGGAAGTGGGGGGCAAAGAGCTGGGTGAGGGATTTGGGCTTTCATGGAGTTCCTGTTTTCCAGGCCAGGGTTTGCCTAGGGAGGACAGGGTGGCCCAGCTCACCCAGCCCCAGACTTTGTTAAGGGTGTACTCAGTGGATCCCCTGGACTAGTCGCCCTTTGCCAGCAGCTCTCCCACCTTCCTGCCTGCCCCGTCATCTCCAGGCCCTGATGCTAACAGGTGTCTGCAGCTGGCCCTCTGCCCCCTGCTACAGCCTGCCTTGGTCCTTGCCCATCTGTGGCACCTCCAGGCCAGAGCCCCACAAGATTCTGGATCTATGGGGTCCCCAGTTCTGAGGGCAGGCCTTGCTGGGGGTATCCAGGCCATGCCCCGCCTGGGCAGGTCTCCACTGGTGTCATTGGTGAGGAGAGATGCAGGGATCCAACACCCGGCTGCTTTTCCTAGCGCTCAGCAGGCAGGAGATAAATAACGGAAGGAAAGGAGAAAAAGAGGAGGAAGAGGGTGGATCAGAGGAGTCCCCCCACTCCAGGCCTCCCCACTCCTCTTCCCAAGTCTTCAGCTCCCCCCAGTCCAAGTCTCCACAGCCCCTCCACAGGGTTGTCAAGGCTCAACAAAGGGAGCAGGACCAGAGTGCAGTGCTGGCCACCTTCAGTGAGAGATTGGGGTCATGGCTTATTAGACTGATATCAGAGTCAGCCAGGGTCAGAAAATGGTCCTGCAGCCCACCCTATCCTGTAGGGCAGAAGATGCTGGCTCCTTCAGGAACCTTCCATAGTACCAGCAGCTCTGACCATACCATCCCCTGCTCCCCATCCCTGCTCTCCAGCTCTGGTGTCCAGGGTGACCAGAGCCGCCTCTGGGCAAGAAGCCAGACCAGAACACCCAGGACATCCCTGAACGCCTGTCACCATAGCAACCTGCTGGCTATGCCCCCCCTTGTCCCCAAGTCCAGTTAGGCTTTCAAATTCAGAAAGTCAGAATGGGAAGGGCCTCCTAGATCGGCAAATTCCAGCCCCTCCCCTTGTCCCACATGCGGAACCTAAGGCCCGAGTGAGAAAGGGAGGGGCACCTGTTGATTAAGGACCAGACCCCACCCTGTCCTCCCTCCCACCACGTCCACCTCAGTGTCCCTGGTCGGGCGCGCGGGGGAGGGGGGTCTGGAGTCTGATCTGGGAGGGGGCGGGCGTTCCACCCGCAGTGATGGCGGGGC
The DNA here is from genome assembly GCF_027409185.1 of Cynocephalus volans. Classification (NCBI taxonomy): domain Eukaryota; kingdom Metazoa; phylum Chordata; class Mammalia; order Dermoptera; family Cynocephalidae; genus Cynocephalus; species Cynocephalus volans. The sequence goes on from NC_084470.1 coordinate 57,197,502, forward strand.
GGGCGGCACAGGAACCTGACACCGAGGATGAATAAATGATGCCTGCTCGCCTGCCAGAGCTCGCTGCCACCGAGCGCGGCTGGCCGGGGGCAGTCGCCGGGCAGCCCAGCCCGGGCCGCCCATTGCTCGGCTTCCCCGGCTGCAGGGAGCGGGCGCGGCGGGCGCGAAGATGGCGCGGCAGCGGCGAGGTGCGGGGCGGCTCTGGGCGCTGGGCGGCGCCGCGCTGGGAGTTTGCTTCGCGGGGGTCGCCGGGCAGCTGGTGGAGGTGAGGCGCGGCGGCGCGGCGGGGCCGGGGGGCGCCTCTCGGACCGGGAGCTGGCTTTCTCCCTTCCTCTTGCCCTAGGAGACCCGGCCTAGTGGGGTGACACAGCCCTGGCCCAAGCGCCGCCAGGTTGTGCTGGAGACTCAGCCCCCATTCTTAGGGTCCCTGGTCTGATAGAAGGGCACAGACCCTGATTTCAGAAACATTAGTCTGGTGGGGGAGACTTGCCCTGGTCTTAAGGATTCCCCATCTGGCTGGGGACACAGCCCTGCCCATTCTGATGGGAGACAGTCAGCCCCAGTCCTCCAGTGGGGGAGGTGCACAGCCCTTGATTTCCTTGACCTCTAGTCTGATGGGGGAGATCCAGACCCTGCACTTAGGGTCTGCTGGAGGAAACGGCCTCTGCCTCCAGAGGTCCTCTAGGGACCTCTGTCTAATAGCGGAGACATAGCTTCATGAAGGCGGTGAGGGCATTGCAAGTTGGAGGATGGGGGCAGCAGGATGCAGGGCAGCCATATGAAGCACTAGGCCTGGGGTTGGGGGGTGGGCAGGGCAGTCCCCAGGGTCTGGGGAGTCTAACTCAGTCCTGGTGATAACAGGGAATTATAGGTTTCTGAGCAGGGGTGAGTCATGATGCATTCTGATTTGGAAAGAGGAGGATTCTGATTTGGAAGGAAAGAGGGCACATAGTGGTAGAGCTGGGAGGAGCTCCTGAGATAGCCCGGGAGGAGGTGCAGAGGATGGCTGGGGCCAGGAAGGGCTGGGAGGGAAAAAGTGGGCACCATCTGCAGCCTCCCTGGCCCCCTCTGTACTCCACTCCTGCTGAGCCTGGAAGGGGAGCCAAATAGGAAAGGGGCAGACTAGACCTAGAATTCTGGAGCACGAGGCCACAGGGAGAAGGCCCAAGAACTACAGCCAGAGAGAAGGGGGCAGGCTGGAGGGAGCAGGGAAACAGAAGTGCGAGAGGCAGTGAGAGATGCCCAGGGGAGCCCCCCAGGGGCAGGTGCTAGGGGACAGGATGGAATGGACAGGACCGAGTCATACCCGGAGGAGGGGGCGGGGGGTTCTGAGGGAACACAGCCCTAAACTGGAGGGTCTGAGGGGGATATCAGGACAGAGCCCTGCTACCCGATGCAGCCTTTCCCCACTGCTACTGACTAGGGGGCGTGACCAGGAAGCTGGGCTGGAGTCAAGTGTCAGCTCCAGTGTCCCTGTAAAGGGAGCCAGGCTGGCTTGAGCCCCATGGAGTGTACTTGTGCCCCTCACTGGCTGCCCTGAGGCCTTGGGTGTAGAAGCTGAGTAGGCCTGGTTTCAGGCAGAAGGCTGGAGACGGGGGTCAAGTCAGTTCTGAACCAAGGACTCTTCTCCCTGACCCCCTAGGAACTCATCTCCTTCCAGCCCATCATGGGAAATTGTACTAGCAGTCCCTTTGCCTGCCATCTGCCTACAGTCTGAGCAAGTCTAGCCCTTCCCTCCAGGGAAGCACCGGAGACATTGGGCAGGGCGGGAGTCCATGTCACCACCTGCCCCAGTCCTGCAGGCATCATCCTCCATCAAACTGTGCATCTCTGAAGGAGGTGGGGGCTTCCACACTTCAGCATTCAGACCCCAGCAGGGCCCACCATGAAGAGTTGTCTGGCTATTACTGGCTACCCTCCACCCAAGACCTCTATCAGGAGTGAGAAAGCACGCCTGGCTTAAAGGCTGGAGCAAGAATGTGTAGGAAGTGAGCTCTCAGCTGCCTTGGCTCAGAATCTGAGAACTTTACACTGGCCCTTGGAGTCTTCCGATCATCCACCCCAGCTGGGCCAACACACTGGGCCTTAGAATTTGGGAACTCTGCCACTGCCAAGACCTTGACCCAATGCCACAGACATGTGCCTGACTTACATCTACATGTGCTCCAGCCACACACATGCCCTGTGCTCACAAATGTGTACCCCGCCCTACACACATGTGCCCTGTACCCATGAATGTGTGCCTGATGCCATGTGTGTCCAACACTACATACATGTGTCTGACTCCCCACACGTGTGCCCTGTACACACACACATGTGCCTGACCCCTCACATGTTCCCCAAACCCGGGTACATGTGTCTGACCCCACACATACATGCAGGAGTATTGTTTTCTTGTTAATTTTACCATCAGGTTGGGTAGAAAGAGTCCCCAGAGACTCCTGGAACTACCCCACTCCAGTCACAGATGGAAAAACTGAAGTCCAGAGGAAAGAAGGCATCCACCCTAGTTAACCCTGGCGAGGTGAAAAGAGCCAGGAATCATGTACTGATCCCTGGCCCACAGATCCTCGGGGTTATGTGGGACAGGTCACTAATCCTCCCCGAGTGTCCCTAACCCATGCTGAAGGGTGGAGTTCATTAGATGAGGAAGTACCTGACTCATGGTAGGTACCAATCCATGTTTATGGACCTGGGCGGTGGCAGGGGGTGGGGTGGGGGGATGGTTGAGCTATAGGTTGCCTTTCCTCCCAGAGAGCCAGAAGGGACTCCTCATGCCTGTCTTTATTTGGTTAATCAGAAAACAAATATCACATAGGTGCCCCAGGGTCCTCTCTCCCTCTGAGCACTGACCCCACCCTCTCCCATCAGCTAAACTTGGTGTCAGAGACAGGATCATACATGACTTCTGGTCAGGGACAAGTCTTGCTCCGATTCCACAGGACAGGGCTATGTCCCCTCGAGACACAGAAGGCAGTTCCATGTCCCCTAGACACGAGGTTACCCTCATATTCTGGGGCAGGACTCTGTTCCCCTAGATACCCAGAGCAGGGCTGGACCCTCAGACCTGGGGCAGCACTGTGTCCCCTAGACCCTGGGGCACAGTCATGTCCCTTCAGCCCCCCGGACATGATCATGTCCTCTCACATCCCCCGTGCAGGGTCATGTCCCCTCAGATGCCCAGGACAGGGTAATGTCCCACTGGGAAGTTGCTGGATGTGCTCTGCTCAGGCTTGCTGCAGCCACACTTACATCTTTTGGCCTCCAGGTGTCACTACTGCACTACAGAGTATTTACAATATTTATCTAGTCCTGTCCTGTGAGTACTCCAGCCTAGCTTTCTGGTCAGAGTGACTCCCAATAGGGTAGGTGACTTTATGAGGCCACCTGGTGGGGTCCTGGCCAGGTGGCAGAGCCCTAGGACCCTGACTCCCAGCTCCACACCCCAGCCCCCACTGGAGAGACATGAAAGCAAAGCCAGTCCACCAGCGCAGCACAGGCCTGGCCTTGTCTCTGGCCTTGGTCCTGAGACCCCGTCTGCCTGTGTGGGACCCAGGACTGGAGTGGGAGTGAGTGCCCAAAGGAGCCTTGAACCTAGCCAGGACAGGTTGTCCATGTTTTCTCTTCCCAGCCTTGGTTTCCCCAAGCATCAACTATCCTTCCACTCCAAGTCACTGGCTCTGTGGTCTGGGGCGCTGCTCAGTTCTCTTGTTCTAAATCAGGAACTGCCCAAGGTCTAGGGTACTCATTGTGAATGTCTAAGATGCTTGATTTTAGGAGATTCTGAAATGCTTGGGCCAAATCCATGCTGAGACCTGGGCCTCTCTTGGCCTGGTCCCAGCCCCTGGCTTCTGCCTGGCTCACTTCCTTCTCTCCTGACCCACAGCCCAGCACGGCCCCGCCCAAGCCCAAGCCACCCCCGCTGACCAAGGAGACAGTGGTATTCTGGGACATGCGCCTGTGGCACGTGGTGGGCATCTTTTCGCTCTTCGTGTTGTCTATCAGTGAGTAGCTGCTCCCTGCCCTTTCTGCCACACTGCAGTGGGAGCACTGCACCCCCTCAGCACCCCCGACCCTGCCCAGCACCACCCCCACAGGCTCAGAGCAGCAATTCCGAGCAGTGCAAGCAGGCCAGGAGACCGCAGGAAGCCCATCATGGTTTCTGGCACCTCCCGATCCACACAAAGTCCCTGTGGAGGGCTGACAGACCAGTGGTGACCCGAAGTATTTTGCCGGACCCAGGGAGGCAGCCACACAGCAATTACAGTAATTACAGGGAACTCCACTGAACCGAGGAGAGGACGTGTCATTTTTCCCTATGGCTGGCTTCTTCATGCTTTTCCTGCAGTTTGGCCAGCTTAAAGGGCCCACACCCAAGGGGCCCCAACAAGGCCACCCTCCACCAGAGGCTCCCCAGACGCCTAGCAGATGTGGCTCCCAGGCTTTGAACCCTGCTTTGTCAAATACCATTTCCCAAGAATGACTCACACCCGCCTCAATTAAAAGCAGGAGACCCATTCCTCTCCTGGGGTCTGGGAGCTTCTTCATGCAAAGTCGCAGCAGAATCAGGCTTGGCATGCTCCTCTCCGCCCTCCTCCCAGAATGGGGGTCTGGAGTTAGGGAAGGGGGGCAGAAAGTCACATGAAATGCAGGCCAGGTGGGGAGGTTGCCATGGCACAAAACAGAGTCTGACAGAGTTTCCCACGAGGTAAAAATAGAGTATCTGGGTGCAGGCGGCGAAGGGAGAGAAACCCACTCCCCTGCAAAGGCTTTGGAGAGGAGGAGTCCTCTGAGCTGCAGACCAGTGGGAGGATGGGTGGGGTTTTGCCAGGCAAGACTGCTTGAAAAGCATTCCAGGCAGAGGGAATGGTATGAGCAGAGGCTGGGAGGAAATGTGGCCTCCACACAAGGTCTCAGATAACCCCTATCGGGCATTCACTGAACACTAAAGCTGAGTTTAAGTTCTAGCTGGAGCCGTCCCTGGATGAGGTACCCCGGAGGGCAGAGTGGCCCACAGAGGGCCCTCCAGATGTGAGGGGCTCCAAGAACACTTGACATCTGATTTGCATGTGCTTCTCCTGGCACCAGAAGTGCCCTCCCAAGAGAAAATATCTGCATGCCCCCTCACCCCGCACCCTATGAGCAAGAGGCTGCATTTTGTTCCCAGCTGAGGCTGAGAACCGGCCAGACATCTTAGAGGAGGCCCAAAGGCCAGACAGGTGTGCCTGCAGCCTCAGCCCAGGTGTCCAGAGAGGGAGACAACCCACAGCACCAAGAGACAGGGTTGGGGGAGCTATCTGCCCTGCAGGAGCCACAGGAGCTGTTTAGGGAGCAGCTCTGGGGCACCCCAGGGAGCAGGAGAAAGAGGCCTGGGGCCTCAAGACATACAACAGCCTCTCTGGGGCTCTGCTTAGCCCCAAGGACGGAGGTGCCTGGGGCCACATGAGTAAGTTGCACAGTGTGAAATCCGAAGAGGCACTTATACACCAACCACAGAGACCTTCTCCTACCCCTAATCCCGTTTCCTCAAAAGGGTAAGGGATATCCCCAAGGCCTCTGAGCAGCAGGTCAGCACATGTTACCTTCCATTGCACAGCTCTGGAGAGTGGGAATTAATACAGCCCCATCTCTCCTGGACAGTAAACATTTTTCCTGCTTTTAGGCCTGCTTGGCCCTAGGTGGTGCAGCTGTTAGTGGAGCATCAACCCCAGAACCCTGCAAGGAGCGGGCTGAGGCTCTATGGGGTGCCTCTGGGGGTCTGCTTGAGCCCTGGGGACTTATATCCCAAGCCCGTACCTGGGCCCTGGAACTCAATCCAAAGCACTTTGTTTTTCCCTTTCTTTAAGACAAGCAACCGGGCAGGCTAGGTGGGGCAGTAAGATGAGGGGCAGTGTTTGAGCCCTGCTCTGGCTGCCAATAGCCCACTGAGCTCCCTTTGAAGCCCAAGCCCCCGAGGGCCTGGGAACAGCCTGCATGGAGCCTAAGTGGGCATGGTCCCAAGGAGGTGCCCAGTGGGGTGGCTAGAAGAAGTGGCCCAAGCCAGTAAGGTCGAGGTGGGGGACTAACCTTGGGTATCTAGAGAAGACCAGAACCAAGCTCTTTGGATAACAAAGGCCTGCTGTCTGCTCAGGTCTATCCCCCCACAGTGGTGTAGTCAGACCTACTGCTGGGTCTGTTATGCAGCACCCACCACCCCCACCCCAATGTGTGCCTGGATGCTCTTGGCTCCCTAATCCATTCATTCAGGAGTCCAGTTCTGTTCCCAGCAGCAAAAACCATCTCATTCATTCATTCACTCTTTTCGTTCATTCTGTGAGCCTGGATGAGATCCAGTAGGACCACAATATTTGGCTAAAGGGACACTGACTTGGTTGCACAAGATGACCCCAAAGGATGCTTCAGCCCAGGCTACATAGGTCTGAACCATCTTCCCCAAAATAGGCCTGGCTTGTCCTGCCTGGGCCCTTCTGCCCCCAGGAGTCTGCCAGGAAGTCATGTCTGATCATCTGATTTGTAATAGGAACCAGCTCTATCCCCTCCCCTGGGGCTGGAACCAAGGTGGTCAGGCTGTGGGGGCCTTAAAAAAATAAACTCAGTGCAGCCAGGTCCTGGCAGCCCTGCCCTGCCCTGCCCTACCCATCACTAGACAGGACAGTTCCATGTCCCGGCCCAACTGGCGTGGGTGCAGCTGCCCTTGGCCGGAAAACCGCTCCTAGAATAACTCAGTCTGAGGGGAACGCCCCAGGGCAGGATCCGTGCCCTCTCCCCAGCTCCCTCCCCACCCAGGAGGAACTGAAGGCTTGTCCTCAGGGAGGGAGTCCGAGGCAGCTCTGGCCCAGCTCTCAAAGACCTGGGGAGGAAAAACTAGAATGCACTGGAATGCAACTAGAATGCACTATAGCCTGGGTTGGAAGCACAGGATGGTCTCTAGGAAACTATGGCTTAGTCACAACGCAGCCCTCTGCCTTACCCTCCACTAATTCCTAGTCTAGTCAGAAAGCCCCTCAGGACCAAGACCGGCTACATAATTTACAAGGCCAGTGTAAAATGAAAATATGAGGCTCCTTGTTCAAGAGCTATTAAGAATTTTACAGGAGGGGCCGACCTGTAGCTCACTCGGGAGAGTGTGGCACTGATAACACCAAGGCCATGGGTTCGGATCCCATATAGGGATGGCCGGTTAGCTGACAACACCAAGTCAAGGGTTAAGATCCCCTTACCGGTCATCTTTAAAAAAAAAAAAAAAAAGAATTTTACAGGACAGCATTAAATCAGGCACAATACCCTTCTAACCGTGGGGCCCTGCGCAACTGCATGAAGTCAGCCCTGCTCAGGAAAGCCACCTTGGAAACCTTAGGGCCCACAGGGGTTTTGTAAGATGATAAGCCTCCTGCTGGAGTCCCTTGGGTAAGACACACATAGGCGGATGGAGTCAGGCGTGAAGTTTGGGTGCCATACCTGGGGTATCTGAGGCCCAGCCCTGCCAGGCCTGCTGTGCCCTCCCTACAGTTATCACCCTGTGCTGTGTCTTCAACTGTCGCGTGCCACGGACCCGGAAGGAGATCGAAGCCCGGTACCTGCAGCGAAAGGCAGCCAAGATGTACACGGACAAGTTGGAGACTGTGCCGCCTCTCAATGAACTCACAGAAATCCCTGGAGGTGAGTAGCCCTGCCCAGCCCCAGCTGACGCTGCTGAGCCGGCCAGTTCCTCAGTGCTGCTGCCTGGACTCTCCCTTCTCCTACCCTCCACTTGCAGCAGGTGCAGGGAGGGGACCCGGCCCTGTCCCAGGAGACCGGAGCATGGAAATTGGTCAGAGTGAGGCAAGTAGAACAAGGAGTCTATTCTCCAGTGGGAGAGGTTTGGAAGGAGGAAGTAAAGGACAGGATGTGGGGGGCCTGGGACCCTTCCCCTTGAGGCTGCTGGGCCCAGGACCTTGTCTCACCACTATCACACAGCCTCTCTCCCCTACCCCACAGAGGATAAGAAGAAGAAGAAGAAGGACAGCGTGGACACGGTGGCCATCAAGGTAGAGGAGGAGGAGAAGAACGAAGCCAAGAAGAAAGGAGAGAAGTGAGGGGCGCATCCTGGAGGTGGCGCTGGGGCTGGCAGGCTCTGGAGCTCAAGCCCTGGCCAGGGTCCAGGTATCTTGGACTCGAACTCATATATGGACCACAGAGGCTGTGGTCAGAGGGGGAAGCTGAGGCCCATGGCCACGTCTTCACAGCCCATCAGGGTCGAGGACAAGACTACACCAGGTGTCTTGCCTTCCAGCTTGGACTTTGCTCCTTTCTCCCTATCCATGTGAGCACCTTCCTCAGCAAAGGTCGTCTGGGGCCACTGTCTCTCTGTAGATGCAGAGTGGCCTCACAATGCTCTCCCCACCCAAGATGCCTCTGTCCCACCCTTTCAGCAAGGGACAGCAGTGACTATGGAGTAACAAGATGTGGGGTTCCTTCTGGAAGGGGATGGCTGAACTGAATGGGTTGGGGTGTGAGGCCACACCTAGACTGGCCATGAAGAGGGAGAGAGGATTGCTGACTCAGCCAGGTGGCAGCCCTGATGGCAAGGAGACTGCTCCAAGCCTGGCAGGGGTTCTGGCCCAGGGGAGTGAGTAGAGGTGGTCCCAGAAGCAGGAGAACCCCCAGCCCAGCAGACACCAAGCTCAAGGCCATGGGACCTACTTGTCTCCCACACTGTGACGCTGTGATGAACCTGAGGCTACTAGGAGGCCCAGCATGAGGCCTAGGGGCTCAGAGGGCAGGAGGGCAGGGGGCTGAGGCCAGTGGGCTGGTGGGAGCAGGGAAGAAAGCTAGGGCTTGGACCCTCTCTTGGGAATCAGGGAATGTTTGAGAAGTCAAGGAGGCCCACAGGCTGTTCTGGTGGCCCTTTCTATGCCCAGCTGTGGCAGGAGGTCTCAGGGCATAGGGGGTTACAGCAGGGCACAAACGGCCTCCTAACAGCACAAAGCTTCCTCTTCTACCACTTTCCACTCCTGGCACCTAAAAGAAGCATCTCTACCCAAACATCCCTGGGGGCTGAATCCTCAGGGGGGGGAGGTGCGCAGAGGGGCTTCCCGATGGCATCTGGAGACTTGACTCGGGAGACACAGAGGTTTCTGAGCTGGGGCACTGCTGGAAAGCAGACCGCAGAGATTTTTAAATAAAGCTGAGTGCCTTCTCAGACCTGCGCATAAACCGCCTCCTGAGATGACCTCAGGATGCTCTTCCTGGAGCATCTCCGTCGTAAGTGGAGGGTGACACAGCTGGCTCAGGCCAGCTGAAGTTCCCCGACCCTCTGAATCTTCTCCCAGCCCAAATTAAGATGAGACAGAGGGAGAAATGGTGGCTAAGAGGCGGAGGGGCAGCTGCAGCTCCAGGGCCACCTCCGAGGCAGGCATCAGGGCTCTGCCGGGTGCTAGGTTGATGCGACTCCCATGTACTCCACCCCCTGGCTTTCAATAGGCATTTGATGGTCTGAGCCTGGTGCTGGGGACACAGAAGAGTCAAACCTGGCTCCTGACATGGACCCTGATCACCATCATCATCATCATGCAAGGAGAGTAATCCAGGCTGACATGAGGAAGGAGTATGACGTGGGGTCTTGGGGGCAGTGAGGGCACAGAGGCTGCAGAAGGGCCACCGTTGGAGCTACCAGATGGGAGCAGCTGGCTGTTCTCTGCTGTTGAAGAAGGCTATGGGCTTCTCGTGTAGCATTGGCAAAGGTCATTCTACCCATATGGACCAGAACCCTCCTATGTGGCTGGCAGCAGAAGTCCAGAGGGGCGGGGCACTCAAGGTCACGTACAGCAGCAATTGGTGTGGCCTGAGGGAGGTCCAGAGCTGGGCTCCATCTTCCCTACCTCTTACTTGGGGCCTTCACTAGCCCTTTATGGGCAGATATGGCTGCTGATGATAGCTCCAGGTAGGGGGCAGAGCTAGAAGGTCACAGTTCACTATGGCTCTTTGGGGCAGTGAAAGGGTGTGGTCTAGCCACTGGTCAGAAGGCAGCCAAAGTGGAGGAGAGCCCAATTCCCTCTAAAGTATCACAGAAAGAACTCACTCACCTCCCAGCTCAGACAGAGCTGCACCCTCACCCCAGCTTCCAGCTGTCCTGGCAGCCCCAGCGTCAGCCTGGCAGTACGTTCTAGGCCCTCCATTATCTGACCCCAATATCACCCCTTCACGCTCCCTCCACCTTCCACAAGCCACCCCAAACCTTTGAATGGAGTAGACAGATCCCAAGGGTCTCTGCACTTCTCAGTATAAACTGCCTGGAGTCCCCCAGCCAACCCCTATTTTGTTTACTTGTCTCCCACTAAAGCAGGCCCAGGGAGTGAGGGGCCTCCGAGGCCCGGGAAGAAGGAGGCATGGGAAAGAGAAGTGTTTAATTGAGCACCACGTCTCTGCCCTGGAGCATTCTGGGCACAGAGTGCGAGGAGGGGCCTGGGTGTGGGAGGACACACCCAGGGACAGCACACAGCATGTCAGGGTGCAGCAAGGAGACTGAGGGGCAGTGGTAGTGCCAGGAGCAGGGTCCTGGATGGGGTCAACAGGGCCAGGGGCTGCCCGTTGAGGCGGTCCCGAATCCAACGCTGATAGGAAGAGACATGTAGGTAGATGGGTGGGGCCTCGCTCTGGTTGCAGCCTGCGCCCCAGCTCACCATTCCTACCAGGTACCACACGCCCTCCGAAGGGCAGACCAATGGCTCACCAGTTATCTCCTGCAGGGAGGGGTGGGGGAGTAAAAAGGGTCAGGGAGGCCAGGCAAGGCCTGAGGGAGATGTGACCCAGCTCAGGAACAAGCAGGATGCCCTCCCACCAGGTCCTCTCCACAGCCCCCCAGTGTCAACACAGGTGAGAGGTACTTCAGACCCAGGAATCTTCCTCACAGGACTTCATCCCCCACCCAGTACCCACCCTTTATCTCCCCACCACCCCCCACCCCTCTCTCACCTACAACCTCCATCCCCACTCCCAGCCACATCTCCTTCCCCCATCCTCCAACCCCATCTCCCCTCTCCCATCTTCCTATGTCCCCCCCCCATCATCCCTGCCCATCCCTTTCCCCACTTATCCCCCCGCCTCCCCACACCCTTTCCCCACTCTTGGCCAGGTGCCCTTGGAGGTGGGAAGCAAGGGGAGAGCGCTCACATAGCAGAAGTGTTCTCTGTTGATGTCCTCTGCACAAATCATCTGGGAGTTGATGATCCGAACCATAGAGGGGATTCTAGAGAACTTGTGGTAGAGGCTGTCACACTCCTTGTTGTTCAGGATGGTGACTTCCTTCTCCTGAATGGTCCGGAACTGGGGCCACTCACCTGTGGGACAGGGCCCCGCTCAGGCATGGCGCATGGCTGCTGCCCACTGCCCGCCGCCTCATCTCCATCCTCTCCGCTCTTCCCCACTCCCCCAGCCTCTTCCATTTGCTACACAGTGGCCATGGAGATCTCCAGGCACAGCCTGCCCACTGCTCTAGCTGGCACCTCAAGGGCCCTTGATACAGAGACCATGCAGCAGGCGGCACCCATGATCTGGCCTTGCTGGACCTGGTCTTGCTTCCCGCAGAGTCCAGCCCATTAAGTCCCCTTAACACCCCCTCCATCCCCGCCTCAGCATCTTGGCTTTAGCCATTCTCTCTATCCCGAATGCCTGCCTAGCCTCTGTCCAAATCCCTCCTTTTCTTCAGTCCCTCCAAAGGCCTCTTCCCCCACTCACTTTCCCAGACCCCATCTGTGGAAGTGTTGAAACACTTCTCCCAGACCCCATTGGAGGCTCTGCTTCCTCCTTTCCCCACCTCCACCAGTGTGTCTCTGTCCCTGGCCTGAGCTTGAGGAGACAGGAGACTTCTGACCATTCCCAGCCACTCCCCAGACAGGCACAGCAAGGATGACAAAGTCACCCCTCACCTCCTCCCCCTGGGGCTGTAGCCCCTGATGGCTCTCTTGGGATAAGGTGGCTCCTTGAGGCCACAGAGGACAGCAGTTCTCTTATAGGTTGGGGCTCCCTGAAAGGAATGGACATTCCAGAGTCCATCAGGAAACGGCCTTGCCTCTCTAGGCCTTGCTCCTGAATTGCAATGACAAGAGATTGAGAGCCACTGAGGGGAGGGGGGTACCTTGGGCGGACTCTGAGTGACCCCAACCTCCAGGTGCAGACTGCCCCTGGCCAGCCATGTGTGGTCTTCTGGGGAGCACTTTACAGACAGAGAATCCTGTATGTCACCTCCGATGTGCTGCATCACTTGGGGATGCCCTGGGATTGAGTGTGGACTGCCAGATGTTACTCTGTGCCTTCTCTGCCTTCAAAGAAGTTCTGCTTACATGCCCTGGAGTAGGACTGTGGGCTCAAAGGCAATAAGGGCCCTGAGGCCCAAGTGACCAGGAGGTGTTCACTGCTGAGACCCTCAAGAGAAGAAGACTTCAGAGATGACAGCGCAACAGGAAGGTCCCTGGAAAGGTGCCTAAGAAATGTCTGCCTGTGGTGGCGCCCCAGCCTGCACCAAGCTCCTCTTTCACACCATGCCCTGATCTGGGGAGGCTCTGACTCACCGTCAACTTTGGGAAGTCCCCAGCCCGTCACAGTGCAGAGGGAGCTGTCCTTCAGCACATAGTCCAGGCCAGGCAGGCACACGGGCCAGACATACTTGTTGTAGCTGAGCACCCACTCGAGCTTGAGGAGGCCAATGTTGTTGGCGCGGCCAACCCAGGACCAGTATCGCCGGGACCGGTACCTGCTGTTCACTATGACCTGGAGCACCGGGATGTCAGAGGTAGTCTGCGTCATCTGGTCAATCCATGGGCTCCCCACCCTCACTGAATAGAGAACGTCACTCCTGGGGAACCATGAGGGAAGTCTGCAGTCAGCTCCAGGCACCACCCCCAGCCTCCTGCCCCTGCTTTTCACCTAAATGTTGCTTCTGAGCAAATCCAGGCAGGCCACCTATCTGCATCAAGCCCCCTGAGCCTCCTTCTCACAGTAGATGGGAGTAGGGCCCTGTGCACACAGTGTGGTCCAGTCCTCACAACAAGCCTTCATTTTATGAAGGGGGAAACTAAGGCTCAGAAAAGCCTAGTGACCCACTCAGGGATATACAGATAGGAAGTGGTGGAGCTGGGATGTGGATCCAGTTTTCCCTGGTTCCAACCACTGGAATCTTGCCAGCAACCCCATGCTGTACCTGGCAGGTGGCACAGGCCCCATGGAACCAGCCTGCCTGGCTCTCTAGCTGCCTCTACTGGCCTACCCCGTGGGGCTTCTATGTTGGCCCTTAGGCCTGGAACACACTTCTCCGCTGGTCAGCTCTCAAGCCACTCCCCTAGCCCCAGAACATCAGTATAACCACTCTTTTGTCCCAACACTGACCAGACTCCCCTGTGAGCACCTATCTGCTTGTTTGTCTCCCCCCACCAATCTGAGAGGAGTGATTCATCCCCTCTCTGCCTCCAGTGCCTAGGCCAGCTTCTGGCTCAAAGGAGTGTAAGACTGTTGACTGAAGGAAGGGAGGAAGGAGTAAGAGGGATTACCGGGGATGGAAATAATGAACTAGGAGGACCTTCCTCCTGTGGCGAGGAGCAGGAGGCCAGACAGATAGCATCCAAACCTCCATTCCCTATCTGTGGAATGACTGCACACAACTAAGGAGCAGGTGAGGGGAACAAAGGATGGGTACACTCAAAAGACTGACCCCCAGGAAGGAATTTGCAGGACTCAGCCCCCACCTGCTTGGGGCCAGAGTGAGGCTGGGGCTGTGACTGTGGGATTCTAGAGGGGGCACAGCTGGAAGACTAGCCGAGCGAGGTGAGTGGGCCCTCAACGGCTCCAAACACCTCTCTGCCCTCCCCACTTGGGCCCCAACTCACTGGGTCAGGCAGTGGGCCACGGTCAGCACCCACCGTGAGGCAATGATGGTGCCCGCACAGATATGTGTGCCATTGGCCCGCACACTGGCCATCCACGGCCACCGCCGAGCCATGGCCTCTGGGTCCCTGAGGGTGGGGTCTTGCTCGTAGGAGTAGCCACAGGCTGAGGAGGAAGGCAAGAGCTTGATGAGGGATGGGCCCTTCCAGCCACACCCCGTGGCACCTGCCCTGCCCCTCCTCTCGCCTCAGCCTGCCCTCCCACCTTTCCAGCCTTTTCCACTCATCACCGCGGAATGGGGCTGTCCACAAGTGGGCTGGTTTCCAGCCTTGGAAGCACCTCAGCACTGCCCAGGAATCCCTGCCCATTCCCAGAGCCCAAGCCCTAGAGCATCCGCAGCCACCTGGGCCCCTTGTCCCACCCAGCACCCTCGGCTCCAGCCAGGCCCTTCACAGACTTGTCCCATCCCCCCTACTGTGGCCAAGGCAGACCCTTCTTCCTTCTCTGGGAACCCCCCTCCTGGGATTCAGTAAGAAAAAGGTAGACAACCTAACAGAAAAATGGGCAATGTGCACGAACAGGTACATCCTGATGAGGAAGCCCCAGCAGCAAATGAGCACAGAAGCTGCTCAGCCCTGTTAGTCCTCAGGGAAGCACAGACTTAAATCACAGCGAGGCTCTGGTCGCTGGGAGTGTCAATTGCTGCAGCCACTCTGGAAAATAGATCTTTAGACTGAAGATGCAAAATCCAACATCCCAGCAGTCCAACTCCTAGAGTTTTCCAAATGGATTAGTGGATTGTGAAACCAATGTAAGTGGACCATAACCAGCCTTTTAAAAGGATAACAGGAAAAAGAATATCAGCACGTACTGCTAGGTCCTGTTTGTGAGACTTTCTGCGGCAGTTCAATTATACATGCTAAGTCCCAGGATAATAAGTATTTCTTATGTGGGCCTCAGTTAAACATGCTTGAAAGCCACTGCTTAAGAGAATGTCTTATGCATGTGCCCTGAAGAGGCTCACACAGTCCACCCTGAAAGCTGTACTGGAGAGCTCCAAGGTCCCTGGCTGGGAGCCTGAGTTGGGACAGGCCCAGGCAGAGCCTGGAGCAGGAGAAGAGACCACCTACCCCCTGCCCTACAGCCAGCTCAGGGAGGCGAGAACTTGCAGCCAGGCCCAGGCTCCTCTGACTTTCCTGTCTCCTCCCTATGAAGACAAGACCCCCCATGGTCTGGCCCTCCAGGCAGGACCAGGGCCTGGCCCACAATAAGTGCTCAGTAAACACTTGTAGAAGGAAGGTCTCTTCTACTCCCATGTCTCTCCACCCCTTCCTCCCATCCCTCCTGCCCCCAGAGATTAAAGGTCCTTAAGACTCCTCTGACACCCTCCTTGCCCAGTCCACAGTACTCACAGGGTAAGAAATCATTAGAAACAGGGGACTCCAACTGGATGGTGGAAGTCAGCGCCTGGACGGTAGGGGCCTGCCGGGGAAGGCGAGGCCCACCCGAGGGAGAGGCGGCCTTGGGAGTGCAGGGGACTCCTGGGTCTGGCGGGGCTCCCGTGGACAGCGCCCCCTGGGCTCCTCCCGCGCCCAAGCAACCTGGAGAAGGACGCAGAGCGGTTGAGAGGTGGACAGGCGCGGGCCTCAGTGGAGGAGGGGTGGGGTGGGGCTCACCCTCGGCTCTCAGCAGCAGCAGCAGCAGCAGCAGCAAGAGAGGGGCGCAGGCGTGGGAGTGGCCAGACGTCTGGGGCTCCTGGGGGCCCTGTCCACGGGCCCGTGTCCAGCACCATGGCGCCATCCTGGGACAGCAGTGACTGCGCTGCGGAGCTCTTGTCTCGACGGCGCCCCCCTTTGGCTGCCCGCCGTGTCCTCTAGTGTGGGGGGTGCGGGGCGGGGGCTGGAGGCGGGAGGATGCTCCGGGCCCGGCCTGCGCGAGCGCCCCCCAGGGGCCACCCGCCACGTTGCTCCTGGTGTCTGCGCCGAGGGTGTCCCTAGCGACTGGCCTCCCGCATGCCTCCCGGGCTGGTGTCCTCTGCCGGCTGACCGCCCTGTTTCGGCCACACCTCCGCCCTCCTTGGCGCCTCCTCTCTTACTCTTCTTGAACAAGCAGTTTCCTGGAGTCGCTCAACCTAACCTCGGCTGGTTCTTGGGCCTCCTCAAGTCTGTGGCCCATTGCCCTGGACTGGCTGCCACCCCTCCTGTAGTGAGATGAAGACTAAACCCCTGGGGCTGGCATCCCGGATCTCCAAGTGACCTCACCTCCTGTCTGGTAATGGCAGTGTCACTTTGCCCCAGGGCACTGACATTAAGCAGATCAACATGTTTTAAATAACAATTTTTAAAGACTGCATCATTTTAAGCAAACATCCCTCCCCCCACCCCACCGCTCTCCCATTCAACAAATGTCCCTTGCTTCACAGATCCATCTGCTTTGGGAAAATGGCACAGGCAAAATGTCCGTACACAGAGAAAGCATGTAACCATCTGGCCGTTGTGGGAGAAGGTCACTTTGTATGTTGGGATTTGGGGGACATTTTGATGATTCATTGACACAAATGGATAATACATTTAAGAGGCAGTGTGGGAGAATCCTAGGAGAAGCTTTGGTTCAAAGCTCTTGGAGTACCCTACATGTATGTATAATAAAAAATAATAATTTTTTTTAAAAGCCCTTGGAAAATTACAGCTTAATAAAAGAACAGGTGAAAGTTAAATCAAACCAGGACATTCTAACATTTGTCAGGGTCTGGGTCTTGGAAGAGGCACTCAAACTGGCCATTCAGTGTTCTAGTCTCTGAAAAGACTAGCATGCATTGCCCTTTGGTGCCCCAAGGGACCAGGGTGGCTAGCCACTCTGAACCTGAGGCCCACCAGGTCTGACAGGAGGGGCAAGGCTCTGTCCTCAGTCTGGCCAGCTGGAGCCAGCCTTCCTCATTCTCTTGGAGTCTGATGGAGGTCAGTGAGGCAGCTCAGGAGCTCACAGTAAAGTCACACACATTCATCCTCTAAGCAGGCACTCCTGCTGCCCTCACACCCCCACCCCTGCCAGGGAGGGAGGATGGACAGGTCAGGTTCTGCAGACCCTCAGGAAGAAATGAGGTGTTGGCAGAGGCCTGTGGGTTCGGGAACACGGTCCACATGTGAGTGTGTGATCTGGCCATTGTGAGTTTCTTGGAAAGAGGCCAACCCTTGCAGGAAGACCTGAGGGAAAGTGTTTTTCAGATACCTAGCAGAGGGCCATGAGGACCTGGGGGATTGCTGGAATGCTGGGATGACTGAGCAGGGACTGCAACCCCGTATTTGGTGGAAGACTAAACTGCAGCAAGAAAGGGGAACAATCTCCCAAACAGGTCACACAACAAGCACAAGACAGACATGGGGTAAGACTATCAAGGAAGGCTCATCTTGAGAGGACAGCCAGGACTGTTGGTGGTGAGGGAGGTTCTGAAGGGCTCCAATCAAAGTCAAGAGAAAAGATGATGACTTCAGTGGCTCAGAATTCAAGAGCGTCTCTTTCATTGAACAACCAAAAAAACAGTGGCTCTGGAACCCTCCCCCAAGGTCACTGCCCTGATGTCCTATGCAAACTATAGTCTCCACTTTTGAGGGCAAAACAGAGGGGAGGGAGAAGCAACCTTCAGGATTGACCACCCTGGACACAAAGCTCACAGGAGCCACAGAGAGCCCAAGGAGACTAGCAGAATGTAGGCAGTGAGGAAGACTGGGCTCAGGAAGGCAGGGTCAGCCCTACTGATGAACCTCACGTCTGCAACCCGTGTCTTGATCCACTGGGTGAAGTAAGAGGTGCTGGTGTAGATGGTCGGGTACTGGCGCCGGCCACAGCCAAAGCCCCAGCTCACCACTCCCATCTGAATCCAGGTCTTGTTCACTTGGCAGACAAGGGAACTGCCAGAGTTAGCCTGCAGAGGAGAGGAAGGGAAGCATAAGGATGGCCGCAGGAGGGCCTCCTCAGAATGAGCTGTATTAGGCCTGTGCTGTCCTCGAGAACAAGACGTGGCCATGAACTTGTTCGTGACACGTAAGCTCTGCACCGAGGCCCAAGCTTGGGACGTGCTGGCCTCTCTCTTCATTCTTCTAACTCTCTGCCCATAACTCCCTGGTTCCCTCCTCTGCCCTCTCCCTAAATCCTGGTGGGCCTCCAAGGTATTGCCATTGACCTTTGTCTTTCCTACAATCCTGCTTGCAGAGTGAGCTGTTTGAAATGCAAACCAGCCTCCCTCTTTCTGTGCAAAAATGGGTGCATGTGTAAGGACAATGTTTACAATGACATCCATCAAAAGGTAACAGCTGTTATTTCTTGTGATGGTGGGTTTCTTATAATTTTTTTTTAAAACTTCCTTTACACTCTTCGGTAATGCTGGAAATGTAATTTTATAAATCAGAAAACCAGCTCATTATATTTAATTTTTTAAACATAATGCAAACTGAGATTTACAAGACATCATCTAATGAAGAGTACATAAGACACTTAAGGAAAAAAATAATTAAACTATGCCTAAGAACATAAAAGAAGACCTACATTAATGTATAGGTACACTGTGTTCACAGATGAGACAACTTAAAGCAATGTAAAAATGTCAATTCTCAGCATTTGGCTTCATTCAGTATGGAAGATAAGATACCCTAACCAACCTTTTTGCTGAAGAAAGCTAAAAATGTGGGATTAAAAAAATTCTCATTTTAAATGTATGGGTGAGCTGGCAAGAAAATAAACTCTTCAGAGTACAAAACCTAAGTGAGAGATAGAACCCAGAGAAGTCAATAAGCTCAAAAGATAGCTTTTGTCCCAAGGTTCTTTTCCAACCCAGTGAAGCTGAGCTTCAGTTTTCACAGCCTTGTCCATGGGTGCAGGAGACCAAAGACAAAATCCAGGCCCTGCCCAAAGAGGAGAGCCCGAAAAGAAGGCCTCCTGCAAAAAGCTACACCTCCAAAAAAGAACCACATTCTCAGAGTGAGGATGAACTGGAAATACCTGCCCTTGTGTGAACTTGCAACTTGAATTCTCACTGGCTGGGTGGCTCAAAAAACCTGAGCCAAGGATGGATGTTGTTTAAAATGGTCCTGGGTTGGTCATATCCCCAGGGACCTGGCAGAAGCAAATGTAGATTCTGTCTAGAGGAACCTACCTTTCAAGCCATACCTCAGAGCATTCCCACAGTTAATACTCTAAAGAACATGTCCTCACTCCTCAAAACATTGCACAGCACACAAGAAAGTCAACGCAGCATGAGCAAAAGCCAGCCAGCAGAAAAACTGAGCACGGAGTAAGAGCCTTCGAGGCTCAAGATACAGGAATAAGTGCATGGAAACTTCAGTGTCTGGCAAGGCACTATTTCTTAGGCTTGGTGGCAGATGAATGGATGTTGGTCGTGTTATTCTCTATTCTCCATACATTTTTTATAAATATTATTTTGTCTTTATTCAATATAGAATAAAAATAATTAAAAATTGTAACAATGTCACTTCTCCTTACATTCATCTCTAAAGTTCAAGCAATTCCAACTAAAATGTCAGCAGGATGTTTCAAGGAACTTGACAACGTGATTCTAAAATTGATATTAAAGAATAATAGTCCAGAAATTCCATGACAGTTTTGAGAAAGAAGAGAAAATTGGAGAGTCAGACTCAGGGCAGATTTGACCTGCCAGCTAGTGACAAATAATTGAATCATATTTTCAGAATAATTACAGAAACAGTGTGGTACTGGCATAGAAACAGAAAAATAGACCAGTGTGGCAATGGAGAACCTGCACTTCAGGGGACTGGGCACACATCAGAGAAAGCATCAAGTCTATGGAAAAGGAGGACTCTGCAGTAGATGGTGGGAAAATTGGCTCACCAGATGGAAAAAAATAAAGTTTTAGTCTACCATAACTACACTCCAGAGGAATTAAAACTCTGAATGTGAAAAGTAAAAAGATAAAGCTAATTTTAAAAATATATAAAGCTAATTAAAAATATATATCTTTATGACTTGGGACAAAGCATATTTTTAAAAATAAAACTCTAAATCCACAAACCTGAAGAGGGCAAGTGTGTTAGGCTTGATTACGTCAAAATTAAGGTTATTTGTTAAATGAAGGACACCAAATCTCATTAATATAGATAAATTAAGATAGGGCATTTGTTCTGTCTAAAACCAACTAGAGGTCAATATTTAGCATATTCAAGGAATTTATGAAAATAACAAGCAGAAAAAGAGAGTTGGGAGAGATCCGAGGGTTTCTGTGGACAGGAGATAGGCTAGAAGAGGCTGGAACCCCATCTGCCAAGAGCACCAGAGATGGGAGAAAGGGTAAGTCATTAAATGAGAGTTAAATCAAATTGATTCTTAAATTGAAACTTTTAAAGGAACAGGGTGTTTAATAACTGAAAGTTACTGAAAATTATGAACTCTGCCCAAAATGATGTTTGCAGGAAGGAGGAAGATTTGACATATGCGTGCAGGGGCAATGACTTGAAGAATAAAACCATTTACTGTGACTACTCTACCAATGGAGACTCCTCAGTAAACAATTACAGGAGGTGATATATAGCACAATATAATTTACACAAATTAAAATATACACATAGCAACACTATGCATTTATTAAATATACACATTAAACAGATTTGAGTAGGTGTATTTTGGGGGAAGGGAAATGGAAGATGAAGGAAAAAAAATCAAGCCCATAATAATCAAGTCAGTGATAGTGTGAGGGCCTTTCCTGAAGAAATGATTGACTAGACTCTAGGGGCCCAGAGAAAGAGAACACACAGAGAGAGAATAGGGGAGAGAGAGAAAGAGAGAGAGACATCCATTGTATGTAGACATTCTCTTATCATAGTGAAATAAAACCAGTACTCAATAACAAAATGTGAGCCATCCCATCAATATAAAAAAAAGAAGTACTTTCAAATACATTAAAGTAAAAACAATTAAAATCCACAATTAGAATGAAGAAAGATGAGAACAGGACATATTGCAAAGCCCATGGGATATGGGCCGAAACTGCACACTGAAGAGTCTTGATCTAAAATACTTTTAATATCAGACAAAACAGAATGAAAATAAATTATTTGTTATTACCATCAATTATTTATCAGTGCAAATTCAGCTCAAGATACTTGAAAAGGAATTAATAAAGACAAAAAGTAATTCATGCATTGGAAAGCAGAAATTTAACACTCAAGAAATGAAATCAATAGCTGTTCTTTAAAAACAACAACAAAAGGAGAGTAACGTCATCAAGATGGCAGAATAGATGATTCCCAGCACTGCCCCTCCCCACAGGTAGATTTACAACTATTAAGAAGCAAACACTGCCAACCTGGGACCACCGGAGCTGGGGGAAGAGAAGGAGAGGCCTGTGAATTTTGTGAATGCACGAGAGCGCATGGCAAGAGGGTGCAGTGATAGTGCCTATCGTTCTGAGCCCTGGCCACTTCTGAGCCAGCCTGGTATGGAGGTGGGGAGTAGCTGCTGCACACTGATCAAAGCCAGAACAAGCTGCAGCAGCATGCTTCACATAAACCTGCTTAGAGTCTGCAAGGGAGAGGAGGAGTTTGGAGCACATCATACCAGCCCACAGGCCATAAAGACCACAGGCTAGATTCCCCTGGGCCTGCATAGGAGCAAGCAGTCACCGCTGATTGGAGAAAGGATTTTCCCAGAGGCTAGTGAGTTATTGCAAGGGTTGCATACATGGCCTGCTCCATTGGAAGCGGTTAGAATGCAAGAGAAAGGCTGCCACATCAGGGAACATTGGATGAGGTGCATTAGTCTCAGTGGAAATCGGTCAGGGTAATAGAAGTGCAGGGGGCACAATCTGCAGGGAAGATCCAGTTCTGGGCCAGAATTTCCACACAACCCAGACCTAGAAGTGATTAAGGTCCACATAAAAAGCCTTTCTCAGAGAATTGGCAGCAAAGCAGCAATTTATCTCAAGCACAGAGCTCCAGTTCTGGTCCCCACAGGAAGTTCCCCCAACTCAGGAACTAACCATACAACAGCACATTTGTTCCAGTGCAGGGTCTAAGTGCCAGTGGTAGCTATTATTCCACCACAGAATGGAAAACACACCTACACACAGACCAGAGACAAAGCTCTGATACTAACCAGTAAAGATCTAACACAACCAAAGAACACCCAGAAAACCTAGAAGAGGTAGTAGTCTCCTCAAATGCCCAGGCATCAACATAAAGACACAAATATTGAGAAAGAACAGACAAATATGTTGCCACCAAAGGAAACAAACTAAACACGAGTAATGGATGCAGAGGAACAGCAGATTTATGAAATGTCTGACAGAGAATTCAGGATAGCCCTCTTAAGGATGTTTGGGAGTCATAAGAAAATACAGATAGAAAATTAAATGCTATCTGGGAAAAAATTCAGAAGCAGAACAAGAAACTTGACAAAGGAATAGAATCAATTAGAAAAAAAAAGAAAGAAATTCTAGAAATAAAGAATACATTATCTAAATTGAAAAACCTGATAGAAAGTTCCAACAGCAGATTTAATCAGAGGAAAGAGTCATTGAGTTCAAAGATAAGACACATGAAATTATCCAATCAGAGAAGAAAAAAGAATAACAAAAAATGAAATAGAAATACAGCAAATATGGGACCTCCTTTACTGAAATAACCTCCACATAATTGGCATACCTGAAGGAGAAGAAAGAGGAAGAGACTTAGAAAGCACATTCAAGGAAATAATGACTGAAAACTTCCCAAATATGGAGAAAGATGACAGCATCCAGGTACAGGAAGTTCAGAGATTTCCAGTCAAATTCAATCCAAAGAGGAACACCCCAAGACACATTATAAAAACCAAAGACAGAAAGAGAATACTGAAAGCAGCAAGAGAAAAGAGACACATAACATTCAACAGAGCCCTAATACATCTCTCAATGGATTTCTCAGTAGAAGCCCTACAGGACAGGAGAAAGTGGGATGATATATTCAAAGTGCTGAAGGAAAAAGACTATCAACGGAGAATTCTGTATCCAGAAAAACTAACCTTCAAATATGAAGAAGAAATAGTCTTTCCCAAAAAAGCAAAAGCTAAGGGAAATCATCAACATTATACCTGCCTTAGAAGAAATGCCAAAGGGGGCTCTACAGTCTGAAAGAAACAATGCTAAACAGTAGCAAGAAAACATCTGAAGGTACAGAACTCATTAATAAATACACAGACGACCTCAGAATACTCCAATATTGTAAGGGTGGTGAATAAACTACTTGTACCCTTGGTATAAAGTCACATTAACAGAAGGAAGGGTAAAAAATCACGTGATTATTTCAATAGATGCAGTAAAAGCATCACCGCTTCATGATAAAAACACTCAACAAATTAGGTATAGAAGGACACTTATAAAGGCCATATAAGACAAATCCACAGCTAATATCATACTGAATGGACAAAAATTGGAGGTGTTTCCTCTAAGATCTGGATCAAGACAAGGATGCTCACTTTCCCCACTCTTATTCAACATAGTACTAGAAGTTCTAGCCAGTGCAATAGGCAAGAGAAAGAAATAAAGGGCATTCAAATCAGAAGGGAGGAAGTCAAATTATCCCTATCTGCAGATAACATGATCCTATACACAGAAAACCCTAAAGACTCCACCAAAAAATTACTACAACTAATAAATGAATTCAGTACAGTGGCAAGATACAAAATCATCACACAAAAATTAGCAGCGTTCCTATATGCCAATAATGAGATAGCCAAAGAAGATCAAGAAAGTAATCCCATTCACAACGGCTTCCAAAAAAATGAAATACCTAGGAGTAAATTTAACCAAGGAGGTGAAAGACCTCTACAATGAAAATTATAAAGCATTGGTAAAAAACAAAAAATGGAAGAGAACACAAATAAATGGAAAAATACCCCATGTTCATGAGTCAGAAGAATTAACATCATCAAGATGTCCATATTACCCAAAGCAATCTACATTCAACACAATCCCTATCAAAATACCAATGACATTCTTCACAGAAATAGAAAAAATGATCTTAAAATTTGTATGGAACCATAAAAGACCTTGTATAACTAAGGCAATCTTGAACAAAAGGAACAAAGTTGGAGGTATCACACTTCCTGACTTCAGAACATGCTATAAAGCTATAGTAACCAAAACAGCATGGTACTGGCATGAAAAAAGACAAATTGACCAATGTAATAGAATAGAGATCCCCAAAATAAACCCACACATTTACAGTCAACTTGTTTTCAACAAAGGTGCCAAAAATATACAATGGGAAAAGACAACCTCTTTAACAAATGGTGCTAGGAAAACCAGACATCCACATGCAGAATATTAAAACTAGAACCCTATCTTTCACCATACACAAAAACCAACTCAAAATGGATCAAAGACATAAATTTAAGACCTAATAGTATGAAACTACTAGAACAAAATAAAGGGGAAACGCTACATGAAATGGGAGTGGGCAACACTTTTTTGTGTGAGACTACAAAGGCACAGGCAACTAAAGCAAAAATACATAAATGGGACTATATCAAACTAAGAAGCCTCTGCACAGCAAGGGACACTGTCAACAGAGTGAAGAAACAGCCTACAGAATGGAAGAAAGTGTTTTCAAACTACACATCAGACAAGGGGCTAATATCCAGAATATATAAGGAACTTCAACAACTCAACAGCAAAAAAACAAATAACCCAATTAAAAAATGAGCAAAGGGCCTGAACAGATATTTCTCAGAAGAAGACATATAAATGGCCAACAGGCACATGAAAAAATGCTCAACATCACTAATCATCAGGGAAATGCAAATTAAATACACAGTAAGATATCATCTCATTCTAGTCAGAATGATCACTATCAATAAGACAAAAAAATAACAAATGCTGACAATAATGTGGAGAAAAAGGAACTCTCCTACATTGCTGGTAGGAGTGTCAATTGATACAGCTACTGTGGAAAACAGTACAGAGGATCCTCAGTGAACTAAAAATAGATCTACCATAGTAACTATTCCACTACTGGGTATATATCCAAAGGAAATGAAATCAATGTATCAAAAAGACACCTGCACTCCCTTGTTCATCACAGCACTATTCACAATAGCCAAGAGATGGAGTCAACCAAATGCCCATCAATGGATGAATGGATTAAAAACTGTGGTATATATATATATATATATATATATATATACACACACACACACACAATGGAATATTACTCAACTATAAAAACCAATATCCTATCATTTGCAGCAACATGGATGGAACTGGAAACCATCATGTTAAGTGAAGTAAGTCAGGCACAAAAAGGCAAATACTTCATGATATCACTGATACGTGGAATCTTAAAAAAAAAAGTGGTTCTCATAGAAGTAGAGTGTAGAGTAATGGTTACCAGAGGCCAGGGGTTGAAAGGGTGAAGAGGAGGAAATGTAGTGGACATTTAATGGGTACAAAACTATGTTATCTACCCTATGTGAATCACTGTGCAGTACATGCATGTATTGAAACAACACACTGTACCCCACAAAAATATACAAGTAAATGTTAAAATATTTTCAATAAAAACAACAAAATAGATAAGCACCTTATAACTCTTACTAAGAAAAACAGAAAGAGAAGGAAAATGCAAATACTTCATAGTTTGTGTAGAAGAGAGACTAGAACCACATCAAGGGAAAATATACTTTCTCAGAATCTCAAGACTGTTTACAACTTCCTCTTTGTGGGTTTAAATTCTGGATGAAATGAATAATTTATAAGAACATGCAAATCATTTATTTAAACTAATTTAAAGAATGAAAGTCTGACAGGTCCAATAACTATGCGCAAAACAACTTAAAATATTGCCCAAGAACAACCACTCAGAGGAAAACACACCTATGTGGTTTCACAAACAACTTCTATCCAGTGTTCAGGGAGGAGATAATTCATGTTATCTCAAATGTTCCAGAACATGGACGAATATCTTTCAAGTGAAGCATAGTCCTGATACCATACGTTGACCAAAGGGGGTGTCTTCCTCTAAGCACCTCAAATTGGAGCCTAACCTCACTGGAGGAAAAAAAAAAAAAAAAAGAGCTGTGTGAATTGTATTGCCTGGATTGTGCCACCTGGGCTATTTGTTCCCAAGGCCAGTGTCTTTCCTAGGCCCAGGGCTATCCTGTGCCTGGCCCAGGGACCAGCACACAGTGTCTGATGGATGAATAAATAAATTAAAACCTGTCTAAAAAAATATATTATAAATCTTAGTCCCACGATGAATGAGGCAAAAGTATACCATGACCAGGGAGGGATGAATCCTGGGATGCAGGGTGAATGGACATGAGGAATCTGTTCACTGAACTGACTCAGCATGTTAAATTAAAGCATGCGGTCAGAAAACACATTTATAAAGCAGAGCATTCATTCTTGAAATAAAATGTGATAGTAAAACAGAAAGGAATGGGTCTCTCTTTGACAGGTTATACAAGGGACATCAATAAGTTCATGAAAAGATTTATATTATCTTTTAATTCTATTTTTCCATGAACTTTTTGAAGTACTCTCAATTTTAAAGTGCCAGATTAATATCATGAAATAAATGCTTCATGATGAAGTGTAAGAAGCACTTCCATGAAAGTCAGCAACAAGAGAAAACATAGCTATAATTCCATAGCTATGAAAAAAAGTAAAAGTCATGGAAATAAAAGAGGTGATATTTCTAATTGCAGTTCATATGAGTGTAGGTCTGAAAAATCCATGAGAGTCAATAAAAACCTTTAAATTCAATAAAAGAGTTCAGTAAGTTGAATTTTCAGATGTTTTCAACAAGAAGATGAGTCTGGATGATGGAAATGAAGAAAGTGGAAATGGAGGAAGGTTCTGGTCCTGCAAAGGAGGATGTAGACACTGATTAACTTTAAGTGATAATACAATTTTAAATATGTATGTGGAAAATATAAGGTGACCAGTAGCAGAATGGAATTTACCAAATACATAACTTCTAAACCACTTAAGGAGAAAAATGGAGGGAGAAAAAAAATCAAATCAAAATGCAAGGTAAGGACTAAAAAATACATTCTTGATAAATGGACTAAAAGACAGTCTCTCAGGTGTGTTGAAAAGAACGGCATCTAGCTTTACACTGTTTACAAGAGACAAACCTAAAACTAAATGCCTCAATATCTTCTGAAAGACAGCAGTTGTTCTGCAATACAGTTGTGGACATTGCAAGTAGACAAGAAAAAGAAATGAGGCATACACATTGAAAAGGAGGAAAATTTACTGTTGTTTGCAGATGATATATAATCTGGGTCTACAAAATTGAAGAGAACCAACAAGATCCAGAAAAGTTGCTTATTACAAAGTAAATACACAAAAAATCTATAACATAAACAGAAAACACAATGAAATAAAATATACTGCTCATAATAAGGACATAATACATAGCATCTAGGAATAAACCTAAGGAGCAACATGCAATAACTATGTAGAGAAAGCTACAAATGCCTGCTCTATAAATATAAAGAAATATAGCAAAATAAGAGTCTGTTTTCCCTAAATTTTTAATTTCCACCAAAATCCCCATGTGATTTTTTTTTTGACAGCACTATTTTACAAATGTTAAATTAGAATGAACATAGGAGAATAGCCAGGTAAACTTTTTAAAAGAAGGATAATGAAGGAGGACTTCCCTTACCATATACAAAAAAAGAATTACAATGCTATGATAATTTTAAAATAGTTGTGGCATAGGATGAGACTGTAAAGGGCAGAAATAAATCAAAAGAAGATGGACATTTAGAATACAATAAATGGGGCATTTCTGTTTCATAGCCAAAAAACCAAAAGTATTCAATAAAAGATTTTTACATAACTGGCTACTCATTTGTAGAAAAATAAAGCTGGATTTCCTTTCTCAACCTTCTAGATGAGCCAAAATTAAAATATTTAAAGAAAATAATTAGAACATGATGAGTAAATAATATCATAATCTTAGGGTGGGAAAGGTATTTCTAAACATGGCAAAAAACCTAAAATTATCAAGAGAAATAATGATAAATTTTATTTCAACACAAAAAAATTTTACATAACTCTATAGGGATAAAAATTCACACCAAAAAAAGGTAAATGATGGACAAATATGGTAAAATATTATAAAGCATTTTAAAAGGTTAAAACTTCCAATACCCAAAGTTTTTGATAACTTTTTATTTTGAAATAATTTGAGACTTACAGAAAAGTTACAAGTATAATATTTTTACCCAGATTCACTAATTGTTAATGTTTCACCATATTTGTTTTATATTCTCTCTCTCCACATGTATGTATACATATGCACATATATATGAATATTTATGAACCATTTGAAATTAAGTCAAAAAAGACATAATGCTCCTTGGCCACTAATTACCACAGAATATAATATCCAGAGTTTTTATAAGTCAATGAAAACACAAGTAGTTTAGTAGAAGAACATGGGCAAAGGACAGGGAAAAGTGTAAATGGTATACCGAACAAAGTGAGCATTTTATTTGGATCCCTTTTTTCCCTTTAAAATTTATTTAGAAGGCAAGTTTTTCCCTGATCCTGGGTAAAACTTAGAACCAGAATTTTTTGCTCATTATGATTAATGTAATCACTATAATTACATCAAGTGTCACATAAATACATCAGTTCAGAAATCAGAATATCCATTTTCACGTATGTGTTGTTCTGCTTCTGTTGTTTATAACAGAATACCTGAAACTGGGTAATTTATTTCTTACAGTTTTGGAGGCTGGGAAGTCCCAGGTCCAGGGGTGCATCTGATTGAGGGCCTTCGTTGCAGGGTGTCACATGCAAAAATGGGCTGAGCAGGAGTGAGCTAAGCTTTTGCTCACTGCTCTCCTTATAAAGCCATTATAACCACACCCATGAACACTCATTAAACCATCAATGAATTAATCCATTCAGTCCGCACAATCTAATCACCTCTTAAAGGCCCCACCTTTCAATTACCATAGTGAGATTTCCCACACTTTAACACTGTTATAATGGAGATTACATTTCCAATGGGTGAACTTTTGGGAGACATATCGGACTCATAGCAACCGAATAATCACAATGTTAAGACAGGATTTAAAGTAAAACTTCCCACTGCCATCTGGGGCTTTGTCAAGCAGGAAGCCTGGGAAGTGGGAAGAGAGGTCTGTACTCTCCCCTTCCTTCTCTTTTAGCTTCCACTCCCACTCCATCTTGCTAACGCTGCCTTCTGAACCTGCAAAGTTAAAGCAGGAGAGGAGTGAGAAGTAAAGGAGAACTTTTTTAACCTCTTCAGGCGACTCCCTGAGCCGGGAGGGGATTTACAGCTGACTCTTCCCTAGCTTCAGGGGCACACATCACTCATTTTGAGTGATCCTATTGAAACCCCTCCCAGTAGACTTGAAGTGTGGGACAGGCACCCCCTCATCCCCTTAAAGGGGAAAAGGTGAGACCATAAGAACATTCTCTTCAGAGAAATCCTATACACAAAATCACCTCCCACTCAATTCTCCTCACCCTTTGATACACACATGTAGTAGAATATCAGTTATACTCTGAATTCTGATACATATTGTAGTTTAATGCTTTGTTGAAGCTTCCTATTTAATATCCTGTTACACATGCAATTTACAGAATTACTCAATTTCATAAAATTAAAACAAAAATAAAATACAAGTTTTAGTCCACCAAAATAACAAAAGTTAAAATAAAGATAATGCCTAATGCTGGTGATGATATAGGACAAGGGCATTCATAAACTGTTGGTGTTAAAATAAATGGATTACATCTTTGGGGAGGCTACTTTATTAATATCTACTAAAATTTAAAATGCATATACAATTGATTTTATAATTAAACTTCTAAAATTTTATTCTAGAGAAATGCTTAAACAAATGCAAAAAGATATTTGAAGAAAGACTTTTACTCTGGTATGGTAAAATAAATAAACTGAAATGAGATCAAATGTCTATCAATAGAAGAATGGTTAAACAGACTGTGACATAGCCATATGAGAGAATTATTATTCAGTAGTTAAGGAGAATGGAATATATTTACATATATAGACATGGAAAGGAGTCCAAGATATATAGAGTGCGTGCGTGTGTGTGTGTGTGCGCGCGCGCATGTGTGTGTGGTTGGACAGTATGGAGAGCTGAACCCTTGACCTTGGTGTTATCAGCACCACACTCTAACCAAGTCAGCTAACTGGCCAGCCCTCTCAAGATATATTTTAAATGAAAACCCAAAAGTTAGAGAATAAAATTGTATAAAAGTTTTTTGTTAAAAAACAAAACAAGTAAAAAAAAAAAAAAACTTGCTTAGGGTTTTATATGTATAGAAAGAGCTGTTAGGGATATAAGCCAAACAATTTAGAGTGGAAATTTCTAGGTAGTTTGATTATGGGAAAGTATCATTTTCTAATTTTTGCATTTAGATATTACCTTTTTTTTTTTTTTTTTTTTTTTACAAAATGTCTGCATTTCCTTCCAAATCACAAAAAAAGATATGTATTTTAAAATAAAGTAGTGATGATGGAATCACAACAGTACAAAATTAAAGGGATGAATTCAAAGTTCAAAATAAAGGTGATTTCATGATTTTAAATGCTTTAAACACAAAACTAGGAAGAGTAAACCTTTCTGCCCAAGAAGACATAAAACAAAAGCCAAGTCAAGACCAAGGAAAGCACACAAACTAATAGAAATAGAAATAGTGAAATAAATGTTAAAAAATTAACTACATACCAGGCTACCAAACAAGTCTCAACATATTCCATATAACTGGTACCACTGTAGAAATAATTTTATGACTACAGGAGAACTGAGTTGGAAATTAATAACCACAAAAACATGCACGAGTCAGAACAAAATCAAAATGGAAACTATATAAAATATTTTAAACTAGATAACAATAAAAATGCTACATATCAAAATTTGTGACATGAAGCTTAAGAAATATTCAGAGGGAAATTTGTAGCCTCAAATACTTGCATTATAAAGGAAGAAAGACTAAAATTAAAATAACTATGTTTCCAGCTAAGAAGTTAGCCTATGTGTATATAGAAACTGGATAGATGAGAGAGATGGTGACAATCAAGTGCAGGAAATGATTTTTTCAATGCGTTGCATTGGGACAATTGGTAGTCCACATGATGAAATAGATTCCTATCATATAACATTCAAAAAATAAATGACATGCAGATTCAAAATATGGAAACCAAAATTTCCAAACTTTAAAAAAACATATATAGGAGAAATTCTGGAGCATTGTCTTTATAGCCTCAGGAAAAGGAAGGATTTCTTAAATAAGACACAAAAAGCATAAACCAGAAAGGACAACATGATATATTTGACTAAAATAAAATCTAAATTGCTGTTCAGCAAAGGACAGTATAAATAAAATGAAAAGATAAATGGAAAACTGGGAGAAGATATTTACAATATACACAATGAACATAGAATTAGTATCCAGAATATAAAAAAAAGAAAAAGGCAAACAATAGAAAAATGTGCAAAGTATATGAATGATTGATTCATAGGAATCACAAATACTGAACAAACATATGAAAAGATGCACAACTGCTCTAGTAATTGTGTATGTACACATTGCAGCCACAGTGAGGTACTATTCCTCATCCATCAGAATGGAAAACATTTTATAGTATGACAATATCCAAACTTGGCAATGATATGGAGCAATGCAACTCTCAAATACTGCTGAAAGAACATAGATTAATACACTCACTTTGGAAAACAATTTGGCCATGACCATTAAAGATGAAGGTAAATCAGCCTATGATCCACCAGTTCCATACAGGATGCATCCTGCTGAGAAACTCTGGAACAAGTAAATTGGGAAATGTGTGTGAGAAAATTCAGAGCAGGAGAGTTTATGATATGAAAAAATTGGAAACTCTCTCAATGTTTGTAAAGAAAAGAATGGATAAATTGTGTCATATTCACAAAAGAGAATATCGTAGAGCTTTTAATTAGTAAATTAAAGCTGCCTGTATTCAACATGGATAAATCTCAAAAATAATGTTGAATAGAAGCTGCAAGTGACAGAAGCATACTTACAGAAAGATGCAATTTACACAAAACAGGTTCTGCCAGCACCTGACCCAGATCTGGGCATGCGGCTGATGTTTAGGAGTGTTAAAATGACCTAAGAGGTACTGCCATTATTAGCATCATTTTCCTTCCTTTACAGACTGGGAAACTGAAGCTCAGGGGGAGAAGATTTTCATAAGGTCTCCCAAGCCATGTGAAAAAGAAAGCATGACACCTGAAAGTCTCCTCTTTGCCCCAGTCCACACACTCCATACCTTACAAGTGTCCAAACCCCACTCTGAGCTGGCACACAGCATGTCATTCCCAATTAACTTCTGGTTCTTCAAGAGGAATCGGTACCGTTTATTGCAGATATCATTGTTTACAATCCTGGCAGCCACCTCCTGAAGGCTGTAAGGGGTCTTTGGGGTCACTGTGGAGAGAGAGATCCTGCCTTGTCATCTCCTCAACTTTTCAGCACATCTACAACTCATTCACTCATGAGGGAGAGAGGGCCATTTCCTGAAATGGTGATTTATAAAGGCTCCAGCCCATAGCCTGACTTTTGAAAAAGCCCCCAGCTCATTAAAGAGACGCCAAGGGGCTTGGAGTGACATCCAGGCACCAAATGAGGACAAGGAGTGATTTCCCCAATAATCCAGGTTCTATGAGGGTGAGGGGCTGAGAGCACTGCTCCATGGCCACTGGCAAGGTGGTAAGACCCTACAGCCCAGAGTGTGGCATCCCCTGGGAGGCAGAAACCCACAAAGGTACCCATTTTCTAGGACCCCAGGGTAGCACCAACAGGGGCCAGGCCTCAGGGATTACAGGTGCCTCGAGGTAACCAGTGTACACGATGGCTAGAGAGGCCTCCTCAATGCCTCAGTACCTCCTGAGAGCATGGCCTTCGTGCCACCTGCAGACAGGGAATCCCATCAATAGCCAAGGGTTAACTTCCTGCCATGCTGCAGGGTGAGGGCTTGGCACTGGATTTAACTTAACTTTGGGGATGAGGTCCATGCAGGCCATGTGTGTCTTCTGCACTAGAGCATTACGTATATCAAGAGGTCAGGACAGTGTACAGCATGTGTAGGTGCCCTGGAAGTGTTTGCTGACTCAGTGAATGGGCGAATAAAGGAATAAACAAATGAGCCTGTGATGGGGTTGTGCTCTGAAGAAGCATGTGTCTTTGAACCTCTGCCTGCCTTCACTCACCTTGCTTCTTTGTAAGTCCCCACCCGATCACCCAGCACATGGTTCCGACGGGTGGCTTCAATTTGATGGTGGGAAGGCAGACCGGCTGAACAAGGGGGGACCAGGAGACGGGGTCCCTGAGCTGCAGGAGGGCAATGTCCTGGGACATGAGATTGCTGAAATCCTCATGAATCACGATGCGAGTGAGGGGGAGCTGAGTGCCGTTTTCTGGGAGGTGATGGACTCCCACCATCACAGAGTACATTTGGGGATCCTTGGATCTGCAGGGCCATGGGTCGGTAAGAGTTCGGCAGCAGGGGCTGAGCACAGGCCACCCAGCCAGGCCCCCTACCCCCAGATCCCCAGATTCACCAGGGCCCCCAGGCCAGAAAGTAAAGTCCCTGGGCCTGGCTGGCCACCCTGACTGACCTCTGTAAGCAGTGCGCGGCTGTGAGGACCCACTGGCGGTGGATGAGGGAGCCACTGCAGATGTACATGCCCAGGAACAAGATGTTCACCTGCCATGGCCACTTGCCTACCTCCACCAGCTTCCCCTGCACCATCTTACAAGACATATTGGTCTGACCACAGCCCCGGAACCAAGACCCTGAGGAAAGAGGTGGAGAGGGGGCTGTGCCCTCTCGGGCTCTTGGGCAGTAGAGGGCAGCCCTCACACCCCTGTTCACAGTAGACTGTCAAGGCAGAGAGAGCTGCCTTCCAGCCCTGTCACAGCCACTGCCACATGCACACGTGGGAAGGGGCTTTTCCCACAGCCACAAAATTGGCAATCAGAGACCCAGAGGCAGCAGTTACCCTGCCTTACAAAGAGAGCCCCCAAACAATGGGGACTAAACAACTCCTCCAGGGCTTGTTATAAGCCATCATCCCAGGACATCATCCCCTGCCCATAGTTTACACACACAGATGGTTAGGGAAGTAAATGAAAACAGAGAATCGGCAGAGGGGTAGATTGTCAGCCAGGAGGTAAGTGACAGGGCACAAGTGGCCCGGGCTGCCTGTCAGTTGTAACCAAAAAGAAATGGATAGTCATGTCACATTGCACAATTCCAGGGCCCACTCTGATAAAGATCACGGCACTGGAGGTGTGGTCTTTGTGACCATAACCAGAAGTGAGTAGAGATGTTTGTCCACTCCCTCCTTGACTCTCACTGGCCCCTACAGCAGGGGCAGAAGGAGAGGAGACTACACTGAACTGGATATGAGATTGAGATTTTAAACTGGACCAGCTTGGATTGGTATTTAATAACTGAACATCATAAAGGATAAGGCAGAAAGATTCTACAGCAAGAGTTGGAGACCAAGATTAAAGATAAACGGAGAGGTTTCTTATATGGCCTTCTGCCAAGTTTGGGCTGGTCAACAAACTGTTACATGTGATCACGGATCTCCTCAGTAGAGGCAAAGCTGGACATGTCTACCCCATCACAAGCTGTCGTGCTTAGAAAAAGTCTCTTTCCCTTCACAGCTTGGCATGCAGTGACAAGCAGAGTGTCAGGGACTCAGCAGCAGTAGCCAAAGCTTGTCCTTGCTGGGGGAGTCTGTGGGAAGCAGTGGTGGTGCAGGAAGTACAGCAATAAACACACAAAGCTAATATCTTTGGTGACCTGTACATAGCAGCAGAAATATCTACTGGGCCCTGCCTCATGGAAATCTCTCAGAGGGTCACAGACCATTGATGTTAAGGCTCATCCACACCATGTGTCCTAGGGCTCCGTGCACTATCAGATGTAAATGGCCAATTCCCTTGCTGCCAACTTCTGTGGCCTTCCACCAGGATCCACAGGAATCCCATGAGCCCCGCATGTCTCCATGGAGTGCTATCTTGTCTTGCCTGCTTACTGTGTGATTCCCATCCATGTCCCTTTCCATGGCTGTCCTAGTTTTGTCTCCCGCAGGGGGAGCCACATTTCTGGGCCTTCTCCTACACTGTGGTGGGTTGATAGTTACCTTTTTACTTCTGATTACAGCCACCCCAATCAAGACTGTTCCACGTTGGGAGGTAAGAGAGGGATTCCAGAGCTTGCCATTTCCTTTCTCACAAAGCTGAGGCCCATGGAGCTAGGGTTCTCCATTAAGAACTTCACCACTTAAAAAGTGACAGCTCTAGGGGACAGGTTCGGGCTTCGCCTAGGTGCTCCCCATCCTCAGTGGGTTCCTCAGGTCTCAAAGAACAGCCCTCCTTAGAATTCACATCCAGGACAATGTTGACTCCAACCCCCTTCCTCAAAACTTTACACGGGATTTGCAGGATTCGGCCTGGAAATGCCAGCACCAGAGGTCAGCACCAAGTACAGCAGCTGAATCTGGGAGGCGCCATGATGGATTATTCGGCACAAGATATCACAGATCAACTTGGTCTCAGGCACAACGTCACCATTTCATACACAGCAACACTCAGTGGCTCAAGCAGATTCCACTGCAGACAGTCTCTACCCCCTCTTGGAGCCCCAGAGTCAGAACTCACCCCCACACAAGCAGCACTTTGCCATCATTTTTCACACTCACTCACATGTGGTCACAGGAAGACATGACCTCCATCCCTGTAAGACAACAGCCACACACCCATCCCCACATCATCACAGTCACAGAGTCATCTACATGGAGCTCCACACATCCTCACCATCCCAAAACATCACAGATGCCTGATGGCGCTATAGCACAGTTCAGAGTAGGAAACCATCCGTTCCTTCCTTCCTTCATTCAACAAGGCACTAGTCCAGGAGGGGGAGTCACCCAGAGATGGAAAAAGACAAAGTCCCTGAGTTGGGGGACACGTTGCCACCCCAGCATGCTCCCTGCCAAGCAGCAGAATGGGCAGCTGGCAAGTGATGCCAGCCAGGGCAGCCCCCACAACATCATCTGTGGTCATAGGTTAGGGTTGGAGCCTGGAGACCCTCTGTCAGTTAGGGTCCCAAATTCTTCACCCCCAAAGAGCCTATTGGAAATTGGCATTGAATCCTGATTCCACCATTCACAAACCACTTAAGCTCTCTGGGCCTGGGGTTTCCTACTATGAAATGGGGCTGCTGGGAAAGCCCACCTCACAGAGTGTTGAGATGCAAAGCTGTCTCAGCAGTGCCTGATGTCAAGTGAGTGGGCACTCACATACCACATCATCATCACAACAAATCCAGCTTCTCCTGAGTCTGTGCCTCCCAAACAAGCTCACCTGTTTCATGGGTGTTCGTTTGTACCCTCATTTTTTTTTTTAAAGATGACTGGTAAGAGGATCTTAACCCTTGACTTGGTATTGTCGCACCACACTCTCCGAAGTGAGTGAACCGGCCATCCCTATATAGGGATCCGAACCCATGGCCTTTGTGTTATCAGCACCACACTCTCCCAAGTGAGCCATGGGCCAGCTCTTGTACCCCCATTTTTAATAAGGCTCTTCCCTCGTGTGTTCATGGTCACCCTGAAAATTGGAACTGCTCCAACACCATGCGGGTCCTCAGTCTGCTAGGGATGTACCCATCAGGACATGGACAAATGGAGGGTGTCCAGGCATGAGGACAGCTGACACAGGCACCCAGTCAGACAGACCCCTCCTGCCTCTGCGCCATCCCTGAAGCCCTACCTTCAATATAGGGCTGATTCTCAAGTCCGGCAGAAGAAAATGGAGATGTGAGATGGCCCTGGAGACCCCCCGGCCCACATGCCATGGCAAGGAGATGTCTATCCCTCACTGTTGCTTATAATCGGACATAGGGGCAGGGTGGGCGGAGCATCTCTGATGTGCTAAGATTCTAGAACTCATGGTTTGTTTATTCAGCACAGCAGTGGGCTTCTGCTCCAGTGTTGGGGGCTTACTCAGCTGTGACAGCAGCAAGATTCTCAGAAGAAGGCAGTATGGTCCCAGCAAGGCCCTGCCAAGCCACAACGTGATGTTGCTGTCAGGAACCTCCCTGGAACAGTGCTCCTGGTGCCCAGCACTGAGCCTGTGAAAGTGCCTCCCAGGCCCAACTCTTGGCACTGCACCCAATGCCCAGCCTGGCCTCAATGGTGCCTCTTGTGCCTAGTTCTGAGCCTGTGACAGCACCACATACTTGGCCCATGACCACACCAGGTGTCTGTTTTGTGACAGACAGTGCTCAGCCCAGGCTCCTTTCAAAAGCCTGTCAGTTGGCCCCCTGGAAGTGTGGAAACTGAGGCACTAATGTAAAGGCACTAATAACTAAGAGGGGGATGACTAGTTTCTGTAGTGTGTAATTGAGGCAGAATCAGAGTTTTCCTTTTTCCCTCAGGGTCGGTACTTTCAAGAGAACAGCTCTTGAGTAGAGAGAGGCCAGGTGTGTTTGGCCTGGGAAGGTAGCTTCCTGAGAGGAAACAGATTGCAGCTTGAGTCTTCATAAATCAGCAGAATGAATAACATCTTGGGACACCTCCCTGCCACTCCACTGAGGTCCTCTCCCCCAAGGATCCTGTGCTGCTCACACTATCCATGAGGATGGCTCACTCCTGCTTCACCAGTTGCCCCTGTTGTCGAGGACATGGGGTAATGCAGTAGTTCACACGCTGTTGACATAGCCACTGTAGAAAACCATTTGGAATCATTTAGGAGAGCAGAAAGTGTGCCTACCCCACAACCTGTAGTTCCACTCCTGTGCCCTAGAAAGAGCACATATGCAGCAGGAAAGATGCACAGGACTGTTCACAGTAGCACTGTTCAGAAGAGCCCCAGATGGAAACTACCCATCTGCCACTCAAGGCCAGACAGATAAATGAAACACTCACAGCAATGAGAATGGACCATCTATTGCTATACATAGCTGGTGAATCTCATAAACATATTCTGAGTGAAAGAAGCCAGAAACAAAAGGGTACATACTGTATGAAATTCAAAATCAGGCAAAACAATTTTCAGAGATATATGGTAGAAAAACAAGGAAATGATTATTTCTACAGTCAGATTCCTTCAAGGAGAAAAGACAGAGAAAGGGGAAGGGAGAGAAGGAGAAGAGATACTCCAGAGAAGAGAAATCCTATCTATTCTCTGCCTTTGTGGAAAATAACACTTTGGGGGAAAGAATCAAAATAAAATAAATGAATAAAGATCAAGCATACCCATTTTCACAGCCAATGTGAATGCATAAAATTTTACTTTTAAAAGAAAAAGATTCTTATATTAGGTAGAAAAAAATCCACTCACATGCTACTTATTAGAGTCACACCTAAAATTAAGTGACACGAAGAAGTTGAAGGTAAAAAGATGGGCAAAAATATATTAAGTATACACAAGCAAAAATAGAAATGGCAATGTTAATCTCTAAAACTGATTCAAGACAAAAGCTTTAAACAGAAAAAGAAAGTTATTTCACGTTGAAAAATGACACAGATTACAATAAATTTGTAACATCATAAAGTTCAATCTATCAATAAAATAACATTAGTTGGTCCCATGGTGTAATAGTTCACACTCTGGACTTAATGAAATAACATCAAACATATCAAGCAAAATCAATCAGCAACACATTAGAAATTGAGAAAACTCACTTGTAGTGGAAGAGTCTCTTCCAACTCACTCTGTCTTTGAGAGATGGAATATTTATAAAAATCGACCCCATTAGTCTAGTAAGAAAACCACCACAATAACTTCCCTAAACGTTGAACTAGTTTGGTCCACAATTTTTACCACAATGCAATGAAACAAGGACTTAATAACAAAAGAGTAAACAAAAGAAACCAAATAATTCAAAAATTAAAAAAATAAACTTTGTTATATTGTTTGGGAAAATAAAAGAAACTCTATAAACTATTTAGAAAATACTAATAATTAGAGCAATGCATTTTT
Source organism: Cynocephalus volans (assembly GCF_027409185.1). Lineage (NCBI taxonomy): Eukaryota > Metazoa > Chordata > Mammalia > Dermoptera > Cynocephalidae > Cynocephalus > Cynocephalus volans. The sequence goes on from NC_084470.1 coordinate 57,236,416, forward strand.
TTAAAACCTTATTAGGGGTGTCCAAAGCAAATTTATAACCTTAAAGGCATTTATTATTGAATAACAAAGGAGAAGTTCCCTCTCCTCCCCAAAACTATTCATCAGGAAATTAAATAACACCCTTCTAAATAACTCTTAGGCTAAATAAGAAGTATAGTAATAAATTATATACAATATAGAAATGATGACAATGAGGTCAGTACATATCAAATCCTGTGAAATATGACCCGAGTGGGACTAAAGAAAATTTTAAGGAATTAAGTGAAAATACTAGAAATTAAAGTCTAAAATAATGAACTAAACATACTACTCAAAAAGTTAGAAAAGGGACATTAAAATAAATCCCCCACAAGTAGAAGGCTGGAGTTACTAAAACTAAAAGAACTTTAATGAAATAAAAAGAAGTAGATTTGATCACTAAAACCAAAACTTAGTTTGTACCATTTCGGAGTTCTCAAGTCACAGAAATTTCCACTCAAACAGGCTTGCAGTTTCCATCTCTTCTCTCTGCCTTCAGTGGTGGCAGCTTCATCCTGAGTTGTTCTTGCTGGAAAATGACTGCCAACAGCCAACATCCTCCTGCTGCTTCATCCACATTCAGAAAGACAGTGTGCGTGTCTTTCCTGTAACCATGCCTTACGCTGACAGGGACAACCCAGGTCATTGCCCAGCTGTGTTAGGTGGCTAGGGCACTGGAATATGCTAACTAGATCAAGCCAATGAGCCACCCCTCCAGGGAGCCGGGATAGTGATCGCTTCCCCATAAAGAACTTAGGCAGCATGGCGAGGTGTGGAACCCTGGCCAGGAACTGAGGTAACATTAGGATGGGGAGATAGATGCCATGGAGCTAACCAATAAAAGTCTGCCACATGGTTTTTTGAAAATACCTATGAAATAGACAAAAATTTGGCAACTGTAATCTGCAATAATTAGGAAAAACGGAGAATACACATATAAATAATGTGAAAAACAGGAAAGGGAACATAGGTTCAAATTTTATACATCAGTTTGAAATTTGTAAATCTAGGCTAAATTAAGTGATTTCCTAGGAAAATGTACTAAAATTAACTCAAAAAGAGGTCGGAAACCTGACTATGCCAGTAACTATAAAAGAAAAATTTTTGTGATGAAATATGCTATTAACCCTGATTTGATCATCATACACTGTGTACATGTATTGAAATATAACTCTGTAACCCATAAATATGTACATCAATTACATATCAATTAAATTTTTTTTTTAATTTTTAAAAAGAAGTTTTTAAAGTAGTCAAGATTTGTCCCCTAAAAAGGCATCAGGCCCAGAGAGTTTTCTGGGCACAAACTACCACACCTAAGGCACAGATAATGCTGGTATTATATAAACTGCTCCAGGGCATAGGAAAATACTAGAAAGACTTTCAACATGTTTTAAGAGGCTAGCGTAGTACTGACACCGAATTTGAACAAAGGATAGAACAAAAAGAAAAATAGTAGGTTAATTCCAACAGTGGAACAAAAATTCCAAACAAAATGTCAGCAAATCAAATTCACAGTATGTTACAGGATTTATCTAGATATATTATTGATCTAGGAATGTAATAGAGTATGTAAATAAATGAGAAAAACCATAAAATCATTTTAATAGTTCACTACTTCATCACCAGGGCCCAAAACAGTCCCCGGCCCAGAGAAAACTCTGAAAAAATATCTGTGGAATGGATGAAAGAATGAAGTCAGAGGAGGCGTATGTACTCCCACCATTATTCCTACTATTTCACTGGAGGTCTTAGGCCATGAGATAATAAAAAGAAACAACTGGTATGATTTTCAGAAAGGATGAGATGAATTCACCATTTTAGTTGATTTGATTACCCGAAAATAAGCCATGAGAATCAACTGAAAAAGTACTGAATTAATAAGACAGCTTTGCAAGATGGGCCAGGAATCAAGATCACTATTTTTTTTTAAGTCCATAAATAGCTTCATAACACCTAACATGTAGAATTAGAAAAAATGTAATGAAAAAAGATATTATTCACAACATAACCAAAATTTATAAAATATTTAGAAATAAACTTAATATTTTCCCAGACATCCATGAATAAAACTATAAAACTATTGAAAGGATACAGAAGAAGAGCTGAATAAAAGGAGCCCTGGTTAGAAACTCAACATTGTAGAAATGATAGTTCTCCCCAAATTAATCTGTGTATTTAATTCCAATTCAAATATCAATAATATTTCTAATGAAATTTGACAAATTGATTCTAGAGTTTCTATGGAAGACAACGGGCAATTTTTTTTTAAAGAAGAGGAGAGTTTTTGCTACCATTTAACAAAGCATAACAAAGCTGACTGAAACAGCACAGCACTAACTCGGGAACAGACAAACACATCAATGGGATAATAATAGAGGCTTGAAAAATACACTCAGGAATATATTGGGATTTCATTAGTATAAATGTGGAAATTCAAATCAGTGGGAAAAGGATGGATGCTACAAAAACTGGTGTCAATAAAATTGGCTCTCGAGTTGGAAATAGAGTTCGATCCCTACCGCACACCATACATAAAAAAGAAATTCTCAATGAATTTTTTGCCATCAGGTGGGCATAAATTTAGAAGATCAATAATAGATATATTTAGCAAAAGGGAGAAACATTGTAGCATACTGTAGGTGTGGATGTAAACTGGTTCATCTGGGCAGGACAGGAGGTGAATTTGATAGTATTCTTCCAAAATTATTAAATTTGTGTTTCCAGAAGTTGAAAATAAACAAATAAATAAATAAATAAATAAAATTTGTATTTCCTTTGACTGCCCTCCCCTCAGTCCCACTCCTGGGAAGACAGCTGCAGAAATGCTGCAGAATGTGCCCCACCCCCCCAATGCAGAAATGTGTTCACAACAGCACTGCCTCAACGCTCACGAGTCAGAAACAACCTAAAAACCTGTGCTAGCTAAACCACATATGTCACATCCGCACAGAACACATGCAGTTATGTAAAAGTACGAACGGCTCTAGGAACTGACATAGAAAGTTTCTCAAGTTATGCCTTTTTGAAATGTGGGTTACTAATAATACATATTATTACTTAATACATAAGATCCCATTTAGTTAAAATCATAAAGGTGGATTTTTTAAAAGATAATAATAATGATTACTTCTAGGGAGAGGAGCAGCACTGTTGGTGGGGGTAGATGAGACACGTATTTCTGAATTTTTTTAGTAAATCACAGCAAGAATGTATTCAGATATTGCTTGTAATCTTCTCTTTGTTTTTTTAAAGAAAAAAAATGTAGAAGGAAATACACCAGAATGAGAAGATTGGATATCTCTGGGTGGTGGGACTGCAGGGGATGTTTCCTTTCTTTAGGCTTACTGTTTTAGCCTTTACTCTTTCCAAATTTTCTACGACGAACATGTAATACTTTTGTAATCAGCTTTAAAAAAAACAAAAACAAGAAAGAAAGGTGGCTTTGCAGTGCTGTCTGTGAGTTGTTCCTACTGTCAGCCTATCGGGCATGTTTCAACAGCTCTTTTACAGCATGCACACTTTACAAGCGAGAAAACGAAGGCCACCATCCAGGCCCTTTCCCTATGTCCCAGCACTAGTGGTACAACAAAAACCATCAGTCCCCACTCAAGAAGGTTTCCTGGCAGAATTAATCACGGGAGGCTCTTCTCTCCCTATCCCCTACTCTTAACCCCCAGGGCCACCCCAGAGAACAGAAAAGAGAAAAGAGCCAGTTCATGTTTATACAACTTTAATCCCTGCTATCCTGGTCCCATATTCTTCAACCCTTTTAGGCCACACTTCCCTTCTCCTGGTCACCCAAGGCCTAGTCATCCAACACACTCCTCTCCGCTGACATGCCAAAGCAGGACCCAGTCTCCCAAGGGCCACTCTTTCCCTACCCTGACTCTCGTTGAATATGGACACATGACCTTGGTCAAACCTCCCTCTAGCCCCATTCAGCATAGGCAAGGCAGGAAGAGGAAGGGGTGAGGTGGTTATGGGTCCATCTGGGGCTGCAGCAGCCAGAACAGAAATAGGAGCCAGGTGGAAGTGTGGAGACCTGAAAGAGACCCATTGCTCATTTGCTTCTTGATCCATTTGGTATATCTGGTGACACGGGTATACACTCCTGGATTCTGTGCTTTGGCGCAGGCCTTTTCCCAGGACAACACCCCAGCCAGAATCCATCTGCCCTCGACTTCACAAGCCAGTGGCCCCCCAGAATCTCCCTGGACAAAGAGAGAGGGAGTGATGAAGGCTCTGGGCCCCAGGGGACCCAAAATGCCCACCCTCTGAGTTCTGCTTGGAAGGTTCTTTCACTCCTCGAGGATCTCACTACCTGGGGTCCTCCTTTGGCTCCTCAGTTGGAGACCCTACCCCAGAATGGCAGCCAAAATCAAAGCCACAAGGGAAGGAAGGTGGAAGCAGAGCACTGCTTGCTGATGGTATCAAAGAGGGAGGCCAAGCAAACCCCTCTCCAGGGAACTGCCCCCCACCCAGGAGTCATTCCCAATAGAAGGAGATCTGCCAGAACCTCCTGGAAACTCACATAGCACAAGTTTTCTCCATAATTGGTGGCACAGATCATGCCCCCCAGGACAAGGGGGACAGCACGGGTGAAGAGGGAATTCCTGTGGTAAATCCGGTCACATCTCTTGTTGTCCATGATGAACACCTCAGCCTCTCGCAGCTCTGGGGTCAGCGTGGAGTCTGCTGTGGAGGAGCCCAGTGGAATGAACACTGACTCCTCACTGCACTCAGCCTTGACCCCTGCCCAGTGTCTGTGTCACCGCTGTCCCTGAGACTCAGCCAAGCCAAGCCCTTTCACACTTCCACGCCTTCCTTCACCTGGTACCAAGCCCCCACCCCCACGGTGCAGACCTTGTCTGGCAAGTCCCTCACCCTCTAAAGCTCTGATTGGGGATCCCTTTCTCTGAGAAACTTTTGCTTCTGAACCAAGTAGGCCATGATCCAAGTTCCAATGCAGCCCCTTATAAGTGGGACCCTAACCATGTGCTGCTTTTCTCCAGACTCTGAACGTTGTACTGGCTGTTCCTCCTGCCATCTGATTAGTACTCACTCCTCCTTCAGGCATCTCAGGCAGTCCCTCTGCCTAGAGCTCAGCCCTGAGCCCTCCCAGCTTGATCTCAACATCACCTCACAAAGTTTTTGCCTCTTTCCCTGTCGGCCTGCAAACCCACCTACATTTTGTTGTGACTTCCTTCCAGTCAGGGCATGAATTTCAAATACCAGGGGCTCAGCATGTGGCCGATGCTCAAAGTTTCTCAAATGAATGAATGAGTGAGTGAGTGAATTTATGAATCCCAACTCTGAACTTCTGTAAGAGACAGATGATCATGCCCAGCCCAGGCACTGCTTAAGCATGAATGAGGTGCCCACATAAACTGTGACAATGGTCACCACATGAGGAGTGGTCCTAACACATTCAAAGAACCATGGACCAGAGGTGACAGCCACAAGTTTCCCATGAGGCACTATGATGAGGGTCCAGAACGAAAGACCCAGGAAGGAAAGAAGTGCATTTTCTGTGGTCCCACGGCCCACTTCCCCACACTGCCCCCACCCCCTCACCCCCCGGCCCTTCCCACTTACCTGAGAAGCGCTGTTTAACCTGGCTCCAGCCAGTCACCCAGCACTGAGTCCCAACCTTCAGGTTGAAGTTGGGCTCTGGGAGGCAGATAGGCTGTATGTACTTGTTGAAGGCAACGGGAGTGTGCAGACGGAGGAGGGCAAGATCACCCATGATGAAGGTCCGGCCCCAGTACTTGGGGTGCATAATGATGTCCCTCACAGGGATCCAGCGGGCCCTGGTGAGGTTCACGGGCTGCAGCTTGTGGGTGCCAAGCATCACCGAGTACTCTTTAGTGCTGCAGGAGATACAGAGCCACCTGGTAGATACCAGGTACCCAAGCAAGAATATGCTCCTTCCCCCTCTCCCTTAGCAGAAGTCCGGCCTGATTTGCTCTGTTCACCCCATCTTGTCTAATCTAGACTGGTGCCCCTTGGCGTCAGAGATTTGACTGCCTTCTCATTCATTGTTCAAGTTGATCCAAGGCCTGGTCTATGTTTTGTGTGTGCAGATGTATAGATGTCAGTGTACACGTATGTTCTCATGTCTCAGGGTTGGCGAGGTGTTCTGGGTTTTCCTGTTGTCCAGATTAGGATACAGTCTTTGTTGCTTGAGGCTCCTGCCCCGGCTCAGTCCCTGGCACCATGCAAGATCCTGAGCATTATTCTTCCCATTTCTGGATGCCCGTTCCTGCTCCCCCCACCACCCCCTCCTCTCACATCGTTTCACAGAGGAAATAAGGAAACTGGACGGGGTCTACTGTAGCTCTGGGTCTCCAAGCCCTGGACACATGGGCCACACTCACCCTTGGATGCAATGGGCAGCAGTCACCACCCAGCTGTGGTCAATGAGGGCCCCTCCACACACGTGCTCGTTTTCCATCCGGAGGCTCACCTCCCAGGGCCAATGGCGCATCACAACCAAATCTTCTGACCACCAGGGCTCGCCACAAACTTCAGGAATAAGTGTTCCAGGGAGACATAGTGACCACATAGAGGAAGATGAGAATGACTGACACCAAGACTCCCTCCCAGGCCAGTTTGCACAAGGTGTAAATTCAGAGGTTTGTTCCCATTTCAGAGGGGGAGACTGAGGGTGAGAGAAGAGCAGTGGCCTGCCCGAAGACATTCAGCTAGACAGAAAATGACAGTGACAGAGATAAAAGGCATAAAGATAGAGACATCACAGCAGGAGAGAGAGATACTGAGATTCACAGAGAGCAATAAGCATGGAACCTCAAAATGAGAGAGAAGCAGAGGAGTCCCAAAACCATAAATGCATTTTCTTGCGTCTGGGCTAAGTTCCTAGGCCATACTACTGAAAAGCTATAATGCTTGCTGCATCTCTTAGATGCAAAAGGCCTCTATCCCCACCCCACACTGCTCAGAGTGAAGAAAAGCTCCTGAATTCTACGTCAGAAGCCTTTACACTGACCAGCATCGAGCCCACAAAGGCCCCGCATTCACAGCATGCACACTCTTCTTAATTTGCACGTAGTTCCACCAATCAAATTGTACGACTCTATAAATGTATGAATGAACACAGACGCAGAAATTCTAAATAAAATGTTAGCCCGACATGCTATTTTTAAAAAACAATGCACCATGATTACATAAGGATTATCCCAGCAGTGCAAGGGTGGTCCCACATTAGAAGACCTCTCTGTCTCCACACAAATAGTTCTAACAATCTAAAGACAGAAAGATCATGTGTTTTTCTCAATAGACACAGAATAAAGCATTTGAAAAACTCAACACATACTTATGACTTAAAAAAATAAAAACAACTCTTATTTAGCAAACTAGAAATAGAAAGGAAAGTTATACGCCACAAACTTTATAGTAAACATCACATAACATTAAAGAACAGGCAAAAAAGCATCTACACCATCAGAGGTCAGGAATAAGGATACTTTGTGGGAACAAGGCAGAGGAAATAAACTGAGAGCACAAGGAATCTTCTGGGTGCTGATATTGCTCTACTTTTTAACCTGGGTGATCAGTAACAAGGTGTGTTCACTGTCTGATAATTCCTTGAACCGGGCACTTATAATTTGAGAACATTTTTATGCATGTAACACTGCATTAAAATTACTTACTTATAAAGTCAATAATACTTCTTTATCCCAGCAAAACCCCCTATAAAATATACATTCTCAAATGAATGAATGAGTGAGTGAGTGAATTTATGAATCCCCAACTCTGAACTTCTGTAAGAGACAGATGATCATGCCCAGCCCAGGCACTGCTAAGCATGAATGAGATAAATAAGATACATTTTTCAGTAGCAAAAAATTATAAAATACACAGGAATTAACTTATCTAACACCTCACAAGATTTCTGTGGTAATAAGTTCAGAACTCTGATAAAGGACACAGAAAATGATCAGTATAAATGGAGAGACATTCCTTGATCTTAAATAGAATGACTAAATATGTTAGAAGTAATTTTCCCCAAAATTAATCTGTAAATTTATTTCCCGATTTAGAATTTTTAAGAAACTTGATAAACTTACTCTAAAATACAAATAGAAAAACAAAGGTACACAAATAGCTCAGTCTTTGAAAAAGTATAGCAAAGAAGGATCATTTGTCCTAGCAGATATTAAGACACGTGAAAACCATGATAACAAAAACAGTGTGATATCGACACAAGGACCAATGCGCTGGCTGGTTAGCTCAGCCGGTTAGAGTGTGGTGCTGATAACACCAAGGTCTGGGGTTCAATCCCTGTACCGGTCAGCAGCCAAAAAAAAAAAAAAGGACCAATGGGAAAGAATAGAGAGCTTGAGATTATTACATCAAAATAAAGGAGGCACCACAATCTGTGGGTAAAGGAAGGCCTGTTGAGTAAATGGTGGTGAGAAACAGTCTCGCTATAAAAGAAATAAGAAAAGCAAAGCTGGATTCTTTGCTAATAGCACTTGAAGACCTAAAGGTAGAAGGTAAAACCGTAAAGTTAACAAACCATGTGACATGGGTGAAAAAGGACTCCTTTAACAAAACCTCAAAACACAAGCCATAAATCATAAAACTGATTAATTTGATGAAATCAAAATCAAGGAGCTGTGACCCCAGGAACAAAGTTAAAAGACAGAGCACTGATTGGGAGGCAATATTTGTAATATCTGAAAATCAATACAAAACATTTATTAGGAATATACAAGGAACTCTAGGAAATCCACAAGAAAAAAGAACAATAGACAATATGCAAAGGATAAAGACAAACAATTTACTGCATTAAAAGAAGAAACTCAAGAAGCCAACAGCATATTGAGACATGCTCAAACTCTTTAGTAATGAGGAAAATGCAAATTGAATCAAGAAGTCATTTTTTATCTGTTAGATTGGCGAGAAACGTAAAAGCTGGATCATGCCAAGGGTTGGTAGGTCTGTAGCATTATATACATCTTCATGCACTGCTGGTAGGAGTTTGGAGAACTGACTAAATCACAATACGGATAGTACATAAAAGCATGGTATCGATGTAAACTTCTGAAGTTGAAGTTGATAAATAGTATACTGTGGTTATGTAAGAGAATATTCTCAGAAAATACATACCAAAGTATTTAGCAATAAAGAGCCATGCTGTATGTTTCCCTCAACTGATTCTGAAAAAAATTGTTTGTCTGTTCCTCGTAATACAGGTACTTTTGCACTGTTTTGTAAGTTTAAAATTATTTCCAAATAGAAAAATTTTATTAATGGGGCTGAATTAAAAGAAGGGGAAACAGATCTAGTATATATATATCATTTATGTAAATTTAAAATACATGCACACACAACAGCAAGATGAATTTTTACAAAAACACAAACACAGAGAAAGATCCACACTGAACACATAGGCTGGGGGCGTGGGGAAGGGGAGTAAGTAAGAGCAGGAATAACTAATTAATCAGTCCACCAAACAACCAGTAATGAGTCGGGGTGGAGTCCTAGCAGGACCTGTGACAGTGGAAGCCCATGAACCAAAGAACAGGAACAACCCAACCCCCCACCCCTGAGGTCTAAGGTAAAAGACGGGAAACCCCAGAAGAGCTGGGCTCTGCAGACACTGTCACAGGGCCCAGGAGGCTCCATCTGCAACTGAACAGTTTAGAACCCAAAAAGTTTCTGGGTGAAAAGGATCTGCATCTGTTTCCTGAGATGTCCCTGATGCAGTCTGGGCTGAATTCAAAGAGGGTCTGCATTCCCATGGGAGGCCTGGATACTCTTTCCTCTGGACTGTTAGGTGTGTATGTCCCGGCAGCTTCAAGCAGTTCTTTAGAAAGCAGGCCCCTTAGACTAAATTCCTACTTCCTACAGACCCATAAACATTATCTGTGTGACCCTCTTCAGAACATACCCTCCCAAAAGCTGAAACTTTTCCTGCAGCAGGGGCTGATTCTACCTACCTGGATTGGTTTTGTCCTCTTTGTAACCTGGAGGAGAAAAGGGAGACAGAGATAAAGCAAGAGCTTGTGACAAGATGACAGTGAAGAGAGGTACTTTTCATTAATTCATTCTGTCATTTGCCAAATATTTCCTAATTTCCCTCTCTGTTCCCAGCCTGGAGCAAGAGGCTGGGGAGACAGAGGGATATCAGACAGAGCTTGCCCTCGACAAACACACTGTCCAGCAGAGGAGACAGAAGTAAGTACACTATCACCTGCATGAGATCAGTGCAGGGACAGGCCACAGATGTCAGGTGAGCCCAGAAGAAGTGGGGAACAGAAGAGACTTCTGGGAGGAGGGGTTATTGTGCCAGGTCTTAAATACGAGAAGGTAAAACAAAAATGAAAAGTGACAATGACATTACTTGCAGAAAAAAATATCATGGTGTACGCCAGAGACTCCAGAGGACGAAGGGCAAGGTGTGCAATGGCAAGAGATAATGCCAGGGGAGGAGAGTCAGGGGTCTACCGTGAAGGGCCTTGTAAGCCAGGCCAAGCTGGGGTGAGACCCTCTGGAGGAGGAAGGCCAAAGGAGGTGTGACAGGGTCAGCCTTGAATTGTGAAGGCAACATAGAGAATAGACAGGAAGGTGATAAGACTGAGAGCAGTGAGATCCCACCAAAGGCTCTGCAGAATCAAGGCAAGAAATGGGGAGGTCTGAATGAGGGTGTGGTTATGAGAAAGAACAACATGATAAACTGGATAGGAGACTTAGGAACATGGTTAATCTAGGATGACACCCCAGTTTCTGGTTTTGGAGAAGAGTGGCTGTCATCCCCTGAGTTAGAGAATGAAGTAAGAGAAGCTAGTTTGTAGGAAATGGAGGGCCTCGGTTTTGGACCCCATAGAGTTAAGATGTTTCTAGGTCTTTCAGGTGGAGATATCCAACAGGCGCCTGCACCTCCAGACACGTTGTTTTATGAGTCACCAACATGTGAATGGCAGCCCAGTGCCCTAGGCAAGTGAGTTCACCAGGGAGCAGTGAGGAGAGAAGAAGCAGGGAACCGCACAGCCCCTTAGGGAACACCAGTACATCAAGGATGAACAGAGCACTGGCGGCCTGGGACAGACAGAGGAGAGAATTAATTACCCCTGAGGGAGAGGAGAATCAGCAGGCCACAGAAAATGAAAAAGAAGTAAGGAGTCAGGGACCATAAGGGCAGGGACATGCCGGGAATGGGCTACAGGGTAGGTGGGAAATGAGGAAGCCCTGGAAGGAAGCCTGAAGAGAAAAGCATTATTTTGAGCAGCCTGGCAGTGAAGGGGAAAGAGACAGGGGAAGAAACACAGCAAAGAGAAAGGGAGAGGACGGTGGAGGGAGCATGGCAGAGGGGGGCCCACACTCCAGGGCATGGGTGAGCAGGCTGGCCCTGCACAGGACTAACGTCTCTTTGGTCCCTGAGGAAGGGGCGAGGATGGTGTCGGCATTCGGGTTTGGAGGGGCCCCTGGGGTTGGGAAGAGTGAGCAAGCCAGCGCTCCCCGAGGGTCTGTTTTCTGGGTGAACGCAGCCGCTGCTAGTGAGGCGGCTGGGGCGGCAGAGGATCGGGAAGAGGGTGAATATTAAACGACTGCTTTAAGTGGGAGAAGACCAGGAATTTGCCCGAGTGGGGACTCCGTGGGGCCCAGCTCCCTGGGCGGAGGGGTGGAGTGAGGATGCTGTGGAGAGAGTGCGCGGGGCGTCAGTCGCAGAGAGGGCAGGAGTGGACGACCCCTGGCGAGGTCCCGGGAGGGGGTGGTAGAGAGAGGTGGCCGTGGGGTGGGTGTGAGCCACAAAAGTCCAGGACAGCCGAATAGATCAACGCGCCCCGGGGCCAGTCCCCGTCCCCTGGAGGGGGAGCAGGCCTGCGGGGTGGGGGTCAGGGGGTGGAGGAGGAGGAAGCGGGACGGCTGAGGAGGCGCCCGCCTCACCAGAGCTCAACGGGGTCAGCGGCAGCAGCAGCAGCAGCAGGAGGAGGACGCGGCAGCTCAGGACCGACGGCCTCGAGGCTCCGGGCCCAGAGCCGAGGCTGGACAGAGGGGCGGCCATGAGGCCAGGGAGGTGCCACTTGGCGGCTGCTGAGACGGCTCCCATGAGCCCGTGCGCGGCGCCCCTACGCGTGTCGCCCCCACCGCAAGGGACGGCGTCTCGGACGCGTGACCGCACTCCAGCACGTGACTGCGCAGGGGAATCCTGAACGCGCCCACCCCCACCCCACCCCCCGCCAACACACGTACTGGCGCATTTCCTGCATCTCCACGTCTGGCCTGTCCCTTGAAGATGACCTCGGAGCCCTAAGTCTGTGATTGCTCCCAGGTTGGCGGCCCCATGAAAGCACCCCCAAGTGCCCTAGGTTTGTGACTGCCCCCAGATCCTGGTGGTGATGGTGCGCCCAGATCCCTGGACCACTAGGGGAACCTGGTTGCCCAGCTTCTGACTACACTCTTGGTTCCCTAGGCCTGGTGCACTGGAGAGTTTCCCCATTACTGTTCTGAGAATCCAGAAAGATGTGGCTAGTACAAGAAGGGGAAAAAAACACTAAGGCTAGGGAATCGAGGAAGATGTCTTTGAGATAGTGATATTTGAGTTGGAGCTAAGACTTAAACGAGGAGTCTTGGGGGACACCTCAGAAAGGAAAGACCTTCATCTGCTTTCACAGACCACCAATAAGATCCTTGTAACTAAAAGGGATGGTGACCTGTGCTAGGCCTTGGGCTTTGACAGGGCTTTTTTGCAAAAGGATACTGTCTGAATCTGCTGGGCATGGCAGAGACTGGGAGATGACCGCCAAGATTCCTGTTTCCCTTGTCTAGTGTGGGGTGTCCAGCTGGACTCAGGACCACATTCTCCATCCTAAGCTGGCCCACATGAGTAGAAGTGATGTGTGTCACTTCTATGCCAAGGCGGTCAAAAGAAGGCTGCCTTTTCTACTCCTGATAATGTAGCACATCGGTTCCCAAAGTGAGGTCGCTGTACCAGCAGCATCAGCATCACCTGAGAACTTGTTAGAAATGTCCATTCTCAGGCCCCACCCGAGACCCCCAGGATTGAAAACTTCAGGGGCTGAACCTGTAATCTGTATTTTAAAAAGCCCTCAGGAATTCTGGTGCAGGGAAAACGTGAGCCATAGAGTTAAGAGCGGAGCTGTAAGATGGAGAAAGCATCATGCTGATGAAGAACACCTGAGTGGGATGTGCTAGACAAAAGCAGTTACATTTATTTTGTTAATCTATGACTATTTAGTGGTTCCTTAAAGCAGCTGATGCTATGTTCATTAAGAGACTGGGTTTGACGTTAGCTCTCAGTCTCTCAGCCCCAGGCTTCCTCAGGCAACAGATGGGAATGACACAGACTGCCCACTGAAGCCCACGCATCTATGCCCCCATATCTAGGGTTTAAACATTGACCCCTGGAAGGGAGAAGAGCAGGAGGTTGGGAGGGGGTTGATGGGCAGTTAGAGAGACCCTAGGACATCAGGCTCTGTAATGAGGGGAAAGAACCTGTGTATAATAGAGTGAATCTCATCCTTCTCCTTATGGGAACACAGGTCTTTGGTAACAAAGTGAGGGTGAGCAGCAAGGAGAAGTAGTGGAAGAAGAGGAATATTTCTCATGTCCCAGCTTCACTCTTGCTCCCAGTTCCACTCCCTCTTGATCCCCTCTCCCTTGCTGCAGGGGCTGTTAAACAACTATAAAGCTTTTGCAGACACGCTAATGACTGTAACAGGTGCACAGAGAGCAGCGCCCACTGGCGAAAACCATTCCTACCACTCCCTTCTGAGCAGGCAGGGCCTCACCTCTCCTAGGGTTCATACAAATAGCTTTCTTAGCTAAATGGAAAACTAGTTCTCTACATGGCAAGTTATTTGCAACTGCACACTCAGGTGAGCAGAGCTTCAGAACAAACAGGCAAGTCTCCAAACATTTATTCAGTTGACATCTGAAATCTCCACATTCTATAACTGCCTCAACATAACTTGGAGTGTCTGTGGACGTGGCCACTAGGGCACTGAGGAAAGGGGTGCCAGGACTGGGTTGCCCCAGGAAGGCTTGTGTGGCAGAGGCTGTCCACTCACACATGGATCCACACTGGGGTGCAGGGGAACCTCTCCCAGCCCCAGTCCACTGAGCCAGATAAGGAAGTTCCGGGCCTCGCACCTCTGCAGGGACCTGGCAATGCCTCCTTCACTCTCTCTGAGCCATCACCAAGCTGACTAGTTTCACAAAGTCTCAGGTGAGAGCTCTGAAACCTGAAGCAGGTCCAACGCTTGTTTCACCGCTGATGATGTCTCTTCTTTGGCAGATGTTCTCCAAGATATCAATGAATCATGATGCCCCACCTGGCAGGTGGGCTGTCTCTCTAGTTGGGATCGGTTCATGCCCTCCTTCCTGCCAGGCAGAGCACAGCCCACTTCTAGGAGTGGCCAAGGCAGATGACCAGAGCACCAGGCTGGGACATTTTCCAGGCCCCAGTGTCCCCACCAGGCTCTGTTGTGTGGATCTCTTCAGGGTCAATGGATCCCAACCGGAATTTGAGGAAAGGGCATTGGAAGGAATGGGAGGTCAACGGAGAGGCCTAGTGGGAGACTCAGAAACAGGAGGGGGTGTGGGCTGGGGTGATCACGGGGTCACCAGGATGTCAGGGGCAGCACCAGACACAGGAGTAGGATGAGGAAGCCTGCTGAGTCCAGGCATGAAGCTTGATTCATTTGTCTAATGAGCCAGTCCTTGTAGAAACTAACTTCTGTATAAACTCCAGGATATCCTTTTTTACCACAGCCAATGCCCCAGCTCACAATCCCCACCTGGATCCATGTGTCATTAAATTCACAGACCAGGGGGCCCCCTGAATCTCCCTAGAGAAAGAGAAAGAAACAAACTGCAGGAATGGAATAGGATCCCCATCAGAGAAGGCAGATTGCACTACAAGGCACTAGGGAGACAGGTACACAGGGGGCTTCCCCCAACACCCCAAAGGTCCTACCAGCCTTAGGTTTGTGTGAATATGAGATTTCAGAATGGAAAACTTTAAATAAAAATTGTGTACCTACTCAAAAAGTGATGTTTCAAAAAACTGAATATAAACAACAGAAATGTAACTACTCTGGGCCTGGCCAGTTAGCTCAGTTGGTTAGAGCACGAGCACGGTGCTGATAACACCAAGGTCCAGGATTCAATCCCTATACCAGCCAGCCACCAAAAAAAAAAAAAAAAAAAAAGATTGGAAAATGTACCTGCTCTGAGATAATAATGAGTAAAGTGCTTACCAGAGTACACTGCCGGTCACATAGAAGGGGCTCAAAACACAGAATGTGTTTTATTGGTATTACCTGCATGATCAACACCACCCCCACTCCAGCTACTCTCTCCTGAAGGATCAGGTCAGGCTAGCCCAGGAGAGCTTGGTGGCTTCTCCTCTGGTCCCTTTAATTTGAATAAAGGTGAATGGAGGGGCTAGGAGGTAACCCAGGCTCTACTGCCTGGGGATGAGGAATCTTTGAGGAGACAACCATAATGCAGAATAGCAAGGAGCCCATGAACTGACCTGGCAGGAATCTTTTCCTTGGTCATTATAGGCACAGACAGTCCCTTTCTTGACCAAGTCAGTCTTCCTTGATGTCTTTTTCTTGAGTATCTCATTACATTTCTCATAACGAATAATACTTTGCTCAGCTTCCTGAAGCTCTCTTGGTGCTAATTCTGGAGGATCTACATAGAGACGATTTAGGAGTGGAGTGGATGTACATAAGTATCCTGTGCCCACTCTGGGTCTTAAAGTATATTCACACAGAGATACCCTCTTAGGCATTGGAAATCTCATTTGTCACAGAGGCCCATAGTTGACATGAAAAGAGGAGGACGTGAGATCCAAATCAAGGCATAAGTAAGTACAGATCAGGAGAAGGAAGGCAAGCCATATCAGCTTGAGAAATCAAAACTGTTGGTCACTCTGAGTATGACTAGTAATAGTGACCTTTTGTCCTATGCACCAGTAAAGCATCTTTACTTTCTAGGGCAGGATCACAGGCTCTCAGACAGGTAGTGCCCTTAAGGTACCTAATTCAGCCTCTCCCCAGAATAGGAAGCCCTATAGCCTCACTGAGAGTTCTCTGGCCTAAGCTCCCTGTCTACAAAGGCAGGTACTTCCAGGGAAGTGCAGCTTATATTGGCAGACAGTTCATCAGCCCCTGAGCTAAAACCCATCCTGGAGAAAACCCACCATGCTTGGCACCCAAGACCCCAGGTCCTGACAAGCCAATACAAATTCATAACCCGTTGTTAAATTAATTCCTAGCGGCATCTTCTCCACCTTCCTCCCTTACCCACTTTCTAGAAAATCTGCCTCCCTGTCCCTCCCTTTAGCTTATACAAGAGTACTTGAAAAGTTCACAGAAAGATTCATATTATCTTTCAATTCCATTTTTCCATGAACTTTCTGAAGTACCCTCGTAGGCCAACCCCAGGGCACCAGGCAGCTTCTTCCCTGGTCCAAGTTTGCTATAGTCTTGCTTCATAGTCTTACCTGTTTCTCCTAGTTTCCCCCATCCAGTCACCCAGCACTCTGTATCAGCTTGCACCATGAAAGCCTTATCAGGGAGGCACACAGGCTGGATGTGCGAGGAGTAATTCACAGGGAAGTCGAGGAGAGCAAGGGCAATGTCATTTTCAATTAATCCAATAGAATTATAATATTGATGGATAACGATGTCTCGGACTGGGACCACAACTGCTGTTCTGGACTCATGACGTACGTTTGTGTCTCCCAGCTTCACCGTGTATTCCACGTGGCTGCAGGGAGATCCTGAAGGGTCTATATATTCTGCTTCCACAGTTTATAAGTGCTTCCCATCCTGGCCCCATCTTCCTATGCCAGCCATCAGCCACCTCCCTCCCTCCAAATCACATCCCCTCTCCAGACCCCTGACCACTCTAGCCAGGGGTTCTCCACATGTGGTCCACAGACCAGTAGCAGCAACATCTGGGAACCTGTTAGAAATGCAAATCCTCAGGTCCCACCCCAGACTGAATAAAAACTACAGGGCTGTCACCCACTTTTTCAGCTAAGGAAGAGGAAGCTCAGGGAGGGAGTCTGGATGGGCTCCAGGTCACACTGCCTGATCAGGGCCCCAACCCCTGAGCCCCAAACACTCACCCTAGTATGCAGTGGGCCGCAGTCAGCACCCACCGATTTGCTATAAGGGAGCCTCCGCACAGGTGTTCATCTTTGATCTGCAGGCTCACCTGCCAGGGCCACTTCCTCTCTGGGGCTGGCATTCCACCAACTATCCTCACAGTCCTATGGCCACATGCTGGAGCAGGTCAGTGAAGGGAAGGGTAAAGCAGCTTGCTGTACCGTCACCAGAGCCAGATGATCCTCAGCACCCTCCAAGCAAGGCCATGTCCCCTCAGACCCCCAGGGCAGTAAGGCTCCTCAGGGAAGGGCTGCACCCTCTCAGATCTCAAGGGCAGGTTGGGTCCCCTCAGCATCCCCCAACCCCCTGAAACTCTTCTCCTCTAGGGCAAGGTCCCATCCTCCTCAGACCAGCCACTCTGTATCAGGCATGGCCCAGAAACATCACCTGAGTAAATGCCACTGTACCTGTGGTCATTGCTGGTGATGTCGTTAGTGGGTGGTTTGTCTGAGCCTTGTAGGAATAAGAGTCACCTGAGGCAAACGCATACAAATCGGCGGTCACCGCGCTCTGCCCGGATTGGGGGGCCGCCGAGGGTCCCGGAACACCTACAAGGGGCGGCTCCCATTCGTTCGCTAGGGGGGCCTCGCCACCGCCACCTGAGGGGAGAGGAGAGGGGGTCGGCGGGGCCGCCGCTCTCGTCTGGGCGTCGCTGATCCCGAGCTGAAGAAGCAGGAGCCAGGCCAGGAAGCCCAGGGAGCCGTCGCCCCCCGGGGACGCCATGGGGACCGCCGGCGACCTCAGCCTCTCTGGTGGCGCCCCCTTGCGGCGGCCCCGGCCCTGCCCTCGCTTCTGGCGGGAACAGGGGCCTCCCGCGAGGCGGGGCGGGGCCTGGGCGGGGCCGCGCTGTGGAGTCCTGTCTCAGAGGAGTCTTCCCTCTCCCCTGCTCTGCGTGGACTCAGGCCTGTCCGTGTCAGTGAAGGGCCTCCTCCCAGGCACTCAACGTCCCCTGGCCTAGGTCCCTAGCCACAGAGTGGCAGCTTCCGAGTAGGTGCCACTCTACCGTTCTTTGTTCACACAGAGATGTGTCCACAACTTGCCGCACCGCGGACCTTCCCCAGACTCAGATTAGGCCAGGCCTTTCCCAGAATCTCCCTCCCCCACCTGTTTGCAGTACAAATTAAAATTCCTTGACATAAATGTTGCTCTTGGGGCCGGCCCGTGGCCCACTCACTAAGGCCATGGGTTCGGATCCCTATATAGGGATGGCCGGTTAGCTCACTTGGGAGAGCGTGGTGCTGACAACACCACGTCAAGGGTTAAGATCCCCTTACCGGTCATCTTTAAAAAAAAAAAAAAAAAAGTTGCTGTTAACATTACTAACCACTGAGTTAAAGATGATACTGCTACCTTTTTGAAAATCAGTATTTGCATTAAAAAATGTTCAACATCATTAGCCATTACCAAAACGGAACTTAAAACCACACAGAAATATCACTACACACCTATCAGACTGACTAAAATGAAAAATAGTGACAACACCAAATGCTGACGTGGATGCAGAGATATTGGATCATTCATATATTGCGGTGGGAATGTAAAATGTTACAGCACTCTGGAAAAAAAGATTGGATGCTTTTTGTTCTTTCTTTCTTTCTTTCTTTCTTTTTTTTTTTTTTTTTTTTTGTCTGTGGCTTGATCAGATTATTTTTATTCAATTTTTTTATTTTAAGTTTAATTGTACACATTTGTGGGGTACAGTATATTGTTTCAAATACATGCATAAACTGTATAATGATTCATTTAGAGTAGGCAGTATATACATCCCCCAAACATTTTTCTTTTCTTTCTGGTGCTTAGTCAAGATCCTCTTTTCCATCTATTTAGAAATATACAATATAGTAATATTAGCCCTAATCAGCCTAGAACACCAGTACTTATTCTTCCTATCTACCTGTAGCTTTGTACCTATTAATCCACCACTTCCCCCTGATTCCCCACATTGGCAGTATCTTTTTTTTTTTTTAAAGATGACCTGGAAGGGGATCTTAACCCTTGACTTGGTGTTGTCAGCACCACGCTCTCCCAAGTGAGCCACGGACCGGCCCCGGCAGTTGCTTATAAAACGAAAAATACACAATTACCATATGACCCAGTAATTATACTCCTGAGCATTTATCCCCAAGAAATAAAGATTTGTTCACACAAACACATGCAAACCTGTACAAATGTTTATAGTATCTTTATTCATAATAGCCAACATCTGGAAACAACTCTGTAATAGATAGAAAAATGACCTCTCAAAGATGTACACATTCTAATCCCTGGAACCTGTGAATATGTTACCTTACATGGCAAACAGAATGTGATTACATTAAAGATTTTGAGATAAGATTATTCTGGATTATCCAGGTGGGCCCAATGTAATCACAAGCAAGGGTCTAAGAAAAGAGACGTAGGGGTGGCTGGTTAGCTCAGCAGATAAGAGTGCAACCTTAAAACACCAAGCTCACAGGTTTGGATCCCATATGCCGGCCAGCCACCAAAAAATAAATAAATAAATAAAGAGAAAGAAATTTAATTCCAGAAGCAGAGGTGAGAGAGATAGATTTGAACATTCTATACTACTGATTTTGTAGATGGAGGAAGGGGCCAGGAGCCTAGAAATGCAGGAAGCTTCTAGAAACTGGAAAAGGCAGGAAACAGATTCTCCCCTAGGGCCTCTAGAAGAACACAGCCATTGAACACCTTGATTTTAAGCTGTCTGACCTCCACAACTGCAAGATAATAAATTTGGGTTGTTTTAAGCTGCTAAATTTGTGGTAATTGTTACTGCTATCATAGGAAATTAATACAAACCCCAATGCCCTTCAGTGAGTGAATGATTAAACAAACTGTGGTGCGTCTATACCATGGAATACTACTCAGAATCAGAAAGAATAAACTATCAATACATGCAGCAACTTGGATGAATTTCCAGGGAATTATGCTGAATGAAAAGCCAATCCCAAAGATTACATGCTGAATGATTTCATTTATATAACATTTTGAAAGACAAAATTTTAGAAATGAACAACAGATTAGTGGTTGCCAAGTTAGCGAGGTAGGTGTGGTTTTGAAAGGACAACACAAAGAATATTCTGCTAATAAATTGTATTGTGCCTTTGTGATAGGAGGTGTTCAGTCCCCCTGGGATTGGGTTTCAGGCTACTTCCCTGGGTCTCATACCATTCTTCTAGGTCTCAAGCCCCATCTCTGAGTCCTGAACTACAGTGGCCTGTAGCACTTATTTTTGGTACCAGCACATAGAGATTGAAACCACAGGAGGCAGACTTGTGTAACCTCCATGGACAAGCATACTCAGTAAAAAGGAGTTTATCCCTTGAATGACCTCCCACTAAGGCGCTAAAGAGCACCTAGAATATATTTGAATATATTTGGTGCATGTGATCGAATTTGAACAGTGAATGTGCTCCAAAGAGACCAACTGAGCATGTGCAAGACTAGGTTACACAACTTGGAACCACCCCCTTAGTTGACTATTAGATAGCATGAGTATGTATAGATAGCTAAACTATGCAAGTCAAATGCAGGAAGAAGGCTGGGCTGTTGCTCACTCTCCTGGAGCAAGCCCGCACTTCACCGGAGGTGAGTATTTCTTACTTTTTGTATCGAACTTGCCTTAGCAGGCTGTGCTCACTCCTGAGCCAGCCTGAACTTTGTCTGTGAAGCATGTACTTCTTACTGTTGTATTAAACTTGCGGCTGCCGCCCAGTCTGTGGAGCTAGGCTGCACTTTCCCTGTGAAGTCTGTATTTCTTATTTTCTGTATCAAACCTGTTTTCACTTTCTGCTGTGACTCTACTCTTGAGTTATTTCCTGTGGCAGAGTCAAGAACCTGGTAGAGGATGGGGTGGGCTGAGGCAGGTTATAGGCCTCCCCAGACCCTCTCCTCCAGTATCATCTTGACTATAGTGGTAGATACTTACGTGTGATAAAAGTGTATAGAAGTATACACATATATGCTCACAAATTAACACAAGTAAAACTGAAGAAATCTAAATAAGAGAGATGAATTGTATCACAGTCAATAACCTGGTTGTGATATTTTTTCAGGACATTACAATTGGAGGAAACTGAGTAAATGGTATAGGGGTCTCTGTATTATTTCCTGCAATTGCATGTGAATCTAAAGTTATCTTTAAATTTTTTAAAACTTAATTAAAAAAATAATACATCCCTAACGTTAACCATAAATCTCAGAAAGTAAAACAGTAGATAGTTGCTTAAACAATTATCAAAAAGAGAAAATTTTTAAAATAAATTCTTAAAATAAATTCACAGAGTTACTCATAGTTGAAACTTGGAATCAGTTGCTGTTATTGTCTTTATAGATGTAAAGTCAGTAGATTTTTTTCGAAAGACAGTTTCATATCATGTGAGGTACTAAATAGCAAGCTGACAAAGCCCTTGCTATTCAAGGGAAGCCAGCAAGGCTGGCATCCCTTTTGCCTACTTCCCCCTTCTCCCTGCCCTTGATGTCTGACCTTTGATTGAACTGAGGACCCTAGAAGCTTTGTAAATGAGAAACTTATGTTCTTATTTTGTTGATAAGCAGTTAGCTATGAATTTTCAAGCACTGTGGCGGCCAAAAATGTTCTATAAATAGCTCGGTACCAGACATAACTGATTTAATCAATACAATTTGTTATTTTCACTGCCTTATAAAATGGAACCTAAAATAAACTAGGATGCCTTACAAGTCAGCATCCTGTAAGGTCCTCCTGACCCCATAAAGTGTGTCTCTTCATTTCTCACCATCTCCCCTCGGGTACTGGTCGACAACAATATCACATAATTTATTTCCCTCATTTGAGATACAACAATATGATTATCTCCTGAGATATCAAATTAAAATTTTGCTTCTCTTGGCAGTAATAACACAGTATAAATACCTACAAATGTGAAATTAGAGATTTTACTGTTTTTGATTTCTTCTAAGAGGGTACATGCAGATTCAACTGTCAAATAAAGCTCCATCATCCATTAATAAATAAATAAATAAATAATACACCCAATCATAAGCTTTAATAAGATAAAATTTTTATGCAGTATTGTTATTATCTAATCTTGACCCTGAAACTTTGACTTTAAAAGCCAAGTATAGCCTGTCTGCTATGAGTATACAGCAATTTATTATTATTGTTACTATTATTATTATTATGAAAGAAAGTTATTTCCATTGTGGAAAAATTTTTTTAAAAACAGATAAGCAAAAAGAAGAGGAAAGTCTCATTATCTTAATAACTGGACACATATTTTGGGAGCCCACTTTTTAATATAACAATATACTCTTACAACAAATATATTTTTAAAATTATAAGCTAAAAAATAATCAGCATTAGAGTCCAATTTGCCATCTTTTCTAGTCATCATTAGATATACCAATCCAACCTTTATCTCAAAACGTATTAGAATGTTCCTTTTGAAATCATTCTAAATTCTCTCCTTGAAGAAAAAAAAATCCTTCACTGTTGCTGTAGACTGGATGCCCCCCAACCTCATTGAAGCTTAAATCCCCACTGTATCTGTTGAGGGTGGGAAATCCTATTATGGTAATTGAAAGGTGGCACCTTACAGAGGTGGTCAGAGTGTGAGGAGTATACCCTCATGAATGGATTGATCCATTCTAGGAATAATGGGAGTAGTTCTGGTGGCTTTAAAAGGAGAGTGAATGAGGTTAGTCTCTCTGCTCTGCCATTCTGCCATGTGAGACCCTTGGGTCACTGTCACCACAAACAAGGCCCTCACCAGATGTGTTCCCTAGACTTTGGACTTCCCAGCCTCTAAAACTGTAAGCAATAAATTTCATTTTTTTTATAAATTACCCAGTTCCTTGTATTTTGTTATAAGCAACAGAAACAGACTAATACAACTACTCTGATCTCAACACCCAAGTTCTAGACCTTAAGCCATGTCCAGGCAACAATTTTCACTATGTCTGCTGTTTTCCTCCCTTGCAGTTGATAAATTCAACCCAATTACAGCCATGTTAGAGAACAGATTTGCTTTGTCTTTTTCAGTTGCCAGGGCTACATGGAAATTTATATCATCTCTTCATAGGTGGGTAAATATATTGACCAATAATTGTAGTGCAGTGTGATAAATATCTTGAATGAAAGATTTGTTAAATATCTTTTGAAAGCCTTTTTTCAGCAACTATCAAAATTTAAAATATCCTCTGATCTAGCAATTCCCCTGATAGAAATTTATTCTACATAGACATCCTTTAAGAAAACATTCCTATTTCAACAAGAAGCCCCCTGCAGCAACTATTTGTAATAGTAATAGCAAAACACTGTAAAAAGTTTTTCGTCAGTAAAGACACTAGTTATAAAGGAATATCTTCATGACCATGGAGAAGAGAATTATTTCTTAAAATACAGAAAAACACTGACCATGAAGGAAAGAGTAACAAATGTGACTACTTTTAAATTAAGAACTTCTGTTGATCAAAAGACCATAAAAATTTGTGGGGCGGGGGGAAGCCACATGGTGGGGGAAGATATTTGCAACACATATAACCAAGGAACAACCAGTATCCAGAATGTAGAAAGAACTCCTGAAAATCACGTGGAAAATGGCAGACACCCTGAAGGCACTACACAAAAGAGGAAATACAAATGGCCAAGAAATGTGGCAAAGGATAACTCAGATAAATATATTTAGAAAAATAAGTTTCTCTGTAGGGTGTGAGAAAGTCAGACCTCAGAAGAACTGATTCATCAAATTTACACAATGAGTATTTAAAGGGAAGACCCCCACAAAACGACCAAGATCACCAAGCTTACATTAGTTTGTTCATTCTGAGAAAACAGCAACTTTCTCACATGATTATCATATTCCCAAAGTCGTGACATACGAGGGGTCTTCAAAAAGTTTATGGGAAGATTCTATTTTTTAATTCTACTTTCCAAAAATTTTTTGAAGTATCCTCATGTATTCGGACATCAGCACAGAAAATTAAGAGATAAAATCATTTTTATTATGGAGTCCAAGTTTATAAGAATTATTGACAGTTATACTACTTTGGGATCAGAACCAGATAGGATAACCCTGTTACATTTTGGTTTATTTCTGTTCAATTTTTCCCTCTGACTATATACTATGTAAGTGCTTAAGCATTAGAAGCAAAGCAGAATGGCTAGTTTTTGATTTACCATCCTTGTTGGTAGAATTCTATTAAGGTAGTTTTGACCAAATGAGTTTCTTAGCAATTTTCTGATTCAGTATCATTAACTCAATATTTTGTGTTATTCAACCAGTTTTTTTAGATAGGAATTAACAAGAGATGTTGTTTAATACATAAAGAACTCTGGGAGAATGCAAAAGTGGTCACAATGCTTTGCAGTTCCTTCTACACAGAGTGGAGCCAAGCTGTGGTATAAGCAGCCTTGTCACTTGGGCTATATGACCTGGCAAATCCCATGGTACTAGAGTTTGCTATGGTGAGTAAAATGTTGTAAGGAGTCTCTGATATGTCCTAACTAGAGAGTCACAGTGTAGATCTCTACAGTTCTGAAGCAAGACCATACTGTCTGAAGCAAAGAAACTGTACACTATTTGAAAAGCAAATCCTGTAACACTACTGATCCCTAAAAGAAACTAAGTGCCAGACCACGGGATATTAAATGAATAAGAGACTGGAGCTTCCTACCATAAGGTGGATATTTAGTCAGACTCGCCAAGTGATATACTCAATTGGCCAAAACAGCAATGCCTCATTCAGTGGAAATGATACATTTGGGCTTGGATCATGGCAGGTCTTGACAACACACACACACACTCACATATATATATATATATATATGTAAATACAGGATATACATATATATTAATTACATAATAGTGAAGGGATCAATACACTAAGAAGAAAAAATCCTAAATGCGTATGCATCTAAATGTAAGTAACAACAGATCCTCAAAATACATGGAGCAAAAGATGTATACTATACACACACACACAAACACACACACAAACGTATACACATATATTTCTATATTTCTTATAAATAATTTTTATAAAAAATAGTGTTATTAAGTATTAACCCTTTAATCCACATATATTTAATATTTTGTGGGATGAAATGATAATACGCATAGAGCAATTCTGCTATATACAGAAGCATGGCATGAACTCAAAATGTGTGTAGTTGTTTGAGTTGTGAGCTGAACTAGCCAGTTTTATCATGAAATCTCATCTTTACTTTAAAAGAATGACTAATAATCAAACTATGGTTATTTAGACTTGAGTACTGGCAGACATTTTGTCAAAAATAGAGTCAGCAACATTTTAGAAAAACAACTGATAATATTTGTCACCAATGATAAAATTCAAGCTTTCAAGTAAAATTTTAATTTTGGAAAATTTGTATTTGCTACCACGGACTCAACAGCTTTCTAATAAAGACTTCTGACAACAGTGGTGGTAATATGAGTGAATGTGATTCTCTTTTACATTGTATAATGAAATATATCAACATTTGGAAAAATCTGCATAACTAAGTGAACCAGTATTTTCCAATGATTTTACAAAGTTATACATGCATGAAAGATCCATTCAAAGTGAAAGATAGACCAATGGATTTTAATGTAATGAGTACAAAAAGTTCAAAAACTTTTATATTCCACATTGCAAGAAACTACAACTTCTCAAGTTTTGGTGGAGCACAAACAACAAAAGGATATCCACAATTACTTGAATGGCTATTAAAACACTCCTCTCCTTTCCAGCTGTGTATCTGTGTGAAGCTGAGTTTTCTTCATATACTTCAACCAAAACAATAAATTTAATGCCGATAAGTATGATAATCCAGCTGTCTTCTATTAAGCCTGACATTAAGGAAATTTGGAAAACTGTAAAAACACTCTTTACAGTAGTTTTTTCTATTGTAAAATATAGTTTTAACATAAAAATACGTCTTTTATGATTACAAGCATGGGTTTATCATTTTTATTTTTAGAGAGATAATAAAATATATTTTTAATTTCTGATTTAATTTATTTTTTTAATTTAATTTTATTTTGTCAGTACACCGTGCGGATAATCATCGTGGCCCATTACCGAAACCTCCCTCCCTCCTCTCTCTCCCCCCTCCCTCTCAACAACCTCATATCTGCTTGCTTGTTGTATCAACTTCAAGGAATTGTAATTCTTGTGTCTTCTTCCCTCCCCCTCCCCCAGTTTGTTTGTGTATTTATTTATTTATTTTTAGCTCCCACAAATAAGTGAGAACATGTGGTATTTCTCTTTCTCTGCCTGACTCGTTTCACTTAATATAATTCTCTCTAGGTCCATCCATGTCGTTGCAAATGGCAGTATTTCATTTGTTTTTATAGCAGAGTAGTATTCCATTGTGTAGATATACCACATTTTCCGTATCCACTCATCTGATGATGGACATTTGGGCTGGTTCCAACTCTTGGCTATTGTAAAGAGTGCTGCAATGAATACTGGGGAACAGGTATACCTTCGACTTGATGATTTCCATTCCTCTGGGTATATTCCCAAAAGTGGGATAGCTGGGTCATATGGTAGATCTATCTGCAATTGTTTGAGGAACCTCAATACCATTTTCCATAGAGGCTGCACCATTTTGCAGTCCCACCAACAATGTATGAGAGTTCCTTTTTCTCCGCAACCTCGCCAGCATTTATCGTTCAGAGTCTTTTGGATTTTAGCCATCCTAACTGGGGTTATATGGTATCTCAGTGTGGTTTTGATTTGCATTTCCCGGATGCTGAGTGATGTTGAGCATTTTTTCATATGTCTGTTGGCCATTTGTATATCTTCCTTAGAGAAATGCCTACTTAGCTCTTTTGCCCATTTTTTAATTGGGTTGCTTGTTTTTTTCTTGTAAAGTTGTTTGAGTTCCTTGTATATTCTGCAAATATATTTTGCAAATATATTTTGTCAGATGTATATTTTGCAAATATTTTCTCCCACTCTGTTGGTTGTCTTAACTCTGTTAATTGTTTCTTTTGCTGTGCAGAAGCTTTTTAGTTTGATATAATGCCATTTGTTTATTTTTCCTTTGGTTGCCCGTGCTTTGGGGGTCGTATTCATGAAGTCTGTGTCCAGTCCTATTTCCTGAAGTATCTCTCCTATGTTTTCTTTAAGAAGTTTTATTGTTTCAGGGTGTATATTTAATTCTTAAATCCATTCTGAGTTGATTTTAGTATATGGTGAGAGCTATGGGTCTAGTTTCATTCTCCTCCATATTGATATCCAGTTCTCCCAGCACCATTTGCTAAAGAGGCAGTCTCTTCCCCAGTGTATAGGCTTGGTGCCTTTGTCAAAGATGAGATGACTGTAGGTGTGTGGGTTGATTTCTGGATTCTCTATTCTATTCCATTGATCAGTGTATCTGTTTTTATCCAGTACCCTGCTATTTTGGTTATTATAGCTTTGTAGTATAGTTTAAAGTCAGGTAGTGTTATGCCTCCAGCTTTATTTTTTTTTTAATTTTATTATGTCGATATACATTGTGGCTGATTATTGTTGCCCATCACCAAAACCACCCTCCCTCCTCCCTCCCCCCCTCCCCCCAACAATGTCCTTTCTGTTTGCTTGTCATATCAACTTCAAGTAATTGTGGTTGTTATATCTTCTTCCCCCCCCCATTTTTTTTTTTTTTTGTGTGTGTGTGTGTGTGAATTACATATTAATTTTTAGCTCCCACCAATAAGTGAGAACATGTGGTATTTCTCTTTCTGTGCCTGACTTGTTTCACTTAATATAATTCTCTCAAGGTCCATCCATGTTGTTGCAAATGGCAGTATTTCATTCGTTTTTATAGCTGAGTAGTATTCCATTGTGTAGATGTACCACATTTTCCGTATCCACTCATCTGATGATGGACATTTGGGCTGGTTCCAACTCTTGGCTATTGTAAAGAGTGCTGCGATGAACATTGGGGAACAGGTATACCTTCGACTTGATGATTTCCATTCCTCTGGGTATATTCCCAAAAGTGGGATAGCTGGGTCGTATGGTAGATCTATCTGCAATTGTTTGAGGAACCTCAATACCATTTTCCATAGAGGCTGCACCATTTTGCAGTCCCACCAACAATGTATGAGAGTTCCTTTTTCTCCGCAACCTCGCCAGCATTTATCGTTCAGAGTCTTTTGGATTTTAGCCATCCTGTTGAACCAACCTTGCATCCCTGGGATGAATCCCACTTGATCGTGGTGAATAATTTTACATATATGTTGCTGTATTCTGCTTGCTAGTATTTTAGTGAGGATTTTTGCATCTATATTCATCAAGGATATCGGCCTGCAGTTTTCTTTTTTGGTTATATCTTTACCTGGTTTTGGTATCAGGATGATGTTTGCTTCATAGAATGAGTTTGGGAGATTTGCGTCTGTTTCAATCCTTTGGAATAGTTTGTAAAGAATCGGTGTCAATTCCTCTTTGAATGTTTGGTAAAATTCTGCTGTGAATCCATCTGGTCCTGGGCTTTTCTTTGTTGGGAGCCTTCTGAGAACAGCTTCAGTCTCCTTTATTGTTATTGGTCTGTTCAGATTTTCTACGTCTTCATGGCTCAGTTTTGGGAGCTTGTGTGTGTCCAGAAATTTATCCATTTCCTCCAGATTTTAAAATTTATTGGCATATAATTGTTTATAGTAGTCTCGAATGATTCCTTGTATTTCAGATGAATCAGTTGTAATATCACCTTTTTCATTTCTAATTTTTGTTATTTGAATCTTCTCTCTTCTTTTTTTTTTTTGTTAGCTATGCTAATGGTTTGTCAATTTTATTTATCTTTTCAAAAAAACAACTTTTTGATTCATTGATCTTTTGTATCATTTTTTGGGTTTCAGTTTCATTAAGTTCTGCTCTGATCTTAATGATTTCTTTCCATCTGCTGACTTTAGGTTTGGATTGTTCTTGTTTTTCTAGTTCTTTAAGGTGAAGTGTTAGGTTGTTCACTTGCCATCTTTCCATTCTTCTGAGGTGAGCATTTAATGTCATAAATTTCCCCCTTAGTACTGCTTTTGCAGTATCCCACAGGTTTTGGTATGATGTATCATTGTTTTCATTAGTTTCAAGAAATTTTTTGATTCCCTGTTTGATTTCTTCTTGGAGCCATATGTCATTAAGTAGAATGCTGTTTAATTTCCATGTGTTTGTATAGTTTCCAGAATTTCGTTTGTTATTGACTTCTAATTTTAATCCATTGTGGTCTGAGAAAATACATGCAATAATTCCAATTTTTTTGATTTTGTTGAGACTTGATTTGTGACCTAACATGTGATTTGTCCTGGAGAATGATCCATGTGCTGATGAGAAGAATGAATATTCTGAGGTTGTTGGATGGAATGTTATGTAGATATCTGCCAAGTCCAATTGGTCTAGAGTGTTGTTTAGATCTTGTGTTTCTCTGTTGATTCTTTGCCTAGATGATCTGTCCAATATTGACAGTGAGATGTTCATGTCCCCTGCTATTATGGTATTAGTGTCTATTTCCTTCTTTAGGTCTAATAGAGTTTGTTTTATAAATCTGGCTGCTCCAACATTGGGTGTGTACATATTTATGATTGTTATGTCTTCTTGATGGATCAATCCTTTTATCATTACATAGTGTCCCTCATTGTCTCTTTTATGGGTTTTAGTTTAAAGTCTGTTTTATCAGATATAAGAATAGCTACTCCAGCTCATTTTTAATTTCTGTTTGCATGGTAAATCTTTTTCCATCCTTTCACTCTTAGTCTATGTGAGTCTTTATGGGTGAGGTGGCTCTCTTGAAGGCAGCATATAGTTGGGTCCTCCTTTTTAATCCAGTCAGCCAGTCTGTGTCTTTTGATTGGGGAATTTAATCCTTTTACATTAAGAGTTGTTATTGAAAAGTGTTCATTTACTCCTAGCATTTCATTGATTTTTGTTTGGATGTCTCAAGTGTCTTTTTTCCTTTCTTTCTGATTTACTGTTTGTTTTCTGTATTGGTTTGTTCCTTGGGTTTTAGATACACTTTTTTTTCTCTTCATTGTTGGCATTTTTATTTTACTAGTGGGTTTTGATTTTTTTTCAGTTTTTATGGTATTGGTAGTTATTTTTCAGGAACCAAACCCAGTACTCCCTTAAGAATTTCTTGTAAGGGTGGTCGTGTGGTAGTAAACTCCTGCAGTTTTTGTTTGTCTGAGAAATATACTATTTGCCCTTCATTTTGGAAGGATAGCCTTGTGGCGTAGAGTATTCTTGGCTGGCAATCTCTGTCTTTTAGTTTTTTGAATATATCATCCCATTCCTTTCTGGTTTTTAGGGTTTGTGATGAAAAGTCTGATGTTAGTCTGATTGGGGCTCCCTTATAGGTGATTTGATGCTTCTCTCTTGCAGCTTTTAAGACTCTCTCTTTGTCTTTGAGTTTTGCCAGTTTGACTATAACATGTCTTGGAGAAGACCTTTTTGGGTTGAATATAGTTGGGCATCTTTGAGCTTCCTGAATCTGAAGATCTGTGTCTTTTCCTATACCTGGGAAGTTTTCTGCCACTATTTTGTTGAATATGTTTTCAATGCAATCTCCTTTTTCCTCCCCTTCTGGAATACCCATGACTTGGATAGTTGAGCACTTAAGGTTGTCTGATATCTCTCTTAGATTTTCTTCAATGTTTTTAATTCTTTTTTTTTTTTTTTTTTTTTGGCTGCCTGTGTTATTTCAAACAGTCCATCTTCAAGGTCAGAAGTTCTCTATTCTGCTTCTTCTAGCCTGCTGGTTAAACTCTCTGTTGTGTTTTTTATTTCATTGAATGAATTCTTCAGCTCAGCAATTTGCTCTTTTGCATATCTAATAATTTTTAATGGATACTGAACACTGTAAATGTTACATTGTTGACTACTTGAATTGTATTGTCTTTCTTTAAAGAATGTTGAAATTCGGCAGATATCTAAGTTACTTGCAGTTCACCTTGATCCATGAGGTTGATTTTTAAATTTGTTAGGATAAGTCTTGTATTAGTCTGGTTTTTGTTGCTAATAACAGGATACCTCAAACTGGGTAATTTATAAAGAAATGAAATTTATTTCTTACAGTTTTGGGGGCTGGGAAGTCCATGATCCAAAAGACACATCTGGTGAGGGCCTTCTTCTGGATGAAAACTCTCTACAGGGTCCCATGGCAACAAAGGGTATCACATGGCAAGAATGTCAAGAGAACTTTCATGTGCTCTCCTTATAAAGCTACCAGTCCACACCCATGACAATCCATTAAACCATCAACCCATTAGTCTGTAAACGGATTAATCCATACACGAAGGCATAGCCCTCAGGATCCAATCACTTCCCAAAGGCTACACTTTTCAAACACCATAATCAGATTTCCCACCCTCTTAACACTTTACAATGGGGACATAAGAACTTTTGGGGGGACACATAGCAAATCTAGAGCAGCCTTTATTCTAAGGCTACCTTGGGCTTTGATACTAAGGTCTGAGACTTGTGGGGTCTCTACTGATTGCCCAATTATTCAGTGAGGTCCCTGACTGGATGAAACTTGAATGTTTCCCAGTGTTGTGTGAGCTCTGAGAATTGCTCAGTTTATAGCTCTTGTTATTTATTCTTTGCCTAGCCTCCTGGAAATTCACCTGATCCCTGTGCAGATTAATATTCACCCAAAGAATAAAAAGGATCACTGTGCAGATTTCTGAAACTCTCTCTCTGTACATCTCTATCCTATATAGCAGGGATTGGCAATCTTTCTCTGTATAGAGCTAGATAGTAAATATTTTAGGCTTTGCAGGCTACACATGGTTTCTGTTGCATATTCTTTTTTAAAAAAAAAAACTCTTCAAAAACTGTTTATATCAGGCTGGCTGGTTAGCTCAGTTGGTTAGAGTGCAGTGCTAGTAACACCAAGGTCCAGGATTCCATCCCTGTGCCAGCCAGCCACCAAAAACAAAACAACAACAACAAAAAGAAAAACTGCTCAAATCATTCTTATCTTAGGCTTGTACTAAAACAGGCTATGTCTTGAAATGGCCCACAAACCATAGTTTGCCAATCCCTGCTCTACAGCATTCTGACCTACAAACTTCAGATGCCTAGCCTTCCTGAACTCCAACCTTTGTCTCCTTAACTTAGTGATACCATTGCATTCTGTTTGGGTTTCTCTCTCTGTGCTCTCTGAAAATTGCCCCAACATAGGAAGCCAACATAATTATAGGACTGACCTCACCTTTTTCCCTTCTCTCTGGGATCACAGTTCTATAATGCCTATTGTCCTAATGTCTGAAAAGTAATTTATTTCATTCTGTCCAGTTTTCTAATTGCTTATAGTGGGAAAGCAAGTTCTGTACTAGATATTTCTTCATGGTTCTAAAATATCATTTCGAGTTTTTAAAAAAATGATAGAATAATGTTTAGACTGCTTTCTAGGTGTCTTGCTGTCCTGAAATTTCCATATCATCACACTTTTTGATTAAAATAATACCTAATCAGAAGACAGGAGTTAGCCCTGGTTTTGACAAATTCTTAATACAATCTGGTGAAGGAGGTAGAATCAGAATCTTCTTGGCAGCTCCCTTTTCTTCCTATCCTCCTTACTGTGCGACACATGACTTTAGAGGAGGCAATCACTTAGAAAAGTAGGGAAGGGGAATCCGCCTCCTGGTCTCGGCAGAGGAGGAGGGAGGGCAGGAGGAGGGTGGGGAGGAAGGCTCAGGCTCGAGTGCATCCGTCTGTGCAAGACAAGGATTGCATGGCCACACGAGGGTGACAGGGCCCGGCCACTGCACGCCCAAGGCAGAGGCCAAGCTTGGCCCCCGCATGCCCCGGCAGCTCGCCGTGCCCACCCGCTCTGCGCTGAGGGCTGGAGGATGAGTTCTCCGGTGTCCGGATTTATGAAAATATGCATCAGTTTAATACTGTCTTGTAATTCATGAGATGGAAGCATAGGTCAAAGCTGTTTGGAGAGAATTGGAAGTATAGTTTTATCTAGTCACATCTCTGAAACTTCCGGTCAAGATGGCAGAATAGACGGTCCCTAGCATCACTCTCTCCCACAAATCAACCGATTTACAACTATAAAAACATAACATCAAGTGCATACAGAATGGGGAGACGTCCGGTGGGGGAAGCAGAAGCTCCGCGGAGACCATATGCCCTGCAGGGCCACCGTCCCACGATCCAGCAGATAGGCTTCACTGCTGCCACCCAGCTCCATTCACAGCCCAGCCCAGTGCACACAGAGTGGGGAGACGTCCAGCAGGGGAAGAGGAGGCTCCACAGAAACCACACACGCTGTGGGGCTGCCACTGCGTGATCCACCAGGTAGGCTTCACCACAAGCACCCGGCTCCATTTCCAGCCCGGCCTAGTGCACACAGAGCAGGGTGACATCCGGCAGGGGAGGCGGGAACTCCACGGGGACCACACCGCAGCCGCGTGATCCAGCAACCCAGCCCAGTGAGCGCAGAGCGGGGAGACGTCCAGCAGGGGAGACAGAAGCTCCACAGAGACCACACTGCTGCCGTGGGATCCAGTAGCCCAGCCCAGTGCGCGTGGAACAGGGAGACATCCAGCACAGGAGGTGGAAGCTCAGCAGAGACCACACACCCTGCGGTACTGCCCCGTGACCCAGCAGCCCGGCTGAGTCCAAGCTGACCAGAGAGGTGGCTCCCCAGAAAGGCCCAAGACCTGAGACAACCACACATGCAAGGCACTAGTGGCCAACTGAGCAGTCACTGAGGTGGCCATACCAAATTGGCAACCACAGCAACATCTTAGTCAGACAATAGTGTCAAACCTGTGGACTGTGAAACCCCTTGCCACAATGAATAAACATCAAAGAAAAGATACCAGAAATACGAAAAATCAAGAAAGTACACCACCAAAGGGTAATAACTCTCAAGCTCTAGATCCTATAGAACAAGAAGACCTGGAAATGACTGACAAGGAAATTCGAGTGACAATTCTAAGGAAACTGAATGAGATACAAGAAAACTCAGCTAGACATCATGATGAAATGAGGAAAATTATACAGGACCTGAAAGAAGAAATGTACAAGGAAATCAATGTCCTGAAAAAAAATGTAGCAGAACTTGCCGAACTGAAGAAGTTATTCAGCGAAATAAAAAACACAATGGAGAATCTAACCAGCAGGCTTGTGGAAGTTGAAGAGAGGACCTCTGAACTTGAAGATGGGCTGTTTGAAATAACACAAGCAGACAAAAAAAAAAAAAAAGAAAGAAAAAAGAATCAAAGGCATTGAAGAAAATCTGAGAGAGATATCAGACAACCTTAAGCACTCAAATATCCGAGTCATGGGTATTCCAGAGGGGAGGAAAAAGGAGATTGCATTGAAAACATATTCAACAAAATAGTGGCAGAAAACTTCCCAGGTATAGGGAAAATCACAGATCTTCAAATCCAGGAAGAGAAAACAAACAAACAAAAAGGCTATCTACAACCCAACGAACCAACAATACAGAAAACAAACAGTAAATCAGAAAGAAAGGAACAAAAGACAATTAAGACAACCAAACACTAATCAATAAAATGCTAGGAATAAATCAACACTTTTCAATAACAACTCTTAATGTAAAAGTCTTAAATTCCCCAATCAAAAGACAGAGACTGGCTGACTGGATTAAAAAGGAGGACCCAACTATATGCTGCTTTCAAGAGAGCCACCTCACCCATAAAGACTCACATAGACTAAGAGTGAAAGGATGGAAAAAGATTTACCATGCAAACAGAAATTAAAAACGAGCTGGAGTAGCTATTCTTATATCTGATAAAACAGACTTTAAACTAAAACCCATAAAAGAGACAATGAGGGACACTACGTAATGATAAAAGGATTGATCCATCAAGAAGACATAACAATCATAAATATATACGCACCCAATGTTGGAGCAGCCAGATTTATAAAACAAACTCTATTAGACCTAA
The DNA here is from genome assembly GCF_027409185.1 of Cynocephalus volans. NCBI lineage: Eukaryota > Metazoa > Chordata > Mammalia > Dermoptera > Cynocephalidae > Cynocephalus > Cynocephalus volans. The sequence continues at coordinate 57,271,502 of NC_084470.1, forward strand.
AGAAGGAAATAGACACTAATACCATAATAGCAGGGGACCTGAACATCCCACTGTCAATATTGGACAGATCATCTAGGCAAAGAATCAACAGAGAAACACAAGATCTAAACAACACTCTAGACCAATTGGACTTGGCAGATATCTACATAACATTCCATCCAACAACCTCAGAATATTCATTCTTCTCATCAGCACATGGATCATTCTCCAGGACAAATCACATGTTAGGTCACAAATCAAGTCTCAACAAAATCAAAAAAATTGGAATTATTGCATGTATTTTCTCAGACCACAATGGATTAAAATTAGAAGTCAATAACAAACGAAATTCTGGAAACTATACAAACACATGGAAATTAAACAGCATTCTACTTAATGACATATGGCTCCAAGAAGAAATCAAACAGGGAATCAAAAAATTTCTTGAAACTAATGAAAACAATGATACATCATACCAAAAGTGAGGGAGGCTTCAGTAATGGGCCACAATAATCAACCACATTGTATATCGACAAAATAAAATTTAAAAAAAAAAAAGAAGAAGAATCAGTGCATGGTACAAAACAATCAATAAATCGTATTTGAATGTAAAAAAAAAAAAAAGAAAAGAAAAGTAGGGAAGAAAAGAAGTTGGGGAGTTTGGGGAGGTCTTTGTCCTTTTCTTCCTTTTCATTATTCCTCTGGCTACTCAAGACCCAGGTGCTTGGTAGTTTGCAGGTGAAATTTCTCTGTTTTGCAACTGGTGACCAGCAGAGAAGTAAAAGTGGCTGAAAGGTAAAGCTAGCGTTTAAAGCTCATGCTGTTGGTCTATGGGAGGAGCCTTAAAGGCCATTGTAGATATAGCACCTGCATCAAAGAAGTCACAGATGTGTGGTGAGGTACAGTCTCCAGCCAGCATTAGGAAAGCCTTCAGTTGTTCTCCTAACTGGAAAGACTGTGTTGGAGTGCAGAAAACTGTTCCCCAAAATATGGCACTTTGGCATGCTGAATGCTTTGAAAACTAAAAGGCCTCAGAAATAAGGCTCAGAATCAAGGATCTTCTAACCCTATTGTGTTCCTTTCACCCTAAGTACAGGAACAGACTTTCTCTGGAATTTCCTTATCTGACTAAGAAAGCCTTCCAAAAGAAATGCAACTGTCTTAAGATCCCTTACCTAGGAATCTCATCAGATAACCAGGAAAGAACAACTCCCTGGAGTAATTGGAGAGACTGGGAGGTCACCGTGCCTGGACAGATGGTTTCATGAAATATTATCTGCCTCTTAGTCTCATCTCCTAATAATTATTTACTGTCCCTCAAAAGCATTGTCTACATTCCCCACCTTCCCTCTTCCCTATGAATATTGGTATATAAGCTTCTGTACTCCACTGGAAATTTGGGAAATTACTCTCTTGTGATTCCCCCATGCATTAACCCCTCCCAACATGTTAAAATAATAAAATGTGTTATGCCTTTTCTTCATATTAATCTGTTTACCAGTTATTTTCCAGGGAACCTTCAGGAGGTTGAAGGGGAAGTCTTCCCTAGGCTCCTACAACAGCTTACAATCTAAATTGAGAAGGTCTGGCTTCTTTCACCCAATAAAAGATTTTTGAATTTCATCCCTATTATTGTATATATCAGCAGTTTATTTTTTTTACTTTTTTAAAATTTTTTTCTTTTTTATTTAGTTTTAAAATTTATTACTGAGTAGTATTCCATAAATTTGGGTTGTTTCCAGATTCTGGCTATTATTAATACAGATGCTATGAACATTTGCATATAAGTCTTTGAGTGGTGACAAAGATTCTTAGCTTGGCCAAACATTACTCAGGCTTCTGAACCTTCTCCTAGGCCTATCCATGTACTTCCTCAAAAATCCAGCTTTAGCAAAAGAACCTTGCTAAGTCAGTTTAGCCAGAACCCCTCTAATTATTCTTAATATTTGATTATGCTCCTCATTCTCCACCACCCCCCAGGTGATGTCTGATCACCTTGGCCTGTCTTCAGCAAGAATCCTATTAGGCCAGTTTAGCCAGAATCCCCCTCACCCCTTGCTGTGGTTTAAATGTGTCTCCCAAAGTTCATGTGCTGGAAACTTAATCCCCAATGTAACAGTACTGAGAGGTGGGACCTAATGGGGGTGTGTTTAGGTCATGAGGGCTCTACCCTCAAGAATGGATTAATGCCGATTATAAGAGAGCTTAAGGCTGTAAGTTCAATATTGCTCACACACCCCTTTTCCCTCCCACCTCCTGCTATGGGATTACCCATCAAGAAGACCCTTGCTTGATGTCAGCACCTTGATATTGGATTTCCCAGCCTCCAGAACTGTGAGATATGTCTTTTCTTTATAAATTACCCAGACTGTGGTATTCTGTTATAACAACACAAAACAGACTGAGACACCCGATGTTTCCTCTTAGAATTTTTGATCCTCCAACCCCACACTGCTCCTTAGCTATAAATTCCCACTTGCCCATGCTGTATTCGAAGTTCAGCCCATTCTCTCTCCCCCACTTCAAGACCTCATTGCAGTGGTCCTATACCTAGTGCAATAGTCCTGAATAAAGTCTTCTTTACCATGCTTTATCAAGTGTCACTGAATAATTTTTTCTTCAACGGTGGACATTGTTTCTATTTTCTTCCAGTCTGTGGCTTATATGTTCATTTTCTGAACAATGTCTTTCAAAGAGCAGAATATTTCAATTTTGATGAAGTCCAATATATCATTATTTTTTCTTTCATGGTTCATACATTTTGTGTCCTACATAATCTTTATCTCCCAAGGATCACAAAGATTTTTATTCTAGCTTTCTTTCAGATGTTTCATAGATTCAAGTTTTACATTTAGTTATGTAATCTATTTTGAGTTAATTTTTCTGTATAATGAAAAGTAAGGATTGAGGCTCATATTTTGCATAGAAATATCCCATTGGCCTAGCACCATTTATTAAAAAAGACTGTCCTTTCCCCCACTGAATTACCTTGGCACCTTTGTCAAAATAATTTATTAATATATTTAATATATTTCTGGTCCATTTCTGAACTCTCTGTCCTGTTCCATTCATCTATATGTCTGCCCTAATACCAACACAACACTGTCTTAATCACCATACCTTTATAGTAAGTCTTGATATTCAGTAGTTCTTCTTTGTGTTGGTTATTCTAGGTCCTTTGCTTTTCCATATACATTTTAGAATCAGCCTATAAATTTCTACAAAAACTCCAGCTTGAAAAACATGAACAAATTTGGAGGTATAACAAAACCAAATTTCGGGAATAACTATAAAGCCACAGTAACTAGGACAGTGCAAAATTGGCATAAGCCTATATAAATAGATAAGGAACTAGAATCCAGAAATAGGTACAAATATATACTGTCAATTGGGTACTGTAAATCAATGTGAAAATAAATGCATTTTCAACAAATGGTACTAGAACAAAGGAATAAACATTAAAGACATGTTAAAAATGTAGCTTGATCCCTTTCTCATACTATACACAAAAATTGATTTGTAGATTATAGACCTAAATGTAAAAGTTAAAACTATAAAGCTTAGAGGAGTAAAAAATAGAAGAAAAATTCTTTGCAATCCCCAGTTAAGAAAGTGAAGAAAGCAAGTCACAGACTTAGAACTCTAATCAGGACTCTTCTATTCTATGAAGAATACTTACAAATCAGCAATAAAAAGCCAACCATCTCAATTAAAAATGGACAAAAAATAGGGGCCAGCCCGTGGCTCACTTGGGAGAGTGTGGTGCTAATAACGCCAAGGCCACAGGTTTGGATCCCTATATAGGGATGGCTGGTTGGCTCACTTGGGAGAGTGTGGTGCTGACAACACCAAGTCAAGGGTTAAGGTCCCCTTACTGGTCATCTTTAAAAAAAAAAAAATGGGCAAAAGACTTCAAACGACACTTCACAAAAGAAGATACACAAATGTCCAGTAGCACGTGAAAAGATGCTCAATATCATTAGTCACAGGGAAATGCAAATTAAAACTTCAATGAGATACCACTTTATACCTATGAGAATCAGGCAAATAAAAGTACCAATAAGGATGTAGATTAACTGGAACTCTCATTTATTGCTGGTAGGAGTACAAAATGATACAACCAATTTGGAAAACTCTTTGGAAATTTATAATAAAGTTAAACATACATCTGTTCTATGAACCAGCAGTTGCACTCAGCTATATGCCCAGGTGTGAAAGCATATACACAAAAAGTTTCCTGCTAGAATGTTTATTAGCAGCTTCATTCACAATAGAACCCGAACTGCAAACAACCCAAATGTCCATCAACAGGAGAATAAACTGTGGAGTATTCATATAATGGATTACTGTTCTGTAATAAAAAAGAAATGAACGAACGATACACATAACAATATGGATGAATCTTAAAAACAGTATGTGGAGGGTAAGAAACCAGACACAAAAGAGCACTCACTGTACGATTCCATTTATATGAGGTTCACTGACATGCAAATCTAATCTGATAGTAATCAGAATAGTGGTTTTCTCTGGGAGAAAATGATTAGAAGGGAACATCCTGGAAGGAGGAAATGTTCTCTATCATGATTTGGGTGATGCGAATATGGGGTACACATTTGCTGAAACTAATAAAATTGTATATTACAATCTGCCCATTTTACTATATATGTTATATCTCAATAAAAAATATAAGATAAAAATGCATTAACAAAGCTTTTAACCCTATCAATTTAAAGAAATTAATAGAGAAGGAAGGAATGAGATGCAGGAAAGTAGAAACAAAAAACAATTTAGCCTAAATAAGAAATGACTTTAAAAATCTATATTCATAAATATGTATTTCATATATATAGAAATAAAGCTCCAGATGATACAAGTGAATTGATAAGAATGAGGTTTTTATGAATAACTTTGACCCAAAATGACAGTGGCTTAATTAAAAGTAAAGCTTATTTTTCTGTTGCATAAAATTCCATGGAGCCAAGTTCCTTCTAAATTGCTGTCCCATATACTTTACATGTTCCTCATGTGCCAAGATGGTTGCTCAAGCTCCAGCAGCCACACATACAGCCCAGCCAGAAGAGAAGAAAGGGATGAAGAAGGGCTTAGCCTCCCTTTAAGGACATTTCCCAGAATTCACAACTAACATTTCTGTTTACCACACCTAAATCTAAGAGGAGCTTAAAAATGTAGTCTTTATTCTGATCAGCTATATGCCCAGAAGGAAGGAGAGGAAGGTACCAGGGGAGACGATTATCAATCTCTACTCTGGTCCTCTCCTTTACTTATCTAAATGTTCACATGTATCTTCTTTCCATACGCAGAACACACTAATACTCTTCCAAAAGGAGGCTACTTCAAAGTTTCGTGAACAAAGAAGAAAACTGGGAGCAGTGAAGTGCTCTGTATCATAAAAAAAAAAAAAAAAAAGAGCTACCCTGGAATCACAGGGTAACAGGGAAATGACCCAGCCACAGACACAGTAAGTACCCCAACCTACCATCATCTCCCTACACCTCAGCCCTCCCTTTTCCATACAGCCTAATTAAAGTGATCTGGTTATCAAGGCTCTAGCACCTGAAGGGAGAGGGGCAGAAACAGGCAGAAAATGCAGGCTGCAGTTTGAGATGTAGTGCCCTAACCCCTCTCTTGCTCCTAGTTTCTCTCGCTTCCTCCTTCCCAGATGCAATACTAGCAAACTTAGCTACAAAGCTCCATGCAGAAATGCTGATGGCTATGAGGAGCACAGGCAGCAGAACCCAACTGGCTAAAACCATCAGTCCAGTTCACATCAGGATAGGCAGGTGCCTCCCCTCTCACTCTATGGTTTAAAAAGAATCTTCCTCAGCTTAATGTGAGCTGAGTTCTCTCCTCTGTCCCCACACTCCGGGCAAGTAGAGATGCAGAACACACAGGAAGACTCTCCAGACATTTATTCAGTTGACATCTGAAATCTCCACCTTCCATAACTGCCTCAACACAACTTGGAGTGTCCGTGGACGTGGCCACCAGGGCACTGAGGAAAGGGGAGGACTGGGTTGCCCCAGGAAGGCTTGTGTGGCAGAGGCTGTCCACTCACACATGGATCCACTGGGGTGCAGGGGAACCTCTCCCAGCCCCAGTCCACTGAGCCAGATGTGGAAGTCCTGGGCCTCACACCTCTGCAGGGACCTGGCAACGCCTCCTTCACACTCTCTGAGCCATCACCAAGCTGACTGGTTTCGCAAAGTCTCAGGTGAGAGCCCTGAAACCGGAAGCAGGTCTAACGCTTGTTTCACCGCTGATGATGTCTCTTCTTTGGCTGATGTTCTCCAAGATGTCAAAGAGTCATGACACTCCACCTGGCAGATGGGCTGTCCCTCTAGCTGGGATCGATTCATGCCCTTCTTCCCATCAGGCAGAGCACAGCCCAGGTAGGAGTGGCCAAGTCAGGTGACCAGAGAATCACGCTGGGACACTTTCCAGGCCCCAGTGTCCCCACCAGGCTCTGTTGTGTGGATCTCTTCAGGGTCAATGGATCCCAACCAGAATTTGAGGAAAGGGCATTGGAAGGAATGGGAGGTCAATGGAGAGGCCTAGTGGGAGACTCAGAAAAAGGACGGGGAGTGGACTGGGGTGATCACAGGGTCACCAGGATGCCGAGGGGCAGCACCAGACACAAGAGTAGGATGAGGAACATCACTGGACACAAAGAGGTAGCCTGGTTCACCACTGCAACCATCCACTTACTGTAGAAGCCAATTTCTGTATAAACTCCTGGCACCCCTTCGCGACCACAGCCAATGCCCCAGCTCACAATCCCCACCTGGACCCATGTGTCATTAAATTCACAGGCCAGGGGGCCCCCAGAATCTCCCTGGAGAAAGAGAAAGAAAAAAACTGCAGGAATGGAATAGGATCCCCATCACAGCAGGCTGATTGCACTGCAAGATGCTGGGGAGACAGGCAAACAGGGGGCTTCCCTAGACACCCCAAAGGTCCTGCTAGGCCCAGGCTTTTGTGAATACGAGAACTGAATATGTGAATATGGGAATTGAAAAGTTAATAGGAAAGCTCTAATATGCTCCCAGGATATTATGACTGATCATTTCCCAAACCACAGTGGTCGTTAAACATTTTGAATATCACCTCTGCATGGCAGCCCCTTACATTTTAGGCTGAAGTTGCTCTAGAACTAACCTATGTAGCCAGCTCCCTCCACATTTTAAGTCCCACTCTCAGACATCCCACACACACCCCGACTCAAGCAGAACTCTGTATGTCCTTTCTGAAACTGCTCCAGTAGCCTAACCACCAACCACCTCAGTGAGAAAAACAGGGTCCTCCTCAACCCCTCCCTCACCCCCACCCCCACCCCCCATGCAGTCAGTCACCAAGAGCTGACAATTACACCTCCTTCACCCATCTCACTGCCCCAGGCCCTGCTCAGGACTCAATATCATTGCCCAGATGATAAAAACAAGTTCCTAGACTTCAGTCCATGCACCACACAGCTCAGGGAATCATTTACCTAAAAGGCAAATCTGATCGTGTTCACCCTGCCCCACCTCCCAGTCCTGCCTGGGCACCATCTAGAAACTTGGCACAGCATTCCAGGCTACATGTATTCTGACTCCAACCCACTTCTGTGGCCACATTTCCTACCAACTTATTCCAGGCAAGTAAAATGTTCCCTAAACATGAGAAGTTCCCTCAGACCTCTGAGCCTCTGTACATGCTGTTCCCTCTCCTTACAATGCTGTTCTCTTCTTTCCAAGAAATCCAAATACTATCCCCTAAGATCCAACTCAAATGGCTTCTCCTCAGGAAGGCAGCCTGGTGCAGAGGGAAGAGTGTGGGCCTGGCAGTCATACAGGTACTCACAGGAGGACCTTGAACTGACATCTTTGGATCTCATCTTCCACATCTGTATAATAGGTATGATGTCTATGTTGCAGGGTTGTGATATGGGTTAACTGAAATAATGTGGGTTACTAATCACACTGGCATGGTGAGTGCCACATGGAAGGAACTCAATTAATGCAATGCATACTATTATAATGCATTACCCTCTCCCAACTTCCCCACACCCTAGCAGTGCCCCCAGGCAGCAAGGGCTGCTCCCTTTGGAAGGAACAGGCCAGGCCAGCTCATAGAGGCCAGAAGCCCATAGAGGGCTTCTCCCCATGAAATCTCCTTAACTTGACTAGGGGGGATGGGGGAGATAGCAAATAACCCAGGCCCTGCCACCTGGAAATGAGGAAAGAGCCCATGAACTTACCTGACAAGAATCTTTTCCTCTTTCTTTATAGCCACAGACCATGCCTTTCACTACTAAATCCTTAGCAGATGACAAGTAATTCTGTATCAACTTATTACATTTTTGGTAGTGGATGATGTATTGGTCCACCTCCTGGAGAATTTCTGATGGAGGCAGGAACACTGAAAAGGATCAGCAGTATGTGGATCTGCACAAGTGGATAGTAAGCCCCCAAGGACCCAGGATCTCCCTGGAAGAAGGGCAGTGATCATTATCCCCATTTGACACAGGAGAAAACTGAGGCCCAAAGTTGCCATGGGGAGAGGAGGATGTAAGAAGGAAAACCAAGAGAAGAGAAGGAAGAATATTTCAGGAGAGGGAGACACAGGGCCTTACCAGCCCCCAAAATCAAAACCAAGCATCTGTCACTCCGAATATCAATAATAATAGTAACAGAGTGTCCTGTGCCTCAATAAAGCATCTTTACTTTCTAGAGTAGGATCAAAGACTCTCGAACAGGTAGCACCCCTAAAGTACCAAATCCAGCCTCTCCCCAGGGATAGGAGGCCCTACAGCCTCATCAACAAGGGTCTTTTGGCTCTGCCTACACCCCCAGGACAGGAAGCTCCTACCCACCAAGGCAGGTACTTCCAGAGAGGAGCAGCTCTGATTAGCCAACAGCTCAACACCTCGTGAGCAGAAATCCACCCTGGAGAGAACTCCATAGCGTCTGACTCTGTTCCCAGGGAACCTAAAACAACATTCACAAACCAGCTGGACACAGTGCCCCACAAATCTGCAAAAGGAGACTTTGGCCATGTGCTGCTTCTCTTGGCTGAGCAACTCCAGTTCCCAGAACAGGCAACTTTCCTAAATGGCTGCCATCAAATACTTGTGTTGCAGCAAAAGATCCCAGCCCAGTTTCTGGGGTCACCCAAGCCAACTGGGAACCATTACCCCTACTGTTGCCGAACTTCTTCCCCCTCACCCGCCTGCCAGGCAGTCTGCCTCCCTGTCCCTCCCTCTGCCTGAGTTTGCTTTCTGCCTCAAAGTCTCACCGCCTTCTGCTGTTCTGCCCCATCCGGTGACCCAGCACTTGGTCCCATCTTTCACCTGGAAAGTCTCCCTAGGGATGCAGATGGGCCGGATGGTTGAGGTAAAATTCACGGCGTAGAGGAGCTGGAGAAGGGCGAGGTCGTTTCTAGCGCTCACAATTGTTGAGAACTTAGGGTGGACAATGATGTTTTTGATGGGGATCACCAGACTTGTGTTTTCGTTACGGACACTCCGATCTCCTATCTTGACAGTGTACCGGAAATGGCTGTAGAAGAGAGGACATGTCCCTCACAGAGACCCTAGGAAGCGTACCTTGTGCCTTTTCCACGCATTTCAGCTGTTTCCCGAACTGGCCCCAACCTCCCTCGCCACTCTCCCTCCCATCCTATCTCTGTCACTGAAAACTCCTCCATCACGCTCAAACGGGTTTGCCTGCCCCCTAAGTATTCCTAGTACCACGACTACCAGTGCAGAATCCCTGCCATTTTTATAGTGCATGTTCTGTTTCTTTTGGCCAATTTGCAAGGGAACAGAACTGAGCGGGTGTTTGAGGAGGACAAGCCCGGCTCCACAGCTCTCACATCTCCACTTGCCACCCCTCACCTTAAAATACAGTGGGCGGCAGTCAGCACCCACTGTGACGTGAGCAGGGAGGCTCCGCACACGTGCCTGCCGTTGATCCTCAGGCTCACCTGCCAGGGCCACTTCCCCTCCTCGGCGTCGGTGCCTCCCACGATTTTCAGGTTGGGCCGGCCACACACTGGGGTGAGGAGAGTGGAGGAAGAAGAACTCAAAGAAACAGGCCCTGTCTCCCCCGCGCCCGGGACTGCCCGGGAAAGCACCCGGTGCCCCTGAGACAGCCAAGGAAGCCGTGTCCTCCGAGCCTGAGGACAGCGCTTCAGATCCGCCGGCCACGGCCACCTAACGCAGACTTCCCAGGCACAGTCGTGTCCTCCCAGACTCCCAGGTAGCACCGGCTCCCCCGGGGAGCCTCAACCGTCCTCTAGACGCCCACGCGAGTCACCTGGGCCAAACGCATACATATCGGTGGTCATCACACCCTTATCAGACTGGGTTGTCGCCGGGGATCCCGGAACCCCTACAGGGGGCGGCGGCGAGGACCCCTGAGCGAGCGGGCCCTCCGAGGGGAGCGGCGCCGCCCCGCCCGCCCGGGCCTCGCCGAGCAGGAGCAGGAGCCAGGCCAGTAGGCCCAGGGAGCCACCGCCCCCCGGGGACGCCATGGGGACCGCCGGCGTCCTCGGCCTCTCTGGTGGCGCCCCCTCGCGGCGGCCCCGGCCCTGCCCTCGCTTCTGGCGGGAACCGCGGCCTCCCGCGGGGCGGGGCGGGGCCTGGGCGGGGCGGACACCTGCGCGCAGGGTCCTCGACTGAGTGGGACATGTCGCCCTCGCTGTTTCACTCAGATGCTCCCTCCTGACTCTGTCCAGCCAGAACCCTGCCCAGGACCCACGGGTTCAGGTACTTGTTAGGAAACCGTCCTTGGGAGAGCCCTCCCACTGTAGAGCCAGCACGGGTGCTTCCTGACCCTCCTGCCCTTTCTGGGGTGGTACCTGGCCTGGAGCTGGTGAGGATGGGCAGTCTAGCGTTAGCTGAGGAGCCCTGATGCTCCACAGTGCTTCCTCAAGTCGGGGCTTCATTCACCAGACCTAGATTTGGGGACAGGGAGACCATACAGATTAAGGAGGTTAGACACCTGGGTAGGCTGCTCTTCTATTTCAGTCGCAGGAATACCTTAAACGATGAGCCACCACCAAAGATACCTGCAGGTCAGTCCATTCTTAATAGCCTGTGTCCCCTATGTCTGTTCTGGTAGCTCATTCTTTTGTCTTTTCGGGCCAAGTGCTTCTAGGCCTCTGCCTCTCTGGGCTTCATCATCCCTGTTGAAGTCAGGGGAAAACAATAATCATAACTTACGAATTGCTGTGCTTCCCACTTTTCCCTGTACAAAAGAGGATAGCCATTACAGTGTTTTCAAGGCTGCCGGTGCTCCCCTCACCAATTTATTTTTCAGTGTCTTGATGAAGGGGGCATTCTCTAAGGCCCCTCCTGAAGGTCAGAGGAGTGGGCAAGCAGGTCACACATCATGAATCCAGTCCAATATTCTCTCTCTGACTCTTCACATTCCTTTTCCTACATTAAACTAGGAATTTCTAACGTATCACTCTTGATAGCCAAGTGTGGGCCACCACTGAGTTCAGGTTTAAAACGACCACATAGACATGTAGAATCACTCTCACCACTCACCTGCCTGAACAAGCAAACTGAATTCAGAATTTCTGGCAAGTGTATCCTGGTATATTGGGCCCAAGAGTCCTTAGAATCCAATCCTATACAAATACCCCAGTTTCCTTCTCATGTAAATTAGCAAAATCTTGCAGTTCTTTTTGTAAGGAAGTTTCTCCTCCTTGGTTATCTTTGCCCCTGTCTTTCTAGAGCATGCTGGGATCAGATTCAAGTTATTAGGTCTACAAGTAGTGAAGACTGGTTAGGATGGTACAGGTAAAAAAAAATTGGCATGCCTAATAACATAACTTCCTCAGATGAAGTCATTACAGTGTCTCTATGGTAGAGAGGATCAGCCTTATGAAATAGGAAGAAGCACTGCTTTTGTTAGCAAGGAAGCTTCAATATGGCTGGGGGTCAGAATGTTCTAAATCTGTCCAAATATGCCACATTTAAATTTTCAGGATCTCACTCTTTCCCCATCAATGCCTAACTTTTATGTATATATTCTGATGAAGCTGTTAACTCCATTTATGTTGAAATTCAACAACCCTCAAAATCATATACTGCATCTTATTTTCAACTACTTCAATCCTGCAGTTACAAGGGCTATGAAATTATTTAGGGAAATCAAAGAAGATTTTAATCCAAGAAACTAAAATTTGAGATTGCCATTTTCTTTCTTTAAAATCTTCAGTGCAGGGGCTGGCTGGTTAGCTCACTGAGTTAAAGTGTGGTACTGATAACACCAAAGCCAAGGGTTCAGATCCCCTTAACTGCCAGCTGCCAAAACAAAACAAAACAAAATCTTCAGTGCAATAATAAATAATCAGCCCTCTCCACAGTCCTTGTATTCTTCATTTCCACAATAACATCTATTGTGACAGCCTGTTTTCTTTTAATGAACTGTGAAAGGCAGAGTGCGGCCTAATGTAAGAGTTAAGAAATTCTGGAAACTGCAGACACAAAGCAAATTTGCACCCACTCACAGGTCTTTCTCCACAAACTTCCATCAGGTGAAAAAGATTAGGGGAAAGAGATCAAAGACAGACCACAGTGCAGTCTTTGGGGAGGTGAGCAAAAGCACTGTGGGAAAAACATGAAGACTGGCCTGGACCCATCTACTCTGTTTCCTAGCCCCTCTTCCAATGAAAACAGTCTTATGCCATGACAGAAGAGGAGGCAGAAAACTCTTTTCACTTTCAGGGCACAGGTAAAAGCCTATTGTAGTTGGGTGAAGAGAACATAAAATAACCTCTACCCCCAAGGAAGGAGCAGGAAACTGTTGGGGGGGGTTGTTTGTTTTGTTTTGTTTGTTTGTTTTGGTGGCTGGCCAGTATGGGAATCTGATACAGTTTGGATGTGTTGTCCCTCCAAAACTCATGTGGAAATCTGATCCCCAACTTGGCAGTGTTGGGAGCAGTTTGGGTTATAGGGTATATCCCTCATGAATAGATTAATGCCCTGAGGGTGGGGTAGTGAGTGAGTTTTCGCTCTATTAGTTCCCCTGAGAGCTGGCTGTTTAAAAGACCCTGGAACTTCCTCTCTCTCTCTCTCTCTCTCTCTCTCTCTCTCTCTTGCTTACTCTTGCCATGTGATCTCTTTGTACCTGCCAGCTGCCTGCCATTTTCCACCATGAGTAGAAGCAGCCTGAGGCCAGAATCATGAGCCAAATAAACCTCTTTTCTTTATAAATCACCCAGTCTCAGGTATTCTGTCACAGCAACACAAAAACAGGCTGATACAGGATCCAAACCCATGACCTTGGTGTTATAAGGCTGTGCCCTAACTAACTGAGCTAATCAGCCAGCCCCAGGAAATTATTTTGGATGACACCTTTAAAGATTCTCTATGCTGGGAGAGGGGCAAGGGCACTGAGAAGGCTCCATCCCTCAGATCCAGGAACACAGCACCTACCTAATAATGAGGCTGAACCAGAACAATAAAGTTCCACCCTTCCCCCCACTACCAGGCTAGCAAGTGTCCAGGAACAAGCAACGGCAATCTACTGCTGGTGGAGGGAGTAGAAGCATGGAAAGACATCCTCTCTAAGGCATAGGTACAAAGAGAAGATCAATAGATGAGAGTGGAACAGACACTGAGAAAAACTCTCAAACAAACCAGCCACAACTCTAAGCAAAAAATTACACTAAAAGAATTTGAAGCCTGTGCTTTTTGAGTGTAACCACAGCCACAAAAAACCTGACATGATTGTTTCAACATTCCTCCCTAAAGAAAAGGCACACCCATTTCTGAGCATAGTGTTTACCTAAATCTCCACAGCCTTCGCAAGATGACTAGCTTTCAAACAAAAATGACGAGACACAAAATGAAACAAAAAATAAACAATACACTATCAAGTGATAAACCAATCAACAAAACCAGACTCAGCTATGACATAAATTTTGGAACTATCACACAGAGAGTTTAAAATACTATGATGGGCCTGCTGGGGTCCTGAGGCTTGCAGCCGGGGGAAGACAAACCCAGCCACAAGTAGGCATGCTGCCACCACCACCACCACTGCTACTGCCCTGGGACCCCATCAGGGTCCTGAGGCATAGAGCTGGGGGAAGCTGACAGCTGCAACCAGGAAAAGAGCACACCAAAAACACCATTTCCACGTGGGTAGCCCACCACAGCCACCACAGTTGCCATGGCTGCCGCAAAAGTGGCTAGTCTCTATAGCAGCAGTCACAGCCACTGTGCATATAGCACACCAGACTCTCAATTGTATTGACACAAGGAGAGGCACCAGCAGAGACCAAAAAAAAAAAAAAAAGAAGAAGTCCTCTTTCTCCACAAAGCACAGTCCAGAGTAATAGAAACATCTGATTTACGATAATAGGGGAGGACTTTATCACACCTGTCTCAGTACTGGACAGATCATCTAGGCAGCAACTCAACAGAGGAATAGTTAATCTATCAGACCGGGAGAACAAATCTATGATTATTAGAGTGGGGGGGGGGAGGGAGAGATTGGATAAGGGGCATAAAGAATAAGTATGATTTGTAATAACAAATATGCTAAAAAAAATTAAAATACTATGATGAACATATTTGTAGACTCTAGTTCCTAGGTCAACAAACATTTTCTATAAAGGACCTGATAGCAAATATTTTAGGACTTATGAGGTGAAATCGAGGATATTATGCAGGTTTTTACTTAACAAGAAGGAAACTTTCCCACAAAAATACAGGAATAAAACTAATTGAATATAATATTTTGTAATACAGATCTACTAACAAAAGAACAGAAATCTTTTAGGGGGAGAATAACATTTTACTTAATTAGGGTTCAAGTTAGTGCTCTCTATTGTCAAAATCAAATGCACATTTTCTGTTACTGGCAAACTGTAACTTTTTATGCATTTCATCTTTAAAAATTTCTTTTCATGCAAGCAGCTGCTGCCAAATGCTGATATTAATCCATGAATATATGGACTGAATTGAGCATATTCTTCACTTGGAAGACATTTATTGAATTCTATTGGATTCTTCTCTTGTTATTTGCCTTTTAGCATGTCATTACATTGCAGATTAATAACATCCACTGAAGTTGAGGTGGAAAATCCTCAATTGGCACCGTTAAATGGATTTTGAAATATGTGAGTTTCCTTTGCACTTATAGAGGTCAAAAAACTGCTTCTTGAACTGTAGCGGAGAGCTCAGAAAATATATCCGCTTCATATTTGTGCGGGAATCTTGTTTTAACTTTTGACAGCACAGTAACTATATAAAGAAGTTTGACATTACTTGTGATTCAAACAACATTTGTTATCATCAAAATGATTTTACCATAGTAGAGACAGCAATAGAAAACTAATACGGGATGGGAGAGAAGAATAGAGAGGAAACTGTTATAAGGTCCTTGTGCTACATAAAAAGCAGATGCTATCATTTGGAGGAAGAAGGGAATCAATTAAAGATATAACATGTAAACTCAAGGGAAACCATAAAAATTTTAAATAATTATAAGGAGGACAATAGTGAAGGGAAAAAAATCACTAAAAACTTATGATTTAAAACATTAATTCAAAAGAAAGCATAAAGAGAGGAAAAGAGAAACAAGAGATGGAACAAATTTTAAAAAGAGAGAGATAGAACAAATAGAAAACAGCTACCAAGATGGTAGATTTTAATCTAATCATATCAATACTTACATTAAAGGTAATTGTTCTAGGGCCGGTCTGTGGCTCGCTTGGGAGAGTGTGGTGCTGATAACACCAAGGCCACAGGTTCGGATCCCTATATAGGGATGGCCGGTTAGCTCACTGGTGAGCGTGGTGCTGACAACACCAAGTCAAGGGTTATGATCCCCTTACCGGTCATCTTTTAAAAAATAAATAAATAAATAAATAAAGGTAATTGTTCTGATAAATGAATTAATAGCTCTATTAATTCATATTCATGCTCTTTCACATGAATTAAAAGACAGCAATTGTCAGACTGGATTTTTAAAAAACAAGACTCAACTATATGCCCACTTTAAATATAAAGCTATAGGTAAGTTATGGGGGAAAGGATGGAATATATATATGATGCAAACACTAATCAAATGAAGGAGTGGAGCTGGCCAGTTAGAGTGCAGTGGTATAACACCAAGGTCAAGGGTTCAGATCCCCATACAGGCCAGCTGCCAGAAAAAAAAAAAAAAAAAAGAAGAAGAAGAAAAAGGAATAGCTATATTACTATCAGGCAAAGGGAACATCAGAACAAAGAATATTATCAGGATAAATAGAGACATTAATTACATAATGCTAAACAGATCAATGCACTAAGAAAACAAAATCCTAAATGTGTATGCACCTAAATGTACCTAAAAAAGATATAACTACAATTAGAATTTGAGTCTTCAACATGTTTTTCTCAATAGTGGATAACATAAGTACATGGAAAACCAGTAAGTAAATATAAGATCTGCAAAAAACTGTCAGTGAATTAGACCTAATTGACATTTATAGAATATTCCACCATAGCAACAGCACAATATACACTTTTTTCAAGTGGTCATGGAACATACACCAAGATAGAGCATGTTATGGGCCATTAAACAAACATCAACAAATTTAAGAGAATTGAAACCTTACAGAATAGACCTTAGGTTATCAGAGCATCCAATTAGAAACCAATAACAGAAATATGTCTTGAAAGTTGCCAAATGTTTGGAAATTTTTTTAAATTTTATTTTGGACTTTTAGAATGCCATGTAAAGAAATTGGTTGACCCTTTCTCTAGAGAAAAAGCTATTTAACTTGTTAAAATTATTTTTTAAAAATAATCATTGAAGTTCTCTTGGAATTGTCCTAAGGGCATACAGAAAATTGAGAAACATTTATCCATAAAAATCTACTAAATCCTGGTAAGAACAGCAAGAATTTGTGACATTTGAGCCATTATCTTCTCCCATGCCCCGTCTCCAGTTCCATATTATGGATCTCTACTCCAGTGTAGCCAGGAAGATGGGGGGCTCTTTCCTGCTCCCCCCCCCCAGCTATGGTTTAACCCTAGAAGAAGCATGTTACTGGTATCTCTTATTCTCCCAAGGTCCATTCGCTCTGTTCCAGCAGACATGACCAGGAGAACAGGAGCTCCCTTCTTGCACTCAGCCCCTACTCATAAGGCAAAAGCTCTACCCCAGGCAAAGCAGGCCAAGAATCTTTGGGCCTCAATTGCCCCATCCCACCCTACTTACAGGGCAGAGGTTTCACCTTGGAAGGGACAAATGAGAAGACCAATGGATACCATCTCCCTCCCCAGTACTCATTCATAGAACAGGGGGTTCACTCCAGTAGAAGTAGGCTGCCATCCCCATATCTATCTCTAGTACAGTGGCACATATATTCTGCCCAGGAGGATAGGCAGGATGAAGGACAAGTGCTCTGAAGCTCTGCCTGAGATTACTACATTTATTTGAAACAGAGAGCAGAGAAGCTCATACCTAAGGGTGTGTTGAAAACAATGGAGATCTTGATGAGCAACTAAGAGAGGGTTAGTAGCTCCATGATACTAGCCTCAAGAAGTTAAACAGCAACCCATCAAGAAGCTTAACGGGAAAAACCAGTGAAAGGTACAACCAAGAAGAGTCATCATAGAATCACACTTATCCCTAAGGGTCTAAAACACTATGTAGGCACTAGGCTACACCAACTCAGGAACAATAAGTGCGGGAAGTGGAGCAGATTTAAATACATTTCCCAAGCCACTCTCAGATCTATCAGCAAAGGGCTCAGTGGACTTGCTGGCTCAAAAGACTTAAGTATAACCTCCAATCAAATAATGGCTGAACAACAAGCTACCCTGACCCAGGGACAACTCCTAGTAAGCCAGGCTTAAAAATAAAATCGCATTCATCCCTAGTGGGCTGAGAGACTGTGCACAGGCCCAAAGCTATGTATTTTCAGGAGAGAATGAAGAGGGAACTTCTAAGCTACTGGTTCCTGGCTCAACATGTGGAAAAAGAGTAAGTTCCTAATATATGAAAGCAGTCTCCAAGCCACACACACATCCAATCGTAAATAGTACAAATAAAATTGACTAAGGGGGCTTACACACAACCATCAACCAATGAGTGGTTTATGCTGATCCAGGAATGAACCCTAAGAAGCCAGGCTGAAATATAAAAATAAGAGGGAAAAACCTGAGAAGGAATATCTGAGGCTGAAAATTGAGAGGGAAATAGACTTCACAGAATTATCTCATCCAAGTCACTAAACAAATAAACAAATGACCAAACAAACAACAACACAAGTAAAGTAGGAAAAGAGAAGCAGGAATCAAGGTCTGAATTTGTGACAAATATATTTGTCTTCTTTTCAATGAAAAACTCATAGGACATGCAAAGAATGTTTGGCCAATATACAGGAAGAAAAGCAGATAACAGAAATTGTCTTTGAGGGGCACCATATGTTGAACATAGTAGACAAAGACTTCAAAATAGCTATTTTAAATATGTTCAAAGAATTAAAGAAAAGCATGTTTAAATAATTAAAGTAAGGTATGATAATGATGATTCATCAAATAGAGAAGATTTTAAAAGAGAAATTATTTAAAAGAATCAAATGGAACCAAACAAAGAAGCATAATAACTCAAAAAAAAAAAAAGCAGAAGTACAATAACTGAAATGAAAAACTCATGAAATGGCCTCAACAGTAGATTTGAGTTGGATTAGTAAACTTGAAGACAGATCTTTAGAGATTTTATAATTTGAAGAAACAAAAACAAAAATAGAATGTAGGAAAATAAACAGTCTCAGAGAAATGTAAAATACTGGTAAGCATGGAAACATACACATAATGGGAGTACCAGAAGAAGAGGATAGAAAGTAAGAAACAAAAAAAATTTGAAGAAATAATGGCTAAAAACTTCCCAGATTTTGGTGACAAAAATTAATCTATACATCCAACAAGTTCAATGAACTCCTAGTAGGATAAACTCAAAGAGATCTACACCCACACATCATACTCAAATGCTGAAAGCCAAAGATAAACAGAAAATCTTAAAGCCAGCAAGAGAAAAATGACTCATTACATACAAGGGAACCACAATAAGATTAACATCTGAGTTTTTATTTGAAAAAATAGAAGCCAGAAGGCAGTGGAACAACTTATTCAAAGTGCGAGGAAAAAACTACCAATCCTGTATGGTATATACAGCAAAGTATTTTTTGAAAATGAAGATGCTGAAAGTGTGGACATTATTACTGATTTTACAGAAATAAAAAGAATTAAAAGAAAACACTGTAAAAAATTGTACACCAACTAATTGGATAACCTAATGGACAAATTCCTAGAAATGCAAATATACCAAGATTGAATCTTGAAAAAATAGAAAAGCTGAGCAGACCTATAACTAGTTTATTAGTCCATATCTGTTACTTATAACAGAAATACCTGAAACTGGGTAATTCATGAAGAAATAATATTTATTGCTTACAGGTTTCAAGGCTGGGAAGTCCAAAGTCCAAGGAACACATCTGGTGAGGGCCTTGGTGGTGGTGGCTCTACAATGACACAGGGTATCACATAGCAAATATGGCAGGAGCAAAAGAGAGAAGTAGACTTCTCAGTTGCTCTCCTTTTAAAGCTATCATAACCATGCCCATGACCACCATTAAACCATCAATGGATTAATCCCTTCACTAGGACATGGTCCTCAGAATCTAATCACCTCTGAAAGGCCCCACCTTTCAATTACCATAATAGGTTTCCCACCCTCTAAACACTGTCACAGTAGGAATTACACTTCTAATACATGGAACTCTGTAGCACACAATTCAATCCATAACAACAAGTAAGGAGATTGAATCGGTAACCAAAAACCTCCCAGCAAAGAAAAACTCTGGACCAAATGGCTTCACTGGTGAATTCTACAAAACATTTAAAGAAGAATTAACATCAATCCTTTTCAAATTCTTCCAAATAATTGAAGAGGAGGGAACATTTCCTAACTCATTCCATGAGGCCAATACTACCATACTACTAAAGCCAGACAAAGACACTACAAGAAAAGAAAACTACTGTTGCATATCCCTTATGAACATTGATGCAAAAATCCTCAATAAAATATTAGCAAACCTAAATCAGCAGCATATTAAGAGGATTATGGGTTGGCCCGTTAGCTCAGTTTATTCAAGGGTGGTGCCGGTAACACCAAGGTCAAAAGTATGGATCCCCTTATCAGCCAGCCACCAAAAAAGGGTGGGGGAGGGGGGCAGATTATACACAGTAATCAACTGAGATCCATTCCCAAAATTCAAGGATGATTCTACATATGAAAATCAATCAACATAATTGCCACATTAATATAATGAAGGGGGGAAACCACATGATGATCTCAATTGATGCAGAAAAACATTTGACAAAATTCAACACCATTTCATGATAAATGAAAAAACATTCAATAAACTAGGAATAGAAGGAAATTTCCTCAACATGATAAAGGCTATATATGAAAAACCTACAGCAAACATTATACTCAATGTTAAAAGACTGAAAGCTTTTCCCCTGAGATCAGGAACAAGACAAGGATGCTCATTTTACCACTTCTATTCAACATAATGTTGGAAGTTCTGGCCAGAGCGATTAGGTAAGAAAAAGAAACAAAATGCATACAAATTGGAAAAAAAGAAGTAAAATGATCTCTGTTTGCAGATGACGTGATCTTATATGTAGAAAATCCCAAAAATTCCACACACAAAAACTGAAAGAGCTAATAAGTGAATTCAGAAAAGTTGCAAGATACAAAATCAACATGCAAAAATCAGTTACATTTCTATATACTAACAGTGAACAATCAAAAAGGAAATAAGAAAGCAATTCCATTTACAATAGCCTCAAAAAGAATAAAATACTTTGAAACAAATTTAACCAAGAATGTGAAATACTTGTACACTGAAAACTACACAACATTGCTTAAAGAAATTAATGAAGACTTAAATAAATGGAAAGACATCCCATGTTCATGGATTGGAAGACTTAATATTGCTAAGGTGACAATATTATCCACAGCCATCCACATATTCAATGCAATCCCTACCAAAACCCCATTGACTTTTTTTGCAGATATAGGAAAACCATTTTAAAATTCATATGGAATCTCAAGCATCCCAGATAGCTAAAACAATCTTGAAAAAGAGAAAAAAGCTCAAAGATTCACAGTTTCTAATTTCAAAACTTACTACAAAGTTACATTCATCTAAACAGTGTGATATTTGCAAAATGTCATACATATAGACAAATGGAATAGAATAGAGAGCCCAGAAAAAAAAACCCTCTCATATATGGACAAGTTATTTTCAACAAGGGTGACAAGACCATTCAATGAGCAAAGAAAAGGTTTTTCAAAAAGTGGTGCTAGAGGGACTGGCCAATTAGCTCAGTTGGTTAGAGTGTGATGCTAAAAACACCAAAGTCCAGGATTTGATCCCTGTACTGGTCAGCCACAAAAAAAAAAAAAAAAAAAAAGGTGCTAGAAAATCTGAGTATCCACATGCAAAAGAATGAAGTTGAACCCTTACCTTACATCATATCCAAAAATTAACTCAAAATGGATCAAAAACCCCATGTAAAAGTTAAACTATAAAACCATAGAAGGAAACACAGGAGAATATCTTCATGACATTGGATTTCACAATGATTTCTTAGATATGACAACAAAAGCACAGGCACAAAAGAAAAATATAGATAAATTTTACTTAATAAAAATTAATAACTTTTGTGCTACAAAGAATGCTATGAAGAGAGTGAAAAGAACCCACAGAGGGAAGAAAATATTTGTAAATCATATACTGGATAAGGGACTAATACCGAGAATATATAAAGAACTCCTACAACTCAACAACAAGAAAACAATCTGATTTAAAAATGGGTAAAGAAATTTATGAATAGACACTTCTCCAGTGATGATATTTAAATGGCCAGTAAGCACATGACAAGATGTTCAACATAACTAATCTTTATGTAAATGCAAATCAAAACCACAATGAGATACTATTTCACACCTATTAGAATGGTTAATAAAAAGAAAAGAAAAAAATGAAAATAACAAGTGTTGGAGAGGATGTGAATAAATTGGAACCCTGTGCTTGCTGGTAGGAATGTAAAAAGGTGCAGTGACTGTGCAAAACGTTTGACAAATCCTCAAGAAGTTAAACTTAGAATCACCGTATGATCCAGTAATTCTACTTCTAGGTATATACCCAAAAGAATTGAAAGCAGACTCAGATACTTGTACACCCATGTTCAAATCCCCAAAACCTGTGAATATGTTACCTTACATTACACAAGGAACTTTGCAGATGTGATTAAAATTAAGGACTTTGAAATGGGATATTATCCTGGATTGTTTGAGTGAGCCCAATCTAATCACATAAGTTCTTAAAAGTGGAGATGTGAATACCAATGAAGGGTCAGAGAAAGGCAACACTGCTGGCTTCGATGATGGAAGAAGGGGGACCACGAGCCAAGGAATGCTAGAAGTTAGAAAAAAGCAAGAAAACAGATTCTCCTCTAGAACTCCTGAAGGAACTGACCCCACCAACACCTTGATCTTAGCCTCTAAGATTCATTTCAGACTTCTGACCTACTGTAAGAGAATAACTGTGTTGTTTTAAGCCACCACGTTTGTAGTAATTTGTTACAGCCATGATAGAAAACTAATAAACATAGTCATACTGAGGAATGCTAAAGCTGTTAAAAGGATGCAATAGAGTAACCCACACTGAAATAGAATGATCTTGAAGGCACACAATTAAATTAAAAATGAAGAATGATGTACACAGCATATCCCATTTGGGTAGCTGCAGAAAGCTCATGCTATATTCATAGCTGTATATTTACATGAGGGAGCCCAATGATTGACAGATGTCTTTTTTTTTTAAAGAAAATGTAATTTTATTAATATTATTTTTTACATTCTAGGATGTTGTTGCAGAGCACTTGGGAGGGAGGAGAGGGGAAAGGGGAAGGAAATGGGTTGAAGGAAGAAAGAAGGAGGAAGGAGGAGGGGTGGGATTGAGGCCTGTGGCACCTCCCTCATTCCCACAGGGGAGACCAGGGGACTTCCAGCGGTGGCTTGGTCATTACCAGGCTGGGTGCAGATGTAACGGCAGTGGGGGTGGCAATAGCCCTTGCCCCCCACCATCCCAGCTCGGGTATCCGGGGCCCTTCTTGCTGCAACTTGGTGGTCGTCGCTGAGCTGGTTGCACATGTTGGGGGGGCATTGCTGGGCTGGCTGCGGGTGGATTGATAGATGTCTTAAGGCAGTTACTGCTCTGGCAAAGATTCCACCAATCTACTTGTCTCCGTTATGTGTCCACACATCTCTGCAAGGCCCTGGGCATTCACAGAAGCCACCCTATTGCCCAACTGTAGAGATATCCACCATTATCCCATCCTAGGCTATAACTCTTCGGTAAGGAATAGCAGGTGACCCAGTGCCAGCCAGTGAGATTCAGGAAAGGTATACCAGGACCTCAGAAGAAAAGGCTTCCTTATTCTTCTCAAGAGGCTTCTAGAAGAAAGCCACCTCCCATCTCCCTGAGAGTAAATGGAAACAGGTAGGTTAACTGGGGTGGTTCAGACCCTCTGCAAGCTCACAGGAGTCAGCCTTTGACATCATCGGTCCTAAGGATGGCAGAGCACAGAGGAGTAAAATAGACAGCCTGGGTCCACCCATTAAAACTGCCCGACCACTGGACTGTCCAGGGACAACTATGCACCACTCTCCTTTACTCTTGGAGCCACTTGACATCCGTGTTCTGTTTCTCGCAACAGAACATCTTCTGATCAACACAGGCAGTCATTCCACTTTCCCTTATTGGAGTCTATGTATGGCCCTTCCAGTCCCCACACCACCCATGTGGAGGCCGAGTCAGGGGACAAGCCTCTGCCCCCTACCCCGGGGAGGCCAGCAAAGGTACATGATGGAGACACCTCTCGTTCAGGCTCTTGTGAAAACTTAACCTCTCGATTTATGAAGGGAGGGGAGGAAAGAGGAAGGAGGAGAGGGGAGGGAACAGAACCAGAAAGGGAGGTGTGGGGAAGGATGGAGGAAGGAAAGGAGAGGGAGATGAAGAAAAAGGAGAGGGAAGGAAAAGGAGACAAGGCAGGCGACGGAGGGGAGGGAAGTGGAAAGAGGGAAAGAAAGGAAGAAACTGAGTTATGTACAGTTATGCACAGTTATGCAAAATGCATCATTTGCCAAAGATGTAATCATCTTGTAAAACAAATCCAAATGAACCAACTGAAAAGTTAGGAAAACCATAAGAAAATAAACTAAGAGGCTGAGGGAAAAGATCAGCACACAGAATCAATAACTTTCGACCCAGCACCAATAACAAATTAGAAAATATAACAGAAGAAAGATGTTCCATTAATGATAGCCACACACATGTTAAAAGATACCCAGGAATTGGCACAAGATCCTGTGCCATGTGGCCAGGTTCCTCTGACCCTTTCTTACCACGTGCCCTCCTTGCTTGCAGGGCTCCAGCCACAGTGGCCTCCTTGATGTTCCTCACTGGCTCTTCCCTCTGGCTCCAGATATCCACACAGCTCATTTCCTCGCCTCCTGGGTCTATTACCAGAGTCAGCAAACTTTCTCTGTAAAGGGCCAGATAGAAAATACTTTAGGCTTTGTGGACTGTATTAGTCCATTTCTGTTGCTTATAACAAAATACATGGAACTGGGTACTTTGTAAGAAAATGAAATTTATTGCTTACAGTTTCAGAGACGAGGAAGTCCAAAGTCCAGGGAACACATCTGGTGAGTCTTCTTTGGTGGTGGCTTTACAGCAATGCAGGGAACTCACATGGCAGAAAATGGCAGAGCAGAGAGATAGCTCCTCATGCACTCTCCTTTCAAAGCCCTTAGAACCATGCCTATGACCACAATTTTTAATCCATTCACTAGGCAAGTTCCTGCGATCTAATCACCTCTTCAAGGCTCCACCTTGCAGTTACCATAACCCCAAGGCATGGGCCAAGAGACAAACTTGAAATATTATGTAGGGGTTTATATAACAAGAGAAAACAAATTTCAAAAATACTTTATAGATGAAATTCAAAACTACAACTGAGTTTTTATTTTGTTTTGTTTTGTTTTTTGGTAATACAGGTCTACTAAAGAGAAAAATAAAATTCTTTTAGGGGGATAACATCAAAGTTAACGTGCCCTACCATGAAATTAATTGCAAATGTTCTTCCGTAAAAACTATTCTCAGCTCATGGGCTAAGAGGCGGCAGACCAGATTTGGTTTATATCGAAATGTTACCTCCTTCCCAGGACATCCTAAAAAACTGTGTCCCCTCACCCTGCCCTCCCAAACCCCATTATCCTCTTCTACTTTTCTCTGTAGCACTTCTCACAATCTGATATACTATATATTTTATTCACACATATATTAGCTGTCTTCCTCTTCCATAAACATCTGTTGAATGAATGAGTGAATGAATGAATGAATGAATAGAACTGTAGTGAAGATAGAACATGTTAATACCTATAAGAGCTTAGAAAATTGCCTGGAACACACTAAGTGCTCAATAAGTATCAGTCACATTATTGCTGTTATTTTGGGGAGGGGCCCTAGGCATCTGGAAGGTGCAAGCACCAGAGCAAACAAAATCTTCCAGCCACCAGACACACCCTGCTGCCGGCCTCCCCGCCTGCTGCATCTCCTTTCCCTGTCTCCCTGCCCCTTCTGTGGCTCCTGGCCTCTATTCCTCCCACTGGACCCTGTATCCCCCTTTGGCTCTCTCAGTCTTTGACCCTCTGTTACAGATGGGACTTCCAGACCATCCCCCAGGGCCCCTCACTCCCCGCAGTTCCTCGGGCAGAGTCCCCCTCCATACCCAAGATACCTTGGACGAGACTGCCTGGTTCCACTCTCCTCCATTCTTCCCCATCTCTCCACCTGACTAGTGCCCCTGCTCTGGAAAGCATTCCCTGACACGTTGCCCAGCCTCCAGCTGCCCACAGCCCCCTGTGCTGAGCACTGTCATTCTGCAGGAACACCTGTGCTGATACTATCTGCCCCCAGCCCAACAATTCCCCAAGCCCCTCCTCTACCTCGCCGACACTGCCCCTGCCCCAGGAAGCCCAGTAACCCAGGAGAGCCCCCTCCTCCTGCCCTCTGGAAATGCTCCTGGGATCCATCTACTCTCCCACACTGGTTCCCTCTCTAATCCCCACAACAGTCCCATCCTTCTGAGGAGGAAATGAGAGGTTAGTAGACTGCCGGGATCACACGAGGCAGGAGTAAAGAGGAACTTGAATCTAGGACCCAGGGCAGGGTTGAGGTGCAGGGGGTTGGCGGGTGCCGGCCCAGGGTGCGCAACGCATCAGACAAACGGATGGACAGATTTGGGGATGGGCCAGCAGCTGAGATGGGACTAGAAACCAGAGTCCCTCCTCCCCGCCCGTCCTCTCCGCAAGGCCAGGCGTCCGGGACTCACACCGGAGCCGGCTCCCGCCCCCTGGCCCACGGCCAGCCGTCATCCCCATGAGGTCAGACACGGCCGGCGATTTCGGGGAAATACCAGTTCCTTATTAAAAACAGGCGGTGGTCAGGCCCCCGCTGCTTTCCCAGTAGAAACTGGGCTGTTTGTTCCGAGAGGAACAGTAGTGGGCGGGGCCTGGCCAGGGCCCTGGGGCTGGAGGCTTGAGCTGCGATACCTGCTCGCGGGCGCGGGCCCCGGGAGGCGACGGCCACACAGCACGTGGAGGCTGAGCTGACCAGGGAAGGGTCGTGCATGAGCCCTCCCCGGCTGCCCCCACGGGCATAGAACTCAGGCAGAGAGCGGGGCCCAGGAGAAAGCTTGCGGACACCACCCGGCCCTCCCCTTCCGGGCGGGCAGCCCCGGCTCCAGGAGGCCCGCCGAAGCCCCGCCGGCAGGGGGCGCGCGAGGGCTGCGCCGCCCCTGGCCCGGCCGCGCTGGGTGCCGGCGGGGGCCGCGGCATCTGGAGCGAGTTAGGCTGGGCGGCCGGGCGGGCGGCGGCGTGAGCTCATCCCGGCCCGCCCCGCTGCGGTTTCCACGCGGCTGTGAAGGGAGCAGAACACAAGCGCCGCGCCGAGGGCCCGGCCAGGGGAGCGCGGTGGCGCAGCCGCTCCTCCCGGGATGTGGGTGCGGGTGGGAGAGGAGGGAGTGTGTGTCACTGGCGCGTCGCCGAGTGAGGCTGAGCCCTGGGAGCCAGCCGCCGGCGTGTGTCGCTGGGTGTCACCGTGTGTCGTGGCTTGCGAGGCTGTGTGTGTCCCACGAGGGAAACACGGTGCGTGCGATAAGTTGCACACCTCCCAGAACATACTCGTTTTATAGAAAAGAAGGCCAACGGCAGAGGACGGGGAGGACCGGCCGGGTGCACGAGGCCGACACTCTTTCCTCGGTCCTGGGCCTGTGTCCCCGTGAGGGTGCAGGAGCTCTGGGCCAGCCCAGGTGTCCCACACCGCCCACCTCCACCGACACCCACACATACTCTTCCCGGACACTGCCCACGCCACGCCACCCCCACCCCCAAGGCCCCCAGGCACTCTCCCCCTTCAGGAGGGAGGAAGAAACTTCTTCAAACCAAGTTCTTGGCTAACAAGGACACACACAGACCACACGGGGAGACACGGACACACGCCTGGATACAGACCCACACCCACAAAGGAAGCTCTCTTATTCTCGGAATCCGAGTTGGCAAAGCCAATGGGCAGGTTGCAAGGTGGTGGCAAGGCTTGGAAAGGCCTCTTGGTGAGATGTCTCTAACCTCTGCCAGAGACAGGGGACTAGAGGGGCTAGAGGTCACTGGGCCCTGCGCCTTAGGGGCCCCAGCTCCTTGCAGTGGGCCCTGAGGGTACTGCCTGGATGTGAAGAGCCTCAGAAGCCCCAGGACTCCCAGGGCTAGAAGCCAAGGTAGGGATATGGGCACTGTAGTGGGCATTGGTCGCTAGGCACCAGGTGGGGAGCTGGGCTGGGGCCGATGCCTCTGAGCATCCAGGGACCCCTGCAATGCAATCCATCAGGCCAGTCCTCACCTTGGACACTCACCTCAGGGACCTACTGTTCCAGCTTTGGGTAGATGTAACCCAGCTGCACTGGAGACCTCAGGGAGGCAGCCCTGGCCATCCAGTCCAGTACCAACCAGCCTTTCTGCCTAGGCTTGCAGGGTTGTCATGCCTTACGTGCCCCCATCCTCCTCCCTTCACCCCACAGCTGGGCTATGGCTCTGAGATAATGACCCTGCCTACAGGATGGGGCACATGAGTCTGTCACCCTTCCTCACCAGCTGTTGTCCCTGGGGCCCAAAGCACAGGAATTGCAGAGGGTTGGCAGTGCTGAGCTTGCTAGGAGCTCAGGTCCTCCATGTCCTTACCTGTGAGATAGAGAGGACACTCTGCCCTGGACAGGCCACGGTGGGGCATGTAAACTGTAAAGGGATGTGTATCCACAGTAGCCACAGGGGTCCATAGCTCCCAAGACACTGGAGCAAACTGGGTAAAGGATTTTTTTTTTTTTTTAACTGGAATGGCTATGGTTTGCATAACCAGAGCCTCCAAATTACTTAGCAAAACATGTTTGCTTTTTAATTAACATGTGCTTGAAAAACAATGGTTTTAATTAAAGTGGGTGGGGAAAGATGAGACAGTGGGGGAGAATATTTCAAGGAGCTCCAAGTCTCATGCCAGACTTCTAAAAAATAAAGTGGAAGCCTTACCCCAAGCTGGCAGAGGCTGGGAGGTGAGAATTCTTGAGGAGCAAGGAGCAGCCCTACGTGCCTCCACCCCTCTCCAGCTCCCTTGCTGAGAAGTTGCCCTTTTGCTAACAGCTCAATTACTCACTTGCCCACCGTTCCCTGGGCTGCTCTGGAAAAGGGTGGTCTTTTACAAAGCAGTCTTGGGGGGTAGATGAATGGGGTCAATCTGGCAAATAGGGAGAGAGAACAGCATGAGTGAAGATCTGAGTGTGAGCCTTGTCAGGAGAGAGAGGGAAAGTGGGGAGAGCTGTACTGTAAAGCCATGGAAAAGTCAAATCCTCCCAGACTGGTGAACTGGAAGGACAGGAGCCACGGATGTCCAAGCCCCAGGGAGATTGGGGGTTGGGAGGTACATATGGGTGGAAGGGAGGGTGACCCCACATGGGGCAGAGGGGTTTGTGAAGAACTGGCCAGAGGAAGGTGATGGCTGTGGAGGCAGGAAGTAGGAGGTGGTCTGGGGCCTCAGGGCTTGCTCCTGAGAGGCTGATGGGCAAGGCTGAAGGTTCGATCCATCCAGCAGGGAGCAGTGTTGGCTCCATGAGCCCGCACTGAGGAGGCACCCAGTCGGTGCTCAATAAATGCTTGTGGAAGTGTGAGAATGAGGAGATGGTCACTCAGAGTCAGCCACACCTTCTCTCCTTTTTGGCCTTTTGGGGTCAGTGTCAGTACCAGGGTGCAGCCCAAGGTCAGATGTCTACACAGGTTGGGACAGCACCCCACCCTCTCACTTGTGCAGACTAAGGGAAGATTAAGAGGAAGCCCCTGGGGAGTAAGGGCTCCTCCAGGGGTCAGGTCAGATGGCCCAGAACCCCCAGCTCCCAGCAGCCCCACTTGGGATGCTGTTTCTCATTAGGGGCCTTCTTGCTTCCCCCAACCCACACCCCCACATGAAACGTGCCTCCCTGTACTTAATTCATTACGCCCGGCTGGGTGGGAGGCCCGGCAGGCGGGGGTTATTTTTTCCCCTGAGTTCAGACATTCCTCGCTTTATTATTCTCCACATTTCAAAGCAGCTGTCGCCTCCCCCAACCACCCCCAGCCCAAAGCTCAGAGTCCAAAATGGGCCTCTCCAGGGCTCAGAACACCAGAGTCTCCAACACCTCCAGCCCAGCACAGGAGGGAAACTGAGGCACAGAGATAGATAGGGCAGAGCCCCAGGGCGACCCAACAGTCTACACCTGAACTTATCCTCCCCTATATGCCCCCAGGCCCCCTCCCATAATACTGCCTTCTTCTATTCACTGCCCTCTCCACCCTGTCTACTTTCCACACAGGTGACCTCTGGGGCCCCTCTATAGCGCTAAGCCAGCCCTTGCCTCCCCGCTCCTGGAGCAGGTGCTAGGACAATTCTCAGGGTACCTACCCTGCTCAGGGCCCTAGCAAACTGAGCCCCTACTGAGTCAGTGGCCTTACAGAGGTCAAGGCCCATCCTGGACCAAGAACTCAACCTGGAAAATAGCAGGGCTATAATCAGCCTAGTGGACCCAACGGGCCACTCAGGGGGAGAAACCATTGAGAGAACTAGGGAGGCCCTGCACAGATTTCTATCCCACATCAGAGAGTGGCTGGTGCTGAGCTACCTTCACAGGGGGTGAGATCCCAGTTGCCAGAGACATTCAAGCAAGCAGCACCTTGGTTCTACTTACCCTGGAAAAGAAGTTGGCCCATGTATTGAGGCCCTTTCCTGTCCAACTTTTAGGTCAGAATCTGGGGCTGGTGGGCACTGTACCCACTTCAGATGAACAGAATTGGGGGTCTCTCCTCACTCACTTGGGGGCAGCTAGATAGGTCTAGAAGCACAGACCAAGGCCCACAGACAGAAGACCTGGGAGCTTGGCCAAGCCCAGAACAAGCTCCAGCCAAGGTGTTTTCCTCATTGGTCCTCTGGAGTGTCCTGGCACCTGGCAAAGGGCTGGGAGTGCAATAGCTGTGCAATCGTTGTGCACTGACAAGTTAAGTGGGGCTGACCTGGGCTCTGCTCAGAAGCTGGAGGTGGAGGACAGCCCAGAGGAAACTGAGGCAGGAGCCCAGATAGGAAAGCCAACCTGGGGGTTCTGGGAACTGAGTCTGGAGGTCACTCTTGACCCTCTGAGACCATCTTGCTCCCACTGACCCTATGGCTGGGCATGTCGACCGGGACATGGGGCTTGAAGACAACATCCTCAGGTGCCCATCAGGGTAAGGGTCACTGTGTGATGTGGCCCTGGAGGGTTCTCAGAGTCCACAGCAAGCCTGGGGCCCAGGGCCTGCTGACACCTCCAGCTCTACCCCCTTAGAACTAACCCAGGGACCCCATCACTATGAGGAAGGCACCCTCTGGGGGATGGGCTACACAGAGCCTGAGCTCCTGTGAGAAGGAACAGCCAACAGCTGGCCCTCAGAGTAGGCCCCTTCCCCAGGAAAGGAGCTGTCTCAGCCTAAACCTGTGGGATCTGGCCATGTCATCTTCTTAAAGGTTCCCATCCCAGGGCCCGTGCACCCAGGTTGGGACCTGCACTGAGAAACCCAGCTTCCCCTCCTGTCCCTCAGCCCTGAGCACCTTCCTCCTTTTCCTGGGCTGGAAACCATTCAGCCTTTGCCTTCCTACCACAGCAGCCACCATCCCACCCTGTGCACTGCAGCTAGGGATGAAAGGTCATTGACATGGTCTTTCCCATCTCCAGCTGCAGACCCCAGAGGTGGAAACAGGTAGGGGCATTCAGGCATTTGGTGATTCAGAATCTCCAACAAAAGGAATTGAGGCATCTTCTCCTATCTGCCCCGCCCCCCTCAGTCCCTACTGACCTCAACCTCACCAGCACTGCTTGTCCCAGGAGCTCAACAGCACTGCCCCTGCCAAGTCCCCACTCCCCACTTCATTCCAACTGGCAGGGCCAGGCCTCTGCTAGTCATCACAGGTGGAGCACAGTCTGATAATCACACAATGGATGGGTGGATGGACGGATGGACAGATTGATTCAAATGAGCCTTTGGCCTGGAAAGGATCTGCCTCATTCATGGGTCTCTATCCAGAGGCTTTGTTGACTGTGACAAACTGTGAAATATTCTCAAAACTTAAAAACTGACTTGTAAGGTCTTATTTTGCCAAGTAAAGACAAAACAATAGCTACCAGCTACTATCACACTGTTCTGTAAACAAAAGGATATTCTCAAGGCAAAGAAAAAGTAGGCAGGACGTGATCTTGGAAGAAAGACAGGCCTCAAAGATGCACAAATTGAGTTTCATGGAAAACACACAACACGGGATGTATTTTCCTCTCATGAAAACATTCTTGGGTATTATGATCGCTCTGGCCCTGGCACTTGGGGATGCCCAAGTGCTTCCAGTCTCCACCAGGGCAAGAACCCCTTCCTCAGGCTTCCTGTCTGGAATTGGTTGCCCTCTGCTTGCACACCTCTCGGGACAGGTAGCCTGAAGCATCCCTCCCCCAGTCAGCTCAGAAGATGGGGAGGTCATTCCAGAGAGGCTTTAAATGGTTTCCCAGGCTACCATGGCAGGAGGGCTAGAGACCAGGAACAGGGTGAGATGGCAGAGGTGCTGAGGGGAGGGAAGACAGAGGCTTCTGGACCCAGGGCACAGGAGTGGTGAGGAAAGGGAGTCCTCGTGTTCAGCTGGACCAAAGCATAGAAATCAGGGAATTGGCCAAGACCTGAACTTTCCCAGAGAGGCACCATCTCCCCTATCTCTGGAGTCCCAGAGTTTTCCAGCTGCCCCATCCCACCCCCAGCAGGCCTCCAGAAAGTCTTACCCATTCTCATCAAGGCCTCAGTGGATATGTGAGGTACCCAAACCCACAGACCAGAGAAGGGGACAAAGGATTGAAAGAAAACGGTGGAACTTCGGGCGTCCTCGGCTAGGCTGGAGAGGAGGCAGCAGGCAGGGGCCCTTCCCAGCCCTGGCCTTCTGAGCCCGTCTTTGTCCAAGAAGCCCTGGGCTCTGGCTGCTGAGATCAGAGGGGGCCTGCTGGGGGCCAGGCCTGGGGGAGCCTCGTGTGCACACACTCACACACGACCCACATTCCATCTGTGCTCTGTCAGCAAACCAAGATTGTGTGGTTTCAGGAGGGCAGGGAACAAATAACCCCCAAACTTGGGCAAGGGCAGGACTGGGCCTGGTTGGAAGGAACTTGGGAGAACCCCAGGGAACCACTTCTGTGCTGGGTCACCAGGTTCAAGGTTTGGATTTTCCTACTGTTCTCTGAGGTGACAGGGTCAGCACTGTCTAGTGGGGCTGGCCATATTCTGAGACAGGACCACCCTTGCCCCCTCCCCACAGCCCTCACCAAAGCCTCGGGACCAACAACAGAGCTCCCCAGCCTGGCACCCCAAGCACCCCTTTATGCAACTCTCCCAATTTCATACATTCCTTTGTCTGGACCCTTTTACTACACCCCCTGATCTCTCTTAAGGCCTTCACCAGCTTTTTGTCAGCCTCTCAGCCACTGGGTGCTTTGAGCCCTATTGTTCAATTTCTCATACCTGCACTGAGATTTCTTTCCTTCTTGTGGCCTCATACAATTTTTGTCCAATGCCTGACTTCATTCTACCTCAGCCTGAATTTCTGGCCTTCCTGGCCCCCCACTTCAGTCCATCTAATATGTGTCCAGTGGTGACCCCAGAATCCCTGGGGATGGTGTCTGTAAGAGAGGATGTAAGGTATGGCAGGCTGTCAAGAGCCATGGCAGCCATGCAGGGACATCAGAGCAGCACGGGGACAATTTGTTCTAGGCCCATCGCAGGCTCAGCTCCCATAATTCTCTGTCCTTTGGGCTCAAGTTCCAGATTCCAAACTTCTGCCCTAAAGGAGTGAGTTCCAAGGGTTCACTGGAATATCTTTTCCCCACAACGTCACTGGACCTTCTCAGCGAGGTTCTGTAGTTTCAGGGGGACTGCCTGGCCCTGTCTGGGGTCCTGAGGTTGAACCCTTCCCTTGGCCTATCCCACTGACCCTCTGGTGCAGGCTGGACCAGGACTGAAGAGGCAGCTACTCCTTTCCACCTTAGAGAGAACTCAAAGATCAGGTCTCAGGCCAGATGAGGGAAGTGAGACATAGAGAGACCCCAGAACAGACCCCAGCCTTATGGGGCACATGACTTGTCACTTGAGGCATGGAGGGGACCAAACTGGCAGAAGGGCAAACCCCATACCCCCTCCCATCTCTTTCTACCAGCTGCGGGGCCACAGGCTGGACCACCCTGCTTGAGGGGGGCTGGGACCAGTGTTTACGTAACTGTGGGGAGGCCACAGCCTGGCTGGCAGTGCCGCCCGCAGCACCGGCGCTGACTCAGCAGAGCCCCCCCCCCCCAGGATGTACACACTCAGATATGCATGCAAACAGACACAGGCACACATACTCATGCACACACTCAGCAGTAAACACACATGTACACATGCACAGGCAAATGGGCACACACATACACAGATATATACACATAGGCACCTACACACTCACATACACAGGTAAATGCAAAGAGGCACCTACACACTCACAGACATGGACACATACAAGCACAAGCTCACACTCAAAGACACAGGCACACATGCACACTTGTGGACATATGCACACATATACATACAGGAACACACAGAAATACACGTGCATTCCACCCAGCCCGGGCAGGTGGGAAGATGCTGAGTAAGAAGAAGGCACACCACCTGCTAGGTGCCTTCAACCTGTCCACTCTGATACTTGCACCCAAGCCTAGGAGCAACAACCCACAGGTGGTCAGTACAGCCACATACCCGTATAACAGGTATAAATGGCCCCAGAGTGGCAACATGGCCATGGCTGGGACAGAGACACATTCTAAGTGGAACTAAGCCTCAACAAGTGGGACCAAACTGCCCCAGCCAGGGCTTATCAGACACAGCAGTGCAGCCCTGCCCCCACCAGCCACCCCCAACCGGCCCCCTCGCAGTCCACACAAGAAGACTGGAGGGGTGGGGGCTGCAGAGTGTCAGGAGCTGTGCAGGATACTCCCTTCCACACCAAGACAAGATGAGCAGGCTGGTAAGACCCAGAAACTAAGGGAGCCTGCAGGAAGGAGTGTATGTTTGGAGGAGGGCTGGGAGTACTGCAGGGCAGCCCTGGAAACGAGGAGGGGCAGACATTCTTGAGAGAGTGGAACACGTGTGCCCCTGGGGACCAAGACACATGTGAACTTGGAGGCAGGGCCACTTCATGCCTGGAGATGACTGAGAACAGATGCAACCCCTGTTCAGGACTCCAGACCAGGGTGGGCATCGCCAGAAAGAAAATGCTGGGACCACCCTGTCCCGTGCAGCCCCTGGAGACTTTTGAAGGGGAGCTCAGCAGATTCTGGGCTTGGGGTCCAGGAGTGAGGTGGACAGGGCAGGCAGGAGCTGGGGGCTGCCCTGGAGGGTGTCATCAGCCATGTCAGGAGGTGCCCTGTCCAGAAGGAGTCTGGGTGTGGAGCCTGATTGGGGCCAAAGGGAGGACCTGCTCTACCTGCTCTCATCTGCAGGGTCCTCAGCCACAAACTGGCCAGTGAGGCTGGCCAGAGTTCCAGCAAGATCACACGTGCACGTGGAAATGCCCCTGTTGGCTGAGACCACCACAGTGAGCCCAGGGCACTCCATTTCCTGCCCCACCAGCTGACAGACAATGCACCTCCAAGTGCTTCAGTGGTAAACCATGAAAGGGCAGATCATGGCTGCTTCCCCTGAACTGGATCTGGTGCTGGAGTGGACTGAGCTTGGGTAAGGAAAGGAACCAGAAAGCTTCAAAATCTACCCGAGATGTTACTGAAGTGTTTTCAAAACAGCTGAGATCTGAGCACTTCTGACCATCCCCACTGCCAGTGCCCTGGGCCAAGCGGTCTCGCTCTCCTGGACCCTCCTAATGATCTCTCTGCTTCTGCCCATGTCCCCACAGTTCTCCACATGGCAGCCAGAGTGGCGCTGGTCAAACAGCTCCATGGGCCCTCCATCACCTCTCTGCCTCAGGTCCTGTCACCTCTCATTGCACTCACTGCTCTATCGCAGGGCCAGGACGTCTCCCCGGAGCAGATGCTGACAGGCCCCACAGGAGTGACCCGGCCTGCCTCTGGGGCCCTGCCCTGGCCAGTGGCAGATGGGAGTTGGTGGATAGTTTGGTTTCTTCATCCCTCAGTGGGACAACTCTACCATCTCCTCGAGGTTCCCAGCAGGGCTGAGCCCCCATTGTCCACAGTGTCACCAGCTCCTCATGTACCCCTGAGGGGCTTTCTGCTTTTCGCGCCCCCTTCCCCACTCCTCTGCCATGCTACCTGGGGTCACCTCCCAGGGGCACTACTTGCAGGTAGTCCTTGTACTCAGGGTACTCAGGTCCTTGTCTCAGGGTCTGCTACTGGGGAAGCCCAGTCAAAGACACTCCATCTCTCCTCTCTTTTTTTTTTTTCCTTTTCCTTTAACAATAACTCCCCATTTCTCTGTCCCCCCAGTCCCTGGCACCCATCATTCCACTTTCTGTCTCTATGAATTTGACTCTTCTAGGAGCCTCATATAAGTGGAATCCTACAATATCTGTCTTTTTGTGACTGGCTTATTTCATCTAGCGCAAAGTCCTCAAGGTTCATCTATGTTGCAGCATGTGTCAGAATTTCCTTCCTTTTTTTAAAGGCTGGGTAGTATTCCATTGTGTGTATACCTCACACTTTGCTTATCCATTCATCCATCAATGGACACTTTCAACTTTTTGTCTATTGTGACTAATGCTGCTCTGAACATGGGTGTGCAAATATCTGTTCAAGACTCTGCTTTCAGTTGTTTGGGGTATATACCCAGAAGCAGGATCTCTGGGTCGTGTGGTAGTTCTTTTTTTTTTTTTTTTTTTTTTGTCTTTTTCATGACCGGCACTCAGCCAGTGAGTGCACCAGCCATTCCTATATAGGATCCGAACCTGCGGCGGGAGCGTCGCTGCGCTCCCAGCGCCACACTCTCCCGAGTGCGCCACGGGCTCGGCCCTCGTGTGGTAGTTCTATTTTCAGTTGTCTGAGGAGCCACCATACTGTATTCCACAATGACTGCACCATTTACATTCCCACCAACAATGTGCAAGGCTCCGGTTTCTCCACATTTTCACCAATGCTTGTTTCTTCTGTTGCTGCTGTTGTTTATAACAGCCATCCTAACAGGAATGAGGTGCTATCTCACTGTAGTTTTGGGGTGCATTTCCCTAGTGATTAGCAATGTTGAACATTTTTTCATGTGCTTTATTGGCCCTTTTGTGTATGTTCCTTAGAGAAATGTCTATTCAGGTCCTTTGCCCGTTTTTTAAGCAGGTTTGGGGTTTTTGTTATTATTGGGTTATAGGAATTCTTTATATATTCTGAATATTACCTCCTCTCCTTTAAGTTTTTTCTTAACTATTACCATCTCACATAATCTCTGACCTCATTATTTAATGTCGACCACCTCTCAGCACTCTCACAAAGACGCACACGTGCACGCACACCACAGCCCTTCCCTGCTTCGGCTCCTCCTTCATCACTGTTGGACACTTTATAGTCTGGTGAATTGTCTGGTTTGTGTGAGCTACACAAGGGCAGAGGCTTCTACTGCTTTCTCCACTGCAGCATTCCCAGCACCTAGAACAGAGCCTGGCATACAGTAGGCGCTCAGTAAGTGCTGAGAGAACAGAAGGAAGTCACGACAGATTCCTGTGTCACACTCACATCTCTCATATGCGCTGTCTGCACTCCGCTGGCACACCCCCACACTGTCACACTCACCCGTCCACTCCCTGCACCACCTAGCACCCCTCAGGTAGTCCACGCTGTGCAGACTCTCACGCTCGCATGTCCCCTGTCACAAGCAGACACATTGCATCCACAAGGCCACGGAGATGCACCCAGATGGGGCCACCCTGACCTCCTGGGCCCACTGGCCTATGGACTATTCCCTGCCCTGTGTGGCCCACTCCTTACCCTGAGCCCTTGATCTCCCCCACACTCACTATCTCTAGGGATCCCAAGCCTCTCTGCAGAGCTTTGCTCTTCCTCCCTGTCGAGCTCTTTTACCTGCCCATAATCCTGTCAACTGCGCCAATTGTCGAGCTAGGGCTGGGTCTGGAGCTCACAGACCCCTCAAGCCCGTTGTCCAGACTGGGTCGCAAACCCCTCACACACCAGGCTGGTTCACCAGACCCCTCACACTCAGGTCTATGAGCTATGTAACCGGCCAAAAAAGGTCCTTGGAGCTGTAGGGTCGAGAGCATGGCCACGTGGGGGGCAGACGCCTGAGGCAGTCAATGCCAGCCAGGTGGTGGTGCTGCCCATGCACACTAACTCCAACCACACACAACTTGTTTACAAAGAAAGTGCCACACCACCCCCAACCAGACCTATGGCGAGGGAGCCTGATTAAATTATTCTATTTTCCCAAAACTCTCCATTAAGGCTGTATGATCACCTCCTCCAGGAAGCCTTCCCTCACTATCCCCATTTGGCTCCAAGGCCTGATAGGAGGAGCTCTGGCCACAGAGCAGGGTGTGGGGATGGGGCAAAGGTTTGCAGAAGGTGTGTGTGTCTCCTTCCACCATGGCAGGGGTTACACACTGTCTTCTGCCAAGGAGCCCAGGACTGAGGAACACACTGGCCAACCTCAGATGCTGCTCCAGCAAGGCCTCTATCTCCGGCCTGGGGCCACACTGAAGGCAGAATGCTTCAGTTTCCCCATCTGAGTCAAGGCAGGGGCTAAGTCTCCTTCAGCTCTGACAACCTGGGGAAAAAGTGAGCTCCTGCCCTGCCACCCATTCCCAATATGACTCAGGCAAGGCCATCCCCTGTGCTGGGCCTCAGCTTCTCCACCTGTGACACAGGTTGCTCTGGGCCAATGCTCCACAGTTGTCTGATTGCTGGACACGGAGTGAGACCACTCAGACAGTGCTCTTGGGCTCCCAGTAGCATCCCTGCATTAGGGGTCACAGCATGGCTGCTGTCTCCAAAGGCAAGAGCGGGGCACAAGGGCAAGGGAGGGGGCCCCAGCCTCCTCTAGCTCAGCCCCACTCCCACCCCAGGGTCCACGGCCCATCAAAACTCCAGAAGTTAACCACAAGGCTACAGAGAGGAAAGAAGGAAGAGAACAAAGGAGGGAAGAAAAGAAGGGAGGGAAGAAAGGGGGAAAGAAAGGGAGGGAGGGAGGGAGGGAGGAAGGAGGGCGAAGAAAGTAGGAAAAAAGGAAAGGAAGGAAGGAAGCCATTTATTCATGAGGCCCATGGTGTAGGGACAGAGATGCAGTCACAGGTAAGCACAGCCCATTAGGGGCCAGAGGTGACAACCACGCAGAGAGGTCTGAGGGTGGTGCAGGAGTCTTGATACGCTCCCCTCTTCCCACAACTCCACCAGAGGCCACCAGTGTCAGCATCATGGGTGGGAGATGAGATGTCCCCAGCATGGCCTCCCCTGGGCTCCCTGAGAGCAAAGGCAGCCAGTTACAGAGGAACAGGTGGATCAAGGCAGCAGGAAGTCAACTGAGAACTGGAGTTGGTAGAGATGGGGGAGAGGCAGGAGCAGGTTTGGAAAGGAGTTGGGGGTCTCACCTGGGGAGAGGGGCTCAGCTGGCCATGATGTGCTTCACGAATGCTGGAAAGAAGGGGAGCATGAGTGGCAGGGGCTCCACACTGGGCAGCCGAGGGTGGGAGCCTGGGTCCCAATGCTGCCCCTCCCCAGAAGACCCCCTGCCCCTGCTGCGCCCACCTTCATAGTTGATGCAGCCATTGGAGTCCTCTTGCCCAGCCATCAATTTCTCTACCTCGTCTTCTGTCAACCTCTCACCTGGCAGGAGTGGGAGGCTGAGTCAGCATTGTCCGGTGGTGCAACAGGTGTGGAACACACCGAATTCTTCTGGATAGTGGGTCTCCCTCTCCAGTACCCCACCACCAGCATAGCTCACAAGATCTTGGCTATCACCCCCATTTCTGAGGCCAGGAAAACCAGTGACAGTCAAGAAGGACAGGGTCTCCTCTGAGCCTGGGCATCTCGGTGTTCAAGTAACCAGTGTGTACTGTCCTCTGTCCCCACTAGGCTGGCAGGGGCTCCCTCCATCAGGAGGGAGCCAGGACCCCACCTCTCTGGAAGCAGTCCCTTGGGGCAGCCCTTTGAGGGCTAGAAGGACCAATGGGGTGGAGCTGGGGACCTTGGGAGATGATTATGGAGGGGACAGGGAGACCACCCACTGCTCCCCAGACAAGTCTGGCACTTTCCTGCCTCTGTGCTGTTGTGTGCTCTGCTGGTGCCCCCACCGGAGTGCCAACAGCAGCTTCCCCGCAGCCCACCCCTAGCTGCATGCACGCGCACACACACACACACACACACACACACACACACACACACACACACACACACACACACACACACACACACACACACACACAGACAAGCACAGGGCTGAGCACAGTAGGCACTCAACAAGTGTTTGCTGCAGGAAAGTTACTTGGAGGAAGAAAGGGGCTCACCTGCCAGGCACCTAATGGTGGGGGTGTGAGTGGGAGGTACAGGGCCCCATGGAGGTCAGGGTACCTAGCCCAATTTGCCCAAGAGGCAGGCACGTGACCTACTCAGCCACTTAATTGCAGTGGCCCTGGAATTTAACCTTGGAGCAATGAACACAAGGACTGAGTTGATCCAGATGCACCTTCTTGCCCCGCCCTGTCCCCAGAGCAGTTTCCATCCCCCTTCAGTTCCGTGAGCTCCACCAACACACTTTCTTTATTCCCCACCTAAACAACATTTCTGTCACCTGCCATTGAGGCATCTTGACTGTGTCACTCTCTATATCACAGATGAGACACAGGCCTGGTGGGTGGGTGACAGTGGTTTCTCCTAGGATGGTCCCAGAAGAAGGAGTAAGGATAGGGGAAGGAGGCTGCCCTACCCAGCGTGGCCAGCACGTGGCGGAGCTCAGCACCCATGACGGTGCCATTGCCCTCCTTGTCGAAGACCCGCAGCCCCTCCACAAAGTCCTCGTAGGTGCCTGTGTCCTTGTTCTTGGAAATGTGCTGGAGCATGGGCAGGAACGTTTCAAAGTCCATCATCTTGGTATTGAGTTCTGCAGAGAGATGACTTCAAGTCCCAGGGTCTGAAGGGTGGCATGGGCACACCCTCCCCCTGTGCCTTACAGTGAGGAACCATTACCTCTCACACAGTTCTCAAAGCAATTTACAAAGCATGCCACCATCACAAGGCACTGTACAGTCTACCAAGAAGTGCATTGTTTACATAGCCCTTTGCCATTCACAAGCAAAGTTTGTTGCCAGGCACCACCATGGTGGGCTCTGTCCAGCACCCCTTGTCTTCCCCTCATGTCATCTTATAGACCTCACCCTCCCACCACCTGTGATTGGCCAGGAGCAGCTGGGCCAATCAGACACCTTTCCTGGGACATTAGAACCTAAGGACAGGGCTTTGGTCTAATTCCTAGCAGCAAAGCAGGTGATCCTCTTTGGCCATGGTGGTGAAAGAAGCTGGTGCTGACCAACAGAGAGATGCAGAGGAGGCAAGGAGGGGCAGAGGGTACACACTGGAAGTCGAGACCCAATGCACCCTGCCCTGCCCGCACACCAGCCACTGAAGCCAGTGTCAGTCCCTGATAACCAGGAAGCCTGGTGAATCAGCATGGGGCCAGATGGTCTAACAAACCATCACTGCTTGTCACTTTGTCAGCATGGCCCCATGACCGGCTCCATTGTCCTCATATGGATGAGAGGATGTCAGGAAAGGGTACTCAGGGAGGTTCTCATGTTGTGCCACTGCTAATGGCAGCCCCCCAGCAGTTTCCCCTGGGACTGACTCTAATGGGGGCTCTCAGGCAGGGAGAACTACCTTCCTGCTTTGGCCTCCCCAGGACGCGGAGCACCTCGGCCTGCGTGGGGTTCTGGCCCAGTGCCCTCAGGACATCCCCACACTGTCCATACGTGATCTTCATCTCACACTTGGGTGTGCGGTCAAACAGCATGAAGGCTTCCTTGAACTCTGCCAGGAGAGGGCAGTGAGCTGTGGACACTCCAGAGTGAGCCCATCCCACTCCCCCATACCACTGGCAGGACCCTCAGCCCAGGGACCCCTGGCCCAACTCTACAACCCCTGGGCTCAAGACCCCTGCTCACCTGCAATCTGCTCTGGTGTGAACTCAATCTGAAAAGAGACCCCAAAGACTTTGAGTACCCAGCTCCAAGAGTGGGGACAGGCCTCCTCCTGGTCACTCCATGGACAGCCCAGGTCCCAGCCTGTCCCCATTCCAGCACCCCAGCCTCCACCACCCCTCCCCACCTGTCCAGCCTGAGTCTCCATGTTCCCAGACCCTGATGCCTGGTGGGCCACAGCTGGAGCAGTGGGGAGGAGGACGGCCAGGCGCTCGGTGTCCTCACCCCAGGGTGGGCCTTACCTGACGCCCTGGTTCTAGACAAATGTGTCTAAAGTCACAAGACCAGACCAGACTGGCTTTGCCTGGGGCCCAGTGAGCAGACTGTTGATATGAGTGAAATGGGAAGCCTTGGGGGTGCAGGCCGGAGGGCTTGTGTCAGCATGACAGCATGTTTGTAGGGAGGGAGTGTGTGGTGTGCCCATGTGTGTTCACACATGTGTGCATGTGTCTGCATGGGTCTACCCCTCACAGAGCGCCCTGGGTCACTCACACCTGTGCCTCACACACCCTGTCTGTGGGCCCCGAAGCAGTCTCCGCACCCAGTACAGCATGGAGCCAGGGTAGTGCAGCTGAGTCTGAGTGTTTGCTGAGGCCGCACTGGGGCCACCCTGAGGTCAGGAGGCCTTCTGAGACCTGATGTCCCCCTCCTCACCAGATACCACGTCTATTTTTATCACCGCAGTCACTCGCCCCAAGGTCAAGGTCACAGGAGGGAAAGGAGCTTGGGAGAGAGGGACACGACTGATGCCTGTCTCACTGCTGCTCCTTCGGAGTCCCATCAACCTCCACAGTGCACAATGGTGCAGAGGGACACCCTGTCCCTGCCACCCTGCCATGGTTGTCTCTCCTGGATTCTGGCCCAACCCAGTGTTGGGAAGAACAAGTTGTCATTCCTGGTCCCCTGAGAGCACTCTTCACAGGGAACCCGCTGAGATTGGGTTTCCCCAGCTTCTGGCAAAGGCTCCCTGCCCTGCACCTGCCAGCTGGGTTGTGGGGGAAGAGGGGACATGAAGGGCCTCATTATCCCTGCCTCTCAGAGGGGAGTCTGTGCCAACCTCAGACCCGGCGAGACTGGACAATGCCACCACAGGCCCCTCATGGTCAGAGCCTCACCAGAGGGCCTGCAGGATGCAAGCCTGAGGCCCAGGGGTGGTCCAGGGATGGGGAGCCAACTCCGGGGTGCATCTGCTCTGAATGGCTCCAAGCAGCCCTTCGAGGGGGGCTTATCAACCCATTTCACAGCTAAGGAAACCAAGCCTCAGAGCAGCGCAGGAGTTTGGCTACTAAGATGGAGCAGAGCTGGGATTTGAACCCATGTACTGAGGGACATGGGCAGGTGCCTCTGAGAAGGGCTCATGAACAGGAGGGGGATCTGTGCAGGTGGGGTACAGGTCTTGCTGGCCCTGTGGTGGTGGAGAAGGCTCCACAGGTCCCCTCAGGAGGCAGCCTGAGCAGCAGTGACCAGTAACCAGCCAAGAGCAGGGAACAGGCAGGTCACAGGGTGCGTGCCACTATGTGGATGCCACAGGTGGGAGTCACGGCTCGTCTTCCAAGTTTGGACTCTGGGAAAGACTTCCCAGCCAGGGAAGGGCTCCCAGGGCCACTGGTCATAGATCAGCGTCCAGCTTCCTGAATGACTTCTGGGATTATCCCTATCCAGCCTTTGCCTCAATTTCCCCACTTAAAAGCTGAGGCCCAGGAGGGCTCTACCAGCTCTGGGGCTCAGTGACCTCGGCAGGTGTGAATGTGACCCAGCCTGGGCAGGGGTCTTACTCCCCACCTCATTCATCCTGGGGGACCCAGGATGGACTTAGAACACCCCAGACAGACAAAGAAGATCCCTGCCTGGCTGCAGGGGTTGGAGGGACAGCTGGCTCCAGGATTCCCTAAGGAAGTGAAGTCCAGGGAGAAGGGACAGGGAGAGTCAGTTTCCAAAATTACCAAAGAAACATTCCCTTCAAACCCCAGTCCAGACTCCACCCTTAGAGTGCACTGGGCTCTCAGCAGCACCAGGGAAGTCCTGCCTGAAGTCTGACCACCTTCCCTCCTGCTGCAGCCCTCCTGATGCCTGAAGCAAGCAGGGCTTGTCTGACCTCTTCATAGAAGCTTCCAGCTTCAGCTCATTGCTCTCTTCTGGAGATTGATCTGCCACTGGGTAGGTCCACTCTGGGGTCCTCTCACCTGCCCTGCCCTCCTGTCACAACCCAGTTCCCACACCCACCTTGATCTTGGAGGCATCAAATTCAACCTCCTTGGGACGCTCAGGCTCAGGTGCAGGTGCAGGTGCAGGAGCTGGAGCCGCCTTGGGAGCTGCCTTGGCTTCGTCCTTCTTGGGCTCTGGCTTTTTGGGGGCCATGGGGGCTGTGGCACAGAGAGGGACGTGGAGAAAAGATGCAGAGAGCAGGGTAGGTGAGCCGCCAGCACCCAGCCTTTATTCTGCCTGGACACCTCATGACCCCAGCCCCACCCCTGCAGTGCACAATAGGGACAGGGCCATAAAAGGACATTGGCTCAGCTCAGGGGCTATTTTGGGGTCTGGGGAGGGCATTGTTCAGGCTCAGGAATGGGTGGGGGAGAGGGGAGGGCTCTCCATTCCTCCCAATCACCTGTTGGGGAGAGGGAGGGGGAAGGTGGACAGAAGCCACGCTCAACACACACATGCACACTCACATGCACACACACACACAGGCACACAGGGACCCTGTTGCCCCTCAGCAAGTCAATAAATTGATCAGGTGAACAAAGTCAGACTGAGTGTGTGCTGTGTGTTGTGCTGGGGCAGAAGGACTGGGATTACCTAAGGTACCTCTTCAGTTGAACTTCCCATCTGTGCATCGAATTCCTGTGTCTGCGTCTGTGTATATCAGAGCAGGGGTTGGGGGGGAGGCTGATAAGTGTGTCTGTGCGTGCTGTCTCCACGTGTTTGTGTCTGGGTGTCTTTGTGTGTCTGGGCGGGCAGTCTATGTGCATCTGTGTGTTGTCTGGGTGCCTTCGTGTGGGGGGGTCCGTGTGTGCCGTGTCTGTGTCTATGCGGGGAACAGTCCGTGTATCTGTGTATTGTCTCTGCAAGTCTGTATCTG
The DNA here is from genome assembly GCF_027409185.1 of Cynocephalus volans. Taxonomy (NCBI): domain Eukaryota; kingdom Metazoa; phylum Chordata; class Mammalia; order Dermoptera; family Cynocephalidae; genus Cynocephalus; species Cynocephalus volans. The sequence goes on from NC_084470.1 coordinate 57,316,473, forward strand.
GGTGTTTATGTGCATGTGTGTGTCTGTGGGTGCTGCCTCTGTGTGTTTACGTCTGGGTGTTTCTATGTGTCTGTGTGAGTGTCTGGTCATGGCAGGCAGCTGTAGCCCCAGCTATGGGTCCAAAAGTATCCAGGAGCTCCCCTAGTGGCAGTAGAATGGGTGCCACTCCCTCGAGGGCAGTCACCTCAGGCCAGTTCAACAGCCCTGCCTGGCCCTGAGGCTTGTTTCTCAGGTTTTACCCCCTGGCTTCCTGCTGCCCCTCTCTACAGCCCCCAGTGACCCACCTTTGCCTGCACTGCTGAGAGCCTGGCTCCCTGCCAGGCCTTTGTATAGCCCCCTCTTCCAGGAGGCTCTCTGGTGCTGTTCCCATGGCCCCAGGTTTCCCGCTGCCGACCCCTTTGGCAGGGACCCCAGGGTGCTAAGCAGGGCTTGCCCCTGGTGCCCAGCCCTCAGCAGATGGCAGTGACAGGGTGCAGCATGGCCAGGCCACCATGTGGGGAGGTAGGAAGACTGAGGTGGCATGAGGCCCTTCCAGCACAGGACACCAAGAGAGAGGACATCTTGCAAGCACATTGGACTCTGTTCCTTGCCCAGCGTCTGTGCCTGGGGGTGGGAAGGAGGTGTTCCCAGTTATTTTTAAGTGCCTGGAGCCTTTGATAGAAACTTCAGAGGCAGTGCCCACAACCCCAAGCCCCGAGGGATTTCTCTAGTGTGAAGAAGGGCTGCTGCGGAACAGGGTCCTCTATCTGGGGCACCCCCACCTTCTTCCTGCTGGGTCCAGGTCCCTCTCATCCTGTCACTCAGTCTCATGGCGAGGGGATAGCAGTCCAGGGCTGGGGCCAGGCTCCCTCCTGGCTGAAACACATTCCTGCCCTCATCTGGAGGGCAGAGCACCCCACATCTGGAAATCGGACAACATCCGGGACTGGAGGGGGGGCAAGTTTTTCACTTTTCTTCCAGATGTTTGGCAACACTATTGAGAAAGAAAGGGGTGGGGGGAGGGTCAGCAGAGATGAGCCAGAAATACCACAAGATGAAGAGAAAGCCAGAGGGGAGGGGGACACAGAGAGTCAGTCGCCTCTGGGCGGCCCCAACACCCAGGCCTGCTGACCCAGGCAACTGCCTCTGGATGCCCCATCAGGGCTCCAGCCACCCACAGGCACAACCAACAAGACACTGCCCAATCCCTTTCACTCACCACGGGGGAAACCAAGGCCCAGGGCAGAGGACATGCACAGGGCCACCCACACTCCCCACCCCATTTCTTTCATCCTCACACAGCTGCCATCCCTTGGAAACCACCAACATCAGCTCAGACAGTGGTAGGTGAGTGACATGGGCCTCCTGGGCCTTGGCTTCCAGGTCTGTGATCGGCCTAGGCAGGCTCCTGCAGCCAGCCAGACAGTGCCACCTTCCTGTGTGTGGCAGGGGATCTTGTTCCCTTCCCTCATACGCAGGGCAGACGAGGTTCCACAGGGGGGACAGGTGCACAGAATCATTCTCACTCCCTCACCAGGACTCAGACAGAGGCTGAGGCCGGGCTTCTGACTATCTGAGTTCTAATTCTGGGCTTGCCCCTGCTGGCTCCAGGAGCAATGGTGCCCCAGGGCTCACCACAGGACCACCCTCAAATCTATGATGAATGCCCAGCCCCCAGCAGGGACTCTGCAGGGATCAGCCGAGCCCTTCCAGGGTCCACCACCGCTACTTCCAGCAGGATTGGTTGTTGGAGGCGAGGAGCAAGACAGTGGGCAGGCAGGGGGTGGGCAGGTGGACATGGAAATGGGGCAGGGGAGGAGCCAGCAGCAGTGGACAGCAAGGACAGGCCATACCAAGGCTTGGCACTCACCATCCTCTCCCAGGTCCCAGCCTGAGCTTCGTGCCCTTCAATAATGACAGCCTAGCAGGCCAGATCCTGCAGGCAGGGTCTGAGGGACTGGACAGTCGGAGGGCAGGGATCTGGATCCTACCCTCTTTAGCTCCCCCAGCTCTGATGTCTGAGTCTGAAGCAGACTTGCACATGCCATGTCCCAGATCTCTCTTGGGGGCAAGCACCTTACCCCCCCCCCTTCCCCCCAGCTAAGGGGAACACAGGGGAAGATGTGGGCCTGACTTCTGAGGGGCCTGTGGGTTGAGGCAGGAGATGCCTGGTCACACTGGTCTCCTTCCGGGTTCCTTCCAGACCTCAGACCTTTGCACAGGCTGATTCCTCCTCCTACAATCCTTCTCTGGGATTCGAGCCACAGCTTGATCTTTGTCACCCCCTGGTCTCCGTGAGATGTCACCTCCTATGAGAAGCCTCCTCAGACTACCCTGGACCCACTCCCTCTGCCCTGTCTCTCTCCCCAACTTCCCAACCCCTCACAACCTAAAGGGAGCTTGTTTCTTTGTTGTCTCATCTCTTGTGTGTGTCCTCCTTCCCATGAGTGTCTGCTGTCACAGGAGGGAGGGTTTGTTCTTCCACAGCTATATATCCCCAGGGCCTGGTACACAGTAGGCACTCAATAAATGTTAGATGAACAAAAATCCCAAATATTTCAGTTTATCCACCTCTCACAGGGGGATTGGAACCCCTTGCCAAGCCCCATCCCTGAAGTGGGGTGAAGGGGGACAGGGGGATTTGCCGACTGACTGACAGGAGCTCTGGTGACAGCAGAGGGCACCCAGGGATACTAATGCAGCCAGCAGCTGCCCCAAAGGCCACCTCAATTCAGGCCTACTCTTCATGCCATTGCCCTGTCCATCGGCTGGCACCCCTCTCAACAGCCTGAAGAGATAAGATGGTACAAGCTGTGCCTTGACTATGATGACCAGCCAGCAGGGGGCGTAGAAGGGATGGGAACTGACCTTGGTTCCCGACCCAAAAACCCCAGAACCCAGGATCCAAACCCAGACCCCAGACCTGGAACCCGGAATCCCAAACCCAGACCCCAGACTCGGGTTTCACAATCTGAACCCCAAATTTAGAACCCAGAACCCAGAGTCAAGGACTAGACCCCACATGGGGACCCAGACTCAGGTCATAGAACCCAAACCCTGAACCCAAACTCCCAAGCCCAGGATGCCAAACCCACTCCAGACCCCAGGCCCCAGGCACAGGACCCAGGATTCTAACCCAGACCCCAGATCCAGGACTTAAGACCCAGGACCCAGGATCCAGGACTCCAAACCCAGGCTCCAGGACCATAAACTAAACCCAAACCCCAGACCCAGGACCCAGGACAGGGGCTGATGGTTTTTCAGATCAGCATGCCTGTTGCCCTGTGTAGACAAGGGCAGGGCGGGAGGGAGGGTAAACTCTTGGCAAACGGCAGGGGTGGGTGTTTGGCAGACCTCCCTGGTAGTGTTCAGAAGAGCGTGAGGAATGTCCCTCATCCCATCAGAGCCAATTCTGGGAGCTCAGAGTATGGTGGCCACGTGGAGGGGGTTGGGCGGGGTGAAACCTGGCTATCCCTTGGGCCCAAGAGCCAGAGGCATGTTAGGAGGGTCGGGCTCCCCACGTGCCTCTGGCCCCTGGGCTGCAGACTCCGCAGGCTGCCCTGGCCCGCCCTGGCCCGCCTCTCCTGGCCCACAGCCTCCGGGCTGGGATGCAGGCCCACACTTCCCGGAGGAGTCAAGAACGCGGCCTGGGCCAGACCCAGAGCCTTAGAAGTAGGTCAAATGTTGCCGCGCAGCAGGTCCTGGGGACCCTGTCCTGGCATGGCAGGCCTATGGGCTGCAGCTCACCCTCCAGGGCACACGTGTGTGTCCACATAGACATGGACCCACCACCGCATGCTGAGCACTACGAACACAGACCCACGTGGTGCTCCTAGGTCCCTGCCAAGCTGCAGAGATGGGACACCCTGGCCTAGGGGTGGGGGGTTGGGGAGGCTGCTCAAAAACTCCAGCTACAGGCAGCACGAGGCAAGCATGAGGACTAGGAGAAGAATGTAAATTTCTGCACCACCCCATGGCTCTGGAGACTTGGGTGATGGTCTGACTTCAAGGAGGACTTCCCAGCAAGGCTGCTCTGCCACCAACAGGATGTGGCCCGCTTTCCGGAGGCACAGCCCCTGGCCTTGAAATATGGGAAAGAATGCCCAGGGAGGTGGCAAGAGACTCCCCGTGCTCTTGTGACCAGGCTGGTCCTTTCTCCTCTTGGCCTCTGTTTCCCCACCTGTGTGATGGCCACGGGTGGGGCAAGGTGATCCTAGGTTCAGAGGACAGTCTCTGCCCCTGAGACCCAGCCCATCCTCACCACCCCCACACCACACACAGACAACTCTGTCCTCGGGCAAGCCAAACACAGCCCTCGGGCCCCTCCCTTTGCCCACTGTGCTGACGGGGACCAGATGCTCCAACCTTGTGGTTCTAGGGGTGGGGGTGGCAGGGCTCAGTGGGCTGGCAGGAAAGCCCTGGGTTTGGCCCAGGGACCTATAATCAGCTCCTGCCCCTCTGATCCTGGCCCAGGACTGACGCTTAGGGCTGTGGTGTCCTGGCCGGCTGTGGCCACGGCCGCTATATTTGGGAGCCCAATCCAGCATGAGGGAGGGATGGACAGGCAGGAGCCTCCAGGGACCAGGGCCTCATGGGGAACAGTCTGGGGACATCACTGGCCAGGCTTGGTCCGTTATGGAAGGAGGGCACAGCCCTGACCTCAGGGGTATGGTCTGTTCTCAGGTGCCTGGCCTGCCCTCAGCGGCTAGTCTAAGGAGGGAAACTGAAAATGCGTCTGGGGACACTGAGCCCCTTATTTAGTCCAAAGAGTCAGAATGCAAGTTGCAGCTGTGCATTCTGAGTGCATGAGAAGGGGTGGGGGGCTGCCAAGGGTGAATGGGAGCAGAAAAAAGGCTCTTGAGGAGTGAGGTTTGGGGTAGAGGGGTCTGCGATGGGAGGAGGGGTGACAACACAGTGGTCGGGGGAGCCCAGAAAACAAAAGCCTGGGGCTGGGGTCAGAGGGAGTGAGTGAGGTGTGGCCCTGAGCCCCAGCTCCACAGCTCTGCCTGCTGGTCAGCTTCCGGACAGGGGCCCAGCCCCTCCCCCCAGCATGGTCTGTGGCCTCCCTGAACTGTCTTGGACATTCCCTGCCACTGGGCCAAACCCTGTACTCTCCCACCAGCAGTTTCCCAAAGAGCAAATATTTATTGTCCTTGGAAGAAAAAAAAGAGTCCCCTTTTAGGTTCGGGGTCTGGGAGCTGCTATTAAGGTTTGCAGGGGCTCAGCAGCGGCCTGAGATGACCAGAAGCCCCACCTAGATGGGCTGAGGGAGGAGGAAGGTGGGTGTGACATGAGCCGGCCTTGGACGAGGGGGCCTGGGGGCTCTGCCCAGCTCTGGACGCTGGGCCAAGCTCTTTCCCTCTTCCCCCATTTTCCCAAGGCTCCCCCAGAATCAGGCTGAAGGCATACAGACATTGCCACATGAGGTGTGGACGTGTGTGATTGTGTGGGAGTGTGTAGTCTTATGTGCTCACACTGTCGCTGTGGGCGCGAGGCTGTGACCGTGCGAGGGCATGAGCGTGTCTGGGTGCTCCCGGCTCTGTGTGCGTGGCTGTCTGTGAGCCTGTTCATCTGCTGGCATGGGCGGGGTAGGGGCGTGTGGACACAACCTCTGTTGAATGGCCAATTCAGTCAAAAATGCAAGTAAATTTAGCAGGAGGAAAAAAACCCGTCAGTCAGACTAGGAGTCTGAATTGAGTAGTTGTTTGACTGGATGGACCGACTGTCTCAGGCAAACAGTTCACGCTGGCTGGGAAGAGGAACAGGCTCCCCCAGCCCATCATGGAGAAACTGGAGACCCTCGACTATGGCAGAGACAGAGAGACAGAGACAGAGACAGAGAGATGGGAGCCGATTCAGAAGAAGCGGGGAGAGAGGGTTGTTGAGGTGGGTCAGTGTGACATGATATTTAAATACTGTTTTTCGTCCAAAGTTCATGCTACTCTCTCACCTTTCCATGCCCTCCTCTCACCTGCTCCTTTTTCTCCCTAGGCAGGAAATTCTCTGACCTCTCTTATCTGATTATAGGTCATAAGGCCCCCATTTCTGGAGGAGCCCTGCCCCATGCCCAGGAGGAAGGGAACGCTGCACAGAGAGGCCAAGAAGAATCTGAACGCACAGGCCTTGCTGGGTTCCCACCCAGTCTGTCAGTGTTCGATCAGACCCTTTTTGTCCAATCACATTTCTACACAGTTGTGCATGCTTCAATCATGCCTACGTAATGCAGCTTCCATAAAAGCCCAAGAGCACAGAGTTTGGGGAGCTTCTGCATAGCTGAACACGTGGAGGTTCCTGGAGGGTGGTGCACCTGGGGAGGGTGTGGAAGGTTCTTGTCCTTTCCCCCATACCTCATCCTGTGCATCTCCTCACAGTAATATCTTTTATAATAAACCAGTAAATATGAGCATGTGCTTTCCGGGGTTCTGTGAGCCACTCAAGCAAACTAATCAAACCCAAGGAGGGGGGTTGTGAGGACCCTGATTTATAGCTGGTCAGTCAGAAGTTCCAGAAGCCTAAACTCATGACTGGCATATGAAATGGGGGACAGTTCTGGGGACTGAGCCTTCAACCTGTGGCATCTGACGCTGTCTCCAGGTAGATAGTGCTGGAATTGAATTGGAGGACACCCCACTGGTGTCCCCTGAGAAACTAACTGCTTGGTTGCTTGCTTGCCAATGGAGAGAAATCTCCACACATTTGGTCACTGAAGTCAGAAGTCCGTCTTCTGCAATTGTGCTTGTGGTTGAGTTAGAGCATGGAGAGAAAAACACTGCAGTTTATGTGTTTTCCCCACACCAGCACAGTGTCAGGCACAAAGGTTGCCCTGGGGAAGGATGCAGCTTCCCAGGGCCTACGGACACATGTGCATACACCGCCCTGTCACCCCTAGCCTCTGCTCTGAGCCGGTGAAAGGCTCACCTCTCACCCCCCCCAAGCAGCCCCAAGTGCACAAGGAGTGAGCTCCAGACAGAGATGCAGGAAGAGAGGGTGGACATGGGCGGCTGTGACAGAGGGGATGGTGATGAGATGGAGGCAGTAGCAAGGACAGGGATGACAGTGGTGGAGATGAAGCCAGGAGGGTGACAAGGAGTCGACAATGGTGATGACAGCAGAAGAGGCAGTGCTGGCTGGGAGGGCCTCCCTGTCCCCTTGCAAACCCCTCCTAGCTGTGGTGGCTCCACCAGACCAGAGCTGTCCCCACTCTGCCCCACCCAGCACCAGCTGTGGCCTAGCCTCTAGTGGACACACAAAAACCCTCTGTGGCCCAGGGTGCAGATGCTGCATTAAAAATGGCCCAAGCCCTCAACCAGGAATAGTTAGGGTCAACTCTAGTACCTGCCACGTAGGTATTTATATAACCCACCCACCCGGTGCGCTCATGTCTGAAACACACACACAGGATCCCCAGTCAGACAAATCCGCCCCTGCTGTGTGTCTGTGTCTGTCTGGAGATACCCACTGGTCCCTGCACACTCCCCACTCTGCCTTGCTCATCCTGTCTGGTCCCTTTCCACCAGCACAGGGGCCAACAAGATCATACTGAAGTGTGTATGTGCACGCACACACACTCACTCAGGACCCCTGGTTCACAGGTGCTTGTGCCAAGAGCAGGCACGCTCCCACCCACACACCTTTATACACATATCCTCACACTGTCTAGATGTCTTTGCACACACGTCCACACACCGTCACACACATAATTTTGCATGCTTGTGTACGCACATCCACACTCTCCCCCACACATCCCTAATGCACCACACCTCCGAGCTCACGGGTACAGAAAGAAGTCTGGGTGGAAATTAGGAGCACTGGGAAGGAGGAGCGAGGCTGAAAGCAATAGAAATCAAGGAACTCTACCAGACCTGCCCGGCGTGGTCTGAGTGTACATGCGTGTATGTGGGAACATGTGTGTCCAGGTGTTTGGGGCCTTTCCACTGCCTCCTCCCACGCAACCCTGGTTCTGCCCCCATGCTGTTCACAAAGAGGGAAACAGAGGCTCATGCAGAGCAGCTGGGCCAGGGAGGTCAGCATCCCTGGATTTGGGGCTTGCGAGCCTCAGCATCTGTGTTGTTCTTGGCACATCCAGGCCAGATAAGGACGGGGTCAGAGCTCGGCTCTCGTGGGAAAGAACTCTCTGGAAGGCTCCCGACCCATTCCTTTCCCAGATCTTAGATTCCAGGGCAAGCAGAAGGCGAAAAGGAAAGAGGGATGGCTGGGAGGCAGGCAAGTTCCCATTGGGCCAGCCTTGGGGGCTGCGGAGAGACCACAGCAGGTTCAGAGACTTGCAGGTGCCCGGGAATGTGGAGTGACCCCTCAGACCTGCCCAGGAACCTGCAAGTGCGGGGCCTGAAGCAGATGGGAAGCAGCAATGCCAAGCACCCAGCTCTCTGCAGCATCTGGACTTGAAACCCTCTGCTCCAGGGAGCCTCATGAGGTTCTGGAGCCCAGGTTGAGGTCAGGGGCTCTGTGTCCAAGAGGTCTGGAGATATGTCGGATGGAGAAACTGTATTAGGGGGATCATTGGAATGTTAGAAGACACAAGCACCAACTGTCCCATCCAAAGCAGATCGGACTGCTGGTCCTGAGATCCATGTCAGGGTTGGCGGGGAGTAGAGGACCCAGTTCTGGTGGTGGCCCCATTACTGACTCCTGGAGCTTCTCCCCCTCCCCGCCCTGGTGACCCCAGTGTTCACACCTATACAATGAGGTGAGGGTTTGGGTCAGCTCAGCAGGTGCGCAGTCCCCACAACACATCAGTTTGGGGCATCCTTCCCCCACTGCCTCAACATCTACCCCTGGCCCAGGTCTCAGTGGGGATAAGGGGCTGGAGTTTAGGGTGAGTCAACAGGGGAATGATGGGCCGGAGTTCTGCATGAGTACAGGGGCTCATCCAAGGCTGCAGGCAAACTGGGAGGGACTGGGGAGTTCCTGCCTGATAGTGAACTTCACCCATCTAAAGGGGGCCCTACCTTCAGGGGTTCTGGTCTGCGGGGATAAGCAGGAGAGCCTCTGTGGTGGGTGTAGCAGGGGCTATGGTAGCCCCAAGACCCATCCCCCAGCCCTCCCCCAATTAGCATGCTCCTGGCCCCTGCCTGGCCTATAATCATTGTAGGTGTGGTTTTGGGGTCAGGAAAACAAGGAGGAACCATCACCGCCACCTCCAGGCCCCCCCCGCCTGACTTTGGGGTTCAGAGAGAGGATGTGCTAGTGTCCCCACCCCCATCATCCCCCTGAGGGCAGCAGTGCAGGGACAGCTGAACTGGTCTGGGCTGGGGGACTAGGGTGGGTGTTCTCTAGCAGCCCAGGCCTCCCAGGTTTCAGTCTCCCATCTGAGGATTGGGCTAGAATCACTCCAAACCAATCCTGAGACCACTCTCTGATTTTCTGAAAACTTGCCATGGGTAAACTCAATCCCATGGGGATCCCTGGAGGAGAAGTTTCTAACAGTGAATGATGGGCCGAGGAGGCCTAGGAGGGTCCTTCTGAGATCCTGGGATGTGCTCCCTCCTCATGAGGAAACTGAGGCTCAGAAGAGGTGGGCCCTCCCAATAGCCACTTAGAGACTAAGGGGTAAGGAGTCCAAAGCTCCAGCCAATAGCTAGCCCTCTCCCAGAGATCAGGACTCCCAGCAGGGCCACAGAGATGACTCAGCCCCTGCCCTCAGGGGCTCACAGTCTCTTAGGACAGAGGCAGCAGCTCCTCATGCCCAGTGCTAAATTCCCTAGTGAAGAATCAGGAGTCCAGAGGGCTCACTCTGCTGGGGGTTGAGGGGTGCAGATCCAAGAAGACTGGAGAAGAGGGACATTTGAAGGTCATACAAGAGTAACCAGGCTCAGAAAGGAAGGGCAAGTCAGACAGCAAGAAGAACAGGGGCAGAGGCCACAAGCTGGGAGTGGGAGCGTGAGGGATGGGGGGGGGGGTTGGCTCCCAAAAGCATGGGCCTTACCTGCTCATTCTCAGAGCCCAGCCCAGCACACAGGAAGTGTGCAAGTGTTTGAGGAATGAGTGCCCTGATCCAGGGGACCACAGGGGCCTGCAAGGAGCCCTGGAGGGCAGGCAGGGCTGAGCTTTCAGAACTCATTCCTGTCTCCCTCCTCTCCTCTGTCTGCTGGGTCATCACTTCCTTGCACCCCTCCCTCCCCAAGGCACCCTCTGTGGTTATGCTTGAGCCAGAAAATTGATGTGGAGCCACTGAGTTGGAGGGACAGGGTGGCCACCCTTCCATCTCGACACAGCCCTGCTCATTGGGCTGGGAATGGCTTCCAGAGCCAGCTGTGTGGGAACAGGGTCTTGCCAATAGGGACAGGATGTGCTGGATGGCCCGGAGGTCAATGCTCCGGTCCCCTGTTTCTGTGTCCCCAACACCAGCTCAGAAAGACAGTGAAGGAAAGGAGAGCAGCAAGGCTGGAGGAGGCCTAGACCACAGGCCTCCCCAAGGAGTACATGACTGAGCCCAGAGCTTTCAGGACCTCCACTGTCCACCCAGGAAACGGAGATTTTCACTAACTCTTGAGGAGGTAGGGGGGCCCAGGAACAGGGTGGTGGCCAAGGCAGGCAGGAGCTTGGCATGTGACTTCAGGCAGTGTCTTACCCTTGCTGAGCCTGGCCAGCTTTCAGTGCCCCCTCCAGCTTCAGGGAGGTGTCTGAGCTATGCATAGCCAGTGTCCTGTTATCCCTGGAACCTCCTCCAAGGTGGTGACCTATCTGTTGCCAGTGAGGGCCCTTCAGCCTCTCCCACAGTGACGGGAACCTCAGAGGGCATGGGTGTTCGGAAGGCCTGGTACTTGGTCTGAAGGAGTGGGGTGACCCCTGGCACGCCATTGCCCCTCTGTGGACATTGCTCTCCCACACACAGTTTTATAAACTTCCCCAAAGTGTTTCCCTGTTCTAGCCAGTTCAGCCAATGTCCATGGTGCCTCTGGGCCAGGCTCTGTGCTGGGTGTTGGAGAGCCAGGCAGAAGCAGCCCTGATCCCAGCCCCACAGACATTACCAGTGTCCACCAGCTCATTGCCTCACCCCAGCTAGTGTTCCCGGAGGCATTCAAGATGAGAGGGAACTAAGACCCAGAGAGATGGCCCAGCCACCTTCACATGGCCCAGCATGACCAGGGACCACCTACAAAGGGAGTTCCTCCAGGCCAAAGAGGGCCAGAGTGTCAAGACTAGGGGCTCCCTACCAGGGTCTCCCCACCACACCCCCCCAGCAAGGACCCAGTCTGAGCTAATCCCCTCCCCACCATCTCCTTCCTGTCCCCCTCCTTCCTTCAAACCACAGGACCCAGCCGGCCTCTGGAACGCGTGCCCAGGACCTCGGTGATATTTTGAGTTTAAGAAAACTTTGCAGTCGGCAGGAGCTCTTAAAGGTTATAAATAGCAGCTGCGGGAGCCCAAGCCGGGAGAGGAGGAAACACGTGTCAAGCACGCCTGGGAGGGGGGTATTCCGAGGCACAGACCCCCACACACACACTAGGGACCCACCAGGTTTCTGGGGATTTTACAACCACTGGAGCGGGAAGTCACACCCCACCCAGAAGGCATCTGGGAAATGAGTACCTCTTCTGGCCCCTCACCAGGGTCCCCAGTGACTGGCAAGGTTGCCCAGGGCACATGAGGGCACTGCTGAAAGGAGACCTGGGGTGGGATGCCTTCCTCCTACCCTACCCTCCCCCCCCCCCCCCCCGTGCCACCAGGGGCCTCCCTCAGAGCTGCCCAGCATGGGAACTTTAGGGCCGAGGGTTTTGTAGAGTGTGCACTCTAACCCCAGTCAGCGGCTGGGGGAACTGAAGACTGGGGTGGGGGTAAGATTATTTCAAGGTCACAGGAGAGCTGGGCAGGGTTCAGACTCCCAAGCCACAGTTCTTTCCACCAAACTCTGTTGCTGCCTCCCTTCCATTTCCAGGGACCACAAGTCAAGGCCTTAACACATCCAAATAAAACACAATCAAAGGACTGTAGACAATGTATAGGGCCCAGCACTGGGGTAAGCAGACCCTAGGGCCCCATCCCTCAATGACCTATCCAATCCCAATGTGTCCGCCTCCAATGAAGATCTCCTGTTGAACAGATGAGGAAGAGAGGGCCAGAGAAGGCGAGAGACTCCCCCTACTCCAGTGGAATGTGCACCCATGCCCACACCCTGCCAGTGAGTGGGTTGTCAACAACCCAAGGCTGGGGGTAGGGCCTCAACAAGGAGGTCAGTCTGGTTTGGGCCACAATTTGAGGATGTGCCCTCAGGAGCCTGATCTAAAAGAAAATAGTTATGAAGGCCCCATGGCGATCAAGGGAACATTTCTATCTCCACCACCTCCCTGGGTTTTCCCAACTGCTCTGCAATGTGCAGGGGACGGGAACCGCTGCTCCAATGCAAAAATCTGGAAATTGAGGTGTGTCTGAGGCTCCCACCCACCATCCCCAGCCCTGCCCCACTCATGCCCCATCTGCTGCCTGTGACCCCCACTGGGTCTGGGGGTGGCAGCCAGGCTTGGCGTCCAGGCGCTCTGAACCTTAGGGAGCCCCAAAGGGTTTATGGGGCTCCCAATGAATGGGAGCCTGTTGGGCTCGGAGGGGGCCGGGCCGAGTAAACATGGCTGGGTCTGAGCTACCATTCTCCCCCTCCCTCCTTCCCCAGGACCCAGGACCAAAATACGACTTCCTGTCCCCGGAGCTAAGGGCCAGACTTGCCCCTCAGAGCCGTGGGCTGGGGCCGACAGGAACACAGACTGGCCTGCCCTGCAGTGGAGGCCCCAAGGCTCAAGGAGAGGGAGGACCTCAGGTTTTTATGGTCGTAGGCCTGACTGCATCCAAGAACCAAGCGCTTGGGCACTTTACAGAGGCCCTTCAAGCCTTAAACTACGCATCTGTTCACATTAACGGCACATCAGGAAACCGAAGTCAGGAGCAGGAAGAGGTCCAGCCCAGGGCCCTGCAGGTGAGGGCAGAACAGGCCCCAATCCCCTGCTTCCCTGGCCAGTAAGGACTCTGGAAAGAGCAGGGCAGTACATGTGCACTCAGCAAAGGGAGAGGCTCTGGAGTTTAAGGGTCGGGGCAGCAGGGAGGCTTGACAGACAGCAGGGCAGCTGCCCACTGACCTGTAGAGCTGAAATCTGGTCCCCACTCCCCTCATCATAGAATGGCCTATGTGTCCTGGGATACTCCTCAGTGCAGCACACTTCAGAGAAGCCCAGTGCCAGGGTCAGGAGTCTTGTAAGTGCTGTTTGTCATGGTCTTGCTATGTGCCCTGGCCAGTCCATTCTGCTCTCTGGGCCTCCGTTTCCTTCCCCTGGAGGCCAGGTATTGACAAGCTCTCTGACTCCCCTTCTAGCTTGTAAAACAAAAAGTACTTTGGAAACTGCAACATGTAGTACCCTCCCCAGGAATCCAGAAGACCTGGGGAGGGATGCCTCCTGGGGATGGGGCCCTAGGAACGTGCCCCAGTGGCTGAGGGGTGGTTCAGGGCCAGCAGCCTCACGTGCTGGGCACTGGGGGGCTATGGCTGGAATGTGCTGAGCAGCAGCTGCCATGTGAATCATTACACCTCATCAGGCCGAACCTGGGACTTCCAGACACAAACCAGCTTAGGCTGGGCTCAGGGGGAAGGGCAGCCTCCAGCCGGATCACTGGGCTTTGGAGTGAGGTTTCCAGGATCTTGTGTGGTCTCTTTCTCCTTGTCTGTCCACATCTTCATCCTCAGCATCCAGTCCTGGTTCTGCCACAGCTCATTCTACAGACCCACAGAGGAAGGTCATCCTGTCCACAGCCCCCTGCCTCTGACCTGAACTGCATAAGCAGACCCTGAGCCTGAGGAGCAGAGGGCAGAGGGGGTGATGCGGACAGAGAGGGCTTCCTGGCTGACTTCATACCAGGAGCCCAAATCCTAGTGAGCAAGGGGTCAGATATGGGGTGGCTGTGTGGCTGCAGGGGTCAGGACAAGGACTGGTATGGATTAAGGGTCCCCACATCTCTCCTGGCTCAAGACACGGGTACACAGGTTAGGCTTCTTTGGTCTCAGTTTTCCTGCCTGTGACATGGGTATGAACCACCCCCAGCCCCCATCTGATTTCTCAGAGTGCCTAAAACTTGAATGAAGTCACTGGTAGAGGCTGTGCTCATACCTTATGGTGTCCTAATATTTCTGAGATGTGGAAAGGACCAGAAGGGTTAAACAGGGACAGAGAGAAGGAAAGTTACTCAGAGAGGGACTTAGCAGGACAAGAAGAGGACCACCAAGGCACACATGCACCCAAGGGGCTTAGCTGGCCTGGGCACCTAGCAGGCAGATCCTTGAGGGCTGGGAGGAAGGCTCATCCCAGGGCACCTGGGCACTAGCACTCTTGGACTTGCCTCTGCTCCCCCACCAGGGGTCTGGGACAAAGTCCTGGGCCAGTGCAGGGCTTGGTAAAAAATAATTAATTTTTCTTTTCAAGTGAAGGTTCTGACTCAGGCTTTTCCCTGTCCCCAACATCAACATCCTTGCTTAGGCCTGAACCACAGAAGCTGCTCATGGACTATCCATGGCCTCCCCGTGGCCAACCTGAGTCTTCTCTGCAGCTTCAGGTCCTATCTGGAAGGCCTGTGGGATCCAGGTGAGTGGAGTCCCGGGGAGCCCAGGGGCCTGAGCACAGCTAGGAGGGAGGAGCAAGGCTGTGGTTCCCCATGGGGTGAGTGTGTGTGCACCTGTGCTGTGCCATGGGGCAGACAAGACATGCTGACACAGAGCCATATCTGTTGTCCTAGCATGTGACAGCAGGAGGCCTGTGACTATGGGATCAGCAAGGACAGGAAGCCCATACCCACAGTCACCTTGGGGGTGCCCCTGACTGAGACAGAGCCTTCCGGTCCCATGCTCCCCGATCCTCCCTCCCTTCACCTTCCTGAGAGGTGAGAAAGCCAGGCTCCTGCTGCAAGAGGAGGGGGCTGCCCAACCAGCTGCTGTTGAGCCTCCAGTGATTCAGGCGGGTGGGGGGTGTTTATGAGCAGCCAAAATGGCTGTAAAAGTGGCACCTCGATTCACTTATGGCCTGGCCATCCCCTCCCCTACTGGCCCCTTGCCTCGAAAAGCTTCCAGAGGGGCCTGGAACCTGAGAGAAGTCTGGAGTTGACTTGGCCCGGGGTCAGGATTCAGCCAGGGTTTAGAGATCAGATTGGGATAAGGACTCAGCCTGGGGACAGGGTTCATCATGGGGGTAGAGCTCAGTCTGGGATCAGGGCTAGGCTGGGGGTGCAGGCTGACTTTAGGGCTAGGATTAGGATGAGTGTTGGGGGAATGTGGTGACTGAGAAGCAAATGTGGGCCATTTGTGCCAGAGAGTCCCTAGGCTGAGGCATGGGGTTTCTGAAGGAGTGAGACCAGGCTGCTGAGCTCAGAGAGCTGAGCCTCTGTCTTTCCTGTTTGAGTCTGGTGCCCACCCTGGCCCCAGGGTCTGTGTACCTTGGCCACAGCCCTACTCACAGTGGCGGCAGCAGAAGCCTGGCAGCCCCAGTACCACACCAGCAGGGGTGGAGCCAGAGTCCAGCCCCTGCTCCAGTTGTGAGCTCCAGTGACCACCTTGGCTCCTCCTCCTAGGCTCCAGCCTGGGGATTAGAGACAGGGACTCATTCCCACTACCCACCCCCAGCCAGGTTTTTCCAAACTTCATTGAAACTGACCTGAAACTAACCAGAAACTGACCCTGTGGCCCTGGGGCCTACCTGTCAAAAAGGGCAGCCTGTCTCTGCCAGGTGCTGGGGTGCTACCAGTTAATGTGTGACACCCCCACCCCCATGGTGGCACTTTAACCAGAAGCCTGGGGGCGAGTTAGGGGATCAATGGTGCCGCCCAAAGCTGTGGAATGTCCAACAGGGGACTCTGGGGTGAGGAATATGAGTTATGATTAGGGAAATGCCCTTAAGAGACCCAGAGCCCATCAGACCCAAGCTTTCTGGTGTCAGATCTGAGAAGGACATACCCGCATCAGCCCCTAGCTTTACCTCTCCATCTTTCCAATCCCTCCATGAATGTTCTTTTCTCATCACCAAGGAAGGGTGGAAGGTCATAGAACCATAAAACTTAGAGTCGCTTAGAAACAGAGACATAAAGCTGAGACCATCAAAACATAACAGCGAAGAACCACAAGTGTTCTTTGGGTGCTCACTCTGGGCCTCTGTCCCTGTTCCCAAGGAGCCCACACACCATAGGAGGCAGCCCTGAAATCACAGACCCCCGAGGAATGGAGGATGTGGGGACAGAGGAGGGATGTCCTTTACTGCAAGCAAGAAGCGTAATCCTGGCAGAGGAGACTGCAAGGACAAAGGCAGGGACTGAACGTGAGGAGAAGGCCAGGAGTCTAGCTGACAGTTCCTGTTCAGGAGAGTCATCTTTGGAGTAAACTGTCTCAAACAGCACAGTCCTTGAAAACGCCAGGGCAAGAAACTTGAGGGTAGTGGGCATGGAGGAAGGGCGTGGTCATAGAAACATATGGGGAAGACAGCTGTAGGGACAGCCTAGAAAATGCGCGGGCTTGGGCCTGGGGAGGGGTGGCTGCGGCTGAATTCTAGCGGCTTTAGGGCTTGGACTTGAGAACCCGCTCAGCCTGAGGGGAAGGGCCATCCCTGAGATGGAGGGCAGGTTTGGGGGCTCTTAGGAGCTAAATTTCCATAGGCTGAGTCTGGGGAGCCCCTGGAGCACATAGGCTTGGCCATCCACCCTCGGGGGCACTAAACAGTAAAGTTAAAAGTGCCCTTTGACTCAGCTGGTCAACTCCTCCATTTTACAGATGAGGAAACTGAAGTCCAGACAGCGGGACCGTTGTAGTGCCCAGGACACAGAATTGGTAAGTGGGTAAGCAGAGGCTGCCACTTAGCCCGGATACTTTCCAGGGCCCCAACAGTTACAATGGTTTCCTACGACCATCCTTAAAGCCCTCCAGTCCAGGCATCCCCAGCTCCTTCCTCCGCCTCAGCTTCCCCACCTGGCACCGAGAGGTGGTAGGCTTGGGGCCTAAGACCCCCTCTTCTTAGAGCTCCGGCGTCCCCTCCTCCGCCTGGCACATAAGCTCCGCCCCCGTCTGGACCCAGCCCTTGAGGACTCCCCCCCCTACTCCCCCAAGTCGGGGGTCCCCAGCCCACCACAGCCGGCAGAGAGCGTTTGGGGTGGGGGGGAGGGGCGGTGAAGCCCGAGGGTGGGTGTCCGGGCTGAGCCCCAGATCTTGCGGCCTCGAGCTGGCAGGGTTGGGGCCAGGGACGGAGCTAGAGAGGCCTGGCCAACTGCTGAATGGGTCGAAACTCGGAGGGACCGGACCCGGGAGAGAGACAGGGCAGAGGGAGCGGGACGTGAGGCTGGAGACCCGGGCAGGGCAGGGGGTGGGTCTAGGACCTAGCAGACCGACCGACTCGGGATGGGACCTTGGATGGGGGGCGAGGGTGGGGCGGGACGCGAGGGCGGCGGCGGCCTGCAGGCTCCCCCGGGACCCCGTCCCAGCCGGAACGGGAGCCCAGCAGGCGGACAGACAGCGCCGCGGCCGGGGGCGCGCGGGGTACCGGGCAGCATCCCCCCGGGGACCCTCCCGTGAAGAGGGCCTGCCTCGCGGCCGAGGGTCCCTATTCACCAGCCCAGGCCTGACAATCAGAGAAAAGAAAAACGGTCTGTGCTTTCCCGAAGAAAAGAATGAAGCGGCGGCAGCGTCCCGGGACCCGATGCCAGAGCTTCCCGGGCGTCGACCCCCCAACACTCCTATCCGTCGCTGTATGACCCCGGGCCGCGGCCTCTAGAGGAACGTCCCGGGGCAGGGGACGGTGGGCTCGGCTCTGCACCTCCGCACACCCGCGTCGGAGGCGAAGGAGGGGGTGGGACGAGGGAGAGGCCCGGGGAGGGCGCGGGGGGGAGAGGCGTCCGGGTGCGGGGGAGGGGGAGCGGCAGACGCCGAGGCGAGGGACGCGCGCGGCGGGCGGCGGCTGCGAGCGGTGGCCGGGCGGGGGGCGCTGGAGGCCGGGCCGGCCAGGGGGGGATCCCGAGAGCTCCATGAAGTCCCCCCGGGGCCGCAGACCGGGCGCTGACTTGGGGAGGCTGTCGGGGGGGCCCCGACACCCATGGCAAGGCGGGGGCCGCGGCGGCGCGCTCGGAGTAAGTCGGGGCTGGATGCCGGCGCCGAGGGGAGGGGGCCGGAATCGGGTAGGGGTGGCTCCGGGCCTGGCCGGGGCGGCCGGGCTGCTCTTTCTCGGTGTCAGTCGGTGGCGCCTCCTCGGAGCCCGGTGGAGCCGCCAGCCCCGCGCCGCTCGGCTCGGTGGCTTTTTTGGAAACTTGCAAATGTTTTCGTAGAGAGAGAAGGGGGAGGGGAGGGAGGGAGCGAGGGAGTGACCGAAACGGAGCTCGGGGCCGCTGGGAGAACAGAGGCCAAGGCCGGGGGAGCTAGAGACGGACTGACAGACCTGCAGACAGACAGAGCGTCGGGGCCGCAGGCGCGCTCAAGCCGCGCGGGCGCTGACCCGGCTCCGGCCGAGGATGGGGAGGGGGTGCGGGAGGCCGCCGCCGAGGGGACGGGGTCTGGCGGCCAGAACGCCACAGGGCTCGGTGTCTCCGTGCCGCAGCAAAGTTGGGATCGCGTCCCCTAGGTGCACGCCCCCTGCCCCGCCCCGGCTCCCTACTGCCGAAAGCCGCCGAGCTAAAAATAACAGCCCTGTTAGCCCCCCGCAGACCGCGACCCCGACCCCTCCCCCACTGGGCGTGGGGCGAAGCCACAGCTCCCAGTTCCCCAAAAGAAAAAAAAAAAGAAAGAAAGAAAGAAAAGGCGGCGCGGGAGGGGGGCGGGGGGCGGGCCGGGGGCGGGGGGCCCGGCCATATGGATGTGATTTCTCCGCTCCGAGGCAGACGGGCCGCTCCGCCGCGCTCGGCGCCCGCCCGCCGCCAGCCCGGCCTCCGGCTGCCTCCCTCCCTCCCTCCGTCCCTCCGTCCCTCCCTCTCCTTTGCGCTCGCTCGTTCGCCCTCGGCGCATGGGCCCCGCGCCCGACCCCGGGGCCTCGGGCCGCCCGGACGCCGGGGTCCCCTAGGCCGGGGCGTGGGCGGGGCGGCCCGGCCTGACGCGGCTCTGCACCCCCTACCACCACCAGGGCCGGCGGCGGCGGCTGCCCCGAGGGACGCGGCCCTAGGCGATGGCGATGGGGGCCGCGCGGATCGCACCCGGCCTGGCGCTCTTGCTCTGCTGCCCGGTGCTCAGCTCCGCATACGCGCTGGTAAGTCCCCCGCAGCCGACAATCCAGGACAGGCTGCAGGCTTGCTCTTGGGTCCTTGGGATGGGTCTAGGGCGCGGAGTCTTGGATTCCCCCAGTTGTCTGAACTTTAGCTGGGGACCCCCCGTGACTCAAGATCCTCGGTGCCTGCTATCTCTGAGCTGTCTAGACCGAGGGTTCTAGATGCCTGGTCTCCCTATTTCTGAAGCCTGGGTTTGAGGTCCCAGGTTTGGAGATCTGTGTTTGGGCTTTTTCTATCCTCTGCTTCTGTGAGCACCACACCTCTGGTTGTGTCTCCCTAGAAGATGACAGTGTGATCTAGCAGAAGGCTGGGCTTTGACCCCAGGTGAGGAGCCCCACAGACTTTGCTTTGGGGCTGTTTTCTGCAAGTTTTGTGTGCAATCCCGGACACAGGGCTGTGGGTCTGGAGTCAGAAGCACCCAGGTGGGGGTAGAATTTAGGGGCCCCCTCCAGCTCTCACGATCACACACATACACATCCACACACGCATGTCCAGCTTTACACAGAGTAGAAGCTGTTGGCCTAGGGAGGTGGGTGTGTTGTGTGGCATGGAAGAGGGATAAAGGTCCCCTGAAGGAGACTGACCTCACAGCACACCCCTACAGGAGAAATATGCTTGAGGGGGACTGGTAAGTGAGGAAGACCCCTGGGAAGACTGCACACTCCCCTGAGGGTGGAGACCAAGAGACAGAATGGCAAAGAAAGCTAGAGAGGGAGACAAGAGAGACAGATACAAAGGAGGGAGGGGATGAGAGCTCCCCAAAACAGGAGGGGTGGACAGACCCCGAACAGCAAAGAGAAATAGGGACAGACAGGCGGAGACAGAGAGCTGGAGACACAAACGGGCAGCACCTCCTCATCCTGGG
This sequence comes from Cynocephalus volans, assembly GCF_027409185.1. Taxonomy (NCBI): domain Eukaryota; kingdom Metazoa; phylum Chordata; class Mammalia; order Dermoptera; family Cynocephalidae; genus Cynocephalus; species Cynocephalus volans. The sequence continues at coordinate 57,336,538 of NC_084470.1, forward strand.
CCAGGGTCTGCAGACCATTTCCTGGGAAGGGGAGTGTCCCATCCCCTCAGTCAGATCCCAGGGCAGTCCTATCCCAGGGGACCAGCCCATTCCTGAGGAAGCTGTCTGCCTGTGTGCTGCCTTCAAGACCCCTGCTGCCCCTCACCCAGGTGGAGGCATCTGCCTTCTAGAGACTAGAAAGATGGGCAGGCAGACAGCCTCCTCCTCCTCAGCAGCAACAGCTCCCTGCATGGCGTAGAGCCCCATGTGGGGAGGCAGGAGCTCTGGGACTCCTCCAGCTCTGCTTAATGCCTGTGTAACCTGGGGCTGTCCTTCTGCATACCTCAATTGCCCCATCTGTGAAAAGAGGGCATGAAAGAAACACTTGCCCAAGAATCCCCTGATCTGAGGTGTTCCATTCCTCTGTGGTTGTCAGCACTCCCCATTTACCCGTGCCTGTGCCCTCATAATTCTGACCCAGCAAAGGCTCCTCAAAGCCAAACATATCATCCCATAAGAGGACTTGTAGATGGGGAAACTGAGATTCAGAGAGGCTCAGCACCCTATGCAGAGACGCTCCAAGCACTGGCAAATGCCAGGTGACAGTGCCATTTCCCCACCGTCCATCCCTCAGTGAACTCTGTGTGTGCCCACATATGCATGCATGTGACTGTCAAGGGATGGACAGTGATGGGTGTGAGTGTCCTGAGACTAGGTCTGTGTGTCAGAGCAGGGCTCTGTGGAACTCTGGGCATAGTGTTCATCCGGGCCTGTGTGATTGTGAGTTTCTGAGTCCATGTGTGAGTTCACATGTGTCTGAGGATGTGAGTCTGCATGGAACTGGCAGGAGTTCAGTTGTGCCTGTGTGTGTGTGCATATGCAAGTGCGTGTGCACCCAGGTCTATTGTTTTCTTGTTTGTATTTAGTAAATGCTTCTGTAGTGTGTTCTACTTGCCAGACATTGTTCTAAGCATTTTATGTATATTAGCTAGCTTAACCTTTCCAACAACCCTCGGAAAAAGGTTATTGTCCCCATTTTTTAACTGACCCAAATTATACAACCACTCTAACCATTATCTATCTCAGGCCAACCAAGTGCCAAGCCCTGTGCCATTATGTGTAGGGGTATGGGTCTCCAGGGCCCCACACTGCTCTCCAGGGAAGCTGAGGTATAGGCAGAGAATTTGCCTGGCTTAGCCCTGGCCCAAGGCTGAGGATAGGGTAGGAGGAGAGATGCTGGTGCTGGGTCCGCCCGGACCTTGTTGGGGCATGTGAGTGCATCAGACCCTCCCTGGCTTCAGGGCTAGAGGACGTGGCCCGAGGGACAGGGATGAACCCTACCCACCCACCCACCATTCTTTGGGCCCCCTGGGCCCAGCTGGAGCCAACAAGAGGCTGGCAGCCTGCCAGCTCCCTCTCCTGAGCCCAGGGCTGCCGCTTCCAGATCTGCACCTATGCCCACCAAGCCCATCAACCTCAGCTGATAGCCATTGGCACCAAACCTATATACTACCTGCCCAGCCAGCCCCAAGACCAGGCTCACATCTCCAGTGACCTCGCAGTCAGGGGGCCAAAGAGCATCCCACCAGGAGGACACTGGCCATGGCCAGACTCAGCTTATCCATCTTGTGCCTTACAGGGAAGAAGAGTACCCGGGAGGCTGGGGGTGGAGGAGTGGGGGGAGTGAAGTTTGGAGGAAGGGATGGGCCCATAGATTGTGAGTAGGAGGCAAAGGGGTGGTCGTGTACTTGTGGATACCTCATCCTAAGGACACCCTTGGCGTGCACACATGTGTATGTGTAGGAGAAACTGCAGCGGGAGAGGCCGAAGCTCAGTGTGGGGCAGGCCTTGAGTGTGGAGACCTCTGGGGAGGACTCAGAAGAGACTGTGATGTGGACTCACGGGCTGGAAGTGTATGGGACCCCTCCCAGCCTGCTCCAGGGGCAGCTTGGCCACGGTGCTCACTTTTAAAGACAGGAAGAAACCAACATGTATTAAACAGTGGCTGTCCCCAGATTATGAGCTAGAAACTTTTTTCAAATCCTACCTATTTGTGTACATATCAAGTAGATTTGTTTTGTTGTTTTCTGTTTGTTTGGTTGATTTTTTTAAATAAATGGCATCAGTTTTTATATAGGGCTCTGCCACATGCATTTTTCTACTTAAAGGTATGTCTTGAAGATCTTTGCATCGGTAAATATTAACTTATCTTTTTTTAATGCTCCATAGTACTCCAAAACCTGTGATTCATTAAGCAGTCCCTAGGGATATACATTTAGATTGTTTCTTCATAATTTTCATGTGTGTGTGTGTGTGTGTGTGTGATTTCAGACAGCAGCAGGGAAGCTCCTTGAAATGCCCTCTTGTGTCCCCACATGACTATTTCCCAGTACGATATTTCTAAATTTTCTCATTGCTGGGTCTGAGAACATGCACATTTTTAATTTTAATAGACATGGCCAAATTGCCCTTTAAAAATTTTGTGCCGGTTTACATTCACTACACCAAGACTGACCAGGAGGATCTCTCTCCCCACACCCTCTATCCCATAGAATATAATGAGGAGTCCTTCTGTTTCACCTCTGCCATTCTAATAAGTGAAAAATGGTATTTCTTGTAATTTTAATTTGCTGAGTACCAATGACTTTGGTCTTTACATTGTTTTATTGCCCATCTTCTGAGAGAGCTTGCTCAGAGCCATTACACATTTCCATGGGTTATTTTTTTTTTTCTTATTGATTTGTTGAAGCTTTTTATATCACCTGCCCTTAAACACATCCTCCCCCCACCCAAGCTCACTGAACTGCCTGTGGATAGAGCAGTAGGAGGGGGACCAAGCCCTCCTGGGAACTTGGGTTTTCTTCGGAATGTTTTAATGAGGCATCAAGCAGCCTCCCCCAGATTCCTGTTGTGGGCCTTTTGGGGACACTCTCTGGTTCGGCCACCACATCAGGAAGGCAGCTATTTCAGAGTGAGACTCTCCAGGAAAAAGAAAAGGTGGGGTGAGGGTTTTGCAGACCCCTGAAATTGTCTGCAAAATATGGTGTGATTGAGAGAGGATGCAAAGTTTTGCTCAGGTTCTCAAAGACATCGGAGACCTTCAAATGCTTAAGAACCCCGATTCTCAGGCCAGCCTTTTGTTCGCGCTAAGACCTGGTGGGATCCTATTCTGCTGACCAGGCTATGGTTAGGTTAGGCCATACCATCCTTCCCAGCCTTGGTCCCCCCACCCAGGTAGAGGCTGCTTGTGAAGATCCACGGGTCCTAGCAGCCAACTCCGCCATCCCAGGCTCCATCCCACTGCCTGCCCTGAAGGCGGCCACGCTGGCTGGCCAAGATGAGAGGCGTCATAGTGCCTCCCCCCAGCCCCTCCCAGCCCCAAACACAGGCAGCCTGTTCAGGAAGGCCTAGCAAGGGGGAGGAAAAGTCAGCACTTGTCAGCGGTGGCAGGGCAGGACGGGGAGCCCGTCCCAGCCTGCTCAGGCCAGCCTGACAGACAGAGGGCAGCAAGGGGTGGGGAGCAGTCCCCAGCCAGCTGGCATGGGAGACATCAAGGGGTGCCAGCATGGGTCCCAGTAGTGGAACCTGGAGGAGGGCTGCAGGAAGGCCAGGAGGTCACGAGGGGGTCTCCTGTTAACCAAGGTTTTCTCCTGGCTTTTCTGGAGGCAAAACCCTCCCTTCTCCTAACACCAGGGCCCAACCATTCTCTGCCCCATTGGAGCTGGGGACAAGCTGCCATCACCAACACTATTGCCACCATCACCTCCATGTCTCCCTCGACCCCTGAATTACCTTTGTGGAGGCTGCCTTAGGGGGTATGGAAAGAGTCGCTCGCTTGACGCAGCAAAGGATACCATCCAGAAGAACCCTGTGGAAAGATAGCATTGTGGCTAGTGCCAGGATATCTTTGTGGCTAGGTCCTTCCTCTTTTCTTTCCCTTCCTGCAGGATTGCTGCTTCAGTGTCAAGCAGACCTGAGCTCCATTCCTGGCCTTCCTCTTTCTAACTGTGACTCTTAGCCTCAATGTCCCCGTTTGTAAAATGGGGATGTAGTAGAGAGTGAAGGAAGCATGCATAAAGCTCCAGGGGCAGTGGTGGGTGTCAGCAGGCAGAGAAGTTCTCACGGGGTGGTTGAAACTGGCCGTGTCCAGGGATGAACACCAAGCAGATCTGCTTTCTCCAAAGGTGAGGAAGGAACTAACAGCACCCTCTCCCCTAGGGGACCAGGCTGAACCAGGCAAGGGGATGGATGAAATGACCCAAGAAGGCACCCTGAGGCTTTCCCAGAGGCGAAGGTGCTGAAGAAGAGCCCCTTTTATTTCCTCCATCTTTTTTGTCTAGAGGGGAGAATTCATCAAGTCTGGGATCACAGACAGCAAAGGTGTAGAATTTGGCAGTTAGGGGAAGAAGTGAAAGTAGTGGCCCTCATTTGGTTGATGGTGTGGACCTGGCTCTCTCCACCATCACCATCGCAGTCACCAGCCTTGACACTCCACCCCATCTGCCATCTTCACTGCCGTCCTCAGCTTGCCCACAGTGATGGGAGTACAGGGCAACGGGTGTTGGGAGAGGTGGGTAGTGAGCAGACAGCTTTTCTTCTCCTCTGGGCTTCCGAACTCAGGAAATGACAAACACATCTAGCCTCTTGACCACACACATACTCTTTCCCTAGGACAGCAGCTGCTGTGTTTGTAAATAACATACCAGCTTCCCTGCCCGAGCCCCACAAACACCAGTTCAATACCCCCAGGCCACCTCCCTCCCTATCCCCCCAGCTCAGGGCTTAGGTTAGGACACTTCACCCCCTGCATGTTCACACTCTGTGGACCATGCACTTGGGGGGTCGAACATGGGGAGGGCACACTGCAGCACGGGACATTAAAACAGAGCTCTGTGATGGTTGTGTGTGGGGGAGTCACATCAGCCCTAATCCAAGACCATAGGAGGTGTGTTGGGGAGATGCAGAAACCTGGTGTAGGGCTGGGTAGCCCCATCATTGGCAGGTATGGATTAAGTGACCCCTGGCCATGGCCCAGCCCCTAGTCCCTCAGTCCTCACCCCTGCGGCCCAAACCTGCAGACTCTCTGGATCTAAGGCCATGCAAGTCTGAGTCCTCTGCACCCTGGAGCTGGGCCAAGAAGACAGGAACTCTTTGAGGGGGAGGGAATTGGTCTGGTAGGGGGAAGGGAGCACCAGGCTGGGAAGTGAATCATAGCTGTCAGGATTTTCCCCCTCACCTCCAGGAGATAAGGCCTCTTCAGCCAGGGCAGAGGCAACAGAGGGGCCCTCTTGCTTCTAAGGCTCAAGCTTAGGGGGCCTGTCAGTGACCTGGAATCCTAATATGAGTCCAGGGTAGATCCCGAAATGCAAGGAGTCATTGAGATGTCCTTTCACCCCAAAGCCAGGCAAACCTACCCAGCAGGCCCTCCTGTACTCCCTGCCCCCAATCCTCCCTGGGATCCCTGTGGATCTGTGGCCCCCTGGACTTAGCCATCTACCCAGACAATCTCCCCCTGCCATGCTGGGTCCCTGGCCTGGGGGCACCTCTGTTGTCTGGCAGCAGGGGCCCATGCAGTGAGGGGAGCCATGACCTGCTGCTGCTAACAGTAGTAGCAATAATAGCAATAATAGCAATAATAGTAGCAATAATAGCAGCCAGCTTTTCTTGAGCCCCACCCCTCCCAGGCTTTTTCATGCTTTTCATTTAATCCTCACAACAGCCCTATCACTTCCCTGATTTTGCAGGAAAACTGAGGCACAGGGCTTAAGCAACTTTCCCAAAGACACAAAGCCAATCGGTAGTGGAGGTGAGATTCAAGCTCCATCACTGGTGGCAGAATCTCCTTGGATGAGGGAAAGGAGGAGCTGGAGAGAGGGGTGAATGGGGTGGGGAGCCTTCCACACAGGGGAGCTGTACTGTAGGGCTTGGAGGTGAGAATGCACTTGGTGTGAGGCTGTCCCCCTCTCCTTGGGAAAGTGCTTCCTTAACTCTGACCTGAAATCTTGTTACAATAGCAGCTCTGCTGTGATTGGGGTGACAGAGAAATAGGTCCTAAAGTTCAGGGAGGCCAGAGGTTGGGCCACCATCCCTGTGGATGCATGAAAGGGTTTGGGGGCCAGGGGTGCTGGAAGCATGTACCCTCCCCTCTCCTGGTCATTTCCAGACCCGCTATGGAAACAAGACTCTGGAAAAAGGGGCATGCCACCTTCTAGCCATGGAGAGGGTGAACCCAACAACAGTAGGTGGAGGCTCAGCAGACCCCTGGGTTTGTTGGTCAGTTTCAGGTTTGTTGGTCAGTTTCTGGTCATCGGTCTGCCAAATGGTCAGTTTTCAACCCATGACTGCCTGCTTCTAGTCTAGGCCATCAGCTATGACCCTCAGTCACATCAGTGGGCAAGTCTGTCTCTTGGGAGAGCTGGTGTGTCAGCAAGTCTTTGGGGACTGGTGGGTGCCTCAGCTGGTCACTTATGAGCTCTCTACCAGCTGGAGAAAATATGATCCATTATCTGTTTGTCTTGCTAGGGGTGGAGATGGGCAGAAGGAGAAAGTGTAGTGGGGAGGGGGTTGTGGGGAGGGAGTGAGAACGAGAAGATGGCAAAGGTAGTGAGGACAGTGGTTTGGGGCAGGCGGCAGTATTGGTAATGGTGCTAAGGCTGCCCTTGGTGCTGGGATGGTGATGGTGGTGGTGATGTTCGAGGCGTGACAGTGGTGCTGGTGGACATGCTGATGGTGGTGGTGATGGTGATGAGGATGTATCAGCTGGGATAGTGCTGATGGTGTGATGATGGTTATACTGATGGTAATAGGAGTGCTCATGGTGGTAACGGTGCTGTAGGTGGTAGTGGTGGTGGTCATATTGGGAGGGGGTGGTGATAGTTGTGTTGGTGTTAATGGTGGTAATGATGGTTGTTGGTGTTGATGAAGAGGATGGTTATTGACAGAGGTACTAGCTGCAAAGATGGGAATGGTAGGGAATGGGTGCTGGAACAAGGGGGAGGTGAGCAAGGATCAGACCCCTCAGTAACCTGGAGCCCCAATGTCCAAGGCACAAGGAGAGCTTCGGGTTAGTCTTGGAGGCCCCTGGACCTTGGCAGGCCGCAGTTGTCCTCCCTCAAGCCCCATCACCCTGCGGCTACTTCTGGGGCAGCCAGCTCAGCCACAGCTGCGGTGGGGAAGGTGGGTAGGATGGAAGAGCCCTGGGGCCGGCAGCCAGCACATGGGAATCTGCTCTGCCCTTCCTGGGGGCCCATGGACATTGGGTCCAGCCGAGATCTCAGAGTACACGTTAGTCCACAGGGACACGCAGACGCGCGGGCACCCACAGGCGTGAACACTAACGAACAGCTGCATCACACCCGGACCTTTGGCCAGAAACACAAGTGCACGTGCATGTTCACAAACATGCCAGGCTCACATCCTAAATCTACATGCTGAACAACCCCACGTGAGAACGCTCAGAGACGGGGCACACACAAGTGCACACACTGGCCTCACAGCCTGTGCGCGGCCACTCGGGGATGCACCGCCACTCACACGCGCACGCGCAAAGACGCGCACGCGCCTCCGCTAAGTGAAACCAGCAGAACCCAAGACCGGCGGAGCCAACTGGAGACTCCTTGGCCCTGGAAGCCCTCGCTGCTGCCGCCAAGAGACGCGGTCAATTAACTTCTCCCTGCAACCCGGCTCCCTGACCAGGCCTGCCCGCCCCCACCCGCTGTTGCCCGCCCCTTCCCCGACCCGCCTCCTTCGCCTCCTTCCTTCCCTGCCTCCTCCTGGTTCTCCCGCCCCACACAGCTCCACTCAGACTGAAGGCACCCGGCCCAGGGGAGGTAGCTCTGCCCGTCGAGGCTCTAAGAGGATGAGGCTCTGCCCTGTGGAGTCTGAAGGGACACAGCCCTGATCTGGGAAGGCGGGGAGAAAGGGTGTCTGAGGCATCACAGCCCCTCCCTGTGGGGTCTGGGGGAATAGGGACTGCATTAACCCCTTGTGAGTCACACTCTTGGGAGTGGCTGGGGGGAGGGCACACTGAGCTGTTCCCAGGGCAGGATGCTGCTTCACCCTCTGACTCCCTTCCTCCCAAGCCAGGGAAACAGAGGCTCAGACCCTCTCCAGCAGCCATCTGCTCAGGGTGAGACCCCAGCCCCATGACATTCTCATTTCCTTCCTTATGATGAATGATGCCAATGTGTCCCAGTGGGTGGCAGCCAATGCCCAGGATGTGCAGGTTGGAAGGAAGGGAAAGAAGAACATTCCAGGCAGAGAAGAGCAGGAGCAAAAGCCTATCCATGTCATCAGAACACAGGGTCTGCTTGGATGGGGGGCGCTTCCAGAAAGCAATGGAATAAGGGACATTCCCACCCACAGCCAGCACAGGAGCGCTCCGCCCAACCCAAGCCATTGCCAGCAATTCCTCTGTCCTCTCCCTCTTGGGACCATACAGGGGAGGGGCTAAGGCACTCACCATTCATTGGGGAAAGCATTGACTGGGGAGCTGGGTCAAGATGGAAAGTGGTGACTCTTGAGGCTCCCCAGGGCTCCAGGACTTGAAGGAATCCAGGCTGGGTTTGCCTCCCTCGAGTTCACCACTCCTCATTCACCCAATCCACTCCCCACCCAAGTCCCCAACAGGCAGCCAGGATCCTGTGAAGATCCATCCTGGGACATTCCATCCTGTTCCCATGTACCCCTTGGGAACGGACTGGACAGAGAATATCAGTGGCTGCAGCCTACAGGGTTACTGGCGGGCAGGCAGGGGACAAATACCCACTATTTTCCCTCTGATCGGGCCACAGTTTCCCATCTGTAAAATGGGGGCTACCACATAAGGCAGTTTTCCCGCATGTAGCAGGCATTCCACATTCCCGCTAGAGTCAGGACCTTTGGAAAGGGGGGAATTCCTCTGGAAGGTTAGGATGGCTCTGGGACCTGCTGCTGCGCTGGGAAGTCTGACCTTTGGCTTGGCAGGTGGACGCAGATGACGTCATGACCAAAGAGGAACAGATCTTCCTGCTGCACCGCGCCCAGGCCCAGTGCGAGAAGCGGCTCAAGGAAGTCCTGCAGAGGCCAGGTGTGGGTGGGACCAAATGAGGAGGGGCTGGGGGAGAGGTCAGGAGAGGGAGAGGCCAGACAAGGGTGGGAGCCCAAAATGCAGAGCCAGGTGAAGGTGCTAGGCAGGGGTGGGCCCAGCTAAAAGGGGGCAGGGCCAAAATGAGGACAAAAATGGGGCGGGCCAGGCAGGAATGGAGGCAGCTGGCTCAGGTGGTCCTTTGCTTGTATTCTGTCCTGAGCTCAGGTCCCTGTGCTGCCCGCCACAAGCCCTCAGACCGTCAGACACCCTAGCCCCCATGCACGTTCTTTGGAGGGAGGATGGATGCTCCTGGCCTCCCCTCCTGGGGTGGGGGTAAGGTGGTGTGAAGACAGCTGAAGTCCAAATTGCCCCCAATGGGCTTAGATCTGGTGAGGCAATCCAGGATCAGGAGCTCTGACTAGGGTGCCAGGCCCCAGCAGGGTGGGCTGGGACAGCTTTCTGAAGGAGGGAGTATCCAAGCCAAGTCCAGAAGGATGGGTAGGCCTTTGAAAGAGGCCACCTGGGCAGAGGACAAAGCAGAGGTTTCCAGGGTAGGGAGAACTGAGAGTCCATAGGGTTGGATGGGGAGTGGGGGAGGGTAGAGGTGTAGAGGGATAGGGATGAGTGTCTGTGACTCAGTCATTTATGGTCATCACTTAGGGGGAAGGGTGCTTGACCTGGGTAGGGGGGCTCCCTCATGCCAGCACAGCATTTCTGTGGGACTCCTGCCATGGGGAAGTAGGGCATCACCTGTTTTCACAAGCTGGGCTCTTCCCCAACCCCTTCCTTGAGTCCATTTCCTGGAAGCCTATATAGGGCCTCATTAGCACCCATCCAGGCCTTTGAGGTCTGCCTGGTTAATCTCATCAACCCAAAGAGGCCCAGACTCCAGCTGACTAACCTACTAGAGCAACATCCTCCCTTGAGTTGGCTCTTAGGCTGCTGGGGGAGATGGCTCTGATGTATACCAAGGACGCAAATACAGTGACACACACTCTGCAACACATGGACTTTGCTCACACTCACAGAGCCTCACACGGTCTCTTCAGTCACAGCCCTACCTGCCTACACTGGCCCCACCAATGGTTCCCAGTGACATCAAAGGCTGGTTGTCAAGTGGACCCCCCCACTCTGGGTCCTGAACCCAGCCCTCTTCCTAGTTGTGGAAGCCTCTCTCTGCCCCCTCTCATCCACCATGGAGCCCCTCTTTTCCCACTATACCCCATCCTGCTACCCAGCCCCACCAATGATGCTTGCAGGTGGAGGCAGGAAAATGAGCATGGCCTTTCTCATCCCAGTCCAAGATGCTTTGACTCAACTTCCCATTCTTGCCACAGATGTGAGAGGACCAGAGGGCCCTGGCTTGGGCTTTAGATGTAGGGATGCAAGTCAGATCATGAGGCCGACTTTGCAGCTAGAAAGAGGGACCACCAGCATCTTTCCAATGGAAAGGACAGGCCCCATCTCAGACAGAGTCTCCAGGGTCATTTGTGGAAGCTGAGAACCCCTTACTTGAGTATCCTAGGGCAGAGCATGGAGTAGTTGGATTTGTCTGTCCTCTCTTGACGAACTACACCACCTTGCTCTTGTCGTCCTCATCACCAGCTTCTTTGCCTGCACACACTCTGGCCAGACTTCATTTTCACTGTGTAACTCTCCATTGACATCTCCATCCTGTCTACTCTTACCGTGCGCCCCCTGGTGGGGCCTTCATTCCTGCGTGGCTCTGGCTCCCACTCCTGGCTCAAAGGATACCACCTCTGCTCTGTCTTGCCCATATTTACTGCTCAAACCACTTGATCCCACACTCACATGGTATTCACTCCTGTTTGAACCCTTGTAGACAGTCTCCATCTCCTCTGATTACTTCTCCTGGCAAGCACTTTACAGTTTGTGAAGCACTTCCTCACCCATCATCCCAGGTCTCCCAAGAGCCTAGGGCGTCAGCAGGACAGGGGTAACCCCCCACTGTACAAAGGGGAAATCTGAGACAGGAGGATACCCCAAGTCCCCTATTGCGGCACAGCTGACAGCCTGAACTATCCTGATTTCTCCAGCCAACATAATGGAATCAGACAAGGGATGGACGTCCGCATCCACATCAGGAAAGCCCAGGAAAGAGAAGCCATCTGGGAAGCTCTATCCTGAGTCAGAGGAGGACAAGGAGGCACCCACTGGCAACAGGCACCAAGGTACATCTGTACTTCCCTGCGTCCCTCTGACATGGGCCTCTGCCCGCCCCTGCTGCTCTGTCCCCATCATGCGAGCTCATGCTCCTTGGCTCTCGTGGAACATAAAAGGCTGCAGCCCCCTCCCTGGGAAAGCAGAGCAGTGTCTGGGAGGAGACAGAGCCCAGGGGCAGCACGTGGAGAAACCTCAGGGACAGACGGGCAGAGAACTCACCCAGTACCTTGGCAGGAGTGGACCTAAGTTTCTCCATGGAGAAACCCAGGAGAAAGAGAAGCAGGGAGAAATACACAGAGACAGAGAGAGAGAGATGGACATAGAGAAAGGCAGGGAGTGACAGAGAAACAGAGACAGAGGGGACCAGGAGGCACAAACTGAAGGTCTGGGACTTAGTGTGTCAGAGGAGGTGCACTGAGATGCTTAGTGGGGAGAGCCAGAGAAGCAGAGCAGAAGAGGAACACAGCTGCAGAGGGGTGGGGCCGGAGACAGTGGAACAGGAGGGGAGAAGAGAAGGAGGGAGGGAGACATAGGGCTGTGTCGTCCCTCTGGGAGGTGAAGAGACACAAACACAGAGCTCAGGCTTCGGCCACAGGGCCAGTTTGAACCGGCCGGGTGGGCAGCGAATTCCAGATGGGCCACATCTGGGAGGCTGTGGTCACCCTGTGGCTCCCCAGGGACCAGAGGGAATTGTGGGCCTGGCTAGGCGGGGCTAGGAATATGGCGCCCAGGACAGAGAGCCTTTCACCACGCTGGGGTGGGTCCAGCCATCAAGGCAGCCTTCCAGAGTGGCTGGAGAGTCCTGTGGTTGGAGCTCTAGAGGGGGAGAAAAGGGGACTGCAAGCTGAGGGTGGAATGTGGAAGATCCAGTGCCTGGACCCTCCAAAGTCACTTAGCATCTCTGCAGTGAGGCTAGGCTCCAGAGTGGGATGTGATCCCCTGCTTTGAATCCCACCATTAGCACTTAGATTTGAGAGATTGTATCTCCCCCACCAATGGTCTCAGGAACCTCATAGCAGGTACTCAGAGCAGGCTTTGGATGGTGATGGAAGTGCCAGCTGATAGGGTTAATCCCCATTCCAATGAGGAAACTGAAATGCAAAGACTGGGGCCACTTTTATGAGGTCAGCAGCTCTCTGAGAGTCCAGCTGGTACTAGAAACCAGACCTCCTGCCTCCTGTCCATAGTCCCTGGTGAACGGTAACATAGGGAGCCTCCCAGCTGAGGGACAGTTGGCCTGGAAACCCACCCTTCTTCAGGGACACCTGGAAGGTAGGACCAAGAGCAGAGAGAATGGAGAGATGCCTCGCCTGGGGCTGAGTGCACCTGAGGGCAGGGCCCTGGGTTGTATGACCTCAGAAGTCACTCACTTCTCTTGGCCTCTGCCAGCCCAAGAAATGTGGGAAATGGGGCCAGTGCCAGTACCTGCAATCACAGAGGCTGTAGTAATTCTGTGAGGCCAGGTGAGTGCAGGGCACAGCAGGGAGTAAGAGTGTTCTCTCCAAAACACTTCAAGCCTAAGTTTTCCAGTCCTGGGGTGCACCTGTCCTTGAGGGAACCAACAGGTACAGGGGTGTTCATCCTTCTAACCATGAATTTGACTCCCCCTTGGTGTCCCTACCCTGTCTGTCTGTCTCCGGGCACAGGGCGCCCCTGCCTGCCCGAGTGGGACCACATCCTGTGCTGGCCCCTGGGTGCACCAGGTGAGGTGGTGGCCATGCCCTGTCCTGACTACATTTACGACTTCAATCACAAAGGTAAGGCTGGCCAGAGTAGGGTGGGGACCACAGAAAATGCCGAGTTCTGGAGCTCAGGACTTCAGTGGCTCCCGACCTCTCTGCCTGTCCTGACCCTTCCATGGACCTGCAGGCCATGCCTACCGACGCTGTGACCGCAACGGCACCTGGGAGCTGGTGCCTGGGCACAACCGGACGTGGGCCAACTACAGCGAGTGCCTCAAGTTCCTGACCAATGAGACTCGTGAACGGGTGCGAGCCTTCCTCCTCTGCAACCTGACCCTGATGAGGCCACCCCCACTCCTTTGGTGCCCCATTACCTAGCCCTGACTCCTGACCTTGACTCCTCCAGCGACCTTAACCTGGCCTGATTCTTACCCTGATGCTCACCCTGAGTCCTAGGCTCTGACATGTCTTCCCACATGCACAGGAGGTGTTTGACCGCCTGGGCATGATCTACACCGTTGGCTACTCCGTGTCGCTGGCCTCCCTCACTGTGGCTGTGCTCATCCTGGCCTACTTTAGGTGGGCGGGGCGAGGGCCGGGGCAACGTCGGCGGGGGTGGGGGCGTGGTCGGGGGTGGAGCCGAGGTGTGGTGCCACCCTTCCCCCCGCCCCCCCCGCCCGTCAGTGCGCCCCTCATTCCCTCATTCCTGCGGGTGTCCTTACCTACCGCGCACAGCCCAGCTTTCTGCCCACCCACCGCGCGTCCCCGTGCCCCCATCCACGGTGATGTCGCGCGCCCCGCAGGCGACTGCACTGCACACGCAACTACATCCACATGCACCTGTTCCTGTCCTTCATGCTGCGCGCCGTGAGCATCTTCGTCAAGGACGCGGTGCTCTACTCTGGCGCCACCCTCGATGAGGCCGAGCGCCTCACCGAGGAAGAGCTGCGCGCCATCGCCCAGGCACCCCCGCCACCCGCCGCCGCCGCCGCCGGCTACGTGAGTGTCCCTCCGCCGGCCCAGCCCGGTGCCACCACTGGCAACGTGGGAGCGCTCGCCCTGCTGCGCCCCCGGCACCTCCAGCCCGGCCCTCGCCCCTGCCTGTCTCCAGCTACCACCACTAGCTTCAGGCCGCTCACACCCACCTCACAGTGCCCCTCGCACCCCTCAGCCCTGCGTCCAGCCCCTATGCGAAAGGCTTTGCGAGTGTCGCCCGCTCGCCGTGCTATCATCAATACTCCTGTCTCAGCCCAAGACCCCCCACCCACTCCACCTCCTGACCTTGCCCTCTGCCCCTGACCACACCACACACACCCCTCAGAGGGCCCCCAGCCCAGCCCCGACTTCCGCACATGCAGGCCCCGCCCTCTGGCTAACTCCAGCTGGTCCTCCTAGGCGGGCTGCCGGGTGGCTGTGACCTTCTTCCTTTACTTCCTGGCCACCAACTACTACTGGATTCTGGTGGAGGGGCTGTACCTGCACAGCCTCATCTTCATGGCCTTCTTCTCAGAGAAGAAGTACCTGTGGGGCTTCACGGTCTTCGGCTGGGGTACGCGGACGCAGCGGGAAGTGAGGCGCAGGCAAGGGTGGGACCGTGGGCGGCAGGGTGAGAGGGCACCACCCAGCATATCTTGTCCTGGACATGGACGAAGCAGGTGGGAGGCCTGCCCACCTTCTGTGACTCTGGCCGCACTGCAGGTTCAGGGATCAGGTCAGGGGACAAGGTTCCCCCAGTGTTGGCTCAGCATGGGGCTGTGGCTCATCTGGGGTCAGAGTCACCAGGGGGAGGGAGGGTGGACTATCAGACCAAGATCCAGCTTATAATCAGAGTGTGATCTTGGGTCAGAGGTCAGCCTGGGGATGGAGTTGAGGTCTGGGACCCTCCCTCTATCCTGAGCCCATGGGCTGGGCCAGCATCTGTTACCCTACCAATCCCCTCACCAGGAAGGGTGGGGTAGCTGTCCATACCACTGCCAGCACGGTCCACATCCCAGGGCTGTGGGCCCAGCAACTCAGCATCATCTGGGCTTCACAGCTCTTCTGCAGAATGGCTTACTGGGCCTCTGCGCTCCTCCCAGCCCCCCACGGGCTCTGGGATCCAATTACGGATAATTGTCCATTATTGTTGGCAGCTCCAGAGCTTGGCTGGGCTCCGGGGCATCCAGCCAGACTGCAGAGGGGTGGGCCAGGTGGCTGGAGCCCTCCCTGCACTCAGCACCCAGAGGCTCTTCAGTCAACAGCCACAGCCTCCCTGCCCCTTGGCACACACCCTGACCCTAACGTCACCATGGCAAGCCCCAGAGTTGGGGGAGAACTGGGCCTGGTTCTAGGAACTGACACAGGCTCTGGGGCTAGGAGGTGTCTGGGTGGGCTGGTAACATGAGGATTGGGGAGCACACAGAACTCTGTGGCACAGGAATGCCACAGTTCTTTTTCTTACCATACACCCAGGTCACATCCTGTCCCTCCAAGGGTGCACCAGGCCTAGAATCAAGTTTGGAGGGGGAGTAGGAGGGAACTTGGGCTCCCTTCCCAGAGGCAAAGCTCACTCAGAGGTACCATGAGCCTTCTGAGTGGGCTCAGGCCAGGATACATGGAGGCTCCCCTATGGCCCCTACCCAGCCTGGGATGGCAATCTTCACCCCATCCAGCCTCATCCATAAGGGCTAAGACCTTTCAAACCAGGTTGGGGGATGTACTGGGACAGAAAAATGCTGGTAATAGTCTCCCTCTCCTGGGAGCTTCAAGCCCAGAGCAGCACCCTTCAGGGGAGGGGACGGGGGAACGAACCGGGGCGTGGATAAGTTAGTGATACCATATTAGTTCACCATGTGCCCAACAGGTGTGCATGTGTGCATGCGCATGTGCGTGTGTGTGTGGGAGACACAGAACCAAGATGGGGGCAGAGGGCTGAGCTGGGTCCTGAAAACTGGAGGCCCAAGGGCAGGCTGTTGGGGCAGCACGTGCCAGAGTGTGGCTCTGTCACCAACCGGCCCATGTGCCCAGGGTGAAGGGGTTGGGGCAGTGATGAGGTAGGCTGGGGGTCATCAGGGATGAGCAGAGGGAGACATGTGGACAGCATCCTCAGCCCCTCACACAGTGTCCCCCTCTGTGCCCACAGGTCTGCCTGCCATCTTCGTGGCTGTGTGGGTCAGTGTCAGGGCTACCCTGGCCAACACTGGGTAGGTCCACGTGGAGAAGGGGACCTGGGGGCTCTGCACAGGCCAGAAACACCCCTGGTACTCTCTTCCTCCGTGAAGCATATGAGAAGGCCTCCTGTACCCTGTCCCTGAGTGGTCCCAGCCTCAGTTGTTCTCAGTCCAACCTTTAGCCAAGAACCCCCTCAGGACCACAGGAGGCTATTTCCAAAGAGGCCTGTGAGGGTGGCTTCAGGCCTGGCCACATCCAACATCCCCCATTCTGTGTCCCTGACAGCTAATGTGTCAACAGACGAACTCTGGGGCCTCTGTGGGCAGGCTCAGGAGTGGGAACAGGAGGGGGTGGGGGCTGATGCCTCAACCTTCCCCAGGTGCTGGGACTTGAGCTCTGGGAACAAGAAGTGGATCATCCAGGTGCCTATCCTGGCCTCCATTGTGGTGAGCAGGGATGGGTGGCTGGCCACAGGGGTGGGCGGGGATGTGGCCTGGAGCCCTAGTGACCAGCCCCTTACAGGGACCTATGGAGGCGTCACTGGACCCTGGGGTCAGAGCCACAAAGGCCTCAAGGCCAGCTGATCCCCAGCCTAGTGCAGATGGGAAATCCAAGGGCGCAAGGAGCCGCCTAGAGCCTGTGGTGGGCCATGGGTCCAAGTCCTCGCCCCACTGTGCTGGTGTGCGGCCTCGAGATGCAGCTTCCTTCACTCCCACAGCTCAACTTCATCCTCTTCATCAACATTGTCCGGGTGCTTGCCACCAAGCTGCGGGAGACCAACGCTGGCCGCTGTGACACTCGGCAGCAGTACCGGTGAGCCACGCCCGCCATAACCAGCTCCTCAGAGCTGGGGGCGGAGTTCAGGGCTCTTAGAATCCCAGCAGTGCATGCATGAGGAAAGCCAAAAGCCCCATGAATGAGTCTGTCACAGGGAAGGACCCAGCTCCTGACTCCCTGACTGTCTCCACCTCATTTGCCAGCCCCTCACCCTGGCCTGCCCAGCAGTGATGGGAGCTTGCCCTGCTTCTGGAGGCCCTGGGGGCACCCAACAGCCAGCCTGGCCCACTTGGTGCAAGGCACTGCACTAGAGCTGGGTCTGTGAGGGTGGGACAAACTCAGACCTCCCCTCAAAGAGCTGGCTGCAGGGCTGTGAGGGACAGGTGGGCAGTGTGTGGCCTCAGGGAGGCAGCTCAGCTGAAACTTGAGGAGTGGGCCATGGGATACTGCGATAAGGCCACGGGAGAGTGAGTGTGTGCCTGCTGAGGAATCAGCAGGTGCAAAGGGCCAAGGGACAGGGGGAATATCATTTGTGGTCCTCTCCAGGACACCTCTGAGAACGAAGGGGCCTTATTAACACTTTGACAAGACAACAGTCGTCCCAGGTGAACAAGGTTGTCCTGTGGTGCCCAGAGCCTTGGGCCCCTTTGTAGCTTCTGGAGCCTGAGGCTGGCAGGGTGGGGGGTGGCACAATGCTTGTTGAGGGGGAAGTGGCTTGGCCCTGACCTATTTGCCCCGCCGGCCCAGGAAGCTGCTCAAATCCACGCTGGTGCTCATGCCGCTCTTTGGCGTCCATTACATCGTCTTCATGGCCACGCCGTACACTGAGGTCTCAGGGACGCTCTGGCAAGTCCAGATGCACTACGAGATGCTCTTCAACTCCTTCCAGGTGCGCAGCCCTGGCCAAAGCCTGACAGGGTGGGGGCAGCAGGGGCACACCCTGATCCCTCCCACCTCTCCCCACAGGGATTTTTTGTCGCCATCATATACTGTTTCTGCAATGGTGAGGTAAGCAGGAGGCAGCACTGGGGCAGGGCGGGGAGGGGTTTCTGCCCCATTCTTTCTCTGTTCCCCCAAGAACATCCCTGAGGACATTCTGAAGGCAGAGAGAAGTCCTTCCAGATGATTCAAACCTAGGATGTTCTAGGATATGTGGGCTCTTCAGTCTCTGATATAGCCAAGTTTCTTCCCAACCCCACAGCTGAATCCTCTGTAGCCCAGATTGAAGGACTCAGCCACCTCTGGGGCCATTTGAGCCTTGTAGACCCTGGGTGTGTCAATTGCCTGCCATCAAGTACCATGTTCTGAGGATGGTGGGATTTTAACTTGGCCTTGGAATTTTCCAGTAGACTCCCATTCCTGTTTTCATTCAGTGCTGGGTGTTGCAGGGGCAGGGATGGGGCACTGCTGGGGCTGGGGGGACATATGACAGAGGGGTTAGGGTTACACCTGACTGCCCACCCTCCTACCGCACCAAGGTTCAGGCTGAGGTCAAGAAATCTTGGAGCCGCTGGACTCTGGCACTGGACTTCAAGCGCAAGGCACGCAGTGGGAGCAGCAGCTACAGCTACGGACCGATGGTGTCTCACACAAGTGTGACCAATGTAGGCTCCCGTGCAGGACTTGGCCTGCCCCTCAGTCCCCGCCTACTGCCTGCCACCACTACCAATGGTCACCCCCAGCTGCCCGGCCATGCCAAGCCAGGGGCCCCAGCCCTGGAGACCCTTGAGACCACACCACCTGCCATGGCTACTCCCAAGGATGGTGGATTCCTCAATGGCTCCTGCTCAGGCCTGGATGAGGAGGCCTCTGTGCCCGAGCGGCCACCCGCCCTGCTGCAGGAAGAGTGGGAGACAGTCATGTGACTGGACAGCTAGGCGTTGGACCTGCTGACATGGGTGGGTGGACAGTTGGACCAAAAGACAGGTCGTTGGATGCTTGCCCACTCAGGGCTGGGGCCAGGAGGAAAAACAGGAAAAAAAGGAAAAAAAAAAAAAAAAAAGAAAAGGGAAAAGGAAGCAGTGTGTGGCTTCCTGTGGCCTGAACAGGGGACCTCCTCCAAGAGAGAGGGGACTGGGAGCCATAGGGGAGCTTCTGGGGGCTTACCCCAGGAGTGGGGGAGGGCCCATGAGCCATGGAGGAGTCCTTGGGTCTCTTCACCTCAGGAGAGGGATGGGTCTAGGGGGACTCAGCACGGTCCAGCAGAAAGGGCCTGGGAGACGCTAATTGCAAGGCCCAGAAGGGCTTAAAGTTTGATCACACAGCCGCCAAGTGGGCTTGTATGGAAGTCTGTCCTCAGCCTTCCCCTATCAACGTTGCTACCTCAGCTGCTCCCCACTCTTGTACCCAGGCCCCATGGGGGACCCAGGCTCCTCTGGGCCAACTCCTCTGACTGCGAGCCTCTAATCGCTGCCCACCCAGGGTGGACAACAGATCCCTCAGGCCCCTGGCCACACCCCCAAGCCCAAGGCCCTGCACAGAGTGAACTTTTCCTGGTTGTCTGATGGCCCCAGCCCCTACCCTGGACCAGATACACCTTCAGCAACCAGATGGAGATTACCGGGTTAGTGCTAGGGCCAGCAAGTAAAATTCAGGCTGGGGTCTCTGCTCTGGCTCGGGAACTGTGAGGCGCCAGGAGTCTAAGCCTAGAGGGCTGGCTGGGTGGGGACCTGCAAGGCTAGACACATCCATCCACTCACTGACCACCCAGGACTGTCACTAACTATCCCACCTAACACCCACGGCCACCACCTTACTCATCGCCCTGGGTCCTACCCATCCCTGTATTGGGCCATTCATGGCCCCAGAATGGCACAGACCCTCCTCAGCCTGATGCCCTGAGGACTGACCCAACAGATCCCACCCCATGATCTGGCCTGACCAAGCTTCTTGCTCTTGCTCAAGCCCTGCTTTTGGGCCTGCACACAAGCTGGTGCCCCTGCCTCTCCCCTCCAATCTCCAGCTCATGGACTCAATCCATGGACCCAACATCCAGGAGGGCTCCTCCCTCCAACAGCCCCCACACCCACCCACTGGGGGCTAGGTGAGGGGTCATGAGCTCCAGGACAACAAATTTATTTAGGCAGTGGGTGGCATGGGCATATGCCGAGCAGCCTCAGGCACAGCCCTGCCTGCCCTTCCAGGTGGCAGACAGGCCAAGCCACCAAAGGCCTGGTACACCCATGGAGCTCTCTGTAATGTGACCTGCTTGGAATGGTAGGAGAGGCATAGGCCAGGTCCTGAAGGGCCACCGAGCCAGGCTGAGCATCAAGCATTCTCATGGATGCTGGGAGCTGTAGGAAGTTCTAGAGGGAGTGCGACAAGGTCTGAGCAACATTTAGAAGACTCCACACTACAATGTGGAGGCCAGAGGAGGCTGCACAGGGATTGGAGGAGAGGTAGCTTTTCGGGAGGCAGGTGGCCAGGCAGGAAGAGGATGCTACAGTTGGGAGGTGCTGTCATCAGGAAGGACCTTGGATGAGCTACTGGCTGGGGGAAGGGGCCCTCAGCAGAACAGACCCGCATCGTCCTCCCAAGGGATATCTGATGCTCCTCATCACCAGCTCAGCTCAGAGCTAAGGGACCTCCAGACCACTGGGCCCTCAGAGCAACTCATCCTGCCCACCAATAGGGAGGTCACTGATGCCCAGAGCTGGCTGGGCCCCAGCACCCATCTCCTGACCCAGAGTCCCCTGTCAGGAGGCTTCTGAAGTAATGAGCCCTTGAGGCGCACTCACCCTGAAACATTCAGACTAGCACCCCCCAGGGCAGGGCTGACTCCCCTCTCAGACTCATCACCACCTTCTCTTTAGATGCCCCCTTGCCCTGCCACTCCTGAGACAGGGCTGTTCATGTCCTTAGAATGAAATGCGCCCGGGAATGCTGAGTACCCCATCCCAGATTTGTTGTCCCCAGGCCAGGGCCAGCTGGGTACTTCCTAGATGAGGACTGGCTCTCTCTCCTCGGGATGTTTGGATCCAGGACAGGGCCACACCTCCCCCTTGACTGGGCACCATCTCTCCTCAGGCCAGACACCCAGGACAGGACTGGACCTCTCACAGCAGTACAGCCCCCGAGGCCAGGACCAGCCTCCACTCACAGAGGCCCCTGAGCTCTGCCTGGGCCATCCAGGTGTTGGCAGAGGAAGTGGAAGCCCTCAGCAGGCCTGGCAGGCGGTCAGGACCCTGTTTGCCTTGAGCAGGGGCTAGAGCCAGGTGGTCACTTCTCCCTTCAAGGCCCCACAGCCCAGCCAAGCCACAGGGAACACGTAAACACCAGCCAGGCCGGGTGGCGGGTAGACAGGGAGGCGGGCACTGAGAGACCCCAAATCCTCAGCCTCCTTGACTACTGGCTGCGCTGGACTCCCAGTCAGGCTGGTAAGGCATCAAGGTCCAGTTCCCACCTGTCTTGGGCATGTGGACAGGCCCTGCCTCTCTCTGGCCCATCTCCCCCAGCCCAGGCTGGGAGAAGGACCTCTGAAGACCCTTGGAAGGAACATACCCTCCTGGGGGCCCCTGTGCAGCCCTGGAACACAGGCCCAGTCTCAAGGGGAGGCTGAGTGAGTCCATAGCTTCCAGCTCAGAGTGGGGCCTAGGAGATCCAGGGCCATCAAGACATGGCTCTGCCCACTCTCATCCTGCAAGCCCCTGACAAGAACAAGGACTTAGCTGGGCCCACATGCGGGGAGAGGCAGTCCACAACAATGCACTCTTCAGCCCTCCCTCTGGGGAGGTGGTCAGAGGGAGAGCAGAGGGGAACGGGGGCTGAGGTCTCTGGAGGCTCAAGAGGGACATGACCCTGCCCCAGGAGTCTGAGAGGACACACAGCCCTGCTCTGAGAGTATATGAGGGGAACACAGCCCTGCTCTGTGGGTCTGAGGAAACATGAAACTGCCCTGGAGGATCTGAGAGGGTCCTGGCTCTGCTCTGGTTGTTAGACGAGAGGTCTGGTTGTGCTGAGCCCAGGTCGGGGGGCTGGGGATGTGGGGCACGTGCAGCTCTCTGTCCCAGATGCTGCCTCAGCCAACTTCAGGCCAGTGATCCCAGCTTGAGGCTACCATGGCCAACTGAAACAAGCTTTGGCTGGGGGACTGGTCCCACTGGCCAGGAGGGGCAGAGGAGGAAG
This sequence comes from Cynocephalus volans, assembly GCF_027409185.1. Classification (NCBI taxonomy): domain Eukaryota; kingdom Metazoa; phylum Chordata; class Mammalia; order Dermoptera; family Cynocephalidae; genus Cynocephalus; species Cynocephalus volans. Next base: position 57,358,501 of record NC_084470.1, read on the forward strand.
GGACTCTAGAGCTGGACAGGGGCCTGAGCTCTGGTTGGCTCTGTGTGTGTGCTATGTGACCACAGGCAAGCCACCTTACCTCTTTGAGCCTCAGCTACTTCTCAGAGGTCAGGCACCTGCTCAGGTCTCCCGACCTGAGCAGGCACAGAAACCTACCTTGCTGCCCAGTAGGCCTCCAGGCTGGGTTTTTGCTGCCTGGACAAAGCCCCTATCACCCCCTTGGGCAGACTTGCGTCCCGGGGGACCCAAGGCCAAGACATCCCCAAGTGACAGGTTCTCTCCTTCAGCATCATGGTTATGCCAGCAGTGGAGGCCAAGGGTGGTGGGTGTGGATTCTGTACAGATCCTACCTGTCCAAGGGCTGGGGTCGGCTATCCCCAACATGACTCTGGGAGGGAAAGGGGCCAGGCCAGAGAGGCAGGAGTCCAGGAGTCCAGACCTCTGACAGTCCTTCTGGCCTTAGCCTTCCATCTGTGGATGAGGGGAGGGGAGGTGGGCCTCTTTGTGTTCTTGCATGTGTTATGCACCTTTTCAGGGCCCTCCACCACTCTCAGCCTTGGTATTTTGTGGGGAGGGGGTAAGGTACCTCCGTAAATTCTTCTTGATTGAAAGGTCCCGTGGTTTGGGGGCGGTTCTCCCATCATGGTGAGAGGAAGACAGAACCACCGGTGGAAACATCGCCAGCAGCTCTGGTGGGGAGCTCTGCAGAAAGGCGGCCTCCCGGAGCACCTGCTGGCTCTGCTTCCCAGTGGCAGGAAGGAGGGGGCAAGGCCAGGCTGGAGGATGGGGTTCTGGGCCATGGGAGGGTGGGTTCCTGGCCACCCCAAGCCTCCCTCCCAGCTCCTCAATACCTGTGGCTCCAGTCAATCCCATCAGGTCCTGGCACTTGAGGCTCCTCACCAGCTCCTCTCCACGGCCATGCTGTGCTCTCCAGTCAGCTGGAGACAACTTGTCCTAGCACCTTCTTCTTGCTCCAGCATTTGTAAGAGTCAGGGGACAGCCTTGGCCTGGACCACACCCTGGCCTCTGCCTGGAGGCCACACTGGCAGACTACCTGCCCCCAACAAGCTCACTTACATCATCAGCAAGACAGAAGGGGACATTGTGTGTCAGTTTCTATGTGTGTGTTTGTATGTATGTATGTCTATTTGTGTATTTATTTGTATTTGTGGATGTGTATGTGGATGTGTGGATGTGTTTGTGGTTCTATTTGTATGTTCTATTTGTGACTGTGCGTTTGTGTGCCCGTGTGTATTTATGTGTGTCCATTTGTATGTGTGTCTTTTGGTGTGTCTATTTGTCTGTATGACTGCATATGTGTGTATCAGTGTGTTTATTGTGTTTGTGTGTCTGTGTATACGTGTGTGTCTATTTGTGTGTATGTGTGTCTGTGTGGACCCGTGGTCTGAGAATGCTGCCTGTGGGTGGAATTTGGCTCACGGACATGTTTGGTTTGGCCCTCACAGTATTTTCAACATCTTGAGCCAACATTTAAAAATCAGGATATTTCACATAAAAATTCAGCTTTCCAGCTTCTCTTAAAAATTCAGAAGCCCTGGCAGCTCTGGGCCTGCATTCCCATGAGGCCATGCTCCTCGCGGGCTGCACAAGGCCTGCCCTCCCCCTCCACAGCCTTGTCCACTTGTGTCACCTGCCAGCACCTTGAGGATGGCTGGGCTTGTGACCCCAGGGTGTGTGGTCACAATGGGGTGTGAGCCTGGCTGCCAGGGAGAGTGTGCATGAGGGGGGCGTGTGTGAAGGCATGCGTGTGCATGTGTGAGGAGTATGGGGGGGGAGGTGTGTATAAAGGTACACATGTGCACGTGCGTGTGCATGGGGTGTGGCCATATTCGTGGCTGCGTGAAGTGTGTGGGCTGCTGTGGTCTGGCATGTTCTGCACAGGGGCCTCTTCCGGCCTTTGAGGGGGAATCAGATTCCCGGCTTCTGGCTGGGCTGCCTTGTGGGATTTATTTCTGTCCCAATGCCCACCGGTGGCCTGAGTAATGGGAACATTTAAAGAAAACCAGTAAATACATACAAAAGGGGCAGGCTGGCTGGGAAATGCGGCCAAGACACCCCTGCCCAGCCCATGGCCTCCAGAGCTTGAGGCCAGGCCTGAGCCCAGGAAAGAGTTCTAGGACCCACTCCTCCCATCCAGTACCATATGGTGGGTACCCCCACCCCACCTGGATGGTCCCTGGGTCAACAGTGGGCATCTTGAGAGCTTGGCTCCAAGCAGCAGATGTTCAGGACAGGTTCAGGAGATGACATTTTAGCCTGGCCCAGGGTCCAAAGAGACCTGACCCTCCAGGGGAGGCCTTTCTCAGCCAGGCTAAAGTGGGTCCACATCTCCAGGTAGCCTGTCCACACACACCTCCTGCACATCAGACCCTCCCACAGGCAAGGAGGGGTGACCAGGTGGTGCTGGGACTGTCCCCAGGGTTGATAGGACACTCAGGACACCTCACCCAAACCTCGCACACCCTGGAGTGCCTGGAACCTGCTCTCTGCAGGACAAGACCCCCGTTCTGGGTCTATGGATCATCTCTGATGATCAGCCCCTTAGCAAATGACGTAGGCCCCATGGGAGAGGACAGGAGTGCTTCCTCCAGTGGGTGATGTGCTTTACCGAAGACCCGCTGGCAGCAGCAGTTGGCAAAGCAGGCAGTACTGACCTATGCTCCCCTTCACAGGTCCCATCGGTGTCTCATGCTGCCCCCCAGTGGCCATGTGAGGACAGTGGGGACATAAAGGCTACGCTGCATAGAGATTCTCGTCCATGCAGTCTCTTTGCTGAGTGGACTCTTGGGAGCCCCTCATGATGCTCAGCCAGATGGGTCTTGGGGAAGCGAGGTCTTTGGGGCTGGTCTGAGGGAAGGGGCTTGGCTCCCAGCATAGATCCAGAGACCGAATGGAAGGTCAAGTTCTCCAAGGCAGAGCCGTCGTTAGATTCACAGCTGCATCATCAGCACCCGGAACAGTGCCCAGTACAGGTAGGTGGCTCAGGAAACATGCTGAGTTAGTGACTGACACCCTGGCTGCTGTGGGAGTGGGCAGCTACGGCAGGCCCTGGACACAGCTCAGAGCCCCATCAAGAGGCCGTCTGAAGGTGAGCAGGCATCTCGCGCACTGGAGACTTGAAGGTGGTGACAGCAACACAGCCCCCACGGGGGGATTGGGCTTGAGACTGGACAGTGGAGTCTTCCCTTGCGACTGCAGGGGCTATGGCCCTCTCTGATGTCAAGCCCACCATTCCTCACAAGGCCCTGCACTGGTAGATGTCGGCCTGGCCCCTGGGGGCCCATCCCTGCAATCCCAGGTGCGACTTCCACCCAGCCCTCTTGCTGCTCCCCTCTGAGCCTGCGTCTCTGGGCCAGCAGGTTCTGTTCACCTGTCCTCTGCTGCAGAAGGGGCATCCATGCTGTTGCAGAACATCCCAGGCCTGACATCTCTTCCAAGATGAAGAGGCCAGGTGTACTGGAGAGTCCCAAGCAGGAGGGACCTGGAACACTGGGAAGTTGGTCAGGGCTGTTCTCGAGAAGTGCCACAGAGCTGGGCTCTGCCCCTCGCTGGCCCATCTCCTAAGGCCCTACGACAAAGGGGCTGCTGGGGCAAAAGGCGCCCATCCCACCTTCTCCTCCAACCAAGGCCAGGACTCACTGCTACTAACTTTGAACTACTCCACCTGATCCTCCACAAGACTGTGGCCCAGACTCCAGAGTGCTTTTTCTCTTATTTTTAAACAAAGAAAGCACATTTTTATAAAATATACACTTTAATTTATAAACATGTTTTACCAGTTTCTTTGTTCACCACTTATATTTTTAAAACCTTTTTGAAATATAGGTTCATAGGAAGTTAAAAAGATAGTGCAGAGGTCCTGAGAAACATTCACCCAGTTTCCCCATGGTTACAGCTTCCATAATTATGGTACAATATCAAAAGCAGGACATTGGACACTGGTACAGTGTGTGTATAGTTTTATTCCATTTCATCACGTGTGAAGATTTGCTTAACCACCACAACAATCAAGATACACAACTATCCCATCACCACAACTATTCCAAAGGTCTCCTTCATAGTCACACCCGTCCCTACCATCCCTAACCTCTGGCAACTCTAATATGTTCTCCATCTCTGGAATTTTGACATTTCAAGAGTGTTATAAAAATGGAATCATACAGTATGTGACCCATTGGTATCTATTCTTTTTCACTTAGCATAGTGCCCTTGAGGTCCATCCAAGCTGTTGCATGTATCAATACTTTCTCTACTTCTAAGTAGCATTCCACAGTATGAATGTGCCACAGTTTAACCAGTCACCCTTTGAAGAACTTTTTTTTTATAGCCTTTGGCAACTAAAGCTGCTATGAACATTGGTGTCCAATTTTGGGGGAAGTGTGAGTTTTTATTTCTCGGAGATAAGTGCCCGGGAGTATGTGTATGTGGAGTTTTTAAAGAAATTCCCAAACTGTTTTCCAGAGTGGCTGTACCACTGTACATTCCCACCAACAATGTACAACAGATTCTGTTTCTCCACCTCCTTGCCTGCATTTCGTATCATTACTATTTTTTCTTTTAGTGGCTCAAATAGGCGTGTAATGATATTGCAATTTTAATTTGCATTTCCTTAAGGGCTAGTGATGTTGACCATCTTTCATGTATTTATTTGCCATCTGTATATCCTCTTTGGTGATGTATTTCTTCATGCCTTTTACCCATTTTCTAATTAGGTTTCTGTGGGGTTTTTTTTACTGTTGAGTTTTGAGAGTTCTTTATATATTGTACATAAAGGTCCTTTTACCAGATATGTGGTTTTCTCACTCTAGTTTTTCTTTTCATTCTCTTAACAGAGTCTTTGTTGGAGCAAAAGCTTTTAACTCAAATTTATCAATTTTTCCTTCATGAAATGTGATTTTGATCTCAGGTCTAAGAACTCTTCACTAAGCCTTAGGTCCTGAAGGTCTTCTCTTATGATTTTTTCTAACTAAAAGTTTTATAGTTTTATGTTTTACATTTAAATCTGATATACTTTGAATTAATTTTTGTATAAAATTTGAGGTTTTTTGTTTTTGCCTACGGATGCCCAATTGCCCCGGCACCATTTGTTGAAGACTGTCCTCCCTCGGTTGAACTTGTTTTGTACCTTTGTCAAAAAAGTTGGCTGTACTTGTATGTTCTGTCCCAATGATCTACCTGCCTACTTTTTCACCAATACCAGTCCTGATGACAGTAGCCGTATAGTGAGTCTTGAAATGGGTAGTGATTCCTCCTGCTATATTCTTCCAAAAACAGTTTAACTATTCTAGTTCCTTTGCTTTCCATACACACTTTAGAATAATCATGTCTACATCCAGAAAAAAAAATCATGGGATTTTCATAAGAATGACATTAAACCTGTCTATCAATTCTCCAATGAAACCACCTGGGCTTGACGATTTTTTTTTTCCCAGTGAAAATAATCTCACATCATTTACTGTCATCTGTTAATAACATAAAGGTAATCAAAACAATATAAGCAAATGTTTTAGAACCATACTCTCAATAAAGGACACCTAAAAGAAAACAGCATTGGCGATATTGTCTGATGCATGTGCAACGAAAACTGCCCAACTGGGGCATTAGAGGTCCCCTAAAGGCTCTAAAAGGAAGTGCCTTCCCACTCCCTTATTCTCCTAGTTTCCTTGTTGCCCACATCTTCCTCTGCCCTGATACCGCTAACTCCCGCTTTCACGCGGGACTACACAGAGCTTTCTTCCCTCCACTCACCCCTGCCATTCCTGTGTTCCCCACCACGGGGTTTTGCCAAGCCCACCTCCCACCCCCTGGGCTTGAAGATTTCTTTTTCAGGATTTTAAAATTATAAAGTCAATTTCCTTAATAGTTATAGAGACAGTCAAATTATCTATTCCATCCTGGGTGAGTTGTGGTAGTTTGTGCTTTTCAAGAAATCGGCCCATTTCATCAACTTGAATTTACACGAGCAATTTACAGTATCCTCTCACTGTCCTTTTGATGTCTGTGGAGTATGATACCCTTACTTCATGCATATTTATAACTTGTGTCTGCTCTGTCAGTCTTGCTAGAGGGTAGTCAATTTTGTTATCTTTCAATAAAACGTTCGAGTGTTTACCAGATTCTTTGCTCACCACTTTTCCCTGCATCCCGTAGCAGGCACTGCTGGCTGCCTTCTCGCTACTTCCTACCTTTCCTCCTTTCTCTTAGAATCTCAATTTCAACCACATGGTAACGTGCCAGCTTAAAACACCCTTACTCCCCAGGTCTTTGCAGCTGGGGGTGGCTCCTGACACAGTAATTACAATCAGAAGGCAAGGTGGACAGGCTTCTCCAGTTGGCCTGCCCTTTGCCCTTCTCCTCCTACCTGGAGCTCAAAACTGGGGTGGGGCAGAGGCTACCGTGGGGAGCTGAAGAGGGCAACTGGGGAGACAAAAGATGGCCTCAAGGAGCCACTGCACCACCTTGTGCTTAACACAAGAATGCCTCCTTATTTAAGATCTTGTTTGTGGGTATCTGCCAAATATAATCCTGGTTCCCTGCTCCCACTCCTTCTTCTTCTTGCTGCAGAGCATCCTTTAGTTCTTTCATCAAAGATCAGTGCGTGGTAAATGCTTAGTGTCATACACCCATAAATGTCTACCATGTCCTTATTTATGATCATTGAGCAGACTGACATTTATCTTCCTCAGCACTTAGGAAAACTGTCTTCTGGTATTTATTGCTCATGAAAAGTAAAACCCATTCCTTCATCGGTAATCTTTTTTTATTTTTTTGCAGCTGGCTGGTATGGGGATGTCTTTATTTTTTATACATAGCTTGTATGATTTTTCTCTTTACCCTCAATGTTCTAAACTAGACCATTGTAGTGAAACTGCCAGATGTAGTAAAACTGCTCTTAAAAAAGACAAAAATAAAAAACGTGTGCATGAAACATAGCATATATACTTAAGTGAATAAAAATGAGTATGTTTAGAGAACCCATCACTTAGGCCAAGAAAAAGAACATAATCAATACCTAAGAGCCCTTCTTCAGAGCTAACTACAAGCCAGAAGTTGATGGTCACCACCTTGCTTTTCTGCCCTGGCTCTGCCACCTCTTAGAGTATATTGTTTTACTCTGCCTGTTTTGGAATGCCACATAAATTGGCTCATACTCTACTTCCTCTGTGGCTTGCTTCTTTCGTGATCTCTCCGTGTTGTTGCATGCAGCTATACCTCATTTTGTGGCTATAGAGTATTCCACTGTAAGAAGTACAACTTATTACTGTGGTTTTGACTGTGTGTGTATGCACATGTGCTATTATAAACAATGCTTCTACAAGCATTCTTGTCCGTTTCCTAGTGTACACAGTTCTCTAGGGCACTAACAGTGGAATTGATGGGTCACGGGGTGTGCACCTGTTCAACTTTCCAAAGCAACCGCGGTATTTGATACTCCCATGCACAATGGGTGAGAGGCCCCGCCACTCGATGGCACACCAGTGTAACTAACAACACTCCGGTCTGAAAGTCTCCCTGCCTGACCTTACTCCTGCCACCTCCACTTTCTTTTGTTGATTCTGTGCTTGACAGAGCTTCCAGCTGCTTTACTTTCAATCTTTATGTTTGGGTTTAGGTTTCTCTTTTAAATGGCATTAAACTGAGTTAAAATTAAAAGAAAAAAAAGGACAATCTACTATATTAATTGTAATTTTTAATATATTTGGATTACTTACTCTCCCACCTTTTCTTTGTCTTCTTTTGGATAATTACTTTTCTCATTTTTTTTTTTTTTTTTTTAGCTAGTTTGAAAGTGGTACACATTGTTTTTATTATTTTAGGGTTACCCTAGAAATGTCAACCCGCCTGTGTACCAGCATCTTATCCCTCTCCCTGACTGACCTTCTTACACCCCACTCAGTAAACCCGATCACCTCCCACCTCTGACTTCCATACCATCGGTCATATATTCTAAATAGTCCCTACTTTACTCCACAATACATTTTTGTTTTATAAGGTCAACACTTTAAATTTAAACTTTCTTTTTCTTCATTTCTTCTTACATCTTAGACTTTCCATCTGGAATCGTACTCTTTCAGTCTAAAGACATTCTTTAGAATTTTTTTTAAGGAACACTTATTTCTTTCACTTAAAAAAAAAGCAGCTTTATACATATCATATAATCCACCCATTTAAAGTGTACAATTCAATGGCTTTTGGCATATACAGATTTGTGCAACCACCACCACTATCACTTTCAGAACATTTTCATTACCCCCAAACAGATTTTCTTTCCGTGAGTCTTCAGGTGACAAAATCCCTGGTTTTGTTTGTTCAAAAACATCTCGTAAGATATTTTCTCTCGGTATGGAATCCTAAGTTGACAATTTTCTTTCATTCCAGTTAACACTTATACCAGAGGGTGTCATTCCAGTTAACACTGGTTGTAGCTGAGACATCTGCTGCTGTGTTGCTCCTTGAAAGGTGATATGTCTTTTCTCTCTAATTTTAAGATCTTTTCTTGGTCTTTGAGTTCTACAATTTTATTACAATATGACTGGGTATGTGGTAGTTTAAAAATACATCCACAAATTCTTAGTCCTCCCCCTTCAAGAGGTGGGACCTAATTCTCCTTTTGAGTGTCGGCTGGACGTAGTGACTTGCAACAAATATAATGTGGCAGAATATCACTTCCAAGACCACGTCATGAAAAGGCCCTAAAGCTCCCTCCTGCTTTTCTCTTTTGGATGGCCACTATGGGAAAGCTGGAGGCCATGTCATGAGGACACTCAAGCAAGCCTTAGGGAGAGGTCCATGTTGTAACGAACGGAGCCCTCCAATCTGCAGCCGTGTGAGTGAGCTGTCTTGGAAGCAGATCCTCCAGCCCCAGCCAAGACTTGAGATGAGTGCAGCCTCAAAAGAAAACCCAAGCTAGAACTACTCAGATTCCTGACCCCTAGAAACTGTGGGATACTAAATACTTGTTTTTTAAGCCCCTGAATTTTGGAGTAATTTGTATGCAGCAATTGATAATACAAGATGTGAAAAAATTTTAAGGAAACTTGCTTATTGAGCTAGGAAACAAACATACAAAAAGTGCATAAAACATATGTATATAGTTCAGTGAACAGTCATAAAGTAAAAATACCTAATTAATCACCACCCAGAACGAGAAACAAAACATTCGGACACAGATTTATTTTTATTGCCCTGACTTGAGATTTTTGATTTTCTCAAATCTGTGGATTGGTGATTTTCAAAAGTTCTCAGCCATTGTTTTTTAAATATTTTCTCTGCCCCATGTTTGCCCTTTTTTTCCTGCTGGAACCACAGGTTATACTGGATCTTCTCCCTCTATCCTCCATGGTTCTCAGCCTATTTTTTTGTATTATCGATCTGTTTATCTCACTGGGCAACATCCTGGAAAACTTCTTCAGATCTTGCTTCCCATTCACGAATTGTCTCTTCAGATTTGTCTAATTCGCAGACACAGGTTTTTAATTGCTAGTATAATATTTTTATTTCCAGAGCATCGGTTTGGTTCTTTTGCAAATCTGCTCCTATTTTCATGGCTTTTTTATTTCTTAAATCATTTTTAAACATATTTAAATTCTATGACTGATAATTCTGGTGTCCGAAGTCTTTGCAAGTCTTATTCTACCATGTCATTTTTGATATCTTTTGCTCTTGGTGCTTTGTTGCCTTGTGTATTGGTGAACTTTTCTGTAAGCTTCTCATTTTTCTTGGAATTTTATCAGTGAGAATTCTTTGAGGACTGAGACAAATAAAGGTTCGTCCAGCAGGATCTGCACTTCCTTCTATCAAGTGTCTGAGACCACCACCATTCTGGGACCACTTTAAGTTCTTGCTTGAGGTTGCTCGTGCAAACCCACATGAGGGCCGGCTCAGTTTTCAAGAAAGACCTTTTTTCACTCCAATAAGTACCAAGGTTCAATTTTCTTCTGGGATTTATTATTATTAATTTATTATTTATTAATAGAGCAGATTTATTATTAGCTCACAGATGGTGCCACTCTTGGGGGTCTCAGCTTTATGGGGGGTCTCATATTAGGCCCTTCATTTTTCATAGGTCTTGGGCTGTCTTCACCACAGACATCAAAGACCCCAAAAACGAATGGTCAATTTCACCTGGTTTGTCAAATACCCTCAAGGGAAAGACCACGCTTTGGCATTCTGCTACCTCTCTTACATTTTTGTTCAAGTATTCCTTACTATCTTGATAGTTCATTGCTGGATTTATAAAGTATTTGTTGTCATTATTCATTTACCTCATATTTTGAGCTGTTTGCAAAGGGAGGATCAGTTCAAGCAACTACTCTTCCATGATGCCTGAAACAGAAGCAGTGCACCATTCCTTCTTCAAGTACCTTCTTTCTCCAGATATCTTTTCCTGGAACCCCTGTCAACTGTCAGGATGGCCCGGTTCTCAATCTAACCTCCATCTCACCCTCTTTCTCTCACTGTCAACGCCTCAGCTTTAACTTCCAACTTTTAATCCCTTCTTTGACTGTAAATTATTATTTTTTCCTCCAAATTTTATTTTGTCAATATACAATGTGGTTGATTATTGTGGCCCATTACCGAAACCTCCCTCCCTCCGCCCTCTCCCCACTTCCTCCCAACAATCTCCTTTCTGTTCGCTTGTCGTATCAACTTCAAGGAATTGCAATTGTTGTGTCTTCTTCCCTCTCCCCCCTGCCGACTGTAAATTATTACTTAGCTCTTCTAGTGGGTTTCTTATTTTAATAACCATATTCTTTATTTCCTAGATTTCTAATCAGTTCTTTATGTTTAATCCCTGTTCTTGAGTCATGGAGACCAGACCCTCTTTTATCTCTCTGATGATAAAACAAATGCTCGTTTTAAGCCTTTTAGTATGTTACTGTTTCAATTTCCTTGGGTATAAATTCTCCCACTTGTTGGGTTGTTGGCCATTTTTTAAGGCATAGAATTTTCCACATTTTGTAATTTTAGAGTGCCCATGACACATGGTAGTTTTTGTTTTTCTCTTATAGGGCAGTTTTTCTGTCAGGGAACCCTGGGTCATAAACTGAGAAGCACACTTTTCATTAGCTCTCTGGGCTCACGTGCTGTGGGATAACCCTACTCTCATCCCAGAGCTGGTGCCGAGTGGGAGCTTAGTTGCCAGTCACCAGGTATCCAAGTCCTCCCACTGCCACAGACAAGCATCCTGTTTCCAACTACAGTCCCAAGAGGTGCAGGGAGACTTTTCATCCTTCATCTTTAGAAAAGGAAGCCCAGCTCCAGTCCTGACAACTATGGGCAGGTTTGGTCCCCGTCCCTTGTGGGAATCAGAGTCCTGGACTTGTCTCACTGCTCAATGCAGCAGCTGGCCACCTACCACTTCAGCCCCCACTCACAGCTTCAAGTTTCTGCTCCTTTTCTACACAAGAATTACTTTCTGAGAGTAGTTTCATAATTTTAAGTTAAAAATTGGGTATGTGTGCTGGTCTCTGTGTGCACACTCTCACTCCACCTCTATGACCCGAGACCTCAGCACTGTGCACCAGAGCTGGGCCATTTTGTTTCTGGAACACAGTATGGAGGGAAGAACACACTGGATGACTCGGGGAAGGAGGCTCAAGAGGAAGGCCTGAAGGAAACTCAAGGGTGTAACCATCCTGGAGGAGATGAAATTCCAGTTGGCCACAGGTACCCAGAGTTAGAGATGATGTGGCTAGTCAGTCACCCTGGAGAACCGGCTCCACAAAGGCGGCTCATAGTCCTAAAGCCAGAACCCTGGGGGCCCAGAGTCCAAAACTATACCTGAAACCCAGCCTACAACATCCCAGTCTCTGGCAGAATGGATCATGCTTCCCCATGCAGGGGCCCCGTCCTATTTGAACCATACGAGGGGTCTTCAAAAAGTTCATGGAAAGATTTGTATTATCCTTTAATTCTATTTTTCCACAAACATTTTGAAGTACCCTCATGGTCTATCTCTGACTGGTGGAGCAGGAAGAGGGGGCTGCCTGGAGCTGGAAAAGGTGGGAAAGCAGTGCTGGGGACACAAATCAGGAGTGGCCCCGAGTGGAGACCTGCCAGGGCCCAGTCTCTCCCTTCTCACTCTCACATTGTGAGGGAGTCCACGGAGGACCAGAGAAGGAGCCTCTCCAGCTATCCCACTGACTCCTGCAAGGCCTAGGCCTGCGGGAGGTCTTGAGAACTCTCTCTGACCCTGTCTCTGTCACTCAAGGGTTTTCAAATGACTACCAGTGACTATGGACTGGGCCAGAACTTGGACCCAGAAGGTCAGCCCTGGTCTTCTCCACCCCTCCAGCCTCAACATGCCCAGACCAACACAAGGGTCATTCATATTAGGCACCACCCCTCCAGCCGACCTGTCTTACAGTCCAATCCCACAGCACCCCCAAGACCCAGGAAACATTTGACAAGTTTCTGCCACACGCAAGGGTTTACTTGCCTCTACTTCCAGAGATAAAAACAGTTCAAAATACATACATATGTACAGAACAGGTATGCCCACAGCTGTTGCTGGCTCCTCCCCCAATCAGGTAGGTAAGGGCTGCTCAGCAGACAAGGTGCTGACCTCACTCCATGTAGGATGCAGACTTGACAGGGCAGGGAGTCAGTGCTCTGATGCCAAACTGGAGGTGATGACAAGCCCAGCCTGCATCCCTACCAAAGACCATCTACCTCCAGGACAGGCCCGACAGGCAGATAATGGGACAGGGCACACCTCAGTCAGAGTCGCAGGCCTCTTGTTCCGTGGTGGCGTCCATTGCGGAGGCTAGGCTGTCCTCCTGGCCTTTCAGCCTCTCACCTGGAATGAATGGCAGACTGAAGGAATGGGGAGGGGCCCTGTGCTTGGGCCATCAACCAGAGGGCACAACCCCACCTTGCCAGGCCTTGCACTTACGGATCAGCTCAGCAATGGCCCGCTGGGTCCGCTTTTCTAGCTTCTCCAGCTTCTTAGCTACATCTCTCTTGAGGTCCCTGGAGCAGGGAGGTGTGGGGAGGTGGGAGGAAGAAGGTTGGCCTGATGTGGACTTGGGCCCCTCCTCCCCTGTAGTCCTCTGCTATTGGGAATCACACTTGGTTGCCTGAGGGAGCTGCCTTGGGAAGGAAGACAGGATGCTCCTCTCTCTCCCTTTCTGTGCCCTCCAAAACACAGCACTGGCCATCCTTCCTGGTCCCACTGAGGCAGGGGGACCAGCACCACAGACCCGACCAATGTGGGGGACTGAGCCAAAGGGTACAAGGCTTGATGGTTCCTCAGGGATCCCCTCCTGGTCTGGTCCCGTTGGTCACTGCTGGGATAATTTGCCCCAGCCACTGTGGGCCCTGCTCCTCCTCCAGCCACAGGCTCACCCCAGCCACCGTGTGCTTCCAGAAATGCAAATGCACTCAGCCTGTTCTCTCTGGCTCTGGGTTTCCTAGGACATATGCCCCATGCTTTTGTTTCATCAAATTACAATGCCCTCAGCTGGTGCTGCGCTAGACACTGGCTGCTCAGAATTGCAGGCGAGAGGGATATAGCCCCTCTCTGGCCAAAGTAAAGTGAGACACAAGCCTCTCAGCCCCAAGCATCCTCTCTCACCCTCTTTCTCAGCCCAGTAAGAGAAGGCCTTTGAGTTGGAAGTCTTGGAGAAGGATGAGCAGCCCCATTTCACAGATGAGGAAACTGGAGCCAGAGGGGAACAGGCTAGTTGGTGGCAGAATAGGGACAGAAACCTGTGTCTGCCATTCCCTCCATCCCATCTCCACCCTGTGGTCCCCCAAGGGCAAGGGTCAGCCTTGCTCAAATGGGACTCTCTGGAGCAGGGTGGCTTCTCACCCTTTCAGAAGGAGCGTCTTGAGGGGACTGCTGCCCGCCCTCTGCCTGAGCCCCTCCCTGTGCCTCCCCTCCCATCACTGCATTTACGTCCTTGTCAGCACTTATTTCCAACAGTAGTTATCCTGTGTGGCTGCCCATCTGTGCTGCCTATCTCCTCACTGTGAGGGTGTGAGGGACCCAGCCCAAGGCCCACCCCGGGCACCAAGAGCCCCCCAGTCAGTCTGTGCCCGTGCTGCAACACTCACCAATCAGGCTTCCGGGGTGCCAGGTTGGCCAGGTCCTGGGGGTGGGGACACACGTCAGGGTTAGAGGGGCCCAGCCCCAGGGCAGCAGGAAGGCAGAGCACAGAGACAGGAAAATGGGAGGGAGGGGGGACGAAGGCAAGTGGGAAGGTGGAAAGGGAATAAAGAAGAGGAGAGAGGGAAGGAGACAGAGGGACAGCAGTGGGGAAGGGGAAAGGGCCCGCAGGAGCAGGAGCAGCAGCCATGGGGAGAAGAGTGGGCCCCAGGCACACACCACTTCCTCAATGACGGGCTCTGGCTTGGCGGCCTCCAGCTGCTCCTTCACCTTCTCTTCCACTAGAGGGTGCAAGACAACAATGAGGCCCATCTCACAGGTGCTGCCCCTGCAGGGACACTGCAAACTGTGGCCCAGGAAAGCGGGGACCCCAAGCTTCCCTGCTCCCACTTCTCTCCTCGGCCCCCAGCCAGCCAGAGGCAAAGCCCTGCAAAGGCAGCAATGGAGGAGGGACCTGGGCTTCCCAGGGTGAAGGCAGTCCCCACGGGCCAAGAAAAGGACAGTGGGAAGCAGCCAGCCCCAGGACAGGGCCCAGACCTCCAGGCAGGAAGCACAGATGCTAATCTCAGCCTCAGTCTCCCCGACTATGAAACAAGAGGGTTGCCTAGATAGATACAAAGTGTGGTTTTGTGAAAGGCCCTGAGAGCTGGCTTTTCCCATGACTCCAGGGGCTCCTGGGCCCTGGCCTGGCTGGACCCACAGGTGGCTCTTCTTCCCACCCCACCTAAAACCTATGCTACCAAGACCAGGGGACATGCACCTCCCAGCTGTGCCAAGCCACTGCCAGCACAGCAGGACTCTGAGCAGGCTGACCAGGAGGGTTTTGCCCCTGTGGGGACAGATGCTGGAAGCACTAATAACCACCCTGGGCTCAGTGGGCTTCCTGTACAATTAGAAGTTGATAACAAAAATAAGAATGAAAACTGAGAACTGCCAAGGGCTGGGGTCTGGTGCTGCCCCACCCTCTGAATTCATGCTGCCCGCCCGCTGCTCTCAGGGCCTGAATGGTTGGCCTCTTGCCAGGCACCCTCACTCTGACCCACCCAGGGCCACTTCCACTTCTTAGCCCAGAGGAGTCCTCTGAAGGGAGGTGGCCTCAACCTCAGGGTGTGAGCAGAGCTGAGGAGGCACAGCAGGCCTCTTCAGTGCCCTGGTGGCCTCTCTGTTGTCACCAGTGAGGGTCCTGAGGCCTAGCTCTGCCATGGCACTGTTGGTTGTTCCCCAAAAGAGGGTGACACCAGCTGAGGTGGAGGGGACCGACAGTGCAGAGGTGCAGAGGTAACCCACCTACCTGCAACTGGTTTGGCCTGGGGCACCCTCCTCCTCTTCAGGTCCTCATCCTCCGGGACATAGTTCCGCAGCCTGAGTTCCCTATGAGAGCACAGAGAATGAGCAGAAGTAAAGCATATGACACAGTCTCAGGTACCTCCTACAACCTGCGAGTTGGGATGCAATGAATCTGCGCAGGGTTCTTACATCCCGACTTTGCTCTGCTCCCTGGGGATGGCCTGGGGAAGAGGGAAAGTACAGCACGGAAGCACCATCAGGACAAGCCCATCAGCTGCCCCTTCACAGCTGGCCTGGCTGCTCTCCAATGGCCTGGCCCACAATGTAGGATCATGGTTCTCCTCCAGAGCTGGGGCCTTGAATGCCTGGAGAGCATCCACCAGGTGTCCCTCCTAGACTGTCTCCATTTGACAGTTAAGGGAACTGAGAGTCAGAGAGACTGCTTCATTTTCATGAGGTCACACAGCAGTGGCTGCACATGTGAGACCAAGGCAAGGAGTGACTCCCAGCCACAGCCAGAGTTCCTGGACTGAGTTATTCCTAAAAGAGAAAGCCAGTGGTCACCCACTAGTTCCCCAAACCCTGCAGCCAATGCCAAGTAGTCCTTCAACTGCTAGTGGTCAAGGACATGTGTCAGTGAGCCAGGAGGAGTGATGGGGGACACATCCAGGGGGCATGACTGCCTACACCTGGTGGGGTGTGGAAGGGCTCCAGGAATGGCGGGTGTCCAGGCCAGGGCCAAGGCACAAAGCACATGAGAGGCTGACCCACCCAGAGATTACTGTGAGTGGCCCCTGGTCAGGCGTAGCCGAGCGCAAGGCTGGGAGAGCCGCAGTCCACCTGGACAGTGGTGAGAACTGCACAGCCCCTGCCCCTGCAAGAGGTCTTTAGAATGCTACCAGGGGAGACCCCAAGACCCCACGAAGAGGAGGAACTATGAGAGGCCAGAATCACACAGCGGGAGCGGCAGCAGTAACCATGTTTTATTTTCCTCCTACCTCCATCTCCTCAGGCAGAGCTGGCTGCAGCAAGAGCTCCCTGGGGTCCCCTGGCTTAGCGGTTCATCAAATCCCAACCCACACACTCTCAGGAGCTAGCTTGGGGAAGAGGGGGCCCAGCAAACTCCATGGGGCAGCAAGGTACAAGTTCCTAGTGCAAGACAGAGACGCTGGGACAGATATCTAGCCCTGGGCGGTGCAGAAGTAGCCCCTCGCATGCAGCCAGGTGAGACCGGGTGTGGGGCCTCCTCCTTCCCTACAACCTTTTTCAGATCCTTGAACACTGGGCCCTGGAAGTCCTGGATCTCCAGGGCAGGAAACAATTTCCCAACAGTCTGTCATCTACCAAAGCCCTCTGTCTGCCAGGCAAAGGTGTTGCTGACTTCCTCAGCCCCAGGAAAGCAAGCTTTTCCAGAGCTGAGGCAGCTGATGTCTGTGGCAGTGATCTGGCAGTGCATCTAACAGGTGCAGTGATCTGAACCTGGGGGCTTTCAGATGCCACAGTCATTCACCATTCAAGAGCTCCACATGCTCCCTCCCCCCAGCTCACACAACATCTCCTTCCCTCTTGCCAGGGCCCCTGGGTCTGGGCTGAGCCTGTGCCGGGGTGGGGGTGGGGTGCAGTATCAGCATCACCTGTGTGCAGAAAGCCCACCCCACACTCCCAGAGCCTGCCTCCTAAGGAGCAGGGGCACCCCACCCTCTCTCCCCATACCCCAATGCCTACCTCAGGCCTGGGGGTAAAAGTCAGGTCACTGAGGAACAAGGAGAGAATGTGGGGCAAGATTTGGTGCAATGTTTTGACTTTCGTTCACAACAGGGTGGGGAGAAAAGAGGAAGAGAAACTGGGTGTGGGAAGAAAACTGCAGGGATTAGTAAGAAAAAAATAAAAAGTCACTCTCAGAAACTGGCTCTATGAGAAACTGGTAGGAGAAAGTCCAGTGGCAGCCACAATACCTATGCCTTCAGCTACACCCTGCTGTCCACGGCTTCAGAAGGCCAGCCGGAATGAAGGAGGACACAGCAGGGAACAGGGAGAGGCCAGAAGCAAGAGCAGAGAGCAGCAGCCCTGCCACCCACTGTCCCTTGCTTCACCCCTAGAGGTGAGCACTGGTCAAGCAGTCAAGAACACCTGGGTCCCAATCATTTTGGGATGGTCCCGTTCTGGGCCTCAGTTTCCACATATGTAAACACAGAAGCTATGTTCAGTGTGTCCAGCTCTATCAAGCTAGGTTCCAGCCCTCCCTGACTCACTCTTTAAGAGCTAATGAAGATATTTCTTCTCCCTAATGCTCAATTAACCCCCCACCGCCCGCCTCCACCTCCACATCTGCCAAGGGGCAGGAGTCTCTGGGAGAGGACATGGAGCACTGGGTTCTGCTGGAGGCCCGGCTTTCCCAACACAGGCACAAGATTTAACCCCTCTCTACTAACAATCGGGCAACTGTCATATTTTTTAAAAATCTATTTACTGGCCTTGGAGAAGTACCAAGACAAAAAGAATTTCAGGGGCTGCAATCACAGAGATAAAGGAAGTACAACAAAGAGAGATGGGCATCGCACACCTCTTTCCTCTTAAATTTGTCTGTTTACAAACAGTGGCTGAAAAGCAGAGACTGAGCAGAGCTCTCTGCAATCTCACAGCACTAGAGAAAAGAAATTTGTGTTTAGGGCAGCTGAAGAGTAGGGCCCTGGCAAGCCCCACAGGTTTTTCACAGGTCTGTTGTGACCCCCCTCTTCACCCCCATCCTAAGAGCAAGGGTGAACCTGAAACAGACCACTCTTCCCAAGGACTGAAACATAGCTTTGTATCAGCACAGTCGCTGACTGGCCTGCCCTTTGGCAGAGGGGGCAATGTAACTGAGTACCGGTGAGAGGAAGCCATCAGTGCTGGAAGTGTGGTCAGGGTAGCCCTAGCTAACTGCCCACCATAAGGCAGAATAAATTCTGGAGGGAAATAAATTATCTAGAGCCTCAAATTATCTCTAAAATTTGTCATACACAATATCCAGGATTCAATCAAAACCATGAGTAAAAATAAACAGAAATACACTCACAGGAGATCCAGATATTGGAATTATCAGAAATGAAGTTTAAAATAATTGCAATTAATAAAATGTCAGGAAACTAGGCCACAAGATAGAGAATTTCAGTAGAGAACTGGAAACTGTAAAAACTTAAATAAATCAACTGAAAAACACAACACAATTAAAAACTCAGGGCTGACCAGTTAGCTCAGTTGGTTAGAGAGCAGTGTTGTAACAACAAGGTCAAGGGTTCAGATCCCCAAACCAGACAGCTGGAAAAAAAAAAAAAAACTCAATAAATGGGCTTAATAGCAGTTTAGATACAGCTAAAGAAAGGATTAGTGAAATATGAGATAAGACAGAAAATATCCAGACTAAGCTGCAGAGGAATAAAGTTGGAAAATACAGAAAAGATTTAAGAAACATATGGAATATGGTGAAAAGACTAACATACATGTGCAGTAATTGGAATGTCAGAAGCAATATTCAAACAAATAATGACTGAAAATTTTACAGAATTAAAGAATCATACAGAATTAATGAAAGAATTAATCATCAAAAGATTTAAAAAAACACTATGAACCCCAAAGAAAAGCATACCTGGCAAATCATTGTCAAACTACTAAAAAGCAAAGATAAAGAGAAATTCTTAAATTAAAAACACCCAACCTTCAAAGGAGAAACTAAAACTGACAGCTGACTTCTCAACTGAAACTATGGAAACCATGAGACAATGGAATGATATTGGAAGTACAGAAAGAAAACAAAATGCCACACCAGAATTCTAAACCTAATTTAAAAGCTTTCAAGAGAAAGAGATTTCCAGACAAAAAAAAGTTAGAAGAATTAGTCATCAGTGGATCTGATATTCAAAAAATACTAAAGGGCATAACCTTGTAACACAAAGGTCACAGGTTCAGATCCCCTTGCCAAAAAAAAAGGGGAGGGGGGTTGGGGGAGTAATTTAGGCTGAAGGAAAACGATCTCAGATGGAAGCATGAAACTGCAGGAAGGAATAATATGCACCAGAAAGGGTAAATATGTACATAAATATAAATGAATTTTGACTGTGTAAAATAGTAATAATGACTTGTAGGATTTAAAATATAGCAACAATAGTACAGAAGGCAGAAAGAGTGGCAAATGGAATTAAAGTGTCTGAGGTCCTAGCACTGTAAGGGAAATGGAAAAAGCACTACCACTTTTTATTAGATGTTAGTAAGTTTAGGATGCATGTTGCTATCCCTATGGAAACTACTAAAAGAAAGGGAAAAGAGTATATAATTAACAAGTTAACAGAGGAAAGAAACGGAATTAAAAACAAAAAAATCCAAAAAAGACTAGAACTGAGATAAAAAAGAAAATCCAAGAAACAAGCAACAGGCTTACACACAGAGTTGGCCCAGGTACTATCCTGGGTTCTCTCAATACAGCATCTAGAGCTGGCCACAACTCTTGGAGACTGGGCAGGATGTGACACATGATGCCAGCCAGACCTGCAGGACAGGCCAACACCCAACAAACTGGCCAGGAAACACTAAAGCTGCTGCACTCACTAGGCAGTCACTGGCATCTGGAAGCCACTCTTCTGGGGGCCAAGGAAGGCAAATGCTGGTTCTGCTATCCCCACTTTAGCATGAGACGGCTGTTGAGGGAAAGATGTGCTAGAGCCCTGGACTTCCAACAATGTGACCTGGGTCCAAATCCTATCTTTGATGTTTCTGAGACATAGAAAAGATCATGCCTTCATTGGCATCCATATGGAAATCTAGGACATCCATCTCTTATGAGTATGTATAGGGATGACACAGGTTGTCACACTAAATAGAGCTGTGCCCTACAGAACAGAGGTCTCACCTCACAGGGGTATGACCTTCCCACTCCACACTGTTGCCCCAGAAGCTCCTCCCCATACCCTGAGAGCTCTACCTACTAGGATGGGAATGTGGCAGACCTACAGACTAGGATGGCATAGCCCACAGAGAGTAACCTTGGTGTGCAAGTGGGAATGAGCAGCCCAGAAGACACATGCATGGCCTGCCAAGGCTCCTCAAAATACCCCCTGATGTAGCTGGAGTAACCGAGTGGCTAGAAAGTGGTCCAGTCCTATTATCTTTATAAATATTGCTTCTGTCATTCTAATTACTGCAAATGTATGTTAGATCTTTTCACCATATTCAATATGTTTCTTATATCTTTTCTGTATTTTCTAACTTTATTCCTCCATGGCTTAGTCTGGATATTTTTTCTCAAATCATATCTTGCAGTTCACTAATCCCTTCTTTAACTGTATCTAAACTGCTATTAAGCCCATTTACTGAGTTCTTAGTTTTGTTATATTTTTCAATTGCAGAATTTCCAATCAATGACTGTGCTGATACAAAGCTATATTGCAGTCCTTGGGAAGAGTGATGTTTCAGGTTCACCCCTGCTCTTAGGATGGGAGTAATGAAGGAGGGTCACAATGGAGAGCTTGGGGGAGTTGCCCTAAACACAAATTCAATCAAAACCATGAGAAAAAAAAAAAATAGAAAGCAGTCTTTGTGTGGCCTACAGGGTGAGAGGGATATGCCTATTTCTGGACACCACACACCAAGTGGCAGGGCTGCCCAGGACACACCACTAGCAGTTGAGGCCGGCCAAGGAATAGCCTCCTTCCTCCTCTCTCCCTGTCTGCCTTCCCAGTCTGTCTGGTCTCCACGTTGGTGTTGGTTACTAGTGAGCCTTGGAACCCAGGCCAGCCAGGAGCCAACCTCTCTTACTCATCTCATCCACCCTTTCTGCTCAGAACTGGGTGTGGACAGACCAGAACTAAAACCTGCTAGATAGGGGAAGGAGAAGACATAATCCAACGCTATGAACCCTGCCTATGCCCAAGGCAATGCCTGGGCAATGGCACAGGAAGTATGGGATGACCTCCAGCTCTCGAGGGAAGACAGCCAGGCCAGAGAGAACCCAAAGCTTCTCAGTCAACCCCACCCTGTTCTAAGGCTGCAAAACAAACATGAGTCCTGTGCTAGGTGCTGTGAAAGACACAGACACCAGAGCCCCTTCCTGAAGCTAACCTTCTCCTAGGGGAAAGAGCATATCACGCAAACCCAGGTTATGTGCCCCATGCCCCATACCAACAGTAGAAGGCTGTGTGGCTGGCTGAAGAGACAACAAAGGAAGACATTCTGTGAACTTCCATGTAATGAATGCCAAGATGTACTACTGGACTGAGAAGAGCAAGGTGAGGAACAGCAGTACAGTATGCTACAGTATGCTGGGGGAGGGGATATATGTCAGCATATCTGCATATCTGTGCACAACCCACCTCTGAAAGAACCCAGAAGCTGGCCACAAAGGTGGTCTCCCAACCAGGAAGGCAGGAGTGGAGGAAGATAATTTTCCCTGTGTACCTTTTAATACCTTTTGAAGCATGAACCACATGAATGCCTCACATACTCAAAAAATAAAATGTATAAAGACTCACCCAAATAGCTACAAGCCCTCGGATGAATCACTACATAACCAATGGAAATAATGTTTGCAAATGACTGTTCTGAACATGGAATAGAAAATTTACACAAAAAACAAAATTGTTGACAGAGATTATCCCTAAGAGTGATTTTTACTTGCTTTGATTTTCCATAGTTTCCAGAATTTCTAAAGTAATCGGCATTCTTTCTACATAGAACCAATGAACTAAGTGGACAAAAGGAAACGTAAAGAGGAAACGGGCAGAGGGGACATAAGTGAGGCCGACCTCAGGAGCAGAGGATTGTGGCAGGGCTATGCATCAGGCAGCCCCGGCACCCGAGCTATAGTGGCTCCCAGTCCCTGTGGCCTAGGGCCAGGCTGTCCTCCAACCAAAGGGAAGTAGAGACCAGGCCATGTTTTGGGTGCTTCTTGCCCTGGAGCCTATGGGAAGGAAGACAGCCCAGTGAGCCCAATGGCTTCTAGAACACTGCCCTTTGCACCAAATGCCCTGGGCTACCACATTCTTCTCCACCTTGGCAGCCTTTGTCTGAGTTGAGCCTTGCCATCTCTCTGCAGGAGGCAGACACAGCAGCCACCTCAGTGATTCCACCCTCACTTCCCGTGACCCAGCGCCCCCAGGGCCCCCCAAACAAGTGTAAACTTTCACATGGTCCTGGCCCCACAGCCTGTTTGCACAGTAAATGTCCCTGGACCACTGCAGGGCCCAGCCCTGTCTGCTATGCACTCCCCTGCCTATCAGGCTTCAAGAGCTAGCCCATGAGGGAGGACTCCTGGCAGTCCCTCGCCTCCCCTAACGCCCCCACCCACCCAAGGCACAGCCAGCCACTCTTCTCCTGTGGCCCTCTTGGCCCCACTTGCCTCTCCATCCTCCCGCCATCACACTTCATGCATGAGGTCCTTTGATGGCTAGATGTCTGTCCACACCTGGCCCTGCAAGCTCCTACAGACCTATCTCCAGCACTTAGCTAGGGCAGCTCAAGGAGGGGCTCAGGAGGTACTTGCCTCAGGCTGGATAAAGGAATTCAAGGGCATACAGGAAAGAGCTTTTGGGTAGCCTGGGGCTCTCTGAGCCTTTGATGACTAGGGAAGACAACAGGAAGCTAAGAAGCTGTGCCCAGCAGATGCAAAGAGGGCAGGAACGTGGCTGGGTCTGGGCAGCCAACTCCTACATGGCTTCTTTATGGCAAAGCAACAGGGTGATGACCAAGTTCACATTCTACTGAGTTTCCTTCTAAGATGAAAAAAGCCTCTTTTCCATTTCCCCTACTCTGCTTCCTCCCAGTGCTGGGGCAGGTATGGTGACCACTGTGAGGTCTTCCTGGGTTCTTCCTCAAGGCCAGTTGCAGGGGCCCCAAGCGTGGGCTGGCCAGGGAGATTCAGGGGAAATCACCCCTTGGGGTATTTTTTCAGACCTCCGATATGTGCCACTGAGGGGAAGGGAGTGGAGAAAGTTATGTTCTCTGTAAACTATGAAACCCAGGAGTAGAGTTCTAGAATATCACAGTGAAAGGAAGCTTCGAGATTATGTATCTGTTCCAACCCCATCACTGGCAAACAGTCCTCAGAGAAAGCCTACATTGTTCATGAAGGTCACACAGCTCTGGCCCCCTTCCCTCATTCATGCTACCAGTCTTACCCTTTGGGGCATTAACCTCTCCTCAGCCTACACATCTTCAGGCCACTCCACACTTACCCCCTGCCCTAGACCCCTGCAGAGAGGCAGAGAGAGGACAAGATGGGGCAGTCCCACATGGCCTGCTCCCCACCTGGCCACCTTGGTCCCTCCATACAAGTCCCCTGAGGGGCCAGAGAGAGAGTTGGCATCAGCACTCCCCATAGTAACAGGCCACAGGGAAGGTCAAACCCAGGATGAGCCAGCACTGTCCAGAGAGATCAACAACTTTGATCATAGAAGGCTTTAATTTTAATATTCAGAGTACAGAGACATGGGAGCCCTTCCAGAAAACCCCACCACCACCACCCAACAACCAATAAAAGCCTAATAGCTTTAGGCTCTGCCCGTGGAGACCCACCCCCACATCCCTAAGATAAATAACAAGGCCTCTAGAAAAACATAAAAATGAGGGGAGAGGCAACAATCCCAAATGGTTACACACTACGGCTCCAGAAGTGGATCTGGTCGTTTCTTTCAAGATCCATTAAAATGTTCAAATCCTTTGACCCAATAATCCTGCTCTGGGGAAATTATTCCATAGAAACGGTAACAAAACAGGAACAAGAAAGCAAACAAAACGTTCTACATGCAAATGTTTCTCCCAGTATAATTTGTAACAGCCGTGAGGCAGACCCCTCAGGCTCTCTTCTGGCGGAGTCCTCTAGAGCAGGCTACCAGCGCCCTTCCAGAAGGGGAACAGCTCAGGACAGTGCAACTACAACTGGCTGTGAGTTTTGTACACAAAACAAAATTCAGTGTAGGTAAAGTACAAGTTCAGGACAGAACTCGAGCACCAGAAATAGGCTATGCAGGGATGTTTTTGTGTGGCAGTTAACATTTTCATTTAGGACACTTGATGGTTAGCTTAACAGCAAATGAAACTTTTAAAGAGCCCAGTGGCAAACCCACTCATGGGCAGAGGAGACTGACCCCCAGCAAAGTGACTCTGGCCCTAGCCACTCTGGGGACAGGGGACAAGTATAGGGCAACAAAAGCTCCCTCTCCTTCTCCTATCCAGCCTACCACCCCAGGCCTCCTGTCCTTCTGACTGCACAGAGAGGACACAGACTGACTGGAGTACATGGTACAAGAACTGACCATGTGCGTGATGGCGTCACATCACAGCTCCAGGGATGGACAGTGCTCCTCAAGCAATCCCTGGCAAATGCCTCCTCAGAGGGTTTCAGGAAAAGGGGTGGGAGCTCCTGTGTCCTCTCCCACTCCAAATTGTAGGCCATATGAAAAGGATAATGCCTCCTTCTCAGCAGGAGCACCCTGTATATGCTGCCTCTCAGGACCACCCTTCAACATAGGTCAAGGATGTTATTGACATTTTCTACATGTGGAAGGGTCCAGAGAGGTTCGGGGATGTGCCTGAGTTGAGGGAATGGCCAGAGCCAGAATCCAAACCCGAGTCTCTGACCTTGAAGTGGACCCTCACCCTTGCTTCCTCTACTGGGCTCCTCAGGGACCAGCAATCACTGCAGAAGAGCAAAGCTGTTTGACAGAGTGACTGGGGGTCCTGCCCAAGGCTGCAGGTGGCTCAGCCAGGGCTCTGGGCACTCAGTGATCCTCACAGAAAAAAATCCTGTGACCTGGCCTGGCGTCCCCCACTCCTACCCCACGGTGGGAGTTCAGCCTCCAGCA
The DNA here is from genome assembly GCF_027409185.1 of Cynocephalus volans. Classification (NCBI taxonomy): domain Eukaryota; kingdom Metazoa; phylum Chordata; class Mammalia; order Dermoptera; family Cynocephalidae; genus Cynocephalus; species Cynocephalus volans. The sequence goes on from NC_084470.1 coordinate 57,383,752, forward strand.
TCGTTCTGAAAACTCTTTCCTCCCTCCATGGAAGGCCCATCCTCTCAGCTCTCCCAGGTGCCAGGGGAACCCTTTCTCAGCCCCTAAAGTCATAGTGGATCACAGGTGTTAGAGGCAGAGGAACTTTAGAAATAATGCAGTCATGCCCTTGCCTTAAAAACAGGACGCCAGAAGAGCCAGAGCAGCTGGGTGAGACCCATGCAGGAGCGCCACCAAAACAGAAGGACAGCTATGGCCACCCAAGCTCACCAAGCCATGTCAGCCCCAAGGCCCACCAAAAGGCCTCTGAGGAATGCCAGCAGTTGTTCCAGGCAATAACCAGGGCCAAGCGTTGGTTAAATCAGGCCCCTGGCTAGCTGGAGCTGCCATCGATCACAGCTGGATCATGTGGTCTGCACCCACTCTCACCCAAGACTCTGCAGAACCCAATCCAGGCTCTTCTAAATTGACAGGTTCAACTTTGCATCTATCCTCCCTGAAAACCCACAGTTAAAGGGTAACTTAAAGAATTAGAGACAGCTGATGTGCCAAAAAACCTGGACTAAAAAATAATCATGGTACTCTCAAATATTAAGCAGCCATAGAGAATTTTATAGGAGTATATTTACCAAAAGATAGTCATGATATGGTATGTGAAGAAGGTTTACACAACAGCAGAATATGCACAGATACATGTTAATCTATATTTTATAAGTTTTCTACAATTTAAAAAATCTGTAACTTATGTACTTTAAAGATCAATTTAAATTTAAAAAGAGAAGAGGAATAAAGGTTTATGGCAGCTGAGTCTCAAAGGGCCCACAGGATGAGAACTGGATTGACCACACTGGCTATGAGTGGCCCAGATGGTGGGGACAGGGACCTGCACAGTCCACTGGCCCTCACTCTCCCAGGGCCCAATGTACCCCACAGACCCATTGGGAGGTGGACGGTGCTCAACCCCATCAGGCTACCCAGGGCTGCAAACTGCCAGCCCCTGCTGCAGCTGCCAGAGAGAAAGACACCTCTTTCCACCACTCAGCTGTCCGGCATCCGACGCACGCCCCTCTGGGCCTATCCAAGAGGGCACGAGGGACAGAGGCTACAGCACTTCCCCATGTCAGGCAGCACTAAGAATAAAAGTGGTGGAGTAGAACCATGCCTGGCCAGCCTCAAGGAGCTTGCAGGCAGAGGCCAGGAATGGCATCCTTTCCCCATCTGTGACGAGGAGGCTGGACTAGCTCAGTTGTTTCCACCCTGGCTGTATCAACTAGGAACCAGAGGGAGGAAGGGTCCCAGTGCCAGCTCCACTCCCTTTCACTTGGGAGATTTTAGCCAGGTCACTTCACCTGCCTGAACTGTGTGTGGTTTCCTCACTTATACATGGACCCAGAACAGGGGTGAAAATTTCATGACAAGAGCCTGGAAAGTACTGAAGATCACGACATACAAGCTATCATAACTTTTTTCCACGCAGAAAGAACACAGCTGAGCTCCCATCCCTCCCCCACACAGAAGGATGTGACAGGTACCTGTCACATCTTCCTTAAGCCAGTTCTCTCTTGATTCATTCTCCCACATTCCTGGGCCTATTCCTGGGAAACAGGGTCAGGGAAAACAGGGTGGCTATAGGTCTCTGTGCTGCTGCTTCAGCACAAGTCATGAAGCCACGGCCTATCCCCACTGCCGCAGGACTGAGTTAACTCAGGAGGCATGGGTGGGAGCCACCCTGGCTGTTACCACTAGAGTGGAGCAATATGTGCCAAATCATACTGACATCATGGATCTGTGACACACCCTGGTGTGCAGACACCATCTCTGGGACCCAAGCTGCACAGGAGAGAAGGCCTGGCATCTGCCAGACTAAAGGGTTTGGGAACTGGGCCAGGGCTGGGCTTCAGTTGGGGTGGGACTTCTCTCTACCCCAGCTGCACACATCAAGTGGGGGAACAGGTTTTCCATCCGTAAAGAAGGAGGCCAGTGGCCTAGATTCTTTTGTAATACATGACACCCACTCCAAGGCAAACCTCTGTCCCTGATGGCCACCTACTGCTCCAGCTGGGTACAGACCTCGATTCAAAGCCACAGGGAGGCGGTAGTTGTGGGAGTTGGTGGTTTGGGACTTGCTTGTTCAAGCACTTAACAAGACCCACTCCCCTTCTCCTATGCCTGATAGGGTGTGTTATACCTTCCCTCTTCTCCCACCTATCAGCCCTAACCCAACAGTCCATCCCACAAGGCAGGGTGCAATGACTGTCAGCCACAAATCCTACCCTAGACACACCTTTGCAACACAAATCAGCTGAACTGCCATCAGAAGAAGTGACTGATGGCTTAAAAAAACCAAAAGCACCTGACATGCATGCCCTTTCTGTGGCTCGACTCTCCAGGGCCCATCTCACCTAGGCAGTAAGCATGGGCTGGGGGAGGGGAGCTGCCTTAGAGATGAGTCATGGATGCCCCTGCAGAGTTAGCCACAAGAAGGTTTGCTGGGAGAGGGAAGGTTCAGCCCAGAGGATAAGCAGGGGGCCTTCTGGGAGTGGGCCTTCCTTCCCACAGAGCCGAGCCTGGGCTGGTCAACCTGATGGGGCTCACTCCCACCCAATGGAGTAAGGTTTATCCTAGGAGAGTGTTAAAAAAATTTTAAAGAAATTTTGATCTACAGATTTAATGCAATTCTAATTAAAATCCCAGCAAGCTTTTTTATTGATATTACCAAGCTAATTGAAAAATGTACACAGAAAGGCAAAGGAACTAGAACAGCCAAAATAATTCTGAAAAAGTTCTCCTCGGGCAGTGTGGTGGGAACCCAGGTGGGGAGGAAGGTAGGTGCCATTCAGGATGGCTAGTGAGGGGTGAGGTCTTGGGGTGCCAGCCTCCAGTCCTGCTGGAAATTCCCATTTCCTCAGCTACAAGCACTGGCCCCACAGTGTATCTGGTTAGATACATTGTGCATCTGCACAATGAGACCCTCAGCTCATTTCCGAAGACTATCTACTGTACCAAGTAAGTGAGGTTCTTGTCAAAGGACAAAATTACAACAAATTTAAGGATCTCACTTGGCTTTATTGTGATTCTAGAATAAAGTAGAATGTGTTCCAATGAGATGAGCAAAAGAGGTTGACTTCATAGACAGAAAAGGCTGAAGAAAGCAGAAACAAAGAACAAAACACAGACTGATCATTTCAAAGTTCCTGTCCTTGTAAGGTCAGGTGACCTGGAGACAGAACAATAGAAAAAAATATATATATATATTTTTTAAGTTGACAGGTAAGGGGATCTTAACCCTTGACTTGGTGTTGTCAGCAACATGCTCTCCCAGTGAGCTAACTGGCCATCTCTATATAAGGATCTGAACCCATGGCCTTGGTGTTATCAGCACCGCACTCTCCCAAGTGAGCCAAAGGCCGGCCCAGAAAAATAACTTTTAAAATAATTTTAAAATTTCTTTTTAAATTCTTAACTTTATGTAAGGATCAAAGCAGAGGGAACTTCATTTTCATGCCTATTAAAGATTTAAACTGGCCTGTTTGGGAAATTGGCTGTTATCTTTCTCTACTGATTTCTCAAATAATAACTTATTTAAACTTTAGCAGGGGTGACTCCATTTTTTATTTTCAGTCTGGTCTGTTGGGGCCTAGTGCAGGAACTTAGTCCAAAACAATGGCCTCCTACAACAATTGACTCTACAAAGTAGTTCCTAATCATTAACTTCTTGGTTCCTTATGCTTTTTCTACTCCCATCCATCCACTCTACTGTTTTCCCAACTATTGCCCTATTTGCAAAGTTAGCACATTCCTTACATAAAAGTTGATTCTGCCTTTTCAAGGTGTGTCCAGTCCTTTAACTCTCCAAGATAGGCCTCAAGCTCTTCGTCTGCCCCAAGGCCCAGCACTGGCTGGGAAAGCAGATTTAGCATTTGTTCCACTCACTGTGTGAAGCAAGTTTTATTTTTCTTCCCATCTTCCTGTTGAAGATACTGAGGCTCACGGTGGCAGTGTGACTTGCCCAGGGTGAGAGAGCTAACAATTGGCAGGGCCTGGCCTTAAACCTGGGAGTTACTGCCAAATCCTGAGCTCTCTCCATCTGCCTAGTTCCTATAATTTCAGTGCCTGCTGGGCTGAATCTAGAATTGCCTCAACATTTATTTCCCTAAGTCCGTGGGTAAAAAAAAAAAAGAAGTGCACAATGAACTAGCTACTCCAATCAATGGAAAAATGGCCAGCAGCCAAGTCAGCGCCTACAAAGCCACCAGAACTCTGCAAGGGCCACCAAGTGACCCAGAGAGTGACTGGGGCAGGTGAATCCTGCTGTCAGCTGATGGGGCACACCGGAAGTCCAGTTGCTCACAGGCAGCAGGTCCTTCTGTGGGGGTCTGGATCAGAGGAGCATCAGAGAAAACTCAGCCTCACCCACCCAGTCTGGGCCCAAGTCTCAGACTGAAAGGGACCCGCAGTGACAAAGCGTAAAGCCAGGGTTGGGGTTTATGAGTAGGGGGTCACAGGGATGGAGTGACACCTGTCCATGCCTCCCCAACAAGAGGTTACACCACCCACCCTTTGACACAACAGGTCCACACCTCTGGGTCTTCACTACCCAAATCCTCCTACCCTCTGGATCTAGACTGAACTCAAGAGACATGTCAAAATGAGGCCTTGTCCTGCTGCCCTCAGCTGAAGGCAGCCCAGAGTGAACATTGCATTCCTCTCATGACACTTCAGAAGGGTTGGTGCCCATAGGGCTTCCCAGCTGGCAGCTGGCTCAACCTGTGCTGACCTGGACTGGAGTGGGCTGTTTTCGCCTCCCAGGAGCTGAGGAAGCCAAGATGCTCACTGACAACTGGCCTCAAAGGTCATCCTCCAGTGGAGCTGGAAGGTCAACACTTTCTCCCCAGTGGCAAAGGAGGCTGTGGCAGAAGCTGTGGCCTAGGGGTCCCCTGGAGTCGGCTCCCAATCCATAAGGACCCTGCTGGGAGTCCCCTTCCAGACTTGGGGTACAGATAAGGAGAAAGATCCCCCATCCCGGGGTGGACACAAGCCTGGACCCTAAAAGTCCATATTACAGCGACCAAGGCTCTGACTTGCCTTCCTGAATAAGTCCAGCAAGCCCTTGGCACTCAATCTGTTCAAGTCAGAAAAGTCTGCTTTTCTTTGGGGGCTACAAATGCAGGCACATTCCCTACTAAGGCTGGGCTTTCTAGCAGCCAAATGAGTGACCAAGTAGCAGGTCCTGCCAGGTAAGGGATGTTTAGAGAAGTCTACCTGCCCAAAGTCTCTAGAGGGACAGCCCCAGAAGCCAAGCTCCAGATTACCAGGCCAGACCTGTTCCACCACTCCACTGCCTCCGAAGAGGCCAGATTAGAGAAAAGTGTAAGAACATAAGAGCTGAAGCAGAACCCAATCCAATGTGCAGCATGCCTGGTCCCTGGGCTGCTGTGAGAAAACGAACACTTCCCTGCCCTCACTTGGCTCGACGGCTCAGAGGAGGTCTCAGTCCACTACAGATGACCTGGTAAGACCCCACAGGTAAGCAGGGCTTTGGCATGAGGCCTCACACAACGGGGCCTCCCTCAACCAGAGCTCACTGACAGGAACCTGCAACTACACGTCCCTTTCGTTTTCTTTTTCACGCAGTTTTTTATTATGAAATAGTATCTCAGGCACAGAGAAAAGTTCAGAGAGTAACAAAACCAACCCATGTACTCACCTCCCCCAGAGTCAACAGAAGAGACATTTTGCCATATTTGAGACAGGGTTGTCCCTCTCCCTCTTTTTTCTTTTTTTAAAACAAAACCACACACCGTAGACAGTTAAAGCCTTTTCCTAATCCTGTTTCTGCCCTGCTTCCCAGGCCGCTAACCTGAGGCCATCACTCGCCACACACTGTATGCTGCCGCCTTCCTCCTCATTTGCTGTCCTCTCAGCACCTGACGTCTTACCACACACTCGCTTCGTTGTTCACATCTGTCCTCTCTGGAGAAAGTCTGCTCCCTGAAGGTAGAGGCTGTATTTTGTCCACTGTTGCCTCCCAGGGGACTAGAATGGTACCCAATACAAAGTAGACAACCAATGGTCAGTGCTTGTTGACTGAATAACATGCTTATAATATCATTGTTTTTCTAAAATTGCTATAAATGTTCTTGCCCTGTACGTCTCAATTCTGAAACCTAAACACCGTAGCTGAGATTCAATGACATGGTTCAACACTCAAGTCTCCTACTGTGTAACCCACCCACCTGCTAACCAATGACCCTTCTTTTTCATCAGGGAGAAGGAGGATCAAAGAAGAGACCACCCAGCAAATCAAAGACAGCGCAGAAAGTGGAACTCAAGATTCTAGCCAGAAACTGAGAACCCAAGAACAAACCAGAAGAAAATCAAAGGGCCTCTAAGTAGTTACCACAGAATGGGGGACACTGCGCAGGCACCCCCCCCCCCATCATACAAGTGTGGGGTCACTAGTCAAAGGAGCAATTACCTGGCCTTTGTCTTTCCATCACTAGCCAGGGACACTGAGGTGCAGGGAACCCACTCTATCATTCAGCATCACAAGCTTCTCAGCACAGAGCTATTCACATGTCTGAGCCCAACTGAGGTGGCAAGGACCCTGCGGTGTACTTTGTAAAGGCTTTATGAGATCTGCACTGATAGAAGGCAGAGGTAGGGCCTGCCCGAAGAGGGTTCCACTCATACTGGTGAAAGCAAAGAGAGGCCGCAGCATTAGGAGGGCCTGCTCAGGTGTGCCTGCCCAGCTTCCTGTAGGCAGCACTCCTTCGGTTCCTGCTGCCCCTCCCCAAAGCACAGCCCACCACATCAAGATCTCCTTCCCCAAGCAACGAGGCACCTGCACAGGCCCTGCGCCTGAAGGAAGCTGCTCAGGGCAGAGGAAATCGAGGCCACCTGTCCTTAAGGACACAGTTGCATCCCAGGCCGAGAGCCCCAGCTCAGGGTTGGGCATGGGAGGGAGAGCAGGAGAGCTCTGGAACTTCTGGCATGGCTCTTCCCCACCCCCCACGCTGGCTCCTGCAAAAGGCTCCCAGGCATGTCTGATGCAAAGCAGCACCTGCAGTTCTGTGGAGGTTGCAGCCTCCAAGACTCAGGGGGAAGACCTACAACCACCAGTGAAGAGTGCCCAGGCCCCTCACATGTGCTGTGTTTAGGTGACTCAACTCAACTAGATGACATTATTTGGCAAAATAAGATAAATACTCTAAATGAACTACTGAGCGGAGCACAGAAAGAGAGAAAGAGGAGGCCTGAAGACCGAGATGTCAAAGGTGGAGGAGAGACAAAAAGGAATGCCACTCCAAGAGGACAGAGGACAGATAAAGAGACAAACACTGCTCGGGAAATGCCGAGTAGCCAGGGGTGTTACAGGGAAACCAGAGGAGGCTGGACAAGGCGGGATGGCCCAGGCAGAGCTATACACACCAGGTAAAGAAGTAGGACCTTTTGCAGGTGATGTGGAACCATGCCATGAAAGGCGTGCAAGAGGAGTGAAAAGACATGACATGAGCATTAGAAAGAAAAGGCTGGTGGCTAAGGAAGAGCCAGATAGCAAATGGGGAAAGGATGCAGAGAGGCCCCCGCTAGTGGGAAGGTTGAGATTTTCAGGTCTGAACAAGGCAGCAATGCTGGGGAGAGGAAGGAAGGGTAGAGAGTCAGAACACAGAGCTGGGAGGACAAAGAGACCTGGAGAGCAATGGGTGTTGGGGGAGAGAGCAGGGCGAGAGCCGCCCACAGCATTACCTGTGCTTCTCGCCTTCTTCCTCTTCTTCTCTCAGCTGCTTGTTCTTTGGCTCCCCATCTTCCTTGTCCTGCAGAGAAAGGGAGAAAACCACCTGCTCAGATGAACACTCCTACTTCCAGCTCACCCCACCCAGGGAGGTGATGAAGAACAAGACATCTCAGGAGCCAGCCCCCCTGCCAAGGACCAGCCTGGGGTTCCAGCTTCCAAGCAGGACACGTGCCTGCTGCACCTGACGGGATGAACACCGGAGCCTCATCCCCACCCTTTACTGCCCAGGCAGAATTTAAACATCCATGGCCCCAGCCCAGTCCCAGGCACATGGTAGCCCTCATAGAACATGAATAGGAGGAGCTAGAAAGTTTTAGGTGGTGAGAAATGGAGCTGGTCAAGTGCCATGGAGGGCCCACGCTGGCAGGCCACCAGCCACATTCATGAATCTGGATGGAACCACTTGCTGAGCTGGGAGAGACTGGGGTTAAGAAGAGCCACCAGCAACCAGAGCCAGATGAGAGCTCAGGCCTGCTGACTCCCCTTCCAGGCCACAGGCCTCTCCAGAAATACCTATTTGGTTTGTTTTAGCAGTAACATAACTCAGACTAAGACCAGGCTTGTAACAGGACTCACTGCCTGTAGAGGATTCTTAAAGCAAATGTACTTCACAGGGCCTGGTTTTCCAAAGCCTTGCAGTTTCAAATACTGACCTTGCAGAGGACTGGAAATTTTCCTCAGGCTACAAAGTCTCTGGTGTAAGATAAAGATTTGTGGCACAGCAAGGCTGCTGGCTCAAAGACAGATTAGTTACTGATTGACACGTAAAGATACTGGAAAATTGCTGGAGGGAGAAGGAATGTTTGCAAGATCAAGCTTTTGTTGATAGGACCACTTAATTGTCTAATGGAATGTCATCTGACTTGTTTCACTGAAAGTTACCAGCCTATATTGTTAAACTATAACCCCGCCTATGTTCTCTTCCTGTAACTTCCTGGTCTGAAAAATAAATGCAGAAATAGAACCCTAATTCGGAATTAATTTCCCAAGGAAGGGATGCCTCTCACTTGAGGGTTCAGGGGGAGATTAACCACTTCGAGGTCTCTCACTGCTCAGAAGAGATGGGCTTTGAATAATCCTTTGCAGCTCCATCACCCAGGGGAAGTGGGGTGACAAATCCGTGGGGGGCAAAGCAACAACTGCCCAGGTCAGCAATGTATTTAGGGAGACAGAGGCAAGGGGAATTAGTTTGAAGTTTCTATGGGAAAATTTCTTCTAAATCTGGTTCTTTTGACTTCTCCCACCTGCCACCTTTTCTTCAAGTCTAGAAAAGTCATGCTCATCTCAAACTCGACATAGTACACTTGTTCTTCTGGTGCACTGAGGGCCACAACAGATGGAAACTGCCATGCTGTTCCCACCTGCAGCAGAAAAGGCCTTCTCCCTTACTAAGTTATTACCACTCAGCCTGCCCTGTGGACAAACTGACATGCAGGGCATGTGTGTGCATGTGCATACACCTCGGGCCCAGTGCAGGGACTGAGAGGCTCCAGGACAGGGCCCCTGTCGTGGGTCTCCCTGGAAGCTGGGGTTGGCCCTCCAGAAGGTGTCAATGCTCACTTCATTACCAACAGCAGCCTGCCTCTGACTCACTGGAGCAGAGTTCTGAGAGATACCGTAAGCTCGCTCCATAGGGAACCTGCTGTGATGGGCTTAAGAATGAGCTGGAGCTGACTTATAAATCATAAGTAAAATAGCTGCTTGGACTACCTCCCCTAGAAGTTTGTTTATGTCACTGATAACTGCCTCCCCAGGAGTGGCATGTGCTCTACAAGTCACTTCCTGCCAGTGTCCATCATGGAAACCCTGAAGGCAACAACCAGACTCTGCCATTCCTTGGCCACACAACCTATGGGGGAGGAGACCGCCAAAATCAGGCTGGAGGCCTGGCCCAGAGAAGGGCTCCTGTAACATGAACAGATCAAGATGCCCCCCTCCCACTCTCAACCCAGGGTGGCTCAGTCTCAAGGGGACGAGGCAGCAGGAACACAATAACTGACTAAGTGACAGCTGCTACATGAGAGAGGTCAACATGGTTCTCAGGGGATGGGTGAGGGATGAGCAGAATGTGGGTGTTACAGGAAGCAGAGACAGGAGTAGGAAGGGCATTTCCGGTGGGAGCAGAGCTTGAGCAAAGGCAGGGTGTGGTCTGAAGAACGTACAGGTGGCTGGAGCAGCAGCGGGGTGAAGGTGATGCCAGGTAAGGTTATCAAGGCAGGTGGGGGCTGATCACGGAAGGCTGGCCAGTGTTCTAAGGCAACAAGAGCCACAGGGGAGGCTGGGGAGAGCCTGCAGACCTCTGCCACGCAAGGCAGCCCTGGGGCAGAGAGGCAGACGCTTGGAGACGGCCAGAGGGAAGGAAGAGCAGAGTACAAACAAGTTGGGGTACTCCAAATGGCTCCTAGGGCTGCAGGACCTGGATGGGGTTTCCACAGATGCCCAGCTGACACATGCACCCCTCCCTGATTAAAGGTTAGCAGATGAAGCAAGCCAGAAGCCTGGACATTCAAACACAAAGTTCCTGAAGGCAAAAGGTGTCTGCTTCAGGGGAAGGGGATGGTGGACGCCTGCCCTTAGAGAGTAAGGACAGAGGCAGAAGAGGAGAAAGGGCTCAGCCTTCCCCAAAGTGGGCTGGTGGGGTAAGGCCCCCAACCCCAGGGGAAGACTTCTTTCCACAGGGACTCCATTTATCTGAACCACCTAGCAGAAGATGGCAGGAACTGCTGGGAAGGGATTACCCTTTGGAAGGAGTGCTTTGCAAATACCATGCCCTTTCCCAGCTCTCCAGCAATGACAAACTGCTGCCACCACCCTTCTGGAGTCCCAGAGACACTCAAGTGCTTTGACAAAGGCCAAGTTATTCATTAATAAGTGAGAAAACACCCAACTATCTAAATGACATTTTAAAAAAAAAAATACCCAGCAGTCTGGTGGGTGGGGTGCAGCACTAGCTTCGCAGACAGCTTGAAGTTAAGGATGCCCCCAGCCTGGGCTGCTGTGCACAAAGCAGGGGCTCAAAAACAGAAGCTATACAACTGTAGCTGGAGCAGGTGGACAAATGAACAGGACACACGAGTGGGGACAGAGTATACTCCAGTCTTCCTGTTAAACAGTGATTCACAGATAGGACAATGAGCATTCAGGAGAAGGAAACTCACTTTTGGGTGATCCTGGTCTAGGTCACAATGCATGACCCCCATTGCCTGGGATGGTGGAAGGAGCTGCAGACCAGCGTGGAAGCCTGCCTCTACAGCCTGAGACGCAAAGAGCCTCAGAACTGGAGGGCTCAGGCTCCCAGGATTGCCCATTCTCATCTTCTGGAGCACCTCAGGCCTAGCGCTGGGCTAGACAACCTTCATCAGTCCTTGCCAACTTATCTACTGCTCTCTCCACCAAACTCTCAGGAACGGACCACTGCCTGCTCCTGGCAGGACTCCCACATTCTGACCCAGCCCCAGTCTCCAGGCCTTGCACCCCTGCCCTCACTTCTTCCCAGAGTCTGCAGGAGGAAGGAGCCTCTAAGGCAGAACTTCAGGATGTCACAAAAACAACCTTGTCCAAAACAGGGCCTGACTGACCTGTTTCCTAATGTTTGAAATCCTTTTACTAGGGACGAAATTTTACTAATAAAAAGAGTTGTGCAGGATTAGTATTATTTCTACCTTAAATGTTTAATAAGACTTCAGTGAAGCAATCTTGGCCTTAAGATTTCTTTGTGAGAAGATTTTAGATATAAGACTACATAGATTTTCTATTTCTTCTTGAGTCGGTATTGTTAATTTGTGTCTTTCAAAGAATATTTACTGGCATAAAGTGGCTTATAATATTCCCTTTTATCTTTTTAATGTCTGTAAAATCTGTGGTGATATCCACTGATACTGATAATTTGTGTCTTTTCTCTTTATCGGACCACCTACAGGTTTGTCGATTTCAGGATGTACTTCCAACTCCCCTCCTCAGACTTGGTGTTTTTGTTTTGTTTTGTTTTGTTTTTAAAAGATGACCAGTAAGGGGATCTTAACCCTTGACTTGGTGCTGTCAGCACCACGCTCACCCAGTGAGCTAACCGGCCATACCTATATAGGGATTCGAACCCATGGCCTTGGTGTTATCAGCACCACACGCTCCCAAGTGAGCCACAGGCTAGTGTTTTAATGATGGGTTTTCTCCTCAGTCTCCTGTTTCTGGAAGGAGCCTTCACTGAGCGCACCTGCCTCTTGACAGCACATGAAGCATTGTGCAGCACCAATCCATACTGCTGCCTGAATGGAGGACCACTACTAGAAGTTCAGTCAATAACTAGAAGTTCAGTCAACAACCAGACATGCAGGAGAGGGAGGAAGAAGGGAGGTGGCTGTGTCCCTCCTGTTGTCCTCTCCCACCCAGATTAAGATTAGGGTCCCTCTTCCCTTGCACTGCCCCCCCCACCCCAGTCCCCTCTGTGTGCTGGGTCTGCCTTGGGCACAGAAATAAAGGAAACAAGAACGCTGCCCTTAAGAATCTCAAGTCTACTCAAAGGAGCAGACTTAGAGGATGTAACTCTGCACCATGAGTGGTGAGGAAAGCTCCGTTAGATGTTCTGTGCACTTAGGGGACTGACAAGGAATAGATGTTATCAGGGAAAGAGTTAACACTTAAACTCAATTCCAAAGGTCCTATGGGGTGTTATAAGGTGGCTGGAGAAGGCAGAACACTCCTGGGAGTTCTAACTGCTTGGCAAGGACATGAGAGCAGAGCGAGAGCACCATCCTCACCTGCAGAGCAGACCCACATGGCTGGCCCAGCCTCGACTGATGAGGTCAGAAGGGACCGACAGGGCCTTCCTCCTGTCCTGTGGTAGGGCTTAGCCCAGCATGAGGGCCGACACTGAGAGGGCACTCTGGCAGCCTACAAGATGAGTTGTGGGTAGGAGGGGAGAGACCAGAAGTCAGACATGATGCTCCACTCCCAGCCTGGACCTGCCCCAGCCTGCTGCTCTTTGCACGTATGTGTTTGGGAGGGTGGTTAAGGTTAAAATGAGGGCTGGAACTGTCATCAGCGGCAGGTGTGCTGAAGTTGGAGGGCTTGAGTTGAGGGGACAAGGAACAAGCCCCTCCCTCATCCTAAGATCTCCCAAGGACTCAAACTTTTAGGAGCAGCTCTCCCTCCCAGAAGGGAATAAGGGAGGCAGGAAAGGGTTGGGAGAGAGACAATCCAACTTCTGATCCAGGATCTTCCCACACTTAAGACCATTCCTAAAGCAGCTGGAGACCCAACAGGAACTCACAGGTGCAGATACACTTTCTAATGCCCAGGTGAAAATGCCTCATTAGCTCTGAATGTGTCTGCTATAATGTCCCTGGGAAACAATCCTCTGTTCAACAATCAAGAGAAAACAAGGCCTCAAAACCCTAGTCCCCAAAGAAGAGGTGAAACTGGCCCCAGTTTGAGCCATTCCTGTTCTCATTTGGGCCCTGGGATAGAAAAAAATCAAAAAGAGATGGGCGCACAGTACCTGAGAAGGGGGCCAAAAGAGATCAACAGTGCTGGAGGCAAACCTGCCAGATTCCACAATGTTACCTGCTGCCTGTCCTCAGAGCCAGGGCAGGCCTATGCTGGGTGGAGGGGCTTCCTGTCGGATGCGGGTATGGCTGTGGCAGGACCTGTGTTCCAGTGGCACTTGGGGGTAGGGCAGTCACTAGGGCCTGACTCACCCAGAGGATGAAGTGATAAGACCTGGGCTGAATGCCACCAGGCCTGGGATGAGAAACTGCACAACTCTCTACTGCCCAGAGACTGGGGGAGCATGGAGGGAGGTGACGTTGTGATTCTCCTAGGCAGGCTAAGATCACATCAGGCTGTAGGGCTCCTCACTCTGGGTCCCCCCTTCAATTTGCTGCTGGGATTACCTGGCCTGAGCATCCACCCAGTCTGCCCACCAAACCGAGTTCCTTGAAGGGAGATGCTTGTCTTACCCACCTGTACGCAGAGGCCTGACACTGATTACAATAGGCACAGCACAGTGGAAGAGCGCATGTGCACAGAGGTTCTAGGTCAGACCCCAACGGGGAATTCCCTACTCCATTTCGTCCTGGCTGTGTGACCTTATGCAACGGATATGACCTTTCTGGCCTTGGTTTCCTCATCTATGAAAACTAGGACAATCACACTGACATTGTAGCACTGTTACAAGAAGGAAATGATGAGGGAGGAAGGAAGGAGAAAAGCCTGCAGCTTGGGTGGACAAGGCAGCAGAGGCTTAAGGGCAGGGCGAACCAGGTCAGGGCAGGAAGGAAAGGGCTGCAGAAAGGCTAGCAGGGCCACAGGCCCAGACAGCTTGCACCTGCAGAGGTCACGATAAGCTTCCATCACTCTCATCTGACATTCTCTTCAATCCTGTGAGCACACAGGGCAGTATTAGAACACCTGCTCATCAAGATGGTAGAAGAAATGACAGGCGATATGTGCAGGGGACACAGACCTTCTGATTTCCCAGTGAGCGCTTCACCGAAAGTCAGGCTCATAGAGTAGGGCAGGGGAGGGTGGGGAGCACCATCAAGAGCTGGGGTTAGCTAAGGGCCACTGCTCTCCTGTGGATGCAGGCATTCCCTAAGGGCTTATGAACAGAGAAAGAACAAAATGTCCAGCTGGAGGCAAGGAAGCTGGAGATAAGGACTGGAGATAAGATAAGAGCTGGAACTAGGTAGAACTAGGTCGGTGGCAGTGGAATAGAACAAAGGGGTGCCTGAATGCTGTGGGGAGACAGAAAGGAATCAGATACCACTGAGATTCTGCCCGTGACTCACTGGGAGAATGAAGACACCTTTGATTAAAGAGGTGGTGGTGCTTAGGGGACAAAGAGAGGGTGCAGTGGCTTTCAATCAGACCAGGGTTGAGGCCTGATGCCTGGAGTTCGCCAAAGGCCAGTGCAGACACAGGCCAGGGGCCAGGGCCTGTCAAGGTGACCTCGGCAGTGGAAACGACAGGCGCACTTGTCGCAGGAGAGTGGCAAGGCAGGCCACACCAACCACACCCCATCTCAAAGCCCAGGCAATGGCACACAGAGCCAGTGAAGCTCCTCACCAGGCCATCCCATGGCCTTTCCCCAGATGACCATGACACATGCTGGATCCTGCATGTGTCAGAGCATGTGGGGAGCTGGCTCCAAGTCAAGTCTGGTCCTATTCTTGCCACAAGTGCAACTGGGAAACCAGCCACAAGTGCTCAAAGGAGGCAACAGATAAGTCCTCCAGCAGATTTTCTTTATCAGTCAACAAATATTGGCTGGCCCCTTTGTGCTAGATACTCCATGCTGGGTACTGAGGAGAAGAAAGAACAAGCAGGCACTAGAGTTCCCAGAACAAGATTCCAGACATCACAGGTTCCACAGGTCAATGACCAGACACACACAAGCCAAGTGCAAGAGTGCCTCTTTGTGGAGTAAGAATCCAGAGCCCTGCAGATTCTCAGGGGGTAGCAACCGGAGGGGCAAGGTATGGTGTCAGCAGCACGGCAGGAAGGGAGGTGGTTCTTGGGGTGGCACATGAGGTGTCTGAGTAGGCTCTCCAAAGAAAGTGTCACCTGTCCTGCATCTTACAGGCTGAGTGGGAGTGGAGGTAGGGGCGGTGGGGGAAGGGCACGGAGGGACAACTAGCACTGAAAGTGTGCACAGGCTTGAAAGGGCCCCTCCCTTTGCCCTGGGGCTCCACCCCCACCAGCCCAACAGAAATAATCCCTTAGAAGGTCATGAAGAAGGCAGGGCAAAGACCAGTGCTCCCCTTTCCTTCACATGCAGCCAGACTTGCCTAGTTCCTCTGGGAAGCCAGGCCAGGCTCCACACCCCTGCCCAGGCCCTCCCTGTAGGAGGCGCTGTGGTATGAAGCAAGCCCGGGATAGCAGGTCTGGACAGCAGGCAGTGGGTGAATCATGACGCCACTGCTTAACAGGTGGAGCCATCAGCAAACTGCAGGACCTCTCTGAGGCTCTGTCTCCTCCACTGTTAAAGTGGGGCTTGCGCTACTTCAGCACAGGTGTTTGTGGATTACAGAAGGTAACTTGGGTCCACTGTCTGGTGCTGGACCCCACATGACCCCACCGTGGGAAATGGCCTGTTGGCATCCTGGGGTATTCTGAGTCCTGCTGTCCATCAGTGATGGACCTGGCTCAAACCCTGGCTCTTGCTGCAACCAGACATTCCCTCTGTTTTCACCCTTCCCCTGTCCTGACTCAAGAAAACTCAAGAAAGCAGATAGCCAGTTGAGTTCCAGGAGCCTCAACATACTCAAGTACCCAGGACCCAGGGCCTAGATCCACACTGGGAAATGGAAGGCCCATTACTGTCAGACCAACCAGCAGAGAAACTGACCTACACCTGCCATTTTTCAATTGTAGTGACATTCACGTGAACGGAAAGCATTATCCCCCTTCCCTGATAGTGCTTCCTTTTTGGCCAAGATTCTGCAGATGACAAGCTTAATTTTTAAAAATGAGGCTCACATGGAAACAACCTAAGTGTACATAAACAGATGAATGGGTAAAGAAAATATGCCATATATATACACAATAGAATACTATTCAGCCTTGAATAAGAAGGAAGTCCTGTCATGGATGGATCTGGAAGACATCAGGCTAAGTGAAATAACCTAGACACTGAAAGACAAATACTGCATGCTCTCACTGATATGTGGAATCTAAAATAGTTGAACTCAGGCCAGCCCATGGCTCAGTCAGGAGAGTGTGGTGCTGATAACACCAAGGCCACGGGTTCAGATCCCATATAGGGATGGCAGGTTAGCTCACTGGGTGAACATGGTGCTGACAACACCAAGTCAAGGGTTAAGATCCCCCTACCGGTCATCTTTTAAAAAATAATAATAATAAAATAAAATAAAATAGTTGAATTCAAAGAAGCAGAGAGTAGAATGATGGTTATCAGACGCAGCGGGGGAGAAGCAGGTGGAAGGGAATGAGGAAATGGGAGACACATCAAATGGTACAGAGTTCCAGCTAGACAGAAGGAATAAGTTTTAGAAATCTACTGCCCAGCACTGTGACTACAGTTAATAATAATGTGTGTATATTTCAAAATGGCTAAAAGAGTAGATTTTAGAAGTTCTCATCACACACAAAAAAAATGATAAATAGGTGAGGTGATAGATGTGTTAATTAGCTTCATTTAATCCTTCTACAATGTACTGTGTGTATATATATATGCATATATATCAAAACATCACTTGTACACCATAAATATATATAATTATTATCAATTAACATTAAAAAATAAATTTTAAAAAAATGAGGCTCAAATTAAAAATGACCTGTCTCCCTCGCCCCTGTCTGTCTGCTCTGCACTGGAAGCAGCTCTCCTGCCACGGCCCCTCCCCCCTGAAAATGTACGCTTGTTCCAAGTTCACCTCCACCCCCTCCTTGGTCACAAGCACCTCTCAGCTACTAAGCCAACTGCTATCTGCAGTGGTACTGAAACGACCAGAGACACTGACAGATGAAAGCCTCAGCAGCTTGGCAGTCTTGTGTCCCCTAACCTTACCTGTGCCTAGCCACAACTTCCAAACCAGTGCCATTTCAAGGGACACTGACACAGCAGCCAAGTTCATTGGAGCTGGAGTGGCTAGGAGAGAGGCTGGGAGAGGGGCTGTGTTTGGAAGCCCCATCATTGGTTATAGAACCCTTCTGTGAAGCAATAGCTCTTCTCCTACACCATTCTGGGTTTTGCCCACTCGGAGGCCACAGGACTCTTTTGCCTGATGGTGGCCTTTCTCATCCTCTTTGCCATGTGAAGGAGCTGTCTCCACCTCCCATAGTTTTCTCCCGTGTCTCATCTGCCCTCTATGTTCCTTTTCCTACACCTCCCCAGGCAGCCTAGGGAAAGTGGTTGGTGCAGAGTTTTACATAGAGAAGACAAATAAATACTGTATTAATAAGAAAAAGAAAAAAAAGACCTCTCTGATTCCCTAGAATAGGCCCATTTGTGAGGGTTCCCACAGAATCCTTAACTGTACGCCCACCACACAACTCCATGTCAGCTGAAAGATGGTCGGTGGGTTTCAGCACTTTCCCCCAGCCATGTGGATTGAGGGTTATGCCCACTTTTAGCAGAAAGGTGATCTTCCCAGGTCCTCTAATGACAACCACCTGGATTTTAACTGGATTTGCTTACACGAGATTTTGTTGTCATCTGTCTTCCCTCCTTGATTGGAAGCTCTGAGAGGCCTGTCCATCAC
Organism: Cynocephalus volans; assembly: GCF_027409185.1. NCBI lineage: Eukaryota > Metazoa > Chordata > Mammalia > Dermoptera > Cynocephalidae > Cynocephalus > Cynocephalus volans. Next base: position 57,401,749 of record NC_084470.1, read on the forward strand.
TGTTCCCCAGCACGTGGCACCTAAGGGCAGCTGAACTAATACTGAATAAAGGAACAACCTGGGGAGGCAGGAGACACGTGCTAGTTCCCTGTCTTACAGGATGGAGCTTCTCCTCCATAACGTCAGCGCACAGGCAGGAGCTATTGCTAGCCCAGCTGCACTGAGGCAAGATCTGGGGCTCAGAGATACTTAACTCAGGTCTGTGCATGGCAGACCCCATACTCTTTCCATTGGGCAGAGCTCAAGGCAATTTGGGGACACGGACACCAGAAGCCCAGTTCCCAGCTGCCACACACTCAGTGCTTTCTACCACACACACCTGCTTGTTTATCCCTCAGCTGTCTGCTCTATCCTCCCTTCTAACAATGACCTACGCCTCTGCTTCTCTCCTGTAAAATGAGGGCAAAAATCCCAACCCTGACCCTTCCTGGGAGTGTGATAAGAAAAAAATCTAACCAGGTCATAAAATTGGAAGACTTCCCATTAGAAGGTGAGCTCTGGGGAGGACTGGACCCAAATGTTATTCATCTCTGTTCTACTGTATTTCCTACAGTAACAGCTATCATTTTTACTGAGTGATAACCGTATATCAGCCAATGATTATTTAATTTATTGAATATAATCAATATTATTCAACCAATCACTATAAAAATCTAATAAGGGCAGCACTCCTTTCTTCTTTCACAGATGAGAAAAATGGAGGCCATGTACAATTAAGTAACTCATCCAGAGTCACATGGCTTGGGGTTGCTAGGACCCAAATGGTAGGGTGGGCTTCAAGCCTAGGCTGCTCCCCTCTAGAACCCCTGCCCTTTGCTCTGTCCTACTCCTGCCCCCACCTGGCAGTCACAGGGGGTCTCACTGGTGTCTAAAGCACCTCTGCATCACATTCCTGGTATCATCTCACAGAGATATGATCAAACCATCAGGAGCACCAAACAAGGCCATTTCTGGGTCAGGAACTCCAATCCTGAAAAGCATCACAAGGAAATAAAACAGTGATGCATGCAGAGGTGTTTAGAGCTGTGTTCCTCTTAATAGAGAGAATAGGCACTACAAGGTGAGTCCAACCAGCCAGGTGCTGTTACGCAGGCCAGGTACTCATGTGCCAGGCCAGAGGAGTCACTGAAATAGCAACATGACAGGCAGCACAGTGAACACACACAGGACTGTGCAGAGCAGAGTCCCACTCTACTAACCACGATCACGATCTTGGCTACACTCTGCGTACAAATGGACAAAGACTGCATGGGCTCACACAACACGACTGGGAGTAGCATTTTCTTCCACATTTTTAAATTCTTTTGTCAACATGATTTAATAATAAGTAAAAGTGACCAGAGGAACCCAGCTGCCCGTGGCTCACTGTCTTGACTATGTTCATACCCTCAACAGATTCTCCTGACCTTCACCTGGCTAAATGGGAAAACAGGAAACCAGGCCCGGCATGGCCCAGTCTAGTGACCTTTCTGAAGCTGAGAAAAACAAAAAAGACCAGCTTTGCTGCGCACAAAAGAGGGCAAACTGAGGCCTGAACACCCAGCATCCCTCTGCAACCTGGGACTCAGCATGTCAGCAAACCCAGCAGCCACACTGCAGGCCAAGTATCCTTAATCGGGACAAACATCTCCATTATTCAGGGCTAAAAACTTCAGTTAAGAAATTAACTAATGGTGAGCAACGAGGTCACCTCCCAACCCTCTCAGTGTTTCCCTTTTCCTGAAGGGGAAAAAAGCCTCCTTGCCACAAAGCAGAACTCACAACCATCAGGACTTCCTCACCATGCTGAGCTCACAAGCAGCAGGAAGAAGCGAATCACAAAAGCAAATGATAAGGTCCATGAAGCTCAGAAGACCTCTGACCTGGGGTGAGACAGCTTCATGAGGCACTGGGGGCCTGCCCAGAACCCCCTTCCCAAAGCCTCATAGTGGACAGCTAGAGTCATCAGGCACAGGTAACCCAGCTAGTCAGTTCTTGGGACTAGAACAGCCACCCAGAATCTCTGATCCTAAGGACATGCAACTGGTACCTGAGCCTCTCCAGATCTGCCAGGCCTGAAGAGCAGACAGGCTTCACCTTGCTCCAAGAGCTCCAGCTGGTGTGTGGGATTCTGAGGCTGGGCCCAGGAGGAAGGAGAAAGGAGGGAGCCCACCCACTGTGTTCACCATCTTTGCAACAGATGAAAATAACAAGGGCCTGCAAACCTCAGGGTGTAGCCCCGCAAATGACACCTTTCTGCCTCCCCCACACACCCTAGCCACATGTGCCTGTTTACACCAATTCTGGATCTCCCAAAACAGTTCCCTGAGAGCTGCCAACAGCCTTCACTCGTGCCTGGCAACAGAAGCACCAACCTCAACCCCATCTATGAAATTTATTCTTGAAATGAGGTGGGTCAAGGGATATAGTAAGAGCTACCTTTTATTAAAGGGTAGGAACTTTCCAGCCAACAGACAGCCAACACCACAGCTGGGACACATCAGGGCTCCTGGTATCCACAGCACACCACTGGCTTATTCAAGGCCTGTGACCAACTAAAACGCCCAGTTCTTTTCCATGTGGACAACTGTCAAAGGACTCCTAGTCCACACCTGAAGAATGGATTGGAGAAACCTAACTGTCTGGGCCGGCCCACGGGGTTCACTTGGGAGAGTGTGGTGCTGATAACACCAAGGTCACGGGTTCGGATCCTATATAGGGATGGCCGGCTCACTCACTTGGGAGAGCGTGCGTGATGCTGATAACACTAAGTCAAGGGTTAAGATCCCCTTACCGGTTATCTTTTTTTTTTTTTTAAAAAAAGGAAACCTAACTGTCTGACTTCACAATCACCCAGTGAAGTTCATCTTGCTGACACAGCCACAGCCTGCAAACTTTCATTAATTTTTTGTTTGTTTGTTTGTTTGGTGGCTGGCCAGTATGGGGATCTGAACCCCTGATCTTGGTGTTGTAATACCGTGCTCTAACCAACTGAGCTAACTGGCCAGCCCAGCCTGCAGACTTTTAAATAAGCCCCTTGACTTGTCCCAAAGGGGAAGTCTGCTTTTCCCTGTGAAAAATCTCAGCCCAGCAAACTCCCAAATCCATGTGCCTGTCTAGTTGCTTCATTTCTTCATTGGCATAGTTAAAGTGTCTCTGAGCCTGGCCATCTGGCAGACAAAATGGTTGCTGACCTCAGGGAGCTCAGGGGCAGGTGAGAGAGGAAGCAGATGGTGAATGGGATAATCACCACACAGCATGTCCAAAGCAAGTGCCTTGATGGGAGTGCCATCGCGGTGGGGATGCTGAGAAGATGGAACCTGGGCTCACCTGGAGGGCGGGCAAGCGGGCTGTCCAGGGAGGGAAGAGGGCAGGCAGGGAGTGCTGCAGTCACTGGAAAGAGCGGGTGTGATGAAGCTGAGCCCTGTGTCCAGGCAGAGAGAGTGGTGACATCCAAGGGAACTAGTATAGGAGGAAGGGCCTGCCCAACGTTCTACAGACTTTATTCCACAAGCACTGAAAAGCCAGCTTTGAAAAGCTGGATGCAGCTGCTGGATGCAGCAGAAGTTGGAGGACAGGTAGGGAGGTGACAACAATGTGATTAGAGTGTTTTCATAAAGAGCATTTAGCGAAGTCCAGAAAGGAAATGGCGACGGTCACTGAAAAAAACAAGCCGGATGTGGGTTAGGAGAGCCATCTTCTCACCCGAAGGACAGCAGAGGGCAGCTGCCTCTCAGCCTGGAGGGACAGCCCCTTCCAGCTGCACAGCACCAGATAGTGTTCACACATCTGCACACACTTCTCTGTTGTGCTCACCAGGGCTTCTGGCCCCCACATCTACTCTGGGATCAGGTATTATTACCCCATCCAGATGACCAAGTTCAGAACAAGTAAAGTAACTAATGGCTCACAACTAATAACAGATGGGTCAGCATTTAAACTGAGGTTTTCTGACTGCATCATGCTTTCAAAACTCTCAAATAAACAGCCCCAAGGCTTGGCTGTGTTTTCTTCACAACAGAGAAGTGTGACCATGTCCATTCTTAGACCAATTGAGAAAAATAAGAAAACCACAAACTGGTAGGGCTGCAAAGGCCTCAGATATCACCTGGACAAGATGAACTAGATCCAGTGGCCCAGAGAACATATTATAAATAGCACCTACCAAATCAGAATCTTCCAGGGTAAGACCTGGGAATCTGCATGTTCAGAGAACCCACTGCAGTGGATTGAACTCGTGTCCCTCAAAGACCATGTATTAGAAACTTAACCCCCACTGTGACAGTGTTAAGAGGGTGGGAAATCCTATTATGGTAATTGAAAGGTGAGGCCTTGAAGAGGTGATTAGATTGTGAGGACCACACCCTAGTAAATGGAATAATAAGTTCATGGTTTAATGGTGATCATGGGCGTGGTTCTGAGAGCTTTAAAAGAGCCATTTCTCTCTCTCTGCTCTGCCATTCTGCCATGTGAGACCCAGGCATCACTATCACCACCAAGGCCTTCACCAGATGTGTTCCCAGAACTTTTGGACTTCCCAGACTCTGAAAATATAAGCAATAAATTTCATTTTCTTATCTATTACCCAGTTCCAAATATTTTGTTAGAAGCAACAGAAACGGACTAATACACTACCTACTCCCAGCTCACAAATCTAACACATGGCCCAGCTGAGCAGCCTCTGAGTCAAACCAGATCCCTCCTCTTTAAGAGGCTGACCCAGAGGAACTGACCTTCATGAGGCCACACCCAGCTGCCTGACTGGGGTGGGCTCTGGATGAGTAGCAGACAAATCATTTATATAATTAGATGTCCTGAGAACCACAAGAGATCCAAGAAGAGTGTGCAGCAGACACGGGCAGAAGTGAGGGCTAGACTTCAGGTCTCCTGACCTCAAGTAGACTGTTCTGTGTTTTCCTGCAGCAATGGAGGAAAGTGACTGGAGCCTGAGTTCCCAAGTCATTCTATGGGCTCTCTGGTGCCTGAGCCCCTCCCTTCACTTGGGAAGGCTCCACCTTGAGCCTTGGGAGAGAAGAAGCCCACCACCCACTATAGGGGCCAAAAGTGCCCCCCACTCACTTCTTTAGCTGTCTTGCAGCAGGCAGGTGACCCTGCTGATCCGATACACCCACAAGAGACTCGGAACGGTGAGTGGTGATGAGGGGGCGGAAAGATTTTCTCCGGTGCCAGCTGCACCAAGACTGATTCAAGACTGACCACAGGGTGGCAAAGCAAGCTGCAGTGACTAGGACTTGAAGGCAGGAGTGGTTTCCTCATCAAGCCATTTTTCATTTTTCTTACGAAATGTTAGGCTTCTCTCTGGCTATGTACCTCCAAGGCTGGCTCTCTTTTTTTAAAAAAACAAACACTTTATTTTCTTCTAAAACCAACCAGAATGGATTTCTGTTGCTTGCAACTAAGTGCCTTGGCTACACATGCCATTTATAGCAATAACCTAATAGCGAAGTACATGTAACACTTTACAGGGTTCACAGTCATCTTACATTCCACAGGGAGACCCTGGGATGCAGGGAAGGCAAAGGTTCTGACGCCCACTTTGCAAATGGAAAAGCTAGGACTCAGGATGTTAGTTGTTCTGTGAGGTGGGTCCCAGCATCCTTCCCAAGTCTCCAGACCACGACAAAGGCCAGTTGCTGATGTAAGCAAGCCAAGGCCTTTATCTTTAGAAAAAGCAAAATTTTTTAGAAGTCAATTTCCAGGTAAGAGGTTTACAGAGCAACAAAATTTGCCGAAGCTTCTAGGAGACTAGAAGCTATTGTAACATCTGAACAGCTGCCTCTCAGAGTGTCACAATCTGAGAAGTAAAGGTAACACAGTTGTCTCCTCTCGGGTGTGATCTACAAGTGATAAAGTCCTAGTTAAAACCAAATTTAAACTGCAAGTCAGAACTGGCATGTTTATTTATGGGGGAAAAATTGCTTAAGCAAGCAGGGTCTTATAATCCTCACCTACACACACGTTTGGAGGCAAAGCATTTTTTTTTTTACCCACGTGCTCAGCTGAAAGGCTGAGAAAGCAGACCCCCGGCTCTGACAACTGTGTGCTGTGGGGCCCTGGGCAAGTTCTTTAGCTTCTCAGAGCTGCAGTTTCTTCAACTGCAGAGTGGCATTAAGTGAGGGAACGTGTGTGATGTGACAGCTCTGCACTGTGGCTGCCACAGAATAAGTCCTCCATCAGTAGGTGCCAACTCCAGTGAAGATGACAGTAGAGCCTGACACTCTTGCCTGTGTATTCAGAGTGAGGTCCTTGAAATTCTACTGCTCAAGTGATGGCCTCCCAACAGCCCAAAAAGGGTCACATAACAGATGTCCCCCGTACATGCCTCATTCCTTCCCTCAGTTCACCCAGAGTGACCACCAGAGGAAGAGACAGCCCTCACCCTCGAGCTGACTGCAGTTCAGCAGGGCAGACCCATATGCATGCAGAGAACATAAGTCCAAGTCAGAAAAGGCTAGGCACAGTGTGCGGGGGGACAGAGAGGTGGCGGAGGGGCCTTCCACAGATGGTCTTCCCAAAGTCAGACCACCTGCTCTCCTGCCTGTTCTATTCCTGCCCACTCCTCTGCCCAAAACCCCTCCTCCTCTTCCATGTCTCCAAACAGCTACCCTCCTCCGTGACCTCCACTTAATCCCTCCACAAGTGTTTTCCCAGTACCTCCAGCAGGTCAGCCCTGTCCTAACAGAGCCCAAATGGGGACATGACCCATAAGCTGGGGTACACATAACTACCCTGGGTCCAAGAGCTCCCTCCTCCCTGCAGCCCACTGCATGCAAGTGTCACCCCCACCCCTGCTGCAACCCTCCCTCCAGGATGCTGACAGCTCTTGCACACCCCTCCACCACATACAGCAGTGGACTATATTGTAACTGGTGGTACACAGGTCAGCCTCTCCACTGGACCCCAGCCTGACCCTGCTTTAGGCAAGGGCTGGCCTCACTGACCCCCTTCCCCACCTAGGCCCTGCACACTCAAAGGCACTCAACCATAACAGCAATGACAGCCAGCTGCAGAAACTGACAGAGCCTAGCACTCACTCTCTCCCTGCATGAACAGAACCTGCCTGAGTCATGTACTCCAGCACCCAGGGCAGGAAAGTCCTGCTTTCACCAGATAATGTCAAACACAGGTGTTTTTTCTTTAGGATCAAATTACCCTACAAAAAAATCTAGTGGAGCCTTGCCATGAAAACAATTGGGGGGAGGGTGGCTGTCCTTGAAAGGACAAATGTTTTCTTGTTTCAGCCACATAACATTTTCTCTAGACAGAGCAGCTCTTTAAAGCCCCAAATCAAAACAGCCCGGTGTGGATTTTACTCCCCACAGGATGCTGTTACCACAGCAACTGTTTTTACTTTTAGAATTCTTTCAAGAGTACAAGCTCTTGCTTCCATCCAAAACAAAACCAGGGAGAAGCCAGGGCACTGGGATTAAGGGAAAGGACCCGAAGGAAGGAGGAGGTCCGGATATGACTGAGCCACCTCACACTGTGCTGTGGGATCCCCCAGATCTCTGAACACCTGGCTTAGAAACAGGTGCTTAGGGTGTAGTGTGGGGGTGCGGGAGGAAGATAGAGGGATGGAGGTATTGCTTATGTGTTTGGGGGGGGGTGTGGGATGTGTGCCAGTGTGGAGAGGGTTGAAGTATGCGTAGGTGTGGGTTGAGGATATGGTGGGGGTGTTGTGAGGGTATAAATGGAGTGGGTGCTGTTTGGGATATGTGGGGAGGGAGCTGGGGGTCTGTAGTGGTAGTGTTGGGGTTGGGGAAGGTGAGGAGGTGTGGGATGCCCTGTAGGTAGGGGAGTGAGTGTAGGCTGGAGGGTGTGAGGAGTATCCTGTTTTATGTGCACATGCATAAGCGTTGGAGATGGGTTGCAGGTTTGTGGAGGTGTGTTGCTGGAGGTGTGTGGGGAGGTACATGGGTGTGGGTTAGGGAGAAGTATTCCTCAGTATCCCAAGATGAAACATGGGACACATCTTCTCCAGAAACAAGGACATAAATTGCATTTCAATTCTGTATTACAATTCTTAGTACTACAGATCAACAACGTCCTAGTCCAAATGTCTGTGGGGTAAGTGGAAAGCCAACAACCACTTAAAACACAGCCTGAGTCTGAAACACGGGACTAGAAGCAATTGTTTGAGGCAATGCAATCTCTGGTCAGAACCCCCTGGTCAGGTGATCTAGAGCACGGAAAGAGTCTGGATGGCAGGTCAGGAGGGCAGCACTGGGGGCCTGGCTCCCTGTCCTCCCTGTGAGTCTATAGTAAGCCCTTCTTCTAGTGCACAAAGCCTGAGGGGCTCAGGGTCACGGGACACAGCATACACAGTAGTGCCACTCCACAGGGAACCCTGAAAATATCTGAATATTTTGTTAAAACAAGTTTAAGTTGTCCCTGTCTGCAAGGAGCTGCCTGTCTAGTGTGGGGTTGGCATGAACTGGGACTTACTAGCATTAAAAAAAAAAAAAATTTAGCAGCTACTACTACTACAACTACAATATTATCAAGATGTTGTGGGAGGTCAGCAGCATTATCATGATCACTGCATGGCAACCACTCACAAGAGAATAGTCTTCTTTCTTAAAAACAAATGCCAAATGCTAAACAGGGCTGAATCACTATATCCATATGCGGGGGGGGGGGGGGGGGGGGGAGGATCTTGATCCCTACTTCACACCATGCAAAAGCAAACTCCAGAAGAAATGGATATCTTAAGGTGAAAAGTGGTCTAAAACTTAATAAAATCTAAAAAGAGAACTAATTCAGTCTAGAGGACTATAAAAGAAAAGTCCTCCAAAGAGAGGAGTAACTCAGGGCCCCAACCACCCAGCAGACAGCAACTTGAACACCAGGGGGAAAGAACGGTCCCTTCATGCCCTCCAGGCTCCAGGAGACTGCCAGAACAACTGAGGGATTCACCATGAAGGTCAAACAAACTCTTTTGTTGCAAAATCTAATAGAAAGTCTAGAAACCAGCTTGAATTTCAAGATACCTATACTTTCCAATTCCCTGTCCTCTATCAGTGAGGCCTTGGGAACACCCATTACATCTTGCAATACCACAAAAGTCACCCAAAGGGGAGACTGAGGCCAGCATAACTGTGTCAGTGGCAGAGCAAGAAAGAGGGATCACGTCTTGTGGCTGTCAAGAGTGTCTTCTGCTACGTGAAGGCTGCTTCAGTCACCCCTGAAGGTGAGCTAAACAGTACAGCCATGTGTCTGCCTCAATGGAAGTCCTGCCCTCTGAGGGAAACTCAGAAAGAGGCTCGCTCTCCACCTAGGCAAGTTGTTTCTTCCCAGCATGTCAGACCAAGCTGAGGAAGATCCCATTCTCTTCCCTGTAGCCCACTGCAGAGCCACTCCCTGCACAGGGGGCAGGGGGAACAATTTTATCCCACAGGAAGAACACCACTGAACTCAGCCAGGAGGCAGTAGGCTCCCTGGTGCCCATCTTAGGAGGGAGAGCAGGTTAGAGAACCAGGGTTATGCCCCGTGTGACTCTGTATGGTCCCTTCCCTCTCTGGGTCTCAGCTGTTCCATTTATAAATTAAAGGGGTCCTCACCAGGGGGTAAGGAGTAATCAGAGTACAGCAGAAAGAATAAATGTGCACATTGCATTTCCCATCTATCAGCTCCCTTCTGCCCAGACCATCTCAATCTTTGTCCTGGGAGGTGGAGGTTACTGTGGCCATCTTCCAGCTGAGGAAGGTAAGATCAGGGACATAAAGAGACTTACCTAACTACGGGTCCAAGAGTGAGCAGAGTGGCAGAGCAAGGTGGCAAAAGCAACCTGTCCAGGCAATCACTGGCACAGGGAACCGTGAGAGAACAGGCCAGCCTGACTCAGAGGCAGTGGTCAGCACACGCAGGGCAGCTGTGCAGCCCTCAGGGCTTGCCCACCTGCAGGGACAGAGCAGGGGCAGAAAGAGAAGGAGGCAGAGTAGCAATCTGAAGATCAGGGGTGAGCCACTCTTGGGCACAGCAGGAAGGCTGCCGGCACCACCACATTGGGCGAGCCCAGATGGCAAGGCCAAAAGGGCACTGCCTCAGCTTGGTGCTACCTCTCCCAAGAAGATCAGTGAGGCCTTAAAGCAGTGGAAATGAGGCTCAATTCACAGTGAGGCTGTGACCTCCACACTGCACCTAAATCCAGCTGGCCTGCCCCCCCACCAGCACCTTCCCTCCCACACACTTCCTTGAAACAGCTGGACCAACCTTGCCTACCACCTTATCTTGCCCAAACCCATTCCCAGTCCTCCCCTAGCTTTCTCAGCTGACTGCCCCCACCAAGTTTCCTCTGCCCGCTCTTCCAACTTCTCCTAAAGACCTGCAGGGTGAACCTCAGGGCATAGACTGATGGTCCAGGTCTCGTCTTTGCTATCTAAACTCTGTCCCCAGAGGGTCCCATCCAGCCCCAGGGCCTCAAATCCTATCTACGCAAGCATCTATCTCCAGTCCAGAGGCCTGGTTGACGTCTCTCTCCACTTAGACATCTAATAGTCATCTCTGGCTGAACATGGCCAAAACCAGACTCCTGGCCTCCCCTGCAAAGCCACCCTCTCCTGTGTGTCACCATCTCAGGAACGAGCGCCACCACCCAGCCAGCTTGCTCTCTCCCACAGCCCATCCATCAGGAAGTCCTGTAGCCCTGTCCATGTGCCACTGCCTTACACCTGGGCCACTGCAGCAACCTCCCACTTCCAACACAGTCAGCCAGTGTAGGGCTCTCCATCACCCTTAGAGTGAGCTCCAGCTTCAGTGGCCACCACAGCCCCCTCTAACTGGCCCTGGCCCCCCAGACCCTCTCCACCCTCACACCTCTCCCCATCTCCCACTGTTCAGTCTACTCTTGCCACTCAGGGATTCTTCTGCTCCTCAAACAAGCCAAGCTAGTTCTTGCTTAGCTTGGAATGCTCTGCCCTGGATCTTGGCATCTTACCCACCCCACTTCCCATCCCCCCATTCCCCTTCTCAAATATCCTACTCAGAGAGGTCTTCCCAGGCTAGGGCAGCTGCACAGCCCCTCCCCCCCCACCCCCCCCCCACACTCCCAAGTTCCTGATATTATCTTCCCTGTTTACCCACCCCTCCCATGGAAGCCCCTTGAGGCAGGGAGGCAGTCTTGTTCACGGCTGTATCCCCGGTATCTGTCACACAGCTGGTACTCAATAAATACTTGTTTGGTGGCTGGCTGCAGAGCTCCTGCAGAGAGGATAGGCAGCTAATGCTCCAGGGAAAGGACGTATCCTACTTCCAGTGAGAGAATCTCAGGGAGTGATCAGAGATTTCAAGAAAAATGCAGCATGAGAATCATCTGGGGGAACCTTAAAAATGCAGATTTCTAGGATATATACCAGAGCCATAACAGGAGATCCAGGGTAGGGCCAGAAAAGGGACTGCAAATTGTCTCACTAGACAATCTTGACACACAGGTAGGTCTGAGGATTTCTGATTCATCCAACACCTTCATTTCACACATGAACATGTCGAGGCCCTCAGAAGGAATGACTTCATCCAAAGTTACAACGCTGATTCACCAACAGGTGTCTGTGTGGGGAGTCCCAAACCTCCCACCCACAAGGTTGTCCCTCTCACTGTATCTAAGATGACAGGGTCGGGCCGGCCCGTGGCTCACTCGGTAGAGTGCGGTGCTGATAACACCAAGGCCCCGGGTTCGGTTCCCATATACGGATGGCCGGTTCGCTCACTGGCTGAGTGTGGTGCTGACAACACCAAGTCAAGGGTTAAGATCCCCTTACCGGTCATCTTTTAAAAAAAAAAAAAAAAAAAAAATAAGATGACAGGGTCTGAGAGCCCAGGAGAAAAGGTCAGTCCTTAGGAAGAACGAGGACTACCCAACCCACCTTGGCTGTGGTTCTGCAAATCCACTTTCTTCTTAATTTAACACTGCATTAAAAATGAACTCCACCTTCAAAGAATTAGGGCTAGAATGAGTAAAGCAAGGGTCCAGAAGAATGATTTCTTTGCTTCCATGGGAACCAGGCCAGTTCCATCCACTGTCACCCAGCGGGAGGGCTAGAGGACCACCCAGATGTCCCACTTCTGAGAGGGTGAGGAAGAAGGGACAGACATCCATGTTTATAAAAGGCCCGTGTGAAAGACTGCATGCTAGACACATCACAGACAGCATCTTTCTCTGTTCTCCCAGCTACTGATGAGGTCAGAAGCCATATCTTGACTTTACAGACAAGGAAAGGGAAGCTCAGGGTCTTAAAGTCTTGTTCTTGATCCCACAGATGTGATGAATGGTGCTGAGGTTTAAATCAGATCTGCCTGGCTCCAAAGCCCATGCTCTCTCCACTACACCACTTGGCTTCCGCCAGGCAGCCTGATGGCAATTTGTGTGTGTGATGGAAGGAGACCCCTTCTTGGGGGCTGCAACAACCCAAAGCATCCCTGCAGATTCTTTCAGCCCCAGGTTTCCTGGTCTATTACACAAGGATGAACCAACACCTACCTCAAAGGGCTGCTTTTGGAGATTGATCAAGTTGTAAGATCCTGCAACAAACTGCCGTAAAAATGTTATGACTGCCAACCTGGCAGTGACCTCCTCTGCTGACTTTGAGATCAGGCTGTTGGGCATGGGGATGTGACCACATGGGGTGGGGGCAGAGGCAACCTTCCGAGGCATGACTAGGATATGGACAATCGTGACTCCTCACCCAGAACACTGGGCTCTTCCCCAGTGCCTCTGTCCCTCCCTCGACACTTGCTTGCCCCAACCCCACACTGGCCAGGGACCCTCCCTGGCAGTCCCAAGTCAGAAACTTTTAGTGTGCTCCCTCTACCTTGTCACTGCTCCCACTCTCCACAGGGTGCATTTCCTGAGTGTGTAGATCACAACTACACCACTCCAAATCATCAGCATTTAACTCCACAGGGTGCACACACAGAAGGCCCTGAACAAGAAGCTAGAGTCACCAATCATGAAGATAGACAAGTTCAAAGCCCTCTGCCCAACCCTAGGCTCCCAAGGCTGATCTGAAGGTCACCTGGGCTTCTACCCACCATTTCCTTCTCAGCTCTTAATAAATGGGAGTTCAGGTAGAGATATGGTTTCTTATGAATCAGGCTAGCGGGAACAAGTACTCCAGAGATTCACAGTCCAATAAGGTAACCATGAGTCACATGTGGCTGTTTAAATGTAAATTAATTAAAATTAAATAAAATGTCACATTAGCCACATTTCAAGGGCCCTAAAGCCACATGTGGCTTATGGCCACAGTGCAAATTATAGAACACCATCACTGCACAGGTTCTACTGAACAGCTATGCTCTAGTGTCTTCCTGGTGAAAACCAGGAATTGCTGTTGAATCTTCAGGCTGACAGCCAGACCTTGGCCTGAAGTCATGTCCAACCCCTGGGGAGGCTGATCAGCCATACAGCCAGTCTCCCTCTGTTTCAGGGAGGCAAAAGACAGCCCAATCCAGGCCAAATGCTCAGGAAAGCCAGCAGCCAAGGGGGCAAGTGTTTGTGCCAAGTTAATCACCTTTAGAGAGCCTCTGTTTGGCTGCTGAGGAAGGAGGAGGCCAAAGTCTGGACAGCAGTATAGAGAGATGCCACAGGGTTTCACCTACACAAGCTTGAACTGTTCGCCTGCTCACCCAGCTTGGAATTTCCGGATAAAAGCCAAGAAAAGATATTCAAATACAATACAGAAAAGTGTGCCTGGGCTGGCAGCCCTCCCAGCTGGAAACCCTGGCTCCTGCAGAACTTGGCTACCAAAGCACCCAACCCAGCACTTGCAGACTGTGCCCCTGCCCCAGTTACTGCCAAGTGCTTGCTGTCAAACCCACTGGAGCATCTCCACTGTCACTTCTGTGCCTTGAATTTTCCCACCTTCAAACTGCTTCCTTGGAATGCTCTCCTTTCCAGCTACCCCAGTACTCTGCTCCCCCATCCTCCATGGCTCAGCCCAAGTTCCAAACTGCCTATCCATGAAGCTTCCCCAGACCCTCCCTGGCTTTCCCAGGAAATGAACCCCAGCAGTACAATCTGACATTTAATATTGTATATAGTCTTTCCACCTGCCAACGTGGGCTGGCTGACCTACAGGACACTGAGTCAGGCAGTGCTGTGTCCTGTTCAGAATCCTTCTCCCCTTGGGCTGACAAGGAAGTGCTTTGTAAAACTTCAGAGCCACACGACTACAACCTAGCTTTATGCTGAATAATATATGGAAACATTGCAATCCCTAATCCTGTCTCTCTTCATCTGCCACAATCTCAGAACTCTGATTCATCTATAATATCAATAAATTATGAGTTTATAGTCTGTTGGGGGTTGGGGAGGAAGATAAAACTATGAAGGAAACAAACCCCATGCCCGAAATCCTGAGGCCTCCAGCAAAACCATGCACACAGTAGGACCTCGATGAAGTGCCTACAACTTGAGTGCTATAGGACCAGCAAAGAGCCATCCTCACAGGGCAAATACGCACTCTCCCCTGGCAGATGCAATCTGAGAAAGTGCTCAACCCTATTAGAGTCTGTTGTTACATCAAGAAGACTGAAACAAAAATGTAGAGCCACTTTCCTCCCTGAGGGACGAAACTCCTGGGCTCTTATCTCCAGCTTACTTGCAGGTCCCGTAAAAAACAACTGTTGGCTGGAAAATTAACTCGAAATTTAGACCCTTGACTGTCTTTCCCCCAGGCATTTACTCTAACAAAAAGTCACTGAAGAACTGTGGAGATTAAACATGACACCACAATGCAGAAAATTTAAAAGTAAATTATTTAGAATATTTATATTTATTTAAAGAATAAATATGATACCAAATGCACAGGCAACAAAATCAAAAACAGCTAAATTGGATTTCATCAAAATTTAAACACTTTGTGCATCAAGCACACTACCAAGAGAGTGAAAAGACAACCCAGAGAATGAATAAAAATTACCAAATCCTGTATCTCATCCCATTTAATACCCAGAATATGTAAACAATTGAACTATAACTCAACAAAAAGATAAACAACATGATTAAAAATATGGGCAAAGGGCTGGCCAGTTATCTCAGTTGGTTAGTGTGGTGTTGGCACTGAGGTCAAGAGTTTGGATCCCCATACTGGCCAGCTGCCAAAAAATTAATTAATTAATTAATTAAAATTAAAATATGGGCAAAGGACCTGAATAGAAATTTCTTCAGGGCCGAGCCCGTGGCGCACTCGGGAGAGTGCGGCGCTAGGAGCCCATGGGTTCGGATCCTATATAGGAATGGCCAGTGCACTCACTGGCTGAGTACCGGTCACGTAAAAGACAAAAAAAAAAAAAAAAAAAGAAACTTCTTCAAAGAAGGTATACAAATGGCAAACAAGTACCTGAAAAGATGCTCGACACCACTAATTATCAGAGAAATGCAAATATAAACAACAATGAGACACCACTTCACACTAGGCTGGGTAGGATGGGTATAATAAAAAAAGGGAAGTGGATAACAAGTGTTGGCAAAGATGTGGAGAAATTGGAACCCTCATGCATCACTGATGGGAATGTAAAATGGTGGGGTAGCTGGGGCAAACAGTTTGGTGGTTCCTCAGAAAGTTAAAAGTATGGGGGAATCAAGATGGCAGAATGGACGGGCCGCAGCGTCATTCTCTCCCACAAATCAACCAATTTACAACTATAAAAATGTAACATCAGCCAAGCCAGGGCCGCTGGAGCTCAGGGGAAGGGGAGGAGAGACCTATGGAGTTCATGAAGACAGGAGAAACTACGATGAGAGAAAGAAAAAGCTGCTTTGAGCGTTTGGGTCGCAGCTGCTTTAAGGCTCGAACTGCTGAGTGCATGGAGCAGGAGCCAGCAGAAGCTGCAGCTGTGCCCTCCAGATGGAGTTGCTTGGAGGCTGCAGGAGAGAAGAGGGCCTTAGCAGCCCCCAAGACAGCAAGACCACTAATAGGGTTCCCATGGACCCACACAGGAGCGAGGAGCCAGAACAACTTAAAAAAGGGAGCCATTCAGAGGCTGGTGAGTCATCGCAAGGGACCTGCGCAGGGCCCGTCCCATGGGAAGTGTTTGGGGCACGGGCGATGGGGGAGACAGGCCCACCAGGGGATCACTGGGGCACGGTAAGGACAGCTGATCTGCCCCCAATCAGCACAGGACCACTCAGAGGAGACTGGTCGGGAATACAGAATTGCACAGGGTGCAGTTTGACAAAAAAACTCAGGCCCAGACCAGAGATTCTACAGAACACAGATCCACTGGGTCTCTGGAGAGCCAGAAGTACCTATATAAGGTCAATCATTAAACCCTGAGCTGCACAAAAAGCCTTCCCTAGGGAAACAGCAGCAAAGTAGCAATTTAAACAACCACACAGCTCAAGTACTGGTTCCCGTGTTAGAAGCAAAGGACAAAAAATTAGTTCCGGACCAGGCACACCACCAGCACCTTGGGGCCTGCCTGGGAACTGGAGACTTGGATCTGGGGACTGGACCCCAATCCCACTTCCAGGCAAACTGCACCAGTGCCTCGGGGCCAGCCTGGGGACCTGAAGCATGGAGAAGAGGACTGGACGCCCCTCCCACAACCAGGCACACCAAGCCAGCACCTCAGGTCCTGCCTGGGGACCTGAGGCAAGGAGAAGGGGAACAGTCCTCTCTCCCACAACCAGGCACACTGAGCCAGCACCTTGGGGCCCTCCCAGGGACCTGGGGTATGGAGTTGGGGACTAGACCTCTCTCCCACAATCAGGCACAACATGCCAGCTACTCGAAGCCCACCCAGGGAACCGGGGCAAGGAGAAGGGGAATGGTCCTCTCTCCCACAACCAGGCACAACGTGCCAGCATCTCGGGGCCCACCCAAGGTCCTGGGACATGCAGAAGGGGACCAGACCAGCCTCTCACAACCAGGCACACCATGCCAGCACCTTGGGCCCCCCCCAGGGACCCAGGGACTGGAGAAGGGGACTGGACCACCCTCCTACAACCAGGCACACTGAGCCTGTGCCTCAGGGCCCACCCAGGGACCCAGGGTATGGAGTCGAGGACCGGACCACCCCCCCACACCGAGGCACAACATGCCACCACCTCAGAGCCCACCCGGGGAACCAGAGCAAGGAGAAGGGGAATGGTCCTCTCTCCCACAACCAGGCACACTGTGGCAGTGCCTCAGGGCCTGCCCGGAGTCCTGAGGCATAGAGAAGGGGACTGGACCTCTCTCCCACAACCAGGCACACCAAGCCAGCGCCTTGGGGCCCACCCACTGTCCTGGGGCATAGAGAAGGGGACCAGACTACCCTCCCACAACCAGGCACACTGAGCCAGAGCTTCAGGACCCACCGGGGGTCCTGAGGCATGGAGAAGAGGACTGGACCTCTCTCCTACAACCAGGCACACCATGCCAGCACCTTGGGCCCCACCGAGGGACCCAGGGCATGGAGAAGGGGACTGGACCTCTCTCCCACAACCAGGCACACTGAGCCAGCACCTTGGGGCCCACCCAGGGACCCAGGGTATGGAGTTGGGGACTGGACCTCTCTCCCACAACCAGGCACACTGCACCAGTGCCTCAGGGCCTGCCCGGAGACCTGAGGCATGAAGAAGGGGACTGGACCTCTCTCCCACAACCAGGCACACCAAGCCAGCACCTTGGGCCCTGCCCAGGGACCCAGGGCATGGAGAAGGGGACCAGACCACCCTCCCACAGCTAGGCACAACATGCCAGCACCTCGGAGCCCACCCGGGGACCTGGGGCATGGATAAGGGGACTGGACCTCTCTCCCACAATCAGGCACAACATGCCAGCACCTTGGGGCCTGCCAGGGGACCCAAGGCAAGGAGAAGGGGACCAAACACACCCCACAACCAGGCATACCGCCAGTGCCATGGAGCATGCCTAAAACAGCACCTCCATGTGGGTGGCCCACCACAGTCACCACAATAACCATGGCTGCTGCAAAAGCGGCTAGATGCCACAACCACCACACCGAGATGGACCACGCAGATGGTCCGCCAACCACTGGAGTGCATTCACATAAGAAGAGTCACCAGCAGAGACAAAGAAAAGAAGAGGATGTCTCTTTCCACAAAACCTATTTCAGAGTGACAGAAGAAGCATCTGCTCTATGATAATATTGGGGGACCTGATCACATCTCTCAGCATTGGACAGATCATCTAGGTAACAAGTTAACAGAGTAACTATTATTCTTTCAGAAGGAGAGAAGAAATCTAGGCAATTAGAGGGTGGAGGGGGAGGGAATGGGGGAAGGGGAGAGGTTGGACAAGGGGCATAAAGAATAATTATGATTTGTAACAATATATATGCTAGTAATACTGATTTAATCAACATATCTCAATGTTCAACCCCCAAAATATGTATAATCGATTTTGATTCAATAATAAATTATTTAAAAAATTTTTTAAAAAGAAAAAGTTAAAAGTATAATTACCATATGACCCAGCAATTTCACTCCTAGGTATATACCCAAAATAACTGCAAATAGGGACTCAGATACTTGTACACCAATGTTCACAGCAGCATTAATCACAATAGCCAAAAGGTGTCCATCAATAGATGAATGGACAAACAAAATATGGTATATACACACAGCAGAACATTTTTCAGCCTTAAAAAGGAATGAAATTCTGATACATGCTTCAATATAAATGAACATGGAAAACTTAGGCTTATTAAGAGAAATAAGCCAAATACTAAAGGACGAATATTGCAAGATTCCACTAATATGAGATTCCTAGAACAGGCAAAGTCATAGAGACAGAAAGTAAATTAGAAGTTACAAGGAGGGACTGGCCAGTTAGCTCAGTTGGTTAAAGCACAGCCTTGTAACACGAAGGTCAAGGGTTTGGTTCCCTGTACCAGCCAGTCGCCAAAAAAAAGAACAAGAAAAAAGAAGTTACAAGGGGCTGGGGTGAGAGAGAAATGGGGAGTTATTGCTTAATGCATGCAGAGTTTCAGTCTGGGGTGATAATAGAGTCTGGAAATACATAGTAGTGGTGGTTGCACAACATTACGAGTATACTTAATACCACTGAAAAATGGTTAAAATGGCAAGTTTTATGTTCTATATATTTTACTGCAATAATAACAAATGCAAAAGAGGAAATAAAATTTAAAAAAAACAAAAACAAAAACCATGGCAAGGCTGCAGCCATCCTCGTCAGTAGGAAGGAAGGCCAGAATCAGGATCCAGAGGAAATTAAGACATAAACGCACAGACAGCTTACACTTGGAGCCTGTACTCTTTTCCCACTGTTGTTTTTCTGAGCAGGTGATTCACAAAACCCACAAGGTATCATCAGAAAGTATACAGTGAAGTTTCTCAACCCACCCCTACCCTGCATCTGGGCAACCACTTCAAGTCAGTACATGAAGAGAGTTACCACCTGTTCTCATGGTCTCCTTCCCCCCTAACACTCCCTGGTATACCACCTAGTCATGTGATCTTGGGCAAACCACCTAACATTGGCCTCAGTGCTTTCACCTATAAATTAACAGAATAATCCTTGACCTACGTTCTTCTCAGGGTTGCCATCATCAAGACCAGATAAGATAAACCAAGCAGGTGGTATCATTCATCATGTTAAATTTGAAAATACCATTGTCTTTAATAAAGAAAATTAAACCATTATAGCTACAGAGAAAAACAGGAAGCGCCATGTACTCACCATCTCCCTTCTTTCTTATTCTCCATAGTGCCATCTCCATCTAACACTATATATATGCTCATCTATCTGTCTCCCCAGCTAAATGGAAATTATTAGAGCAAAAGACTGTCTGTTTTGCTCACTGCTGAATCTACAGTACCTGAATGTGTGGGGCACAGTAGTCAGTACACGTGTTGAAGGAATGAATTACCATCTCCAAAAATCCATTTTAAACCAAGCCAAACATTTCATCACCTGCCACAGCCTGGAAACTCAAGAGTCAAGAAAAAATTCTAACTTCCCTTTTCTAAGCAGTAAAAAGACTAGAAAGAGTGGAAAAATCAGGAGCTCCTGGATAGGTGTATTGGATTGAATTGTGTCCCCCCCAAAACTCATTGAAGCTTGAATTGTGTCCCCCAAATAGTATATATTAGAAACTTAGCCCCCATTGTGACTGTTAAGAGGGTGGGAAATCCTATTATGGTAATTGGAAGGTGGAGCCTTGAAGAGGTGATTGCATTATAGAACCATGCAGTGGTGAATGGATTAAAAATCGTGGTCGGGGGCATGGTTCTGAGGGCTTTAAAAGAAGAAGAGAGTCTGTCTTTCTCTCCCTCTGTTCTCTCTGCTTCCACCATCTTGCAATGTGAGATCCCTGAATCACTGTCACCACCACCACATGGACTTTGGACTTCCCAGCATCAAAAACTGTAAGCAATAAATTTCATTTTCTTTATAAATTACCCAGTCTCAAATATTCTGTTACAGCAACACAAAACAGACTAATACAATAGGAAAGGCACACTAGGAAAAGGAAAAAGCTTCTAATGGAATCAGGAATGAGTATTCATAATAACTCCTGTTTCTTAAAAAGAACACAAGGAAATTCCAAAGGCCAGTGAGCTCCCAATTCCAAGGAAGAAGCCATGTAATTTCCAAATGCACATTTATCAAAAATGAGTTCACAGCCAAGAGTTTTCTGAAGCCAGAACTATGAAGATTTAATCCAATTAAACTAGCAATTGGTATGCCAACAAGTTGGACACCAAATGGAACAAATTCCTAAAAACACATAATGCACCTAAACTGATTCATGAAGAAATAAAAAAATTTAAATAGATTTGTAACTAGTAAGGAGATTGAATAAATAACCAAAAATCTCCCCACAAAGAAACAGGAGCAGATGGCCTCACTGGAGAATTCTAGCACAAATTTAAAGAATAATTAATACAAATATTTCTCAAACTCTTCCTTCCTAAGTCATTCTATGAGATCAACATTACCCTTATACCAAAGCCAGACAAAGACACTACAAGAAGAGAAAAGTGCAGACCAATATCCCTTATGAATACTAATGCAAAACTCACCAAGAAGGGCCGGCCCGTGGCTCACTCAGGAGTGTGGTGCTGATAACACCAAGGCCATGGGTTCGGATCCCGTATAGGGATGGCTGGTTAGCTCACTGGCTGAGCGTGGTGCTCACCAAGTCAAGGGTTAAGATCCCCTTACCGGTCATCTTTATACGGGATTTAAAAAAAAAACAGCTCCCCAAGAAAATATTAGAAAACTGAATTCAGCCATATATTAAAAGGATTATACATCATGACCAAGTGGGATTTATTCCTGGAATACAGGGATGGCCCAATATATAAAAATTGAGCTACGTAATATATTAACAGTACAAGGGGCCTTCAAAAAGTTATGGAAAGATTTATATTATCTGTTAATTCTATTTTTCCACAAAATTCTGAAGTACCCGCAATAAAGGAAAAAACCTCACAAGATTCTCAACTGATGCAGAAAAAGCATTTGACAAAATTTAACTCCCTTTCTGAGAAAAACACTCAAAAAACTAGAATTAGAAGAAAACTTCAACACGACAAAAACTACATTTGAAAAACCCACAGCTAACATCATACTCAGTGGTGAAATATTAAAAGCTTTTCCCAGGGCCAGCCCATGGCTCACTTGGGAGAGTGTGGTGCTGATAACACCAGGGCCATGAGTTCCCTATATAGGGATGGCCAGTTAGCTCACTTGGGAGAGCATGGTGCTGACAACACCAAGACAAGGGTTAAGATTCCCTTACCAGTCATATTTTTAAAGAAAATAAAAGCTTTTCCCCTAAGATCAAGAACAAGACAAAGATGCCTGCTTTCACCACTACTATTCAGCACAGTACTAAAAGCTCTAGTCAGAGCAATTAGGCAAGAAAAAGAAATAAAAGGCATCCAAATTGTAATGGAAGAAGTAAAATTATCTCTGTTCACCGATGATATGATCTCCCTAGAGTCCACAAAAAACTTACAGCTAATAAACAAATTCAGCAAAAGTTACAGGTTACAAAATTAAAAGGCAAAAATCAGTTGCATTTCTATATACTACCAATCAATAAACAATCTGAAGAAGAATCTAAGAAAGAATCTCATTTACAATAGCATCAGAAAGAACAAAATATCTAGGAATATGTTTAACCACGGAGGCAAAACACTTGTACAATGATAAAAAAAGAACATTGCTGAAAAAAATTAAAGACAACTTAAATAAGTGGAAAGGCATCCCATGTTCATGAACTGGAAGACTTATTTATTAACATGGTCATATTATCCCAAATGATCTATGGATTCAATGCAATTCCTACAAAATCTCAACAGTATCTTTTGCGGAAATAGAAAAACCTGTACTAAAATCCATATGGAACCTTATGGGACCTTGAATAGTCAAAACAATCTTGAAAAAGAAGTACTAA
Organism: Cynocephalus volans; assembly: GCF_027409185.1. Classification (NCBI taxonomy): domain Eukaryota; kingdom Metazoa; phylum Chordata; class Mammalia; order Dermoptera; family Cynocephalidae; genus Cynocephalus; species Cynocephalus volans. The sequence goes on from NC_084470.1 coordinate 57,424,123, forward strand.
GTTAGATGACTCACAACTTTCAGACTTCAAAATTTACTACAAAGTACAAAGCTACAATAATAAAAACAGTGTGGTACTGGCATACAAACAGACAGACCAACAGAACAGAACAGAGAGCTTATAAATAAACCCTTGCATATATGGTCAAAGGATTTTTGACAAGGGTGCCAAGACCATTCAATGGGGAAAAGACAGTCTTTTCAACAAATAGTGCACATGCAAAAGAATACAAACGGACCCTTACCTAATACCATATACAAAAATTAACTCCAATTGGAACAAAAACCTAAAGATAAGAGCTCAAACTATAAAAACTCTTACAAGAAAACAGAGGATAAGCTTTGTGATCTCAGATTTGGCAATGGTTCCTTAGGTATGATACCTGAAACAGGATCAACGAAAGAATAAATAAATTAGGCTTCATTGAAATTAAAAACTTTGTGCAACAAGGGCATAATCAGAAAAGTGAAAAGACAATCCAGGGAATGGGAAAAATATTTGGAAATCATATATCAGATAAGGGATAAATATCCAGAATATAAAATGAACTCCTACAACCGAACAACAACAACAAAAAACCCCAAACAATTCAATTAGAAAATGAGCAAAGGACCTAAATAGACATTTCTCCAAAGAAGATATACAAATGGCCATAAACACATGAAAAGATACTCAACATCACTAACCATTAGGGAAATGAAAATCAAAACCAAATGAGCTATCACTTCACACCCATTAGGATGGCTATAATTAAAAACAAAAAATATTGGGGAGGATGTGGAGAAAATGAAACCCTTGTACACTGCTGGGCGAGGTGCAGCCACTATGGAAAATAATATGGTGGTTCTTCAAAGAGTTAAACATAGAACACCACTGCTGGGTATATATGCAAAAGAATTTAGAGCAGAGACTCAAGCAGATATTTATACTACCATGTTTATAGAAGCCTTATTCACAATAGCCAAAAAGTAGAAGCAACGTAAAAGTTCATCAACAGATGAATGGATAATCAAAATGTGGTATATACATACAATATTATTCACCCTTAAAAAGGAATGAAATTCTGACACATAGATTAATCCTGAAGAAATTACACTAAAAAGAAATAAGCAGTCACAGAAGGATAAGTACTATATGATTCAACTTATATAAGGTACCTAGAGTAGTCAAAATCAGAGAGACAGAAAGTAGAATGGTGGTTGCCAGAGGCCGGGGGAAAAGGGGAATGGGAATTATTGTTTAATGGGTAGAGTTTCTGTTTGGGATGATGAAAAAGTTCGGGAAATAGATTGCGATATGGTTAAAAAACAATGGGAACGTTCTTTTGTGTGTGTATGAATGTTCTTAATGCCACTGAATTGTACACTTAAAATGGTTAAAATGATAAATTTTACCGCAATTTTAAAAATACAGAAAAAAAAAAAACCCATCAGGCCACATTTCCAGACTATTGAGAGAATCCCTCTTTAAAGGCCAGTCCTCCTGGGCCGGCCCGTGGCTCACTCGGGAGAGTGCGGTGCTGATAACACCAAGGCCCCGGGTTCGGATCCCATATACGGATGGCCGGTTCGCTCACTGGCTGAGCGTGGTGCTGACAACACCAAGTCAAGGGTTAAGATCCCCTTACCGGTCATCTTAAAAAATAAAAATAAAAATAAAATAAAATAAAGGCCAGTCCTCCTGATGGCCTATGCACATCCTTCCCATGGCAGTCGGCTTGGAGGATGCTACTTTGTCCCCTGTTTTCTGACCTCAAACCCAGCCCCAATAATCCAGGCCCTAAATACAAACAAACAGCTCAGGTGGACTAGCCACTGTTTGAAAGGCTGAGGCTTGAGCTTCCCTGGGCCAGGCAGTTTCGGAGTTAACTGTCTAAGAGGTTCAACAGTCTGCCAACAAAAGCAAAAGCCAATCTGACCAGCTTTCACTCTCTATTACTTCCCCTTTGGCTTTCCCACAAGACACCTGACAGCCTTGAAGAAAGGAAAACGAGACAGACTGACCAGCCTGTTTTTTAAAGTTGAAAAGTGGAATCCCTGTCCTCCTGTTATGACCTTAACACTCCCAACCCCACCCCCCACCCCACCCCACCCCACCCCCACACACAGGTATAGATATTTAATATTCTTTGTACTTCCTAGAATGAAGGACACAGTTTTCACTCATCCAAAAGCAGAACCAATAACCTTCGTCCTCTCTGGTTTCTAGGGCCCTTTCACACAGATTATCCCATTAGATCTCAAAATAACTCGGGGAGAATGAACGTGTAGGGGTTGTTGTCCCCCACTGGAGACATGAAGAAACTCGGGCTCAACGAGATGACTTTGTCCCAAGTCCCACAGCCCCAAGTGACAGGTCTGGCTGAGGTTGGCACACAGGTAGTGAACTTCAGAATCCTCCTTCCTCTCCATTTCTTCGGAAAGATAAACAAAGTACAAATAGAACGAAAGCAAGAAAAAATACTCCCCAATTTGGCGACTGAATAGGACTAGTAGGCTCATCCCCAGAGAAGCAGCCTGGGAAAGAACTAAGCGCCCTTCTTCCTCCCTGACCTAAAAATGATTTTTTTCTTTTGGATTTTTGCACTCAAGACTCCTGCTGCATGCCCAGAGCACAGTCACTTGCTGCTCTGTCAGACAGCGGAGGGTCTGCCAGACTCAGGGAATCTAGCGTGGGGGCAAAAGGCCGGCCAGGCCACGGAGAAACGGAACACATGACGCCGAACGCAACAAGCATTCGCAAGCGGCCCGGGACACCCACACAAGTAACATCCAGCAGGCCAGCACCAAAGGGACTGCGGCTCACTGACCACGGCCCCCACCCACTCCCGCGCGTGCGCGACGACCACTCTAGCGGTAGAAGAGTCCCAGGCCCAGGAGCTGCAGACTTCGTGGGCGGGCGCAGTCTTCCCGCGCATGCTCCCGACGCCCGCGCATGCGCGCCCTCAGCAGCTGTGTCTCCCTAGTAGTCTCCTGTCCTTTCCCCACTGTTCCGGACCCGAACGCTGGCTGCCTCCGCTTCGGCCCTCACTCCGCATTTCTCACCTTGCGCCCAGTTTTCTCTCGTAGGGCCCTCAGTCGTTCCTTTCGCCGCAGCGCCTCTTCCTCTAGCCGGCCCACACCGGCCGCAGTCGCCGCCATCTTCCCCTCCGAACCCTTCCTTTTCCCTAGGCTTGCATTGCGCAGGCCCAAGGAGAGTAGATGACTGCCTCACGGCCAATCCAATGACGAGAATGGGAAAGCAGGAAGTCCTGAAAGCGAATCAATGCTGAGTTGCTATGGAAGGTCCCGCCCTTTTCCTCCGGGGCAACTGGCCTAGTGGGTGGGGAGCCGGCAAATAAAAAAAAGGTGCTACGTCTAGATTTATTCAACGCAATCTGAGAAAGCAGCAAATGGAGTAAGACCTGAGAGAAGAATAGACTGCATCGATCGCTCTGGTTTTTCCTAAACACCAGCTCACTTCATACCAGCCTCTTGGAATGCCCCTGACCCACTGACTCATTCTTGTCCACTTGTCCTGATTCTTCAAGGCTCAAATGCCCTCAGGAAGCCTTCCCTGAAACTCCACTCCTATCCCACCCTAACATGAGGTCTGCCTCTATCCTCTTCTACAGCTGTCAGTGGCTCCCCGGATTCATCTGACCAAGTGTTCCCAAGCTCCTCTGTGGCCACTCTGCTCAAGACAAATCCTGTGCAGTGAGGGACCTGGCTGGATGGCCCTCCCTCCAGGTTCACAGATGATGCCCTCTCACTTCCACCCCTTCCTGGAGTGGCAGAGTACCCAAGGTCAGGCTACCCTCCCTAAAGAAGAACAAGCCCCAACCTGGGCCCAAGGGGCCCCGAGAAATCCCCCTGAGCTTAGGAAGAATTGCTTTGGCCTAAACTGCAGCAAGTAGCCACAAGGTGCATGGCTCCACAGCAGAAACTGTGAGGGTTTTCTTTCCTGCATTAATCAGTGTGCCCTGGTAACAGAGAGACCACTTCGGCCGAAGTCAAGATCTTCTGTCATCCTGTGGGGTCCCCAAAGCCACTCACCCTCTCCTCTGGGAATAGGAGCCATCCCCCCTCTCCCTCACTCCCAGGGGATGACTAGCCTCTTATCGAGGCTGTTCCCTATCTATGGCCTCCCTTCCCAGACTGGCAATAAGTGGACGCCCACTCCTCCCCTCCCAACTCCCATCAGAGGTCCACATGCCACAGACCCCGGGTCCAGCACCCGCCTCCCAACACGCTTGACCTCACTAACCTGGGTCTGTCTAGGCCGTCTCCCCTGTAGTGGGTAGAGTGCCCTGCCAGGGCCTGGCATGCAGATTGTAGGTGCTCAGGAAATGTCAGCTCAGAGCTAGAAGGGATGGGGCAGGAGAAAAATTAAGACTGGAAGAGCCACCCAAGAAGCCAGGAAGACAGAACAGGGCAGGGATGGGGAAAGAATCTCTCTTCTCTTGGCCACCCAAAGTTTAGGGGCCTCCAGACTGGTCAATTGCTAGGACCAATGGCATTTCTCTAGGCCCGGAAAACTCCATCACCCCCACGCTCCCACCCCAAGAAAGGGCTTGAACCCTACACAACACCAGGGGGCCCCTTACCTCACAGGCAGGCTGGGTACAAGGGCGATGGTGGTGTTCATGGCTGCCAGAATGTTTTATCCATCTGTAAAACACAAGCATAAGGCACCCACTTCATGAGGTTAAAGGAACGAAAGTTGTGAAGCAAATGCTGGACCCTGGGGCGGGGGGGGGGGGGAGTACCTCCACTGGAACATCTGGGAAGGCTTCTTGGAAGAGAGAGAGAACCCGCGGGGATTGTGTAAATCTCCCTGAGTTCTGCCCGATGGACAGAGGGCACCGCTCCCTCGGAGGTATCCCAGGCTTGTCTGCTGCTCTCTGATCCTCCCATCCCGCTCCACAAACAGCAGAAGCTCAAAAGTGGCATTTCGGTCTTCCCGTTAAACACGACTGCACCTAGCACGTGGTAAGCGCTACAAGTGGTCGTGGTGATGGCAGTGGTGGTGGTGGTTATTATTGTTGAAGGACTCTGGCCATCCCCACGCGGCCCGCAGCCCCTTCCCCGAATTGCAGCAACTCCAGCCAGGCGGGCTGCGTGCGGGCGGATCCAGACCCAGACCCAGAGTAAGTTTGGGATTCCTGACCTCGACCCTAGTCCCGGGGTAGCAAACTAGCCCTTCCAGAGGCACCGGTGCGGGCGCGGCCTGCGGGGGGCGGAGCGGCAGCGCCCTCCCGGGCCGTCCTGACCTCAGGCTCCTCCTCCCGCGGGGCTCCCCGCCCTGTGCACGGTCCCGGGAGAGGCGGAGCGGCGGTGGCGACAGAGAAGTGCAGGAAGCCGGGCGGCGGCCGGCCGGGAGGAGGAGGAGCGTGCAATCTTGGGTGGCTCAGCGCGGCGGGGGCAGAGCCGCGGACTTCCCCCGGTAGTACCGCGCCGCTCCGCCCCGGAGTGACGCCCTCCGCCCATGGGCCTGGCCGGGGGCAACCGGCGGGCGGCGCGGAGGAGGCGGCGACAGGTGGCGCGCAGCAGGGCCAGAGCCGGGCCGGGCCATGGCCGCCTCGGAGCGGCTCTACGAGTTGTGGCTGCTCTACTACGCTCAGGTGAGCCCGCCCCGCCCCTCGCCCGCTGAGCCCCCAGCTCCGCGCGCTCCGCGCCTGCTGCACCTGCGCCCCGCGCCGCCCGGGCCGCGTATATGTGCGCTCGCGGCGGGCGTGCTTCGGCACACGTGTGTGCCGCTGGCACTTATACCTTGGGGACAGACAGCGGTCGTGGGCATGCACTTCACAGCATCCCCTCCAGCGGGACCACTCAGTTTGAGTCGTGCAGGAGGAGAGGGGAAATGGCCGAGGCAGCCGGACACTTCCCCCTTTTACAGATGGGAAAACTGAGGCCTGTAGAGAACAAGAGACTGGTCAGGTCGGAAGGGGAAGGGGGACTCAGTTTGCATATGGGCTGCCCCTCCTGTGGACGCAGCTTGGTTGGATGGTCGTGGCCAACGGGTCTGAGTGAGCTGGGGGTCCAGGCAGGCAGTGGGTCCAACTTAAGTCACTTCAGATCCTCCCAGGGAATGGGCAGTGATAAGCTCCTCCCGGACTTGAGGTGTCCCTACCCCACTCCCATTCTGGAGGGTGGACCCGGGACCCCTCTAAGAGCAGGAAGTTTTGCTTTAGATGCGAGAGTGGAGATGGGGGGATTGAGGCCAGGACGGATGTCTGAAAGAGATGAAGAGAGGCCCTTTCCTTCTGAGTTCCCTACTCCTGTCTCAGAGACAACGTCATGTGGCCTCAGGAGGTGAGAGAACTGACTCAGACCCTAGTGTCCCCCAAACTCTGTCTCACACACATAGGCACCCACTTTCCTTCTGCACAGTGGGGAGGGATCCAAGGGTAACACCTCCCTCCCCTTCACCCAGCACCTACCTCCCTGCACCTGCCTGGCATCATGCTCCTGCCTCAGGTGTGCCCTGGACACAATGGACCATTGTGTGCCCCTGAACAGCTTGTCACTGGGGAGAAGTTCATGCTCAAACCAGGTGGGCCTCTGTGAAGAGGTGTCCCTGGGACCTGGAGTCCAGGCCATAAGAGCCACAGCCTCTTTAGTCTGCTCAGGCTGAGAGAGGTCCAGGCCCCTGGCAGGAGAAAGTGCCCCAAGTAGAGTAACTCTTTGGGGTGACACAGACCAAGCTCTTTGCACTTCTGAACCTCTGCTTCCCTGTCTAAAAATTACATATCCCTGACCTCAGGAGTTGCCTGGACTTTGAAGAGGGGTCCAGGCCCGAGAAGGCTCTGGCCTACCTGCCTTCATTAGGTCTCCTCACCCCAGCTTCTCTGTCTCTATCTCCAAAGGACTGGCCCTCCTACCTTTGATTGCCCTGTGGCCATGGGCAGGTTTTTGGTTCTCAGTTTCTTCACCTGTGAGCAGGTGAAGGGGGCTTCAACCAGGTAATGAGTCTGAGAGATGTTAACAATGGGTCTTCAGGCTGGGTGGCAGGCTGCTAGGATTGTGTCTCCAGCTTGGTTGTCTCCCAATGTCCCTTCTGTCTGAGTTTTGCATATGGTCACCCCCCATCCCCTCAGGAGGTGTTTAGCACCCATATGTGTGCTGAGTCCTCCCTCCCCCCACCTCCTCACCTCAAAGGGAAGTATGGGGCACAGGCTGGCTGGTTGTAGCCTGGGAAACCTGGGTAGGCAGGGGGCAGCCTGGGGCCAGGCAAACAAATCCAGGATGTGAGAGCAAACCCAGAAACGGGAGGGGCCTGGCTGCCTGAGGAGAGGAAGCATTGGCCAGCCTCTCAGTACTGCCTTCCTGCTGCCTGCGCCTGCTCCTTGCTCACTGTCCCCACCCCTCTGTGCTGGGCTCCCAGACAGAGTTAGCAGTGCAACTTGAGCCCAGCTAGGGACCTATTGTATATGTGCTTGGGGGAGGGAGTGTGCAAGGTAAAGGGTGGAGCTGGTAGAGTTTGTTAAGAGACCCATGAGTTGGCCAGCCACCCAGCCAGCAACACCTGCACCCCTCTCCTCAGGAGTGACAGCTGACATCAGCTGGCAAAAACCTGTTTCCCCAGTTGTGGGTCTGGGGGGGGGGATTATCCCCCCTTCCTGTCCTTCCTCTCCTCTTAAAGACCCCAGGTTTAGACCCACCCACCCCTTGCAACCCTGTAGGCCCTGCTCAACTGGGAGCCACATGGCAAGGGAGGGGGCTGTGGGTGGCTACTAAGAGAGGGAGGAGAGAAGGGCTATATGCCCCTGGACATCTCTCATTTGGAGCTTGGCCCTAGTGGGGAAACCAAGGCAGGGTCCTACCAAGGTTACCAGATGAGTTCCTTCAGGTTAGTCCTGGGGGCAGGAAGCCTCAGGTGGGTTTTTGCCCTGGGACAGCACAGGCTGTTTTCTGTGCTTGGAGCCTGCTTCTTCCCGTTGGAGGAGACCTTCCCCTGCAACCCCAGACCAAGCTGGATCACAGCTCAGGCGTGTCCCTTTTTACCCCTCATTGTGCTAGCTCTGCTGCTTCCCATCACCTCACATTTAGTTGGTGATCCTTGGGTATGAGCTGAATGGATGGAGGAGATGGGCCCCAATCTAGTGACCTATCAAGGAAGTCATCCCAGAGAAGGCTGAGTTTTGGCTGAGGGGACAGGAAGAGCAGGAGCAAGCACATGACAAATACAAAAAGGGCAGAGTAGCTAAGAAGGCCTGGTGGATGGGTGAGGGCACACCCAGAGGAACTCTGAACCCACCAGAGCTTTCCCAGGGAGGGCCTAGGAAGAGCGTGAGAGGATAAGGCAACTGGGGACAGCACCTGACATACTGGCAGTTGGGCTGCATGTAACAGTTATTGCAAAATAGCATGCAAATGAGAAGCCTCTCTTCAGGCTGGAGTGGTGGTGGTGGTCAACAGCCCCCCAGCAAAAGGGAGCACTGGGAGGCACCAAGAGCAGAGGGGCACTCAGGGCCACAAAGGTCAGGGCAGGATGAACACTCAGGTTACAGGTGGGGAGCCCAAGCTAGACTCTCCAATTATGCCATTGAGGACTTAGAGGGCTCCAGGGAGATCAGGTCAGAGCTAAAGTTGACCCTGCTCTGCCCACTCCTTCCCCAGTCCCTTATCCCTGACTGATGAGCTCTACTGCCTCATGGAAACCTAGCCAGGCCCTCTGCTCCCTCTGGGACCTCAGCTGGGTTATACTCCTTCCTGGGCCTCAGTTCTTCTTGAAATGGGTAAAGGGAAGGTGGAATAGGCTTCTGGGTGCTTAGTCCCCCTCAGCACTTCAGAGGGACAACTGGGGTTTCTTCCTCCCTGCCTCCATTACCACAGCAACTTAAGGGGGAGGGGCTGAGGTGATGGGGAGATTAGCACAGAGCCCAGGGATGGGGAAGGAGTTGGGAATCCCTGGAGTTGTTATGGCAACTGGGGAGCTGATGAGAAAGTGTTGGGTTCCCATGGAAACGGGTTGTTACTATGGGGACCCTGGAAGGAAATTCCTTGTTTCCATAGTTATAGGACAGGGAGATGGTTACGCCCTGGAAGGTGTTATGGAGACCAGAAGGTCCACCCCTTTCAATACCCCCTCTCCAGGGAAGGGAGAGAGACTGGCCCAGCCACCCAGGCACTTGGACCACTATCTTCAGCTGCCCTTGTCCCTGGCAAAGCCCCCATCTTCCTGCTTCATCCCACAGCCTGAGGACCTCCAAGTCTGACCTCCAGTTCTCATGATATAGTCAGAAGCCACTTTTGCCTTAACATTGCCCTTCCCTCCTGATGCTGTGTGGGGAGACCCCCTAGTTCTGACAGAGGCCATCCTGAACAGACCCTACCCCACTCTGTCCCATTTCTGCTTGTCTGTCCCTGGAGATGGGGTGCTCACTACCACCCAGGCAACTGTGACTGAGAGGAGTCACCCACTATTATGCTGCAGTCTTCTCCCCCTACAAATGCCTAGCTCTTCCCTGGGTCCCACCAACATACTCCATGTCACTTGCCTGGGGCAGCTAGCTGGGGAGTAGCCCAGAAAACCTCAGCTCTTACAGTGAGTCAAGACCTGCCTCTTACCTGTCACTCACAGAGGGGGGTGGGGAGAATTGCCCTAGAACACTAAAAGCTTGGGCAGGCCACAGCCCCTGGATTTGGAGCTCCCACTCACTTTGTCCTTACTTCGTGCTGGGTAGGTATGGCTGGAGAGCTTCTACTCACTAAGCAAACAGATGGTTTTGAAGAGGCTCAAAGAGGTTAATGTTAAGTAACGAGCTACCAAACAGGGACAGGACTCTGGAACCCAGCTGGAGCCCTTGACCACAGACTCCACTGGTAACCCCAATCTCTGAGGCACCAGACAGGGTTGGGTCTTGGGACAGGTGCTGGCCCTGATGGGGGACATTTTAGCAGAGGAACCGTGGAGAGCAAAGCACATGAAGACCTGTGGGGATGAGGGCAGTGAGCAGTGCCCTTGGGCTGGGGCATCCAGCGGGTTTCGGGTGCTGGGGCTGGAGATCAGGTGGGCACCACCCATGCAGGACCTTGGATTTTATTTTGCAGACTTGCCCTAAAGGGCTTATGATAGGGCAGGTGATTGGCTGATTGGGCATTGATGGTGACTGCTGTCTACTGGAGACCCACTGTGTGCTGGGCTTGGGATAGGTCAAGCAGGGTCCAGGGCAGCATGGTGTCAGGAAGCTCAGGGATCCCTGGCCCCTGTCAGACAGCTCCCAACAACTCATGCCACAGCCACCTGCCCTCAGCCCTCACGGGTTACCTCAAAATTCCAGAGGAGTGGCACTTCCATGCCCACCCAGGGACTGTTTGAACCTAACCATCCCTTGGGGGTCCCTCACCCCCAACACTCTCTGAGTGTCCTCAGGACTGGTCAAGCATAGGTTTGGTTTCCTACAGGGGAGACCATGAGACCCCCTCCTCCCAGGGACACTGACCTCCCCCATACCCACAACCTTCTCCCCTGCTGCAGGGCCTGGGCACCACTTCCCAGGGACCTAAGGGCTCTGGGGAGGGTTTGGAGGTGTGGCTGCTCACGACCTGCCATGGGGAAGAAGCAGGGTTGGCGCAGGGGGCTGGGCTGGCTCAGAGATGGGAAGAGAGGGAAGAGCCAACAGGACAGAGGCTCTGAGAGGGGCATGGGGAGCCCAAGCACCACAGCCACCCCTCCAGGCTCTGGACTTCACATGCAGCCGTTCCAACATGCCCATGTCCCTCTGCCTTCTGGCCCTGGCTCCAGCAGGAACTCCCACACCCCAGAGAACTGCAGCCTAAAGCCGCCAGGCCCAGGGCAGAGCTGGCCTGAGGCTTCCCAAAGAGAAGAGGTGAGAGGCAGAAAGGTGGAATAGGCAGGTAACCCCACCCCTGCCTAATACTATGCTTCAGAGACCCCCTCATGCCCCCCCCAGAGCCAATGAAGGCTGCCTTGGTTGCCCTAGCCCTGAACCCAGCTCAGCCCAAACCTGCTAGAAGCTTGCAGGACTGGACAGGCTGAGGGTGTGGTTCTAGGGACAGAAAGCAGGAGTGTGGAAAGTTTGAGGGACCCACCCAGGTCTGGGAGGGCCGATCTAGGTGATGGCCAGGACAAGGGTGGGACTTTCCTGCTGAAGAACCAAAAGCCCAAGTCCCAGAAGGGGGCAGGGCATGGGGTGGGCAGAGACCTGGACAGGAGGATGTGAATCACAGATTGGAGGGGAGGAGAGGCTGGAGAAGAAGGCCCTAGTTGGATTAGGGGCATGGAATGCCAGGCTCAGCAGTTGAGCCTTTATCCTGAGGGGCAGGGAGAGGGGGGACATGGTCAAATTTAGACTTTCAGGTGCTTAGCAGAGCTGCAACTGGCAAAAAAGACCTACATTTTGGGTCAGAGATGACTGGCCTGACTGGGGGTGGTTTGGGGTAGAAGAGGGGAAGACAGCAGTGGGACATTTTTGAGGATGGACAGATCTGTGCGGCCACTGAAGCAGGGGTCAGAGGTGACATGGCCAGATTGAGCTGGCTGGCTAACAACCATAAGCAGTCCTGGCCTAGGACAAAGGTCTGGATTTCAGCTTCCTCAAAGGTACAGCTGAAGCCAAGGTATGGATGAGACATCCCCTCTGGAACCTCCCATTTCCCCATCTGTAATGGAAGGGATTCAGAAAATGGTCCAGGAGCCCTAGCCTCCTCTGGTATTTCAGGATCTAGGCATTTTGGTCTCCTTGCTGGTGTGTGGGGAGGGAGGCTGCCAGCAGCAGAGGGTGGTGGAAAGGTCAACAAAGGTAACTAACTGACAGATAAAAAGTCACCATGGTGTGGGCCTGCACCTTGGTGGCCCCAGCCCTCTCGGAGTTGCCTGGGTACCGAATTTGTGCCAAAATACACAAGGAAGGTGCCAGCCACAGGGTCAACAGCTGCTCTGCCTAGGTTTTTTGTGGCCCTGGCCCAAGTCTGCTGGGGTCAGGTCCCCTTCCCTGGGGCCCAAAGGCAGCAAAAATGAGCCATCCGTACAAGCGTAGTTCTGGAGGTCCTTGGTGTGAGGTCCATGCTCCTGGAGAGCAGCCTCAGGTGCTGACTGTGATGTGTGCCTTGCCCTTTTATCCTTCTCCAGTCCTACCTCTCTGACTCTGGAAAAAAATTTGCTTTCTGGGCTCAACTGGTTGGGAGCTCCAGATGGGGCCAGCATGGAAAGAGGGGAAGGAATGGAAGGAGGAGCCTCAGCCCACCCCCATGCCCTGGGAGGGGCTTAGAGGTTAGGGCAGCTGAGGGCTAGTCTGGGACTTACTCAGCTGTATCCCTGAGCAAAGAGACCTGCAGGGTTCAGGTGGAATGTACAAGACATGGAGGAGGCAAACGTATGGGTGAGTCTTCCGCATCATTTCCTGGGCCTGAGGCCTAGGACCCAGGGAGCTGTGAGTGTCTTGAATGAAGGGCACTGCAGCAGCAGGGATCAGAACGCGGTCCTGGATAGAGCTCCTCGGGCCTGTAAAACAAGTCTCTGGCCCTCAAGCCCCACCCAGGACAGGCTGGCCCCGCCCGTCTTTGCTCCAGGCCCCGCCCCCAACGCTGAGCCAGGTCCCAAGCAGCCTCTCTCTCTGGGCCCAGGGTGCCCCGGCCCCCCCACATCCCTGCGGTCTGCCGGGAGGAAGCGGCCCCCCTCCCCCACCGTGACTCTGCGCTTCCTGCCCCGGCTGGGGCGGGAGGAGACGTTTCCCGTTCACACCAAAGTTTCCCTGGCGGCACCCAGACGTGGGCTTAGCCGCTGTCCCTCTTGCCCATGGAACCGGCTGTGGGGCCCGGGATCCAGGTAACCAGCGAGGGTGGGTGGAGGCTCCCGGGGCAAGGCAGGGCGCTCTGCCGGGACGTCGGCCTGGACCTACGTGGACTTTGTGCATGTGCCTGGGTCTGCCTGTTTGATGGTGCACACGCATCCTAGTATCCGCAGTCAAGGAAGGTTTCCTGGAGGTGGTGGCTGCTGAGCTGGGAGAAGGTGGCAGACAAGGAACCAGCCCAAGGCGGGGGTGGGGTGGGGGGCGGCTGGTGGTGTGAGAGACCTTCAGCCCCAGCACCAGTGCAGACCACAGCCACACCCCACTTAAGCCCCTCCCCTGCCCAGCTCAGGCCTGCCTGGGTCTGCAAGGGTTAGGGATGTGGGAGCAGAGACTGGGAGGCTGAGAGAAGCACATAGGAGGCCTGGAAGGGTGGTCAAGATATACCACAGTTCTCTGATGCTGACCTTCCAATTTCCTGCCCTCCCTCCTCCCCTACCCATCCCTTACTCCCTTTCTCCACCTCTGCTGCCCTACTTGTAATCCCTGTCCATCACCTATGTCCACCTCATTCACTCTCCACCTCTGTCTACATCCCCTTGTCCTTCCCCTGCTCACTGCACCCCTTCTGCCCCCACCACCGGAACTCCTGCCTGCAGAAAGACCTGGGCTACCTGCAGCAGTGGCTGCAGGCCTTTGTAGGTGCCTTCGAGAAGACCGTCTCACTGTTGTCTCTGGAGCCACGAAGGTGAGGCTGGATCTGCACAGAAGGCAGGGCCAGGGCAAGGAGATTGAGGGGACCTTAACACCCCCATGACTCCCCCCTCTCTGCAGGCCGGAAGAGGCAGGTGCAGAGGTACCACTGCTACCACTGGATGCACTGCATGTGCTGGCCGAGCAGCTGGATGTGGGGGACCTGGAACAAGCACTGCTGCTGCTCAAGCTCTTCATCATTCTCTGCAGGTGGTCCCTGTTGTTCACTCCAAGCAGGCAGGGGCATAGAACTGTGGGCCAGAGCGGGGGGAAGGGGGAGTGCATGGTGCATTACTGTATTACTGTAACCTCTCCCTCATTCACTCTCCCAGGAACCTGGAGAATGTAGAGGCAGGCTGGGGCCAGGTACTAGTGCCCCGGGTGCTGGCACTGCTGACAGGGTTGGTGGCTGAGGTGAGATAGGCTCTACCGGGCAGGGGCAGTGCAGGGAGAGGTAGACAGTAGCCATGGCAGGGCTAACCTGCCCTCCACCCTCTCCCCACACCTACAGCTGAAAAGACATACACCACCACAGGAGGGCTATGGGACCCAACTGGAGAATGTGGCCCTACACGCCCTGCTCCTCTGTGAGGGCCTCTTTGACCCCTACCAGACCTGGCGGCGCCAGCACAGTGGGTGAGACCCAGCCCACAGGCAGGGACCCAGAGGAGGCTCGGGAGAGGCTGGGGGTGTTGGGCTGTCACAACGGTGTGGAGGTGAGGCTGGGCCTGTGTGCAGGCTGCTGGAGGATGACCGAGAAGGGGTGAGGCCAGGCTGATGGATGAAGTGCCTGGCCTCACCCCCACCCTTGCCACCCCCAGGGAAGTCATCAGCTCCAAGGAGAAGAGCAAATACAAGTTCCCTCCTGCCACTTTGCCCTGTAAATTCAGTGCCTTCTTCCAAGGTCAGGCCCGTCCCTGCCCCACTTAGCCCCACCTGGCCCCACCCCCAAACCTAGGCCCCTTCCTGCAGTTCCCTGATCCCAAACACAGGACAGAACCACATGGTGGTGGGAGAGACAGGTGTTTGAGGAGGCCTCCAAAGGCTGAGTAGGAGTGTAGGGATAGAGAGAAGAGAAGGAGCAAAATGAGTAATTTCTTTCCTGGGCTGGAGTGAGGGCCTCCTATCAGGTCATCAGGTTGAAGGGTGAGGTTGACCTGCCCACTTGACTTCCATTGTCCTTTCCTCCCATCTCCTGGATCCTCCCAGCCTGCACCACCTTAAAACTCCCTAGTCTAACCACTTTGTCCTTGAAGCCTCCACCCAGCCTCCACCCCTCCTCAGGACACTGGCCACCTAGCTGTCTCCTGCTCCTTCATTCCCAGAGGAGCTGATGCTCAGGACACCTCTGGTCACCTGTTCTCCCTGGTGACACTCCTCTCCTGTGTCCCCTCTCTCTCATTGAAGGGAGACTGGCCAGGACTTTAGATGGGATTAGGGCAGATGTGGCCCCAACAAGGCGAGGCAGGGCGGTGGAAGGCAGTGGCCTGTTGGGATATTAAGGGTCTCAGTTTTTCTGTGATGCCCTGTGGAGCTACGGGTAAGGGTCTGGAGTGGGGGCAGCAGTTCCAGGAGGAGAGGCACCCCTGGGAGCTCCCTGCCTCTGTTCTCTCACAGCCTGGGTACTCTTCTTAAAACAAACTGGCTTGTCCATCCCTTGATAAATCACTCCAAGCGACTTGATACCCTCAAGATCAAATCGTAGTCCTCCCCACTCGCTCTGTGCTCCTCAGACACCCTCCTGTCCTCTCATTCCCAGACTACTACTGGTTACCCCTTCTCAGGGTCTTTGCCCATACTGTGCCCTCTCCACAGGCTAGCTGCATTCTTAGGCCTCACTTCAAAAGCTCCTGCCCCAGGGAGCCCTCCCACCCCACCCACCTGAATCAAGCCAGCCCTACTCTTCTCCTCCCCAACCCATGTGACCCAGGGCTGGTCCTTTCCGCTCTCTGGGTTTCAGTCCATGGCCTGGCATCCTGTCCAGCTTTGCTGAAGCAGGGCCAGGTGGGCCTCCCACATGTGAGGCTCTGAAAGCCCCTAGAAGTCCACAGCAGGGGCATGGGCGGGGGTGGTGGTATTGGTATAGTTGATACCGCAGGGTCCCCAGAGCAAGGCTTGGGAAGCTCTAACGGTCACAGGGGCAGAGGAAGCAGGAGATTTGCATCTGAGAAACTAAACCCTGGGTCACCATGGGGAAGCAGAGAGGGGATGTGCTCACCCTGGGGTCCCAATTTGGGGCTTAAGGGTCGGGGAGCTGGCTAAGCTCTCCAGGCGGGGCAGTCCCTCTCAAGGCCCTCAAAGAAGGACTGTGTCCCTGTCAGTCCCCCTAGGATAGAGCCAGGTTTCCTCCCTCAGACTGGATCTCTTACTGGGCCTAGTTCCCCCTACCCCCTACCCAAGGGCAGCTACCACTTGTGCAGTCCCCTGGGTCCACAGCCCTGCAACCCTGGTGACATTGTCCTGCCCTGCCTACGCCCTCACCCAGAGACCCTGCAGGATGCAGATCACTTGCCTCCCATGCTGCTGTTGCGTCTCATCCACCTCTTTGGTGCTGTCCTCGCAGGTGGAAAGGTAGGCTGGGAGGTGAGCCTGTGGGCCGGAGAGCGGCTGTCTCAGAGTCTCTCCGCTGGGTGAGCCACCTTGCCTATTGCCCATCTCTGCCCACTCCTGCAGGAGAACGGGCAGATGGCTGTGAGTGCTGGCTCTGTGCAGGGCCTGCTGGGAGTGGTGCGGGGCTGGGGCCATGAGCCAGCCCAGGACCCCCGCCTGGTGCCGCTTGCATTGGAGGCACTGGTGGGCGCAGTACATGTCCTGCATGCCAGCCGCACACCTCCCCGTGGCCCAGAGCTCCGTGCCCTGCTCGAGGGCTACTTCCGTGTCCTTAATGCCGACTGGCCAGCTGGTCCTAGCTCAGGCTCTGAAGAGGCCCTTGTCACCCTGCGGGTCAGCATGCTCGGTGGGTACGGGCTCCCAGGCTCTTGGGGAGGGAGCGCCAAGAGGGGAAGGCCCAAATGCTGATGGAAAGGCTGGACTGGGCAGCATGAGGAAGAAGGGTTAAGACCTCCTGGAGGGGATTGGGCAGGGCCTAACCCTTGACCCTTCCCCAGACGCCATCCCCATGATGCTGGCCTGCGAGGACCGGCCAGTGCTACAAGCCACCTTCCTCAGCAACAACTGCTTTGAGCACCTCATCCGCCTCATCCAGAACAGCAAGGTGGGCAGAGCCCAGGCTGGGGGTGGAGGGACTGGAACCCAGAGGTGTGGGTGCCAGGTTGCTGCTGAGCAAACCTGGGCTGGGGGTTTGCAGCTGGTGGATGGCCTGTAGTTCAGTGGGAGGGCCAGGGGCATGGACAAGGGCCCTTCCGCCTGGGGCCTCTATGGGGCTAGGCCCAAGGCTTAGGATGACTCTGTACCCCATGGAGGGCGGGGAGTATGAAAGGAAGAAAGCTGCCCTGACCCCATGTTTCCCTTTCTCTGGCCCCAAGCACAGGGGCTGAGGCAGGCTCTGCTGCCTTTGGATGCAGTGCCTGCTCCTGCCCGCTCCTCCACCCCCTGACTCTGCCCGTCCGAGCAGGGCATGGGTGGCTCCGCTCCCTTACTGTTGCCTGGTGCCTGGTGGGGCACTCAGCCTGGGACTCAGGGTACATACTTCCCCTAGGGCAGCTGCCCAGGTCCTGCTCTAACCTCGCCCCCATCTTCCTCCTCTTCTCTCTCCTTTGCCTCCTCCACCCTGTGCCCTCACCCTTCCCCACAGCTGTACCTGCAGGCCCGGGCGCCCCCTGAGGGGGACAGTGACCTGGCTACCCGGTTACTGACTGAGCCCGATGTCCAGAAGGTACCATCCTGGGGCTGATCAGCTCAGGCACCTACCACCCCCTCTTTGAGCCTTTCCTGCACTGTAGCAGGGGGGATAAGCATATATATGCAAAGTCTGGTGTGGCCTAGCAATGTGGGTGGGTCCCTCATGCTGTCTCACCCACCTTCCAAGTCCCTGTTCTAGGGAACAGGGCAGGAGGTGGTCTATCCCCTGTCTGGTGTTAGTATTGGGAGCTGGGGTTTGACTGTGCCAAGCGGTAAGGAACCTTCGAAACTCTCAACCACCCACCCGCATTTCTCAGAAGGGGAAACAAAAGCCCAAATACTTGGGGATTTGGCTACAGTCATTCACAGAGGACGGAGGGTCCCCCGCATGGGACCACTTCTTTCTGTGGATTCTTGCACCCACCCTAAGCAGTTCACTAGAGTCCCTCAGCCCCCCATGATGTGCTCCCTAACTCACCTTGCATGAGGCTGTAGGAGGCTGCAGGGCATCAGCTGGGGGCTCCACCTGGGGTACCCTCTCTGGTGTCTCAAACCCTGGGCCCCAACCTCCGGGGCCCCTACCCTGGTTTTGTCTTCATGAGGCAGCTCCATGTGTCTATTGCACATGGCCTGCATGTCCATTCATCTACAGAGCAGGCAGGGCAAGGTGACTCCCCTCTGTTCTTACAGATGAGGAAACTGGCCTAGAGCGGGGAAGAAGTTGCCTCAGATCACTTGGGAAGTCAGGCAGAGCTTGGACCAAAGTCCCCATAGGGCCAAAATATGGCCTGGCAGCTGCTGACAAACTCTAAGCCCTCACCCTCTCAGAGTGGGGCGCAGGGAGTAAGCAGCATCCTCTGGCCGTCAGGTTCAGCCAGGCTGAGCCTCAGGGTCCCCACCTGGATCTAGGGGGCATGGGGCAGGGTAGGACTTAAAGGTCTCGAAGGTTCTTTGCTTCTAACACCCTATGATTGATTGTCCCTAAATTCCTTGACCCTTGTCAATCATGGTGATGGGGTACTTGCTGGCCTGCCTGCACTTGTGCATCTAGCTTGGGTGGGGATGGGTGGGGACTGGGGCCATAAGTCCACCAGAGAATGGGGATGGGGTGGGGGGTGCAGCGAGAGTGTCCACTGTTGATCTGTCCCAGTGATATCCTTACCAGCCTTGATTTTCTCCCAGGCCTCTTTGTCAGGGTGGGTCTTGCCAAGGTGCTCGGAGCAGGCCCTAGGTTCAGGATAGGGTCACAGCAGCTGGGACAAGCAGTAGGGGACCTGGTACCCAGACAGGGTTGCTGATCCAGCACATGCCACATGCCTTGGGGTGCCTGGCCCCACACTCCTTTTACTGCAGGGTGCTGCCAGCTGCCACACCCTGGCACATGCCTCTCCTGACTGCCTCTCCCCACCCCAAGGTATTGGACCAGGACACAGATGCCATTGCAGTCCACGTAGTCAGAGTGCTGACCTGCATCATGAGTGGCTCTCCCTCAGCCAAGGTGAGGATGCTGCAGTCTGGCTGCAGTAGGGGTATGGGGTAGAGTTAATCAATCACGTGACCCCAGAACTGGCCTGGTTGGTGGCTGGAAGAATCTTGCGTGGAGCAAAGCAAGTGAGTTGGATAGGGGACTGCCCTGCCGTCTGAGTGTAGCTTAACACACTGAGTGGGTATGGTCATCAGTCTGTCCTGAGAGCGGGATATCCTGGGTCGGGCTGGTGGTGGGGAGGATACTTGTGAGCTGATCACCGTCTGCAGCTTTCTGAGGTGGACCCACGCTCCCCCATCCCTCTGCAGCCCCTCACCCCCACCCCTGCCAGCACTGTGACCCGGGTGAGGGAGCCCCAAAAGATGATGCCCCTCAAGGGTTTCCAAGGGGTGTGAGTTTGCCCTGGGGCCCAATTCTATGCTCACTTCTTCCCCACACCGCACTACACAGGAGGTGTTTAAGGAACGCATTGGCTACCCTCACCTGCACGAGGTTCTGCAGAGCCACGGTCCCCCCACCCATCGGCTGTTACAAGAGCTGCTCAACATGGTGAGGGCAGGGGCTTGGGGCCAGGGTCCCCAAGGCAGCCAGGACTGAGCTAGGGTTACCACAGCTAGTGAGCTCTCCCTTCTGGGGGACTGTGGGTTGCAGCCTGTACATAGTGTGACTGGTGGCCCAGCCACACATGTCAGTGTCCTGCTGTGAGGATTCTAAACTGTATGGGGCCCTGGAAGCTTCTGCATGTCAGCAAGCCCTGGGGTCATCCAAGGAACATGCATTTGGGGGCTAGACCAACCCAGGCTGAAAACCAAGGCTTAGGGTTTAAGAGTGCTGAAGGACTGTTATTAATAGTGACGGTCACCATGCACCTCTGACTTTCCTGAGCCTCATAAACAACCTGTAAGCAGGATGAGGTAGTGCATGTTTCTTTCCATGCCATAGGCAAGTAAACTGAGACAGGAAGTCATACTGTAGGCAGGGTGCCACTTTTGACTGGCAGCTATCACGTTTTCTCCACCCACAGGCTGTGGAGGGTGACCACAGCATATGCCCACCTCCACCAATCCGCAATGAGCAGCCGGTGCTGGTGCTTATGCAGTGGCTGCCAGCATTGCCCACAGCCGAGCTGCGACTCTTCCTGGCACAACGCCTCTGGTGGCTCTGTGACAGCTGCCCTGCCAGCCGGGCCACCTGTGTGCAGGCAGGCCTGGTAGGCTACCTGTTGGAGACACTCAACTCGGGAGTAGCCCTGGGGGCCCGCTGCCAGGAGCAGCTGCTGGCACTGCTGCAAGCACTGGGCCATGTATCACTGAGGCCCTTGGAGCTGCGTCGCTTGCTGCATCCCCCGCCAGGGCTGAACTCGGGGCCAGGTGGAGCAGAGGCTGAGAAAGCCCGACACGCAGGCGCCATCATCCGCGTGTTATCAGGCATGGCCCGGCACCAGGGTCCTGCACGAGCACTGCGCTACTTTGATCTCACGCCCAGCATGGCGGGCATCATGGTGCCCCCCGTGCAGCGATGGCCAGGACCTGGCTTCACCTTCCATGCCTGGCTCTGTCTGCACCCCATGGGTGCAGCACCTGCCCCAGCCCCCACCCGGCCACTCCAGCGAAAGCAGCTGTACAGGTGGGTTACTGCCAGTGGCCAGGGACCTGCTGCCAGGGTGGGCAAGAACAAACAGGCATAACTGGCTTGCCTGCCCCCAGCTTCTTTAACAGCAGTGGCTCAGGGTTTGAGGCCTTCTTCACTGCGGCTGGGACCCTAGTGGTGGCTGTATGCACGCGGAAGGAGTACTTGACCATGAGCTTGCCCGAAGTGTCCTTCGCCGACTCTGCCTGGGTGAGCCTTCTTCCTTCTCTCATTGCCCAGTGGAAAGGGGGTGCCAAGTCCCAAGTATGGTCTGATGTGGCTTCTGTTCTAGCACTGCGTGGCCATTGTCCATGTGCCTGGGCGCCGGCCCTTCAGCCAGAACCTGGTCCATGTTTACAAGGACGGCCACCTGGTCAAGACAGCACCTCTTCGCTGCCCCTCCCTCAGTGAGGTGTGCCAGGCAGGGTTTGGGGATACCTTGGGTAGGTGGGGGTACTTGGAGCACAGTGGGCAGGGTGGGGCCTAGAGCCCCAGCGTTCCCCACCCCAGCACCACCCAGGCCTCAGACTGTAGCGTCTGGGGTCCGCGCAGCCATTGGTATCACTGTGAAGAACTGGATGTAGGTGGAGCCCAAAGCTTTGCTGTGACCTGTGTGGGGGGCATGGGTGCCCTACTGCCCCTACTGGAGTGAGTGACCTGACCACTCCCCCACCCCCGGTCCTGCAGCCTTTCTCCTCCTGCTGTATCGGCTCCGCTGGGCACCGCACAACCACCACCACCACAGGGCTGCCTCTGTCACCAGTCCCCGCTGCTCAGGCTTACATTCACCCCTCCCTTGCTCGCTCCCAGTCAGTCCCAGCCTCTGCAGGGCTTGGCTGGGGATCTGGGCTGGTGGCCCCCCTGCAGGAGGGCAGCATCAGCTCCACCCTTGCAGGCACCCAGGACACTCGCTGGGGCAGCCCCACATCCCTGGAGGGTGAGCTGGGGGCTGTGGCCATCTTCCATGAAGCCCTGCCAGCATCAGTCCTGAGGATCCTGTGCACTCTGGGTATGCAGCACAATCTACCCTGTCCGAGCCCCTGTCCCACTGTCCCAAGACTCAGGGGGCTGGGACTTATAAAACACCCAGGCCAGAAACTAGGGGTCCATGGAGAGAAGACATCCCTGGGGGTCTGTCCTCTGGTCAGGCAGTGAAGAAGCAAGCTCTGGATAGAGTCTGACCATAGGGCAGTGAGATCTGAAGTCCACTGCCTGCCCCCCAGGGCCCAATGACATGGCACCCTTCAAGCCGGAGGGTGAACTACACGAGCTCAGCACGAAGCTGCTCCTCCATTACTCACCTCAGGTACTTGGGACGGAGTGGTAGGCTCAACTGTGCCAGCTCCCCCTGGCTCCCACACTCTGTCTGCCACCCCTCCTCCATCTGACTTTTGCTGCCCGCTCATCCCCCTACCTCCAGGCCTGTAAAAACAACATCTGCCTGGACCTGTCCCCCAGCCACTGGCTGGACGGCCGCCTGACAGGCCACAGGGTGGAGACCTGGGACGTGAAGGTGTGTGTACGCGTGTGAGAAGTATGTGCAGTAAGCATAGGCATGGGACACTTGTGCACGGGGTGGGCTGGGGAGCAGCATATACCCTGAGGAGGGTTTGGGGAGCCCAGTTCAAGAGAGCAAAGCTTCCCTGGATCCAGGTTCCCAGGCTGGGGTGGAGTAGGGCAGGGAACTGGTTGGCAGCCGCCCCCTCACTTCCATCCCCCTACCCCCAGGATGTGGTGAACTGTGTGGGGGGCATGGGTGCCCTACTGCCCCTGCTGGAGCAAGTGGCTGCACAGCCCCAAGAGGCTGAGGCAGGTCCAGCTGAAACCCATGATCTTGTGGGTCCTGAACTGACCTCTGGCCACAACACCCAGGGCTTGCTTCTCCCATTGGGCAAGTCTTCAGGTAAGCATCCTTGGTACCTGGGTTGAGGTTGCGGGGAAGGAATCTTTTTTTTTTTTTTTTTTTTTTTTTTGTCTTTTTCGTGACCGGCACTCAGCCAGTGAGTGCACCGGCCATTCCTATATAGGATCCGAACCCGCGGCGGGAGCGTCGCCGAGCTCCCAGCACCGCACTCTCCCGAGTGCGCCACGGGCTCCGCCCGCGGGGAAGGAATCTTGATGGGGGGTTTGAGTGCTTGAGGTCTCGTGACCTCTGGCAGGCCCTTGACCCACATCTGTCCCCTTCCTGTTGGCTGGCAGAGGAGCGGATGGAGAGGAATGCAGTGGCTGCCTTTCTTCTGATGCTGCGTAACTTCCTGCAGGGCCACGCTGTGAACCAGGAGAGCCTGGTGCAATGCCAAGGGCCTGCCATCATTGGGGCCCTCCTGCGCAAGGTGGGGCCTAGTGGGGCAAGCAGGAGGTGGGGACCAAGAAAGGGGAACTTATTGCCTTGTCAACCAGGGAGAACCTCCTGGGAGAGGTGGCATTTGAGTGGGGCCTTCAAGGGCTAGGCAGGGTTTGGCTGAGAGGGTCTGGGGAAGAGGCCAGCATAGGCTGGGGCAGGGTATCTGCACAGCAGGCTGGGAAGCTTGCACTTCAGAGACAGCAGGGAGCCACCAAAGGGTTTTGAGCAGGCAGGATGGTCATGTTTGTATCCCTCATGCCTGTGCAGGGAAGGGTGGAAGCTGAGGGACTCAGACAGCAGGCATATCACCCCAGCTCCTGCTCCCACCACAGGTTCCCAGCTGGGCCATGGACATGAACGTGCTCATGTCTGCCCAGCTGCTGATGGAGCAGGTGGCAGCTGAGAACAGTGGGCCTCTCCTGTACCTGCTCTACCAGCATTTGCTCTTCAACTTTCACCTTTGGACCCTCAGTGACTTTGCTGTGCGCCTCGGTAGGTGTGAGGACCTGGGCAAGGGGCCGGCCACAGGGTAGGTGGGGGGTGAGAAGTTATACCCCTGCCTTGGGTGATTGAGGGACGTATCTGATAGGGATCCAGCTCTGTCCTGGGGATCTGAAGGGGTCCAGCTCAGCCTGGTGGCCTGAGCCCTCTCTGATGCCCACTCAGGCCACATCCAGTATATGTCCAGCATAGTCCGTGAGCACAGACTGAAGCTCCGGAAGAAGTACGGGGTCCAGTTCATCCTAGATGCTCTGCGTACCCACTACAGGTGAGGCTGGTGGGGCCAGATGAACGATGGTGGGCTGACACAGCGGCCTCTGGCCTTGGGGACAGGGCAGTGTGTTCCCCTGGCTCACCTGCCCACTTTCCCTGATCTCCCTCTTGAACTTGGCTGGGTGTGCCTGGGACTGGCCAGCACGCAGCGTGAGCGCCCCCTCGCGGCTGATGACCTGCGCACAGTACAGACGTCCCTCCTGGGCCTGGCACGGGAGTTCCTGGTGCGGAGCTTGTCTGCTGATGACGTGCAGGTCGTGCAGGTCGTGCTGAGTTTTTTGGCGGCCACGAGTGATGATGGCCAGGTAGGCTGGAGGTTGGCAAGGGTGAGGCTTGAGTGAGGAAGGTGTGGACCATATGGGGCTCCCAGCCCAGTGTGAGACTTTACATCCCCAGGTGCTTGGTGCGCTGGACCTGCTGCTGGCACTGCTGCAGGGCTCCCCAGCACAGGAGTCCTTGGCTGTCTTTCTGTTGGAGCCGGGGAACCTCGAGGTGCTGCTGGCACTGCTCGTGCGGCCAAGGTCACTGCCCCTGCTGCCTGAACGAGTCTGCAAGGTATACCCAGCCCACCCCCAGCCCTGGCATCCCATTCGCTGGGGCCACTGCCTGGAGTCCAGGGAGGCACAGTGATTTCCTCTCCTACAGTAGCTCCTTCCCCATGATGACAATCCCACAATGACCCCTACACAGATCCTGCGCAGACTGCAGCAGAACGAGAGATTACTCCAGCGCCTCTGGCTGCGGGAGTGTGGGCTCCAGGGTCTTGTTGCCTGCCTTCCTGAGGGGACTGTCTCCCCCCAGCTCTGCCAGGGCCTCTACAAGCTGTTCCTGGGGGCAGGTACAACCTGGTTGGGGCTGACAGGCAGGCCAGGTGAGGTGGAGGGGGTGACATGTCAGGGAAACAGGGCAGGTGGCAAGAGGAAAGGAGTTGGCATAGGGGCCAGGGCTGAGTGCAGCCCCTCCTGCTGGGCTCAGTCCCTCAGGTCCCCTCTGGCCATCCTCCTAGGTTGTCTAAACCTCTCAGATCTGTTGGCTGTGGTACAGTTGTCCCTCCAGGCTGACCTCAGTGTCCGCCTGGACATCTGTCGCCAGGTGAGTGTGAGAGAGGAGAGCATTGGAGGGTCGGGGGTGAGGGGTGGGGGAGGGAGGGGCTTCTGCCCTTGGGACTTCATGTGCCTGTCTATTGTGAGGGGTCTCTGAAAGCCTTCCCTGCAGAGGGCCCAGGATGAGAGTCTGGGGGCAGGAGATCAGATGAGCCCCTCACTTGCTGTGCCCTGGCCTGGCAGCTCTTCCACCTCATCTATGGACAGCCAGACGTAGTGCGGCTGCTGGCCCGACAGACCGGCTGGCAGGATGTGCTGACCCGACTGTATGTCCTGGAAGCTGCCACAGCCAGCAGTCCCCAGCCCTTTCCCCCAGAGCCAGCCCTGCCCAAGCCACCTGCTGAGTCACCTGCTGAGCCTTCAGATGTCTTCCTGCCCTCAGAGACCCCCTGCCCCGACCCTGCTGCCTTTTACCATGCTCTCTCCCCATTCTCCACGCCCTTTGACTTGGGTCTGGAACGGGCCAGCGTGGGCTCTGGCAGTGCTGCTGCTGGGGGCAGCAGTAGTGGGACTCTTACTCCGGCCAGCCAGCCTGGCACACCGTCTCCACTGGATGGGCCACGGCCCTTCCCTGCTGCCCATGGCCGCCACAGCTCCAGTCTCTCTAATGTGCTAGAGGATGGCAGCCTCCCAGAGCCCACCGTCAGTGGGGATGACACCTCTAACACCAGCAACCCTCAGGTGAGGCAAGCCTGCCCTCTGCCTCTGTATGGCACCCAGCAGAGGATGCCTCTGAGGCGCAGGGATGGCAGTATAGCCTCTCGAAAGCCGTGACCCTGTCTGACACCAGGCCATAGCTGCCAGTTGGGCCCAATACTTCCTCCCTGTAGCTCTCCCCCGCAGTCATGTTCCCAGGGGGTCCTGGAACAGGGAGAGTCATGCCCAGCCAGAGTGAAGGTGGGAGACACCAACAGGGCTTTGGAAGGGTCCTTGAGAGAGCCTAAGGGCAGAGATCTCAGAGGGCCTATGGGCAGCCTAGTTCTAACTTCCTTGAGTTTTTGGGTTTAGGGATGGGCCTCTGCTCATTTTATGGTGTTCTTCCAGAAAATTCCAAGGCAGTTTTTGAGGACTGTGGGGTAATTTTGTGAACTGTTTTGGGTGGACAAGGGGTGTTGAGCAGGGCTTGGTGGGGAACTGATTCCCTCTGTTCCCCGCCCACACCCACACCACCCACCTGTGCCCTCAGCAAACCTCTGAAGAGGAGTTGTGCAACCTGCTCACCAATGTGCTGTTCTCAGTGACATGGCGGGGTGTGGAAGGCAGTGACGAGGCTGCCTGGCGGGAGCGGGGCCAGGTGTTCTCCGTGCTTACCCAGCTGGGGGCCTCAGCCACACTCGTGCGCCCACCAGACTGCATCAAGCGTAGGTGAGCGGGCAGCACAGGAGAGTGAGGGGCCTCTGGGAGCCTGGGGGCAAGGTAAGCAGTCAAGTAGACACCTGAGTCCCTTCACCCACTCCCAGTCTCCTGGAGATGATGCTGGAGTCAGCCCTGACCGACATCAAAGAGGCCTCCCTCGGGGTTCTGCCCAGCCTCACCCAGCAAGCGCTTTGGCTGCTGCGCCTACTACAGGACTTCCTGTGTACCGAGGGCCATGGGAACCAGGAGCTGTGGAGTGAGAAGGTGCGACCACTCGTGTTCACGTGAGCCTGCAGGCATCTGGTCTGTGGGGTGGATGAGTAAGTGTGCGCAGTCATGGGTGCGTCAGCATGGGTGTCTGTGAGCATGGACTTATCTGTGTGCATAAAGCCTGCCTGGCCCTTAGCCCAAACTTTGCCTTGCTCCCTGTCTGTGGACCCCTAGCATTGTCTGGTGACATATCTCGGTAATGTGTTGTGTATGGTAGCTCTTTGAAGGTGTGTGCAGCCTGCTTGATTGCCTGGGAGCCTGGCCGCACCTGGCCAATGGCACAGCCGATCTCCGTGAGATGGCACAGATAGGCCTGCGTCTTGTGCTTGGCTACATCTTACTGGAGGACCCACAGGTGAGCACAGGGGTGGGCATGGTGGAGGGAGTGTGATAGGTGAAGGGAGCTCTGAGAGTGCCTGGGTGCCACCCACACCCCCTTGTGCCCACAGCTGCATGCCCAGGCCTATGTGAAGCTGCACACGCTGCTGCAGACCGCAGTGCCCACGCGCCGCGAGGAGGCCTGCTATGTGCTCTCTAAGCTGGAGGCTGCACTGGGGCGGGCGCTGAACACCTCTTCCTTCCAAATGGCCACAGAGAATGCAGAGCCCTCTCCTGCAGCCGCAGCAGCTGCAGAGCGCTTCTCCTGGCTGGTGCCTCTGGTGCGCACACTGCTGGACCATTCCTATGGGCCGCTGGGGCTGCAGTGGGGGCTGCCCTCCCTGCCGCCCACCAACGGCAGCCCCACATTCTTCGAGGACTTCCAGGCTTTTTGTGCTACACCCGAATGGCGCCACTTCATTGACAAGCAGGTGCCTGGATGTGGGGGCCCAGGAAGAGGAGTGGGGGCTAGGGGCCCACATCTAACACTGGTCTCCTGTCCCTGCCCAATCCTCCAGGTGCAACCCACCATGTCACAGTTTGAAATGGACACGTACGCTAAGAGCCATGACCTCATGTCAGGCTTCTGGAACGCCTGCTATGACATGCTCATGAGCAGTGGGCAGCGGCGCCAGCGGGAGTGTGCACATAGTCGTCGTGCCTTCCGGGTATGCAGCCTGGGGTAGGGGATGGGGAGCTACCCCACACATGCGCTCAGAGCATGGCTGGCAGGGCAGGGTGGAGAAACGGGGCAGGACAGGCAGCAACCAGAGGGACTGACCCTCACTTCTACCGCACCTCCCTCCCAGGAGCTGGTGCTGGAACCTGCACAGCGGCGGGCACGCCTAGAAGGGATGCGCTACGCGGCATCACAGAAGCAGCAGGCAGCGCAGCACTCGACGGCTCTGCTGCACTGGGAGGCGCTGTGGCGCCAGCTCTCCAGCCCCTGTGGGGCCTGGGCACTGAGGTGGGCCAGGCTAAGGGCAGGGCTGGGCAGGGAGGGAGCAACCTGGAGTGACAAACGGCGTTTGGGGTGGGGCCTGAGAGGGATGGGGGGTCTACAGCTTTCTACCCACACACGACCACCACGGGGCACAAATTGGCAGGAACCCCCCCACCCCCCATTGGAAGCTGTCCAGCGCTGAGACGTACTCGCGCATGCGTCTGAAGCTGGTGCCCAACCATCACTTCGACCCTCACCTGGAAGCCAGCGCCCTACGTGACAATCTGGGTAAGAGAGTGCACTGAGCTCGGTCCCCCCAACTTGTATGGCCCATCCTGCCTTGCTCTGCCTGAGTACCCTTGGCTCCTTGCAGGTGAGGCCCCCTTGACACCCACTGAGGAGGCCTCACTGCCTCTGGCGGTGACCAAAGAGGCCAAAGTTAGCACCCCACCGGAGGAGCTTCAGGAAGACCAGCTCGGCGAGGATGAGCTGGCTGCGCTGGAGACCCCGTGAGTGGGGCCCCTGGAGAGATCCAACTGGGGTGATGGGCAAGGGTCTGCCCCAGTGTGTGCATGCCGGCTATAGGAATGACGCCCTGAGTCTGTGTCCTCTTCTGCTGCCCAACTTTAGTTACCTGAAGGGACTGTCCAAAATCAGGCGGGAGAGTTTGGGAGAGTTGTCTAATAGGGTTAATTGTTGTTCTTTAATAGCTAGGCACCCCAGAGCAGGACTGAGAAACACAAACCAGAGCAGGACGGGGACCCCAGGAGTGGTCAGGGGCTAAGTGAGGGGGAGTAGGGGACAGAGGATAGTGTTCTGAAAAAATATCAGAAGCCCAGGATGGGGGTGGGACCCTGGGCAGCTCCTCTAGGAGGCAGTAGCATAGGTACCTCATGACTTGATGGGTTCAGTTGGGCTTGTCAGGAAGGGGGTCCCAGAGCCTAGAGCCTGATGTGGGTACTGGCCCCCAGGATGGAGGCAGTGGAACTGGATGAGCAGCGAGAGAAGCTGGTGCTATCAGCCGAGTGCCAGCTGGTCACAATAGTAGCTGTGGTCCCAGGGCTGCTGGAGATCACCACACAGAATGTGTACTTCTACGATGGCAGCTCGGAGCGTGTGGAAACTGAGGAGGGTGCGTCCTGGTGGAGCGGATTTGGGGGATGGCAGGGGATGGCTGAGGTTGGGGTGGGGCTGGGGAGAGTGACTCACATGCGCTGTTCGTCCCCACAGGCATTGGCCATGACTTCCGGCGCCCACTCGCCCAGCTGCGGGAGGTCCACCTGCGGCGTTTCAACCTGCGCCGCTCAGCACTTGAGCTCTTCTTCATCGATCAGGCCAACTACTTCCTCAATTTCCCGTGCAAGGTGGGCGGGACCCCAGCCTCATCTCCTTGCCAGGCCCCCAGGCCCCAACCCTGCCCCATCCCACGCCACACCCAGATACGGAACCAGGTGTACTCGTGGCTCCTGCGCCTGCGGCCCCCCACCCAGGGCTACCTAAGCAGCCGCTCCCCCCAGGAGATGCTGCGTGCCTCAGGCCTTACCCAGGTGAGAGCCCTGGAGTGTGGGGGTTGAGGTCAGGCCCCTGAGGGTAGGGGGAGTTCTGGACAGCCAGGCTGGCTCACCTCTTGCCCTCTTGCCGGCCCCTACCCCAGAAATGGGTACAGCGTGAGATATCCAACTTCGAGTACTTGATGCAGCTCAACACCATTGCAGGGCGCACCTACAATGACCTGTCTCAGTACCCTGTGGTGAGGCCCCCTCCACATACCACCACCCCTGCCCCTCTGCTCTGTCAGCCCTTGGTTCACCCAAGTGTAGGCACCTGCCAGTGAGCCAAGCCCTGAGTTCAGTCTGGGTAGGTGTACCTCTAAGACCTGGCCTCTGTTCCCTGCCACCCCCACACACCCCTGTCCCCACTCCCCCCACTCCTGGACTCTGTTCTCCCCAAAAGTAATCCTGTCGCAGGACAGTCTGGCCTCTCCAAATAGTGCTCCCCCGACCCATGGGCAGGCTCTGTGTCCATCTTCCTGAGGGTGAGGGGAGGGTAGCGTGGGCAGGTGGGCCATCAGGGCCCTCATGCAGCCCCTGCCCGGGTGGGCGGCCAGTTCCCCTGGGTCCTGCAGGACTATGTGTCCCCGACCCTGGACCTCAGCAATCCAGCCGTCTTCCGGGACCTGTCCAAGCCCATCGGTGTGGTGAACCCCAAGCATGCCCAGCTCGTGAAGGAGAAGTGAGCACGTGGGCAGGGCTGGGCCCAGCAGAGTAGGGATGGGCAAGAAGAGGGCTTCTGCTCACTGCCCCAAACTGCGGCCCCAGGTATGAGAGCTTCGAGGACCCAGCGGGCACCATTGACAAGTTCCACTATGGCACCCACTACTCCAACGCAGCGGGCGTGATGCACTACCTCATCCGCATGGAACCCTTCACCTCCCTGCACGTCCAGCTGCAGAGTGGCCGGTGCGGCCCAGGAGTGGAGACCGAGGGGGTGGCAGATGGGGGAGGCATCCTGGGCCCACCCCAACTCCCTTCCTTTTCCAGCCACACCTTGCCCCTGCCTGTCCCCATTCCCACCTCACCTTGGCCCATGCCCTTCCCCCAGCTTTGACTGCTCTGACCGGCAGTTCCACTCAGTGGCGGCAGCCTGGCAGGCACGCCTGGAGAGCCTTGCTGATGTGAAGGAGCTCATCCCAGAGTTCTTCTATTTCCCTGACTTCCTGGAGAACCAGAATGGTAGGCAGAGGGGGTAGGCACGGGGCATGACAGTGGGTGTGGGGGGCTAGGGATGGCCAGGGAGCGGTAAGAATGGTGCCGGGCCACAGCTGACCCATCCTCTGTGCCAGGCTTTGACCTGGGCTGCCTCCAGCTGACCAACGAGAATGTGGGTGACGTGGTGCTGCCCCCATGGGCCAGCTCTCCTGAGGACTTCATCCAGCAGCACCGCCGGGCTCTGGTGAGGAGGTGACCATGCAGACAGGCGGGCAACCAGGGTTGGGGGTCATGGTGGGGGGTCAGCTGTCCCTGGCCTGACTGCCCCGTCCCTACCCACAGGAGTCAGAGTATGTGTCTGGCCACCTGCATGAGTGGATTGACCTCATCTTTGGCTACAAGCAGCGGGGGCCAGCAGCCGAGGAGGCCCTCAACGTCTTCTATTACTGCACCTATGAGGGTGGGCAGTGTGCTGCACTCAAGTCAGGGCTGGGGCACAGATGAGGAGGGGTGAATGCAGGGGGTGCAGAGGGAGTCCTGACTGCTGTGCCTGCCTGCCCAGGGGCTGTAGACCTGGACCACGTGGCAGATGAGCGGGAACGGAAGGCTCTGGAGGGCATTATCAGCAACTTTGGGCAGACTCCCTGTCAGCTGCTGAAGGTAAAGCCACCTTGGCAGACAGTGGTCAGGGATGCCCTTGCCATGGTGCTGACCAGCCACCTGCCCACAGGAGCCGCATCCAACCCGGCTCTCAGCTGAGGAAGCAGCCCATCGCTTTGCACGTCTGGACACTAACTCACCTAGCATCTTCCAGCACCTGGACCAGCTTAAGGCCTTTTTTGCAGAGGTGAGAGGAGGGCAAGGCCTCAATTTCCCATTCTGTAAGTTGGGTTTAATCCAGCTGTCCTTACTACCCTCTTGGGGCAGATGGAAATCCTAAATCAAGATCACTGATTTAAAGACACCTTGGAAAATGAGCTAAACTTGGGAGGAGTATGGGGGATGGGAGGGGTGCCTTCTTCTTGAGGGCCAGGACAAGGCGTTGACTCACCTAACAATCTCCGAAAGCCTTAGGGAGATCAGGAGGGAGGGAATCTGGCCTTGGACACCTTTCCTCCTGCCTACTCAAATGTTGCCCTGGGCCTGAATTTTTTTTAGGCTGCCTCCTGCCATGGGGCTAGGGGGACATGGAATAGTGGGGTGGGAGGACCAAGGTTGAGACCAAGCTTGATACTCTGAAAGGATCTTCCATGTCCATCCTAGCTTCTCACTAACTTTCTGAAATGCCTTCCTGAAGGCCCACTGGTCTCTCACGCCTATTTCTTGGAGGAACCTCCCTGTTTATGATGCCTAGCCTATGACCCCTGGGCACTGAGGGCAAAGGAAGGGGTGGTGCCCCAGGAAGCAGATGGAGTAGTGGGGACCCCGGCTGGCACTCAGGCACTGCCAGCCCTGCACTTTACCCTGTAGGTTGTCAGTGATGGTGTACCCCTGGTGCTAGCTCTGGTCCCCCACCGGCAGTCCCACTCCTTCATCACCCAGGGCTCCCCAGACCTGTTGGTAAGTGCACTGAGCAGGGTCCCACCTCAGCTCCACCCCTTCTCTGACTTGTCCCAAACCCACCTCTGCCTCCTGCCCACAGGTGACCGTGAGTGCCAGTGGGCTGCTGGGCACCCACAGCTGGTTGCCCTATGACCGCAACATAAGCAACTACTTCAGCTTCAGCAAAGACCCCACCATGGGCAGCCCCAAGTAGGATAAAGGGCTGTGGGTGGGAGTGGGCTCTCAACGCCCTGCACGGAGTCCTTTCCCCACCCAATCAGAATGTAGGCCAGCTGCAGGGGAGAGATCCAGCTAAGGTCCCTGAGGGCCTGGGTCTCTTCTATGTGGCCTAGCCTCACCTGCCATCCTCCTTCCTCACTGGGTTAGGATGCAGCGACTGCTGAGTGGCCCGTGGGTGCCAGGCAGTGGTGTGAGTGGGCAAGCACTGGCAGTAGCCCCCGATGGAAAACTGCTGTTCAGTGGTGGCCACTGGGATGGCAGCCTGCGAGTGACTGCATTACCCCGTGGCAAGCTGTTGAACCAGCTCAGCCGCCACCTTGGTATGTGCAGCCTTGGGGCTGGGAAGAATAATGCATGCAGGTGCGGGATGGGATTCTGAGGCTGGCCAGGGAGGGTGTGACTACTCTGTTCTGCCTGCACCCTCCTCTCCCCATGCAGATGTAGTAACCTGCCTTGCACTGGACACCTGTGGCATCTACCTCATCTCAGGCTCCCGGGACACCACGTGCATGGTGTGGCGGCTTCTGCAGCAGGTGTGCCTAGTGGGGAGCCCCATAGGGTCTCCATAGCCTGGATCTGCAGCCCATCTGCCCCTGAGTGAGCCTCCACTCCTGTCCTGTCTACCTCTTCCTTCTGGTACCCACCACCCTCCAGCTCTCTGGCCTTGGACAAGGCCTTTACTTCCCTGAGCCTCAGCCTTCTCATCCAGTGGCCAGTACTAAGCTAGCAATGGCTACCCACAGGGTGGTCTGTCAGTGGGGCTGGCACCAAAGCCCGTGCAGGTCCTTTACGGGCACGAAGCTGCGGTGAGCTGTGTGGCCATCAGCACTGAACTTGACATGGCCGTGTCTGGATCCGAGGTGTGTGTATGCATGTGCCCTGGGGAGGGTGAGTTTGCTGGTCATTTTCCCTGGAGCCCAGAGGCCCCTGCCCAGCACCCTAAGCTGCCTTCCTATAGGATGGAACTGTGATCATACATACTGTACGCCGTGGCCAGTTTGTGGCAGCACTACGGCCTCCAGGTGCCACACTGCCCGGACCTGTGTCCCACCTGGCACTGGGGTCTGAAGGCCAGATTGTGGTACAGAGCTCAGCGTGGGAACGTCCTGGGGCCCAGGTATGAGGAAGGGGTGCCCAGCAAAGACAGAGGGGCTGTTGGAATCCTATCCTTGCTGATTCTTCCTGCTTCCTCCAGGTCACCTACTCTTTGCACCTGTACTCAGTGAATGGGAGGTTGCGGGCTTCACTGCCCCTGGCAGAGCAGCCTACAGCCATGGCAGTAGCAGAGGATTTTGTTTTGCTGGGCACAGCCCAGTGCGCCCTGCACATCCTGCACCTGAACAAGTGAGCCCCATTATTTATGGGATCGTGGCCCCTCAAGGTGGTCGTCATTGGCAGAGGATAAAAAGGGGTGCCCCCTGTCGACCCACACACTATACACGTCTGTCTGTGGGTACATTCTTCAAGGTCTGTTACCTGTCCCCTCTTCTCTCCATGGGGAGATCTTGCCCTGGGTCTCTTAGCCACAACGTTGAGGGAGATCCCTTTATCTATCAGGGGTTCAATTTTGCTACCCTTAAAACGAGGACAGAGAGGGTATGTGGTATAATGAAGAGACATCCATCCGCTCGATGCAAAGACCCTTGTAGTTCTGAGTTAGTTCCTGTGTGTTCCCTGCCCCGCTGCAGACTGCTCCCGGCCGCCCCTCCGCTGCACATGAAGGTGCCCATCCGCAGTGTGGCCGTGACCAAAGAGCGCAGCCACGTGCTGGTGGGCCTGGAGGACGGCAAGCTTATAGTGGTGGGCGCGGGGCAGCCCTCTGAGGTGAGGATGGGGAGAGGGGGGCCTCGAACGGGGCGGGGAGTGGCGGCCCCGGCCGACCCCAACCCCACGCCTACTCCTCCTAGGTGCGCAGCAGCCAGTTCGCGCGGAAGCTGTGGCGGTCCTCCCGGCGCATCTCCCAGGTGTCCTCAGGAGAGACAGAGTATAACGCAGGAGAGACGCGCTGAGGCCCCTCCCGACCCGCTACTCAGGCTCCGCCCCCGGAGGGCTGCGCCCGACAGGCCCCGCCCAGGAGCAGGACTTTCCCTGGGGTGGGCGGGGCCCCACCCCGCCCCGCTCAGGGATTGGCGGGCGGTGTCACTCTAGGAAGTCCTGCCCCTCGCCGGCTGAGGGGCCGCCCTGAGATCCGGCGCTGACACTCGGCCTCTAAGGCCGCAGCAGCATTTTTTGCAGTTTGGAGCGGGGATCCCCTGCTTCCAAGCCGCCGGTCCCGGCGGAGGCCTTCATCCCCAAAGTCCGCCCCCGTTTTCCCATTCTCACCAATAAACCTGGCCTAGTTTTGTAACTGTTCCGTCTCCGAGCATGTGCGTACGTGACTCGGCCTGCTGTGGTGGCCGTCCCGGGGTCACTGTCTCTGGGTCCTCCCAGGCTTGCGTTCCCCTGGTCCGAGACCCCTTCGGGGCCACTCGCCCCCTCCACCCGGTCTCCGCTGACCTGGGGCCTCAGTTTCCGCAGCCGGGCTGCTCCTCTCCCTTGGGTCCCGCCAGCCGCCTCTCCCCAGCTCTTGGTTCCTCAGCTCCCTGAGTTCTTGGTCCGATCACATTCGCGCGCTCCCGTCACCCCGCGTTCCTGCGCCGGATGGGGGGTGAAACCGCCGGGTGGCCGCCCCCCCCCCCAGCTAGTCCCCGCCCCCTCATTGTGCTGCCTCTCTTCTCGGTCCGACCCCTTGTCCGGCCCGGTGCAGCAGGTAGTGTCTGGGGACGACCCGAACCTAGCCTCCACCTAGCCTCCCGAGGGACTCCACGCCGTCTTCCAGGCGGGCCCAAGGGTAGTCCCGCGGCCTCAGAGGCTCCAGTCCCGCCTAACTGAGCGATCCTGGCACCCGAGGAGGGGCGGCCACGCAGCTCTGGAGGGGTTGGTGGGCGGAGGGAACCGAGGCTTGCCTCTCCGTCCCCATCTCGAGACCCGCGATCCTGCGGGTGTTGTGCGTCCTAGTGCCGGCCTCTGAGTTGGATGAATGTGAAGTCAGGGTAGTGTGGGTGTGCATTGTGAGTGCGTATTTTGTGGGCCTGGAGACGGGTGGGGAGGTGGGAGAGGTTCCAATCCCGCAGCTCAGAGTGGGTGAGGTGGACACCAGGCCTGTCTGCCGCTGCGTGCTGGTCACAGGCCCACTCACCAACCAGGATCCTGGAAGGGCCCCTCATGTGATAAGTGACACAAACGTACACACCCCACACGTGGCAAGGGCCACCGCGGCCCACTTCTCAAACTCACTTGGCCACAGCACTGGATTACTGATTTAGCCACAGGCATGGGTACATGGTGTGGCACAAGACGGGTCTGGATATGGAGTGGTGGATATTGGGGAGTTCCCCCAGGTCTCTTCTACATTTCTTCTCCAGGCAAGATC
This sequence comes from Cynocephalus volans, assembly GCF_027409185.1. Classification (NCBI taxonomy): domain Eukaryota; kingdom Metazoa; phylum Chordata; class Mammalia; order Dermoptera; family Cynocephalidae; genus Cynocephalus; species Cynocephalus volans. The sequence goes on from NC_084470.1 coordinate 57,459,595, forward strand.
CCTCCTCAGCCTAGACCTGGGGCATCTCTTCCCCAGACCTCAGGAAATGGGTCCCATGAGACTCAGCCCTGTAGGATCCAGATGGCTCCTGAGACCTGAGTGGCCCCATCCTTAAGGTTTCAGGCCCTCTCTGAATTTACAGATGAGACAGGGCTAACTAGGGGGCTCTGAGCCCACATGCCCTATGCCCTTGCTGAACCCACCAAAGTACTCTCCACCCAGCCTCTGACCAAGAGAGAGCTGGACATTGACCCTGGAGGAAGGAGTGGGAACACAGTCACTGTAGGAAGTCCTCCTGCTTTGAGGCTTTAGGATGCCAGGTTCCTGGGCTCATGCTGAAAAGTCTGGGGGTGAGCCTCCCACTGGCCAGTAAGTCTCTCCAGGCTGGTTCTGGCTGAGTTGGGGCCAGAGGACATCTCTCCCATCCCTGGACTCAGACCAGGGGTTTGACAACGTCTTTGAGATAGGGTTGTTTCCACTCTAACCCCTCCACTTTGGCCAGCTGGGGCCAGCCTGTCACTTCCACCCCATCTGACACAGGAGGAAACTGGTCCAGCCCTGGAGTGAATCATGATGGAATGATCCTATAGAGGGGGACAGACTATCCCAAGGGACTCCCAACATCAGGCCTGACAAGTTTTCCCATATCCCTGCACACAGTCCATTCTGGACTCAGAGAAGCAGCCTCCTGGCTCTCTTGCCTGGGTGCTGCCCACAACACTCCAACCTCTTCTCTGAGAAACACAGCCCCAGGGAGCACTACCCACTGACAAGAGCCATGCTTTACAACTCCAGCCACAGCAAAGGCACAGTCTATGTGGGTAAGTACCCCTTACTCCAGATCTTGGGCAATGGGCAGGATGGGAGGTACCCCAGGTGGGTAAGTCACACACAAGTTCAGTCACAGGCTCTGGAATCTCTGTCCCTTGTGCCCTGTCTGCACTAGGTTGGGGGGACAGCGGGTCTCCAGGCAGAAGAGAATGGCAGCTTTTACTTCCATTCCAGTTCAGCTTTTGCAAAAATTTACAAGACCTTCTGTGCAGAGGCACCCCTATAGAGACCAACATGAATTGATGTGCTCTAACAGTCCAGACTTGGTGGGGCAGACAGGACATAATTTAGTGCCATGGTAGACAGAAGAGGCACAAATGGAGCCAGAAAAGGGAGAGATTGAGGAAGGCTTCCCAGAGTAGGAGGTTCCTGCCTGTTTGTAAGATGGAGAAGGTAGAAAAGCAACAGCAGAAGTCTGGAAGCTTGGGAGAGCAGGGTATATCTGGGAAGGGTTAGGTGTCCAGAGTGGCACCTAGCAAAGGGAAGGTTGTAGGAGATGAGGATAGAAAAATGGGCCAGTCAACTCTTGATGCCATGGTTATGTGCTTTCTGCTCTACAGTAGGGATGTTGTTTTCAAACCTTTTTTGCAACAAGGTCTAGGTGAGGCTGTCCAGGGACCCTAGCCTTGGTTCCTTGACCCTGACCCTATCCATATTTTTCTCCACAGATTAGACATTGAGGGGACAGGACAGGGGCAGGGAAGGAGTATGGGTAGGGTCAGGAGGAGCCCTGACCCTCAATACCTCTTCCCTTTCCCCCCGAGTCTCCAGGGGCCTCAGGCAGCATCATCCTGGTCTACTGTGCCCTTCTGTCCACCGTGGTCCTGGGTCTGCTCGTCTATGTGGCTTTAAAGTGGTAGGTGGTCTGGGGACTGTCTTGTGGCACCACCCCCTCCCTGTCTGAACTCCCAGTCGGCTGTCTTCATGAAGCTGGGAGTAGGTTGGCAGGTCCCCCTGCTCCCCACAGCTCGTGCTCACATAAAGACAGCAGCTGGCCAAAGCTTGGACCGCAGAGCTGGGGGGGGCCTCAACAAGGACCAGATACATGAGGACTGCAGTGTCTTCCTCAACACTCCTGGTGGTCTGGAGTCCTGTGCCCCCAGGCAGGCTGAGCCTCTTTCCCCAGTCTATAGTCCTTTGGGCCTACCTAGTGCTGTTCCGCCACCCAGGCCTTATGTGGCCCTCATGTTTCCCATCCCAGGGCTGCATCCTGAGCTTGGCTGCCAACTTTATGTTCATCTCCCCCGGGCAGCAGCAGGAAGAAGTGGAGCGGCTCCTGGAGGTGTCAGACAACCCTGGCAAGGGTTGGCAGGGCCTGGCAGGCTGTCTAGGCTACCAGATTGAGGCTGTAGAGACCATGGCCCAGGGCTAAGTGCCAGCCTATACCCTGCTGAGGGACTGGGCCATCCAACAAGGCAGTGGAGCCATCCTCTAGGTGCCTGAGGATCCCCTGGCTGCCATGGCCCTAAAGATGGGGTCTGGGCCCTAGGCCCCCCATCTGAGGGCTACTCTGTGGTGTGAATGATGCCCCTATAGCCTGGCCTCCCAGCCTTCTCTGGTGCTCCCCACCACCCTCATCTCCTCATTCACCTTCCCCTTCATGGGCTTCCTGATATTGCTGGCCTCAGCATGCTCTGTTCTGGGGGGGGGAACAGAAGATCCAGCCACCATTTACTTCCCCTTGCCCTCCCTCCCCTCTCCTCCAGGACAGGGAGCAGGTTACAGAGCGGAGTTGGCAGTGAGGAGTGGTCCTGCCCTCCTGATTCCCACTTCACCTCCCCTTGTTTAGCCTGAGCAGTTCTTTCTACTTTTATATCCCATATTAAAGGCGACTTTGGACTTTTGTGCTGGCTCTATCTGGCTTCTTGGGCCTGTGAGACAGTTGGGTGGTTATGAGGCAGAGGCCCAAAAAAGGGCTGGGGGGTCCCTAGGAGGTGGAAGGGCCCTTTCCAAGCAGCATCTGGGATGGCAGGTAGTGCGCTCCTGTAGAAGATACATGGGCTTTGGAGGCACAGATGAGTTCACTGCATCTGCCATTTACTGGTTGTATCTTGTTGGGAAGCTATTTTACCTTGCTGAACTTCAGCTTCCTCAGCTGGAGAATAAAAACAGCACGTTTAGTAGGTACCCCCCCGCCCCCAGACTCCCATGTTGACACTGAGGGACCCTCCCTCGGTTTGAGACCATTTTCCTGACTTTTTTTTTTTGGCAGCTGGCTGATGTGGGGATCTAAACCCTTGACCTTGGTATTTATTACAAGGCAGCATTCTAACCAACTGAGCTAACTGACCAACCCCATTTTCCTGACTTATGTTGTGACTAGCATCAAGGGTAGGCTGGAGGCTTGCCCCTCCGGACAGGAGGCAAGAGGCAGGCTGGTCCTAGGCAGTCATTTACCAAGGAAGAAAAGGCCCTCCTTACAAGATTTGAACTTAGGACAGGGAGTTCTGAAAGTGCTTCCACAGCTGCTCATGTGTTTTCTACACAAGCCAAGGGCAGGCAGGTCATCCTACCCACCTGAGGGGCAGTTCAAGACAGGGCAGCTGCAGCCAAACCACCTGCACCCATGCATATACCCACCCTAAAGGTAGGTTGGTGATTGTGCCTTTTGAGGGGGTGTGCTACAGCAGACAGGCACCTAGTAAGGGACAATGGCTACCATCCTGGCATCCACCAGGATCAGAGGGATTCAGAAGCACATCCATCCAAACTCACTCAGGAGACATGGTCTAGTTGTGGTTCAGTGGGGCCCAAGGTAGATCCCATTCCTTTGCTTCACTGAGATACAACTGGGATTGGCTGCTCTGTAAGTACAACTCATCACAGACTGCTGCTACTGCTATTTCTCAGAAACAGTTTACCAGGGCTGCTTTAACACCCTGTAAATCCCTCAAAATAAGGAAGGACAGGAAGTTTACAGCCACCTTCATCCTGAGATGACCTTGGAGCAATAACCATGAAGGATTCGAAGAAAAAACAGGGAAGGCTAAGAGTAGCTTGCTGGAGACACACACTCCACTTTAGCAGGGAGTTGGCCACAGGGCTATTGAGAATTGGGTCACCAATGAGTGTAAAATCCTGTGTGGAGTGCCATGAACAGGCTTTGGATTAACTGGCACCCATTATCACCACCTAGGGGACTTGAGCTTGAAGGGGTGTGGGGAAGAGGAAGAGATTTTTGAAAAAAAAATAAATGAGAATTCCTCTTCAAAGATGTCTTACCTGAAACTAGTCAGCACCCTTTAATGGAAGGCTGCCTAAATTTCTTTGGAAAATCTGAAACCTGGAGCCTTGGGTCAAAACTATGAGTTGACTTGGATTCAAGTAGTAGTACATCTGTCTGTGCCCCTCCACTGCAAACCCACCCAGGAGAAACACTCCCTTTTAATGTGCTCAAGCACATTAACTAAAACATTCTTTGTAACAAACACAACTCAAAAGTGTTAATAGTGTTGAGCAAATCACAGTCCATGCATTTGATATAACGTGCTTTAGTTAAAACAGTTTTTAAGGCTGCAGTATCATGGGAAAACACTTTGAATATATTGTTAAATAGCGTGTCTAATGATTATGACTGGATTTTTCTCTTTTAACAATACCTTTAATAGTAGGATATTAGAAGAGTTACTGAACCTCTCTGAGCCGTAGTTTCTTCACCAACAGTGACAATTCCTATACCTCAGAGTTGTGAAGATTAAATGAGCACAACCTTAGCTCTGAGTGCTCGGCACAGTGCTTAGCAGGCAGTGAGTGCACCAACTGCTGCCCACCCCACCCAAGATCTGGCAGGCCACAGCCTGGCCTCACCTCTTCCCCAAGGGCACTGCTGCAGTGAAGAAAAATCCCTGGTGAGGAACAGATAGGACCAGCCTCTTTGCCAAGATTGGCCCCAATACGGCCTGAAGCCCTTGGCCCTCCTCACTGCCCAAACAACAGATCCATCAAGGGTGGGGAGGAGCCCTCCACTGAGCCATGTATCCTCCAAGACATGTCTACTCATATCACAACATGTGCACTGTACCCCTTTATAGGGGTCCTCTTCTGTCCTCTCTCTAGTGTCCAAGCCCAGTGTGACGGGGCTGGGTGGGAGGTCAGTCAGGGAACCCAAACATCAAATGAGCATTTCCAGTGTGCTCAGAGAAATCAAGTCTCTAGAGGAAGGAGGTTCAATGCCTCTCTCCAGGCAGAAGGTATCAGGGGGAAGATACATTTGCCTTTCTCTTGACTGGCCTAGCAACCAAAGTGAAGAAGCCCAGCGCCAATGAGGGCTTAGGACACACGTCCTTTGCTTTGCAATGAATGTACAAATTGACCCAACCCCTGAGCACAGCCACAAGATCCCAAGCCCATGTCGAATGTCTGCCTCAATCACAGTGTGACCTGTGGGGAACAAGGCTTGGAATAAAATCCAATCACAGGGATTAATCCTGGACTTAACACACCTTTGGCCACTATCTCTCCTTTCTCTTTACTATACATGCTTAACTTTTAGTAAACACACGTGCCAAGTTCTTTAACTGATTTTATTTTTTACATAAAAAGTTCAGTAAAAATTGGATAAAGTAAAGTGATTTTAAGCAGTAAATCAATCTTATCAACATAGCACAAGGCTGGCCAAAACCACAAGGCAGCCTGCTCTGGAATATTTACATGATAACAGATTAAACCTTGCAGGGGAACTTAAACCATCCTTACAAAGTCTTCTTGTGATCCTAGCACATAGAGGCTAAAGGCAAAACAAAAACCAAACAAAAACCAAGAAAAACAAATTATTTTCAATATATTCACATATACATTAAAATATAATACAGATCGTCAGGGTAAGGGGTCATGGGTGGGGATGCGCATGGGTCTGTGCGCTGACAGCACCACCAAGGAGGAGACCCAGGTTTGAGATTAGGGTCAGGTTTGGCCAGGGTCTTCCCTAGGCCCTTGCCTCTGATGGCCTCAAACCACACCCCAACAGCTTTCAACTTGGGATCACTTGTAGATGAAGCTCATTTTTGTGACTTTCAGTTGACACCTGCAGGTTTGAATTCCCCAGGGTGATGTGTCATTAGTAGCACAGCCCTTACTGTGGGGTGGGGCAGAGAGGCCCACAGGTTTCTTCTCCCCAGAGTCTGTCCTACCTGATCACCTGTCCTCCCACCCTGGCCCAATAAGTCACTCTAATTCAGTGTCCTCTTTGGGTTTGTAAATAGCCCCAAACTTCTGCATGTACTTCTTAATGTACTCCTTGGTTTTGTGTTTCACATTCTCATTGCACTCCAGATCCTCAGGGTTCTTACAGTACTTCAGTTCCTTATTCATAACGCCATGAGTAAGCTGTCCAGGGCAAAGGAAGAGAGACCACAGCAACGAATCAGAGTGGAAATGATTTGAGAGGGAGAGTGAGGGTGGCAACCCAGCCTGCTGCTTCACGGACCTTCTCACCAAGACTGGGAGGTTAATAAGGGGATAGTTTGGGGCAAGTTGGTGATGAGATAACCTGAAAGGAGACACTCAGCTCTGAAAGTTTCTTAGAGAACTACTGCCCTCAAGTAAGGTGCACCCTCTCCCCTAAAACCTTCCCTCCCTGTTCCTGGGTCCCTAGACTGGGCATCTGGTGAGGAAAACTGCACTTTCTACAATGAAAGGAGCCTTCTTAGAAGGTAAACAGTTTGCCCAGAACATTGACAGACCAAAAGCAGTACCTTTCGAGCCAAGTGTTTGAAGTCTTCAGTTGTAGTAATTCTTCCCACTTTGCAGTCAGGTTTCCGATAAGGGTTCAGGCATTGGACAATGAACTGGGACATCTACAGGCAGAGGAAAGAGAACGTATGCTCAACAGAGCAGAGAGGGCAAGGTGTTGTACTGAGGAAATAATTAGAAAACATAGCAAGTAGAGTCAGTCCTTCTCATTTCCTCCCTTAGGTTGGCTGGTTTGAACAATGGAATTCTATTAAGCCAGTGAGAAAAGAAAAGGATCCTGGTTCAGTTCTGAGAGGGAAAGAGCTCCTTTGGATGGTCTGAGCAACCCTCACTTATAGCAATAGTTGGAGGGACCCAGCAGCAGGATTTCACTGCTGAGTCTCACAACAACCCCAGGTTTTACCCAACAAATTTTGTGTCCTCGGCATAAAGAGGCTGTAGCTAGGTTTTCTGGCCACTGGAAGCTGGGCAGATCAGGTATTCCAGAGCTACTGGGAGGCTTAGCAACCCCTGGAAGAGCAGGCATTTTGTGTTGAAGGTTACTTAGATTCTGTAAGTGTCATACATCTTTTGATTTTATACCACTGCCACTTGAAGCAGATGGAAGCATGGTATGACAGCGAGTGAAGGAAGATCAAGGACAGGGCCCTTTTCATTCCACCACTTCCAATGTCCTCCCTGGGCTATCTCTGTAGGATCTATCCTAGCCAGTGGCTCTCAAAAGAGACCCCAGGCACAGGGCCTCTGGAAGTACTTGCGGTGCTAAGATCACAGGAGAAAAAGGGAACAAAGAGGCCAATGATAGCCACTTTATCAGAAAGCACCATGAACAGGGTCTACCCATCCCTAAATCTCAGCAAGCCTTTGGGTGTTCAAAGAACAAGGCTAGATTACAAGGTAGGCACTAAATAAACAGCTGTTGGATGGCTGAGCTGAAACACCAATACTTTCACACAGGAATAGTGAGAAACTAAGTTGTATCCCTGGATAAGTCTTTCACTCAGTTTTTCTGTGGTCTCCTGGTTTCCATACTCTCCCTCTTCAATCCATCCCCCAAATATAGTAAGGGATTTCATTATGCTCTGCTTAAAATCTTGCAATGGTTCCCTGTAACCCACAGACACAGGCTCTATATGAAAAAGTACAGTACCATCCAGCCTAATTTCCAACACCCCTCACATACCCTGTGCTATAGCCACTGGGACTACTTACAACTCCCTGGAAGGGGCGATGCTCTCTCTTGCCTCTGTACAGTCTGCTGCCTGAAGTTACATCCCCTCCTGATCCATCTGGCCAATTCCTACCTCTGATTCAAGAGCCCTTCCTGACACCCTGAATAGTGGCCTCCAGCCCTAGCATGACATACTCCTCGCACAGCTGCCATTACTTACTTACAGGTCTGTTTCCTCCACTATGCTATGAGCCCCTCCCACGAATGAAGACTGGAGTTTAGAATCTAGATGTCATAAGGCAGCTGAGAAGTTTAGTGTCCTGATGGCTGGAAACACACACTTCCAGTAGCATAAAGAGGAGCTGCTGCTTCTAATCCCTTGAGGATCAGGCAGCACCCGAATGACATATTACAGAAAGAGAACTGGACTTTGAGCCAGAAGACCTGTGTTCAAGTCTGCGTACAGCTTGACTTCTCTGAACCTTAAGAGTTCCTTCACCTGTATAAATGACAATCCTACTGTGGGAATGAAATGAGATAATGGATAAGAAAGTTGTAAACGGTGATACCAATCATCATGTAACAATTACACAGTCAAATCACAGAAGCAAGGGAATACCCGAAGACAAGGCAGCCTAATACTACATATAGCTTTCCTTGGCCATAGATGCTACAGCAGGTCCACAGTGAAACAGGTAAATGTGGTCTGCAGAGGGGCTCCTGTCAAGCCAAGAAAAAATGGTTGAGGAGTTCTTGTTGGGAAAAGCAGCACTTCAGCAACACATACAAAGTAAACCTTATGTTCTTGCCTATCTTGGGGCAAGGGAGATGTTTGTTGTAGATACTAAGGACAAGAAAGGGAAGGGCTCAGGTTTAAGCCTGAAGAGCTTAGTGCCCACAGCTACCAAACCTTACCTCTTTTCTGAATACTTCTTTGCTTTTCTTAGCCAGCTCACTAGAGGTGTCTGCTTCTGCTGTCTTGGGCTTTTTGGAGGTCTAGAAATGGAAGAGAAAACACAACAGTGCTGGCATGAGAAGTCAGTTTAGTGATGACCTACTGTCCCAGAACCCTTTTTCTCTCCCTTAGTTGGTATACCTGACTCAAAATTAGGATCCATTTAGAAGCCTTGTCTCAGAGGCATGGCCTGGAGTCAACTTGGCTGTTGTGTTTCAAATCCTGTCATCCGGTTCTGGCCTCCTTCTTAAAAACGAAGTTCTAATCCTCTACCCTAAGTCAAAGCTGCATATCCTTGATGTAGCTATACATTTCCAGTTGTTTCAGAGTCATTCTGAGGAACATGCTGCATGACTTGGATCACTCATGTCCCTGTTCTGTTTTAGTTCCCCATACTCTCAAGCGAAGCCTAGGTTCAACAAGCTCAACCTCTCCCGGCTCTGACATTCTAAGATTCTAGGTCAATGACAAAATACTCTGTTCTGAAGACCCTTGGATACTTATCACCTTTCTTCCAAAGGTGGAGTTGGCAAGACTGCAGAAGACAGTCTCAGCATGTAGGAAAGGCTCCTTGAGAGGTTAGTACCTCCAGTTCAGGAATGGGAAGACTAAGGAGGTATCAAGGTATTAGTGGGGAGGAGGCGAGGGTCATCCAAGCCAGTGAACAGATGAGTGGATGCTAAGATGCAAAAGATACTCTGTCCCAAGCTGGCAAGATGATGACAAACCCAGGAACTCTTCCTTCCAGCACTGCTAGAGGGGAGGCTGCCAAGTTCCTGCTAACCAGGCACTGCCAAGAGGTGATGGGCTGACAGCCCTGGCATTCAGAGCACCTGCCATGCAGGCCATCTCCTCACACCTTTGCCCACCACTAGCCATCAGGCCTCTTTCCAGTAAATACTCTTCAATGGAAAATAATAATTATGACCATTCCCCTATGAATACAAGTTACTTCAGATGGATCTAGAAGATGCAGCTGGTGTTGGAAGTCCTTCATTCTTTTCCTAGGGGCTTACAGAAATTTTTCTACTCGCCTACCCATCCCCCAGTTCTATTTCCTCCATTTCCATAAACAGTATGAAAGCTCTGATGCTGAAGCAGCTGTTCAATTCCCTCTGTTCTGGACTGGCTCCAGAGAAAGGTGGCGCTACCAATCAGCTTTCTCTGATTTATTATAAAAGCTTTACATATTTTCCATTTTTCTTCTTCCTGTGGCTATGGGACTGCAGGGTGAGTGGGTGGAGAGCGTAGAAAGAACATACAGACCCAACTCTGTTTTCAGAACACAAAACAAAAAAACAAGTAATTCTATTTTCAAATGTTTTGCTTTGGGATTTTGTGATTATTTTTTTCCAGTTATAGAGCATAAGGGTGTGCTCCACAATAAGACCTCAGGTAGCAAGGGATCATGAATTATCTGAATAAGTAAAAAAAAAACTTGAACACATCTCCAGCATTTTTTGTTTTGTTTTGTTTTGTTTTTGGTGGCTGGTCCATACAAATCCAGCTGTTCTCTTATAGATCTCAGTAGTGAGTAGCAACAGCAATGAGTATAGAAAGCCCCTTCAGGTATGACAACCATTTCAAGGATCCTGGTCCAAGGAAAGAGGGCAGGCTCTCAGTGAAGGTACTGTATAAACATGAATGTCCTGCTTCCCTCTGAATAGGGTAAGTGTTCAGAAAGCTAAATAAACCCAATGCATATGTAATGTTTTTCTAATTTAACCTCCTATTCGGCAAGTTTGGGAGGGTTTTGAAAACACAGTTATAGAGCAATCCACTATACACAGTTATATATACAGTCCACTGAGCTCTATCTAGGAGCTCTCTAGGTCCTTTTGAGTGCTGTGCAATTGGGATTGAGAAAAAACATGTTCAAATGAAGGGTGCACAGAATTAATGCACAGAAATTATGAACCAAAATGAAGTACTCTTGGGAGTACTGAAATTTGTGTACCCATTTCTCTTGGTCTGTGGTCTACAAATGGCATGGGAAATAATTTCATAAACTAGCTAATGCTTACTCAAGCCCAATGCCAAGCAAAGGAGCCAGACTGAGAGCCCAAGATAGCACTTGTTACTGACATGAAAAACTCTGGGACCCTCCCCTCCCCTCAAAAAGTTCCATTTAAAAGCACAGCATTTCTAACAATACATAAACTTCTAAAAGCAAGTGTTATTAATCTCTTCAAATGCCCACTGCCAATTAAGAATCCTTTAGCACCAGAGAAGTCATCAGACTGGACCAAGGGTCTCCAAAATATAACAAGCTACTTCATGAGGTAGGGAACACCTACCTGTGCAATAAGTGGACTCACTGAGATTCGAGGAAACCACCAGAGAGTAGCGGGGAGGGCTCAGATACATAAAAAACAGTGTTCCCAGGTCCTCAGAAATAAAGTTTGCCTTTTCTCTATTTTGGCTTATATGAGGCATCAATCAATGGAAGATTTTGGTGGGAACCTTTGCAAGCAGTGGCCAGATGACAGCACACAATGATATGAGCAGGCAAAGGGCCTGGCACAAGACCATAGCTTACTACCTTTAGAAGTAAGGAAACCCAGTTGTCAGCCTTCATCTGTGGCACATTTGGATTTCCAGGAAATCTGATCTGAAAATGACAAGGGAGGCCTAAATACCTTCACATTACCCACGGTGAGGCGTGAGTCCTTCTGGATTATGTTGGCAACAGTCTGAAGTTTATTGGATGGCTCTGTATAACACAACAACTACAAACTCCAACCTTTATCATACATACAAACATGATCATGTCACACAGCCCATGTGCCTTGGAACCAAATGCTGTGGCCTGAGTTACAGAAATGGGTCTTGACTGAGGAAGACCAGCTAATGCTTCTCTCCCCCTGAATTTAATTAAATACTCTTTGGAACATGATAGGTAAAACATTATTCAATGAGGAACTATACCTTCGGGGGCAGCATAAATCCAGAAGCAAAAGGAGAAGCTGAGCCATCAAAACACTATACACATATACACGGCGCCCCCATATAAAACACAATACACACGATTCAATCTATACATCAATTGAAAGATTAAGAAAGAAGGATCCTTGAAAATAATAAAAACTCAGGGCTGGCCCATGGTTCACTTGGGATAGTGTGCTGCTGATAGCACCAAGGCCACGGGTTCAGATCCCTATATACGGATGGCCTGTTAGCTCACTTGGGAGAGCATGGTGCTGACAACACCAAGTCAAGGGTTAAGATCCCCTTACCAGTCATCTTTTTTTAAAAAAAGGAAAATAATAAAAACTCAGTATATTTTGTTTTGGAGCTGCTACCACCTTTGGTAGCAAAAATAGCAAAATTTGTTTCTTTGGTAATTCTAGACAAAGGTATTCAGCTGTACCTTAATTTTTCAAGAAAAAAAAAAGGGCAGGGAGTGGTGGACAGTGGAAGGACAGGAACAAAAAGATCTCTAAGGCACTTTCTAGCAAAAGTCTGACTGGATTAAACATAGGCTCCAGGTTCCCCACTCAGAGGGAAGCAGAGTTCAAAGAAGACCTGGAATTAAGATCCTTAGAACATCACTAGGAACAAGCAGGCCTCCTAATCTGTGCATGCGGCCTCAAGTACATAGTGCAGTCCTGGGGGTTTCTCTCTGACCCCTCTGCTAATGACCAGGCTGTGCTAATTGGGCAACTTAACTATCTGCTCTGCAGAGATCTGGGTTCTGGTTTTTGACAGTCCCCCTCTCAAATGTGATTTCCTAGTTTCTTCTCCATTACTGGTAAGTGATTTTATATGGAATCATTCTGCAAACTGCCCCAACTCTAAACATGGAATCATCAGTTAAAAAAACTCTTGGTCCCTGATCCCACTCTCTGCAACTACCTCAACCCAACAAATATTCTACAACTATTTTAACATAACATAGTTAGAGGACACCTATAACAATTTCTGACTGAATGTTAATTAAAAGCCAGGATGCAGCAGTCAGTAAATAAACTGCTGTGTCTCATTCAGGAATGCCTCAGGTCTGAGGTTCTCAAAGAGAAGATTGACTTTATCCTCACCACATAATGAATAATGGAAGAGAGTACAAGATGACCAAGAGGAGGAAACAACACTGGAGGAAAACAGAGAAGGAAAGCTCTCAAATCATCAAGTTGTGACTACCACCCAGCACCCTTCGAAGAACTCTTGCCCATTACATGCCTTTCCTATGTCATTCCATACACCTCTGTGTTTCCAACAAGCACCAATTTACTGATGACTCAAACCTAGATTTGAATGCCTATCAACCATTGCTATCCTGAATCCTGTAAAGAGCTCATATTCCACACTGAACTTATCTCCACATCTCTTCCTGCCCACAGGCATCGTTCTCCTGTCCACTGAGATGCTAGCTAGATAAATGCAACTGTAAAATGGTTAGGAAGGTTAGACGCAAATAAGTGCCTAGTCTTGAAAGAGATCCAAAGACTGACACCTTGAGTTCCGGTCAAGATGGCAGAATAGACGGTTCCCAGAGTCACTCTCTCCCACAAATCAACCAATTTACAACTATAAAAATAACATCAGCCAAGCTTGGGCTGCTGGAGCTCAAGGAAAGAGGAGGAAAGACCTACAGAGTTCATGAACATGGGAGAAACCACGATGAGATAAAGAAAAAACTGCTCTGAGTGTTTCAGGCCACAGCCGCTTAACACTTGAGCTGATGAGCGCGTGGAGCAGGACCCGGCAAAAGCCGCAGCTGTGCCCTCCAGATGGAGTTACTTGGATGCGGCAGGGGAGAAGAGGACCTTGGTGGCCCCCAGGACAGCAAGATCACTAATAGGGTTCCCGTGGACCCACGCAGGAGTGAGGAGCCAGAACAGCTGAAAAAGGGGAGCCATTCAGAGGCCAGTGAGTCAACACAAGGGACCAGCTCAGGGCCCATCCCATGGGAAGTGTTTGGAGCATGGGTGGTGGGGGAGACGGGCCCACCAGGAGAACACTGGGACACAGCACGGACAGCGGATCCACCCCCCCCAATCAGTGCAGGTCCACTCAGAGGAGACTGGTCGGGAATGCAGAATTGCATGGGGTGCAGTTTGGTGAAAAAACTGAGGCCCAGATCAGAGTTTCTACACAACCCAGGTGCACCCAGTCTCTGGAGAGCCGGAAGTACCTATAAGGTTAACCATTAAACCCTGAGCTGCACAAAAAGCCTTCCCTAGGGAAACAGCAGCAAAGCACCAATTTAGCTCAACCACACAGCTCAAGTACCGGTTCCCACAGGAAGTTCCCCCATGTTAGAAGTAAGCAAAGGACAAAAAATTAGTTCTGGCCCAGGCACACCATCAGTGCCTTGGGGCCCACCAGGGGACATGAGGTCTGCAGCTGAGGACAGGACCCCTGCCCACAACCACTCACACTGCCAGCACATCGGGGTCTGCCTGGGGGCCAGGGGCATGAATCAGGGGACCGGATACCCTCCCACAACCAGGCACCATGCCAGCACCTCGGGGCCCACCCAGGGACCTGAGGCATGGAGTCAAGGACCAGAACCCCCTCCCACATCCGGGCACCATGCCAGTACCTTGGGGCCTGCCCAGGTACCCGAGGCATGAGCTAGGGACTAGACCCCCCCGTCCCACAACCAGGCACACTGCACTAGCACCTCAGGGCCTGCCCAGGGACATAAAGCATGGAGAAGGGGAATGGACCCCCCTCCTACAATCAGGCATACTGCCCCAGTTCCTCGGGACCCACCTGGGGACCTGAGGCATGGATCTGGGGACCAGACACTCTCCACAACTAGGCACACTGCCAGCACCAAGGAGCATGCCAAAAACATCACCTCCATGTGGGTGGCCCATTACAGCCACCACAATATCCATGGCTGCCGCGAAAGTGCCTAGACGCTACAACCACCATGCAGATGGTCCACCAGCCACTGGAATGCACTGACACTAGGAGAGTCACAAACAGAGATAAAGAAAAGAAGAGGATGTCTCTCTCCACAAAGCCCATTTCAGAGTGACAGAAGAAGCATCTGCTTTATGATAATATTGGGGGATCTGATCACACCTCTCAGCATTGGACAGATCATCTACGCAACAAATCAACAAAGAAACTACTGTTCTTTCAGAAGGAGAGAAGAGAAGAAATGTAGGGTAAATAGAGGGGGGAGGAGGGAGTAAGAGATTGAGCAAGGGACATAAAGAATAATTACGATTTGTACCAATATATATGCTAGTAATATTGATTTGATCAACATATCTCAATGTTGAACCCCCAAAATATGTATAATCAATTTTGATTCAATAAAAAACAAATAAATAAATAATAAATTTTTTTCAAAAAAAACCAAAAAACAAAGACTGACACCTCAAACCTTTGACTTGTACTTCAGGGCAAGGTTGATTGGAAGATCAAAGCTCATTAGTTTTTTGATCTACTGTACCCAGACCAAAGGGTTAATAAAAGAGAACAGATGACTTTGGTTTGGATTTTTTCATTAGAAATACAAGAAAAGGTAAAGATAAAAAGACAAAGATGAAAACTTGAGAAGCTAAGATATAGGGTGAATGTCCAGGTAGTTTTTTTTGCAGAAAGCACATAGTTAAGGAGTTCTTCCCTTAGATACCTATCTCTAAAAAATGTCTCCACTTGGCTGGTTGTCTCAGTTGGTTAGAGCATGGTGCTTGATAACACCAAGGTCCAGGGTTCAATCCCTGTACCAGCCAGCTGCCAAAAACAAAACAAAAAAAAAAAACTTCTCCCACAGAATCTTCACACATCATTGGAAGAAATATACAATGGTGCAGCTACTTTGGAAAACAGTTCAACAGTTTCTTAAAAAGTTAAACGTAAATTTATCCTATGATTCAGCAACTCTACACCTAGGTTATTTATCCAAGAGAAATAAAAACATATGTCCAAACAAAGACTTGCACAGAAATGTTCATGTAGCATTATTCATAACAGCCACTGTGCAAACAACCCAAATGTCCATCAACTGGTGAATGGATAAACAAAATGTGATACAGTTACACAATGGGCTATATTCAGCCATAAAAAGGAATTAAATCCTGATACATGCTACAACAATGATGAACCTTGAATACATTATGCTAGATAAAAAAAGCCAGTCACTAAAAACCAAAGACCATGTATTGTACGATTTTCACTGATATAGAAAGGTCCACAAAAAGCAAATCTATCAAGAAAGGAGGTATCTTAGTGGTTGGGTTGGGGCTGGGGATTAACTGTAAATGGGTATGAGAGAACTTTACTGAGAGGATAAAAATGTTCTATAACCAGATTATGGTAATGGTTACATAATTAGGCAAATTTATTAGAAGTCATTGAATTGTAAACCTAAAACAGGGCTGGCTGGTTAGCTCAGTTGGTTAAACTGTGGTGTTATAAGACCAAGGTCAAGGGTTTGGATCCCTGTACCGGTTAGCTGCCAGAAACAAACAAATAAATAATAATAAAATAAAACTAAAACAATTAGATTTTATGGTAGATATATTATACCTCAATAAGGTTGCTGTTGCTGTCACTGTTTTTTTGTTATTGTTTTTTAAAGCCCTGACATAGACTTGTGCTTCTGGCCATGACAGATTGACTGTTAATGGACCGGCCTCAGTGTTAACAACTAGAAAACCAGAAAAAAATACATGAAACAACAGTTTTCTTACACTGGACATTAGGCAACACTGAATTATGATCCTGAGACAAGGGGGAAAACTGAGATTAGTCCTATGGTTACCTTGGCTTCCTCCTAGAAGCATTTACAGACTCTGTTACAGACAGAAAACCCAAGCATAGCATGGCAGTCTCAGTGAGCCAAGGAGACAGAGGGTGTCTGAGATGAGCTATAAGCTAACAAATCCCAGGACTTTATACAAGTCTGGGAGATGAGTGAGCTTTGATCAGCTAGAGTGAAGACACTTCCTTGTTAAACTGGGGCATTCAATGAAGATCCAAGAAAGGCCACACCTTAGGAGTTACCCTACAGGAAAAAACTACTGTGGACCCCCAACCTAATGAAGATAAAAAACAAGTCTCTAAAGAAAGCTACAAGTAATTTGACTGTCTCTCAGATCAAAGCCCAACACACTCTAAAAGGAAAACAACAAAACCCTGGACTGCAACAACATAACAGTCATAATGTCCAGTGTTGAAATGAAAATTACTGAACACATGAAGCAAGAAAATGTTAACTTGATAAATACAAGAAAAAACACTTAGTAGAAACAGGCCCAGAAATAAAATTGAGCCTGGCAAGGAAAAAAAAATTGAGGTTGGAAATAGCAGACAACTGTAAAACAGCTATTATAAATGTTCAAGGATATAAAGAAAAACATGAACACAGTGAAGAAATTAAAACTATCTTAAAATTTGAGAGCTGAAAACTATACTTGAAATAAAACAATAAATCACTGATGAGCTCAGTTGATTAGATACAGCAGAAGGTAAGTTTCAGTTGATTAGATACAGCAGAAGGTAAGATCAGCAAACTTTGAAGAGAGAACAGAAACTGTGTAAGCTGAAGCACAGAGAGAAAAGAGCTGGAAAAATTTTTGACACTTAGTGGCTTGTGAGACAATATCAAGTGATCTAACAATATGTATGTAATTGGAGTCCCAGAAAAAGGGACAATGACACAAAAAGATACATTTTTAAAAAAAATGGCTAAATTATTTCCAGATTTGATGAAAACTACCAATTCGTGCATCTAAAAAGTACAAAGAGCTACAAGCAGATTAAACACAAAGAAAATAAAACCAAGTTACAATCAAATTGCTAAAAAACCAATAAAAGACAAAATTAAGATATACAGGGGAACAAAGATAAGAATTATAATTTTATTAGAAACAATTATAAGAAAATAATGGAATAACATCTTTTAAGTGTCGAAAGAGAGGAAAAAGTATCAACTTAGAATTCTATATCCAGTGAAAATATCCTTCAAGATAAAAGTAAGAGTCTGGCAGTTTCTTACAAAAGTAAACCACATGATTTAGAAATCATACACCTCAGTATTTACGCAAATGAACTGAAAACTTATATCCACACAAAAACCAGCACATTAATGTTTTAATAGCTTTATTCATAATTGCCAAAACTTAGAAAACAAAAGAGATGTCCTTCAGCAGGTGAATGTATAAACTGTGGTACACTAAGACAACGGAATTATTTATTACTCAGCGCTAAAATGAAATGAACTATAACACCATGAGAAGATATATTGCTAAATGAATGAAGCCAATCCAAAAAAGCTACATACTGTATGATTCTAACTATGTGACACTGTGGAAAAGGTAAGAGGTGAAGAGGGAGGGCAGGGTGAACAGGGGGAGCAGAGAGGATATTTAGGGCAGTGAAACTGTTCAGTATGTTATTATAATGGTGGATATACGTCATTATGCATTTGTCAAAACCCATAGATGTATGGCACCAAGAGTGAATCCTAATGTAAATTACAGACTTTGGTTGATAATGATGTGTCAATGTAGGTTCATCCAATTGTAACAAACGTACCACCATGGTGCTGAAAGCTGACAGTGCAGGAGGCTGTGCATGCCCAGTGGCAGGGCGTATATGGGAACTCTGTACTCTCTGCTCAATTTTGCGCTGCCAAAATAGAACTAAAATTCCTCTAAACTTAAAATCTATTTTGAAAAAGGGATAAGATAAATATCTTTTTCAGACAAAAAACTGAGAGAATTCATAACCAAAAATCTGAAATACTTAGTATTTAATATTTGTAAATATTAAAGGAAATTCTTTAGGCTAAAGGAAAATGATTCTAGATGGAAACTGAAATCTACAGGAATGAATAAAGAGTGCTGGAAAAGGTAAATATGTGGATAAATATAAGACTTTGCTGCAAGTTTCAAAAATTTCTTTAACAATTAGCAGAATGTTTAATGCAAAAAATAGTAATATAGATATTCTGGGGTTCGTTACATATGAAAAAGTAAATAAAATGTATGGCAACAAAAGCACAATGGACAGGAGGGGACAAAATATAAAGTAGGTTCTGAGAATTATAGAAAAAGTAAATTATACTGTAAGTAATTACAGAAAAATGGTATATTATATAACGGCAGACTGTAATAAGTGTGCATACTGTAAACCTCAGAAAAGTAGTTCTCAAGGGCCGAGCCCGTGGCGCACTTGGTAGAGTGCTGCGCTGGGAGCGCGGCGACCCTCCTGCCGTGGGTTCGGATCCTATATAGGACTGACCGGTGCACTCACTGGCTGAGTGCCGGTCACGAAAAAACGACAAAAAAAAAAAAAGAAAGAAAAGTAGTTCTCAAATTTTTAGGTCTCAATATCCCTTTACACTTTTAAAATATTGAAGAATCCAAAGAGGATTCTCTCCACCCCTCCCACCCAGCTGGCCAGTACAGGGATCGAGCCCTGGACCTTGCTTGGTTTTATCAGTGCCACACTCTAAGCAACTGAGTTAACCAGCCAGCCCTTCCAAAGAGCTTTTATTTATATGGATTATATCTATCAAGATTTTTCATATTAGAAATTAAATTCAAACTGAGGAAAAAAATACTATTTATTTATTTTAAAATTACTTTAATATGTTAATATTGGTAATATAATTTTTTTGTATGAAAAGTAACTACTTTCCAAAACGAAAGAAATTTAGTAAGAATGGAACTGTTTTACATTTTGGAAATTTCTTTAATGTCATGTTAACAGAAGACAACTGGAGTCTCATTTCCTTCTGCATTTGATAATGTCATGTACCCTCTGGAAAATCCCAATATATACTTGTAAATGAATGAGAGTTGACAAAGGCATATAATATTTTAGTATTATTATGAAAACAGTTTTGACCTTATGGCTCCCTTGAAAGGGCCTTAGAACCCCTAGAGATCCCCACACCAAACTCTGAGAACCACTTACTTAAAAAGCAGCCACTAAAAAATAAGTAAAACAAAGAGTAAATAATATAAGCCAATAGAAAAGAAAAAAACAGAATACTTAAAAAAAGGGCTGGCCAGTTAGCTCAGTTGGTTAGAGCACAGCCTTATAACCCCAAGGTCACGGGTTCTCAGACCCCCATACCGGCCAGCCACCAAAACAAAACAAACAAAAAAAGAATACTTGAAAAAAAAAAAATCTAAATTAATCCAAAAGAAAGCAGGAAAAGAAAAAGAACAAAAAACAGATGGGGCCTGTAGATATAAACCTTGAGACATAAGGACTGGTAATCAATGGGCTGGTCACCTGCTTTCTTTCCTTATAGATTCATTCAACAAATATTTTATTAAGTACCTCGATGTCTCTGAATGACAGATAAGCTATATAGACTTCCCTCTTTTGCTCTTGGTAGGTACAGAACCTTCAGACAAAATCTATAAGCCTCCTTCAATATTTACTTGTGAAAAAGTTTCACATATCGTTTATTCTTCTATGAGATTTTGAAAAATCTCTGAAGAATGGCTCTTGTAAGAACCCAAATGCCCCAAGGGATCACACCAAGGAATGTAAGAACCCAAATGCCCCTAGGGATCACACCCTGATCCTTCTCGGCCACACCCACCCCAAGCCCCATGCGGTATGCTAAGTAGGGATTGTATTTTAAGCCAATCAGCCTTCCCTTAAAACCCTATATATATATATATGTGTGTGTGCTGCCTAATAAACGAGCTCTCTCCGGTGGATCATCAACTGGTGTCAACTCGTCCTTTCAGCTCTCAAACATGACCAAAAGTGCCCTTCAGTAACAGAAACATTCATAAAGTCAGGAGGTTCCCCTCATCACTGCCAAAAGAGTTCCCCACACAAAGGTGTAGTCTTCTGCTGCGGGTGCTCATGAGCTCTCTCCCAGCTCCCACGGGTCCAAAGCTCTTGAACGGATTTCACAAATACTCTCCTTCCACCTTCTATGATAACTGACCAAAACAATGCCCAAATCTTGCTCACCAGTCATACTCAACTCAAATATAATCAAAATCATACTAGTGTACTTCAAAAAGTTCATGGAAAGATTCATATTACCTTTTAATTCTATTTTACCATGAATTTTTTTTTTTTTTTTTTAAAGATGACCGGTAAGGGGATCTTAACCCTTGACTTTGGTGGTGTCAGCACCATGCTCTCCCGAGTGAGCCACAGGCCGGTCCCTACCATGAGCTTTTTGAAGTATCTTCATATTTTACAAACCATTACTATTCAACAGAAATATATGAGAAGGGCCAGCCCGTGGCTCACTTGGGAGATTGTGGTGCTGATAACACCAAGGCCACGGGTTCAGATCCCTATACAGGGATGGCCAGTTAGCTCACTTGAGAGAGCATGGTGCTGATAACACCAAGTCAAGGGTTAAGATCCCCTTACCGGTCATCTTTTTAGATTAGATAGATAGATTAGATTAGATAAGATAGATTAGATAGATATAGATTAGATAGATAGATAGATAAATAAATAGATAGATAAATAAATAGGTAGATAAAATAAAAAGAAAAAAGAAAATTTTAAAAAAGAAATGTATTAGGATACTTTAAAAACAAAACAGTAGGGCCGACCCCGTGGTGCACTTGGGAGAGTGCAGCACTGGGAGCACAGCAGTGCTCCCGCCACGGGTTCGGATCCTATATAAGGATAGCCGGTGCGCTCACTGGCTGAGCGCCGTATGGCCGGTCACAAAAAGACAAAAATAAATAAATAAATAAATAATAAAAAATAAAAAATAAAAACAAAACAGTAACTTGTTTTTTCCTTAGTGTGATGCTCTAGCAGAGGGTGGGTAGCTGGGGTTACCTCCTTTGGTGAGGTTTTAACATAACCAATTTAATTCCATTACAGACCTACTCTACCAATCCCAAAAGGCAGAACATCAAAAAACAAACAAACAAATAAAACTCACCATCCATCTAAGACAGACTTCGGTTTAAAAAGACAAAACATAGTAAAAAGAAACTATATGTAAGGGTACTTCAAAAAGTTCATGGAAAAATAGAATTAAAAGATAATACAAATCTTTCCATGAACTTTTTGAAGTATCCTTGTATATATAAATACATAACCATCAAGAAGAATGTAGCAGATCTACACGAACTAAGAGGGGAAGAGTTAAGATGTATTAAAAGAAGTTATAAAAGAATATAAATACTATGATCACCTTGGGAACTCTCTTGTTCTCTCTTTGCCTTTTGATGTTATTATTAGTGCCCCACAACATGTTTTCATGATTGGTGTGTTCAAAACCTTCTCACATATATATATATATATATATATATATATATATATATATATATATATATATATATATATATATCTCCCTCAAATGAGTAAGGAGGTAGTATGCATCTGAGTCACTGAAAGTCTAAAAAATGTTTTCTCCCTGACTTATCTCCACCTTGACATATGAATGATTATTCATATTCTTCAGAATAAGGAAAAAAGAATTCCAAGACCATGTGGCTACTGACCTTACACAACAGGACACAGACTCCCAAATGATCAGGAAACATGTGTAAACCACACTCACCTTCATGGGGTTTTCATCATATGTTGGGGTTCCCAGGTCCATCTCAGCTTCATGCTCAAGGCTGGCATCATCTCCTGGGCTTTCCCAAGTAGGAGGATCCCACTGAGTCTGCCTAGAAGGAGGTAAGAACAGCCATGCTGTCATGGCTAGAAAACACAGAACCCCAGCATAGCATCTCTGTTCAAACATACATAAAATACAGCGCTAGTTGGTTAGCTCAGTTGGTTAGTGTGGTCTTGTAACATCAAGGGCAAGGGTTCAGATCCCCCTACTGGCCACAATGGAAACAAACAAACCAACAAAAAAAAGAATTCTGGGCTGGCCAGTTAGCTCACTTGGTTAAAGCACAACCTTGTAACACCAAGGTTATAGGTCCAAATCCCCATACCAACCAGCCACCAATTAAATTTTTAAAAAGGGCAGGCCAGTTGGCTCAGTTGGTTAGAGCACAGAGTTTTACAAGGGCAAAGGATTCAGATTCCCATACTGGCCAGCGACAAAAAAAAAAAAAAAAAAAAAAAAATCAAACATACATAAAATACAACCTGCAATGAGGCACAGAACAAGTGGGTTCCATGAGATAGTGACATACTTTTGACATCTTCCCAGCAGCAATGATGCTAGCTCAGAGACTTATCCCTCCTCACTGTTTAGCCTACCATATTTCTGTGGGCAATGATGTGGCAACATTGGCTGGATGTCAAAGAGGGAACAAAATTAAACACCTTGTCTGCCTCTCACCTGACTCTTAATGTCCTGGAAATAGGATTCAGCAAAGCCTAAAAAGTACAAGGAGTAGGTGTCTGATTATGCCACCCCTCTGCAGGTGAAGAGATCAACAGTAATTGTACCTATCACGTACTTAGAGCAAAATAAAATAAATCACAACACACTGTTCCCAATCCTTAAACATGTGAGAAAATTGTCTCTCGCTTTAGGAGGCTTCTTGTTTGCACTTCTTCCCCTTTGGTCTAATGACTGACAGCATGGAAAAGATGTACAAGTTAAAAACCTGTGCCCTGGGCTGGCCGGTTAGCTCAGCTGGTTAGAGTGCACTGTTATAACACCAAGGCCAAGGGTTCAGATCACCATACCAGCCAGCTGCCAAAAAACAGAAAAAACAAACTTGTACCCTCTGCTAAACATATTACCAAGTGACTAAAAAAGAAGGGCTCAGCCATGTGAACTCACTGCGTGTCTAGAGTGGTTTTGAAAATAAGCAAAGACTTTTTTTTTTTAAAGCTAGATCTGTAGGATAAAAACTGAAAGTAAGGCTATTCATGTTCAGGAGTCTGAAAAGTTAGCAGTCACAGGGAACGCTAAGAGGGCAGTCACTTAAAATGTTAAAAGCTTCAAAGGAGTTAGCAACATACCTGGCAGGTCAATCCTGCCAACAGAGTCTTCTGCTTTTGTACCACATCAAATTTTAGTCAGTGACATTAAAAGCACTTGATATGAATCAGTTCTATAGATGATTGTGAATATAGCCTTTCCTCTGACCTATGGAACAAGTTAAAAAACAGGCTCAAGATTTCTACTGTAATAAAAGAGCCACAAGCAGCTGTGGATTTTATTATAGAAACTGAACACATACATATATGTATGTATGTATGTATGTCTGCTCTTAGGTGCTAGAAAGGGCAAACCTAGAAAAAAAGATGGAAAAGGTACACAAAGAAATAAGAAACACAGGGCCAGCCCGTGGCTCACTCAGGAGAGTGTGGTGCTAATAACACCAAGGCCACGGATTCGGATCTTATATAGTGATGGCAGGTTGGCTCAATGGCTGAGCATGGTGCCAACAACACCAAGCCAAGGGTTGAGATACCCTTACTGGTCATCTTTAAAAAAAAAAAAAGAAAGAAGAAATACATCTCATCTGTAAAACTTCCCCAAAAGGCTGGCCGGTTAGCTCAGTGGGTTATGGCACACCAAGGTCAAGGGTTCAGGTCCCCTTAATGGCCAGCCACCAAAAAATAAAATTTCCCCAACAACAAAAATGAGAAATACAATCTTTTTACTTTTATTTTTGCAAGTTTGACAGTATACTAAAAAGCTTGTTTTGATGTTGAAAAATAAAGTTTTGGTTAAATTTGCAGACAATGGTTTTTAAAATCACTACACATTCAGTTAAAAACATAATGAAGCTTCTTTTCATAAAGGTATTTTAATGGGAGTAAGAAAAGCCTTTCTAAGCATAAAGGAAAAATATTCAACTATATGACAATTTTAAACTTCTTTATGTCACAAGATATCACAAACAAAACATTTGCAATACACTTGAAAAAGAGATCTAACAGTGTGGATAGAAAATGGGTAGATAACCCAAACAAGCAACTCACAAAAAATACAAATGGCCAATAATCCAACAAAGATGTTCCATTTCGATAATAAAAGAATTGGAAATGAAAGTCTCACCTATTAGACTTACAAGATTAAGAGCTGACATGAGGAAAAAGTCATTTTATATACTTTTTGTGGGAGTCTAAATTTGTACAAACTTTCTTTTTAATGGTAAGCTGACAATACTTCTCACTTTTAAATGTGTATCTGTCTTGCCCAAAAATCCCACTTCTAAGAATCTACTAGAAGAGGTAGTAACATTAACATCCCTGAAGATGCCCAAACTATATACAAAATATTTAAGGACCCAACAATTAGAGTGGGTTAAATAAAATTTGGTATAACTATACAATAGAGCAGTAGTTGGCAAACATTTTCTGTAAAGGATGATAATAACTATCTTTGACCTTGTGGGCCATATGGTTTCTGTCACAACTACTCAACTCCACCACTACAGTGTGAAAGCAGCCAGACAATCTGTAACGAACAAGCGCAGTTGCATTCTAATAAAACTTTATTTATATGTAAAAACAAGTGGCCTGTGGACATAGTTTGCCACCTCTGTAATAAAGTACAAACAAGCACTAAAAATAACACAGTTCCATATTAACTGATAGTAAAAGTTGTAGAAAATAGATTAGTAAATAAAGCTGAGTACAAAACATGCATCCTAACAACTTACATAAGATTATATCCTGATAAGTGTACACACACACACACACACGCACACAGAAAGCACCTATACCCACATAAACCTATCTGTCTAAAAAGATATTTTTTTAAAAAGCTAAATGAGTTATCATTGAGTAGTGGTGTTTCCAGTACTTAAACTTCCTTATCAGTACTCTTCTACTGTGTATGTTTTCTACAATAAGCATAAATAGTTGTCAGAATAATCAATCTAGGTATTTTCAATTTGGGAAAAAAGTACTATCATTAAAAAAAATTCTAAGGAAAAGATAAATTAGGTTTTTTATATTATAGCAGCTGTGTCAAACTATGGCCCATGGACCAAAAGTAGCCCAATGCCTATTTCTGTAAATAAAGTTTAATTGTAACTCAGACATACCCATTCATTTATGTATCATCTATGGCTGCTTATACTAGGAAATGCTTAGCCAGCAAAGCCTAAAGTATTTATTTTCTGGTCTATTAAAGGAAAGATTTTCCCATGCCCCTAAAATCTACAGTGTTGAATAAAATCACTACCATTTTTGAAAACTCCTTAGTTTTCTCCAAAACAGTCTTGCATATTAAAAGTACTCCAGAAAATATATAAAAAGGACCTAAATCTAAGGCCTAACATACATTGACAATGTGATTCTGAAAATCCACCAGCCCACAAGCACAATGGACAGCTAATGACAAGAAGTCTACAACTATAAAATTCCCCTTATGGTAGAAGCTTCTTTGACTAAGTGAAAGGAGATTAGGGATGCTCACACAGCCCCTCTTACCTTGTGATAACATGGTAGTAATAAATTTTCCCTTCTGGATCTCGGGCTGTCTTCCAGTTGGGAGGTAAGACAATGGTTTTTGGTTTGGGAGGAGAGGGAGGTGGCAGATCCAGGAGATTATTTGTCACAACCATTTCAGGCTACAAAGAAAACATATACATTTTCGATCAGTGACATTTCTTTCAATCTGGTTGGACAGAACAAAATAACCCACTTAATAAGCAATTTGTAAAAATGTACCTCTACCTCCTCTCAAAAAAAAGTATAAAGAAAAGGTACAATCTGAGAAACGGTTAAAGAGACAGTATATATACAAAGAGCTTTAGGGATCTATCAGAAAATTGACAGCTGGCTCCAAGTTCACCATCCAAGATACCACATTAAAAAATATCCAGCAGCTCATCATCTAGAGCAATATTTTACAACTT
The DNA here is from genome assembly GCF_027409185.1 of Cynocephalus volans. Lineage (NCBI taxonomy): Eukaryota > Metazoa > Chordata > Mammalia > Dermoptera > Cynocephalidae > Cynocephalus > Cynocephalus volans. The sequence continues at coordinate 57,485,948 of NC_084470.1, forward strand.
TAAAAAATCAGTGATAAATACTCCCATTTGGAACAACATGGTTGAACCTGGAGAAACTTATGTTGAATGAAACAAGCAAAGCGCAGAGGGATAAATACCTTATGTGCTCACTCATGTGGGAGCTAAGAGAGAAAGGAAGGCAGGAAAAAAAGACCACAGTAGTGCCGTGATCCAACAGAGGGAGAGAACATTCCTAGGGCTACGAACTGAAGTGGAGGGGAGAGGGGGAAGGGGAGGGAGGTTGGGGAATAATTGGGAGGGACAAAGGGTACAAAAGTAATTTCTGGTAATGGGTATGCCCCCAGTATGAATCTGGCCCCCACATCGTGGGCAGGAGGGGGGACAATCAGCTTTGTATCTCATGAATATTTCAAATTAATTAATTAATTAATTATTTTTTAAAATCGGTGATAAACGGCATATACCAACTTCAGGATACCAATTAGCTTGAATGGGCTTTAGATATACATCTATCTTAAAAAAAGAAAAGAAAGACCTAAAAAGCAAAAACTATGACAGAATATTAACATTTATTCATTATATTTTTTTCTGTAGATTTGAAACCTTGTAACTATATTTTTAAAATTTTAGGGCCACATTTTGAAAAACATAAAAATCTCATAATCACTGTTATGAACTAAACTATATCTCCCCAAAATTCATATGTTAAAGCCCTAGCCCCACTGCGACTATTTGGAGATAGGATTGTTAAGGAGGTAATTAAGGTTAAATGAAGTCATAAGGGTGGGGACCTAAGCCAATAAGACTGGTAGCCTTATAAGAGGAAGTGACAACAGAGAATGCTCCCAGAAAAAAGGCCATGTTGAGGACAAAGCAAGAAGGCAGCTGTGTGCAAGCCAAGGAGAGAGGCCTCAAGAGAAACTAGCCCTGCTGGCCCATTGATCTTGGATTTCCAGCCTCCAGAACTGTGAGAAAATTTCTGTGTTTAAGCCACTCAGTCTATGGTATTTTGTTACAGTAGCCCTAGCATAATAGTATATACCCCGTATATTCATGCTATGTAAGCCAATTAATGAAAAATAATTTTTTTTGCTTTACTTTTGCTTGAGCAGTTAAAGAGGAATCCGAGACCCCAGGCTCAGATAAAATGTGCTCACTTTTAAGCAAACGTGGGTCTTTGAGCATCACTGATTTGTACATACCCCTCTTTATCTCTACTTCACCTAGCTGGGGTTTTTGGCCCAACTTAAGTTTTACTTCCTCCATTCCCCTGGTCCTCTATCTAGCCTGTAAAGCGATCTCTTTTTCCTAAGCTTCTGTATCACCTAAGCATATTCCAAATCAAGCTGGCTGGTTAGCTCAGTTGGTCAGAGTGTGATATAACACCAAGGTCAAGGGTTCGGATCCCCTTACCGGCCAGCTGCCAAAAAAAAAGAATATTCCAAATCATTCAGTACTTACTAAATTACTAATCCTTATCCTGCTTGGAAACAATTCTTTCCCCCTTGTCAAATCCTCAAACACTTTATCTACAACTGTCAACACTAAACTCTGACAATGTTTAGTATTATAGTAGTCCCCCCTTATCCGTGGGAGATATATTCCAAGACCCCCAAAGGGTGCCTAAAACTGAGGATAGTACCAAACCCTATATACTTTTTTTCCTATATATACATACCTATGATAAAGTTTAATTTATCAATTAGGCACAATAAGATTAACAATAATTAATAATAAAATAGGACAATTATGATAATATACTTTAATAAAAGTTACATGAATGTGGTTTCTCCCTCAAAATATAGTATTGTACTCACCTATTTTTAGACCTCAGCCGACTGCAGGTAACTGAAACCTCAGAGAGTGAAACTGTGGATAAGGGGGAACTACTGAATTCATTATGACCATCCTCTCTCTTATTTGGAAAGTCAATTTATAAGAACAGGAATGGAATCTTATTAATGTTCTTATTCAAAATGCCTAGAAGGGCCCAACTCACAGCGAGCACTCAAATATCTACTGTAAATACACAGTCTTATTCCCTAATTGTTTCACGTAAAGTATTTTTACTCCACCTCTAACTGTCCTATTTGTCTAAAGCCACCATCATTTGCCAGACTGCTGCAAGAGCCTTCTCCAGATTGTCAGTGTTCTAAATAGCTGACCTAATCATGTTACTCTCCTGTGCAGACCCTTTCAATTGCTTCCCATGCCATCCTCTTATTTCTCATTTAATACTAAAACAATAACAACATTTCACGTTTTCACCATATCCTTCTGCATGTGTTTGCAAAATACCAAAAGCTTCTCTCAATATTATACATATTGTACAACATGTATTATGAAGTATATCATGCACTCCTACATTCCTAGTCCACGGAGTTGAGTATCATATTCTAGTACTCAGTAAACACTAGTAGATAGCTAGTCTAGAAAATTATTACTTTAAAAATTTATAGTAAAGTATAAAAATACAAGGTCAGTCAGGATAAATAACAAACAGGAAGGATCCTAGAAGCAAAATATATATTAATAAGCATAGTTGTAAATTCCACAGAATTAAAATAATTTTTTGACAGAAAGGTTGAGTGCATGCCCTCAGTGTGCTCAGGTGAAATTAGAGACTGTCCAAATTAAAAAACAAAGAATAGAATAAAAAAACCAAAAACCAGAAACCATACCAAAACAAAAAGAAAATCTTAAAGACAAATAGCCAACGAGTTTTAGCAACTGCAATATTTCTTACTGGCTGTAAGGGCTGAGGCTGCCCTGGTGCAACTATTGTAGTCACGGCCGCTGTTGGTTGCACCACCACCCCTTGTGGGTGAGCTGTGAAAATCTGCTGTCCCTGGATGTACTGAAGACTTGGCTGGGCATAACTCTAAAAGATAAAATGAAAAAATTAACAACTTATACTTCTCTAGATCTAATAAAGTAGTAACTGACTTCCAAGTTGGCACAATCTTATTAGAAGATACACTCCTAAAAATTGTTTTTTACTTTTCATATGTATATTTGGATACAAATGTGTAACAATCTTATGTTTCAAACTGCTAAGAAGTTGAATCCTGTACTGAAGGAAAGATCTTGATCCTACGGACTAAGATTCTACCAGATAAAATCATTCAGATGCATTAATTAGTAAGCACTCAAAATACAAAATATAATAATTCCAAATGATATCAGTAAAAACTCAAGTAGTTTGATTAGGCAAATGTAGCTATCTAGCAGGCTTCAGGATGAGTAATTATTGAGGGGACACAAAAAAAAGGAAAAGAGGAAAAAAAGAATACTTGATTTAGTATTCTGGAACAGCTTAATCTACACCAGACTCAATGTTAATTTTAAAAGCAGAATTATCACCAGAATACTATCACAGAACCAGAAAGAAAAATGCATATATTAGAATCACTTTCATCTCTAGGTATTTAGATGCAAAATGGAAAATCTGTGCAACATCAAAGATTTTGCAGAAACAAATATTATCTCCCACCTAATTCCTGTCCTAAAGTCTGAGAACCGGTTAAATCCAAAACACTTTAGAACACTGATGTAAAGCCAGATAATAATCATTAGTCAGCAAAAAGGGGGATATTAGCAAAGATGGTCAAATAATGTTTTGAAAGTTTTAAAGTGTATTCTAAAAGTGAAATATAAACAATACTTAAGGCTGTACTTCAACCCGGATAAAATAACCCATAAAACAAAATGTAATCTACTGGATTCTATTCTGTGACCACCAATTTATCTGGAATATGAGTTTACAAGGGCCTTGATACCCATAAGGAAGCGGTCTGAAGAGCAGATACAAGAAGCAAGTTACTGTGCATGGATGTGTTAGTAATCCTGACTCTGAGTCGATAAAGTTTCTAGGAGACTGAAGAAGACAGTAAATTGATAAACTGGCACTTTCCTAACCCATACGGCTGAGCTCCAAATACTAAAATAAAACCCAAACTTAATTTTTTTCTGACCTGCCCTCCCAGTCTAATCTATCAGCAAATTCTGTTGGCTTTGCCTTTGAAATATATATGTATGTATTTTCTCATACCTCTAGTCATACCATGTGCAAGTAACCATATTCTCTTGCTTGGATTATTCAACAGTCTTTTAACTGGTCTCCCTATATTTGTCCTTGACTGTCACAATCTCTTTGTCCAGAGCAGAGTGACCCTCTTAAAATACATCAGATCATGCCATTCTGTTATAACTGCTCCAGCGGATTTCCACATTACTCAGTCTAACAGCCAACAAGCCTCATAAAGCCCTGGCCATCATCTTGTTCCTCCACAAGGCCCTACTATAACTTTTCTGACCTCTTTCCTACTACTGTCACTTTCACTCACTTTGAATAGGATGAATTTCATAATTATATTCACACATTTTGATTGATAAACATTTAATGTTGTGATTTTTACAAAACAATAAGAAAGCTAGATAGAAATACTAATTTTGAGAAAAACCATCACCAGAATGACTATTTCTAGAGTGACCAGGAGCATCCAAATCTGTAACATAAAAATGCTAATATTCTGGAGGCTAAAATTCCTTTGTCCCTCAGTGACAACGTTTTCATGAAGAATTTGTCTGACAAGATAGTTAAGTAAGGCTCATCATGCAGACACTTTAAAGTATTTGATTAATATCAAGAGTAAAGCTGTGATTTCTTTAGCATGAAGACTCTGGCTCCAAATGTTGGCTGTAGGACTGGCTGGTTGGCTCAGTTGGTTCCAGCACAGCCTGGTCATGGATCAAGGATCCCCGTCTGTACCACTAAGCCACCAAAAAAAAAAAAAAAAAAAAAAAGGTACATAGTCTTGGCCGAGTGGTTAAGGCAATGACTTGGGGGGAAAAAAACAAAAACAAATGTTGACTTTGAGTTAACTTCTGAACTGAAATGGCATTATCTACCATCCGGAAGGAATATAACATACGCTGGAAAATAAATCCCCCCCCCCCAAAAAAAGGGCAAAAAATGCTAAGCAACATCAACATTGCTGAACTAAATAACTACCCAAGACAGCAACATTCATTTAGAGATATATTGTTAAAATAAAGGGAGAATGAACATCTTTCAGAGCTCTGTAGTATCTTTCCTTATCCAACAATCAAATGCCAATGCCAAAACTAACAGCAATATCTACTTATTAAAAAAAAAGGTGGGGGGGCTAGCTGGTTAGCCTGGTTGGTTAGAGCATGGAGTTGTAACACCAATGCCAAGGATTCAGAACCCTGTACCTGCCAGCCACAAAAAAACAAAAATAATAATAAAAAAAGACTTCCAGGCTTTCTAACAGAAAGTACTAATTAGGTTTACATAAATGAAAAAGGAAAAACTAGTTTGCAGTTTGACTGAAATAATGCAGAAAACGTACAACTTGTGAGACAGAAACAAATATCATATGCCTATTAAATCTATTTGCTGGGTAAAAACCTGTAGGAGATTGGCTCATTCGTTCAGATGGCTTGAAATTACACAAAAGGTAATTTCTCGAATATAAATCCAGCTAAAATTATCTTAAAATGTGATTTTCAATGGGAATTACAAGTGAAAACTAAGAAGGTCCAATATGTTATAGAGGGAAAAACGTTATTGTTCTGCCCTCACTTATAGAAGAAAAAAAAATCACTATTCTTTCATATTTTTATATTACTTTATAAAGTGAAAAGTTGTGGTCTAAGCACTCAATTTCTTGAGATGTGAATTAGTATAACTTTGTAAGAATGGGTCACTTATTAATGTTACAAGACCATTATAAATCACATGACCATTAATATTGAGCCTTTATGTTTAATATGCAGTTGTGGAAAAACATGAAACAGCCTCCTTCTGACAACACATTTGCTCCAAAAGTTAAAGATACTGTACATGTATATACACATACACACATAATTTATATCGTGTTATCTACTACTTGATCATCAAGGTCACAATCGTTTAAGAACTTTGAGTTCATGTTAGTATGGTTGACACTGGGCTTGAACAACACAGACCTCAAGACCTCTTCCTGGAGGTCAGATCTTCGGGGCAGACACTAATCTCATAGACAGGTGAAAGGAAGGATAGTCTGAGTCACCTTAGTCCATTTATCTACAACTCAAGCACATGGAAAGTGGATTAAGGAATCAGTAAGGACTCCTTCATACGGACAGACTGAAAGTCTAGAAGCAAGTAAAATTGTGATGCCTCTTAGGGCTGATGAATAAACCCAAGAGAAATCTTTTGCTCATTGAGCTAGAAAAAATGAATTCTATTTTATAAGAACAACCATCTGACCAGTGAGCTCTCTACTGAGAAGTCTTTAATGGATATCTCCCATTGCTATTGCTTAGGCTCTAACACCGAGATTAAGGATGTATTTCAGAAATAGGAATGGGACAGAAGTAAACCATTTTTACTGTATCCCTGATATACATTCTCAGAGAAAAACTCAAAACTAATGGCTTAGTCCAAAAAAGAAGATGGCAGGACAAAGCAGGACAAGCTAAGATCTAAGTAATTTAAGATTCCTAAAACATTCTGTAGAAGGCAGAATTAAACATACCCAAAACAAAACAAAAAAATCTACACAACCATATACTAAGAATTCATACCTGATGACCAATAATGTCCACATCCTAAATCTGTGTTCAAGTCCCTTATATAAAATAGCATAGTATATGCATATAACCTATGCACATCCCCCTGTATAATCATCTCTACGTTACTTATAATACCTAATACAATGTAAATAGTTTATATTGTATTGTTTTTAATTTGCATTATTTTTAATTATTGTGTTATTTTTTGTTGTTTTATTTTCTCCCAAATATCTTTGATCTGAGGTTAGCTGAATTCGCTGATGTAGAACCTGCAGATACGAGGGCCAACTGTATAATTATGAAAAAGAACTTACCATTTAAATGACTACCCCAGGAAAACAAATAATGACCTTATAAGCAAATGGGATATTATATAGCCATAACACAGCCCTATGTATATGTATATACACAAACATGTGAAAATATACAGTAATGATAAAATGGTTAAGAATCATGTTAAGGAGCTGAGTCAAATCTCTCTCCCCTACTGCAAGACCCCCACTGCAGCAGTCCCTGTACTTATCACATGGTCCCCCTTAAATAAAATCTGCCTTATTATCTTCCAAATAAAAAATAATAATAAGTAGGAATATATGGGATAAAAAACTTTGTCTTCAAGATTACAAATACATAAAATACATAAGAATGTGGTTAAAGTAATCATAAAAAAAATTGAAGAAGTTAAAGTTAGGATTATAGGAATTAAAGCAGGACACTCTGTCAAAGCCATTTTAACAACATTTTGACATAGCTTCATCACAAAAATACTAACAGAAGTAAAAACTGCTATTTAATACTAAGTAATATGTGCAGGAAACATTGCTGGAAGTCTTGAACTTCCACAATAATCCACCTCTATGGGGTAATGAAGAGTGATGGGAGAGACACAAGAATGTGGTCAGGATGATGATTTGTACATTTTGTGTTTTTTTTTTTTTTTTTTTTTTAAGTTATTTTTTTATTTTTTGTTGTTGTTGTTGGTTTTTCGTGACTGGCACTCAGCCAGTGAGTGCACCGGTCATTCCTATATAGGATCCGAACCCGCGGCGGGAGCGTCACGGCGCTCCCAGCGCAGCACCCTACCGAGTGCGCCACGGGCTCGGCCCTGTACATTTTGTGTTTTAAACTTAAGATGTACTGCTTTGTTTTATTGAAAAAAGAAACTCAATTTAAGAAACACAAAAGTACACTTTGAAATATAAAATCAGCACCCTCTTAGCTTTTAAATTTAACATTACTATTTCCTACCGAAGTAATATCCTCAGTCTGAGTGTATCAAAGTCATTATGGTAAATTTCATGATGATAAATATGTAGGGTATAAAAAATAATATAGAAGCTAGTTCTACAGAAAGAAAAGGGCAAGCCATCTCCTAACTCAATTACCATGACAAAGCCTTCTCCCTTTGAAAGGAATACTGAAAAATAAACTATTTAATTCATTGCCTGTAAGCAAAAAGGAGAGGAATAACCCAAAAGACACTAAAGAGGAACAACCCAATTATTTTCACTGTATAATGTGGTAGCCAAGCCTTCATGATGGTTCCCCAATGATCATCATCTCTTGGTGTTCATACCCACTGGTAGTCTCTCTCCCCTCCCTGCATAATCAACAGAATATAGCAGAAGTGATGGTTAATCACTTCCAAGATTATATTATAAAAGACATTGAAGCTTCTGTTTTGGTATCTCTGTCATCTCTCCCCACCCTCTATCACTTGCTATGGAGAAAGCAGCTAGCATGTTGTAAGCACCCCTACTGAGAGGCCCACGTCACAAGAAACCGAGAACTACCAACACTCACATGAGTGAGCTGAACTGCAGCCCTGGCTAATAGGTTGACTGTAATTCCTTAGAGGACCCTGAGCCACAACCACCCAACTAACCTGCTTCTGAATTCCTGGCCCATGGAAACTGTGAGATAATAATCACTTATTGTCTTAAGCTGCTAAATTTCGGGGCAATATTTTATACTATAGATAACTAATACATATAAAATTGATCAATATATACAACTGATCAATGACAGGACATCCCCCCTGTACCAGATTTAATTAATATCCCATGAACAGACTGTAAGACAGAAAAAAAGAGGTTCCAGAATTAGTTACCTGCACAATTGGTGGAGCTGTCTGTGAATAAGGTGACGTCACACCATAGACAGTTGGACATGTCTGTCCTTGATAATATATGGTTGCTTGAGACTGTGCAGGAGAGTACTGCTGCTGTACACTGACAGATGGTTGGTTTGAATCCCAAACACTATAATTCTGTCCTTGGACTGGGCCTGGGGCTGGCACTGGCAAGACAGCAACATTAGAGTCTTGGTGTACCACACCATCACTCTGGGCCACATACTGTGAACTGGAAACTTCCACAGGGGCTGCCACATGTGGCACCACTGGCACTGGTGGAGGGGCAGCAAGGGGTTCTGTAGAATGTCCCACCAACGGCTGGGCATGATCGTAAGGAGCAGGAGAACACACAGGGTCCATGCTGGGTGTGGGTAGGAGCACCTTTCCAGCATTAGGGTTGCTGGGATCCACATAGGCCTGCATGGGATAACCTGGTGGGTAGCCAGCAAAGGGGTGATGAGGAGCATTATAGCCAAGAGAGTCATAGGGCAGCGGTGATGTCATTCCCAGGTTCTGCATCTGCTGCTGTTGTTTCTGAGCCTCCCGTTGAGCCACCTCTTGCTCAAATAACTTCCGGCGTTCCTCTGTAGTAAGTTTACTGCGGTCTTTAATTCGTACTTTCTTTTTAGAAGTTGGTGTATCATATCTAGAAAGAAAGACCACAAAAAGTTTCTCCCTAAATCAGACATAATCAAAGCACTAATAAATGTTATGTCATTCATTACTAAGCCACTAACCACACCAACTCCAATTTGGCATCGGTTATAAATCATAATCAAATTTACTTAAGGAATCTTGCATACAGAACAGAACCCCAAGGAAACTGACAGATGAAAATAACTTCATCTTTATTCTCAGATTTGAAAACTTCAAATTAGAGATACATATTCTTCATACTTGGACAGTTCTATAACCATAAATTCTGAAATAAAAACAAAGCAAAATAAGTATCATGAACCAATAAATAATCCAACACTCTATGCAATTCACCGCCCCATGGTATGGTCCATGGTACAGTTAAGCAGGAGAGTAGACCTGAAGAGAATTAGTAACTCGGAAGATAATCTTCAAATTTAGAAAGTTTAATGAATTCCTAACAGGTAAAAGAAAAAGAAATGCCCACATAAACATATAATAGAACACCAAATACAAAAAGAACATCTTAAAAGTAGACCAAGAGAAAAGCAAGATTTCTTAGAGAATAACAACAATCAGACCAACAAATTCCAGAAAAGCAGTAAGGGAAGCCAGATGACTGAAGAATAGTATCAAAGTGTTGAGAGAAACTATTAACTCAGCGAAACTTCCTTTCAAAAATGAGGGTGATCATTCACATAAGACTTGTACATAGCAGCAATATTTGTAATAGCCAAAATCTGAAACAATCCAAATGTCTACCAAATGATAAATTTATAAACTATGATAAATCAATACAATGTGGCTGTCAATTTCCTGGTGTCATTGCTCAAGAAGAATTGGCGGAATGTCCGGGCTTTATACTTCAAAAGCACCATGGAAAAGCCCTAGTGCCTGTATTAAGGCAATCCTCATGCTATTGGGGGGGGGAGGGGAGCAAAACAATGGAATACCACTCAGTAATAAAAAAGAACTACTGAGACAATAACATAGATGAATTTAAAATGCAATATAAGTGAAAGAAGGCAGATTCAAATGCTATACACATACATACCATATAAATGACATGCTGGAAAATAAGGACTTAGGGATGTGGGAGGAACTGATTACAAAAGGGCACAAGGGAATGTGATGAAACTGTTCTGTATCATGACTGTGATGGTAGTTATATAATTGTACACATTTGACAAAACTCATTGAATTATACATTTAAAACAATTAAGTAATTTATACCCACTGATTAAATAACTCATTTTTAAAAATGAGGGTAAGCAATTCAAACAAGAAAAACAAAAAAGACTTTTTAGATAAAAAATGAAATATTATAATCAGAAACTCACTAAAGAAAAACCTTTTGAAGGAAGCTCTGACATAAGAAGAAAAGAACAAAGAAACTGGTAAACTGGAGTAAATGTTTACTCCAAATGGTTTATTGAAGAACTCAATAAATCACTTTGTATATGCATAATAAAGCTAACAACTGGTGGGAAGTGGGGGTCAGGAAGGAATTATAATACTAGACAACAGCACACAAATTGGGAAGGCTGAATGATGAGAGTTAAAGTGTCCTAAAGCACTGCGTTGTTCTGAATGTTGATTAATTTTAGACTTTATTAAACCAATTGAAACAACCAGTTAAAGGACTGCCACAATATATCAAAAAAAAAAAAAAAATCAGCTAGAAACTATCAGACATAGAAAGGTTGAAATAAAAAGGAAGAAAAAAGATATAGCAGCTAAATCCTTACCAACAGGAAGACAGCATACTTCTATTCATATGAAACAAAAGAGAATTTAAGACAAACTATAAAGCAAGTCTCAATAAAATTCCAAGAACTGGTATCATACAGACCAATTAAGTTGGAAATTTAAAAATAAATTTAAGCACACACTGAAAATCATAGTGGAAATTAAAAAGTGTGTAGAACTGGATTATGATAAAACCGCATTATCATGGTGTAGTTCAAGTGGTACTTATGAAGAAATTATACACTTAAACACTTTTACTAGAAAACATGCTGAAAATTAATGAGCTAAGAATCCCAATTATTCAAATTTAAAAGTTAAAAAGACAATAAACATTAAAAAGTAGAAGGAAATAAAACATGAGTGGAAATCAATTATCAAGATAAGAAATACTATCATTCTGAGATATGTACTGGAGATCTTGCTAGCAAAATAAAACAAGAGCAAGGCATAAGAATTAAAAAAGCAAAAGATGATATGAACTGTTGACCAAAAAAAAAGTTAAAAAACCCCACCCAAATTGCTGAAATCAATAAGCTTTGTATGATTGCCAAACATGAGATCGATTTATTAAAGTCAACTGCCTATCTAAAACCAAGCAACAAACTAAAAACATAATAAAAAATGAAAGTTCCTAGAAGGAAAAACACCAAAGACGTGTAAGACTTTCCAGAGAAAACTGTAAACAAAGTGATGAAAGAAAACCTTTATCATTATTAAAAATATTAAAGAAGACCTAACTAGACAGACAGGAATACCCAAAATTGTAACAATGTCAAATCTCCACAGAACCTTATCTCTGTGGGGTGAGGTGGGGGATTAACCAACAAGCAGATTCTAAGGAAAAACAGAAGTCTAAGAAAAGACGAGAGATCCCAGAAGAAAATCAAGAAGGGGTAGAGATTTGCCCTCTACTTGCTATTAAGACTTAGTATAAGCTATAGTAGTCATTACAAACCCAGAAACAGATCCTCCCATATATGAAAACTTGCTGGAGACAGGCAGCACTGTAAATCAGTGGAGAAAGGACAGCCTTTCCAAGTAAATGATGCTGGGATAAGTGGGTATTCACTTAGGAAAAAAATGAAACCTCACAACATATACAAAAATTAATACCAAATGGATTAAGGACTAAATTCTCTTAAAAGAAAACACAGAAGAATATCATCACCTCAAGAGTAGGAAGGAATTCCTTACAACACAGTCACTAATCATAAAGGAAACATTCTCCCTCTCTCTCTCTCTATTATATATATATATATATATATGATACATTCAATTACACCATAATTAATAAACTCTATATATCAAAAGATACAAAAAGAATCAAAATACAAGTCACAAGTTGGAAGAAAATACTTGCAAAACTCATCACCAAAAAATTATATTTAGAACATATAAAAAGAACTTCTAAAACTCAAAAGGACAAATAATTCAATAAATGAGCAACACATAAATAGACTTCACAGAAGAGGAAACAGAAACAGCCAATAAATATGACAAGATGCTCAATCTATTTAGTAATTAGGGGAATGCAAATTAAAATCACAATGAGTGATTTTAATAATCAGAGGCAGTTTAAAAAAGCAAATTTAAAAAGAACTTCTCTGGAATAAATGCTTTCTAGTCCCCAGTAGATGATTATGTGGTTTGTTTTTCTAACAGCATGACAAAAGAGCCTCTGACCCAGGTTATTTTTAAAAATCAGCATTTTGACTGGTATGACACAAGATTCACTAGAAAACAAAATTCTGACTTTTGAAAAATTACCATTATCTTTGAAGAATTGTCCCCCGCCAACCCCCATTCCCTTTTAAAGAACAAATCTTTGGCTCCCCACAAGCATTTAAATGTTACCAAATAGAAACCATCCAAGTACCAAAAATCTATTAATTTTCATAGCTATTATTACTGTGAAAGGGAATCTCTCGTGATATTTATCAGTAAAGTTTTATACTCACTCATGGATAGAAGATACTAATTCCAACAGCCCTTGGTGTCCAAAATCTGAAGTACAGTATATGACTTGGGTACTTCTTGACTTGCTCAAAAAAGAGAATAACTCGCACAGGCCACTTACCTGTCATCTGGCCTTTTTGTTCCCCGCTCATAGGCAGAAGGGGGTGGTGAGAGGGAGCCCCTTCTCTTCCTTTTCTCTTTATTTTGAGTTTGCTTGTCTGGGTCTCTCTCTCTTGACCTGTTAGGAGTCTTTGGGGCAGCTATTTGATCTCTGAAGCCAGCAGCATCCCTTCCTCGTTCAGTTACTGAGGGAAAAGGATTTTTAGAAAGTTTACTTGGTAGACTTTTCTCTATCATGAGAGTGCTTTACCTGTACAATAAAACTTCTATCCAACAAATGGATCTATGGACTCTTCCTTCATCTACTCAGTCCTGAATCTGGATGAGACACAAGGTCTTGTGTGTGTGTTCACTCTACTTACCAAAAGTCTCTCCATGAATACCCCTTTTCTTCTTTTCCCCACCAAAGACTCAGTCAAAGCCTTCAACTTTTCTAAGAAGTTCTGTGAGCATGCAAGACGTTCCCATTACCTATAGCAAGGCAGTTTGCTTGTCAATTCAAAATGTAAAAGGCTTCAACTGCCCCTGTAACTCACCATGTTTATAATTTGTAGATAAGCAGCCTTATTTTTATGCTAAGCATAAAAATCTCAACTTTTTATGAACTACAACAAAAAAGGAAAATATTTCAAACAAAGGTGATAACTAAGGAAGTTATCAAAGCCAGAGAGCTACATCTTCAAAAGAGAATTCAAGCTGCTTATTCAAAGATGGTACTACTAATCTTCTTTATTCAGTGTGTCTCTCTACCTAGAATGATTCTTATTCTATCTTCACTTACCCAATTCCATTGCTATTGCTCCCAAAAGTTGTTACAAGTACTATTTTTCACTAATCATGCCTCCTTATTTTCTAATCTCCCTAAGAAGTCTAAATCTCACCACTGAACATTTTAATATAAACTGACTGGTATTATATGCTGTTGCTTTGTATATATATGTTAGTATTGCCACATGATTAATCAGACTGCTGTCTTCTTAAAGAGAGAATTTCTTATAAAATCTCTCTCATAAAACAAAGCAGATTCTCAATAAACATTTACTATTGTTGTTTTTTCCTCATCTCAGAAAAATGTGCTATCAGTTGTTCTTTCCCATCCCCACCCCCAGCAGTAGGGTTAGGTTTGCATAAGTCATTCTTGCGGGTCTTTCAGATGGCCAAAAACACCACGTATTTGAAAAACGGTTACTAATCTATAGCCACAAGCATTTGCCAGTGAGAAGCTAAGAGAACTTATTTGTACTGCATACTGGTAGAAAATGTTGTACAATTAAATGAACTGCTCCGGCTCACAAGGTATTAGCATTACATCCTTCCATGAGGTACCATTATCCAATTTCATCTGTCTGCCCATGACTACTCTGTTTCCTCCTGCAAACCCAGGTTTCTTGCCCTGGTGTAAACTTTCTTTAAATATGACTATTTCTCCACTATACCCTGGTAAAATAGAAAAAGAAATCACACCAACAGTTTGTATTCTGACTCTGCATTTTAGAATATGTGAGGCAGAGAACTCATTCCATTTATTTAGGCTGATTTCCTCATATTATAAAATGAGGGTGGAGCATACATATTTCCTGAAGTATTTCACAATTCTTCTAAATTTTAAAGTTTCTAAGCTTTAATTGTTTGACATTGAAGTGCAGAAACCAAGCTTGAATTATAAGCATTTCCTTATTCTAAAACCCTGAGACTGAGATGGAGGGTTCCTTACGTGAGGGAGAAACTCAAATTGAGACACAAACAGCTGCTCTCTGAAAAGATTATAGTCATCCATTATACACCATCCTCTGCACCTCCTAGAGGGTCACACCAGATTAGACATTTGCAAAATATTGAGGGAACCTTCATTAAGTATTTAAGCTTTGCCTATGTTGCTAACGGTATCAGCTCAGACAGCCTGGAGAGCTAGCCTCTGATATTTTAACTCTATAGTGGTGCCACTGGTTTTGCCAACTAATATTGCCTAGCCCTGCCTTTTTTCTTATGAGAAGCATTCTCTGCAGCCCTAAGTAGGAGGTCTGGCTATGAAGAGACTAAACCAGTAGAATTAAAAATATCTAGAAGATAGAACAATGATGCAAAGGATATCTCACCGGTTTTTTAGCAAATAGGACTACCTAAAAAGTTATGCATACTAAAAATAAAAAGATCAAAAAGGATCACACTGGCTTCTTTATTTATGCTGGATCAGTGCTAAAGGGGCTCAAAAAACCAATGACAGCCACCATAATTGATCCTGTTCCTTTAATCCCTAAAGAAGTTTGTTCGATACATAAGGTGGTAAAGCCCAGAAACCAGACTCCCATAGTCTCCCTGTTACCTGTTCTGTAACAATGATTCTCAACTTTTTCAGGATTACTGACTCTGAAAATCTGATGAAAATTTTGAATTTTCCCCAGAAAAGTGAATGTACACATAGAATTTTGCATATAAACATCTAGATGTAAAGACTCTTTCACAGGCTTCTAGGAGTGCAGTTTTAAGACTATCTGCTCTAGTAGAACAAACAAATGAAAGAAAAGCTACTAAAGACCACGACTTCAAGAAAAGCAACAACACAAGCAGTATAAGGGACATCTCCTTTGGCAAAAAGTCATTAAGAATATACGTATAAGTTTCCAAACTTTTACACCAAATATTTCATTTACTTAATTACATATTGTCTGGTTTCAAAAACAAAAATGCCAAAGTTTGTATCAGTTACCTCTGCATATACCAAAAGAATATTTGTAAAACTACCTACACACAGTATCTCAGAATACCTACTTGTGTTCTCCTTTTCAGTTTGACTTTTCTTGGGAATTCGATATACCTCCTGCAAAAAAATAAACCAGAAGAAGGGTTATTAGTGTGGAGTGGAAGTGATGATTGCTTTGAAGCTGACTGATTTCACATGGCAACAAAGAAATAGGAAAGAACAAGCTGGTATTTAATTATTCTCCAAAATCTGACTTATATTTGTCTTTAAATAAGAATAGATCCTGGCCCCTTAAAAACAAGTAATAACATATAGGACAAATATGTATATTTTTATATTTATCAGGCTTGCATGATCTCGCTAGCAAAGCAGCAGACTAAGTGTTTGGGACATTATATTTCTGGCAAGAATATACATTTCTTGAGAATCTTAATTTCCATATGCTTTCTGCATATGCATTCCTGCATATAAACTGAAGTCATCTATAGTTCCTTTACTGACAGTATTCATAAGAACAATTCTAACATCTCACCTGCCATCTCTACTTAAGGGAAAAAAAGATTAATAATAATGCAGTTGTATAAAAATACTTCAGAAAAACTATACGTGCAAAGACAATTTCTGCTATTCAGCATATTTTTCTATGAATGCAAAACCAACTTGGCTAATGGCCAAATGTAATATGCACTTTCATACTGTTATAAAAAAAAATAGAAAAGGTAAGTATTATTGTTGCTCTTGACATGGCACTAATATTATACCAAAAGTAAGCTATGTTTTTAAGCCTTGAGGTGAGGTATCTTTTCTTGCTATGTGAATGAATCTAAGGCCTAGAACATGTTCTATTCTCTGACAATTCCTCCCTATTCTAGTCCATCAAGAAGTAGCTCTTGGGGCACAATATTTTCTTATCCAGTCACCTTGTTAAGTAGGGCACTGACAAACCCACACACTCTCAATAGTACATAATAAAATGATGCCCTCTCTTTAGAGTAATCTTGTAATATTAATCACAATTGTGTAACCTGGTGATCCCATTTTGGGAATGTACTCCAAAAAAAAATCAAAGAATTCCTCTTTCCACATGATTGTTGGTTCTAGCAATATTTGTGGAAAATAAGAAATAACCCACATGTCACACAACTGAGGAAGGGTCAAGACATAATATTCAGTTGCCATTAAAAATGACAAATGTGGCATATATACACAATGGAATACTATCAACCATAAAAAAGAATGAAATTCTGCCATTTGCAGCAACATGGAAGAGCTTGGAGAAAATTATGTTAAGTGACATAAGCAGAGAGAGAAATGCCACATGTTCTCACTCATATGTGGAACCTAAAAAAGTTGATCTCACAGAAGTAGAGAGTAGAATAGTGGTTACTAGAGACTGGTGAGGAGAATAGGGAGGGAGGATAGGGAGAAGGTAATCAGTGGACACAAAATTGTAGAGATAGGAAGAATGGAATCTAGTGTTCTGTAGCAATATAGGAAGACTACAGTAAACAAGTACTGTATCTTTCAAGAGCTAGTTGAGATGATGTTGAAGATTCCCAGCAGAAAGAGCTGACAAATGTTTGAGGTGATGGATATACCAGACACGCTGATATGAACACTGCACACAGTATGAATGTACCCAAATATCATATTGTACTCCATAAATATATACAATTATCATGGGTCAGTTAAGAAAAATAAAAAGGGGGGGAGGAGAAAGAGAGAGTAGAATAGTGGTTTCCAGAGGCAGGGAAAGGAGGGGGACAGGGGAACAAGGGAAGGTTGGTAGACTGGTACAAAGTTATAGTTAGATAGGAAGAATAAGTTCTGGTGCTCTAGGGTGACAACAGCTAGTGATACTGTATTGTATATTTCAAGACAGGCAGAAAAGAGGATCTTGAATGTTATAACCACAAAGTAATGATAAACATTTAGGTGACGATATGCTAATTATTCTGATTAGACCACTGTACAATGCATATATTGAAACAACAAAGTGTACTCTACAAACATGTACAATGAAATAAAGAGAAATGTGGACTACACAGATACAGGGAAATCTATATTCACTCAGGAAAGGTACTCAGAACAGACATATCCAGGGTCCAACTAAGGGATGACACAATTTTAACCTACTTAGTTCCTTTTGTATAAAGTATTGGCATTATGAGCGTTCATTACAAATGTTTAAAGTAATTTATTACACAGACCTCAAGTTGGAGACCCATTCCGTGGTGGCAGTTAATGTACCACAGGAAATGCGTCTTAAAGAGAAACTCCTAGTTCCATTCAAAAGTTTAAATCAACGACCTAGTTGAAAACATATTCTAATGTTCACAAAATGGATGATTATTACTGACTAATGATCAAGAGTTACTCTTTACTGTGTGCCTAACAGTATGGGGAGCAAGTTCTATCAATACAAGTATGTACCCAAGCACTTGGAGTTGCTAACTTGATCCTCCTCCTCTTTATATATTCAAAGCTGCACACAAAATTTAAGCTGGAAACTCAAGATTATCTACTTCTTCCTCCTTATCTTCATTAGGAGAGTGGGGTCCTGAAAATGCAACTGGAGTTTTACCCAATACTGAAAGCTGAGATGAAAGCATCCATGTGAAGATTACTGTGACACTTAAGATCATTCTGTCTTGTGAAGAGAGAGTACTAGTGTTAGCCTGAGTTATATGGAAGTCTGTTTGGAATAATGTCATACCCACAGGCCACAGAGTCCACTGCAGAAAACGTTTATATGAGTTGGCTTCATTCACCTTAACCCTTGATGTAAAATGACTTTACTTTGTTAAAAAGTCTACCTAAGAGACTGGCATATTATGAGAGAACATTGAACTGAGTTAGGAGACCATGGCTCTGGGACTAATCCTGCCCTCAGAAGGGACTAAAAGAATCTGCGTCTCCACTCCATCCAATATTCTTCACATATCATCCTCTTTTATTTCTTTAGTGTCTAAAAACTAACATGCACACTCATACACATTCAAGCTATAATTGTTATAGGTCAAGACTGTCTTATTCTTTGCTGTATCTCTAGCACCAAGAACAGTGTCTAGCACACAACCAACAAGCGAAATTCTACTTCTAATTTGTAGAAATCACCCATACAGTGCTACATAAACTCAAAGTATTACATATATTCCATGCTTTTTAACACTATACCATCAATCTCTTCATCCTATACCATCAATCTCTTTCATCCCTGGAAAGAACGCTATTTAAAGGCTTCACCTATAAATCAAAACCATTCTGTATTTTCCAGGTCAGAGTAATAAATGTGCCTCTGCAACATTTTTCACTCTTTTCTTTTTTTTTTTTTAAAGATGACCAGTAAGGGGATCTTAACCCTTGACTTGGTGTTGGCAGCACCACGCTCAGCCAGTGAGCGAACCGGCCATCCGTATATGGGATCCGAACCCGGGGCCTTGGTGTTATCAGCACCGCACTCTCCCGAGTGAGCCACGGGCCGGCCCGATTTTTCACTCTTTTCAATGCTTAGAACAGCCTGAGCTTGGCTAATCAGCCCCCTTTAGTCAGAGGCTCAAAAATGAATCTTCAAATCTTCAGATTATTTGATAAACACTGAACCAATGATAAGCTCATATGACACCAATGTATCCAACATCTCTCTATTAAAGTATGTAAATGTGAATAGAGATGTTTTTAATATGTGTACACAAAAATAGCACGAGTTCTATGATGGCTATTTGTAGAAATCTGGTTCATACATCTACATAACAAGATTTGGGTATCAAATCTTTGGGAGAGCGATGGAAAAGCACATATCAAGGCTCTCCTGTATTTTGGATGGTTGAGATACACAATACCTTCCATAAAGGAGTTCACAGACTAACAGTAAAATAGCTTCAACTTCTTACTTGTGCTAGGTCTTTTAAGTACATTTTCATATACTCTTATATTGATAGATATTATTACTATATTTACAGTACATACAAAATAGCCTAAAAGAGGTTAAGTAACTATCCCAACACAATGAGTTCTATATTGGATATAGGATCCAAGCCTGGATTTGTGTCTGTACAAAACACACACTCTTAACCACTCCTATTATCTAATAAGAACTCAGGAAATGGAAAAAGTTAATACACATCCTATGATATGTATGTATAAACTGGTTAAGAGAAATATAATGGTGGGATACTAAAACTGGTTTGGGCCTTTGGAGAGAGAACTGGGAAATGCATCCTGAAGGAAGAGCAGGAGTCGGACAAAGAAAGAAAAAGGAAAAAATACAACATGGTAGACTGAACACACATATTTATCCCAATTCCATCCTGAAGTCCTATAAAATGGCAGTGAAAGAATAAGAAAAGGTATAAACCCACCTATAGTATCTTTTCTTTCTAAGACTATTAATTATATGTGGGTACTGAATGTATGTATGTATTTAAGACCTTTTTTTCTATTCCATGCATACACATCTGTTCATTTTTTTTGCCGATTCAGAAAGAAAAAATAATGCATACATGAAATAAGGTGTTATTAAAAAAGGAAGAGCAAATTCTGGTTTAATGGAAATATGGTAATTTTTTTAAAGGCGGGGGGGGCGGGCAGGGGGAGCAGTATAAGAGTCTCCCTGAAAGTAGAACAAAACGTCAAGATGGAAAACGGCAGATTACAAAATAAAATGAGAAGTACCAGAAGTTCTACACCTAATCACAGGAATTCCAGAAAGCAAGGAGAGAGAAAATTGAGGGTGGAAAGTATCAAAGAAATAATATAAGAAAATTGCTTACAACTAAGCAATAAGATGTAAGATATAAGAATAAGATATGTTACCAGATAGAGAGGACTTGGAGCACCTACTACAGCAAATGAGTTGAAATGGTATCAGATTTCGATAGTAGTAACACCATATACTAGAAAATAATTCAGTGATATCTTGAACTTTTAAAAGAAAATTTATTTCCAAATGATACTTATATGATCTTCTAAACAAAGGGGAACAGAATAAAGGCATCTTGCAGATCTACAAAGTCTCAAATTTTTATTTACCAGAAGAGAATGCTGAAGACAAAGACTGTGGAGGTTCTAAGATTCAAGATTCTAAATTCTGTGTACACAAATCTCATAATTGTCTACAGTGTGCACTGTACCATACTAGGTTCTTAAAAAACGAGAGTGGAAAAGCTTCAGAAAGTGAATGTAAATGGATTATCTAGCACATATTAATACATACATACAAATTCAACAACTGGGCATTCAATATAAAGCTCTGAAGCTTTACTTTTGTGCAAATATCTCAGAGATGGTGGTGATTTAAAAAACACCTACAAAAGATCTGAAGATGACACTCAAATCTGTCATATTTTGAAAAAAGTTGTTTCCCAACAAAACTGTCCCTAAAATAACAGCATTTTCAGAGAGACTGCTATAATTAGCAATAGCAATCTTTTAATTAAAAAGTGAGTGAACATTTTGAATGTAGGTTACTAGGAAAATGATGAAGCTGTTAATAGAAATGAACATAACACGAAGAACCAGTTTGTAAGAGAAGGTTGTAAGCTTAGTCTGAAGGGCAAGTGGAGGAGAATGCCAACAGAAAGCTGAAAATATACATCTGAAATTCAAGAAACAGGCTAAAGCAAGAAATCCACAATTTAGGGAAATCTTAAGAAACAAGAACATAATACTATAAGAAACTGCCAAGGGAGAAAGTGTATAAAGAAAAATAGGCTGATTTGAAAGAAAATAAAATTAAGGGTGCAGAGGAAATTTTTTATGCTTGATTTATATAGCATGTTTTCTATTTCTAAATAAATACTTGAACAAGACACCTATTTCTAGGTCTTTACACAGCCTAATCTGGAATTTTTTCTTCTAGTAGTCTCAAAAAGTACTCATTGGAAGCTTGTTGGTAATGCAGGACTTTACTAATACATCCCAAATGAACCACTAGAAATATATTGTAGAAACAGGATTTAAATGAAATTATGAAACAATAATTTACAAGAAATCTTTTTCTGGAAAGGAAAAAAATCAACACTGACTTAGACTGTTTCTGAGTTAAATAATACTTATGAGAACAAAATAACTTACAATGAGAGTAAAATAAGTTTTCTACCTTTTATTACATAGACATCAGATTATCTGTTCTATAACAACGGATTTATATCTTAAAACTAAGGAAGGCTACGTTTATTTCATTTTTCCTCGTTAGCAAGCACAGATCAAATTTTGTATGTACCAACCAAATCTTCTTTCCTAAATATTTTCCTAAATGACAGCAATACTAAGAGAGAGAGAGAAAGAGAAAAAGACTGTGAGGAAAGTTTTACTTTCATAGCTGGAAGAACAGACAAA
The DNA here is from genome assembly GCF_027409185.1 of Cynocephalus volans. Taxonomy (NCBI): domain Eukaryota; kingdom Metazoa; phylum Chordata; class Mammalia; order Dermoptera; family Cynocephalidae; genus Cynocephalus; species Cynocephalus volans. The sequence goes on from NC_084470.1 coordinate 57,508,126, forward strand.
AAGCAGCAGGAAAGGATAAAGAGAGAGAAAATATGAAAGCAAAGCTATGAGACATGGAGGCTAAAAGTTCGAGTACCAACCTAGGAGACAAGGAAATATTTTAAGAAATAATTAAGATAAGTTTTATCAAGAATTAAAAAAATATGAAATACTTCTGATTGATAAGGCTAAAGAGGGCCAAAGAGGAAACAAAAGGACCATGATCTAACAAATCTGCATTCTGGGTAGAGGGGACTCTACTCGGTCAGAGAGATTTGATTTGAAAAATTGAAAAGAAACCTTAAAAGATAATATGCACGTCTAGAGGTTTCATAAAATCACATACATGAGTAGAAGAGAAAAAGGGAGAGTGAGAGGGAGAAAGAAAGAGAAAAGGGAAGTGGAATAATTTTCTTTATTCTTTTAAACCCCTGAAGAGACACTCTTTATGTCTAACTCCAGACAGCTGGGCCTTCCGAGAAATGAAAGGTAGCAAGATCTCTTTTCAGTCTTCAGCCAATAAGAAAAAGGAGCAAAGAATATGAACATAGTTCTTAAAATAGGAAATACAAATGGAAAGACATTCAATACCTAATGCATAAGAGAAATGCAAATTAAAACCAATAATATACCATTTTTGCCTATCAGTCTCACTAAGATAGTTTGATAATACTTGTGTTGGCCAGGGTGTGGAGAAATGGGCCCTTTTATGCATATACATTGCCGATGAGAATTAAACTAGCACAACTATGAAAAGCAATTTGGCAATGCCTATCAAAATTACAAACAAGAGACCATGACTGAGCAATACTACTTTCAGTAACTTACCCAACTATGCATATTCCCACATGTATAAATATATGAAATAACTTAGGTAAAAATTACTTGCTGCTAAGCCAAAGAAAGGAATCAACTTAAATGGCTACAATAGAGGCTGATTTAAAAAATTATGGCCTACCTATACAATAAAATATTATGCAGGTATGAAAAAATAAAGAAATTCTTTATAAACTGGTATGAAACAATCTTCACAATATATTAAATAAAAAGTAAGGAACTGAAAAGTGCTGTCAGTTTTATAAAACAGACAAAATATATATGCATAATAAATTATCTCTGGAAGGCTACAGAAGAAACTGGTTGTACTGGCTGCCTCCATGGAACAGGATAGTGAGCAGGGGTTGGGGCGAAACACTTCACTGTACGCCTTTTGAATTTTGTATCGTGTGCAGGAATGGCCTATTTTTAAAACTCAAATAAAAAGAGGAAAAAATAATAACATGCTTCAGAAGAAGCCCTAGGCAGAGTACTAAAAGACTTGTGCATTATGACTATATTCCTGGTAAAGACCACAGCCTGTGGAAAGGTCTAAGTAACCTGGCTATTCACAAGGCAACGTCTAAATGCTGATCTTCATTAAGTGTCATACGAAAAAAAGCCCTCCTAGTTTATTGTCCTTCAGTTTAAACTTGTTCTCCAACCCCCAAGCCCCATTCTCTAGCCTTACTCACGTTGCCTACAATTCATAGACTCTCAATGCTGTTTTATTCAACACACATCCGCTGGGCTTAGTATTGAAGGATGAAAGTGAATAGCTGACACTGTCCATCCTTTCAAAGCTCTCTAGTCATGTAGCAAATATGTGTGCAAAAAATAAATAAAAGCACTTTCATGCAGATTAGTAATCGCTGATGAATAATCAAGGTCATGATTAATTCCAGAGCTAGGATTTTTTCTTAATGCTTTTCAAATTTCACTACCTCCACTACAATTTCTGTAATTAAACCTGAAGAATCACCACAGCCCTCTAAGTGAGTTCACTGAAGTTACATGTTACACTAGTCAACCCAACCCTGAAGTTAAGAGTAGGAACCCTCCTGATGTCCAAATCATCTGAAAAACACTTCCTGGGCCACAGTTCATTCCTCTACCAACTCACATATATACACATCCATGTTAGACATGCTGCTCACTCCCAGAAAAGCTCACAGTCTCACATGTGATTTCAGGGGTTCTGAAAAACCCCTGAAATTCAGTCACGGATTACAGGTTGAAAATATCTGCAACATTAAGGAAAAAAAGATACTTGAATATAACGCTAAAACGGTTCTTATGATTTTAGAATGAATTCAGACTTATTACAATTTCTAAATCAGAAAGAGATTAAGAGAAATCTGAAAAGCATTTGCCAAAGATACACAATTGCATGAACTACCAACTAAGGACATAGAAATCACTATTTTTTGGATCTGAAAAGGGAATGGAAGAATATAGGATTTAAATCAGAAGACCTGAGTCAATTTCCAGCTCTGTCACTTAAAAGCTAAGTCACAACCATATGGACCTGTTTGTTTTCATTTTACAGCTGATAAAAATACCGCCACTTACTTCACAGGTTTGAAAAGATTACATGACACTCACGTAAATATTTTCTGACCACCTATCAGATAAAAGATACACACTAGTGATTCAAGAAGCAGTGTGATATGGAAAAATGCAGACCTTCTTCACTTTTTCATTCAAATATTTATGAAGTGCCAAACTACATACCAGGCTCTCCACTGTACACTGGGAAGACTTGAGTGGCCCAGACAGAAGCTGTCTCTGCCTTCACTCAATGTACCATTATAAAATATTATCTGCTATGACTGCAAAGGATGTTATAAGAGCATGTACAAAGGGCAGAACAAACATTCTGAGTGAATGTGTATGTGTGTATGAACATTAGCAGCAGAGACCCACTACTGGACTAGAATGGCTTGAAGTGAGACTGTAAAAATAAATGGGGACCAGCCTATGCCATGACAAGCCATGTTCTGAAAAATGGATTTAATTTTAACAGTGTAATTGGGAACCACTTAAAAATTTTAAATAGGACACTGACGTGAACAGATTTGCATTTCCAAAAGAAAAAGATCAATCTGGCTACTGGATATAGCACAGACTGTAGGGGAAACAGTAGTCACTCACCATCAATAACAGGTATCTTATCATTATAACCATAACCGTTACTACAAATATACCGTAAGTAACTCTTACTACAAAGATTAAGAAACAGCCCCTGCCCTTGAAGATTTCATGATCTAGTGAGGGAGAAATAAGAATATAAGCAAGAAATTTTAGTAATATGTTAAAATTACTACCATTGTATAGAAATACAGAAAAGGACAAAGCATCACAAAGAATGAACTGAATGTCTAAGTAAAGGAAGCTTTTTTAAAAAGATATTCCAAGCAAGGAGAACAGCATTTCCAAGGACACAGAGAGGTGAATGAGCAGACTGACGTGACTCATGCACTAAGTATGTAAGAGAAACACAGAAGTACCTCCCATACTATACACTAAAGACTTTGTTGTTTGAGTAACAGGAGTCTCTGTGATGCCACCAGAGATTCCTGTTAATAATATCTATGTTCTTAAAAGGATGCAGAATAGAGGATAATAAGAAGCGGGGGGAGAGAGGGAATGGGAGCAAGGACAAATAGGAGGCTGTTGCAACAGTCTAAGCAAGTAATGACGTGAGAGGCCTGAATTAAAAGTGGCAAAAGGACAATGTGACCTTTTTAACATGCAGGACAAAAGAAATCTCAGGTGCCCCAAGAAATACAGCCTTTTACGAGATAGGCAAAAGAGGAACAGTCAGTGACAGTCAAAAAAGGAAGCTCAAAAGATTCAGAAGTGGATGTTGGTCTCATTAACAAAAGGAAAGAGAAATGATAGATTGGTTAAGTGTGTGTATACACACACATTCATTCATATAGATGTGGGTATTTCAAAAAATTCATGGAAAAATAGAATTAAAAGATAATACAAGTCCTTCCATGAACTTTTTGAAGATCGCTCGTACACACACACATATTTTATATACAGTTTGCTGACAGGTCCTAGAAGCAGTGTTCCCAGTAGCAATGACTTCATCTAGAACCTATATCTTGGTTTCAAAATATCATTTCCCACCACAAGGAACCAAGTTTCTTGGAGAAATGGCTAATTCCAGGATTGAGGAAGGGAAAGCACAAGATGTGCCTGAAATAGCATGTTGTCCCAGAAAGTTTAAAAAAAAAAAATAAAAGATGGAGACCTGTCAAAATGACACAGAAGTCAACTTGAAGACATTTTCACTGGCTAAATAAGAGATAATTTAAGCAATAAATAAACTAATGATCAAAATCCATTGAATAAAACAAGAATCCATGAGTCTAAAGTAATACAAATCAGTAAATAAAAAAATAAATGGTATAACAGGTAAAGCTCTTGCTTACAAAAGAACTGCAACCAATAAACAAAGAAGTAAATGGAATGACAGATTAGAAAATCACCTATTTGGCAACCACCATAGTAATAAGTGATTTTGGCAAATCATTGGATACTGAATGTGATGGTTAATTTGATGAACAAGAGAATATTTACATATTTCCAAATTTGCTCATATGTGATACTTTTTCATTATAAAGGGAAAACAGTAACTTTACTTTGGAGAAGGCTGGCAGAAAACACCTTAATCAAGTGATCGAAGTTGACAATGTCAGTAATGGGACAAATCAACATCATGTGAAGAACACTACTATAATATTCCTGACAAAAATGTATAACCTGAATCCAAACAAAAGAAAATTTCAGATAAACCCAAATTGAGGGCTATTCTGCAAAACTCAAATATTTTAAAATGTGAAGTTTATAATAGACAAAGGAAGACTGAAAAACTATTTCCAGATTAAAGGATACTAAAAAGACAAATTCAATGAAATGCTTGCTCCCACATTAGATTCTCAGTCAGAATAACAGTAACATCATCATCATCATCATCATCATCATCATTATTATTACTTTGCTATAAAGGACATTATGTGAACTGGCAAAATCTAAATGAAGCCTGTTGATTAGACCATAGTATTATATCACTGTAATTTGCTGATTTTGATAAGTGTACTAAAGTCATAAAAAAAGTCCTTGTCTTTAGGAAATAAACATAAAATATCTAGGGGCAATGCTGTATCATATCTATAAGTTATTCTTTAAAAGTTCAGAAAAAATAAGAAAAATGAGACGATCTGATAAAATGTTAACACTAGGGAATCTGAATGAAGAATTTAAAGGAATTTTTAGCCAAATTCTCTACATTTGTTACTAGAATGTATATTACATGCAGATTACATACAGAATATTATTCTTGTTATTTTGCTGTAAGACTAAAATTATATCATAATTAAAAGTTTAAAATATTAAGGAGGAAAATTGATACATTTTCATTATAATTACATATAAGACTAGATTCTACTACCTACATCTATACTGGAAAAGTCTCAAGTTTCCAACTGACTTGATCATGGTCCTAGGGGAAGAACATTCCTTAAAGGTCCCTTCTAGCCTAGAAATTCTGTAATGTATATACTCTTTCACTCCTCAGATAGTCTTACATACAAATCACTTAAAGTAACTTTTCCTAAACAGGGCCAAGACTTAAAAAAAAAAAAAAAAACTAATTAACTTCATGGGCAATAGAAACATGATCATTATGTGTTTAGGGAAACAGAATTAAGAGCTCACCCAAAAGAGTAAAGTGAAAATGACTTCATTCAAAATCAGAATGTTTAGAGCAGCCAGATTCTGTACTTTATCATTTAGAGCAGGTGTTGGCAAACTTCTTCTGTAAAGGACAAGATAGTAAATATTTTAGGCTTTGTGGTCTATCCGGCCTGTTGTCGCTACTACTCAACTCTACCACTATAGCCAACAGCAGCCATAGACAATATACAAATGAATGAGCATATCTCTGTTTCAAAAAACTTAATTTACAAAACAGGTAGTGGGGCAGATTTGGCTGACCCGTAATTTAGATTAAAGTATTTATGTGATAACAAAATGGATTCCTAATAAGTTTTATACCATTTTTGCCCTTTACTAAACGATACGCACAAAAAATTTCAACGTAGCAGTATCTAAAACAGCATTCTTTCGGGGCAATTCTGATTTTTTTTTTTTTAAAGGATAAGTAATATTGATCCTTATAGATACAGAATAATCTTTTATTCTACTAAAGATTTTTCAGTTCATCACAGAAATCCAGGACATTTTCAACTGTTGCATAGCAGATTTCATACACAATATTACTAATGGAGTGAAATTCCAGGTAATGCCTCAAAATTTCAGTTTGAGTAATTCTTGATGTTTTCTTTCAACTTTCTGCAGAGTTTAATGCTTAGCTTTCTAGACAAATACTATATTTGTTGAATTAAAGATAATGTCTTGAGATAAAGATGAAATAAGAGAAGAATAAGAGTAGTCATTAAGAAGACTTCAACTTATTAGACCTATGGAATGCTGTCCCTAAATCATCTAAATCCAAGTGCAAACAGAATTACCCAGACTCATTATAAGGAGAGATGCACAGCCTTTAATCTAAATGTTTATAAGAGAGGCTCTGGAATCACTAACCATTACAACTTCTTGTTGTTTAATGGCAATTAAAGCTGGCAAGTTCATAGGAACCTTACCTCCTCTTCTCATAATCCAAATGAATGAATATTTTCCAGTCAAGTTATAATTAGTCCACTTATAACTACCTGTTTTGCCCTGTAAAGTCTAGGGTACGTTTTCAGCATGAGGGATGATGTACAATTTTCCTTTGCAAACAGAAATAAATGCACATGTCCCTGCTGAAAATGTAGCCCAAAAAATTTGCACATGAAAATGAGTACATGTTCATAAGTGGCAACATGCTAAGTGATATTTTCTGGTTGAGGCCAACTTTAGGAGTCAAAACATGTAAGCCTTGTAGAGTCAAGGCAGTGGTCCTATGTATATAGGTATAGAAAAAGTAGCTCACTTAATCCTTTCTCGCCAGGAGTAGGGATTTTCCCGAACGACATCCATTGTCGGCAATGGACGCACCAAAATAATGCCGGCGCCAGTGAGTTAACCACCTCTGTCCTCTTTTCACCTATTATATTTTTCATGCATCATCCAACTTCCCAACCATCTTCCTGTTTCTTCACAGAATGCACGCTAGGTTCTCGTTTTTCTTCAGCACGAAGTTGGAAATGGAGTTGAGAAAAGGAGACACATGGTCAGCTGGTGATGTTAACAAGCTCCTTGCTGCCCTGAGAAGCTAGATGGAAATGGTTCAAGTTACAAGAGGGATCATCATCAGATGTGGGAGGACAAAGAGTAATTCATGAAGCTTCATTCCCTTCCCTCCCACCTTCTAATTTACTGATGATCCCGATAGTTTGCCTTCAAGCAAAACCAAGATTAAGGAAACTAAAGCAACCCATTTCAGTTCTTCACTTCATCCAGTGTGTAGAAAAGCCAAGTGGAACACATGTCCAGTAATGTTACGGTGGCCCCAGAAGGTTCAGGAGGCTTGGAGTGGCTAACATAACCACAATCTTAGATGAATGTTTTTTAGTATGACCTTAGAATTAAAGATCAGCAACTAATACAGTGATTGGCAACAGGTGCCTAATAAAGGTTGGCTGAAAAAGAGATTTTCTTTTCAGCCAATGTCTACTTGAACACATAGGTGGAAGTCAGACAGAAGTAGTTAACTCTTTCAATGCCGGGATAGTACGGTTATAGAGTAATTACATTAGGTCAATGCATTTCTCTAAAACATGTTCAAATTATGGGTTCCTGATTTCAGACTTCTGGTTAAACGTTATTTAAAGTATCTTTTCTTTTTTTAAAAAAAAGGATGACCATAATCAGAGTTTTAAAATCAGAGCCATAATAAATGTTAATTAGAATGATAGACGAATTAAGAACCCCAGCACCAACATGTAACAAAACATCACAGCTCACAGTCAAGTAAAGACTTTGCTCAGTAATACAATTCTAGATGGATAATGATTCCAGAGCAAGCTAGAATTTGAAGAAGAAAGGAGGAATTTATATAATGGCTCCCTTGATGCTAAGAATCAGGATAAATCCAACATATGAAGGATAAGAAGAATACATTTTAAGTACAAATAAAATTTTAAACCTCAAGTCAAGAGGATCATCAAGCTACATAGTACTGTGAAACTGCTTTGATATTTCAGATAGGAGTGGGGAAGATAAGAAAGAGAAGAAATAATTTTGAAGGACTCAAAAATGTATGTCCACAGTGTAAGTTTAAATACCACAGTTATATCTAATTGGATTAAGTATATCCTAGAGAGTAACTCATACCATTACAATTACAGAAGCAAACTGTCACATAGGGAAACAAAAATATTTATTTTTTTCCAAATTTTAAGACAAGTTTATGATGATTATATCTTAGCAATTTAAAAAAAATTATTGTCAAACAGAGACTTCTCAGACAAAATCGAACTACTGGGTCTATAGCCCCACTCACTCTCCTTCTGTAAAACTATGTATGTAAAGGCTTTTTGTTGTTGTTGTTCACTTGTGTACCTGTCTCCATCTCCACTTTCCTTACTGAGCTATGGTCACAGCACAGGCTCCACCAGTAGCCTTCAAACACAAAAGGGACTTCTTTTAGGGACTCCTTTTAGGGACTCCTGCGCTGTCACAAGGCAGGCCTTAAAGAAAGGTCCATCAAGTGATCATTGCAATGTCTCTTTCAATTACCCGCAAGTATGATTCCTATAGTTCAAACATTGTAACGTAAGTAAATGTGCTACGAACTCTTTTTATATTTATAAAAAGGTCAGATTTCATAAGGCTGAGTTTACCCTGAACTGGTAAGTGATGAAAAAGTAACATGAATAAGACCTCGAATGGGTAAATGAGAGCTGAAACCATACCATACTTAAGGTTCTCGACAAAGCAAATTAGGAAGCACAGTGCACAACCAACCAACTACTCATTTTGCTCAGTGTAAGGTCAGTTCCAATAGGTCAAATCACAGGATCTACTGGGGTGAGCTTTACAGTCATAGTTGGGGGCAAGGAGGATTCAGGTGTTCATCTTGCTGCAAATAAATCTGGATTGTTGGTTTATCTATTTGCTTCACCTCTTGCCAAAGAAAAGAGGAACAGAAAAATAGAAGCTAGGAAGTAACCTGTTCCCACAGGGTCCTCAAGACCTGGGTGACTTAAAAATGAAGCATACCATGCCTCTCCTAGGCTTACCCTGTCATTCACTCGTGTTTATCCAAGACCCAGACTGCATTTTCTGCAAAGCAAATCCTGCACATCTTGCTACATTCTTTAACAAGAGATTATGTATGTATTAGGCATATGATTTCCAGACCTTTATAGACAACATCTTTTGTCCAAGAAATAAGCATTTAAAAGCAGGCCTATTTCAGAAACAATAATGAAATTTAGTATCAACTGGCTTCATCAAGTTGTTTTTTTAGAATACAAATTTATGTTCAATCATGTTTGATGAGAAATTGCTAAATTACCTTGGTTTTCTAACTTCCCATTAATCCAATAAATTGATTTCTAATTAATTTAAACATTAATTTTTTTCTCATTACAGAGTTAAAAGTTTGTTACTCAAAGGATTTTTGGGTTTGCTTTTCATGTGTAGAGCATCTGAATGACTGAAGTCATTGTTGTGATATGCTTTTCGAAGTGGAGAGGGGGACATTATATTAGTTTGGATGCTGTGACTTTCGGCAAGGTTTAAGGGATATTTGAGATGCTGACAGTAAGAGATGGTATTCCACTTTTCAGAAATACACATGGCTAGAAAAGTAGTTCATTTGACTTAGGTTTGTGGAACTTTCTAAACCTCAATAATTCTGGTAAAAATAAAAAATGTTTTCTTACCTTTAGGTCTTTCCAACTGTCCAGGAGCTTGGTAGCCAAATCACTTATATCTACTGTTTTATCTGGCTGTTCTTGGCTCCTCTCACTCTCCACATCAGACACACCCTCCTCTTCATCTTGGGATGGTGTTTCCTCAGCAATAGGTTCTTCTAGTTTTGTGCCATTGCTCTCTTTGGGCTCTATTTCAGTGTCAGCCTCTGGTTCAGACATGGGAAGCTTAGTGGCCTCCATGGTGGTTTCAGCATCAACTTTGGATTCAGGCAGCTGTTGTGGGAGTAGCTGTTGTGACTGCAACTCTTCCTCTTCCTCTACAGGGATATTTTCTAACTGATCAAGGTCATCTTTGCCATCCTTGCCTTCTAGCTCACTGGTTGCATCAGAGATAGCACTGTCCATGCTATTTTCACTTATAATTTTAAGTCTGCGAAACATGAGTTTCTTGGGAGTGTCTGTATCAGCTTCTGTGCTCAGCTTGGTGGAAGGATCAGGTGTGTTGAGTGGTGTGTGAGCACGTGATGTATTCTCACTAGAATACCCATCTCCTTCACTCAACTGAGGGACAGCAGTCTTGGTCTGAGACCAACGTTGAATAATTGGAAGTACTTTGCTTTCCTCCAACATATTTTTAGTAGGAATGGGCAAGTGTTCCAAAGTCTTTATAATCTGATTAAACATAATAATAAAAAAAAAAAAAATCACATCACTTTGTACAGTTGACTTTTCAATCCTCTGGATGGGACTAAGATTATTTCTGCAGGAGTGGTATGTTTTGATACTATCTTATTAAATTAAGACCTAAGCCTCTGTAAACACATATGTATTTAAAGGTCATAATATTATTTTCATTTAGAAAGGAAGGAAAACTTTTAATAAGACTGATCAGCAAGAAAAATGTAGAGATGACTACTCAATCACAGCCTCAAATAGGACTGATTAATATTCTCTACCAGCAGTTCCTAAAGCTGGGTTGCTTTTTAAAAATATATATGATACTGAACCTCATCCTGGGTATCTTTTTCTGAAAAATTACCTAAGTGATTGTGATAGAGGCTTGGGAACTCTATGACAACATGTATTTAAATGATGTCTCATGTGTACACACAAAAAATGCAGACATTAAGTATTCAGCCTTTGATAAATAGCTATTTAGCAAAGAGTGACCCTCTCTCTTCATTCACAGACACCCCACACTCTGAAATCCAAGAATTTCTTCCAATGTACTCCCTATTGTAGTTCTACAGAAACACCAAGGCTTCCCCAACTTCTTATTGCCAAATCTCCTGGAGAAGGATGGAGGCAAGAACAATTATTTACTTGCCCATTCCCATATTTTTGTTTTTAAAAGTGTTTTACTAAATAAGTGGCTTTGGGATTATATTAGAAATAATGAGTTTTTACATTCTACATATCACATTAGAAAACATTGTTAATATCATGGAAAGGCATAAACATCACAACTCCACTAACAATGCTGCCAACGAACCTTTACTTAGATCTTTTTATTTTGGGGGGGTGGGTGTTTATTTTAAAAGAATTTATTTATATTTTAATTGAAATGTATTGATTTACATATTTATGGGATACAGAGTTATATTTCAAAGCATGTATACAATGTGTGATGGTCAAATCAGTGTAGTTAGTATATTCATCATCTCAAAAACTTATTTCTTTGTAATGAGAACTTTTGAGCTCCTCTCTTCTACCCACTTGAGAACACAATAAATTATTTATAGATGCCTAGCCCTACTGTACATTACTAGAACTTAGTTTTCCTATCTAGTTGTAATTCTGTGTCCATTAAACAACCTCACCCTATCCCTCCTCCTCCCACTTACATCTTTTAAAATACTTATTTGCTCCTCAAAATGTTCTTATTCTTGTCATCCAGATTTCAGCTCTTTACCAATTTTTTAGAATCCCAGAACTCAAGTTTTATATGGTTTCCCAAACTATGGTTTTAGAAACTAAATGGATCTTTCACTCAATTATGGTACTATTATCATATCTTGCTCTTGTAGTTCCCAGCTATGTAATATCAACCATAAAAAAGTACTATAGGGAAAAGCACAGGGCAAAATCACCATTAGCAAGGTGTATTTAAGGTTATATTTTCAGAAATATTGGGGTGATAAATTTTTTAATAAAAGTGGTAAATATAACATTAAATTCATAATCACTCATATTATCACACACTTTCAACCTAAGCAATCTATAGAGTAATTTTTTTTAAATGAGCTGAATGTGAACTGACCGCTTCCTGAAGCTTCTGGTTGCTTTCCCGGCCATCACCTAGCTCTGCCATCCAGATCCACAACAAAGACAACCCATGGCGTTCCAAAAAGGACTTCAGGCAGGATTGCGAGTGTGTGTTCTTCCATAGGAGAAGAGAGGCAGCATGAAGAGTAGTGAAAAGGCAATACCAGACAGAGCATTATAGAGGACCCATGGAGAGGACCAAAGAGTTTACTTATAATCACAAAAAAACCTAAAAACTCTATTTCCATTAATCCAACTAAAACTAGACAACTAACAAATGTTTTAAAGTAATAGATTATAATCTTTCCTGATACATAAAATGCACCCAGTCAACCTGGACTTTACTGAAGTAGAAAATTACATAAATATTAATAGGTCACTTACAATGAAATTCAATTCTGAAGAACTAAGAAAAAAATTGCACCTATCCTGTTTACTGAAAACGCTAAAACCATAAAAAGTAATCTTTAAATCACTTTTATTCTCTCCCTTTTAGATGCTTGTTCAGAGGCTTTTTCTTTCCTTTTTCTCTTCTCATAATCCACTTTTTTATTATCCAATATCTTGTGGCATAATAAATGAATAAATGAGATTACTGTTAAAATTCCTTGCACTGAGATCATGTAGTAAAAATGGCTTTGGCATGCTGATAATCAGGAAGGGGAAAAAACTATACCAAGTGCCATGAAATGATACACACAAAGAAATCTCACCATGTTCTTTAGAGAGAGAAAACAAGCCAGGTCTGCTAAAAGATTAAATAATACTAAACTCTTCAGCCATTTTTAAGAGTACTAGCTTTCAAAGTCATATAGGACTCACATATCCATTTTAAAAATAAGATTAACTCTTCCCATCAGAATTATTTCTTCTTCTTTCACCTGCACTGTAGTTTAAATGTCCCACCCCAAATTCATAAATAAAAAAATAAATTAATATTAAAATATTCACCTGTATGAGCTCAAGACAGGTAAGTTTCTGCTCCAAAGTTTCAATTCTAACCATTAGCCGGGATAAGCTGAGCACCTGGTTTTTATCAGAGAGACCCTTACCATTTTCCATCAGAGCTTCTAGCTCTCCATCCACCTACCACAGCAAACAAAAATATCTGGTTATAAAACAAAAACCCCAGTAATTTAAGAATCAAATAACCTAAAAATACACTCAACCTCATAAATAATCAGGAAAATACAAATAAAGAACACAGTGAGAAACCATGTGGCTAGACTAGGGAAAAAAATTAAGAAGCGTGATATCATCAAGTCTACTGTTGAAGAAAGCACAAGTTGGTATGATCAATTTGAAAAGCATTTCATTCATTCATCAAACACATACCAAGAACTTATTTATAAGTCAAGTATAATTCTAGGAGCTGGGGACATTGCAATGAACCAAAACAGAAAAATTTGCCCTTGTGAGAGATTAAGAACAAATTATATTAGATGAAAAGTACTTCTGAAAAAAATAAAGGTCTGACTGGTTAGCTCAGTTGGTTAGGGTGCAGTGCTGATAACACCAAGGTCCAGGGTTCAATCCCTACATCAGCCAGCTGCCAAAAAAGAAAAAAAGAAAGCATTAGCTTGAAAAATAAAATATTTGTATCCCCTATGAAACTTCCACACATGTGTACCTGGAGATTCATAAGAATACTCATTGAAACAACATTTGTAATAGCAAAAAACTGCCAAGAACCCAAATGTCTGTGGCAGGTTGGATAAACTGGCATGTTCACTCAATGGAATATAACACCACAGTGAAAGGAATAAAGTACAGCCGAGAGCAACAATATTCATCAATCTTAAGAACATGATGTTATATGAAGTTTCAGAAGATTACATCTGTATGAATCCATTTTTAGACACCTCAAATTTTTTAGAGATACGAACGTGAAAAATCAATTTTAAAAAGGCAAAGCAGTAAGACAAAATTTAGAACAGTAATCACCTCTAGTAGCTAGGAAGGGAGAAGGAAGTAGAGAAGCATTCACAAGGGTTTATTTTATAATTATGCTTTATAATTTACATATATCGTTTGGATGTTTTAAATATTACATTTAAATAATAGGAGGGAAAAATACCAACCTACCAAAAGTTGTTTCCAGCTCTGTGTTGTAGCAGTTATTCTAGGGAATTAGAATAGAGAAAACTAAGGGCTTTAAAATTCTACTTTCTCCAAGTGTAACAGCCTGTATCTTGCTGTTGACAGAGTTTTGAGGTGCAAATATTCACTGGGCTAAGAGATGAGGTATTTTCTTTTAATAAAATTAGGCACAGTATTTATCTATAACTCTAAAAACTCAAATAAAACTGAATTATGCTACTTTCATTCATTCGGTGACATTTATTGAATAAATATTGCATATAAGACACTACTGAGATATAAGGAAAATAGCATTCTAACTCAAGGAAAATAAAAAGTAAAAATTCAGAAACTGCTGTATAAATAAAATTTTGCAAACAAAATACAGAAGACAAATAACACTTCAACATTTCTAAATGGTTGTATTGTAAAATACACACACACACAAAAGTAAGCATGCCATGGATCCCCGTACTGGTACCAGGCAGCTGCCAAAAACAAACAAAAAAAACAAAACCAAAAGTATGCCAATCCCCGTAGTGATATACTACAGCCACCATAATTTTGGGTGCTCAAGTAGAGCAATCAATTGTGGAATTAATCACTTTCAGGATACCTAGGTGGAGGAGAAGAGAGGGACAGATACTGAGCTTAGTTCCATTCCTTTCATTTATTAAAAGTACTTATTTTTATTTATGGGTCACCACCTTCCAAAAAGGATTTGAGATAACTAAAAGTAAACATAAAAGTGTAAGAATGATTAGGATGTATTTTAATAAATTAAATAACCTAAAATTAGTAATTGAAAATTTGTACATATACATTTAATTCTATAGCACTTGAAAATTTATGCTGTTAAATATTTAATCAGTCCAAGATATTATTCTTTTTAAATACTTTCTGGGTCATTCCTCTATGGTCAAAGTTTTATCCAAAACATTCTTGTTCCAGAATAACTTCAAATTCACATCTGGAGCAACCACGATTTTGGCCCACTGAATGTTTGGGTAGAAGTTACATCTAATTCAGGCCATAAACACCAATGCCTACCCTGAAATGGACGGTCGGACACCATTACCAGAATATAAACAAACAAACGAACAAAACATAGGAATACCTAGACCATGGTAGCTTGGGACTGCACCTAAATCTTGTCAGGAAGGAAGGTAGAAAGCCATCTGACATTGGTGTGAAGTAGGTGTAACACTGCCCATGAATACGTAATATTACAAGGATACTTCTCACTAATAAAGGAGTTCTAAAACTGTGTTTATTCTGTAAATTTTGAAAATAGGAAATAGCCATTCGGAAGTTTTTATGGAGCTGCTAGCTTAGGTCAACATGTTTAATGACTATTTTGTAGCTGTTTTGGTAAACTACCAATTATATGAAACAAGAGTTAAGAACAAAAGCAATCTTAATAGTTTTTCTTCCCCCCTTGGCCACCACCATCTTCTTAATAGAGTTTAAAGAAAAATTTCCTTCAATACTCAAGTCAAGAAGGCTAACAGGCTATGACCCAGCAGCTCCATTTCCATGGATAGACCTTAAAGAAACATATGTAAGAGACGTGCAAAGATATTAACTGTGACATTAAAAGCAAAAAAAAACTGGAAATACAAGGGTCCATCAGTAGGAAAATACGTAAATAAATTGTTAAATGATGAAAAACTTTACAGCAGTTAAAAATAAATGTTTATCAATATACGGATTTAATTTAAAAATAAGAGTAAAAAAGAAAATGCAGACATATATATACAGAGGAATATTATACTATTTCTAAAAACTTATAAAAATCTACACAGAACTCAGTATATTTTAAAATGTAGAAACACTATTATAGCCTCAGCTGCCTCAGAGATGAGAAGAAAGGGGATTGCTTTCTAAATTTTACTGCAGCCAGCAGCATGATGGTTAAGAGCAGAGAGAGGAGCTAGACTACAACTCATTTCCATTGCCTCCTGGGTAAATCTGTAACTAAACTCTCTGTGTCTTAGTGTGTTCTCATCTGTAAGAGGGAAAATCACTGTACCTAGTTTAAGAGCTTATTTGTAAGAATGAAATGAGTTAATTTGTCATGTGCCTGCAAGAGTGCTTGGCACACAGTTACACTACATATATTCTCTAAAAAAAGAATTAAAGCAAACAAGACCGTCTAAAGAACATTTGTTGATCTTCAGTGGTACAAATAAGGGTATTTGTTATAAACTGTCCTTTTCTGCATTTTTAAATGGCCCTTTTCTGCATTTTTAAATGGCCCTTTCTAATGCTTTTTGCTATGTATACCTCCTTATGGAATTAGATTCTCTATAATTAATTCACTCAAATTAATTTGTACTTACTGACATAACGTTTTAAACCATTATACTTTTATCACCACCTCCCATTGTGTCTTCTGTCTCCCAACCTAAACAGTAAAATTGCTGTCACTTACAGTTCTTAAGAGTATTAGTTCCTACAAAGTACAGGAATAAGCTAACTGCAAAATAAATTACAGGGGGATTTGCTGACTAACATCCATAACCCTCTAGCCCCTCCACAGCCGTTGCACTAAGATTAACAAGTCTTGGGATAGGCCCAAAAATGTGCATTTTTACTACGGATCCAGCCAGGTGGTTCTGAGGCAAGTGATCCAAAGAGCACACTTTTGAGAAACAGTGCTCTAGTGAAGAGATCCTCAAAAAAATAAAAGGAAGGGAAATTTCTTTTTAAAAATAACACAAAGTTCTTGTCCCAGCTGAGAGTCCCTTTAGTAACAGAATCCCCCCACCCCCTGCACCCAGAGTAAATCAGGTGAGAAAGGTTTAAAAAAAAGGCTCTCAACTACAGTTTCATTAAATGAAAAGACCATCTGAGATCACTCCTTTCTCACTCTTGGGTTGCCTATTACCTTTCAAAACTCACCTTACACACCAAAGAGAGTTTTCAGAGATTTTAAGAGCACTTACAGAGTCTAGAGTTCCAAACAAAACACAAACCAATGATGAAAGATTAAAAATGTATATCAAACTTAAGTGACTAACAGAAAAGAAATATTTATTTGTACTTAGGAGTTTTACAGTCTGAAAAACTATTAGTCCAGGTGTTTTCAAGAATACCTCAATAGTTCTCAGCACCAATTCTAATCTCTATGAATCTGAAACAAAAATAGCAACCACACTTCTTTTCCAGTAATATCTTATCTGATCCTGGATTTCTCTGGTAGTATAACTTTTTAAACCTCACTCAGAAAAGCTACCTCCTTTATTAAAATTTTCATTGTTAATGCTGAAAGAAGAATAGAACACTTACTGAATCCTTCTTACGAGACCGTTCCTTCTTCATTTTCCCTCCCGCTGCTCTGATGCTCACTCTGTTTTCTCCTCCCAGGTAACCCCGGCAATTGGCTGACCCACAGAAACATTTCTGGGCTTCTTTTCTGTTCAAGGAGCAAAGGAAAGAAGTCAGTTACATGGAAGTAAACCATACAAAAATGTCAACAATATAACAATTACATACAAGAGAGAAGTCATACCAACTTAAAGAAAATTTAAAAAACAGCAACATTAAATAATAACCTTAAGAGACTCCAATAAATCTGCTACTATCTAACAGAAATGCCTGAAAATTGCTCTTAAAAAATACTCATTCTTCTTCTACTCGTTAGACAAACCTAGCCTAGTAATTTCTCCATTTTAAGAGAATATAATATATGAGAACAAGAGATCATACACATATTTGCACTAAGAACAGAATTGCTTAAATAGTTCAGACAACTATTACTTATATGTAAATGTTTAATTTGCACATTGAACAAACAAAATGCATTATTATAAGTATATGTAAAATGCTTTATTAGTACAGGATACTTAAAGGGAAACATTTGATTATTAAAAGTTATCATCACATAAGGATGAGACACTATAACAACAAATAAAGTAATAAATAAATGTAACCAGAGAGGCAAAGGAGAGTGGTGGAAAAGAACACAGGCCTTAAGTCTATATACCTGAATAGAAAGCACCTCTGCCATTTATCAGTGACCAGAGCTACCTGAAGAAAACATGAAAGAGTATTCTAAAAATAAACTAAGATTTAGTATATGACAGTAGCAACTGGGGCAGAAAAATAAATTATTCAATAATTAGAGCAGAGATTCACAAAGAGCAGTTGATATCCGGTTTCTTTTCCCTCAAAGAGGGAAAAAAGCACAGAGAAAAAATGAAGCCCTATACCAGGCTGCACGCATCCCTTGAATACGTGACAAGAGAAGCAGATAATCAGAACAGAAAAAAAAACCATCTGGCATTTGTCTTGAATTATAACTAGATAATCAGTTTCAGAACTGAAAGAATCTCAGAGTTCACCAAGTTCTAAGAGATGAAGCATGAAACATGAAGGAGTATTCTGAAACAGCTTTACTGCCTGAGTATCAGTGACCAACACCAGACTAGGAAAGTAAAGGAATTAAATCCCTGTCACATGGTAGCATTAAAAGAATTAAAATACCCAGAAAAATCTGCATCTGTGTGTGCTTTTTAGTGTAAACACCAGAAGGTATTAATTCATACAGGTATAAGCTGGGAGGGAAAACTTTGAGTTTTGTACTTAACTTGAAATTTCTATCCTTTTAACTATATTGTTTTTTGTTTTTGTTTTATAAAAAGATGACCGGTAAGGGGATCTTAACCCTTGACTTGTTGTTGTCAGCACCATGTTCTCCAAAGTGAGCTAACCAGCCATCCCTATATAGGGATCCAAACCTGTGGCCTTGGTGTTATCAGCACCACACTCTTCCAAGTGAGCCACGGGCCGGCCCCTATTATTGGTTTCTTAATTATTAGAAATCATCTTGTGCAAGGCACTGGCCCTGGGGACCCACAGAAAATTTATAAAACTAACTGAAGAAAAAAGGAAACTATATAAAGCACCACTTTATTACTAATATTTTAGGAAGCATCTCTAGAAGTTAAGGACTTATTCTTAACAGCAAAATCACAAAACCATTATCATGTTAAGAAGTTAACTCCTTAACAATTTATATCAAACTAAATATCCAAATTTCTTCTATTATCTCAAATACTTTTTAACCAATTAATTTTACTCCAAATAATGCCCAAACACCACAATTATGTCTCTTAATCTGAAGGTTCACCCTCCATCTTTGTTTTTCTGCCAAATTATTTAAATAGCCAAGTCATTTGTCCTACACAGTTTCCCCAAGTCTGTATTTTGTTGACTGCATCCCTGTAGTGTCATTTATTTGTTCCTGTTTCCTATATTTCCTATAAATTAGTAGTTAGATCTGATCTAATTCAGATTCAAAATTTCTTTCAGCAAAACTGTTTCACAAGTAGTATTGTGTTCTTTCATCAGGAGACAGACATTAGCTGTCTTTTTGTGATACTGGCAGCTGCCATAACCACTGTTTAGATCCATTACTTCACTAGGTGTGGCAAAATAGTGATACTGTTACTACTTCATTTATTAACTAGAATACCTCTACAAAGAACTTCCTCTCAGCAACTATCTGGTTTAACCTGAAGCAGAATGCACTTGCAAAAAGTAAGAAAAATTCTTCATTTTTTCCTTTTTAAACTAGTTTTCAAAATCATGAATTAGTTCTTCAATTATGACTAATGTAGTTTTATTTTTAAAACATCATAAAAACTCATGAATTTTACGTTTTTCAAATCACCTCAGTTGTTATACTTATTAACGCTTAAGTGTTAATAAGAACTCCTTCACCTTTTGTTTTAGGAGTGTTCTTTGCTATTGCATCAGTTACTGTTCCTGGTGGACAGAACTAGGCAACAAATTATTTTTAAGGGTACAAAATAGATAAAGATTAGTCATAAGTTGATAGCTGTTAAAGTTGAATGATGAATACACAGGAATTTATTATACTATTCTCTTTACACATTCACACACAGTTGGCATTTTTATTATAAAGTTTTTAAAAATTACATAAAAAGCATAGTTACACAGATAAGACAGCATAAAGCTGGGAGGAAAATTACGTAGTTCCTGTACAATACCTCTTAATGGCCAGAAGGGTCATATGGTAGGAAAAATAAACAAATCCAAAATAGTACGCTACAGACAAGAGTTGACAGTAAATATGAGGGTACTTCAAAAAGTTCATGGAAAGATTCATATTATCTTTCAATTCTATTTTTCCACAAACTTTCTGAAGTACCCTCATATAACTAAGTAATTCACATCAAAGTTTTATACCCATACCTCTAAATCTGAACAGCTTATTTCCCCATCAGAAGCAGCAATATAAAGTAGAAATAACACTTACCCATATCTTTGGAATTGATAGTCAAATGTTAACTCTGAGCCTGATGGAACCAGTTTGGTGGTAAAAAACCCAACCCTCAGTTGTCCATTCACAGTCCACTGAGATGTTGTTTTTAAAAGAAAAGAAATGAAATTAGTAACAGATTAATTATGTGTGTGTATGTGTAAAGATCATCATCATCTGCTTTAATTACACATGTGGCTCTTTAGGCAATAAAGGTTTTTCCAGAAAACAAATGAGAAATTTCTTTCTTCAAATAAACTAACATATTTGTGCTACTCTTATTTAATGGACTAAAAGATTTTACATATATATAATTTGCCTCTCCTACAAGTATCCACTACTTTAACTTATCTTAACACTCATTTCCATACAGTAAAGATCACCTGTACTAAAAACAGGCAAACAGCAGATGCTTGGTGTCAGTGAGTATCACAGGCAACTCTATATTATATTAAAAGTAACCACATTCTAAGATAAGATGGGACCTAGAACCTGGCAAACACTGATGCCAAAAGCTTAACTTTCTGAACTGGTGGTCATATGGCTGAGTGTAATAAAAGGGAAGGGAAGCATCAGAACAGGTGCATAAAACTCAAGAATTAAAATAGTGACAGTTACACAGGAGGTAGACGGTGTAGTTCCAGAACATGTAAGCAAGTCAAGGACTGCAGAGCTCCAGTCCAGACCATTTGCACGTTACTGATGAAAAACCCAGACTTAAAGATTAAGAGACAGTACAGTGGGAGTATCACAGCTAGACATGTGGTTACCAGCTGCGACAGAAACCAGAACTTAGGTCGAATTATTCCAGACTGGATTCTCCTCTGTTATACAGCTTGGCTCTTAAAAGAGCCATACATAATATCTATTAGTGCACAGATCAAAAGGGCAAAAGATATCTGGGAGTTAAAAGCACTACTTCAATGTGAAAGATAATCAATGATATAAATTTATCTGGGAAGAGCAACCATAGCTTTCTTAACTTAAAAAAGTTACAATCCCTCTCTAGCCATTCAGTCCCTTATGAGGGTTATTAAAACAGTCAAATGTGGCACCTGGATAGGATCTGATAAAGAAACTGAATATGACAGTACATATTGAACTTAATCAAAATTAAAATTTAGTTTTGTATTTTGGCACCTTTGAAATAATATCTAAAATAATTACGAGCAGGGAGAGGTGACAACTAAATGCAATGTGAGTTCCTGTATTGGATCTTGGACCAGAAAAATGACAACAGATGTCAAAATTTAAATAAAATCGTTAGATTAGTTAATAATATTTTCTGGATCTGACAGTTGTATTATGGTCATGCACAACATTAATATTTGGGGAAGCTAGGCGAAGGGTGGTATACAGATGCATACTCTATTTTTGCAATGTTTCTATAAATCTAAACTTTTTCAAAATAAAATTTTTATAATAAAGTAGAATAGAAAAAGTAATTTAAAAAATTTATGAGTACATTTGATATAGGATCTAAAATTAAAGGACAGACAGCAACCTTTAACAAATATCTCAAACTCTAAATCCACCTCCACTTACCTTTTGGGTTTCACAGTTTGGTTCACAGCTATGATTCATGAAACGAGAACAATTTCCTTTTTGAGTAGCATCTATTATCTACGGAAGGAGAATAATTTAAAAGTTAAAAAATGAGACCTTAAAATTATTTGTGCATTTTGCAAAAGAAAAGCATTAAGGCAAATTTAAAATACACACACACACACACACACACACACACACACACGCGCGCGCACACCCCTGCGCCCCACCTTGCTTTAGGAGAACTCTCTCATACTACTTTACACGTCAAAGTGACAAGTATCTAACTGGTTCTTCTATAAAATCTGCTAACTAAACACATTTTACCTACAGGCAAAATTATCTCCATATCTATCAATGTCTCTTCCACTTACTTTTAGCAGTTTCTTATGTCCTATTACATTCCAATCTCATTTCGTGTGTGTAAAACTTCATTTTAAATGCCCTAGTGCCATAGATCTCAAAACTGAGTGTGTATCCAAATCCCCTGAACAGTGTGTTAACACTTGCTGGGCCCACCCCCCCACAGCTAGATAAAGCAGGACTGGGGATAGGTCCCTAGAAATTTCCACACTGAATGTAGAAGCAAATAAGAGAATCTAGCTGAATTCTATTAAATTAAAGAGATTTATAAAAGTGTAAAACAATGCCACTCTAAAAATATTTTTTTGAAAATAGCTATTTTTCATAACACCATGTTACTTGTATCAACAAGTAATGGGCTTATTATTGCTACTTTTAAATGGATTAATAAATATTTTTAAATTTCTCAGTTTTAATTTTTAATATGATAAATATTGATAATTATAACCCATACAAACTATATAAACCAAAGCACTTTTGGGATCATCAATTTTTAAGAGTTGTAATTTGAAGCATGTATGTTTATATTTACATATTTATGTGAGTATTTCCCTCCCTCTTCCATCCCTCTTTGTAAATAAATAGAAACTATTTATACTGTTCTGCCCCTCATTTTTGTTGCTTTATATATTTGAGATCAGTCAGTATCAAGGACTCTTTCAAACCCAACTTTTTCCAAATCTGTTTCAAGGCAAAACATCCATGCTGCTCACCTCATCGTTCTTCAGGGCCATGAAATAGTAGTGGATGTTTTTGTTTCGTGCATACTCCTTCACCCGAGCTTTAAACTCTTTATGATCAAGTACCTCTCCACAATATTCCAGGACAAAGGTGTTCCTGCAAAACAAAAAGAAGAAAATAATAGCACTCCCTGCTTAGGAGCTATATGGAAAATATATACATCCAGGCAAAAATAACAAATCTAAAGAAATACTGCAAAGTTAACACGGTTAATTGTCTCCTTCCTAACACTTTTCAAAGAATGTTGATTCTAAGAAGCTTTTATAATTTATAAATACTACCAAAATGCATATCCTTTCTCTGACTAGATATTAAAACAAATGTCCAAGTCTGTTGTATATCATGAAAAGAGTGATTCACAGCTGGGAAACAGCTCTGAAGAAGTCAGGAGGCACTGAAAAATTAGAGGCTTTTTATTCTAGAAAAAAAGAAGGCAACTTAAATATAGCAGCCCTTCTGCTGCCTTTACTATCAAAGGCCTGTAATGATGTTAAAGGTCAAACCCAATACCCTTTCTCCAACCACATTGTGAGTTCTCTCTAGCATTTGTCAGTTATTATGAATTAATCTGTCTTTGGCTTCTTTTAGTTCTGCACCCTTGATTGTTCTTTCCTTGGTTATTTATGTATTTCTTCTGTATTCAAGATGCTAAAATCTCAGTCTCTTCCTCCCTTTATTCTCTAAAAGTTCATTCTCACCAATGACTTCAACTACTACCTTTATGTAGACAAATGCTTCACTATGCTTTGCTCCCAAGTTCTGACCTGAAATGGCCTGCCTGGAAGTCATGCCCTGACACTAACCAAAGAGATTTTAAAAATGTAAATCGTGTGTATTTGTTTATAACATGCTGACATAATCAATGTACTTATTAAAAGAGGAGTTAACTCTGGCCAACTAAAAAAAAAATTAAATCCTCTTAATTTAGAAAATAAAGTAGTTAAAAATGAATGAGAAAAGAAGTTATAGTAAATATATGTGTATTTTTGCAGGAGTCCATCACAAACACATTTAGATCTCAATAATAAAAATCTGATTGCTCATGAATAAACCTAAAAAGTCAAACTCCTATCTTTATAACCAATACTTAAATTTTTCCTTTCAAAACCAACAAACATCATCTTGTAAGTAATACAGAATGAAGACAAAATTTGAGGTCCTACAATGTTGAACTTCCCACTTTCAGTCCCCTCCCTTGAGAAAAAGAAAAATGACACATCAAGCTGCCTTGTGAATTAAATGTGATAATGACTACAAGACACACATTATGCAGGATCCGGAACTTCACAGGAAAAAAAAAAATTTTCTATTCTCTCCCCTACCAAAATCCAAATTCTCAACCCTGAACTTGCTCATTTAAACCTGACTGATGCCATCTGACACAGGTATTGTGGTCCACTTTCCCAAATGTCCATCAACTGATGAATGGATAAACAAAATGTGGTATATCCATACAATGGAATATTATTCAGCCATAAAAAGAACTAAGTGCTGATACATACAACACAGATGAAACCTCAAAAACATGATGCTAGTGGAAAGAAGCCAGACACAAAAAGCCACATATTGTATAATTTCATTTATATGAAATCTCCAGAATAGGTAAATCCATAGAAACAAAAGGCAGTTTAGCAGTTGCCAGGCCAGGGAGGCAGGAAGAATGAGAAGATTCTGCTTAATGGGTACAAGGTTTCCTTTTTAGATGAATATGTTTTGGAAGCAGACAAAGGTGATGGTTACACAATATTGTGAATGGCAATGTATTAAATGGCACTGAATGGCACTAAATGGCACTGAATTGCGAACTTTAAAATGGTTAATATTATATTATGTGAAATTTATTTCAATTAAATGCCCCATTTAGTATCCAATAAACATTAAGCAAACCTGAGCAGCACTATCTTCCATTCCTACAACTGGTAGATTTCCTAACACTAAAGGGTTCCTGTAGGGATTTGCTTGTGTTTGTGGTGGGGTATGCCATAGTACTTTATCACTAACTAGAAGAATAACCATTAATAAACTTCCGTGTAACAGACAAATTACTTTCCTACAAAACATCTAACCAAGTTCAATGACACAAAGATGAAGAGAAGGGTGATAAAAACAGAACTTACGAAGGAAGATCTTTGGCAGCTCTCAAGCCCCAGCCTTTCTTTTCTGTGAGTATGACTTCCACATCCGCATGCTGTTTTCTCTGAAATCGTCTATTAGAACAATAATCCCCATTTGGACACCGAGAAGAACTGAAATGAAAAATGAGTGAAAATTAATTCTTTAAAGCAGCAAAAGTACCAAACCATCTTCACTAGGATGCATTAGGTAACTACACATATCCATATCTTTATTGCATAATCCGCATAAATGTGGTTAACCCCCAAGGGAGCCTACCTCAATAATTCTTTCCATCACAAAGGAGTTCCTTAGAATTGAGTATCTACATTGTTACTTAAACAGATCAGACCCACAATTCAACCCTGGCATCTGGTCACTATGAGAAAGGTTTGTGTACCACTCGCTGGGTGTTTAGAATACATTTCCAGGCTGCATGTAAGCTTGCAGTAATTGACAACTCTGCAGAGCTAACTTATTTTCTATCAGTGCACCTTCCCTTACATTCCACTCCAATCACCATTAATTTGGTATTTTGAATGCAGCTAACTACTCGATCTACATTTAAGAGAAAGCAAAGTCATTACTAAACATATACTTGTTCAAAGTAAATGAATTAACATGGCAAGGCTCCTTCTGTGGATCCTAAGGTAAAAATAATAAAATCAAACATCCACTGAATTCTTAATATTCCAAAGGTGGCAGATATAAAGGCTTTTAATGCCAATTAAGACTACAATAGAAATTATCAATCATTTTTAATACATTATTATTTATTGCCAAACCAGCAATAAACAACATTTTTATCTTTGCTCAAAGGAAGAAGAATTCACTTTAGAGTAAGGTATGAAGGAAAATTTTCAGGAGGGAGCAGGATTAAAGCAGAATCTCTAATGATACATAGGATATGGGCAGACAAGGAGAGCTAGAGATATAACTGTCCCTGCCTGTGTGCAGAAATAGGAACAAGGCCTATTTGGGGAAAGGGGAATAAATCATATGGATAACTTGATAAGGTGTGTTACTGAAGGATGGAAAGGCAGGCTGATGACATGCTATGAAGAACTCTGAATACAAAGCTAAGTTTAAACATAACCCTGAGGATAAAAACTATTAAAAGCTTGAGTGTGAGAATAACATGAAGAAAGAAATTCTGTACTTTATAGCTGTTTAGCAAGGTTAGCAGGAAAACCCAGAAGAATGCAGAGACTAAGGTAACATTATCAAATCAGAATAGTGCTAATCCTGTCTCCCCTTCTTACATCTGTACTGTTATCTCTATTTTTAGTTTGGATAAAGTGATTCCAAAAATGCCTCTCTTTTCTATTCTTTTGAGGTATACAAATTTTATTTTTGCAATACTATAACATGAACAAAAACAAATACTGAGTTTTGGGGAAAAACTTCATTAACATTAAAAAATAAGGTACCTACACTAAAAACTCCTTAACATTCTTGCCATGTTAAAAACAAGGATATGGGCTGGCCGGTTAGCTCAGTTGGTAAGAGCACAGCCTCATAACCCCAAGGTAACAGGTTCAGATCCTTGTACCGGCCAGCCACAAGAAAAAAAAACAAGGATACAATTTTTCAATCAGATTGGTAAAAAAAATTTATCAAGCATTTTTTAACACAAAGATGTTTACTCTTTATAAGAAAAATATGGAAGCAAACGTCTATCAACAAGATTAATAATTATGGATTAACTATGAGTAGAATACATAATGCAGCCAAGGGAAAGATTTAGGTAGGTCTATATGTGTAGCTCTGATTAAGTCTGATAACAAATCCAAGAATGTATATATAATAAGATTTTATATCTATGCATAAAAAGAGGAAAACATCTAACTATGTTGGCATAGACATTAAAAGTTTTCTGAAAAGACTACAAAGGGATTGGGGTTTGAGAGAGGAAGACATTTCACTTTATCCATTTTTAAAATGTTAGGGTTTTATCTCATTTTATAGTGAAAGCTAAAAAAAACACCAACATTTACATCCCAGGATACAAACATTACAAAAGGTAAAAGGGGACTGAATAAAAATTAATTTACAATGTTAGTATTAGAAATAAAACTACCAGGGCCGGCCCGTGGCTCACTTGGGAGAGTGTGGTGCTGATAACACCAAGGCCATGGGTTCGGATCCCTATATAGGGATGGCCGGCTAGCTCACATGGGAGAGCGTGGTGCTGACAACACCAAGTTAAGGGTTAAGATCCCCTTACCGGTCATCTTTAAAAAAAAAAAAAAAAAAGAAAGAAATAAAACTACCTTATTGAGCAATTAAAATGTGCCAGGTACTATAATCCAATGCACAATGCAAAGGAAATTTGTCTTATTAATATCTGTTTTCTATTATACATTGGGGATTTTATTGCTTATATATACTCATCCATAAGTAGGAGAAAGGTTAAATTTTACTCTTCATTAATAATTCTTTTTAATATTTAGAGATATTTAATAGGAACGTTGAGCAAATGCAGAGCATTCTAATTTACTTACCATTCAATCATGAGGAGACGATTAAGACAATCTTCCCCACATGCTATTTCACCTTGAGCTCTTTCATCTTTGGAAAGGGGTGTACACTCACATTGCATTCGCTTAATATCCCGATGGGATTTATTCTTCTTTCTATTGGGTAAAATTTCATAAAAACTGGTTAAATAAATCTCTTGGTAATATTATACATTTATATATATAATCAAATATCTGCTAAATCTCATTAGTTTCTCATTTAATGATTCCTGTAAGTCAACCATTCAAATGAAGAAAACATCTAATCCCTATCTTATGAGACTGAAAACCCTAAGAACGATATTGCAAAAAAGATGAGAGCAGCAACCTTAACCTTACCTTGGCAGATGGGAGGACAGGATGACTTCAAGTCTATCATTTTGGAACTCAGCTCTTATTTCCTAGTTCAGGTCAACTAAGCCTCAGATTCTGAGCAAAGTTCAAGTATTAAAGTCATATTGGCTCAGGAGAAAATAGGAAAGAAAATTCATAGGTTTCAAGTAGGGACACAGCTAGTTAATTAAAGTTAAGTTTAAGAATCAAATCTCATGGATGAACAAATAATAGTTATGATACAAGGCTGAGGAAGAAAAAGACTTGCTAAAAAAGTTTTTAATTAGTTTTAACTCAATCAAAATTTTTAGAAAATCCTTCAGTAACATCATGCTTGTATAAATCTTGCTTTAAAAGAAACTGAATTAACTTTTTAAAAATTGAAGTGTAATTACAGATAATCAGGCAAAGGTTTCAGAGAGCTAAACTTTCTCAATGTAGACAAACTTATTTTGGGGGAGAAAGGAAACTGTTCAAATCTAATTAGGTTCACTAAAAACCCATACCATTATTTTATTTCCCCCTCCTCTTTTTGGTGGCTGGCTGGTACGGATGCCAAGGTTTTCAAAGCAAAAACAAAAATGTGGTTATTTATTGGCCTTTCTGTTGAACTCTATTTTTGACCCTAGTCAAAATAAAATAAAATAAAATAATCAAGGATGGTCAAAAAAGATCTGCTTAAGATTTAGAGACTATAACTCTTCAATGACCAGACAGGGAAGAGAGTAGCTGCTCTAAGTGGCTATCTTAATCTCCTAACTCTAATCTACTTTAGTCTTCAACATACGTTCTATTCTAGTCCTAGTTTTATCAAGTACCTAAAGAGTACTGTGAGAGTTTCAACTAAGTTTATGTAAAAAGCATGATTCCTCTGGATCAACTCATGATACAATTCATTAATGAGTGTTATGAGTATACTTAGCCTAAAGATGACTAAAAATAAAATATGTATTTATAAGTACCTACCTATAATTTTGAAGAATAAACAGGCTTTATTTTGTATTGCTCTAGAAGGCCAAATTAGGACATTAGGGCACAGATTTTTGCAGGTCAGCCTATTATCATCAGATGTTAAAAAAATTTTTTTCATTATACTCATACTATTTTACAATAATTTGTCTTTTTGGTGGCTCCTAAATGCTTAGCATATAACAAGCACTGCAAAATGCTAATGTTTTGTGATGCTTCCCACTCCAAACAGTGGAAGCTCTCCTATGCCTCCACCAACCAAATCTATGTGCATACAGTCTTGTATGTACCTGACTCTCACTGCTAAAGAAAAGCCAGAGGATTGTTCTGATTAGTTTTATTTATATATTTTTAAAAAGACTCTGTAAGTTCAATCAGTCTACTCAAACAATTCCTACAGGGCCCTACTTAAAATACCAATATTTTATATTTAAATCTACCTTACAACTAGATGTAAACAGATTTAGCTGTAAGAGGCTTTCTATAACATAAAAAATAAAGGTTATTTCTTAATAGAAAAAACTCCTGGTGAGAAAATTTTAAAATAAAGGCTTTTACCTTATCCACAGTAGAAAATTCCTTCAATCTAACAAATTTTTGAATGCTCAAAAAAATGATGGCTAAGTTGATTCTTTGGAGGAAAATTTCTAAAAGGAGGGAGAGGGTAGTAGGAAAGTATAGTTTGGGTTTTTTTTTTTCTTCTTTAAAAGCATGTTCAACCTAAGTTTATATTTAGAAAATGAGAAGATTATTGAGGAGGGGTAAAAGTTAAAAACAGATTGAGAAGCTCTGCTCTAGATAATTATATTTTCATTACTCCTACTCTCATTATACTTTGTTTCTTGTTAGGGATTTTTGATAAACCATTTTAAAATGTTACTCTATTGCCAAATTTAATCTACTAGCAAAAGGCTAAACAAAAACTGACAAAAGAAAACTGTTCAAGTCTTGTTCAAGCTTTATAAAGTACCTAACGATATTTCATTCCACACATTTTTCAAAAAGTAAGGGAAAAAATCCAACAAAACCACTTTTTTCTTCTCTAAGAGCAGACTATTTTGCTGAGGTTTTATTTCCTGTCACACTTTCACATGTAAAATGAATCAGAGAAAAATTGGGCTATCCTAAAGTATAACTTTAGAACCAAAGAAGTAACAGAGAGAAAAGTTAGGCATCTGCTTTTCAAAAAATTTTTTTAAAAATTGGGGGAGGGAATCTGTACTATCAAATATAAATAGGTAAAAACACTTTCTAGATTATATTTTATTTCACAATTACACTTCATACGGTTAAGCTCATACAGTCTGAATTGTTTAAAAGCTAACTTTTTTTTTAAACAAAGAGTTTAAATTTGTCAAACAAGTATTAATCAGGCTTACCTTTCTGTTAAATAAACATTTTCTTCAATAAGATCAAAGTAACAAGGCATCTTCCCCTGCCTGGCACATTCCTTCCATCGCTGTGGGTCCCTGAAATCATCCATGATACAGGAAGGACCAACCAGCACTGAGCCTGGGGTCACTGATGTCTCTCCCTGCTCTACTTCCATTCTAACTTTTTTTCTGTCCTGAAGCTCACCATCGCTTTCAGAATCACTCTCCAATTCCGGCCTCCTTTTTTTAGGAGGCCCTCTATCTTTGATATCATTTTTTTCCAAGTTTTTTGAAAAATCTTTCTTTTCATTCACAGCTAAAGAGTCCTTATTGGAATTGCTGCTTATTTCAGGTGCTTGCACTGACCCCTTGTCCTTCTGAAGAGATAGAAGGAATTTACTGGACTGGCTGGAAAAGTGGGATACACTCCGTTGATCCCAGTTCTCCTCCTCTTCACGATCATCTGTTAGAGAATCCGGTACCTGTCCTTGAATTCGATCATACATAACCTCAGTTCCAGGAGGTCTACCTGCTGATCTTGGATCCCAGTAGCCATTGCCTTGCCAGTAATTACGTGTCCCACCATACTGTTCAGCATTTTGCTGATACTTGTGTCCACCACAGGCTCCATAGCTGCTGTCAGGTTGCTGATATGTGGTAGTAGGCTTTTCTTGTTGAGAGAAGTCCCACACTAAGTTTCTGAACTCTTCGGATGAGTGTAAGGCATCCACACGGGAGATCTCACAAGAAGAAAAACTCAACTCTGTTTTTCCCAGTCTACTATCTGGCCTGTTAGAGAAAGTGGTCTGCTGCCGAGACTTATTTGGGACATCTTCAAAATCAGAAGAATAAACTGGCAGCTCTTCTTGCTGCCTAGAAGATATTTTGGCTTTTACTATTTCCTCTGAATTCGGGTGACCTAAAAGGTCAGATTTCACATCTGTATGACTTGTACTATCAACCCCATCACTCTGAGGATGAGCAGTTTCAGGCAAGTGGTTATCTACGTGTTTTCTACTGGACTGTGTAAAGGAAATTTCTGGATTTTTCTCTGTTCCTTTATGAAGGAAGAACTTCTCTTGAGGACAGCCTTTACCTGCTATACTCTCAAATTTTTCCTCATATGAATGTCTCCTTGACTCCAATCTCTCATCTTCCCAGTGGTCAGAATAGTGTCTGTAACTCTGACTGCTCCGAGAAGAACAAGGACTTGTTTCTTCCATAGACAAGGTAGAATTCTTTGGCACAACCACAACAGACTGGAGACGGTTTCTTGGAATACTGCTATCATCAGAATCTGTATCTTCTGAGTCACTTTCATCACTTGAACTTTCAGAAGAACCAGAATAATCTTCATGGACAGTAGACACAATTTCTGGGGCATGACCACTGCTGTCACATTTTAAGGTATAAGTTACACCATCACTGTCTTCCATGGTTAAATTCAAGTCACAAGAAGAAAATACAACTTCTGAATCATCAGAAGCATGCACACGTCCTCTTCTTCCTTCTTCATCTAAAGAGATTTCTGGTCTCCCTCTTCTATCAGGCAATACGGAATTCCCTCCTTCTTGGGCCTCTTGCAAACATTTCCCAGGTAACCCATTATTATGCCTGTTTTCCCAGGAAGCAAATCCCTTTCCTGAATCAGGAAGGCCACTACCTACTTCTACTATTGCTTCTTTCCCTGAATGCTTTAAAAACTCTGTGTTTTTCTTATTCTTTAGCACTGCATCCAGAATTGGAGATGTGTTCTCTCCACACTGCAAGAGGGTTAAACCATCCACTTTTATTCCTGGAAGACTCTGAAGAGATGAAGCAATACCTGAACTCCCTATAGGATGATACAAGTCATCAAAATGATTAACAGAAGCTGAAGTACTGCTACCAACGCCCTGCTTATATTCTTCACATGCTAATTTTGAGTACTGATCTGTCATATTTCTATTATCACATATGACTGTTTTTGATTCCAAGTGCACATTCATAAAGCTATTTGAAGAAGTCTTAGTAACTGAAGGCTCAATATTTTCATCTTCAGAATAACACAAAGAAGTGTTGCTGTCATTTGAAGTACAATATATATCTGAATCTTTGGTTTTGCAGCAAGAAACTCTCATATCAACTGGTTCTGTAACTACTGTTTTGGAATAATCTACAGTCATAACTGGCAAAGACATGAGCTTATCTTGGTGTGTTGACACCAAAAGTCCTATTTCTCTAAACGGGCTTTCTGACTTACTATGCTGCATGCAAGTATCATCCAAGTCTTTTTCTTTGCATCTACTAATATTCTGAAATCCATTTGATGAAAGCATACATTCTTTGATCAAAGGGGACACCTCCGATCCAGTCACACTATCATCAGAAGTTATCAAAACAGCATCGGTTTTAGAAGTGCAAAATGTTGCCAAATCAGATTCTGCCCCAGGAGATCCGTTTACATTTAATTCTATGGGACAAAAATTTCTTAACTGATCTTTCTTCACTTTAGATAGAGAGTTTAATTCCTTAATACTATCACGGCTATCATGTCCTATAAATTCAGACTTAAAAATAGTTGATTCATCTAGCTTTTTAAAAGTAGGTGAATCATTTAATCGATTTGATGGAGAGGGAGACCCAGTCTTTTCTCTTTCAGGAATATTACTAATCATTCTTAATTCACTACCTTTTGAACAAGGAGTCTGTAAACTACAAGAATAAGACTGTTTGACTTCCTCATTTAATTCTGTACAACAGAAAGAATTTTTAAATTTATCAGACTTCGGTATAGATTTTGAAGGGGCAGATTTATAACGGGAAGCACTATTATCGTGCTTGGAATATGATGACCCCCGTCGGAATCCCAGTTCATTGGGGGGAGAACAACATCTTTTCATTGTTTCACTTTCTGAAGTCCTTTTGGATTCTCTTTCTAGTTTTGAAGAATACTTTCCTCTTCTCTCCACCTCTAAGTAAGAGGTCTCAGTTTTACAGTCCCGATCAGATTTAGAATAGGATGATGAAGTCCTTAGGTCTCTGTAAGAGGAGGAATGAGATGAGGTGCGCCTTGAATATGTCTTCTTATACTCATCTTCTGAGTCGGAACTCTCTCGTGCCCTGTTATCTGTATATGGCCGAGAATAGCGTATCCTCTCTCGATAAGGGGAACTCCTATGGTAGCGACGATCAGAGTCATAATAATAAGACCGTTCTGACCGGGAATAGGATAAACTAGTTCTACAGCCTCTGTCAGATCTCGAACGAGATCTGCTCCGCCTTCGCTCTCTTTCTGATCTACATCGGGAAGATACATACCGAGTATCTCTTTCAAGTTTTGAGTAGCAAAAAAATTTATCATCTCTCTCTGTTTTAGATCGTGAAGATTTCCCTAAATCCTCACTTTTTAAAGGTGCTGAGCACTTTTTTAAATCTCTTTCCTTTTCAATGCTTGCCGAAAATTTTAAATCATGTGATCTTTGACTTGAGGAAGTCCGTACAGAATCTTCATCAGATTCTGAACCAAGGAAGGTACCTTCAGACTGTGAGGATTTCTTTTTAGAAACTGTTTTTTTAGAGCTCAGACTGATCTTAGAACTATCTGGAATTTCTTCTTCTTTCCCAATATGGGAATCTTCTTTTTGTGAGGCAACAGCTGCTTGCTCATTCAAAGTTTGAGTTATGTGTTCTTCTGAACTATTAGATACAGTGTCCTGCTTAGTATCCACTTCTAGAGATTCTGGTACAATTATAACTGGTGGTTCTTTCAGAGCTCTAACTGTTACATCTACTGGTAAGGGTACTGGTGCTGTCATTAGAACTGTTGTTTGCATGTGTGGCAAAGCCACTGGCTCTGTTATTGGTGCTGGTGGTGATGATGTTGTAGCTTGGGGAGGGGGAGGGGGAGGAGGTGGTGGGGGAGGTGGTGGAGGTGGAGATGAGGGTGGTGAGTCTACAGTTGTTGATTCTGCTATGACTGCTGGTAACTGTACAGTGGGAGGAGGTGGAGATGCTATTGTTGCGGTAGTAGCCAGCAGTGGCCTGGACGTTACATGAAGCAGATGTTTCTTGAAATGAATTTTGCCCAATTCTACTCTTGATTTTGGTGGGGAAGACTCTTCTGTAGTAGATAAAGTATCTCCAATGTCTATTTTAATTTTAGGAGTCGAGTCTACTTGAAGAGGTACAGCCAGAGAATTTGGAGTATCATTTTGCTTTTCATTGCCAAGTGCGGTGAGAAACCTATTCTGCAAAGTTTTCTTTGTAAGGCTGAAGCTGAATGACACCTTCTGTCGTCCCTGTTCCTCCAAATTAACTTTTGTCTTGGTGCCTTTGGGCAAAAAGCGACTAGAAGCAACACCTTTGAACATTGGTCCTTTGATGAAACCTGTTTTCTGCACATTTTCAATCTTTGCCTATAAATGAATGAAGCAAGCAATTATTACCACAATAAATAGCTACTTTCAAGTGGCTAGCATCACACTTAAAATGTTTATCGGTCAGCAAAAGGAAAAGCCCTTTTTAATAATAGTATGAATTTCACTAAGCTACATAAGGATTTTTAAAATTCTTTATTATGCAAATTTTCAAACATACTCAAAAGTATAGAGAGTAGTATAATAAACCCCTAGGCATCCACTCCCAGCCTCAACAATTACCCACACGTTTTCATTCTTGTTTTCTGTTACATAAAAAATTTCACCCAGTTTTATAACTATTTTCCAGGTAGCATTTTTTTAAACAAGATTTTTTTTTAAAAAAACCTGATATGTATTTAAAGGATGTGTATAAACGGCAATAGCTAACATCTCAGTACTCAAAATAATTTGTTGTTCTGTTCTGAGAAGAAACATCACAGGTCATCAAAACCAGTAGCCTTCTGGCATCATACAGAATCAGTTGGGTGTGTGATAAAAATACAGATCTGTGATCCACACTCTAGAGAATATCAATTCAATAGCTCTAAGGTAAAGCAAGGTTTGTTTTGGTTTGGTTTTGGAAACAAGCACCACAGGCAATTCTGATAAAATTCCTAGGTTTAGAAAACCACTGGTATAGAGCAGCTTCTCACCTCACTCATTTTACAGGTGAGGTAACCAAATAAGGACCAGGCCTTCCACTTTTCTGGAAATTATTTTGCCCTGGCATATCACCACTGATTCTGCCTGGGCTGAAGAAAGAACATAAGAAAAAATCTATAGTAACAAACACAAGCCTAAATTAAAGATGGTATACTTGCCATCTGGAAATTTTTCTAATTGATGTTCTTTAATCAACTTTGGCTATTTAAAAGAATAATTTTCTCCTTTCAATATAGCAAAACCTGAAATCAGTTTTCAAAATTATATAGTAACCACTGAAGTGGGTAAGTGTTTTAACATGCATTATCATAAAGCAGTGGTTTTCAAATATTTTAGGAAACAGAATCCACTTTTTAAATTAAACTTTACATGGAAGCTCAATACATAAAAACAGGTAAAATCTGTCTCCAGAACTGCCAGCTTTCTCTACCTTTCCTAAAGCTCCTAGAGCTCTGAAGTTTAAAAACCATTTTCTTGAGATACTGTAATGAGTTATTCACTGGAGTGAGTTACTATAGATCCAAAAACAAAATTAAGGAAAACAATCACTTCGTTTGACATTCAAAATGACACCTAAGTTTTGAATGTTTTCAGCTTTAATCCAATCTCCAAAATATATTTAGAGGTCAATCCCATAATGACTGAATGACTAGTTAAATTATACTTACTTCATTTTCTTCCTCTCTATTTCCATTCAGCCAAGAAAACATGCAAAAGAATAAAAAAGAAATCATAAGTACTTAAAACTGATTGAAATCAACATTGTTTTTATTAAAATTTGGTATACTTACTACCTACAGGTATATTCTACATGGACTATCCATTCCTTCATAGCCTCAGTTACATTTAGTAACAAGTATTTACTGAAGATAGTGCCAGGCACTCTGCTAAGTGCTGGAGATCAAAGGTAAATAAAGCAGAATCACTGCCCTTATGAAGCTTAAGGTTTCCTATAAGTTACAAGACATAATTTTGTTACAAAAGTAATTCCAACATTATGGAGTAAATACAAGGCTAGAAATACATACAGTGTAGCAGGTAAAGAAGATGATTAGCAATTTAGCAGAAGGATACTAATACAAGGACTCTTTCCTAAAGAGAGGATTTGTTTTTGAGGAATATATTTGTGGGGACATCCCAAGCAGAAGGAGATCCCAGGGAACAGCACAGAGATTAAAACAAAGAACAATATGTAAAAGGAAACCATAAACAGTTCGATATTACCTGAGAGTAAGGTGTAAGGCAGAGAGAAGCCAATAATTAGATGGAGTAGGGGACAGTAGCCAGGCCCAACAGCCAGGTTTCTCATGAACAGAATCATAGTTTATCTTATGCAACAGTGGTTCTCAACCTTTTTTGGTATCCATTCAACAGTCCCTTTGCTGAACGCAAGATATATACTTTTCTCCACATCACAGTGCATCTGCTCCATATCATAGTTGGTGGCTCTCTGAACTCAGTTATGTTCTAACAAAGGTAACCACACAGTATCCTGACTATGAGGAATCAAAAGCCAAAAGTCTGGTGTACACTAGTGTACCAAAGCATACCAGTGGACTATCTACCTGGGGAAAGGGAAGTTACAAAAGGGAATGACAACCAGATTTGAATTTTAAGAAGGTTACTCTGTGGCAAGACTCCAATACAACAATCTGTTTTAAATGCCCCTTAAAAGAAATATACAAAAACCCTTTCCCCAAATGTAGACTTGACTCCATCACAATTTAATCCATTCCCCAGTGTCTGTGGTAGCCATACAACCAACTAATGAAGGGGGGAGGGGAGGGAAAAACAGCCAGCAATAAATGGATGAGCTCTAAAGCAGTGCCAAGATTAAAAAAAATTTTTCCACTCCCGAACCACTGAAAAACTCATAAATACATAATACTGCCAAAGGATTCATCATACTATCAATGGCATCGTAGTTTGACAGAATTTTTTCCTTTCTTCATGATTCATATGACCTATGGCATATTAGATTTGATTTAAATAAGAACCATGCGAAATTTTTTCAAGAACATAAAAGGTGCTAGAAGATGTCCAAGTACATGCTTATATGCATGGTACCTGTACACATAAAGTGCTGAAAACACCAAGGCTACCAGAACCCTTTCCTAAATCTCAGCAGTTTTATTTTAGACAGGCAGATGAAAAGGATAATCCTGACAAACTATGATGAAAATCATTGCAAGGTTAAAGGGCTAAAGAAACAAATTTGTGGGACTGGGGGTGGAGGAAAATGATAAAGGTCCAGTTCAGAAATCAGAAAATTGTTTGAACAAAAATAGCAAGACATTTCTCAGAACTTGATAATATAATATAGATTAGGCATCCCTAATCCAAAAATCTAAAATCTAAAAAATTCTGAAATCCCAAATACTTCTGGTCATTTAGGATAAATCTGTAAAATGTTTACAATAAAAAGAATGTTGCACAATCAGAAATTTGGGAAGGAAATATCAAATTTCTCACACCATGAAAAGCATTTAATGTTAATAGAAAAAAAACAAATTAAAAACAAGCACAAGGAAAAGTTCACAATCTAACCCATCCAGAGAAAACTGCTATTACCTTACTGCTGTTACCTAGTCCAATAGAGCCTTCTAACATTCGTGTGTGTGTGTTATTTAAACAGCTCTTCATTCTTTTTTTTTTAAGTAATCATACCAGACAAGCCATTCTGTATCTTGCTTCCCTCCCTCATCATAAATACAGCAGGTGAGCAAACAAGGTGTTTAGATTAGCGAAAAAGTATGCAATCACTAAAACAGATTGAGGTAGGAGTGATCTAGAGAGAAGGTGATAAAAAAAGGTGAAGATATAGTTAAGTTTCTAAATAAAGCAAGAATATCCCTTTTGGCCACTCTTTCCACTGGGTAAAAGACTTGAAAAATAATTCAAGTGTAGGGAACAGAAATGGAAGTGGACTATAGTCCTCATGTTGCCAGCAAAAGATGGACATTACCAATTTATAATAGAGTTCATCAGCAAACTTATTCTATTTCTGCTGATGGCATTAAGCTATCAGAGGAAACAACTGGTGAACTAGTGAGTTAATCCAGCAAGATCAGTAGAAGGCATGGGGTTGAGAGAATTAAAGGCATTCCCAAGAATGATGAAGTGACTCATCTAGAGACTGTAGATAATAGAGAAGGGAATGAAATCTGAGAAAAGCTGATAAAGTGAAGGAAAAGGGTAGGTGCAAGATATAACAGGTTTCAAAGAGTGGATTTGGTGGAAATCGGAAAGAAGAGAGACATGAGTTAATAAAATGGAAGAATTTGAAATTATGTTCAGAGTAATAGGAGAGTACTCCAAAAAGTTCATAGAATGATTCATATTCTATTTTTCCATGAACTTCTCAAAGTAACCTTGTATTTAAGAATTTGGGTACACTTCAAGGAGATGACAATACCTAGGTGTGGCCATGAGAGTTGACTGCTGCAGCACTTAGGGGGCAAGATCTTTTTGAAGAAATTAATGAAATTGTGAGATCACAAATAATAGCAAGAATCAGCCATAAATGTTTTTAACAAAAGAGCACTTGCTCTGGTAAATAATATGAAATAATATCAAGAGCAAAGAACAGGGTTTTGAAGGAAGGTTGATTAAACAGGAATATAGAAACCAGAAGCTAAGAGTATTAAACTTCCTATACCCATTGCCATGAAAAATAAGGAGGCACGCAAAAACAAGCATTTAACTCTGTAGCATAACATCATGCTATAACAGCCTTACTTCTTTTAAAAACTACTATGGAGGGCTGGCCCCGTGGCTCACTCAAGAGAGTGCAGCGCTAGGAGCGCCGAGGCCATGAGTTCGGATCCTATATAGGGATGGCCGGTGTGCTCACCGGCTGAGCATGGTGCAGACTACACCATGCGGAGGGTTGAGATCCCCTTACCAGTCAATAAAAAACAAAAACAAAAAAAACTACTATGGAAGAAAAAACAAAGGAATACTGCGCCAGTTGTCAATCAAAAAAAGCAAACTAGACAAATCTGCAGCTTGCTGAAGAATTACATTTAAAGAATGTTGACTGAACAGACTTCCAGGCAAGATGGCGAACCAGAGGTCCCAGAGCATGCTCCTCCCACAGAAAAAGACGAGAACAAGGAATGGACAGCTAAGTACTGAAGACAGAATTGGTGGGAGAGCATGGGAGGGCAACAGGAGTGTGGTGACGACCCTGTGAAGTGCAAAAACCCAGGAGTGTGGCACAGAGAGGAGGAGGAGGCACAAAACTGTAGCTGCCACATTTCCATCACCAGGAGATGCACGGGAGGAATGTTCCCTTGTGGTGAAGAGAATCTGCTTGGCAGTGAGCACTTCCCAGTGGTAATCCTCCTCTTGCTCGTGCCCCAGCCCAATGCCACCAGCACCACCACTGTCCTATCCCAGAGCTGTTGCCTATCTCCCCACACAAGAGATTGTCCCCCTCCCAGCCACAGGCACCCAGCTGTCACCCTTGCTGCGCAATTCCCACCACTAGCTGTAACCAGCACCATCCAGCCCCAGAGCACTGCAGCCACAATCTTCTGTCTCCCTACTCAGCAGTTTGTTCCGCTCCTGGCCGCAGCTGCTGCTGTTACCAACACTGAGTCCAGGTGCCACCAGCTCCACCTCTCCCAGATTCAGGTGTCCCTGTGTTTTGCCAGACAAGAGAAAAGAGGAAAGAGGTGAGCAAGTGTTGCCCCACACATCAGGTGGTGGGAAGTACTCACAGAGATCACATGGCTGCCTTGACACAGGGAGGGTCACATGTGGAAGCACAGGAAAGAGATGAGCAAGGATAGCCCCTCCACCCAGTGGCTCAACCCACAGAGGAAATTATGCTGCTCCTGAGGCTGCACATCCAGGGGTGGCAACTACTTCCACAGCCCACACAACTGCCTCAATCCAGGGAGGGACATGCAGAGTGGCTGGTTAGTGCAGAAAACTGAGGATATCTAAGTAGAGTAACAGAAAAAAATACTGAGCTAACCACCAACCCATCCCCCAACAGGAAGAAGTAAGGACCTGCCTGAATGAAAGAGAAACCCTGCCCAGACCCACCCATTCAAGCTTAGGAGCCTCAGTATACCCCAGTGCACTTATCAGGGTTTAGGGACAACAAGACTGCCCATGGTCATCCACCTCAGCCAAGGAACTGGGGCAC
Organism: Cynocephalus volans; assembly: GCF_027409185.1. NCBI lineage: Eukaryota > Metazoa > Chordata > Mammalia > Dermoptera > Cynocephalidae > Cynocephalus > Cynocephalus volans. Next base: position 57,548,630 of record NC_084470.1, read on the forward strand.
CCAGGCACTTCTCCTAAGAACCCAAGAGCTCTCCCACACCCTCGACAACCTAACACAGTGTCACTCACTTCAGCAAGGAATCACTAAGTGCCCCAGTGCCTAGGCCACAGACACACTCACAGATAACTCCAACATTGAATATTGCCAAAGTAACCACATAGAGACTACACTACTGAGTCTACTCAGAACCAAAACTAAAACACCACACCCAATGGTTAATATAAAACACATTTACAGGAGGGAGTCTCTCCTCAAAAGCCACTCCGGAGTTATAGAAGAAACACCTGTTCCATCAGATGACCAGACATAAATGTAGGGATACTAGAAATACAAAAAAAATAAGAAATTATAACACCACAAAAGGAATACAATAACTTTCAAGTACCAGACCACAAATAGCAGGAAACCTTTGAAATGTGTGAAAAGGAACTCTGAGCAACAATATTAAGGAAACTCAATGAGATACAAGAAAACTGACAACAAAATGAGAAAAACAATCCAGGATACAAAGAAGGAAATTTACAAATAGAATAGATACCTTAAAAGAGAATGTAGCAGAACTTCTGGGACTAAAAATCTCATTCAAGGACATAAAAACTTCAACTGAAAGCTTAAGCAGCAGGCTAGAGCAAGCAGAAGAAAGAATTTCTGATCTCAAAGACAGTCTCTTTGAAATAACCCAAGCAGACAAAAAAAAAAAAAAAAAATTAAAATGAAAAAAGTGAAAAAAAAAAAAAAAAAAAAACCTGAAGAAAAATCTACAAGATCTACCAAACAACCTTAAGCACCCAAACATCTGAATCATGGGTGTCCCAGAAGGGGAGGAGAAAGGAAAAGACACTGAAAACCTCTTCAACAAAAATAATAATGGAAAATTTCCCAGGTATTGGAAGATATAGACCTCCAGATCCAAGAAGCTCTAAGATCCCCAAAGAGATTCAATCTAAAAAGGTCCTCCTGAAAACACACTGTAGTTAAATTGTCAAAAGTCAAAGACAACAAAAGAATCCTAAAAACAGCAAGAGAAAAGCATCAAGTTGCCTATAAAGGAATCCCCATCAGACTAACAACAGACTTCTCAGCAGAACCCCTACAGGAGAAGAGAATGGAATGATATATTCAAAGTGCTAAAAGAAAAAAAATATGTCAGCCAAGAACAGTATACCTAGCAAGGCTATCCTTCAGAAATGAAAGAGAAATAGTGTATTTCCCAGCTAAACAAAAGCTGCAGGAGGAGTTCACCACCACAAGACCAGCCCCATAAGAAATCCTCAAGGGACTCTTACATCTGGAATCCAAAAAAATGATAACTGCCACCACAAATACACAAGAAAGAACAAAACCCACTGGTAGAACAGATACACAAATGAGAAAGAAAGAAACTACCTTAGCATCTCAAAAAAAAAAAAAAAAAAAAAAAAGCACCAAAGATAATAAAGAGAAAGGACAAAAAGATATTTAAAACAACCATATGAAAATCAATAAAATGCCAAGAGTAACACAATACCTGCCAATAATAACCCTAAATGTAAATGGATTGAATTCCCCACTCAAAAACAGACTGGCTGAATAAGTTAAAAAAAAAACCTAGACCCAACTATAGGCTGCCTACAAGAAACTCACCCCACCTTTAAAGACTCACACAGACTAAAGGTGAAGGGATGGAAAAAGATATACCACACAAATGGAAACCAAAAAGGAGCAGGGGTAGCTATTCTTATATCAGACAAGACAGACTTTAAGCCAAAAACCATGAAAAGATATAAATAAGGTCATTATATAATGATAAAGGGATCTATCCAGCAAGAGGACATAACATACACACCCAATATTGAAGCACCCAGATACATAAAGCAAACACTATTAGACCTAGTAAGAGACCCCAATACTATAATAGTTGGGGATCTCAACACCCCTCTCTCAACACTGGACAGATCACTAGGGAAGAAATCAGCAGAGAAACACAGGATTTAAAGACCAACTGGATTTGGCAGACATCGACAGACCATTTTCATCCAACAACTACAGAATATACACTCTTCTCATCAACACGTGGAACATTCTCCAAGATAGAACACATGTTAGTTCACAAAGTAAGCCTCAAATAAAATTCAAATCATTTTAATTTTAAGTATCTTTTTAGACCACAGTGGATTAAAACTAGAAATGAATAACAAGCAAAATGTTGGAAAATACACAAATACATGAAAATAAACATGTTCCTGAACAACCCAGGGGTCAAAGAAGAAATTAAACAGAAAGTCAAAATTCTTGAAATTTACAAAAATAAAGATATGGAATACCAAAACCTGTGGGATACTGCAAAAGAAAAAACTTGGGCCAGCCCAGGGCTCACTTGGGAGGGTGTGGTGCTGATAACACCAAAGCCACGGGTTTGGATCCCTATATAGAGACAGCTGGTTAGGTCACTTGGGAGAGTGTGGTGCTGACAACACCAGGTCAAGGGGTAAGATCCCCTTATTGGTCACCTTTTAAAAATAAAAATATAAAAATATAAAAATATAAAAAGCAGTATAAGAGGAAAGTTTATTGCAACAAATGCTTACATCAAGAAAAATTGAAAGATTTCAAATAAACAACCTAATGTTACACCTCAAAGAACTAGAAAACCAAGAACAATCCAATCCCCAAATTAGCAGACAGGAAAAAATAAGACCAGAGGAGAACTAAATGAAATAGAGACCCCAAAACATGACACAAATGATCAATAAAATGAAAAGCTGTTTTCTTGTGAAGATAAACAAAATAGAAAAACCATTAGCCAAACTAACTTAAAAAAAGAACAGAGAAGACCCAAATAACAAATATCAGAAATGAAAAAGGACACATTACAACCAATACCACACAAATAGAAAGAACCATTAGAGACTATTATGAACAATTATACACCAAGAAATTTGAAAACCTGGAGGAAATGGATAAATTTCTGGACACACACAAACTACCAAGACTGAACCAAGAAGAATCAGAAAACCTGAACAGACCAATCATGAGCAATGAGATTGAAGCAGTAATCAGCAGTCTTCCAACAAAGAAAAGCTCAGGACTAGATGGCTTCCCTACTAAACTCTACCGAACCTTTAAAGAGGAAGTAATACCAATTCTTTTCAAACTATTCCAAAAAACTGAAAGAGGCCATTCTCCCTAACTCATTCTATGATGCCAGCATCACCCTGATACCAAAATCAGACAAAGATACAATAAAAAGAGAAAACTACATGCCGGTATCTTTGATGAACATAGACACAAAAATCCTCAACAAAATATTAGCAAACAATACAGAAACACATCAAAAAGATTATACATCATGATTATGTGGGATTCATCCCAGGAATGCAATGTTTCAGCACACGCAAGTCAATAAATGTAATACACAACATCAATAAAATCAAGGACAAAAATCATATGATTATCTCAATAGATGCACAAAAAGCATTTGACAAAATTCAACATCCCTTCATAATAAAGACTTTCAACAGATTAGGTATAGAAAGTATCTCAACATAATAAAAGCCATGACAAACCTACCACCAACATCATCTTGAATGGGAAAAAGCTGAAAACATTTCTTTTAAAAACAAGAACAAGACAAGGATGCCCATTCACACCATTCCTATTTAACAAAGTATTTGAAGTACTAGCCAGAGCAATCAGGCAAGAGAAAGAAATAAAGGGCAACCAATTCAGAAAAGATAAAAGTCAAATTGTCCCCATTTGCATATGACATGATCCTATACACAGACAAACCTAAAAACTCTACCAAAAAACTATTAGAGCTGATAAACAAACACAGTAAAGTTGCAGGATACCAAAATCAACATACAAAAATCAGTGGCATTTTTATACACCAACAATGAACTAGCAGAAAAAGAAAATAAGAAAGCAAGCCCATCTACAGTAGCTACCAAAAAAAAAAAAAAAGAAAGAAACCTAGGAGTAAATTTAACCAAAGAGGCAAAACATCTCTACAATGAAAACTACAAATCACTGCTTAAAGAAATTAAAGAGGACACAAAAAGATGGAAAAACATTTCATGCTCATGGATTGGAAGTATTAATGTTGTGGAAATGTCCATACTATCCCAACTGATCTACAGATTCAATGCAATCCCCATCAAAAAACCAATGGTATTCTTTACAGAAATAGTAAAAACAATCCTAACATTCATTTGGAACAAAAAAAGACCCCAAATAGCCAAAGTAATCCTGAGAAAAAGAAAAAAAAAAAGTGGAGACATTAGACTACTTTACTTTAAATTATACTGCAAAGCTATAGTAACCAAAACAGCATGGTACTGGCATAAAAACAGACACTCAGACCAATGGAACAGAATAGTGAACCCAGAAATTCAATCCACATAATTACAGCCAACTGATCTTCAACAAAGGCACCAAGAACATACATTAGGGAAAAGACAGCCTCTTCAATAAATGGTGCTGGGAAAACTGGATATCCACATGTAGACGAATAAAACTTGACCTGCACATCTCACCATACACCAAAATCAACTCAAAATGAATTAAAGACTTAAATATAATACCTGAAACTCCTAGAAGAAAACATAGGGGAAACACTTCAGGATATAGGACTGGGCAAAGACTTTATGAATAAGACCTCGAAGGCACAGGCAACAAAAACAAAAATAGACAAATGGGATTATATAAAACTAAAAAGCTTCTGCACAGCAAAGGAAACAATCAGAGGGAAAAGGCTCTTTTCCCTTCCGTTTAGGAGAAGCCTTCTGACTTCTGCAAAACAGAAACCCTTTTGCTGCTGCAAGGGTGCAATTCTCCACCCTGGTCGCATAGCTTCCACATTAGCATAATGCCCCTCCTTTGAATGTATCAGCCAGCCCTTGGCACCCTATATAAGCTCTCTCACCCCCACATCTAGTGCTGTCTTCCATCTTGAGAGCAGGCTGGCAGATTCTTTTCCTTTAATAAAGCTTGATCAGTACCCAGTCTCTCGGCTCACTTTCTTTCACTTTTCAAATACTTAGAGCCAGTATTTCTCATACTTGAGTGATATATGGGCCTCATTTAAAGAGGAAAAAAGGCTGACCAGTTAGCTCAGTTGTTTAGAGCACAGCCTAGGTCACAGGTTCAGATCCCCATTCTGGCTAGCTACCCCCCCACCCAAAAAAAGGGAAGGCGGGAAAGACTGTCAGACATCAAAGAATAGATCCCAATTTAAGAAGGCTGACTTAAAAAACTAAAATTAGTATATTAAAATTTATTTCACTTGAAAACTGCTGATGCAAGGAATTAACTTAAAACTGGTCAAAATACTTTTTTAACATCTGTGGGTTGGAAAATAGTATGGCACCAACATTAATTTCCTGAATTTGATAAGTGTACAATCAATGCAAAGAGAATATCCTTATAGGGAGGATAAAGGGGTAAAGAGGCATCACATCTGCAACTTTCAAACATTTCAGAGAAAGGGTAATAATGTATGTGTGTGTATAAAGAGAAAATGATAAAACAAATGTGAAATTTCACATTTGAGGAATGTGGATGAAGGGTATATAAGAAATCTCTGTAATAATTTTGAAAACATTCTGTAAGTAATTATTTTGTAAATTTAAGGATAATCAGATGTGAAAAACTTTTTAAAATGATGACAGAATCCCCAGCCCTTAAGAATATTGGACCCTTGGAGATTCTAGAGCCTCAGTTAAAGAAACATTACCTTAAATCTATCTAAATTCATATTCTGTTAGGCACTGACAAGAATATGCTACATAAAAACAAAACCCTATAATAGAGTATGAGATTGCAGGCACAGGGATATTCTGAAGAGGAGAAATTCAGAGATAAGACAAGATAATTGGTTGATAACAGAAGAAAAGAAACCATCAATGACAAATTGAAGATTATTTCATAACACTGTTTATGATATAACCTAGCCCAGAGGTACACTAAAGCAGAACTCTGAGCTCCTTAGAAGAAAGGTGATTGCTGCACTATGCCCCAAGTAAGATAGAGTCATAGAGAAATACTGGTAGAGAAACCTTCTCAATTACTAAGTGATTATCTTCACCATTAGGAAAGAAATTTTCACAGCTTCTATGGCCCCACCCCTACCTCAATGTCTTGTTGACATTTTAGGCTTCTAAATTCTTGATCTGCTTCCCGGAAAGTATACAAGGAAATATCTGTTATGGGAAAGAATCTGGAATGAATGAGCTAAAGTCATGCACATTTTGACAGTTACACATTTAAGCACCTGTAGTGTTATACATTCAAGAGTCTGCTTCAGATCTTCAGTGATCTTCAAAATTAAATCTTGTCTTCAAAATTAAAACTTTTATCAGAAAAGGTCACACCTACCTAGCTCTCTGCTTTGTCTATGGTCAGCGATAACACATTTGCAAACTTCTAAACAAGCTGAGTTGATCCTTCCGTGGGCGCCAGAGTTCTAGTAGGGAATGGGTGTCCTAACTAACTGCCATGAGTAAGCCAGGCTTAAGGCAAATGTGAAACTATGTCAGAACATATCTTTCAGGGGCAAACAACCACACTGATGAATTAATGCTCAATGACATATTTTAGAGAGGCAACACAACTATAAGTATCAGTTCTCATATCAATCACAAGGCTATCTGTTCAGTAATTATTTAAGGATCCACCCCTCTGAAAGCAGCACTTGGTCTGTAAAGATGTCAGTTCACAGGCTCTACCCCACCAGGAGTTTTACTTTAAGTAACATGGCACAGAAGTTCATCAAATAACAAAGTAACAAATAATAATTGCCACAAATGAAAAAGCTAATAAGAGATTTCAAAATTTTCTCTTTTTGAATCAAGCTAGTTAGTCTCAACTTTTCTGATTCTCCTTCTGGAAAGCGCACTTTCTTTAGTATTTATTACTATGCTTATTAAGGTGGCAATGTAATACAGCAAGAAGATCAAACTTTGACGATATCTAGGTTGGAATCCTGTCCCTGCCATTTTCTAATTCTATCTGTGACTTCTGCCACTCAATTCCTTTCTCCCATATGTTTATTTTACATTCCTCTACCCCAAATTTCCATCACCACAATCTCTATGACCACTCTCAATTGATGATCCCACCACTTTGCTCAGTGACCTATTTTCTTGCCTTCTCAGGGACTTCCATTTCCTATTTATTCCCTCTCCTCTCTCATCAGTCTCCCTCTGCTGATTCATTCTCATTAGTCCATTTTTGATAGACCTTACCTTAAAAGGGGGGGAGAGGGGTGGCACAGAGTAGAGGATTACTAGTGACCAACATCTTAAGGCCAGTGATCAATTTATTTTCTAAGCTTTCAAAGACCACATTCTTTTTTGCCCTTACCAATACTCCTCAATCTTATCTGTTGGCTCTTCCTACTCTACCAAATGTCTACATGTTGGAGTGCCCAAAAACTTGGTCTCTGCTTAACCTTCTCTCCTCTGTCTACCCGATTTCCCTCCAACCTCATCTCATCCAGATTCATGGCTTTAAGTACATTAAGACTCATGACTCCCACATCTCCAAACTCAACCTCTCTCTGGGCTTATTTATCCAACTGCTCAATGGACAGCTGTACTTGGATATCTCATATTTATCTCAAATATAACATGGTCAAAATTGAACTAATGATAACTACCCTATACACCTAATTCAGTCCTCCCAAGTCTTTTCCATGACAGTAAATAATACATCTACCCAATTGCTCAAATCAAAGCCTCACTTATTCTCAATTTTTCTCTCTCCATTCACAGCCCATGTCCAATCCATCAAAGCTATATTTTTAAACACATCCAAAATCTGATCACTTCCCACCTTCTCATCTGCTACAAACACTAGTCCAAGCTACCAATCTTTCTTGGCTTCTAACATGTCTCACTACTTCTACTCTTGTTCCCTAGATTCCATCTTTTTTTTTTTTTTTTTTTTTTTTTTTTTACATAACAGGCAGGTGATCTTTCTAACACATCAGACCACAGTACATACCTGCTTATTCTCTTTATGACCTTATCTTTTTCCATAGTCCCTCCCCCTCATTCCCAAGTTCCTAGCCACATCAGCCTTCATTCTGTCCATCAAACGTTAAAAACTAATTTCTGCCCTTTTCACATGCTGTCTCTTCTTCTTAGAATACTATTACTAACTAGATCTTCACTAGACTGCTCCTTCTCAATGACACCTCAAATGTTATATTATCTGAAATTCCCCCATCATTCTATCTCATCGTACCTTATTTTACTCCTAGCACTGTATGAGTTGTTTGCTTATTCTATTTTAATGTAGTGAAACTCCTCTCAGGCAGGGATTTGGTTTCATCTTGTTCACAGCTGCATTTAAGAGGCAAAAACAGTACTTACGAGGTGCTTAATAAGTATTTGACTTCATTACCACTTCCCAACCTAATTAAGCTTGCTTTACACTATTCCCCAGAAGGAATCTCAATAGTTAAGGTGGTCCCCTCTAAGTTGAAACCTAGATCAATCTCTACTTCAGGTTATTTTTCATACTACTCTTCATTCCACCACCTTCCTTCCTTTCAGCCTCCACACGCATCACTCCCACACCCATCATCTGCTCAGGAACCATTTAGGTCTCACCTTCATTCACCTGAGGATGCCTACTATGTACTCAGCACTCTACTAATGCCTTTTCCTATCCCTTTCTTTACCATTCCAGATACGACTATTAAACTCCTTAACACCAACAACATAGTCTACAGTCTGAAAATTAATCACATACAGCCTTGACTTGCATTTATGATCCTGCCTTCCCAACTAGAGTTTAATTTACAAAGAAACAAAGGCAACATCCTGTCCTTATTGTATAATCTCCCCTGGGCTTAACATTGTCATTCCTGTCATAAATTCTCATTACTTTTTGAATCAAAGAAATTCCTTAACAACAGTACGAGGTTTTACCTTTCTCACTTCAAGTAATTCTCAAAGGAAAGGAGAAAAATACCTCAAAAAACTGATCTGTAAAAAATCAAGCCATATAAGCCATAAATTAATTAATAAATAACATTTGCCATGTTCTCATCCAAGAAATAGGACACATGAGGACAAGCGAAATATAATATTGATGAGAAATATATATGACTTATACGTACAATAAAGCCATGAATACTACACAGCTCTTTATCAGAGGCCTTGAGACTTTGGGTGAAGCACTTTGGGATAAATATGCTAACCTGAATTAGTGTCAATGAACCTGATAAACACAAGCACTATTTCTCACTTGCTTTAAGTCCACATCTTCAACTAGCACAGTATCTCAAACATACAGAGAACTCCTACTGATGGATTCATGGATATTGATTAAATCTAGAAAAAGATGATAATTAAAAACAGATATTAAAATTACAACTTTTCGCCTGTACTAGCCAGCTGCCAAAAAAAAGAAAAAAGAAAAAAAAATTACAGCTTTTACAAGGTAAGTATCATTTCACAAGAAGCATTGTCTCAGATATGTAAGTATAGGTCAAAATAGCACCTGTCTCCTCCAATGTCATACCTATCAACTATTCTTGAAAAGTTGAAGCTTTACTACAATGTGGAATTTCTACACACAAATGAGTAAAGCTAACATATGTTCTTTAAATAAGAAATCACTTTGTTAACAAATACAATTGATCTCAAATGTATCACTACAGAATTCCAAAGTCAGTAAGGAAAAATGTAAGAATATCATCACAAATGTTAACAATTGTACATACCTAAAATGTTTCCAAATTTATCTTCCAAATTAACTTGCAAGAACACTTGCATAAAGCAAATTATGTTCTCCTGTTAATCTGCTTTTTCCAAAACCCATAAATTGAGATGTAGGATGACCTATCTGCACATTTTAGGGCCTAGTTAAAAAGACTATTGTATGCAACTGAATTCCACTACTTTAATTCATTATTTTGAGTTTATCCCTTAAATTATCTACTTTGCTTTCCTCAGTAGCAAAATGTGGGAGAGGGGAACCCCATTTATCACATAACCTTCAAAGGATAGATATGCATAAATGCTGAAGTTCATCTTTAGTACCAGTTAATCACAACAGAAAGAGTTGAGGGTAAGTTCTTAGTGACCTGATCACGTTATGCTATTGTCCTCTAGCCCCAATTACTAAACCACCATCACCATTATAGCAAGTAACACACAATATTCTCTATTTTTCAGATACTGGGTTAAAGGATCTACATACGTTTAGCTAATTTGATCCTCAAACCTATGAAGGGTGTACTATTTTCATTACCATTTTATAAATGAAAAAGCCTAAGGTCATGGCTAGTAAAGCAGCAGAGCCAAGTATCCAGGTTGGTTAACTGCAGAGCCCTTGCTCTTTAATCACTTATGTATTAGCTGAAAGAAAGTGAGCCAAGATGCCAGGTACTGTTCAAGCTTTATTAAAGAAAGAAACCTGCAGGGCTGTACTCAAAATGGAGGACAGCACCAGGTGTGGGGGTGGTAGAGCTTATATTGGTATGTTGGCACCAAGAGCTGGGTGATGTAATTCCGGGGTGGGGATTGCGTTAGGTCACGGGGATGGAGAGTACTGCTCGTGTGGAAACCCAAAAGTTTCACTTGCTCCAAAACCATGAGTCTTCTTGTAAGAGAGAAGAGGGGGGAGGAAGTGGACAGCGCCATCTTGTACTTGGGCTTGTCTAAGATGGCGCTGGTTATGTTGCAGATCTATTATTAGCTATTACACAGAATTGGGACCAAATGGTAAAAAGTTTCAGAGAAACAGATTTTAATTCAATGTACTAGTAAATGTATCTGCCTAGCAACAGAAGGGGCTGTATCATGGAGGGGGGAAAAAGAAGAGTAACCTAGGTATTCAAAACAGAGTTCTGATGATCATGTTCAGTATTATAGAAGAAATTCTTAAACTGGATACAAGAAATCACTGGTTTACTGGAGTTTTGTTTTTTTCAATTTAGGACTAGATTCTTTTGGAGGAAGATATTCATAAATGTATCCTGAAAACAGTGTGGAATACAAATATATGTGAGATAAATCCTTGACCTGAAATACTTAAAATCTATTTCAGGCAATAAGATACTCATACCAAAACAAAAAGAGATATACACATACAAGGGTACTTCAAAAGGGCTGGCCAGTTAGCTCAGTTGGTTAGAGCGTTGTGCTGATAACACTATGGTCCAGAGTTCGATCTTGTACCAGCCAGCGACATGCACAAAAAAAAGTTTATGGAAGGATCCATATTATCTTTTAATTCTATTTCTCCACAAACTTTTTAAAGTACTTTGTATATGGTATCATTACAGTTGCCAAGTGATCAATGCAACAAATGTAACTATCACCAAGACTCTGAGGGAAATGGCTTATTATAAACAGACTGTAGGATATAAGCTCACCTAGTTACTGTTTAAGCTGTATCTATCCTGTATTTTACCAGACTGAGAACTTACACCAGAATTCCAGTCCTAATCTTGCTTAAACACATTAAAGAGAAATACAAAAATAGATGGTAGTTAGCTCTTTCACCTTGTTATAGACTTTCTTGCAAACTACCTCTTAAAAACCCACCTTCAAAACAAAAAACAACAAAAGTAAAATCTATCATGTAATTAAACCTAAACACATGAGAAAGGCAGCGTTTCTCTTTTTATATACAAAGATAGTAATTCCAGATCTCTTTCCTGCTTGCTTTGGTGTTAATATTAAAAATGCTCCTGAAAATAATTTCATCCTTTCCTGTTTCACAACCAAGATTTTTTTTTTCCTGTTACAAAGAAAAAATGAAAAAATATATATGGTCTGCTTTCTATTTTAGTAACATAGCAAATCAGAAAGTTCCTAGCATAAATTACCACCAAACCAAAATCAAAACACACTGAAAAGCAATGAAATTCAATTCTTTTGAGAAGCAAAAGCTTAAATGCAATAAAAATAGCCATCATTTATTTTCTGGTTTTTGTGGAGAGCTTAAGCTTTTTTTAAAAAATTACAATTAATGTTTGGGGTATAGAAATCTTTCAAGTCCACTAACAAGTACATAGGGGCAAAGCTAGCCATGCCTTTAGTAAAGAGGGTAAAAAAAAAAAAAAAAAACCCGAAACACATAGTTTTAAAAGGCAAAGCCAATAATAATGTAGAATCATTGTGAATTACAATGCACTGAATACACCACCATTCACCATCTCATACAGGGAAAATAAGGTTAAAATAAAATGCAAAAGGCTATCCATGTGCTAGCAAAAGACTGGAAATAGCCTGAATGTTCATCAATAGAGTGGCTGAATAACTCTGATTCACCCATTCAATGAAGTAGTATGCAGCTTCGAAAAGTAATGATGAAGATTTTTGTATAGTATACTACTCTGGAATGATCTCTAGGATGAACCAAAAAGTGAAAAAAGCAAGACACAGAAACAATATATTAGTATCCTACTCTTAGTGTAAAGATGGAGGCAGATATCACATATATATTTGCTTATACTTTCAAAATGGAAAAAAGGAAGACTAAACCAAAATGAAACATATTTTCATATTAAAGTAAATGGGGAGGGGAGGAAAGGGATGAAAACCATACCTCTTTGAACATTCTTTTATTGCACTGACTTTGGAATCGTGTGAAATGTATTTTTTTGAGGAAGAAAAATACAACTTGTAAAAATTGAAATCAAACTATTAAAACTGTGTATCAATAACCACATACAAGGGCTGGCCTGTTAGCTTAGGTGGTTAGACAGTGTTATAACACCAAGGTCAAGGGTTCAAATACCTGTACCAGTCAGTCACCCCAAAAATAAACAAATAACCACATACATAAAAAGAAAAGTTTAAAACAAAACTACTTTGACTATATATCCCTTATTGGAATATTCCCTGGGGGAGGATCTTAAGCTGCATTTAATAGTCTTAATCGTTTTAACAACACTGATATTATTAATAAAACTATCTCATATAAATAAAGCAATAAGCTACTCATTAGGAACCAAGATTTTTTTTAAAAGATACAAATATTTTAAAAATCAGAAAAATAAAAAACTGTACACTTAAATATAAATTGGAAAAAAATCAATATGAACTCAAGAGCTTTCTTTTTCTAAAATATATATATATATATCCTTGATCCAGTGAAATCGCCGAGAAGCACTGAAAACCCAGTAGTAACAAGTAACATTAACTAACACCTACACTGTGGTCTCCAAATACCATTTTCATCAAAAGGATACAAGATTCACAGGAGAAATGGTTGATTCCAGAACTGAAGTAGGATGTATATAAATGAGCCAGGGCCAAAAAAGTTATCAAAGATTACCAGGATCATGCACAAGGACACAGAAGCCAATTTGAAAGGATTTCACTAGCCAAAAATGAGGCATCTGAGCAATGATAAGAACTAAAATGAGTGCAATGTATTGAAACACAGAAATATAGAAAAATGAACTCATTTTTTAAAAAGTTCACATTGGTCACCTTTGCAGGTTAGATTTCCATTAGGTCACCACCTCATTATTTGAAAATTGACAAAAGGAAAGAATCCAGTATGTTTCCTATCTTTCCTGTATTTCAGGGCAACCAAACAGTTGGAAATAGTTCTTCCTTATAGAAGAATGCCAGCTAATAAATGTAGAAGGAATAATGAAATTAGGAAAAAAAAAAAAAAAAACACTACTTTATGATCCCTATGGAATAATGGATCTAGGCAACAATTATCAATAGCAGTTAAAACCAGTAGGTGAAAGGTTGATAGGGAACTTTGCAATGAATGGATCAGGCTAACTGTACCAGAAAGCACTGATCAATTTAGGCATCATTAAATAAGACAACCCGATATGCGTCCCTAATATGATGAAAAACCAAGAAACTGCTTTTAGAGGGTGGGAGGAAGATATAATGTAATTACCACTTTCCAAAAAATATGGGGAACAGAAAAACACGTCAAAGAACACCATAAGCATGCATACAGCTGGTAGATAAGTATAGTCCTTGGTATAAAGGGACTACTATAGATTAAGAGAGTAATCACATGACCATTTGGATACTGATTTTTTTTTTTTTTTTTAGTAAAATCGAAAAGGGACTGGGTATTAAATAATATTAATGAATTACCACCAATTGCCCAATTGCACCAGGTATGATAATGGTACTGTGGTTACCTTTTTTTTTTTTTAAAGCCTTTATCTCTTAGAGATACATATTATTTAAACATGAAATGACAGAATATCTGGGGTGCTTTAAAATATTCTAGTAACAACAACAAAAAGTGAGGGATAGATGAATTAGATGAAACCAGAATGTCCAAATGTTAATAATTATTGAAGCTGGATAAGTACATTCAGGGGGAGGAGGGGGAGGATGTTCATTATACTATTGTTCTGTGAATGTTTGAAAATTTCCATAATAAAAAAAAGTTAATGTTTATTTATAGCATGAAAGAATAATAAATCCCCTAACAAATAAACAGGATGAGGACAGACCATGTGTACACATGCAACAAGCAAGGAGGGTACTCAGAAGTATGCTGGCAAAATATATGTATCTCTGTTCCCATACAATTACCCACCCCTTCATTCCCCCAAATCAGGGCCCATTCACCTGGTTGTGACTGAGCATTAATACCTTGACCCAAGCAGAAGTAATCACCAGGATTCACCCATCTGATTGAGACTTTATTTCTATGGTTACAAGAATTTCATTCAGCAATAATAAAATAAACAATAGCCAAAACCAAAAGAACAAAAAAAATAAACAATAGCCAAAAAATCATAAATATATAAACACAAGTGAACATTACACTATGATGGAAAGATTAACTTTTGCCAAATAACATCAAATATAGTTCTAATTTAGGGTCACTTAATTTGAAAAGACTGAAGGTGAAAAACTTAGTTGTGAAAAACAAAAACTTAAGAGTATGAGGATATTTCAAAAAGTTCATAGAGGCAGGACCGTTAGCTCAGTTGGTTAGAGCACAACCTTGTAACATCGAAATCAAGGGTTCAGATCCCCACAGTCTAGCCCCCCCCACCTGAAAACAGTTCACGGAAAAATAAAATTAAAAGATAATACAAATCTTCCCATGAACTTTTTGAAGTACTGTCATAGATATAAAACTATTTCCTGTTCAGGAAGGAGAGAAATATTAATATTCTGAATATTTAAATCTATTTTCCGCCCATATGCCAATTTTTTTAGGATACAGCACCAGAGTGCCAAATTTTCATTTCCTGTGACAATTATCTTTTAAATTCTTAAGGTTAAACAGAAAAATAGAAGAGTATTTTGTACATCATTTTGCAGATTAGAGACCTGGTTCCAATTTCCACTTCCAGATACCAAACTCCAAGTATCAAATTTCACCTAAAAAGAACCAAAACCTACACATACTGACATTTGGCCTACTTTTACTTTCTATAAGTTCCTCATCATTAAATACTAATGATATATAATTGTATATTCATATAATAATAAAGTTAGTTGATCTATAAAACAAAATTTTATCAGAACTTCTATCCCATTTTTGTTAGTTTTATATCTCAAATGTCAAATTACATCATACCAGAATTTAAGAAAATACAGTCAGTCCACAGCCCTAGCCATCAAGTTCATAGCCACTTAGAAATTAAGTACCATCAACAGTTCAATTGCTGGGGTGGGGGGGAGTGTAGGCCAAATCTTATACCTATGACAAAGAACTATGTAAGCTGACAAGGCAGATGTACCTTTCACAGAAACAACAAAGGGTAAAATAACAGACTATGACTTGGAATTAACAATAGCTAATATATCCAAAAGTCAAACTGGGCAGCGGGTTTTCATGCCAACATCTACACCAGTGAGAGCACTGAAAATGAAAGCTGACAATGCGTAAACATCATAACCTGTAGGATGAAAAAGAACTTATACAGTTTAAGAATTATTCAGCGTAAAAACAATTATACAGCCAACATTTTCTGTCCTAGGGTCTTTCTAGTGCCTTTGTCCAGAAGGTATGCCCCAAGTGCTCTACCCAAGCCATTATGTGCTCTCAAAACACCAGATGGGGAGGCACCACGGTACAACATACAGGTTAAGAGCAAAAGTAGGCAAGTCAGTCAATCCAAATTTGAATACTAAATCCAACATTTTTTAACCTGTTACTAAGAGAAATGAAAGCCAAAGAGGTTATCTATAAGACTGAAATAGTAGTACTATATTTACTTCAAAGAGAGTATGAGTGTCTATCTGAAATCCTCCATATATAGTGCCTGGCACATAGTTAATGCTCAATAAATGGGAGCTGTTAGCAATTTGAATTTCATATTTGTAAGATTTTTTTTTTTATTAACGATAGTCTCTATGATTAGAAAATAAGCGTCACACACAGGATTTTTAGGGCAGCAAAACTATTCTTTATAGGGCCGACCCCGTGGCGCACTCGGGAGAGTGCGGCGCTGGGAGCGCAGCAGTGCTCCCACCACGGGTTCGGATCCTATATAAGGATGGCCAGTGCGGTGACGTGTGGCCGGTCACAAAAAAAAACAAAAAAAAAAACTATTCTTTATGATACTGTAATGGCTAATACATGACATTATGCATTAGGCAAAACTCACAGAACTGTACAAGAGGGAACCCTAATATAAAATTAATATATCAATATTAATAATTGCAACAAATGTACCACTAATGTAACATGTCAATAATAGGAGAAACTGTACATGAGGATGGGAGGAGAGTATGGGAATTACCTGTAATTTTTTTTTTTTTTTTTTTTTTTTTTTGTCGTTTTTTTTCGTGACCGGCACTCAGCCAGTGAGTGCACCGGACGCTCTCCCAGCGCAGCACTCTACCAAGTGCGCCACGGGCTCGGCCCAATTACCTGTAATTTCTGCTCAATTTCTCTGTATAACTAAAACTGTTGCAGGTTTTTTTTTTTTTTTTTTTTTTAAGATGACCGGTAAGGGGATCTTAACCCTTGACTTGGTGTTGTAAGCACCACGCTCTCCCAAGTGAGCCATGGGCCGGCCCAAAAAATTTTTTTTTAAAAAAAAAAAAGAAAAGAAGCTCCATAATAGCCAGGGCCTTGCTCATTTATATTGCCAAAGTCTTGGCGCTAATTAGGAACACAGGAAATAGTTTTGAACAAATGTGGAAAACAGAAGTGGAGTAGGAGATGAGAGGCTGCGAGAGATTGAGGAGTGTGGCAAAAATATGGAGTAGACACAAACAGAAAAGGAAAAATGAGTTAACACTTAATTGTCGTCTTCAGGCCAGTGCCAGTTAACTAACAGTTTGTTACTTATCCACAAGTACAGAAATTGAGATTAAGAGTTTAGAAATTTTTATAGCACTTTGACCTTGATCGGTGATCAGGAGTAGGCTTGTACTTGTAAGTTTCTTATTCGGAAATAACTATAGACTCACGTAAAGTTACAAAAACTGTACAAAGAACCCCTCTACCCAAGCTTCAATGGTGACATCTTATATAGATGTAGTACAATATCAAAACCAGGAAATTGACTTTGATACATTACGGCTAACTAGACTAGATCTTATTCCATTTTCACCATTCTTTTTATTCATTTGTGTGTGTGCATGTGTGTATAATTCTAAGCAATTTTATTCCATGTATAGGTATGTGTAATCACCACCACAATCGACACATAACTGTTCTATCATTGGCCTTGTATTTTCAACATCTGAATTTTTCACTTCATTTTTCTAGTAATTCGTTTTTATTGTTTTAAAGGTATCAGACTATGATAGAGTAAAATTAGGAAAAAAATTCAAAGACAATACAGCATAACTATTTACATTAACATTTATATTGTATTAGGTTTTATAAGTAACCTAGAGATGATTTAAAGTATATGGGAGGACGTACATAGGTTATATGCAAATACTATGCCATTTTACACAAGGGATATTAGCATCCCTGGATTTTGGTATCCAGAGGGGTCCTGGAACCAATCCCCTGCTGCTACTGAGGGATGAATGTACTTTAATAAACCTAGGCATAAACTATAATATAACATAACTAATTTGAAATGTCACTGAAGCAGAACAATGTTATCCTCCTCGAACTTTCTTTTAATGAAGACAAAAGATAAGAAAATTAGCTAACAGAAAAATTTCAAAGTAAAATCTGGATTTGAGTCAAGTGTTTTCCAACTTTTTACATTTTCTTTCTACCTCTACACTACCATAAAATGAGCACTGGTTTTAAAATTAACTTTAAATCAATGTAAACTTCTGAGTCAGAAAATCATTAATTAGGGTCTTAATGATGTTTGACTTAGAACTGAGGTTAGAGTAATAATGGCCCCATTTCCCAAACAATTTTTCAAGAATAAAAAAACTACAGACATCCAATCAAGTTACATCCAAGTTTCTTATTTCAAAGTGACCACAACTGTTTGGCCTTTCCTCTTAATCCACAACTACTCTGATTTCCCTAGTATCAGCTATATCTCTGCTGCAGCTTATGCTCCCCCAAATATTCTATTGCTACTTGCGAATTCTGTTCGTCTGTCCAAAAACCATGAGTCAAAAACCCTAGGAAGGCCCTTGAACTTGGACTACCCCCAGACACACAGCCTGCAGTGATAAGAAAATAAAAGTAGAAATGCTCTCTCGTGTATACATGACATTAAAAAGACATTAAAAAAAAAAGTACCCCTCCCAACAAAAGGCAAGTTACCTACTTCTATATGAGTACTTCTCCTGGTCTCCCTTAATATACAGTCCCTGACTTACAATGGTTCAACTTACAATTTTTTTTTTTTGACCAGTAAGGGGATCACAACCCTCGGCACGGTGTGGTCTGCAGCACACTCAGCCAGTGAGCACACTGGCCATCCCCATACAGGATCCTAACCTGTGGCCTCAGGGCTACCAGCGCCACACTCTCCCAAGTGAGCCATGGGGCCGGCCCTCAACTTACAAATTTTGACTTTACTATGGTGTCAAAACAATACACACTGAGTCAAAACCATGCTTTGAATTTTGAATTTTGGTCTTTTCCCAAGCTAGTGATACGTGGTATGATACTCTCTTGTGATGCTGGGCAGCGGCAGCAAGCCTCATGATCAGCAGGGTAAACAACTCTACAGTGTACGATGTACTCTATACTGTATTGTATTGTCAGGTGATTCTGCCCAGCTACAGGCTAATGAAAGTGTTATAAGCACGTTTAAAATAGGCTAAGCTAAGCTATGATGTTCAGTAGGTTAGGTGTATTAAATGCATTTTCAGTTTATGATGGGTTTATAGCTACGTAACCCATCGCAAGTCACAGAGCATCTATATATATGGAATGACGATGAGTAAAAGCTTGAGTTTCATTTGAGATCAAAAATTACTGGAAGCTCATTTCCAATAAAGATTTCAGACTATTTAAGGCACCTGACCAAAGGGGCAGATCTGGACAGTCCACACATTCAGCATACCTTTTGCTGAGATGACATTCGGGCCTCTAATCCTCTAGCATACACATCTGCAAGCTCAGAGGAAAGAACCAACTCAACTAGGGAATCTCCTGCATCTTCCAAGTTGAATTACTATAAGCATGTCAATATTAATTCTGAAGACCCCTAGGAAAACAAGTAACTCAGAATAAGAAATCCAGTTGTTTATAAATGGCAGCTATTCTAAATGTTACTCCTTAACATCATTAAAAAGTTAATCCTTGGGGGCCGGCCCGTGGCTCACTCGGGAGAGTGCGGTGCTGAGAACACCAAGGCCCCGGGTTCGGATCCCATATACGGATGGCCGGTTCGCTCACTGGCTGAGCGTGGTGCTGACAACACCAAGTCAAGGGTTAAGATCCCCTTACCAGTCATCTTTAAAAAAAAAAAAAAAAAAGTTAATCCCTGACAAAGTGGTAAATAAAGAGACCTTCGCTCAGGTTCTGGTACTACCACTAAACTAGCTAGTGAGCACAGCCTGAACTTCTTTGGGCCTCCTTTTTCCCCTGCTATATGTAAAATGAGAGGCACTAGCTCCCTTGCCCTTTAAAATCACAGCCACAGTAAGTTGCAAGGAGTTAAGGGGAAAAAAATTTGAGAGCTGCAGGAATGAGAAGTCATTAGTACAATAATAAGAACCCCCTACACTAGACACTGTTCATGCTACTTAGCAATTTACACTGGGCAGCAATTACAGAAGAGTCCAGTTGGAAATGGGCATAGGAATAATTCTCTCTCTGTAACCTCCCCCATAATGTGGCCCTAGAGAGTCTTCTACCATCTGCCTACCCGTTTTTTGCTTGACTAACTCCTATTCTTCCAGACTAAGTTCAAGTATACCTATTCTGGGCGGCCCTCCCTGATTGCCCACCTCTACTCCCACAGTCTGTGTTAGATGTCCCTGCCATTGTACTTACTTCCACATCCTTATCACAAGATAGGCACTAAACGAATGTCAGCTGGATAAATTAATAGTCAAGAGTTCAACCTCAGCTAGTTTTTCTACACATTAGGTTTAAAAAAGCTCAATCATAATGAAAAGAGGTGTTTTGTTTGTTTTCTGGGTTTTGGGGTTTTTTGGTGCATGGCCTGTATGGGGAAAAAGAGTTTAAATGTAACTTTATAATTGCCTCATACAGTTTAAGACTTAGAAAACCAAATTTTTTGTAGGCTATGTATAAAAATCATCAGTTCTCCTAAGGAATAAAAGTCTCAATTTTTAGAGTACCAAAGTTTCTACCATTTTTCAGTGTCATGGCCTTTTGGTATATCCAAAAACACCACGATTCATCACTGTATCTGAGGTTCCTCACTTCCTTTCGGCCACTACTATTCATAGAGATACATGAGACTGCTGATCTGAAGGATTTAGATATAAAGTCAACAGAACAAGGGTAAAGTACAGTTTACCCTTAGTTTAAGGGTTATCCATCCTGGAAAATACACAAGTACAAAACAACTAAAAAGGCTGGGGGGAAAACTGGTCTAGCACAATACACAAAAGGCTATCCTACCTAAGGCAGCACTCATGTTCTCTCTCAGACCACCATCATGAAATACCTGATTTTCATCAATTTGTCTCCACCATGACCAACAGAAGAAGCATAGAAATGCTCTGATCATCAAGTCACTGCCATCAGCCCAACAGATACCACTCAATTCCCTGATCTCCTCTGTCCTAATCTATTGGTTATTCAAGACTGTTATAATAGACATCAGCAATTACTGACACTGCTACTGGTAAGAGAATGTTCACTCTATCAGGAAATTAGAATAATGATAATTACAAAGTATCAGGTCAATTCAAACATTTATTAAGCACGTACTACCATGTACCCAGCTGCTAGTTACCAGGATTCCTCCATTTAAAAGAATAACATATTCTACAACATATTCATCATGGTCCTTGAATTTTCTAGTATATTGATCTGCAAAATCCCTTAGATCCTGACAATAAAACCAAACAAGTCTAACTCATGCGAGAGAATAGATGAATGCTAAGACAGCCAGGTTCCAATGAAATGTTAGCCTTTCCTGATGCTTTGTACTAGTAAACACCCAAAGCATCTTAAAAATATTGTAACATTATAAATGTATACAAACATATCTTTTAAAATACTTATATGGAGAAATAGTAATGATGAAAATAATGCTTAAGCAATCAGTACATTTCACAAAAGCACACAGCTAACAAACAATTTTGCAGCAAGCACATGCACAGCTGAAAAAATTTATCAGTCAGCTTCTAACTCCTGCCCCCAAGAATCCTCTGACACCATCATTATCTTCTCTAATATGAAAGAAAAGTAGACAAAGAAAGGAGAGCCCAAGGTATTTCTTGGTAGTTTCATTGTCTCCCTAACTCACATGAGCAACACTATAATTGGGGAAACCCTCTTTTTATCTTCAGCCACCACTGGCTCAATGTGTTCACACAAACTGCTATTAATCTCCCAAAGAGACTATACTATACTTTTCATAACTGCTGACAACTGGTTTTCTGAATAACTGTACAACAATAAAAGTTTTTTTGTTTTTTAATGGACATGGTAAACTTAAGCTTAAAGAATAAACATACTGTGGTTACCCTGAAGAAAACTTCAGGAGTACAGTTTCACCTATTTCTAACGAAAGTTATATTGTACCTCAACAAAATTCACCTCTTTACTACAGATAATCCTTAACTACGTTTTTAGCAAAGAAGCAGTACCATAAAATGTGTAACTTATGTTTTAGAGTTGAAATAGATACTCCAATAAAGAATTGGTAAATGGGGACTGGCAAATTAGCTCACTTGGTTAGAGCGCAGTGTTATAATACCAAGGTCAAGGATTAGGATCCCCATACTGGCCAGCTGCCACCCCACCTTACCCCTCTCCCCCCAAAAGCATTGATAAATTAATGGAAGAGTTATATTTTTACCCAGGTAATTTTTAAAAGTCCTTGTGTGTACTCAAGAGCAGAATAAATGGATTTCCATAGAAAGGGTTTTTGCAGCTAACTATATAATTAATGAAAAATAATATTTACTCTACTTTACATTCACACAAACTCATAAAAATTTTAAATCTGGCATCATTTGCCTACTCAAATAGAGTCTGTAATTAATAACTATTCACCAAGAGGCTGAACATCAGACAAAAGACTCAAAATACAAGTCAGACCACGGGTTCACAAAGAGCTAATCATCAAGCAAATATTAGTGATTACTATACAGCCCTGACCAAAGAGAGGGTTCTGCACTTGGCAGGGATGTGGGCAGTAGGAAGAGCTACAGTCAAAAACCATTACTTGCTCCAGGTTCTTGCAAGCCCACAGCAGTGCTCTCAGTAAGTAGACCTCCCAGGACAATTTGAATATTTTTGAATATATTTGAATAGCACAATCATGGTCTTGTCAACACCCACACCATCCCAAGGATATTTCACTTAAAAGATGTTAGCATTCTAAAATTAAAAGCACCTATAAGAATTCAGAAAAATCGTAAACCTCCATTTAAATGACCTGATGTTGGGGCCCGCCTGAGGCTCACTTGGGAGAGTGTGGTGCTGATAACACCAAGGCCACAGTTCAGATCCCTATACAGGGATGGCTGGTTAGCTCACTTGGGAGAGCGTGGTGCTGACAACATCAAGTCAAGGGTTACGATCTCCTTACTGGTCATCTTTTTTAAAAAATTAATTAATTAATAATAAATAAATAAATAAATGACCTGATGTATTTGCTCAGTTGGAAAAGACACTAAAGTAGGGCCGAGCCCGTGGCGCACTCGGGAGAGTGCGGCGCTGGGAGCGCCGCGACACTCCCACCACAGGTTCAGATCCCGTATGGGAATGGCCGGTGCACTCACTGGCTGAGTGCCGGTCACAAAAAAGACAAAAAAAAAAAGAAAAAAGAAAAGAAAAGACACTAAAGTAACCATTAAAAAAGAAAAAGAAAAAAAAAAAGGACTACCAAACTAAACATAAAGTACATTATACATGAATTTGAACACTAAGGGACTCAAAGACAACATTTTATTAACATACAACAACTAAAAATTACACAAGCTAATTGCCTCTCATTTGAATCCATGAGAGTAGACTTCCAAATATAAGTCCCATCATGAAAATACAAGCTTACTGATTTTGTCTTGGCTTTGTTGTCCAGCTTCCAACCAACCATTTTTGAGAGATCACAACTTAAAGGCTTTCAGTTTTCTCTTTAAAATAAACAGGTAACTAATTAAAGTAGGGCAGGAAGAAAAGTTATCCATTTAATCCATCAGCACCACACAGGACAAATAGAAGTAAGTATGGGATTCAAAAAAAAAAAAGAAAACACTAAACAAAATCCCCAAAACACCCCCATGAATAACCAGATATACTCGCCCTGTGGAGAAACAAATTTGGAAGGAAACACCTTCCACAGAGCACAGTATGTCCTAAGACCCTTTTAAACTGCTTAACATGATCATCAGATACCTTAATAAACTTAATATGGTAAGCCATACCATAGAATATTGTTCAACTGTTAAAAAAGATGAGTACATCTTACATGTAAATGGAAACATGCAGATGACACAGTATGTAACCATAAGGTAGAAAGATATATGTAGTAGTATGACTCCACATTTGTAAATAAAAACAAAAACCAAACAAAAAGGACCGGCCCCGTGGCTCACTCGGGAGAGTGCGGTGCTGATAACACCAAGGCCCCGGGTTCGGATCCCATATAGGGATGGCCGGTTTGCTCACTGGCTGAGCGTGGTGCTGACAACACCAAATCAAGGGTTAAGATACCCTTACCGGTCATCTTTAAAAAAAAAAAAAAAAAAAAACCAAACAAAAAGAAAAGGTCTGGAAAAGTATATACTAAATTATGAGTAGTGGAGACTTCCTGGATGTGGAATTTGGTAAGGTGGAACAGGGAAGAGGTGTTCAAGGAGGATTTTTACTTTTTCCTTTATAAACATCTGACCCTTTTGCAATAAGCATTTATTGCTGTGATAATTTTATAAAGAAACCATTTTAAACGTACTACCATACCTTGTTATTATTTTTAAAATATCACAGTCATGGTTAGTACATAGAAATAATGGTAAAGTACCTCCAAAGCTTGAATTAAAGTTATCCAGAGATTTTTTAAAAAGTCTAAACATAAATTTAAAAATTAAAAAAGAAAGAAAAAGAAGTCTAAGAGACATGACAATTAAATTCAATGTGAAATCTTAGGTTGAAGAAAGAGAACATTTTGGGGACAACTGGCACGATTTAAATATGCACTGTGTATCAGGTAATTGTATGGTTATAAAAACATTAAATTGCCTGAATTTGATTACTGTGCATTGCTTATCTAAGAGAATGCCTGTTCTTAAGCATACTATGAAATATTTAGGGAAGAAAGGTCATGATGTCTGCAACTTACTCTCAAAAGGTTCAGCCAAAAATACATAAAAACATACTTTTTTTAATATAGAAAACTAATGCAAATGTAGCAAAATTTCAGTTACTAGTTAATCTAGGTTAAAAGTACATGGGAATTCATCATACTATTCCTGCAACTTCCTGCACGTTTTGAAATTTTTTCAAAATAAAATTTTTTTAAAGAGTGGATCTCTCTCAGAAAGAAAAAGGAAGGATTCTAAATCTGAACTTCAATGACTTTAGGTACAAAAGACTTGGTTTCTAATATGAATTGTTTCTCAGGGTCTTACAATAATAGTTCAGTGCATTACAAAATAAGGTACTCTACAGTACTCTTGAAAGAATTAACAGAAATGACAAAGCTGGTCAACTTCTGATTCTCTAGCACAAGCTGGCTGTTTTTTGCCATCCAGCATATGACTATTCCAGCTTCTCTGCAAAAATTGCCAATGCTCATGGAACAATACTGAATATTAGGGTCAAGAAAAACTACTACAAATATCTGTTGAAGAATAAGCCATAATGCATTTAAATTTTTTAAAAAGGGAATAGATGAAACAATGAGTCACTACAGTGAAAAGTGGTAGAGAAAATCTGGGAACAACAAAGTCCCTCTAAGGGAAATAGGAAAGTATAATTTTTAGATAGATAGGTGCTTTAAAAAGTTCTTGGAAAAATAGAACTAAAAGATAATAAGAATCCATAAACTTTTTAAAATACTCTCATATGTATAAAATATGGCTTGGCAGTTTCCTATTTCTTAGGAAAACACAACTGTATCAACAGTCGCTTGATATCTGTCTAAAGAAATAACATGACAATAAAAAGAAAATGATATGCCTGAAATTTAGAAAAGGCAAGAGCAAAAAAGAGGGACATGAACTGAAGAGGTATGCCCTATCCAAAGCACTAGGATAGTTCATCGGCCTTTCCATACTTACCAGGAAACCCTCCAAGTACTATTTTGGCCTCCCATATAACCCAGTAGCCTGGGTTATGGCCTATGGAACCATACCTCAATCAATACAAAGACACCTAGGGCCGAGCCCGTGGCGCACTCGGGAGAGTGCGGTGCTGGGAGTGTGGCGACACTCCCGCCGCGGGTTCGGATCCTATATAGGAATGGCCGGTGCACTCACTGGCTGAGTGCAGGTCACGAAAAAAAGACAAAAAAAAAAAAAAAAAAACAAAGACACCTATCTCTCCCTCATAAAATAACAAAAATTATGATTCACGTACTAACTGCAAAGCTACTACTCCAAAGGTCCAGGTCATATGCGAAATCTGATGACCACATTAAGATACTTTGTCTAGGTTGGCTTCCTATGGCATCTCTAACCCCACTCTAAATAAGGTGAATTATGAGAATTTGACTATCTTCACTGCTTTATGTTTCATTTGAACATTCTGAAATATTTTCCCCAAGTAACAAACTTTCTTTTTGCCAAATTCAGCATGGCTTCACATCATGTTGCCTTGTAATTACTGTACTTTCTAGCTGAATCCTTCCATCCGATACTAACAATAAAAGAGCTAACCCTGTCCAAATGCTTAAATCCTCATAAAAACCCTTTGCAGAAGATACAATCATGACCCCCTCTTTATAGATAAGGACACCAAGGAACAGAGTAATTAAGAAACTTGACCAGATTCACAAAGCTATTAATTAAAAGAGGTGAGATTACAGAAAGAGAAATACCACATGTTCTCACTTATTGGTGGGAGCTAAAAATTAATATATAAATTCACACACACACACACACACACACACACACACACACACACACACACAAAGCCGTGGGGGGGGGAGAAGATATAACAACCACAATTACTTGAAGTTGATACGACAAGCAAACAGAAAGGACATTGTTGGGGGGGGGAGGAGAGAGAGGAGGGAGGGAGGTTTTGGTAAGGGGCAACAATAATCAACCACACAATGTATATCGACAAAATAAAAGTTAAAAAAAATTTTTTTAAATAAAAATAATAAATAAATAAATAAATAATTATTTTTAGTGAACCTAAAAAAAAAAGAGGTGAGATTCTAACTGGGAGTTCTGGCTCCAGAGAGCTCCACGCCCCCCCCCCCCTTTTTTTTTGGTAGTCTCATGAAGTTTGTGGATTCCTTCTCAGTCTAATATCTTCAGCCTAATGCATAAGACAAAACACGTATTATTGCAAAGAACACCAATTATATTAGGGGAGAAAAAACCCAATGTGTGATATAGTAATATACGTAAGTATGCTTCTTAACAATCTAGTGGTGGATCTCATATTCACTATAATTTCAATGTAATTATGAATAAATATTGAGATATCTATAATAACCATAATATATTATTAAAAAATCTGTGATTTGTACTGGTAGGAAAATCACAGGTACTGTTACTATTATTGTAGTTTGTTTGCATTAGTAATTAAGAAATGCTAACTTCTAATGAGAGGTACTGAAGAGGTAATTTTCCCAAGTTCATGAATGCCATCCATGTTAAGACCTCTACACTGCACACTAAAACAATCCTCTTAACCATGGAGTTTAAGAAGACCAATCCTTGGTCCTTCTCTCTCTTTCTACACTGGACCCCTTTGTAATGTCATCCAGTCTCATGGATTTGAATACTACTTAAGTTGATGACTACAAAATTTATCTCCAGTCCAGATCTTTCCCCTGAACTCCAGACTTGAATATCAGTTCCACCCAAATGTTTATTTAACAGGTATGTCAAACTTACCATGTCTAAAACTGAACTCCTAATCTAGTCCCCAAACTTGCTCTTTCCAGTCATCTCTATTTTAGTTGATGACAACTTTCTAACTGCTCAGACCCAAAAACTTGGAATCATCCTCGGCTCCTCTCACACCCACACCACATCTGATCAACAAATCATATTAGTTTGATCTCCAAAATATATCCAGAATCCATCCATTTCTCATCACTCTTCTGTTACCACCTTGGTACAAGTCACGGGCACCTCTCTTCTGCATCACTAGCTTCCTTACAAGTCTCCAGGCTTCCACTGTTATTCCTGTTTGCAATATGAGTGATCCTTCTGAACATGAAAAGCAGACCACATCACTCCTCTGTTCAAAACTCTTAGCAAAGTCCTTAGAATGGCTCTATAAGGCCCTACGAAATCAAAGCCCACCTCATTCTGACCCAATTTACTATTACTCTTCCTTGCTCATTCCATTCTAGCCATACTGGACAGAATTCACAGGTCTGCCTTAGCACCTTGGAATTAACTATCCCTCTGCTTGAAATGCTTTCCCCCCAGATATTAACATGTCTACCTTCCCTTTAGTCTTTGCCTAAATATCACTTCCTCGAGGAGGTTCACCCAGTCCACTCTACTCTCAATTGCAAATACTTCCTCAGCAATTTGAATCCCCCTTACAGTGTTCCATTTTCCAAAGCACTTACCTTTGAACATTCTATATAATTTATTGTTTATCACCCCTCATTAGGGTGATACGAGGCATATGCATATATAATGACATGTAAATGGCATATATAATGACATAAATTCCACAAGGGCAAAATTTTGTTTTGTACAATCACCCCTAGTATCTCTACATTTGGCCAACAACAGACACGCATATGATTCAAAGAACAGCATCTCTATCACTGCAAGGTACTTGCCTGTCTCCCTCATTAGAGTTTCTTGAAGACTGTGGATCTAATTTGCAGTGTCCTTGACACCTGTCCCTGGGCCTGCCCCATACCAGACACCTAATGCACAGATACTCAAGTGATTACAGCCATTTTCACCTGATACACAATATCCTATACTGCAAGAAAAACTGGGTCTTAACAGCTGTGCCTGATTAAAAGAGTGAGTACATGACAAATATAGAGAACATCAGACCCCAACTCTTTTTTTTTTTTTTTTTTTGTCTTTTTTTGTGACCGGCCCTTGGCTTGGTGTCGTTCGCACCGCGCTCAGCCAGTGAGCGCACCGGCCATTCCTATATAGGATCTGAACCCATGGCAGGAGCGCCGCTGCGCTCCCAAGCGCTGCACTCTCCCGAGTGCGCCACGGGGCCGGCCCCAGACCCCAACTCTTACTTGAATCAAAGTTGAGTTTACATTTTTGCCTCAATTTCTTCCTATATCTAAGAACCATGTCAAACTATTCAAAGTCTAAAAGGAGCACTTGGTTATTCCCTCCCAGAGACATGCTGCCCTCCCCCAAGCCCACCTAATCTTTTCATGCTTAACTTAAATAACCTCTTAAATTTTTCCTGATGACCACAGCTAGAAGTACTTACACGTGCCACATTCTGTGCCAAGTGCTTTTCATGCATTATCTCATTCAACCCTCCCAAAAGGCCTAGTAAGTTGCTACCATTATACCTATTTAAAAGATGAGAAAACCCAAGCTCAGAGAGATGAAGTCACTTGTCCAAGGTTAAACCGCTATTCAAACCCAGATCTGTCTGACTCTGAAGTCCAAGTTCTTTAACTCTAAACTGCCTTTCTTCAGTGTTATAAACACTACTTCATACATGTTACCCCACAGAATTTGCAGTCACATCACTTGTCTAGGCTTCATTTTCTTCATCTATAAAATAGATATTGCCTTGGGGCCCACCCAGTCCAGAGGCATGCAGAAGGGGACTGGATCTCTCTCCCACAACCAGGCACACCAAGCCAGTGCCTCAGGTCCTGCCCAGTGACCTGAGATACAGAGCCGGGGACCGGACCCTCCTGCCACACCAGGCACAAAAAGCCAGCACCTCGGGGCCCACCTGGGTACCCGAGGCATGGAGAAGGAGACCGGACCCTCCTCCCACAACCAGGCACATGGCGCCAGCACCTTGGGGTCCGCCCAGAGACCCAAGGCATGGAGAAGCAGACCAGACTGCCCTCCCTCAACCAGGCACACCACGCCAGCTCCTTGGGTCTCCTCCAGTGACCCGAGGCATGGAGAAGGGGACGGGCCACCCCTCCCACAACCAGGCACATGGCACTAGTGCCTTGGGGCCTGCCCAGGGACCAGAGGCATGGAGAAGGGGACCAAACACATCACACAACCAGACATACCGCCAGTGCCAAGGAGCATACCAAAAACAGCACCTCCACGTGGGTGGCCCACCACAGCCACCACAATAACCATGGCTGCCACAAAAGTGGCTAGACGCCACAACCACCACACAGATGGTCCACCAACCACTGGAGTGCATTCACACAAGAGTCACTAGCAGAGACAAAGAAGACAATGTTTCTTTCCACAAAACCCATTTCAGAGCGACAGAAGAAGCATCTACTCTATGATAATGTTGGGGGACCTGATCACATCTCTCAGCATTGGACAGATCATCCAGGCAACAAATTAGCAGAGTAACCATTATTCTTTCAGAAGGAGAGAAGAAATCTAAGGCAATTAGAGAGAGGAGGGAGAGGGAATGGGGAAAGGGGAGAGATTGGACAAGGGGTATAAAGAATAATTACAATTTGTAACAATATATATGCTAGTAATATTGATTATTAGTATCATAGTAATCAATACTATAATCATCATAGTAATATTGCAACATATCTCAATGTTCAACCCCCAAAATATGTATAATCGATTTTGATTCAATAAATAAATTTTAACTAATTAATTAATTAATTAGGTGATATTGTTCAGGATACTACCAAGATCCCCTTCGATCTTTATACTATTATGAAAGAAACTGTTGCATAATTCTTTATAAACTCCATACAGGTTAATACACAGGAAAAAGAAAAATATATATATCAGAACTTACATAGTCATTGTTCGAAACCCAAAGCAGTGGAGAAAGAAAATCAGTAAAAACAATAACTTCAAGAACTTGTGTAAAACAAACATTCTTGATTCCCTCCCCACTCATGTCCACCACAGATGCACTTCTGAGTCCGTTTCCCCACATATTATCTAAAATTGTTTTCCCTCAAGAAGGGTAAGGATGTGACCCTTAAAGCTCTGGACTTCACCAAACAACCTGGTAAAAGGAACTGAAAGCAGGCACTTGGCCCATTCAGGAGTTATTACGTTACTTTGTACAAGACAAGTATTCAATAAGCGTTTATTGAATCAGGACACAGAATTTGAGGTTTTTTTTAAGTCTCAAACCAAAAACCTATAACATGGGCTTTGTAATTGGACCAACTAATTAAGGTAATACTAACCCATGGTCAAGAACCCATGAAAAGATAAAGCCATGCTGAGCTTTAACGTACTATTCCAACGGTTGGGTTTTGTTTTTGAAAGATAAAATAATGATTTCGCTTTTTGTGCAGAGATGACCATCAACACCCCAACAAAATCCTTTTGTGTTGCAATAAAAACTAATAACTACCAAGTAAGATCCAGACATTCTGGACCAAGGTGAAAAGATTTGGCAAGTGGTTCAAAAAAAAAAAAAGCCACAGCAAACCTAAGGTAAAATGTGCCAAAATCAAAGTTGAGTTTACGTTTTTGCCTCAATTTCTTCATATATATATCTAAGAACCACTTCAAACTATCCGAAGTCTAAAAGGAGTACTTGGTTATTCCCTTGGAATCATTCTGGTCATAAAAGTTTGACAGTTTCATTTGAAACCCCTATCGATCAATAAGTCTGAAATGAAACGAACTGTATATTCCTAGGTCTAGACTTCAACACCAACAAATGGAGTTTAAGAACGGCTGTTCAAAACAATGGTCTTGTGAAGGTGTAAGGAAAGAAGTGACTCCAAGCTCCGGAGTGGAGGCTTTCTGAGGTATCAGATACACAACAGATACTGCCCACAACAGAAATATAAAAATGTCATAGTCTGAAAAAGTACTGTTGGACAAAACTGTATTTCGGTTTTCTAGAACACTGTCTTTAGAGAATCCTCGAATGATTCTTGGTTTTTAAGTAAATCTTCATAAGGAGTAGAAAGTCATCCATTCAGGGTAAGAGGTTCCTGTTACGAAGGAAATTGTGTCCGAAAGTGTGCAAATCTCATCACCTGGAAGAAAATGTACGCCCCTCAGAAGGCTTTCATTTTCAGGCGGAAAAACAAACCCGGTGTCACCTCAACAACGGGGTCACACAAACCTCGCCACCATTACAAAACCCAAGTGCCAAAGGTGCAAAATGAAAAACTGGAAGCACTACAAGGCCAGGATTGAGTTCGAGGAGGAAAAATCAAACCTGAGAAAGCAGCACGGGCCCACTGGCGGCCCCAGTCCGGGCGACGCGCGCTAGGCCCTTCCGGTCAGAGCCGCCGTCGCGGGGAGGCCGGGCGACGGGCCAGGCTTTCACCCGAGCCCGGGGATTCGCGGCCTACCCTCGCCTTCGCCCTCTTGCCGGGCCCGTCATCTGCAGCACCTCCGACTTGGCTTCTTCGCTTGCAGCGGGGACTGGGTGGGCTGCTGGGAGTCCGCGGGAACTGCCGAGTCCCGGGCTGGCCGGGTCGGTGCGGACGCGGCGGCCGTGGCCGCCCCTCCCCCACCGGCCCGGCCCAACCGCCGCTGCGACTCCAGCAGCGGCGCCAACGCCGGGCCCAACCGCCGCCCCGCGTCGGCTCAGGCTAGGCGGCCCGCGGTGGCGGCGCGGGCCTGCTCTCCACAACGAACTCGCGAGGCCGCCGCGGGCCCGTTACTCCTCGAGCCAGCCCGTGCCGCCACCCGTCAGGACGCGCCGCCCTCGACACGGGCTGAAGCGGCCCACGGCAGCAGGAGGCCTCGGAGCAGATACTTACTCAGGGGTCGGGTGCTCGGGGTCGTAGAAATCCCCCATCTTCGGAGACGGCTGCGGCTGCAGCTGCTTCATCGGTAGCGGCTGGAGGCGGCGACGCGAACCCCCTCCCCGCGGCAGGGCGACACGGGGGAGGGGAGGGGAGGAGGCCGCTGGTCCGACCGCGGCGGCGGCGGCGGAGGCGGCAGGGGCGGCCCGCGTCGCCTAGCTAGCTCGCCCGCTCCCTCCCTCCCTCCGGCGCCCGCCCGCCGCTCTCTCCCTCACACACTCGCACCGGGAGCGACGCGCACCCCTCCCGCCCCTTAGCCGCGCAGGCCCGGCCCCTTAAAGAGACACACACGGGCCGCCCATCCGCCGCCAGTTGGCGAGCCTGCCGCAGCTGGCAGAACCCAGGGCAGGGGCGAACGAGACGTAGCGCAGCCCGGCTGGCCGAGCCCGGCCGGACCCTGCCTGCGGCTTCCGGGAACAATAAGTCCCCAGCCCGAGTGATGTTGGCGGGCCCAGGACCTGGAGGGGGAGGCACCACGATCCCTCCCTCTGCCCGCCGGGCGGCCGCGGGTGGAGACGAGGACTGGCCCGCTGCGAGGCTGTTTGCAGGCGACATCGGGGGAACGTCTGAAGCCCGCCAAGACACTAGCCTTCCTGCCCCAAGGCCCTCCAGAAGTTGCCCGCCGGGAGCCCCGGAGTCCGCGGCGGGTTGAGGGCTCCTCCTCCAGGCCTCCGGGCCTTGAGGTAACGCGGCCGCCGCTCCTCCCGGGCCTCTCGACCCACTCGCCCCTCTCTTATTTTTCCTTCTCTCTCGCGCTCTCCCCCTTGCCTCTTCATCTCGCCTCTTCAGCGAGTACGTAAGCGGATCTCCCCGGACGCCCTCTCCCACCTCCCCCAGGTCTGTCCCCAACGCCCCCTACTCTCCGCCTCCGCGCACTATTCCGCCTCCACCCCCAAATCTGGAAGCTACTGCCCGCGTCTTCTACGTGGTTCTTGAGACCTTGGAGGCAGTGTCCTGAAAAAAAGGTTATTAATTACTTTCCTGCAAAAATGACAAGGTGAGATTAAGTAGGATAACTTTTAAGGACCATGTATTATTTTTGGAAGGAGAAACAGGAATGCATAAGTGCTTTAGCTAAACTCTCAGGACATTGAAGAGTTTATGTCAATTGATCATTTCGAAACTGGGGGTTCATATGGTCAGCTTTTTTGTGGGCTTTTTTTCCTCTATAATTTTGAATTGGATTTTGCCAGCAAACAGTTGGATGGAAGTGTGTCATAATTACTGAAATGTGATCTAAGACAATGGACCTCCTTCACTAGCTAACTTTTTAAAAATATCCTTTACATATATTTAGGCTAGCAGTGTCAGTGTTTTATCATTGTTTCTCACTTAGGAATTACACTGGCATTTTTTTCTGGTACCTTTAGGAACGGGATGGAGGGCCAGAGTCCATCTGACTTCCCATAGGCTCTTCTTATGGCCACTTCTTTACAGACCATAAATGTTACTAATTTCCTTGTGGTTTTAATCGTTTTACGAAGTTGATGTGGATAGGTCCTTTACAAATGGGATATTTGTAATGCCTTAAACCTTCCATAAACGTCAGCACCTATTCAGGCATTATAGTGCAATAGTTAAGAGCTACGTGTACCTGGCATTGTGTATACCAGCCACTTTCTAGCCATGTGACACTGGGCATGGTTGCTTCTCATGCTTCCAGCGCTTCACCTGGAAAATGAGGGTATCATCCACTGCACAAAGAATGTTGTGAACATGCTTACACAATGCCCATCATTGAGTAAGTGCCCAGTTTAAGTGCTATATTAAAGGTTTTGAAAGAATAGGTTGAGGTCCTGTGCCTTAGATGTCACATAGGCCATTGAGAGCCACTTGACATTGGACAGGAAGGACAGTACTATTTTAGGTGAAGGCGGCTGAAACAATGTAAGCTTGAGGTGATAAGAAGCAAAGCTGAAGTAAATGAGGAAAAAAGCAGTCAGGTGCAGGTTTCCTATTTCCTTAACAACAAAGTAAGCAGTTCTCTTGCAAGAGCTACAGCTGGCCTCTGTAGTCTAGTCAGAACCTAGTGCAGTAAGCATGTGGAACCATGGGGGTCAGTGGGAAATTCTAAGCCCCAAACTTAAATAAATGAACCAAGTTTTCACAGGTAGTGCCTTTGTCTATGATTGTACTAGGGGTTCTTTGGAATCTTTTTTTTTTTTTTAAAGATGACCGGTAAGGGGATCTTAACCCTTGACTTGGTGTTGTCAGCACCACGCTCACCCAATGAGCTAACTGGCCATCCCTATATGGGATCTGAACCCATGGCCTTGGTGTTATCAGCACCACACACTCCCGAGTGAGCCACAGGCCAGCCCTGAAATCATATTTTTAAATCAAAGAGAATGCATCCTCGGAACACATACGTGGGCCTGTCCTCCTATCAAAGCTGTGGGAGAAAAATTGTTTTTTAGCATTGTTAGATACTGACTATCCCTATTTTTTACATAAAGCCTTCTGCTTTGTGTGTTTTAAAGAAAAATGTCTAAAAGTCCTAACATGAAACAGAGGCATTCCATTCCCAGAGTGCTAAACACCATAAAAACCCTTATAAATTGTTCCTACTGTTACTGTCTCCTGTGGGCCCAGACCACCCTTATCCCAGGGAACCCCAGAGTGGCCAGTAGTGACCCTGAAACAAAGTCGACTTGGGCATCTGTTGGAGACAGAAAGCAAAAGATCAGTCATTCCCCACGGGTAGGCGCCAGGTATCTAATAAAAGGGTGGGAGAAAGAAGAAATGTAGTTGGGGAAAGGGAGCATCAGTTGATCCCCTGAGCATATCCTCCAGAACCACTACAGATGCTCCTCAACTTATGATGGGGGTTAGGTCCTGATAAGCCCATCATAAGTTGAAAATATCGTTAAGTAGAAAATGCATTTAATACGCCTAACCTATCGAACATCATAGCTTAGCCTAGCTTCCCTTAAAAATGCTCAGAACACATACATTAGCCTACAGTTGGGCAAAATCATCTAACACAAAGCCTATTTTATAATAAAGGGTTGAATATCTCATGTAATTTATTGAATACTGTACAGAAAGTGAAGAACAATGGCTATATGGGTATGGTTTCTACTGAATGAGTATGGCTTTCACACCATCATAAAATCAAACCTGTAAACAAATTTTTGAGGTAATATATTGATCAGACAGTTCTTAGGACTGACACACAGAAGAAACAACTAAATCAAGATAATGAGGTACTCTGAGGTGTCACTGGGTGATGTTTTTTTTCCAAGTTCCCAGGCCAAAGTTCTGCTGCCTCAATGCAAACCTGGCTAAGGCTCTGAGAGAGAAGGAAAAAGTCATTCCTCCTTGAATCCTGAGTGGGGAAGCTACTCTTGACTCTTCCCACCCACTCTTCCTTAACCAAGTCCTTCCTCCAAAAGAGGGTTGTCAGAGGACTAATTGTGCCCCTCAGGAGATGCCAGCTTTGGAGGGACAGGCAAGCCCCAGGGACTCCTTGCAGTTTCTTTCCTTGCCAGGAGGAAGGCAGGAATGGCAATGACAACAAGGCCCTATGCTGGGCAAGGCACCGTGGGAAACCATATCTCTGCGCTTCTCTCACAAACACCCTCACCTGGAAGAGCCGGGTCTTTTTCCAGTGGTCATAGCTTGTAGTTAATAGTAGCCTGCTGATGTATGAAAAGTTGAATTTAGTATCAGAGAGGCAGTTTGGGAGTATACATGAATAGTATACACAAGAATATCAAGGTCAAATGTTTTAAAGTTGAGGGCTGCCAGTACATGGTTTTATAAAGATCACAATAGTTTGTGAGACACTTGCTCAATCTCCTTGATTATTTAAACACTATCTTGAATCTATTCCCTGCTGTTAATGATCCCAGTTTGTTCCTTGTTCCACACCCCTAATATTCTTTGGCATAGAAGAGTAGTCTGCATTACATATTCCAAAAATGTATTTTTCTTTATTTGGTCTGTAGGAGACCAAAACTGGCTGTTGCTCTAGTTGTATATTAACCATAAAATTAAAATTATGAATACAAGTAGGTCCATCCTACTTGTACCGGACAGCCACTATAAAAAAAAAAAAGAAAGAAAAATTTGGAGCAAGTGATGTATACATATGTTTTATTCTCCATAGCATAGAAATATTTACTACCAACATCTTAGCATTTGCGGAGCATAAAATGAGATAATGTCTGAGAAAGTACCTAGTACATGTAACCTAATAGCCATGCAATAACAAATTAGCTACCTTGCAAATTTACAGAGATACATGAGAGTCAGTACAATTGAAAGTTATTTTAGATTTAATCAGTATACAGAATAAAGGCAGCATAATTTAAAATAGCGGTTATTTTAACTTTCGCACAAATATATTCTTTGGCCCTGGAATTCCTTAGGGGGGAAAAGCATAATTACAATTCATTTTTATTCATGTTCATTCTGTACATCCCAACACAAGGTAAGAGCAATAGAAAACAATACACAACCTATATTGAGCTCCACCTCCTATAACTCCTATTATATATATTATTTGTATCAAGTCAACACCTTCCCATATATTATTATTATACTCTGTAGTTGTTCTTATTGTACAAACTTTCTGTTCCATATCACTTTGTTAACTGATTTTAATTACATAATTTGTGTATCTTTCCAACTTTATGTTTGTTGTAGGCAGAAGCAGTCTTTCGTATATTATAGTGTATGACCCTGTATGCACCAGGTGTTTAATGAATAATTACTTTGCTACTTTTTTTTTTAAACCAACTCTTTCTTTTAAAAACACTTGAAGTGTTTGTTCACATTGGATTTTTCTGTTGAGACTAGATTGTTGGAGTTGCCTAACAAGCTGCTTGCATGCAGGCAAGCATTCTCTTCTGTAAAGTCTCGTTCATCAGCTCCTACAAGCCAGCCATTTCACTGAGCTTGTAAGTGCTGATTAAAAAGAACTATAGAATTTAACCCTCAAGTTTACAGGAATGTTGTTATTTAAGCAATTTTTTTCTGTATGTGTTAACCTTGTCTTCCCTACAATTATCAAGCATTCAGGGAAGTGATTGGAGTGTATGTTTATTTTATTCTCTTTTGTTTTGGGTTTTGGCATCCTTCCAGAGAACTCATCTCCTAAGGAGCATCTCATTGAATCTTCCCTCCCAGACTTGTCTCTCCCAGCAGAGGATGAAAGTTCTCAAGATTATACCGGTATTACAGATAAACCAGTGATTATAGAGGTTAAGGTATATATCTAGGGCCACATGATTAAAGGATGCTGAAGCCAGAATTTGAACCAGGTTATCTGATTCAAGATATTTGCAGAGAAAAAATTAGAGTTTACCAGCAGCAAAAAATAATCCCTGATGTAAGAAGGAATGATGAGCAAAGAAATTGGTAAATAAGTGGTTAAAACTATTTAATATATAAACTAATGATTATAGTACATAATTTGTATAGCTAATAAAGTAAAGCAAGATAGAATTAGTATCCTTGACAACAAAGCATATAATTTGGAAGCAGGACGGAAGGCGTAATGGTTGCTATTGAAGTTTTCCAAGTTCTCCTTGGAAAAGTTCTCCTTGTTGAAGTTCTCCTTTGTATTGTTTGGGAACGGAGTAAAAATACTGATCGACTTTAACCTTTATTCTTTTAAGTATACAAATTAAAATATGTAGGGTAACTACTAAAAGAATGTATAACTTCTAAGTTAATAGAGGAACAAAGTCGAATGGAAAGATAAAAAAAATTTCAGGATAGTTTTTGTTTTTTTTTTTCGAAAAGGGGTCATATAGGGGTCCTCAAGAGGCTTCAAAGAAAAGATAAAGCTCCATTTCTTAAACTAGGTAATAAGTAAATAGGAATTGTTTTACTGTTATTTTGCCTATATTGTGTGATAAATATCATTTTTTATATTTACTATTTAATAAAAACTGTGTCCTTTGACCCAGCAAATTCTATTACTGAACTTCTAGATCATAGATGTAAAAACGCTTGTACATAGATTAAATGCACAAAGATACTGAATTATTATTCATGGTGGGAGAGATAAAGTAAATGCTTATAACTAAGTGAATGGGTGAATATATTTGGGTACCTCCATAGGAAGGGATATTATGCTGCCATCAAAAGGAATGTTGAATTTTTACTATACTGGGTGTTCTGGAGGAGTTTCTGTGAGGTTTTCGGTTTGGTTGAATGGGAAAAGCAAGATGCTTGGATTATATATAAATGTGCATATATACATATGCACACATACATGCATATCTTTATGTGATTTTATGAGTTTGGAGAAAGATAAGAGCAGCTATATTCCATTTAGTTAACTTGAGTTACCTTGATTTGGGAGTCAGAAGAAATGAAGAGAAAAAAGAAAGGAAAAAAAAGGAAAAATTACTATCACCACATCTCAGTAAGTGTATTGTGATCCATATCATAAACAGATGTTTATCTACATTTAGATATCTGTTAAGAAATTAGGGGGAAAGATAGAGTTGAATCTGTATCTCCTGATAAAGATTAATTATAACTAATCTTTGATTATAGGGAAGTCAATTGAAAAAAGTTCCAGGGTAATGTATATTTGGTTTCTGTATAAGTTAGACCAAAAACCATGTATATGCATATTAATGTAAGCATTTGTATAAGTGTATCTTAACAATGAGAAAGGTGCCAAAAGATACATACTAATCTGTTAATATTCCTGATGATCTAGATGTGGCAGTGAGAGAAGGAAAGGAATTAAGGATGAATCCTAAGTTTTTGGCCTTAGGAACTGGGTAATTGGTTGAGACTTATGGAGACTGAAGGAGAAATGGGTTAGGGGATGTGGGATTAATATTTCTTCTTTGAACATATTAAGTTAGAGAATGCTGCTAAACATTCAGATGGAAAGCAGTTCGTTTGTACCAGTCAAGTGAGCAGTTCAAAGTACCAGTCAGGATTTAGAGGAATACTCATAACGAGATACAAATTTTGGAGTCTTCAGTATACAGGTTATATTTAAAGGTATAGGACTGCATGAGAGCTCGTAGGGAGAAAGCATAATTAGAGAAGAGAAGAGGGCAGATAAAATGACAGGGCCCAGGTTTGAGCATGGGGGAACACCAGTATTTACAAGTAATAAAGAATGATAAGGCAGCAAAGAGGCAAAAGTGAAGTTAAAAACAAACAGGTGTTGGTAGCGATAAGAAAGCTGTTAAATGAAGGAACAAAGAAATTCAGAAGCAATATGCTTCCCATTGTCAGCTACTTTTCAGATTTATCCTTGTATTAGTTGTCTGTTGCTGCCTGATAGAACAGTGGCTTAAAACAAAAACAATCATAATTATGCTTCCAAAATTTCAATCTGGGCAGGAACTCCAGCAGGGAAGGCTTGTCTGTGTTCCACATGACATCCTCTGGGGCTGGGAGAAGGGTTAGGGGATTCGTTTCCAAGGTGGATCATTTATGTTGCTGGCAAGTTGGTGCAGGCTGTTGCCCGGCAGCTCATCCAGGGCTGAGGACCAAGGTCCTTGGTTCCTCTTATTTGGCCTCTTCTTGTGGCCTGGGCTTCCTCATAGCATGATGGCTGTTTCTATGAGTGAGCCTCCTAGAAAAGAACCAAGTGGAATTTGTGTCACCTTTTATGACCTAGCCTTGGAAGTCACATAGCATTGCTTCTACTGTGCTCTATTAGTTGAAGCAATTTCAGGGCCCACCCAAGTTCAAAGGTAGGGAACATAAACTCCACCTCCTAATGGGGTAGTTGCAAGGTTCTAGAAAAGCATTCGAGATGGGAACTGTTGGTATTTGGGGTAAATATCTACACAATCCTGGTCAGAGATAATAACTAAAAGGAGAAGCCTAGAGATATCTGCACAGAAATTTATTGACAATATATTAGAAAGGAATGTTGCAAATAAGTGTGGAAGCATTATATTTAATACAGTACCTTAAAGTGTTTTACACAATATATATTTCATAAGTGAGGGGGAAAAGCTGTGACCTAAAGTCCAGGGTCTCCTAAACACCCAGTTGCTCCCCACAGCTAAAAGTCCAAAATAGGAAGTGAACTCGTCATAACCCTTTGTTCTGAGTTTCTGTTGCAGGAGGAGGCAGGAAGTCATGAGCCATGAAATACTAGACTGCCCTCAAAATATATCAACTGAAACTGAAATACAGGCCACAGAGATGAACTTTGGTGAACTTGCCTCATTTTAATGCTAAAATCTCCACCCAGAGAGGAGCCAGGATTTCCGCACTTGCCTGTCCCAGTTTTATGTTATGGGCCAACCACCATGGGGAAGTCTCAATTCATCACCTATGGACTTTAATCTATACTAGGTGAGGGCTCAACGTTTAGCCAGTGTGACAACTCCTGAAGTTTTGCTGTTGCCCAAAGGTCACATTCCTTACTAGGTCCAAATACAAATTTGTCTTCAGAACTGACCGATGAACTATGTCCCATAGTCAACCAATCCAAACTGAACAAGCTTGTATCCTTCATTACATAAGAGAACTCAGTGAGAACTTGGGAGGAAGTTAAGTGGAAACTTTGGCTATATAAGACAACCCCTTTATTTTGTTCACAGAGACACTGCTTTGGGAGTGATTGCCAGTGTTCTCCTTACTTGCAAAGAATAAAGCCTTTTCCTCCTACCCTGGTCTTGATGGTTTTGCATGCTCTTTGAGGGATGGACCCCTGTAGTATGGTAACAAAGCATGTGTACAAGATGAGGCATGGATTAAGCAGACCATTGTTTAATGTTAAATGACAGAGATCACTTAACATTATTTTTAATTTTTTTATTTAATTTTATTTTTTGGTGGCTGGCTGGTATGGGGATCTGAATCCATGACCTTAGTGATATAAGGCTGCACTCTAACCAACTGAGCTAACCGGCCAGCCCCAACATTATTATTAATATTAAAAATATTATTTAAATATTTATTTTAGGGAGCTGGCCGGTTAGCTCAGTTGGTTAGAGCACAGTGTTATGACACCACCAAGGCTGAGGGTTTGGATCCCCATACTGACCAGTGCCTAAGTAAATGAATAAATATAATAATAATATTTATTTTTGTATGTCCACACATAGGATCTTTCTTGAAAAATTTTATTAGAACCACTCATTCTTGGCTGTTTCATTTAAAGCTACAATTATTCTAAATGAAATAAATTCTGAACCTTTGACCTAGATGGAAAATGAAAATTTTCAAACTTGGATTTAGAAGAATCAGAAAGTTTGAATAACCACAGAGGAAATTAAAGGTAGTCAAAGATCAATGCCTAAAAAGAGATGCCAAGTTCAGACTACTTTATTAGAAAAGAAAAACATGATTATCTCAATAAATGTAAGAAAAAAAAATATGAACTTTAACACTCATTGCTATAAGTACTCAGTCAACTAGGAATAGGAAGAAATTTCTTTAATATTAAAATGTTTATCAGAAAATTACAGTAAACATCACAGTTAGTGATAAGATATTGAGAAGTTTTTCATTAAAACTAGAAACAAGATAGGACTGGCTGGTTAACTCACTCGGTTAGAGTATGGTGATGATAAC
Source organism: Cynocephalus volans (assembly GCF_027409185.1). Classification (NCBI taxonomy): domain Eukaryota; kingdom Metazoa; phylum Chordata; class Mammalia; order Dermoptera; family Cynocephalidae; genus Cynocephalus; species Cynocephalus volans. The sequence goes on from NC_084470.1 coordinate 57,590,703, forward strand.
AAGGCACCAAGGTCAAGAGTTCATTCAGCTGCAAAAAAAACTAGAAACAAGATAAGTACACTGCTAGACAGCATTGTAGTAGAGGGCCTAGCAGATTAATTAACTAGTTAAAACCAATAAATAGTAACAAAGGAGTAAAGCAATACACATTTTCTGAAGACAATATGATCCTCTACCTAGAAAATTAACTAGCAAACTATTAGCTCTGATAAAAGTTTAACATCAGTTTGCTTGGATATAAGATTGGCTTATTTAAAAAATTGTTTCAGGGCTGGCTGGTTGGCTCAGTTGGTTAGAGCACAGTGTTATAACATCAAGGTCAAGTGTTCAGATTCCCATACCAGCCAGCCACCAAAAAAAATTGTTTCAGGAGTCCCATGATCACCCTCAAGTTAAGTGGTTCACTAGAATGATTCACCAGATTCAATTGGTTATACTCACAGCTAAGACTTATTACTGCAAAACATGGAGTAAGAACAACAGGACAAAGATATGCATTGGGTTAAGTTCAGAGAAGTCAAACATAGTCTTCCAAGTCTTTCCACTCCTGGGGCTGCACAGAACACACTCTTTCTAGCAGCAAACTACAGGGAACACATGTGAAATGTCTCTGTCCATGAGAGCCCACTTTTGTCCAAGGGTATGAAGCTTTCATCAGAAGTTGGTCAGGTAGGGCCGGCCCGTGGCTCACTCGGTAGAGTGCGGTGCTGATAACACCAAGGCCCCGGGTTCGGATCCTAAAATTTAAAAAAAAAAAAAAAAAAAAAAAAAAGAAGTTGGTCAGGTAGACAACTGTTCTGGCTTCATGACCATCCATTGTAGCTGAATCCAGGACCACAACAGTGAAATGAGGCAATCTTCATGTTTTTGCAAAACAATCCCCATAAGCTAGTCCAGCATCATCCATTGTTCTGAGCACAGAAAACAACATTATTAGGAATATAAAAAACATTCTAGGAGGAATAAGAAGATTTTGGTCAACGAGTACAAATTTTCAGTTATAAGATGAATAAGTTCTGGATACATAATGTACAGCACGGTGACTATAGTTAATAATACTGTGTTCTATACTTGATTTTGTTTTCTTTTTGGTGGCTGGCTGGTACAGGGATCCAAACCCTTAACCTTGGTGTTACAAGGTGGCATTCTAACCTGTTGAACCAGCTAGCCCTATGTTCTATACTTGAAATTTACTAAGAAAGTAAATCTTAAGTGTTCTCACCACCAAGAAAAAAAAAAGATAACTGTGAGGTGATGGATGTGCTAATTACCATGACCATGGTAATCATTTCACAATATATATATATATATCAAGTCATCATGTTGTACACCTTATGCATATGTATACAATTTTTATTTATCAATTATCCTTCAATAAATCTGGAAAAAAATTAAAAATAAAAAGAATAAAAATGAAAAGGACTTTTTCCACCAGATACTAAAATATAGTATAAATCTATAGTAATTAAAATATCATGGCAGAGGTATAGAGAATGATCATTAGTTCAGTGGAACAGACAGGTTCTGTCAGAGGTCAGTAGACTATAGCATGTTTGATAGTTACCTATTTTTATTTTTATTTTTTTTTAAGTTTTCTTAGGGCTGGCCTTTTAGCTCAGTTGGTTAGAGCATGGTGCTAATTATACCAAAGTCCAGGATTTGATCCCTGTACCGGCCAGCTGCCAAAAAAATAAGTAAAGTTTTATTAGGACACAACCACAACCATTCATTTACCTACTGCTTAGGGCTGCTTTCACAGTACAAGAGCCAAGTTTAATAGTTTCACCAGAAAACATATGGCCCTCAAGCCTAAAGTGTTTACTATCTGGCTCATTTTAAGAAAAGACTGCTAAGCCCTCGACTAGAGAGCACAAAAATTAATTATATATATGAATATTTTAATGAACTAATTAGTCCATGTGCATTTTATACATTTATATTAAATAAAACTATATTTGGGTTATATGATTACATAGACAATTCCAAAGAATTTACAGAAGAGCTACTAGAATAAGTGAGTTAAGCAACGTCACAGGATAAGACCTATATAGAAAAATCAATTGTATTTCTATCTAGTAGCAATAAACAATTAGAAAAGTTAATTAAAGCAACAATACCTTTTACAATTGCACTAAAAAAATCCCATGAAATATTTACATATGTCTAGAAAAATATGTGCTAGATCTGTATGCTGAGTATTATAAAACTAATGAAAGAAATCAAAGAGGATAGGAGTGAATGGAAAGATATACCATTCTTACTTCCATGTATACTTGCATAAATCGGAAGATTCAATATCGTTAAGATGTCAATTCTGGGCCGAGCCCATGCACTCACTGGCTGAGTGCCGGTCACGAAAAAGACAAAAAAAAAAAAAAAAAAAAAAAGATGTCAATTCTTCCCAAATTGATCTGCAAATTCAACATACTCATATTCCCAATCGAAACCTCAGCAGTTCTTCTTGTAGAGATCAACAAGCTGATTCTAAAATTTATAGGAAAAGGCAAAGGAACTAGAATAATTTCTAAATGTTCCATGAGGAGGCTTCTGGTCAAGATGGCAGAGTAGACAGTTGCCATCATCACTCTCTCCCACAAATCAACCAATTTACAGCTATTAAAAAGCAATGACAGCCAAGCTGGGGCCGCTAGAGCTCAGGGGAAGAGGAGGAGAGGCCTACGGAGTGCGTGAAGGCAGGAGAAGCCACGATGAGAGAAAGAACAACTCTGACCATTTCGAATCCCGGCTGCTTCAAGGCTGGAGCTGGTGAGTGCATGGAGCAGGAACTGGCAAAAGCCACAGCTGTGCCCTTCAGATGAAGTTGCTTGGAGGCGGCAGGGAAGAAGAGGACCTTGGTGGCCCCAGGCCAGCAAGACCACTAACAGTGTTCTGGTGGACCCACATAGGAGCGAGGAGCCACAAGACTGAAAAAAAAGGAGCCACTCAGAGGCCAGTGAGTCATTGCAAGGGACCAGCATGTGGCCATCCCATGGGAAGTATTTGGAGCATGGGTGGTAGGGGAGATGGGCCCACCAGGGGAACACTGGGGCACAGCAAGGTCAGCTGATCTGCCCTCCAGTCAGCACAGGACCACTCAGTGGAGACTGGTCAGTAATAAAGATCTGCAGGGGTTGCAGTTTGCTGAAAAAATTCAGGCCCAGACTAGAGTTTCTACACAACCCAGATGCACTGGATCTCACGAGACCAGAAGTACCTACAAAATCAACCATTAAAGCCTGGGCTGCACCAAAAGCCTTTCCTGGGAAATCAGCAGCAAAGCAACAATTTAGTTAAACCACAGAGCTCAAGTACTGGTACCCACAGGAAGTTCCCCCATTTTAGAAGTAAGCAAAGGACGGGCCAGCCTGTGGCTCACTCGGGAGAGTGTGGTGCTGACAACACCAAGTCAAGGGTTAAGATCCCCTCACCGGTCATCTTTAAAAAAAGAAGAAGAAGAAGAAGTAAGCAAAGGACAACTAATTAGTTCCAGTGCAGAGTTTAAGTGGTGGGAACAGCAAATAATCCAACACAGAACTGAAAGAAAAAACAAAATACCCACAAACCAGAGACAAAGTTTGATATTAACTAGTAAAGGTCTCACTTCACCAAAGAATACCTATAAAACCTAGAAGGGCCAGAAGTCCCCTGGACTACCAAGCCAGGGTGGGGGGAGGACTGGGGGCCTCAGCCATGCCCCCTGACACCTGCAACCAGCCCAGGAACAACCACTGAGTTGCTGCAGGAAGTGCCTCAGGCTCCTGAGCTGGGGCAGCGGGGGACCGGCGAGGGCTTCAGCCACACACCCCTGACATTTGCACCCAGCCCAGCAATGACCAAGCCACCGCTGGAAGCCCCCTGGTCTCCCCTGCAGGAATGAGGGGGGTGCCACAGGCCTCAACCCCGTTCCTCCTCCTTCATCCTTCTCCCACCCTATTTCCTTCCCCTTTCTCCTCTCCCCCTCCTCCCCAACTGCTCCACAATAACATCATAGAATGTAAATAATATTAATTAAGAAAAAAAGTTCCATGAAAGATATTGTTAATAAAATGGGAAAAAACAAGCCTTGGGGAAAGTGTTCGCAAAAATGTAATCTGATAAAAGATCCATATTCAGAATATATAAACAACTCTTAAACACATCAATAAGAAAACAACTAAACTTTTAAAAAATGGGCAAAAGATTTGAACATATACTCTACCAAAGAAGATATATAGATGGGAAATAAGGACATGAAAACATGTTCAACAACATAATTCATTAGGGAAATGCAAATTAAAACCACAATGAGATTAACAGTACATACCTATTACAAACGCTAAAATTTTAAAAATAAAAAACTGGCAAAACCAAGTATTGACAAGGACGTGGAGCAAGTAGAACTCTCATACATTGCTGATGGAAATACAAAATGGTACAGTAATTTGGGAAACAGTTTAGGAGATTCTTATAAACATTCACTTGCTGTAGAACTCAATACTCCAACTTCGTCCAGGTATTTTACCAAAGTTAAATGAAACTCATGTTCACACAAAAATCTGTACATGAATGTTTTATAGAAGCTTTGTTATAATCACCAAAATGGAAACAATCTAAATGTCCTTCAACTGATGAATGGAGAGCTGGCTGGATAACTCAGTTGGTTAGAATGCATTGTTATAACACCAAAGTCAAGGGTTCAGATCCCCACACTGGCCAGCAGCTAAAAAAAGAAAACTGATGAATGGATGAACAAGTGGGAATACATACATACCTGTACAGTGGAATGCTACTCAGTAGTAAAAATAAACTACTCATACACGAAACAACACGTTAGTGAATTTCCAGTGCATTATGCTAACTGAATAAAAGCTTGTCAGAATACATGCTGTATAATTCCATTTATATGACAGTTTGGAAAAAGGCAAAACTATAGGGAAAGAAAACAGATGAGTGGTGGGATAAGAGGTTGACTAAAAAGAGATAAAATGTAATTTTTTGCAGTGACAGAACTATGTGATTTTGGTGGTGGTGGTTACACAATTGTGGGTTTTCAGTGAATTTGACTGAATGTAATTATGCTTCAATAAACCTGATTTTAAAAAATAAGCATAGCAGAGGTGCAGCAAGAGATAAATAAACCACCAAGGTTGAGGGTTCAGATTCCCATACCAGCCAGCCACCAAAAAAAGGGGGAGATGGCTGGTAGCTCACTTCAGAGAGCATGGTTCTGATAACACCAAGTTCAAGAGTTCAGATCCCCATACTGGCCAACCACAAAAAAATAAATAAATAAAACAGTGGAATAGAAAAGAAAACCCAGAAATATATAAATAAATGTGTATGTGTGTGCAGACAAAGATAAATGTACACACATATACCCACACACATATATATGCATATTGTATTAATAAGGGTTCTCCAGACATACAAAATCAATAGGATAGATATATTGATAGATAGATGAGAGGGGATTTCTTTGGGGAATTGGCTTACACAATTATGGAGGCTAAGAAATCCCACAATAGGCTTTCTGCAAGCTGGAGAACTAGGGATGCCAGTAGCATGGCTCAGTCCAAGTCAGAAAGCCTCAGAACCAAGGAAGCCCATGGTGTAATTCTCAGTCAAGCCAAAGGCTTGAGAACCAGTGGCGTGCTGGTGCAAGTCCCAGAGTCCAAAGATCAGTGAGCCTGGAGTTCTGATGTCCAAAGGCAGGAAAAGAAGGGTGTCCCAGCTCCAGAAGAGAGAACAAATTTGCCTTTCCTTTGCCTTTTTGTTCTATATGGGCCCCCAGCCAACTGGATGATCTCCATCCACACTGAGGATGAAACTTTTCTACTTAGTCCATCAACTCACACACCAGTCTTCTCCAGAAACATCCTCACAGATAAACCCAGAAATAATGCTTTTCCAGTTATGTAGGTACCCTTTAATTCAGTCAAGTTGACACCTGAATGAACCATCACACATATACATTTGTATTTACACACATATGTAAGCATATGGTAGTTTTTGTTAGCTCAGACAAGCCTCAAAGAGGCTGAGCATCTACTGGCAGCCATCCCAGCAGCTGGGGAATAAATCCTTTATTCTGAAGAGGAATCTAGGTGGCATCTTACAATATCTACCACAGTCCCCCTGATGCATCACTTGAATATACTTCTATACATAGGTTCTGGGAGCAGCTTCCACAGGATTCTAGTGGGCCTTTCTCTTCCCGGGGGAAACATTGGAGAGCAAAATTAGCATAATGAACTACAGCCTTTGGAGCTGCAGCTGGTCTTGGTGCCACAAAGAACTTTTTAAGTCTCATTTCTGTACTATGCATTCTAGATTCTCCTCATTCAGAAAATGTCTCTGCTATTCTTGGTGGCTTACCTGGTGGAATGATCACACTCACTCCTGAGTAATCATCATACTCAGGATCATACGCTGGGTAATCGTGTGCTTATCAGACTGAGGTTGCTATAGTCATCTAGTTAACAAGTGCAAGGTATAAATTCACCAATTTAGGTGAAATGGACAAATTCCTTGAAAGACACAAATTACTAAAGCATACTCAAGAAGTAGATAACATAAATAGCCAAATACCAGTTAAAGAAATTGAAATTGTAATTAAAAACCTTCCCATAAAGAAAATTCCAAGTCCAGAAAGCTTCACTCATTAATTCTATCAAAATTCAAAAAAAGTGTTTTTAATATAACAGATTTTAATTGAGCAAAGAATGATTCAAAAATCAGGCAGGCCTCAGAACCACAATAGGTTCAGAGTGACTCCAGGATTGCTACCTGGTCAGACAAAATTTATGGACAGAAAAAGGAAAAGTGATGCATAGAAAACAGAAGTGAAATACAGAAATAACTGCATTGGTTACAGCTGGGCGTTTGCCTGGTTTGAACACTAGGCTGCCTGTGGTTGACTGAAGTTCAGCTGCTGTAATTATAAGAGTAGGTTAAAGTTCACTTGGAGAAACCTCTAGGCCAAAATCAATTTAATGATGCCCCTCTTTTGGCTGACTCGATTTTGAGAGGTTGACCAAAACTTTAGGCATTGACATCACTCTCTGTCACCATTATAAATGGACTTATTTGGTCTCAAATCCCACTAGGAAACAGCAGAACAGCATCCTTTGTAAGGCAGAAACAAGGAAACAATAGAAAAAAAGACTGATTGGTTAACATCAGATTACTTTAGGTTACTTTTTTTGCAAGGGTTAGAGCAGAGGGGACTTCCTTATTATGCTGCAATGTCCTGTTTTCAGGAGAAAAAAAAATCTGAGATCTGTTTGATTACGTGGCATTTACCACGAGGGACTCCATTTTGTTTTGTTTTGTTTTGTTTTTAAGATGACCGGTAAGGGAATCTTAACCCTTGACTTGGTGCCAGCACCAGGCTCTCCAAGTGAGCTAACTGGCCATCCCTATATAGGGATCTGAACCCGTGGCCTTGGTGTTATCAGCACCACACTCTCCCGAGTGGGCCACGGGCTGGCCCAGGGACTCCATTTTGGATGGCACTTATGCTCACCACTACACCACCAATGCACTCAAGTGACTCCATTTTGGTTTGGTCTGATCTGTTGGAGCCTGGTGCAGGAGCTCAGTACAAATTGGTGGCCTCCCATAATTTTGTTTAACAATCCCCATCTTTTTGATCTGGTTCTCATCTACAGAGAGTGTGACCAAAACTTACGGCATTAGTGCTACTCTAGGTTACCATTATTTTGGGTTCCACTCTCAACACATTATTCATAGGTTACATATCCTCATGATCATGCATTTTTTTGAGTTTTTGTAATTTCAGTTGAAGAGAGACTATTTGATGTTCTACAGATGGTTGCATACAAACGTTTAAAATTTGGGGGAGAATACATCACATCAGGGAGACTACTATTATGACTATTAGGAGGATAATATGAAGAGTTTGGAGTATGTTCCTTAGCCAGGGTCCCCATTAACCAAACCAATTAGAACCAAATAGATCCGAGGTTTCAGTCAAGATGGCAGAATAGACGGTCCCCGCTATCACTCTCTCCTACAAATCAACCAATTTACAACTATAAAAATATTACATCAGCCAAGCTGGGGCCGCTGGAGCTCAGAGGAAGAGGAGGAGAGACCTACAGAGTTCATGAAGGGGGAGAGGCCATGATGAGAGAAAGAAAAAACTGCTCTGAGCATTTCAGGCTGCAGCCACTTTAAGGCTGAACTGCTGAGCCCATGGAGCAGGAGCTGGCAGAAGACACAGCCGTGCCCTTCAGATGGAGTTGTTTGGAAGCAGCAGTGGAGAAGAGGTCCTTGGCAGCCCCCAGGACAGCAAGACCAATAATACGGTTCCTGTGGACCCATGCAGGAGCAAGGAGCTAGAACTGCTGAAAAGGGGGAGCCATTCAGAGGCCAGTGAGTCATTGCAAGGGACCAGCTCAGGGCCCATCCCATGGGAAGTGTTTGGAGCACGGGCAGTGGGGGAGAAGGGACCACAAGGAGAACACTGGGACACAGCAAAGACAGCCAATCTGCCCCCCAGTCAGCACAAAGCCACTCAGAGGAGACTGGTTGTGAATGCAGAATTGCACAGGGTGTAGTTTGATGAAAAGATTTAGGCCCAGATCAGAGTTTCTACACAACCAGAAGGAAGTACCTATATGCTCAACCATTAAACCCTGAGCTGCACAAAAAGTCTTCCCTAGGGAAACAGCAGCAAAGCAGAAATTTAGCTCAACAACACAGCTCAAGTACTGGTTCCCACAGGAAGTTCCCCCGTTTTAGAAGTAAGCAAAGGACAAAAAATTAGTTCTGGCCCAGGCACACCACCAGTGCCTCAGGGCCCACCTGGACACCTAAGGCTTGGAGCCAGGGACCAGACCCCCACTCCCACTTCCAGGCACATTGCCAGTGCCTCAGGGCCCACCTGGACACCTAAGGCTTGAAGCCAGGGACCAGACCCCACTCCCACATCCAAGCACATTGCCAGTGCCTCAGGGCCCCACCCGGGGACCCGGGGCATCAAGTCAGGGACCGGACCCCCCGCCCACAACCAGGCACACCTCCAGCACCAAGGAGCATGCCAAAAACATCACCTCCATGTGGGTGGCCCATCACAGCCACCACAATAACCACGGCTGCCACAAAAGTGGATAGACGTTACAACCACCACGCAGATGGTCTGCCAGCCACTGGAGTGCATTGACACAAGGAGAGTCACTAGCAGAAACCAAAGAATAGAAGAGGATGTCTCTCTCGACAAAGCCCATTTCAGAGTGACAGAAGAAGCATCTGCTCTATGATAATTTGAGGGGAACTGAACACAGCTTTCAGCATTGGACAGATCATCTAGGCAACAAATCAACAGAGTAGCCATTACTCTTTCAGAGGGAGAGTGAAATCTAGGGTTATCAGTGGTGGGAGGGGTGAGGAAGAGGGGAATAGGGAGAGATTGGACAAGGGGCATAAAGAATAAGTATAATTTGTAACGATATACATACTAGTAATATTGATTTGATCAACATATGTCAACATTGAATCCCAAAAATATGTAAATCAATTATGATTCAATAAAAATATTTTTTTTTAAATAGATCAAAAAACAAGAAGATGAAGAGTCTATGCATTTGAACTGGCCTGTTAATCCCCTGCAACTGAACCTCTATAATACCCGATATATTCTTGTATATGCAACAGGAACTGTCAGCAACTGCACAGATTCTTCCCCATTTAGCCAGAAGGTAATCTAGAGCAATTTTATTATGTAGTACAATTTCAGCAAGAGAATTTAAAGAAGTCTGTGATGCAACCATAGCCTTTGCAGTAGAATCTGCTATACAGCCTATTGTGAGGGATAATTTTCTAATCAGTACCTCATTTATATTTACTCCAAGCCATGAGGGAAAAAAAACCTAACAAGTGATGCCCATCCAGAAGGATTAATGCCTTCTGGCGATGTTCTCTTTAACCTATAATGTAGGTTAAAAGGAATGAACCAATGTTCTGTTTCTAACTGATTATGGTGCAACAAAGGTCCTATTAAAATTTCTACCCAACATTGGTCCTTTATCTTCCATCCATCAAGATATAAGTTTTCCCATGTATAAAGTTGGCTGCAAAATCATCCACAAATAAAAGTGTACCATGTACACCGTGTATGCACACAAGGCCCATTTCCTAGTTCCATTGTTCATGGATACATTACACGGAATGGTGAAATTAGCATTTTCTAGCTGGTTTCAGGCAAAGTTATTACAGGCTTAAAAAGCACTACCACACCCTGGCACATAAGTCAATTTGCAGGAACTCCATTTGGGTTTTTGGTGTAAATCTGTCTTGTGATATACTTGTTGGTCCTGGTTCTTGTATCCCATTACTCGGTTAAATTAAAATGGTCCAAATATCTTACCACTAGCACAATTCAAACAACAGTTAGGTTAGGGATGTTGCCAAAGTTACCCACTGGGTAAACCAAAGGATCCCCAAGATCATGCAAAGATCCAGGTTTGCCATGACAAATCCAACATTTATCAAGTTACCCACAGAAGCTACTGACTGTAGGTTTGGCTGGTTAGCTCACTTGGTTAGAACATGGTGCTGATAGAGCCAGCCCATGGCTCACTTGGGAGAGTGCGTTGCTGATAACACCAAGGCTATGGGTTCGGATCCTATATAGGGATGGCCGGTTCACTCACTGGCTGAGCTGGTGCTGACAACACCAAGCCAATGGTTAAGATCCCCTTACCGGTCATCTTTAAAAAAAAAAAAAAAAAAAAAAAACATGGTGCTGATAACACCAAGGTCAAGAGTTTGGATCTCCTTACTGGTCAGCTGCCAAAATAAAAATTTAAAAATCTAATTATATCATTATCCTGCCAAGCAAAAGAGGTAGGCATAAATAAGGAAAAATTAAGAGAAGTAAGAATTTTGTGATGGCAGAGAAGTCTTGATCTGTGATCTTGGGAAAGCTGCCTACATCTAGGATGTCGTCTGCCTCTGGGAAGAAAATTCCTTAGTTAGCTTTACCTTAAGATCTCCAATGGATAGAGAGAGGGGGAGAGAGAGAGAAATCAAAAACAAACAAACAAAAACTCCAATGGGTGTATAGTTCCAAGTGTCTGGAGGGGCCCTTATGAGTTGTGAGATATGAACCCAAAGTTTTGCTGCAGTGTGTGTGGCGAGGGCAGCCTTTTTCAGATGTCATTTCCAGAAGACCCAATCTCCAGGTTCTAGATCATGAAGGATTTGATTGTATTCTGTTGGTGGGTCATGAAAAGCTTCTTCTACCTGATTAGAAATGTGCTTTGGCATATCACATTAAAGCCTTTTAACATTTAGTTATATCAAGAGTTTAGGAGAGCAGGAGATACATGAAGTTCTATTTTTAAGGGTTTAGGCTTTCCAGTCACTATTTTATAAGGGGCCAATTCACGTTTTCTACTGGAAGTGGATCAGATCTTCGTCAATCCACAATACCTTTGAGCAAGGAAATCAAGTCGATTCAGTGAGCTTTGCCTAGTGCCATTTTATCTGTAATACTTCATTTAACTCTTTTATAACTTGTTCAGTGAAGCAAATACCTCTATCACTGGAGATTTCTCCAGGAATATCCCATAAGGAAAACACATTTTTTAAATAACCTTTTATCTACTGTTATTATTCTACCAAACATTTAGGGAAGAAATAATGCCATTCTACACAAACTCTTGAAAAAGTCAGAGGGAATATTTTCTTTTCATGTAAACAAGTATTATGATCAACACGTTATTTGAGATCAGTATTACCCTATTACCAAAAACAAAGACGTTATAAGAAAAATAAAAACTATATACCAATATCCCTGATGAACATAGATGCAAAAACTTTTAGACAAAATGTTAGCAAATAGAATTCAACAATATATTAAAAGTATATTATATCATAACCAAGTTGGATTTATCCCAGGAATGCAGTTTTGGTTTAACATTCAAAAAACCTATCATTATACATACACAAAAATTAACTCAAAATGTATATATGACCTAAATGTAAGACACAAACTATAAAACTCTCAGAAGAAAACATAGAAAAATCCTCACAACATTGGATTTGGCAATGATTTCTTGGATATGACACCAAAGGCAAAGGCAGTAACAGAAAAAAATAGAAAAATTGGACTTCATGAAAATTTAAAAATTTTGTACATCAAAAGACACTATCAAAAGAGTACAAAGGCAACCTGCAGAATGGAAGAAAATATTTGTAAATCATAAATCTGATAAGGGATTAATATCCAGAGTATACAGAGAACTCCTAAAACTCAACAACAACAACAACAAAACCCAATTCAAAAATGGGCAAAAGACTTGAATGGACTTTTCTCCAAAGAAGATATACAAATGACCAATAAGCACAATAAAAAATGTTCAATGTTACTAATCACTGGGGAAATGCAAATCAAAGCATTAATGAGATAACAACCTTATGTAGTTTGGATATGTTTGTCCTCCCAAAGCTCATGTTGGAAACTTAATCCCCACTGTGACAGTGTTTAGAGGGTGGGAAACCCTATTGTGGTAATTGAAAGGTGGAGACTTTAAAAAGTGATTAGATTGTGAGGACCATGCCCTAGTGAATGGATTAATCCATTGGTGGTTTAATGGTGGTCATGGGCATGGTTCTGATGGCTTTAAAAGGAAAGGACATGAAAAGCTTTCTCTTTTTTTTTTAATTGAAACATAATTGATGGTACATATCTGTGAAGTACAGTGTTGAATATCAATACCTGTGTGCAATATGTGATGCTCAAATCAGGATAATTAGTATATTCAGCATTTTGTGGCCCTTTCTTAATTTCTTACTAGCCTCTACCCCCTCCCCCTTTCCCACCTCTAGTGGCCTCAATTCTGTTCTGTGCTTTTGAAAGTTCAACAGCTTACTGTGATTGTTGTACATTTCTTTCTTATTTATTTATTTGTTTTTGTTGTTGTTTTTTTAGCTCCCACTAATGAGTGAAGACATGCAGTATTTCTCTTTAAGTGTCTGGCTTATTTAACCTAACATAATTTTCTCTAAGTTCATCCATGTTGCTGCAAATGGCAGAATTTCATTATTTTTTATGGCAGAGTACTATTTCATTGTACATACATACCACATTTTCCTTATCCAGTTGTCCATCAATGGACATTTAGGCTGGTTCTAACTCTTGGCTATTGTGAAAAGAGCTAGAATAAACATGGGAGTGCAAATATCCCTTCAACATGATGATTTCCATTTCTTTGGTATATTCCCACCAGTAGGATTGCTGGATAATATGGCTGCTCTATCTTTAGTTGTCTGAGGAAGTTCCATACTGTCTTCCATAATGGCTATACTGATTTACAGTCCCACCAACAGTGTAGGAGATTTCCCCTTTCTCTGCATCCTCACCAGCACTTGTTATTCTGTCTTTTTGATAATAGCCAGTCTAACTGGGGTGAGATGATATCTCAATGTGGTTTTGACTTGAATTTCCCTGATATTTAACGATACTGAGCAGTTTTCTTGTGTCCACCGTCTTCCTTTGAGAAATGTCTATTCCACTCCTTTGCCCATTTTTTAATTGGGTTACTTGTTTTTTTACTGTTGAGTTCCTTGTATATTCTGGACATTAATCCCTTGTTGGATGCATAGTTTGCAAATATTTTCTCCCATTCTGTAGGTTGTCTTTTTGCTCTATTAATTATCTCTTTTGCTGTGCAGAAAGCTTTCTCTCTTGCTTCTGCCATGTGATACCCTGCATCACTGGAGTTACCAACAAAACAGTGCCCTCACCAGATGTGTTCCCTGGACTGTGGACTTCCCAGCCTCCAAAAGTGTAAGCAATAAATATTGTTTCTCTATGAATTACCCAGTTTCGGCTATTTCTATTACAAGCAATAGAAACAGACTAAGTACAACCTCACATTCATTAGGAAAGTGTTAAGGTCTGAATATTGGTGTCCCCCCAAAATTCATATGTTGAAACCTAATATCCAATGTGATAGTATTAAGAGGTGAAATCTTTGGGGAAGTAATTAAGTTGTGAGGGCTCTACCCTCATGAATGGGATTAGTGTTCTTATAAAAGAGGTTAAAGAGAGCTAGTGTGCCATGAGAGGATGCAGCAAGAAGGCACCATCTTTGAAGCAGAGAGCAAGCCCTCACCAGACACCTAATCTGCAGGCATTTTGGACTTGCCAGTCTCCAGAACTGTGAGTGATAAATTTTTGATGTTTACCAATTACCTAGTCTAAAGTATTTTGTTATAGCAGCCAAAATGTACTAAGACAAATGGTTGCTACCGAAAACAGAAAACAAGTGTTAGGAAAGATATGAAGAAACTGGAACCCTTGTGCACCTTGTTCGTGGGACTGTAAAATGGTATAGCCACTATGGAAAACAGTATGGCACTTCCTAAAAAAATTAGTAAGAAAATTACCTTATGATCCAGCAATTCCACTTCTGGGTATATACCCAAAAGAATTAAAAGCAAATTCTCATAGACATATTTGTATATCCATGCTCCTAGCACCGTTATTTCCAATAGCTAAAACATGAAGCAACCCATGTCTATTGATGGATGAAAGAATAAGCAAAATGTGGTATATTCATTCAATGAAATATTATTGAGCCTTGTAAAGGAAAGAAATTTTGACACATGCTACAACATGGATGAACCTATGCTAAATGAAATAAGCTAGTCACAGGAAAACAAATATCACATGATGCCACTTATATGAGGTACTTATAAAAGTCAAAATCCTAGAGACAGAAAGTAGAATGATGATTTCCAGGGGTTGGGGGGCAGGGGAATGGGACTTATTGTTTAATGGGTATAAAGTGCCAGTTTTGAAAGATGAAACTAATTCTTGTGATGAATCATGGTGATGGTTGCACAACAATATGAAAGTATTCAATACCACTAAACTATAACTTAAAAATGGTTAAAGAGGTAAATTTTACGTTATGTGTATTTTACCACAATTAAAAAATTGAAAAAAAAATCAATTGGTATAATTATCTCAGAAATTAAAATTGAAAAATCATATGATCATATCAATAGGTACAAAAAAATTCAACATTCATTCCTAGTTAAAACAAAAACTATTAAACTAGGAATAGAAGAGAATTTCCTAAACATGGCCATTTATGAAAACCTACTGCTAATATCATACTTAATGGTAAGAGACTAAAAGCTTTCCCCAAGAAAGATCACTAATAGGACAGGATGTCCACTCTCACCACTTGTATTCAACATTTTACTGGAGGTTTTAGCCAGGACATTCGGACAAGGAAAAGAAATAAAAGGCATCCAGATTGGAAAAGGAGAAGTAAAACTTTATTTGTGAACAACCTGATCGTCTCTGCAAAAAATTCCAATGAAATCTATAAGAAAGGTACTAGACCTAATAAGGTTTCAGGATAAAAGGTTAGTATACAAAAATAAATGTAGGCAGAGGTGGTATTCCCAGAATGACAGTGTGGGAAGCTTGGCAGACCCTCTCCCTGGCAAAAATAAGCATTTAAGTGGTAAAAAATATTATAAAAAGCCAGACATTTAAAGCCTCTGAAAATTGTCCTAAGAGCATACATTAAATAGAAACATTTAGAGTTCCAGTCAAGATGGCAGAATAGATGGTTTCCAGCGTCACTCTCTCCCACAAATCAACCAATTTACAACTATAAAAATGTAACATCAGCCAAGCTGGGGCCGCTGGAGCTCAGGGGAAGAGGAGGAGAAACCTACCGAGTTCATGAAGGGGGAGAGGCCAGGATGAGAGAAAGAAAAGACCGCTCTGAGCGTTTCAGGCCACAGCCACTTTAAGGCTGGAGCTGATGAGCACATGGAGCAGGAGCTGGCAGAAAATGCAGCTGTGCCCTTGGGGTGGAGTTACTTGGAGGTGGCAGGGGAGAAGAGGGCCTTGGCGGCCCCCAGGACAGCAATACCACTAATAGGGTTCCCGTGGACCCACGCAGGAGAGAGGAGCCAGAACAGCAGAAAAAGGGGAGCCATTCAGAGACTGGTGAGTCATTGCAAGGGACTGGCGCAGGGCCTGTCCCATGGGAAGTGTTTGGGGCACAGGTGTGGGGGAGACAGGCCCACCAGAAGAACACTGGGACACAGCGAGGACAGCCAATCTGCCCCAAAATCAGCACAGGACCACTCAGAGGAGACTGGTCGGGAATGCAGAATTGCATGGGGTGCAGTTTGATGAAAAAACTCATGCCCAGATCAGAGTTTTTACACAACACAGATCCACCAGGTCTCTGGAGAGCTGGAAGTACCTATAAAGTCAACCATTAAACCCTGAGCTGCACAGAAAGCCTTCCCTAGGGAAACAGCAGTAAAGAAGCAATTTAGCTCAACCACACAGCTCAAGTACTAGTTCCCACAGGAAGTTCCCCCATTTTAGAAGTAAGCAAAGGACAAAAAATTAGTTCTGGCCCAGGCACACCACCAGCACTTTGGGGCCTGCCTGGGACTGATGCATAGAGAAGGGGACCGGACCTCCTTCCCATAACCTGGCATGCTGCACCAGTGCTTCGGGACCTGTCCACTGACCCGAGGCATGGAGCCAGGGACCAGACCCCCATCCCTCAACCAGCCACACCACACCAGCGCCTCAGGGCCCGAATGGAGACCTGAGGCATTGAGAAGGTGACCGGACCCCACTCCCACATCCAGACACATTGCCAGCACCTTGGCCCCACCCGGGGGCCCAGGGCTTGGAGTCAGGGACCAGACCCCCCTCCCACAACAAGTCACACTGCGCCAGTGCCTCAGGGCCCCCCAAGGGACCCAAGGCATGGAGTAGGGGACCAGACACACCCCACAACCAGACACACCGCCAGCACCAAGGAGTATACCAAAAAAATCACCTCCAAGTGGGTGGCCCACCACAGCCACCACAATAACCACAGCTGCTGCGAAAGTGGATAGACACCACAACTACCACACAAATGGTCTGCCAACTACCGGAGTGCATTGACACAAGGAGAGTCAGCAGCAGAGATAAAAAAAAGAAGAGGATGTCGCTCTCCACAAAGCCCGTTTCAGAGCGACAGAAGAAGCATCTGCTCTATGATAATATTGGGGGACCTGATCACACCTCTCAGCATTGGCTAGATCATCTAGGGAACAAATCAACACAGTAACCATTAGTCTTTCAGAAGGAGAGAAGAAATGTAGGGTAGAGGGAGGAGGGGGGAGGAAGAGGGAGATGGGGAGAAATTGGACAAGGGGCATAAAGAATAATTATGGTTTGTAACAATATATATGCTAGTAATATCGATTTGATCAACATATCTCAATGTTGAACCTCAAAAATATGTATAATCAATTTTGATTCAATAAATAAAATAAATTTTAAAATAATAATAAAATAAATAAATAGAAACGTTTATTCAAGAGAATTTACTCATCTCTGTAAAAATAGAGTCTATAGCATTTGAGCCATAACACACCACCTGTTGCCCCAGCTCAGTGTGATTGAAGCTCTACTCAGGCAGGTGAGGCCAAAAAGGCTCCCTCACTACCCTCCCCTGCTGCGAGTCTATGGCTACAGTTTTATCCTGGGAAAGGCAAGATGCTGGTGTTTCTCATCCCCCACCTCCTTATTGAAGAAGCATTCCAGACAGGCAGAGCTAAGAGGCTTGCTCTAACCCAGGAACACAGGCCAAGAACACTGGAGCCCCTATTATCCCTATTGCAGTTTGCTCATAGAACAGAAGCTCCACATCAGGAGGGGCAAGCCAAGAAGATCAGGGGCTACCAGCCCCACCAGGCACACTACTTATAAAAGAAGTTTCTCCAAGAAGAGAAGCACTGTCCTGCCCCCAGCTCTAGTGCAGAGGCTCAGAGGTGCTGTCTAGGGAAAAAGACCATAAGAACACAGACTTCTGCACCTCTCTCTAAGGGAACTGACTTTATTTGGTACAATGTGTAGGGAAATTTACACCCAGGGGTATTGTCAAAAACCCTTGGTGTGTTTGACACACCAAGAGATCTTGGTGGTGAGGTTGGAGCTGGTAGCTCCACGATACTGGTAGCAAAAAGCAAAATGGTGTATCAGCTAAATGTTTTACAGACAGAACCAGGGAAAAGGTTAAAAAGAGCTTTCCTTGGGTTGGAGCAAGCCTCAAGACTGGAAAACCTGCTCCTAAAAAGGGGACCAATTTTCATTGATGAAGTAACTATGCCCCAGCAAGTTGTGAAAAGCACTAATCAGCTCACAATTAGGGGAGGTTAATATACAGTTGACTCTTGAATAACCCCAGGTTCAAGGGCATCTGCCATTCCCACAGTGGAAAATCCATGTATAACAGTCGACCCTGCAGAATCTGCATGTGTGAAAAATTGGCGCTCCTTATAGGTGGGTCCCGTATCCAGCGAATACTGTATTTTCCATCTTCCATTGGTTGAGAATTTCCATCTCTGTTTCTAGGTGGGAAAAGGAGTGGGGGTTGGGAGAGACAGAAAGATCTTTTGTCTTGGAGAATAGCTATCTTGCCGTCAGACAGCATGAGGAGAGACAGAGGAAAGGACAGAGAGGCCCCCTTGCATTCTAAACTTTTTTAGCCCAACAATCCTCAGTATTTCAGAGAGGAATATTTTGGTTTTCTTCAGGGTGCCAGCATGGTCAGGTGTAGTCTACAGTCTTCTCATAGTATCCTCACATGGCAGAAAGAGAGTGAGAGAGCTCTCTGGGATCCCTTTTTTAAGGAAGGGCACTAATCTCATTCATGAGGGCTCCACCCTCATGACCCAATTATTTCCCAAAGGCGCCACCTAATACCATCAAATTGTAAGTTGTGAGGAGCTGCCCGAAATCGCCATTACAAGATGGCGCTGATTTCCGGTGGAGGGCAGGGCTGCTCGGTAACACGCCTGGGCCGATTAGGCAGCCACCAATAAGGTAGGAGCACGTCCTAGGCGAGGAGCAGTCTCTATATAAAGGGCGCGGGTTCCCTCGCTCGGGGTCTCCATTTTTGGCAAGCTTATGCTCTCCCTCTCAAGATGCATTAAAGCTGATCTGCAGAAGGATCCTTTGTGTGCCGCGTCGTTCTTGCTGGCGAGACGGTAGCGCGGGACATTTGGTGCCGAAACCCGGGAACTTGTGTCATCGTCAGCACCTTCGGAGACCCCCTGGAGACAGGGAGGATTCAGAACTGCAGGAGGGTAAGTTCGGAGAGGTATGCCTGTTCTTGGTCTGGGGTTAATCCGGTTGGTTTAAAAGGTTTTGAAATCGCCCGTTGGTGTGGTCAGACTGACGTAGATAAGCAGCTGCACCAGAGACCTGTGTGAGCCTCTAGTACATAAGGGAACGACGCGTCTCACAGCGCCTCCCACGGAGTGGGGCGCGTTATGGGTTCCACTCAGTCCATGGTTACCGCGTTAGAGGCCGTGCTGAGACAACGTGATATAAAGGTAGGGGGCCGTGTGCTCAAAAATTTTGTAAAAGAGGTAGATCGTGTAGCGCCGTGGTTTGCTTGTTCCGGCTCCTTGACTTTGAGCTCTTGGAACAAACTAGGCAGAGACCTTGACCGCAAGTACGCGGAGGGAGACCTCCGTCAGGGCACCAAGACCATTTGGAAGTTTATTAAAAATTGCTTAGAAGATGAGGGCTGTAAACCGGTAGTGATAGTAGGGCAAAATACATTAGAGGAGGTCCAAGACAGCATGTCAGAAACTGAACGGAGTGAGAGGATGGGTACCCGCAGGAGGAGAGACGTCTCCCATAAGAAAAAGGGCCCTCCCGGTAAGTCTACGGACGAGGGAGAGATTCTAAAACAACAAAGTGACACTCCCGGCACATCTGCCGGTAAAGGAGGGATTTCAAAACCCAGACAAAAGTTGGAAGGGAAAGAAGGAGGCCTCTACCCTATGCAAGAGCTGGGGGCCTTAAAACAAGAATTAGAAGATTTAAATCTGGATGAGTCCGACTCCGATCCCCTCAGCCCTAGTGAGGAATCCGATTTGGAGGAGGAAGCTGCCAGGTACGAGGAGGAGAGATATCATCCCGACAGGCGGCGGAGACCACTCGGGGAGTGGAAATGCCGGCCGCCCCCAGTGGCCCCCGCACGGCCTGCGCCTTCGGCGCCTCCTCCTTACGTGCAGTCTTCTAATCCCTTCTCATTCCTCTCTGATAAAGTGAGGAAAAAGGTTCAAGCTGCCTTCCCAGTTTTTGAGGTTGAGGGCGGAGGGAGAGTTCATGCCCCCGTCGAGTACACCCAAATTAAGGATCTAGCAGAGGCGGTTAGAAAATATGGTGTAAATGCCAATTTTACTCTAGTAATGCTAGAAAGGTTTGCTGGTGTGGCTATGACACCCGCTGACTGGCAAATGTTGGCTAAGGCAGCGCTCCCTACCATGGGTCAATACATGGAATGGAAGGCGCTATGGCATGAGGCTGCACAAGCTCAAGCCAGGGCAAACGCTGCTGCACTGACCCCCGAGCAGCGAGATTGGACCTTTGATATGTTAACAGGCCAGGGCCCATTTGCCGCTGATCAGACGGCTTTCCCATGGGGTGCTTATGTTCAAGTTTCTAGCACTGCCATTAAGGCTTGGAAGGCACTCCCCAAAAAAGGGGAAGCTTCTGGGCAACTTACTAAGATCATTCAGGGACCTCAGGAACCATTCTCAGATTTTGTGGCTCGAATGACAGAAGCAGCGGGGCGCATCTTTGGGGACCCTGATCAGACTGCGCTAAACGCTCAGCTGAAGGGAGGATTAATGGTGGTTAACCAGCGGGTGGATCTTGTGCAGGAACAAATAGACGTTTTATGGCAAATTGCTCAATTGGGGTGTCAATGGAAATATTCAGGGTTATGTGTCACCAGTATCCAATATAAAAAGTATACCAAAGCTGCAAATTTGTCTAAACAATTATCTCAGCATCTTTCAACAGGTTGGACGAGAGAATTTGACAACCTGATAAACCAGCTGCACATGGCCATTGTGTCCGTGAATTCAACAAGAGTGGATGTCTCCTTCGCAGCCGGACTGTCCTCATGGATTAAAACGGCCGTGTCCCACTTCAAGGAGTGGGCAGGAGTGATTGGGGTTGGCATGTTCTTATGTGGGGGAACTGTGCTCCTACTATGGTTGGTCTGCAGATTAAAAGCCCAGACCCAGAGAGACAGGGTAGTCATCGCCCAGGCATTTCTAGCCCTGGAACAGGGGGCCAACCCTGACGTTTGGCTGTCCATGCTTAAGGATTAGCCTGCTCTGACTCCCCTTCCCCCTTCCTGTTGGCTGGCCTCCCTGAAGCTTGTTCAGAGGAGTTCGCCCTTGCTCAAACAGGTCTATGTGTAACAACAGGCTCCAGTGTGTCCAGAGACGGGCAACTTCCCCCAGACTTGAACCAACCTAAGACATGGTGCCTGGTGGCGATAGGGTCAACCTATGACGGGTAAGGTCAAAGTCTGTGGAGGGACGACCTAGGACAGGAACGCTGGCTAATTTGTCCGCGACCGCCGAGCTTGTACCAGCCGCTTTAAATGATAAAAAAGGGGGAGATGTGAGGAGCTGCCCGAAATCGCCATTACAAGATGGCGCTGATTTCCGGTGGAGGGCAGGGCTGCTCGGTAACACGCCTGGGCCGATTAGGCAGCCACCAATAAGGTAGGAGCACGTCCTAGGCGAGGAGCAGTCTCTATATAAAGGGCGCGGGTTCCCTCGCTCGGGGTCTCCATTTTTGGCAAGCTTATGCTCTCCCTCTCAAGATGCATTAAAGCTGATCTGCAGAAGGATCCTTTGTGTGCCGCGTCGTTCTTGCTGGCGAGACGGTAGCGCGGGACAGTAAGTTAGGATTTCAACATATGAATTTTGTGGGGACACATTCAGTCCATTACAATTGGTAAAAGATTTTGTTGGAGTGAGCAGTACTGAAGCCATATTGGGACCTAAAACCGCATGGGCTGCCGGCAAATTTTAAAAAGACAGTTTTTTTCTTGGTGTGCATTTCTCTGTGTTCCTTCTTTTCCCATGGTTACTTGATATTTTGAACCTTGGTTATAGGGTGAGATGACATTATTTACATGAATGTAAAGTTGTTTTCCAGCCAGCCTGAAGCTGCAGATTTGCACGTACTATCCACATACTGGGAAACCAAGGAAGACATCAATAAAGCTCTATTGATTCCACCCTTCCTGAGGGAACCTGAGATAACATAGAGAACCAAAGCAGAAACCAGACACAGTCTTGGCGATACCTTGCACCTGAGACCTTGCATGAAGCCCTTGCTGCTCATGTGCCCCTCCCTCCTTCTTTCATTTTCCCATGTTCCATTCCCTCAACCTCCTCTTTAAAAATCCCTCAGTAAACTTGAGTCTTTGAGATGACTTTAGCCTGGCCATTATCCTTCAGGTTTACTGGAGAGATGGTTTAGCCTAACATCTCTTGTTAGGTTACCAGTATTCCTGAATAAAAGCTAATTTCCATTTTCACCAACATTTGACTTTTGAGTGGTTTGCTTTTGTCTGAGGGTAGGCAGCCAGACCTGTGAGTTTGGTATCAATTTTGGGCATCCTCAGTGAGGAGCTGAGTAGCCTCTGTAACAATTTGAACAGCCACTTCACCAAAAAAGATACCCTGATGGCAAATAAGCACATGAACAGATGTTCAACATTATTAGCCATTGAGGAAATGCAAATTAAAGCCAGAACAAGATACAACACACCTATTAGAATAGCTAAAGTTAAAAAGACTGACCATATCAAGTGTTAGTGATGATGTATTGTGCTTTCTTCTTGGTGGTGGGAGGTGCAAGATGCAATAACTTGACTTTTATTTTGGAGGGGATGTCCCAGACTACTGGACCCCTAAAAATTTTACTGTGGTGGGCCTCTGAAACTCCATAGAGTTTATGTCCCACCCATTGTAGCACATGAGTCTTACCAAGGACTCCACCATGCTAGCCACTTATTGTTTATTTGGTCCAATTAGCATAATATCATCAATATAGTAGACCAGTGTGATATTCTGACGGATGTCCTGATTGTTTTGATCTCTTCAGTTTATTTATTTATTTATTTATTATTTTTATTAGCATATTCATTGTTACAAATCATACTTATTCTTTATGCCCCTTATCTTGCCCCTTCCCCCTCCCTTCTTTTCTCTTTCCTCTCCCGGCTCCCCCTTGTAATAACCATAGATTTGTCTTCTCCATCTGATAGATTAACTGTTGCTCTGTTGGTTTGCTGCCTAGATGATCTGTCCAGTCTGAGACAGGTGTGATCGAATCCTCCTCTATTATTGTAAATCAATGCTTCTTCTATTACTCTGGAGTGTGCTTTGTGGAGAGAGAGGACTTCTTTATTTTATTTATTTATTTATTTATTTATCTATCTATCTATCTATCTATCTATCTATCTCTGCTGGTGCCTCTCCTTGTGCCAATGTAGTTGAGAGTTTGGCATGCCATCTGCACAGTGGCTGTGACTGCTGCTATAGAGACTAGCCACTTTTGTGGCAGCAATGACAATTGCAGTGGCTATGGTGGGCTACCCGCATGGAAATGTTGTTTTTGGTGAGCACTTTACCTGGTTGTGGCTGGGTTCGGCTTCCCCCAGGTCCATACCTCAGGACCCCAGCGCAGCACCGGGGCATCTCTTCAGTTTATAATTTGACAGAGGCAGGAGAGTTAAGATAACTTTGGGCAAAACTGTAAATGTATACATTCCAAGTGAATGTAAACTGTTTCTGATCCTCATATCTGGTAGGAATGGAAACTAACACATTCAACAGAATAAGGGTTACCTGCCATGTTCCTGGAGCTGTGATAATCTGCCCTAGCCAAAATACCACATCTGGAGTAGCAACTGCAGTTGTGGTACTATTTGATGGAGTTTTCAGTAATCTAGTTGTCATTCTCCAGGATCCATCTGATTTTTGCAGGGGTCAGACTGGTAAATTAGATGGAGATATGACCATAAGGGGCCCACTACCCCTGCTGTCTTAAGGTCTTTAAGGTGATTTTCTTTTTAACCGTCTATGTCAAGTTCCCTTGGCTACTACTCTGACCTTGCCAGTCATTACGATAGTTATACCCACCTGGCTTCTAATGGTTGATGCTATCACCTGTTATCTACTGGGAAGGTGTGTGCACCAATTCCATCATTCCCATTGCTGTTAGAGAGCCCAGATTAATGGCATTTTCTACCTTCAACTCTGTCCTACAGAGGGAAGCTATCACTGACTTAGTGATGCTGGTGCCCCTTCCACTAATTCATTCCTTAGAGTTTTAGTAAATGGTGTATCCTCAAGCCCTCCCATACTGTTAGGCTATGGATTTCTCTTAGGAAAGTAGCTTTTCCTGAATTCATAGATAATATAGCCCTGTTTGGAATGTAGAATTTTCAGGCTGGCAGTTTGCTCAGTTGATTAGAGCATGGTGAAGATAGTACCAAGGCCCAGGTTTCAATTCCTGTACCAGCCAGCTGCTCCCCCGACCACCTCAAAATGTGGAATTTTCTAGTTACAGCTTCTGAAGTCAAACCCATTAAAGTAGAGAATATATATTGGTAATATTTTTTATATTACCTGCACTGTAAAATACCCTAGATCTAATGTGCTAGTTTTTAGCTAATGATTTAGGCTTTTTTTTTTTTTTTTTTTTTTTTTTTTTTAATAAAGATGACCAGTAAGGGGATCTTAACCCTTGACTTGGTGTTGTCAGCACCACGCTCTCCCAAGTGAGCTAACTGGCCATCCCTATATAGGGATCTGAACCCATGGCCTTGGTGTTATCAGCACCACATTCTCCCAAGTAAGCCACAGCCTGGCCCATAATTTAGATTATTAATGTCAAATAGCAAATATAAAATTATTAACATTTGGGGTAAAAAAAAAATGGTGTATTATTTTAACTGGAGATTGTCTAATATTTACAAACCCCATCTTTTTTTCTTTTCTTTTTTTTTTTTTTTTGGTGGCTGGCTTGTAGGGGGATCCAAACACTTGATCTTGGCATTTTAACACCTTGCTCTAATCAACGGAGATAACACGCCAGTCGGCATCCCCCCTTACCCCCGACAGTATGACATTAAAGTAAATGCCACCTACCTTTTTGCCTTGTTCCCAAGTTTGAAATAGTTTTTCTTAACAACACCCTCATATTTCTTCAGCCAGGAATTTGTGCCCCCATCCCACCATCTGTCCCAGCATGCCTTTGTAAGTCCAATCACCTTCTATACCATTCCTTCTGTGCATTCCATACTCTTCCACCTCAGAACCATCGCCCACCCTCTCCCCTCAACCAAGATCCCTGTGGCTCTTTGCTGAGGTCGAAGTATCAATTATCCTCTAGGGCAAATGCAGTTGGCACCTTCCCCTTGGAATCAATGCTGTAATGAATTGAGTCACCCTTGATCATTCTTCCAAATTACTTAGTACCAATCCTTCTTGGCCTTTGCAAAAAAATAGGTTTCTAGGGATTTCACTATTTTATTTACTTGGAACTTTTCTAGAGACAGCCTGATGAAAAAGTAAGGCTTCAACTATTAAGGCATTTGGCCCTGTTTAATTGGATTTGACTGCTTGGGCTCACCTGCACAAAAGATTTTCAGTGAAGGGCCGGCCCGTGGCTCACTTGGGAGAGCGTGGTGCTGACAACACCAAGTCAAGGGTTAAGATCCCCTTACTGGTCATCTTTTTAAAAAAATAAAATAATAAAATAAAATAAAAATTTTAAAGTTTTTAAATGAAAAGTGCATTTTTGTTGCATAAGCCTAATTTTAAACTGGCCCAAGGGGACATTTTGTACTATTGCTGGGAAATTTGCAATCACAGGTAGAGACTTAAAATGACTAAATTCATTCACCTTTGGCTGGACTTTTGATGCAAAAAAAACCACAAAACCTTGAAAATTGGATCACAAAAAGAAAGGATGATAGACTATTAACTCCGATTGTTAGCCTGTGTTAACTGCCATTATGACACCTAAAAATTGTGCTAGGGTAAATTAAACCTGTTGGCTTTCAGTAATTAAGATACCCTGAGAGGAACACAACGTCATAAATCTTGGCTTCTTGTGTTATATAATTAAGTAGACTCACAGACTAGTTTTCTGATGATGTCAAAGAATGGGATGTGGAGTATAACTGTTCTTGGCACTTTGCTAGACCCTAAGAGCTAGAAGTGGCATTTTCCACAATGTATAGAGTCATATTTTTGGAGTGAACAGGACTGGAGCCATGTTGGGACCTAAAACTGCATGAGTTGTAGGCAAATTTTTAAAAGACAGTTTTTTTCTTGGCATGCATGTCTCTGAGTTCCTCCTTTCTCATGGTTGGCTGATATTTTGAACCTTGGTTATGGGGCACATTTCATTTGAAAGCTTTTGTGCCACTCCATTTTATGTATATACCAAATTTTGTTTATCCATTCATCTGTTGCTGGACATTTGGGTTGTTTCCACATTTTGGCTGTTATGAGCAATGCTGCTGTGAACATGGGTGTACAAATATCTGTTTGAATCCCTGCTTTCAATGCTTTGGATATATACCCAGGAGAGGAACTGATGGATCATATGGTAACTTTGTCTTTAACTTTTTAAGAAAGTGCCAAACTGTTTTCCAAAGTGGCTCTACCATTTTTCATACACTAGCAAAGTATGAGAATTTTATTTTCTCCACATCCTTGACAACACTTGCTATTCTCAGTATTTTTTATTACAGCCATCTTAGTAAGTGTGAAGTGGTATGTCATTGTGGTTTTAATTTGCATTTCCCTATATTTGGTGAAATGTCTATTCAGATATCTTTTACCCATTTTAAAATTGATTTCTCTTTTTATTAGGCTATAAGGGTTCTCATTGAGAGAGTATTGAGAGTTCTTTATATATTCTGGATAAAAGTTCTTTATCAGATACTTGATTTGCAAATATTTTCTACCATCTGTGGTTTATCTTTTCACTTTCTTAATAGTGTCTTTTGAACAACAAATTCTAAAAATTTTGATGAAGTCCAATTTATAATTTTTAATGAATGCTGTTTTTGTTGTATCTAAGAACTCTTTGCCCAACTCAAGGTCACTCAAGGTCAAGAAAGTGTATTACTGGAGTAAGGATAGACATACAGATCAATTGAATAGAATTAATAATCCAGAAATAAACCATTATACTTATGGCCAATTAATTTTTGGCAAGTGTGATGAAAGAATTCAATGGGAAATAGAAGGTCTTATAAGAAATGGTATTGGGCTGGCCAGTTAGCTCACCTCATTAGAGCTTGTGCTGATAACACCAAGATCAAGGGTTCAAATCTCCATATCTTTTAGCCACCAAACCCAAAACAAAACAAATCAAGAAATGGTATTGGGACAATTGCATATCCACATTTCAAAAGAATAGAGTTGGGCCACTACCTCACCCCGTATGCAGAGAAGAGATTAACTCAAAATGGACTAAATACTCTAAATGTAAGAGCTAAAATAATAAAACTCTTGAGAGAAAACATAGGGGTAAATCTTCATGACCATAGATTTGGCAATGGTTTCTTAAATATGACACCAAAAGCACAAGCAACTGTTAAATAAAAATTTTAGGAGGCCATTGTTTTGTACTAGGTTCCTGCACTAAGTCCCAAAAGGTCAGACTAAAAATCAAGATGAGGGCCGGCCTGTGGCTCACTTGGGAGAGTGTGGTGCTGACAACACCAAGTCAAGGGTTTAGATCCCCTTACCGGTCATCTTTTAAAAATAAATGAATAAATAAATAAAAATAAAAATCAAGATGGAGTCAACTTTGCTAAGTTCCATGTGATTTAGGATGTGGTCTGATCTTCTGGGAAGTCAGAAGAACTACAATAGTCAATTTCTCTGAACAGGCCACTTTAAATCATCAATAGGTGTGATAATGCAGTCCCCACTGCTTTAATCCTTACACAAAAGTGAGAGCCTGAAGTAACCTGATGTTATTTTTCTATTGTTCTGTCTTCTTGTCCCCACCTTACAAGGAAAGTAACTTTGGAATGAACAATCTGCTTTTCATTCTTTGTTTCTACTTTCTTTAGCCTTTTCTGTCTATGAAACCAACCTCCTCTACTTGGCTCATTGGAACACATGTTCTATTTTATGGAATAATGTGTTACCCAATTCTAGAATCACAATAAAGCCAATTGAGATCTTCAACTAAATTTGTTTTAATTCTGTTCTTTGACACAACAAAAGAAAAAGTAAATAAATTGGATTTCATCAAAATTAAAAACTTCTGTGCTTTAAAGGATACCATGAAGAAAGTGAAAAGACATCCCATGGAAGAAAATATTTGCAAATCATTTACCTGATAAGGGACTTGTATCTAGAATATATAAAGAACACTTACAACACAATAATAAAAAGATAAAGGTTATTTAACCCATTAAAAATTGGTAAAGGTTAAACCCGGGGGAGGGGGAAGAAGACAGAACAACTACAATTCCTTGAAGTTGATATGACAAGCAAACAGAAAGGACATTGTTGGGGGGAGGGGGGGAGGGAGAAGGGAGGGAGGTTTTGGTGATGGGGAGCAATAATCAGCCACAATGTATATCGACAAAATAAAATTTAAAAAATAAAAAAATAAAAAAATAAAGAGCAGGAGGTAGGAAAAAAAAAAAAAAAAAAATTGGTAAAGGTTGATCCCCATACTGGCCAGGCACCAAAAAAAAAAGGGGTTAAGGATCTGAATAGACATGTCTTCATAGACTTTTTATTTATTTATTTATTTATTTGTTTGTTTTATTAAAAAGATGACCCGTAAGGGGATCTTAACACTTGACTTGGTGTTGTCAGCACCACGCTCTCCCAAGTGAGCTAACCGGCCATCCCTATATAGAGATCCGAACCCATGGCTAAAATATTTATTATCTAGATCTTTATGGAAAAGTTTGCCAAGCTCTCACTTACAGTAAATTTCTTAATTGGGTAGTATAAATCCTCAAATTTTGTTCTTCTTTTTAAAAACTGTTTTAGCTATTCTGGGGTTTTTGCATTTATATGTGTTTTAGGATTAGCTTGTCAATTTCTGCAAAAAGAAAAAAAAAGCCTGCTGGGTTTTAACAGTGATTATTTTGAATTTACAAATCAAATTGAGGAAATCCTTTTTAAAAAAATTCTCAAATTGTCTCTGATTTGACTAGTGAAAACCTCTTCAGCTGGCTTTTTTGTCCTTTTGATAAGAACTGTATCATTCCTTGAGCACTTCCTTGCTTTCTGGTATAAGCTATTAAAAGCTTATCTCAATTTTTTTTCTTGTCACAGCCAAGGAGTCCTGGTATTTTTGTGGAGAATGGTATTTAGAACCCAAGATCTTGGTACTGGATATACTCATTGCTATTGGGGGTGTCACTGCTCCAAGGCCCTCTCAGTGCACTGTGCTAAGGGAGAGCCTATAGTATTGCATGTCTACAATATATTAGCTATATGTTATATATGAGAGGTCTTCAAAAAGTTCATAGAAAGATTCATATTATCTTTTTTGTTCATTTTCTTTTTTGTGACCGGTAAGGGGATCGCAACCCTTGGCTTGGTGTCGCCCGCACCGCGCTCAGCCAGTGAGCGCACCGGCCATCCGTATATAGGATCCGAACCCACGGCCTCGGCACTCCCAGCTCCACTGCTCTCCCAGCACCGCACTCTCCCGAGTGAGCCATGGGGCCAGCCCAAAAGATTCATATTATCTTTTAATTCTGTTTTTCCACTAACATTTTGAAGTACCCTTATATATTTGTGTATGGTAGGATTGGGCTTTCCACCACTACTGTGACTATCAGAGGCAGCCTGTCTTGCCTCATGTTCTAACTGGGAACTCAAGATGTCGAGGAACATTCCCAAGATCACCGCATTAGTGATGGACACAGGCCTGGCTGAAAACAGGCCTCCCCACCCTCTGATGGGTTTGGTTGTTTCCTGTGATTCCATAGCAAGTACAGGCCTGACTCTTAGTTGGAGGATGTCTTACAGTGGCTTGCCTTGAAACAGACTCTGCACTGCAGAGTCTATGTGCAGCAAGTTTGTTAGAGAGCACAGTTAGTAGACACAACCATAAAGGGGTAAGGGAGGCGGAACTCGGCAAAGGGAGAAGCTGATAGGTACAAATGAGGCCTTACCCAACCCAACAAGCAGATTTGGAGCTGGGGTAGCACCTCAGAGTTGACCCAAATTGAGACATGAGGGGCAGGCCTTTATATCCCCACTTCTGGCAGCCACTGACTATGGGCTAGCCTCTATAAGGGGGCATAGTCTGCATAGGCAGGTCCCTGTGGCTGAGGGCACTTTCTAGTGAGGAGTGCAGCTATGAAATATCGGCAACTAATTTTTCTAGCAGCTGCAGGGGTGGATTCATTCATTCTGAAGAGGGGAGGATTGGAGCTCAAAGAATCCAGTAGAGAGAAAGAGGTCTAGCCTGCAGGCAGTGGTGTCAGACAAGTATCCAGTATTGCACAGGAGGTGCAGCTCAAAGAGCAGAATTGGAACAGGCAAGGGCAGCTGGTGTCTGGCTCTGGAGACAGGTTCTGGGAGCAGCTGGCTGGGCATGAGGTGACGCTCTGAGCTAGGCCTTCTGCCCCTGGTTCAAGAGCCGGATGGTTCCAGTAAAGAAATCACAGGGTCTCTCTGACTTGCTTCCTTTCAGTTCATCAACTTCATGTAGCAATTATGATTTATTTTTCAGTGTTGCCTTCCTCCTTGTCTAAGTGAAACTAAGATAATTGATATATTGACTTCCTAAAAAAATATAAGCATAAGTACCATTAGAGAAGCCCTGAGTCTCATAGTGGAGTTTTAATCTGAGACTGGCTATGATTCTTGGATACTCCTACCAGCCACTTAACAACAGCCTAAAACTATCATGATGCTGCCCCGTGGTCAGCTCAGTCCACAAGGAAAGTCCTGGAGGAGGTACTTTTCAGAGTCAGGTGACTCTGCCTTCTGGGACAGTGAGATTTGTGCCTGTTCTCCCCATATCACATGCAGTTCACTTCTATTTTGTGTTGAATACACTTGTGTTAGTCCATTGACTGCTCTCTCAATCTACCCTCTGCATTGAAATTGCCCACCAGCCTCCCTTCTCACTTATTTACTCACACAGATGTGGACACCCAATGTGCTGGCTTTCCTCCACTTTGGTTCTACCATTATTGTAAGTGGCTGCAATATGCCAGTGAAAGAGATATCCAGTCCTGTGGCATCACGGCTCTTTGCCTTCCTCTCCATGTGCACCTGCTCTTGTGGCCACACCCTGGACCTTGATATCCATCAGAGCAACCCTGGTACAAATCTGAAATGCCTAAATGCCAGTCTCTAACCACAGCTTCTGCCCTCTGGTTCTCTTACCCTTTTCTCCATCTATATTTCCTTTGACCCCACTTGATTTCTCTTGATTTGGCCTTGCCCTCAGAGCCTCATTTCTCTCCCTTCCAACCCACACCACAGGGAGCTTCAAATCAATTACATGATTATCCATACCCTTAATACCTCGCTTCCTGGTTCTTCCATCTCCCCTGCCCTGGAGAACCACATGCTTAGGTCTATCTAGCTGGGTGGGGTTCTCTTAATGCTGCTTCTGATCTCTCACCAATGAGAGAGAGAGGGAAGGTTCTTACTTTGTTTGGATACAGAAAGTGCTGCTTTTTAAAACAAAAACAAAAACAAAATACTCTACTTTCAGGGGATAAGGAGTATTATTCCACAATCTCCTCATACAGTAACCTTACCTTTCCCATGAAAACTTGCTCCCCGTCTCATGCTATCATTTTCTCTTCTCTCTGATTCTTTACCATGACTTATAAAAATGCTCAAGTCTTCCCTAGATATAAAACAAACAAACTAACTTTCAGTGGTAGCCAGTCTTCAAGATGACTCCCAGTGATTCTCACCTCCTGGTATGTATGTTACAGGGCACACTCAGCTCCTCAAAATTGATATTAAACTCACAGGTCTGGTTGCCTGCTCGCAGACAAAAGCAAAGCAATCAAAAGTCAAATATTGGTGACAATGGAAGTCAGCTTTTATTCAGAAATACCAATGACCCAAGGAAAG
The DNA here is from genome assembly GCF_027409185.1 of Cynocephalus volans. Lineage (NCBI taxonomy): Eukaryota > Metazoa > Chordata > Mammalia > Dermoptera > Cynocephalidae > Cynocephalus > Cynocephalus volans. Next base: position 57,622,686 of record NC_084470.1, read on the forward strand.
ATGTTAGGCTAACCCATTTCTCCAGTAAACATGAAGGAGAATGGCCAGGCTAAAGTATCTCCCATGGGAAACCTGAGGGAGAGTGACCAGGCTAAACACATCTCAAAGACTTAGACTTACTGAGGGGTTTTTTAACTGGGGGTGGAGAGAATGGGAGGTGAAAAGCAGGAGAGAAGAAGACATAAGCTATGAGGGGTCTGTGTCTATGAGTCAGGTACAAGGTCTCACCAAGGCCTCCTCTGGCTTTTGTTCTCAACTTTGCTGTTATCTCAGGATGCTGCAAGATTCTGATTTGCTCCAGAGTAGAATCAACTCTTCTGCAACGTCTTTTGCATAGTTTTGCTTTGCAGAGCTCTGGTTAACTTGGCTGGTGCCCAAGGTCAGCTTCCAGTCATTTGGCCTTGATCACTTCTCAAAACTCTACAAGTCTCAGAGAAAGAACTGTTAGCTTTGCAAAGTACTGATTAGCTTCTCAGCCTTGTTTTCCTATTTAGCAAGCAAGATAAGGAAGTCAGGGGGTGAGAAGAAAGAGTGGAGAGAAAAATAACTGTTCTTTTTAAAATCTGCCTCCGCCCTGCAGCTTAGGTTGTTTTAGGTCCCAACATGGCTTCAGTCCTGCTCACCCCAACATTCATAGCCTGTGTAGTTCCCTCCCACATTGAATAAGACTGACCTGTACAGCCAATAGGATGTTGTGGAAATGAGGATGTGTGACTTTCAAGGTGAGGTCACAAAAGACACTGCTGCAAGTCTGCTGCATTAAAGTCAAAGCTCTGATTGGAAAGGACTGGGATTCTGAATCTTGGGATGGGGATATCTTGGTCTATGAGCCCACCAAATTTGAATCCCCTAGATTCCTCTAAATCCCCGGGCCTGCAGAACTGACTCATTTATCCCTATTATGCTAGTGTTTCCTCACCATCTTGCTGGTAGACAATGTATGTTGCAAGGCAGCATGTGGCCCTCCCCAGGATCTACCCTTGCCTCCATTCATGGCCTCTAGAACAAGAATTAGGGTCAAGTCACAACATAACCTTGCTCAAGAAGTGCTAAATCTTCTAAGAGAGAAAAAGAACCATACCTCAAAGGAGCTGCAGGATTCAGCCAGCATGTACCAGCAAGAGCTGGTATGGGGAATGTATCCTAGGGGTGCTGAATCAAGAGGAATAAATGCAAGATTGCATAAGGGAGAGTTTCTCAGCATCGGAGCATTCTCCCCTGATAGATAATGTAACACTTGGCAAGGGTCCTGGGAGATGTTGCTAACCAGCTACTAAGATGGGCCTTGAGAGCTTGGAGAAAGCAATGGTCTACACTAACTGGAGTGGAAATGCAGAACTGCCATGGCAGATAGTGGAGGAAAGTGTCAAAAGGCTTTAGAGAAGGAGGCTTGCTAGAGTGTGAAACCCACCAGCAGAGACTAAAGATATGACACTATCCTTTGAGGAGTCCCTTAAGGAGTCCAACTATCACTTGGTGGCATATTAATAACATCGGACCCCTTCTAGCCTGGAAGGGGAAGTAACTCACCTTGACGAGAATCGACACATATTTCCTGCCTGCAAGGCCTTGGCCAGCATGACTATCTGGGGTCCACTGACGTGATATTTTGCATAACTTCATGAGACCAAGAAATCCACGCAGCCAAGGATGTGCAGTAGGACAGTTCACGCTTCACCACCCAGAAGCTGCCAGCCAGATAGAGTAATGGAAATGTCTTTGAGGGCACAACTGCAGAGCCAACTTAGATACCATACTCTCCAAAGATAAGAAACCACCATCCTCCAGGACACTCTATACACTCCAAATCGATGACAATTATATGTTGCTGTGTCTCCAGTTGGTAGAATACAAGATTGTGGAAACCAAGGAGTGCAATTAGGAGTGGCACCACATACCATCACTCCCAATTAGAGAATCAGTGCTTTCTGTCCCTGCAGTTCTGGGCTCTGTGAGTTTAGAGGTTCTGGTTCCCAGAAGAGGAACACTTCCACCAGAAGACACAGCAAGACTCTTATTCAACTTTAAGCTCCTTGTTCCAGGAGACCAGCAGACAAAGAAAGGAGTCTCCATATTGGCAGGGGCAACTGATCGTCAGGAGGGGGTAGGGCTGCTGTCACACCATGGGGGCAGAGAAGTATATGACTGGCACCCAGGTAATCCACTAAATCTTTTCTTAGTGCCTTTCTGCCAAATTTTGATGATAAGTGGACAAAGGCAGCAGCCAAGGAAGTGGGCATAATATCTAGGAACTCGTTCTCAGGGTCTGGGTTATTCTAGCAGGTAAGTCATCTAGACCACCAGAACCCAGGAAAACCTAGAATAGGTTGGTAGAGGAGGAAGATAATGTGTAATGGTTGTGGCTTTGAGACCATTGCAGTGTTGGACACTAGTCCATCCCGCTAACCTTCCCCTTAAAAATTTTCTGAAGCAAAGAGGTCAACTATAATCCTGGAGGAACAGTTCCCAGATGGAGTGAATTTACTAAAGCAAGTGGATATGAGTTACACAAGCAGTGGACTGAGGCGAATGCTTTGGTTCACCACCAGATCCCCCTTCAGGACCTAAGTATTAGTTCCCCAGCTGCTGGAACTGTTGGCTACTGATGGCCTACCTTTGCGTCCTTCTCTGTGAATTGCCAACAGGCAAAGGTAACTGCCTTATTCTAGGTCGTACTTCCTCACCAAGGGCATCCACATCCAATTGATACAGGGATACAATGGCTCCATTGCTTTAATTTGGGATATCTCTGAAGTGCCTTGCTAGCTCCAGGGGTCCCTTTAGGATGGGCTGAGTCTTTTGTTGCAATTGCATAGTGGTTCAACTTTTCTTTGCTCCATCCTGTTTCCCACATTTCTTCACAGGTATTGTCATGAAAGCACTTCCCAATAAACCTTCTGCATGCAAATATTAGTGTCTCAGAATCTGTTTCCCAAGAAACCCAATTTACAATCTCTTTAATTATGTACTGAAAACCTACCTTATGCCAGACTCTGTGCTGGGTACAGGGAATACCATAATAACCAAGACACACGCTCTAAATTTAAGAGGTTCACAGTCTAAACTAGAGCCACAGACTCATAGGTAGTTGCAGCATAGCATAATAAATGTTACTGTACACATAGACACACGGTGCTAGGGAACACCAGTCTTGGTGGACAGGAGAACTTCCTGGGGTGACAACGTCCTGGCTGCTGAGTCCTAAAGGATCCGTAGTAGTTAACTGAGTGAAGGCGTGCATATGTAAGGAAAGGCAATCTAGGCAAGTGGTATAATGGATACTATTATATCTCCTCTTACCATTGGTTCCCTTTTGCCATTTCTAGAACTCTTCGCCTGGCTTCTGTGAGTTCTGCTGCTTATGACTGCACCTGTGACTCTCTTTGGAAAACTGATCTTAGACTACTGGAGCTACTCTGCCTACAAACACGAAGAGCAGCACTTAGCCAATGACTGGCAGCTGTGGGGAGAAGGAAGCCCAGCTGCCTTCCAACCCTTGTTCCAAGGATTGTTGTGATAAATTCTGAGGAGTAATTTATACTCTAAAGCTTCCCACAAGATCAGTCTGAGACTGGGACTTTGTCTGAAATTATCCTTTTGCCTGAGTTCTTCCCTTCCATGTTCCAACTCTCTTACAATTTTCTCCAGAGAGGACTTCCTTCCTACATCACTTGCACATGAACCTTTGTCTTGGTGTCTGCTCCTGGGAAATATGACCTACCAGGAAGTGGCAGTGTGGAAGGAGAATGGAGAGACTGAGAGACCTTAAGGACTTGGAAAGGGGTTGATGCTGGGGGTGAGTAAAGGAATAGAAGGAGTGGAGGGTGACTCTGAAGTCCTGGTTCAGGCATCTTGGGGCTGAGGTAACACAGGAAGAAAAGCAGAGCTGGAAGAGCCAAGATCCCCAAGAAGGACCTGCTGTTCCTTCCTCTGAAGCTACTCTGGTTCTTCATGTTTGGTCTGATAAACACAATAGAAGAAGTTTATGCCAAACAGCAGATATTATTCTTGGGCATTGGAGGTCAAGGCTATTGTTTAAGAGAAAGGCTCAAATTGGGCTCAACAATGAGGAAATTAACTTGGGAACTTGGAGAAGGTGACACCTGCCAATCACTAAGGTGGGCTCAGTCACTGACGTTCTTTCAAGTCCACTTGTTCCCTTAGAAAATTGGTACCAGAAAAGTAGGGTGTTACTTATTACAATACCTGAAAATGTGGAAGTGGCTTTGGAACTGGGTAATGGGTAGAGGCTGGAAGAACTTGGAGGAGCAGCCTAGAAAAAGCCTAAATTCTGGTGAGAGTTTAAAAGACAAGGAGACCAGAGAAAGTTTGAAATGTCTTAGAAACTAGTTAAATGGTGATGACCAGAATGCTGACAGAAATATGGACTGTAAAGACCATTAAAAGGATATCTCAAATGGAAATAAGGAAGAGCTTATCGGAAATGGGAGCAGGAGTTACTCTTGTCATAGAGTTGCAAGGAACTTGGCTGCATTCTGTTCATGCCCAAAAGTTTCATGTAATGTGGATCTTAAAAGTGATGAATCAGAGTATTTGGTGGAAGAAATTTCTAAGCAGCAAAGGATTCAGGAAGCTGCATATATACTTGTAACATCCTACGCTGAGTTATGACGGCAAAGGCGTGAGGTAAAAGCAGGATTTTAATTAAAAAGGAAGCAGAGGTCAAAAATTGGAAAACTCTCAGCCTGGCTACAAAGAGTGAGAAAGTCTGTTCAAGAGAGGAAACCAAGGGTTTAGCTCAGCAACTATTTGCTGAAGAGATTCATACAGAAGGAAGGGATTATCAAGAGAATGGAAAAAAGACCCCCGAAGGCATTTCAGAATTCTTCGAGGAGGCCGAGGCCGCCTCTGCTGTCACAGGCCCAAAGGCCTAATGAGAGAGAATTGGTTTCATGGAAGAGGCCTGAGGCACCCTCCACTGGCTTGCTGCCCAAGGCCACCTTAGGATGCTGCTTCCTGAACCCTCATTACTCCTGCTACCCCTGTTGCCCCACTTGTGCCTAAATTGGCCCCAGGTGTGCTGGACCCACAGCTTCAGAAAATACAAGCTGGAAACCCTGGTGGTGTCCACATAGTGTTGAGTCTGAAGGCTCACAGAGTACAAGAGCTGGTAGAGTCATCAACCTGGATTTTGAAGGATGTATGGAAAACCCTAGGGACTCAGGAAGAGATCTAACGAGGCCGCCTCTGCTGTCACAGGCCCAAAGGCCTAATGAGAGAGAATTGTTTCATGGAAGAGGCCTGAGGCACCCTCCACTGGCTTGCTGCCCAAGGCCACCTTAGGATGCTGCTTCCTGAACCCTCATTACTCCTGCTACCCCTGTTGCCCCACTTGTGCCTAAATTGGCCCCAGGTGTGCTGGACCCACAGCTTCAGAAAATACAAGCTGGAAACCCTGGTGGTGTCCACATAGTGTTGAGTCTGAAGGCTCACAGAGTACAAGAGCTGGTAGAGTCATCAACCTGGATTTTGAAGGATGTATGGAAAACCCTAGGGACTCAGGAAGAGATCTGTCACAAGAGCGAAGTCACCACAGAGAGCCTTCGCTACAGCAATGCCGAGCAGAAATGTAGGGTCAGAGTTGCAGCAGAGAATTCCCAAAAGGGGCAAGCCTAGTGGATCCATGGGAGCAGGACCACCATCGAGACCCCCAGGACCGTAGAGCTACCAGTGTACAGTGCCAGCCTGGAAGATCTAAAGCATGGCCGAAGATCAGGAAAGCAATAGGAAGGGGGCTGCCTGAGACTTGGAGGCCCAGTTCCTGCAACAGTGTGCAGAGAAAGCAGGACACGGAGTCACAACTTTAACATGTGATGCCTACCCTGCTTGGTTTTGGACTTGCTTAGGACCTGTTACTCCTTTTGGACTATTTCTCCCTTTTTGAACAGGAATATGTACCCTATCCTTGTTCTCCCATTATATCTTGGAAGTAGATAACTTGTTTCATTTCACAGATGAGACTTTGGATTTTTGAGCTGAAACAAATTAAGACTTTGGAGATAGAATGAATGTGTTTACCTGTGAGAAGAACATGAACTTTATGGGAGACAGGGACAGAATGCTATGGCTTGAATTGTGTCCCCCAAAGGTTCATGTGTTAATCCCCACTGTAACAATGTTGAGAGTGGGAATTCCTATTATGATAATTGAAAAGTGGGGCCTTGAAGGGGTGATTAATAAGTTGATGGTTTAATGGTTGGTAATGGGTGTAGTTCTGATGGTTTTATAAGGAAAGCCAGTGAGTAGGTTAGCTCTCTCTCGTTCAGCCATTTCACCATGTAATATCTTGCATTGTTGTAGGGAGTCACACCAAGAACAAGAAGGCCCTCACCAGATGTTTTCCCTGGACTTGGGACAACCCAGCCTCTGAAACTATAAGAAAAAATTTTATATCTTTATAAATTACCCAGTTTCAGGTATTCTGTTATAAGCAACAGACACAGACTAATACAGCATTGGAAGTCAAGCCTGCTGTTTAAGCAGGGAAAGGCTCATTTTGGGATCAACAATAATGAAATTAACTTGGGAACTTGGAGAAGCTGATACCTGCCAATCACTAAGGTGGGCTCAGTCACTGAAGTTCTGTCAAGTCCACTTGTTCCTTTAGATATTTTCTGATGATCAGTGGTGAGTACAGAGAACTCAAGGAGGGAAGAGAACCCACACTCAACATGTCTGTTCCAGACATGAGGTATGGTCATCATCTCTTATTTCATCTTCCCAACAGCCCAGTAAGGCAGGTTTTCTATCCCATTTTACAGAGAAGCAAATCAAGGCTGGGAGAGGGAGAGACTGACACCTGTGCCCAATATCCACAGAAAGATGCAGAGCTGGACTTAACTCCAGAGCCACCTGCTGCCCAAGTCCAAGCCTTAGCATCAGGCCATACTACCTATGGGAGAAGTATGAGACACAGTTCCAACTCTTCCAGTATCTAACAAGACTCTGGGACACAGGATCAGCAGGAGCAGATTCAGAGGAAGAAAAGAGAAAATGTGTGTAGGAACTTGATTCTATGGGATTTTCATCAGTATGCGAAGGTTGGCACTTACTATAGAACCTACTACATGCGGTAGGTGAATTGATTGGCACAAGGGTGTGCTGTGGTGCACCACACAAAGTCCCTTCAGGACCAGGTGCACTTATCTCACTAGTTGCCTGTGGATTCTACTTACAGGATGTATGAGCTTCTGCAGTTCCACACCATGGTCAATGCCTAGCCTCATCATAGCACCAGTACTCTTTTTTTTTTTTTTTTTTATATTATCTCATTGAATCTTTTTTTGTTTTTTTTTGAAAAAGAAAAGCAATATTTTCAGGGATTAGGGTAAAGGAGGTTAATTCTTTGCTTATCACTTTTTTTTTTTTAACTTTTATTTTGTCGATATACATTGTGGTTGATTATTGTTGCCCCTTACCAAAACCTCCCTCCCTCCTCCCTCTCCTCCCTCCCCCCCAACAATGTCCTTTCTGTTTGCTTGTCGTATCAACTTCAAGTAATTGTGGTTGTTATATCTTCTCCCCCCCCCCCGGTTTTTGTGTGTGTGTGTGTGTGTGTGTGAATTTATATATTAATTTTTAGCTCCCACCAATAAGTGAGAACATGTGGTATTTCTCTTTCTGGTAGCACCAGTACTCTTTAAAAATTATGTGATCATCCTTCCGAACCTGAACACTGTAAACTCATATTCTCCCTCTACTTCCTCAGGGAATTGCAGGTCAGCTACTTGCAAAGACTTCCTCTATCTTTACTCTGGCATCTGCTTTCTTTCCTTTCAAGAAGCTCTCTGCTCTTAGGATGAAAACCTGGCTGCCCTGTGTCTGAACTGTAAGCCCAAAGCCATAGGGAACTTGCAGAAAAATGTGAAGAAAGGGTACCAGATCTAGCTTCCAATCTTCCTCCTGAATAAGTAATCTCCCATCTTTAGGTAAATGCTGAACAGCCTCCTCATTCCCACTGCTCCAACCTCTAATGGCACAGTATAGTTTGTATGGCCTCTGTATGCGTAAAAATAAATGTGCACTAATGGGTAAAGAGTCACGAAAATCAACTACGATGTATATTGAGAAGTTAAAGTAAAAAATAAATAAATAAAATATAAATAGAAAAAATTAAAATTAAAATTAAAAATAAATGTGCACTATACAAAGAAATTCATGAGCTAACCAGCCAAACACTACAATATTTGCAATTCCCAATGGTCTCACCCAGTCTCTATTTTTTTGTATTAATGTAATCAAAGGGGTAAAGAATTTTATGTTCAAATATTTTCATATTACATTTTATGTCTAAGTTTCCAGATTTTCATCTAAATGTTTGTTGTTATGATGACAAATGTTCATTTAAATAATTTATTTATCCATTTCCCTATTCTTGGATATGTAGATGGTTTCCAGTTTTTTACTATTGTAAGTAATGTTGCTATAAACATCTTTGCATAAATAGCTTGTATCTTTCAGAGAGCCTCAGGCACTTGTCAACTGCAAACTCACCAAAAGATAACAGAAAAATCTCTTGATCAAACAAAACTGGGTTTATTAGACCTATTGCAATAATGGAGAACACCTTCTTGACAAAGTTTTAGTGTTGTGGGGCGAACGCACAGAGGAATCCAAGACCAGCATCAGTGTTGCAGTTTTTATAGCTCTTTATTTTAGTGTTGCAGCTCTTTGTTCAGTGTTACAGCTCCTCTTTTTGCTTGCAAGCAAGGAGAGTACTGGGGAACAAGAACTCCTAAACCAGTGTCTCCCAGAACAAAGGAAAAGACCCCCTTATAGAGCCAAAATTCCCACCCTTTTCCCTCCCAGGTTCGCATTCAGGTCCTCTTATGTAAATGAGGAATGCTGTCCTGATAATTTGGATTGGCTGATTGTGGGACACAGTCCAGTTGGTCACTTCAGGAGCCTAATGTGCCTCTGGCCCCTGGGGGGTGTGAGACTGCTGTTATCTCACAGAGGGCGGGTGCAGGAAGCAAGCAGGCTAAATCGCAGGGGCCAGAGTCTGCGGTTGAGCACAGAGTTTCTAAAACAGTTTGTCAAGTGGGAAAAGGGAAAGGCTAAACAGTTAGAAAATGCTTAGGGCTCCTTGCAACATTAATAGTGCTCTGGGGGGAGGTTGGAACCCTATTTATAAGGCTTTGGGACCAGGGCTGAGTGATTTTATAAAGGTGAGGAACTGGTTGGAATTGGGCAGAGTTTGTGACGTACAGTAGTAGCTTTGGAGTGTTGAGCACAGCAAAGTGAGGACTTCAAGTGACTTGTGGTGAGCAAGTGGTAGTCTTGATAAGTAGCCTATTTTAATTAGTTCATGGTCTTATCTTCCAGAACTGAGTATTTCCTGGAGCAAACAGTTATTCTTGCATATTCTCAGTATTGTTTGACATGGGGACAGGAAAGTATACTTGGTCCCTATAGTAGATTGAATAGTGTCCCCCCCAAAACTCCCTGAAGCTTGAATTGTGTCCCCCAAGTTTTATGTATTAGAAACTCAGCCCCCACTGTAACTCTTACAGAGGGTGAGAAATCCTCTTTCGGTAATTGAAAGGTGGAGCATTGAAGATGTGATTGGATTGTAGGACCGTGCAGTAGTGAATGGATTAATAATGGTGGTCAGGGGTATGGTTTTGAGGGCTTTAAAAAGAGAGTGAATGAGGTTATTCTTGGCTCTCTCTGCTCCTGCCTTTCTTGCAATGTTATACACTGGTCAACACCAAAGAAGACTGTCACCAGATGTGTTCACTGGACTTTGGACTTACTAGCCTCCAAAACTGTAAGCAATAAATTTCATTTTCTTATAAATTACCCAGTTCCAGGTACTTCATTATAAGGAACAGAAACAGACTAAAATAGGCCCAGTATTGTTTAGCCCAGTGATAGAGTTTGGCTATGTTGTCCCCCCAAAAACTCATGTGAAAATCTGATCCCCAATGTGGCAGTGTTGGGAGCTGTTTGAGTCATGGGGGCGGATCCCTCACGAATGGATTAATGCTCTCCCTGGGGTACGGGGGCACCTCCCCCACCTTCCTCTCACCATGTGATCTGTTTGTACTCTCCAGCTACCTGCCGTTTTCTGCCATGAATAGAAGCAGCCTGAGGCCCATGCCAGATGCAGCTGCCCCAGAATCGTGAGCCAAATAAACCTCTTTTCTTTATAAATTACCCAGTTTCAGGTACTCTGTTATATCAACACAAAAACGGACTAATACATCCAGGTACAAGAAGTTTTGTTGGCTTCACTTCTAATACAAGAAAACCACCGTCCTCACCCCACTAAACAACTTCTCAGGTCAGCGCTTCACCTTTGCCCTTAGAGAAAAGAAGGAGGTGATTGTAATTCCCAGTCTTAAGGAATAGGGGATGGAGTGGAGAAGTGACTGCTCAAGGTAATCAGTCCCTGCCTCCTTCCTCAGACACCATCTTTAATAAAGATCTGGCCAACCAGCCCTCATCTTCCCAGGAGTTTTTCCTGTGTCTTCATGTTCTTCCCTGCAGTTCCTTGAGAATGGTTTGGAGGGAAGGAGCCAGAAATCCATGCTGGCTGAGTGAGTATCTTTTTTTTTTTTTAAAGATGACCTGTAAGGGGATCTCAACCCTTGGCTTGGTGTTGTCAGCATCACGCTCAGCCAGTGAGCAAACCGGCCATCCCTATATAGGATCCGAACCGTGGCCTTGGTGTTATCAGCACCGCACTCTACCGAGTGAGCCACGGGCCGGCCTGAGTGAGTATCTTGATAGGAGTCAGCACCAGAGCTAAGTTATCCACTCTCTCTATTTCTGAGAAACATACCAAAAAAAGCTTTATCAAGACAGTAAAGACTATGAATTATCCTGTTACTCCATCACTTAACCTGATATCCTCAGAGAGCTTGGGAAAAGGAAAATATTGTGAATTTCAACACACTGCTCCTTTATTTTTTTCTATTATGGTAAAATATATATGACATAAAAGCTACAATTTTAACCATTTTTAGATGTACAATTCAGTGATATTAAGTACATTCACATTGTTACGCAACCATCACCAGTACCCATCTCCAGAATTTTTTCATCACCCCAAACTGAAACTCTGTACCAATTAAACAATAACTCCCCACTCTCCTCTCTCCCAGTCCCTGGTAACCACAATTCTCTGTCTGTATAAATTTGCTGATTCTGGGTACCACATATAAGTGGACTCATACAACATTTGTCCTTTTGTGTCTGGCTAATTTCATTCATGTTGTAGGATATATCAGAATTTCATGCCTTTTCAATGTTAAATAATATTCCCTGCCACATTTTGTTTATCCATTCATCCATTGATGGACATTTGGGTTGTTTCTACTTTTTGGCTACTGTGAATAATGCTGATAAGAACGTTTGTGCACAAATGAATATCTGTTCAAATCCCTGCTTTCAATTCTTTTGGGTATATACAGAGAAGTGGAATTGCTGGATTATATGGTAAGTCTGTTTAATTTTTAGAGGAAGCTAATCTGTTATTTTTTTTTTAATGCAGCAGGTGCTGTAAATGTATTTTCTTCAGGACTTTGAAACTGCAACTTGATTCCTGTAAGAGATGGAAAATGTTGGCCATATAATCCAGTTGGTAATGCTCATCTTCTCTGTCATTTAGTCAAATCAGAATGACTTTTCTGTCTAAAAAAGTCAGTTTATTTTTTACATCAAATAAATGTGTTAATACTTATTTCAAGGAGCATGATAGTTATCACTAGGAAATAAATCTTATAAATTAGATTATGAAATCTATCAAGTCAAGATTAAAATTATTGGGCTGGTTGGTGAGAGCACAGTGTTGGTAACACAAAGGTCAAGCATTTGGATCCCCATACCAGCCAGCCACCACACACACACAAAAAGGTTAAAATTATATATGAGGGTACTTCAAAAATGTTGTGGAAAAACAGAATTAAAAAATAATATGAATCTTTCCATGAACTTTTTGAAGCTCTCTCATAGATTTAATGTAATTGTTATCCTTTTTATAATGGATAAGACAAGATAATACGTTGATATCCTGTTTCTCACTATTTGATTTGTAATAATGCAATGTAATATGTAGTTAAAATTATATACTATTTATGAAGCAAGGAGTATGGTAAATGTGTGATTTCCCTAGGTAAATTTTACATGTGTGTTTATGGATGTGATTCAAATTCTTGTGTTTGGCTTTAAAAAAAATAAGTAAAAATCAAGCAGAAAAACTATAAACAAGTTCATTATTTTCATTAAGCAACATTTTTCTGTTTATTTAATAAAAGAGAAAGGTACTGCTAAAAACTAATTGATCTAGAAACTAGCATATAATTTCATTTTTTTGTCAATAGTAGATAGAAAATATGTAACAATTTTTAAGAGAAATAAGAATTCACTGTAAAAATAAATATTAAATAAATATTTTATGATATGATTTTATATAAAAGATTTTAACTACCTTATCTAATAATGGACAAATGTAAAAGAAATCACATCAAAGTTTTATCTGGATATTTTATCCAGTGTACAAAGGGACTTAAAAAATTTGATGAAAAAATGGAATTAAAAGATAAAAGTAAAAAATGTAAACTTTATATCTCAACATAAGCTCCATCAAGTTCAAGACACTTTTATAAACAACAATACAAGCCATTTAGTCCATTCCTAATGAACTGAGGAACCTGGGAATTTAACCATGTCAATGCAGTCATGGTTAAATTATTTTACATTATTAACTGAAGAAAAATGAGTGCCCTTTAAAGATTTTTTAAGATTAGGAAACAAAAAGAAGCCAGAAACAGCCAAATCTGGACTATCAAAACTCATGCAAAATTGCCTTTGATTGGTGAGAGGAATAAGCAGGAGCATTGCTGTGGTGGAGAGGACTCTCTGTTGAAGATTTCCTGGGCATTTTTCTGCTAAAGCTTTGGCTAACTTTCTCAAAACACTCTTATAATAAACGGATGTTATCATTCTTTGCCCCTCCATAAAGTCAATAAGCAAAATACTTCAAACATCCCAAAAATCTGTTGCCATGACCTTTTCTCTTGACCAGTCCACTTTTGTTCTGACTGGACCACTTCCACCTCTTGGTAGCAGTGGCTTTGATTGTGTTTTGTCTTAAGGATTGTACTGGCAAAGCCATGTTTCATCTGTTGTTATAATTCTTTGAAGAAATGCTTCAGGATCTTGATCCGACTTGTTTAAAATGTCCGTTGAAAGCTCAGCTCTTGCCTGCAGTTGACCTGGGCACAACAGTTTTGTCACGCATCAAGTGGAAAGTTTGCTCAACTATAATTTTTCAGTCAGAATTGTGTAAGCTGAACCAGCTGAGATGTTTTTGGTGTTGGCTATTGTTTCTGTTGTTAATCATGGGCCCTGTTTAATCAGGGCACAGACAAGATTAATTTTTTCCTTGTAAATTGACGTATATGGTCTACTGCTCTGGGCTTCATCTTCAACATTGTCTTGCCCCATCTTATAATGAATTGTCCATTTGTAAACTGCTGATTTCTTTGGGGCATTGTCCCCATAAACTTTTTGAAAAGTATCAATGATTTCACCATTTTTCCACCCAAGCTTCACCATAAATTTGATGTTTGTTCTTGCTTAAATTTTAGCAGAATTCACATTGCTCTGATAGAGCTCTTTTCAAATGATATTTTATTCTTCTTAATGCCTCAGACTAGATCCTCTTCAGATATGTTATAACAAGTTAGTACAAGTTTACTCTGGTGCAAAAGAATTTTGCAATCCTTGCATAGTTTTTTCATAATACACATTTCCCATTAACTTTTTTTTTTTTTTTTTTTGTCTTTTTCGTGACCTGCACTCAGCCAGTGAGTGCACCGGCCAGTCCTATATAGGATCCGAACCCGCGGCCGGAGCGTCGCTGTGCTCCCAGTGCCGCACTCTCCCGGGTGCGCCATGGGGTCGGCCCCCATTAACTTTTTGAAGACCCCTTGTATCTGTAAATATTTAGTAGTCTCATTAAAACATTCCAGTTAGGGTTCCAGTCAAGATGGCAGAATAGACCATCCCCAGCATCACTCTCTCCCACACATCAACCAATTTACAACTTTTTTTTTTTTTTTTTTTTTTTTTTGTCTTTTTCGTGGCCGGCACTCAGCCAGTGAGTGCACTGGCCAGTCCTATATAGGATCCGAACCCGTGGCGGGAGCGTTGCTGCGCTCCCAGCGCCGCACTCTCCCGAGTGCACCACGGGCTCGGCCCAACCAATTTACAACTATTAAAAAGCAACGACAGCCAAACTGGGGCTGCTAGAGCTCAGGGTAAGAGGAGAAGAGACCTATGGAGTTTGTGAAGGCAGGAGAAGCCATGATGAGAGAAAGAAAGGATCACTCCCACAATTTCAAGCCCCAGCTCTTTTAAGGCTGGAGCTGGTGAGCACATGGAGCAAGAGCTTGCAAAAGCCTCAGTCTGTGCCCTTTCTATGAAGTTGCTTGGAGGCAGGAGGGGAGAAGAGGGCCTTGGCCCCCCAGATCAGCAAGACCACTAACAGCGTTCCTGTGGGCCTGCACACGAGTGAGGAGCAACAGACAACTGAAAAAAGGAGCCACTCAGAGGCTGGTGAGTCATCACAAGGGACCAGTATACAGCCCATCCCATGGGAAGTGTTTAGAGTGCTGGCCGTTGGGGAGACGGGCCCACCAGAGGAACACTGGTGCACAGCATGGACAGCTGATCTGCCCTCCAATCAGCACAGAATCACTCAGTGGAGACTGGACAGGAATATATATCTGCAGAGGGTGCAGTTTGCTGAAAAGACTCAGGACCAGACCAAAGTTTCCACCCAACCCAGGTGTACCAGACCTCATGAGACCCAGAAGTATTTAAAAGGTCAACAATTAAAACCTGAGCTGCACAAAAAGTCTTCCCCAGGGAATCAGCAGTAATGAAGTAATTTAACTCAACTACAGAGCTCAAGTGCTGCTCCCCACAGGAAGTTCCCCATTTTAGAAATAAGCAAAGGACAATAATTTAGTTCCAGTGCAGAGCTTAAGTGGAGGGGACAGCAAATAATTCAATACAGAACTGAAAGAAAAAGCAAAATACCCACAGATCAGAGACAAAGTTTGATACTAACTAGTAAAGGTCTAACACCACCAAAGAACACCTATAAAACCTAGAAAGACTAGAAGGCCCCTAGGCTCCCAAGCCAGGGAGGAGGAAGTGCCAAGGACATCAGTTATGCTGCAACTAGCCCAGCAAAGACCACTGAGCTGCTGCAGGAAGTGCCTAGGGCTCCCAAGCCGGGGCAGTGGGGGGCTGAGGGCTTCAGCCACACACTCCTAACGTCTGCATCCAGCCCAGTGACAGCCCAGCTGCTGCTGGAAGTCCCCTGGTCTCCCCTGCTAGAATGAATGGGGGGCCATGGGCCTTGATCGTACTCCCCCTTCTTCCCATTCTTCCTATCCTATTTACCCTCCCCCTTCCATTCTCTTTCTCTCCCCCAACTGCTCCACAACAACATCTTAGAATGAGACATGGAGCCCAGGAGGCTGAATCCAGCCGCAACTAGGCCAGCTGCTAGTCCTCCCAAAGGACCCCCCTCCCCCCTGGGCTCCTGAGGTATGGAGCTGGGGGAAGCCAAATCCAGCTGCAACCAGATAAAGAGAACACCAAAAGCACCACTTTTACATGGGTGGCCCACCATGGCCACTACAACTGCTATGGCTGCCACAAAAGTAGCTAGTCTCTATAGCAGCAGTCACAGCCATCATGCAGATGGCACTCAGACTCTCAACTTCATTGACACAAGGAGAGGCACCAGCAGAGACCAAAAATAAAAATAAAAAAGAAGAAAGAGGTCCTCTCTCTCCACAAAGCACACTCCAGAGTAATAGAAGCATCTCATTTACGATAATAGGGGAGGACTTGATCACACCTGTCTCAGTACTGGACAGATCACCTAGGCAACAACTCAACAGAGGAAAAGTTAATCTATCAAATGGAGAAGACAAATCTATGGTTATTAGAGGGTGGAGGGGAAGGCGGGATGAGGAGAGGGAAGGGGAAAGGGGAAGGGGAAGGGTCAAGAGGAAGGGGAGAGATTGGATAAGGGGCATAAAGAATAAGCATGATTGATTTGTAACAATGAATATGCTACAATAAAAAACTAAGAAAATAAACATTCCAGTTATATTTAAATGAATCATTGTCAATAGTCTATACTCCTTTTCCTTCCAGGAATGAGCATTTAAAGTCTTGCTTATGTGTTAAATACATATGGAAAGATGTTTTTAGCATTCAGGACAGAGTTTCTTACCTACACTTTCTTTGCTCTGCTCTCAGGTGATTCTCTAATAAGAGCTAGGCATTTGGGGCAAGTCATGGGATGGCAAAGGTGTTGAATAAAAATTGTCATTTCTCCCACTCTATTGTTTATTTTTATTTTATTTATTTTATTTTTTTAAAGATGACCAGTAAGGGGATCTTAACCCTTGACTTGGTGTTGTCAGCACCACGCTCTCCCAAGTGAGCAAACCAGTCATCCCTATATAGGGATCTGAACCCGTGGCCTTGGTGTTATCAGCACCACACTCCCCCAAGTGAGCCACGGGCAGGCCCTTTATTTTTTTTTTATTTATTTTATTTTATTTTTTTTTTTTTTATAGGATCCGAACCCGTGGCCTTGGTGTTATCAGCACCACACTCTCCCGAGTGAGCCACGGGCCGGCCCCAGGCCCTTTATTTTTTTAAATTTATTTTTTATTTTTTATTTTTGTTCTTCACTACTATACTAATGAGGAACTATTGTTTATCTGAACTTAGAACCTGGGGCAGAGTGCTCACATCTTAACTTCTGTTTCGCTCCTAATAGAAATGAGCTCAAGACAGGGAGAGATGGGAAGCCATTCCTCAGAGTGGAGAAGGCTGAGGGGTATGCCTTTCTCTGTAAAGGGCTGACAGGCTACTGGTGACCAAGGTCCAGATTCAGGCAGACCAATGCTAGGAAAGAGAACTTACGGACAGTGAAGACCTGGAAACATATTCAAACCCTTGGAAGGCCTTTTCATGCCTTTATGGAAACTCAGACCCTGGCTTGAAGATCACCTATCTCATGGTGGAGCTGATGCAGTGGTATTGCCTCTTCATTCTACCAAATCCAAGAGGAATTGGAGAAGTTCCTTAGGCTGCCAGAAAAGGGAAGGCCTATGACCTTTTAATAAATAATGAATAATAATAGTAATACCTTTTCTTCTTAATTTCTACATGGTTTTTCGCAAACTATACACAACTGCTTTATTATTTCTGCTTAGTTTGCACACATACTAGGTTTCATGTTAGCCAAAATTTGATTTTCTCTTTAGAGCTTTTTTTGTTTGAAACTCTGTTATCACCTTGTGACCTTGTTTAAGTTCCTATATTGAGTCCACCCCAGAGAACTTTTAAAAAAACTTTTTTAGTTAAAAAAAACTGCCAGAGCACTTTTTAAAGGCTCGATATGCCTAAACTTCTAAGCTTTGGAAATGGCTCAAGAGATGCTAATTTATCAATGTGATGAAATACCAGGCAGTTTAACAGTAACAGCAATGTTGAAGGCAAACAACGTGGAGATGCCCATAGCATCTTAAACCCAAAAGTTAGAACACTAATTTTAGTGAATCAGAGTATGTTTTGGTTCCAAGATAAATTGGAGAAATTTGATGTGTTAGGTGGGAGATATATGAGGAATTTTCTTTCTTAAATTGTTTTCTTCAATGCGGTTAAAATATGGGTTGTACAATAAGAATATGCAGTATGTGTCAAGAGCAGTGATCACTGTCAATGAATAAACTAAAGCATTCCTTGCAAATTAATTAGTAAATAAAAGGACTTTCAAAAGACAGTTTAAATTATAAAAGAAAGGGTTGGTTATAGAAAACCTATTTGTCAAAAGGCTGCCAAAGACACTGACAAATTTAGAAGGAACAGAGTTGTGATTATTCTCGAAGCTAGCATTCTGAAGGAAAAGACCCAAAAACATCTCTCTAGGGAGTAAATTCAAGAAAGGCCAAAGTAAATAGCTCTTGGGGCAATGAATTAATCTGAAGAATGCAGGTCCAAGTACTTGATGCTGTTGATAAGCTTGAATGTTTTGACATCCCTCTATTAGGGAGAAAACCAGTCAAGGCTGGTACAAAGGGAAATGCGGGTATAAATTTAACAGCTACAAATCAGATGTGGACAGAACTCTGCCTCTGTATTTCAGCATTTACCTCCTCTCAAGGGTTCTCCCCTGTCCTCTTCCGCTCCTTCCTGAGAACCTGGGCAAGGAAGCCTGAACATTACTGAGTGCTGCACAGTCTCTCTAATGGCAGCTCCAGGGAATCTAGGACAAGCTGCCCACTCTGGGATTTCTTACCCCAACCCAAAACTGTAGGTCCTTAGTGCATACAATGTCCTCCAAAGTTCAGTCCTGAGAAGAGAATGTAACTAGAGCTTCACCTCTGACTTCTTTCCTTCCTCTTCTTCTCTTACCAAAAACATAAGAAAATTAAATCCCACCAGATATATGAAAAAACACTCAACATCACTAATCATCAGGGAAACGCAAATCAAAACCACTTTGAGATATCACCTTACCCCAATCAGACTGGCTATTATAAAAAAGACAGAGAAAAACAAATGTTGGCAAGGATGTGGAGAGAGAGGAACCCTTCTGCACTGTTGGTGGGAATGTAAATTAGCCCAGCCATTATGGAGAACAGTACGGAGGTTCCTTAAACAACTACAGATAGAACTGCCATATGATCCAGCAGTCCAACTCCTGGGGATATATCCAGAGGACTGGAAAACATCAAGTCAAAGGGATACCTGCACTCCCATGTTTATTGCAGCTCTGTTTACAATAGCTAGGCTATGTAGAACCAACCTAAATGTCCATCAATGGATGACTGGATAAGGAAATTGTGGTATATATACACAATGGAATACTACTCAGCCATAAAAAAGAATGAACTTGTACCATTTGCAACAACATGGATGAGCCTGGGGAAAATTATCCTAAGTGAAACAGCCCAGGTACAGAAAGAGAAATACTGCATGTTCTCACTCATAACTGGGAACTAAATCCATAAATAAACAAATGAACAATAGAGAGAGACAGAGAGAAAGAAAGAAACAACAATCACAGTAATACCTTCAACTTTTAAAAAACTAGAGATGGAAAAGGGGAGGGGAGGGGGAGAGGGAGGGGGCTAATGAGGAATTGGACAACGGACACAAAGAATGATTGCATATTGTAATGATGAATAAGCTAACTATACTGATCTAACCACCACACATTCTACACAATTATTGAAAATCAACATTGTACCCCACATGTATGTATAAAAAAAAAAAATCCCACCAGAGATAGCTGCTGATAATATTGGCATGACAATATTTTTCACTTGTGTGTGCATATGCATTTGAGTGAAATGGAACACATTATACATAGTGTTTTATAATATTCTTATTTAATAATGTATTTTCTATCTTTTTTTTATTTTGGCAGCTGGTCAGTATGGGGATCTGAACTCATGACCTTGGTGTTATTATAAATACTGCATTCTAATCAACTGAGCTAACCAGCCAGACCTCTATCTTATTTTTAATGGCTGTATACTCTTCTGTAGTATAAATTGCAACTGATTTAATCAATACCCTTCACATTTTGGATGCTAACAATTATTCACTCTTATATAAACAATGCTGCATATCCTTGCAGATAAATCTCTGTGCACCATCATGATGTTTTCCTTTGTAAATTCCTAGAATTAGAATTTCTGGGTCAATGGATAAATAAAAGTGAAGCATGCTTATTGTAAAAATTCAGACAATACAGAAGTTTATGTTGTTTAGTCCAGTAGGCTGTTATAATGAAATACCTTAGACTGGGTGGCCTATAAACAAGAAAAATTTATTTCTTACAGAGTCTGGAAAGTCAAAGATCAAAGCACTGGCAGATTCAGTGGTGAGGGCGCCTTCTTACTGCATCCTCACATGGTAGAAGGAATGCACAAGCTCCTTGGGCCTCTTTTATAAGGACATTAATCCCATTCATGAGGGTGAGGCCCTCATGACCTAATCACCCACAAAAGCTCCACCTCTTAATACCACCACAGTGGGGATTAGGTTTGAACATATAAACCTGGGGGGCAGGGAGGGACACAAACATTCAGACCATAGTAATATCCTTCCAGCCCTTTTTCTCTGTATGTTCACACACGTGTGTGACACACACACACACACACACACACACACACACACACACATGTTAATAAAAGGTAAAATGGTATCATGCTATGCATTTTGTTCCATAGTTTGCTTTTTTGTAAAAACTGCAATAGATCATGAACATCCTCCTAGTCCATGATTATAAGTTTACCTCATTTAATTTAAGTTGTTTCAGGAGCTCGGATCCCTGTACTGGCCAGCCACCAAAAAGTAAACAAACACAAAATAATAATTTAATTTACAAAGTATTCCAGAATAAAGATGTACCGTATTTTGTGAACCATTCCTCTATGGACAGATATTTAAGTTGTCTTCAGTTTTTCTCATAAATCATGTGGCAGTAAACATCTTGTTTGTATAATTTTGCACAGTTGTGTGAGTAATTCTGTGGGATAAATTTCTTGAAATGAATTGCTGGGTCAGAGGTGTTAGGGATGCTCAGTCTCAGCGTTGGTATTCTATCAAATTTATTGTTTGAGTTTGACTTCAGCCAAATAGCAAAATGCCTACCTCGTAATCACTTCTGTTTTCCCTGACCTTGTCAGTGATCACATGATAGCCCAGGACCTGAGTAAGGCCGTCTAGTCAACAAACTCCTGCTTTACTTGGTGACTGTGGTAGGCAGAATAATGCCCCAGCCCCTGCCCCCAAAGATGTTCATTTCCTAATACATGGAACCTGTGAATATGTTAGGTTACATGTAAAGGAAAATTAAGGTTGCAGATAGAATCAAGGTTGCTAACCAGCTGATTTTAAAACAGAGATTATCTTGAATTATTCAGATGGGACCAATGTATCACGAGCAACCTCAGAAATGGAAGAAGGAATCTGGAGAGTCACAGGGAAATGTGACTACGGAGGAATGATCAGAGAGATGGCTTTGAGAATGGAAGAAACAGCCCATGAGCCAAGGGATGTGGGCAACTTCCAAAAGCTGGAAAATTCCAGTAAATAGATTCTCCCTTGTTGTCACCTTGATGTTAGCCCCATGTCAGATTTCTAACTGTGGGATAATAAATTTGTGTTGTTTTAAGTTACTAAGTTTGTGATAATTTGTTACAGCAGCAGTAGAAAATTAATACTGTCATTAGGAGAGTTCTCGGTCTCACATAACTAACAACAGAGTAAATCTGATTAAGTAAATATTTATGGAATGGAAAATCAGTAAAGAAAATGCTTGATGAGTGTCCTTGACAGTAGAACACACATGGTAAAGACCCTGAGTGGTTTTGGAATCATAAGCACACAATGTTTTGTTCATACCCTTCGGATATTTGTTCAGATAGTTCCTTTAGCACAGCAGGGTATAACAGAATTACTGTCTCAGAGAGTGGGCTGCTTTTATCACTTTCTTCAGGCAAAGAAATTGTGTGAGCTGCCAGAGATTAGGGGACTGCCTCGTCTTATACTGTACTTATACAGGTTGCTCAACCAATATGAAATGGCAGCCACTAGGATTTTAAGTACAATACTAACAGCAAGCCTTATTACTGTATTTTTCAATAATAATACCACCATAGCAGGACTTACTAACAGCCAATCTTTTTGTCTCTTACAACAAAAATAGTTTGCAGGAACCTGACAAAGAGAATTGAAACCAACACAATTTCCTGTCCCTGGGTTAAAAAATACAGGGACCAGGCATATTTTCTTGTTCTTTTATTAAATAATTACTGAGAACAAGCAAAAATAACTTAGCTATTTGCTGTAAGAAATACTTATTACTGAAAGATAAGACTATGAAATAACAAAAAGAGCTTACTTAACACTAGAAGCTTACTCACCAAGGTTTGCTTAGACTGATGCCTCACTGTGTCCACCAATTCAAAATTAGGTCATAAACTCTGCCTAATCTCAATCAGTTTCCTGCTTTGCAAACTCTCCTGAAAATAATGCAGTTTAGGTCCTAAAATCTTATAAATATCCTCCTCTGACTTTCCCCTTCTGAGAAACCATTATGACTGTGAACAGGTTTTCAGGGGAGAAATGCTTTTTGGAGAATCAATGTTCAATAGAAGTAACCTTGAGAATGCTGGTATGCCTTCTATGATACTATACGCCTGCTATATGCCTTCTATGATACTATATGCCCACTCCAGGGAAGAAGTGTATATGCAATGAAAGCTGAGTGTTACATGGATATTCAAAGACGATTTGTTACCTTAAGAACAAGTTACATGGCTCCACAACCATAGTACAAGGTCCAAGGTCAAAGGGAATATATTTCTCAAACAATGGTATAATGGAAACTATTAGAAATAAAATATATAGGTCAAAATAGCAATGTTGACATGTGATATTCAGAAATATCTTCTTCATCTGAAGCAAAACTTCAGTATGTGGGTTTGTGTTAATGAAATTATATCATCACCCTAACCTCAAGTCCAAGAATTGAAAAGGAGATAAACTTTTACCCAGTCAGTTGCTATTGGAGAGGAAAGGAACTATAATAACTTGATGGCAACCTCACTCTCAGCTGAACCCTTTACTGCAGAACCAGTGGGAAAAACTCTGGCTCCTCCCCTCATGTCTGCTGAAAGTGAGTGTCTTCTTACTACCTCGGATACTAAGATACTTCTTAGTATCTCAGGGGTTAGAGACTGAACATCTCTAACACCCTCTGATTAAGCAATTGAGCAGCCAACAGTGCTTGGAAATTACAGTGCCTGTTTTAAAATGTTATGCTTTTTAAACTTGGCTAGTAAATATTTAATAGTAAAATAAGAATAAATTTGCATTTGTAAAAATAAAACTATAAAAATTTGCATTTGAACAAAATGTGTTTATGAAACACCTCTGGTATACACAATTAAAAATTTTGAAGGTATTGCTGAATTTTTATCCAAAAAGTATGTACTACTAATGCGTAAAGTATGTACTAATGTATAAAGTATGTACCAATATATACATTTTTAAGGCTCTGGAGATACACTGCCTAATTGTTCTCCTGAAAACATGAACCAATTGATGCTGTCTCCAACAATGAAAAAGAATATCTTTTAATATCTGTTATTAAAAGATAATATTTCAAAGAAGTTATAATTATGACTGTCATACATACATAAAATGAATGTGTGTCAAAGATTTTGTTTAACTCATTAATTAATGGGGAAACCAGTAAGATTTTACAAGTTCAGAGAAGAATTTAAAGTACCCCACTTAGCTCAGTTGGTTAGAGCACGGTGTTACAAGACCAAAGATTCGGATCCGCCACCAAAAAAAAAAAAAAAGTACTACGTTTATTATTATTATTATTATTTTTTTTTAAAGATGACCGGTAAGGGGATCTTAACCCTTGACTTGGTGTTGTCAGCACCATGCTCTCCAAAGTGAGCAAACCAGCCATCCTTATATAGGGATCCGAACCTGCGGCTCTGGTGCTATCAGCACCACACTCTCCCAAGTGAGCCACAGGCCGGCCCCTAAAAATACTACATTTATACAGATTAGGAATGCTGAAATAAATTTACAAATAGATGTAAAACTGACTTTTTTTTAGAGGAAGTTGAGTAGGGGAACAAAATTTGCAAGTCTATGAATAAGTATATTTGCATTTCTATCCATTATCTACAATTTACTGGACTATAAAGTAGCTCAAAGACAATGAGAGGCCAGAGCTCCCTTAGAATCCCATAACTGGGAAGTGTCTGCTAGATACCATCTTCTTGTCCTTTGAAGACACCAAGTCTTCAGCCTCTTGGTCCATTCCAAAGTCTTTACAATTATTCCCTACAGTGTGGGCAAACTTTTTTTTTTTTTTTTTTTTTACAGATGACCGGTAAGGGGATCTTAACCTTTGGCTTGGTGTTGTCAGCACCATGCTCAGCCAGTGAGCAAACCGGCCATCCCTATATAGGATCCGAACCCGTGGCCTTGGTGTTATCAGCACTGCACTCTCCCGAGTGAGCCACCGGCCGGCCTCAAACTTTCCTTCTGTAAATCTTTATATTTACAGAAAGCTATACTTTCATTTAAAAAAAAGGCCTAGCACCTGGACAAACCCACAAAAAAGTCAGCTGGCTGTTTCTGAACATCAGGTCCAACATCTTTAGACAATAGCTGGATTTTACCCAGAGAAACTATTGATCCCATTATTATTGTTGTTGTTCTTGTTATTTTACCAGCCAGATGTTTTGACTTTGTTTGGAAATACAAATATTTTAATCAAAATCATACCAACAATGATAAATGAAAAAATATTTTCCTGGGCCGGCCTGTGGCTCACTCGGGAGAGTGTGGTGCTGATAACACCAAGGCCGCGGATTCGGATCCCTATATAGGGATGGCTGGTTAGCTCACTGGCTGAGCATGGTGCTGACAACACCAAGTCGAGGGTTGAGATCCCCTTACCGGTCATCTTTTTAAAAAAAAAAAAAAAAAAAAAAATTTTCCTGAACAGGCTCCATTAAGCTTGTTTAGTCTCTTCATAAATTTTCTACACAGTACCACTAAAGTTATTAATTTTTTAAATTTAAAATGTATTTTTAAAAATAATAATTTAAAAAAGAACAAAAATACTCAAGAATTATTTTAGTGAAGTTATTTTTACTAGTACATTTTATATAAAAATATTTGAATTTTTGAAATTTTTTTATATTAAATGTAACTCATTATAGCTTTTGTCAATGTGAATTTTATTTTGTGGCCTTTATTTCCATCAAATCTAGTTTTCTCGGGTCAAATTTTCATATAATGATGTTATAATGAAAGTTTGATTCCTTTTTCAGTTTTCAGGCAGTAACAGTTTACCATGTACAGTTTTAGCCATGCTCAGTTTTATTTTATAAACTGATTTATTTTATGTCAGTTATGTTTACCAAGTCTATTTTTTTCAGGGTCTGACTCTAGAATTCATTTTTACCTTGGAGAATAATGTCAATGTCTGAAATTTCAAATTCTGCCCTTCTGTATCCTTTCAGTTATTTTATGTGCCAAATATTTACTCTCCACGTTATGCTCTTTTATGCACAGAGAGCAAAGACTATCCTGAGAGTCAAAACTTTAGAAACAGAGACATTCAGTTTGGTTTATGAGGCCTGATCGTTCATCCATCTACCCTTCCACCCATTTTTTTCCTTGCCACAGAAAACAGTTTGCCCACCCACCCATCCACTTAGCCATTCCTCTATCCTTTCACCCACCCATCCATCAACTCCCACATCAATCTATCCCATCCAACCACCATCCATCCTTCCATTCACCCACCCACTCTCATCCACTCACCCAATATAACCCATCCACTCAGCCATCCATCCATCCTTCTATCCAACCATCTGTCCACTCATCCATCTTTTTACCCATTCATTAAATTGTCCAAGTGGTTCTCAACCAAAGGCAATTTTGCCCCCAGGGAACATTTGGAAATGTCTGCAGACATTTTTGACTATTATAATGATGGGGCCGGGGGTGTTTGCTACTGGTATCTGGTGGATAAAGGCCAGAGATGCTGCTAAATAAACATCTTACAACACATACGACAGTTCTTCACAACAAATAATTAAATGTCAATAGTACTAAGATTGAGAACCCCTGCTCTATCCCACCCAATCATCCACCTCACCCATCTGTCTAAATGTTTATTGACCATCTGTCACAATGTCTCTCAATTTTGAGCACAAATCAGAATCACCTGTGAAGTTTGTAAAACATGCAAGTGCCCAAGGTATCACCCTTGAATATTGATTTTTTTTTTTTTGGCAGTTGGCCTGTAAGGGGATCTGAGCCCTTGACCTTGGTGTTACCAGCACCATGCGCTAACCAAGTGAGCTAACCAGCCAGCCCATAATATTCAGATTTTTATAATCAAAAACTATGAAAGTTTGCAAATTGAAAATTTATTAGTAGAGAAGCTGTAGTGGATTGAATTGTGTCCCCCCAAAGCTCCCTGAAGCTTGAATTGTGTCCCCCAAGTTTTACGTATTAGAAACTCAGCCCCCACTGTGACTGTTAAGAGGCTGGGAAATCCTATTATGGTAAGTGAAAGGTGGAGCCTTGAAGAGGTGAATGGATTGTAGGACCGTGCAGTAGTGAATGGATTAAAAATGGTGGTCAGGGGTGTGGTTCCGAGGGCTTTAAAAAAAGAGCAGAGTTTGTCTTTGTCTCTCTCTCTGCTCTCTCTGCTTCCACCATTTTGCAATGTGAGACCCCTGGGTCACTGTCGTCACCACTAGATAGACTTTGGACTTCCCAGCCTCAGAAACTGTAAGCAATAAATTTCATTTTCTTTATAAATTACCCAGTTCTAAGTATTTTGTTATGAGCAACAGAAACAGACTAATACAGAAGCTTCCAAGCCTGTTTCCAAGAGAGCATGTGATATTAAGTAGTTGCTAAATAAGATAAATCAATAGCTTATGACAATATTAATCATGTAAAGAAGTACATGTTAAAGGCGAAAAACAAATGTCTAGATCTTCTACTGGCGGGGGCAGGTGGGGGAAAGGAGGAATCTCAACTCACTCTGCATATTACCATCACTTGGGGAGCTTTTAAAAAATATTGATGCTCAGGTCCCAGAGGCCCTTATATAATTGGTCCAGGCTGTGGCCTAGGCAACAGGATCTTATAAAAGAACCCCAGGTGATTATAATAAGCAGCCAGGGTTAAGAACAGCTGTGTCAGAGCTCAAAAATGCACATCTCTCTTTCTTTGTTGTTTATCTTTTTGTGTGTGCGTACATAACACGTTTTTTCCTTTTCAGTGTATTCTGAGTCCAATCTTAAAATAAGTTTTGGGGTAAGAATTGGGCCATGATCCCGAAATACACAGTCTCCCATTGTCATAATCCCAAATGTTGAAATCCCAAAAGATCAAAATTGCTAAAGTCTAAAAGTCATCTTCATATCATTTCTTTTTTTTTTTTAAGAAGTTTAAAAAATCTTTATTCATTTCCAATGTAGTTACTCCGAAAAAGAAAAATACTAGGCAAACAGATATTCTAAACTGAAAATCATGATGTACACAGATATTCTAAATTGAAGACCATGATGTACAAAACTATCTTTACCAATAAAAAGTTTAAAATGTCAGGATTGATTTTTTTACAAGAGCAAAACCATGCATACATCAAAGACTCTACCATCTTTTATATCAAATGACTGAACTATGCAGAAAATTACTACACCTTGAGAAAATACATCAATTGAGTAGATGAAATATTATCATTGAAGATTAATCACATTATAAAGCATGATTAATTTTAAGAAAACTGAGATTTAAAGAAAATACTAAAGTTTCTGCACCATTTCTGTCAACTATATGTCCACAGAAAAGGAAAATATAGTCAAAACCAAATAAACAGACAAAAGATAAAGTTGGGAATACACAGTGATATGTCAAGAAAAATTTTTTAATGTGAGACTAAGTAATCAATTTCCTTGTTCCTATAATCACTACCACCTTCTCTTAATATTAAAGCGAAACTGTACAAATGATTATATGATATAAAAATGTAGGGATTTTCCTGTGAATCAGCTTACACTTGGGCTCAATAGTATATGCAATGTGTGTGAGGAAATGAAATTCCTTTCCTCTCTTCCCTATGGTCATGGGCATAGTCCCATAAGTAATAATCCAGAAGAATGGAATTGATCTCTCCATTAGACTTTTTACCCTTTTTTCCAATAAGCTCTAGAAGACAATCACGGATCAGCTCAACACACCAAGGTGAGCACCCTCTTATTTCCACCTCTTGCTTATCCCGATATGAGAGCATTTCTCCTTTGAAAAGCTTCTTCAGTAGTTCATCAGAGTATTTTAGGGCTCCAAGGTAAACAAGAACCTGAGGTAATCCATAGTCAGTAAACATGGTAATACTGGAGATGTCCTTAAAGCAGCCATCCCCTTTCCGTTCTAAGCTCCACGTGTCTGCCACAAGGATTTGGGCTCGTTTGTAAAAAGAAATTCTTTTCCCCTCAAACTGAGTCACATGTCTGTAAGAAGGAAAACTTTCCACGACCAGGTGGATTAACTTCTGCGCACTTTTTTCACTTTTTCGGACGCAATTAAGAAAAGAGCCCCCAAACTTCTCCAACAGAATTTTCCCTGTTTCGTTGAGAATCCGATGCCTCTCTTCTGTCAAAGGCATGGAAACGTCTGTGTCAGAACGGAGTATATGCCGAACCTGATCCAGGGTCACTGTGGCATAGTAGGAGGCACTACTTATTGGTATCCAGTTTCTGAGACTGGGAAGTCCAGAGTCCCTCTGGCAGCGACAGTGACCCAGGGGTCTCACATTGCAAGATGGTGGAGCAAAGAGAACAGAGAGAGCTTCACATCGTTTCTGATACTAGAGGTATAAATTGGGTAAAGACTTCCAGAGAGGTCTAATGCGTTAGAATGAATTAGATTATATTAGTTCTTTCTGCAAATTTGCCACCATGAAAGTGCATTATCCCAACTTTGACTTCATTTGTAAGCATTGTGCTTGTACATAAAAATGTTGAAACTTCCTCAATAAATGAAGAGATGTATACCTCTTTGTACACCTGGATTTGTGAAAGATAAAATTTCTCAAGATCTCTGATCATTGGGCGACTGCATATGTGGTGGTGACCCACCGAGGTTTTTGATCTTTCTCGTCAAAAGACTTAGTTTGTCCATCACAGTATTTCAGATCACCACAGTTACAAAGCCGGGTGCACACAATCACCAACCATATTTATATGTGTTTATACATTTCATGACCTATTTCTTTATGAACACAGTTCATTTGCTCATGATTGTTATATCCATGCAATGGCCATTAGTATACCTGAGTGTTTATGCTTACAAAAGTATATGTTAGTATTGCCTATTTTATTGTTTAAAGTGGCCTGTTAAGTGTTCTGTTGTGTTTTTATATGTTTCTCAAATAAATCCCCATTTATTTACATTTATTTAAAATGTAAATAAATGTCTTTTAAAGAATTAAAAATTTTTTCAGAATTATATTTTCAGGATTTCGATCTTTTGGGATTTCAACATTTGGGATTATGGTGTTCAGGATTGAGTCTTTGGGATTATGACTGGCACTGGTAAGAAACTGCCCTTGGATTCTTGGTTTTCCTTTTTTGTTATTTGTGTGTATGGGAAGACGGGGGAGGGACTTGACCTAGAATCACAGGTGCCCAGGATCGCAGGATTGCTGACCACCCAGGGAAGGGCTCTTAATCCATTTTCTGCTTCTGGTAATTTTTCAGGAGAGTGGCATTGTCAGAAGACCACTAGTCCTATTACAGGAACTAATTACACATCTTTACTAATATTAGAATACTCAACCAGATGGTCACAAAATGTAGGTGAAAAAAATTTAAAGAAATACAAACACCTAACCACCATTTGCATCTCTCTCACCAACGTCCAGTCATCCATGAGTGGTTTACTATTTCTTGGTTTCATGTCAGGCTTGAGTAAACACAAGTTTCAGGTTCAAAATCTTTCTTGGACTTGGACACCACTGCTGCTGCCACCGCACCCATGTTCTTCTGCAGTTTTGAGACATTTTAATGCTTTACTGGGTGTCAAAACTCCCAATTCTTTTCTGTGGCTCTAACCCCAGGCAGAAGAGATTCTTTTTTTTTTTTTTTTTTGGTGGGGGAAGGGCACGGCTGGCTGGTCTGTGGATCCAAACCCATGACCTTGGGATTATAAAGCTGTGCTGTAACCAACTGAGCTAACTGGCCAGCCTGAAATTCTTAATACAATTTTCTGCAATTCTGAAGGAACAGGAATAATAACAGATATTTACGGGAGGCTTTAGACATTGCAATGTCTTCATATACATTATTTTTAGCATCCCTGTAGTGGGGAGGACAGGAAAAGATGCTGTGTTTATTTTACAGATGCAGAGATTGAGCCTCCAAGAAGTAAAGGCACCCAAGGTCATGGACTGAGTGGTGGCATCCAGACTTGTATGGGGTTCCTGGATCCTGTGTTCATGGGCTCATACCTGTCCACTTGCTGCATGCTCACAGCCTCCCTGGAAGCCTTCTGGATCTCTCCTTTAGCCCTTCCCACCTTCTGCTGGAGGCAGCCAGGGAATAGTCCTGTAGCAAAGAAGGTTCCTTCCTCCCCTGACCATCTCTGCCCTGAACACTGTTCTTAAAGAATGATGTCTGTCTGCTCCACACACAATTCCAGCCTCCTAATGCTTTTTACAGCTTTCCTGGCAGAGTAGATTTTCCTTCAAAGGGCTCATAACAGAAAAATCCATCTAGGTTCAGAAATCAGTTTCTTTAGAGCCATTTAGTCATCAAATCACATAATCATGGCTGGTCCTTGAGGTGTGTCCCCTTTCCCCAAATGCAGGATTCCCCATTTTTTCTTCCAGTCTTTGCTGATACATTTCCACAAATGGGGTGCCTCTCCCTTTATTGTTGGAAAGCTGAACTGGTAAAATGTCTTTCATCTGCTCATAGATAGGTTGCTTTTTTTAATAAAATTTTTTTCTAAATTATTCTTTTTGTTAATAAAAGCAATTCATATTTAATAGAGAAGAAAATAAAAACATGAAAAGTAGGGAAAAAATAATCTCTAGTTATTTTGCTTGTTTACTTTAACCTCTAGTTATCTAGTTATTTCACCCAGAAATGACCATTTTTGACATTTTGTTTTTTTAATTCATATACGAGGATACTTCAAAAAGTTCATGGATGGGTTCATATTATCTTTAATTCTACTTTCCACAAACTTTTCAAAGTACCCTTGTATATGTGTGAATATGTATTTATACATTACTTGCAACTGATATGTTAAATAACTTTTCCAGAACAATTACTTTTACAGAATAACAGAATTTACATTTAGAAGGAATCTGGAGGCATTCAAACCCTTTCTTCCTGGTTTGAGGATTTCTCTCATACGGACCTTGATTGGGGCTGCCCAAACACTGCTTGCATCCTCCAGGGACTGGGAGCCCAGTTTGCACCAAGACCATCCATTCCAGTGTTGGAAAACTCTCACCTCCTTTTTCCCTCCTGAAATGACAGAACAATTTACCCCCTTTGGACTTTACTTCTCACATTGAATGTCCCTAGTTTCTGTGATTATTCCTTGCTTGAAGGAGTTTTCAGAGCCTCTCATGATGCTAGTCATCTTCCCCTGGGGTTTGTCCACTCAACAACTGCCTCCAGACCCTGATATGAAGTTCCAAGTGTGGCCTTTCAGAGGTGAGACCATTACTTCCCTGACCTGGGACACCTGACTTCCATTAACGCCGTCCAGGATGGCACTGGGTATATTTTTAGCAGCTACTGCTCTTTATTAAGTCAACTTTTGGATTGGTCTAAAGCTATCTCAGGGGGCTGGCCAGTTAGCTCACTTGGTTAGAGCACAGTGTTACAACACCAAGGTCAAGAATTTGGATCCCTGTACTGGTCAGCTGCCAAGGGGAAAAAAAAAAAGGTCATCACAGTCAGCATTAATTGAAGAGAGACAACGTCAGCCCAAATGCTGTCTTTTCAAATCCAAAATCTATTTTGGGGAGTGGCAAGGGAGGCTTACGTTGGTTTTATGCTTGCATACATGTGTGTATATGTGTGCCCCTGTGTGTGTGTGTGTGTGTGTGTGTGTGTGTGTGTGTGTGTGTGTGTGAGTGTGTGAGCTTACCACCTCTCAAACATAATGCTGCACAAATTTGCATCTTTATTCTTATTATAGTTATTGCTACTGTCATGGCTGTTTCTGTTGGTTGAGGACCTGCTGTGCATTTGACATTAATTCCTTCATTTCACAGAGCCTCATGATTATTATTGTTTTACACGCGAGGAGAGGAAAGCAGAGCAATTGGACAACTTGCTCAACGTCCCACACCAGTAAGATATAGAGTCCTAATCTAAACTCAGGTGACTCTGGCCCAAAGCCTGTGCTCTACTCCTATTTTGCATTGCCTCTGAAAAGTGCAATTCACCGACCAACAGTCAAGTCCAGAGTGAAACTCCCTAGACTCAGCTAGTGGTGGGGCAGGTGGATTGGAACCTCCATGTGATGCCATAGGAAATGGCACAGAGGTGTCTGAGTCCTTCAGATTAAAGGTTAGTGAAACAGAGGGAGGACTCTCCAGAGCTCTCTGTACTACACTGAATCTCAAACCTTGAGAAAAAAATCTTAGGTGCTATTCTGATTCAAATTTATCCTTTTCATTATACTTTCAGAATACATATTAAAAGCATATAACATCATTAACAGCTTTAAATATTTAAAGATACTATTATTTCATCTACTAAAAGTTTTAGCTGGCAAAAAAAAAGATATATATATATATAGTAGTGGATTATGTCCCCCCAAAACTCACTAAAGCTTGAATTGTGCCCCCCAAATAGTATGTATTAGAAACTTAGCTCCCACTGTGACTGTTAAGAGGTTGGGAAATCCTATTATGGTAACTGAAAGGTGGAGTCTTGAAGAGGTGATTGGATTGTAGAACCATGCAGTAGTGAATGGATTAAAAATGATGGTCAGGGTTGTGGTTCTGAGGGCTTTAAAAGAAGAGCAGAGTCTGTCTTTCTCTGCTCTCTTTGCTCTGCCATTTCACAATGTGATACCCTGTGTCACTGCTGCCACCAAGAAGACCCTCACCAGATGTGTTCCCTGAACTTTGGACTTCCTAGCCTCCGAAACTGTAAGCAATAAATTTCGTTTTCTTTATAAATCACCCAGTTCTTTGTATTTTGTTATAAGCAACAGAAACGGACTAATACATGTACGTAATCATTTCACTGAAAATCCCACTAACAATATTGCAACTTTTTTTTTTATTCCTTTCATGTTTATGTGAATTTGTATGTTTATATTGGGAAGTCCAGGGAAGTAGTGGAGAACATGTCAGAGTTGTCCCACTCAAGGCAAAGGAGGTTGGGGTACTCATCCACAGATTCATTGATTGAGGGTTACTCCTAAAGGTATTAACTCCCTGGCATTTGGGCCCACCCTGAAGCAGATGAGCACCCAGGTTGAGAAAGCCTTTATGTAGAAAGTTGCAGGTGCTTTCAGTTAAGAAGCCATTACTAGGAATGGCAAGTGCAAAGGACTATAGTCAAGCCATGAGAGCATCTGCTACGGAAGGTGACATGTAGTGAAGGATTGAAGGAAGTGAAGGAGTGAATCAAATGGACTGCTGGGGGAAGAATGTTTCAGGCATAGGGAACAGCCATTGCAAAGGCCCTGAGGCAGGAGCTGCCTGGCATGTTTGAGGAGCAGTAAGGAAGCCCATGTGGCTGGAACAGAGTGAGCAAGAGTGACAGTAGAGGAGATGGGAGTAGAGAAGTCACGGAGGCAAGATTATATAGGGCCCTGTGGGCTGTTTTAAGGGCTTCAGTATCACTCTGAGAGAAATAAGGAGCCACTAAAAGCTTGAGAAGAGGGACTGACCAGTTAGCTCAGTTGGTTAGAGCATAGTGCTGATAACACTAAGGTCTGGGGTTCAATTCCGTGTACTAGCCAGCCGTCAAAAAAAAAAGGAAAAAAAAAAAAGTTCGAGAAGAGGTGTGATATGATCTAACATATTTCAAAAGGATCATCCAGGTTGCTGTTCTGGAAATAGACTATAAGATAGCAAGGGAGGAACTGGGAGACCGGAAGCTGTCGTAATATCCAGACAAGAGATAACAGTGGCTTAGATCAGAGTAGGGGCAGTAGAAGTGGCGAGAAGTGGTCAGATTTTGAATATAGTGAGAAGGTAAAGCCTGCTCAATTTTTTGACAGATTCAATGTGGGAGTGTGAGAGAGAGAGAGAGGAGTGAGTACAAGAATTTTAGCCTGAGAAATTGGGCTGAGATAAGGCAGGCTATGGGAAGAGCATGTTTAGCGGACAATTAGGCATTCAGTATTGAACGTGTTGATTTGTAGATGTCTATTAGTCATTCAAGTGGAGATGTCAAGTTAGCAGTCAGCTATACAGGTCTGTAGTTCAGGAGTGTGGCCTAGGCTGGATATATAAAATTGGGAGTCAGCAAATAGATGATGTTTAAAGCTCTGAAGCTGAATGAGATCATCAAGAGAGTGATCTCCCCTGTTATCCCCTTCTGGATCTGCGATTAAATCTATACTGGATCTTCTCATTCTGTCTACCATTTCTCTTATCCATGCTTTCAGTTTTCCCATTCTTCATCCTTCTATGCTGCATTCTAGGCAATGTCCTCAGATCCAGCTTGCAGGTCACTAATTCTCTCTTTCATTCTTTCTAATCTGTCATTTTAATATTTAGGACTTTTTCTTATCCTAGTTCTTCTTTTTAAAAAATCTGCAATCTATTTTGGTAGACTTTCTCATTTGATTCATACTTTGTCTCTATTTAAAACATACATACATGCATACACATACACACACAATGTTGTTTAATCTTTATCTAATAATTTATCTGAAGTTTTTATAAATCTGATCCTGCTTTCATTGTGCCTCCACCATGGTAGGTTTTTTTTTTTTGTGTGTGTGTGTGTGTGTGTGTGTGTGTGTGTGTGTGTAGTCATTGGAGCTCATGTTTACTAGTTTGTCAGTGAGAATGCTGTGTGGCTGGGTAAAGGGCATGAACAGTAGACTTTTAAATTTCATTTCTACTACCTGTTTCAGGATATCATCAGCCTGAGGCTAATTTTTACACTAGTTTCTCAGCCTGGTGGTTCCTGGACCACACAGTGTAAATTTGAATCCCAAACTTGTACATGGTTGCAAATTCTCACAGAACCTGTACCCCTCATTCCTGAGGAAAGTTTCCTTACTGTTTCTCCATGCCAGAGGGGGATCTTTTTCTAGCTCCCCTCTTCACCAAGGATAAAGCCTTCAGGGTACCATCTTCATGCAGAGTTCCATTTCCAACTTCTTATCTAGAATGAGCCAAAGTCTTATTTCTCACACTTGAGTGGACATGAACACTCAAGACCAATAATCCACTCGCACACCTTCTCCCAGTTCCTAGCAGCTACAGCCAATTCACACACTGACCACTCTGGTTTTCAGTTTCCCCTTTGTCTCCAGCTCCTGGCAGATCCCTTTCTTTCCTGCAAACTTAACTTTGCATTTAAAAGAATGTTATACTTTAGCCAGCATCTCTGTTTCTAGCAGAAATGTTTTCAGGTTACCTCATCTGTCACATTGATAGAATTGCAAGTCCCTTCAGGAGTGATTTGGACGGTCAGATTAACTCAGCAGGAACTGTTTTCTGGAAGGACAGGCCAGAAATGCTCTCATTTTAAGCCTCTTCTTATTTTGAGATAACAACCTGCCTTTCAGCCACCCTTTGGGAAAACTTTTGCTCCTATTCATTCAGCCCACATTTTAGGACAACACAAATCAAACATGCTTGCTTCTCTTCCACCTGGCAGCCCCTCCTGGGCCTTTCTCACATTTCTCTTCCTCTTTAAGTGAGAAGACCTGATTCCTTCTATCTTTCCTTATATAAAGTGGTCCCAGAGCTGGACACTACCCACTCATTTGGATTTTTTTCCCTGGCAGCTTCCCATGACAGGGCTGCCAGAAGAGAGAGAGAGAGAACCTCTTCTCCCACTGTTGGCCCCAATCACACCAACATCAAGGACTTGCTGAGTGTGTCAGCTGGAGAGAACACTCACAGGATACAAGGCCAAGGCCCCAACCCACAAGAACAGAAGTAGGTGTGAGAGGAAAGATTCCAAGGAAGCTCTGAACTTTTCACTCAGTGGAGACTGGGTTTCCCAATCCAGGGGTGCATCATTCAGCCTCGAAAGCCCCCAGAGGGCCTAAATTCATTCTCTGAGCAGAGTAGTAACTCTTTCCCTTTGGTACCACCACCAAGGGCACATCCACAACCCAGGAACTTGACTAGAGTATTGACTTCACTTCCCTGCTTAACCCTGACGGTGTGATCCTTGTTTCTATCCAGGATAAACTGGTCACTTTCACTTGTGCTTATCTGCAGCCTACACATTAAGAGAGACCCTGACACCTTGCCCACAGACATGCTGGGTAGGGAAGGCTGTGGAGTCCTGGTAACACACAGAGGGCATGTCCCCCAGAAACTGCTCACTCATTTCCTGGCACACAGACCCTGCTCTGCCTCATCCCTTTCTAGGTCTAGTGGCTACAACTGGTCCTCTCCTGATTGCCAAAAAAAGAGGGCCTCCTCCTGCCTTCATTGGCTTGGGAACACAAAAAGGATGCTCTGAGAGAACTTATGGTCTGAGGAATCTGTGAGAAGCAGAGCTCTTCAGACCAACCTACCCCTAGGATATCCATCCTGGAAAGGAAAGAGGCTGACCCATGGGACAAAGGCCAGCCAGGAGGAGCCTGGCTGAGCTACTTTTTTGTTTTCCTACTCAAGACTCAGTTCTGACCCCATCTGACACAGGGAAGACTTCTTTTCAGACAAAAAATAAAACAAAGTTCTTAGATGAGCACTACAAATCCAAACTAGAAAGTTATTTTATCCTGTCCCTGCATATAAGATAGTGAATTAAAACAGTGCTCTGTAGAGATGAGGAAGGGTGTCCTTGGGAGGATGTTCCTCTTAGCAGGTAGGCCATTGTGCTCCGGGCTGGGTCCCAGCCTTGGAACAGAGTGGTTGGAGCTCTGGGCACAGGGCTTGGCAGCTCCACTAGAGCGGGTTGGAGCTTCTGGTCTTGTCCTTCAAGGCACTGGTGATGACATTCTATTTTCTATGTGTCTGCTGGAGGCCCGTCATGGTTTTCAAGTAATTGTGCTAGACACAGAAAAAGGGAGAAAACAGGAATTGATTAAGAGGTGTGGACTTAGCAGAGACACAGAAGCCATGCAACTCACATTCACCCTATCATACTTCCTGCAAACATCAGTTTCCAGACAAGGATTCCCTCTGACTCTCCCAATTCTATGAGAAATAACATTCTAGTCAAACCCTTTCATCTTAAAGAGTGTGTAAAATTGTTTTAAAATGGTTTGGCAGGCATGTTTAAAAGGAGGCATATGCGTTTCAAGGACCTACTTGAAAGTTTCTGACAGGGAATAGATTCAAAAATAAAAGAAGAGAGTTTTATCTCCAGAGGAGTAGGGGTCTTGGTACTTTTTTTTTTTTTTTTTTTTAAATGACCGGTAAGGGGCCGACCTGTGGCTCACTCGGGAGAGTGTGGTGCTGATAACACCAAGTCAAGGGTTAAGATCCCCTTACCGGTCATCTTTAAAAAAAAAAAAAAAAAAAAAGATGACCGGTAAGGGGATCTTAACCCTTGACTTGGTGTAGTCAGCACCACGCTCTCCCAAGTGAGTGAATCGGCCATCCCTATACAGGGATGCAAACCCGTGGCCTTGGTGTTATCAGCACCACACTCTCCCGAGTAAGCCACGGACTGGCCCTGGGGTCTTGGTACTTTGAGAGGCCCTCCCTCTGCAACTGCAGTCAACTAGATGTTCACAAATTCCACCCTTTTAGTGCATTGCTGGGCTCTTACAGAGCAGATGGGAAAGTGAGCTGAAACAGAAACAGGAGGCAGTAAGCAAGCAAATGCTCAAACTAGCTTCCAATATGGAGATAAATCCTAGATTCCCCACAAGGTGGGGCACTGAACCTGAAGCTCCCACATTAAGCTGGAATTCCTGAAGGGGAGTTAAAATGGTCCTGAGTTGGTAATGCCCGATGGCTAACTGCAAAAAGCAAGTACAAACCCTTTCAGGAGGAAAGTAATCTCAACTTATGTGCTCAGGACTCCTAGAGCTTAAGTTCAA
The DNA here is from genome assembly GCF_027409185.1 of Cynocephalus volans. Classification (NCBI taxonomy): domain Eukaryota; kingdom Metazoa; phylum Chordata; class Mammalia; order Dermoptera; family Cynocephalidae; genus Cynocephalus; species Cynocephalus volans. The sequence goes on from NC_084470.1 coordinate 57,660,552, forward strand.
TCAAACCTGAGCTCATGATTTAAACACACACAAATGCACAAAGATAAAAGCCACTATGAGAGAGACTCAGCAAAATAGGAAACAGATTTGAACTTGAAAAATCTAATCCTATATATTTCATATATAAAAATATAAGTGAAAGGTTTAAATAACTATAAGATGGAATCAAAAGACCATGGAGGGCTGGCTGGTTGGTCAGAGCACAGTGTTACAACATTATAACACCAAGGTCAAGGGTATGAATCCTGGTATCAGCCAACTGCCAACAACAACACAAAAAGGGAGCATGGAATAATTCAAGTCCAACATCTGCGTAAAAAGTTTGTGCATGGCCATGTCTTAAACATTAAAAACGGCCAATGCAGAGAGTATAGGACTCAAAAAAAAAAAGAAAGAAAGAAAGAAAATACAGAATTCCTCTGTCTAATGATTTAGAATTTAAATTTTTGTCTGAGACTTTGCAAGAATTAGAGAAAATGCAAGGTTTGCCTGGGATATCAAGAGAGAAATTCAGATCGTTCAAATTCAAACCATGCAAATGACTTTGGTTCACCTTTCCTTGAAGTAACTTATGCTAGTTAATGCAAGTCTAAAATAACTTGCAATAAACAATAAAACTTTCGAAGCTCTTTCTACAAAGCCAAAGATTTTTTTTCGTCTTATTCAAAATACAGGATAACCTTACAAACAACTGATCAAAATTAGCCTCACAAATAATAGGACAAAGCAACATCATGTGCCTTCTGCGATCATGTACCAAGAAAAACATAACATCACTTCTGTGGTTTTCCTGCAAAAAACGAATGACATATTTATTTATTTACTTTTTTATTTTTGGTAGTTGGCCAGTATGAGGATGTGAACCGGTGACTTTGGTGTTACCAGCACCACACCACAACTTATATTTATTTATTTATTTATTTATTTATTTATTTTATTTATTTTTTTTTTTTAAAAAGATGACCGGTAAGGGGATCTTAACCCTTGACTTGGTGTTGTGAGCACCACGCTCAGCCAGTGAGCGAACCGGCCATCCGTATATGGGATCCGAACCCGGGGCCTTGGTGTTCTCAGCACCGCACTCTCCCGAGTGAGCCACGGGCCGGCCCACAACTTATATTTAAATCACAAGAAAATTTAGACAAACCCAAACTGAGAAATATTCTACCAAACACTGGCCTGTGTTTAAAAATATCAAAATCATGAAACACAAGGGAAGACTGAGGAATTGTTCTAGATTTAAGGAGACATGGCAACAACTAAAGGAAATGTGTGATCTTAGACTGGATCCTAGACAGAGGAAAGAGAGGAGAATAGCTAGAAAGGACATCATTAAGACAACTGTCAAAAGTTGAATATGAGGGCTGGCCCATGGCTCACTTGGGAGAGTGTGGTGCTGATAACACCAAGGCCAGGGGTTTGGATCCCTATGTAGGGATAGCCGGTTGTCTCACTTGGGAGAGTGTGGTGCTGACAACACCGAGTCAAGGGTTAAGATTCCCTTACTGGTCATCTTAAAAAAAAAAAAAAAGTTAAACATGGATTTTTGATTAAATAATGTTGCATCACTGTTAATATTCCTGATTTTATGACATAAACACTGAAATATTTAGGAGTAAAATAAGCAGAGCATGAAATGTTCTAAAATTCATATTTTAGAATTGGATGGGTCGGCCCGTGGCTCACTTGGGAGAGTGAGGTGCTGATAACACCAAGGCCACGAGTTTGGATCCTATATAGGGATGGCCGGTTGGCTCACTGTCTGAGCGTGGTGCTGACAACACCCAGTCAACGGTTAAGATCCCCTTACCAGTCATCTTTTAAAAAAAAAAAAAAGAAGAGTTTGATGATGGTTGTACATATTTGTGAGTATACTAGAAACTCTACATGAGTTGAAATGAGTTCTACAATTTAAATGGGTGAATCATGTGTTATGTAAATTATATCTCAATAAAGTTGTTTCTTAAAGAATATAAGAGTTTACCAAAAATGACTAAGCATATTTGAAAGAGAACAAAACAGAATTTTTAGATATAGCTGATTAGACACAGTTGAAGAGGGTATTAATGAACTGGAACAGGAATCTAAAGAAGTTACCCAAATTACAGCATAAAGAGATAAGGAGCTGGAAGAAGTAAAAGAGATTTAAGAGATACAGAAAACAGAATGAGAAAGTCTAAAATACATCTAATCAGAGTCCTAGGAGAGACAATAAAAAGAAAAGGAAAGCAGTATGCAAAAAGATAATGGCTCCAATATTCCTTCATGAAAAAAACAAAACGAAACACTCTAACTAGGAACAGAGGAAAACTTCTTCAACCTAATAAAGGGCAAGTTCTAAGATAGAGCCTCTACGTGTGCTACTTAAAGTGTGGTCCTGGACTAGCAGCATGGGCATCATCTGGGAGCTTATCAGAAATGCAGAATCTCAAATGCAGAAGCTCCACCCCAGGCCTGCTGCATCAGAATCTTCATTCTAACAACACCCCCAGTGCTTTGTGTGCACAGTACAGGGTGAGAATTGCTGCTCTATGGGACCTTCAGAATTCTGTTACAAACCACTTCACTCAAGTCTCTTTGAATGGGCTTCAGCTCCTCACAGCTACCAAATCACTAAAGATGTCGGCTTAATCTGAAATGTAAAGAATAAACTCAATTGGGGAAAGAGCTTTCTAATTATGACACAAAATCCAGAAGCTAAGAAAGAAAAGATTAATAAACTCATGCTTTGGTCTGAACATTGGTGTCTCCCCAAAATTCATATGTTGAAACCTAACCCCCATGGTGATGGTATTAAGAAGTGGGGCCTATGAGAGGTGATTAGGTCATGAGAGCTCCTCCCTTATGGATGGGATTAGTGCCTTTATAAAAGAGGCCTGAGGGAGCTTGTTAGCCCTTTGCCATTCTGCCATGTGAGGACACAATCATTAGTTGCCATCTTTGAAACAGAGAGCAAGTCCTCACCAGATACCTAATCTTTTGGCATCTTGATCTTGGACTTCCCAGCCTTCAGAACTATGAGCAGTACATTTTTGTTGTTTATAAATTACCCATCTAAGGTGTTGTTATGGCATCCGGAATGGACTAAGACAACTCGATTTCATTAAAATCAACAAAATAACTACCAAAAAAACCATAAGTAAAATCAAAAGGCAAATGACAAACAGGGGAAAATAGCTGCAACTCATATCATAAAGAGCTAATTTCCCTAATATATAAAGAGTTCCTATAAATAAGTAAAAAAAAAAAAAAAAACCCAACAGTAAAACAGTCAAGAATATGAATAGTTTACAGGAAAAAAATTAAAATGGCTCTTAAACACATGAAAAGAGCCTCAACTTCACCCATAATAAGAGAAATGCAAATTAAAGCTACACTGAGAGACCATTTCTCACCTTTCACATTGGGGGGGGAAAGGGGGGGAATAACATATCTTGTGGCAAGGCTGTGGTGAACAGGCATCCCATATGCTGCTGTGAGGTGCAGATGGTTTCAGCTCTAGGCAGGCAATGTGGTACCAGCCATCAAAAATACAAATATCCTTCTGATAAAGAAATTCACTTTTACAAAATTATGCTTCACATATATTCATAGGTTTGAGTTCACATCTGTATAAGGTTAATTATCATAGCTATATTTGTATTCTTTAAAAGTGGAAGCACAAATTCTGCAAGTGGAAGAGAAAATAAAAATTTTTTTTTTAAAAAGAAAGAAATGGAACCTCTCTAAATGTTCATCAATAAGAGATGGGTTAAATAAATTTTGGTACATCCTTGCAATGGAATACTACTACGCAGCTGTAGAAAAGAATACAGAAGCACCGACAGGTTGACATGGAATGATCTATAGGATGTATTGCTAAGTGGAAAAAGATGCAAAACAATGTACAGGGGAACACTAAAAACAAGTGATGGAGTTCCCAGTCAGAGGGAGTTGCTCGGAACTTGATGGATGGGGGTCAGGGTGTTTGTACTTTCATGCTTTTTTAATATTTGAAACACCTGAATATATCACCTATTGAAAATGTAAATAAATATCTAACCTGATTTTTAAATTTTAAAAATATGTTTAAAAGAATAAGCTCACTTAGGCAGTTACCCCATGTGCATCTGCCACCTGCTGTACAAGCACTGCCTCTGGGCACAGAGGGGTGCATAGCACACAGAGCCCCTCTGTGTTCTGGCTCTAGGCTGGGCATTGGCAGAGTGGGGATACTCTGCTCCAGCCCAACCTGCTCATGGAGGAGAGTCCCAGGCCCAACCTGTGGCTAACACCATGTTTAGCTCTGCCTCAGCTGCATGTGGTCCTCTGTCTGCTGCCTCCTGTGCAAGGCAGCCCCTGTTGAAGAGGTCCTTCTTGACAGGCAGTGGCCTCAGGGGATCCCTGGGCCTTGCCCTTGGCTGTGAACCACACATGGGCTGGCTTAGCACTTACCAGCCATACGCAGGCCAGGCCATGGTCTGTGGCCCCTGTAGGGCCAGCCCAGTTTAGTCTGGAGTTGGCAGAAAACACCCACTGACTGGGTGACTCTGGATCTCCCTGGGCTGGCACCATTCCTCCCCTGCCCCTCTAAAGTAAGAAATGTGATCCTGGGTTTCCTAGTAATGAGGTCCCTGAGACCCCCACCTTCCTGGAGACATGAACCTCCTGAGTTACCTTCTGTTCTGTCTTGACTTTGGCATTGTAGAAGGAGATGGAATCAGGGCCCTCGGGCAGCACGCTCTGCTGTAGCTGGCTGAACCTGTCCTGGTCATCTTCTCCCTGGGAGAGGCCCAGCCCATCACAGTTGCTTCAGATTGGCATTGTCAGCATCCACCCTGGCCAGGTCTGTGGTAGGTATCAAAGCAGTCCCTCACTAGGTCTCTAAACCTCCACCCAGGGCATCTCACAATCTTCCTGCACCCAAGTCTGTCAGCATCCGCACAGACACCCTGTAACTGCCATCTGGACAGAATGGGCCAGGCCAGAAGGATCAGTAGGAAGAGTGGTGTTTTATGTATCCCCATTCCTCGATAAATGAGGAGAGACTTGTACTTGCCCCCTGCCTGGGCCAGCCTTGGGAGAGGCTGGGAGCACCCTATACACAGCAGTATTTGCGGAAAGAAAAGAGGACAAGGGGCACTGCCTACTGCACCGTGCTCAACCATTGCCATGCCCTTGACCTTGGGCGGCTCACCAAAGACACAATCCTGTTGACAGGTACCATGCCTGGCCGGATGCTGCCTCCTGGCTTCAGTGCCATCTGCGTGTCCTCAGGGATGACAAAAGACTCATTGTACCAGATGTCAAATTCTGCAAGAAGGTGGGGAGACAGCACCGTGAAGCGTGAGGGAGTCCCTGAGGATGAAGGTAAAAGCTGTGTGTGCCCGTCTATCTTGTACCTGTTGCAGGCTCACCCCCCTGTGCAATTCCTGCTCCAGGGTCTTACCCAATCCCCATCTCCATTTCCAGCCCTCACAGTCCTGGAAACCACACATCTGAAACCCCAGCCCAGCCTCTGCCTCTGTTGGGAGAAGCTCCGAGGGCGCTTCAGAACTCAGGCTGTGGCCCTGTCCTGAGTCTCCTTGCACATCAGGTGGCCAGCCAACCTTCCCAACTGGCGCACCCATGAGCAGGCGATGGCGACATTGATCCACCAGGCGCTGGCAGTACTGGATCTCAGCCCTGAGGTCACGCAGATCCTGGTACTCGCTGCGGTACTGCTTCTTGAGATCTTTGAGCTTCAGGATCAGCAGGAATTCCTCCTCATCAATGATCATCAGCCCCTTGTTCTCATACTCGCCTGCAGGGTGACAGAGGAGGTCACGGAATGAGGAGACATCCACCTGGGGTGGGGGGAGGAAGGCATTCCAGAAAGAGGGCACAGTGCTGGCAAAGCATGAATACAGGAGACCAGAGGCAGGGCTGGGGAGGTTGGCAAAGCACAAGAAGGCCAGGCTGCCAGAGCATGTCTCACAGGGAGAGGGAGTCAGATCAGTGGGGCCACAATGGCATTTTAGGACAAACAGGAGGGGTCGTTAGAGGAGAGGATAGAGATGGCCCATGCTCCATGCTTATCTTGACCTTAAACCTCATCAGGCACAGATATTTAGTAAGCACCCTTATTATACAAATGTATATATTTTTTTGTAAATCATATACATGAACTACCATCACTGGCTAGTACCACAAGGCACTTGAGCAAGATTCCTTATTAATAGTAGATGTAAATCCACATTTCAAATTCCTTTACTGATTTCAACATTCACCAGCTACCTTCTTGTTAGAGATGATTAGACATCTGTATTGTGTAGATTAGCTGTCAGAGGATTGCAGGGGTGGGGGCGTGTTCAATTATGCTATTAGCCAGTCTCTTTGCATGGACTTTTTTTTTTTTTTAAGATGACCGGTAAGAGGATCTTAACCCTTGACTTGGTGTTGTCAGCACCACGCTCTCCCAAGTGAGCTAACTGGCCATCCCTATATAGGGATCTGAACCCGTGGCCTAGGTGTTATCAGCACCACACTCTCCCAAGTGAGCCACAGGCCGGCCCCTGCATGGACATTTTAAGGTCTGTCAATTTGGTGAGAGTTGTTACTACAAAATAATATGGTGTGCTAAGCCGCTTACTGTCCACTACCTACAGCACCTGAAAGCTTAACAAAGGCATCGTATCAGCCCCTCTCCCCTCCACCCCAGGTGTGGGGCAAGTGAGTTCTACATGTGACCTGAGATGTGTGGCTGGGGTACATCAGGCAGCCCCCAGGTGCTGAAGGAAAGTGTTAGCGTTTCCCCTGATGTTTACTGGGGGAAAAGTAGGATGTGTTAAGTGTCACTGACACCATTAATGGAGAGGCAAGGGTTCTTACCCTGGTATCTGGAGTCGGGGCTCCAGAGTCACCTTTACCAGGTCCCTCACCTTCAATGCAGAGTGATATGCTATGGTTCTGTGGGCTGTGACACATCCTTGCTGTGGCTATTGTGAAAAGCACAAATCCTTTACCGTACTCTGTTGAGATGGGGAGTGACTGTGAACATCTTTTGTACTACCCAGAGGACCTCTGATTATATCCGAGAAAAAACTTAAACGAATTGAACTTAAAGATGATTTTGCATTTTTCTTTTACCAAAGACCGATATTCCAAATACTCTGACCCTGCTGGGCCAATAAGTGGCTGTCAATCATGAGGTACCTAGCATGTATTTTTTTTTTTTTTTTTTTGTCGATATACATTGTGGCTGATTATTGCTCTAGCATGTATTTTTAAAAATGAATTTACTTGGGCTGAGCCCGTGGCGCACTCGGTAGCGTGCTGCGCTAGCAGCGCGGCGTCGCTCCCGCCGCCGCGGGTTCGGATCCTATATAAGAATGACCGGTGCACTCCCTGGCTGAGCGCCGGTCACGGAAAAAAAAAAAAAAAATGAATTTACTTGATTGATCTGTTTTCTCAGAATAAAAGTATTTTAATTTTTATTTTAATAACCAGCAGGAAAATAACTGCTATTATGGGGAAAGAGAAAAAAAAATTTTTAATACTGATAGATAAAATTTTAAATATTTTTAAAATATGATTTATGTCTTCATCTCATCCTTTGAAAACACCCATTTCAGGTATATTTAGGAGTAAACGGTGTGTCAGCATAGCATGCATGTATTTTATTTTAAATATATAAATATGCAATAAGGAGTTGTATGTTCAAAGAAGGTGTGGGCAAAGGAGACAAAGGTGTGTTTGCTGGTCCTGTAAGACTTTCAACGTGTCCCCTCCCTGGAAATTCTGGGTAGGAGCATGTCTGGAGCCACCATCACTGACCTTCTCCAATTTACCAGGCCTTGGAGGGCTTTGCCCTCTGGAGTGGTGTTTCATGGTTGTTCTGCAGGGTATGAGCAAAATGGCCCCAAGAATCTGGAAATAAAGTTGCCCTCTGAGAAGTAAATGAAGTAAATTGTACTGCCTGTGAGTGCGATGATCCACCTGACCTGGAGGAATAAACCAAGTGATATGCAGACATCACTCGTGAAAGCTGGGCTGCAACAGGGTCATTATTTAGCAAGTGCTGTGGATTGATTGAATTGTATGCCCCAAAGTCCATATATTAGAAACTTAACTCCCACTGTAATTGTTGAGGGTGGGAAATCCTATTATAGTAATTGAAAGGTGAGGCCTTGAAAGGTAGTGAGATTGTAGGACCATGCCATGGTGAATGGATTAATAATGGTGGTCATGGGGCGTGGTTCTGAGGGCTTCAAAGGAAAGCAAATGCAAATGAGTCTTTCTCTCTCTGCTCTGCCATTTTCTGCCATGTGAGACCCCTGCATTGCTGTAAAGCCACCACCAAAGAAGGCCCTCACCAGATGTGTTCCCTGGGCTTTGGACTTCCCAGATTCTGAAACTGTAAGCAATAAATTTTGTTTTCTTACAAATTACCCAGTTCTGTGTATTTTGTTATAAGCAACAGAACTGGATTAATACAGCAAGGCAAAGCCCAGTAACCTGTGGTGTGCCCTATCTGGAAAAGGCAATGAAACCGAGCCAAGAATGAGTCACTGTGTGCCCTCTGAACCACCTGTCTCAGAGTTGGGATGGTGGGTTCTGGGTCCTGCTCCATATTTCCTGAGTCAGAACCACTGGCTGGAGGCCTGGGAATCTGCAGTTGACCAGCCTGCTGAGATGAGTCCTCTGCATGCTCAAGCGTGATGGTTCATGGCCCACAGTGCAGGTGTAGGCAGTGCGTGCCAATGGAACAAGGGCACCAGGTCAGGGTAACCAAGTGAGCACCCTCCCTATGCAGGGATTCCGGCTCTTCGAGCCTGAGAACCCCCATGTCACTTGCGCTAGGAGAGGACACTCTTCCAGGCCAGCATGGGTGTCAGGGGTTCAGCATGGGAATGGTATTACTGATAGTGAGTCCCTTAGCCCTCTGGTATCCACACTCTTCTTTCCCTCCTTGGTTTATCATGGTCCCTACCAGCACCCCCACCCCAGACTGACCACCCTGGGCAGTGAGGAGACCACATCAGGACCCAGGGACTTTGCAGGGGTCACCAGCTGCCCATCTCCTGGGGATACTTCTGCAGGACCAAGGGCCTGTTTCTCTGTGGACAGCAGCCCATACCTAGGTCTGAGATAATGCAATAAGGGGGGCCCACAGGCAGAAGCTGGCTGACAGGAAGGGACTCTGTGGCCCCCCGGAGGGCTGACCAGGGCCAAGTGATATGACCTAGGGGTAAAGGCTGCATGCCAGTGCCCCCTGCTGGGTCCCTCCCATCTAGGTCCTCTAGTGCCCAAAGCTGCCCCACTTAGACACTGAGAGCCCACAGCCCCCTAGCCGTCTTCCCATCACATTTACCTTGCTTCTCCCGTAGTGACTTCTGGAAATTTAGTGCCTCCTTGGTCACGTCAATCTCTCGCTTGATAGTATTGATGCGCTGTGTGGTCTCACTCGCCCTTTTCCTCCGTTCGTTCAAGATGGATTTGTTTTCTTTGAAGATGCGATTTATCTCACTACCTCGCTCATTCTTGAACTCCTGAAAGGCGATGGGCTTGGAGGGCGGGGTGCTGGGCCTGGAGGTAGAACAGGAGGCCAAGGAAGGGAGAGAAGTGGGGCGGTTGCCTTGGAGCCACCAGACACTTCATCTTTCCTCCCTGGGGCTTCTGGGGGAAGGAGGCAGAAGTCCTAGGCATCACCTACCCCATACAGAAGCTCAACTTTGTGGGAATCATTCCCTCTTCTCTTACTCAGCACAAAAGGGCACATGGAAAAAGTATAAGAAACAAAAAACCAAACAAAAACCACTCACTACCTACTAGCAACCATACTTTGGTATATTTCCTTCAAAATTTCTTTGATGTATTTTAATGGTTGAGGCCATGCAGAATATATATTTTACATCTCACTTTTTTTGCAGAAGCACTCTTTCATGCTATTAAAAAGTCTTTGAAAACCCCAGTTAATGAGATGAAAGATGAAGTACTGGGGCAGGGGGAAATGGATTGATGTCAGCAACTTACTTGGAGATGCACCAAAAAATAAAACAGACAGATAGAAGGACAGATACATAATGAACAAGTATAGTAACATGTTAAATACAAAACCAACAAGGTGCACTGTACAATTCTTTCAACTTCTCTGCATATTTGGAAATGTTCGCGGGCTGGGGAATAAATTCATCGTACAACCGAAGTGCACAGATAATATTTCACTTAGTGCCTTTTCTCTGATGTTGGCTATTGGAGGTCTTAAAAATCTTTTTTTGCTTTTTAAATTAATGATTCAATGAACATCTTTTTGCATATATCTTGTCCATATCTCTATTTCCTTAGGACAGATTACTGAAAACTCAGTTACTCACTCACCAGGGTAGGGAGTGGGCAGCTGGAGGAAAGAGAAGGAATTACATACTTCCACACTTTCAGCACGTTGTACCTTTTAAGTGCATTACTTATGTAAAAGATACATAATTTTAATTATTTAAATAATTGCTATTTGGAGGGTCTAAAATGATTCCATGTTTAATTGTTTATCTTGGGTGACTCCTGAAGTTGGATCATTTTGCATACACTGTGGTGTTTCTTTTTTTTGGATGATGCTCCTAGTCTTTGCCCATGATCTCCTATTTTATTTCCATTTTATTTCTCTTCTATCTGCAGGCATCCTATACATGTTAAGGGTCACACTCTGGTTTTTGGTTGATCTGGTGCAGGAACTAATGTTAGATGGTTACCTGGGTGGGCGTAATTCCTCCTTTGGGGAGTCTGAGGGAAGTGGCTCAGTGCTGGAGGTTTCTCGGTCCCGCAGAAGCATGTCTTTGACATCCCCATCCTTGGACAATGGGACAAGCTGGGTCTTGGAGGTGGAAAACATGTCCAAGTCCTTGCCACTCACAGGGCTGCTGGCACCTTCCTTTCTTGCTGAGGAGCTGGAAGGAGAAGGCAGGGAAGCCCCAGGGCTCAGTCATGGGCAGTGGGGTATCTCAGACGCCTCAGAGTGACCTTTCTCAGCCCTCACTACTGCAGGTGCCCCACCCCATTCAGCTCCTAGGTGTATGTTGATCGTACACCTAGGTCAAAGGACAAAGAGTATGACCCTAAGTCATGCAGACAGAGAAGAAGAGAAGAGCATTTTTCTCCCTTTTGTCAGAATAAGGAGCCCTCAGCAGCCCCAGCAGGAGACTTCTTTGAAAACTGGGGTCAGTCACCAGGGCTTGAATGTGCATGGGCCTGGGGGATAGGCTGTAGCCTCTCAGGAGCCACCATGGCTGCTGAGGTACTAGTGACACAGGCATCTCTGGGAAGCACTGGTAGAGCCCCTACCCAGGGTGGGTCTTTCTATGGACCAATGGTAAAGCAGGACAGGTCTGCCCTGCTGCTCTGCCTGCTCTCCCCGCCTATGAGTACACCAGCTCCCAGAAAAGTAGCCGCCCTCCCTCTCCAAGCGATGGCACTCAGTGTGTCTTCCCTCCAAGAGAGGCACATCTGAGCAGGACTGCACTGACAGGAGAATGCCCACAGCTCCTCCCACAGTGTCCTCCTCCTTTCTTCTTCTTGTAACAAGCGTGGCTCAGGGACCCTGCCTCATCCCATCTGTTACTGCACTGATTACCTAGTGGCAGAACAGAGAGGGCTAGGGTGTGACTGCTCTTCCCAAAGAGGCAGGAGAAGGCCAAAAGTATCAGCATCCCCTGCTACCTGACTCTTGTCCTGCATGTGACAGTTTCCTACAATCAGCTTGGGCCCATGTGCAGGGATTGCATTCACTCATTCATCTTTACAACAAACCCAATGACTTTATGCTATTACTATTATTCCTATTTTAGGGATGTGGAAACAGAGGCAGAGAGAGGTGCTCATGTCTCATGCAAGGTGAGCCTTTGGGTGTAAGAAGCACAGAGTAGGGAGGTGAGCCTGGATGTCAACTCCAGAGCCTGTGCTCCTGTCCATGGCTACACTGCACCTCCCAGAGAGGCTGGGCTCATTAAGTAAGCCTAAACATTCTTCCCGCCTTGCACATACAAATGAGTCTTGCCTGGAGGGTGAATTGGGGTTTTAGGTGACCTGAGTGCCAGTCAGTGGAAGAACCCTGGAGAGCCAGGGGCGGGGGAAGGGAGAGAGACACCACATGAAGTACCAGAGGCCGTGCGCTCTGGAGTGCCAGCAGGCTTTTCACTGCGACTCTACTAATCAGTGGTGTGACCTTGGGAAGTGACTTCCCCTCCCTGAGCCTCGGTTTTCTTATCAGTAAAATGAAGACATTAACTCCCACTCACAGGACTGCCGTGAGGATGAAAGGTGACTCTTGTGTTATGGCTGGTTACAAACTGGCCCCAGCCTGGGCCCCACAAATTAGCTAGTATCAGCGGCAGCTACATCTGTTGTGACCACCCAGTAGCTGAGACACCAGGGAGAAGCGGGGAAAGAGGAACTGCTTGTGTCCTCCCTTTCACCCCAAGGAGGAATAGGTATTGAGCAGGCAGAGCAGTGAGGTCACTCACCTGAGCTGCTCTTTGAATGTCTTCTTGGACTTGGATTTCCTCCCAGGTTTGGTAGAAAAAGGGGCAAGCCCGAGTCCGAAGCCTTGTCCATCAGGCTCACCCACTAGGTGGCCATCAGCATCCATGAGCTTCGCCTAGACAGAGAGGCCAGCAGAAGGGTCATAAGCTAGATTAAGGGTTTGGGCCCCCTGGGAACCCAAGTGTATATGGCCCAAGGCTCAGGGTGGGCATGTTCACCCCACATACCAAGATTTGGTTGCTGATGCCAGCTTAAAGCTATCCCCAATAGAGCTGTCCCTGACCACTCTACCAAATGTCCACTTTCCACATCAACCCCCCTTACCAGACTGGCACCTCATTCCATACCCTGACGATCTTAAGGCCTGTTTCCAACCTAACTCCAGGAATTTGTCTTGTTTATTACCAGCTACATCTCCAGTTTATTGAAATTCTTTTCAATTCAAAAGTGGGTTACTCTTGTACAGGTCACCCCATGCTCATCCTGGTGTTACCTTTATTTGTTGCAATCCTAGCTTTGGTTTAATGCATGACACGGGCTGCCTCTACAAAGGTCTCGAGATGGAAAATCTGGGGTCAGGGCTGTTGGCAAGAGGCAACTGTGCTTACCTTCTGAACAGCAGAAATGGCTGCAAAGTCATTCTTGTCTATGAGTGTGTACTTCGTGCGCAAAGCAGACTCTATTTCCTGTTCCTGTTGGCTTGGGAGACAGAAGGAGAAAAATGCCTTGACACTGGGGCCATGCTGAACCCGCTGGGGCAAGAACCAAGTACTAGAGAAGAAATCATTTGGGTGAGGCACCTTGTGATGGAACCACGCCCTCATTATGAACCAGACTAGGAAAAAGAACTCACCCCACCCCCTCCAATGCACACACCCATTATCCACCCCAAAACCTGCAGGGGCCACCCTTATGTGCGTGGTATGTCTGCTCCAAGATGACATTTAACAAGAACTGTAAGCCTGATTTGTGACATGCTCAAACAGGCCAGTCAGAATCATGTGAACAGCTTTTGTGACATCGCCCATCATGAGCCACTCAGGCTATGGGCATGTCTATACCCAAATAAACCACAAACGCCTCCTGGGGTGGGATGGTGGGGTGGGGAACATGATGCCCTGCTTTGGGCACACTCAGGGCTGGCACTCCATAAAGACCTTCTGCCCAATTAATGAACTCAATAAACATTCACCAGGGACCTGGGCACACCCTGAGGACTCTGATCTATCCAGTTCCTCACACATGAGAGATAAGAGTGCTCTTGGAGGCAAGTGCCCAGACCACGGGAAATGAAAATGTCAGCCTGATGTAGGAGTGAGGTGGAGTGTGGGAGCATCCCTCACCTCAGAACTACCCGGAACTGGTTGAATACCTCCTGGATCTGTCTGAGGTTTATTATCTGATGGGAAGAGAACAAGGCAGAGGTTAGACTACGGGCACCAGGGGACTAGGCTGTGTCTATGTTAGTGGAGAAATCAGGACTCCTTGGCTGAGCCCTGGATCAACTGTCTTGCGAAGAGAACATGCACAAACAGCCTCTCAGCAAAGTGGCAGTCAAGCCCTCCTCAAGAGCAGAGAAACACCTGATTAGTAGCTTTAAAACTAAGTATTTACTGAGGCTATAAAAACCACCTTTTCTATAGGTGGAGATCTCTGTAAGACAAAAATGACTCTACACCATGAAAATACTTTCTAAGAAACAAATTTTAATAAAATTTATTTCTTTGGCTCTCTACTACTTCCAAAAGATTTAGCCTGCAGTCTTCAGATGGAGCCCATCTAAGAATGATTCTGCGTGGACACAGACACAAACACTCTTGTGGCTGGAGGAAGGTCATTGGTCTCCTTCGTGGCCCCAAAGCCCACAAGCCCTCAAAGAGTTAGCCTGAAACTGCCCCTACTGGGAAAACCAGAAGAGCCCATCCCTTGGTTGTCCCTGGCCTGCCTCTCGCAGCTGCCCACAGTAACAGCCAGGGGGCCTGCCCATGTGGCTCCCTGATGCAGGGTTTGATGGCCTGCACTGTAAAAACAGGATGAGTCTTTTCCCCTGAGGGCCCTTATGTGGCTGCTGTTTCCCCTTCCTTGGTCCACTCCAACATAGGACCTGGGGTCTGCCTTGTAGACAACCAGCATGACCACCATCCCTTATCAGCGTCATTCCACAGGGGAGTGCCAAGCTCCCGAGGCACCAGCTCAGTTAATCCCAGCAGGGTTTCCCTCCCCACTGTACAGGTGAGGCCACTGAAGTACACCAGGTTGAGCATTTTGCCAAGGTCACTCAGTGAGGAGGCAGCTGAGCTGGGATCTGATGCTGGGCAGCCTAGCTCCAGGGCCTGTGTTTGTGCCCCTGAGATGAACCACCTCCTATACACAAATGTGTTCAAGACCACTGGCCACTGGCCACTCCGTGCAGCCCCACAGTCTTGTGACCCTAAACATGGAAGCTGAGGCTAGGGTGGGCTGAGAGCCTCTGCCACCAGGGCTCTAGCACCACCTTTCACCCACCGTACCCAGTCAGTGTGAGGTTCTGGGGCCAGCGTAGCATGGGTGTGCCCAGGACAGGGAGGCCCAGGCCAGTTGAGGCAGCGGTCTCACAGAGAAAATCCTTACATCGATTTCGTCCAGTGTTCCCTCCAGGTACCTCCGCACTTGGGAGTTGATCTCAGCAATCTGGATTTCATCCATGGGGTCGTAAGTTACAAAGGTTCGGTTGGCCTTGAAGGAGAATGAAGAACATGTAGATAAGTAACAAGGAACCTGAGTCCAAGCAGGAGCAGCAGGGACCATCTGAGAGCCAAAGTAGGGAAGATGGACACAGGCTCTGGCTGCCCAAGTGGACTCTGTTCCTTCACCAGCTGGTCCTGGTGGAGAGGACCTGGGACACAGGCCAGGTGCTTGGGTCAGGGCATGACAACAGGGTGAGGGAGAGAAGGAAGACCACTGGACATGGGGCCTACTACTCCAGACAAGAAAGGTATGCTTGCTGAGCACCAGCAGATGCTGGAGAATGAGGACCATGGGGTGGAGGGTGGGGAGCAGAGGGGCACTGCCTCTGCTTTGACCATGAACCCAGGCAGGCCACTTGAAGACTCCACCCCTACTCTTGCCCTCATGGCCCCCTGCTGCTGCCCCTGTCCCACCACCAAGCCTGCCCCACCTCCCTTGACCTTGACCTATCATGCTGTCTCCTCCTGGCCCCAGTATCTCAAGTCTCCCCCTGCCCCAGCATCTCCCCCATCCTCCACTGCCTCTCGCCTCTTACCAGGCTGTCATGGATGGCCAGCTCCTGCTTGAGCAGTGCTAGTTCCTTCTCCAGGTTCTTGACCATTCGCTGCCAGGGAAACATAATTGGGGGGGATGACAACAGAAAAGGTTGTCAGAGAAGCTACCCTGCCTCTTCCACATCAAACGCATGATTCCTCATTCTGTGCCCAGACATGTAGCCATTCCTGATAATCCCTGGGGTGTGCTTTCAGTTTCTGGGTAATTTCCTCCCCACTGGTGATCCTTCCCCAACTGGGGTGAATTTAGGATCTGAGAGTGCCTCAGCAGACCCCTGCCCTTTACCTCTTCCAGCAGAGGAGACTTTAAACAGAGTGAGCACAGGCCACAGGGCTACCTCAAACCACAACTCCCAGGAGCTCCAGGCTCTTTCCAGTATACCAAGACAATGGCCCTTTCAGTGCAGCCTACGGGGCTCCAGGATGCTTTCTATACACAGTCATAACCTTGTCCTTTCTGAACACTGCATGAACATATCACCATTCCCCAGTGATAATCATGTATGTCACCTTTAATTTTTTGCTTCTCCAAACAATGTTGCAAGAACATCTTTGTACTTACATTTCCCTATAGATTTCTGTAGGATAACACAGTGAACTATGAGGTTCTATGTGATCAGTCCCCATTGCCTCTTTTCTACTGCTCTCCCCTGGCTCACTCCACTCCCACCAAACTGGTACACTCCCACCTCTGCATTGCCTGTCCCCTCTGCCCAGGGATATTCTTCTCCCAGGTATTTCTTTGACTCACTCCCTCACCTTCTTAAAAATGTATGTTCAAAAGCTTCTAAATTAGGTGCACCACAATCACCCTGTTTAAAATTGCAATCCCCTCCCCTTCCCCGCACCACTCGTTTAAAACATATCTAATTGTTTTTCATAGCATGTATTACCTTCTAGCATACTCTAGACTAGTGCCGTCTAATAGAACTTTCTGCAGTGATGGAAACGTTCCATATCTGTGCTGTACAATATGGTAGCTATGAGCCACATACAGCTATTGAACACTTGCAATGTAGCTAGTGGGACCAAGGGAGTGAATTTTAATTTTAATTAATTTAAATAGCCACATGTGAGTAGCAGTTACTGTGCTGGACAGTGAAGCTCTAAAACTTACCTATTTATTGTGTTTGTTATTATGTATCACCCCTACCCCCAGCAGACTGTAAGCTTAGACAGAGATTTGTGTTTCTACTCCTACAGTCATGTATCCTAAGGGCTTCAGAAAGTGCCTGGCACATAGTAAGCACTCCATAGATTTTAGGTGAGTGGATAAATGATACATTTTGAGAAGCAGAATTGCTAAGTATTTTACATTTGATAGATACTGAGTGTCTTCCATCAAAGAGGCATAAGGGACTTCATGCTGAGAATCCTCACTGAGAACAACAGGGCTTCCTTTAATTGCCATAAAAGGGCAACTGGAGGGAACCCCTGACCACCTGGATCCCAGGACTTGGTGACCAAAGCTGTGACCATTCCACAGCCCCACTGGCCCTCTCCCAAACCAAAGGCCTGATGCACTCTAGCCCTCATCCAGCTAGGTCACATTAGCAAGGGGTAACAGACCCCTGGCATCCTGGTGGCTCTGAGCCAATTTAGGCACAAAGCCTGGGACTCAAAGTATGTGACTAGGGTAAAATCCTGCCTCTTCCCCTCTGGAAAGCCCCAAGAAGGTCTCCTTTAGGTGTGGACTTCCTGTGGGGTCAAGGAGAGAGGCTTGGTGACCAGCCCACCAATCTCCATCCCCACCTCCTCCTAGCTCTAGAAAATGCATCATGTCCCAGCTAGGGAAACTCTGGCTGAGCTGTCAGATGCATCCAGCTGGATGACTATGTTCAGTGTGGCACAGGGGAGCCAGGCTTAGACATCTGGACCAATCAGGAGGTGCTGTGGGGAAACAAACTATCTGCTCTCACAGGGCACCAGCCTCCAAGACATACCCTAAGAGCATGGGAGCCGCGTCTGCTAATGCCTGGCAGTCTCAGTGGCCTCCAACTTGCTTTCTTCTACTGCCTGGAGAGCAGCTGCCTGGAAACACCAGGATGGAGCACAGAACAGGGTCTGGCAGCAACTCCTTTATAAAAATCGGGGGCATTTTTTGGATGGAAGAAATGCCTTGGAAACAGCACAGACTCATGTAGGTTCCTTGATGGTCAGGTGTTTTCATCATAAATGTAATAAGGATAATTCAGATAAATCAGAGGGTTCTGCTTAAGTTCTGCACTAGGCTTTGGGGCAGCTCTCAGCTTAGGTACTTTCCCAATTTTTCCTTTTGGGTGGCTGGCCAGTAGGGGGATCCAAACCCTTCACCTTGGTACTACCAACACCGTACTCTAACCTACTGAGCTAATAGGCCGGCCCCTAGTTTCCTGATTTTGATTCCATTGCAGCCTGCAGGTGTATTTTCTCTTGGCAGAGTGAGATACACCAAGTCTCTCTCTGCTGTCTGTTTATACCTGAAGCTCACAGTCCTTTAGAATCACCTCATAGAATCACAGACTGAGTGGGAGGGTCACCAAAGTTCATCAGTTCAACATCCTTGTTCACAGATGAGGATCTGAGGCTCAGAGCATCTGAGCAACTTACCAGAGAGAGCTGGTGGCAGAGGTGGATTGGGGACCCAGTCTCCCACTTACAGCCAGCCCCACCAGCCAAAGAAATTCGGCAGGAACTATTCCACTTCCTTGAAAACAGCATCAATGCTGAAGATGGTGCTGAAATGACCTGGGAATACTGGTTACAGTCTAGGAAATGCAGCAATCAAAATATTTTTCCATGTCTCCCAAGAATGCATGTTTATAAAGAAAAATACTTATCAGAAAGATTATAAACACATGCATATTGGATGTCATGGAGACTCAGTTGTCCAGGACCAACAATGCAGATTTCAGAACAGAAATTATATCAAAGAGCATGCACCATCCACCTAGCCAGGTTCACAGGTGGTAATGTGATAATTCTGAAATAAGAGAACACCAAATAAGAAAAAAAGAAGAAAAGTTGCAAGACTGCAAAAAAGCATAGAAAATAATGCCATAAAACCTGGGCAAACCACCTCAAAATCTGACTTCAACAGCATGGCTTTGGTTCATTTTGGTTTTTTTTAAGAAGTAAAACATTTCAAACAAATAGCCCCTGTGCACCCCACTCCAAGTTCACTCCCCTGCCATCCAGAGGGAACCTCTGGACTCAGTTTGGTCTTTTCACTCTTATGTTCCTTCTTTTACTGCACACACATATATCCACTAATGATGATTAGCATTGCCTTGCATGTTTTTATACTTGTTATAAATAACAGAAGCTGTCGTTTGGTCCCCTTCAATCCTCCAATCTTTCTCTCACTTGAGATTTATCTATGCTGGTAGCTGTAGCTCTGGCTTTCTTACTCCATAATTCACTTAGCTACTCTCCTGTTCAAGGATATTGGTTAGGTCTCCAATTTTTCACTATTATGATATGCACTGTGAGCACCATTCTTTTGTATGTCTCTTTACGTGCATATGTGAGAATGTCTCTAGTCTCTACGCCTGGAAGCTGCACCACTGCTCTGTAGAAGTGAGAACAGTGCTAGCAAACATGTACTGACCATTTCTTCCAGGACAGCATTGCACTCCGAGGTTTCTACACATTATCTTATTTTTCACAAGATCTCTTTGACAGTTGATTCTGTTATTTCTCCAATTTACAAATGAAGAAACTGAGCCTAGAAAGGCTAAGAATTTTAGGGCTAGCTGATTAGCTCAGTTGGAAGTGTGGTACTGATAACACCAAGGTCAAGGGTTTGGATCTCTGTACCAGCCAGCCACAAGAAAAAAAAAGAAAAAAAAAAAAGAAAGTGTAAGTATTTTGCTGAGGTTATACAGCTAATGAAGGAAAAAGCAGGTTGCTGGACCCAGGACAGCCCAAACCAGGTGCCAGGGCTTTAACTAGTAGGTCAGTGGTTCTCAAAGTGTGCCCCCAGAGCAGCAGCAGCAGCAGCAGTAGCACCTGGGAACTTATCAGAAATGTAAATCCTCAGGCGGCACTCCAGACCAAATCAAGAACTCTGGGAATGGACCCAGTGACCTGTGGTTCAACAAGCTGGCCAGGCATTCTGATGCCTGTTCAAGTTTGAGGACCACTGCTCTGAGGTCCACTCCCTTCCCAACCTCCAAACCATGGATTAGTTCCACAGCGCCACAAGGACTGTTGTTTTCCTTCAGGATTTAGAACCTGGAAAGTTTAACTGGTTTGAAATGAGCTTAGGGTGTGCATATGCTTTGGTCTCCATAAACTACGATTACATAAGCATCTTAAAGGAAAGCCAAATTATCAGTAAATGCGTTTTTACTTTACTAGATGTTGCCAAAATGTTCCCTAAAGTGGTTGTATCAGTTACACTCTGACCAGAAATGAATATGAGTTCCTGTTTCTCTACATTCTCATCATCATTTTGTGTTGTCAGAAAAATTCTAATTTTTGCTAGTTTGAGGGTGGAGTTCCACTGAGGTTTTAGTCTGCATTTCCCTGGTTAATGACAATGCTCTGCATTCCCTCTGATTGGTCAGCTCTGCTTGCTAGGAGGGGTCACTCAATGAGGAAAGAGATTCTGTAGTGACATAGCCAGGTGATTCTCAGAGATTTTCCATGTTGATTTAGCTCTGAAAGTTAGCTCTAAGGACATCTCATGTAGAAGTCCAGAGTACCCAGAGTTCCAGGAGACCCACACAAGAACTGGATGGTGGCCTGACCTAGCCCTTTCACCTCTGTGGCAGCCCTGAAGCGTCTCCAGGGACTCTGAAGACTTTGGCCTATCCCAGAGGGGAAAGGGACTGACCCAGGGCTGCATGGGTATCTTTAGTTGAGGTAGGAAGGGAAGCCAGGCTTGTGGAACCCAAGTAGCAAATCCATATACCTTCCCACAGTGGGGCACCTGCCCACAAGCCCCTTAGTACCTCAGCGTCATACTTCTCATTGACGGCAGGCTCAGTGGTGACCAGCTTCATCCTGCTGGCAAACCGCAGTGAAGACAGCTGAAAAAACAGACCAGGCAGATGACAGATGGCTCCCCACTAAAATGAGACCCCAGGAGACCAGCCTTCTCAGAGACCCTGCCTGCCCTCTCCTGGCTCTTCAGGCTTCCTTGCCAACCTATGTTGGTTCACTTCCCCAAAAGGACACTGGTCAAAAGGGCTCTTGGCAATGAGGTCCCCCAGTCGGGTAGGGAGTGGAGCAGGGAGAGCAGGACGTTGACAGAGGGCACATATTGCAGGCTGGTCCTCGTTTTGTACACTATGAGGATACACGCCAGTCTATTTCCTCACCCAAACCTAACCATCTTCTACCTCTAGGCCTTTGCTCAAGTGACCCTCCCCCACCCACCACTGAGAGTGCCCTTTCCTCTCCTGGTACCGTCTGCCTTCTCACCTTCCCCTATCTCCAAGGCCCAGCTGAAAACCAGCTTCCTCCTTGAAGCCCTCCTGTCTCTCCTTCACATGAAAAGTCTCTGACCCCTGCCCTCCTTCACATGCTTTTCAGGGTCGAGACTGGCAATATCCAACAGAAATATAATGCAAACCACAAATGCAAGCCATATATGTAATTTTAACTTCCCTAGTAGCCCTATCAGAATAGGTAAAAAGGAGCAGGTGAAAGGAATTCTTGTATATTTTAAACTTTAACCCAATATATCCAAAATATTATGATTTCAACATGTAATCAACATTTTAGAATTATTGAGATATTTTACATTTTTTTTTCTGTACTAGGTCTTTGATGTGTATTTTACTCTGACATGTATTTTACTCTTTTACTATATGTCAGTTTGGACTGGCCACACTTGAGTGCTCAGCAGCTACAGGTGGTCTCTGACTGCCATAGCAGACAGTGCAGGTCTAGGCCCTGAGCAATGTGCTCACACTGTACCCTGCTCAGACTCCCTGAGCATCTGCCAGGAAGGCAGATGCTCTGGCCCACTGTGGGGTGGGCTCAGTGGTCTGAATGGGAATGAGTGGTTCTGCCACCTCAGGGGTGGGAGGGAAGTGATCTCCAGCCACAGATGCTCAGAGACACTGTTCTGAGGCGTGACCACTCTAGAGTGATGAAGCCTGGACTCAGCCTACCAGCCTCAGCCAAAAGTGTAATCCCCACCATCCATGAGCAGTCTCTGCAGAATTTGGACTAAAAGATTTCACTGTTACCACAGAGAGTGTGCCCCTATGGCTTTGTCCTCTATATATACTTCCCTCAGGGTCCTCACTGCTACCAAACCACAAGGCCATGTCAGGACAGGACTGCTCTCTCAGCCTCCCTTCAGCAAGGTTTATGGCTGTCTCACGCAACCCTGCATCAGATGTCTGGGGTCTGAGCCTCCCAGACTGTCAACAGAAGGCCCTCAGCTTGCTCAGCTCTTCATTCTGTGAGATGATGGGGAGGTGAACTGATGCCAACTGAGGGTAAAGCCAACCCTTCCACAGTCCCTGCTATGGGTCAGGCTCCATTCTAGGCACTTTATGTGTGTTAATTTATTTAATACTCACAACTCCCTATAAAGTAGGAGAACCATCAGCCCCGTTTTACAGATGAGTGCATGAAAACACTGAGAGGTCAAGCAACACAGCTGAGGCCACAGAGCTGGTCAGTGGTAGCACAGGAATTCAGTGCAGGCACTCTGGCTTCTGAGTCTGTGCTCTTAACTGCTGGGAAGAGGAGGATCCACAGGAAACCCCTTCTAGTGCCCTGGGTGAGGACTGGGGTAGTGCCTGGGATGGGCCAGAGCAATGGTTTGCCAGGTGATGGGGGAGAGGTAAGGGCATCCTGACAGAGGGACAGTGTGCCCCAAGTGTGAGGGAGGAGAGATCCAGGTCAGTATCTTGGGGGGACTGAGACAAACAATGAGAGGGTGCCCCAAGAAGAGACCCCATGTGTGCCAGCAGTGGAACTGAGAAGACCTCGAATGCCTGGAGAATCACGATTTCTCCCATAGGGACAGTGCATGGTAAATGCTGAACTTGAATGAAGGGAGGCAATGGAATGCACTATTTAGCCTTTGCTACTTGGTGGCAAAGTCAAAAATTCAACTCAACAGAGTTCTAAAATTTGTGTGCATACTGGTTGGCTTCTATGTCTTTGGCAAATCACTAGTGAGTAGAGATTATTTGCAAAACAGGTAAAAGGAGACCACTGGGAGAAACGAATCCCTGTTTAGAAGCATATTCCAAAACAGACTGTGGGGTCTCCTGGGCCCACAGAGTGATGCCTTGGGGTCCCACCAGAGTCCCACTGAAGGGGAAGCCAGACAGGGGTAATTATGGCTGGAGGCCCACGAGGCAGCCACATGTGCAGGCACTTGAGAAACAGCTCAGACGCTGTGCCCCACTGCGTCAATGTTATATGACAGGTGGAGGGCTCCTCCTTGACAGTGAGGAGCAGCCAGTGGCAGCAGGAGGCAGGCCCTGAGAATCCAGCCTCATACCATACTGGGCTGACTCACGTGTCAATGAAGGGCCCTGAAATGAAGAGGGCTCAGAGGGGGATGGGTCGCCCGGAAGCGGCACAGAGGAAGGACTAAAAAGGCTCTTCCTTGGGCAGTCTAGTGGTTAAGAGCCCTGCCACTGATCACCTGCATGACTTCCGACAGATCTCACAACTTCTCCATAAAGTCAGGGGAGATCTGCCTTGCAGGGTCACTGGGAGACTTAGTTATGAGGTGTATACAGTGAGCCCTCAGGAAGAGGTCCACCATTACAAGTGCTATTGCTTCTGTGCGGGGCCAAATCAGACTGTCCTACTCCAAGCACAGTAGCAAGAGTGGCCACAACTCCATCACAGTGGTTACTCATGCACACGAACGCAGTGTCACTGCATAAAGCAACACAATCCATGACAGAAACATTTTAAAAATTTTAAAACATTTGGAGCAGAGACTCATTAGCTTCCACACTCCCAATTTACCTTTGTCCCAAACCCTGAGACTCCTTCAACAGCTCCTCTGGGTTCAGTCCTGGGCAGAGACCCCGAGTAGTATGGGCGCAAGCCCCTGGGGCCTTCAGGTACCAGGAGAGTTGCTTCCTGTGCTGTGACCATATCAAGGGGTAGGTATGAGGAGAGAGAGGGGGCTTCCACTGTCTTTGAGGGCATCTTAACAAGGCCTCCAGGAGGCCCAAGTATCTTATGGCTCCTCTTGGGGTTCAACCATGCTTTGTTATGAGCTGAGACCAGGAGGTTCCTGAGGCCTTCCTCTGGGGATGCTGCCTGCATGTCAGCTGGAGCTCCCCTCCCTGGCCTCCCAAGTCCCAGGGCGCTGAATGCATGGCAGAATCGCTCCCCCTGGAAGCTGAGACAGTCCCTAATGCACACATCTGAGAGGCCCTACAGGTGTGTCCTGCCTCACAGCATCTCTGGAAATACCCCTTTTCACCTAAGTGGATTCTCCAGATGACTGAAACTTGCCTTAAATATCTGCACTTGAAAAGTGAAATGTCTAATGACAGCTTTCCAAATCTGTCTTATTTATGTGTGGCACTTCAGAGGAGGGGGTAGGTGGCAGCCTGGAGGTGCACAGCTGTGTAGACTTACCTGTGTCACTGAGTCAGACACTTATTCCTGCCTCTGATTCTCACTAACTTCTCTCCTCCCCAGGCTACCTGTGTCCTGCCATTGGGTTAGTCTCCCTGAGTCACACCTCTGGCCACAGCCCTCCCCTACTTAAATTCTGTGATGGCTCCAGCCACCTACAGGAGAACAGCCAAGGCCTCAGCCTAGCCACCAGGCCCCTGTGGTTTCTTTTCTTCCTCTTCTTCCTGAGCCCTCCCCTCAGTCCCACTATTACCTCTTCCAGGAACACCTCTGCTTATCCTACCACCAGTCCTTTAACCCCAGCCAGCTCAGTGCCCACATTTCACCACCCTAGCTTAAGGAAAAATCCTCCCTCTCCTCACCCCAACCCCCAGCTTCCTCTGAAGTTCTCCATCTGGGCCTCTGACATTATGTAGGGCCATGGCTTCTCTCTCATCCTGGGGCAGGAACTCTGAGTTTGAAGGCCATGTATGACTCATTTCTACCAAGCTGCTCCCCACTTACCATCTTGTACATGGCAGGCATTTAATACCTACCTACTCATACCAACCTTATAACCACACCCTGGGACCTTGTGGTGTTTTCAAGATGTTTAGACATGTGTGATTATGAAGAACAAGTAATCAGCTATCCTTCTCGATCCCAATTCACAGGAGCAGCACCCAATGAGTAACAATCCTTGTCCCTACAAAGCTGGCCTCAGCCTCCTCTCAGCACAGTCCCTCATGCTGAGCCTGCCTCCTGCCCTGCCTCTTCCTCAACACAGCTTGGTACTTGATGTCTGGACCCTGGCTCTGGGCCCCTTCAGCAATTCTGGCTAAGATGCATTCCCCAGATCCTCCCACTCTTAATGATGCCTCTGGCTAGTGTGCCCAGCCCTGGCACCCAAGAGGAGGGATTCCAACCTGGTCACACTGGCTGGCTGTACATACCGTTTCTTCCAACTGGGCAGCTTCTCCATAGATGTTTGTCACAAGGACCATATTGCAGTTTCCCCCTGCAGAATGCAGGACACAGAAGGGCCATGAACCATGTGGGTTTTCTGCCAAAAGACTCCTTTGGGGCTGGTTGGGGTCTGTTATGGACTGAATGTTTGCATCCCCATAAAATTCATATATTAAAGCCCTAACTCCCAGTGGTATTTGGAGGTGGGGCCTTTGGGAAGTAATTAGGTTTAGATGAGGTCATGAGGGTGGGGCCCCCATGATAGGATGACTGTCCTTATAAGAAAAGAAAGAGAGACCAGAGCCCTCTCTTTCTTTCCATGTGTTGATATAGTGAGAAGGTGGCCATAGGCAAGCCAGAAAGAGGCCCTCACCAGGAACTGAATCTGCTGGCACCTTGATCTCAGACTTCCCGGCCTCTAGGACTATGAGAAGTACCAGTGGTAATTTGTTATAGCAGCCCAAACAGACTAAGACAGGGTCAGAGAGGACACACCCAAACATGCACAAGGCTGGGAGGCAAGCGGAAGAGAGAGGGAAGAGAAAGAGGTCACCAAATACCTAAAAGAGGAGCCAGGAGAGAACAGCAGAGAAGAGATGGTGCAGGGTCAGGAGAGAGGGGTGTGAGCTTTGCTCAGGTGGCACTCAGTTAGCAATCAGACACCAGTGACTGTGCCATTGGGTCCAACTCAAAGGCCTGGGGACACAGGGATGACAAGACACAGACCTTGCTGCTCTGTCCACAAGGCTGTAGGGAAGGAAAGACATCATAGAAGATGCCCTCCCTGGGTTTCAAGGATACGAAGGATTCTGCCAGCTGGTTTAGGGACAAGGGGAAAAGAGAAGGTATTCCCAGTAGAGGTAAAAGTTTAAGTAAAGGTCCTGAGAAGTGAACAGTGTGGCAGGAGATTCTGTTCTTGATTCTCCTTTTTCAGGTGTGTCTGAAGTCACTGTGAAAGGGGTGCAGGTAAGTCCATGCCATCATGAGGGAGTGATTCTATTAACACCACTGGCAGGTGTATGGCACACCTGTCCCTCCCCAGGGACACAGACCCTCCTCCCTGGGCACCAACCACACCCTCACCTAATGAGTCCTTCAGGGCATGGGTGAGCTTGCACTGCCGGAATGGGATGTGGTCCCGCTTCTGGTCCCCAAGGGCAATGATGGCCTGCTCCAGGAATGACAGTGACTTGTTGATGTAGGTGGCTTCCTTCAGGACTCGGCCCTCGGACTACAAACCAAAGGTCAGTCCCACTTTAGACTGAGTGGGGCGACTGCCCCACTAAGAACAACTGCCCTCCTGGTTTGGGGTGATGCTACAAGTCTGTGGTTAGGCCAGAGCCTCTTTCCCAGACCAGGGTCTGTCCTCAGTGTCATGAAATTATATTCCATCTTGGGCTAATTAATGGTAATACTAAAACTCATGGGCATACTCACATGAACACTCATGTGAGTGCTCACATGACTATGAATACTTAATGCAAATATTCATATGAATACTCACTCAAAGATCCACAGTAATATGAATACACAGAGCAATACTTACACAGGTACTTGAGCAAATAATCCTGTCAATATTCATACAAATACCTCATACAAATGCTCACTGAGTATTCTTGTGAATACTTGTGCTAATACTCACACTCATACAAATATACACATGTATATTTTTTGCAGCTGGCTGGTCCAGGAATCCAAACCCTTGACCTTGGGGTTATAATCATGTGACTATTTATTTGAAATGAAATACTCATGGGAATACTCATATTCATACACAGAGAAATGCTATACGAGCATGCAGCATTACTGATGCCAAGCACCTTGCTAAAAATTTAGGGGCATTATCTCACTTAATGTTTACAGAAATCCTCTTAAGTAAGAACTATCCCTATGTAGGAGCTGTGACAATAAGCAAGGTGATGACAAGCATCAAGGGCCTTAAAAATGCTCATGCTAATTCTGTCCCTCCAGCAAGCCCACATGTTCCACTTCGCTGAGCTCAGGACTATGCTTACAACTACCCAACAAGGGAAGGCCCATGTGTGCAGGTACTATGCCAAAAAACAGAGCCCATGGCTTGTTGGGAAGGGACCACCTGCTCCCCTCACTTACCCCAGATTTCCCCAGCCTCTCTGAGCCTGCCAGATCCACCAAGTTAATTTTGGAAGTGATGTACTTTTCATCTGATAAGGTACGAGAATGGGCCTACAAAACATCCAAACAGAAGTTAGACTGTCACAGGGAAAAGCTTCTGACTGAGCAGGCCCCATGGGAATCGACTGCCCCTCCCAGGCTGATCAAAGAGCTTGTACCTACCTCCACATAGATGGTGAAAATGCAGTGTGACCTGGAAGAGTTTTTGTTCATCGTGTGGGAGGCTATAATCCTGTTGGTCTCTCCCTGGAGAAGAAGGGAAAATTAAACAATATTTGAAAAATTAACATAACAAGACATTTGGGTCATTTTTCAATTATACCAATAACTACACAAGTGATCTCATATCACTGCAAGCAGCTGGGCCTTCTAATCAGTTTGGCCTTCCTCTGCAATCAGACAGGCAAATCTTTTATAAACTAGTAGAAACGGGGACAGACAGGAGTTCAGACCTATACTTTCACCTGCTGCTGGACATGTACAAATTGGTATAGCTCTGTGAAAAGCAAGGTGGCAGTAAGAATCAAGAGCCTTAAAAATGTTCATGAATCTTGAATCGGAATCGACCTGCATATCCGACCATTAGGGAATGATCCATCTCTGCAAGGGAATATTAGACAGCTAGGAAAATGTTGACAAATAATTTTTAATTACAAAGAAATGCAGAATCTAAAGCCATATTATGGTACGATATAAGGAATGCAAAAGCATTCACAGAAGAAATAAGCAGAATGCTGCTAGCAGGATGTTAATAATAGTCGCTTCTGGGTTGGGGCTTATAGGTTATTTTTTTCTTTTTTACACAGTTTTGTTCTTTCATATTTTTTTTTACCGTGAACAGGTATTACTTTAAAAAATTAGACAAAATGGGCCGGCCCCGTGGCTCACTTGGGAGAGTGCGGCGCTGGGAGCGCAGCGGCGCTCCCACCACGGGTTCGGATCCTATATAGGGATGGCCGGTGCGCTCACTGGCTGAGCCCGGTGCGGGCGACACCACGCCAGGGGTTGCGATCCCCTTACCGGTCACAAAAAATGAAGAAAAAAAAAAAATTAGACAAAATAAGTCATTTGTATTTTTTTTTTTTAAAGATGACCGGTAAGGGGATCTTAACCCTTGACTTGGTGTTGTCAGCACCACACTCACTCAGTGAGCAAACTGGCCATCCCTATATGGGATCCGAACCCGTGGCCTTGGTGTTATCAGCACCAGAGTGAGCCACGGGGCCGGCCCCAGTAATTTGTATTTTTAAAGGGACAGCAGGCCCTTGCCTCTAATTCACAAAATTGGGCCCTATGACCAGAGTACACTTAAAAGGTAGTGTGATGGAAATAACTGTTCTTAAAGAAAAGGTCCTTGCAGGATGAACTGCTGTCTCCTTAAAGGCCCCTGGGAAATGCTATAAACAAGCCCCAAAGCAGTGATGCCATGGCTCCCTGTGGAAAGGAAAGCACCTGCTAAGGAACGGAGGTCTGGGGCTATGGAGGCCCGTGGCTACATCTCTATAGCTTCTTACTGTCTGCCTAACAAATCCAGTGACACTTGCCAAGAGTATAAGGGGTTACTTCACCTTTATTCTTCAGTCTTCTCTTTCTGAAGTGCCCTCTTCCTTTGTCTTTCTGGCTTCTATTCAGCAACCTCTGAAGGCCAGAGAAAGTGCCCTTTCCTCCATGAAGAGTCCTCTGCTGAGTCCCCTCCCTCTTGCCCAAATCCATCGGGGTGCCTGTCACCCCTGGAACATGGGTCACACTGCATTATGGTCATCATGGGTTCCCTCAACCTTCCCCACCCCACAGTGAGCTTCTTTAAGACTCACATTTGTCCTTTTACCATCAGAGTTCAGCAAGGATATGGTACTGGAAGGAAGAGGTTTGAGGAATTATTGCTGCCAACAAAGCACCTGGTTCAATTAAAATACAATGAGTGCTCAAGCAATACCAGTTGTGCTTCTGAACAGCATCCAATAAGCACCTACTGTGTGTGAGGCCTTGTAATAGGTGCTCAAAGTACCTGATCCTACCTGATTCTCATAACCTTTTGGGATAGGTATATTAGTGTCTCCACTTTTACAGATGAGCAAACTGATTCTAGGAGAGATTAATGATTTGCTCAAAACTAAGGCTTCATAGTTTTATGGAAACTGGGATTTGAGCCCAGGTCCCCCAGTTCCAAGTCCTACACTCTTTTCACTGTATCTCAGCCTGAAACATGAAAGAGTCTTCAATTTTCAGCAATATAATGAACTAAGAATTCAGAAACCCTCCTGCTGCAAAACACCTAAAGGCGATGGGCAGAATATTTAAAACTTCCTTTTGAATGAATGCCTGAGACTGCAAGAAAGTGAAGGAAGTATCCAGGGGCAACACATAAAGTGTCTCTTGGAGGAATCCAGGGATTGTAAGCAAGAACAAAGGCTCTTCCCTTCCTGAGGGCATCTGCAGACTGGTGCTATAAGGCAGACCTCTCTGGATTTCTCCCTGTTGCTCTGAGCAATGAACTGACATGTTATAAAGATAGAGAATGTCTCCTTCCCCCCCCCCCCAGAGACACTCGCTCTTCACATTCCAAGGGTGTGGACCTGGAGTCACTTGTCTCTTTCCCCTACTCCTTCCACCCCGCATACATCCTACCTACCCAAGTCATCAGAGGGTGATAAAATCTACCTTTCTCCCCCAGAACCAAATGCTTCCATTCCAGGATAGGGACCTTCCCCTACTTTCCCAAGAGAGGATGTGGTTACATTCCAAAACAAAGGCATGCTTTCTCTCAATCCTCCCTTTCCTTCCCTACATTCCCCACAGAGGGAGTATAAGCTCTGAGAATCATAACTTTGGAGTTCCTCTCCAATAGTACAGACACCTGCCCCCTGAAAAACACATGTGATATCTGCTCTCACTGTGTTGTTCCATGGGAGTTTGGGGATAAGGAATCCATGCTAGAGTATTACCCTCACCACTATTACTGCTGTGAGACTGTGAGTAATAAAGGTTTGATTTCTGATTCAGAGGCCTGGTGTTTCTGTGTGTGTGTATTTATGGGAGAATTCAACAACTGCTAATCTAACCATGCCGGTCAAGGCAGAAAAAACTTTGGTTCTATCCAAGGGAAGTATCTAATAAGCCTATGCTATCCCCTCTGGCAAAGAAGAATAGAGGAAATCCTGATGCAGAAAATAGAGAGCAAGAAGACTATTTTAACACTGGCATTATCTCTGGACAGAAGGTATTAAAAAAAAAAAAAAAAAAAAGTGTCCAAGAGTTTACAATTCAATCTTGACCAAACATGAGTTTGGGGCACAAGTACTCTACTTGCAAGTTCTGACAGTCTTAAACTAAACTAAACATCTGATTTGAAGAGGCCCTAGATTAGTAATGTCCCCGAGACTCCTGAAACAAACAAACAAAAAAAACCTCTTTAAAGTAATATATTCTCTTTGTGGTCCACACAAGAAGAAGGAAAAACAACTAAAAGATTAAAAAATAAAGCAGTATATTCTCAACCCAAGCCTCAAGGAATGCCCCAAGGAAATAGAGCATATAATCAAATCACAAAACATACGTGGAAATAAGGCACCTTAAGCAAGAGTCAGT
This sequence comes from Cynocephalus volans, assembly GCF_027409185.1. Classification (NCBI taxonomy): domain Eukaryota; kingdom Metazoa; phylum Chordata; class Mammalia; order Dermoptera; family Cynocephalidae; genus Cynocephalus; species Cynocephalus volans. The sequence continues at coordinate 57,691,571 of NC_084470.1, forward strand.
AGAAAGAATAACTGTAGAACCTCAAAATGGTAAGATAAAAAAAAATAAGGGCTGGTGAGTTAGCTCATTGGGAGAGCATGGTACTGATAACACCAAGATCAAGGCTTTGGATTCCCATACTGGCCAGATGCCAAAGAATAAAATAAGATGAGTATGTTTAGTATGTTTAAAAAACATGAAAAATGAACAAAAATCTATCAAAAATGACGAGTAGAACTTTAAAAAAATAGAACTTTTGGAAATAAAAAAATATTTGAATCTAAAGCGAAGATTAGGTACTAACTAATCTGCTGAAGAGAGAATTAGGAAACTAGAAAATAAATCTGGGGGCTGGCCCATGGCTCACTTGGGAGAGTGTGGTGCTGACAACACCAAGTCAAGGGTTAAGATCCCCTTACTGGTCATTTAAAAAAAAAAAAAAAAAAAGGAAAAGAAATCTGAAGAGATTACCAAGAATAGAGCACAAAGAGATAAAAGTATAGATAACATGAAAGAGAGATTAAGAAGGGCCAGCCCGTGGCTCACTCGGGAGAGTGCAGTGCTGATAACACCAAGGCCATGGGTTCGGATCCTATATAGGGATGGCCAGTTGGCTCACTGGCTGAGCAAGGTGCTGACAACACCAAGTCATGGGTTAAGATCCCCTTACCGGTCATCTTTAAAAAAAAAAAAAAGAGAGAGAGAGAGAGGTTAAGAGACATGGAGGACAGAGTAAGAAGACAGAAGTATGTCTAATAAGAATTCCAGAAGGAGATAACTGAGATAAAGAGGGAGAAGCAACACTCAAAAGAATTATGGCTGAGATTTTTTTTTCAGTTGACATGAAGGATATGAATCCACAAATTCATGAAATGTAACAAATCACAAGAAGGATACTTTTAAAAAATCTGCACAGTACATGTATCATAGAGAAATTGCATAATGCCAAAGATTAAGAGAAGACATAAATGCAGCCAGAGAGAAAAGAGAGATCACCTACAAAGGAACAGAAGATAGACTGAAAGCTGGCTTCTCAATAGCAACAATGGAAGCTAAAGACAATGAAATATCACCTTCAGAGTTATGAGAAAAAATAACTGTCAATCTCAAATTCTATGCCTAGCTATGCCTAGCAACACAGTCTTTCAAATGAGGATGAGTTCTGTCTCCAGTAATAGCAGAATAGATTATGCAAACAAAGCCTCCTGTTGAAAAAAAATATGAAAATGCTTGATAAAATATTCTTAAAATCACCTTTAAAATGCTGCAAAGCTGACAAGATGGTAGAAAACTGCCAGGCCCAATTCTGGGAGAAGCCTGAACCCAGAGAAGTAATGATAGGACCAGAGCACTAAGGCTACTTTTTGCCCTGAGGGCACTTGTCCATACCAGAATACTTGAGTTTTAATGACAGCTTCACTGGGTAAGGGAAATAACAGTCAAATCCCAGGGCTGGCCCAAGGTGAGGAATCATAAAGGAGATCCCCTCACCCAAACACACATGTACATTAAGCTGAGATCCCAAAGATTCCACCCTCCAGGTATGGGAGAAACCAAACTAAATCTACCCCAAACATCAACTCAACTCTAGAAGATGATAGAGAAGGCTGCTTTAGCACTGGACAGAAAAGAAACAGGAAAGCAAAGAAAAACAAAACAAAATAAAACCATCTTCCTGAGAAACTGTGACCCAGCCTGAGAAGTCAGAGAACCTAAAGCAGTGGTTCCTGACAGATATTTTCCCCACATGCTCTGGTAGGAGCAAATTCAAAACCTCCCTGGCGGAAAGCACATTCTTCTTAGACCTTTGGGAATTCCCACAAATAATTTTTCAATGGCAATGATCAGCACACAAAGATAGGCACACACGGAAACAAGGAATTATGAAAGTGAATGGGCAGAAAATCCCACAGAGACTTTAATGATCGGAAGTATTAAAGATTATATAACTATACATACCATGTTTAAAGAAATAAATAACAAGCTTGAAATTATCTTTATCTAACAGAAATCTATAAAATATAGCTCTTTTGAAAAAGAAGAAATAGGGCTGGCCAGTTAGCTCAATTGGCTAGAGTATGATGCTGATAATACTAAGGTCATGTACTGGCCAGCAGCCAAAAAAAAAAAAAAGAAGAAATTTTTAAAAAACAAACAAACAGGGATCCTAAGATGGCGGTGGCTGCGGCGGTTGGCGTGGAGCAGCTGAGGTGGAAAAGGCAGCCACTGGGCCTTATGCAGCTGGGAAACTTGTGGACCTTCCTCTTGCCATCTCTTAAGGGAGGACCACTGCTGGTGGCCGGTCGTGGGGGCTGACCGCCACTTTGCCCTTGGCAGGAGAGGCTGCCTCATTTACAGGCAACAGCTCTGAAGTATGGAGCAGGAAAAGAACTGTTTCTTAGCTGCAAAAGCGAGTCTCTAAACAGTGAACATGGCACCAGGGCTGCTGTTGAAGCTGCCAGGATCCCGGAGGCCGGGGCCACGCTGAAGGCGGCCAGCTGCCCTACTCAAGATTCGAGGTTTCAGGCCGGCATAAAAGAAGATTCCTGGGAGCGCCCGAGCAGTGCCACGGGACTGAGTGAGCAGCCCGAGGCGGTGGGAACCGAGAACGGGGACGGTGACAACGTAGAGGCAGAGAGGGAGCTGCCCGGCCCAGCACAGCCCCGTGAGTGACCCCCGGCCCGGCCCTGCTCAGGGGGCGGACGCCCACCCGGCTTCCGCCTGCCCCACCGGGGCCACTCACTGGCCCCGGGGCTGCCTCCATTTTCTCAGGTGGTGGCGGCTCTGGCCCGGCTCAGCCAGGCCTGTCCTCCTTGCCCGGCTTGGCTCCTCACTGAGCCTTCCCACTTGCTTGCCCCGGTGTGGGGCTTCCCGGGGCCTGCAGGCCAGCCTCCCCTCCCACTCCCTCCACGGTTCTCTGGCGGGGCTGGTGGCATGGGGCGTCCCCGGCCAGCGTCGGGAGGGCAAGGAAGTATGGGCTGGGCCGACTGTCACTCCACCGCACCCTGGGCTCTGGCCCCCGGTAAACTTCCTGTTACCGGGAGGCAGATACCATCTCTGTGGCCACCAGTTCGGAAAAACGCCTAACCGATTTCTGGTTAGGAATAGTGTGCCCGGAGAGTTCCTGAGTTCGCTTGAACCTGCCGGAGAGCTGACTGCCGGCGGGCACCGGACTCAGTCCGCGCCGGGGGGATTCAAAGGTGAACCGTGTGCTGCAGGCTCCTCCCCCAAGGAGCTCACGCTCTGCTGTGGGAGATAAGACAAGTACACAAATAACTGCGATACCAGGAGGAAGGTGATAAGTCCCGAGAAAGATCTACACAGTGCTACAAAGGCACCCAGAGAGACCGGTCGTCTGCACCTAGCAGAAACCTGGTAGACTTCCAGGGCGAGGCGGTGCCGAGCAGGGTCTTGAAGGCCCAGCTGATAGACAAGGGCTGCAGAAGACATGTCCCAGCCGAGCCCAGTGCGCGCAGAGCAGGGAAATGTCCGGCTAGGGAGGCGGAAACTCGACAGAAAACACACACCCTGTGGGGTCGCCACTGCGTGATCCAACAGCCCGGGCCAGAGAGAAGTCCTGCACGGGAAGTGGAAGCTCAGCAGAGACCACACACCCTGCGGTACCACCCCATGATCCAGCAGCCCAGCAGAGTCCAAGCTGACCAGAGAGGTGGCTCCTCGGAGAGGCCCAAGACCCGAGGCAACCAGACACACAAGGCACTAGAGGCCAACTGAGCAGTCACGGAGGTAGCCATACCAAATTGGCAACCACAGCAACATCTTAGTTAGTCAATAGTCTCAAACCGGTGGAGTGTGAAACCCCCTGCCACAATGAATAAACATCAAAAAAAAGATACCAGAAATACAAAAAATCAAGAAAGTACACCACCAAAAGTTAATAAATCTCAAACTCTAGATCCTATAGAACAAGAAGCCCTTGAAATGACTGACAAGGAATTTTGAGTGATAATTCTAAGGAAATTGAATGAGATACAAGAAAACTCAGCTAGACATCATGATGAAACGAGGAAAAGTATACAGGACCTGAAAGAGGAAATGTACAAGGAAATCAATGTCCTGAAAAAAAATGTAGCAGAACTTGCCGAACTGAAGAAATTATTCAGCGAAATAAAAAACACAACGGAGAGTTTGACCAGCAGGCTTGTCCAAGTTGAAGAGAGAACCTCTGAACTTGAAGATGGGCTGTTTGAAATAACACAAGCAGAAAAAAAAAAAAGAAAAAAGAATCAAAGACATTGAAGAAAATCTGAGAGAGATATCAGACAACCTTAAGCGCTCAAATATCCGAGTCATGGGTATCCCAGAAGGGGAAGAAAACGGAGATTGCATTGAAAACATATTCAACAAAATAGTGGCAGAAAACTTTCCAGGTATAGGAAAAATCACAGATCTTCAGATCCAGGAAGCTCAACGATCTCCCAACGTATTCAACCAAAAAAGGCCCTCTCCAAGACATGTTATAGTCAAATTGACAAAACTCAGAGACAAAGAGAGAATCTTAAAAGCTGCAAGAGAGAAGCGTCAAATCACCTATAAGGGAGCCTCAATCAGGCTAACATCAGACTTTTCATCACAAACCCTAAAAGCTAGAAAGGAATGGGATGATATATTCAAAATACTAAAAGAAAAAGATTGCCAGCGAAGAATACTCTACCCTGCAAGGCTATCCTTCCGAAATAAAGGGCAAATAGTATATTTCTCAGACAAACAAAAACTGCAGGAGTTCACCACCACACGACCACCCTTACAAGAAATCCTCAAGGGAGTACTGGGTTTGGTTCCTGAAAAATAACTACCACTGCCATAAAAACCTAAGAAAAATCTAAACCCGCTAGTACAATAAAAATGGCATTCCTGAAGAGAAAACAAGCTAACAAAAACACTATCTACAACCTAAGGAACCAACAAACAAAGAAACCAAACAGTAAATCATAAAGCAAGGAACAAAAGACACCTAAGACAACCAAACAACCAATAAAATGCTAGGAATAAATCAACACCTTTCAATAACAACTCTTAATGTTAAAGGCTTAAATTCCCCAATTAAAAGACACAGACTGGCTGACTGGATCAAAAAGCAGGACCCAACTATATGCTGCCTACAAGAGACCCACCTCACCCATAAAGATTCACATAGACTAAGAGTGAAAGGATGGAAAAAGATTTACCATGCAAACAGAAAAGAAAAACGAGCTGGAGTAGCTATTCTTATATCTGACAAAATAGACTTTAAACTAAAAACCATAAAAAGAGACAATGAGGGACACTACTTAATGATAAAAGGACTGATCCATCAAGAAGACATAACAATCATAAATATGTACGCACCCAAAGTTGGAACAGCCAGATTCTTTTTTTTTTTTTTTTTAAAGATGACCGGTAAGGGGGATCTCAACCCTTGGCTTGGTGTTGTCAGCACCACGTTCAGCCAGTGAGCGAACTGGCCATCCCTATATAGGATCCGAACCCATGGCCTTGGTGTTATCAGCACCACACTCTCCCGAGTGAGCCACCGGCCGGCCCTGGAATAGCCAGATTTATAAAACAAACTCTATTAGACCAAAAGAAGGAAATAGACACTAATACCATAATAGCAGGGGACCTGAAAACCCCACTGTCAATATTAGACAGATCATCTAGGCAAAGAATCAGCAGAGAAACACAAGATCTAAACAATACTCTAGACCAATTGGAATTGGCAGATATCTACAGAACATTCCATCCAACAACCTCAGAATATTCATTCTTCTCTCTCATCAGCACATGGATCATTCTCCAGGATAGATCACATATTAGGTCACAAATCAAGTCTCAATAAACTCAAAAAAATGGGAATTATCCCATGTATTTTCTCAGACCACAATGGATTAAAACTAGAAATTAATAACAAACGAAACTCTGGAAACTATACAAACACATGGAAATTAAACAGCATTCTACTTAATGACATATGGGTGCAAGAAGAAATCAAGCAGGAAATCAAAAAATTTTTTGAAACTAATGAAAATAATGATACATCACACCAAAACCTGTGGGATACTGCAAAAGCAGTATTAAAGGGGAAATTTATTGCATTAAATACTCACCTCAGAAGAATGGAAAGATGGCAAGTGAAAAACCTAACCCTTTACCTTAAAGAACTAGAAAAACAAGAACAATCCAAACCTAAAGTTAGCAGATGGAAAGAAATCATTAAGATCAGAGCAGAACTGAATGAAATTGAAACCCAAAAAACAATTCAAAAGATCAATGAATCAAAAAGTTGGTTTTTTGAAAAGATAAATAAAATTGACAAACCATTAGCATGGCTAACAAAAAAAAGAATAGAGAAGATTCAAATAACAAAAATTAGAAATGAAAAAGGCGATATTACAACTGATTCATCTGAAATACAAGGAATCATTAGGCCGGCCCGTGGCTCACTCGGGAGAGTGCGGTGCTGATAACACCAAGGCCACGGGTTCGGATCCTATATAGGGATGGCCGGTTTGCTCACTGGCTGAGCGTGGTGCTGACAACACCAAGCCAAGGGTTGAGATCCCCTTACCGGTCATCTTTAAAAAAAAAAAAAAAAGAAATACAAGGAATCATTCGAGACTACTATAAACAACTATATGCCAACAAGTTTGAAAATCTGGAGGAAATGGATAAATTTCTGGACACACACAAGCTCCCAAAACTGAACCATGAAGACATAAAAAATTTGAACAGACCAATAACAATAAAGGAGATTGAAGCTGTTATCAGAAGGCTCCCAACAAAGAAAAGCCCAGAACCAGATGGATTCACAGCAGAATTTTACCAAACATTCAAAGAGGAATTGACACCGATTCCTTACCAACTATTCCAAAAGATTGAAACAGATGCAAATCTCCCAAACTCATTCTATGAAGCAAACATCATCCTGATACCAAAACCAGGTAAAGATATAACCAAAAAAGAAAACTACAGGCCGATATCCTTGATGAATATAGATGCAAAAATCCTCACAAAAATACTAGCAAACAGAATACAGCAACACATACGTAAAATTATTCATCACAATCAAGTGGGATTCATCCCAGGGATGCAAGGTTGGTTCAACATACGCAAATCAATAAATGTGATACACCATATTAATAAAGTCAATCACAAGGACCATATGATCATATCTATAGATGCTGAAAAAGCATTTGATAAAGTTCTGCACTCATTCATGACAAAGACCCTCTATAAGTTAGGTATAGAGGGAAAGTATCTCAACATAATTAAAGCCATATATGCCAAACCCACTGCCAATATCATCCTGAATGGGGAAAAGCTGAAAGCTTTTCCTTTAAGAACAGGAACTAGACAAGGATGCCCACTCTCACCACTCCTATTCAACATAGTGTTGGAAGTACTAGCCAGAGCAATCAGAGAAGAGAAGGAAATAAAGGGCATCCAGATTGGAAAAGATGAAGTCAAACTGTACCTGTTTGCAGATGACATGATCCTATATATCGAACAGCCTAAAAACTCTACAAAAAAACTCTTGGAATTGATAAATGATTTCAGCACAGTAGCAGGATACAAAATCAACACACAAAAATCAGTAGCATTTCTTTTCTCCAATAGTGAACATGCAGAACGAGAAATCAAGAAAGCCTGCCCATTTACAATAGCCACCAAAAAAATAAAATACTTAGGAACTGAGTTAACCAAGGATGTGAAAAATCTCTATAATGAGAACTATAAACCACTTCTGAGAGAAATTAGAGAGGATACAAGAAGATGGAAAGATATCCCATGCTCTTGGATTGGAAGAATCAACATAGTGAAAATGTCCATACTACCCAAAGTGATATACAAATTCAATGCAATCCCCATCAAAATTCCAAAGACATTTTTCTCAGAAATGGAAAGAACTATCCAGACATTTATATGGAATAATAAAAGACCACGCGTAGCCAAAGCAATGCTGAGCAAAAAAAATAAAGCTGGAGGCATAACACTACCCAACTTTAAGCTATACTACAAAGCTATAATAACCAAAACAGTATGGTACTGGCATAAAAACAGACACACTGATCAATGGAATAGAATAGAGAATACAGAAATCAACCCACACACGTACTGCCATCTGATCTTTGATAAAGGCACCAAGCCCATTCACTGGGGAAGAGACTGCCTCTTCAGCAAATGGTGCTGGGATAAGTGGATATCCATATGCAGGAGAATGAAACTAGACCCATACCTCTCACCATATACTAAAATCAACTCAAAATGGATTAAGGATTTAAATATACACCCTGAAACAATAAAAATTCTTAAAGAAAACACAGGAGAAACACTTCAGGAAATAGGACTGGACACAGACTTCATGAATACGACCCCAAAAGCACGGGCAACCAAAGGAAAAATAAACAAATGGGATTATATCAAACTAAAAAGCTTCTGCACAGCAAAAGAAACAATTAACAGAGTTAAAAGACAACCAACAGAGTAGGAGAAAATATTTGCAAAATATACATCTGACAAAGGATTAATATCCAGAATATATAAGGAACTCAAACAACTTTACAAGAAAAAACAAGCAACCCAATTAAAAAATGGGCAAAAGAGCTAAGTAGGCATTTCTCTAAGGAAGATATACAAATGGCCAACAGACATATGAAAAAATGCTCAACATCACTCAGCATCCGGGAAATGCAAATCAAAACCACACTGAGATACCATCTAACCCCAGTTAGGATGGCTAAAATCCAAAAGACTCTGAACGATAAATGCTGGCGAGGTTGCGGAGAAAAAGGAACTCTCATACATTGTTGGTGGGACTGCAAAATGGTGCAGCCTCTATGGAAAATGGTATGGAGGTTCCTCAAACAATTGCAGATAGATCTACCATATGACCCAGCTATCCCACTGCTGGGAATATACCCAGAGGAATGGAAATCATCAAGTCGAAGGTATACCTGTTCCCCAATGATCACTGCAGCACTCTTTACAATAGCCAAGAGTTGGAACCAGCCCAAATGTCCATCATCAGATGAGTGGATACGGAAAATGTGGTACATCTACACAATGGAATACTACTCAGATATAAAAATGAATGAAATACTGCCATTTGCAACAACATGGATGGACCTTGAGAGAATTATATTAAGTGAAACGAGTCAGGCACAGAAAGAGAAATATCACGTTCTCACTTACTGGTGGGAGCTAAAAATTAATATATAAATTCACACACACACACACACACAAAAATAAAAAACCAGGGAGGGGAGGAAGATATAACAACCACAATTACTTGAAGTTGATGTGACAAGGAAACAGAAAGGACATTGTTGGGGGGGGAGGGAGAAGAGGGAGGAGGGAGGGAGGTTTTGGTAAGGGGCAACAATAATCAACCACAATGTATATCGACAAAATAAAAGTTAAAAATAAATAAATAAATAAATAAATAAATAAATAAATAAATAAAACCCCACAACAACAAAAATTAAAAACTCAATGGATATGACTGGCTGCAGATTAGACAAGAAGAAGATGGAATTAGTGAACTAAAACAAGATCACAAAAAGGTACCAAAAATGCATCACAGAGAGACTAAATGGTAGAAAACATGGAAAGGAGAAAGAGACGTGGATGATAGATGAGAAATCTTATATTAGAGTTTAGAAAGAGATAAATAAGAAAATGGGAAAAGATAATATTGAAGAGAGAATGGATAAAAATTTCTCCCAAATAATGAAAATAACAATGCCCAGGTTCAAGAAGCCCAGCAAATTCCTTGAGATTTGTTTTGTTTTGTTTTTGGTAGCTGGCTAGTACAAGGATCAAACACTGGAACATGGTGTTATCAGCACCATGCTCTAACAACTGAGCTAACCAGCCAGCCTGTGATGAATCCCTAAGACGACAAAATTTTTTTAAAAAGTCTTCACACAGACACATCACTCATACTGAGGCTGCAGAAAATAAAACACTAAGATAAATTTCTTAAAGTAGCCACACACAAAAATTACTTTTTGTGGTGGTCATAAGAAAGTACTTTATAGCTCTTCTTCCATAGGTTCTGAAATCCATTACTGCATTTGCATGGAAGCCACACATGACCTCCAATGACCCATGCATTTATATAGCCTCCTCTCCTTGATTGTGGTCAAGACCTGTGGCTTGCATCTAAACAGCAGAATACAGCAAAGGTGAAGAGATTTGGAGATGTAATTAAAGTACCCTATCAGCTGACTTTAATTAAGAGGAGACTATCCTAGATAGGCCTGACCTAATCAGGCAAGCCTTTTCAGAAAGATTCTGCTACTAACCTTGAGAAAGTAAGTTGCTATGGTGTGAGAGGGACCTGAGAGACCCTATAAGACAGCTATATGGCAACCAACTGTGAGCAGACTGTTGGAGTTAAGAGCAGCCCCGAGCTAACTAGCAAACAAATGGGACCTCAGTCCTAGAATCTCAAGGAACCAAATTCTATGAGCTTGGAAAAGGACCCTAAGCTATAGAAAGGAACACAGCCTAATACCTGGCCTTCCCCAATGATAACATCTTGTATAATTACAGCACAATATCAAAACCAGGAAATTGACATTGACATAATCTACAGAGCTTATTCAAATTTCACCAATTATAAATGCATTCATTTGTGTAAGTGTGTGTGCTTATTAACTAAATATGCAAGTTGTTATTTCTTGAATAAACTGAGAGAGACAGAGAATGAATATAATATGAATGAATGTATGACTTCCAAACTAGTAAAAGGGGAAACAAGTATAATAAAAAATACTCAAATTTAAAAAGAGGGCAAAACAGATTTTTTAAAAAGTAAAACAGATGGGACAAAGAGTATGACAATAATATGACAGATTTAAACCCAAATATATCAGTAATTACATTTAAGTACAAATGGAATGAAATGTTCCAGTTAAAAAACAGATGGTTAAAGACTATACTTTCAGGGATCATTTCTATAGTTCGTTACTAGAGAAGTTTCTCTGAATGTGTAGAGCACTAAAAAACAGATGGTTAGAGCAGTTTTTAAAATCCTTCTACATGTCAAAACAAAATTTATAAACATTCAACTAGCCTAAAATTAAGAATTTTTGTTCATCAAATGACATGTAAAGAGAATAAAAAAGCAAGCCACAGGAAAAAGAAGATATTTGCAATAAGTTTAACTGAAAAAGAACTAGTTTTCAGAAGATATAAAGAATTCAGTGGGAAATATATAAAGACCACAGTGGGAAATACTATACACCAACTAAATTGGCCAAAATTTTTAAGTCAGAATAATAGAAATTTTGATAACCTGCTGTGGGAGTGTATCATTCTGGAAAATATTTGGTATCATCTAAGAAAGCTTAAGACACACATACTCTATGACCCAGCAATTGTAGTCCTTGGCTTTACCTAGATAAATCCATTCTTCTGTGCCCCAGGATACACATTCAAGAAACTTCCTAGTGGTGCTGTCTGAAATATCCCAAACTGGGAAAACCCAAATGCCATCAGAAGTAAACTGGATAACTAAATTGTAGTATATTCACACAATGAAATACAATGATGGAAATTATAAAAATACAGCAAGAACATGGATGAATTACATAAAAAGTAGGTAAAAGAAATAAGACATAATTGAATTCATCCTACATGATTCCTCTAATACAAAGTTCAAAAAAATTAAACTATGCTGTCTGGGAAGCATACATGGTATGCTGTAGGTGGCAAAGCAATAAAGAAGACCAAGGAAATGATTACCATGCAAGTCAGGAGAATGGCTACTTCTTAAGAGTAAGAATACTTATTCATAATAAAAACTCTTCATAAACTTGGACCTTCTTTAACCTTCTTTAAGCCACAGAAAACCTACAGCAAACATTATTCTTCATGGTAAACCATTAGGAGCAGCAATAAGACAAGAACACCCATCGCTGCTATCCAGGAGCCTCTTTCTTCCCCGTAGACACAAGGGAGCCAGGCATAAATCACCCCCGAGGACACCTAAATGACTCTTTTTAAAAGAGTTTTTATTGATGCATAATTTAAATACCATAAAATTCACTGTTTTAAGTATACAATTCAATGATTTTCAATAAGTTTACAGAGTTGTGCCAAACATCAGCACAATCCTGTTTTAGAAATGCTGCATCATCCTGAAAAGTTCCCTCGGGCCCATGTGCAATCACTTCCCGCTCCCTCTCTAGGCAACCACTGACCTGCTTTCTTTCTCTAGAAATATATGTGGCTATTATGGACATTTCGTATGAATAGAATCATACAATAAACAGTCTTTTGTGACTAACTTCTTTCACTTAGTCTGTCTTCAAGGTTATCCATATTACAGCATGTAATGGTACTTCATTCCTTTTTATGGCTAAGTAGCTTCCCATTGTATGAGTGTACCACATTTCGTTAATCCGTTCACCAGTTGACAAATATTTTAGTTATTTCCAGTCTCTGGCTAATATGAATAATGCTGCTATGAACACTTGCATACAAATCTTTGTGTGAACATATGCTTTCATTTGTCTTGGGTAGACACCTAGGAGTAGAATTGCGAGGTACTATGATAAAATTTATGTTTAACTTTTTAAGAAACTGCCAAAGAGGCTACACCATTTTATATTCTCACCAGCATACTAAGGATCCTCAGTATAATCCTTATTTTTTCTATACTAGAAGTGCTCGTGATTTAATGTTACCAAATAAAAGACATAGAATAATTTCAACTATGTAAAGAAAAAACTGCACAGGAAAACACTGGAAGAAAATAAGCTAAAATACACATTATTGTGGCCTAATGTTAAAAACAGATTAGGAGTGAATTCTTACTTGTTCCTATTTTTTTCAGTACTACCCGAACTTGTTAAGTGAGCATATATTAGTTTTCATTCTGATTATCAAAGTAAAAAAACAAAAAGGAGGGAAGAAGAGAGGGAGGAAAGGGAAGAAAATGAAAGGGAAGAAGGAACCCTTAGACTTGATCATCTCACCTCAAAAAGGAGGCTGAATGCATCCTCCTCCTGACTTGTGAGGTGAACCGACAAGCCCTTAATGAAGACCCCTTGAGGGTTTTCCACGATGGTCATTGGCGTGACTGAGGGTCCAACATAGGGCAGAGTGGACAGGAGATCAAACAGGCTCTCGTTATAGATTTCCAGGTAGGAAACACGCACAGTGATGGCATGTGTGGGGCGTTCTTCGATCATCCTAAAAACCTAGGTGTGAGATTGGACAGCAGTCACCAAGAGCAGAACTCCAACAGCCAGTGAGTATCAGGGGAGTTCTTAACTCAGGAGGAAACACCAAGAAGATAATTCCTGTCCTAAAGGAATTTACAGTCTAGTTGGTGTGACGGTCATCAACAACAGTTATTTCTATTACTATTAGTCTACCAGGTGATATCACTTGGTAGACTAATAGTAATAGTAATAACTGTTATTACTATTTGTAGTTTCTTGAGGCTTTACTTACAGATAGGATTGGCTAACATTTCTACAGTCCCAAGAAGTAGAGGCATGATGACTGAAAAGGACTCTGGAATAAAGATCTCTTGTTTTATGAGGTCTCACCATTGATATCTATTATTTAATTCCATCCCCATAAATTCCCCTGTGATTGAGGCAGGGCAGGGGCAATATCCATTTGTAGAAGGCTCCATGCAATACAATTATTTGTTTCTGGTCACTTGGCTACTAATAGAAGCAAAGCCAGAACTCAGCCTTCTCAACTTCTGATTTACTCCCTAGTACTTTCAAGCAAGTGGCTTTGAACTGGTCTTTCCCCCTCTCTGGACCTTAATTTTCTTACCTGTGAAAGGGGAATTGGGCTGGATAATCCCTGAGGTCCTGCCTTCCTCTGAGTTTAGAAATGTGCTATCCAGGGCCGGCCTGTGGCTCACTCGGGAGAGTGCGGTGCTGATAACACCAAGACCACGGGGTCGGATCCCACATAGGGATGGCCGGTTAGCTCACTGGGTGAGCGTGGTGCTGACAACACCAAGTCAAGGGTTAAGATCCCCTTACTGGTCATCTTTAAAAAAATTAAATAAATAAATAGAAATGTGCTATCCAAAATGGTAGACACTAGCTATAGATGCCTGTTGAATACTTGAAGTGTGGCTAGTGCAAATGAACTGATTTTTAAATTTTATTTAAGTTAAATTTAAAAATTGACAAATTCAGTTATTGGTAAACTTTTAAGTATGATCGAAACAACTTGGGTATGTAAATCTACTTTTTCAACTCTAAATTGTATGAAATCTAAGTACAGATTAAGTATTTCTGTTGAATAGTGTTTAAATTGAAATGTGCTCCAAGTGTAAAATATACATCAAATTTCAAAGACTTAGTATGAGAAAAAGAATTAAAATATCTAAATAATTTTTATATTGATTATATGTAGAAATGATATTTCAGATATACTGAGTTAAATAAAATATAGGGTTAGCTCTGTGGGTTAGAGTATGGTGTCATAACACCAAGGTCAAGGTTTTAGATCCCTGTACCAGCCAGCCACACCATGCGCCCCCCTCCCCCAATATATAAAATAATATATATTATAATATACATATAATTATAATATATGACTATATATATTATATAAATATATATTATAATATATATATATTTCACCTGTTTATTCTTACCTTTTAGGTGGCTACTGGAAAACTCAAAAGTCTATATGTGACTTACATTATATTTCTATTGGATAGCACTGGGCTAGATTACTAATAAGTCTAAGATACTGAGGTACTGAAGGTTTCACATTGGGATATTAAAGATAATGCTTCAAAAGCTGGAGCATGGATGGTTTATATACTAGAGGGATGTCTACACTTCTTATAGAAAAGGGCTGCCGCAAGATGCTTTTCCAGAAAGGCCTTTTGCCTCCTACATCCAACCAGAGGGTCCTCATAGAACCCAAGCTATCAGGGCCCAAAGGAAGACCCTTCTGCTTTGTCTTGTCATACTTCCCTCAAGGCTGACACTGTTCTGAAAGCTCAGGTCATGCCCTGCTTTTTGCCTTTGCTCTTTCAGGGACTGTGGTGGTAGAAGAATCCAGAGCAGGCCAGTAAGGAAGCTCTACATTGGCCCATATTTTCCCTCATTAAAACTAGGAAGGAACATGATTAGGACCTCCAAATCCTTAATTACAGGATCACAGACCATCTGGGCAGCAAGAAGCCGATTATTATGCTATTAGTATGACTCCCTCTTTCACAAAGGAGGAAACACACTCAGTGTGGGTATGGGTCAGAGTCTGAAACCAGACCTCTTGGTTTCCTGAGGCTTCTGACCCACCACCCTTCAGCTGCGTGTAAGTCTCCAGTACCAGCTGCAACTCCTTTGAGGGCTGGATCCCACTACTGTCTTTACATCTCAATGTTGTTGGCAACAATTGCAGCAGAGAGAGGGGATCTCTGTGGCATCCCACCCATGGGCCCACTCTCTACCTGCTGCAGGGCACGAGGGAGAATCCCCCGGTGCTTGTAATTCTCTGTTGCCCCCGTCATGGTGTATGTCTTGCCAGCTCCCGTCTGCCCATAACACATGATGGTGCCTGCAAACATTTCAAAATACATCTCGGTGACATCCAGGAAAATAGCTCCAAGGACAACTCTCCCAATCCCCCAGTATGCCTGCTGTCAGCCAGGACTCTTGGCGTAAAGGTGGCCAGTGGGAGCAGCCAAGGACATCAGAATTCCAATATGGAGAAGAGTGGGTGGGCAGGGGAATAGAGGCATAGTCAAAACACGGACATTTGCCCTGAATCTGTGGTCCACACAATGTTCTACTGCTCCCTTCACTAAAGGGCAATCTGGCCCTAGGGCTTATGAGGAGAGTAAGGAATTTCAGGGAACGTTAGAACTGGAACTTTTCCTAAAAAGATGAGGAAGAAAATAGAAACACAAGACTCCAGCCCTTCTCTAGCAAGGCCATGAACTGCCAGGGTCTCAGGGCTGGCAGGAGGCAACAACTTCCTTACAGAGGCAAGAAAGGCTTTCAAAATCTCAAGGAAGAGATGAGTGGGAAGGGCATTTCCTGTCAATGGTGAGAATTCTCTATAGACTGCAAGTTACTACAGGACCAAACAGGGTTCCTAGATGGTACCATGTCACTACCAGAAATGGACCACCATGATCAGGCCCTGATCTGGTCCCACTGCCCACCCCGGAAACTTTCACTTGCACCTCTCACATCCTTTAGGTTTACCATCACCACCAGGCTCAGGGACACAAACCACAAAGTCACCCTGTGCTTCAGCTCCCATCTGCTCTTCCTCTTGGCTTGGGTAGCCTAAGCCAGATCCTACATCAAAGGCTGCTTCTGGACGTCTACACAGCAGAATTGCCAGGGCAACACTGGGCCATGGAAGTCAGTGTTTACTTTTGTCACACAGATGCTCTAGTTCCTAGGAGTGGCAGCAGGTTTTACACAGGGACTCTAATTCAGCATTTGAGTTGGAGCCAGAAATAGTGGCTATTAACCCAACAGAAATGAGCAGGAAGGAATCACTTCAGCTGAGACTCAGAGCCCATTTGTGTTTCCACAGCACCCAATGCTTAAGACTCTTAACTTCCCTGGGCCTTAGTTCCCCTGTCTTCACCTCCTCAGGGCCACATTCCCTCAGGGTATCATGAAAACCAACGAGAACATCCTTGGGTCAGTGGGGACCACACCTATGTATCACATAAAGGATAAATTACAATGTTTGGGCATCCACACTTAATGGACTTTTAAATAGAAAACCTAAAACTTGCAAAGTAGGGAACATTCTATTCAGCAGCCACCAGATGGCAAAGTCTATAAACTGATATATTCATTTTAAGATTTTAAAACAATCTCATTGGGAAATTATAAATATTTTCCCAATAAAGCTGTTTTTAGTTAATAAAATCAAACTCTACTCAAGATTTTAGTGATAATGTAAATAATCCTACGCTAGAATACGAACAGTACATTGGGCTGATAGAATAAATGGAAATACCTCCTAGCAGGTAACCAAGAGAAAAATGTTTGGACTCCACCAAACTCATCATAAAGACATATTTTCGAAACCAATATTCGAGAGATTTGAAAAAGGGTAATAGTTAAACCCCCATGACCTATACAGAGCCAGGGTCTTTTAGACTTCCTATGAAGGTAAAATCCCAGGACATTGGATCAAGCCATGCTCACAATGTCACCAAGCAAATAGAAAGTTTTCCACCATAAGAACATGGAGCTCTTCCTCTCAAGAAATCAGAAGGGAAGTCAATATTAAAAAAAACAAACATGGAGACAGACAAATAAGCATACAAATGTTAGTAAGTGAGGTTATATTTTATTTTATTCACCATAAAATACTTGCACCTCTTCCTCCAGGAGGGGCTCCTCAAGTTCTTAGATAAGACAACAGTTTATTAACTAAATTACCATTATAGCCATCGAGGGCCTGAGAAACCACCTCCTTGGCAACTGTCTCATAAACCACGTCCTGGGAGGCATCATGGAGAACTCCATCCAGCTTGAATGACCAGTCCGTCTGCTGGTTATTGACAACTCCTTTCCGTGTGTCTCTTTTTAAGTGAATATCAATGCTCTAGGAAAAGAGACAGAGAGAAAAAAAGTTATGTTAGGAAGCTGGTGTAAAAAAAAATCACCAATAGCTGAGTCCTGACCTGGAGGAAATAGAGGAAATGAACTTTAGGATGAATAGGTACTCCCACATATAGGCCAATATTCTGGATGAATTATTTGAGATGGGAGAAGGGAACTCGACAAGACACTTATGATGGAAAGACCAGGAGACTGGAACACTTAACTAGTTTCAGTACCACTCACCCTAGTTTATAGGGTGCTGTCTGTCTTAGTTCCCCCATCTATGATGTGGGATCAAGGCAATTTATCATGTTGTTATTAAACAAGACTTAGATATATTCAATAAGCACAGAGAGGCTTTGGATTAGGCCAGAGGGAACAGGCTGGCCAGTTAGCTCAGTTGGTTAGAGCACAGTGTCATAATACCAAGGTCAAGAGTTTGGATCCCTATACCAGCCAGTTGCCAAAAAAAGGAAAAGAAAAAAAAAATGTTGAAGGAACATTAAGCTAGTATGCTGAGTGACAGAGGCTCAAATCCCATCTCTTTGGTTACTGGTGGTAAGGATTCCCTCAGCTCTGCATTGTGGTGAGAACCTACTTCCACATACACACTACAAGCCAATGTGAGTAATGATAAAGTAATTGCCTAAGAAAAGGTTCTGGACTTCTCAGACTGGTATTAGAGTAAATTGAAGGTGCCCAACCTACTTGTAATCAGATTTTTCGATGCATGCCCCTTCATAGCAAGCCATTGTGGCAGCAGCTGACTTAGGGACATACTGGTTAAGGTTAATGATAGATTCCAATCTTCTTGACAGGAATTTCTGATAAAAACAGACACTACATAGAGTCTTTGCTAGAGCAATGCTGAGTAGAAAGGTGATGTAGGAGTTGCAGCAGAGAAACACCAACAGCGCCATGCCTAGTGAAGCTGTAGGAGTGGGACCGCCATGGAGTCCCAGACCTATGGAGCTACCAGAGAGGAATGCCAGCCTGGGAGAGCTGAAGTGTGGCCTACAACCAGGAATGCCATAGGAGTGGAGCTGCCCAAGGACTTGGGGACCCAATCCCCACATCAGCATGCAGAGGAGGTTGAAAATAGAGTCAAGGTATCTGATTTGCCAGCTTTGAGATTTAATGCCTGCCCTGCTAGGTTTCAGACTTATTTGGGACCTGTTACCCCTTTCTTTTGGCCTATTTCTTCCTTTTTGAAAGGAAATATTTACCCTGTGCTTGTCCCACTATTATATCTTGGAAGTAGATAACTTGTTTTGACTTCACAGATGAGACTTGGAACTTTGGACTTTTGAGCTGAAACAAGTTAAGACTTAGGGGATGAAATGAACATACTTGCATGTGAGAAGGACATGAGTTTTGGGTGGCCAGGGTGGAATGTAGTGGATTGAATTATGTCCCCCCAAATCTCACTGAAGCTTGAATTGTGTCCCCCAAGTTTTATGTATTAGAAACTTGGCCCCTACTGTCACTGTTAAGAGAGTGGGAAATCCTACTATGATAACTGAAAGGTGGAGCCTTGAAGAGGTGATTAGATTGTAGGCTCATACCTTGGGGAATGGGTTAAAAATGGTGATCACAGGTGTGGTTCTGAGGGCTTTAAAGAGAGAGTGAATGAGAAGCTCTCTTGCTCTCTCTGCTTCCACCATCTTGCAATGTGAGACCCCCTAGGTTACTGTCACCACCACCAGATGGACTTTAGACTTCCCAGACTCAAAAACTGTAAGCAATAAATTTTGTTTTCTTTATAAATCACCCAGTTTCAAGTATTTTGTTATAAGCAACAAAAACAGACTAATACACAGACTCCTGCTAAATCTTATACTGATTGCCCTAATCCAGGAGCAAAGAACCAGCCATATAGAGAAAAATTAAAAGCAAGAAAGACAGGCTTGGTCCATTCACACATTAAATGCTCTGTGCTTCTGTGTTCATTGAAACCATGACCAGTAGGGCACATTTCACAGGGCTGCATTTGAACCCTTTTCTGACTGCTGGGACCCTCAAGTCTTGAGCAGTTTGCCTTGAATTCTTCCTTTTAAAATGCCTCAATGCTGCCCATAGTGGCCTGTAAATGTTTGCTGAAAGAAAACATCTAATACTCTCACATTGTCCTAAGCCTGTCATAGGCTTGAGGATAGTGGTGAGGGTACAAGGGTGGATAAATCTTTCTAGTTCTCTTGATAAGAACTTCCCCCATGTCTTTGATAAGCTTAACAGTAATCAACTCAAGACATTCTTACTGTACCACCTCGAGATTATATAATGGCAGATCTGACCACCAGAAAGTTTTATGAATGTGGACAAATGTAAATTTTTCTACGCCAGATAAAAAGGTAAAGATAAACTTACTACCTTATTAAAGGTAAAATTATTAAAATACAAAGATGGGAGCTTTATGAATTTCCTCATTAAAAGCATTGTGAGGGAGTGGTTTGGACTTGAAAGACTCTAGAGTCCCCTTGACCTTTCACCAATTCTATCTTGGTCCTTAAAAGATTGTTTGGAAATGGGGTTACATTGTAGTGAGGTAGGACAGAGAGAGGCCTAGGCAGGTGAACAAAACACATTGCACTTACTTTGTTGTCATCTCCATATTTGATCATTTCATGAGCAAAGTCATCGGTGGGTTTGACACGGACAAATGCATGAACTTTTTTCCTAGTACCCATTCTAGCTAAAAACAAGAGAGCAATGAAATTTTCAGTAGTCATCATCAAATAACAACTAGAGGGGAGGGGGCATTCATTAAGAAGATGAGAAAAGAGTGACACGTATCCATTTTTCCCTGTTGCTCTGAGAGCAAGTCTTCTTTTTTACCCCTCAGCATTCCAGAGCTCTACCCACAGGACACTGCTCAACAAGTACATGTACTTCCTACTTTATAGGCCGCGTCACCATTTTCCACCAAAGACCCCAAAGAGACAGAAATACAAAGCAAAAAGAATGCTCTCTTCAGTGGCCTAATCTCAGATGTTGTTTCTAGAAATGTTCTGCATCTATGAAGGGTCTACTTATACTCTGCCTCATTTATTATATTTTCTTCTAAAATACTTACTATGAAATACATTAAAACTCATTTTCTTTTCTTCATTAACATACCTTGCTTCAGATATAGCATCCCTCCTTTACCTCCATTACACAACTGGGTGTCCTAGAAGTATATTTAATCTAGTCCATAAGCAAATATTCTTTCTTCTCCCCTTCCATTGAGAGAAAAATCACAGACAGTCCCTGACCTCCTCTTCCTCTCCTAAAAACTCATTGTATTCTCGTCATTTCTTTCAGGCAGACACACATTTGTCTTTCCTCATTTATACTATCACAGATAATTACTGTGTACAAGCATAATAAAATGTTAAAATAAGGGCTGGCTGGTTAGCTCAGTTGGTTAGAGTGTGGTGCTGATAATAGGTCCAGGGTTGGATCCTTGTACCGGTCAGCTGCCAAAAAAAAAAAAAAAAAAAATTTTTAAAAAGATAAAATGTTAAACATTTGATGTGGCTTCATGGAATAGGATGAACACTTATAGAGATAAGTGATAGGGAGGTAGATTTAGGTAAATGACTTTTCTATTATGAAGAGTCATCCCGTAATGGAAAAGACCTTCTCAGGGTAAGGACCATAAACACCATTAACAGTTAAGCAAAGTCACAATGCTAACTACAAAAGGGATTGTTGCACTGAGAGCAACAATTGCTCCCTAAGAGCCTGTCCGACTAAAATATCTTATAAAAACTTTCTAAAATGGAATTGCACAACTCTGTAAATGATAACTAAGAAACCTCACATTTTATTGGATATTGGTATCACTGGTCAAATCACACGAGACCCTCTCTTTGGAGTGCATACATAAAAATATTTAATACTGGGGGCTGGCCAGTTAGCCCACTCAATAGAGCAGGGTGCTGATAACACCAAGGTCAAGAGTTCAGATCCTTGTGCTGGCCAGACGCCAAAAGAAAAAAAAAATTAATACTCATTAGACAGTAAATTTTGGTTCTCACATTGACAAAGAGTGGAGAAGCCATGAGTGTTATAAGTGAGGTGATAACTGCACTGATTTTTATTTCTTTAAGGGGGACTTAGAACTTAATCAGCTCTTTAGGCACCTCATAATATACACTGTTAATAAAGGTTTAAATATTGAGAGAAAATGCCAAGAACTCTAAGAAAAGCTAAGTCAAAATCTATCTGTAATCATCATCAATTGTGTTAAATCTAGTTAAGTAATACTAGGTAAAATTCTATAAAAATATAATAAATAGCTTCACTGTTCAAAACTACTGGGCAAAAGAACACAATACAGTTTTAAATTGTTTTAAGATAAAACATTTCTATTTTACATTTGTTAGATTTTTTCTTTACTTTCCTTTTTTTTTTTTTTTTTTGGTAATTGGAACAATATCATTACAGTTTCATGACATAGTCTTAAGACCGGTCTCTCAAATTTCAATAATTCCACTTTATAGAACTATGAATATAATAAAAGAATGTTAAAAACTCATTTAGAATTAATACTCCACAATGTACAAAACAGAACGTGAATGGAGAAAAGCCCCACGGGGCAGGATGTGTGCTGCTCATACACTTTTGTTTTGATCTCCCCGACAGGACTGGACCTGCACTCATAAGAAATGAGGCCATCTGCCCCTAAAATAACCTGTACTTTATTGGGGCAGAATAGAATTGAAACCAAAGAGAACACCTGGAAACACTTTTGGAAAAGACAATCAGCAACGGAATTTGCTGAATTCATGAAGAGTTAGGGACATGTGAGGCATGGGGAGCTGACTCAATTTTATCTTCCACCTGGAAAACAGTAATAACTACACAGTTATTAAATAAAAAACAGCTTGCATGTACTACTGCAAAGGACTCTAACTAGTAAATTGATGTCTAATTTTTGAGAAAAACAATTTTTAGCACCCGTGCTGTTTAAAAAAAAAACCCTCATACATAACAGCAATGTTTTCTTTTAATTAGTTAATTATTTTGCTTTTTTAAAAAGCACATTAAATAAAGAATGGTAACATTTTACATGTAATTATCTAAGAGAGGTTCAATGAGTGTTACCTGACAAAAATTATTGCAGATTTTTAAAATATTAATGTCCTTCCACATTTCCAGACACAACCTATGGTGAACACTTGCTCTCCTCTTATAATTACATTTACTATCCTCAAGTAGCACTAAGTATCTCTATAAGCAAGTTAAATAGAGACAGGCCCTGCCCTTTCAGCTTACAGTTTCAATGATGTGGACAAAATACAACTCTGACTCCTTTACAAGCTCTTCAGATGTCAAATCAAATAAGCAAACATGGCACTTACATATTTGCCTATTGTAGACTGTGTACACTTCCCACATTGCTCAAGTCATTATTTCATGGAAGTTTTTTCCTATCCACTATGGGGTCATTCAGACCTTTTGTTTTTAGAAAATGAATCTGAAACATATTGGAATGAGCAAGGATATGACTTGTCCAATTTAAGTCCAAACATTTTTGACTGCAAAATTGAGCTCTAGAAATAAAAAGCCACAAATAGCTCTAACACAAATCCAGAACTGAGGAAACTGAAGAGAACAGCTTATCTCCAAGTTCACTGATCTTTGCTACTGGGACATTGAGTAGAGAGAGGTATGTTTTGACTCAAACACTCACACTCAATTTCTAAAGCTCTGGGAAGCACTCCTCACAACAGCCCTGAGGGCCCAACCTCCTGTCCAGGAAAGTTCAGATGCCATGCAGGGGGCTCTGGGAGTAGGTGCCCCGACCTCCCTCCCTGAAGCCTTCATCCACTGAGAGCACAAGGGTAGCACAGACCAGCTCAAAGGAAGTCCTCCCCACCCCACCCCACCCCACCTGGAGCCTGCCTCTTCTCTGCCATGCAATTTGCCAACGTGCACATGCACATGCAGTCACTCCATCCATGCTTCCCAAGGCCCTCCCCATGCTCACACCATGGCTCCAAGCATGCCAGGAACCATACCCACCTGCAATGGCCTTTCCTATGAACAACACCCCTCTCGTGAGCCTGCTACTCAGATGCTCCTCAACCAACACCCAGACATTTGGAGACCCCATGCCATCTTGCACTTACTGAAATACTGCTTGTTACCGTTCTTACGCCGCTTCATTTGAGTGGGTTTCAGCTCCCAAATTAAATTACAAACTGCTTGAGGGCAAGGACTGTGCCTTTTATCTCTTGAATCCCCCCAGAACAGTGCCCAGCACAGAGCAGTTGCTCAACAAATGGTGGCTGGTGGTGAAGGTCATGGCTGAAAGTCAGAGGGTGGCTGAATTTCCACAGATGGGTCCATCTTCCGTCACTACTGAGAGAGTCCCAAAGGGCATGTGATATCACTCCCCTCCCACACCACCTCCAACCCCTGAGCCCACATCCATTCCAGGAGGACACTTGGTTTCCAGATGCAAGAAGCCATGTTCAGCCCCTCACCACCCCCTTCCTCTTAATAGTGTTCTTCTCTCTCAGGACCTTGTGGAGAATACCCTTCTCTTTTGCACTCCACCCTTAGATATTCTGGTGTAACAAAGTGAGTCGCTGAATGGCCACCAGGAATCCTCCTTTCAGAGAGGCTCGTGGTTTCCTCATTTTTTAAAGAGTGTGAATAAACAGAACTGCCAAGCACATCTGAAGGCTCAACAAGAGGAGAGGGAGCATCTAGTGGCACGGTAGGCACTAGGCAGATTCCTATATTCCAGAACTCTTGCCCAGAGCAGGGCTCTTAAGGGGAACCCTCTTAGCTACCGCAGCAGCAGCAGAAGCATCTGAACCCAAAACTGAGGGTCCAACTGCACCCAGACTTGGGCTGAACCCAAGACTGGGATGCAGACAAAATTAGCCTTTCTCCTTTCTCTCACCCAATGTGCGGGACCTCAGTGCGGAGCCTGGGCAGTGGGCCTTGGGCCCATTCAGGTCCCTCTCTGGAGCGGTTTCCTCATTTGTAAAGCGAAAGGCTCGGGCTGATGATCCCGGGGCCCCCTCCAGTTCGAAAACTTACAAGTGTAGGACAATCCAGACAACCCCTGGCCCTCCGCCCCAGGCCCTCTATGTCTTGGGCGAAGGTGGGACCCTAGTGGGGCCAGGAAACATTAGCTTCGAAGACCCCAAGTTGAAGCCAGGCTGAAAAGGCCCCCAGATGCTGCACCCTTCTCCGCCCGGTTTTCACAGGTGAGCGAGCCAAGCCGGGCACTCCCTGATAGAAAGGTGTTCGGACCCCAGCCGTTGCTAGCCTCCCGGGCACACACTTCTCTCGGGTCTTCCTTCTCCCCACCCTCGCCGGCGCGCGCCCCCTGCTCACCGCTCTCAAGGAAGCGGCGCTCCCGGAGCGCGACGGCTGCAACTGCAGCGACCGAAGCCACGCACGCGACCTAGATGCACAACGCGAGGCCGCCTAGCTGTGTACACAGTCGCCATGGCAACGGGCCGCTTCCGGGGATTCGGGAAGTATAAGGGGTGACGGAAATTAAGTCGAGATTCTCTGTCGAGGATACCGGTAAGGTCAGGACACAATCGGGAAGACGAGAGATGGAGCCGATTAATCTAGAAAGACTGCGGCAGCTCCATGCGCGAGGTCAAGATCGGGGTAGCGAGGTAACGAAGGTGGCATATGAACCAGGAAGCGGGGCGTCGGAGTTTCCGGCGCAAAGGATTTGCGACTACGGCGGCCGCGCAGGCCCGTCTGATTCCAGCTCCGCGCTCCGAGGTGCTGTCGGCGTGCGCCCTTGCCCCGCCCTGGTTAGTGTACAGCCTGCTGGCCAGGTCTGCGCAGTTGCCGCGCCGGGGGAAGATGGTGGAGGACGGTACGGAGGAGCTGGAGGACCTGGTGCACTTCTCGGTGTCCGAGTTGCCTAGTCGCGGCTACGGCGTCATGGAGGAGATCCGGCGGCAGGGCAAGCTGTGCGACGTGACGCTGAAGGTACCGCGGGCTGGGCGGCGGCGGGCTCAGAGGAGAGGGGCAGAGCGGGGAGGAAAGATGGGCGGGGGATAGAGGAAGAGAGGTCGAGCCGGGAGAGGAGTGGAGAGAGGAGGCTGAAAGGAGACGGAGTCGTGGGGACGGAGGTGCCGAGCTGGAGACGGGGATTGGGGCCGAGTAGGAAGCGGAAGAGGGACAGCCTTTCAGCCCTCGGAAGGAAAGGTTGAGAGGTGCGCCGCTGAGGCTCTCGGAGTGGGAGACATTGGGGTGCCCGCCTCTCTTTTCTGTCACACAGACGAGAGAAAATGGACTTACAGCTCCTCTATGGAGGAAGGGGCGGTGGCTGGCTCCACATTCTTATGGGCACCACTGAAGCATTTTCTCGTCACCATAGACATTTCTTTATGCCCTCTCGAAGTTGGCTGTGCAGTTGTAGAGGTGAAGGCTTCCCCTTAGGAGCCGTTGCCTGCTCTTGATTGTAAGATTACTACCTTGTCTCTTAGGAGCTTTAAAAATCTGATCTGGAAATCTTTTGAGGTGGACAACTACTGTACCCCAAACTGGAAGGCACCCGCCACCACCACCACAAAGGTCCTGGAGTCTGGACTGATGTGTTGCGTGGGGAGAGGGATGCTGACATCAGGAGTGGAAGGATATCTTAACCACGTGTTTCCCACCAGCATTCTGGTCACAAGAGCCATCCTCTCTCCTGTGCATTGGGTCCTTTTCTGCGGGAGAGGCATGCTGTGCTGTTCATTGGCCAAGCTGCTGAGCCATGTGGAGGCCTCCAGGTGGGGAGATGATGCTAAAAGCAGCATTCCTTCTTGGGCTTTGGCTGGAAGGCTCTCAGCATCTGTGGGTAAACCCACCCGCCTTAAACTATGCAGAGATCTTTTTCTCTTCTTATTTTCCAGATGATTAAGGAAACTTTTCCCACATATTTGAGTCAGACCTTTGGAGTCTGTACAGTAGAATGATTAAAAATACGGCTTTGGGGACAGAAAGATTTGGATTAAAACCCTAGTTGTAACCTTGGGCAAATTACTTTATCGAAGCCTCAGTTTTCCAAATGTAAAAATAGGGATGATTCCTAATTTGCAGTTTTAGTGTGAGGATACTTGGCAAAACTTTCATCACCTTAAACCCCTCCTGAAGAAGGTTGGTTTTCCAGGAGGGAAATGGCATGAGAAGGGGCACGATCTTCTGAGGTGAAAGAAGGGAACCAAGAGGATTGAGAAAAATGAGCTGGACTAAAGGAAGCAGAGAAAATAAAAATAAATGAGAGGTTTTTGTCCACAGTAATTACATGGTGAAAGATTGTGAGGCCACTAGATATTTGTAAGCAGAAGAATTATCTGATTGTGGCAGATGTATGAGTAGAGACTGGTGAAATGCAGTAATAAGGGAGAATTTTTGTATTAAGATTCAGACTGTAAGAGTGAGCCAGGGAAAGCTCGTAAGACACAAAGAAATATAAAGGGCATGAGAGTGGTATGGTCAGAGATACTTCTACATAAAGTAGTGTATTTCACCTCTGCATTTAATGCAAATACAGAATATAGTAAACTTATAACAGAAAAATGCTTGTATGATTTTTCCACTAAAATTATTTTTGTTCATTCAAAAGGAGAAGTAAGTCATCAGACATAGATCCAGAGTCAGTCTGAATTGCTATGTTACTTTCAAGGATCTGGGACATAAGGACCAGCATAAAGGCATAGGCTAGAGCTGGACAGGATTGTAGAGAGCTTTTACTTCACTGGGTTTGAAATTATTCTGTAGAGTCCGAGGAGTAACTGCTCACTAGCAGTGTGCTGGTGAGGGCCAGGGAAAGGCCAGGTTAACTAGGATCTGCATCTTTTCACTACCCTCCACCAGAGCTACTCTGTGAAATCTGTTTTGGTCTCTCTCTTTCATGATAGAGTTCTTCCTCAAATTTCTGGCAATTCCAGACTGTTTTTCAAATAAACACTGAAAAGCTAGTAGAAAGCCTTTTGGTGTGGGATGGTTTACTGACCAGTGAGTCTCCCTTAGGGCATTGGTTCTCAAACTTAAGCAGGCATTAGAATCACCTGGTGATCTTGTTAAAACACTGGTGTTGGACCTCACTCTAGAATTTCTGATTCATTAGGTCTAGTACGTAGCTGAGAATTTACATTTCTGACAAGTTCCCCAGTGATGCTATTCCTAGTTTGGGACCACATTCTGAGAGCCATGGCTGTAGAGTGATGGACCTGTTCTTTTCATTGGGATATGTTCAAAATCCACAGATCTTCCTCCAGCCTTCTTCCTAGGTGGTATAAGCCTGGCTGTTATCATTCTGGGAGCCTTATAATGGGAGGGTACTGGGAATTCTCCCTTCTGTATCCAGGTCTTCATTTAACCCCCCTGACTGGTGCCACTTCCTTGTCTTCATTGGTGCCCTTGTTACCCAAGTCTGCAGTCTATAGTTCGTCCTGTCCAGAGAATAAACCTCTAGTTCTCTGCTAGGATGGTGACAGAGCAGTTGCTTGTCTGGGGTAGGGGACCAGTACTGCCTGTTTTCAGCCCCTCCTCATGCTCACACCTTCAAAGGAAACTGGCGCCTCCACTAGTTGAATATTGGAGGGAGTTCTGCAGTGGGTTGCCATCTACAACACTCAGTATTCTCCATCTAAGTCAGTTACTACTCATTTGTCTGCTTCTCATCTTCCAAAATTTTGTTGACTTCTAATCTGCTGTTTCTCTCCACTTCTTTTTCCTTGGAAGCTTTGCTTTTCTTTGCTGGTAAGTTTGAGAGACAGTATCACACAGACTCTGCAGCCAGACTACCTGGGTTTGAACCCTGTCTGTGCCACTTATTAGCTGTGAAAACTTGAGCAATTTCCTTAAACACTGGTGATTCAGTTTTTTCATCTGTAACATGGAATCATTACCTACCTGAGTGTTAAGGATTCTATTGGTTAATACATTTAAGCAGTCATATAGTAAGTGCTCAGTACATGGTAGATATTAATAATTAGTGAAGTTTCTAGAGGAGTGGAGATAAATAAATACATTTGTTCAACCTGCCATTTTGAATTTGTTTTAGTTTCTGATGAATTTTGGATGATGTTATCTGAAGAAAATGTTCATTGCCTTGAAAGAGTTTGCAAACCACTACTCTACTTCAGTAGCTTGCATTTTACTGAAGAGAACTCAAGACCAGAAGGGGAAGGGATTTGTCCAAGGTCACAGGTTGAATTAGGCAGAAACTAGGACTAGACTCCTAGTCTCCATACTCAGCGTCAGGTGTTCTTTTATACTCTCTGGTTGCCTCTTCTTTTTTTTTTTTTTTTTTTTTTCTTTTCTTTTTGTCTTTTACGTGACCGGCACTCAGCCAGTGAGTGCACCGGCCATTCCCACATAGGATCAGAACCCGCGGCGGGAGCGTCGCCGCGCTCGCAGTGCCGCACTCTCCCGAGTGCGCCACGGGCTTGGCCCTCTGGTTGCCTCTTCTGTCACTGACAGTGACCCAACTGATTTCAGCTGCTAGCACATGAATTAATCTATCTCAGGTAAGCTGTACTCATCCTTAACAACATGCCATCTTTTCTATCTTCCCCAGTTTTAGGGAGAGTGTGAAAGTGAATATTAGCAGGGATGCCACATTCTCAAAATTTACTGCCAACACTTGAACCAAAGTTTAATTTTCTTTTTTTCTTCTTTTTGTTTTGGTTTTTGGTGACTGGCTGGTAAGGGGATCTGAACCCTTGACCTTGGTGTTTGTCAGCACCTGCTCTAACGAAGTGAGCTAACCAGCCAGCCCTAGGCTTAATATTGTTTTTGGAAATATTTGAAATTTAAATTCTTTGGGAGACTGTTGGAAGTTAAGTAGAGGCATAACAGAAAAGAATATATTACTTTGTTTTGTTATCTCATTCTGTATCTATGGTGACTTGAACCTCTTATCAGAAAGAGCCCATGGTCCTCTCCCTGGCAAATCATTTCCTCTTAAGGTTAGAACAGTAGTAGTGCGTGACTTCTTGGCAACCTATGGCATGAGGCTTGGTCTGGGCAGAGAGGTTTGCAGCCATGGAGGATCTCATCCCCTCTTCCCAACGGTCTGTTTTATCTCCTTTCCTCTGGGCTGCCAGGGGCCCAAGGCTCAGGCAGTGTCTGTCAGTTTCATCTGGGTCCAGCCGGTGGGGCAGACTCCTCAGATTTAATGAATGTTGTTCTTACTCATGAGACATGGAGCCACCACGTTTATATATTTTTATTCTCCTTTCACCTCATATTTGTGAGAGCAGAATGGGGTCACTAAATCTCCATATTATTTACAGACCCATAGGTGAGAGGAGAGATGAGTCTTCTATGTATATATACACACTGTTTTGCAACCACTGATGAATGGTTCCTGAAAGATCTGCTGGCATCAGTCTTCTTAGCATTTTCTCAAGGCCTCTGCTGAGGTTTTGAACCTGGATCTGAAAGTTTAGCCTTCAGAAGGAAATATCTTTTCCATGGGCGAAAGGCACAGTATTAAAATATTTGCTTTTGACCCACTAAATTCAGGTAAACAATTTTCACTGAAACTGGCTTCAGGGAAGCCAGTTTGAGACTGGAATCTTGCCCAATTTGTTGTCACCAAGGGCTTTGTGATGAAAGAGTAGGTGGAGAAGGATATAAGGAAATGAAATAAAGACTTGTTGATGCATGCCCATTTTTATGTTATGTGCAGTGCAGCGAGTTACACAGGGATAATTATAGAGCTAGAATAATTATATTAAAAGGGGCCATAGAGTTCCTCTATCAAAGCCATTTATTTTACAGATTAAAAAAACCCTGAGGCTTAGAGTTATTAAAAGATTTGCCCAAGGCACAAAGCTGTATTAGCTGAGATCCGACTAGCTATTTACTGGTAGAAGCAATGCTTTTATATTCTCTGTCAGGTTAGTCACCTGCCCTGCTGATGGTATGAAGCATCTTTAGTGTCATCTTTGAGCACGGAGGGTGGTGATGTGTATGTCCGGATGCAATACCACCGTTCTATTTCAGGAGAGAAGAAAGATGCAGGCTTTTTCTGCTAGTCTTCTAGATATATGAATTCTTAACTCTGATTTTGAAATGACATTATTATAACTTGTGCTTCTGAATAATGTTCATTCTCAGGGTTTTCTACTGATTTTTTTTCGGATATTTGTGTTCATCTTCAGCCTTGTCTCTTTTTAATGAGCAATGAGACCTGAGAGGAAGAATATGCTCCTTGAGGAGCAGAGCAGTTGTGATATGAATTTCATATTAATCAAAAATTCTGTTTTGATCGCTTTCTTGTTCAAGGTACATTGAACACTGATATGTGGATGCTGATATAGATGAACGAGAGAGCTTGATGCTGCCTGACATGTGGGTGTGGAAAGAGAGTTGGAGGTACAGCCCGGAAAATCTGTTACTAGCCGGGCAACGTTCATGGGGTTTACCCTGAGGCTTCTGGAGCTTGGCTAGCTCGCTGGGTGAATTTAAGAAGCCTATGTTTGAGGATGCGTCTCCTGAAGGTGGTTCTTTTATTATTTTGTACATGAGACTCCATTGTTTGCCCTGTGGCCCCACCTTGTAGTTTAGCTTGTAGGCTGGTTGATGGAAAATGAGACAGCATTGTTTTTCTAAAGATGTATTCCTAGCTCTTCCTACATTACAAGCATGGCATCTACCTTCCTACTTTTGACTTGTTGAGTGTTGGCACTCCTGTTGCCTCTTTGGCATGGAATCAGCCAGCTTCCCTGCAGATAGCTTAGAAAGACCTTAGGAAGAATACCCAAACAGCTGACTACATCACCACTTGTTTTCCAGTTGGGAATAAACCAGTGTGAACTAGGAATTGGCAAATATTTTCTGTAAAGGGCCAGATTTTAAATATTTTAGGATTTCTGAATAGAAGTTTCAGTTGCAACTACTCAACTCTGATATTTTAGTACAAAAGCAGCTATACACAATACATAAATAAATGGATGTGACTATGTCCCAATAACACTTTATTTACAAAAACAATTATGAGCCAAACCTGTTGGCTGTAGTTTACTAACCTCTGTTATATACTGATATGGCCTGTGTGAATTTTAAGACTTTTGGAGTAGGTTACAATTGCTTTATGGCCACAGTGTGTACTTTTGTAATTTCAATATAGTATCTAGGAATTGGAAACATCTCTCTCTTTTTTTTTTTTTAAAGATGACTGGTAAGGGGATCTTAACTCTTAACTTGGTGGTGTCGGCACCCAAGTGAGCTAACCAGCCATCCCTATATAGGGATCTGAACCCGTGGTCTTGGTGTTATCAGTACCACACTCTCCCAAGTGAGCCACGGGCCTGGAAACATCTCTTGTTAAAGAGTACAGATGAACCAGAAGTGAAGAACTTTCTTTTTCCAGCTTACTGCAGGTGATCATGGGACTGTACTGGTTGGTGAGTGAATAACTGACATAGGAGAAGTTACTGTTAAATTTTGCACTTCATCTTTTTTTTTTTTTTTTTTTTTTTTTTTTTTTTTTGTCGTTTTTTCGTGACCGGCACTCAGCCAGTGAGTGCACTGGTCAGTCCTATATAGGATCCGAACCCGCGGCGGGAGCGTTGCCGCACTCCCAGCGCAGCACTCTACCAAGTGCGCCACGGGCTCGGCCCTGCACTTCATCTTTAAAGTCTTGTAGCTCTGCTGGAGCTTGAAGCAGAAAGTTTCCAAAGTGTTAACCAAAGACACCGTGCTTCCTTTCTGTCTGAGTTGAAGCTGAGGCTGTTTAGCCGCTTGCAAAATGGCAGGCCAAAGGAGACCATGATGGCTCTTGGAACAGACCATCTGTGTTCAGAGCCTTGAAGGTGAGAGTCAGAGTTTGAGCTTTTGGCAGGCAACATAGAGGATATGGCCCAGTATAGTGGTATGTGTGAGCAGAGTGTGCTGAATATCTGATTAGAAAACAAAAATGCTTTTCACAAAATAAGCTCAAGAACAGATACTTCTGTACACCAATGCCTGTAGCAGCATTATTCACAATAGCCAAAAGGTGGAAGCAACCTAAGGATTCATCAGTAGATGAATGGGTAAACAAAATATGGTATATTTTGGAACAGTGGGATATTTAGCCATAAAAAGGAAGGAAATTCTGACATGTGCTACTACAACATAGACAAACCTTGAAAACATTATGCTAAGTGGAATAAGCCAGTTGCAAGAGGACAAATGTATGATTCCACTTACATGAGGTGCCTAGTGCAGTCAAATTCCTGAAGACAGAAAGTAGAATGGTGGTTGCCAGGGGCTGGGAGGAGAGGGGAGTTATTGTTTAATGGGTGCAGAGTTGCTTGCAGTTTGGGAAGATGAAAAAGTTCTGGAGATGGATGGTTATAGAACAGTGTGAATGTACTTAATGCCACAGAACCGTATACTTTAAAGTGTTTAAAATTATAAATTCTATGTTATTGATATTTTATCACAATTTAAAAAAAGATTTGTTACCAGGTGGGCAAGTAAGATTGCTTATAGTGCTTTGTGACTGTAGCGACACTAAAAACAGAATTTGTTTCTGTATCCAATCCCACTGATTAGAAACATTTCATACTAAGGAGTAGTCTTTCCTACTGCCTTCCTACTTTAGACTTCTTTATTTTTTGCACTATGCTGCCTCAACTCTTAAGAGCCCAACTGTATTAGCTCAGCCCTTTAGCTGTACTTCAAACTGCCGCTTAAAAAGAATTGACTTCTAAGGGATACATATTTAAATGATATGCACATGTTGTGAGCTTATTTTTCTTGTGCTGATTTGTAAAATCTAAATATCACGTACCCTTGATGGAGCTTTTGTGAGGACCAGCAAAACACGCCATGCTAACGTGAATTCCAGGTAAAGGTGTGTTGGTATCATCTACAAACTATTTGCAAATAGTTTTTAAATCTATATTTCTACCCCTTATTTTGCTCTGAAGTAGTAGACCTACATTTATTTCCATTTGTGTTGAGAATCCTCGTACTCATTAGGTCTAAAACTAGTCCTCTTGCCCTTCTAGACCATCTCTTTCATCTGCTTCTTTTGTGTAGGATGGCACAACATCCATCTAGTCATGCATGATTGAAACTCTGGAATTGGCTTTGGCTCATCCTCTCTCTTTTATGTGTATTTTGTGGCACTTATCAGAGTAGTAATTACATAATTATTTATAGTATTGTAACTCCATAAGAGCAGGGCTTTGACAAATTTATTTACCGAGGTGTCTACTTAGTAGGTGCTCAGTAAACCACTGTCCTAAATAAAAGGTCCTCTGCACCTTTTACCTAACCCAGGTGTTGAGAGAACTCTTACCGACCCTTTAGGGAATGATCCTTGTGCTTCTAACAGATTGTTTTTCTTCAGGCTTAGCTCTGATCTAGTAGTTCTCCTACTGAGTGGCTTCCCATTTCATTTTCATTCAGCAGTATACTAGCAGATCTGTCAGCACCTTCCATGTGCCAAGCACTGTTCTGAGAGTGCAGCCGTGAGCAGAGTAGGCAAAAGCCTATGTGAGTGTGAGCTTGCATTCTAGTGGGTTGGCAAACAGTAAATGAATAAACAGATACGAAGTGTCCAGTGGCAATAAGTGCTATGAAGAAAAATAACACAGGATAAGGTGACTGAGGGTGCTTATTTTAAAAAATTGATACATAATAATTGTACATATTTATGAGGTACATGTGATATTTCAATACATGTATGCAATGTGCAATGATCAAATCAGGGTAATTAGCATATCCAGCACCTCATTTATCATTTCTTTGTATAGGGAACATTTAAAATCCTCTCTTCTACTCTAGCTATTTTAAAAAATACAATAACTATTATTAAGTGTAGTCACCCTACAGTGCTATAGAATACTAGAACTAATTCCTCCTAGCAAACTGTAATGTTGTGCCCATTAACTAACCTCTCCCTGTCTCCCCGACCCCCTTTTGCAGTCTCTGTTAACCGTTATTCCACTCTCTACTTCTATGAGATCAACTTTTTAGCTCCCACATACAAGTAAGAACATGCAGTATTTGTCATTCTCTGCCTGGCTTATTTCACTTAAAGTTATGTCCTCCACTCCTGTCCATGTTGCTGCAAATAACAGGATTTCATTCTTTTTTTATGGCTGAATAATATTCCATTGTGTATATATGCCACATTTTCTTTATCCATTCATCCATTGATGGACACTTGTGAATACTGCTGCAATAAACATGGGAGTTCATTACTAATTTCTTCTCTTTTGGGTAATCACTCACTAGTGGGATTGCTGAATCACATGGTAGTTCTATTTGTAGTATTTTGAGAAACCTCCGTACTGTTTTCCATAATGGTTGTACTAATTTACATTCCAATCAACAGTATATAATAGTTCCTCTTTCTCTGCATTCTTGCCAGCATTTGTTTTTTGTCTTTTTGATAATAGTCATTTTATTTATTTAATTTTTTTTTGTCTTTTTCGTGACCGGCACTCAGCCAGTGAGTGTACCGGCCATTCCCATATAGGATCTGAACCCGCGGCGCGAGCGTCGCCGCGCTCCCAGCGCCGCACTCTCCCGAGTGCGCCTCGGGCTCGGCCCATAATAGTCATTTTAACTGGGGTAAGACAAGATCTCATGTTTTTGATTTGCATTTCCTTGGTGATTAGTGATGTTGAGCATTTTTTTGTATACCTCTTGGCCATTTGTATGTCCTCTTTTGAGAAATGTCTATTCAGATAATTTGCCCATTTTTAAATCAGACTATTTGTGCTTTTTTGCTGTTGAGTTGTTTGATTTCCTTATATTTTCTGGATATTAATCCCTTGTCAGATGCATAGTTTGAAAATATTTTCTCCCATTTTGTAGGTTGTCTCTTCACTCAGTTGATTGTTTCTTTGCTGTGCAGAAGCTTCATAGTTTGATATAATCCCATTTGTCTATTTTTGTTTTTATTGCCTGGGATTTCGAGATCTTACTCAAAAAATATTTGCCCATACCAGCGTTTTGAAGCATTTGCCATATGTTTTTTTCTGGTAGTTTCATAGCTTCGGCTCTTATATTTATTTAAGTCTTTATTCCATTTTGAGTTGATTTTTGTGTATGGTGAAAGATAGGTGTCTGGTTTCATTCTTTTCCATATGGATATCCAGTTTTCCGAGCATCATTTATTGAAGAGACTGTCTTTTCCCTAATGTATGCTCTTGGTGCTTTAGTGCCCTTGTTGAAAATCAGTTGGCTGTAAATGCATGCATTTATTTCTGGTCCTCTATTTTTTTTTTTTTCTTTTGGCAACTGGTTTGTACAGGGATTTGAACCCTTGATCTTGGTGATATAACACTGCACTCTAACCAACTAAGCTAATTGGCCAGCCTTAGTTCTCTATTCTGTTCCATTGATCTATGTGTCCGTTTTTTATGCCAGTGCCATGCTGTTTTGGTTACTATAGCATTGTAGTATATTTTGAAGTCAGGTAGCATGATGCCTCCAGCTTTGTTCTTTTTGCTCAGGATTGCTTTGACTATTCTGGGTCTTTAATAGTTCCATATGAATTTTAGGATTTTTTTTTCTATTTCTGTGAAGAATATCACTGGTTTTTGGACAGGAATTGCATGGAATCTGTAGATCACTTTGGGAAGTGTGGACATTTTAACAATGTTAATTCTTTCAATCCATGAATATGAGGTATCTTTCCTTTTTTGTGTGTTTTCTTCAGTTTCTCTCATCAGTGTTTTATAGTTTTCATTGAGATCTTTCATCTGCTTGGTTAAATTTATTCCTAGGTTTTGTTTTGTTTTTGTAGCTTGCTTATTTATTTATTTATTCATTTATTCAATTTATATTAATTAATTAATTAATTAATTAAAGATGACCAGTAAGGGGATCTTAACCCTTGATTGGTGTTGTCAGCACCACGCTCTCCCAGTTGAGCTAACCAGCCATCCCTGTATAGGGATCCAAAGCCTTGGCTTTGGTGTTATCAGCACCACACTCTTCCAAGTGAGCCATGGGCCGGCCCTGTAGCTGTTTTAAATGGGATAGCTTTCTTGATCTCTTTTTCAAATTGTTCACTACTAGTATACAGAAATAGTACTGATTTTTGTATGTTGATTTTGTATCCTGCAACTTTACTGAATTTGTTTATTAGTTCTAACATTTTTTTGGTGGGAGAGTGCTGTTTTCGTTAGTGGGACCTGAGCCAGCCTCTCTGAATAGAGATCTGACCATGACAATATCTGAGGGAAGAGTATTCTAGGCAGAGGGAATAATAAGCACAGAGCCCTAAAGCAAGAGCATACTTGGTATTTGGGGGATATAGCAAGAAGCTGGCATGGTAAGAGTAGAATGACCAAGAGAAAAGTGGAAGAACACAAAGTTAGAGAGGTAGTGCCATAGGCCTGTCATAGCTCCTTGCATGATACAGTGTGGCTCAAGAAATACTTTATGAATGAGTGAACGAATGAGTGAAGCTGAGCCATAATTACTCATTTATTTATTTATGAATGAAGAATCAGGACAAGGTGTTAGGGGTATGCCTATAGTATAGAAGTAAGATGCATATTTCACAGTTCATGAAAGAGCACAGGATTTCACTTGCACTTTCCCCTTCTCCTGTTCAGGAGAGATGATGATAGTGGCAAGAGCAAGAGAGACTCATCCTGGCTTGTTCTTGAAGGAAATTCTATTCTTCTGCATGCAGTGAAAATCAGAGGTTAGAAACTTGTCAGGGGAACAGGAAGTAGAGCAGAACTGTTCAGTTCTTGGTGGTTTTAAAAGGTGCCTCTACCCCATGTTGGGAAAAGGTTGTCTTTTGTTCTATGAATATGGGTTAGCACTTTAAGTCATCCAGATATCTGAGGGGCAGTGGGAATGTAGGAGCAGCAGGTGGTGGCTTGTTAGGAAAGGACTGCTGATTTAACTGAGTCTGATTATTCTAAGCTGCTCATAGAAATCCGTCACTGTCACCTGTTGTCTGTCTCACATGTAAGAGAGAGAAGCTTAGGGATGTTCTGTTGTTTACAGTCACTCCTGGTTGACTTTTCTAGGACTGCCAGCTGTACTCTTGATATTCAAGGTTCTCCAGATTTGACCCTCTCTGCTGGTCTCCCCTAGTTGCCCATGATCTTCTCCTGCATCAGCTGG
Source organism: Cynocephalus volans (assembly GCF_027409185.1). Classification (NCBI taxonomy): domain Eukaryota; kingdom Metazoa; phylum Chordata; class Mammalia; order Dermoptera; family Cynocephalidae; genus Cynocephalus; species Cynocephalus volans. The sequence goes on from NC_084470.1 coordinate 57,729,190, forward strand.
CTGTCTCTTCATGACCTATGTTCTCCATCTTGTGGGACTTTGCTCAAGTATTTCTTTGGCTCACATCTACCAGGCAGAGTCCTGTCCCTGCTGCAAGTCTCCTTTCATATCCTCTCTTCTCAAGGGGAAAGAAATGCCCAACCACACCCTCTTCTGTTCTCCTAAAACACTTTGCACTTGTGTCTGCTTAACATTGTCACAAGTTTGCATGCCTGTCTCCCTGCCAACCTGTGTGTTTCTGGCTGGCAGAGACCCACACCATCTTCTTTCTGTTGCCCAGTCCTATCACAGAGTGAAGTCCCATTTCTCTGAAGATAGTCTTCTCATATCCCTCCAGTTGTGGTTAATCTCTCCTTCTTCCATTGTTCTTTAACCCATTACTCAGAGTGTTGTCATTGGACCAATAGCATCAGCATTGCCTGGGAGACTGAAATGCAGAATTTCAGGTCCCACCTTAGACCTACTGAAATAGAATCTAGTGATTCTTATATCCTGTGCACAGGAAAGTTTGAGAACCTTGCATTAATAATTTGCTCTTACTTCCCTTACCATACTGGACAGAGTACAGATGTGTTTGACTGTTTTTCCTCCTCTAGATGTTAAGCTCCTGAAGCATGTGAACCATCTATTATTTAGCATAGTTCTTGGCATGTTTCAAGTGCTCAAAGGTGTTTACTGAATTACTCTAAAGGGCCCACGACATTATATTTGAGATGCTTCTTCAGTCAAAATACTGTAGAAGTGCACTTAACTGTGCATGGTGCAAACTACGTGCATGAGGCACCCTGCTGTGAATGGGAGTCAGCTTCTGACATTTATAGATACCCATCAATTAATTATGAGACAAGGCAGAGTGTGATAAATTCTGTAACTGCTCAGATATCACCAGAGGCCTAAGGGAACACCAAAGGGGTGGTAGTTATTTACAGTTTAGAGGGTTTGTGAGTGTTTCATAGAAAGGATGGTATTTGATTGGTACCTTGTAGGATGAATAGGACTTTGACACACACCGTGGGAAGAGGCATTCCAGGCTGGGGGAGAATCTATTCAAAAGCCCAGGCGTGAAAGTGCATGTATAGTATGTTTCTCGAATAAGTAAGACATGCAGGAGCAAGGTGGAAGGTGAGATAGAGGTGGGTTGGATGCAGGCTGTGAACTCCTTGAATTCTCATGGTGAGAAGTCTAGATTGGTAAGAAATATCTGCAAATCACTTGATGTTGGTACAATTAGATGTTCAGTGGTTCTTGAGGACTCTGCCCTCCCATCTCCCTGCTTTTCCTCCCATTCTACCTTGCCAGATATGGGTGGTGGGAGGTAGGGGGAGGATTTGGAAGAGGTGGGGACAGACCTGAATGTTTTAGATTGTTCTTTATATGGAACTGTTGCCCCAGGTCTTTTTTTAGTGTCAGCTGGTCAGCCACTTCCTCCCTCACCACCTTCCTGAGTCACTACCCAGTGGGGCTCCCTAAAGCAAAGAGACCAAAGCTCCATCACTAGATGGTTCAGACAGCGTGCTTTAAAATGCCATCAAAACCACAAACTCGGGCCGAGCCCGTGGCGCACTTGGTAGAGTGCTGCGCTGGGAGCGCGGCGACGCTCCCGCCGCGGGTTCGGATCCTATATAGGACTGACCGGTGCACTCACTGGCTGAGTGCCGGTCACGAAAAAACGACAAAAAAAAAAAAAAAAACCACAAACTCAGCCCAGTGTATTTTATTATACTTGCCATCGGTTTTCCAACCCCATGGGTTTGTGAGGACTGATCATTTCTGCTTATGGTAGGATGGATGAGCATCCTTCTGCTCATATTCTTGGCTGGCAGGCAGACCATCAGCTTTCAAGGTAAAGGGACATCCCCCACCCCATTTCCTTACATATACCACCTTGTTAGAAACCCATTTGAACAAGATAGCTAGCTAGTATGGCTGGTATATTTCTTCAGGGATGGGAAAACACTGCTAGCCTGGAAGTCAGGATTTCCACAGGTTGACTCTAAGCCATCTTTTTCTTGAGCCTTGTTCTTCAGCCAACTGAATTTTCAGACCAGGTTAGAGAGTAACACTCCCAGTGCTTGCCACCTTTGAGCTCCCACTATGATGAGCTCCAGCAGTCCTGAGCCAGAAAGCCAACAGTTTAAAAAAGATAAAATTCATCAGAAATCTTACTTGTTTGTATCTCAGGTGAAGGACCTTTTAGATGAAATAGGCTTTAGGATTCATTAAGTACAGGAGCATAAGGCACTGTATTAAGTGCTAGGACACAACCTTGCTTTCTGTGGGGAGAATGTTCAGCCTAGGTGGGGAGACATTCATTAAGGACAATATAATGTGTACCATAGTACAAACTTGTACCAGGTGTCACAGGAAGGAGAGAGCTGATTCCCTCAGAGGACAGAGCATTTGAGCTGCATCTTCAAGGAAGAGGAGAAATTCACTTGGGCAGAAAAATAAGAGGATAAGTATCCAAGCAGAGGGAACAGAACAATTTGGGGGAATTGCTGACAGTTTAGAAAAGAGGCATGGTAGGGGATAAAACTGGATGGGATCGATTGGGGTCAGTTTAGGGTTTGGATCTGACTTATAAGCAGTAAGGGAGACCCCCCAAAATGGGGACTGATATGACCAGATTCAAATATACATTGAGTTGACTCATTCAGAAACTTCATTCAACAAATAACTTAGTGTTAATTGCCAGACTGTTCCAGGAAACATGAAACACACAAAGATTGCTCTCTTGGTGAAACTTGTGTTTTAGTAAGGATAAATTAGTTATATCAGGCCACCACCATTTGCTTTTTTAAAGGTTGCCAGTGACTTCTACAATAACCGCAAAGATCTCCCCTGTGCCACCCCCTTATAGTTATATTGATCCCCCTCCCACCCACCATCTGTAATCTCTGGCAACCACTAATTTGTGCTTTATTTTTCAAGAATATTATGTAAATGGAATCCGAGAGTATGTAGCTTTTTGAGACTGGCTTTTTTCACTCAGCATAATGCCCTTTAGGTCCTTTCAAGTGTTGTATGTACTGATAGCTTTTTTGTTTATATTTTTAGATGAAATAGGCTTTAGGATTCATTAAGTATTCCATGTTGTAGTTGTACCACAGTTACCTTAACCATTTACCCACTGAAAGACATCTTCCAGCTTTTGGCTATTCTGAATAAAGCTGCTGTGAAGATTTATGTACAGGATTTTGTGTGAATGTGGGTTTTTATTTCTCTGGGATAAATGCTCAAGAGTACAATTGCTGTGTCATGTGGTAAGTGCATTTTTAGTTTTAGAAGAAATTGCCAAACTATTTTCCAGAGTGGCTATACCATTTTACATTCCCACTGGCATGTATGAGTGTGACGGTTAATTTTTTGTGTCAACTTGACTTATCTATGGTACCCAGTTGTTTGGTCAAACACCAGTCTAGATGTTGATGTGAAGATATTTTTAGATGTGATTAATATTTAAATTAATAAACTTCAAGTAAAGCAGATTATACTCCATAATGTGGATAGGCCTCATCCAATCAGTTTAAGGCCTTAAGAGCAAAAACTGAGGTTTCCTGAAGAAGCAGTTCTGCGTTAACATTGCAAGAAATCCAGGGTTCAATCCCTGTACTGGCCAGCTGCTGCCGCTCCCCCCGCCCCACAAAAAAGATTGCAAGATAGAAACCCTGTTTGAATTTCCCGCCTGCTCACGTACCCTGTGGGTTTCAGACTCAAGACTGTAACATCAAATCTTATCTTAATATCCAGCCTGCCAGTTCCCACCCTACAGATTTTGAACTTGGCAGCTCCCAAAATCACATGATCCAATTCCTTAAAATAAATTTGTCTCTCTCTCTTGCTCTCTCTCTCTCTTTCTCTCTCTGTCTCTCTCTGTCTCCATTTTTCTGTCTCTATCTCTTATTAGTTCTATTTCCCTGAAAAACCCTGACTCATATAATGAGTGACCCATTTCTTTTGAATCCTCACTAGTATTTGTTGTTATCACTTTAATTTTAGAGATTGTAGTGATAGCTCATTGTGATTTTAATTTGCCTTTTCCTAATGGGTAATGATGTTGGACATCTTTTCATATGTTTTTACAATTTATCTCTCTTTTTTGATGAAATATCTCTTCATAGGGCCGGCCCCATGGCTCACTTGGGAGAGTGTGGTGCTGATAACACCAAGGCCACTGTTTGGATCCCTATATAGGGATGGCCAGTTAGCTCACTTGGGAGAGCATGGTGCTGACAACACCAAGTCAGAAGTTAAGATAAGATATTACCGGTCATCTTTAAAAAAAAAAAAAAGAAATATCTCTTCATGTCTTTTGCCCATTTTCTCATTGGATTGCTTTTTGTTTTTCTATTGTTTAGTTTTTAGGGTTCTTTATATATTATAGATGAAAGTTCTTTGTCAGATATATAGTTTGCAAATATTTTTCCCAGTCTGTAATTCTAATAGATTCTGTCACAGAGCAAAAGTTTTTAATTGTGATTTAGTCCATCTTTTCTATTTTTTTCTTTATAGATTGTGCTTTTGGTCTCATGACTAAGAAGTCTTCACCAAGCCCTAGGTCTTAAAGATTTTCTCCTATGTTTTCTTCTAAAAGTTTTATAGTTTTAAGTTTTACAGTTAAATCTATGGTACATTTCGAGTTAATTTTGCATCAGGTATGAAGAATAGGTTGAAATTCTTTTTTTTTTTTTTTTTTTTTATATGGGTGTCCAATTGCTCCAGCCCCATTTGTTGAATACTTTTTCCTACATCAAAATGCTTTTGCACCTTTGTCAATAATCATTTGGCCATTCTTGTGTGAGGCCACTTCTGGGTTCTCTGTTTCATTGGACTATGTCCCTATTCCTTTACTAATACTACAGTCTTGTGTACTATAGCTATATAATAAGTCTTGAAATGGGTAGAGTGATTCCTTTTAGTTTATTCTTCTTTATTTTACTTTTTTTTTTTTTTTACCACTTTATAATCATTAAGTAATAATTTCCCATTCCCCTTCCTCCAGCCCTTGGTAACCTCTATTCTACTTTCTATACCTAGGATTTTGCCTATTCTGTTTCCCTCATGTAAGTAGAATTATATAATATTATTCTTTTGTGTCTGGCTTATTTCACTTAACATAAGGTTTTCAAAATTCATCCCTGTTCTACTATGTATCAGAATTCATTCCACCTCCTTTTCTTTTTTTTTCCCCAGTAGACTTTATTTCTTAGAGCATTTTTAATTTCATAGCAAAATTGAGTGGAAGTCACAGAGATTTCCCATATACCTCAGCCCCCATATATGCACAGCCTCCTCTACTATCAAAATCCTACACCAGAGTATTTCATTCGTTACAATCGATGAACTTATGGTGGCACATTACTGTCACCCAGAGTTCATACTTTACATTAGGGTTTACTCTTGGTGTGCATTCTATGGGTTTTGACAAATGCATAATGATATACATCCACTATTATAGTATCATACAGAATAGTTTCTTTGCCCTAAAAATCATCTGTGCTCCACCTGTTCATTCCTCTCTCCCCCAACTCTGGAAACCACTGATCCTTTTACTATCTCTGTGGTTTTGTCTTTTCCAGAATGTTATATTGTTGGAATCATACAGTATGTAGCCTTTTCAGACTAGCTTCTTTCGTTTACTAGTAAGCATTTAAGGTTCTTCCCTGTCTTTTCATGGCTTGATAGCTTATTTCTCTTTAGGGCTGAATAATACTCCACTGTCTGGATGTACCAGTTTATTTATCCATTCACCTACTGAAGGACATCTTGGTTGCTTCTAAATTTTGTTAATTATGAATAAACCTACTGTAAACATCCATGTGCAGGTTTTTGTGTGGATATAATTTTTTACCTCATTTGGGTAAATACCAAGAAGCATGATTACTGGATCATATGGTAAAAGTACTTTTAGTTTGATAAGAAGCTGCCAAACTGTCTTCTAAAGTACCTATGCCATTCCCATCAGCAGTGAGTGAGAGTTCCTGTTGCTCCACATCCTCACAAGCATTTGGTGTTCTTCATGTTTTGAATTTTGGCTGTTCTAATAGGCGTGTAGTGCTATCTTATTGTTGTTTTAATTTGCAGCTCACTAATGACATAATGAGTATATTTTCATATGCTTTTTGGCATTTATATGTCATCTTTGGTACAGTGTCTATTTCAGGTCTGTTGCCCATTTTTATTTATTTATTTTTTTGGCAGCTGGCCAGTACTGGCATCCAAACTCTTGACCTTGGTGTTGTTATACCACGCTCTAACCAACGAGCCACCTGGCCAGACCTCTTGCCCATTTCTAAATTAGGTTATTTGTTTGCTTATTGTTGAGTCTTAACAGTTCTTTCTGTATTTTGTATAGTAGTCCTTTATCAGATACATCTTCTCCAAATATTTTCTCCAAATCTGTGGATTGTTTTTTCATTCTCTTGATTTCATTCCTTTTTAAGGCAGAATAATATTTCACTGTGTGTATATACCACATTTTGTTTATCCATTATCTGTTAATGGGCACTTGGGTTGTTTCCATCTTTTGGCTATTGCAAATAATGCTGTTGTGAACATTGGTGTACAAGTACCTGATTGAGTCCCTATTTTCAATGGGTATCTACCTAGGAGTGGAATTGTTGGGTTGTATTATAATTCTATATTTAACTTTTTGAGGAACTGCCAGACTATTTTCCACATTAGCTATACCATTTTACATTCTCACCAGCAATGCACAGGGGTTTCAGTATCTCAATATCTTCTCCAATACTTATTTTTTCTGTTTTTTAAAAATTTTTTGTGATAGCCATCCTCATGGGTGTGAAGTGGTATCTCTTTGTGGTTTTGATTTGCATTTCCTTGACGACTAATGGAGTTGAACATCTTTTAATGTGCTTATGGCCATTTGCACTTTATTCTTGTTCAAAATTGTTTTAGCTATTCTATTTATTTTGTCTCATATACATTTTAGAATAATCTTGTCTACATCTATGAAGATAATTTTGCTGGGATTTTTATAGGAATTATGTCAAACCTGTACATCAATTTGGGGAGAATCAGCATCTTACTGTGTTGCGTCTTCTAATCATTGATCACAATATGTCTTTCCATTTATTCAGATCTTTGACTTTCATCAGCATTTTGTAGTTTCATCGTAAAGTCCTGTACGCCTAGGTATTTAATTTTATAGTGATTGTAATTGTATTTTAAATTTTGGTTTCCACATGTTAATGCTAGTATATAGAAAATACAATTGATTTTGGTTTTTTCTGGCAGCTGGCTGGTACAGGGATCAAACCTTGGACCTTGGTGTTATCAGCACCACTCTTTTAACCAACCGAGCTAACAGGCCAGCCCTGCAATTGATTTTTGTATATTGATCTTGTGTCCTGTAACCTTGCTGAACTCTCATTAGTCCTGGGATTTTTTGTTTGTTTTTTTGTAGATTGCTTTGGATTTTTTACAAAATAAACAAAAAAAATCACAGGACTAGTAAGTGAGTTGACCTATTAGGTCATGATATATAATTCTTTTTCTATATTGCTGAATCATGTTTGATAATATTTTGTTAAGACTTTTTGCATCTATTATTTTGTTTGTTTTGGCAACTGACCAGGATTTGACCTTGGCGTTATCAGCACCATGTTTCTAACCAAGTGAGCTAATCTGCCAGCCCTTGATATTTGTATCTTTGTTCATGAGGGATATTGGTCTGTAGTTTTCTTTTTTGTACTCTTTATCTACTTTTGGTATTAGGGTAATACGAGTAATGGCTTTATAAAATGAATTTGGAGTTATCCATTCCTCTTCTATTTTCTGGAAGAGATTGTTTCTGGTGTTAATTTTTTAAAAATTTTAATAACATTTTGGGCCGGCCACAGTTTCGGATCCTATATAGGGATGGCTGGTTGGCTTACTGGCTGAGCATGGTGTTGACACCACCAAGTCAAGGGTTAATATCTCCTTACAGGTAATCTTTTAAAAATAAATTAAAAAAAAAAAAATTTTTAATAACATTTTATTTGGCTCAATAATATCCAAAATATTATCATTTCAATATGTAACCAATATGAAAAATTGGCATACTTTACTTTTCTTTTTCAGTAATATGTCTTTGGAATTCTTTGTGTATTTTACATTGACAGCACATCTCAACTTGGGATCTCCATTTTTCTTCTTTTTTTTTTAAAACATTAAAAAAATTTTTTTTATTGTATATGTTTATGGGGTACAGTTTGTTGTTTCAATACATGCATATATTGTATAAATGATCTAATCAGAATAGTTAGCATGTCTATCACCTAAACATTTATCATTCCATTGGTGTTAATTCTGTTTTAAAAATTTGGTAGAATTCTCTAAAGAAACTATGTGAACCTGTCGATTTCCTTTTTGGGAGTTTTAAAACTATTAAAATTACCTTTTTCATCTTGGGTAAGTTTTTATTTTGAAGGAATTGTCCCATTTCACCAAAGTTGTCAAATTTATCCTTTTTATGATTGAAGGGTCTGTAGTAATATCCACTGCTTCATTCCTGTGTTGCTGATTTGTCTCCTCTGCCCTTTTTTTGATCAGTCTTGCTAAAGGTTTGTCAACTTTACTGATCTTTTCAAAAAACCAGCTTTTTGTTTCATTAGTTTTCTCTTTTTCTGTTTTCAATTTTATTGACTTCTGCTCTTTTAATTTTCTTCCTTTTGCTTGCTTTGAGTTTATTTTTTCTGTTTTTCTAGTTCCTTGGTGGGGGGGGTTAAATTATTCATTTGAGACTTTTCTAATATAAGCATTTAATACTATAATCTCAACACTGCTTTAGCTGTGCACCATGAATTTGGATATGTTTTTGATTTTTATTCATTCAATGTATTTTAAATTTTTCCTTTAATATTTTTCTTAACACTTCCTCTTTGACCTATGGATGATTTAGAAGCATGTTGGATCTCTGGTGGATTCACGAGTTTATTTTCCTAACTTACATATATTCTTTTCTATGTACCAAGTATTGCATAATATCAAAATCATTATAAGAGGGAAAAATCTTTTGACATGGTCAGATTCCTGCCCCTGGGGATTTTACATGTTATGTTGTATATAGCTTTTAATTCATTAATTTTCACTGATGAATAATATTCCATTGCATGAATATCACAATTTATATATTTATTCTCCTCTCAATGGATATTTAAGTTGGTTTTTGTTTTGTTTAGTGTTCAGCTCTTCTGAGCAGTGATATTGTAAACATTTTATCACATATTTTCTGGGGGTCATGCATCTAAAGTATATAACTAGAAGGTAAATCACTAGGTCATTAGGTATGTGCATGTTAAACTTTTAGAGATAATGTCAGTATTGTCATTATTTTTCACAGTGGAGATTGGATAAATTTACATATATTCCAGCAGTGTTTAAGACCTCTTCTGTTCATCCACATGTTCATCAACTTTTGGTATTATTAGACTTCTTAATTTTTGCAAATCTACTGGATATGAAATGATACTTCATTTTGGTCCCAGTACTATTGAGATTGATCATCTTTTCCTTTGTTTTGAGTCATTCTGTTTTACCCTCTGTGAAACACCTACTTTTAAGTAGTTCACTAAAGCCTTTTTTTGGAATGTCTTCGTCTACTTTTGGTATGAGGGTAATATGAGTACTGGCTTTGTAAAATGAATTTGGAGTTATTCCTCCTGTTTTCTGGAAGAAATTCTTTAAAATTGGTGTTAATTTTTTTTTTTTTTTAATTTTACCAACATAGTTTATTTGGCCCAATAATATCCAAAATATTATCCAATGTTAATATCAATGTTAAGCTCACTTATTGATTGGGTTGTCTTTTTATTATGATTTGTTAATTTTTTGGAGTTTTTGTATACTGTAGGTCTGAATCATTTGTTGGTTTTGTGTTTGCAAATATCTTCTCTCACATGTAACTTGCCTTTTCATTTCATGGTGTCCTGATGGACAAAAGTTATAATTTTACCTTAGTCAAATATTGAAGTCTTTTCTCTTATGGCTAATACCTTTTGAAATCTTGCTTAAGAAATCCCTAGCCCAAGGTCAGAAAGACTCCACCATATTTTCTAAACATTTTAATATTGCCTTTAACACTTAAGGCTTTATTCCATGTGGAATTGACTTTTGGTGTGAAGTGAGGCAGGAATTCAATTTCATTTTTTTCCATGTGGATAACCAGTTGTTCTAGCACCATTTATTAAGTGGACTCTCTGTTCCATATTATCTGCAATGTCATTTTTGTCATTTATCAAGTTTACACATACTAAGGTTGCAGAGAACCCTAAGCATTTTCTAATTGTTAAGGCTTTCCCTTTTCCACCTGAGAAACTGTTTTAGAAACTCTACTCTCCACTGCAGACTCTGGCCCCTGCGATTTAGCCTGCTTGCTTCCTGCACCCGCCCTCTGTGAGTTAACAGCAGTCTCATACCCCCCAGGGGCCAGAGGAAATTAGGCTCCTGAAGTGACCAACGGATTTGTGTCCCACAATCAGCCAATCCGAATTAGCAGGACAGCATCCCTCATTTACATAAGAGGACCTGAATGGGAACCTGGGAGGGGAATTTAGGCTATATAAGGGGGTCTTTTCCTTTGTTCTGGGAGACACTGGTTTAGGAGTTCTTGCTCCCTAGTGCTCTCCTTGTTTGCAAGCAAAAAGAGGCGCTGTATCATTGAACAAAGAGCTGCAACACTAAAATGAAGAGCTATAAAAACTGCAACACTGATGCTGGTCTTGGATTCCTCTGTGCATTCTCCCCACAACACTCGGGTACTTCAAAAAGTTCATGGAAAAATAGAAACAAAAGATAATACGAATCTTTCCATGAACTTTTTTTTTTTTTTTTTTTCAAAGTACATAAGTTTCTTTAATTTAGGAAGTTTATAAGAACTTAACTGGGTGGAAGTGGTTGTACAAAGCAGGAGACTTTCCACATTATCCTCATTAGAGAGGCAGGTGTCCCAAGCCTTCTAGTACTTCAAATGTGCCCTAGCATTCACCTGACCATTAGATTTTTCTCGGCATTTCTTTTTTTTTTTTTTTTTTAAGTTTTATTTTGTCGATATACATTGTGGCTGATTATTGCTCCCCATCACCAAAACCTCCCTCCCTTCTCCCTCCCCCCCTCCCCCCCAACAATGTCCTTTCTGTTTGCTTGTTGTATCAACTTCAAGTAGTTGTGGTTGTTATATCTTCTTTTTCCATGAACTTTTTGAGGACCCCTCGTACATGGGATATATTTCTGAGTGCTCTGTTGTGTTCAGTTGGTCAGTTTGTTTTAGTACCACAATCTTCTAATTTCTCTTGCTTTACACACACACACACACACACACACACACACTCTCTCTCTCTCTCTCTCTCTCTCTCTCTCTCTCTCTCTCTCTCTCTCTCTCTCTGATAGGGCAGTTCCATCTACCTCATTCTTTTTTCTTCAGGAGTGTCTTCTTAGCTATTCTTAGGCCTTTGCTAGACCATATAAATTTTATTTATTTTTTTATTTATTTATATTTTTACATTCTAAGATGTTGCGGAGCAGTTGGAAGGGAGGGGGAGAGGAGAAGGGGGTAGGAAAAAGGGAGAAAGAGGAAGGAGAAGGGATGTGGTCAAGGCTCATGGCACTCCCCTCATTCCTGCAGGGGAGACCAGGGGGCTTCCTGTGGCAGCTAGGTGCTCTTGCTGGGCTGTTTGCTGATGTCGGATGTCAGGGAGTGTGGCTGAGGCCCTCAGCCCCCCGCCCCCCTCCGTGGGAGGGGCACTTCCTGCTAGACCATATAAATTTTAAAATCCACTTGAACTCTTTGTAAGAACATGTTTGGATTTTGATTAGGATTGCATTGAATCTGTATCAGTGTGGGGACAGTTGATATCTTTGTGATATTATATCTTTCTACCTGTGAATATGGTATATCTCTTCATTTATTTAGATCTATTTTAATATCTTTCAATAAAATTTTATTATAGTTTTTTTCTATAGAGGTCTTGTACATTTTTGTTTGCTGTATTCATAGAAATCTTATTCTATTGTTACAGTTTTAAAAAATACCTCCTTAAAATTATATTTTCTAGCTTTTGTGGCTTAATATATGAAAATGCAAAGGGTTTTATATATTGATCTCACCTATCTACTTTGATAAATTTTTATTCTAAAATTTATCTGCCAGCCACCAAAAATAAATAAATAAAATTTATCTGTAGATAATTTATATAATCTGTAAATCGTGATAATTTAGTTTCTCCTTTCAAATCCTTATAAATTTTTTCTTTGTCTTGCCCTCTTGCATTGGTTTCTTTAGATGGTATTAAGTGATGAGGGTGGACATACTTGTCTTGTTCCTGATTTTACACGAAATGCTTATAATTTTTTACTATTGATAAAATATTTGCTGAAGATTTTTGATAAGGAATGTCAATCAAATTAAAGAAGTTGTCTTTTTTTAATTTTTAATAGTTGGTGCCTGATTGGCAACAGGGATCGAACTCTGGACCTTGGTGATATGAACACCACACTTTAACCAGCTGAGCTAACTGGCCAGCTCAGAAGCTCTCTTTTTATTCCTAATTTTCCAAGAATTTTTATTTATCACAAATGGGTTGTACTGGCAAGCTGCCAAAAAAAAAAAAGGAAAGGTTGAATTTTATCAAATACTTTTTCTCCATCTACAATGATCATATAATTTTTCTCTTTTAATGTGTCAATGTTGAGAATGGTATTCATAGATTTGCTGATTTTAAAACCTTCTTGCCTTCTTGGAATAAACCCAACATGGTTATAACATAGGTTTTTGGATTTTGTTTTAAATACATTGCAGGATTTGGTTTGCTGAGTTTTTGACTGTATAGTGATATTGGCCTGTATATTTTTTTTATACTTTTTTTTTTCTATTTTTAGTATAAAGTTTTTCTGGCTTCATGTAATGAGTTAGGAAATACAAGAGTACTTCAAAATATTCATGGAAATATAGAATTGAAAGATAATTCAAATATTTGCATGAGCTTTTTGAAGTACCCATGTTTCCCTTTTTTATTCTATGGAAATATTTATAAAAGATTTGAGGGCTGGCCGGTTAACTCACTTGGGAGAGTGTGGTGCTGTTAACACCGAGGTGAAAGGTTTGGATCCCTGTACCAGCCAGCTGCCAAAAACACCAAAAAAACAAACAGAAAAAAGATTTGGATGATCTGTTCTTTACAAGTTAAGTGTATAGTCCTCTACAATAAAATTAGCTTAGATTTTCTTCATGGGAAGATTTTTAAAATTATAAACAAATTTTATTGTGTATATTTAAAGTATACAACATGATGTCATGGGATAGATACAGATAGTAAAAAAGTTATTATAGTGAAGCAAATTAACATATTCATCATCTCAGATAGTTACCCATTTTTTTTGTTTTTGTGGCAAGAACAGCTAAAATCTACTCATTTAGCATGAATCCCAAATACAGTACAATTTATTATCTGTAGTCCTGATGATGTGCTGTAGATCTCTAGACTTGTTCATCCTACATATCTGCTACTTTGAATCCTCTGACCTGCATCTCCCCATTTCCTCCCCACCCTCCAATTGTGAAGATTTTTAATTACTGATTCAATTTATTAATGGTTGTGAGACTAGTCAGACTATTTCTTTCTTAATTTAGTTTGAATAGGTTATATTTTCTAAGAATTCGTTCATTTTATATTTTTAATTATTCACATAAAAATTTTCATTGAATTCTCTTATTAATGTCTCATGATCTGTAGTTATGTCCACTTTTCATCCCTAACTTTGTATCTTTTCCTTTTTTCCCACTCTCACCTTTGTTTAACCAAGTGACTAGCCCTTACATTCCCCATGAGGACAATATGGCAGTGGCAGTACCGGCCTTTCCTGGTGAGCAACCAGTCAGCCACCATAGTCATCTCTGCTTCTCTTTTTTTGTCCTCACTGCTCTAGTTCTAGTCCTTATTTTCATACCTGCATAGTTGTATCAGCCTCTTTCCTGGTCTCTTTACCTCCCCTAGTGGATTCTAGTTGAAAATTTGCAAAGAATGAGACTGGGATTTTGGAGTAGAAAAACACTAACAGTTGTAAAAAGAGTAGAATGGAATATTGTCCAGCTTCCTCCTTGAGAACACCTGGTGTGTCTGGGGACAGGGAGAAAAAGTTTCTGTATTTTAGAAGCATGGGGACCCTGAGGTGGGGGGGGGGGGCAGGACAGAAGAGGAAATGTTATATTAATGTCACTGATTTTTGTTTTTTAATTTTAAAAATAAGTGCTCATAATTTTTTAAAAACTCCAAATAATAGGGAAGGGCATAATGCCCTACTCGTTGTTTCTTGCAGAATATCTAATTAAATTTATTGAATATCCTGGCTTAAAACAACATTGTTTCATAGTCTCTCTCTTCCTTCTCTTGCTCTATCACACTGTCTTTCTCCGGCAAATAGTAGAAGCTTAAATATTTATTTATTGGACAAATTAATCCATTTGTTTATGTAAATGGGATCAAACCATATATATTTTTTCTACAAGTTGTTTTTTAATATATCTTGGATACTTCCCATCAGTGCATGGAGTCGTACTTTTTTCTTTTTCTTTTTTTTGTAGTTTTTTATTATGTGAATATATCACAGTTTATTTCACCATTTCTCTATTGAAGGGCATATAGGTGTTGTACATTTTCTTTGTTTAATTAATGATGATGGTGCAGTGAATACCTAGTACATATATTTTTGTGGCTTTGTGTAAATATCACTTCTAGAAGGAGAATTACAGGGTCAAAGAGTAAAATTTTAATAGCTCTTGACAAATTGCCTCTTCAAAAAGTTCAGAGGTACAAAAGCAGAGAAATGATGTGGCTAAGGGGGCATGTGTGTGCAGAAGGATTGTAGGTATGGGGACTTCTGAAGAGAAGAAAGATTCACAGAGGTCCAAGCAAGAGCTGGATAGAGCCTGAATTAAGACAGGTGGAGAGAAGTTAATTTGAGAAACTCAGGCATCCCCACTGCTATTAACAGTGGGATCCAAAAATGAATAAAACCCCATCCCTGGCCTTCAGGGCATCCCTGTGGTCAGGGAAGAGGAAAGTGGAGTTGTGCAGACGTGGTAACATTTCTTCAGAATCTACTGTCTACACTTACAGAGTAGGACACTAAGTGGCTCTTGTTCCTACCTATCTGACCTCAGGTCAGTAACATACCTTAGAGTTATGATGGGAATTCACATGGTGGGGTTTGTTATCCATGTTCAGAGTAATGATAACTTTTCCAAGAAAACAAACTGCTAGGCATTCAACAAATGACTTATCCATGCAGCAGATATCTGTTGACCATTCCTATGTGCTCTGTGGTGCTCCTAGTCAATAAAACCGTCTGTGTGCTGTATACCTTTGATACCTGGAGTGGATGCCATAACTACTATATTTATTCCTCACCTTTATAAATGAGTACTTTAGAACCTGACTGGTGAGCAAAATGGGTTCCTTGAGGTACCACCAGGGCCCAGTCAGAGCTGACACCACCTTTAATTATAGCCCATCTACTAAAACCAGGAAGAAAACTTCCTGTTTCTGAATTCCCCGCAGGAGTTCTGTGGACTACACTGCTCAGAACTCTGGCTCTTAATGGCAGAACTAGCCTCAGCAAGACCAGTTATTTGTTGGCTCATGCAGTCAAACTGGAGAAAGGACAGGGTTGATGCTGGGCTGGGGGGCCTGAAATGCTGCCAAAACTCTTTCCCTCTGTCATCAGCATCCTCTTCCCACTGCAGACTGGTTTATCACACACCTGATGGCTCCTTACTACCCTGAAGGGATTGTCCCCCTTCTGTCTCATTTGAAAAATTCCATGGACAGATCTAATTAGTAGGGCTTGGACCATATGTCGTACAGTATGGTTGGAATAAAGATAGAAGAAGATTCCAGAAGAAGGTAAGGTATGTTGGACAGAGCTGACACAAGATGGAATCTATAGGTAGTCATAATTTTTAGGAAGATTTTTAGTGGCATGCGTTTAAACCAAAAGTTTCTGTTAAACTTCAGGTATCTTAAAGTAGTTCATTAATAGATCATCATCATTATAACATTATTATAGATAATTGATAGTTAATATATTAAAACATTATTAATTTTTATTATATCGCTGTGTAGATATGTATTATATCTAGATAGTTAATAGATAACAATGGATTGTTGTTATAATAGCCCTCAAATGTTATGGCTATTTGAAATTAGTGCACCTATTTATATATGTAAGAAAAACTTGAAGGAAATGACTGAAAATCATCATGCCTCCTGCTCAGTCTTTGATATCCTTTTCTGTACTTAACCAAGAGAATCTACAGTTCATTTTTACTGTCATCTTTAGTGCAACTGCCTTCTTTTCTGTGGGGTTATTTTTACAGGGAATTGTTGATTTTTTCTGGGCTGCTATTGCTGAATTTTCTGACTGTGAGGATAGAGTGGGTATTTTAATTTCAATGAATATTTGCTGAGTTATTTAGTGGATGAACAAGACACTTATTACCCTCATGAGTTTGAAATCCACTAGAGTAGGACAAAAAAAAACAAACAAGTACAGCATTTTAGACTGAGGCTTCACATCTCAAACATGGAATATCCTTACTTGTCTAACATCTGAATAAGATTTTGGTTGGCTGGTGTTATGCTTGGTGGTTCCTGAATAAGGTGGAGGATTGTTTGATACCTGAGGTAGGATGGCAGATGGTTCACATTTTCTCCGTGCAGTCCACCTCCTACATTTCTCACAGACAAGGCTGCATTAATTAGCACTTAAACTCCATGGGAGGTGGTGAAAGAGAGAATAATTGTATTATAGTTAAGAAACTGAAGTTTAACAAAAAGGTATATTGGTGGTGGCAGGCTCATTTGGGCCATTTATGGCTCTGGTATGAATGCCTTTATTTCAGGCTCAGCTCATTTGCTTTTACAAAAGAGCAAGCATTTTGTATAGGACATGGTTCATTTCAGTGTTGAATTCCACAAAGTGCAGACAGTTCACGCTGATTCAGCATGGGGAGTCCATGAATACCAATCAGATGTGATGCGGGCTGGGGATACTTAGATAAAATCAGCATCTTCTCCTTTCCCTCTTTATAATATTTATCTCCTGTGACTCTAGAGCTGAAGTCAGCAAACTTTTTCTATAAAAGGGCAGATAGTAAATATTTTTGGCTTTGTGGGCCACTGGTCATTGTCACAGCTACTCAGCTTTGCCATTCTATAGGCATGTCTGTGTTCCCATAAAACTTTATATACAGAAACTATTTGAATTTTATATAACTTTTACATCATGAAATATTAGTCTTTTAATTTTTTTCTCAGCCATTTAAAAACATACAAAGTATTCTTAACTCATGGGCCATACAAAAACAGGAAGCAAGACAGATTTGGCCTACAGACCATAATTTGCAAACCCCTTCTCTAAAGGTCTTAAAAGTAACTTCTATAAAGTTCTAAGTTTAAGAACATTCATTTTATTTATTTAACGAGCACTTACATAGCACTTAATGTGTGCCATGCAGTTTTAAATGCCTTACAGATATTAGCTAATTTAATCCTCACAATAACCCCATGAGGGATGTACTGTTTTCCCCATTTTGCAAATGAGTAAATTGAGGCATTGAGAGGTTAAGTAACTAGACCAGGCTTACACAGCTAGTAAACAAGCAGTGGGACCTAGATTTGAACCTGAGTAATTTGGCTCCAGAGTACCTGTTCTTATCCATCATTATATGCTGTATCTCTTAAAGAATTTGTAATGATCTACTTTCTAGCCTAAAGGAATTTTAGAGATGAACCCATTCCTACTGCTTCTCCATATTAAAGACTCATTCTTACACACCACCCTTTATAGCCTTTATAATTCAAATTTGTGGCTCAATAAAATGA
Source organism: Cynocephalus volans (assembly GCF_027409185.1). Classification (NCBI taxonomy): domain Eukaryota; kingdom Metazoa; phylum Chordata; class Mammalia; order Dermoptera; family Cynocephalidae; genus Cynocephalus; species Cynocephalus volans. The sequence goes on from NC_084470.1 coordinate 57,747,072, forward strand.
CGATTACTGTTTATGCCCTTTCAGCATCCCTTGTGACTTCCTGAAAGCTTAGTCTTAACTCCACTGATCCCAAGGGTATTCTGTTTGCTTATTGTTTTATTTATGTTCATTGTAGGCTCCTTGCAGGTAGGAGAAATGGTATCAAAACATTTTCCATCAAAGAGAAATCTATTCTGGGATATCTTTTGCCTTCTTTGGGAACACCTGTCTCAGATTACTCCCAACTCAGATTTTGCTTTGCTGCTTTTCCAGCTTGAATAAGCAGGTGGTTGGATGTTGAGCCCCAACCTGCCTGCGACAGAGAACAGAATTTGTGTTGTTGAGCTATACTATTTCTGTTGATCAAAAGATACCACCAGGGGAGTGCCAGGAATGGAAAGTTTCCCAGCCTTTCCAAGGAATAAAATGGGAAGCTTAGTGTGTGTGTTAAAATGAGTCAAAGCTGAGGTAGACAGTGAGTTGCTCAGGATTTCTGGTTCCTTTTGCTTAGTCATAGTCTTCAACTGAACTAACCAGGTGGGACCTCAGAGCACCTCTGATGCAGAGGTTCTCATGCCACAGGGATTCCATAGAGGTATTGCCCTCAAGTCCAAAAGTACACCAATTTGTAGGCTGGATAAATGATATCTTTTGCATGTTTGTACCGTTAACTTTTTAGAGGTATGTAGATGCCATCGTGATCAAAAATAAAAGCTTTTCTAAATTCATGTTAGGCTACTGTTATTAGCACAACTACTATCTGTTGGGAAACATGATCCAGTTGAAGCCGCCTCTTTTATGGATGAAGAAACTGAGGCTCAGGGATGAAGGAAAGAGATTTGCCTAGGTCACATAGAAAGGTAATAGCTGGCGTGGAAACTGGTGCAGTTAAGTGCAGTTTGTACGTACCATATGGTTTGCGGTCTCTGTCGCCCCTGGATGGGCACAGGGTGAAGAGACTGACAAGTATTTTGACGTTTAATGCTGTGCTGTACTTTCTAATGTTGTCTAATAGACTGATTGGATAATATTTGAAGTATTCATAATGCTTTTCTTGAGAATCTCAAAATTTTTTACTATATTCCTTCCATGCCCTTATAAGTAGTAATCCTATATTCCAACCTTGAAACCTGAGGCATAGTAAAATTGGGCAACTTGCTTTTATCTATGGTAGAGCTGCATCTAAAACTCAGCATTTTAATCTCTGGACCAGGGTTCTATTCATCAGATTGAACTTGTGAGGATTTCAGTTATTTATGTCTTAGTATTTTATTGCTGGCACTCTCAACTGGATGCAACAGAAAACTTTTGTTGAATCTCTAAGTATCTACTTTGTGCTAGGTATCTTCCCATGTGTTATATATAACTTAATTTAATGAGACCAAAGTTGCAATTCTGAAGCCCCTCTCAGAAAAATCGAAGTAGCTCCAATCTGCTCCAGACCCCATCCATCCAGTTATTTATTCATCCATTCACCATTATGAAGCACCTCTGTTTATCAGGTTTGTAAATTTGCCCTTGAGTCACATCCCATTGGTGGCCATGCTAGAACAAATCAGCTCAAATCTGTGCTTCCAAATAAGACCCAGGGTTGGCAGCAACATCACCTTGGTCTGCACAGAACAACACTTTTTTCCCACTGACACTTCAGCAATTTAGAGTGACCCTGGTGATTTGGTCAAATGACTTTCATATTGATCATTTTCTTATACTGTTATATTTGATCTTCTCAAAAACTGTTGAGAGGGCCGGCCCCGTGGCGCACTCGGGAGAGTGCAGCACTTGGGAGCGCAGTGGCGCTCCCGCCGCGGGTTCAGATCCTATATAGGAATGGCCGGTGCGCTCACTGGCTGAGCGCGGTGCGGACGACACCACGCCAAGGGTTGCGATCCCCTTACCGGTCACAAAAAAAAAAAAAAAAAAAAAAAAGACCAAAAAAACCCCCAAAAAACTGTTGAGAGATCAGATGAATATGGATGATCTCATTTTATAACTCGGAAAGCCAGATTTGGAGGTGGCCTGTCTAAGTTAACATGGCTGTTGAGGGCCTCTAACTTCAGTGCTTATGCCATGTCATCAGTCTGGTGGACCACCACTGCTACCACACTCTTTTCTACCTTCACAGATATCTCCCTATTTCTCTTCTCATTTCTTTACTTTCTTCTATACCTTCTTTCTGTGTCTCCTTCGCACATGCATCCTCTACTAGGTGATCCTTAGATGTTGGAGTTCCTCAAGACTGTCTTATACTCTCTTCTTTTCACACTCTGAGCTCTCTCCCTAAGTGGTCTCTTCCCTGTTTATACCAATGATTCCCAAAAGTGTCGGCCGAGCCCACACTCATCTCTGTTCCAGACCTATCCATCCACTTCCTACATAGTATCTCTATTTGGATGTCTCCCAGGCACTCCATGTTAGCTTGTCTGAAACTTTACTTGGTCTTCTACCCCTGAGCTAGTCCTTGTCTGTCATTCCCAATCTAAGTAAATGGTACCTCCACATACGAAGTTGTACCAGTGACTTGGAAGTCATCTTGACACCTTTTTTCCCTTACTCCCAAGTCTAGTCAGTCACCAGATCATAGCAATTTGAAGTTCAACAACTTTCTTGAGTCTGACCTCCTGGTTTAGGATGTTTTGTGTACACCATAGATTTCTTTCTTTCTTTCCATCCTGTCTTGCACTTTGAACCTGATTCTTTCTAATACTTTAAATTTACTGCCTGATTCCATTTCGTTGATAATTTATGATTATAAGAAGTGTTGTTTGAAAGATGGGTGTATAGCAAAGCATGATTAAAGGTAGGGATGTATGCCAAACAAACAGCCTTAAGTTTTCTGGCCAACCAGTTATATGTTTCTTGTTGATGCTTTTTTTTCTAAATTGTATTGCAGCAGTTCACATTTCTTTGCCATGTTAGGGGTAGGGAAGAGGGGAGATTTCAGGTAACAGTGTGTAATTGCAGATCAGTGGAGAAAGTAGCCTTTTCATGGGTCTATGTAATTCCGGATATTAATAATAAGGAACTCACTTGCCCTCTTATATAAGCCATAGTTTATAATATTACATTTATTGGTAAGAAAAGAATATTTTGATTTCCCATTTGCTTTGTCCTTTTTTTAAATGAGCATTTTGTTTTGAGGTAATTTTAGAGTCACATGCAGTTATTAAGAAATAATACAATGAGATCACATATACCTTTTGCTCAGTTTCCCCCAGTGGTAATATCTTGTTTTTTTTTTTTTTTTTTTTGTCTTTTTTGTGACCATCCGCGCCGCGCTCAGCCAGTGAGCGCACCAGCCATCCTTACATAGGATCCGAACCCGAGTGCGCCACAGGGTCGGCCCCCCAGTGGTAATATCTTGCAAAACTATTGGGCCAGAGGAAATGAAAGTACAATATCATAACTAGAATATTTACACTGATATAATCTACCAATGTTATTCAGATTTCATCAGTTTCACTTTTACTCATTTGTGTGTATGTATATATTTAATTCTATACAGTTTAATTACATGTGTAGGTTTTTTATTTTTATAATTTCTCAGTTGGCTGAGAACTCAAGCTGGGAAAAGGTATGATATTTACTGGGTCCCTCTCAAACTCCACTGGTAAACAACTTGTGCATAATTCCTTCTCTTTAGTAGAGTAGCTACTTGACTTTGGGCAAGCTACTTAACTTCTAAATCTTGATTTACTTTTCTATAAAATGGGATTCATAGTAACTACCTACTGCAGAGGCTTGCTGTGAGGACTGAAATGAGAAGATGTGTATAATGGGTACTGGGCATAGTCGATGGCATATAAAAGGAGTTCAATAAATGATCATCTAATTTTTTTAAAAGTGAGATTTTTAAACAGATTATAAATGAGAGTTTGGATTTTTAAACACTTTTCACAAAAGTGTGGTATCACGGAATTGTAGAATTGGAAGTTCCCTTAAGTAATCACTTCATAGTTTTAGAACTAGTCTAGGACCCCCCTAAATCTTCTTAGGTGGTAGGCTCTTATTCTTTATGATAAACTGCTTCTCTGTAACTTCTAGTTCTGCCCTCATCCATGTGACAGCCCTTCTAGGATTTGAGGACAACTGCCATGCCCCCTCCTCCGCCCCACCTAAATTATCTCTTCTGGATTATCCTTTAGCCATTCCTCATAAGATGTAGCTTCTAGACCCTTTCCCATCTTGGTCTCTCTCTTCTAAAGAAGGTCAATTTGTTGTTCCCCTTAACCAAACACAGAACTCAGATGTAATCTGGCTAACATGTCCCAGGATAGGTCCATCTTCTCTTGGGTTGTTTTTTGGGGGGAAACTAGGTTACCCTGTTGATGCTCACAGAGCTTGTTCTTTTGTCTTCTTTTTATTTTCTAGATGAAAAATAAATGCACAGCAGTTAAGCACAGCAGTTAAACATACACTTTAACTTTCATTCCCTCCTGTAACCCGACTAAAATGACACTTAAAAGGGGAAAGAGATATCAGCAAATGAAAAATGAATGGAATGTTGAAGCCAGAGACCATGTATGAGTGACTTAGTGGGCCAAGAAGAACTGACAGTGTCTTCCAGGGGGAGAAACTAAGAAGAAAGAGATTTGTATTGTAGAACTCCAGAACTGGAGACACCAAATCCTGAACACAGAAAGATTAGTCGAAAATCTATGCAAAAAGTAATTCGATGCCTATACCCCCTTCCTTACTCTCTCAGGAGATAGGAATTTTAGATGTTGACCCAGAGACTCCTAATTCAGGCACACCAAGCATAGAAGAAGGGGTAGAATATGGAACAGAACTGAAAATAAGGGCTTTAAGGTAGAGTTCTAAATAGTGAATTGTAGGACCATTCCCCTCTCTTACCCAGTTTGCAGACTATCTGCAGGAGAGTAGTCCCATGCAAGAGATTTGAAGATCCTCCTCTGAAGAAATTAGCCTCTAAAGATAATAATTCTAGGGGTTCTCGATAAAATGGCAAATTCTTGTGTGATCACCCTAAAGTGAAGTTCACAAATTGACAAGCCTAGCCCACATGCTCAGAGCTTTCAAACAACTTTAAATATATGAACATGTATAGGTAGTCAAGTGTCAGCAGACATTTAAAGAAAGCCTCTCACATAAAAGATAGATCAAAACAAATGGAAGAGAAAATAACTCGGAGGCAACAGTAAAAGCAGGGAGGAAAATAAGAAAAAAAAATAGCTTTATAATATTAAAATTGAGAGAGATTAGAGAAAATATCGCATTCATGAAAGATGAACAAGATCCTTTAAAAATAAAAAGAACTTGGGCCGACCCCTTGGCTCACTTGGGAGAGTGCAGCACTGGGAGCGCAGCAGCGCTTCTGCCGCGGGTTTGGATCCTATATAGGGATGGCGGGTGCACTCACTGGCTGAGTGCGGTGCCGGCGACACCAAGCCAAGGGTTCTGATCCCCTTACCGGTCACAAAAAATAAATAAAATAAACTTTCAGAAAACAGGAAAGACCTCTTAGAAAGTAAAAGTATGATACCCAATAAAAAACAATAACACAGAAAGATGGAAAGATAGAGTTGAAGAAGTTTCCTTGATGATAGACCAAATGAAAGAGATGGGAAATAGGGGAAAACAGACATGAAAGTTAGAGGTTTATTCCAAGAGATCCAACATCTGATTAATAGAAATTTAGAAAGAGAAAAAACAGACAGTAGAGGGGAAGAAATAATCAAGGAAATGATATAAAAAGATTTTTCCAAAACTGAAATAATGTCTGTAGATTGATACAGACAGCACAATGAGTGAAAGAAAACCATGTGAAATTTATAAAGTCCTAAAATCTTCTAGAGAAAACAGTCACATACTTAGGGTTAGTATTACAAGTGGCATTAGGTTTCTCAAAAGCAATGAACTAGAAGATAATGGAGCAATGCTTTCAAAATTCTGACAAAAAAATATTCCCAACTTAAATTTTTTTAACTTACATAATACAAATTTATTTTCATGATGTTCCATAATTATTTTTCTAATCCCTACAAAAAGCCTGAGCTTTCCTCTGGTCTCCTCAAACTTTAAAAAAATATATATGTATTTTTTTTAAATTGACATAATAATTGTACATATTTATGGGGTGTAGTGTGATATTTTGATTACATATACAATGTGTAATGATCAAATCAGGGTAATTAGCACATTCATCACCTCAAACCTTTATCATTCTTTATGTTGATAACATTCAAAATCCTCTCTTCTAGCTATTTGAAAAAATACAATAAATTGTTTTTACTATAGTTACCCTAGAGTGCTAGAACTTATTCCTCTACTTACACTAGAACTTTTTCCTCCTATCAAACTGTAATTTTATATTCATTAACCAACCTCTTCCTATTCTGTCCTCCCCCCTGCTCTTCCCAACCTCCCCAAGTTAGAATTTTTTATCCAACTAAACTATCCCCCAAGTTTGAGCTTAGTAAAGACATTTTCAGACATATTGTGTATATACCTTTTCCTAAGAAGCTCTCCTAGAAGAAACTTTCCAACAGAACAAGTGAATAAACAAGGAAAAAGACTAAATGGGATCCAGGAAACAGGGGTTTCAATGTAGGTAAGGTAGAAAGAATTCCCAGAAGGGTAGAGTTCCAGTAGAGATTTCTCAAGAAACAGACAACTGATAGAGTACCTGGTTGAACATATTAAAAGGAGCTTTACACTCCAGGGAAAATAAAAATTATACAAACAAGGAAATGTATACAACATGGCTTGGCTACAGATAATATTCACATAGACCTAATAATGCAATTCTTAGTATTAATGTAATCAAAATTTGACCTAGTTATATTGGAAAGATGGGCAGAGTACATGCAGCAGTATATGAAGAGGGGGTCAGGACAAAATCCTAATCTTCCATAATAGGAATTAAATTAGTAATGTAACACTTACATTTTGCTGCATAACAACTTACCCCAAAATTTTAGAGCCTTAAAACAAGTATTTTTCATCTCACAGTTTCCGTGAGTCAAGAGTTCAAAAGCAATTTAAAGGTCTCCCATGAGATTGCAGTCCACATGTCAGTGGGGGTTGCAGTCATCTGAAGGCTTGACTGGGGCTGGAGAATCCTCTTCCAAGCTCACATAGGTAGCAGTAGAAGGAGACTTCAGTTCTCTTCATATGGGCCTTTCCAAAGGATATGTTATTTAGCTTCCCCTAGGGCAAGTGATCCAGGAAGGAGAATAAGAGGAATTTCAGTGCCTTTTATGACCTCGCCTTGAAGGTGACATATCATCATCATTTCTGCTATGTTCTATTGAGCGTATAGACCAACCCTGATACATTGTGGGAGGGTGTGCACAAGGGTGTGAATATCAGGAGGCAGGGATGATGGGGGGCTCTTTGGAGGCTGGCTGCTACAGGTAATAACTAAAAGTGAAGCCTCAAGAAGTAATATATAGGCATATTATTTAGAAAAGTGGAGATAAATCCTAGAAGAAAGAGGTTGCCCCTGGTAGTAGGAATCAGGGAAAGAGACTGCTGATTTTCATTATAAGCGTCATAGAACAACTTTAAGAAATATGTACATGTAATACTGTGATTTTTTTTTTAATTATGAAAAAAAAAATCCAAAGCATGGACCCGTTTAATGTCCCCAACATTAGTTATAGAGCAATACCTAAATTATATGAGGAACTAATAGAATTTTAATCTCATAAGGATCCTTTGGCATTTGGAAGATAGTATATGATATCTTGAAAGACTGTTTATGGATGATAAACCTGAACTTCAGTGAAACAGGACATAGTGACCAAACCTGACCTAAAATCCTTAAATAAATGTGGCACAAAAAGATGAGCATGAGTCAGTGAGATGCTCTGGCATTTCAGTAATATGAAATGGGGAAGGGGAAAAAGAAAAAAACTGTTTTGCTCTTTCTAGAGAATGGAAAGTTCTTAAGTGAAAATGTTTATGTAGCTTGGGCCTATAAATGGCAAACCTTATTGAAAGGAATAGCCTTTTGACAGATAGTTGGAAAGCACTTTATAGAATTCCTTAGGCTAAGGGTGTGTAGGTGAGGGTTTGATACAAATTGGAGAAAGAGTTGGCTGCTGTCCCTATGGACAGAACACGGGCCAGGCCAGTCTGCAGCACCAGTCATTCCTGCTGGTTGCGGCCAGGGTCATTTTCTTCAGAGGAGCTCTGGGCTCTTTATTGTCTACCACAGCTTGGTTGGTGCCTAAGGACCGTCCCCCCGCAAGCATTTGAGCCCTTGATGCCTGCTCTGTCCCTGGTCCCCATGCACAACCTCTATTCAAGTCTGGTCTCATCTCTTCCTGTCACTATATATTTACTCTTCTTGAGGAACATACTTTTAGGAGTTACAGCATTCTTGGACAGTTTGTCTGTTCCATCTGCCTTCTAATATAGCTGGGGTTGGGATAAAGTATTAAAGGAATCATATATTTGGGTTGGTGGAGGAGTTGAGAGGGATGCATTGGAGATGGCCAAGTAAGTAAAAACTACACACTGAAGCATTCAGGCTTACGTTTTTTAACATTTTAACACCTCATTAAAATGTATTGTTTACGTTCTTCTACTATAAATGAGTACATTGAATTTAAATTATTCAGTGTCTCCATGATAAGCCTTGGCTGTCATGCCCTGGGATGCCCTCAGTGCCATTATAATGGGCAGAGGGGTAAGCTGTGAAAGGGGCAAGTTGTGTTTTTGTGTCTGCATTCCTCAGTGTCTCTTTTTGTATTTTACTTTGCCCACAGATCGGGGACCACAAATTCAGTGCTCACCGGATTGTCTTAGCCGCCTCGATCCCGTACTTCCATGCTATGTTTACGAATGACATGATGGAGTGCAAGCAGGATGAGATTGTAATGCAAGGAATGGACCCAAGGTACTAAATCCCTCCATTAGGTTTCACAGGCTGCTTTCCAGGTGCAGCTTCAGCCCGTGCTTGGTGCCACTGGAGGGCCTGCAACAGGACCCAAATAGCACAGCTCCATACATACAGTAGGTGATTAGTAGAGGTATTAGAACCTCTGCCAATGGCCTGAGACAGGGCTAAAACAAAGGGAGTTTTGATGCTGTTTTTCTCTGCTATTAGAGTAACACTTTTTTTTTTTTTTTTTTTTTTTTGGTGGCTGGCCAGGGATCTGAACCCTTGACCTTGGTGTTAGCAGCATCATGCTCTAACCACCTGAACTGACAGGCCCTGGAGTAACACATTTAATATAAGCTAGAGTCCAAAACATTTTTTTAAATTGGGGTTGGGCCTGCCACAACTGTGCAGGGGGAAGCCTCTTGGGCTCTGGAGCTGGGGTGGGACGTGGAGTGGCCCAAGGGCCTCAGCCACGCCCCCCCCCCCCCACACACATCTGCATCCAGTTCAGCAATGACTGACCCACTGCAGGAAACTGGGCTCCCAAGCCGGGGTTGAGGGGGCCAAGGGCCTCAGCCACACCCCCCGACATTCACATCCAGTCCAGGAAAAACTGCACCACACAGGAAACCCCCCAGGCTCCCAAGCTGGAGTCGGGGGAGCCTGTGGGCCTCAGCTCTGCCCCCCAGCTCCACCTCTCTCCCCTACTCCCTCCCCCTGCTTCGCAACATCTTTGAATGTATAAAAAAACATAGTAATAATAAATTGATTTTAAAATGTATGTATAAATTGCTATACAAATATAAGTTTTTATTTTTATGAGGAGTTAAGATTGGATTTTCCCAAAGATACATAACCAATAACAGGTCAAGCCAGGAGGACAACCACTGTCACCAACTGCACTGTCACAGATTGCCATTGTGATCATTCTAGTTATTTTCATTATATCATGGTATGTGAGAAATGTTAGGTGCTCCAATAGCATTGAGAAATTAAGATATTTTATATGAATACATTTTTGTTGAAAGTTAAATGTAAATTATACAATAAACTATATCATGATAATGATAAAAAAAATAAACTGGGGCTGGGTACAAAGATGGCGTATATTCTCTACACTTTTCTGGGCTAGCCATTTTAGCTAACAAAATAGTTCTTCAAATAAATGTCTTCATTCACTTTCCTTCTCATTGGTCTAGAACAGTGTTGTCCATTAGAACTTTCTGTAGTAATGGAAATGTTTTATTTGTACTGTCCAAAATGGTAGCCACTAGGCACAGATGGTTATTGAGCACTCAAAATAACCTGACTAGTGGGACTGGAGAACTAAATTTTAAATTTTATTTAATTTTAATTAATTTAAACTTAATTTTAAATAGCCACAAGTGGCTAATGGCTGCTGTACTGGACAACACAGGTCTAGAATATGACAGATATTATGGTTATTTTGATGGATGAGAACGTGGAAGCCTGAGGAGGTCAAGCCCAGGGTTCTCCCTTAAGCCAGTAGTCCACTGTTGCCCAACCTCTCTTAATCTCATAGTGGTGAAAACTACGGGGAAAGGAGACTATGTGGTTCCCTTTGGGTGACTGAAAGTGATCTGTCCCCGTACATGGAGAGGATTTATATAAATATTGTAGGGTGGAAATCTCAGGTCAGCTTCTTGTAAGGAAAGACACAGAAGTGAGTCTCCAAGAGCAGTGGCACACTTTTCTCTGAGGTCTGTGTCTGAAGGAGCCGTGTGGTCACCATGTGCAGGTGCTTCATTTAACAGAGATTGACTGAACAACTATGATGTGTACAGCTCTAGGCAGTGAGGTATAGCAGTGAGAAAACAGAAGGCACCTGTTCTCATTGTACCAATTTCCTAGTAATGGGGATCTGGCAGTAAACAAATAAATGCTCGGTGTGGCTGGGAGTGAAAGTGATATGAGAAATGTAAAGCAGAGTAAAGGCTGGTGAATGCTGGTGGAGGCCTGCACTATTTCAGGGTGATCAGGAAAGGCCTCTGTAGTGGGATGGCAGTTGAGCAGAGACCTTAATTAAAGTGAAGTAGTGAGCCATCTGAAGGAAGAGCCCTCCAAATAGAGGGAATAGCCAATGCAAAGTCCCTGAGGTGAGTATGTTCAGAATGTTGGAATAGAATGAGGAAGGGAAAGAGTAGAAGGTGATGTGGTCAGAGAGATGGGAAGGGGCCAGACCATGTACAGCCCTATAGATGGAATTTGGATTTTATTCTCAGTGTGAATTAGAAGCCAGGAAAAATTTTGGAAATTTCATTCTAAAAATTTATCACAAGAAAATAATCTGAAAACATTATAACAGCCATAACATAGTAATATCTACTATTATGCCTACCAATAGAGGAAATCAATTATAGCATATTTACATGTTGAAATGTTATATAGCAGCCACTCAACACAATAAAGATGAAGACAGTGTAGCAACATGGGAAAGGGCTTGATAAGTATTTTATGATTATATCCATATAATTTATGTGTTCAGGAGAACAGGGACTGAAAATGAACCTAGAAAAATGACCATAGTTGACTTTTTTAGGAGTGAGATTGTGGGTAATTGTTTTTTTTTTTTTTAGAATTTTCTGTAATAACACTATTTGGGTGATAAAGACAACTTAGCAAAATGAGTCTTTGGCTTTGATAAAGTAGTCATTTCTTTTAGATAGGTTCTCAAAGGGCACGGGCTAAATGGATTTCAGAACAGGGCCCATCTGTTCTCCTAGTGGTAATGTCAGTTAGTTCTCCTGTGGGCCAAGACTTATCTCTGAAGAGCTTCTCACGGCTTTTCTTCTTTCATTTAGTGCCCTGGAGGCTCTGATCAACTTTGCCTACAACGGCAACCTTGCCATTGACCAGCAAAATGTCCAGTCATTGCTGATGGGGGCGAGCTTCCTGCAGCTGCAGAGCATCAAAGACGCCTGTTGCACATTCCTCCGAGAACGGTGAGGTGATATGGTGGGCCTGGCCCATGGTAGGCAGCATGATCATTTCATTTCTAGAATCTCCTGCCAGTTTGCTGAGTCCTTGGGGCATATAGAGTTTTATGAAGGGAGTGAGTTGGGAAGGTTACTCTGTAGAGATGACATTTCTTGAAATCAGTATCAGTGTCCACTTCTCTGTGATGAACCTTTGCGGAACATGATTTACATAGTCCTGTCTCCCTTGGCTTGATATGTACCTTTTCTGATCTCTTTCCAGTCTGACCAGCCACTAATTTAGGTGATTTCTTGCCAAAATGATTTATTTAGTACTCCATAACTGTTCTATAGCCATCGCCATCTTTGATTAGATACTTCCCCTCCTTGAATTTCTTGACCTTTCTTTTTAAACTTGAGATCTTTAAGAGCGCATCCAAATTTCACCTCTTGGAATTCTCTATCTCCCTCAGTCCCCTGGACACAATCATTGTACACTCTTTTAGGGAAAAGACTGTGGATTATAACCCCATCTATTTCCAGTGCTTGGCAATGGGCCTCATGGGTCTCCCAGGACCTTTTGACTGATCAGATAAGAAGACTCTTTTAACCCCTCAAGAGATAGAGCTCTTGGTCATAAGGTAAAGACCTTTTAACCCCCAGAGGCTTGGGGATGAGGGTTAGTGCTGGTTCACACACAGCTAGAGAAAAACCAGAACAGTGCCCATGTCTTTAGTGCTATCCCAGGGCCAACCTCCACCTGAGCCTACACTGATCATTAGGTCCCCAGCCTGAAGACCAGGATTCCTCCTGACTCAGATCCGCCATCCTGAACCTCATTCCCTCTTAGAGATGACTTCCCCCTCCCCGATTCCCACACCATTAATCTAATTCACTAAGCAGCTCTGTTGGTCCAACTGCTGTACACATCCTGCTTACATGGTGCTCATGGGCATCGTATGTGCAGCTAGTCATAATAACTGTGGTAATGATGCCTCAAATGAGGGGGTTCTCAGCTGCTGAGTGCTGGGTGCATGGTTTTATCTTGAAGTAGGTGGTACTGTTCCCGGTTTTGCACATGGAGACCTTGTAGTGAGAGCACATTCCCAGAGCCAGGCTTGTCCCTGCCCTGAGATGTCTTCTGGGGCAGGCTGGAGGGATGCATGTGGGGATGTGGGGGGTACCCACTTGCTGTCTTCCCTACTCATTTGTGAGCTTCTTAAAGACACAGACTGGGCTAAGTTCATCTCTTTGCTCCCACAGAACTTGAGAGTGGCGTTCTGACTAAGTAGGCATTCCAGAATTACATTGGCCGTCCTCACACCTTCACTAAGGGACAAGAGCTCCACCTAGGGGTTTTTGAGGTCGTCACTGTCAACACTGGATCCAGGCTCTGTTATAAAGTTCTGCTGCCAAAAAGATGCTTAGAAAAATGATTTTTAGACCAGTGCAGTTTTTGCACCAATAGCATTTTAGGAACAGATACTTTACTGTTTTGAGCCTATCCTTGAATTTTTTTTTTTTTTTGTCTTTTTCGTGACCGGTACTCAGCCAGTGAGTGCACCAGCCATTCCTATATAGGATCCGAACCCGCGGTGGGAGCGTCGCCACACTCCCAGCGCCACACTCTCCCGGGTGCGCCACTGGCTCGGCCCTCCTTGAAATTTTTTATTCAGCCCTGTAGGACCCCTTCTGAGACCTAAACCCATACCTCATTCCTCTCTTTATTTCCTGACACAGGCGCCAGTGGTTTGGCCTACTTTCTGTTTCTCTCTAGTAGTTACCACTACTGCCTCTCTTCCTAGGGGTATTTCTCCTTGAGCCTGGCTACAGAATGTGGCAGGGTCTCTCAGCTTTCCCCTTACTATGGGCTCTTGAAGACGAGCATGTGGGCCCTTCACTTTCAAGGTTGATTGCCAATGACGAGGAAAACCATACTGAACAGTAGTAGAAAAGACAGAGCATGACAGCACAGAGAAGCTGCAATGCTGTCAGTATGGCAATAGAGCCTGAGGTTGCTCATCCTCAGTCTTTGGCCTGCTGCCGTTTTTTCTCTGAGGCTGGGATTGTTTTTTTTTTTTTTCTTGAGGCCCTTTTCCCAGCCTTCACATGTATGGGCCTTCTTGCTTTTAGGTGAGCACTGGAGCTGTGTGTTTTCTGAAACTCTTCTCACAGCTGGAGTGTAATATCAAATGTATAAGTAAACCAAGTCAATAACTTATTTAATTCAAGTCACTGCTTTCTGCCTCTGATAAATCAGTACATCTTTTTTCTTTTTAAGCATTACATCTTATGTAGCTTCCTTGCTTACATAGTCAAGCTATGTCAACGAGGAAAAAGATTATGAAGTGGCTAATGAAAGATGTGGGTCTCCATCTACGCTTTAAGTTTATTTTCCCTCCTGTCTCCCTCCTATTCCTGAATGAGCTGCTTTCCTGTGTGGCAGCTCTTCTTCCTCCTTTTCCACCAATTGCCTCATAAACAGGCTTCCCATGTCCCATCCTCTTGGTTGTGAAAGTCCAGTTCAGTTGAGAAGGTGTGTTTTGTGCTGAATATTATGCCAAGCCAAGCAAAGACAGCCAAAGATGAGGTATCGGAATCCTACCTGAGAAGGAGAGAATGGGAATGAATTCCCATAGCTGTGCTGTTCAGCCTGTCCCACACCTTTGGACTCTACCCAGCCTCCAGTTCATGGCACTTTTGAATCCTCCCCTTGGGTTGATGTTAGAATGGTAGGGATGAGTGAAGCACATGCTATAGAGGCCCAGGGAAGGTTTATCCTCATATCTGCCTTACATTTGTAAAATGCTTTAACAAGTCTCATTCAATCACCATAAGTGCATTAGAGAAAGGCATTATTTGCCAGGTGACTGAGCTGACATGCTGACCTTGAACTCCATGTTCCTCACTGGCCATGCTGCCTCACCTAAGTGTTGTTCCATGATCATGTTTTCTTGGCCTTTGGAAATTCACGTAGGTTTCCAAAGCAGTAGACAGAGCAAGTTCAGACTGGAATGAAATAACTTTGTAGCATGTAGACTATTCATAAAGCTAAGCTACTGAGGTACTCTGCCCTTTCAGACCTTGATGGGTCTGCTGCTGGGGAACGGTGGTGAATATGGTGAATATTCCTAAGTAAATATAACTCTGTGCCCGTAACCTTAAATCTGCATTTGCGGGGGGGTGGGGGTGGGGCATTCTAATGAAGAAAAGTAAGCCTGGGCAGTTTTTAATCTGACAAACACCATCTCCTTCACAGATTATCAGCCACAAAATCAAAATAAGAAAAGGCCCATCCCCAAGGGTCTGCTGCTGTCACCAAGATTTCAGAACCACACTGGGCTCATTTGGAATTTATCAGATACAACAGTAGTAAGAAAAACAGCCATAATAACAATTAAAACAGCAGCTAGCTTTGTACCAGGCACCAGGCTAAGTGCTTTTGCTTACATTCTTAATCATGGCCACAGCCCTAAGAGGTGGGGAGCTGTTGTCATCATTTCTTTCCAGGTGAAGAAATTACTGACGCTTGGGAGAACTTAAGGTACTCACCCAGGTTGCCCAGTGAACAGCAGGGACAGGATTTTCGTGGATTTCCCTGGCCCTGATGAGTACAGGTCTGCCTTGGTGCCATGGGAACATGCACAAGAGGCCTGGATTCAATCTCAGCACCACCTTGCAGGTTGAGGGACTGTAAGCACATTTCTTTGTTTCTCTGAGCTTCAGTTTTCCATCTGCGAAATGAGAGCAATTACTACTTTGTAGTGTTGTTAAAAAGACTGTGGAGAATGTCTATGAAAGGCCTGGCAAAGTATTTTACTCACTGATGGTGCTAGATTGATGACAGCTATGCTGTTGTTTTCAGATGTCCGAACAATTAGGCTCTAAAAAAAGAAAAAAGTCTAAATGTCCCAGTGTGTCGAGAAGTCATCTCTCTGCATTGTTTAAACTCATTCTGCAACTTCAGTGCCTTCCTGGTAACCAGAGGTGGAATAGACGCTCAACCAGGACATCAGCAGCTGAATGTAGCAAACAGGCTTTCCAGTATGTGCTCTCCTGTTGTTCTCTCTTTCTGACAACTACTTCACAGGACTTCCCAGAGAGCTCATTCCACCTCAATGCATAGAGCACCAGGCCCAAGAGGCAGGGACCTTTGATGATGATCTTTAATCTTATGCCTTTAGAAGTTGAGTCCCAGAGAGGTACATGTGTCACAGGGAGTTTTTCAACAAAACTGAAGGCAAAATTTGTGTTTTCATTCTGTAGCTCTACCTAGAACCAACCTGAGAATGACCTGCCTCTAATTTTTTTCTTTTAATCTTTTCTTATGCCAAAAGGCTTCACCCAAAAAATTGCCTGGGTGTGCGCCAGTTTGCTGAGACAATGATGTGTGCTGTGCTGTATGATGCAGCCAATAGCTTTATCCACCAGCACTTTGTGGAGGTATCCATGTCCGAAGAGTTCCTGGCCCTGCCCTTGGAAGATGTGCTTGAGCTAGTGTCTCGGGATGAGCTGAATGTAAAATCAGAGGAGCAGGTATGTGAGCACAGTAGCAGTGTGTGCAGGTGACCTCTGGGGTGCTGCTCTCTTCCATCAGTGTTTTCTGTTAATTTTTTTCTTTTACAAAATTAATATCATGACATGTATGCAGCTGTTGTGTGTTATGGGGTTTGTTTTATTTCATATTCATTTTTCATGAAAACTTTTTACACATTCTAGTGTCTTAATAATATTCGTTGATTTTATCAATTCTACTTCCCTTATTCTTGGATGTTTGTGTTATTTCCAATGTTTTCTATTAGAAATAATGCTGTTGTGAACTGGAATAGCAAGTATGGATAACTTTTTGAAGGAGTCTTGTTCTAAGGAAGAGTGGAGCATTGGGGCAGTCACTGGAGGGGAACATGACGTCAGGGTTTTTTTTTTTAAGGTGAGGGAAATTACAGCATATTCGAGTGCTGATGGAAATTTTCCAGAAGAGAGGGAAATTTAGGGGAAATGGGAGAATAGTTGCTGGTGTTCTGGAGTGAATGAGAAGAAACAGAGTCTCAGATACAAGGGATATGTCTTTGGGAAGAACACAAGCTGTCCACGTCTGCAGCAGCAGGAGGGAGACCTGCCACACACAGCAGATTGGGGGCGGGGGGTGCTGGTAGACTCTTACTGACATTCTTCTCTGATTTATTTCTGTTTTCTCAGCTGAGAGTGAGAATGAGGGAGAAGTGTTAGAAATTTGAGGAGAGATGAAAAGGTACGAAATAACCCTCTAGGAAAGGGGAAGAGTAAATGGATAATGCTAGGGAAATGGAGAGGGCTTGATAGGAAGCAGGGCCTGGTGAGATTAGTAGTCACAAACTTCAGCTGGTCAGCTCTGTTGTGTGTTTTCTGTCAGCCACATAGACTGGTGCAGGTGCAGAATAGGGAGCAAGTTGAATTTAAAGAGCTGGACTTCACCATATTAGAGATTTTTCTCCAGGTGAGTGTGATTAAGAGAAATAGGCGCATGTAATAGGAATCGAGGGAACTACGTAGTAATTCATGGAACTCATGCATGAGAGAAGTGAGGAAATAGGGAGCTGAGGAGGGGAGGGAGGGAGACAGTGTCAAAGGCTAATTGGAGTCAATTACTGAGCTGGAAGGACTGGAGGTTTTGGTCAGTTATAAGTATAGTTAACCCTTGAACAACACAGGGATTGGGGCACCAACCCCCTGTGCGTCGAAAATCTGTGTGTACCTTTTTTTTTTTTTTTTAACTCAAAGTGTTGGGCCGGCCCGTGGCTCACTCGGGAGAGTGTGGTGCTGATAACACCAAGGCCATGGGTTCGGATCCCATATAGGGATGGCTGGTTAGCTCACTGGGTGAGCGTGGTGCTGACAATACCAAGTCAAGGGTTAGGATCCCCTTACCGGTCATCTTTTTAAAAAAATAAATAAAATAAAAAATAAACTCAAAGTGTTTATTGCAGAAATTTGGTCAAGGTGCCAGTTGGGTAACTCCAGTTGAGGTTGGACTGGGGCCCTCTACCCAGAGCTGGGCAGATGAGATAGGAAAGGGTAGAAGGAGTGCATCTGGGCCCTGGGCCTCAGAGCTTTGAGATGATGTTGGGGGCCAGGCTGTAGGTGGGACCTGTGCCATCAGTTCCACGTTCAGGTCCTTCACTACACAGTCCTCCATCACTACCTCTTGAGTCATCAACTTCCAAAGAGAGATACCAACGAATCAGCTAGTAATAAATCTGTCTCTTTCCCAAAGCCCCCAGTGGCGTCAGCCAGGAGCTGAACTTTGCCTTCCACCTTGTGGGTTTGTCTCCACTCACCAGTCACGAAAACATTGTTAACACTCAGACATGCCACCACCTGGACCCCCTTGCCTTCAGAGTCCCAACGTGCTCCACAAACCCCAGCAGGTAGTCTTGGAACAGCCAGGGGTAAAGGCCCTAGGGACTCCAAATAGCACACCCTTCTAGCCTTTACACAGCTTTGCCAGATTCACCTTGTTCACCGGCTCACCTTCAAACACCTCCTCTTTTTTTTTTTTTTTTTTTTTTTTTAAAAGATGACCGGTAAGGGGATCTTAACCCTTGACTTGGTGTTGTCAGCACCACGCTCAGCCAGTGAGCGAACCGGCCATCCGTATATGGGATCCGAACCCGGGGCCTTGGTGTTATCAGCACCGCACTCTCCCGAGTGAGCCACGGGCCGGCCCTTCAAACACCTCCTCTAAGGAGAGAGCATCTCCCACATTGATCAGAGCCATGGCTGCAGCAGCGCTGTTGAAACTGTGGACCCCATCCAGCGCCCACCCTCCTCCTCCTCCTTATCAGTCTTGCTGCTGCTATTGTTGCCACAGACCAAAGCGCGGCAGCACCAGTGAATCCATGTATAACTTTTGACTCCCCAAACACTTAACTATTAATAGCCAGAACTACTAGGGCCAGAAGCTTTCCTGATAAACAGTCAATTAACATGTTTTGTATGTTATATATATTAGATACTGTATTCTTATAATAAAACAAGCTAGAGAAAAGAAAATATTAAGAAAATCATAAGGAAGAGAAAAAGCACTTAAAGAATTTTTTTTTTTTTAAACTGCATGTAAGTGGACCCGCACGGTTCACACCCATGTTGTTCAAGGGTAAACTGTATACTTGAAATTATGGAAGAGGTGACACTGTTGATGAAGCCGAGTTATAGTCATCATGGAGGGTGAAGCTATTGGCAAAGCAAGGTTTAGGTAATCATAGGGTCCACTAAGAACAAAGAAGACAGATCTTGTGGTCAAGAAAAGTTTAATGAGGGCCAGCCCGTGGCTCACTCGGGAGAGTGCGGTGCTGATAACACCAAGGCCCCGGGTTCGGATCCCATATATGGATGGCCGGTTCGCTCACTGGCTGAGTGTGGTGCTGACAACACCAAGTCAAGGGTTAAGATCCCCTTACCGGTCATCTTTTAAAAAAAAAAAAAAAAAAAAAAAAAGTTTAATGAGAGTGTAGTGTTAGTAGCTACAAAGGAACGAAAGGTGATCTTTTCTGTTCCACAAAGGTGTGGTGCATATTGTCTGAGGGGGATAGTGAGTAAATGTTTTGGGCAGAGGGTGGTGAGGGCTGGCAGTGAAGGGTGTCAAAGGCAGGGCTGAGAAGTTTGGACCTGGCCCTGCAGGCACTGCAAGCATCACTGCTACAAGGCCTCTGCCCTTGGTCAGTTAAGAAGTCTAGCCAAAGGCAAAGCAGTTTAGGATGTTTGAAATCAAGAGTCTTGGCCTGCCCCACCTGCAGTTCAGCACAAAGAGCCCCAGCCTCTAGGAGACAAGCCATTTGGGTTGTTAGTACCAACTCAGCTAATTCTCAAATGTCTGAAGAGCCCCCATCCTTGAATATTAGCGACCACTATAAAAGTGGACCCTTGGCAGCATGGGAACTGTGATTTAGAGGAAAGAGCCTTATCCCAAGAGCAAGGAATACTGTCCCTTGCTCTTCCACTAGTTAACATGACCTGGGGCAGCTCCCGCTTATTTGAGTGATGTGTTCTGTAAGGGCTGTAGGATTGTAGAGGGAGATATCCTTATGGCTGGAGCCATTAGGGAAGGCTCCCTGGAGAGCATGGATCTTGAGCTAGGCCATAAGGAAAGGAGAGTGGGTTTAGATGAAGAGACGATAAGAAGGCATTCTAGGTGACAGGGACAGTGTGAACAGGGGAAGCATCCCAGCTTGGCTAGGTGGAGGGAGTATGGAGGGGATAGGGTGCAGGAGCAGCAGGAATGGAGGGTAATAGGCATCTTGTTGTGATGCATAAAGGACTAAGGTACCATTGACAGTTTTTCATTATAAAATCATAATGAAAGCCCGGAAGATGTTACAGTAACCCAGGCTTGCATTGCAAAACACTGGACCAAAATGGGGTAGCTGGGGAAGTGGAAGGAAAGCAGTGAATTTAGGAGACAAGTAGGAAGAAAGATTGATGGGCCCAAGGGACTGCTGCAATATAGAAAGTGGAGGGATTGACATTGGGGGTACAGGGGTGTGGCCTCTGGGTGGGAGGAGTTGCTGCCAGAGCTTCTGCTCTTTTTTGTGGCAGGTCTTTGAAGCTGCATTGGCCTGGGTCAGGTATGACCAGGAGCAGAGGGGGCCCTGCCTGCCCGAGCTGCTGTCCAATATCCGCCTGCCCCTCTGCCGGCCCCAGTTCCTGTCAGACCGAGTGCAGCAGGATGACCTGGTGCGTTGCTGCCACAAATGCAGGTGAGCAAAAGTGGACCTGTACAGGACACTGCTGAGTGCCTGGGCAGGGAGGAGGATTTCACCACCTGTTCCAGCTCAGGAGATGAAGGATTTAGAGTGGTCTGTCTAATTCACGGCCCACAGGTTTCTCTGCCCCCTGTCTAGAACCTAGAAGAGGAAGTGTTAAGAGCCTGAGTCTTACACCTTGTGCAGAAAGATAGTCCATGTGGGAGCATCAAGGCAGAAGGGGCTTTTCTCCCCAAAATTATCTGAGGATTTTCTGGCATCTTCAGCCACTGAGCTATTTGTGAAGTCAGCAGCTGACTGGGCAGTACAAACGAGACTTCCTGGGGTCTTTGCCCTCTTCAGTGAATATTAGTCAGTGCACTGGCCTCTGATGGGTGTAGGCTTTGCATCTACAGTGGTGGACAAGGGGAAGATATGTTTACCAGCACGTGAAACGTTTACCTGCAGTACGTCAATGACAACATGGCAGCACAGAGCTACCAAAACAGTGACGACAGCCTTGTAGGAGGATGTTACAAATGTCCATCCTTCAAACTGCTTGTCATATTCACAGTGATGAAATATTTTTTCTCCTTTGCTGACAAGACTTTTCTCACCTGTCTCCTTCACTTGCTTGCCCCTGGTTGGGATCAGTTGGTTCAGTGTAGGTGGTGTGTGTCAGGAAGGGGTGGAGCTGTGACTGGAGTTAGCTGGGACCCTGGAACTAGTAGTCTCAAGGGTGCTGTTGAGCACTTTGAGCATTATTCTGTCGACAGTGGGTAGCTGTGGAAGGTTCTTTAAGAAGTGGATTGGACCACAGTGTGGAGGGTGGAATGGAGGAGCAGGCTGGAGCACTTGGCTGCTGCTGCTACAGTGCAGGTGAGAGATGATTAATTGCAGGGAGGTGTGAGCCATGGTACAGTCATAGAGGTGGAAGGGAGAAGCAAGGTCTGCGGGCACCAGGATATGGGCTGCTTGTCTAACCTCCCCAAGCCCAGCCATTTTAGCCACCACCCTGTTTTTCTCATGCCTAGTCTGTGTCTGTTGGAATATATTCATTCTGATGACACACCACCCTGTTTTTCTCATGCCTAGTGTGTGTCTGTTGGAAGATATTCATTCTAATGACACTAGCCAAGGTGGGCTCTGCTCATATTGCCCTTCAATTTTGAGCATGTTTCCATAGCCATGTATGGTTCCCTAGAACTCACCTGGGTTCTTTGAGACCAAATCTTCCAGAAGGCTTCTCCCCCCAGGTTTCCCCTGCAGTTAGCTTGGAGAGCCAAGCTTGGAAGTGCAAAAGTAGGAAGGATATCTCCTGTTCTAGCATCTTGTACCTTATTCCAGGGACCTGGTAGATGAAGCAAAGGACTATCATCTCATGCCAGAGCGCCGGCCCCACCTTCCGGCTTTCAGAACTCGGCCTCGCTGCTGCACGTCCATCGCTGGGCTTATCTACGCCGTGGGGGGCCTCAACTCAGCAGGTATCTTGCAACTCCCCTTTGCAGATGTCTGTCTTGGACTCTGTGGATGAAGAAGCACCAGACGACCTAGGCTGGCCCTTCTGTTTCCTCTTCTTTGTGCTGTCACCAACCTTGTCCCTTTTGGTTTTATGTAATGGTTCTGCAGTTAGAGCATGTCAAGTATTCATACCATTGAATCAGAATATTAGTTCTAAAGAGGCCTTTTAGAAATCCTTGAGGCCTAGTCCCCTTAGCATACAGATGAGGAAACTGAGGCCCAGAGAACTTTCACTGTGTTCACACAAGAAGTTTTTGGCAGAATAAGGAACAGCATTTGTGTGTCCTGGTTCCTGAACCAGCACTTTTCCTGTAATATCACATTGGCTATAGCATTTACTCAGCCCTGGATAGGATATGGTCAGAGCCCCAGTTCTGTTACTAGGCTGTTCACATTCAGTCATATGGATCTCTCTGGTGTTACAATGTGACAGTGTCTCCAAGACAAGTAAGATTATCCAGGTACACAGGGTCTGCCACTATCATAATATGTTTTACTCTTCATATCCCACTTCTGTGAAACACTTGCTTTGCAACCCAGGTGTATTGTCAACTCTCATCTCATACAGTCAGGTTTTCAGGAAAGCTCCATGGGTCCCCTCCCCCGCTGGGGGAGTTGGTGTGCGGTCCTGGCCAGTTTGTTTGTTTGGGGGTTTTTTTGGCAGCTGGCCAGTATAGTATGACCTTGACCTTGGTCAGTTTTGTTTTTAATTGAAGGTTAATGAGAGGTAGGTACTAGTCTGCTACTTGTTAACCCTATGACCTGGAAAAAGTAAGTCCTAAACTCAGTAAACACTGGAGTGTGGCAAGTGCCAAGTGCCCCAAAACAGCATACAGTAGGGAGAATTATTTTATTTGATCCTTACAAAAACCTGATGAAAAACCTAGGGTTGGAATTATCCTTCTTTGCCACTATGACTACTATTTATTGAGCACTAAGTATATTCTCAACCATGCTAGGTGCTTTACCTGTTATTTCATTTAATCCTCATGGCAGCTCTGTCATAAAGATTATCTCCATTTTGGAGCTGGCCCGTGGCTCACTTGGGAGAGTGTGGTGCTGATAACACCAAGGCCATGGGTTCGGATCCCTGTATAGGGATGGCCGGTTGGCTCACTTGGAAGAGCACAGTGCTGACAACACCAAGTCAAGGGTTAAGATCCCCTTACCAGTCATCTTTTTTTAAAAAAAAGATTATCTCCATTTCACATGTGAAATAGAGGATGGGGTCACAAAGCAACTTGCCTAGGGTCATCTGCTATTAAGTAAAAATCAGCATTGTCACCCATTGGGGAAATAGTGTATCTATTTGCCTGTGTCTTTGGTTTTAAGCAAGTGGAGTATCTTATTGTAACAGAAAACTACCATTTCTAAAAAGTAAATGCCTCCTGTCTGATTTTGATTTTCCTTTAAGAATTAGGTTAGCATGGCTGAAATCTCTTAATGGGCTCTTATACGTTGAGTAACTGTGGGAAGAGCTAATAGAATCAAGTCAAATGTTCCATATAATCATTACCCAATAGTTGTGATCTAAACAAGTGGTCTCATTTGTTTTAATTTGAGTAGCAAATTTTTATGCAGGTGATTCCCTGAATGTGGTGGAAGTATTCGACCCCATCGCCAATCGTTGGCAGAAGTGCCATCCCATGACAACAGCCCGCAGCCGCGTTGGTGTGGCTGTGGTGAACGGGCTTCTCTATGCCATTGGGGGATATGACGGCCAGCTACGGCTGAGCACTGTGGAGGCCTACAACCCAGAGACGGACACATGGACCAGAGTGGGGAGCATGAATAGCAAGAGAAGGTATTCTGGAAGCCATGTGCGCCCAAACACACATACTGAGCATCTGGGGAGCACCATGTTAGACAAGCAGGGGCACTTAATAAAGCAAAACACAAGCTTTGGCCTGGGAGTTTTCTGCAGCCAGGCCAGCCATTGCCAGAACCTCCTGGGAGTGAGCCGTCATCTGCTTAAAAGTAAAATACCTGCCTTGTCCTTTGAGGAACTTGGGGAGATGAGACTTGGACATGTGGAATTTGTATTGTTATTTAAGTGCCAGATAAGGATTGAATATGTGTATTATGGAAGATTCAAGGAGGGAGAGAAACTGGACTGGAACATCTGGAAGATTTCAGGGAAGAGGTGGGATTAAAGTTGAAACTTGAAGAATAAGGAAGATTTAACTTGATTAGTGATAAAGGAAATCCAAGGTGTTTTTCTTTATACTTTCTTTCCCCTGACTCCTGCCACACATGTGCTTTTAATACCCAGGGAGTATACGAACCAAAGCAGTATTTACTTCAGGGTCACAAACATTCACCCGGACATGAGCACATAGGTATTTGCAAGGTATACCAAATTTTTATGTCACTTAAGACATTCCAGCTATTTGTTTTCTCCAGCACTTGCCAGCTCACATTTCCTGAATAAGAAGTAGGATTAGAGGACATCTGAGTAGTGCTTGTGTTTAGCCTTCTTAGTGCTGAGGTGTCAGGCGACATCTTTCCTTATGTCAGATGCATGATGGAGTGTTCACATGCTTAGGCTCGAGGGGTGAAAGGAAAGCAGTCCAAAGCCCCCTACCCATTTAACCAAACAGCTCTGCATTTGTCTCTTTTACATATTGAGCTTCCTTGACATGTACCTAATTTGGGGGGTCGGAAGAAGTTATGTGAATATTTTTTAAATGGGCAGTTAATATTTTTTAAATGGACCAGTTGCCCCTTAAGGGCCTTCCTGCTTTGTAATTCTGTGATCTAAGTATTTTCTTCAAAGACCCTTTCACTGGCCATGCTTCAGAGTCTCTACATGTAAGATCACATGATTGGGAAGAGGGAAGGGTCAAGTGACTGCATGTGTAGTGAAGAAGAGGAGTTAGTATGGAAGTCCTTTGGCACATAAGTATAGTGGCCATGATACATGTGTTCCATGTTCAGCAGTCAGTATATGGACATGAGCTGGGAAGAATCTGCCTTTGTACCAGTAAGACAGATTCACAAAGGATCAAAGTAGGTTCATTTTGGAAGAAAAAAATATGCATGTAAGATCTGCTGCTCCTAAGAATACTCACAGTGCCTTCCTCCCCCATCTCCACCTTGTGCTTCCCCCTTCTGCTCCTTGTGTACTTTGCAGCTTTCTGTGATCAAGTGACTTATTGTGTAGCTTTTTTGCTTTGACTACAATCAGTTTTTCCTTATATGTCTGCTCTGGGCCACTTCTTTGCTTTGTTGTCACTGGGTTTGGAGTGTTGTCTGGGAGGAAAGTCCTCTGGGTATTCCTTTCCTTCCTTGTGGTTAATGCTCTGTTATTAGTAGCATGGGCCCTGTTCCATTTCATCCCTTTTAAATTATAGGCTACCTTAAAATGTTCTTAGTCACCTCTCTTCTGATACCCCACACAGCTCTCTATCCTGCCAGTTGGTGACATCTCCTTTCTGCCATCTTTCCATTCCTTCTCCAGTGTTCCAGGCTGCTTCCATGGAGCTTTCTTGCACTGGACTTTTCCAGTCCACATTGATCAACATTTTCCCTTATCTCTTCACACTTGTCTTTACCACTTAGTTTATAGTCTCACATAGTTTTGTAGTACCTCTTAATTCATTCTCATTTTGTTTTTGAACACTTGTATTATTACTCAATTTTTTGTTTGTTTTGTGTCTATATCTAGAAGGATAGTAATTGTGTCTAGTGAATTTGTGATTTTCTTACAGTCCTTACCTAAGGCAAGTTCCTCTCCTCTTTTAGGCTGGTTCAGGGGGGTCTTTTACCACATCCTTCAGAGGGACATTGTGTGGATCAGTTTGATTTGCTACATACACTTAAAAGGTGGCAGTAAGGCTGGCATATTTTATTTTCCTGTTTGCTAAACACCCAGATTTGTTTTTAGTCTTCTCCAGCATCGGGTTTGAAAACAGCAATTTGGGCAGCTTAGCATTTGTGTTTAATATCTCATAAGGCTTTGTGTAGAATGGAAGACTATATGTTATGCCAGACTCCTGGGTTTTTGATATTAGGAGAGCTTGGCATGGTGAGAATTGGGTGAGTTGGGCATTTGTCATTAAATTTGAGGCATGCGTCTCCCTAGGCAACCTCAAGAAGAGAGCCCAGCCTCCCCAAGCCGTGGCTGCCCATCAGTACAATGACTGTGGTGATCCTTCCCTCCTTGCAGAGTTCAGTGAAGGTTGATAGTAGCAACAGCTACGATACCTAACATATAGTAAGTGCGCAACAAACAGGAGCTATAGCATCATCCACTAAGACAAATTAGGGGCCTTGCAGGGTCATGCATGTAATGAAAACACATCGGCTAACCTTTATAGTGAATTGGATGGGAAAAATCAAAGGTAACACAACTAATATATATTGAAGACCCGTTATGTACAAGATACCACACTAATCACTTTCGAAGTCACACAGATGAAGACCCTTCCTTGTCTTCCGGGAGATCCCCACTTGTTAAGAGGTAGCAGATAGATTCCTGGTACCCCATGTCCCAGAACATAAGCACCCTGTGGGCAGGAACTTTGGCTTTCTTACCACTATAAACCTAGTGTCTAGAATGGTGTGCCATGCAGGTAGCTGATGAAAATCTGATGAATGAATGTGATAGTGCTATAATAAAGAAGCTGCTCTGACAAGTGTGGCATCAGGAGAGAGTAATTCTTGCTGAGAGATCTGTATGGCTTTTTGAGGAGGAGAGAGAGGACTTTGACCTGGGCCTTAAAGGTAAATTAGACCCTCAATATGGCAAGGTGGCAGGTGACCATTTCAGACAGATCAGGGACTGAGAAGAGTGGGGAGGAGAGGTAACCCAGGAGAGAGGGGTTGGGGGCAGGAGGAACCACAGGGCAGCTTCTGTCACTTCAATTTTACACCTTTACTTAGTCACATACCTGAGATTTAGGTTCGTTCCAGAAAGAGGCACCTGGTAGGTGTATTTCTCAGTGGGCACGAGAGGCCACCCCAGGAAGTCTGAGGCTCATCTGGAATGACATCTCTGTCTATTTCAGTGCCATGGGGACAGTCGTGTTGGATGGGCAGATCTATGTCTGTGGGGGCTATGATGGCAACTCTTCCCTCAACTCTGTGGAGACCTACTCACCTGAGACGGACAAGTAAGAACTGCAGCTCCGTGGGGTAACTGGAGCTTATTAAACAGTATAAAAAATTAGAACTGCAGTTTGTGTTTAAGCTTCTTGAGGGTGGAGAATGTCTTACCTTTTTTACTCCTATAGTACCTTGCATATAACAGGTATTTAATAACCCTTGGTTAATTGAATAAATGATTAAATAAATTTTTTAAACAAATAGTCTACATAGACACTTGGAAGCATTTTTTAATGATCTGTACCTCTTAGCTAAATCAGCCTGTTTTAATGGAAATTCAGCCAAAAGAGGATAAGAAGTAGATGAAGAGCATGTTCCAAAGTGGGTAGGATATGATTTGGAAAAAGGAAAAAAAAAAGTTATATGGTCACATGAACTTGGGAAATGTTGACATCTGTATCACGAGAGTTCTTGTCTTTCCATAATACATATTAACATTTTAAAGGCTCTGAAAACTTCTGCAGTAAAGAACCCTATTTAACTTTGTGTTTTATATGACACTTCCCACCTTCTTGCGGGATTATTTATGGAACACTTGGGAAAACACTAACAAGGTTAGTCAGAATTTTTTGTTTCAATATTTGAATCCTCTTATGTAATAAAATACAAGCAAATTAATTGAATGGACTCATCAGGATGCTTTTAAGCCAATATTCTGTTCATTTAAACAAATTACTATGTATCGGGCAGCAAGCTGGGTGTCCAAGATCCTGTAAGCAGCACATGGTGTGTTGAAGTCACAGGTGCATCGTGGTTATCTTACTACCCTGGTGCCTGCATCAGGTGCTCACAGGCACAGAGTGGGGAGTGTCTTCATCTTCTCCAGGGTTGTGGGGAGAGGCAGTGTGGCAGGGATGTCTTCTGAGGTGAGCACCCAACATGGATAGACAGTGGGAGATGCTCATCATAGGCAGGGAGACAGCAAGGAAAGAGGCTCAGAAAAGAAAGTGCTCACTGTGATCCAGGACAGCACTTATCATCTAGTGGGCTGGAGCACAGTGTGAAAGGGGGGATGGAGTGGGCATGGATGGTGTGTCACAGGGTGTTGCTGGAAGGTGGATGAGGACCAAAGGTGAAGAACCACATTAAGGAGTTTGGAATCTGCTATAGAGGAGACAGTGAGAAGCCACTGAAGGGACATGGTGCGACATGGTGCAGCCACTGGAGGAGCAGTTCCTCTGGCTGCATGGGGTCAGGATGGGAATGGTCTGAAAGCTGGGCCACCAGTACAGAGACTGTTGTGGTGGTGCAGGTGAGAGGCTGGAGCTGCAGTGGTAGTGGGGATGGGAACAAGCAATGCCTAGGAGGCCAACCACCCAGGACTTGGGGACCACAGGAATGTTGAGGGTGAGGAAGAGGAAGCCAAAAAAACTACTGAGTTTTGCAAATACAGCAACTGGATAGCTACTGGTCCCATTAACAACACCAGGGGGCCGACCCCGTGGCGCACTTGGGAGAGTGCGGCGCTGGGAGTGCAGGTTCGGATCCTATATAAGGATGGCCGGTGCGCTGCTCACTGGCTGAGCGCAGTGCGGCCGGTCACAAAAAGACAAAAAAAAAAAAAAAAAAAAAACACCAGGGAGTGCAGGGAGAAGCAGATCTGTAGACAGAGAGGTTTGTTTAAGAGCTACTGATTTTAAGTGCCATGTTGATGAGCAGAGAAGATAGGCTGTGGGTCTGAAGCTTGGGTGACAGGCAGCAGCCATAGACAGCCATCAGCAAAGGTGGTGGGAGAGATGAAAAGAGGCAGGAAGATTGTCCAGATGCGAGGGGACACAGGACATTTCACCCTGCTAAGCTGTCTTGGGAGGATGGGAACACCAATTCTCATGCTTTCTTTCCTATTTTTAATCTTTCCTGCAGGTGGACGGTGGTGACCCCAATGAGCTCCAATCGCAGTGCTGCTGGGGTTACTGTCTTTGAGGGTAGGATATATGTGTCAGGCGGCCACGACGGTTTGCAGATCTTCAACAGTGTGAGTCTGGGCTCCTCCTGAGCTAAGGACATCTACTCCTTCCATGTTTGAGAGTTATTTTGAAAGACAGTTGTTTGAAAAAACCTTAGCCATGTCATTGCTGGACAAAGCATCATTTAGTGAGGTTTCAGACCATCTAGTGCAGTTTCAGAACATCTAGTGCATTCTCTGAAATTCTTCTGGAGGTTGAGAGCCACTGTACCCAAGGAGGGGTAAGGTATAGTCACCCCTGTTGCTGCTGCCACCACTGTCTGTTCAGTTGTCTATCGAAGGTTGCATTAGATGTTGTGAAATTCCTGCCCGAAGTGAACTCAGTTACACGCCAAGTGTGCATTTGCTAACACTTGTATTCTTCAGGTAATCTGTCTGAAATTACATTTATCCTTTTTTAAAAAGCTCAAGAGCCGGGCCGGCCCGTGGCTCACTCGGGAGAGTGCGGTGCTGATAACACCAAGGCCCCGGGTTCGGATCCCATATACGGATGGCCGGTTCGCTCACTGGCTGAGTGTGGTGCTGACAACACCAAGTCATGGGTTAAGATCCCCTTACCGGTCATCTTTAAAAAAAAAATAATAATAAAAAATAAATAAATAAAAATAAAAAGCTCAAGAGCCAGTTAGCAATGGTTCTATAGTCAGTCAGTGCTGTGGTGGAAAGCACTCTGGACAGATTATAGGAGTCGCAGCTCTCATCCCAGCTCTGTCACCACTTAGCAGTGCATCCTTGGGAAAATCCTTGATTTGTTTTCTTAGATGTAAACAGAAAGGGTCAGATTAGTGATCTCCCTCTGCCCCTATAAGCCCAAGAACAGTTGTGCAGCTGTGGAAACAGCATCAGAGCCAGACCACACACTGGCTGGCAGAGCTCCTCATCCACAGGCCTCCCACTGGGGTCTGACACCATGTGGGCCACTGTGACCTACAAGGTCACCCTGTGCCTAAGCTTTGGCTCTGACTTGTACCTGTGC
Organism: Cynocephalus volans; assembly: GCF_027409185.1. NCBI lineage: Eukaryota > Metazoa > Chordata > Mammalia > Dermoptera > Cynocephalidae > Cynocephalus > Cynocephalus volans. The sequence continues at coordinate 57,777,127 of NC_084470.1, forward strand.
CCCTCTCCTTGCTGCAGGTGGAGCACTACAACCACCACACGGCCACCTGGCATGCAGCAGCCGGTATGCTGAACAAGCGCTGCCGGCATGGCGCTGCCTCCCTGGGAAGCAAGATGTTTGTCTGTGGGGGCTATGATGGCTCTGGATTCCTCAGCATCGCCGAGATGTACAGCTCTGTGGCAGACCAGTGGTGCCTGATAGTGCCCATGCTCACACGCCGGAGTCGGGTCTCCCTTGTGGCCAGCTGTGGGCGCCTATATGCCGTGGGGGGCTACGATGGACAGTCAAACTTAAGCTCAGTGGAGATGTATGACCCAGAGACAGACCGCTGGACATTTATGGCCCCCATGGCATGCCATGAGGGAGGGGTTGGTGTGGGTTGCATCCCTCTCCTCACCATCTAAAGCAGAGAGTAGGATGTGGTGGGGCAGGGATCTGGTACAAATATAGGCGCTTCCTTCCAGGAACAGTCCCTCTCAGGAGAGGCAGTGGACCAGAAGATGGGGTGAGATGTGAGCTTGCTGGAGGTACAGTTTTCCCAGGTGCTTAAATCCTCCCTCACTGTGCTGCCCTTGTGACTTTCAGGCCTAGGTCATCAAGATGCACAGCACAGGACAGAAGCACGTCTGGGTCCCACAGCTGGTGACACAGAATTACTTTGCTGGTCCACACGGACACAGACTCCATCTAAGCCCAGCTCCCCACCACCACAGCTCTGTGGGCTGCCCATTTGCAGAAGGCTTTCCATCTAACACTCCTTCCGCCTGCTTGTTCTCCAGCCATGTGGTGACCAGTTTGCCATGGGGAGGCTACAGTGGTCAAGCATGTTGGAAACTGTGGGATATAGCTGGGAAAGAAAGGATGCACTCCAAGTGTCTTCCTGCCTGTGGTGATGCAGCTACAGCAAAATGCTGGTGGCACACAAGCACACTCCTTCCATTGTAGGGCACAAAGGATTTTGTCCTCATCACTGGGTAAGCAGAGAGAACAGATGTTTTTCCCATGTCTAATTTTGGGATTTCAGTGAGGTCTTTTTCATCTTGTCCAGGAGAAGCAAGAAAAAAAGATACATGAAAGAAGCTGAAGGAAATTTAAACAAAGAAACACTTGAAACTGGAAAGAAAAATACTTTTTTTAAGTGAACATAGTTTGCAGAAAGAAGAAAGTGTAAAAAACAGCAAATATGTATTTAAATGGAAAACCGTCAAACAGGAGAAAGGCGGTATCCACTCCCACATTCGGATGCCAGGGTCCTAAGGCTTCACAGAGCACTTGGGGTTCTATCTGAGCCCCCAGCATGTCTGGAATCAGTGCACTCTCAACTGGTCCTGTAGCAGGGTGCTCATGGGATTTGTCTTTACACACAGCATCAGAGGACTTTTTTAATCATAGGCTTAGTGAGTCGGCTGAATTACTGCCACTCTTCTAGATAGGAGCTCCTAGCAGTCACTGGAGGCTCCAGGTGCCCCCAGTGATTACCTCCCACTGCCACTGTGGCGCTCATTCAGATGCCCTACTCCCACTTACATTCCTTCTTTTTTTGACCAGCAGGAAATAACAGATCTGGCCAGATTCCCACTTGCCCATCTATCATTCTTGGATAATTTTCCTCACTGTCATCCTTCTGGGGCACACTGACCATTTGTACCTCTAGAACCTAACCAGGGCTTGCTCCTTCTACCAGCCATGGGCTGCCTTGGTTTGGTAACCTTGTCTGCCCTGCCATTCCACTGCTTCTCCATCCACTTGCCAATTCCAGGGGTCTGATCTTTCTCCAGCCCTTGGCAGACCGACCAGCAAAGTGGACCTTTACATTCAAGCAAAGCTGGTTTTATGACATTGAGCTGAAGGCTAAAAGAATCTTGCTGCTGCAAAGAACAGATTTTATATTTCTTCCTCTCATCTTGGCAAATGACCTCTTGAAGAGACTCTAGACTCCTTCCTCCTTCTCCCAGGATGGGACCTTAATGTAGCACAGCGGGACCCAAAGAGGAGGACATTTTCTATTACCAGTGCACTGGGCAGTGGGGCTGTCCTTCAACTGCTGCTGCCAAAATCTGATTTTTAAAAATTCTAACAGAGACTAAAAGAGGATATAATTCCTTTAACCTAAGACTGGGTTTTAGGGTCCCAGTCTCCACCTGGTTGGCTTCCTGTCCTTTGCTCCCTGCCTGGGGTGGCCTGGAAGCCTATTCAGAAGGCACAGTGTGGAGCCTGGGGCATCTCCCCCACCCTAGGACCGTCAGGCTTAGTAGTGTGTGCAATCGCCATGTATTCAGAGGGATGTACCTCTGTTACCTACAACTTAGGAGCTGGGCCTCTGCTATAAGCACTTGAAAACAATGTTTTTATTTTAAAAGACTCAACAATCTGGTATCTGATATAATTTAACCTGGGCTCATGGTAGAGCTCCAGCATTTCTCACTCCCTCCAGTTTGCCTACAGAGGTAGACTGGGAAAGAGGTTGGGGTCTGCATTTCCTATTTGAGAGGAGTGTATCAGTGCTCATCTTATAAGCCCCTTTCTATTGTGAATTTGAAGTAGCACCTGATGAGCCTGGATTGTGAAGTTATTAAGAATCAGACAGTGGGCTACTGAGTGGGCTTACTGGGTCCTTAAGATGCTGGCCCAGATTTTGTCATTGGGGATGATAGATCATTTTCCCATGGTCTGCTGCTCTTGTAATGGCCTTTCTGAGCCCACTCCCACCTCCTGGTGTAGAAGTTACAGTGCTGCACCTAAGGTCGGTGTTTCTAAGTAAGAGCAAACCAGTGCTTTCATCTGGGCTCCGAGCACAAATGAGCAAACACCAGCATTTTCACACTCTCCCCAGTTGGTTTCTCAGTCTGATGATTGGGTGTTTGCAAGTGGCTGGTCTGGCTCTTTGGTGTTGAAGTCTTTCCAGTAGCACCAGGTAAAGAAGAGGCATCACCCAAGGATATTGTGAAAAGGATGTAACACAGAGTTAGGACACACATTCTGCTCAGTGAGCCTTGGGGCCTAGCCCAACTCTGAGCATAGCACTGTGGCATTCACTGTCCTTGGGCATTTCACCTTTTTGGATAGAATGTCTCTTCTGGATTTCATCAGACATCACAGCCAGATGGGAGCTGAACACCAGCCTCTTGACTTGACCATAGAGATGTGACTATGTAGAAATTCTGCCCCACCCCCTGAAATTTATTGATTCCCAGAATATCTTATTTTCTTTTATTTATAGAATGCATGTCTTTTGTGTTAAGAAACCAAAGAGAAATAAAGTACACTCCTAATAGCTCTTGCTCTTTCCTAATTTATTTTTTAAATGTTAGAAATAAATCACATTTTTATTATGGTTCAGTGAAAAAATATATTGGACAAAGCGGGAATATTCCTGTGAAAATAAGGGAAAAGCCAGATGTACAACAAAAGCAGTCTTTGGAGAGAAGTGTGTATTTTATTTTATAAGAATCAGTTCTGGTGAAAAATATGCAAAGACTTCATTTGCTCCTGTCTGGATTGCCACTGCTCTCATATTTCTCCTTTTGTTCTCTAGTCCAGAGCTGTTTTAACTTTGGTGCACATAAAAGCTGCTGGAAATTTTTTAAACCACAGGTTCAATTCCTAGGTTCCTCCCCAGAGACAGATTCCCTAGACTTGGGTGCAGCTCAGCTCTGTGGTGTAGGCAGATTTCCTTGGTGGTTTGTATGCTCATCAATGTGTGAGAACTGGACTCTTTAGTTTCCACCTCCCCAAACACAGCCCAGTTCCAGATCTGCCTTCCTAAGATTATACCCTGGTTACTGTGGTTGTGGATGTGGGGAAACTTCAATCACAATTTTCCAAAAGTCCGCTTGTGGTCAGTCTCATCCATTGGGTAATGATTATACTCTTGTATGGCAACTTTATTTTTTCAGTTTTGGGGAGGTACCTCACTCCATGCACACCCCACCACCATATGTTTCACACATAAACACTCTATTGATTCTCACTTGGTCCTCTCAGTAATCCCCACAGAGTAGGTAGCATAGCTCATTTTAGCCTAAGGAAATTGCCTCAGAAGGGCCCAGTAACCAACTCGACTCATCAGCTAACTGGTGGTATTGTCAAGAACTGAGACCAGGTCTCCATGCTAACAATCCAGTTAAGAGGAGCAGTGGCTTCAGCCTACGAAGTAGCTGATCCATCCAGCCCAGTGTGTGGAGGTCTGTCTGTTGCTCAGTGCTGTGATGGACCTCAGAGAAGCAGATTGGGCAGCGAGGGGAGTATTGTAGAAGCAGGGGCCTTTTTGCTAAAAAAAAAAAAAAAAAAAAGTAGCCAGATTATCTGTGAGCTCTGCACTATGGGAGAAAGGTCAGATGCTTCTAAGGTAATAACAGCCCTTTCTATGTAACCTACACCCCCTCGGTCAGAACCAAGAGCTCCACGAGTGAAGAGTAGACTGGTAGACACATGTGCTTGACCTTCCATTTCTTTTTTTTTTTTTTCTTTTTTGTTTTTGTTCTTTGGACTCCTCTCCCCTCATGACTAGCAGCAGAGCCCACTCCTCTACACCTCAAAGTCCAGTGCTACTGGTTTTTACTGCTGCTCACATTACACAACCAAAAAATTATATGGGAATCTCATGGTTTCCCTAGGAATTAACCCAGGCTTACCGTTCCCAGTTCATTTCTTGTGGTACACAGATGTTTTTCTCTTTACCAGGGCTCAGTTCCCTATTGAATTCTCTTTTTCTAGTTTTGCTGCTCATGTTAAAAACAAAATTCCATAGCGTGGCGTAGAAGGCTGCTGTGATATAGCAGTTCTTTCCACTCAGCCTCCCTGAAACAGTCCTTCAGGTTCTCAGATGTCACTGCCTTCAGGAAAGCATCTCTGGTCAGCCTAGTGCCCCTCCTCTGTGCTTTCCCCTAGGTGTATTCTGTCATGGCAATGGCCTATTTGCTCGTCTGTTTTACCTACTGGCTGGTAAGCTCCTGGAGACCGTCCATTATTGCCATGTACCCAGCACTGGGCACCAAGAAGAAGCTCAACAACTGTTTCTTGAGGAACTTAAGGACAGTCAGATATCTCCACACTCAAAGGTCTCCTAATCACACTTCCCTAGTCTTCCTCCCTTTCACATCACTGACGTTTTGATTGTTTTATTGAGGTATAATTTACATACTTTAGGAACCAGCCAGTTAGCTCAGTTGGTTAGAGCATGGAGGTGTAACACCAAGGTCAAAGGTTTGGATCCCTATACCAGCCAGCCACCACTACCAAAAGAAAAAAAAATTACATACTTTAAGATTCATCCATTTTAAGTGTCCAATGACACTTTTTAAATGTTTTTTAGTAAACATACAGAGTTGTGCAATTCAGTGACTTTTAGTAAACAGTTATGCAACCGTTACCACCATCCCATTTTAAAATATTTTCATCGCTCCAGCAAGTTCCCTCAGTTAATCCCATTTGCAGTAGTTCTCTGTTTCATCCCCATCCTCAGGCAACCAGTATTTTACTCTCTATCTCTATAGATTTTCCTATTCTGGACATTTCATATAAATGGAATCATATAATATGTGGTCTTTTGTGTCTGGCTTCCTACTTTAGAATAATGTTTTTGAGGTTCATTCATGTGGTAGAGTGTATCAGTAGTTTGTTCCTTTTACATATTGTTTTTGAATTGTATCCCACTGTATAGGTATACCACATGGTGTTGTTTACCAATTGATGGATATTTAGACTGTTGCCAACTTGGGGCTATTATGAATAATACTACTATGAACATTCAGGTCTAAGTCTTTGTGGACATGTATTTTCATTCCTATTGGGGAGATTACTAGGAGTGGAATGGCTGAGTCTTATGGTAAGTTTATGTTTAACTTTTAAAGAAACTGCCAAGCTTTTCCAAAGTGACTGTACTGTTTTACATTTCTACTAGCAATGTATAAAGGTTCATGTTTCTCCACATCCTGGCCAACACTTGGACTTGTCTCTCTCTTTTATTATAGCAATTCTAGGGCTGACCAGTTGGCTCAGTTGGTTAGAGCATCATGCTGATATTATAGCCATTCTAGTGGGTGAAAACTGGCCATCTCATTGTGGTTTTAGTTCACATTTCTCTAACAACTGATGATTTTGAGCATCTTTTCATGTGCTTGTTTGCCATGTGTATGTCTTTAGTAAAATATCTAGGCAAATCTTGGCCATTTTTTAATTGGGTCACATGTCTTATTAATGAATTGTAAGAATTCTTTATGTATTCTGGATACAAATTTTTTTATCAGATATAGGAGGATACTTCAGAAAGTTCCTAGAAAAATAGGATTGAAAGATGATAATATTGTGACCAGTAAGGGGATCGCAACCCTTGGCTTGGTGTCGCCTGCACCGCGCTCAGCCAGTGAGTGCACCGGCCATTCCTATATAGGATCCAAACCCACGGCGGGAGCGCTGCTGCGCTCCGAAGCGCTGCACTCTCCCGAGTGCGCCACAGGGCTGGCCCTCCATGAGCTTTTTGAAGTACCCTTATATGCTCATATGATTTGCACATATTTTCTCCCAGTTTTAATGGTGTCTTTTGAATTGTATAAGTTTTTATTTATCTTTTAAATTTTATACCAGATTTAAAAGTGATTTATATACCACCATTACAATATTACAAGATTCTGTGTTTGTTTATATATTTACCTTTACAAAGAGCTTTATATTTTTATATGCTTTCATTTTGCTGTCTACCATTCTTTTATTTCAACTTGAACTCCTAGCATATCTCATAAGGCAGGTTAGTAGTGATGAACTTCTTCAGCTTTCGTTTATCTGGGAAGGTTTTTATTTCTCCTTCGTTTTTGAAGGACAGTTGTTTTGCTTTGTTTTGTTTTAAGTTCATGGAAAGATTCATATTGCCTTTTTTTTTTTTTTTTAAAGATGACCGGTAAGGGGATCTTAACCCTTGACTTGGTGTTGTCAGCACCACGCTCAGCCAGTGAGCGAACCGGCCATCCGTATATGGGATCCGAACCCGGGGCCTTGGTGTTATCAGCACCACACTCTCCCGAGTGAGCCACGGGCCGGCCCTTCATATTGCCTTTTAATTCTATTTTTCCACAAACTTTTTTTTTTTTTTTTCTGTTGGCTGTTACAAGGAACCAAAGCCTTGGCCTTGGTGTTATAAGGCTGCACTCTAACCATCTGAGCTAACTGGACTGCCTGAATTGTAGGTTTTTAACTCTGATGAAGGTGTTTATCAATTATTTCTTTTATAGATCATGCTTTTGATGTCATATCTTAAGAACTTTTTGAAGTTTTATTTTTCTTTATTTTTTTTTTTTTAAGATGACCGGTAAGGGGATCTTAACCCTTGAGTTGGTGGTGTCAGCACCACGCTCTCCCAAGTGAGCTAACCGGCCATCCCTATATGGGATCTAAACCCTTGGCCTTAGTGTTATCAGCACCACACTCTCCCAAGTGAGCCACGGCCAGCCCTAAAGTTTTATAGTTTTCATCTTACATGTAGTTTTTTTTTTGTTGTTTTTTTTTTGTCTTTTTGTGACCGGTAAGGGGATCGCAACCCTTGGCGTGGTGTCGCCCGCACCGCGCTCAGCCAGTGAGTGCACCGGCCATTCCTAGATAGGATCCGAACCCGCGGCGGGAGTGCTGCTGCACTCTCCCGAGTGCGCCACGGGGACGGCCCTTACATGTAGTTATATAATCCATTTTGAGTTAAGTTTTATGTATGATGTAAGGAAAGGATCTAAATTCATCTTTTTGTATGTAGATTTCCATTTGTCCCAGCACCATTTGTTGTAAAGATTATCCTTTTCCCATTGAGTTGCTTTGGTACCTTTGTCTAAATCAAAACCATAAATATAAGGGTTTATTTCTAGTCTCTCAATTCTTTTCCATTGATCTGTATGTCTGTCCATGATTATGTAGTATTGATTACTCTGGTTTTAAAGTATGTCATAAAATCCAATAATGTAAGGCCTCCAATTTTGCTCTTTTTCAAAATTCTTTTGACTTTTCTAGATACTTTGCTCTCCTGTGTAACTTTTATAATCAGCTTGTTGATTTCTACAGAAAAGCTGTCTTAGGTTTTAATAGATAATAGTGTTGAATATCAATTTGAGGAGGATTACCATCTTGACAATAAGTCTTCCAATCTGTGAATATGGAATATTTGTCCATTTATTTAGATCTTCCTTGACTCCTCTCAGCAATATTTTGGAATTTTCAGTGTACAAGTCTTACACTTCTTTTGTTAAGATGTTTCTAAGTATTTTTATGCTATTATGAAGGGAATTGCTTGCTTAATTTTATTTTCAGATTTTTTGGTGCTAGTATATAGAAATACCATTGATTTTTGTATATTGATCTTGTATCCTGTGGCCTTGCTAAACTCATCTATGAGTTTTATCATTTTTTTAAATTGTGTGTGTGTGTTAGTGTATTCTTGGGATTTTTCTACATATATGATCATGTCACCTGTAAATAAAAAAGTTTTACCTCTTCTTTTCCAATTTGGTTGTCTTTAATTTCTTCCTGCCTTATTGCACTGGCTAGAACGTCCAGTATAGTGTTGAATGGAAGAGGCAAAAGTGGAAATTCTTGCCTTGTTCTCAGTCTTAGGAAAACATTCAGTCCTCCAATGTTATCTGATGTTAAGTTGTGGGTTTTTCATTGATTACCTTTTTAAGTTGAGGAAGTTTCATTCTATTAGTTTGTTGAGAGTTTGTATCATGAGTGGGTGTTAGATTTCACCAGATGCTTTTTCCGCATCTATGAGGTGATATGTTTTTTGTCCTTTTGCCTCTTAATATGGTTATAACATTAATTGATTTTCAAGATGTTGATCCAACATTGCATTCCTGGGATAAATCCCACTCAGTCATGGTGTATATCCCTTTTTTATATTGTCGGATGTGGTTTGCTAGTGTTTTGCTAAGTATTTTTGCATCTGTGTTCACTAGAGGTATTTTGTGATGTCTTTGATTGGTAATACCAGCCTCATAAAATGATTTGGGAAGTGTTTCTTACTCCTCTATTTCTGAAAGAGTTTGTGAAGAATCGGTATTTTTTCTTTTAAAACGAGAGAATTCACCAGCGAAGCTATCTGGGCCTCTATTTTTGAAGGAAAATTTAAAATTTCTAATTCTATTTCCTTACTTCCCTGGGTTCCCCCTGAGGGTGGGCACCTGCATGTCTTAGGGGGTTGGACTCTGGTGGTTAGGGAAATTCTTGCCCCACCAGCAGGGATTGAGATTACTAGCATGAACTTAGTCTGTGTCCTTACAAGCCCCTCACTTTCCTTCCCTCCCTCGTCTGGGTATGCTCACCTCTTCTTGTCTCTAAGATCGTCCCTTTTCTTCACTCTTGTGCTGCCCACCTCCACCTCTTTCTAACTTCCAAATATGAGGCCTCAGACCTCAGCCCTGAGTTCTGATTTTGCTCCATACACTCTCCCTATCTGATACCTCCCTTTCCCATGTGTGAGGAAGGTATCTGGAGTCTTTATTTCTGGGGTTTTTTTTTTTTTTGGTTTTGGTTTTTTGGTAGCTGGCCAGTAAGGGGATCTGAACCCTTGACCTTGGTGTTACCAACACCATGCTCTAACCAATGGAGTCTTATTTCTGAACTAGCTAGATTCAAATATTCACTTGGATATGCCCCAATACGACTGTGTCCAAAGTAGAAACTTTGATCTTACCCTCAAACTTGGTCATCCCCTAGTTTTCTCCCATACCAATAGTGTACCTCTCATCTTCCCAGTTGCTCAGGAACCCAGCAGTGGGGACGGGACAAGAGTCATTTATTTCCTTGCTCGTCTCCAACAGCCAAGCCATGACTTAGTTGTGTTGACTCTACTTTCAATCCAGTTCTCTCCTCTGCCTCCACACCATCAGCATATCTCTTACAGCCTGGATTGTAACAATGTCCTCCTAATTGGTCTCCCTACTTCCACCCTTGCACACCCTGCAGTCTATAGACAGCAGAGTAGCCAGAATGAAATTGTAGAACTATAAATCAAATTGCCGCACGCTGACTGGCTGGTTAGCTCATTTGGTTAGAGTGCTGCCTTGCGACACCCAAGGTCAAGGATTTGGATCCTCCTACCAGCCAGCTGTCAAAAATAAACAAATTGGGGCCGGCCTGTGGCTCACTCGGGAGAGTGTGGTGCTGATAACACCAAGGCCACGGGTTCGGATCCCATATAGGGATGGCCGGTTGCTCATTGGTTGAGCGTGGTGCTGACAACACCAAGTCAAGGGTTAAGATCCCCTTACCGGTCATCTTTTTAAAAAACAAACAAACAAACAAACCAAAAAAAAAAACAAATTGTTGCATGCTTAGACCCCTCCAATGGCTCCCCAGGACCTCAGGGCCTATTCTCCTATTGGGATGGCTTGGGGGACAGTTCAGACACAGCTTCCCTAACAGGACATGTGGCCCCCAGGGATGGAGGGTCTGAGGCACTTAGCCCTTCTATTCTTTTCTTTTTTTTTTTTTAAAGATGACCAGTAAGGGGATCTTAACCCTTGTCTTGGTGTTGTCAGCACCACGCTCAGCCAGTGAGCTAACCGGCCATCCCTATATAGGATCTGAACCTGTGGCCTTGGTGTTATCAGCACCACACTCTCCCGAGTGAGCCACGGGCCGGCCCAGCCCCTCTATTCTAAGCAGAGCTCTCATTGATTTTTTTTTTTCCTTTATTTGTAGATAATGCTCCTAATGAGAAAATCTCCTTGATTCTTTTCTTCTTCTTCTTTTTTTTTTTTTTTTGGTGTCTGGCGAATACAAGATCCAAACCCTCCTTATAGAGCATTTGCACATTGAGTCTTGTCGGATCCTCCCAACAGCCTGATTGAAGAGACAGGGCAGGAATATCCCCATTTTATAGATGAACAAACTAAGACTGAGAGAGGGGAGGAGACCTATTCAAGGTCACTCGAAAAGTGGCCAGAAACAATAGATAAATAGACAACAAGTTGTGATACATCCAAGTTCAGCAATAAAAGGAATGGATTCAACAATATGGATAAATCTCAAATTAATGATGTTAGTGAAAGAAGCCAGATGAAAAAGAGTACATGTGCATGATTCCATTTATATAAAAAATAAAAACTAATCTATAGGGACAAAGCAAATCAGTGGTTGCCTGAAGAAAGCAGGATTGGGCGGGTGGGTGGGAGTTCTGGGGGAGAAGGAGGCTGGGATTACCAAGTGAAGTGAGGAAACTTGGGGATGGCAGATGTGTTCACTGTCTTAGCTGCCTTAACTGTTTCACAGCTGTTTACTGTGTCAAACTTATCAAAGTGTACACTGAATATGTGCAAGGTATTACACGTATGTCATTTACAGCTCAAAAAAACATCAGAACACTCATTCTCACTGTGGCTCCTGAGCCCCCAAGTTCTGCTGTCTCCTTTCATAAATGGAGGGGTCCTTTATGACCATATGGGGCTCCCAATCCCAGGGTGGGGGTCAGGCTGGGATGGTAAAGGGACATGTGGGTTCCAAAGGCATTGTGTTTTCCATCATGTAGAGTGGTCTTCTGTGTTGAGTCAGGGAATCTGATGCCTGGTCCTCCCACATGTAAACGTCAGGATCCTGCTTTTATCGTTTGACATACTTCATGTTACGTGGTCTTCAAGATTATCACTGTTTTGCACTTTTTAATTTCTTTATGCATATGCTCACCTCATACATACCCCCCTCATATCAATACAGAAGTGTGCCTTATAGTCATGCTTTGCTAAAGTGCAGCCCCCATTTTTTTCTTCTATTTTGTTGATTCCCCCCTTGTTCTTTTACTGTTCGTATCAGGAGCCTCCTACAATAACACACATTAATATGATACCCCATCTTAACACAATATCTTATCTTTTTTTTCTCTATACTCATATAAACCATCTATCTATCTATATTTGCATGTCCATATTTGGGAGTTTTCTTTGTTTTACAGAAAATGGTTTCCATTGTATGTATTTTTAGCTGCCTTTTCCCCACACCTTCTGCCAAAGTTCTAATCCATTTGTAAAGGTCATGTCATGTCCCAGGGTGTATTTTCCCCATTATTCAGTCATTCCTCAGCTGGGTTCCTCTTTGTTTCTGGGTTTTGGCCATTCAGTTTTCTTGAAAGATTTTATTTACTGATTTATTGAGGCAGCTGGCCGGCCGGTAGGAGGATCTGAACACTTGACCTTGGTGTTGTCAGCACAGCACTCTAACCAGGTTTGTAACTGGCCAGGCTTATTGTTTCCTTTTTTACATGAGTCTCTAATCCGGTTGGAATTGTTATCAGCTGATATATTTTTATTTCCCTCTAGGTGGCGAACCAGTTAGGCCTGCCTTGTTAAAAATCCACCCTTTCCACACTGAATTGAACTGCTGTTTCAGCCATACGTTCCCTTCTTATATATAGGGTGCCTTGTTTCCAAGTTCTCTTCTTTTCCACAGGGCCCTTTGTTTCCTTTTCTGGACCATTGTCACTTTGTCCTGACTCCTCATTCTTCTTTACAGTTTTCTTGGCTATTCTAGACATTCCTTCTTACATGTGAATTTGAGGATTATTTTATTTCCTTCAAAAACACAAAAACCCTGTTAGGATCCTGGATCCTAATGGATTCTAATGCGTCAAATTTATGTATTTTGAGAAAACTGATTTATTCATGATATTAAATCTTCCTTTTCAGGCTTATTTTTAATCAACAAATACTGGATTTTAGGCATGGAGGTAAAGCAGTGAACAAAACTGATAAAATTCCCTGTGTCTTGAAACGTAAATTAGAACAAGCCTTGTCTTTCCATTTTTTCAGATCTTATTTACTGTCTTTTAATAAGATTGGGCTCTAAATTTGGTTGAACTTAACCTGCAAGAACCTAGAGGAAACCTAAACTGGGAGTTTTAGGGTGAGGAATGATTTGGCTTCATGTCTGCTGGGTATAATTGACAGTGTGGGCAAGACACTGGGTTCCAGACCCCAAGGAGAGCAAGATGGTGGGCTCCATTCCCAACCATACTTTTATTATTATTTGCCAATAGTTGATGGCAAATTGGTTTATGATATTATTTTTTATATTATCTTTAGTTTTTAGTATTGTATATCCCGAGATTAATAAAATGGATTGAGGAGCTTTCCATCTTTTTCCTTGATTTTGAATTCAATATATATACGCACAAATTATTTTATATAAACTATTAAAGTTTAAATAACTTTGGAATTACTTGTCCTTAAAAGCCTCGCTATTCAAAATGTGGTCCATGGACCAGCAGCACCAGCATCGCCTGGAAGCAGGGACATTTTTCAGAGTACAGCATTATAGACCAGTTTCCCCAGACTGTGATGTGGTGTTGACCACCTGTGATGGGCCCAGAAGACCTGGATGAGGCCTGGAAGCACTCTCTTTTGGTAGTGGGGGGTCAGGCAAAGGAGCGATGTGGTATGGATGAGGAGCTGGTGCATTCTGTGGGGCTGTAAGGGCTGGAAGTGGCCTTCTCCAGCTGAACATTATTTCCCCACCACGTGGGGAGGGTCTTAGGGTTTCAGCTTAACTTGCTGAGCCCAAACCTGCCCATTTTTCAACCCCACTCCAGGGTCACTCCCTGCAGCATCTCCCTCCCCATCCTCTCACCCACCAGTCGGTGGTACCCAGGATTTAGGTGGCAAGGGCATTGGAGTTTGGACTGTAGGCAAGTGGACCAATTTTCTTGAGACTAGATTTCCTCACTGAAAGTTGCAGATGGTGTGTGCAACTTGCAAGGCAGTTCTGAGAACTAAGTAAGAGACTCTATGGGAAGATGGCTACTGTTATTAATGGAGAAGGGTCCTTGACCTCTCTGGGACTATTACTTTAAAAGCCCATTTCCTCAAGGAGCTCTACACCATAGCCCTGGAATGAGTTTTCACTAAATTGTTGCTGTAGCAAAGACTCTTGAAGGAGCATGCTAGTGAGACAAAAAGGGCATTCATCCATTCACCAAGTATTTACCAAGCAACTACCAGTGTACCAGGCTTTATTCTTGGGGCTTGGGACTCATCAGTGACCAAGACAAAAGGTTTGCTGGTGGACCAGATTGGGTTGTGAGAGAGAGCAAGGAGCCAAGTTGCCTTCAGCTGATGGGTTGGGTTGCAGGAAAGGCAGGTTCAGAGGGAAGATACACCCTTTGGACATCCAAAGGGACATGTCCAGGAGGCAGTCTCATATGCAGGTCTAGGATTCAGGGAGAGGTTCTGACGGGAGCTTTGCCATAAAGGTAAGGGCGTAAAGGAAATAAGGCCATTGAAGAGGCTGGGGCAGATTACTCTGCCTTCCTGAGACTCCAGGACTGACCTCTGATGGCCTCTGTCCCCACTCTGTTTCTCTCCGTGGCCTCTGCCCTCAATAAGTCTGTGCCCCCACAACCTCCCACCCAGGGCCTGCCTCATTGGTCTCCTCACCCCAAGTCCAGCCAGTCCAGCCTAACACTTTATTCATTCACTTATTCACTTAATCATTTATTTCAGAAACATTTTATTGAGCTGCTCCCATGGTTCTCACTCAAGGGTGGTCTGACCTCCTTGGAGGTGTCTGGATATGTGAAAGGGGTATTTGGTTGTCACAGTGACTGGGCAGGGAGCAGGGGTGCTAGGTGCCTGCACAAAAGGAACTGCCCTCCCAGGATGCCTCACTGAGAAACTCATTCCACAGTCCCCTGCTGCTGGCTCAGGAGAGCGCAGCTATGAGTAGACACAGTGCTGTCTGAGGACTGTGAGTAAAGAGATAAAGGAAGAACATTGCTGCCTGGGAGAGCAGGGAGGCTTCCTGGAGGAGGCGACTTTTCAGCTGTGCCTTCAAGGATGAGTAGGATTTACAGACACAGGATGGGGCAGGAATTCCAGGCAGTGGGAAGCAGGTGTGTAAAGGCAAAGGTGTGTGGATGGGAGTCTTGGGAGCCCTCTAAAAGAGGGCAGCCCTGGATGTGTAGAAAAGGCGGTGCTGAAGACAGCTGAGGGAGGTGGACAGGTGGGGAAGAGGAGGTCATCGTGCGGGTCTCCCCTCCCTTTTCCAGCCCTAGAAATTCCTCAGGATGTTGGCGATGATGTCAAACTTGGCTTTCTCATACAGGTCCCTGACCACAGGTGGCAGCTTGGTGCTCTCAGCCTTTGGAGGGGCTGCCTCAGAGGACCCAGCAGAACGCCTCACCCGGGGGGCCTGCAAAAGCAGTCATCATCATTGATTGACCCCCTTTTCTGTCCCACCTGTGTCCCCTCCCTCAAGGCTGGGATGAAGAGACTAAGGCACAGCCGGGGAGGGTAGTGAGAGGGCTGGAGGTGGCCCCTGGGCAGGCCTGGACTCTGGGACTCATTTCCAGAAGGCTCCACCTCTGGCTCCTTTTTTTCCAAATGTGGGATTAGGGGGAGGGGGAGTTTCCAAGGGATCTCTTGGGGCCAGAGCCCAGGGCCCAAAGTAGAGCCAGTGTCCTCAGAGCACCGAGTAACCCTCCCAACAACCCCCAACGCCGACTCCTCTCCTCACCTCCTGCCAACCGACTAGCAATCATCAAGATCTAGCCCCTCTTCTCACTCTACAAGCCTCTCGCTTCCCCACAACTTGCGTTGAGAAGGGCTTGATAGAGCCCCTTTTCCAAAGGAGGAAACCGAGGCTCTGCACGCTAAGTCAGTGGCCCAGGCGGCGGCACCTCAGTGGTCGGGTGGTGACAGAGGGGAGCCGCCGCGAGAGGAATGGGTGGGGGCCCACGGCGGAACTTCGGGCAGCCGTAGGGAGGCGCGGCCGCTCGGCCGGCGGAGGAGGAACCGGGCGGGAGACGCGGTCCAGGGCGCACGGCGGCCGGGAGGGGAGGGCTGGCCGCCGGCTCCGCTTGCCGGGCCGAGGCTCACCTCTGGCTCGCGCCCACCGTTCCTGTCGCAGCCTAGGGCCAGGAAGCGCCAGCGCCGCCTCGTGACGAATTCGCCGGTGCAGATTCGCTCCTCCTGCGGGGGAGTGGAGACGGGCTGGAAGTGTCCGGGCCACCCTCCCCGAGAGCGGCGAGGGCTGCCCGGCCGAGCCGCGCCCGAGCCCAGGTCCCTGGCTGCCCCGAGGGCCGTGCAGACCCCCTGTAGGGAACTCCACAACCCACCCTGGGGTTCTCCCTAACGCGTTCTCAAACCAGAGATGCAAATCAGAGCCAGGAGAGGCGGTCCCTGCCTGGGAAGGACCAGAGCAGACTAGATGCTCACCCATTGAAATAAAGGACGTCCATGTATATGATTAAATAGGAAAAGGCTTCATGAATCAGCGTGTCCAGGGGAAACCATATATGTTTAAAATATACAAGTGTGCATAAAAAAAGATACAGAGGATGGTACATCAAAGGTTGATGTCTGTCCTGCAGTGGGGTTGCAGGAGATTTTTATTTTACTTTGCTTCTGTACATTGTACATTTTTAAAATTTGCTATAATAAAGTGTTATTCTGATTTTAACAAGCAATGATCTCTAGGTGGGTTATGGTCACGCTTTGCTCTTTTTTATATTTAGTAATTTTTTTTTAGCATGCTTTGCTTTTATAACAGGATTTATAATAATTTATAGTAAGAAAAAGCAATAAGGAAAAATCTGATTTCTATTTTATTTTATCATTATTATTATTTTTAAAGATGACCAGTAAGGGGATCTTAACCCCTGACTTGGTGTTGTCAGCACCATGCTCTCCCAAGTGAGCTAACCGGCCATCCCTATATAGGGATCCGAACCTGTGGCGTTGGTGTTATCAGCACCACACTCTCCCAAGTGAGCCATGGGCCAGCTCTAAAAATCTGATTTTTAAAAAGGCTTCCTCATTCAAACCTCAGGTGAGGTGGCCAGGCGAGGTGGGTGGAGGTAGACACGAGTCCCCTGGAGGCCAAGAGAGGAGGGGACCATCTGCTCACAGCAGCTGGGAGCTGGAGGGATAAGAGACTCACCCCGCCCTCCCTGAAGGCACATTCTTGGTGCTGTCTCTGCTGGGTGGAAATGCACACCGTCTCTTTAATCTTGAAGTTGAGTGGTATCCTGGTGGTGGAGTTCTAAAGAAGCAACAGAAAACTCGTGATCGTCTCTCTTTTACAGATGAGAAACAAAGGCACAGAGAGGTTAAGGTTACACAGTTGGAAGAGGCTTAGGCCAGGTCTGCACTTTCCACCAAAGCTTGTTGAGCAGCCTCAGCAGAGATTTAAGGTGCACTGGCTTTTGGAAAGTAGCTAAAGGACACGACTTAATAGCTGTACAACCTTGAGAGGTCACATCTTGTCTTTGCCCCTCAATTTCCTCCTGTGTGAAATAGAAACAAGAATTCATGACCTGCATGCTTAGATGCCTAGAGAGAGGTAATGCAGCGGGAAGGAAGGGGAAACTGGAAACCCTCAAAGGTCCTGGTAAGACCAGTCCAGTTCTCATCTGTCCTTTGAAACAGCTCTATATATTTCCTCAAGCCCAGGGCCAGAGTGCAGGTTGGATTCCCAGACACCACGTTGGATAAAGCCTGAATTTGCCAGCCAGGTAGCTTTCAGGTCTGAGATTACAATTTTGTCTAACCTTCAGGTGGAAGGAACATTGTAATAACAACTGCAATAGTTAATGGTAACCAAGCACTTTGTGCCCGAGCCAGGCATTCTTCCTGGCCTGTTATCCTCACAGGTATAAGGCAGGTAGTACCTGCTTCTCCACTACCAGCTTCCTGGGCCTGGGCCCCGCAGATACTCACCGTGCTAGGTGGCGGGATGGCTTCTAGCAGGCGGAAGAGGGGCTCTCCCCTTTTCCCCTCGTTGTAGAACTTCAAGGCCTGGGTGACAATCTCCTCATAGCTCGGATGGTGCTGGGCCACACAGGCCACCACTGCCAAGCCCACCACCAATGTTAGAGCCCTCCAGGCCCCTGCCATTGTCCCTTCTATGACGCACTGCCACTTTCAGCCCCTTTTAAATGTTCCTTGGGCTGCCTTGCAGCATGTAGAACTGGTGCCTTCCTGAAAAGGGGCCACTCCTTTCCTTTGCTAGAAACCAATTGTTGGCCAATGTTCCAAAACACCATTGGCAAAGAGGCAATAGGTTTGGGCAACAGACCAGGGCCTAGGAATGAGGCGAGAGCCCTGAGTTGCGGACAGGAGACCTGTGTGACGCTGGGCAAGTCTCTTCCCTCTGGGCCTCAGTGTCCCCACCTGTGCTACAAGGAGGCCACCTCTAGCTCTGATAGTCCAGGACTCTGCTGTCTACCTGGCTGTTCTGTTTGATCCCAGAATCCACGAACTCTGCATATGACAGTTTCTCAGCTGAGTTCACAGAGAGTGGTCCAATCTGAGGCTGTGCTCAGGTTGACATACACAATGTTACATACATTTAAAAAAATAACTTTTAAAAATCTGGATGCCTGGATTTTAAAAAATTGTAAGATCAAGCTGGCCAGTTAGCTCATTTGGTTGGAGCGCAGACTTATAACACCAAGGTCACAGGTTCGGATCCTTGAACAGGCCAGCTGCCAAAAAAAAAGAAAAGAAAAATCATAAGATCTGACAATATGTGGCTCACCAGTCCTTTGTGGCTGTGATGGTGACAGACACTCCAGGGACAGCCTCACTGTCCATCTCCCCCTGGACACTCACTGTTTGCTGGGAGAGGCAACCCCAGGCTGCAGCTCAAAGGGGAACAGCAAGGGCCTCACCTTTCCCCTGAAGGTTCCCATTTTCCTTGGCTCCCTTGCTAGTGGGAATCAGCCTTTCATTTCACAGCCAGCCCTTCACTGAGGGGCTCTTGTTCTCCTAAAGAAGACTCAGAGACCTGAGAGAACTGGACCTACAGGGTGTTCCCACTGAAGGTGTTCCTCGGTGGGGAAACTGAGGCACAGAGCAGCTCAGAATACTTCCTCCAAAAGCTAAGGGTAAGGGCCGGCCTGTGGCTCACTCGGGAGAGTGTGGTGCTGATAACACCAAGGTCACGGGTTCAGATCCTATATAGGGATGGCCGGTTCGCTCACTGGCTGAGCGTGATGCTGACAACACCAAGCCAAGTATTAAGATCCCCTTACCGGTCGTCTTTTTTTTTAAAAAAAAAAAGCTAAGGGTAGAGCTGAGAAATTCAGAGCTGGAAGTGGGGAGAGGGGACAGAGCATACAGCCAAGTCTCATCCTAAAAGCCACGCAAGCATGACATGCAATGGTGAAATACGAAAAGGGGATTGTTACTGTGTTGTTGATAAATGTAACTTTAACTAAATAGAAATAAAAAGTAGAGTACTTCTAGTAACAGCATCGGTGACCGGCATCCTGCCAGACCCCGTCCGTCCTTTTGATCACCCCGATGGCAAACCATGTATCAAAATGTACTCTACACAGTTGCTACAGAGAGTAGCAGGTTGTCCAGCACGTGAGGTGGAGGAAGTCTCAGATGTGGTGGCCGTTACTGCAGTGATCCCTCAGAGACGCAGCTTATCCCTGCCAGGCACAGACAAAGTGACTTCCATTAAACTGATTTTGCAGATGAGGAAACTAAGTCAACCGGGAGGTTAAGAACCAAAGCCAGGCGGTTCCACGAGCGCCCGGCAGACTGAGGGAGAGAAAGAAAGGAGGGGAGGAGGAGGATTCAGGGAATAGGAGCTGGGGAGCCCTTCTACGCCACAGAAAATTTCTGAAGACTTGGTGAAGATAGGAAAAGGCTGTAGCATTTCCTGTTAGAAAGGCTGTAGCACTGTTACACCGTAGATGCTGTTTTTTTCAACAGCTCAGTTGAAGGAGAACTCAGCTGGTCTCGATTTCTTGATTCATCTTCAATTCCTGTTTGCCAACGGAGACTTGTATTTGGAGAACTCTATTGTATTTAGCCTGAAAAATGATCTTTGATCCATAACAAGAATATGTATTTTCAAGTATTAACTAAATTTGTGGATCAGTAAAATTATCCTGAAAGGTAGTTAATTTTGGTGACATTGCCCAGTTTCTACAATGTATCATTCCTTATCAGAAACTAGACATCCTCTGCAGCCAGAAGAACAAGAAATAGGCATTGACCCTTTGTCAAGTTACTCCAGCAAGTCTGGAGGTGAGTTTTATATGCATATGCTGTCTGCAAGTACTGGGAAATCTAGTAAAGGGGCTCCAGTTAGCTCTGTTCACCTTACATGTGTAATTCACTGGATGAGACTGAGCCGGGCAACTCAAAGAACATTTTCCTGGATCTGTATGGAGCACTCTTGACACTAATGAATACCACAGAAAGTCAACTTTCAGTTACAGACAGAAGCATTAGCCAAACGTTTAATGCACTGTTATTCTTTTTATTTTTATTTTTTTATTTATTTATTTATTTATTTTTTTTGTCGTTTTTTCGTGACCGGCACTCAGCCAGTGAGTGCACCGGTCAGTCCTATATAGGATCCGAACCCGCGGCGGGAGCGTCGCCGCACTGCCAGCGCAGCACTCTACCAAGTGCGCCACGGCTCGGCCCACTGTTATTCTTTTAAAAAAAAAAAATCAACTAAATGATATCTTCAGCATAAGAATGTTGAAATGCAAACATGTTTTAAAAAATCTTAAGCTGTTTTTTTTTTTTTTTTTGTCTTTTTGAGTGCACAGGCCATTACCTATATAGGATCCGAACCCGCGGTGGGAGCGTTGCCGCGCTCCCAGCGCCGCACTCTCCCGAGTGCGCCACGGGCCCGGCCCGAATCTTAAGCTTTTGATGTTTATTTTGCAGTGATTTTTTTTCCCTCCAGCAAGTTGAGATTATTCCAGGATAAAAGACTAGGCTGATTCTCCTTCTTAAAAAAAAAGAAAAAAATAATTGAAATTTGTGTCATACTTTAAAAAATCTATACATTGAAATTGTTGAATAATAGATTGTTCAAAGATAGACTGTTCAGGTTCTACCTTGTAAAAATTTATCAAGTGTATATGTATCAGAGCTAAATAATTCACTAAATATTTGATGCAGTTCATTGACTCAGTGATTTATAATTTTTCACTTATGAAATGCATATGTCAGGATTTGTGAGATCTATTTTAAAACATCGTGAATTAGCCAAAGTAATTCATGCGTTTTGTGCGCTTCAAATAAAATTATTATTTCTTGTCTAAAAAAAAAGAACCAAAGCCAGGCACAGAGTTGGTAAGGGGAGGTTCTAAGATACCACCCCAGGGTAGCATCATTCACAATGCTGCTCTGCCTTCAGCTGCTGGGGTCTAGCTGCTGGGAGCTGAGCTGCAGAGGGTGAAGGCAGGGTTCCAGGCATCCAGCAAGAAGTTTCTCCAACACCCATCCAGCATGTGACTCAACCCTGGGGCCTGAAGCTGGGGTGGCAGCTGGAGGGTACAGGGAGCATGAAGAGGACCTCTCCAGGGAAAAGTCCTCCATCTGCAGAAGGTAAGATATCCAGTCCAGGTGAGCAGTTCCACACCACAATTATTCTCAACTACTCTGCATAGAGCTACCACTACAGGCAGCTGAGACCTATGTCTCCTTCTTTTTTTTTTTTTTTAAACCAGTAAGGGGATCGCAACCCTCGGCAAGGTGTTGTCTGCACCACACTCAGCCAGCGAATGCACCGGCCATCCCTAAATAGGATCCGAACCCGCGGCCCCAGCACTACCAGTGCCACACTCTCCTGAGTGAGCCATGGGGCCGGCCCCTATGACTCCTTCTGAACATCCTTGCAGCTTCCACATCTCTCTTGAAAAGATTGTTGGAGCAAAAGGCTTTCACAAGGGCTGGAGAATTGTGAAGAAAGAATCCCAGTGGGGCCTTGTGCAAGTCCCTGCCTTTCTTGGGCCTCAGCTTCCCATTGCTGTAATGTAGTGGTCAGGAGGTGGGCACAGAATCTGGGAACACTTGCCCAAGTGACCTGCACGAGTCAACTTGGGTGGAGAAATTGGCTGTGGCCACATTGGTCCCATTGAGACACACCTGATGTTCCAACACCAGCACTGTGGACACAAGGTGCTCCACTACCCACAGACACAGAGACTTCTGCTAAGAAGGCCCTGCATCTGAGAGTCCCGCAGGCTGACCCCAGCCCTAACCCAGTGGGTTTGGCACCCCCAAGAGGGTGCTGCCCTACTGCAGATTCTCACTGCAAAGGCCAGGATATCTCAAAGTTCTACCATATTTAGCTTTGCTGCTGCTCACTGATTGGCACCAGGTGATCCAGGAGGGTGTGCTTGGGCAATCCGAAAGGCCCCATCTACTCAGGAAGCCCTCCCTATCAATGACCTGAACTTGGAGGTTTGTTCTAGGCAGGAGACAGATTAATCCTCTGTTGCTCCCTTTCCATTCACATACACTGGTACAAGAGGACCCCTTGCCCAAGAATTAAACCTGGTCCTGAGCAAAAAAACATCACTTCAAAATTTCTGTTGGGGTTTTTTGCAGTCAAGGGCCCCAAGGGTTGTGGCTGTGTTGTGACAACACTGTGGCCTTGATGACATCTGCTGACGCAGTGACCCCCGGGAGCCAGGGAGGGGTTCTGTCCTTGTGGATGGACCTCTGAGGCCTCTGACCTTCCTGCATATTTGCAAACCTGGTGTGTAAGAGCCTTTCCTAGGAAGAAAGTTCCCAATGTTCCAAGGCTTCCTGGAGGGCCCAGGACCCTCCAGAGAGAGGAGGAGCACTGCACCACTGAGCAGCCTCTCCTTTGCTGCTCTGATGGGGCAGGTCCCCACCTATTTTGGGGCCCACAGGAGGGGTCTTCCTTAGAGTACTCTCCTCAAACTCCAGGAATCCGAATAGGGGGCTAGGGGTACAACGGGGATGCCTCCTGCTCTAGCCTCCACTTTTCCAGAACTGAGAACAGAAGAGCTCCCTCCCCTTCCCTCTTCCCCCTTCTGTCTTTGCCTGCCACACCAGACCTCTCCTCTGGTCCTCCCTCAGTGCCCACACGGTATTTTGGGCAGCCCCTTTCCCTTCCCATGCCTCAGTTTCCCCACCTGTAATGCAGTGTTCTGGATTCTCATCCAGGGGAGGTGGCATTGGGGGAGGGTCCTTGCTTCCTCATTGTGTTGACTATGACTATTTTTCCTGGACACACCTCCTGGTGTTTGTAGGCAGGAGTCCTTCTAGGGTATGCAGACTCAGCAGTGGAATTGCTGAGTCACAGGGGTCAATAGTGCCAACTTGACTAGATGACACCAATTTTCCAAAGTGGTGGCTCCAGTTTACAGCTCCATCCACAGTGGATGAGAGTCCCTGTCATTCTGCATCCTCACCAACACTTATTATTGTCTGATGTATGTTCAATCTGATGAGAACAAAGTAGGATTTCAGTGTAGTTTGTGTTTGCATTTCCTTGGTTACTGACGAAGTTGGATATCTTTCCATGTGGTTTTGGCTGTTCCTGTAAGTTCCCATCCAAGTTGTGTACACATTTTTCTAGTGGGTTGTTTGTCTTTCCTGAGAACTCATGAGAATTGTCAACATATTCTAGATGGTAATCGCTTTGGGGTTATGTCTCACAAATAGTTCTCCCAATTTGGTCTTGTCTGTTCACTTTCTTTATGGTGTCCTGTTTTTCTTTTAACCTTTTACTCTGATGTAATTTCAGACTTACAGGGAAAAGTTGCATGCATGAATACTACAAAGAAATCCTTCAAGGGCCGGCCTGTGGCTCACTCGGGAGAGTGCGGTGCTGATAACACCAAGGCCACAGGTTCGGATCCCTATATAGGGATGGCCGGTTAGCTCACTGGCTGAGCATGGTGCTGACAACACCAAGCCAAGGGTTGAGATCCCCTTACCGGTCATCTTTAAAAAAAAAAAAAAAAAAGAAATCCTTCATACCCTTCACCTAAATTCCCCAAATGTTAATATTTTACATTTGTGTCCTCCTCTCCCCACATACATACAACACACTCTCACACACACACACACACACACACTTTACTACACACACATTACTTAATGCCCTCTCCCTGAGTCCCAAACCACTTGAAAGTGACAGAATGATGCCTTTTGACTCCTAAATAATTCAATGTATATTTTCTAAAAACATTTTCCTATATGTAAACAATATCACTGAACAATGATGGAAATCAGGAAATTAACACTGATACACTACCATTACCTAATCTACAGACCTTATTCAGATTTCACCAATTGTCCTATTAATATCCTTTTTTTTAATTTTTATTTTTTTTAAAGATGACCAGTAAGGGGATCTTAACCCTTGGCTTGGTGTTGTCAACACCACGCTCAGCCAGTGAGCCAACCGGCCATCCCTATATAGGGATCTGAACCCATGGCCTTGGTGTTATCAGCACCACACTCTCCCAAGTGAGCCACAGGCCAGCCCTAGTAATATCCTTTACAGCAAAAGAAAATCCCATATCGTGTTCTATATTTGGTTGTTATGTCTCTTTAGTGTCCTTTAATATGGAATAGTATTTCTTTGTGTTTCATAACATTGACATTTTTGGAGATTATAGACCAGTTATCTCATACAATGTTCTTCAATGTGGGCTTGTCTAATGTTTCTTCATGATTAGATTAAGGTTAAGTATTTTTGGTTGTGTCTTCAGATCATCCTATCAGGAGGCACATGATGTAGATTTATCCCATTGCTGGTGATAATAAACTTCATCACTTGGTTAAGGTGGGGTCTGCCAAGCTTCTCCATATGAAGTCTCCATATTTTTCTCTTTGTAATTAATAAGTATCTTGAGGGGAGATACTATGGACCTATGTAGTTACCCTGTTACTTTACTTCTCAGATCCACTAGTTTTTATGTCCATTGATGATTTTGCCTGAATTATTCATATTGTTGCCAAATAGTGATTTTCTAATTTCATCCTTCCTTGTTAGTTCACTTTCTACTACAAATAAGTTTTCCTCTATTCATTTGTTATACCTATGCAAGTTTGTGTATTCTTTTATTCAACAGGTTATAATCCCTTACTATTTTTATTTTATTTTGAAGCTAAAATTGTCCCAGATTTGGCAAGTAGGAGCTTCTTCAAGCTGGCTCTTGTGTTTTATGATATCTTCCGCTCAACAGAATTTCTCAACTCAAATGAAGTTTAAGTTATTGGTCTTCCTTCATTGCTGGTACTTTTTATATCTTATTTAAGAAATCCTTCCCTACTTGAGTTTATTCTCTCATATCTTCTAAAAGTTAGATATATTCATATATGCTCTTCTCATTTTGATCCTTAATCTATGTGGAATTAACTTTTTGTGCCAACTTTTTATTGAATTATATAACATATATACAAAAAAAATGCTCAAAACAGAAGCGTACAACTTGGTTTCTTTTCCCAAAATTAACCAGGTCAAGAAACAGAACATTCTGGCTGGCTGGTTAGCTCAATTGGTTAGAGAGTGGTGCTGATAACACCAAGGTCCAGGGTTTTATCCCTGTAATGGCCAACTGCCAAAAAATAAAAAATTAAAAAATTAAAAAAAGAAAGGAAAACAAACAGAACATTCATAGAAGCCCCAAAGCTCCTCGTGTCCCCCACTTCCAATCATTGCTCTCTCCCACCCCCAAGGATGACCACTCTCCTGACTCCAACCACTACTGAAAACATGGTGAGAGGAAGGAGTCTATATCAGTCAGGGTTTTCTAGAGAAACAGAATCAAAAGCAGATATAGATAATAGATAATAGATAATAAATAGATAGTTAGATAAATAGATAGAAAGATAGGTAGATAGATAGATAGATAGATAGATAGATAGATAGATAGATAGATAGATAGATAGACAGACAGACAGATAGATGATAAATTTTAAGGAATTGGCTCATGCAGTTGTGGGGTTGGGAGGTCCAAAGTTTGTAGGGCAGCTGGCAGGCTGATGACTCAGGAATGAGTTGATGTTGCAGTCTCAAGGAAGAATTTATTCTTTTTTTTTTAAAAAAAAAGATGACCGGTAAGGGGATCTTTTTTTTTTTTTTTTTTTTTTTAAATTTTTTTTTTTTTGTCCTTTTCGTGACCGGCACTCGGCCAGTCCTATATAGGATCCGAACCCGCGGCGGGAGCGTCGCAGCGCTCCCAGCGCCACACTCTACCAAGTGCGCCACGGGCTCGGCCCAGTAAGGGGATCTTAACCCTTGACTTGGTGGTGTCGGCACCATGCTCCCCCAGTGAGCTAACCAGCCATCCCTATATGGGATCCAAACCCGTGGCCTTGGTGTTCTCAGCACCGCACTCTCCCAAGTGAGCCACGGGCCAGCCCGGCAGAATTAGTTCTTGTAAAGACTCTCATATTAGTCCATTTTCTGTTGCTTATAACAGAGGACCTGAAACTGGGTATTTTATGAAGAAATGAACTTTATTTTGTACAGTTTTGGAAGCTGGGAAGTCCAAGATCCAGGTGGCACATTTGGTGAGGGACTTCTTGGTGGGAACCTCTGCAGAGTCCTCTGATAACACAGGGTATCACACGGAGACAATGGCAAGAGCATGTTTTTGCGTGCTCACTTGCTCTCCTTATAAAGCCACCAGTGTACTCCCTGATAACCTATAAAACCATTAACCCATTAATCCATGAATGGATTAGTCCATTCTCAAGGGCATAATCTTCACAATCCAATCACCTCTTAAAGGCCCCACTTTCAAGTACCATATTTGGGGCTAAATTCAAAAATGAGCTTGGGGGGAACATTCAAACTACAGCAAAACCAGTCACTGGATTAGGACCCAATCCAGAATGACCTCATCTTAATTTGTTTACATTTGCAAAGACCCTATTTCCAAATAAGGTCACATTCACAGATACTGGCGAAGGGGTTAGGGTTTCAATATATGTTTTGGGGGAAAACAATTCAACCTGTGACAGACTCCAATTTAATTTTTTTCATACGGATGACCAGTTGACCTGCATTATTTATTTGGTAGTCCCTCCTTTCCTCACTGGCCTGCAGTGTTACCTCTGGAATCTATTAAGTGGACCTGGGTGCCTTGGGTCTGTTTCTGGGTTCTTTATTCAGTTCTGATTGTCTAATATGGCATTCCTGAGAAAATACCCACAACGTCCCAATTACTCAGCTTTCTAACTGGTCTAGATATCTGGTGGAGCTGGTCTCATTCTATTTCTCTTCTGAAGACTGTCTAGGCTTTTCTAAGGCCTTTGCTTTTCCAAAGAAGCATGAGAAAATTAAGAATTTTTTAAAATTTTGTTTTTGAAGAGAAAATTTGAGAAATATTGTGTCAACTTCCACCAAAAACATTGGGAGTTTGGTGGGAATTGCATTGAGCCTCCAAATCACCTTCCAGGAAGCTTTCCCTCCTACCTAACCCCATTAAGCTCTCTGCCCCCGCTGGCTTCACACTATCCCCAGCCCATTCTTTGGAAGTGATCTGGCCTCCTTGGCTGGCCTGAACACACCAAACTGTTCTGCTACCATACCCTTGTGGTATGTTTCTTTCTAAAGTCCCTTCATATGTTTTCTGTGTTTGTGCATATACCAGACCTGACTAGGAAGACCTGGAAAGCTGGATCTGAGTGATGCAATTCTCCTGTCTCTACCCTTCCCTCTACAGAGCCCAGAACAGTGTCTTAGGAATTCACAATCCTTGGTATTGGGCCCTTTCTCCCAGTCCCCTCCTCAGTCTATCAATATAGCTGCCAGTGTAATCCTTAAAAAATTTAGGTCAGATCATATTCCTGGGTTTGTTCCAAACCCTCTTATTGTTCCCCAGCTCATCCAAAGAAAAATCCAAGTCCTCACCATGGCCTTCCAGACCCTACTGCATCTGCAACCCCCTGCCACACCCCTCCCCATTGCCTCTCTGACCCATCTCCTGCTATTCTTCACACTCACTCAGCCTCGGCCACTCTCATCTTCTTGCTGTCTTCAGGCACAGTCCTGGCTCAGGGCCCTCACATTTGCTGTTCCCTCTTTCTAAAACATTCTTCCCCTAGCTATGCCCCTGGCTTGTTCCTTCACTCCTTTCGGATCTCTGCTCAAATAGCACCTTATCAGTGAAGCCTTTCCTGACCACCCAATATGAAATCGCACGTCTCCCTCACCATGCTCTCATTCTTCTCTCCTTGGTTATTTTTTCTTCTTACCATAGCAGATGTTGCCATCTACCATACTGTCTATTCTTTTTTGTGTTACTATCTATCTCCCCTCACTAGAATGTGACCGCATGAGGGCAGAGATCTTCACCTGTTTTGTTAAACAGCACATAGAACAAGGTCTAGGATACTGTGGGTGCTGAATAAATATTTGTTGAATAAATAAACTGAAGGAGAGGAGATCCAGGCCCAGCCTGGACTCTCACATTCACTTGTTGAGAGACTTTGGGTAGTCCCCTTCCCAACTAGGTCCTCAGTTTCCATGTTGGTAAAATAGGGGAAGTGTCTGTGTGTCTTTGAGGGCCTATCCGGCTCTGCTGTGTGATGGGGAGGTTGAGAAAAGGGTGAACTGGCCTAGCTGAATGGGGTGTTTGCTGCTCCCTTGTAATAGGGTGACTCTTCCTCAGTTTCATTTAATCTTATGCTTCCTCTAGCTTCCAACTCTGCCAGAAAATATGTGTTAGAAGAGCACCCCCTGACACAGACACATCCCTTCTGCTGCCTCACCTCCACTGGCCCATCCCCACCCCATGACCTCAGCATTCAAGGCCTATGAAGGGCCCCTTGGTCTTTCACACCAATCATCCTTCAGGTCACTGTGACCATGTTATGGGTGAAATTGTGTCACCCCCATATTCATATGTTGAAATCCTAACCTCCAATACCTCAGGACATGACTGTATCTGTAGATAGGGTCACCATGGACACAGGGAGAAGATGGCCATTGACAAGCCAAAGAGAGAGACCTTGGGAAAAAAACAACCCTGCTGACACCTTAATCTCAAACTTCGTGTCCAAAATTGTGAGAAAATCAGGCTGGCAGGTTGGTTTAGTTGGTTACAGTACAGGTTGGTAACACCAAGGTCAAGGGTTTGGATCCCCATACTAGCCAGCTGCAAAAAAAAAAGAAAAGAATTGTGAAAAAATTAATTTCTGTTGTTTAAGACTCACTCAGTTTGTGGTACTTTGTTATGGCAACTCTAGCAAACTCATACACTCTGAAACTCATAGAATATGTTATGTCTATTGTTGTAGTTCAACCCCAGAATCACAATGTGAGGCCAAGGTATTCTCATTTTACAGATGAGAGGAGGGCCAGGGGAAGGAAAGATAGTACGGCCAAAGGTGTCACTCTAGGAAGCTCATGAGAAAAGAACCCATCTGCCTGGGTCCTTTGAATCCTGGAGAAGTTCCATCCATCTGGGATGCCCACCTCTATAGGTCTTCCCTATTTTGTATGGCCCAAATTAGGGCTTCCTACTCCTTCCCTCCCTGCCCTTTTTTTTGGGGGGGGGGGCAGCTGACCAGTATCCTGCCTCTCTTTCTGTTCTACCCCATACTGACTTGCAACTGCTTCATCCTGACTTCCTGCTGGCCTCATGTTTGGGTCCTGGGCTGTCTGTATACTGTGGCCAAACTGCTGCCTCCTTCCTTACTCAGTAACACTATGCTATATAGTCTCCCACACCCCAGCCTGCTCTGGACCAAGCTAGGTCTTGCAACTCCCCTATGGCTGATCACTGCCTCACCATCAGAGAGCCTCGAGGCAGGCTGGTTTACACTTCTGCATTTCGTTTACTATAAATTGTGTTGTTGGGGCAACTTTCTCCTCCTTCCTCATGGTTGGGATGTTGCAGGGCAAGAACCTTGTCCTCATCGATTCCACTTCTGACCAGGTGACATCAAGATAGTCTTCCAGAAACTAACTGTTTTAAGATGTTGGTAAATTTTTCTTTTTATCTGCAAGGTCTTACATTTTCTTTCTTTTTATTTTATTTTATTTTTTATTGTAGTAAAATATATCTAACTGAAAGTTTACGATTTTAACCATTTTTAAGTGTACAGTTCAGCATTAGGTCCATTCACACTGTTGTGCTATCGTAACCACCATCTATCTCCATAATGTTTACATCATGCAAAACTGAAACTCTGTACTCATTAAACCATAACTCCCCATTCCCCCCTCCCTCATTCTACTGGCAACCACCATTCTCTATTACAGACAATTCCCGACTTAAGATTTTTCGACCGTATGATGGGTTTATCAGGGTATTAAATACATCTTAGACTTATGATATTTTCGACTTACAATAAGTTTATCTGGATATAACTCCATTGTAGGTCGAGGAGCATCTGTATTTATTTCTAAAACTAAGCAATAAATGATTTAAAAATGTATTTCTAAAATTAGGTTATATCTATCTATGTATATATATGTGATTTAAAAATTCCTCCTCCAGCTTTCCGTGCCTAGAGCGCTCCAGCAAACATGGTGAACGTTCCTAAAACTCGCCGGACTTTCTGTAAGAAGTGTGGCAAGCACCAACCCCACACAGTAACCCAGTACAAGAAAGGCAAGGATTCTCTGTATGCCCAGGGAAAGCGGCGTTATGACAGGAAGCAGAGTGGCTACGGTGGGCAGACTAAGCCGATTTTCCGGAAAAAGGCTAAAACTACAAAGAAGAGTGTGCTGAGGTTTGAGTGCATTGAGCCTAACGACAGATGTAAGAGAATGCTGGCTATTGAGAGATGCAAGCATTTTGAACCGCGAGGAGATAAGAGAAAGGGCCAAATGATCCAGTTCTAAGCTTCATTTGTTTTATTGTGAAAACAATAAAATCTTGAGGTTATGTTCACTTCATTTGGTTACAGTTGGTCTTTTGGGAGGGAATAAACAAGTGCCATCAATAAAATTTCCCTTGTGGGGGCAAAAGCAAAAAATTCCTGCTCCCCAGGTCCCCTCTCCAGAGGCAACTACCGTTGTTCGTCCCGTGTTCCTGTTGTAGACAATGCGGGTTGCCCGTACACGTTCACCCCGCATCTACCGGCATTGCTCTGCGCCTCCTTTTCTCGCTCCTTACAATCCATCTAGGAGCTCTTTCCCTGTCACCGCAAGTGGACGCGTCAATCTCTCTTTAGGCAGTGCCCGGCCCTCCAGGCTGGCCTGAGTGTGACAGTCCCGACCAGTCACCCTCTGTCCCAAAGCTCGAAAGGCTTAGCAGCACTTGAAATGAAACCCCTTGCTCTCTTCTTAGCCCCACTGCCTCGGGCCGGGCGCCCCCTCGCAGCCTCCTTCAGGACTGTTTTCACGTCACCCCTTTCGGGCGATCTGCCGCCACATTCTCTCTACCACAGCACCTGCCCCAGTCCCCCACGGCCCTCGACAATACTTGGGACTGACGCCCTTCACCAGACGGAGGAGCGCAGCGGGCCAGGCCGAGAGGTCAGCTTGGCCCGACAGCAGAAAATGCGTCTGCACCACCCCTCTCCGCTTAATGGAGGACGATTACTCTTCCCAGAAACCCTTTCGCCTGCGGGGGTAGATTTCCCCTCCACGCCCTCGCGCGAAGAAAACTGAGCATGAGCAACGGAAACTGGGCCCCGTGAGAAAGGCTGCGCAGGCGAGGACTGCATCTCCCAGCAGGCCGTGGGGCTTTTTTTTTTTTTTTTTTTTTTTGTCCCCTCGTGACGAGCTATTTCCGGCACGGAGGGGCGGGGCTGTGCGTGCGGCTGAGGCAGGCGCTGAAGCAGCTTCGGGAGCGGTTGGGTGTCAGGCGGGCTTCAGCCGCCATGGAGGCCGTGCCCCGTATGCCCATGATCTGGCTGGACCTGAAGGAAGCCGGTGACTTTAACTTCCAGCCAGCCGTGAAGAAGGTGAGCGTACCTCTCACCTTCTTCCCATCCGCCGCGTATCTCTGTCGTATGCCAGCGCGTGACACCCCTTGCGCGCCCATCCCCTCCCCAGGCCCTGTCGCATGGCCGGGTGAAGCCAGGAGGGGCCGCTGCCGGTTTTTCTCAGCCTGGCCTATCCCCGCTCCCGAAGACCATCCTTTCCCTCCCTGCTCGCCCTGGGCTAGCACTCACATCCTCGTAGGAACCCGCTTCCCGACTTCTACCCTCGACCGTCGGCAGTTCCCACCGAGGCACCACACTTCCTCTGTGTGACACTCTGGACCCAGTTCTGCTCCGCCCCTCCTCCACTCCAGGACCGCCCCGCGGGGAGCGGTGGACTCCCCCGACTGTGCAGATTCAACGGCTGGGTCCGACCCTTGGTCCTCTGTCAGTCCACGACCCGACTGGGATAGAGGCTGATTATGGCTCAGGTTGTGTGTTTAAGACTGGAGCCCTGGTGGCCCAGAAGGATGCCTGCCCCCAGCGGTGGGGGTCTCTCTGACACTAGCTGCAATTCTGTATGGTCTCAGGAGAATCCTATTTGGAAGCCCCTTTGGACCAAGAGATGCAATTGCATGTCGTTTTTAGGAGGGCTATTGCTTTTCATAACTATCTGGAGGTCATAAAGTGTTGTAGCTCTTGAAGAGACTTTTACCAGTCATTGTGTTGGATAGAGCAGACAGGCAGGTTTGACGTTGGCAGAGGCAAGGGACCACTATGGAGAGATCATATGTGGTAACTGAGTATCAGGGGCCCTCTGAGACATCTGCTGCTTTGGGAAAGGCCACCTGGTAGCATTGAGGGCCAGAGCAGAAGTGAAAAGGAACAACCAGGAGACTGTTGCAGGTGAGGGGCTTTGTGGTTTTAGCACAGCAGCTTTCAGAGTAAGCTGCTGACAGTCTAGCTGGGTGCTTAAGAAAAGAAATAGGAGGAAGAAAATGGATATGGAAGTAGTTTCTCAAGAAGCTGTCTCTCATCTTCTCTTCTTACCACCACTGCCTTAGTTCAAACACTGTATTTCTTTGAGTCTATCATTTAGCCTCTTTGGGCCTCTTGTTTCTCGTCTGTAAAACCAGGAAATTGGACTAATTGATCTAAAATTCCAGAATTTTGTGACTCTTCCCCAGACTTTGCTCTCTTCTCTATCTGCTCTTTTTTAATTTTTAAATTTTATTTTTATCAAAAGAGAGCAAGAATGGATCCATCTGCTCTTTTTTTTTCTTTTTTCTTTTTTAAAGATGACTGGTAAGGGGATCTTAACCCTTGATTTTGTGTTGTCAGCACCATGCTCTCCCAAGTGAGCCAACCGGACATCTCTATATAGGGATCCGAACCCGCGGCCTTGGTGTTATCAGCACCACACTCTCCCAAGTGAGCCACAGGCCGGCTCCCATCTGTTCTTTTATGCAAATACAATTAGGTTAATTCTTCTAAAACAGCACAGCTCTTGTTTTTTAGTTTCACGTAATAGAGCCAATATCTTTAGTTTCCCACTTAGAATTCTCACTGACTTAGCCCAGTTCTTTCAGCATTTATTGAGGCCCTACTGTGTTCTTGATCTATTACATATGTGTTTCTGATACAGATATCCCAGATTCTGTACACAGCCACTTGCTGTTCCCCTGTTGTGCTCTGTGTGTTTCCTCTTCTGTGCCTTTGGTCGTGGAATTCCTCCTGCCTAGAAGAGCTCTCATTTTTTGCCCTGTGGTGATGGGGCCCTTCTTTTTATTTATTTATTTATTTTAAAAATTGTATTAATATACTTTTTACATTCTATGATGTTATTGTGGAGCAGTTGGGAGGGTGGGGGGAGAGGGGAAAGGGGAAGGAAATGTAATGGAAGAAGGAGGAAGGAGGAGGGGCAGGATTGAGACCTGTAGCACCCCCCTCATTCCCACAGGAGAGACCGGAGGGCTTCCAGTGGTGGCTTGGTCATTGTTGGGCTGGGTGCAGATGTCAGGGGGGCATGGTAAAGCCCTGACCACCCCAGCTCGGAACCCGGGGTCCTTCTTGCTGTGGCTTGGTGGTCGTTGCTGGGCTGGATGCGTGTGTCAGGGGGGCATGGCCTAGGCCCTTGGGCCCCCACTGCCCCAGCTCAGGAGAGCCCAGGGTGCTTCCTATGGCAGCTCAGTGGTCATCATCACTGGGCTGGTTGTGGGTGTTGGGGGGTGTGGCCAAGGCCCGAGGCCCCCACCCTTGGGACTGGTTGTGGGTGTCGGGGGACATGGCTGAAGGTCCTTGGCCCTCCCCCCCTTCTGGCTTGGTAGCCCATGGGACTTTTGGTCCTTCTGGGTGTTATAGGTATTTGGTGAAATGCGACCTTTGCTAGTTAGTATCAGACTTTGTCTCTGTTTGTGGGTACTTTGTTTTTTCTTTCAGTTCTGTGTTGAATTATTTGCTGTTCCCACCACTTAAACTCTGCGCTGGAACTAATTTGTTGTCCTTTGCTTACTTCAAAATGGGGGAATTTCTTGTGGGGACCAGTACTTAAGCTGTATGGTTGAGCTAAATTGCTGCTTTGCTGCTGATTCCCTAGAGAAGGCTTTTTGTGCAGCTCAGGTTTTAATGGTTGACTTTATAGGTACTTCTGGGTCTAGAGAAATCTGGTGCACCTGGGTTGTATAGACACTCTGGTCTGGGCCTGAGTATTTTCATCAAACTGCACCCCATGCAATTCTGTATTCCTGACCAGTCTCCTCTGAGTGGTCCTATGCTGATTGGAGGGCAGATCAGCTGTCCTTGCTGTCCCGCAGTTTTCTCCCTGTGGGCCCGTCTCCCCCACTGCCTGTGCTCCAAACACTTCCCATGGGACGGGCCATGCCCTGGTCCCTCACGATGACTCACCGGCCTCTGAGTGGCTCCTTTTTTTCAGTTGTTGTGGCTTGTCACTCCTGTGTGGGTCCACAGGAACCCTATTAGTGGTCTTGCTGGCCTGGGGGCCACCGAGGCCCTCTTCTCCCCTGCCACCTCTAAGCAACGTCATCCAAAGGGCACAGGTGTAGCTTTTGTCAGCTCCTGCTCGGTGCACTCAGCAGCTCCAGCCTGCAAGCGGCTGGGATTCAAAACAGTCGGAGTGGTTTTTTCTTTCTCTCATCATGGCTTCTCCTGCCTTCATGCACTCCGTAGGTCTCTCCTCCTCTTCCCCTGAGCTCTAGCGGCCCCAGCTTGGCTGTTGTTGCTTTTTTATAGTTGTAAATTGGTTGATTTGTGGGAGAGAGTGACGCTGGTGACCATCTGTTCTGCCATCCTGACCAGAAGTCGAGCCCTTCTTTAATCTCTGTATATTGGTTTTGTCCATCTTTCAAGGTCCAGCATAAGCTTTCTCTTCCACAAAGCCTTTCTTAATCTTTTTGTCTGGGTTGATCTTTCTCTTCTCTGGATCCCCCTAACTCTTTTCATCCTTTCCCTGGTGACAGTTGTGTGTGCCATTTTTTTACCTCCCTCACCCCAAAGTTCAATTGTAAGTTAACTGAGCAACATCATTGTGTTCCTCATAGCCTACAGGGTCCCTTGTACATAGTTATCAGTCAGGAAAATGTTTCGCAAATGACTAAATGACAGCTGAGAAGGAATTTAGAAATAGTGATCATAAATATATGGAAATCTAGTGGATAAAATCTTAGCCCAGAAACTCCTAGGAGATATTTTTGTTTGAACTTAGCCTTTGCTGCTGTGGTCACTCACACCTAGCCAACAAGATATTGTGTAAGCATTGATTTCCCTGGGAACACCTGGGCCTCCCTGAGAGGAGTTGCTTGTTAGCCAGTTAGCCTGAGGCGGTATCAGATGCTTAAGAAAGTTCTTTTCCTAGACATCGGAAGAGACTCTGCTGAAGACACTGAAGCCTATGAACTCTTCCTGAGCTGGATCCCCCTCTCCAACTGTAGAGCCCCTGCTCTGTCTTCTGCCACTGGTATCTTGTTTTTCTCTATCCTTTTTCTGATCTGTGGGAACCTCTACTAGTCACTTGGAGCTGAGGGGAAGAATTTAATTTAGGTTAGTGGGGTAAAAATTGGTTCTGTTTATGTCAGTGCTATGCTGAGCCCTAATAGTACAGACAAATAAAGAGTCCTTTTTTTTTTTTTTTCAAGGAATTTGTAGTCTAGAAGAAGAAATTAAAAAATTAGAGTGATGACAGTGTAAGAGTGGAAGTATTCCTTACCAGCCAGCCGCCAAAAAAAAAAAAAAAAAAGAGTGGAAGTATTTGCAGTGTACAGAAGTGCCAACCTAAGGAAGGGCCATCAGGGATGGCTTGCCAGTGGTGGGTTTTAAAGGATGAATAGGCATTTTCTAGACAGAGAAAAGGTTTCTTTGTGAGAACTGGGCTTTTGATAAAACCTTTCATGGTGGTTAGTAATGATTTTTCACTCCCAATAGACATGTCTTCCATTATGGAATAATGTGAAATAGGAGCCAGGAAAAGATCAAGCTGGTTTTAAACTGCAATGCCAAGCTTTAGGTGCCAGTTTAGTGCCAATTTTTTAGTGGGGAAGTGCTGCTGGTCCTGTACCTTTTTACCTGTGCTTTGGAGGCAGAGTGCTGACTCACTGGAAACTGATAAAAGATGGCTCTTTTGCTCTTCATCAGTGAGTGATTTGGACACAAGTGTTCTTTCTTCTTTCTGTTCCAAACACCTGCCCTTAACCAACTGCAGTAGAGCTCAAGTCAAGCTCACTTTGACACAGATGTTGCATTCATCCCTGATTTATTCATTGAACAAGTAGTTATTGAGTGCCTATCATGTGCCAGCCCTGGGAATACAATGGTGACAAAAATCCCTGCCTTCATGGAGCTTACCTTCTAGTGATCCATATAGTAACCCATCCTCAAGTGCAAATGTTCCATCTGGTTGGTAGCTATCCTGCCTATCAGTTGGCTTCTCCTCCTCTCCCCTTTTCCTACTCTGGCTGAATTGATCTCTAAACCTCTACTTTCCCACCGGGGTCCTCCAGCAAAACTGCCTGCTGTTCACCAGCTTGCTTCAGGCTGCCTCTCTAACTTTACTCCCCAATCATCTCCACTGGGAACTTTCATTCTCTCTTCCTTCCACGTCTGGTCATTGCCCTTGCTCTGGTCCTTACTGGAATTTCTTTCCTCCTGTTTATCACCCAGGTTGAACTGTATCTCATCAGGATCCCTTTAGCTGCCTGGTAATTTTACCACCCTCGTCTGAATTCAGACAGGTCTTACCGTCCTGTCACTTGGTTGACCTGCACCACAGAGTGCACTCTTGTTGATTCTTCTTTCTGTTCATCTTATTCATATCTGAATAAAGCCTTTTTCCCCCTTCCAGATTTTCCATGGGACAGTTGATTCTTGTGAGAAACTAGCTTGCACGTGCATTTGCGTACACACATCAACACACACACGAAGGTAGATGAAAGAATCAGAGGCCTAAAAGGCCCCTGGCTGCTCAGCAGTGAGGAGGATGGGACATTGCCTGTTACCCCTGGTG
This sequence comes from Cynocephalus volans, assembly GCF_027409185.1. Lineage (NCBI taxonomy): Eukaryota > Metazoa > Chordata > Mammalia > Dermoptera > Cynocephalidae > Cynocephalus > Cynocephalus volans. The sequence goes on from NC_084470.1 coordinate 57,814,231, forward strand.
GTGACCTGTTTTATCTCTTATCACAGATTTGTAGTAAACAAATCTGGTCTGCCTGAGCCTGTCTGCCCACTTATTTTTTATAGCAGAATGGCTGCAGGCACAGATGACTTGGATTGTCCACTTCATTCTTCTCTGACTTTAATCTTATACACCAAAGGCCTATATCCATTTCACTTAGGGTTTAGACCAGATTCTTTCCTTTACTCGGGAAGTAATAAATATTTGTGTACAGGAAGCATCTAACAAGTATTGGTTGAAAGACCTAGTCTAGTTCTAGCACCCTCTGGGAGATGTAACATGAGTTTTCCTCACTTGTGTTGTTTAGACAGGCCAGGGGGCCATTCGGAAGGTGTATTAGTTTGTCTTGTTGCTTATAACAAAATACCTGAAACTGGGTGATTTATAAAGAAAAATGACATTTATTTCTTACAGTCTCTGAGGCTGGGAAGTCCAAAGTCTATTTGGTGGTGGCGATAGTGACTCAGGGGTCTCACATTGCAAGATGGTGGAAGCAGAGAGAGCAGAGAGAGAAAGACAGACTCTCCTCTTTTTTTTAAAGCCCTCAGAACCACACCCCTGACCACCGTTTTTAATCCATTCACTACTGCAGGATCCTGCAATCCAATCACCTCTTCAAGGCTCCACCTTTCAATTACAGTAATAGGATTTACCACCTTCTTAACAGTCACGGTGGGGGCTAAGTTTCTAATACATAAAACGTGAGGGATACAATTCAAGCTTCAATGAGTTTTGGGGAGACATAATTCAACCCACTACAGAAGGAATGTGAGAGAGAGATCTTGAGTATTATGTAGGGGTTGGACTAGGGAAGGATGAAGGTCTGTTCTCATCCCTGGTACTCTTGGCCTGTGATTTTCTCTGGCTTGCTGACATGGACCAAGGGGCTGAAGATTTCTCTTAGCAATACTCGTTTCTTTGATAAAATTAGTCTCATTTGAAATTCAGTAGCTGAGGCTTGCTGACATGGACCAAGGGGCTGAAGATTTCTCTTAGCAATACTCGTTTCTTTGATAAAATTAGTCTCATTTGAAATTCAGTAGCTGAACATATATTTATTAATTAACAATACTATATATGGGACTCAATTTTGTATGTGTTTTTGTGGACTAGCCCAAGGAATGCCCTATATTTGAGTCACGTCTAGAAGCAGAGAAAAAAGAAACAATGCATGTATTAGTCCGTTTTTGTTGTTTATAACAAAATACATAGAACTGGGTAATTTACAAGAAAATGAAGTTTATTGCTTACAGTTTCTGAGGCTGGGAAGTCCAAAGTCCATCTGGTGGTGGTGACAGTGACCTAGGGGTCTCACATTGCAAGATGGTAGAAGCAGAGAGAGCAGGGAGAGAGAAGAGAGAGACTCTCCTCTTTTAAAGCCCTCAGAACCACAACCCTGACCACCATTTTTAATCCATTCACTTCTGCACGGTCCTACAATCCAATCACCTCTTCAAGGCTCCACCTTTCAATTACCATAATAGGATTTCCCACCCTCTTAACAGTCACAGTGGGGGCTAAGTTTTAATGCATAAAACTTGGGAACACAATTTAAGCTTCAGTGAGTTTTGCGGGGACACAATTCAATCCACTACAATGCATATGGTGAACATAGGTAATACACATGGGATGCCTCTTTTTCTTGGCTTATTGCTTTAATTAGCACCATGAAATTCCAAGATGTTATATCAAAGTAAGAGCAAAGCATACCTAGAGGAATGAGAACATGCTAGTACAAGGGAAGGTGATGCAGAGGGACTGTTCCTGGCGCAGGAGTCAGGAAGTCTAGCTTAGGGTCCTAGCACTGCCATTGCTCATTTCTGGTTTCCCATTTTTCTAACCTGCAAAATAATGGCAGGACACAGGATGGATGATTCTAGTGATCTCATCCAGCTACATAATTCTGTGCCATTTGTTGCTCAGTAAAAGAGCAGAGTAACATTATGGATATAGCATAGCCATTGGAATCAGACCTTGCTTTAGATCCCTCCTTCATAACTGAATGACTTTCAGCTGCTGTGAATGATTACATAACTAATCTGGTCTTCACATTTCTGACCTGTAACATGTAACTAATATGTACTTTACCTCATAAGCTTGTGAGAATCAAGAGTTAATGCCTGTGAGTCCTTAGTATAGGTCTTGGCATATTATAAACAATATTTTTAGCTGAGCATTGTCTTTCCCTGTTTAGGAAATAGCTCAAGTCCTCTGTGAGTTAGACATAACAGGTAATATTAACCCCATTTTAAAAATGAAAAAAACCAAGCCAGGATCTCACAGCAACTCAGAGGTGTAGCCAGGACTTAAAACCCTGTCTTGGTATTTCTCTCTGGAACCATCTGAGCTAACTGGCCAGCCCCCGATCAAGCTTCTAATACGTAAAACTTAGGAGACACAGTTCAATCCATATCAAGGTACCATTTAACTGTTCAGAAACTTTTTTTTTAAAGATGACTGGTAAGGGGATCTTAACCCTTGACTTGGTGTTGTCAGCACCACACTCTCTCAAGTGAGCCACAGGCCGGCCCATCAGCAACTCTTAAAACATTTGTTTTCCAAATTTCAAACGTGGGGAAAATTGGAAAGAGTAATGTAGCGCTCACCAAATTCTCACTACCCAGTTTTGATGGTTATATTTTACCATGTTTGTTTTCTCTAGGTAGGTAGATAGATGTAGATCCCATGAACCCTTTGAAAGTGAGTTTTCTCCCAGACACATCTCAGCATGTATTGCCTAAGAGTAAGGACATTCACCTACATAACCACAGTATTATTATCCACAACTACGAAAATCTACGATTCTCTACCACTATTTATATTTAGATTTTAACTATTATTCTCAGATATAATTAAGGTTCTCATATTATATTTAGCTATTCTGTCCTTTTAATCTAGAAGAGCCCCCCCTGCACTCCCACCCCACCCCATAACACTAATTTTTCAAAGAGACTGGGTTAATTGTGGGTAAAATGCCCTGTCTTTTGAATTTTTATGAGTGTCTCCTTTTAGTGCTATTTAATTTATGTATCCTCTGCATTTCCATTTGCTGAGTATATAATACATGTAATAAGGCCCCTACCATTCCTTGATGCTTATTGTTTGGGGTGGGAGACACTGGCATGACCCTGCTCTGGGCACACAATATGGTGGAGGCATGTTCAGAATGTGGGGCAAACAGCAACTAATACTCAGGGCAGTGACATTTTAGCAGAGTCTTAGTAGAGAAGGTGCGGACAACATGTAGACAGGCATTGATACCTGAGAGCAGTAATTCCAAAGTGCTGTTGGCTGGGTGAACCTGGGAGGTGCCAGAGGACAATCCTTGAAGGCTGTTGGGAGCAGATTGTGAGGGGTCATGAACTCTGTGTTGAGATTAGAGATTAGATTTGGTCCTAGAGGCTTTGGGAAGCTACTGTAGCAAATTCTTTTTGGATTATAATTTTTCTCTTCAGATTACATCTCTTTCCCATAAATTCATGTTTTGGTTTATTTTTTCCCAAGGGTGGGTATGTGTGTTTCAAAAGGATTTAAAGTAAGAGTGACATCAGAGTTGTGTTAGAAAGACAACTCTGGCCACTGGGTAAGGGATTAATTCGAAGGGGTAGATTGTCTGGACCAGAGAAGCAGGAGGATTGAGAAGAAAGCTCATGGACGCAGGGACTTTCAGGAGGTAAAACCAACAGAAGAGGGGTCAGGTTCGGAGATTTGGGAAGGTGGCTAGATGGTGTTGTAACTGGGTCAGCAGTAGCCTTCCTTTTGTCTGTTCCTCCTCTCCATTGGCCTACCAGGGCGGATAGAAGCTGTCTCTTAGCCTTCCATGTTCTCATGTGGCTGATATCTTAGCCACTTGTCATGGGTCCCAGGAAGGGACCCCAAGAAAAGTGGATGGGCCACAGACACGGTGTGAGTGAGCATGCTACTGGACAGAGCAGGCCACCTCTTTTCAGCCTTTCCATCCTCCTTCCCTCTCCACCTCACAAACCTTGGTTAGGGCCATAAGGAACCTTGTGAGTTGGGTATCAGTGCCCTTAGTGTTTGTGGAGTGAGTGGATCTGGTCCCCCAGATTGCTAACCAAGATGCCCCACCGCAGGTACCGCAACAGGGATAGTTCCAGTTGTCTTACTCTGTTGATCTTAGTTGAACAAGGGGTCCTTTGGTCCAGGCCTTTGCCTCCAGGTTGGTGTAAATGTCCACTGTCCAAGACAGTCAGCTCTTGAGGTGGTGAATGCTGTTATGGGCAGGCATGCCAGTCTCCTCTCTTATGTGGGCACTGACCTCCCCTCTTCTCACATTGGTGTGGATATGTCTGTGGTGTGTGTGTGGTATACGTGAGTCATTCCCATCACATACCTGCAGGCCTTTCCTCACAGATGAGGACACTGCAGATCTATTACTATTGTGCCTTTTCCTGGCCAGGAGGGTGGGTTAGTGAGGAAAGCTTTGTACTCCACTCTTGTTTGGTGCCCCCACTCTTGTTTGGTGCCCCTTGTCTGCATTTGCTCTTGGCTTAGGGTTATGGTTGTGACCCAAGAATACAACAGCGTCCAATCCTCAAAGGGGCCTGAGTTTGTGTCCCATTTTGGTATCCTCATTAGGATCCCATTTCAGCTAAGTTCTCTGGCATCCTGTGCTGGCAGAGTCTTGGGCTTTGTAGAGAGGGTTGCAGCATTATAAGGACCTGCCAGGGTTTTACCCAGGGTTGTCCAGTCTTATTTTCCATTTTGTTCTGAGGAGGAGGGGGCTCCCAGGGTCAGCATCTTGGTGCTGCCTGATATTGAGGCAGGCTTCCCTGGTGGTCCAGGAGACAAGCTGCAGATCAGCAGGGTGGTTGTAGGTCTGGACTCGACCCTGAGCCCTGGCTGGTCATTGCCCAGGACTCAGAGGGCAGGAGGTGGGAGGTCTTATCTCTCACTGGCCTTCATTCTTCTTTCTCTCTATAGTTTGTCCTGAAGAATTATGGAGAGAACCCAGAAGCCTACAATGAGGAACTGAAGAAGCTGGAGTTGCTCAGACAGGTAGGAGGATAGTATTTTTATGCAGGCATGAACAGGATTGGTTTGATAGGTAGATAAAGAAGTCACCTAGAATTGTGGTTTTATTTGAATTTAGTATTTTTCCCTCTGCAAAAACAGCAAAATTAATGTTAGAAAAATTTGAAAATACTGAAAAGCAAAAAAAAAAAAAAAAAAAAAACCACAACAACAAAAAGCCGTAAAAATCCTTTTCACAGTACCAGCCAGCTGCCAAAAAAAAAAAAAAAATCCTTTTCACAATTTTATGTATGTGTATATATAAAACCACAGTAGGATCATATACTACGTATACTTCTTTGTAGCCTGCTTTCTTCACTTAGTAACATTATGAACATGTTTGTGTGTCAGTGAACATATAACAGTAGTATTTTTAATGGCCTGTCATCATTATATTGTACTATAATTTAATCAGTCTCCTCTTGGAGAACATTAAGTTATTTCACTTTTTCACCATTGTAAAACATGCTGTCATAATCTGTGTCTATGTATTTATGGGCATTTCCAGGGTTGTTTCTGTAGAAGTTAGTGGGTGAACAGGATGCACTTGTTCTGGTTTATACCCTCGGAGGGTACGTACCTCCTCCTGCTGTTCCTTTTCATATCTGGCAGTCTGATAGGTGGAAAGGGTATTTAATTTTAATTTTCAGTTATATTTATAATAGTAAGGCTGCACAATTGTTAATGGATTTGTTATATATCTTCTTTTAGTAATTGTCAATGTCCTTTGTTCATTTTTTTATTAGTGTTGTAACTTTTTTCTTGATTTATTTATGACTCGTTCACACATTAATGATATTGCTCCTTTATCTTATATGATGCAAATGTTTTTCTCAATTCATTGTTTTTGTTTATTATTTATTTAATACAAACTTTTCAAATTTTACATGTGTTTTAAATGTTTATAAATCAGGTCCTTCTCATCTTTTCCTTTATAGTATCTGCATTTGATATGCTCTTAGAAAATCTTTGTCACCCTATAAGATATAAACAGTCACTGATTTCTTCTTCTAATACTTGAAGGGTTTGTTTTTTACTTGTCTTTAATCTATATTATTTATAATATAGATTATATTTAGGTATATGATACATGAGGGAAGGCTCTAACTTAACTTTTTCTCCATACTCTTCTACTGTTTCAAAACACTCTTACATGTTGAATTCTTGTATATACTTTGGGTCTGTTTGTGGATTTCCTGTTCTCTTCCACCAACTATCTATCTTCCTCTCTCATGCCCATGATATTTTAAATATTGTATCGGTTATTCATTTTACGATAGTGATTCCTGTTAATAATTTTCTTTTTCAAGTTTTTCATGGCTATTCTCACATGAATATTCCTCACATGAACTTAGAATCTTTTTGTCAAGTTCTGCAAAAGTGTTGGGATTTTTATAAGCTCATAAAATTTATTTATTTATTTTTTTAACTTTTATTTTGTTGATATACATTGTGGTTGATTATTGTTGCCCCTTACCAAAACCTCCCTCCCTCCTCCCTCTCCTCTCTCCCCCCCAGCTCATAAAATTTAGATGTTGATTAGAGAGAATCAACATCTTTATGAGGTTGCTTTCCTGTCTAGGAACAAGATATATCTTCTTTTCTTCAGATTTTTTGGGGAGGCTTCTCAGCAAAGTTTTCTTCATGTAGATTTTGCACATATCTTATTAAATTTATTCCTAGATTTTTGTTGTCATTGTTGCTATTATTGAGTGTTCAAACCCACTCTCCTGTTATATTTTCTACCCATTAGGGTTGGTATAGAGAAAAGCAATTAAGTGATTTATTTTGTTAATTGTCTTACACTTTCTGATGGTATTTCAGCTCATTTTCTTGGGTTTGCTAAGTACATGGTTGTATTATAAATGCATAATAATCTTGCTGACTTCTTTCCAATAGTTGTACCCTTTATTTTCTTGTGATTGTTAGGCACTTTCAGGACAATGTTAATAATTACGAGAATGTCTATCTGTGACTTGTTTCTGGTGTCTGGGATGTCATCATTGAGCACAGTCCTGGCTGTTGTGCTGGTTTAAGATGGTCTGCTTTGCCTTTGAGGGGCAATGGTAGTGGGGCATCACAGCCCTCTTAGTGGCTCTGGTCTCACAGGGGGCAGGAGGGTCTGCATGGTCACTTACTTTGAATTAACAGATCATAAAAACTGTAGAAAACTTGGAAAATAAGAGAAATATAAAGAACAAAACAACCATGCCCAGAGATAGCCATTGTGATTGTACACATTTCCTTTTTCATATAAAAGGCCAGAATTTTAGGGTGGCCTGTGGCTCACTCGGGAGAGTGTGGTGCTGATAACACCAAGGCCACGGGTTCGGATCCCATACAGGGATGGCCGGTTGGCTCACTGGGTGAGCGTGGTGCTGACAACACCAAGTCAAGGGTTAAGATCCCCTTACTGGTCATCTTTAAAAAAAATAATAATAATAAATAAATAAAAATAAAAATAAAAGGCCAGCATTTCTGCCACTAACAACAAGAAAGAAAAAGTCAGAAGTTAAAACAACATTGCCAAAGAACTATTAGACTAAACTGATTTAATCGATAAAAGATTTGGTTAATGTGGTAAATTTTATTAAAACACTGTTTTGAATCTTTATTAACCTGTGCCCTTAGCAATAACCAATAACTAAATGTGTTCCTGTAATGAATATTATGAAAACTTTTTTTTGTTTTTTTTTTTAAAACAAAAATTACATAATATTGAATAATTTTAACCTCAATCCCAAGACTAAGAAGTCTAAGGGTAGCTCTTTATTTTTTTATGTACTGGAGTTCTAGTCATGCATGATTCATTCCATTAACAATTTATTGAACCTTTTCTTACATCTCAGGTGCTCTTCTAGGCACTGTGGAGTCGACAGTAAGCAAAACAAAATTCCTGTGGAGTTATGTGGAACTCTAAATAAGATTCCTTGAGCAGGAAGGCACTAGTATGATACATGGACATTAATAGGCCAAGTCACCAGTGGCAGAGAAGAGAGCTGGGAGGCCAACGCCAGCAAAGAGGTGCCCAGTGAATGCTTCATGAGGGATCCATCCAGAGACTGTGATGCTGGAGTAGTGGTTTCATTTGTCAGTGTTTTGAGTGAGGCTCTTATTCTTCAATTTCTACATGTCTTATTGAATGCCTATTTCAGCCTCCTGAGGTGGCATGGTCCTGCCCCAATAATCCATGCAGTGGCTTGTGATAGAGGCTCAGTTATTGGAGTAACAGGTATGCAAACCAAACCTAGGAGATTTCATATAGGCTCAGTTCTCTCATAAGAAACTATTCTGCTGCCTACAGCATTGTGAAAGAGTTGGAAACAGTGTTATCAAGACTAAGTGCCAATTTGCTAATTTCACTTTTGAAAAATTTGCCTCAAAGTTTGAACAATGAAAACCTCCAATTAAGAGAGCAGCATATGAGTCCAGTACAGATCCTCTGAATGGATAAATGGATGGAAATCCGTCAATTTCTGATTTGGTTGAAGTTACCAGCCCTTGCTGGTACTAACTTCTGAATAGCTGACAGAGAATATGTTTTCACTTGGTAGCCTAAATGACAATGTATGCAAAAGTAATGGTCACCAGTACTGCTGGTTTATTGCAATGATGTCTGCATTAGTATGTGGTCATGGGCAAGAAAACACTAATAGCTACTGATTTCTACACAGGTATTTTTATCACTGGTACCCAAGCTCAGCCATGTCAGTGCAGACTTCAGACTCTCCAACTTCTAACAAAAACACAAGGGGAAACATGTTGCTATTCAAGAGTATGTAAAATAATTAGGAAAAAAAATACATGAATATGTATCTGTAATTTATTAGAAGCTTTATGACAAGAAAATTATCTGACTTAAAAAACTTACTAAAATTTTTTTTTTAATTATGGTAAAATTGTGTAAAATCTACCATCTTAACCATTTTTAAGTGAGTTCAGTAGTGTTAAGTCCATTCACATTGTTGTGCAGCCAGTCTCCACAACTCTTTTTATCCTATGAAACTGAAACTGTGCCCAACAATAACTTGCTGTTCTCCTCTTCTTCCAGTCCCTGGCAATCTCTATTCTACTTTCTGTCTCTATGACTGTAGCTACTCTAAGGACCTCATGTAAGTGGAATCGTACAGTATTTGTCTTTTTGTGATTGACTTATTTCAGTCAGTGTTATAGCATTGTCAGAATTTCCTTTTCAGGGCTGAATAATATTCCATTGTATCTACCACATTTTGTTTATCCTTTCACCTGTTGATAGACACTTGGGTTGTTTCCACATTTTGGCTATTGAAAATAGTGCTTCTATGAACATGGGTGTATAAACACATCTTTGAGACTCTGCTTTCAGTTCTTTTGGGCATATACCCAGAAGTGGAATTGCTGGATCATCTGGTAATTCTAATTTAATTTTTTGAGGAACCACGTACTGTTTTCCACAGTGGCTGTACCATTTTACATTTCTACCAACAGTGCACAAGGATTCCAATTTTTGCACTTTCTCCCATCACTTGTTATTTTCTTTTTTCTTTTCTTTATAGTAACCATCCTAATGGGTATGATGAGGTGGTATTTCATTGCGGTTTTGATTTGCACTTCCTTAGTAATTAGTGATGTTGAGCATCTTTTCACATATTATTGATCATTTATATATCTTCTTTGGAGAAATGTCTATTCAAGTTCTTTGCCTGTTTTTGAATCTGTTCTTTTTGTGTGGTTGAGTTATAGGAGTTCTTTTTATATTCTGGATATTAACCCCTTATCATATACATGATTTGCAAGTATTTTCTCCCATTCCATGGGTTGCCTTTTCACTCCATTGGTTTGTGTCCAATACTCAGAAGTTTTTAATTTGGTGTATTCCAATCTATTTTTTTCTTTTGCTGCCTATGCTTTTAAGAAACCATTGCCAATGTCATGAAGATATTCTGTTTTTTTTTCTAAGAGTTTTATAGTTCTAGCTCTTACATTTAGGTCTTTGATCCATTTTTGGTTTATTTTCATATGTGATATAAAGTAAGGGTCCAACTTCATTCTTTTGCATGTGGATATCCAGTTTTTCAATCATCATTTGTTGAAAAGACTGTCCATTTCCCATTGAATGGTCTTGGCACCCCTGTCAAAAAATCATTGGACCATATGTATTAATTTGCTAGGGCTGCCATAACAAAGTACCACAGACTGAGTGGCTTGAAGAACAGAAATTTATTTTCTCACAGTACTGGAGGTTAGAAGTCTGAGATCGAGGTGTCAGCAGGTTGGTTTCTTCTGAGGCCTCTCCTTGGCTTGTGGATAGCTGTGTTCTCCCTGTATCTTCCTATGATCTTACCTCTGTGCATGTCTGTGTCCTAATATTTTCTTTTTATAGGGACAAAAATTATATTGGATTAGGGCCTCCTGTATGACCTGACTTTACCTTAATTGCCTCTTTATAGGTATTAGCTCCAAATACAGTCACATTCTGAGGTACTAGGGGTTAGGACTTCAGCATGTGATTGGGGGGGCACAATTTAGCCCATAACACAATGTATGAAAGGATTTATTTCTGGGATCTCTTCTATTCTCTTGATCCATATGTCTGTTTTTATGTCAGTACCGTACTGTTTTGATTACTGTGGCTTTGTAGTAAGTTTTGAAATCAGAGAGTGTGATTAGTTCTTTTTCAAGATGGTTTTGGTGACTCAGGGTCCCTTGAGATTCCATATGAATTTTAGAATGAATTTTTCTATTTATGCAAAAAATTTTGGGATTTTGATAGGCATTGCATTAAACCTGTAGATTGGGTAGTTCTGTCCTCTTGAGAATATTAAATTTTCCCAGTACATGAACACAGGATCTTTTCATTTATTTGTGTTTCTTAATTTCTTTCAGTGACATTTTGTAGTTTTTAGTGTACAAGATTTCACTTTCTTGGTTATTTTAAAGTTATTCTTTTTGATGTTATTATAAATTGAATTGTTTTTTAATTTCCTTTTCAGATTGTTCACTTTTAGTGTATAGAAACATAAATGATTGTTGTTTGTCGATTTTGTATTCTCAAGCTTTGCTGAATTTGTTTATTAGTTCTACAAATTTTGGGGGGATCCCTCATGAAGCATTCATTGGGCATCTTTTTTGCTGACTTTGGCCTCCCAGCCCTCTTCAACATATAATATTGTGTTGGCTGCGAACAGAGATAATTTTACTTTTTCCTTTCCAATTTGTATGCCTTTTATTTATTTATTTATTTTCTTGCCTAATTGCTCTGACTGGGAGTTTGCTCTGGAAGTGGCAAAAGTAGTCATTCTTGTCTTGTTCTTGGACTTAGAAGAAAAGCTTCTAATCTTTCACCATTGAGTATGAGGTTAGCTGAAGTCTTTTCACATATGGCCTTTTTTATGTTGCTGTAGAGGAACTTAGATTTTTAAAGAAGGTCACATTGTTCTTAAGAGGAGAAAACTGTCAAAAAGGTCAATTACCTCACCTGCCCACTCTGTTCTAAACAACTTTTTTTAACTTGAATAACAAAAGAAGGTTTAAATAAAAACTTTATTTATAATTTAAAAGTATAAGAGATTGTGTTTGTCCCCAAACATAGGAAAAATTGGTACGATTTTTTAAAATTTATTTTTAATTGTACATATTTGTGGGGGTACAGTGTGTTGTTTCAATACATGAATGATTCACTTAGGATAGATAGCATATCCATCCCCTAAACATTTATCTTTTCTTTGTGGTAATTACTGTCAAGATCTGCTTTTCTAGCTATTAAGAAATATTCAACGTAATATTATTAGCTATGGTCAGCCTAGAACACCAGTATAAGCTTCCTGTCTACCTGTAACTTTGTACCTGATAATTCACCTCTTCCCTGCCTCCCTGACCCCCATCCCCTTTCCCTTCCTGGTAACCATCATTCTACTCTCCACTTATGTAACAACCTCTTTTTCTTTTTTTTAGATTCCACATAAGTGAGATCATGAGGTATTTGTCTTTCTGTGACTGGCTTACTTCACTTAACATGATGGTCTCCAGTTGCATCCATGTTGCTGCAAATAACAGGATTTCATTTTTATTTTTTTAAATAGCTGAATAGTATTTTAGCATATAATATACCACATTTATTTTATGCATTCATCCGCTGATGGACATTTAGGTTGATTTTATCTTTTGGTTTTTGTGAATAGTGCTGCAGTGAACATAGGAGTGCAGGTGTCTGTTCAATATATTGACCATTTCCTTTGGGTATATACCTGTCAGTGAGATTGCTGGGTAATGAGGTAGTTCCATTTTTAGTTTTTTGAGGAACCTCCATATTGTTTTCCATAATGGCTGTATTAATTTACATTCCCACCAACAATATATGAGAGTTTTCTTTTCTCTATATTCTCGTCAGTGTTTGTTATTTTCTGTCTTATAATAGCCATTTGCATTTTCCTGATGATTAGTGATGTTCAGCATTTTTTCATATACCTGTTGGCCATTTGTATGTCTTCTTTGCGAAATGTTTATTCTGGTCTTTTGCCCCCCCCCCTTTTTTTTTACAGACTAAAATTTAACTTTATTTAGACATACTCAAAACAGAATAGTCGTAAACCAAAAAGAAAAAAAAAATCAGAATAAAGTGTCACTGCCATTTTGTTTGCAGGAAGGAGTCATGAAATGGAACAAATTACCAGGAAAACATTCAAAGACCATATCGAAGTAGCTAGGATATGTTAAGACTGAAATGCCAAAATTAAGTATTATCCCACTTAACCTACAAAAACAAAGGGAGTCAAAAGTTTATCCTGTTTAGTACAAGAATTTTTACGTTAAATGTACAGCAATTCATTCCTCAGAAAGTGATACTGGCAACTTTCAGAAGAAAGAAGTTTCCGCTATGCAACGACTAGAAAATCTCAAAAACAGCTAAGCAGCTATGCTATAGCTCAGTAAGTACCATTAAAGTATTCTGGGCTAAGCGTACATTTCAGTTTAATACTGAACTACATTTTGAGTTTTAAAAAGGCAGCAATAATTATATTTTGGTCTTAATTCTAGATGCTTAATATAGTTAAGGCAACAGTTCAAGCATTAAGTGAAGGTAGTTAACATTTAATGACAATCATTACAATCTTTTGCAACCTACATATGCTGTATAATGCTTACATGGAATGAAACCAGTGTTCTTAATTGGTATTTTACACACACACACAGAGAACTTAAAAAAGAAATCTATCAAAAGCAATCATTCTAAATATACTGTGGTAACATGTTAAAAATGTAAATATACCATAGAACTAAAGTGATATGAACAGCATTACTCATTACCTAGGAGAAAGGTGACTGGTTTTCACATAAAGCTAAGCCTGTATCAGTCATCCTAATCACAATGGCTTGTAAAAGCATCAGGTTTCCAGTAGAGAAACTATTCTAGGAAAGTCAGTAAATCTTTTGAAAGTTTCACATCTGTAAAACCAGGATAAGGCTACAACTGTCTTGAAATGTGAACAAGATATCAGATGAAACAGTAAGATTCCCAGCCATAATGTAAGATAGGAAGGTCCTCATGCAGCATATGCTCCCTGGATCTGGGAAAGCTTCATGTGCATAATACAGAAGTTGCTGAAGAAGGAAACTGGAGGAGTTCAGCTACATTTCCATCATGCCATGACTTTTAGACCTCAGGAATGGTGTGATCCATCAGGCTTTTCATAATGCTTGGTGCCATCCGTTTCATAATATGTACAAAGATAAAAGCAGGCATGATTGTTATGGTAACTACAGTCCCAGATGTTGACAGTATGTCTGCAATTTGAGAGTCCTTTAATCCAATGACATTCTGTCCGTTGATTTCACAGATGTTATGTTCCATGAGAAGACCATTTTTGGCTGCAGAACTATCTTTCACTATGGATGTTATTTTTCCATTTTTAAAGATAAAGCCACCATGTCCAGTACTATCCTTATGCATGGTAGTTGTCCGTTCAAAGGGCCTGTCATGAACGGTCATAGTAATTTTCTCTCCAAAAGCCTGTTTGAGCACCTGTGTGCTTTATCAGAGCTCCAGCCAGCACAGTTTTCACCATTGATCTGAAGTACTTGGTCCCCAAATCTCAAACCAACCAACGAGGCAGGAGAATTAGCCTGGACTAGCTGAACAAATATATCATTATCTATTGATTTAAGCCTGAGCCCAATTTTTCCATCTTGATCCTTACACAAAATGACTTCATGAATCCCTTGCTTAATTTCTGCTCTACAAATTCCAACATCATTACTGGTAACAGGAGTCACCATATAGTTCATACTGTTAGGTCTTGCTACCAACTGCCCCTGAATTGGCGCTCCAGGGACCATTGCCATATTTGCACATATTTCTTCTTCATTTAAACTCAGGCCCATGTATTGGGAGAGCTCCGGATACAGTTTAGGATAGAGATTTCCATCTTGAGAGACGGGTGCAGAAGCGTCTGACAAAACTGCTGGGTTGGTAGGGTTTGCAGAAAAGGCAGTTTGAGCGATTCTGGGACAACTGCATGTGGCATGGGCCTCAGACTGCTTTTAAAAGTACAAAGTCCAAAGTCTCATATGAGACCAAAAGCAAAAGTCCTTCCAGCTGTGAGTGATTCTGGGACAGCTGCATCTGGTATGGGCCTCAGACTGCTTCTACTCATGGCAGAAAGTGGCAGGCAGCCAGTGGGTACAAGCTGATCACATGGCGAGAGGAAGCGAGAGAGAGAGCGAGAGCGAGAGAGCTTTTGCCCCTTTTTTAATTGGGTTGTTTCGGTTTTTGGCTATTGAGTTGTTTCAGTTTCTTATATATTTGGGGTATTAGCCCCTTGTCAAATGCATAGTTTGCAAATACTTTCTCCCATTCTGTACTTTGTTTCTTTGCTTTGTTGACTGTATCCTGTGCTGTGCAGAAGCTTTTTAGTTTGATGTAATCCTGTTTGTCTATTTTTGCTTTTGTTACCTTTGCTTCTAAGGTCATATCCACAAAAATTATTGCTGAGACTAATGTCATGGAGCTATGTTTGCTTCTAGTAGTTTCATAGTTTTGGGTTCTACATTTAAGTCTTTAATCCATTTTGAGTTGATTTTTGGATACAGAGAGATAAGGGTCTAATTTCATTCTATTGCATGTGGATATCTGGTTTTCCCAGCACTGTTTATTGAAGAGAATGTACTTACCCCATTGTGTGTTCTTGGCACCTTTGTGGAAAGTCACTTGGCTGTGAATATGTGAATTTATTTCTGGGCTCTCTATTCTTTTTTTTTTTTTTTTTTTTCTGTTTTTAAAAGATGACTGGTAAGGGGATCTTAACCCTTGACTTGGTGTTGTCAGCACCATGCTCTCCCAAGTGAGCTAACCAGCCATCCCTATATAAGGATCCGAACCTGTGGCCTTGGTGTTATCAGCACCACACTCTCCCAAGTGAGCCACGGGCCAGCCACTTGGGCTCTCTATTCTGTTTCATTGGTCTATGTGTCTGGTTTTTTTTTTTTTTTTTTTTTTTTTACCAGTACCTACCATGCTGTTTTGGTTACTGTAGCACTGTAGTATATTTTGTAGTCAGGTAATGTGATATGTCAAGCTTTGTTCTTTTTGTTCAAGATTGCTTTGGCTATTCAGGGTCCTTTGTGGTTCCATGCACATTTTAAGATTTTCTTGTTTTTTCTATTTCTGTGAAGATTGTCATTGGTATTTTGATAGGGGTTGCATTGAATCTGTAGATTGCTTAGGGTAGTATGGATATTTTATTTTATTTTATTTTATTTTTGTCGTTTTTTTCGTGACCGGCACTCAGCCAGTGAGTGCACTGGTCATTCTTATATAGGATCCGAACCCGCGGCGGGAGCGTCGCCGCGCTCCCAGCGCAGCACTCTACCGAGTGCGCCACGGGCTCGGCCCAGTATGGATATTTTAACAATAATCTTCCAGTCCATGAACATGGGGTATCTTTTCATTTATTTGTGTCTTGTTCATTTTCTTTCATCAGTGTTTTATAGTTTATATTGTAGTGATCTTTCACCTCTTGGTTAAATTTATTCCTAAGTGTTTTATTTTTTTTGCAGCTATTGTGAATGGGATTGGATTTTTTTATTTGTTTCAAATAGTTCACTACTGGTATTAGAAATGCTAATGATTTTTGTATATTGATTTTGTACCCTGCACCTTTACTGAATTCATTTGTTAGTTCTAGCAATTTTTTAGTGGAGTCTTAGGTTTTTTTATATATACGTATATGCCGGAGACCAGCTCCGCAGGATTTGTTGGACCTGAATAGGTGGTGTGGCTTCGGCGAGGAAAGAAAGAGATGGACCACAGATGTCTAGTGCAAGTATGGACAATGACCACATGAATCTTGCTTTATTTATATTTTTTACTTAACTTTTTACATGATGATTTATCTTTTAATCAAACATTTATTATTTTATCTCTATAGAAAAAGAAAAATCAGACTGTTCCAAAGCATTCATGCTGTGATAAAAGCACCCTCTCATGCATCAGTAGTTTACCCCAAAGCCTGTGGCTTGTGGCCAGGAAACTATACAATAGCAGCATGCTTGGCATTAGAGAGTGTCAGACTTTTGGTCTGAATCACAATTCTTGACCTTTTAAACTTACACATAAACTTATATTCTAAATTCTTATAAAATCTTACTTATATTTAACAATTTAATGTCTTATGTTTATATTTATTATTTTAATTTATGACCAAAATCACAATATATACAAGATGATTTTATATAATGAAACTTGATTATAATGTTCTATTATATTTTATACTACTACTAAAAACAATTATACTATAAACTAATCTAAACAAAATCTATTAATATCAAAAACCTTTTTTAATATTTTTATTATTTTACCTATTCATCTTTATAGTAAACCTTTCCAATTTTTTTACCAATTGACTCTGGGAACAGTATGAGGAACAAAGTAAAAAGTTAAATGATCCTACTCTAACAAAAACGCAATATATCTTATTATTACTAGGGAAACAACATGTTCTTGGTACATCAAGTGAAACTATGGGAGTGGGGAGAAACAAAGAAATCTGTAACTGGTGATGATCAAATAGTTATAAACATTACTGCACCCAGACCCACTGTCTCCCTGGGGGATGTGAATAGAAATCCAACATAATAACTTCATTCCAGACATACAAGAGCATGACCACAGCCGCAATGGGTCCATGCACACATCACTAACAAGGAAGATTAATGACAAAATTAAATGGAGCCAACCCATACCGGGAACATGCATCAAAAACACCTTTAGTACTGACAATGCCCTTTAAATAAACCAGTTAATTTTGATGTATTTTAACATGTCCTTTGAGAAACTCCAGGGAATTTCCCAAAGCCATACTAAGCCAAAAGGTTAGGCTGTTAATTCTGGGAAGCCTTGTCAAGCAACCAAAGGTGAACAAACAAGAACTTCCATGGAGCCGTACCGCACATATGGGACCCCCTTGAAGCCTGCAGAACAAGGGATATCACTCAGGCTCCCATGCTGTTCCCTATAGCAGGATGGCTCACGGCATATATAGTCATGTCATCTGCAGGTAAATGTAGTTTGACTTCTTCCTTTCCGGTTTGGATACCCTTTATTTCTTTCTCTTATCTTATTGCTCTGGCTAGAACTTTCATTACTATGTTGAATAAGAGTGGGGAAAATGGGCATCCTTCTCTTGTTCCAGATCTTAGAGGAAAAGCCTTCAACTTTTGTCTGTTCAGTATAATATTAGCTGTGGGTTTGTGGTATATGGCCTTTATTGTACTGAGGTACATTCCTTCTGTACCTAATTTGTTAAATGTTTTTATCATAAAGAGGTGTTGGATTTTACTAAGTGCTTTTTCTACATCTATTAAAATGATCATATGGTTTTTGTCCTTCATTCTGTTGATGTATGTATTAACATTTATTGATTTGTGTATGTTGAACCATCCTTGCATCACTGGGATGAATTCCACTTGATTGTGGTGAATTATCTTTTTAATGCATTGTTGGATTTAGTTCTAGTATTTTGTTGAGAATTTTTGCATCTATGATTATTTGGAATATTGATCTGTAGTTTTCTTTTTTTGTTGTATCTTTTTCCGCTTTTGGCATCAGGGTAATGCTGGCCTTCTAGAATGAACTTGGAAGTATTTCCTTCTCTTCAGTTTTTTGGAAGAATTTGAGAAAAATTGGTATTCGTTCTTCTTTAAATGTTTGGTAAAATTTGGCAGTGAATCCATCTGGTCCTGGGTTTTTCTTTGTTGGGAGACTTTTTCCTGCTGCTATTGCTCAGCTCACTGGTAAGGGCATCTGAATCCTTGACCTTGGTGTTATAACACTGTGCTCTAACCAAGGGAGACTTTTTATTACTGTTTTAATCTCATTACTCGTTATTGGTTTGTTTCTAATTCTTCATGATTCAACTTTGGTAACTTGTATGTATCCAGGAATTTATCCATTTATTCTAGATTTTCCAGTTTGTTAGCATACAGTTGTTTATAAAGGAACATTTATATATACTGAAGAGATAGTCTTTAAACTACTATGTGTAAATTTAATTTTTCTTTATTTTCAAAAAGCTATTAGTCTCTTAAATCATGTAGAAAACAAAAAGTAGAGTTACCTACCATTGTTACAATGATACTAACTTTTATAATTGCCCATGTATGTACCTTCACTGAGATCTTTATTTCTTCATATGGTTCAAGTTATTGTCTAGTGTCCTTTCATTTTAACCAGCAGGACTCCCATAAGCATTTCTTGCTGGGCAGGTCTGGTGGTAAAAAAAAAAAAAAAAAAAAAAACCTCCCTTAACTTTTGTTTATCTGGGAATGTCTTAATTTATTTCTTACTTTTGAAGGACAGTTTTGTCAGATATAGGATTTTGAGTTGACGGTTTTTTTGTTTTGTTTTGTTTTTAGTACTTTGAATGTTTCTGTTCACTGCTTTCTGGTCCCCAGTGTTCCTAAAGAGAAATGGCTGATGATCTTATTGAGGATCGCTTGTATGTGATGAATTGCTTCTCTCTGCTGCTTTCAGGATTCTCTTTGTCTTTGTCTTTCAAACGTTTGATTATAACATGTATCATTTTGGGTCTCTTAGAGTTTGTTGAGCTTCTTGAATGTTTATATTCATGTCTTTTCATCAAATTTGGGAAGGTTTCTTGCCATTATCTCTTTAAATATTCTCTCTGCCCCTTTATCTCTCCTACTCTTCTGGAAATTCCCCAATGCATATATCGGTGCACTTGATGATGTTCCACAGGTCCTTTAGTCTCTGTTCACTTTTCTTCAATCTTTTTTCTTTCTCCTCCTTAGACTCAATAATTTCCATTTTTCTGTCTTCAGGTTTGCTGATTCTCCTGCTGCTGAAATATGCCTTTGAATCCCTCTAGTTAATTTTTTTTTTCTTCAAAGATGACCAGTAAGGGGATCTTAACCCTTGACTTAGTGTTGTAAGCACCACGCTCTCCTAAGTGAGCCACAGGTCAGCCCTCCTCTAGTTAATTTTTTATCTCAGTTATTGTACTTTTCAGCTCCAGAATTTCTTTTTGGTTTTTTGGGGGGTTTTCTATCTCTTTATTGATATTTCCATTTTGTTCAGACACTGTTTTCTTGACTTTCTCCACATTTTCTTTTAGTTCTTTGAGAATCTTTAAGACAGTTGTTTTAAAGTCTTTGTCTAATAGGTCTACCATCTGGTCTTTCTTTGGGACTATTTCTGTTAATTATTTTACTTTGAATGGGCCATACTTTCCTGTTTCTTTGTATGACTTGTACTTTTTTGTTGAAGACAGGACATTTGAATCTAATGACATAGTAACTCTAGAAGTCAGATTCTTCCCTATCCCTGAGGTTTGTTTATTGCAGGATGTCTCTGTGCCTGGGATCAGCCTGAGGTGTAAACTTAAGGTCTTCTCTGATCTTTCCTGAGCCTGTGCCTCTCTCTGGTATAGGTGGTGACTTTTTAACTTTCCCCTGTATATGTGGTTGCTTTTGAATGCCCTCATTTTCTTTTTTCTTTTTTTTTAAAGATGACCAGTAAGGGGATCTTAACCCTTGACTTGGTGTTGTCAGAACCATGCTTTCCCAAGTGAGCTAACCGGCCATCCCTATATATAGGGATCCAAACCTGTGGCTTTGGTGTTATCAGCACCACATTCTCCCAAGTGAGTCACAGGCCAGCCTATGAATGTCCTCATTTTCAATGTCTGGCTCCCAAAAGAGGAAAAAGAGAAAAACGAATAGTAGAGAAAAAAGTTGCCAGGACTTTAAGTCACTGGAAGTTACTTCAGTTAGAGGTGGAGGAGCTTGCAACAATGGAGGAAGGTGCAATAATGGTCTCTGCCTCTTGGTCTGTATGTCTGTGATCAGAAGCAGCAATCAGTGATCAGGGCACAGATCCCCTATATTTGGAGGACAGAATCCTTTTTGCCCACCCTGGCTCCCAAAAGCTGCTCCTGGAACTGGTGCACAGCTGCCTGACAGGTGCTGGGAGTGGGAGATGAGTAGCTAAAATTTACCAAAATTAACTGGAATTTACTGTCCAAGCCTTCCCCTGGAAGTTGAAAGTCTTTAGTAGATTCCAGAGTTTCCAAAATAGTGACATCAGACAGATTCTGCCAATGCAGTTGTCTATGTGGGGAGACAAATTTCTGGTGCTGCTTAATCCATTGTCTTCCCAGAATCCTCCTCACAGATTGAATTTTTAAAAAATTTATTTGAACAAAGTTTGAAAACTTAATGAGATAATCTTAACCCTGGGACTGCCACCATTTTGCACACTTGTACACAACACACCCTGGGAGGAGCATTGTCACTGTATCTCCAAAGCCTCCTCTGAAGCAGATCTTCTAAAGTATAGGGCAGGCAGTCTGCACAGAGCAGTGGACTGGAGAGAGCCACCCCCAAGGGAGCTCTGGACAGGTTGCCTCCAGACCTGTGCTGTCCCTGCACAAAATAATTCATTGAAGGACATTGGGATAGCCACTTCCCTTTCCTGGGTCTCGGTTTGTTCATCCCAGCAAATGTGGGAGTTAGACTGGATCAGTGTTACATAGAACACTGATAAATAATTCCTTAAATGAAAAAATTACCAGACCTGTAAAACTCCTAGACTCAGCAACATATAAAGTAAAAACTGAATGAACTATTAGAGCAATTTTAGAACTAACACTGGTCTAGAATTTAGTGAATAACAGAAAGTGTGTCAAAGCACAGAGACATAAAAAGCAGAGATAGCATAAGTCAAATTAACCTTTTGCCATAGCTCAGTGTTTTGCAGTAGAACGAGGGAAAGTAGATATAATTAGGCAATCCTCTTTCCTTCATCTGGGTCTTAGTTTCCTCATCTGTAAAACTTGGGCTGGACTCGTTGTTTCTAAGGAAGCTTTCCTTTTCTAACTCTAGGTTAAATTCTTGGCCCTGTGATTACAGGAAATAGAACTGACAGGTGCAGGGCATGGCATGGAGGTGGTACTGCATCAGAGCTTTCTTCCAGACTCCTCTGAGCTGCTGTGCTCCACCACATGCAACTCATCAGAAAGTCTGACAGACTAGGCTAGGACAAGGGAGTGCTGATATATTCTTGGTTGGATTAAGGGTGTAGGTGGGTCTGTATGACCTGCAGGGATGACTGCTTCCATTGTTTCCCAAATATGATTTTAGAAGTACAAGACAAGGGCCAGCCTGTGGCTCAGTTGGGAGAGTGTGGTGTTGGTAACACCAAGGCCATGGGTTCAGATCCCTATATAGGGATGGCCGGTTGGCTCACTTGGGAGAGCGTGGTGCTGACAACACCAAGTCAAGGGTTAAGATCCCCTTACCAGTCATCTTAAACAACAACAAAAAAAGTACAAGACAAATATTTGTTACTTTAGTATTTTTGAATGTGTTTTAGTGAGTATTAAAAAAATGTGTAGTTAGCACATCAGATCTGTTTCAGAGCTGTTACTGCTTAGAATGTGGCTCTAATTTGAAAAGTGGGTTGGTTTAAAGAAGCACAAGTGATATTTGAATACAGTAGAGGGTCTGGAGGTGTGTGAAAGGAATGACTAGATTTGAGAAGCCTTGGCCTGTGGGTCAGGCACCTGGGGTGGCACCACAGCAAGTGTGGCTGTGACACGCCTTGTCCTTGCATTGGGCATTCTAGAGACCCTACCACAAGGAGATTATCTTTCCTGTTTCAGGAGGAAACAGGCTGAGAGTGGAGATGGTCTTCTAAGACACTGCCAGGATGTGGCGTAGAGTGGGACTAGAGCAGACTCTTCTGCTCCAGTGTGCCATAGGGTGTCCTTCTGACAGCATCCCTTACACTTTTGTGTAAAAGTCTGGCTTAATTTTGAAAGTTTTCTCATTCTCCAAATTGTTTTCCTTGTCAGCTTGTTCAGAGTCAGCTGACTTTCCCTGAATGGGGTTGTTATTATCTCCGTCACTTCATGTTTATCTAGAGAAGGATCTATAGAGGTCTTCCTTTTCTTTGATTTCAATGTTATTTTATTTCCTTTTTTGACCTGATATTCTCCTTCTTTGATCACTTCCACAAATGGGATGTCTCTTTTTTATTGGGAGTTGTAGTGCTTTGCTTTTAATTCTTATGTAGTTCAATTTGGTTTCCAGGATCAGAATCTATTTTAGTAGTAATATATTTTAAACCAGATTCTAAGAAGATAGATGTCTGTGAAGATCCTGTTAACTACAAAACAGTTTATTCTTACTTTTTGTCAACATGTTCTTTGCTTTGCTTGATGATTCTTTCTTACACTTTTTAACTAGTTTGTGAGGATTTGGAATTTGATCATAACTTCCTTTTTTGTTACTGTCGATTTCCATATAGTATCCATTGATAATGCCTTGATATTCACATCTTTTAGATTTTTTGTTTTGTTTTTGGCGGCTGGCTGGTATGGTGATCCAAACCCTTGACCTTGGTATTATAAGGCTGTGCTCTAACCACCTGAGCTGACTGGCCAGCGTTTAAATTTCTTTATTTTTTAATTTTTTAATTTTAATTTTAATTTTTTTTAAAAAGATGACCGGTAAGGGGATCTCAAACCCTTGACTTGGTGTTGTCAGCACCACACTCTCCTGAGTGAGCCACGGGCTGGCCCAGATTTCTTTATTTTAAAATCAGATCTTTTGTATAGCTTTCTTGGTCATGCACATCTTTATAATTATCCAGATCCTAATATATTTGGTTCATTTCAGAAACTATTTCTGTCTTCCAGTTTGCTTTAAGATATAGAACTGTGGGTCAAAATTTAAGTACAGTAAAAATTTTAAAACATGTTGCAAACAGCCTTCCAGAATTGGGACCAATTCACAGTCTGCAGCCCTGGCTGGTGAAATGGTTTGTTGAATGACTACAGGTGTAGCCATGGGCTTTCTTTAAATCCCTTGGAGTGTGCAGTCTGCCAGCTTTGCTGTATATTTCCTGGCATTTGTGGATGAGCTAGCCTGTCTGTCCTCTACCCCAAATGATGGCAGGCCTGTTTCTCCCGTCCCATCCCCCAGAATGCCGTCCGTGTCCCCCGGGACTTTGAGGGCTGCAGTGTCCTCCGCAAGTACCTTGGCCAGCTCCACTACCTGCAGAGTCGAGTCCCCATGGGCTCAGGCCAGGAGGCTGCCATCCCTGTTACCTGGTGAGAGCCAGCAGGCAGGGCTGGGGAGCAGGGAGCCTGGAAGTTACCTGAGACAGCTTGGGGGTGTCTGGGTGGTAGGGATGCACCTACCCTCTCCTCCCCTTTCTTCTTGCTGCACAGGATGGGGAGTGGCCTAGTGTGATCTCCCTAGGTCTCCCCTCTACATCCCCACACTGGGTTAGCTGGTCCCCTTGCCTGGCCTCAGGGCCCTGGCCAGCTTCTACTCTTTAGATGACGGGGGTGGTATGTCTGCAGGACCGAGATCTTCTCAGGCAAGTCTGTGGCCCATGAGGACATCAAGTATGAGCAGGCCTGTATTCTCTACAACCTTGGTGAGCTGCCTGATCCCTCCCCAGGGCCCTACCACCCCACCAACCCTGGTTCTCAGCTCATTGATGGCCACAAGGCAGTGGGCTAAGGAAGGGAAGAACCTGGATTCTGACCTCTTCACTGAATTCTCCCAGCTTCTCTGCTGTGTTCTGGGCCCACAGGGAGCCACTGTGCTGGGGAGATTCTCTACCAGGCTGGCTGCAACACAGAGTTGCCACCGTGTGCTCCAGCTGGGAGAGATGGCCTTTCTTCTTTGACTGGACATTACCCTCCCTCCTTGTGGCTTTGGGCTGCTTCAGGCAGGAGGAGAACAAGGCTGGCCTCAACTTGCCCTGCTAGTCAGTCTCAACCTGGCTCCAGGGAGAAGCTTGGGGAGCCCCAGACTCCTGCGTAGGCATCCCTGAAGCTTCAAGCCTGGACCCCTAGACCATGCACAGGGGTGCCCCCTTCCTCTCCCCGCACCCGTGCAAGTGCAGAGGTAGAGATTAAGGGCTTGGCTGCACTTCTGAGTTTTCCTGTTCACTCCAGTTTTAGTGTCCCTGGACTAACTGTCCTAGTTCTCAGACCACTGTTTTCCTGATTCCACAATCAGGATGACAACAGTGCCCCTGACACTGTGTCTTCTGCCTCCCCAGGGGCGCTGCACTCCATGCTTGGGGCCATGGACAAGCGGGTATCTGAGGAGGTGAGGAGGAGAGGGGCAGTGTGGGACACATGGACATACCAGGGAGAGGTGCCGAGTGTTCTCCGCCTCTGGAGTTGGAATAGCTCCTGCTCCATGGGAGGGACACAGGCCATCCTCCCCCTCGTCCCTCCCAGGGCATGAAGGTCTCCTGTACCCACTTCCAGTGCGCAGCAGGCGCCTTTGCCTACCTACGTGAGCACTTTCCTCACGCCTACAGTGTTGACATGAGCCGCCAGATCCTTACTCTCAATGTCAACCTCATGCTGGTGAGCAGGTGCCCTGGTTAAAACTGAATTGAGTCCAGGGGAGGAGATGGCCAAGGGAGAGGGCAGTTAGGTCGGGATCTTGGACTAGGCCATGTGCAGATGGCAGCACGGGACAAGTGAGGGGCTTTGGTTTTGGTCTTATGAGCTCCGGGTGGATCAGCAGTAGGGTGGTGCTTCTCAGAGTGGGGGAAATTGGAGGAGAGAGGGCAGCAAAAAGAAGATGCCTTGGTCTACCCCTGGGGAATGGAAAGGACTCAGGTGAGTGAAGGAGTGCACCTGCATGTGTCGCGCCAGGGCCAGGCTCAGGAATGCCTCCTGGAGAAGTCGATGCTGGACAACAGGAAGAGCTTTCTGGTGGCCCGCATCAGTGCACAGGTAGGCGCCGGGGCTGAGGGCAGGCCTTGGCTGCAGTCCTGACCACCACCAACTGGTCCCCTGTTATCTCCCAGGTGGTGGATTACTACAAGGAGGCATGCCGGGCCCTGGAGAACCCCGACACTGCCTCACTGCTGGGCCGGATCCAGAAGGACTGGAAGAAGCTCGTACAGATGAAGATCTACTACTTTGCAGCTGTGGCTCATGTGAGGGCACAGGACCGTGGGGGCTGGGCTGGGCTGGACTGGGCTGAGTCGCGGCCCAGGGAACGAGGCATGATGGCTTTTCTTTCTTTCTTTCTCAGCTCCACATGGGGAAGCAGGCCGAGGAGCAACAGAAGTTCGGGGAGCGGGTGAGCGAGCTGTTTCTGTCCTTCCCTCACATCCCTGGCACCACCCTGCAGGCCTGGTGTGTCTTACATGTTGTCCCATCTTTGCAGCCCTCATCCCGAAGGGTCTGAGCAGGCATGGATAGTGGGAGGTGTAAGCTGGCTGCCAGCGTCTTGTCTTCTGATGGGTCACCTCAGGGCTAGATGGGGAGGCAGGAGTAGGGGTCCAAGCAGGGAGGGACAGACCAGGCTTTGCCTGCTGCCCTCTGCAGGTTGCATACTTCCAGAGCGCCCTGGACAAGCTCAATGAAGCCATCAAGTTGGCCAAGGTAAAGCTGAGGAAGGCCCGGCTGCCCCTCAGAGCCCTGAGGGTAGGGGGAGTCCTAGTGCTGGCTGTGGTTGGTGCTGAGGCCCCACCCCTATTTCTACCCTCCAGGGCCAGCCTGACACTGTGCAAGATGCACTTCACTTCGCCATGGATGTCATTGGGGGAAAGTGAGTCTCTGTGGGGCTAGGGGTGGCCTTCGTTCCCTCTTGTTATGAAGAGTCTCGTTCCTCTGCTGGGTCCTTGGGAGGAAGTCACCAGTGTCGGAGAGCAGTGCCCCCCATGGGAAGCTAGGTCCTGGATCCCTGCTGACCCCCCCACAACTCCCTACTCTCCTCACTCCCAACCTCTAGGTACAATTCTGCCAAGAAGGACAATGACTTCATTTACCATGAGGCTGTCCCAGCATTGGATACTCTTCAGCCTGTAAAAGGTTTGGGAACTGAGGGGCAGCGGAGGAGTGCAGTTAGGGGTGAAGATGGCCAGGGGCAGAACAGAGGCTGCCTTGAGGTCTGTGTGGGCCTGAGCTCCACCATTCTTCCCACCCCAGGAGCCCCCTTGGTGAAGCCTTTGCCAGTGAACCCCACAGACCCAGCTGTTACAGGCCCTGACATCTTCGCCAAGTTGGTACCCATGGCTGCCCACGAGGCCTCATCGCTGTACAGGTGGGTGGGAGGGGCTGGTCCTGTTCTTGGCACAGAGGGTGTCTCAAGAGATGTGGGCCTACAGTACCTGCTCTGTCACTTCTGCAGTGAGGAAAAGGCCAAGCTGCTTCGGGAGATGATGGCCAAGATTGAGGACAAGAATGAGGTCCTGGAGTGAGTGTGGGACTGGGGGTGGGAGGCAGAGGGGTGCATGCCAGGCTACTTTGGGGTCCCAGTGCTGCCTGTGACGGCAGAGAAGGAGTGAAATGTCTGTTCTCATTGGTAGGTCTCCGAACTCTGCCTCCTTGCCCAGGGTGGCATGGGCTAGTTATAAGGTCAGAGTCATATGTCTGCGGGAGAATGTTCCTTCTGTCCCACTGTTTCCAGCCGTGTCCTGGGCATGTTCTGTGGGTCCAGGCAGGGATGGCAATTTGCTGTCTCCTAAGATCTCAGTCCTAGCTTCAGTGGTGGAGGGCTCGCCCTAGCAGGCTCCTTTTACATGAAAGGAGTTAGATCAGCACCAAGCAGCCACCTGGCACTGTTGCCCCAACAGCCAGTTCATGGATTCAATGCAGCTGGATCCCGAGACAGTGGACAACCTTGACGTATACAGCCACATCCCGCCCCAGCTCATGGAGAAGTGTGCAGCTCTCAGCGTCCGGCCCGACACTGTCAGGAACCTTGTCCAGTCTATGCAAGGTAAGTGAGCGGCAGAGCAAGCAGGTGGAGAGGGCAGCACTGAAGTCATCTGCCATGGCCTTTTCCCTGCATCCCCTGCTTACTCAGGTTGGGGGCTGCACCCCTCTAAGCTCTGGCACAGGCATCCACCCCCACACCCTGTGGGTCGCTACCTGGTGCACCCTGCATCTGTGGAGCCCAGTGCGTGATGGGCCACACACAAGCCCTTCCCTGTGTGGGCAGTTCTGCCTCTTGGGGGACAGGCCAGAGTTGGTGCCTGGTCTGCCTGCCTCAGGTGCTGTCCCCAATACACACCCCCAGTGCTGTCGGGCGTGTTCACGGATGTGGAGGCCTCCCTGAAGGACATCAGGGACCTGCTGGAGGAGGATGAACTGCTAGACCAGAAGTTCCAGGAGGCAGTGGGTCAGGCTGGGGCCATCCCGGCTGTTTCCAAGGCTGAGCTGGCAGAGGTGAGGCGAGAATGGGCCAAGTATATGGAAGTCCATGAGAAGGCCTCCTTTACCAACAGCGAGCTGCACCGTGCCATGAATTTGCATGTTGGCAACCTGCGCCTGCTTAGTGGGCCGCTGGACCAGGTCCGGGCTGCCCTGCCCACGCCAGCCCTCACCCCAGGTGAGCCCCAGCCATCTCCATGGGGAGAGACTCAGAGCTGGGGATTTCTCTGGCCCCTCACTGACCACTGTTGTCTCCAGAGGACAGGGCTGTGCTAGAGAACCTGAAGCGCATCCTGGCCAAGGTGCAGGAGATGCGGGACCAGCGTGTGTCCCTAGAGCAGCAGCTGAGGGAGCTTATTCAGAAGGATGACATCACTGCCTCGCTGGTTACCACAGACCATTCAGAGATGAAGGTGGGCTGGGTGAGCAGGGTCAGGGTGGGGTTTGGCTTTGGGTTCCACCCTCAGGTGGTGAAGCCCTGAGTGTCCATCCCCCAACCCCCAACACAATTCCTCAGAAGCTGTTCGAGGAGCAGCTGAAGAAGTATGACCAGCTGAGGGTGTACCTGGAGCAGAACCTGGCTGCCCAGGACAACGTCCTCCGTGCGTTGACAGAAGCTAATGTGCAGTATGCGGCCGTGCGGCGGGTGCTCAGCGAACTGGACCAAAAGTCAGTGCCTGGCCCTGTGCTCCTGCCTGGAGCCCTGCCCAGAGTCCCGCTCCAGCAGCTCACCTCACACCAGCCCTTCTGCCTGCCAGGTGGAACTCCACGCTGCAGACCCTAGTGGCTTCATATGAAGCCTATGAGGACCTGATGAAGAAGTCTCAGGAGGGCAAGGACTTCTACGCAGACCTAGAGAGCAAGGTGGCCACTCTGCTGGAACGGGCGCAGTCTACCTGCCAGGCCCGCGAGGCTGCCCGCCAGCAGCTTCTGGACAGGTGGGTGTGACCTCAGGGCTGCTGGCGGAGTGTCTCCAGCACGGACAGGCTGGGCTGATGAAGGTCTGGGCCCCTTTCTTCCTGCCCATCCCACAGGGAGCTGAAGAAGAAGCCACCGCCACGGCCCACAGCTCCAAAGCCACTGCTGCCTCGCAGGGAGGACGGGGAGGCAGTGGAGATGGGAGACCCACCCGAGGAGCTGCGCAGCCTGCCCCCTGATGTGGCAGCTGGCCCACGGCCGCCTGATAGCTTCCTAGGGAGTGGTGCCCCACTCCACTTTCCTCCTGGTCCCTTCACCAGCTCCACAGACCCAACACCCCACTATCTCTCAGGCCCTTTACCCCCTGGAACCTACTCTAGCTCCCCCCAGTTGATGCAGCCTAGGGCCTCAGGGCCCCCTGCAATGCCCATGGCACCTAGGCCTGCCCTCTACCCAGCTCCTGCCTACACGCCCGGGGTGGGCCTTGTGCCCCAATCCTCCCCTCAGCATGGTGTAGTGAGCAGTCCCTATGTAGGGGTAGGGCCACCCCCAGTAGTTGCAGGTCTGCCCTCAGCACCCCCTCCCCAATTCTCAGGCCCTGAGCTGGCCATGGCTGTCCGGCCAGCCACCACCACAGTAGATAGCATCCAGGCCCCCATCTCCAGCCACGCAGCACCCCGGCCAAACCCCAGTCCTGTTCCTCCCCAGCCCTGCTTCCCAGTGCTCCCACCACAGCCACTGCCCACACCCTACACCTACCCTGTAGGAGCCAAGCAAACTCTCTCAGCTCCCCCAGCCCAGCACCACTTTTCTCCTGGGATCACAGATTTTCCAGCCCCGAGGATTGGGCCCCAGCCTCATCCTTCACAAGCAGCATTTGGACCTCAGCCCCCGCAGCAGCCCCTTCCACTCCAGCATCCACACCTCTTCCCACCCCAGGCCACAGGACTTTTATCCCCACAGCCCCCCTATCCCTTTGCCCCCCAGCCTGGTGTCCTGGCGCAGCCACTACCAGCCCTGCACACCCAGCTTTACACAGGTCCATCACAAGACCCTCTGCCCCCCAACTCAGGGGCTCTGCCTTTCCCTAGCCCTGGGCCCCCTCAACCTCCACATCCCACCCTGGCATATGGTCCTGCCCCATCTCCCAGGCCCCTGGGCCCCCAGGCAGCCCCTCTCTCCATTCGAGGCCCCCCGCCTGCTGGCCAGCCCACCCCTAGTCCCCACCTGGTGCCTTCACCTGCCCCATCACCAGGGCCTGGCCCAGTACCCTCTCGGCCCCCAGCAGCAGAGCAGCCCCCGTGCCAGCGCCGAGGCACTGCGGCTGCAGACCTGCTCTCCTCTAGCCCTGAAAGCCAGCATGGTGGCACTCAGCCTCCTGGGGGTGGGCAGCCCTTGCTGCAGCCTACCAAGGTTGATGCAGCTGAGGGCCGTCGGCCCCAGGCCCTGCGGCTGATTGAGCGGGACCCCTATGAGCATCCTAAGAGGCTGCAGCAGTTGCAGCAGGAGCTGGAGGCTTTTCGAGGCCAGCTGGGGGATGCAGGGGCTCTGGATACTGTCTGGAGGGAGCTGCAAGATGCGCAGGAACATGATGCCCGAGGCCGTTCCATTGCCATTGCCCGTTGCTACTCGTTGAAGAACCGCCATCAGGATGTCATGCCCTATGACAGTAACCGTGTGGTGCTCCGCTCAGGCAAGGATGACTACATCAATGCCAGTTGTGTGGAGGGGCTCTCGCCATACTGCCCACCCTTAGTGGCCACTCAGGCCCCACTGCCTGGCACAGCTGCTGACTTCTGGCTCATGGTGCATGAGCAAAAGGTGTCGGTCATTGTCATGCTGGTGTCTGAGGCTGAGATGGAGAAGGTGAGAGCAAGAGGCTGGGTGGGTGCCCACAAGGGCAGTGTGGGATGGTAGGGCAGGGGACCCTGGAAAACCAGCCTTAACTGTAGTGGCTTGTCTGCCCTTCAGCAAAAGGTGGCACGCTACTTCCCCACTGAGAGGGGCCAGCACATGGTGCATGGTGCCCTGAGCCTGGCCCTGAGCAGCGTCCGCACCACTGAAACCCACGTAGAGCGAGTACTGAGCCTGCAGTTCCGAGACCAGAGCCTCAAGCGCTCTCTTGTGCACCTCCACTTCCCCACTTGGCCTGAGTTGTGCGTCCACGGCCCTGGATGAGGGTTGGGGGAGGGCGAGGGCCTTTGACCAGGCCTGGCTCAGACCCTGCCCTGCCCTGCAGAGGCCTGCCTGACAGCCCCAGCAACCTACTGCGCTTCATCCAGGAGGTGCACACACATTACCTGCACCAGCGACCCCTGCACACGCCCATTGTCGTGCACTGCAGGTAGGGGCAGGCAGCTGCCTGAGGGTTACTCTGACATAGGCTCTT
This sequence comes from Cynocephalus volans, assembly GCF_027409185.1. Taxonomy (NCBI): domain Eukaryota; kingdom Metazoa; phylum Chordata; class Mammalia; order Dermoptera; family Cynocephalidae; genus Cynocephalus; species Cynocephalus volans. The sequence continues at coordinate 57,845,284 of NC_084470.1, forward strand.
GACCTGGCCTCACACCCCCTTCTTGCTGCAGCTCCGGTGTGGGCCGCACTGGAGCCTTTGCGCTGCTCTACGCAGCCGTGCAGGAGGTGGAGGCTGGGAATGGGATCCCTGAGCTGCCTCAGCTGGTGAGGCGCATGCGGCAGCAGAGGAAACACATGCTGCAGGAGAAGGTGAGGGTCTGGGCAGGTCGGGGCTGGGAGGGCCCTCTGCCCTGAGATGATGGGCCCTTACCCAGCTAACCAAGCCAGATGCTCCTCTGCAGCTGCATCTTAGGTTCTGCCACGAGGCGGTGGTGAGACATGTGGAGCAGGTCCTGCAGCGCCATGGTGTGCTCCCTCCATGCAGACCCTTGGCCAGCACAAGCGTTAGCCAGAAGGTGAAGGAGGTTCCCTGGGGGCTGTCAGGACAGCCACACCCTTGTGAAGCCCTCTCCTCACCCACTCTGTCTTCTCAGAATCATCTTCCTCAGGATTCCCAGGATTTGGTCCTTGGTGGGGACGTACCCATCAGCTCCATCCAGGCCACCATTGCCAAGCTCAGTATCCGGCCTTCTGGGGGCTTGGATTCCCCGGCTGCCACCCTGCCAGGCCCTGCAGAGCCCCCAGGCCTGCCACCAGCCAGCTTGCCAGAATCCACCCCCATCACTTCCTCCTCCCCACCTCTTCTCTCTTCACCCCTGCCTGAGGCCCCTCAGCCTGAGGAGGAGCAGCTGGTGCCTGAAGCCCCCAACTTGGGGCCCCCCTCCTCCTCCCTGGAGCTGCTGGCCTCCTTGACCCCAGAGGCCTTCTCCCTGGACAGCTCCTTGCGGGGAAAGCAGCGGATGAGCAAGCAGAACTTTCTGCAGGCCCATAATGGTCAGGGGCTGCGGGCTGCCCGGCCCACCGATGACCCCCTCAGCCTTCTGGATCCACTCTGGACACTTAACAAGACCTGAGCAGGCTTTGCCTGCCTGGTTCTTACACTACATCATCTCCCAAGCCCAGCACAGGCCTCTCTCGGGGTGGGGGGTGGGGGGCCACAGCCTCTTACTCCCATTCCTGCTGCCTTTGGCCCTGCCTGGCCCAGCCCGTGGGGTAGAAATGTACCACGAGCCTTGGGTCAGGTTCTGCTCCTTTGTGGGACCTGACATTTTTCAGCTTTTTGCTATTGAAGTAATAAACCAACCTGTTCTGTGGCCATTGTCTGAGTCTGCCCATTGCTGCCTCAGGGAGGGAGCCTCAGCTAAGACAGCAGGGCCACTCTCTGTTTTCCAGACCTCTCAAACAATTTGTTAAGGAGGCTCTCCCCCTTGCTATCCATGTTGCTATACATTTCTTGGGCAGCTCTGAAAAGGATTAAGGCACAGGGAGGTAGTAGGTAAGTGACACAGGAACTCCTCCAGGGGAAGATAGATACAAGTAGCTCACAAGCTCTCTAGCAGATGTTATTTTTAAAAAATTTAATATTACAGTCAGAAGGCAGGACAGTTCAGAGGCAGCTGCCAGAAGATGCTCAGCTCCTTTCCCTCAGTTTAAGTCCAGTGCATGGGCCCCATACAACACTCCTGCCGGGAGGCCCTGGTGTAGCCAGTCGAGGTGGTGTCTCAGCTGCTATCTGCCGTCAGTCCAGCTTCTCCAGCACAGAGGGCACATATACCAGGCTGAGCTCGCTGCCAAAGTTGCAGACAATGGCAGCATTGTCCAGCACCAGGATCTGGCGGGCAGGTTGGGCCTCACTATTCTTCCCCAGATAGACTGTCTGTAACAGGTCCCCGTAGTTTAGGTCCCAAAAGGAGACACAGCCCTGGCCACCTGTCACCAGCAGGTTGTCTGAGATGACACCGAAGCTTGCACCACAGCCCAAGTCCTGAAGGCAAGGACATGACAAGCTCAGTATCTTGAGTTCTTTCCTACAACACCAAGAATCCTATGCTTTCCCCCACCTGCCTACCTGCTGAATGGAGTAGAGCTTGATGCCTGTGCTGCGGTCCCAGATGCTGATGAGGTCATCCAGACCACTACTGATGACGCATGAGGTGGTACAGGTGAGGGAGGTGACATCCCCACGGTGAGCAAACATGTGGCTGACCCGGCTGCCAGTCAGCACATCCCACAGGCAGATGGCCCCATCTTGTCCTCCACTGGCCAGCACCATGGTCTAGGGGAACAGGTCCAGGGTAGTGGGGTCACTGTGGTGGAGTACCTTTGTTGACAACAGTGTCCCCTCTGCTTCATGGAAGGCCCCTCCCAGTAGTCAGTCAGGCCCAGCTTGGTACCCCTCTACCCCACACCCACAGCCCCCTATAAGCCCCTCACCTGGTCGATGTATACAGCCGTGATGGCCCCTGAGTGGCCCTGCAGGGTGAAGAGGCAGCACGAGTCCTCCAGACGGAACACCTGGGACATGGATAAGCATCAGTTCTGGTCTCTAGGATTTTCCAAGTTTGGCGAAGACATGCCTTCCAACATTCATCTGGGACTCCTACAGCCTCTTCCTGACTGACCCAGAAAAATCCCCACCCCTTGTGCCAGGCCAATCCAACACTCACGTGATGAGATAACACTCACTCTCAGTGTGTGATCTTGGCTCCCAGTCACCAGGCGCCCGGCAGCAGCTTTCAGGGCTGTGATGGGTTTTTGGTGTGCACAGGGAACTGTGTGGGTCAGGTGACAGGCCACTGTGTCGCTGCTGCTGTACATGGGAGATGTGGGGGAACTGCCCCGCCCTGGGGTCCCTGAGGACAATGGGCCAAATGATTGATCTCCAAAAAGGCATCTAGCAGACGTCCCTTGCACTCCACCCACCTTGTGTGCACACCTGCCCACCCCAGGCCCTCTGACCTCTGAACTGCAGGGGGCTGAGGGCAGTATGTGTCTCCAAGGAGAAGAAATCGAGGGAACCACTGAGCCGAGCAGCCACAATCCTGGAAGAGAAGAGCAGCTGCCAGGGTGACTCCCTCAGAGCCCCCAATCTTGGGGCTGAGTTTGGCTGGGCACATGGGAATAAGAGAGACAAACAGGCCAGTCCAGTGCAGGAAGGAAGACAAGGGGCCGTGGCCAAGAGAAAAGCCCAAGGTGCTGGAACAGATCCTAGAGCCAGAGAGCTCACATTAACTATTAGTTTCTCAGTTCCTTCATCTCTGAAATGGGGGTAACAGTACCCACTTCCCAGCATGGTTGTGAGGATTAAATGAGCAAATACGCATAAAGTGGCACCTGGTGAACGTCACTGTAAGGGTGTAAATTAAAACAAAAACAAGTGGAGGGCTCCCCTCCATGGCCTCGAGCTTCAGGGAAGGCTTCTGAGGAGGGGAAACAGGATCTAGGGTGGGGCTGCATTGTGGAGCTGCAGGAGGCTGCTGTCTCTATCACATAAAGGCAGCTTTCACCCATGCACAGCCCACTCCATCTCCTTCCACACAGAAATAAGAATTTTCTTTGCTTGCTCACAAGAAATCCTAGGCACCAGTTGACAGGCAGGGATGTCCATTTGCCCAGTAGGCCCAAAACGTCACAGTGGGTGGGATTCAAAATCTTCCTCCAGCCAAAGGCAATGGACATCCACCACCTCTGCCCCTGAATTTGAAGGCCCACAGCAGACCTGGGGAAGCTTCGGTATATAGGCAGGTGGAGAGCAAGGAGGAGAAACCATGGTCACCAAGAACTTTGAGGGTCAGGCTGAGACATTTACACTTTCCAATGAGCATGGAGGGACCCGATGAGCTTGGCCAGTCTGGGGGGTAAGATGTCAGCCAAGGCCTGTGCAAGAATCCCGGCAGTGGCAGCAACAAAGGCAACAGCCCACTGGCTGAGGGCAAGGGATACCCCCACCCCAAGGGAAAAAAAGACTTCAGCTCTAGCTTAGACATAGTGGTGCCGCCAATAGTCAGGGCCCCTGGAAGGAAGAGCCAGCATGGGACATGCAAGTGAAGATGTTCAGCAGGAGGCACCTGGTCATGGGTGGAGACCTGGGTTCTTCAGCTCAGAGAGCCAACACCTAGTGGCTGAGATACCCCAGGAAGTGTGTGCAGAAGGAGCTCTGAGAACACCCACAGCTAAGAGGCGGGCTGAGGAGCAAGCGCAACAGGAGCAGGGAAAGAAGAGCAAACAGCGCCCAGCAAACTGACTTCAGAAGGGTGAGAAAGGAAAATGGTGTACTCACTCCCTATTGTCAAGTGGCTAGGGCCCTGGGAACTCACCATGTGCCAGGCCCTATTCTAAGCATGTCACACCCCATAATTCATTTAGTCCTCACCCCTTCCATCCAGGTGGTCTGCCCTCTGTTCACAGGTGTGGAGCTCGGCAGAAGAAGTCAAGTCATTCACCAGTGGAGGAGAGCCAGGACTCAAGCCTCAGGGACAGCAGCCTGACCATGAAAGGCTGGGGACATCTGAGGTTGAGGCAGGCAACCTGGTACTCTCACCTTTTGTCCAGGAAGACAAGGGCTGTGATGCCTGAAGAGACCTCCTCGCTGCTGCAACATAACACACCTTCGATGGCGTCCCACACCTGCAAGCCCAAAGGCTGTGAGCACCTGCCAGCGGGGACGGACCACAAGCCCCCAGCGAGGACAACCCCTCTGCCCACCTCCAGCCGGCCGCTGCTCCGCCCCACCACGATGAGGCTGCCCTGCAGCTCCAAGCTCCAGATGGAACCATCTGCACTGGGGGCCCAGGCGAAGGAAGGGGAGCCCTTCTCAGAAGAGCCCCCCTCGTCGTCAGGAGTCTGGGGCAGCATGGGACCAGGCGAGGGTGGGCGCAGGGCTGGCGTGTGGACGGCAGCCAGTCCCTCCTCCTGGTACACCCGCTGCACCAGGCGGCTGAAGTCATATCCCGGGGAGTCCCGAGCGCGGCCGTGACCCAGCCGGTGCCGTGGCTCGGGCTGAACTGGCTCTGAGGACCGCGGCTGTGCCGCGGAAAAGTTGGTATCAATTAAGCAGGTGAGGTCCGGCTGGTCCTCAAAGAGAGGAGGCTGCGGAGAGCCCCGGGGGCGGTGTCGCAGTGGAGGGCTGTCCCCAGGCTCCTCTGGGCCAGCCTTCCCACCATCTGACAGCCGTTCCCAGCTCTCCTGAGCCTCGAATACACTGAACATGCTGTCCACGCCACTGTCACGGCGCTGCCTGCTGGGGGGACGGGAGGCGGGGTGAGGAGGGGGACGGGAGGCGGGGTGGCGAGACAGGCGGGATGGGGGTGGGGGAGCGGACCTACCCCGGGCGCGGGATGCGCGTGAGGCAGTCCCCGGTCTGAGCGTCCCACACGCAGACGTGGCCCGCCAGGCAGCAGCTCACCAGCAGCATGCCGTCGCTGGCCAGACACTCAATGTCCTACGAGAGCGCGTGGTGTTCGTCCCGGCCAGGGCCCCAGCCGCTCCCCGCACCGCCCTCCGCCCCGCTCACCATGAGGTGGCCACGCAACACCAGCGGCACGATCTCTGTCTCGGGCGGCGAGTAGCCATAGTCGTCGCAGGGCAGCTCCCCGCGCCTGCGCCGGCCGGGCCCACCACCGGGCTGCCCGTAGTTGCGCGGGCAGAGCACGCGGTACAGGCAGAGCAGCAGGAGCACGAGGACGATGCCTGCAGCCAGGCCCAGCGCCGCCACCCTGCGGGCGGGCAGGGGCGAGGTGAGGCGTCCCTACCCCTGCCGGCTGCCCCCAATCCCATCCCCCCAGCCCACCCCCTTACTTGTACAGCGTGACGTCCCCGTGGGTCTGCGCCCCGCCTGGCCCCTTGGGCTCGGCCGTCCCGGGCCCGGGCGGTGGCCAGGTGCTGCGGCCGTCTTGAGGGTGCCGCCCCTCCAGGGCCTCTCTCGGGTTGAGGCGGAGCGTGACCGGGATGACCGGCAGCAGGCTGATGTACCTGGAACCGGGCAGTGGGTGGCCTCAGCAGGGATGCCCCGAGGGATTCCTGCTGCTGCCCTGCCAACCCGTCCCCTCCCTACTCTCCCTCTCCATGCAGGACTCAGCTCAACCTGCCACACTCAAATGACGGCCCTCTTCTGTAGCTCCCGGCATGGGGGATGAACACGGAAGCAGGTCCCGCCCCGAGCCAGCTCCAGCACATCACCCTTGCTCCCTTACACACACCAGCACCCAAGCAGCCATCATGGCTGTGCAGCTGTCTCAGAGTGGGTGGACCTCATTCTGCTGGCAGCGACCTGTGACTCCTCAGAGCAAGGACCCAGCACCTCTCTCCAGCTGTGGCTGCTTGGAGCACCAGTTCCTACCTCATCACCTTAAGAATAGTTTTAATTACTTGAAATAAAATGTAGAATTCAAACCAGTGGGTCTTGCACCTGAGGGGGAAGGGGATGCTCTGGGGACACTGTGCTGACACCAAGTGAGGAGGTGGCAGCGGGCACGGCCCAACTCACCTCTTGGCCAGTGTGATGTTGTAGTAGCTGAAGAGCGTTGGCCAGTGGCGGAAAGACAGTTTCCTCCAAAGTTCCTCATCCTCAGGCCCCCAAGTTACCTCTGGAACTGGGCTGTCATAGACACCCTCTGCCGGACCCCCAGGTTCAGGCGGCTCACCTGGTGATGTCTGGTTCTCAGGTAGCTTCGGGGCATCAGGTGGAAAGATGGAGAAAGCAGGGTCCTGGTGGCTAGCAGGCAACACACCACTAGGCACAGGCATGGGAGCCAGGGCACCCTCGCCCAGTGGGCTCTGTTCTGTCACCTGAGCAGCGAGGTAGGTGCGCAGTCCTGCTGGGTCGGTGTATACCAGGATGCCAATCCAGACAACAGTGCCAGCCTGCAGTGGGACACTGGGTTCTCAATGGGGCCCCTGGGAGAAGTTGGCAGCCCCCACCCCTTGCGGCCTTGGCCTTGATGCTGCAAGGAGGCAGTACAGGGACCCCAGGCCTAAGAGTGGAAAGAGGACATAGGACCCAATCTGTCCTTTCCTTTTGCCTCTCCAAGTCCTCCCACTACCACCTGCTCAACACTTGCCACTGGAGGAGCCTGGTCCCCTTTCCATAGTCAGGAGTTGGGTTTCCTGGCCTGGAAATACACTGGAGCACACGCAGGTTTGACACAGAACTTCCCCACCTCCCCCTTAACTAGGCCAGAAAGCTGCTGCCACTCCCATGGTCAGCATGGCCAGAGGGACCAGCTGCCTGATCTGTTTGAGACCCACAGACGTCCTAATCCCCAGAGGGCCTCAGCCTCACTCCATCCTCACTGCAGCTCCCTGGGAGAGGACTGCTGCCCAGCGCCAGCCAGCCAGCCAGCCAGCCAGCCAGCCAGCCAGCCAGCCAGCCCAGCCCAGCTGCTGATTTAGTTTGCCCAGAAGTGGTCTGATGCCTGCACGCTATATAGCAGCCGAAGAACTCTAACCCAGGGGAAACATGGTAGCCACAAGGTGGTTCCATCCCAGAGCACCCAGTCTAGCTGGCTCCTGTCCTGGATCACTCTTGGGGAGATGATGACTCCTCTACCTAATGACCCTGGAGCTGCTTCTCCCATAGATGGTCTTATTGCCTCAGAAGCCGGTGGGGTCTAGGCAGGGAGAGCATGATGGGAAGCTTCCTGAAGCCCTGCTTCAAGGGCTGGGGGAACACCCCGCCCCCACTCCAAGGCAAAGTGCAGCACCCCAAGGGAGTCTGAGCACTAACCCTCCAGAGGAGGCAAGGCAGGGCAGGGGTGGCAGTACCATGATGAGGCGCTGTGCCAGGCGGGTGCGGGCCAAGAAGTAGATGACACGCAGCCTCTTGGGGAGCCGCAGATTTCGGAAGGAAGGCGGTTGCAGCGTGATGGTGTGGAGTGTGGATGGCCGCACAGCCAGCTGCCGCTCATAACGTGCTGGCCGCCCCACTGGCTTGGCTGGGGGCAGGCAGGCCTCAGGGGGTAGCCGCTTGTTCAGGTCCGCTAGCTGTTGGGGGTGCAGTGGTCAGGACCTGAGTCTGCTCTCCAGGCTGCCTGCATGGGGCCACTACCCCTGCCTGAGGTCTATACCCCTCTCATCCAGAGGTTCCCTGAGCACAGCAAGGGCTGAGGAGGAGGATGGGTGGGGCTGGGCTCAACCCACGCCTACCTCCATCCGGCGAATGTCAATAGACAGGACAGTGGTGAAAAACAGCATCTGAAGGAAAAAATCAGACACCAGGCCCACGACGGCAAAGAGACAGAACTCCTGGAATCAGAGCACATGAGGGGGCGCCGTGACCTCATGGCCCCAAACCCTAGAGAAGCAGTTCCCTGCCTGCAGGCACCTCGGAATCTGCAGGGCAGTGGCAGGCAGGGCACAGCAGAGGTAAAGAGACACTGGTAGTACTGAATGTGGGAGTGGCCAATGAGGGACAGTGCCAGCAGTTCACCCCATCCCCATGAGGTGGCAGCAGAAACCCCTCACACTTTTTTTCAGAGAGGGCCAAAGGGTGGGTGCTCTCTCTGAATCTCCTGGTCCCCCTAGTGAGAAGGGCCTTATCCAACTTGGAAACCTCTAAGCCCCACCAGCCAGGTCCCCAAAAAGTCCTGCCCCCACTGAGCCTTTGGCCCTGCTCATGTGCCACCAACCTAGCCAGAGCCCAAGCCTGATCTGATTTTGGGGCTCTCAGAAAGGTTCCTGGGCAGTGACCACACTGGACCAATGGAGGGCAGGAGAGAAGGGAGGAGAGATTAACTCTACACTAAAACTGAAAAAGGGTCATTTCTATGTTCCCCAAGCTCTGCAACAGATGGAATTTTCTGAGATTTAAGTTTTCCTCCTCTGCCATTATTTAAGACCTCTGGCATATCAGTAGTTTCTACTCAAATCTGGGGTGAGATGACAGGGTGTAGCATAGTGGCTCAGTGGTCATGTCAGCTCTAGTGTCCCAAGATTGTATCATGTCCTGCAGACACTGCTCTTTTTCCGGGATGAAAAGCCTGGAGCCCTTTTGCTCTCTACTCATCCCCACCCCTCAGGAGGCCTGCCAGCCCCGGGGGAAGGACAGAGGAGAGGATGATAGTGTCATCCCCTTCTTGCAACTCCTCTCGGAATGGGCAGCAACAGTCTGGGATTCCAACCCAGTGCAGGCCCACCTCCCCCTCTGCCCACAGCCCCCACAGCTGAGCAAGGGCACTTTGCTGAGAGCAGGGGCCACTCGGCAATACGTGGTGGCCCTCCCACAGGCAAGGCCATACGTCTGGAGGCTGAAGCTCTGGGTGAGGGCCAGGGGAGGAAGACAGGAAGGGAGCAGTTTGGGGCCCCACAGTGTTTCTGCCTGAGAAATGGGAAACTGAGTCTGACTGGAACTTACAGCCAGCCACTAGCCTCTGCCATACTCACAGAGCCTCCTACCATTGGCTGAGTAAGCAAGCAGACAGGGAAGAGTAAGAGCACAGGGTACAAGGCAGAGCCTGCCTGGCTAGGTGCTCAATTCGTAACCTAGCCAGGCTTTCCTGAGCACTTCTGAGCCAGGCAGACCAGGAGCACCCTGTGCACTGCAGCAACCAGCTTGCCAGGCAAAGAGGTCTCATCTTGTAGGCAAGTGTGCCTTCATTGAAAGAGAGATGCACCCTGCCCACAGCTGCACCACTGGGGAGCCCAGCAGTTGGTTCCATGCCCATCCAAGGAGCTAGCCTTGGGGCCTTACCTGGATGGCGGGCACTAGAGTGAAGTAGCCAATGAGGATGATGCCCAGCTCTGTAGCCATGTTCTTCATGATGGACCAGCTCTCACTGCTTAGGCCTGCAGAGAGCAACAACAGGGCCTGGGGGCAGCACATGACCTCCCTCCGCCACATGTATGCACACAACCTCGTGGTCCTCAAAAGTATAGAGGCACGAGGAAAGTGCCTGGCCCTCTGAGGGTTGCCCCAACCCTCAGGACCCTGCCAACACCCAAACTCCAAGGCATTGTCATCACCACACAACTGATACAGGGAAGGGGGAACTTCCGAGGCTTGGAGGGTACAGGGGAGAGCTATAACCATCAGAAGGGAGAAGCAGGGTGCTGAGATGAGAAAACCCAAGAGGAAAGCCAAGTGCCACTCGCTCTAACCACGTGCAACCTTCACATGCTGCTTGTCTGGTGCGTGGGCCAACATGAGTGCACCTACCAGCCATGGCAGGATGGCAAGCTGCGTTCTTCCTCCAGCCCCTCCCCATGGTGAGCCCCAGGGCACCACGCTATCACACTGTTGCATGCACAAGGCTCTGAGCTCCTAGTGTATAGGGACCATTTTGCCTCATCTCCTTGTAACTCCATGTCTGGCATGGAAGCTCACAAAATTCCGTGTGAGTGATTTACTGAATGAACGATCAGCCTGCCTCCAGCCCCATTCCTCACAGACATGGGGTGAGGAAGAGGAGGGGGCCTAGAGACTCTCAGACCTCCAGGGCTAGGCTCTCTCTTTTCTCACTTTCCCCAGAACCCCAGATCCCCAGCTCCTACCAGTGAGGCCAGAGGGGGCTTTTCTGGCAACTGTGGAGGCAGCATCTCTGAAGTGACCAGCCCCAGGGTTCTGGGTCTAGTCTGGTGAAGTGAGGCAGAAAGAGAAAACGCTAGGCACTGGCCCAGACTGAAGACCATCATCAAACATGAGCCCCACGGCAGAGTCTAGTTTGCTTTCTTATTGACACATGAACCAGGACAAAGTACAGTCCAATGACCCCATGGTTCCTCAGGGCACATGCTATCAAGCTGCTAGGGCCTAGTGGCCTGCTGCATATTATGCTAGAGGCCAGAGCAAAGGAGGTTTTGGGGACTCCCTGTTTCCTCAGGGAACACAAGAGCAAGAGGAACAGACCCCTCCCCCTGATTAGTGCATGCCCCTCACCCCCATGTTACCTTGAGCAATCCGCAGTTTCACCTCGAGGTCCACTGGGGTGGAGACCACTGACTTGGTGAGCACCAACACATTCTCTAACCCAATAACCACCACAAGGTAAGGGAAAATCTCACTGGGAACAGAAAAGGAGGTAGTGAGGGATGGTGTTGTGGCAGGGCTCCCAACACAGGGCTGGTTCTTAACAGATTTGGGCCCCTGGGGAGACTGAGGGGTTTCTAGCCCATAGTGGAGGCCAAAGGCAAAGGGCAGAAAGTCTAACCTCCCCACCCTCATCCAACAGGGCAGGGCCTCTGTCTACACAGCTCTCAGCTTCCAGGAAGGCTCCAAAGGGCCAGCAACCATCCCTGTCTCCACCCATCCAGCACAGGAGAAGGGCTGGAAGAGGCTCCTTAGAGTGAGCTCTGCTGCCCCAATGCCAGATCACACCTCTCCTGGCCCTTCCTACACCAGACTCTGCTGCCTGAAGAAAATGATCATTGCCAAGACCTCACATCAGTAACTCCAGGCCACGCCATCACAACTAAATGGAAGGGGGATAAAAACAGCCTAAAGTCCCACTCACCTTTGATGAGAAGCTGCGTTTGGAGAAGAGCAACTGTACCTAAAGAAAACTCTCTGCTCAGCTGTCTGAGCCCAGTCTACACTACTAGTAATGAACTCTAAGAGAAGTCTATGCACAAGGAATGCCAGCCGAGGTATATACCTCACCAGGATCTCTGCTGTGGAGCCGGTGGAAGTGAGGGCTTTGAGGAGGGTATAGCAGACAGGTATGGGGGGAGGGATGGTGTTTAACACCATCAGGTTCAGGAAAGGAAGCAGGTGTTCTATGAGCAAGGAAAGTAACAGAAACAAAACACAAAATTGCTTTTCCTATGACCAGCCTGATGAGCCAAGGTGGGAGACAGGCCAGTCAGTAACCATGAACAAAGAGGGAGGCAGGGTCTAGCCAGAGCGGAGAAGACCAAGCCTAAGGACAAAACCAGGAAAGGGCTTCTAGACTAAGATTCAGAAAAGAATGGCAAGGGGAAATTAAACATCACTGAAAAAGGTGACAAATTATAGTATGCTTGTGTCTTTCAAAAAGCTTACTCTAAAATGACCCTAATAGGCATTTCGATGTTTTAATAGTGAAAAAGAAAGAAATGTACCCTTCTCTATCTCACACCCTTCTGTGGCTTAAGCCATCAAAAAGCTGTGTGCATGTGTATTTATGTGTGTGTATATACATATAATATATACACACACATCCATATACACACATGCAATACGTACTCATATATACACAGACTTATACACACACGTAAGTACACAAATATACACAGGTATGTACACATACACACATACATACGTTTTATATGTATATATTTACTATATTCTATATACACACACGTATATATGATTACAAGCCAGATAACTTAAAGAGGAAGAAAATATACCCCTTAAATGTCAAAAATAACAACATGAAGACCCGAGGTAACTGTGAGCATCCACTCCAGGGAAGGCCAAGTGCCCAGATGTGCAAGGCTGTCTGGCCTGAGGGCCACCCTGTGAACCAGTGGAGCCTGCTGGGGACCTACCCGCCATTGAGGGTGGGCGTCAGGCCAAAGAGTGTGCAGAGCCCCACGGACATGAGCAGCGAGCTCAGCACTGTGACCACAGCGGCCAGGGCCAGTCCCCACTTGGACTTGACCATGTCGATCTTGCCTGGAGGGGAGAGAGGGCATATCAGGGCAGACCTCCTCCAGCCCCTGGACCACATGGGCCCTTCTTAGCTCCTGGGAATAGTGTGTGCCCTGACGGTCAATGAAGGTTTAACCAAAGAATGGGATAACCATATACACTTCCCAGTCTCATGGACTGGTACATCTTTTGGGAGCCCTAACACAGGAAAGGTCTTTTCCTGAGAAGTAGAAGGAGCCCTGGAACCACCCATGCCCCTGAGATTCTGCTGGAGGATGATGTCCTGGTTTTGGTGGCCACTGGGCATGTTCTACCTCTCTGCCCAAAGCCACCTCCAGAGGCAAGGGGGTGGGTGACATGGAATTGTTTAGATTGGGGAAAGCTCCCAGCCTGCCTGCCATGGACCTACGTGTGGAGAAATAGATGTAGGCAAACAAGATGATGTAGGTAGTCACGAGGGGGATGAGCTCGGCGATACCAATCTCCTCCTTGAAGTGCACATGGACCAGGCTCTCTGCCCGAAGGCTGCAGTTGGGGCTGGGGTGCAGGAGCATCAGGCGGGTACGCAGGCTGCCCAGGAACCTGGTCATGGAGCAGGGTAGGAGACAGATGGAATGTCCCTCTTGGTCCAGGAGACAAAGATAATCCCTGGACGGAGGGTCGATCAGGGCCTCCCTCCTTCCCCTGTATTGTGAGGGAACTCCTCTTTGGAGTCTAAGCTTCTCTATAGTCTCCAGGGGTGTTGGAAGAATTACAAAGTTGGCAAAGTTGTCCCCCTGCTCAGCCTCCACCTCCTTTTCCTGACCTATTACACCATTCCGATTGCCAAAGGCCCAGGACAGCTGATCAGAGGCACCCCAAGTGCCCTTGCCAATCATGGGGAGCTGCCTGCAGTGCTCCACTAGGAAGGACTCAAGCCACATGGGGTTCAGCAGTAATCAGCTGGGGATGCCTGCCCTAGGCTCAAGAGATACCACATACTAAAACTGCCAGCCCTGCCTTAGTCCATTATTCTTAACTAGCTGTCAGGTCATCCCCTTCCAAATGAAGCAAGCAGTATCCTTTAGTCTAAGGGACATATACATTTCAAGTTCCCAGGGGGCACTTTAATCAGAACAGGGACAGCTCAAAGCCTCATGTCACCCCACAGACCAGTCAGGAGCCCAGAGCACTGATAGCCTTACTTGGCATGGTAATGCTGGAAGACCAGGGTAATGGTGTATGAGACCATCCTCTTCCTGGTGTAGAGGCTCACCCCGCTGTACTTCCCGGGAACACCAAACAGCAAGTCTGTGGGCAGAAACCAGCGGGTACTGACAAAAAGATGACAGCCACTGCAGAACCACCAAGGACCCCTTTTCCTCTGCCCCTGGAAACAAGGGGTAACCCTTTATCTGCCAGAGTGCCCACCAAAGAAGGGATGGCATCCAACAAGCACCCTTGCGGGTCCTTGTGCAACCTGTGCTGAGGGTACCTTTGAGTGTGGCTGAAGTCTGCAGGGTTTTGGGCTCGTGCTGGTGGATGGTCCTAATGATGTCAGGATCAGCATGGAAGTGTTCTCGGTCATTCTGCCAGAAATTCCCGGGGGACAACAGCAGGCATCCATGTTCAGGCAGGAGGTTCCGGAGCTTCCTGAGGCCTGGCAGCAGGTCAGTCACCTGCAAGCACACTTCCTCCAGGCTCTTGGTCCCAGAACTGTGCAGGAGACAGGACAAGCCCACTGCACTTATGGGGCACCCTCTGTCAGCAGATTCCTAAATGCTGCTTATTTGCTCCCTGATATCTCCCAAGAGCCTGATGATTAGGCAGCAGGAGAAAGTACTTCCATGTGGTCAACAACCAAACCATGTGGCTGTTTGACCTTCAAAGTTCAGCTGGAGCCCAAAAGCCCATCACCTCCAATGAGAGGCAAGTGTGGGGATTATAGGAGCATGCAGAGCCCCCACACCCCATCACTAAAACACCTTGGCCAATTCAGTGGACAAGTAGGGGTAACGTGAAAATTAGGGGCTTTTTTAGTTCACCAGAATGCTTGTCAAGGCCATCATCAGCTAACTAAAACCTGGGGATGATGCAGCCTGAAAAGCCAGCATAATCTAGAGACCCACTGATGGGGTCTAGCGAACACGACCTGGGCTGGGGCTGCAGAAGGTGTCCCCAGGGAGTTTGCTTCTCATCAGCAGAGCTACCACCATTATATTCACATCTCATAGCCCTTAGGCAGGAAGCCATGTGATCATCAGTCATCCAGGTCTCAGCTCATCACAGAGTCAGCCCAGTGGACACTTACTCTGTCTGAGATGTAAGGATAAAGCTCAGGGCTCTATTTGTGCCATGTGCATAGGTAGGGGGAGCAATGCAGCCACAGTGGACTCATAAGAATGCTAAGAAATTCAAAGCTGGCTCACCCTCCATCCTTCCTGCTTGTTCTATTTCTGCAGAGCTGCCTGGCTCACTGGATTTACACTGAGGACTATAAACTCTCCCTTCAGTGCAGAACAAGATTTAGGGGGGCTGGGGTCCCTGAGAGGGTACCTGTCTCTCAGCACGTGGTTCCGGATCTCCTCCACCAGTTGGAAGGCCCGGGACAGAGGTGAACGGAACACATCAACTGCCAGGAGGTTCTTGTGCCAGGGAGACACTGAGGACTTCACAAATATTTGCTGGATGTAAGCCACTGGGGCACCCACATACTGCAGAAGAAATGGAGAAGGGGGCAGAAAGGTCAGCTCAGCAGAGGACAGAGAAACATGGGTCCATATTTGGTAAGGATTTACTGAGCATCTACTGTGGGCAAAACACTGTGGGACCAAGTGTCTGCAAACTATGGCCAAATCAGGGCCCAGTGCCCATTTTTCTAAATCAAGTTTTACTGGAGTAGTCATGACCATTCTACTACTATGGTCTATGGCTACTTCTATGCTATAACAGCAGAGGTGAGCAGTTGCGACAGAGACTGTCTGGCCTGCAAAGGCTAAAATATTCACTATCTAGACCTTTATGGAACATGTCTGCTGACCACACTATAGACTATAAGCTCCCAAAAGGATGTGGCCTGTCTTACTGATCCAGGTTTTTTTTTGTTTGTTTGTTTGTTTTTTTACCATTTTTGATGCATTTTATTTACTCTTGAGACACCCCGTGGTGACATTTTTTTCCAGCTTGAAGAACTTCCCTTATTACAGTCATTGTTGATGTGGTGCGTTCGGTTTCAGAATCCCCGGCAGACACCAAAATTTGCAGATGCTTAAGTTCCTTATATAAAATCATGTAGTATTTGCATATAGTCTATGCACATCCACATACTTTCAATTATTTTTAGATTATGAATAATACCTATGTAATGTAAATGCTATGTATGTAATTGCTATACTGTATTGTTTTTTATTTGTATTAATTTTTACTGTTGTATTGGGTTTTATTATTTTTATTTTTTCTGAATATTTTCAACCTGCAGTGAGTTGAATCCATGGATGTGGAACCACCATATATGGACAGTCAACTGTATTTCTTATAAGGCAGGTCTGCTAGCAATAAATTCTATCAGCTTTTGTTCATCTAGGAGTGCCTTTGTTTCACCTTCACTTTTGAAGAATAGTTTTGCTGGATATAGAATTCTTGGTTGTCAGCCCACACATTGCTCCACAACACTCTGCATATATCATTCAACTGCCTTGTATCCTTCATCGTTACAGATGAGAAATAAGCTGTTAATTGTTTTGGCGCTTTCCTGTGTATGTTGAGTGATTTTTCTATTGTTGCTTTTAAGGTTCTTTCTTTTCTTTTCAGAGCTTGACTTGAGGTATCTAGGTGTGACTCTTTGTATTTATATTATGTTTCTTTGAGCTTTTTGGTGAGTAAGAGGAACTGATGCAAATATGCTGATGTTTATGTTTTCTCTGTTGCAAGAGAATGTTGTCTTCTTTTTTTTTTTTTTAATTTTATTTTGTCGATATACATTGTAGCTGATTATTGCTCCCCATCACCAAAACCTCCCTCCCTTCTCCCTCCCCCCCTCCCCCCCTGATCCAGGTTTTGCTACCTGCAGCAGGGCAGTAGCTTTTGAAGATCAAAAGACTCAATTTTAAATCCCAGCTCTCCAACTGCATGGCCTTGAGAACGCTTTGACTTCTCTGGATTTCAGTTTCCTCATTGTAAAAGAGGGATGATAGTCACTCTGCAGCATCAAGAAGATGTACACCCACACCACACTCACACATACGTATACACACACGCAGGTGTATCAGAGCATATGCAGAGATTAAGTATTAATAGAAATATTAGCAATAGTCAAGCATATCGTTTCATTTGACCCTCACAAAGAGTCCTACAAGAAGCAAGGAGAGGCTCAGGCACTGTGCCTGTTTCAGATTTCACAACTTTGACAGGGTGGTGCAAGGATGCACATACAGGTCTCCTCACCAAACATAGCATACTTTTCTCACTGCAGGCTAGTGTCCACCCTTAAAGAGCTTATGACAGGCATGTAAGTGACAAGAGTGTTCACATGTGCAACTCCTGGTGATGGGCACGTCGTAGAGCACCCCTACAACATGAGCTAGGTCAGCCATGGCAGGGCTATGGCTAGGAAAGGAGCTGAGTAGAGCCATGAGGATACAGAAGGATTGGTGGGAGAGGGGCACAAAGGGCATCTGAGGAGTAAGAGATACTGAGAGCACAGACGGCCTGGAAAGCACAATGGACTCCAATTGGGTAATAATGGAAATTACAGGGAAAATGAGAGGCGGGCTAGGATGACGTCTGACTGAGCTGTCTGGATGTTAACAAGCTGACAATGAGAAGCTCGACTGTCTCTGAGGTGGAGGAGCAATTTGACAAGAGCAGTACTCTGGAAAAACTAACCAGGAGTTACACTGTCAACTAGAGACAGAAAAGGACTGTCCGCAGGCATGAGGTGCTGTGAGGTACAGGCTGAAGAAAGCCAGGCCCGGCTGAGGAATGAGGGGGTTGTCTCCATGCCCGTGCCACAGTCAGGGACTCCAAAAGGCTTGTGTGTGGATGAAAGGAAGGCCATTGAGCCATTCAACAATGCCATACCACAGGTTACCGCATGGGCAAGGGCCAAGATGCTGACCAACCACACCAAGTTAATACCTCCTGTCCCCTGGGTACAAAGGAACATGAAACAACCATCTGTGGCTTTGTGAAGTTTAAGTGTGTGATGGTGTGTCTTAGTGAGGGCTCTGGAGCCAGAAGCCCTCATCCACTTCGTCTTCTATACCACACTCAGCCAACTAGAAGCTGCCAGGCGGTACAGAACACCTGCATGGAGCTGGCTGCCACAGGCTCTGACCTCAACAGCAGCTCATCCACTCAACCCGCCATACAGGGGGAGAGAGGACCACTAAACTGGTAGAGACGATGTGGGTGGGGCCATCCACTCCCTGTGCTGGGCTGTATCACAATCCACATTGATAGTCAAGTGAGAAACAGGCATGGAAACAGAGTATCCAAGAGAGTGAAGGAGGAAGTATAAGGGCCAGAGAGGTCCAGATGTCCCTGGGCAAAGAAGTGCTCCTAACTAGACGGAGGCAGTGGTAGGCAGTCTTCTTTTTTTTTTTGGTCTTTTTGTGACCGGCCGCACCTCGCTCAGCCAGTGAGCGCACCGGCCATCCTTATATAGGATCTGAACCTGCGGCGGGAGCACTGCTGTGCTCCCAGCGCTGCACTCTCCCGAGTGCGCCACGGGGTCGGCCCTGGTAGGCAGTCTTCTAACGTGGTCTCCAATAATCTGCACTCCCTGGTGCTCATGCCCTTGTGTAATCCCATCCCCTAAAGAGTGGGCTGGATCTAGGGATTTGCTTCTAACAAACAGAATTCAGCCAAAGTGATGAAATGTTGCTTTTGAGATTAGGTTACGAAAGACTATGACTTCTCCCCACCCCCTTCCTTTGAAGCCACACTGATGAAACCAGCCATCATACTGTGAGCAGGTCTAGAAAGGCCCATGTGGCAAGGAATTGAGGCGGACCTTCAGCCAACACCCAGTGAGGAACTGAGGCCCTCAGTCCAACAGTCTACAAGGAACCTGCTGACAACCAGCCACTTGAGTGAGCTTGGAAGCAGATCCTCCCCCAGTTGAGCTCTGAGATGACTGCACCCTCCACTGACAGCTCGTCTGCAGTTTTGTGAGAGCCCCTAAGCTAAAGGACCCAGATAAGAAAACCAGGCCTCAGAGAGAGGAAATGATATGTCCAAGGTCACAGAGCTAATAGGCAGCAGAGCTAGGATTAAAACCTAGGGCTGCCTAATTCCCAACCCCATTATTTCCTCTACAGCCAACCTGCTTGGTTAGTGTGAATAATGTCAGTTCCCATGGAAAATAGGACACAGAAGTAAAGGCCCAGTACAAGCAGTGTGGGAAAGGAGGTGAGGTCCTGGAGGCTCCTGGGTTCTCTGGCTATGCTATGGCCACAGTTCCTAGCATGAGGCCCCTGCCCAGGGCTTCTGGAAAACTCTGTGTCCAGGCTCAGGCAGCCACCACAAACACCACAATGCTGGCCTTGGAAGCCCAGCATGAAACAAGCCCACCACTTCTGTGGACCTGCCAGTGGGGTCTGGTGTGAGGTTCGGGTTCCATGATGAGTTGGTTTGAGAGCAAGGCCAGTGCTGGAGAACCCCAGTCTTCTTCTTCTTCCTTTTTTAAAAAAATATAATCCTTCCTTCGTATTTAGATAGAGCAACCTAAAGCTCCAGGTATTTTACCTTTATATTGACACACCCATGGGCTCCCTCCAGAACATGATACAAAGAGCTCTTGTCGCTGAGCTCTTTCGGAGAAGAGGGTTCCTGATCGTCATTCTCCAGTCTTGGTGGGCAAAGAGTTATGGCGGGAAGAGCAGGCTCAGAAGACCCACTTGCACTCAAATTCTAGCCCCACCATTCCCTCCCTGTGTGTTTCGGACAAGGGTCTGTAAGCTCTCCAAGCCTCAGTCTTTTACTGAGCGAAACAGGAATAAAATCTCAAACCTCACCAGATCACCGTGAGGACCAATACACCATCTAGCAAAGTGTCTGGTTACAATCACGTGAGTTATATCTTTTCCATTATCCTTTAAAACTATGAAAACTGGATTTAGCATTTGAGGCACAGTCATCTCAGTCTCCAAGTTCAGTAAGACTGATCTTCTTACCACCACTTTCATTGTGACTTGTCTCTAAGGTAATGGCTTCCCACTGCCTATAGAATTAAAGTTTAAACTCCACAGCCCAGGATTCAACCTGGTCCCACCTACCTTACCTATCATGCTCCAAGATAAACTACAGACTCACAGTCTCCTAAATAAGCTGTATTGTTTCTTCATTCAACGAGAAATCTTTCTTAAGCATCTACTATGTGTAAAACATTGGTGTATATAAATTCAAATGAAACATGACTCCAACAGCATCCCAATATAGAGCACAGAGGAGAAGCAGAGCACTCATCTGTAAGAGAGTTGCAAAAGACTTCCTGCAGAAAGTGACACTGAGGTGAGGGGCAGTGCCTCAGGGGTACACACGTGGTGGACACTGCAGAGTAGTCTAAGCACATGAACCTTCACTCTCCTCCTCTCTGCTCTGGCCAACCAGACCTGATCCATAACAATTATGAAGACAGTACAGTCACGACACTAGGCCAGGCACTGCGCTAAGCCCTTGTCTTCTTTCACTTAATCCTTATGACAATGTATAATGTAGGTGTAATTATTATCCCCATTTTATGAATATGGAAACTAAGGCACAAAGATGTTAAGTAACTTGCCCAAGGTCACACAGCTGAGAAATGGAAAGTCTCTACTGTTTCTGCTTTGCTCTTCTCTTCCTCTGGTAAAATCATCCGTCTCATCCGTCTCCCCAGACAGAACTGCCCTTCCCCAACCCTGTGAGGCCACTGACCACAGAGACTCCAACACAGAGTGAGCCTCACTCTGAGCACAAGGACCGGGCAGGGTCCATTAGAGTCCTTTCTGGAAGGACACATAAAGGTGCAACTTCAGGGCACAGCCATCATCCCACTGTGGAGAAGCACCTCAGCAAAAGGGGAAAAGAAGGGCTATATCAAAAGAGAGCCAAGTCTAGCACACAGAAAGATCCAAAATTCAGTGACGAGAAATCAAAACCACTCAGAAAATGGGCAAAACATTTGAATACACACACCACAAAGGAAGACGGGCAAATACAATAATCACTTGAAAAAATAATCAATGTCATCAGTCATCTGGTAAATGCAAATTGAAATCACAATAAGAATTCTCTATATCTATTAGAATGGCTTTTTAAAAACCTGACAATACCAAGAACTTCACAGCACTAAGACTGAACGTTAACGTATGGAAATTTAGAAAATAATAATTTAGGAGTTCAAGAGATATTAAAAGAATGACACTTCATCTTTGTAGTTTTCCAAAAACCTAAATTCAAAGCATATTCAGATTTCCTTAGTTTTTGCCTAATGTCCTTGTCCTCTTCCAAGACCCCATCGAGGATACATTACATTTAGTTGTCATGTCTACTGAGGCTTCTCTTAGTTTGGAACAGTTTCTCAGACTATCCTTGTTTTTAATGACCTTGACAGTTTTGTGAAGTTCTGGTCATATATTTTTGCAAGGTGTCCCTCAATTGGGATTTGTCTGGTGTTTTACTCATGATTAGTCTGGGGTTATGGTTTTTGGAAGATCCCAGAGGTAAAGTGCTCTCTTCTCCATATATCAAGGGCACATACTATTAACAGGATTTATCGCTGTTGATGTTAACCCTAATTGCTGTACTGAGGAAATGTTTATCAGGTTTCTCCACTGTAGAGTTACTTTTCTCCCCCTCTCTGTACTGTACTCTTTGAGAAGAAGTCACTATGCAGAATCCACACTTAAGGAGTGGAGAGTCATGTTTCACCTCCTTGAAGGAGGGTTAGTATCTACATAAATTATTTAGAATTTTTTTGCCAGGAGATTTGTCTATGGTCCCCCACTTACTTACTTATTTATTCAATCAGACGGACTTGGGATGGACTCATGGACATTTATTTTATAATTTGTGTTAAAATTAAATACTACTTTATTTGTTACAAAAACTGTTCTAGGATTGACCCATTGAGAGCTCTTTCAATTGGCCCCTATGTCTTTGACATATATTAAATTTTTTTAAATATTAAAAATCCCTGTCTTTTCTTCCTAACCAGAGTGGGATCTCCTCAAAGACAGTGAGCCTCTATCTGTCCCCCACATCATCCTGCCAAGCATATCACAAACATGCAATAAATAAACGTTAAAAAGAGGAATGAATGGAAGAATGAAGAAAGTTTTGGTTCCTGATGTGGGCAGTAGGTGCCTGCAGTATGCCCGAGCCTCTTATTTTTCCTTTAGAAACCATCTTCTCTCATTCCTAGCCAGGTGATGAAGGCAAGAACAAAGCACCCACCCTTTACGCAGGGCTCGGGATGAGGGCAGGTAGATAACCCCAGTCAGAGCCATCTGGGCTCCCTCTCCGCCTCTGCTGGATTGGATGTAGCAAAAATGTGGGGCTGAAGCTGCTAGAGCCACTGTTGGGAAGACCAAGAGTGGAGCTGACCCAGAGAAGAAAAAGATGGACTAAGAGATGGACTCCTTTTGAAGGCCAAACCTTGCTGTGCTTAAGTCAGCCCTGCCCCTGGCTATGAGTTATATGAGCCAACAATTCTCTTTTCACTCACTCTGGTGTGGGTTGTATTTTCTGTTCCTCATAACTAAAACAGCCCTTACCACTCTGGTACTGCTGGCCTGTACTGTTATCATGAACAGTCAGTGGAGGTGAGCTACCCGACTACTGAGCAGCATGACACCAGGTAACTACACCGAGGCCTGAGTCCTTCTCAATCCTGCAGGGGATAAGGGCTCCAGTCAGAATTTGATAATCCTCTGATTCCTGAGCTCTCAAGTTATTCTGCACACCCACTTATTGTCATCATCTCAGGCCAATGAAGGGCACTAAGGAAGTTCTAAGAGCTCGTGAACAAACAGACCCCCTTACAACCTTATGATTAAACATCTATTGTGCACAATCAGGTCCACTGCATTCTACTAGTTAAGAAACACCCACAAACACAGACTACCTTGTTGGGACCTGGAAACCATCAGTTCCATTAAGTGGTAAAACTGCATTAAGAGTTTAATAATGGTAAAAGGTTTGAACCAAGAAGGTCTCACGGTGAGCCAACAATCAAGCTGGGACGTGAAGTCACAGAACTGGTTTCTGCCAGCATCAGACCATGCTCCCTCTGACCTTCACAGGCACAGCCCCATTAAGCCAGGGTGTGTGCTTCCCACTGACACCAGTATAGCTGTAACACACATACCTATCTTACCAGATATGTCTCTATTTCAGCAACAGGAGACTCAAGTTTGTAACAAGTTACCTGGCTGTTACATTAATCAGAAAAGAAATGAGAAGGAATGTGCTACCACTGTCAGAGAGAAGGTAGGAGAGGAAAAGCTCTGTTCCCTGAGCTCTGGTTTTCCTCCTCAACAACAGACTTGGCAAGTCTAGGACCAATCCACGGAGCCAAAGTACAACACGTGAGGGAAGGGCACTCCATCTATTGACTTCCAAATAATGAGTGCAGAATTATGGTGAGTTAGATCCTGCACCTGAGCCCCTCAACCAGAGAGACTGCTTTTCTCTCTTTTATATCACCGCTCAGCCCAGAGACAGTCAACTGAGAACAGTATGGTCTAGAAGAAGCAGTGGACTAAGATCAGGAGATCTAGAGTTCCAATCCATTGTTGACCCCATGTAAACTAAATACTGAGGTACTCTGGAGCCTCAGCTTCCTTACCTGTCAAATAGATCAAAAACCTGCACTTTTTCCCTGATTGGACTGAGGATAAAATAGGACCTAATAGATCTGAAAAACTGAGGTGTACACTGCAAATATTAGACATACCCACTTACTATGTTGGGATTCTGCTGGTAGAACACTCTAGGGATGCTCAGTTGTCCTCATGACTGCCCAGGGGCAAGGTGAGTCTGTATGTCAGGACACTGCCTTGCTCTTGCACACAGTGTGTGCACAGCCCAGGGTATGAACTCAGCCCCAGCTGGCCACAGCTAGGACAACCGCAGATAGGATGATCAAATTTTGCATCATTTGGTGCTTTCTTTCAATAAAGGTAATTCATTAAATGATAACTACATATTTTCTGGTGCCTTTGTAAAGCTGTTCAAGTGCATGAATTCACAAATCAGAAGCTGATCACCCTCACTCACAGAACCCTGCCTTGGCCAGTCTCCACCCAACCTCCTGTGCTCTCCTCAGCAACATGCTGAGCACCTACCCACTCTGGCTGCTCATTAGGCTCTCCTTGTTTGTGGTCAGAGTCCACAGGCGGGGGCGAGTAATCCTTCACAGGAGTGGTGAATTCCACAGGTCCTGTTCCTGGCAAGGGGAGTTTCAGAAGTGGGTAGCTGGGATGAACAAAAAGCAGAGAAGAGTTAGGACATTATGAGAGGAAGAGTCAACTCTTAAACAGCAGTGACATAGGAACCACTATGGTTGTAACTAAATTCTCTCTGCTAGAAGGACTATAAATGTACAAAATATCAGAATCATAAAATTTCAGAGCTGAAATTCAGAAATCATTTAGATCAGAATTTTTCAAACTTATTTTAAAAATAAAGCTTACAACTGATACAATAGAAGCCCAAATGATAAAAGAGACTGGTTAAATGTTTTCAGAGACTTAATAGAGGCAAGATGCTAAAAACAAAACAAACATACGGATAAAACTTCTTGTCAAATTACGATTAAAAACTAGGGGGGGAAACTATAAAAATCCAGCTCATAGCCTGTTTTTGTGTTGTCTATGAGCTAAGAATAATTTTTACTTTTTTAAAAGGGTTATATAAAACAAAAAGAAAAAAACAAAGAATATATGACAGAAATTGCAGGTGGTTTGTAAGGCCTAAAACATTTACTCTCTGGCCCTTTCTGAAGGGTGTTTGCAGACCCTGGCCTAGACTCTCAGGTGGGGAGCGCTCTGGGGAGGGCCTGCACTGCTGCTGGCATTCCCAGTGAGATCGCTCCCAGCTGCCCATGCTGCCAACTTGCTGGATGATGAGCCTCACCTGCCATCTCACCTCCTGCCTCCGTAACAGTGCTCACTTCACCTCCTGCATAAGCTGCTTATACTCCTCAAATCCCTGTCTCAGAGGAAGCCCAAACTAAAGCTTCCCTTTTGTAAGTGAAGTCCAACGGAACAATGGAGCACGCACTGAGGGCTTGGGATGTAGTCTCACACGTCACTCCTCCACCCAGGGACAGGTTCTTGACCACCAGCTCTCCTGCCCCTTGCATTCCAGGACCTGGCCTTGCCTTCCCTGCCAGGGGTTGCACCTGCTGCCACCTTCTAGCAGGGGCCTGAGTGCAAAAGCAAGGAGGGCTGGGGTCAGATGTGTATGCCCGGTTGGGTCCTGGGGCAAGGTGAGGAGGCAGCAGCCATCCCCATCCCAGGATGGCAGTACCACAGCACATGTGGTGGGCATTTTGGCGGGGGCAAGCCTTTCACTCACTCCCATCCAAGTACATTTTAGTAGCTTTAATGGTACTTTCCCCCCAGCTTTTTGAATAAGCAGCCCAGCATTTTCATGTTGCACTGGGTCCCACAAATTATAGCCAGTCTTGCTCTACAGTGCTCTCATTCTCACCCCCAGTCACCTGTGACGGGAAGCTCAGGAGTCACTGAAGACACAGAGAGAGCAACCACAGAAATAGCTCAGAGAAGATGTCACATGATATACCTGCTTGGAGACATCAGGGATGGAGATGATCTCTCTCTTCCCTTCCCAGGAGAGAACAATACAGGACTGGGGTGGGGTAGCAAAAGACTAGAAGGTGATATTTCTGAGATGTCCTCACTGCCCTTTTGTCTGAGGAAATTTTGGGTTGACAAAGGAGTCTTTGATCTCCAATAGGCCTTTGGGAGCTTTTACAAGGCTTGTCTGTGAGGCCATGGGTAACTTCTGCTTGGGAAGATGCTCTGGCTTTAAGATGCTGAACAGGTCTGTGCCACAGAGCAGCTGCAGGGAGCTGGCTGCTTGGGCTCTCTTGAATCCAGGCTTTAGGACAGAGGTCATAGGCACTTTGGAACTTCATTCTTGTCTATCTAGCATGGCACTCCATAGCACAGACACAAACAAGGCTTCAGTTATTCAGATTTCTTTCTTGTTCATGAAAAAAAATGTAAGTGTGTCTAGAGAGTATCCACATGGGTACAGGAAGAGGGAACCTACTACACAGCCCTGTGTGTGTGCACCGTACAAAGGGACCATGGTGATCATGGAGAAACCTGAGATGTGGACAGACAAGGGAAAGAGGTTGAGAAGTGGAGGCCACCAAAACTGAGATATCCAGTCTCAGTCTAAAGGTACTGCTTTCCTATAGAGAAAAAGGAGCATGAAAAGGGCCAAGGCTGTTCTCAAACACCTGTAGGATTATTATCCTTCAGGAGGTTTAGCCTCATTGTGATTCCAACTTGCTCTCCAAGTTAAAATCTACATTCTCCCACCATGAGCAGCAGCTTGTGGGATCACAAGCAACTCAATGACTCTCACATTAATCTCTGACCTGCACATAGGGTGGTCCAGCTCATGTGGCTCCTAAGCACTCTTCTTTCACCCCATGGTGCACCCACTGCTTACCTGCGGAGGTCCAGGGCAACAGCACCCTCTGCCTTGCTGGGCTGCTGCTGGGACACACCTAGAGTCCTAGTGGCTTAATCTCTAGGAAATGTAAACAGACACCTCTTGCCATAGTGCCTATTTGCTATAAGTTTCATCAGATTTTCCCAGAGGAAACAGCAGTCACTGGGCCCAGGGGCCAGGCAGGAAGAACAGCTAACTACAGCTCCCCTGCAAGGCTTAGCACTGAGGCCATCTGAAGTAGTGTCGTTGGCTCTCAATCATTGAAACCTGCAGCCCCAACAAAAGCTCAGAGAAGAGTCACACATCCTCAGTGCTGTTCAAGGCGAGTTTGACTCCTCATTCACAAAGGCCCTCTCTCACTCCTCAGATACTTCCACCTGACAGAGAAAGGCACTTTTTCCTAAGCTGTCACTGATCACCATACCTCCTAGTCCTGCCCTGTTCTTTTCCTGGGTGACCCCACAGTGGTGGTCAACGGGAGGGAGTAAAAAGTATTGCTACAACCCAGATGACTCTTAGATCTGAACAGGGATATGAAGTGCAGTGGTCCTTTGGGTTCAAGCTGAACAAGTCTCTTATCCCAGGAACAATAAAAGGTAAGCAATTAAATGGAACTTAAATATCTAACAAAACTACTAAAAGTTGTTTATTTCCCATACTTTGCTTTCTTAGGCAACCTGAGGCTTTGAAAGAAGGGAGAGATACGCTGGACAGAAAAGATTCCCGGGGTAGAAAACTGTGAGGCTTATGCCCCTGGGTCCATGACCTCTGGTCTCCTGGCCATAAAATCCCAAAATCTGTGGAGTCTCTGATACAGGCTTTATTGTCTTTGGAGGCCGAGAGACTTCAGCTAGCCTTGGAAAATTTTTTCTAAGCCAATCAGATTTTAAGGAAAAAAAAAAAAAACACTTTAAGATCACATGATAAAGATGCTAGTTTGGGAAAATACAAGGGTACTTCAAAACATTCATGGAGAAACAGAATTAAAACATAATGCTGGGGGCCAGCCCGTGGCTCACTTGGGAGAATGTGGTGCTGGTAACACCAAGGCCACGGGTTTGGATCCCTATATAGCGATGGCCAGTTAGCTCACTTGGGAGAGCGTGGTGCTGACAACACCAAGTCAAGGGTTAAGATCCCCTTACCAGTCACCTATAAAAACAAACAAACAAACAAAAAAACCATAATGCTGAGAACATCAAGGTTAAAGGTTCAGACCAGCTGCCAAAGAAAAGATAATAGGAATCTTTCCATGAAGTTTTTGAAGCACCCTCATAAGTACACAGCACTAAGGATGTGATAGTACATGGCTGGAGGTCCTCCTTCCAGTTGTGACTTTTAACTATGTAATGATATACAGAGAAAGTTGTTGGTGTTCTAAGATTCTATATGGCTGTGCAATTTCTGTACATTTGCAATTAGAAATATTAAAGGTATATTTAGCTATCAAAAAAAAAAAAGAATGTGATAGTACAGAAGAGTTCTTCCTCTTCAAAGAAAAACAGGGTGATAAACAATTACACACCAACAAAATGGATAATCTACTAGAAATGGATAAATTCATAGACACACACAACCAACTAATATGGAATTATGAAGAAATAGAAAATCTGAACAAACCAATAACAAGCAAAGAAACCAAATCAGTAATAAAGTCTCCCATCAAAGAAAAATCCAGGGGCCAACCCCATGGCTCACTCAGGTGAGTGCGGCGCTGGGAGCGCAGTGGCACTGGGAGTGCCAAGGCCACGGGTTCGGATCCTATATAGGGATGGCTGGTGCGCTCACTGGCTGAGCGTGGTATGGATGACACCAAGCCAAGGGTTACGATCCCCTTACCGGTCACACAGGAAAAGAAAAATTCAGGACATGATGGCTTCACTGCTGAATTCTACTAAACATTTAAAGACATAATACCAATTTTTCTCAAAAGATTCCCAAAAATTGAAGAGGAGGAAATATGCCCAAATTCATTCTAGGAGGCCAGCTTTATCCTGACACCAAACCAGATAAAGACATAACAAAAAAAGAAAACTATAGGCCAATATCCCTGATGAATATAGACACAAAAATCCTCAACAAAATGCTAGCAAACCAAATTCAACAGTACATTAAAAAGGTCATCCACCATGATCAAGTGGGATTCATCCCAACAATGCAAGGATGGTCCAACATATACAAATCAATAAACATCACGTTAATTGCTAATATGTCACAGTAACAGAATGAAGGACAAAAAACATGATTGTTTCAACAGACACGGAAAAAACATTTGACAAAATTCAACATCCCTTCATGATAAAAACTCTCAACAAATTAGGTGTAGAAGGAATATAGTTCAACATAATAAATGTTATATGACAAACCCAGAGCTAACATCATATTGAATGGGGAAAAGTTGAAGGTTTTTCCTCTAAGATCTGAAACAAGACTAGAAAGCCCACTTTCATCACTTCTATTCAACATAGTACTGCAAGTCCGAACCAGAGTAATTAAACAAGAGAAAGAAATAAAAGGCATCCAAATTAGCAAGGAAGAAGTTAAACTGTCCCTGTTTGCAGACAACATGATCTTATATATTGGAAACCTAAAGGCTCCACAAAAAAACCTGTTAGATCTAATAAATGCATTCAATAAAGCTGCAGGATACAAAATCAACATACAAAAATCAGTAGCCTTTCTATATACCAATAATAAACTATTTGAAAAAGAAATCAAGAAAATAATCCCATTTACAATAGATACAAAAAAAAATTAATATACTTAGGATAAACTTTATCAAGGAGGTGAAAGATCTCTACAATAAAAACTATAAAACACTGATGAAAGAAAATGAAGAAGACACAAATAATTAAAAGATATCCCATGTTCATGGATTGGAAGACTAAATATTGTTAAAATATCCATACTACATAAAGTGATCTATATATTCAATGCAATCCCTAACAAAATACCAAAGAAAGTCTTCACAGAAATAGAAAAAACAATCAAAATCTGTATGGAACCACAAAGGACCCCAAATGGCCAAAGCAATCTTGAGCAAAAAGAACAAAGCTTGACATATCATATTACCTCACTACAAAATATACTACAATGCTATAGTAACCAAAACAGCATGGTACTTACTGGCATAAAAACAGAAACATAGACCAATGAAACAGAATAGAGAGCCCAGAAATAAATTCACATTCACAGCCAACTGATTTTCAACAAGGTGCCAAGAACTCAAAATGGGGAAAGGACAGGCTCTTCAATAAACGGTGCTGGGAAAATTGGATATACACATGCAGAAGAATGAAATTAGACCTTTATCTCTCACCATATACAAAAATCAATTCAAAATGGATTATAGACTTAAATGTAACACCCAAAACTATGAAACTACTAGAAGAAAACACAGAGAAAAAGCTCCATAACATTGGTCTGGGCAATGATTTTTGTGGATATGACCTAAAGGGCAAAGGTAACATAAGCAAAAATACACACATGGGATTACATCAAACTAAAAAGCTTCTGCACAGCAAAGGAGACAACAGAGTGAAGAGACAACCTATAAAACGGGAGAAAATATATGCAAACTATATATCTGGTAAGGGTTTACTATCCAAAATATACAAGAAACTCAACCATCTCAATAGCAAGAAAGCAAATAATCCTATTAAAAAATAGAGAAAAGATCTGAATAAACATTTCTCAAAGAAGACATTTAAATGGCCAACAAGTATATGAAAAAATGCTCAACATCACTAATCACCAGGGAAATGAAAATTAAAATCACAATGAAATATCATCTCATACCAGTGACTATTATAAAAAAAACAAACGCTAACAAGTGTTGGCAAGGATGTGTAGAAAACGGAACACTTGCACACTGTTGGTGGGAATGTAAATTACTATAGCCCTTATTTAAAACAGTAAAGAGGTTCCTCAAAACATTAAAGTTAGAACTACCATATGATTCAGCAATTCCACTACTGGGTATGTATCCAAAGGAAATGAAATCAGTATGTCGAAGAGATATCTGCACTCCCATGTTTACTGCAGCACCATTCACAACAGCTAAGACATGGAATCAACCTGAACATCCATCAACAAATGAATGGGTAAAGAAAATGTGGTATATATACATAATGGAATACTAGTCAGCCATAAAAAAGAACAAAATCCTGTCATTTGTGACAACATGGATAAGAGGCACAGAAAGACAAATACCATATGATATCACTCATAAGTAGAATCTGAAAAAAGCTGATTTCATAGCAGGACAGAGTAGAATGGTGCTTATCAGAGACTTGGGTGGTTAGAGGGGCAGGGGGATGGGGAGATGTTTGTTGGTCAAAGGATATATAATTATAGATGGGGGAGGGGAAGTCCAGCATAGGCAGATATATAGAAACAGAATATGCAAATACAGAGAGACAAAAAGTAGAGAAGTGATTGCGGGGGGGGGGGGCAGAAATTAGGAATAACTGTTAAAGATATGGAGTTTCTTCCTTTGGTGATGAAAACACTCTAAAATTGGTTGTGGTGATGGTTGCACAGCTCTGTGAATATACTAAAAACTATTGGATTCTATACTCTAAATGGGTGAATTGTATATGTGAATTCTATCTCAATAAAACTGTTAAAAAACAAAAACAAAAAAAACCCCACAAACAGGGTGACTACAAAACAACAGGAAATCATAGTGCCATCAGAGGATGGGACCAAAAGAGGACAGCAGGTGATCAGAGGGGCATGCCAGGGTTCTAGCCCATCCTTTTGTTAGGGTAGTGGTGAGTTAAATGACCACCACCACGAACAGTAAAGGAGGCGAGGAAGATACAAGTTATTCTTTCTGCAGGGCTTGGCTCTGTTGTTCTCCTCCCAGGAAGCCTCCCTGACATCATCTCCCTTTGTACCAAGGTGAGGTCACACCTGCTATGTACATATCCAATGACACTGGGCTGAGACCATTTTTGAGGGGAGGGACTGTTTCTCTGTATCATGGATCTGACACAGTGCTTGACATATATTATAACCACCTTAACAAAACTAAAAACCCACCTTATGCTTTCTCTTCAACTTCTGTTGTGTAGGGACACTCACCTCAAAAAGCCTCTCTGTTCTCTGCCTAGGCAGATCTTGCCTGGCCCTTTTTCTGGCCCACCCCAGCTGGGACCCTCTTTCTTAGGTCTCTGGTTCAAGGAGCAAACTCCTTGCAATGAAAGGTATCAGCACCTGAGGACTTACATAGCTGGTGATCAAGAAAAATTAGTCTTCCTTCCCTCCCACCAGCCCAAGCCTACCTGAGCCTCACTCATCCCTTTCTCAGGACTGAGGTTCAGCCACATGCACCTAGGGGACATAAGATTGGCATGTGCCAGGGTCAGCTGCACCTGGGCCCTACTAGTAGTTAAATATTGTCATTATCACATCTGCTATTCTCCAGTCCTCCATCCCATTCTAATTCACCCAAGTTGGGGAGGTGTCCTCCATACTTGAGACCTTAGCCATCTCATAAAGTTTTCACACCAGAGGTCTTCATGTCCTATATCTAAGGACAGTCTATTTTGAAATAATTGTGTGATATCAACTTATTCATTCAAAGATAAGATCCAACTGCACCCAAGCAGCTAGTACACATATCTTACGTTCCCGGCCCAAGAAGCTGCCTGATCCCAGCCTGCTATAACCCGATCCCCAGATGAATGGCAAAGAGGAAACTTCCTTCCCTGTTCCTGTAGCTAGAGCTGTCTTTGTGAAAAGGAGTAACAACTACTTCTTCAATTTAACCTCCTTCAACAGAAGACAATACAAGTGATAATGACCCTGAGCTCCACCACAAACTGCTGCTACAGAAATTAGAATAAAAGAAAAAATACTTTTAGCTGAGAGATGTGGCAGAACTTCAGAGAAATTTTCAGGAAAGACACAGCTTAGTGGTTCTCAGTATGTGATCCCCAGGTCTGGGAACTTGTTAAAGAAGCAAATTCTTAGGCCCTCCACAGACCTGATGAATCAGAAACTCTGGGATGAGGCCCAGCAATCTGTGTTTAACATAACTTCCAGGTGATTCTGATGCTAATTCAGGTAAAAAAAAAAAAAACAGCAACAAAAAACCCCCACTATAGGGGGCCGGCCCGTGGCTCACTCGGGAGAGTGTGGTGCTGAGAACACCAAGGCCCCGGGTTCGGATCCCATATACAGATGGCCGGTTCGCTCACTGGCTGAGCGTGGTGCTCACAACACCAAGTCAAGGGTTAAGATCCCCTTACCGGTCATCTTTTAAAAAAAAAAAAAAAAAAAAAAAACCCCACTATCCTAGCATATAGGTCAGGAATAGAAAAGTATGGCTTTAAAAGAAGAACATGTCAATTAACTTAGAGGAATAAAAACCCCAACAGCTGGGTTCTCAGAGCACTCCTAATTCATCACTTACAAGATGTAGCTACAAGTATTTCATCTTCTATAACGCAATTTAGCAAAGTTTAAACACCAATATGTATACTCTGAGTTAGAGTGAGGAGAGGCAGGAAGACGGAGACACTAAGGCCTAGATTTGAACCCCAGTTTCCTACTTATTTGATGTGTGCACATGCAAGTCTCTAAGCCCTCGTCTCCTTTGTTAAATGGAAATATAACTGCACCACTTCCTAAGGTTATTGTGAGGACTGATGAGTCATTTAACTACATACCTGAAGTACCAACATGGCACTCAGGTGGAAACTCTCAATGAGTGATATACGTCTTTCTTGCTGCTAATTAGGGAAGAACTTGGTGGTGGTTTTGTTGTTGTTGTGTGTATCTGTGCGTGTGTGTGCGTGTGTGTGTGTGTGTGTGTGTGTGTGTGTGTTTTGGCAGCTGGCTGGTATGGGCATCTGAAAATTAGGGAAGAAGTTGGGATCATTAACAATTGAACTTAACAGGGGGGTTCGTTCAGTCCTGAGCCATCCTCCCTCCAGCACAGCACTGAAAACACCTACAATTGTTAGATATACAATGAATCTGGAAACCAGAATTCTTTCCAGAGAACAAGATAATAAGGTGGGCTCTTTCATGGCTGTCAGTGTTTTAGAGCCAAAAGGGTCATTAGATGTCATCTTACATCAAGTCCCTCTTTTACAACATCACAGTCAGTCAGTCTTCAAGCTTCTGTAAGGCCCTGTGAAAGCACAGGAACCAAATGCAGCTATAGCTCTCATAGTCTTTGGTGAGCATGGCAGGCCCCAAGAATCAACAAGAGACAAGTAGGCTCCATGTGAACATAAGAAAATGATTAGAGAGCAAAGAAGCAACTCTCTGGGGTTAGCCTGCCAGAGGTTATCTAAGGAACTGTTCAAATGGACTTTGCCTTGCAACACTCAAAGGCTCCTGTTCTTAACCATATACTAAGAGGAAATGCCACTGTTGAGAAGGAAAATTAAAAGATCATGCCTTTCAATTATCTCATATTTTTTTGGATGTCTAAACATTATTTTGAGATAGAATACCAGTGATGCGAACAAGTCTGGGGAATCACTAAGTTGGAGCCAGCCTGGACTACTTTCGTTTATTGGCTAAACTCTCCAGGACTAGAGCTCTCCACTCAGCAGCTCCAATGAACCCAAGTTCTCATTGTACAAAAAGCACACAGAGTCCAAGAATTACGCAGCAGTTAGGGTTAGGAAATCGATTGTCCTAAGACACTGGTCCACCATATCTAGGGCAACCCAGAAACATACCAGCAGGCTAAGATGCAGAACCCTGTGAAGAGGATGATGGGAATGGGGTAGGATGCACAGAGCAGCCCATGGTTGTAGAAGGCCCGAGATATCTTCTCACGTAGCCTTTCAGTCAGGGTCATCCTCAGCTGAAGTCACCTTGCTGCCATCCCGGAAAGTGACCATGGATCAATCTAGCCCACGCTGTACAGCACTGATAATGAACACCATCTGCAGGTACCTGGCCAGAAGGGAGAAAATCCAATTAATAAAGAGTACTTGGCTCTGCACACTTGGATTGCTGAGGAGAGGAGGTAGTTATATGGCCAGGGAATCAAGATGCTTAAGATGCAAGTTCTGGAGACATCAATCCCAACACACACACACACACACACCCCAATCCCAACACACACATTCACACATAATCTCGGTTATCTCTCAAGTGACTGTGGGCTACTTTTTAATCAGTCTAATCAGAGAAGTCAAAGAACTACCCCTCTAGCTCTAGTAATAAACTCTCAACCCTCTTCCATAAGGCATTTCTAAAAGGCCACTCCCTAGAGGGCATTTTTCTCACATGTGGCACAGGAAAGCATGCCTGTCTAACAGACATCACCTTTGGCTTCTCTCTGCCAAATGGGCTTTCTGGACACTCTCCCAACCATCCTCTGTGCATAGGCCAGATTGAGAGAAATCCTTGGGAAAAACCTTTATACAGGGATGCCTTCCCGCTGAAAAAAACCACATTCTTGCATGGTGATTCACTCATAAAGAATGTTCAATGGGGTCAGCCCTCAACATAAATACTAAAAAGCCCTGACATAAAAGTCACCAAACAAAATATTCACTCTGGCAGAAGTATCAGGTGGAAGTCTCTGCTTCTGATCCCGCAGTTGTTCCTGGGAGCGTAAGGGCAGAGGGCCCCTCCTGTTTCTGCTTGCCCAGCAGCTCTACCCTTCTTGGAGTAACAGCAGCCTGGTGTGACTCAAGTGTCCCTCATCCCCCACAGGATTTCATTTGTAAGGACAATTAGTTAAGGTGCTCCTCCCTGACCCAAGCCACACCAGTCGGGCCTCTCTCCCTGGACTTTGACTTCTGAGCAGAAATAAGCAGGAAGTGTATATTCGTGGTACTTATTCACCCCTACAGAGGTTGCTCCTCCCAAGATTCCTGGGCTGTTCTAGCTCCAGTCCTTTCTGAAGACTGGCACATCAACTTTTCAGTTTGTAAGCCACTACATAGTCTTCCAATAAATCCCTTTTTTGCTTGTTAGCCAAAGTTAATTTCTGTTGCTTAAAAACAAAGAAACTTAAACCAATAATAATATTAGAATAGAAAATTCTAGTAGAAGGCTCAGGATCTAGAATTCTCTTCCTTACTGAGCTCTCCAACGGAATCCAAGTTTAAATCCACTTCTGTTCCATAGTTTCTTTGGTCTGTGCTACAGGGAACCTGCCCAGACACATGTCGTGGTTTGATTAGCGTACTGATGAAAACCCAGGCTAAAAAGATGGCTCCTCAATAGTGTCAAAACCAGAAATGAGAAGCAAAAAGAGTCATATCACAGCCAATTCACAAGCCAGAAGAATGACTATCACTCCTTCCACTCTCCTGGAAGCACAAGCTTTAGGCATATATACAACTTTCCAGTCCAGAAATCTAAGGAAACAGAAAAAAACTCATGGGTACATTCAAAAGGCAATGGATAGAGGAGGCAGCAGGTGACAACTGCTGCCCTGAGGAGCAGAGGTGTTCACAACAGCTCCACCATTCACAAGGCTCACTTGGAGCATGATGGGTTAAAAAAGTCTCCAGCAGTGGAAGTCCACTATTAGCTATATAGTGCTCACCACCCAGCATATACAAAGACTATGAGGAAGCAATGTTTTTTTCTCTTGTGCCCCCACTCTCCATCCTGCTCCTAAGGGGAAAACAAACACAAAGGAGACATACACCTGCAGAAACACTATCAAGGGAATCTCTGAAGGCTGATGGCCATAAACCAGTTGTAGGGTTTCCAATCTCAGTCCCTGACAAGCCCCACATCTCTTCCCCTAAATGTTCCCCAAGATCAGACCATCCAGGAAATTCTGATCCTGTTGCTTGCAAACAAATTCCCTTCCCAGGCCTCTCCTGCACACACATCAGCAACACAGGAGAGAGCAGACCCACCTTTGCAGTCTTGCTCTTACACTTAGAACTATTTATATGAGAAAAAGTTATCGAATTCATTCATATTCTGCAGTAAATACAAATCTTTCTGACTTCTATTGATCTTTATTAGTTATACTAATTGTTAATTTTCACAGAACCTGGAAAACAAAGAAACCCAAATTCTAGTTCATTACACAGCTTACCTACCTGAACCTAGCAAGTGGAAATATTATTCCTCTCTACTCCACAGTATAAATCCCAATGCAAACCTGTTCCAAAGCAAAATTTACCCAACCTGAACCAAAAACCTGTTTTTCTTATATTGCCCCACACTTACAGGTTGCTTCAGATCAAAATCTATAGCTCTGTATTTAAAGAGACAGTCTTGCCCTGGAGGCCTGAGTGGACCACATTACATAAAAACATAAACAATACTGCCCCCCTGCCTCTGTGAGAGACCCCATTACAAACAAAAGCAAAGGAGATTGTATAAGAAACCCAAATTACAGAGCTGTTCACAGAAAGGAAAAACACTGCTGTAACTGGGACAGAAGAGAAGTCCTAAGGAAGCCTACAGAGAGGACAAGCTCAGATCAAGTCAGACCCACAGGTACAGAACATAAAGGTCACTAAGGAACAAAACAAGTGCGAGTGCATGAGGGCCAAGTGGGGAGGCAGGCTCATCCCACCTTGTCATAAGCACGATAAAGGTGCCCATGACTCTGAATTCATCCCGAATGAGATAAAAAACATCCCAAATGAGAAAGTTTTGGAAAAATGCACACACACAATATATATTAACATAAGCCATGAAAAAAAGATGGTCTATATATTTTGTGCCTATATTCACAAAACTCTCAGCACTTATAATTCTCTTCAACCAACTCACGCATACTAAGAATCAGCCATGAAAAATGAATGTGCTAAAGTGCCAAGAAGGTGAAGAGAACAGATGATGGCAGAAAAAAAGATGCAAAAAGCTACACAGACTGAAGGCTCTGTCCCAAAGCTTTCCAGGATTACTCACTGAAAATCCTTACCACCTCCTGCAAGCTTCAGCCACATTAGACCTATCATGCTTGTTCTGACCACAAATGTTTACTATCTCATCTCTCCAGAATAAATGCACAGAATGTGAATGCTGGGTTGTATGGCATGTTTAGGTTTCTAAGAAACTGCCAAAGTATTTTCCTGAGTGCTTGTACCATTTTATATCCCGACCATGAGATCTAGTTTCTTTACATCCTCACCAACATTTGATATTGTCACTATTTTTTATTTTAGCTGTGCAAATAGGTATGTATTGATATCTAATTAGGTCTTAGTTTGCATTTCCCTAATGGCTAGTGGCAATGAACATATTTTCATGTGTTCATTTGCCATTGTTATATCCTTTTCCATGAAATGTCTCATTTCCTTTGACCATTTTCTAATTCAATTGTTTGTTGAATTTTAAAAAATAAGTTAATTGAGCTATATATAATCCACATACCATAAAATTCACCCTTTTAAGATATTCAAAGAATTGTGTAACCACTACCATTATCTAATTCTGGAACATTTTCATCACCCCAGCAGAATCTCCACACCCACGTGTAATCAGTCCCCATTCCCTTCAACGCCTAGCTCCTGGCACCCACTAATCTTTCTATCTCTATAGATATGCCTATTCTGGACATTTCATATAAATGGAATCATACAATATGTGACTTTTTGTAACTGGCTTCTTTCACTTAGCATAATGTTTTCAAGGTTCAACCATGCTGTAATGTGTATCAGTACTTTATTCATTCCTTTTTATAGCTGAATAATATTTCATTAAATGGATCTCCCACATTTTGTTTATCCATTCATCAGTTGATGGACATCTGGGTAGTTTCCACTTTTTGGTTACTGTTAATAGTGCTGTTAGGAACATTCCTGTACACGTTTTTGTTTGAACACCTGTTTTCAATTCTTTCAAGTATATTAATTCTTAGCAGTGAAATTGCTGGTCATAAGGTAATTTTCTCCAATATTTTCTCCTAAAATTTTTTTTACAGTTTTACATTTCAATCTGTGATCCATTTTAGTTTCTGGATAAGGTATGTGGTCTACGTCTATATTCTTTTTGTTTTGGGCCTATGTATAGCCAATTTTCCAGCACCATTTGTTGAAAAGACTATTCTTCCTCCATTGAATTGGTTTGGCACCCTAGTCAAAAGCAGTTGGCTGTACTTGTGTGAGTCTATTTCTGGGTTCCCTACTCTTCCAGCGATCTATGCGTCTATCCCTCCCTTCACCAATACCAGTTTTGATTACTGCAGCTATAAGTCTATAACTCTGCAACATCTTAGAATGTAAAAAAAAATAATACTAATAACTTAAAAAATAAAAAGAAAATTAAAAAATTTTTAAAAATAAGTCTATAAGCTATAAAATAAATGGGTAGAGTGATTCCTCCCCTTTTATTCTTCTTGTTCAAAATTGTTTTAGCTGTTCTAGTTTCTTTGCCTCTCCACACACATTTTAGAATAATCTTGTCATATCTACAAACATCTTGCTAGGATTTTGATAGAAATTACATTAAACTTGTATATTAATTTAGGAAGAATTGACATCTTTACTATGTTGAGTCTTCCAATCCACGAACATGGTGTACCTACCCATTTATTTAGATCTCTGATTTCTTTCATCAGCATTGTTTAGTTTCCAGCATACAAGTCCTGTACAAGTTTTGTTACATTTACACCTAATATTCCATTTTTTTGCCATGACACTAAGTACTCCTGGAAGTAACAGAGATGGCAACCTGGTCAAGGCCAATTCCCCAGAGCACAAGGGAACAGAAAGAAAATAAAACCTCTGGCCCTGCTGTTGTCCAAATTGTGTTACCAAAGGCATAAAAGGTGACATGTAAGTTTGATAACCTTCTAGATAGTTGATTTAACAGGAAAAAAAGCCACTAAGAGGCAGAATTGACACGTACAAGATCTTAAACCCAATGCAAACAACTCCTCCAACCATGAGGTTACTTTTCTAAGGTGCCTATTTAGAAAAAGCATGTCAAAATTAATTAAAATATGCAATGTGGCCACACTTAAAGAGTTAAGTTTTTGAACTAGCAATTCTACTTCTTTCTAATCATTTGTTCTAAAAAATAAACATAAATGTGCACAGATTTAGCTACAAGTATGTTCATCACAATGATGAAATGGCACACTGTGTAGCCATCAAAAATGAGGCGGTTTGATGCCTGAGAACTGCTTTTAAAACAGTTCAGGAAGAGAGATGAAGCCAGGCTGGCAAAATATTGATATTGTTGAATCCAGATCAAGGTTCACCAAACTTTTTCTATAAGAGCCAGTTAGTAAATATGAGGGGTCTTTAAAAGGTTCATGGAAGGGCCGGCCCGTGGCTCACTTGGGAGAATGTGGTGCTAAGAACACCAATGCCTTGGGTTCGGATCCTATACAGGGATGGCCGGTTAGCTCACTGGTTGAGCGTGGTGCTGACAACACCAAGCCAAGGGTTGAGATCCCCTTACCAGTCATCTTAAAAAAAATAAATAATAAGGTTCATAGAAAGATTTGTATCATCTTTTTTGTTTTGTTTTGCTTTTTTTGTGTGTGTATGGTTTTTGGGTTTTTTTTTTTTTTTGGCCACTGGCTGGTATAGGAATCTGAACCCTCGACTTTGGTGTTATCAGTACCATACTCCAAACAGCTGAGCTAAACAACCAGCCCCATATTATCTTTTAATACCATTTTTCCACAAATTTTTTGTAGTACTCTCATATTTTAGGCTTTGTGAGTCATTCATATTTCTATCACAACTACTAACTCTGACACAGTAGTAAGAAAACAACCAGACAATATGTAATCAAATGAGCATGGCTCTGTTCCAATAAAACTTTATATATAAATACAGACACTGGGCCAGAATTAGTCCACAGGCTTTAGCTGGCCAATCCCTGATCCACATGATGGATACATGGAAGTTCACTATACTACAGTCTTTTTCGAAAATGTTTAAAACTTTGCATAATTTGAAAAATTCGAAAAGTAAATCCACAATCATATGTCACATGGAGTGAAAAAATTAAACTTCTGAACACTAATGGTGACCATACCTACCTTTCAAAATATTTATGACATATGGGATACCAGAAAGGAGGAAGCTGGTTGGAGTAAAAACAAAACCTTTGCCACAGCTTATTAATTGTCAAAAGTGGGTGATGGACACATGGGGTTTTTACACTGTTCTATGTGTGACATTTCCCATAACAAAAATCTTTTAAAAAGTAGTCCTACTATTATCAAAGTGATATTTTAAAAATATATATTTAAAAGTATGAACATATGTTCACAATATTATTAAATGAAAAATGAAGATTACAAAATACCAACAGCATTTATTCCTGGGTGGTAAGATTATGAGTAATTTTTATTTTCTATTTTTCTTGTCTGTATTTCTCCCCAAAGTAATTTAATATAAGTAGTAATAGTACTATAGTAACAGTAAGTAGTACTGTAACAACAACTACAACAATAGCTGCTGTGGCAAGGGCCACCATTTAATAAATAGTGCTTACCTTGTACAAATGCTAATTTAAGCACTTTTACACACATCTTCATCTTCACAACCTAGGTCAAAACAGAACCAAGGTCACAAAACTACTACTACCCGATAGCTAAGGAGACAGAACCATAGAGTCACGCAGAAAGGTGCAAAATAAACATCTTGATGGAATACAGTGGAGGAATTCTAAACGTTTTTATCCATTATTATGTGTTTTTTCTTCTGAATGTTATTTTACAAACACATACCTGTCAATGGACTACATCTGATAGAAGGGAAAACAGCATGGATTCCTTCATACTCACCCTTCACTCCTTCTTTAAATATGTGTACGACAGGCCCTAGGATGAGCAACAGCCCTTGCCCTGAAGCACTTCAGTTCCACACTAAGCAAAGAGAAGACAATCTCTGAACAAGTTGTATGGGTGAAGGCTTCTATTTGCCAGGCACAGTGGGTGCAAGAAATAATAGACTCCCTACCCTTAATGCTCAGCAAGGAGAGAAATGTAAAAAGAAATCATCAAAAACAATGAAATTGAGCTGGGGGGAAAAAAAGCTCTTTGAACATAATTTTAATTTCTTTCTACGATTTCTTTTTATTTGTGGTTTGTGGGATGTTGGAACTGAAATTTTTAACTACCTTCTAAAAAATGGAGATTTAACATAATGTCTTGTCTCAACTGAACAAGTTAGATATCTCAGTAACTCTTGGGTCAACTGACTTACAAACTTTCTCACACATACACACAATTTCTTATTACATTTTCAACTTCTTGACTTCATTCAACTGATTATGCTTAACACACAAGATTCATACTACTGTACTATAGTTTTGTTTTCACAGCAATAAATTTTCAGTTCTTTGTTTATGATTCCACTTAACAAAAGCTGCAGAAGAGGTTTATTTTTTGGGTATTTGGAAATAAAACATTTGATGGTTTTTTGGAAAACCTTTTTCACTCCATACTCAGATGTGCTTCATTATCAAGTGCATATTTAGATTACATTCTTGAACTATAATGTTGATCTCCTGCTTTTTTAAAATAAAATTTAACTGAAAATGTTTAAAAAAAAGAAAAACTGATAAATCTCACTTGATTGAGCATGGTGCTGATAACACTAAGGTCAAGGATTCTGATACTCTGTAGGGCCAGTTGCCAGCCACACAAACAAACAAAAACAGTGATAAATCAAGACAAGGTCAGAAAATGCTACCATTTTGTATCAATACGCTATAATGTATGCAAACAATTTGAAAACTGTCATTTATTTATTTATTTATGGCAGCTGGCCAGTACCGATAGGAACCCTTGACCTTGGTATTACAACACTGTGCTCTCACCAAACAAGCTAACCAGTCAACCCTCATTAATTTATTTTTACAAGGGGTAGACATGGCAGGTGATAGTATCCCCAATTTTCACATGACACAGACCTAAAGAGTTTATGGGTCTGGGTCTTGTCCACCAAAGCACAATGGTGGACAAGTGATTTTTGTCTCTCCTCAAGTGATTTTGTTCACTCCCCTAGTTTTAAATACCATCTATTTGGGTGCCCAGACCTCTCTGAGCTCCATACCCATACACCTCACTACCTATGACATTCTGTCTATAAAACGACATATGGCCTTTCTACAGGAATTTAGGCTGCAAAACTACATACCCACTCCTGTGAAAAACTCACATGCTGAAAGATCAAGTACCAAAAATACCAGGGCTTATGGAAAGAATAGTGTTAGGGCAGGCCAAAAAAACCTATGTAATTTTGTGACTAGAATAACTGAAATAGCAGTAACTATCCTAATAAAAACTGGAGACAGTTCCATCTCCACAGTATTTGTCCCAGTATCACAACAGTAAACTCAGAGGTCTGTGCATCTTCCTTGAAGGTATTTGCATCTATCAGAGACCAATTTTATAAAAATAAAACGTGATCCAGGCTGAGGTTTCTCTGGGTATATGCATTTGCATCTTCTCCATCTGAACTCAGCTTCACAAGAAGGGACCCTTGCATGGACAGTGTCACCACACCCACCACTCCTTGCACTAAAGGAAGCTACTCCATACAATTCCCAGCTTTTTTTCCCCCTTAAAAATCTTTATATACAGCTACAGTTTTCTTTAATTATGAGAAAGCTTGCCACTGATCACTTCAAAACTTTAGCGTGCTACGATAATAATATTTATGAAGCAACATGATTTCCATGTGAGGTATACGGGTATGGAGCTCAGAGAGGCCTCGGTACCCAAATAGGTGGTATTTAAAATAGGTGGTATTCCATGTTACTAAAACCATTCGTCAATTTACAATGTCCGATGAGCTAATTCCCTTTAGAAAAACTGTATTAGCAGCAAACGGGATTTACAACCTGGAGCTGTCACCTGAATTTCAGTCTCTACCCCACTTACAGACTCTGTGAGCACACCCTCCAGTCTCATCCTGTCTTCCCACCCGCAGAACCACCAAAACAGAGACCTGGTAGTCACTCTCGACTCTTCTCTCCCCCTCACCAAGTGCCACCAACTCTCCAGCTGTGTCTTCCCTGCCCCCTTTGCCACTGCCCTGCCACCTTACAAGCCTCACAGATCCCTTCTTGCCCCCTTCCAACACACCTTGTCTCAGGGGTCAGAGTAGATACAGAATCTCTACCAATGCCCTTAGCCAGATCCCTTC
The DNA here is from genome assembly GCF_027409185.1 of Cynocephalus volans. Classification (NCBI taxonomy): domain Eukaryota; kingdom Metazoa; phylum Chordata; class Mammalia; order Dermoptera; family Cynocephalidae; genus Cynocephalus; species Cynocephalus volans. The sequence goes on from NC_084470.1 coordinate 57,888,450, forward strand.
TGCACATAGAACAAAGTCCAGATGCCTGTCCCTGGTACCAAGGACTCTGCACAACCCACCCCAGTCCCAATACCACTTCACTTTGTATTGCCTCTCCCTGTTCCCCTGCTCTCTTCCAATGCCTTGTGTGTGCCAACTTCATTCCCACCTCAAGGCCCTGGCACATATTGATCCCTTCTCTATTCCCTCTTCTCTTTATAGGCTGGTTTCTTTTCATCCTTCAGTCTCAGCTGAAATGCCACTTCTACAAAAAGACCTCCCCTGACCATACATTCTCCAGTAGTTTCCTTTATTGTTCCTCACGGAACCTATTTCTTCTCTGTCAGTGCATTTAAAACTCTGTAATTATATGAATGGTTTGTTCCCTCGTTTATTGTCTGTCCCCTGTCAAGACTATAAACAAATTCCCTGTCTGTTCATGACTATACATCAGGGCCTAGAACAGTACTTGGCATGTTGGAAGCACTTAAAAACTGGTTGAACAAGTAATGAGCAAACCAACCCACTAGTATCAGATATTGATTATCAGGACAGTGCTCACCACACATCTTCCCCTCAACTTCCAAGGGTGATACAAAGCACCTCAGGCATTCCGGAGGAAGGAAAGATATAATAATTCCCTCCCTCTGAATGAAATCCTAAACAAGGAGTACTTCATCTGCCCTTCACAATGTTCTTCACTAATGTCCCAATCTAAAATCCCCTTCACCTTGATTCTTCTTTCATCCTTCCCTCTACCAAGGTGGTTCTCACAGCATGGTGCTCAGACCAGCAACAACAGCAGCACCTAGGAACCTGTTAGAAATGCAAATTCTTGGGCCTATCCCAGACCTGGTGAATAAGAAAGTTGGAGGCTGAGGCCAAGTGCTATCTGTGTTTAAAATACCCTCCAGTTGATTCTAATATGCTCAAATTTGAGAACCACTTCCTTACCAAATCCTAGAATCCAACAGTTGCCGAATTAAGTCAAGTCTATGGTGCCCACATCTTCAGCGTATGTCTAAACTGGACTAGTGGCAAGCAGGGTAGGTGGATCTCCACAACCTCCAGCCTGGACATTTTTAATAGTCTCTTACCTGATTTTGCTACCCACATTTGTGCTCCACCTCTGGTTCACCTTCCAACAACACCAGTAGAAACCGCTTCCTAAAATAAAGACCTGCTTATGTCACCCTTTGCACAAAAGCCTTGAATGGCTCTCTAGTGTCTGCACATTTGAGGCCATACTTCTTTGCTTGTTATACAAGATTCTCAAAATGTACTGAAACCTCTCTCCAGTTTTCCTCTTTTAACAAACAACAACAACCAGAATTTATATACCATGTACCAGGCTCCAGGCTAAGACTTTTGCCTACATTATCTCCTTAAGTCAAGAAAAAAAAAAAGGAATTCTATTATCTCCATTCCACAGATGAGAAATCCGAGGCCCAGAGGTGGGAGTAATCTGCCCCATTTTACCCAACTAGGAGATCCCCAGTGAATACTACGGTCCTACTCAGTCACTCACATTCCTCCTCTAAACAACCTGTACTCCCATGTCTCCACACCTGCGCAGTCAAGGATCTCTCTTTACTGAATCCTTTTTCCCACCTTCCAACCCTAATCTCTCTATCCAGCCTTCAGGCACTAGATAAAGTGCTAATTCCTCTAAAAGCTTTCTCTAAACATCATCCCACCCATTTTGTGCCAAAAACACATAGAAATAGTTCAACAATACTTAAGTTAAAATAGTGTTATGTTCAACATATTAATATGGTCTCTGAGATCATCTCAGAGATTGTCTCTGCCGATGAAGACATCTGATAAAATTCAACCTTCATCCTTTTAAAATAAGAATAGACAGATGCTTGGTCATATTTATATGTTGATTTACATACATACATACACATAGTAAGATATAAAATTCAACTACATACTTACATCCTTCTCAACCCCAAAGCTAAAATCAAGCCCAACGGGAAGACACTAAAGAATTCCCACTGATGTCAGCGGCCAAACAATGCTGTGTACTTCACCACCATTATTTACTACTATTGTGGAGATACCAGCTCTCACAATTAGGCAAGAAAAAGAAAACATGGGTATATAACTGAAAGGAAAAGGTAAAATTATCATTATTTGCAGATATTATTATATATTTAGAAAATCCAAGAGACTCAACTAAAAACCTTTTATAGTTGATAAAAGAATCACGTAAGGTAGTGAAAATTAATACACAGAAATCAATGCCTTCATATACGATATCAACAAGCAGGTAGAAGATGTAGTAATTCAACAACACTAAAAGCAAAAAACCTGAGGATTACAAGAAATGCTAAGAAATCTCTCAAACTCTCAAAAGAAAACTTGAACAAAGAGCAAGGCACACCATGTTCTTAGTGAAGAAGACTCAATATCATCAAAATGTCACTCTTTCTACATTAATCTAAAAATGTAACAGTTCCAATAAAAAAAAGGACTTAAAAAAAATAGACAAACTTAGGGCTGGCTGGTTAACTCAGTTGGTTGAGAGCTTGGTGTTGTAACACCAAAGTCAAGGATCCCCTTATTGGCCAGCTGCCAAAAGCAAACCAAATAAACTGACCAACTCATTTTAAAGGTCATATAGAAAAACAAAAATATCTGTTACAGCAGTGTTAAAACACCAAGGTCAACGGTTCAGATCCCCAGCTGTAAAAAAACAAAAACAAAAACAAAACAAAAAAACCCCAAATCAGGAAAGTTCTGACTGAAAAATAAAGATGATGAATGGGAACTAATTTTATCAAATGTCAAAACATGTTATAAAGCTAGTAATTAAAATGGTGTGGTATTAACATATAAATACAAAGATTAATGTAACAGAATAGAAAGTCCAAAAATAGAACCAAATGTACATGATATGTGGCAAAATATATAATATAGTAAATTATAAAGGGGGTATTTAAACAAGTGGGGTGAATTGTTCAGTAAAAGGTGTTGTAACAAATGGTGGTCATCTGGAAAAAAATTAAGTTGTATCCACACTTCACACCAAAATAAATTCCAAATGGATAAAAGATTTAAAGGTAAAAAATGAAATATTAAAAGTACTTTAAGAAAAATCACAGGATAATTTTTTACAATCTTCTCCTGGGGAAGACTTTTCTTTGTATGACACAGAACCCAGAAGCCTTAAAAGTAAAAGCCAATAAATATAACCAACTATAAACCAAAACCTTTTCATGACAAAACCATCCTAAACAAAATAATAAATAACAAGTTGGAAAAACATAACTGCAATTCATATCACTGACAAGGCACTAAGTTCACTCATATATAAACAATTTTTACAAAATCATTAAAAAAATATGGAAGCCCAATAGAAAAATGAGCAAAGGATAAGAACAACTTTTTCACAGAAAAGAAAACGTAAATGGTCCTTCAACCTTATTGCAACTAAAGAGATATAAATTAAAACTACCCCTGACATAATGAGTCTTCATTCTACTACTCTTTCAACTTTTCCATGGGTTGAACTAAAAAGTTCGGGAGGGGGCCGGCCCGTGGCTCACTCGGGAGAGTGCGGTGCTGATAACACCAAGGCCCCGGGTTCGGATCCCATATACGGATGGCCGGTTCGCTCACTGGCTGAGCGTGGTGCTGCCAACACCAAGTCAAGGGTTAAGATCCCCTTACCGGTCATCTTATAAAAAAAAAATAAATAAATAAAAAATAAATAAATAAATAAATAAAATAAAAAATAATAATAAAATAAAAAGTTCGGGAGGAGGGATTATGAAATCTACAAAGAAACTATTTTTTTTCATGGGCCGAGCCCGTGGCACACTCGGTAGAGTGCGGCGCTGGGAGCGCAGCGATGCTCCCGCCGCGGGTTTGGATCCTATATAGGAATGAGCGGTGCACTCACTGGCTGAGTGCCCGTCACGAAAACAACAAAAAAAAAAAAAAAAAAAGAAACTATTTTTTTCACCTGTCAAATTGGCACAGATCAAACAGTGTGGTACCAGGGTGTGGATAAAGAGGCAATGGCACACACTGCTTAGGAGGATAAAAGTGCTATGGACATTTATCTGGCAATATCAAAATTACAAAAGCACATATTCACCAGCCCAGAACTCCTGCCTCTGGTAAGTGACTAGATAGATGCACTTAGTCATGCAAGAACTGATGCGTACAGAAGGTTACTCATGCCAGCATTGTCCGCACTAGCAAAATCTAAAACTCCCTACAATTCGATCAGTAGAGCTCTGGCCAAATAAATAAAAGTACATCCTGGCAATGGAGAAAAAAAAAAAAAGCAAGGGAATATAGTGCGTTACTTTCATGTAAAAGAAAAGAGCTTTCTGTGCATTTGGCTTTATATGCACAAAACATCCCTGAACAGACATATGAGAACTGGTAACACTGGCTGCCTCAGGGGATAGGATCTGGTAGCCAGGGGCAGGGTGCAAAGCAAAGTTTCCCATGTATACTCTGTTGCACCTTTTAAATTTGTGTCATGCAAATGTATTCCTGCACTGAAAAGTTAAAATTAAAAAATAATGAATGAAGCTTTCCTGTGGAAGCAGCAGCCCTCTTCTCCAAGCTTTTGTAACTGTTTATTCCACTCTGCTCTGTATTCATTCTGACTCTCTCCACCTCCCCTGATTAACTGCTGTCCCTCTTGGGAGGTCATAGCTGAATCACTGTGTGTTCCCTGGAACACCCAGCACTTCATTTGGTGCTGAGCAGAAAGTCACTGCAAGTCTGTTAACTGTGCTAAACTAATCCAGTGGTGCAAACAATTCATCTCTTCAGGAGAAAAACAGTTTTTCTGAAAGTTGTTTTGCAAAGTGGACCAATGCTCAGGGCAGGAAATTCTGCTCCTCTAAGCATAAAAATAAGCCAAGTAAGCTGGAAGAATTTTTAGCAGACCAAGTTAACAGTACTGAAAAAAGAAAGGAATTTCAGTTAATGAATGAAAGTTGATTTCAGAGAATTTGAAGCCTCAAAACACACATAATCAATAGGGTGATTATTGCCACATTTTAGAATAATTGTTTGGATGGCACAGCAAAATTGAAATTGAAGGAAGCCCAAATTACATTAACTGGTTGTGATGATCGTCACAAATAACCACATACACGATGCCAATCCTCTTCATAATCAAACATCAACAAATACATTAAAGGTTTTTTTCCACAATACCAATTACCTATATTCTTAATCCTCTTGACTTGGTCAGGAATGACGAACAACGGGATTGAACATTGCTAAGAACGTGGGCAAAGAATCAGTTTTAAAACTAGCAACCCAGGAACCCATGGGGGCAGCCCTGTCATTTCACAGGATAAGAGCCTTGGCCCAGGAAGAGGGTGCCCTCAGCCTCGGCCCCAGCAGGTGCTGGCAGGAACATGGCCAGAACCAGCCTCTTGCTACCAGCCACTCATGAACACAGCAGGCCACACAGGTTGAAAGCCCCTTGCCTCATTTCCTGCCAAAAGTGTACTCTGCCAGAGGGCACCAAGGCTCTTCATAGTTTATATAATCTAATCCCCAAAACGGAAGGTATGACAAGTCTCTTCTTTTTACTACTTCAGGAGCTCTTAATATATACGTCACACGGAAGATGGTTTCATTCCAAACAAAAAGAGTGCAAAGAGCTGTTTGTAAGGGGAAGAGTGGCATAGAAGAGAGCCAAGAGATGAGGCTCACCTGGGGCCCTTTTCCTTGGGGACAGCGTCTGGGAGCTCACAGAGCTCTCCCCAGCACACCAGCTGCAGACTTCACTGGCTCCTTCCAACAGCTCTCCCAAGAGGCCTTCCAACCCTGCAGCCCCTTCATGCCTACCTACCACCAAGGGCCTCTTGTCCCCATGACTTCCATCCTGCTCACTGCTGTGCCTGTACCAGGTCCCAAGGCTCCTTCCACACTCTTGAAGGCAAAGGGTGGTGCACAGGGCTCACAAACCTTCCAACCACTGTGGACCCATGAGAAAGCTTTCCCCCACATCTTTACAGGACTGCCGCCATCTCACCTCTCAGGTCTCAGAAAGACCTGTCCCAACCCAAGCGAAAGCCCTTCCCTCCGCCACTATCCAGTTCATCTCTACTACAATTATAATAATAGCAAACACTTAAGCAGGGCTTATGGTGTACTGAGCCCTGTCCTAAGTGTTTTAAGCAACTTTATGTTTTCCACAGGAGTTTTCACTGAAATTTTCTTTATTTTTTCTGTGTCAGTCCACTCCCTGGGGACATAAGCTTATTCATGGCTAAATCCACAGCACTTTGAACAGTGTCTGGCACATAGGAAGAACTCAATAAATAACTTGTTGACTGACTGTGCATTTAAAAACAAGTAGATATTTTAAAAATGCATCTCAGATGACCAAGTGGGATTTATTCCTGGAATGCAAGGACGGTTCAACAAAAAAAATCAATTAATGTAATATACCACATTAATAGAATGGGGAAAAAAACCCTACAATGATCACCTCAATTGATGCATAAAAAGCTTTCGACAAAATTCAACACTCTTCTTGATAAACACACTCAATAAACTAGGAATAGAAGGAAACTTCCTCAACATAATAAAGGCTATATATGAAAAACTCACAGCTAACATCACACTCAATGGTAAAAAACTGAAACTTTTACCCTAAGATCAGAAAAAAGACAAGGATGCCCACTTTTGCCACTTTTATTTAACACAGTATTAGAAGTTCTAGCCAGAGCAATTAGGCAAGTATCTTCTCTCCTTCCTCATCCCCTCAGGCATCCAAATTGGAAAGGAAGAAGTAAAATTGTCTCTGTTCCCAGATGACATGGTTTTCTATGTAGAAAACCCTAAAGATTACACATGCACACACACACAAACAGTTAAGCCTAATAAATGAATTCAGCAAATAATAATAATAATGATAATAATAATAATGATGATGATAATTAATAAATAACAAACACCAAGGGCAAGGGTTTGGATCCATGTACCAGCCAGCTGCCAAAAAAACAAAACAAAACAAACAACAACAAAACAGAAAAAAATATATATAAATAAGAAAAAACATGCAAAAATTGGTTGCATTTCTATACATTATCAAGTGAGATTATAACACTATCCAAAGCAATCTACAGGTTTAATGCAATCCCTATCAAAATCCCAACAGTATTTTTTGCAGAAATAGAAAAGCCCATCTTAAAATTAATATGAAATCTCATAAATTCATATGGAACAGCCCTAAAATTCATATGGAATAGCCAAAACAATTTTGAAAAAGAATAACTAAGTTGGGGGACAAACATTTCCTGATTTCAAAACTTACCACAAAGTTACAGTAATCAAAATAGTGTGGTACTGGCATAAGGGCATATATATAGGCCAACAGAATAGAATAGAGAATCAATCCAGAAATAAACCCTCACAAATATGATCAACAAATTTTTTTTTTTTTTTTTTTGTCATTTTTTCATGACCGGCACTCAGCCAGTGAGTGCACCGGTCATTCCTATATAGGATCTGAACCCGCGGCGGGAGCGTCGCCGCGCTCCCAGCGCAGCACTCTACCAAGTGCGCCACGGGCTCGGCCCATGATCAACAAATTTTTGACAAGGATGCCAAGACCATTCAATGAGGAAAAGACAGTGTCTTCAACAAATAGTACTGGGAAAACTGAATAGTCACATGCAAAAAAGTGAAGTTGAACTCTTACCCTATATCATATACAAAAATTAACCCAAAATAGATCGAAGAAATGAACAAAGCAGAGCTAAAACTGTAAAGCCTTTAGAAGAAAATATAAGAGAAAATCTTCATTACATTGGATTTGGCAAGGTTTTCTTGGATGTGACACCAACAGCATAGACAACAAAAGAAAAAAATAGGTAAATTGTACAAAGGACACTATCAAGACAGTGAAAAGATGACCAACAAAATGGGAGAATGTATTTGCCAATCATATATCTGATAAGAGATTAATATTGAGAATATATAAAGAACTCCTACAACTCAACAATAACAAACAACCCGATTCAAAAATGGGCAAAGGACATGAATAGACATTTCTCTAAAGAAGATATATGAATGGCCAAAAAGCACATGAAACGATGCTCAACATCACTAATCATTGTGAAAATGGAAATCAAAACCACAATGACATACCACTTCGCACCCACTAGAATGGCTTGTATTAAAAAACAAAACAAAACTAAAAAAAAAAAAAAAACCCAGAAAATAAATGTTGGCGAGAACAAGTGTTGGGGAGAACCTGGAGAAATTTGTATTCTCATGCATTACTGGTGAGAATGTAAAATGGTGCAGCCACTGAGGAAAACAGTTTTGTGATTTCTCAAAAAGTTAAACATAGAATTACCCACATGTCCCAGCAATTCCTTTCCTAGGTATATATCCAAAGAATTGAAAACAGGGATTCAGATATCTGTATACCCATGTTCATAACAGCATTATTCACAATGGCCAAAAGGTGGAAACAACCCAATGCTCACTGACAGATGAAAAGATAAACAAAACATGGATATACATACAATAAAATATAATTCAGCCTGAAAAAGCAATGTAATTCTGATACATGCCGCAACATGAACTTTGAAAACATTATGGTAAGTGAAAAAAGCCAGACACAAAAGGACAAATATAGTATGATTCCACTTACATGAGGTACTTAGTATAGGCAAATTCATTGAGACAGAAAGTAGAACAAAGGTCGCCAGGGGCTGGGGTAAGGGGTAAATGTGAGGAATTATTTAATGGGTTTCTGTTTGGAATGACAAAGAAGTTCTGGAAATGGTCAGTGATAATGATTACACAATATTGTGAATATATTTAATGCCACTGAATAGTACAATTTAAAAAGGTTAAAATGGTAAATTTTATGTTGCGTATATTTTCCACAATTTAAAAAATATCACTGGGCCGAGCCCGTGGCGCACTTGGTAGAGTGCTGCGCTGGGAGCGTGGCAACGCTCCCGCCGCGGGTTCGGATCCTATATAGGACTGACCAGTGCACTCACTGGCTGAGTGCCGGTCACGAAAAAACGACAAAAAAAATAAAAAATAAAAAAAAAAAATAAATAAAAAATATCACTAAATAATTTAAAAAGAAAATTATAATAATGAGGAGAGGAATGAAGGATCTTGGTGAAACAAGAGTATCCCTGAGTTAATGAGTAAGTGACAGATATGACTGGATGTTAGGTACACAAAGAATTATTGTGCTCTACTTTTGTGTATATCTGAACTTTACTACACTAAATATTAATAAACAGAGAAGTCCTTTGAAATGTGCCAAGCTTTTAAAGAATTTATCCCCTTAAGAAATTTAGTAAGAATGAATACATAGACAGGGGCACGGAAAGGCTGGACTCAAAGGGATTCAACAGTATAAAAAACAAAAGTAACTAAGGATAGGAACAAAGATTTGGCTACAAGACTATAATCATAGTAATGTTTAGAATAGGGAGAAATGTGCTGTATATTTTATAGTAAAATCTGAGACAAAGAGCAAAATACCTGGCCATTAAGAACAATGTTATAACCCAGAAGTAAGGTTAATACAGAAAGTGTAAGCCAAAGGACTCTGGATACAAACCCAATTCTGAGCTCCCTAGTGGCCAAGACAGACAGAGAAACATCATGGACACAGTTCACAATTCTTTAGACAAAATCAAACCAGTGGCTCAGAAGAGACACTCAACCTGAAGGACATTTCTCACTGGCCTCAGAAGTTTCCTTGGGAACTTCTCATAAAGACCACAATACAAGCTAACAGGGCCAAACAAAGTGAGTTAAGTAAAAACAACTAAAAGAGGGCTTAATGTTTAGCTCACTTGGGCTGATAACACCAAGGTCAAGGGTTTGGATCACTGTACCTGACAGGTGTCAAACAAACAAACAAAAAACCAAACACAAAACACTGGAAGAGGGGCCAGAATTACATTGCTTCCTCATGATCTAGTCTCATCCAAAGACAAACATTGCAGATATGAAATAGGTGCATTGAACCACCTTCAAGCACAGTGCCATGGATGTTCTTTCTCACAGTTGAGCTTGGGATAGCTTTCAGGAGGTGAAGAATTCAAGATTATCCTCCATGACAAGAATATGGGATGCAACATTCTCTGATGTCTGCTAAAGGAGGGTCTTAATGTTTCTAACAGTCACTGTAGCTGGGGGCGACAAATGCAAATCATTTTCAAACCCAACCAGGGCTCAGTCCTGAAAGAAAGGACCTAATTACAAAATGGACATGAGGCAGCAGGAACATAACCTGTTAGAGGGAGGAAGGGTTGGGTAGGCTACCTTGGGACAGATCATGAGAGTAGGTAGCTACTGACAGTGACTGGAGACCTTCTTAGTGATAGTTCAGTCTTCTGAAATGTACAACCCAGCCCACAGCCAAATGCAGCAAATTGGATTGCACAAGGCTGCTCAAAGGAGAAAATTACTGGAAAACATAAATATGAGATTTTATGTTTAAAAAAATGTTGTCAAATAGTTTTTCACATAAAAAGACGTTCACAATATATATATATATTTTTTTAAAAGATGACCGGTAAGGGGATCTCAACCCTTGGCTTGGTGTTGTCAGCACCACGCTCAGCCAGTGAGCTAACCGGCCATCCCTATATAGGATCCGAACCCGTGGCCTTGGTGTTATCAGCACCGCACTCTGCCTGACGTTCACAATATAATGTGGAAAACAAATACAAAACAGTATAATCGCTAATAAAAACATCAAAAAAGGGCTGGCCACTTAGCTCAGTTGGATATAGCTCAGTGCTGATAACACCAAGGTCAAGAAAAGCCAGCCACCAAAACCAAACAGAAAGTATGATCTCATTACACAGAGAATGAGCAAGAAAGAAGCCTGAGAAGCCTAAGAAGCTTGCGAGTGGTTACCAATGGGGTTACAGACTACTTAAGCTTCAGGTTTTTTGTGCTTGCCTATTAATTTTTTTCCAACATGGATGATTTGTATTAAAAAACAAACTCTAAAAAAAAAAAATAAATAAAAATAAAAATAAAAATAAAAATAAAAAACAAACTCTAATCTTTCAAGAAACTTAGAAATATGGAATTGCAGGAAAAAATGGAAATAGCACAATAATTGAAAATGTGATCTTAATTATGACATCATTTAAAAGAAGAAAATTGGCTAATAACAAGAGCCAATTATGTACTTGGCAAAACTATACTATAAAACTCAAGGTCCAGGGCTCAATCCCTGTACTGGCCAGCTGCCAAAAAATTTCAAAAAACTGTACTATAAAACCGATATTGATGGGATTCAGCAGGAAACACATTGTAAGCACTGGCACTGTGCTCTGGTTTAGGGGCATTTGTATGGAGCTCTCAAAGTGTGATCCCCAAGGACAGTGGTGGCAGTGGCAGCATCTCTTGTGAATTTGTTTGAAATTTAAATGTACATTCCCAAATGTACTTCTGACCTACAGAATCAGTGAATCTCAGAGTGCAGTTAAAACAAGCCAACCAGTTGATTTTGATTCATGCTAAAGTTAGAGAACTATTGGGATGGAATAATGATATCTCCTCTAGGTAAAAATAGCTTGTCTAGTTAGGAAAATACTGTTGAGTTCTGCACCCATAGATTCAACCAACCAAAGACTGAAAATATTGGGGGGGAAAAAATTCCACTAAGTTCCAACAAGCAAAACTTGAATTTCCTGTGCACCAAGTACTACATTGAATCCACACAAATGATGTGATATATAGGCATTGTATTAGGTGTTATAAGTAATCTACAGCTGATTTAAAGAATATGAGAGGATGTGCATAGGTTATATGCAGACCCTACTCCATTTTAAATAAAATACTTGAGCATCCGCAAATTTTGGTATTCGAGGGAGGTCCTGGAACCAATCCCCAACGAATACTGCGGATGGAAAACTGTATACATACATATACACACACACATATATAAAATTATATATAAATATATATTACACATACATATATATAAAATTCTCAAAACCCTCTGTTAATTCAATCTCCTGAATAAAAATTAATCTATTTGACTGTGAAATGATAAGCTGGAAGATGATAAATATATTTTTAAAATTAAGAAGAATTCTGGAACTGTTCATTTGAGATAATGTATCAACCACTGCAGTGGAATGACTTGAAGAAAACTGAATAAGTTTGCAGAAATGATAAAGGAATCAACGTACTCGGAATTTCAATATTTAGACAATTTGAAAATACTCTAAAGTTGGGGAATGGCACAAATACAACTATTAAACTGCTATCTTTGTGTGAACTGCTTATTTTAGACCCTATGGCCTCTGACTAAAATTAACATGTTTAAAATAGAACAGGTTTAACAAAATTCTAACTTCTAGTCTTATCTAAGGGGCCATATCAGTCACCATAGCTTCAAATTTAAGATTGGTTGCCATATTTGAGACAAAAAGACAGTTGAAATACCAGATCCTCTTTCACATTTGTGACCACAATTTTAAAAATAATTTGTAATTGGTTATTAACATAAAATATCATCTCTCTGATTATGTAGAATTACACTGAACTTCACTAGACTTCCAACTCAGAAACAAATGGTTAGCATGCCACAAACATTTTATACTTTCCAAAAAAGATAAATATCAAACCAGTGTTTTCCAATTGTTTTGATCATAAAGCCCCAACAACAAAAATCTGAGCACACAGCCCCAATATATGTATACTTAATATAAATTATATGCATGCACTACTGTGATAATACAGTGTACATTATGAAATACATAATAAGAGTGGCTGGTTAGCTCAGGTGGTCAGAACACAGCCTTACAACACCAAGGTCATGGGTTTGGATCCCCATACCCGCCTGCTGCCAAAAAAAACCCAAACAACAAAACCCCACAATAAAAATTAAATAAAGAGCCCGCCCGTGGCTCACTCAGGAGAGTGCGGTGCTAATAACACCAAGGCCACGGGTTCGGATCCTATGTAGGGATGGCCGGCTGTCTCACTGGCTGAGCGTGGTGCTGACAACACCAAGCCAAGGGTTGAGATCCCCTTACCGGTCATCTTTTTAAAAATAAATAAATAAAAAATAAAAATGAAATAAGGCAGAAATAAACATGAAGATCGGTTTTAATACGTTTTTCTTGAGACCCACGTGCACCCCTGATGCTTGCACACACACCCTCTTTGAATTCTACTGCAAAGCTTACATACGACCCAGGAACCCTGCAAGCATTCTCGGGCAGTGCCCCCGCCCACTCAAGGAGAAGCTGTCAAATGCAGCATCCAAACTGCTTCTCTCCACCTTACTGAGTTCCACCATTTCTGACTCAAGTCTGCAACACTAGCTTCCTCCCTCCACCCATAACACCTTCTTCCACTACCTCTCACCTGCCATTTCAGCAACAGAGAAGATTAGGAAGCCAGCAGGAACACAAACAACATAAAATCATGGACTCTGTTGGCAGAAAAACCTAGTTGCACACAGGCTCTGCCTCTAACTCTCTAGATGACCCAGGGCCAGTCAGATAATTTCTCTAGAACTGTAAAGGGAATGATAACAATGTCATCTCATCTGGTTATTATGAGGATTAAATGAGATAAGCTAACATAACAGCACCTAGCACAGCACCTAGACAGCACAATTGCTCAATAAATACAAAGGTGCTTCAAAAAGTTCATGGAAAAATAGAATTAAAAGGTAATACAAATCTTTCCAAGAATTTTTTTAAGACTCCTCATATTACCCAGAATTATTACTTAGGTGGCAAAAGAAGTCACAGGGACCTTGTTTCTTTAGCCAAATTAAATCAAATTAAATGTAAGAGTAAGCAAACAGCACATGAACCTAAATGTCATTCCAGGGTCCCTGGGACACATTCATGTGTATGGCTAGATACTGACAAAGTATGCATCCCTGAGGTCTACTGGCAAATGCTAATAAATACATTTACACTGAAGCCCACAGGCAAGGTTCCTTTCTTAACTAGACAGTTTACTTGCTTATTATGTGACCTCAGGCAATCACAATCTTTATGCCTCTATTTTCTTTCTTTCTTTTTTTTTTTTTTAAAGATGACCAGTAAGGGGATCTTAACCCTTGACTTGGTGTTGTCAGCACCACACTCTCCCAAGTGAGCTAACCAGCTATCCGTATATAGGAATCCGAACCCATGGCCTTAGTGTTATTAGCACCACATTCTCCCAAGTGAGCCACAGGCCGGCCCTTATGCCTCCATTTTCTGATCATAAACTAGGCATAAACTTTTTACCCACCTCACAGCAGTAAACTAATCTAGTTGGGGGGCGTGGGGGGGTGGGCAAGTCATAAACGAGTGGTTATTATAAAGTAGATGGAGACCTCTGGAGAGATTCTGTTTTTGCCACAAAGCAAAGAAAAAAAAAAAAGAGAGAGAGAGAGAGCATTCAAACACCAGATTATTTCATAATAAAGGAAAACTAATTCTCTCCATTTCAACTTGTGACAAAAAGAATGAACATGGAGATATAATTACACTTTTATATATTGTGTTTTTTATACTGTGTGCCCAGAGGGAATGCTGCAAATATGTAAAACACCTAATATCTAAACTGTATTAACATACATTTAAAAAGATACAGGTCTTCAATTAGGCATAACGAAGGAACACCCAAAATGCATACAGCACTAACTAGACCCCCTTGACCCTGACTCCCTAATAACAGCTTCAACCTTTAGCACAATACCCTGAGATGGCAGTACACCGATAAAGATACTTCATAACTGAACTCTGAACTCCACAAAACGTTTGGTCGAATAAAAGAAACACAAACACACACAAAACTAACATCATTAAAGAAACCTCTTCTATGTCCACTTCACAAGAATTATTACACAATCCCAGAAAGACTTTAATCACCCAGCTCTGATTGTCACGATAGAAGCTGGGGCTGGAAGTGACCCGAAGTAGGGGAGACTCCTGCCAGAGCCCCTAAAAGGACTCACTTCAGCATTTCCACCTGTACAACTTCCTGTGACTCAAACAGTCTGGATTCAAGACTCCCTGCAACTAACGCTACCATGAAACTACAATCTTAATAATACTAAGGTATTTAATAAAGAAACCCACCTACAAGTAATCAGAGGCAACGTTAGTGCAAAGTTTCGGTTTAAGCGATACAGAAAACTAGATACCACACAAAACCCCCAAAGCAGCTACGTGTTGCCGCTCAGTCAGATCTCTCAACAGAGGCAGGAGTGGAGAGCGTGCTCTTCCCCGGACTCTGGAAAACCAGGACAGCCCCAAAGCAGGTTCTAGAGTCGACAGCTGCCCGGGGCGACTGGGCCGGGGGACGCAAAGGCGCGGCCCCCTCTCCTGGCGGCGGTCACCAGGGCCCGAATAATGGGGTGGGGGTGCGGGGCTCGGTTCGGGCGAGGACGCGGGTGGGGTGGGGACGCGGGCCCGGTCCCCTCGCCGGGCTGTGGTCTCCCGGGCCGGCCCGCACGTCTGCTGGACAGCGCCCACGCCCGCTCGCCCCTGGCCCAGGCAGTCCCCATCCCGGAACTGCCGGGTCCGCGCGACTGGAGGCCCGAGCCGGGGCCCGCGAGCAGGAGCCGTGGGTACGCGCGCGGCGGTACCTGTGGCGGTGGCAGCTCCCGGGCGGCGGGGACGGAGAAGGAGAGCAGCGTGCGCGCTCCCGGCCCGCGGTCCGGAGCGTGGCTCCGGCCCTCTCTCCCTCCCCAGCCGCCGGTCCCCGCACAGCTCCCCGCCCCTTCACCTCTCACCTCCTACCTTTCCCCTCCCGCCCGGCCGCCCTCCGCACGTGCGCCCAGAGGCGTGCGCATGCGTAGTCGAGCCCAGCTCGCGCCTCCCGCTCGCCCCCTGGCGGACGCCCGCTGCACAATCCCGAGGCAAGTACGAGGGGCCGCACGGAGGGGCCCTGGGATAGGGCCACTAGGACCGCTCCAAAGCTGTCTACAGCACGTTCCGGAGAGTCACCAAGAACATGCACAGATGTTCATGTTCCCTGTTTTATAATAGCAAAATATTAGAAGCAGCCGAGATACACTGCAAATGCAGTTGGACTGATAAAATATATCCGTAAAACGAGTTTCCCATAGCACCGAGGTCAAGAGTTCGGATCCCCGTCCCGGCCAGACGCCAGATTTAAAAAAAAAAAAAAAAAAAAGACAAGTTTCCCTACAGCCACTTAAGTTTTACGACTACTTACTGACGTTGAAAGATGTTCTTTAAAGAAGGTTCAAAACAAGCTGTAGAGCATAATCTCATTTTTATTAAAAATAATTCAAGGAGAATGGTTTAGGGTGATACTGATGCGTGGTCAGCGGTTATCTCTGGGTGGGAGGCATATGAGTGTTCGGGTCTTTTCCATTTGCTAATCAGCATTTAGCCGTTTTCTACGTGGAACGGGTGTTTGTTCTAATAGCACTAGCTACGTTTATTGAGCGTTTACTCTGTGTCAGCTGCTGAGCTGAGCACATTTCACATTCTCATTTGACCTTCCTGAAACGTTGTCACGGAGTCTCACAGAAGAGTAAGGGTACGCTGCGTCTGCGCTGTCCAGTGCCGGCCCAACCCGGGCTGCTGCAGGTTGCGTTTGTCCGTGGGCCTGCTCGCTGAGGGGTGGGGGTGGAGAGGGAGGTGTGGGGGAGGGCCTTGAACGCACCAACCCATGCCCTCGCTGGACCCGGGTCTCCGAGTGTCAGGACCTGCTGTCCTGGACATGCTCGGCCCTCACCCTGCTGCTGCCTTGGACATGCTCAGCCATTCACCTCACCCGCACCCACCCCGGGCTGCATGGATAAAGCAGACCCTGTTCCTGCCCTAGAAGGCGCCAGCGTTGGGATTGCGGAAAGTGCAGATGTAGTCCCAATGCAAGGCAGAAACCAGAGGCGGTCCTTCTAGCCACTCCAGCCCCCTCGGCCCTCCTACGCCTGATTCAAAGGGTCATACCCTCTTCCTTAACCCAGCTCCCACCCGACTCTGGGCTACCTCTCCAAGGCCACCAGTCGGGCCTCGCTCTCTGCCCACCGCAGTGAAATTAAACAATAGTGGGGACAATTGGCCTTGGCCCAAAGTAACCTTTAAGATTATGCCGTGTTCAGAATTGGCTCTGACTTAAAATGGAATTCTAATTCTATAAAGAAAGAATTCTTTTTATTTTATTGTTATTTTAAAATTAGAAACAACAGTAAGTGCAGTGTGGGGAATTTTACCTACACCCTTTATCCCCCATTACATCACTCTCTCCACCCATGATCCCTAGAAACACCATCATCTGTCCCCTCAGAAACCTTGGGCATGAAGGATCTCACTTCTGGCACCAATTCGTTCCTCCCTCTCCACTGCCTCTTTCCTCCTAAAGTCTATCCAGTTTTTTTAGTTCTCTGATTGAACATACCATGACCCTGCTGGACCATGTCCCAACCCCTTTCGTTTACTGTCAAGTTCCTAAAGAGAATGTGATTCAAAACTTACCTCACAGCATAATCACCTAGGGAATATTTAAAGTTAAATCAGAGTCCTCCTGAGTCCTAGGCCCACTGGACTAAAGTCTTCTCTCCAAGAAGGGTCACGAGCCTGTCTTTTAACAATCTCTAAGGCAGGAACTTAGCCAGACTGTCTTGGGAACTGCTGTCACCCCGTTACTCACCACCCGCTCCCACCCTAACCACTCCATCAAACCTGCATTTGAAGGGGACTGGCCCTCAGCAAGTTCCAGATACTCTCCTCCAAAAACAAGAGCCTTCAGAACTGACAAACACTTAGCTAAGTATTGTACCTCAGTACCTTGCAGTATGGGAAACAACTCTCCACTGCACAAAGGACCCAACAAGAGCCCTGTGGAGCCTCTGGGGGAGCTGAGGATTGTGGGCCCCTGGTAAATCTGCTACAGAATGTCCTCCATAAAGTAGAATGAAATGGCCATGATTTTAGGGCTTCTCTCTCAAACATTTTATTATTTTGAGAAAACATTTTATTATTTTCTGAAAACATTCAGAAAAGTTGAAAGAACCATACAGTGAACTGCCACATACCCTAGATTCTATAATTTAATGTTTTGCTTAGTATCTCACGTCTATCTAAAAAATCTATCCCCCGATCCTCATACCAGAGAGCTGCCAAACAAACACACACACACACAAAAACACTCCCTAAAAAATCTAGCCCTCAGTCCATCGATCAATCCATCTTATTTTTGTGTTTTTGTTTGTTTGCTTGCTTTTGGTAGCTGGCCAGTTCAGGGACATCTTATTTTTGATGCACTTCTAGGCAAGTTGCAGATACCTGACTTTAGTTTTTACATGTAATTCAGATGGAACAGCTCCATTTAGCCCCAACCAGCCAAAGCTCAACCTTACTTCAGATTGTTGCCCTTGAGAAAGATAAATTCAAATTTTTATTTATTGTTTTTTTGGGGGTGGCTGGCTGGTATGGGGATCCAAACCCATGACCTTGGTGTTATAAGGCTGCACTCTCAAAATTAAAAAAAACTAAATGGTGCCTGAAAATCATCAAGAAATAATAACTCCCAGTACTTGAACTTCTTCCCTGGGGCCAATTTTCCAACCAGATCTCAATTAATCCTCAGGACAATCTTCAAAAACAGAAGCTGGGTCTATTTTACAAATGTAGAAAAACCTTCCACTAGAAAGGGCAGGAGATGTGTCCAAGGTCACTCTGAGAACTCATCAGGCGTCCTCAGTCTGGAACCTAAGACTCCAAATTCTTGCCCACTGCCCAGCTATCTTAGTCCATCACAAACACAGAGAAGCGTGTTTCATAATAACATATGTCTGTCCCCATACTGGCCAGCCACCAAAACAAAACAAAACATTGGTCTGTCCTTGTAATCACTTGCACTAAGGACCATGGTCACCATGAATTATTAATGATAGCAGTTGGCAACATGATGAAGTGGAAGGGGCTGCTTCAGGGCCAGACTCCTTGGATTAAAACTCTGGTTCCGACACAAGTAGCACCTGTGGCTGGGGGAATTAACCTCAGGGAACCTCAAGTTAGGAGTCAGGTTCCAGGATGCAACCAAGAACACCAACCTCTGTGGTTTCGAAAGAAATTGGACTGTGAACGGATGTGAAATGCCTAGATTCCAATAAATGGCAGCCACTCAAGTAACCATGATACAGTTGTTAGAAAATATTTAAAATCTCAAAGCTATATTGATAGTCATTTAATGTCTTTATTACTTATCATGTTCCTACCATTTGTCAGAGACCAGACATACAATAAGTTAATTCTCTGCACAACAGAAGTTAACTGTCTTAATGTGAACCTTTAAACGAAACTTTACAGGCAATATAAGGGTTATTACAGAGGTCATAATAGCCATAACAATGACCAATTATTGATTATTGGGTTCTTGCCAGAGGCAGGCTTTACAATATATTATCTTGTATAATCCTTGTGATGCCTTTCAGAGGCAGGTAAGATAAACCCCATTATAAGGATATAAAAACTGTAGCATCCAGAGCTTTAACAACTTACCTGAGGTCACACAGCTGCTAAGTTGCAGAGGCAGCATCAAACAATCCACCCAATCCCACAGCACCTGAACTTCTGCCACTGACTTCCAGGTGCTATGAGGGAAAGGGAGTTGGACGGCAGGAAACCAAAGAGCAGAAAACACAAAGAGGATTCTATTTGATTAGGTCCTCATGGGTTAAAAGTCAGCCAGATGATGAGAACAACAGCAGCGGCTAATACTTAAACCATGTACCAGAACTACTTTACATGTCATCACATATTGATTCTGACAACCCCAATAAACCCCATGAAACAGGCACTATTATCTCTCCATTTTGTAATGAGGAATCTGAAGCCTAGAGAGGTTAAATAACTTGAGTAAGATCGCTGTAGTCGATTATTTCACTGTTCCCTTCCCTGTAAGTGGAACACACACACACACACACACACACACACACACACAGCCTGTTACACACACACACACACACACACACGCACAGCCTGTTATCAAGGGGTGGTGCTGCCTCCCCAGAAGGTGAGTGCACTTCCCCTCTCTATGGTCAGCCTTGGCCATGTGTCTCGCCTTGGCTAATAGAGTGTGAGTGAACATGACCTACAGCAGATCTAGCAGAAGCTTTAAGAGCCATTGATTGTTTGAATGAACTTCTTGTTGTTTCCCTTAGCTAGAACACAGTCCCACACTGGGACTATTCCTTCATCCTGGGTCCTGAGATGAGAAGCCATGTGGAGCAGAACTGTAGCAAATGACCCCATGGCCCCAGACATGTAATGTGAGTAAAGAATATGTTTGTTGTTTTAAGCCACTGGGATTTGAGGGCTTTTAATTACTACAGCAGAGCTGCTGTGGTGTGTGACACTTCAGCTGGTAAGTGACAGGATTCTAACCCCGATAGGCATGCAGGTTGAGTATCCCATATCCAAAATGCTTGGGACCAGAAGTGTTTTGAATTTTGGATTTTTTTTGGATTTTAAAATATTCGTATAATACATAATGGTTGACCACATACCTAATCCAAAAATCTGAGCATCATGTCAGTGCTCAAAATTTTCAGATTTTGGAACATTTCAGATTTTAGATTAGGAATAGTCAACCTATAATTTAAATACTATAAAACTTATCCATTTTAAGTGTATACTTCAATGACTTTCAAATGTATAGTGCAGCCATCATCACAACCTTATTTTATTTTATTTATTTATTTTAAAAAATTTTTTAAAAGAGATGACCGGTAGGGGGATCTTAACTTGACTTGGTGTTGTCAGCACCACGTTCTCCCAAGTGAGCTAACCAGCCATCCCTATATAGGGATCTGAACCAGTGGCCTTGGTGTTATCAACACCACACTCTCCCAAGTGAGCCATGGGCCGGCCCCTACCTTATTTTAGAACATTTTCATCACCCCAAGAAGAAACCTAATGAAGTCACTTCCCATTCTCACTCCCAGCCCCAGGAAACTACTAATCTGTTGTCTGTCCCTCTAGATTTGCCTTTTCTGGACATTCCATATAAATGGAATCATACAATATATAGTCTTTTGTATGCAGTATAATATTTTTGAGGTTCATTCATGTTGTAGAATATATCAGTATTTCATTCCTTTTTTACTACTGAATAATATTCCATTGCATGGATACACCACATTTTTATCATCAGTTGATGAACATTTGGGTTGTTTCCACTTTGGAGCCATTATGATAAATGTTGCTATCAACATTCGCAGACAAGTGTCTGTGTAGACATGTTTTCATTTTTCTTGGGTAGATACTTCTGAGTTGAATGGCTGGATCATATAGTAAATCTATGTTTAACATTTTTAAAAACTGCCAAACCGTTTTCCAAAGTGGCTGTACCATTTTACATTTCCGCCAGCAATGTATAAAAGTTCCAATTTCTACACATCATTGCCAACACTTGTTACTGTCAGTCTTTTAGATACAGCCATTTTAGTAGTTGTGTTGTAGTATCTCACTGTGGTTTTAATTTGCATTTCCCTAAAGGATAATGATTGTGAGCATCTTTTTATATGCACGTTGGCCATTCCTATGTCTGCTTTGGTGATAGGTCTATTCAAATCTTTTGCCCATTTTTTTTTTTTTTTTAAAGATGACCGGTAAGGGGATCTTAACCCTTGACTTGGTGTTGTCAGCACCACGCTCAGCCAGTGAGCGAACCGGCCATCCGTATATGGGATCCGAACCCGGGGCCTTGGCGCTATCAGCACCGCACTCTACCGAGTGAGCCACGGGCCGGCCCACTTTTGCCCATTTTTAAACTTGGTTATGTGTCTTATTGAGTTGTAAGAATTCTTTCTATATTCTTGATGCAAGTCTCTTATATATATATGATTACAAATATTTTTCCAGGAAAACAAACAGAATGGATAACTATTTCAGAAAAAAAAACTTACATAACAGAGAAAATTAACCTTAAGTAAAGACCTATAAAGAAAATTTTTTTTATTTTTTGGCAGCTGTCCAGTACAGGGATCCAAACCCATGACCTCAGTGTTACATGGCTGCACTCCAATCAACTGAGCTAATTGGCCAGCCCAGAAAAAAATTTTTAATTACCACCCCAAAGTTATCTGACCTTGACGAATGCAAGTCCTAACTTGGAATAAAAAAGATTAAGAATTTCAAAGTACATGAAATGTACTCAATATGGCTTATGAGGTACATATTGTTTTAATGCTCAAACTTGACCAGGATAACACAGACATACAAAGATTATAGGTCATCTTGCAAATATAGATGACATATCATAATAATAAATAAATCTTAACAAGTTTAAAAGATCTTAGCAAGCCTAACATAAACAGCAGAAAACAGAAAATAAATGAATACCAATAAAATAAGACTGTAAGATGAATTCAAGCTACATACAAAAGAGAGAAAAGTATTGCGATGCTCACAGGAAAAATAGAGCCATTATCTTGGTGAGGCTAAAAAGGTGTACAGAATTCAATAATGATACTGATTAAACTCTTAAAAAGGGGGGGATAGGCGATTGAGGAAGAACATCTCTTTCTCTTTTCCCTCTCCAAGGTTTTTGTTTTTTTAAAACTGACTTGATAATATATAGTCATGTGCTGCATAATGACATTTGAGTCAAGGATGACGCGCATATATAATGGTGGTCCCACAAAATTATATTGGAGCTCAAAAACTCCTATTGTCTAGTGATAACATCGCTGTAGTAAGGTCACAGCACAACACATTACTCATGTGTTTGTGGTGATAGTGGTATAAACAAGCCTACTGCGCTGCCAGTCATATAACAGTATAGCTTAGGTATAGTAGGCTAGAATTGTGTAAGTACATTCTATGATGTTCTCACAATGACAAAATTGCCTGACAATGCATTTCTCAGAACTGCTTCCCCATTGTTAAGCAATGCATGACTATATTTTAAAATTAAGAATTACTATATCAGGCTGACCAGTTAGCTCTGTTGATTAGAGTGTGGTGTTATAACACCAAGGTCAAGGGTTTGGATCTCTATAATGGCCGGCTGTCAAAAAAAAAAAAAAAAAAAAAAAAAAAAAAAAAAGAATTACTGTATAAAATGCTTCCTAGTCCCTTAAAAAAACAGAAATTAGACAATGAATAACTTCACACCACTCTTATTTAACAAATTTTAAAATGCTGATTAAAGTTACCCAAGGGAAAAAATAAGCAAGGTTGGTATCATTATTTGTAGATATCATTAGAGGTAACAGTTTAGAAAAAACTATAGAATGAGTTATACATTTTAAAAATTCAACTTCATTTTTATGTCAAACACATCACAGAAAGACAAACAAAAGCAGGTACTTTCTTTTCCAATAACAAAAAGCATGTAATAAAAGGATATTAAAGTATTCACTTAGGTTTAATAAAACCATAAAACTACAATTCAAAAAACTGAGAGAAAAAGTCCCTGAAGAATACTTTATATGAGTTTGGAGTTTGGGACAAGCAATTAGCTCAGTTGGTTACAGCACAGCCTTATAACACCAAGGTCATGGGTTCAGATTCCTGTACCAGCCAGCCACCAAAAAAAAAAAAAAAGAACAGTTTTGCCAGTGCTGGCAAAATTCATCTGGATAAATGTGCAAAATACCCTTTTAATACTCTTGACAGCAGACATACACTAACCTTTTAATATCTTCTAAGACAAATTTTAGAGAGGCTCAATTTTAAGAACTTTATATATAAACAAATTGAAACTACATAGAGAGGACATTATTTTTCAATAAATGCTTTTGGGCTATTTAGTTATCAGCACAGAGACAAATTACTGTAACAAATTCTAAATAAGTCAAAATGTTAAGCATATTTAAAAAATTGTTTTAGACTAGAAAACAAAGAACAGCAACATTATTTTATTAAGGAAGAAAAGTACATTTCTGAGTCATGAAGAGCTAAGATACCGTTAAAGACGAAATAAGAACATGCCAAGGTCTTATTCAAACAGCACTGCTTCCACAAATTCCTCCCCAATATTCTGCTCCCCCAACTTAAAAAAAAAAAAAAAAAAAGGGGGAATAATTGCTTTTTCCTGTATCAGCCTCAAATTATTTGAGTCATGTGTATGGCCCTCATCACATTCTCCACTGCATCACATTATTTATGTTCCTGTTCTCTACCCCCCACTAGACTGCAGATGACTTTAGAATTGTTATCTTTACAGCCCCTTATATAAAACAGGTGTAACCTATGAATATTTAAATATAAAACCAATGTTTCTGAAGACAAAATATTGTTTAAAAACCAAAATGTAGAAAACTATTCATAAATAAAGACAATAATAAAATCTTTTTGGGAGGGTGCATGGAGAACCGAACCCTTGACCTCGATATTACAAAGCTGTGCTCTGAGCTAACCAGCCAGCCTGATAAAATCTTACCTTTCAAAATATTACAAAGAATTAATAAAATAAGGTTGTTACAAGGTTTTAATTGCTAAGTAAGCAAGGATGAGAGATTCTGTACACATGGAAAAATAGAGAAAATTATATCCTAGTCATTAAAGAAACTTCCATTTTCACACAACTTTGCACCACTATGAAATTAATAAGGAGTTAAACCCAAAGTTGGTGAAGGAAAATCTATGTATCACTGTTAACTGGCTCCATAACTCTGAAGAGCAACCCAATAATTTGCAAGGACCATTTAGTTCATGCTGCAATTCAGCAATTCCACTTTAGGGAATAGATTCTAAAATTTTATCACCTCTAGCTTTTCACAGGTCCTTTGCCTGCTTTATTTGTAACACTTATCATGGTCTAACTCTACATATATCACTTCTCAATTTTGTCGACCATATTTCCACTAGAATATCAGTCCCACAAGCTCCACAACTGACCTGTTTTGTCACTGTTTTAAGGAAACAAGTACTTGTCCCCATGCCCAAACAGGTATAGCATATAGAATTTGTAACAACATAATTGATAACTGTAAAAACTGGAATCTAC
Organism: Cynocephalus volans; assembly: GCF_027409185.1. Classification (NCBI taxonomy): domain Eukaryota; kingdom Metazoa; phylum Chordata; class Mammalia; order Dermoptera; family Cynocephalidae; genus Cynocephalus; species Cynocephalus volans. The sequence continues at coordinate 57,913,371 of NC_084470.1, forward strand.
ATGCCAAGAGAATAGCTAAGCAAATTAGAATATAATTACACCATAAAATACTGACTAGTCATTAAACATAAAAAGTTTAATGAAAACATTTATAAACTACGTGAAGAAACATGACAGCAACATTCATATAATCATAAAAAATGGTGCCTTGAGGGGCCAACCCATGGCTCACTTGGGAGAGTGTTGTGCTGATAACACCAAGGCCACGGATTTGGATCCCTATATGGGGATGGCCAGTTAGCTCATTTGGGAGAGTGTGGTGCTGACAACACCAAGTTAAGGGTTAAGATCCCCTTGCCCGTCATCTTTAAAAAAAAAAAAAAAAATGGTGCCTTGACCATTCAGAATTGTAGCTCAAATAAAGCTTTTATAAATAAGGAAGTATTAACAGAAGAATCATTAGATTCTTTAATAACCACCTTCTCTTACACTCATAATTTTCAAATATTCTATCAGGTCTGCAACATTTTAAGATTAAAAACAGCTACCGTTTCAGTGGCATAATCTCCACAATAGTTGGTATGATTTGGGGGAGGGGTGATAAATGTTTCCCTTTTACAAAGACTAAAAAATGTAAAAAATTAAAAATTAACAGTAAAGTTTCTAAGTACACTGCAAAATAGGGTTTTTTTCCATTTTATTTATTTTTAAGATAAAACTCATTGCAGTATAATCTACAAAAAAAAAAAAAAAGCACCCATTTTAAGAGAATACCCCTGGCATCCACTCTGAAGTGACCTTGACTGAGGGGCTGAGTGGGACCAGTTGTCATATACAGGATGCTGAGGCAAGGGGCTAGCTGGATAGCTCAGTTGGTTAGAATGCAGCCTTGTAACACCAAGGTCAAGGGTTCGAGGATGATGCTGGGACAAGAGTTCACCTCCTGCAGTCTTCACAAGTGAGGGACGCACCAGCTCCTTGCCAAGGACCCATCCTGCCTGGCAAGAACATTGCTTACCCCTCTCACCAAGGCCATACACACCTGTGCCATACACAGGGCCTCATGTGACCAAGTCTCTGGTGCCAGGCCCTTGATGGAGAGGACTCATCAGCATATGGGCAAGGCATCGAACATACAGGAGAAGCTGAAGGGTCACACCTTCAGGTGGGGAGCCTGCCTCTGGTTTCCACAACAGTCAGCAAGTGAGGACTTTGGAGTCAGACCCCATCACCTACAGCCTTGACTGTGCTTCCGAACCTCTTTAAGCCTGTTTCCTCACTGGACTTAGAGGGAAAGTACATTTGCAGGAGGAAGATGACAAAAGTAAGAGACAACCCCCAGGAAGCCCCAGTGTGCAAACTCACTTTATTCCAGCCATGATTATCCTAGTTGTCCCCTTAGATGCCTGCCATTTGTGACTATCTCCTGGCTGGCACATTCATTCATACCCACTCTGGCTCTGAAAGACTCAAAAACTAAAAATGGGCAGTTGGGGCTAAAGAGTATTTACATAGAAGGCTCCAAAGGACCACTTTCGCTAGGGTACATATCCAGCCTCTCTCAGCAGAGGGAGGGTCACAGATTCCTCATTGTGTTTTCTGAACAGGGCCCTGGGGAACAAAGGCATATCAGCATCACACCATTCAACCCTCCCTGGGTCACAGCAGAGCTGCTAGTCCAGACTGAAATACTACTGCAAAGGTGTAAAGACCCATTCCTGCTAGGTTGCTTTATCTTCCACTTCCAAAAATAGTACAAGGTAGCTTCAACTGCCCCTAAATCAGGTCACAGAACAGCAGGAGACATTCCTTTGGCAAAAAAGGACACGCTCTTGTCTTGTATCTTGTACTGGTAAGTGAGGCTCCGATCCCGCTGGGCTGTGGGCTGTGACGGCCTTCTCCACAGGATCCTCAGCTACAGAGAGGGAGAAGAATGAAAGAGGAGCAGCTGCACCAAGTACCTGTCCATTGTGAATCCCACCCTGCCTTCTCTGTGACCTTCAGTGAGGCTTTTATGAGATTGTAGTCAGATGTGCCATGCAGTAGGAGAACCAACTTCCAAAATAAAGATTACCAGCTAACTGAAAATATAGGTTTCCCCCTTTGTTAAACCATCATATTTGCTCATTACAGAAAATGTGAGAGAGCTGGCTAGTTAGCTCAGTTGGTTAGAGTACAGCCTTGTAACACCAAGGTCACGGGTTCAGATGCCCATACCAGCCAGCTGCAAAAAAAAAAAAAAAGTATGGGCCGGCCCATGGCTCACTCAGGAGAGTGCAGTGCTGATAACACCAAGGCCATGGGTTCGGATCCTATAAGGGATGGCCGGTTGGCTCACTGGCTGAGCGTGGTGCTGACAACACCAAGCCAAGGGTTGAGATCCCCTTACCGGTCATTTAAAAAAAAAAAAAAAAAGTGAAAGAGAAAAGAAAAGTAAAAGGAAGAAAAAAATCCTCCAGAGAAAAACTGGTAAAGTACTCTTATGTATTTCCCTAGGGTCTTTTTTTCTTTTCATGGTTTTGTACTTATTGCTAATTCTGAAACTCCTACATTCAACGAAGAGGCTCAGGAAGGCCATTTGATGATTATTTTGATGATGTTCTGCTGACTAACAATGCTCTGGAGGACTGGCTTGAGAGAGAGACCACAGCTACCCTGCAGAACCTTCTCCTTATTCTGTGCCACAGGCACGACCAATGCAGCATTTCTGGGCTCACTCCTTTGCTTTATCTGCCAGACTTGCCTCTCAATGACTGTGCGCCAAGATTCCTAACCAGCCTTACTGGGTCAAGAGTGATCAACATGAAGTAAACCTCAAAGATGTAGGGAGACTTGGGGGTGATTCCAAAAGAGAAGTTTTAGAAGGCACAGAACCACAGCAACCCCATCAGAGGTTAGAACCCAGCTTCCCTCCCAGAGCAGGACTCTCAGCTTCTAAGTGCTCCGAACTTTCTGGGAAGAGGCAGCAGTGCGGGCAGCAGCAACCCTAGTCCATGGGGAGGGCCTCCCCAAATCTTTATTTTATTTTATTTTATTATTATTATTATTTTTTAAAGATGACCGGTAAGGGGATCTTAACCCTTGACTTGGTGTTGTCAGCACCACACTCTCCCAAGTGAGCCACAGGCCAGCCCTCTGAGTCTTTATTTTAAAAGGAATAGGATTGAACTGAATATACAAAGCCTGCTGTAGTACTGCAGGGGAATTTTGCTGGTTTTTTTTTTTTTTTTTTTTTTTTAAAGATGACCGGTAAGGGGATCTTAACCCTTGACTTGGTGTTGTCAGCACCACACTCAGCCAGTGAGCGAACCGGCCATCCGTACATGGGATCCGAACCCGGGGCCTTGGTGCCACCAGCACCGCACTCTACCGAGTGAGCCACGGGCCGGCCCAAATTTTGCTGTTATTTGATGGCATGACCCCTGCATTCTACTCTAGACAGCTGTCTCCTCTTTAGGAGAGCTCCACTTTGGTCACAAATGGAAAATGTGCCCTGATCCATGAGGCTAAGCACCATCTGGAACAGGCCTCTGACTTGCATTCACACAACTTCTGAGGTTCCACTTCCTTTTTTTTTTTTAATTTTATTTTGTCGATATACAATGTGGTTTATTGTAGCCCATTACCAAAACCTCCCTCCCCCCTCCCTCCCAACATCCTTTCTGTATGCTTGTCGTGTCAACTTCAAGGAATTGTAATTGTTATGTCTTCTTCTCCCCACCGGGTTTTGTTTTTGTGTGTGTGTGTGTGTGTGTGTGTGCGTGTGTTTTGTTTTTGTGTGTGTGTGTGTGTGTGCGCGTGTGTTTTGTTTGTGTTTGTGTGTGTGTGTGTGTGTGTGTGTGTGTGTGTGTGCGTGTGTGTGAGAATTTATTTATTTATTTTTATCTCCCATCAATAAGTGAGAACATGTGGTATTTCTCTTTCTGTGCCTGACTTGTTTCACTTAATATAATTCTCTCAAGGTCCATCCATGTTGTTGCAAATGGCAGTATTTCATTCTTTTTTATAGCTGAGTAGTATTCCATTGTGTAGATATACCACATTTTCTGTATCCACTCATCCAATGATGGACATTTGGGCTGATTCCAACTCTTGGCTATTGTAAAGAGTGCTGCGATGAACAATGGGGAACAGGTATACCTTCGACTTGATGATTTCCATTCCTCTGGATATATTCCCAGCAGTGGGATAGCTGGGTCATATGGTAAATCTATCTGCAATTGTTTGAGGAACTGAGGTTCCCCTTCCACCTGAAGGAATGTCTCAACCAGACAAGCCTGTGAACCTGACATTCCCCAGTGCAGTCTGTATTCATAGGCACAGGGGCAAGCAGACCATTGCCCAGTGAGCCCCTGGCCCCAGCCCCTGCATACCTGTCCATGCACGTCCCTGCAGAAGCCAGTGGCCAGGCCCTCGGCCCTCAGGATCAGGTGACTCTGATGACTGAGGCCGTTCAGTAGGATGTCGTTCTCCTCATCCTCGGCATCTCCACTGTCATGCACAAGAGCCACCATGTTTCCCTGCATTGGATATAAGATGGAAACCTGCTCTATACTGGAAGGGACATCTAGGGTAAGGGAGCACTGGGCTCTCAGAGCTTCCACTCCCCTGCACATCCTCCCACAGATACCATTCCTACTGCTGCTACCACCAGCCCCTTTGTGGGAAAAACCCCTGTCTGGGCCCTAGGACCCTAATTCCCACCATCTACTGGACAGTTTCACCAACATGTCCAACCTGTCTTCCAGCTCATCTAAAACCAAGCTCGCCCTATGGTCTTCAGAATTAGCTCATTCTCCTGATCCGTCAATGTTATTAAAAATGCCACCATTCTGGGCCGGCCTGTGGCTCACTCGGGAGAGTGTGGTGCTGATCACACCAAGGCCATGGGTTCGGATCCTATATAGGGATGGCCAGTTAGTCCACTTGGGAGAGCGTGGTGCTGACAACACCAAGTCAAGAGTTAAGATCCCCTTACTGGTCATCTTTCTAAAAAGATAAAAAATGCCACCATTCTGCCAGGCACCAATTCATCCAGTCAACAGTCCCTAAGCACTTACTGTGTATCAGACCCCACAGTGGGGATAAAAGGCAAGAGATATGGTCCCTGGAGAGAGACAGATGCTGACAATACTGGATGACAAGGCCAGAAGAGAGGGAAGCATGGGGTCCTGGGGGAGCACAAAGAAGAGGCATCCTATCTAGCCAGAAGGAAGGGGTCAGGTGGGTACTTCTGAGCTGAGCCTTGAAGGGCAAGCAAGAGTTAGCCAAGCAGAAATGGAGAGGAAGTTCAACCTCATCAAAAAGTGACAGCTTGAATAGTAAGTACCATCTAGTTGTTAAAAAGAATGCAGCAAGGGCTGGCCAGTTAGCTCAGTTGGTTAGAGCACAGTATTATAACACCAAGGTCAAGGGTTTGGATTCCCACACTGGCCAGTCGCCAAAAAAAAAAAAAATTAAGGTAAAAAGAATGCAGCAGATCGATGTGTTCTCTTTTTGGGCAATGAACAAAACATACTTTTTTTGGCAGCTGGCCAGTACAGGGATCTGAACCCTTAACACTGCACTGTAAATAACTGAGCTAACTGGACGGCCCATGTGTGTGTTTTTTTTTAATTGAAATATAATTTATTATTACATATTTTTGGAGTACAATGTTGACTCCCATCACCTGTGTACAGCATATGTTGATCAATGTTATTAGCATATTATTACAGATTGTACTTATTCTTTGCACTCCTCATCCCCCTCCCCCTCACCCCACCTCTAATAATCATAGATCTGTTCTCTCTTTCTTAAAGATTAATGGTTTCTCTGGCTTTTTATTTTTTTTACACACCCCATAGAAACATTCATGTTTAAAAAATATACTCTAAGATGTTGTTGGGAGGGAGATGTGGCAAGGGGGGGCAGGGATAAAGCCCTCGGCCCCCCATCTGAGGGCCCCAGGGGATTTTGGTTCCAGCTCCCTGGTCGGCCAAGTTGCTGACGACGGTGAGCGGGCTGGGCCCACTGGCCAATATTCAGGGCCTCAGGGGCGAATGGTGCTGGCTCCCCCATGATGGTCTCCCCCATGGTCGCCTGGCCTGGATGCACCTTGTATGTTTTATTAAATGAAAAAAAAGAAGTACTAAACAGTGTGGACAGCAGGTAATGTGAAGAAAAATGCAGGGAGACAAATAACATACAAATGTGTTCATTATTCCATAGACTCCCTAGAAGGATACACATTGGAGGGAGGGAGACAATCACTTTTTGCTAAAGCACACATTATATTCTTTCTTTCCTCTTCTTTTTTAAGCTATGTCCAAGTTTAACTTTTCTAACTAAGAGAACTATTTTCACAAAAAGAGGGTGGCAGCAGGCCACGGAGCAAGCTGAGTTATAGAAGGCACCTTTGACTACTGTCACTCCAACCCTGACTGCCCTCCAAGCCCCTACATTTTCTCCTCCTCCCACTCCCTCCACATTACTCTGGTTCCTGGCCCTGCAACCGTACCTGGGACAGCCTCAGCAGTTCCCTGAACACAGCTTCCAGGCAGGACATGCTCAACACACATTACTGGTTATCCATGCCCCTGGCTAACTCATTCAGCCCATCTGTCCCACTGCCCCACACTTGCCCCCTGACCACACCACGCCACTCACTGTCCACGGGCTTCTACCAGCTGCACATCACAAACTGAAGAGTGGCTACCATGGGCCAGACACCATGCTGGTGTGTTATAAGCTTCATATCACTTAATTCTGACAGTCAGGTACCTGTGAGGTAGGCACCACAGCCATTCATATTTAACTGGTCTACTATTGTTAAAAACTCTCCAATGGAAAAATTTCTATTTTTGCCTATAATTTGATAATAAAGGTAATATCTTACATCCTATACTTGTATTGCACTTTACAATATGTAAAGAAGTTGACACCCATTATCTCAGATGATCTTTAAAATATACTCAGGGATGATAAAAACTTGCCCTAGAACACACAGCAGTGAGTGGCAGAGCTGGGACTGCAGCAGTACCACACATGACCAGCCCTACTGAACACAGAGCTGGTCACCCCTTTAATTTTGAGGGTTTTATTTTTTAGCAATGGCAAGCAGGGGGTAGCAGGGTGGGTAGACCAAAAGAATTTCTTAGCTTGCCAGAGTAAAGCCAAAACTTCAAGCAAATAAAAAGATCACTGAAAGCAAGTAAGTCCGGACCTGTCTAGGGTCTCAGAGGTCACAGGTGGGAGTGCAGAATGCCGTATCATTAGTACCTTTAATTCCCAGCACACAGTGGCTCTGCAGTAGTGGATGAAGTCCAGCACGGCCACCGCCCCCACGCCCAGGCTCAGCAGCACACTGAGGTCATCTACCAACAGCACTGGGCACCTCCACGCAGCCCCCCCATTGTCCACAGGCTTCAGGGCTTCCCGCACAAACTCATACAATGGTTGCAGGTTCCCAGCGTTGGTCTCCCTGAAGACACAGGACAAAAGTCACCAAAGTTCACTCTCTCCATAAATGTTTATCTGGGACCAAGCAGCACCACAGGAAAGGGCTGGGGGAAGCAAAGAACTTTATCACAGATCTTGGCATCAGGAGGTTCGCAATTAGGCAGGAAAAAAAAGGCATGCACATGTGCACAAGTTTTACTCCAAATCAAATACTTCCTGAGGCCTATTAGGTACAAAGCACTGTACTAGAAACTGAGAGACACAAAAATAAACAGCCCTGGGGCCCTTAAGAGACACCATACAACCTCTCAACCCAAGAGCTTAAGGCATCTGGAAGATTAACTTGGACCAGGCAGGCAAGAAAAGCTTCCCAGCAGGTCATATGTGGCTATAAAAAGTTAAACAGTAATGCAGGTGCCCTGGTGGTGAGGGGCAGCACCCTAAGGGCTGCTAGTACACATAACAGATTCAACCTGCTCCTGATACAAGCTGGTCTACCTACCTCTGTCTTCCTCACTAATGGGTTGGGTAACAGAGCACAGGGCTCAGGCATCTGCCCTACAGCCTCATACTACAGGGATGAGGCCCTGGCATTGGGTTATCTTCACTAACAACAAGGATGACTCCCCACACCTTGGGATCAGGGGTAACCAGCCCCTGCATTCAGATGAAGAAACCCAGGGTCACAGGTGCTAAGGGATGTGTGTGAGATCACACACACAGGGTTAGGGAACACAGCTTCCCAGCCACTGCATAAGGGTGTGTCTGAGAGAGGGGGGCAGTGGGAAAGTTCCTGTATGACTTCCTTTTTGGTAGAGAAAGAGGAGCAGCCAAATGGGGAGTCTGCACACAGCTATGTCTGTGGCTGATGTTCACATAGGACAAGGAGGAAAGCCAATCTCAGACCTGTGATGATAAATACCAAACCAGGAGATGACAAACTTTTTCTTAAAAGTCTAGATTGTAAATATTTAGGCTTGCAGTCTCTGTCTCAACTGTTCTGTTACTATAGTGCAAAACAGCCAGATCAATGTGGCTGTGTTCCAACACAACTTTATTTACAAAAACAGGTGGCTGGCCCATGGCCCATACTTTGCTGATCCCTATATCAAGCCAAGAACAGAGCAAAGATGTATACTAGGGCTGGAAAAAACAGCAAAGCATACTCTTCTGCCATATTCCCAGCAAATGATACTCTCTAAGCTTTTGGGACAACTGTATACCCTCAGCTTCATGATAAGAGGTAAGGGCTTTCTGATAATGCTGCAACACCAGGTGAAGTATCTGACTCTTGAAGCCAATTTTGTCCTCCCACACAACAAGGAGAAGGAATCACACAGCCACCCTTGTGTGTGCCCACTTGCCAGGTGTGGCCTTTTGGGCTGGGCTTCAGGCTGACTGACCTGAGAAACTGCAAGGGATGTGGCTCCTCCTGAGCCTGGAAGAAGACATCCACAGAGGACTTGAGACCCTCGAGAAACACAAGCTGCCCACATTCCCGCGCCGTGGTCAGGCTGACACCCTAAACACAAAAAAGGGGAATGAGTTACTGTGCCTTGTAGAGGAACCCATCAGAGGACTAGATGCTAGCTCACGAGAGGGCACAAGACCATTCGAAACCCTGCAAATGTTTACTTGTCTACTCTACACACGGGGCCCATGTCTTCTTTCCCCTAGGTACTTCCAACCCACAATTCCCGTTCTGTTTTTAGATGTGCATTTCCATTTAACTGTCACATTCTTTTTGAAAACTTACATTCTTTTGTTTACATATCTATTTTTATAATTATCGAATACTGATTGGGTATTCAATTATAATTTCCCCTACAATAGTAATAAAAAATTTCATTTTTAAATGCATGTATTTATAAAATTAAGCACATTTAAAAACAAATAATTAGTAAATAATAACAATATGATGGGTGAATGATCCGGAAAATGCCAGTACCACAGAGAAAGGGCCAGATTTTTGACTTTGTTTGCCCACCAGGGGCATGGAACCTGAAAACTGGTCTGAGGTTTTAAAGAATACAATTCATGGACTATAACCATCAGGCTGCCTGAAATACAGTAAGAATTCATTACAAGTAAGTTCTCCTTCTATTTTATTTTCCTTAAACTAAGGAAGTACTCCTATCAAAGTTAAGGCAACATGAACTCTTGATGCTCTAGTCCAGGGGTCAGCAAACTTTTTCTGTAAAGGGCCAGATAGGCTTTGCAGACTGTACAGTCTCTGTTGCAGCCACTCAACTCTGCTGCTGTAGAGTGAAAGCAGCCACAGACAATTTGTAAATAAACAAGTGTTGGTGTGTGCCAATAAAACTTTATTTATGAAAAACAAGGGATGCAGAAATTTAGTTTACCTACCCCTGCTCTATACCAGGACTTCTTAAATATGGTTTTTCATGAACCACCCAATTAAAAATCCCTTGAGATGCCTGATTAAAATGTAGATCCCTGGACCCAACTTCAGACTGCCAGAATGAGGGTAGGACCCAGGATCTACATTTCAACAAATACACAGGGATGGTGATGCATTCAAAATAAGCAACCCAGTACTCTATCTGTGCAGAAATAGATCACATGGAACTCTTTAGACTCGCCAAGCCTCTAGACCAGGCGTCAATTGCTAACTCACACAATGAACACCCACCATCCTCCACTATCCAACACCATTCGCTCAAACAGCTGCCCCAACAGAGAAAGACTGATCATCACCTTTGCTCTTACTCATTACTAGTCTACTTATGTAAGTGCAATAACATGCCATGAATATGGAAGCTCACACTCCAGTACTTCACATGCCAAGTACTGTACAAGCCATCCTTGCCATGTTGATTATGACTCAAAGGTAAAAAAAGAAAAGTGGCCAATCTGGACATGAGAATACACAGGTTGGCAGTGACTTAGCCCAACAGTAAGATCGGCATTTTAAAGATCACTTCTGATGAGTGACCTGGTTCTCACCCTCTCTAAGGATGGCCTACCCAAAGAAAAACCAAATACACCTCTTCAGCTCCCATTCTCAGGTAGTAAGTCCACTTGGTCATAGGTTACATGTAATGGCCCAGCCTGGTTCAAGAGGTTCACCAGCCTCTTGGCCATTTTCTTTTTGATGTCGTTGTTACTTTTTTGTACTTTTTTTTTTCTTATTTTATTTGCCATCTTATTCTTTCCTGGCTGCATCTGATGAGATGAGGGGCAGGCAACAAAAGTGCCTCTCCCCACATTTGGGTCTCAAGCCCTATAATTAGGCAGAGACAGTGGGAGGCATCCAACTTGGCAGCAGACCAAGCCGTGTTCTCCAACCCAGCAAGACCAAGATTAAAGTCCATACTGAGAAGAAAACCTTAACTTGTCCAGAATCAGTAGAGAAGGATTTGATTAAGATCCACAAACAACAGTCCAGTTCTATGAACTCTCAATTGATAAAACATGCTGAAATGCTGCCTCAACCCCTCAGATAAGAGGTTCAGCATCCGAAGATTTCCTTAGTTCCTCCTTTGCTAAGTTTTCTACAACCCAAACAGGAAAGCCCAGCCTTAGACCATGCTCACACATGCCTGACTCACTCAGGGACCTCACCACAGAAGTCTAAAATATTTACCAGCTTCTGTCCCACGATATTGTAGTGACTGAAGGACTGGATGAGTGCCACAAAGCAGACTTTACAATTAGCTAGAAAACAAAATAAATTGATTTTTAATAAATCCTCTGTTTACAACCAGTCTCATACACTTCATATCTCTGGAAACAAAAACACTGAGAAAAATCTAGAAACCCAGAGGCCTTGTAACCTGACATACTCAATTTGATTCTAAGATGTACTTTTTCTCATAGTTAACCGTTATTCCTCACTTCATTGATTTTGGGATGTACTTCTGTTAGATGTATTAAGAAATACTTAATTTTGTTCTATTATAATAAACTGTGTCTTTTAAAAAAATTTTTTCTGTTTATTGTCGGGACACAGGAACACAACTGGTTTTTTTTGTTTTGTTTTGGTTTTTTGGCAGCCAGCTGGTATGGGGACCAAACCCTTGACCTTGCTGTTATCAGCACCACACTCTACCAAGTAAACTAACCAGCCAGCCCCCCACAATTGATTTTTTTTAAACTGGTCCTGTATCCAACAGGAAATAAGGGAAGCACAAAGAAGCTCCAGCTACCTGTCTGGAGCTTATTAATTCTAATAATTTAACAGTAAATTCTCTTGCTTTTTCTATGCTGATGATCACATCATCTGAAAAAGAAAATCACTTTCGAAGCTGTAAATGAGGCTGGCCGGTTAGCCCACCGGGGAGAGTGTGGTGCTGGTAACACCAAGGTCATGGGTTCAGATCCCCATATAGGCCAGTTGTCAAAAAAAAAAAAAAAAAAAAAAGCTATAAATGATTATGACTATGAGTGCCCAAGGTCTACCTCATAGCCTGGCCTGACACAGTACATGCTCAAGGGGTATCTGCTGATAAATGAGTTTTTTCATTTGGCCATTTTCTTTATCTAATCTATTTCCATATGTAAACTTCAGTGGCCATCTTCTTTTTTTTTTTTTTTTTTTTTTTGTTGTTGTTGTTGTCTTTTTCGTGACCAGCACTCAGCCAGTGAGTGCAACGGCCATTCCCATATAGGATCCAAACCCGCAGCGGGAGCATTGCTGCGCTCCCAGCGCTGCACTCTCCCGAGTGCGCCACGGGCTCGGCCTGCCATGTTCTTTATGAAGCATTTACTGCCAAGGCAAAGTTTCAATAGGGTGGAACGCCCAGAGACCTCATGATACACGAGGACTAGAGAGCAACTAAATCAGGAGGCCACATAAGAACCTCAGTGAGGCAACGCCTGCACAGTGGGTGAAGGGGAAGGCAGAACATGGATACGGTCAGCACATGCCACTCTTTGGCAGGGATGGGGAGGGAACAAGATGGCCCAGTAATCTGTCACCAAAACACCAAAACCCTGGCTAGTAAATGGTCTTCCCATTGCTTCCTGAAACAGTTCAGTTTTTGGTTTTTTGTTTTGTTCTGGTTTTTTGTGTTTTATTTTGCCTTGGGTTTCTTTTTCTACAGTATCAATGAGTCCTATACCTTTGAGGTAGAAGGAGAGAAAGTGGTTCACAAGGAAACTGCCATCTGTCTTCGCATCACAGAGTAGAGTAAGTTTCCCCTAAAAGTTAAGAGAAACACAAAATTTGAATGAGACTCCCTAGAAAGAGGTCAGCTCAGTGCAGAAAGCTAGTCAATAGGGTCCAGCCTCCAAATTTCTACACCTAGAGAGTGTATTTTTTAACGATATATATGCTGAGTTTAACCAAGAAAGAAAAAAATAGGGCTGGCTGGTTAGCTAAGCTGGTTAGAGCACAGACTTATAACATCAAAGTCACAGGTTCAGATCCCCTTACCAGCCAGCCACCAAAAATAATGGCGGGGTGGGGGAAGAAGTCAAAATTATGGAAAAATCAATGATTAAAGTTATCAGTATTAAGTTACTCATGATGGTCAAACATATCTCAGCCTCCAATTTCTCAAAGCAACAGAGGATAAAATTCCTTCTCTTCCTCAATCCTCAACTTAGTAACTCAGGGACCAGTCTTTTGGAGAATCAGATCCTGAACAAAGGATGCTTTTACCATCAGACTCCAATGAAAACGAGACTACCAGGATTGGAAGGGATCTTCAAAAAGGTCTTCTGACCTAACTTCCTCCTGTTTCTAATTCTGATGCCAATTCTGTCCTATAATGTGGGAGAAAGGGGAGGAAGAACTAGTTGTTGACAAACTCCTCCAATAACAAATTTCTTCCAATGGCCCTACTTCAGGCAGAGCTTTGATCATGGAGAGGCCCAGCAAGACCTCTAAACGTGGTCTCTGCAGTGCCTGGCTGCCCTGCTACAGCTACGTTTAGTTTTCTGTCAGTGACAGGGTAGGTCAGGATCAAGTGGTATTATACATGCCACCTCGTGCCGTGTGACCTTAGGCAAGTACCTAATTTCTCTGGGCCTCAGTTTTTTTACTTACAAAATATGAAAGATCAACTGTCAGACCTTGAGGGTTACTCCCAGTGCCGTCATTTCCTGGAGCCCATTTCAATCCTCCATTCCCTCTCTCTTGCCCTGGGCTGAGAACTTTGGAAGTGCCAATAATGGCAAAGGTAACCACAGCTATCTGAAGGCTTGAACACACAAAAACTGCTGGGCAACTAAAATCCACAGGGATCTATTGAAAGCTACAATTTGCCAGGTACTATGGGGTCATAAAAAGGCTTTACACACAGGGGTATCATGGCTGCCTGGAGGAGCTTACCATTTCAGTAGGAAGACAAAGGTTGTGAAATAAACCAGATATGTTCCTGGAAGAGGTAATCCCTGCGCTAAATGTAAAAGATTTCGAGGTGCCCCAGAATGAGAGCACAAAGGTGGAGAAAGCAGCGTTCAATACCGAGTGCTCCGGGGCGGCAGGGAGACTCAGGGCTAAGAAGCTGGTCCCATGAGGACGGCGAGAATCGAACTCTACTCTCGGTTCTGTTCCGCAACCTCCTCTGGGAGCCAGGGGACCCTCCACCGCAGAGAGCACGCACGGGCTCCCCGGTACACGCCTGTGAATGTAAGCCAACCCAATTGTCCGACATGCTGCCTGGGGACTTTAAAGGGCACGCACAGCCCTTGAAAACATGCGAGAAGGCCCAGAAGCTCCCTTTCCGCGGGCCAAGTCTTCAGCCCAAGCCCCGGTTCGGCCCTCTCCAGACTACAACTCCCAGGCGCGCGGTAAGCACAGTCATAGTACCTCTCCCACCCGCTCCTAGGGTTACATCCCGGATGCAGTCTTCCGCCACGCTCCCAGGACCCGCCCCCTTCCGGTCTGCACGATCTCTGACCTGCTCCGCCTTTTCAGGGGCGGTGTTAAGAAGGTTATTGAGTTCTGTGAACATTCCCGGCTCCAGGTACTAGCGCCCTGGATGAGGAGCTGGAGTGCCGCAGAGACAACCGAGAAGGGAGAACAACACACACCCGCGAACCCAGCTCAGTAGCGCGCCAAGGAGCGCGCATGCGCAACGCGGCTTCTGGGCGCCTGCTGCAGCCAATCAGGCCGGCGCCTCGCTGAGGCTGCGGCCGGCGCACGCGCGTAGCACCCGGGGTCATGGGGCACCGTTGGCGGCGCAGCTTAACGTTCCCACAAGCCCCGCTTGTTCCGTGCGGGTCCACGTGGCGCCCAAGTCCTTGCAGTGGTCCCCAAAGCCCCACGCGACCGGGTCTCCTCCTCCTTCCCTTGGCCTCTCTCTCACCCCAGCCCCGAGCCTTAGTCCCTCCACATGTGGCTGTCAAGCGCCTGCTGAGAAGCTTGGGCTAAGTTCGTGAACGAGATGGGCGAAGATTTACGCCCTCGCGGGAAGCAGAAAACACGCATAATAAACACGGAATTATATCATGAAAAGTTCTGTGGAGAAAAGCAAAAGCAGGATGGGGGAGTAACGGTGCGGGTGGTGTAGGTTTCAGAATTAAAGAGGTTGTCACAGCAGGCCTCACTAAGAAAGTGTAATTGGAACACCCTTGTGTGCCCCTCCTCAGAGCTTTTGCACTATTCCCTCTTCCTGGGATGCTCCTTTCTCCAAATATTCAGCCGATTAAAAATTCCCAACTTTCTTAAGGTCTTTGCTCAGATGTCACTATCTGTGAGGCCTTAACTGATCACCCCATTTAAATCGCAAACTGTCCCTTTCCCAACACTAATTTTTCCTTGTCTTTATTTTTCCATAACATTTATATATATTATACTGTGTACAGTTTTGTTCTAGCCAAATCAGCTTCAGATCACCAGGGACAAACCTGTAATTCTAACAAAGCCAGGTTTATTAACTCATTGCAATGAAGAATATTGCACACCAGTGGAGCCCTGGGCCTGCCACTAAAGGAAAAGGGAGTTGTTATAGGATTTGCGGAAGGATGGAGTTTAGGTGAAATTTAAATGAAGTGGTGTTTTGATAGGCTCAAAGCAAAGCACAGCTGTGTGTAAAGGGATCACACAAATATCTGGCCTGGACTGCAAAGTGCACCCCGGGTAACATTTCTGTGAAAACTACAAGGTTAAGATAGATGTGGAATGTAGTCATTTTTCAGAAGGTCTGCCCCTAGGATGGAAATCGAAGCTGCTTCCCTGTGTCAAAGTGACATAAATACTCCAACCAAGAATGGGGTGTTTCATGCTTACTGGTATATGTGAAAGAGAAAAGCAGCCACTGACACTCGAGGAGCTGGCCTGACATTCACAACTAGTTCTTAGTGTTCTGTTGAGCATAAACAATTTCACAAAACATCAACATCAGAGTGCTTGTGATGGATCAAGACAAAACTAGATCACTCTGTAATCATGTTGAACACAAAACATGAACACTGTTCAAGCCACAAACTACCAAACATCCCCTTTCCTAGCTAATAAGGGTACTGCTTCTTTATCAATCACAGCTTTAGCCTTGCTGTAGTCTGCCCTCCCTATAGATAAGATTAAGATACCCAAACAGAATTAACCCCACTTTCTGACATCTATTCCCGAGCAAAGCAGTGCTTCCTTAAACTCAGCCTCAAATCATGTAAGAAGCCCAAATCCTATAATTATTTTCTAATGCTCTCTTAACGAGATGCCCTGTGGTTCCCCATGGTGTACATTCTGTCTCACAGCAATAAGTAATAAACTCAACTTTTTCAGCAACAGGTATGTTCCTGGTGATTGTTGCCTGGAGGGATTGACATATGATTTCAAAGTTTTGATTTTAGAGAACAAAGTTGCTTAGTAAAAACTCAGTAGTCACTCAAAGAAGGGGTTATTATGAGACTACAGCTGCAGCATGTCCTTGAGAGAAATATTGTTTCCTGTTAAAGCTAGCTTTATCTGTGCTGATAAATAGGACAGATTTTTACACTCTGAGCTTATTTTACCTTTCCTTATATATTTAATTCCTTGTACTAGAATGCAGGAGGGCTGGGATTTTTGTCTGTCTTATTTGCTATTTCCTCAGTGCCTAAAAGAGTGCTAAGGACATAGCAGGTGCTTGTTTTTAAGAAATCAATGTATGTATTTTTCTGCAACTTGATTTATTTGCTCAATACTGTGTTTGTGAGACTCATTCTTGTGGATATGCTGCATTGACAGCATATGTTCTCTTTGCCTTCCTGTCTCTGAGCTGATGAGTTGTTTCCTCCCAAGTGCTGCCTGACACCTGCACCCTCTGTGACAAGAGAGTTTCCATACCCCAGAGTTGGAAGTGAACCCTTAGAACCCAGAGACTGCTGGCAGAAGAAAAGCTGGAAGCAGGTTTGGGTCATCTTCTGCATGCCCACCAGAGGGCGGCAGACACTGGCTAAAGTGGCCCAGTTAACAATTGCTTAGTGTTCATTAAACAGTTGCATTGGCAAGCATTTGGGCAGAGTCCCACACACTGACAGTCTACAGAGGTTAGAATCTGCAGTGTGTCTCGCAGTCTCTCCACCTTCTTGCTCCTTCCCCAGCCTACCCTTAGCTCCCCTCTCTGGAAGCCCAGCAGTGGACTCCTCATGGGCTCTCCTGCTCCAGGATCTCCACTGCCCTCACCCCTCCATGGCTCCACTCCTGCTCAGAGTAAAAGCAGAGTCCTCACAGTGGCCTCAGATGTGGCCCACTGCTGCTCTGAACTCCTTTCCTGCTATTTACTGGCTCCAGCCCCGCTAGCCTCCATGCTGTTCCCTCAGGCCTCAAGCACAGCCACACTCAAGGTCTGTGATTCTGTGCCCTCTGTCTATAAGACTCTTCCCTCAGATGTCTGCAGGGCTCACTTCCTTAACTCCTTCTGGTCTCTGCTCCATGAGGCCTTCCCTAAGCACAGCCATGTGGTAGACATGGAGTTGTACCACTAGATCCCCTTTGGAGGGGGAGCTGCAGGAAGAGCAAGTGCCAAACAATCTCTGGATCTCAGTTCCTCCGGGGTCCTCCTTGGCTGCATAGAGCCTCAGCTGAGGTCCCACCCTTCCCAGGGCAGCCTTCATCTGGTGACTGACTGAAGTGGGGGCTATACGGGACTGACCATTTCTGCCCTCTGTGAGACACTCTGAGGGACTATACTCACTCCAGATCCAACCCCCACCCTCATCTTTGTTGGGCTTCCATCACCGTTCAAGATCTCCCTCTGCCCAGTCCTGCTCCCTCCCCCATTACTTTCATAGGTGTGGGCCCCAAACTTCATCTCAGTGTTTGCTTCTGGAAAAGCCAGACTACCCATCTGCCCCACCCTGCTTTATTTTTATCTGTAGAACTTATCCCATCTAACTCACAATTCAGTTTGCTTACCCAGTGCCCTTCCTCACTAGAATGTAAGCTGGGTGAGGGTAGATCTTTTTGTCTTGCTCTCTTTTTGTTATTTTAATGTATGATGGTCTTTATTTACAACTTTATTGGCAAAAAAAAGGGAAAACTTTTGAACAGTTTTACACAGGGCATCATGGCTGATCCTGTCAGATTAAAGAAGTTTGATTTGCAATGTCCATCTAACTCTCCAAAGATGTACTGAATCTGTATATGCAGTTTCTTTTTTGAAGTACAGTGCTCATCATGTTTTAGGTAGTCTTTAAACAAATAAATACAAAAGAATCAAAATCACTCACTAAAAACTGCATCAAATGAAGCGTACTTTAAATGTAAATATGTTTTGTTCCTAGCAATAACACATGCCCAGTGAAAACCAAAGGGTGGAAAAGCAGTTCCACTTCCTACTTGAGTGGACAGTTGCAACAATCAATCATTTTCTGCAACAACCATTATATTTTCAATTTATCGTGAACTCCTCTGAACTTACCATGAGATGTAGCCAAAGTCAGAAGAGAAGACTTAGAATATTCCTTTTTTGGAGGAGGGTAAGCCCTCCAGAATCAGCATGGGAAATAAACATCCTGTTAATTCTAGGTGGAAAAAAATTAATGTAGTCAATTTCAACTCATGCTGAGCTGACTTAATTTTTTCATTGACTTGTTTGGTGCCATTCTTCTAAATCGAGTGTGTTTAATTCTTCTTCTAGTCCGTCCAAATTTTCCCCAGTAAAAAGATTTTCATCAATAGGAACAGCATCAATGGCTCCATTCTCCTGTCCCTCCCCTTCATTGTCCTCTTCTAAGTCACTTTTTTTTTTTTAACCATTTTCAGCCTTACCACCTTAGTTTGTTTCCATCTTTATCTGAAGTATATGTGCTGAATCTTTCAAGACTGGCTACAGTAATACTTGTCTCATGTACATATTACTTGTCTCATGTACATCTCTCGGGATGGTCAGGCTTAAATCTATGTCATTTATGTTCACTGAATCATCCACTTCATCACCGCCTGTTCCCTAGGTGTAATGGGTATCATCTGCTTCTTCATCATCATCATGAACCAGTTTGGGACAAAATTAAAACACTCCACAACCACTGATCGATCACTAGTGCTTTCCTTGCTTTGAAGTCAGCTTTCTTTCTTTCTATATCTTGTTCAAGTTCATCAACCTTTTCTTGTCTTTTTCTTTTCTGTGCAAGAAAAGATTCTAGAGTGATTTTGGTAACATTTGGACCTAGGGCAGAACACTTTCAATTAGATCTTCTAATGAAATTACACATTCTTTCTCTTTCTTTTTATCTTTTTTAACACAAATCCATAAGGAAGTGAATGACAATACATATGAATATTACCCCCAGCCCAGCCATACTAGTTTTCAATAGCTTCTAGGAAATGCTCGCACACTGAGTTTTGGGTTTTTTCTTTTCAACTTCACCATGTTTACTGTTCACTACTTCTTCCAGCTTTTTCTCATCCCAATTATCCATAGAATCTTTTTCAAGTTCTTCATCTCTTGCACCAATACAAACACTTGGCTTTTCATATTTTCTCTCCAGAGTCAAGTCATGAGAGAACTTAAATTCATCTCCTTGAGTACACTGTCCTTGCTTGAAGAATGCACATATAACAAACAGCATCTGTATCTTTATTTATTTTTTGAGCAGCAACTACAGGTCTGAACAACTCATTTAGCTGCTGCAAGTCTTTCTTCTTGTCATCTTTCTTCAGTTTCTTGTCATCTTCACTTTGTGCTACCTGACATTGATTTTGTTGACCAAATTTAAGTTGA
Source organism: Cynocephalus volans (assembly GCF_027409185.1). Taxonomy (NCBI): domain Eukaryota; kingdom Metazoa; phylum Chordata; class Mammalia; order Dermoptera; family Cynocephalidae; genus Cynocephalus; species Cynocephalus volans. Next base: position 57,932,867 of record NC_084470.1, read on the forward strand.
TGAGTGACAGCCTTGATGAACATTTGTTGCTTCGCTCCTTTCTCCTTTTTTAGACCAAAAGCTTTGTCTTCAGTAATCTCCTTCTTGTTCTACTCCAACTTTTTGCTGCCCGTGGCCTGAGCCTGTTTCTTGGAGGCATTGCACAGACAGGTGGCACTGCCAGCGCAGCTAGATACTATCAGGGGATCTGGCCCTGCAGCAGGATGTGGAGCAAGACCAGGGGTGATTTTTGTCTCTTTTTTAAATTGATGTATTCCTAGCATGTAGAAGAATACCTGTGATGCAGTAGGTGCTAAATAAATGTAATGAATGAATGAGACAAGGACCTGTGCTCAGTTTGGTATAGCTGGAGGAAGATGTTGCTTTCGAGCAAATTCCAATAGATAAGGGAGGAGTGTTTATCGCCTGGCTTCCCCAAAAGGTTTTGCTGAGATGAGGCCACTTACTTGGAAGGGAACCCCAGCAGGGAGTGAAGTAGGAAAGGTCTGGGTACGGGTGTGTTGTCAAAGTGGAGGTGTCTGCTGGGGTCTGAAAAAAGCCACCAGAGTGTCTCCTAGAACTGTGCACCTGTAGGACAGGTGGCTGGAACAATTTTCTATGAGCTTCCATCCTCGGTGGCCGAGGGTCAACCTAATTGTGTTGATTGCCTACACCCCTGAGCCATCTGCTGAGCACTGGGGCACATGAGACTCAGCTTGAGGAGAGAGGCTCCAAGGGAGTCAGAGGTGACATCAGAGGTGAGCCTGTGAGGTGGTGAGTCCTCTTTGAGAGGAAGACAGTGGCCTCAGGTGCCATGCTGACGAGGAGAGTGATGAGGACAGTGTGTGGTTTAGATGGGGCACAGAAGCCCGGAGGGACTGAACCAGGCATGGCAGTGAGGACAGGGAGAAAGGAATATGAAAAAGCTATCCAGGCTGGAGAAGTGACAAGACCCTGGAGAAGGGGTGAGGGCTAAGAGTGGGAGGCATCCATGGCAGCATGGAAGGACCCAGAGGAGGGTCAGGACAGGTTTAAATTGATATGTTTGAGGACTCAAGGGACACAGAGGTTGACATGTCCAGCAGCCTCACATGGGAACCTGGTGCCCAGTTAGTGGTCTGGGTCAGAGACTAGGGGGCTCTTCACTGATCTGCTTGAGACTGAGGAATGGGCCTCACCTGTGTCTTCTCTAAAATCCCAGAGTTTTTAACGGTGCCCTTTAGCCCTGGGAGGCTGGTTCAGCTCTGATGTGACTCCCCAGATGTACCATACACAGGCAAGGCAGGGCCTCTCCCTGCCCGCTCTAGGCTTCATCCATTTCCCCCATGAGTAAATGGATCTACACCAAACCCCCACCTGGGACCCCAACTCCAGCCTTGGATGACTTTGAAGTGGAGGGAGAACAGGGGCCCTTGAGGCTGTTCAACACCAAGCACAGATGAAGCAGGTGTTTGGTCTGTGCTGCCTTTTCAGGGCTTTATGAGACCCAGCGGAAGAGAACTCACTATTTAAAATCTCTCCTGCCACTTGGGCCCCTGAAAAGAATGGGTATCTGTGTGACAGGTAAGGCAGGGCTGAGATGGGACCTTGAAACAGAGAGCAGGGAATGAAGCAGGTTGTGAGAAGCTTGGGGCCATAAGCACAGGCACTAGTGGGGCAGGGAGACTGCAGCTGCCAAAGGACTTTGAAGAACAATGATGTCTTATGGTATAAACATTTTTTGTTTGTTTGTGGCTGGCTGGTAACCCTTGACCTTAGTGTTATCATAGTCTATACTTTTTAAGCCCTTCTGCAATGTGACCCTGCCACTCCTTGAAGCCCTTGATACAACTGGCTCTACCTGCAGAGACCTCCTATTGTTGGGAAAACTCAAAATTAAAAATTTTATTTGCCTTTGTAATGTCTCTGTAACCATGTCTGCTTATCTACAAGGCCACATGAATTCAGCCTAGCAGTTAATCAACCACTTGCATTCCTTGCTTCTGTAACCATGCTTGCTTATGTGCTTAGACCTCATGAGTTCTGAGAAGCCAAAACTTACAGCTACCTGCTTCAGATGTGTGTTGAGAAACTGAAAACTAAAACCTGGAAGAGTCCACCTATAAAAAGCCCTGTAAAACCTGAGCTTGGGGTCCAGGTTTTTGGAGCATTAGCTTGTCTGGGCCCACGGGTATAATAAAATACTTGACTCTCCAACCCTTCGAGTGTTGGTCACATCCTTGCCACGTTTGTTTCCATAACATTTTCTGGTGCATTGGCCAGGAAGTGATTCAGACTGGCCCTTTGAGCCACTGGTCTGGGTGGGGCTGCCTGGCAGATCGATAATGCTGTGGAGGACTGAGGAGGTGCCGCCCATCTAGTTTGCTTGGACCTTGGAGAATGGGACCTCACTGATCCTAGGGAGCAACTGTCTGACCAGACTCAACAGAGGGAAGGATCAGCCAGATCCCCACATCCTTCAGGACAGGTAGGGCCCCACAATCCTTCAATTCAGTTCAGGCCTGCCTCTAGGCAGAAGGGGAGCTTGATCACTTCCTGAAAGGGTCCCCCTGAGGGCCCGTTTGGGTTAAGGATGTCCAACTGGGTAAAGGACCTTGTACCGAGTTCCATCTATGCAGGACCTTGTAGTAAGGTCCATCTGGTTGAGATCTCGTCATGAGATCCTTCTGTTTACAGACATCTGTCTGGGTAGATTAGGTCAAGATTGGGGGAGGGAAAGGTACCTTAACTTCTGTATGAGTGTGTGAGTGAATGTGAGGTATTTGTGGCACCAAGACTTCCAAGTCGTGGTGTCCAAGTGGGTCCTAACCTGTGGTTCCATGGTCACATTGTACAGCATAATGGTGATTCCAGTCTGGAAATGGACTGAGACCAGGCCTGGGGTTTATATAGGTACCCTTTAGCCAAGATGGACCTAAAGTCCCTCTGGGGACATTGCTAGGTGGACACCTGTGTTGTCTTCCCTCTCTTCTGGGAGCGGGGGGACTCCCTACCTTTGTCTGTTTTGCATCTCTGATGCAAGGAGGGATTCGGGAGGGGTTACATGCATAGAAGAAAGCCCTTGTCTATGTCTGGGTGCCCCTGGTGTCCCCAAAAGAGAGGTAGGAGTTTCTTTTTGGACATAGGAGATGTTTATTTGACTGCCGAGGAGTGACACATCCTCTCATGTTGCTTGCTCTGGAGACCCATTGCCCTTTCTGCCATGGAGTTCCCCTCCCTATGCATGAGTTCCACACATCCCCAAGGGTGAAGCCTCTACTCAGCCACCTAGTAGGGAGCCCAGATTGGAGCCATATCCTGGTACACATTTTCTGTCACTGTCTGACTTTCCCTTGTCACCTGTATTCCCCTGAGATCAAGGAGGCCCTAGTCTATGGGCTGTTGATCTCTGTGCACACCCTTCAAATCCACCCGGCCTTCCAGGTGATAAAGGACTCAGGCTGCCTTTTCCCTTATGCCCAGAAACCTTGCCATCTGGAGCATCAAATAGGGACTGTCCCCACCTTGCAGTCCCTAGCTGCTTGCAAACTACTTACACCAGTATACGAGAAAGAGGTTTGAGAACTCTGAACCTTCATTGAGTGGCAGCACCAATGCTGTCTGGGATATAAATGCCTGAGACAGGAATTGAGAGGCTAGAATTAAATATGGGGACAAATAATTCAAAACCTACCATCCTTGAATGTATGTTAAAGAACTTTCACAATATGGAATCAAAATGACCCCTGGGAAACTCTGAACCCTGTGTGAATTAGAACAGCCTGCCTTTGGTGTGGGTGGACTCTGGGAGGGACACTAGACCTCCCAAAGTTTTGAACAGTTTATGAGGTCATTACAGGGGAGGCAGGGCACCCGGACCAGTTTCCATACATAGACTCCTGGCTGACTATAGCAATGACTCTTCCGCCATGGGTCCAGTTCTGCATTCATAAGGGAAAGAGTAAGGTCCTTGCTGTACAAACAGTGTGGAAGTCAGCGCACAATCAGAAAGAAATAAAAAGGCCTATATATCAAGGAGACCTGGATGAAGATCGTTTGCCTCTGCCATATCCCACGACTTCAGGGATGCCTGGCTCTAGACATCCCTTGCCACACAGCCCCCTGGCTTTGGTTCCATGGGTCCCACCAGCATTGTCACCAGAGAGTCTGGAGAGTCCAGGGAGTCCTGAATCAGTGTGGAGACAATTCTGCCCAACAGTTTTCAGCCCTCCAGATGCCCCTGTGGGAGACCCAAGGTGCACAGCAGATCAATCCAGATGGCAGTGTAAAGCCAGGGCACCCCCTCTTCTACTACCAACCCTTCACAATCACAGATCTTTTGAACTGGAAACACCATACTCCGTCATATCCAGAAAAACCCCAGGCTCTCATCGGCTTCATGGAGTTGATTTTCCTCACCCATCAGCCTATTTGGGAGGACTGTCATCAGTTGCTCCTCACCCTCTTCAACACCGAAGTGTGACGGCACATCCTGACTGGAGCTAGGCAATGACTGCAACAGCAGGCACCCATAGCCACTATGGATCCTGAGGCCTGTGTGAGAGATGCTGCTCCAGACACTGCACTGAACTGGGATTTCAATGAAGAAGGGAGGAATCAGCTCTGCAGATATAGAGAGGCCCTCCTTTAATGGCTGAGAGCAGGCCAGAAGACCCAACAATATGTCCAAAACAACCATTATAACCCAGAAGCCAGATGGGGCCACCTGCAGAATTCTATGAGAGGTAATGTGAAGCCTTCCAAATCTACACACTATTTGACCCCAAGGCAGCTGAGAATCAACGGATGATCAATGCAGCCTTTGAGGTCCAGTCCTGTGCCAACATCTGTCGTAAGTTTCAAAAGCTGGAAGGTTTTGCTGGGTTGGATGCCATGCAGCTCCCAGAGGTGGCCAACAAGATATTCATCAATCAAGACTGGGAGGCCCAGAAGGAGGCATATAAACACCTGAGGCTGAAGGTGGCACTCCTGGCAGCAGCACTCAATCCAGACTGGAGCTCTGCACCAAACAAGAAAAAGAACCGCTGGCATGGCGGATGGGCACTCCTACAGCCCAACCAGTGTGCTTTCTGCAGGGAGCTTGACCATTGGAAAAATGAATGCCCAAAAAGGGGGGAGAAATCCCAACCAGCATCCCAAGACAAAGCACACGCAGGAAAGAAAAAATATGAGCCTGAACCACCGAGCTAGGAGCTCCAGAACCTCATTGGCCTTGCAGGGATAGATTCGGATTAGGAAAGACTGGGCTCCCTGTTTCTGAGCCCCCAGGACCCCATGGTTGAAATGGTGGTAGGGGACCAACCTATGACTTTCATGGTGGACACTGGGGCAGAACATTCTGCATACATATATTTCTTACAAGTGAATGACAATAAGATTAACAGCTGGCTTCTTATCAGAAGCAACAGAGGCCAGAAGGCAGTCAGAAAACATATTCAAAGAGCTCCAAAAAAATGTCCACATCATTATCAAAACTATGGACCAAAGTTCATTTTTTAAATTAGGGTTCACTCTTGGTGTACATTTTATGTGTGTGACAAATGTATAATGACATGTGTCCACCATTTTGTACCATACAGAATAGTTCCAGTGCCCTAAAAATCTGTGCCTCACCTATTCATCCCTCCCTCCTCCCAAACCTCTGACAACCACTGATATTTTTTTTTTTTTTTTGTCTTTTTCGTGACCGGCACTCAGCCAGTGAGTGCACCGGTCATTCCTATGTAGGATCCGAACCCGCGGCGGGAGTGTCGCCGCGCTCCCAGCGCAGCACTCTACCGAGTGCGCCACGGGCTCGGCCCAACCACTGATATTTTTAATGTCTCCATAGTTTTTCTGGAATATCATATAGTATATAGCCTTTCATTTTTTTTTTTTTTTTTTTTTTTAAAAGATGACCGGTAAGGGGATCTTAACCCTTGACTTGGTGTGGTCAGCACCACGCTCACCCAGTGAGCGAACCGGCCATCCGTATATGGGATCCGAACCCGGGGCCTTGGTGTTATCAGCACCGCACTCTCCCGAGTGAGCCATGGGCCGGCCCAGTATATAGCCTTTCAGATTAGATTCTTTTGCTAAGTTTACATGCATTTAAGTTTCCTCCATGTCTTTTTGTGGCTTGATAGCTCATTTCCTTTTAACATTAAGTAATATTCCATTTTCTGGATGTACCACAGTCTATCCATTCACCTACTGAAGAACATCTTGGTTGCTTTGAAATTTTGTCAATTAGGAATGAAGCTGCTATAAGCATCCATGTGCAGACTTTTGTGTAGACATAAGTTTTCAACTCACTTAGGTATATACCAAGGAGCATGACTGCTGGATCATATGGTGAGAGTATGTTTAGTTCTGTAAGAAACTGCCAATTGTCTTCCAAAGTGTTGGGCTGGCCGGTTAGCTCAGTTGGCCAGAGCCTGGTGTTGATAACACCAAGGTTGAGGGTTCAGATTCGTACACTGGCCAGCTACAAAAAAACAAAAACAAATACAACAAAGTGGCTATTCCATTTTGCATTCCCACCAGTAATGAAATTACTGGTTAATTAATTTTTATTTTATTTTATTTTATTTTATTCAGAGGCAGCTGGCTGGTAAGGGGATTCAAACCCTTGACTTTGATGTTATAACACGGTGCTCTGACAAACTGAGCTAACTAGCCAGCCCCTTCATCTTATTGAGTAGATCCACACCCATCTGCCATTGAGGGATCTGCACAAGGCTTCTTAGTAAAGAGCCATGTTATTGTCACTCATGGTTCTCCTCCTCCAGGCTCTCCAGCGGCTTGGCAGTGGCGGGGGGAGTGGAGGAGAGGAGACGGCAACTCACCTGGAGTTGCCCAAATAGATACTTTTACTTCTTCCTTTCCCATCTGTATGCTTTTTATTTTATTTCTTTGACTGTCTGGGCTAGAATTTCTAGTACAATATGACATCTAGATTTACATTTTCAGCCCACGCCTCTCTTGCTGGTTCTTGAACAGGCCAGATAGTAACCTACCTCCAAGTCTTACTGGTTCCTTCTGTCTGAAATGCTCTTTACTAGTGTATGTGGTCTGCACCAGGTCACCCCCTCACTTCCTTCAGGCCTTTGCACAAATGTTACCTTCTGTGGTAGATTGTGCGTTCCAAAGGTGACCACACCAGTATCTATCCCATTCCACATGTTCTTCTTACGGTGTGACATTGACACTCCTTTGAGAGATAGGGAGGTCTATGTTTCCTTTGCTTGAACCAAGACAAAGTCTTGTAATTGCCTTGACCAAGAGTGTGGCAGAAGTGACACTCTGAGCTTTCCAAAGCTGGGTTGTAAAAGGCAATTCATTTCCACCTGACTCTCAGACATGCTCCTTTGGAGTCCTGACTGCTGTGTAAGAGGTCTGGCTGCCTTGAAGCTCCTCTGCTGGAGAGACCAAGTGGAAAGACCACAAAGAGACAGAGATGGCCGAGGAGCCCCAGCTGTGTTCATCTCCAGGTATTTGGGTCTTAGGCCAGGCCCAGACATGTGAATGAAGGAGACTTCAAGGTGATGATCCTAACTCCATCCACCCTCTGACTACAACCTCATGAGAAACCCTGAGTCAGAACCACCGAGCTGAGATGCTCCCAAATTCCTGACCCAGTGCCTTGACCAGTGCTTTGCACATAGTAGATGCTCAGTATTTACATAGATGGGAACAGTAAACACTGAAGTCTGGATGGTGGTTATCTCTGGAGAGGGTGGAGAGGAAGCATGTATCAGGGATGCTAATTACATGGATATTTTCTTCTTAAAAGAAAAAAGAACTGAAGCAAATATGGTAAGTTGTTTTTTTTTCAGGTTCTCTCAGGTTGAATGGCAAGATGTTTATATTTGATAAAATAGTGTTTATCGAAAAAACGACAAAAAAATAAATAAATAAATTTTGGGCCGAGCCCGTGGCGCACTTGGTAAAGTGCTGCGCTGGCAGCGCGGCGACGCTCCCGCCGCGGGTTCGGATCCTATATAGGACTGACCGGTGCACTCACTGGCTGAGTGCCGGTCACGAAAAAAACGACAAAAATAAATAAATAAATAAAATAGTGTTTACCGCATTATTCTCTATACTTTCCATGATACTTTTTTTTATATAAGTAAGACTTGCACATGAATGTTCCATAACAGCTTTCTTTGTAATAGACAAAAAGTGGGAACAAATCAAATGCCCATCAATTGGTGAATAGATAAACTGTGGAATATACTCAGAAATTAAAAAAAAAACAGACTACTGATACATACAACACCTAAAACCATTATGCTGAGAGAAAGAAGACTTACCCAAAAGAGCTCCTATTGTATGATTCCATTTATAAGAAATTCTGGTGCAGGCAAAACCACCAATGGTGGAAATAAATTAGCCTTAACACCTTGCTAGAGGCCAAGGCCCGACTCCCAGGCAGCCCCTGTGCCTTCCATTCCTCATTACAGTCCCAGCTCAGGCCCTCCCTCACTGAGTGACCCTGGGCAAGTTATGGCCTCTCTCTGGGCCTCAGTTTCCCCATATGTAAATTCAAACAGAGGCTAGAATAGGTGGCTGCATGCTTCTTTTCATCCTGACATTCCAGGATTCTGTAAGTCCCTTGTAAGCCATTGCTGCCTTGAGAAATCCCCTGTGCCAGCCTGTTGGTGGCTTAGGCCCCTATGGCAGGGTGAGAATGTCCCCCCTGGCCCCTGGATCTCTGGCCTCAGACAGATCTGGATGGGGCTGGATGCCAGCCACCCACCGTAAGTGGGGCTGGGGCTCCCTGTGCTTCCCCAAAGCACCGGGCTTGGAGGGTGAGGGATTGGTGATCACTCCTTACCTATTGTTTCTGTCTCTGGGGCTTTGCAGGCCAATGAAAACACAGCTCTGAAAATAATAGCCTCTTGTCCAGAGTTCTGAGCCCTAATCCTCTTATGTTGCACCAGCGGAAAGCCAGAGCCGGTGGCAGAAGGGCCGCTCTGATTCCCTGCCAGCCTGTCCCTTGTTCCACACTCTAGTGCCAGCCCAGTTTCATCACAAAGGGCTGTTGCCCTGGCCAAGCAACAATACAGCTGAATGTAATCGCCACTCAGGCCTCTCATGATGAAGTGATCAGACTGTGAGCTCTGGATGGGGCTTGGACGGCTCAGGAAGGTCTGAGCACTTGCCCTGCCCTGTGAGCCATTGGCAGGTTCAGAGCCCCAGTTTTGCCCTGTGTGGCCCTGCCTGGGTTCTGCCTCTCTCTCCTGGGCGCCCACATTGTTCTTTAAGTGATAAGGGGGGCCTTGATTGGGTAGTCACGAGGTCTCCCTTGGCTCACTCATCCCTTTAGGAAGCATAGAGGGAGCCCCAGCTCCCAGCTGTGACTGGCAGGACCCTGAAGAGGTGGGTGCAATCCCCCTACCCAGAGTCTCCCTGTCCAAGTAGTGAAAGGACAGACACCTATGTACCAGGCAAGAACTACAGCACCAATGTGGCCACATGAATGGGTACACCAGCCTTCCCGACCTCCTGGGGAAGCTGGGCAAGACTCTGTGCTGGACTTTGAAGAGCAGGTAGGAGATGGGCAGATGACTGAGGTCAGGCAGGAGAAAAGGAAAGAGACAGGACCTTTCAGGAGGAAGGAGCAGCAGCCCGAGGATGGTATTCTGAAGATCTGGGGAGAGCAGCTGGCAACAGCCACACAAGGAACTATAAAATATGAACTCTGCACTGTAGGCCTGGGCATCTGAAATGGGGTGAGGCTACCACAGGGAGACAGGACTTCAGGAAGTCAGGGGACAAACCCAGCACCAGTTTTATCTGAATATTTAGTGGGGGAAGAAGTTAAGCATTTAACAAGTGTCTTAGTCCTCTCTGTGCTGCTATAACAGAATACCGGAGACTGGGTAATTTATAAAGAACAGGGATTCATTTCTTACAGTTCTGGAGGCTGGGAAGTCCAATACCAAGGTGCTGGCATCTGGCGAGGGCTTTTGTGCCATGTCATCCCTTGGTGGAAGGTGGAAGGTGGAAGGTGGAAGGGCAAGAGAGGGCCAAACCCACTTTTTATCAGGAACCCAGTCCCTTGATAACTAAGCCACTCTGACAATAACAGCATTAATCTGTTCATAGGGCAGAGTCTGCATGACCTAATCACCTCTTAAAGATCCCACTTCTCAACACTGCTGCACTGGGGATTAAGTTTCCAACACATGAACTGCGGGGGGGACACACTCAAACTACAGCAAGAAGTAAGCACTATAAAAGTCAATACTTTAAAATGAAAACAAATGCAAACATGAAGTAAAATGCAAAATTCGCATGAATTTTAAAGATGAAACAGAGAGGCTTCAAAGAAATGTGAGTCTGTGGAGACACTTTAGACTCTGCTGGCAGATCCCTGGCCCTGTCTCCCCTCTCAGCTGTGGTTTTGAACAGGGTGGTGACATAATTAGGACTACTTGTAGACAGACCACCTTGCCAACCAAGTCCATCAGACAATGTCTCCCACCCATCCAAGAGTGTGGCGTGGAGCCGGGGAGACAGGCACATCCACAGGCAGGTATGAGAATCAGAATGCTATGTGTGTCCTCAGAGTCTGGGACAAGGCAGGGGCATTTGTGTGTGCTGTGTCCTGGAGCCACAGTCCTGTGAGCAGGAGGAGGCTGGGAACAGAGTCCAAGGCAAGAGGAGACTGTACATTAACCAGAAGAAGAGCTGAGATGCAAGTGAGGTTTGGGGACAAAAGCCAGAGTGGTGGTGAGGACAGGTAAGGCCATAGGTTCTGAGACTGAGATGTGTAATTTGTAACCCCAAACTGCTGTGGGGTATTCCTTTGATGCAGACTGTGGTGGGGGATACCAGATAGGAGTGCAGGTGGGGCCTCTGGTGACTGAGGGTGGCACATCCAGCCTTGCCTGGTCCCTGAGCGGACCCTGACCAAGGCAGACCACATGTCAGAAGTGGGGCTACTCTTGTGCTGGGAGCTAGGCATAGGCGCAACAACACAGGTGCTCACTGACTCCACAGGAAAATGTTCCTGGGCAACAGGGTGCCCAGTGCACTGGGGCTGCCTCTCCTCCCAGTCTCACCTGAGCTCACTCTAATCACGCTTCTGCTCCCACTGCTGTCCTGTACCTGCTCAGGCCCAAGTCACCAATGACTTTCATGTTGCTAAACCTATAATCAATTCTCATTTCTTACCGTCTTACTTGAGCATCAGCAGCATTTCACACAGTTGATCACTCCTCGACACATTCATTTAGCTCACTGGCCTGGTTGTCCTCCTACTTTCCTGACCATTCCCTGTCAGTTTCCTTTGCAGGTTCCTCCTCTTTCCCCAGACCTCCTTACCGTGGTGGAGCCCAGGCATGGAGCCCACAGGGGCTTAGATTTCTGCTTTTAAAATAATTACTGCCATTGTTGAGGGCTGTCTTCTGGGTATCAGCAAAAGAATAGCTTTCTTCTTCCTCCTACACCTTATCCCCCGAATCAATGCTAGGAATCCTGCCCTGCTTAACCTCCATCCTGCACAACAAACACAGCTGCCATTTGGCACCATGGTCTTAACACCGTACAAAAATGTGGCTTAGAACTGAAAAGTCAAAATAGCTCTCCAAAGATTTTTCATTGTACTTGACACTTTGTCATACACTATCACAGCATTTCACACTTCATTTATTCATCATTCATTCACTCATTCATTCATCATTCAACCTACATGGATTCACTTCTCTAGGACCCCATGGGAAACACAGTGAGGAAATGACTACTGAGAAGCCAGAAAATAAGCACAAAGAATAGATTTTGAAAATAGAAATTTCAAAATATCTTTCCCTGAAGTATTAATAAAAGCATAAAGATTCTTTTATTTATTTATTTATTTATTTTTTAAAGATGACTGGTAAGGGGATCTTAACCCTTGACTTGGTGTTGTCAGCACCACGCTCTCCCAAGTGAGCAACCGGCCATCCCTATATAAGGATCCGAACCCGTGGCCTCGGTGTTATCAGCACCACACTCTCCCAAGTGAGCCACGGGCCGGGCCTCTTTTATGCTTTTAAAAGAATGGCTTTTTAATGGCTGGGTGAAGCCATTTGACTGAATAGATAAGGTTGAGAGACAAGAAATATTGCTCTGAAGTATGATGTCTTAAACAAGTGGCTCTGTGAAATAGTTACTTCCCTGCAGTGCAACCTTGATTAACTTCACTGAGCTTTAGTTTCCTCCTTTTGAAAAACAGGAAAAGTAATACCTACATGCATCTGAGGGTTGTCATGAGAATAAAGTGAAATAATTCTGTTGAGTACCACGCATAGTACCTGGCTCTATGGCAGCTATTATTAAGTTTATTAATCATAGTTCAATAAAGCCTGAGGAATCAAGAGTTACTATGAAAGAATGCGTTGGTCATGCAAGGGTTAAGCAGGACCTGTTCAAGTTTCCTCATCAAACCTGCTGTCACCTACACACTCCTGTCTGCGAACATGCCAGAGAAGTTGAGATATGAGGCAGCCCAATAACAGCCTCACGGGTAAGTCGAGCTTAAACAGGCATCAGGGCTGTCTGGCACATGGTTGAGATGGCCAGTTGTACCCGCATTTGGATCTGTCATTGGATGTGGGCCACCGTGCGAAGGGGGTGACCTCAGGTGAGGCAGCTCTCTGCATCCCTGAAGGGGCCGACTGCTGTAGACTGTTTTCTGGCTGCACTCCCAGCAGCTGGGCATCAATTCCTCCTTGAGGGGGATCCGAACAGTGCACCTCAGCAGACGCCACACGGGTGGGCACGGGGCGGGAGGAGGGCTGCATGGCAGTCAACTGACAGGGAGGCTTGGTCTGTGGTTGGACCCTGAGCCAGATGAAACTCGAGTCTGAAGTGCTGTGCAGGGAAATTTGCAGCCTAAAGCCCTGCTAAGCCGATGGGCTGGGAAAGAGTCAACTAGCAACCCAGGAAATAGCAAGAGCAGGAGCTTCACAGTTCACCAAGCGCTGCTCCCACTCCTCTCTCCTCACCCTCCCCTCCATCATTAGCTTGCTTTTAGCCAAAGAGGGAAGTGACAACATGTGAAACAGGTGCTGGGACTGAGACACACAAAAGGCTTTGTTGGGGATGTGAATGGCACACTCAACAAATGTACAGATGGCAGGTGTCACTTACAATTAGCTCAAAGGTGATTCTGGAGGACAGAACTGGGGCTCAAAAGGAACTTAGGTTAGAAATATGATACTCAGTTTCTACAAAGGCCAAGTCTAGCCTTGGACCCCAAAACCCAATTGAACAAATGGAGTAGTACTTCCGTCAGAAAAATGACAATGGGGACTGTTTGGGTATCAGCTCAGGATGACCCAACAGAGGGATGCATGATGTTGGCAAGTCAGTGAGGCCCTCAGACCCAGGCAAGAAGAGTCCTGACTCTTCTCATGGGGCAAGGGGTGCTCAGAACCCCCACCCTTCCCTTGCAAACCCCACTCAGCATCCAGGACTCCAGAATGTCTTGGCCCCAAGCCTGCTTCCCTAGGGATGGGGTCTGAGAGGAGGCCAAGGGGGTGTGAATAGTTGGATTCAGATGTCCACATGTGGATCCTGAAGTGTCTTGCATTGCAGGTGGGGCCAGGGGTAAGAGGGAAGGCGACCAGGCTGGGGGCAGCAGGGCTGCTCTCCCAGCCCCACCACTTCCAGAGCAGAACTCAAGAGGAGTCCGAGAAATCTAAATTCAAACCTAGCCTTCTAAGTCATTATGAAGTTATGGAGGTTAAAGTAGAATGGTCTGCTAGCTCGAATCATTACCTATGACCTCTCAGACATCGGCCTCTGTTTGCACCCAGTTCTGCCCCGCCAGTGAGTGGCCACATATGTGCTTCTGACTTTGGACCACACCTAGAGTGTGGCGAGCCCTTCTGCACCCACCCTGAATGTACTGAGATGGGCACTGGGACATTGGGGGCCAGCAGAGCTATCACATGAGGGATGGCTGAGGGTACTGAAGACATCAGCCAGGAGAAGAGAAGCCTCAGGACAGCACTCTGTTGTCTTTTGGTCTTGAAAAGAGCATGAAAGAAAAAAAGAGAGATTTACTAATTCATCCTAAGTGCTAGGCCCAGGGGGTAACTTGGGGAGGCAGGAAGGCTCAATAGAAAAATGACCCAGCTAACAAACAGGTCGGAAAGGGGGGAAGGTGGCAGAAGCAAAAAAAAGGGAATGGACCCGGGTATAAATAGAGGATGAAGACAGGTCAATAATCAAGCTCATCCGTGCCCCAAGAGTCCCTCTGAGTCTGACTGATGAAAGCCATGTTGAGGGGCTGGTCTCTGACGTCATACATCTGAAACTCTTCCCATTTTCCAGGAAGGGTAAACTGAGGCACGGAGCAGGGACATTGGAGCAGTACCTGTGACCAGCTTGCCCTGCTAGACTTCAGTGGGGACCTGCCACCTGCTCCTGTTGGTCATGCTCTCATCTGCTTTTTTGCAGGTTTGGCAGGACCGGCAGTGGGAGGGTCACAGGGAGGGGTGACAGTTCTCACATGGACATCTCTTTGCGAATGCCAGAAAACAGAGTCTTATTCCTGGCACTTGGCAGGGCCTGGGCAGCCACAGGAGCCAAAGGGAGGTCTTTTTTCCTGTGGGAACTCATTCCAGTTGCCAGCAGAGCAAGGAGCAGAGCCATGTCGCTTGGCTTTCTGGTGGTTACTCCTGGCAACCTCGCCTGGCCTTGTTGTGGTCTTGGGCAGGGACCCAGTCTGCCCAGGGTTTCTGTTTCTCCATCTGTAGAACAAGGGTGAACTTCTGCCCTGGCTGGCCACAGAGCCAGCCGGACCAGGAAGCATGCTGCCCTCCTTGAGAGGGCCAAGCAGCCGCCAGAGTAAAGACAAGTGAGAACTGGGACCTGCTGCCTCCCAAGAGAGGCCCAATTAGAGCAGTGAGCAGTTCCCACCAGAGGCTCTGGCCGACCCTCAAAGCCGGCTGCATGAGCAGCAGCAGCAGGCTGTATGATTAATGATGGCAGCTCAGGCCGCCCACTGGGCCCGGCCTCAGGAACTTCAAATGAGCCCACACAGTGCCAAGGGGGAAGAAGGCCAGCTCCCTTTCTTCTGCAGGGAAGGAATAAGGGAACCAGCTGCGAGAGCACCCAGCAACAAGAGGCCAAGCCCAGATAAAGGGCCATGGTTTTAAGGGCTCCTGAGATCTCTGCACAGGCCTCCCCTGGGGGCTCAAGAGAGAGTGTCATCAGGGATCCAGAGATGGGCTCCCTTCACAGGATCCCATCAATACATCCCGAGGAAGCCTCAGCCATCTTCCAGGTTCAGGGCAATGGATGCAAACAAAAGACTGCCCTTTCCTGAAAGAAACAGAGTGTATCATTCATTCATTCATTCATTCATTCATTCATTCATTCATCCATCCATCCATTCAACAAAGACTGCTGCCTACTGAGTGCCCTCGGGCCTTGCAGTGAACAAGACAATCAGGATCCCTGCTCTCAAAAATCTATATTCTATGGAAGTCAGATAGAAAACAATTAAACCAATGAGGAAAAATCACAGAGGCAACCGGGAGGTTATGGGCACTGAATCTACAGTAAGAAGGCCTGGGTTCCAGTCCCAGCCCTAACTCTACCATCTGACCATGAGGAAGCTGTTTAACCTCTGTGCCTGGGCTTCCTTCTCTGTAAGTAAAATGGTGGTAATGAAAATACTTATTGCACCGGGTAGTTATAAGGATTAAATGAGTTAATATTTTGTAAAGCATTTCAAACTGTGCCTGGCATATAGTAAATGCCATATAAATATTTGTTAAATAAAAAGTAGTTTCCAATAGTGATAAATACTATGAAACACCTAACTGGGAGGGTAAAGTGGTGGAGGGAGGCACATTAGAGAAGATAAAAATTGGGGTGCTTTTGGCTTCAAGTAATAAGAAACCTGGAGAGTGGGCAGCTTTACAACTTGTCCGCTCAATGACATCTGTGAAGAACCAGGAATATTCCATCTGTCTGTTTTCTTATCTTCAGCCTTGTCCTTGGGCTAGTGCCTCTCATAGTCTCAAGACAGCTGCTGCAGTGCCAAGCATTACATCCATGCAAGACATGTTCACTGAAGAAGAGACCATCTCTACCTGGTGATAGGAAAATTTCCCCAGGATTTCCCTTCACACCTCATACACCAGAGCAGCATTACATGCTGACACCTAAAACTAATCACTGACAAGGTGACAGCAATCACCTTCACTGGGTTACCGATCAATATGCACTCTGAAACACGGGGACTCTCAGAGGAGGCCTAATAATGAAATGAAACAAGGTTACTAGGAATAGGACACCATACAGTTGTTTGGTAGGTAATCAACAAATTCTGCCACAGAGTTTAAGGGAAGGCCTCAATAAGGATGTTTATCTGAGCGGGGATCTGAACGATAAGAAGGAGCCTGCCGTACAACTAGGTGAGGAAAAGACATTTTAGGCAGAGGGAATAGCAGGTGCAAAGACACTGAGGTGAAAATGAGTTTGTTATTCAAAAGAACATAAGGAAGACCAGAGTGGCTGTAGAATGGATTGAATGAGGTGGGAGAGTGTAAAACAATGATGTCTTTTGGAATTTGGGATACACAGAGAAAATTTAAAACTATTAACTGTAGTGTATATATCAAGAGAGGAACAAATGAGTGAGTGTTCTGAGGTTCTTACATGGTCTGGGAGGAGAGTAACAACAGTGTCAATATCAGACATTGGTATATCCATACAATGGAATATTATTTGGCAATGAAAAGGAAAGAGGTACTGACACATGCCACAACATGGTAAACCTTGAAAAAATTACACTAAATGAAAGAAGCCAGTCACAAAAAGACCACACATTGTATGATTCCGTTTGTATGTAATATCCAGAATAGGAAAATCCATAGAGATAGAAAGTGAATTACTGGTTGTCAAGGGCCTGGGGAAAGTGGAAAAGAGGGATAGGTTTGGAGTTCCTTTTCTAGGGTGATAAAAATGTCCTAAAATTGATTGTGGGGAAGATTGCACAACTCTGATTATACTAAAAACCACTTTGAGTGAGTGAATTGTATGGTATGTGAATTATATCTCAAGAAACCTGTTATAAAAAAAACCCAAACTACTGTGTAAAGCAAAACTTAGAGTAAAATTTATAGTCTTAAAATGGGTATACCGGGGGCCGACCCCGTGGCGCACTTGGGAGAGTGCGGTGCTGATAACACCAAGGCCCCAGGTTCGGATCCCATATACGGATGGCCTGTTCGCTCACTGGCTGAGCGTGGTGCTGCCAACACCAAGTCAAGGGTTAAGATCCCCTTACCAGTCATCTTTAAAAAAAAAAAAAAAAAAAAAAAATGGGTATACCGGAAGTCTGAAAAATAATGAGCCAAGCATCCATAACAAGAAGTTTCGAAAAAGAACAGCAAAGTAAACCCAAAGAAAGCTAAAGAATGGAAATAATAAAAATAAAAGTAGTAATGAAATCGCAAACAAATACAATATGCAATAGAGATGGTCAACAAAAAGTCAAGAGGTTGTCAGGACTATTGTGTGACTAAGAAAAAGAGAGATGGCACACCTAACCAACATCCAGAATGCAAATGGGGACACAATTACAGATTCTGCAGACATTAAAATTGTAAAAGGATGGGCCGGCCCCCTGGCGCACTCGAGAGAGTGCAGCGCTTGGCGCTCCCGCCGCGGGTTCGGATCCTATATAGGAATGGCCGGTGCGCTCACTGGCTGAGCGCGGTGCGGACGACACCACGCCAAGGGTTGCGATCCCCTTGCCGGTCACAAAAAGACAAAAAAAAAAAAAAAAAATTGTAAAAGGATATTATGAACAATATTATACCAAAGCAATTGAAATTTTAGATAAAATGGACAAATTTCTTTTTTTCTTTTTTTTGTCTTTTTCGTGACCGGTACTCAGCCAGCGAGTGCACCGGCCATTCCTACATAGGATCCGAGTGCGCCACGGGCTCAGCCCCAAAATGGACAAATTTCTAGAAAAATACAACTTACCAAAAGTGACACAAAAATAGAAAACCTTAAAAATCACAACTATTAAGGAAGTTAAGTCTATAATTAAGAAAACATTCCACAAAGAAAACCCCAGGTCCTGATGGTCTCACGGGTACGTTCTACAAACATTCAAGGAAAAAAGGGTGCAAATGCTCAGAAACTCTTCCAGGGAATACAAAAAGAGGTACATTACCCAATACATTTTATAAGGCTGACATAACCTTGATACCAAACACTCAACAAAGATGGTACAAGAAAGGAAGGTTACAGGCCAATCTAACTCATTAACATATATGCCAAAACTCTAAAAATACATGTTAGCAAACTAAGCCTACCAATAACTGAAAGGTTAATGCATCTGACCAAGTTACGTGTATTCCAAAATGCAAGACTGGTTTAACATTTGAAAGATCAATGTAATTTTCTGTATTAAGAGAATAAAGTATCCGCACCTAATTAAGCCGAATGTGCTCCTTTCTTTGCGGGGGGCCCAGGGTGCAATGGTGGCAAACAGCAGCCTCCTCGGTAGTGTGTGCAGCCTGTTGCTTGTATGGGTTGCCCTAAGGGACCCTGGAAACAGCCCTTTCCAACAGACATTCATGTCTCTGACCTAGTGCTGTCCCCAGTCTAGGCTCCAGATAGGTATTTGGAGTGCTTTTGGAAAGCCCCAGAGCATGTGGTTCATATTGGCGAAGTCATCACGTCCATCTGCAGCAAGCTGCAGAACATGGAGCATGTACTGAGGCTCTACGCAGGGTCCCTGGCCGCCAGGAGATCCACCTCTCAAAGAAGTGGGGCTTTATTGAGTTTAATGCGGATGAATTTGAAGACATGGTGGCTGAGAGCGGCTCATCCCGGATGGTTGTGGCGTTAAAAACATCCCCAACCGTGGCCCCCCGGACAAGTGGCAGGCCCTGCACTCATGAGGGTTTCCACTGTGCTGCCCTCTCCTTACTTGTGTCCGCTAATAAATCCTACTTCCTGTCCAAAAAAAGAGAGAGAATAAAGTAGGAAAATTACATGTTATCTCAATAGATGCAGAAAATATTTTGATAAAATTTAACATCCAAAGTAAACACTCTTAGCAAACTACAAATAGAAGAAAAACTTCTTTAATTTGATAAAAGGTATGTGTAAAAGCCTACAGCACACATTATTCTTAATGAGGAAATGTTGAAGGTTTTCCCTTTGAGACTGGCAATGATACAAGGATATCTGTTCTTACCGTATGTATTCATAATGTACTGAAAGGTTCTGGCTAGTGTGATAAGCCAAGAAAGAGGATTAAATTGTATAGATTGTAAAGTAAGAAATAAAGCTATCATTATTTGCAGATTATACAATTGTATACATAGAAAATCCAAATCTAAAGATGAGATTTTTTATGAGTGTTTAAGCAAGGTTGTTGAATATCAAATCAATACTAAAAAATAATTGAGTTTCGCTATAAAAAGCAACATATAACTAGAAAATTAAAACTGAAAAGGTATGACTTACACCATAAAAAAAAATCAAGTACCTGGAAAGAAATCTAACAAATATGTTTCATAAAGAAAACTATAGAATGGTATTTAGAGAAATTCTAGAAGATCTAAATGAATGGAGAGGGAGATCATGTTAATTGATTGAATGACAATATTGTACAGATAAATTCTCTCAAAATTGACCTATAAATTCTATCCAGTCCCAATCAAAATCTCAGGAATTTTTGTTGTTTTTTATCTTTTATTTATTTTTTATATTTATTTATTTATTTATTTTTAAAGATGACCGGTAAGGGGATCTTAACCCCTGACTTGGTGTTGTCTCCCAAGTGAGCTAACCGGCCATCCCTCTATAGGGATCCGAACCCGTGGCCTTGGTGTTGTCAGCACCGCACTCTCCCAAGTGAGCCACGGGCCGGCCCCTTAATTTGTTTTTTAATGTTTGCTTGTTTTGGTAGAACCAGACAAGCTGGTACTAAAATGTACATAGAAATAACGAGAACCCAAAATTGTCAAGACACTTGAAAAATAAAGTGGGAGGACTTGGTCTACTGGATAACAGGACTTACTGTGAAACTAGAAAAACAGTGTGATAGTGGTGCAAAGGTAGGCAAATAGACCAAAGGAAGAAAATGAAGATCCCAGAGACAGGCCCATTCATTCGTGTGTGTGTGTGTGTGTGTGTGTGTGTGTGTGTGTGTGTGTGTGTGTGTATTTGAATAATATATTGGTGACACTTAAAAGTAGTGGAGATATGAGAAATGGTAGACTTTTCAATAAATGATGCTCGGCCAACTGGATATCCATTTGGGGAAAAAAATGAACTTGAATTCCTATCTCGTTATTTACAAAAATCAATTCCAGGTGAATTAGAGACAGCAGTGTGCTGATGAATGTTGAACAAATAGAGTTTTAAAAAAATACAGAGTTATTATTCAACTTTCTAAACTTTATTATTTAAAAAAAGATGATCTTTTCTTTCTTTTTTTTGTTAGGTTTGTTGAGTTATGTGCAGAAGAGACAATATAGCAGGCCTGAGAATGTTGTCCTTAGAAAGTCTTGCTTATAAGGCTGGCCCTTGGCTGGCATCTGGGAACTTAGATTTTGGGAGGGTTCCTACTATCCCTAACCGATAAGAGTAGTTCACCGTGTCTAAACTATTTCTGCAAACAATATGGTTTATGCTGAACACCTGCTTTCCTTCTCGGACTCTGGAATTTGGGTTCATACTAAGTAGCGGGTGCCTATATAACTAGCCCCCAGTAAAAACTCTGGGCACTGAGTCCCTGATAGGCAACATTTCATGACATTTTACATATGTTGACACAATTCATTGCTGGAGGAATTAAGTGTGTCCTGTGTTGACTCCACTGAGAGAGGACTCTTGCAAGCTTCTTCCTGGTTTCCTGGGTTTTTTCAGGCATGCCCTTTTACAGTTTTCGTTTGGCGGCTGGCTGGTGCAGGGATTGAACACTGGACCTTGGTGTTATCAGCACTACGCTCTAACCAACTGAGCAAACCAGCCAGTCCTCTTCTTTGCTGATTTTCACTGTAATAAATCTTAGCTGTTAGTTGACTACATCTGAGTCCTGTGTACAGTTTGATGAGTTTTAACAAACATATACAGTTGTGTAGCCACCATCACAAACAAGTCATAGAACATTTCCATCACCACAAGTTTCCTTATGCATCTTTGTAGTCAATTCCTTCTCTCCACCCCCAGCTCCTGGCAACCACGGATCTATTCTCTGTTTCCATACTGTTGCCTTTTCCAGAATGTAACATAAACAGAATCATAAAGTATGTGACCTTTTGATCTGGCCTCTTTTGCCCAGCTTAATGTTTTTGAGATCCATCCATGTTGATGTGTATATGAGTAGTTTATTCTTTCTTGTTGCTGAGTAGTGTTCTGCTGTATAGTTGTACCACAGTTTATCCATTTACCATTGATGTATATTTGAGTTGTTTCCTGTTTTTGGTGATTATGAATAAAGTTGCTATCTACATACACATACAGGTCTTTGTATGGACATATGTTTTATTTCCATTGAGTAGGTATCTAGGATTGTGATTACTGGGTTGTATATATGTTCACATTTATAAGAAACTGCCAAATTGTTTTCCAGAGTTGCTGTACCAATTTGCTTTCCGAGTAGTAATGTTTGAGAGTTCCAGTGGCTCTGTATCTTCACCAGCACTTGTATTCAGTCTTTCAAATTTTAGCAATTCTAGTAGATATGTAGTATCCAACTGTAGTTTTAATTTGCATTTCCCTAAATACTAATGAGATTGAGTATCTTTCTGTGTGCTTGTTATCCAAATACCTTCCATGGTGACATATCTGTTTAAATCCTTTGCTCACTTTAAATGTTGGGTTCTCCTTTTATTTTGAATTTTAAGAATTTTTTAAATATATTCTGAATGCAAGTGCTTAATCAGATGTGTGTTTTGCAAGTATTTTCTCCCATCTCTGGCTCATCTTTTCATTTTCTTAACAGTGTTTTTCAAAGAGCAGAAATTCTCAATTTTTATCAAAATTAAAAATTTTATTGAAATTGTATTAAGTTCAATTTAACCACAAATTCAATTACTTTAATAAATATAGGACAAATAAAGTTATCTGTTTATTCCTGATTGAGCTTTAATACAATTTGTTTTTGAAGGAATGTGTCCATTTCATCCAGGTTAACAAAGTTATTGGCATCAAGTGGTTCATAAAATTCCCTCATCATTTTTTTTTTTTTTTTTTTTAAAGATGACCGGTAAGGGGATCTTAACCCTTGACTTAGTGTTGTCAGCACCACGCTCTCCCAAGTAAGCTAACTGGCCATCCCTATATGTATTATTTTTATTTTATATATATTATTTTTAATGTCTGTAGGATCTGTAGTGCTTCATGCCTCATTTTTCATCCTCTCATTCTTGATCATTATGTAATATTTGTCTTCTCTCTTTGTTTTTGCTTTTTTATCAGTTTGGCTGGAGGTTATAAATTTTATTAATCTTTTCAAAGAATCGATTTTGGTTTCATTTATTTTCTGTATTCCTTTTTAGTTTTCTATGTAATTGATATCAGTACTGATATTATTTCCTTCATTCTTCTTGCTTTGAGTTTACTTTTTTCCTAGTTTATTAAGGCTTAGATTTGACCTGAAATCTTTTTTTTCTAATAAAGTTGTACTATAAGTTACTCTTTAAGCACTACTTCAGCTGTGTTTCACAAATTTTGATCTGTTGTATTTTTATTTTCATTCAATTCAAAATATTTTCTCTTGTGATTTAGTCTTTGAATCATAGATCAAAATATGTTGTTTAGGGCCGGCCCGTGGCTCACTTGGGAGAGTGTGGTGTTGATAACACCAGGGCCCTGGGTTCGGATCCCATATAGGGATGGCCGGTTCGCTCACTGGCTGAGCATGGTGCTGACAACACCAAGTCAAGGGTTAAGATCCCCTTACCGGTCATCTTTTAAAAAAAAAAAAAAAAAAAATGTTGTTTAATTACTACATGCTTGGAGGTGGGAACTTTCAGATATCTTTGTTACTGATTTCTAGTTTAATTCTATTGTAGTCAGAAAACATGCTTCGTATGATTTCAATACATTTAAATTTTTGAGATTTATTTTATGGCCCAGAATGTCATCTATGTGGTTTTTTTTGGCTGCTGGCCAGTATGGGGATCTGAACCCTTGACCTTGCTGTTACAAGTCTGTGTTGTCACCAGCTAAGTGAACCGGCCAGCACTTCATCTATCTTGACTAATGTTCTTTGTGCACTTGAAAACAGTATGTATCCTGCTGTTGTCGTGAACAGTGTTCTACAAAGGTCAATTAGATAACGTTGGTCAATGGTGTTGTTCATATTTTCTACATCTTTACCAATTCTTGGTTTCCATGTACTGGTGGAGGAATGCTGAAGACTCCAACTATGCCTGTAATTTAGCTATTTCTCCTTTCATTTAAATCAGTTTTTGTTTTATGTGTTTTGAACTGTCATTAGGTGCCTGTACTTTTAGAATTGCCATGTCTTTTTGATGAACTGATCTCTTTATCATTATATAATGTTCCTCTTTAGCCCTGTACTATTCCTTGTTCTGAAGTCTATTTTGTCCGTTATTAACATAGCTGAAGGAATTCTTCATCTCTAATTTTGTGGTGGTCTTTTTGTTGCTGTTTATTTCTAACATTTTCTTTTTTTTTTTTTTTTTAAAGATGACCTGTAAGGGGATCTTAACCCTTGACTTGGTGTTGTCAGCACCACGCTCTCCAAAGTGAGCGAACTGACCATCACTATATAGGGATCTGAACCTGTGGCCTTGGTGTTAGCAGCACCACATTCTCCCAAGTGAGCCATGGGCCGGCCCTATTTCTAACATTTTCATGACTCTTTTTTGTATTTTCCATCTCTCTGCTCAAATTCCCCATCTTTTTATGCATATTGTTCATCTTTTCCACTAGACTCTTTAACATGTTAATTAGTCTCTGACTAATAGTTCCATTATCTGGGTTATGTCTGGGTCTGGTTATTTTGTCCTCTTTATCACTTGACAATGGGTTATTTTTCTTTTCTTTCTTTTTTGTTTGTCTCATGAATTTTGAACGAATGCCGGATACTGTGTGTAAAAAACAGAGTAGAGGCTTAGGTGAATAGCCTTTATGCCTAGAGGGGCATGTCTCTTTTTGTGTTACGCTCTTAGTGTAAGGGATTGAGTCAAGTGGGTGTTGCAGAGCTGGATTTGCATTTTGTTGTTGTTAATTCCTCCAGTGGTGGACTACTCCTACCTTTTGATTAATGTGAGGTCTAAGATGCTGGAATGTTTTTCTCAGTGTTCCTGCTCTGCATTCCACTTTCGGCAGGTCCTGTATGCCTGAACCTCAGAGAAGGCTTCCTCTTCACCTTTCCCACCCCCCAGCAGAAAACTGCCATTGCTTGTTAATCAGAGCTAGTGCTGTGGTGGGGGCAGCTTTTCTCAGCTTTCCTGGTTCAGCTTCAGTCTTAGGCAGAGCTTGTGCTCCTAAGTTTCAGGTGGGGCTTTCTTACTGTTCTTGTCCTTTCCTTCCTTGGCAGCCAAACTCTGACTTGTCTCTGTGGGGAACTGTGGGTAGGAGAAGGTTTTCCAATCCTTCCTCAGTGGTAGCAGACCTCTGTTTTGTATCAGTGCAGGGTTCTGGGTCCAAGCAGGTTTTCCACACCTCCCCAAGGGTATATGGTTTTGCTTTATCCTCTGCCTCAGTGACAGTATACTTTTGTTTGGAACTGATGGCAGAAGACATTCCTGCTCCTCACTCAACAGTTATTTGCTGCAAGGCTTGTAGTGTGGGAGAGAGGCTTCCTGCCCCACTCCCACAGGCAGTTGATTTTTCCTGGTGGTGGGATCAGGAGGATTTCCTGTCCCTGCCCCAGCACCTTAAGGCTTTATCTTTGATTTCTAGACGAATCTGGGAAGTGAGTGGTGTTTTCTTCCTATGTGGTACTGACTGAGATACTCTCAGGGCTCATGCCCCCAACCCCCACCCCAGTTTTCCTTGTGAGTCTACAATAGAGGCTTGTGGAAGAGAGCTTATGAATGGCTGAAGGCTCCCCTTATGTCTGGAGCTCCCAGGGATTCTGAATGGTCATGTTGCTCACATACCACCTTTACAGTGTGAAAGTTGCCAATACCAAAATGGAGTTACTTATGTCAAATCCTAACAAAATTGAGCGGAGAGGCCATGAAGGAAGGGCCCTCACACATGTATAAGCCACTTGCCCAAGGACATTTGTCTAATAATGGCTGTCTCCACCAATAAGCTAACACCAACTTCTGCAACAAGCCTACATGGAGCTCTTTTTTTCTTTTAGAAGCTACACTGCCTTCCACCTCTGCAGATTGCCTATGGTTCACTATAGCATGAACATCCCAGTTGCAATAACATGCTATTCCTGAATAAACTCTTTGCTTTGCAGGGTCCATCTCTTTGTCACTCATTTTAGGCTGACAACAAATTTGTTAACATTTTAACTGTCTTCTTTCCTGCTTTTATGGTGCTGCTTCTTCCTCCCAGGCTCTGCCATGGATAAAGCCATTCATGTGTTCTTTCTGTGACAGAAGGGGCTTGTTATCCTTTGGAATTCAACTTATTTGGTTCCCTTGTGACCTCAGCACATTGATGGAATCAAGATGTGATTGTGTAAGTTATCTTACTTCTATTTTGCTGTTATGGTGTTAGTGACGTTCTCATGTGTCTTTCAGCATCCAGGTAGAAGTGACTTTTCAGGAATAATTCTGTAACCATAAAGGAAGATTGGTAAATTTGACTACACAAAAATTAGCTTAAATTTTAACTTAATTAATACTAAGAGTGTGAAATTGCAAGTGACTAAGTGGGAAAAGATATTTGCAATACATATGAGCAATAGAGGGCTCATAAGCAGGATATTTAAAGAATGCCATTGAAACAAAAGAAAAAAGATAACTTAATAACAAAGTGGACTAAAGAGTTAAGCAGGTACATGACAAAAGCAGAAATCCAGATGACTAATAAACAGACAAAAAGTTGTGCAATTTCATTAATAGTTAGGGAAAGAAAAACTAGAATCACAGTTATATACCATTGCATGCCTAAAAGAATGGCTGAAATTGAAGAAATGTGAAACCATCAAGCGCTGGTGAGAATGTGGAGCAAAGGCAACTCTCATCCACTGTCGATGGAAGTTATTCATTGATACAGCCACTTTTGATATTATCTTGTAATAGTAACATAGGTTAAATTCCACCCTAGCAATTCTGCTCCTAGGTGTATAACTCAGAATTGCATACACATGTGCACCAGGAGAAAAATCCCTCTGATTAACACATTTTTCTTTTGGCTTTGATAAACTGTTGGCCAGAGTACTGCTTAGTCTGGCTGGCCATCTGATTCCTTAGGGTAACTTTGCATGTCTTTGCTCCCGTGTACTTTGTGTAGTCTCATGGTTACACACTGAGGAGACAATATTATTTCCAAGTTTGCTTCAGTGGAGTCCCTTACTCTTTCCTCTAAGCCCCTGGTATAACGGTGATGAGCTCCCAGCCTGAGGAAAGAGCCTCTGCTACAGTTCTCAGTGATGGCGGTGTTTACAAGCCTCCTTGCTTGCTACACCAATGAACATGACTTATCTCCTGTTGGTACTCACCCTTTCCCTTGGGCTTGGAGGATGGGTTTGCACAGCCCCTTCCATTTCTCAGAATACTTTTACATATATTACCTTGAGTGAATTTCATGACACTGGGAAGTAAACTACATGACAGAGTTTTTGGTCTGTTTTGCTCATTGCTATATCCCTGATGGCTAGATAGTCCTGTGAAAAGGTAAGGATTTTATAGATTAAGACTCTTAGGTTCAGAGACAATGTGACTCCAAAATGGAGACAACTTCTAGCTCTGAGTCCAGCGTTTAGTGCTGTTTTTCAGAGGTCAGGCTAATTTTTTTCACTTCTATAAATTATATGAGAAAGGACAAGGAACTATTAATGCAGTGCTGATGGTGTGATATGATACAGAGGAAAGGATACTAAAATAGAAGTCCAAAGTTTAGGCTGTAACATTACCAATGATGCTTTCTAGTCCTAAGACCTAGGCTCCAGGGCTCTGGCGAGGATGAATGAGACCGCAGATATGAAAGTGTGCTGTACATAGTAAGGCACTGTTGTGGACTGTCCCCCCAAAGATATATTGAAGTCCTAACCCCCACTACTTGTGAATGTGACCTTATTGGAAATAGGGTCTTTGCAGTTGTAATCAAGTTTGATGAGGCCATACTGAATTAGGGTGGACCTTAAATCCAATGCGTTTGTCCTTTTTTTTTTTTTAAAGATGACCAGTAAGGGGATCTTAACCCTTGACTTGGTGTTGTCAGCACCACGCTCACCCAGTGAGCTAACCTGCCATCCC
This sequence comes from Cynocephalus volans, assembly GCF_027409185.1. Taxonomy (NCBI): domain Eukaryota; kingdom Metazoa; phylum Chordata; class Mammalia; order Dermoptera; family Cynocephalidae; genus Cynocephalus; species Cynocephalus volans. Next base: position 57,960,220 of record NC_084470.1, read on the forward strand.
TATATGGGATCCGAACCCGTGGCCTTGGCGTTATCAGCACCGCACTCTTCCGAGTGAGCCATGGGCCGGCCCAATGCATTTGTCCTTATAAGAAGGCCACGTGAGAACACAGAGACACAGACACACACAGAGGGAAGATGGTCGTGTGAAGGCAGAGGCAGAAATCAGACCGAAAAGCTAAAGCCAAAGAATGCCAACCAAGGATTTCTGGAAATAACCAGCAGTTAGAAAGAGGCAAGGAAAGATCTTCCCTGGAGCTGTCAGAGGGAGTATGGCCCTACCGACACCTTGATCTCAGACTTCTAGGCTCTAGAACTGTGAAGAATAACTTCCTGTTACTTTAAGCCATTCAGTTTGTGGTGATTTGTTATGGAAACCGCAGGAAACTAAGACAGGTGTGGCATCCATAAAAAGATATGCTTTGTGTAGACAGATGGCTCCACACTGCATGCACAACTCTCCCAAGTGAAATGGCCTCGTCAGTGCTGAAAGACTGCACAGACAAATGACGTTTCCTCCATGATGCCTAAGTTTCCCACATTTTCAGTACATCCTTTCTTTAGAGAGGAGGACTCTGGATAGGCTATGGAGCGAGATGGGAAAAACAGAGAGAAGAGAAGGGCACACTCATCTGAAAACTCTAGGGTGAATGGGGAATGTCCCAAGGCTGGCACTGGCCAGCCCTGTGGATCATAACCCTTGAGAAGTACAAACATTCTGGGAGGACAGAGGACAGGCACAGAGAGGAATCAATATATCCTATTCCAACACTTCAGACCCTTCTTTTGGTCAACGACTCTTGGTAACATCTGGTAACTCTATTCAACAGAGTCTTCACTGTCTCCTGCTTCCATTCTGATCTGGGTTTTCCTATTCCTCCTGCATCTGCTGAGAAGGTGGGACAGAGCCAAGGACTTTGATACACATTTCATGATACTCTTGTGGGGAAAACAAAACAAAGCACAGTATTAACAAACCCTTATTTCTGGATGGGATTTAGAACTTACAAAGCACTTTTACATATAGTCTCTCTTGACTAAGCCTCCCTGTGAAAGTATCCAGAGGTGCCTACCCATGAAAGACAGGCCCTCTAATTCAGAAAATACAGGAAGTCCTAAGCAGACCATGCAAATCCCCGAAGTGGATAAGTGATATGGTTAGGAGACCATAATACAGACCCCAATGTACCCCTATCCAATAGCAAAGAGCCGACTGAGCTCATGGCGGCAGCTGAACACAAACTGGGCAACAGTCCCAAGAGGAAAACAGAAGACTTCTGTTGTTAGTAAATGGGAGACTAGGTAAATCGGACTAACTATTTCACTAAAGACAAAGAAAATGTTGCACAGAAATCTGAAAAGCAACAAAGAGCTAACAAGATACTAAAGAGGTACTAGGCTGACATCCAGAGACAACAGGTTTCCAGACAGGTGAGCCCAGCACGCAGGGCCACTTGTACCCATTTAGCAGAGGTGACTGAGAGAATGAGTTGTGTCTGAAAGTCTTGCAGGGCTGGGTGGCAGGGAGGGGAGCTGGAGAACAGGGCCACCAAAGGTGGGACACTGGTAAACCACTGCCTGTTTTGTGCTGTGACTCCAGAGGACTGCATCCTAAATGTTAAGGATAAACCAGAAGCAAACCAGCCCTCACATAATCTGATAGGTCTGCAGTTTGGTTTCAGTGGCTTAGAAAATTTCCAACCTTGAATTTAGATTAATGTGATCCCAGAATCCTAGTGCCCCTAGATACCTGACGAAGCATATAAAAACTCTCTCTAGGGGAAGAAATCATCCTTGGCCTCAAACTGCTTTAATAAACAATTTTCAAATATAATGTCCAGCATGAAATAAAAAAATCATGTGGCACAAGTGAGTATAAATTAGGGAGAACCAGCAGAAATTAGGCAACAGAAACACAATTTACAGGATTTCCAGTAATCGGAATTATTTCAGATTGAATACAGGCAAGAAGTTGTAGAAAACTCCCCCAATAGTTAGTAAGTCTGGCTATTTGAACTCTTCCCTGTAATCCATCCCATTCTACAATCCCATCCTCAGCCTGCCTGCACCACTATCTCCCTCCCTCAGCCCTGCACTTAATGGCAGCCAAGCTCTTTATAATCCATCCTAAATTGCCCTTTTCAGCCTCATCACATAGGATTCTTCCCTCTCACACAATCTCTAGTCACATAGCACTACCTTCCTGAGTATTCTTCCTGTGGCTTGAATGTCCTCTTCTGTTTTATCTTGAAATATGCCTCCATATCCGTCAAAGTCCAATTTAAACCTTTTCTCTTTGAAGCCATTCTGAACTCTTAACTCCAACTCTCATAGCTTTGTACACATCTGTGTTATAATATTGACATACTGGATTATAATTATTTGTTTATAAGTCTGTTTCTCAAGTGGGCTATTAACTGCTTGAGGTTAGAGTCTATCTTATTTGTATAATATTCCTGGCATCTAGCATAATGCCTGGCTCAGAGTTAGCGCTTAATAAATATTTATAAAAGAAAGCAAGCATTTTTTTTTTAGCACTACCCTTCTAATTTACTTTTGTGTATATACAGTCATGCACCACATAACATTTCAGTCAACAATGGGCTACACATACTACTGTGGTCCTATAAGATTATAATGGAGCTGGAGGTGTCTAGCAGGGTATACCATCTAAGTTTGAGTAAGTACACTATACGATGCAGAATGAGATTATTCTTAATAGGTGATACAAAATGTTATGGACTGAATTATGTCCCTCCCAAAATCATATGTTGAAGCACCAAGCTCCAGTGTGACTGTACTTGGAGATAGGGCCTTTAAGTCGCTAATTAAGGTTAAGTGAGGTGATAGGACTGGTGTCCTTATAAGAACAGGAAGAAACATAAGAGATCTCTTTCTTTCCACCTGCACACAGAGAAAAGTCCATGTGAGGACAGAGCAAGAAGGTGGCTGTTTGCAAGCCAGGAAGAGTGGCCTCATCAGAAACCAACCCTGTTGGCACCTTGATCCTGTACTTCCAGCCTCCAGAACTGTGAGAAAATAAATTTTTGTTGTTTAAGCCACCCAGTCTGTAGTATTTTGTTATGGAAGCCCCAGCTGACTAATACACAGATCATTTCTGAGATTTCGAACATGTTTAAATATTCATGTTCAATGAAGGTACAAATTAAATGGGTAGGGAGTTGACACAATGACATTAAGAAAATGGATAGCATTTTAAAAAGTTTTATTTCAAGAACTTTGTTTTTTACTGGTATTTCAAAAAAAAGGTGGGTCAAAGTACAAAAAAAAAAGTCAGTTGAGTAACAGCATAGGTTTAGAAATCACAGCAACAGAAGCAATGTACAGACAGCACAGACAAAACAATCCAGTGTATGCAATTCTGTTCAGTTTCTTGCTTATTTTAAGTGTTCTTTTCCCCTCCTGTACAAAATACATCAAAGCATGCCATGAGGTCAGAAAAAGAAAAGAGTTTAACAAATGGTTACAAGAAATAGGCTCTGTACAAGAGGAGATAATGTTTCTTCCCTCCACCCAGCCCCCACCCCCTATTTCCTCTCTTCTTGCTCTGCTTTAGGTTAAGTTATTCTGAAGACAGTTCACCTCCAAGTCAGCCTGGTCACCCTTGCCACCCTCAAGTTTGGGTGACATGGAGTTCTGGATATTAAATGATTCCTCCTCTTTCAGGCAGGACTTGAGAGCTTCCTGGATTTTGTGGGGAGCACTAGGATCATCCTGGAAGAGGAAAAAAGTTGGGGGGGAGGGAAGGAGATAATGGGTACAGCAATCAAATAATAATTTCAGATTTTTCCATGTGGCTGAAAGAAGCTAACCAAAAACAGAGAAAAAGTTCTAATTTTTGAATGAACCAAAAGTAACCAAAGTAACTCATTAGGAGCTACTTTTTAGGAAAGTCATCTTTAAAAGCATTGGCCAGATATAGATGAAAATTTGACAGGTAATTAGATGACAAAGACCTATAATGTGGGCCAGTCCAAGGTTTTCTCTTGGACAGAGTCTGGGGAGAAACAGTCCCTTTTGCTCTTGGCCCAGGTGCCTCTAAAGTCTCACGTGCTGATGAGTCTGCTCAGCCTGCTGGGCCCACCTCCCTCGGGCCCTCCATTCTGCTCTTACAAAAGCGTCTTGGTCAGGGAACACGTCTTGTCAATGTACACAGTGGAGCACACATAGGACTACGGTCAGGTGCACAGCTGCTCCTTGCAAAGCTAGGATCCCTCTCCCCACAACAAATATAAATCCTGAGCAGAGGCCAAAGATGTGTAAGACTCTTAGTGTCACAACTGTATCTGCTAAAAGATGCTCACTAAGAAGATGTTGCCTCAACCAAGCCTAAATGAGTCGGCTGCCTCAGTGGCCTGCCGTGCTCTGCATCAGGTGCTGTTCATGCCGTCGCACACTACCCACTGCTGCTGTGCACCTGAGCCCTCCTGCCGACCCATGGATACTGCCTGCAGCCCTACAGCAAGCTCCTGAACCTGAATTGACTTGGCCTGTTCAAGGACTTTGGGAAGCCTTGCTAGCACATAGTCTTCCAATTCCACATTCAGTGTATTCAGAGAACTTTTACAGCAACTCCTGCCCTACTCTTTTCCTTTAGGACCACCTGAGGGATTACACCCATCGTGATTCAGTGGACCTCCATGCTTCCTCTGGTGCCCCAAACAGTTGTTGTGAGTGGTCAGAACTCTGCAGATTGAAGAGGTTGTATAACCATCTGGGCAGACTCATGGGTGGCAGGAAGAGTATAGTATGTCCCAATGTGACCAGCTAGTTAAGATCATTCTTGCTTTAACCACTTCCAAAATCCAAGGCAATCACTGTGCTTAAGGACCATTGCGTTCTCCATAAAACTCTGGTGAGCTCTCGTCTGTGCTGCCTGCACTACTACTGAGTTTGACCATAACAGTGCTAGGTTAGTGTAGTGAAGGGTTGGAATGAAGTAGGGAAAGACCCCAGGCTCTCCACGGTGGCTGTACATACAGGACACTAGAGGTGTTCAAAAGTTCTGTGTGTATAAAAATCACTGGCTCCTGCCCACTGTCCCAGCCCCTGCACTTCTCCAGAGGCCTAGATTGAGCAGAGCGATTTAATAGAGTCTCAAAGATTTCAGATGTGATTTACAGAGGAGGGAACACATGTTTCCCATCACCAAGAGGCAAGAACAAGAGGAAATGGGCTTCATAGGGAACTGAGGTGGATTTCAGGCAAGGCAGCTGTGCACAGCATGCTCGGGCACTTGACCTTGTCAGTTACTGCTTGGAGAGAGTCAGAAAAAACTGTGCAGTGACATAAATATGCATGTGCTGAGAGGGAAAGACCTCCATGACATATTAAGTGAAAAATGTAAGGAACAGAACATGTGTACAGCAAAATCTCATTTATATTTAAAACTATAGATATAGGTGTATATGTATATATATACACACACGCACACGTTTTATGGAAAGGGAAGAGGCAAGAAGTAGAACTGCACTTTTTATTTTGTGTACTGTTGTACTATTTGGGGAAGAAACTGGTCATGGAAGCTTGAGAGTTGAGCCACTGAAGATCCTGGGTAGGATGGACTTTGAATCATACCAAAACCTGAACAAGACAAGAGGGCCTACACTCAACCTTTCCTCTTAAGGATGCAACTTGCTGTCATGTTTTTCAGGATAACCTTCCCCACCCCACCCCTGACATCACACACTCTTTGGGGTAACAGGGAGCACAGGGAAATTTGCATAATGTGAAGCGCATTGAGTGACTCCTAGACCTGGGCGTCAGAGCTGTGATGCCATGAAGGTAGGGGCCCAAATTCAACCTGGCCCCTTGAGGATTTGAACAGATGAGAAACTGGCTTCTGGGCCAAGGGGTGGGAGAAACACATCCTAAAAGTAAGGAACAGAGGTATCCAACAATGCTATCAGACAAGCTAAGTCCCTCCAACAAACAGAACAGGTGAGGAAGTGGCTAAACCGAGATGGAGCCCTCCTGAGTGTTTCCTCCAGAACTTGATCCTATTAAGCCTAACGTTGCTGAATCCACAGCAGAAGGTCCATCTGCCTTTGACTTGGCGGCAGTACCTTGTCATGAGGGAGCTGAACCGACATCTGGCATAAGTCCCGGGAAATACTGTGGGCCCCCCGCTCCCAGCATTCCACCCCAGCCATATGGGCACCCTTCAGCTCAGTGGTAATGTGGTTCAGCCTGGACTCACACTCATCGAGATGCAAACCTCTATGGGAAGGGGGCAGGCAGTCACAGGCAAGAGCAGAGTCTGGAAAGTAAGAAAGATTTAAATAGGAAAAAAAAAAAAAAAAGGCACTAAGGGACATGGAGAAGTCCTAGGAAGAAACTGAAATCCTGGAAGGTCTGTCAGATCTTAGGAGGACCAAGTTATCCACCACATTCCCTCGACAACACCACTGTGAGGAACAGGGAAGCTGAGTGTTCGGGCAGTCTGCCCGCGGGTTTCAGGTGACTTCATTCATGCAGCAAACCTGGAGTGTGTCCAGCTTCCCACACACTCACCATGCCTTCTGATGCTCCCTTTAGAGGCTGGCTGCTCAGCTATGTAAAAGACTCACACACAGACTCAGCCTGTGGCCCACTGGCTGCAGCACGACACCTCAGTCCCAGAGGGCCCAGAGGGAGCAGCAGAGGGGAGGGAAGGAGGTGCCACTGACCCAGACCAGACACTGACCTTTCCCCACCACATCCCCAAAGCAGCAGATTTTTTTGTTTGAAATCTTTTCAGTGTGTGGCTGGTAGGGATTATGGCAACAGGGTAGGAAAATGACCCACTCCATTGACTTTACTTATGAAAAGAAATAACCCATCTGTTGAAATAAATAGAACTCTCCAAAATTTTACGGAACACCAATCCTGATGAGTTTGAGGGGTGAGGGAGAGGGATGCGGGGACGTAAATAGCAGGCCCAACTCTGATGCCCCTCGTTTCTCCTCCTGGCTCACCTCGAGACCTTCTCCTTCCATTTTGCTGTTGGTACTGCCTGTGCAATCAGTGTGGCTGCGGTAATGTGCAGGGCTGCACTTCACAATGAAGTGCCCACCGTCTGAATGGGCAGTGCCCACAAGGTCTTGGAAATGACTAAGCTTTGGGCAAGGTGGAGATAATTAGGGATGAAGTTAGAAAAATCCACCAGTATACTCCCTCCTGGATAGGAGAGTCACAGTGCTTTACAGAGAAAAGAGGTTGATGCCCCCATGGGCACAAGCGGAGGGAAGGATGCCAGCTGGAAGTGGCCCTCAAGAGCCAAGAGGAGCCAAGAGACCACCAGAGCTTGCTCTTGCCACTTCCTGAGGGATGGCCTGAGTGCTGTCCTGGCCAACACCACAGCCCCTTCTCAGGCAGAGTCCACCATGGCTGACTACCCCTGCCCTGCTCTGCTTCCAAGGTTTGTCCTATTCTGAACTCAGGGTCAGTGGTAGCTTTCGTGTACAAATGCCTTACTTCCCACAAAGCCGGGTCAGCAAGGACAGGAAAGCTTTGCACTGGCTCATGTAACCAAACCCTCCAAGAGCTATTTCCTTCCCCTCCTTCTTTGTGAGGAGAAAAGGTGTCTGTAACTGTGGTACTGGAAATGCATGGGTCAGAAACTCTCCTAAGGACACTTGTACTCCATCAAGCAAAGTGGAAAGAGGAACCTGCTGTGGACAGTGAAAACCCTGACTGCAGGAACGACTGTACTAGTCAAACCTGCTGTCCCACACGTGCAAGACACATCCAACAGTGGAACCAGGAGACGCTGTGGCAGGCCACCGCTCACTAGTACTCAGTAAGTGCTGATGAATGCATATTACTGGAAGGGGCTGGATAATGTGCTCACGAAGAGCAGTGACACTCTGTGCTGCCCTCAAGGTGCCTACATCCTTGTAGGTTGATAATGTGGTTATCAATCTTAAAGTTTGTAAGACATCTTGTTTCCTTGGTTATGATGTTCATCTTGAACTTATTAATATCTTGGTGCACAGCAAGTTAAAATCTGTCCTTTTTCTACCCTATATGTCAAAGATTTTAAAAAATTATCCTGTTTACCTCTTTCATTTCATATTTAAATTGATCCCTTTACTCCTCCTCCATCAGACCATGTTTTCCTTTTCTGGGGTTTGGTGAATAAGGCCACATTTACTATTATTCTCTCTTCCCCTTTTGGGGGTCCAGTTTCCCCACCTATAAAAAGAAGACAGTAGTCTAGATCTGTGCTGTGCAATATGGTAGCACCAGCTACTTTTCAAGAGCTTTTACAGCCACAGGTAGATAGAAGTTGTTACAGTGGACAGTGCAGATACAGAACATTTCTATTTCACAGAGTTCCACTGGACAGCACTAGTCTAGACTGTTAAGGTCCTTATGACCTCTGATACTATATGGTCCATTATTTCAAAGAACTTCTTCAAAATTTCCTCTTGAACTCCATTTCCAGTCTGAAGTGTCTCCATTTAGTTCCCTTATCTGTGAAATAATTTGTGTAATAATGCATTTATCTTGAGGCATGGAGCCTGCATTATATGCGGAACTCTAAGACTTGGATGTGACATGATCTTAGGCTTAGATGGTTTCTGCTTTATTTTCAAAATTTATTCTGTCTGACAGTACCCAGTATTTTACTGGCCAGTCTGGCCCAGGCAACACACTAGGACATGGTTTTCAGACAATGGTCTATTGAGACCTTTTATTGGGTTTCAACTGAAATTTATGATCCCATCCTCTTAAGAACAGAATTAGTCCTACCAGTGTTTTGTGCTCATCTTGGCCCTAACTAGTTGTATATAAGCCTGCCGATTCTTGGGATCCTCAAATAGTATCAAGAACCCAGAGGTTTTCCACCCATCCCAAAGAGCAACCACCATTTGCTTCACTGACCATCAGGAAATTCCCCAGCAATGAAAGCAGAGCCTTTCTCCTTCATATGAAAAGTAAAGGATAAGAATCAGACTTCTAAAGCATAGATGAAGCTAAACATTACGAATCATCCTAGAAAGAGATTTTCTCTACTACCTATAACTCTGCTTGTCAAAGAAGTGATACATCATGAAGCACTTATTCTCACCTTCACTGCCATACACTGTTGCCCTAAGCTCACCTCCAAAGCTCTCTGGAGCTTTCACATTCTGAAATAGACCAAAGACACAGGCCAGGGGCTGGAGCATGCATAAGGGGAGATGTGAAGAAGACCAGTTACCTGACAGATAACGTTATCATAGTGAGCCAAGGCACGGGCATGGGGGGAGGAGGTACGGGGAGTGTCGCAAAGTTTCCTTACATTTGGGTGAGAGCCCTCGGCAATGGTGGAGAGGGAGAAATTATCATTGTGGAGCTCAGATGGGGTCCGGAATTTGCTGTTTAGAACAGAAGAGAAAAGGGAAAATGTAAGTGACACTTCAGCTTCATAGGTCAGATACTGTATTTTATCAAATACCATGGATTGCAATAAGATACACCATTATTTAATGTACCATTAAGAAAAAAACTGCCACCACTTGAACCAGAGTTCACCTAGAGTTTTTATTATATACATGAAGTAGCTCATTCAGACTTTAGATTAAGAACTGGCAACAATATGAATAGTTATGACCATGTTTGTGCAGCTAGGCAATGACAACTACATCATGACTACCATCCGGCCAACAGTATTTATACGATGCTGGCGACTGTAGGACACAATCCAATTTCAGAGATGTTCACATATGAAAAAAAATGTGTATCTTAGTATTAATAAATTGCAGCAGTGCCTGCAGTGCACTGGACACATGTAGTAGCATCAGAGCAGTAACCAGGCTCAGGAAAGAAAGAAGGTATGCAGAGAAACACAGGAATCATGCTCTGCCAAGAAAGACAGAGCTGGCTCCAGGAGTAAGACCTAGAAGGAGGACCTACTCCTGGCCACAGCTCTTGCTTCTCCACTCTCCTGGCAGTTGCTCCTTTTTCTCCTCCATTTTCATCAGCAGCTGCCCTGATTTTGGTGGTCCCATCCCCCTACCCCCCAAAGATCCTGGCTCACTCACCCCCTTGCTGAAGGCGTGAGAAGCCAAGGGTCCTGGCCTGTCTCTCTGGAGTGATCACGTGCACAGATATAGCCCCCGCCTCAATGCACAGGCACAATGGAGAGGCCCCTCTAGCCCCACAGCACAGTTTGCTGAAAGCCTGAGAGCTGCCAGCATCCATGCATTGCATGAGTCTACCCAGCAAAGGAGCAACAGATGGTGTTTTGTCCTTTTCCCAGGACCCAGGGAAAGTCCTTCAGTCACATTCTCTAGAGGGAGTCTCAGGTCACAGGGAGGGAGGTTAAGGGGGCAACAGGTTGAAAAGGAAATGAGGACAGTTCTGCATAAATTGTCTCTTGGGTCCCAAGGAAGCTGAACTCCAAACTTGTCCTCTTGTCACTTCTGTGACAATCCAGAAAGGTTTTAAATTTACTTAGTGATAAGAGAGATTCTCTCATGGTGTATAAGATCACATTTGAGTGTTACAGGCACAGACTTAAAGGCAAATACGTAATGTGTGTTGATTCTCACATGCACATGACAGTCACTGCTCTGCTAGGGGAAGGGCTGAAATGGGATTCTATATCCCCATTTTGTCCTTAAAACCCACAGTAGAGGAAGTTAACCCTAGTCTCCTCCATCCCCCTGCCCCCCGCCAAATTCTACTAAATCCCCCCACCAAAGAGGATTTGCTCAAGTTCCTTGCACTTCTGTTTGGACCAAGGGTTGACCAGCTTTTAAAAAGCTACACAGTGCGGTGCTAAACCCTTTCTACTCAGCATTCACTGACGAAGAGCTGGTATTGAGTGACAGCAGATTTAGGGAGACAGAATTACTCCACGCTAATTTGTGAGTGAAATCCTCACACTGGCTGCTGGCTGTCAAAGACCAGGGAAGCAGGTGTAGTCAGGTGGGTGCGGGACAGACTGAGTACAGTAACTTACTTGGGGGCTAGAGCTGGGAGCAGTTATATGCTGGCTGCCTTTTCTTCTACCATCCTCTGTCCTGGGATAGGGGTGTTGGGAATGTTGCTGGATAGCTGCAGTGTACCCCAGGGGCTTCATCTCTGCTGCAATTCTAGCACATTCCATGCTGGAATGGATAAGCTTGGGTGAATCTTTAGCATGAACAAAACAGCTAGGGGTGGAGAATAGATGCCAGAAACCTTCGACAATATCACTGGATCAGATGGAGGGGTACAGCGGGGTCAGGAGTGGGGCACCTCCCAACAAGTGAGGCTGGGTGATACAAACTCACTTGGTTCTACGCAGCTTGGTATTCTCTGTCTTGAGCAGATAGAGCTTCTTGGCGAAGAACACTGTCATCATGAAGAGCAGGAGCAGGACAAGGGCAGCTGAGCCGACGGCCACACACATCACCTGGAAGTCAGTGATGATAGACTCGCAGCGCATCCCCTTGTGCCAGATGTAGTCCTGCGTGTTGCACCTGCAGCAGCGAAAGTGTGAGACTGAAGCGACGGAGCAGCAGCCATGGCCACAGCAAGGCCTGGCCCTGACCCCAGCATTTATGACAACAGTCTGTTCCTATGACCATCTAGAGGGATTGTAATGCCCCAAATCTGTACAGACTCCATAGTTGGTATTCTGGCCCCTCCTTTACAACCATTGTATGAAGTGGGCCAGGCAGCCCAGAGCTCCAGAATATAAATGAGGTAACCAAAGTGCAGAGAAACAGTGAACAGGTCAAAGTCACATGACTGTTAAGTGACCAAGGAGGGAAGGGAATCCTGGTCTTCTGCCTCACAGCCTCAACGAGGACAATCATGGGATTCTCTCAGACCTCTCCCTGCCCTGGGCTCTGGGTGAAAGAAGGATGAAATACAAGATGAATAAAAGCTATATCTACAAAGTACTAGGACCTGCCCTGCACATGAAAACCTATCTTGCTGCTTTGCAGTCCCATCTAGTTCACATGGCTAACCAGACACCAAAAAATAAGGAAATAACAGACAAGGACAAACACAAAGATGGATGCATATTCCCCTCCTTTCTCTGCAGTCCCCAAAGTTCTGCCCCTGAAGCTTCTTGTCTTATTACTATGAAAACTATCATGCAAGCATAACAAGAATCAACCCTCTGGGTGGGTTTTAGTCCTTTTGTTGAGTGACTTTCTCCTGCCCTTGGGGACATTCTCAGGCTCTAACTCTTCCAATGACATTGCTGTTTCCATGGGAACCGGGCTGCTTCAAAGAGGAAAGATATGGAAGGATATGGAGGCAGGCAAAGGAGGGAGGACATGAACCTCAGGGTGAGCAACAGACAAGAAAAAGGGGTCCAGAAATGGGGAAATTATACATCAGAGAACTGGCTACTCCACATCCAGAATAGGGTGGGCAGATATGGCTAACAAGCAATTCTTCTTTGTTTTCCAACTGAATTTCTGGGCCCTCATGGGGAGGCTCTCTGTTTGGGGTTGCCAGGGAATGCAGACCCCTCTAAGTGGGACCCTCTAACCCAGTGTTCTACAGAAGTCCCACCACAGCTCTGATTGTTTCCCTGCAGTGGGTCAGGGTGACAGAGACAAAGGCACGCTGCAGTCTGCAACTAAAGGCTCAGCAGTCTCCTGTGAGTGGAATGCAAAAACAGTTTTCAAGCCACAGCCGGGCCTGGGTGTACATAGCCAGAGAAGGAATCTAGTAGGGAGGCCCAAGTATGATCTTGGGATGGAAGCTTCCCCAGGCAAGGGGAACTGGAGTGGACATGTGGAGAAGCCCTTATGAGGCAGTGACAGATTGGTGGACCCATGGTCAGCAGAGCCATGTAGCTTAGTGAGGAGGACAATCTTAACCCTTACTCAGACTTACTGGGGAATTCCCTGAGAGCTCCAGGAGGTTCTGGGAGCTTTTCTAGCTCTCCAGAGCCAGCAAGGGATCTAAATTTCATACTCTGATGGGGAGCTCACTTTGAAGCAAAAATCCCAGGCTTCCAAAAGGATGAAAGATGATTTTGCACAGATTCCAAAGCTCCCAGGCTGAAATCATCACTATAGTCCCCCAAACTAAAGTTTTCCCAGGGTTTCCCCATACTTCTGGTAGTCCTTAGCCAACTGTCAAGGCCTTATTGCTATAATTTCTTAATCACAGTACCTCCTCTTGGCAATGGCTGGACAACTCCAACCAGAACTGTGTGGTCAAATCCTATATGAGTGACCCTAATGTCCTGACCACTTGTAGAAAGAACTAGAACTCAAGCTTCAGTGCCAAGGGTACAACTTTCACTGCATTCTCTGTTACTCTCCTATCAGAACATCAAGATCTAAGCAACTTGATTTCTTCACATGCCTCCAAAAAGAACAGGAAAAAGAAGCATTGAGAATGACACTTAAAAAAGAGACACCCAGATAACAGAAATTCTCTTCCTGGGACCAGTGGAAACAAGCCTCAAAGGAGTCTGAGGGCTGTGCTCCACTTCTAGGGCTGTGAAGGATGGAGTTGTTGCAAACCACTCAGATCACCCTGACTTGTGATTCTTCCAGAACAAGACGGTGAGATCTCCAGCTGGTGAAATACCTCCCTGTGACGGCAGTTCCTAAGAATGAGGTGAATGGGGTAGTTACTGATGAGGTGGGGGATGGTGGTTGCAGACAATGTCCTTAGGGTTACTAAACTCTCTGAATCTTTAAAAGTATTATGGACTTCGTAACCCAAGGAAGACAAACATCAAGGTTGAAAAAAGCCACCACCCAAAGTCAAGAAACACCCCCTATCTGCAATGTGAGGAAAGACTCCCTGTTTCATTTGACCTACTTGCGTTGCTGCTCTTCTGGGTCTGCTCCTAGGAAGGTCCCCACTCTAACTTTACATGTTCACCCCCTATAGAGAGACTTGGCCCTCCTCCTGCCATACACGTGGCTTGGAGGGAGTGTTCAGCAGCTATCTTTCCTACAAGGTAGCTTTAGGGACCTCATTCTCTTACAAGTACAGGCAGCATGCTCCAACAAAAACCCCTCAACCTAGCAAAGGCTCCTTTCCAAAACCCTTGGAGAAGTCCCTTCATTTTGCCTTTATAATTGGGTGGTCTGGTTAAGGATACAACACTTAGAGTAAATACAAAATCTTATTTCTGAGGAACCTCTCTTAGCGATGAGCTCTCAGGAAGTACATTTTAAGAAGTAACTCTGTAGAGGAGAGTTGAGTGACTGTGTCCTGACTTGGGAATCCCATGAATGTATGTCCTCTTGGAAGCTGTGCCTGTCACATTGCCCTCTGTGCTGAGTCTGCCTCACATCACTCCTCAGGTGCTCTTCTGCAAGCCCCTGTGCACCTGCCTGTCACACCCTTACCTGCAGAAGGCCCCTATGTTCTCCACCAAGTAGCACTGGCCGCCATTGTGACAGTAACTTGGGAAGAGGTCGCACACTGACCGGCAGGAGCCGTTATGCCGCACGAAGCCACTGCGGCACTCAGTGCCGTTTTCGTTTGAGGCCAGGTCCCTGCCCGGCTCTCCTGGGTGGGGTCTGAGGGCGATATTGCTGCCTGGGACCATCTCCAGAGTATGCTGTGGAGGGACCGCATGCCATCGACTGGTGGGCTGGCCTGTCCCTGGCCCCAGACCAGGCTTCTCGGTGGGCACTAGAAGGTCATTTTCATCTTGCAGGTCTCCACCTCCCAGTGCATCCTCCTCCTCCTCTTCTTCATCCAAGTCATCATAGAAGGATGTGGTGGGGTAGAAATCAGATTCATCAAAGGGGGTGAAGTCATCATATAAGTCAAGCAGGCTCCAGGAAGGGGTCTCTCCCCCAGTATCAGGGTGGTTCTCCGAGGTTCCTGGTGACCCTGGGAAGCTCCCCAGGTCTGCGCCACGACCTTCACCATCCAAGCCTTCGAAGTAGTCGATGTCAATTATATCTGATGCCGGTTGGGGCTCTGATGTGCCCTGAAAGGGGTAGGTGGGCTCTAGCCCTTGAGGGTCAGGTGTGCTGCCTCCCATGTTCAGCCAAACCTCCAAGGGGCTCTCCTTGGGGAGTTCAGGGCCTGGGCTAAGCTTGTCTCCAGGAGTGGGGGAGGGTGGTCGGTCGGCCTCAGTAGCTTCAGGGGTAGTGGGGGGCATTGATGACTGCCCCAGGGCCTCATTGGGAACCTGGAGAGTAGCTGGAAGGGCATGGGCATCCCCGCTGCCTGCCTCCGCGGTCACTCCGCCCGTGCTTGGGCTGTCAGCCTCCAACCAGGCGGTGCCGGTCACTGCAGCTGATGCCTCCACTACCTCCTCTGGCCCGACCCCAGGGCCCACAGCAGCCAGCTCGCCACCGGGCGCCGTCCACGACGTCTCATCTTTCCCAGCCGCTGGCGTGCCGGCCTCCTCCCGAGTGTCGTTGACACGCGACTCCCACGCCAGGCCGTTCCTGACCAGGTCCTCGGCCTCGACTGCGCTGCCCGCCTCGCGCGCTGTGGGCGGGAGAGCGAGGGCCGGGGCGTCAGGGCTGCGCGCGGGGAGGGCCCTCAGCCCCGCCCCACAGCGGCTCGCTCTCCTACACTAGGGTTAACCCTAGGCCACCCCCCACTTTTAAACCCCGGCCCTGAGTCCGACCCCAAGCCAAAGAACACACTCTGCCCAGCGTTTCCCCACTCGGGCGCCTCCCCCGACATGACCCACAATCTGAAAGGCTAGGCCAGGGCGGCCCCCACCTCGGGCCCATCCCGAAGTCCTACCCTCAGGGCCCCGCCCACCTCCAGGCCCCGCCCCGAACTCTCACCCGCAGGCCCCACCCACTCCCAGGCCCCGCCCCCAGCCCGCTCCGCAGTCGGAGCGCCCGGGTCGGGGCTGTCCCCCACCACGCTGGCTCACCAAGACCCCCACCTCCTTCGGCGCCCCTTCCTCCGCTCCGGCGGCGGGTAAGGCGTGCCCCGCCCCCTTGTCACACACAGCTCGCGGACTCCACCTGTCCCCGAAGCCGGCGGGACCCCTGCCCGGGGTGGGGCGCGAGGGCTGCTGGAGTCCCGTTCGCGGTCTGTACCTACCCGGCACGGCCCCAGCGGCGAGGACCAGCGTGGTCCCCAGAAACAGCAGCAGTGGCGGCGGCGCCCGGCCCGGGCCCCCGCCCCCCGCTCGGCCCATGGCGCGGCGCCCCGACCGCTGTGCGCGGTCCGCCCGGCTGGTTGCGCCCTCGGCTCGCCCGGCCGCCGCGCCTCCTGCCCGTGCTGCGGCCGCCTCAGCCCACGAAGAGCCGCATGCCGCCGCCGCCGTCCGCCGCTGTCCCCGGCGCGCCGCGCCTCCCCGCCTCCCGCGCTGCCGCCGCCGCGCTCAGCGCCGCCCCCGCCCCGCCCGCAGCGCCAGCCCTGCCGCACGTAGCGCTGACGCCGGCCCCTGTCAGTCCGCCTGCCAGGGGGACAGACAGACCCCTCGCTCGAGACACAGAGACAAACGGACGTGCAGCGCGCGGGGGCAGGCGCGCAGCGCCGCGCGGCGACAGCCCACAGGTGCACGCGCGGGAGACCTGCAGGGGCGGGGCCGCGGTCCCGCCCTCCCGGCGAAGAGCAGGCACGGGTCCTAAACCCCTGAGAAACCCACCCGCCGCGCGGCGAACACGGAGGCAGGGACGGCGCGGGCCCGGACACCCGCAGGCTCGGGGCGGGGCTCGGAAGGGCCGAAGGGGGCGGAAGGCCGAGCCCCCAGTGTGGAAATAAGCCGGGCCCCGGGCGCACGGAGCCGCTCGGATTTCTGCGCCAACCCGGTGTTCCGGGCAGGGAATGTTCTCAGGCTCCCCGAGAGGGCGGTTGGAGGGGAGACGGGCATTGGCAGAGTCTGGCAAGGGGGCGAAGCCGACGGCCCAGGCTGTAATCGGATCAGACCTAATCCGTCCGCAGCCAAAGCCTCTAGCCCAGATCTCTTATAGCCGGGCGCTCCAGAATGCGTCCTGGGGCAAGGGGCGAGACTCTCCCTGAGACTGCGGCTACCTCGCCTTCCTTCTAGCCTCCTCGGGACTGCCTGGGGAGCAGCCCTTTATCCCGGCCCCTGGCACACTTGGACGTCGGGCCAGGTGTTAGAGTGGTCTTCGGGGCCCCGTTCACCGTTCACAGGGCAGCCCAGGGCTACACACCCCTGGATCCCTGCTTAGTGGGGAGGAAGACCAGTGGCCTAGTCACCTACTTCACCCCCCAAACTGACCGTCTACCTCTTGATGTGTTTGTAATTGACCCAAATGATGACGTTCCGCGTCTCAGCACTGGGAGATGGGACAACTCTGGTACTTGAGAGATGCTACCCTTTCTGTCCTAAAGACCAAATAGGTGACCCAGATGGAGATTCCATCTAATCTCTCATATGTGTCTCTGCATGGAGTTGCCTTGGTTCAAATCCTGTTTCTCTCACCTAAACCACGGCAACCTTTTTGCCTGGCCTAATGCTTCCTTCCCTTCCCTCCTAGCCTGCCTGGCAAACTCTTGATGCTGGAAAAGCCCAGTTCCTATCACCTTCCCCTCTCTCTGTGAAGTCTTCTCAGCCTGCCCCAAGCAGTTAAACACTTAAGCCTTGATATCATCCTCTGACTACAGTAATTCCCCACTGGACTGCAATGCAGGTGAGTACACAGCGGCAGGCATAGAAGGAGGCTCCATTACATCTGTAGAAAGATAAATGCAAATGAACTAATGGCAACCACCCACACCCACGCCAGAACCGTGGGTCTGGAGCTCCCTTGCAAAAAGGGCTGACTTCCTGAGGCTCTTTACAGGGCTTCACGCTGCCTCCAGGGACAGTAAAGTACCAGTTTGAAATACAACCTTCTCTAAGCAGAGAGCTAGGTAGGTCTTTGCACCCACCTGTTGGCCACAGAGGCACCAACACACCCTTATTTGCCTCCAACCCCATCTTTGGATTCCCTGTCCGTAGCTTATCTCTGCATCACCTTGTACTGTAGGAGGGGAGGATATTTCAAAAAGTTCACGGAGGGCCGGCCCCTGGCTCACTTGGGAGAGTGTGGTGCTGACAACACCAAGTTAAGGGTTCAGATCCCCTTACTGGTCATCTTTAAAAAAAAAAAAAAAAAAAAAGTTCACGGAAAGATTCAGTCTTTTAATTCTATTTTTCCACGAATTTACTCAAATACCCTTGTATGTAGAATTTGTGTTCCTCTGCTTCTCTGTGTCTCCTCGACTCTTGGGTGGTGTTTGTCATAGTGGAAGTTGGTGGACGTACCTATCTCCTCTTCCCCTTCCTGAGGCTGGTCTGTGTGGGAAGGAGGGTCCCTTGATGTTTGGGGCATGACCACTCCTCATGTTTTTCACGAGGTCTGGATGAAGGAACTTCTCCCACTTCGTTAAAACTCTACCCCAGTTTCTCATTTTTAATATGTTCTGTTAACTATTTAAATATATCCTTTTAAGTTCAATTTTTGAATTAGTAAAAGAAACATATGGTTTAAAATGTGAAGTGTCTCTTTCCTCTGTTATTTACTCAACCATCTTCTTCCCTTTCCTGGTGACAAATTCTGTTACCACTTTCTTCAATTTGGGATTTTAAATCAATTGTTGCTATTCACTTTCATTCTGATCCACCCCATAGCAGATCTCACTAGAAGTTTCAGAACTGAACACAGCATACTTGGTTGGGTGACACCTCCACAAGATGGATGAGAAAAGCTCATCCAGACAGTGGTGTGTGAGGGGCACAGTAAGACCCAACATCAGATTTTGTGACTTTTGGAGAGTAACCTGAATCTGTCATATGTGAAAGTGCTTGGTAACTGTAAGTGTCAAATGAATGTAATATTTTTCTTGGCACGAGGGCAGGGGTAGGCTAAAGAAGAGATATAAGGGCCGGCCCGTGGCTCACTTGGGAGAGTATGGGTCCAATAACACCAAGGCCAAGGGTTCAGATCCCCTTAACAGACATCTTTTATTTAAAAAAAAAAAAAAAAAAAAAGATATAAGATATAAGATATAGGATATGAAGAGTGAAAGAAAGGAAAACTGACCTCTATCCAGAGCTTACATCCATGTCCCCACATTCATGTCTCATGCATTTGGGCATTAAGGATGTTTTGTGTGGCAACAGCTTCTACATGCCTCTGAGTTTCCTGTAGGGTTTGGCAACCTGCCTCCTGTGTCAAGGCAGGCAGGAGACCCATTGCCACAGCTGCAGTCTGCCTCCCTGTGCGTGGAAAGCCACAAAACTTCACCAGGGGGCTGCTGTCCAGGGCAGAAGCTACTCCAATCACCACGACTAGGAGCATAGTTCCATCTGCACAGGAAGCAGCAGTTCCCGGCTTTAAGTCCTCAGTATTAACCATTAAGGTAGTAATGAATTTTTAGTTTTCCTTGTGCTCTAATTTGCCTTATTCTTCACAACCATAGCACAAATATCTTATCAGTCCTATTTTATTCATTTACAAACTGACACAGAGAATTAGCAACTCTGTCCAAGATCATGCAAATGAAGTGGTAAGGCCAGGACTTGAACTAAGATCCTGATTTCAAATCCTTTCATTTCAATATGGATACTTTTCATTCCTGCTTCTTAATCTTAGAATGGGAATCAGGATGCAGAGATGGGGCATCAATTGGCAGATTGGAAGGCCTCCCTCCCTCCCCTTTTAGCTGGGCATTTAAGAGTGATGTTATGATCTCTTAACAGGGAACAACACAGACAAGACCAGGTTCACGGTTCTAGGCTGCAGGGCAGTCCGCTGTGACCATTTTTGGTGATGCACTGCTGGGAATGGACCTCCTTACACCATTCCCAGAAAGAAGGGAAGGTTTAAGGGGTCAGGGGCCTGAGTTATTAATGCTGACCACCACCTTCTCACTGCAGGGAACCCTGGATTCTCAGTTGAGCAAGAGGTCTCATCTTATAAAAGGATACCATAACCTGGAGGTGGTCTTCTTGTCTAGGCAATAGGTCTGCCACCAGATTTTTGGGAAGGTCTCTTGAATTTCATTACCCCCAAAGCCAAACCACTTGGGAGAAAGCCACATAGCAGAAGCCATAGTACAAGATAACAGCCTCTGATGTGGAGTACCTAGGTTTGTCTGCAGAAGAGAACTGCTACGTCAGCAGGTAACCGAAGAGCTTCTTGGGGACCCTGTAGCTACTGTGAAATAAGCTGACTGGAGCAAGGGATGCCAATCTAGATGGCCATGGGAAACTGATGAATGTCAGGGCAAAACCAGCCACAGAAATCAGCCTCTGCAAAGGAGCTATTACTATCCAGGAATGCTGCTGCTTTCTAAACCCCTTCTGGATTATCTGGTAGTTAGGGCAACTTAGATGGTAGACACAGAACCAGAATAGGAGGCATTTTCTTTCCTTTGTCAGTTGTCTGAAGGTGGTAGTCACTGTACTGTATTAAGGCATGGCTATTTTGCTGAGGCTTTGCAAAAGCTACATGCAAAAGGGTAGATGGTGGTGTCTCCTCTGAAGGGTAAAGTTGCTGTCAGAATCAGTCACCTGGCTGCTCTCCGTGGGGTTGGAAGGCATGGGAAGGCCTTTGGGGACAGCAGGAAGAAAATGTTTCCAATTCTGCAAGGCAGGTGGTCAGCAGTGAGGGACCAATAAGGCTCTCTCAATCCCTGGGGTCCCATAAGAATTGGAACAGGGCTGGGTAGTCCCAGAGAGAGCTATAATTGGTTTTGGTACCTCTGTTTAGGTTGATTCATAGAAGTTTCTCTCCTGCTTCAGTCACCCTTTATGTATTGTAGTCTCATTTCAGCTCTGTCCCAAAGAGTTCAGGATCAAAGATGCTTCTTAAATGCCAGAGTGGTGGCATACCTAAAAACAAGCCACAGGCAAATGCAGTTCACAGGGAACTATACACAGGGGATACAACATTGAGGGTCCTGGGCTTGAAGGAGGGAGCAATTCCTTCAAGGACAACCTTTGCATTCCGCTCTGAAAGATGACCTCCTTAAATGACAAGCCATTATCAGAGGATCAAGGTGCTTTCACATTGTTTCCAAGAAGTCCCCCTTCAACAGGAGCAACTGAGCAAAAGCTATGCTCTTGGAACTGTAGAAAGCAATGGCTTTATAATAAAGTCAGAGACAGGTTGACAGAAAGTTAGTTCTCAACGTTGGCCTTAGGTATCCATACAAGAGTTGCTCTGGTTATTCAGATGGAGCTGTTCCTGGAATGAAGGTCAAACCTTCAGGTTACCACATCCAGTGGGACAGAAATCATGGGAGACCACCCAATTCACAAACTGTACACAGTATCTCCCAGAAGTTGTCTCTAAGAAACTCATGATTACATTCATTTTATTTATGAACACTTGGCACTATGAAAAATAACTGTTATTAACTACTTATGGTCTGGTAATGCCACCCCACTAGAACATAAAAGACAGCATGGGCCTTGCCTTCCTATTCACAACTATGACTTCACCGTATGTAAGGTCCAATGCCCAACACACAGCAGGCCCTAAAATGTTTACTGGGTGAAAAGTCTCAGAATGAACTGTAAGAACTGTAGAGATCTTGCTCTACCACACAACCTTCTTAACCAGTGGTTCTCAGGGGTGGTCGGTTGACCAGCTACATCAGTGTCCCCTGAGAACATGTTAAAAACGCGTATTTCAGAACCTATCCCAGACATACGGAATCAACAGCTCTAAGCAGGGCCCAGCAGCTTGTATATTAACAATCCTGTGGGTGATCCTGATCTGTACTCAAGTTTGAAAACTATTCTTAATTTCATTTGGGGGAATTAGTTCATAGTAAGGACCCAAGGAACCTATGGAAAACTGGTTGATTGTAATGTCTTGTTATGCTCTAAAAATAATTCACAATC
The DNA here is from genome assembly GCF_027409185.1 of Cynocephalus volans. Taxonomy (NCBI): domain Eukaryota; kingdom Metazoa; phylum Chordata; class Mammalia; order Dermoptera; family Cynocephalidae; genus Cynocephalus; species Cynocephalus volans. The sequence continues at coordinate 57,981,970 of NC_084470.1, forward strand.
AAATTTATAAACCAGTCTTTAGTTAGTTTGGGTCAAAAATTAACCTCCCTCATCCCCCTTTGGAAAGTACAGGAATCGTGTGAGACCCAGCTGCCTAAGGCTCTCTTCACTGGAAGCACACTTTCGTGAGGAGCTGGGTGTTCATTTCACAGCAGACATGGAATCTCCTTCTTTTGCCTCACTGGATTCATAAGCATCTTAAAAACAATGGCTTCTTTTTTCTACACAGGTTTTGCACTTGTGGGTGTTCAAAAGCTGTCCCTGGAGTATGTCAAGGTTCACAGAATCTTCTACCGTGAAGGTCTGACTCCAACTTGGGGCTGTCTAAACTCTATCCTGACCAACACTCTCCAGCTCACTAAGATTATTCCTTTCTTGGAAGTATCAGAATGTTGGCCACCCTTTCTGGAGAATGTCCTATCATCTTTCTTCACTTTGACAGTGGAAATAAACAGTGGATGAGGTACACTAAATCATGTTTTTTAAGTATTATGAAGGTGTTGGTCAAAGAAGGAAGCCTTGAGTCACAGAATTTGAACTGCTGACCAAGACCAGCTGGGGCCTTATATTTAGGTACCTCATAAGATACATGAAGAAACTGGTGTGTGAATGCAGAGAATGGGACTAGAATCCAGCAATGGTGTTCCATTTATTCACTGAAAAAAAGGGAGACTAAGTTTTCTTCAGCCATTCCCTCCAATCTCTCAAAATTCCCTCCCCTCATTTTTCCAAAATAACACACTGAGAAATATGTTTGTACAAAAACCACATATTATTCCCCGCCCCCTCACAAAATTGGGTGGTTGTATTACAGGAATAAAACCAGATTAAAGACATGAAAAGAAAATGTCACCACTTAAACTAACAGTGTTAAGAATTCAGGTATTTTGTAGGATTATTACCAGCATAGTAAAAATATTTCCACCTGGATCTTTTACATTTGACAGTGATCACATTAAAGACCTGAGGTTACAAGGGACCACAGTATGAACGAGAATTACATTTTCCTTCTAATACTCCAGGGGAAAAGGTAAGAAATCCTAATTCATTTGGAACAAGTTTCCTTTGGGAAAGACTGGCGGGAAATAGGGAAAACCCTGGTCATTGTCAAAAGGCACTGGCATCTTTCTGGAGACATATGCAATGGAACTAAACTCCAGTAGGAACAAGCACATTTCCATTTCAACTGCAAAAGTCCAGAACTAACACACAAAAGGAACAAGTTCTCCTCGGTTCCAGCATTCCAGTACTCTGATGGTGACCAGGGCCACCTGGTAAGAGGCAAACCTGAGGGTTTGAAAGGTAAATCTCAATTGTGGTTTTATTTTTTTGCTTTCTGATATTAAGGAAAAAAGTTCTAAGGTGTTTTATAAACACCCCCCTATACCTTCTCATATGTAAAGCTTTAGAAAATATATAGAAAAAGATATCCAAAAGATGTCCCACCTTGCATTCTAAATAATAAAACTGCCACTTCAGAATGTAAAGTGAAGAAGCCAGGTGCTCTGGAAACCAAGACCTACTAAAAGCATCCTTTCCCCACTCATGGAAGGATAGAAGGGAGAGAAGGACAAGAGAAAACTGAGAACTCTCAAGTCACTCATCGGCAGGGGTAAATATGGCCTCAAATTAAGGCATTTTTGTGTCTCTTCCTCTGGAATGACATTCCACCTTCCCAGCCTGAGCACCCCAAAACTCAAAGCATGATGCTCTGCCTGCCAAGTGAGTTCCTTGGTACCCTCAGTATCTCCCTGACAACCCTGTGATAGATGGAATGTGAGATCTCAGAAAGGGAAGGAAAAAGGTACGAGAGGCCGATGATCCTACCCCACTTTTCCAATCCCATCCCAAACCTAAAGTACCGTTTCATGAAATTCCACTCACTTGGCTACTCCAAGAGGTAGTTTGGGGACTTGTACCCCTATCCATTCTAACCAAGTTCCATGAGCTAAAATGTTTAGCACTATCTACTTTTTTTTTTTTTTTTTTTAATCTTTTAAAGGGTTTTTTAAAGAGAAAAAAATGCATACAAAGCAGTGAATAGGGTAGATTCACTGGAGGGCCATTACCCTAGACTCTTAAAAATTTCCTGGCTAGTCTAGGGAACTAAGGAATGCCTCCCAATATTCCAACCCTTAAAGGTCACACTGCCCTCAGAAAAACAAAACACCCATCCCCAATCCAACAAATCACCTGCATAGAAAACCAGAACCCATGGGCCTGGGGAAGGAGTGGATTTGTTTTAATGTTTGTGCTCTCCTCTACCACATACTAGTTAAAGTAGGTTAAAACTAGTATTCTGCCAGGCAGGTTAAGGCCCTCACAGTCCTCGTTAGGAAACAGAATCCATGGGGTTCCCCTTCCCCATCTCTTTTAATTTTGGTGCATTTATGTGTGGCAAAAGTCTCATGAAAATTCACCATCAGCACCATTCTTAGCTCAGATAAGCAGAAATAAGGTCACTTATAATGCCTTAAGGTTCATCCCCTGTGGCTATCCCCTTCTGCCCATCACCATTTTTTGGTTCCTATTAACTTAGGATGCTCTCCTTTAAAATAATAATGACAACAGAGAAAAAAAAAAGAGAGAGATAACAATTATTATCCACAGAAGCATAAGACAAAGCAAAAAACTGCAGGAGAGCAAAAATGATAAAGACATGGAATACTAATGTTGACAGACCTGCTGACAAACTGTCAACATACCCCCAACAGCAGGGCAGGGAAGATGCAAGTTATTTATAGGATGACTAGGGCACAATGTCACCACAGGCCTCCCCTTGAGTATTGGCTGAGAACCTGACACAAGAGGTGTCAGAGCATGGACAGGGGTGGCAAGAGGAGTGGACGCATGCTTGGGGCAGTGAGAAGAAAAATCCTAAAAGAAACCCAGGGAAGCTGAGGAACACAAGTCTTGTCATTCCCACTCTAGCTTGTGGCGGTGGGTGTGGATATTCCCTGCATCTTCTAGGCTAAGGAGCAGCTGAGGCTGGTGGGCCTGGAGCAGGAGGCGGAGGGACCCCATCTGCAGGTGGTGGTGGTGGTGGCTGCTGCTGTGGCGGAGGGGGATCTGCAAACACATCCAAGAGTAACTCGTCATTGCTAGGAACACAAGGGGCTTGAGAAAGAGCATATCTAGCAAAAAATGACAGAGGAAGTAATTTTTTTTGGTGGCAGGGAAATGCAGCCTGTGAGGTGTTGTGACACTGTGGTCTATGTGGATCAGGTTGCACCTCCAGGCCATGCTCATGCTGCTTACCCTAATCCAAGTGGTTGTGGCAGTCGGAGGTGTCTAAATCTGCCCCACCTTCCTTCAAGGCCCACCCATTCCAAGAATTACTCGACCCTTTCAGAACTTAATGATATTTTGGTTTTACCGTATTTTTAATGGTTCCTTCTACTAATTTTTTTTCTTCAGTTAAATAACTCTGTCACTTGGCAAATTCTGTGTCTTATTTTTCTTTTTCCTATTACCTAGCTTACTCAGCTGGGCATAAAATAGATTAACAATAATTTACTGCAGATTAGCTATCTCACATTATCAATAACTTCTTGCTGATTAACTTGTCTCCACGAGGGCCAGAGAGCTTCACTCGAGGCAGCTGTTGTCAAGGTGGATAGTTGAGGGAGGCCCCCACAGCTCCTGCACTGTACTCCTTGGATTTTTGGACAAAACTAGGTCAGGTCCTGATGGGAACAATTAGTATGAGTGTCTGGGCCTCTTTCTTATTTCCACTTCAGCTGCTTTAGTGTGCAAAGGAACCCCAGAGATTGTTTAATCCAGGGTTTTTAAAACCTCTAGATGTTGCCAGAAATGAAAACGTACAAAAAAAATAATTAAAGTGGAGCCTTGTTCACCAGTCAATTCACCCAACCCTACCCGCCGAAGAGTTTCTGTCAAACTCCTAACACTCTTCAAAGCATTTTGAAGCCTACTGATCTAATCCCTCATGTCATCTTTCAGAGAGGAAACTAAGGCCTGAAAGAGAGACAACTCATCCAGTGTGGCCTGCCCAGTACCCTACAGTCAAGTCAGCAGCTCAGAATTCCTGAAGCATTCCTTTATGTGGAAGCAGGAAGCAGGCAGGGCTTGCCATTTGAAATCCTCTACATTCTCAAGGTGCCCTTTAGGATGGAACTCAGGACCCTTTAGGATGGAACCCTCAACCATGGGTGATCAGCAGGATATGACAATAGTAAAGACCAATGATATTATCTCTGCAATAGGGATGGCAAATTGGTCAACTCTCTTGGTAGGCCAGTTCATTTGTGTATTGTCTGAAAGGTGGCTTAGCAAGCATTTTCTTGCCAAGAAAAGAAGTACCCACTAAAATACAACCTCTGACCTCTACTAGCTCAATGGAGACCTTTTTTCTATTATTGTGATCCTATACACCCAGCTAAATCATGATCTTTCTTCTACGCACCTACTTTGTCCCAGCCCCTGGAGGTCCAGAGAGGAATGAGATATGTCTCTGTCCATGAAGCTGCCTCCCTGCCCTGGGAAGTCTCCTAGAGTACTACAATGTACTCAAGGCACTTCATAGTCTCATGTAACTTCTGGTAAATCCTATACCACTATTTAACTTTTTATTTCTTGTTTTCCCAACTAAAGTGCCTTCAGGCCAGGAATTCTTAGACTTCTTTATCTCTGTGATTTGTGAATAGGAGCTAACTCCTTGCTATATACACGATCTTCTAAATGAACCTAGGATTACACATGTGGCCGAGGTACCCAGCCACTACTGGCTACATTTTGGGATCATCCTCACTGAGGCCTACAGGAGTAAAAAGCAGGCCAGCGCCTCCAGAGCAACACTGTGGAGGCCAAGGCTGGAGCACAGCAAAGGCCTATGGGAAAAATGACCTTGCCTCTGCACATGCCCTCAGACAGACATTGCTCAGCAGCACCAGTGCTTTCTCCACTGAGCCTGCTAGGACCTCACATTCCTTTCCAGCATGGCCCCTGAATACTCCTTCCGTAGTCTATGCAGCCACTACCAATATATCAAGAATGGCTTCAAGAAAGTTACTTGTTATTCCTGCTCTAAACTGGCTTCTATTCTTTTCTTTACACTTACCACTTTTGAACCCAGTATCCGTAAAAGCCTCCTATAGGGAAAACAGCAACCAGTAGCTTTTTATGTCTGCTGAGATTCAAACTAGACAAGCTTAAATAGGAATATCTTTTTGGCTTCCCCATTGACATCAGTGCCAAGAAAGCATGCCACAAAGGCTATGACACACAAGCCTGACTGAATAGAAGCATTTTGCCCTCATCACTTGTGTACCTTCCCATCAGTGGTACTGAAGAGCACTGACAGAAAATCAATCTTCTGGTACCTACTGTCAGATTGCTCTGTCCATGGACCTTCCAAACCTCAAGTACAGATCAAAGCTTTCCTCCCTCATCTATAGCCCTCCCAGACAGACCTGGGATAACGTGTCCCCCCACCATGCTACTTACACATGCCATTAGGTGCTGTGAGGGGTACTCGGGGTCCTAAGATGTTTCCTGGCATTGGAGGCATACCAGGAGGGGTAGGGCCACTCCCAGAGGGGTGGACGTTGGCTGCAACGGTGGGAATCATGCGGCCTGGCATGGGCTGGCCAGGCATCAAGGAACCTGGGCCTGGTATCTGACCTGTGGAGGAAGATTTAAAGTACTGTAAGTATACAAGAAAGGGAGATAAAAAAGGGATCAACTCAATGTCCAAGAGTGCTAAATGCAAAAAATACCCAACCCTCCAAAGGATTTGAAATACCAGTAGAGAAATAATCTAAGTCCTGTCCACAAAAAATCTCTCCCCAAGAGCCCACCATGGGAGAATCACAGGGAGAAAGACAAATTCGTCTCTTGCTATTGTTTTACTAATAACAAGAGACCCTAGGGAAAAGAAATCTAAAATATCCCCTTTAGAACTTTTAGCAAACTTTTTCTGTAAAGAGCTAGATAGTAAATATTTTAAACTTTGCCAGCCATATGGTTTTTCTGTCACAGTCATTCAACTCTGCCACTAGAGCATGAAGAGAGTCATATATAATACACAATTAATGGGCATGGCTGTGCTCTAGTACGTCTTTATTTATGGGCTCTGAAAGGTGCATTTAGCAACATTTCCATATGACATGAAACCTTCTCCTTTCGATTTTCCCCCCAACCATTTAACCATAAAAACTATTCCTTGCATGCAACCCATACAAAAACAAGCGATAAGTCAGATTTGGCCCTTGGGCTGCAGTGTGGCAATCCCTGCATCAGATATGATGATGGGCACTTGTTAGTTCTTAAACCCAGTCATTTGGCTGCTGAGCTCGGTTTTAAAGAGCTATAAACTAAGAATAGTTTAGTGGGCACAAATCAAGGTTGAAGCTATTTCATACGGCACAAATTATACTTTATAGAATAAGGAGAGAGAACTATGCAGTTTTTTCTTGTTTTAAATCTAGGGACTTTAGTATCTATATAAAGTCGATTGTATGAAACCAAACATTGGTTTCTAGATGTAGTACTGAGACAGCTGGAAATAAGCATCTTGAGGTCCAATCTTGGAAAATTTGGGAGATGGGACCTCTTGATAGTTAACTGGCAATTAAAATACACAGAGCAGAATTGGAGATAACACAAGTGAAGACTTCTCCATCATTGCTTAGGAAAAGGTCTGTCTTAAGAAAGACACACAAAGCTTCAAACCTCACACCACCTATCCCAGTGTCTGTTCCTTGTCCGAGGACCCTGAGAAAGCAGCCCCTCACTTCAGGGGTGACAATGAAGAGAACTCCAGTTAGTATAAGAGTCAGGAGTAAGGGTGGTCCACTGTCTTTGGGGGAATGTTTTTTAAAGCAAAATACATCAACATCATGCCCAGAATAAACAATATAGCAAGTTCTGGACCCTCTGGTCCACCTTTCTGCACTCTATAATGTAATGCAAGAGCCCAGAAGAGAAAACTCAGAGGTCCACCTGAAGGAAGACAACTTGGTCAAACAGTCTCAACAGAAAGTAAGAGCAGGTGCTGGACCCATTCCCGGGAAGATACTATTAACTGACCAACATTCATAAAAGCTGTAATGTGCATCTGCCACAGTGCTCAGACAGATCTAGGTAATGTTGAAGAGTCTAAAAATCTAGTAGCTGACACAGAGATAAAAGGGACAAATGGAAAGTTCACTGCAAGTCATACAAAGGATGAGTGCACATGATGGGGTGGCAGGCACATCAAGAAATAACCATAAACTGAGAAAGCCAAAGAATCTGATACCTTACAGTTTAGTAAGAAAAACTTGTGTATGACTTGGGATTTTGAATGAGATTTAAATAAAGCGAAGAGAGATTAGGGATAGGACTAATTCTTAAGCACATGGCCTAGCCTGAGTTAAACAATCAGAAACGTCAATGTTGCTCCCGTTATTCCTGAGAGATACCACTTACATATAGCATCTTTTTTTTTTTTTTTTCTTTTTTTAAGATGACCAGTAAGGGGATCGTAACCTTTGACTTGTTGTTGTCAGCACCACGTTCTCCCAAGTGAGCCAACCAGCCATCCCTATATAGGGATCTGAACCCGTGGCTTTGGTGTTAACCGCACCACACTCTCCCAAGTGAGCCACGGGCCGGCCCCACATCTAGCATCTTCATACTTACCACACCCTTCTGTGGTAGCTTCTTATTATCCATCATCTGCATTTCACTGGGGCTTAGAAAGGTTTAAAAAAAAAAAAAAAAAAAAACTTGGCCAGGTTACAGAGCTTGCTGGGTCTGTCTGAACTGATTCCAGGGGACTTGGTGAAAGGTTCTGAGAAGAGGAGAGGAACTTGGACCTGATTTTCTATGGGATGGAAAGATTTAAGGACTGCAGAGGAGTCAGAATCTAGAGAAGAGAAAAAGAGCTTTTGCAGAGAAGCATGGGCTGAGTGAAGTCAGGATGAGGATATAGAGCAGGAGATGGAGATGACAACCTGCAGGTTCCTTAAGAAAAGAGGATGGGTGACAGAGCAAGGAGGATGGGCAAGTGTGAAGTTCAGAAGGAGAAAGGATTTGAGTTCAGTATATGACTGGCAGTGTGAAGTGAAGGTGGGGAAGACCTGAAGAGGACACAGAGGACTTTTGCTTTGGGAACAGGAGATGCAGTGAAGGGAAGGCACAGAGCTCTCAGAGTTTCAAATAGGGCAGTGGCAAACACAGACTTACTATCTAATAATCTCCACAAAGTTGTCAATGAGGCTCCTTTGTCTTTCATTCCAGCTTCTTTTTGGAGGCCCCTTTGTTGCTCCCTTCCTACCCCACATTCACCTGCTAGGCCATTACTGAAAGCAATACCTTGTTTGCCACTCTCCAAATCTCTACTAATGATTCTCTAATGGCATTTCAGGTGCTGTGAAGGGTGACAAGAGATAATTTAGTTGCTGATGGAGTCAGGAGGCCTACTTTTAAGCTCAGAAGTACAGAAAGTCTATCCTGGAGACAAAAGAACACTTCTCATGGACTCGTGGTAAAGCAAAGCCATGTACAAGAACAAATAATACAGCATCTGTCTACCAATGGGTATAGGTTGCTTCCGTCCACCAGGTTCAACCTGGACAGTTGAACCAGTTCCAGACTTAGGCAAGTTAGGAATGCTCTGCCAGTCCTTCATGTCTATCTAGAAAACTGACAATAGCTATGCCTTTACAAAGCATGCCTTTACAAACAGGCCAGAACCAATACTGGGTAAGGGAGAAAGAAATACAGAACACACCAGGTGTGTTTTACAGAGTTGTAGGGAAAATATAGGAAAATGGTCAGGGCTCCCTCGGATATTCAGAATCTTGCCGAGCATTTGATGTAAATATGCACATGTGCCCAGGTGTTCCTTGGTTATTGTCTAATGTAATTGTGCATGTGCACCCAGGTGTTCCTAGGTTGTCTGACTCACACCCAGGTGTCCTGGGTTATCAGACTTAAGTATAAAAGATGAGTGGCTCCGATCCACAGCGTCCCCCCACCCCCAAGCCTACCCCCAGGGGGCCATTGGGAGGCCACTACTGCTGCTGGAGGCTGTTGCTGCCAGGGCCCCCAGAACCCTCCAGGAGGCCACCACCACTGCTGCTGGAGGCTGCTGTAAGCTGCTAATGCTGCTGAGGAAGCTGAGGACTGAGCTCTGAGCTTCTATCATCTGCCAACAGCTCCCAGGATCTTTCCCAATTACCTAGGTTGTGGACCTGCGTGTGAGGGGCCTGGTGACACAGCCAGGCATAGGAGGGGTCTAGTGACCCAGCCAGGCATAGGAGGGGTCTGGTGACCCAGCCTGGCAAGTGAGGGACCTGTGACCCAGTCTGTGCAGTGGGTTTGAAGGGTCTGAGCCCTAGCCTGACAAGACAATTGGCTACATTGGCAGGATTCGGAAAATTGCCCTAGCCATAGCCCTAGCCAGACAATTAGCATAGCCCTAGAAATACAAGAGTAAAGGTAAAATATCTGCCCACCCTCACCACAAGTCTTTCTGTGGGATCAGAGCAACCGTTTATATGTTATAATGTCTTACTGTATTACTGGCTCCAACACACTTGTGAGAATCAGGGTAAATGTTCTCATTTTACAGAGAGTAAAAAGAAGCTCAGAAAAGTTAAGAAACTTCTCTGTGGTCACAGAACTAGTAAGAGGAATCAGAAACCAGACTCGTGTCTTCTAATTTTAAATCTAATTCTCAACTTCTGGTCAAGATGGCAGAATAGATGGTCACCAGCACCACTCTCTCCCACAAATCAACCAATTTACAACTATAAAAAAGCAACAACAGCCAAGCTGGGGCCACTAAAGCTCAGGGGAAGAGGAGAGACCTATAGAGTGCATGAATGTGGGAGAAACCACCATGAGAGAAAGAAAAAAACCACTCTGACCATTTCATATTCTGGCTGCTTCTAGGCTGGAGCTGCTGAGTGCACAGAGTAGGAGCCAACAAAAGCCGCAGCTGTGCCCTTTGGATGAAGTTGCATGGAGGCAGCAGGGGAGAAGAGGGCCTTGGTGCCCCCCAGGCTAGCAAGACCACTAATAAGGTTCCCGTGGATCCACACAGGAGCATGAAGCCACAACAACTGAAAAAAAAGAGCCACTCAGAGGCTGGTGAGTCATCGCAAGGGACTGGAGCACAGCCCGTCCCACGGGAAGAGTTTGGAGTGTGGGAGGTGGGGGAGACCGGACCACTGGGGGAACACTGGGGCACAGCAAGGACAGCTGATCTGCCCCGCAATCAGTGCAGGACCACTCAACGGAGACTGGTCAGGAATACAGAACTGTAGAGGGTGCAGTTTGCTGAAAAGACTCAGGCCCAGACTGAAGTTTCTATACAACCTGGGTGTACTGGATCGCACGAGAGATATAAAGTCAACCATTAAAACCTGAGCTGCACATAAAGCCTTCCCTAGGGAATCAGCAAAAAAGCAACAATTTAGCTCAACCACAGAGCTCAAGTGCTGGTCCCCACAGGAAATTCCCCCATTTTTATAGTAAGCAAAGGACAACAAATTAGTTCCAGTGCAGAATTTAAGTGGTGGGAACAACAAATAATCCAACACATAACTGAAAGAAAAAAAGTACCCACAACCAGAAACAAAGTTTAATATTTACTAGTAAAGGTCTCATTTCACCAAAGAACACCTATAACACCTAGAAGGACCAGAAGTCCCCTGGGATACCAAGCCAGAAAGGGGGGAGGGTTGTGGGCCCTCAGCAATGCTCCCAGACACCCGCAACCAGTCCCAAGGGTAGGCTCAGCCACACACCCCTGACATGACCCCAGTGCCATGACCCCAGTGATGACCACTGAGCTGCTGCAGGAAGCTCCACAGGCTCTCCCGAGCTGGGGCAGTGGGGGGGCCGATGGCCTCGGCCACACACCCCCAACATGAGCAACCAGCCCAGTGACAACCACCAAGCCACAGCAAGAAGGGCTCCAGGTTCCCAAGCTGGGGTGGTGGGGTGTGAGGGCTTCTGCCATACCCTGACATCTGCACCCAGCCTGGCAAGGACCAAGCCACCACTGGAAGCCCCCCGGTCTCCCCTGTGGGAATGAGGGGGGTGCCATAGGCCTCAATCTTGCCCCTCCTCCTTCCTCCTTCTTCCATCACATTTCCTTCCCCTCTCTCCTCTCCCCCTCCCTCCCAACTGCTCTGCAACATCATAGAACATAAAAAAATATTAATAAAGCATAATTTGGTAAAATCTAAATTTAAAAAAGTCTTAAAAAAAATAAATCCAATTCTCTTTCTACTATACTACTTCATGCTCAAATTTAACAGTTCACATGAAAGGATGTACTATAACTGTTAAGATTTTAAAAAATCAGGGGACTGGATGGTTAGAGGACAGCCTTGTTAACACCAAGGTCAAGGGTTTGGATCTCCCTACTGGCCAACCACCAAGGGGAAGAAAAAAAAAAGATTTAATAAAATCAAAGGTATATACTTCTATTACAGGTATCGTGTTTTCTTCCTCATTATATCACAGTTGTAAGATTGCTCTGCTACCTGCAATAATTAATCTTGTAATTTAACAAACACACATTTTAGCATCTTGTAGTAGGCTTGATGGTGGCCTCCAAACAGAGATGTCCTAATTGTGGGAGCCTGTGGAAAGGTCTTTTGGAAAAAAGGAGAAAAGGTCTTTTGGAGAAGACACAGAGAGGAGAAGGTGATGTGAAGATGGAGCAAAGAGAGATGTGGCCATAAGCCAACAAATGCTGTGTACCACCAGAAGCTGGAAGAGGCAAGGAACAGATCCTCACCCCTGGAAGGAGTATGGCCTTGCTGGATATCAAACTTCTAGTCCCCAGAACCCTAAGAATAAATTTATATTGATTTAAAGTCACCAAGGTTGTGGTAATTTATTACAACAGTCTCAGGAAACTACGTAGGAAATATCTATGTTCTAGTCTTTACTTAAGAACTTCACAAATGTTAACTCATTCAATCCCTGTAACAACATTACAATCTAGTCACTATTATCCCTATGGAGGAAAGGGGAAGACATAAAGATTGAGTAACTTGCCCAACATCATAAAGCATGTACACAGGGGAGCCCAGATCTGCTGTAGGTACTCTGACTCCAGAAATAGTGCTTGTAACCACAGTGTATGCCTGTAGATGAAGAGGGCTATAGCCCTTTTCCAGCAGGTACTCAGAGACTATGTGAGGCAAACCCTGCTGCCACCAAACTGATGATCAGTTATTTGCCCCACACTCAGCTCACAACAGAAACGCTTCTCTGAACCAGCAACTCAGACGGTATGTTCCAACAGAGAATCTATTCAAGAAACAATGCTGCAAAAAAGAGCATCACTGGCAGATTGACACAGACACACATTGGGATGAGCCTACACGCTCTTACTCTCAAGTCCAGCAGTGCTGTTTCCACAGCTAACTATTCAGCAGCAACGGCCCATTTACCTATTTCCCTACATCTTTATGGCAACAAGCTGGGATAGGGCAGCTTCAGGGTTTTCCAATGCTATATGCCCAACAGCTAAAAAAATCTACTTTCCTTTCGCTTACTATAAATGTTGAGGCCTTCTGAAAAACAAAGTTTCTCTCTCTTACTGTCACAAACAGGATTCATACCACTGGGATATGGGTGTTCAGGGAATGGGAGAACAACGGCTCCTTGGCAGAGGTGGCAGCAAAAAGGAAGGGCGAGAAGAAAAATAATTTATTTCTGCTTACGGGGACTTGCGCAGGCAAACAGGAAAGTAAGAAAAGTACTCTCAGGAAAGTAAAGAGTACTCTAATAGTGATGATGTCCCTGTGCTGTCACATGCTACATGACTCACAGAGCTGTGTACCTAGTGCAGTGGTATTTAGAGAATACCACTGAGTAAGGCTCTACCATTTCCTGGGAAATGTGAGTTATCTCATTGAATCCTCCAGTTTGTTAGGAGGATGATAGGGCCCAGTTTTGAGATAAGAACACTAAGCCTCACACAGGCTATATAATTTGGCCTAAAGTCACAAAAAACAAGAAACTGAGCTGAGATTTAAACCCAGGTCTGTCTGACTCTGAGGCCCATTCTTTTTCTCCTTTACCCTATTCTGTCTTAAGGAGTACCTTTCCCATCAGAAAAAGTGATTTCTAAGAAGGATCAAATTTGAGGGCTGGCCCATGGCTCACTTGGGAGAGTGTGGTGCTGATAACACCAAGGCCACAGGTTCAGATCCCTATATAGGGATGACCGGTTAGCTCACTTGGGAGAGCGTGGTGCTGACAACACCAAGTCAAGGGTTAAGATCCCCTTACCGGTCATCTTTAAAAAAAAAAAAAAAAAAAGAATCAAATTTGAAATGGCGTAGAATTTAAGAGGACTGGAGAGAAGACAAAATCAATTTCTTGTAAAGCAACACCTGTCCTTTTGAAATCTAAACATCCTTGTGGTTTTTGTGGTGTCTGGTACAGGTCTCACCATTTTTAAATGCATGACTATGTCTAAATGCATTTCCATTAATTCTTACTAATATTAAGAATTAAGTCTGGCCCACACAAACCTGAAATGCATAGGAGGAGGCCTTACCAAACAAATTAAGGAATGTGTATGTATGTATTTTCCATTTTTAAAAAATTCAGGTATTTCTTTCCCCAGAAGAGAGGGAGAGAATGGAAGTGAGAGGAAACAGCAGTATGAAAGCATAGAATGGTGGAACTCTAACCTACATACAAGCTTTTTTCTTTTTTCCTCCCTAAAACAGCAGGCATCTGAAGCCTGAAAAATGGAAAGGTTTGCTAAAATTAGGTTTAGCTAGTAGGAAAATCTCTCATACTCTCTCAGGTCTATTAGATCTTTTACTAAAGCTTTACACTATACCCATCATGCTTAATGGAATGTTAGTTAAGAATCTTATTTTTATTCTTTGGGATGGAAGAGGAAGATGGGGAAGAAAATGAATCTAGGAATATGAACCTGTGAATTTCCAGTCTTGAGCACATTCCATCAATCCATTTCTAACTGTCCACAGCACATCCTCTGGCTGAGTCCCCAGGAGAACGGAAATAACAATCAGGGCCAAGTGAGGCGGGGGAAGCCTGGGTTCCTCAGAGACTGCTCCTTCCCCACAGTAGCTTCCTGGGGGTGCCTGTGACAGACGCTCTTTGTTGAGGACTGGGCTCTCACTGTTCTCTTTGTGAGGATAACCTGCTTCTCCGGAAAGTGGCATGGTACCCTTGTTATCACATGATGCAAGCAGGACCAAAGGCACCGCAGATAATAAAAACTTGGCTGATGTGATGGGCTATTCCTTCTCCCTTTTCAGTGTGGGGTTGAGTCCAGGGCATCGGTTAGAAAGTGACAACAGGTTGTAATCCTTTCCAGAGTACTATTTCCCATGGGTACTGTTGAGTAAGTAGGCCTGAGGGGCTTTAAAAAAAGCCTAAATGCCTAATGCCTTCGTTGAAATGTCCTGAACACATATTTTACTGACTGATACAAAATGTTCTAGTTTTATCACTAAAATATCTTATCATGTCTGAGTTCTCATTAAATCAAACCAATTCCTACTCTTATTTTCTAGGCACTTCCAAAAATTCTTACACTATTAATAATGAGAAAACCATGAAGATATTTAAACCAACATGTTCTTTTTCCTCTTTTCATACACAGAACACACACAAAGGCTTCCCCAATGCAGGCAGCTCACTTGAGATCCACAAGGCATGAATCCGCAAGAGTACCTCATTTACTATAAAAGCCTAGGAAGGACAGCACTTACATATCAGATTTTGTTATTTCCTTCTGATTCAACTCAATGATACATAATCTTCCTCTGAACATGTGCCAAAGTCCCTGTAGTCCTGACCATATTTCACCTTAAAGGAGACCCTTAATAGTTAGAGGCACCCTCCCTGCTCCAGTAAGCAGCACAATCAAGGACACCTCAGGAAGCAACAGCCACTACCAGGGCCACTCTCCTTTGTAGTTCCTCATGTGCTTTCATGGACATCACAGTCAAGGGTGTTATAAGGGACACAACACATGTGCTCAAGAACTTGCTATCATGACTATCTTATGCCTGGAATGGCAGACAGTCTTACAGGGAGAACTAGTAAGGCTTTGACTTAGAAATCATTCAATAATACTATTTTACAGCTCAAATGAAAAGGGATAAAATGCAGTGCTGTGTATTTTATCAAGATCAGTAAAACCTCCAATTTCAATTTGCCAGCTGTACACCAGAAACATCCTACTATGAAGAGTTCCCTTGACTTTTTGTCTGATAGGAACAAGCCAACCTGGGACACTTCATCAGAGATAGGACAAAATCTACAAAACGTTGGAGTTCCCAGGTGAGTAAGGAGTAGGACCAAATAATGAACCAAGGAAGAGAGACAGAATCACGCAGACAGTACTCTGTATACAAAAATTCTAAGTATGTGAATGAATTAATGGTGGGGGTGGGGGGGTGGGGGGGAGGCAAGAAGAACCACAAAGGTACAAACTAGATGGAACATATACAGGTGCTAGTTTATACTAGTTACTTTGATGCCTAGATTCCTATGTGTGTGATAGCTTGGTAGATTCACAGCATGTTCCTCACACTCTAAATTCAGGACAAATACCAAAAGCTAGTCAACTGACCCGGATAATTATCCTCAGCTCCTAATGTAAATACTGTGGCCTGTTAACTTTTCCAGAACTTAGAAAACTTTAGTTGGAAGGACTTTCTCATAGTTCTTAACTTATACCTGTGGCAAATTGGGGACTGAAGCCATTCTATAACAAAACACTACAGACTACCTAACAACCAAAACACTATAGACTACCTTACCTACCCTGATTTGAAAGTCTCCTTTAGCTCCTCTAGAATATGGTGTACCAGACTCACCATTAATCAACAGCATTTTCTGAACTGGTGATATTAAGGCAACTTTAAAATAGTAGGTTTAACTTACTTTCTTCTTAATTTTACTAACACACTTGATTTAACATTATATTCAAACTCCAAAGCAACCCCACAAAAGGAGAAATTATGAAAAATGATTATCTTGAGCTACTAGAACTCTCACACAGTGTGAGAGCGTAAACAGGCATAACTATTTTGGAGAAATGTTGGTAGCATCTACTAATGTGAACATATGCATATCCTATGATCCATTCCTAGGCACATACCTAAGTGTACTCCTTAGAAATATACACTACGGAAAAAAATTTACACTAGAGAAAAGTACACATGTCTGCCAAAAGATGTGCTCATGCATGTTCACAGCAGCACTAACCATTCATAGTAACTAAAACCTGGAAACTAATCAAATGTCTATCAACAGGACAATGGACTAATAAACTGCGGTATAGCCACAGAGTGGAACATGGTATAGCAAGGAGAAAGAACAAATATACAACCACTCACAACATGCATTTCACATATACAGTGTTGCAGGAAAGAAGCCAGACATAAACAAAAATCACTGTGATTCCATCTAGATAAGATTCAAAATCAGCCCAACTAATCTATGGTGTTGGAAGTCAGGATAGTTGTTACCCTTGGGAGGTATGATGGGGGCCTCTGGGTGCTGGTTACACAGGTATACTTTCTTTGTTAAAACTCACCAAGCTAAATATGATTTCTACATTTTCCATAGGTATATTATATTTCATTGAAAAACGATAGGAAAAGAGAATATCATCATGCACTCAATGATCTTTTCTCTTATAAATTCACTTTAGAAAAGCCTATTTCTGTGAGAAAGTAAAGAGAAAAACATGACCTATTTCTCTTCTAAAGACTATTTTTATGAACTCTAGTTTGCTGGCACTGCCCCATTAGGAGAATAGCTGTTTCTGAGTCTGCTGTAAACCCCTCAGTCCTCTGTCATGGAAGGTATCACTGTGGTACTGGCCTCACTTTGGAATCACATGGAATTCAGTGTGAATCCTGGCATCACCACGCACCAAAAGCTATGTGGCCTTGCCATGTATCAGTTCTTCACTGTAAAGTGAGGATAATGAGAAGTAAGTGAAACAATGTGGGTGAAGTGCATGGCATACAAATACCTATTGACATCAGGATGTAATTTAGGAAAGAAGGCAGATTTATCTTTTTGACCATCTTTTACAAGCTAAATGCAGATGATGGAGCTCCTGAGAAGTTACCTGTGAACAGTTAGTGTGGATATGACACTTTAATACCTTCAAGAACCAGGGACTTGTTGGTTAGCTCAGTTGGTTAGAGTGCAGCCTTATAATAACCAAGGTCATGGGTTTGGATCCCCGTACTGACCAAACACCAAAAAAACCCCAAAAAAACCAAAACACAAAGCTAGTACCTTGAACCAAATACAAAGTAGCCACAGTGAACTTCCCCCTAAACAATTATCAAATATTTTACAAACTGGATTTTAAAATAATTCCTATTTTGAAAAACTACTACCTAGCCCCGTTTTGGGGTAAAGCCAATAAAAACTATTATTTAAAACATGTTCTGGGTTGTGAATAAAAGATTTATGGGCTGGTTGGTTAGCTCAGTTGGTTAGAGTGTGGTGTTATGGTTATCTACATGAGAAGATTTAGAAAATTTGTCCTTTGAGGAAGTCAGACCAACTGATGTTATCATGTTGGGACCTCCTTAAGCTCCAAGGGCCTCTCTATATTTATCTCTGCTCACTTCTACATGCCTTGGCCAGAGATTTTGCATTCCACTCCAAGAAGCACAAACTTTGGCTCTGGCTACACAATGGGTACATTACTACAGAATACCAAAAATATAGGGTGACTATCACTCGAGCAATATAACATACAGCACACACCCATACAACACTGCCCGCTAAGATGGGAAGAAATGGGGTGGGGGTGGGGTGCCCAGGCAGACAGGGTGGGGCTGGAATTAGAAGTCCATTTAAGATTTTAATAATGTTGGTAGTTAAGTTTGAAAGAACTGTGAATTCAACTTTTAAGGTGGTCAAAATGTGGTGAATAGTAGCCAACTTGAAAGGGCTCCCACAAAGAAAAGATGGGACAATTTGAGCATCAAAAAGAATAAGGTCCATAATAAATCAAAAAACAAAAAATATACAAAAATATATAATTTCATAATACTAAAAACATATACACAAAACAAAAAGCCCTCATTAGTCAACTTTGGAGACTGGGGAATAGCAATTCATTATTCAGATAACTAATAAAAGGAAAGGATGAAGCATTTATCCAGTCTTTCCTATAAGAACTCATTTTTAGGATAACTAATTGAGGAAGAGGTTTTTTATAAAAGAATCACTGCCATAAATACAGAAGAAATAATAAACTTAGGAATCTCACCATTTTGCAACACCCAATGAAATAACTACTCTAGGGAGCATTCAGGATGGCATCTAAAACCATTAGGTGAAATATGATTGGGATCTCTGTAATAGATGGATAAGACTGACAACACAGAAACCACTGGCTGATTTTAGTCTCACAAAATGAGACAAGTGACATTACAAGAATGCTGACCCTCATAAAGTGAACCTGAATCTGGTAAAATACCCAAAACAATCCTCTGATTTATGGGAAATGTGTGGGAGGTAGGGAAGGAAGGAAGTGGGGAGAAAGACATGTGAATTTACACCAGGCACCTTAAGTGTACAATCAGGCACAGCCACAGTGTGGAAAACCTTGGTTTCTTCCAAACATAAGTGGCATATAAAAAAAAAGAAAAAAAGGAAAGTGAACTATTACATATTAAAAGACTTAAGAGACATAACAACATTGAAAGACTTAAGAGACATATCAACACTTGCAGCATGTGGATCTTATTTGAATACTGACTCAAACAAAGCATTCAAAGACATTTAACTGACAATTAAGAATTACGGTTATTTTTGTTTGATGTTATGATAGTAAATTATGTTAATGCTTAAGATTCCCATTGGTTAAACATACATTTTGAAGCCTATATCCCTTCCCAAAGTGAAGAGAAAAAGATAAAAATAGACTGTCAAAAACATCAATAATTTTGAAGTTGTGCTATAGTTATATGGGGGATTTTTTGTCTATAGCTGAAGATTTCCATAACAAAAAATTAAAAATGGCAGAAAAGTGGTGGTTGTTGAAGCTGGGTCATGAAAGTTTGTTGTAGTATTCTTTTTGTGTATATATATCTTTGAAAATGTCTAGAAGTTAAAAAAAAAAAAAAAAGTGTAGACAATCCAAGGATAAATTTTTAAGGAACTCTGAGATATACTGCCCATTTGGAGGCTGACCTACCCAAGGGAAAGGCAGTGCACCAAGAGGACTGTAAAAAGAAAACATGGCAGGCTTTATATGGCAATAAAACCAGATCTCACTTGCCTACAATTTCCTAGATGACAATTGAAATTCTAAACAGTCCTTGTCAGAAAACATTACCTGTACGGTTAGCCCCTCTGATGCTCTGTGCCACAGGGACGACCAGAATTTTTTTCCACGAACAGAGCCTTTCTCTCACCTGGCTGGGGTGGATGAGGTGGTGGCATCTGGTGGTGCATCAAAGGATAGGGTGGGGGCTGCTGATGAGGCATCATGCCGGGGTGCCCTGTTGCTCCAAGTGGGGCCAGCCCAGGGCCTCCTGAGTGCTGGTGTGCCTGGGAAGGGTTTTGGCCATGCTGCTGCTGTTCCATTTGCTGTCGGGCTCGTAATTCTGCATATTTCAGCTGTTCCATGTGGAAGTTCTGGCGTTCAGTAAGCAACTGCTGCCTCTGTTGTTCTAGCTGTAAGAAAAATAAGGGAAGGAAAAATGACACCAGGAGAAGCTCTCGGGTTTTAATGACACACAGGACATTGATCTAATGTCTGAATTCCCTCTATCTTATCACAGAGACATAGCCATCTCACCCCCTGCAGAAAAAGCATCATTTCTTGAGGAGTATATTTCCATTTGGACACCTGTTACTGTAGTCAAGGTCTTCTCTATACTGAGTCTAAGATCTGCCTTCCCTTGTAAACTTTGCCAAGTGGGGCTATTGCTCTCTGGGCCCACTGAGGACACATGTACATAATCCTCTCTGTTTGGCAGTCCTTCAGATATTGAAAAATACTTTCCATGACTGCCTGAATCTTCCCTAGGTAAAATGAGCCTCTACTGTCCTTTTTAATCATTCCTAAGATGCTAACATTTCAAGCCCACCCAACTTTCCCAGGTGCTCTCTTCTGGATGTGATCTTTTCGGTTACTGTCTATTTTAGAACATAACACTAGAATTAAATCCTGTGGATGAGTCGATGAGGCTTGGCTGCAAAGATATACATTTCTCTATGTGGGACTTTGGCAGTGCCACTGCAATCTTAGCTTTCAAGTATCCAAAATTATACGAGGTGACACATTCACAGAATATTTTAGTTACCTAAATAAAAATCTGCATGAATCTCAGTTTGAAGAATACAAGCATTTCAATATTCGAAATAATCTTTCTGGGACTCAAATTAAAATAAAGAGAAATAAGTTATTATATGTACAGGAAAATTCAGAAACCATATGCCTGACAACAATTCAGAGAATGGAACCTACCTTAATTTATTTCAGGGCTAATAAAGAAAACCAACCTGAATGTGAAGGAAAATAAAAATCCAGATCTCTGGAAGTAATAAAGATTATAAGCATAAGGTAGGTTAATAAACTTGTTTCTTTTCAATGATATCTCCATCCCATCATTATCTATAGCAATATCTGAGTTACTAGGAGTCATTTTCTAGTACTGTGCTGTTCAATACAGCAGTCACAAGCCACAACACAGCTTCAA
The DNA here is from genome assembly GCF_027409185.1 of Cynocephalus volans. Lineage (NCBI taxonomy): Eukaryota > Metazoa > Chordata > Mammalia > Dermoptera > Cynocephalidae > Cynocephalus > Cynocephalus volans. The sequence continues at coordinate 58,002,678 of NC_084470.1, forward strand.
GCACTTGAGATGTGGCTAATCTAAATGAGATGCGTTGTCAGTGTAAAATAAAGACTAAATTTTGAAGACTTAGTATGAAAAATAATTTTTATATTGATTACATGTAGAATATTTTTTATATATTGGATAAAACAATTTCACCTGTATTCTAATTTTTTAATGCAGCAGCTTGAAAATTTTAAATTACATATAATTATATATATTCAACAGAATAGCATTATTCAGAGGCATTTAATAAGTTAGGGAAACGTAACATTTTAGCTTTTGGTAGCAGCCAGTTCTGTGGATAAATATGAGTACTCTCTATTAACATTAGCAAGAACTAGATGGAATAAGCATGAAAATTAGCCTAAGAATGTGGGCTTTTAGCAGAGAGCTGCCTGGGAAAAAGTCCCCGTGGCATCAAGTGAGATGCACTACTGTTTATCAGGAGCAGCAACTAGAGAATTTAGGTGGATGGGGTGTGAGAACACAGGCCATGGACACAATGTGAAGAGAAGAGGCATGAGCAGGTGAGGAGGACAAATGGAGGGAATAAATGTTAAAACTTACATACTGAGTCTGGGTTAGCTTGTAGACAGAAAGAGCTGTTCCAAAACAAACTACTGTGTGAGAGGCTGAGGGTTACCAGGAGGGAGTGAGACAGGGTACTACCATGGTCCTAATAGGCTAGTGTGGGCTCTTCATTTTTCTAGGGAAGGTGATCTGAACAGGGTAAGTCTGCCTGGTTCAACTTCTTGTTTGCACAAGAAGGGAGCTGTAAGATGTAATTAGCAGGCGTGTCCTCTGGAAGCCCAGTTCCATAGGAAGACTAATCACTGAAATAAAGAGGTGAATGATAAAAAAGCGATCTAAAGATTCTGACTACAGATATTTGGTTTTGCTTTTTTCCAGGAAATTTAGGACTCTATGATAATTTACTGAGGTTACACTTAAGAGGTGGCCAGAAAAGGGCCTGTTCTATGTTCTTGTTGAGTCATTATTCATCTGGATGGACTGGCTGAAGTTCTACAGTTATGTAAGAACTATGGAATTTAGGTTAAGATGTGCTTTTATAAAGAAGCTGAACTTCTCCTGGAGGGAGATTTTTCTGTGTCTCTGAAGGGAAATTTGGTCTCTGCATTACCTAGCTCAGAGGTTTGGTTCTGCTTTTAACCAAACTAGCTTTTCACTGGGGTGGGGTGGGAGGGCACTAACCTTAGTGTCAAGGTATTAACCTTGAAAAGAAAAAGAAAAATCTATTAACAGAATGGGAGGGCCAGCTGGGAAGAAAAATTTGCCCAATTTTCCTTGTCTACAACATGAAATAACCTCAATTATCCTATTTATTTTCTGAGCTTCATCTGTCATTCTAAAACATAGAAGGTAATTAAAAGTAACTGAATGAATTAAAAAGGGTAAGTGATTAAACACACATACACACACACCTGAAAGGGAACCCAGTTTAAGCCTAAAGCTCCAATGTGGGATGAACAGGTCCTCTGAGGTGAGAGCTATGTCCAGATAGCAGGCTACCAGTTGGCTTCAGGAGGGCCATCTCTATGCTGGGGCAGATACAGCACAGCTTATGGCCACGTCCTGGCCTCATAATGGAAAGGAAATGCCTCTCTTGTTTTGGACACATTTTTTAAAAAATTAAATCCAGGTGAAGACCATATTCGCTTTTGTGGCAATAAGAAAGAACGTGAAGTAGGAATTTTTGAGAAATTTGGCAGTATTGGGCATATTTTAAATTCACTTAACCACTGACCTGGTGTTTTGGCACCTGGAAGTCTGTCTTAGAAAACTGTATGTAGGTGTGTATAAAGACAGTCATTAAAGGATTATTTTTGATGTGCAATTTTGTCAGATACACTGAGTGGGAGCAAAAGCAAGTTGCAACAAAAAAATTTAAAACATAATCCGAAGTATATAAAAAAAAAGTCTTTGTGATCATATATAAACACATTTATGTATACACTGAAAATGTTCTGGAAGATGCCATACTATTAACAGTGATTATCCCTAGGAATGAAACTGAGGGTAGGAGAGACTTTTAAATTTATTCATATATTATTTGAATGTTTTTACATCACATACTATTTTTGTCATCAAAAAACAAAATACTAGGGCTGGCTCGTGGCTCACTTGGGAGAGTGTGGTGCTGATAACACCAAGGCCAAGGGTTTGGATCCCTATACAGGATGGCTGGTTTGCTCACTTGGGAGAGCCTGGTGCTGACAACACCAACTCAAGCGTTAAGATCCCCTTACCAGTCATCTTTAAAGAGGAAAAAAAAAAAAAAAAAAAAAAAAACTAAAAACTAAAAACTGCCCAAATTATGAGCTACAGATAATCTTGATTTTCTTCTCTTTCTTCTTTATTTCCTAGTACCATGGATAGAGTCCAAATAGCTAAAATTAACAGTGTAAATTACTCATGAAAATAAGTTATTAAAGAAATTGTTGACTTTCTTCTATGACCCTAATCTTGCTCTAGGGAACCCAGTTTCATACAAGGTTGCCTGTAGCCCTGCTCTGAAGACCACCCCTCTCACCTCCACTGCATTCAAATCCTGCCTTCCTCTTGCCCTTCACTCCTACATTGTGTATGTATAAAACAGTGTATCCAAGCGGAACCTAACACAACAGAGCACTTTTCAACACCAAGGCACCAAATGCAGACACAGCTGCAACTGCAGCTGAAGTTCACACAAAGCTCTTCTCCCAACTTCTATTTGCATAAAACAAGGAGGAGGGGTGGGAAAGAGTAAAAGATGGTGGGGGCCACAAAAATCCATCTACGCTGCCAAGAACTGAAATATCAGCTGAAACTTGAAGCCTCTGACTACTGGCCTCAGAACTAGAGTAAATAATTATACTTTTCCTTTTCAATGTTTGGTGTCAGTGATGAGGCATTCAATAAAGAAAAACCAAATTCAAAACAGACATATCCATTTCTTACACCTGAGGAAAAAGAAAACAACTCCCATTTTGCTGCTCCCATATGTGCTTCTGGTAGCAGAAACCCAAAGGGGAAGCCTGCACCAGCACCATGACTGGTCCTTTTATCCTTGTTACAATGTGCTTGCTTCATAAGGCCATGCATCTTTGTGCTTCAGTACCAAACCTGCTACTGCTTTCTTAATCTCAAACAAAACTACCTATAATGTAATGGCACATATCTAACAATAGATGCAATTATATGACAAGCAGAACAGAGATGAATTACTTCAAATGTACAGAAAACAAAGTTAAATAGAACTCCCCTGGGACAGTATGAAATCCACTCTTTTTTGGTCTATCTTATAAGTACAAAAAACTTTTCTAAACCTACATCATATTTGTAAGGATGTCCTATCTTCAAAATCCATCCAGAACTTGACCATTTCTCTTCACTTCCATGGCTGTCACCCTGGTCCACCAAGCCACCATCACCTCACATGGGTTACTCCAACACCCTCCTTGCCAATCTCCTGGATTCTGACCTTGTTGCATTCTAATTTATGCTACAACACAACAAATAAACTGATCCCTGCTAAACTGTAAGGAAGATCATGCCAGTCCTCAACTGGAGGCCCTGCAATTATTACACATTTCAATCAGAGTAAAGCAAAAGTCTCTGGATGGCTTACAGGGGCTCCTGTGATTTGTTCACCATTACCTCTCTAACTTTATCCTCCTAAATCCCCAACTCATTTATGCTCCAGCCTACCCACCTACTCCCTAGTCCCTAAACACGTCAGGCTCCCGCCTCGGTGCCTCTGCACTGGCAGTTTCCAGCACTTAGAAGCCCTGGCCTATCAACTGTCAGTTTCTCAGGAAGGCCTATTCTGTTGACACCACCTAAAAATGAAATCCCTTCCCTGCTACTCCTAATCAACCCTGACACAGTTCATAACATACACGCAAAGCATGTATGTATACATACATATACACAGTATGTAACACCTTATAACTTCCTTAATTCATTCATGATTTCTATTTAAGCCCCACCAAGGCAGAGAATTTTGTTGGGTCTTATTCAGCACTGTATTCTCAGTACGTACATGCCCAGAACATAGTAGGTGCTTAATAAATATCTGACAAGTGACTCAACCCATTATCTCTACCACGAAAGCCATCACAGGGCTGGCAGGTTAGCACAGGTAGTTAAAGCATGGTGCTGATAACACCAAGGTCCAGGGTTCAATCCCTATACCGCACCCAGCTGCCAAAGAAAAAAAAGAAACATAATGACAAAAGCCATCACGGGCAGCTGACTGTCTCCTAAGCATCATGCTTTTCTCGCCATATTTCAGGATTTGGGCCATTCTTACAAATCAGATCAATCCCTCTTCCTCCAGCAACCTTCCCTTGATAATCTGAGCCAATCATGATCTCCCCTTCTCTGAATTTTCACAGCCCCATCACCTCATAGTATTTGGTCTTTTCATGTGTCAATGTCTCATTTACCCTCTAACCTTAAGGACAGAGTCTGGGTTCCTCATATTCCTATAATGTCTCTCTTTTCTGAAGGTATACAATTTCTATACCTAGCCAGATGAACTTCAGAGACTCAGAGAACATTTAGTCCAGAAGCTATAAACTAGATCAGCTCACAGATCCATTCTCATTGGTCTCAAACTGTTTTGTTTTTTTTAAAAAATTCACGACTTAGGCTGGACCCAGACACTTCAATTCTTCCTGGTACTTCTAGCCCCCAAGACAGCCTATGTCTGAAAACTGCTCTCTTGACTGTTATGTGCTATCTGATTGGCACCAAAGGCTGCTCAGTTCGGCAGACTCACTGAGTGGTCAATCCACTGCCAGCTTATCATGCTCACCTGAAGTGGAGTCAACGCTTTTTATTAAGCCATCTCGTTGACAGACTTTATTAACTTCCATAACTACTCTCCTCCAAAATTAGCACTTTATAAGAGGGCTAGAATAACAGCTACTAAGCACTAATGATAGCTGAATTCATGATACCTATGAAAAATTTAAAAGTTTTATACCTTATTCTTAATTACTAATACTTGAGACTCAATATCTGATTTTTAAGTCACAGAGAAAAAAAAAACTTCATATTTGATTCTGAAAGTGTAAAATTTTTGAAATAGATTGCTATTTAAACAAATCGACTGCTATCTAAACAAAACCAAATATTTAAATCAAAAAAGGGATGCTAAAGCTACTGTTTGCTGGGTAAAGATGAGTTGGAGTGCACCCTAAAGTGAACGAAGAAGTGTAGCAGGTGAAAGAGTGCTGGGTGGAGAGTTAGGAGGTTCTACTCCTAGCCAACCTGCTTACTTTCCAGAGTATCAGCTTTATTGACTCATAATAAAAGGATGATAGAACCCTGCATACCTCAGAGTCCCTAGGTTAAATGGAGGTAAACGATAGCTCATTTCTTTATAAATTATAAAGTACTATATAAATACAGAGAGCTGAACAGACATAGGTTTGAGATTTGGTTCTGTCATGTATGACCTGTGTGATCTGAGGTACATAACTTACCCTGTCCAAGCTCCAGTCTCATTTGTAAGAAGGACTAACAAAGAAATGGCCTTATGTTGTCATCCAGCATCACTGCTGGATTCTTGTATAAAGGAGGTTCAAAGCAATCAGTGTTTTCTCACTGGTACAATGACTAACCCATTAAATGTTCACAAAGCCAACAATGGCTTCTAAATATTAAAAATGTCATATATGTAGTTATTGATTACTGGTTTGCATAAAGGGAGGCATATATGTAACTATTTACTGAATGCTTATTATGCCATAGACACTGTACCAGGCACATGCCATACTTCTCTCATTTAACTGTCACAACAGTTCTGTGTAGAAATAATTGGTAGGAAAATAGTCATGGCTTTGCTGGTCTGTAGGGAAGGATAAGATATTAGTCCCGGGATGGAGGAAAAAAGGTTATGTCTTAACTATGCACAAAACGAACAGGTGACATTTTGAAGTTCAAAGGACCCATTTTGGTTGGAACCAGCGTTGCTCTATGTGACCAAGAGGACAGAAGAGAAGTGATGGGATGTGAATTCCAAGTTTAGGTTATAAAAGACACTGTGGCTTCTTTTTTGGATGTTTTTTCATACTCTTGCTCTTTTGATTTGGTCACTCAGAAATTACATGAGATAATAAATTCTTTTTATTTTTCAGTCACTAAGATTTGGGGTAATTTTTTTTTTTTTTTTTTTAATGTATATTCTTTAATTTTTTTTTTTTTTTTTTGTCTTTTTCCATGACCAGCACTCAGCCAGGTAGTGCACCAGCCATTCCTATATAGGATCCGAACCCGCGGCGGGAGCGTCGCCACGCTCCCAGCGCCGCACTCTCCCGAGTGCGCCATGGGCTTGGCCCTGGGGTAATTTTTTACACAGCAATAAATAATACACTTAGTTGGGCTACTGACATTCATTGGGCAGGGCTAGGAGTTATCCCATACAAAGAATTTTCCTGCCATGAATGCAGCTAATACCAAATGCTGATTAAGAAATGGAAGGCTGACCACCACAGAATTCAAGCAGAGAAGCCTTGTGTAATGGATAGAGTCAGTAGAATATTTTCCCAACATATTCAGTTGTGTTGTTTTATTCAGAGACTATCTTGTAAAATATTTTGTGTGCTCTAATTAGAATTTAACATTTTTAAAGTCAAAAAATAAAAAATAGTGGAGTTATACAATTTGAGATAAATAATTACAAAAAATCCACAAGCACAAGAAAAACTCTAAAGGGCTGAGATGTGGAGTCATTCACTACACACAGCCCGTAGGTGTCTGGGAGCCAGTGGACAGAACTGGAAAGGGGCCATGGGCTCTGCTATTCTCAGGTGACAGACGACAATTCCCTAAGAAGGCTTAAAAGAGTGAGGATCTGCAGGTTCACTGTAGAGAAAGTGACTTATTTAGAGCTAAGAAAAGAGCCCCACTGACAATCTAGACATTGTTTTGTAATTGCTCAGTTACAGTCATCCCAATCTTTAAGCTAATGTTATCAGTTATGTTTCACGAATGACAGCAAGGCATCTGGATGGCACTGGGAACTACCCAATCATCCTTTGAATCCTGCATGTGCCAATAATCCATTATATTATAGTTCCCTGTTACCTCAAGTCCTCTCAGAAAATCCATAAAATGACAGAAAGGAAGCTTATTAGGGTAAGATAAACAAGAATACTCATTGTTCAAAGCTCTACCTCCAGCAAGTTTTCTCTGACACCCGTTCCCTTTCCCCATCTCCCAGGGATTCCTCCTTTCTGTTCCCATAACAGCACAGAACACACTTGTCATTATTTATTTTCTTGACCATTTTCCCCATTAAACTAAGTGCCCCAAAGACAGACTTTCCTTTCTACTTTCCCGACTTCTGACAAGGTGCTGCTACACATTAATTCAAGACACCTAAATGAGGGCTTATGATGTTCTAGTTCTGTGAAATAGACACTCAACTAAGTCCCCACCCTCCAAGGATATACACTCTGGTATGGGACATGGACACATGAACTGGCAATTACAATACAGTAAGTACTCTGTGACGCTGCCACAGCAGCAAATAGGGAGGGAATGTCACCCACAGCTGAGGGATGCGGGAGTTAGGCAAAAAGTAGGGGAAAGGGCCTTCCTGGTAGAGAAGCAGGACGCAAACAGGTGGCAAAGAGAACAAGGCCATGAGGGGAGCCCGTATGTTGTCTGGCATGGCTGGTGCACAGAAGGTAACAGAGATGAGATGGGGTCTCATCAATTCCTGGGGCAGGAGAGGGCCTATATTGTCAGAGATTCTTACAGAGACAGGAGCTTAATGACAGATGTGGGGATGGAATAAGTGAGAGGGACAGTGGGTAAGATGACTCCTCAAACTAGGCATGGGATCAAAAAGGGTAATAGTAGGAGAGTTACTGAAGCAACCTCTTCCTCCTCATGGAGCCAGAATGCCCATGCAAGTAAGTGGCCCAGCTGGTCTTAGGACAAAATGAAAATGAGCTATGGTGACAGTTTCTGGGCTATTCATCATGAAGAATTTGCCAGAGGACTTGCTTGGACTGACCACTAAGAAACAGTTTAACAAATGCAAACAGATCTTTAAAATTGTTACTCTTTTGAAATAATTTATTCTTTTCTGGACTGGAACTACATCATCATGGAATAATTTATTTGTAAGGTTCAACCGTTTAGAGAAGAGAATCAGTATCTCATATATACATAAAAATGTAAAAATAAGCAGAGGGAGTTAAGTGTTAATTAAATCCTCCAATTTAGCCCATGTTTTAGAAAATCACCAATTCCTTCTCTAGGCAACTCATTAAAAAAAAATTTCTCCGAAGAGCTTAATCTCTGTCACCCCAATCATTCCTTTGAGATAATCAAATGTTCCTCTGCTTCTAAATATCTTACTTTTTGTGGCTTCCTTTCTCACTTTTGGCCTTTTTCATAATTCTTTTGGGCCTATTTGGGCCATGTATTTATGTCAGAAGTTACAGCCTCAGAAAATGCTACTTAGGAGGTTCAGCACAGGCCTAGTTCCAGCCACCCTTCAACATACAGAAGAGAGAAGGAAGAATGAGAAAGCCTAAGGTTGGATTTGAGGAGGGATCACAGGAAACGAGGTGCTAACTTAAAATGAGATTAATTCCTATCTTCTAATATTTACATTGAAGAAGACAGGAAATTAAGAAGATTCCTGAACCAGATAATGAATTTAGACGGATTCTACTTTATTGATAATAAATAGGTAACAAAATAAGTTTAAGGTTCAACTTTTGTGTAGGGGAGAATTCAGTACAATCATGTATCTACACAGCCAAGTGGTACAAGAAGCTGAGATTCAGATAATTAGTTTTAGAAAGTGAATAGAGGGCCGAGCCCGTGGCGCACTCGGGAGAGTGCAGCGCTGGCCGGTGCACTCACTGGCTGAGTGCCGGTCACGAAAAAGACAAAAAAAAAAAAAAAAAAAAAAAAAAAAGAAAGTGAATAGAGTTCCTGTTATTTATCATCACTGGCTGATAATCCTTTTGAAAGGACAGATCAAACACAGAAAAAATGACAGAAGATAGCTACAGAGGCCAACAGAGTAGGCCATCATTTATTTTACCTAACTTGTATTCTATAAAAGGTGGTCACGGTTTAATTGTCAAAAAGCTCCTATGAAATTCCCCTTACTTACAGCCTCTTTCTCTCTGTCCATGATAGTTTCCAACTCCTCAAAATGTCGAAGTTTTATCTCTAGTTTCTTCATTTGTGTCTCAACCAGGAGAGCTACCAGGGACTTGATCTTTCTCTCTTCCACGGCAGCTAGGTGCTAAGGGGAAAAGATCATTCAAATTATTTAGGTAAACATTTGCTCAAAAAACAGTAAGAACTTGTATTCAAAGTAAGGATTAGGTAATTAAGAATGGTGCTCTAGATACCCCTTATGTATGTTTCTACCAAACATTTATTCTAATCCAACAACTGTCCCTGAACGTCTGGTACTTACAGAGATAAATCAACTACTCTCTTCAAAGAGCCTATGAAAGAGAGGAGGTTGAACTAGGGTCCTCACTGGCCAAACACATTTGTAAGGGGCACTTCCCTACCTCCCTCACCCTCAACTGCCACCACTGCACTCTGTCCCTCCCCTCCCCATCCTTTCTTCTCTATGAATTTTCCAGGGGCAGGCAGGCAGTGGTCTCCTTAGCACCTGACACCCAGAGGCAAAGCCTCTTTGTTCCCTGTGGTGAGTAGACCATGTGTGGAGAGAAAGGGAAGAACAGTATTTCATTCCTAGTTTGAGGACTGGGCTCAAAGCTGGAAGAACAATACAGTACCAGAAAGGAAATTACTCTGGAAGACTGCCACTCCCCTGCCACAGACTGTGGTGAGACCTACTCATGCTTCTTGCCAACTCAGCAGTATAAAGAGAAAGATGCCACATCAACCATATTTAGCCAGGGCCCTGACTACCTATAAGGGATCAATCCCACCTTTTACAGATACCATCTAAGAACTTTCCCAACACAGATCCCCTTATTGGCCAGCTGCAAAAAAAACTCCAAAAAACCAACCAAAAAACCCAAATAAGAAAGAACTTCCCCAACAAACTCCCAACACCACTTGCATACACTTTTATTACATCTGCTGAATTCATCTGTTTATTTTGCTCTTATTCAAAGTTTTAAGAAATAGCATGGAGTGACTGTCTTATTGATCTCTGTGTTTCCTACAGAACCTAGGAGCTAAAATGCAGGAGGACTTTACTACAGGTTTTTGTGAACTAAACTGAGACATACCACTTAAATGAGAGGCTTATTTTCCATTTTTTTAATAGCTGAAAAAGATAAATGTAGTTTCAGAGCTACGGAGACCTATCTGCAGGAAGATTCAGAAATGTAAGCAAAAAGTTATAAATTTTTTTGTATGTTTTTATTTGGCGACTGGCCAGTATGGGGATCCAAACCTTTGACCTTGCAGTTATGACACCTCCCTCTAATCAACTGAGCAAATCAACCAGCCCAAGAAGGTTTTTTTTTTTGTTTTTTGTTTTTTTTTAAGATGACTGGTAAGGGGATCTCAACCCTTGGCTTGGTGTTGTCAGCACCACGCTCAGCCAGTGAGCCAACCGGCCATCCCTATACAGGATCTGAACCTGTGGCCTTGGTGTTATCAGCACTGCACTCTCCCGAGTGAGCCACGGGCTGGCCCCTCCAAGAAGGTTTTAATAGCTGTTAGCAATCATGTTTGCCTCCCTAAACTACAATGAGCTACACCAATGACACCAAAAGTTTAAATAAATAATACATAATTCTAAGCCTGTTATCACTATACAACGTTACACAATTTATATTTTTGAATAAGAAATTTATGCACATGATGTAAAATTGAAAAGTTACAAAGAGGTGTCAAATAAAAAGTAAGTCTCCCTTCTCACTTCTGTCAGTTGCCAATAATCCCTCCTTTGAAGGAGACTAATGTTATCAATTTCTAGGTCTATTTTTTTGAGAATGTGGCTCTTAAAACTTCGCTGGCTTTGGCAGGAAATATTTTATTTTCTTGAGATTTATGCAGGAACTTGGGGGCATACCCATGTATTATTAAATAAATAATGCCAAAACATTTCCTCTCCAAACTGTACATCATGCATTTTCAAAATGAAAGGGGCACCAAGTATTAAAAAATAAATTAAAAAATAAGAAAAGATCTACAGCAAGTAATATCATTAGAATTTTAAGAACACAAGACATAGGGAAAAAATCCTACAAGCTTCCAGGAAGACAAACCAAAAAACAGGTTACAAAAAAATTTGGACTGTATCAGACTTCTTAAAAACAAAACCAGGTTTTTGAAGACCATGGTAAAATGCCTCCCAAACTCTAAAGGATAATGAATTTTAAACTAGAATTTCATGTACAGCAAACTAAATCAATTAAGTGAGCATAAAATAAAGATATTTCTGAAATCAAGGACTCCAAAAGTTTACTTCCTACATATACTACTAAAGGATGTGTTCTAGCTAAGGTACTGTAATACCAGAAAAAGACAAAGACATGAGATCCTGAAGTTGCAGACCCAACCTAGGAAAGAAGCTCTGAGTTCTCAGGGGGGGCAGCAACAGGCCAAAAGCAAACAGGGAAAAATGAAACAAGACTGGCAAGACACTGATAACCAAAGTTGGATGATGGGCACACAGAGATTCATTATAGTGTTCTACTTTGTTTACTTCTGTATGTATTCCAATACTTCCATAATAAAACTTAAAGGTGGGTTGGGGTGAGTAAACAAATGTTGCTGCAGGAACTGTGTATCCAAATGCAAAAGAACAAATTTGGACCCCTACCTCACACCATACAAATTAACTCAGTGGATCATAGATCTACATGTAAGAGATTATACTTAAAAATTCTTGAAAAAAACAGGAGTAAATCTAAATGTTCTTGGGTTAAGTGAAAGATTTCTTAGATATGACATCAAAAGCACAATCTTCTCTTTTAGAAGATTTTTAATGAAGTTGGACTTCATTAAAATCGAAAACATGTGTAACAACAAGACAGTGAGGGCCGGCCCGTGGCTCACTCGGGAGTGTGTGGTGCTGATAACACCAAGGCCCCGGGTTCGGATCCCATATACGGATGGCCGGTTCGCTCACTGGCTGAGTGTGGTGCTAACAACAAGACAGTGAAAGCACAACTCATAGACTGTGAGAAAATATTTGCAAATAATGTATCTGATAAGAGACTTGTATCGAGAGTATATAAAGAACTCATAACTCATGCCTACTGGTGAAACCTGAAGGACTTTTAAACACAAAGCTGGTCACCAACTCAAGACACTCAGCAAATTTCGAAGACTCAGAGAGTGGGAGGCAAAGAAGCTAGGTTTAAGGAAGAACAGAAATTCCTACAAACTCCTTTTTGAGGCAATCAACACTGCCAAGTTCTCAATCAAAAGTTCTGGAAGTCACACCGGAGGAACAGGTGGTCCAGAAGAAAAATGAATCTTACCATAGCTGCCATCTACTTTTAACTCAGTTCTTCCCCTTTCTCAATTATATTAATACCCCAGAGAAAAGGTGAATTTTATATGGAGGATAATACATCACCTGGAGCATCAAAAATTTTATACACTTCTGGCATTCAATCCAAAAAGTAGACCCACAAATGGCAAAGACACTGGACCTCACAAGCAAGGACTTTAAAACATAAGGATGATCACTATGTTCAAGAAAATGGAGAGAATGGTGTTCAAATAGAGAGAGAATTTCAACAGAGACTTAGAATCTATTTTTTCAGAAAAGAATCAATATACATCTAATGGAAAATATGGCTGAAAAATATAATAACTGAAATTTATAACTCAAGGATTAGGTTTAACAGAATACTTGAATAGTGAACTAAAAGACAGGTCTCTTTGTAACAAAGAGGAAAAAGAAAACCAGCATTAAGCGTAAGAGACATGAGACACAGACATGTAAGATAGAATCACAGGAGGAAAGGATAGAGAATGAGGTAGAAACAATATTTAAATAGATAATGAATTGGTAAGGATTTCCCAAAACAGATGAATCAAATTAGTTGAGAGATTCAACAAACCCAGCAAACCCCAAAGAGGAAAAAATATAACAACAAAAATCACACCAAGGTACGATGCAGTCAGAATACTAAAAACAAAAAAGAATGATGATCTTAAAAGCATGGGGTGGGAAGAAAGGCATATTACCTTCAATTACATGTAATGGCACACAAATAAGACCAACAGCTGGCTTATCAACAGTACCAATAGATAATGGAATAGCATTTTTTAAAGTGTTGAAAGAAAATAACTGACAACCTTAAACTCTATACCCACTGAAAATACCCTTTAAAAATCAAGGTGAAATAAGACCTTTTAAGAGAAACAAAACTGTTAAATAAGTTTTCCCTGTAGAGTGCTCCTCTTGCAGAGTTTTATTTCCTTAGAGCAGGAGGAAAAAAACTTATTCTATGAAATTAAGTTCCAATGAAATAGAGAAAAGAACCGTGGAGCACTGGACGGGAAAAAGTGATCTAAGGTTCTAGCACTGTTGGGGAAGTAGTAAAAATAATTTGGATTAAACTATAATAATTCGAGAATGCATCATGTAATTATTAGGAAAAACACTACAAGAATAATAAAAGTATATCTAATAACGAGATTGCAAAGGACAAAAACAGAATACTGGATTCTTTAGAGATAAGATGTTACCGCTGGAGTATAGTACAGAGGACTGATCTGTACAGTTGATGCTTGAACAATGCAGGGAGTTAGGGGTGTTGACCCACTGTGTGGTTGAAAATGCATGTATAAACTTTGAGTTCCCCAAAACTTAACTACGACTAGTTGACCAGAATCCTTACTGATAACATAAACAGTTGATTAGCACACATGTTGTTTTATGTATTATATAATGTATTCTTTCAACAAAATACACAAGAAAAGAAAATGTTAGTAAGAAAAACATAAGGAAGAGAAAACTGTAAGAGATCACTTTTTTACTGAGACAGGCAATTTACTGGAGAGACAAACTGCTCATGTGAGGATGATAGGCATCACATGGTATTTTAAGGGGATACTCGCCGCACTTGAGTTCACCTCGACAGCAACAGGAGGTGGCAATGAAATTATTACAGTTGTACAGCATGTACCACAGTTAATTTTACATAGTAATGATTTAATACTGCCTCTACATTTGTTTACATTTCTCTAGACTGCAAATGGAGCCAAGTATGGTCTGTAAGTATTTGTGTGTAAAAGTTTTGATAAATTTTAACTTATTATAATACATGTGTGTGTATTTTATGGTAGTAAATGATAGACTAGTATCTATATATATTTTACGAATTCATGACACATCTAACTTTTTCTTAATTTTTTTGATATTTCTAGGCTATGTAGTTTGGGAGTTTTTTCAAGTTGTCGCAAATTTCCAAAAAATTCAATATATTTATTGAAAAATGTCCACATATAACATAGTGGACCTATGCAGTTCAAGCCTATGCTATTCTAGGGTCAACTGTACTATTTTTGGAAGTTCCATGAATTTAGTTATTTCAAAATAAAAAGAAGGGGGGAAAAAAGTCTGTCCAAGGCCACACAACTATCATGTGGTGGATAAGGAATTAAAATCCTGGTCTGACAACTCTAAAATCTAACATCTAAGGTGTGAGGTAGAAGAGATATTTAATAACTGGCTGTCCAGGCAAAAGTTATTTTATTACCATATGCACTAAGGGTAGTTTGATTATGCTGAGAATTTAAATAGGACCATCTTTAGCAATTAATTAGATATATTTTTAAATGTTACTTGTTTTATATGCACTCACCTTGTCTCCTTTTACACTAAGTTTCCTGCCATCCTAGCCCTGTTAAGCAGCATAGCACAGAGGTTAATAGCAAGGGCACAGAGGCCAGACTGCTTATTTCCTGAATAACCATGGTCCAGAAACTACCTTACCTCTCTGTGTCTATTTCCTCATCTGTGAAAGTTGAAAACAATTGTACCCACATTAGGGTGGTTGTGAAGACATACATATTGTCCTTAGAAGGGTGCCTGGAACAAAGCAGGTGCCCAATACTTGTGAGCTGTAGTTTCACTTATGCCTTATGAAACTATTTTGTTGGAAGACTTTCCTCTGCCCCCACTGGCTGGCCTCTAACATGTCAATATCACGTCCTCTGATAGCTTCTGTGCATCTTGGCTCCCCAAGCCTCCATTACAGTATTTACTGTACTATATTTTATCTATTTACTTCACTTTTAATACTCAAAGCCAAGGCCTAGGGAAGTCCCACATTTACATCTTCTTGACATTTTAGAGAGGGAGATGAGGTAAGAGTGGAAAGGATGGCAGCCTTTCACAAAAGCCTAAAATTCAGCTGTGTCTGAGGTTAGAAAAATCACTAGAAATCTCTAGAAGTGAACCTGTGCACTTAGAAGTGAAGAATTAGAATATTAAGAGGACACTGTAGCCTTCAGACTAAATAAACAAATTTGAATAAAAAACTCAGAAAGAATAAAAAAATAAAAACCCAAATTTCTAAACTTTAAGGCAGATGGTTTATTATTAAAGATTTACGGACTATTCGGTCTGACCTCTAGTTAAAATTTTAAAAAGAAAAAGAAAAAAAAAAAGGTATCACAATTACTCCACCCCAAATATAAAAACTATTTCACTGGCCTGGTTAATAATATTTGGGTTTAAAATGAAAAGAACTAGCATTTCACATTAAGTTTGATTTTTTTCATATTTTAAGTGTTAGTACAATCGTTAAGACTGAATGACAGCCATCTTCTCATCTTCCTCCCTCTTACAACCCTTATTTATAAGAGGAGAAATGAAACAGTAGGCTTCCTTTTAAAGAAATAGACTGGTTCTGCGTACTGTACACTTTCTAAATTTTACTAATTGGGTCCCAATGGATTTATTAATACGCTATCTATTTCCTGTATTTTGAGATCTAGAGGAAGACCCTCCTTTCTGTTGTTTTGAATTCCACGAATATTTTTACTGCTAAGAGAATCTCTCTGATCTGGGAGAAGGCAAGAAAATTTCTTTCATAGAATAGCATACTTCTGCACTAAGACTCTTAAGAAATTTTGCAAATTTATGGACTTGGTGACATATGTGTACTAAGTCAAGCCAGCTGAATTTAAAAAGGTTCAGAAGTAGATTCTGAAGGAATATACAAAGCTTTCATAGGGGCTTGAAGTGATCAGATAAATATTACCAAGTGTTGGATAAAAGTTGTTAATGAATCTAAATACAACCCATGGCTGCTTTTATAAAAAAATCTGGAGTAAGAATTCTACATCCTTCCAATTAGACAAAAAGGCATCTAAAAATCTGAAGAGATTTGTTCTCATAGCACCTTAACTCTGAGATTAAGGCAAAAAAGGAACTGTCTAGGCAATAAAATACAGGTGTGACTTTTGTCTTATGGAGATTACATTATAAATACAGAAATCACACAAAGTTTTAAAGAACTTCTATCACCTTAAACTGAAGTAGAGAAAAATACAAACTGAAAAAGCGAGTAGAAATCAGGCCAAGAAAGCCACACTATGCAGCAAAACTAGGCTAATTTTTTTATGGAATAGGAAGAAGATTTAGAAGGAAGAATCGAAGGCCCAGAGGGTCACGTAAAGAGCTATGGAGAATAATTCTTGGGGAGTAGGACTGGGCCCTGACCAAGAAACCAGAAATGTATGCCTGGCAAGATTTCAAAATTGCTATGAATCATGACTGCTCTGTGCTTTCAATGCAAACCCTTCTTGGATGGGAGTGCAATTATCCTCCATGTATCTCACCACTGTTGTTGGTCTACAAACTCTTCCAATTAGAAAAAGAAACACTCAAAGAGCTGCACCTGAGTAAACACTCCAGAGGAGCCTCATCTGTACCTGGATTTGATTTAGAGAAGATCCTGGACCTCCAACCTCAGCCTGATACCATAATGAGAGAAGATCTTGGGGGACTCTTAGGATGTTTATTTTGCAGGAGGGAGAAAAGATATGTAATTCGTGGCCAGAAGAGCAGACTGTGGTGGGTTAAGGTGGTATGCCTTCCATTTAGAGGTCTGCTCTATGCCTCCTAACCTTGAATTTGGATAGAACCTTTGACCAGTACAGTAGAAGTTATGCTGTGCCAGTCTGGGGCCCAAGCCATAACACACTGGCAGATTCTTCTTCTTGTTGCTTTCAACACTCTTAAAGTTCTAAGCTTTGTAAGAAGTCCAGCTACTCTGAGACCACCCTACTCTGAGACCACCCTTCACAAGCTAACTTCTTAGAGAGGATGTATATAGAGAGAGTGACAACAGTCTGACGCAGCCAGTCTGGCCATCTCTAGGCATCACACATATGAATGAATTCATCTATGACCTTCTCAAATAGCCCAGACATTAGATGAATACCGAATGACCCTAGTCAATGCCACATGGGGCAGAATTTTTCCAGCTGAGGCTGCCTGAGTTCCTTGCCACAAAATCATGACATAAAATAAAATAATTGTGGTTATAAGACACTAAGTTTTAGGGTAGTTACACAGCAATGGGTAAATGGAACGGAAACAATGCTGATGCTCAGGCTGTGGATTCTTGAAAGATCTGGCAACAGTGATGACCAGCCTTCAAAGGAAGGGTTATAAAGAGAGCTCTAACCCTTCATGTATCGACTTTATAGAACCTGAGAATAATAATGAGCTCTAGGAGTATGCCATGGAAGATATGAGGGCACTTCAAAAAGTTCATGGAAAAATCAAATTAAAAGATAATATGAATCTTCCCATGAATTTTTTGAGGTACCCTCATATATGAAATGTGGGAGAAACAACCTGAGAAAAATGATTAATGAGAAGAAATAGTAACTTGGCTGGAACAGGGTTAAGACAAACTTTATATAATAAATCATGAAGTTCAACCAGCTGAATAGAAATTTTCCATTTAGTGATATAAGGATGAAAGTGAACAGGACTAACCGTAGGCAAAATGATCAAATAGGTCAAATTTTTCTTCTGTCTCCTTTCCACAGTATTATCAAGTAAAGATATGGTACCAATGATCAATATGTTTAGTGTACATCAATTCCAACCAACCCTTACCTACTAAAGTCTTGTGACTAAAATGTACACCAACAATTTTCCCATTTCAAGAAGGAATTTCAGGCATAAAGGAGCAAGTTATAGGATATTTCTGAGGGAGTAAGAAAGAGTCTTCTTGCTGCCCCAGAGCTACCAACCAGTTACCAAGAATACAAACCTACTTTAGCCACTTTAGGGTATGTAGACACGGAGTAGTTTGCAGAATAAATCCAAAAGAAATATCTGTGGTTTCAAGAAAATATGATCTCTGCTTTCATGGAACAATTGAACCTACTGCTGCTTTTAAAATATTCTAGTTTTTAGGGTTTCTAGCTTATTCCAGCAATAGTTTTGGGCCATTCCTTCCCTCTAAGCCTAAACACCCAGATGGAAGGGAACCAGAGCACCCAGCCAGTGGTGCTCCTGTTTGTTCCCACATACCCCTCCTTCAGGTGGGGCAATTCACAGCTTTTCAGTAGGTACAATGAAAAAACAGACACACTCCTGAAGAGTGCCTCACACGGCAGGGATAGGGAGGAAGCCAGAAAGCATGCCATCTCATCTGTTTAGTAGCTAGATCTAGAACTTCTAATTAATACTCCATGTCAGAGTGTGACAAATGATTATCAAGGAAAACTCTTAATAACAAAGCTGTTTACAGACATAGAAGAACAAAATGAGAGTAAAACTTGGATTGGCTATATAAGTTATATTAATTACAGTAATGTAAGTCAATGCCTTACCCCCTAATTACCATGTAGTACAAAAATGATTATGCATGCTATGAAATGTATTAGATCCAGCTGTAAGTGACACTAAACAGTTCACATGTGCAAAGTCATACAGCATGAGCATTTGTACCACTTCTACAAGTCAGAGGGAAACACAGGTGCTTTGAGAATGAAGATATAAGCTCCCAGCTATTAGAAATAAGAGTGATTCAATTCCTTGAACTTGTTAAGACAAGTGAACAGATATGATGTTGATGGGTGGGAGGGGGTAGAGGGAGAGAATAGGTAAAGGGACACGAAAATCAACTACACTGTATACTGATAAAACAAACAAAAAAGAAGAGTGATTGATGATAAGCGAGTGAAAATTCAGTGACCTGGAAAGAAATCCTTCTTTGGACACTCTTCTGAACTTTGTATGGAATAGTGAAGGGCCAGGCCAAATGATCCATAGAAGTAGTTTTTCTACAGTGAAGCAGTCGAACAGTTGTTGTAAGATGGTCAGTAGTACATAGACATATTTTTGTGCCCAAAAGTGCACATACTAACAACTATGAGGCCAGAGGAAAACATAAAGCATTCACGAGACTTTCAAAGGTAGTCTATCATTTTAGTTCCTTCTCGGGCCACATATAGTAAAGCACAGCACAGTGGTATAGAGGGGAAATAACAGGAATGAAGAGTGAGAACCATGCTCTCTGAAAGAAGAGTGCCCAAAAAAGTTTAGCTGGAGATAAAACAGAGTGGATTCTGTTTGGCAGAACTGTAAGAAACAGTTCAGGAAGGGAAGGACAGATAAGAAATGAGGCTTGAGAACTAAAAAGGGTCTTGATTATGAAAAAATACTGAATTTCCTACTAAAGAGTTTGAAATTTTAGCCTGAGAGAGATAGATTATTAAAGAAAATAACATGCTCAAATTTGCATTTTTAAAGATTCCTATGCATTCTGCAGGATTACATTTATCTGAAGTCAAAAACAGGAAAAACTGATCCATGGTGTTAGGAGACAGACTAGCAATTACTCTCAGAGGGAGGCACAGTAACTGGAAAGGAACATGGGGAAGCCAATGGAGGGTTGGTTTCTTGAAGTGGGTAGTTACATAGCTGAAGTTTGTGAAAAATTCACGGAGCTGTAGATTTATATGTCCACTTATCTGAATGTAAGTTATAATTCAAGAAAAAGTTAAAGAACAAAAAAGATTACTTTGGCTGCAGGATAGAAAATAGGATGGAGGAGACAGGCAAAAGATTAAGGGAGGCTAACCTAAGGGAGTGGCTGGACATCAGCCCCTCTGGCATCATGTGACCTAAAGCACCATGAAGGATCTGATGGCTGAACAGAAAAGGACAATGAAAAAACCAGAAGAGCCAAAGTCAACCTGAGGATTCAGGTTTGAAGACTGAGAAAGGGAGCAATAAGGGAAGCCCTCATGGCCTCTAGCTCTTGTTTATAAAATGAGAGAGCATGTTCAAGACAATACTTAAGGTCCCTAAGACTTCTGATGACAGTATTAACAATATGAAATTAAAGAGCTCAGAGATATGGAGGTTCCCAAATAGTCCAACTTAGAAGATAGAGAGGCTCAAAAAGATGTTTCCAATGAAAGAGGAAAACTAGACAAATGTGAAACAATAGTCAAATTGGAGCCTCTATTAGCACTCAAGCAAGAGAGTACCTCAAAATTTTCTAGAAATCAGGGGTGGGGTGGGGGAGACAGAATACCTAAAATTGAACTATAGAACCATAAGGATCAGGAGATATCTTTGGAAGAGACTGGTAAGTATGAATATGCAGGACTTCAAGCTGTTATAACAATAACAATCAGCTGTGTTATTACTGGGTTGACTGAGCATTACTGTGGCCTGTGAACACCCCTACCTCCCACTATGTGGACGTCTGTCGACTCAAAACAATTATCCTGTGGTTTGAACTGGTTCATCTATAGGTCTATTAAAAAATCATGCTCTACAGATTAAACACTTAAAGAAGTAGTTCACAGTAGCTGAATGGTCTGGGGCAATTAAAAACTGTGAAAGAGCATCTTTACCAATGGATCAAGAACAGCTCAAGATAAAATGATTAGAATGTTCTAGTAATCACTGCTTCTTTAAATGTGGTAACCTACAATGGAATAAAACTACTCCTGGGGTAGAACAGACGAGTGTAAAGATTTTTTGAAACTTCACATATTCATATTTGGAATGCTTTAAAATGCTAAATTAATACAAAGCGGGGAAAATAACATTCTCTTGTCTTCTTAAATATGCTGTGCAGCCAATACTATGTTATAAATAGAAAAAACCACCCCCAGAAAAGCTGGCAAACTAAGAAGAAAAATAGTTATTTTAGGTTCCCTCTCTCCTCTCAGTCTGTAAGATGATCAGGGTGAAGTATTCACACAAGGAAACAGATTTTTATCTTAAAAATCATAAATATTTCAATCTGGTATAAATGATTGAAACAGTAGTCCAAGACAAATTCTGCAAGCAAATTAAAAACAAAAAGACAATCATTCCCTTAAAGAGACTTTAAAATCTGCCTTAAATCTCGGCAGTCTTCACAAGGCTAAACGACACAATGAATGGAACAAAAAAAGTCACCCTTTAGGACCGGATCTACTACTTCAACATCCTCCTCCTGCATGTGGATATCTTAACCTAGAAATGCCATTCAAGCAAGCAGTCATCTCCTATTGGGAGCAAGGCTCTTTATACTAAATGTTCCTAATTAACTAAAAACAATTCGACTATTCATGGCTTAAGAGAGCACTGGAAAAGGGCTGTCAGGGGCAAACCTTGGCTTTAGTAGCAGCTGAGGCAAGAGCAGCTGCTGCGGCTGTGGCAACATTTCCTTCAGAAATTTCATGTTCTACTTTCTTCTTCCCAAAATCACTTTCTCTTTCTTTGGATATATCAGTGAGTTCCTTGTTTTCTTCAGTCTCCTTTTCTTCTAAAACATATCAGAAAGCTTTATTACCAGTGTGCCCAGTCTCAATAACCCATCTTACCTCTGACCTCTGCCAGGTGACAATCCTGGACTGAAGTTACAAAGAAATCTCAATGCCTTGAGTTTTGTTGAACTATACACACATTTAAGTTTGCCTCTATTTGGGATGTATTTTCTACATTGTACACAATTTGTCTTTCCTCCATTTCTCTGAGATAAGAGTGGAGTTCCCTTGGATATAAAGGAAAATTCAGGGGAATTTCATATTTGTTCATCAGTCAATGCAATGCTCTGGGAACCCCAGAGTCTAGAGGAAGTAGTAAGACACAGAAAACAGAAAACTTCCTCAAGTCTCTTGAGACAGGCACAATGGGGTACATCAGCACCGATGCTAAAAATAAAATGGCCAATCTCTGAGGTGACTTCATCATTATAAGGAACTTGTACATCTACATACTACTGAAAACGAAGAGGCAAAATGTAGCCACTAGCATTAGCACTGGTACCCATTTGCTAAATAAAACTCAAATGCATCTTTATTGTTACATGAAGAAACAAACCCAAAATAAATGAGAAAATATTTCTACACCAAGCACCCACATTTCTCTAGTGCTTTTTTACAGTTTCAACAATAAAATCTAAGGAGTTTCCTCAAATTACCTGATTTGGTATCCTCACTAAGTTCACAATCCTGTTCCTTCTCACTATTTTTTTCATTTTCTCCATCTTGTGCTTTATCACTTTCATCCGTTTCATTTTCCATTTTGTTTTCTGGCTAAAATGGGTACAAAACGAGGACAGAGAATGAGCAAAATACGTTCCTTTTACGAGTGATATTATCTTAGACAAACAAAAGGTTCCACTACTTTTGGCAAGAAGTGGATTAGATTCAGAAGTGTTTGTAGAGAAGAGCTGGAAAAGAAATTAATAAATTCAGAGAAATACTTTTTACCACCTAAACACTTGAGTGCTCATAAGATAATATACCTCCAAATCACACAGTCTCTGCTCTTTCTCTTCATCCTTTGCTATTAAATGCCAGGGTAACAATGTCCAAAGGAATGCCAGGGGAATTAACTGATACTATTTATTGATTTCAAAAACAACAAATCCTTAATAAATTATTGATTAGTTGTTTTAAAGAACTAAAAACATTTAAATTTCACATCACCAACGAAGAAGCAAAATAAAATGCTGCTGGAATAAAAAGTGGACAAAGTCCTTTACTACAGCCATTTGCTGATAGTTTTAGGAACAGCTACAACAGTGTATCAGTGATAATGCTTCAGGGACTGAAAACTTGAATTCCTCAGGCCAGTATTTGGTCTCATTTGCTGACTTTGAAATCCCTGGAACCTTGGACAAATTATATAACATGGCCTATAAAATGGAGAGACTATCATTGACTTGATGAGGCTGCTTTAGGAATTAAACGAAATCATAAATGTTAAGAACAAAGCATGGTATTTGGAACAGTCCTCATATTCTCCATATCTATATACAATTTTAGAATACCACATGTAATCAAGACCTTAAATCCCTTCTTGTATATGTTCACTCAAATAGTGACCAAATTTTTTTTTTTCATTTTGTGACTGTTTCTTATGTGCTATAACAGTATGAGGAATACAAAGACCAAAACTCTGACCTTGAAGGGCTGTGAAGTCCTTTTCTGTCTAGCCCACCTTGCATTTATAGTCTCTTATGAAACAGGGATGGGGCCACTAACGTATTAGACAATTTGATGCCATTCTCACACTGGTTTTAGGGTCTTTCCTCTCTTGCGAGTGGGAATCTTCGATTCTCTACCCTCCATTTCAATCTTTATATTTCCACCTACTCTTTAAAACCTACCTCCACATATTTTTCTGCTGGCAGTTAACCCTCCCAGAATATCAATTAACATTCTGTAATTCCTTCTGGCACAGGTATAGGAACTAAACTCTACAACTCAACATTCACAAGAACTACAACTTTTGTATGCATATTCCCAACTGTGCCTGAAAGGGGTACAAACAGGAGATGACGGAGTGGATAAAACTTCACCAAATGAAGAAATAAAAAATGTCCTATATATATGCCTTGTGAGAACTATACTTTAAACCAGCAAAGTCCAAGTGCCTGACAGAACTATTTATAGTCCCCTGAGAGGGAATCAAAAGATCACAAAAAACCCAAACCATTATGCTCTGAAAGGCATGCTGTCTATGGCTTTTCTGTTGTGAGACAATTCAAATAGACTTTACCTTTTCAGGCTGCTGACCATCAGGGTCTGTTTCCATTCTCTCCTCTTCAGCTCCTTCTACAAATAAAAGAATAAGAATAAGTAATCCAATATGGAAAGAGGTAAAAGCTATTATTATGCAGCTATGAAAGTGTCTGAAGTATAACTACACACAATAATATGAGCAAAACTCACAGCCATAGGGTTGACAAAAGAAATCAGACACAACACATACATTATGATAGACTACAGTTCAAAAACAGGTGAAATCAAGGGCCGGCCCATGGCTCACTTGGGAGAGTGTGGTGTTGATAACACCAAGGCCACGGGTTCGGATCCCTATATAAGGATGGCTGGTTAGCTCACTTCGGAGAGCACGGTACTGACAATACCAAGTCAACGGTTAAGATCCCCTTATCAGTCATCTTTTTTTTAAAAAAACAGGTGAAATCGGGACAGGTTAACTGCAAACAGAAAGCAGGTTCAGTGTGTGGGGGCGAGGGTTGTTCTAGAGTGCTGGTAATGTTCTTGATCTGGGTTCTGCTTACATGAATGTGTTTAATTTGTGGAAATACATTAGGCTACCCACTTATCATTTTCACTTTTCTCTATGTATAGAAATAAAATTTCTTTGGACAGAATGGACATTTCATGATGTTAACTCTTCCAATCCAAGAGCATGGTATGTCTTTCCAACTTTTATGTCCTCTTTAATTTCTTTCAATAGCATTTTGTAGTTCTCACTGTAGAGATCTTTACCTCCTTGGTTAAACTGATTCCTAAGTATTTTATTTTTTTGGCAACTATTGTAAATGGGCTTGATTTCTTGATTTCTTTTTCTGGTAGTTTGTTATTGGAGTATAAAAACGCTACTGATTTTCAGGTGTTGATTTTGTATCCTGCAACATTACTGAAATTGTTAATCAGTTCTGAGAGTTTTTTGGTAGAGTCTTTAGGTTTTTCCATATATAAGATCACGTTGTCTGCAAACAGGGACATGACTTTGTCCTTTCCAATCTGGATGCCCTTTATTTCTTTCTGTAGCCTGACTGCTCTAGCTAGTACTTCCACTACTGTGTTAAACAGGAGTGGTGAGAGTGGGCATTTGACAACCAGTTTGTCACATACAGCTTTTACTGTGTTGAGATAATTTCCTTCTATACCTAATTTGCTAAAAGTCTTTATCATGAAGGATGTTGAATTCTGTCGAATGCTTTTTCTCCATCCATTGAGATAATCATATGGTTTTTGTCTCTGATTTTGTTGATGTGATGTATCACATTTAATGAGTGGCATACGTTGAACCATCCTTGCAGCCATGGGATGAATCCCACTTGATCATGGTGTATAATTTTTTGATGTGTTGCTGTATTCTGATTGCTAATATTTTGTTGAGGATTTCTGCATCTATGCTCATCAAGGATATTGGCCTGTAATCTTCTCTTTTTTTATGTCTTTGAATCTACAAATTCAATGCAATCTCCATCAAAATACCAATGACATTCTTCACAAAAATAGAAAAAGCAATCCTAACATTCATATAGAACAGAAGACCCTGAATGGCCAAAGCAATCCTGAGCAAAAAAAGTAAAGCTGGAAGCATAACACTTTCCACCTTCAAATTATATTACAAAGCATGGTACTGGCATAAAAAAAGACATTCAGATCAATGGGACAGAATAGAAAACCCAGGAACGAACCCACATACTTACAGCCAACTGATCTTTGACAAAGGCAACAAGAACGTACATAGGGGAAAAGGCTGCCTCTTCAATAAATGGTGCTTGGAAAATTGGACATCCATATGTAGAAGAATGAAACTACTGGCACCTCTCCCATACACCAAAATCAACTCAAAATGGATTCAAGACATACATAAGATCCGAAACCATAAAACTACTAAAAGGAAACGTAGGAGAAACATTCCAGGACATAGGACTGGGCAAAGACTTTATGAATAAGACCCCAAAAGCACAAGTAACAAAAGATAAAAATAAAACACGTGGGTTATATCAAACTAAAAATCTTCTGCACAGCAAAATCAATGGAGCAGAAAGATAACCTATGAAATTGGAGAAAATATCTGCAAACCCTACATCTGACAAGCGATTAATATCCAGAATATACAAGGAACTCAAACAACTATACAGTAAAAAAACCATATAATCCAATTAAAAAATGAGCAAAGGAAATGAATAGACATTTTTCAAAGGAAGACATACAAATGGCCAACAGGTACATGAAAAAATGATCAGCAACACTAATCATCAGGGAAATACAAATCAAAACCACACTGAGATATCATCTCACCCCAGTTAGACTGGACACTATTAAAAAGACTGAGAATAACAAATGTTGGTAAGGATGTGGGGAAAGGGGAACTCTTCTACACCACGAGTGGGACTGTAAAGTAGCACAGCCATTATGGAAAAGAGTATGGAGGTTTCTCAGACAACTACAGATAGAACTACTATATGATCCAGCAATCCCACTACTGGGTATAAATCCAAAGGAATGGAAATCATCATGTCAAAGGGATACCTGCGTTCCCATGTTCATTACAGCTCTATTTACAATAGCCAAAATATGGACCCAACCTAAATGTCCATTGACAGACAACTGGATAAGTAAAATGTGGCATATATACACAATGGAATACTACTCAGCCATAAAAAAGAATGGAATTCTGCCATTTGCAGCAATATAGATGAGCCTGAAGAAAATTATCTTAGTCAAAATAAGTCAGGAAGAGAAAGAGAAATACCGCATGTTCTCACTCATAAATGGGATGGAGGAAGGAGAGGGAGGGGGAGGGGAGGAGAGAGAACAGGGGAGAGAAAGAAAAGGCCACAATAATACATTGAATTTTCAGAAGGAGAGAACAAAACTAAGAATATTACAGATGCGGGGAGTGGGGAAGGAAGGAGATTGGGGAGTGATGGGTTGGGTGGTGGACACAGACACAGGGAAAGATTATGATCTGTAATGATGAATATGCTAATAATAAAAAACTTCAAAAAATTTTAAGTACAAAAAGCAAAAAGATAAAAATAATTCATTATTATTTAACAGACACTTAACGGGCAGCTATTTTGAACCAGGTATTGGAGAAATACTGCTGAGCCAAATAATCACTGAAACCTCAAGAGCATCACATTCTGTCTGTACAGGACACAAACCAACAAGTCCACCACAGTGCAAAAGAGGTATATATGAGAAGCTGTGGGAAGCACAGAGGGCACAACTCTCATTCAGGGAAGGATAAATGATTACATGGGCATTTATTAGGTGCACATGGTTAGGGGGAGGGGGAGGGTAGTGTTAATACAGGTACAGAGAAGGACATTTCAAGGAGAAGAAAAGACACAAGAGCACCTGGCAAATACAACACAACAGATGAAAAAAATCAGAAATCGGAAGATAATGCTGGTAAGGGCTTAATAATGAAAAGTCTTGAGTGTGGTGTTAAGATTTTAAATACAAAAACATTCGGATAAATATTTTTGGTTTTAGAATGTTATACAAAAACAAATATTGATTTCAAAGGTAATGAGAGTCTGTTGTACTTTTAAATAAAAATGCTCAAATGTCTTATAGCTTAAAATTTTATATTATCCTGTTGTGAATGACATTATTTATCCTCAGTGAGAGTATTTAAACATATTGAAATGAACCTGTTTAAAAATAAAGTGTTAAGTTATTGAATAGGAAAATCCCTGCTTTCCTAGTTCTTGAAGATGAAAAAAATATCGTTTCAAGAATTATGGCTGACTAGGACCTCCAAGAGATGTGATATGTTGGGACATCATGAATCTCACTTCACTCAAGGCAGAAGAACCTCTAAGGACCAACCTTCAAAAAATGCCAGAAGCCTACAGTACCAGAAGTGGGATCACAGAGTGGAAGAAACAGAGTCAGGACCTGAGCACTGGACAGTTTGGAGGCACTGGGTCACCGAACCATAGCTGCCATCAGGAAGCTGAGCTGTGGACCAGCCAGGTCCAGGGCAGAGAAGGGAAGCCTGAGATTCCTGAACGGAGCTGGCAACAAGGGTGGCCAATGTGGTGGTCCCAAGCCACTGGCAACCCCTGGCTAACAGAAAAAGCAGACAAAAATCCTCTGCAGGACAGTTTTTCTAATCCTAACTTCATTCAATAGGATATCCAAGTAACAAGCTTGCAAAGACCAAACACCAAGAAAGGAAGCCACTAAGACTGAAAGCAGAAACATTAACCAACAGATTTAGAATAAACATGAGATCTGACAGATCCTAAATACAGAATAGCCATGGAAGCAACATGTAAATAAATAAAGATTACCAATCAACAAGAGAATATTAAAGATGATCAGAGATTTTCAAAAAATAAAAGATCAAAAAAATTTCTGGAAATAAAATCAGAACAAATAGGAGAATAGACCATGTGAAGATAAAGTTATGGAACTGGATAACGTATCTAAAGAAATGACCCAGATACAGAGAAAGAAGATGGGAAACGTGGAAAAAGACATGCCAGCAAAAATGAATCCAAGGAATGGTGGCCTTTCCATGGTATTATTAAGAATAGCACATAATTAGAAATATAAGGTAATATAAGATAATCTTATAAGAAAAGGTTTAACCCACCAGAACATTATTTTCTATATTTTTAGAAACCTAATAAACTAGTATTCAAACTATATAAGCGAAAACTGAGAGGAGCAAAGAGAAAATGAAAACATAATGTCATAGTCAAGGATTTGAACACATCTCTCAAGACATACAGTGGATGTGAATACAAGATGGTTTTAATGTACATGTGTAGAATTCTACACCCACCAATTAGAGAATAATACACATGAATTTTAACTTCAAAAGGAACATTTTAAAAATAGTAATCACAAATTAGGTTATAAAGTAAGTCTCCACAGACTTCAAAAAATCACTACCATACAGATCAAATTCTCTCACCAAAATGCAATGAAATTTGATTATTAAAATACAAGCATACTTCAAAACATTCATGGAAAAATAGAATTAAAAGATAATATGAATCTTTTCATGAACGTTTTGAAGTACCCTCATATAAAATTTCTTGGAAACAATGGTGGGAATCAGTAATAGTAGTACTTACAGGGAAATGTAAAGCCTTAGGCATACATTAGAAAAGAAAAAAGGTACAAAGTTTGAGCTATATGTCCTTTATAAGAAAGCAGAAAAAGAGTAACAAATATAGAAGGTAGGGAGGGAATAAAAGAGGACAGAAATCAAAGAAATAAAAAGCAAAAATACTACAGAGAGCTTAAAAAAAAAAACAATAGAATCAATATACCCAAAAGTTGGTTCTTTCAAATGACAAATAAAATTGATAAATCTCTGATGTGACTGATCAATCTCTGATGTGACTTTGGGAAAAAACTGGAATTTCCTACATTGTTACTCATAGAACCGGTCCACAATAAAATAAGGAGGTAAGCAAGAATGTTCAAGTTCAAATGTTCAAGAATATTTAATATTCTTCCTTTGAGAAATTCACCTGATGAAAATGTAGCAAATGAATATAATAGCAAGCTTAATGATGCAAACTCCTTGTCCTGATGTGTCAGATGGTCCACCAACCACACTTCAAGTAGCACAGAATCTAAGAGAAACCCTGTGTATGTGCATTGTGAGGCATATACAAGACCATACATGCATGTTTGAAAAAGGAAACACAGGAAACAACTCAAAGTGCCCATCCAATAATAGAATGGATAATTGAACTGGATTACATACAATTACACAACAGAGTATTTTACAGCAGTGAAAATAAATGACTGCATGGATAAATCTTGAAAACATAATATTGAATGGAAAAAAAAAGAAAAAAGCCAAATATCAGAAGTCTAACTATACTGTGTTTATTAAAGCTTAAAAACAAGCAAAACTGCACTTAACATATATTGTTTAAGTATATCTGTTTGTGATGTAAGTCATTTTAAAAAGTATTTAGAATGGTATTCAAAATTTAGGATTCTTAGTGCTAAAAATGGAAAGGTAAGAGGATGAGATAAGGGAGGAACAGAGTGATTCAAATTATTGGTAATGTTCTAATTCTTAGTTCAGAAGAAATCTGTAAGGTGATTAAGACACATTAAAATATAACAATAAAGAGATCTGAACAACAACAAAAAAATAAACCAAAACCCAAATGCAGCTGCGGTTTAAAAAAACTCAAAAACCTCATGGGTTATTCTTAACGGAATATGCAATAGGCTGCCTTGGCCAAATAAACTTAATTACAGATTGCGTATTATGTGAGAGAAATGCAACATGATTTTTTTGGGCAAAGATACCTGCTTTTGAAATGATGACCCACAATCTATAGTTCCACATTCCAAAAAGATTACACTCACTTTATAGTAAGGCAAGCCAAATTTGATATCAACTCTTCAATTACCTATGATTCCAAGATGAACAGTTACATAATATTTAACAGCTATTCATATGAGGGTGCAGCTAAAGACAGACCCTCTTTAAGTGGAAAAACCAAGAGATAGTGTTCAGACTTTTAAGCAGATGTCTATTAAGAATTTAATTATGTGTTGTGTGTTTCTCAAGATGCTGTGTGCTAGATTATGTAAAGTGGTTTCTATCCTATAAAAGACTTTTAAAAGCTGCTATTAGATATCTTCTTGGAAAAAGAAGAAAAAACTTCTCTCTTGGTCCGAACTGGTCAGAATTGTAAACTCTTAAATGGGTGCAGCCTCTCATGTATTCCATGTCATCCTGTTGGTGCTGATAAACCAGAGTTGAGAATCCTTCCCCACAAATGGATAGTATGACTCATTTCTGCAGAGTTAAAGAGGATAATTAGAATGGAAAAAAAAAAAAAAAAAATCCCAACTTAAACAAGAAGGCACATAACATAAACCAGTGGGCCATGCACCAAAGACATTCTAGCAATAATATGGTTAGCAAAACCAGGACGAGAAGAGGTATAAAAATCTTTTCCTAAAGGGCTAAAGGAACTGGGCAAGTTAGATTGGAAGAAAACTAGATGCTTGAAAATAGCCACCTTTAATAAAAGTGGGTTATGAATAAGTAATGATGCTCCCCAACAAAGAATTATGATTATTTGGGGGGAATGCCCTCCATTTCCTGCACCTCACTTGTAAACTGCCAGCAGTTATTTTCTAAAAGACTGAATCATGGTACTTCTATTCTCTGCTGACATCCCAATGTCTACAAGGTAAAGACCCTCAAAATCAGCCTCACACCCATCTCCTAGGCTGTGCTTGGCCACAGCACCTGCTCCACACAGACATCTTGGTATTCCTTCCAGAATATGCCACACACATTTATTCTTTTTTTCCTTTTTCATTCCTGTTCAAAAGGTCACCTACTTTGCGAAGTCTTCCCTAACTGACCCATGCAAAACTGATTGTGTTTCCTTCGCATGTGCCTTTATTTATAGCCATATTTCTATTTTTTGTTTATGATAATATTACCCCCTCAAAAACAAAATATTCTACAAGGGCAGGGTTTAATTCAGAGATTCACAAAGTCTGGTCCAAGTACCCTGGGTGTTTTAGTC
Organism: Cynocephalus volans; assembly: GCF_027409185.1. Classification (NCBI taxonomy): domain Eukaryota; kingdom Metazoa; phylum Chordata; class Mammalia; order Dermoptera; family Cynocephalidae; genus Cynocephalus; species Cynocephalus volans. The sequence goes on from NC_084470.1 coordinate 58,034,171, forward strand.
CATTTTGTGTTGCTATAACAGAAATACCTGAGACTGGGTAATTTATAAGGAAAAGAGGTTTATTTGGCTTATGATTCTGGGACAGCTGCATCTGGCACGGGCCTCAAGGTGTTTCTACTCATGGCAGAAAAGTGGCAGGCAGCCGGCAGGTACAAGCAGATCACATGGCAAGAGGAAGCAAGAGAGAGGAAGCAAGAGAGAGGAAGCAAGAGAGAGAGAGAAGGTGCCAGGGTCTTTTTAAGCAACGAGCTCTTGCGGGAACTAATAGGGCGAGAACTCACTCATTAATCCTCCCTCCCCCAGGGAGGGCATTAATCCATTCATGAGGGATCCGCCCCCATGACTCAATCAGTTTCCAATGCTGCCACATTGGGGATCAAATTTCCATATGAGTTTTGGAGGGGACAACACATCCAAACTCCATCACTGGCATTCCCCGAAGTCAAAATGACTTTCATAACAACCCTAAGATGTTACTTGCCTTTTCCACTTTCATTCTCTCACAAATGTGGAGTCCAACTTTTTAGAGAATGCATGATGCATGATGAAGTCATTGCTCTGATAGCTAAAGGAATGTGCACTTAAGAACTCTTTTGAAAGTTTCCTAGTTCTGATTTCTAATATAGTAAATATCAACAGACATAATCCACATAAATTGAAGCATTTTGGGGCTTCCTGATGTTTTTGAAGAATATAAAGGAGTCCTGAGACCAAAAAGTTTGAGAACTGCCAGTAAAAATGATTTTTGTCTTGTCAGGGAAAAACAGCATGAGGTGCATGGCAGGAACCCATTCAGCATTTCTGGGAGACTAATCATGTCATTCCCTGTATTAAAGTTCAAACATTCCATAAAGCCAACAGTACACAGCACATGCTTATGAGTCTTATATCACTCTCTGTAACCTAGCTACAACCTACCTTTGCAGACTTCTCTTTCCTCGTCCGTATTTGAACCTGGTATTGTGGCCAACACGGTTTACTTCCCTCCCTCTGAATAACCTTACATTTCCATTTCTGTGCCTTTGTTCACATTGTTCTACAGAATAAATACTTGCTCAAATCTGCTCAGTGACACGTTCCTTTTCAACATTCGGCTAAAATCCAACATTCTTTGTGAAGTCCTCCTCAGTCTAAAATTATGTCTTCCCTTGTGCTATCTCATAAAGCACTTCCTATATACAATCCTCCTTAAACAATTAACACTATGCTTCATTATAATCCCCAACCCTCCACCACTAGAATTATTTTTTCATGTATGTTCAATTTAGTACAAAAAAATAGCCTTTATCAGAGGATATTAACTGTATCTTACATGACACAAAATGAACACAGGAAGACGTAAAACAATCCCCAAGAGGCAGACAACTGAGTAATGGGAGCCAATTTCTTCCTAAATATATACATCCTACCACCTAATAAATATGAGTCAGCAGGGAAGTCACTTAAATCCTAGTCAGTCCTTAGACATGAAATGTCCAGTTATGAGAAGCTCAGAAGTTTGAGTCTCTATTTCAATGTCTTTCGAAGTAGATCTGAAAGCGTCCTTTATATATAACAGTAACAAGGAGAAGACAGAAGCCCACTCCACACAATGTTAAGTCTGATGATTGAATACTATTCTACTGTTTTCTTAGATTCACTTGTCCTAGTGTGTTTTCACACATGGTGTTTTAGAAGTGCCTGACTTTAAAAATAGTCAGTTCTGGACTTTACATTCCTAGAAAGTGACCTTTTCAATATTACTATTGTCAGAATACTCTTCTTAATTGCATGATGAACTAGAGACTAGATCTTAACCTTCTTGAAAACTAGGAATGATTAGTTGAGTTCTTCTACATAGAACTGTGACAACTGGCTCAAGATGTATTCTTTAGAGCCCTGTATTCCATAGGCTGTTAAAGAGCTCAGTGGACAATCCACTCACTGATATAAACAGGAATCTCCTCTGATCATTTTACTTGTGATTCAATTTCCCCCAAAGGATAGTCAATTGTAAGAAAAATACATCAATTAACTTACTCTCTCAAATTTTTCTAAACTGGAATTAAGATATAGGCAGTAAATCTACTCAGTAGCAAAAGCAATAAAGCCAATACTTGAGATCAGGAAATACAAATGGAGGTTATAAGAAAAAGTTTTTGACAGATCCTGACTGGCCCTTGAATGTACATGCACATTCCAACTCTCTTGAGGGAAAGGGCTGACGTCAGAAAAAGGGGATAAGATTTATTGCTGTTATGATAATTAATGTAGGAAAACATCCTTTTCATTAGGAAATGATTGATGAATTATTTACATTACAGAGAATTGTGATGCCTACAACTTACTCTGAAATAATACACCAAAAATAATAAAACAGAAAAATTTATTTAGATAGCAAGATAGATAAATATGGCAAAGTTGAACCTAACTAGTAGGTATATGAGATTTCACTGTGCTATACTATCAATATTTCAGCATGTTTGCTGTAAGTAAACGGGTTATCAGAAAGGCTATTTTGTTTAACCTCCAGGTCAAGTAAAGAAAAATTTAAGGGCTAGCCCGTGGCTCACTCGGGAGAGTGTGGGGCTAACACCAAGGCCACAGGTTCAGATCCTATATAGGGATGGCAGGTTAGCTCACTGGCTGAGTATGGTGCTGACAACACCAAGCTAAGGGTTAAGATCCCCTTACTGGTCATCTTTAAAAAAAAAAAAAGAAAGAAAGAAAAAATTAATAAAGTTGTTTAATAAAATCCTTAACAATGCTTCTTAATAAAAACTTTAGTGATGCAGTAAAGAAAACTTTCTTTGATATTCAAATATACTATGTGTTACCTGACTAATAAATAAATTTAACAACTTTTAGATAGGGTCTAGTCTTGATCCAATAGTTAGAATGAGACTTTTAAAATATAGGTAAGATTCTGACACTTCTTTGCCCAAACCCCTCCACTGGCTCCATTTCACTTAGAGTAAACACTAAAATTTTACAATGGCCCACAGTGTGTATTATTATCTCATAAGCCCTCCCCTCCCAACCAATGTAGCTACTTGTCACGAGCCTCCTCCTATTCCTCAACTTTGCCAGAGGCCTTTACACTGGCTGCTTCCAATTCCTAGCTAGAACATTCTTACCCTAGATGTCTACATGGCTCCCTCCCTCACCTCATCTACATCTTTGCTCAAATGTCGCTTTCTCAGAGAGATGTTCCCTGACCATTTAAAACTGCAATTTCCTATACTTCTTCCTTATGCTCCCCATCCCTACTTTAATTTGCACTGCAGCACTTATCAGACAAAATGGTCTTTCTATACATTTAAATTTAATTCATATATTCTTGGGCTGGCCAGTTAGCTCAGTTAGTTAAGAGTGTTGTACTGATAACACCAGGGTCCAAGATTTGATCCCTATACCGGCCAGCCACCATAAACAAAAATAATAAAAAAATAAATACTTTATATATTCTAAGTTTTACTTAATTGATTAGATTGCTGTCCGATCCACACATCTAAAATATAAAGTCCATGTCGGCAGGGATTTTGGTTTACTTTGTTTATCAGTACCCTACTGGAGTATACTATAAAGCAAATGTATCTCATAAGGCCTCCAAAGCCCTGCAGTTTCAGGTTCAGCCTAACTTCTTAAAAGTACATATAGAAATGTCAACCTTGCAAAAGACCCGAAACTTTCTCCAGGCTAAAGTCTCTGTTGAAAGATAAGGAATTGTGGCACAGCAAGGTTACTGGCTCAAGGACAGACAAGTTACTCAATTGATATGTAAAAAAATGTTGGGGAAGCTGTGTAAGAAAGATAATGTTTGCTAAGATCAAGCCTTTATTGGTGGATCGACTTAACCTTTTGCAAACTACAGTATGGAATGTCACTTTGCTTGTTTGGCTGAAGTTACTAGCCTTTATTGTTAAACTATAATTGGTCATAACCCCACCTATGTTCTTTTCCTGTAACTTCCTGGTCTGGAGAATAAATGCGTGGCGAGAACCCCAATTTGTGGTTAATTTCCCAAAAGGAAGGAATGCCTCTCTCCTGAAGGTTCCGGGAGATTAACCCCTTTGGGGTCTCTCACTGCTTGGAAGAAATGGGCTTTGAGTAATTTTTGTGGCTCTGTCACCCAGGGGAAGAGAGGTGACAAATCTGTGTGAGGCAAAGCAACACCCTAGCACCTAGAACACAAAGAAATGACATGATAACATGACACATTTACAGTCTTATCACTATGATTTTTTTTTTTTTGAAGTCTAGTTTAAGAGTGACCTTCCATCCAAAATGCTTCTCTCTCACAGTCTCACACACTGAATCACACTGATTGAATTTTGGTGTGGGTTTTGTCTGCATTCATTGGCACATATGTAAATCAACCACAGCAGCTATGCCTGGTATATTTGCCTGTTTCCTTAAGCAAATCCTAGATTCCCAGGAGGATCTGGGTCCTTTTCTGTAGCAGTTCCCACAGTATGAAGGAGACTACAGTATTTTCAAGCCATTAGGCCTTTAAAGATCCTGTTCAATTAATGAAAACTACACAGAAATACCTACATATTTGACTTCTGGCAGCCTGCTCCACTGAACAAATGTTGAGCTTTGGAGAGTTTTAGGTTCAAAATTTAGCTCAGATACACACACATCTGTGTAACCTTGCAATGCCTCAATTTTCTTGTTTTCACAATAAAAATAATGCTACTTCCTCTAAAAGGTTCTTCTGAAAAGAAACCCAAATGACCAATCAGAAAACCTCTATATTATGTGGGTCAAATGTGGGTACTCAGAAAGAAATGCTGGTTTCCAACTGCATCTGAGAATTTAAAAAGCCTCTTTTCTTTTCTCTTAACTTCTCCCAACTTCCCTCTATCTCAGGACAAATAAAACCCAATAACATTTCTTGTTGAATATAAAAGGTCTCAAATACCAACATTTTTTGTATACCTACAATGGTCTCTGGTCAAACAAAAAACAAAAAAATCATATAAATTTAGAGAAATCAGTAGATCTTGGTGAATGACCACAGTTAATGAGGAAGGAATGAAGAAGCCCCTTGATTTACACATTCATTTCCTAAATAATTCCTATGAAAAGTGTCTTAAAATATGAATATAAAAGGTTATTAACTGAGTGTTCATTCATCTTTAGTTTCACTTCACTATATATTTCATATATTTCCTCCCCAATCCAAATTCACAATGAAGTTGTATAGGTTAATGACAGGAATCCAAAAAGTTTTATATTCCATAAGAAGGTATATTTTTTCTATTTTATAATTTCACCATAGTTAATACACACAAAGTAACATATATAACATAGTAAATTAAGTGTCACAGTAAATAGTACTATGAACCTACCATCCAAATACACTATTGTCTTGCTAAGTAAAATCATACATCATTCTATTTCAAATCAGTGTGCTATTCAATAAGGCACTATTCTGCTGTATGAAACATATGAGGTATACTGAGTTCCCTCTACAATTTTCTGAACCAATTCCCAAGGGAGAAACATTTGTTGTTTCCTAATTTAGTCCACTAGTCCCAGCTCAATATAAATCATATTAACTATAACAGGCCAGCATTAGTTATAAAACCTATTCACAACTCATTCAGAAATAACCAATTTATAGTGATATCTTCCTTAGTCCTTATTAAACTACAAAAGGACCCAAATTCTGTTGCTGCAACTACTGAGTATATATCACAGTTGGGAAAGGTTAATTAAGCCTACTTCCAGAAACTGTGAATGAATTTTACTGCTCATTCCATTCAAACATCAACCCTTGTACTCTCAAATGCTTCCGCAGCAGTCTGCTCTATGCTTTGCACACTGTGGAAACTGTACATTTCTTAGTGAATCAGGAGAATCTAGCCTCACAAGGACTAAGGTTGTTACTAGATATTTTTGTCTTCTTTGTTTCAAATCCCACTAAACTAGAAATGACTAAATTGCAACTTGTTTCTTAGCCACTCCTGCTCTACGGTATCTTCTACCAAAAATTTTTTTGAAGATCTACATGTAAAAACACGTCCCTCATTTTGCAAAGTACAGAAACTTCACTGAATCACATAAAAAGGTCCTGCCAACCCTTTTCAATTCCATGACCACAGGGGACCAAAAGACCCTACAAATAAACCTAAAACACAAAGAAAGTTGAAGAAAGTAAGACACAGGCATTCATTAGCCGTAGGTTTTCCCTGCCTAAGCTGGGCACTGTCTTGTGGTGCAGAATCAACAAGGAGCAAGAGATGTGGGCTGGCCTGCTAATTTCAGTCTCCATCTAAGAAAAAGGAAAATAAATGAGTTTTCAAACTAAGAATTACTACAGATACTCTCAAATTGCTTTTTAAATCAAAGGCTTGATACTCTGAATGTAATAAATGTTGAGAAGAGTTAGGGCAATAGTTTGCTGCTTTGAGGGCTAGAGTAAGAGGTTTGATTAATCTGAAAATCTGCTTCCATATCTGCAAAATGAGACTGCTAGATTCACACTTTAAAGACAGCAGAGAGAACAACAGGGATAGGCCCTATGCAAACACTTGGAAACAATATTTCAGGCTTGAAGGGACCTCAATAATATCTACTCAAACCACTGGGGAGTTCAGATGATATGATCTGTAGATCACTGGCTGGCAATTTAAATTTTTACTTCATATTATCTTTATTCTATAAGAATAAATGAAAAAGATATAAGAATAGACATAAAGATCAATGAAATAAAATTAAGAGTCCAAAAATAAACCCATACATGGATGGTCAACTGATTTTTAATGAGGGGGTCAAGACCATTAAATGAGGAAAGAATAGTGTCTGCAACAAATGCTGCAGGTACAACTGGGTATCCACATGCAAAAGATTAAGTTGGACTGCTACCCTGCATCACATACAAAAAATTAACTCAAAATGAATCAAAGACTTAAATGTAAGAGCTAAAACTAAAAAACTCTTAGAAGATAGTGATAAATCATGACCTTGGATTTGGCAATGGATTCCTAGATATGATACCTGAAGAACAGCAACAAAAGAAAAAATAAATGATTTAGACTATCAAAATTAAAAACTATGCAAAAATACTATATCAAGAAAGAGCGGCTGGCCACTTAGCTCAGTTGGTTAGAGCATGGTAGCACCAAGGTCAAGAGTTCAAATCCCTGTACTAGGCCAGCTGTCCAAAAAAAAAAAAAAAAAGGTGAAAAGACAGCCCACAGAATGGGAGAAAATATCTGTAAATCATTTACCTGATAAGGGTCTAGTATCCAGAATATAGGACTCTTATAACTCAAGAACAAAGACAAAGAACCCAATTAAAAAATGGGCCAGGACAGATGGGTTCACTAGTGAATTTTACATTTAAGGAACAAATATAACAATTCTCTACAATTTCTTTCAGAAGCTAGAAACAGAAGACTCCCTAACTCATTCTAAGGAGCCAGTATTACTCTAATACCAAAATCAGATAAAGACATTACCAAAAAAAGAAAATTATAGATCACTATCTTTCATGAACATAGATGCAAAAATCCTGAACAAAATATTAGCAAATGAAATCTGAAGTATGCAAGGCTAGTTTGATATTCAAAAATCAAATAATGTAATCACTCACACCAACAGGCTAATGAAGAAAAATCACACGATCATACCAATAGATGCAGAAAAAGCATTTGATAAAATCAAACACCCATTCATAACAAAAAGCCCCAGCAAAATAAAAATAGAGTAGAAATTCCTCAACTTGATAAAGAACATTTTACAAAAACCTCCAGCTAACATTATACTTAATGGCGAGAAACTAGAACTTTCCTGCTAATCTCAGGAACAAATCAAGGAGTTAGTGTCTCACCACTTCTTTTCAACATCATACTGGAAGTTCTAGCTAATGCAACGAGACAAGAAAAGGAAATAAAGGGTATACAGATGGGTGAAAACAAAATAAAACTGTGTTTGCATGAAATGATTACATAGAAAATCCAAAAAAATCAACAGAAAAACTTCTGGAACTAATAAGCGATTACAGATGCTCCTCAACTTACAATGTGTGGCTACGTCCCGATAAATTCATTCTAAGTTGAAAATATCATAAGTTGAAAATGCATTTGATACCACAATAAACCTATTGTAAAGTTGAAAAACTGTTAACTGAAACCTTCCTAAACTGGGGACCATCTGTCTATCAAGGTTGCAGGATACAAAGTTAATTTACAAAAGTCAATTGCTTTTCCATATACCAGCAATGAACAAGAGGAATGTGAAATTAAAATACAACACTCTTTACATTTGTACCTCCCCAAAATAAAATACTTAGGTATAAATCTAAAAAAATATGTACAAGATCTACATGAGGAAAACTATAAAACTTTGATGAAAGAAATCAAAGAACTAAATAAATGGAGAGATAACGCTATGTTCATGGACAAGGCGACTCAATATCGTCAAGATGTCAGTTCTTCCCAACTTGATGCACAGATTTAGCAGAATCCCAACCAAAATCTGAGCAAGTCATTTTGTGAATATCAACACAATGATTTTAAAGTTTATACAAATAGATAAAAGACCTGGAATAGACAACACAATATTGAAGGAGAAGAATCAAGTTGGAGGACTGACACTACTCAACTCAAAGACTTTATAATATAAAGCTACAGTAATCAAGACAGGGTGGCACTGGCGAAAGAACAGACAGATCAATGGAACAGAATAGTAAGCCCACAATACAAGGCTGGGTCGACGTTCAAAAATCAATTAATGTAATCCATCACAATTTCTTTCAGAAGACAGAAACAGAATAAAGACTTCCTAACTCACTCTAAGAAGCCAGGACCACTCTGGTGTGGGAGACTGATAGTGGAAGACACTACGCATGTGTGGGGTCAGATGATATATGAGAACTCTGTTATTTTCCATTCAACTTTTCTATAAACCTAAAACTGTTCTAAAAAATAAATTCTATTCTAAAAACAGGCAAGGATCTGAACAGACATTGAAGAGATGGCCGGTAAGCACACATGAAAAGATATTCAATATCATTAGTCATTAGATCAATACAAAGAAAAATCACAAAGAGATACTACTTCAAACTACTAGGTTGGCTATCAACAACAACAAAAGGAAAACAAGCATTGATTGGTGTGGATGTGGAGAAATCAGAATCTTCACACATTACTGGTGGGAACAGAAAATGGTACAGCCACTATGAAAATTGTTTGGCAGTTTCTCAAAAAGTTAAACAGAGAATTACCATATGATTCAGCGATTCCACTGGTAGGTATATACCCAAGAGAAGTGAAAAACCTCTGTTCACAAAAATCTTGTACACACATGTTCATAATAGCATTATTAATAATAGTTTAAAAGTGGCAGCAATGCAAATGTCCATGAATTGATGAACAGATAAACAAAATGCAGTATATTCACTTAAAGGAATATTATTCAGCACAGAAAGGAATAAAGTACTAATTAATGCTACAACATGGATGAGCCTTGAAAACATGCTAGGTCAAAGAAGCCAGCCACAAAGAGCCATATATTGTATGATCCCATTTATAAGAAATGTCCAGAATAGGCAAATCCATAGAGACAGAAAGCAAACTAGTTGTTACAAGAGCTGAGGGAAAGAAGAAATGGAGATTGACTGCATAATGGGTACTGGATTCTCTGTTGGGGTGATAAAAATGTTCTGGAATTAGATGGTGGTGATGGATGCACAGCACTGTGAATATATGAGTACTAGAAGCTACTGAACTATATACTAACAAATAAGTGGTTAAAATGGAGAATTTCAGGTTTTAGGAATTTTACCTCAGTAAAAAAAGAAAAAAGAAAAAAGAAAAAAAAACCAATGAATTTAACCCACTCAGCAACATATAAATGAAAATAAACACAAAAGTCCTTTTAGCATTCTTATGTCTATATGCTCAAAACCTAGGTCTACAAACAGCCATTGCATGATTCACAACTGTGAACTGTTAACAGTTATGACAAAAACAGAAATAAATAAATAACACAGTGGGGCAAAAACCAGTTAGGAGACAATATTTTAGTTCTAGCTACCATAAAGGAAGAGATAAGAGAAAGAAAATCAAATACTAATTTTAAGAGACACATTTGTACTGATCATTGTACTCACTTTTAAGTGCAATCAAACGCAATTATTTTAGAAAGCTGATAGGGAATATAACACTGTCCTTGGGTGCAGCAGTGACTCACCAAGCTTCTCTGGTTCATCAGGACCTGTGCCTGCAATGCAGCTGCTCTCCAGGCCATAGGTGGGATCCACTTTCCCAGAGGCTCGCGCTGCTTCTTGTACTTTCTTGACATGAGCTTCGACTAATTCCAGTGGTACCTCCTCTCGTACCCGAGAAAACTCCTCTGGTTCAAGAATAAAAATCAAACAGTAACTGTTTTGCACAAATATTTGCTTCAATGTAAGATCACTAGTAAATCCAACACAATATTAATACCTAGGGAATAGTGACCTCTTTGGAGACTCAGTCCTTATACCAGCAAAACAAGCAGGCCAGATGAAATACACAGTAATGAAATTCTATGTATGACGCTAGGGTTTTATCCTATATGTCACAGTACCTTGCTACATAACAGAGATCTTTAAATTTCTATCAATATCAATCAAAATTGCAGTCCAATTTTTTTTTTTTTTTTTTTGTCATTTTTCGTGACCGGCACTCAGCCAGTGAGTGCACCGGCCATTCCTATATAGGATCCGAACCCGCGCGCGCTCCCAGCGCCACACTCTCCCGAGTGCGCCACAGGCTCGGCCCTGCAGTCCAAATTTTATCTCTTCTGGCTAGACTGATATCAAGAAAACAGCAAGGATTAAACAACCACAAAGCCAAGAAAGAGTTCTATGGTATGAGAAAGTTCGTGCTATAATCCAGGAATATTAAATTACTTACTTTGTCAGGTATATCAAATTCCAAACTAATCATAAAATATACCCAAAAAACTCTTCTGCCCCTCCAGTTTCTAATAAAAGTCCTTAACTTAAAAACTGTATTGTAAGTCTATTACTTTAAAATGTTATACTTTTATAATGCACATGGTATTCTGAAGGAGTAATGTCTGATTTTTCTTTTATTTATATAGGAGAAATGAATGTAACAGTTGAAAACATTTAAATTTAAGATAAATTGAGGTGAATTAAATTTTTGTGTTGGAGAGATGGCTTAGCAAAGAAAATCCGTACCCAGAGCTGCTTTTGCTGCAGCAGATGCCACACGTGGGTCCACCACAGATGCCAAAAAAGCAACAGTACTCATGACTGGGTTTCCTGACTGGCTGAAGGGAACAGGCTGGTAGGCCAATGGCCCAAGGGAAGCATCTGAATTCTCAAGGTATGGGTCTTCAATGGGAAGCCTCAAAAAGTGGAGGATGCATTCATCCTGAGTACGACTTCCAACATGTTCTGACACTTTGTTCCAATCATCCTTGTACATCTCCAGGGCCTAAAATAGAAGAACATAAAAGCTTTACGGTCAGGTAACAAGGAAATAATATGTAATGACATTAGAAGACTGTGACTTACTCTTTAAATAGGTGTTTTTTTAACTAATGTAAATAGGTACATCACACATAAGAAAACAGGCAGATTTGATGGCATTCGTTATATTAAGTTCTCAACTAGGCAAAAATAAATGATTAAAAGGCATGCATTTATTAAAGGAAGAAGTAAAACTGCCTTTTACTAATACAGACATGATTGTTTACAGAGAAAATCGTAAGGAAGCTACAAAAAGGTACTAAAACTAAATTGCTGAACAAAGTCACAGGATAGAAGGGCAATAGAAAAACTCAACTATATTTCTATGTATAGTAATAGCAATGAACAATTTTAAATTGGAAAAAAGGTACTTAAAATAGCATTAAAAATGAAATAATTAAAAATAAATATAACAAAGTGTGTGTAAGATCAATATGCTGGAAAAAACAAAACATGGTGAGGGAACTCATAAAACCTAAATAAATGAAGCGATATATCATGCTCATTCATTATGAGTCTCAATATTGTTAAGATATCAATTCTTTCCAAGCTGAACTACAGACTCAACGCAATCCCAATTAAACTCAAAGCAGGCTTTTGTTGTTTTTGTTGAAATTGATAAACTGATTCTAAAATTTATAAATTACAAAAATTTCTTGTATTAAAATTTATACTTTTTCAAGGAAAATCCGGATAATCTCCAAAAAAAGAATAAAAAGGGATTCTGGACATTTTATTTTCCGTGCTGTGCTGTGGAAGACCTCTCTTAATCTTCGTTTTTGGTCCCCTTTACTGAGAAAGAGCTATCGAAATGGTTGTAATACTATAGTTCAGAAGAAAGGAGCAGAGCTAAGTAATCAAGAAAATTCCTCCTCTTGAAATAGATACAGCAGTAGAAACAGAAGATATAGGAAAGTTTAAGAATCCTTTAATATGGGGGTTTAACAACCTATATGCAGTGAAGGAGAAGGGAAGGTCACAGAGCTTGAAAAGTATCAGGGAGTAGAGAGAGGTAACAGAAATGTACAAGGCTGATTGTCCACAAAATAGAATTACTGAAGTAAATGCAAAACAAGAAAAAGTCTCACAGAATGTGACGAAAAAGAGAAAAGAAATCATGATAAAAAAAGAGGACTGGCCAGTTGGCTCAGCTGGTTAGAGCACAGCCTTGCAACACCAAAGACAAGGGTTCAGATCCCCATCATGGCCAGTGGCAAAAAAATAAATAAAAATCAAGAAAAGAGGAGAAAGCAAAACCTAGAGGGTTGCTCCAGGAGATATAATCTACGCATAACAGGAATACCTGAAACAGCAGACAAAGCAGATGGAGATGAAACAATAATTAAGGTACTAATTGAAGAAAATTTTTCGGAGCTGAAGAGTGAACTAGATCTACAAATGGAAAAAGTGTACAGAGTATCCTTAAAATTTGACAAAAAGAAAGCAACACCTAGACATATTCTGGTGGTGTTTTTAAATTTCAAGAATAAAGAAAAAATTCTGCAAGTATCCAGACAAAGAAAGCAAGTTACCTATAAAGGGGCAAAAGTAAGGCTGACCTCAGATTTTTCTCTTCCAATTCTAGATGCCAGAAGACAATGGAATAATATCTACAAAGTTTTAAGGGAAAATAATTTGAACCAAGAATTAAACACCTTGCAAGTTATCATTTCTGAACAAAGGCAACTGGAAGATGTTCTTAACTATGCAGGAGTTAAGAAAGAACGTCAACCAAGCACCTTCCCTGAAAAACTTTCTGAATGATTTACTGCTAACTAAAGAGTAGGAAGGCAATTATATGAAAGAATTCATGGTAAGCATTAGAACCAGTTAAGAAGCATTAGGTTTAAATTGTTATATATGGGTAATAAAAATAAATACAAAAATAGATTTGTAAGCAGAGTCTAAAATCGCAGTTTGCATAGTTTGAAACTGTAAAAGGGTATGCCAAATGTTCGATATACTGGGCAACTAAGTACTGTTTTATTTTTAGCATGGAGCATTGTAGATAAAGATATGTGTATTCTTAAACTAAACATAAGTAAAATAAGACGGCCTTGTCACTGTTGACAGGACAAATAGAGTGAAGGCATTCTAAATGTTAATCTGATGAAAATGAAAAACTACAGTTTTATTTTAAAAATAAATTTTATTTTGTTTACTTTATTTAGAGAGAAAAAAAGCAGCAAGTTTGTCTATATTGTAAATACTGATAGTGTAAAAAGAAAATTTCCAAATCCCTAGTTGGGGAAGGGGTGGGTATAACCTTGTTTTATGCACACGTTGAATGGGGAAAAACAATAGATACTACTTCACATAAGTAAATTTCACATTGAGATAAATGTTACAGACAAAAATAAAACATATACATTCCAATAGTTTTCACTGGAGAGAAAGTGGTGAAAAGCAAGAAAACACAGCAGAAGAAAAACAGCAAGGAAACATTAAAATTAGCATAGAATAGATAGACACAAGTACAGATGAGATATACTCATAAACTGGCTAAATATTCTTACTAAGAAGAATCAAACTGGGTCAAAAATCGATCTCTAACCTGTAGTACATTTTTATAAAGCAAAGGATAAAAGGGTCTAATGATACTAGGGTACTTTAAGAAGTTTATGGAAAAATAGAATTGAAAGATAATATGAACCTAATGGAAACTATAATTCATAGTATAGAGAGCAACATTTTTATTAGACAGAACCCAAGCATATAATAAGATAGTTTATATTTACAAAACATACAATACAGGATGTAACATTTAAGAGACTTTTATGTAGTAAATAATATGGCATTCATATTAAAGTAAATGTTTTACATCTTGGGGGGAAAAAAAAAAAGAGAGTGAGAGAGTAAAATGGGGTCTCCAAAAGGAAAAAGGATAGAACAGCAGGAAGAAAACAAAAATAGGTGGTGCTAAGAAAGTCAAGGAATTAACTTGATAAAAAGAATCTATTTAGTGGCTTACTGAAGTTGCTACTCTCATACCATTCTCTCTAGGACCATGGTTCTCAACCAGGGGCAATTTTGTCTCCTTGGTGACATATGGAAATGTCTGGAGACATTTCTGGTGGACACAACTGGGGAGATGCTGGCATCTAGTGAGCAGAGGCCACAGATGCTGCTAAACATCCTACAATGCACACAAGATGCCCACCACTCCCAAAACTATCTGGCCCGAATGTCGATAGTGCTGCAATTGAAAAACCTTGTTCTAGAGTCTAATTTGTGAGATGAGCACTCTATAATAATAGTTCTCTCCATGTTTACTTGCCTCAGTGAATTTTTAAACCTGGGCTCCAACTGCTGCTCCAGGCTTTCATTCTTGCTGGAGTAGTAGAGGACTCCTCAAAACCCAAGCCAGCGAATTGTCTTACTCATTAAATCTCTTGAAAATGAGGCTAATTCTGAGTTTCCTCTGGATATTCAGCGACCTCAGGTAGTTCTAGAAGGAATTACTTAGAAAAAAGACCCATATTATAAGAATAAAGAAAAATCTCAATAGGGTCCTTGGTGCCAGAAATATATCTACTGGGGACATCTCAAGTTTCTGATTTTGGGTAGGGATTTTCTTGGCTTACTCTATCATAAACTTTTCCAACAAATATGTTATTTAAAATTTTTTTTCTTTATTCATTTTCCTCCAGCCAGGGAAAATAAGAAAGTTCAGGAAGTTTTTTCCAGAATAAAGCTGGAGTAGGGAAACCCCTTGAGATGCAAAATCTAAGCAAGAGCCAACATCCAGAAAAGCATAAGGCTGAGAAATAGTGAATGTCTGAGCTTGGGCACTGTTATATAAGTGAGGACAACTGGAGAGAGGATTTTAAAACAGAACACGATGACAGACTGGCCAGGAAAAAGGGTGCAAGGGAAGGGGTGTGACATACAGAAAAAAGTTTCAGTACTTATCTTATAATACTGCAAAACACCTTTATTCCTCCTGCCATAACTCAGGTTCAGGTCTTCATCATTATTTACCTGCATTCTCAGAATTGCCTGTCTCTCTATCCTTAAATTCATTCTTTGTGCTGCTAGAATAAAGTACGTTTCACAGAAAACTCTGTCTCTCTCCTGCTTAAAACTATGTCATTGCTCATCATTATCTATGGAATTAAGGCCAGACATGATCAGGACTACTTCTTTCACCCGACTCCCTGCTTTTTTTGTTCCAAGAATACCCAGAGCCCACAACTCTATTCTAAGCATTGTGCCTATGTACAGTTTAGAACCAACACAGCCATACCATTCCCAGGAAGCTATCCATTATATCTTATCCTGTGACTACTTGCATAGCAACTCCTCTGTACAGGTTTCTTGTTACATGTTTTTTGCATACCTCCAATCATGAAAGTGGGAACACTACATTCAAGTTGTCTTTTACATGTATCTGTCAACCATCGGACTAGAAACTCCTTAAAGGTAGGGACTGTGTCCTAGGCATCTCAATCTGCAGTGTCTGTCATGGTGCCTGAAACAATACCTAATAAAATTTACAGATCTTAACCACAGAAAACTGGACTAAAATCAGGAAAGAAATTTGACTCTTCTATGGCTCTCAAATGAAAAAAGTACCCTATAAAAAATGCTTTTCCTAACAACCAGTTTTTAAATGGAAGACCCACTCATCTACAGTGCAGTTCAAAATTTCGCAGGACAAAATATTCCCTAACATGTGAATTGTATGCATACTATGAGAAAATCTTTGATGCTGCTTACTGAACATCTCCTAATGCTACTGTTTTCATAATTTAGCTAACATAAAAAATGTGAGAAACTCTTCCAGCAATATACAAACATTAATAACTCTTTTGGATTTTATTTGCAGATATAGGATTTTATGTCTATTAATTATCTAAGGGAAATAAATACATGGAATAAGAAAGCAGAGCATACATGATAAAGACTAAAGTTATGAAGGGATAATAAGCTCATAGATTCAAGTCTTGTCAATTTCAAATCCAAGGACAATTATAAATAACCAGAAGAATACTGTAACCATTTGTGGACCTAAAAGAAACTGTGAAAGGCTCTTACTTAAAAAAAAAAACAAAAAAAACCCCAAAACCACAATTCCCTCAATCACTATGGAATAGAGTGGTACCACTACTTCCTTCATTCTGGTACCCTGATGTTACCAATGAAATTTCAATCTGCTATAAGGTTTGAGTTAGGCTTTTATGGTTTCTGATGATACATTTTCAGGTGAAACACCTGAAATTCCCCACCATTTTTTATAATTGAAATCTTATCCAAACAAGTCATCATCATCTTGATCTTACATAATAATTTAATAAAAGAAAATGTGATAAAAGACCTAACAAATAAGACTTTTTAATAATAAAAGTGAGTGGTCTAAGAGTAATCAAAAATATGTGAAATGCTGCTTGTGTGATATATTTATCTAATAAAATGATATGATGCTTAATTGGAAATAATAAACTCCAATGAGTCTATCAGATTTATCAATTCATTAGGGACAAATTGTTATTATAAATCCTAAAATTTTTCATCTGAATTTATATTCTTAAGTGATTGATTGTCTCTAAATAAACTATATAAATGGAAGATGTTAGTGGTAAACACTGTTGTTGGAAGACTTTTATTTCTCCTTGGGTAAGTGCAGACAATACCTGTTGACTCAATTACACGTTTAAAAGAAAAATCAACCACTGCAGATTCCACCTGCAAGACAGAAAATGCACTGTGGTTTTCTTGGATAAGTTCAGGGTAAACAACAGCTCAGCCATTTGTACATCACTCTACATTTACTATCCACTAATTTTAAATGTAGAAGAGAATAAAATTATAAGCATCAATGTGCAGCAAGAAAAAGAACTACTGTTGTTCTAGTTGTTGTTCAAAAACTAAATTTCCCCTCAGAGCCCAAAGATACCAAAACAGCAATACAAAAGCATGTTATATTCCCCCAAAAGTATTGAGAACACTATTCTTTTTAATAACATCCCTGGCAGATATGGCTAGACAAAACAATACTAAAATAAATAAAAAGTGCGTCAGAAAAAAAGCTCTCAGCATATCACTAATACTAAATGGGCAGATAAGAATAAATGAAAATAGCTGCAAAAACCCCACGAGAAACTTTTTTGAATTTTGATCACAAGAGAGAAAGAGAAAGACAGGGAGAGGGAAGAGAGAACAAGGAAAAGTAGAAGAGGAATATAAAAAAAGAGAAGAAAATAGTTTAATGCACCACTAAAACTTATAAAGGAAACACAACTGTTGGAAAAACTTGAAGAAGCAAATCAAAGCAATACAGAAACCAAGATGGCATCGGGCCCACTGTATCTCCAAGTATGGTCCTTGATATGCCCATGGGGTACCAGACTCTTCCAAGAGGACTGTGAGGTCAAACAATTTTCATAATACTAAGACACCATTGCCCTTTTCATTATATTGACATTTGCACTGAAGGTACAAAAACAGAGGTGGCATCTTAGGACAAATCAAGGCAGTGACACCAAACTGTCTTAGTAGTCACTTTATTCATCATTGCTACACACACAAAACAAAATAAGCCAGCTTCATGTAAACATTTCCTTGATAATACTGTAAAAATTATTAATTTTATTGAATCTAAATGCACAAGTACATGTGTTTTTAATACTCTGCACTATAAAATGGGAGGTACACAAAAGGACTGAATATCAACTATCAAAGCACGACGGCTGTTGAAAGGAAAAAGCACTTGTACAATCACCTGAGTTTTAAGCTTAACTGGACACTACTTTTATCAAACACCACAGGTATATTTAGATTGCTAGTCACAGAATCTTAGCACACATCTCATATACGGATAAAGGGGCTCCACCATTAATCTGCTTACCTCCAGAAGTAGAAGGGTCTCCTGTTCGGTCCATTCTCTTCCAGCGCTAGCACCTTTACTCTAAAGAAAGAAAATCAGTGAGTATTTGCTCATTCTTAAAGGCTGATTATGGAGCTCAGCAGGGACTGCTTTTTAAGCTCAGGGGACTGCTTTATGCAAACTACCAAGGTATATCCCTGAATGACAGGAATAAAACTTTTCAGAAACCTAAACTTCCAACAGAAAGTCTGGCTTATTTCAAAGATGCCTTGCTGTCAATCAAGGACTCATGAACTATTTGGATGATATTTCTATTATTTTGATACTTAAAAATACCTTCTGTAAGCTACAAAGGCACAGTATTTTTATACCATGAATCAGCTGTAATAGTACAAACACAACACAAATATTTGGTATAACTTGAAGAGCCTAGTAGTTTTTCCAAGATACAAGAACAAGTTGTTCTACATAAATAAAACACTAACAGCTTCTCTATTCCGATTGTAACAAGTCCATATTATCTCATTTTACTATCGGTTAAAATAATCTCCAAGTGATTCCCTGAATTCCAGATCACCTTTTCCATGTGGTCTTCAGAGCTTACAATTCATGTGAGCATAGAGGCATGAAAATAAAACTTAGTTTGTACTGTGTAAAAATTACAATTTATCAATTGATTCATACTTCTTGATCTGTAGACCCTGCTCCACACAGAGATCTACAGAAGACTGAATTTTTACCACTTAAAAATTTTTATCACATTTGTCCTCCGGCTTCTAACATTTTTGTTGAAAAGTCAGCCATCAGATTTATTATTGTCTCTTTGAATACAACATATTCTTCTCTATTCCAACCCCCACCCTTCTGGGCTGCTTTTAAGATATCAGTTTTTAAGAGATTAAGCATAATGTGCCCAGCTGTATTTTTTTCTATATCTAAATTTGGATCTGTTCAATCTGTCTTGTTGAGTTGGTATCTTTTTATTAGTTTTAGATAATTTTTAGTCATTATATATGCCAATATCACTTCTGTTCCATTCTTTCTGTCCTTATGGGTCTCTAATGATAAGTATTAATTCTTTGACTATATTTCATGTGTCTCTTGCACTCTGTTCTCTTTGTCCTGTCCCCCTCCCCACCTCCATCCAATTTCTTTTTCTCTTGGCGCTTCAGTTTCAGTATATCTATTAACTTGTCTTTGAGTTTATTAACCTGTCTTATGCTGTGTCCAATCTGCTGTCAAACCTATCCAATGAGTTAATTTCAGACATACTTTTCAATTCTAGAATATTCATGATTTTTTAATACATTCCTATTCTATATTCAAATTCCCATTTACCCCTCTATTTTATTTAGTATGTTAAACACAGTTATTTTTAAATACCTATCTGCTAACCACACCAAAAAGAAAAAGGTAAGATAAGTGATTGTTGTTTTATAAAATGCCACTGGATTTGAGTTGAAAGTTCACTTCCTTCCACTACAGAAAGTAAATTAAGTTTCTTATGGAAAATGATGCATCTCAGAAAAAGGACAAAGAAGATAATGCTGAATTGCAGTCCATTTGTGTTCTTAAAAAAAATCATTACCTTTGCTAATGTTTTCTTCGAGTAAATGTCAGTACGAAGACCAAAGTTCTGCAAGTCAATTGGTTTTTCCTTGTTCTTCTCAGGAAAATTTAACATCTGCTGAGCAGCAGGCACCTATGAGTCAGATCAATGATAAATGGCTGTATTAAACTCTTCAAGGCCAAGGGGATTGGAGGTTTTAAAAAATTGTTTTATAATAGCCTGTTTCATGCCTGGTGGGGTTTTCTACAAAAAAACCATGAATATCTCCACTTCCACACTATACTTCTAACAAAATTTACAACAAATTATCTAAAATACGATCTTCTATTTCACATGGGAAGGAAATTTATAGCTTAGGTTCCTGTTATTCCAACTTAATGCTATACACAAGTTCTTTCCATGAATTTTTTGAAGTACCCTGGCATAATTTGTTTGACATAATAATCTTTTTAAAAACGTGTATATAAATGTCCACTTGCCAAATCTTAGGTCAAATTATGAAGATTTTTTGATTGACATTTTTAGGACATTGATTGAAAGAAGGGGAAGAAATTCTTGTGTTATGTGCTTATTAGTATCTCTGATAGCAAAAGAATAGAAAGTATGAAACTAAATCTATAATTTGATAGGGTAACGTATAGAGTCTTGGGAATGGTAAGACAGCATTACCTTAATAAACACTATATATTCTTATGGACTCAAACATTTATAATAGACAACATACACACACATAAACTCAAAAACTGTCAGCAAAGAAATAGCACTACTAATAGCACTATTACCTTACAATAATAATTACTCCTGAATAGAAATGCTGTAAGTGGTTGTGTGTTGCCATGCAGGCCTGAAGAAAAGTCAGCATTAATTTACCTGAGGTGATCGAAGATGCAGAGGCACAAGCCCAGAGGGGGTATCAGCTAATACATTGAAATGAGGAGTAGGAGGAGGTCCCATTGCCATGGGTCGACTTTCCGGATCAACTTGGTAATTAACAAGACCCCACTGCTCTAAAAAGGCATGAACCCTAGAGAATAAAGCTCTGAAAGTTAAAATCTATAGCATCAACCCCATCTCCTCTACAACCATCATCACGTCATTCAAAAACACAAACAGAAAAAACAAGTAAAGATGTTCTCAGCAGACTGTGAACCACCAAAAAGTACATGACAACTTTGGTTTGTTTTATGAGGGACATTTCTACAAACCCAAAATAACGTTAGCACTCCAAAAACCTAGTACAAAGCCTAAAAGTTCCAACCACAAAAATGAGAGAACAAATGCTCAGTTAGGTCCATAGTGAAAGAACTTACACATAGACAAAATACACAGATGGAAATCCACATTTTGGTTTTTTTTCTTTAGACGGACCTAGAGCACAGAGCTTATCCACTCCCCACATCAATCCACTCTCCATCCATGGTCATTTTATGATGTGACTATAAAAGATATAAATTGTAAAACCTAGAAAACTGAATATTAAGAATATTCAACCCCTAAATAATACACACAAAATTTAGAAAATCTATTAATCAAGAAAACATGTACATTAATCAAATCAGTAACCATCTACAGTGAAATGTCTGAGAAAAAGCCAAACATTTTACCTCATCACAGCACACACATCTCCAGTCAAGTTCCTCCGACAAGCAGTGCTGGTTAAATATTCTTGGGGGTTTAGGCGATACGTGTCAATCATAAAATTTCGATATGCCAAGTATCTAAAAAGCAGTGGCAAAATTCATAAGGTGGACATGCATCCTTTCAGAAAAAATAACTCAGAGAAAGAAATCTTCAGATTCCTCACAACCAAATACAACAAAAAATTAAGACAACATTCCAACAAACAACAGTGATACTGTATTGAGTATCTACAGGTATGAGTGAATTCAGAAATAAAACAACGGTCTACTAATATATAACAAGTAAAACAGAGTGATCTGGTGACATTAATGTGAAGTAACATAAATACAAACTTGGTCATGGAGATGGATGAATAAATTCTTGGTTGCCTGCAGAATTTGCAACGGACACATGGTTACTTAGCTATCTCCCTCACTACCATGTATTCTTACGTTTACTGTGCGTCAGGCACTGCTCTAAGCACTGTCCATGCAGTAACTCAATTAATCCTCACAAACTCTCTATAAGGTAGGGTCTGTTATTATCCCATTTACAGACAGGGAAACCGAAGCACAAAGTGGTTAAATAAGTTGTCCTAGACCACAGGGCTGGTAAGTGGTACAGGCGGAATTAAACACAGGCAGTGTGGTAGCTCTGGAATCTATGTTCTTAACCTCTGCTGCACCTAATTTCTATTGCCTTCCTAGATCCATATGTAGATGTGGCTCTGACAACGGCTATGTACCTTCTCATGGCAGATCTTTCAGGAGATCCTAGCTAGGCAACAAGTAAAACCCATGAGGCCAAATTCAGAGAGAGGTAAGATAAGAACATACAAAAAAGGAGAGAAAAACTGAGACTGTGTCACAGCAGATTCCACAATATACCCAAGCATTTCCCCCATAAAATACTCAAGGAGCTTGGAACCTAGCAACAGTTCCTAGAATACAATTAAAACAAAAGTCTGGCAGACTGAGGTCAGCTGCAAATAGAGTACACTGCTCAAAAAGGCTCCTAATAAGCACAGTTGGATAAACAAAGACTACAAGGTAAATTTACAAAGTCAAATGAGCTAATCTGTGCTCTTAAACAGAAGATTACCAAAAAACTTTAAGTATTTACAAATGCTGGCAATAGGCAAATTAGCAGGAAGAATATACTATGTCTGAAAAAATAAGTGGAAAGACTTCTTACCAAATCTGTGATTCTGGCATTCAGTGACTACTTACAGTTTTGTTACAGGAAGGCTGATATTTTCATTGACATTTAACTTAGAATCTCAAATTACCATGGTCAAACTACCACCAGAAAATATTTATCATTCAACTATCTATGTTATACCATGGGTTTTATGTGGAAAATACAAAAGTCCATCCTTCTCTAACAGTTTAAAAATGATATATCTATCTGTGCAGTCACATGTATATACTAGATAACAGATTAATACCATGAAGGCAACACGGAAGGGTATTTATATAATGATAGGTATAGACTTATTTTAAGGACAAGGGTTTCCAAAAGTGTAAACTAATGGGTCACCAGGGAAAGACAAAAATAATTCCTGGCAAACATCTTCCTTCCAATAAAAGAGTTTCTACTTCCAGTACAAGCACAATAACAGTTTATGTAATTAAACTCAATTCACATACAACTATATTATCATATCTAGCATTCTTTTAGTCAATTGTCATTCATCAGGGAGATAAGATAAATTTTCTATTTTCTCCTGGACTATAATTCATGAATACATATAATCCGTAACACACATGCACAGACAAGGTGGGAGCAGTTAGGAGAAACCTAAACTCATTTTAGTGAATACCGTTATTGAATTCAATATTTAACTACAAAAAACAATGTGCAGATAGTTCAAGGTTTATGAAGAAAAAAGGTTTATGCAATTTCCTATGAAGAAAGGAGTACCGTACAAATGAGATGTGAACACTGTTCTGAATGGAACAAGATATTTGCAAACGTCCAAGAACCAACAGTAATAAACTCAAAAGTGTGCTTTAAGAATCTCTGCCACACACATGCAAATAAACAAGTTTTTAAAAACACTGGCCTCACATTTCTGGAGTCTTGGATTTATTTTTTCCATTGAAAAACTCAGGAAGAGCACGCCGTTCGATCACATGAATACTGAAAGAAATAAAAAAAGAGGTGTGGGAGTCTTCTTTGAAAAATAATAAAATCTTAAAATTTGAGCTAAGCTTATTCAATTTTCAATGTACAACTGATAAATCCAAAAACTTAGCGCTGCATGCCTAAATTGGCTTGCCACAAGTTCCTATGTATTAACAGCATACAATAAAGATGGCTTTCCCTTTCTCACCCTCAATACTTATGGAAGTTTTTCTATCCCCATGACCAAACTCAAAAATGTCTATCAACACTTTGAAAGCTACACATTTTATTATTTTCTTGTTATAACACTTCATGACTAGATAACAGCCCAAGTGACAGAACGAGTTCTTTGGGAACTGGCTGACAAAAATCAAAGTAGTTGGCATGGCAACAAACTGATGAAACAAATGGCCAGCCAAAAGACAATGGAATTTATAATTATCAGCTTCTCGGGCTCTTAACATCGGTGTGCCTGTGTCACTTCCTCAGAAACACTATGGTGAATTATTATTTTTTTTATTTCAGTGATCAACTGATTTCAATAAGATCACATAACTAATTTATAACATGTAAAAACACTGAAAATTGTATAAAATTTTATAAAATGCTATCTATAAAACTGTAGAAACTATATAAAATGATCAAGCCTAACATATTATACAAGTGAACAGACTGTAGATCTAGTGCAAAGTTTTTAACACTAATACTAATCAATGTTTTCCTAATGACATTTTAGTTTCTCAGTGGCTTTCCAAACATGCAACAAGTACCGGTTACGTGGGAAAGAGCAAATCAATGGCCTCTGAATATAACTAAAACTAATCACTCTTTCACTACCTGGTAACATTTAAATTGAACTGGATCTGTACTGTCAAATACTACAAATACAATAAATTATCTGCAAAATTTCAGAAACACAATTTCTAAAATGAATCATAGTTACATAGATATGCGTATAATGACTTCCCAAGTTTTATTACTCATATATTAAAAAAAGAGCTGTAAGCAATTAACTTCATAGTTGTAACATAACTCCCATTGTTTTCATTGTTACAGGTTAGGAAAAGCCCATCAAAAACAATTTGTTTTCACCAAGAACAAACACACAAGAATATCTAATCCCAAGCACTTTCTTTTTCAAAAGCTATGTTTGAAGCACTTTCTTTTTCAAAAGCTATCTGAGAATGAATCAGATACAGGAAGTACAAACAGTGGAAACAGCAGAATAAACAAAATTAGAAAACCTGAGTTCTTCCAATTACCAACTGAAAGTGTGGAACACTTCAACTGAAGTGGAAGTTACCCCATCTATAAAACAGAGATGTAATTAATACTTCCACTGTGCACTTAACAGCAAGCACTGTGACACGCAGAGGTGATCATGCAAATTGAAAATGTGTCTGTAACCTATAAAACCCTACAGTTATACACTGTTATGAATTTTCCCTTTTTTAATTTTAGAGGAAAAGAATGCTAGTTTCTCACGTGTCCTCTTAAGCCATTCTGTTAGTGCTTTATTAAAGTTTGTCAATTTTAATACAATAAAATCTCACTATTTTGGAATAAAAATATTAGCAAAAATACCTAAAGGCAGAATGATTTTAAAAAACAATTCACAAGATGGCAGAATAGGTGGTCTCCAGTGTCACTCTCTCCCACAAATCAACCAATTTACAACTATAAAAAGGCAACAACAGCCAAGCTGGGGCCACTAGAGCTCAAGGGAAGAGGAGGAGAGACCTACGGAGTTCACGTAAGTGGGAGAAGCCACGATGAGAGAAAGAAAAAACTGTTCGGAGCATTTCAGGCTGCAGCATTTCAGGCTGGAGCTGCTGAGTGCACAGAGCAGTAGCTGACAAAAGCCACAGCTGTGTCCTTCAGATGGAGTTGCTTGGAGGTGGCAGTGGAGAAGGGGGCCTTGGTGGCCCCCAGGACAGCAAGACCACTAACAGCGTTCCTGTGGAACCACACAGGAGCAAGGAGCCACAACGACTGAAACGAAGGAGCCATCCAGAGGCCAGTGAGCCATCACAAGGGACCGTCCCACAACCCAGCCCATGGGAAGTGTTTAGAGCATGGGATGGTGGGGGAGACAGGCCAATGGGGGAAATGCTGGGACACAGCAAGGACAGTCAATCTGTGCCCCCCACTCAGCACAGGACCACTCAGAGGTGACTGGTCAGGAATAAAGAATTGCATGGGGAGCAGTTTGATGAAAAGACTCAGGCCCAGACCAGAGTTTCTACACAACCCAGGTGCAATGGGTCTCTGGAGAGCCAAAGTACCTATAAGGTCAACCATTAAACCCCGAGCTGCACAAAAAGTCTTCCCTCAGGAAACAGCAGCAAGACAGCGATTTAGCTAAATCACATGGCACAAGTACGGGTTGGGTTCCCACAGGAAGTTCCTCCATTTTAGAAGTGAGCAAAGGACAAAAAATTAGTTCTGGCCCAGGTACATCACCAGTGCCTGAGGGCCTGCCAGGGGACTAGAGTCGAGGACCGGACCCCCTGTCCACAACCAGGGACACCACCAGAGCCTCAGGACCCAACCAGGGTCCCAAGGCATGGAACCGGACACTGGACCCTCCCACCCTCCTACAACCAGGCACACCACCGGCACTTTGGGGCCCAACCAGGCATGGAGCTGGGGACAGATATACTCATTCAAAACACCCTCCCACAACCAGGCACACAGCCAGTGCCAAGGAGCATGCCAAAAACGTCACCTCCATATGGGTGGCCCACCATAGCCACCACCGTAACATGGCTGTCACAAAAGTGGCTAGATGCCACAACCACCACTCAGACGGTCTGCCAGCCACTGGAGTGCATTGACACAAGGAGAGTCACCAGCAGAGACCAAAGAAAAGAAGAGGATCTCTCTCTCCACAAAGCCCATTCCAGAGTGACAGAAGCAGCATCTGCTCTATGATAATATTGGGTGACCTGAACACACCTCTCAGCATTGGACAGATCATCTAGGCAACAAATCAACAGAGTAACCACTACTCTTTCACAGGGACAGAAAAAATCTAGGGCTATTAGATGGAGGGGGGAGGACGGTGGGGGAATGGGGAGAGATTGGACAAGGGGCATAAACATAATTTGTAATGATATACATACTAGTAATATTGATTTGATCAACATATGTCAACACTGAACCCCCCAAAATATATAATCAATTATGATTCAATAAGAATTTTAAGAAATAAATAAACTTTTCTTCCATTAAAAAAAAATCACTATTTACTATTTAGCATACATCATACATCACTTAATATTTATTTAATAAAAGGAAAACTTGGGTCAGTCAACAAAAGATTAGAAATACACAAACATAACTTTAAAAGAAGCAAAAACAAAAATCTGAATGAGTTTTATAATTCTAAATGTTAAACGTATAACTGCAAATAATAACAAGACTGAGACCCTTCTGAATTTTTAAGAATAATTGAACACAATAATATAAGAAGGTTAACTTTCAAAGAAGAGCTATATACTAATTCTGTTCCAGCTTCTACTCATTCAAAACACTCAGGAATAGCATTCAGTTGGTTTTAAAGGCAAGCCAAAAAAAGGCTCAAGTGGATCATCCACTGTATTCTTTTAAATTGTCTTCTAAAGACTTTTAGATATATATTTAAAATAACATCAATCTTGGGCCGACCCCATGGCTCACTTAGGAGAGTGTGGCGCTGGGAGAGCTGGGAGTGCAGCGGCGCTCCCGCCGCGCAGGTTCGGATCCTACATAGGGATGGCCGGTGCGCTCCCTGGCTGAGTGCAGTGCGGGCAACACCAAGCCAAGGGTTGTAATCCCCTTACCCGTCACAAAAAAGGACAAAAAAAAAAAAAAAAAAAAAAAAAAATCACATCTATCTTTAAAGAATCATAACGTAACAATAGCAGACAAATAAGCCAAAAAGAACCCCAAGATTTTGAGTAATGGCAGCATCACTGGAGTAAGTACACAACCTTCCCATGAAGTTACCTTAAAGAAGCTAATATCTAATTGGAGGGTTAAGTTCTAGTATTTATATTTAAAAATAAAAAACAAAAATCGGCTTGATGTGAAATACTCACACCTCATAAGTAACCAATAAATAAAATATCTCAAAGTTATTTCCAACCATGTCCAAGGATGCCAAAGTGGTTTCTATAAATGACTGGGAGGATGCTAAGAGGGTCTGTTTTCTTGAACTTTTTTAATACATTTGAAAAGCCTCCTAATGTTAAAATATTTTCTATTAAAGTAAAGCTATTATTGGGTAGTGAGAATAAATTTTTTCTTTATATCCTTAGCATTTTTAAATAATATAACGAACATTAATATTTTATAATTATTAAATGCTCAAGCATTTGCCTGTCTGAATTAAAGCTAATTCAAAATAAATTAAGTTCAAGTTTACACAATTTTAAAACCCTAAATTATAACAATCTAGTTTCCATCCCTAAATTGTTTTAAAAAACACATCCCAAAGAAAAAAATCATTTTCCATCTCCCTTTATACAGTGGGATAGTAATTACTGACATGGGATTTGGGCAGAACCACACAACCTGACTTCACAGAAAGTTTTCCCACTCCTCAGTACCATGCTCACAGATAGAAGTGGCCCGCTTACCAGTTATAATCAAACCATGATGCATAGCTGGGGATAATAATGTGATTGGTCTGCTCTGTCACATTATCTTCACCAGGGTCAACTGACCGACTCTGATCACCTTTACTAGGATCTTCATCTTCCTATGAAAAAGAAGCCAAAGTTAAGAGAAAAAGAGAACTACAGAAATATACATAAGAGCTCTCTCACTTCTGATACTATGTCAAATAAAATTGAGCTATTCAATTCCAAGAACTAGGAAAACAATGTTCAGGTAAATATAACCTATCACAGTTTTTAAGGTACATGACAAAACTACTGAAGAATTTAGACCAGTGT
Source organism: Cynocephalus volans (assembly GCF_027409185.1). NCBI lineage: Eukaryota > Metazoa > Chordata > Mammalia > Dermoptera > Cynocephalidae > Cynocephalus > Cynocephalus volans. The sequence goes on from NC_084470.1 coordinate 58,062,730, forward strand.
TTAACTTTAAATATTTTTATCAAGACTACTACAGGAAATGAGTTTTCTGACATTCAGATGTTTTCCAGTTTTGTACAGTTAAATCTATCAACCTTTCATCCACGGAGTTTTTACTCTTTTTAATCTTATGAAATTCTTTCCTAATAAAAAACCAGCCAAATTTTTAATTGGTATTCTTTTATAATGATTCTACAGTTTAATTTCTGCCTTTAACTTACTTCAACTTAAATTTCCTATGCTATATTATTTGAGGTGAGGATCTAGTGTTACTACCTATAAACTTAAGATTAAGGAAAAAAGAAAAAATTTAAAGCACCAAGGACTCCATATGTTACTTAAATGATGTTGAATACAAATGTGGTATTACTGAAGACAAAGGTAACAAATTTTATTTCCCAAATCAGGGATTTTTGTTTTTGTTTGATTTGTATAATGCATTTTTGAGGTGTTGATTTAACAAATCAATCAGGACACAAAGAATTCCCTTTACTCAGAAAAAACAGGAAAAGGCTGAAATTGCAATTAATCAAGGCCAATAGTGTATGTTTTAATGATCTCAATCAGGAAACAAGCAAGATGACATTGTGGTATAGGGTATTAGAGAAACTACCTCTAATCTTTTTAAGTTTCAGTTACATAACTGACTTGTACATTGCTTCAAAACTCCTCCTGCCTTTGGCATTAAAAAAAAAAAAAAAAAAAAACCTTATAGGTTAAGTTCTTGGACTTTCTATTTTGAACTCTATTTACTCTAAATAATGACATCTTTTTACAAATGTAATGTTCATTGAGTAGCTCTTTGACTAAAGAAGTTTGATTCTAAAGAAAAAATCATAGGAGCAATACAGTTGAAGAACCACATGCATAAGAGTTTGTTGAAATATTTTCACTAGAAATCCTGTCATGAATATGTTCATTCCTGGGATGTATATTAAAAATTATAAATGTCAAGTTGGGACATTTCTTTGACTCCATGAAAAAAAAAAAACTTCGGCAAATTAAACAAGTTATTTTAAGAAGACTAGAGGTTAATTACACTTATTAACACAGTCAAGCATGACAGCCTGAAAGAAACAACGGGCAATTTATTTTAAAAACGTAAAATCCTGCCTTAAATCTAACACTTTCCAACAGGATGATTGATGTGTCTCTACAGCAGAACTGATGAAACAGGAAGGCTCAAGAAAAATCAAGGGCTACATTATCTGTGGATTATGGCTGCACAGTAAGAATGGGAGTGAGAAAATCAAGGTAAGGCATGGTCCCTGCTTATCTGCACTGTTGGTTAACACCAGGAACACTATGGTCAGCTCTGATTATTACTTTGCAACCAGCGGCGTATGGAATCAGAAATTATAGCACATGAGGGACACTACCTGGGAAGAAAATTTCCTCTCAATAAAACTGTGGGGCCAAGGAAGACAACTATTTTGGAGAAATAATAAAACAAAAATTCAAAAGTCAGAAGGGACTTAACATATAAGATTTCTAAGGATACTTCCAATTCGGTGTTTCTACTACTCAAAACACAGAATCTTTAGAGAAATTCTCTCACACCAGGCCTAACTAAATCATTACCTTTCCTCCTGTTGTGACTGTTTCTTCATCCTGCTCATCTGCAAAATCAAACCACATAATTTATTCTAAAAAACAGGTAAATACTGTTTGGATTATCTGGAAACTTTATGGTCTAAGAACTGATACTGGACAGAGAAAAGGATTGAAATAGAGCATTATTAAACCAAAATCACCCTAAGTCAGTAAATTAGAATTTTGCACATAAACACGAAGGTGAGTAGAAATTCAAAACGCAGATAATTAAAAATTTCCAACAGGGAATTTATAATTAATTACTGCTTGAGCTAATATCACAGTTATGGTCTTGTTTAAAAACAGGTAAGGGACTTGATTAGGGCTCTTATCTCCTGAGGTTTGGTGAAACAAGGTGATGACATTTAAAAAATTTTCATTCCAGAGGGAATAAAAAGGGGCTGGCCGGTTAACTCATTTGGTTAGAGCACAGCCTTGTAAGACTGAGGTCAAGGGTTCATGTCAGCCAGCCACAAAAAAAAAAGTTTTCAAAACAACAAAAAAGTATTTAGAGGGAATAAAAAATAAGAAGTAAAAAGAGAGGTGATAATCCCTACAGACAAAGTCCTAGTAAAAGTATTAATACATTCTGAGGATAGGGGACTCCATGACCTAAATGCTGGCCTCGCAAAAGAACAAAAGAAAATCCACATAAAATTTAAAGGAAACAGATGATTTCCACAGTGAAAAGCAAAAGCGCCAGTTTAGAAAGGGTAAGAAGTTATAGCACAAATAACTGTATCATTAAGTGCCTGTAACATTTAATTCTTTTGTAACTATTATGACCTTTGGCATTGACTACAGCATTATAAAGTTCAAAAAGAACATGGAGAAGTCATTCTTTCATTCACGTATTTATTCAATAAATATTCCCAAGAATTTGCTGTTTTTAAAAAGCAGAAATAAGGTGGTTAAACCAGGGGTTAGGAATCTACAGCCCTCTGGCCAAATGTAATCCACTGCCTATATTTTTATGGAATCTGAGAATTTGGCTCTTGGAATATTCCCAGTCAGTAGTGAACTGATAAGAAGGGTGGTTTAGGTTAGAGCACGGTGTTATGACACCAAGGTCAAGGGGTTTGGATCCCTGCACTGGGCAGCTGCCAAAAACAAAAAAAAAGGTATGGGGGGTATGGAGTTTGCTGTGCCTATACTGTTTATGCTAATACTATGGTTTATCATGAGTACTTGCTTTCCTTCTGGGAGCCTGGAATTTCGGTATGTTCTAGGCAGAGGGTACCTGTATGTCCAGCCCCCAATAAAAACCTAGGGTGTAAACCCTCTAACAGGCTTCCCTGGCCAGAAACAGTGTGTATGTGTTGCTGCATTTTCACTGCTAAGGGAGGAGTGCACTCTGTGACCCCACAAGTGAGGGGGAGAACGTAAGGAAGCCTGCATTCAGACTTCACTTGTGTCCTCTTTCTTTATGATCTGACTGTTTATTCTTACTATGTAGCTATAATAAGTTTTAGCCGTAAGTACACTACATGCTGAATCCAATGAATCCTTCTAGAAAATCTCCAAACATGGGGGTGGTCTTGGGGACCTCCAACATCCCTCTGAATGAAGAATGCTTTTTACATTTTTAAAGGGATAAAAAGAAAAACAAAAGATGATACATAAAAATTAACTTAAACTCAAATTTCAGTGTCCATAAATTAAAGTTTTATTGGAATACAGCATGAGCACTGCTTACATATTATCTTTTGAGCTCCAATGGCAAAGTTGATTAGTCGAGAAAGTGACCATATAGTCTAGAAGGCCTAAAATATTTACTTACTATCTGGCTCTTTCCAAAAAATGTTTGCCAATCCCTACTTTAGAGGATATAAAAAGATGAGTAGTATTTTAACAGGCAATAAGGGAATAACCAGCATTCAAATATTCAACAAAAGTTTATTCAGTGCCTACCATGTACCACCACCATCCAAATGTCAAAACCACAATGATGAACAGGAAAAGGTACCTGCCTTTATGGGGTTTACATTCCAGTTAGGAGTGGCATAGGATATAAACAAAATTAAAAAAACAAAAATATATCAGATATTGAAAAATACCACACAGAGAATAAAAATAAAATAATATGTTAGAGAGGGATTGGTTGGGTGGACCTTTCACAGCAAGTAAAGAGGGAAGCATCTCTGAAAACGTGATACTTAAGCTGAAATATGAGAGATGAGAAAGACAAGACAAGCATTCCATAGAAAGGAAACAGCCAGATCAGAGGGCCTCCAGTAGAGACAGACTTGGTGACTTCACAGAAATGAGAGAAGACCACTGTGAGCATGAATAAATGCTAAGAGAAATAAGCATACCACAACAGCAGAATATAATGACACAAAGCAATGACAGTAAAGGTAAGACAGAACAAGAATGAAATCTATCGGGGTTCTGCCACTTAATAGCTAAATACCTGGAAAGAGATGACTGAACCTCTCTAGATCACCATTTCCTCATCAATAAAATAGAGCTTAACACTGTTTAATAGTGAAGGGCAAACATATACAGAACAATACCTGGCAGGTACTCATGCAACACAAAGATAGGCACTGTAGCTTGGTGTGTAAATTAGCAACAAATACCTGCTAACAGGAACAGGGGATTCAGAGTGTGGAAAAATACCAGCTCTGCATGAGAATTACTTTTTTCTAGGAAGTGACTAACAGAACAAAATCTAGGTAAGGCTGTCAAAAACAAACATTTTGTCCACTGTACATTGGTAAAACACTGGACAATCAACTTTTTATTAGATGGTCTTAGTACAACTTAATGATCTCTCTCTAGTCATAATATACAATTTAATTTTAGTTTGACAAATTTTTGAACTTGACGTAGCCTCGGTACCTAATGGAAACAGACTACTGATAATACAAACCAGGAGGAACTCCACCCTTCTCATTGATCCCTACAAGATAAAAATTTTTAAATGTTCTTTTCCTCCTTTTGGATGTGGGAAAATATGCTCCTAATCTTTCAGAGACTACAAGAATGAAAGCAAGGCCTGGATCTATTCAGCTAGGCAGCATGTAAGGCAGAACATGGATCAGTTAAAACAATAAACAGCTCTGAGAAAAAGAATTTACAGTTGATAGATGTTTGGCATGGTTAAAGTATGGCTAATGAAGAAATGAAAGGCCAGAACAATAATTTCAAATTCAAAGACTCTAACACTCCAGCTGTGACCAGAAGCATCTTCATCCACAACACTCATAAAGTGCACCTCACAAACTGTTCACAAAGACAAGCTGTTCAGAAACACAAAAGGAAGATCTCTTAGACCTAGCACTAAAAATTTTCCTCCATTTGGTACCTCTTACCTTTTCCCTAAAATTGGGTACACTTTGAGTTCTTTGATAGTCTGTTGTTATGAGCATAGTCTTAAAGATTACCTCACTTTTAAAGGAACAAATTATCTACTCTCTTCTTAAAGCTACAGATTGATTCCTTTTCAGAATGTATACTTAAAAAATATAAACTAACATTCTGTTTAACAAATTGTCCCATGAAGAGTACCAAGTTTTACAATCTTTCGCTCTGTCACTTTACTGGGAATATAAAATAAAAGACTGCTTATAATTAGTTTCTGCTTTCTTTGCCTTTGATTTAGTAGCTAAATATCAGTTGTAATATAGGCAATATAAATTTATGAAGAATATAAATTATTAAGTTATTCGAGATCTATGTTCTATTAATAATTTAAAACAATTAAGATAAAAATGTGACAGCAACTTTTTCATTTATTTTGTTGACCTAATAACTCCTCCATATAACCTGTCATCAAGACAATTTTCTGCTTCTATTTTTGACATAAAAATAGAATCATCCGCTCATGTTCAATCACAAGCCATAAGCCAGGAAACATACGATGCTTTTAATAAAATAAAGTAGAAAAACTCTTCCCAACACCTGCTCATATCTGCCATCAAAAATCAATGCAAATTCCTCAAATACAGAATTCTCTTAACTAGAAGACAGTGAAATCAAAGTCCCATTTTCCTCATACAGAGATCCTGAAACTCTGTATGAGGAAAACTCCCTTTAAGGTCTAAAATTCTGTAAAGTAAAAAATTTAGTGTATACTGAAAACACTGTTCTCCTTTGATTTTTACAGCTGAAGAAAAGTAATGAAGATTATTACCCAATTCATAACTCTCAGGAACAAACACGTTTAAAACTACCTGTATTTTTTTTAACTGGTGTATGACTACACTTTTCTACACTTCTGCAAAAACACCTAAGATTATACTTTACTTGTGAAAATGTACTCTATGACTTGAAAACACTACTAAAAAAAGATGTGATTCTCATTTTACACTGATTAGAAGATTTAATTTGGCTTACAAAGTATTAATAGTCAACATATTTTTGTTCTAAAGATGCAAAATCAATTTGCATATGTTGTAAAACAAATATTTCAAAGAGATTGGAAAAAGTACTTTAATTAGAACTATTTCTCTAAAATTAGATCTTCAAATTTAAGTATATTACCACCTTTGCTAGTTTGTAGGAAAACACTATGCTCCAAGAGAGGCAGATCACTAAGAAAGAAAACAATGGATCACAGAAAATTAACTTTCTTAACATGGCAGCAAAGCAAATCACAATGGTATTAAAGGTAGCCACAGTTAACATCCTGTGCTGTTAAGTATAGCAATTTAAAGCAACAACTCTCAGTAAAGAAAGGAATATCAGAGTTGCTGATATATTCAAGAGAGAAAACACAGAACTATATATAGATTTTTTTGGTGTTTACCTAGATCCGCTACGGTTCCTCCTTTAACAGGTGTATTTTCACTATCTTTCTTTGGATTTACTACAAGAAAAAAAACCCAGAATCATGTTTTAAGGGAAAAGTTTTGCTTATTTTTAACAAGAAAACAGAATAGGATATGAGCAAAAATTACATGCATCTTATTGCAATTCAAACACCATTCACCACTTACCTCCATGTAAAAACCAGAGGCCCAGATGCAAAACATTAACACAACATAACAGACTACATTCTGTAATTAATTACCCAAGTACCAATGTATTTATCATAAAAAGTAAATAATATAGAAATATTCAGAGCAAAACATGAAAAGAACCTTTCAATCCCTTCTCCCAAAGTTTTTTTTAGTTAAATTTTTTTGTGTTTTTTTGTTGTTGTTGTTTTTGTCTTTTTCATGACCGGCACTCAGCCAGTGAGTGCACCGGCCATTCCCATATAGGATCCGAACCCACGGCGGGAGCGTCGCTGCGCTCCCAGCGCCACACTCTCCCGAGTGCGCCACGGGCTCAGCCCGTGCATTTGTTTTGATCCCATTTCTATGCCATTCATTTACTCAGATAGATATATTGAGGGAGAACTGATAACTTTTATACACCCACATGGACAATGAAATCATATATCCTGAGGAATATACCATGTAAAAGTGTGCCCTTGTGGTCTTTAAATATATTAGGACTTTAAGTTACATTCTCTCTCTACTTTTCCTTTTTTTTCTTTTGTGGTGGCTGGCCAGTATGGGGATCAAACCTCGTGACATTGGTATTAGTTACATTCTAACCAACTGAGCTAACTGGCCAGCCCTCTTTCTTTTCTTTTTTTTTTTTTTAAAAGATGACCGGTAAGGGGATCTTAACCCTTGACTTGGTGTTGTGAGCACCACGCTCAGACAGTGAGCGAACCGGCCATCCCTATATGGGATCCGAACCCGTGGCCTTGGTGTTATCAGCACCACACTCTCCCGAGTGAGCCACGGGCCGGCCCCCTCTTTCATTTTTAACAGTTCCGCTGTGTCCATGGGTAGACCATAACTAATCCCACATCAATGGAAACCAAGCTGACTTTCAATATTTCACTATTCTATAACCAACAATCTTGTATAATTATCTTTATGAGTGCACGTAATTATTTCTTTAACCTGGTCTCTGAAAATAAAAACTGCTTTTGGATGTACACATTTTAAAATTTAACAGACACACCTAAATGGTGTTAAGTGGCTTGATCAATTTACACTTCCACCAACAGCATTTAAGAACACCCATTTCCTCAAACATCTACACTTTTCCATCTACCTTTTAAGTTCTGAAAATCTGATGAATGAAAAGTTATTTTAATAATTTACATATCCTTGGTTAAGTGAGGTTGACCATCTTTTCAGACATTTATTGTCCCTGTATTTTTGATAGACTGCCAGTACAGAATACTGTGCCCTTTACTCTATGGGATTTAGAATCTTTATGCATATTTATTATTCTAATCCTTCGTTAAATGGGTAAATGAATATTTTCTCCCAAGCTCACAACTATTTAAAGTGCATTGGAATTTGAAAATTTACTTTTACAATTTTATTTTTCATATTTAGCATTTTAATACACCTGAAATTTAAATTCTTATATATGATACAGACAAGTACTAAATTTATTATTAACTTTATCAAGGATTCATGGAACAATTTGGTTAACCAATAATTTGCAATTCCAAATCACTATAAATGACATTCATAAATAAATAGGTCTATTTTTGAATGGCCACTCTACTATACTGATTGATTCAGCCATATCTGTGTCAAAACCAAGCTCTATTAATAATCATAGATTTACAGCTGAGGTAGTTATCTGTTAGGGTACCACCACTTTCATAGCTCTTTATTTAAAATAAGTCTTTTGATTGCTTTTGTGATTTTTCTCTTCCATACAAATTTACATTTGTGTGGTTTTTACTTCTCAATTTTGCATAATACAATGATTTTAAAAAGCAAAAAAGAACCACAAAAAAAGGAGATGTGAAAATTTTAACACATACAAGGAAGTAAAATATATGAAAACATCACAAAATGCAAAAAGAAAGAATAGATAAATGGGCAAAGAATAAGAACAGAGTGAGGAAAATGGGTAAGTAAAGTAAATGAAAGCATGCTCAACTTCACTCAAGAATATAGTAAATTCTTCCATATCAAGTTTTCCTCCTATTTTACATTTTTGTCCTTTTGCCTTACGTTATATTAAAATTTCTTACCTAGATCTCTGCACATTTCTCTTGGTCCTGGGGGTCTCAGGAGGCAGAACTACACGTAGCCTCTGTCAGGAGTCCCCCAGTGAGCAGGGCCACATGTAGCCCTGGCCCTGCCAAGAGAGCGCAGTGAGGTGAGCTGCTCAGGGCACGCCTTGAGCTAGGGGCTGCCACCTAGGGAGGTGGGCAACCAGAAACCAGACACAAAGTTCTGGGATTTAGCGCACGCACTAAGCAACTTTATTGTCTACAGGCATGTATTATATATGTTTTAGCCAGCTGTGAGCTCCTCCCATGCCTCTCCATCTCCTAGGCAACTCAATAGGAAGTCTGTGGTTTGTGGTTAAGCCTTGAGAATTCTTGCTGACCCAGTCTTTTTGCATTTTCTGCTGACACAGTCTAAGTCCTGGAGAGCAAGAGTGCCTCCATCTTTAATATGTGTTCTCCTTCATTTTCCTTCAGATCTTCATATTCTTTAAATCAATCTCTTCTGCTGTGTTTATTCTACAATTTAGCCTATTTTCTAAGTATTTGCTGTTATTTTGATAAGTAAATATAATATTAGTATATGTCTACTTTATGTTTTCATGGATACAACATCCTCTTAAAATTGCCCTCAAGATACATATTATACTTATTCTAAGGAACTCATCTTTGTGCTCATTCGTTTCTTCAACTACTAATTCTCCTGCTTATTAGTTTTCCTGTCCTGTCTCTCTCCATCCTCAAGTTGAGAATTTCTTGAAGTATTTCCCTTGCATTGCTGTCACTTTGCTTATTTTTAGTGCTTTAGCCTATGACCAAACACCACACAGCAGGCCAGTGCAAAATACAGAGACAAATCTGATAAGCCTAGCTTCTCCCAGTATTGTTCTTAATTACCCTAATACATGCCATCAGTGCCCTATCTTCATTCTTTTATCAATTGCTCAGGGTCTAGTGCCTCCTAAACCACAAAGTCTTCTCCTTTTGTTCTGAACTATAGGTTTCCTGTGTATTTGTAATGCATCCCACTTTTATATTAATTAGGTCCAGATAGCTTCCTATATTTTAGAAATTTCTCAAAAATTCTAGATGGTTAATGGTGTTCTAGTTTTCCTAGGCTCTTTCTAAAAACTCTTTTCTGTCATTGCCCAGATTCAGAACAGGAAGAATAGTTCTAACGCTTAGTATACACTTTAATTTAAATCCTAGACTATGTTTTCTTTTTCATGATTTTTTTTGCCAATAAAAATAATAAAATACAAAAGGTAAGAGATATCTTATAGAGTATCTTAGCACAATCCTTCTTCATCTCAGACTAAGTTTTGAAAAAACTGTAATTCAGCTTCTAATAACCTGATGAAATTGTGTTTTCTCCTCTAATTTTATCTCAGCAGAGATAAAAAACAAAAACAAAAAACTATTAGCAACTTTAATGACTTATACTCTTCAGATTCTCAAGTTTCAGTTTCTAGCCCCCCAATAAAATTTTGCCCTGTAAAGCTGGATGCTTAGTATGAGAGGTATAATTCACCATTTGATGTATGTCATCTCTTATTTATGAGCTACTCCCATAAAGATAAGTTGAGATGGGGTCTAAATTAATATAATAAATGCCTGTCATATGTCTTTTCCTTCAGGAGTATGCTGTGGCTTATTTTTAAAAATTTGATCACAGCCTCACTGAAGACACAAACATTTAATAATCAATTTAAAAACTTTTTAATAAATGTTTAAATACACTTTGAGCTTCATTACACTGAATAGAAGTTAGGCTAGAACTTACATCACCAATAATTAAGGTTCATCACATTTAACCTATGAAATTCACATGAAGCAATACCTAGTAAAATATATTGCAAATAGATGTGTACTCCACTTTTCATATGAATATTAATTCTGTTGCAATTAAAAAAACATTAATATTAAAGCATTATTAAATTTAGAAAGAACATTTGGTCACAGTGTGTTTTCTCAATAAATGAATACCAAAAGCACACCGAATGATTAGGAGAGGGAATTTCAAAAAAGTTAACCTTAAAAACAAAAAGATAACCTTAATAAGGGGAATCTATTCATATTTGAAAGTTGAGAACTGTGGACCCAGAACAAGAAATGAATCATCTCATGGCACTGCTGAGAATGACTAAATTATGTCTAACACTCTTATGCAGAAGAATACAAACCATTTTTGGGGAGTACCACTTCCTCTATATTGGGTACAGGTGTTGGGTCTTCCATGTCCTTGGTAAGATCTTCTTGCTCATCTTCCTCTTTCTGACTTCTGCGTTTCCCATAAAGACTAGCTTGGCTAAAACAAACAAGATATGTAAAATATAAACAAGACTGATTACAGCTGCTTATACTAAACAATTTCTGAGGCTATAACTTCATTACTGTTAGACTCTAAGCTCAGAATCATTTAAAAAGACAAATAATAATCAAACTAGGCACATTTCTCAAATTATATCTAAACAGCCAAAATAATAAAAATAAAAGTTACTGGGCATAAGAAATGGGCACAGAAACCCTACTGCAAAAATTGCAGACAGTATCCTAGAAGGGCCTTAAATTAATGTAATAATAATAATAAAAAAAAAAACACTAAGGAAATATAGCATATTCTCTCTCAGATTATAAACAATCACTTATATAAGAAATTTTCTGAAAGTATGTACAATGTACTTTCCTGGCTCTTTGTGTCATCCAAATATCAGGAACGATAAAGTAGAATCACTTAGTATGATACTAATTCTTTTTTTATAAAAATAGCCTTTGCTCTTTCACCAACAATTCAATCAAATTTACTTTTAAAACTAACACATGCCAAAAGGTTCACACAAAAATGAGTATGATACCTTACCTTGAAGAGTTATAAGAAATACAGGACAGAAATTATCACCTACCTCACATAATGTGATGCATACCAATACAGAGAAATATAATAAATGTACTACATTTCAATACAAAGAAATTAATAAAAGTACCAAGAAAATACATCATAGAGAAAGAGTCAATAAAGACTGAAGGTAACAGTTAAGCTGAACATTAAGAATTATGTAACAATTCCGTAATAGGTAGACAATGTCTCAGGATGAAGAGCAAAGGCATAAAGGCATAAGAAAAAAAATTAAATTGTTTGGGAAGTAGTGGGAAGTAATGTAGGGAGCATTATCAAGTGAGAGTGGAATGGAGTAAAAAACTGACTGAAACAGCATGCTGGACCAAACTGAGTCCTGTACTGCAGAGAGAATGCTCAAAGTTCTCTTTGAGGGACAACATATTGGCATAGGTTAGTTAGAGTGAGGTACAGAGGGTAAAATTTTTTTTTCAAATAAAAATTACATGATGATTTTTTAAAAGCCTATAAAACTAAAGGTGGCAAGGAGGGAGATAAAATACTAAAAAAAAGATACAGGGAAGATGAGTAAAACAAAAGTTAGGAAAACAGATTTTAACACATTTAGGTAAAATACAGGACTCCAAGGAGAAACTTAAAATTAGATAGAGCCTGGTCATTAGATGGCAAAGGCAAATGTATTCAATTAAAGTATATGCATACATATATTTTAGGAAACTCAAGGCTTTAAGTTCAGAGTAGAGGGAAAATGCCACCAGTGTGAACCTCCTGGACATCACATCTTGGTTCAATAAGTACTAATGTTCTGCAGCCCCTTTTAGTTCCTGAATGGGAACAGGAGCACTTCTGATTTCAGGCCTGGGAACATTTGGAAAATTTGATATGGCTTTCCTCACAAAGATCTCATGAAACATCAAGATTCAGATTAGAAATTAAAGAAATAAGGTTCCTCCCAATAACACCTAAAGAAAAACCGACTTTTACAGTTTCAATTTTTATGTCACAATACATGTGGCTCAACAAAATAACAAAATTTTCTTTATGACTATGACTGGCTTACTAATACTTTATATAAAACTAAAAGGTTTGTAAACTTCCCTAAAGGATTCTATGCACGATTAAGAATGCTTCTGGAAACTCTACCCTCCAGGAAATAACAATATTCAAGGCATGATCTGCAGAAAGAAATAGCAATTTGGCTAAAGAGGAAAGTCTGTATAAGAAAGCTACAGGAGACCTATTGGAATTCATAAGCGTAATGACTGTGTTTTCAAGCTATCGTGTGAGAAGTGCCCCCTGTAAACCTTGTTACAACACTGACATCAGCATATTACCAGTATGACATACATACATACACATATATACATACATACATACATACATACATACATACATACATAAAAATAAAGCTGCAGGAGAGAAAATGCCAGGTAGATCTTTACAGTCCAGTCAACAGCCAGAAATTTAACAAATTTACTATTACATGAAAATTTTGCAAACTGTCATTTTCTCACTTAAGACTGAAATATAACCTCTGCAAAATTATATAAAAAATATTTTGAGCTAGGCAAACCTAAAATTATTAAGTATCTACTTAATATGTAATAAATGATTAAGTATTACCTACCACTTACTAAGTATGTACTTCAGGCAAGGAACTATGCAAGGGCTTTACAGTCTCATTTTATCACCACAATAACCTATTCAGTAGAAACTACAATCCTCACTCAAGCATGGCTCAGTAAGTACAAACATATTGCTCTGAAGAAGGCACTATGCTGTCATGCTTTGCAGAACATCAAACGGCCACAAGCTCATCTCGTCTATGAATCAACTGAATCACAAATGAGATAGTTGGTAAAATGAGAGACACCATGGTGCATATCATTTCTTAAACTCCTTACCAGCCACGATTCTTGATATATATGTACAGAAAAAATATTGTATTAAAGGTTCCTTTTTATAAATACAACATAAGATGCCTATAAGATAACAATGCATAAAAAGACAAGCTATCAAAGCAAAAGACTTCCAACCAAGTCAAAGTATGACTTACTTTCTGGGCCGGCCCGTGGCTCACTCGGGAGAGTGTGATTCTGATAATGCCAAGGCCACGGGTTCAGATCCCATATAGGGATGGCCGGTTAGCTCACTGGGTGAGCGTGGTGCTGACAACACCAAGTCAAGGGTTAAGATCCCCTTACCGGTCATCTTTAAAAAAAACAAAAACAAAAACAAAAACAAAACAAAAAAAAGTATGACTTACTTTCAACAAAATTTCCAATGTAGATGTAAAAGTCTGGAAAGTCCTTTGGAATTTATTTTAATGCCTTTTATATAGTTGTAGTTCTTACCCTTTTTTCCCGCTCTTCTTTCGTGATTCTGTGGGTGTGGCAGGGGGAGGTGAAGGAGAATGTTTCCTCTTTCGAGCATTAGCTGATGCTTTTCTATCTCTTCTCTCTGGACTTCTGACTGGCTAGGAAGAAGTAAATGAAAATAAGTATCAGCCAGCTTTGCTGACTCCTCAGTTTTTATAAACCCTTGTCCAAAGGTGAGTTTCCACAAACAAAGATAGTTCAAAGAAAATGAAAGCCACATCATTAAGCATCTAAGACCACCAGCAATGAAGAGACCTTCCCTGACCTTTCAAGTGATGCATCACCAATGGAATTACCAGCACCATCCCACAGGTACTCAAACTATGCTGTATTACAGACATGCCTAAACCCTGTACAACTAAAGCTATTATTGCTCACCCTCTGTGCTTCCAGGTAGGAAAAGCATTTTCAATAACTACTGAAAAATTATGAAACACATGCTATTAAACTGATGAAATACAAAGACAGGCCAAATGATCCTATGAAAATGTACCATTATAGAAAGTACCTTTAAATTAATTGGTAAAAGGGATCGAAGAGATACTTCATGGCACAAAAGTTGTTAAATAAGATTGTAACATCATTTCAAATCCAACCCATAGAAGTAAAACTATTTCTATGTACAGATGACCAAATCTTATACATAGAAAACACTACTGAATTCTCACACACAAAAAAAACACTATTAGAGCTACAAAGAAGTTCAGAAAAGTTGCAAGATACAAGACCAATATATGAGTACAAATGTCAACCTGGGGGGGGGGGGTGGCCAGTTAGCTCAGTTGTTTAGAGTGTGATGTTGTAACACCAAGATTGAGGGTTAAGATCCCATTCCCAGCTGCCAAAAAAAAAAAAAAAAAAAAAGAAATCCCCAAAATCAACTGTACATAATTACTGATTTAATAAAATAGACTATAACAAAGAAAAAACACCTAAAATGATCCAAAATATTAGATAGGTAAAAGCATCTGGGGTTCAGTGGAAAAAAGAAAAAAATCAAGAGATCAAAATACAAATTAAACATTAATTTTATCTGTTACCCTCATATTTCTTGCACCTGTGCTTCCTTTCAGTAGCTCTGTAGCATCAAATTGGGAATCTTAAGTATCTTACAGGTCTGTAAGAGCACTTTTGAAGAAAATCTAAACTATATACACCTTTCAGTTGTAGAGTAAATATGAAGTTAATTTTTTAAAAAGAGATAATAAATCAATTTTTATATAATCCCCCTAAAAGAACTGAATAAACTATCTAAATCTAAACAGGGTGGGTGTGAACAGGCCAGTTTAATCATGTAATATGGAGACTAGAATATTCCTAATAATATAAAAGATGTGGTTTAAAATGTATTAAGGGAAAACAAATATAAAAAAAATTTAAAGAATCAATTTCCAAAACAAATAAAGACAAAAAATGAAAAAATATGAAACATACTCCACTTTAAAATATTTTTCTTAAAAATAAACAATATATGAATGAGTGTATTTCAAAAATCTCATGGAAAGATTCATATTCTCTTTTAATTCATTTTTCCAAGGGTATATGAGGGTAAATGTATGTACCCTCACATACATAGTGTGACAAGTTTCAGTAGGAAAGTCACAGGACTAAAAATATATATGAAAGAATTGCACTTTCTATGTTAATGGTTCAAACAGTATCTCTGTCTCAAAGATTTTTCGAAAAAAAATAATGCAAAAACCAAAAATTTTAAGTGTCTCCAGTGAAAAGAACTTTAGAATCACAGGTCTCTTTCTAAAGTTTTCTTCTAGTGACTCACCTACCTCACAAGTTGTGACTTATAAGGAAGCATGGATAAATATTTAAGTGGTTGAATTTCTTAAAGGATTAAAGCGTATTAAATGTCAAGTTCCCCACCCTAGAAAGGACTAAACTGGAACTGTGAGACTTTTAAGGCCTATACTTTGTACTAACTACTTTCTGTGCATTAACTGAGTTATTAAAAAATATAAATAGACAAGTTTTCCCCAGGAAATTTAATAACTAAATTAAATTATGCTGTGGTAATATTTGGTATTCAAAATTAAAACTCTGATCTAGTGGATAAAATCAGCTGTTCAACGGCCAGACTGCATGAGCCCCTTTAAATCTTAATGACCCTTTAAGATTTACATGCCCTTTTTGGGGGGATGCCAGCTCCTGAGATGGTTGTTACGACCACTTAGGAACTCTTACATGTACTTGGTGGCTGACACACTTTGACTTGTATGTGACAGCTTATTGATGAAGATTTGATAACATTTAGACCAAGAAAGAAGAAACATCTAGTAGTGAGAAATAGTGCCAAACAAAATACCTCTTCGTTCTTTGTTGAAATTCGCTGACGAAAACTCACAGGTTTCCTGTTCTCGTCCACCTCGTAATCCTCCTCATTCATCCATTCATTGAAAATGTCAGTGTCCAAAATCCATTTCACATGAACCTACAACCACAACAAAACATGAATATCTACATAAATAATAAAACACTTAAGCATTTAAAGAATTCAAAAGAAAAAAAGCTGATTTATTATTCTCAAAGCTTCAACTGCGTAAAACTTATTAAACTTAATAGTAGTAATGATACGAGAGTTGCAACTTAACCATTTCTAATTTTTATTCCATTTCATTTACTGAGTAAACAAGGACAAAAAGCCTCAATTACTTGGCTTAAACTGAGATTCAGATAGCCAAGACCTTTAAATTCGATAATCATATCACCTTTACCTTCATGAAAATCACTAATAAAAACACTTAACAGCACAGAGCCAAAGACAGACATTGCTTTAGGAACAAAGGATGTTTCTACATTTATGCAATCAACACCACTCTAAGTAATGATGAAAGAGCAACATTTACAAGGACCAATCACCTAGCACCATCAAATATACGTGACCTTTCAGACCTTTCAGGGATAGCCAAGGTCGGGGGGCAGGACAGTTGGCGAAGTGAGAGTCAGATGCTGGGTTCTTCCCAGTCCTTTATATGGCCACTTCTTTTCTTTTAGTTAATGCTCCTCAGGAAGAACCAATAAAATGAAGTGTTGGATAGATGTAGATGAACAGATACAGACTGATACTTAAACCACAGACTTAGCCTATATAATATTCCATTTTATCCAACATTACTCACTCAGGGAGGGCACAACTGGAATTTGGCACTAGACAATTACTCTCTGAGTGGAACTACTCTTCACATCTCAAATCTGGGGCAGGGGAGAGGGGAAGGAACTGGTTACAATGGCCATGAACATGCCAGGCCAAGAACCACTAAGTTACTATCATAAGAACCAAGAGAGTAGAAATTACAACTATGATGCCTTCCTACAACACTCTAAAAACAAGAAACAATGTGGCAATCACTGCAAGACAATAAGAACTTCCTAATAAAAATATTCTGTCAATCTAAGCTCCGCACTGCTCTGTTGCTTTAAAAAAGGGGTTACCAGGCCGAGCCCGTGGCGCACTCGGGAGAGTGCGGCGCTGGGAGCGCAGCGACGCTCCCGCCGCGGGTTCGGATCCTATATAGGAATGACCGGTGCACTCACTGGCTAAGAGCCGGTCACGAAAAAGACAAAAAAAAAAAAAAAAAAAAGGGGTTACCAAATCGGTCATTCAAGATACCTTTCAGATACTTTTCATGTATCTACTACATGACTCCTCTCTCTTGAAAACTGTAGTAATATATACAAACACAAAATTAATACCCAGTAGGCTGGTCAGTTAGCTCAGTTGGTTAGAGCATGGTGTTGATAACACCAAGGTCCAGGGCTGTTACCAGCCAGCCCCTACCCTCCCCCGCCAAAATTAATTCCCTGTCAAAGAGATAAGACTTCCAATAATATAACCTGGAAAGATTCCTGAATGCATATAGTATGGTAAGAGTGTATAAACAAAGCACATGAAGTGTCAAGTTTACCAGAGAAAGAAAATGACTGTGTTAAAGAGTAAATCATTTTTTACTGAAACATAATTGTACGTATCTGTGGGGTACTGCATCAATAGTTGTGTGCAATATGTGATGCTCAAATTAGGATCATTAACATATTCAACATTACACAATGTAATCTTTTTTTGTGGCCCTTTACCAATTTTTCACTAGCCCCCCCTCAAACTCCCCCTGTCCCACGTCTGGTAACCTCAGTTCTGTTCTATCCTTTGGAATGTTCCATGTACTATTGTGATTGTTTTACCTTTTTCTTTTTATTTATTTTTTTTAGCTCCCACTTATGAGTGAGGACATGTGGTATTTCTCTTTCTGTGCCTGGCTTATTTCACTTAACATAATTTTCTCTAAGTTCATCCACATTGCTGCAAATGGCAGAATTTCATTATTTTTTATGGCAGAGTTGTATTCCATTGAGTATATATACCACGTTTTCCTTAACCAGTTGTCCACCAATGGATATTTAGATTGGTTCCAACTCTTGCCTGTTGTAAATAGAACTGTGATAAACATGGGAGTGCAGGTATCTCTTCGATGATGATTTCCATTCTTTTGGGTATATACCCAGCAGTGGGATAGATCATATGGCAGTACTATCTGTGGTTGTTTGAGAAATCTCCATACTGTTTTCCATAATGGCTGCACTAATTTACAGTCCCAACAACAGTTCCCCTTTCTCCACATCCTCGTCAGCATTTATTATCTTTGATAACAGCCAGTCTAACTGGGGTGAGGTAATACCTCTGTGTGGTTTTGATTTGCATTTTCCTGATGCTCAGTGATGCTGCACATTTTTTCATGTGTCTGCTGGCCCTTTATGCTTCCTTTGAGAAATGTCAGTTCAGATCCTTTGCCCATTTTTTAACCACGTTACTTGTTTTTTTACTGTTAAGTTGTTTGAGTACTTGTATATTACGGATATTAATCCCTTGCCAGATGTGTGGTTAGCAAATATTTTTTCCCATTCTGTAGGTTGTCTTTTCATTCCGTTAATGGTTTCTTTTGCTGTGCAGAGGTTTTTTGGTCTGATGTAATCCCATTTATTTTTTCTTTTGTTGCTTGTGCTTTTGGGGTCTTATTCAAAAAGTCTTTGACCAGTTCTACATCCTGAAGTATTTCCCTGAAATTTTTTTTTTAGGAGATTTATAGCAGTTTCAGGTCTTATATTTAAGACTTGAATCCATTTTGAGTTGATTTGGGTCACAGGGTGAAGTACAGGTCTAGTTTCATTTTTCTACATATGGATGTCTAGTTTTCTCAGCACCATTTATTGAAGAGGCAGTCCTCTTCAACGTATGTTTCCTCAGCATATGTTATTTGTGCCTTTGTCAAACATCAGTTGATTTCCAGGTTTTCTATTCTGTTCCATTGATCCAAGTGTCTGTTTTATGCTAGTACTGTGCTGTTTTGGTTATTATAGCTTGGCAGTATAATTTCAAATCAGGTAATGTAATGCCTCTGGCTTTTTTTTTTTTTTTTTTCCAGGATTGCTTTGGCTATTTAGGGTCTTTTGTTGTTCCATATGAATGTTAAAACTGTTTTTTCTAATTCTGTGGAGAATGTCATTGGTATTTTGATAGGGTTTGCACTCAATCTGTAGATCCTTTTGGGCAGTACAGACATTTCCACAATGTTAATTCTTCCAATCCAAGAGCATGGAATGTCTTTCCATCTTTTCTGGTTCTCGTTGTAGAGATCTTTTACATCCTTGGTTAAGTTTATTCCTAGGTATTTTATTTTTTTGGTGACTACTGTAAATGTGCTAGCTTTCTTGATTTCTTTTTCTGCTTCTGTTATTGGAGTACTGGAGTATAAAAACACTGAAGCTGATTTTTGCATTTTGATTTTGTACCCTGAAACTTTACTGAAATTGTTTATCAGCTCTAAGTTTTTTGGCAGAGTCTGCATATTTTTCTATATATAGGATCACGTCATCTGCAAACCGGGACAGTCTGATTTCATCTTTTCCAATCTGGATGCCCTTTATAGCTCTGGCTAGTACTTCCAAAACTATGTTAAATAAGAGTGGTGAGAGTGGGCATCCTTGTTTTGTTCCTGTTCTTGCATGATACTGGCAGTGGGTTTGTTGTATATGGCTTTTACTGTGTTGAGATACTCTCAAGAAGGGTAAATTAACACACTGATGGTTTAGAAAATCTATGTCAAGCAGAATAGTGTTTTCTAAAGTGTGGTAAAAGTCCATACATATTGTTATTAAAAAAAAAAAAAAGCTAAATACTGACACTGTACATCCTTTATCCAGAAATCTTTGAAAGAAATCTCTTGAGAAAGTATGCTAGAACAATATGTGATAGCTAACAACTGTTTATACCAGGCACTATGATGAACACCTCACATATATATGATCTCATTTAATCCTCCCAGCATGGTAAAGCAATGCTGGTAACACATGCTCCTTGACTTACAATGGCGTTACATGCCAATAAACCCGTCATAAATTAAAAATATCATTTAAATGGAAAAAGCACTTAATACACCTAACCTATTGAACATCATAATTTAACTTACCCTACCTTAAATATGCTCAGAACACTTACATTAGTCTAAAGTTGGCAAAGTCATCTAACACAAATAATAAAGTTTTGACTATCTCATGTAATTCATTAGATACTGTACTGAAAGTGAAAAACAGAATTATTATATGGGTACTCAAAGTACGGTTTGTACTGTATTCATATGACCTTTGCACCATCATAAAGTTGAAAATCCAAACCACCGTAAGTTAGAGACTGTCTGTATTAGTCTCTCCAGCTTTCCAAATCAGCAAACTAGGTCAAACAGAGTTTTAGTAAGCTGCCTAGTTATATACCTAATTAGAGGCAAAGCTTGGATTTGCACTGAGTTCCATCTGAGCTCTTAAAACACCATGTTCTATTATCTCTCTCATAAAAATACCTTAGTGTCAGAACAATATAATAGGTTATGTGGCCTGGGACAAAATACCTAACTTCTGGAACTCAGTTTCCTGATTGATAAAATGATACCATGGTAAGTTCTACAATCAATCCCCATCTTAAACTTCTAACACTATGAACTTCAGGAAAATAAATTTCTAAAAATCCTTCAGTAGTACCTTACAATATTATATGACTCATGAGTCATACGGTTTTTCCTTTCATCTACATTTTTTTCCAAGTAACCACTTACTCTGTTCTGACTAGACTGATGTAGAACATGCCCCATCTTACTATACACAAAGATATTATATCTGATTGAAGGTCTTAAGTCATCTTGTGGATTGAGTAGTTCTGACATTGGATAACTCATTTCACATTTGTTAAGTTTTCTAAGTTTTCAAGGAGAGATTGGTTTGGATGTAACTCCTTATATTACATTTAAAGGTAGTTGTAAAATTTTATTTTGTGTGTTTGTTTTTTTTTAATCACTGAGGTAATGGGGCAATATATATATAGAAGGGGATGGCGAACCATCTTAAAGGGTTAGATAGCAAATATACTACAATTGCAACCATGCAGTCTCTGTCTTAACTACTCAACTCTGCTGCTGTAGTGAAAAAGTAGCAATAGACAATACGTAAACAAATGGATGTGGCTGTGTTCCAACAAAACTTTATGTACAAAAACAGGTGGTTGGTTCACAGGCTAGAATTTTCCAACCCTTACATAAAAGTTGTTTTACACAACTGACATTTCATATGTGAGATTAAGGAAGAAAAATTTCTCCAAAAACATACCTTAATTACCATATGATCATTAGATAATGATCAATGAGGTGTGAAAAAAAACTATACAGCTTCACTAAAAGATATATGGGAGACAAATCACATCCGCAGATTGATAGATTAAATATTATAAAGATTTCAGTTTTCTGTAAATTGATCTATAAAGTCAATTTAATTCCAATCAAAATCCCAATGAGTTTTTTATATGGACCTCAACAAGATGATTCTAAAATTTATACAAAAGGGTAAAAACCCAAGACACCCTGATGAAAAAAACGAAAGAGAACAAGATATGAAAAATGGGCACTTCATAGAAGAAGAAACACCTAAGGTCAAAGAATTTGTGAAAAAATGATAAAACTATGTAGTAATAAGAGAAATTACAAATTAAAACCACGATGAGATACGACATTCACCAGAGAGACAAACATTAAAAAGTCGAAAAACACCAAGCACTGGCCAGAATGTGCAGCAACCAGAAAATTCATACACTCCTGGCGAAACAGAATTTTTACATCCATTTGGGAAACAATATGGCATTGTTTAGAAAAGATAAATGTATACTCGCTGAACCAGCAAATCCATTATGACATATATAAAAAGAAGCATGTTCGAGAAAGTTTATAGCAACATTTGTTCATAACATCCTGAAGTGAAAAACAACTACATGCCCATTCGCATTACAATGAAAATACTGTGATATATTCATACAGAAGATTATTTTTATTACTATATCCTATATTATGATAAAATCTCAGGAACATAATGCTGAAAAAAAAAAAAGTAACTTACCAAAATAATATAACCACACTGATATTTAAAGCTTTTAAGATACATAAAATTGAAACAAGCTTTGCGCACTTATACAAAGATGTAGTAAAATTACAGTGGAGAAAAAGAAAATCAGAACATTTAGAAAAATGATTACCTCTGACAAGGCAGGTCAAACACAAGGACTACTGCAAAGTTAAGGGTAATGATCTACTTGTTTGCTTTACCATGATCTTTTTTCTTAGCCATATTTTATAATATTTCTAATATATGCAATTTAATTTTAAAAATTGTTTTCTTCGTCACAACAATCATACTTCCTTTAGAAAAACAACATAATACATGGGTACTGTTTTATAAAATAATACAGAAAACAAGAGGAAGAATTTCAGTTTGAATTTTACGACTAAAGACACATTATTAGCTCTTCTTCCCTAGGTCTCGGATATAAGATTTTCAAGCATTAAAAAGTATTCTATTAGAGTAATATCCCATTGTAAGTGAAATAAAAATATAACTTAAAAGAGAAAAAGAAAATATATCATGTATTCGACTTTTAAGCAATAACCTGTTTATTTTTAAAATGATAAAGATGGGGTATGAATTCCAATAGAATTTAGATTTCAAGAGATACATTAAAACAGTCTTTATAATGTGAAAGAAACCACATACCCAGCAACTATTTAAACACTGAATGAAAAATATTACATGACAACTGAATATACAAAACAGTATTTTATTTGGCTCTCTTGAAGATACACAATGAACAAAGTTTGTTAACCACTCATTCAAGATATTAATAATTGTTCTGATTATGGACACGGCATTTTTAGCTGTAGTATTTATTTTTAAAAGTCATTCTATTTTCCTAAAAACAAAACCAAAGAATGGTATCACTTTCCTCATGCGTTACTAGCACTTATCATTCTAGTGAATTATACCCAGGAATCATCAGGAGCACAAATGTAAAAGTGCTATTATCATTCAAAGGGATACTTCTCACACTGTCTCTTTAAAAGAAGGTACAGCATTTATTTGTAACCCAGAGCCAATTTTATATGGCTTATGGATGCCTAAAAAGAAATTCTCTATTTAACATAGTAAGAATTTTTAATGCCTGGCCTTTCTTTGTTAGAAACAAATTTAACATTTCCCTAATAAATAATTTAGAATACAGGTATGAACAGACTTCTCTTAAACAGGTACTGTAGTTTTAGTAATGTCTATAAAATGAGGAAATACTTCAATGACAGTAATATTATGAAAATAAAAAGAAAAAGTAGACACTTTTAAATTTATATACACTATAAAATATCCTAGAAGTTTAATGGAGAAAAAGAGACAAGGAGAAATGAAGAGACAAGGAGAAATGAGCTAAAAGGGAAAACATCAGATATACAATATTAAGAGAATACTTTTAACTCAACTACATAAGGAAACCTAGTATACAGTAAAGGTGGGACGTCAAATCACTGAGACAACGGTGATCTTTTTAGTAAATGTATATATAATGGATAGATAATATTATTAACATATATAATTAGATAGCCATTTGAAAAAGACACAATGAGATCCATTCATTACATCATACACAAGAATACACTCAAAATAGATTAGAGATCTAAATGTAAAAAGTGCTAGAAGAAAACAGTGGTGAATTCCTCAGCAATGTGAGGCAGGAAAATACTTTTACTACTAAAAATCTTGATGCATTAAAGGTAAAGATGGAAAAATGTGACCACATAAAAATAATAAATTTTGCATGGCAAGAAAAAAAAAAAAAAAAAAACATAACTGAAGTCAAAATACAATTGAAAAACCAAGAGAAAACACTTGCAATATACATCTCATATAAACGGCTAACATTCTCAACATTTAAAGAACTTTTAAAACTGAAGGGAGGATATCACAAAAGAAAAAAAATCTTATAGAAAAATGGGAAAAAGATATAGTTCACAAAAAGACAAAAATGACACTTTCACATACAAAAAAGACGTTTAACTTCCCTCACAAAAAGACAAATACAAATTAAAACTAAACAGGTACCATTTCTCACATATCAAAATTGGCAAAAATTCAAAAGCTTGACAATGTACACTGTGTAGGTGAGGCTATGAGGTATTCTACATACTATTCTTAATCTTGCAACTTTCTGTGGGTTTGACATTATTCCAAATAAAAGTATTTTTTTAAAAAACACTTTTTAAATTTTTTATTTAAGCTCATTTTCCACATATGGAATCTGAAGCTCAACTGCTAAGTAAGTCTTTCTCAAGGTCACACAATTAGAAATAGAATGAACCAGGTCAAAAATCCAGTATTTTGATTCAACTTAAATGCTCATTATACTACATAAAAACAGTCAATAAAAATCACGTATAGACCTCCCTAGCACAGCCGTGTGTCCCAGACATGGCCCTAGCCCACTGCACAGTGGAGAGGTGCCAAAAAGTAAAAAAATTAAAAAATAATCATCATGTATAAATACCACTTCTCATGGAAAGGAACCAGAATGCCCTGTAGAAATGGCTGATTCCAGGGCTAGGACAAGGAAAGCACAAAATGGTTTGGAACATATTCTTGTCCAGAAAGAAGGAAGTATGCAAAAATGAACTGACTAATGCCAAAAGATCACAGGAGACAACTTTAATGAGTTCCTACTGACCAAATGTGGGTCAATTTGACAATTAATCAAAACAAAAAATGGTAATAATGTCACTGCCCTTTAAGTATATACTGACAGTATGACAGATGTGAATGGAGAAGAGAAAGCTCATTCTCACTACAAAATGCCAATTACAAGCATAGATGGAATGGATAGAGTTAGAAAAGTACCATTAATAACTAATTCACGCAAAAATTATTAATGGATGAGCTAACTTTTAGATAAAAATTTAATGAGAAAAAGGATATATAGTCTCAGAATAACTCCATATAAAATACTTTTCGTTTCAAGAAAAATGGTAGTGTTACAGTGAAAAAACCTGGAAGATACTACCTTTAACAATCAAACTGAATATCAGCAAAAATGGGAAAAACTGACCATATATGTCTCCTGATGTGATACACTGAGAAGGACACAATATTACTTATGTATTCCAACCAAAAATACAAAGCCTGAATATAATAATGAGGAAACATCACACAAACTCAAATTCAGAGACATTCTAAAAAACTACAGACATAAATGATTCAAAAATGCCCATGTCATGTAAGAAAAAGAACAATTACAGAAGTGTTACAGATTAAAGAAGACTAAAGAAGCCTGACAAATGTGATCCAGAGGTGGATACTAGGTCAGTCAAAAAACTTACTATGATGGATATTATGGGGACAATTGATGAAAATGAAATATGGGCCTTGTATTAGATAATAGCATTGTTTCAAGACTGCATTTCCTGAAACAGTTAATAACAGGGGAATCTGAGAGAAGGATATAAAATAGTAATTTGTTTTGTACTATTCTTGTAACTTTTCAAATTATTTCCATATTAAAAGTTGGGGAAAAAAAGCCAATGAATGGACTCATCATTGTAATAGAAAGGATTAATAAAATACATCTACATCATACTAAAAGTCACACAGGCACTGCTTCAGGCTTCCTAAATGACACCATCAAAGATATTCAACTTTACTCCTCACACTCCTCTTCCAACTCTCAAATCATAATCTGACTTGGCTTTGGATTCTCCTCAAACATCACTGTAAACATCTTACCTGACCTAGATAATGAACTCTTCAATGGCAGGTCATATTTCTTTTTACGTTTATTTCTTTCTCTTTCTGGTGGCTGGCCAGTACAGGCAAGAACCCTGGACCTGGTACTATCAGCACCATGCTTTAACCAACTGAGATAACCAGCCAGCCCCTGAAGTGGGTATCTCTTAAATGAATAAAAAGAAATGGAGACCATTGTTCTGTATTTCCTTAAAGAAGTATGTTATGGAGAAGAGCTATGAAGAACTATGAGATTATGCAAAAAAATTTTTTTTTCCTTTTTTTTAAAAAAGGATCATTCACCTTCCATGGCTTTTCTGGAATTGGTGGATCTTCAATTTCAGCATCAACATCATTACTATGGATCCAAGTGTCATAACTACAAAAGAAATGAAAAAGAAAACAAATTAGAATCTAAGTTCATTCATTAGAAAGAATTTTATCAAACAGCAAGAACATATTTTAGAAATATTACTAGGATCCACTAATAGCAAGTTATCAGACCTTTTGTCTTTACCATTATGCTGAGAAAACTCTCCAGTAGTAGTCACCAGTAACCTTCATATTGCCAGAGTGAACTTTCTGAAAACTCGGTCCACATCACTCCACTGCTCAAAATCTTCCAACGGCTCTCACCTAATCAGAGTGAGTCAAAATCCTATCAGGCCTCAAGACCTGTTCCTGTGACTGTCTCTCTGATTCTACCTCCTACTCCTCTCCCCTCTCTGTTATATTCAAGCCACACAAGCTTTAGTGGGATTCTTCCAACACATGCCACCAAGCCTGTATGCACTTTACACATGTTACTTCCTGCTGCCTTGATATCCATATAGCTCACTTCCTCACTTCTTCACATCTCTTTGCTCAAAAAGCTGCTTCTCAATGAGCTCCAACCCACTGATATAAATCACTCCACCTACTCTAACACAATTAAGAAATAAGCATAAAATTATCTACTAAATTAAATCTTTGTTAATGCCACTACACTGGCCAATAAATTACTATAAAACCAAGTGAAATCTAAACAAAATACAAGTATGATAACAAGTACTGGCTTCCTTTAAGCCACTACCTAAAAAGTCAGTTCAAAAGCATTTGGAACAAGCACATGTCTATGTATCTACTAACAGCATTCTGGTAAGTTTTCTAGGAACACTTAAACATGAGCTGGAACAAAGGTTCCTTTGTTAATTAATTAAGTATACCAGGTAAATGGCTGGCCAGTTAGATCAGTTGGTTAGAGCGCTGCCTTGTAACAAACACCAAGGGGTTTGGATACCTGTACCAGCAAGCTGCCGACCCCCCCAACAAAAAAGGACACCAGGTAAAAATTACAATAGTGAGAAAAAAATGTTAACTTTATATTCTTCAAAAGTCTTGATGAGAAAATGTAATACAGATAGAAGTCAGGGCAAAGGCCACTGTTAATTTTTTTTAAAAAGTGAACTAACAAGGCCCCTAAGGAAGGCAAGAACTGAGCCAGCTACTACATTTTATTTGATCCATAAGAAAAAGGTTAGCAAACAAGCAAATATGACTTATAATATGTTATTATAAAATTTATTTAAACACTATTCTTACATAGATGGAAATTCAAATTTACAATGACAAGCTAAGCGTTTCGAATGGCAAACTGCTTTCCTATAATAGTTGCTGTAATATTAAACGGTGTTTTTTTGTAGTGCCAGGGACCACTGACTTAAATCCTTGAGACAAAGTGTTTTATAGAAAACACTTAATCAAATGTTATTATTTTTAAAAGATTAGGTCACTTAAAGTTGTCAATTATGGTTCAGAAGTTGATTACCAAGCTCAGTTGATTTAGCTGTAATGAACTCAACCTGTATAAAAACACTACGCATATACTCTTAAAATTTTGAACATATCTAAAGATATAGTTCCTTCTTCTAAAAATGAGTACAAGTAAAATGAACTTACTTAAATAGATTAACTTAAAAACAACACAAAACCAGACATTTTTTCTCCTGATGAAGAACACACACCTATGCAACAGTGTGTGTTGTATTCCTCCCCCACTGAAATGCAATCTGATCAATCTCTAGATTCAACTACTAACTTAAAGGAAATAAAGAGAACACAGAAACCTGTTCAAATACACCTCAATGTTGCCACTTAAAAAATCCACTGTGGTGAACTCAACAGAACCAACAACCTCATTTCTTTAACAATGCATTGCAAAGAGAGGTCAGGAAGACAGAGGGAAACCCTATAAATTAAAAAGTACTTACATATACCAACTGATCACAACATGTTGATTTTATCTGAATTGTAATTCAAACAAATATCTATCAATCAATCAAATGCATCATACATATGACAACACTGACTGGATATTTCATATTAAGAAATTGTTCAGTTTTTTTTAGGATTGACAATGATATAATTACTTTTTAAAAACTGAATGTTTATCTTTTAGAAATATATACTGAAAAATATATGACTGAAGTTGTATGTTTGGGATTTGCTTCAAATAATACGGAAAAGCAAGAAGTAGATGAGGGTGGAGGTGAAAGGAAACTGATCAGACCTGAAAAATTCACAATGAAGAGAATCTCCACTTGACATGACAAGAATTAAATGAACATCAAAGCAGTTCTACTGTAGGTTTAGGAAAATGAAGTACATGAAAAGTTATCCCTATTCCCATGTGCCCTGTAAGGGAATAATATTAAACAAAGACCGCCATTTTCACTAATATCTAGCTCTTGTTTGTAATATTCTTTATTCATATTACAAATACTGAAACACACGAGTTATATAAAAGCAGCAACAACACCAGGTAAATAAATTTCTAACAAGAAAAATTTCATATTAGACAAAATAATTTCACCCTTAATAGTTTGGCATGAGTAGTTTTTAAAAAAACAAAACTAACCAATCATAAAGACTAGAAAAAAATCCATTTCTTGAAGGAAACAAATCTAAATTAGCAGCATAATACCATATTGAAGAATTCTTGGCAAATGTATGAAAGATATCAGTTTTTTGAGATAAATAAAAACAAATGACTTCATTGAATTCTATAACTTAAATAAGAAAAAAGTCAATAAAAGACTCAATAAAGTGAGAACAATGACTAACACAAATCAACAAAGCTATCACTATTCAGAAAATAAAACAATATATAAATAAATCTGACTTGCTTTGGTCTTTATACCAGATCTCAGGGCACATCAACATTACCTGTCGGGGTAAAAACCCCAATGCACTAAAACCTGCTTATCTTTTCTCATCACCGGTCTCAACCATTCATCTGAAAGAGAAAACAGAAAAACAAACAAACAAAACCTTCAGTCAAGCTGACAAAATAATTGAATAAACTATGGTTTTGTCTTAATTGTTACTAGACTTTTTAATTTGCTAATAAGCTAAGAAAAAATTTTTTAGATTGAGGAATAAGAGTATTCTACCAGATTAAGAGTATTCTTTAATTGCCTCATACCTGTTAATTTAGCCCCTGCAATAAGAGTGTAAGCAATGTGATCACATGTTATAGATATTCTTCGTTCAGGGCTCCTTTCAGGTGCAAATTGTATATGAAATGACCTTACTGATTTTAATCATAGTAATTACCTCTACATTTCAGAACTGGTTATTACGTGCTTCTTTGGCAGTTTGAATTTAGCTTAGAAAACTTGTTCCTAGTTGTAAGAAGTAAGTTCTGAAGTAGTCCCCTTTAAATCAAAGACACAGCAAAAAAAAAAAAAAAAAAAAAAGCAAATCTAAGTAAATTAGTTAGGTAAAATTGATTTTTCAGTGTCAGTTTCAATGAGAAATGGCCCCAACTTTGTTAACTAAAGCTATGAAGACCTCACAGACCTATACTCTTTTTGAAGCACCCAACTGCTCACCTTACTGTTTTGAAAGTGAAAAGGAAAGGAATCAGGCCCTGATCCTTAACCTGATATCCCAACATGGCCAAGGAAAATAGGAAGCAAAAGGGCCACTGGACCTTTCTGAAACCAAACTATACAAACTAACCTATCCTGTTGGAATGTCTTGGCTTTCTAACTAATAAGAATTGCCTTTTATAATACTGAGTCTATCTTCAAAGACTGTATGCTTTTCAGTGGGAATGAAAAAAGAATACCCATACTAATCACAGATGACTTTGTCAGAAAGAAATTTTGGCACTGATTGCCTTTTTAAAGTTTCCCGATAGCAGAAATAACTGAAAGTATGTAACAGATGTAAGCTCACACACTTCCCAGATGTTCTAAATTTATACCCAGGAGGAATGACTGAGTGACAAAAGAGAAAAACCAATGCCACTGAAAGAAGAATTTATTATTTATATTTTCCAAGAGAAGGGAACACAACACAGAGCCTCAGGAGAAGCATTAGAATGGTCAGGGGGCAGAAGAGAGGAGCAAGGGGAAGCCTAAGCTAAAGCCTTTATTAGGGTTTTAGTGGGAAAGGCAAGACAGGGCAGAGAAAACAGTTTAGGATTGGCTAGTTTAAATAATGCAGGTGGGCACTGGGACACAGAGATTGTAACTGCTTAGTAGCTGGCCCTGTGATGATTTAGGAAAGGGGAAATACTGGCTTGGTGGGTGAGAGTTAGATAAGGACAAGGTTGGGGCTATATAGCCGGGATTGGTTGATTTTGCTTATGAAAGACCCATTCCCATGCAAGTTGTTATTGTCTTCAGGAATTAGCTGGAGCTCGAGGGGCAGTCTCTCCACAGGTCTCCAAATGCCAAAGCATCAAGAATGCAAAAAATATGCAGTAATATAATTGGCCCTGTGATGAATGGATGGCAAATAAACAAATAAGAGTATCTAAGAAAACACAATAAAAACACCAGAGATGATCATAAGCTACCCAGAACAAATTCCTAAAAAACACAATTTCATGAGTAAAAATTAATTCAAGATCAGAATATATAAATCTTAGTCTGCAATAATGAAAAAACAAATAATCCACCTTAAAAATGAGTAAAGAACCTGAAGTACAAATAGCCAAAAAGCACATGAAAAGATGTGTGGCATTATTAACAGTAAGGGAAATGTAAACCAAAACCACCAAGAGATACCACCTGACACCCACTAGCATGGCTAATATAAAAAGACAGCTACTAACAGTTGTTGATGAAAACGAAGAATAACTGGACTCTTCACACAATGCTGATAGGATTATAAAATGTTGCAATTTGAAAAACAATTTTGGCAGTTCCTCAAAATGTTAAATACAGAGGTCCATACATCTCTGCAATCACGTTAGGTATACAAACAACAGAATTGGAAACGTGTCCAATACAACAACTTGTATGTGAATGATCATACCAGCATTATTCATAAATGTCCATAACTTTTGAATGGATAAACAAAATGTGATATAGCCACACAATGGAATATTATTTGGCCATAAAAAGTATTGAAATACCAGAGAGTGACATCAACCCCAGACCTCAATTCCCTACAAAAACACTGATGCAACAAGAACATATGGTCCAAAAACTGAGAGAACTCAAGAAACCAATTAAGAAGTCACAGTACCCCAGGTAAGATCTGTGAGAAAAATGGAGTTAGTTTAGTCAGACCCTCTCGCCTCATATCTGGCTGGGTATGATTCAGCACATCCGTTGTAAACAAGTTATGTAAGAGTGGTGTTACTGCTCAGGTACACCCACATACTCCTTGCCTCGTTGCCACTATTGTGTACTTTCAGTATATAAGACAACAGCTTCGAACCACTGGCGGGGGAGCTCACATGTGAAATAAAGCATATCTATCCTGTTATCGGCCGCCATAATCTTTTTTTCAACTACTTCATTCAGGACCTGCACAGGACAGGGTAGAAGGATCTGTGATCCAGCCCAACAAATCAAACTCAAGAATAGCCACATTAAAATAGGTAAGAAAAGCTGTTTCACATCAAGCACAATAGCCCTTCCTCCAAACCACAAAGCTAAGGAGGACCAACGGGAAAAGACCAGCACATGGCTTCTCTTTCAAAAGGGAAAGAGAAAAGTGAAATCCATGTCCAGTGTTCTGGTTTTTCGTGGGGGTTGCCCAAGAGACTGGTTTCTGTCTCACCTAATTTGAAGCACTAATGGGAAACCAGTATACTGTGGATGTATGGGAACCAAGGAGAACAAATGAGAGCTCAGCAGCTTGATTCACAGCCACAGAACCTGCAGTACTGCAGACAGACACCAGAGGGAGAAAAAGATTATTAACTTCTGATAAGAAGCCTGCAGACCTCTCTAATTGAGAAATTACATGCACAGGACAAGAGAAGGTGCATCCCCAGAAAAAGTTTGAAGAACCCCTAGAATCACTAGCCAGTCTGATAGTTTCTGATAAGGTCTGATAAGATCTTCCCCTGTACAAAGCCATTTAGTATAAACTGTAAGAGATGGTTGTTTTTTTCAAATGAAGAAAACACAAGAACAATTTTTTTAAAAAGGCATAAGAAAAACAGCAGAACAAGGCTTAACTAAACATCCAGAAACTGACTCTAATGAAAGAGAAATCTATGAATTACCTGACAAAGAACTCAAAATAATCATTTTAAAGAAGCTCAGTAGGCTACAAGAGACCACTGATAAACAACTAAGAAAAAAATCAGAAAATGGGGCATGAACAAAATAAGAATATCAACAGAGATTTTAAAAAGAACCAAACAGAAATTACAGACCTGAAAAATAATAACTGAATAGAAAACTTCACTACAGGAGTTCAAAGGAGACTTGCTTAAGCTGAAGGAAAAATCAGCAAACTTGAAAACAGGTCATTTGAAATGAGTGAGTCAGAGAAATGAAAAAAAAAAAAAAAAAAAAGAAGAAAAGTGAAGAATGCTTAAGAGATATGATATCATCAATCAGACCAATATTCATACTATCAGAGCATCAGAAGAACAGAATTCGTTTTTTGAAAAGATCAACAAAACTGACAAGACCTTAGCTAGACTAAGAAAAAAAGAGAGATTACAATAACAAAATCAGAAGCAAATGAGGAGCTATTACAACTGATGCCACAGAAATGAAAAGAATTATGAGCAGTTAGTACGATCAGTTAATTATAGGGCAATAAATTAAATAACCTAAAAAAATAAATACTAATATCTACGAAAAATATTAATAGATATTAATAGAAATTAATTTCTATTAAAATAAACAGAAATTAAATAACCTAAAAGAAATAAATTTCTAGAAACATACAACCTACCAAGACTTCAACATTTAGAAATAAAAATACTGACCTATAGCTAGTAAGAAAATTAAACCAGTGATCATGAACTTCCCAACAAAGAAAAGCAGAGGACCAGATGGCTTTACTGGAGAAGTCTATCAAAGATTTAAAGAAGAATTAATATCAATCTTTCTCAAACTCTTCCAATAACTGAAGAAAAGGAAACTCTTCCAAATTCATTTTACAAGGCTGGCATTACCCTGGTACCATAATCAGACAAAAATACAAGAAAACTACAGGCCAATATCCCAGATAATTATTCATGCAAAAAACCTCTATAAAATACCAGCAAACTGAAGTCAGTAACACAATGGAAGGATTATATACCATGACCAAGTTGGATTTATTCCTCGAATGCAAGGATGTTTCAACACGTGAAAATCAATCAAGGTAATATACCACACTGACAAAATTAAGGAAAAAAACACATGATCATGTCAAACTAATGCAGAAAATGCATTTGACAAAATTCAACACCTTTTCATGATTAAAAAAACACTCAACAAACTAGGAATTAAAAAAATTACGTCAACATAATAAAACACCACAACTAACATCACACTCAATGGTAAAAAGCTAAAAGGTTTCCCTCTAAGATGATGAAAGATGCCATCTCTCCTCACTTTTATTGAACATAATACTCAAAGTCCTAGACAGAGCAACTAGGCAAGAAAAAGAAATAAAAGGCATTCAAACTGGAAAAAGAAAAAGTCAAATTATCTCTACTCACAGATAACATGATCTGACTCCAACATCAAACTGCTGTTACGACTAATACATAAATCCAGCTTGTAGCTGCAGGATACAGAGTCAACACACAAAAATCTCTTTCCTTTCTATCCACTGACAACGAACAATGTGAAAAGGAAATTAAGAAAACTATTTCATTTACAATACCATCAAAAATAATAAAATACTTAGGAAATAAGCTTAACCAAGGAGGCAAAAGATTTATATACTAAAAAGTACACAATGGTAGCTTTAAAAAATTATAGAAGACACAAATAATTGGAAAAACATGCCATGTTATGCACTGGAATACTTAATATTGCTACAATGTCCTAATACCCAAAGAAATCTTACAGATTAAATGCAATCCCTACCAAAACCCCAATGGCATTTTTTGCAGAAATAGAAAAAAAAATCCTAAGATTCATATGGAATCTCAAAGGACCACAAATGGTCAACACAATCTTAAGGAGAAAAAAAAAAAAATGCTGAAGGCCTAACACGTCCTGATTTCAAACCATGTAACAAAGCTACAGTAATTAAAACAGTATGGTATTGGCATTAAGACAACCATATAGACCCATAGGACAGAACACAGAGCCCAGAAATAAACCCTCATTTATATGGTCAAATGATCTTCAACAAGGATGTGAAGACTTCATAATAGGGACAGAACAGTGTCTTCAACAAATGATGCTGGGGAAACTAGATATCCACTAACAAAAGAATAAAACTGAACCCTTATCTTAACTCAAAAATTAACTCAAAATGGATTACAGAACTAAACATTAGAAACCATAAAGCTCCTAAAAGAAAACATGGTATTCTCCTTGTGCAAGCTTCATGACAATGGATTTAGCAATGATTTCATGGATATGACATGAAAAGCACAGGCAACAAAAGCAAAAATAAACAAGTTGGTCTACATCAAACATAAAAATTTCTACCTCAAAAATGGAAACAATCAACAGAGTGAAAAGGCAACCTACAGAAGGGGAACACATATTTATAAGCAATATACTGGATAAGGGGTTAATATCCAGAATATAAAAAGAACTCCTAAAACTCAACAACAAAAAACAAATAATCTTATTAAAAATGGATGAAGGATGTCAATAGGTATTTCTCCAAAGAAGATATACAAAATGGCCAACAAGCATATGAAAAGATGCTCAACATCACTAATAATCAGAGAAATGCTAATCAAAACCACAATGAGGAATTGGCCAGTTAACTCACTTGGTTACAGCATGGTGTTGTAACACCAAGGTCAAAGGTTTGGATCCCTATACCAGCCAGCCACCAAAAAATAAGTAAAACAAAAGCTTATACCTGTTAGGAAGATAACTATCAAAAAACCAAAAAAAGAATGAGTGTCAGCAAGGATGCAGAGGAATTGGAATCCTTATGTACTGTTGGTGTGAATGGCAAATGGTGCAGCAGCTATGAAAAATAATGTATGGAAGTTTCTCAAAAAATTAAAAATGGAGGTCAAAGGTCTAAATCCCCATACTGGCCAGCCAATCAATCAATCAATAAAAATGGAATTACTATATGACTCAGCAATACCACTTCTGTGTATATACCCAAAAGAATTGAAAACAGGATCTCAAAGAGATATTTGCACACCCATGTTCACTACAGCTTTATTCACAATAGCCAAGAGGTAGAACCAACCTAAATGTCCATCGATGGGTGGATAAAAATGTGGTATGCACACACAACAGAATCCAGGCACATGCTACAACACTGATAAAGCTTTAAGGACATTGTACTAAGTAAAATAAGCCAGTTATGGTCTGACCTGTTCCAGGCAGCCACCAAAAATGGAAAGGGAGGAAGGGAGGGAGTGAGGGGGTGAGGGAGGGAAGAAGGAAGCCAGTTACAAAAACACATATACTGAATAATTCCACTTATATGAGGCATTTAAAGTAGTCAAACTCTTAGAAACAGAAAGGAGAATAGTGATTGCCAGGGCTGGAGACAGAGGGGAAAGAGGAGTAGTTGCTCAGTAGGTAAAGAGTGTCAGTTTTGCAAGATGAAAAGTTGCACAATAAGATGCAAATACTTGTCACCACTATTAAAAACGATTAAGTTTTATGTTATCTATTTTTTACAATAAAAAAGGAAAGTATTGATACTTGCTACAACATGAATAGTCCTTAAAAACATTGTACTAAATGGAAGTGAGACACAAAAGGCCATACATAGTATGATTTCATTTATATGAAATGTCCTGAACAGACACATTCACAGGGTAAGAAAACAGTCACGGACTAAGGGGAGGGGAATGGGGAGTGTCAAGGTTTGAACGTCCTGGCCAAAACTCATGTTAAAATTTAGTTGCCAGGGAGGGGGGAGAAAAGAAAATTTAATTGCCAAGTTAACGGCAGGGGAGGTGGGAACTTTAAGAGGTGGTTGGGTCATGAGGACTCTGCCACCATGAATGAATTAATACCATTATAGAGGGAATGGATTAGTTATTGCAAGAAAGGGCTCCTGATAAAAAAAATAAGTTATGCCCCCATTTTCGCTCTGTCTCGTGCGCTTGCTTCTGCCTTCCACCATGGGATAACCTTCACCAGATGAGGGTACCATACTCTTGAACTTTCCAGCCTCCAGAACTTGGAGTCGAATAAACTTCTTTCCTTTACAAATTACCCAGCCTGTGGTATTTTATTACAACAACAGAAAACGAATTAAGACAGTGAGTGAGTGCTAATGGGTATGGGTTTCTTTTTGGGGTGATGAACTGTTCTGAAATTAGCAGTGATGTTGCACAACTCTGCAAATATATTAAAAACCATTGAACTGTGCACTTTAAAGGGGTGAATTTTATGGTAGGTAAATTACATCTCAATGAAGTTTTTATTAAAAAATAACAAAGGGAAAACATAGCTCAGTTAGAAAGTTGAAAGCCAATCAATGTGTATAGACAAAGAACAAAGAGGAAAACAGTATGGAAACAACAAATTAGCTCAAAACAGTGGAGCATTTAAAATACTGAATTTTTATTTGAATTGCTTCATCTTTATCCTATCAATAATTGTTCTGTTATTTTTAATTGTGATAAAATACACATAAAATTTACCATCCCAACCATTTCTTAAATTTACAGTTCAGTAGTGTTACTTATGTACAACCACACTGTTGTGCATCCATTCTCCAGCACTCTTTTCATCTTGCACAACTAAAACTCTATACCAATGGAACAATTCCTCATCTCTCTCTCCCTCTAGCCTCTGGCAACAACAATTCTACTGTCTCTAAATTTCACTACTCTAGGTACCTCACATAAAGTGGAATCATACAATATTTGCCATTTTATGACTGATTTATTTCACTTAGAATAACATCTTTAAGGTTCATCCATGTTATAGCATGTGTTAGAACTTCCCTCTTTTTTAAAGCTAAATAACATTCCATTGTACATATATGCCACATTTTATTTATGCATTCATCCAAATAACTTTAGTTAGATTTAAGCTATTTTCCTCTTCTTCTAATTAATGTCTTTTTTTTCTTACTTTATTTATTCTCTTATCTGAGGAAGTACATCTTTCTCCCAAAGCTGGTACTTCCATGTATGTGCTTAAAATGATCCCTCTGTCCCTTCCAGGTCTCACCAATATTACATGCTTTAGTTTACTATTGCGGTGCCCACAAGTACACTATAAAGCCACTAACTGAAAAGTATGCTCCAGGCCTCCTACTCGGCTGCATCCTCCACTTTCTTCTTCCTCACATACATTCTGAGAAAATGGTTATTTTCTACTAATTCTATAACTTGCTTTCACTTGCAATTTACTAGAATTTCATTTCCAAAATTCACCAATTATTTCCTAATCAATCCATATGCCCTTTCCCAGGCCTCACTTTGATTTCTTTTTTTTTTTTTTTTTTTTTTTTTTAAAGATGACCGGTAAGGGGATCTCAACCCTTGGCTTGGTGTTGTCAGCACCACACTCAGCCAGTGAGGAAACTGGCCATCCCTATATAGGATCCGAACCCGTGGCCTTGGTGTTATCAGCACCGCACTCTACCGTGTGAGCCACGGGCCGGCCTTCACTTTGATTTCTTTATGAACCATTCTGACTTGCCACTTGAATAATCTCCTTTGTTCTCCTGATATAAGGGTTTATCCCATCCAATGATAAAATTCTTCCTCACTCAGCAATCTAATTCAGAGATTCCTCACGGGTCTTGATCTCTGACTGGTCTCCTTAGGTCACATATCCTAGAAATCAGCTCCCAGACAAATTTTCCTAATATAGCCAAAGTTGCACATTTCTTTTCACCAAAATCATCAATATTCTCTACCTCTCTCCTTCATCTGCCAAACACAAAGCTCTTTAAACCAAAACTCCCACCCTTAAGTCTCACTATCCTAAGACATAGGAGGGCACTTTT
Source organism: Cynocephalus volans (assembly GCF_027409185.1). Classification (NCBI taxonomy): domain Eukaryota; kingdom Metazoa; phylum Chordata; class Mammalia; order Dermoptera; family Cynocephalidae; genus Cynocephalus; species Cynocephalus volans. The sequence goes on from NC_084470.1 coordinate 58,101,029, forward strand.
AAAAAGTTCATAGAAAGATCCATATTATTTTTCAATTATATTTTTCCACGAACTTTTTGAAGTGCCTTCATACACTCAAACTGTGCGTTTACTTTTCCTCAGATGGATTTCATCATTTATTACCTCTAGACGTTTTGCTTATTTTGCACCCCACCTATCACGCCACACTCAACATCTTACTAGTACCTAAAGGCCCATTAAATATCATTTATTATTTTAAATTTAATATAATCTGCATAAAAAGCATACTGAATTTTCTAGAGTTTTACAACACAGCCTTTAACACAGCCTTTAGTATGTTCTTATTGGTAGTATCATCATCTGCATACATATCTGAAACATGTACATGTAAGGGGGGCCCAGCACAGGGCTTAGCATAGAGAAAACATTTACTTCACAGCCAGAAGGTAAATCCTACAGTGTGTAGAATCATGCCTTATAGAAGGGTACTTCAAAAAGTTCATGGAAAGATTTATTATGCTTTAATCCTATTTCCCCATGAACATTTTGAAGTACCCTTGTATTTTATTTTAAAAAATAAAAACTTCAAATATTTTAAAAATTGAATTTAAGTGCTATCTCCTGAAAATTACTCTAACTACTGATGCCAAGCAAACATCAGAATGTAGTAAAACTAGCTTGTATTAAACAATAGAGAAGCACAAAACTGTAACAACATACAGTTCAAATCATACATAAAATGCAATTCTTTCAAAAAGTTCACAAACAAGGAGGGGTTGACGGGTTAGCTCAGTTGTTTACTGTGCAGTGTTATAATACCAGGATCAAGAGTTCGGATCCCTATACCAGCCAGCTGCGACAAAAAAAAGCAAAACAGAAAACAAAACAAAACAAAAAAGTTCACAATCTAAAAGTTTTATACCAGCCACACTGGCGTTGAAGAGCTGCCAAAAGAATCAGTATTCTAACAAACACAGCTGTCTACCAACTCCATCTAGTGGAAACCAGTTGCTATTACCTAATAGGATAAAGTTTGATAAAACACCAATTAGCTATGAACATAGAGTGAAGTTTCTCACTTTATAAAAGAATTAAGCAATGGTTTCTTAGATTTGACACCAAACACAGAAGTGATCACCCTCTCCTCTCCTCTCTGAAAAAACGATTAACCTTTTTGATCATTTTTAATGTCTGCAGGATCTGTGGTGATGTCCCCCCTTTTCATTCTCGATGTTATTTGTTCTTTCCTTTTTCTTCCCTTAATTTGCACCAGAATTTTTTTTTTTTTTTTTTTTAATACGTGTCTGGCCAGTGAAGGGAATTGAACCCTTGACCTTGGTGTTACAAGGCCACACTCTAACCAACTGAGCTAACTGGCTAGCCCCAGCAACAGGATTTTAATAATCTTATTAGTCTTTTCGGAGAACCATTTCTGACACTGATGAGCATCTCACTATTGTACATTTTCAGCTTCATTAATTTTTGCTCTTTTCTGTATTAATTTCCTTTTTTCTTTTTTTAGATTTAATTTACTGTTTTTTTCTTTATTTCTTTGAAAAGATGTTTGGAGCACTCATTTCCAGCCTTTCTTCTTTCCTGATATATTAATTAAAAGATATAAATCTCCCTCGTGGCACAGCTTCTACTGCATCTTACAAAATTTAATGTGGTTGTACTTTATTATTCATTTCATTATTATTCAGTTCCAAAGATTTTCTATTTCCATTATAATTTGTTTTACCCATGGATTATTTAGCAATATATTTCTTAATTTTCAAGTATATGGAGACCATCTGTTTATCTTTTTATTACTGACTTCTAGCACAACTGAACTGGTCAGGAAAAAAATACTTGATAGTGGGTAATCAGTCACTCAAATCTGATATAATTTGACTCCTCATATAGATGTCCTGCAAGGATATGTACTGCTTACCAGAAGACTTCATTGTTGCATCCCTAAAAATAAAAGACCCATTTTCACTCTAAATTAGTTAATATATATTGTGTTTTCCAATTCAATCCTTTGAAAAATTGGTTAGCATAAGTCAGTTCCTGTAGTTTTCTGATGAACTCTGGCCACTGAAAAAAAATCAACTTTCAGAATAACAGAGCTGAAGATCAGAAACTGAATCACTGTAAATTCACCGAACTACTATCTAACTGTTGGGCCCAGTTTAGACAGCCAGTAAGCAGTCTTTTTCCTTAAAGATATTCCCCTATCTTGCAACTTCTCTTAATTTTCAGAACACAAGAGACATAGCAAACATTAACAAGGTTAATACGTAAAACATAACTAGACATAACAACCGGATAATGATTACCAAGAAATAAACGAATAATGGTTAGAAAGTTGGACAGCACAAAATTAGTTTGCTTAGCTCAATTAAGCATGATAAAAAAGGCACAATTCTTTATTAAAGAAAATTAAAAACCACATATTTAAATAATCTGTGTAATTTATTTAATACTTAAGAGTCTCTTTAAGGGCCGACCCCGTGGCGCACTCGGGAGAGTACGGCGCTGGGAGCACAGCAGTGCTCCCGCCGCGGGTTCAGATACTATATAAGGATGCCTGGTGCGCTCACTGGCTGAGCACGGTGCAGCCGGTCACAAAAATGACAACAACAACAGCAACAACAAAAAAAGAGTCTCTTTTAAAAAGCTGGCTATATTGCTTAAAATTCTGCTGATATGATATAAAAGCCATATGATGCAACGTACGAGTTTACCAGTCCTTAACCAAAAACTAACTTACCATCTTCTTGTGAAGATGGATATGGATAAATGTGGTGGGAAGCTTTTGACTTTTCATCAGTAAATGTTCCCTGGAAAGAAACAGTAAAAATAAGATTAAAACAAAGAACATGACAAACAAGGTATGCGATGCCAGACACAAAATTCATAAAAATTATAAAAGCAGTTTTACTTATATTTTAAGACTATGATATATACACACATTATAAATATTTATTTATATTTAGTCCAAGAAAGGAATAGTGATTAACAACAAAAAAAATCATCTACAAACAGTTTATATTGCTGTATAGAAAAATAATACAAATTACCTCTTAGCTAATTCTCTTTATATCTCTCTCTGGGTATCCTTACCAGTAATATGGGTAGCTCTAACTAATTCTTAAAATTAACTCAATTTCATCACAAAATATTATTATCTGAAGTGAATCAATGCAGATTTATGGCCTTCGGCCAAAAGCTAGTGCTAAATTCATACAGTATGGAACATTTATATTGACTTTTAGCATGTATGTATACTACTGATGTTAAAGTTTTAAATCAATGTTACAACACTCACTCATATAAAAACTGAAGTAAAATTCTGACTAGGCCATGACTAGAACACCAGATACAGTCTAGAATATGAGTTGGAAGCCATTTAGATCAAAAACTGCTCATTTTAGAGACGAAAAGAATGATAAGAACTCTTAAAATCAAATCTAAGTACCACCTTAATGCATTTCCTAAATTTTCTCTTTGACAATAAGTATTTACAAATTATTTCAATCAGAAAAACATAATAATGCTTCCCCTGGGGAAAATACTGAAATTCAAAAATTTAGAGCAGCCTAAGGATTAATTAATTGCCTCATAAGATAAGGAATTCTTAATCACTAGAACTGTTGGAGCACATTTTTGAACAGCCATTAGAGAGGCTGAAAAGAGGGTAACAATACCCAATAAGTGTGAAACAACGACAAAATAGCACATTGTTTAAAACCGTGGCCTCTGGAGTCCATCAGACAGGCCTGGGTTTAAATCTCAGCTCTGTCATTTACTACTTGTATGATATGGGACAAGAGTTTTTATGCTTCAGTGTCTTCAGTGAAATGAAATAGTAACAGTAACACCTGTATCATAAGAATTTTGTTAGTACTGAGTGAACAGACGCAATGAGCTAAGAATAGTGGCAGGAACACCATAAGTGCTCAATCAGTGTGAGTTAAAAATGCTTGAGTAAAGACCTGATCATAAGTATTCAATAATGGTATAGCAGTCCCCACTTATCTACAGTTTCACTTTCCACAGTTTCAGCTACCTGAGGTCATCTTCAGTCCAAAAATATTAAATGAAAATCTCCAGAAATAAATAATTAATAAGTGCATAATTATGCCCCACTCTGAGTAGCATGATGAAATCTTGGGGCTGTCCTGCTCAATTTGGCCAGAACATGAATTATCTCTTTGTGCTGAGTATCCATGCTGCATATGCTACCTGCCCATTCGTCACATAGTAGCCATCTCAGTTATCGGAGAAACTGTTGTAGTATTGCAGTACCTATGTTCAAATAAATCTTATGTTACTTAACAATAGAACCAACGCAAGAGAAGTGATACTGGCATACTGTTATAATTGTTCTATTTTATTGTTAGATCTCTTACTGTGCCTAATTTATAAATTAAACTTTATCATAGGTATGTACGTATAAAACACAGCACATACAGAGTTAGGTACTATGTGTAGTTTCAGGCATCCACTAGCATCTTGGAACATATCCCCTGAGAACAACGGGGGACTGCTCTACTATTATTATTAGCTCGTAAGGGCTCTTCCCTAAGATTCTATGAAACAAGCCAGACCCTTACTTCCCTCTGAAGGGTATTCCTAAAAACAATCACTAAGTCAGATTACTTAGGAAATATGACAGCTAAATATTTAGCATAAACTGTAGGGAAATATACAAACTCTTTCCAGCATGATTTTGTAGCTATAAGTGTAGGTAATTTCAGCAGTTAATTTATTTCATTTCTGCCCTCTTAACATTCCACATGTAACTAAGCTACACTCCACAGTCACTCCAATAAACAGGTACTCCAAAAGAGAAAAGAAGGTTAAATGATCTGTTCAGTCATAATACTAGTAAAAAGAGAAAATGGACTTTATACTGATAGCATAATTATATTACCTTTCTCTTTGACAGGGATGTCATATATAAGAGAAAGACTGAATTAAATCTGCAATTGCAAGTGGTATTAGAAGCATTCACTTTCAGAACATGCAAGACATTTTACTAAATGCTAAAACAAAATTCAACTGGCAATCTCATTCACAGCAAGAAAAAAATAAAAAAATATTTCATGCAGCTTCTCGACCAATCCTGAGAACCAATAAAACTTTGTCACATAAATGTTTCAGAAAACCATCTTCGGGCCAACCCCGTGGCTCACTCGGGAGAGTGCTGCGCTGGGAGCGTAGTGGCGCTCCAGCCGTGGGTTCGGATCCTATATAGGGATGGCCGGTGCGCTCACTGGCTGAGCGTGGTGCAGGCGACCCCGAGCCAAGGGTTGCGATCCCCTTACCAGTCACAAAAACAAAAAAAAAAAAAGAAAAAGAAAATCATCTTCTACCTGGGCCTCCTCAGCTAGTTTATCATGTTATGGGTTTGGTTACAGTTTAGCCACATGTAATCACAAAGCTTCATGCAGTAAATACCCAAAGTCTCTGCCTAAAATGAAGTTAGAGGAAGGAGGTTAATATATCAGAAGATCCCTGATGAACATAGATGCAAAATTCTGAACAAAATACTAGCAAACCAAATCCAGCAGCACATTAAAAAGATTATTCTCCACGATTAAGTGATCAAATAGGATTTATCCCAGGGATGTAAGAATGGTTCAACAGACGCAAATCAATAAACATGATACATCACATCAACAGAATGAAGGACAAAAACCATATGATCAACTCAATTGACACAGAAAAAGCATCTGATTATATTCTACATCCCTTCATGATAAAAACCCTTAACAAATTAGGTATAGAAGGAACATACCTCAACATAATAAAGGCCATGTAGGACAAATCCACAGCTAATATCATACTAAACAGGGAAAAGCTGAGAGCTTTTCCTTTAAAAACTGGAACAAGACAAGGATGCCCACTCTCTCCACTCTTATTCAACATAGTATTAGAAGTCCTAGCCAGAGCAATTAAACAAGAGAAGAAAATAAAGTTCATCCAAATTGGAAAGGAGGAAATCAAATTGTCCCTGTTTGTAGATGACATGATCTTATATATAAAAAACCCTAAAACCACCCCCCAAAAAACTCTTAGAACTGATTAACAAATTCAGTAAAGATATAGGACACAAAATCAACATAAAAAAATCAGTAGCGTTTCTATACATCAATAACAAGCAATATGAAAAAGAAATCAAAGGCTAACTGGTTAACTCAGTTGGTCAGAGCACAGTGTTGTAACACCAAGGTCAAAGGTTCAGATCCTTGCACCAGCCAGCCATGAAAAACAAAAAAGAAATAAAGAGAGCAATCCCATTTGCAATACCTACAAACAACAACAACAACAGAAACCTAGAAATGAATTTAACCAAGGAGGTGAAAGATCTCTACAAGGAAAACTATAAAACATTGATGAAAGAAATTGAAGATGACACAAACAAATGCAAAGACATCCCATGTTCATGGATTGGAAGAATTAATATTGCTAAAATGACCATATTACCAAAAGTTATCTACAGATTCAATGCAACACCCTATCAAAATACCAATGGCATAATTTACACAAATTTTAAAAAATTACAAAATTCATATAGAACCACAAAAGACTGTGAATAGCCAAAGCAATCCTGAGCAAAAAGAATAAAGCTGGAGGCATCAAACCACCTGACTTCAAAATATACAACAAAACTATAGTAACCAAAAGAGCATGGTACTCACATAAAAACACACACATAACCACATTGTATATCGACAAAATAAAATTAGGAAAAAAAAGAAACACACACATTAACCAATGGAATAGAATAGAGAACCCAGAAATAAAGGCATATATTTACAGTCAACTGATTTTCAAAAAAGGTGCCAAGAATATTGACTGGAGAAAGGACAGTCTCTTCAATAAATAGTGCTGTAAAAACTGGATATCTATATGCAAAAGATTAAAATTAGACCCCTCTCTCTCACCATATACAAAAATCAACTCAAAATGGATTGAACAGTAAAATGAAAGACCAGAAACTATGAAACTACTAGAAGTAAACACAGGAGAAATGCTTCAGGACACTGGACAGGGCAAAGATTTTATAAAGAGGACCTTGAAAGCAAAGGCAACAAAAGCAAAAACAGACAAATGAAAGATTATATCAAACTAAAAAGCTCCCTCACAGCAAAGGAAACAATCAACAGAATGAACAGACAACCCCAGAATGGGAGAAAATAATTGCAAACCATGCATCCAATGAGGGATTAATATCCAGAATATAAAAGAAATTCAACTCAACAGAAAAAAAAATCTGATTTAAAAATGGGCAAATGAGCTGAACAGACATTTCTCAAAAGAAGACATACGAGAGAACAACAAGTATATGAAAAAATCCTTACCATCACTCATCACTAGGGAAATGCAAATCAAACCTACAGTAAGATATCATCTCACTCCAGTTAGAATGGCTATTATCAAAAACACAGAAAATCACAAATGCTGACAAGTATGCAGAGAACGGGGAACTCTACTACACTGTTGGTGGGAATGTAAATTAATATAGCCATTATGGAAAAACGTGTGGATATTCCTCAAAAAACTAAAAATAGAATTATCATATGATCCAGCAATCATAGTTCTTGGTATATATCCAAACGAAAGGAAATTATTTTATCAAAGAGATATTTTCACTGCCATGTTTACTGCAGCACTATTCACAATACCCAAGATATGGAATAAACCTAAGTGACGATCAACAGATAAATAGATAAAGAAAATGTGGTAAATAAACAAAATGAAATACTATTCAGCCATAAAAAAGAATGAAATCCTGTCATTCAAAGCAACATGGAAGAGCTTGGAGAATGTTATGTTAAGTAAAGTTAGCCAGGCACAGAAGGACAAATACTGCATGTTCTCCATCATATGTGGAAGCCAATAAAGTTGATTACACAGAAGTAGAAAGTAGAAAGGTGGTTAACAGAAGCTGGGAAGAATACGGCATTAGGCAACAGTAAGAGGTTGACTAACAGACACAAAAATACTTCTACGTAGGAGGAATAAGATCTAGTGTTCTATCGCACTGTTGGGTAATTTATAATTAACGACAATTTATTGCATACTTTCAGTTAGCTGGAAGGAAGGATTGTGAATGTTCCTCACACAAAGAAATGATAAATATTTGAGGTAATGAGAAAAAAAAAAGATAGTGGTTGCCAGAGGTTCACAGGAGGAGGAAGGGAAGGAGACAAGGGATGAATACGTGGAGCACAGCACATTTTTAGGGGAGCAAAACTATTCTGTATATACTGTAATGGTAAATACATTGCATTATGCAAAACCCATACTGGACAACATAAAGAGGGAATTCTAATGTCAAATTAAGTTAATAATAACTTATCAATGTTGGTTCATAATTGTAACAAATGTACCACACTAATGTAAGACACTAATAATAGTAGAAACTATGTGTGTGAGGGTGGGGTGGGGTATCTGAACTGTCTGAACTTTCTTCTCGATTTTTCTGTAAACCAAAAACTGCTATAAAAATAAATTCTATTGCCAAAAATGAAAAAAAAAGTCTGAAGACAGGACCAGCATGTGTGAATCAAGACAAAGTAAGTTTATGAGAAAAGCAGATTTTTTTCTTCATTCTTTGAAAAGTCACCTGTATAAATAGAATACCTATAGTTGGGGGAGAAGGGGGTAGGTTTACTTGATATAGTATTTAATCTCCTCCCACCAACAACTGTGTCATTAACTCTGTTTGACTTTGTGATCTCTGTGATATAGAGTTCTATGATGCAAAATACACTGATCTCCTTAACTCTATGTAAGCACACTTCACAATAAGACAGTAACAACACCGTACCTAATTATTAAAAGGTACTCTAGCCTAAAAATTGGAGGTGAGTGAAGAGGAAAAAACCTGGTACTATAAGAACTCAAAGAAAGCTTTCTTTTAATGCAGATAAATACAGAAATCCAAAGATACAGTTGACATTTATTAGAAGCTCACTACTATATGATGCTTCTGAAGTGATAGTATCTCTTACCTGATGTCGTTTGATGATATCTTTCAATTTGTTAGCTAACTTCAGATCAATGTCTGGAATGAGGTAGATGTTGGGTCTCGTCAGACAATTGTTCTGAGGAAGAAAGAATACACTTTGAAATTCTCTTGGTTTTAATAATGTCACATTATTTATGCATTACCCTAATGGCAAAAGTTGGCACTCAAAGCCATACTTCCTAAAATGGGAAGATGTACTTTGATGTAGAATGTAAGTCTCATCACAAGATAAAACCTAGGTGTTTGACAGGCCACTTAAAACCATCCTCAGATCCCTTCTCTACAGTTTGTTACACCTGGACTAAAAATCTTTTTGTTTTTGGGGTTTTTTGTTCATTTTGTTTTGTTTGGCAGCTGGCCAATGTGGTGATCCGAACCTTTGACCTTGGTGTTATAACGCTGCACTCTAACTAATCGAGCTAACCGGCCGGATCCTGCACTAAAAGTCCTAAGAATCATGACATAAAGAAATTCAGCAAGTTTTTCATTAAGGTATAATACCATATGGCCAGATTAATCCTCCTAGATAATTTTACCTGAATTTACCTTTACAGTCTAATGTAATATTTGAAGCTACATCTTAGCTTTTTTTTTTTTTTTTTGGCGGCTGACCCATATAGGGATCCAAACCCTTAACCTTGGTGTTATAACACCTGCTCTTACCAACTGAGTTAACTGGCCAGCCCTTAAGCTACATATTTACTTAGGAGGGAATAAAAGTTTTTTTTTTCCCTCCATTTCTTATCTTAAAAATAGCAATGATAAGACATGTATATTAACTTCTCAAACCATAACCAAAACTCAATCACCAAACAAAACATATCCACTTAATTTCGCTAGCTAAGAGTCCATGTGACAAATCACTTCCATGCATTAAATTAATAATATCCAGCTGAATTTTGCCAGCTACCCCTCCCCAAGAAAATTAATTCAGTGATCACTATGAGTTACCAATAAATAAAAATACCTGGCAACACAAAGAAACTTTCTCTCCTTCAGGTTATAATCTATTAAGGAAATAAGATCTATATTTAAGACATGACCATGGAACAAATCCAAAAAAAGTGACTGTATAATCAAGTAACCAGCAGAGAATGTTTACAGTAAATGAAATGAAAGCGATTCAAATAATGTATTAGGTGAAATTAATAAAGAAAAATATTACAGATTATTTCACCAGAAATTTAAGGTCAATACTCTTAAAATAGCAGGATCAGTCATAGCTCTACTTTCTAAACACCCACAAAAATAATTTTAAAAAAGATTTCAGGACATTTTTCTTCCTCTGCTCTTTTGGCAATCCAATAAAGCCAATCTTAGGACTGAAAGTAGGCTGGCTGGTTAGCTCAGTCGGTTACAGCACAGCCGTTTAACACCAAGGTCAAGGGTTTGGTTCCCATACTGGCCAGCTGCCAAGGGAAAAAAAAGTATATTAAAGAAAAAAATTTTAATAACCTAACTTTCTGAGTTACCTGCACCAATGTTTTTTCAATGTTCATAAACATTTCAACATTACGATCCATTCGAGATGGATTCTGTAGGTCAAACCTCCGCCTAAAAGAGAAGAAAATTAGTTATTTTGTCTCTCACCGTAACAAGAGACAACTTGGTTTCAGAATTTAATGCGAATGAGTTGGAAAGATTTGGACATTTAAACAGCACTCTACAAAATTTGTGAAGGTATTCACTTAGTAGTATACCAATGCACAGTATCAACAATCTTAAAAGAGACATTAGGATCCAACCTAGACAAAATGAAGTACCAATTCCATGAAGTATCACTTTTTTCTTAAATCTAAGATACAGATTATAGAAAAGGAGTCCACAGATCCAAAGGAAGGGAACTACCAAATTATACTTCAAATATAAGGAAAGTTTACCTACTTTATATATGCTTAAAAATCATTTGTTCAAATCCAACAGTGTTTATGTTCCCTTAGGCAAAGGAAAGTATCTCGGGTAGTTAATTCTGATACAGTTTTAAGATACATGATTTAAACAGACAAGATTTCTTCACATAAAATTTGTAACTGGCCACAGTAACAGTCAAGAGTAAAGATTATCCCTTTATTTGAGTGGTAGCTGTCAGTAACCCAACCCCATAAGAACCAGTAAGAGGTAACACAGCAATGGCATCCATGATCTATGTTTTATCAGACTCAAGTGCCAGTCCTTACTCCACAGATAGACCAAGGGACAGGCCAAGGGGACAGGGCTATGGAGATGATAACAACTATCAAGAATTAGAGTTGTACACAGTGCTTTAACTAACAAAACTAACAAATGAGAGAGTTATCCCTTTTCTCTCAGACTGCATAATATGAAAACACCTAGCCAAAATCTAAAAATATTGTCTGAATGTCTACCATATATTATTACAACAAACAAGGTACAATGAGAATTACAAAGGAAATAAAGTCGTATGCCATGCTCTCAAGGTGCTTTAATGTAGGAGCTATGATAAAAACACATGGAACATTTTAAAAGATAAAAGAGGAATAACTTTAAGGAAAGCATGTGACTGCCATAACTGTATGCTTATGACTCAGATCACACTTGCTACACCACCAAATGAACAGTAAGACCACCAGTTCCAAAACCAATCAAATTAGACACCTGAACTATAATAAAAGTAGTTCCAAGGAATGATTACTCCTTAGCACCCAGAATCAACCTGCCACTGTTCATTTCTCTATGCTACCACCTGACCATAACTAGACACAAATCCCAAGTGTCTTGACATTTTCAACACCCTACAGTGGAGAAAAAGAGCAGCAATAAGTACTCTGCCTACTAGAACTTATATATACATCTTAAGGAAATACAAAATATCTAGTATTTCTTTAGGAACTGTCAGTCCTATGATTCCATGAATGTTGAGCATAGTGTCTTTAGACAGTCAATAAATACTATGGATAATTAACAAAAGAGTACTTGACTAGGGTATTTAGAAAATGCCCTTTTAAAATTAGGAAAACTTACAACACTCGCTAATTTTAATGATTGTTTATATCCTTCCGTCAACCTACTGATGTTCTTGACAGGGTCCTACCACCACCACCTTAATCCCTTTATCCTAAATATCCTTGTCATCTTAGTGTTAAGTTTTCTTGAATCAGCAGCATGCTATGTAAGTAAAAGAAGCATTTTAAATACATAAATATTAAGAAAAAATTAAATGAAGAAATCAGGTAAATATAACTGAGTTGAAAGATTTCATTTGACTTATTTTGAAATTCCCAAGGTTGGGTGGGTGGGTTGTTTGTTTTTTATCTATCTATCTATCTATCTATCTATCTATCTATCTATCTATCTATCTATCTGGCAGCTGCCAGTTATGGGGATCCAAACCTGTGACACTGGTGTTATAAGGAAGAATATTAAAGTAAACAGAAAGATGTTCAAGCCTACCCAGAAGAGAAATGCAATTAGAAATATAATTATAAAACATTTTTAATCTATCACAGATTGGCAAAGATTAAAAGGTGAGTGTATTCAATTATGTTCCCCCAAAACTCACTGAAGCTTGAATTGTATCCCCCAAGTTTTATGTATTAGAAACTTGGCCCCCACTGTGACTGTTAAGAAGCTGGGAAATCCTATTATGATAACTGAAAGGTGAAGCCTGGAAAAGGTGATTAGCTTATAGGACCATGCCATAGTGAATGGATTAATAATGGAGGTCAGGGGCGTGGTTCCAAGGTCTTTAAAAGGAGAGTGAATGAGGAGGTTGCTCTCTTGCTCTCTCTGCTCCACCATTTTCAAAATGTGATATTCTGCAATACTCGCAATGTGATATTCTTGTGGTGTGTCACCACCAGGAAGGCTCTCACCAGACATGTTCCCTGGAGTTTGGACTTCCCAGCCTCAGAAACTGTAAGCAATAAATTTCATTTTCTTACAAAGTACCCAGTTCCATGTACTTTGTTATAAGCCACAGAAATGGACTAATACAGTGAGGTAATATAAAATACAAATAAATATACTGTTGTCTAATGATGGAGTCTGGATGTGTTCTCCCCTCCAAAACCCATGTGGAAATTTCATCCTCAATGTGGCAGTGTTGGAAACTGATTGAGTCATGGGGGCGGATCCCTCATGAATGGATTAATGCTCTCCCTGGGGGAGGAGGGATTAATGAGTGAGTTCTCTGTTAGATCCTGTGAGAGCTGGTTGTTTACAGGATGCTGGCACCTCCCCTCTCTCTCTTGCTTCCTCTCACCATGTGATCTGCTTGTACCCGCCAGCTGCCTGCCTCTTTCTACCATGAGTAGAAGCAGCCTGAGGCCCGTGCCAGGTGCAGCTGTCCCAGAATCGTAAGCCAAATAAACCCTTTTTCCTTATAAATTACCCAGTCTCAGATATTTCTGTTATAGCAACACAAAACGGACTAAAACAGCTAATGAGGGGGGAAAGGCACACCCTCAATATGTTGTTGGTGGGGCTATAAATTAGTACAATTTTATTGGAAGATGATTTGGCAACTATTTATATTATGCTTCTTGTTACTTCAACTTGAGTTTCTTTAATTCCTTAACTACTGTAGAGTGAAGCTAGCCACTGGGCTCCAGAAAGGTCCTAGGAAGGCCTCAGAAAGGCTCGGGGGCAGAGGGGGGATGGGGACTGAAAAGAGATATTCTTATCCTATACTACCACAGCCCTATAGAGAAAGACAAAAAATGAACAAATTTTCATTCTAACTTTTAAAACCTTTGGCCATTTAGACTATAAATATGAGTTTTCAATGAGGGCTTATTAATTAATTAATGAGACTTCTGCTTTGTTTTCCTTTGGCAATCTGTTAGGCAATATCTTGCAGCAGGCTTTCAATCTAATGCAACATACACTGTCTGTCAAAAAGGGCATCCACTGCTGTATTGCTTCAATTTTACTGCCTCTTGAGTCTAGAGTTAGGGGTGTTCTCTATTTTATCCTCAGCAACCCCTACAATACATAGTCTGAATAAAAATAATGAACATTAGATCCCAGGGAAATAGTTTGCTCCTGAGAAAGTGGTATGAAAGGGCTTCAGAAGCAAACTTCTAGAAGGCAAAACAAAAATGCACTGAGCTGGGGGCAAGACAACAGTACAGCAGAACAGTTGTATGGGAAAGAGACTGAAGTGGACCTGAGTAAAGAACTTTGCATGATGATGGCATGCTATAAAACCCTGAAGACCATACCCAGAGGGAGGACTAGTATGCCATACCCAAAAAGGGTGGCAAACAGCCTAGAGATAATTAGAGCTCTGAAACAGGTATGTACCCATGGCGAGAGAAGGGTATTATATAAGTAGAAGAAAAATTATATTCAGCTAGGTGTGTGATAAAGAAAATTGGTTTGGATCCTTGCTACATTATTAAATCTAAAAAACAGCTACCTAATTAGCATAGTGTGTTTTAAAATATGCTATTATAACAAATAATTCTTCACAAATTAAAAACCTAAACCATGGGCTGGCCAGTAAGCTCATGTGGGAGAGCACAGTGCTAGTAACACCAAGGTCAAGGGCCCAGATCCCCATATAAGCCAGCTGCCAAAAAAAAAAAAAAAAAAAAAAAAAAAAAAAACCACCCAAAAAACTAAACCACCTTTGTGCTAGAATGCCAACCTGCCTGACAAATATTTCTCGAAGTGAGGCCCAGGAACCATCTAGAGTATTTTTTGAAAATGCAGATTCTCAATTTCTACCCTAATTTAGTGGATGACAATCTATGTCCATAAAGCCCAGAAATTTATATTTTTAACAAGGACTGCAGACGATTCCTAAAGTTTGAAAGCCATTGGTAATATCTAAAAAAATTTTTAAATCTGAAGGAAACTTTGAAGGGGATGATAAAAGTTGAACAACCAAGTCTCAAAGCAGAATGAAAAGTTTTCTAATTCCAAATACACCAGAAGCAAAAGGTCTGAGTTTCTCTACAAGAAATAAATTGCAGCAGTAAATACTGTCTTAAGAAAAAATAAAAGGTCACCTTCCACATTAATACAAATCCTAAACTTCATATTGAGTCTAGTCACTGTCAAGCAAAACTAATAAAATACAAATATTGTCAATCAATAATCTCTTGAAGAGCACAAAATATTACAACATAGAGCAATCTGTTTAGAACTGTCAGAAAGAGTAAAGAAGGTCCTGATTATTCAGCATGTGAGCAATGATGTTTACTTTTCTGTTACTCAATTGAACTCAGTTGTATTTAATCTCTCCTTCTTGAGGAGATATGTTTGGATTTCCATAATTATGTCAAAACCACTCTACTTGGTATCCCTCAGATATATATAATGATATTTGAAATTAGCCCAAAGTTTTATCCTTTAAGAGAAAAAACACAAATAAGGCACAAATTGATTTTGCCTATTTAGAAACATCCAGAAAGATCAAACTCAAACTCTCCAATTCTGGAATCTTAATCTATACAGTCACTTCACAAATACATCAATAATTACCAAGTATTCCCACTCAACCTCATATACATGATACTCTAGCTTGACGTCACTGAAGGCTAAAACAATGGCCACCAGGAAGTAAGAAAGCAGAACCAAAATGAAACGAGGAAAAGAGTGTTAGGCCATAACAAGGAAACTAACAAACTTTGGAGCTGAAGCCAGAAATGCAACCTAGAGCGTGAGGTTCAGTTGGAGAACACAGACAAGGTTCAGAGGGGTACGTAGGGAAGGAGCAAGTCAGAGACACTGTCAGGATGACAGGTCAGTATTCAGATGTCCAAATAGATGGGTAGTTACTAAAATGCACACTGTTAGAGATTAAGTAATCCACTCACTGCAAATGTGTAGGTAACAGGAGATGGGGAAGTTGCACACTAAAATTGGATATATAATTACACCTCAAAAAGGATGATTCTGGTACACTCTGACTAAAAGACTTGAAAAAAATCCTCATTCCTAACTCCTCTAACCGTGTCCCCTAACACTATCCTTTACTTCTTTTTTGGCCCCACTCTTAATTTTTAAGAGATTTTATTACACATATCCTTCTAAATCATCTTAAATCATTTCAGGTAAAAATATTTCATTGTACAAGCACTGGGAACACAAAGCAAGTTCTACAATATGTACCTTAAGAAAAGTCATTTCAATTTGAGACTCTGTCCTCAAGAGTCCAGGTCAGAACTTGGGACACAAGCTGAACAAGAAAATAAGTAGAGAAAAGAATTCCAACTGGGAATCCAGAGCTAACAGTAAGGTACAACCATACCTGGGAGTACTCAAGCATGCTGTTGATCATTGACCAGAGAATAAACACCCTAGTGAGAGAGGTGCAACACCAGAGATGGACATAGAACAGGAAAACAGAAAGTCACTTCTAATAACAATAAACTCTGGGCTGGCTGGTTAGCTCAGCTGGTTAAAGGACAGTGTTATAACACCAAGGTAAAGGGTTCAGATCCTCATACAGGCCAGCCACCAAAAAAAGAAAGAAAAAAACTCATGAACATTCAATCAGCCAACCAATATCTATTAAATGCTCACCCTTATATGAAAGGCTCTAATAAGTCTGTATCTCTATATACTATAAATAAATCATTTAATTATAAACTTATCTTGATTACTGATCTGAATATTTGCATTTCCCAGCTATAAAGTATTGGGTTAGTTTAACTTTTAAATTAAAATATACAAGTTACATGTGTATTCTCTTGGGGGGAGGAAGGGTGTGTAGCTGGCCAGTATAAGAATCTGAACCCTTGTCCTCAGTGTTATAACACTGCACTCTAACCAACTGAACTAACCAGCCAGCCACATGTGTATTCTCTTAAAAAGATGATAAGATTATAAAACGCACATATATAACACAACTAAAACTATCCAACAACATCAAGCCAATACACTTCAGTCACCCTACTCTACCCTGTGCAGTGGCTCCCTTACCAGAACTCAGAACCACCTCAGAATTAACCATCATTGAACATTTACTAGTCCCAGCAGCTGAACTTCCCAAACTAGGATGGAAGCCCCAAAATTCAAGAAAGAAAAGGAAGAAATAGCACCAAGAGTGACAGGGCAAGAAAAGAGAAAAGGAAGAGTGAAGAGAGTAAAACTACAGAAACAGCAGCAGGGATTCTCAACCTATCACCTCCACTGATCTAGACAAAGATCTGTACTTTTCTGCGCCACATTCCTTTTATCCATATCCAAACTGGATGACTCTTTTGAAGGCCTAGCTTACTAGACTAAACCCTGCTATCTATCAGCTTTGTACATAATCACAATACACACATATATCTCACAGTGAGCTTACCTTCCAATTTGCTAATAATGTACACCTACTATCTGTTATCTGTAATAATTTATCTAATAAATACAAAAGTTGTTTGATATTTTTCTTGCATGTAGAAACAAAGTAAATTAGGGCCCTTGATAAAATACAACCTACTTGGCACTCAATCATAATGTGTGTATAGAATTCTCTAACATCATATAAAGAACTTATTTAACATTAACTTAAATATCACATCAAAACATCAAATAAATGCAAAAACTTACCATCCCTGCTCGTTTTTATATTTGTAAGCAGCCCCAAGAATGTGACACAAGGTGCCTCCAGCTTTGAAATCCATGAAACACTTTGCCTAAAAATGATGCAAATTACACATGAGAAAAATAAAGGTTCTGACAAAATTACTCATGTCTAAATTCTAAGTTTTACAAACTCAAAAATATAAACAACTGTTAAATTAATAACCATTAACACCTTTGTGAACAAAGTGAGGTATAAAGAAATTTTTCTAAAAATGGAAAAAAAATTTCCTTTTAAATTCCATTAACATCGGGCCGAGCCCGTGGCGCACTCGGTAGAGTGCTGCGCTGGGAGCGCGGTGACGCTCCCGCCGCGGGTTCGGATCCTATATAGGAATGACCGGTGCACTCACTGGCTGAGTGCCGGTCACGAAAAAATGACAACAAACAAACAAACAAAAATAAAAAATAAAAAATAAATTCCATTAACATCACTCTTTGAGTAAACAGTCTGTTAAAAGCAAGATTTACAACAGATAAATCAAAATTCTTCTAAAAACCACTCATGGACAAAACAGTAATAACTACAAATTCCACTTGTAAATTTAAAATCTAATTTTTAAAACTTATAAAATTCCAGTTACACAATTTCCAACAATATGATTTTCCTGCAGAATAAAAAATATTAGTATACCATTAGATTTTTCCCTATTTAGATTCCTGACTTTAAATTTCAGAAAAATTATAACAGAACTTTATAATTATAATATTTTAATGACCACTAAAACACAGTATATGAAACTATATTTAACTGGCAACTAAAATCTGTGACACAATTTAAAAGAGATGTGTGCTTTACAAATTATGAAAATATATATGAAAATGTTGAGTGACTTTCACATCATGGAAATCAAAACTAACATAAACTGAAGAACAAACAGGCTAAATAAAGCGTTATTAAAAACACGCCATGCATTTTTTTTCTTTGAAAACTATTACAAAATAATACATTGAAAATAAATACATGATATCAAACATTAAGGAGAGACAAAAAGCAGAATGGTGGTTGCCAGGGGCTAAGGGGAGGGAGGAATGGGAGTTAACTGTTCAATGGGTACAGAATTTCAGTTTGGAGAAATGAAAAAGTTCTAGAGATGGATAGTGGTGGTGGCTGCACAACAATGTGAATGTACTTAATGCCATGAACTGCACACTTAAAAATTATTAAAATGGTAATTTTTGTTTTATATATATATATAAACACAATTAAAAATAAATAAAATTTTAAAAAATAAAAAATATTAACAAGAATCATTAAGATGGGCTCTTCCAAATTAGGTTGACAAACTCTCCAAGTCAGTCTGGTTATCCTGTTGCTTTTTAAGTATGTAAGTTTCTGCTTCTTTGCTCAACACTATACAAAGTACATCCCAAGTACTACATTATATATTCCTAAACAAATACATCTGGGTGCAATTCTTACCCATTGACAACTTGTCATTTATTTGAGAAAATGCACAAATCATTACAATTATGTAGTACTGGCACCTTAAAATAGATTAGTGTACTAGGTAGGTAGCTACTAAAGTAGAATAAGACTTAGTTCTACAGAAAGCCTTCCCTGAAATCCCAGATTGGGCTAAAATGTTCTCCTCAAACCACATGTGCATATCACTATTGCACCACTCAGCGTAATACCTAAATGACTGATTTATAGATTTACCTGGAATATGAACTCCTTGAGGACAGGAACAGTATCTTATTCAAATAACACCAATATTCAGCAGACTGCCTGACAGTGTAGATAAACTATATTTTGTCAACAATTCAACTACACTGAAACCATTAATAAATACAGATCCAAGCTCTGCGCCCCATGAATACATAATCAATAAAAAATTTTTTTAAAAAAATCCATGCTACTGAAAAACATATATTAAGCAGACCAGAACAATAAAATATATACACACATAATTTAAGGTTAAGGTCAATTTCTCAGCAGATATTAAATCTGAAAACATAAATCATTACCAGATATATGCTGAAGACAGACAAAATAACTTTTATTTGACTACTACAAGGACAGGAACAGATGATGAGAATGAAGCAGAAAACAGACCTTCAATTTTCCAGTGGTAAGAACTGTATAAAAGCAAAGAAGGAGACTTGTGAACCTGTCAAAGGCACTAGTTCCAGTAATAAAATGGAACAAGAAAAATATCCTTAAATATATGGCAGAATTTTTTTTATTTTTTTTAAAGATGACCCGTAAGGGGATCTCAACCCTTGACTTGGTGTTGTCAGCACCACGCTCAGCCTGTGAGCGAACAGGCCATCCGTATATGGGATCCGAACCCGGGGCCTTGGTGTTATCAGCACCGCACTCTCCTGAGTGAGCCACGGGCGGCCCTAGAATTTTTTTTAAAAAAGGACACTCTTCATATATTAAGAATTCTTAGAGCTTGCATGGAAATAGACTGGGGATTACAGTCCTCATAACAAGCTCAGTATCAGAATCACCAAGTTAAAAAAGTGGTAAACCACAGTTAGGAAATGGAAAGATGAAGACAGAGACTTCTCAGGGACACCCCACTGAGACACCCGCAATCCCTTTCACCCCCATGCTGAAGAGACCTTGCCCTAACTCACACTGGGTGTGGCTCAAATACAAGAGCTTATGTTTTTAAACATTCTCTAAAGAAAAGGCACAAAATGTTAAATTCTTCTTGATTAGTATTGGAAAACCTAAAGAATAAAGTGGTAATAGAGCATAGCAGAAATTGAGCTTTCTAGAGCCAGCAAGATCTGCTTTGCATGAGTATCTCAGCAGCTGCACACCACAATTAGAGGCTCTGGGGGTCAGGGACAGCTCTAACAGGCTGCCTCTCCTCCCAGCTGTGTGATCGCATTACTTTTAATAATGGCCTATCTTTGGCTAACTAAATTGGCAAATGAATCTAGTCTCATTCTGGATGTATATAAGCAGTCTCACCCTACCTATACATAGCCTACCTAAAATTCTGCTGAGCTGAATGAAACTTAGAAAAGATAAATCTACTGCAATACTTAAAAGTGCTTAAATATGTGTCATGGTGTCCTTATTTCTTTATTCCTTTGACTTATTCATTAAAAACAAAGTAGTGCTAACAAATGGTGAAAAGGAGGAGGATGGCATATATTTTTATGGGTGGAGTATACACATTTATCATGCCACGGTTAGGTCTATTAATCAATTAATGACTGTGCCAGAAAGTGAATGCGAAGAAGTAAATAAAAGAGCAGAGAATGAATAAGTCTAAGAAACCAAGTAAGTTTATAGGAAATCACAGTAATCCTCACACCCTGAAAAGTTAAGGGGGAAAAGACATATCACTTAGATTCCAGAATGCTATTATCACCTCACATAGATGACAGTAAATATTCCACAAATTTCTTTATGTATTTTAACTGCTTTGGAGTTAGTTTTATAATTAGCACCTCTAATCATACGTAATCATGGCTGTAACATTCTTATTCTTGGGGAGAACAAAAAGCATTATCATTGCTACCAATTACTGAGAACTTAACATGAGGCACTTTTCACACATTACCTCGCTTACTCCTCACAACAATCCTATAAAGTTGACTCTTCTCACCCCATTTTACAGATGAGAAAAGTGTTGCTGGTTCCAACAATATGATTAAATAATCTTAAAACCCTACCACTACAAACACCTAGTAATGTTTGATAAATTTAACAGGCATTATTTTAAATGAGCAGCTGATTCCTAAAAAGAAAGCAAATCCCCAAGTGCAAAAATCAAATAGAAAAAAAAAAAAAAGAACAAAGTCAAAATGGTAATTGAGAGAATAACAAATGTGACTGTATGGTGATATGAGGAGTGGGGATAATGAGGAGACTAAATAGTAAAGTAATGTCAACCTCGATAACTAAAAGGTGAGGATTTTACTGTCTATGTGAGGACAGGAAATAAAAATGTGGACCAAAGCAAGGGACCTCCACACACATATATAATGCCGGGAATCTCAATAGGTGGCACAATTAGAGAAAAGATATGCTAGAGTAAAATATCTGCTTGCCAAAAACTAAGGGGAAGGAAAAAAGCTTTCATCTCAAGATAATTTGGGTTTGGAACTTAACACTAACCACTTAGTACTGAAACCTCATGCCAAATTAACATAAAGAATTGGTCCTAAATTTTGCAGGTCCTCTGAAGTGCCTTAAAAAACCAACTCTCAGCCCAGGTCAACTGAATAACCAAATTTCAAACACACAAAGAAACAAACTGAATCCCCAAACTTCAAACACACAAAGAAACAAAACACAATTAAGTGACCATCAACAGATTAAAAAAAAACAAGATTAGAATTCTAAAATGTTCAAGTGATAGAAAACATATGCTTGTAAAATTAGTAATGTATAAAATGATCAAAGACACTAAAAAAGAGATCTGAGAAATATGTATAACCCCCACAACAAACAATATTCAATGAAAATAAAAAGCACAATTGTCAGGTAATACAGCAGATTAGTAGTTACACGTAGAAGAATAAAAGTTAAAATTTCTCAAAACTTATAAAGGATATAAATCTTCAGCTTCAAAAAAACACATCAGTACTGAAGGATATACCAAAAATATATAAAACAACAATCACCTAGACATATTGTAGTGCAATTACACAACGGCAAAGACAAAAAGATCTTAAAAGGAACCAGAGGAAAAAAAAAAAAAGAGAGAGAGAGAAAAAAGAAAAAAAAAAAGAGAAAAAAAAAAAAAAAAGGAACCAGAGAAAAAAGAGTGCTTTTAAAAAAACCAACAATTAAGGGGCTGACTGGTTATTAGCTCTGTTGATTAGAGCATGGTACTGCTAACACCAAGGTCCAGGGTTCGATCCCTGTACTGGCCAGCTGCCACGCCCCTCCAGAAAAAAAATCAGTCAATCCAACAATTAGATTGACAGAGTTCTCTGTATCAATAATTTCAACTCGTTGGAGCAGGGCAGTTAGCTCAGTCAGAACACAGTGTCAAAGGTTCAGATATCCATACTGGCCAGCCATCAAAAAAAACCAAAAAAAAAACTCAACAAGTTATAATACCAATGTCAAGGATTTGGGTCCCCATACTGGCCAGCTGCCAAAAAATAATAATAATAATAATTATGATAATAGTCTCAACAAGTTACAAAGAAAAGATTCAACATTAGAACATATTCTTTGACTTAATACAATAAAATTAGAAATTTATAATAAGAGGGGCCGGCCCGTGGCTCACTCGGTAGAGTGCGGTGCTGATAACACCAAGGCCACGGGTTCGGATCCTATATAGGGATGGCCGGTTTGCTCACTGGCTGAGCGTGGTGCTGACAACACCAAGCCAAGGGTTGAGATCCCCTTACCAGTCATCTTTTTAAAAAAAAAAAAAGAAAAAGAAATTTATAATAAGAAAGAACCAATCGTTCCCTTCACTTTTTAAATAATATGCAAAGGTCAAAAAAGAAACAAATATAGACATAAAATATTTTAGAACTAAAGGATAACAAAAACATTACATATCAGGCCGACCCGTGGCTCATTCGGGAGAGCGTGGTGCTGACAACACCAAGTCAAGGGTTAAGATCTCCTTACTGGTTATCTTTAAAATATATATATATATATATATATATATATATATCAAAATGTATAAATCACAGCAGAAAACCCACATTTCTTTAAAAAAACAACCTGACCATACCTCACACCACACAAAAAAATCAATTTCAAATGTATTATAGTTTATAAATATGAAAAGCAAAACAATAAAGCTGTGAAAAGAAAATACAGTAAAATATATGCATAACTTTGGAGTAGAGAAAAGATTTCTATAAAGGCCACAAAAAGCATTAACAATAAAGAAAAATTTTTATAAATTGCTCTATACCAGGGATTAGGAAACTATGGCCCATGGCCCAAATGCAGCCTACTCTTGATTTTTTTTTTTTTTTTTTTTTTGTTAAAAATTACTTTATGGAGCCTTAAGAAGCACTGAGTATAATTAAACTGTAATCCAGAGTTAGATACAATTTAATAACAGTTCGAATCCAAAATAAAAGGTATTTGAGGTGAGACCATGAAATTTCCTAACACTTTATTTTAATACATTGCAATAATTTTCTAAAACAATTCTGAGAATGAATATTTACAGTAGATGCAGTACTTCTGAAAAATCTGGCATCAGGTATATTTATAGGTGTTTGTGTGTGCGTGTATATTTATAGAACCCAAGATTATATGAACTAGGAAACAGGTTGGATATCTTAACAGCAGTACTAGAGTGCAGAGTTTGAGACTTGGATTTACAAATGCTTTTCAAAGCATAGGATTTGTTTGGAAAAAGAGCAGATACCTTGTTTTCAAAACCTGAAGTTTTTCTCAGAACTGAAGTCAAAATTGTAACTGCTACAGCAGAAAAAAGGGAAGCTTTTCCTGCTTTAATTGTTCATATGCTTCAGAAAGTCCAGTATCCCTGAGATAGGAACGACTGCAATAAGAAAGGAGTGAATAGGTTCTCCTGAAGGAAGATTGTTGCTTTAATTATGCCTACTGTCCTGGTCATCAGGTGTAAACTTTTCATTTCCCAACCTAATGCTTGGCAGCACCAAGACGTTTCAGTAATGGTTCATCATAAACCCAACATTCTCCATCTTCATGAAACAACCTTGTCTCCCATTGAATTTCCTTCTCCTTCCTTTCTCGGGCTTCTGCTCTTTGTCTTTCTTCAAGTCTGTGTTTTGCTTCAGTTGCTGCATCAATGTCTTTGACTTTTAAGTTAAAAGTGACATCCTTCCAAAGGCAGCGGGATTCATACTCATTCTGATCTTCCAACTTCCTCACTTTCTTCTTGATTATAGGCAACTTTTTGGTATCTACAAAGACTGTATTTTCCCCTGTTCCATATTTTGCATACATTACTCCATTCCATTCCCCTTCAATTGAGCAAAAAGACTTTTTGTCATTTGGAGAAAAAATCTCAGCGGTAATTCTGTGCTTCTTGCCCCCATAGAAAGGTTTTGTGTGGAAGACGATATTTGCACTATAGCCGGTTTTGGAACAATTAATATTACATTCTCCTCCTAATTCCACCCAGGGCACTGTGAGGATAGATCTTCCATAACCATTTGGGAATGTGAGAATGTAATGTTCATCATAGTCTAGACATGAGACACAGCCCTGCCCTATGTTGTGCACCCCAATTGACATCCCAAGGAATTTTGATTTGGTCCAGATATGAGCATTGAATTGTATCTTCTTGTTAAAACACTCAGCATAAAAGGCTGAAATGGGTGGATGATGGGAAACCTGCTCAGCCACAAATGTTACACTGTTTTTGGAAACCCAGGGAACTGGTCCTTCTGAAACTAACTCTGTGTTCTCTTCAGTATCATTTGGTAATGTCCAGTGACACTGAAAGATCTCGCCCAAAATGGGGTTGTATGGCTTTTTGGCAACCGATCCTTTCCTTCCTGCATGAAAGGCTGAGAGGTACCATTTCACAACCTGAACCATTCGATCCCTGGGATCCTTCTGGTCACTAATACTCACAAACAGGTCCGGATGTGCAAAAAAATCAGCATACATTTCTAAAAGAGATCTTCTTTCAAGAATGAATATTGGAAGAACTACCTTAGTAAGATCCATTCCAAGCCTAACCTGTGACAAAAGGTGCATGATAACACTCTTGTGCTCCTCCACTGACCCTGCCTCCCCATCGTCATCTCTATCATCATGTGAATCGAAAAGGTCAGCATCACTTGTTCCATTGGACATGGAAGAATTAAGTGATTCTGTGGTATCTGGGCGCTTTAGACTATTTCCTGAGCTGCTGTGCGTCAAGACTGAGGCAGATCCAGAAGAATCTATTAAGCGCTTTGGGGATGAGCCGCTTTGATGGAATTCATCAGCATCATAGAATTCATCTTCACTGCTAGAATAAGAGAACGCTGGGACTGTATTTGGAGACAAGTTGACATGGCTTGGAGAAGTCAGACTGCTACTAGGTGGTGAATGCCCACTACCTGTACTATTTGGTGTTGGAGTCTGATGATGTCCCAAGGTAGCTAATACAGGTCCAACTGGTAGGGAAGATGGACGCTGCTCTGACTTACACAGCTGAGCAGGTTCTGGAGGTAAGACAGTCTGGGAAGGCATGGTGCTGATCACAGGTTCCAAGGGACTAGGTTGATATATTGCATCTACAGGATTAATAGTACTTTTAGCAATCTGCAGCAACACAATGCAGTGTTTAATTGATTCTACCATGCTATTCGTAGTCTCTTTGAGAGTTTCAATTTTCTTTCTCTGTTCATCATCTTTGCAGTTTTGAAGCTTATCATCAAAAAGCTTCAATTGTTCTATCAAGATTTGTAGGTAAGCGTCAGCCTCTGTAAGTTTCTTATCAAAGTCTTGGACACTAGGAACAAATCCTGAATCCAAACCCTGAAGCTGGAGAGTATGCCGAAGAATTGTTTCCTCTAAGGCATGGATCCACTTCTCTCGCTCATCAGCATCACGAGCCTGGAAATGGAAGGTTTTCTGATCAACAGTTATTGTGAAGGTGCTGTCGTCTTCATCGTCTATACCAATCACAGCTCCTCTGAGTCTAACACATCCTCTGCGAGAGCCTCTCATCATTTTGTCTTTGGACGTGTAGTAGGAGAGCAACCCTGCATTGTAGTCCAGCACAAACCAACGGTACTGCCAGCCCTTCATCACGTTAGTCCATTTGCTCAGCGGCCCTTCCATGATGGACGCCATCTTGAGAGCCGCCAATGACAACAAAAAACCTACTCTTGATTTTTTGTAGATCAAGCTTTACTGCAACAAAGCCATACTTGTTCACTGAAGTGCTTTCTATTGCTACTTTCACACAACAGCAAAAATAAGTAGTTACAACACAGACCCTCTGACCCAAAAAGCCCAAATAGTCAATATCTGTCTGGCCTTTTACAGAAAAAGTTTACTGTTCCCTGCTCTATATTACAATTAAGAACCTCTATTCATCAAAAGACATCACTATAAGAATAAAATATAAACTATCAAGTGGCAGATATTTGTAATATTTGTAAATACTTCTGACAAATGAACCATACACAGAATGCAAAGAAAAGCTCCTTTAAAAAAATGAGAAAGACAGATGACCAAATTAAAAAATGGGTAAAAGATCTGAACGGGCATTTCACTAAAGAGGATAGCCAAATGGTCAAAAAATTTAAAAAGGTGTTCAACTTCATTAACTGTCAGCAACTAAAAAACAATGCAATATCACCAGAAATCTACCAAATAATTTTTTTTAAATGTTTTTAATTCCAAGCATTGGTGAGAAAGTAGATAATTAAGACAATTGTACACTGCTTGAGAGAGTATAAACTGATACAATCATTCTGGAAAACCATTTGACAGTATCTACTAAAGCTGAATATGCACACACTATTACACACCAATTACACTCCTACAAACATAACCAACAGAAAAATCTGTATTTACCAAAAGACATATATAAAAATATTCACAACAGCATTATTTATAATAGCCCTAAGCTGGAATTAACCCCCAAAAGCCCATCAATAGTAGAATGGGTAAATAAATTGTGGTACACTCCCACAATGGCATACGATATATACAATAAGGTTTGGCAAATTATGAAACAGCTCTCCAATTTTTTTAAAAAAATTTTATTGGAACACAGCCACACCCACTTGTTTATGTGTTGTCTATGGCTACTTTCATGCTTCAATAAAGGAGTTTAGTAGTTGTGACAAAGTCCATATGGCCTACAAGCCTAAAATATTTAGGCTTTTTCCCTTTAAGAAAAAATATGCCAGCCCCTGTGCAGCAATTAGAATGAACAAATTACAACTATAAGCAATAACATGGAAGAATTTTACAAATGTAATTGTATTAGTCCGTTGCTGTCGCTTATAACAAAATACACAGAACTGGGTAAATTATAAGAAAATGAGATGTGCTGCTTAGTTTCTCAGGCTGGGAAGTCCAAAGTCCAAGGAACACATCTGGTGCTGGCAACAATGACCCCTCACATTGTAAAATGATGGAGGCACAGACAGCAGAGTGAATAATCTCCTCATTCACTCTCTTTTTAAAGCCCTCAGAACCACACCCCTAACTACCACTATTAGTCCATTCACTACTGCAGAGTCCCACAATCTAATCATCCCTTCAAGGTCCCACCTTTCAATTATCATAATAGGACTTCCCACCCTCAACAGTTACAGTGGGATTTAAGCTTCCAATACATGAACCTTAAGGGACACAATTCAGTCAACACACAGGAGTTAAGGTTTCCCTGTATGCTACAAAAATGAAGTAATGAAAGACAAAGACAGGCTGAACTATTTCAAATTGAGACTAAAGAGACAAAACTAAGTAAAATGTGTGATACTGGTTTGGATCTTATAAAGGACAATTTTAAGACTAGTGACATGTTAAGAAATTATATGGTAGACAATGATACTATATCAATGTCAAATTCCTAAATTTGATCATTGTACTTGCTAAGACATCTCTTGTTCTAAGAAGATCCATGCTACAGTCTAAAGTCTCTACATTTACAGCCTTCCTACTAGATTAGATCCCATAAATATTGACAACTTCCCAAGTAACTTCAAGAGTACAATATTATACCTGTGGTGACTAAGACTAGTGATTCTTCCCCATATATCCTTTTGTTATTTCTTCACAATCCCATATTCTAATCTTTGCTTTCTCCCTCACCCACTCCAGAAAGTCCTATAATTAGCATCGCGTTGGTAAAACAATACTATTCTCAGACACAAAGCATAAAATATGCAGAGTAGGAAGGATCATAACGTTCACTGAATTCAATAGTCTAATGTTTGTCACAGAACCTTTTCGGGAGCAGAGAGCTCAAAAAGAAGCCTATTAAGAAAACATGTTCAAAGTGAAACTTGACAACAGATTCCTCTTAGACTTCCCCATTCGCTCCTCCCCTCCATCTTATCAGTTGCTACAGGTACTCCAAAAGAACAAGTATAAAATCAATTATCAGGTCCAACTCCTTTTCTGGCAACTCTAAGCTCCTTCTTAACTTCATTTTCCAAATGGTTTATTGAATCAAATGAAGAAAACAGATCACTGAGGTGACAGTCCTCCAACTTTCACTCTCCATTACTGACCCAGTTCGTGAGAATCCCTGACATGAGGTCAGTCACACTTGTTGGGTAGAAATTGCAAAGTGTCAGAGAGAGATAGCCTATGGACTGTGACTCATCTAAAATATCCCAAGATAGTACTACCCAGTTCAATCACACTACCTTATGTTAGAAACTGTCTTTCACAACTGAAAGAAAGTTGAGCTGAGAACCGGTACCGTTCAAGCTTTATTAAAGGAAAAGAATCTGCCGGACTGCGCTCAAAGTGACAGGCAGCTCGGGGGCCAGCACCAGGTGTGGGGGTGGTAGAGTTTATATAGTGCGCCAAGAGCTGGCTGATACCATCAAGGAGGGGCATTATGCTAATATGGAAACTATGTAACCAGGGTGGAGAACTGCGCCCTTGCAGAACCAAAAGGTTTTCTGTTTACATCATGAGGCTTCTCGTAAAGGGAAGGGGGGAGGGTTTTAGTGCTGGACTGAAAGACAAGGCCTGTGGCTATTTTGTGCTTGTTGTGTGCACAATGGCACCGGTCACATCCAAAATCCATCAACAACGTATTTTATTCTCAAAGTATTTATATGTATTCTAGCAAAGATACACACAAAAATCTAAGTTCCCATGACAACTTGAAAATAAATTCCAAAAAATTTGAATGATAGTCCCCTTAAAACAGGTGTATCCCTCTCCTCAATGTATCTTCTTTTGAAAACTAATAAACATTTTATTAGTTCTGATAGTTGCTTTAAAATAAATCAGTATTGTGCTTTATATTTTTGTAGATAAATTAAGAAAAGCTAAATTTCAAAGTAAATAAAGTTTGGTTCTCTAGCTAATTTCATTAACAGCCTTCTATTCCTGTCTTTGAGACAGTTACCAACATCACAGCTAAGGCACATCATTCAATAAATAAATACATACAAAACACTTGCAGTGAGTAAGACCAAAGAAGGTAAAAACAAGTCTTATCAATGTTCAATTGATAAAAATTGGCTTTACCTAGAAGGGCATTAAAAGGTTTTGCTTATCCTCGGGTTTGGTTACTGCAGCTATTATTTACACAACCTGCACTGTTGAACATCAACCAAAGAGAAACAGAAGACTTTCTGGTGTCTGGAGGCCTTCCTTAAGAGCTAGAGGTGATGGCAAACTACTATTAAAAATGTTTAAGTAATATATCTGCTTTTCACCTACATTTTTAAGTCTACCAAGAAAACTTTTCAGCTAACTAGACCTAGTCAGGAACTGATTTTCCATGTCTTCAAGTACTACATACTACTTCCACATACCATTTCTCATATGATTTCTCAAAAAGCTTTCATTATCACACATCTTGTGATTCTCACAGCTGCCCCATGGGACCAGTAGAGCAAGAAACACCTTCCCAGAAATGGGAGCACAGATCAAGTGTTTTCCCACAAAGTCACAGAGTACTAGAACATGGCTATTAACTTCTAGCCCAGGAATATTCCTATAATCCCTGGTCTCCAGAAATTGGTTGGGTTGATGCAATTATGTTACATTATTTCAATTTAAGAAATGAATGAGCTTTACTTTAGATAAAATCACTGTGCTTTTAAACTCCATCAGGACTTCTGATTGAAGGCAGATTAAAGAGACCCACATTTAATCTCTAATTCTTCCAAAACCTAAAATGACACATAAAAAGGGGGAAAAATGTTAAAGGAGATATGCTCAGCTAAGTTTCCAGGCCAACCCTCCAGCTGAAAACAACTGGATAAAATACACATAACACCTTCTAACAAAAGTAAATGAAGTGATAAGACAGTAAGAAATATAGGCCAAAATTTAAATGAAAGTGCCAACATGTCAAAGAGGTAAGCAGAGCACTGAAGCTACTTTTGCCCCATGGCATCTGCCAAACCTGAGATTCATTTTTCAGCCTCATAAAGACCAAGGGTATAGAAGAAGGATACAAAGCCCAAGGATGGGGTGTCAAACACAAGACTCACATCCCATAAAACTAGGAGCCTAAAGGGCCATTTCCAAGAAAATCCACACAATCCCATCATTCCTAAGGACTGCAAGAAGTCATCTTGGCACTGGGAATAGCAATGAAAACAAATGAACAAACCAGTAAACAAAAATTATTCCTGATATGGTGTAACCATAAATTAGACCTCATGTAGATCTGCAACCCAAATTCATATCACCCTCACCTACGTGAACCAAAAAAACCTCCAGCTATAAAATTATTTAAAGTGGTACTAGGAAGGTGAAGATCCTGGATGTGAATATAGAATGTACAATCCAACTCTGCTCAAGTTCAGCTGAACAATCATATACATGAAACTCAATAAGCCACACCTGGCTCTTGGCTTACTTAGTATTTGCAGAAGGATACAGGACAGGAAACGTTATTATATCCTCACAGCAGTCCAGGGGTGATTCGCCATCATTTTCCTCCCCCCACACGACAATTTAGGTGTAAGGGAAGGACTCCATGTAGGCAACCATCCAACCCCAGAAGAAAGAAATTCCCTTGCAATAGCTTCCAGGAGTACTGGATGTACTCAGTTGAGCCACACCTCTCTTAGGGAAGTCCAAAGCTTTGACTTCCCATGAGGTTTTTAGATAACTCATAGTAATTCCATTCCACATACACTTTACTAATCAGGGCAATTTTTACCATAAAGCAATGTCACTTGGTAATACAGCTGATATGAATATTTCATCTTTATGAGGTTTCCAAAGAAAGAATGTTAAAAAAGAGTTAACCAAGGTCATTGTCCCATGGAGAAAACAAAGGTTTTATCAACCCTTTACTCACAGACTGTATGCTAGATAATGATGTTGTCAATATTAAATTTCTTGAATTTAATAACTAAATTGTGGTTATGAAGGAAAGTGTTCTTGTTTTGGGAGACTACATGTAAAGTATTTAGGAGTAAAGTTTCATAATGTCTGCAACATACTCTGAAAGGATTCAAAGAAAAAAAGTATGTGCAAAGATACAGAGATAAAGCAAATATGCCAAAATGTTAACAACTGTAAAATCAAAACATGGATATACAGGTGTTCACTGTACTATTCTTTCAATTTCTCTATAAACTTCAAATAAATTAAAAGAGGAGAATCTCCCATGTAGAAAACTTCTGGGAGATGGCAGAGACAAAAAAAAAAAAAGAAAGAAAAGAAAAATTCTAAGTAATTTATATAGATACTCCACCCTCAAACACAGCTCCCCACTTCTTAAGTGTGGGCTAAACACGACTTCCAAAGACAGCAGTATGGAAATGAGGGTAAAAGAGAAACCTGACAAACACTACCTCAGCCAGGTGATCGAGATTAATTAACATCAACAGTAATAAGTAATGTTGATAGTATATATCCTTGATATAATGTGATGAAAACTGCACTTTACGATCTTCCTCCCAAAAACCTATAACCCCAGTATAATCATGAGAATATATCAGACAAATTCCAATAGGGGAACAACCTACAAGATACCTGATCAGTACTTCTTAAAACTGACAAGGTCAGCAATAATAAGGAAAACCTAAGAAACAGTGGCAGCTAAGGGGAGGCTAAGGCAACATGGCAACTAAATGTAACGGGGTATCCTGAATGGAAATCTGGAATAGATAACATCAGGAAAAAACAAGTAAATCCCAATAAGCTATGGACTTTAGTTAATAATAATGTAATCAAAATTGGTTCATTAACTGAAACAAATGTACCACACTAATGTAAAATGTTAATAATAAGAAAACTACATCTCAGATATATAAGAACTCTCTGTACTATCTTAATTTTACTGTAAATCTAAACCTTTTCTATAAAATAAATTCTACAAAAAAAATAAATAAATAAAATGCTATGGATGAGAGAGCTGGTCAGTTAGCACAGTTGGTTAGAGTACGGTATTATGTAACACTAAAGCCAAGGGTTCAGATCCCTGTACGAGCCAGCTGCGAAAAAAGAAAAAAAAAAGTTGCTATGGATGGTTTCTGGTTACAATAAGGCAGTGTAATCCCCCTACAACCCAGTCTACCCTGATAACTACAAACTCTGATCAAAATCAAAAAGGTACCTGAAGACAGTGGGAAGTAAACAAAAGCAAACAAATCATGGAGAAAAATGATGCACACAGGAGTGATTTTTCAGTTTTCCCCTGTGGCTGTGTCCTCAGTGTTAGCCACATTTGTAGACCTGAGAAGCACAGATAGCTAAAATTTTCATAGAAATCCTAGTCTTTTGGGTCAGAAAAACTACAAAAGACAGACTAAATGGGCTGAGCCGCAATAAAAAAACCCTTTAAGGGAGAAGATGGAAAAGGGGACTGTCCTAATTCTACATATTAACCAGCACAAATCCCAGTTTAACCCTGGAAACATACATGCATAGGACAAACCGAAACCAGCATAAGAGAGGCTTAAAGAACTGAACTAAGGTTTGAACCACAGCCCACAGAAGGCAAAACTGAACTTAGATTCTAAATCTAAACAAGCTGAGTGCCTGCTAAAACAAAGCATTAAGATCCTCTACAGGACTATAACATAACTCAAAATCTACATAACCGTTACACTGTACAGAGCATAATCCAAAATAACTCAACATACTAAAGCCAAGTAAATGTGATCCATTCTCAACGGAAAGAGACAAAAAAAAAAAAAAAGAAAGAAAGAAAGAAAAAGAAAACCAGATCCCAAAATGACCCAGATTTAGAATTAATAGATTAAGAACTTTAAACATGTAACTATGCTCCATGAGATAAATATATATATATATATACCTGAAGCAAATGAAGGAACAGAATATGATATCATATATATTAATATATGTAATATATATATATATAAAATATCTGAAACAAAAAATTAAATGTAGGCTGGCCAGCTAGCTCAGTTGGTTAGAGTATGGTGTTTTAACACCAAGGTCAAGGGTTCAGAACCCTGCACCAGCCAGCTGCCACAAAAAAAAAAAAAGAAAAAATCTTTTTACATGTATAGCATATAGGGATGACAGAGGAAAGAGTCAGTGAATTTAAAGATGAATAGAAATTATTCAATATGAAGAACAAAGAGAAAAGTAATTGAACCAAAAAAAAAAAAAAAAAACTGAGTTTCTGGGACCTGTGATACAGTGTCAAAATATCTGAAACAAATTTAATTGGAATCTCAGGAGAGGAGAACAAGACTGAAGGCAAAAACAATGGCCAAAACCATCCCACATCAAAATCATCCCATATTAAAACCTCCCCACATTTGGTAAAAGACATACATTCATTGAACTCCAAACAAGACAAAAAATTGTAAATGCCTACATACATCATAAACAAGCTAATAACAGCCATAGATGAAGAAAAAAATCTTGAAAGCGGCCAGAGAAAAGGGATGCATTACATACAGGGGAAAAAACGATTGAAATGACAACAAATTTCTTAGTAAAAGCAATGGAGAACGGAATACAATGAAAGATTTTTAAAGTACCAAAAGAAATAAAGTGCCAATCAGAATTCTATATCCAACCAAACTACCCTTCAAAAATGGAGGCAAACCGATACTGGGCCAGCTGCCAAAAAAAAAAAAGGGAATACATCTTCTGATGAAAGTTAAACTAAGATAATTTGTGGCCCAAAGACCAACAAAGCAATACAAGAAATGATAAAGGAAGCTCTTCAGGCAGCAGGGAAACAATACCAAATGGATATCTTGGATTTGCAGAAAAGAACAGACAGTAATGGAAAGAGTAAACACCTGAGTAAATACAAAGCATTATGTTTATCCTCTTAAGATTCTTAAGACTACTAGACAAAGCCTTTAAATCAAAGGGGAAAAAAAAGATTCTTAAGACATGTGACCACGTAAACCAAGGGTCAGCAAACTAAGACCTATAGTCCAAATCCATCCCACTAACTATTTTTGTAAATAGTTAAACTGGAATACAACCAT
The DNA here is from genome assembly GCF_027409185.1 of Cynocephalus volans. Classification (NCBI taxonomy): domain Eukaryota; kingdom Metazoa; phylum Chordata; class Mammalia; order Dermoptera; family Cynocephalidae; genus Cynocephalus; species Cynocephalus volans. Next base: position 58,135,581 of record NC_084470.1, read on the forward strand.
GCTCATTCGTTTTCAAATTATCAATAGATGGCTGCGTTCATGCTACAATGTGAGAGTTGGGTACTTACAACAAAGATTGTGTGGCCTGCAAAGCATAAAATATTTACTGTCTGGGCCTTTACAGAAAAAAACTTCTGAACTCTAGTTTAAAGCAAAAAAATTTTAACAATGCCTGGTGAAGTTTTCAGTTCATGTAAATCCAACACATATGACAACTGTAACATAAAAGGTGGAAGGAGAAATGGTAGAAGTATCTGTATGATCAAGGCAGTTCAAATTTAAGTAATTAAAGTGAAAAGTCCAGTATATATATTATGATCCCTAGAGCTACCACAAAAAAAAAGATAAAGAGATAGCTAAAATGTCAATAAATAAACTAAAATAGAATACTGGAAGGCCGGCCCGTGGCTCACTCGGTAGAGTGCGGTGCTGATCACACCAAGGCCACGGGTTCGGATCCTATATAGGGATGGCTGGTTTGCTCACTGGCTGAGCATGGTGCTGACAACACCAAGCCAAGGGTTGAGATCCCCTTACCGGTCATCTTTAAAAAAAAAAAAAAAAATACAGGAGAAAAAATTCAAACAACCCCAAAGAAAGCATGAAAGAGGGAACAAAAGGACAAAACACAGTGTAGAAACAGAAAACAAAAAATAGTACATCTAAATCCACCCACACCAATAATAAGAGTGTTTATAGTCTAATCTTTTGAATTAAAAGGAAGAAATTGTTAGAGTGAAAAATAAAAAAGGAAGACCCAACCATAAACTACCTAGAAGAGACATTCCTGAAATATGAAGACATAGACAAGTTGGAAAAAGATACACCTTCCACACAGTAAGCATAAGAAGGCTGGAGTAACTTCTTTATATTAGATAATAAAATAGATATCAAGACAAAAATTATTACCAGACATAGGGATAATTCACAACAATAAAAGAGGGAGTTAATTATAAATATTCATAGGCCTAATAACATAACTTCAAAATACAGGAGCAAAAAATACCAGAATTAAAGAGAGAGGGAAATTATAATCACAGTAGGAATTTTAACATCCTGCCTCAGCAATACCAAATCTAGGACCTCCCCCCCGAAAAAAATCAGTAAAATCACTGACCTGAATATCATTATCAACCCCTGTGATATAACTGACTTTTGTAGAATACTGTATTCACCAACTATATTAAACACATTACTTTCAAAGACACATGGTACATTCATCAAGATAGACCAGATAGGACAATACAGAAGGTGAAAAGAGTAACACAATGCAGGGGTTGGGGTTCCTCCACCAAAACAAATAATGAGCTCACAAGAACTGTGTAAATCAATTATTTTGCCAATCTGGAGTCTAGCCAAACTTAATGCAGCATCCGTGAGAGTCACAAAGATGTTGTAACAACATATAGCAAAGAATAAAGTCTTTGTAAAAGCTGTCTGGAAAATTCATTAAACAAAAGAATAACTGCAGCCTTTATCAAGCAACAGCAACAATCCCTGGAGAGGGGGAAGAATATGATTACCAGAGTTACCACATTACAATATTCAAGATGTTTAGTTCTCAACAAAAAACTTACAAAGCATACAAAGAAACAGCAAAGTACAGCTCATTCACAGGGGAAAAAAAGGAAACTGACACAAACCATCTCTGAGGAAAGAAAAAAGAATAAAGGAAAATGAACAGAGGCTAAGGGAACTACAGAACACTATTAACTGTACCCATATACACATTATGGGAATCCCAAAAGGAGAAGAAAGAGACAGAAACAATTTTGAAGAAATATGGCCAAAAACATCCCAAATTTGATGAAAAACATAAATTTATACATCGACAAAGCTTAAAACTCCAAGCAGGATAAAGAGATCCACACCAAGGTAAATTATAATCAAATTGATGAAAGCCAAAATCAAAAAGAGAATCTTAAAAGCAGCAAGAGAACAAGTCATCATATACAAGACACTCTCAATAAGATTATCAGCCAATTTCTCACCAGATACCACGGGGATAAAAGACAATGAGAGGGGCCGAGCCCGTGGTGCACTCGGGAGAGTGCAGCGCTGGGAGCGCCGCGATGCTCCCGCCACGGGTTCGGATCCTATATAGGAATGGCCAGTGCACTCACTGGCTGAGTGCCGGTCACGAAAAAACGACAAAAAAAAAAAAATGAAGAAATTAAGATACCTCAAATGAGGGCCAACCGCACTTGGGAGAGTGCAGCACTGGGAGCGCAGTGGCGCTCCCGCCGCGCAGATTCGGATCCTACATAGGGATGGCCAGTGCGCTCACTGGCTGAGCGCAGTGCGGACGACACCAAGCCAAGGGTTGCGATCCCCTTAACGATCACAAAAAGGACCAAAAAAAGATACCCCAAATGAATAAATGCTAAGTCACTAGTATACCACCCCTACAAGAAAAGCAAAAGAAAGTCCTTCAGGATGAAACAAAAGGAGACTGGACCTTAACTCAAACCCAAAGAAATGAGAATCAGTGGAAGAAATAACTACTCAGGTTATTAAACTAGTATTGTTGGAGGTTTTTTTGGTATGTAAATCCTCTTTTTGTTTCCTACATGATTTAAAAGGTAAATGCATAAAACAATAATCATAAACCCACCTATATTAACGGACACATAATGTATAAAAATATAATTTCTGATAATAACATGGGGAGGATGAAGTTGGGAAGGAGCCGAGTTAATACATCCTACTGAAGCTAAATTTATATCAATAAAACTGGATTGTTATAAATTTAGTATATAACTCTAATGCCCATAGTAACCAATAAGAAAATAATTTTAAAATATATATTTTTTAAAAAATGAAAATTAAGAAGGAATCAAAATGGTACACTAGAAAAAAAATCAAAATCAAACACAAAATGAGGAAGCATCAGTTGGTTAGAGCGTGGTGCTGACAACACCAAGGTCCTGTGCTGGCCAGCCACAAAAAAAAAATTAATTGATTAATTAAAAACTTTTGCCCTATGAAAGACACTGTAAAGAGAATGAGAAGCCAGAGACTGTGAGAAAATATTTGCAAAAGATTATCAAATAAAGGACTGGTATCCAAAATATACAAAAACTCTTAAAACTTAACAATAAGAATACCATTTTAAATATAGGCAAAAGACCTGAACGGACACCTCATCAAAGATATAGTGATGGTAAATAAGCATATGAAAAGATGCTCAATATCGTATGTCACAGGGAGCTGGCAAAGTAAAACAAGGAGATACCACTACACACCTATTAGAATAGCCAGAGTCCAAAACACTGACAACACCAAATGCGGGAGAGGATGTTTGGAAAAAGGAACTCTCACTCACTGCTGGTGGGAATGCAAAATGGTATAGCCACTTCAGAAGACGGTAATTTCTTACAAAACTAAACATACTTTTACCATACAATCTAATAATCGTGTTCCTTGGTATTTACCCAAGGAGTTGAAAACTTATGTCCACACAAAAACCTGCACATGGATGTATACAGCAGTTTTATTCATAATTGCCAAAACATGGAAGCAACCAAGATGGCCTCTAGTAAGTGAATGGATAAACTGCAGTTTGTCACCCCAGGATCCAGATAATCGATTATTACTCAACGCCAAAAAAAAAAAAAATGTGAGCTATCAAGCCTTAAAAATACTTTAAGTGCATATCACTAAGTGAAAGAAACCAACCCAAAAGACTATGTACCATATGAGTCAACTATATGACACTCAGAAAAGGTCTATACTATAGAGACAGTAAAATGATCAATGGTTGCCAGGGATTAGGGAGTAGAGAGACATAAAAGTCACAGCGCAAAGGATTTTTAGGGTAATGAAATTATTCTGTATGTTCCTATACTGGTATATACATGTCATTATATACACTTGCCAAAACCCATACAGTGTACAACATCAAACACGAACCCTAACGAAAATGACGGACTTTGGGTGATAATGATGTGTCAGTGTAACAAATGTACCATTCTTGTGGGGTATTCTGATAGTGAGGAAGGCTGTGCATATGTGGGAGCAGGGGTTATATGGGAAAAACTGTATAGTCTGCTCAATTTTGCTGTGAATCTAAACCTGATTTATAAAACAAACTCTATTAGACCGAAAGAAGGAAATAGACACTAATACCATAATAGCAGGGGACCTGAACACCCCACTGTCAATATTGTACAGATCATCTAGGCAAAGAATCAGCAGAGAAACACAAGATCTAAACAATAACTCTAGACCAATTGGAATTGGCAGATATCTACAGAACATTCCATCCAACAACCTCAGAATATTCATTCTTCTCATCAGCACATGGATCATTCTCCAGGATAGATCACATATTAGATCATAAGTCAAGCCTCAATAAATTCAAAAAAATTGGAATTATCCCATGTATTTTCTCAGACCATAATGGATTAAAACTAGAAATCAATAACAAACGAAATTCTGGAAACTATACAAACACATGGAAATTAAACAGCATTCTACTTAATGACATATGGGTCCAAGAAGAAATCAAGCAGGAAATCAAAAACTTTATTGAAACTAATGAAAATAATGATACATCATACCAAAACCTGTGGGATACTGCAAAAGCAGTATTAAGGGGAAAATTAATTGCATTAAATGCTCACCTCAGAAGAATGGAAAGATGGCAAGTGAACAACCTAACACTTCACCTTAAAGATCTAGAAAAACAAGAACAATCCAAACCTAAAGTTAGCAGACAGAAGGAAATCATTAAGATCAGAGCAGAACTGAATGAAATTGAAACCCAAAAAACAATTCAAAAGATCAATGAATCAAAAAGTTGGTTTTTTGAAAAGATAAATAAAATTGACAAACCATTAGCATGGCTAACAAAAAAAGAAGAGAGAAGACTCAAATAACAAAAATTAGAAATGAAAAAGGTGATATTACAACTGATTCATCTGAAATACTAGGAATCATTCGAGACTACTATAAACAACTATATGCCAACAAGTTTGAAAATCTGGAGGAAATGGATAAATTTCTGGACACACACAAGCTCCCAAAACTGAGCCACGAAGATGCAGAAAATCTGAACAGACCAATAACAATAAAGGAGATTGAAGCTGTTATCAGAAAGCTCCCAACAAAGAAAAGCCCAGGACCAGATGGATTCACAGCAGAATTTTACCAAACATTCAAAGAGGAATTGACACCGATTCTTTACAAACTATTCCAAAAGATTGAAACGGACGCAAGTCTCCCGAACTCTATGAAGCAAACATCATCCTGATACCCAAACCAGGTAAAGATATCACGAAAAAAGAAAACTACAGGCCGATATCCTTGATGAATATAGATGCAAAAATCCTCAGTAAAATACTAGCAAACAGAATACAGCAACACATACGTAAAATTATTCACCACGATCAAGTGGGATTCATCCCAGGGATGCAAGGTTGGTTCAACATACGCAAATCAATAAATGTGATACACCATATTAATAAAATCAAACACAAGGACCATATGATCATCTCTATAGATGCCGAAAAAGCATTTGATAAAATTCAACACTCATTCATGACAAAGACCCTCTATAAGTTAGGTATAGACGGAAAGTATATCAACGTAATCAAAGCCTTATATTATAAACCCACCGCCAATATCATCCTGAATGGGGAAAAGCTGAAAGCTTTTCCTTTAAGAACAGGAACTAGACAAGGATGCCCACTCTCACCACTCCTATTCAACATAGTGTTAGAAGTACTAGCCAGAGCAATCAGAGAAGAGAAGGAAATAAAGGGCATCCAGATTGGGAAAGATGAAGTCAAACTGTCCCTGTTTGCAGATGACATGATCCTATATATCAAACAGCCTAAAGTCTCTACAAAAAAACTCTTGGAGGTGATAAATGAATTCAGCACAGTAGCAGGATACAAAATCAACACACAAAAATCAGTAGCATTTCTATTCTCCAAAAGTGAACATGCAGAAAGAGAAATCAAGAAAGCCTGCCCATTTACAATAGCCACCAAAAAAATAAAATTCTTAGGAATTGAGTTAACCAAAGAGGTGAAAAATCTCTATAATGAGAACTACAAACCACTGCTGAGAGAAATTAGAGAGGATACAAGAGGATGGAAAGATATCCCATGCTCTTGGATTGGAAGAATCATCATAGTGAAAATGTCCATACTACCCAAAGTGATATACAAATTTAATGCAATCCCCATCAAAATTCCAATGACATTTTTCTCAGAAATGGAAAAAACTATCCAGACATTTATATGGAATAACAAAAGACCACGCATAGCCAAAGCAATGCTGAGCAAAAAAAAAATAAAGCTGGAGGCATAACACTACCTGACTTTAAACTATACTACAAAGCTATAATAACCAAAACAGTATGGTACTGGCATAAAAACAGACACACTGACCAATGGAATAGATTAGAGAATCCAGAAATCAACCCACACACCTACAGCTATCTGATCTTTGACAAAGGCACCAAGCCTATACACTGGGGAAGAGGCTGCCTCTTTAGCAAATGGTGCTGGGAGAACTGGATATCTATATGCAGGAGAATGAAACTAGACCCACACCTTTCACCATACACTAAAGTCAACTCAAAATGGATTAAAGAATTAAATATAAACCCTGAAACAATAAAACTTCTTAAAGAAAACATAGGAGATACACTTCAGGAAATAGGACTGGACAGAGACTTCATGAATACGACCCCAAAAGCACAGGAAACCAAAGGAAAAATAAACAAATGGGATTATATCAAATTAAAGAGCTTCTGCACAGCAAAAGAAACAATTAACACAGTTAAAAGACAACCAACAGAGTGGGAGAAAATATTTGCAAAATATACATCTGACAAAGGATTAATATCCAGAATATATAAGGAACTCAAACAACTTTACAATAAAAAGCAAGCAACCCAATTAAAAAATGGGCAAAAGAGCTAAGTAGGCATTTCTCTAAGGAAGATATACAAATGGCCAACAGACATATGAAAAAATGCTCAACATCACTCAGCATCCGGGAAATACAAATCAAAACCACACTGAGATACCATCTAACCCCAGTTAGGATGGCTAAAATCCAAAAGACCCTGAACGATAAATGCTGGCGAGGTTGCGGAGAAAAAGGAACTCTCATACATTGTTGGTGGGACTGCAAAATGGTGCAGCCTCTATGGAAAATGTTACGGAGGTTCCTCAAACAATTGCAGATAGATCTACCATACGACCCAGCTATCCCACTGCTGGGAATATACCCAGAGGAATGGAAATCATCAAGTCGAAGGTATACCTGTTCCCCAATGTTCATCGCAGCACTCTTTACAATAGCCAAGAGTTGGAACCAGCCCAAATGTCCATCATCAGATGAGTGGATACGGAAAATGTGGTATATCTACACAATGGAATACTACTCAGCTATAAAAAAGAATGAAATACTGCCATTTGCAACAACATGGATGGACCTTGAGAGAATTATATTAAGTGAAACAAGTCAGGCACAGAAAGAGAAATACCACATGTTCTCACTTATTGGTGGGAGCTAAAAATAAATAAATAAATTCACACACACACACACACACACACAAACTGGGGGGGGGAGACATAACAACTATAATTCCTTGAAGTTGATACTACAAGCAAACAGAAAGGACATTGTTGGGAGGGAGTGGGGAGAGGGAGGAGGGAGGGAGGTTTCGGTAATGGGCCACAGTAATCAACCACATTGTATATCGACAATATAAAATTAAGAAAAAGTAAAAAAATAAAATAAAATAAAATTACAGTAATCAAAAGTTTAGTATTAGCAAAAATATGGATATTTAGATCAACAGGAGAAAATAGAGTGCACATAGAGATTCATGCATATAAGGTCAACTGATTTTCAACAAAGGTGACAAGGTAATTCAAAGAGAAAAGAAAGTCTTTTCAACTGATGTTAGAACAATGGATATCCATCAGTATTGAAAAAAGTGAAATTGGCTAGTCAAATAGCTCAATTGGTTAGAGCACGGTGCTGATAACACTACAGTCCATGGTTCAGCCACCAAACATAAATTAACTTCATTTAAAAAGAAAAAGAAAAAGAAAGTGAACCTCAGGCCTTACCTCATACTATATGTATAAATTAACTCAAAATACATAAAACCTAAATCCATAATATAAAACTTCTAGAAGAAAATACAGGACAGTCTGTGTGCTATTGTTTGAATATCTGTCCCCTCTGAAACTCATGTTGAAATTTAATCCACAATGTAACATTATTAAGGGGTGGAGCCTTTAAGAGGTGATTGGGTCATGAGGGCTCTGATGAATGGGTTATCACAGGAGTGGGTTAGTTATCACCATAGTGGGTCTGTTATAAAAGCCAGGTTGACTCTATCTCTTTGGCTCTCACTCTTGCTCTCTCACCCTGTGATGCCTTTCACCATGTTATGACATAGCACAAAGCTCTCACCAGACACTAACCAGATGTGGCCACCCAATCTTGGACTTCCCATCTCCAGAACTGTAAGAAATAAACCTCCTTTCTTTAAACTACCCAGTCTCGGGTATTGTTGTAACAACAAAAAATGGACTAAGACACTGTGACTTGGGGGTATGCAAAGATTTCTTAGAACACAAAAAGCACAAATCACAAATTCTGATGAACTGAACTTCACCAAAATTTAAAAACTTTTGCTCTTGGAATGATACTGTTAAGAAAACAAAAAGGCAAATCACAGACAAGGAGGAAATACTTGCGCTGTATATATCATAAAGAACTTGTATCCAGAATATATAAAAACTTTAAAAATTCAATATAAAGACAAAGAACTGTGCATAAAGTAATTAATAACACAGTAGGCCTCATATTACTATCATTAATAAGAACTAATTTCAAGGTTAGCACTTGACTGGCATCTAAAAATTTGACTCCATGTGTTCCAAGTCAAAGGTTAATTGGTAAGAAGGGTGGTTCACTCTGCCTAGACTGTTTGTGCAAACAATGTGATTTATGATGAATATATGCATTCCTCCTGGGAGTCTGAAATTTTGTATAAGCTAGGTAGAAGGTACCTATGCAACCATTCCCCACTAAAAACCTTGGGCCTGAGTCTTTAATGAGCTTCCCCGGGCAGAATCATGTGTTGCCACATTTTCATGACTGGGGGAAGGAAGCCTACACATGGCTTCCCCCATCTGTGTCTTTTTTCCTCATGACCCAGCTGTGTATACTTATTACACTGCTGTAACAAATCTTATTGGTAAGTACAACAAAATGCTGAGTTCTGTGGTCCTTCTAGTGAATCTCTGAATATAGAGGTTGTCTTGAAGACCAAACAAAAAAATTTATTTGGATAGACAACTCACAAAAGATGTACAAATACCCAGCAAACACACAAACAGATGTTCAACATTATTAAGAAAATGCAAATTAAAACTGCAGTGAGGACCTTCTGGTCAAGATGGCAGAATAGATGGTCCCCAGAATCACTCTCTCCCACAAATCAACCAATTTACAACTATAAAAAAGCAACGACAACCAAGTTGGGGCCACTAGAGCTCAGGGGAAGAGGAGGAGAGGCCGACAGAGTGCATGAAGGTAAGAGAAGCCACGATGAGAGAAAGAAAAAAACCTCTTGGACCATTTGGAGCTCCAGCCACATCCAGGCTGGAGCTGCTGAGTGCATGGAGCAAGAGCCGGCAAAAGCCGCAGCCGTGCCCTCCAGATGGAAGTTGCTTGGAGGTGCGAGAGGAGAAGAGGGACTTGCCAACCCCTGGGCCAGCAAGACCACTAATAGGGTTCCTGTGGATTCACACAGGAGTGAGGAGCCACAAAAACCAAGGAAAAGGAGCCACTCAGAGGCCGGTGAATCATTGCAAGGGACCGGCACACGGCCCGTCCCATAGGAAGTGGAGTGGTTTTTTTTGTTTTCAAAAAAATGACCAGTAAGGGGATCTTAACCCTTGACTTGGTGTTGTCAGCACCACACTCTCCCAAGTGAGCCACGGGCTGGCCCCATGGGAACTGTTTGCAGCATGGGCAGTGGGGGAGATGGGCCCACCGGGAGAACACTGGGGCACAGCAAGGACAGCTGATCTGCACCCCTATCAGCAAAGGACCACTCAGAGGAGACAGGTCAGGAATACAGAACTACAGGGGGTACAGTTTGATGAAAAGACTCAGGCCCAGACCAGAGTTTCCACACAACCCGAGTGTACTGGATCTCATGAGAACTATAAAGTCAACCATTAAAACTTGAGCTGCACAAAAAGCCTTCCCTAGGGAAACAGCAGCAAAGCAGCAATCTAGCTCAACACACAGCTAAAGTACTTGTCTCCACGAGAAATTCCATTTTAGAAGTAAGCAAAGGATAACAAATTAGTCCTAGTGTAGAGTTTAAATGGTGGGAACAGCAAATAATCCAACACGGAACTCAAAGAAAAAACAAAGTACCCGCAACCAGAGACAAAGTTTCATATAAACTAGTAAAGGTCTCATTTCAAAGAACACCTATAACACAGAAAGACCAGAAGTCCCCTAGGATACTAAGCCAGAAAGGGGGGAGGGACAGGGGCCTCAGCAATGCCTCCAGACACCCACAAACAATCCTGAGGGTGGGGGACACCTGCAGCCAGCCCAGCGGTGACCACCAAGCCACCACAGGAAGTGCCCCAGACTTTACCAAGGAGGGCTGGTGGGGGACCTCAGGCCTTGACAATGCACCCCCAACGCATGCAACCAACCCAGCAAGAAGAGCCCTGGGTTCCCAAGCTGGGATGGTGGGGGGCGAGGGCTTTTACTCACCCCCCTGGCATCTGCACCCAGCCCAGCAATGACCAAGCCACAGCTGGAAGCCCCCCAGTCTCCCCTATGGGAATGAGGGGAGTTCCCACAGGCCTCAATCCCACCCATCCTCCTCCCTCCTTCTTCCATCCCATTTCCTTCCCCTTTCCCCTCTCCCCCTCTGTCCCAACTGCTCCACAACAACATCCTAGAATGTAAAAAGTAATATTAATAAAATTTCATTTTCTTTAAAAAATTAATTAAATAAATAATAAAAATAAAAACTACATATGGTAATTGATAATTTTATACTGAGAAAAAAATAAAATCAAAATAAAATAAAACTACAGTGAGGGGCTGGCTGGTTAGCTCACTTGAGAGAGGGTGGTGCTAGTAACCACCAAGGTCAAATAAAATTCAAAAACAAGCAAAACTACACTATTTTGTTCAGAAAATAAAAAAGCAGGGCTGAGCCCGTGGCGCACTCGGTAGCGTGCTGCGCTAGCAGCGCGGCGACGCTCCCGCCGCCGCGGGTTCGGATCCTATATACGGATGACCGGTGCACTCCCTGGCTGAGCGCCGGTCACGGAAAAAAAAAAAAAAAGAAAATAAAAAAGCAAATGGCTGGTTAGTTCAGCTGGTTAGAGTGCAGCTTTATAATCTCAAGGTCATGGGTTCAGATTCCCGTACTGGCCAGCCACAAAAAAATTAAAATAAAAAACTATACTATATTGTTTAGAGATGCATGCAAACATGCTAATACCTAAAAGAAAAGCAAGGAAAAGATTACCTCTAGGGGGAAAAAGGTTTATGATTGGGGAAGGGATACATTAAGAGTTTCTGGATTGTTGGCAATGTTCTATTTCTGACCTGGATTATGGTTAAACGGGTGTTCTCTTTGTAATTATTTAAGTCAAAATTTGTTTTACTCATTTTCTGTATGTTAAATTTCACAATAAGAAATTATAAAGAAATGAAACTAAATCATTGCTCCACAAAGTAAACTCCCCACACCATTTCACTTAAATTGCTGCTTATAGTGTACTCTCATCAGAGTTCTAAGCAACAAACTGAAAGGCTCACTTCCAATACTCATACAATACTTATGTTCTCCTTTCTAGTCTCACGTTCCCAAAGATAGTCTCTCTGTTCTGAAATACATACTATGGCAGAGTAAAAGTAGGTCAGGAAAATGCTACATTTTTACTCTAGTTGCAAATTAAATTATTAATTTTTTAAGTGCAATGACAAGTTTAAAATCTTGGACATCTAATAAACACATTTAAAATCTTCAGTTACTTTAGACTCTGACTTGACGTTCTAGTCTTCTAGGTCTTAGAGCTTTGCTGTTTTCTAAACATGAAAGCTAATGATCTATTTTAAAAAGAAGAATATAGCTGGTCAGTTAGCTCAGTTGTTTAAAGTGTGGTGCTGGTAACACCAAGGTCCAGTGTTCAATCTCTGTACCAGCCAGCAAAAAATATAAAATAAAAAAATAAGAAATAAAAGGCAGAATGGAAAAATGAGCCTATTCTGTTATTACAATCATGTTTATGTTATGTATGCACATGTACCCAAGCCTTGACGGGATTATATAAATTCTTAATTTTAGTGGAGGTGAAAATATTTTTTTCTTGCCTCAATTCACAATACATTTACCTATGCAATATATTTTTAGTCTTATAAAATCCTTTATTCTTTCCAAATCTTTCTAACTTCTCAGTTAGCATTTGATAGAATATACCCTGTGAGCCTTAAGTGATATACAGTATGATTTGGGTACAAGTAGTATATAAACTTCCACTTTCATTTAAAAAGGAAAAAAAAAAAAGGAATCAGCCCAAATAGTGTAATCTTATACCAGTACTGCTTATTCAGGAAAAAAAAAACTTTTAAAGATAAATTGCTTACATGTTTCACTAAAACATTCTTTGCTCTATTAACTGTCTCCCTCATCCATTTTTGTTCTACACCATTACAAAATATATCAATCCCTTTGATTTGTAATAATGCTGAACACTATTTTCAGAGAAAGAAAAGTATACGTGGTGCCACTGGCACTAAGCCATGAATTATTTTTTTTTATTTTTTTATTTTTTTGTCGTTTTTTCGTGACCGGCACTCAGCCAGTGAGTGCACCGGTCAGTCCTATATAGGATCCGAACCCGCGGCGGGAGCGTCGCCGCGCTGCCAGCGCAGCACTCTACCAAGTGCTCCACGGGCTCGGCCCAGCCATGAATTATTTTTAATTATGGCTTATGCTTAAAAATATTCTTCCCTAATCTTTAAAATCTAGAGGTAAATAATGGTTTAGTTCACAGGGAGCAAAGCCCTTTATAAATATCATTTTTAAAACCCTCATACATTCCTAATTAGGAATACCAATATAAAGTAAGTCATAATATATAAAATACTTTATATCATGTTATGTGTAAATTTTATTCTAAATTACGTTATACTTGATGAAGTACAATCAATATGTACAATGTTTTAAACAACTGAAAACTTCAACCAGCTCCATATTTTATCATTCTAATCTAATTCACAATTTAAGAGAACAGGAAATAAACACACCTATTTAGAGGTAAAGGAATATGGAGATTTCAAATGATTCAGAAAAAAAAATATATAAGTATACACATACAGAAAAAGAGAATAATAAAGCAAATTATTAAAATGTTAACAACTGGCCATTCTGAGTGAAGGGAAAATACAAGTCCTCTGTACTATTCCTGCAAATGTTTACTTTGAAATAATTTTTCATTTATAAAAGAGTTATCAAAAAACCTCAGTCACAAGGTGCGGAAAATGAAATGTACTGATTATCCAGTTGAGTAATTCCCATTAGTAAAAAAGCATGGACTAAACATCTAAAATTTATTTATAAATTATACATGTGTACTTAACAACAATGCTAATATATTAAGTATATATAATACAAATCATACAATAAAAAGTAGATATTTTAAAGGGTTAAGCTAAAAACGAAATCAAAAGGAATTAGGTCCAGGGTTCAATCCCTGCTAACAACCAGCCACCTAAAAAAAGAAAAAAGAAAAAAATAGAAGGAATGCTCTTGCTGTACAATTGTGGCTTCAACCAGTACCAAGTAAGTCCCTAATCTCTTCCTCCAATTCATCCTTTTCCCTAGAACCCCACATCTGATTTCCTACTATAATATGGGATTTCCAAACCTGAGGTGCCTATAGGAGATCCAATCTCAATAGACTAAACTGAATATCTTTCTCCAAAAACCTTTTACTCTGGTTTTCTCCTTAGTGCTAAAGGTATCTGACTGCTCAGGACAGTCACCCCAGTCAATTCTTTCTTATTCCAGCCCTACAAGCCCCTCTCCCCCAAGAAAATCACAAAGTTCTATCCCCTTAAACTCTTCCAATTCCTTTCTGTCCTCTTTGAATACACTGCTTCCTCCACAGGCCTTCACCACAGCTCACTTGGATGATGAGAGTATCTTCTTCATGGAGAACTAGCTTTCAAAGCCTCCAATTTCAACAGCTTCCGAGACATTCTTCACACTAAAGCCTGAGGGGTTATTCTAAAACCCAAAATTGACCAAGCCACTTTCTACTTTCCTCTGTGATGTGGTTCCCCATCACCTTCAAGATAAATGCTACATACTTCTAGCACTTTTATCACTGATTCTAGCCCATCTCTCTGTCTGTAGCCCATCTCTCACTTTTATCACTGATTCTAGCCCATCTCTCTGTATATAGACCATCTCTCTGTCTACTGCCCTATATCTCAGCTCCAGTCATGTTGAACTATCTGCAACTATCTTAAGGTACCTAATTTTTCCAGGCCTTAACACTTTTACACATTGTTACCACTGCCTGAAAATCTCATCCTCCAGCATTTACCTGAAGCACTCATATTCAGCTTTCAAGACTCAATTCAAATGTCCTGTCCCATGGAAAGCATTTCCTGAGATCGCCAGGAAAGTGAAAGGCACAATTCACATAGTACACTAGAGTGTGAGCTCTCTGAGGACAAACAACACATTGTATTACTCTTTGCATCCATTCTCAGAAATTGGTGCATAAGCAAATGCTTAACATTTGGTGAGCTCAAATAGTAGGAAAAAGAAGCACTTTCAAATAAATTTTGCTAATTAAAAAACAAAAACAAAAAACAAATAAATTTTGCTGGGATAACTAGATAACCACATGGAAAAAGACAAAAATTGATCGATTTCTCATACTAAATACCAGGATAAGTTCTAAATGGATCAAAGTTAAATGTAAAAAATAAAACCATACTAGTACTACAAGAAAACATGATTGAATTTCGTTATAACCTAAGAATGGGGAAAGCTTCTTAAATATGATTCAAAAACATATCAACATATTTAAATGAAAATAATTGTCTGGATGGCAAAAACACTATAAGCAAAGTAAACACATTTAATGCAAGACCAGTAAAACAATATTATTTCTTATTCTCAATTATATCTGAAAGATCAGTGAGTTGTTAAAACAGAAAGTTCAGGGCTGAGCCCGTGGCGCACTCGGTAGCGTGCTGCGCTAGCAGCGCGGCGACGCTCCCGCCGCGGGTTCGGATCCTATATAAGAATGACCGGTGCACTCCCTGGCTGAGCACCGGTCACGAGAAAAAAAAAAAAAGAAGAAGAAAGTTCAGTGATGAAAAAAGACACCCCCCAAAAAAGGCCTATCAATCACAGATTCAAAAGAGGCAGCAGACTGGAAACTGCAATAACTCAAATCAGTGAATTGAAACACAAGAATTATTCCATGTACTGGCCAGTCACTAAAAAAAAGAGAGACGAAAATTATAAGAAAAGACACGGCAGATATTTCCTGAAAATTTAATATCAGCACAGAGTTCAAAAATACAAACAAAGGGGCCGACCTAGTGGCTCACTCGGGAGAGTGCGGCGCTGGGAGCACAGCGGCTCTCCCGCCACAGGTTCCGATCCTATATAGGGATGGCCGGTGCACTCACTGGCTGAGTGTGGTGCGGCAACACCAAGCCAAGGGTTGCAATCCCCTTACCGGTCACAAAAAAAGACCAAAAAAAAAAAAGGAGTATAAGAAAAGCAGAGAAGACTAATAGACTGAATACTCTTTGAGCTAAAGAAAAATAATTGAATCTTCAAATCATGTATTATCACAACTATTTCTGAATATTTCTGAATTTCAAAGGTCAAGAAAAAGTTTCAAAAGATCAGTATATAAAACAGGGGGTCTGGCTGGTTAGCTCACTTGGTTAGAGTGTGATGCTGATAACACCAAGGTCCAGGGTTAGATCCCTCCTGTAACAGCCAGTCTCTCCCCTGCCTCCCAAAAATGGAAATCAAAAGGTAGTATCAGATTTTTCTCTCTACAAAATCAAATATTAAAGACAGAACAAAACCTACAGATTCCAAAAGGAAATAAAGCATAACCCAATATTTCTATGTCACATCAAACTATCAGTCAAAATACGAATTGCAAAGGCAACAGAATTATATTCTGATACAAACTCAGAAAGTATCCCACCTACAAAACATAAAAATTCCACACAATAGTATTCTAGCCAGAAGACCTGAATCAGGAGAAAGAATGGAGAAGACATGGTATAGTACACTACAGGGAACTGCAACACAGTAATATTAATAGTTAAGTGTTTATAATGATTGTTGCAATGTTTAATGTAAATGTTAAAAGACTCCTGAAAAAGAAGCTTCCTATGGCTAAAATATAATAATATCCTATAACTAAAATTCTGTTGAGGTTTCATCTCTTTTTTACTTTTTAAAAATTCTATAGGCTAGGACTGGCCCATGGCTCACTCGGGAGAGTGTGGTGCTGATAACACCAAGGCCACGGGTTCAGATCCCTATATAAGGATGGCCAGTTAGCTCATTTGGGAGAGCATGGTGCTGACAACACTAAGTCAAGGGTTAAGATTCCCTTACTGGTCATCTTAAAAAAAAAAAAAAAATTCTATAGGCTAGCAGCAGCACAGGAAAACAGTTGTAGGCTGCACCCAAGAGAATAGAGACTCTAGATGCCCCAGTATTATAAGCTGATGTACTTACAGGGAGTTTGGTGAAGGCAGGGTTGGTAACATGCTTCCCAAAGGCATCTTCCTGGAACTGGAGAAGCTGCACCACCAGTCCAGCCAGTGTCTTATTGGTAGGAGCATCTGCATGAACATACTGCAAGATAAAGACAGGGATTCAAAAACTGGTACAATCGCTGCAGAAGAGAATGTTGGCTTTCTTCCTAGTATCTACTAAGCACTGGCACTGTGGCAGATTTATAGAACATGCTCTCTGCTGTAAAGGAGCTTACAAAAACAAATATGTGTATGCATGTAAAAATGATTAAGATGGTAAATTTTATGTCATGTGTTTTTTACTACAAAAAAAAAAAAAAGAAAAGAAAAGTAATCCACACTGACACAGAGAATGTCAAAAGGCCAAACTAGTGGTAGAGACAGCAAGGTAGCTTCATAGCAAGGAAAGATAATGGGTAACATGAAAGGGAAAGCATAAATTAGTGAATTAAATAAAATGTAAAATTTTAATTTAGTATTAAATGTTCAATATCACATTGAGAAGCCAATACACTCAATTAAAAAAAATATATATTAAACCTCAAATTTTGAGGAGAAACATCTATACTTCTTCCCTTTCAGTTTCGTTTTTTCTTTTTTTGTGACTGGTAAGGGGATCGCAACCCTTGGCTTGGTGCTGTCCGCACCGCGCTCAGCCTGCGAGCGCACCAGCCATCCCTATATGGGATCCGAACCCGCGGCGGGAGTGCCACTGCGCTCCCAGAGCCGCACTCTCCCGAGTGAGCCACAGGGTCAGCCCCCCCTTCAGTTTCACAAAAGATAACAGGGCTGGCCAACTGGTTAACTAGATTGGTTAAAGTGCGGTGCTGATAACACCAAGGTAGGAGTTGGATCCCTGTATATGTCGGTTGCCAAAATAGTAAAAAATTAAATTTAATTAATTAATTAAAAGAAATAAAAGTTATTGAACAACTAAATTGTCTTCCTGGAGCAAACCTCCTTCCAAGTACCAGCCAACATTTCAAGGTTAATGTGGTATGTTTCTATTACAATATTTTTTAAATGAGTGGTGTATGGCAAAATGACATCAGCTGAAAAGTCTACAATTACTTACATTAAGTTGAATGGCTCTCAATTTGTGCTACTGCCAATCAAAGACACAGCATAATATAAAACGGCAATCATTCTTAAGCATAATAGCCTCTCAAATTTTCATCTGTTGAGGTGCATTATATTCCCACTGTAAATGATGTAGCCAACATTCAGTTAACTGCTGAAGACTAGCATTTTGTAAGAATGTTTTATTTCACATGAAACCTTTTAGACTAGAGGTCAGCAAAATCCAGCCAGCTTCCTATTTTTGTGTGCCCCACAGCTAAGAATGTTTTTTACATTTTTAAATAATTGGGGAGAAAATTTTTTAAAAGAATATTTCATGACACTTGACAATTATATGAAATTCAAATTTGAGTGTCCATAAATAAAGTTTTATTGAAGTACAACACATTCATTTATGTATCAACTACAGCTGCTTTTGTGCAACAGTACAACAGCAGAGTTGAGCTGCAACTGAGACTGCATGTTCCACAAGGCCTAAAAGATTCACTAGCTGGCCTTTTACAGAAAAATTCTGCCTATTCATTTTCTAGATCACTCCTTCTTAGCCCTACAAAAAACTTCCTTATATTAGTTTGAGGGTGTTCCGTAAGAATATATTTCTACTTGGTCACAAAATGACCCACATATGGCAAACATGAGTCAAACACTGGAGACAAGTTTCACACAATTAAGCACATGTCAACTTTGTCAGTCTAAAATAATGGTTCTCAAATTTTAGCATGCAATAGAATCAACTGATTGTTAGCTGCAACCCCAGGGTTTCTAATAGGTCTTTAATTCAACAGGTCAGGCCCAAGAATTTGCATTTCTCACAAGTCCCCAAGTGACATTACTGGTCTGGGCACCACACTTTAAGAAACACTAGACTTTTTTAAAAAATCCATTTCAGCTACTAGTATATATCTCAGTTAACAAATGAATTTTATAATAATTTAAAAGTTAAAAACCAGTTAAGCAATTTTTTTAATCTTAAGAACTACTTAAAATTCCCGTTTCCTATAATTTATTGCCAATTCCCAACAAAAACTAGCAAGTCTAGTTTTTTGAAGAACTATACCCTTCCAAGTGAGAATTCAACATCATTTTTTTCCAATTTACTTGACATAGTAAATCTTTAATAAATAACACTCAATTGGTAAATAATTAGCAAGTAAAACTTAACACAGTATAACCTTTAATAAAGAATAAACTCTGCAAGCTTATCCTACAGAACTGGCAAAATGCATTGTACACATCCACAAAGTAACTTAATAACCTTTAACAAATACACGTTACCCAAAGGGGTCATATAATGTACTGCAGTTTTTGTGCAACATAAAAAAGTGATGTAAAAAAAAATAACCATAATTCTTTACTTTTCAGGTAACTGTAGATAACTGAACAATGCCAAATTCTAAAGCTAAAAAAGACAACATCCTGAGGGAAAGATGTTCAACTGGAATCAAATGGACCTTCCAGGCAAAAAGTAATTTTTAATAACTATGGTAAATATAGCTTTGTATATACCCTAAACTTCATTACTTATACATGTTTCATTCAATATATTCTGTCATTCAGAATAAGAAAGGTTTCATGTGGAAACCCTATAGTTTTAGAATAAAGATGGCCAGGTTAAAGCCCAATCAAACCGTAGGTATTTTCAAGTCCAATTTTTAAATTATAAAATATTTTACCGGCCAGCTGCTAAAAATAATAAATTATAAAATATTTAACTCTGATTAGATATTTATTCCCAAATCACCCTGAAAATAACTAAACATGAAAATGCATGTAAGAGATGACATATCTAATTCATAAATGAAATTTAATATTAATTTGTTAGTGTAAAATATACCTGCACCCCCCTCAAAAGGCAGCCAATGCACAACTTTAGCTTTTCAAATCAACTCTTAAAAATTTCAAAATTTTAACATTCTATTTAACCAATAAGAATGAAACAGATTGACCACAGGCTATATCGCATAAGTATCACTACCAATTCATATTTATATAATCCCTCCCATCTTCAAGAACTATCTCACTTGATTCTAACAATAGTCCTATGAGAGTCACAGCCTTACTCCCAACTTATAAATGAAAAATTAAACACACAGAAAGCAAGTGATCTGATCAAGGGCATCACCAATTACCAGCCAAGAGGAGTACTGAACTCACATATTCCAATCAAATGTAATGTTCATTTCACTATCCCATACTGATATGAGATTTCATTCAACTGCTTCCAAAAATATCACATAACATATGAAAAATTCCTAAAAGCTTTCCAAACACTGAATCTTAATTAGGAAAAAAAAAATTTAATGATTATATAGACTAAGTTATAAGCATCTTATCTTTTGATCAAAAAAAGTTCAATACCATGTTTTAAGAAAACAAAACTCATTAGTCTCAAAGTATTTCAATTAGGAAAGTCAGGAAGATATGTTCAGAAAGTTTTATCAATTTTTTAAATATTATCTACAGCATTAATGAAGTATCAAAAGTTAAACCTGACCTTAAACAATCCTATTGCAGGAAATGTTCCATTAAAAAAAACCATTTAACTCTCTTTAATTGTCAAATAATTTGTGTAAAGGGTATAAAAATATCTTCATTAAGCAATCTAGCCTAATTTTAGTAATCATCCTGAAATCTTAAATCTTATTTCAGAAATACGCCAAACTTTGGGAAGAAACGTACCTGGGAATTTAATGGCTTATAGATATACTTCACATCCGAGGTATTTGCGTTGAATCAGTTTGATATCAGCATTGGTAATGTTTTATAATATGAAAACCACTCAGAATCTATGGACAGAAGTACAGCCCTCATCTTTATCAAATTTAGAATGTAGGACATGCACCCAATAATACACAGAAGGCAGCTTAGAAAGGAGATGAACAAGCTTCTGCAATGCTGCAGGACTTAAAATGCAACCTCCCTCCGGCAAGCAGTTAACCCTCCCTGTGCTTCAGTTCCTCTTAGTTAAGGCTAAGGTGGTCACCTCATCTGGACTCCTTTGGCTTAGTTGAAGCTAATCCTAGTCATAAAGTATTCACTGTGTTGCTAAACCAAATTTATCAACGAAGTTAAATGAGTAGGTTCCTAAACTTGTTAATCACTCAACAAATATTTACTGAGCACCTACTAAGTGCATTTAGAAAACAATGATAATGAAAGAAGTTCCTTTATTTTGAATTCATCTGGGTTGTACAAGTAGGTTTACTAACTTTTCCACTAGAGTGTGAGTTCCTACAAGAAACAAATTATGTGTAGCAAAAAAAATTTGGACTTTTGACCCAGGCAAAATCTTCACTGAATCTCAAAATCTACCACTCCTGTGATCTTAGAGAAGTTCTTAAATCCAGAGCCTTGGGTTCCTCTCATTTGTAGAATAAGGTAAATAATATCTATCATTCAGGACTGAGGACATATCATATGACAGATGCTCAGTTGTTCCCTGATGCATGGATAAATCCATCAATAAAAATGGAACTAGCAATGTTACGCTTACTTCATATAAGTTGCCCACATTTAAACTAATTGCTTGAAAATGCAGTATTAAACGTAATAAAATGTTTAGTTAAACCCATCAATGTGTACACACAGTAGCAATGTGTAGAAAAGAATCAAAGAACCTTCTGATTAGTATGAATTCTGGCTGTCAGGCCTAAGAGATACACAATTCTGAGTCTGAGTAAACCCAAGAAACACATATACTCTTGCTTTCCAAAGCCCTGAGAAAGGCTGGAGGGTTAGCTCAATTGGTTAGAGTGTGGTGTTGTAACACCAAGGTCAAGGGTTTGGATCCCATACTGGCCGCTGCCCTCCCCCCACCCCCCAAAATAAACCGCAAAGTCCTGAGAAGTCAAACCTAACTTTGACTTTGTCTCTAAAGCCTCAGGGACACTGAATCAACATTAGTGCAGTGGTAGAACAAACCCTTCAGTCTGCCTCTCACCCACCCAAACAAATGTCTGAAGGATTATCCAAGCCTAAAGCCACCCTCTTAAAGCTGAGCCCAATCTGATATACACTGAGAGTTTGAAGAGGTAGAAATGACTATTATTTGCCTTTTTCCACTCTCTTCCTTCATATTCAAAGGAATGTGTCTCCTGAGCATTTTTGTTGTTGTTTTAAAGTTTCATTGAATTTAAGACCCAAAGCATTGGCTGGAGGGAACATGTTTAAAAAAATTAACAACTGTTTTCATAACATTCAGTTTCTTCAGCCAATTCCAGAGGCTCTACTGCCTACACACAAAAATGACCAATTTATCACTATATAAGGAAGGGCAATACTCTCGTTTGATTACGTGCAGATGAAAACAACCTACAGTCCCAAAAGTGACTTGAGGGAGGGAAAAAAATTCAAAGCATCTAAAAATATAATTATTGTCCCTCACTTCCTCAAACTTGTGATATGAAATGGTCATTTTTTTTTTTTTGAAATGGTCATTTCTGAAAGTACCACAGTGTAATGTCAAAGAAACCAAGATCTTAGCCCATGCCTAACAACTGTCAAAGGCTGACAGTCTTCAAATGATTAAGTTCCTAAACTAGTTATCTTTTCATTCACTCAACACATATTTACTAGGCGACTACTAAGGGCGAAGCATTAAGTACCAATCATGTTCCAGGACACGCTGTACGCACAGGCCCCACAAAGCTCTTGCCCCTGTGCTATGGCCCTCAATGGGGGGAAGTACAGAACTGAAGAGGGTGCTCCGGAAATTTGGGGGAAGTGTTTTCCGCTACTAAAAAACATTTGTTATAAATAAGGGGTTAAGTCACAACTTTGAAAACCACTAACGCAGCGGAACTTACATTCCAAAGGTACGAGAAACAAACGAAGAAATAATTTCAAGAACTGGCAAATACTTCTTCTATAAAGTGGGGAGCTCTAATATAAATTGGGTTCTCAGAGAAGGAAAGAACACGTTATGTACAAGTGAACACTGTACTCTTGTACTCACACCATACGTAACCAAAAGCACAATGAAGTTAAAAACTCATTTTAATAGTTCTCATCAATACCATGATTCATGATGTTAACCTGTTTTTAACTTCCTGGTACAATCGTCCACAGTCTTTTAGCAAATCAACAACAGGTAGCAAAACCTTGGTTACCTCAACACTTTCAAAACTAGTCTCTAAACAAAACATGAAGCTGCTTTTATCACACTGGCTCAGAGAGTTCTTAAAGATCATTGTTCACACACCTAACAAAAGAGAAGATTCACACCCTCCGGGTTGCTGAGCTCGACCCGCTCCTGCACACCAGGGGGAGCAGGGGATTTCGCCCGCGGTGCAAGGGCTCCGAGGAAAGAAGCCCGGGACCCGAGTCAGGCCCGGGACGCGCCGGCGCCGAAAGCGTACGGCGGGGGCGTGGCGGTCCCGGCGCCTGCCTTTGTTGTCCCTCGCGGCGCGCGGGGGGGGGGGGGGAGGGGCGGCCTGAGGCCCGCGAGGTCAGCAGCCGTCCCTGGTCCCCGTCGCGCGGCCTCCCGACTCCCACGAGCGCGCGAACCCACCTTCTTATAGTGCTTGCCCAGCCAAACCCGCACCGAATCCAGCTGGGACACCGTCTCCGGGCTCTCCCAAAACTTGCTGGCCGGACCCCCGTCCTTCCGCCGATAAACTGCCAGGCCCACGGCCGCCGCCGCGCCCCCCACGCCCGCAGAGCCCGCTACCACCCCCGACCCGCCGCCGCCCGCCGCCGCAGCCATCGTCTCCGTCTGCCGTCCCTGCCCCCTGGCCTGCCGAGGCCCTCGCAGCGTTTCCCGGTCGCCCGCGCGCGCCCGCGCGCGCAGCCACCACCACCGCCTCCCGGCCCCGCCCAGCCAACCCCTTTCCGGCGCTGATGCCCGGCCCCGCCCTACTTCGGGACGGGCGCCGTAACCGACGCTAGCACGCGCATACGCATGCGCAACACGCTTCGACGTGCTTTGCGTCTGGCTCTCGCCCGGGTTCTGCGTGGAATCGTTTTATGCGGTCGACAACTGCGTGGAGAATGTGTGTCATCGCCTGCCGCCGCCGGAGAGAATAGTTCTGGTGTGAGCATGCCGAGCGGAAAGCCGGTTAGGGTGTTGAATGCTGGCCAAGGGCCCCGCACGCGGAGAGTCTGCGCCGTCCTCTGTAAAACATCATCTGGGACGCCCAGGCCGCGGAGTTTCTTCGGCTTCACAGCCCTTCCGCCCCCTGTGGCTCCAGCCACAGTACTTTATTCTTGCCTTGGGGACTTGCACCAGCTGTTCCCGCGATCGTGACAGGTCTTCCTTTCTGATTTTTACTTAAGAGGCGCTTTCAAATTCGTTCTTCGGAAAGCCGATTCCTTACCACACAATATTGAACACCCACTCGGCATTTTCTGCGTAGTATTCACCACTACCTGGTATTTTTCTTGTTCATTTTCTTATCGTCCACATAAATTACATGAGAACCTAATCTTGACTTGTTCACGGGTGTATCCTCAGCGCTGGAAACAGAGCCTGTTATCTAATAGATGTTCAATAAATATTTGATGAATGAATGAATGGCCTACATAGAGGCAGACAGGTTTTAAATTATTAACAAAGTATAATTGGCCCTAATGGAGCTATAAACATAATGATATATGATCTAGAGCAGCAAGTGATTAATCGCTTGTGAAAAAGTCTGCCGAGTTTTGTGAGACCTTTTTAAAATGAATAGAATGTGATCAGGGAGGAAAGGACATTCTGGACACACGAAGACAACTGGAATAAAGGCGTTGAACTGTGAAAGCATGCTTTGTGAATCTCTCTTATAAGCGTAATTTGGTTGTGGCAATGAATTTTTACTTTACCTTTAAGCATTGGGAAACCAGCTTTAACAGAGAAATGACATGATCAGATTTATATATATATTAGGAAAATAACAATTGCAGGTGTGTGAACGATAGATTAGAGGAAAAAAGACTGGGGAAAGATGACCTGATAAACAGTCTAGGGCAGAGAGAATGAGAATAAAATAGGACTAAGATAGGATCATGCCCTTTAAGAATTTAGACTCCTGAAGTATTGATAATAGCTGATGTTCATGGAGCACTTATTACATGCCATGCTCTGTACTAAGAACACCTGCATTACTGCAGATAAAGAAAATGAGAGGGCTGGCCCGTGGCTCATTTGGGAGAGTGCTAACACCAAGGCCACAGGTTCGGATCCCTATATAGGCATGGCGGGTTTGCTCACTGGCTGAGCGTGGTGCTGACAACACCAAGTCAAGGGTTAAGATCCCTTTACCGGTCATCTTTAAAAAAAAAAGAAAGAAAGAAAAGAAAATGAGGCACAGAGAAGTTAAGTAATGTGCTAGCAAGTATTAGAGACAGGTTTTTGAACCCAAGAATTAGACCCTGGAGTACTACTCTCCCCCTTCCCAAGCACAATGTGTTTTCTGTTAATAACATGTGACCAGAGCAGAGAAAATCGACTGGAGAGGTTCAGAAAGCTATTTCATTTGCCTACAGCCATGGAGAGGGAAATTACTTTTTCCAGGACAGTGATATTTCAACTTTTTTGCTCAAGTAAAATAATTTAGAAAATTATATACTTCACTTTTTAGAAAAACATCTAAAATTTTTCCTTTTTTGGGGGGGTGGCTGCCCGGCATGGGGATCTGAAGCCTTGACCTTATTGTTACAACACCATGCCGTGTGGTAGCCTTATAATACCAAAGTCACCGGTTTGGATCCCCATACTGGCCAGCCACCAAAACCAAAAAAACCTTGGTGTTATAACAGCGGGCTGTAACCAACTAAGCTAACCAGCTAACATCATCAAAAATTAAATAATTGTTAGAGCACAGCCTTGTAACACCAAGGTCAAGGGTTCGGTTCTCCACACCAGCCAGAGACCAATAAATGAATAAATAAATAAAGGATACATTATAAAGATGGACATTTTTAATGAAATGGTTACATCACTTTTTTAAAGTTTTTCTTTTGAAACAATCTCATTGAAAAGTTGTGAATACAGTACAAAGAGCTTTTTCTTTTCGTGAACTATTTGAGAGTAAGATGCTGAAATTTTAATATTTCCTACAGACAATTATATTCTCTTACATAATCACAATACAATCGTTAGCACCAGTAAATTAACCCTGACACCATCCGCAGATCCCATTCAATTTTTTCCTGTTGCCCCGTAAGGTCCCTTATAGCAAGTTTCCAATTCAGAATCATGCACTGCACATCAAGTTTCAGGTCTCCTTCAGTCTGGAACAGTTGCTTAGTCTTTCTTTAACTTTCACAACATTGACACCTTTGAAGATTATAATAGTTATTTTGTAGAATGTTTTTCCATGTGAGTTTGTCTGATGTTTCTTCACGCTGTGTTCTTTTCATTGCATCCTATCAGGTGGCACATAATTTTGTTTCTTGTGTTACTTTGATGAGTTGACTAAGAGTATCTGCCAGACTTCTCTACTGTGAAATTATTCTTTCTGGGCCGGCCCGTGGCTCACTCGGGAGAGTGCGGTGCTGATAACACCAAGGCCCCGGGTTCGGATCCCATATACGGATGGCCGGTTCGCTCACTGGGTGAGCGTGGTGCTGACAACACCAAGTCAAGGGTTAAGATCCCCTTACCGGTCATCTTAAAAAAAAAAAAAAAAAAAAGAAAAATTATTCTTTCTGCCTTTGTAAATTATTAGTATTTTCTATGGAGGTATTTTGAAAGTACCCATAAGTTGGTCCCCAATCTATGATGGTTCGACTTAGAATTTTTCGACTTTACAATGGTGCAAAAGTG
The DNA here is from genome assembly GCF_027409185.1 of Cynocephalus volans. Classification (NCBI taxonomy): domain Eukaryota; kingdom Metazoa; phylum Chordata; class Mammalia; order Dermoptera; family Cynocephalidae; genus Cynocephalus; species Cynocephalus volans. The sequence goes on from NC_084470.1 coordinate 58,162,243, forward strand.
ATGCTCATTCAGTAGAAATTGTACTTCAAATTTTGAACTTTGAGCATGGTGCTGACAACACCAAGATTCAGAGTACCATCCCTGTACCAGCTAGCCGCCAAAAAAAAAATTTTTTTTTTTTTTTTAAACTTTGATCTTTTGCTGGGCTAGCAATATGCTTTAGGATGCTGGTCAGCAGCAGTGAGCTGCAGCTCCCAGTCAACCAAGTGATCATGTTGAGGGTAAACAACTGATACTATACAGTGTTCCATGTTGCCAGTGTTTTTACGATATTGTGTTTTGTGTTTTGCATCATATCACGTCTAGAAAATGCTCATTTTTTACTTACAATATTTTCAATTTACAATAGGTTTATCGGAATGTAACCCCATCGTAAATCATGAAAATAACTGGAAACAATGTATTGAACTGTGAAACATGCTTCCTGAAACCCTCCTTAAGTCCATGGGGTATAAATGTAATTTGGTTGCAGCAGGGAATTTTGACTTTACTTATAAGTATTGGTAAGCATTTCACTTTGTATTGTAAGCTACCCTTCTTGGCTTCTACAATCCCATGCTAGGTCATTGTAAATATGGTTACTCATACCTCCCTCTCTTTTGTCTAATGACTTCAGGACTGAATTATTTGAGAAGGGATGATAGGGGAACAGAAAAGGCAAAAACATTACTCTTTTTCTGTTTTTGTTTTTATAACAATAATAACAGACAAATATGGGATTGGATGCACACTAAAGAAATCTTTTTTCAAAACTCAGCCTACCACCCCATCCACCTTCCTGACATTTATTTTATTTTATTTTTTGGCAGTTGGCTGGTATGGGGATCCAAACCATTGACCTTGTTGTTACAAGGCTGTGCTCTACCCGACTGAGCTAACTGGCCAGCCCCAAAAACATTACTCTTAGGGCCGACCCGTGGCTCACTTGGGAGAGTGTGGTGCTGATAACACCAATGCCATAGGTTCACATCCCTATATAGGGATTGCCCGTTCCTTTCTAAGTTTGGATTAACTTCCAACATTTTATCCTTTCCTCTTTTCATGTGAAGTAGTTTGCAGGTGTCACCTACTCTGAGACATCTTCATCTTTTCTTCAGTCATTTACCTCACTTATGTGTTTAAGTTTGGCTTTACTAAGTTCCTCTAGCTGTATGGTTAATCTCTCAAAAAGTATCAGTTGACACGAACATCAACTACATTGTATATTGATTAAAAAAAAAAAAAAGTGTAGGTGACCACATTCCCATGGTCAGCTATTTCTTCTACAACACCATTTACATTTGATTCGAATTTCACTTCCAGCTTTATAACTTTTCTTTCTTTGATGCACCTTTATCTTTGTTGGCTAATTTCCCAACAAACAATTTGTATGACAACAAATTACATAATTTAGATGAAATGGACAAATTCCTAGAAAGACACAAACTTCCAAAACTGACTCAAGAAGAAACAGACGATCCGGCTGGCCAGTTTCCTCAGTTGGTTAGAGCAAGGTGTTGATAACACCATGGTCAAGGGTTCAGACTGACCAGCTGCCAAAAAAAAAAGAAACGAGCAATCTGAACAGACCTATAAGAAGTGAAGAGATTGAATCAGTAATCAAAAATTTACCCATAAAGAAAAGCCTAGGCCAGATGGCTTCACCACTGAATTCTACCAAACATTTAAAGAAGGATTAATACCAATTATTCACAAACTCTTCAAAAATAGGAGGGAGTCCTTCTGAACTCATATTATGAGGCCAATATTACCCTAATACCAAAACCAGACAAAGACATCACAATAAAAATATAGATCAATATCTCATGAATATGGATGCAAAAATCCTCAAGAAAATACTAGCAACCAAATCCAGTAACATATAAAAAGAATCACACACCATGACTAACTTAAATTAATCCCAGGGACTCAAAGTTGGTTTAACATCTAGATATCAATAAATGTAATTATATTAAGGATACCTGGGATTTGTTTTTATCAGGTACGGTAAGGCACAGACACAGAAATTACTGTTGTAAAGGAAAAAGTTTGTTATACCACAGATTCCTAGAAATAGGAAGCATGGCAAGCCACACAAGGCCATATAGAGAAGCATCAGGGTCAGTCAGAAGGCCAGGGGAGCAACAGAAGAACATGGGCAAGAGCCTTTATTGTGGTTTCTGCAGGAAGGAATTGGTGAAACAGGATAAGCCTCAGGAAGAGCTACTTTGAATAATTTCAGCAGGCTCTGCTTGTTTGCATAAGAAAAGTCATGGTCACTGGCAAGTCTTTAGCTATCTCTAGGAATTGGCTAACCCTGGGAGGTGCAGTCCCTCAAGTGTTAGGAAGTCAAAACATCAAAATAGGGGAAATAAAAAAACATGATTAATACAGTAATACATTGCAGCAATAGAATTTTTAAAAATCACACGATCTTCTCAATAGCTGCAGAAAAAGCATTCGACAAAATCCAGCACCCTTTCATGATAAAAACACTAAACAAATTAGCAACAGAAAAGAACTTCCTCAACCTCATAAAAAACATCATGAAAAATAAAGGATATAGAGTAAGACACATAGAGGATAGGGAAGTCCTAACATATTTAATTAGATCCTAGGAGAGAAGAGAAAGAATGTAGCAGAAGCAATATTTGAAGGAAAAATACCTGATAATTTTCAAACACATTATTTCCAACAATAATCCTCATTTGGTCAAGAACCCCAAGAAGAGAAATTTTTTTAAAAAGCCATACTTAAACACGTCATAGTGAAACCTTTAGGTGACCCCATTTCCCCTCAGACCACAACATCATGGGCCATAACATTCATTATCTTCTACAAACAAAATGTTTAGGAAATGTAATCTATATGGAAACAATCACCCTCCAACCTTCCTGCCAAGGACCAGGCTGTTGGCAATACACTAAACTGGAAGGATAATATAATAATTATATATATATATATATATATATTTATTTATTTATTTATATTTATATTTATGTGTATATATGTTTGTATATGTTAAATATGTAAATATATAGGTATATGTTACATATCCTTGCTGTACACTTATGAAGTTCATACCTCCAGCAAGTCCAGGAACTGACTCTGAGGAGTATCTTGAGGTTGCCACTTCCACATTGCTTTCTGAAAAATGTTCTAAGAAGAAATTGTATATATTGATTACATAAGGATTGAAGACACTGAGTTCAACAGTGCTCATCACTCTCAACTATAATCTAGTTTCAACTGTCTGCTTTATGAATTAGCCATAGTAAGGTGGACTTTCTTCCCCTATAATAAATTATTACAATAATAATAATAATATCTAAAGTTTTGAAGACTTAGTATGTCCTAGACACTGTTCTAAGTTATGGGAATAAAGTACTAAACAAAATAGATCAAAATCCCTGCCCTTATGGAGCAAGCCAGTGTAGTAAAATATATACACAGTATATTAGATAGTGATAATTTTAAGGGGAAGAATATAAAGCATGGAAGAGGGATATGAAATATTGGGGGAGGGGTAGAAATTTTACATAATATTTTTAAAGAAAATCCCCTCGCTATCTGAACTTTCACTGTTCAAGTTAGAAACTGAAGAGATTTGTGTAGAAAGGATACTTGCTGGTTGATAAGATATTTACAGCCGTGATACTATATGACGGAGTGCAGATAGAAAAGAAATAAAGTCCCTGGGGCTGTTCAACATTTTATGATCACAGAGATGAAGAGAAGCTTAAAAAGATAAAAATAAAAACAAGAAGTAGCCAGGAAAAAAAAAACAAAAAAAACCCAAAAAATCAGATTAATATTCTGTTCTGGAAGCAAAGATAAGAAAATTTCAAGGAGGAGAAAGTACATGTATTACCTACCAGGAGCAATCAAATAAAATGAAGACTGAGAAACTATTGGCTTTAGCAACATGGGAGTCGTTGGTGACCTTAAAGAAAGGCAATTTGGTGGAAACAAAACCTGATTGTTTAATCTGATGAAAACTATGAATCTTCTTCCTCACCCCCCATACCTGTGTGTGTATGTACCCACAATTTTACATACAATTTCACAGGGGTTTCATGGACTCCAGAAGCCTATTATAGCTCCAAAGGCATCCGTCCATCTCAACTTAAAAATCTGTGGAAGGAGTTGAAGGAGTGAAGTGAGGGATTAGAAAACTGGGTGGGAGGATAGATCACTGAAGGAGAGAAAAAAATTCAACTCACATCTCTATGCTATTCAAATATTTTAAACAACTGCATATCTTTTTTCCTTTTTTGGAAGCAGCTGGCTGGTACAGGGACCTAGCCCTTGACCCTGGTGTTATCAGCACCACGCTCTACCAAGTGAACTAACTGGCCAAGTCCATACATTTTTTTTCTTTTTTTTTTGGTGACTGGCCAGTACAGGGATCGAACCCTTGATCTTGGTGTTATAATACTTCGCTCTAACCAACTGAGCTAACTGGCCTGCTCCCATGCATATCTTTTTTTAATAAAAAAAGTTAATTAAAACAAAACTCTGGGGCTGGCTGTTTAGCTCACTTGGTTGGAGCAGTGTTATAACACCAAAGTCAAGGATTCAATCCCTGTACTGGCCAGCCGCCAAAAAAAAGAGAAAAAAAAGCTTTATTGAAGCTTCCATCAGTACACTTTTTTTTTTTTTTTTTTTTTTTTGGTGGCTGGCCAGTCAGGGATATGAACCCTTAACCTTGGTGTTATCAGCACCATGCTTTCCCGATTGAGCTAATCAGCCAGCTCCAATACATCTTTAATACTTAATTAACTCAGTGTGTGTATGTTTATATTTATTTAATTTCTCTAACACACAAAGCTCTTTAGTGCCTTAGTAGCTTTGCACATTTTTTGTCTGCCCGGAATGTTTCTCCTTATCCCACCTTTGCACTACCTGCTAATTCCTTTTCTTTTAGTTCTCAAGCATCACCAAGGTAGAGAGGTTTCCCCATCAGACATTGGTCCACACTCCCAACAGCCATTCTTTGCTACAGAGCACTGATTTTGATAGGTAGACGGTTCAGGAAGTGCTTCCTATCCCTCGGTCCCAGGGGATAAACCTTCATTGTTTTAAAACTCTTATGGTTCTGGGCTGGCCCATGGCTCACTTGGGAGAGGGTGGTGCTGATAACACCAAGGCCACAGGTTCGGACCCCTATATAGGGATGGCCGGTTAGCTCACTTAGGAGAGCATGGTGCTGACAATACCAAGTCAGGGTTAAGATCCCCTTACCAGTCATCTTTTTTTTTAAAAGACTGTCATGGTACTGTAATTCTATGGGATCAGGTAACAGATGGCCATGTGACTCAGTTCTGAACAGTGAGAAGTTGGGAAAGTATGGTCGGGTTTCTGGGGAAAACAATTTTGCCTGATGAAAGGAGCAGCAGGGAGAAGACATCCATATGGTTGAGTTAGCCTAGGGTGTCTGGAGTTGCAGTAGCCATCTAGAAACCAGGTGCAGAAACCAAAGAGAAACTGCAGAGAAGTTTCGACCAGGGTTTTGACTTCCTCGTGTTCCCTAAATGATCCAACCCCAGTACTACCTATGTACAGGTTTCCATTAGGTGAATTAATATATATCTTCCCTGTTTATGCCATCTTTGGTTGGTGTTCTGTGACTACCAGGTGAGAGTTCCTACTGATACGCTTTCCCTGACTACCCATTCTGAAAGATGTTATGTCTTGTACCCCACCTTCCACAGCTGATACTCCTCTGCCCTTTATCTGTTTCTTTTATGGCATATATTACAACTTGCAATTTATACTCTTAGTCTTCAAAAAGTTCATAGAAAGATTTGTATTACCTTTTTTTTTGGCAGCTGGCCAGTACTGGGATCCGAACCCTTGATCTTGGTGTTATAAAACTGCGTATTATCTTTTAATTTCATTTTTCCACAAACTTTCTGATCTAGTGCTCTCCCAACTGAGCTATTTTGGTTGGCTTCCACAAACTTTTTGAAGTATCCTCATACACACACACACACACACACACACACACACACACACACATTTATACGAGAATCAAAAGATATAAGAATCTTTCCATGAACTTTTTAAAGTACCCTGGTATATGTCTGTTTTTCTCTTGTCTCGTTCTCAAAGAATACAAGTTCCTTGAGAACTGGGACTTCCTGTCTTATCCACCATTGGTCTTGTACTCCATCACCTAACATTCTGCCTGGAACAATAAATATCTGTTGAAAAATTTAAAAACTGAATGAATGAACAAACTTATCAGTCTCCACCCTGCTAGATGAATACTCCTTGAAGATGGTGTACATATCCTGTATCCTCAAAATGTAACACAATACCTGGCTCTTAACCTACATGTAATAAATGGTTGTCAAATTAGTTCATGCTGTCCAGCTGAACGTCAGGCTGTCAACAGTATTTCTCTGTTAAGAAGTGTTTTGGCCTAAACAAAGGTTAGAAAGGAAGGTTTAAAGGGCCGAGCCTGTGGCGCACTCCCTCCGCGGTCCGGATCCTATATAGGGATGGCCGGTGCACTCACTGGCTGAGTGCCGGTCACGAAAAAGACAAAAAAAAAAAAAAAAAAAAAAAAGAAAGGAAGGTTTAAAAACAATAATATTAGGGCTGGCTGGTTTGCTCAGTTGGTTAGAGTGTGGTATTGATAATACCGAGGTCCAGGTTTCAATCCCTATACCACCCAGGCACCAAAAATAAAAATAAAAACAAGAAGATCAAAAATGCACAATTGTTGGACCTACTTTTGATTCATGTAGCTGTTGTCCTTTACTCCATTTGGATGTATATATTTGTGAACTTGGGCTGGCCAGTTAGCTAAGTTGGTTAGAGTGCAGTGTTATAACACCAAGGTCAAGGGTTTGGATCCCCATATGTATTGCTATGTGACTACGCCAATTGTCTGTCTGGGGCTATTGTCAGATTCCTGCCATCATAGCCAATTGTATTATTAAAGCAATTGTATGGCTAGGCAATTCATAACTAAAGCCAAAACATTTTATTATTTTAGTTATACTAAGTTTCCATTTGTATTGTCAGGGCCAGGGCTCAGACCCTTCAAACCCATTGTGCAGACGGGGTCACCAGACCCCTCACATGCCAGGCTGGGTCATAGACCCCTCACATGCAGGTCCATGCTAGGTAAGTGGGAAAGATCCCAGGAGCCATTGGCAGATGACATGAGCTCAGTCCTTAGCAGTAGCAGCAGCAGAAGCAGCAGTGGCGGTGGCCTCTCAGGGCATCCTGGGGGCACTGGCAGCAACAGCTTGCAGCAACAGCCTCCAGCAGCAGTAGCGGCCTCCCCATAGCCCCCCCCGGGCATCCCACGGGTGCAGGGCCCCATGGATCAGAGCCACTTGTCCTTTATCCTTAAGTCCATAACCCAGGACATCTGGGTGCACATGTGCAATTACATTAAACAATAACCAAGGAACACCTGGGTGCACGCGCATATTCACATCAAATGCTCAGCAAGATTCTGAATATCTGAGCGGCCCTGACCATTTTCCTGTATTTTCCCTACAATCCAACCCTTCAGGGTCCCTCGCCATACAATCCACTCATTCAGAATCTTCTGTGACGTTCCCTAAATGAAGATAAATGACCCTTGCATTCACATAACCTATTCCATCCCAACAGTCCCAAAAGTCTTTAGATTGTTGCAGCAGCAACTCAAAAGTCCAAAGTCTCATCTGAGACTAAAGGCAAAACTTCTGTCAGCTGTGTACCTGCAAAAATCAAAAACAAGTTTATCTACTTCCGACATACAGTGGGACAGACATTGGGTACACATTCCCATTCCAGAAGGGAGGAATAGACCAGGAAAGAGAAGCAGGCCCCAAACAAATCCAAAACCCAAACAGGGCAAACATTAAGCACACTGGGGCATCCGGTTCCCCAAAGCATTGGGCAACTTCACTCCTACAGCTCCGCCAGGTGCAGCCCATGGAGCTGCCCTGGTGCCTGTGGCTTTTCCAGGCTGGTGCTGCATGTTGTCATGCCGCCGCTCCTGGCGGCAGCCCAGCTATCCTGGCTCCAGTAGACATTTCCTCCGTGGGGGTTCTCTGTAGGGGCTCTGACCCCACTACTCTGCTCCACATTGCTCTGCAGATGACCTCCTCAGTGGCTCCAACCCTGCAGCACGTCTCTGCCTGAGTCCCCAGCTTCTTCATACATCTTCTAAAATCTGGGTGGAGGCTGCCATGCCTCCACTGCTCTCACATTCTGCTGGCCTGCAGACTCAATACAATGCAGCTGCCACCAAGGTTTCCGGCTTGTGCTCTCCAGAGCTGCTGCCCGAACCACACTTGGGGCCACCTGAGACAGACCCACTCCAGCCAGAGCAGCTGAAATGCCAGGAGCAGGTTCCTGAGGGCAGCGGCACCCCAGGTCTGTCCTCCGGAGAAACTCAGTTCTCTTAGGCCTCCAGGCCTATGATGGGATTGGCGCCCTTCCAAGCTTCTGCAATCCCCTCAGGGCCTTGGCTATTAGTATCTAGCTGCCCCCTCCCTTGCTCCTGAATTACTTGAATCAGCTTGGCATACTCCTGCCATTCACTCCCAGTCTCTGGCAGTTCAGCATTCACCCACACAGTTTGAACAGCTGCATTTGCCCACTTCACCAGGGAGTGGCTGCCCTGCCCCTATGCATATCTGTGGCTATTCTGTTACTGCTGCCACAGAGACAGGCATGTGGTAATGGAGGCTAACTTTACCAGGTAAAAACATACTTGAAATTCTGCAGGGGTACCCATCCTCAGGTCCTCTGCCCATCTGCACATGGCATTCTTTTCCCGGGTTTATATGGCACCTGTTGAGCCATCTGCTTTCTCGGGTTTATATGGCACCCGGAGAGCCATCAGGTTTAAGTGGCACCTGGCAAGCCATCTGCCTTCAGACAAATGTGACATTTGTTTACTACATCGTCTCCAGAGCACATCACACCATCCACCCCTAAGTCCCATAGCTGCAGCAGCCCGGGGATCTCCCTGCTTCTGCTGCTTTACTGTTTCCCCAAGCCAACCAATTCAACCTGGGTATATGGGACATAGGTAGTAAATTGGGTCACCTGTGGGTTGCCTACTGGTCTGCCTGGTCCTATAGGCTGCTTGTGCTTCATTTTCTGATAGGCACCAGGTCATTCCAGGAGACACAGAGTTTCCCCCAAATCACCATCAGGTTCATCGTCATCCCCAGTGTTGGAAGCAGTGGTGACCTGTTGCTGTACTTCAGCCTCCAGGGCACGTACTCACATTTCCAACCTGTCTGCTTTCTGCTGCAAGTCTTGAAACTGTGCTGCTTCATGGGGATTCTGGTCCATGTTGGCTCGCAGTACAGCAAGCAACAGCCAGACCCCAGTCAACAGGAAGGTTGCAACTGAGCACCACATACTCAAGGGTAGCTGCATTTCCTCCTCCTCCCAAAGGGCTTTCTACTTCTTTACCTGCTTGGCATCTTACCCATGACACCAATTGCCAGGCTCTTTTACCTGCCCAGAATCCTGCCAACTATGCCAGTTGTATTGCTATGCGACTAAGCCAATTGTCCATCTGGGGTTGTTGTCGGACTCCTGTCATTGTAGCCAATTGTATTGTTAAAGCAATTGTATACCTAGGCAATTCATAACTAAAGCCAAAACTTTTATTATTTTAGTTAGACTAAGTTTCCATTTGTATTGTCAGGGCTAGGGCTCAGACCAAACCCATTGTACGAACTGGGTCACCAGACCCCTCACATGCCAGGCTGGGTCATAGACCTCTCACACGCAGGTCCACGTTAGGTAATTGGGAAAGATCCGGGGAGCCATTGGCAGATGACATGAGCGCAGTCCTCAGCAGCAGTGTGGCCTTTCGGGGTATCCTGAGTCACTGGCAGCAACAGCTTGCAGCAACAGCCTCTAGCAGCAGTAGTGGCCTCCCCGCCCCCCCCCCAGGGCATCCCAGGGGTGGGGGGGCCCTGTGGATCAGAGCCACTTGTCCTTAATACTTAAGTCAATAACCCAGGACACCTAGATGCACACACGCAATTACACTAGACAATAACCAAGGAACACCTGGGTGCATGTGCATATTTACATCAAATGCTCAGCAAGATTCTGAACATCTGAGGGGCCCTGAGCATTTTCCTATATTTTCCGTACACCATACTGTCCAGCCACCAAAAAGAAAAAAATTAAGAAAATAAAATTAAAATTAAAAAAATAAATATATGTTTGTGAACTTAAACCAATTCATACAACTTTAGGTAACTGGATTACACTATACTAATACATCCAAGAAAAGAATTACTTGTACTCATGCATGATCTCTTATTCTTCATTTTACTACCTTTCTTGTTTTGTGTAAGAATGTTTAACTCTGTCTATAAGCACTATATTTATTTATTTATTTAATTTATGAGCATTATATTTGAAAAAAAAAAAAAACTATAAAGGAAATACATGGAATACATACTTCCTTCCCAGAATTTTTTTTTTTTTTTTTTTCCGGTGACCGGCGCTCAGCCAGGGAGTGCACCGATCATCCTTATATAGGATCTGAACCCGCGGCGGCGGGAGCGTCGCCGCGCTGCTAGCGCAGCACGCTACCGAGTGCGCCACGGGCTCAGCCCCTTCCCAGAATTTTAACATTCATAAAATGGTCTAAGTCAGCTTTATTTTATTTAATTAATTAATTTATTTGATTTTTGGCAGCTGGCTGGTTAAGGGATCTGAACCCTCGACCTTGGTGTTAGCAATGTCTCTCTATTCTAAATTTCAAACAAACACAGAAAAGAGAAATGGCTGATTTCAGGCTAGGGCATGGAACATACACAATGAGTCTGGTACATCTTGTTATGTTAGAACGTAAGGAAGTAGTCAAGGAATGATGGGGACATTTCAAAAGGTTAGAAAACTCAGCTTGAAGGGGGTTCCACTGGACAAATCTGGGACAATTTGAGTGTTAAATAACGATGGCAATGAATCACAGAAATCCATTGAATAAAAGAGGAATCCATGAATGCATAATGATATAAACAAGTGAGAGAATGGAGAAACGAAGAGAAGAGAAATTGCTTATCTACGGTAAAATGACAACTATTAAATTTAAAAAGAATGGTGGAATTAGAAAATCACCATTTGGGGCCGCCCCATGGCTCACTCAGGAGAGTGCAGCACTGGTAGCGCCAAAGCCGTGGGTTCAGATCCTATATGGGGATGGCTGGTGCGCTCACTGGCTGAGCGTGGTGCAGACAACACCTTGCGGGGGGTTGCGATCCCCTTACAGGTAAAATAAATAAATAAATAAATGATCACCATTTGACAACCATTACAGTAACAAGTGATTCAAATAAGAATCATCAACAGATGCTAAAATTGGAGGGTGAAATTTTATAGAGGAATGAGATATTCAAATGATTTCAAAGTATCTTTTCATGAGATATTTACTCATTACAAAGGGAAAGATAATTTCATAGAGAAGAAACCTGGTAGGTACCACCAAAGTTAAAAATGACAGTAATGGGGGCTTGCCCTTGGCTCACTTGGGAGAGTATGGTGCTGGTAACACTAAAGTCACAGGTTTGGATCCCTATATAGGGATGGCTGGTTGGCTCACTTGGGAGAGCGTGGTGCTGACAACACCAAGTCAAGGGTTAAGATCCCCTTACTGGTCATCTTAAAAAAAAAAAAAGACAGTAATGGTACGAATCAACATCTTGTGCCACATAATAAGAACACATTATTGGGACAACTGGCAAAACCTGAATAGGGTTTGTGGCTTAGATGGTAGTATTAGGTCAATGTTAAATTTCTGATTCTGGTGACTTTATGTCGGAGAGTGACTTGTTGTTAATAAATGTACACCAAGGTATTTAGGGGTAATTCTGACATCATGTCTGAAACTTACTTTTTTTTTTTTCAACTTTCAAAAGAAAGAATATAAAGTAAATGTGGTAAAGTGTCATCGATAGGAGAATTTGGTACAGGGTATACAGGAGTTTTTTTGTACTATTCTTTGAACTTTTCATTAGTGAAATTATTTCAAAATTTAAAAAAACCAGTTAGAAATAGTTCACACTATAGTTTTGATATAATGGCAGGGACTATATTTTTATAAAGATCAAGCCAGGTTTAATAACTTGTTAATGTGATATATCGAGCGATGGCTCCAGGACAATTTCCAGTCTCGTTCTTTGAGCCTACAAGATCTGGGGATCTAATAAAAACATTACCACGCTGTTCTGTTCACACAGAAGGCACTGTCATTCACATATAAAATACACACTACAATAAATTCAGAAGGAGAGTGGTGGCATGACTTCTCAATCCCTTATGAGTCTTAGCTGGAAGAAACTGAGAAAAACTCATTATGGGGAAAATAGGATAATTTAGTCAGGCTCCCTTGACATTTCTTATAAACAAGTTGTGTGAGTGGAGTTAGTGCCTATGTGTGCCAATGTATCTCTTTAGTTTCCTAGCTACTGTGTGTTCTGCAGTTTGTGAAGAGAGTTCACGTCTAAAAACGGAGCATGTTTATTCGGCTGACAGTTGCTCAGTTTGTCTGTCTTTGGACTTTGCCGGTAGCAGTCAAGTGTCTGAGTTTCTCCTTTGTACTGCTTAGCTCATAGTGTTGTGTGTGCTGAATAAAGACTATTCCTTCTTCAACCAAGGCTCCAAGGACGGTTTTGTCCAGTTACCTAGCTCGTAGACCTGCGTGTGAAGGGTTTGTGAATGGGATCGAGGGGTGTCTGAGCTCCAGACCCTAGCTCTAGCTCTACACTCATTGTTCATTACATCTCTTAGAATATAATGGAACCAAAAGTATAAATTAAGGGCAGCATAAAGACTAGGGACCTGGAAATTTTTCCTTTACATAAAGGAATTTTAGGATGCAGTTTGGATTAAGATAAAATTCAGTAAATAACAATTATAAAATTTTGACTGGAGGGGCAGGATGTTGGCCCTTTGAAGGCTGAGAGTCCTCTGTGGTGCCCAAGGAGGCCAAGCTCTGTTTCTCAGGACCCCAGTGGACAGACCTGCTCATGTCTCAGCATTTCTCCAGGACTGACCTACCCCAGGATGGTGTGGAGCACAACACATTCACCTGTTCCTCAGCCGTCATTTGTTTTGTTCCTGGGCCTGATTCCAGCTGCTTATTTGAATCCTTGCTCTGTGATGGACTGATTACTCCCTGGATGCAGCCCTCATTCTCTGTAGTCACTGGGGCCTTGGACAAGTTCTTACTATGTTCATGGAACTGCATCACAGAAAGCTGCCACAGCAGGCTTTTTGGCACTCTTGGCTTTAACCTTTCCTGGCCTTTGTTATTTTTTCAACCATCATGATGTGGCCATCTGCAAAGCTGTTGCCATGCTGTGGAAGCTCTGACCTTTTTCACTTAATACCTTAAGAATTAATTGTATGCTTCTCTGCTCTGTCATGCCATTCAACTCACAATAAGAAGGAAGTAACAGGTGAGTCCATCTGTGGACAAACCTTTTCTAATCACGCGGTTATTTTCAGAATTTAATCTTTGAGGAAAAGGTTTGAGAGGAATTATATTCAAGAAATTGTGAGACTAAGTTCTGTACTGTGGTGAGTTAATGGGGTTGTCTTCCAGCTTGTCACAAGACTCATGGTAAAACTAAATATTATACAGGAGCTTTTGTGTTTTAATTTATCAATCTCTTAAAGAGAATTCAGCTTTATTACTATGAATACATGCTCAAACTTATTCTATATTTATCCTGAGAATAATGAACAAAAAGAAATAATTCATGAGAAAAGACTGCAGAAAATTAGACGTTTAATTTTTGAAAACCTCCCTCTATGTTTAGTTGATACCAGCTACTGATAGTTACATGTCCTACAGAAACTTTAAAATTAGAAAATGCTGTTATTTCACATTACGAATTTCTTTTTTTTTTTTTTTTTTCTTTTTTTTTTTTTTTAAAGATGACCGGTAAGGGGATCTTAACCCTTGACTTGGTGTTGTGAGCACCACGCTCAGCCAGTGAGCGAACCGGCCATCCGTATATGGGATCCGAACCCGGGGCCTTGGTGTTCTCAGCACCGCACTCTCCCGAGTGAGCCACGGGCCGGCCCACATTACGAATTTCTAAATCATAAGAAGAAAGCTTAGGAAACTTCTGAATATAGAGAAGTTCCATCTAGGGAAGAGGTCCCTCTTGTCGATGTATCTATATTACAAATTCTAAATTGAGACAATTCTCAAATGTTTTACTTGCCCTAAAATAATCTGTCCACAAATATAAAACAATAAGTAATCAATTGTTATTTTCCCACTGTGGTACTCTCTAATGTGAAAATGTATTCTATGAAAAGCAAGTTTTTTAAAAAAATTAAAATGTTGTATAATAAAAATGTATTCTACTCTAAAAATTTTTTGACTGGAATACGATATACATAAAGACATGCATATAAATCATTAAGTGTAGGGCTTGACAAATTATGATAAAGTGGACACATCTGTGTAACCATCACCCAGTTCTTGAAGTGGAACCTTGTAAGCAACCCAGAAGCTCTTCTCAATGCCCTCTTCAATCGTTACTGTTCCGTAATCCCAGAAATTATCACTCTCCTAACTTTCTATGCCAGAGATTAATGTTGTCCGTTTCTAATAGTGCTTCAAATTTCTCAGGGATTTTCACATTGAATTTTACTTTTAAAATTAGACTTTGTGTTTTCATTTGTTTTTCTGCATATGAATAATTCATACCCAAGGTAAAAATTCTAAGAATTCTCTACTGGTTTTTGAACTTTAACAAATGGCATAGTTACCTTTTGGAAAAATCACTTAACAAATGGTGAATTTCACAGCTCAACTTTACAAGTTCTCTCCTTTGGCAGTCAAGTTAGAAACAAAAGTTTTTGTTAGCCAATTTATACTCATCCCATAAAGTTACTAGACATCTATCATGGCCCTAGTGATATGCTAATGTCTTAGCAGTACACTGAAATTATTATGTCTCCACAAGACATCATATAAATCAAGTTAAAGTGAGCCATTGCCTATTTAATCCCAAGTTAAACACAATTACCAAATGCAAATTTAGTCTGAGTAACTGAATATTATTTGCAGTTAGTGACTCTTGACTAATAGCCACTACCACTAGGATTAATCTAGTAAAAACGAAAAAAAAAGATGTAGTAATGATGAAAATGGCAAAATTGGGTGGAGGAAGAGATAGCCTTATTATACTAGGGCAACTGATCAGAGGAGAAGGGTGCTTCCATTTATGAATCCCTGATCATTCTCTGCTTCTTCTAGCAGGGGTTAAGACAAAGTCCAATAAGCTTTTAAGAATATACATAGGTGGGGGTCTGAAAAAGAATCTTATCTGGTAGTACACCTCCAAGCATGTGAATAAGCCATATGGTTTTCCAAAGTTAACTTTTAGCCAGAAAAATTCATAAGTTGTTCAACAACAGTGAAGACACTAACTTGTATACATTTAGGTATCCTAAGATCCTTTGAGGACTCTCTAGCTGCATATGTCCTGCTTGAATCCTCATTCTGTAGCTATAGAAGCCATGTTCACAGAATGTCTAGGCCATTCCCTTCAGTTAAGAATTGCAGTTCCTAAAAAATCTGGCCTACGAGTCACCTTCCTTGATCTATCAGGCAGCTCGTACAAACTTGGCAACTATTTTGGGTAGCTGAAGTTCTAATTACCATAAAATTGTTCTTAAAAAATCTGGGACTGAGAGTTAGATGAAAGATCAAATGTCAGCGCTAAAAGAAACAGATTGGTGATTCCTTGAGATCTGACAGAAGTACTGCAAGTCCTACTAGGAAAGAAATACAGTAATGAACTGCTGACCTCAAGTGCTTAATAGAAGAATTGCATTTCCCTCTCAAAAGACCCAAAGTGAAGGGACTGACATTAAAAACTACTGGCAAATTTCCCTAATATCCCTGATGTGAGGGGAATGAGCATGCAAGTTTAAACCTTTTACATTCGTTATTATCACAGGTATGTTCTGATGCATTGCTAACATCTTATAAGCATCTTATCTTGTTTTTGTATACCATGTTTTTTCTTTGCTTCTCTTTTCTCAACTGCCTTGTGTTTAATGTTTTATTTCCTCTTGACTGGTTTGAAAGCTATAAACTGTATTTCTATTATTTCAGTAGTTACACTCACATTTCTTTTACACACTCTAAATAAATTTCTCTCTGACAAAATTCTGAGTTATTTAGTGTATTTATCTTCCTCCTGAATGAGACCTGACTCCTCCCTAATCACGGGTGGGCATGATTTCCCTAAAGGGTAGATTCTATTCCCATTGCCAGTGATAAAGTCACAAAATGGTGTTCAGTTGTGGTCAGAGGAACATAAGGAGTCTCAAGATGTTATAAGAACCGCTAAAGCCGTCTTGTTAGAAACCTAAGGATAATGCCCACTCTGAAGATGGAAAGCACAGAACCTGGGTCCTTAATGACACAATTGAACCCCCAAATCAATAAACTATGAGGCCTGCCCTACCCAAGGGCTTCCTGTTATGAGAGACAGTACATTTCCTTGTACTTTAAGCCGATTTTGAGTCAGTTTCTATTCCTTGTTACCTAAAGCATTCCAAATGGCACATACCCTTATATTTTCTTTTTTTTTTATACCTAAAACTTTATTTAAAAAAAATTTTTTGGCAGCTGGCTGTTAAGGGGAACCTAATCCTTGCTCTAACCAACTGAGCTAAACAGCCAGCTCCATGTTTTTACCTAAAATTTTAGTTCCATATTTTATTTCTGCATAAAAAATTATTTGAATAGTTAGTAGTAAATTAAAATATAGCAATATATTTTACTAATATCAGTGTCATTGTTTATTATATCTTACTCCTTTTTACTGGGTTAAATTTTCTTCTTGCAAGATACATCCTTTAGTTTGTTCTTTCAGTAAGGGTCACTGGCTGGGATCATCTTTTATTACTTAACTAAAAATCTCTTTATCTTTTCCTCATTCTGGAAAAATAGTTTAGCGGGGTATAGAATTCTAGGTTGACAGTTATTTCTCCTCAGTAAATTGAAAACTACTCCATTGTCTCCTGCTATCTATTATTGTTGGTAAGAATGTTGTCAAATTGCTTGCTATTGTAGGTTGCATACCTTTTCTGTCCAGTAGCTTCTAAGATTTCTTTTTTAAAATTATTTATTTTTTGGCTGCTGGCTGTACAAGAATCAAACCCTGGACCCTGGTGTCATCAGCACCACACTCTAATCAACTAAGCTAACTGGCCAGCCCTTAAGATTTCTTTATCTGTGATGTTCTATAGTTTCATCACACTGCATCCAAGTAATTATTCATTTTTATTTATCCTGCATGGTATTCAGTATGCACATTTGTTGTGAGGACTTGCTTTCTTCTGGAACATTTCCAAACATCGTGTTAAATGTAGTATTTACTTGTATGCCAGTCCCTCTACTGTATTTTTTTTGTAACTCCTATTAACACTCATGTTGAAGCCCTTAATTGATTCTCCATGTTTTTAAAAATTGTTCCTTTATCTTTTTCTATTTTTCTCTTAGTAATTAATTAATTAATTAATTATTTGTTTTTGTCTTTTTCGTGACCGGTACTCAGCCAGTGAGTGTACCTGCCATTCCTATATAGGATCCGAACCCGCGGCGGGAGAGTCTCCGTACTCCCAGCGCTGCACTCTCCTGAGTGCGCCACGGGCTCGGCCCAATTAGTTATTTATAATACAACATAAACTTCCAATTCACTAAATCTCTTTCCACTAAGATCCTTGTAGTTTATGGCATTTTCTGAGTGTTTATTCAATAACTGTATTTTTAATTTCCAAGATTTTTTTTTTTTTGGTCTTTTTCGTGACTGGCACTCAGCCAGTGAGTGCACTGGCCAGTCCTATATAGGATCCGAACCCGCGGCGGGAGCGTCGCCTGGGAGCGCCGCACTCTCCTGAGTGCGCCACGGGCTCGGCCCAAATTTCCAAGATTTAGAATTGGTTCTTTAAATATTTAGCTGTTCCTTTATGTCTTTGAATATTTTAAAGATACTTATTATTATTTTCATATCACTCAATTATTTTCATTTCAAATGTGGTTAATTCAGGGCCAGCCCGTGGCTCACTTGGGAGAGCGTGGTGCTGACAACACCAAGTCAAGGATTAAGATCCCCTTACTGGTCATCTTTAAAAAAAAAAAGTAGTGAATTCACCTTTTGATGCTGATTTTGTTGGTTGCCTTTCTTCTTTTTTTTTTTTTTCCTTTCTTTTTTTTTTTTTTTGACACTCCCCCTACTCACTTTAGGTCCTCATTTCTTTTTTTATTTTTATTTTTTATTTTTTAAATTTTATTTTGTCGATATACATTGTGGCTGATTATTGCTCCCCATCACCAAAACCTCCCTCCCTTCTCCCTCCCCCCCTCCCCCCCAACAAAGTCCTTTCTGTTTGCTTGTTGTATCAACTTCAAGTAATTGTGGTTGTGGTTGCCTTTCTTTTGGTTAGATTTTCTTGCATGTCTTGAATGTTCTTGTAAGTGGGAATTTTTTCGTCATACACTTACCTCTCCCTCCCTAATGATTTTGTGGTAATCTCTACTCAATCCTCCAGGAACCTCAACCAGAAACAAGTCTTATATTAGTGACTTGATATTCTGTTTCCACCATGAAATTTGGGAGACAGGAGATCCAGGCACCAAGCCAGAGGATAGCTGGATTTAGGTCTGGACTACAAGGCCATGTCTATTCTCTAAGTATACAACTTTATATAAACTATGTCTTTATGGATGGATGGGTTGTAATTTTTCTTCATCTCTGTTAAGTTTAGGGGTCCCCATTTAAATTCCTCATTACAAGCAGCAATTCTGGCCCCAATTATCTACATTACATGGGGGCACTCTCCTCCCCATCCTCTCAATCACATTACTTTACAGGTTACAAACTACAGACTGCCTCTGCCAGTTTCTGGATTCATAACCTAGCAAGACTACAGCTCTTGGTTTCTCATTCACATGATAGTTGATTTTGTTTTTGAATATGGACATGTAATTTTATCTTTTGAATTGATTCTACCATGTGTTTGGAACAAAGGGAGTGGCATCAAAATGTATACATGCTATCCTGACCAGAAGTCAGTCTCGATAGTGTTTTTTTAAAAAGCATATATGTTGATCCTTTGGCAATACCATGGTTAACAGTGATGACTAAAAATTAGCCTGGGACCTATACATTCTCTTTCTAGTTTTACCTATAAATTATTTTGTAAGATTGAGGATAACGGACTTGTACAACTTGGTCAATTACATCAACTAGAGCTTCTATCAGAAATACCTAATTTATGGGGCCGAGCCCGTGGCGCACTTGGGAGAGTGTGGCGCTGGGAGCGCGGTGACGCTCCCGCCGCGGGTTCGGATCCTATATGGGAATGGCCGGTGCACTCACTGCCTGAGTGCCAGTCACGAAAAAGACAAAAAAAAAAAAGAAATACCTAATTTTACAACACAATGTTAATGCATACCCAAAAATGTGATGCTCCATCACAAAAATTCTATCTCTGAAGTTTGAGGCTAAAGCTTTGAAAGAAGTCCATATATAAATGAAATATATTCAAATTCTGATGTTTCAATGATAAGAAACCAAACTTAAAGTATTGGTGCAAAGGACAGAGATACAATCCAAATTTATCCCAAAGAATTTATCTATAGTTAGGAATTATACAATTCTATTAAGGATACTGGCTTTTGAAGAAATGATATTAGTTTTGTGGTACGAGCCCACAAGACAAGGATCTGATGCAGAGAAGCCATTGTCCAACCATCCCCTAGAGCACATAGATGGCAATAGGGACACAAGTATAACTCTAAGAGCCTCATTATAGTGATGGAAAAAAGATCAAAGAAATATTTTATGTGCTACCAGATAGGGAAGAATAAACCGTTGCAGGAGCAAAAAGTAGGGCCTTGAAGAATGAACAGGAAACTGTAAGAAAACGTTTCTAGACAGAGATGTTAGCAAAGAATGAAGTTTATGGACTGCACATGGAAAGATAAGGCATGGATACAGACATGACCAGGAAACAAGAGGTGAAATACATGAAGAGAGAAAAACCATGAACAACAATTCCATTATATAATGTTGAATATAATCATTATCTTGATTTGAGAATCACATATTGCACACAGGTAATGATATTCAACTCTGTACCCCACAGAAATGTACAATCAACTGTTACAATTGAAAAAAAAAAAGAGGCAAAAAGATAGACATTAACTGGCATTCAGTTTAAAATAAAATGGATAATTTTATCAGCCTCACCAAATACAACTGTTCACTAAGAATAGTTCAAGCCTCCAGAATAAGGAAAAGGCCTTCAGAGAAAGAACTAAAAGCCTAAAATTTGCAACAAGGAAAAAGTATTGAGTGCTTCACTTAAGTTTCTCTTTTTTCCCCCAGTTTTTTATATTGTGGTAAAATACACGTAAAATTTATCTTAACCATCTTCAAGTGTACAGTTCAGTGGTATTAAATACATTCATAATGTTGTGCAACCATCACTACCATCCATCTCCATAACTCTTTTCATCTTGCAAAATTGACACTATGTACCCATGAAACGATAACTCCCTGTCCCCTCGACCCCCAGCCCCTAACAACCATCATTCTACTTTGTCTCCATGATTTTGACTATACTAAGTATCTCATATGAGTGGAATCATATAGTATTTGACCTTTTGTGATTAGCTTCACTTAGCATAATGTCATTGAGGTTCATCCATGTTGTAGCATATGCCAGAATTTCCTTCCTTTTAAAGTTTGAATAATATTTTATCCTATGTATATACCACATTTTGCTTATCCATTCATCCACTGATGGACACTTGGGTTGCTTCCACTTTTTAGCTACTGTAAATAATGCTGCTATAAACATGGGTGTACAACTATCTCTTTGAGACCCTGCTTTCAATTCCTTTGGGTATATATCCAAAGGTGGGATCATTAGATCACACAGAAATTCTATTTCTAACTTTTTGAGGAGCCAACATACTGTTTTCCATAGTGGTTGTAAAATTTCACATTCCTAAGGGTTCCAATTTCTCCACATCCTTGCCAATATTTATTTTCTGATTTTTTTTTTTTTTTTTTCCTGACCGGTAAGGGGATCTCAACCCTCCGCATGGTGTCGTCCGCACCGCACCACGCTCAGCCAGTGAGCGCACCGGCCATCCCTATATAGGATCCGAACCCCCCTATTTTCTGATTTTTTGATAGTAGCCATCCTACTGAGTGTGAGATAATATCTCACTGAGGTTTTGATTTGCATTTCTCTAATGATTAGTGATGCTGGGCATCTTTTCATGTGCTTATTGGTCATTTGTTTATCTTCTTCGGAGAAATGTTTATTCAGCTCTTTTGCCCCCAGTTGAGCCTCTTTTGTAATGCTTTCTCTAGCTCAGTCGGTTAGAGTGTGGTGTTATAACAGCAAGGTCAAGGGTACACACACACACACACACACACACACACACACACACACACACACACACACACACACACACACACACACACACACACACACACACACACCCCCCCCCCCCCATGCTTTTCTCATCCTCTGTATTGGACTATAACTTTCTTTGGAGTAGGGACCACGTCTTTATCAATAAATCTGTATGAAGCTGAAACCATCATCTTCTCCAACTCCAGTAATTATGTTAATAGTGCATAATCCTTTTGGTCACCATGGTAGAGATCTCAGAGTCATCTCTCCACACACCTGTGGCCAGGGATCAGCCTGCCAATCTGCAATCACCCTCTCATTTCTTTCTCTTTTTAACTTTTTTTGGCAGCCTGCCAGTACAGGGATCAAAGTGTGGACCTTCGTGTTATCAGCACTATGTTCTGACCAACTGAGCTAAGCACCAGCCCCCTCACTCCTTTCTTTCTTGCTTTTTTCACTGCTGAGCATACCTCTCTTAGGATCTAATTAGTATCTTAGCTTATATTTTTCGCGCCAATTCTACCATTACACTTCCAGAATAATCTTCCTAGAATATAATTTACTCTCCTACTAAGAATTGTAAAATGTCTCACACACAAAAAATATCTTACAAATAAAGTCGAAATCCCTTAGCGTGGCATACCCAACTCTACTTTATCTGTCTCCTCTAAAGCTTGCACACATATCCAACACTTTGGTCATTCTAAACTACTCATATATTCTTAGGATTTTCCCGTTGTTCCAACTGGATGTCTTTGCTCACACGGTTCTTTCTCCTTGATTTTGCCATTCGGGACTAACCACTCTTTTCTCTGAACCCGTGGAGCACTTTATATCTTCTCTCCAGCTTCTGTCACTTCCCACTTGCTTCACACAATGTTGTCACCTTCTCTACTAGGCTCTAAGCCCCTTGGGGACAGGGTTTTTGTATCTCCCAAACCCGCTTAGCAACTGACATATAGTGTACTCAAATAACTGTGCAGGGACCTCTACATTCCCCACACAACACAGCGTCATGTCCTGTTCAGACGAGGTAATAATGATTTGAATGAATAAATTATGTTCCACTCCCATCCCAGCCTTCCGTCCAATGTAGACAGGAAGAAAATAACTACATGTTGAATTTAACTGTTTGGACACAAAAATGACGTGATAGGGCACCAGTTCTTCATATATCCTGAAAGACCACATCTTAAAAGCATATTCTACGTCTTCCCAGCTGTGATATCCTCACCCAGCCTCAGAGCTATGCCACTGAGCTCTTTCCTTTTGAAGTTGGATCCACTGAACCCATACTTAAGCCTCATCTAGAGAGCATATAACCCTTTCTCACTCCTTAGAGGTGATGTGGCTGGGGCGGGACCTCCAGACCCGCCCAGCAACTCTGACTTTCAGTCTCACCGCGACTAACAAGTGCCACCCTGTCTTTTCCCTAGCGTCGTACATTTTACAACGCACCATCACGTTGACTTCACCCTCCCAACAACCTTCTGAGGCGACAATGCTCACCTCCCTAAAAAAACAGAAGACCAGAGGGAAAATGAAGAAGAGAAAAGGCGTGGGTAACGAGCTGGGGCAGGAAAGGCGGGTGGAATCCCGGAGCCCGAGCTGGAACTCGTCCCGGTTCAGCCGTGACCCAGCCTGTTCACTGGCACCGAGCGGCGCCGGCGGGCGCGCAGAAGACAAGGCCCTCCCCGCTCTCACACTGTGGGCCGCTAAGTCGCTGAGGGACTGGCCGCACTGCGAAGCCCTCCCGGCCGCCCGGACCTCTCCCTCCGCGACCCCAGAACTGCTCGGGCGCGCCCCTTCCTCCACGACTCTGCCGGAAGTCCCGCCTGTGCTCTTAGCCGCGGCGCTCCATTGGGCCCGGGGCCAGGGTCTCGCCGTAGGTTGGCCACCCCGCGGCGTAGGCCCTCGACGGCTACTGCGAGCCCCGGGCGGGAGCCAGCCTCGAGACCCGCTGAGAGACAGGGTCGAGTGTGGGGGCGGGGGCGGTGGCGCGGGGCGGCGGCGGGACTTCCGCTACGGGACCCGGAAGGGGCCGCGCCGCCGCTGATGGGAGTTGTAGTCCTGCAGTGGTTGGGGGGGCCGCGGCTCATGCGCGGTGCACCGAGGCTTGTTTCACATCTGTAACAACAGGTGAATTGGGCTTTTTATTCTCCCTTTTTGTGCCCCCTTGAGGAGCTTGCCGCGGCCGGGGGTGGTCGGCGCGAGGAGGGGCCCGGGTCTGACCGCCGGCCAGGCGGAGAGTGGGGCTGAGAAGCCAGCGGGCCCAAAGAGCAGGCCGGGCATCCTAGGCCTGCGGGGGAAGCCGGCCGGGCCGAGCCCTGGGCAGCCAGGCCTCGGCCTGCCGTTGCCATGGAGCCGGGGCGGGGGCGGGGGCCAGACCGGTCCGCTGGGGCGGGCCGCGCAGCCAGGGGCTCAGAGGAGGCCGCGGGAGAGGCCGCTTCATTGGCGCAACGACGCCTTCGCCTCAGGGGATGCTCCATTTCTCCAAGGCTGGGCCTGGAGGAAGCTCCGGAGTGCCCCGAGACCTTTGTCTACTAATCCTCCCCCCGTGCCGCCTGGACCGGTCGTCCAGAGGGAGGCCTGTTGCATTCTGGCCCCCCCCTCCCCGGTTTACCCCCTTTTGCACCGACCTTGTCACTGGGGGAGGCCAAGGGGTGAGGTGTTCTTTGTTTGCTGGTGGTAACTTGCCCCATTTCGCAGGCCAAGACCTAATGCATGTTGGATCCTTTGTTTGCAGTGAACTGGAGTTCCAGGGGTCCTGAGAACCCCCAAGCCAGGAGTATGGTGTCAGCATGCTATCTGGCTAGTCCTAGTGTAGCAACATTGGTCACCTTAATTGCAATTTTGCAAGACAGAGGCTGTCCCACTTTACAGCCCCAGTCCGTGGGGCTTGCCATACACTGTAGCAGGTAGACTGCAGAAGGCCACTTGCAGGCTCTCAACCTGGTTTTGGTGGCAGCTTATTGGCCAGAGCAAAATGAGACATTGTCTAATGGTTTCCTTTGCAGCTTCTTGGAAGGCAGTGAGCCCACTGTCATTGTGGGTCTTGACTGTATCTTGTAACTTACATTTAAATCTTGGAGTCTAGGAATTTCCAGGAGGGAGGATTCTTTTCCTGATACATAGCATTTGGGACTTAGGATAGTACTTACTTGTGTAGCTGTTCACCGTGCAGGAACTACATCCTTTGCTGCATTTTCTACCTGTGTAGGTTGCCCCCTTTACCCCCAAGAGACCGCTGCTCTCCAAATGTTTTAATTCATTAGCTATGGTCCAAACTTTTATCAGCTGTTGGACCCTTCTTGCCCCTTTCAACCTTTGAAGATGTCAGTGTAAAATGTTATCGTAGGGAATGAACTGTGGTACATTTAGGCAACAGCATGATATCCTGGAAATAAGAAAAGTAGTATAGTATAAGCATGGAAAGCTTTGGAGTCAGAATACGTAAATGAGGCAGCTATGGGATCTTGGGCAAATTGTGTAACCTTCCTTGTTTCATTTTCCTTCTGTGGAAAAGATAACAAGATAATTCCTACCTAGTGGGTAGTTGCAGGGATTGAATGGGATAAAGTCTGTGTAAGTACTTTGTAAACTGTAAAAATGATATTCAACATTGAGTTGTTATTTTCCTAACTGAGTTACAGCTTCTTTATCTACCTTAGATAGATTTATACTATAGTCATTATGGAATTAGAACTCAAACAGAAGCAGGTTTTGCTCTGGGCTTGGAGACAATGCTTTTCAGGCCTATATGCCCTTCTTTAAATCTTGACATTTCCTTCTTGGTATCTTACAGGTGCTGGTGTAGGACAGCTCACAATTTGATGGCTCTAGAATGGGTCATGACAGGTCCTGAAGTGAGGCCATTGTGTCTAGTGTGTGTGTTTTCATGCCACTAACAAAACTTGTCCTTGTTATTAGAGTTAGTAAATGAATTTCAATGATTGGAGCAACTTTCTTTCCCTGTGGGAGCCACCACTCTAGTGACCCCGCATTGTACTTCCCAGGAGGAGGCCCTGCCTCGTGATGAGGAATAGCAAGGAGAGAATTCAGCTCCAGTTCAAAAGCCTACAAAATCTGAGACTGTCACTGCTTTCGTAAGGTAAGTTGATTTAGTCGTTCGCACAAAGCAGTCGTAGATCTTATGCTCAGCCACACTATAAAGCAATGGGCATGTATGAAATCTGTTTATGACTGTCTTGGAAGAGGGGTATTATTTTTAATTAGTCATTATGGAATCTCTCTGTCCTGGAATCATCCCACAGTGACTCTACCTGGAGTTAATTTGTGTTTCATTATGCAAGAAATTTTGACATAGTAGAATTTTCCTTATCTGTAAATTATTTAAGGGAGACACTGAAACCACAAAGGTTTTTTTTTTTTGGTGGGAGATGGCTGGCTGGTATGGGGATCTGAACCCTTGACCTTGGTGTTATAACACTGAGCTCTAATCATGAAACCACAAATGTTTTTAACATTATTGCATTACAAGGAAGGCAGCTTTCTTCTGAATTTCTATAAAATACTCTAGAGCTCTGTAAAATAGCTCTGAAAGATCCTCTTGAATCTCTTACTATGTTTTTTAAGACTAATACAGAAAAAGCTAGTGGTATATGAGCCTTGACTGATGTGAAGAGGATCATGGACTTATAAAAAGTAAAACCAAGAGTCTGTTTATAAATAAATTAACTTACAATTTCTTAGCAAGAAAATGTTTTTTGTAAATAATCACTTAAGATATTTTAGATTTTATAATATTAGGTTTTCTTTAAAATTAGAATTCCAAATTATACCCTTTTATTTTCGTTTGGATAGAAGGAGTCTATAAAATGTAAATTCTTAAAGTAAATTGTATCATTGTTGATATTGTATTGAAGTTTTCTCTCTGAGCTACCATATCCTATCGGCTGAAATTTCCGGCATCCCTGGGGGAGAGGAGGTCATCAGGGCAGACCTGCTATGGACCTGAAAGATTCGGCCCCAGGTCAGCCCTCCACTCCCCACCTCCCACGATTTGAGAATGAGAGGGAACAGCAATCAACAGCAGGAGTATAGGCCCCAGTAGACTCCTAGTAATGTTGGACATTATCCTGATTTGTTAAAACGTCGTGTAGATGTTTTAAGAGCAAGGCCACTTAAGGTTACTGCACCTAACTCAGGAGCACTACATTATTAAAAACATCTGTAAGTCTGAGTTTGAGGGTTTTTTTAATTGTCACACCAGAAGTATTACTTTTTTTTTTTTTTTTTTTGGTCATCTCTAGGGGTATTTCTCAGTTAAATGTACTAATAAGCAAAATGCACCAAAACTTTTGGCCAGTAGTTGTGCTTTAGTTTATTATTTTTTTTATTTTTTATTTTTTTTAAAGATGACCGGTGAGGGGATCTTAACCCTTGACTTGGTGTTGTGAGCACCACGCTCAGCCAGTGAGCGAACCGGCCATCCGTATATGGGATCCGAACCCGGGGCCTTGGTGTTCTCAGCACCGCACTCTCCCGAGTGAGCCACAGGCCGGCCCATTAGTTTAATATTTGTTATTTTATAGAGACTCCTCTATGGAAAGCTTTTTATCCTGAATTACAATTCAGTTACTCTTGGATACTGACAGCCAAATCTTATTCCTAGGAGCTTGACTAGATTTTGTGAAAGCCCAGTAAGCCAGTTTGTCCATAACGCAGTCATCAGTCCCATTTCCTGATGCCACGTGAGAGCAGGGGTCCATGTAGAATTTAGTTTCTTCTTGGAAGTCCTGAGGAAATTTGCAATATTGTGATGTGATGAGGTGGAACGATATATCTGTCATGATGAAATGCATTCCGTTCTGTTTAACAGGGCCCAGAGAGTTTTAGGACAGAGAAAAGAAGAAAACACTCAATTAGAAAGAAGCAAAGACATGTAATTCCTCTAGAGTGGAGCTGGTCTTCCCATCCTTAAGACAGGGAAGCAGTTGGGGCTCATTAGTGAAGACCTTCATTTTTCTCATCTTCTGGATAGTGCTTTCTGTTATTGAAGTCTTCTTTGTTGGTTTCTAGACCAGGAATATTAACCATTGCCTCTTGGCTTTCCTTCTTCTCAGGATTCCAGCTTTCCCTCCTGGCCAGAAATGTTCAGCCTGGACTCATTCAGAAAAGGTATGAATGTAACTGTGCTTGTGACCTCATGACCCCCTCCCTGTGATGGGCAGCTGCAAAGGCTGTGAAAATCCCTCCCCAGAGTGTAGTCTTTGGACCTTTCTTTGGATAACTTTCCAAAGTCTTTTCCTAGCCTTCCTTTTGTATGGTGCTCATAACCCATGTTTCCTCTTGCCCTGGCCTTTATGTACATTTGCCACCCTTCCTCCCAAATGCCCTCTCCCACATACTCAATGCTTATTGAAGTCTTATGTGTTTTTCTTTTTTTTCATTTTGTGACCGGTAAGGGATTGCAACCCTTGGCTTGGTGTCGGTCGCAGCACGCTCAGCCAGTGAGCGCACCGGCCATCCCTATATAGGATCCGAACCCACGGCAGCAGCGCCGCTGTGCTCCCAGCGCCACACTCTCCTGAGTGAGCCATGGGGTCGGCTCGTCTTACCTGTTTTTCTAGGCTAGTGTTTTACACCATCTCTTCCATGAACCTTTACTGATTCTATCAATCAAATGCAGTCTTTGTCTTTCATCAGCGCATATCAGTACTTTCTTGTGCTTAGTCTATTCCGAATTAATCATTGCATCACTAGATTGGAAGCTTCCTGCACCAGGCCTATTGTGCTTTTTTTTTTAATCATCCATAGTATCTGGCACAGCATTTTGCGCATGGTAAGCCTGGTGGAAGTAACACTGGTGGAAGTGGATCGAGTCATTGTTATATTAGTGGTCATAGAAACTCTGGCAAGTCTTGAAATTAGTGATTTCCAGTAGGGGGCAGTGAGAGGGGTTGCATAAGCAATGGCAGAATTGAACTGTGTCGGGGCTATAGGCAGAGTTCAAGGTCTGCTTACAGGAAGTGATGTAGCTGTTGAGGACTTCAGAGGCCAGATCCTGAGAGCTTTACATGTTTTAGACAGGAACATGGCTCTTCTCCTTCAAGGAAATGAAGAATTAAAGGCCCGTAGCCTGTATTGAAGCTGACTCTGAGGCTCCTGACTGAGCATATTTTACAAATAAATGAGAACCATAAAAAAACCTTCATAACTGCAGATTAAACAGATCTTCCTAATTATGTCTCCTCTACATGTTATGTTCCTAGAGGCCTGGGAAACCCTGGCCAGGTGATGCCCTGTGTAACCCATTGAATGGGGCCAGAAGGAGGGCTGGGTGTACGAGGGCTCAGAGCAGTCCCTTCTTGCCTCCTTATTTGTCTTCAGCCACTCCATCTGTTCTCATATTGCTTGAAAAAATTAATTTGTATACTAGTTTGTTTATTTTGGTTAACTGTATCTAAGGGAAAAATTGAAGGTGAGATTAGTGTGGACAGCACATTATTTTGAGCTGAAAATTTAAGTATCGCTTAATTGCTTTGTGTTTACTTACTAACTAGTGGGCTTTGTTGTCAACCCACTTGTAAAAGGTGGATGAAAATAGGTTCTGTCGTGGTGGGAGTGTATCTGAATTAACAGTACTGATTTTTGTAAAGAAATGGAGAGCCCAATAAATCATGATTCTCCTTTATCCTATGTTGTTTATTTATTTGTTTGTTTATTTAATTTTGGGGGCTGGCTGGCTAGTACGGGGATCCAAACCTGTGACCTTGGTGTTACCATTCTCTAACCAAGTGAGTTAACTGGCCAGCCCCCTTTTCCTGTGTTATTTAACTCTTTGACATGATAGGGAGATGGTCCAGGTGAAAGAGCATTGGGGCAAAATTCTTTTACAGTTTTTGTGATTTTATTTTTTAGTCTGGGGATTGATTTGGCCAATAGGCTTTCCATCAGGGGTGACATCGTTAGTGCTCAGTTTTGTGGGAGACAGCATAGCCTCACTGAGCCAAGGCTCTGGACCCAGTTGCCCAGTTCACATCACAGCTCTGTTCTTTACTGGCTAGGGAGGCTTGGGCAGGTGACTAAGCCTCTTTGTGCCCTATTTTCTCATGATTTAAGTAGGCCAAATCATAGTACCTGTCTCATAGGGTTATTCCAAGGATCAGATGAGTTAATACATGTAAAGAGCTTAGAACAGGGCCTGACCCTTCATAAACTCACAGTCCATGTTATCTTTAAGTAGCTTCAGGACATAATACTAGTACACTGATTTTGGAGCTTGCTTTATGCACAAGTAAGTATTGTATACTTACCAACAATCATTTTATGCTCAAAGATCTCAGGGAAAACCTTGAATCAGAGTGTCCCCACCTTGAATGTTTTCTCTCAGGCAAACCTGTCTTTTCATGGTTTCCTGACTATAAGGCTGAATGCTCTCTCCTGTTTTCTGAATGCTGGCAACAGTTGTGGTTTGCATCATGACCTTGCCAGTTGGTCATGTGTGGCCTTGTGATATTTTTATTGTTGTATAGACCTGTTCTTTATCTCTTGTGGAGTTTTCTTTTTACATGTTTCTTTGTTCCTCATGTTGAAATTATGAGCTCCATAGGGTACCATCTTGAGAGGAAATGTGATGTAGTGTAAAGCTTGGGGCTCTCCAGTCAGACTGGCTGGGGTTTGAATCTGGTTCTCACTAACATTAGCAAGGTGTTTGCTTACCTGATCCTGTTTCATTGTCCCTATCTTCAGATGTGTTATGAAGATATTAGAAATGATGTAGGGAAAGCACCTGGCCATGGTCTGTGGTCAGCCCTTAGTCTTGGGTATGACATGCTCTTGATAAATGTTACTAGGTTGATCTATGTATTAGTCCGTTTCTGTTGCTTATAACAGAAATACCTGAACTGGGTAATTTGCAAGAAAACAAAATTTATTGCTTACAGTTTTGGAGGCTGGGAAGTCCAAAGTCCAGGGAACACATATGGTGAGAATCTTCTTTGGTGGTGGCAACAGTGACCCAGGGGTCTCACATTGCAGAAAATGGCAGAGCAGAGAGAGAGAGGGACATGCTGTCCTTTTAAAGCCCTCAAAACCATACCCGTGGCTACCATTATTAATCCACTCATTTTAGGGCATGGTCCTCAGAATCTAACCACCCGTCAAGGCTCCACCTTTCAATTACCATAATAGGATTTGCTACTCTCAACAGTTTCAGTGGAGATTAAACTTCGGTGACTTTCGGGGGGGGCATTCAATCCACTGCAGCCTATTTGGGGTACAGTTCTGCAGCTAATGTTTTGCTAGAAAGCTACAGCCTGGCCTCAGCATGCAGTGGGTTTGAGACTACGTGATTGAACACCTGCTGTGTATGAGACACTAGGGTAAAGACAGCTGCATTTCAGAGATGCTTCCTGGTGCTCAAGAGCTTACAGTCTCAATGGGATAGGCCATTTGATGGTTCTGGTGGTCGTAGCTATAGCAATTCCATGCAGCAGTGTGGATGGTGGCCCACTGGGTTTTGGGGCTGGCTACCATATTTCCTATTATGTAATTCAACAGAGCTGCTGGCACCTTCTATCTGTAGCTCTCATTTGCCTAGTAAGTTACCTGTTACTGCCCTTGCCAGCAGCTTAACACAATGTCCGATCTCTCAAGTGTAGTGATATCAGAGGCAGACCATAAAGAGCAAGCTGAGTCTTTCATAGTCAACACAAAACTTTGAAAAACACTGGGTCAATAATAAGAATGTACAGTTATGTACAGTTTTTTCGGAAGACAGTTCAGTGATGTTGTTGTGGGATTGTAATAACTTTGCCCCAATTGCTGAAAACACTTAGTGAGATAATAAGTAATAATCAAATCATTTTTTTTTCCAGCTGGCCTGTTAGCTCAGTTGTTTAGAGCATGGTGCTGATAAGACCGAGGTTCAGAGTTTGATCCCTGTACCAGCCAGCAAAAAAAAAACAAAACAAAACATTTTTTTTCAATCCAACATCCTTGGATATGGATGAGGACCCTCCTCAAAGAGGAATGGAGAGGATCAGCTGGTCATTTCCAAACTGAGCTTCAAGGCAGAATTGGAATTAGTTTCAAAATAAACTTTGATCCTAGGTACTTGGTTCCAGAAAATCCTACAGGCATTTCTGCTGTAACACTATATATATTTTCTGTAAAATCACACACCTATAATATTATGAGGGGACTTATGGGAAAAACAGCATTGGGGCAGTGCAAATGCAACTTTATGACCAGAGTATCACAAAACAATTATTGGTACCTGGAAAGATGCTTTGGGACCACATAGACAGGCAGCTCAGTGTGATGCTAAAAATCTACAAAGAGCATTCTGATGAGAACAGAGCTGGCAGTTGCTGAGGCAGTGCAGGTGGGAGTGGAGCTCTGAGCCCGTGGGGCTGCCGTGGAGGAGTGTGTGCAGCTGGGAGTGTGCGGGAGAAGGTCTGAGTGCAGGGACTTGCTCCCCACCAACATTTTATTATGAAAAATTTCAGAAGTACTACAATGTTGAAGAAACTGCATAGTGAATACCAACATATCTACTACTTTGATTCTCTATAAGTACTCAGTTTTAATTAAAAAAAAAAAATAGTTGAAAGGGCTTTTTCTTTTCTTGCTGAAGATTATAATTCTATTGCTTTTTCATCTCCCTTGCCTTAGGAAAATCACATTTGAACCAAGAGTTCTTTGTTTTACTGGTGCCACGTAAACCCAAAGGATCATCTGTCTTCTACTCATGGTAGCTATCTAATCATTCGCTATGGTTTCATCAGGTAGCCACCTAGCCACCAAATCTCAAATTCTTCTTTCTTTCTAAGAACTGGGCAGGAGAAGGACTAAATTGACTGTTGGAGTCCAGCCTGAGAGCTAAAGCCAGATCCATACTTACCAGCCTTCTCCCACTCTCTAAAAGTAAACAACTTGCCATTCCAAATATTTACCAATTGCATATGAGCCAATTTGCTTTATAGAAATGGGCATCATTGTAACCAAACAGGTGGTTTCTCAGGTGTCAAGTGTGTGTGGCTGTCTCTCCCTGCTTCTCTCCTACCCTATTTATTATACTGAAACCAGTGAGTCAAAGAGAGCAAAGAGATCATGCACCTTTCTCCCCATACTAGAGATTCTCTGATATTTTTACCACTTAGGTGGTTTAAAAGGCCTTAATCCTCCCTTACCCATACATTTCCACTTTCCTATGGAAGGTTCAGTGAGTGTCTTTTTTTAAAAAAAAAGATGATCTGTATGGGGATCCTAACCCTTGACTTGGTGTTATCAGCACCATGCTCTCCCAAGTGAGCTAACCGACCATCCCTATATAGGGATCCGACCCGTGGCCTTGGTGTTATCAGCACCACACTCTCCCAAGTGAGCCACGGGCTCGCCCTATTGAGTGTCTTAATTTTAGTTCATGTATCTCAAATTTTTAGAACTTCTTAAAAATGTACTTTGTAGGTCACTGATAGGTAGCATTT
The DNA here is from genome assembly GCF_027409185.1 of Cynocephalus volans. NCBI lineage: Eukaryota > Metazoa > Chordata > Mammalia > Dermoptera > Cynocephalidae > Cynocephalus > Cynocephalus volans. Next base: position 58,195,134 of record NC_084470.1, read on the forward strand.
AATCTCCAAATGAATGGAATTATTTGGAATGGCAAGCCATTTACTTTTAGAGAGAAGGAGAAGGCTGGTAATTATGGATCTGGCTTTAGCTGTCTGGCTGAATCCAACGGTCAATGAGTCCTTCTCTTGCTCAGTTCTTTCCCTGGCTGGTAAGCCTGCCCAGTTCTTAGAGGGAAAGAATAATTTGAGATTTGGTGGCTAAGGTGGCCTCCCTGGGGAACACATAGCAAATGCTTAGATAGCTACCGTGAATGGAAGACAAATGATCCTTTGGATTTATATGGTACCATGGCTTTCAGCTTTCAGTTGTTGTCCTGTCTCATCCTCCCAACTTAAGGCTATAGAAGTGTTTTAGTCCGTTTTGTGTTGCTATAACAGAAATACCTGAGACTGGGTAATTTATAAGGAAAAGAGCTTTATTTGGCTTATGATTCTGGGACAGCTGCATCTGGCACGGGCCTCAGGCTGCTTCTACTCATGGTGGAAAGTGGCAGGGAGCCAGCAGGTACAAGCAGATCACATGGCAAGAGGAAGCAAGAGAGAGGGAGGTACCAGGGTCTTTTTAAGCAACGAGCTCTCGCGGGAACTAATAGAGCAAGAACTCACTCATTAATCCCCCCTGCCCCAGGGAGAGCATTAATCCATTCATGAGGGATCTGCCCCCATGACTCAATCAGTTTCCAGTACTGCCACATTGGAGATCAAATTTTTGCATGACTTTTGGAGAGGACAACACATCCAAACTCCATCAAGAAGTATGTGAGATGGGTGTTAGACTTGTAGAGTGTAGCTAAGGCAACAGGAAAAGTTTGAGGGCTGTTTTGAGAGTGGAGAGGGAAACTACAAGGCTATCATGTATCACATCTATATAAGAAAGTTAATTGCTTCTTCCTGTGTGGTATTGGTGCTGTTCCTCAGAACCTGTGACTGGCTCTCAAAACCATCCAGTAGCCCTGCTGCCCAAAACTCCTTATGGTTGCTCTGGGTGGGTCAGTGCAGGGGTCTGTAACCATGAGGGTTGAGAACATGTTGCCCTGATCCCCTTTCTCTTTCCCCAGATCGGGCCCAGCACAGGCAGCGTCAGTGCAAACTTCCCCCACCCCGCCTTCCACCCATGTGTGTCAACCCTGCCCCTGGAGGGACCATCTCTCGAGGTAAGGGAGGAGCCTTGCTTTCAGCCACAGCTTGGTCCAAGGTCTGTGGGGAGGTGGGTGGCAGTGGGAGCCCGGGTGTAAGAGCCACATGCCTCTGGAAAGTGAATGAGGAGGGGTGGGGTTGGTGAGCTGTTGGTGCCCTGAGGGAGAGATTACTTGGAAAGGTCTGGGTTTTTTTTATGATTCTTGGCCACATGTCTTGGAGCCTACAGTCTCCTTGGGCCTCTGTGTGGCCTGGAATAAAGCCTAGGCTCAGTCTGGATGTTCAGCACCAGCATGGAGAATCTGCAGGGCTTGGGTCTTGCAGGCTCCTAGGACGTCCCTGGCTCAGGTGGCTCAGAGAGAGCAGGGTACTTGTAGCAGGGCCACCCAGAGAGACCTGACTCAGCCCATTGCCCTCCATCCTGGATGCTTTGGGATGCCCAGCAAATCACTTCCCTGTCTCCTGACCATCACCTCAAAGCACTTTACTGACATTAAAATCAGCATCTCAGCCCATTTGGTAAGGTGGGCTGTCCTTTTGATTGGGGAGAATGTCAGAGCACCCAGATAAGTGATAGCTCAACTCATGTCCCACTGATACCCAGGGACCAGCAATAGGACCCAGGGAAGCATCTCTGCATGAGTGTCTCCTCTTTTCCCTCAGACTTAGATCTTTTCTAGGTCTGTTAAGGCCAGTGCTCCTGATGGCCTTTTTGTCCTGATAGCTGCTCTTCTCTGTACCATAGGCTGCCTGTTTACACCCCTCTGCCAAGTATAAAGAGCACTATTTTAGGTCATAGATTCTTTGCCTCATCTGGAGACAGCATGTGTACTTTAGGCTCTGTCTGTAAAGTGCTTTGAAGGTCAAGTGCTCAGGAAGGGTGCGGGGAGTACAGAGCACCTCAGTTTTCTGCGGCACATGCTGCTCCCACATTCCCAGGCAGTTTCCAGTGCACTGCCTTCCTGCCACAGTGGCCCTGACTACTGACACCAGTATAGAAATAAGTACTTCCAGCCCTCTGACCATTTGACTTAGGTTTTAAAGAAATGCCACCCACCTACCCTTGCCAAAACAAGAGTTGATTGCCCTTTTTTTTTTCTTTCTTAAAATGCCCTGTAACTCGAAAAGGCTGAACGTTAACATTTCCAACATGGCAGGTGAGTGGCTCTTAGAGTGTCAGATATACATTTTGGCTAAGCTTGAAGATGGTTAGTTGGGGTTAAACAGGCAGCTGGCTAGGCAGTGCCTCCTTGAGCACATGCAGAGGAGAAAGCGCTTGCCCCCTTGGGTGCAGCCCCACAGGTGCTGCGCTCTTCCCTCGAGGAGCACAGACCCCTCAGCCTGATTCTCTCTCCTCGCAGCTGTGCCTCCAGAAGGCATCCATGGGTGTGTGCATATTTGGCTTCTCTCTCTCTCTCTGCTAGAAGCAACAGACTTCTTAGCCTGCATATGACTGGTAAGGCCTTTCTGCCATGCTTTCTAATTCCCTAGAGGCTTCACTGGTGCTTCTTAAGGAGGAGGTATGTGGCAGAAACAGTCTTTGGTGTCTAAATAAGGAAAACAGCTCTCAGAGAATGGTGGCCACTTATATAGATCACAGTGCTCCTTAGAGTCAGATGATTTGGAATTGAAAAGAAAACTATCACCTCCTTTCCCAACCTACCCCCCCTACTCTACTGCCAATCTTTTACCAAGGCCTCTTCCAAGGTAGATGGTGAATAAATCAAGAAACTCAGCTCTTAAGTGTCCCCTGTGAATCTTCCTCACCCATATGGATCTGAGACATAGAGCACTAGAAAGCAGTATGGGATAACACTTCCTTCTGGTGGGCCCCTGGGGGCCACAAAACTGGTCTTTCCTGTCTATACCCTCATACAGATTTGTCCCCTTTTGTTCTTTTTTTTAATTAAAAAATTTTTAAAATCTTATTTATTATTATTTTTTAAAATTTGGTGGCTGGCCAGTAAGAGAATCTGAACCCTTGACCTTGGAGTTATCAGCACCGTGCTCTAACCAAGTGAGCTAACTGGTCAGACCTGTCCCCTCTTCTTGATGTGGTGGTTTACCTCAAGGGACCTGTGACTTTACATGTGTGGAAAGGAAAGTCTCAAAGACGGGTAACCTGGTAGGGTGGTCAGGGTGCCTACCCGGCCTCTGTTGCTCCCCTTATCCTTCTCATTGCCTACCAAGTGGACCTTTTCTTGCCGTTTTGGCCATCAGTAAAAAAACCTGTGGTTGTGTAAGTTGCCAAAGTGGAGACGCTGGTTTCTTTCTTTTTCTTTTCTTTTTTTTTTTTTTTTGCAGCTGGCTGGTTCAGGGATCAAACCCTGGACCTTGGTGTTATAAGCTCCATGCTCTAACCAACTGAGCCAACCAGCCATACCCCTGGTTTCTTCAGGTGTCAGTGGTCCCTTCCCTCCAGAAATTCTCTAGTCTGCCCTAAAGCCTGAACTGTCTTGGGCTTCCTCCTGTTGCCTTTTCCTGGGACCTACAAAGTTTGTTTCCTAAAACATCCTTCAGTGCATTCAGCAGATCCTTTACATGTTAATTCCATGCTGCAGATGTAGTTGTTTAGCACATTTAGTACTAGATGTCATGCCTGATCCAGTAGTGGATGGAGATATCTCTGAGCCAATAAATCCTTTCTTTTTTCAGAACTTCCCTCCTTTTCCACAGGCAAATGAGTCAACTTTCTTTCCCCTAAGAATGTGGAGAAGGCTTAATGTTGGTGGAGATGGGGGGGGGGGGTGGCACACCTGAGCCTCTCTACCTGTCTTCAAGGTCCTCTAGAGAAGGAGTTGGCAAACTTTTTTTGTAAGGGTCATAGTAAATATTTTAGGTATTTTTTTCCCCCTACATAAAGATGACCTGTAAGGGGATCTTAACCCTTGACTTTGTGGTGTTAGCACCACGCACTCCCAGTGAGCTAACCGGCCATTCCTATGTAGGGATCTGAACCCATCGCCTTGGTGTTATCTGCACCATACTCTCCCAATTGAGCCATGGGCCAGCCCTAATATTTTGGGTTTTGTGGGCCATATGCTTTCTGTAGCAGTTATTTAAGTCTGCCATTGTAGTGTGAGAGCAGTCACAGACAACATATAAACAAGAGAGTGTGACCATGTTCCAGTAGTGCTTTATTTATAACAACAGGCAGTGGGCTGGATTTGGTGTGCAGGCTGCAGTTTGCCAATCCCTGCTATAGACCAATGGGGAAAAGAGCACAGAACCAGAAGAGTTCTAAGAGATGGTCTAAAGAGTTTCCCTCATTTTACAAGTCACAGAGGCATGTGGAGGTGAAATATTTGTGCAGGGTGACTCCAGCTGTTAGAACATAGATGAAATAAGTGAAATAGGAAAAGAGGACAAAGAGTTCCCTGATAACCAATTGGTTGGTTGCCATCACTTTATTTTTATTTTTTTAGATAAAATTTCAAGCATCTGTTTGCAATATGTTTTCTAAAATAGAGAAAATGGTATCATCAACCCCCGTGTACTTGTTACCCAGCTTGAGTAATTAACAACTCATAGCCAGTCTTGCTTTGTGTGTATCCCTTCACTTTGGCCCCTTTGGAATCAAATCCAAGAAATCAGAGTATTTCAACCTTATGCAAAATGGCTGTCAGAGCTTAGTACTATACTGAGGGCTTCCTGAAGCACCATGAAGGGCCCAGGCCTTGCTTTCTAGGTGTAGTTGTTCTGTCTAGACTTGTCTCCTTCAGTATTCAGATGCCACAGTTTTCATCTTTTTTCCTCAGCTACTGCTGCCACTACCAGGCTTGGTAAGCTTCTGGATTCTTTTGAGGAAATTTGGGCTGCTAACAGTTCTTGAAAACTACTCCTGAAGATTGATTGATACTAAGCTTTTGGCAAATTTATGTGCCACCTGGCCAAATGCACAGCCTTTGGAGAATCGTGTCCTGCCCCAATATGGATGATCTGGGCAAGAGGGTTTGATACAGATGGTGGTGTCCCCTTCTGACAATTGCTGTATCAGATAATTGCTGCCAAAGCCACCTTCCCTTTTTCCCCTTTCCTGGTAAAAACCAACTGAGGAGTAAATGGAGGAGCTGGAGTTGAAGCCATGCCATTCTGCCTGGGTCTGTCTCTAAAGGACCTGTCCCTTGTTTCAGACCTCAGAGGGCAGGGACTACTCTAAAAAAACATTCTGCAGAGCCACCTTCTAAATATTCCTATTTGATCATAACCACAGCCATACAAAATGACTAAAGCAAATTCATCCTGATTTTTCCAGTTGATGAAATTTGCCCAAGGTTCTTGGCTGGCAAGTGGTAGAGTTGAGACTAAGCCCAAGTATTGGAACTTAATTCCCATGTTCTTTCTGCAGGCCAGCAGTTTTTTGAGTGTGGTCCCAGATCAACAGCCTCAGCATCACCTGAGGACTTGTTAGAAGTGCAGATTCTCCGGCCCACCTCCAGACCTAATGAATAAACTCTGAGGGTAGCACTCAACAATGTTTTAAGAAGCTCTCCAGGGGATCATCTGAGTCAGATCTAGAATTGTAAAACAAACAAACAAACCCCTCCCTCCCAACTTACCCCCATCTACACTGCCAGCCTCTCACTTAAGGCTTCCTTCCAAGAGACTGAGACTTGAAGGCCCCTTGCTTTGCACTGTCACTACCCACAACATGCAGTCAGCCTGGTTCCCAGCTGACCCAAAGCCCTGCTCTTCAAGGATGTAAGAGACAGAAGAGGAATGAGCCTGGCTACGATCCAGGAATAGTAGTTTGGAAATGGAATACCATCTGGCTTTCAAGCAAGTGAGGAACAGCAGATTTGGGCTGTCACTGCTGGGCCAGCTCAGTTCTTGGCACAGTGTCCAAGGTTGGTTTTTTTCACCTTTGATTCTAGCCCTGGGGATTAAATCTGATCAGCTTATGTTCAAGAAGCCTTCCCTGTCCTGGTTCCAGATTCTTCACTAGGCTCACTTTGTAAGCCATTAAATGAGATGGAGATGCAATTTGCAAGAGGCATGTATTTAGGAACAATGGGTAGGACCTAGAGGGAACTAGGTTCATTTCCTCGGATGGACGTTGAGCTAAGACCTAGCACTCTGAGTATTTCCTCCGCAAAATCCCGTTTCCTCATACTGTCTCAGATCCAGATAACTAGTCTGAGGGTTTGGATCTACTGGGGAGTGATGGTGCAAGCCCCGCGCCTCGCCTATCTTGCCCACAGGACGTCCAGGGCTGTGGTGAGCTAGCTGCTTGGCTGCCCTGGCTTTCTGGGCTCGGCCCTTCGGGTCCTCCTGGTCGGCAGGGGGCGCGTGGCGCTAGGACCGGCCGCTCCCACCCTCCTCGCCGTGTTCCCGCTATGCTCTGGGGCCGCGGGGGTTGGCGGGAGCGCGATGGCGGCCGCCAGGAGGTTCATATCGCTGGCGGTCGGCGTGTCTCCGTGTCTGCCGCCACCCGGTCCCCGCGCCGCCTGGCGACAGGGCCGCTCTCGCGGCCTCTCTTCAGGCTGCGTCCGCCCCTACCACAGCAAGGAGGCTGCCGAGGCCGAGGCAGGGGTGGCCCCTGGCGGGCCCGGGGAAGACGACGGAAGCATGGTGAACGGTGAGCGAGGGCAGGGCGGGCCGCGGCGCCCTTGACTCCTGAGGATGGCAGAGCTAGGGGCTCGGGCCTGGCGGGCCGGCGCCCTTTGTCCGATAGTGGTCGAGATCGCCATCCTTTGGCGGGCTGCGGTCCTGCTCTTGTAAAGCTCAGTGTGGCACATACCCAAATGGACCCTCAGAGCACCTGGACCCGGCAAGAATAGGTGAGAGGTGCGGGACCCCGAGAGAGTGAGGGAAAACAGGTAAACGTCCAACTCCTGCCAGGATGGGTGGCCAAGGGTTAGAACATCAAGGTAAGCAAGCCCTAATCAGTGCGGGAAATAGCCCAAAGTATGCCTGGGACTTCAGGGTCTCAGATGGAGACAGAAGGACTGCTCTGGTGGACTCCAGCTTTGTGTTTCCTGAATAGGGCAGGGAGTTGAAACTGGTGAGAACATCTCTGCCCTTTAAGAATGGGTAGATGGAGCCAGCCTCCACCTGCCTTATAGAGCTGGAGGGGGTCTCAGTGCAAATCTGTCGTTATTCCTATGGGTGTAGTGGGCTAAAGTTGAGTCCTTCTGTGGGATCAACTCCCCTTGAGTCTGCTTAGATACTGATTCTTAACTGCTTGATTCTTAGCTGCTTTACGAGTTATAATTTAGATAGTGACAGGGCCAGGCAGGACCCTCCATCCTGGCCAGTCGACACAGGAGTCTGCCCCAAGGAAACAGTCTCAAACCAGGCAGCAGGGTTACATCAGAACTTCTAAAGGAGCTTTTTCAAGATACAGAGCCGCCTTCATCATTGCAGCTGTTCTCAGGTGCTCTATGGGGAACCGGGTGTCCATTGCTGTGAAAAAGCTCCCTAGGTGATTATGATACATGCAGATGCAGATGTGCATATATACACCTTGTACAAAGTTCCATTTTGGAGCTGGTTTAAAGTTGAACATAGACACAGAGACTGGGAGCAGAGAATGAAAAGGTCTCCCATATCCACAGGTCTCTGACCCTGCAATTCTTTTTTTTTTTTTTTGGTGGTTGGCCGGTACAGGGATCCCTGCAACTCTTGAAGGGCCACTCTGTTGCTTTGGGGCCCTTCCTTTTGTATCTAGCTGCTCCTAGTAGGCCTCTTTATGGTCTGGCCAACTGACCAAGCCCTGTGTTTGGCACAGGCTGCCTCTACATGGACATCTCACCCATCGTGCTCTGGGATTGATTCAGAGAACAAGTGAAAGAAGTGAGGTACCTCTCATGGTATCTGATGCATCCTTCCTCCCCTGGACTCCAGGAAACTCCGGGGGAGGAATTGCTCATGCCCACATCTCAGCTGTGGAGGTCTTTAATCAGTCCCTACACAGTCTGGCTCTAGGGAGGCCTTTTGCAGGGTGCTGAGGTATATTTGAGAGCTGGACCCTGGCATTTAGACTCTGGATTTCATCACTGAGCTACATGGGACCATTCTCCCTTTTGTGTGTTTTACTTTAGGAGGGGCCTTGCATTGTCTTGATCTCCAGTTTGTGGATATGATGGATTTTTGGTTTTGTGTGTGTTCTTTCAGACATCAGACCAAGGGGGTTTGTTGACTGTTTAGGCTTCTGTATCTGATGCGTGACATCAGGAGATTAGGTGGGAAAGATGATGCTGGGTGGTTCCCTTATGTGGTGTGTAGTTCATTGGCCCTTCTTCAGGAGATTGTTGTGCAAGTGGGTCTGGCCCCAATTTCTCCTGTAAACCCTGAAGCCATTCCTCTCTCTTTTCCACGATGTTCCTGGGTGGTTTGGGGTCATGAGCCAACATCCTCAGAATCCAGCCCAGGGTGTCTTTGATATATACCACATGGAGGTTTTTGTTTTGTCTTGTTTTTTAAAAAAAGACAACTATAATGCTTTTGTTCTTATTTTCTTAGCTTCTAGGGACCTACTAAAAGAGTTCCCACAGCCCAAAAACCTTCTTAACAGTGTGATTGGAAGAGCCCTCGGCATCTCACATGCAAAAGACAAACTAGTCTACGTGCACACAAATGGACCGAAAAAGAAGGTAACTCCACTGGTGGCTAGGACAAGCATTGGTCTGACTCAGAAAGAAGACTGCCTGTCCTTTTCTCTCTCAGGTTTCTTTGTCAAGAAGGCCAGAGTAGGTTTTCTGAATTAAAATGGTCAGCAGAGAATCTTGGAGCAAATCTAGGTGTGAAGAAAGCCAGAAAATACATGTGCCTGGTTTAGGGAAAGGGAACACAGGGCAGATGAGGTGAGGAGTTCTCATCTTGTCTAAGACAATCCCCTATACCGATTTCTGGTTTTGGTCCCCCATCTACTAACTAGGACTGCAAGAGGGTTAAAGTTGATGAAAATTCTTGCTGCTAGAGTCTTGTGGTTCCTGGGACCACAGAAGCATGCAGCAGACTATTCTGAATTAAGATTTTTAAAGATAAAGATGAGTCTCAGCTTGCTCTCTGGCTAGAACATTTTACCTTGAAGAAGCAAAACAACTTGAGGTGGAACAAACGGATTGAGGGTGAGAGAGTTAGAGCCTTGTAAGGAATTAATGATAGGGTTGGGGTTCTGTCCTGTGTGCTCAACTCTGAGCTTAGCACATTGCTGCCATGAGGTCTACAGCGTTGCTATTGATTCTCCATGTGATTTGCAACAAGTTTGTAGTCTGGATAGGCAAAGGTCCTGATTTTCTCTTCTCTTCCCCAGAAGGTCATCCTGCACATAAAGTGGCCCAAGAGCGTGGAGGTAGAAGGCTATGGCAGCAAAAAGATCGACGCTGAGCGGCAGGCTGCAGCTGCGGCCTGCCAGCTGTTCAAGGTGACCCTCCCCTAGTGAAAGCTATGCAGGCCTCCCTCCTGGGAAACTCCTTGCCCCTTGCTCTGATACTCTTTCTGGTGCCAAGTGCATCTTGGTAGAGGCTGACATGGTATTCAGCTGCTCATCTTTCCTGAGCCCTTCCCATTTCCTCGTTCCTTTCTTGCTGTTCAGCCAATGAGGGAATAGCTTTGTTGTTGTTGCTGTTTTTGCCAGTGTGCTTATTTGCTTTCCGTGGTTTCAAAAATTAGAGAGAAAAATGCCGTTATGAAAAAATTCCCATATATAGCCGGTTAGATATATTTCCATTTTGTTTTTTGTTTTTCTCTTCCCCTTATTTCATGTGGATTTTTTCCTTGTAGCCACATAGTCTTCTCTTACTTGTAACAGAAGTGTGATACTCACTTCTCTCATTTTCCCGTTGATTTCAAGTTTTTGGTTACCTGGCATTTGCTAGGCCTTCAGGGTTTCTTGCCAGCCTTTCTTCTCCATCCCTAATTGACTCCCTTTGTGGCTGTGCCAACCTTGAATCTTCTTTAGGTTCCTAGGTCATCTTCTTCACTCTGACATGAACAAAGCCGTAAGATGAGTATTTTCTTAGCTTCGTTCCTGCTCATGGTCTCAAGGCTTACACTGTCCCTACTTCCTTCCTATATCTGAGGAGGAAAGGTCCTTCCTGTCATGGGATCCACCTTCTCTTCATCCCCTTTCTCTCTTTCTCTCTTCTCTATCTCCTCTCCTTTTTATTTAATTTTCAGAATCTTCTTCTTTTGATTCTTTTCTGTAGGCCTCAAAAACACTTCAGTGTTTTTGATCTCTTCCCTTGGCTCTGTTTCCACCACAAACAGCTCTCTGTGCTTGTGATTTGCATTTTCTCCACTCTGGTGTCATGGCCATCCTTGTGGTCTTTGGATACCTTTGTATCCCCCAGTGCCTGGCATGTAGCAGTGGTCACCAGTTGATTGTTGAGTGACTGGAACAAAGCTTTGCCAGACTCATTAGTCTTTTCTTAGTCCTCACTTTTCTCGAGTGTTCTGTGGCTTTGGCACTGCCAGCCATCTCTTCTTCAGCCCCTGAATGACCCCTGCTTCTCCTTTCTCTTTAGTCTCACAATCCTCTTCTTCTCCCACTCTCTGAAACATCTCTTATTTCTCTACCTCTTCTTCCTGGAGAATCTTATTTCTTCTAGGTTCAACCATCCTCTTTGCACTTAATGTCTCAAAAATCTCCATCTCCCGTAGGTTAGAACCACTTCAGTGGTTCTCATCTGTGGGTGATGTTGCCCCCTAGGGGATATTTAATTTTTTGTTTTTGTTTTTGTTTTTGGTGGCTGGCCTGGATGCAATTCTTTTTTTAAATTGTTTTTATGTAGTGTGTACAACATGATGTTTTCATACACACACAGACACACAAACGTGTGCGCACGCATGCACACAGAGTAAAATGATTACTACAGTTAAGCAAATTAACATATCTATCACCTCACTCAGTTACCTTTTTTTTTTGTGTGTGTGTGTGTGTGTGGTAAGAACACCTAAAATCTACTCTTAGTAATTTCCAGTATTCGATATATTATTATTAGTTATAGTTTCTATGCTGTATATTAGATCTTTAGACTTATTTATCCTATATATCTCTAACTTTGTATGCTTTGACCTACAGCTCTCTCTCAGCCCCCCTCTTCCTGCCCCTGGTAACCACTGCTCTCTACTCTCTGTTTCTATATATTTGATTTTTTTTAGATTCCACATATAAGTGAGGTGGTGCAATATTTTTCTTTCTGTGTCTGTCTTATCTTACTACAGTGTAATATCTTCCAGATTTATCCATGCTTTCGCACATAGTTGGATCTCCTCCTTTTTATTTTTTGGTGGCTGGCCAGTGTAGGGATTGAATCCTGACCTTGGTGTTGTCAGCACCATGCGCTAACCAATCTAACCAACTGAGCTAACTGACCAGCCCTTTCCTTTTTTAAGGCTGAATAACATTTTATTGTATATATACCACTATTTCTTTATCCATTTATCCATTGGCAGACCCTTAGGTTGTTTTCATATTATAGCTATTTTTTTTATTGTTGTTTGGTGGCTGGCTGGTAAGGGGATCCGAACCCTTGGCTTTGGTGATATGAACACTGCCCTCTAACCAGCTGAGCAACCGGCCAGCCCCATATCTTGGCTATTGTGAAAAATGCTGCAGTGAACATGGGAGTGCAGATATCTCTAGAAGGTGCTGATTTCATTTCCTTCAAGTATATACCCAGAAGAAGTATTGCTGGGTCACATGGTAGTTCTATTTTTAATTTTTTGAGGAACCTCCATACTATTTTCAGTAATTTTTGTACCAATTTACATTTTCACCAGCAGTGTACAAGGGTTCCCTTTTCTCCATACTTCTTAACCACTTATCTTTTGACTTTTTGGTAATAGCCATTCTAATAGGTGTAAAGTAATAGGTATCTCATTGTGGATTTGATTTGCATTTTCCCTGATGATTAGTGATGTTGAACACCTTTCATACATCTGTTGGCTGTATATTTTTTTTGAAAAAATGTCTGTTCAGGTCTTTTGCCCATCTTTTAAATGGGTTATGTGTTTTTGCTCTTGAGTTTTGTGAGTTCCTTTTATATTTTGGATGTTAATTCTTTTTTTTTTTTTTTTTTTTTTTTTTTTTTTTTTTTTAAATTCTTTTTTTTCTAAAGATGACCGGTAAGGAGATCTTAACCCTTAACTTGGTGTTGTCAGCACCACGCTCAGCCAGTGAGCGAACCGGCCATCAGTATATGGGATCCGAACCCGGGGCCTTGGTGTTATCAGCACCGCACTCTCCCGAGTGAGCCACGGGCCGGCCCCTGGATGTTAATTCTTTAAGAGATATCTGCTTATCAAATATTTTCTCCCAGTCTGTAGGCTGTCTTTTCATTTTGTTGATTGTTTCCTCTGCTGTGCAAAGCTTTTTAGTTTGATGTAGTCCTGTTTGTTTATTTTTTGCTTTTGTTGCCTGAGCTTTTGGTGTGATATCCAAAAAACCAATGCCAAAAGCAATGTCAAGGAGCTTTTTCCCCTGTGTTTTCTTTGTTTTTGAAGTTTTATGGTTTCAGGTCTTAGGTTTATATCTTTAATTCATTTTGAGTTGATGTTTGTGTATGGTGTTAGATAAGGGTCCACTTTCATTCTTTTGCATATAGATACCAGTTTTCCCAGCACTGTTTATTGAACAGTCTGTCTTTTCCCATTGTGTCTTCTTGTTGTCCTTGTTGCAAGTTAGTTATCATATATTCTTGGCTTCATTTCTGGGCTCTCCGTTCTGTTTCATTGGTCTGTGTGTCTGTTTTTATGCCAGTACCATAGTGTTTTGATTACTATACCTTTGTAATACAATTTTTAAATTTTATTTATCATTACACAATGTAAAAATACGGAATGCTTCATGAATTTGCATGTCATCCTTGTGCATGGGCTGTGCTAATCTTCTCCATATCATTTCAGTTTTAGTATATGCAGCACATACACTAAAGCTGAAGTGAGCATGCTTTGTAATATAATTTGAAATCAGGAAGTGATGCCTCCAACTTCATTTTTCTTAAGATTGCTTTGACGATTTGGGATCTTTAGTGGTTCCGTACAAGTTTTAGAATTGTTTTTTCTATTTCTTTGAAAAATGCCATTGGACTTTGGTAGGGACTGCATTGAATCTATATATTGCTTTGGGGAATATGGATATTTTAAAAATATTAATTTAATCCATGAACATGGGTTATCTTTCCATTTATTTGTGTCTTCGATTTTATTAATGTTTTATAGTTTTCAGTGTTCAGATCTCTCACCTCCTTGCTTAGATTTATTCCTAAGTATTTTATTTTTGATGTTATCATAAATGGTTTTATTTTCCTGATTTCTTTATTGGTTAGATCATTACTGATGTATAGAGAAATGCACCTGATTTTTGTATGTTTATTTTTTTATCTTTCAACTTTATTGAATTCATTTATTAGTTCTAACAGATTTTTTTGGTGGGGTCTTTAGGGTTTTCTATACATACGATCATGTCACCTGCAAACAGGGATACTTTTATATCTTCCTTTCTGATTTGGATGCCTTTTTTTTCTTTTTCTTGTCTGATTTCTCTTGCTAGTACTTCCAGTACTGTGTTGAATAAAAGTGGTGAAAGTGGCCAGGGGATATTTGGCAGTGTCTGGAGACATTTTACTGAAGGAGTGCTATTGACATCTAGAAGGTAGAGGCCAGGGATGCTTCTAATCATCCTACGATGCACAGAACAGCCCCCTACGACAAAGAATTACCTGGCCCAAAATGTCAATAGTGCTGAAGTTGAGAAAACCTCTGCCTGGGTGTTTGAAGACAGTTAAACCCAGCCTGTCTGAAGCAAGTCATTGTCACATTTGTGCCCATCCCTTTCCCTGTTCCCCATCTATGCTCATAACCTTTTTAAAAAATTGTCTGACCTCTTAGCTCAGTTGGTTAGAGTGCAGCCTTATAACACCAAGGTCATGGGTTTGGATCCCCATACTGGCTAGCTACACACAAAAAAAGAAAGAATGAAAGAAGAAAATTGTGGTAAAGTACATGTAATATAAAATTTACTATCTTAACCATTTTTAAGTGTACAATGCAGTAGTGTAAGTACATTCACATTGTTGTGCAACCAATCTCTAGAGCTTTTTCATTGTGCAGAATTGAAACTCTGTACCCATTAAACAATGACTTCCCATCACCCCCTCCCACAGCCCCTGGCAACCACTGTTCCACTATTCTATCTTTATGAATTTGACTACTCTAGATACCTCATATAAGAGGCATCATTCAGTATTTGTCCTTTTGTGACAGAAGAACTGACTGCCTTATTTCACTTAGCATAATGTCCTCAAGGTTCGTGCGTGTCGTACCATGTGTCAGAATTTCCCTTCTTGGGCACATTAGGCAGAACAGGAGGGGCAGAGGATCGGGCCATTTTAGGAGTTTCCATGTGGGACAGGAGGAGAAGGAGAAGGTCAGGGGCATGTGCATCTCTCTGTGGCAGAGATGCCTGTGCACTTTGGCATGTACCTTTGCTGGGTAATAAAGCCCTATCATGTTCCATTAAAAAAAAAAAAAAAATTTCCCGTTTTCAGGCTGAATAATACTCTGTTGTGTGGATACACCACATTTTGCTTATTCATTCACTGGTCGATGGACACTTGGGTTGTTTCCATGTTTTAGCTATTGTGAGTAATGCTGCTATGAACATGAGTGTATAAATTGGTTCTCTTCAAGACCATGCTTTCAGTTCCTTAGAGTATATACACAGAAGTAGAATTTCTAGATCATATGGTAATTCTTACTTTTAATTATTTGAGGAACCACCAAACTTTTATAGCATCTCTGCACCACTTTACTTTCCCACCAACAGTGCACAAGGGTTCCAATTTCTCCACATCCTTGCCAATGCTTATTTTCTTTCTTTTTTAAAAAATTTTATGGTAGCCATCCTAATGAGTGTGAAATAATATCTCATTGTGGTTTTAATTTGCATTTCCCTAATGGTTAGTGATGTTGAGCATCTTTTCATGTGTTTAGGTCCGTTTGTGTATTTTCTTGGGAGAAGTGTTTAAGTCCTTTGCTCATTTTTTAATTGAGTCTTTTTTTGTTGTGGAATTGTAGGAGTTCTTTATTTACTCTGGAATTCATAGCTTTTTCATTCCATAATATCTGTACTCACAGTTTTTCAATTTTCTCCTTTTGTCCCAAACCTGATGTGTTTATTAAGCATTGTCCTCATACTTGGTATAAGGTGCTGGTAGCACAAAGGTAACTGAGAATGCTCTTAGAGAAACCACAGCCCATAGGCATACATATGAGGAAGTAAATGCACCTCAACCTCCTGAATAGAGTAGGCTTATTCTTGAAGAATTAGGAGAAGCTCTCCAGGGAGCAGGGATGGGAGCCGAGTACTCTAGACACAGGACACAGAGGTATGGAGGCCAGGTGTGTATGAGCAATGGCAAGGAGTGTGAATGTGGGTCTGAATGCCCAGCCATGGTGTGTACAGGTAGGCAGAAGCCAGAACACCGAGGCCTTAGATGTCACAGGTGGGAATTCTGATATGATCTTTTGGATGCTAGAGCTACTGACTGGCAGTAGTAATTGATAGGATGATCAGTTACTAATAATGGCCAAGTTTTTCTTTAGGAAAAGTCACTGAGAGCAGTGGGACTGGGCAAGACTAGAGACAGGGACACCGGATAGAAGAGAATGCCAGTAGCAGCAGTGGAGGGGATCCCTTCAAGAAGGTTTTAAAGTGGTTGAAAGGACAGTGACTAGGCAAGTGGAGGAGGGAGGAAGAGTGGGTTGGTGGAGAATCATGAACCAGCAGGGGGAGCTCTAGAAGAGAAGTGGGTTGGGGTCCAGTTCTATAGCGAGAATTCCTCAGGAACAGCTGTGAGCTGGTGGGGTGAGACCCTTCTGGTCAAACAGAAGAGTGATGGGAAAGGCAGGAGGGAGAACAGTACTGTCCTGCTGGGGAAGTCCAAGGGGAGGGATGCTTGACTGCTTTCTGTATGATCAGGTGCATCCTTGTCAGAAGTGAATCAGTGAGGTGGAAGCGAGGAAGCTGAGCCCTTGAACCTGTCCTGCCCCGCCTTGAGCGCTCGCTGACATCTATGTTCTATCGCAGAATCCCGCTGTTGTCACGCATCTATTCTAGATAAACTTTAGAATCAATTTGTTAAATGCCTGAGAAGCCTGTCCAGACTTTGATTGGAATCACGTTCAGTTTATGAATTAATTTAGGAGGCTTTTGTAGGAGGCTTTTGTCTCCTCACACATAAAATTTATATCATCCAGGAATATGTCTCTTCGTGTATATATCCCTTTGCCATGCTTTGTACTTTTTACTTTTTTGGTTCTGGCCAGTATGTGTACTTTTAAAAAAAAAAAATCAACCTAAGTCTGTACTTAAGTTCACCGTAATTAGGTTGTGGTTTTTGTTGCAGTTGTGAATGGAATAGTTTTTTAATTACATTTTTAATTACATTTAATTTCAGAAACTTGAGGAGAGAGTTTTAAAAAGGAAGGCTGCGGTCACTCCTCAGCTTGTCATGAGTCAGGTGGAACTGAAGCCTCACTATAGAGAGGCTCCTGCTCTCCAGGTTCACATGGCCCTAACATCAGAAGCCCACTTGAAATGAGTCCCTGTTCTTGCTGTCCCTCAGCCTGGGTTGCCTTTACCACTCTAAGCTGTAACTCCTTGAACTGTACTTGCTTCACAGTCTGCTGCTTGTTTTTCTAGCTCCTCATTTATTTCTGTGTTCCTTAGACTCTGCTTGTCTGCATTTCTGTTCTGCCTTTTAGGTTCTGATGTTCTTGAGGACAGGATCCAGGTCATGTCTCTCATGATGATGCTCATGTGGCTAACAAGTTGCTTTGTAGAGGCTACAGACTGAGAAAATGTTTTATTTGGTAATTTATGTAGAAAAGAATGAAACTGTGATACATTTTTAGTAATATTTTTTGTATAAAAAGCTTTAAAAACATTTCAAGGTATTTCTGTAGAACGCATTCTCCACATAGGATTCTTGGGTCGAAGTTACATCCATTTTATGGTGTGGACTACATATTTCCTAATGGCTGTATTCACTGAGGCTTCCTAGATCACTGTCAGTGCATCTTCTGCTCCCCCACCGCCCTGTGGGTTTTGTTTTGTTGGTCGTGGGTTTTTTCATCTAATAGGTGTAAGAATTTCCCTTCTCATTTTCATCTGTTGAAAGCTAGGCATTTTGCAGTATTCTCTGTATGCCCAGTTCAGGATCAGGGGCTGAAGGGGGAGACAGGTGAAAAAGCATGGCACCCCAACACAAGGGACTTACTGTGTAGCTGGACATGTTCCAGGCAGACTGAGATGTGAAGATGGTGTGGATCCTTACAACATCCCTTTACTCCCTCAGGGCTGGGGTCTGCTGGGTCCCCGGAATGAGCTGTTTGACGCAGCCAAATACCGAGTGCTAGCTGATCGCTTTGGCTCTCCGGCTGACAGCTGGTGGCGCCCGGAACCCACCATGCCTCCCACTTCCTGGCGGCAGCTGAATCCTGAGAGCATTCGGCCAGGAGGACCTGGGGGCCTCTCCCGCTCCTTGGGCCGGGAGGAAGAGGAGGATGAGGAGGAAGAGCTAGAAGAGGGGACCATAGATGTTACTGACTTCCTGTCCATGACCCAGCAGGACTCCCACACGCCACTCAGAGATTCAAGGTACAGCTAGAGAGGTGGGGGGAACAAGGGGGATGTGCTTTGACATGGGGATAGGGGATGTACCCTGGGAGCCTTCTCAGAGGTAGGAGGGCCCTTGCCCCACATTTCACCCTGTGTGTCCCAGTACTCATTGGTGTGTCTACTCATTCGTGGGGGACAGCTAGCTCTGGTCTTGTACTGAGTGTCTGGGCCTTCACAAAACACCAGCATGGACCCTCTCCCCAGCTCATGCTCAGGTTCCACAGAGTCTCAGCAGCCACTCTGCCTGGGTCTTGCCCTCTGCTCTTAACCTGTCTGGGAGAACTGAGGGAGCATTAGCTATGTAGTATGTCTGTGAGAGGGTCACAGCACAGCAGAAATGCCCAGCCTCGGCTGTGTGCTACAACAGGGCAGTGTCCTAGCCCCCTGGGTCTCAGAGCCTCAGGGGAAATTGGCCCAGCAAGAGAGAGAACTTTTTCATGTAAACTTTTGGTCCTCCCAGGGGAGGTTCCTTTGAAATGACAGACGATGACAGTGCTATTAGGGCTCTGACCCAGTTTCCGCTTCCCAAGAACCTTCTGGCCAAGGTGATTCAGATTGCCACGTCATCCTCCACAGCTAAGGTGAGTTGGGTCTCCTAAAAGTCTGTGTGGTTGGCAAGTTCGCGTGGTCATGTCTGGTTTCCACCAAGACCACGTAGGAGGGAAGCTGCAGGTGTGTGGGAGGGCTGAAGGTGCCTGTTCCCCCAGCCCACATCTAGAGCAGCTGGAGGAACTTGGGATCCTTGGAGAGTGAAGAGGATGAAGCAGCTGGAACAGAATGGAAGTCAGAACACATGAGCACAGGGAGTGGGCTGGGGGCTGCAGGAGTGGAAGACCTGTATTTTTTCAAGGGTGGTGGGTTGGGAGGGGGTCAGAGGGGTAGGGACTGTTTTGCTGAGGTCTGAGTTTCATTGTTGCTGCCAGGCCAAAGGGCTTTGGTTAAGCTCAACTTCTGTCCAGGTGCAGGGCCTTTTTGCTCCCCCAGGATGTGCCTTCTCTTAGCTCATGCTGACATCTTCAACCCATAGCTGCCTTGAAGGTGCTGAGAGGAGAGTGAGCTAGGAGGGCAGGTAGTGCATTGCCCAGATCCTGTCTTCTGTTGTGGAAGTCTAGGTACAGTGGGAGAAGCAAGCCCAGGACTAGGGCACCCCGGCCCCATGGGGCCTGCCTCTCGCTATACAGTGGTGCTTCTAGTGTGGCTGTTTGGTACCTGCTGAGAGGGTTAATTCTATCTCTCAGTTCCTTTGTTGGCATTCTGAGAATGACACAAGTCTCTTTTTATTACCCGCCTTTTTGCAACCATCTCTCTTGCCTTCCATGTAGAACCTTATGCAGTTCCATACTGTGGGCACAAAGACCAAGTTGTCTACTCTCACCCTGCTCTGGCCCTGTCCCATGACCTTTGTTGCCAAAGGGCGCCGCAAAGCAGAGGCTGAGAATAAGGCGGCAGCCTTGGCTTGCAAGAAACTGAAGGTGAGTGCAAGAGGGTCCCTGGTATGA
Organism: Cynocephalus volans; assembly: GCF_027409185.1. Lineage (NCBI taxonomy): Eukaryota > Metazoa > Chordata > Mammalia > Dermoptera > Cynocephalidae > Cynocephalus > Cynocephalus volans. The sequence continues at coordinate 58,214,400 of NC_084470.1, forward strand.
TGCACTAGGATATGTTGGGGTGCCCTTCTCCCTGTGGCAAGATGGTCCACTTTTCTAGGAAATGAAACCCACCACACTAGACCTTTGGCCTGGGCAGAAAAGTATTGTTGGCCAAGCCTTGCTTGTAGGCTTTGAGGCTACTGTTTCTAGGACTTCCCCAGACTCACTGTGGAGGTGCTCTGCCTATGAGCTCAGACTTCTAAATACTGTAGGCCAGAACCTGGGTGAAGCTAGAAAGAGGCCTGCTCATCATCCTGAACAGTGTAAAGCTGGGAGGAGTGGTGCCTGTGTTTAGAGGCAGATTTGGTGTCCAGAAAGGTCCTGATAACATGGGTTTTGTGGCCAAAACAAGTAATACAACGTGTCTGGGATGAAAATTGAGGAAGCAGTCAGTCAACAGCAAGGCAAAGGCAATGTGCCTACAGCTGGCAGTTCCCTTCAAGAGGTTTTGGAGTTAGCTGATGCCACAGTTGTGGGAGTGAGCACTGTGTTTGATGCCCGAGAAGTCAGAACCCACGACAGCAGTGGTTTGGTTTGCAGAACAAGAGGAAATAGACCTGCTTTACTCTGAATGGTCACGTGTGCATTTGGCTCTGGGAACCACATTTTTGGTACAGCTGATGGTGAGAGGTAATGAGAACTTGGAGAATAGAAGAGGAAAGGGGAACAGGCAAGTGGTGAGAAGAGGGACTGGACATGCTTCTTGTGGCTCTAGAGGGTAGAACTGGGGCGGAACTATGACTAATTGGCAGAACTTGGAGGAAGGCTGAATTTTCACTTACTATACACAAGCAGTGATGATCGGAAACATTGTGGTGGATGATCGGAAACATTGTGGCCTGTCTGGGAAGGGACAAGCTTCCATATGGCAGCAGTGTTGAGAGAGAAGCTGGGTGGCCACTTGTCAGAGAGGCTGCCTCGTCAAACCCATGCAGTCCTGAGAGAGGGTGGGAGACCTTTCCTGTAGCGAGGCAGCTGTGTTGGCACCTCCTGTGGTCCAGGGACTGGATCCCTGTCCTTGAGGTCCTTACAGTTAATGGTGCCAGCAAGTCCAGAGGAAGGGGATTAGTTCCTGTGGGGGGAAAGACTTCTTTAAGGAGTGTTTGATGTGGGCTTTGGAGGGTGAGCAGAGTTCAGACATTACAGGTTACAGGAACATAAGACTTTAGGGAAAAATGACTGATTTTATGCATTTGCCTGAGGTGTTGGAATGTCTTGTTTAACCTCTGGTGAGGTGGCTTTAGGCATGTAGGGAAATAAGACTGTTTTCCTTCAAATGGCTTATTCTATCAAGTCGCATAAATAGACATTTACAGGCAATTCTGTGTATGATGGGGTGAGAGATGGGACATGTACCATGCAGAGACCATGAGGTGGGGTGGCAGGTGGACCTGAAGGATTGGGGACAGGACACTTTGGTGAGGCAGCAAAGGAGGAAAGAACCTTGTAGGGTGAGTTATGGTGTCACTGAGGACCTGGCCTATCTGGTCTCAGAGGTGCATGTTGGGAATTTATAGAGGTGACATTGGTCTTTTGTGGTGTTGGGGGCTCCAGCTGTGCAGGGAGAAGTTTTTCCTCAGGGTATCACCCCTGGGCAGGGGGTAGGGCCGTTTTGCTCTGACACTTTGGGTTTAGCTTTCTTGAGTTACTTTTAACTTGTCCATTTAAAAAAAATATATTATTTTGTGGAGATTCACCTTTTCCTGGTTCCTAGTTTCTCCTTCCTTAACCATCTCAGCCCCAAACCAAAATCTCTTAGAAGTCCTTCTGTGCAGGAGCTCCTGGGCCTCCTGGGCCAGTTCATGGGGAGCTGGAGCACAGGCTGAGCCATATGTGTCCCCTCTGCAGAGCCTGGGCCTGGTGGACAGGAACAATGAGCCGCTTACCCACGCCATGTATAACCTGGCCTCCTTGCGTGAGCTGGGCGAGACCCAGCGCCGGCCGTGTACCATCCAGGTGCCTGAGCTCATCCTCCGCAAGATAGAGACCTTCCTGAATCATGTAAGGAGGCCCGTGGTATCCGTCATCCCCCCACCCACCTGCAACAGGCAGTAATCACCCCATTTTTCCCACTGAGGATGGAGCCGGGAGCCCCCCTGCCCTGAGCAGCCCAGTCTTGCCCACAAGCGTCCTGAGGCAGTCACTGAGTCCTCTGCCCAGTAGGTTGATCCGTAACATCTGACCCCAGTGAAGCCTGTGGAGTGGCTGGCTAGGTGTGAATGGAGAAGACACTTTTTCCTTTTCATCATTTTGCTACCTCTTTGCTCCCCAGTACCCTGTGGACAGTTCATGGATCTCCCCGGAGCTCCGGCTGCAGAGTGATGACATCTTGCCCCTGGGCAAGGACTCGGGGCCCCTGAGTGACCCTATCACAGGCAAGCCCTACATTCCCCTGTCAGAAGCAGAGGAGGTACGTCTGAGCCAGAGCCTGCTGGAGCTGTGGCGGCGGCGAGGGCCCATCTGGCAGGAGGCCCCCCAGCTACCTGTGGACCCACATCGGGACACCATCCTCAGTGCCGTTGAGCAGCACCCGGTGGTGGTTATCTCGGGGGACACGGGCTGTGGGAAGACCACACGCATCCCCCAGCTGTTGCTGGAGCGTTATGTGACTGAGGGTCGTGGTGCCCGCTGCAATGTGATCATCACCCAACCTCGCCGCATCTCTGCTGTGTCTGTGGCACAGCGGGTCAGCCATGAACTGGGCCCCTCCTTGCGCCGGAACGTGGGCTTCCAGGTGCGGTTGGAAAGCAAGCCCCCAGCCCGAGGCGGGGCCCTGCTCTTCTGCACTGTGGGCATCCTGCTGCGGAAGCTGCAGAGCAACCCCAGTCTGGAGGGCGTGAGCCACGTCATCGTGGACGAGGTACATGAGCGGGATGTGAACACAGACTTCCTCCTGATTCTTCTTAAGGGCCTGCAGCGGCTCAACCCAGCCCTGCGGCTGGTGCTCATGAGTGCCACAGGCGACAATGAGCGCTTCTCCCGCTACTTTGGTGGCTGTCCTGTCATCAAGGTTCCTGGCTTCATGTACCCTGTCAAGGAGCACTACCTGGAGGACATCCTGGCGAAGCTGGGCAAGCACCAATACCCACACCGGCATAGGCACCACGAGGTGAGAGACATTCCCACCCCACTCCACCCGGGGCTCTGGCCTTTTTCCTGTGGATTCTCTTCCTCCCTGTCCCTGTGGTATGGTGGCCTAGGGCGATTTACCCTCCCCAAGCCTTGGTTTCCTTGATAGAACCTGGGGAATAATCTCACCTGCATGGCAAGTATGTGAGGGTTGGAGTTGATGTGTCAAGTGGCTCTGCCTCACTATGTCACAGTATTCATGTCCTATGTACAACCCCTTACCCCGGGCTGTGACTGTGGCCTCTTCCCCCACCCCAGTCTGAGGACGAATGTGCACTCGATTTGGACCTCGTGACTGATTTGATTCTGCACATCGATGCCCATGGGGAACCAGGTGGGTGCTTCCCCTCTGCCCTGTGCCCATCCCACTCCCATTTGCCTGAGCAAGCAGCTCATGCCTGCAGGACCCTTTTACAGGTGGGATCCTGTGCTTCCTGCCCGGTTGGCAGGAGATCAAAGGAGTGCAGCAGCGCCTCCAGGAAGCCCTGGGCATGCACGAGAGCAAGTACCTCATCCTGCCAGGTGAGCATTGTGTGTAGTAGTGACGGGCCCTCAAAAACCAGGCTTGCCCTCTGTCCTGGGGACAGACCCAACTGGGACTCAGGGTGCCTGGGTCACTTTTCACCGGGCATATTATTTATCAGGGTCTCAGTTTCATCAAAATGGGGTCATAATCCTTGCCCTACCCTCATCCCAGGGAGTGGTTTTGGTGGGAGCACTGCTGATAACCAGTCTGTGTCTTGCTGCCCACCAGTGCACTCCAACATCCCCATGATGGACCAGAAGGCCATATTCCAGCAGCCTCCAGTTGGGGTGCGCAAGATTGTCTTGGCTACCAATATTGCTGAGACCTCTATCACAGTCAATGACATTGTACATGTAGTGGACAGCGGTCTGCACAAGGAGGAACGCTACGACCTGAAGACCAAGGTGGCATCTATCTCCTAGGCCCAGCCAACCCTGGGGGAAGGACTCCAAGTTTCTAGGTGGCCCCTAGCCTAGATCCACTTTAGACCTGCTGTGAGTGTGTCTCAAGAAGGCCACACTTGTGGGGTCTCAGTGTCCCTGTTTTGGGGGTTTGTTAAGGGGTTATTTGAGGAGTGGGGAAGCAGCGAGGAAGGCCTGTGGCTTGTGTGTCACTGCTCACCTTTCCACAGGTGTCCTGCCTGGAGACTGTGTGGGTGTCAAGAGCAAATGTGATCCAGCGCCGGGGCCGTGCAGGCCGCTGCCAGTCAGGCTTTGCCTACCACTTGTTCCCGCGGAGCCGGCTGGAGAAGATGGTCCCTTTCCAAGTGCCGGAGATCCTGCGCACGCCTCTCGAGAACCTGGTGCTGCAAGCCAAGATCCACATGCCTGAGAAAACGGTGCAGCAGGGGCAGGGCTGGGCAAGGACTGGCCTCAGGAACAAGCAGGTGGGAAGTAGGCTTATGGTGGGCTCTGGCTTGCTCTTGTAGGCAGTGGAGTTCCTCTCCAAGGCTGTGGACAGTCCAAACATTAAGGCAGTAGATGAGGCCGTGATCTTGCTCCAGGAGATCGGTAAGTTGGGGCTGAGCTGGGCTGGGCTGGGCTGGGCTGGGGTGTGGAGTGGCTCTCTAGGGTTGACTGACAGCTGAGCTGTTGCAGGGGTGCTGGACCAGCGGGAGTACCTGACCACCCTGGGGCAGCGCCTGGCCCACATTTCCACTGACCCCCGGCTGGCCAAGGCCATAGTTCTAGCTGCCATCTTCCGTTGCCTGCACCCACTTCTGGTGGTTGTTTCCTGCCTTACTCGGGACCCCTTCAGCAGCAGCCTGCAGAACCGGGCAGAGGTGGACAAGGTCAGACCCAGTCCTTCCCATAGCCCTCTGGCTCTCCTGTCCAGCTCTCCATCACCTCCTGTCCAGAGGTGGCCCCCTCTAGCCCTTCCCTTGACGCTGGTATCCTCGCCTCCCCTCCCCTCCCAGGTGAAGGCACTGTTGAGCCATGACAGCGGCAGTGACCACCTGGCCTTTGTGCGGGCTGTAGCTGGTTGGGAGGAGGTGCTGCGTTGGCAGGACCGCAGCTCCCGTGAGAACTACCTAGAAGAGAACCTGCTGTATGCACCCAGCCTGCGCTTCATCCACGGTCAGCCGGGCGCACTTGGTCTCCTGAGCCCCTGCTGCCCCCTCCCACACACACTGAACAGTCATCCCTGAGCCTTGTGACTAGGGGGCCCTGGGTTCACTCCACACTTTGCCTCCCCAGGACTCATCAAGCAGTTCTCAGAGAACATTTACGAGGCTTTCCTGGTGGGGAAGCCCTCAGACTGCACCTTGGCCTCTGCCCAGTGCAACGAGTACAGTGAAGAGGAGGAGCTGGTGAAGGGTGTGCTGATGGCCGGTCTCTACCCTAACCTCATTCAGGTGCTGCCTCCAGGAGTGGGAGGTGACCAAGTGTAGCCTCCTCCCCCATCCCCAGCTCAGCCCCACCCATCTTTTCCTCCATCCCTGCAGGTGAGGCAGGGCAAGGTGACTCGGCAGGGGAAGTTCAAGCCCAACAGTGTCACATACAGGACCAAATCAGGCAACATCCTGCTGCACAAGTCTACCATTAACAGGTGGGGGGCAGGCAGGACTGGATGGGACAGCTGGGAAGGACCAGAGGGGCAGCTTCACCTAGCTCTATATTCCCTAGGGAGGCCACACGGTTACGGAGCCGATGGCTGACGTACTTTATGGCCGTCAAATCCAATGGTACCGTCTTCGTCCGGGACTCCTCCCAGGTGCACCCACTAGCTGTGCTGCTCCTGACTGATGGGGATGTCCACGTCCGTGGTGGGTACCTGTAGACTCCCATTCCACTGCTCTGTGGGTTGCTCTGTCTCTTCAGGGGCCTGGCCTCACCTCAGCTCCCCACCATCTTTTTCCTTCCCCCAGATGATGGGCGCCGGGCCACCATTTCACTGAGTGACAGTGACCTGCTGCGGCTGGAGGGTGACTCTCGCACTGTGCGGCTACTGAGGGAGCTGCGCAGGGCCCTGGGCCGCATGGTGGAGCGGAGCCTGCGCAGTGAGCTGGCTGCACTTCCACCCGGTGTCCAGGAGGAGCACGGGCAGCTGCTGGCACTGGTGGTAGAGCTGCTTCGAGGACCCTGTGGCAGCTTTGATGTGCGCAAGACAGCAGATGACTGAGCCCCGCTTCCATTGGGGCTGTGTACAGAGTGCAAATGTTTATTTAAAATAAAGTTCTATTTATCCCTTGTGAGTATTGCTACCCGCCAGGGGCTCCTCTCTCAGGACCTCAGCACCTTGGGCCATGGTTCCACAAGCCAGGTGGAAAAATGGAGGTGCAGGAGGGACAGACAGATGTTTATTGCTGGGGGACAGGGCCAGCTGTGGCCCCAAGTCTTAGGAGAGGAAGGGGTTTAGAACTGCCTGCCTCCCATCTCCAATAGTTTGAACCACCAGTGCTATCAGCCAGCTTGAACTGCTTGGGCTAGCGCAGGTCTTTGGGGCACAACTACTCCTGCAGGTACCTGCACCATGGGGAGCCTGTCAAAACTGTCATTGTCCTTGTAGGTTTTGGACAGCAAGTGTGGAGCAGCCCCTTCCCAGGCAGACGGTGGGGAGACAGTTCCACAGGCAGCTAAGGTCCACTTGGACCTTGATCTTGGAGTTGTGTGTCAGCTTTGCCACAAGCACAGCTCGCACTTTCCTTTGATCATATCCACAAATGCATAGATGAGGGTGCTGGGTGCTGAGGTCGTCAAGACAATGCATAGCACACACCAGTCCCTCAGTGCAAGGGGATGGGAGTGATGAGCGGTCATAGACATAGGCAGTGGAGACAAATCAAGACATAGAACCAGCACAAGGCCTGCATAAAGGGACATCAGGCAGCTTTATTTAGTCTTGAAATCATTACAACAGAACCACAGGTGGACACAGGTAATGGCTGAGCCATAATTGAGTACAGAAGTATCCCACCCACAAACGTAGTACATGTCACATGGGCAACTGGTCCCCACCTGTCAGGCCAGCCTTTCCAGGTGCTGTGGCATATGGGACCCATTAAGGAAACTGTGACCAACCTCTAAGAACACTGACCACTCCCTGCTGCCCACCTAGAGAGCTCTCATTGGGTTATCTCCCTCCTGACCCTTGGCCAAAGGAGTGAAAGGACCCAGAGCCTACTGTCAACCTCAGCATCCTTGTGGCCCCAGGATTAACACGGAAGGCAGCAGGGGCCTTTTTGCCTATTGCTCTCACCCCTGCCACATCTCTTTACTCCCAACCCCCATTGCTTCATTCTCCCCAAATTCATCTCGCCCGTTCCTCCTACTGACAAAACACCCGTGTGCCCTGATGTCCCTGGCATGGTTGAAATATTCAGCAGTTAGTCACTGGGGAAGAAAGCCAGTACCCCCTGGCTCAGGTAGCACTTTCTCCAAGGCTCCTACAATTTCTGGGTGTGTGCTGGGGGAACTGGGGATATGGTGTCAAGCCTCCCCAAGAAAACTGCTACCTCAGAAATGGGGAAGAAAGACCCGTCAGGACCAGGGACACCCTCCCTCTACATGGAGATCAAGTCTGAACCAAAGTAAATACCCCTACCTTCTCCAGCTCCAAGGGACACCAGGAGCAGAGGGGCAGAGAAAGGAGGGCCTCAGGGGCCACGTCTGAGCAGCTTCCTCAGAGGCAAATCTGCACAGCAGAAAATGCCCCTGTAGAGAAGCCCTCGAAAACTCCCAGGCCATTTCACTACAAACTTATGTTTTAATCCTTTATTAGAAACCATGCAAACTTTAATACAAAAAATACAAGTGCAATAAGAATCTTTGTGTCAATACAATTCCCGGGATTTCTCATCATTGCAGCCATCCCAAGACCCGGCCTGGCTGGGATACCCCTCAGCAGGCTGGCCTCATCTCTCTCCTCCCCATCCAGGCTATAAGTAAGTAGGATGGCCTCAGTCTTATGCCTTTTATTTTTAAATTTCCAGACCTGATTCCCCACCATCCACTTGAGTTCTGGACATCGCAGGCTCCCCTGGACATGAGGGGTCGAGTGTCCTAGCCCTGCAGGTGCAGGTCTGAAGGATTTTGACCTCCATGGCCCTTTCCTGTTTCTCCAGCCTTGGCCTTGTATCCCAGGCCTGACCACCAGATCCCAAGGAATATAACAGACAGAGATGCCAAAACCAGCATCTTGGTTAGAAAAGAAAAGCAGCATACACACAAAATGCCAAAACAACCAGTCCACACTCTGACCAGCCCCTAGTGTGCCTGACCTGTTCATCAGGCCACAGCCCTGCACCTCACTTCCTTGCCCACGCCATCACCAGGGCTCCAAGCTGCACAGAGCAGGACAGCCCCCACTGCCTGACATCCTCCTGGGTGGAGGCTTAAGGATCTCCCCTCCCTATTTCCTTTAACACCTACTGCAGACTTTCAATTAGACATGGCTTCAACCTGCAAAACTATTTCACCAGTTTTTAGGTTATTAGAAAAAAAAAAAAAAAGGATAAAATAAGAAAAAGAAAAGTGTGACAGCAGCTAGGCAGGTATGGTAAGCAGTGGGGATGGGCAGCACTGACCCCTAACTAACTTGGGGTGGGGCAGCAAGGGGGGCCTGGGACAACCTGCATGATAGGGCACCACTGTGGGGTCAAAGGGAGAGGCAGTGGCTTAGCGGGCTCCAGGGGACACAGTCAGCGCCTGGTCATCACACGGAATCCACCTCCACGCTTTCCCCTCCAGGTTGATGCAGGCAGGAAGGAGTGAATGTCAGTTTCTCTTGGGTTTGGTCCAAAAAACCCAAACAGAGAGGAGGTTAGAATCCAGTTTCCCCCTCCTAGACCCCACAAAATCCCAACTTAGCCTTATCCATCCCATTCCCCTCCCAACCTTTTCCACACAGCAGTGGTGCAATGATGGGATGGGAACAAAGCAGGGAGCCACCCAGGCAGGGAGTGGAAGGAGGTGTGGGAGCAGGGCTGCTGCTGCCCTGGGCGAGCGAGGCAGGGGAGGGAGGGCCTGGAGGGCTGCTCAGCACCCAAGCGCTCACAGGACTAGTGGACAGCCCGGGAAAGGGAGCCAAGGGCCCAGGAACCCGAGATGGGGCCGCCAGGGAAGTGAGGGGGGCGGGAGACAATGTCGGCCCCGTGGTCGGTGCGGGCCCTGGCATTTGCCCGGAACGTCAGCCTGTAGGTCTCAATCTGCAGTGACACGGGAGGAGGGAAGGGAGAGGGGAATGGGCGAGACAAGAAGGGGAACACAGGGGAGATGGAAGACGAGACCAGAATGTCATCATTAGATGCCTGGAAAATAAAAGGTTAGTTCGTTAAAATTTAGGCCACATTCTAGTCAAAAAAGAAAGGAGCTTCAATTTGCGGCCAGTGGCAGGGCCCCTGGCTGGCCCTCAAGCTGAGCCCAGCCACTTACTTGTCTCCTGGATCTGGGTGTCCAAGGTCTGGGCCTCCCTTTGGTCACCACCCCCTGACAGGGTGGTGTGGCCACTGAGGCTACTGGCTGAAGTGGGGGCGCCAGCTTCAGGCGCTGCCTCAGAGATGGTGGGCTCCTCCCCCGCGGGGGGGCCCGGACACGGAGGGGCCTCGCTGCCACCGCCCTCAGTCTACAATGAAACAGTTGGGGAGACAGTGCAGGGTCAGTCTGGGAGGGAGTGGGATGGGGGGATGGTGGTGGGATTTACATGTAGCCCCCACCCTTGCTGCCCTGGTACCCACTGGCTCAAGGCGCAGTCACCTGGAGAATTTGAACCAGGCAGTGTCTGCCCCTCCCCCCACCGCCACTCATGAGATACACTCCAGAGACTCTGGAGCAGCTGGGCTAGTGTCACATGCTGGGAGCTGCTCTGTGAAACGCAAAGCTTTGTGAAGCCTTTCTGAAGTGAGAGGTGCCAGGCTTCCTAACAAGGCTGGTGCCAAATAAAAAGTAGCTATGACAACAAATGACAAGCCTGAAGAGCAACCTCAAGATGCTGCGCCTGGACCTAGTTGGGAAGCGAGGGTGCTGCAGGTTGGGTGCACAGCTCCTCGAGGGGTGCAGATGACCACTCTGACCCCCCATGCTGCAGACCGCCCCCTGCACATAGCATGTGCTCAGAGAGGGGTCCTCAGTAATTTGCAGAGCACCCCTGCCCACTCACCTATCTGGTCACTGAGGTCTTCCCTGTGTTGGGCACTGTTCTGGGGCCCAGGGGCCTAGAGGGCTTCTTGGGAGGAGAAGGACATCTGGGGGACACTGAACATTCAGTGTGAGTAGAGCACAGAACAGTGGTGAAGTGGAATGCCTGTGTCCCAAAATGCTCAGAATGTTACCGTGGACACTCCACAGTGGTTTTAAATCAGAAAAGTGAAAGAAATAGGCCTCTGTATTAGAAAAATAATTCCAGAAATAACAAAGGGAGATAATGTGAATAAAGAAAAGAACACAGGACTAGCGGTCAGAAAAGCCCAGGTGTGAATCCTGGTCTGCTCTTGCTTGCTGTGTGGCCTCAGACAAGTGACTAAATCTAAGTTAATGCCCCACTGAGAGAGACTCGATTCAGAAAGACTAAAGAATGGCATCCTCACATGGTGTGGGGGACACAAACAGGGACCCTCAAAATATTCACACAAGCCAATCAGGGCTTAAATCTGAGCAACAACAGAGGATAGGAGAAAAGGCTGGGTGGGGACAGACTAGCACAGGGTGAGCAGATGCAGGAGGGAAGGCCCAGAGCAGTGGCTCCTGCCCCCTGCCTTGCTTGCCTTTCCCTGAGCAGCTGCAGCTATCCTCATGCTTGGAAGCCTGCAAGATGCTGCCCCTATGGGTCCCCCTTCCTGCCAATGACATGGGAAAAGGACAGACAGCATCCTGGCACACAAAGGGTCTCACAGTACTGTGGAAGGAGGGAGGGAGGAGAGAGGAGAGGGAGGGAAGGGAGGAGAGGCCCAGCCAGTCCTGAGCATGGGAAGCTCTGCCACTCGAGCTCTCTCCCAGAGCCCCAGGTGGGGCAGGCCATGGCAGGCCCTCCGGATGCAGTGTCCAGAGGCAACGCCGGGCCTGCTGTCACTGGTAGCTGAATATGTGCTATCCTGCTCCCAGGCTGGGAATGGAGCCCAACATGGAGAAGGTACCTACATTGTCCTCCTCCATGAGACAGCTGGGGAGAGCTGTGTGTGCAGAACTGCCACTTGCCTTGTGGTGATCTTGGCCCTGGCTCACAGTCCCACTGAAAATGGCAGGGATGGGCTTGTGAAGTGAGGGCCATGGCTCTCAGGAGCAAGGTTCTGCCTCTTGCTGACAAGTGAGAGGTGGCTAGGCTGGGGCCTCTTCACCTATCCTGCCTCAATCAGGACTGATGATGGACGATGGAAAACAGCAATGGTGTGAGTAAAGACATGACTCCTGAAGAGACTGAGGGGCGGTGACAGACACCTACCTGCCAGGGCCTTGACCCTAGCTGTAGTCCCCACCCCTCCCCAGCTGTGTCCCCCTGGTGACCCACATGCTACCTTCACAGCACCTCCTGCAGGCAGGTGGCCCACGTTATCGAGGGATCCCACCTTTGCCTGGGCCTTCTCTTTGAAGTTCAACTTCTGACTTTCAATCTTGACATCTCCTCCACCTGGAACCAAAAAGGAATTGGTCACTAAGGGTGGCAGAAACACCCCTGTAGGCAAAGCCAGGAGCCTGGAACAGTAATCTGAACTTGGCCAAGGACTGGCTATGTGCCCAATCTAGAACTGGGGAAAATGTGACCTGCTTCCTGGTGGCTCTAAGGACGAATGAAGAGACACAGTGAACATGCTTATCAAAAAAGGGCTAGTGCTATCAAAGTGAGGCTGAGACAATCTCTCCAGCCAGCCAGTAGGGGAACCCCCACATAGAAGGAAAGCCATCCTTCCCACCAGCCCAGGCCAGAGCCTGCACAGCTGCTGAGCAGGCGTGGGCAGATCTGGGGTGCAGAGCACAGCCTCCAGGGCGAACCCTCTACGTGAACCTAGGTGAACGACTGCATCTAATTCTCTTGGCAGTGTGACAACACCCTCTAGCTAACCAGGCCACATAGTGTTGTGTTTCTCAGGCACAGCCAGCCTCCCTGAATTCTCATAAATGCCCTGTCAAGGTCACAACTCTTGTTTCACAGCTACTAAAACTGATGCTGGAGAAGAGAGTGACTAGCCCAAAGTCACCACCAAGGTAGTGACTGACAGGCACAGGATGTGAATATCATTTGTCCGAGCTCTTTAACAGAATCACACTGTAGTGAAATGAAGGAGAGTGGCCTTAGGACTGTGAGTTGAGAAAGGGCAGACATGAACCAAGGCAGCCCTCAGGCTGGGGTGGAGAGGGAAGGTGACCTGTACCCAAAGGTAAGGTTCAGAGTTCACTGGCCAGAGCATGGCCACGAGATCAAGGCAAGGGTGCAGGGTAGACTGCCCTCACTGGGCGCCCAGCACCCCACCCCCTGGCCCAGCAGCTTGGCTTCCCTCTGAGCCCTTCTCTATTCTTCCATCTCCTCTCAGCTCCCACCACAAACCTCAACACCTGGCTTATGGCTGAATTCTGCAGGTGTCCCACACACTCAGCCCTGGCAAAAACGACACCTCAAATTACTTAGTGTCATTAGGGAAGGAGGTATCTCACAAGAGTGGAGTTTCCAGATTAAAAATAAAAAGGATAGTTAAAGACCAAACTGTTTTGATCTTTTAAAATGGAACACATTCTAAAATGTATCCTACTCGTTACCAAGACAAGAAGGGAGTTTTCTTTGCCTTCACCTAATTGGCTTGTGGTGGCTGACCTTCTGAGACACCAAATCTGCCAGACAGTGTGCCTACTGCTGCAGTGAGACTTCTCTACCCCCAAATCTGTTGCAGACCTGGAAAGCAGGACACACGAGGCTGTCAGGGCGATAGCCAAGGCAAGAGCCCAAGCTCTGCTCTGAGGTCTCTGTGGGGACACTGGACCAACTGTGTTGCTGAAAGGAAAGTGCATGGCTTCAGTTGCAAGACTCATGTCCTCGTGCCCAGCAGCATTACTGAATGCCACTCATTCTCCTGCCAGGGCTAGTGGCTGATGCTTTTCTGCTTGGGAACATCCTTTGCTCCTGAATCTGCCAGGTAAGTCCCGACCACCACTCTTTACAGAGCTCCTTCAGTATTAGCTCCTGGAATGTTTATCTGGGAGGCTGACCCAGGTTCTCAGCCTACAGTGAATCTCTCCCTTAGGTCCAGGTCAACAGTGCCATGTGCACAGCAGGTGCTCAAGAGAATGCCTGTGCAAACAGCAGCCTTTACAAACTGTTCCTCCTCGAACTGAGGGGCCAGCACCTAACTCCTCCTCCCTGACAGGGACTGAGGACTGTACTGTGTCCTGGGTGGGAAGTGGCTCCCTGAGTATTGATGGCGGGATAAAGGCACAGGGACGAAACCCTCCCCAGTCAGAGGGCTGCCCAGCTGGCCTGTGACAGGAATATCAGGTTCTGGGAGTCCCGGGGGGCAAGGGAGGTGCCACTCACCTGGCTTGTGCTTGATGTTAGCCTTGGATCCACACTTGGAGGAGACCTTAGAGATGTCCACTTTCTTGTTCTGAATCTGAACCTGAGAAGGAGAACAGGAAGAAATTACTGCCTCACAGAGAAGGTATATTGTCAGGGCCAAACCCATGCTACCTTTGTAATCTTCTCCATGTTCAAATTTTTTCTCTCTCTCTGTAAGCCCCTATATCCTAGTCAGTTCAAGGTCAGGATCACCTCCCAAAGTGCTTAAAAGAGCCCTTGATCCACCTGGCTCTGCTCTTTACTTCTGACCCCACCTCCAGCCAGGCCAAACCACTGCATCCTACCCATGTGCAGGCCTCCCATCCAGACCTGTCCTATACCCTCCAGACAGTTATCCCATTTTTCCTGGTCCAAAAACCAACATCAAGGCTCTCCTGAAATGTCCCTTTTGTTCTGCCTCAAAATCTTACACATCAAGTCCTTTCACAGAGAAGCCTGTAGTAACATTCTGACTTATCTCCTGCCAGTTCTTTTCAGTGCATTTTCCCTGTCCAATGTTTCACTACTGTAAACATGGCAGCAATGAGTATCTTTGTGACTATAAAATTCATTGCAGCTCTGATGACTCCCTCAGGCAAGATACCCAGAAGTTCAATTACCTGGTCAAAGATTCATAGCTTTAAGGTTCTTAATGCCAAACTGCTTTCCAGAAATGCAACAATAATTGATACCTCCACTTTCTGTGTTTCTGTCTCACCATATCCTTCCAGCACTGGATATTCTTATTAAAGAAAAAAACTTGCTAATTTTCTTTTTTTCTGGCTGGCTGGTAAGAGGATCCCAATCTTTGACTTTGGTGTTATAACACCTTGCTCTAACCAACTGAGCAACTGGCAAGCCCTAAACCTTGTTACTTTGTAATAGAAAAATGCTTCACTCTGGTCGCTTTGGTTGTTATTAAGGCTAACTCTTCACGTGCTTATGAATGTGTGACACGCACCCTCCCCTTCCCCCGAGTATGCTCTCTTTCCAGCATCCAGTGGAAAAGCACTGTTGGGCACAATGGTATGTCTCCCCCTAAGTCCTGTCCCTTGCAGCCTGCAGCTCTACATCTGCAGTGACTACGCCCCTTCTGCTTTTTTGCTCCCTACAGGCCTCCCCATAGGGCCTTTTGTTTAGCTGACATTCTTTCATAATCAAAAGGATGAACTGCCTTTCAAGATTATTTATCCAAAATGAATCACGGTACACATATGCCTTGGAGTTTGAGACTCTCTACTTGGTCCTGCTTTTAAATTAGCCAACAGATTTTCATCAATGTCTGTCCTGTAGGAGCCTGGAAAAACAACTGGATACCAGGACTGATGGCATGTCTTTAAATCAAGAAACATTATCTATAGACAGGAGTGCTCTCTGGGTTCCCGGATGGGTACCTCAGGGTTCCTGTGAGTGGCCCAGCTCTGCTTTGGTACTGTGGAAGTCGGGCTTTCCAACACAATCAACTCCTTCATGCAGTGGCCCCTGTGAACAGGTGTCACAGCGTTCTAGTGGGGTTTAACCACAATCTGTTAAACAGCTAGCCCCACTCTTGGGCCTTGTCTTCCTTCCTTCAGTATCAGGAAATGTGGTCTCCGCTCTACCATATTACAAGAGGACAGATATGGTGTCTTCTGTATTTTCATATTTCCACTCACAGCCCAAGGACAGGAACATTTAACTACCCACAATCGTCAGCTCACCTGGGTCACTCTCACTCCTGCTTCGAAAGCTATGCTCATGCTGTTTCCTAACCTAGCAAGTCCATTACATTCTCCTCTCTTCAAGGCACAGCTCAAAGCCTGCCTCTCCAAAGCCTTGGAAGGCTCTAGCTTCAGTCCATCTCTTCCTCCCATCATCTCTTGAAGGGTACCATCATGAACTGTACAGTAATTGCTTCATGTGTCCAATAATCACTTACAGAGTAGCTACTATTGTGAAAACACACAGCCTCTACTCTGTCTCACCTTTCTAAAAGGCTACAGTTTTCCCTGGACAGGCATAATTTTTTTGTTTTCTCTTCAATCTATAGATTATTCCACAGATATTTATAGGTATCTCCAACATGGAAGAAGTTTATGATACATTACAGAGGCCTCCTAAACATGAGGATAGTTCAAAAAGTTTGTGGAAGGGCTGGCCCGTGGCTCACTTGGGAGAGTGTGGTGCTGACAACACCAAGGCCATGGGTTTAGATCCCTATATAGGGATGGCTGGTTAGCTCACTTGGGAGAGCGTGGTGCTGACAACACCAAGTCAAGGGTTAAGATCCCCTTACCGGTCACTTTTATTAAAAAAAAAAAAAAAAGGTTGGGGAAAAATAGGATTAAAAGATAATACAAATCTTTCCATGAACTTTTCTTTTTCCCATGAACTTTCTGAAGTACCCTCTTATGTATTGATGGGAAGGAGAACTCACCAGTTACAGAGTTGGTGGTCAAACCACTGTAAATGCTTTATCTGGGGTTAGAACAAGGTATTTGGTTTATAATTTGTCAGTGGAAGAAATGGCCAATTCAAGAAGAGAGAGCCATAAAGGCCTCATCCATAATCACCCCCACCGCCCCCGTTCTTGTTGCTCATAGGGAGAACAGAGGAAAGTGTACTTTTCCTAGTCAAATATCTGGCAGTTACTTAAACCACCCACCATGTGTCCTGAAGTAATGGTGACAAGCTCATCTTGCACCATCCGTGAGCAGTTAACAGAAGGTGACAGTGTTCCACACTTGAAGCCTCCATTTCTTTACCTTTTGCCTAGTTCTCAGTTAAAGAGTTGAAGAGGGGACGTTTCGCTTTACAGATGTACTGCAGCTAATGAATGGACAAGGAATGCTAGAACGAGAGGCTAACCGTGGTGCACCTCTACTGAACTCACCTGTCTAGGTATTTGCCTTGGGTTGAATGTACCCCCAAAATGTAATCCCCAGGGTAACTGTTGAGGGTGGGAGATCCTATTACGCTAATTGAAAGGTAGGGCCTTGAAGACATGATTAGATTGTAAGACCATACTGTAGTGAATGGATTAAAGATGGTGGTCAGGGGCATGGATCTTAGGGCTTTAAAAAAAAGAGTGAATGAGGAGGTTACTCTCTCTGCTCTGCTATTTCACAGTGTGATACCCTGCTATCGCTGTCACTGTTGCAAAAAATTTTATTTTCATTCTAAATTACCCAGTTCCAGGTATTTTGTTATAAGCAACAGAAACGGACTAATACAGTATTCATTTGCCAAGACCACAAAAAGAGAGACAACCAGAAGAATGAGATACGAATATGCCTCCTGATAGAAAAAAAACGCACTACCTACTAAAATCTTGCCAAAACGTGGGAGGAAAATTCAACCTGAATCAATTTAAAGAAAATTAAGGGACAAAGGAATATATTAAATGAAACCATACGGTTTATAATCAGTACAATTCAGATTCCAGGACAAACAATTCAGTTTACTCATCAAAGAAAATTACTGGAAAAAAAAAGACGGAGGGGAGACCTGTAGAGTAAAAGGAACAAGATTAAAAGAATAGATTCTATATTATATATACATATAATTATTACCATTATTAGTATGCAATATTAATACACATGAATAGAGGTATCAATCTATGTATATATAATATATATAAAATATATATTTTTAAAGAGTCCTTATCTCTGTTTTGTTTTTTGGCATCTGGCCGGTTTGGGGATCCAAACCCGTGACCTTGGTGTTCCCAGCACCATGCTCTCCCAAGTGAGCTAACTGGCCAGCCTACTCCTTATCTTTTAAACTTATATACTAAAACATTTTCAGATGAATGATATACCTAGCACTGACTTCAAAATAATTGGGGTGCAAGGGTTTGGATCCCAGTACTGGCCAGCTGTTGAACAAAACAATTAGGGTGGGCATATATAGATAAACCAAGATTGGCCATGTAGACAGTAAATGAAGCTGGGTAAATGGTACATCAAGTTAATTTTACTATTTTTTTTTACTTATGTAAGTTTGAAAATTTTCACAACAAAAAGTTTTAGAAAGCTTATGTGAGCCCCACTCATTTAACGAGGCCCACTACCTCTAAGATAGAGCTCTCCCTCCCGAGGCTAGTATGTGGAGGACTCTACAATCTGCTTCCAGACAATTTCCCCCACTTTTCTTTCTTCCCTTGGTCACCTGCCTCCACTCTAGGGAATCATGTGCTGCTTCTCTAGCCTAGGGTGTGTGCCCACTTCATAGGCTGGCCCAAACATCCCCTTCTCAGTGAAACCTGCCAGGCAGAAACGTGCCCGTCTCTGCATGGTCCTCTTCTTGGCACACAACCAACCATGGCATCTAGTGCACCTTGCTCTGCTAGTGTGTTTATACAGGCTGCCCCAGTGGTCTGTGAGGACCTGCAAGCCTTTTGCACATACCAAAATATGCTGTTGAAAGGAGCTACCAACAGGTCCCATTACACATATTTACACAAAATCTTTACATTACATTACACAAAATCTTAACTGGGACATGGCACAGAAGAAGCTGCTACATTGACAAATTAACACATCACTCCTTTCTCTTCCCTGATGTCCTTCTGGCCCTCGTATGTGTATGTGGGGGGCATTTTTGGAGCACTACCTGGGATCCTGCGCCAAGCCTCTCATCCTAATGGTTAATGGCAGAATTTCTAAATGTGGGTATGCGTGTGTATGTGTTTGTGGGTGGGGGATGGGTGTGTAATGTTCTGTCTGTATAGCGGGCCCACAATTTTTAAACTGCATGTTTACTGTGGTGTCCTTTGGAGGGGCTGATGGAGGGTATGGAAGGAAGTAAAGCACCTTAGTCCAGGCTGTGGCCAGCTGCTGTTTACCCTCATCTTCCCACCTAGAAACTGCTCACAAGTGGTTTCCTAGTGCTCTCTGTTTAAGGAAGCCTCCTAAAATCAAAATGCTTTTACAAAAGTACATTCATCCTAAAAGAAAATCTCATTTGAAGTCATGTATAGGCAGTGTGGAAAGATCATAGTAGATGATGGGTAAATGACTATTTTCAAAAGACACACACATACACACACCCCAATTCCCTCGGAATTCCCGTACACCTTCTGTTTTCATCCAGGCCAAAGATGTGACAGGAAAAGCTAGGATTAGTGCCCATGGGACCTCCCAGGCTGAATCTTTATCACCTCTATCACACCACCTCAAAAGTTTCATGCACTTCAGCTAATCCCATGCCAGGTTGGTAATGTTTGGCCAACTACCAAGCTGGTCAAGCACACTCTGAGTACAAAGGCTGCTGTTTCTGCCCAGGCCAGGAAGAGCCCCCAGTGAGGAGATGACTATGAAGGAGCAGAAAGGGGGAAGGAACACTCTCCAGCTGCCTTCCTCACAACAGAACTGCTGGGGTGAGAGCTGTTTGTAGGCCATGGGCAGAACGGCACAACCATCTTAGGAGCAGGGGAACAGAGTCTGAAAATGAAAAGGGTAAGCGGAGCAGGACTTAGTCCAGCTCAGGTCAGTATGGAGAAGGAACGAAATGAACGCAGGAGAAACTGAGATAGGATGGGCTCTCTCCCTCAGGTTGGAAGAGAGGCAGTGAGCGCAAGGGCTGTGGGTGACAACTCCCCAACATGCCCCTGGCACAACTCTGTAGATTCCCAACTTCCTGGGCTCTATCACAGGGACAAGTGGAAAACACACTGGGTGTTCTTTACATACTAAGTGACAATCATATTTTGCCCTGTCTCCCCACAGACTGAACCTCCCTGTGAGCTGGAATCACCTATGTCTTCAACACAGATTGTAGAGCTGGCACAGAGCAGCAGAATGATAAAAGAAGGATGTTAGGATGGAAGAGGGAAAGGAACAAAAATAAACGGAGGGAAAGAGGACTAAAAAAGGAAGAAGGAATTAGAAAAGAAGAAAATAGGGAAAAGAGAATAGAAAGGGAAAAGGGAGAAGAAGGTAGGGAGAAAAAAGGAGAAAAAATAGAAAGGAAAAAAAGAGAGTAGGAGAGTAACAAAGATAAAAGAAAAAGCAGAAAAAAAGAAAAATATTGATTATAATGATTCCCTCATTTTATAATGACAAAGATTTGAGGATGGACTTTGGAAAGATGGGGCCATCTGTCTCAGGGTAGAGACTTGCACAGTGCACATGGGCATGCAGACAGACATGTGCATCCCAGGAACGGATACAAGATGGGCAACAGGCCTCCTGCTGACCGCTGCCCACAGTCCAGGTCTCTTGACATAGCTGCAGGAAAACCCAAAACCTCTCACCGCATGGATGAAAAGATACCAGGTGGGTGTCAGAAGGGTGCTGTTTAGGGGCTCACCAGAAACACACACAGTTTATACACATTTGAGCACTGAGGTTTGCCCTCACTTCACTAGTCTGCTACTTAGAGAAAGCCCCAGCCCAGGGCACTGTGGTCCTGTCTGCAGGGGCAGGTAGCCCTCTACCCAGTGCACCCCACAGTGGGCTATGCCTCAGATGCCCACTGGCCAGAGCTTATACTTACATTACCACCTCCAGGGACATGCTTAATATTGTCCTTGGAACCACACTTGGACTGAATATGGCTGTAGCTCACTTTTTTGGAGACTATCTGGACCTGGAGTGTTAGAGAACAGAAAAAACAACACAAAGGGAGAGGGCTGGTTAGAACCGACACAGGGCAGGCAGTGAGTCCACACGTGATCGCAATGACCAACAAAGAGTGCTGTTAAACCTCCGCCCCCTCCTTTGGCAGAACAGGTGTGGAAAAGCACAGGAAAAGGAATTTGAAAGAAAAAGAAGGGGAGGGGAAACATGAACAAACACAACGACAGAAGTAGATGTTGCAAAAGCGCCACATGGCTGTCACCACACTTCCTTGGGGGCTGGGCTGTAGTTCACGAGGCCCAGACTGTAGCAGGCTCGTTGCCCACCCAGGCATGGCTCCACCTTCTTGTCCTGCTCACTCCCCAAGAGCTGGGCATAGTGTCCTTGGCTCCTCTTTGTAAGGTTCCTGATCATCTGGACCTGTCCTCACCCAAGGAGGGCAATTCCCTTAAATCTGGAGCCTGGAATTGCTGCAAGCCAGACCCACACTTAGAAGCAAAGGCTGCTCTGAGAAGCACTGGGCAGCTGGCTAACAACAGAGATCTGATACTAACAGGAAGGAAGGGACATTGCTCATAAACAAATGTAAATAGACACAGAATCTTGGACACAAGGGGGAGCACAGGCTGCAGCCTCAACAGCTTCCATACTTAGCCCATTTGTCTCAAGGGCTCAAAAAGCACAGTACAAGAAAGGTTTAGGACTAGACTTATTATTATTATTTTTTTTAAAGATGACCAGTAAGGGGATCTTAACCCTTGACTTGGTGTTGTCAGCACCACGCTCTCCGAAGTGAGCTAACTGGCCATCCCCTATATAGGGATCCAAACCTGTGGCCTTGGTGTTATCAGCACCACACTCTCCCAAGTGAGCCACGGGCCGGCCCGAGGACTAGACTTATTTTTGATTTGAGGGTAAAACATCTTTTTGCATCCGCCTTATCCTGCACCCTATGAGTTTCATGTGCAAAGAGAACAGGCCCTATGCAGGGCTACAGTGAAACTCTATCCTGGAGACACATTCACATCGTACTGTAGATGAATGGCTTCCCTCTGGAATTCTGCAACACTAAGGTTTGGAACAAAGAATTCTTTTTGGACCTTCTCAAGAAGGAATAGTTGCTAGCTAGCTTTCTTCCTTCATTACAGAGCCAAAGGCTCTTTGCAAATGATGCAGTCCCCAGACTAAAGAACTCTACAGAGTACAGAAATTCACCCTGACAAATTCAAATCCATACACCTCATTGTACCTTGTCATTTCTTGCCTTTTCCACAACTTGAATGATGAATAATTGTTTAGCAAACTACTTCTTAATGAGCCCTGTCTGAATGCAGAGACCAACGGGACCTCTAGTAGTCACCCAGAAGCCACAGTGCTGTCGCCTTCACCTCCCCTACTGTATGAGGTCCTCGGGTTGACACTTCCCATCCTGGTCCCTAACAGCTGCAGCTCAGGCTTCTCTGGCAGCCCTTGGCCAGAGAGGCCCACCTACCTGCCACAGCTAAAGAAGAAAGGTGTCCCACAGCAGGTAGGAGGGCCCAGTTCCAGGGGAGGCAAAGGGAAAGAACCTAGAGCTTAGGTGGACCTCTGCCCTCCAGCTGATGTTACATTCCCTCTAAGTGGGTTCCACGGGGAACGAGCATCTTAACTTTCATTTAAGAGGTGACCTCTTATAGGTGACAAATGATGCTATCTCCATACCCATGCTGCATTAGGTGAGGGACCTTCTAGCTCCAGTTAAAGCACAGGGGCTCCAGGGTTCCAAGTGCTAGAAGATTACCACTGCCAGGTCTTACTGAGGAAGAAGCTGGGTGCACCGTGTGTCTGTGTGCATACCAGGTGTGTTTCAGATCAAGTGAAGGAAGTCACAAAGTTTTTAGATATGTTTTATCCAGCTGAATAAATAGTCCCCAAAGAGCTAATGGGCTCCCAACTCTGTCATCAAATACAGAGAAGGGAACATGGGAGAGAAGTAGAAACTAGTTAAGGACAGGAAAAAAGTACAATAGAAGGGAAAGTGACTGGAAGAAATATCTTCTCATCTTTTACCTTCCAGAGATAAGTCTAAATAAAACTCACTTTCCCAGCAGGCGGTTTCTGTGCACTCGCAATTGGGCCGGCTGTTTTAGTGACTGCATTAGGTTCAGGCTTTCGAGCTGAAGCAGCTGCCTCTGTTTTTTTCTCTACTTTGGCCTGGATAGAGATAGAGGGAGGGCAAGTTTCAAACCAAGAGAGTAAGAACCCAAATGTCAAGAAGGGAAGGCTGTAGGGGACTCGAATCCAGGCCAGGCCACCAGGCAGAAGCAGGTTACCCTTGCTCGTACGAAAAAACACACATCTCCCAGGGTTGACCAAGCCAGAGATCCCCAAGTAGAGGACCACTGGGAGAACAGCTGCAGACTCAAGATACGGGGAAGAGATTAAGTTCCCTTTTACAGGAAAAGGTACAAAGAAAGGCTAATAGGGCCAAACTAGTGATTCTCTTCTGAGAGGATGTTGGGATTATCATTTTCAAATCACAGTGCCCTCCTGCTCAAATGTTCTGATATGCCCCAAGCAAGGTGCCATGGTCACAGAGAACCACTATTGGTGATGGGAAGTATCATACTCTTCAGTTATGCTGGAACAGAAAATAAGTCAATCACTAGAGCAAGTTACTCAATTCCCCTCCAAGATCTCCTGCAGCTTTTGCACCATGAAAGCATAAGAAGAGCAAAGAGAGGTGGGGATGGGCCACCAGCAGCACAGCCCCACAGGCTTGCCTGGGTACGTGAGGGCTACCATCCCTCACCAAAGGCAACGTTAAGCCCTCATCCCAGATGGATCTCAGTTTGCCACCAGTGTCTTCCAACTGTACAAGGATTCTGTCTCATTTTTGTCCCTCCTCAATGTTTTAACAGCTTTGGACTGAAGCAATATAAGTATCCTACTCTGGGCGGTGGTTGTGGTGGTTTAGTGCTGTAGGAGGTAAGATGGCTTATCTCCTATAAATGAGGCAGGAGATAAGCTGGTTAGTACTCCTGGGACTGAAACATTCTCAGATGGACTTTTGCCACCACCTCTTTCACACACTGAGTCCCTATGGTTGCTAAGAGTTAACAAATAATTCTCGGACTCACACAACCAGAAATCCTTAAAGTGAAGCGCTGCTGTGGCCTGACGTGCCTTTGTCTGTCACTATATCTAATGCAGTCCTGTTGAGAAAAAAGCCAGAGGCTTGCAGCACAACTCATCCAGGCCATAAGAGAACACAGACACCCCACTCAGGTCATGGGTTGTGGAACTAAGAGGGGTTCCACCTTCTGCCTATCCCAACACTCATGATGTAGAGTAAGAATGATGAAAAGCTGGGTTCATGTCCAGTATCTTTCATCCTCTCAGAGTCTCTGAGGCCTCCTCTGTTTCTTTTGTAAGACAGAAGAATCCCTTTACTTCCAAACAAAAACACAAACCCAAACTCCAACATACAGGACAGAAGCCCCTCTGACTGAGATGTGAAGAGAAAGCCCAGAGCTCAGCCCATCCCTTCCCTGCTGCTGGGGCACAAAGTCCACTACGGAACCCAGGCTGAAATTCCCTGATGCTGAATCAGATGTTCTAACAGCCCCACTTCTTTGGTGGGCCTGTGGAAAGTGGTTGAATGTGACAGGGGCCAGCATGCCAAAACCCCCCAAAATCCCAAACTCTCTGGACCTACCCGGCCTCCTCCAGGCTGATGCTTGATGTTTTCCGTGGAGCCAACCTTGGACCGGACATTCTTCAGGTCAAGGGCAGAAGCATTGGTGGCCAGGCGGCTCAGTCTGGGGGCAGAGGAGCTGGGCTTGGCCGAAGTGGGCTTCTTGTCTGTGGGAGGAGGCATGGAGGGCCGGGGAGGCGTGGGGGTAGACTTGATTCGAGTAGAAGCCACCCCCGCCGGGGGTCCTGCTCCAGCGAGAGTAGTATTTTTCTTCATGGAACTGGTGGAGGTGCTCTTTGGGTGACTTAGTTCAGCTGCAAAGGTAGGAGTGAGAGATAGCAAGTGTTCATGCAGAGAGGGAAAATGGGAATCTTAAAGCCCCAGAAGAGGTGGGGGTTCAAGTTAAAGTTCCACAAAGTGGGGCATAGGGTATTACCTGGTGCAGACTTTGCAGTCATCTTCTTATTGTCTGCAGGTTTTCCCTCAGTCTTAATGGCTGCACAAACATATACTTATTAATATAACCTTTAACAAACTGACATATTGAATGACTCATCCACACTGAAATTCATCATTCATTCAACAATTACTGAATGTCACTCTGAGCCAGGAGCTGTCCTAGTCTCTGGAAATAGAGTAGTAAATTAGATAGCAGTGTAAAGACTGTGCTGTTACGTAGCATACAAGGCCAGGCACTGTATCTTATTCTCCTCTATATCCTGACAATGCCTTTTACATGGCCTTAGATGTAGGTCATCAATACTTGCCTATGGAATTGAATTGCCTATTTCTTATCATCATGTAAGACCATCACCACAATGTGCTGGGTGCTGTGGAGACATTAAGCAAGGGACAGTAAATTCTACCTGGGAATTCATGAGAGTCTCCTTCACTAAAGATTTTTTGAATACACACAACTGCTAAGCTCACATGGAGATCAAGACTTGTTAAGTACTGGACCCATCAGGCTGCCATTGTTCAATGCACCCCCCTAAGGACTGGTACCTAAGCAGATCTGCACAGCTGTCTGAGAAGCTGGTTAGAGCTATGGCTAGGGCAAAGCCAAGGCCAAATTCTCCTATCTACTGCTTTCCATGGGAGGAAGGATAGGCAATACTCACCAGTGGGCTTTTTGGGCAGGGGTGTGGGGGGGCTCCTACTGCTTGGCCCAGCTGCAGCAAGAGTGGCAGCTGTTGTGGCTTTTGGAACAGTCTGGGTGCTCTTGGATCCAGGTCTGAGGGCTAGGGCTGAGGCCGGCTTGGATGGTGAGGTCCGCTTCTCAGGAACCTTTGCCTCAGCAACAGGCTGGAAATAGGAAAGAGAGAGTGAGAACTGCAGGTCAGCAATAGCCCCAGGAGGTCATGCCAAAGGACTGTTCTATAAAATCAGACACGAGAGAACAGGGGATACTGTGGGTTTAGCAGTTACTGACAGGAAAATTTATATGGCTCTAAGACCAAAGTCCTCCAGGCAGTGAGAAACTGGCCATGTAGGATGCTGTGTGATGTGTGGTCAGGAAAGAGGGAGTCAATCTACTTCAATGCAACCTGAATCAGAGAGAATGAGCAGCCCTGAAAAGTGCATCACATCACAATCTACATTCACCTCAGGATTTACTGCATTCCATACTCATATTCAGGGGTGTGTAATGAAACCTAATGTATTAAATATTTGACCAAAGAAAGATTGAATAAACACATAAAAAACACAAAAAGTAAAAATTATGCTCAGTCAAATTCAGCCATTCCTCGGGGCCGGCCTGTGGCTCACTCGGGAGATTGTGGTGCTGATAACACCAAGGCCATGGGTTCTGATCCCATATAGGGATGGCCGGTTGGCTCACTGTGTGAGCGTGGTGCTGACGATACCAAGTCAAGGGTTAAGATCCCCTTACCGGTCATCTTTAAAAAAAAAAAAAAAAAAAAAATTTTTTTCAGCCGTTCCTCGGGCTAACATACACCCAGAGAATGCAGAACAGGATAAAGCTGCAGATGGAAAGGCTACTGGCCAAATCTGGGTCAGAAGCCTGAGCTCCAGCCCTAGTCCGGTCCCTAGCAGTGTGTTCTTGGGCAAAACACTAACCCTCTCTGAGCTTTTTTTCCCTCGTTGGGATAAAGGAGATTAAAACAGAGCATCACTAAAGTCCAGCTTCAATAACATGAGATGTTAGGGACTAGAGGATGACAGGTTTCTGACAGCGCAGAGACAAAGAGAAAGGGAAGGCCTGACTAACAGAGGCATTGGTATCACGGCTATGAACTGAAAGCAAATGGGAAAATCAGCCAAGGAAGTACTTAGAAATCAAGGGCTGGCATCTAATCAAATAAAGTCTAACTCTGCAGATGCAGAGTAATAGACTATTTCTACAAACAGAGGCCTTAAGTATGGCTGGAGTAAGGAAGAACCCTAAGTTTGGAATCAAGGTAATTCATTCTGCTACCAGCTCTGTCGGGAACATGCTGTAGGATTTTGTTAAGAGAGTTTCCCTCTCTGATTGCTCTGAATTTTTTTTTTCTCTTTTTTTCACCTGAGAAGTTGTGAATGAATGACTGCTCTAAAATTTGAGGAATAAACCAGATGCTCTCTGTTTCTCTTTCAAATTTTCAATGCTATCAATAGGATTCAGAATAATCTAATGTAGTCTTATTATTTGCTAGTAATAGTAATAATGATAAAATAAGTTGTAAAAAAAAATTATTGGGATAGAAATTACCGAAGGATATGATGTCCTTCAGATGTCAGGCTCTTGGCCTCAGCAAGCTACAGAGCCAGCCTGCCCTTATAATACTGGAGTTATTCTGCTCTTTCTCAATTGATATTTTCTCCTCTGCCAGAATCACAGATCTACTTATTTTTTCCTGAATAGGTTCTTCTCCCTCTTTGTTTTCTTCTACAAATCTTTCTACCAAAATGAGAACAAAAATAATTTCAATAGAGTTTAGTTTTTAACAGTCTCTCAAAATGTTTCCATCTGTTTCTTATCTAAAGGACCAACAACAGTAATAATTATAATGCAGATCACCTCTTTTAGGTCAGCTATATCTTGAAATGCTGCCTAAAAGCTGCATGGCAAAAAGCCTTAAAGTACAGCATTGATAGAAGCCCTGAGCATCAGCAATGGAGTTAGACCCAGGCCCCAATTCTGGCTCTGCTACTTACTAGCACTGAACTTTGGGAAGGTTATTTAACTGAGCTTAAGCTTCTTATCTTCAAGATGAAGACACTAACATCTACATCACGGGTGGTTAGGAGACAGAATTAAAGGAGTTAATGTATATCAGAAACGAGTACAGCACACTTCATTTTTATTACTATTACAGAGTGTAATTTCACTAGATACCTCCCTCTTCTCCCAACACCCTCCTCTATCTGCCCGACCTGACCTGCAGCCAGGGCTCCAGTCACCTTCTCTCTGCTCTCTTATTCAAATACATTGTTTTCTAAAGATCAAGAAAAGCAGCCAACTGGGTGAGGATCAGAGAGAAAGTTTGAAGAGATTTTATCTTTCCTATTCTATGATAAGATTTCTTAGTTTCTTGGCCAGGGTTTCAACCTAGACTACATTTCCTAGGTTCTACCGGTTTTCTTTACAAGATTAAATTAAGACATTGACATTTTGACATAGGAATCTATTTCCCATGTTCAATTTACAAAGTATCAACAGGCTTACCTCCAGGCCCTTTTGAATAAAACAAGCTGTCAAGGAAGACAGCCACAGCCTCCACCCACCCTCTACTCCTGGAACAGTTCTGCAAAGCAAATGCTGCTCCAAATGAGACCACTTTCTGGGCATTAAAGAAAGTGTGGGTGACTGGAGACTGGAAAACTTCAGATGTAGCCCAGTGAGAAGTAGCTTAATGCCAAAAGTAAAGTAAGTTATTACATGATGCTAGAACATGCTGAGATAAGCTGGAAGAGCCTGTTATATCACAAAAGTGATGGGCAAAATTCACTTCCGCAGGATGATTCAAGAGAAAGACAAAGAATTGAATTTGATGTGGGAATTACACCAAAAAAGAATATCTGATTAATATATGGAGTAGGGGAAACTGGATAACAAGTGCTTAAATAGGTAAAGAATAAGGAGTAGTTCAGAGAAAACAGGAGGAACCAAAGTAGAAAGAATACTGCCTCCAACCAGGGCTAGGAAAGGTAAAAAGTTTAAAAGGTCTTCAAAATGTTAGGCTGCATCAGTGGGTTCCCAAGCTGATTTTCATATTACCCTTCTCCATTTTCCCATGCCGTTTTCCGTTGTCTGGTAGCAGCAAGAGCTGTCTATCTGACACTCTGAGGAGCAAACTTTTCCCTGGCACAGTACTCAGGCGACTACTTACCTTTGGCTTCGTGTCTCTTGAAGGTAAGATGGAAGGCCTGGCAGTGGCGGCAGCAGGGCGTTTGGGTGGGGCAGCTGGTACTAAGCCTGAAGCAAGGCTCATGGGTTTTTTATTCGACCCACCAGAGGTGGTGAGAGCTGGCTGCTTAGGGAGAGAAGTGGGCTGTATTTTGGCTTTCGATGTTGAAGTCTTTGCAGGTTGAGTGGTGGCCAAAGGCTTTAGGTTGATTGTTGGTTTTTTTATTTTTTATTTTTATTTTTTAAAGGTCAACATCAAACACACAGACAAGAATAAAAACAAATTAAAAAAAGTATAAATTGCACAATTCAAAGTAAAATTATAGGCAATGAGGACAGATGCAACTGAAAATTAGCATTCCTTTCTTCTGAGCTCACTAAACAGTGGAATGACACCAGGATACAGTTAAAGAAAACTGAGAATTGTTTCTTGATGACAGTGCCACAAATTCCAGCAGTTGGGCACCTGAAGATTTAAATACAGTAGTAGCTTTAAGCAATTAACTAACTTGGTGGCTGCAATAATTCTATAAAGAAAATCATCAGCAGATGATTATGCCATTATTACCTGTATCTTGATGGAGCAGCATCAGCCACATCGTAAAGTGTGACATTTGACCTCTGTAAGAAGTAGCAGTAAGTGTCTAGAGCTATCCACTTTAACAATGGATCTACTTCAGAATACTTTTTTTTTTTTGACTGTTAAGGGGATCGTAACCCTTGGCTTGGTGTTGTCTGCACCACACTCAGCCAGCAAGCGCACCGGCCATCCCTATATAGGATCTGAACCCATGGCGTCGGCGCTATCAGCACCGCACTCTCCCAGAGTGAGCCACGGGCCGGCCCATACTTCAGAATACTTCTGCAACTGTCCTTTATGTTGTTTTTGTTAAGGGAAGCAGAAACAATCTCTATAGAACATTTTTACAGATATATAAGGTAGCAGAGTCAAATGCAGAAATTTTAAAGTATTGGTTAGGCCACTACAGTAAAATGGGAATAAAAGATATTTTCTAAGCATGTCCAAACTTGAGGAAGGACTCATAATAGCTCAGAAAAAAGAAATTTCATTCATGATTCAAGCAATAATAGCAGAAGATACTATTTCTAAAAATTACAGTAGTAGAAGATAACCACCATTCTGGCACCTACCTTTGTCTTCTTCTCTGGGCTTGGTGGGAGCTCCTTGTTTGGTGGTGTGGTGATGTCATTTCTGGTCACACTCACTGCAGGTCGTCCTTCTTCTGGCCTGGCTATTCCTGAGAGAAGGTGGGGAGGTGGTGGGAATTAAGCTAAGCAAATGTTTTTCACACCCATTTGAAAATGCAAGGCTTAGCAGAGACAGACCACTCACTAGCACGTCATTCTGAAAAAAATCCACAGGGCTATGCTGTTAAAACATGAACAAGACTCCCAAGTTTTCATTGTGACAGAGGACAGTTTTAGATTCCTGGGAATCAAGGACCTTGTCCCTGTGGAGAAGCAATCTAAATGGGATTTGCACAAATGATCAGTGAAAGGAAATGGCCCTTCCAGTTTGGTTTCCCTTCCCTGGAGACCATCAACAAGGTTCTGTCACCCAACCACTAGGCTCCCGGAGCAAACAGGGGACAAAAACCTCTTCTAACAGAATCTATCTCTTGGTTGCTGTGATGGGGTAAGAGCCAAAAGATCATCCAATACCCTCTCCTTATTTCCTTTCCCTGTAAAGAACCACTTTATGAAGGATGTGAGATTAACTTGATCTAGTTCTAGCAGTGACCCAGATTTTCAACAAGGCCAAGGACACCCATGGAACCAGACCCAGGATCAGAAATAAAGTCTACCACCTAAGGCAGCATAGCCTCCTCTCTGTGGAGAGGTTACTCCAGATTTTAATAGGGCTACGTTTGAAAGCATTAAAATACCAAGAAATTTATAACCTTGGTGTGGGGAAGACCTACCTAACACAAAATCCAGAAGCAACAAAAGGTAAGTTAGAGTAAAGAAAAAGAAGAAACTTCAATGTGGCAAGAAAACACTACAATTAAAGTCAAAAGGCAAATGACCAAAAAAAAAAAAAAAAAAAATCGAAACTCATATCAAAGATAAAGAGCTTACTATATAAATTACTTCTACAAATCAACAATTCTACAAAAGCCAACAACCCACCAGAAAAATAACCAAAAAATATGAATAGTTTATAGAAAAAGAAATACAAATGTCTTTTGAAAAATACAAAAAGATGTCCAATCTAAAGTATGAGAGAAATGAAAATTAAAACCACACTGAAATGACATTTTTAACCTAACATATTGTCAAAAGTCCTAAAACCTGTAAATAACTGTTGGGAATAATATGGGGAAATACACTGTCGGTAGGTATGTGAACTAGTACAATCCATAGGCAGGGCAGTCTGGCAGTGTCTCTGAAAATTACATGTGCACATAAATTCTAATTCACAAGTCCAATTTCTAGAAATTTATCTTAGAGGTGTACTTATACATCTGCAAAATGGCAAATATGCAAGGTTTTCACCAGAACACTGCTTCGAAAAGCAAAGGACTGAAACAACCCAAACCCCTTAACAGAAAACTGGTTAAAGTATCATGGCAGAAATATCAATGTAATCTCTAAATCTGAAAAAATAAAATAAAGGATGAAGAAAATCTTTTATGACTGATATGGAATGATCAACATTAAGTGGGAAAAAAAGCAAGGCACACAACAGTATGTATAACGTAAACCCATTTGTCTAGGGAAGGGATGGGGGAAAATATACTATTACAAATATACTTGTATATGCATTTTTAAAGGATCTTGGAAGGATCATGAGGAAACAAAACAACAGTAACCGAATCTTTTTTGGTGGGGGAGAATGGGACACAAAACTGGGGAGGTAGGGAAAGCTAAATGACTATAGATTCACAGGAAGTTGTGAGGAAATGTATAGGGAGGTCCTGTGTACCCTTCGCCCATCCTCCTCCAACGCTGACATTGTGCATATATACAGTGCACTGTCAAAACCAGTTCATGTTACCCTTTTACAGCCACAGGCACCCTGCCTCTCTCCAATCCCTAAATCTTTGACAACTACCAATATTTTCTTCATCTCTATAATAACTTCCTCTACTAAGTCAAATAAGACCGGTGAGAGCAGGCATCCTTGGCTTGTTCCCAATCTTAGGGGGAAAGCATTCAGTCTTTCATCATTAAGTATGATGTTAGCTGTAGGTTTTCTGTAGATGTTATCAAGTTGAGTAAGTTCCCTCTCTATTCTTAGTTTGGTGACAGTTTTATCATGAATAGGGGTTAGATTTTTCTCTGTTTATGATTTTTCTTTAGACTGCTGATATGCTGGATTACTTTTATTTATTTTTATCTTTTTGATTATTGAACCAGCATTGCATATCTGGAATAAACCCCACTTGGTCATTGTGTATAATTCTTTTCATATATTGATGGAAGTGATTTCCTAATATTTTGTTAGAAATTCTTATATCTAAGTTCATTAAAGATATTGGTTTGAAGTTTCCTTTTTTTTTTTTTTTTGTTTCTGTCATCTGGCTTTGGTATAAGAATAATATTGACCTCATAAAATGAGTTAGTGTTCTGTTCCCTAAATGTAAAATCATTAATTATTTTTTGAATATATGACAAAATATTCCAGTGAAACCATCTGGGCTGAAGATTTCTTTTACAGGAGATTTTAAATTATAAATGTAATTCCCTTAATGTTTATCCTGGTTATCTATTTCATCTTGGCTGAGTTTTGGTAATCTGTGGTTTTCAAGAAATCAGTCCATTTCTTCTAAGTTGTTGAATTTGTGACTATAAAGTTGCTCCTAGTATTTCTTTATCATTCTTTTAATGGCTGTAGTGATACCCCATTTCATTCATGTTATTGGTGATTTGTGTGTTCTCTTCTTTTTAATCTTTGTTAAAGATTTGTTAATTTAAAAATTTTTTCTAAAGAACCAACTTCTGGTTTAATTAATTTTCTTTTCCTTTAAGTAATTTTTTTTCTCTTTTTTTTGTTCTGGTGGCTGACTGCTACAGGGATTGAACCCTGGACCTTGGTGTTACCATGCTCTAATCAAGGTTTGATTAATTTTCTTTGCTATTTTTTTGTTTACAATTTCACTGCTTGCTTTGGATTTATTTTGCTTTTCTTTTTCCAGTTCCTTGATGTAGCAACTTAGGTTACTGATTTAAAACCTTTCCTTTTTTCTAATGTAAGCATGATTTCCCCTCTCAGCACTATAGTAGCTGCATTCCACAAATTTTGATATGCTATATTTTCATTTTCTTTCTTTTTTTTGGGGGGGGGGGCGGCTGACCAGTGCAGGGATCCAAACCGTTGACATTGGTGCACCACGCTCTAACTAACTGAGCTAACCAGCCAGCTCTGTATTTTAATTCAGTTCACTGTATTTTTAAATTTCCTTTAGGACTTGCTCTTTGACCCAGGGATTATTTAGAAATTTACTGTTTAATTTCCAAGTGTTTGAAGATTTTCTTGTAGCCTTTCTGTTATTGGTTTCTAATGTGATTCCATTATGGCCAGAAGATACATTCCATGTAATATCAGTCTTTTAAATTTATTGAAGTTTGTTTTATGACCCAGGATCCAGCCTGGTAAATGTTCCATGGGTGCTTAAAAAGAATGGTACTCTGCTGTTGTTGAACGAAAATTCTA
Source organism: Cynocephalus volans (assembly GCF_027409185.1). Classification (NCBI taxonomy): domain Eukaryota; kingdom Metazoa; phylum Chordata; class Mammalia; order Dermoptera; family Cynocephalidae; genus Cynocephalus; species Cynocephalus volans. The sequence goes on from NC_084470.1 coordinate 58,247,298, forward strand.
TAAATGTCAGTTAGATCCTGTTGTTTGATGGCACTGTTAAATTCTGTTGTATCTTTACTAATATTCTGTCTAGTAGTTCTAATCAGTTGCTTACAGTGAAATGTATTAGTCCCCAACTATAATTGTGGCTTTGTCTATTTCTCCTTTCAGCTGTTTTTGTTTCATGTACTGTTTTTTGGTGAGTATATATTTAGAATTGCTATGTCTTCTTAGTAGATTGATCCCTTATTCTTTTATCTGACATCTACTTTGTTTGATATTAATATGGTCCCTCTTGCTTTTCAGAACATTTATGTTAATGTAATATATCTTTTTACCTTCAGCCTACTTATGCCCTTATGTTTGACATGCACTTCTCGTAGATAGCATATACTTGGGTCATTTAAAAAAATCTATTTTAATCTGTTTTTGATCATTTGTATTTAAAGTAATTGCTGATATATTAGAGCTTAAGTCTGACATTTTATTATTTATTTGTTCTTTCTGTTTCTCATTCCTCTGCTTCTCTTTTCTTGCCTTCCAGGGGTTACTTGAAATTTTTTAGAATTCCATTTTTAGGGCCAGCCAGTGGCTCACTTGGGAGAGTGTGGTGCTGATAACGCCAAGGCCACAGGTTCGGATCCCTATATAGGAATGACCAGTTGGCTCACTTGGGAGAGCGTGGTGCTGACAACACCAAGTCAAGGGTTAAGATCCCCTTACTGGTCATCTTTAAAAAAAAGAATTCCATTTTTACTTTTTAAATAATGTTTTTGAGTATATTGTTTTCTTAGTGGTTGCTCTAGTTATTACAATATACATATAGCCTACTGGTTCCAGTGTTTTATGACTTTGACTGAACTACTGAAACTCATGAGAAGGATGGTCTATTATATTTACCCCTATTTTTACCCACTCCATTGTTGTTCTCTCATTTTTGAAATTTCAAGCTTCCTTCTGTTATATCTTTTTGGAGAGGTTCCTTTAGCCATTCACTAAGGGTATATCTACTAGCAACAAATTCTTAGCTTTCCTTAATCTAAGAATGTCTATTTTTTCCCGTCATTCTTAAAGGATACTTTTACCAGACATAAAATTTGCAGTTGACAGTTCTTTTCCTTTAGCGCTTGAAAAATGGTGTGCCACTTCCTTCTGCCCTCCGTAGTTTCTGATAAGAAACATGCTGTCGTTTAAGTTGCTGTTCCCCTATAGGTGATAACGCATCATTGCTCTCTTGATTTTAAGGTTTTTGCCTTTGTCTTTAGTCTACAAAAGCTTAATTATGAGATGTTGTGGAATGGATTTCTTTGCATTTATCTTACTTGGGATTTTTTCAGTTTCTTGAATCTATAGGTTTATGTCTTTTGTCAAATTTGGGAAGTTTTCAGTCATTATTTCTTTGAATAGTTGTTCAGCCCCACATTCTTTCTCCATTGCTGTGATTCTGATGATACAAATGTTGAAACTTTTATTGTCCCACAGGTCTCTGAGGATCTGGAGGTTTTTTTTGGTGTTGTTGTTGTTTGTTTTCAGTCTATTTTCTGTTTCTGTTCAGATTCAGTAAATTCTGTTATCAAGTTCACTGATTCTGTCTTCTGTCATCTCCAGTCTATTAAGCCCATCTCACAAGTTTTTAATTTTGATTATTATATTTTTCATATTTACAAATAACTTTATAAAAAATAACTTCTATTTTTTTTTTTTATTGAATCATAATTGATTACACATATTTTGGGGGTTCAACATTGACATATGTTGATCAAATCAATATTAGCATATATATTACAAATCGTACTTATTCTTTATGCCTCTCATCCAATCTCTCTCCACCCTTCACTCCCCGCAACACCTCTGACAACCCTAGATTTCTTCTCTACTTCTGAAAGAGTAACGGTTATTCTGTTGTTTGTTGCCTCGATGATCTGTCAGTGCTGAGACAGGTGTGTTCAGGTCCCCCACTACTATTGTAGAGTAGATTCTTCTTCTATCACTCTGGAATGGGCTTTGTGGAGAGAGACATCCTCCTCTTTTCTTTGATCTCTCCTGGTGACTCTCCTTGTGTCAATGCACTCGAGTGGCTGGCGGGCCATCTGCATGGTGGTTGTGGCATCTAGCTGCTTTTGTGGCAGCTGTGGCTATTGTGGTGGCTGTCGTGGGCCACCCACATGGAAGTGGTGTTTATAGTGTGCTCCTTGCCTGGGTATGGGAGGAGGGGCCAGTCCCTGGCTCCATACCTCAGGACCCCGGGTGGGCCCTGTGGCAGCGGCGGCCTGCCTGGTTGTGGGAGAAGGGGTTGGTCCCTGGCTCCCTCTATTTTTACACTGTTGCAGAGCAGCTGGGTGCAAGTGGGAGAGGGGAAGGGGGAAGGAAATAGGGTGGAAGATGGAGGAAGTGGGGGCATGATTGAGGCCCATGGCATCCCCCTCATTCCTACAGGGTAGACCAGGGGGCTTCCAGTGGTGGCTTGGTCATTGCTGGGCTGAATGCAGCTGTCAGGGGGTGTGGCTGGAGCCCTCGACCACCCACTGCCCTGGTTTGGGAGACAAGGGGGCTTCCAGTGGTAGTTTCGTGGTTGTTGCTGGGCTGGTTGCAGATGTTGAGGGGGTGTGTGGCTGAAGCCCTTGGCACCCCACTGCCTTGGCTCAGGAGCCTGGGGTGTTTCCTGTAGTGGCTTAGTGGTCATCACTGGGCTGGCTGCAGGTGTCAGAGGGGGTGTGCCCCCCCCCACGACCCTGGCTTGGGAGCCTGGAGAGCTTCCTGTGGCAGCTCAGTGGTCATCACTGGGCTGGTTGTGGGTGTCAGGGGGCACGGCTGAGGCCCCTGGCCCTCCCACATCCCTGGCTTGGGGGCCCAGGGGGCTTCCAGTCCTTCTAGGTTTTATAGGTATTTTTTGGTGAAGTGAGAACTTTACTACTTAATATTAAACTTTGTCTCTGGTCTATGGGTATTTTGTATTTTCTTTCAGTTTTGTATTGGACTATTTGCTTTTTCCACTACTTAAACTCAGCACTGGAACTAATTTGTTGTCCTTTGCTTCCTTCTAAAATGGGGGAACTTCCTGTGGGGACCAGCACTTGAACCCTGTGGTTGAGTTAAATTGCTGCTTTGCTGCTGATTCCCTGGGGAAAGCTTTTTGTGCAGCTCAGGTTTTAATGGCTAACATTATAGGTACTTCCGGATCTCATGAGATCTGGTACACCTGGTTTGTGTAGAAACTCTGGTCTGGACCTGAGTCTTTTCAGCAAACTGCTCTCCATGCAGTTGTATATTCCTGACCAGTCTCCACAGAGTGGTCCTATGCTGATTGGAGGGCAGATCAGCTGTTCTTGCTTGCTGTGTCTCAGTGTTCCCCTGATGGCTCGTCTCCCCCACCGCCTGTGCTCCAAACACTTCCCATGGGATGGGCCATGCACCAGCCCCTTTCAATGACTCACCAGCTTCTGAGTGGCTCCTTTTTTCAGTTGTTGTGGCTCCTTGCTCCTGTGTGGGTCCACAGGAACCCTGTTAGTGGTCTTGCTGTCCTGACGGCCACCAAGGCCCTCTTCTCTTCTGCTGCCTCCAAGCAACTTCATCCGAAAGGCACAGCTGCAGCTTTTGCCAGCTCTTGCTCCGTGTGCTCACCAGCTCCAGCCGTGAAGTGGCTGGGGCTTGAATCTGTTGCAGTGGCCCTTTCTTTCTCTCATTGTGGCTTCTCTTGCCTTCATGCACTCCGTAGGTCTCTCTGCTTCTTCCCCTGAGCTCTAGTGGCCCCAGCTTGGCTGTTGCTTTTTATTTTACTTTATTTTATTATTATTATTATTTTAAAAGATGACCGATAAGGGGATATTAACCCTTGACTTGATGTTGTCAGCACCATGCTCACCCAGTGAGCTAACTGGCCATCCCTATATGGGATCCGAACCCAGGGCCTTGGTGTTATCAGCACCACACTCTCCCAAGTGAGCCACATGCTGGCCCTGGCTGTTGCTTTTTAATAGTTGTAAATTGGTTAATTTGTGGGAGAGAAAGATGCTAGGGACTGTCTATTCCACCATCTTGACTGGAATTTATAACTTCTATTTCTTTGCTGAGATTTTCCCGTTTTTTATTTGTTTCAAGAGAATTCATAATTGCTTGCTAAAGCTTTTATAATGGCTGCTCTTTTATTTTCTTTGGCAGCTGGCTGGTACAGGTATCTGAACCTATGACCTTGGTGTTATAAGGCTGCACTCTAACCAACTGAGCTATCTGGCCAGCCTGATGACTGCTTTAAAATTCAAATTTTATACTTTAGAAGGCAATCACCCTGTTTATATTTAGTATGTAGGTTCTGGCTGTAGTTCTAATGACAATTTGGTTTTCAGAGTCCTTATAATGCATTTCTGGCCTGCTGTATTCTAGCTCTGCTGAGGCTCTCACTCTATCCCTGATGGTATTGCCTGAAAGGGTTGAGGCACTTCTCTGGGCCACCCAGTGTCACTAGGTGGGGGCTGAGTGATTCTGAACCCATGGAATGGAGAGAGCTTCTCCTGGCCTGTTCTCTGGCTGCTTGAGACAGGCAGACTTCCTGTTTGATCTCTGCCTGGGCTGCCAGGAAGAGGAAGCACCTATCTAGGCTACTGTCTGCTGCAAAGGGAAAGGAGTTGGAGGAAACCTACATAGGTCTCCTGCCACCAGACAGGGGGTTGTAAGACACTAGGCCTATAGGTGCCGCTGGTGCTGTCACCTGGTAGGAGGCAGGGTATGCGCATCCATGCAGGTGCTGTTAGTGTGGTACATCAGGCCTATGGCTCCTGCTGTCTGTGGAATGGACAATGGGTAGGCCCTCATGGGCTCCACTGACACTGTACAGGCAGGCAGATTGAGCCCACTGCTGGGTTTGGGCAGAAAAATAGGGCTTACCACTAGGGTCTTTGCTGGGCTTCCTCTTTCCTGGTCCTTTGGCAAGAGAGAGCAGGGTCTTCTTTATTTCTTTTCTTTCCACCTTTCAGATACCTTTATGGAATTGTTAAATTATTTTCAGACTATTTAGTTGTATTTATAGGGGAGGAACAGGAAAAAGTGAGTTGACACCATCTTGTCTTGGTAGGAGGTTTTCTAATGTAGAGCTTTTCGTACTTTTGGATCTTTCAACCATATGTATTTTAGTCAAAAATAGAATTTTTTTTAAGTTTTAAAAATGCGAAGGAAAGAAAACAAATCTACAGTGGCACAAGTTTGGGAATATCTTTGATCTACAGCAAGCTGAAAGAAGACATCATCAAACATGTGTCTTGTTGCCACTGGCCCCAGACCACTGTGATGATTTTTCAATAAGCACAGGATTTTTCAGTAAACAACATGAACACTTCATGAAGTCTCACTGTAACATAGATATGCAGTGTCTCAACTTGTACAAATAAATGTACCTGTGCATAATGAGAAACTGCTGTCTCCTTTCTGGATGGTACCACTCACCAAGACCCCTCCTCCTTTGCCTCAGGGATATATACCAGGCAATTGCTAGAGTCTACCACACAAATGTGCCCACGTTTCACAAGACAATGTCTGAAACAGGACTCATTAACGCCTTTGCAAAACTGCTCTCTTCTGTTGGAACGGTCCATTATTTGTACTACTACCTGCTTGGAAAACCAGTCTCAAACCCAAAGCATGACCTTTGACTTCTCTCTCTCCCTCTCTCTCACACCTTCCACATCTTGTTTTCGAAGTGAAAACTGGATGTGGAAGGTGTGAGAGAGAGGGAGAGAGAGAAGTCAAAGTCTTATATTTCCCCTATCATGTCCTCAGTGTTTCATCTGCTACTACCTGAATCAAACTCCTAACAGTTTTATGCCATCAGTCCTCTGTTTTTCAGTTCATCTTACCTACTGAGAACAGGTGAGTCTTCCCAAAGCAGACCTTGGGCTACTTTATTTGCTGTTATAGGCAGTCATCACAGTTTTTTGAACATTGTAGTAAGGCTTAAACTTCTCAGTAGGGCATCTGAAGCTTGGCAAGACTGGGTTCTAGACAACCTTCCAGACTTTTCTCCCATTATTTCTTGCCACATGTGTATAAATGGATTTGGAATGTTTCCACAACCCACTCTCTCTTCTCTCCAGGTGAACGAGGTGGGCAGGTCTAAATGGCTAAGGCTGGTTAAGAAGGCTGGTACACAGTTGACTGGACTAAACTGAGCCAGTAAGATATATCTACTTGCTCACTCTCTAATATGGACTAAGACATAAAAACTGCAGTCAAGCAACCTTGGGTACCTGAGATATATGGTAGCACAAAGCAGGCCACAGAGCCCAAACCATGGCAACCCAATGCTGTTCTGTCCCAGGCAGAACAGAATCACAAAGGAAGCAAAAAGTAAGAGATAACAGAAAAAAAACAACAAAAAAAACCATTTTCCAGAAGGGAAGGGAATGGTACACATATGCAGGGAGAACCAGAGGTCCCAAGAGAGGCAACACAAAATAGCTGCTGCCCGGCTACGCTTCCCGCAATTGGATTCCCTGAGATTCTTCTATATCCTGTCAATAAATACTGTTTTACAAATTTGAGCTCTTCTGACTGTGTTTGTGTTGTTTGCAATCAAATAATCCTTAAGGGAGTGCCCAATAAAGAGTAGTCATTGTTCTTTTCCTAACATGAGCTATCTAGGCTTCATACCTTTGCTTACATGAGTTCCTTTACCTGGAAGCCTTTCCCTCCACATTGTTGGGCATCTTAAATTTCCAAGGCCCAGCTCAAATGCCACCTCCTCCAAAGAGATTCCAAGATTCATAACCTTCTCACTCGCCCCACCCCCAACTAAATCATAAATTGCTTGAGTTCAAGGACAATTTCCAGTGCTTAGATAGTGACTGGCAAGTGGCAGGCATGTTAAATGAACAAATCTTTATATACTTTTATCTCCATAATGTTTAGCACAGTCAGCATTCAAACGTTTATCAGGTGAATTAACCAGTGGATATGTCAGTCATTTGAAAATATTTTCTATCGGCATAAACTTCTGTTAGTGTGAACTATAATGAACTTGTTCTGAAACAAAGTCTACAGTCATTACCACCTAGAAGGTATATGGCACTGAACTGGGCACCTGGGGATCAATAAAAAGATGACAGAATCCTGTCCAGGAGGAGCTTATAGTTCTGCCACAGTAGAAGTAAGCAACAGCATAGGATACCTGAATTCTTGTGATCTTGCAGTCATAAAAAATCGAGGAAATATGAAGCTTCTCTGCCTATCTTGATTTAAAGAAAATCTGTCAGTCTTTAAGGGTCCCATTCTACTTACCACTCCCTTAGAAAATACCACTTCTTAGTTTCAGAGAAAAGAGTAAAAAATTTCATAAAAATGTACCTAGACGAATAAATACTGGAGAAAACGGGTCCCAGGAAAAGAGACTATTTTTTTTTACAAACAAAACACATATTTTAAATCCCCATTAATGAGCTTGTGAATCATGGCCCTTTGTGCTTAAACTACATTCAGATAAAAACAAAGTTTTTTAGACCACCACCACCAAGAGCCATGGGGGATGGTAGGATGGGGGATGGGAAGAAAAGAACGGTCCAGGAAGAAAGACCCAGAGGCAGTCACAAAGACTGGAACACTTAGCTGTTTATTAGGTTGCAAGTCTCTCCTCTCTCCATTTTCTTTTTCTCCTCCCTACAAATCCTCCCAAAAACATACAGAAAGAGAAAACTAGAAGCAAGATTGGGTCAAACATGAAGAACAAGAAAAGAATACCTAAATAGCCAGCTTTAAAAGGCTCTTTTTCAGCTTGAACAAAAGCAAAACGTTCTCAAAAGCAAAACGGAAAACAGAGCTTCCACCCAGACTGTGCAATTTAATGAGAGAGTAAATGCTGATAAACCCATTGTGAATCCACACAAAGTGACAGACTTTTCAAGCAAGGAAATCAGTCCATTGCGATTGGATGATTTAGAGCTCAGGAATCATTTGGTTCAAACCAACAGGGAGCTGAGAGGTGGGAGGATGGGGAATGCGGTGCGCAGGGTGACACGAGGTCAAGAAAGGGGCTCTGATTTTCATGCCCACCTGCTTCTGACCCCATCCCACCCCCAAGCCAGTCAGCCAACATCCTCAGACCACACTATCTGTCATACCACCAGACATTCAGCTTGACCTGGCCACATTCACTTTGTTCCCTTTCTCACTTCCCTCCCAGCAAGCTTCCAACACAAGGGAATTTAGGTTTCCCCAGGCAGTTACATACTCTAACAGTAACAAGCTGCCTAATGCTCCTGCCAGTAATCTGTCACTTTGGTTGGTTCCTTGCTGTCTGCTTATCCCCAATGGAGGCAAAATTTAGAAACATACCATCACGTGGGGTCTCTTCACACAGGAACAATGGCGTGCTCTGGGTTGCAGTGACCTCAATTTCTTTCTTCCCTGCCAAAGCCGTCTGTCCTGGCTGTTTTGCGCCTGCCTGGCAGACTTGGGAGTATGAATCAATTCTTGTTTCATTAATATTTTCCTGTCCTTTCTCCTTGCTGCTTCCTTCAGGAATCTGCTCCAGCTTACTATGGAGACATAACCCAGCAGTGCCCAGTTCCTTCTTCCCAGAGCTGCTGCTGCTATTGCTGAAGTGGTTCAATTCTTCTCTCTTCTTGACTACTGGTTCCTCACAGATAAAAGGAGGTATCTCTTTAGTAGATAGGATGGGCAGTTCTCCAGGACTCACGTTGTAGCTAGCTGTCTGTTCTTCAGCCACTGTCATGGAGCGCTGTATGGCAGGAGCTCCCAGTTTCCTGGATGTTATACTCAGCATCGGGCTACTGTTGGCAGGCAGCAGGCCAGAAGAAAGCTCTTCTCGGGCAGGGAGTTCAGGGTACTTATCTGCAAGGTTGACAGCTGGGGGAACTGAGAGGTGAGAACACTCAGACAGGGCCCGGTGCACTGCCTTTTTCTGCTGGGGGGCTTGGTCAAGCACAGCCCCCTCCTCAGTAGGACTTGATTTCTCCAACTTCTTATCATGGCCTCTGCTGTGAGAATTTGCATTCAAATATTCCTGGGTGAATTCCACCATAGCAACAGGTAAAATGCTAGTGGATGAATGCTCAGTAGTGGGGGCTGGGTGGGCTCCAGCCACTGGTAATGGGGACTCACTTTTAAGCTGACCGGAGCTATCATTCACCACCCCAGTCACTGGGCAGGCAGGGGCGATGCCATTCTCCTTTCCTGGAGTTGCTTCCCCTGAGCCCTTCGGGCACTGAGCCACTGAATGAAAGTTGGGGTTCCAAACACTGGTTTCCTGCTCCTTAACGTGCAGGGTGGGGATGTCAGCAGCCTCAGGGAAATCAAGATCTGGCTGGCTCTTGGTCTCTAGCCCATTTTTCCCTGCCACCTTCCCCTGAACTGTAGTGGTTTTGTTTTTGTCTGGCTCCTCTCTGAGACCCAGATGGAACTGGGCTGTCTTTGGGTGTGCCAAATTACCCTCCAAGGCATGGCAGGTTTCTGAAATCACATACCTGCTCTCGAGGTGACCCGAGGTTGCTTGATATTCCCTATCTTGCGCTTCAATGCTGAGCTCTTTGTCTAGCTTCCCCTCAAACAAGCAGAGCTTATTCTGCTCCAGGAAGCTGGCATTCTTCACAAGCCCGTCTTTCAGCTGCCCGTCCATGCTAACGTTCAGCCCGATTTCATTCAGTTTGCCCTCTGTTCTCTGCCACTCGAATCCAGCTTGATTGATTTCTTTTGGGGAATCCATTCGGCACTGTGCAGGCTTGCCCTTACAGAGCTGGCTGCATGCGGCAGTGAGGGAGGCTGGCTGCTCATCTGACAGCGACATCATCTCTTCCACTGCTCGCATCTCTCCCTTCCCCCTCTTGCTCCTGGAGCTCTAACATCACAAATGATCGATTGCACAGAGTTTGCAGTGACATCACAGCTAATCCCCAGGATTCATGACAAAACCCATCTTTTCCCCAATTCCCCTGTCTCCTCCTTATCAGTGTGAAAGGAAAAAAGAATGAATAAAAGAGAAAGAGAAAGTAAATAGCCTGCTTCTTTGTGCACCAAACGCCACTATTAATCTGAAAATGTAACTTCCTATTAACTAGCACTCTGTTTAGATCTGCAATTTAAAACATGGTATGGTGCCAAACCAGGCACTGAGCAGAGTAATTATTCTGGCTTTCACTCATATAGATACATGTATACCCACACATTCACTTATCTGGTACCATGCCCACCCTTCCACATTCACCCACTCAAAAAACTGTTTTAAAAATAAGCAAGACTGATTTACCAATCCCCAGCTATAATCCTTGAAGAACAATGATTCCAGAAAATTGTTCAAAATTTCACTTAAAAAAAAATTAACATCAAAATCACATGCATTCATTTTTCAGAGGAAGAGTGGGTTTGCTGTCATAGCAACTTATCAAATTCACTTGAAAAAACTGACTGGAGTGTGGTGCCCAAATCCCAGTAAGAATCCATCTGTAGCTCTACGCTGTAAAAGAATTTAATAAAGGTTCATTTAAAGACTTCAGTCATCAGAGCTTTGGGGACATGTATTCCAATTACAAGACACTGTGTGATGACATAGCTCTTGTGCTTTTACTGATGCCCCTGTTCCCCCTTGGTTCCTTGTGTGAGATGGGTCACTTCCTCCTGCACCAGCCCTGCTCTTTCCAGCCTGCTGATCTTTTAGGAACCATGTAAACACAGTAGGGAAAAATCATCTTCCTCTGACAACCTGCAGATTAGAGTTTTTATTGCCCACCAGAGCCCACTGCCCACATTTATCTCAGTTCTTTTACTGCCCTGGGCTTTGAGCTTACAAATTGTACAAAAGGGATTGAGTGATCCATAAAACAAAATTGCCCCCCCAAAACTACACTGTAAGGATAAGCCATACTGTACTTTGAACAAAGCTGATTTTTGTTGTCTAGCCTATCTTGAACTAACATAGATGTTTGTAAAATGTTCTATCAAGAATGCAAGGGACGTTTTTTTCCAGGAAGAAGAAAAGGTTTAGGTTGGTTTTTGAAAAGCCATTTGCTATCAACTGCAATGATTTGGTTATAGCTTTTTAATAATGCTTTTAGGAAAAAAAGGACAAGTTAAGATTGCTCAATCTTTGGTCTACAAAATAATTACCAAGAAATTGTCAAGGTCCAGTCTAGGAAAGCTTGCTTAACCAAAGCCTCTGTCCCCAAGCACTTGTCTTCTCCACTACTCATACAACTCATATCATTTACTCAAGTGCCCAACTAGACTGCAGGAACCAACCTTACATGCCTTTTGCATTAACTTCAGTACCTGACACAGGGCTATGTTCATGGTCAGGAGTGGCAGTGTTGCAATGCTTAAAAAAATGTGAGCTTCCATTTAACCTCTGTCCTGCACCTGAACTGAGCCTCATATACACCTTTCCTTCCTCTAGATCTAAGTAGTTTAGCAGCAATACATGTCAAAGCACAATAAAGTTCATTAGCAAGAAATCAGGTCTCCGTACTCTATGGCAAAGCCCGCGCTAAGGAAAAGGAAGTGAAAATGTATAAAGAAATGAGGGGGGTGCCAGGAGGGTCACGATTCTAATTAGGAACAGGAAAAAGTAAAAGATAAGTCTTGGGTACAGAAAGGCCTTGGTAATGAAACACTGTTGAATTCTGGCTTTCTTACTTTTTTTTATACATAAAACTGAATAATATAATTAAGTATGAATGATATGTGATGAAAATTATGAAAGTCTGAAGTTGGGGAAGGTGTTGTTGCAATGTAGTCCAAATACGCCAGAGGCAAAAGTCTGAGAATCAGGGAAGCCTCAAAACCTCACCCACTCAGAAACTAGTCGCCTTCCCCCAAAACACACACACATATATACCCCCTCAATTTACGGACACCTTCAATCTTTGGTTTGTGGGAAAAAAATAATTTGGTGTGGAATCAGAAGACCAGATTTTAAGATCTCTCTGTGCCACTTAATAGTTAAGGTTCTGAGCAATTCACTGAACTGCTCCCTAGCTTCAGTTTCTTCATCTATAATATGAGGGGACTCTTTAAGGTGTATTCCAGTTACACAGTTTTAACACTCTCACATCTCAATTAAAAGGTTGAAACATCCATTCAAGCAATCACAAGCCTGCTGCTATGTCCACCTCACAGTGTGATTTTAACTTGGAGCTCCAGTGGCCACAGTATTTAGTAATGCTCCCGGCCACATGCAATGGTGCTGTCTGTTGGCAGAGGCATGGTTGGGGGATGGAGCAGCATGTCCAAAGAAAATGGTCGTCTGAGTTGGCCCTCATATTCTCAAGGGAAAGGAAATGCCTAGACAAAGAACAAGCATGAAAACTTTTTCTTTAGAGCCAAATTATTTTTAGTTCTAGCCAGTCTACCCAGACCTTCCCCACCGGCCACCAGTACCAAAAAATAAAATATAGAAAATAAAAAAAAACTAAGGTGATAACTAGAATTGCAAGTCCCTGCTACCTTCAAATCACATACATCCTGCCTCAATGTTCCATCCATAAACAGAAGACTTCAAAGTGTGAATCAGCCAAAAAACTGATTTGAGCAAGAACCAGGAGAATGAAGCTGGCCAGCCACAAAGGAACACATATTCCAGAGATGGAGAGTTGGAAGAGGCAATCTGGGGGTCAGAGCCAAGAAGTTCAGGCCCAGACAAGTACCTAAGACATCAAGTCAGCCAGATGCTCAGGCATACAGATAAGCTTGGTGGTCACCCAGGGTTCTCAGTACAATAAAACTACATAAAAAATTAAGGGGATGACCTCAGAATCCACCCGTCATGTAGGTGTAAAAATTGAGGTAACATATATAAAGAAAACTTTAACAAGATAGCTAAAACAGAACCACAGAATGTATCCACTGATGTTACTTAAAAAAAAAAAAAAAAAAAAAAAACTAAGAAAATGTATTTGTATATGTAGTAGGTTTTCCTACTTCCAATAGGGAATTTGATGTGAAATAATAAAGCCTAAGTCCCTGGACTGGAGAACTGCTGCACTCTGATAAAGAAGGCAGCCCAAAACAAAACAAAACAAACACCACCCCCTACAGGAAACACCATACAAATCGTAATTTCAGTCACTAATTAACAGACAAGAGGAAAAGAAAATCTAAATATCAAAATCTGAGGAACTGCCTAAAGAAAATAATATCCCATTCCCTGAATCCCTTTTAGGACAAAGGTCATTCCATAAAAACAGTATTGCAAGGACAATGATGTATGTGCTACAGTACAGACTAGACTGCTGGAGCTCCTCTAACTCAATCCCCTCATCTTATAGAGGACCAAAGTGGGGTCCAAGGAAAAAATCAAAATGGCTTACTCAAGATCAAATGGTAAAAATTTAATAGAAAAGCCACATAGAAGATGCCTCATTTCCAATTGTCAGTATTCCCACACCACTTAACAAAAATTAATATCTCAGTCAGTGATGATCCTCTTTTCTTCTTTTTTTTTTTCTTTTGCTGGCTGATACAGGGATGGAACCCTTGACCTTGATGTTATCAGTACCACACTCTAACCAACTGAGCTATCCAGCTATCTCTCTCTCTCCCCCTCTCTTTTTTTACTCTCTCATGAAATTGTATGATCTTTCCTTTTTAATGTTTCTTTTTTGATCAGTGAAGAAAGTACTTCAAGTTTTAATTTGCAATTGTAATTTTTTTGTGTGCTCAGTTAAAATCTCCCAAATTAATACACAGTGTGCACACATATGTGTATAGATGAATGTGTGTTTGGGGGGTAAAAGCAAGTTTGAAATAAAGAAGATAAAGAAGCAAAACATTTAATTTTAGTGTTTTCCTTAAACCTTAAGCATGGCCTTGTTTTGTTTTATTATGCAAAGAATGAGTAAGGTATGAATGGCTTATTCCTTAGCAATCTCCTGTTACTTTTTTTCCATTCTCAAGAGAACCTAGACTTACATTAATGTCTTCCTATAGTGCCCCAGTACTGTGAGCTTCCTTTCATGCTGCTTCTGAATAGGCACGCAGGTCCTGCTTCACTAAGAAAAAGGTAAGATCCAGGAGCTTTCCCAGAGGGGAAGGGACAGACTGGCTTATGGTTTGATTGCACTATTGCTTTTGCAATGCATACCAAGTAAGAGAGCCTATGGAACAACAACAACAACAACAATAATAATGATAATGATAATAATGGTTTTGTTCCTCTCCAAATGAGATGAATGCTACCTGGACAGCTAACACTGGGGAAAACCAATTAAAGAATAATTATTAAAACTTGAGGATGGCCAGGTCAGTGCTCTGGTCTGGTTCAGAATTATGACACAATCTCACTCAGGAACACACATTCACCCACAGGAGACAGCTGCAGCAAGGAACTCAAATCTCCCCAGCCACAGCGATGTTATACCAAGCTGGTAGATGAAGCTGAAGGTTGTGAATTTACAATCTGCTTTCTTACCTGGAAGTAAATGATGCATGTGTTTATACATATCTCTATTTATGAAAAACATTTCCGAACCATACTCTGCTAAATTTTAGAAACTTTTCCTAGTACATGTTTAACTCAAGATCATGATTTTCCCTGATTAACTTTTAAAAGTTGGGAAACAGACATAATGACTAATTTCAAAGAATATTTAGATGTTCTGGCTCAAACAAGGTAATAGCAGAATTGTCTGAAGGCTAAAAGAGTTTAGGATAGTGCTGTGCATATAGTTAAGTTTAAATAAATGGTGGTTATTTTCAGCTGTGTGACATAAAGTCCCAATAAATTTCATTAATATCCTAATAAGAAAAAAAGCCAGAGAATGAGAGGGCAAGTGGGGAGAGAGCAATGAAGAAAGGAACGTGACAAATTGCACTACAGTTAAGAAAAGACATTACCAAATGGATACTTCTCCAGTTACAAAATAGTAGCAAGTTCTAAGATCACAAATGGTTTTTTTTTTTTATCTGATGAGCATGTTTTATTTATGTAGAAGGGCCTTAAAACTGTTAGGATTCTCGGTATATAAATTACTTCAAGTTTCACACCAAGACAATTTCCCACCATAAACTAACATTCTCAGCTGCTGGGAAACAGCTGATGAGCTCAAGCATACTGAAGAAAAAGAAATGAAGACAGATTAAAAAAAAAAAAGACCAGTCTTCACTATGGCAAAGGAAAGGACTATCTACCAGGATCCATCACTGTCCCATTCACAGTATCTACATCCCAAGTGCACTGTCACTCACAGGTCTACCTGGTTTCCAAGAGAACAACTAACATGGAACAGATATTAGAATTCAATATGGATCATCCTTATAAACTTGTGCTTCCCTCCAACAAACAGTCCCACAAAAGTCCTTTTCTGACAACTTGAGCTCAGACTTCCTGAAGTATCTCATTAATCTTCCCTGCCTAGAACAAAATGCATAATATGTGAAGAAACAGTCTTCTAAAGTTTTCCTAAACTTGAGCATGGCATGAAAAAACAACAGGACAGGAAACAGTAAGCTGGAAGAGACTTTAGCAATGCATTCACTTTCCCTACTTCTAAACAGAATAAGATCAGCAAAAAATAATTCATTTATTATTCAAAAAATGTCATTAGGCATCATATATATGTAACTCTGTATATTAGATTTTAAGAAGAACACATTAATAAATCAAATGTAAACTCTGGAGAATAGAATGCTATACAGAGTCGAAAAACCTAGATTCTATAGGTTAACATTTCTAAATTAACCTCTGATTCAGAATTTATGTCCTCATGATGTGTCTTTATTTCTCAAGCTAGAAAAGTGCTTAAGTTAGTGCTTAGAGAGTAAAATAAAAATATGTAATTACTAATTGTCAACCATCATCTTTTTCTTTTCTTTTTTATTTATTATAAAAGATGACCAGTAAGGGGATCTCAACCCTTGGCTTGGTGTTGTCAGCACCATGCTCAACTAGTGAGCTAACCAGCCATCCATATATAGGATCCGAACCCAGGGCCTTGGTGTTCTCAGCACCACACTCTCCCGAGTGAGCCACAGGCCGGCCCTAGTCTTTTCCTTTTTAAGCACCTAAAACTTCTGGAAGGTTCTTCTGAAGCAAGAATAAGGAAAGCATAGAGTCAGAGAGACTAGGGTTTGAATTTTAGCTTTGCCATTTCACTATCTTTGTGACCTTAACCTTGAGAGCATCCATTTTCTCACTGTAAAATGGAGACTCTTTCATAGAATTGGGGTGTGTGTGTGAGTGTGTGCGTGTGCGCACGTGATTTATCTACATATCTACAGATAACCAGGCACATAATATTCACTCAATAAATGGTAGGTGCTATTATTTTTACTAACACCACTAAAAATATCTTTACTGCCCAAACATTGAAAACCATCGGTAACACCATTTGACCACAGGACAAATTAGGACAAGATATGTGAGAATCAGTGGCAATTTGGCAGAAAGGCAGTTAACACTAATGATTTGAAGTGAAGAACAAAGATAACATTTAACAAGGCCAAGTCTAGTACCACTCATGGATGAAATACCAGCGCCTACATGCACCAAGGGTGGACAGGCATAGGGAGCCACCCTGCCTGGTGCCCTGTCACAAATTCCTACACTCCCCATTCCGCCTGCCTCAGAGCCCCAGGCTTGCCTAAAGCTCTGCACCTACACCTTCACCTGTGCCCTAGACACCTTGGAATAAGCTTTACTACAAATATACAAGATCTGCATGAAGAAGACATCAAAATACAGGTGATAGATCAGCACTTGAACATGTGAAAAGCATACTACATGGTTGCATAGAGAAACTCAACATACAAGACTATCTCTATGATAATCTAGAAACAGTGATTCCAAGGAAAATATTGACTGAATTATTTTTTCTTTTACAAAACTATATAAGCCAATTCTCAAGTTCATATGTAACAGCAACCAAGCAAGAATAATGAGGACAATTCTGAAAAAAAGCAATAAGGCAAGGGGTGGGTCTAGCCCTATTAGATATTAAAATATATTATTAAGCAGCATATTATGTTACTGACATCTTAATAGAAAAGAAAGTCCAGAAATAAGCCAAATACATACAGGAATTTAGAGCAGGACAAAGGTGACATTTCATTGGGAGACATTATATGAATGATAGTGTGACAAAAAGTAACCCTACTTCACATCATATAAACAAAACATACAAGAAAAACAAACAAAAAAAACCCCCATAAACAAATAAGCAAATTTTAGATTCATCAAAGACTTAAAATGTAAAAAATTAAAAATTAACAGAAAAAAAGAAACTCAGAGTGGGGACGGTTTTATAAATTGATGATACGCAAAGAAGTCATTAAATAAAACACAAAATAAATCTATGCCAAGAAATAAATTTTCACCTATTAGATCAGCACATATAACCATAAATAAATAAATAAATAAATAAATAAATAAATAAATAAATAAATAAATAAATAAATCACACCAGTGGAGAAAATGCACGGAAACAGGTACTCATCTATGCTGAGGGTGGGAGTGTAACTCTGGAACATCTCTGTGGCCCTATGGGAAGCAATTTGGCAATGCCTATCTGAATTACAAATCCATATTCTTCAAACCAGAGATTGTACTCTGGAGCCCTTTTTTATTATACAGATGTACTTACATGAGTATGACATTCTGTAAATACAGGGACAGTTTATGCACCTTGTTTCTAGTAGAAAAAAATTGGAAAATACCTAAATGCCATCAATAAAGTACTACAATATATTAGGGTATACCTATACAATGAAATACTATACAGCTATTAAAAAAGAATGAAGCCCCTTTCTTTGTACTAATTTATAAAGATCTCTTTAACAATTATTAAGTTTGTAAGATATTGTTAACAATGGTTGCTTTTGGAGAGAAATTAGAAGAGTTAATGGAGGGAGGCAGACTTACATTTTACTGCATATTCCTTTGTACCATGTGAATGCATTAACCTATACAAAAATTGGTAAAAAAAAAAAAATTTTTTTAAAACTATTTAAAAAAGTATAGGTTATTTTTAGGGAAAATGTATGATAGAATTTAGAGAAAAAAACAATAAATTTTGTCCAAAATCCATTGTGGTCCCCCCAGCCACTCTTCAAGGCCACTCGTAACGCAGTCTCCGAGCCTGGCCTAACCAAGACAAAGCCCCAAAAGTTCTAAAGTACCTACATTGCTTCCTTAAGAACAAATCCTCTTTATGCATTTCTTTGGAAATACTGAGCAAAAAGAGATGACAAGACTGTCAGAAAATTTACATGTTATCCTTTGGATCATTTCTGACACTAAAGAACTGGTCTAGAAACAAAAACTAAAGAACTGAATAGAATGCTGGAGATCTTAATGAATGCTGGAAAGCCCCGTACATATTATTTCATTTTCTGCCTTGATAGCAGGGTAGCTAATACAAGGAAGATAAAAACAGAAAAAATAAGAACATCTTAGGCAAATAAGCATTCTTTACTCACACAGCAGGTATTCCCTACTGAGTACAAATTCATGCATAACACAAGCTTTATCCAAAAGAACAAGTCCATACCATGCAGAACCCAATCCCATGATAAAGCCTCTCCAAAAGCCTGACTGGCTACTAAGACCACCTGGTGTTTTTTTATTTTTGGTGTTAGTAACTGCATCATGCAAGCTGGAAAACAGTGATTAAGAAATAGTGTCATTTGTAGGCTGTGAAAAACCTCAAAGGCAAGGAAACATTTTTGAAAGTTAAGCTCAGGAAAGCCACAATTAAATATTTACTTTTCTGGGGGGAAAAAAGCCTAACATTTCCAAATTTTAAAAGAGTCATCTTCTCAATCTCATAGCACTTATTTGACTGATTAGAGCCAAAAAGGGCAAAATTATGAGGAATCCAACATGGGCAAATTGTATAGACTATGTTTCATGGACATAAACTACACCCAAAACTCTAACCCACAGGCAACTATAGGCCAATGGCTATAAGCAACAAACTGGTTAAAGAATGTGGCTGCATCACTGAGAGATCATTTCCCACTATGAGAAAAACAAAGTCTGTGGCTACTAATGCTGGTCTAAGCCTATCATTTTCTCATAAGGAGGCAGAGCATTTCTATTTAATCTAAAAGCAATTTGGATATTTAGTCCCACCAGTACAGGTTACATATATATTGAAAAAAAAAAAAAATGCCATGCACATAAGTAGACATGATATATTTTACTGTTGTTTTTTTGGGGGGGGAGGGGGCAGCTGGCTGGTAAGGGGATCTGAACCTTTGCCCTTGGTGTTATAACACCACACTAAACAACTGAGCTAACTGGCCAGCCCACATGAAATATTTTCTTTCCTCCTATGAATCCTGATACACCAAATAATGATTAAAATTTAGCCGTAAACTTTATGCATAAGAGGCAAAATTTTAAAAAAATTAAAAATAGTGGATGATGATAGGCCTTCTGCTAAACAATTCATTGTTCGAAATTCAACTTCCCCTAAAAATCAAGGTTCAGTGCTGGGTAAAAAGGCATGCAACCAAGTCACCAGCCTTCTCAAACTGGACATGAGGCATGCCTTGGCTGCAGTAAACACATAAGTAGCAGTTGTAAGTTTTCATGCCAACAAAGCCATGATTAACAAGGATGATTAGAGTCTGGATGGAACCAGGGCACAAGCTCTTTGCCTTTTTGATGCTGACTCAAAAGCCACAGCACACACAATTCCCCCTGGCAGGTTCATACCACTGGACTTCGGTGGCCTGGATCTCTCTCGTTCCTGGATTGTGGATTTTGGCAAAACTGGAGTAAGTCCTCGGGACTTGGTGGGTCTCATGTAGCCTTTCATTGGTTCTGCCACTCTGCTTTTATCTTCCTTCTTCCTGTCTCCTAGTGTCTTTGGTTCAGATTTTTCTGTCATTTTCTGAGGTACCTCCAAGATCTCATCTTTGGGTTCTGAGCACTGAAGACCCCTGGAGGCAGTTATTACTAACTTTTCTACCCCTGAAGGAGGAGCTTCAACTTTGCCATATAGGAAATCTGACTTAGGTTCTGGTTCTGGCAAGGAAACACATTCCAATTCTGAGATTTTACAAGCCAGACTAATTTCTTTCAATTTATCCTTTTCAGTTTTTGGAGGTAAGAAAGTCATATCCATCTCCTTATCCAAATTATCTGGGCCCTTGGAATCTCTGTCTTCAGTATTTTGGTCCTCACAAAAACTGAAATTTTGTGCTTTCTCTCCCATTAAATCAGGAATTTGAACTGGAACAGAACCTTCCTCAGTCTCTTTCTCTTTGTTCACTGGATATGCTGGGAAACAAGCCCTATCTGAATATACTTCCAGGACTCTGACCTCTCCTGGTACGCTCTGGTCTTCTCCTGGCACTCCAGGAAGAAGGTGCCCCTTTGTTAGCTCTGTGATTTTCTCTACTGAATGTTCAGATGCACCACTGTGCACTGACTCAGATTCTCTTACCACATGCCCTTCATCTATCCCTGCTTCATTTTTCATGGGATCAGCAAGCTTGCCTTTATTCTTGAGGCAGTGATCTCCAAGACTGTTAACTGCTTCTATGGCTGCTGTTAAAGTTAGGGCAACTCCTCCTGTGCCTGTAGAGGGCATTTCAGCATGGGGAGCCTTGGGTCTTTCTTGACCTGGGACCCCATCTTTCTTGCAGTGATCTACTATTAGTAATTTGGAAATAGGGGCTGAGGCTGTCTCTTGCCCACTGTTTGCTAAGGTGTCTGGAAAGAAATCACCCTCCTTTATTACCTGAAGAGTAGGAATGGTTGGTTTTTCACAGGCTGCTGATTCCTGAATAGAGGCAGTCTTGGGTTTTTCTTGACCTGGGACTCCAACTTTCTTACAGTGATCTACCACTAGTAATTTGGAAATCTGGGCTGGGGCTTCACCACTTTTTACCAAGGTGTCTGGAAAGGAATCACCTTCCTTTACTACTTGAGGAGTAGGAATGGGTGGTATTTCACAGGCTGCTGATTGCAGAGCCTCTAGAGAAGCTGACATATTCATCAGCCCTGATGGCGTTCTGGGACAGGTAAATGTAATATTTCTATTTTCGTCCACATAGCCCATTCCTTCAATTCTGTGGTCCCCTGTGGTTTCCATGGGAACATGTATTTTTGTTGAATCTATCTTATTCTCCAGAATGCACTTCTTGGGAAAACTATTTTTAACCTTTTTATTTTTTCCATCATTACTCCTTTTATTTGGTTTGTCAGCCACTGCAGTGTGTCCCTTGGCTGCATCTGCCTTACCCTCCTCAGACAGTACTAAAGGAACAAATCCTGCCACCCAGATTTGGTCTTGGCAGCTCCCATCTGTCACCTTGGCAGCTGGTTCAATAACAGCAGAATCCTTGACTGTGTTTGTTTTGTTCCTCCCAGGAACCCCAAACTCAACAGAATTAACCTCAACATTTCTACCCTTTCTGACAACTACTTCCACTGTGGATGTATCTGATGTATGCGAGAACAAAGGATCATGCATTTTGGGGAAAATTAGCCCTAATTCCTTGTTTTTATGGGGACTATTACCATCATCTCCATCCTTCCCTACAAAAGGGGGGTTGAAGATTTCTTCCTTGCCCTCCATTCTAGCAGGCTGTGTGGAATAATTATTTCTTAACTTTTTGTTTTTGCCTTCATTGCCTCTCTTTTTAGGCTTTTCAGAAATCCAGGGTGCTACCTCCTGATCCATCCAAGGACACTTTCCTTCCTTGCTCTGGTTACTGAGACCCATATCTTTGACGATGGCTCCTCTTTCTGTCCTAGCACCAGAATTCTGAGTCATGCCTGACCCATTTTCTAAAGGAATCAAGGTGCTTGCCACTCTAGTGTGAGTCATCTCCTTAGGCTCCCCCATCACCACTGCCTCAGTGAGGTCAGCCATGGTCTCCAGCTGCTTTGAAGAATCTGGCCCCAGCTCCTCACTCTTACCCTCGGTAGTCATTCCTTTGGTTTTAGGGACTGGCTCACATGGCCCAAGAACAGCCCTTCCATGTTTCTGGCTGTCCAGAAGAAACGGCGACTCAGATTCTGCTCTTACGTTCCCAGAACTTGCTCTCACTTTCCCAGAACTTCCTCTTCCCTTCCTGCTTTTGCCATCACCTGACATTCTCTTGAATGGTTCACTCTCTAGCCCAGGGACCTGAACTAACACCTGGCCCTGCAGCTGCTCAGAAGCAAAGTCTTGTCTTTGCTTGGGAAAAGTTTCCTTTTTTAGTTCTTTAATGTCTTCAGCTTCTTTAGGAAACTCTTTCTGTGTGACATTCTGCAGTTTAGTCATTTTACTTTCATCATTCTCTTCTCTTAGACTATTTTCTAATGGACTACTTGCTGTCAAAGTGGGTGTCAAATTAGGCAGTTCTTTTGCTGCTGTGGGTTTTGAAACTTCACCCATAACCTCCTGGTCCAAGATAGGAACACAACCCTCTGTGGGTCTGATTTCCAAAGAAGTTTCTACTTTGTGTGTAGAAACTTCTGTCAGGGTTCTTTTCAGATTCAGAGGGCCTACTGTCTGGCTTTTATCCACAGGAGTCTTCAGGTGGGGTTCAGGCTGTGCTTTGTATTCATCCTGCTGCAGCAATTTCTTACCTTGACTCTCTGGTACTGACTTGTTACCTTTGCCCTCTTCCTCTACTCTTATCTTGGGCTGAGAATTTACTGCAGTTTTGGGGGGTTCTTCTGAACGACACAAAGTAATTCTGAGACCCTCTGAGACTATGTTATCAGTTACCAGTTGGGCTGCTCTGGAGTCAACTACACATTCCTTTTTCAAGCTTCCTCTGGATACAAGTCCACAGTCCATGCCCATAGTGGTAGGCTGGCTGGGGAGAGCTCCTGATTTTTGTGGGTCAGCTGCAAAGGGATGACCTTTAGGCTCATTTGCATTGTCATCATCCCAAGGTCCCCCAGCGCGTGGTTGACAATATCTCTTTTGCTTTGGTTTCCTCTTCTTTTTCTTCATCATCATTGGTATGCTTTCTATATCCCAGGCCTCCCTACCATGATTCCTCTGGGGTTCAAGAAAGTCAGCATGAATACTTTTCCTTTGGTTCCCAGGCTCACCACAGGAAGATGAACCAGAGACCCAACACAATTCAGACAAAGAGCAGGGGCCCAGCCTGGGATCAAAAGTCTTCTGTGAAGGAGAGCCTCCCAGCAGCTCAGGAGGGACCCTGGCAGGCTTGGGTCGGACTGACCTGTGGTCACTGGGTCTGCAAACTTGTTTGGCTTGTGTGGGAAGAGTACCTGCAATACATGAAGTTGGCTAAAATTCCAAACAAAAAACTCTTTGTATTGTTTCTTTAAAAAAAAAAAAAAGTCCATTCTGTGACTCATTTCAGTATTCTATTTTCACCAATCCACTTACTAATTTGTTTAGGAAAACAGTTTTTTCCAAAACATTTCTCACCCTTCACTGGGGTTAGCAAATATTTAACAAAGATCATCATCTCAGGTAAAGATTTTTTTTACAAACATATTTACAAAATATCTGAAATATTTCAAATCTTCTAACCTTTATACTAAGCACTTACTACCTATAAATCTCATCTGATTCATATTTATTATTATTTTTAATAGGTACATAAGTCCCAATTCTCAACAAAATGGCAAGCTCCTAGTGCTTATCTCTTTTTGGTGACATTTATTAATTGATTGAATTAATTATACATGATTTTAGAAAGAATTTACAATTCTAAGAGTCTGTCACCGATATTATACTAATACCTGTCAAACTAACCAGATTGATTCTGGAAACTGGACCAGAACGCCAGACTTACGCTACTTAAAAAAAAAAAAAAAAAAAAAAAATATATATATATATATAGAATTAGTATTTTGTCCAGAGAAGCATTCTCATCATTCCAGAACCAGAGCATCCTACTTTAAAAGACAAATGTGTTAGATTTCAATGTTCTGTTCCTAAATATACTTCCCCAAAGACAGAGAAATGTAATGTTAAGCAGGTTAATGAATTTCAACAATTAGGACAAGCACTCTTGGACAAGTTTCAGGAAGTTTTCTGGTCTAACCTCCTGTCTCTAAATCAATACAATATGGATCCAAGAACCTAGAAAGAGTCTCATTAAGAGTAGGTCTATGAAAGCTCCTGTCAAATCAGACTCAATGAACTGATTTCAAAGCATATTAAAATACTTAAATAGTATCTTTTGTTCTTGTCTTTACCCCTCCAATGTCCTCTAAATCCTATCCTTTTAAAAAAATATCTCAGGTAACTTACTGTTTCTCTCAAAAAATTGCTGGACTGCAGAACTCCACAGTATTTACAATATGAGGGTACTTCAAAAAGTTCATGGAAAGATTTGTATTACCTTTTAATGTTATTTTTCCACAAACATTCTGAAGTACCCTTGTATTTAATTTGGCAATTAATCAGTAATTTGGTACCATCTCCTATAGAATTTTATTCAATTATTATGTAAATCTTTGGTTTAAGAGTTCATGCCCAGGAACTACTCTTTCCATCCAGGTTATAATAACTCAAGGGCAAGGAACAGGACTTAAATACCCATGTGCCTTAGCATAGTATATTTTCTACACAACAAGCACTTGATAAATCTTTACTGATAAAGTCAGTAAAATAACTTTAAAAAAAACCCAGACCTTTATTAGCTCCTACTTGGTGCTAGACAGTGTGCAAAGCAATAGGGATTCTAAGTGTAGAAAAGTAAACAGAAAATCATCAAGTTGATAATCATATGCATAGTCTTCTGGCTTATCATACAAAACACGTAATCTTAATGTTCATTGAACAATCGAACTTTTTAAATTGGAAAGTATCTTAGAACAGTTCGTTTCAAAGTTTTATGTATATAGGAATTATCTGGGGATCTTGTTAAAATTCATATTATGATTCTGAAGGTCTGAGGTGGAGCCCAAGATCCTGCATTTCTAACAAGCTCCTAGACAATGCAGATGCTCTGGGGCCAACACTGTAACTAGCAAGGCTTTACAGAACATTTGACCAATTTATTAATCTTATAGCTGAGTAAACTGAGATACAGACAAGTAATTTGCCTAAGATCACACAGAAAAGAATAGTGAACAGCTGAATTAGATCAACATTTAGGTGTTCTAAGTTGATGTAGGGGTAATTTTTAAATACCAGTATGTAACAAGCTGATTTTCTGTCTAAACAAGGTGAAAACTAAGAGAAAATTGACTTCATAAACTACACTGCTGATTATTACCATACAACCAGGAAACCAGGGACAGTGTCTAGCATCATCAGTCTGTTTGTTGCTCCCAGTTTAAATTGTTTCCAAGAGTCCATTTTGTTTTAACTTACCTAAAGTCTCTGAAGAAAGTTCAGAAGGTGGACTGATGAATGGTTCCTTTTGTTCCAGTTTTTCTAACAGAGAATCTTTGTCTGTTGGCAAGTTGTACTTTTGGCCCACGGCTGTGACTGGTTCTAAAAGTAATAGTAAAAACCACACAAATTTCAGAGAAGCACTATTTCAGCTATTTTTCCACCTGTCAGAAATTGGAGATGGGAATAGTTTTTGAGGAATTCTCCTATAAGGAGCAGCACAGAAGTGGAGTGGTAGCTGGAAGGTGGAAGGAAGGTGGAGTTGGGAGGATTTTTTTTTTTAAGATGGGAAAAGTAACAAATATTTGTAAGTCAGTGGGAAGGATCCAATGGAAAGGGGATTAAATTGGTAAGAAGGAAAAAAGGGGAGAATGGCTGGGGCAATATAGTTAAGTAGGAAAGAGGAGATGAGATCTAGTGTAAAACAACAGAAGTTGGCCTTATTTAGGAACAGGAACAGTTTATTTTTAAAAACAGGAAAGAAGGCAGATTCTATGGATACAGATACAAGTAGTTGGATAGGTAAGACAGTAGACGTTTGGGGATGTTCTATTTTATTGCTTCAATTATCTATAAGAAAAGCAGAAAGATCAGTAGAGAATTGAGGATTGACAAGGTGTTGGAGGTAGGAGGAGGGTAAAGGTCAGAAAGAGTTGGCTGGGAGAGTAGAAGCATAAATAGACTTGCAAAGTACACTATATCTTTATTTTACCTGACAAGATGTTTGTCCTTTAGTCTTCTGGAGACTATACCTTGGTAGACAGAAAGACCTGACAATAAGCATAAGTCCGTACCTGGTGAAATCATGAAAGTAGGTGCAGCTGACTGCCTCTCATCCTGGAGAGATTCTAACTTCGAATCCTCACTCATTCCTTCCTGTATCTGTGCAATTTCCATGTCTTTAAATGGAACTGGTGCCACCTTTGTTCCTGAGAGTGGTGCAACATCCTTGGCTGGACTCACATTGTTAGCCAGGGCTACCTCTGATCCAGGGAGCAGAGCCTCATCCTTAGCCAGGGCTACCTCTGTTCCTGGGTATGGAGCCAGGTCCTTAACCAGGGCCACCTCTGTTTCTAGAGGCAGAGGCACATCCTTGATCAGGGTTACCTCTGTTTCTGGGGGTGAAGCCACATCTTTGCTGAGGGCCATTTCTGTTTCTGGGAATTGAGCCACATCCTTGTTCAGGTCCACCTCTGTTTCTGGGGGTGTAGTGACATCCTTGCCAAGGGCCATTTCTGCTTCTGGGAGTTGAGCCATGTCCTTTACTGGGGCTACCTCTGTTTCTGGAGGCAGAACCACATCCTTACTCAGGACCATTTCTGTTTTTGGGGGTAGAGCCATGTCCTTGACTGGGGCCACCTCTGTTTCTAGGGGCAATGCTACATCCTTGGTCAGGACCACCTTGGTTTCTGGGGGCAGTCCCATTTCCCTGGCCAGGGCCATCTCTGTTTCTGAGGATAAGGCCACCTCCTCGGCTGATATTTCTGTAGATGATACCATGTCTTTAGCCAGTGCCACCTCTATTTCTGAGAGTGATACCATACCCTTGGCTGTGGCTATCTCTCTTTCTTTGGGTGGTACCATGCCTTCATGTGGGACAAAATCCATTTTTATCGGTGGTGCCCTCTCAGTTTCTTTGAAAAGTGTTATATCCTTGGCTGAAGACACATCGGTTTCTGTGGGCCATACAACATCCTTAACTGGGGCCACTTTTGTTTCTATGGGTAGTACCATGTCCTTGACTAGGGCTATATCTGATTCAGTGGATGGTTGCATGTCATCCTTGGCCAGTGCAACATCTGATTTGGTGGGTAGTTCCATATCTTTAGCCAATACCATCTCTGTTTCTGTGGTCGGTGCCATATCCTTGGCCAGGGCCATCTCTGTTTC
The DNA here is from genome assembly GCF_027409185.1 of Cynocephalus volans. Taxonomy (NCBI): domain Eukaryota; kingdom Metazoa; phylum Chordata; class Mammalia; order Dermoptera; family Cynocephalidae; genus Cynocephalus; species Cynocephalus volans. The sequence goes on from NC_084470.1 coordinate 58,274,426, forward strand.
TCTAGACGGTGCCATGTCAGTAGTCTTCAGTCCCATCATTATTTCAAATGCTTCTGTTGGTGACCTCTCTTCTGCTGATGCCATTTCTAACTCCTTGGTTAGCTCTAAGGGAAATAAGTTGGAAATTTAGGACTCATTACTGGCCACTCAAAGCTCTGCATTCAAAACTTACTTTCTTAGGGCACAGGAGTATTTGGCTCTTTTGACCATAAGACCCTAAACATAACTAAGAAGCTGTTGAGTTAATGAATTCTTCCTACTCTTTGATGGTCCCAACACTTAGAAGAATAAGATACTAGGAGAACAAGTAGTGAAGGATAAGAGGTAAAGGAGACAGAAAACAGGTTTAAAAATTAATATGGGTTCATAATTAGTATTAGAAAGGTATCCTGTGGGACAGTTGCTCAGTCATCCTTCATATTAAGAAAACCCCCCAGAATGCTAAATCTGTATTGATTAAAAAGGAATTTTCTTTGCTCATTAACCCCAAGTGTTATATTTCAACTATAATTTAATTCCTCCAGCTGTAATATCCCTAATATAAGCTTAAAAATACTGGTAACAGTGCTGAAATTTTTATCTATATTTCCTGTAAGCTGCTAAAAAAATACATTTGATGATTTATATTGATTATTGATACTGTAACCATTTATTGATAAAGGGGGTTTCAAATAATGTACCTGCTGTCAGCTGTGTAGGTTCTGTAATGACCTCTGGGGAAACAAAGGATCCTGAGTGGGAAGTGTTTGGGGATTCCACAGACCACCCCTGAGGTATAACAGCTGTGGGAGCAAACGTGTCACAGGGAGACATACCTAATATTGAAACACAAACACATTTTTGAACTTTGATCAACACAGGGGGAAAAAAGGCATTTGATATTTAAAATCAGCTGCATACATTGCCATGAAAACACAGACTAAGAACCAATAAAAAACAAAGCACAAAAGTTTTAAAGGACATACCGCTGACATTCTTCAGGTTTTGGCTGATTGTTAACAGGTCATGTAATATCACGACATCCTGCTAGTGCTATTAATCAACATTTATTGGCTACCTTCTATAGGGTATTATAAAGATTCAAAATACCAAAGATTGAACTCTGGCTCCAACACCACAACCAATGTAACATAGTGTATAGTAAGAAATTGTAAACTTTAATTTTTTCATCTGTAAAATGAGATTAACATCTCTCTTTCCAACATTAGAAGATAATTTTATAGAAATGCTTTGTAAGAAGAAAATTAAAAAAATAAAAATGCTTTGTAAATTATTAAAAACTAGACAAAGATTATTATTATTATGCTGTCCTATGCCAGAAATAGTAGGAAATTTAATATCACATGGTCCCTGCCATGGAGATTATCACAATTTAGCTAGAGGCAAGATACCCATATATCCAATAATGCATACTATATACTATGAACTAAGTGCTACAGGAGTTCAAAAACAACAACAAAGACTAGAATAAACACAGAAGGCTTCAGAGGAGAAGTAAAAGCAGAAATAGAGAAGGTAGTCCAGTTCAAGGAGAGAATACTGTGCAAAAAAAAGCATAAAGATGCCAGCAGCATGAGAATGTTTCTTGGACTATGTGATCAGTTTGATTCAAATAGATCTTGCATATCAGAGAGGAAAAACAGGATTAGAACAAACAATGTTAAAAGGATCCTGAAAGAAAGACAGAGAAATTTAGACTTGAAGGTAAAAAAGATAGGGTGTCTTTTAAGGTCTTAATCATTAAAATGAGAAAATGAATATAGAACAGTGACTCAAGATGATTAATATAGCAGGTATATTCAGAATGTATTAGAAAGGGAGCAGGAAGGCTGATTAGGAGACTACTGGGGTGGTCTAGATACGAAGTGACAGGAGTTTACACTGGGGGAAAGCAGAGGGAGGATAGAAGAGAAGAAAATTGCTGTAAAGAAAGAAGTCAAAGCAACTAGATGTCTCAGTACCTAGTGAGCTGAAAGAACAGAAGTAAAAGCCATCAAAGTATTAGGAGACCAGATGGATAACATTAACAGTCAACTCATTTAACATCTTTCTTCTAAGAGATCTTCAGTCCAAAGAAAAGCACAAATGAGACATATCATCAGCCAGGAACTTTACAAATATAAAATTGTAAACACTGTTTGATGTGGAACTCATTGATGATGGGCACCCTGCCCCATTCACGTTGAAAGTTATATAATACCAGGAATGGGGATACCACTGTTTATTAATAACTAAGATCTGTTCAATGTGTACTATGTACCAGACACTAAGCTAAGTGTTCTGCATAATTTTATTTTATTACCACCACATCTTTATGGTACAAACTAGTGCTGGCTCCATTTTATAGATAAAGAAACCAAAGTTTAGGGGGAAAGTAACTTGCGCAAGGCCATGAGCTAGTAAAATGAAGACACAGAATTTGGCCCTAGGTTACAGGACTCAGGTCCTATGGGAGGAGGTCAGCAGTCCCTGAAATGAACAACTGTGAATTCTCTCCTTTAATCTAGATGGGACCTTGTTACAGCTGGAGCCCCTAAATCTGACTTTGCCTAGTGGTTAACTTCAAGGGTGATGGTGAAAATCCACACTGGTTGTTTGGAGTTAAAGAATTGTATGAGACCAGAATATGCCACCCTAAAATATGCCACCATGTCATCAGGATTATTTTGAGTTGAAGTCAATTGAGAAGAAGCAGGTACAAGAAAAGCTCTCTGACCTCCACCTATTTCCCTAAAGTTTGACATAAAATTTCTTTTTTTTTTTTGTCTTTTTGTGACTGGCCGTACCGCACTCAGCCAGTGAGTGCACCGGCCGTCCTTATATAGGATCCGAACCCTCGGCGGGAGCACTGCTGTGCTCCCAGCGCTGCACTCTCCCGGGTGCGCCACGGGGTCGGCTCTTGACATAAAATTTCAAGGGTGTCTATCCTCCCTTCTCTGTCAGGGAAAACAACGGTTGATCACTGTAGACAACTTTAGAACCTTAGCCTGGAGATGGCACCACAGGAATCTACATAACAAACTGTACTAACTAGCCTTCATCTACCATTTATTTGCTTCCTGCAATTTGACCCTTCTGGAGACTCAAAGTCCTTTTCCTTTATCTTCGTCACTTCTAATAAAAATTCATTGTTCTTTGTTGAATATGCTACTTAAGATGGGGTTCTAAAGCCACCTCTTTGAGAATTACTCATTCCCTGGGTACCGCCCATGTATATGTGAAATATACATGTTAAACTTCAGTTTGTTTTTCTCTTGTTAATCTGTCTTCTGTTACAGGGGCTCCAGGCAATGAACCTAAAATGGGTAAAAGAAAAAATTATTATCCCTTCCCTGTAGAATAAATCCAGTTGAACGAGCCATACCATAATTGTCTTTCAGGGGATCATTTTGCCCTGTAAAAGTTGTTCTACCAGAGAGAAAGAGCAAATCTGCCAGGCCGTCCTCGTGGTGCATCTTAAAGGGATCTAGAATAAAGAAGGAATCCAAAACTCATTCCCAGTAAATGCAACTAGAAATATTAACATTTCTTATTATCCTCTGAATACAATTAGTTAAATGTGTGTTGTGAATAGTAAATTGAGATCATATGTGACTCCTCATGGTAAGGAATCAATAAATATTCCCTAATTCATTTGTTATGGTTAATAATATGTAATCCCTTACTCTCTAAGATTTATCTAAATTGGACAGCCAACAAATGTATAAAACTAAAAGGACAACTAATGCTCAACTCTATAACATACTGTACTAAGGGGTCAAAGTATAGAGAAAAGTAGAATTGCAATTTATATTTACATAATAGACATTCATTTTAATTTATTAAAAAAAAAAAAAAGGACAGCCAGAGCCAGAACAATAAAAAAAATTTTTTAAATAAAAAAAGGGGCTTCCAGTCAAGATGGTGGAATAGATGGTCCCCAGCGTCACTCTCTTCCACAAATCAACCAATTTACAAATATAAAAAAGCAACAACAGCCAAGCTGGGGCCACTAGAGCTCAGGGGAAGAGGAGAGACCTACAGAGTACATGAAGGTAGAAGCCACGATGAGAGAAAGAAAAAAATACTCTGACCATTTTGGGCTGTAGCTGCTTTAAGGCTGAAGCTACTGAGCGCACAGAGCAAGAGTCAGCAAAAAACCACAGCTGTGCCCTTCGGATGGATTTACTTGGAGTTGGCAGGAGAGAAGAGGGCCTTTGTGGCCCCCGGGCCAGCAAGACCACTAATAGGGATCCCATGGACCCACAAAGGAGTGAGGAGCCACATCAACTGAAAAAAAGGAGCCACTCAGAGGCCGGTGAGGCATCACAAGGGACCAGCATATGGCCCGTCCCACGTGAAGTGTTTGGAGTGCAGGCAGTGGGGGAGACGGGCCATCAGGGGAACGCTGGGGTACAGCAAGGACAGCTGATCTGCACAACCCTCTCAGTGAAGGACCACTCAGAGGAGACTGGTCAGGAATATAGAATTGCATGGGGTGCAGTTTGATGAAAAGACTCAGGCCCAGATCAGAATTTCTACACAACCCAGGTGCACCAGGTCTCTGGAGAGCTGGAAGTACCTATAAAGTCAACCATTAAAACCTGAGCTGCACAAAAAGCCTTCCCGAGGGAATAAGCAGCAAAGCATCAATTTAGCTAAACCATGCAGCTCAAGTACTGGTCCCCACAGAAGTTCCCCCATTTTAGAAGTAAGCAAGGGACAAAAAATTAGTTCTGGGGACCCCCCCCCCACAACCAGGCACACCACCAGTGCCTTGGGGCTGCCCAGGGACCTGAGGCATGGAACCAGGGACCCCACAACCAGGCACATTGCCAGTGCCAAGGAGCATGCCAAAAACATCACCTCCATGTGGGTGGCCCACCACAATAACCATGGCTGCTGCAAAAGTGGCTAGATGTCACAACCACCACACAGATGGTCTGCCAGCCACTAGAGGGCATTGACACAAGGAGCGTCACCAGCAGAGACCAAAGAAAAGAAGAGGATCTCTCTCTGCACAAAGCCCATTCCAGAGTGACAGAAGCAGCATCTGCTCTATGATAATATTGGGGGAACTGAACACACCTCTCAGCTTTGGACAGATCATCTAGGCAGCAAATCAACAGAGTAACCATTACTCTTTCAGAAGGAGAGAAGAAATCTAGGGTTATCAGAGGTGGGAGTGGGGAGGGAGAGGGGGACAGGGAGAGATTGGACAAGGGGCATAAAGAATAAGTACGATTTGTAACAATATACATGCTAGTGATATTGATTTGATCAACATATGTGAATGTTGAACCCCAAAATACATATCATCAAGTATGATTCAATAAAAATTTTTTTTTAAAAGTAGAGAGATGGGGCCGAGCCCGTGGCGCACTCAGTAGAGTGCTGCGCTGGGAGCGCGGCGACGCTCCCGCCGCGGGTTCGGATCCTATATAGGAATGACCGGTGCACTCACTGGCTGAGTGCCGGTCACGAAAAACGACAAAAAAAAAAAAAAAAAAGAGAGATGAAGTAAACGAAATCAATAATAATTATATACTTTTGTTAAGGTCAGAAAAAGGACGGTTTTTGTATTCATTGAGATGATCTGTATATATTAATCATTTAAGGATTTGTACTATTTAAGGTTATGTGCATACTGTAATTTGATAAGTGATTTCACATTTGTGATTTTAAGTTGAACTTATTAGAGAACTGGGTCAAGTTGGTAAACACTATTATTAGTCTCTTTAAGAGAATTCACTATTACAATTTTGATTTTTTAGATTTTTGAGAGTTGTTTATGCACCAGAGAGATTTTGCTTCTTAGTTCAGAAAATAAAGTCTAGCAACTTTGTAAATTCAGATTAAAATGCTTAAGGAAATTTAGGTAAATTTATAAATGGACTGGTTGTTCAAGGTACTTAAGTTTGCTCAAGTGGAGTTGATAATTTATCTATGAGCCCTTTTGAAAGTGATGGCTAAAAGTTACTAGATTTATGAATGAAATCATATTTCTGAGCTAAACTGAAAGGCTTAAGGAAAACTACCTTTTTAAAAATTTGCAACTTTAATAAATGTAATATTTGAAAATTCAAAAAAAAGAAGATATTAATTTGTGTGTATTTTATCTCATATCTCATCAATGTATTAAATACACTGGCTCTCATCAAAAAATAAAAAAATAATAAATAAAATAAAGGTAAAAAAAGGAAATTTTCACCTCATGTAGACATCATGAAGAAAACTTCATTTTAAAGGCAAGGGAGTTGTCTGGTATCCTGAAACAAGTAATAAACTCTACACTCACAAGCTGGCATGCATAAAGGGACTGAAAACATGAGGTCTCAAAACATGAAGTAAACTCTTTGTGCTTTCTTACATGAAAAAGGCAAAGCTTGTCAGGCCAAGCAAGAATTCTGCCTTCTAAGGAAGCCTTCTCAAAATAGAGCGTACATCTCAATTACTCCGAAGGCCAGTTAAAATAAAGATTGCTGGATCCTGAGAATCTGCATTTCTAATTAGTTCCTTGGTGAGGCTAATGAACCACTCGTTAAGGCACTTCAGTTGTCAGAGGCAACAGGATGAAAGGCCAGGTTTTGAGAGAATGTTCATTTCTGGCGCGGAGGCAGCTATACTACCCTCTTTTTGTAAGGGATTTCAAGATGAGGGGAGACCACCACAATGGAGAGTGTGAACAAGCAGAAAGCAAGAATTGAAAAACTGCTGGGGATAGAGGAGGCCTGAATGCTACTTCTTCAGAACAACAGGGGAGCTGGAATACAAGAACAATTATGAACATTCATTCTCCCCAGTTCTACATGGTTTAGGGTAGCTGCTGCTTGCTCAGCCTCTCACAATTCCCCTGAAGTAAAACAGAATGCTTAAAGCATCAAACAGATTAAGTGCTGTATGGTTTGCACGTTTAGCAATTGGAGATTGCTAAATCACATGTAAAAATGGATGACTTCTACAAGGTTCAGTCATTTATTCATTAATTTTTTACTAGGTGCTTACCATGTGGCAGACCTGCTATGCTCTAAAAACCCAAGATGTACAATGTCAGGGGTGGGAACATTTAGCAGAGGGAATATTTTCATTGTACTAAAGGAATATCTTCACTTGACAAACACTAAAGCTGAAAAACAAGGAACTGAGCAGTTGGGGGACAGAGGATTTTATCTACATTCCCTCTCATCCAATCTCACAGTTTAAAACTCCATCTACAGGTTGATGACATTCAAATGTATATATACAGCCCTCTAGACCTCTCCAATTATTTCCGGTCTTTTAAATCAAATTACTAACTCTTAATGTATAGAATAAAGCCCAAATGTAACATGTTTCCTAAATCTACTCCTCACACAGTCTTCCTATCTCTAATGGCATTCTATCCTTCTTTTTGACCCAAACCTTGGAGTCATCCTTGACCTCTCACACACCACATCCAGTCCACCAGAAAATCCAGTGGACTTGACCTTTAAAGTGTTCCCCAGAATCTGACCATTTCTTTCCCATCTCCACTGATTAGGGGGGGTCTCACAAGATTGTAGTTAAGCCATTGGTCAGGGATGTGGTTATCTGAAGACTTGACTCGGGCTGGAGAACCTGCCTGGAAGACAGCTTATTCACATGGGTCCCGAGAATCTGCAGGTGACTAGAGGTTTCTGTTCCCCTCCCATGTGTGTCTCTCCACAGCTGCTGGCTTTCCCAATGGTGAGCAAACCCAGACTGACCAAGACAGAAGTTGCAATGTTTTGTATAACCTAATCTTAGAAATTACATACCATTATCTCTGACATCTATTTGATTGATCACACTGACTAAGCCTGGTACCACATGGGAGGTGACTGCATAGGGCATGGATACCAGTAGACAGGGATCACTGGGTGCTATTTTGGTGGCTGGCTACCACCCTTGACTTTCAGGACATTAAACTCTCCCCGGTTTTCTCTTACTTCATTCCTCTTTAGTCATCTTTGCTGTCTCCTCTTCTTCCTGATTTGAATTAATAATTAAAAACTACTCATGAAGAAAAGCCCTGGCAAGACAGTTTGGCCAGTGAATTCTATCAAATACTTAAAGAAGAATTAAAACCCATTCTTCTCAAACTCTTCTGAAAAAATAAAAGAGGAGAGAACACATCCAAACTGATTTTGAGACCAATATTACCATAAACAAAGTCATCACAAGAAAAGAAAATTATAGACCATTATCTCTTTAAATATGGCTTCAAAAATTCTCAACAAAGGTTCATAAGTGTGTCAACATATAAAAAAATTATACACTGGGCTAGCCAGTTAGCTCAGTTGGTTAGAGCTCAGTGTTATAACACCAAGGTCAAGGATTCAGATCCCCGTACTGGCCAGCTGCCAAAAACAATATGAAACAAAACAAACAAACAAAAATTATACACCACAGATAGCCACACCAGCCAGCCACCAAAAAAAAAAAGAAAGAAAGAAAGAAATTATACACTATGACCAACTGGGATGTATCCCAGGAATGCAAGGTTGGTTTAATATCCAAAAATCAATTAATACCTATCAACAGATTAAAAAATAAAACCATATGATCATCCCAACAGATGCAGAAATACTATCTGACAAAATCCAACATCCTTTCATAATAAAAACACTCAACAAATTAGAAATAGAAGGGAATTTTCTTAAACAGATTTACAAACATCCTCAGCTAACATCATACTTAATGGTGAAAGACTGGATGATTTCCCCCTAGAAATAGGGAACAAAGCAAAGATGACTACTCTCACCACCTCTATTCAACATTGTACTAAAGGTTCTAGCCAGGGCAATTAGGCAAGAAAAAGTAATAAAAGGCATCCAAATTAGAAATGAAGAAGTAAAACTAAATCTGCAGATGAAATGATATTGCACATAGGAAATCATTAGGAATCCACTAAAAAACTATTAGACCTAATAAATTAGTTTAGCAAGGTTGAAAAATATAAAATCAATAAATAAAACTCAGTTATATTTCTATACACTTGCAATGAACAATTCAAAAATGAAAGTAGAAAAACAATTACATTTCACAGCATCAAAAAGAATGAAATACTAGGAACAAATTTAACAAAGAAGGTGTAAAACTTATATTCTGACAACTACAAAATATTGTTGAAAGAAATAAAACATAAATGGGAAAACATTACATGTTCATGGATCAGAAGATTTAATATTGTTAAGATGGCAATACTCCCCAAACTGATCTACAGAGTCAATGCAATTCCTATCAGAATCCCAGCTGACTTCCTTGTAGAAATTGACAAGCTGCATCTAAGATTCACAAGGAATGACAAAAGACTCAGAATAGTCAAAACAATCTTGAAAGAAGAACAAAGACACACTTCCCAACTGTAAAACTTGCCACAAAGCAACAATAATCACGACAGTGTAGTACTAGCATAAGGACAGACATACAAATCAATAGATCCAAACTAAGATTTGAGAAACAAAACCATTTGTGCATTGTTAACAGATTTTCAACAAGGGTGCCAAGACCACTCAATAGGGAAAGAATAGTCTTTGCAAAAAATGGAGCTGGGAAAATGGATATTCACATGCAAAAGAACAAATCTAGACCCATACCTCTCACCACATAAAAATTTACTTAAAATGGATCAAAGACCTAAATGTAAGAGCTAAAACTATAAAATTTTTAGTACAAAACATATGGATAAACCTTCATGAACTTGGATTTGGCAACAGATTCTTAGATACGACACCAAATGCATGAGCAACAAAAGAAAAGACAGATAAATTGGACTTAATCAAAATTAAAAATTTTTATGCATCAAAGGATACTATCAAGAAAGTTAGAAGACAACCCACAGAATGGGAGAAAATATTTGCAAATCATAAATCTGATCAGGTTCTAGAATATTAGGCAGAATTAGGTAAGAAACAGATAATATGTATATAAAGGCTTTAGCACTGTGCTTGACCAAAACAGGCACACATCAAATGATGCTATTATTACTGTAATAATTCCTTTTGGAAGAATTAAGGTTCTAAGGTACTACTGATCCTTTGGTCTGATCCTTTAGTCTTCAATGGATATGAATTTCAGATAATTTATTCAAAACAGATTTTGAGAGGAGAAAACTAGAGGGCATTAAGTGCCTCAGAAGAAAGGATAAACAGAGAAGAAAAAGGGTCAACTGAATGCTCACAGGAAATAATTATACCTTGCTTGTACTTTAAAAGCTATATTTAGGCTAAAATGTTTTATCTGAGTGTGGCTGAGGCTTTTTCATACTTATGTCATAGCTCACATTCAGCAGTCACAGCAAACCTGCACTTACCAGTCTGGATAGGATTCACCACTTGCTCAGGCTGGAAACATAAGTTTGTATCTTCTGGCCAGTTCTGGCTGTTCTGATATTCCTGGTAGGCCATTTTCTCTTCAAGGAATTCAGTTGGAGAGCCTTAAAATAAAGACATAAACAAAAGTCACAAGGTATCACTGTTCTCTCCTCACTGGAGTGGCATTTCTACAAAGTACTATAGCTAGCACAAATATAATCCAATCATATCTAGCTAGTGCCTTTCGAGAAAACTTTTTTTTTTTTAAATTTAAAGAGAGAAGGAAATAATCAAAGTACTAGAAGATAAGGTTGTTACTGAGGTCACACTTCAGAGTGACTTCTGGTTATGCACGCATGAAGAGGTTGGTGATTTCTTTCCACAAAATAAAAAGTAAAAAATTGGATAAAATTATCAAAAGCAACCATTTCAGGGCAAAGGAATTCAAAAAAAGGCAGACCTAAGTAAATGGAAAGATATACCATGTTCTGAATGGAACATGTTATATTCAATATTGTTAAGATGGCAATTCTTAAAACTGACTAATAGATTCAAGGCAATTACAATTAAAATCCTAGTAGAATTTTTTTTATGACATCAACAAGCTCATTCCATAAATTATATGGAAAAGTAAAAACCTAGAATAGCCCAGACAATTTTGAAGAAAAACAAAGCTGGAGGACTTATATTACCTGGTTTCAAAAGTTACTATAAAGGTACCAATTCAGTGTGGTACTTACCACACACATAAATAAATGCAAGAGAATAGAGTTCAGAAAGAAATCTAAACAGTTCTGGTCAATTGGTTTTCAACAAAGGTGCCAATATAACTCAAAAGAGAAAGGACAGTTTTTTTCAACATATGTTGCAGAAACAATTAGACTTCACACAATTATGTAAAAGTTAACTCCAAAAACGATCAAAGACCTAAATATGAGTTAAAACTTAAAAAACCTGTAAAATAAGATAGGAGAAAAATCTGTGAACTTGGATTAGGCAAAGATTTCTTAGACATGTCACCGAAAGCACTATCCATAAAAGAAAAAAATGGATGAATTGGACATCATCAAAATTCAAAACTTTTGCTTTTCAAAGATACCATTAAGATGATGAAAAATGAAGCCACAGATGTGAAGAAATTATTTGCAAATCATAAAATCTGATAAAGAACTTCTATGCAGAAGAGATTGGAATGTCTTTCAACACAATTATACAATTGGGTTGGTCAGTTAGCTCAGTAGGTTAGAATGCAGTGTTATAACACCAGGCTTCAGGGTTCAGACCCCTGTACTGGCCAACTCCCCAAAAAATAAAACAAAAGCCAAACAACAACAACAAAAAATTATGAGATAACTCAATTTAAAAATGGGTAAAATATTTCAGCAGACATTTCACCAAAGAAAGTACACAATGGGAAATGTGCACATAAAAGAAGCTCATCATCATTAGTCTAGGCAAATGCAAATTAAAACCACATTGAGATGCCACTACATAACCATTAAAACAGCTATAATCAAAAAGACTGGGGCCGACCCCGTGGCTCACTCGGGAGAGTGCAGCGCTGGGAGTGCAGCGGCGCTCCCGCCGTGGGTTCGGATCCTGTATAGGGATGGCCGGTGAGCTCACTGGCTGAGCGCGGTGCGGGCGACACCAAGCCAAGGGTTGTGATCCCCTTACCGGTCACAGAAAGAAAAAGAAAAAAAAAAAAAGACCGATGATAGCAGGAGTTTGTAAGGATGTGGAGAAACTGGAAACCTCTTACATTCCTGATGGGAATATACAACGGTACAGCTACTTTGGAAAACAGTTTGATTTCCTTTTATTTATTTTTTCATAACAACTTTATTGCAACATAATTCATACCATAAAATTCATCCTTGTACAGCTGCCAAAAAAAAAGATCACCACTATAAAGTGTAGAATTCAATGGTTTTTATTATATTCATAGAGTTATACAACCATCACTACTAGGTAATTTCAGAACATTTTCTTCACCCCCCAAAATAAACCCCATACCCATTCCCCTTTCCCACTTCCCCTCAGCCCCTGGCAAACACTAATCTACTTTCTTTTTCAATGGATTTGCCTATTCTAGATAGTTCATATAAATGTAGTCATACAATATGTGGTCTTTTGTGACTGGCTTCTTTCACTTAGTATGTTTTCAAGGTTTATGTATGTTGTAGCATGTATCAGAACTTCATTCCTTTTTATAGCCAAATAACATTCCATTGTGTATATAAACTACACTCCGTTTATCCATTTATCAGTTGACATTTCGTTGTTACTTTTTGGCTATTGTGAATAATGCTGCTATGAACATTCATGTACAGGTTTTTGTATGGACATCTGTTTTCAGTTCTCTTGGACATATGCCTAAGAGTAGAACTGCTGTGTCACATAGCAACTTAAATTTTTAACATTTTGAGTAACTGCCAAACTGTTTTCCAAAGTGGCTGTATCGTTTCACAATCACAACAGCAATATATGAAGCTCCAATTTCTCCAAATCTTCACCAACACCTGTTATTGTCTGTCATTTTTATTTTAGCCATCCTAGATATGGGTGTGAAATGGTATCTCACTGTGGTTTTGGTTTCTATTTCCCTAATGACTAATGATGTTAAGCATCTTTTCCTGTGTTTATCAGCTACTTGTATGTTTTCTTTGAAGATATCTATTTAAATTCTTTACCCATTTTTTAATCAGAGTATTTGTCTTTTTATTATTGAGACATAAGACTGACTTTCCTGATGTTGTGCTTGCAGCACAAAAGCTTTTAATTTTGATGAAGTCCAATTCATTACTTTTCTAATGTCCCTTACGCTTCTGGTATCATATCTAAGAAACCATTGACTAATCCAAGGTCACAAAGACTAACGGCTATGTTTTCTTCTAAGAGTTTTATACTTTTACCTCTTCCATTTAGGTCTATGATCCATTTTGAGGTAATTTTTAAATATGGTATATTATTCTTTGGCATATAGATATCAAGTTGTGTCAGCACTATTTATTGAAAAGACTATTCTTTCCCCATTGATTTGTCCTGGCACTCTTGTGGAAACATGTTTCTGGACTTTGACAGTTTCTTATAATGTTAAACATAGACTTACCATATGACCCAGCAATTGCACTCTTAGGTATCTACCCACGAGAAATGAAAATACATGTCTATATAAAGAATAATACACGAACGTTCACAGCAGCATTATTCATAATAGCTAAAAGTTGGAAACAACTCAATGTTTATAAAAAAAATGTGGTGTATATATATATATACAGTGGAATATTATTCAGCTGTAAACAGGAATGAACAACTGATAAATACTACAACATGGATGAACCTCAAAAGCATTAAGCTAAGTGAGGAAAGCAAGACACAAAATACTGTATATTGTATGATTCCATTTATATGAAATTTCTAGAAAAGATAAATCTATAAAGACAGGAAGCAGATCAGTGGTGGCTTGATGCTGTAGGTTAGAAAGGAGATTGACTTTGTGTTTTTTTTCTTATTGTTTTGGTTTGGGTTTTTTTGACAGCTGGCCAGTACGGGGATCCAAACCCTTGACCTTGGTGTTATCAGCATCACGCTGTAACCGAGTGAGCTAACCCAGCCAGCCCAGGATTGACTTTGTAAATGGTCTCAAGGGAACTTTTAGGGTGATTAAAAAATGTTCTATAGGCAGACCTGCAACCTGGAGCAACTTGGAGGTGGTGAATAATAGCTCTTCAAGTCTCTGATAAAAAATGGCCTCCAATAAAACTACATTGCAAAAAACGGGAAACAGAATGGAAAAAGTAAAAAAAGTTGAAGATGCAGAGCCTGAAGAATTTGTGGTGGAAAAAGTACTGGACCAACATATAGTGAATGGGACGGTGGAGTATTTCCTCAAGTGGAAGGGATTTACAGATGCTGACAATACTTAGGAACCTGAAGAAAATTTAGATTGTCCAGAGTTAACTGAAGCATTTCTTAATTCTCAAAAAGCTGGTAAAGAAAAAGACTGTATGAAAAGAAAATCTTTATCTGACAGTGAATCAGATGATAGCAAATCAAAGAAGAAAAGAGATGCTGCTGGCAAACCAAGAGACTTTGCCAGAGGCCTTGATCCTGAAATAATTGGTGCCACAGACAGCAGGGGGAATTGATGTTTCTCATGAAATGGAAAGATTCAGATGAGGCAGACTTGGTGCTGGCAAAAGAGGCAAATATGAAGTGTCCTCAAATTGTAATTGCTTTAGGGCCAGCCCGTGGCTCACTTGGGAGAGTGTGGTGCCGATAACACCAAGGCCATGGGTTCGGATCCCTATATAGGGATGGCTGGTTTGCTCAGTTCGGAGAGCGTGGTGTTAACAATACCAAGTCAAGGGTTAAGATCCCCTTACCAGTCATCTTTAAAAAAAAAAAAAAAATTGTAATTGCTTTTTATGAAGAGAGACTAACTTGGCATTGTTGTCCAGAAAATGAGGCTCATAATTGTTTGCACTGCTTTATATATAAAAATCCGGGTCTTAGTTTTTGATTTACTAGTGTGAAGAAATAACTACATTCTAATGAAAATCAAGTTTGATATGTTCATTTTCAAAGTAGTACTGGGGGAGTTTTCGAGTTCTTTTGCATCAATAGCACTGGTTACTTTCAACAAATAAATAAAAGCTTTCTGTAGTTGCCTCCTTTATCAGAAAAGAACATTTGATACCATGGTATATTATTTCCTCTGCATTAGAGAACACCTTTTCTAAATGTTGGGGGAAATTTCCATAGTCATTACTCTATCAGAACTTGTGTTTAACTCATATACCTAAGAACCATTCTGGCTTTGTTTGTGTGTGTGTGTGTGTATACATAAAACACATATGTAAATGGATTTTTTTGTTTATTTGCTTTTAAACATTCACCAAAGCAAAAACCATGGGGTAAGCTCATGTTTCTGAGATGCCATCATTCTGAACAACCTAAGAAATAAATCACTTTGAGTTGAATTTTTTCTGAAGCCATAACCTTTCAAATTAAATAGATGATTCTGTAATTGGATAATTTAAAAGCAGAGCCATATCAGAATCCCTATCTTTATCTATAGTTGTATAAGTGCAACCATTTATTTGCAAAATTCATCACTACAAACAACCTACCCAGATGAGCAAACTGGACAAATCTTGGTGTTTTAATCAGCTAAACATGACTCAGTTAAAGATTCCTCTGGTGAGCCATTCCTTTATAAAAAGTTGATATCCCTGTGTTGTATTGACTAAAAGTTCATGATTTATGGAATATCTAAGACTTGGCTCATGAAAACATAGTCACATAGTCACATAGTTAGAGATGTTGGCAGTTTTAGACCTCCTGGCATAAATGGGTAAACAAACTCGTAAACCAAACTATTAACCCCGCATGGTTTTTGTTTATCCCTACTCATTCCTTACATGTAGGCTCAAATCTTTCAGTATTTGAGTTACTCGTTCAGCAGAAGCCAAGAAAACAATAACTTTGTAGTAATCAGAATGTACCCAACTGTATATTGTTTATTGTAAATACTGGTGAACAGCGGTCAATAAATAGTTTTATATTGCTTTTAAAAAAATGTTCTATAAATGGATTATGATGATGATCACACATTTACAATGGGTAAATTTTATGGTATGTAAGTTACATCTCAATAAAGCTGTTTAAAAAAGAAAGTCTAGATTCCAAGTTGCTCTGAGATATACTTCCTTGTTAGGGGCTAAGAACTTTTGTGAAAAAGAGGGGACAAGAAGCGTGTGGAAGTGACGTGGGAAAAGAACTCTGCAGGACATACGTTTTGAGAGGCTGAATAGCCACAGCACTGAAGTTTGAGATGTCCCTACTGACTTCCTGCTGGAAAATCAGACCAGGACTTAAAGAAGATGTATCTGGGAGAAGCAGAAGGCTCAACTACAGGGTACTTATAAAAAAACCCCACCTGCCACTAACCTCAAAGCAAACTGCAAGGTAACTGGCATGACTGTCATGCTAACCAACTCATCAGGCTGTCTCTAGGTGCACATTTTCCACTTGAAGGTTGCCCCTTATTTCCATATTTCATAGAATCATTTAAATCTGATTTAAACTACATGAAATGGTTTGGGGAAAGAGGAGAGAAGATCAATAAAACAAATTTTCCCCAGATTTTGCATCCCCTGGAATGTTGCTTCAGGAACATCTCCTGAGAGATCTTCAGATAAGTCTGAGGATTTTTTTTTTCTATAAATGTTTTTACTTAAGCATAGTAAACCTGTGGACTTTAAGTTATTTTCCATGCCTGCAAGAATGGAAGGGAGATAATGGGCTACATTTTTAACTAAGGTATATGAATTATCATCTTATAACTAAAACTATTGTTACATAAGCAAAACACCTGATCCCTGAGAAATATGCTGAAGGGAGAGTTAACATCGTAAATGACAAAGGCTCCTTAGTCCCGTGTATCAACCTCAGCCTCTAGTTGGAGTTGTTTCTCTCTGGAGGGATGGGTGCTGTCCTGCACCTAACTTAGAGATTTCATCTACTGTAAGTTATGAGAGAAGGAAGCACTTCAATTCTTCAGAAGAGAGACTTTTTCCTAATTTTAGGCAATATTTGTGACAAGTGTCTTTTTAAGATGGAAACTGATCATCATAATCATCTTCCATTAAGAACAGTTCATAATAGATATACAGATGCTCTACACACAGCTATTCCCTATGTTAACTCTTAATAAGTGATAAAAGTACGAAAGTAAATATGCCTCCTGTTAAGGTACAGCTTGGGGCCAAGGAGAAAAGAAAAACAAAGCAATACGGTTCAGATATGGAGTCTACTGCCTGATGCTGCAGAGGGGACTTAAAGATTCTGCAATGTGATCCTGTAAATTTATTATATCTAAGCATCCCCAGAAGTTTAAATGCATCATCTCTATTCCTTCAAAGTTCTGCCTCACCCGCTGCCTCCTTTTGTCTCTCCCCAGCATTCTTTCTCTTTTCTGTCCCTCCTGTAGCTTTAAGAAAGCCAACTTTAAATGGCATTTCAACACAAGTAAGTTCCATAGAGCTGACTGGCAGAATTGGGTTGCGTGGTTTAATTTTCTGTAATACTTTATACGTATTCATCACTATTTCAGCAGACATGTAGGGGCAATTTTATATAGGTCACATACTTGTTTTTAGACGCTGCTGGAGAAGAAATCTCAAAACTGACAAACAGCACACTCAGGCACTGGGTAATATTCTCAGAAGAGAGATGAGAACAAGAAATAATCCACTGGTGATTATACAGCTCTGAATTAATAGCACCATGAAATGTGAAATAATGAAAAAAAAATAGGGATTGGGATTTTGCATCCCACTTTTCCCCAGCCAAACTTCCATCTTTTTGATACATTTTAGTCTCTTCTCCTATTTGCTGTATCCTGCTGGTGTGTAAGATTTGGGTCATTCATGGGGAGTCCAAGAAAAGGAAGAGTAAAACAAGAAACATCAGTAGGAATTACCTTACTTTACACTAAATCGTTAATTGACAGGCTGCTTTCTCATAAGCAATATTAGTTCTACTCACACTTTACTATCACTAATAAAAATACAAATCAGTGACCCCTTCTCCTTCATACCCTTGGCTCATTCCTTATCTGTTTTTTTCAGTGCTAGCCTTAGAAGTTTAAAGTAGAAAGGACCTAGAAGATCGCTTAATGCAAACCCCTAAAATTTAAACCATACCACATTTGTCTAGGTCATTCATTTATCTATATAAACACCTACTGTGTGCCAGTCACTATTCTAGGCAATAGTGGTATGGCAGTTAACCAAGGTCCTGCTCTCATGGAGCGTATACGCCCCCCACCCCCATCACCACCATTACATTGTGCTTGGGCACTATGAAAACAAAGAAGTATTAGTCCAGTTGAGGATTTATGACATGCCCGATGATGCAAATCTCTGCATACCTCAGTTTTCATGTCTAATACCTGCCTTACTTCATAAGATTGAGAGAGGAAATGTAAAAGTGCTTAGAAAATGATGAGAAACATGCTAAATTATTGTTAATCCTCCAACAACTATTATGAGTTAAGTACAGTAAATGTCTATAATAGCATGTACTAAGTGCTATACTACAGGAGTTTTAAAAATGATTAGATAATACATCCCTGGGATGATCTAAGAACACTTCTTATAGGAGATTAGAACTTAATTGAACCTGGGAGGATAGGGGGAAATAATCAAATGGAGCTGGGAGACTGAGAAAGAGACGAAGTGGGGAAAACATTTAGCAGAGCAAAACATGAGTTAAGGCCATGAGCAAAAATAGGAAAATAAGGAGCACACCACTTAGGCTGGAACACACTTATGGAGGACAGTAGTTCTTCACAGATGGCTGCTAGAGAATAGCTAGAGCTTCAAAGGACTGGTGGTCCTGGTGTAGCTGTCAGTCATGGTGTTTTGCTTTCCCAACCAAAGGAGTATACTTTTGATTTAAGCAGGCTCAAAGTCCTTTGGAGAAATTTGATATCCAGACATTTTGGATCTTGAACCATAAGGATACACCTGGGCTGCCAGGGGTCATCTTTCCCACCCTGAAAGAGAGCACCTGAGAATGAAGGCAAAGAGGGTATAGGGGAGAAAGGGGAGAATGGGAGTGAGGGAGAAAGGTGGAATGAGAAAGAAAAAAGCAGAAAAAGAGAAAAAACGGGGCAGAAAGCAATAGAGAAAAGAAAGACTTATGTACTTGGTATTATTCTAAAAACTTTACATGTTAAAAAAATCTAGCTATAGGTAGTCAACAAAATATACAAACGTACAATGTCTGGTACTTACAATGGTAAATACATTGAGGAAATATCTAAAACCTAAGAAATATACATTTTGCCTGCAGCTAGCTGTCTGAAGTTTTCTTCGCAGAACAGAAATCTAAACCAGAAAGGGATATGATGTTAAAAAAACAAAACTGAACTACAACTCAAGAGATCTAAGTTCTAATCCTGGCTGTGCCACTCAACTTTGGGTGTGACCTCAAGACTTTTAGAGCCACAGACTAGTCATCTAGAGTAAAAATAGTAATAATAATAATAATAATAGTAATAATAGCGTTGCTACATTATTTTAAAAATCCATTTTAATTTTTTAAAATTTTTATTTTTATTGTAACATAGTTGATTGTACATATCTGTGGGGTACAGAGTTGAATATCATTACCTGTGTGCAATATGTGATGCTCAAATCAGGATAATCAGTGTATTCAACAATATACAATGTCATTGTTTTTCGTGGATCTTTACCAATCCCCCGCCCCACCCCACCTCTGGTAACCTCAGTTCTCCTTTTCAAAGTTCAGTGTATTATTGTGATTGTTGTATCTTTCTTTCTTTTTTATTTATATGGTTTTTTTTTAGCTTCCACTTATGAGTGAGAACATGCGGTATTTCTCTTTCTGTGCCTGGCTTATTTCACTTAACATGTAATATCTATTTTAATTTTAAAATTAATTGAGAACTTTGATTTATCCATTCATCTTTATATTCTTCAAAATCCTGGTAAAACCTAACTTACACATAAATAATCAGCTGTTATTGGATAGATGGGAGGGCCTGGTCATTTGTTTAAGTACATGAAAGTACTTGTCACTTGGGTAAGCCAGAAAAATCATGACAAATCTAAGAACAAACCATAATGTCCTTGGGAAGGTTCACAAGTGGCATATGGAGGAGGGAAGAAAAGGTGGTAAAACTTGGATAAACACTTTTTAAATTAATAAAAATATAAAACACAGTAAGTTGTTTTTACAATATTATTGTCTTTGTCTCAGTTCACAAATCATAAAAACACAAATGTAATAATACAGTCCCACTCTGGATTATTACAGAGAAATTAACCAGAAAATCATAAGAGCATATAGATTTTTCTGATGCTCTGAGGTTGAAGCTAGGAATCAATCTGTAATTGACTTAACTACAGTCTTAAAACCTTTGAGAATACCTTCAAGAATAGTTTTTCTTTTCCCCCCTTTTACTATTATTACTAAATATTTTAGTAAATCTATAGCAGAGTTTAAAAAACAACAGAAAGGCAGGAAGGAATGGAGAGGGGGAGAGAGGGCAAAACAAGTACAGGGTTGGGCCCTAAAAGGGATCTTTCAGTTCTTGACCCACGCTTTGCCACAAGCTAACCACGTAAATTTGGGACAGCCCTTTTATCTCTTCTGGTCTCAGTAATGATTTTTAAGGATGCTTGTTCAGTTCTAGAATTACAACAAAGAACATTCTACCAATCTTTGAATCACATCCTTTTTAGAGAAGTTGCACCTACTCATCTATTTCAAAGCTAATAAAGACAATGTGTTTAGGGCTCCAATGATGCAAAAGCTTCTCACAGAATAATACTGCAAATCCAACACCATTTCTCACTCCTTAAATGAATCCATGCCAGGCTTACTCCCTACCACTCCAACAGGAAGGTCATAGTCTGGGTTCGCTGGTCTTCTCATGGCCCCTGCTAAAGCCTGTGTTCCATTCTGCCCCTGTGCCTTGCTCATGAGATCAGTGGTCCCCGGCTTGAAATGCCTCCTCCCAACCCACATTCCAGAGCTATGACTTGGGTCTCAAAGCTTTCACAGAGCTTCTCTGATGACTTTAATACTGATTTTCCTCTTAGCTTTTTCAACAATCACTGTTACAGGAAACAATTTAATACTTAACCACATATCTTCTTCTTAGTCTTTAAATTTTTTTTAAACCTTTAAATATTCTGTTCATCATAAAAAATTTCATTATTTCACATATGAGAATGTAAATTCATTAATATGTTTCTTTAAAAAGTAAAGACTGCTTTTACTACATTATTTCTTCATAATGCCTAGTTCACTGGATGGCACAGAACAGTATTCAATAAATACATTGCTATCAAAACTACCAGGAGATAATTACTCATTTAACTGACTCATTTAACTTCTTGGAAAGTGATTTGCATTTAGTATGAAAAGCATAAGGAATCCCAGAAGAATTTAAACAATAACCTATCATTTCTAAAACAAACTTTAAAAGGCTCAGTGATTCTGCTTATATTTCTTGCCCTTTGGTAAAGAACTACAGTTTTTAATCTGAGAAGTGGGTACATTTTCCTCACACCTTTCTAGAGAAGTCTGGTTTTCAGGTGCAGAAGTTTGCTGGTTACTACCCTCCCCAGTGGTGCGACAGCTCTCTCAGAAGCCATTCTCAGAACCGCCAGCCTGTGGCTATCACTATTATTAATGAGCACGTTTGACAGAGGCTCACTCCCACATCTTCATTCAATGCTGCTGACCTAGATTTCGTTCTTAAAACTCCACAGCAAAAACAGTCAAACTCCTTACTTAGCAGGAACAACAGCCTTCAGAATAAAAAAAATTTTTTTTTAGCAAAATTGCAGTCTCAGAGTCTATTTCAGTAAAAGAATGAAAAATGAAATTCTAAGCCAGAAGCAATTTACATAATGCAATGGATATAACCCTTACTCCTCCCATTAGTCATTTCTAGATACCTTGGTTCTCCTATAAAAGTAGAATGGGAAAAGACAGGGGCCAGTTTCAATTTCTGTGAAATTGAAGGCATTTAACAGAAAAGACAAGTGGCTAAATATTTAAGGGACAAATTAATCAAGTAGCATACCTATGTATCAAAGCCAGACTAATTCTATCAGATAAGACCATTCCAAGTGCAAGACAGACCAATGGACTTTAATGTAACAGAATATAGAAAGTTTTCTGATATGGCTTCAGAGTCTACATCACAAATAACCTTCAAGAACGACCACTTGTCAAGGTTTTATGTCAAATCAAAGCAGAATATCCATAGTTACGTTAAAACTATCAAAAACTTCTCCTCCTAACTACATATATGTGTGAAATGGATTTACTTCACAGGTGTACTTCAAACAACATATTGTAACAGGTTAAATGCAGAGGCAGAGATGAGAAACTAGCTGTCTTCTATTCAACTAGACATTAAACAGATGCAGAAAAATGTAAACCATCACCATCCTTCTTACTAATTTATTTCATTTTTGAAACTATACTTCTCATTAAAAATGTTATCTATGTTTACATAAATGGGTTTACTGTTATTTTTAAATAAAATAAGTATTTTTAAAGTTCCTCAGTTTTATTTTGACAAACATTGATAGATATAACCCATATAAACAAAACCTCTTTGGGGGGGGTCCTAGCAAATTTTTTAAACAGTTTTTTGAGGTACAACTAACATACAAGAAGCTACACATATTTAAGGTGTACAATTTGATAAATTTTGACCAAGAGAGTGACCCAAACATATTCATCACTCCCAAAAGTTTCCTAATGTTTAAGCATGTAAAGTTTTCCTGATACCAAAAAGTTAGAGAACTGATGACTCAATAAAGCTGGGGGAGAAGGGGTGGGGAGATACATACCTAGAGACATTTCTCCCTCTAGAGAATACTGCTATTTATTGGGAGAGTCAAGTAAAAAGATAAAGAAGCAGAAAAAGAACATACATGGAGACAGAATACTCAGGTTCTAGTCCTAGCTATTTGGAGAGATTTTAGTTAATTTGTTTTTAATTCCTCTGAACCTCAACATTCTGACCTATATCATGAAAGGATTATATTAATGTCTGGTCTCTAGGCTCCCGTCCAGTTCTAAAAGTTTGTTACTCCACACCCCTGTAACTGCAGTGCAGGCTCACTCTGGTTGCCTCTTCCAGCCCGTCTTCCCTCTCTCCCTTCTCTCCTGCGGAGTCAAGAGACCCAAGACAAAGTACAGGCTTCATATGTTTTCGTGATAGAAAAAAACATGTAAGAAATGTAATAATGCACAACACAATATCTCATTAAGGGCTAAACTGTGTCATGAAGATATTTAAATGGTATGAAAATAAAAGGTAAGAAAAATTAAGGCTGACAAGGGGGCTTCACAGAAAATATATGTATACGATATTTTCAATTACTGTTGACACTGTAAGTAAAACATCTGAGAATATTTTAGGTTATTATTACAGAAATAAAATAAAAGTGACAAGGGAAATATGTGTATATACATTAACTATATTATAGAATGATAAAGCAATTGTGGCAAAATGTTATCAACTGGTAAATCTGGAAAAATACACAAAAGTTCTTTGTTCTATTCTTTCAATTCTTCTGTAAAATTAAAATTGTTTCAAAATAAAAACGGAAGTATTTATGAAAAAGTAAAAATATTTATATTTTCTAAAAATAGAAAAAAGCGACAGGAGAAAGCTAACTGCCTTCTCAGATTTTTAGCCAACTCTGCTTTTTATAAATAGATTTAAATGTTCATATCCAACTATGAGTAGTAGGGTTTCTTTCTCCACTGTACTAAACAGGCAGAAAGCCTACCAACCTTTTCTGGATTTGAAATTAATATTTGACAGATGGTTAGAAGACTTATTTAAGAGTTCAGAGCTCTAACAATATTTGAAAATACTGAAGCACTGAAGGAGGTCTCCAGCAGGAAGGAGATGATGCCTTTAGGATAACAATTTCTTTTTGATTCACTGTAAAACACACCAGTATGCATGTCTTTGAAATGTTTTAAAAGACCACACATTATGCTTGTTTTGCTTCAACCAGAAATTCTGCCAATGTTTCCCAGAGTGGATACAGCTGAAGGATGCTACCATGAGACCGTAATATAGGCTAAGCTGGCAGTAGTTTAGATGTAAACACTACACTGTTTTCAGTTGTTTCTTCTACCTCCCATAATACTAGATTTACTAATATATCAAATGTACATTGTTCCTATAAAAACATGTCTATACACAACTTTTCTCATTTGCCACAGAGGCTGTTATACTCTCCTCTCCAGCTCCCTCCATCCAAAATAAAATCTCTGACTTTACTGAAAATGATATTCTGCCACTGCTCTTCACCACAAACTCATCTACATCTGAGTCCATCATTACTTCTTTCCTTCCTATTTATGGGGAAGGTATAATCCCTCACCTTTATTTATTTATTTTTTAATTGGAAAAAAGATGCTAAACTAGAGAATATTAGAAATACTTATACTTACCTGGCAGGCGACATACCATGATCAGAAATACTTGTCATTCTCCTCTCCAAAAATAGCACTTATGCAAATGTGTCCTTCATTACCTCCCTTGCCATCCGGTCCTCCAACCTCCTAGATTTGCTTTTTTATTCCTTCTCTCCTCACTTCTCCCCCTCTGGCCGTGAGCACAATTAAATCCCAGGCACAAAATCCAAATTATGTTAAAGAAAAAAAAAATCCCCTAGGGAAGAATTGATGGATTAAAAAGAAACTTAGATTGTAATTTGAACAAACCAGTTTGTTTGTTTTTAAATTACAAGATAACTGGAAAAAATACTGGTGAATTGAATACTGATTCAATATTTGATATTATGGAATTGGCGTGTATTTGTTAATGGTATCATAATTATGTTTTAAAAAGAAATCATTTTTTAGAGATACATACTGATATAAACATTGAATGATATGATGTCTCGAATTTGCTTTAAAAAAAAAACACCTAGGGTCAGGAGGGAATGAGTGGGGAATAAATGAAATCAGATTGCCTATGGAAACCAAACTACTAAAGGGTCTCTCTTCCTGTAGTCTGACTCTCCTCTTCCTAACATAAAACATGAAGCCTTAAAACTATTCAATGTTTCCCTGTAACCTAATTACAGGGCAAGTTATGTCACACAAAGATTCTTTACAAGCTAGTCTTAAATAATGTTTTAATGTCATTAATCATCCAGTCCACTTTGCAGTTTCACTTCCCAGCTAACCAAACTATTCCTGACCCACATCCCTCTAGTCTTTTACATAAGCTGCTCTCTCTATCTCAAATACCTTACTTAGCTCCCCTCACACTGTTTGCCAGCCCAAGGCTTACTCATCTTTTCAGGGTCACCCCTCTGGGTATTTCTCTCCTGCTCTGGCTCATATCCTCTTACTATATGTACAACAAGGGAGTCAAGGGCAAATCATCTGCCAGAATCCTCCAAGATATGACAAACCTCTGCTTCTTTGCTTTACTAAAGCCAAATAAGTTGATGCAGGTACTTGATGCAGCAGTTTTCTCTCTGCTCCGAAAAAAATGCAATAGAAACATGAGTGCTGTCTTTTATACCTACTGGTCATAACCATGACCCATTCTTGAGGAGGATTTGTTAATACTACACATAAACACATACCAAGTCTTCAAAAGAGGGGTCAGTATGTACCCAAGCAGGTGATCAATTTTCTTGAAATGCAATGAAGTAAGGTAACCTTTAACTCAACTATTCAGAATTTTACATTAACCCATTTCAGGTGGTTGACCAGGTCAAACTGCAGTTTTTCTTTAACTAAGTTGAATGAATCAAACATAACAAACACACCAATGATTTAATGCTATCTTGAGCTGCAGTCTTGATACATTCAGCTATCATTTAAGTACATGTACTATACGCTAGGTTCCATTTGGGTGGGTTCTAGGCATAGAGCACTAAATAAAATGGACAAGAATCCCCACCCTGAGAGAGTTACATTCTAAGCAAGCAACATCAACAACAGAGTGCCAGGAATGAGAGAGGGGGTATCCTCCTCTATTTATGCAGCCTAAACGACATCTTAAGATTGTGTTCCTTTCTAGGCACAACAATTTAAGAGGAACACTGTATTGGTTATCAGTTTATTGTCTTTCAGTTCCAAATCTAGCCTTCACTGCTCTACTTGTAATAACGAAAATGGAGCCTTTAAATATTTTCTTATGCTGAAACTGGAAGAATACTACAGGAGGAAGAGGATTTCTTCCTGATTCCACTGTTTTATTCTCTTCTTATTTCTGTGGCACTCCGCTGGTGTGTGGGACGCACAGTGGTGCTCAATGAGACAAGTTTCAGTGGCACCCCACAAGTGACTTCAGGTGAGTTCTGCTGTCACCTCAGCCAACTTTTCTGTGAGTTTCATCAGCACCATCCAGGGTAGCTTCCTAGAGAGTTTTGTTGGTACTGCAGCAAACAGTATTCCTTCTTGCCAGCCTCCGTCTG
Organism: Cynocephalus volans; assembly: GCF_027409185.1. NCBI lineage: Eukaryota > Metazoa > Chordata > Mammalia > Dermoptera > Cynocephalidae > Cynocephalus > Cynocephalus volans. Next base: position 58,300,737 of record NC_084470.1, read on the forward strand.
TAGCATCTCAGGAACATCTCCGCACTGCAATACACTGCAGTTTTAACTTCATCAAAGAGGTCTGAATTTCAACCTTGAGTGGGCTCTCTCCCAAAGTCGTCTCTTTCTTGCATTCTTTCAAGCATAGAGGTGGTAACTGCCCCCTATATCTGGCACTTGTATATTCTCTAGAGTTCTCTTTACCCCTTAGTAGTTAAAATATTACTAGTTAATAATTCTTTATGCTAACTTTCCCTTGTTCAAATTACTACGATTTTGTTTCCTGACTGGACCCAGACACAGAATTAGTATCAAAAGTAGGCTGATCCCAAAAGATAGTTTACAAACATGGGATGTGGGGATTGGTTTGGTCATGCTCTTGGGTTTAAGTGCAGTGCTAAGCACCTTGTCAATGGGAAATGAGATGTTAGTAACCTATAGAATGCAGTGGCAACCCATTACTTGAGGCCTTGGGGGACAGGTACCCACTAGGATACAGAAGAAAATAGCTTGCACACCAAAAAAATTGCAAGACTCTGGTAATAATATATTGGCAGAAACCTAAGAACATGTCTAAGAGTAGATTCTAAAGTGTCGGACCAAGGAGGGTGGAATAAAAGACTATGTTGGGCATAAGTTATTGTTACTGGAACACTTACTAGAGATTCCAAATTTAATGTGTTTGCTTCCACAGCTGAATGTGGCTATAAGAGTTCACTTAGTTGGCTGACTAAAATTTGGATTGGAGAATAAACTATGTTTAATGAGGTAGAGATGCCAAAGCTTCCCTGGCAATATGTAAAGAAAGAAATCCAAAAGCTTAGGGAGAGAGGAATGTTGGAATGAATTTTTCAAGTGTGATTTATGTTGACCAACGAGGTCCAGAAGACACTCCTCTCCTCAGGCATTGAGAAATACATTACCGAGATGAGTAACTTCATCTATGAAAAGCTCTGTGGTTGTTCTCCTTTGTAGCATGTACCTGTCCCCTTAGACCTGAGTTGGCAAACTTCATCCATGAAAGTCCAGATGTAAACACTTCAGGCTTTACAGTCCATTAGGCCTCTAACATAACCCCTAGGTATGACCATGGGGGATGCCAACACTGAAGTAGGCTTCCTGATTTCAACAGGGATGATGGGAACCTAAAATAGCAGATCACCACAAACAAGGTGGGAACATCTCCTATAAAGACAGTAGGGATATATCAGTAATCAGACTACCTTGGCTCACTAGGATCTCCAGCAGCAGTTAATTGATCACTGAGTTCTACGGGCAGCCTACTAAAAAATGGATTAATCTGTATAATTAAAAAAAACTCTAGCACTGGTAGTAAAAACATGACTTGAAAATTGTAACCTCTCATCCAGTTTACAGACTCAAAACACTTCACAAACCCAGGACCCCTTGAGGAATGACCTGCAGTATTTCTTTCTTTTTTTTTAAAAAATTTTATTTTGTCGATATACATTGTGGCTGATTATTGCTCCCCATCACCAAAACCTCCCTCCCTCCTCCCTCCCCCCTCCCTCCCAACAATGTCCTTTCTGTTTGCTTGTCGTATCAACTTCAAGTAATTGTGGTTGTTATATCTTCTCCCCCCGCTCCCGGTTTTTTTTTTTTGTGTGTGTGTGTGTGTGTGTGTGTGTGTGTGTGTGTGTGTGAATTTATATATTAATTTTTAGCTCCCACCAATTTTGTGTGTGTGTGTGTGTGTGTGTGTGTGTGTGTGAATTTATATATTAATTTTTAGCTCCCACCAATACGTGAGAACATGTGGTATTTCTCTTTCTGTGCCTGACTTGTTTCATTTAATATAATTCCCTCAAGGTCCATCCATGTTGTTGCAAATGGCAGTATTTCATTCGTTTTTATAGCTGAGTAGTATTCCATTGTGTAGATGTACCACATTTTCCGTATCCACTCATCTGATGATGGACATTTGGGCTGGTTTGAACTCTTGGCTATTTTTCTTTTGTTTTTATGGCAGTGGTAGTTATTTTTCAGGAAGCAAACCCAGTACTCCCTTGAGGATTTCTTGTAAGGGTGGTCGTGTGGTAGTGAAATCCCGCAGTTTTTGTTTGTCTGACAAATATACTATTTGCCCTTCATTTCAGAAGGATAGCCTTGCAGGGTAGAGTATTCTTGGCTGGCAATCTTTGTCTTTTAGTATTTTGAATATATCATCCCATTCCTTTCTAGCTTTTAGGGTTTGTGATGAAAAGTCTGACGTTAGCCTGATTGGGGCTCCCTTATAGGTGATTTGACGCTTCTCTCTTGCAGCTTTTAAGATTCTCTCTTTGTCTCTGAGTTTTGCCATTTTGACTATGACATGTCTTGGAGAAGGCCTTTTTTGGGTTGAATACGTTGGGAGATCGTTGAGCTTCCTGGATCTGAAGATCTGTGATTTTTCCTATACCTGGGAAGTTTTCTGCCACTATTTTGTTGAATATGTTTTCAATGGAATCTCCATTTTCCTCCCCTTCTGGAATACCCATGACTCGGATATTTGAGCACTTAAGGTTGTCTGATATCTCTCTCAGATTTTCTTCAATGTCCTTGATTCTTTTTTCTTTCTCTTTGTCTGCTTGTGTTATTTCAAACAGCCCATCTTCAAGTTCAGAGGTTCTCTCTTCAACTTCGACAAGCCTGCTGGTTAAACTCTCCGTTGTGTTTTTTATTTCGCTGAATAACTTCTTCAGTTCAGCAAGTTCTGCTACATTTTTTTTCAGGACATTGATTTCCTTGTACATTTCCTCTTTCAGATCCTGTATACTTTTCCTCATTTCCTCATGATGTCTAGCTGTGTTTTCTTGTATCTCATTCAGTTTCCTTAGAATTATCTCTCGAAATTCCTTGTCAGTCATTTCAAGGGCTTCTTGTTCTATAGGATCTAGAGTTTGAGATTTATTAACTTTTGGTGGTGTACTTTCTTGATTTTTTGTATTTCTGGTATCTTTTTTTTGATGTTTATTCATTGTGGCAGGGGGTTTCACAGTCCACCGGTTTGAGACTAATGACTAACTGGGATGTTACTGTGGTTGCCAATTTCATATGGCTACCTCCGTGGCTGCTCAGTTGGCCTCTAGTACCTTGTGTGTCTGGTTGCCTCGGGTCTTGGGCTTCTCCGGGGAGCCACCTTTCTGGTCAGCTTGGACTCTGCTGGGCTGGTGGATCACGTACCACAGGGTGTGTGATCTCTGTTGAGCTTTCACTTCCCGTGCAGGACTTCTCCCTGTTCCGTGTGCTCTGGCCCAGGCTGTTGGATCGTTCAGTGGCGACCCTACAGGGTGTGTGGTTTCTGTCGAGTCTCCGCCTCCCTGGCCGCATGTCTCCCCACTCTGTGCGCACTGTGCTGGGCTGGGACGTGTCTTCTGCAACCCTCATCTATCAGCTGGGCCTTCAAGACCCTGCTCGGCACTGCCTCGCCCAGGAATTCTACCAGGTTTCTGGTAAGTACAGACGACCGGTCGCTCTGGGTGCCTTTGTAGCACTGTGTAGATCTTTCTCGGGACTTGTTCACCTTTCTATCCCCCCGTATGAACCGAGTCTAGTGCCCGCCTGCAGCCAGCTCTCCGGCAGGTTAAAGCGGACCTGGGAACTCTCCTACCACACTATTCCCAACTAGAAATTGGTTAGGCTTTTTTCCGAACTGGTGGCCACAGAGATGGTAACTGCCTCCCAGTAACAGGAATTTTACCGGGGGCGGAGTCCAGGGTGTGGTGGAGTGACAGTCGGCCCGCCCTTACTTCCTTGCCCTCCCGACACTGGCCGGGGACACCCCACGCCACCAAACCACCAGAGAACCGCGGAGGGAGTGGGAGGGGAGGCCGGCCTGCAGGCTCCGGAAAGCCCTGCGCCGGGCCAAGCAAGTGGGAAGGCTCAGTGACGGCCGAGCCGGGCGGAGCTGCTAGCACCTGGGAAAATGGAGGCAGCCCCGGGGCGGTGAGTGGCCTGGTGATGCAGGCGGGAGCCGGGTGGGCGTCAGCCCCCCGAACAGGGCTGGTCCAGGGGTCACTCACAGGGCTGTGCCAGGTCAGGCGCTCACTCTCTGCCTCTGGTTTGCTGCCTTCCCGTTCTCGGTCGCTGCCGCCTCGGGCTGTTCAGTCGCGGCGCGGCTCGGGCGCTCCCAGGAATCTTCTTTAATGCCGGCCTGAAACCTCAAATCCTGAATAGGGCAGCTGGCCGCCTTCAGCGTGGCCCCGGCCTCCGGGATCCTGTCTGCATCCACAGCAGCCCTGGCCCTGTGTTCCCTGTTTCGAGACTCGCTTTTGCAGCTAAGAAACAGTTCTTTTCCTGCTCCACACTTCAAAGCTGTTGCCTGTAAATGACGCAGCCTCTCCTGCCGGGGGCAAAGTGGCGGTCACACCCCACGACTGGCCACCAGCAGCGGTCCTTCCTTAAGAGATGGCAAGAGGAAGGTCCACAAGTTTCCCGGCTGCCTGAGGCCCAGTGGCCGCCTTCTCCACCTCAGCTACTCCGCGCCAACCGCCGCAGCCACCGCCATCTTGAAACTGAACTCTTGGCTATTGTAAAGAGTGCTGCGATGAACATTGGGGAACAGGTATACCTTCAACTTGATGATTTCCATTCCTCTGGGTATATTCCCAACAGTGGGATAGCTGGGTCATATGGTAGATCTATCTGCAATTGTTTGAGGAACCTCCATACCATTTTCCATAGAGGCTGCACCATTTTGCAGTCCCACCAACAATGTATGAGAGTTCCTTTTTCTCTGCAACCTTGCCAGCAATTATCGTTCAGGGTCTTTTGGATTTTAGCCATCCTAACTGGGGTTAGATGGTATCTCAGTGTGGTTTTGATTTGCATTTCCCGGATGCTGAGTGATGTTGAGCATTTTTTCAAATGTCTGTTGGCCATTTGTATATCTTCCTTAGAGAAATGCCTACTTAGCTCTTTTGCCCATTTTTTATTTGGGTTGCTTGTTTTCTTCTTGTAAAGTTGTTTGAGTTCCTTATATATTCTGGATATTAATCCTTTGTCAGATGTATATTTTGCAAATATTTTCTCCCACTCTGTTGGTTGTCTTTTAACTCTGTTAATTGTTTCTTTTGCTGTGCAGAAGCTTTTTAGTTTGATATAATCTCATTTGTTTATTTTTCCTTTAGTTGCCCATGCTTTTGGGGTCGTATTCATGAAGTCTGTGTCCAGTCCTATTTCCTGAAGTGTTTCTGCTATGTTTTCTTTAAGAAGTTTTATTGTTTCAGGGTGTATATTTAATTCTTTAATCCATTTTGAGTCGACTTTAGTATATGGTGAGAGGTATGGATCTAGTTTCATTCTCCTGCATGTGGATATCCAGTTATCCCAGCACCATTTGCTGAAGAGGCAGTCCCTTCCCCAGTGAATAGGCTTGGTGCCTTTGTCAAAGATCAGATGGCAGTAAGTGTGTGGGTTGATTTCTGGATTCTCTATTCTATTCCATTGGTCAGTGTATCTGTTTTTATGCCAGTACCATACTGTTTCGGTTATTATAGCTTTGTAGTATAGCTTAAAGTCAGGTAGTGTTATGCCTCCAGCTTTATTTTTTTTTGCTCAGCATTACTTTGGCTATGCATGGTCTTTTATTGTTCCATATAAATGTCTGGATAGTTTTTTCCATTTCTGAGAAAAATGTCTTTGGAATTTTGATGGGGATTGCATTGAATTTGTATATCACTTTGGGTAGTATGGACATTTTCACTATGTTGATTCTTCCAATCCAAGAGCATGGGATATCTTTCCATCTTCTTGTATCCTCTCTAATTTCTCTCAGCAGTGGTTTGTAGTTCTCATTATAGAGATTTTTCACCTCCTTGGTTAACTCAATTCCTAATTATTTTATTTTTTTGGTGGCTATTGTAAATGGGCAGGCTTTCTTGATTTCTCTTTCTGCATGTTCACTATTGGAGAAAAGAAATGCTACTGATTTTTGTGTGTTGATTTTGTATCCTGCTACTGTGCTGAAATCATTTATCAATTCCAACAGTTTTTTTGTAGAGGTTTTAGGCTGTTCGATATATAGGATCATGTCATCTGCAAACAGGGACAGTTTGACTTCATCTTTTCCAATCTGGATGCCCTTTATTTCCTTCTCTTCTCTGATTGCTCTGGCTAGTACTTCCAACACTATGTTGAATAGGAGTGGTGAGAGTGGGCATCCTTGTCTAGTTCCTGTTCTTAAAGGAAAAGCTTTCAGCTTTTCCCCATTCAGGATGATACTGGCAGTGGGTTTGTCATATATGGCTTTAATTATGTTGAGATACTTTCCCTCTATACCTAACTTATAGAGGGTCTTTGTCATGAATGAGTGCTGAACTTTATCAAATGCTTTTTCAGCATCTATAGAGATGATCATATGGTCCTTGTGTTTGAGTTTATTAATATGTTGTATCACATTTATTGATTTGCGTATGTTGAACCAACGAACCAACCTTGCATCCCTGGGATGAATCCCACTTGATCGTGTTGAATAATTTTACGTATGTCTTGCTGTATTCTGTTTGCTAGTATTTTACTGAGGATTTTTGCATCTATATTCATCAAGGATATCGGCCTGTAGTTTTCTTTTTTGGTTATATCTTTACCTGGTTTTGGTATCAGGATGATGTTTGCTTCATAGAATGAGTTTGGGAGATTTGCGTCTGTTTCAATCTTTTGGAATAGTTTGTAAAGAATCGGTGTCAATTCCTCTTTGAATGTTTGGTAAAATTCTGCTGTGAATCCATCTGGTCCTGGGCTTTTCTTTGTTGGGAGCCTTCTGATAACAGCTTCAATCTCCTTTATTGTTATTGGTCTGTTCAAATTTTCTACGTCTTCACGGTTCAGTTTTGGGAGCTTGTGTGTGTCCAGAAATTTATCCATTTCCTACAGATTTTTAAATTTGTTGGCGTATAATTGTTTATAGCAGTCTCGAATGATTCCTTGTATTTCAGATGAATCAGTTGTAATATCACCTTTTTCATTTCTAATTTTTGTTATTTGAGTCTTCTCTCTTCTTTATTTTGTTAGCCATGCTAATGGTTTGTCAATTTTATTTATCTTTTCAAAAAACCAACTTTTTGATTCATTGATCTTTTCAATTGTTTTTTGGGTTTCAATTTCATTCAGTTCTGCTCTGATCTTAATGATTACTTTCCGTCTGCTAACTTTAGGTTTGGATTGTTCTTGATTTTCTAGTTCTTTAAGGTGAAGTGTTAGGTTGTTCACTTGCCATCTTTCCATTCTTCTGAAGTGAGCATTTAATGCAATAAATTTCCCCCTTAATACTGCTTTTGCAGTATCCCACAGGTTTTGGTATGATGTATCATTGTTTTCATTAGTTTCAATAAAGTTTTTGATTTCCTGCTTGTTTTCTTCTTGGACCCATACGTCATTAAGTAGAATGCTGTTTAATTTCCATGTGTTTGTATAGTTTCCAGAGTTTCGTTTGTTATTAATTTCTAGTTTTAATCCATTGTGGTCTGAGAAGACACATGGGATAATTCCCATTTTTTTGAATTTATTGAGACTTGATTTGTGATGTAATATGTGATCTATCCTGGAGAATGATCCATGTGCTGATGAGAAGAATGAATATTCTGAGGTTGTTGGATGGAATGTTCTGTAGATATCTGCCAATTCCAATTGGTCTAGAGTATTGTGTAGATCTTGTGTTTCTCTACTGATTCTTTGCCTAGATGATCTGTCTAATATTGACAGTGGGGTGTTCAAGTCCCCTGCTATTATGGTATTAGTGTCTATTTCCTTCTTTAGGTCTAATAGAGTTTGTTTTATAAATCTGGCTGCTCCAACATTGGGTGCGTACATATTTATGATTGTTATGTCTTCTTGATGGATCAGTCTTTTTATCATTAAGTAATGTCCCTCATTGTCTCTTTTTATGGTTTTTAGTTTAAAGTCTATTTTGTCAGATATAAGAATAGCTACTCCAGCTCGTTTTTCTTTTCTGTTTGCATGGTAAATCTTTTTCCATCCTTTCACTCTTAGTCTATGTGAATCTTTATGGGTGAGGTGGGTCTCTTGTAGGCAGCATATAGTTGGGTCTTCCTTTTTGATCCAGTCAGCCAGTCTGTGTCTTTTGATTGGGGAATTTAAGCCTTTTACATTAAGAGTTGTTATTGAAAGGTGTTGATTTATTCCTAGCATTTTATTGGTTGTTTGGTTGTCTTAGGTGTCTTTTGTTCCTTGCTTTCTGATTTACTGTTTGCTTTCTGTGTTTGTTGGTTCCTTAGGTTGTAGATAGCGTTTTTGTTTGTTTGTTTTCTCTTCATGAATGCCATTTTTACTATACTAGTGGGTTTAGATTTTTCTTGGGTTTTTATGGCAGTGGTAGTTATTTTTCAGGAAGCAAACCCAGTACTCCCTTGAGGATTTCTTGTAAGGGTGGTCATGTGGTAGTGAACTCCCGCAGTTTTTGTTTGTCTGACAAATATACTATTTGCCCTTCATTTCAGAAGGATAGCCTTGCAGGGTAGAGTATGCTTGGCTGGCAATCTTTGTCTTTTAGTATTTTGAATATATCATCCCATTCCTTTCTAGCTTTTAGGGTTTGTGATGAAAAGTCTGACGTTAGCCTGATTGGGGCTCCCTTATAGGTGATTTGACGCTTCTCTCTTGCAGCTTTTAAGATTCTCTCTTTGTCTCTGAGTTTTGCCATTTTGACTATGACATGTCTTGGAGAAGGCCTTTTTGGGTTGAATACGTTGGGAGATCGTTGAGCTTCCTGGATCTGAAGATCTGTGATTTTTCCTATACCTGGGAAGTTTTCTGCCACTATTTTGTTGAATATGTTTTCAATGGAATCTCCATTTTCCTCCCCTTCTGGAATACCCATGACTCGGATATTTGAGCGCTTGAGGATGTCTGATATCTCTCTCAGATTTTCTTCCATGTCCTTGATTCTTTTTTCTTTCTTTTTGTCTGCTTGTGTTATTTCTTTTTTTTTTTTTTTTGCCTTTTTCGTGACCGGCACTCAGCCAGGCCGGTCCTATATAGGATCCGAACCCGCGGCGGGAGCGTCGCCGCGCTCCGAATGCCGCACTCTCCCGAGTGCGCCACGGGCTCGGCCCTGCTTGTGTTATTTCAAACAGCCCATCTTCAAGTTCAGAGGTTCTCTCTTCAACTTCGACAAGCCTGCTGGTTAAACTCTCCGTTGTGTTTTTTATTTCGCTGAATAACTTCTTCAGTTCAGCAAGTTCTGCTACATTTTTTTTCAGGACATTGATTTCCTTGTACATTTCCTCTTTCAGATCCTGTATACTTTTCCTCATTTCCTCATGATGTCTAGCTGAGTTTTCTTGTATCTCATTCAGTTTCCTTAGAATTATCACTCGAAATTCCTTGCCAGTCATTTCAAGGGCTTCTTGTTCTATAGGATCTAGAGTTTGAGATTTATTAACTTTTGGTGGTGTACTTTCTTGATTTTTTGTATTTCTGGTATCTTTTTTTTGATGTTTATTCATTGTGGCAGGGGGTTTCACAGTCCACCGGTTTGAGACTAATGACTAAGATGTTGCTGTGGTTGCCAATTTCGTATGGCTACCTCCGTGACTGCTCAGTTGGCCTCTAGTGCCTTGTGTGTATGGTTGCCTCGGGTCTTGGGCCTCTCCGGGGAGCCACCTTTCTGGTCAGCTTGGACTCTGCTGGGCTGGTGGATCACATACCACAGGGTGTGTGATCTCTGTTGAGCTTTCACTTCCCGTGCAGGACTTCTCCCTGTTCCGTGTGCTCTGGCCCAGGCTGTTGGATCGTTCAGTGGCGACCCCACAGGGTGTGTGGTTTCTGTTGAGTCTCCGCCTCCCTGGCCGCATGTCTCCCCACTCTGTGCGCACTGTGCTGGGCTGGGACGTGTCTTCTGCAACCCTCGTCTATCAGCTGGGCCTTCAAGACCCTGCTCGGCACTGCCTCGCCCAGGAATTCTACCAGGTTTCTGGTAGGTACAGACGACCGGTCGCTCTGGGTGCCTTTGTAGCACTGTGTAGATCTTTCTTGGGACTTGTTCACCTTTGTATCCCCCTGGCATGGACCGAGTCTAGCGCCCGCCTGCAGCCTGCTCTCCGGCAGTTTCAAGTGGACTTGGGAACTCTCCTACCACACTATTCCCAACCAGAAATTGGTTAGGCGTTTTTCCGAACTGGTGGCCGCAGAGATGGTATCTGCCTCCCAGTAACAGGAAGTTTACCGGGGGCCGGAGTCCAGGGTGTGGTGGAGTGACAGTCGGCCCCACCCGTACTTCCTTGCCCTCCCGACACTGGCCGGGGACGCCCCACGCCACCAGCCCCGCCAGAGAACCGCGGAGGGAGTGGGAGGGGAGGCTGGCCTGCAGGCCCCAGGAAGCCCCGCGCTGGGGCCAGCAAGTGGGAAGGCTCAGTGAGGAGGCGAGCAGAGCCGGGCCGGAGCTGCCAGCACCTAGGAAAATGGAGGCAGCCCCGGGGCGGTGAGTGACCCGGTGATGCAGGCAGAAGCCGGGTGGGTGTCAGCCCCCCGAGCAGGGCTGGGACTGCAGTATTTCTACAAGCACAAACTGTAAATCCTCATCCAAGCTTCCCCCAAAGGCCATTTACTAGAATGACTCTAGATAAAAGGAAATACCCAGACCTTTCAGAAATTACTAATTCGTGGGAACCCGAAATGCTACCGTGGCCAACCAGTCAAACTGAGGGCTTACGTAGTTAGGTAATAGATGGAGCACTTAGCTCAAGTCCAACTCACAATGGACCCAGTTGTACAATGGGCCTACTTTGTAATTATTTCCTCAGTTCCTGAATGAGTAATTAGAACAGACATACTTGGCTATTGGAAGTCCAATTCCCAGATTGGCTTTCTGACCCAACTGATAAGAGTCATTATTTAGGAAGGGCTAAGTGGAAGCCCCTAGAACTTCCCCTCCCTGCTAACATATTAAACCAGAAATAATTCCACACCCCTAGAAGAATTAAAGAGATTAATACCAACTTCAAAGACTTGAAAGAAACATGGGTGGTTAATACTTACCTCAAACCCAATTATTTTATTTTAATTTTTTTTGTAGATGTAGCATCTTTACTGGAGCAAATCAACATGGCTCCAGCACTTGATATATTGCTATTAACCTGACATGCCTTTTTCTCCATATTAATTTGCAAGGACTACCAGAAGCACCTTGCCTTTACCTGCCTTTTACATGCCTGTGAGTCTTGCCTCAGGGTTACATCAATTCTCCTACCATAACATAGCCCACAGAGATCTTTACCTTTGTAACATTCCAAAAAACACCATACTAGTCCACTGTATTAACATTATGCTAATTGGGTCTGGTGAATGGGAAGTAGCAAATATGTTAGATGGTTCAGTAAGACATACACAAACTAGAGGATGGGAGATAAACCCTACAACAATTCAGGGATCTATCACATCAGTGAAATATCTAGGGATTCAATGGTCTGAAGCATGTCAAGATTTCCCTTCCCAGGTAAATGGTAAGTTGCTAAAAGTCACATCACCAACAATGAAAAAAGAGGTATAATGCTTGGTAGGCCTTCTTGGGTTTTGGAGGCAACCTATACTACATTTGAGTGTATTTTAACCCATTGACAAAGTTACCTACAAGGCTGACAGTTTAGAGTGGAGACCAGAGCAAGAGACAACCCTATAAGCAAGTTCAGGTTGCAGTTCAAGCTGCTTTGCCATTTGGGCCTTTTGATCCAGCACACCCAATGATACTTGAAGTGTCTATGGCAATAGGGATCCTGGATGAAGCCTCTAGCAAGCAAGAATAAGAGAATCACAGTCCAGACTCTTTTGCCAAAATTTTGGAGAAAATCTATGCCCTCTTCTGCAGAACTATTCACCTTTTGAAAAATAGCTTCAGGCTATTGGGTCTTGGCAGAGACCAAACGCCTAACCTGGGACACAATGTGACGATGTGTTTCTGAACTTCTCATCATGAACTCGATGTTACCCAAGCCACCTAGTCTAGTTTGGCACGTGCAGCACCAATGTGGAAATATGTGAAAGACCAAATTCAAGCAGGTCCAGAGATATGAATGAGTTACACAGCAGGTGGCTCAAACTCCTTCAACACTAGCTCCTGTTGCATTGCTCCTTCTCCCTCAATCCATACTGATGACCTACTGAGAGTCCCACATGATCAGCTGCCTGAGGAAGGAAAACATTCAAGTTTGGGTTATATATGGGTCTGTACGACATGCTGGTATCATCCAAAAGTGTCCAAAAGAAGACAGGGTTACAGCTCCACTTAAAGATAAACCCGAAGGACAGTGGTGCAGGAAAATAACCACAGTGGGCAGAATATCAAAGAGTACATTTGGTTTTCCCTTCTGTGTAGGGTGAGACATGGCCAGCGCACAGATATACACTGATTCATGAACAAAAGGATTTTGCTGGTTGGTTAGGAACTTGGAAGGAAATGGTGACAAGGAAATCTGGGGGAAAGGTATGTAAATGAAACTCTCAAAATGGGCACAGACTGTGAAGATATTTGTCCCCCATGTGAATAATCATTAAAGGGCATTCACTGTAGAGGAGGCTCTTAATAACCAGGTTGACAAAATGATATACTATATGGATATCAGTTACTCTTTCCCCAGTCACCAGGATGGTTGCTCAATGAACCCATGAAAAGGTGGCTATGGAGGCTATGCATGTGCTCAATGACACGGTCTTCCCCTAAACGAGGCTGACCTAGCTGAAGCTAGGGCCAAATGTCTAATGGGTCAATAGCACAGACCAACACTTAGCCCCCACTATGGCACCATTCCCCAGGGAAACTCGCTAGCCACCTGGTGGCAAGTTGATTACACCAGACTTCTTCCATCGTGGGGGTGGAAGGAGGGGCAGAGATTTGCCCTCACTATAACGGACATTTATTCTGGATATAGATTTGCCTTCTCTGCCTACAATACCTCCGCCAGCACCACCATTCATGGACTTAGCTATGAGTTCAATGTGTCTCCCAAAGGTTTGTGTATTGGAAACTTAATGTTAAATCCTTTTATGGTAATTGAAAGGTGGGGCTTTTGAGAGGTAATTAGATTGTGAGGACTGTACCCTCCTGAATGGATTAGTCCACTAATGGGTTAATGGGTGGTAATGGGTGTGGTTCTGATGGATTTATAAGGAAAAAGAGTGAGCAGGTTAGTTCTCTCTTTCTTGCTCAACCCATTTGCCATGTAATACCCTGCATAACTGTAGAAGAAGACCCTCACCAGATGTGTTCCTTGGACTTTGGACTCCTTGGCCTCCAAAATGGTAAGAAATTCTATTTCTTTACAAATTATCCAGTTTCAGATATTCTGTTATAAGCAACGGAAATGGACCAACACAGATTTACAGAATGCCTGATACTCCACCATGACATTCCACACAACAATGCTTCTGATCAAGGAAGTCATTTCACAGTAAGTAAGTACAGAAATGGGCTCATGCCCATGGAATTAACTGGTCTTATCGCACCTCATCACCCAGAACAGCTGGCCTAATTAAAAGAAGAAATTACTTACTGAAGACTCAGTTACAGTTTTAACTGGTAAACAACACCCTGAAAGGATAGGATACTGCTTTGAATAAGAGACTCTTATATGGTTCTCTTATACGGTCTCCCCCATAGCCAGAATATGCAGGTCTGGGGATCACAGGGTAGAAGTGGGAGTGGCTCCACTCACTATTATAACCAATAATCCACTAAGAATTTTTGCTTCCACTCCTGACAACTGAGTTCTCCTGGTTTGGAGGTCTTAGTTCCCAACGAGGAAATACTCTACCAGCATACACAACAATGTGTAAACTGAATTAGAAGAAGAGACTGCCATCTGGCCATTTAGGACTCCTTATGCCGCAAAACCAACAGGCTGAACCTACTGGCTGGAATGACTGGGCCCAATTACCAAGGGGAAACTGGGCTGCTGCTACACAAGGAAAGCAAGGAGGACTATGTCTGGAACCCAGACACCTCTAAATACTTCCTTGCCAAAAATAAAGATTAATGGAAAATCACAGCAACCAAAAAGAGTGAACTAATAAGGGAATAAAAGTTTGGGTCATTTCATCAGGTAAAGAACCTCAAGCACCTGAGGTTCTGACTGAGGGCAAGGGAAACATGAAATGGGTAACTGAAGAAAGAAGCCATAGGTATCAACTATAGCCTGAGGACTAATTACAAAAATGAGAACTGTAATAGCTTTGTATATTTTCTCTGTATTATATTTTATGTTTATTTGTATACTCTAATCATTTTTTTCTTTCCTTTGTACCATTATTGTAAATTATTGAAGATTAGCCTTATAATTAATCTCTTGGTAATAGAATATTCAGTAGAACTTCAATTTGAGGAGTGATAAATATAGCCGACAATGGATACAATGACCATAGGAACTGAGCATCTCCTCATTTTAAGGAAATGGTGACAGCCCCTTCATCACATGACAGATAGCTGTATCGTACAGATGGAAACATTAAGAGTTATTTCACCATTATACAGGATTTCAAATGTGTTTAGAAAAGTGCATATGGAAACTAAGTAGCCAAAAGGATAGACTGTGCCAGTAATCAATTTATTGCCTCTCAGTTCCAAATCTACCCTTCATTGTCCTACTTGTAATAATGGAGCTGGATTCTGTAAACATATCTCTCTTGCCAGCTGGCACGATGTCAAGCTTAGCAGAGGGCACTGGAGGAAGGGACTTCTCTTCCTGGTTCCAGTGTGCTTTTCCACGTTCTTGCTTCCATCGTGCTTTGCTGGTGTGCAGAACACCCAACAGTGCTCACCTCAACAAGTTTTAGTGAGCACTCCTGTGGGCATCTTCCCAGGCAGTTTCCACCAGTGCCCCAAACTGGTTTTCTGGTGACTCAGTAGCAATTCCACATACAGTTTCCTGTTTGTCTAACACAGCCTGCAGCAACTCAGCAAACATATTCGCCATCCGGTGGAGACCTTCTCCAAGATATGAAACAAGCTTTGGGGGAAAAGGGCACTCTTCCAGATGTGTTCTTTCCTGTGTCCTCTGGGGTTAGTAACTACTCCCTATATCTGCCATTCCTGTGTTCTTCAGAGTCCCCTTTCCCCTTAGTAGTTAATTCCTTATTCGAATTACTGTGTACCTTCTGTCTCTTGAATAGACCTTGACAGATACAAATATTGGTAATTAAAAACTGTGAGATAGCTTAAATACAAATAATAAGAAAAAATGGAGGAAGAAAGAGAGATGTTTAACCCAAAGAAAATAAATCAGAAGTCAGATGTTAATCTCTAAATGTTTAAAAAGCTATTGTGTACAAAAGAACATAATGTATCTTTGTTGCTCAGCACTAATAACAGCAGCAACAGCAGAATGACTCTTTATTTTACACAGAAAAACTGAAGACCAGAAATACTAACTCGTTAACCAGAAAGCAGAACTATTCAACCAAGACCTCTATGGAGTCTAATGTCAATATATAAACTTATAATTTACAGCTTTGCACCTTCATATCTTATTCTAAATTGATGACAACGCATCAGAGGGCCAGCCTTGCCAGGTTTTCACACTGAAAGAGTTCTAAGTTAATTTTCTCACAAGAAACAAAAGTTCTTCCTTCAGTCTGCCTGGAGTTCACTTTGAAGTTTTGTCCTCTAGAAACAGAGCATTTCTGTTTCACAATGGATCAGATATGCACTAATTACATTCAATTAAAATAATGTTACAAAACCATTTAAGTAGAAGAAGGACCTGATAACCAAACAGAGAATGATTTGTTAGCAAAAGCATATACTGGGTTGAACCTGTAAGGATTTTTTTTTGGCAGCTGGCCAGTATGGGGATCCAAACACTTGACCTTGGTGTCATAACATTGCACTCTAATCAACTTAGCTAGCTGGCCAGCCTTGTGAGGACTTTCTATGTGGACATTAATCATCATCTTAGTATCATCTTACATTTATTAACCCTTCAACTAGGTTAGAAAGCACTGAAAATATTTTCTATCACTTAATCCAAGCAATTCTTTTATTACTAGTTCTATTTTTATAAAAGAGGAAACTTAGGCTCCAAGAGGGCAAAGAACTTGCCTAAGACATCAAAGCTAGTAGGTGGGAGAGCTAGGCCTGCTCTTTCTACAACTTACTCAAATTTAAACAATTCACTAAGAAGAACTTATTTCCAGAAAGACATGTACCAATGGCAAGAATTATTGTAACTGTATTTGGTCTTGAGCTTAAGTTTCTTTTCCCATGTTAGGCCTGAAGCAAACAGAAAGACAACAAGATTATTCATCCAGTAGCTGCTGAGCACCTACTCTATGCCAGATAATGTTCTAGGTGCTGGGCCAACGCAGTGACCAAAACAAACCCTGTCCCTCTCAATATATTTTTCTCTAAAATATCTTTCTTCTAGTGTGGAAAGACAGACAATAAAAAAGATAATCAAACTGTACAAATTTATTAGAAAGTGACAAGTGACAAATTGTTATAGAGAAAATTAAAGCAGAGAAGTAGGATAGAAAAATTTTAGATAAAATAGGTAAGTACTCACTGAGAAAGTGGAAAATAAATCATGAGTATATCAGATGGCAGAACATTCCAGGCAAAGAAAACAGCCAGTGCTCAAAGCCCAAGGCAGGGGACCACCCAGCTTATTCAAGGAATGCAGAAGAAACACCAATGAAGCAAAGTAAGAAAAGGGGAGAACCAGGAGATGATGTGATCTGAGAGATGACAGGGATATCATAGAGCCTTGTAGTGTTAAGGACTTTGGCTTTTACTTTGAGATGGTCAACCACTGGAGGGTTGTGAGCAAAAGCATAATGTGATCTGTGTACACCACCACTCTAGATGTTTTGAGAATACACTGCAGGGAGCAAACAAATGGAAACAGGGAGACTAATTTGAGAGGTTGTTAGCAGTAGTCAAGATGAGAGATGGTGGTTCCAATCAGGGAGAAGGCAGTGAGGTGGATGGTGGGAAATGGTTAGGTTCCAGATCTACTTTTCTGACAAACTAGATGTAGGGTGTGAGAAAAAGAGAGAGGAATAAGGGAAGCCAAACATTTTAGCCTGAACAACTAGAAGGACAGAATTTCTATTTGAGATGGGGAAGCAGTTTTTGTTTTGTTTTAAATTTGGTTGGGGTTTATTGGCGGGGGGGGGAGAGGAATCATGAGTTCAGTTTAGGACATCTCAAATTTGAGATGTCAATTCTACATCCAAATGGAGATTTCAAGCTCTTGTTTCAATTTCCTTAGTTCTCACCCAACCTCCTAATGGAATTTAACCAATATTATATATATCTGTTCTTAAAAATGTTCCTTATAGCTGTTTAGCATTTAAGCAACGTTTACATATTTGTGCATTTCTCTCTGCAACTGAAAAAACTAGAACAAATCCACAGACAGCTAACATATAAAGTATCACTTTAATTCTGAAGAGGTCTGTAGTGTACATGATGGTTAATTTTAAGAACATCTTTTTTTCCCTTATATGAACTAGCCTTTATTTATTTATTTCTACCATTTTAGCCATTTTTAAGTGTACAGTTCAGTGGTACTTAGTACATTCGTGTTGTCATGCAATGATCATCATCATCCATCTCCAGAACTTTTTCATCTTGCAGAACTAAAATGCTGTATCCATTAAACAATATCCCCCCATAATTGCTCCTTTCTCCCCATCCCTAGGAACCTCTAATCTGCTTTCTGTTTCTATGAATCTGACTACTCTAAGTAGTTCATATTAGTGGAATCACATAGTATTTGTATTTTTATGACTGGCTTTTTTTCACTTAGCATAATGTCTTCAAGGTTTATCCATATTGTAGCATGTCAGAATTTGCTTCCTTTTTTAAGGCTGAATAACATTCCACTGTATGAACGTACCACATTTTATTTTTCTGTTCATGTGGATAGGACAGTTGGGTTGCTTTCACCTTTTGGGTACTGTGAATAATGTTGCTGTGAACATGAGCACACAAATGTTTAAATCCCTGCTTTCAATTCCTTTGGGTACTATATATACCCAGAAATTGAACTGCTGCATCATACCACAATTCTATCTTTAATTTTTTCAGGCACTGCCATACTGTTTTCCATAGTGGCTGCATCATTTTAGATTTCTACCAGCAATGCAAAAGGGTACTGATTTTTCCACATCCTCACCAACACTTGTTAATTTCTGTTTTTGTTTTTATACTAGCCATCCTAATGCGTATGATGGAGTATCTCACTGTGGTTTTGATTTGCATTGCCCTAATGATTAGTGATGTGGAGTATCTTTTCATGTGTTTTTCAGCCATTTGTATATCTTCTTTGGAGAAATGTTTATTAAAGTCCTTTGCCCATTTTTTTAGTCAGGCTTTTTTTTTTTGTTATTGAGTGTAGGAGTTCTTTATATAGTCTGAATATTAACTCCTTGTCAGATATATGATTTGAGAATATTTGGGCCTATTCCATGGGTTGCCTTTTCACTCTACTGAGACATACAAAAGTTTTTTTTTTTTTTTTTTTTTGGTGGCTGGCTGGTACAGGGATCTGATCCAAACACTCAGAAGTTTTTAATTTTGATGTAGCCTAACATTTATTTATTTTCTTTTGTTGCCTATCCTTTTGTTGTCATATCCAAGAAAACACTGCTAAATCCAATGTCATGAAACTTTTCCCCTGTGGTTTCTTCTAAGAAATTTATAGTTTTAGCTCTTTGCTTATATCTTTGGTATATTTTAAGCTAATTTTTGTATATGGAGTAAAGTAAGGGTACCACCTCATTCTCTTGTATGTGGATATCTAGTTTTCTCAATACCATTTGTTGAAAAGACCATCCTTTCCCCATTGAAAGGTCTTAGCACCCTTGTTTCCAGGCTCTCTATTCTATTCCTTGGTCTATGTGTCTGTCTTTATGCCAGTATCACACTGTTTTATTTACCACAGCACTGTAGTAAGTTTTGAACTCAGCAAGTGCAAGACTTCCAAATTTGTTCTTTTCCAAGATTGCTTTGGCTATTTAGGGACCCTTGAGATGCCACATGAATTTTAGGATAGATTATTCTACCTCTGCAAAACACATTGTTGGGATTTTGAAGGAAAATCACCTTTTTAAAAAAAGTACTTTGAATCTTCCTATCAGTGTCTCACATTTCACTGCTGTTTTGGAAGCACCCAAGAAGCTTATAATCATTTGTATGCATCCTTCTTGTCTACATCCCAGCATTGTTCACAATTAATCCTTGAATAATGAAAAAGTATGTAAAAGTGGATTATATTAATTAATCCTTTAAACCACTACAATGACAGCCCCAAAATACATGAAACAAAAACTAACAGAACTGAAGGGAGAAATAGACAAATCAACAATAACTGTTGGAGATTTCAATACTCCACTTTTAATAATGGACAGAGCAACTAGACAGAATACCAATCAGGAAACAGAAGACCCAGACAACACTCTAAATCAACTAGACCTAACAGGTTTTTTGTGTGTGTTTGTTTGGGTGGCTGGCCAGTATGGGGATCTGAACCCTTGACCAACGTACATCTTATAGAACACTCCAGCCAACAACTGCAGAATATACATTCTTTTCCAGGACAGACCATATGTTAGCCCATAAAACAAACCTCAATATATTTTAAAAAACTGAAATCATACAAAGTATGTTCTCCAACCATAATGGGATGAAATTAGAAAGTAGTAACAAAAAAATTAGGAAATCTGCAAATATGTAAAAATTAACAACACATTCCTAAATAACCAATAGTCAAAAGATATCACAGAGGAAATTAGAAAATACTTTGAGATGAATGAAAATGAAAACACAACGTACCAAAACTTATGAGATAAAGCTAAGGCAGTGGTGAGGGGGAAATTTCTAGCCATAAGTAAAAAAGATCACAAATCAGTAACATAACCTTCTACCTTAAGAAACAAGAAAAAGAGCAAACTAAACCCAAAGCAAGCAGAAGGAAATAATAAAGATTAGAGTGGAAATAAATAAAATAGAGAAGAGAAAATACAGAAAACTTAGCAAAACCAAAGTTGGTTCTTTGAAAAGATCAAATTGACAAACCATTAGTTAGACTTACCAAGAAAAAAGGAGAGAGGATTCAAATTACTAAAACCAGAAATGAAAGAGGAGATAGCACTACCAATCTTATGGAAATAAAAAGGTTTATGAGGGAGTACTATGAACAACTGTATGCCAACAAATTATATAACCTATATAAGATGGAGAGATTCCTAGAAAGATAGAGACTACTAAAACTGATTGAAGAAGAAAACATTAGAATGAGAAATTCCAAAACTAACTTCTGTGGCTAGTTCTACAGTTTCCAACAATTAGTCTTGAAAATTATTGCCGTGACAGAT
Source organism: Cynocephalus volans (assembly GCF_027409185.1). Classification (NCBI taxonomy): domain Eukaryota; kingdom Metazoa; phylum Chordata; class Mammalia; order Dermoptera; family Cynocephalidae; genus Cynocephalus; species Cynocephalus volans. The sequence continues at coordinate 58,321,041 of NC_084470.1, forward strand.
AAAGTTCCTACAAATATTCCTGCATAGAGTTCAAGGATCGTGTCATCCTAATCTCATCTTCTATGGTAAGGCAGACAAATCTTAATGTTAACATAATCTTGGTTTGAATTAACCTCCTGGTCAACTGGACACCTCTTGTGCCCCCACCTCACAACCTTTCAAGTCCACCATTTACTCTAGCTATTGCTGCATCATCCAGCTGAACATAGGTGTGATCTGACAGTACTTCGTTTCAAACAAACCAGAGTTTTCTGCCCCACACTTTCTCCAACACCAGAGATGAGACATCTGCAGCCTGACACTGCACAAGTGCAAATCCAGAAGTGCAAGAGAGTTAACCAATGAGAGATGGCAAATGGTGAAGAAATGTTACCCAAATCTATAACTCAGGTGATCAGGTGGATAATTCTGAGACACATTCTACACAGTTCCTCAAAAGAGACTGTGAAGGTTAATTCTGGGTGTCAACTTGGTTGGATGAAGGAATGCTGAGAAACCTGGTCAAGCTATCTTGTTAGGTGTGTCCGTGAGGGTGTTTCCAGCAGAGATTAGTATGAGAGTCTGAGTGGCCTGGGTGGAAAAGACCCACCCTCAATGTGAGTGGGAAACATCCAATCCACAGGGAGTCTGGAGAGAACAAAAGGCAAGGAAAGAGGGGAAGCTCTCTCTTTCTGCTGGAGCTAGGATATACTCTTCTCTCCTGTCCCTGGACATCAGAGCTTGAGACTCTTCAGCTTTTGGGTTCCAGAACTTACAGCAAGGATACCATCAGCCTCCCTGGTTTTGAGGCCTTTGGACTTGGACTAAGCCACGCTACTGGCATGCAGTTTATGGACAGCCTATCATGGGACTTTTCTTCATAGCCACGTGAGCTAATTCTCCTAATAACTCCCTCTCATATAATTATAACATATTCTATTGATTCGGTTTCTCTGGAGAACCCTGACTAATACAGAGACCAAGAGGATTAAGCCCCCTTTGCTCACAGCAGTGACTACGTTAGTAACACTTCACTGTATTGCTTTTACTTTTTCCAATCTCACCCTTCCCGGTCTCCCACTCTTGTTCCCTGAGATCACGTCCCAAAACAAACTACATACATGCAAAGCTATTGCCTCAGCTTGGGTTTTCTCCAAAAAAGTAGAGCCTAAGACAGGCTTTCAAACGGGCCTTTAAAGATCCATTCCTTACAACTGACTTTGATGTTCAGTTAGCACTTAAGAAAATCCACTGTGACATGACACACTGATAGAAAGGTCATAGGCCTACTCTTCAGACTAGGTTCAATTTCAAGCTCTGTTATTAACCAAACTTCAACCCCATCAAATGAAAATGGATATATTATTATATATTCAAAGAGCTTTACAAACTCTAATGTGTTATACCAATGACAGTTAACCTTATTATTGACATATATCAGATAGAAAAATCTGTTCAAATCTAAAATCCCGTAAAAATGCAACATCAATTTACAGTATTTGTATATGAATGTTACTAGCTCTGTGAGTAAACGTCCTCTGGTCTCTGGTAATGTGTGGCTCTATAATGCTTTAAACTATCATAAGAGAGAATATATTCATATATTACTTATGGAATTATAAATAAAAGAAAAAATATTCTGTGTCTACATATGCCTTTTGGCACAGTATAGAGTTTCATTACATAATGGGAGGCAAATCATAAACAAAGTTATAGTTTAAAAAGTATACATCAGAATTATGGATTCACTTAAAGCTCAGGAAGAAGCTATTTAAAGCTCAGGAAGAAGCTATTTTGTCTTATTAAATACAAAACTCCAATAAAAACTGAAATCCAATGGCTCACAGTATAATTAAATGTTTTACTCCATGAGCTAGATTCAAGAGAGTTCTAAACAGCCTAAAAATAAATGTAACATGTCATGTTAATGGGTATATACGGGTTTTTCTGAGGAGAAATTATATACTTTTATCAGAAAATCATGAACCAAAAAAACTTTAAGAGGGCCGAGCCTGTGGCGCACTCGGGAGGGTGCTGCGCTGGGAGCGCGGCGACGCTCCCAGCGGCTGCGGGTTCGGGTCCTATATAGGAATGGCCGGTGCACTCACTGGCTGAGTGCCGGTCACGAAAAAGACAAAAAAAAAAAAAAAAAAAAAAAAACTTTAAGAAACCTTAGGTGTTGGTAGTTTATTGATGTAACTACAACATGCAACTTGCATCCAGAAACTCATATCTGGAAAAATTAAAGAAAAGAACTAAAACTTTGTTTCAGGATTTGGGGAGGGAGAAAAAAAGGATGTCTTGCCATATCTGTATCTAGGAACATTTATGAGTTACAATGTCAATTTATGGGTTGGCTGTAATAGCTGTTCAGAAACTCTTCTAACACACGAAAATTTATTTATCTGTTAAGATTTCACATTTTCGGTGCTTTCAAATTTTTCCAGTGTTAACTCCTTTGCGTTGTATCTGATGATACAAGAGACAGTGATGAAGCTCCTTCTATGTTATAACATTCTAACAAAGTAGTTTTACTGTTTCACTGCTGGTATGATCTTAGGGATTGGCATTACATCACATTCAGAACAGTTATCACAATAATAAACCATCTACCTACTTTGATCACAATGGAAACAGCCAGTAACACTGTCATTTGTGGAGCACTAAGGGAATGACATCTAGCCCCAACATAGTACATAACAGGAATTTACCTCCATGGTAGCACAGAGGTTTATTACACCAATAATTTATAGTTAAGTCTTGTTAAGCCTTCACTGTAAATAGTATCAATATAAAATTGAGGATAATACAGTTTTACACATGATTTAAGAATGAAACTAACACGCTGTGCCTGTCCACCAGTTCTGTGTCTTGGCCCAGAACACTTTCTAACCTCCTGGCCTCACCATATCATCATGTCAACAGGGAAGAAGAATCCAAATGCAGCCACGTTTCATCTCTTATCGAGAATGAATACTCTAACAAAATCAAAGAATTGACCCCATTGGCAATATCTTTAATCCTCGAATACTTGTAAGAAATTTAGTCAGGACTGTGAATTATTCTTTATTGTATTTAATTCTTATGCCTAAGAATAGATTATTGAGCTCTCAATAAAAGGAAACCCAAGAACATTAAATTGAGCTTTCTTAATAAAAAGAACTGTCTGCCAAGCTAAAAAAGTTCCTTATGTCATACAAATTACCTTTGACATAGAATCTTTTCAATGTCTTAATTCAGTCAACATATTGCATTTGCAAGCCTATATATTGTAAAGAAACACTAACCCAGAATGGCTGGGGAATTGTGCATTCTGTTGAATTCTTCCCAGATACAGCATACTAGATTATCAAATAATAAAGTAACAAAATTATGTTATTGAATGTAGTAAGTTTTTTTTGCAATTCAGAAGGCACTTCAGGAAGACTGTCAATGTGAATTTTAACTAGACTAAATGTAGTATTAGAACGTATCTAACAATAACTGATATGTCATGGAAACTGCCTTTTGGAATAACTTCTTATTGCCACTCTATCAAATGTCTTTCTCACCAGATGCTATTAAGTATCAAGTCAGTTGAGCTTCTTAACTCTTACAGATTCTAGATAAAAAGGAGTTTACACCGAGAATCAAAAAACAACAATGTGAGTGAAAGTGCTTGGCAATAAGTAAAAAGTCCATACAATTATGGAATTACTATGGGTGGGATTGGAAGCTTTATTAGACTGAGAACTCAGGCGTCAACGTTATTTACCAAACTTGTGTCCTAGTCACATTATATTGCAATATATTAAGACCCCAACCAAAATCCAGTCCATAAGGTGTTAATGTAAGATGTTTATTGTTGCAATTTATTTAGCATAATGATCACATTAAAATGTCCCAATATACAAACTGTTGAAGTCTAAAGTCACAAAAAATACAAACTAAGGTGTATGAACAAAGTTATAAAAATATTGCTTAAAAACGAAGTTCCACATCTTTAACATTGGGCCAAAAAAGAAAAAAAAGAGAAAGAGAAAGAGTGCATATGCGAAACATCACATTTCAAGAGCAGCCCTGACCAGTCTGGCTGCCTCACCAGTGAGATTACTAGGCAACTTGGGTGTGACCATCATGGCAACACAGCATTTCATTATGGGACTGGCTAATTTACATGAAACTATAAGTGAAACAATTTTTTTTCTTTCAAAATGAAGCATACAAGTGAAACAGATGAAGCTAAGAATACATACCAAATTTTAGCTGGCTGTTAGTAGAAAATTTTAACAATTTCATAAGTTCAAAAAGAAAACATATTTGGAAAAAAATAAATTTCAAACAAACATAACTAAATGGAAATAAAAGTGAAATAAATCAATGTCAATCATCAAGTGTGAAAGTGTGGAACAGAGTTGTACCCAGGCTTCTCCACCCACCTGTCAGTTACTTAGACAAGCTACACAGACTAGTTAGAAACAACAGAAAGATATCAAACATGATTTTGAAAAGTCAGTACTACCAGTTTTGAAAAGGTCTCAGTCAAAAAACCCCAAAACGACATATTAAACAACTGTGCACCAAAGGGAAAGAGTTGTGTTTTATTTGATGGTGTGCTCTCTTACAGTAAGAGTTTTCATATTTTATCAACTGCTTAGAAGATAAACATAACCTTTTCCCTCTAAAATGTACCTCGCTCATGTGTCTTCTGTCTAGAACCCATAGAAGAAATTCTTGGCAGAGAAACCAGCCCCTTCTAATCCTTGTAGAATAAGGAATGCTTCCTAAATTCCAGAAGTCACTGTAGGCACTCAGTTTAAACTTTCATGATATTCTTATCTTACCATCTCAAAAGTAAGGGAGCTGGCAGGTTAGCTCAGTTGGTCAGAGTATGGTGCTGATAACATCAAGGTCTGGGGTTTGATCCCTACACCGGCCAGCCGCATTCCTCACCCCCAAAAAGTAGCTATTTGAGAGGATCTAAAACAATGTATATTTCAAAATCTCCCTCAGAACACGGTGCCAGTTGTTTCTTTTAACCTGAAGCAGGATCTTGGAGGTTATAAAAACCTGCATAATCAGTAAGAGAATAGAAAATTAAAGAGTACTTCACATTCCAGATCTTAAACCAGAACTCCTTCAAGATTTCAAAAAATGGTCCATGTTTTATATTCTATTTCTAAAAATTCAGTCAAAGCTTATCATTGTAGAAGTTCCACAGTACTTATCTCAAATAGTTCTAGATTTTTGGCTGGCTGGTTAGCTCAGTTGGTTAGAATGTGGTGCTGATAACACCAAAGTCCAGGGGTTGATCTCTATACTGGCCAAATGCCAGAAAAGAAAAAAAGCACTAAAAAAAAAAGAACAAAAGTAAATGGTTCTAGATTTTTTAGCTATTAGTTTGGAAAAATGAGGAACAAGAATAAGAAAGTCCCACTGAGACAATCCTCAGAATGTGTGAATGTAAACTCTAACATTCATGGCAAAGGACTTTACACACATCTTCATATGTGATCCGCCAATCCCACTGGCATAATAAGGTACCTCCAGAGTTCAATCCTGAACACAGTTTATGCCTAATCAGACAATGACTTCATTAGAAACCTGCTAAATTGGTTTTGATTCTTAAAGGTGTTGCGATTTAGTTTCATTCTGGTATAGTTACAGAGAAAGTTATTTTTTATCTATATCAACATCCCAGTATTCTAACAATACAGGATTCAGGAACATTATTAACTTAATTTCATTTTCTTTAACTCCCCAATTCTTATTTTGATAGTTGACAATCATGTTCAAAAAGTAACCAGTTATAAGATTCCATTCACAATAATGAGGTTGTCAAATTTTCTGGAGAATCTAATCCTAGAAAAATAGATCATAATTTCATAATAAAAACAATTTTGGCCCAACTTGTAAATAACAAGGATGATTTAATTTAGAGAAATACTTTTCAAAGCTTAATCAGAGCTACTCTAAATTAGAAAACTTTAAATTAAAATAGCTATCATTCAGATTTTAGTAAAGTGGAGAAAAACATAGCCTGAAAGGTTAATCTTCCCTAAAAGCAAGCTTGCAGAGGGAGAGAGGAGGGAAAGGAAAAGGAGATTTGCTGCAGTACTGGTGGCCTCATCAACCCCTTTATGAAAGCACATGTTCTTATTTGGTGTTATAATATCCTGATTCACATTGAAAATTAAAAATCCAAATGAAAAAGGCCAACTAAAAATGTTTAAATTAAAGAAAAGAAAAATGTGAGATTGAATTAAATGATAAAATGAATTTTAAAAGAGAAAAAGAAATAAAAGACATTAGATGACCCTTATATAAAAATTCCAAAATTATAAAGAATTCATCTTGCACTTTTTGCCCACAAAGGGAAATGAGGCTCCATCAAGCCCTGCAGAGCACAAGAAGAAGCAGGTGGTTTGCTCAGGCATCAGCAGAAATAGGCCCCGAAGAACTACCCTCAGCTTCTTCTACATCGTGTCCGGGAAGGAAAAGCAAAGCTCTGCAAAATGCTGAAGGTTTTAGAAGTATAACGGTGCTTAGGAAAGATCACTGGTCTGGTGTTGCAGCAGCCCCAGTGTTGAGAGACACTCTAGGCTTCTAGGAGGAGAAAAGTAGAAAGGGAGGAAGAAGTAGGAGAGGGAAGGAGGGGGCAGAAAAGCACAGATCATTAGTAAACAGCAAGTTCAACATAGCAAGATGCTCATAAACCTTTTTATGCTATTAATGGAGCTGGTCTGCTCCCAGGACTATAGATAATGTTCTGAGGAAAACAGAAATGAGAATTTTCAAAATGGCACTGAGCTAGATGCTCCAGTTAGTGATTGTCAAATTAGAATGAAGTCACAACATGCTCCAAAAACATGCACTCTTCACCTCCCCTCCTTATGTCCTCCCTCCCCCAATGAAACATGCATATTTTCAGTGAAGTACCTGCTTTAATAGAGTTAAGAGGTCAAATTCAGAACCCAAACAACCCAGGTGTGCAAACTATTTTCAACCTAAGAGTGGAGAGGTATCCAAAAGCAGAAAGACCTGCTATCATAATGCCACTGGGCAGTTCCTAAGAGCTGGATTCTTTTTTGTCACCAAGGAACTAAATGTCTTGAAACAATAAGGGCCAGCCTGCATATTTTTCCTCTTCTTTTTAGGTACTGTTAAGACTTGGCAGTGGGGAGCAACTGCTACATAGAATTAGAGCTTCTTCTGGTCAGACTTGACATCTGCTGGGAAAGAAACCTACTCTAGTTTTAATAGTTATTTCCTTCCTGGATGAAAATGACATTCACTCTTTCAGCTGGCTAATCAAATCTATTCCATCCAGGTTTTCTTTCTCCTGGCACTGTCTCCTGGTTAAAGAAAGCTGAATTTATTCACTTAAAAAAAATGTTCACGTTCAAGTTTCTTCTCCTTTAATCAGGGATATTTGCATAAATGTATTCTTAAAACCAAATCACACAGACGACCTTGCTTTCAAAGCAGGCACAGAAACAGTTGATACCACATATGACCAAAATTATCAGAGAAATACAAAAATGTCAGTTCATAAAAGTGGAAGATAAGGTAGCACTTCTGGTTGTACCCAGCTTTTAAAGAGTACCTAATTTATGAGTTGCTACTAAGGATGTTAGCGTCACTGGGTAAAACTAACATTCACAACAAATAGAACCTAGTCATCAATAAATCTGAAGTACAAAAATATGTATAACATTTTCTATGGTCACAAAACAAAAGAGTAAATCCTAGAATAACTGCTATTGCTAAGAGAAGGCTTTCCGGAGGCCTCAGAAACCGAGAAGTCTTGTGGTGTCTCAAGGAAAGGCTTCTTGTGGCAGAGCTATGCGCATAAGAGGAACACAGGAACAATACATGTCCAGTGCTGCCTCCACAGCAGTAATATGAATCAAATAGTATGCCCCAGTTAAGGGCACACTCTGCTGCAGAAAACAATGTGCCTGATCATTAGAAGTGAACTCATTTGGGTCAACAGTGTCAGCCTGATCACAACTGCAAATTAAGGGCAGTTATTTATAAAAATTTACCACCTAACTCTCATATCAGCTACTACAATTTATACAGTACATCCCTGTAGACTCCTGCTACTGCTTTGAGAATTTTGCTCACTACAAGGACACGGGGGCAGGTGGTTGGTACTGGTTATGAGATAGGAACCCACAGGAACTCAGAGCTAGCTGATACAACATCAAATCCCTAGTAATGAGCTAGGAGTTACAGTGATAGACAAATTTCAAAAACAACAGTTAAGGTAAAGATAAAGGAAAAACAGACTGAGGGCAAAAGAGAAAGGAAAGAACTTGTAACTTATTCTTCAAAAGTTTCCTAACAGGCCATGGAAAGCAAACGAATCATTTTGTTGATGACTACTCCACATCTATATAAGAGTATTTTTAAGACTGACCCAGCTTTTGTGTGGTGCAGCTCCAACTAACATTCAAGGAATATCAAAGAAAACTCGTTAGAGATTTTACATGACAGATGTCCTTGGTTATTTTAAATACACTCTACAAAAACAACAATACCTTCAGAAAGAATTCATGTACTTCCACTAACAATCCTCCTCAAAGGAGCTCATCAAGGTTTTACTGTGACTGTTTCACCTTCACATTTGGGGAATCCTGGGAACCACTTACCTGTAGTATCATTTCCTTCTATTCCGTGATCACCATTGGCCAGCACTGTTGGTTTAGAAGATGGACTACCTGCAACAATCACAAAGAATGTTACCCATTGTGATAGAAAAATAAAAACCAGATCCAACTGCTGTCTTACTAGTAGAATTTTTGTCACTCTTCATAGCATTAACTTAAAGCACTTAAAAACTGTCCAAAATTTAAAGATTAGTGAAAGAAAACACAAAAACAGAACAGAATGGAGTCATTAATTCCTATACTACCCAGGTTCTGTTAGGTACCACCACTTTAGGAGAGGCCTTCCTAATAGCGAGGCTGTTTTTTTTTTGTCCTATAAATTGTCAAAGATGATCATTAAATTAAAAAAAAACCCATCATGAAGCACCACAGGCTTAATATCTGTGTTTCAGACCAAATTCTACAAGGACCCAGGGCCATGTAAAAACAACTCCCATACAGGAAATGCAAAGAACCATCATTGCTCCTGGGTGTGAGGATTACATGGAAGTTACCAGCAGCACTTCTGGAAACAGAGGACTACTTCTTTATTTTAGCTTTTCTAACAAAGTATGGTTACATCTCATTCCCTAATGACTAATGATACTGAGCATCTTTTCATGTGTATTTGCCATCCCTTTATCTTTTTTGATGAACTAAATGGTCAAAGTTTTTGACTATTTTTAAATTGGAGGTTTTTTTTCCTTATTGATTTTTGAGAATTCTTTATATATTCTAGGTATCAGTCCTTTATCAGATGAGTTTTGTAAATATTTTCTCCCAGTCTTTAACTTGTATTTTCATTTTCTTAACTGTGTCTTTAGAAGAGAAAAAGTTTTAAATTCTGATGAAGTCCAATTTACCATATTATCTTTCAAGAATCGTGCTTTTGGTAAGGTATCTAAAAAATATTCATCTTGTCCAAGGTCATAGAATTTTTTCCCATGTTTCCCTCTATAAGCTATAAGTTTTCATATTTAGGTTTCACATTTGAGACCTATGATACATTTGGAGTTAAATTTTGTATGTGGTATAAAATGTGGGTCTAGATTCATATTTTTGAATATGGACACCCAATTGTTCCAGCATCATTTGCTAAAAAGACTATCCTTATTCTATGGAATTGCTTTTGTACCTTTATGGAAAATCAATTGAACATATGTGTGGGTCTATTTCTGGGTTCTCTATTCTGTTCCATTGATCTATAAGTCTATCCATTTTGCCAATACCACACACTGTCTTGATTACTGTATTTGTACTGTAATCTTGAAATAAGATGTGAGTCCTCCAACTTGGGTCTTTTCCAAAATTGTTTTGTTTCTTTACTTTTCCATATTTTAGAATCAGTTGTTGATTTATACAAAAAATCTTTAGGATCTTATTTGCAACTGTATTGAATATACAGACCAGTTGGGGGATGTACAATGTTTTCTGAAAGGCTCTGACTATATCTAATATTTCAGCAACCTGTCTAGCTCGGCAGTCAGCCTGCTGACTCAAGAGTTTCCCACAAATCATTCTCGAGAACCTCACAGAAATATATTTCATAAGACAAGTGAAAATCTAGAGCATTTGGTACTAAAATATAAAATGCAAGATTTTACTTTGGAAGATAAAAAAACAAATGCTGTCCAACCCTCTGGCTCCCACAAACCCAAGGTAAAAAATCTTTCTCAACTTCTCAGTGAAAAGACCACTCTGTTATCTCAGAAGAACAACCAAAGACAACAACATAAATGAATAAGGCAAAGCAAAAGGAGAATATCAATCAGCTAGGAGAAGAGAGAAATAAAGGAACAAAAGATGATAGACTTTTATTAAATACCCACTATGTAACACACACCATACTAAGTCTTCATATATTGTATTTTACTTATTCAGAGAAATGCCAAACATGTTCCACCCCACGTTTGGCATAAATAAATTCCCTTTCACCCTCACACAGTAAGCTTATAAGATTTATTCTTCCTAGCTCAAGGAAGAATGCATCTTTTAAAAAATCTACCTCATTATAAAATTCAGATTACAAGAAAATGTAAGTTACAAAAATTGACACCATGAGAGTGGTATGAGAATGGCCATGAGAATGATAAAATCTTTTTAAAATTTGATAACAGCTATTGTTGGCAAAGGTGTAGGAAGATAAGTAATCTCATACACCATTGGGGGAAGGAATATAAATGGAACAACCTTTTCATGAGACAATTAGAAATAACCACTTAATTCAACAACACACTTTATGTATTTAGTTCACAGAGAGACATAAAAATATCCACCAATAGATTCACTATGTTGCAAAATGGTACACAGTATTAAAAGAAATAAGGTAGTTCTTCCTGTACTGATCTGGCAAGATACCAGGACATACTAAGGGAAAAAAAAAGCAAAATGTGACATAACAGTATTATGAAAAGAAAACAACACACATATATATAATCAGAAAAAAATATAAAAACATATACCAAATACCACTGGTAATTGCTAAGAAATGGAATGCAGCAGGAGAGAAGACTCTCGCACACATAAAAGTCCTGTTTTAAATGAACGCACTAAAAAAAAAATTTTTTTTTTTTTTTGCCAGCTGGTTGGTATGGGGATCTGAACCCTTGACCTTGGTATTACAAGGCTGTGCTTTAACAACTGAGCTAACCAGCCAGCCATTAAAGAATTTAAGAATGGATAAAGATAGCAAAATGAGGCACACATGTCATCCTCAACATACTACCACAAGTAATTAAAAACAGCAGAAAAGATTGAAATCAAGAAGGGTTCCACCCAGTGGACCAGAAATTATGAGAAATATCCAGAAAAATGAAAGTAAGTAGTACTACACTGAAGGAGAACCCACAGCCCAACGAACGAACAGTAAGGCAGGACTCCAGTGAACTCTAAGCTTAGAGGCAGCAGGAGTGTTGGGTATTCCGTTAAAAGCTGCCAGGCTGGTTCCCATTTCCTCCATGCTTACCTTTCCCTCACTTCTCAAAGTTAGCCTTCTGCCAACTCCCAGATGGTAGTGGAGCCTGGATGCTCTGGCACAAGAGGAAGTCACCTCGCCAGGTGACAGGTGATACCCAAAGGATTATCTACTGGCATACCCCACTTGGCAACACCGTCACATACCTGCCAGAGGCAGGCAGTAGAAAACAGTCATGCATCACTGGGTACTTTAAACAGTATTGCCAAATAACTGAGGAGAGCTACCCCTCCCCCCACAAAAGGCATCACATTCAAAGAAAATAAATATCACCCAGGGAAACAATATTGATACAACAAACAGAAGACTTTTTTAAAAAAAATACATAATCTCACTCAGAAACATAAGAGAAAGTATGACATATCCATGGAACAAAAGCAAGCCCTAACAAAATGAATTATCTAATGACTGAGTAACAAATCCTTTTGCAAATTAGATGTTTTCCAATTCTTTGTTTTCATCAAAATTGAAAAAGGTCATAATGGAGTTGTCATCTGATAGAAAACCGAAAATAATTTTTGATAATATTGTACTATGGCATTCTTAGCCTATAACTCAAGGTAGTGAGAACATTGCCATAATAAAGCTTCCATGCCCACATACTTAGCTATGTGTATGTTTCTTGGCTATGATGTCTACAAAAATAATAGGGATAAAATTGCTAAATGCTATTTCATCCTAACAAGAAATATTGATCCAGATTGATGATCTAATCAAGAAAAATAACAGACCCCATCATCTCATTAAGAAAAGCATTTCCAATCAAATCCAACTTCTAGGGTTAGCAATAACTTATCAAAAATTGTAATGTATGTGATCAACTATACTACTAGTAATTGTAATGATAAATTTCTTCTGGACCAAGTTAAATTTAGAACCTTATGTTTACAGAAACTTTTAAAATCAAAATTTAAGTTTACAAGGGCCAGCCCATGGCTCACTTGGGAGAGTGTGGTGCTGATAACACCAAAGCCATGGGTTCGGATCCCTATATAGGGATGGCCAGTTAGCTCACTTCAGAGAGCGTGGTGCTGACACATCAAGTCAAGGGTTAAGATCTCCTTGCCGGTCATCTTTAAAAAAAAAAAAAAAAAAAAAAAAAATTTAAGTTTACATACATATTTAGTTGCAGAAACACAGTAACTTAAGAAAAAACTTTCAAGCATAAAAATGTATTACATTAGGATAAAAGGCTATCTGAGACATGGAATGAAAATAAGAGTTCAAGAAATCAAAAGAAGGATTTAAATTTCCAATGAAAAAGAATAGCTTGTTCATATATTTTAAAAATAGATGATGGGAATCAAAATGCTATATATTTAGAAGCATTTGGATAAATTTAAAAGTGTGGCATAACTATTATTCTTATGTGGCAAAAGTAAAACATTCTTAAAATTACATGCTTTACAACTACTTATACTTTTGCTTAAAAAATTTAGATGTCAACTTAATGTACAAAGAGTACAAAATTTGTCAGAATTCTCATATGGATATGTAACCAAAAATTTTCAAAACCACTATTTAGACCAAGTTTAAAAAAAAGATGGGTGAGTACTGATAAAAAATTCTCTAAGATGTTAAAGTAAAAATATCAAGTTATTTTTAAAAAATGCATATGGTTTGATCCATTTGCATAAAACTAAAGCCACTAAATTTCTAATACTATGTGTATAAATGCATAGAACATAGTACTAAAAGATCTACCCTTTGAGGAACTAAATACAACTAAGTAAAAGTCAAGGGAGATTTTTATTTATTTGTATTTTAATTCTTTAAATAAACTTTTCATTTTAGAATAGTTTAAGATTTACAGAAAAATTGTGATGATTGCATTATATGTGATTCCCATATACCGCATAGCCAGTTTCCCCTATTATTAACATCTTACATTAATATATTTGTCACAAGTGATAAGCCAATATTGATATATTATTATTAACTAAAGTTCATACTTTATTCAGATTTCCTTAGTTTTTGCGCAATGTCCTTTTTCTGTTCCAGTATCCTATCCAGGATATGTTACATTCAATTGTCATGTCTCTTCAGGCAACTCCTAGCTGCAATAGTTCTCAGACTTTTCTTGTTTTTGATACCTTGATGGTTTTGATGAGTCTTTGACAGGCACTTTGTAGAATTACCCTCAAATGAGATTTGTCTGATGTTTTTCTCATGATTAGACTGGAGGTATGAGTTTTGGGGAGGAAGCCTACAGAGGTAAAACTCCCTTCTCATCACATCATATCAGTAATGCACACTATCAACATTACATCACTGTCGAGGTTGACATTGATCACCTGGCTGATCAACTTTTAAGGTTCTTTGTTTGTTTTATGAGGTGGGGGGGCACGATTTTCCACTGTAAAGTTACACTTTCTCCGCCTCCTTCACACTTCATTCTTTGGAAGGAAGTCACTCTGGAGAGCCCACTCAAGTGTACCACTTCCTTGAGAGCACAGTATTTACGTATAAATCATTTGGAATTGTTCTGTACAGAATTTGTCTATTCTCTATTTGTTTATTTATTCAGTCATTTATTCATATCAGTACAGACTGATGGATATTCATATTATACCCTGGGTTATAATCAAATACTACTTTATTTATTTTGTTGCTCAAATTGTTCCAGTGTTGGCCACTAGAAACTCTTTCAGTTAGCTCCTGTGTCCCCATACACACTATCCCCATGATTGCGGGTTTGGGAGCATAATTGTTTAATAGTGTTTTTAATCAATGATTTGTGCAATTATAGGTAATTTTTTTCAGTGAAGAGCACGAACAACAAGAGATTTAATGGGGGATTTTATGCATAATGGTAGTCTAATTTGCAGATACCTGCCTATTTTTTTGGTGCCAATTTTTTTCTTGCTTTTTTGGGGGGCAGCAAGCCAAAATGGCAGGAGGGGCTGCACTCTAACCTATTGAGCTAACCAGCCAGCTCCTCCTGCCATTTTGATCTAAACTGGCCTGAGGGGAATTTTTGATTCATAAAATATGACTTTCGTATATGGTGCAGCAAAACACACTCCAGCTGGCTTAGAAACCAAAAGGTTATTCAAAAGTCATTTGCTTGGCTGCTAAAATTAATGGGTGAAAATTGGATTAGGTATAGGATATATAAATAGTCTCAAAGTATCTCCCTGCAAATTACTTATTTATAACAAAGAGAAAAAAATATTAATTTTACAGCAGAGAAAACTGGCAGGCACTAATTTAACAAGTTGATCATGAAAGGCAAAGAAGGGCTGAGGAACTGTTCCAAATTAAAGGAGACTAAAGAGACATGAAAACTAATGTGATTCCAGAGTCAATCTTGGACAAAGGGGAAGAAAAAAAAAACAATTACAAAGAAACTTATTCAATCTGTTGGAACCATTGATGAAATCAAAATAAAATTTGTAAATTAGGTAAGGGTATCATTATCAATGTTTAACTTCCTGAATTTGATCATAGTATTCTGGTTATTAGTGAATGCCTAGTTCTTAGGGTAAAGAGGCATGAGGGCTATGATTTGCTCTTAAATGATCCAAGTGGAAGAAAGTATAATATGTATATACAGAGAGAATGATGAAGCAAATGTGGCAAAATATTAACAATTAAGACAGCCCAAGTAAAGACTACATGGTAGTTCTTGGTTCTGTTCTTGCAATGTAAAGTTTAACAAAGTCATTTGCTTTCAGAACATTTAGGAAGAAAGAGTTTTCAATTCAGTTCACTAAAAACACAAATTCCAATATAAACTCCATACAGAATTTAGAAATCAGAGGGCAGCTCGAGAGGGACAAGGAAATTAGAGTCCCACATTTTTATTTGCTTCTAAGTTTTACAACCCTATTACAGAAATCAAAAAGCTAAATTAATTTAAGAAAAAATGGCTGAAATATATCTCCAAAATGAAGACAGGTTGATATGCCACTATAAATTCATCATTACCAATCTTTACTTGGCCTAAACATTTCCTGTCATCCTATTCTTCTACATTCTGCAATGTTTATTCTAAATCATCCCTGTTCTCTTCAATCTCCAACCCCTTTCACCTCCATTTCTCAGTATATGACTTCAACTCTTTCAGAGAAAATATGAACCCCTGTCAGAAGAGAACTTCCTCTTCTATCTACTACCACATACATAAACCGAAACCATCAGCACTGAGACTTGTCTCTATACCTGTGTGTTAATATGTCTAATAATTTTGCCTTCTGAATTAAATAAGTGAATCTTTAGTTTTTGAAAACAGTATCTATGAGATATTAAATCAAGCAGAAAGTATGCATTCATAAAAAAGATATGGTTTCATAGAAAGAACATGGGACTTAAAATGAGAACATCTGGGTTCAGGTTGTGGTTATCATTACTAAACTAAATGATTAAATGCAACCCTCTCCTCGTTTCTAAGCCTTAATAGCCTCACCTAGGAAGTGAAACTAAATTCAATAATACAAGAAGCATTGCTTTGTCAACCGTACAGTGCTAAATAAACATTAACAAATGTTGTTATTCTCATTGTTATTAACTGTAGATTGATCAATAAACTGTAATCATGTGAGAACAATGAAATTAGTTTACTTTTGCTTTATATAAAAATCTTGGTTAAATAACATTACCAGATCTAAGATTGTTCTAGGCATACCTGTAAGAGCTAAGACAAATAAATGACTTACCAGAATAAAATAAAATGTAAGCAAGAAAAGAAGGTCAGAAAGAAATAAAAGAGAGGCTATGATTCTACCATACACACAACTAACGATCTAAGAATGCAAACTCAGAAGAGAAGAATAAAAACATTAGAAGATAAAAACAATTAGGTTTTAGCGCAGGAAAAAGGTTTGCATACTTCTCTGCCAGATGAGACTTGTTGGACCTGCATCATTGGAATGCTGCACATTACTGGATAAGTCCTAATTCAAAAGATAGTATACTGCCTTCCCTCACTGACTGATTTCACCAGAGGACCCCCATTTCATGAAATGAAAAACTTCTCAGCTAAATACATATAGCACTGAAAACAGCACACACGTTTTTGAAACTAATCACATTCACTGAGAAATAACAATATTCAAACTTACTTCACTTTTTAAATTCCTTCTCCCCAAGAGATTCAGTTTCCCACAACTGACAAATCAACTTGGCAGAGAAGGAAAGAGGCAAGAGATTGAGAGGGCATGTGTGTGTACTGTGAGGAAAAGAGTGAAGTGAGTCAGCACTAGCAAAACAGAAGGATTTAGCAGGTCTCAATGGAAGGGTACCCTCTTGCACATGTCAGGCTTATGCCAATATTGCCCTCTGGTGGCTAAATAAGTTTATTGCAGTGCTCCACACAAAAAAATTGAACAAGGAGAAATTCTGCAATATCTAGTTATCATCCTTTCTCAGGACTTAGGCCCTTTCCCCTGGATTAATGTTTCCCAGTCTTGGATATGCATCCAAGTCACCTATGAGAGCTTGTAAAAACAGATTGCTAGGCCCCATCCCCAGAGTTTCTGATTCCATGTAAGCCTAAGAATTGCATTCTTTTTTTCCTTGCAGGTGGCCAGTACAGGGATCGAACACTTGACCTTGGTGATGTCACATGACTCTCTAACCAACTGAGCTAAGTGGCCAGCCTAGAAGTGCATTTTGAACAAGCTCCCATCAAATACAATACTGCTGGTCCAAGGGCCATACTTTGAGAACCACTGTCATAGGTTTATTCTTATTCTACAGAAATAAGTGCTTAGCCTCAAAGACCTCCTGGAATGTTGGGGAGAAAGTACTTCCTCCATCTCACAAATAAGACAACATAGGCACACAGAGTACAGAAAAACTAAGTGATTTGTTCCACGGATTTGCCAACTATTTGTGTCTGAGGGTCAACAATGCACTAGATGTTAATTTAAATGAACAAGAGTCACAGAAGTATTGCTTTGTTATTCATATCCAAGAGAGACCTTCTGTCTCCCTTGCCTAGAAAATAAGGGTGAATGGTGCTGATGATGAACAATTATAAAGAAGACATCGTTTTTGAAGAAAAAAAAGTTAGGTAATACATACATTCTGAAAAAGTATTTGAGAACTGTTTCCCTAGGTGATGGGCTTTTTTTTTTTTGCGGCTGGCTGGTAAGGGGATGTGACAGGCATTTAAAAGAAGACATTGACAGCAGTTTTATTTCCAGATATTGGCTATTTGGATGGTTTATGGATGCAATGTTAAGATAAAATAATTGTTGAAGCAAAACTAAATAAACACCAAGGTCCAGGGTACAATTCCTGTACTAGCCATCTGCCAAAAAAAAAAAAGAAACTAAATAAGGGTAAACAGGGAAAAGAGTATAGTATGTCCACCGAAAAGGCCTAAAAACAATGACTAACCCAGTATTAAATGACCGTCCATAGCACTCACATTGTAAACTTGAAATATCATTTCACACTTTAAAAAAAGCAACTTTCCCCTACTTTGTGGTAAATGCCACAAAAGCATCTCTGCTTTCTTTTAAGCTGAAGGCAATTAGGGTGGGTATATGAGAACTAAAAGAAATAAAAACACCATTGTCCAATGAGTTCTGTTACGTGTAACCCGTTCAACTGCTCCTTCTATATCAAGATACAGGAACGGTGAATAAATTTCCACTGGTTGACCTAAGTAAGCCTGCTGTAAAATTACATCAAGAGCACCAGTGATAGCTTACTGAATCTCATCCAAGAACAAAATCAAACTTAAATTGGATGTATAATAAAACATAAAAATAATGAAGTTTAGGGCCGCTCCATCACTTCTGAAGAAGTGTTCAGAAGAACATCATATTTAGAATGTTCTCCAAGCAAAACATAAATATGAGAGTACTTCAAAAAGTTGGTGGAAAAATAGGATTAAGATAATATGAATCTTTCCATGAACTTTTTGAAGTACCCTATGAAACCTATCATTTTAGCAAAAACCATCAGTATGATAATCTGTAAAAATCAGACCTGCAGCAGAGAAGTCCCCATTCACAGAGAACTTACTCACTGCACCAGATTTCTACAAAACCAAATAAGGAAGCTCCTTTCCTTTCTGCTCTGATGTCTCCAAACAGTTACCTCCCCTTCTCCTTTTTATTCTCAGTCAAGCCTTTTACAAACAACTTTTAGGAAGCAAGTAAGGGAAAAAATTAGAAATTTACAATTTAATTATATTGTAACTATAAACTTTATATTATTCTTTTGGAACAAGTTAATAAATGCATATGTACAAAATCCAATTGGTCCAAAGGGATATACAGTAAAAATGTCTCCCCCTAGCCCCTACACCACAGCCAGCCAGTTTTCCCTCCTGGAGGAAAGCCAGTTTTCCTTCCTGATACAAATTTCTGGAGTAGCCTTCCTAAGTTAATGAACATTTAATTATAGGTTATTTACATATTAAAAATAGCAGGGAAGACTTAGTAATTTTTTACAAGCAGAACAGTTTTTATAAAAAACTTTCCTCCTCTTGGGTCAAGATGAAGCACAAGAAAATCTACTGCTACCACTTCATCGTCCTCACCCACCTGGGCTCAGTCCCAGCTGGTGGAAGCAATACACAACTAAAGAGAAACAGAAAATGAAAAGAAGCTACCTTCTTCTACCTATGACTGATGAGGGTAAGTTAGTGGGGATAAGAAGAGCATCTTAGCCATGACTAAAGTTACTACAGTACTTTCACCTTACCATTTCCTTTCTACGTACTAAAATTTCTTTATTTTTAGGTTAATCAAAGGATAAATAAGTCCACTGACAACTATGGATTAAAAGAGAATAAACATCCTCATTTTTTAAGGAGTCCAACTTTTTTCTTGGAGTAATAAATATTTACATGAGTATAATTAGATCTTACACTCTCAATATTTTTTCTGATGATTGGTGGATACTCTATCCTTACCCTCCGCAATAAAGCATAAATAAAGGTAGTAGGTTTTCCTTTTCCACCTAGGCTTTGGAAAGTTAGAAGCAATGTCATTCCCACCCTAACAACAGGAAAGTCTAGATCAACTATAAAATCATAACCTGAATTCACCAGAGCACTGAGGTGTTTGGGCAACCAAGGATTATGAAATCCAAAGAAAGGCAAGGCCCTCAAGGAGACGTGGGATGTGAGCACTGGCTACAGGTAAGTGAAGGCTAGTATGAGACTAGATGGCCCTTGGGATCCACAGACACAAATGGGAATTCATACCCATTTGCAGGATTGTCTTCACAAATGTCTACTGGATGCTTACAAGAAAGACTGAAGGCAGGGTGAGGGAGCTTCCCTTGGTGGTGCAGACCTGGTGGTACAGACCTGGAGAAGAAAAGGCAGAAAGGCCCACTTCCTGGGACCTTTTTCCCTACAGAAACAAAAGCCTTAAGCCACTAGGGGAGGAGTAAAAAACGCTGTCAGCCCCAAGACACACATGAAGACCCACTGCAACTGGGAAAGAGTAATAAAAAAAAAAATACACTATAACCCTTGGAGAGGAGCAAGAAAAAGTCCTAGCCCAGGATTCTACACCAATACCATCAAAAGATCCTACCACTGAGAAAGACCATGAAATGAGATGGCAGGCACATAGGACTGAGCCAAACCAGGACAGGAAACAAAACAAAACAAAACCCTACCCACCACCACACTAGCACTCTTTTTATAATGGAAGGAGGGCAAGAGCACGGAAAAAGATCCCTCTGAGGCACAGGTGCTCAGAGAAGGCCAAAAGCTGAGGGTGAAGGAAGAACATTGAGGAAAAACCTTTCAGCACCTCAGTCCCCACTCTGAGCATAAGGATTAGAAGAGCAAGCCAGGAGTGCGCTGCAGGCAATTGCAATAAAAACAAAACCCAAACCTAGCTCAGCTCCTGCTTAAATTGACTCAATCCAAGAGACATACCCATTTCAAGGCCTAAATAATTTTTACCTCAGTCTACTGTTTTACATGTGAGATTCAGCATTCATTCAAAAATTATTACACACACGGACATTGTTGGGGGGGAGGGGGGAGGGAGAAGGGAGGGAGGTTTTGGTGATGGGGAGCAATAATCAGCCACAATATATATCGACAAAATAAAACTTAAAAAAAAAAAAAAAAATTATTACACACACATAGCTTCTCGGCCTTCTTATCAATTTAAAAGTTATGACACACACATAAAAATGCCAGAAAAAAATGTTATTTAGAAAAAAAGAAATCAAGACTGAGATGACCAACTTAAATTACCACAAAGAGATTTAAAATAATGATGATTAATATGTTAAATTATACAGTAGAAAAGGCAGAAACATGCATGAACAGATGGGAAATTTCAGCAGAAAGATGGAAAACATAAGAAAGCATCAAATAGAAATGCTAGAAATTAAATATAGAAAAGATATTAAAGACTAAGAATGCCACTGAAGACTCATCATTGGGGCGGCTATATTAATAATACAAATGAGACTTCAGAACAAGAAATATTACCATGAATAATATTACCAGCAGGGACATTACATAATGATTAAAAGGTAAATTTGTCAAGAAGATATAACAATCTAAATGTATATAAGATATAAATGTGACAACATATCTTCAAAATACTTGAAACAAAACTCATAGAACTGAAGGGAGAATGAAACAAATCTACAAAAGTATGTGGAGATTTCAATATCCCTGTCTCAGAAATCATTAGAACAAGCAGATATAAAGTCAGTAAGGATACAGAAAACCTACAACATTGTCAACCAACTAGACTTATTTGACATTAATAGAACACTCCACCCAACAGCAGCATGATACAAATTATTTCCAGTGCTCACAGAACACTGACCACAATAGACCATATTCTGAATCATAAAAGAAACCTCCAATTACTTGAAGTTGATACGACAAGCAAACAGAAAGGACATTGTTGGGAAGGAGGGAGGAGAGGGAGGAGGGAGGGAGGTTTTGGTGATGGGCAAAAATAATCAACCACAATGTATATCGACCAAAAAAAAAAAAAAAAAAAAAAAAGAATTCAGACACTAGAAAGCCAAAATTTAATAACAGTAGGTTAAATGTTATATGTTTAAAAAAGAAGAAAAATTAGATATTTTTCAGATCTTAGGGTGGTAAGGAATTTTAGAACATAAAACAGAAGAAGAAACTACAAAGGCAGAGATAGATATATGCAGCACAGAATTAAAAATTTTACATAACAAGCCCTAAATTATGAGGTTAATGAGAAAATGGGGGGAAAAGGAATAATATAAGAAAAGTTCTTGAAATCCTCACCATCTCAGCTAAAATTTATACTTCAAGATACATTTTGAACTGCTATACTCATCCGAAAAATTACTTTCTTTAACGGTAAAATCTTCTTCTACAAATAAATAAATAAATAAATAAATAAATAAATAAATAAAATAAAAGAAACCTCAACAAATTGAAATGAATTGATATTGAATAGAAATTTCAAAGAATGTCTTTTGACCAAAACAGAAACTAAAAATCAATTACAGAGGAATTCACATGGGAAATATTAGAAAATATTTTGAATTGAATGAAGATAAAAACATATCAAAATTCCTGGGACACAGACATTAAATTAGAAAAGAAGAAAAGTCTCAAATCAATGATCTAAACTGCCGCCTTAACAAACAAGAATAAATCAACTCAAACTAAATAAAAGGTGAAAAATAATGTGTATACAAGCAGAAATTGAAAACAAAAAAACAACAGAAAAAAAAGTGAAACCAAATACTGGATCTTTTAAAAGATCAATACAATTGATAAACCTATCTAGACTTATCAAGAAAAAAGAGAGTTCAGATCCCCACACAGGCCAGCCACCAGAAAAATAAATTAAAATAAATAAGAGAGGTCACAAATTACCAGTATAAGAAATGAAAAAAGAGGCATGACAAAAGATCCTACAGACATTAAAAGAATAAGGTAATATTACAATTTTATCTCCATTACTTTGACAACTTAGAGGAAATGGAGCGAAGCAAGTCCTTGAAATAAATAAACTACCAAAGCTTACTTGAAAGGAAATAGATAACCCGAATAGTCCTATATCTCTTAAAGAAATTGAATTCCTAGTTAAAAACCCAACAAAGAAAACTCCAGGACCACATGGCTTTATTGACAAATTCTACCAAACATTAGAAAGAAAAAATATCAATCCTGTGCAAATTATTCTAGACAACCAAAGAGAAGGAAACACTTCCCAACTCATTTTATGAAGTCAAAAAAATGAAGGAAAAAATCATTTTATTAAGTCAGCATAACCTAAATTCTAAACCATACAAGATCATTACAAGAAAACTACAGACCAATATCCATCATGAACACAGATGCAAAAATCCCCAACCAAATATTAGCAAATTTGATCCAGGAATATATAAAAACAGCAAACCTCTTTTAAAAGCTTTAATCCATGTTTTAATTCTGAACTGGGATGACCCCAAAGACAACAAATGGTATCTGATTCCAGTCTAAATTAAGTTCTGATGTAAGCACAGAATTTTATGTATTTAACTTTCACAAAAGCTACTTTCAAAGAAAAGGCACAGCAGGGCTGGCCGGTTAGCTTGGTTGGTTAAAGCATGGTGTTATAACACCAAAGTCAAGGGCTCAAATCCCTGTTACTAGCCAGCTGCAAAAAACCAAATAAATTCTAAAAAAAAAAAAAGGCACAGCAGACAGCTTAATTTTGGAAATTAGGATGCAGATTATATGGCAGTTAAAACATTATAGAAGAAACCTTACGGTCAAAAATAACTACAGACTCATGAACACACACTCAACTCAACTAAAGGGTAGTGAGTCTATTTCCCTGGTTTCTAACAAAGAGAAAGAGAAAGTAGCCTATACTAAAAAAGTCAGCTCAGTTTCCTCAAGGTTTCCAAGATTATGACCCAAAGAATAATCCTTAATCTACTTTCAGAACATATACATATCCAGGTTGGCTTAAATACTTACCCTCAACCTGGCTAGTATCTGAGCATGGTTTCTTCTTTGACTCCGAGTTCCCAGTTTTCTCATCAACATCCAGGAGAGGAATATAGTCTGTTTTTCCAACGGTTTCTCCCACAACATCATCAAAGGCCTCTGCCTCCAGTGTGGCAATAAAGTCCCGTTTTATCTCCTCCTCAATTTCTGGAGGTGGGTCTGTTAATGCATCTGCAAGACTGAGGTCAGCCATTCTGCACCACTGCAACTGCCTGGTTAAGAGGAAAAAGATGTTTCATATGATGAGCACTGCAAAAGGAAAAATATTTCTAGAAACTCTCGTAAGTTGTTTTTAAAAATAAAAAAAGAACCAAAATCTAAAATTTTACAGCTGGAAGACGCTTCATCGTTTGGAAGGCAAGAAAATTAAAACTCAGAAATGGACAGTCTTACCGAAGGCAAATCACTGCTAATCACTTTTTCCTCCCATTTCTAGGAGGCAGACAAAGCAAGTACCATTTTGTCCTTTTTATTAATTAAAAAAAATAAAGTGCAAAGAATAAATAAACCTATCCAAAGTTATAGCCAACAAGATTCAAATCAGGTCTTTTGATTTCAAGTCTCATACCCTTTTCAACTATTCCATAGATGTTCATTGCCAAATCATGTCCCAGAATAATTTTTAAAGAGATCAGACAAAAAGAGGTCAAACTATTAATATTCCCATAAAAAAGTTACATTACTATCAGGCAAATGAAATCACTTTTCTTAACCAAAGACTGTGAGTATGGGCCTTATCTTGGGATAAGTAATGCTTCTTCATGAATCACTCATGGGTAGCACTATCAACCAAATTAAAACACTTAGGCCTGCCGGCATGAAAATATACAGACATGTTTACATGTTTACAGTAGGAAATAAAGTGTGCAGGGTACTATCCCTGTTTTCAAAGATTCTAATCTAATAGAAACTCCAAGACTCATAAAGATAAGCTGACATATGAGCTATATTGTTGACCAGGTAAATGTAAGTCAAACAGCAATCTTTAGTTGTATAGTATAATGGCTACTACATGTGTTTGCCAGGAATTTATTCTATCTTCCCTCATACAAACCAATCCCCACCCTCATATTGTTAAGGATATGACTAGAGTTTAGTCAATCAGAAGACAGGAATAAAATGGTTGGAACAGTCATGTAGTTCATGACTATACCCTGGAAGGAAGGGCCGTGAGTGGCAGCTGTTCAGTTGTCTTCTTTCTCAAGTCTGAAGCAAGTGTGACCTTCGAATAAATCTTTCTTTTGCCTAATTTACTCAATCTATTTCTGTTGCTTGCAACCAAAGAATCTCACACATAGTCTTTCCCCAACCCAAATTTTAAAAAGTCAAAATTTACTATGATTCAAGCCACTTAGTTAATGGTCAGGCTTTCCTTTCAAACTCTTCTCCACTATTTATCTTTCTCCAACAAATGTAGTTAGAAAAAAGAAATACAGGGGAAGGAAAATAGTCATTTTATCTTCAGCGTTGTCTCCACACATTCTCCTCCTCCTACTTGTATTATCTTTCTTTGCTACAGATATGAAAGTCACAGATCTTTTTCAATTGTTACTTCTTTTTTAGTTTCCCCCATAGGACCAAGTTGTGAGGCTACGACAAAAGTACACAAAACAGATACTTCCAGAACCCTGAAAAGTCAGAAGGTCATCCCATCTCTACTTCCCAAATCCAACATCTAAAAGGCTTTGCTGTATGTCTCAATGTAGAAAGTATGAGAGCAGCAAGGGCTCACAAGCCTCATAAGGGCTTAAGAGTAGAGATACTAAACCCAACTAGCAAAATTGTAAGCTAAATTCTACTATACAAAACAAAGTACAGAAAGGATAATTAAGCCCAGGAACAATACCTACTTCTTCCATGCAAGAGCCTAGAAGGAAAAAGATAACATTTGTACAGCACAGGGAATCCTAGAAGGGGTTTGTCCCTATCTATATAAGGTTTGGTGAAAACATTCACTACATATTCTTTACATTGCATAAGAAAAAATAAAATACCAAGATTTGGAAAGATATTAAATGTTGAATTTACATAAACTTCCCAATACATTTTTTCAAAAATGTTAATGATAAATTTGAGCCTTCCTCCATGCATCTACCTTTTTAATGTAAGGTTTCCTATTTGAAATGGCTACCTTAATTCCTGATCAAGAATTTTAAACGATGATCTCTTCAAATTCTAGATGATCCCATCATATAAAAAACTGGTAAACTGATACTTCTTCTTAAAACAAATGTGATATCTAAATTTCCTGTAATTATACAAACAAGTTCCTAAATCATATCTAAATCATATCTTTTTTCTTACCTAGTATTTCAAAATAATAAAGCTTGCTTCAAGCACACACAAATGTTACGCTACCAATGTTAATAAAATTCAACTCCTACAGAAGTAAGAAAAATTAAGCATCACGCTTCACTTTCGTGAAGTGATTCATCTATAACTACACTTTTTCAAAGCTGAATTTTTTGCTCTGAAACCATAAACTTTGTTGTTATAGTGTTTGTTATTTAGTTAATTCATTTAGGTCTCAAAAATGTCAATTAAGAGATATCTGCACTTCCATGCTTACTGCAGCATTACTCACAATAGCCAAGATAAGGAAACAACCTAAGTGTCTGTTAACGGATGAATGGATAAAGAAATTGTGATATATATAATGGAATATTCTTCTGCCTTAAAAAAGGAGATCCTGTCATTTGTGACAACATGAAGGGCGTTATGCTAAATGAAATAAGCCAGGCACAGAAAGACACCACATGATATAAAATACCACATGATCTCACTTATACATGGAATCTAATAAACTCAAATACACAGAAACAGAATAGAATTGTGGTTACTAGTGGTGGGAAGTGGGGGAAACAAAGATATTGGCTAAAGGGTACAAAGTTGCAGTTACATAGGATGCATAAGTCTAGAGATCCAATGTACAGCATGATAACTAAAGTTATTAATACTGTATTGTATACTGAAAATTTACTAACAAAGTAGATTTCAGGTGCTATCACCACCACACACACACATTAACTGCATGAGGAGACAAATGTTAATTTGCTTGACTACAGTCATCGTTTTACTATCCATATGTGTATCAAAGCATCATGTTGTATACCCCAAATATATACAATTAAAAATGTCAGTTAAGCAAAACCACTTTTTAAAGTCAATAATTATCTTTCAAAGAAGACAGAATCATTCCCATATGAACTGTGAATTCTTTTTAAATTCGTAAACTATTAAAATTTTCCTCTAGAAAACCAACACTTTAGTTTCAAACAGCAGAGTGGTATTCTGATCCCACTGTCTCACATGTAGAGTTGAAAGCAAATAGAATAGAGTGACTTTGATTTAACTAGATTTACCGTTTTGATAATATCATTTAATGTGGAGTTCACATCTATAGTCCAACTTTTATATGAGAGCCTCTCTATGAATAAAACAAAGGATTACTTAAATCTTAGGTTTTTAAGCATGAACTCTTTGAGACTAAAATCTTTATACCTTCCTGTCTTATCAGCTATCAAATCACCATCAATATACAAACTTAAGCAATGAATCTGTAATATCTAGTTTTGAATTATTCGTTTATCACTTTAAATTCCTATACCTCATATTTTGTTTAAAAACTAAACAGTTACTAAAATATATAAATTGATCAATTTATAATCAAAAATTTGATTTACTAGTGTTGTTTCTCTATCATATGACAAGCTGTTAAGTATGTATACTAATAGCATTATTCAGAAGTGATACCTCTTTCACTAGTCCCAAAGGAGGTACAAACAATTTTCACAAAAGCTGGGGAAAAAAAAGTAATCCCATAATTGTGTAAAGCATTTGGGTTTTAGGTACTAATAGCACAATCTGGTAACTAGTTTCTTGACATCAGTCCCATACTGGTGTAACATAAGAGAACAATATTTTTTTGTTTTGAAATTGCTGAGCACTAGAAAAGTATGAATCTCTACTACTTGAGTGTGTTGCAGTGAAGTTCAAGCATGGCGTATACGGCACTGTTATTTCATTTAATAATTTTACCATGTAAGACATTTAGGCTGAGGAAGTTCAAGATCATCAGAGCATATGAATCCAAATATGAGAAAACTCACTTTCTAATCATCTCATTAAAAAAAATTTTGAGATATAAATAATAAGCCAATATTGGAAATAAAATGGACTTATATTCAATTAATCTAAAAGCAGATAGAAAAAGAAAAATAGAATAAGAAACAGATAGAGCAAACAGAAAGCAACTAGAAAGGTGACAGATTTAAATCCAACCATATCAATAATCATATTAAATATAATCTAAACATACTAATTAAAAAAGAGATCTTCAAATTGGATAAAAAAGCAAGACCTACCTATACGTTATCTATAAGAAACCCACTTTTATTAAATAATAAAAAAAACAGCGAGGATATAAGGAAACTAGAACTCTTGTACACTATCAGTGAGAATGTAAAATGGTACAATGCTGTGGAAAACAGTATGACAGTTCTTCAAAAAATTAAAATTAGAATTACCATATGATGAAGTAATTCTACTCCTGAATATATATCAAAAGAACTGAAAGCAGGGTCTTGAAGAGATATTTGTTCATTTGTATGAACATGGCAGCATTATTCACAACAGCTAAAGCATGGAAGCAACCTAAGTGTCCATCAATGGATGAAAGCATTAACAAAATGTGATATATATACACAAAATACACAGTGGAATTTGTTTTTGAAGCTGGCTGGTATGGGGATTCAAACCCTTGACCTTGATGTTATAATACCATGCTCTAACCAACTGAGCTAACTGAACAGACACACATGGAATATTAGTCAGCCTTAAAAAAGAAGGAAATTCTGTAATATGCTACAACATGCATGAACTTTGAGGATATTATATTAAGTGAAATAAGCCAGTCATAAAAACTATATAATTCCACTTATCTACCATATGATTCCACTTATATCAAATGCTATATAATTCCATTTATATAAAGTACTTAGAGGTAGTCAAAACCATAGAACTAGAAAGTAGAAAGATGGTTGCCAGGGGCTACAGGAGGGAGAGAATAGGGAGTTATTGTTTAATGGGTACAGTTTCAGTTTTGTAAGATGAAAAGAGTTCTGGAGATGGATGGTGATGATGGTTGCAAAACAGTATGAATGTCCTTAATGCCACTGAACCATACTCTTAAAAATGGCTAAGATGGTAAATTTTGTTATAACAATAAAAAACGCTGAGGGGGGAAAAACACTAATCAAAAGGTAAGTGGGGTGGCCAGGGATAAAGAGGGACACTGCATAATAATGAGAGGGTTAATTCATCAAGATAACATCCTAAATGCATATATTCACATGACAACAGAGCTTCAAAACACATATGATAATAATGGACAGAACTAAAAGGAGAAAAAACAAATTCTCAAATATATAGGAAGACTTTAATCACCTCTCGTTAATCATTAGAACTAATTTTTTTCTTGTTATTACTGTTTGTCTTGTCTAAGTAGCCCATTATGATAGAAAATGCATAAATGTAAAAATTAAATGCACTATAGGTACATTAGCTTAGAAAAAAGTCAATTGTCCAAAAGAGAAACGTCGTTCTACATTCTACATGGATTTAACCAAACAATAAAAAGAACAGGAAGCTCTGAAATATTGATTCATTTAATTCAATTAAATTTTATTAAAAACTCAATACAAATATTATTTATGTATTCATGTATAAACAAAATTTTGAAAGGCTGATTTTCTGAGATTGCAAAAGTTTACAATGCCCTTTAATAAATATATTAAATTATGTCTGTTTGGGTTTTTTTCTGGAAATAAATTGCTATTGTTTGAATGTATATGTCCCCCCAAAATTCATATGTTGGAACTGAATACCTAATGTGATTGTATTAGGAGGTGGAGGCCTTTTGGGAAGTGATTAAGTCATGAGTGCTAAGCCCTCATAAGTGGAATTATTGCTCTTAAAACGAGGTTGAACAGGCTGGCTGGTTAGTTCAGTTGGTTAGAGCAGTGTTATAACACCAAGGTCAAGGGTTCAGATCCCAATACCGGGAGCCGCCAAAAAAAAAAAGTTGAAAGGAGTGCCGTAGTCCTTTCTGTTCTTTTTACCCTTTCATCTCTTCTGTCATGAGGATACAGCATTCTTCCCTTTTTGCCCCCTTCCCTGTTCCCCTTTCCTCTGTAGGACCCACCAATGAGGTGCCATGTTGGAAGCAGAGAGCAGCCCTCACCAAACAAGAATCTGCCAGCACCCTGATCTTGGACTTCCCAGGCTCCAAAAGTATGAGAAATCAACCTCCATCGTTTATAAATTATCCAGTCTGCGGTACAGCCATGCACCACATAATGATGTTTTTGGTCAATAACAGACTGCATATATGACGGTGGTCCCATCAGATCATAATGGAGCTGAAAAATTCCTATCACCTGGTGCCATCATAACGCAATGCATTACTCACATAAGAACCTATACCACAGAACCTAGGTGTGTAGGTGCTACACCATCTAGGTTTATGTAAGTATACTTTATGATGTTCATACAATGATGAAATCACCTAATGACACTTTTCCCACAATGTATCCCATTGTTAAGTCACTCATGACTGTATTTCATTATAGTAGCACAAATAGACTGAGACAGAAATTTTTTTAATTTCCCAAAACAAATAAGTCATAAAATCCTACCAAAATTCACACTTTGCATACAAATGGCCAATAGGTACATGAAAAAATGCTCAGCATCACTAGTTATCAGAGAAACGCAAATCAAAACCACATTGAGATATCATCTCACCCCAGTTAGACTGGCCATTATTAAAAAGACCAAGAATAACAAATGCTGGTGAGGACGCAGGGAAAGGGGAACTCTTCTACACTGTTGGTGGTAAATTAGCACAGCCATTATGGAAAACATTATGGAGGTTACTCAAACAACTACTGATAGAACTACAATATGATTCAGCAATCCCACTACTAGGTATATATCCAAAGGAATGGAAATCATCATGTCGAAGGGATACCTGCACTCCCATGTTCACTGAAGCTCCATTTACAATAGCCAAAATATGGAACTAACCTAAGTGTCCATCGATGAATGACTGGATAAGGAAAATGTGGTATACATACACAATGCAATACTACTCAGCCATAAAAAAGAATGAAATTCTGCCATTTGCAACAACATGGATAAGTCTGGAGAAAATTATGTAAAGTGAAATAAGCCAGACAAGGAGAGAGAAATACTGCATGTTCTCACTCATAACTGGGTGCTAAGAAAGAAGGAAAGAAGGAAGGGAGGGGGAGGTGGAGGGGGAGGGAGGGAAGGAAGGAAGGAAGAGAAAGAACTAATGGACTACAACAATACATTGAACATTGAACTTTCAGAAGGAGAGAACAAACCTAAGGATACTAGAGATGGGGGGAAGGGAGGGATGGGGTTTGGGGAGTGATAGGTCAAGTAAACGGTATAAAGAAAAATCACGATTTGTAATAATGAATATGCTAACAATAAACAATTTTTTAAAAATCACACGAGCTAATTGTTAACTTTAAGGCCATAAATAAATAAGAAAATCAGCAAAATTAATTCTATTTAGCAATATCTAATAACTATAACAATAAAGTTAAATCCAATTCAGTCAGTCTGTTAAAAAAAAAAACAGCAACAAGAGCAAATTAAGTCAAAGGAAAATACACATTGAGGGATTTTACAGTGTCATGAAGAAGTTAGAAAATCCTCTCAATCAAAACATCAGGGGACAAAATTGTCAAGATCAGCCATTCCAAAACACTGGGAAAAAAAAATGCAGAACACAAATTGAGAAGCTTTCCATTCTTGAAATTTGCTTGGATTTCAGGTAAGACCAGTGCGAGTCTATGGCTTTCTTGTCTAGAGCTGCTCCCATACCTACCCTAGCTCGTGCCCAGCTTAGTCAGCAAGAATTATACTTGAGAAGCTAGTGATAAAAACTGACAGCTTTGCTGCCAAAAGGAGAAAACTCTATTTGGGGTAGGGAGTAGAAATCCTGCAGCAAGACAGGGCTCTTGTCCACAGCAAAAGCCATCTCACACTTAAAGAATTCCACTACTGGAATTGTGGAATTCCACTACTGAATAACTAATACTGAATTCAGAATTCAGCAGCCTTCCTGAGGGAACCATAAACAGGAAATGAAATATAATTTCAACTGTTACAAATATTTGAACAGTTGTTTAAAAATGCCTATAGTAGTAGTGGCACACCTGTAACCCATTTACAACATGTGAATGTGGGTGAGAAGCCCTATTCTATGTACACGGAGGCTAGTTTATATATAAAGTATTATTGTAACTCTAGATCCTGACAGGGAAAATGCTGAAAAGTGACTATCATTAAAGAGCTTTTCAAAAGCCTGACAAAATTTAATTTTCAACAGGTTCCACGAAAAGTAATTGCATTTCCCTTTTCTATCTATGATAACTACCAGTTAACCTTTGAGGGCTGTTATGAATCAAAAACAATAAAGGATGTCTATAATTAAACAGTTTCATGGTCAGAGAACTTTAAAGCACATTTGTGCCATTCCTTAATATACAATAAGAGCCAACAGATTTGTTTTTCTCCTAAAATATATAATGATGACGCTTATATGATGCAATCTACTCAAACTTTTACTAATTTAGGACACAGGTAAAAATACACACTAAAACACTAACACACTTTAAATATCACTTATCAGAGTGCGGATTCTAAAAGGGCAGCTTTTTATCCATTGTAATCTTTCCCTTCCCCAATCCCCACTCCCACATAGTCCCAGTCCACTTCCTGGGATGACATGTGGTTCATGGAATATGAGTAGTAGCTTGAATTCAGCTTAAGAAGCTAAACCTGATAGAAAATTATACAACTGGAAAATAGGAAAGTCGCTTGACTGTGAGCACATCTAGCCAACCATCCAGCATCTGCATTCTCAACCGTTTAGCTATTCTTTATTTGTCACCACACATAAATAAAGGTATGATTTTAAAACACACACACACAAACTCTACTTATGGAAAACAATCCTATAAAGGCAATGACAGCGTTATGTTGGAAGTAAAAGCACTAGGCCCCAGTTTTCTATAAGTTAAAGAGATTACCCAATTTTACAGTTATTCAATTCTAGGACACGTACAATTATACTTCCTTCTATGTTCTATGGATTTGTTAAACTGGTTCTGCAAGTGGTCCAGAATTGATTTCAATAAATACATGTATGAATTTAATCTCACAATTACAGAATCATTTAAAGTTACTTACTATTCAGTTATGCCTTAGATGTTTAGTTATGTATTTTATGGACAAAAGGATATGACACAGTATTATTTTCAAATCTGGATATTCAGGAAGATCAAAAAATGTATCCTAGTGAATGAGAAGTATCTACTTAAAAAAATTACCTCTTATTGACTATTTACACTATTCCTCTTCTATCCAATATATAGTAAAATGAACTTTAAGTGGATTTGTGAGTAGAAGACAAGATAGTTTGAAAGCTGGGTACAAAATTCTTATGCTTCACTGGTTTAATCTGATACCCACCATGGCTTTGAATGAGTCACCTTCCAGGGCTGAGTTCCCTAATCTGTAAAATGAGTGTTATGTTAAATGATTCCTGAGGTTGATTATTCTATAAGTTACTTATAATTCAGTTTCGTAACTTCAGTTAGCTATAAATAAATAAACTTCATACAGACCCTCAATGTGAACATATACAACCATTATTTTATATATCAAGTACTCTCAATTATAACTGGGTTCAGGTTTACTGAAAGTCAAAAGCTTTTTGGCAAAGGGAGGGACTGAAAACAAACTCACCAGTGCACCATGCCCTGCTTGAGCCAATCTGACTGGAGCTTAAGAAACTCCACCCAGTTCTGGCTAACATCAAAAGAGACTTGACACCACTCTGTCAGAAAATAAGCCCCATATTAATTAACCAGGCACCATGAGAACACACAGTTTTCAAGCACAGCACTTTGGACATCTGATCTTTCATTCTGATGTGATATGCTTGAAGTGAAACTATCTGGTGAGAAGAGTTTTGAAGATAGGTAGACTAAAGCAAGAATAAACTACATGGCATGATGATGAAGCATAGAAGAGAATCTTGGTCTCTTGAGTACCATCTCACTATTAATAGCTATGAGCTGATAAACAGTAAATAAGAATATATGATGAGGTCATAAGCACCTTCTTCTCTGTTGCATGGTTTACTTTAGATAGTTCACAAATTCTGAAATTAATTAGTGAACTAAAAATAATCTCCTGGCTATACAGATTAAGGAATGTTCATATCTAATTTAAATACACAGAAGTTGTGGGCAACTTTTTAAGCTCTAGGAAGAAGTCTTCCCGAAAACTTTAGGTCAGTCTCATCTATAGTCCCTTACTTGGGGTCTGTGCTCATTCTGTCTGATGAGAAATTGGCAATCTAGTTTACAAGCAGCCTGTTGCTGCCTATGCCCTCCCCTATTGACTCCTTGAATGGTGCTGGAATGCAGCTGAATTGAAAGAAGAAAACTTATGAAAAGCAAGAACAGAAGCCTAACCTCCACCATCATACTCAGACACCTTCCCTAACCACTGTAATATTTTTACTTCACTCTGTCACATTACCCAAATTTCTACCAAGATTTATTTGTGGTAGCCAGCATTACTCTTTAAAAAGTATAGAACCCCATTTCATAATTTACATGTAGGTTAGAGGACGTACCCCATGTAAGAGGATGTAAGGACCCAGAGGCCATAGGAGGTAATAGAAAGGGAGGTAATACAATGCCAAAGGCAAGCTTGTCATCTTTCAAAATACTGCCTCCTGTCAATTTTAGAAGAAATTTTCTTCTCAGTGACTTGGACCAGTTTAGAAACAAAATTATCATTTATAAACATTGTATCTCTGAAGCAAATGCATTCTGAGTTCAAAACAATGCTCACTTTGATATCCTGGGGGGATTATGGGCAAGACACAGAACTGTAAAGATACCTGGGCTAATATTTTCTTCTATACTGTTTTTTTGTTTTTGCATGACTCATTCAAATAACGAGAATTCTGAAGCTAACACTAAGCTGCTATCCTAGGACATTAATGCGAATGCTGTGGTCAACATGCAGTACTTTTTCTTCAGGCTTGGAAGGAACCCGGCATCCCAGCCAGTCCCGAAGACCATTTATATTCCTCACATGTTTAGAGGTATAGCCTGCATCAAAATGATTTCATATTCAATATCAGATTTTTTTTTTTGCCTAGCAAGCTGTCAGTTACTAAATGGTAACCTTATTCTCAGATTTGTTTTTAACGAATTTCTTTCAGAGTTCTATCACATATCAAGCTAAACCTTATCTGTCCGGTGGCTGTGTTCTGTTTTTAATTTATTTAACCAGAAAACCTTGATTTACACTTTCACTCAAAATGGTATTTCATTAGAAGTAAAAACAAATCTTTAGCAAGGATCTCCAGAGGAGTCAGCTACCAGCTGACATAGTTCACAGGCATATATGATCCCTGAAACAAATCTGAATTTCTCCTGCTCCTCCTCAGAACAGAGACTTGCAAATGGCAATAGACAACTCAGCAATATCTTTACTATCTTGAGCAAAAAAACTCCAAAACTCCTGTATAATATATTAACTTCCCACCCCCAGGTGCCTCCCTACATACTTCAAGGATAACAGCTGTACTATTTACAAACTGATGGAATTTCCAGGCTTGGCAGGGTTCTGTTCATAACCACCATCTGTCCTGTTCATCACAGGATTAGCAACAGGAGAGAGCCACTTGATTACTGGAACAGTTGAGGCTGTCATCCAGCTACATTCCTCCATGAGAGAACATACTGATACAGCTTAAAAGAAGTACATTTTACTTCCATGCAGTCCCCAAAACAAAGAGTTCCTTTTCCCAATCTGTGGGAGCCCTATCCTCCAAATATAAAATACTGCATGCACATGAACACACATATTAAGATACATAAAACCTTGCATCAGAAGGCTAAAAGCCTAGCGTGGTCACTTATAGAAACTATCCAGGCAGCTTGTGTTCAGTCCTGACTGAATGCATTTTGGATCTGTAAACAGACACCTGCCTGCCACACTTCTGTCCAAGTGAATTTAAATCTATTTCTCCAGGAAGAATAATCTATACTAGATACCTCCCACTGTTAGCCATGTGACACAGCATGATATCAGCTGCAGCCTAGTTATGTAGGCCAAAATAAGAGATGACAATGACACAGCACTTACATATCTGCTATAACCATCCTTAAGAGCAAATCTTCAATATTATCTCAATTTTCTTGAAAAAAGGGTGAATCTTAAGAAGATTCTCAATAATACCTAACCCCCCAAAATTCTGAAAAAGAGAAAGCCTTTTAAAAAAATTTTACTATTTATTTCACAGAGCTTCCTCCCACTAATTAACACAGAAAAAACATTGAGTTACCCTATACCTATTCAAAAATCATTTCTAACCACTTAAGATATCTAAAGGATTTTTTAAAAACACCAGTTCAAATGATCTAGAATCCAATTCCCTCACAATAACAGATAACAAAAATAAGAACCAGAGAAAACAAGATACTTATAAATGAGGCTGGGACCAAGGATCAGGCTAAGAAAAGAGCCAGAGAACACAAGAAACAGAAGTAAAGAGTGACAAAATAAGCACAACCTTGCAGTTTTATAGTTTCTGCTTTTATGTGATACAATGATATCACTATACTTCAAATACCTTTTGAGGTATACCTACTTATACCTAACTTTACCTTCCTAACTATACCTACCTTTTCTTCTTAAAGAATTGAGGTGGTTGGGAAGAGTCCTGAACATCAGTAAAACCTCCCAGCTGATTTAAAAGAACCACAACACCTATTTAAAAAAAGGGGGGGGGGCCCATGGCTCACTCAGGAGAGTATGGCGCTGATAATACCAAGGCCACGGGTTCGGATCCTGTATAGGGATGGCCGGTTAGCTCACTGGGTGAGTGTGGTGCTGACAACACCAAGCCAAGGGTTAAGATCCCCTTACCGGCCATCTTTAAAAAAAAAAAAAAAAAATTCCAAACTCTTTAGTGTGCTATCAAGGCCACACATCCCTAGAAGATCTAGTCCTATCTTTAATCTACCACAATCATCAGCATCTTTTCATAGAAGGTTTCTCTATATTTTAGTCACATGGGACCATCTGCCATTTTACAACATGCCATTCATATAAGCAGCATACACCCTTGCTCATATTGCTCTCCACACTTAAAATTCTTTCTCTCACTCCTCATTTGTCAAAGTCGTGAAATCAAGGTCCGCATCAACTATCTATCGCCCTTTCCGTGATTTTTTTTTTTTTTTAGAATCTGTTCCAGTGCTATCCAGAACTAAAACATCATCTATACTTGTATTATAACAGTACAGTCTGGTCTGTACTATAGTTACTTATATATACCAGCTCCTTTAAACTGCTAAATTCCAAAGGGGAAGGATCACGTCTAAGTGATATGTATACCTTCTCAGCTCTTAGTAGATTACTGTACATAGGAGATGGGCCAAAACAACAAAACCCAACAAAACAAGGGGCTAGCTAAACATAGTTCTAAAATAGTATGGCAGAAGTTATAAAAACTGAATCTAATTTGAAATTAATCAGAGGTTCCAAAACTACAAAAACTCTTTAGAACTGGAAAAAGAATAAATAGACTCAAGGTTGAAGGGTCATCACTAACTAATTAAGAATATTCATCTTGGGCCAGCCAGTGGCTCACTTGGGAGAGTGCGGTGTTGATAACACCAAGTCAAGGGTTAAGATCCCCTTACCGATCATCTTAAAAAAAAAAAAAAAAAAAAGAATATTCATCTCATTTCTTCCACTTTCCAAACATAGTTTGTGCCAGAGCAATCATGTTGTAATTATGGAAAGAAAGACAACAGGGAGTAACCATACAAACCACCTCTCCATGCTGATCATCTTATCATTATTAGACAGAGCAATAAAAATAGCTATCTCTGTTTTTAGAAAAGCACAACATGATGCAATGTGGCAAAAAAAACAGATGGCTATTCAAGAGATCAGCTACTACCATCATGTTAATATCATCACATAAATATTAAATTTTTATAATTGTTAAAATGTTAATAAATCTCTATAGTATCAGCTCACATCTCTGTCAGGAAGTAATAAGTATACTATGTAATTTTTAAATTACTTAGTGCTAGGTAAATTAGATAAAGGGAAGAGTATTTACACTTGATCAGGTCTTTGCTTTTGAGAACCACTTTAGTTAAGAAAAACCTCTTGCAGGGCTGGCCAGTTAGGTCAGTTGGTTAGAGTGCGATGTTATAACACTGAGGTCAAGGGTTTGGATCCCTGTGATGGCCAGCCATCAAAAAAAAAAGAAGAGGAAAAAAAACAAAAAACACAAAAAAACCTCTCCAAAGCAAAGTGAAGTTTCACTCTATTCTCTATTGCATAAGTTGTCAATGAAAACGAAATAAAACAGATAGTAGAATTAAGAGGAGATAGGGGTTTGTTGCTGATAATTCTTTATTTATTTACAATGTGTGTCCCTCCCGCAGCCCCCTTTGGACTTGAATTCTTAGAGTGAGAGGACAGCATCTTTCTCACCTTTTATCCTGGGTATCTAATATAATAAACTTGACACTTTGTAGGCTCTCACTAAATGCACATTCATCCTCCTAGTTGTGCTCTGTTCTACATAATGACACCAGCCTTGCTGGAGTTGATGTGGCTCTTCTCCCTCGTGGCTCTTCCACTGTGTCCTAGGCACAGCATCAGCACTAGGGTAGAGTAGCTCAGCTCTTCTGAGCAGGAAGGAGAAGATATAAACTCCATAGGAATAGTTAGCAGGCATTTTGCAGTGGTAGTAAATGCCTTCTTACTTTAACAGAATACCTTACAGATGCTTTCAAATAGGAAAAGAAAAAAAGCTTAGAAGTAAAAATAACATTAAGTAAAAACTGAACAAGCAAAGGGCAAAGTTGAAGGAATCTTTCAAGTTATTATTAACATAACTTTCAACATTTTACCTGAAATAGAGGTAAAAATCTGAGTTAAAACCACTGGATCAGAATTGTTCAGAGACAGGGTTGAGCAATCTGTTTTTAAAGTTGATTCTGAGGGGCACCCACAATTGAGAGTTACTGAATTGGTCAACAATCTACCTAATCCATTCAGGAGAAATTTCACTGAAATGAAACATAAAACAGTATTTTAACACTAGAAAGAGATCTTTTAGATGCAGTTTACTGGAAGCAGAGCCTGAGACAGGGAATTCTGTACAAGTTATTTATTGAAGGAGTTCTTTCAGGAGAAAGCTATGTGAGAGTGAAGGAAAGCAAAACTGTGGTTTCAGCTAAAGTCTAGCTTCTGCCTGTTCCATGAAAAGCTCTGAAGAACTGCACCACAAGGTCAGTCCCATTATAAGATATGGCGGTCAGGTTTTTGTAACCCTTGTCAGGCTTATCAGTCATTGGCTCAAGGCAGTGTGAAGGAGAGAGATATAAATGCCCAAGCATCTCTGGGGGAGGTAGCTCCTATTCATCGAGGCCCTCGGCAGCTAACGTGCACAGCAGCTGGGGAGGTGGGTGCACTGGATGGCAAAGGGGGTCTAGACAAGTTACCAGCAATCTCTACTTCAGAAGATTCAATCGTATAACAAAAAGGCATACAAATTTGGGGTAGGTATACAAATATCAAGCAAAACAGACTCTAAGCAAAAAAAAAGTTAGAATTAAAATGACAAAAAGTTCAATTCACCAAAAAGATGTGCCAATATTAAATATTAAACTTATACTTAACAATACAGCTATTTAAAAATACATAAACTCACAGAAATATGAAGAGAAATAGGTGAGCTCACCTTCATAGAAGGATATCTCAATACACTTAGTAACTGACACATATTGGAGTCAAAAATCAGTAAGCATACACAAAATTTGAACAACTCAATACACAAGTCTCAGCTAATGGATCACACCACAGTACACTGGAGAAGACCCTTTCTCTTCCAGCACACATGGAACATGTATTTTTAAAATGAATGCATACTAGGCCATAAAACAAGTCTCAAATTTTTGAAATTACTGTACAATCCATACAGATGAAATATATCTTAAATAAGTTAGAAATAAAAACCTGACAGAGCTTTTTAAAAATGCATTAGAAAATTTTAAAACACAAATAATCCATGAGTTAAAACCAGAAAAGAAATAAAAAATACATAGAACTGAATAACAAAAAAACTACATAGCAAAGTTTGTAGAATATATCTAAAGATGGAACTTAGAGGAAAGTCTCTAGCCTTAACTGCTTGCATTAGAAAAATAGGAATGAAAATTGAGTTAAGCATCCATCTTAAGTTAGAAAAAAATAATTTAGAGAAAACCAAAGGAAGGAAATAAAATCATGAACAAAAATAAAACAAGAAGAAACAAAGAGGCTTGACAACACAAAAGTACTTTTTGAGTACTAATCAAATTAACAAATCTCTGCAAAACTAGCCCCCAAAAAGAGAAGGCATAAATGAACAATTTTAGGAAGGAAAAGGAAAATGTTACAAATGCAGCAGAGGGAAAAAAAAGAGATTATAAACAATTATACCAATAAATTTGAAAATCAGACAAAACAGAACAATTCCTAGAAGAGTATATATATATTACCAAAACTGAACCGAAAATAAGTAGAAAACCAAACATTCCTGAATCAATTAAAGAAATTAATATTTTTAACTCTCCCAAATACATACACACGAAACCAAAGGTTTTATAGGAGTTCCACTAAATAATCAAAGTGCAGATAACTCAGCACAAACCCTAGAAAACAGAAAAAGAATTCCCCCCCACTCATTTTATGAAGCTCATATAAGCATAACACAGTGTTACAAGCCCAGACTCACAACAAACTGCCAGAGGTTCAAATTAGGTTCTACCACTTAGTAGCTATGGGATGGTTGGGCAAGTTCTTTGTTTCAGTTTCCTCATATGTAAGTTGAGGATAATACTAGGGTACTTCAAAAAGTGTGTGAAAGGGCCGAGCCCGTGGCGCACTTGGTAGAGTGCTGCACTGGGAGCGCGGCGACGCTCCCGCCGCGGGTTCGGATCCTATATAGGACTGACCGGTGCACTCATTGCCTGAGTGCCGGTCACGAGAAAAAAAAAAAAAAAAAAAAAAAGTGTGTGAAAAAATAGAATTAAAAGATAAAATGAATCTTTCCATGAACTTTTGTTTTATTTTTGGTTTTTTAGTGGCTGGCCGGTACAGGGATTGAACCCTGGACTTGGGTGTTATCAGCACCACACTTTAACCAACTGAGTTTACTGGCCAGCCCTGAATCTTTCCGTGAACTTTTTAAACAATCCTTGTAGTATTATCTGCTTCTGGATCTAATACATGAAATGTTTAAAACAATGCCCACAGAGTACCCATTATTCTTTCAGAAGGCGAGAAGAAATCTAGGGTAATTAGAGGGGGAAGGGGGAGAGAGAGGGGGAGGGGGAGAAATGGACTAGGGGCATAAAGAATAATTATGATTTGTAACAATACATATGCTAGTAATATTGATTTGATCAACATATCTCAATGCTGAACCCCCAAAATATGTATAATCAATTTTGATTCAATAAAAAAAATTTTTTTTAAATAAATAAAAATAAATAAATAAACAAACAACGCCCAGAACACTGTATCTGCTACAGATACTTGCTATTGATTATATGATTATTGATAATATACCCTTGGTAACAAAAGCAGACAAAAAGAATAATGGAAAATTATAAGCAAAAATGAACCCATGAACTTAGATCTGGGGTCAGCAAATATATTCTGACAGTAAACAGTTTAAACCTTGTGGCTCATATAATATCTGTCATATATTATCTGTCATATAATACCTATCAGACAGTCCTCACTTTGCAAGGTTCTAGTATGCACAAATTTCAGTTACCATGGTTTAATTAAATAACACCAGGCCCCCCAACACCACAGTTCAAGTTTCAATTACCATGGTGTATTAACTGTAATTACATAAAGTACAAAATCCGTGGCCAGCTCTTTCTTCTACAAATCACTAGATAAGTAACAAGTGTGCATCAAGATGTGACCAATCACATCAGACCTTTCAAAGTATGTCTGTGACAGGTCTCTGTGGCATGTGTTATTCAGTTCATGCACAGAGAGCAAAGCATGCAGATATGTTACCTTGTGGGAAAGAGGGAATTGGCCAACAAAGATGAAAGTGCAGCAAAGAACCAAAAAGTAACACACTGGATGTGAAATTCAAATTGAACATAAATGGAGTTATAGAAGAAATAGCTCACTGTGGGATATGTAGCCAAAGGAATTTAGGGAAGATGAGCTTTACCTACATAAATGAAGAAAGTGGTTTGGCAAAAAAGATGAAGATGTCCCAGAGGAAGTGAAGCTGGCAAGATGTTTTACATTAAAAGAACTCTCGAACATATTCTGTGACACTGAAAGTTCAAAGGATAAAGTGTTGGAAGCTATTCCAAACTTATAAAGCCACGGCACAGAAAAGATGCCTGCTCCACATCTTAAGTTACACGATAAGAAGAGCAACTGGCACTGTTCAAGCTACTCTTGTTGTTAAGTTTTTTTACGAAGAAATAAAACATTTTAGTTTTCAGTGTTTTGAATGTTTTTACATTCAATTACAGTGTACTAAATACTCGTTTTCCTATTTATTTCATTTCCCTATACATTTATAGCAGAGTTTTTTTTTACAAGTTTTGACAAGATTTTTAAAGGTCACAGAATAATTGTAATTTTTCCATTGGATTAACACTGCTTTAAGGGCTGGCCAGTTAGCTCAGTCACAGCATGAGGCCAATAACACTTTGGACAGTTTCACCCAGCATAGACATTTTTATAGTCCTGCACTACCGTGTATAGCAAAGACTGCCTGCACTCAACACTGCCCATATAGTGTGAAAGCATCCATGGACAATATATAAATGAAGAGCATGTTTGTGTTCTAAGTAAAACTTTATTTATGAACACTGTAATTTGAATTTCATATGTTCACCTGTTATGAAATATTCTTCTCTCTCTGATTTGCTATCAATTGTTTATTTATTTATTTGTTTGTTTGTTTGTTTATTTAAAAGGTGACTGGCAAGGGGATCTTAACCCTTGACTTGGTGTTGTCAGCCCCACGCTCTCCCAAGTAAGCTAACCGGCCATCCCCGTATAATAGGGATCTGAACCCGTAGCCTTGGTGTTATCAGCACCACACTTTCCCAAGTGAGTCATAGGACGGCCCTTGCTGTCAAATCATTTTAAAATATGAAACCATTCCTAGCTCATAGACTATACAAAAATAGACAGCAGGCTGAATTTTACCTCTGCGCCACAGTTTTGATGACTCCTAACTTAGATGAAGAAATCCTAAAAAGGATATTAGCAAACCAAATCTAGTAATGTATAAAATACGTTTGAACCAAGTTGGCTAATTAAACATTAGAAGAATCTAGTAATGTAATTCACTACACTAACAGATTAAGAAGAGAAACTACAAGCTTATCTCTCAACAGGACTAGAAAGGGTTCTAAAAAAAAAAAACTCAGCAGATTAGGATAGAAGTAGCATCCTTTATCTGACAAAGGGTATCTATAACAACAACAACAACAACAAAAACCTACCACAAACATCATTCCCTGGAGATCAGGTAGAAATAAGAATTCTACTATTGCTACTTCTAATCAATATTGTGCAATGAGCCAAGAAAAAAATTTAAAGCATAAGAATTATAAAGTAAAAATATAAAGTTGTCATTATTTGCAGGCAATATGACTATATACACAGAAAATCGAACTATCAGAATTAGTAAATGAATTTAGCAAGATTGTTAAACCCTAGGTAAATTTTTAAAACACAATTTTATTTCCAGGCAAAACCTAATTATATATCCAGCAAAAACCAGAAAATGAAAAATTTTAAATACCATTTAAACGGCACTTTAAAAATTGCCAAGGAACAACTAATGAAAAATACCTATGACTGCTATACAGAAAACAAACAACAACAACAACAAAAAAAAAAAAAAAAAAAAAAAGAGAGAGAAAGACAAATAAATGGCAGGCTATATCATAACCATGTACTATGTACTGGAAGACAATATTTTAAAGATGTCAATTATCCCCAAACTGATCTACATATTCTATGTAATCCCAAGCAAAATCCAGTAGGTTTTTTCTTTTTAAATCAAACTGAAAGGTTGATTCTAAATTTTATATGGACATGAAAAGAGACAAGAATAGCCAAGAAAATCTTGGAGGACAAATTTAGAGGAAACTAAGCTATGGATATCAAAACTCACTAATGGATTGATTAAACCATATGAAAATGCTGAAAACTGATATCAGTTTCTGGCCTACAAATGCGACAATTTCATTCTTTTCAAACTAAAATATATTAATACACAGTAATGAACACATTGCGGTACCAGCACAACCAAGAAAGAGGCCAGTGCAAGAGAACACTTTCAAAATGGAACCACATGCATAAGGATATAGTCCTCAGTATACACGGGCAACTGGTTCCTGAAACTCTTGCAGATAACAAAATCTGCAGATGCTGAAGTCCCTGATATAAAATGACATAATATTTGCATATAACCTATGCACATTCTCCCATATACTTTTTTTTTATTGAATCATAATTGATTATACATATTTTTGGGGTTCAATGTTGACATATGTTGATCAAATCAATATTACTAGCATATATATTATATTTTTACAAACTGTACTTATTCTTTATGCCCCTTGTCCAATCTCTCCCTATCCCCCTTTCCCTTCCCCCTCCCACCACCGATAAACCTATATTTCTTCTCTCCCTCTGAAAGAGTAATGGTTACTCTGTTGATTTGTTGCCTAGATGTTTTGTCCAATGCTGAAAGGTGTGTTCAGGTTCGCCAATATTATAGCGCAGAGCTTCTTCTGTCACTCTGGAATGGGCTTTGTGAAGAGGGACATCTTATTCTTTTCTTTGGTCTCTGCTGGTGACTCTCCTTGTGTCGATGCACTTCAGTGGCTGGTGGACCATCTGCATGGTGGTTGTGACGTCTGGTTACTTATGCAGCAGCTGTGGTTACTGTGGTGGCTGTGGTGGGCCACCCA
Source organism: Cynocephalus volans (assembly GCF_027409185.1). Taxonomy (NCBI): domain Eukaryota; kingdom Metazoa; phylum Chordata; class Mammalia; order Dermoptera; family Cynocephalidae; genus Cynocephalus; species Cynocephalus volans. The sequence continues at coordinate 58,365,732 of NC_084470.1, forward strand.
CATGGAGGTGATGTTTTTGGCATGCTCCTTGGCACTGGCGGTGTGCCTGGTTCAGGGAGGGTCCAGTCCTAAGCTCTATGCCTCAGGACCCTCGTCAGGCCCTGAAGGGCTGGCGGCATGCCTGGTTGTGGGCAAGGGTCTGGTCCCCAGCTACATACCTCAGGTCCCCTGGCTGGTCTGAGATGCTGGTGGTGTGCCTGGGCTGAAACTAATTTTTTGTCCTTTGATTACTTCTAAAATGGGGGAACTTCCTGTGGGAACCAGTACTTGAGCTGTGTTGTTGAGCTAAATTGCTGCTTTGCTGCTGTTTCCCAAGGGAAGGCTTTTTGTGCAGCTCAGGGTTTAATGGTTGACCTTATAGGTACTTCTGGCTCTCCAGAGACCCGGTACACCCGGGTTGTGTAGAAACTCTGATCTGGGCCTGAGTCTTTTCATCAAACTGCACCCCATGCAATTCTATTTTCCTGACCAGTCTCCTCTGAGTGGTCCTTCACTGATAGGGTTGTGCAGATCAGCTGTCCTTGCTGTGCCCCAGTGTTCCCCCAGTGGGCCCGTCTCCCCCACTGCCCATGCTGCAAACACTTCTTATGGGATGGGCCATGCTCTGGTCCCTTGTGATGACTTGTTGGGGTCTGAGTGGCTCCTTTTTTTCAGTTGTTGTGACTCCTCACTCCTGTGTGGGTCCACGGGAAACCTATTAGTGGTCTTGCTGTCCTGGGGGCCACCAAGGCCCTCTTCTCCCCTGCCACCTCCAAGCAACTCCATCCAGAGGGCATGGCTGCGGCTTCTGCCAGCTCCTGCTCCGTGCACCCAGCAGCTCCAGCTTAAAGAGGCCACAGCCCAAAACACTCTGAGCAGTTTTTCTTTCTTTCATTGTGGCTTCTCCCACCTTCATGAACTCTGTAGGTCTCTCTTCCTCTTCCCCTGAGCTCTAGTGGCCCCAGCTTGGCTGTTGTTGCTTTTTCATAGTTGCAAACTGATTGATTTGTGGGAGAGAGTGACGCTGGGGACCATCTGTCCCACCATCTTTACCGGAAGCCTTCCCATATACTTTAAATATCTCTAGATTACTTATAATACCTAATAAAATGGAAATGCTGCGTAAATAGTTGTCATACTATATTGTCTTTTGAATAATGACAAGAAAAAGTCTGCCAGCCAGCCGCAAAAAAGTCTGTATATGTTCAGTACAGACACAATTTCTTTTTCAAATATTTTGATCCATGATTGGTTGAATCCATGAATGTGGAGCCCACAGGTACAAAAGGCCAACTATACTTAATATTTGACAAATGTGACACTGCAGGGCAGTGGAGGAAAGAATTGTCTTTTCAATAAATGGTGCTGATCAACGGGATATGTAAGTTCTACCTCAGTATACACAAAAATCAGTTCCAGGTGGACAGTAGGCCTAAATGTGAAAGGTAAAATAATAAAGCTTCTAGAAGATAATATGGTGAATATCTTTAAGATCATGGCAGGGGCTGACTGAGGAGACAGGCATGACGGAGGGAATGGAGAGACAGGGATGGGAGGGGAAAAGAGAAAACCATAAAATTCCCCTAAGCAGTACCTATGAAGTTGTGAGAAATAGATTGACTTATTTCTAACAGCAACACTGGATACTAGAAAACAATAGAGTTGATGCCATTAAAACTGAGAGAAATTCAGGCTGGCCCGTGGCTCACTTGGAAGAGTGTGGTGCTGATAACACCAAGACCACGGGTTTGGATCCCTATATAGGGATGGCTGGTTAGCTCACTTGGGAGAGCGTGGTGCTGATAACATCAAGTCAAGGGTTAAGATCCCCTTACAGGTCATCTTTGGGGGGGAATAAAAAAGAACTGAGAGAAATTATTTCGAAGCTATATTTTTATACCCCACCCATCTATTAAGTGAGGGCTGAAGTGGGAAATCAAAATGCACAATAAATCCCAAAAGTTTATTTTCCATGCACTCTTTCTGAAATGAACTTTAGCACAGACTCCAGGAAAATGATGCAGTATCCTAGGAAAGCCACAGAATCTGAAAAATAGTACCATTAAACTACAAGATAGGGCCAGCCCCGTGGCTCACTCGGGAGAGTGTGGCGCTGGTAGTGACTGAGGCCGCGGGTTTGGATCCTATATAGGGATGGCCAGTTAGCCCACTGGCTGAGTATGGTGTGGACAACACTGTGCCAAGGGTTGCGATCCCCTTACTGGTCAAAAAAAACCCCCCAAAAACCCCTACAAGATAAATGAAATTAAATCCTCAAGAGAATAATAGTATACTAGATTTAGAAAAAACTCTGTCCAAAATTAACCTTCCAACAAACAGTACAACTTAAAGAGCTGAATGACCTTTGAAGTGGCACAGATGGCAGATGAAACAAGGGCAATTAAAAAAGGAACGCAGTTCACTGGAGTAGGAACTACACAAGAAACTATTGATCCAAATATAATGCAAACTGAACTGTGGCATTACTTTGTGCTAAAACAATATATTTTAAGAAAAGAATACATTTAATGCTTAGGCTTAGAACATTCTCACCAAATTTACTAACACTGGGTGGATCCATGAGGAAGGATATGTTTTGTACTTACATACAAAAGGGCACATATAATGTATCATAGAAAGAAAAAAAAAACAAGGAGAGGAGGAAGGAGGAAGGATGGACTCTAAACGAGCAGCTGAAACCAAATGAAAGACTTTTGCTGACTATCCAAGTTTAATCTTAAGTGGGCAGAAGGCAAAGAGAATTTTGCCTCCTCATTGGAATGTGTTTCTCTACTGGTTGGAAAGTCTACATGTGCTGACCTTTAAAACACAGTATAAGGTCTGTCTGTTCTCCCTTCTGCTAGTGGGCTGATAGACTGACAATGACTCTGTGGCTCTGATGTTGGCTGTGCTCAATATTCTATTGTATTTCTTATACAAGCACTCAGAGATTTTTGTAATAGAAGCACTTTTAATCATTCAAAAATAAGCAAGGCATAATGAGATAAAAGAGCTGCTTTCACTTACAATTTCTTGGAAGGAATTTAGTTTATAAGTAAATTCTGAGTAATCAAAGGTGGAAAAAGCAATGTGCGATAGGAGAAAGATTTTGGTGGTGAATATACAATCAAACATGTATAAAATGAAAGGGACTGTGGCAGAGGTGGCAATCCTGTTTCTTCTTGCTAGGTACTCAGAAAGTCCCCCCCTTGGAGTTAGAAATTGAGAGCATGTGACTGGAATGTAGTCAATGCAATGTGAACTGAAGTTGAGATCCTCCTTGTTGATGCTCTTTGCTGTCAACCAACTAAATACAAACAATCCAGTGGAAGATTCCAAGACACCAGATGGAAGGAGCTGAAATTACTCAATCACATGAAGGCCACAGGCCAAACACTCAGACTATGATGTGAGCAAGAAATAAACCTTTATTGTGTTAAGCTACTTCAATGCTAGCTATGTTAAAGCTGATATCATTAACTGCCCCAATATAGAGAACTTAGATACCTAACATCCTCATTTTACAAATAAGGAGACTACTGAATGAAGAGCTTTCCAGAAATTATACTAGTTGATAGAAGAATTAGGTCTCCTGACTTTCTATTCAGGGACTCTTACACAGTAAAAGATTTCCATGCTACATTTAGAAGTAAAAATTATTATACCAACATTTGTTACAAAACTACAAAAAGATAGTTTCTCTATAAAATTCTACCTTTAATTTCTACAAAAAATGCTGTGAAAATCTCCAAGATATCTATCCCAAATACTATGATTCATACTATCTCTCACATTCTGACTTGTATCAGTAAAATATGGATAAAATTGTTAAAAACTTGGTATACCATGATAGACTAATAAATTCCATAAATCTTTATATAGTTTGTTACTCTATTATCTTCCTTATTTTCTAAGAGTATTTTTAAAGCATTAAGTTACATAAGTATATCATGTGAAAATGGTGTTTATGATCATTTCTATGAAGAGTACCATGGGCATTAGGCCCACAGTCAAATATATAGCTTCGGATTGTGCCTTTCTTTCTATTGAAGGAAAACAAAAAACAAGCTTTTAACAATAACACAAGTCAGACTTAAAATAATCCAGCATTGGCAGATCATCTGGTCTCTCTCTTTACCTTTGCCATAAGCTATATCTAATACCTTGGACAAGTCAACTCACTTTTTTATAAAAAGAGGAGTCATACACGAAGTTCATTATCAGTTTACTACTTGATGATTTGACTCTGTTCAGATCAAAAAAAGTTATTGAGTGTCTATTAGGCAAAACCATATAAAAATGTTAATATTTGACCATTTTTTACCTACAAAAACTGCAATTTCATATGTCTTAACCTAATACTAAATGCCAAGCATTGTGTTCAAAGAAGAACCAATTTTTATTAGGTATGCATACACAACACATACATCTTTTTAAAAGAAAAAATAGTACATTGACTTAGAGATTCCTGAATTGTCATTAGAGCTAAAAAGCAAAGTTTATCTATATATTGCTCATATATATGCTCCTCCCAAGTACTTACAGCTATGTGTGACTTAAAAAGAGACTAGGCCAGCCATTAAAAATAAATAAACACAAAGAAACCACACAATTTCAGTTAATGAATATATAGAATCAGAATATATAGAATCCATTGGCCAAATGTTTTGGTTAAAATTGTTGCAATTACTATGTAAACATAAATCCGGCTTGTCTATTATCCCATCAGTTTAGACTTCCATTTAATTAAGGTTTTAAGATTAAGTTTGCCTTGTCAGGCTCAACAGAGGCTTAAATTACTTGTAAATAGTTAGACTTCCCCACAAGCGACTTCATCATGAATATTCATATTATGTCCCACTTAACTTCATATTACATCCCTCTCTAAAAAATTTGGTAATCTATACAAGGCAGGAATTTATACTGACCTTTAGGACAGAGGTATGATTCTTACCAAAATCACTTTATTCCAAAGACAACACCATGAACCAAATGAACATATTTTTACAAAAATGCTATAGCTGATCTATGTATGTCAAGCAAATCATTAAGTTGTATTCTTAGAGTAAATAAAAATTTCATTTTGCTTGTCTTTAAGATTTTTCTAGAAGAATCTTAATCTTCCTATAAAAACAACCTGCCTAATGAAAAGCAGTCTGAAGTCAAAGGAGGAGGTAACAATCTTCTCTTATCTCTGTAGACTGAATTCCAGAACACAGTTTTTCAGTTTTGCCGTTAGAGTAATTAGTATAAGTAATCCTGCGATCTTATGCAGTAGATTTTAAGCAATGAACACCAAATACATCATTAACTCCCATACACAACTATCACCAATCAATTAGCCCAAACTAAAACCAAGGAAACAAATCAAACTATAAAAAAGTTCTCCATAACTAAGAAAATACTGTTCATTGTCAGCCTTACTATTTCCACTCATTACTACGATTATCCCCTCAAAACCCTATCAATATACCTATCGATACAGCTTCATCACATTAGAATCAATCTACCATTTTCTTGAAGAAACAGAAATATAATCCATCACCCATTAATATGTGCACATCTGCCAGATAATGACTGGAGGCAGCAAGTATGCCAAGAGTTCAGGAAAGCAGCAAAGAATCCTCTGTACCCTAGAAGAAGCTACATCTAGAGAAAACATAACCATCTCCTCTATTACTGACACACTTAGACTGGTAAGATTTCCTTCAGTCATAAACGGTCACCGTTTCACAGCTCAAATGAAATACATGTATAAAAATATAAAATAGAGATGTTGGCATTCAGCCTAGCAACGACCATCAGGCCACTGCCAGCAGCCCCCTGGGCTCCACTGCTAGAATGAGGAGGGTGCCACGGGCCTTGACCAAGCCCCCTCCCATCTCCTCCCACTCTATTCCCTTCCCTTTTCCCCTCTCCCCCTCCCTCCCAACAGTTCCACAACATCTTAGAATGTAAAATTAAAAAATAAATAAATAAATAAATAAATAAATAAATAAATAAATAAATAGATAGATAGATAGATAGATAGATAGATAGATAGATAAAATATATATATAAAATAATAAAGAATGAGGAAAAACCTTAAATTCTCCCATTTACTCTCATATTTCACAACTCAGAAAAGTGAGATCCAAGGAGGCTTCCTCTTTCCAAAGTCATCCAGCTAATTAGTGACAAAACTACATTCAGAACCAACTTCCGCACAGTCCAAAGTTCCTCCCCAAGATGAGTACTCGTTTATCCTACAAGAGAAGCACTAGTTCAAAGGTCATAAAATGGCAAACCTAGGCCAAACAGGGCCCTCAGTGCAGCGACCTTCATAGTGTTTTGAAAAACTGTGCCAACATCTCCAAATTTGGGTATTTTTGTATGAAAATACAGAAAATTACAGCTTTTCAAAAAAATCAAAGGTCAGACCATGCATTCCCACTCAGTAATAATATACTGCAGCTGAGAAGTGACTGCTTTCAAATAGACACCCATTCACACAATGTATGCATCAACATCTCTTATTCTAGGCCAGCTTCACTCATTCATTTCAACCATCAGAATGTTGTAGAAGTTTAAGCAATAGATCCCTTCACTAAAGCTATTTAAATCATCATCAACTTGGGGCTGGTTGGTTCTTCAGCTGGTTAGAGCACAGCCTTATAACACCAAGGCCAAGGGTTCAGTTGCCCTTACCAGCCAGTCGCCAAAGGAAAAAAAAAATTAAAACATCAATTCTAAACGTTTCCTAATGGTAGAATCTTGGCTGTGGTTTAGTGGCTTGATTTAACTAAATTACAAAGTCAGTAGACAGAAAAGATGGGAGAGGGAAAGAAAAGAAAAGAAACATACTACAAAACCAGTGGTAATTCCTTTAGAGCATAATCAAAACTTGATTCACACATCCAAAATGTCTTACTTCCCTAGGAAACAATAACCACTACCTCCTCTTTCAGAGTTTTAATCAATGACATGAAAAGGTCTGTCCTGACACCTCTGCTTTATGGAAAAGCAAGAATGCATATTCATTTGTAAAGCAGTAACCTGAATGGTTTAAAATCCTATATATTATAGCTACATACAATTAGTGTAATGGCAGAGATTTTACATGATATATTAAGATCTAGTACTAGTACTAATAAAACTATAGTAAAAAGAGGTAGGGAGAAAAGAGAAAAGAATGGGAGAAAGAAGTCTAAATTAGGAACAAGCCTAAACTTTTTTTTCCCTTAAATATCGCATTTCCATTCCTTTCAAACACAGAAGTTTAATTAAAATCTCTAGAGGACACCCCAGTAAGCAACCAGTATACCTACAGAAATATTCATGAGTCCATACTGGTATAAATAAATGATTAAATAAATAAAGAAATAAGAGAGGGAGAATAAACAAATCTCCTGTGAAGAAGAATTCCAAATAATTAATGTAGATACTCTATCTTCTAGGAGGTGGAACATAACCCCTCACTCTAAGTGTGGGTAGCACATACTGACCTTCTTCCAAAGAGTACAATAAGAAAAGGGGGGTAACAAGAAACCTGACAAACACTAAGTCAGATGATCAAGCTTAACATCAACAGTGGTAAGACGTGTTGATAGCATATACTCTTGATATAAGGTAATGAAAGTGGAAGGTTACCTCTGTGATCTTCCTCCTAAAAACCATAACCTCAGTCTAATCATGAGAAAATATCAGATAAATCCCAGCTGAGAGACAGTCTGCAAAATATAAGACTAGTACTACTCAAAACTGTCAAGGTCATCAAAAATAAGGAAAATCTGAGAAACTGTCACAGCTAAGAGAAGCCTAAGTATGATAATTAAATGTAATGTGGACAGATCCTAGGACAGAAAAAAGTAAAAATTAAGGAACTCTAAATAAACTATGGACTTTAGTTAATAATAATGTATGAAAACCAATTAATTGTAGCAAATATACTAAAATGTAAGATGTTCAAACTAGAGAAACTTGGTACGGAGTAGTTAGGAACTCTGTACTGTCTTCACAACTTTTCTATAAATCTAAATATATCTTAAAATTTTTAAAAATTAAAAATCTTTACATCAACATATTTACATAACAAGAAAAATTAATGTAACAATTGTAAAATTCTTTCTGAATATGGTCAGAATGTGATCTTCTAAAGTGGTCAGAGAGTTTGCTCCACAGCTATAAGCAAGCACTTGAATGGCTACTGCCATTTCAGTATTTAACATTGTCTGAGAATCAAAAAAACCCATAAGCTCTCAGCCTTATTTACAGAAATTTCTTAAATACAGAAAAATAAAAATTGTCCACAATATATCCTCAATTTGCCCCAGGACAGGTATCCAGAAACAAATCTAGAGAAAAGGATAGTATATGATACCCTTCTTTAATATTCTAGTAAGAACCAACATTCACTTCCAACTTAAATCTGATCCATGACCTAAAACTCTCATGTAATCTACAATTCCCCAGAGAGGCTTAGTAAGTACAGCAGAAAGTCCACGTATCAATAACTTCCAAGTCCCTAATCACTGCAAACTAGCTGGCTTTCCATCAGAGTCTCAAATCTGAAGGTCTACCACTTGTACTCTTGGAAGCTAACTTACCCTTGTTGATTCACAGAGACGCAACAGTGACCTACTCTAATAAATGCTTATTCATGTTCACGGAAACCAAACCAAACAAAACTTAGCAGTGTGTGTCTAATATTTCCAACCAAATCACAGAACTTTACAAAGGGTATTTGAATCCAACCTCATTTTATAACTGAGAAAAAGGCCAACAGGATTAACGAAGATATTTGTTCAAGGTCACCCTTGCATCTCAGCTAGAACCAGGATTTCTTTTCTATTCCAAATCAGGAAGCAGGGTAAAGATAGGAGGTGTTAACATTCTGATCATCATTTTTTTTTTTTTTTTTTTTTTAAGATGACCGGTAAAGGGGCCTTAACCCTTGACTTGGTGTTGTCAGCACCACACTCTCCCAAGTGAGCCATGGGCTGGCCCTCTGATCATCATTTTTTGTTGTTGTTTTTTGTTTTTTTGTTGTGTATGATCATAATTTTTTACTCTAAATTAGAATGCTTTAGTTTTCTCAGGGGTCACAAGACAAGTCCAGCTCTACCTATTGGAAATAGCACCAAGTAGCTGTCCTTTTTAAAATGGCATGCCTGCCTCAAACAGATTTATGTCTCCTATTTAACTATCAGTTACTGCATTGTGCTGCTATATTCAGTATTTATGATGTGAAAGTTGAAGACTTGGCTAAAACTACTAAGCGTACGATTTCATTTTGTACAAACAGAAAAGTGAATATGTTAGCTTTATTCCCAGTGGTCCTTAATAATTTTTTCTTTTGTTTTAATTGAAGTGAAATTTACGTAACATTATTATTTAGGGCCGCCCCGTGGCTCACTCGGGAGAGTGCGGTGCTAGGAGTGCATCAGCGCTGGGAGCACCGAGACCGCGAGTTCGGATCCTACATAGGGATGGCCGGTGCGCTCACTCGCTGAGCGCGGTGCGGGCGACACCAAGCCAAGGGTTACGATCCCCTTACCGGTCACAAACACAAAAAACCATTATTATTTATAAAATTAACCATTTTAAAGTGTACAATCCCATGGCATCTACCATTTTCCTCTAGTATCAAACTGTCCTTAATAATTTTTAATTAGAGATGCACTAATCCAAATGTAGAAGAGGTACTCAGTTTTCAATTAACTCATCACATCTCAAGCTGAGATGCCCTAAGCCCAGGTTCCAACCCTAAGTGTATCCTGAGCCCCTTTATCATTCTAATCGCTTTCTACACGTGGCCAGCCAGAGCCTGTAGGTATTGTGCCAAGTACCTTTCACCTTCTCTACATATCAGTAGTATTCTATCACAAAGAAAACCCACACTCCTGTCCTGAACATAACCACACTACAAAGTCAGGCTTATTGTGTGGTTAGCCTATCTGGCATCCTTTTATCTCAAATACTTAGGACATTGTACACTACTTAGAAAGGAATGATCTCATCCCACTAACCTAACAGTCAACTTTATCAAAAAGCTTTTTGTTACAAGCTGTGATAACCCAGGAAACCAGATCTATTTTTACTGTTCTGGCAAGCAAAAGGAAAATAAAAAATCATACGGAAAAAACAGCTCATATACTGACCATTTATAAAAACCACTTACTCTACACAGTTTTCCCCTTTCTTTGGTATCTGGCTACAAGCGAACAAAAAGAAAGACTTTCAGAATTGTTTAATGCTAGGGGAAAAAAATTATTGTGACAATTAAAGGGCCAAACTCCATATTCTAGTCCAAATATTGAACCTACCTAGGGTCTGATTTGTATGAAAAAATAAGTATTTCTCTCCAGCATCACCTCAAGAAATGAACAACTCAGGCCCATTTAAAAATAAGAGCAACATTTATTGAGTGCTTATACTTCAGAGACCAATCTAATCACTTTACATATATTAATTCACAATGTGTTGAACAACTCTAAGACATAGGTATCTTATTATCCCTATTTAAAATGAGGACACCAAGGCACGTAGAGGTTAAATAACTTGCCTGAGGTTACTCAACTAGTCAAGTGGTAGATCCCAACTCTTAAATTATTACCAAATACTATCTCTCACAGCAATTTTTATAGTAAACTCTAGGCAAAGTTAAAAGATCCCTAAATATACTGAAAAGTCAAAGGCTATATAAATACTCCCTCCCACCACCTCCATCCACACCCACGCAACCCCACCCAGGCTGGGTAACCAACCATCTAGCTCCCCTTACCAGCACTACTACTGACCTGAACCCCAAATGTAATCTTTCTCAGTGTCTAGTGAAAAAGTAAAGTAAAACTGCTTGCATTAGCATTAGCATTAATTTCCTATTAACTTTACTCTTCCTATTTTACAGTTATTCATCATTTACCATATTTCTGGGTACTCAAAGCACGTGGATGTGTCTTCTGTCTGCCTGGTTCCAAGAAGGCACCTCATGGATACTGGCATGTATGGAGCCATAGGCAAATGCTTAGACAAAGGATTATGCCCCTCCAGACCCTTGCCTAGTCTGTTCCCTACTGCTTAGGTACTCAGTACCAGTTTCTGCTCTTAAACACTCAAGAAACACAAAACAGCTTAAGAGCACTGTTTATGCAGAGAGTTTTTTGCTTGTTTTTTTGGCAGCTGGCCAGTAAGGGGATGGAACCTTGTCTTCGGTGTTATCAGCACCATGTTCTAACCAACTGAGCTAACCGGCCAGCCCAAGAGCACTGTTTAGAGTGAATCTTCCTGAGTTTGTTATGTGTCAGTATGCATGTGAGAACCAAATGACTGAAGGCGGCTGATGTACACAAAGGAGCCTGCAGCAGGCAATGATAAGCAACAAAAGTTAACATAATATCTTCCAGTGTAGAGACCAGCTATTTGACATTCTAAAGGAAATGTTGGCCTACAGTAACATAAAACAAAAAGATGGTCATAAGTCCTACTGAGAGATAAAGACTGAAGTTAGATTACTGGCCTAGAGCCTGAAAAGTATTTGGAAGACAAAAGCAGATATAGAGTTTGCCCCTCTGAAATGCATAAGGCTCTTCCCAGATTGCAACTAGACCATACCAGCCTGTCTTGGACTAGTGGGTCAGAATACATGCAATGAGAACAGTAATACTAGCATTAATATGAACTAAAATCTAAAAAGGAAACAATTAAACTCCAGTAAACAAAGTTCTGAGGAAAGGAAAAAAAGGGATCATGCAGGAAGATGTAAAGTTGTCACATACTGCAGAACCTCCCTTCATCGCCTCATCTGCTGAGTGATCACCATGTATTCAGAAGCTATCTCACAGTTAACATAACTAACACGAATAACAGTGGATAAGTACACAAGTACAACAAATTAGAAATAATTTATATCAATTCTCCCTCTTCAGTCCAAAAATAATTCTCATGCTTCATAACTAAAATGCTATTTCTCTTCTCTACCTTTTCAAGACCTACCTTAGCTATCTCCATCCCTGTGAAAGCCTCCATGACTTTCAGAGCACTCTATATGACATGTGCTTCTAATACACCACTGATATGAAATGTGCTTCTACTACACTACTTTATTTATATGCCTATCCTCCATAAACTATGAGCTCAAGAGCAAGGATTTTTCAGAGTGATCTCTGGATGTTCACCAACCTACCCCAGTTCCAAGAGTATGGTAGATGTGAAAGAATGCATGAATGAAGGAAGGAAAGAAAATATGTTACATGTCTCTCTAATTCTCAGGTATTCAATTTTTTCTTCTGATCACAGCCTATGGCAAAAAATAGGTTTTATATCATTTTATATCATGACCCACATACACACATATAAATGAAATAGTTTCATGAATCAGTACTCATCCTTACCATGTAAAATGCACTGATACCTTCTGTTCCTTTCTCTTCTTCTGGTGTGTTTTGTTTTGTTTTTAAGGGCTGGCTGTGACTCACAATTTGAAAACTGCAGTTCTAGTAAAAAAAATCTATTAATGAGAGGTACAATTAAAAGTAGTTTTCAGTTTTCCAGTGGTGACATCCTCCCTATGAGAACATGTCTCTAGTAAAGGATCTCCTTCATCCCTCTCCAGAAGTAGAGAAGAGGAAACAAGAAGGGCCTGGTGCAGAGCCCCAATTCTTACTTCATAGGTATAAAATGCCCAGGACACTATAAAATCACCATAGTCTTTAGCCATGCACAAACAGTAGTTTCGTGTGTTGGCTACTCCACTGTCCTCCACCAGCCTACAAAAGGAAAAGCAAGGCTTACAGAGGATGCTTCTTCAGGAGGGAGTAGCACTAAAGGCAGTCTGAATCAAGATGAGTGAGAAACAATTCTAATAAACACATTATGAATACCAAAAAATAAATAAAGTAGTTTTCAAACTTTAATATGGACATCCCTGGGAAGATGATTTAGAATAGATTATAGGGCCAGCCCGTGGCTCACTCGGGAGAGTGTGATGCTGATAACACCAAGGCCATGGGTTCGGATCCCATGTTGGGATGGCCCATTAGCTCACTGGGTGAGTGTGGTGCTGACAACACCAAGTCAAGGGTTAAGATCCCCTTACTGGTCATCTTTTTAAAAAATAAATAAATAAATAAAATAGATTACAGAGTCCTATTCCCAGAATCTAATCTGGTAAATCTGTGTAGGGGCCCAGAAATCTGCATTTTAGAGCAGCTCAAATGGTTCTGATGTGGATGATAAGATCATCCTGATAACATGCCTACATAATTTAAGATTTCATCTCAAAAGTCATAGTCTGAGCTCTTCTTACACGAAACTAAAGGTTAAAATATCTGCAAGAGGATTCTGCCCTGCTAATTGGTATTTAGTCTGAAAGCTATTTGACTCAACAATCCTTTTATAGACTTCCTCCAAAGCAACTTGGTAAACCACTAAAATCTAACTGTTCTCTTAACTACTGCCTTAAGAAAAGAGAAGAATGATATGAATGAAAGGCATTTTTGTTGCCAAGTTGTTCACTTTATAAGTGAAAGGGCTTTTGAAAACCAGTCACATTGACCATACAAGTGACATATGTAGTCATCAGTTTGGAACCTCTAAGTACAAGTGGACGATAGCTCAAAAACGATCACTAACAGCTGAAAGTCTTACCCTAAAGTGAATGAAAGCCATCACTGAAATAAAGCTTTCCTAAGAGCAGCCTACAAGCCTCCACTGCCTGTTAATACAAGGCAGTAATAAGACCCTTGGTTCCTTAAGGTTTTGGGGAAGGTTTTTTTGGCAGCTGGCCAGTACATATTCCTTAAGGATTTAAATTCAACAAAATCAATATTAAAAGAACACCAGACACTTAACTACCCAAAAATAAAATTTAAAAAACAATTCCACTTACAATATCACCAAAAAGAACAAAATATTGAGAAATAAATGGGACAAGTGTACAACTTATTCTCTAAAACTAGAAAACAAGGGCCAGCCTGTGGCTCACTTGGAGAGTATGGTGCTGATAACACCATGGCCAAGGGTTCGGATCCCTATATAGGGATGGCTGGTTAGCTGACTTGGGAGAGGTGGTGCTGACAACACTTAGGCAAGGGTTAAAATCCCCTTACCGGTCATCTTTTTAAAAATAAATAAATAAATAAATAAAATAAAAAATAAAAATAGAAAACATTCCTGAAAAGAATTAAAGAAGATTTAACCAAATGAAAGCTGAAAAAAGTTCAAACCCCAAGTTCATGTATCAAAAGACTTTAACATTGTTAAGATGGCAATACTCCCCAAACTGTAGGCATGTTTTCTATATCTTACTTAGCAAACTGTCACAGTCCTTTTCAAGTTTGGAACATCTTCCAGCATTTTATCTTTCTTAATTTCAATGTCACAGAGTATGTTCAAGAATTCTTTCAATGTGAAATTTCTTACCAGCATCACTTCCTCTAGGACACAGTCTTTTCACCAAACCACTTTCCTCGTTTACGTAGATAAATTTACCTTCACTAGGTTCCTTTAGCTACATAGCCTTTTTTTTTTTTTTTGGCTGGCTGGCTGGCTGACTGGTACAGGGATCAAATCCTGGACCTTGGTGTTATCAGCACCATGCTCTAACCAACTGAGCTAATAATGGGCCACAGCCCCCAAGAGTCTTTTGAATGGTGGCAGCATCAACATTCCCACAGTGAGCTATTTCTTTTATAACTCCATTTATGTTCAATTTGAATTTCCCTTCCAGTGTTGTTTCACATGGGTTTATCACTGGATGATGAGGAGGCAACGCCACTGTATGTTTTGCTGTCTATGCATGACCTGAATAGCAGACGCATAGTGACCAATCACAGACAGACTTTGAAGGAAATGACACAATTGGTCACTGATCTTGATGCACACATTTACCTAGTGTGCTTTGTAAACAGAACTAGCAGCAAATTTTGTACTTTATGCAATTACTCAAAACTAATATACTGTGTAAAATTCGAACCATGTTACTGGGAGACTGATGTGTTATTAATCTAAAACCATGGTAATTTAATTTGTGCATATCAGAACCAGGAAAAGTAAGGACTCCCTGTATATCAAATCACAGAATCATGGCACTTAAAAGCCTCCTTCAAGATAATCTAATCTAACCACCAAGTATATGTGGACCTTTGATGTAGATGATTGGTGACCATCTATATTCTGCTTGACCACTTCAAGTGATGCACATTACCTTGCAGGGTGGCTCTTTTCACTGTTGAACAGCTCTAACAGAAAAATAAAGCCCACAAACTAGCATATTGGTCAAGAGCACAGGTTCTAAAATCAGACTGCCTGACTTCCCAACCTGGCTTTTCCTCTGTAGAGCCAGGTAAATGTGGGCAAATTATGTAATCTCTCTATAACTGTTTCCTCATCTATAAAATATTAGGACCTGCAATCATGAAGTTATTACAAGGCTTAAATGAGACAATCCATGGGGAGTACTTACTATTTCTAGCACACAGTAAGTGTTCAGTAAATGCTAACCTATATAATTAATCATCTCACCATCACCATTTGTAGAGTGCTTGGTCTTTATCCATTCCCACATCCCTTGGTTCAAACTCACTCCCCTTATCTGAACTCTGTATCTGACAGTCTCTCACCCAACTCTCCAGATGGTCACCAGAATTATCTTCCTAAAAATAAAATCCGACTCCCTTCCCTCTCCCAAACAATTCAGCCTAATGCTATTAAGTAGGGTAGAACAGGCACAGCAAAGCCAGAGTCCTTGTTTAGGGGTGGGGAGGGAATTGTGGTGGCCCAGGGCAGGGTATCAAAGACCAAGCTGGGTGAGGAGGAAATTCATGCGGTGAGGTGATTCGGCCCAATTTATTTAATTTATAAAGAGTCAAGAGACAGCCACCATTTTAAAAGATTAAATGAAACTACCAAACTTAGCTGAAGAGGGAGAAATTAGGCACAACTTTAAAAGGAAACTGAACTCATGGCAAGTAGACAAAATGACAAAACACAACATACAAGTTATTTTAACTCAATGAGTAACCCTGATTCCCTGAAAATAGGTGGTGTTTTGATGTTTATTCATTTTGTTATTTTCTCAGCAATGATTTTCACTGCATTCACTTTCAAAATAAAATTTCATTTGGAATGGTGGTCTCTCTTGAGCTTGTCAACAAAAAACTGGTAAAGACTGATTACCAGCTACACAAATATTTAGTATTAGAAAAATTGCTGGTTCTTCAATAACACATCCCTGGTTTTTGTCTCTTAAAGAAGAAAAGAGAGAGAAAGTAAAGTACAAAAGATAAAAGGATGAAAGGGAAAAGAAAATGACAAGAACAAAGAAAAAAGCAGACATTATTAACTCTGAAACTAAAATAGGTTGTAGAGCTCCTCCTGATGCTATAACCTGATTGTGATACACACTGGTAATCTCCCATTACACCAACATAAGAAAGCCACAGATAGGGCCGAGCCCATGGCGCACTTGGTAGAGTGCTGCACTGGGAGCGTGACAACGCTCCCGCCGCGGGTTCGGATCCTATATAAGAATGACTGGTGCACTCACTGGCTGAGTGCTGGTCACGAAAAAACGACAAAAAAAAAAAAAAAAAAAAGAAAGCCACAGATAATGAACCAAGCCATCACCTTCCTGTATTACAATCTCATGTACTTGCTTTGGATGCTGTACTTCCTAACCACTCCTATTCAAAGTAGCATCACATATTTGACAACATCTAGTATTTAAGAAACAAGTAAAAGCCGGTAAGAATTACCAGGCAGGGCTGCATGGCACTGTGCAAAGAACACACACTTTATCATCAGATATATCTAGATTTGAATCTTTTTATTGTCTGTGCAACCCTGGGTCCTTATCTTTTCTGATCTCTGTAGTGGACTGAATTATGTCCCCCCAAAACTTTCTGAAGCTTGAATTGTGTCCCCCAAGTTTTATGTATTATAAACTTAATCCCCACTGTGACTGTTAAGAGGGTGGGAAATCCTATTATGGTAATTGAAAGGTGGAGCCTTAAAGAGGTGATTGGATTGTAGGAATGTGCAGTAGTGAATGGATTAAAAATGGTTGTCAGGGGTGTGGTTCTGAGGGCTTTAAAAGAAAAGGAGAGTCTGTCTGTCTCTGTCTCTTGCTCTCTCTCTCTCTCTCTCTCTCTCTCTGCTTGCAATGTGAGACCCCTGAGTCACTGTCGCCACCACCAGATGGACTTTGGACTTCCCATCCTCAGAAACTGTAAGCAATAAATTCCATTTTCTTTATAAATTACCCAGTTTCGAGTATTTTGTTATAAGCAACAGGAACGGACTAATACAATCCCTATCATCCCCAGCTTTATAGATAAGGAAAATAGAAATATATAGGACTGAATAAAACAGTATAGAAAACACCCAGCACAAGCCTGCCTCAGATCAACCAAAAGTATATCAAAAAGCCCCTGAATTAATTTCACACACACACACACACACACACACACACACACAAACGCTACCTCAAAATTTGCTTACATTAAACTCAATTGTAAGCCACAGCAGTTCAGAAGCAAAAAATTAGAAAAGAGAAATTTCTCTCATAATAAAACAACGAAGAAGTAGTACAGAGAAAGCACATAAAATCATAGCCATTTGACGAACTTAGAAGTAAAATCTACACACTTAAACAAGCCTAAAGGATATGATTCCATATTACAGTCTATCATATTTGCTGTCCAAAATGATAACCACAAGTTACAAAAAAAGAAAAATTATATTTAGGATATAATAATTACTTCCTAAATATAAGTCCCTTTTATGCAAAGTTCATATATACACAAATTACATTTAACAAAAAGGATTCAGCTTAAGCATAAGAAATCCTCAAGTCACTCCTACTGGGATACTTAAGAACAGAACTGGGCAACTGGGGAAAGAGTATGGATAGCATAGCAGAAGTCACATTTGTAATGCAGTCTTAGAAGAGCTGAGACTATGAAACTGCACTTATACAGGAGCAAGAGGTAAATAAATAGGAGTTGACAGGGCTAGATCAGTATTACTTCCTTCTTGTGTACATGAAATTAGTATGGGTCGATCTCCCTCCCACAACCAGGCACAACATGCCAGTACCTCGAAGCCCACCTGGGGACCCGGGGCATGGATAAGGGGACTGGATCTCTCTCCCACAACCAGGCACACTGCACCAGTGTCTCAGGGCCTGCCCAGGGACCTGAGGAATGGAGAAGGGGACTGGACCTCTCTCCCACAACCAGGCACACCAAGCCAGTGCCTCGGGGCCCACACATGGTCCCAGGGCATGGAGAAGGGGACCGGACCACCTTCCCACAACCAGGCACACCATGCCAGCACCTCAGAGCCCATGCAGGGACCCAAGGCATGGAGAAGGGGACTGGACCTCTCTCCCACAAGCAGGCACACCAAGCCAGCACCTTGGGTCCCACCCAGTGACCCGAGGCATGGAGCCAGGAACCAGACCCTCCTCCCACAGCAAGGCACACCATGCCAGTACCTCAGGGCCCACCCAGGGACCCAAGGCAAGGAGAAGGGGACTGAACCTCTCTCCCACAGCTAGGGACACCGTGCCAGCACCTCGGGGCTCGCCCGGCCCAGAGGCATGCAGAAGGGGATTGGACCCTCCTCCCACACCAGGCACAAAACGCCAGTACCTTGGGGCCTGCCCAGGGACCCAGGACATGGAGAAGGGGACTGGACCCCTCTCCTACAACCAGGCACATGGCACCAGCGCCTTGGGGCCTGCCCATGGACCAGAGGCATGGAGAAGGGGACCAAACACACCCCACAACCAGGCATACCGCCAGTGCCAAGGAGCATGCCAAAAACAGCACCCCCACGTGGCTGGACCACCACAGCCACCACAATAACCATGGCTGCTGTAAAAATGGCTAGACGCCACAGCCACCACTCAGATGGTCCGCCAACCACCGGAGTGCATTCACACAAGAAGAGTTACCAGCAGAGACAAAGAAAAGAAGAGGATGTCGCTTTCCACAAAACCCATTTCAGAGTGACAGAAGAAGCATCTGCTCTATAATAATATTGGAGGACCTGATTACATCTCTCAGCATTGGACAGATCATCTAGGCAACAAGTTAACAGAGTAACCATTATTCTTTAAGAAGAAGAGAAGAAATCTAGGGCTATTAGAGGGGGGAGGAGGAGGGAATGGGGGAAGGGGAGAGGTTGGACAAGGGGCATAAAGAATAATTACAATCTGTAACAATATATATGCTAGCAATATTGATTTAATCAACATATCTCAATGTTCAACCCCAAATACATGTACAATCGATTTTGATTCAATAAATAAAATAATATTAAAAAAAAAAAAGAAGTTAGTGTGGGTCATAACCCTTATGTATTAGGTGGGAAAGCCGAGAAATTATCACAGAATACAAGTGGATAGACTCAGTAACAGGTCTAATTTATGCTTTTTTTTCATCTCAAGAATCAAAGTTGCTTTGGATCAAAATCTCCCTCTCAATTTGATACAAGAAAGAACATAGTGGGTAAGAATCAACTCTGAGTTAAAAAAATGTAAAAAGGAATTTAATATAATTAAATGTAATGCCAGCCATATAGAAAAAAAGTCTTAGTGTATACACAAGTAATAAAATATTGAAAGTTTAAATGGAAATACAGTTGAAAGTACAAAACAATTGATAGTACAAAATTATAAAGTACAAAATTATAAGTTAAGATACACAAGGTTTTAAAAATTATTTAATGAGCTGTCTGGTTTTTTATTTTAGGAACTGTACAATTAAAGGCACCCTGACTAGAGACTGCAGTACGTCAGGAAGCACTTGCTAGAGAGTGTGTCATAGCCAGAGTTCATAGGACACTTAAGGTACCAAACCCCCCATCTCAAACCGGGCACTTGTTCTATGTGTTGATTTGTGGGATAGTGGCAGGAGTGTGGGGGGTCCTCCACTCTTTGTGACTCCTCTTTGGTCCCTGTACTCTATACATCACTGTCTCCAAGAGCTCACTCCTATCACCAGGGGGATTGGTCCTGGCAAACTTCCTTTCCCCGGAAAGAAAGTGAAGCATCCAAGACTCCATTTACTGGGGCAACTTGAGAAGGTTTTTAGCACCATGCCTAGCAGTCAGGCTTTGAAGCTTCACCTCTGGTACATCCTTCTAAATAAGTATTCAATTCTTGGCACAGGGAACTAGGGATATGTAGAGTAAGTTAGGAAGCAATGTGGCTGCTCATGAGCCTTCATTTCAGCTGCAAGTAATAGCTAAAAATGTATGATAGTCTCTTTAGATGCTGAAAAGATATTTGATAAAATTTAAAAGCCATCCCCTACTAAAACTTTTAGTAATGTAAGACTACTAAGAAATGAAACACCCGGGCTGAGCCCGTGGCGCACTCGGTAGCGTGCTGCGCTAGGAGCGCAGCAACGCTCCCGCCGTGGGTTCGGATCCTATATAGGAATGACTGGTGCACTCACTGGCTGAGTGCCGGTCACAAAAAAAAAAAAAAAAAAAGAAATGAAACACCCTAATCTAGATAAAGATCTCTATCAGAAACCAATAGTTAATGGCACTCAAAAAAGTCAAACACCACAGGCATTCCCATTATAGTCAGAAACTAACCAAGGGCATATTATTATTTAGCAATGTTCTAGCACTAACCTGTGCAATATGACAGATGAGGGAGATAAGGAAAAACTACAATCATTATTATTGGTAGATGATAGAAATGACTACTTATACAACCTCAGAGAATATAAATAAATAAATAAAAGCACATCTACCACAATAACTGAAAAACAACAACAACAAAAAATACAGTGACAGGGCCGGCCCGTGGCTCACTCGGGAGAGTGTGGTGCTGATAACACCAAGGCCCCGGGTTCGGATCCCATATAGGGATGGCCGGTTAGCTCACTGGCTGAGCGTGGTGCTGACAACACCAAGTCAAGGGTTAAGATCCCCTTACCGGTCATCTTTTAAAAAAATAAAAAATAAAAAAAAACACAGTGACAGTACCAAATGCTGATAAGGAAGCAGACAAACTGTAAATCACACACACTGCTGGTGGGAATGTAAATGGTACCTCCAGTCTAGAAAATAATTTTGCAGTTTCTTAAAAAATTAAACATACACTGACCATATGACCCAGCAATCACTCCCTTGGTGATTTATCCCAAAGAAAAGAAAATTTACATTTACTCAAAAACCTGTATACAATTGTTCATAGCACCTTAATTCAAAACGGTAAAATACAAACAAATCCACATGTGTAGCTAAATACATGGCATACAAAGCATATAATACTACTTAGCATTAAAAAGGAACAAACTATTGATACATGCAACAACTTGAATGGACTACAACAGTATTATGCTTAGTGAAAAAACTAACCTGAAAAGGTCACATATTGTATGATTCCATTTATATGACATTCTCAAAATGACATAACTATAAAGATGGAGAATAGATTAGTAACCTACTGGCTAGTATGTATGTATGCATGCATGTATGTATGTATAAACAAATAAATAAATAAAAAGATTTGTGGGTGCCAGGGGACAGGCACAGAGCAGAGGGGTTGGGAGTTACTGCAAATATAAAGAGGGTAACAGAATAGTTCTGTATCTTGATTGCAATGGTGGTTACAGGAATCTATACACGGGGTATAATGCACAGAACTATACACACACAAATGAACACAAGTTTACAAAAATAGTGAAAAATTCTCTGTCCCAAACTAGAGATGCCTAAAGAAAAAGAAAACAAAAGTGAAAAATGAATAAGGTCTGGAGTCTAGTTAATAGTTATGTAACCATGTCTATTTCCTGGTTTTGATATTATACTACAGCTACATAAGATGTCACTGTTGAAGGAAACTAGTAAAGAGTACAAAGGAGTCTGTACCATCTTCAACTTCCTATCAGTTCATAATTATTCCCAAATGAAGTTAATAAAACAAAGGGCTTTTATGGATTCAACTTTTTATGGGTCCACTTTCAAGTTCCACTGAGAAGCACTGCTCAGTGGTTAAAAGTATGGGGTACCTACAATTTACTGTCTCTGTACATCAGTTTCTTAATCATTAAGTAAAATTCCTAATTGAACTCCTCATTCCTAATTATTAAAGTCCCACTAAATTCCTCAACTGCAAACTCTCCTGTCAAGAATCACAGGAACAGGGCTGCCCATGGCTCACTTGAGAGAGTGTGGTGCTGATAATTATATAGGGATGGCTGGTTAGCTCACTTGGGAGAGCATGGTGCTGACAACACCAAGTGAAGGGTTAAGATCCCCTTACTGGTCATCTTTTTAAAAAAAAAAAAAAAAAAGATGAAATGATGGGGCTGGTCCGTTAACTCAGTTGGTTAGAGCACAGCCTTATAACCCCAAGGTAACGGGTTCAGATGCCCGCACTGGACAGCCACCAAAAAAAAAAAAAAAAAGGTAAAATGATGACTTTTATAACTTTCTTTGATCCCTTACACCTCCTAACACAATACAGTACAAAAACTGACAAACAGAGAAAAGAATGGAGGGATGACGGGAGGAAAGCAGACATCTTGGATTCACATTTAGACTGATTAAATGCTTTTTACCTCTGAAAAGCATTCAATTTCAAAGCACACAAACACATAGACTCACATATTCTCTGCAAGTGAACCATACCACAGCCAGTCTCTAATTTCTTTACAGGACTATTGAGACTTTTAAAATGCTTTCCATTAAAGTAATTTCTTTGAAATAAACTATAAAAGCAGATACCTGTGCACATTCTTTTATGTGATCATTGATTTTAGCAGGGTAGGGGGATGAAGGAAACAAACAGAGTCAATTACAGCTATATGAAGTCTAACAATCTAGATATTCATCAATTATGAAATAACTAAGAATTATTTTAGTTCAAATTACCACCACATATCTTGTTCACTCCATAAATATGTACCAAATCAGTCTCTGAACTTGGGTTCACTGCTCTCAGTGAGCACATCATATTACATTTTTTTTTTTTTAAAAAAGATGACCGGTAAGGGGATCTTAACCCTTGACTTGGTGTTGTCAGCACCACGCTCAGCCAGTGAGCAAACCGGCCATCCGTATATGGGATCCGAACCCGGGGCCTTGGTGTTATCAGCACCGCACTCTCCCGAGTGAGCCACGGGCCGGCCCATTATTACATTGTACTAAGACTAGACTGAGTCCCTTAGGTCCCTAAGGTTCCCTCTTTTTCATTCTTTTTTTTTTTTTTTCCTAATGTGAAATAACCACAAATCTAAGGTTCCCTTTTCTATTCATCTGTGAATCCTGGATACATTCAAGGATTTTATATAAATTACAAATCTAGCATGTAAGATAATATCCAACTGCCAATGTAAGGGCTAAAAACTTGATCTTGCAATTGTTTAGTCAAATTCTCTTCTACCAGAGTTTCACAACCCCTTTACTACTGACATTTTGACTGGATAATTCTTTGTTATGAGAGGCTGTCCTTTGTATTGTAAGATGTTTACTAGCATCCATGGTTTCTACTCCCTAGATGCCAATGGCACCATCCCAGTTTAACAATGAAAATTGTCTCCAGATATTGTCAAATGCCCCCTAAGGGGCAAAATCACAACTCCACCCCCACTCCCACTGAGAACTACTACCATAAAAATCTGGGGTTGGGAGAACAGGGCAAATGAGGGATTGAGATGATGGCTAAAGAAAGCAGGGGTTTCTGGTGGGTAATGAAAATGTTCCAAAACTGATTGTGGTGATGGATGCACAACTCTGTGAAAATACCAAAAATCACTGAGCTGTACATTTTAAATGGCTGAATGGTATAGTATGTGAATTATGTCTCAATAAAGCTGTTTTTAAAAAATCTCAGATGCTGTACTCCACCCCAGATTTAATACATCAGAATCAAAAACAGAAAGTCAAAACTACTCTAAAAGACCCTCAAGGTGATCCCAATGATACTGATCGAGGACATTTGGGGTCCAGTGCCAGATAGTGATGAACACCTCAAACCACAAGATGCATAGACTGGCCAAGAGGAGATCGAGCTGGCTGAGCACTTCTCAATGGTTAACTGCTTATAAAAGAATACGAAAACTGATAACTTGGCGATTTTTTCTCTTTTTCTAAATTTTTAAATGTTTTCATTGCATTAATTATTACTTCTGCAAAGGAGAAAGTAAATAAGTATAATTACAATTAAGTTTAAAAAATATGGGGAAACAGAAGTGGGCAGTGGGGCCAGCTGCTGATAACTGCACTGAGAGGCTGTTCTTCGCAGAGCAGGGTTGAAGATGAATGAGAGAGGATGTGGACCTCAGCTGAAGGACAATATTCCAGTTACTGAACTTTCAGCAAGTGGACCTTTGGAAAATCATGATCTTCTTCGGAAAGGTTTTTCTTGTGTGAAAAATGAATTTTTGCCCAGTCATCCTCTTGAATTATCAGAAAAAAATTTCCAGCTCAACCAAGATAAAATGAATTTTTCCACACTGAGAAACAGCCACGGTCTGTTTCCTCCACTAAAATTACAAATGGAATTCAAGGCAATACAGCAGGTTCAGCGTCTTCCATTTCTTTCAAGCTCAAACCTTTCACTGGATATTTTGAGGCATAATGATGAGACTATTAGATTTGAAGATATTAACAATCCATCACAAAGTGAACTAATGGGAGAACCACACTTAATCGTGGAATATAAACTTGGTTTACTGTAATACAGTGTGCAGTTCATGAACATAGAGGGACAGCATCTTGTTTATAGTGTCTTTTTACGATAATTGATGTAAACAACATTAAAAGTACTGGCACATGAGAAAAAAAATATGATCAATAATATATCTCAAATTTAAGTCTAATAACACATTTCACTTCCAACTCCATGTTAAGTTGAAAGGATAGTTTCCTTTCTTTTCCTAAGCAAATTGTGACATATGTACCTTCATCTTTCAAGAAACAGAAATTAAAACTTCAAATATTATATGCTTCTACACTTATGCTCATTTGTAAAATGATTTTACAATTATTGGTTTCTATTTGAATTATACTACAGCTATCTACATCATACTTACAAAAAGATTATGCAAGTACAAGAAAATAAAATTGATAATAATTTTTAATTAGACCTGCTACATAAAAATTGAATAAAAATCTCATAATACTATGAAATCTAAATTTTCTAATAAATCTGAACATCTGGAAGTATGCTGCACAGCAATTAGAAAAAACTGTTGTATGGGAAAAATTTAAGTCATTCTGGTTAATGTTTTGCAAATTTCAGCAGAAGACTAATGCTAGGTTTCATTGAAACAAATACCTCCTATTTCCTCCAAGAACAAACAAGAAAGCCATTATTATATCTCAGATTTTCTTCTGTAAAGTATAATGACCCCTCTTTACAATATTATGGAAAATATGAACAAGAATTTTAATCAAAATAGCATTTTGTAAAGCCATGTGAACCCTTTTTTAAAAAATTTTATTTTTAAACTTTAAAATCTAAAACCCTACCCAAACACCCAGTGTTTGTGAAACTAGTGGCTACATCTGGTTTACTTTTAACTTCATTTAGTAAAAAAGCAATGCCTAAACTCTGAGATTCATGTGAAACTGTACATGGTTTATTTGCATATGAACTCTCAGTCACTTAACCTAGGGGTACAATGATCTCTTGAACGTGCACATTAAAACTTAACCGATAGCACAAAAAATTGTGTTATATATAGGTATTTATAGACAAGGAAAGATCGTTACAATAGTTTGAGTGGAAAGTTCATAAGTAGTATATACAGTTCCTGTTTTAGCAAGAAAAACATGTATATATATTCATAGAAAATGTCTAGAATATATATGAAAATGCTGTTATTCTTTTATACTTGCTGTATTTTCTAAACTTTCTAGATTAAATATATATTTTTATTAAAAGAAAAAATAAATGTCACTTTAAAAACATACACAGAAATTCTTCTGCTTCCAGAAAAATGGAATAGACACACTTATCCATATTCCTGCCACTAGGTACAACTAAAAACTCTGGACATTACATATAAAACAAACATAAAACTCTGAAAGGTGGAGAGAAGAAGGCAGAACAGCTAGGGACTTCAGGACCCAAGGAATAATTCAGTGACAAGGTCCCTGGATTTTCTTTTTGTCCCATATATCCCCAAATTAGCACTAACAAAGCTGGCAACTCAGAAACGCCAATAAATGCAGTCAAGGAAAGCCCCAACAAAAGTCAGCTTTCTTTAGCCAAGGGACCAGTAAAGGGGCAGTCTAGCAAGACAGAAAAGTTTTACACAAGAACCAATCTACTTTCGCCAACCACCACAGAAAACACTCTGGGCCCAATCACCACCCGTGCCAGCAAAGGCCGATTAGGGAGCCTAGACTTTCACCCTTTCAAAGCTGTAATGAGGCACTCAACACCCCTGCCAGAGTGAAGTCAAAGAAGGCCAAGTAGGGTAGCCAGAACTTTCATCTCTGCACAATGGTAACAAGGCACCCCGCCACACAGTCAGGTAACAAGGTACCCAACCACGGTGTCAGTGGAGACCAGATGGGGAGCCTAGACTTCCACCATATTATATCAATATAAATGGCAGTTTCTTTAAAAAGTAAACATGCAACTACCATATCACCCAGCAATTATATTACGAGGTAAACTGACAAACCATTTTCCAGAGTGGCTATACCATTTTACAGTTAACTGTTTCGGTGTCAATACCCTGGTTGTGATATTGTACCATAGTTTTGCAAGATATTTCCAGTGGGGGAAACTGGGTAAAGGGTAACAAGGGATTTCACTGTACTGTTGCTTACAAAGGAATGTGAATCTATAATTGACTCAAAATTAAAAGTTTAGTTTAAAAAAAAAAACAGAATTTCCCTTTTCCGGTTGCAGCGCGGCGCGGTGAGGAACTCTTGTCTAATCCGCAGCCACGCTATCCAAAGGCCCACTTCAGTTAGTGCAGGTCTTCGGATGCAAGAAGACTGCCACAACCGTGGCACACTGCGAACATGGCAATGGCCTCATCAAAGTGAGCGGGAGGCCCCTGGAGATGATCGAGCTGCGCACACTGCACTACAAGCTACTGGAACCTGTTCTGCTTCTGGGCAAGGAGCAGTGTGCTGGTGTGGACATTCGTGTCCGCGTGAAGGGTGGTGGTCATGTGGCCCAGATTTATGCTATCAGTCAGTCCATCTCTAAAGCCCTGGTGGCCTATTAGGCTTCGAAGAGGGAGATCAAAGACATCCTCATCCAGTATGACTAGACTCTGCTGGTAGCTGATCCCTGTCTCTGCAAATCCAAAAAGTTCAGGGGCCCTGGTGCCCATGCTCACTACCAGAAATCTTACCGATAGGCCCATCATGAGGATCAGGATTCACCGTTATAATAAACAGTGGTTGTTGGATTTTAAGGTTTCAAAAATAAAATAAAATAAAAATAAAAAATAAAAAGAACAGAATTTTGGGGCTGGCAGGTTAGCTTACTCAGTAGAGGCTGGTGCTGACAACAGCAAGGTCAAGGGTTCAGATCCCATCACCGGCCAGCCACCAAAACAAACAAAAAACCCCAGGATTTAAAAAATATATATATATATAAATTGACAAATATATTAAATACTTGGACTTCTTAAGGCAGGACTATGAATTACATATCCCTATATACTTAGCACTTATGCCAAAACCTAGAACATATCAGACAGTAAATATTTATTGGATTAGATTGAATATATAATCAGCACTTCAAAAACATTAAATGCTTACAAACCTAACAGTTTCATTTCATTGGCTTTATACACACCAACAATACCTTAAGACAAGTGCACAAATAGTTACCTTCAAGGAAATAAAGCATTCTAGAATTTCTTCACAAAGAGAACAGTGACTCAATCTTAGACTACAATGACCTTCTAGCCAATTTACAGCTGGTTTGTTTAAAAAAAAGCCTGTTAGCTCAGTTGGTTAGTGTGGTGTTAGAACATCAAGGTCAAAGGGTCGGATCTTTGTGCTGGCCAGCTGCCAAAAAAAAAAATTGAAAAAGAAAAGGGAGCCTGCATGGTTTAAAAATACCACATATGTAATTTTTAAATTAGCATATAGCAGAGATTATTTGGGAACCAGGAAGCATACATAAATACTATATATACCCATCTATTTCCAAAGGCTTTTTTAAGCCAAAAATTTTTTTCTACTTATCCCAGCTTCATCAATATTTCTGATTTTAACTAGGTCTGGTTGAATGGGATATGTCTTGAACAGAATGCCTTTAAAGTTGACTATCAGAATTGGTTACCATCTCCACCATCAATGAACACAGTCCCTTTTATCTGACAAAACTGTCATTCAATAATAAGCAAGTCTCTTATCTTACCAGAAAGACTAAAGGGAAAAAAAAATGTACATAGGGATCTGTGTCGTCACTTTGCTTAAAACCAATAAAACAAATGTCTTTTCTGTTTTAAGTCTCTCTGCATGGACACCTGATCTGAAAATCTAGGTACAGTATTAGTTTAAACAACCTTCATCATTAAGTAATGAAAGTAAAAGTAGAGTTAGCAGCCAATAAATATACTTCATGATTGAATAATGCAAGTAAAAGTACAGAGCTAACAGCCAAAACTACATGAACTAAATTGATGATAACCCACCCAGGATATCAATGTTATACTTATGGCAAGCCCATACTTACTTTGATCTTTAATGGTCCATAAAGTTTATGAACACATAAAGGTTAATGTTTTAATTAATTCAGAATTCAACAACTCTGCAACATCTCTCTTTTGGGGCTGACCAGCAAGATGATTTGAACCCTTGACCTTGTTGTTATCAGCACTGTCCTAGAACATCTCTTAAAACTCCTGCCTTTAAAATCCCAATCATATAGCTTTTAATATACATGGATACAGGAATTATTAGTTTGCAGCAGAACTCTGCAACAAACAATAAAAGGTTCCATCACCAAAAGGTACCTGTATCAGATCTCAACTAGTACAAACTCAGTTACTCATACACTACTAACATATTTATTTTGGACTGTGATATAATACAAGGCAACTCATTATGTTGACCTTCCTCAACTACTAAGAAGTTTTATCACTCAGAGGCATGAATCACACATGGTGACAAACTGCTACAGAATAAAGTCCTAGAGAACCCACCAAAACTACAGAAGATGAAGAGAATAATGGGTCATAAGAAAAATGGATTAGAGACCTAAATATAAAATAGAAAACTATAAAACTCCTAGAAGATAACAGAAAATCTACGGGACCTTGGGTTTGGCAATGACTTCTAACGTGCAACATCAAAAGCAGGATCCATGAAAAGAAAATTGACAAATTGGACTTAATTATTAAAATTAGAAATTTCTGGTCTGCACAATACACTGCTAAGAGAATGAAAAAACAAACAGACTGGGAGAAAAAACTTACAAAACACATATCTGGCTGGCTGGTTGGCTCAGCTAGTTAGAGCACAGTGTCGTAACACCAAGGTCAAAGGCGTCAGATCCCCCTGTCAGCCAGCCACCAAAAACAAAACAAAACAAAACATATATCTGATAAAGGATTGTTATACAAAATACACAAAGAACTCTTAAAACTTAACATTAAGAAAATGAATGACCCAGTTTAAAAAATGAGCAAAAGATCTGAACAGACACCTCATCAAAGAAGATATACCGATGGCAAATAAGCATATGAAAGATGTTCAAAATCACATGTCATCAAAGAATTACAAATTAAGACAACAATGAGATACCATTACACTGCTATTAAAATGGCCAAAATCCAAAACACACAACACCAAATGCTGGCAAGGAAATAGAACAACAGGAATCCTCATTCGTTGCTAGTGGGAATGAAAAATAGTATAGACACTCTGGAAGACAGTTTAGCAGTTTCTTACAAAACTAAACATAGCTTTATCATACAATCCAGCAATTGAGCTCCTTGATATCTACCCAAAGGAGTTGAAAACACGTCCACACAAAAACCTGCACACGGATGTTTATAGTAGCTTTATTCATAATTGCCAAAACGTCAAAACAACCAAGATGTCTTCAGTAGATGAATGGATAAACAAATTGTACATCCAGACAGTGGAATACCATTTAGCAATAAAAAGAAATGAGCTATCGAGCTATGAAAAGACATGGAGAAACCTGAAATTTGTATTGTTACGTGAAAAAGTTAATCTGAGAAGGCAAACAGGTGACCCTTGAACAACACAGGGTTAGAGGTGCCAACTATATGACATTCTGGAAAAGGCAAAAGTATGGAGACAGAGGGCTGGCCCATGGCTCACTTAGGAGAGTGCGGTATTGATAGCACCAAGGCCATGGGTTCAGATCCCTATGTAGTGATGGCCGGTTAGCTCACTTGGAGAGCATGGTGCTGACAACACCAAGTCAAGGGTTAAGATCCCCTTACCGGTCATCTTAAAAGAAAAAAAAAAAAAAAGTATGGAGACAGAAAACATCAGTGGCTGCCAGCAGTTGTGGGCGTAGACATGGGTACAGATGAACAGGTGGAGTACAGGGGATTTTTAGGACAGTAAAACTATTCTGCATACATGCCATTATACATTTTCAAAAACCACAGAAAATAAGTGAGCCCTAATGTAAACTATGGACTTCGGTTAATAATAATGTTATCAATACCAGCACATCAATTGTAACAGATGTAGTACACTCATGCAAGATGTTAATGGGGGAAAATGGGGGTGGGTGGTGGGGGTGGGGAGGGATACTTCAAAAAGTTCGTAAAAAAATAGAATTCAAAGATAATACAAATCTTTCCCTGAACTTTCTGAAGTACCCTTGTATATGGGAACTCTATGTACGCTCTGCTTAATTTTTCTATGAACCAAAACTGCTTAAAAAAAAACGATTAATCTTTTTAAAAAAGGAACCTCTGCACATGGAATAATCTTTATTCTTTATATACTACTGTACTACCTCATTACCACCAGTAACATCACTAATACCACTTAACCTCAAGCCTAACTCCTTGCTACTTAAAGTGTGACCTACAGACAACAGGGATCAGATCAAAAATCCATTATAGTGTTTACAATCTGTATCTTGGGCCCCCCTCGAAACCTTCAGAATGAGAATCTGCTTTATAACAAGAATCACATGATTGTATGCTCACTGAAATCTGAGAAGCCCTAATCTAGAGCTTTAGTTCATGGGCCAGTAGGGCAAGATAGACAGAAATCCAAGCCTGAAGGCCCTCCCAAGGTTAAGTCTTATAAGGAGACACCACACTACACCTCCACAATCTAAATCAAGCCCTAAATTTTTCACTATCCCCAGGAGACTATAAAGAAGTCTGCGTTGGTGCTGAACAAAACAAAAGAATAAAAAAGTTCCTGAGACATTATGGCCACAGAACACCCTTGTGTATATCAGCACCTTAGGTTCTCATAACCTGGATAAATCAAGGACCCTCAAGTCATGCAGTTTGAGGTAATCAGCAAATAGTTATGCCATAGCATATCTGACAGAAACTAATGGAAACTAACTTATTAGTAGCAACAATGTAAGAAGAAAATGGAATGATAAATTCAATACACTGAAAGAAAATAAAAATATACAATTTTGTACCCCAAAAAAGTCTTTTTATAAACAATCCTAAGAACTACAACAAAAAGAAAAAGGAAAAAATAAAAAAATTTTAAAAACCTAAAGTAAGGTCATAAATAAATAAATAAATAAACAAATACAAAACAATCCTAAAATTCATAAGGAACAACAAAAGACCCCAAATAGCCAAAGCAATCCTGAGCAAAAAAAAAAACTAAAGCAGGAGCATTACATTACCTGACTTCAAATTACACTACAAAGCTATAGTAACCAAAACAGCATGGTACTGGCATAAAAACAGACACACATACCAATGGAATAGAATAAAGAACCTAGAAATCAATCCACGTTCTTACAGCCAACTGATCTTTGACAAAGGGAGCAAGAACATACATTGGGGAAAAGACAGCCTCTTCAATAAATGGTGCTGGGAAAATGGGGCATCCATGTGTAGAAGAATGAAACTAGACCTATACCTCTCACCATATACCAAAATCAACTCAAAATGGATTAAAGACAAACTGTAAAACTCTTAAAAGAAAACATAGGGGAAACACTTCAGGATGTAGGACTTGGCAAAGACTTTAGGAATAAGACCTCAAAAGCACAGGCAACAAAAGGAAAAGTAAACAAATGGGACTGTATCAAACTAAAAAGCTTCTGCACAGCAAAGGAAACAACAGAGTGAAAAGACAACCTACAGAATGGGAGAAAATATTTGCAAACTATGCATCTGACAAGGGATTAATATTCAGAATATACAAGGAACTCAAACAACTTAGTAAAAAAACAAGTAACCCAATTAAAAATGGTCAAAAGAGCTGAACAGACGTTTCTCAAAGGAAGAAATACAAATGGCCAACAGATACATGAAAAAATGCTCAATATCACTAAGCATCAGGGAAATGCAATCAAAACCACACTGAGATATCATCTCACCCCAGTTAGACTATTGTCAAAAAGACAGAGAATAACAAATGCTGGCAAGGATGTGGAGAAAGAAAAACCCTCCTACACTGTTGGCAGGACTGTAGATTAGCACAGCCATTATGGAAAACAGTATGGAGGTTTCTCAAACAACTACAGATAGAACTGCCATATGATCCAGCAATCCCTCTGCTGGGTATACACCCAAAGAAATGGAAATCATTAAGTCAAAGGGACACCTGCACTCCCATCTTTGTTGAAGCTCCATTTACAATAGCCAAGAGATGGAACCAACCTAAGTGTCCATCTACAGACAACTGGATAAGGAAAATGTGGTATATATACACAATGGAATACTACTCAGCCATAAAAAAGGATAAAATTCTGCCATTCGCAGCAACATGGATGAGCTTGGAGAAAATTATGTTAAGTGAAATAAGCGAGACACAGAAAGAGAAATACCACATGTCCTCACTCATAAGTAGGAGCTAAAAAATAAACAAATAAATAAAAAAAGATACAACAATCTCAATAATATGTTGAGCTTTCAAAAGGAGAGAACAGAACTGTAGTTACTAGAGGTGGGAAAGGAGGGGGTTAGCAAGAAATTGGTAAAGGGTCACAAAGAATGACTACCTTTTCTAATGATGAATATACTAATTATCCTGATTTGATCATTACATATTGTACATAGGTATTAATATTCAACTCTGTACCCCACAAATATGTATAATCAATTATGTTTCAATTTTTAAAAAAATATTTAGAAGTTTAAAAAATAAGTATTTTTCAAGGATGAGAGGAAAATATACATATGCATACACAGAAGTTTTTTCTGGGGACAGGGTTTTTGAGTTGGTTAGACTCTCAAAGGGATCTGTATCCAATAAGAACACTTATTTACAAAGACCATAAAGATCACTCAACCTAACCACCTTCTCAGCATCTCTAGAATACCACTCAGGCTCTGCTCTAATGTGAGTTAAATTCACTACCTTACCTTATCTTTAACAGGAGAAAACTCACTATCTTTAAGAAAGTTCTGTTCCATTTTTGTCTTTAACTTCTACTTGGTGGTTCTAGTTCTTCTGTCAAAGCAACGAAATACTAAATTTAATCCCTCTTTCACTTGCCAGATCTTTGATATATTTGAAAATAGCTGTCCCCATCTATTTCTTCTCTAAATAAAACATATCTAATTCTTTAAATAATGACAAGTCATTTTATTTACTCCCATTGCCAGCCAGACTGTTTTCTTCTGGATAGGCTATAGATTACCCATGTCTCTGAAAACGTGTCTGTTAAAACTGAACACATGGGGCCGGCCCATGGCTCACTTAGGAGAGTGTGGTGCTGATAACACCAAGGCCATGGGTTCGGATCTCTATATAGGGATGGCCAGTTAGCTCACTTGGGAGAGCGTGGTGCTGACAACACCAAGTCAAGGGTTAAGATCCCCTTACCGGTCAGCTTTATAAACAAAAAAAACTGAACACAACACTAAATGTCTGGAGTATCATGTTCCCCTCTAAGAAGCCTTAAATTTTTAATCCTAAGAATCTATAATCTTTATACTTCTGACTGCCTAGATAATATCACCTCCGTTACTGCCTCAAGGTTAACAGAGAAGCATTCAGAAGAACTGTCTTAAAGAATATTTAAATGATAAATATTCAGCTCTACTAATTAAAAATTAGCCTTATAACACCAC
Source organism: Cynocephalus volans (assembly GCF_027409185.1). Lineage (NCBI taxonomy): Eukaryota > Metazoa > Chordata > Mammalia > Dermoptera > Cynocephalidae > Cynocephalus > Cynocephalus volans. The sequence goes on from NC_084470.1 coordinate 58,399,910, forward strand.
AGTCACAGGTTTGGATCCCCATACCAGCCAGCCACCAAAAAAAAAAAATTAATGAAGGGGGCTGGTCAGTTAGCTCAGTTGGTTAAAGTGTGGTGTTGTAACACCAAGGTCAAGGTCAAGGGTTCAGATTCCTGTATCAGCCAGTTGCCAAAAGAACGAAAAACAAACAAAATCAATGAAAATTAACTGAATCCTTGGTTATAAGTCAATTGAACAAAGCACTGTGAACTCCCTAAGTAAGGCATTCATTTATACCCACTTAGTTATATCTCTGTACCATTCATATACCATTTACAGTTTATATCATGACACTATTACTAAAAGTCCGTGTGTATCATTTTTTCAGTTTTACAGCTTTTTCAAAATCACCTGCAGCACTTATCACAGTGCTATACACCTAAAAGGTACATAAATATCTGTGGTATTAAACTGAACACAGTAGAAAGAATGCTAGAGAATTTACCACATATATGACCCAATGAAATTTACAGGAAAGGCAATTTCCATTGCAAACACCAATTCCATACACACAAAAATTATTCTTTGATTTGGATCATGAGGCAATATCTTACTAGTATTTTAAAGGACACCTATCCCACTATTAACATTCCTTAACTCTCACAACCACCCTGTAAGGGAAGTATTATCAGCACTCAGTTTGTAAATGAGGAAACAGATTCACTAATCTGCCCTACATCTCACAGCTATTATGTGGTAAAATTAAGACCTGAACCCTGCTTTTTTTGACACCCAGTCCAGTGCTATTACTGCCATACTATAGTTGTCTACCACTGATAATTGCAAAGTTTGTTAATTTTGGCAAGTCTACCTCAGACTCTCAGACTCACTGAAAGGCAACCTGTCCCCAACTGATGAATTAAGCCAGATGGTTTGCCTCTGAGGCATCTCAGGCAAGCCTCAGCTATACTGAGCATATAAGTTGTTCAGAATATCCTTCAAACATTTATTTTGTCCCTATTATTAATGTTATCCCATTTCAGCTTGCTAAAGAACAGCTGTCTGGATAGCCTGCTGACACTCACCCTTAAAATATATCCAGCCCAAGAGAACCTACTTAAATGGAACCTGCTAAATTTGTTGAGTACTAGGCAACTGGCTATATAAGAGAACCTCATTCTTGGTAACCCAAACTTACCTTTAATTATTAGGTATATGACTACGCAATACTGATGTCACTGTTTAAGAAAACTAGATGTGATTAAAACAGAGAGATTACCCAATTTTTAACCAATTAAATTAGCAATGTTAATTAAAGTTTTTTAATGATAAATTTTTTTTTTTTTTTTTTTTTTTTTAAAAAAAGATGACCAGTAAGGGGATCTTAACCCATGACTTGGTGTTGTCAGCACCACGCTCAGCCAGTGAGCGAACCGGCCATCCGTATATGGGATCCGAACCCGGGGCCTTGGCGCTATCAGCACCGCACTCTACCGAGTGAGCCACGGGCCGGCCCTAATGATAAATTTTTTAAATGATAATTCTCACTGCTGACAAGGATATGAGATGGGCTTTGGTGAGAATATACAACCTTCCAGAAAGCAATTTTATAAAAATGTACCAAAAGTCTTAAATTTATACATTTTCTGACCCAGTAATTAAACATATATTTATTAAGAATCCATCATAGTGTGAGAAATTAGAACCTTCACACATTACTGATGGGAATGTAGAACAGTACAGTCACTTTGAAAAACAGTCTGGCAGTTTCTCAATAGGTTAAGCAGAGCTACCATAACACCCAGCAATTCCAATCCTAGGTATATACTCAAGAGAAATGAAAACCTATATCCACATAAAAACTTGTACACAAATGTTCATAGCAGCATTATTCACAATAGGTAAAAAAACGGAAACAATTCAAATGTCCATCGACTGATGAATGAATAAACAACATGTTTTGGATTTGCTTCAAAATAACCCAGTAAAGAGGGGTAAGGGATGGGGAAATAAATGATTCAAAATTAGCCATGAGTTGATAATAATTATATAAAAGTGTTGATTACTTGTGGTTTCATTTCATTATATGAACTTTTCAACTTCTGTATTTGAAATTTTCTACAATAAAAATTTTCTTAAAGAAAGAATGAGGAACATAAAAATGACTACTACAAAGTCAAACCCACACAAGTTCAAGGATTCAGATCCCTATACCAGCCAGATGACAAAGAAAAATGAAAACAAAAACATAAAGTAAAATAAACCCCACAATGATAGGGCGATGTAACTGTGGGAAGTTTGGGAAAGATCGACTTCAAGTAATGACCTGAAAAACTTCCCCAGGAGCAGGTGAAGTTACATATGGATACTACCACATCACATCTCTGAGCTTAATTAAATAGGGCAGACTAAATAAAACAGGTCCATTTCATACCTCAATATTTCTCTACTAATGCTGTGAAAAGGATTAGAAAAGGCGCAATTGGGCCGTCCCGTAGCTCACCTGGGAGAGTGTGGTGCTGATAACACCAAGGCCACGGGTTCGGATCCCTATATAGGGATGGCTGGTTTGCTCACTTGGGAGAGTGTGGTGCTGACAACACCAAGTCAAGGGTTAAGATCACCTTACCAGTCCAAACAAAAAAAGAAAAGGCGCAATTGCTCTTGATTTGCTCAACCACATAACCATGCAGCCCGTGGTCACTGCAAGAAGTTCCTAACTTGGCCTAGCCACCACACCATAGTTACTTTAACTACTGATGGCACTGAATTTTTACAACAAATACATAAAAATTCTCAGAGAACACCCTGCCCCTCCCCCCTGCCTAGTTTATATATGTTATTCACCACCACCTTTGGAATGGCCAAGCTTATTACAGAGAGAATTCATTATTTAAGAAACCATTTTAATATTATCTGATTAAAACAGAACTGTGATGTCTCTATTCTTCCCCTTTTTGAAGAATAGGATGCTTTTTAAAAGCATTTCTTCATGTCTGGTAATAAAAGGCAGACAGAACAATAACAAAATAACAGGTCAGATCCTACCCTTTGACAGCAAATGTTGTGTTACCCCTGTCTCTCTATAATTTAGTGAATAAGAGGGAAAAGGAAGTGAGTGAGCTTGAGTTTACCCATGAAAAAATTTGCACACAGAATTAACAATCAATATAGCCAATCACATTACCATAAGTACTCCTAGGTTTATAAAAGAACTATTTTGTAAACGAGGCCAGAACACAGTTACCTAGAGAAATAATACATAAAATCAAATTAAGATTCCTATTCTAATGCACAGAAGTTTATGATCCTTAGTCTTCTGAGTTCCAGAAACAAAGGATAATTAGGGGCAAGAGGTACAGAGTAGCAGAGACAGAAGTGAGAAGAATTACCTTTCCTGGACCTCAAAAAACATTTTATAATAGGTAAAAATAATCTTACAATACTCCACACTTCCCTTCTGTACCATTTTTCAGGCCATTAATGATATTCTGTTCCCCTAAACCCCACTACAATGGCATCTTTACCCCAGTGTTAATTGAACATTCATCTGGCAGTAGGGAGAAATAAAGTACACAAGTTAAGTACAGTCTCTGACTTCAGGGGATCTCAGTCTGGTGGAAAGACATATATAATTAAAAAACAGTATATAAATCCTAAGAAATCCACACACACACACAAAATATTAAAGCTATTAAAGTCAACAAGGTTGCAGAATACCTGATCAATATTCAAAAGTCAGTTATATTTCTATACACCAGCAATCAACAACCCTAAATAAAAATAAGAAAACAATTCCACATACAATAGCATCAAAAAGAATAAAATATTTAGAAATAAATTTAACCAAAGAAGCACAAGGCTTGTACACTGAAAACTATAAAACATTGTTGAAAGAAATTAATTACATAAATAAGTAGAAAGACAACCTATGTTCATGGATTAGAAGATTTAACATTGTTAAGATGGCAACACTCGGGCCGAGCCCGTGGCGCACTCGGGAGAGTGCGGCGCTGGGAGTGCAGTGACGCTCCCGCTGCGGGTTCAGATCCTATATAGGAATGGCCGGTGCACTCACTGGCTGAGTGCTGGTCACAAAAACGACAAAAAAAAAAAAAAAAAAAAAAAAGATGGCAACACTCTCTAAAATGATCTACAGATTCAATGCAGTCCTTATCAAAATTCCAATTGTCTTTTCTGCAGAAATTGACAAACTGATCCTAAAATTAATGAAATGCCAGGGATACAAAACAGCCAAAACAATCTTGAAAGGAACAAAGTTAGAAAACATATACTTCCTGATTTCAAAACATTACAAAACTACAGTAATCAAGGCTGGCCATTAGCTGAGTTGGTTAGAGCATGGTGTTATAACACCAAGATCAAGTTCAGATCCCCATACAGGCCAGCCACCAAAAAAACAAACAAAACACCAAAGCTATAGTAATCAATATTGTGTGGTACTGGAATAAGGACAGACATGTAGATAAATGGAATAGAATTCAGTGTCCAGAAATAAACACAATACATCCATAGTCAATTGATTTGCGACATGCATGCCAAGACAAGTCAATGGAAAAAGAAAAGTCTCTTCAGCGAATTGTGAAAGGAAAATTGGATATCCACACAACCAAAAAAAAAAGATTTTGGACCCTACCTCACACTACATATCAAAATTAACTTTAAATGGATCACCTAAATGTAACAGCTAAAACCATAAAAAATCTTAAAAGAAACAGGTAGCTATCTTTGTGATCTTAGATTAGGCAACAGTTTCTTAAATGTGACACCTAAAGCACAAGCAACCAAGGAAAAAATAGATAAAATTAAACTTCATCGAAATTTAAAACTTTTCCAGCCAGTTGCAAAAACAAAATCAAAAAAACAAACAGAAAATTAAAAACTTTTGTGCTTCAAAGGATACTATCAAGAAAGGGGGGGTGGGCAGTTAGCTTAGTTTGTTAGAGCATGGTGCTGATAACACCAAGATCCAGGGTTTAATCCCTATATCAGTCAGCTGCCAAAAAAGAAAAAAAGAAAGTGAAAATATAAGACAACTTATGGAATGGAAGAAAATATTTGCAAAAAATATCTGAAAAGGGATTTTTTTATCTAGAATATATAAAGAACTCTTACAATTCAAAAATAAAAACAAATAACCTAATTTAAAATGGATAAAAGCTCTGAATACACATTTCTCTAAAGAAGACATACAAATGGCCAATAAGTACATTAGTCACCAGAGAAATTAAAATCAAAATTACAATGAGATTCTACTTCATACCCACTAGAATGACTATAACCAAAAAGACAATTAATACCAAGTGTTTTTTGAGGATGCGGAGGGAATTGGAAACCCTCATATACTGCTAATGGAACATAAAATGGCATGGTCACTTTGGAAAGTAGTCTGGCAGTTCCCCAAAAGGTTAAACATAGATACCATATGATCCAGCAATTCTGCTCCTTGGTATATGCACAAGAAAAATGAAAACATATGTCCACACAAAAACATATATGAATGTTCATAGCAGCATTATTCATCATAGCTAGAAGGTAGACACAACCCATATATTCATCAACAGAAGAACGGATAAATAAAATGCAGTATATCCATACAAGGGAATATTACTGAGCCATAAAAGTGAAATGAAACACTGATACATGCTACAACATGGATAAACCTAAAAACATTATGCTAAGTGAAAAAAGTCAAGACACAGAAGGCTACTTATTCGATGATTCCATTTATGGAATATAAATGTCCAGAACAGAGACAGGAAGCTTAATGCTTGCCAGGGACTGGGGGAATGAGGGGGAATGGGAAGGGACAGCTAATGAGTATGGGGTTTCTTTTGGGTATGATGAAAATGTTCTGGAATTAAATAGTGGTGATGGTTGCACAACACTGTGAATACACCAACAACCACTGGATTGTATGTTTTAAAATAGTGAGTTTTAGGGTATGTGAATTATATCTTAATTTTTTTTTTTAATGTGGAATGACATATGCCCAAAGATATATATAGGTAAAAACACCGAAGAGGAGTACTTAACCCAGACTAGGGTAAAAAGTGGTCAGGAAAGCCTTTCTAAAAGTGACACTTGTACTGATACTAACAGAACTAAGCCTGTAAGTCTGCCTCACCCCCCACCTCCACTCCTCCCCAATCCTCCCTAAACTCAGAAATCACTTACCTGAGACTCAAAGCAACACTCACTCCCCCAATATAAATTTCAATAAAAATATGTTCTTCCCACAAGAAAATAATTGAGAGCTCTCCTGAATCCTCTCAGTGGATTTTTGCTCCTAAAAAAGAAAGTGGGTTAACCCAAATGAATTATCTGATTGAGAAATTCAGACAGTTTAACAACAATAGAGCTCAGAGGTGTCAACATAGGAAATTACCTTTTCCTTAAAGGTCTTTATCCTCCACCCCCACTCACTCCCATCCTCAATCCCCCCTACATTTTTTGTTTTATTTTATTTTATTTTATTTTAAAAGACGACCAGTAAGGGGATCTTAACCTTTGACTTGGTGTTCTCAGCACTACGCTCTCCCAAGTGAGCTAACCGGCCATCCCTATATAGGGATCCGAACCCGTGGCCTTGGTGTTATCAGCACCACACTCTCCCGAGTGAGCCACGGGCCAGCCCCTCCCCCTACATTTTTATATCCTCTAAAAGCTTTAAGTTTTTCCACAGCAGTCTCAATATATGGGGGGTGGGATGGGAAGCGATGAAGGGAAGGAGAATAATGAGATAGAAGCTATAATTATTTTACATGTGTATCACTTTAAATCAGAAACAACTATATTCTGTCATAATAAAAAAGAATCATATAACCTAACTTCAATCAACCATCAGTAATCACCATCAGAAAGATCTAGCTGTGCTTTCAGTTTCAAGATGAAAAATATTTTTATCATAATTTTACACACGACCTATAGCACATAATCAGAACCAAGGTCTCTTTTGGAAATACTTCCTAAAGTAATAAAAGTTAGGGCTGGCCCGTGGCTCACTTAGGAGAGCCTGGTGCTGACAACACCAAGTCAAGGGTTAAGATCCCCTTACCAGTCATCTTTTTTTTAAAAAAAAAAAAAGAAACTCAAACACATAGATTCAGAAAACCACACAACCAAGAACAAAGAAGAAAGATGTGGTTTAATAGCAGTTCTGGTGGAAAAGATTTAGAGGTAAGCTCACTACCAAACAAGAATAAACTAACATTGAAAAGTAGATATTGGGCTGGCCAGTTCAGCTGGTTAGTAAGCAGCCTTATAACACCAAAATCATGGTTTGGATCCCCATACTAGCCAGCCACCAAAAAAAGAAAAAAGAAAAGTAGATATTAAAAGAAAAAAGGACTTAATTTATTCTAAAGCAACACTGATAGAAACTAAGTGGTAAGCTCCCCAAGGGCAGGGATCATGTTGAATTCCTTAATCACTTCTTTCCCAGGCCTAATACAGTGTAGGAATCAGACCATATCTGACAAACTAACCAACTGTATAGCATGTCCACAGGATGATGCCCACATAGTACAAGGTTGAGAAAGCACACTTCATGAGAGGTGGCTGAGGAAAAAAAAACTGTAGTCTGGAAAAGAAAAAACATAAGTGGGAAAAAATAACTGTCACTGAATAGCTGTAAAGTAGAGATTGGAGCTACACAGAATAACTGCAGACAGCAAAATTAGAACCACTGAATAGAAACTGCAGAGAAGCAGGTTTGAGATCATTACAGGGAAATATTTCTAAAATGACAAATTTGCAAACCTGGGATTAGCAGCCACCAGCTGTGAAGTCACTATCTGGGGGAACAACTGAATAGAGGACTGGAGGAATCACCCACTGTGTGAAAAACTTGTCTAGATTATTTCTAAAATCTCTTCTAGTTCTGATTCTAATCATAATATTGAAAGAGTTAAGTCCAGAAAAGGAATTATTCTTGCTCTCAATACTGCCAAAGGTAAAAAAAAATGATATAGATAAAAGCAGGACTTTAAAAGGAGCCATCCAGGCCGGCCCTGTGACTCACTCGGGAGAGTGCGGCGCTGATAGCGCTGAGGCCACGGTTCGGATCCTATATAGGGATGGATGGCTTACCGGTCAAAAAAAAAAAAAAAAGAAGCCATCCCACCAAGAAGGGACAAAGGGTGATTTGTTAGTTGAGATACTTGATATGAAAAGACTGCTCTGCTGGGGACCAAGCATAGCACTGGGAGTGAGAATAGGTCATCAGTTCCAGCTACAGTCACTCACTTCCTGTTTGGCAGTAGGCAAATGACTTCACCTCTCTACTTGAGGTGAAAAACAATAATTTGAAATACCAACATTACGGGAGTATAATTTAAATTAGTTAATAAGTGTAAAAGGCTTAGGAAATTTACTTTATGAGACTTAAAACTGTATTTTCCACTTTATACAAATACTAGGGCTAAACAAAGAAGTAAATGTCTTCTTAAATCAGCCAAATTTCTCACTGTCAGAGAAAGAAATAAGCAAAAAGGGACAAGCTAAAATGAACAACTTAGAAATAAGCAAAAAGGGACAAGCTAGAATGAACTCTGGTGCTGGATTAGAGTCAGAATTATCAGCATGAACTCATGTTTATATTTATATACAGAAAGATAGAGGAATAAACATTGATATGTGTATATACATGAGTCAGCCAATATATGTATTATTTCCTAGCTCTGTTCCCTTAGAGGACCTACAAGCAGTGATACTCCAGTGGCAATGAGTACACCCAGCTCATTCAGAAACCAGATCTCAGATTCTAAATGCTTTTTTCCAATAAAAGGAACCAGGGCTCCTTGGAGAAATGGCTGATTTTAGGGCTAGGGTAGGGAAAACACACGATGAAACTAGAGCATCTCACAGCACCAGAAAGTAAGAAAGTACAAAAAATCAAAAAGTGTGTGGTGGTGGGGTATGTCAAAAGAACATAGGTGCCAATGTTAAAAAGACAAAGCTGGAACAGTATGAGCAACAAAATATAGTACTAGATTACAACCAAAGGAAAAAAAAAATATTCATGGGTCCATATTGACATAAATGATTTAACAAATAAATCATATGGGGAGGGGGCCATAAATCTTCCTTACAGAAGAATTCCAAATAATAAAAATACAAGGAATGACGGCAATAGAAAATCACCATTAGTAACAACACAGTAATTGCTGCTGCAGGCAAGATTCACTGATGAATGCTAAAATAAGTGGATGAAACTTCAAGAGAAACCAGATCTCTGTAGAGCCTCAAATATCTCCCCAAAATATTTATTAATTACTGTGGTGATTTTAACACATGGCCAAAATTGTTTGATACTCCTCCCTTCAAGAGGTGGTGGGTTTGACTCCATGACTCATTTCTAGATTCTAACAAATAAAGAAACAGAAAGATAGTCAACAGGGAAACATCACCTTAATCAAGTTATCAAAGTTAACATCAATAATGAGTCATGTTGATTTCAGGTATTCCCAGATATGATGTGACAAGAAGGGCATACCATCTCTATATCTTCCCCAAAATGCATAACCTCAGGCTAATCAATGAGAAAACATCAGAAAACCCAAATTGAGGAACATTCTACAAATACCTGATCACCACTCTTCAAAGCTGTCAAGTAGAAATAGGCAAAGGAGAGAAGAAGAAACTATTAACAGATTGGAGGAAAGTAAGGAAACATAACATTTAAACACAATGTGGTACCCTGGATTGGATCCCATAACAAAAAAAGGACATCAGTGAAAAAATCAGAGAAATCAGAGGAAAGTCTGTAATTTAGTAAATATTATACTAATGTTGATTTCTTAATTTTCATAAGCACATCATGGTTATATAAAATGTTAACACTGAGTCAGAGAAGCTGGATAGAGGGTATATAGAAATTCTGTACTATCTTTACAACTCTTATGTAAATCTAAAGTTATTTCAAAATAAAAAAAAAAAAAGTTTGAATGACCGGTGCACTCACTGGCTGAGTGCCGGTCACAAAAAATAAATAAATAAATAAATAAATAAAAAATTTAAAAAAAAAATTTAAAAAAAGTTTTACTGGGGCCGGCCCGTGGCTCACTCGGGAGAGTGCGGTGCTGATAACACCAAGGCCCCGGGTTCGGATCCTGAAAAAAAAAAAAAAAAAAAAAAGTTTTACTGTATTTTCCTTACAGAAGGTAGAGAATGAGGAAAAGTTATAAATAAATTAATAAAGACATTTAACTATATGCAAATCAGGTTTTATGGTAAAGAACCACAAAAGTAAACTGGGTTGGCTTTTAAGCTTAAAATTGTAATTACATTCAAAATATTTCAGCATAAGGTCTGTGTTGAGATTAGCCTAGAGAGCTCCAAGAAGGTAGATGCTTTATCCCCCTTCTTAACTTTAATTGTCAACACACTCACCCCTAGCAATAAGTCCACAGTAACCTGGTTCTAAAAGCGCCATTTAGAAAGACAAAGTGAAATCAGTGATATTCGCTTGGTTTCCTTTTCAAATTGACTAAATCAAACCACCAAGATGCCATCCACTGGGTGAAAATGTTCCTCTCATATCTTCTTGCTTTTTAAGGAAAACTTAAACATACAAAACAACTACTCATGCTTAATGTTAAAAAAGAGAGAGACAAAAAGTGATGCCGAAAACTTGAACTGTCAACAGCAAAAGTTAACAGTCAAAAGATGAATCACCAAATTCAGAAACAAGACTCGGAAAAAGAACAAGACACTGAAATCAGGAACAACCAACTCTCTGACTAAAGCTAAACCACCTAGATACAAGAAAATCCAGGTGCTTCCTTCACTGACAGCAAACAAATGGAAAATGACTTTTTCATATGTAATTTAAACTTATTTGTAAATTTGAGAATTTTAACAGAAGGATGCTGGGATGACAGATATATGAAGAGATGACTTAAAAAAACTAGTGAGAAAGAGTAAGAAAATGTGTTAAGATACTCCCCAGCATTGTCCAAAATTAATATTTGTGTTCTTACAATGGGGAAGAAGGGAGACGGACTAGGCTTCTGTATCTTGATTAAAACATCCCCTAAGAACATCCAGCACCCTTCATCCGAATTCTATTAGCAAATGCCTTCTTATTACTGATTAGGCTGCCCAGTACAATGGAGATGTCACGGCCAGTGGATAATTAAATCCAATTGTGCACATGGCACTTAATACTTACAAAGTAAATAAACTGGAATCTGGTTTATCAGTCTGTTGAGTTTACTTTGCATGAATAAATTCTCATGCACTTGAATCACCCCTATGTGAAGCAAAATTTTGAAGGTTCTGAACAATTATGAGGGAGGTCAGAAAGAACTTGGTTTGGATGCCACTTCTGCCACTTAACTATCTGTGTGACCTTGTATTCCCATCAGTCTCAATTTCCTCATCTGTAAATAAAATAAAACTAATGCCTGGGAGATGGCAAATGCTCAAAGTGATAACTTTATTATTTTTAAGCTAAATTTGAAAGGAAGAGTATAACTGAAATAAAAACATTTCATCTGAAAGGAAGTAGTATGGACCATAAAACTATATCAATATAAAAGACATCCCCTGAGAAAAGATGTTTCTGATGTGCTTTTTTTGGAGGTAAATTATCAGCATGACTAATTTAGCCATTGCTGTCAGTCCCGTTCAGACATGTAATAATAATAATAATAATAATAAATAAATAAATAAATAAATAAATAAATAAATAAATAAATAAATAAATAAATAAATAAATAAATAAATAAATAAAAGACATCCCCAAAAGAGGGCTGTCCCATTCTAGAGAATTGTGAAAATAAAAGTTAAAAAGTCGCAAGTAACTGTTGCACTGTACAGATGGAGTCTCTTGCTTAGCAACTCTAATGTTGTCTACCAAACACGCAGCCTGTAATAGTCAGAGCATGACAACTGTTCACTCTAAATCCATGTGCTCAGCTTGGATTCAGGACTGATTTATAAAAATAGCTGCTGCTGCTGCTCTTTGAATCTCTGCGCTGATGACTGACTGGGCAGTGTTAGGCTATAGGCCTACAGCAGCTGTATTCCCTTACCACACCCATTTCTCTGCTTACCCAGCCAAGCTGACGGCACCCCCCTCCCATCTCTGCAGCATACTATTCTCCCTCCTCCTGGGCTGAGTGAGCAAATTGCAAGCACAAATATCCCCTGATGCAATGCCACAACCATCCCTGGGAAAGAGCAGAGGCAGTTGCCAAAAGCGCAGCAAGCAGGGAAATGGGCGGGAGACACACACACAGAGCAAGAAACACCGCAATGCTATGCAGCCAGGGAGAGAGAATCGAGAGGCCCTGGGGAGCAATACCGTAACTGAGGAGGGAGCAAAGGAGGGAAAGGAGAAAAGGGGGTTTCCAGTAGAAAGATGGGTAACAAACACTAGCCTTCCCGAGTAGCACGTTTCACCCCGGGTATGAGTCTTAAAACACAAACCCAAAGGTAATCACTGCCTCCTCCCCAAAGCAGAAAATGCATTTAATTTACATGTTCCTGGAAGTAAGCAACCCCCCCCCCAAAAAAAACCTCCCCCACGTGACAATTTCACTAAAGTAGAGCCCAGACAACCACATCAGCAGAAAGCTAGCTCCATGTGCTAAATCATAATCTCTGCTCTTTGTAATGTTTACAACTGCCCCTCCTAGTCCCTGACCGCACCCTCCCACCCCTACCGTTAATGAGACCCCTTTGCACCTCCCACAGCCAGATACATGCTTTCGTTCCCGAACAGTACCAGAGCCAACGCCCACAGGCATAGCCCAGGCTCGGGCCCGGTTCTCCAGACCACCCATCAGCCCCACCCATAACACCTAACTGGACACCCTCTCTAAGGCTCGCCTTAGTCTCACCCACATCAACTGGCACCCCCCACCCCCACCCCGCAAAGCCTCAGGAAACGACCCTTGAGTTCTCCTACAACCCCGAACCCCACCCAGGGCCCCAGACGGCAGCCGACCGGGATCAGCCCATCCCGGGGCTCAGCCCAAGCCATGGCGCTCAGCCCCACCGCCCCATGCCCCCAAAGGCTGACCTACCAGCCCGCCGCGCCCCACAGCCCGACCAGATCTAATGACGAAGACTCCCAAGGTCACGCCCGCGGGCCCCTCGCACCCCGCCGCGGCCGCCCCCACGTCCCGCAGGCCGGCGGCCACCGCCCTTCCCCGCCTCGGACAGGCCCTAAGGAGTCCTGGGCGGCCGTAGGACAAGGCACGGGCAACCCCCGGGACAGTGGGGAGGCCGCCCCTTCGATCGGGCTCCGCCAGCGGCTGCACCTACCCGCCGCCGCCGCCAAGCCGGAGCCGGAGCCGGAGCCGAAGGGAGTCGGGAGAGGGCCGGGAGAAGTCGGGAGGAGCCGGGAGCCAGCAAGCAAGCCCAAGGGGCGGGGCGCAGGGAGGTGGCCGCTTCCTCGTCGCCCTCTTGAGGGCAGACTCAAGGGAGGGGCGCCGCCACCGCCTACCCGGCGGGCGGCGCCGCTCCGGCCAATAAAGCCGGCGAGGGGGCGGGCGGAGGGCCGCGGCGGACCAATCGGCGCCGACCTCTCCGCCTGGGCCACTCCGTACAAGCTGCGCTAGCGGAGGGCCGTTGGGGGCGAGGTGCGTTTGGGGGCTGTGGACTCGCGTCTTCCTCCCGCGAATGCCTGAGCGAACGGCGGGCGGGTAGAGCGACCGTCTCCGCTGTTCTGTGACAACCGTCGCTTCCTTTTAGAGCTTAGGTTCCTGGGGCGGGGAGCATGCAGAGTCGGGGGGCCCGAGGCCTGGGCCCGGGTCTCCCCGGCCGCCTGGCTTGTGGGCTCTGTGATGTAACCTGGGAGGGGTGCTGGGCGGGGCCTAGGACGCGGGCCAGCTCGTCGCTGGAAGGAACCCAGAGGGGGACGAGAGGACGCAACTGGGGGGCCTCTTCAGGGCTCCACTGCCACGTGCCAGATTGGCCGATGAGCTCTTGAAATGTGGCTGGTCCAAGTTGAGATGTGCTGTAAGTGTAGAGTACACACTGGATTTCCGAGACGTAGTACGAAAAAATATACAAAATATCTCATTCATAGTTTTTTTTACTGATTAAGTGGGATAATTGATTACAAAATTGATAGCGCGTCCTCTGTAGAACACTTTGTATAATCAATACATTATTTAACACGTCAAAAAAATTGATAGTAGTTTTCAATATAATTGGTTAAATAAAATATACTTAAAATAATTTCTTTTCTAAAATCTTTTTTTAAATGTGGCTGCTAGAAAACTTGAAATTATTTCTATTTGGTTCATATTATACGTCTGTTGGAGAGCTGTGGTCCAGAACGAATGGTGATAGCTAATACCTATTGAGTGCTTACTATGTTCCAGGCACTCTTGTAAATGTGGGACACTTAATAACATTTAATCATCACAACAATCCTATATGGTTGGTAATATGTTCTCATTCCCATTTTACAAATGAAACAAACACAGAAGTTTGGTGACTTACCTAATGTCAGCAAGCTAGTATTTAATGAGCAGGACATTAACTCAAGTAGCCAGAAGCTGGGGTCACATCTTCAACCTCTAGAGCGTGCTGGTTACCAGAAATAACACTGGACTTGGTTGAAAGCCCTGGATTTGAGGTCCAACTCTGCTACTGTCTAAATAGGTAACCTGGGGGAAGTTAAGTTTCAGTTGCCTCATTTATAAAAATGAGATAATTGTCACCAGCCTCTCTCTAATAGAATCACTAATGGGATGACCTAAAGGTAGCATACTGAAGTAGCTCAAATGGGCTCTGGACCCAGATTCCCTGCTTGCTAATCTGGGCACTGCTGCTTAAAAATTATGTGAGCCTGTGGAAGATATGTAATCTCTCTGTACATCAGTTTCTTCAACTATGAAATAGAGATGATAATGGTACTTGCCTCTTTAGGGTTGTTACGTGGATCAAGTATGTTAATATGTATAAATTAGATTGGTGCCTAGCACTTAACAAGCACTCAGAATTTACTATTAATATCATAGTGACTATAAAGAACTGTTAAGAGCCTATACAAATATGAAGGGATTAAGAGTAAAAGGATAAGTGGGAAAGGTATAGAACTATGAGTTTGGAGCCCTGGAAAGGACCTTAGGACAATCACAGAAAAATGAAATGCTTGACCTAGGTTACACACCAGTTATTTTTTATTTTTTTATTTTCTTAAAAGATGACCAGTAAGAGGATCTTAACCCTTGACTTCGTGTTGTCAGCACCACACTCTCCCAACTGAGCTACGGGCCGGCCCTCACACCAGTTATTTTAATGAGTCGGATGTCTTAGGCCTAAATTCAGAGCTTTCCCTTTCTCATACACCCAGACTCCAAAGTAAGAGAACTACCGTTGCAAGCCTGAATTCATTCATCTAACAATGATAAATAAATTATAACATAATAAGGATATTATGGATAACATTGATTCTAAAAAGTTAGATAAAATGGATAAATTCATAGAAAAATATATCTTACTAAAATTGGCTGAAAAAGAAATTAAAAACTAATAAGAGAGTTCAGTAAGGTTATTGGATACAAAGTTAACATACAAAAAGGAATGGTGGTCAGCCGGCCCATGGCTCACTCGGGAGAGTGTGGTGCTGATAACACCAAGGCCATGGGTTCGGATCCTGTATAGGGATGGCCGGTTGGCTCACTGGCTGAGCGTGGTGCTGACAACACCAAGCAAAGGGTTGAGATCCCCTTACCGGTCATCTTTTAAAAACAAACAAACAAACAAAAACCTCAAAAGGAATGGTGTTCCTATATACCAATAATCATCAATTAGAAGATGTTATAGAAAACAAAACACTACAACAACAAGATACCACTACACACCTATCAGAATGGCCCATATCCAGAACACTGACAATACCAAATGCAAGGATGTAGAGTAACATTGCTGGTGAGAATGCAAAATGGTATAGCCACATTGGAAGACAGTCTGGCAACGTCTAACAAAATTAAACATACTCTCACCATACGGTCAAGCAATTGTGCTTCTTGGTATTTCCCCTGGGGAGCTGAAAACTTGTGTCCACACAAAAACCTGCATGTGGATGTTTGTAGTAAGTAGCTTTATTCATAATTATCAAAACTGGAAGCAACCAAGATGTCCTTCAGTAGGTGAATGAATAAGTAAACTGTGACGGAAAGAATGCACCCCCAAAATTAATCATGGCTAGCCTTGGTCTATAAGACTACATAATTATTATTTCCTTTTTTATGCTCCTTCAAATTTTGTACAATGAATAATTTATGTCTTTTTATATTCAGAGAAAGTTCAATAAATACTTTGTAAAGTAATTTAAGCAACAACAACAAGAATCTCTGCCACGGTGAAACAAGAAATAAAATCAATATGGTACATAGGAATAAACCTAACAATAGAGTTGTAAGACTTCTATAGAAAAACATTATAAAACTTTACAACTTTAAGAAGAAGATGTAGGGAGATATTTTGATGCTCTCAGGGAAGTAATGTCTGGCTGAAATTTCTTGGTACCAGGACTTGTCAAATAAATAAATAATTTTCGTATATCAATTGTATCATAATTTATGGTCTTTATGTTAGAATTCTATGGGGGGAGGGCAATATAGTTACGTGCATTAGAATATGAATAGAATAGGGTCATAGAATGTAAGAGCCAGAACGATCTTTTGGAGTCAAAAGCCCAAACCTTTTTCAGGTGACATAACTGAGACACATTGAGGACCCCAGAAAAGTAAGAGAATCCAGACTTGAATTCATTTTCTGACTCTCACATGGGTGCTCCTTGCACTTGCCCCTTTGTAACGGATTGAATTATGTCCCCCAAATTCACTGAAGCTTGAATTGTGTCCCCCAAGTTTTATGTATTAGAAACTTAGACCTCATTGTGACTGTTAAGAGGGTGGGAAATCCTGCTATGGTAATTGAAAGGTGAAGCCTTGAAGAGGTGATTGGATTGTAGGACCGTGAAGTAGTGAATGGATTAAAAATGGTGGTCAGGGGCGTGGCTTGGAGGGCTTTAAAAGAAGAGAAGAGTGTCTCTACTCACTCTCTGCTTCCACCACCTTGCAATGTGAGATACCTGGGTCACTGTTGCCGCCAACAGATTGTCTTTGGACTTCCCAGCCTCAGAAACTGTAAGCAATAAATTTTATTTTCTTATAAATCTTCCAGTTCCGTGTATTTTGTTATAACAGAAACAGACTGATACACCCCTTCTTTCATCTTTAAAGTGGGGTAGCATAGCAGTGTGGCAACCATCATGGGCTAATGACTCAAAAGCCCCCTGCTACCTTCTACTTTAGTGAGAAGACACTTTTTTTTTTTTTTTTTTTGGTGGCTGGCCAGTATTGGGGACCTAGACCCTTGACCAGGGTGTTAACAACACCACACTCTAAGCAAGTGAGCTAACTGGCCAGCCCCAGCAAGTAGACACTTGAAAACACTCACTGTTGCAGACTTCTTTGCAGCTGGGGTGACTGTGTGCCTCACTGGATGGAGCTTTCAGGTAAGCCTTTATAAAAAGACAAACTCAGCTGCCTCTCCTCCACCTGCGTGGAATATGGACACAATGCCTAGAGGTAAAGCAGCTATCTTAAGACAATGAAGACAAAAGCTATGGTCTGAGGGTGAGGAGTAGGAAGATGCTAGGTCCTTAACATCCTTCAGCAGCTACACTAGTCTTTACCTACCTCTGGACTTCCTGTAAAGTGGGAAAAATAAACCCCTATCTCTCAAATCCATCATTGGTTAATAAACCCCGATTACTGTAAGCCACCATTAGTCTCTATCACTTACAGCTAAAGGCAATCCCAACTGATACTCAGAGTCCCTGGACTACAAGTTGAAAAAGCCCATTACAGTCCCAGCTCGGCCAGGAATAAGCCGTGTGGTCGTGAGCAAGCCATTTCCCATCTCTGGGCCTCACGTTCCTCATCTCTGTAACAAGTAGAAGATAGTGTCTTCTACCTCTTGCTTTCTGTGGTCTCACTCATTGTTCATACTGTGCAATGTGTAATGTGAAACTTTTTTTCCCTTGAAATAAGGCTACTTCTTTCAAGGTTACCTAAATGTTTCCTTATTCCTGTGACCTCGTGCCTAATTACAAGGGCCTGTTCCCTTTGAGTGGATGTGACAAAACACACAACTTTGGGGCATTCCCTGAACATTAAGTCCCCTTAGCTAGATCCTTTTTCTCTCTTCCTTTGGTTAATTTCATTTACTTACCCCTGGGGAAAGCACAAGGTGGGGGCTGTTTCTACTTTAAAAATGGATTGTGGTGTCCACCTCTACCCCAATACTTGCCATGTGATTGCTCTTCTTGGGGCCTCAAATGCATTGTTTGTGAAATGAGAAGGTTGCCAACTTTCAAAGGGCCCTTCAAGCCCTGGCATTCGAAGACTAAATTATACCTTCCGAATTTCATTTCACATTGTGATAGTACTTCCCCAGTTGCTAAGTGCTTTGCTGTCTGGTGCGGCAAGATAGGCATTCTATAACTCTGAGGTAGGCTGTGCTGGTATTATTGTCCCCATTATGAAGTTGAAAAAATAGATTCAGGGATGTAGAATAATGTGCTTAAGATCACAGCTGGGGCTCAGGATACACCACCCTAAAATATGACTATAGGAGACCAAAATGTGCCACCCCAGAATATACTTCTTTGGCATATTTGAGCTGGTTATTCCAAGAAACTGCAGACACAGGAGTAGCTCTGAAAAGCTACTGTTGGGGCTCAGAGGCTGCTACCCCAAAATATGATGCTCTGACATGCTAGAATAAAGAAGCAGCCTCAAAGTCTCTCTGACTTTCCCTGTCCCAGCCCCATCAATCCTCTTTACTCTCCAAAGGATGGGGTGATAGAGTTTTCTCTTATCTGCCTAAAATCCAGACCCACCAAAAGAGAAGACAGTTACCTCTAGTCCTTTCCCTGAGTTTTCATTAAATTAATTCATATCATAGGAAGGAAGATTTTAGTTTGTCAACACACCTGAATAGACTTTCATCACAGACCATTGTCTTCTTTGGTCCCATTTAGTATTTTGAAGAGAATCATTTACTAGTCATTGTCTGCTCTGTAGGTCTAATAAACCTTGTTGCAGGCCAGTGGATGTTCTCCAGGCCCACTGAGTCCTCCTAAAAATCATTAGCCCCCATCTTCCCTTTCACTGTGAAAATTGGTATATAAACTTCTGAACCCAGTGTAAAATTGGGAAAATGATTCTTTTGTGATTCTCCCATTGTATTAGTTAAAGGTTCTCTAGACAGACAGAACCAATAGGATATGTACATAAATATATGAGAGGGGATTTATTAGGGGAATTGGCTCTTGCTATTACGAAGGCTGAGGAGTCCCACGATAGGCCATCTGCAGACCGGACGTTGGTAGCGTGGCTCAGTCCAAGTCCGAAGCCTCAGAACCAGGGAAGCCAATGTGTGATTTTCAGTGTGAGGCCAAAGGCCTGAGAGCTGGGGGTGCCGCTTGTGCAAGCCCTGGAACCCAAAGACTGAAGAGTCTCAAGTTCAGATGTCCACGGAACAAGAGAGAAGAGTGTATCCCAGCTCCTGTGGAAACAGAGTGAGAGATTTGCCTTTTCTTCTGTTTTTGTTCTCTCCAGGACCCCAGTGGATTGGATGGTGCCCACCCATATTGGGGGCAGATCTTTCCCACCCACGCCACTCAGGCTTATGTGCTAAATGCTAATCTCTTCTGGAAACATCCTCATAGACACACCCAAAAATAATGCTTTACCAGGTTTCTACATATTCCTTAACCTAGTCAAGTTGACACCTAAAATTAACCATCATACCTGTGCCTTGTTCCCTCCCAGCACATTAAAATAATAAAATTTGTTGTGCCTTTTCTTATTATTAATCTGTTTATCAGCTGATTTTTCAGAGCATCTTCAGGGTGCTGAAGGAGTTTCCCCTTGACCCCTGCACTATTCTTTTGTAAAGGAAATGTACATCTATAAAGGAAATCTATATTAGTAAAGTACCTGTATCAGGAAAAGAAGTGCTCCAAACAACTTTTATTACCCGAAAGACTTTTTATCTGCATAGCAGGACAGCCTTTGATCACCATGCATTTCTTCCCCTCACCCTCCCATGGCTTGTCCTTGTCGTGCCCCCCTCCCCAGGCCCTGGGCTCCCATTCCTTTCTGTAGCTTCAGTCATCTCCGCCTTCTGAGAGTCTCATATTTTGTGGGGCTCTCACGTGCATGTATGTAATTTTCTTCTTTTAATCTGTCCTATGTTAATTTAATTCTTAGCCCAGCCAAAGAACCTAGAAGGATGGAAGGAAGCCATTTTTTCCTCCCTTACATTACACAGCTAGCAATGGGAGATCCATAACTAGAGACCACATTCCTTGACTCCTTGCTCAGTGCTCATTCCATCATACCTTGATTTTTTTGTTTTTTCTCTTTCCCTTTTCTCTCCAGGATCCGTTTCCTGGCTATAAGTCATAACCGCTTTCACTGTTCAGAGCTCAGCATAGGTCCCTCAGAAGGCAGAAAGCAACTCTGGCCAATTCTGCAAGCCTCTGGTGACAGCCTACTCTAGGAAAGATTTTCTGAGAGGAGATGAAGACAAAGGGATTATTTTAAAAGACATTTGCCTTAGCTCCTTGGCACTTCTTCACTTAGCTTGCAATCAAACATTTGGCAGGTTGGAACAAATTAACTTATATTTAGAAAAGAGCTGCACATATTCGTGGAATTCCTGTGGGCATAGTACACACTGTCTCAAGTAGAATTCAGGGGACTTTGCAGGGGAGCATTTGAAAAACATTAACATTTGTATTAGGAAAGAGTTTAAAACTTATTGAAAAGTTCCAGGAATAAATACGTTATGTAGAACCCTCATATACCCTTTACCAAGATTCAACTAATTTTAACATTTTCACCATTTGCTTAATTATGAGCTGCACACACATACCACAAACAAATAATATTTTTTGAGCCATTTGACTGTAGGTCACATACATCATGGTTTTTTACCCCTAAACACTTCAATGTGTATTCTTAATAATAAGGACATTTCTTATAACAACAATACAGATATCAACTTCAGTAAATTTAACATTGATTCTATAGTTGTATCTAATCTACCATCCATATTCCAATTTTGTCAATTGACTCAGTAATGTCTCATTTTTTTTTCTCCTCCAGAACAGAATCCTGTCTGGGATAGAATATCAAATTCAGTTTTCATGTCCCTTTAATTCCATTAATAAGGAACACTTTCACAGCCTTTTTGTGTGTGTGTGTGTGTGTGTGTGTGTGCATGCGTGTTGATGATTCTTTCCTAAACCAATCTTTACTGTGATGGTTGCACAGTAATAGTTCTCTATTTCCCCCTCTCCCACCACATTTACCTGTCCATATGCAGCTTTGTGATATAAATTGTAGCCCTTCCTCCTGTAGTGATGCAGTTTTGACCTCTGTTAAGGTAAGAGAGATCTAGAGTTTCACTAGAAACAACCATTCTTGTCTAAAAGCAATAGAGGGGCTGGCTGGTTAGCTCAGTTGATTAGAGCACAGTGTTGTAACACCAAGGTCAAGGGTACAATTGGCTAGGCTGCCAAAAATAAATAAATATAGAAATAAAGGTAATAGAGGACTAAAGGAGATAGCCTGCCTTGCCTAGTCCTTGAGAGCAGATGAAGGGTGACTTGGAACAGTCACTCCAAGTATTCCAGCTAAAGGATATGAGACCTTCAGAGAATCAAAGCAGCACAGAGGAATGTGCAGGGACTTCACAGACAGCCCCAGTTTCAAATTCTGCCTCTTCCTCTTACCTGCTGTGTGACCTTCAACCACTCACCTTGCTTCTCTTGGCCTCTGTTTCCTAACTTACCTTATTCTTACCTTAGAAGCTCATTAGGAAGATAAAGGGAAACAGTACTTATATTTTGCTAGGCCTCTAGTATGCTAAATGAGAGGTGCATATTATATAGAATATGGGAAAATTATGTTGTGCTTAAATCATGTTTAATTTCAACAAATGTTTACTCAGAACTTAACCATGCACCAAGACACTGTGCTTGGAACTGGAGACAAAATAAATCAGCCCTCAAAAAGCTCACAATCCTGAGGAAGCAAAAGATGAATTTAATTCCACTCCTACGTACTTACCCCAGAAATAAAAACATACATGTAGACAAATATTTGTTCAAAAGTATTCATAACAACTTTATTATTAATAGCCCCAAACTACAAACTTCTGAACACAGATAGATTGTGCCAGAATTGAACCGAATTTAAAGGACACCTGGCTGGTGGTCCCTGCTGAAGGACTATTTGCTTGGTGTGTGGGAGAAAAACACAGTAGTATTCTGTGTTGATTGTTCAGTGTGTTAAATAAAAATGATTAAAGACCATTGTTTTGGACTAATTGCCTGTACTAGGCCCCAACAGACCAAACTAAAAACCAAAATGGAGTCACCCCTACCAAGTTCCATAACTTAGCTTGTGGTCTGACCCTCCCAGAAATCAGGGGAAAGAGATAACAGCCAATTTCCCAAACAGGCCCATTTATGTCTTCAATAGAGGGCTGGCTGGTTCTTGGTTGGTTAGAGCCCAGTCTTATAACATCAAGGTCAAGGGTTCGATCCCCATATCTCACAGCTGCCTAAAACAAACAAACAAACAAAAAATCTTCAATAGGTATGATAATGAAGTTCCCTCAGCTTTAATCCTTACACAAAAGAGATAGACTGAAATAACCTGATGTTAAATAATCAGTTCTTTTCCTATTGTTCTGTCTCTAGCACCCCACCTTACAGGGAAAGTAACTTTGAAATGACCAATCCACTTTTTGTTCTTTGTTTCTACTTTCTTCAGCCTTTTCTGTCTATAAAGCCTTTGTTATTTGTAATAAGCTTTAGAACACTTCCCTGACTCTGTTGGATGGTGTTTCCCAGATGGATTCTCACATTTGGCTTCCAATAAAGTTTACAAAATTACATTTCCCTCCACAGCCTTTTTTTCAGTCGACAAGTGAGAGAATAGGAAAAAGCACTCTGGTTTGGTTTTTTCCCCTATATCATCAGACAGCCCAGATATCCATCAACAGATGAATGGAAAAACAAATAATAGTACAACCATATAATGGACTACTACTCAGCAATAAAAATGAACAAACTACTGATTTATGCAATGATATTGTAACCATGGTGATAGCTGACAGCTTGACTATGTTCTTGATCAAACCGAGTAAGAAGAACCTTACTTGCAACCAATTGAAGTCCACAGTCCAGTGACCTCACTCCATGAGAACAAAAGGAAAGACAGACTGACAAACACACAAATAATAGGACTTTATTGTACAGAGAGAATACATGCCAACGTGTGTGCGGAGGTGACCTCAGAAAGAAAATGAGAACCACACCATGTGTTCCCAAGGGGAGGGTTTGTATATTGTCCTGGGACAGGAGTGTTTCTCTATCCTAACTATGGGGAGGAATATTCCTCTGTGGAGGAGGATCTAAGGTAATTAAGGCCTAATGAGGTAGTATCAGCTTCTGGCCATGAGTGGGAATTACTTCCCTTAACCTTGTCTTTGTCCATTACAGATGAAAGGTTGTAATGGTGGTTGTTTTGGAATTTCTTTTTTTTTTTCTTTTTCTTTTTTATTATTTATTTATTTATTTATTTATTTATTTATTTATTTAAAAGATGACTGGTAAGGGGATCTTAACCCTTGACTTGGTGTTGTCAGCACCACGCTCTCCAAGTGAGCGAACCGGCCATCCCTATATAGGGATCCGAACCCTTGGCTTTGGTGTTATCAGCACCACACTCTCCCAAATGAGCCA
Organism: Cynocephalus volans; assembly: GCF_027409185.1. Lineage (NCBI taxonomy): Eukaryota > Metazoa > Chordata > Mammalia > Dermoptera > Cynocephalidae > Cynocephalus > Cynocephalus volans. The sequence goes on from NC_084470.1 coordinate 58,423,689, forward strand.
CAGGTCGGCCCCTCGTTTTGGAATTTCTGATCATGCACAGGAATTATTTCCCTTAACCTTGTTCTGTCCGTAACAGGTGAAAGGTCCTAATGGTGGTCATCTGCACCCTTACTTCTCCTTGTACGCAGGTGCAACAGTGTAGCATGCTGGTTGGCTGTGTGGTTTAGCTGTTTGCCAGTGCATTATGAGTCCATTTATTGCCAGGCAAAGAGGTGGTAGTGTTGATTCAGGCTGCATATTTATGAGTAGCTTCCCTGGGTGTCCCTATACTATTCCTGCCTCAACGGGGAAAATTCTACTGGGTCTATTATTTAACCATTGCTTAAACTTTCTTGCAAATGGAGCAGAGTCAAAATTTGCAAGTCATGCAACTTGGGCATGTGCAGTAGGAAAAGGCTTGACCTCCAAATAACACCCAGAACCAATGTTCCTCCCCACAGAACCAAGGAGGCCCATACATGGGAAGAACCTGAAATGCTGTAGCCTTTTCAGAGGTGAGGGGTCCATTGTCCCGGAAGTTCAGGTGCTGAGACCCACCATTCCATACCTTGCCATAAATGGCCAAACTTAACGCCACTCAATCAAAACCTGCCACACTAGTGTTTCCACATACCAACCTATCCCCTAACCCGTAAAAGTTTGATCTAACCCCAGATTGGGGAGACAGATTTGAGTTTGCCTCTTATCTCCTTGCTGTTTGACCTCGAAATAAAGCCTTTCTTTTCTCAAAAACTGGTGCCATGGCATTGGCTTTTATGCGCATTGGGCAGTGAGCCTTTGCTCCATAACAACATGTCTGAATCTCAAAATCATTCTGAGTGAAAGAAGCCTTATATGAGAATATATAGTGGATTATTTTATTTATATGAAGTTCTGGAATAGGCAAAATAGGAAAAAATATCAGAATTGTTGCCTGAGATGGGAGTAGGGGAGAGGATTGGCTGGCAAGGGGCAAAAGGAAACTTTCTGGGTGACGATAGATAGTGTACTATACGTCAATAGGGGTTGAATTACACAGGTGTATGAGCTTGTCAAAATTCAGCAAAAGTATACTTAAGATTTGTGTATTTCCTTGTATACAAATTTCACACCATAATACAAAAAATTGTAAATAATTATTGAACTCTGATTAATGATATACATCTAGAAGTATGTAGGGAGAAGTGTATTGATTACAGAAGTTTGTAATTTACTTTGCAATGTATCAAAAATAATATGGATTAATAGATGGATAGATGTTGCTTTGCCTCCCATGGATTTATCACCTCTCTTCCCCTGGGTGACAGAGCCACAAAAGGATTACTCAAAGCCCATCTCTTCTGAGCAGTGAGAGATCTGGAAGGGGTTAATCTCCCAGAACCCTCAAGAGCAAGGCATTCCTTCCTTGGGAAATTAACCATGAATTGTGGTTCCCTCCCCACATTTATTTTCCAGGCCAGGAAGTTACAGAAAAAGAACATAGGTGGGGTAATAGTTTTACAATAGAGGCTGGTAACAAGCAAAGTGACATTCCATAATGCAATTTGCAAGAGGTTAAATCTATCCACCAACAAAAGCTTGATCTTATCAAACACTGTTTTTCTCTACAGCAGTATCCCAGTATCTTTACATATCAATCAGTAACTTGTCTGTCCTTAAGATAGCAACCTTGCTGTGTTACAATCCTTTATCTTACAACAGAGACTTTTAGCCTGGGGAAAGATTACTGTCTTTTGCAAGTTTAACATTTTTTTTTTTTTTTTTTTTTTTTTTTTTTAAAAGATGACCGGTAAGGGGATCTTAACCCTTGACTTGGTGTTGTCAGCACCACGCTCAGCCAGTGAGCGAACCGGCCATCCGTATATGGGATCCGAACCCGGGGCCTTGGTGTTATCAGCACCGCACTCTCCCGAGTGAGCCACGGGCCGGCCCGCAAGTTTAACATTTTTATATGTACTTTTAAGAAGTTAGGCTAGGGGGCCGAGCCCATGGCGCACTCGGGAGAGTGCAGCGCTGGGAGCGCGGCGACGCTCCCGCCGCGGGTTCGGATCCTATATAGGAATGGCCGGTGTACTCACTGGCTGAGTGCCGGTCACGAAAAAAGACAAAAAAAAAAAAAGAAGTTAGGCTAGGGCCAGCCCGTGGCTCACTTGGGAGAGTGTGGTGCTGATAACACCAAGGCCACGGGTTTGGATTCCATATAGGGATGGCCGGTTAGCTCACTTGGAGAGCGTGGTGCTGACAACTCCAAGTCAAGGGTTAAGATCCCCTTACCGGTCATCTTTAAAAAAAAAAAAAAAAATTAGGCTAAACCTGAAACTACAGGGAACTAGATTCTGTGAAATATACTTGCTTTATAAATGTAAGTATACTCCACAGATAGAGGCATAGAAAGATGGTTAGATATGTGATAGAACACGTATGATAAAGTGTTAATGGTAGAAACAAGGTGCTAGAGATATGGGTGTTAATTGAACTTGGCTGTATATTTGAAATGTTTCATATTAAAATGTTGAGAGGGAAAGACATTCACATGCAATGCTATAAGCTTCAAGTCAGACTTTGACAAATGGTATGGTAGAGAAATAACCAGCTTGCTGTGGGAGTACAGAAGAGAAAGTGATTATTTCTTTTCTTTTTAAAGATGACCAGTACGGGGATCTTAACCCTTGACTTGGTGTTGTCAGCACCACGCTCTCCCAAGTGAGCTAACCGGCCATCCCTATATAGGGATCTGAACCCTTGGCCTTGGTGTTATCAGCACCACACTCTCCTGAGTGAGTCGCGGGCCGGCCCTGAAAGTGATTATTACTGATGGGATGAATGGCGGGGTGTGTTGTGGAGGATCAAGGAGAGTCTCATAGAGGAGGAATCCTAGGAACTGGACCTGAAACACAAGCTTTTAAAGGCAGAGAAAGAGGGAAATGGGGAAAAGGAAAAAAACAGGGCAATGTGAAAATGCAAGGCCCACTTGGGAAGCTACAAGTGAGCAGAGAGATTTTGGAGGGTGGTATGGCAGGAGAGGAGGCTGATAAGCTGAACTGTGCCAGGCTGAGAAGGCCTTGAAAGACAGACAGGGGCATCTGGTTTTGATTCAGTCAACAATGGGGAGCCACTGAACAGGGCGCATGCGTGTGTGTGTGTGTGTGTGTGTGTGTGTGTGTGTGTGTGTGTGAGAGAGAGAGAGAGAGAGAGAGAGAGAGAGCTGTGCTTTGGAAAAGAGTCATCTGACAGCCAGAGTAGAGAAAAGCCAGGGGAGAGAGCCAGCAGTGGGGAGAGCAGCAAGGATGGTGGTCAAAGTTTTCTATTTTTTTTTTTTTTTTGTAAAGATGACCGGTAAGAGGATCTTAACCCTTGACTTGGTGTTGTCAGCACCACGCTCACTCAGTGAGCTAACTGGCCATCTCTATATGGGATCCAAACCCGTGGCCTTGGTGTTATCAGCACCACACTCTCCCGAGTGAGCCACGGGCCGGCCCAAAGTTTTCTACTTTTTTATTAGCAAGCTAACAATGTGGGCAATTTTTGTGACAGCAAATTTCCATGATATGACTTTCCTAGAGGCAAGTCAGGAAGATAATGCAGTTTGTCCTAATTTCCAGTTCTCTGGGAACTCTAATCTCCTCAAAGAGTCCCTCTTCCCTTTTGAAGCTCTAGGCTGTTTGTGGACCCTCCCCCCACCCCCCACCCCCCTCCTCCCACCACCCCTGGCCCTCAGCCACCTCCTGGAGGATGCAACTCCAGAATGAACCCACCACGAGTTGTGAAACCTGGTTCCCAGTCCTGCTTTTGCCACCTTCCCTCTCTGTGCCCCAGGATCCTCATCTGTAAATTGGTTGCATCGGCCTGACTGTTCTCCAGGCTTCCTTCCAGTTTCAAGACTTCTTTGATCTAGTCTTCCTGCAACCAGTCTCCTAGGTTCTCTCTCACATGTTCATTTTCCCCGTGACTTGCAGATGTCTTTCTGATCATAGCCCCTGCTTTGTTCTTTCCAGCTACCTGTCTTACTTCTCTCCTCCCCAGCCAAGCGTGCCACTGCAGTATCAAGTATCCAGCTCTAGCTCCTGTCTGGGGCTTGAAAGAGCCCTGTTGGCAGGTCAGGGTCTCTGAGCCTCAGGGGCTGAGTAGGTGAGAGGGGTAACAATTCCCACCTTCCTGGGTTGTGGCCAAGAACAAAGGAGTGACATGTGAAAGGAACCTGGCCTGGGGCCTGCCACCCCATAGACAATCAGTTCCTCTCCTCCACACCTTCCCTCATGTCCCAAAGTTCAGAGGTGACATGTGATGACTTACCTGAAAAGGATCCTGCAACAGTCACAGCCCTCCTTTGTCCAACAGCCACAACACCTACTTTCCAATTCTCACACCATCCCTGCAAGGAGACCAGGAGATATATTCCCCTTTTTCTGAACCCTTACTGAATTCCAGGGAGAGCTCAAACTTTTACACCCAACATCTCCTTTTAGTCTCACATTTGTCCCCCTTTGACAGAAAAAGAACCGAGGGCTCAGAGAGGCTACACAACTTACCCAAGGTCACACAGCCAGATCCAAGAAATTCACAACCAAGGTATCAAAAGCAGCAGTTACTTGTATCCTATGCACCCAGCACTGACATTTACAGTATATAATCGCCACAGCTAGACCCCACACAGGCCCCAAGGAGCTGACAGAGCAGAGTCAAACACGCTCCTGTCAGGGGCAGCCTGTCCAGGGTCCTCGTGCACAGATGGGAAGACAGGGCAAAGGGATGGGTTTCGCTTATTGGCCTGGGACAGCAAGAGAGAAAGGCTCAAAGGTGGCATTTGCTGCTTCCTTAGGGACTGTAGGAGTCCCCCAGACTTGTTCATTCATTGAGCAAATCCTGAAACTTCACCTGGGGGTGAATTGTTGCGGGTGGGGAGACAAGGCAGAGCAGGGCCTTCGAAGTTCTTTTGAAGTCAAGGAGTCAAGAAGTTGAGAAATGGAAAGGCTGATGCAGGATGAACATGTTCAGAGAAGTAAGAGCAGAGAGGGAGAGAAAAACCTCAGCAATGGTGAAGGACGTTTGATGGGGGGTGGGGTAGGAAAGAGTAAAAGAAGTTTAAATGCCACAAAAAATGATTACATTATATAATGTTGAATATACCAACTATCCTGACTTGAGCATCACATATTGCACTCTGGTATTGATATTCAATGCAGTACCCCACAGATATGTACAATCAATTATGTTTCTTTCTTTTTTTTTTTAAAGATGACCGGTAAGGGGATCTTAACCCTTGACTTGGAGTTGTCAGCACCACACTCTCCCAAGTGAGCCACGGGCCGGCCCTTATGTTTCAATTTTTAAAAGAAGTTTAAACACACCTCTAGGGCACTTAAGCCCTCCTTAGAGAACTCACAGCTTTCTTGAGGGAAAATCCATAACCATCTGAAAAGCTGTATGCCAACACTGAGTGTCATCTCAAGTTCTTGCCAGGTGCAGGGCAGAGACAGTGTCTGCTGCCATGGTCAGTGGGGTCCCTCCAGGCCTCAACTCCTGACTATGGCTTCCAATGCCTGCTGACCAGCCAGACCATGCATGTTTAACCTTCTGTTTATATACCCAGCACCACAATTATGGTCCTAATAAAAGCTTTGGAAGAATGTAGCTCTGATGCCACCCCCAGGAGGCCTTCCCTGACTCTTCTAGGGGAAAGGGCTCATGTCTTCATGTTATGTGTTCACCAGATGGTGAGCCTGCCCTGCCCTGGTGCTCTACACCTTCTGACTCTACACTCTGGCTCCTCTGCAGCAGATGGTGCCGGGTCTTCTTGTGGTTGTTCTTTTTTTAAAAAATTTATTTTATTTATTGAATCAAAATTGATTATATATATTTTGGGGGTTGAACATTGAGATATGTTGATTAAATCAATATTACTAGCATATATATTGTTACAAATAGTAATTATTCTTTATGCCCCTTGTCCAACCTCTCCTCTTCCCCTATTCCCTCCCCCTCCCCCCTCTAATTGCCCTAGATTTCTTCTCTCCTTCTGAAAGAATAATGGTTACTCTGTTAATTTGTTGCCTAGATGATCTGTCCAATGCTGAGAGATGTGATCGGGTCCCCCAATATTATCATAGAGCAGATGTTTCTTCTGTCACTCTGAAATGGGTTTTGTGCAAAGAGACATCCTCTTCTTTGTCTCTGCTGGTGACTCTTATGTGAATGCACTCCAATGGTTGGCAGACCATCTGCGTGGTGGTTGTGGCATCTAGCTGCTTTTGCAGCAGCCATGATTATTGTGGTGGCTGTGGTGGGCCACCCATGTAGAGGTGCTGTTTTTGGTATGCTCCTTGGCACTGGCAGTGTGCCTGGTTGTGGGGTGTGCTTGATCCCCTTCTCCATGCCTCTGGTCCATGGGCAGGCCCCAAGGCACTGGTGCCATGTGCCTAGTTGTACGAGAGGGAGTCAGTCCCCTTCTCCATGCCCCAGGTCTTTGGGCGGGCCCCAAGGCACTGGCACCATGTGCCTGGTTGTGGGAGGAGGTTCCGGACCCCTTCTCCATGCTTTGGGTAACCAGGTGGACCCCAAGGTGCTGGCGTTTTGTGCCTGGTGTGGGAGGAGGGTCCAGTCCCTGGCTCCATACCTTAGGTCACTGGGCAGGACCTGAGGCACTGGCTTGGTGTACCTGGTTGTGGGAGAGAAGACCAGTCCAATTCTGCATGCCTCTGGGCCGGGCGGGCCCCGAGGTGTTAGCACAGTGTCCCTGGTTGTGGAAGAGAGGTCCAGTCCCCTTCTCCTTGCCTCGGGTCCCTGGGTGGGCCCTGAGGTACTGGTGTGGGTATGCCTTGTTGTGGGAGGAGGGTCTGGTTCCTGGCTCCATGCCTCGGGTCCACTGGGTGGGACCCAGGGTGCTGGCTTGGTGTGCCTGGTTGTGGGAGAGAGGTCCATTCCACTTCTCCTTGCCCTGGGTCCCTAGGTGGGCTCCAAGTTGCTGGCATGTTGTGCCTGGTGTGGGAGAGAGGTCCAGTCCCCGACTCCATACCCTGGGTCCCTGGGTGGGCCCCAAGGCGCTGGCTCAGTGTGCCTGGTTTTGGGAGAGAGGTCCATTTCCTTTCTCCTTGCCTCGAGTTCCCGGGCAGGCCCCAAGGTGCTGGCATGGTGTGCCTAGTTGTGGGATGGGGGTCCAGTCCCCTTCTCTATACCTTGGGTCCCCGGGCGGGCCCTGAAGCACTGGTGTGGTGTGCCTGGTTGTGGGAGAGAGGACCATTCCCCTTCTCCTTGCCCCGGGTCCCTGGGTGGGCTCCAAGTTGTTGGCATGTTGTGCCTGGTTGTGGGAGAGAGGGCTGGTCCCCAACTCCATACCCTGGGTCCCTGGGTGGGTCCCAAGGCGCTGGCTCAGTATGCCTGGCTGTGGGAGGGTGGTCCGGTCCCCTTCTTCATCCCCTGGGTCCCTGGGTGGGGTCCAAGGTGCTGGTGTGGTGTACCTGGTTATGGGAGAGAGGTCTGGTCCCCTTCTCCATGCCTTGAGTCCCTGGGCAGGCCCTGAAGCACTGGCATGGTGTGCCTGGTTGTGGGAGAGTGGTCCAGTCCCCTTTTCCTTGCCCTAGGTCCCTGGGTGGGCTCAGAGGTGCTGGCATGTTGTGTCTGTTTGTAGGAGGGTGGTCTGGTCCCCAATTCCATACCCTGGGTCCCTGGGTGAGCCCCAAGGTGCTGGCTCAGTGTGCCTGGTTGTGGAAGAGAGGTCCAGTCCCCTTCTCCCTTCCTTGGGTCCCTGGGAAGGCCCCAAGTTGCTGGCACAGTGTGCCTGGTTGTGGGGGGTGGGGGTCCAGTCCTCTTCTCCATGCTTCAGGTCCTCATGCTGGCCCCGAGGCACTGGTGCAGTTTGCCTGGAAATGGGAGTAGGGTCCGGTCCCCAGATCCAAGCTTCCAGTTCCCAGGCAGGCCCCAAGGTGCTGGTGGTGTGCCTGGCCTGGAACTAATTTTTTGTCCTTTGCTTCTAACATGGGGGAACTTCCTGTGGGAACCAGTACTTGAGCTGTGTGGTTGTTTAAATTGCTACTTTGCTGCTGTTTCACTAGGGAAAGCTTTTTATGCAGCTCAGGGTTTAATGGCTCATCTTATAGGTACTTCCAGCTCTCCAGAGACCCAGTGGATCTGTGTTCTGTAGAATCTCTGTCTGGGCCTGAGTTTTTTCATCAAACTGTACCCCATGCAATTCTGCATTCCTGACCAGTCTCCTCTGAGTGGTCCTGCACTGATTGGGGAGTGGATCAGCTGCCATTGCTGTGTCCCAGTGTTCTCCCGGTGGGCCTGTCTCCCCTACCACCAATGCTCCAAACACTTCCCATGGGATGGGCCCTGCGCCGGTCCCTTGCGATGACTCACTGGCCTCTGAATGGCTTCCTTTTATCAGTTGTTCTGGTTCCTCGCTCCTTTGTGGATCCATGAGAAACCTATTAGTTGTCTTGCTGTCCTGGGGGCCGCCAAGGCCCTCTTCTCCCCTGCTGCCTCCAAGTAACTCCATCTGAAGGACACAGCTGCGGCTTCTGCCGGCTCCTGCTCCATGTGCTCAGCAGCTCCAGCCTTAAATCAGCTGCAGCCCAAAATGCTCAGAGCAGGTTTTTCTTTCTCTCATCATATTTTCTTCCGCCTTCATGAACTCGGTAGGTCTCTCCTCCTCTTCCCCTGAGCTCCAGTGGCTCCAGCTTGGCTGATGTTACATTTTTATAGGTGTAAATTTGGTTGATTTGTGGGAGAGAGTGATGCTGTGGTCCATCTATTCTGCCATCTTGATTGGATCCCCCACCTTCTTTTTGTTGTGGTGGTTGTTCTTGGTTGTACTGCTCATGTCCACTGGATAGATAACACCAGACCGGAAAGCTGAATCTCCATGGGAGGCCAGATCCCTTAGAATCCCACACAGCCCTAACAGCCCCTAAGTTCTGAACAGACAAACCATCCCGCCCTCGTCATCTGTGGCGATTTAGAATATGTCCACAATTCTTTGACACTTTTCCCTTTCAAAGGTGAAGCCTAACTTCCCTCTCCTTGAACATGAGCCAGACTTAACTGACTAACTTCCAATGCATAGAATGAGGCAGAATTGAGCCTATATGACTTTGGAGGTGTGGCCATAAAAAGATCAAAGCCTCCTCTTGGCTCCTTTCTCTTGGATCACTCACTCTAGGGGAAGTCAGTTACTATGTCATAAGGACAATTGAGCAGCCCTGTGAAAGAGCCCCTGTGAGGAGAAAGTGAGATCACCCACCAAAGCCAGCACCACTTTGCCAACTGTGTGAGTGCGCCACCTTGGAAGGGCATCCCCCAGTCTTTGTCAAATCTTCAGATGATGCAGCCCCAGCCAACACCTGACTGCAATTCTTGAGACTCCAAGCCAGAGTGCTCAGTCAAGCTGTTCCCAAATTCCTGATCCTCCACAGAAACCATGAGAGATAATACATGCTGATTGTAGTCAGCCACTAAGTTTTGAGGTAATTTGTTGTGCAGCAGTAGATAACTAAGATACTATCCTTCTTCCCACTGACTCTCTCTACTCTCCCTGCATTCCAGCCAATCCGAACCAAACCAAACCACTCACTGTTCAAAACAACACGTTTTTACTGAGTACCTTTAGTGTGCCAGACCAGGCCAGACGCCGGGCATATGACAGCGAGACGGCTACACCAGCTTGGCCTCATAAGCTTAAGGGGCTGCACACTCCAAATGCTTGCAGATCCTGCTTTGGGCTCACACTGTGTCTTCCATCTAGAAAGCTGGTCCCAGCCTACCCCTTAACTTTTTTTTTTGGCAGCTGGCCGGTAAGGGGATCCAAACCCTTGACCTTGGTGTTACAAGGCTGTGCTCTAGCCGACTGAACTAACTGGCCAGCCCCTGCCTTAACATTTTTGAATCATCTTTCTCCTTCAACACTGAACCTGAATGTTGCCTCTTCGGTGAAGCCTTTTCTAATTGCCCCATTGGAAATTATCTTTCTCATCTCTGAACTCCTATAATGCTTTATTTCAACCTTAGTTTGGCAAGTTAACATCTTCTTCCTTGTACCATAATTATTTATATATGTAACTCCCCTATTAGCTGCCATAGGGGAGTTAGGAAGCCTCATTTGTATTCCTATGCCCCACACAATCGTGTGCAAAGTGCCATGTGTATAGTTAGCATCAAGAAATGTACATTCTGTGAATGAGCACATGAATGACTTGACCATAACATAACAGAGAGAAGCTAAATGCCCAAAGAGAAAAACCAGTGAAGTGCTGTGGAGGCTGAGGGGAGGGAGGACAGTGCGTTCTACTGGGACAAAGAACAGGAAGATACGTGAACTAAACTCACTTACAGTCTAGTGATATTAATAACACAATACCTCTATGACCTTCTCCTAGGTATATACTTAAGAGAAATAGATGCATATGTCCAGAGGAAGACTTGCATACGAATGTTCATAGCATCTTTATTCATAACAGGCAGAACTAGGGCCAGCCCGTGGCTCACTTGGGAGAGTGTGGTGCTGATAACACCAAGGCCACGAGTTCAGATCCCATATAGGGATGGCCGGTTAGCTCACTTGGGAGAGCGTGGTGCTGACAACACCAAGTCAAGGGTTAAGATCCCCTTACCAGTCATCTTTAAAAAAAAAAAAACAAAAAAAAAAACAGGCAGAACTAATTTATGGCGACAGGCATTAGAACAGTGACTTGTAGGGAGGGTACCCCTAGGGTAGAGGAACATGAGGGAATTTTCTGGGGTGCTGAACTTTCTTGACCTGGGTATTGGCTAAAATTAATGTATACATAGGTAAAAATTAATTGGGTTATATACATATTGCCTTTTACTGTATGTAAATTATGCTGTAACTGAAGCAGTAGTAACCCTGCGCCTGATGCTCATTATAGGAGAGACCCACAATACACACATGTGCTGAGTAAATTAATCAAGTCACATCAACCAACAGACCTTCTCCTGTTTTAGGGTAAAATCTCAGTAGGGATTTCAAACAAGTAAAGAGAAGCATTTCACTTGCCAAACTTACCTGATTAAGTAACAGCTCACCTTCCTGAGGTCCCTGGCTGGTCGAGTTTAGATTCAAGCACTAAGCCCTTTTGACATTTTTCTCTCACATCTTTAAACTTGTGATAAAGTGTATATAACATAAAATCTATTATTTTATTTTATTTTATTTTATTTTTATTTTTTTTAAAGATGACCGGTAAGGGGATCTTAACCCTTGACTTGGTGTTGTGAGCACCACGCTCAGCCAGTGAGCGAACCGGCCATCTGTATCTGGGATCCGAACCCGGGGCCTTGGTGTTCTCAGCACCACACTCTCCCGAGTGAGCCACGGGCCAGCCCAAAATCTATTATTTTAACCATACGATTTCAATGTACAATTCAGTAGCATTAAGCACATTCACATTGTTGTGCACCCAGCACCATCATCCATCTCTAGAACTTTTTCATCTTTCCAAACTGAAACTCTGTACTCATTAGACAATAACTCCTGGTTCTCCTCTCCTGCCAGCCCCTGGTCCCTGGTAACCATTGCTCTGCTTTCTTTCTTTTTTTTTTTTTTGCAGCTGGCTGGTACAGGGATCCGAACCTGCAACCTTGGTGTTGTAAGGCTGTCCTCTAACCAACTGAGCTAACTGGCCAGCCCTGTTCTGCCTTCTGACTCTAAATTTGCCTATTATAGGTACCTCATAAGAGTGGAATCATATAGTATTTATCTTTTCGTGTCTGGCTTATTTCACTTAGCATGTCTTCAACATTCATCTGTGTTGTAGCATGTGTCAGAATTTCATTCTTTTTATTTTTTTATTTTATTTATTTATTTATTTATTTATTTTTTTTTTTAAAAGATGACCGGTAAGGGGATCTTAACCCTTGACTTGGTGTTGTCAGCACCACGCTCACCCAGTGAGCAAACCGGCCATCCCTATATGGGATCTGAACCCGCGGCCTCGGCGCTCCCAGCGCCACACTCTCCCGAGTGAGCCACGGGCTCGGCCCCGAATTTCATTCTTTTTAAAGGCTCAGTAATATTCCATTGTATGTTAACATTTTTTTTTTATAAAAATGCATGTATTATGAACATCCTTGCCTGGAGGATAACTTGAAATTTTCTTGATGCTTCAGCATTGGCATTCTGAATCCTTCTTTGTCCTTTAGTGCCTCAGTTTCTCTCTACAATAAAAAGGCCCAATCTAGGTCTTCTTTATGGCTACAACAGTGGTTTTTGACTTCCTTGAAGGTTTGGGCTCTGATTTCATCTCTTCCTTGGGCAGAGGGAGTGAGTGGACTGTGTGTTCTCTAGATGGAGAAGGCACACGGCCTTTGGCGAACACCCTTTCTTGGCCTTGGAAGTCTATCATAAGGGGCAAGTGTGTTGGAGGAGATGAACTCAGGGGATCTGAGGCCATAGGTAAGAGCACACATCTGACTTCTGCATCAAGATAAGCTACTCCCCTCCCTGCCCAAGCCAGCTAGGTGAAAACAAACTGCAGGCATTTCTCTTGGCACACATCACCCCCGAACCAAGCCAGTGATCAGCGGGGAATCCCAGGCAATTGTCACTTATGTCTGGGATCCAGCCTGCATAGAGGAATGTGCAGCCTGGTTTGACTCTCCAGGGCACCCAGGTGAGAAAAACACTGCCCAGAGGCATGTTTAACTGGGTTATACATGGGAGCCCCTGCCCCAGAAAATGTGGCTGAAGTCCCACAAGCCACCATGCTACAGCCAGGTTCTAAACCTACCTATTGCAGACCTGAGACCCACGTGTGTACTCAGCACCTTCCTTATAAACATGAGAGAGATAGTCCAGCCCGTGGCTCACTTGGGAGAGCGTGGTGCCGACAACACCAAGTCAAGGGTTAAGATCCCTTTACCGGTCATCTTTTTTTAAAAAAACAAACAAACATGAGAGAGATGTAAATAAAATTGAAAAAAAAAAGGTAAATTATGTTAATTAAATTTCCTTTTAATCTTAAAAAAAAATGAGAGAGAGGTATGATCTTCTGCACTCCAAAGTCATCCTGTCCCTGGGTTCCAGTCCTGGCTCCTTTGCTGATGAACTGTGAGGCCTTTAGATAAGGTAGGAAATTACTAGAGCTCAGTATGCCCTCGGTAAGTGGAATCAGAATCACCATCATCATCATTATCATGTTTTAGCTCTATTGAAGGGGAAGTAGGTTGACCATGACAGACTGTGGGGTTTTGTCACCTGCAACATGCAAAGAAATGGACAAGAGTGATGGAAAAGAACACAATGCACAGGAGCTGAGACAGCTATTTCCAGCCACCCACGGGCCTGGGAGGCAGGCCATACAGAGTCATCAGTCCTGTTCTCAGCGGTCAGAAGCAGCTCTTGCCCAGGTCACTTGCTCAAGTCAGGGACTCATCCTGCCCAATTTAGACTGGAAAGTCATTGGAGAGGACTCTGTTCAGCCAATGAGCAAGAAAAATACCCACACTTTGTTCCAAGATAGAACCTGACGGGGCTGTGCTGAATGTGATTCCTCTGACACTCCTCCCCGGCTTCTGGGCACTGGGGTTGCTGCTCATATGATCAGGAATAAAGCGCTGAGCAAGTAATTTGGGGCCAGAGCATCTGGCCATGAGCACTGGCTTTGTCAATTACTAGTGGGTGATCTTGAGCAAGTTGGTTCAACTCTATAAACCTCAAGTTGCTCATCTATAAACAAAGCAGTCATAAACCCTCAGTCTCACAAGGCTACCAAGAGGGTCAGGGGAGATAACACATGAAAGCATTTTGCAAATGATGAAAGTCTACATGAATGATAGGGACTATTATTATTAAGTAGCACCATGGCCAGGAGTTCTGAATTCTGGTATTGCCACTGCCCTTACCTAGGATATGTCCCTTCTCCTCTCTGAACCTTTGAAGAGTTGGGCTACAAGAGCTTCTCTGTTCGACTGGGTCTGATAGTGATGATTGTGGTGGAAAAGCAGGTGATGGGAAACTCTGGGAGGGCCACACAAGGCAAAGGGACAGTAGCAACCAGTGCTGAGTGATGAAAGGAAGTGACCCCACAGGGAGAAGCCCAAGATTCTGGCAGCCCTGGGTTTAAGCAAGGAGGTGACAGCTGGTTGGGCTCAGTTTCCTGAGCATCTCCAGATGAAGCCTATCCCCTGAGCAGCAGGCCGAAGCCAGGGCAGGGCCTGTGGCCCTGCTACTTGGAAGAGCCACTCTGAGCGGGACTAGTGTCTGCAAGCCAGGCAGACATTATGTCATCTTGTGCATGTTGAAACCACAGACCCGCCCTCCTGGGTCCCCAGAGGCCCTCATGCTCTCTGGCCAGGATCCCTGTGTTCCGTGCTCTCTGTCCCCAACCCTTCACATTCCAGGCTCCCAAGGAACTGAGCTGGGATCTCCTGGGCTTCTGTCCAAGCAGCTAATTCTAATTCCCCCCACCTCCTCGTCCCTTGGGAGTAAACAATATAACGTTAAACAAGGTCCACTGCCTTGGCCCTGAGGAAAACACTGGGCCATGTCGACTGCTGCGCTTACTGTGTATTTCTTTATACCCACACTTTGTTGCAAGATAGAACTGGAGAGAGCCGTATTTATTGCAGTTCTCCTGTCCCCTCCCTGGGATTCCAGGCACTGAGAATGCTGCTCACATTCACAAGACACAAGACCCCCTGGGGTAGTGGAGTGGACGTGCTTCGAGTCAGAAACTTGGGGGTCTGATCTCAGCTTTGCCCCCCATTAACTGGCAAGTCAACCTCTCTGAACCTTATTTTTCTCATCTACAAAATGGGGCCAACAATACGGACATTACAGGGTGGCTGTGAGGATGACATGACTCAGTGCCTGTCAGGTGGCTGCACACAGCAGACGCTCATCATAGGTGATCTTCCTGCTCGCCCTTCACCCTCCCATCTGACCGTGGTTCTCCGACTTGAGTCAGATGCCCTGGAGGGTGGTTAAAACTCAGATTGCTGGGCCACACTACCAGAGCTTCTGATTCAGCAGGTCCTAACTGGGTCCTGAGATTTGCATGTCTAGCAAGCTCCCAGCTGCTGCTGCTGCTGGTCCAGGAGCCACACTTTGAGAACCACTGCGTTAGAGGAAGTGTGCACGGCCTCACCTCCCTTGGGAGGAGGAAGTGGAGGGAATGTCAGATGTGCCCTCTACTCCCAGTGCTGGCACACAGTGGAGCTCTGCCATGGACTTGTCAAATGGGAAGGACTTCACGTAATTTTTAAATAGCTTCATTGACTTATACTTTACATACCATAAAATTCACTGATTTTAAGTGTAAAGTTTGATGACTTTTAGTAAATTTACAGAGTTGTGCAACCAACCATCAGCAAAATCCAGTTTTAGAAGATTTCCATCACCCCAAAAAAGTTCCCTCAGGCCCATCTGTGGTCAATTCTCACACCCACTCCAAGCTCCAGGCAACCATTGGTCTGCTTTCTGTCTCTAGTTTTGTCACATCTAGAAATTTCATGTACATAGACTCATACAATGTTGGGGCTTTTGTGTCTGGTTTCTTTCATCCAGCATGATGTTTTTGAGGTCCATCCATGTCACTGCATGTATCAGTACTTCACTCCTTTTTACTGCTGAGTGTTCTGTGGCATGGATGTACCACAGTTTGTTTACCTACTCACTAACGAGAGACATTTGAATTGTTTCCAGTTTCTGGTATTATGAATAAAGCTGCAATGAACATTCATGCACAAGCTTTTGTGTGGACCTGTGTTTTCAAATGCTATTTTTAAGCATAATTTACCAACCCTCCTCTCCCACTCCTCAGAGTGTCTGCAGCCAAAGCTATGAGAGACGTGAGACAAGGGATCTATTCCAAAGGGCTAATGGGAGGCCCCAACCTCTTCACTGGCAGCTAAGCTGCTGAGATCAAACCCAGACCCCTCCCCAGGCCAGTCATCCTACAACCTCACCCCACCGGTTACCGTTGCCATCCTCCGCATTATCCCAAATGTAATGCCTTGATTTAGAGTAGGTGATTAGAGGATTTTGCCTTTCAGTTAAATTAAACTTTTCAAAGTAGCCAGTAGGGAAGAGAATGAAAACAGGATTGACCTAGATCTCTTGAAAATCCTGGGGCTTCTCATCGCTCCTGAGAATCACTGGGCCTGGGATGTCCCCATGGAGAAGGCACTGACTGGTCCAAAACTAGCATTCTCTCTCTGTGTACAGCTAGTCAGAAACAAAAACTCAGGACCCAAACCTGGCCTTCTACCACAAACCCCCTTATTTCTTTGCTGCTGTTTGGCTCCCTGGTTTGGCAGTCTTCATGTCTAAAACTCCTACACTCTGTTTCTTCTCTTTTCTTTTATTTATTTATTTATTTATTTATTTTGTGGCTGTCTGGTATGGGGATCCCAACCCTTGACCCTGTAGACTCTGTTTCTTCCAGCTCAGGTGCATCTTAGATAGATGCTGTATGGGAAAGCATCTTTCCTGTTCCACTTCTGATTTCTCCCATCTATCATATGACAAGGCCACCGAAGCTGTATGTCCTGCATATGCTGTCCCTTGCAAGGGCTCAAAGGAGTTGATAGAGCATAGGCTGACTATCCAAGACCCTTTGCTGCAAGCCAGGGCCAGTTCTTCTCTCCAGTTCTGGTGAATCTCTTGCATGTCCAGGAAGTTTGTGGGCTAAAATCATCAGCCTCAGAATCCAAAGATCTGGGTTTGTATTCCTGTGCACACTGTGTTCCTGTGCAGAGTTGTGGCAGCAGTGACCTTGGGCTCTTTACCAGTGATTGGGGTGCTGCTTTCCATCCTGCTTGACTCCCAGGGCAGCTGAGACAACAGGAAGAAATTGGTGGTGTGTACCTGCTGTGGAAACTCACACGGGCTACGTAGACTACTCAGGTCTGAAGGATTCAGAGAACTGGAAAGACTTTGTTCCTGACACCAGTGAGGGTGAAAAAAAGGACCCTTTTGGCAAAACAGCCTCTCAGGAACTGCCATTCTTGACTTGCTTCCAAATTTGCCATGTCAAACAGTGGCCCTGCACCAGGAGTTGTGTTCTTATGCAATAATGAGAGGTTGAGTGACTTAGGTCAAAACTATATGTCCTTACATATAGTATGGAAAAGATTATAGCAAGTAGACAAGAACAAATGCCTGAAGTGTGAATCCCAGCCTTGCCACCTACTAGCTGTGTGAATGTGGGCAAGTTACTTAACATCTCTGGGCCTGTTTTCTCATCTATAAAATAGGAGTCACTATCTCATAAGGTTACTGTGAAAATTGAGAGAATGTATGTGATCTTCTTAGCTCATTAACTGATAGTAAGTGTACCAAAAGTGGCGATTTTCTTGTTAATGCTTTATTTTTATTTTTTTGGCTGTTGGCTGATACAGGGATCCAAACTTTTGATCTTGGTGTTATGAACACCACACTCTACATGTTTTATTTTTATTAAAACATTTCCTTAGTGCCTACTAGTCATTCATTCATCCACTGGTTTGTTCGTTCATGCATTCAATATGCCAACAGTATGCCAGAATCTATGAAATGCACTAGAAAAAAATAAAAGGGAAGATCTAGATGTACAGTGCTTGACCATTTTTGAAGCACTTTTATAGGCATTGCCTTACTTTACTTTCCCACATCCTTAAAGATGAGGATGTCTTGGAGGTTCTGTGGATGTAGGGATTTGCCCAAGGTACCAAGTAAAAGTGGCACAACCAGACTCAAACTCAAGTCTTCTGATATTAAATTCAGTTTACTTTACAGAACACCGTACTGCCAGAGGACAGGGTAATTAAGAAATGAGTAAGACAGGGCCTTCCCTGAAAGTCTTCACAATTGCTGCTCTCAGAACACTGGACACCTCCCTCATTGTAGCTTTTTCCTCAGTGTCCTGGCTGCCTCCTCTCCTTGTGGGATCTCGGGAGGCAGGAGCAGTTCTGACTTATCTCCATATTCTGGGATCCTGCCCAGAACAAGGTACAGCATCTGAATGATGTTGATGTCCATCTGGATTCTTAGTTGCCAACAACGGAGCCAGGCCCAGCGCACAGGCAGTGCCCAAGCTGGGAAGGCAAAGGTCTGGCTTCTATCCGGGGGGAGTTGGGACTCAGAGTGGGAGAATCCACAGCATAGGAGAGTGTTCGGTTTCCAGGAGGCCAAAGAGAATGCCAGATGTGCTATGTCCTGACCTGAATCTCAGGGGATGGGGAGACCTTTGCACATCTAGCCCTAATTAAAGACAAGAATAAAGAATCCTTCCAGCAGGGTCTCAACACCCCTGTGCGGATTCAGAGCCAGGATCTAAGACTTCTGATGGCCAAAGCTACTCAGCCAGATTCCTGACCTTTGAGCTGGCCCTGGCCAAATGGCCTCGCCCTGCAGGGGCACGGAAACATACAGCCTCTGGCCTTGACCCACCCAGGTGCATGGCAGGATTCACTGGGAGCCAGCCACTCCCAAGTGCAGTGGGAACCTCAATATTTAGAGGCAGGATGTGGCTCTCACCTGAATACCACCTATGGGAGGAGTTGTTGAACCCGATGTTGAGCATTCCAACAGAGCCCAGCTGAGCTGTGGATTCTGGGGATCCATCCAGTTTCCCATGTTCTGATACCCTAAAAAGTGTACGAGTCCTCTACCAACCCCAGTTTCTGTATGGCAAACTCTATTGGGGGTAGGGAAAGTCAGAGACATGAAAAAAAAATAAATAAGAGGAATGACAGATTAGATAAGATATAAAATAATCCTATGGACGAGCCCCTGAGAGAGCAGAGGAAAGGGCCATGAATGCTGCCAGGGAGAGTCTGAGAAAGTTTTGGAGGAGGAGTGTTGAACTGAGTGAAAAGGATCGACAAGAGTTTGCCATGCAAAGAAGGAGAGGGAAAGGTGTTTCTCATGAGGCACCAGCATGTTCAGGGACACAGAGCTGTCAACAGGCAAATTGCTGAGGAATGCTGAGAAATTTGGCTGCACTGGAGGAGGGACAGGGAGGCAGGAAGTGAGACAGGAAAGGCCAGCAGGGCAAAACAGAACATGAGACCTTGCTGTGACCTTCAGACAGAAACTAAACTGATTAGGAGGTTGAGAAGTTTTCCGTTTGGAAGGGAAATTAGCATTTGTGCTGAGAAATAAAGCTGTGTATGGAGTGATCACTCTGTGCCCAGTGCCTTTACAAGCATTTTCTCTGTATCACACAATGTGTGCATTTCACCAATGTACCTTTTCTGTGGTCTTTTCACAGTACTAGCTCCATATAAGCAGGGAACAGGATGGGAGGGACCTTGGCATAGCCCCACCAGTCCCTTTGAGGGTGAGATGCCCTTACATGGAAAGAAGCAAGTTGCAGCTTATTAAAGAGTTCTCTCTTCTGATCTTAAGATCTGACCCCTGGATCCCCTCTCTAGGCCACCACAGCACCACCCAAGGTCACAATGCCCAACACCTTAAATGAACCACCTATTATGGAACCTGTGGCTCTTCTGTAGTAGGGTCCATGTGCCTGGTACACGGTAGATGCTCAGTAAACAGCTGTTGGATGGAGTTTTCTGTAAATAGTCCTTTTGGTTGTCTCTTGGCTTTGGCCATCACTTTCAGGATCTATATCTCCCAAGACTGTCTTTGGTTCACCAAAGTCATGTGGAAAAAGAAGGGGCTCCTTAGAGCACTCCTAAGTCAGGTGAGTACTGAGGGAAGACTTCCTGGAAGGACAGAGGCCTAGATGACGCAGCTGGGGATGGAGGGAGAAGTGGAGGGGTAGAGTGGGAGTTGGGCTTGGGAATAAAGACAGGGTCTGCTGGAGGCCACCGGGGAGGCCACTCAGATGGAAGAATGTCCCCTCCTGGCTCTGCCTATCACCTCTCTGTGCCTTGTTTCCTCATTTGCAAAAGGCATATATTCATACCGGCCTCAGCAAACTCCTCTGGCCAGGTGGTGGGCGGCAAGAGAGGGTGGAGGGAGGAACCAGCTCTGCCTAAGCTGAAGTATAAACCAGCCCTCAACTGGGCGGCCACTTCATGTCTCAGCCTCAGCTGGTTATTTGTGGTGAGTCACTGTCCCTCCATGCCCATTTGTCCATCAGCAAAATGGGCTCAATAGTGGTATCTACCTCGTAGGGTTTCATGAGGACTCAGGTGAGATGATTTTTGTTGCTATCTTTACTTTGTTGTTATGGAGTTATGTGGAGGATAACACAGACAAATGAACCAGACACAGAATCTGTCCTGCCCTATGTACTGGACTCATAATAATCATACTTGGGACTTTTTAGTACTCATTGGAACTGTGCTAAGTACCTTGTATGTATGTATTGTCATTTCATTCACAAACTACCCTGCAATTTATCCATGTTTTGTGGATAATGAATTTGAAGTTTTCATCTACCCATCCCTTCATCCACACACTCACTCATTCACCAAACCCCGTGGTCACGAGGTGCTCAGTAGCCTGTGCTTTGGTTCAGCCCAAACTAAGCACACCTGGCCCTCCCAAACCAGCCAGACGTATGGGCAAGCCTTTGAGCTCCCAGACTAGTCGCTGCAACCTGTCTCAGCCCCACCTGGCCCCTTCCCTACCCTTCTGGATAGCTTGGTGGCTGCCAAGGCTCGTCATCCTTCCTTCTGCACACCCAGCTGTTTGGGTGCTGGCAAATGCCAGGCAGGTGAGGTGCCGCAGCTTCCACCAGCCCTGCTACCTTTGCCCTAGAGGTGCAGAGAGTAGGGAAGAGACAGGGTGTTCCCCAAGCTCAGGAGAGCTGAAACTGGATGGCAGCTAGCTGAATCATAGCATTAACCCATCTAGAATTGGGGCTCAGGGGAACGAAATGCCCAAGTATACCCAGCTGGATCAAGGGGAAACACGATATCCGGGAAACAAGAGTAACCAGGAGGTGTCCTCTGCCCAGATGCAAGGACAATTTCTCTCAATCATCAATCTTAGCTCAAGCAGCCCCAATCTTTCCCTTTATTCAGGACCTATTATGAGGCCAGGAAGGAGAGTGAAAGTGAGGTCTTTCTTGTCGTAAGTTAGGAAATTGTTTCATAGAAATTCAATGCTGGAGTCAACCAGTGTAGTGGATTGAATTATGTTCCCCCCAAACTCACTGAAGCTTGAATTATGTCCCCCAAGTTTTAAGTATTAGAAACTTAGCCCCCACTGTGACTTTTAAGAGGGTGGGAAATCCTGTTATGATAATTGAAAGGTGGGACCTTGGGGAAGTGATTGGATTGTAGGACTGTGCAGTAGTGAATGGATTAAAAATAGTGTTCAGGGGAGTGGTTCTGAGGGCTTTAAAAGAAGAGGAGTCTGTCTTTCTCTCTCACTCTCTCTGCTTTGCTACCTTCTGCCATTGTGAGACTCCTGCGGTACTGTCACCCACCACTAAGGCCTTCACCAGCTGTGTTCCCTGGACTTTGGACTTCCCAGCCTCAGAAACTGTAAGCAATAAATTTTATTTTCTTTCTAAATTACCCAGTTCCAGGTATTTTTAAAATAAGCAACAGAAACAAACTAAAACACCCAGAGATGGCTTCTGCACTCAAGAAGTTGAAGCCTAGGCCGGCCTGTGGCTCACCGGTAGAGTGCGGTGCTGATAACACCAAGGCCACGGGTTCGGATCCTATATAGGGATGGCCGGTTTGCTCGCTGGCTGAGCGTGGTGCTGACAACACCAGGCCAAGGGTTGAGATCCCCTTACCGGTCATCTTTTTTTAAAAAAAAAAAAAAAAAAGAAGTTGAAGCCTAAATTCCAAATTGAAGGCTAGAGAAGGGCAGCCTGTCCCTGTCTTCAGCATGTCAGCCAATGCCAGGCATCTGCTCTTCCCACTTAGAGGAAGGAAATGTCCCATGTGAAAGCACTTTGAACAGAAAAGGAAGACAAAAATAGGTAAAGAATGTTATAAAGGACCCTGAAAATAATCTCCTACATGTTCAGGGACCCCTGTGCTCCTTGGTGGGGTGGATCCAGCATCCTGCAGAAAGAGACAATGGGTTAGGCCTTATAAGATTGTCTTTCCTCCAGACCCGCTCCTATGGGCCTCTTCCCTGCCTGCCTCCTCTGTCATCAAGGGGTAAGGCGCCAGGGTGATTTCTCACCCTCGTTTTCCTGGAAACTCCATCTACCATGCAACCTTCCTGTCTCACTCACCTTCCTGCAGCCAGAGACAGGGCTTGACAGCGAGGTGATTGAGGCCAGGGCAGAGGCCTCCGCCGCTGTTTGGGTGGCACAGGAGTTACTGGGCTGAAGCCTGGAAAGTCCAATACAGAGTTTCATCCCAATCACTAATTCCAAAGCTGACCATTGGTGGCTCCCTGAAACATCCCCTTCCAACTTTCCATCAATCAACCTACTCTCCTAGAAGCAAGCTCTATAGAATGCCTCTTAGGAAGGACTTGAAAGTGGGAGAAAGTCAGGAAAGGGTCTTGAACTTAGAACCTGAATCCCAAATGTCTGCTCCCAGCTCTGCTGTTTGCTAGCTGAGTAACTGGAAGCAACTCTGGGCCGACCCTGTGGCGCACTAGGGAGAGTGCGGCGCTGGGAGCGCAGCGACGCTCCCGCCGCGGGTTCGGATCCTATATAGGAATGGCCAGTGCACTCACTGTCTGAGTGCCGGTCACGAAAAAGACAAAAAAAAAAAAAAAAAAACAAAGAAAAGAAAACATTGGGAAGCAACTCACCCATCTCCACAAGCATGGGTGTTCCCATCCATAAACTGGGAATAAATTCCATCTAGTGAAAGTCAAGTGGGAATGGCCACATAGAAGAGAAACCAGCATCCCCAAAATCAGTCCTCAAGAACCCAATTCCCATGAGATACTCCATGGAAAAAAGGTCCCGTGGGCAAGTAGGTTTGGAAAATGCTCTACTCTCTCCTGAAATTCGTGACACATACTGACAGATCAAGGGCTTTGAGAAGTCCTACAATAAAGAAATCAGATAAAAATTGTTTAATTCAGGGTTTCTCAAACTTATTTGACCCAGGACCCTTTTTTTTCTTTTTGAAGCATTCTGTGGGGGTGTATATATACACACACACACACACACTATATATATATATAATTATATCTTGTTTTTTGTATTTATGAGCAAAGCTTATGAACATTCTTATACATGTATCCCATGTAAGTATTTATATAGTATAAATTCTTAGAAGTGGGCTGGGTGGTTAGCTCAGTTGGTTAGAGTGCAGTGTTATAACACCAAGGTCAAGGGTTCGGATCCCAGACCTGCCAGCTGCCAAAAAAAAAAGTTCATGGAAAGATTTGTGTTATCTTTTTTATTTTTATTTTTGACTGGTAAGGGGATCGCAACCCTCTGCTTGGTATGGTCTGCACCCCGCTCTCCCAAGTGAGCTAACCAGCCATCCCTATATAGGGATCCAAACCCGTGGCCTTGGCGTTATCAGCACCACACTCTCCCAAGTGAGCCATGGGCTGGCCCTTGTGTGATCTTTTAATGCTATTTTTCCACATACTTTGTGAAGTACCCTTGTATATTTTAAGCTATATAAATAGATATATAGATACAGATATATAGCGATATCCATATATTTACGTATTTAGGTATTATTCTAATATATCTAAATTATTCTAATAGATCTAAGCATAGATGACACACATCCATATCCTTTATCCATATCCATTTTTTTCTTCTTGTTTTTTACTTTTCTGTTTGTTTTTATCCATATACATTTATATTATATATCTTTATAAATGCATTAAAAAAGATCTAGAAAGTACATGCTGAAGTTAACCGGGCCTCTCTCTTCAGAGGGATGTAGGATTGGGAAGAAGGTGGGGACACAGCGAGGCTCGCGTGCGCAGCCACGCTGCTCGTCTTCCACTGCTGTCAAGCAGCTGCTAAGTGTTCTCTGTGTAAGTGCTCGGCCTTCTGTCTGGCGCGGTTCAGGGTGTGCTTGAGATCCCCTGTCTTTGGTATTCTGTTGTCATTACATGCCCAGCTGTGGGTTTCTTCTTATTTACTCTGCTGGGTATTTGTGGGGTGCCTTGATTTTGTAAACACAAGTTTTTCACCTGCCAATCTTCCTTTAAAAATTACTTTCCTCTATTCTCTCTATTATTTCCTTCTGTGACTCAAATGTGATGTAGTTAGACCTTCTCATTATGTTGTTTCTTTCTTTCCACCCTCTCTATACTTTCCTGATCAGTCTATGTCTCACTGTTTCATTCTAAATAATTTTTCTAACATATGAGGGTACTTGAAAAAGTTTGTGGAAAAATGGAATTAAAAGATAATGCGAATCTTTCCATGAACTTTTATTTTATTTTTATTTTATTTTTTAAAGATGACCGGTAAGGGGATCTTAACCCTTGACTTGGTGTTGTCAGCACCACGCTCAGCCAGTGAGCGAACCGGCCATCTGTATATGGGATCCGAACCCGGGGCCTTGGTGTTATCAGCACCGCACTCTCCCGAGTGAGCCACGGGCCGGCCCTTTCCATGAACTTTTAAAAGACCCCTTGTGTTTCTCCAAGCCATTAATTCTCTCTTCAGTTGGGTCTAAGCTGTAGTTTAACCCATCAAGTGAGTTTTAGATTTCAACAAATATCTATTTTTACAGGAACGAATGAGTTCTGTGGAAAAAGAAGGGTGTTCCCCAGAGGTGTCAGCAAAGGTGAGGAGGTCCAAAAGGACACGTATACAGGAATGGGAGCGGAGTCCTAGGATGGAAGGATGGGGCAACAGCCCAAGCCCATCCTTTTATAGGTGAGCCCTCTGTGGTGCAGAGAAGTTAAATATTCTGCTCAGGGTCACACAGCTGGTTGGGGCTCTGTGTCAGCATTAGAATGCAGGCCTTCTAGTTTATTGATTAGAGCCTAGTAAATGGTCAGGACCATCCCACTAGGGAAAGATGTTAGGCTGTGAAAAGGAGATGGACTCCACCCTGTGTCATTCAAATTAAGACATGAATAAAGTGTAAAAAACCCAACAAATATCTGAAGTTTTTTCATGATGACTACTTTGATGCATTTGTTAAAAATATAAACTACTAATAATCCAAACTGCACCCTCCCCCTTTTCCCTTTCAGTGCCCTAGCATTGTGGTACATGAAACACACAGTTGGACTAGGCCATTGGGAACTGCAGTTTGCAATAGGAACAGCCACAGATTTGCCTGCACTCAGGGCAGGCAAGGTACTGTTAAATGCAGCTGGAAGCCAGGCCAGGGGAAGAGGTGGGGCGCTCCTGCAGAGTCCCCAGCTCCTCCTAGTTACTGGTTCTGGGGAAGAGGAGATAGAAGGCAGAGATGCCTGAGGAGACTGACCTGGGGCACCATCGCCATCTGCTGGTGTGCTGTGGCCATGGTGGTTGCCCCGGCTGCAAGTGGAGCAGGCAACCTGGCAGCAAAGCAATATGAGAGAACAAAGGAGGCCTATGGGTGGAGGTGCCAGGCAGGCTTTGACTGTGCCTGAAGAAGAGCTGCCCCATTCTGTCCATCACTGGAACGGACTGCCACCCCTGTTCTGGAATATACAAGCAGGCTGCTGTGGACTGGGCTTTGCTGGACTTCCAGGAGTCATCATTTGGCAATCAGAATGATCACAAGGTCTTAGAATCATTAAGGCAATCCCCACTCCCAGGAGACAGTCACACGGAGGCTGAGAGCTGCCTGAGGTCACCCAGCTTGCCCTGCTGCTGCTTCAGCCTCCCCTCCCTGTCGCTCCTCCTCCCCCACCCCAGTGTGGGCAGCCTTTGTTCCCCAGGGTCATCAGTGACGTATGTCTGTCCACAGTGGATGAACTTTACCTTATCTCTGAGTCTTCCCTGTGGCACACGGCCTGGCCCCACTCCTCTCTCCTTCTCCCTGTTTGTCTTCCTGACATCCTGCCTTCTGGCTTCTCCCTCTGCTACCCGCATCTCAGCCTCCACCCTGGGTATCTCCTGTACAACAAATGTCCCTTCAACTGCCATTTGGATGCTTGGGATAAGTTGCTGTCACCAGCCTGGATATTTCTCTGGAGTACCCCTTGCATTCATCCCAGGCATCTGGACAGTCCATTGCCCAAATCCACCCTGTCCACACAGGAGCTCAGCACTGCAGCCCCCTCCTTTCTGTTTTTTTTTTTTTTTTGGTGGATGGCTGGTAAGGGGATCTGAACCCTTGACCTTGGTAACGTTTTCTTTTGAAATAATTTCAAACTTACAGAAAAGTTGCAAGAATAGTATAAAGAACTCCCTTATACCCTTTACCAAGAGTCACAACTTTTTAACTTTTTAACATTTTGCCCCATTTGCTTTCTCTTCTATCTCTCTCTCACACACACTTACTTACATTGTTTATTTTATTAAACTATTTGGGAATAGGTTACATCACAGTCCTTAACGTGTAATATTTCAGTGAGTTATTTCCTTAGAATAAGGATATTCTTATACATAACTATGGTATAATTATCAAATTCTTTTTCTTTTTTTTTTTTAAAGATGACTGGTAAGGGGATCTTAACCCTTGGCTTGGCGTTGTCAGCACCACACTCTCCCAAGTGAGCCATGGGCTGGCCCATAATTATCAAATTCTGAAAACTTAACATTGAGATAATATTTTTTGCCTAATCAACAGTCCATATTTCAATTTTGTCAGTTGTCCCAAAAATGTACTCTATAGCACTTTTTGTTTGTCTCTTTAGTCCAGGATCACATATTTCTTTTTTTTTTTTTTGCCTTTCTTTTTTTCGTGACTGGCACTCAGCCAGTGAGTGCACTGGCCATTCCTATATAGGATCCGAACCCGCTGCGGGAGCGTCGCCGCGCTCCCAGTGCCGCACTCTCCCGAGTGCCGCCACGGGCTTGGCCTATGGATCACATATTTCATTTAGTTGTCATGTCTCTTGAATTTCCTTTAATCTGGAAAAGTTCCTGGGCTTCTCTTTGTCATGTATGACACTGACATTTATAAAGAACACAGGCCAGTAATTTTATAAAGCTCCTTTTTTAAAATATTTCCTTTCCTCCTATATTTCGTTTTGTTTTGTTTTGGCAGCTGGCTGGCCTGTACGGGGATCTGAATCCTTGACCTTGGTATTATAGCCTGTATTTCTTGCTCTGAGTGATGGTTCCTCAGGTTAGGAGCCAGGACAATGTCCTGGATCTCTGTCCTTCTCCTTCATTCCTGCCCACCCATCACCAGATCCCAGTGCCCGACGTCCTTCCCTCCCGTGCCTGCAGCTCTGTCATGACTGTGCCCTCATCATTCCTCACCCACCATCCA
This sequence comes from Cynocephalus volans, assembly GCF_027409185.1. Lineage (NCBI taxonomy): Eukaryota > Metazoa > Chordata > Mammalia > Dermoptera > Cynocephalidae > Cynocephalus > Cynocephalus volans. The sequence continues at coordinate 58,450,854 of NC_084470.1, forward strand.
TCCTTCATTTTGACCTCAGTGATGGTACTGCCTCACGCTACTCCCTTCTAAGCCCTCTACAGGCTGACTGCTTGAAGTATGGCCTTGAAGATCAGCCGCATCAGGAGTTTGGTAGAAATGCAGAATCTCAGGCCCTATTCCCAGAACTATGGAATTAGAATCTGCATTTTAACAAGTTCCCCAAGTGTTTAAGAAGTTCTGCTCTCATAGGTCCCTGAGGCTTACAGACTCCTCAGCTCCATATTCAAGGTTTTTGTAGTATCCCTCTCTACCCACCTCCCCAAACTTCATCTCCTACCTCGACTACATTCATGAACTCGTGGTATTTCAACTTTGCACAGTGTGTTCCTTCTTCCTAGGACGCGCTCTGTTTCATGAGACTCCTGCCCAAGATTAGGCTTACATATCACCTACTTGCTCTGAGCACCATTTCCTCTGGACCCCCCCCTCTCTCTCTCTCTCTCTTTTTTTTTTTGTCTTTTTGTGACCGGCCGCACCGCGCTCAGCCAGTGAGCAGTGAGCGCACCGGCCATTCCTATATAGGATCCGAACCCGCGGCGGGAGCGCTGCTGCGCTCCCAGCGCCGCACTCTCCCGAGTGCGCCACGGGGTGGGCCCTGGACCCCTCTCTTTTTATCCCAGCTTCTGTTACATGGAACCGCTACTCCTAAGGTCTCCTAATCTTTGAGTGACTGTTAGTCATGCTAGTTGGTGAACTCCTTAAGGGAAAGCCTGCATCTTATATACCTCCTTATCCTCAGTGCTCAGCACAATTCAAACATTTGTTGAGTGAGTAAGTGAAATAAACAGCTTTTCCTGCATGGAGGCCCTTCTTCCAAGTAGATCTGAAGTGGGTATTGGGGTATCCAAAGTGGTATCCAAATACCAGAGCCACAGAATGTTGGGACAAGGGTGGACACAGGAACATCTAGTTCAAATGCCTTTTGTTATCCATGAGGAAAGGCACCAAAGGAAGTAACTTACTCCACGTTCCTCTGTTGGAGAGGTATGGCCCGGGAGTCACTATTGTCTCATGCTTTGTCCTTCCCGGAGCCAAGTGTCCTTAATTGTGAAGAGCAGAGGAGTAAAAATCAAAGCGAATTGCAGATGAATGTGCACAAAATGGAAATATTTATGTAAAGTTTTAAAACATGAAAGACAATTCTGTATCTTCTTACTTAGGAAATGATCATAGTGACAGGGAAGGATAATGGTTACCTTGTGAGGGTTAGCGGAGGCTGGGGGCTTTAACTATGCTATTTGTTCTTAAGCTAGTGAGCATTGATTTATTTTTTATATTTCTTTGCATACTTTTTTTTTGGGGGGGGGGGCAGGCAGCTGGCCAGTATGGGGAATCTTTGCATACTTTAAAATTTTTATCTGAACCAGGAGATCACACCTTTCACATACTAGTCATCCTAAAATTTTTGAATGAGTTCAGTCTTGCCCAAGGTCCTCAGAGTTAACCAATTCTCAAATTTGTGTGTATCCAGATATAAGATTTTCTACAGTAATTGCAAACTTTCTGTATGGCAGGCTTGCCTGTTTTAACAGGCAAGGTTTGGAGGGTAGGGAGCATTCTAGAAAGAGAATTGGAGCATAAATGAACATAGAATAAGGCTGAGTTTACATCTTAGCACTTGGTCTAAAGAGTGCAGGTTTCATTTCATAGGCAACAAGGAACCATTAAATTCTCAAGTAAGAATGGGTTGACCTAATTAGCCAATTTAGCAAGTTAATTGTGGTAAGGATAGGTCAGACAGGAAACCAGCTGGCTTTTGCAACAATCCAGGGAAGTATTACCTACTGAAAGTAAATTTATTTATTTTTTTGTGCTGGTCAGTATGGGGAATCAAACCCTGACCTTGAAAGTAAGTTTAAAAAGCATTTGATCCCTGTACTGGCCAGCCACAAAAATAAATAAATAAATAAATAAATAAATAAATAAATAAATAAAAGCAAATTAAGTTGCGGTGAAGCAAGATTGTCTATGACTAGATAATCTTTATTTATTTATTTATTTAACTTCTCAAAATACATTGTACTTGATTATCATGCCCCTTTACCCGTTCCTCCCCACCCCCGACATCGTTATCTGTTCTCTTGACTTAAACAGTTCAAGGAATTTTTGTAGTTATTGTCTTCTCCCCGACCCTGCTTTATTTGTGTGTTTATTTATTTTTAGCTCCCACAGGTAAGTGAGAACATGTGGTATTTCTCTTTCTGTGCCTGACTTGTTTCACTTAATATAATTTTCTCTAAGTCCATCCATGTTGTTGCAAATGGTAGTATTTTGTTCTTTTTTATAGCAGAGTAGTATTCCATTGTGTAGATGTACCACAGTTTCCTTATCCACTCATCAGATGATGGACATTTGGGCTGGTTCCAGCTCTTGGCTCTTGTATATAGAGCTGCAATAAACATTGGAGTACAGGTATCCCTTTGGCATGATGATTTCCATTCCTCTGGGTATACTCCCAGCAGTGGAATCACTGGGTCACGTGGTAGACCTATGACTAGGTAATTTTTGAAGCTGTAATGGGCAAAAAAGAATTTTTATTATTTTACTTTTCTATGTTTGAAGTTCTCCTTGTTTTTTAAAAAAGTAATAATCTTATAGAAATCATAAATCCACACTTACATGACAAATTAAAAAACCTAATTACAAGAATGGATGCTTGGCCTTGGGATAGATAGTTTTTCACACATGAACTACAGAGGTGCTATGTCATCTCAAACACTGGGTAAAAGATGGGTTCGAGAAAACTAGTATGTGGTTCAGAAATAGATGTTGAAAAGTTTATTTTGTTCATGAAAAGCAACTGAGAAAAAACAGCATTTCCAACTGAAAATTTTGTTTTAAAATATGTACAGATATTAATTACAAGTAAATATTTGGCTATTTCCACTAATTTATAAGTAAAGTTTATGTGGTCTAATTAATCAAGGCTTTTGAATTTTCTTTTTTTTTTTTTAAAATTTAAATTTAAATTTTATTTTTTATTATTATTATTTTTTAATTTTATTTTGTCGATATACATTGTGGCTGATTATTGCTCCCCATCACCAAAACCTCCCTCCCTTCTCCCCCCCCCAACAATGTCCTTTCTGTTTGCTTGTCGTATCAACTTCAAGTAATTGTGGTTGTTATATCTTCTTCCCCCCCCCCCGGTTTTGTGTGTGTGTGTGTGTGTGTGTGTGTGTGTGAATTTATGTATTAATTTTTAGCTCCCATCAATAAGTGAGAACATGTGGTATTTCTCTTTCTGTGCCTGACTTGTTTCACTTAATATAATTCTCTCAAGGTCCATCCATGTTGTTGCAAATGGCAGTATTTCATTCTTTTTTATAGCTGAGTAGTATTCCATTGTGTAGATATACCACATTTTCTGTATCCAGTCATCTGATGATGGACATTTGGGCTGGTTCCCACTCTTGGCTATTGTAAAGAGTGCTGCGATGAACATTGGGGAACAGGTATACCTTCGACTTGATGATTTCCATTCCTCTGGGTATATTCCCAACAGTGGGATAGCTGGGTCGTATGGTAGATCTGCAATTGTTTGAGGAACCTCCATACCATTTTCCATAGAGGCTGCACCATTTTGCAGTCCCACCAACAATGTATGAGAGTTCCTTTTTCTCTGCAACCTCGCCAGCATTTATTGTTCAGGGTCTTTTGGATTTTAGCCATCCTAACTGGGGTTAGATGGTATCTCAGTGTGGTTTTGATTTGCATTTCCTGGAAGGCTTTTGAATTTTCTCATTGGGAATACAGAGTCTTGTGTTTGGGAAGGTACTGTAATATGGTTAAATAGTACAGTTATATATAATTTCATATGCACTTGAAAACAATCTCTATACATATTCTCTATGTACTCTCTCAAAAATACATGGGTTCAGATCCCCATACCAGCCAGCCAACAACAAAAAAACCAAAAAACCCCAATGTGATAAAATAGAGTGGAAAAGAAAAAGGGTGGGGAGGATGCTTGGATATGGTCTCTTTGGAAAGGTTAAAAAAAATCCCAGTAAACATCTGGGAGAGGAAATGGGGTGGCAGTGTTTAATGTAAACACTTTCATATTATGGGTATGTTATCTCCTCCAAGTCTTCACAACATATAAACATTTAAACACTGATACTCACTGGAGATTGGTTTTACAGGGAACTTCACCTCTTCATACATTAAAAAAAATTAGATTAACTCAGCTGGCTAGATCACAGCCTTGTAACACCAAGCCAAAGTTTAGATCCCCATACCAACCAGCTGCAAAAAAAGATAAAAACCACACAAAAAACAAAAAAACGCTGGGATAATGCTTCTAAGTAGTTGCAAACCAGAAGGGAAGACAATGTGGATGTGAAGTTTTCTTGACTGCAGGAGGGATCATGGGTGAAATATTTTAGCTCTTAGTATTATATTATGTTTATGTGAGATTTAAAATTTGTCAAATATGCTTGAATTACTAGTTTTCAACATTTATAGTGTATAGAAAAGAAAACAAGTTCTTCTATCCCAGGGACCCCTTTATTTTATAAAAACTTGTGCTCCAGCAGTTACATTTTGGCCAATGGCTCCCAGCATCACACTTCTGAATTTCTCCATTTCCAAGTGGGCCAAGGACTTACAAACATCTGTCCTGTTTTATTCTGTAGTATCCTCAATCTGGCTCCTTCAGAACACCATTAAAACTCCTATCAGCTTTAAGGTTCCTCCTTTGGCCTGTTGCTTTATCCATTAAGTGAATTAATGGATACTGTAAGGAAATGCCAGCAGTTTTTTTTTTTTTGTCTTTTTCGTGACCGGCACTCAGCCAGTGAGTGCACCGGCCATTCCTATATAGGATCCGAACCCGTGGCGGGAGCGTCTCTGCGCTCCCAGCGCTGCACTCTCCTGAGTGCGCCACGGGCTCGGCCCATGCCAGCAGTTTTTAATGGACCCATTTCTTCTTGGGAATCAATCTGAAGCACAAGTTTGTGCTTGGACTCAGGAAATAAATGGAGGTCATTCCAGTGATCCCTGAAGCCAGGCCATGAGAGAACACTTTAGCCTCTTGAGAAAATGTGACTGCTCCAACTGGTTTTAGTTACATGTGGTCCCAGAACCTTAAAAGGAAATGCAATTCTCTTTATATCCATCAAGAACTAGGCAAACGGCATGGGTTCAAGATCATTTTTATTTTCAGAGCCTGCAAGAGTTGGTTAGCAATGCTAGCTGAGTTGGTACAATCTGAAGGCCATCCCACTTCCCGCTTTTAGGCATTTGACCAACAGCATCCCTACAAACAAGACCAGAGACTAACCGGGATGTTTTGTGTGTGGGAAGAGGCCCTTCTTCCTTTCCCCTACTCCCCACATACTTCTTCCAGCAAGATTGTTTTATAGCCAAATAAAACTCAAACCCATAACACAGCAACTAGTCATCTCCAATATCACTGATACCTCTCCCTACCCCCAGAATAGTAAGCCAAGGTAAGAGGGGAGACTGACTCTTTGTTATAAGAAAAACCTGGCCACACCCCAACGGAACAATGATGGCTGGTGCCTGAGGGTGGGGATGGGCAGGCACTTATAAGCCTGTCTATAATCTATCAAGTCAGCTCAAGCTCCTTGGATAGGTGTTCCTTTGAGACGCCTGCTTCCACAGGGTTAAATAAGGGGGCAACTGGTGATGATTCATCATTCCCTGTCCCCTCAAATTAAAACATGATAAACCCAGAAAGTTTTACCTTCAAAATCCACCATGCTCTCTCCTGAGAAACATTCTATATAGTCAATCTCTATACCAGCAATTACTCCCTTCTCCTAGTGCCCAGGGCTTCTAGCCCCTCTCCCCCAAATTGGGTGGCCCGTCCAACACTGATTTGATACTCTTTGTCTCAAAAAACGACTATTTTTAAAAAATCAAAATAAAAGCTATCAAAGAGTTTTGAGTAACAGGAGGACACTCAGTAGATATGCCCCTCCCACCTACTATGGAGCCCACCCATTCCCACCCCTCTACCCTGGGATACCTACACTACAACATTCCAACACTGACCTGGGGGTGGCCCAATGGAAGCTGCCTGAAGTGCTTTCCTGACTGTGACTCCTATTCCAGCCAACATCACAGGGAACTGGGGTGAGGAAGAACAGGGACACTCCTCTGCCCAAACAGATTTCAATGGCCACGGGTAGGTCTGGGAAGTTTAGCTTATGTTCTGTAGCCAAGCCTGAGTCCAGTGCCCACTCCCACCACCGTCTCAGTACTTGGCTTTAAATAGCAGCAGCCCCAGTACCGCAGTGCCTCCTGGGGATGACAGAGCTCCTAGCTCTGTTCCACAACTCACAACAGGTTTGCCTTTTCTTACCCCCTTTTTTTTTAAAAATTAAAAGCAGGGGTAGTCCCTGGGATGATAAAATCCTACCTAGAATGGCAGTATTTTGACCTAATGAAGCAGTATAAGTCTCCAGGAGTTTACAAAAATAAAATAAAGTGATTGATGAAGCTGAATAAGTTAAAGATATGGGTTATCCCACAAAGACCTTTCCTTCCCAGGCTGTCTTTGATATTCCACCAGCAGCATATCTGTTTGTGTTACTCCTCTCTACTCTTTCTCTCTCCCCTCCACTCATGAGCCCAGAGCCCAGTAAGGCCCCAACTGCTGCTTCATCCAGCTGTGGAGGATGATGAGTCAGAACAGCTTGATGTGGTGCTCAGAACTGTGCTGTGACATGTGACAGCCTTGGCAGACAGTCCTGATGTGGAAGGAAGGCGTCTTACAGGGACAGAAGGGGTACACCCAGCAGGTTGCCCTGGGCTCCAACCTTGGGAGTGTAGGAGGTAGGTTTAAGGCAGGGAAGCGCCAGGCCTTCTCTCCAAATGTCACATAACTGGCCCCTTTGCTCAAGTTTCTCTGCAGCAAAGAGTGGAAAGCGGGAGGGATGCTCAGGCTGCTGCTGTCTGGCACCACTGTCTTCAGAGCTTCTTTAGACGACTGTACATCTCCCTTTTGCTCCTTTCCCCTGCCCAGGTCCTGCTCTTGGTGCGGAACTTCTTCAGGTCTTCTTTAAAGTCCTCATGGTGCATGGGCCGGTAGCTGGGGGGCTCACAGTGAGACTGAGGGGATAGGAGGGGATGAGGTTAGGGCACACTTGCCTCAGACTCACAATCTGGCTCCCTCCCTGCTGAGGGCTACAAGGCTGGAGCAGCAATGCAGACCCAGGCAGCGGGTTCTACAGGGACCCTCTTTGTGCAGGGCAGATACCCACCTTGTCCCCAGATCCCTGGTAAGAAACAACCACAAGACAGATCAACTGGTACAACATGGGAGTGGGGAACATGCTCTCCAGAGACCCAGTCTTACCTGGCATTTCAGGAAGAACTCCTTGTATCCCCCCTTCAGGACATAAAGCTCAGGGTAGTGGAGTTTGGGGTATTCATTACCAAGCCGATCTCTTTCTCTCACATATCGGCACCTAGAAGAGGGGAATAAAGGCCAAAGCAAGGTTAGCTCTTCCAATAAAGAGAAACATAAAGAAGACGATGCAGTAAAAACAGTGTCGTGGTTTAAATGCTCCTTACACATATCTTCCCAACCTTACATTTATTCTTGGAAACAATCAGTGCTGAGTTGCAAGTTCCTGACCACGTAAGCACAGTGTTCACAGCCAGTGACAGTAGATTGTCTCTTTCCCAACTTTTGCTTTTTTCAAAAAAACAAATCCTTGTGTTGAGGGCTGACTCCTACATAAGAAACCTGGCCCAGAAGCAGGTTGTATATTAATGGTTCAGCGCCAGGTTCCCCACAAAATGTGTTGCATGATGGGTGAGGGGGCGGACTCTTTTCGGACTTGCTGTTTCCCAGGATGAGTTGCTCTCCACGCCTGACTTGGTATCGGCACACGGTGGTCCACTGGTGGGGACACCAGGAGACTGGCTATCCGAGGCCAACTGAGGCTCTGAAGGGCTGTGTATTATTCTGCCTGCGGGAGATTCTGATATAGAGTCGTTTGGTCATAATCCCACAGATAGTAGCTTTGCTCCACTGGTCCCTCAGACAAGCACATATACCATGTCTGAACCTCCCCAACTTTCTTTCCTCAAAGTTAAACAGCCCTAGAATCTGACCCCTGCCCACTGTCTTCACTGCCACCACCTGTAGCAGTAGCTTCTGAGCCAGCTTCCCCTGCCACTTTTCCCAGCTTTCTCTTCAGTCTCCCTCACTTACTAGATAGGAGTTTTAACTGGGATTCTTTCTTCTTGTGGCTTTTAAACAGGCTGGGCTTGCTATTGCCTCAGGGCACCTACTTGCATCTTATGCCTGGATTGATATAGGCCTATAGTTTGTCACCCCCCCTGCTACTCTCCCCCTCACACATTCCACTCCAGCCATTGGGGACTTTTTTTTTCTGAAGCACCTTCTAACATATTGTACAATTCACATATGTGTTACATTTGTCTGCCTCTTGTCCACTCTGAAATCTAAGTTACAGGAGGGCAGGATTTTTTGTTTATTTAGTTCACTGCTCTTTTCCCCAGTACCTAGAAAAGTATCTGGCATATGAGAGGCACCAGTATCTGCTGAGTGAATAATTCTATTCATGAATGAACATTAAGGTCTTGCTTGAACATCACTTGTTCATATGTTAATGGTTTGGTATTAATGCAGAGCAAAGTCCTCATTCTTGGCACAGAGATGCTTGAGGGATTTAGGGAGACAGTCACGTGTGTGAAGTTTCTGTTGTAGTTGTGTATATAGTCTGGGTGTGTGCAAATGTGACCAAGTATTTGCAGTTAAACATGGCCCTGTCAGAAGTCTCTCTTGGATAAGTCTAGCTGAAGCTGCACTCTCTGCCCCACCTCGCTCTAACTGCCTGTCCCTGTTTTCTTAGTACTTGTCATGATCATCTCACATCTCTCTCTCCACTGGGATCTCTCTGCAGCAGGGTCCTTGTCAGTCCTGCTCTCTACTGTATTTTTACTGCTTCAACAGTGCCTGACACTCCAGGCTTGCAATACTTTTTGAATGATCACAGATGACTGATGGCCAGCTTGGTCCTTTTTCTTTTCACCTCTAAGGTGGCAATAACATCAAGCACAATAACATCAAGTGAGACCTTCACACTTTTCGGGCATTTGTGTGAAAAGCAACCACGTACTTGAAGGATGTCACATGAGAATGGTAGCCCCACAGGTAGAAATAAGGGCAGTGGAGAAACTGGAAGAGTCAGAGTTTAACACAGTATAAAGGAAAGACTAACAGCGAACCATTCAGGAGGGGGTGTGATGAAGCAGAGGCCAGATCCATGGGGATACTGCATGGCAACACTAGCATCATAGAGAGCACTCGATTGGAGAAACTGGAAAATCCTTTGAAACTGAAAATGTTAGGTCAAGCCTATAAACTACACTCGAGGAAGCTGTTCATGGAATAAACAACTGCTAAAGGGACAAGAATTTTGAAAAACATGTTACTCATGAATTTGCACTTCTACAAACCATGAAATTACATGTCACATGGTAGGCTGAGGCATGGAAATGACTTGTGATGTGCAAGAGTACACTTGATATGCTAAATTACACTCCACGTTCAAGCCACGCACCACCAAGGCCCACAAAAGCATCATGGGGCTTCTGCCCCAGAGCCCAGTTTTGTATGGCACTCACATGCGGGGGCCCCTCTCAGAAGAAAACTCGCAGTGGAATACGACGATGACACGCTTGCCATCAGTAGGTACAATGGGCTTCTTGAGTAAGAAGTCTTCAACCTCTTCTTCCATGTGCAAGTTCACTGCACCCTGTGAAGGTATCAGAGACCCTTGGCACCTGCATATTCCAGACTTGGAAGTAATAATTCAGAGAGCGTGATGTGATCCCTAAGTCTACAAGACCAGTTTGTGATTTTGCAGATCTCCTGGCTCAATAGCCCATTGGACCACTTGGCACCTGAATCTCAGTGGAGCGTCACAGGTCTATGCACATTGATTGTACAGTAATGAATACAGGGACTGAAAATAGGCACCTCAAATGACTATGGTGCACTTTATGAGTAGTATTTGTAAATTTGGGGACTTTTAATAGCCAGAGGACAGTGGTAAACATTAACACCATATTTCAAGTACCCTCTTAACATATTTAAACACTATTTTATCGAGTAAAAGATTAAAATGGGAAGACCAGTTCCTTTCTTCCTGGGAAGGTGTGTCTCAATACACCCCCACCCACCAGGCAGCTTGTCTGAACTATAAACTTAGAAGGCGTCGTTAAGCCTGGCACAGAAACTGGGGCATGTTGCCAGAGATTGGCTTCTCCTCGTGAGGATCCCTGGGGTGTTCAGACATTTGTACCCAAGCCTCTTAAACACTACAGAACACTTTCTGATCCCCCTTAAACACTTGTACAACAGTGCGTATAACCTAGAAATGTCCTTGATGGTGATGGTGTGAGGGGCAGAACAGGGCAAGCATCTGTGGGAAAATGTGGTAGAGAATAGTGCAGACCAGAGAACACTCATTCAGTGCACCAGGTGTCAAATGCCTTCCACACCCACCATGTTGTTTTAAAATTCTCACAACCACGATGGGAGCTAAGTAGCTAGGTTTCACCATCCCCTCTTTTGAAATCACAGATCCTTGATTAGAGCACAGCCTTATAATACCAAGGTCAAGGGGCAGATTCCTGTACTGGCCAGCCACCAAAAAAAAAAAAAAAAATCACATTACAGATCTTGATTCACAGAGCATAAGGCTCCTTTTATGCCTCCCAAGGTATCAATCTCAGGAATCCATACCTTGATGTGGCCTCCCTCATATTCATATGGGTATCTGCAGTCAATAATAACAAACTCTTTAATGAGGCTGGCAAACTTGCCATTCAAAACAGATGCCATCTGTGGAGAGAAAGCCAAGGAAGAATCAACTTTGACTGTCAGAAATGGCTAGATTCAAATACCCCTTGTGTGGTAAGCTCCAAAAGGATAACTTACAATTTCTGGAGAGATGTATTTTAGATCCTGATGCTTTCCAGCAACTGTATGAAAGAGATAACCCTTAAAAAAAAAAAGAAAAAAAAAAGTACTTAGAGAATCTGATTGCCTATATATTTATATTTATACTGCTTGCCTGTTGGTAGGAGGCAGCTTTAAAAAGACAAACATTAATTGAATAGTTAGTATATGCTAATACTCATGTGACACTTCATTAGTATTCTGACATTTAATTTTCACACAAACCAATAAGGTACATTATCTCCATTTTCAGATGTTAAAGGTAAGTACCTTATCCAAGGTTACCCCCTAGTAAACCAGATTTGAATAAAGAAACCTCAAGTAATTTCCTTTTTCTCCAGCTTTTGTTAAGAATCCTCATTTCAGTAGAAGACTGTGAACAGCACTTAAAAATACAATGGGGGTTGGCCGGTTAGCTCAGTTGGTTAAAGCACAGTGTTATAAACACCAAGGACAAGGGTTCACATTTCCATACTGGCCAGTAGCCAAAACCAAAAAAAAAAAAACAAAAAAAAAAAACAAAAAAACAAAAACAGTGAGGAATATGCTTCATTTACTGAGTACCTGTTATGTCCAGCATGTGCTAGGCACTAGGAATGGAAAAAAAAGACCTGGTCCAGCCTTGAGGAAGAAGATGGGCACCATCAGCAATTACTCATTAGGACAACTGGCTGAGTCAAGAGCTCACCCACTGGTATGTACTGAATTGTGTCTCCCAAGTTTTATCAGCACCGCACTCTCCCGAGTGAGCCACAGGCCGGCCCGTGTCTCCCAAGTTTTATGTATTGGAAGCTTGATCACCACTGCGACTGTTAGATTCTTGGAATGATGGGACTGGTTCTGGTGGCTTTAAAAAGGAGAGTGACTAAGGAGGTTAGTCTCTCTCTGTTTCCACCATCTTGCAATGTGATACCCTATGTCACTGAAGCCACCACCAAGGAAGAACTTCACAAGATGTGTTCCCTGGATTTTGGACTTCCCAGCCTCAGAAACTGTAAATAATAAATTTCATTTTCTTATAAGTTACCCAGTTCTAGGTATTTTGTTATAAGAAACAGAAACGGACTAATGCACCTATCCCCATGGCAATTAACACAAACATAACCAACAGCTTCAATTCAGGTTGAAGTTTCCATAAGCGAGCATACCCCTGGGTCTTTGCTTGTTCTTCTCTTTAGACTCCCTGTTCCTTCAAAACCCAAAACCTGGCTGAAACACCAAGGACCTTCCCCAGTAAAAGGCTGAGTGGGGTTCTAGGTACCCTCCCATCCCGCCCTGCATCACTCAGTTGGGGCAACTCTGCTTGAGATTACCTTGGAGAAGTCTCCTATAAGGTCCCTCGGGTCACTGTCCAAAATATTCTCTATGGTCCCTTTTGAGGAAGATGCGAGGGATAAAGACTTACGTAGAACCTGTAACAAATTATAGGTGGAGAATGAGGCCAGAGTTCTGAATGAGACTTCTAAAAACATTCACCTGGAGTATGCCACAAGGAGGAGACTGAAATGTTAATGTTTATATTTGGCAAATGAGAGATTTTTCTTACATAACTGAATCAGGACTGAAAAAAAGAGTATAGTTACCGAGTAGGTCTACTGTCATTTCAGTATCTAACTGAATTGCTCTGAAACTAAGTTTCCCTTCCTTATTTTTTATAGCGGGGGGTTAAAATTAGACTAAGTATTAAAAAAGTATTTCTTAGCTCTCTCTGCTGAGAAGCTCTAGGGGTACAAGCAGTACCCCTAGAGGACACAATATATCCTCTAAATACTATTTTCCACTAAAAGAAACCAGAGCTTTTTGAAGAAGCAATCACTCTAGGTTGGGACAAGAAATGTAGAAGATAAACCTGGAATGCCTTGTCATAGTACCAAGGAAACTATCAGACTTCTAAGGTCATGTTAAAAGGTCTAGTCACAGGAGGTAAGGATTGCCTAAGCAGGACATAAAAAGCACTGAACATAAATAAAAAGATTGAAAATTGAAATAAGTTAAAAAACCAAGAAATTCCGTTCACCAATAAGATATTAAGAGAAATAAAATCTTCATCCAATAAAAAATTAATATCTGAATATATAAAGTACTCCAACAAGTAAGAGATAACCAGATAGAAAAATGTGCAAAAAACTTGGACAAGTAATACAGAGAGAAAATTCTATGACCAAGAAAATGACTACTAGGGAATTTCAAATTAAAACCACAGAAATAGCACACACTCACCAGAATGGTTAAAATTAAAGCGATAAACAATGCCCAAAACCGGCAAGGACATGGAACAAATGGAATTCTCATACTTGGTTGTGAGTATAAGGACTGGAAAACTATTTGGTAGTATCTACTAAAGCTAAAGTACAAAGGTACTAACTAATTCATGGAAAGATTCATCTTATTTTTTAATTCTATTTTTCAACAAACTTTTTGAAATATCATCATATACATTTGTAAAAGAAATTATACAAGAATGTTCATAGCAGCTATATTCATGGCAGCCAAAACCTATTAACAACCACCCAAATGGCAATCAACAGTAGAATGGATCTGTAGTATGTTCATGCAACAAAATACTACACAATAATGAAAAAAGAAACCACAACGATATACATAACGGTCTGAATTATTCTCACAAGAGTGAATCTCTGAGCAAGAGAGTTCAGACACAAAAATACATACAGTATGATTCCATAAAAGGTTCAAACAGGCAAAACTAAACTATGGTGTCAGAAGTCAGGTCAGTTAGGGCCGAGCCCGTGGCGCACTTGGTAGAGTGCTGCGCTGGCAGCGCGGCGACGCTCCCGCCGCGGGTTCCGATCCTATATAGGACTGACCGGTGCACTCACTGGCTGAGTGCCAGTCACGAAAAAACGACAAAAAAAAAAAAAAGAAGTCAGGTCAGTTAGCTCACTTGGTTAGAGCATGGTGCAATAACACCAAGGTCAGGGGTTCAAATCCCCATATTGGCCAAAAAAAAAAAAAAAAAGAAACAAACCAAAACATGAGGGCCAATATATACACAAAACAAATGATCATCAATAGCATATTTTCCCTAAAACATTTACAAATATGGAAATAAAAAAGTCAATCTCTAGTATGGCAAGAGTAAAAGGAAATAAATATTCTTAAATATTGATAGATACAGGCCGGCCCGTGGCTCACTCGGGAGAGTGTGGTGCTGATAACACCAAGGCTCCGGGTTCGGATCCCATATAGGGATGGCTGGTTTGCTCACTGGCTGAGCGTGGTGCTGACAACACCAAGTCAAGGGTTAAGATCCCCTTACCGGTCATCTTTAAAAAAAAAAATTAAAAAAAAAAAAAAAATTAAATAAATAAATAAATAAATGTCCAGAAGATGATTTATTCAACTACTTCTAATATACCCATAAGATGAAACACTATGTAGCCATTAAACATTCTCTTAGAACAACACTTTTTTTTTTTTTTTTTTCCCCTCTCATGACCGGCACTCAGCCAGTGAGTGCACCAGTCATTCCTATATAGGATCCGAACCCGTGGCGGGAGCGTCGCCGCGCTCCTAGCGCAGCACGCTACTGAGTGCGCCACGGGCTTGGCTCTTAGAACAACACTTTAAAGAGAGAAAATGTTTATAAAACATTAGGTTAACTAGGTATTATAAAATGTTAGGCACCAGGCCTAAATGTTTTCATAACTGTTGTTTATCTAAACTTTTAAGACTGATATTTATTCAAAGATTTTCATGCCACAGAAGACACAGGCAGTTCTCCAGTTTAGTTTATAACATTTAACATCAAACCTTAATATAAGGACAGTACAATGAAGAAAAAAAATACAAATAAAAGCAATTTTAAAAAGCCAAACATACTGCATTTCAGGAAGCAATAATAGTTTTAAAATTAGGAAACCTATGAACATAAGCCAAAATACATTAAAAAGTTAATAAAAATGGAGCAATCACAGCTGAGATACAATAATGTTTTGAGTGTTTCGGTCATGGGATAAATAGAATAAATAATGCAAAGGATCATAGGACTTATACCCAGAGAACTATGACACTACTATACAAAGACCGCTCACCCAAAGAAATGCTAACAATCAACAAGAAATGAAGAGATGCTCAATTTCCCCTGAAGTCAAGAAACAGACATGAGATAGCACTTTTTACACATCAAAATAGCAAAAACTTCCTGGAAATAACATTCAGTGCTGGGGAGATATTGGATAAATGGGTCAATTCATTGTTTCTGGTAGGCATGTGCATTTGCTGACTCCTTTTTAGAAAATGAATACAGTAAGTGTACATAGAATTTGCCCTAGCAACCCCACTTATTCCCCCCAAAATGAACGTGCAAGGATAGTTAGTATTGTAGCTGTTGATAGTGATAAAAAACTGGAAACAATCCAAATGTTAACCAACAGAAAAATAGCACATCCATGGTAAGGATTCTTGTACAACTATTAAAAAATAATTTAGATCTGTGTACCTACAGGGATGTTCACAACAGTAGAGAAAATGTCCAAAATCGCATGTATAAAAAACAAAACAAACTGCATATCCATGAATAAAGCAATTAACTTGAGCAATTAGACAGATATACCGAACTTGACACTTGAGAGGAAACCAATTTTTTTTGAGTACGGGTGAAGCCTTTATTAAAAACCTATCGCACAGGGGCTGGCTGGTTAGTTCAACTGGTTAGAGCATGGTGCTGATAACACCAAGGTCCAGGGTTTGATCCCTGTACTAGCCAGCTGCCAAAACAAAACAAAAAAACCTAAAGCAGTGGGAAATTTATAGATTTAAATAGATTTATCAGGACATAAGAAAGATTAAAAACAAACGAGTTAAACATTCAGCTGCAGATAGCAACACAACAAACCCAAAGAAACGAGAAGCCTTAAGAAAAGCCTGCTCTTGGGCTGGCTAGTTAGAGCACTGTGTTATAAAGCCTGCTCTTCCTAGGCAAAGGACAGCCTGTCAAGGCAGAAAACTTTTAGTCAATAATCACTGTACTCCAGCCAAATACTATGGGAAAAATTATGGCCCTTTCCCATGCCCACCAGCTGTTGGGGGTGGGGTGCACCCACGTGTACGTGCCTAGACTTCCACCCATGCCCAGCAGTAATAAAGTGCTCCAATTGCCACTCCACCAGGATGCAGGCCGGAACTCCCACTCCTGCCCAGCAATGCCTCCACCTGAGTTATCAACAGAGGCTGTGCTGGAGAACCTGGACTTCCACCCTCACCTACCCTGCAGTATCGGAGGAGGCCTGTGAAAAAAGATTTATATAGAGTCTCAATATCGAGAATATACAAGAGAAAACTGAAAAAAATCACTGGTCATACCAAGAACCAGGAAAAATCTCAACTTTTTTTTTTTTTAAAAGATGACCGGTAAGGGGATCTTAACCCTTGTCTTGGTGTTGTCAGCACCACGCTCAGCCAGTGAGCGAACCGGCCATCCCTACATGGGATCCGAACCCGTGGCCTTGGTGTTACCAGCACCATACTCTCCCGAGTGAGCCATGGGCCGGCCCGAAAAATCTCAACTTGAATAGGAAAAGACAACCAACCAATACCAATACCAGAACAGATTTTGACATCATCTGACAAGGATTTTAAAGAAGCCATCTTAAAAATGCTTCAACAGGCAATTACAAACACACTTAAAACAAATGAAAAAAACAAAACAAAACCAGCCAAGTCTCAGTAAAGAAAAAGAACCATGAAATGGAAATTTTAGAACTGAAAAATATAGTATTCTCGAAGAGCAAAAAAGAAACCTGCAAAACTAACCTCGTGGGTCTTCTCTGGACTAGCCGCCTCTTCAGGACTGGCCCCAGCCATGCTCTTCCTTCGCTTTGTATTTCCGGGTGGAGACTCCTCTTGAGATCTTTCTGGTCTCTTTAACATTGACCGAGTGCTGGAGCTACACAGGGAAGGGAAGTCAAACAGCTTGCTTCGATTTCCCTTAGGGGAAAAAACAGACAGACCCATTATTCATTAAAACCTGCTCACTTGAATGGTAAGACAATAAACCAAGGGCTTCCTGGAATAGTTTAAAATCAATCCTAAATTAGGAAACAGACACTGTTGATTCATCTAGTCCCAGCAAATTCTCATAGGGCCTGGCACAGATGACAAAATATTCTTTGCCCTCAAGAAACTTATTATCTACATAGGGTCCTAAGAGTCAAGAGAAGAAACTGTCACCCTCCAGCCAGGAACACATTTTTTGGCTTGCCTCTTCCTCTCCATTTTATTACTTGTACCTTGCTTGAGCAGTTCAACTGGTTTTAATACCCCACCTAAATTCAGAAAAGATGTAAGGTAGCTAGATTGTACTGTAAAATAGAGGCACTGAGACTGTTAAAGTATAGTTAAGAGGGTAAGTTGGGGGGGGGGGGCAGGCAGAGTAGCAAGTACCTTTCAAAATTGTGTTCAAATGTCTTTTTTCCTACTTCGTCATTTTAAGGCATTTCCCAGAGTCTGGGGCAGCCAATCTGACAACTCATCCTGCTCACTACTCAGTGTGTCTTGGCTTGGCTTTTCCTTCTGTACAGAATGTCCTTCCACACCTCAGTAAACCACTCATATTCAAGCTGATACTAAAATTTCAATGTCACTTCTTCACTCCCATATCTGTTCTCCCAGAGACCAGGGATTTTCTCCCTCTTATTTTTGTTAAGTTTATTTTCTAACAAAGCCCCCAGCAATGGTAAATCTGCAATAACCATTGTGAAAGGAAATTCCCCACTGTTGAGAGCCCACAAGACTCTGTACATGATTTTAAAATCGAATATATAAAACTGATAGCCACTTCTGAAGTGTTCTCATGTTGTAACTTTACGTCTTTCAAAATGACCTGGTAAATTTAGTCATAACATTTGTATTTGGTTAACCTATTTTTTTCAAAAGCTATGCACATTAGTTTACTATAATCCATAAGTGACCTCAAAACTATAGTCCATTTGTCCCATATTTAGTTCAGGTTACTGATAGTTAAATAAATGAAGTTACCAATTCATATGTAATTGTAAATTTGTACTGTGACATATCTGATGTTCTCTAGGCATTTGCATAAATGAAAATATACTTGTGCAGGTACATCCTTGCTTCTTTCTGTTTGAAAGTATCCCTATGACAGAACACATGAGTCTATAATATATATACAGATTAGGCAGGTATTTTTGATTAAAAAATGTAAATATCCTGTGAGTTACTGTTGCTTTTCAAGTGTTGTGCTAGGTGCTATGGTATATGATATAAATGAGAATGATCCAAAAAAAGCTAATAGTCTTCAGGCCAAAGGCTTTCGACAGTCTTTTTCAAACTGCCTAGATGTTAACAGCTAGTTACAACTATACAGTCCCTCCTAATCCACATTCCTTATTTTATAGATTAGGAAACACACAGAGAGATAAAATGCATCCCTCAAAAGTCACTGCCTGTAGGTAGCTATCGTAGGGTCTAAAACCCAGGTCCCTGAGTCTATCATTCCATTCAACCTTTGGCTGTGCCTAGCTAAGGACTACTCTGTCCAGTGGCCCAATTACTAAAGGTTCCCTCCAGATACACTGGAATAACTTACAATGTTCGTAGTTCTTCTCATGACAAGGGGAGCTGTCCAGAGGCTTGCCATGCATGACGGGGTCTCTTCATCATTCTAAAGAAAGAGAAAAATTGGTTTTAAAAAGATCCAGTAGAGAGTAACATTAAATGCTTTAGGTTTGATTCTGCCTGAAGTTTCCAGAGTTTCGTTTGTTATTAATTTCTAGTTTTAATCCATTGTGGTCTGAGAAGATACATGGGATAATTCCAATTTTTTTGAATTTATTGAGACTTGATTTGTGACCTAATATGTAATCTATCCTGGAGAATGATCCATGTGCTGATGAGAAGAATGAATATTCTGAGGTTGTTGGGTGGAATGTTCTTTAGATATCTGCCAATTCCAATTGGTCTAGAGTCTTGTTTAGATCTTGTGTTTCTCTACTGATTCTTTGCCTAGATGATCTGTCTAATATTGACAGTGGGGTGTTCAGGTCCCCTGCTATTATGGTATTGGTGTCTATTTCCTTCTTTAGGTCTAATAGCGTTTGTTTTATAAATCTGGCTGCTCCAACATTGGGTGCATACATATTTATGATTGTTATGTCTTCTTGATGGATCAGTCCTTTTATCATTAAGTAGTGTCCCTCATTGTCTCTTTTTATGGTTTTTAGTTTAAAGTCTATTTTGTCAGATATAAGAATAGCTACTCCAGCTCGTTTTTCTTTTCTGTTTGCATGGTAAATCTTTTTCCATCCTTTCACTCTTAGTCTGTGTGAATCTTTATGGGTGAGGTGGGTCTCTTGTAGGCAGCATATAGTTGGGTCCTCCTTTTTGATCCAGTCAGCCAATCTGTGTCTTTTGATTGGGGAATTTAAGCCTTTTACATTAAGAGTTGTTATTGAAAGGTGTTGATTTATTCCTAGCATTTTATTGGTTATTTGGTTGTCTTAGGTGTCTTTTGTTCCTTGCTTTCTGATTTACTGTTTGGTTTCTGTGTTTGTTGGTTCCTTAGGTTGTAGATAGTGTTTTTGTTTGCTTGTTTTCTCTTCATGGATGCCATTTTTATTATACTAGTGGGTATTGATTTTTCTTGGGTTTTTATGGCAGTGGTAGTTATTTTTCAGGATCCAAACCCAATACTCCCTTGAGAATTTCTTGTAAGGGTGGTCGTGTGGTAGTGAACTCCCGCAGTTTTTGTTTGTCTGAGAAATATACTATTTGCCCTTCATTTCGGAAGGATAGCCTTGCAGGGTAGAGTATTCTTGGCTGGCAATCTTTGTCTTTTAGTATTTTGAAAATATCATCCCATTCCTTTCTAGCTTTTAGGGTTTGTGATGAGAAGTCTGATGTTAGCCTGATTGGGGCTCCCTTATAGGTGACTTGACGCTTCTCTCTTGCAGCTTTTAAGATTCTCTCTTTGTCTCTGAGTTTTGCCAATTTGACTATGACATGTCTTGGAGAAGGCCTTTTTGGGTTGAATACGTTTGGAGATCGTTGAGCTTCCTGGATCTGAAGATCTGTGATTTTTCCTATACCTGGGAAGTTTTCTGCCACTATTTTGTTGAATATGTTTTCAATGGAATCTCCATTTTCCTCCCCTTCTGGAATACCCATGACTCGGATATTTGAGCGCTTGAGGTTGTCTGATATCTCTCTCAGATTTTCTTCAATGTCCTTGATTCTTTTTTCTTTCTTCTTGTCTGCTTGTGTTATTTCAAACAGCCCATCTTCAAGTTCAGAGGTTCTCTCTTCAACTTCGACAAGCCTGCTGGTTAAACTCTCCGTTGTGTTTTTTATTTCGCTGAATAACTTCTTCAGTTCAGCAAGTTCTGCTACATTTTTTTTTCAGGACATTCTGCCTGAAGAATACCAGACAGACCTGGATAGGAAGTATCTCAATGTACCCACCCCCTGACCTTCCCCACTCCCCAGAGCTTTAAGGTCAGAAAACAATCATACTTAATTCAGATACCTGAACATAAAGCATCCCCTGATAAGGACATGTGAGGAGGTACCTTCAGACCCTTCATCTTTATGCCACTTGGCAGCCAGTGCTACACTATTCTTTTTTCATGTCTCTTACACATAAATAGATTAGCTGCTTCAGGGTAAGAAAGTTTATATGAATATCTTCTTTTGACACACCTCCCCACTAAGGATTTAATCAGATTAGGAGCAGAAGCTCAATAAATTCTTACCAAATGAACAAAAATATTGGCCAGCACCAAGCCCTGGAGAACTGCTGTTCTTTTTCAGATGACTTCTCCAGGGGTAGTTAGTAGAATAGATAGGAAAACACAGAAGCACCAAAACCCAGTACCTTCAGATTCTCTCCATCAAGAAGGTCCATGAAGCCATCATCCTCGTCAGACAAAGTGGCTGTCACAGGTGACTGGGGCATAAAAAGAGGAACAAAATTTCCTGGTTCGTTGCTATCTCTTTCATTTGAGGAAAGCTAAAAGAAAGAATACATGGCTTGTTAATAAATGAAAGTTCTGGTTCACTTTGATTTCCTCAAATGGGTCACTAATTTTTATGACAAAAAGATACTATGTTATATTTGTTACACAGAGTAAAATTTTAGCAGTTTTTAATCAAAGAAAAATGTATCCCAAGATTATAAATTATTTGATGTTCACACACAGCCCTGAGGTCTATAGTCAGGCCAAGCAGCTTTCACAAAGAACTCTTCCTAGAAGCAGTTCACCTTATAATAGGAACTGAGGACAGCCTCTTGTGAAGAACAAGCTTTCTTTTATCAGGAGGTGTAATCAATGAACTCCAATCAACATGAGGGTTGGGATAGTATGATAATCTGCTGAAAGAAGAAAGGGTAAAAAGATGCAAGTCTCGGGCCGGCCCGTGGCTCACTCGGGAGAGTGTGGTGCTGAGAACACCAAGGCTCCGGGTTTGGATCCTATATAGGGATGGCCGGTTCGCTCACAGGCTGTGCGTGGTGCTGACAACACCAAGTCAAGGGTTGAGATCCCCTTACCGGTCATCTTTAAAAAAAAAAAAAAAAAAAGATGCAAGTCTCTATGCAGACCATAAAATGGCCTAGAGAATGCTTATGTAACTCCAGTTCTGACATACGGAAATCAAGGGTGGCCTGGTCCTATAAGGTCTGTCCTAGTTCTTTAGACTTGGGATTTAAATAATGACAACTGCTCAGTTTTTAACTCAGGAATTACTGTGTGCCAGATACTACTATATAATCTTTACATGTATAATCCAATTTAAGCCTCACAATACACTAAAGGTAGTTCGTCTTTTTTTAATTTAACAAAACAGGAAACTGATGCTTAAAGAGAGGTTACTAAGATCACACACCTCGCCTGTTTGACTCCAAAGCCCAAGCTCTTCTCCCCACTACAATATCTCCCTAGGAGAAACATTCCTAGAACAAAAACGGTGGTACCCCATTAGTCAACCCTATATATATATATATATATATATATATATATATATGTTTTTGGGAAACCCCCATTATAAAATCAATACATAATATAGAAAATTTAGAAAAACTACTCATAAATCCACATCTAGAAATAAACACTACTAATATAAACACTGCTGATACTGAATTATTTCTTTTCGGCCACTTTTCAGAGTCAGAAAAAAAAGTTTGGAGATACTATTTTTTCATAGTAATAAGATAGTCCTGACATTAAGTCCTACAAATAACTTAAGACCCAAATCCCTTTGGGGTATGAATGCTGTTAGTCCTTAGGTGACCCTCCGGTTTTCTAAGATCACTCACCAAGTAATCCTCTCTGCACCTGGCCTAACTCTAGTTCTGGCACTAGCATTGCTTCACAATACAAAACAAGTTCTGGGCTGTCTCTGGTCCTCCCTAAGTGCACTGAAGCACACCCTGGGAAAACTGGCAGTTTTTCATCCAGCAGAGCCTGGGGTAGGTAAATTTATCATTGGGCAGTACCTTCTAAAGGCTCACACTATGCTATGTCAACTTTTGTGAGGTATATTCTGGGCTCCCTTGGTACAGATGTGATACAGAAAATGACATACAAGTCTCTTGACAGAACCTAATTCTTTCTCTATAATTCCTATACCAAGAAGCCATTATGAGGAAACAGATGGTGGCTTGGAGACTACAACCAAGGATACAAAAGAAACACCCTCTGACATAATCAAAAGCCAAACCAGTGAAATTAGCACTGGTTTTCTTTGTTTGTACCCTCAGCACCTACAATTCAGGGTAGCCAAATAATCACAGGAAAATCCTGGTGCTCTGGTCTCTAAGCACATGCTATCGATACTCAGTTTTTGATATCCTACTCTCAAAGTGTTACTGTATACTTGGGGGAGATTTTGTTAAATCCTGGTCTCCTACTTTTGTGTCCTTTGGCAAATCACCCAACCTCTCTGACAGTTCTTTCCTAATCTGCCAAATGGGATAACTCCAGCTGCTACACAGGCTTATGAAGATTCGAAACAAGAACAGATATAAAAATGCTTTGTGTCAATGCTAGACAAAGCAGCAATACTGGCTGAATCTGACCTTAGCCTACAAGCCAGGACAGAAAGGTATATTTTCAGATGGAAGTTCCCAGGAAAACCTGGAAACCAAATGTGGTCATTTTGTTTAAGTTTGGCCTCTCCAGTCTACAGATGCTGTCAGTTGACCCAATTCAGACCAACAGTAGGAAACTTTAGAAGTAATGACAGTCCGGTAAATAAATAGCCCTGAAACAAGTGGCCCCCCAATCGCCAAGCAGCCTGTAGGAAGTGGGTTCACTGGAAACCATAATAGTTCTTAACAGACCACTTTTGGAAGAAGCCAAGACCTCTCTCCAAACAAAAGCCCTCTGGAAAATACCTTAGCACCTAGGATGCATTACAAAAGAGTAAGCTCTATGTAAGAGATATAATATAATCCCACCATACATATTTTTAGGAGAATGACCCAGGATGCCAGCAAGTTATTTTCCCAGAATTGACAAGGTCAGTTATTCCTTGTACAAGCCAAATATTTTTCCTATCTGCTCTCCAGACACAGCAGACACCAGGAATGTTTGACAGTCTAGTTTCTTTTCTTTTCTTTTTATAAAAAAAGATGACGGGTAAGGGGATCTTAACCTTTGACTTGGTGTTGTTAGCACCATGCTCTCCCCCAAGTGAGCTAACCAGCCATCCCTATATAGGGATCCGAACCCATGGCCTTTGGTCTTCTCAGCACCACACTCTCCCAAGTGAGCCACGGGCTGGCCCTGACAGTCCAGTTTCAAAAGACAAAGTTGGATGTGAGGGCTATCTGGCTACGACATCTATCATGCCATTTATCACCACAGTTGATTTGTCTGATCTGGTTGGCTAGGCAGGTGTCCCCTTCCTCCCTCACTGCTCCATGTGCATCCCTCCTGAAGCTGTGTATTTGGTCAAAGAGGACGATGTTCCCTGATAGAGGGGACTGTTCTTTAGTCAACAGTATATGAGTAGCTGTGCTTCCCTGCTAGAATCTCCAAATAATCTCTCAAAAGGCAAAGTCAAGGGCCGGCCCGTGGCTCACTTGGGAGAGTGTGGTGTTGATAACACCAAGACCATGGGTTCGGATCCCTATATAGGGATGGCTGGTTGGCTCACTTGGGAGAGCGTGGTGCTGACACCACCAAGTCAAGGGTTAAGATCCCGTTACCGGTCATCTTTAAAAAAAAAAAAAAAAAGGCAAAGTCAAGGTAAAGACAGCTAGAGCTACTGTAGTGTCTTCAACTGTGGGTTAAAGAGGGTGCTTTAATCCTCTCTTCCAGTCAAGAACTCCCCTATAAAAGCCAAAACACATACCATCTGAGCTGGGGCAGAATTCTGCCTCTGTGTGAAGAGATCTTTACCCTCCTCAAGTCCATGAGAGTGCAGGCAGCCACGAGATGCAGGTCTTATTGGCTTCTTAAACTCAAAGGCTTCCTGCAAGACAGTATGTTGAAATACCTTCTACTGTCCTCGAAAACCAGCTCTAGGGCCTCAGCTGTAACTTGGGTGACATAGGTAAGGGAATGGGCACTGATCACCTTTGTAACTGTTTCCAAATGAAGGGTTCACATATTACTGATCTAATTCCAGCCCTGGATCTGTGTAATTGTGTAAGAATTTCCAAGGATCTGTCAACAGCTACCTTCTAAAGCAGCCATTTCTTTTCTTGTACTTTATTTCCTAACACACCCATGAGTACCTGCCAAGTAGATAAACCATGAGTGATAAGCTTAATCATAAATTTTCTAAAATCTAAAACAATGTCATTATCATATAATTGCCTGTGAAAAGGAATCAAAACTACTTAGATTTATATCTGTTTAGCTTCATATTTTCTATCTCTTCTTACCAAAAGGAGACTATTATTCCCCACTTAAATTATTGTATTCTATACTGAAAGCATTGAAGGGGTAAAAAAAAAAAAAAACCCCTCCTACTGGTTTATTCAACATGGATAATTCTCAGAAACACAACGTTGAGTGAAAGCCAGATGTGACAGAATACATACTGTGACGGGCTGGTTAGCTCAGTTGATTAAAATGTGGTGTTATGACCCCAAGGTCAAGGGTTTGGATCCCTGTACCAGCCAGCCAAAAAAAAAAAAAAGAGGATATATAGTATATGATTCCACTTACTTAGAATTTCAAAACATGGTCCCTACCCTAAAATATCTATTTAAGAACTTGTTATTAAGCACTAAAAGCAGTAACAGCTAATAATACAGAGTTATTTAGATAACACAGTACTGGGCTGGCCCATGGCTCACTTGGGAGTGTGGTGCTGATAACACCAAGGCCATGGGTTAGGATCCCGTATAGAGATGGCCAGTTAGCTCACTGGGTGAGCATGGTGCTGACAACACCAAGTTAAGGGTTAAGATCTCCTTACCGGTCATCTTTAAAAAAAAAAAAAAGATAACACAGTACTAAGTACTCTTTGTGCATTAACTTGTTTAACCATCAAGTACAACCTGACTGTCCCCATTTTACAGATGAGGCAACTAGGTCTTACAGGTTAAGTAATGTGCCCAAAATATCAAAGCCAGGCAGGATGACTCCAGAGTGAGAACTTTTTAACCACCACCTATGTTGTTTTCCCTTTTGAACAAAGCTCCAGGCAGGCAACCCTGAAAGAAGCCATGTTAAGTGGAGAACCAGTCATTGGTACACCTTTGGCCTGATAGAAAACACTACAGAGGCTGATGCACTGCTCCAAGCACTGAAGGGAGGAACTCATCTCCATATTCTCTCTCATGAAATCTCACAAGTTGCCAAACAAATCACTGAGAGAGTTCATGGAGGCAGTAAGTTTTACGTGAATTTTGGAAGTTTATAAGGATTATGAACTGTGGCATTTTAGCAGGGAATGGAAAAGTGGAGAAAATAAACACATGGAAATATGGTGAGAGAGAAGGCTGGAGAAGTTAAGCTAATTAATTCAACTGTTTTGTATGTCTACCCTGAGCAAGGCATCTTGTCAGGTCTAAGAGCAAAACCAGGCCAGGATGTACTTGAACTTTTGGATGGACAACTGCAAGTTAACCCTCTAAGCCATCATTTCAGTTACTCCGAGACTCCCTAGAATTTGTTAGCCCCATTCTTTCAAATACTGCCAAGAATTCTTTTTCTGGGCTTATAACTCATCCCAGGGTCAGAGCAAAGAGGCAAGGAAGGCCTTGCACGCTCTTCCAGATAAACTATTCATGGATATAGTTACTCACAAGAGTTACCATCTGAGCAATTCCTACCTGCCAAGCACCTTTTTAAATGCTTTATATACACAATCTTAATTAATTCCCAAAACAGCCTAAAACATATTGCTACTCCTATTTTACAAAAGAAACAAGCCTAAAAGGAGAAGTAGCTTGTCATGTTCACACAGCTAGTAAGAATCAGGATTTAAACCCAGATTTCTGACTCCAAAGACCAGGCATGACTTTGGCCAAGGTTTAGTCTCTCAGGAAGCAGCCCAGCCACTTCTCTGTACTCCACTGACAACTGCAGGTTTCACCTCTGCCCTGGATTAGTACACTGATGTTACTCACATTTTCCTTGTTCTCATCCTGGTCAATGAGCTGAAAGATGTCATGGTCAATAGAATCAGAATGGCTCCTCTTCAGAGCTGGGCTACATCCCAAAAGCTTCTGCTATCAATGAGAGAAAAAAAAAAAAGAAAAAAAAAAAGGAAATAATTAAGGTACATAAATAAAAATTCAATGGAAAATTCAGTTCTAAAAAAAAAAAGGGAGGCAGGCGGGGGGAATGTCAGTGGTGCTAGCTCCTCACACATAACCAGTAAACATGGTCAGCCCTTCACCTTGCCAGAACACAGGACACAAGTTCCCACTATGTGTCATTACATCTAATTTCAAAAGGTTTACAGGCCTCCTCTCAGCAGGGATTATAGTGCCAAATCAACCCCCAAATAACATTTGCGTAAAAAGAACCTTTCCTTTGTTTGATAAAACTCTGACAGAGATAGAGGACAAAGTCATCCAGAGGCAGCCATTGTTGAAGCTGCTCTAGACAGTGTCTTGAGTGCTTATGAGACTAAGGGAAAGTAGTTTTCACTCTAAATTAAGGTCTCCCTATCAAGGTCACACTGGTAACTAGTGGGCAGATAACAGATATTACCTCAAAATAAACAAGGGAACTAACTTACAGGTAGGGAATTTATTCTCCTCATAGGATGTTCAAGGCTGTAATGAGATCAGAAGGTAAATGAGAATAAAGCCAGTAAGAGGTATTCATATTAGCAGATACATAGTGTTTAGCCTGCAGTTTGGCCAGCGTGGAGGCAAACGGACTCCCATTTTAGGCAAGAGATGGAAGAACAAATTTCTGAAGCCATCCTGTATACTAGGAGCACCTCCAACACTAGACTTCTAGGTTAAAAAAGTAAACCCAGTACACAGCTATGATGTCAGAGGGTGGAGCAAGTATTTGGGAGAGACCCGAACAGAACACCAAAATTACAGCTAAAAAAAAGGAGGGGGACATTCAAACACTACTCATTTTTAAGATACTGAAGTGTTTCTGAGATCCAGAAGTCTTACCAGGAACAACTAAACGCAGGGTTCCAGTCTAAAGGACTTAATTTGAAAATTAAGAAAAGAGGGCTGGTCCATGGCTCACTTGGGAGAGTGTGGTACTGATTTAACACCAAGGCCATGGGTTTGGATCTCTATATAGGGATGGCCAGTTAGCCCACTTGGGAGAGCATAGTGCTGACAACACCAAGTCAAGGGTTAAGATCCCCTTACTGGTCATCTTTAAAAAAAAAAGAAATGAAAAAGAAAACTAAGAAAAGAGCAGTGAATACATACTTCTCTTTACTGTCCAAAGGCCCAGGAGAATCCAGACAGAAACCTATCAGAAATTAAAGAAAAATCTCTTAGGAAATAATAAACAAAACACCATTTTGTCATTGAAATAAAGACATTAGTAATTTTTCTTTGTCAGTCAACAAAGACATACTTTTGTCAGAATTGAAGTCAAGTCTCTATATGATTCTCAAAAACTTCATATTTACACGTCTCAATATTTTTACAGTATATTTACTAATCCCTTTCTCCTACTTGCAAATACCATCAAAGGAAATAGGATTTGTAGAGAGGGTGAATTAAACTGATTCATATCATGATTGCTTGGTTATCCAAATGGAGGTGACCCAGATAACTTTCTGTGAGTTCCAACCATAGAAAGAACCAGCACTTCCTGGAATAGTTTTCATTTAAAATATTTTACCTTGCCGATCATATGTGTAATTCTGGGGTATGAAGAATACAACTATTAGTCATATGACACGCAAGGCAAGTATTTGTTGCTTTTAACAAAATGACACCAAGGCAGCAGGGTGGAGGAGACAATGTTCGGCATTACTTATATACCAGCTCAGAACGGCCCAGACCCACTAGTGCCTGCCTAGCTCACAACTCTCCGTAATGTCTGTGTAGCTCTACAGAAATTTAGCTCCTGACTGATATTCCTGCTTGCCACACTGCCACAAATGAGAATCACGTCTCCAGTTCTTAAGAAGCTACATTACATTTTAAGACTTTTGCTCTTATAGCTCTCTAACCTAAAGCATCTGTGCCCCAATACTCTGATCTGTGCAAATACAGACGTACCTTGCAGTAACATGAATTTATGAAATAGAATGACATGCATAGGAGGACCACTGAAATTATTTCATTTATACTTCCAGTAATTTGGCTCCATATTTTAACCAATAACATTTTCTGAATGCCACTTACAGTGGTTTGGTAAATTTTACTCTACTGTTTCTCCTTCAAGAGCAAGCACACAGCACTTCCTTATATACACTTGTTTTCTCTCATCATAAACTGCCAAGGAGGCTCCCCTGTTCTGTTCGTAAGTGTGTCATTTAATGCCATGACTTCTCTCTGTACTGTCTCAACTATTTACCAAAACCAAGTGCCTGGGTGAAAGGGCATGTTTCAGGCAATTCCAGTATTGCTTCCCACACAACAGATGCAGGATACATGGTGAAGACTGAAAGAATACCTGAATCGGTTGACTCGGAGGAACCCATTCTCTGCAGACTGCTGTTGTTTCTCACCTCCAGTGGCTGCTCATGCTCACTGAAACCAAAAGTAATAATTTCATATGAGCAATTTCTACGGCATAATTAAAAGGCCACATACAGGAGGCAAGCCATAAGGTTAACAAGTAGCCAGGATGCCATGGACCATCACCACCTTTAGACCACACCACAGATCCCATTTTGCCACTCACAACACCCTGTTGTTACTTGATCAGAGATAAAAAAGCAAGTGAGCATGGCCCTTGGGCCACATTGTAGGATATGATGACTATGGCAATGTTGGGGTATTTCCTGAAATGAGGGCACGTGTTCTAGGGACTGTACTAGAAGTAGGGATGAAAGATGAGTTGGACGGAGTTCCTACTTTTCAGAGGTTGGAAAATGCACAACACATGTGCTTAGAAAATGAGATGCCTAAGATTGAAGTAAAAGCAGCTTCATCAGAAACACTGTGGGATGCATTTTTGCTATAAAAAGTCCAGGGAGCTTTCCAATGTAGAAAGTTGAGTAAAAAGCCTCTGGAAAGCAGCGGTGTGGACATCAGGAATGTGCACAGCACGAGGGATCGCGATGATTTGGCACAATCACCAGGAAAGTAAATGCCACGTCCCTTTGTTAAGGAGGAACAAAGCTAACAGGAAATTAAGATACTTCGAGAGTTCAGCAAAGGATGGAAGTGAGCGCCAAGGAGGGCTTTCTTTCCCCCCGTGGAAGGGGAGGGGGTTGATTCCAAAGAACTTCAAGGGATAGCGGGGCAAGAGAGTACAGGGCAATCCGAAAGTGGCGGCAAAGGTGGGGAGCCGGGGCCACCGCCCTCTACTGGGCCTGGCTCAGGTTGAGGGCAGCCCTAGAGGGTCCGAACGGCCTCTCCCGCCCAACATTCCGCCCGGGGGGAGTGTGCACATGGCGGGCCCCAGCCCGGCCGCCCGTGAGCGGAGGACTCGTACAGGCAGGTCTCACCCCTCTCCCAGCCCGTTTCTTAGTCCGATATTCCCGAGGGCCGACAGAGAGGTCAGCGGCCCGGGACCCCCCGTTCGCCAGTCCCTCCTCACCTGCCCAGCCCCCGCAGCTGGTCCATGGTGACCGTCAGGTTGGTGACAGGCGACAACCCCCCAGCAGCTGGCGCGCCGAACAGTGCCTTCACGACCGGCTGCGGCGCAGGAGGGGGGCTGCAGGCGAAGAGCAGGCGGCGGCGATGCGGGGGCTCCGGGCCCAGTTCCATGGCGGCGCCCCGCCTCCCAGGTCTCCCGCTCCGTCTTCCTCCGCCCCGGCCGCGCCCGCCCCGTCCGCACCGGGCGCGCCCCGCGCCGGCGCCCGCGGGTCAAACACAAACACAACTCCGCGGTTCAGGGATGCGGCTGCCGCGGGCAAGCGGCACGGACGGGAGGACGTCTGGACCGGGCAGGCGCCAGCCACAAGCTCGCTGCTGCCTTCTCACCCCGCGAGGCCAGCGGGCGGGCGCCGGCAACCTGAAGATTAAATCCAAACAAACACTGAGGGTCGGGAAGGGGGAGCGGGGCGGGAGCCGCGCGGCAACGGCCTGGGCTCACACGCTCTTCGCTTTACTCTCACCCCCTTGCCCAGTCAGGAGTCGCAGAGAACCTAGCTGACCTTCACTTCCCTCCCAGGCTGTCGCAGCCGAAGTGGCCTTTCGCGGTAATAGCTACCTACTGGGGGCTGCCACTGCTCCGCCCCCCTTTCCTAGTTGGCGCCAAACGGGATCCGCCAATCGGCAAGCACTCTCTTCTCCTCGCCACTGAATGGCAGCCAGGTTAGACCAATGAGAAGGAAAGAAGGAAGCAGCTCGCGGGACTTCGGGAGGTCACCCGCTCTGTGAAGGGGGCGAGGCCTCGGGGAGAGCGGAGCAAGTAGAAATGAGACGGGGCTCAGAGGTCAATGAAAACTCCCGGCAGGACCTGCGGGGCGCTGGTCGCGCTGAAAGGCTCCTCCTGCCCCGCTGCATGCTGGGAAGCGTAGTTGCTATCGCGCGCGGCCACCGCGTCACCTCTTACTCCCGTTGGGCCACCGGGACATTGACCTCCGACCCCCAACTCCCGCCCCACACCCCACATCCCACACCCTGAGGAGGATAGAGAAGGCCATCCGCCTCTGGAGGCCTGGCTGGACGCGGCTTTGGCTCAGCCTCTAACGGTGCGGTACTATGGACTCCTTTTAACGCCGGGCCTCCAGGCCCCAATTTTATAAGGAGGGAGGGAATTGAATGACACCCCCACCCCCACCCCTGACTACACTGCGGACCACCAGGGCCCAACTTTGGAGCGCTAACACCCTCCGGGCTGTGCTGGCCAGATGGGACTTGAACCCTATGGTAATATGATATGTGCTGTGGGCCTCAGCATTTTTTGCTCACCTCCATTTTACCCCTTATTGTGTTCTCTTAGAATTGTTTCCTTCTTTTCCATCCTTTCTTACCCCATGGGTGCTCCTAGAGAGCAGTGCTAATAAATATTTAATAGCTAGTGGACACGATTCCATGTGTGTTATCTGTATTAATTCGTTTAATCCTTACAACTCTGAGAGAGGGATTATTATCTCCATTTTATAGATGACCGTATGTATTTTTATAACCCCTACTCCTAGAATGATTTTATAAGAGAGGTATAGGTACAGCAATCAGGGTGCAAAGGAATTGTCTTTAGACAGCATTTTTAGAGCAAACATATTCTGCTTATTTAGATTGTACGTTTATTTTCGGTGGCTTAAGTGCCTGGTGGAGATTATGACCACTACCTCTGCTAAGAGCCTACCGTTAAGTTAAATGTTTCTCTTAAAAACTTTGTTTTCAGGCCCGGCCCGTGGCTTACTCGAGTGAGTGTGGTGCTGATAACACTAAGGCCACGGGTTCGGATCCCGTACAAGGATGGCCAGTTAGCTCATTGGGTGAGCGTGGTGCTGACAACACCAAGTCAAGGGTTAAGATCCCCTTACCGGTCATCTTTTTTATAAAAAACAAAACAAAAAAATCCTTTGTTTTCAAAGGCTTGTATTATGCAAATAACAAAATAAATATAGTCTTAGAATGTTTTTTCCAGACCTGCAGCTTCCAAGGACTGTGTGGCCGGTTGCCTAGCTCATAGACCTATGTGAAGGGGTCTGGTGACCCAGCCTGGCGTGTGAAGGGTTTATGGCCCAGTCTCTGAATGGGCTTGAGGGGTCTGGGAGCTCCAGACCCAGCCCTAGCTCAACTATCGGCCCAGTCGGTGCAGGATTACCGGCAGGTAAAAGAGCCTCGACAACTAGCGTAGTCACCTAGCTTTACGACTGGCGTCATGAACAGGGTTAGTAACTCTACATTTGGCGCTGTGAGCAGGACACATGGCATCAGCCTTAGCCGTAGCTTAGCAGTATCGTAGCAAGACAGGATTACAGAAACATTTCCACCAGAAAATACAATTTCTATACATAATTTGCATTTGTACTAAATTTGCTGGGCGATGAGCTTTGTAGAATAGCATTCTGAGCACAGGCCAAGTCCTGTCTCATGGCTAAATGTCTGCTTTGGGATGACAAACTTTTCTAGCAGAAGCTCCCATCTTTCTTTCACCAGACCTTCCTGAACAATTTCACCCACCCCGAGCATCCTCCGTATCTCAAAGAACTCCCAAGTTCCTATCTCCAACTGGACTCTCCCTCCTGAACTCTAGCCCCTCATCTGAGTCCACCTAGAATGACCCATTGACAACTCAAACTCTGCTTGCCTCAAATCGAGTTTACTCTCTTTCTTTCCAAACCTCCTACCTGCCCTAGTCTCCATGGCAAATGGCACCTCCATCGACCCCTCCTTCCTCCCCACTGCTGCCAGGGTTTAGTTGAACTTCCAAGCTCTGAACCCCAAGTGACCTTTCTAATTGCAAATCTGATCTCCTCCTACCCTCTGCTTAAAGCTTTTTAGAAGGGCCAGCCAGATAGCTCAGTTGGTTAGAGTGCTGTGTTGTAACACTAAGGTCAAGGGTTTGGATCCCCACACGAGCCACAAAAACAATTTTTTAATTAAAAAAAAAAAACCTTTTAGGTATTCCCATTGCTTTAAGCAAAAAAAAGCCTTTTAGGTACTCCCTTTGCTTTAAGCAGGGGCTTTCACACATTTTGGAATGACCCAGGACACACAAAAAACCAAACATATCAAAAATTTTTCAATACATCATTTACTCATACTACATACAGTACACTATTTTGTACTTTATTTTATGCCACTTAAAAAAAAAAAAAAAAGCCTGGCTATGAGCCACTAAAATTAACATATGATGGCTTGCAACCTACAGTTCAAAAAGCACTGACTGGGGCCGAGCCCGTGGTGCACTCCCACCGCGGGTTCGGATCCTATATACGAATGGCCGGTGCGCTCACTGGCTGAGTGCCGGTCACGAAAAAGACAAAAAAAAAAAAAAAAAAAAAAAAAATGCACTGACTGACAGGCTGAAGCCCCAAACCTTTGACCTCAACACCAGATCCTTCACAGTAAGAGGCCTTCATCTCAGGATTCATCTCCTTTCGCTCACAAGCACTCTAGCACCAGCTGACATCCCCCTCTCCCTCCAGAAACCCCAGCCTATTTAGGCCTCTGAGCTGTCACAGTTCACATAGTTTGTGGTCCCTCCCCCATTGTTTAAAATATTTTCCCCTGTAATATCTCTGAAAAGTTGCTTTCCTCTCCTCGTTTTGTCTAGTTTAATACTTGGCTCAATATCTCCATTATTGCATTCATTCATTCAACAAATGTTTATTTAGTGCTTTCTGGAACAAACGCAGTGCTTGAAATAAAAATGTCACAATTTCTACCCTCAGGGAGCTCATGTCTACTAAGCATAATGATTCTTATAATAATGGAGTCATCACCATGAGAATGACTGCCTTTTGTGGAGTGTTGGTGGTGAGCTAGAGGAAAGGCAAAGGAGAAGGCTGGAGCAGAGGGAGAAAGGCAGGTAGAGGGCCGGCCCGTGGCTCACTCGGTAGAGTGCGGTGCTGGTAACACCAAGGCCACGGGTTCGGATCCTATATAGGGATGGCCGGTTTGCTCACTGGCTGAGCGTGGTGCTGACAACACCAAGCCAAGGGTTGAGATCCCCTTACCGGTCATCTTTTAAAAAAAAAAAAAAGAAAGGCAGGTAGAGGGAGGTTAAAGTCGCTAAAGCTGGAAGGTGTAGGTATGGGTTGCTAGAAAAGGGGAACTTGGGAGTGGGGTGCAATGGGCTGCTTTTTAAGGAGAGGAAAGAACCCTCAGACGCCAAGAAGTGAGAAGTAATGCTGTATTTTTTGGAAAATACTTCTGAGTTGCTCCCGCTGGGTCCTAGGATGGGCACATGGGAGTGGCTGTGAGGAATCCAAGTGAGTGGAAAGGAATAGTTCTTGGAAAGTTTAGAACTTGCTGAAGGGTTTAGCCTCTTCGTGTAGACAGTGGAGGGTATGGAGAGTAGGTGATAACCAGATCAGATTTGCTGCAGGGTGGGTGGGGGAGATTGGGAAGCCTCAGAAACAAAGAAAAGCTGTCCTAACAGTCTGAGAGATCCTGAAGCAAGGTGGGGGCCTCAGCAACTGGAGAAAGGGAGTGACCTTGGGAGCCATGAAGGAGGTAGATCTCACTGGATTTTGATGACTGAGAGTTAAGATTGCAGGGGGGTGGGGAGAAAGGAGGAGTCTAGGATGATTCCTAGGCAATGACTCGAGAACCTATGTAAATGGTAATGTTTCAACATTGGGCAGCACAGTTCTTGGAGGAATTTGGTAAGCTCAGTTTTGTATTTGTGGATTGTCTGAGGTTGACACTCAGGGGAGTGCTTTGGAGTTAATTAGCATGGAGATGGTAATGCTCATTGAGGGTGTGCAAAGAGAGTTTTTAGGAGACTGGATCTGGGGAACACCAGGATTGAGGACTGGATGGAGCAGGAGAGGTCCAAGAGGATGGGGCTGGGGAAGAAATCTCAAGGGAGGGAGTGGTTCCGAGGCACTGAAGAGGCTAAGTGGAGATCATCAGCAACTGGAAATCATGTTGAGTGGGTGGGAGAAGTGGGAGGTGAGGAAGTAGCCAGAGGAAGGCTCTGGGAAGGGAAGAGATGGCACAGAAGGCACAGTAGGGTTCATAAATGCACCCAAAACCACATAAACAGTTTTATTTTTGTTTTTGTTTTTTTTTGTGTCTGGCGGGAAAGGAGATCTGAACGCTTGATCTTGGCATTACCAGGAATAGCCACATTATTTATTTTAGTCCCAAACAGAAAACAACCCGAATGCCCATCAACAACAAAATGGGGGTGGGTAGTGGTGGGGGGGAAACAAAAGAACAGAAAACTAAAAAATAGAAAATAAATTTATTTATTTATTTAATTATTTGTTTTTTATATAAAGATGACGGTAAGGGGATCTCAACCCTTGGCTTGGTGTTGTCAGCACCACGCCCAGCCAGTGAGTGAACCGGCAGTCCCTATATAGGATCCTAACCTGTGGCCTTGGTGTTATCAGCACCGCACTCTCCTGAGTGAGCCACGGGCTGGCCCTGAAAATAAAATTAAAAAACACAATAGAGTAGGTAAATAGAGGTTCTTTTGCACAACGAGGAAAAGCAAAGTGCTATCCGTTACCAAACTCAAGTCCAGCTGCCTGCCCCTCAAGAAGGAAAGAAAGGAAGACTCAGAAGTCAAATGGTTGGGTTTAGAAAAGCACATGTATTCAGCTGAAGGAGATGGTAGGCTATCCCATCTCAAAGACTTAGATTTATTGAGGGGTTTTTAAATGGGGTGTTGAGGGAATGGAACATGGAAGGTGAAAAGCAGGAGAGAAGGAGACGTGAGCTACGAGGGATCCCTGTCTGAGTGAGGTACAAGTTCTTGCCAAGGCCTCAACTGGGTTTTGTCCTCATCTTTGCTGTTATCTCAGGGCCCTGCGAGATTTTGATGTGCTCTGGAGTAGAATCAACTCTTCTGCAAAGTCTTTTTTGTCGTTTCACTTTGCAGAGCTCTGGTTGACTCGCCTGATACCCAAGATCGTCTGCCAGTTGTTTGGCCTCGATCACTTCTTAAAACTCTACAAATCTGAGAGAAAGAACTGTTAGCTTTTCAAAGTATTGATTAACTTCTTAGCTGTATTTTCCTATTTAAAAAGCAAAATAAGAAAGTCAGAGGGTGGGAAGAAAGAGTGGAGAGAAAAAAAAAAACTGTCCTTTTAAAAATCCTCCCTCCCCACCCCCCACAGCCCAGACAGTTTTAGGTCCCAACATGGCTTCAGTCCTGCTCACTCCAACACCCACACTGTGAATGGGTCTCACAGTCTATGTTGAACATAAGAAGCCAAATGCAGAAGGGGACAAGCTGTTTGAGTCCCTGGCATACATTAAAAAAAATAGGAAGTTCTGTTTTTTAATCCTTGGTGGCAGAAGTTAGGGTACTGTTGGCAGCCTGGTTAGGTCAGTTGGTTAGAGCATAGCCTTATAATACCAAGGTCATGGGTTTGGATCCCCTTAATGGCCAGCCCCCCCCAAAAGAAGTTAGGGTACTTGTTACTTTGTGGGTGGGGGTGACTGCAGGGGGTTATGAGGGGGACTTTTGGGAATTGGTCACTTTCTGTTTCTTGATCTGGGTGCTAGTCACATGAGTGTATTGACCTTGTGGAAATTCTCTCAGCTGCACACTCATGATTTATTTGTTGTTCCGTATGAATGGTATGTTTCAATGAAATGCTTGTTTTTAATAATAAAATACCTTCCCTTGAGACCACTTTCCCCTCTAGCTGTACTCCTTCCCTCGCAGTAAAACTCCTCAAAAAAGTTATTCCTAATTTCTCTCCTCTCGAACCCATTCCAATCAGACATTCACCCTCCCCACTCCATGGAAACGGCTTTTGTCAAGTTCTCCAGGACCTTCATTTTGCTGAATCCAGTGACCAATTTGCAGTCCCTGTCTTATTCTGCCCAGAAGCCACCCATGAGCAGCACTGGATACTCTTGACTGCTCCCTTCTACGATGAAAGAAAGAAAGAGAGGGAGGGAGGGAGGGAGGGAGGGAGGGAAAGAGAGAAAGAAGGGAAGGAAGATGCTATAGAGAAGCCATGATGGAGGGAGACATTTGGCCTCTCAAGGGTGGGAACCAGGCATAGGAGGAGAGAACAGCCTTGGGTCTTGGGCTTCCTGGATAAGCTGGGCTCCTCTGGGGCACCATGAGCCCCTTGTTCCTAGCAGCAGCATAGAGCCTGGCCACAAGGAGAAACGTTGTGGAATAAATGAAGACTAAGAATTTGAAAGTTATGCTAGAGGCAGTGGATTTAGAAAGGGCCTCTGAGAAGCCATATTCCTCCCCCACTCCTCTCCAGGGAAGCTGGACTAAACTTGGGATGGTGAGGTGGGTCCCTAATGTCCCTTTTCTTTTCCCAAAAGGTTGAAGACTTTTTGTGTTCTCTTCCCCTTGGAGGGCATTGGCGTAGCACCCAGGAGGGCCACCAGAGGGCACTCATTTCCCAGGAGAATATTCTTCAGGAATGAATTGAGAGTTGGCAGAAAAGGCAGTGTAATTAGAGGGACTTAACGCTGAAAACTAAGCACACACGTGATAAACCAGATGCATCCCAATTTCTGGGGATCTGTCTCCAGAGCCTTTTGCAGGGTGAGACATGCTCAGGGCCAGGAGCCCCACACCTGTGTTGTTAGTGCTCAATGGCAGCATTTTGACCACTCTTGGTCTCAGTTTTAACCCTCGGGAATGGCCCCTGCTCAGTCTACCACACAGAGGCATTTGCAAGAGAGAACAAAGCAAGTAGTATGAATACTTTTTGGAAGTTTGAATAAGCATCCTGGAGAAATGAAATGCGATGATTGCTGATCCTCATTGTCCCCCACTCTACCCCTGTGCTAATGTAACAATGTCAAGTGTGTGACATCACACTCATATGCGTTGCTGTGAGTGAGTGTCCAGCGCTGGACATTCTGGGAGAGGTGATCCCCCAGCAGTAGAGGTGATAAGGCATGAGCAAAGTCAGAGACAGTCAGCAGCAGATGGAGCTACTGGGCTACACACTAGGTTCTGAAATTAGAAGAAGGACTTCATTTCAAAGAGCCAAGTTTTCTTGTGGGGTTTCCTAGGGTCTTCTCTCTGGAAGCCAGAGGCCCTGGGTGAGCCCTCCTTAAAGCTTATACCCAGGTGATGTGCACCCCACAAAATGTACTTGGAGGAGAGGAAACACTTTGTGCTGGGGGCTGGAGACCAGCAAGCTGGACCTGTGGTATCATTGCCCCATCCAGACCTTTCTTAATCTTTAGGCTTCTGGTAGGTGAAATTGTTCCTGGGGCTCCCTCCTGTCCTGGTTCAGTTAGAGCCTCTTGCATCATCCTGCTAATAGCTCATTGACAAATGCCCACGTTATGTAAGGTGCTATGTGGGGGAGGGCATGGGGGGATGGCAGAGTGGGGGGTTGGGGGTCATGATTTCCAGGACCTATCCCTTTCTAACCCTGAGCAATGCTTGCCCCAGCAGGAGTTGGGGCTGGGCCCATTCCAGTCCTTTGAGCCTAAGATCCAGGCTCCAGGGCCTGCCCTAGGCCCTCTGGGATGCTTGTATGTTCTGTGAAAAAGGAAGCAGATTTGAGGAAATCAGGGTTAATCAGAAAGAAGCAGATTCCTTTTCTGCCACATTCCTCAGAGCCTTTAATAAGTTATGTGTTGTGAGTTTCCATGAAACAGCAAGGGAGGTCTTACATACTTCCTTGAATGAGGAACCCTTTTCACAGAGAATCTTGCATGACCGTTGCCCCATGGGACACACTCTAAGAAGTGCCCACTTAGTCCAGTGCAGCCCTCATGTTCATTTCACAGAGGAGGAAACAGAAATGTTGGAGTGAACAGGACTGAAGCCATGTTGGGACCTGAAACCCCATGGGCTCAAAGATTTTAAAAGGACACAGATTTTTCTTGGCATGTATTTCTGAGTTCCCTCTTTTTCCCTTGATTATGTGATTTTTTTTTTTTTTTAAGATGACTGGTAAGGGGATCTTAACCTTTGACTTGGTGTTGTCAGCACCACACTCTCCCAAGTGAGCAAACCGGCCATTCCTATATGGGATCCAAACCCATGGCCTTGGTGTTACCAGCACCGCACTCTCCCGAGTGAGCAACGGGTTGGCCTGATTATGTGATATTTTGAACCTTGATTATAGGGCAAGATGACATTATTTACATAAATGTAAAGTTGTTTTCCAGCCAACCTGAAGCTGTAGACTTGCAGACTCACACGTGCTATCCAGACCCTGGGAAACCAAAGAAGACATCAATGAAGGTATGCTGATTCTCTCTCTCTTGCAGGATGCTAAGATAACAGCAAGGATGAGAGCAGAAACCAGATGGAGCCTTGCCGAGACCTTGCACCTAGCTCCTTGCATGGGGCCTTTGCGACTCACATACCCTTCCCTCCTGCTTTTCATTTTCCATGTTCCATTCCCTCAGCCCCCTCTTTAAAAACCCCTTAGTAAATCTGAGTCTTTGAAATGGCTTTAGTCTAGCTGTTCTTCTTTAGGTTTACTGGAGCGATGGGTTAGCTTAACATCTCTCCTCAGGTCACTGGGTATTCCTGAATAAAAGCTGACTTCCATTTTCACCAACAGTTAGCTTTTGAGTGGTTTGTTTTTGAAGGGGGGCAGGCAGCCAGACCTGTACCCACTAAAAGACTTTGGGAAGCCTCAAGCAGGAGTTGAGTGGCCTCAGTAACAGTAGTGCAGGAGGGGAAGGGTCTTGCTCCCAGCCTCAGGCTGGGTTGGTGGTCTCTGGTGAGCAGCCTGGTCCTCCCTTCCTTGTGCTTACTCAGAACCTCCCTGTGAGGACAGGGAGCAGGGTGCTGCAGGGCTACTCCTCTTCCTTACTTTCACACCTTTCTGTCATCTTCAGTGGGCTCAAGACCCATTCATGGGAACTTGGGCTCTGCTGTCAAGGAGAGTTGGGTAGAGGGAACAGTACTCTTTCCTGGGAAGATATCCCCACACATTACCAGTGCTTACCTCCCTACCCTGCAACTTTTTTAATTGAGGTATAAATTACTTACCATAAAGTTCAAAATTTTAAATGTAATTCTATGATCTTTGACAAATTTATACAATTGTGCACCCACCATGACAATCAAGATGTAGAACATTTTCGTTACCCTAAAACATTCCCTCCCTCCCCTTAGCAGTCAGACTCCTCCTCCTAACCGTGGCCCCAGTAGCCACTGATCTACTTTCTATCACCATAGTTTTGCCCTTTGTGGACATTTCTTACAAATAGAACCATATGATATGTGATCTTTTGCATCTGGCTTCTTTCACTTAGCATAATATTTATGAGGTTCCTCCATGTTGTGTGTATCTGTGGTTCATTCCTCTTTCCTGGTGAGTAGCGTTCCATTGCATGGATGTAGCACAGTTTGATGGACCTGTTGATGAACATTTTGGTTGTTCCTGGTTTTTGACTATTATGAATAAAGTTACTAAGCACATTTTTAGTGTGGAGGTATGCTTTTGTTTCTAAACACCTAGGAACACAATACCTGGGTCGCATGGTCTCAAAGCTTACCCTTTTCAAAATGATTCCTGGCTGCCCTTCCTCCATCATCTGCATGGAAGTAAGGAGGAATGAGAAGATGAGCTGAGGCCAGGAGAGGCTGGGAAAAGCCATGGGAGTCAGGTGACCTGGGTCTCAGACTCACATTTGTCTCAAGTCTCCAAGCAGCTCGGCGACTTGGGCAAATTGCTTTGTCCTGCTCTGGGCCAGCCTGAGTTTAACCATCTGTGAGATGGCAGTAGCACCACAGCTCTCTGTGCTTGTCCCAGAGGATGTTCTGTGGTTGAAAGGAGGTGAGCAATGGCCATGTCTGGAAACTGTGAGGGGCCTGCACTCCACAGGGTGGAACAAAGTCAGCATGTGCTTGTAAGACAGAACATCGGGCTGGGGAAAAAGCCTCCATTTGAGAGCTCTAATTCGCTCATGACATCAGCCAGCTTCTGCAAACCTAGAGAGGTTTCTTTTGGCCCTAAGCTGAGTGGGCAAGAGCTAACATTTTCTGGGTTGTCAAAGGCCACCCATTCACAATAAACACCTTGGAATTTGAGGCTATAAAGGAGGAGAAAAATTTTCCAAGGAGACCAAGGAAAAAAGTATCTCCAGCAGTGTGCTATACACATGTGGCTAATGAAACTTAGATTAAGCAATCAGTTTCTCAGTTACATTAACTACATTTCAAGTGCTCAATAGTCACGTGTGGTTAATGGCTACCATATTGGACAGCACAGATATAGAACATTTCCTTCATTGCAGAAATTTCTATTGGATAGCACGATCAAGACCCTAAACCCTTCCCTTTGGAAGGGTCAGTGTTGTTAGAACACCTTTGGGGGATTGAGGCATGCCTCATGGAGGTCAGCTGGCTTACAGAGAAGGACCCCAGCAACTCATTATGAGAGAAGCGATTGGACAGGGACTGCAGTTGGCAGGTGGGGATGGCACCTGAAATGGATGACCAGATGTGGCAAGAGCCCTGCAAAAGCAGAGGGCTGGAGTCTAGTCCTGGCTCTCAAAGGGGCCACGGATGGAGGCAGTGTGGCGAAGGGTGCAGCTAGGTGGAGAAGATGTTGGAGGGGCAGGCTTGCTGGTAAGAAGATGTGGGAGCTCCATTTGAGGAGTGAAGAGTGGGCCTTCTGCTGAGTACAAGGGGCCTGGGGACTGTCAGACATTTGAAGAGAACCCAGTTGTGCCTAGAACTGAGCTGGGCCGAATGAGAGCACCCCCTCAGCCTGAAGCCCCTCAAGGGGCAACTGTGGCCACCTCCAGCCCTGCTCCCACCTGTCTCCTGGAAGGTAATGTCCTCTCACTGGGCTCTCAGCAGTTATTCTCAGGGGTCATTCTGGGCACCCAGTGAAGCTCAGCTTTGTTATGTTCCAGTGAGATGATCCGACTGGTTGTTCTTGTCATTATTCCAATGAACTCTTTTTATGAGCTCTTCTGATTATACTTGAGCCTCTTCCTGGCTGATGACCTGGGCTGGGAACAGACGGACAGTTCTGAGTTATTACTCTGAGTGGCTACTCTGAGTACAGAGGTGCCTTGGCTGGATTTCATCAGGGTGTACCAGATGTGGGGATAATGGTGATTTGGGCTAACCTGGATATCATGAGCCAAGTGCTTTCTTGACCTGCACTGCCCTCAGAGAATAGACAACTATTCTTGAGTTGTCTTTAAAC
Source organism: Cynocephalus volans (assembly GCF_027409185.1). Lineage (NCBI taxonomy): Eukaryota > Metazoa > Chordata > Mammalia > Dermoptera > Cynocephalidae > Cynocephalus > Cynocephalus volans. The sequence goes on from NC_084470.1 coordinate 58,493,134, forward strand.
TACCCTTTACTCTGACCAGCTGTTCTGAGGAGTTGTTCTACTTCTGGGTCCCTGAGGCTTCTGGAGATTTGCCTTTTCCCCTCTCATCACACCCCACCCAGCTTGCTCCATTCCAAAGGGGAATGAACATTTCCTGTTGGTGAAACCAAGAATGGGAAGGAAGGCCCAGGCCAATAGATAGGACCACAGTGGCTCCTTACACATACTGGGAGCTTTGGTAAAGGCCCTGCTCCAGGCAGCCTTCAGGGTGCAGTTCCAGAGACATGGCAGCCATGTGGGCTGGCTGGCCTTCTGAGACTGGGGCTGCCTGAGTTAGGGTCTTCAGAACCCATCCCCAGCCCAGGCCTGACCTATGACGAAGGCCTCACTCTGGCCCTTGCCAACTTCAATGAGGGGTCCTCTAAGAACTGCCAGCTCCTCTCAGCAGAGTCTATGGCTGAGTGAATTGGGCTGGGTGGGGGGTGGTAAAACAGAGTCAGAAAGGTTATGTGGCAGGGGGTGGGGGCAAGAAGATGAAGCCAGTCCAGGTAGGGGGAAACCATCAAGAGAGGTGGGTGTCTTGGAGCTTCTGTTCTGCCAGCTTCTGGGTATAGGTGGCAAGGACACTAGACAGGAGTCTGGCTGAGATGCCAGTGAAGGCCTAGCACCTATAGAGCTTGAGTAGCCTGAGGGCTCTGCCTTGAGAGGCCCTCACTGCCTAGTCCCTTGGGGGTGTGTGGACTTGCCCAGAAAGACCCAGGCTGGCACATGGATCCAAAGGCTCATGGATCCCTGTCTGTCCTCATAGGCTGATGGCAAGGCCAGGGACAACTCTGAACTGGGTCCTTTCTCCTTACTCTTATGCCAGGACAGCATCTTGAGTTCATTCCAGACCCTGAACTTAACCCTCCTAGAGACAGTAAGCCCCAGAGTGGAACTGGTGAGATCCCTGGAGGACTGTGGCTTGCAGGAGAATGGGGTAAGTAGGGGCCTCGCCAGAGAGGAACCCCTTCCTGAGGTCTTTTCCTGTAGCTTCCTCAATAGTCCCTCTGACCTCTGCTCTCCCATCCCTCCTGTCTGTTCTTGGTGGTAAGTCAGCCAGCAGGGCAGCTCCCTCTTTTTGCTGGGACTCATCAGAGGGACAGGTAATCTGAAAGGTGAGGGGCAAGCCTGGGGCAGCAAGTTACCTTCCTGAGTGGGCCACTTTAAGGCTGGATGGTTTTCCTGTCAGCACACTGTGGGGGCCTTGAACCAGGCTGAGGAAATAACAGAGAAGCCAGGACTTGGGAGCAGGAAGGAGCACAGTGCTCATCCCAACATATGGTCCCCAGCAGGGACGGAGTGGGAGGAAGGAAGGCATCAAGGCTATCCCGATTTCTCAGCAGGTCTGCCATTGGGAGTTAGAAGAGTTCCCTCAAGTGATTTGGACAGACTCCACTGTCTGAGGCACAGGGCTGCTGATGCAGCCTAATCACACCCAATGGAGTCAAGGATAGCCTACAGAAATGACTGTCCATTAAAATAATGGCATCAAGCAACACATTTCTAACAATGCAACACAGTCCTAGGGAAGAACCCCGGGAACTGAATTTTCCCTGTGCGGGTCCTTCGTGACCAGGTATGGAGGGATGGTGCTGTGTGTGTGTCTGTGTGTGGTCGTGGTAGGGCTCTCAACCTGCCTGTGCATGGGAATAGGGCCCAGGAGTGAGTGTGTGTATGCACATGTGTGTGAGCATGTGTCTATGGTGGGGAGTGGGTGTGTTTCTGTGTTTTCACTATGACCATGACTCCTTAGTGCTTCTGCTGGGGAGACAGGGTGGACCCTTCCCTTCACTGGCCCTGAAGTTGGTGAAGGACTGTCTGGTGACTGTTTCTGCAGAGCAAGAAGTCCCCCACCTTGGAGGTCACCTCTACTGGGGAGGGATTGCCCATGGAGGGGAGAGGGAGATGCTCTCCTCTCTCTAGCCATATCTCAGTGAGTTTGAAAACAGCCCTCAGGGCAGCTCTGGGGCCCTTTCCATCACCAAGGCAAAAACCTGAGTCCTTGGGGGTTGTCACGGTAGTAACACCTTGAGAGGGTGCCACAGAGTCCTACACCCATGACCACCCGTGGACATGTTGCCCATGGACTCTGGCCACCTGTGCCAAGACATAATGTGTGCATGTGGTTCCTGTGCCATCTGCCTCTTCCAATCTCAGAGCACTCCTGTAAGGAGGTCAGGGTAGGGTAACCACTGTTCCCATTTGGTGGAAGAGGAAACTGAGGCCAGAGAGGAGTTTGCCCAGGTCTTAGAGGGAGGTCTTAGTGAGTCAGATACCTTTTATCTGAGTCTGTGCTCTGGTTGCACCTGTCTGTTTGGGATGGACGCTGTCGCTCTGTACCCCATCCTTCAGCACCAGAACCCCCACCCTAACCCTCTTCACTTCTAACCTATGTCCCATTTTCTCTTCCATAGCCCATCTGGTCAAGAGGTTGAGATTCAGCTTTTTTTTTTTTTTTTTTTAAAGATGACCGGTAAGGGGATCAACCCTTGGCTTGGTGTTGTCAGCACCGTGCTCAGCCAGTGAGCCAACTGGCCATCCCTATATAGGATCCGAACCCGTGGCCTTGGTGTTATCAGCACCGGACTCTCCCAAGTGAGCCATGGGCCGGCCCAGCTTTAATGATATACTAGAAAGCAAGGGGCTGAACTAGAGGTGGCTGGCCAGGGCCGGGGCTGCTGGCTTTTCCTTATGTGACCCCTAGCCACAGAAGCGGGCAGAGGGTTGCAGTGTCCCTGCCAGCCTCGTGCACTGGGGCAGGCCTGAGGGGTGCTCTATGTCCATGAAAGCTCAGCACTCTCATGGCCTTGGTGTGGACTCAAGGCCCCCAGGCTGGCCAGCTTCTCTTTATACACATGCCGCACTCTTTACGTTGGATTCGTCACAGCTCACAGAAACTCCTGTGACCTTTTCACCATCATGCCTCGGCTCACGCCGTCCCTATCCACTGTACTTTCACCCACACAGTAGCCTGTCCTTCCCTCAGAGCAGCCTGCTGTGCCCTCCCCAGTTCTCAGGCAGTGCTGCCTTCTCTGGTCTCTCACAGCCCGATGGAGGGCCTTCCCTGTCTAATGTAGTCATGGTGTCCTTGTTCATTTCCCTGCTGAATGGTGAGCTCCCTGGGGTGGAGTCCACCTCTGAATTACCTTTGTGCCTGCTATAGTATCCATGGCAAAGGGCCTAAGGATTGGAAGGCATCAAGACATTTGGGATGCACACATAGGGGAAGCCACAGTTGACTGTGGCTGTCTTTGTGGAGAGGGTCTGGGCCTGCACTCACTTTTCATTGCATACCCTTTCTTATTGTTTGGGTTTTTCTTTTTCTTTTTCTTTTTTTTTTTTTTATCCTATATAAAGATAACCGGTAAGGGGATCTCAACCCTTGGCTTGGTGTTGTCAGCACCACGCTCAGCCAGTGAGCAAACTGGCCATCCCTATATAGGATCCGAACCCGTGGCCTTGGTGTTATCGAGTGAGCCACGGGCTGGCCTTTGTTTGGGTTTTTCACTAGGCTTATTGTGTGTTCTTTTCATAACAGGAATGGAAGAAAGAACCTCACAGTAAGTGGGAAAGAACCTCATAGTAAGTGAGAGCCTCAGTTCTCTCAGGACCCACAGGGGACACTCTCCTGTGAGTGGCCCCAGCTTTACTGACTGCACACTCATCTGTCTCTGTCCTGTCGCCCTTCCTCATGCAGAGCACCTGGTCCTTTGGGGAGTCTAGCCTCTCCAAGCTGCTCACTGTCCCTCTCCACAGAAACATCCTGGGTTTCAGAAATCACCCTGGATTTGCTGCTGCTTCTTCCTCTTCCTCTTCCTCCTCTCCTTCTAGTCATAAGTGTTGTTAAAGAACGTATTCTTCATATAAAAATTCATACAATTCCAGTAACTAAAGTCCTTTTGACAACTTGCATCCCCTTCCCACTCAATCCAATATCCACATTAAAAATAATCTCCATTCATCAGTTGGGTGGATGTCTGTTCTGATCTTTTTTCCGGACATTTATATATATTTTGTGATCTTAAAGAAATACAGTGTCTTGTTTTACGGTTATTGATGTTTTACATAAATGGAACTTTCCAGAACACCACTGAGGGGAAGACTTCTTTCCCACTCTTTAAAAAACTTTTGATTGAAATATATGTGTATATATATGAGAAGTGCACTAATTATGAATGTACAGTTTGCTGAATTCTTGCTAAATGAACACATTTGTGTAACCAGCACCCAGAAGTCTCCTTGTCCCCTTTCCAGTTACTACCCCTTCTCTATAATCATGACCTTGACTTTGAACACCATAGATTAGTATTGCCAGATTTTGAAATATATAGAAAATGGAATCTCACAGTGTACAGATGCTCTTTATGTCCTGATAAACCCATCATATGTTGAAAATGCACCTAATACCCCAATAAACCCATCATAAAGTCAAACCATCTTAAATTGGGGACTGTCTGTGCTATGGGCTAAATGTGTCCTGCAAAAGTTCATGTATTGAAAACTTGACCCCATTGTAACAGTGTGAAGAGGGTGAGAAATCCAAGTACAGCATTTGAAAGGTGGGGTCTTTAAGAGGTGATTAGATTGTGAGGACTGTGCCCTCGTGAATGGATTGATCCATTCATGGAGTAATGGGCATGGTTCTGATGGTTTTAAAAGGAGAGCAAGTGAGAAGATTAGCTCTCTCGCTCAACACATTCTCACCATGTGACACCCTGGTCACCACAGGACCCTATAGAGAGCTCCCAGCCAGAAGAAGGCCCTCACCAGATGTGCCCCCTGAGCTGTGGACTTCCCAGCCACCAAAACTGTAAGAAATAAAGTTTATTTCTTTTTATCAGCACCACACTCTAACCAGTTGAGCTAACCGGCCACAGTAGCTCATTCTTTTTAAATGGCTGCACTGTAGACCATGGAATGGACATATCATTCTCCACCAACTGCGCACTCCATGGGAGTTTTCTAGGAGTTGTCTGGGAAGTTTCTAGTTCCCCAAAAGCCCCAGCAGGCTGCAGTGAGCATCTTGGTTCATGTCCTCATGCATGCAAGGGAGCCATGTTGAAGCAGGTTCCTGAAGAATGGGACTTCTGGGGCGTGCTGTGCTGGGGTTTCTCTAAGTGGGCATGTCATGGGTGATGGGTGTGGGGTGGCTGATTGTTGTCTCCCTTTTCCCCCAGGAGTCAGGAAAGGCTCTGTGGAAATTGGGACTCTGGCCCCTTGCCTTGAAGTTCATATGGGAGGAATTCTTCCATGGAAGAGGGAAGGGTCTTCCGTGCAGGTGCAATAATATTTTCCATTTCATAGACAAATAAAACTAAGTGTAGCTGGCGAAAGGCTTGGTAAGCTCAGGTGGTCAGAAGGTTGGGGCAGGGGTCAGAACCAGAACCCAGACCCCTGCTGCTTCCCTTACAATGATTTGCTTTGATTGGCTGAAGTCCAGGGCTCTGGGGCTGGGAGGAGGGAGGTGTCTAAAGGCAGGTGAGGCTGTGCCTTGTCCAGTGTGGAGCATGAAGGGAAACAGCATCTAGCTCACCCAGAAGAGGAGGGGAAATAGAGGGGGACTGGGAAAGATGGCAGCCCCGGGTTGGGGACTGGGTGATGACAACACTCTTGCATCAGCCTCTGCAGGACCATCTTGGACTGTTCCTACCTCTTGGGCTGGTTTGTCCTCTGTATTAGTCCATTTTGTGGTGTTATAACAGAATACCTGAGACTGGGTGATTTATAAGGAAAAATGACATTTATTGCTTACAGTTTCTGAGGCTGGCAAATCCAAAGTCCATCTGGTGGTGGCGACAGTGACCCAGGGGTCTCACATTGCAAGATGATGGGAGCAGAGAGAGCAGGGAGAGAGAAGAGAGAAACTCTCCTCTTCTTTCAAATCCCTCAGAACCACGCCCCTGACCACCATTTTTAATCCATTCACTTCTGCATGGTCTTACAATCCAATCACCTCTTCAAGGCTCCATCTTTCAATCACCAGAATAGGATTTCCCACCCTCTTAACAGTCACAGTGGAAGCTAAGTTTCCAATACATAAAACTTGGAAGACACAATTCAATCTCCAGTGAGTTTTGGGGGGACATAGTTCAATTCACTACGTCCTCTTTGTTGGGTTAGGAGTGTGTGTAGGGAGAGAGCCCAGGGCCTAGCATGACCATCTCAGGGCTTAGATACAGTCCTGGAGGTCCTTCCCCCCTGCCCCCCACTTTTTACTCTTCCCTCTCTCTCCTCCTCTCCCTCCTTTCCCTCAGAGTCCTGATAGAACCAGTCATACAGCTCTTCTGCTCAACTGGGCTGCTCAGTTATGCTGGAGGCAATCTGAGTTGGGCTTGCACTCACTTGCTGCTGAGAATGCCCACCAGGGTAGAATTTTTTTCTTTATCTGTCAAGGGTGATAGAGAAGACAAACAAGTTGGTCAGGGAAGTCATCGCCAGTGGAAGACAAACCAAGGATTCAAACCCACATCTGCCTTACTTCAGAGTCTAAGGTCCTGACTAGCCCTTGGGGGTAGCTGTTTATGGAACATCCGTTACGCTCCTGCTATGTCCTGTTGTTCTTTATCCACATTGACTCCTTTATTAGACCTTATCCCTTATCAAAAGCCACCTGAGGTCCATGCTTTCTGAGGCCAATCTTACAAGGGGAAATATGGCACACAGAGGTTGGGTAACTACTTGGCCACACAATAAGTAAACAGCAGAGCTGGGACCTGAACTCAGGCACTCCAGCTCCAGTGTCCGTGCCCTTGCCCACCTTATAGCAAGGCCTTCAGCAGAACCAGCCTCCCCAGAGCCTGTCCCATCTGTCCCCACCCCAGGAGAGCAGAAGAATCATCCACTTCCTAGAGGAATTTTCCCAGATTCTCCTCAGGTCGGCTCATTTGTGGAAAAACTGAGAAGGGCATTTTTGGAGGCTGAGATGCTCATGTGTTTCCTGGCTTAGCTTCCAGTGCCCCCTCTGTGGGGTAGGTCTAGGAGAATACTGAGCTCACAGGACGGTACACCCATCGATCCACCCCACACTGAGTCCTTCTGTGGTCCGGGGCCCAATCACAGCTGGGAGAGCCCACAGTCCAGAGGAAGACAGACAAGCAAATGGACATGGTTCCCATGTCCGTTGGGGTCTCCAGCTCCATCCTCAAGCCCTTTTTTCCTACCTCAGGTCCTCCTACTGCTCCTTCCAATGTCCTTCTCTGCCCTGCCTTCTCAGGAGCAAAACAAAGTCCCATTTTCCCTCCTGTCAACACCTGTAGGATTAACTTCTTTTCTTTCCTTTTTTTTTTTTAAAATTTCATTTTTAATATTGTCATTTTACATTTCTGTTGTTTTATTTTTTATTTTCTGTGGCCACTAAGGGGATCCAAACCCTTGACCTTGGTGTTATCAAGGATCAATTATTGAGTATTTTCCCAGAATCCCCCAAGAAGAATTCTGTACTTGTTGCAATCATAACATTTTCACACTCCTTGTGACTCTGACTGGTATTCTACTGTGGGTGAAGTGCTGGAAGAGAACTCTGGGCAGGGAACTCGAAGAGCTCAGGGAAGGGGCAATCAAGCCCTAGGACAGTCAGGCTGAGCTTTGCTGAGGAGGGGAGCTTTGTTAAGAAGGCTGGCATAAGGAGGAAGGAGGGTATTCCAGCCAGGGAAAGCAGCCTGTTGTGTGGGGGTCCCAGGGAAGGAAAGACCAGTGCCTATGAAGGTTTGGAGGGTGCTAGGGCTGGAGAGGAAGAAAAAGTCCATTTCACAAAGTTCCAGACTATTAGGGTCAGAAGGCTGGGGCACTCTAGATTCCACAGCACGCAGAATGAACACTGGCCTGGGAATCGAGCCCCAGCACAGCCACCGCCACACTGGGGACCTTGCCAAACCCCATTCTCCCTCTCTCTGGGGCCTCAGTTACTCCTTCTAAACAATGAAGAGTTGTAACAGTCAGTGTTGTTACATGCTTGTATGTAAGGATTTAGAACTCTTTCTTTTTTCTTTCTTTTCTTTTTCTTTTTGTATGTGTGGCTGGCTGGTAATAGAGCTCTTTATTTCTTAAAGAAGACTTTTCCAAACCAATAAACAAAAGTCATAAGTGCATGTTGTGTTTCCAGGTGATTAAAATCTCTGTTATACGAGGAATTCCTGAAGCCACTCCTTGAAGCTCTTCGTGTTGTGACTGTGGTTTCTGATGCTGGCCACAGGGCCGGCTTCATGGGCATGTTATCTGTGCAGTTAAACTGCACAGTGCTCCTGTGCTCAGAAGGGACCTGTGCTGGTTGAATGTTCTCTTCTTTTCTTGGTGGCTGGCTGGGATGGGGATTGGAATCCTTGACCTTTGTGTTATAATGCTGCTCTGTTCTTGAGGTCTTGATATTCTTTTTTTTTTTTTTTTTTTAAAGATGACTGGTAAGGGGATCTTAACTCTTAGCTTGGTGTTGTCAGCACCACGCTCAGCCAGTGAGCTAACCGGCCATCCCCGTATAGGATCTGAACCTGTGGTCTTGGTGTTATCAGCACCACACTCTTCTGAGTGAGCCACGGGCTGGGCCTTTGAGGTCTTGATATTCTTAATAATGTTTGAACAAAGGGCCCCTCATTTTCATTTTGCACGGGGTCCTGCAAATTATGTAGCCAGTCCTGGCCAATGGTGGCTCAACACTCCCAACAACACATGAAGGAACCCCTGGAGACCATTGTAACACCAACTTATTCCCAGAGACTCCCAAAGTCTTCCCAGAGTCTTTGTTCCCAACCTTAAGCAGCCAGAGGAACAGGGGGACAGCCTGGGAAGGGAAGGAAAAGAGTAAAATGCAGCACAGGGCGGAAGAGAACGCCCAGTCCAGCCCTTTAATGCCCGGAGTACAACAGATTGAAAGGCTGAATCTTTAGCACCTCTTGACAAAATGGGCTGCAGAAGAGATGCAGGGCTAGTCAGGGTGCTGTTTGGTGGGGTCAGGGCAGAGGGGGACAGAGAGTGCAGTCAAGAGAGACAGGACACCCCTGGTTGGAACAGGGGAAACTCTGAATTGGAGCCAGAGCTCTGGGTTCTGCCATCATCCCTGACTTGGTCAAGACCTCCCTCCCAAGGCAACACCTCCACCTGATCCTGGACCTCAGTTTCCTCAGCAGGCAAATGGGACTGTTGGTAACCCCTGCCCTGTCCTCCCAGGAGTGCTGTGAGCTTAGAGGAAGTGGATACACGGGAGCCCTTTGTACCCTAGTAAGCCACATACACAGGTCACTTCCTTGGTCTCAGGTGGACTGATTCCATAGATGACATCATCACAGTGAGGATGTGAGAAGGTCAGGACACAAGGTTCCTCTCAAGGTGTTGTTACATGACAACCTCAGTGATTAGTGTTGGGGTTTTTGCTTTGATGACAGGATGGGTCCCAGAGTCCCTGCTCAATGCTGTTGCCATGGGCAAGTTCATTGGAAGAAAGCTCATCTCAATGGGGTTGCCCTTGGGCACATAGGTGACCATCATGACAGGGGCTCCCTTCCCAATGGAGAGAGCCTCCTGTTTCATCAGCTACAGGGACAGCAGGGGGACCCAGCTTGTCTCCTACTCACAGCCAGGGTTTTACAACCACACATATGGCTCCTACCAGTCTCAATTCTACCCCTCACACAGAGCCCATCACCCATCAGCTCTCCCGGGTCTCCATCCCTCTCCATCCTTCTCAGCTCCCCAGGGCCCTTCTCTTACACTCTTTGTTTATCAAGAGTTCTATTTCAGGAAGATAAGCAAGCCCTAGGGAGGAAAATTGTTTGTAGACAAGATTAATGGTTCTCAGCTGGTGGTAAGTGGGCAGGAATGTGGCCTTTAAAATTTCGTAAAGTACACAACCAAATACACACATAAAAATAAAGTAAAATAAAATCTCCTGAATTGCTTTTTGGAACACTGATCTTATAGGAGAAAACTTTCTTTTTTTGGTTAGGATTTCTTGTGGTATCTAGGATATCTCATGGTATTCTACACTAAGCATGGACTTTCATGATCAGAACAAAGTGTATCTAGAAGATTTAGAAAGCTTCATGGTTGATTATGCTTTGCACTGTGTTAGGCACTGTTTGTCTATATCTCTGGTAAGCTGTCACAGTAATGTGACAGATGGGGAAAACTGGGTGGTAATATTTCAGGTGCTGCCTTGAGACCCATGCCTAAGTGTTTCTGTCAGACTTTAGGTATGGTCACCAGAGAAACCAGTGGCTCCTGTGATTTCCAAAGATGGAGTACAGGGTACAAAACGAAGACTCCACTGTAGTGAGTTTTGGCATCCCATGGAGTCACCTCCTTTGGGGAGTGTTTGCCCTGAAGCAGCCCATATGAGGCCCAAGCCATGGCTAAGAAGAACAGGCTGCCATAGAAGACTAGCCATGCAAAGATCAAAGAGAGAGTCTCAGGCTGCTGCTCAGATTAGCCACTGGCTAGTTGCAAATGGGATCTGTTGTCACCTCTTGAAGGGTGACAGAAATGCAAAGGATTACTCAGAGCCCATGTATCCAGAGCAATGAGAGGCCCGAAGGGGTTAAACCCAGGGAGAACTCTTTCAAGAGAGGAGAGCCCTAGGAATAGCCCTGAGTCAGGTTTTCTCTGTTTTTATTTTACAGGCAAGAAAGTTACAGAAGAAACACAGGTGGTTAACCAGTCATAGTGAAAACATAAACAAACTGGCTACATGACAATTTTTCATTAAAGCAGGTATAACTTAAAAATAGTTCAAGCAATTTACTATCAAAAGGAGTCATAAAAAAAACTAAGCTATGTGACAGTACAAAAAGAAACAATGAGGTAATCATCATGGCAACACTTCATTCCCTAAGAAACTTAAAGAAACAGCTGAAGGTAAGATGTGGAACGTTCCCCACCATTAACTAGCAGAGTAACCTTGAAACTTTTAGCTCACATACTTTCCCAGAGCAATCACTTTTACTGTGCTTCAATTTTCATATCTACATCAAAGACTTCAGTCCTGTGAGAGTTTTCTGGTCTTTCTTAATTTTAGCATTTCTATGTGTATTACTAAAAAGTTGGGCTATTCCTAAAACTACAGGACTTTGGTCCTGCTAAAAACTAAGGGCTTTGGTCCTACTATGTTACAACCTATGCTAAGGACTTTAGTCCTACTAAGCTAAAGCCCTGTGAAATACATGTGTTTTATTAGCGTCAATATCCTCCACAGGGATCATCTGCTGAGCAATTTGGACCGAGGTCACAGCCCCACGTCTGAGGGCGTCGGGAGCCAGGGAAGATTGTGAGGAATAGGAAGAGATCTTGGAAGTAGGAAGGGATTCTAGGAGTCAGAGAGAGATCCCAGGGAATAGGGGAGATCCTAAGGAGCAAGGAGAGGTCCCAGAGATTAAAGTGAGATCCTATGGACCAGAGAAAATCCCGTGGAGCAGGGTGAGGTTGTAGGGAGGAATCCCTGTGACCTGCCTGAGCCCTGCTCCCTGACAGGAACAGTCTGATGGCTGACGATTAAATATCTTAACTCACCAAAGTTACCAAAAGTTTGTTTTAATGACCCTTCACTCTTAACATATTCTTAGGAAATTGTGTTTGGTAGCAACACTTCTCAGGTATATTAAAGAGGTTGAATGCTGAATTTAGGGAGTTTATTCTTCTTACAGATTACAGATTTGTCCTTTTAATATAGATATATCTTCTTTCCTATTCAGTATGAACATATGGACATATTGTTTCCTATACAACAAAAATTTTGCTCTTTATAAATGAAATTTTTGGTTCATTTGATTTCTCTTAAATACGGAGTCATTTTCTGTTGTGCCTCTGTTTTAGTATTTTAAGAACACATTACATATTTATTATTATTATTTACATATTACGATGTATGTTATTATTTACATATTACAATTTTATGTAATATGAATATTACTTATTTTAGTATTATTAGTAGTATTTACATATTTAGTATTTTTCAGAATGACCAACTCACAGAATCTAGGAAATGTAGCAATTAATCAAAAAAAGTCTTAAAACACTTTATAAAATTTACAGCAATACACATTACATGAAATGATTTGAACATTTTGAAGATTTATGTGCAGTTTAACTAGATCAGCTTTTATTTATCTCTATAACCAATTCAAGCTGACATGGGAACATAACCTGGGGTGGTGACACTCAAAAGAGAGAGACTGAAAAAGGGGAGCCTGAGGACACAGGGAGGGTTTGGGGACCCTGGAACCCTGAAGACCTGGCTTCTCCAATGCTCTCCACAAGCCACATAATTACAGAGAATACATTAGGGGCAAATCAGTAAATTTGGTGCAAATGGGTCATTTAGAAAATTGATGCTTGGTCATTGGCTCTGGGAGATTTTTTGTTCAGTTAATTTTCTCCAAGTGTCCTTGGTGCCCCTTGTGATGAGTGATGTCCTAGGTGGGCCTGGTTTTGTCCTAGGCTCCTTTTGGAGTTTGGGAGTCCCACCTTCTACAACCTCCTGACCTACCCACCTCCCATGGCTTGCTTGGACTCAGAACAAGCCCTAGTTTCCTGCTCTGGGCCATCACTGAGTATCTTGGGTACCTCTGTCCTCTTCCCTCTGTCACTGCTTCTAACACTCTCTTTCCCTCCTGTCTCCTCTTACAGTCCCTGCTGGCTACAGTGCCTTTGCTCAGGCTGTTCCTCTGGCCCTGGCACTCTCTCTTCCATTGCAGGTTCCTCCTCCTCCCAGATCCTCCCCTGATGCTGTGGCCTCTGCCACCCTCTCTTATGACTTCTCCTGAGGTAGAGGCAGCATTAGCAACACCTGAATTAGAGTGGCATTGCCATCACAGCTGAACCATCACCTCAGAGGTACATATCTGCATGACCTGTGAGGTTCTAATGCCAGGTCCACCTGTGACCTGAGCGATGTGACCTGGCCCTTGGCATCCTACACTAGCAGTGACAAAAAGGATGGATAAAGAGTGGGGGCCTAGGACATAGGGGGAGATGGGAAAGCCTGGCCTGGGGTGGAGGCAAGGTGCAGGGGGAGACATTATCCCAGTCCTGACCTCCTCTGGGGGTTCTGCAACCAGGGAGTACCAGGGGAAGGAGGACACCCACCAAGTTCTGAGCTGGGATTTTATTGGACTGGGGCATAGCTGTCCATGGTGGATAGTATGGGGAGGACCAGAAATGGGGGACAGCCGGAGGGGGGTGGTCAGCAGAGATGGCTCCAGGTGCTCAGAACTATCTCAGAAAGCCTTGGACGCATGCTTTCCCTGTGACTTCTGTCGAAACATCCACCTGAAATGCTTCTTGAAGAATTTTCTCAAGCTTCTGCTGGCTCACGTGGGCTGGGGGAAGGGGAGTCAGAGAGGGTTGGCATTAGCCAGGGCTGGTGCCTGGATGCTGGGAGGGTAGGATGGTTCTGCCTAGGGTCAAGGCCTAGTATCCTCTCTTTCCTCAGGGGAGGGACAAGTGTGGATGGTCCAGAGGAGACTGGAAGCTAGGAGATGCCCAAGCTGGCCAGGAGGACTGGGGGATTTCCCAGCCCTGTGCTGGGCTTGCTGTGTGACCTTGGGCATATTGCTCAACCTCTCTGAGCCTTGGTTTCCTCTCCAGTGCTCTCCAGAACCCACATAATTACAGAGTATATACATTAGGGGCAAATCCAAGCTTGTCTCTCTTCCAGCTCTCATGCTTCTATTGTTCCAAGGCATTGGTTCTCAAACTTCATTGTGCATCAGAATCACCTGGACGGCTCATTAAACACATTGTTTCTGACTCAGTAGGTCTGGGGTCCATACTTTGAGAATGGCTGTTCTTTTTTTTTTTTTTTTTTTAAAGATGACTGTTAAGGGGATCTTAACCCTTGACTTGGTGGTGTCAGCACCACGCTCTCCCAAGTGAGCCAACCGGCCATCCCTATATAGGGATCCGAACCCGTGGCCTTGGTGTTATCAGCACCGCACTCTCCTGAGTGAGCCACGGGCTGGCCTGAGAACCACTATTCTAAAACACTAGCTCACAGGGTAACAGATTACTTCTCTTTAGGTCTTAGTTTTCTTAACAGTAAAAGCGGATGTGTGTGCCCATGTAGGAGTGCGTGTGTGAAATCCATAATCACAGTTCCACTTACTGTTGGTAAAATCCACTAGGCACTTAATTCACAGGAGGCCATTTTCTCAATCCTGATTGCATGCCAGACCAAATCTGACTGTGGAGTTGTGGCCTGGGCTTACAAATTCTTCCCAGGTGATTCCAACGATCAACAAGGATGGGAACCCCCCTGCCCTGTGGAGATCCAGGCTCAGGATGGTGAAGTAGCTTGCCCAAGTCACTAAGTAGAGCAGTGGCTCAGTTAAGAACCATGTTTTCTGGGTCACTGTTGGGCTCTCAGGCGATTCCTTAGTGCTGGGAAGAGTATGAGGTCCCCAAGAGGCCTGTCCAACAAGTGACAGTCTAGCTCTCGAGCCCTTGCCCTTTATTCTGGAGCCTCCCAGCCTGAAGCTCAGGCTTCTGGATCCTGTCCCTCTGCCCCTCATTCCTTCTGCAGAGGGTTGCTCACCCCCGCGGGCTTCTGGGCTTCACAGGTGCTCATCATGCTGGGGCCCTTCTTATCAGCTTGAAGTACCCCCAGAGTTCTTCACTTGCTGTGGGGAGAAGAACATGTTCAAACCATGGCTACTTACTGAAAGGGCCCCAGTGTGTGTATTTATTTTTGTTTTTCTTTTAATTAAATTTTTTTTCTTTTTTTTTTGTGGCTAGTTGGTATGGGCCAGTGTGGTATAAACCGTAAACCAGGGAACACTGGGCTCCTCGTGCAGATGTTGCCGAAGAACAGAGCCAGGCATTCACCCTACAGCCTTGTGATGGGCATGGGGAGCTGGGGTTTGAGGACCTTACCCCATTGTCCTTGAAGAGACACTGCTCAGGGGTGAGGTTCTCTCTGTCTTGCACTTTGTCTCTTTGACGGTGAACATCTATAACTGTGGTTCTGAAAGTGTTGGGTCCTGTCAAGCAAGGAGACAGTAGGAATTTCAGCCCTCCACAGTTAGCATGTCCATTTGTGAAGGGAAGCCAGAGAGCATCCAGCCTGTCCCACAGTAGGTGCAGAAGTCAGGGCCTAGAAAGACCCCTGCCACCATCCAAGATGAGGTCCAGAGTCCAGAAAAGGGGAGAAAATTAGCTAAAGCCACACAGCCAAGAGTGGCAAAGCAGATCCTTGAAGTCAGGTCCACATTTCCCCTATTTCTGGTGCTATTTCTACATGTTGTGCCACCTCTTACACCAGCTGGAAAAACCTTCAGGAAAGTGTAGAGCACCACCCAAAGAGATGGCTGCTGTAATCTTGTGAGATGGGGAAACTGAGGCACAGCGAGGTGAGAGAATCTTCCTGAAGCCTCCCAGGCCATCACGGCAGCAGAGCCCTTAGCCCAGCATTTCCTCTAGGATGTTCTGACAGGAGCAGACTGCTTCTTCTCACCAAGTCTGACTGGGGCTGAGCTTCCAGAACAAAGTAGGCATGCTCTTCATTTGGCCAACTGTTGAAGTTGTTGAGGGTGATATCCTTAGTCCAGGAGGTAGGTTCAGCCCCTAGCCAGACCCAGGAGCAGCAGCAGCCTGGCTGCAGTGATGCCTTCCATCTTGCCTGGCTGCAGTGTGCCGGGTACAGCCCCTGGTTGATTTTATGCTGGCTCAGGGTGGGGTAGGGCTGGCCTCTTGCTATAGTGGGGGACCCTGAGCATTTTCTGATTGTTAAATCTGCCCCCTTCCACTGGAGAAACTGTTTTAGAAATTTTATGCTTGGCTGTCTTAATCGTGAACTTTAGCTTCTGTAACCTAGCTTGCTTCCTGCACCCATTCAAATTAGGCTCCATCACGGACCAATGAGCTTTGTCTCATAGCCAACCAATCCAGACTAACAGACTTGCATCCCTCATTTGCATAAGAGGACCTAAATGAGAACTTGGGCAGGAAGTTTTGGGCTATATAAGGTGGGCCTTTTCCTTCATTTGGGGAGACACGAGCTTAATGCTCGTGCTCTCCTTGCTTGCAAGCAACGAAGTGCTGTAACATCAAAAAGAGCTGTCAACTATTAAAACAGCTATAAAACCAATGTTGGTCTTGGATTCCACTGTGCAAGCACCTCACAACACTGCCAGCTGGCCTCCTTTGCCAAGGCCGGGGAAATCCCAACCTGGCTAAAGGGGTTGCAATGATTATTTAACCTGTTGACTTTCCCCCAAGCTCCTTGTGTCACATGAATCAGTAAGTAGGAAAGAAGAAAGTGAACCTTAGCAGAGGATCCTGACACTCACCCTGATCAAAATCCCCAGCCTCACAGCAGCCCATGTTTGCCTTCCCAGTTTGCTGCAGAGGGCAGGATGCAGGGCTTGAATTCCTCCACTTGACCCTTGTGAGAGCAACAGCATGGTGGGTGGGTGGGAGGCATTAGGTCCAAGTCTTGATTCTGCCATTTTCTGCATGGGAGTCTTTGTTCAAGTGATTTAACCTGTGGGCCTCATTTTCCTCATCAAGTGACTCACTCAGAGAACTGAAGGGTGTTCACTGAGCTTGGGGGCACAGCAGGTTGGTGTCCAGTTCCCCTTCCCCAGGAGTCTAGTGGGCAGGAGGGATGGCTGGGAGGAGCAAAGGAGAGGGAATGACACAAGATCAGCCTCATTTCCCGAATGTGTTGGGGTGAAGGGTACATGAGGATTTCCCATAGACCAGATGTGGAGTACAGGGGTACAGCTGGCTAGGGTAGAGTACTACAGTCACTCTCCTGAGAAGACCTATACTCTAACAGGCTGTGAGGAGCCAACCTGGAAAGCCAAATGAAGGAGGAATGGGAGGCGTCCCCATCAGGAGAGTCTGAGGACCTGGCTGACGACCCTCCAAGGGATCCAGGGAAGCAGGGGCAACCAAATAGGGCCTGGAAGGATGGGGAAGGGCACTCCAGGCAGAAGCCTCAGCAAATGCAAAGGCACAGAGGCAGGAAAGCACAGTGAGGGTTTCAAGATTTATATAACATAAGATTTACCATCTTAACCATTTTTAAATGTACAATTAATTATTTTTATTCTAATAATCTCATTTTTCTCTCTAGGCTTGGGGGAAAGGATAAAGGGTCACCAGTTACTGGTAATACTGTCCAGGGGCAGGATGTACTCTTCAGGGCCCCAGGGACTGACTGAAAGAGTTCCCTTTGGGCTGAGGGCAGTTAGGGAGGGCATCTTGGAGGAGGTGGGATTTGGTCTGACCTTGAGAGATGACTGGGTTCAGATAAGCAGTGGAGGGAATCCAGCATACCTAGGAGGGGTAGAGGAGAGGCCTTAGCAAGGCTTATAGGCAGGAGCCAGTGTGGTATATTTGCAAGTTTCAGGCTTTTGTTTGCAAGTGGGAGGAACAGGAAGTGAGGAGGGTGAAGAGGGTGGTTGATAATGGACAACCTTGAATGCCTGACTAGAGGGCAAAACTTTGCTTGTGGGATCCTAAGCTGGAGATGTGGTATGCATGGTTCCACTCCTTACACTCTGTCCCCAGCAAGCATCAAGTTGATTAGAATTATTCATAATAGCCCAAAACAGAAACAATTCACATGTCCATCAATTGATGAATAGATAAACAAAATATGGTATATCCATACAGTGGAATATTATTTGGCTATAAAAGATACGAAGTACTGACACATGCCACATCATGGATGAACCTTGAAGACATTTTCCAAAGTGAAAGAAGACTGTCACAAAGGACCACATATTGTTTGATTCCTTTTATATGACATGTCCAGAATAGACAAATCCATAGAGATGGAAAGTAGATTAATGATTGCTTAGGGCTGGGGGTAGGGCTTGGGGGGAAATGGGGAGTGACCACTGGGAGGGGAGTATTTCTTTTTTGGGTAATGAAAATGTTCTAAAATTGACTGTGGAGGGCTGGGCCATGGCTCACTTGGGAGAGTGTGTTGCTGATAACACCAAGGCCATGGGTTCAGATCCCTATATAGGGATGGCTGGTTGGCTCACTTGGGAGAGCATGGTGCTAACAACACCAAGTCAAGGGTTAAGATCCCCTTACCAGTCACCTTTTAAAAGAAAAAAGAAAAAAAATTGACTATGGAGATATTTACACAACTCTGTGAATATATTAAAGCATACCTTATTTTTGTTTTTTTTTTTTTTGGTGGCTGGCCAGTAACGGGATCCAAACCCTTGATCTTGGTCTTATAACATGGTACTCTAGCCAACTGAGCTAACCAATCAACCTGTGAATATACTAAAAACCATTGAATTGTACACTGTAAATGGATGAACTGCGTGTTATGTGAACTATATCTCAATAAAGTTGTTAGAACAAAAAAGAGTCCATCTGGGAGCAGGCATTTGTTTCCCAGTCCCTGTAGCCACTAGCCGTGGATGGGAGTTTGCACAGGTGCTGAACACTTTCCCCTGCCTGCATGCATGAAGGGAAGACTCTGGTTTGGGGGCAGTCCGAACTACAGTCACATCACCCTGGGGGACTCTCTGGTGGGAGGGCTGGAGGGGAAGCCTGGGAGCAGGAGCTAGTCAGAGGGCTGTCTCCTCTGCTGCTGCTTTCCACCCAGGCTCTTCAACTGTCCCTGGGCAATTCCAACTGCATTCCTCTCCCACCCTGGCTGCCTCCCGTGCATGCACTCCTCCTTGGCCAGTTCTGCTCAAGAGCGTAGTGTCTAGAGGTGAGGCAGTGCCATGGGACAGACGTCTCCTCTCCTCACGCCATCACCCAGTGTCAACTTTCCTGTGTAGGTATTTCTGTGTTTGTTTGGAGCTGATCCTGATGAAGACGTCAGACTCTTTGCATTCCAGCCTTTCCTCCATGGCCCTAATTAGCCCCACTTGGCAAAACCAAAGGCCTACATTTAGGGGACATACTTCCTTTCTTACCATGGCCTTCTTGGGGGAATCTCACCCACTTCCTGAACTCTGAACAAGCCAACCTGCCTCTCCTGCAGCCCTTCTTCAGGGAAGGGAAATGAATGCCCTAGTGTTGGCACACTCTTTTGGCAGCAGTCTCTTGGGCAATCACTTGCTCCTGTTGCTCTACATTGGCTTAATCTTTAACTAACTCACTTAAGCCTTTTTCACACGTGCAGCTCCCAAGGCACACAGAACTTGGAGAGGCCATCAGAAATGGCTGGATTTGCCCAGAACTCATTCAGAGGCCTTGACTCAGGTCTTTTCCTATTCAGGGCCTTAGAATCCACATCCAGAAATGGAGAGGACTGGAATATCCAGGAGGTGGCCCCTGAGACCCTCGTAGGAGAGGAGGTAATTCCTGCCACACATCCCCACCTCAATAATAGCACCTGGAGGGGCCTGGCCTCCAGGACCCTTAGGACCTCACAACCCCCAGCTACAAGGCAATGGAAAGATCTGTTCCCCAGTCATCTTGTGGAACAGAGGTCCCGCACTGGTGGCAGATGTGATCATGGGTGTGGGAAGTGGAGGATAAATCCCCACAAGCTATGATTCTGGGGCTCCCAGAAACTCCACCCCCTCTCCACTGCAGCCAGAGTGATGCTCCTATAATGGAAGAGGACCTACTATGCACCTTTACAGAGTTGCCTCCTGACAGGTGTGGCATTGGAGGCCTCCAGTCAGCTCCCTGCCCAGGAGTGGCCCACCTCTCATCGCTGTCTCCCACGTAACAACCTTTCCCTTTTGAGCAAGGTGTTGTCATACAGGTGCTTCTGAAACATTCACAGAAAGCCACCATGTCACAGGGACAAAGCTGGCCCTTCCTACCAAGGGTAGTCACAAGGATCTTCTCTCTCCCCACTTGTCCCTCTACCCCCAGCCTCACTTTTTTGTCTAGCTTGGTATTGTTCAATAGAAATTTCTGTGATGATGAAAATGTTCCATATCTGAGCTGTCTACATGTGGCTATTGAGCACTTGAAATGGGGCTAGTGTGACAGAAGAACTGATTTTAAATTTAACTTTAAGTTTAATTAATTTGAATTAAAATTTAAATTGCCACTTGTGATATGGCTATAGTATTGGCCAACGCAGATAACCAACTGCGTCAGAGCAGAAATGAGCAAGGTCTGATGAGCGGGGAACAGTGAGAGAAAAACTGGTCAGGGCTGGGGCCAGGGAGGAACCAAAGGAGGAGACAAAGAGTCCAGTGATGTGATTCTGGGGTCACTAAGCAGAAGGTGAGCAGCAGGCAGCCTGGCATCCAGGCCATGGCCACCTGAAGGCACTCAAGTGTTGGAGCTGAGCAGGGTTTTTGGATCACAGACAGGGGGAGAGGCTGGAAATGGGGAAGGGCTTGGGGCAAGGCCATGTGGCAAGAAGCTTGAGGTCTTGTCTTCCTCACTAATGGCAAATGTGGGTTTGGGAAACCTGGATTATGCAATGGGCCCTGGCCCTGTGTGGGTATTCCTGGCTAGGACAGGGTGTGATTGCCTATAGTTGCCTTGGCCTTTCCGAGGAGAAAAGAAGCTTTTTGACAATTCACCCTTCCCTGCCCCAACAGAAGACAGAGGGGTTTTTTTGAGCCAGAGCATCTGGGCAATATCCAGGTCTCCCCTTTATGGCTGGAGAGAGCCTCAACCTTTCTGAACATCATGTCCCAGGCCTGTCTTGGGAATCACACCAGGAAACAAAGGCATATTTGCCAGAAATTACCCATCACCACCCTGTGCTGTGTAGTTTTTCTTTGAACAAATGATTCCTGAACCTGGCTCTGGACCTGCTGGCAGCTGTCCTCATCCATCTGAACCCTTCTGAGGGCAGAGCCCAGGGCTAGGTCCTGAGAGGGGTCCAAAGAGGAAAGGGGTCCTGCCCCTTAGGGAGTCTGAGTCTGAAGGGAATGTGGTGTCTTGCCCTTGGGAGCCCCTGTCTGAGGGACGGACAAGATTGTCACATTTGGGAAACCCTCCTGCGGAGGAATTGTAGCCCTACCAATCAGGAGTCTGGACAAAGGGACAACTCAAGGTGCCCCATTCTGAGGGGAAGCTCTGGCCTCCATGACCCTTGTCTGAGAAGACAAATGGTCCTATCTGGGGACTGGACTGGCAGATAAACACTTCCTGAGACTAAAGATGGGGTTGGTGAGCTGTCTCCCGGCCTGGTGTTGGTGATGGTGATGGTGGTGGGGCTGCATTACAGAGGATACCAACAGGGGTGACATTGGGGCAAACTTCCTGGAGAGGCTGACTCTGAATAGAAAAGTGACAAGCCTGGGGCAGTGGGTAGTGCTGTTGGCAAGGAGAGAGGGGACAGCATATGTGTCTGTTGGGGAACAGTTGGGCTAAGGCCATTGCAGAGCAAGGAGAACTGACCCTGACCTTATTTGCAAAAATGCCTTGGGAATGCAGGACTTGGCGGTGGACATGCACTTTCTCTCTCACTGGTGCATTTGCCTGCACACAAACACTGCAGAGCATGTCATTCCTATCCTACAGATGAGAACATTCCCAGGAAAACAAAGCAACCTGCTCAAAGTCATGCAGCTAGTAAATGATGGTGATTGGGACCCTCCACCCTGATCTCCTGTGAGTGAAAGAAAGGCAGAAAGTTGGAAAGGGGGAATTGTCTGGGCAGAAACTGTGGCCAGTGCCCTCTTGTCAACCATAGGGTGTCAGCACACTCTGCCCCATGCCCCAGGAATAGGAAAGGAAACTACTATCTCTGAATATATATCTGACTCCAATGCATTGCTGTCCAGATAGTTGGGGTTATTGTCCCTGATTTCGCACAAAAAAACTGAGGCTCAGGGAGGGGAGGCAACTTGCCAGAAATCAAGGTTGAGCCACCTGTGCTAGCAGGGCCATGCTGCTACGCCACCTTCTCTTAGCTGCTGTGTAGTGTTGGAAATCCACCTGGGGTTTGTTGGAGGGGGTGAGCTGTCTGCTCAGGCAGTTTATGTACACGTGCTATGTGTCAGGCATTGCACGCACACTCATTGTCGCCATAGTCCTCACAGATCTCCAGATAAACCTCACTGGCCCCATTTTACAGCAGAGTGAGGAGCAGGGAGGTCAAGTAACATCTGTATTAGTACATTTTGTGTTGCTATAAAAGAACTACCTGAGACTGGGTAATTTATAAGGAAAAGAGGTTTATTTGGCTTATGATTCTGGGACAGCTGCATCTGGCATGGGCCTCAGGCTGCTTCTACTCATGGTGGAAAGTGGCAGGCAACCACCGGGTACAAGCAGATCACATGGCAAGAGGAAGCAAGAGAGAGAGAGAGAAGGTGCCAGGGTCTTTTTAAACAATGAGCTCTTAGGGCCAGCCCGTGGCTCACTCAGGAGAGTGTGGTGCTGATAACACCAAGGCCATGGGTTTGGATCCTATATAGGGATGGCCGGTTAGCTCACTGGCTGAGCATGGTGCTGACAACACCAAGCCAAGGGTTAAGATCCCCTTACCGTCATCTCTAAAAATAAATAAATAAATAAAAATAAAATAAACAACGAGTTCTCATGGGAACTAATAGAGTGAGAACTCACTCATTAATCCCCCCTCCCCCAGGGAGAGCATTAATCCATTCATGAGGGATCTGCCCCCATGACTCAATCAGTTTCCAACATTGGGGATCAGATTTACACGTGATTTTTGGTGGGGACAACACATCCAAACTCTATCAACATCCAAGAACAAAAACTAATTAATGAGCTAGTTGGGATGTCTTACATTCGATTGCTTCCCTCTTCCTGGAGGATTCACATGGGCATGTGACCTACATATCCACTTATCCAGTGTGGCATAAGAAGATTCCTGCAGTTGAACTTGGGAGCCATTACCTCCGCCTTTCCCCAACTAGCATTATTATTTGAGATTCTTTAATGAAATATTTCACTTAAACTGGCTTCTGAAGTTCCACCATTAGAACTTTATTCATTTTGGGTCGATTCTATAAAAATGCAAACAAAGGGTCCTTGAGAAGAATTTTGTGTAAAACCTTCATTTTAGAGGCTTCTGACTTCCTGAGGGATGTCAGCTCATGGCCTGAGTCACCCCAACTTCACTACCTCCTGGACTCCATGTTTACTTCTGAAGTATTAACCCAAGAGGTCACAGTAATAACAACAAAAACAACTCACATGTACTGACCACACACCATGTTACATTTGACCCTCACTACAATTCTATGAATAGGACACCGCAATTATCCCTGTTTTACAGATGAGGCAACTGAGGCACAGAGCAGATACATCGGCACCCAAGACCACACCGCTGGTCATGGTAGGGCTGAGCCTGAAACCCAAGCAACCTGGTGGGGGAGCCTGAGCTCTTTGACTGCCAAGTCCTAGGCTTTCTGTCATGCTGACTGGGGACTCTGGGCACAGAGAGTGACACTGGCTTGCCCACAGAGACAGAGGCTGTGGATAAATACCGTTCCTGAGATTCTCATCTCAGGATTCCCTCCCCAGTGCTCCCTGAGGGGATGAATAAACTGTCTGCACAGTCCTCTACTTTTCAGACAAGCTGGCCATCCTGATGAAGGTTGTCTCAAAGGCAAGCAGGCCTGAAGGGGTGGGTGCCTTGACCAGGAAAACCACTGGCTCTTTAGGCTGCAGGGCTGCAGACAGGGAGCCAGAGATGGAATGGAGAGAGGGTTAGGGTGGACCTGTTTCCCAGTGATGGAGGAATTCTGGAGTGGGGGAGGGGAGCTCTGACATCTGCTAATCTGTGGAAGGTCTACCAGAGCCTTGAGCAGCCTTTGTGGACCAAGTTTCCTGAGCACATTGTACAGGAGCTGGTGCTGACTAGAGCTGCAGGATAGAAAGAGGCCATTGACTGATCTGCTCAGAGAAGTGGGGCTTGGAAATTCAGAGAGAGACCTATCCAGAGGATAGGAGCTCCCCAGGGTCTTTGGAAAGGGTTGATGTCAGGGGGCAGAGACATTCATCCAGCTCTCAAGGCTCAATGTGGAAAAGCTTCACTTTTTTTTTTTTTCTGATTCTGGCCTCACCTTAGAATCTTCCGATCATCTCATTAAGGTGAGACATTATGAAAAAGACAAACTGGTGAGAGGTTCTCCCTTCCCTCCCTAGGAGAGAGGGGCAGCCATGGGTTCTAAGGGTCTGAGTCAGCCTCCCGACCTCACATGGTGAACACCAACCTGCAAGTACCCAGCCCTGGAAAGGGATCACCCTGGAATCTGGGAAGCCTGAACCCTGTGCCATGGCCCAGAGAGGAAAGGCGAGTCCCTCTGAGTCCAGACTTCTGCCTTGTGTCAGAGGACCAGTGTAAGCCACTTGGGCTCTGGCTGATTCCATACAGAAGAGTGTCTAGCACTGGCTGAGGCAGAATGTCCCCTTCAGACAGTCCGGAAGAGGCTCTGAGTATACTGAATCTGACCTAGAGGAATGCAGACCTGGGCATGTCTCATTGACATTCACTTCTCTCCCATTTTGGCTTCTTGGTGGTCCTGAAGACAGTATGGAAGATGGAAGGACCTGGAGAGCCCTGAGAGGCCTAATGTCTCTGGATGACCCTTTCTTCAACTATAAAAATGGCCCTATAAAGGGCCTGATGTGTAAGTTCTGCTTGGCCAAGAGGCCACTGGGGCAACACCTGGACTGTGAAACTAGGTTGCAAAGAAGCCCACTTCTCCTTCCTTCTCCCAAGGCTGAGGGCATAACCAGTGGCCTTTGTCCAGGCCACCACCTTCCAAGCTGCCCTGTCCAAGCCCCCAAGGATCTCACAAACCAACTGAGCCCAAGAGTTACCACAGGCCTCAAGGCCACATTGTCAGTTCACAGAGGAGCTGGGATCAGAATTTGCCTTGTGGACTTCTGGCTTCCTCTACCACTTTGGTGCATCGTCTCTCCCAGCTGTGCTCTCTCTCCTTCCCAGCACCAGTCACCCCAGGCCAGACCACTGGCCAGGGAGTCATTTGAGGTCAAACCGAGGAAGTCTTCCTGGAGGCTGTGGGAGCAAAGAGGAGGAGGTTGTCATGTCTCGGTGGAGGTCAGGGAAATCTTCACAAGGTGGAAGGTCATGCCAAACAGAGTGATCAGGTGCAGAGTCGGGGGAAAGAGCAGGAGTCTCAGATGAATCTAAGTAGGTGTGATGTATGTTGCAGCCTGGCACCTGGGGGGCACCTCATGGCAGTGGGGCAATGGGGAGCAACAAGGCTGTAGGCGCTGATGCTAAGCCAGTGGGTTTGTGAGCTTCTGATGGCAGGGGATGAAATGGCCAAACCAGTAGTTTGAAGGAGCCTCTGGGAAATGATGTGGAGGGTGGACTGTGGTCTGGGGAGAGTCTAGAACCCAGAGAAGGTGGAGTCTGGAGGTTGTGGTCACACTCATGGGAGAGAAGATGGTGGCAGGAACCAAAGCAGGGGTGGTGGGGGAGGTCAGAGAGGAGTGTCCCCGGGAGAAAGAAGGAGCAGGTGGGGTGTCCCAGGATTTCAGCTCAGGGCTCACACAGCAGGCATTCAGCAGAAGAGCAGACAAGGGGGCCTGGTGGGGACAGTCAGAGTTACTCTTGGTATTCTTGAACTCAGATATATAGATGGTGTCTGTTCATTATAATTGGTGTCCCAGGAGGAGATGTCTCCTGGGAGACCTGAGGACTGGGAAGAGAAGCAGCCAAGGAAGCAATCTTGCAAGCCCTTGATATTAAGAGGACAGACTTTGGAGGAGACTGAGAAGAAGCCATGAGAAGGAGACATGAAGGCAGGTGCAAAAGCAGGAGAGTGACATCAGGCGAGACTGGGGCAGGGGCAGTTTCAGGAGGAGAGAGAGGTCACCTGCGCCTGTGTAGATAAAGACAAGGCTTGAGAGTGGCCACTGAACTCAGTGAGGGATGGCCAGCCTGCAGTGGCCTTGAGTTTGTGAGAGAGTGAAAAAGCGGTATCAAGTGTAGATGACCTTTCCTCATGTTTGGGTGAGAAAGAGTCACGGCAAAAGGCTTTAGACTGAGAAAGGCAGTGGAGAAGGATCCAGGAGATGGGGATAGATGGAGCCAAACCCCTGAACTGGCTGAGGGCAGGGTGCAGAGAACAGGGTGGTAGGGCCTTGAGCTGAAGAGGCAACTTCTTTGGGTGGGTGAGTCTCTAGGTGGAGGTGGCTACTGTTATTCACCCATCAAATGTTAATTGAGGGCCTACTGGGTGCCAGGCAGTGTCTAGAGCTGGAGATCTAGTGGTGAGCACTGAATCCCCCACCCTGATTCCTGAGGAGTAGAAAGATGTAGCGTAGGCACCTGGCTCTTTTCTCCTGGGGGACTCAAACTTCTTGAGCAACCCTGGCTATGACAGTTCCCAGGAGGGGCTGAGACCTTGTCAGGGAGATGGAGAAACCGTTTCTTCATCTTGCACACAAGGCAGCCCTCACTCACTGTCCTGCAAGCCCCATGAGGCAAGAGCAGGGGCTGAGGCAAGCTCCAGCCCTGGCAGGTGGCCAGCGACAGGGTGGGTCAGGAAGGCCCCTGGTTGGGCCTTTGCATCAGGCTCAGGCTGGGCATAAAGGAGGCTTTGTGGGCTGCAGGGAGGCAGACTTGGGGACCATGGAGACCAAGAGGGATGGCCTTTCCCTGAGGCAGTGGTCACTGTTGCTGTTGCTGCTGGGCCTAGTGATGTCTCCGGCCATTGCCCAGGTCCTCAGCTACCAGCAGGCCGTGCTCCAGGCTGTGGATGGCTTCAACCAGAGGTCCTTGGATACCAATCTCTACCGCCTCTTGGACCAAGACCTGCAGTTCAGGGGGGTGAGCTGTGGAGGGAAGGCTCTGTTCCAGCCAGGCTTGGTCACAGTCACTCCCTTTGCTCCTGCTGCATCTCCTGCCAGGAAAGCACTCCCTTTTTAAGTGTGGTCCCACCTCTTCTAGGAAACCTTCCCAGAGCTGTGTCCACTCCCAGCAGGAGAGCTTCCTGCCTTAGAATCCCCCTACCCCATGCAGGCGGCAGGAACTTCTGGGAGATCCAGGGACAAGGGTGGGATCATAGCCTCTGAGGAGTGACTTCCTCTGCTTTAAGCCTCTTCTACATCCCGTTAACCCCCACACAGGGAAGGGCTCTGCCCAGACTTGAGGTTCCAGTGGACATGTCTTGCCCTTCAGGAAGTCTCCTGATTTACCTCACCCCCACCCCAGAGGGGTAGGTGCTCTTCATTAGAGCTTGTCTGAGATCTGCTCTTACTCACTGTATGCACGGGGAGGACAGGAATGAACCCAGTCCTTCTCCCCTGTGTACCCCAGAACCACCCTCAGTGCTCAGCCAACAGTAGGTGCTATGCAAAGGCTGCTCTCTTGGTGAGGGGTCAAGGAGACAGATCAGAAAAGGCAAGAATGGGTCTGAGCCTAGTCTCCCCATTTCCTCCCCTGACCAGGACAATGACCCAGACACTCCAAAGCCTGTGAGCTTCAGGGTGAAGGAGACTGTGTGCCCCAAGACGACTCAGCAGCCACTGGAGCAGTGTGACTTTAAGGAGAACGGGGTGAGGCTGGGGGCTGAGGGCACTTGTGGGTGCCTCCTGAGGAGGTGAACAAGGAGCCCCTGGGGAACATTTCCAGCCACTGGGTGGGGCTGGGAGGTTATGGCAAAAGGGTTCTAGTTTGACCTTGAGCTTCCCCTTCCCAGCTGGTGAAGCAGTGTGTGGGGACAGTCACCCTGGACCAGGTCAGGGGCTCCTTTGACATCAACTGTGATGGGGTGAGTGGGCTATTCTGGGATTCTGGGGCTGATGGGGGTGGTGGTGCATGGACTATCCTATGGCCCAATTAACCACTGCCCCTCCCAGGGCAGAGAAAGCCCCTCCTACCCTGGGCTCTTCCCTCAACCTGAATCCCATCTTTAGGACCAGCACTGCAAACCCTTGGAACAGCGGTTCTCAAAGTGTGGTCCTCACCTGGGAACTTGTTAGAAATGCAAATCCTCAGGCACCACTCAGACCTACTGAATCAGACTGTGGAGAGGGGCAGCAATTTGTATTTTAACCAGCCTTCCAGGAGATTCTGACTCCCGCTAAAGTTTGAGAGCCACTGACTTAGAGTAATGAGCTCTCAGCCCTGTGTTCCCATCACAGCTGGGCTGTGACCCTGAGGAGCCCCTTGCCATTCGGGGCTTCAGTTTTCTCATCTTTTTATTATGTGTAGGGATTCAACTGCATGCTCCAAAAGTAACAGCCAGATGGTGAACTGGGGTCCTAAGTCCCCTGGGGTGGCCCAGCAAGGAGGGTCTAGATGGGGAGTGGTCTTGGATTGGCCCTGGGTACAGCCCCCACAAGGAGCCTCTTTCCTCCTGGTGCACAGCCTCAGAGCGTCAAGAGACTTGCCCGGCTGGGTGGGATCATCCAGAGAGGTGGGCAGAAGCTCGGTGAAAAGCTTGAGAGAATCGGCCAGAGAATCAAGGATTTTTTTCGGAATCTTGCACCCAGGACAGAGTCCTAGGGGTCTGCCCTGCCTTGGCTCAGGCTTCTGGTCTCTGAAAAATAAATTCTGTGACAGCGACTTCCTTGGGCCCAATTTTACTTGTCTTATCTCTTCTCTGTCACCATGACCGACTCCTCAACTTTGGGAGGCCCTGTGTGAGTGTGTGTGTGTGACACAGAGGAGGGTGGGGACATCTGCTTCCTCCAGGAGGCCATCGGGTGAGCAGCAGGGAAAGAGGTCCAGGACACTGTCTCCTTTCTCATGGTCCCTCCCCAGGCCCTTCATGCACCTGCCGCCTACTCAGTAGAGGATCCAGCAAGGACTTAGGGAGACCTGCTCTGTGTGCAGTGGTGGGGGAGAGCTGTGGGGCTGCTCCTGCTCATAGGGAGGTGACATTTGAGGGAGGGGCTGAGCCTGCTGTTAACACTCACAGAGACACAGTCGGTTCTCACAGTGGCTGGTTGACTGGCTATGGTTGGCCTGCTGGGACAATTCCCATAAGGTTCCAATTCCCCTTGAAAATCTTACCTCTAGAAAGCCCACACTCTTGGGTTTTCCTGTGGCATTGGGACACATCATTGTTTTTTCATCTGGGTAGCAGATTTAAGTCATGGGCTCGTGTTTAGGGATCAAATGGTACCAAAAATTTGTACCATTTGTCTTAAAAGTAAGACTCCTGCACAGTGGGTGAGGGGCTCTGATGGGTAGAGACATGCAGAGTGACACATGGGTCACATCTCTGTTGAACCTGTGTTTCAGACACTGTCTGTGTCCTGCCCCTCACCATTCTGTGGCTGACTAGAAACACCCATGGATCTTTGCTCTGGGGCCAGCTGACTGGAAGTACTGGAGAGTTTGCACTCCAGAGAGCAGCCTCACCAAGGATGGGTGGGAGTTGCTGGAAATATATCTTCTCTTCCTCGCCCCTTGTGTGGCCCCACTCTGAGGTTTCTTTCACATCTTCCAGAGGTCCCCACCTGGGTTGTGCCCTGCTACCCACAGCAATGACCTGTTCATCAACATGTCCTTTTCTGACTGTTCCTGCCCAGTCTCATGCCTCTATACTCCTGCTGGTGCCTCCTGTAGTCACCTCCCACAGAAACTACTCTCATACAAATCCTTGTCTTAGGTCTCCTTCAGGGCCAACCTAAACTAAGACACAGACACCACTCTCAGAGAGGAGCAGAGGGCAGGATCTCAAAGAGCATTTACTTTGTTTTCTGTCATGCTTGCTTCTTCTTGGTGAGCAAGTGTAGCTAATTTCAGGCAGATTAGAGGAGCACAAGATGCTTCTCTGTGTCATCACAAGTTGAGGTAAGTTTTCCAGAGGAAACTGGGCACATATGTTGTGTCAGAGCCAATTATTAAATTTTCAGGAATTTTTTGAGCTGGGTGTTAAGGTCTTAGTAGCTTGTAATTGGCCGTGGTGGGAGGAGTATTTACACTATGGAAATCTGCAAATGCTACAGAGCAGCCCCCCATAGCTGACACCCACTGCCCAGACAGAGAGGGGACCCTCACAAAGATAATGTGGGCATGTGCTAATTGCATCTGTTTCCAGTTTTCTCCCAGGATTACTCATCTGCTACCATGGCAACCCTCCTATTCTCCCAGTCCTGCCTTGCCCTTTGATATTCTACACAGTCATTGGCCCGATGCCCCTTCACATGTACCAGGCCGTCAACATGCATACCTGACCATTGACATCATCTCAATCCTTAATCACAGAGCTGTAACTGGACCCTGGCAGGGAGGTCTGTAGGCCTTTTAGGTGCCCTCTAAAGGGATTGACTGGCAAGTGTGCCTGCTGTCTGACTGGTGGACTGGTGAGAAAACATGTTGGACCCTTTAATGAATGGCACTGGAGCATCAGGCACAGCACCCTTTGTTTGCCAATTCTCCTTGACAGCAAAGCTCTGGATGGTGAGTATTATGGGCCCACAGTGTAATGGGAATGCAAAGAAGTGAACCCCAGCCCAGCATGGGAGAAAGAAGAGTATTCCAGGGAGAGAAAATAGCCTGAATGAAGGCACAGTGACAGTCATGGTGAGGGTGAGAGGTGACACTCTGTTTAGTGCTCAAGGCAGGCATGCATGGGGGTAGAGTGGGGGTGGAGGGCTGGACAGGCCCACGTCCTGAATACCAATAGGGAGCAAGCGATGGTTTTAGCAGGAGGAGATTGGATACTGTATTAGTCTGTTTTGTGCTGTTGTAACAGAAATACCAGAAACTGGGTGATTTATAAAGAAAATGAAATTTATTGCTTACATTTTCTGAGGCTGGGAAGTCCAAAGTCCATTTGATGGAGGCGACAGTGACCCAGGGGTCTCACATTGCAAGCTGGTGGAAGCAGAGAGAGAGCAGAGAGACAGACTCTCCTCTTCTTTCACAGCCCTCAGAACCACGCCCCTGACCACCATTTTTAATCCATTCACTACTGCACAGTCCTACAACCCAATCACCTCTTCAAGGCTCCACCTTTCAATTACTGTAATAAGACTTCCCACCCTCTTAACAGTCACAGTGGGGGCTGAGTTTCTTTTTTTAAAAAATTTTTATATAAAGATGACCAGTAAGGGGATCTTAACCCTTGACTTGGTGTTGTCAGCACCACACTCTCCCAAGTGAGCCACAGGCCGGTCCTAGGGGCTGAGTTTCTAATACACAAAACTTGGGGGACATGATTCAAGCTTCAGTGAGTTTTAGGGGAACATAAATCAATCCACTACAGAATCCATGTCCATCTTAGCCAGATCACCTGGCTTCAATGTGTGTATGAGTGGGTGTGTGTGTGTGTGGGGGGGTGGATGGAGAGGGAGACCCAGCAAGTACTTGTCCCCCCAGAGCAGTGGCCAAGAGGAGTGGAGGGAAGAGAGAATAGAGGGCACGTTAGCCCAGAGGCTGACACAGTTTGGGGCTGACTGGGGTGAGGTCATCATGGAGAGGAAGAGGCAGGTTGATTCTCTGATGGGCTGGATGATGATGGTGCTTTCTGAGAGAATGGTCATGGCTGGGCAGATTCCTGGTGTAGGTATGTGATGAGGGTGACGGGAGATGACAAGTTCAGCTGTAAAGACATTAACTCTGAAGTGCCATGGGATTTGGTCCCTGGGCAGGGCCCCAGGAAAAGGGCTACTGCAGTGGCTGCTGTTAGCGCCCCGCTGGCTGCCCTCTGGGCTGCTGCGTGCTTCACCCAGCTCTTTCCCATGGCTGCCCCTGCACAGCTTCCCTCACAGCCTCCCCAGGAGATGTCTGGGAGGTTACGCTCCCTCTGTCAGCCGCCTGTGGACTATGACTGACTGATGAGGTGGTGTAAAAGCCTGGCCCCTTGCCTCGAGTCAGGACTAAAGGACTGGTACAATTCATGCTCCATGGCTTTCCGTGGGGTCGGGCTGAAGCTTGTCTCAGGGTAGACCACATCCTTGCTCAGCTCTTTCCTCCTCCCCACGCTGCTTCCCTGACTCTACTTTTCCTGAGAACACCCCTCAGTAAATCATATCCTCTGAATTCCCATCTCAGGCTCTACTTTTGGAAAGCCAGCTTATGGTGGCCATGGACTGAGGGGGAGCTCTACAGAGCCCATCCCACCCATCCTGGATGGAGATGGGTAGGTGCCAGGGCCTGGTGTAGAGACAGGCAAAGAAAAGCCAGAGGGTCTCCAGGAAACTGGTGTGGGGGATGCAGGTGAGGCAACAATATGGGTGCAGGGCAGTCCTGTAAGCCAGGAGGAGTTGAAGATTTTAAAAAGTGGTCAGAGTGTGACAGGAGGCCCAAGAGGCCCAGGGAGTTGACTCCTGATGGTTTCCCCTTGTTTGTGCAAATGTGAAGGTCACTGACGTCAGCAGAGGGCAGCCTCAGCAGGTCGGGGCCACAAAAGCCAACCACAGCGAGTGGTAGAGAGGGCAAGACAAGCAGGGGGAGGCAGTGAGTGTGGACAATGAGGGGATCTCCTGCAGCTGAAGTCCCTGCTGTACCAAAGGAGGGGACTGGGCTTATTGCTGGGTAAGATCCCTGTGGGCCCTGCTCTCAACCCCGTCCTCCAAGGTCTTGAGAGTTAGTTTGGGGGTTCCCCAGAGGGGACAGGGTACTACTCCAGGTCAGCTTCAAGGGGGCAAAGGAAAGAGAAGTCCAAGGAGTCTAGAAGTTTGAAAGCAATTGCACTTCAGGCTGTGTGGCCCTGGGCAGGTGAATTGACCTTTCTGGCCCTCAGTTTCTCTATCTATACATTGGGAACAACATGGCCTACTTTAAAGAACTGGTCTGATGTTTTGGCTAGATAAAGAAGGTAAGGGACTTTAAAAGGGACTGAAGAAGATGAGGGGCTCAAAGGAGACAACAGTTAGTCTGGGTCACTCTCGGGGCACAGTGCTGGGGGATATCCGTTCAGAGCAGGGACATGTGTTAGAGCAAGGGACACATGGGATCTCCATCAGAGGATGAGAGAAATAAGATGCAGCATCCACACAGAACAATCTTCCCTGGGAGTACAAAACCAGCCATTGTCCAGAGGCCCTTCCCCACTGAACCTCCCCCATCTGACCATTGAAAAGTCAGCAGCTGGCATGGTGGGTCGGGGGTCCTCTAAATTTACTCTGTTCTGACTGAATGATACCCATGCCAGTCAGATCCTAAAAGTCCTGTCCCCAGCCTCTCTGGGGCTCTCTGGCCTCAACCCGAGGGTAGGGAGTTGCCCTGGTTCCTGGTGTCCCACCTGCAGCCCCCCATTCTCCTGTGTGCTGCTCTGACTCTGTATAGCCCCCAGCCAGAGCAGGGTAGGACCCTGGCAGGGAGACATAGGCCCACATTGTGACTTTCAGGGGCCCTACACGCTTTTTTTTTTACCTTTGTGGGCCCCTTCATCCATCAAAAATAAAAAAAATTAATCTTACAACTGCATTGGTATAGAGATGAATATAATCCAGGCTGGATTTAATACTATAATATTCATTGTTATTATAGTCATTTTTATCTTCTGATTTTAAAGGAAATTAAAATGAAAACACTTTTAAAAAATTTTTTATTAGATGACCTGTAAGGGGATCTTAACCCTTGACTTGGTGTTGTCAGCACCACACTCTCCTAAGTGAACCACAGGCCGGCCCTAAAAAATGAAAACATTTTTGTGGGCCCCTAAAGGAATCATGATCCCTAGGCACTGTGTCTATTGTGACTAATGGATAAGTTGGCTCTGGGGAGATAGTATTCTTGGTGGCAGTGTGCGCACCTTGGCAGGCAAATGCCTGGTGCAGCCTGGGGTTGCTGGGCATCTGCTGGAACTGCCCTGACTTTGACCCACTGGCCACCTGTGGGTACTGCAGGGAA
Organism: Cynocephalus volans; assembly: GCF_027409185.1. NCBI lineage: Eukaryota > Metazoa > Chordata > Mammalia > Dermoptera > Cynocephalidae > Cynocephalus > Cynocephalus volans. The sequence goes on from NC_084470.1 coordinate 58,526,798, forward strand.
AGCAGGAGGGCTGATAGGGCCACCAAAGAACTACTCCAGCATTTCTCAGCCCTGCTATCTTGGCAGGCAGCAGGATAGGAAGTAAGGTTTGCCTGTGGTACCTGACCCTCTTTTAACTGTTCCTGTTGAATCTGATATTTTTAATGGGATTTTGTTAAAACAAAATTCTCACCTCTCTCGAGCACTGGCCACATCAATTTTTGTCAGTAAAACTAAGAGCTGTTTCTAGCACTTATTCTGTGATGTCACAGACAAGGAAACCAAGACACAGAGAAGTTATTTAAAGCTGAGGTAGCAGAGCTGGAATTGGAACCCAGGCAGCCTCCACCACTACCCTAGGCCTCCTCCTGTTAGGCCAGAAACTCCAGGTGAGACTTCATGAAATATGACAGCCCAATAATGTGTTTTCCTAGCTAGGTAGATAGCAGAGATATTGAATATACAATGTCAAGCAGCATTATAAAGATTGGATGATTTATAAAACCTTTTTATTTTGAAATAACTTCAAATTTACAAAAAGTTGCAATTAAAAAAATTTTTTTTTTTTTACAAAGAACGTTTGTATTCCCTTCACCCAGATTCAACTGTCATCATTTCATTCCATTTGCTTTATTGTTTGCTCTAACACAGAGAGAGAGACACACATGAACACACACTGACACATTTTTGTTTTTGGAAGAATTTGAGGAAAAGTTACATAAATCATGGCTCTTTATCCGTAAACAATTCCATGTGTGTTTAAGAATAGGGATAGCTTCTTACATAACCACAGAGCAGATATCAACTTTATAAATTTACACAGATATAACACTGTTTTTTTGATATGCTGGCTCTATTCCAATGTCCTCAGTTGATAAAATAATGTGCTTTACAATATTTTTTTTACCCTCAGTACAGGATCCAGTTTAGGGCCAGCTATTTCAGGAAGTTCTTTGTTCTCATTAGCCTCCTTCAATCTGGAACATTTCCACAGCCTTTCATATTCTTTTATTCTCCAGAAAGTTTATGTGTAGTTCTGTGTTGTGTGTGGGTCATCGGAGCAGGAGCATGTGGGATATGTGTGTGAAATGTGTGTGTGGGTGTATGTTGAGGTATATTAAGATGTGTGTGTATGTGGTGTTTGTGCTGTTTTTGAGGGTATGGGTGTGGGGGATGTGTGTATGGTTGTGTGTAGGGTATATGTGACTGTGTGTGTGGGTCTGGATTGTGTGTGTGTGTGGTTGTATATGTGGAGTGTGGGTGTGGGATTGTGGGTATGATGTGTGTGTGTCAGGGTGTGGCTGGAATGTTGTATGTGGGGTGTGTGTGTGTATGTGAATGTGGGGTATGTGTATTGTGGACTTCTAAAGATTGGTCACGGGTGTGTGTCAAGGTGTGGCTGTATGTGCACTTGAGTGGGGGGTGTAAGTATGAGGAGTGAGTAAATTGTGTGTATGGGTGTGTGAGTGAGGGTGTGGCTGGGGTGTACCTGTGGGTTGTGTAGCTGGTTGTGTGTATGTAGGTGGGTTTGTGAGTGTGGGGTTTTCTGTGTGGGTGTGCAGGAGCATATGTGAGTGTAAGGATGTGTGTCAGCATAGGTGGTATGTTTGTCAGTGTGGCTATGTGGGTGTTTGTGGCAGTGTGTTTGTGTGCTGTTTATATAAATAAAAATTTTTATAGATTCCCTTTCATTTTCTAAAAATTGTATCTATGCTCATTAAAATTATAATTGTATTTATACTCTAACCAGCATAAGCAGAAATAGTGTTTTATTGGCTCATCTTCCAAAGGAAAGGTGCAGCTGTAGCATGGTTTTAGTGGCAAGAATTTGATTGAACAAAAGACTAGAAGAGAGTTACAAATAACAGCAATGTAATGCTTATCCAGTTACTGAATGTTGTGCCTTTTATTTTTAAAAATGTTTTCTTTGGCAATAATTTCAAACTTAAAGAAAAGTAGCCAGAATAGTACAAAAAATATGCATATTCTCTTTTTCTTTCTTATTTTCTTTTTTCCCATTTTGCCCATATTCTCTTTACCCAGAGTCACCTATATTAACATTTTGCCCCATTTGTTTTATTCTTTAAAAAAAAATTATTTTAATTGACACATTATAATTGTACATGCCTAAGGGGTACAATCTCATGTTTTGATACATGTATGTGTTGTATCATGATCAGGTCAGGGTAGTTAGCATAACCATCAGTCTCATGCATTTATCACTTTTTTGTGGTGAAAACATTCAAAAGTCTCTCCTCTAGCTATTGTGTAATCTACAAAACTTAACTGTTAACTCTACTGTGCAATAAAACACCAGAACGTATTCCTCCTATTTAATTGTAATTTTGTACCCGTTGGCCAACCCCTCCCTGTTTTCTCTTCCTCTCTCCCCTCTCCAGTCTCTGGTAACTACTGTTCTACTCTGTCTCTATAATATCAACATTTTATTTTTTATTTTTAGATTCCACCTATGAGTGAGACCCTGTGGTATTTGTCTTTCTGTGTCTGGCTTATTTCACCTAACATAATGACCTCCAAGCATATCCATGTTGCTGCAGATGGCAGGATTCCATTCTTCTTTTATGGCGTGTTATAGAAAAGCAGACTAGGTAAGAAGTGACCCAACACTTGGAGAGTTGGGGAGCCAGGAGTTTATTATGCTAGTGGAACCAGATGAGCTTGTGCTCTGAAAATCTGGGCCCCAAATCTAGGTCTGACAAGGCTTTTTATAGGTGGACTCTTCCAGGGCTATTTACACATCTTTTTTTCTTTCTCAGCATTTCAGCTAGCATATGCGGTCTGTGCAGATAAGCTCTCGTTTGCAGAAGACATACCATGATTAATAGCCAGACTTGTGGAGTAAGCAAGTATAGTTTCAAGGACAAGATATTACTTCTAGAACAAAGCAGGCCTGTGAGAAAATTATTTCAAACTAGTGGAGTGAGCAAATATAGTTTCAAGGACAAAACAGGCTTATCAGAAAGTTACTTTTGCATTTTTTCCCAATAGCTGGATAGTAATCCATCGTGTATGTATACCACATTTAAAAAATTCATTCACGTGTTGTTGGAAACTTAGGTTGATTCCATATCTTGGCTATTGTAAATTGTGCTGCAATAAATATGGGAGTGCAGATATCTCTTTGACATACTGACTTCATTTCCTTTGGGTGTATACCCAGTAGTGGGATTGCTGGATCAAATGATAATTCTATTTTTAATTTTTTGAGGAAACTCCATACCGTTTTCCATAATTGCTGTACTACTTTACACTCCCACCAACCCTGTGCAAGTGTTTCCTTTTCTCTACATCTTCACCAACACTTGTTTTCTTTTGTCTTTATTATAATAGCCATTCTAACTGGAGTGAGATGGTATCTCCTTGTGGTTTTGAATTGCATTTTTCTGATGATTAGTGATGTTGAGCATTTTTTCGTTTGTCTTCTGGCCATTTGTATGTCTTATTTTGAGAAATGTCTATTATGATCCTTTGTCCATTTTCTCAATTTTTTAAATTTGCTGCCAAGTTAAGTTCCTTACATATTCTTGATATTAACTCCTTGTCAGGTGTATAGTTTGCAAATATTTTTTTCCCATTCTGTAGGTTGTCTAACAGTTTCCTTTGATAGGTAAAAGCTTTTTAGTTTGATGTAATACCACTTGTCTACTTTTGCTTTTATTACTTATGCTTTTGAAGTTTTATTAAAAAAAATCCTTGCCCAGCCCCATGTTATGAATCATTTACCCATGTTTTCTTCTAGTAGTTTCATAGTTTTGGGTTTTACATTGCAATTTTTAATCCATTTTGGGTTGACTTTTTAAAAAAATTATTTTTTATTAGCATATTCCTTGTCATAAATCATACTTATTCTTTATGCCCCTTATCCAACCTCCTCTCCCCTTCCCCTTTCCCATCCTCCCTCCAATAACCACAGATGTGTTCTCTCCATCTGATAGATTAACTGTTCCTCTGTCGGTTTGTTGCCTAGGTGATCTGTCCAGTACTGAGACAGGTGTGATCAAGTCCTCCCCTATTATCGTAAACCAGATGTTTTCTTCAATTACTCTGGAGTGTGCTTTGTGGAGAGAGAGGACCTCTTCTTCTTCTTCTTTTTTTTTTTTTTTTGTCTCTGGTGGTGCCTCTCTTGTGTCAATGCAGTTGAGAGTCTGGTGTGCCACCTGCACAGTGGCTGTGACTGCTGCTATAGAGACTAGCCACTTTTGTGGCAGCCATAGCAATTGCGGTGGCTATGGTGAGCTATCCATGTGGGAATGGTGTTTTTGGTGTGCTCTTTACCTGGTTGCACCTGGGTTCAGCTTCCCCTGGCTCCATACCTCAGAACCCCAGTGGGGCCCTGGGGCAGTTGCGGCAGCTCACCTAGTTGTGCTTGGGTTCGGCTTCCCCTGGTTCCATGCCTCATTCTAAGAGGTTGCTGTGGAGCAATTGGGGGGGGAGGGGAGAGGGAAAGAGGGAGGGAAATAGGGTGTGGAGAGGAGGGAGGAGGGGGAGCATGATTGAGGCCTGTGGCACCCCCCTCATTCTTGCAGGGGAGACCAGGGGGCTTCCCATAGTGGCTCGGTCATTGCTGGGCTGGATGCAGATGTCAGGGGTGTGTGGCTGAAGCCCTTGGCCCCTTACTGCTCCAGCTCAGGAGCCTGGGGCACTTCCTGTGGCAGCTCAGTGGTTGTTCCTAGGCTGGTTGTGGATGTTGGGAGGGCATGGCTGAAGTCCTCCTACCCCCATTGCCCCAGCTTGGAAGCCCAGGGCATTCCCTGTAGCAGCTTGGTAGTCGTTGCTGGGCTAGTTGCAGATGTTGGGAGGGGGTGTGTGGCTGAGGCCCTTGGCCCTCTCCCCTCCCTGGCTTGGGAGCCCAGGGGGCTTCCAGTCCTTCTAGGTTTGATAGGAGTTCTTTGGTGGTGTTAGACCTTTACTAGTCCATATGAAGCTTTGTCTCTGATCTGTGTGTATTTTGTTTTTTCTTTCAATTCTGTGTTGGATTATTTGCTGTTCCCACTACTAAAACTCTGAACTCAAACTAATTTGTTGCCCTTTGATTACTTCTAAAATGGGGGAACTTCCTGTGGGGATCAGCACTTGAGCCCTGAGGTTGAGCTAAATTGCTGGTTTGCTCCTGATTTCCTGAAGAAGGCTTTTTGTGCAGCTCAGGTTTTAATTGTTGACCTTGTATGTTCTTCTGGGTCTCATGAGGTCGGGTACACCTGGATTGTGTAGAAACTCTGGTCTGGGCCTGAGTCTTTTCATCAAACTCTACCCCCTGCAGTTCTATATTCCTGACCAGTCTCTACTGAGTGGTCCTGTGCTGATTGGGGGGCAGATCAGCTGTCCATTCTCTGCCCCAATGTTCTCCTGGTAGGCCTGTCTCCCCCACTGCCTGTACTCCAAACACTTCCCATGGGACAGGCTGTGCACCAGTCCCTTGCAATGACTCATTGACCTCTGAGTGGCTCCTTTTTTCAGTTGTCTGTGGCTCTTCACTCCTATGTGGGTCCATGGATACTCTGTTACTGGTCTTGCTAGCCTGGGAGCCACCAGGGCCCTCTTCTCCCTTGCCACCTCCAAGCAACTTCATGGGAAGGGAACAGATGTGGCTTTGCCAGCTTTTGCCCTGTGTGCTCACCAGCTCCAGGCTTGAAGCAGCTGGGGCTTGAAATGGTGGGAGCAATCCTTTTTTTCTCTCATGATGGTTTTCCTGCCTTCATGAACTCCATTGGTCTCTCTTCCTCTCCCCCTGAGCTCTAGAGGCCCCAGCTTGGCTGTTGTTGCTTTTTAATCGTTGTAAATTGGTTGATTTGTGGGAGAGAGTGAGGCTGGGGACATTTATTCTGCCATCTTGACCAGAAGTCGATTCTGGGACAGCTGTGTCTGGTGAGGGCCTCAGACAGCTTCTACTCACAACAGAAAGTGGCAGGCAGCTGGCGGGTACAAGTAGATCACATGGCAAGAGGAAACAAGAGAGTGAGTTCATTTTTGTATATGGTGAGAGGTAGGGGTCTAGTCCCATTCTTTTGTGTGTGAATATCCAGTTTTCCCATCACCAGTTACTGAAGAGACTGTCTTTTCCCCAATATGTATTCTTGGCATCTTTATCAAAGATCAGTTGGCTGTAGGTGTGTAAATTTATTCCTGGGCTCTTGATTCTGTTCCATTGGTCTATGTTTAAGCCAGTTCCATGTAGTTTGGGTTACTATAGCTTTGCAGTATAATTTGAAGTCAGGTAGTGTGATGCCTCCAGGTTTGTTCATTTTTTTCAGCATGGCTTTGGCTATTTGGGATCTTTTTTGGTTCCATATGAATTTTAGGATTGTTTTTTCTATTTCAGAGAAGAACGTCATTGGTATTTTGATGGGGATTACATTAAGTCTGTAGATTGCTTTGGGTAGAATAGCCATTTTAACAATACTAATTCTTCTAATCCATGAACAGGGAATTTATTTCCATTTATTTATGTCCTCTTTAATTTCTTTCTTCAAATTTTTATAGTTTTCATTGTAGAGGTCTCTCACCTGCTTGGTTAAGTTTATTCCTAGGTATCTAATTTTTTGGTAATTATTATAAAAGGAATTATTTTCTTGATTTTTTTTCAGATAGCTCACCATTAGTATACAGAAATGCTACTGACTTTTGTATGTTAGTTTTGTATCCTGCAACTTTACTGAATTCATTTATTAGTTCTAACAGTTTTTTTGGTGGAGTCTTTAGGGTTCTATATATAAGATCATGCTGTCTGCAAACAGGGACGGTATGATTTCTTCCTTTCTAATTTGGATGCCTTTTATTTCTTTCTCTTTTCTAATTGCTCTGGCTAGGACTTCCAGTTCTGTGTTGAACAGAAGTGGTGAAAGTGGGCATCCTCTTCTTATTCCTGTTCTAGGAGGGAAAGCTTTCAGCTTTTCTCCATTCAGAATGATGTTAGTTGTGGGTTCATCATATATGGCCTTTATTGTATTGACGTATATAGCTTCAATATCTAGTTTGTAAAGAGTTTTTATCATGAAGGAATGTTGAATTTTGTCAGATATATTTTCTGCATTAATTGGAAACATTGCATGGTTTTTGCCTTTCTTTCTGTTAATGTGATGTATCACATTTAATGATTTGCATGTGTTAAGCCATCTTTGCCTCCCTGGGATAAATTCTACTTGATCATAATGAACTATTTTTGTACTAGTCCATTTTTGTGCTGCTATAACAGAATACCTGTGACTGGGTAATCTATAAAGAACAGAGGTTTATTTGGCTTATGATTCTGGGACAGCTGCATCTGGTGTAGGCCTCAGGCTGCTTCTAGTCATGGTGGAAAGTGGCAGGCAGCTGGGAAGTACAAGCAGATCACATGGCCAGAGGAAGCAAGAGAGAGAGTGGAGGTGCCAGGATCTTTTAACCAACCAGCTCTTATGGGAAATAATAGAGCAATAACTCACTCACTACCACCAGCCCCCAGGGAGAGCATGAATCCATTCATGAGGGATCCACCCCCATGACTTAGGCAGCTCACAACACTGCCACACTGGGGATCAGATTTCCACATGAATTTGTGGGGTGGACAGCACATCCAAATTCTATCAGTCTTCTTAATGTGCTGTTGCACTAGATCTGCTAGTATCTTGTTGAGGATTTTTACATCCATAATCAACAGGGATATTGGCCTGTAAATTTCTTTTTTGTGGTGTCCTTGTCTGGTTTTGGAATAAGAGTAATGTTGGCCTAATAAAATGAGTGGGTAGTATTCCCTCCTCCTCAATTTTTATAAAATAATCCAAAGAGAATTGATATTAGCTCTTCTTTAAATGTTTGGTAGATTTTAGCAGTGAAGCTATCAGGTCCTGGGCTTTTGTTTAATGAAAGACTTTGTATTACTGATTCAATTTTCTCACTTATTATTGGTTAGCTCAGATTTTCTATTTCTTCATAATTTAATCTTGGCAGATTGTATTTGTCCAGGAATTTGTTTATTTCTCTTATGTTATTAAGTTTGTTGGTGTATAGTTTTCATAATAGGCTTTTTTGGTCCTTTGTATTTCTATGATAGCAGTTGTAATGTCTCCTTTTTCATTTCTGATCTTATTTATTTGAATCCTCTCTCTCTTTTTCTTGATTAGTCTAGCTAAAGATTTGTCAATTTTGTTTATCTTTTGAAAAAAACAACTCTTTATTTTGCTGATCTTTTCAATTATTTGTTTTTTGTTTTTGTTTTTTAGTTTCTGTTTTTTATATTTCTGCTCTGAGCATTCTTATTTCTTTCCTTCTGCTAATTTTGGGTTTAGTTTGTTGTTGTTTTTCTAGTTCCTTTAGGTGCATTGTTAGTTGTTTATTAGATATCTTTCTTCTTTTTTATTGCTTTAAACTTTCCTCTTAGAACTGCTTTTGCCATATCCTATAGGTTCCAGTATAATGTGTTTCCATTCTTGTTTGTCTCAAGGAATTTTTAAATTTCTCTTTTAATTTCTTTATTAGCCTATTGGTTGTTTAGGAGCATGTTGTTTAATTTCCATGTATTTGTGAAGTTTCCAAAGTTTTTCTTGTTGATTTCTAGTATTATATCCTCGTGATCAGAAAAGATACTTGATATGATCCCTGTCTTTTAAAAGTTTTTGTAGGCTTGTTTTGGGTCCTAACATATGATTTATGCTGGAGAATGTTCCATATGCTGTTGAGAAGAATGTACATTCTGCAACTGTTGGATGGAATGTTCTGTAAATGTCTGTAAGGTCCATTTGGTTTGTGGTGCAGTTTAAGTCAGATATTTCTTTGTTATTATCTGTCTAGATGATCTTTTCATTATTGAAAGTGGGTGTTCAAGCCCCCTACTATTATTGAATTGCAATCTATCTTTCCCCTTAGATAGAATAATGTTTGCTTTATATATCTGAGTGCCCTGGTATTGGGTGCACATACATTAACAATTGTTATATCCTCTTGTTGAATTGATCCCTTTATCATTATATAATTACCTTCTTTGTCTCTTTTTACAGTTTTTTATTTAAAGTATATTTTATCTGATGTGAATATAGCTACTCTCACTTGCTTTTGTTTTCCATTTGCATGGAATATCTTTTTCTAGCTCTTCACTCTTAGTCTCTGTTTGTCTTGAATAGTTAGGTATCTTGTATGCAGTGTATAGTTGGATCTTTTTTTTTTTTTTTTTTAATCCATTCAGCCACTCTTTATCTTTCAGTTGGAGAGTTTAATCCATTTGCATTCAAGGTTATTACTGATATGTGAGAACTTATTCCTGCCATTTTCTTAATTGTTTTCTGGTCATTTTGTAGATCCTTAGTTCCTTTCTTTTACTCTTGTTATACATTCTGTGGACTGGTGTTTTTCTGTGGTGCTAAGCTTTGTTTTCTTTTTCTTTCTCATTTGTATGTCTTGTAATTTCTTTTATTCATGGTTACCTTGGAGCTAACATAAAGAGTCTGGTAGTTATAATAAACTATTTTAAGTTGGTTGATTAGCTCACTTGGGAGAATGTGGTACTGAGAACACTAAAGTCAAGAGTTTGATCCCCATACCACCAGCCACAAAAAACTAAAACAAAATAAAACAAAAACCACAACAAAAACCAACTGAACAAAAAGCCAAACAAACAAAAACCAAACTATTTTAAACTGAGAGCAATTTAACTTTTGTTGCATGAAAATACTCTAGACTCTCTCCCTGCCAAATTATATTTTTGTTCCCTTAATTTACATTTGTATGTATCATATATGTTCCTTAGCCACTAATTGCAGCTGTTGTAGGTTTTGGACCATTTTGACTTTAAATATTCATATTAGAGGACTGAAGGATTTATGTAGCACCATTACTTCACTAGGGTGTTCTGAGTTTGAATTATGAATTTTCCACTATAGGTTAGTTGTATACTTTTTTCATGTTTTCATGATAGTAATTATTGTCTTTTCATTTTCAGTTGTAGCACTCCCTAAAACATCTCTTGTAAGGTTGGTTTAATAGTGATGAATTTCCTCAGGTTTTGCTTGTCTGGGAATTTTGCCTTGTTTCTTAAGAATAGTTTTGCTGGATAAAGTATTCTTGGATGACAATTTTTTTTTCTTTCAGGACTTTGAATATACCATCCCATTTTCTCCTGGCCTGCAAGGAAATCTGTAAGGAAATTTCTGCGAGGAAATTTCTGTGTTGAGAAATCTGCTGTTAGTCTACTGGGGATTATTTTATAAGTGACTTGACACTTTTCTCTTGCAGATTTTTAGAATTATCTCTTTGTCTTTAACTTTTGACAGTCTGATTATGATGTGCTTTACAGAGGATCTTTTCGGGATGGGGACCTTTGACCTTCCTGAATATGAATGTCCACGTGTCTCCTAATACTCGGGAAGTTTTCAGCTATTATTTCATTAAATAGGGTTTCTGTACCTTTCTCCATCTCTTCACCCTCTAGAACACCTATTATTCAAACAATTGTTCACACAGTAGTGTCCTATAAGTCTCATAGGCTTTCTTCATTCTTTTTCCTTTTTTCTCCCTCTAAATGGGCAATTTCAAAAGGTCTGTCTTTAAGTTCAGAAATTCTATCTTCTGCTTGATCTAGTCTGTTGTCAAAGTTCTCAATTTTATTTTTTATTTTATTCATTGAATTCTTCAGCTCCAAGATTTCTGTTTGGTTATTATTATTTTGTGTGTATGTGATATCTATTTCTTTGTTAAATTTCTCATTCAGATTATGAATTGCTTTCCTGATTTCATTGAATTGTTTGTCTGTGTTCCCTTGTATCTCTTAGAGTTTCCTTAAGATCATTATTTGAAATTCCTTTACAGGCATTTCATAGCTGTCCTTTCCTTTGGCATCTGTTACTGGAGACTTTTGTTTTCTTTTGTTTTGTTTTGTTACTGGAGACTTATTGTGTTCATTTGAGGGTGTCATGTTTCCTTGCTTTTTTATGTTTCCTGTGTTCTGTGTTGATATCTGTGCATCTAATAAGGTAGTTCCTTTTCCCAATTTTATGGAGTAGATGACTTAGAAATAACTTTTTCCTGTGTTGGGCACTAAGGTGTCTGTTGGATATGTTGCATTGGCTTTGGTTTTGGGTGGACACAGTGGCATCATCTCTGTGCAGTTCCTTTTGATGTAATCCTCATCAGCAATGTCCGCAAATGCCTCAGTGGCCTAGCCTGTGGGAGTTTGTGCCAACACTGGCTCTGTTTTGCTGGGTTGGAGACTCCAGGCTGGTTGTTGGGCCAGGCATGTGTGGGCACAGAGGGCCAACTGGCTAATTGGTAGTCTTTCTGAGGTGCAGAATCATTGCTCAACTAGCTATAAGGCCAAGTGTGGGCACACAGCTCTCTGAGGTTGTCTTTCCCAGGGAGTGGTATGCTGCCTGACCAGTTTTTTGGTGGCTCAGTACTGGTGTTTGTGGGTGCAGGGGGGGTGGGGGGATGGTTAAGTAGCTCTCTGAAGGTCTGTCAGAGGAGTGGATGCCACTGCCTATCCAGAAGCCAGTGTGCACAGGCATAGTAGGGACTAGTGGCTCTATGGAGGCCTGCTGGAGGAGGTGAAGCCACCACCTGATCTGCTGTCAAGTAGGAGCAGACATGCACAAGAAGAACAAATGAACCACCTCCAGAGGCAAAGAATGATGATGCTGGCCTGTACCCTTTGCCCTGTAAAGGACCCCAAACAGCTCCGCTCAGAGTGCTAGCTTCCCTGTAGCTATCTGACTTATGCATAAGCTCTCTTCTCTTTAAATAAAGCATTGCTTGCACTACTGCTGGGTACATTGTTCATTTCTGTCACTCTGAGACCCAAGTACCTGGTCCAATAACACTGGTGCTCTGCAGCATATTTCTTCAGTCATTCCAGTCAAAATATAGTTGTTTATTTGTTGATTTGGTCTCTTTTTGTGGGGGGGATGAGCACCAGACAACTCTAGTTGGCTATATTGCTCTGCCATGTTCTGCTTTATTCTTTTTCTCTCTTTCTCTCTCTCTCATTTAAAATGTATCAGGGTTTTGGTTTTATTCAGGTATCGGGAGGCCAACAGAGTAGGAAATGATTGCCACTGAAAAGATAGTTTAGTACTCACAGTTTCCAAGAGGAGGGGGGCACACCACATCATACAGGGCCAAACAAAGATCAGTCACAGGCAGAGAGGGTGAGGGGAGAATTTTGGGAAAGCTTTTATTGTGGTTTTTGTGGGAACCAATGGGCCAGGGAACGTAAGCAGCTGACAAGTTTGAAAATTTCAGCAGGCTCCGGAGTGTGAGGGCTGCCCTTAGTTGTCTGATGCCTAGCCCTGGGGTGATTAGGGCAGGGGCTTAGTGTCTTACAAGTGTAAGAGTCCAATAAAGCAAGTAGGTGAGGAGTATGGGCTCTGGATTGGTTGTTTTACATATGAAAATCCTACTTGTGGGAGAGTTACTTGCTATATCTAGGAATCTGCTATCCCTGGGAGAAGTAGTCCCTTCCTAGTCAGCAAGGGCTCACGTGTTAAAACATCAGATAAAGAAGCTAGAAAATGTCCTTAATACAGGATCATTTACATTTAATGTAATCATGAACATATTTAGATTATTACTTAATGTTTTGTAGTTATTTCCTAATCATTAAATATGTACTTTGTTTATTTTTCCCTCCTTTTTCTTCCTTCTTTTGGAATTTTTATTTATGTTTTTATAGTTTTTATAATTATGTTTTTTATGGTTACTTTTGGCTTACTATTTATACAACTGTCTAAAATATTTTTTAGTTGTCCTAGGGTTTACCGTATGCATCTTTAATAATTACTTCTATATTCAAATAATAGGAGGGAACTTCAAAAAGTTCATAGAAAGATTTGTAATATTTTTAAATTCTATTTTTCCATGAACTTTTAAAAGCATCTCATATTATATAACTTCAACGTGTAGTGTAAAGGTCTCCCAACAGTATACTGACAACAATATACTTCCAATTTCTCTCTCCCTTCTTTTGTTTTTCATATATTTTTGCTAATGTTTTTATACATTTATTTTCACAAGTTTTATAACCACACAATAAATTGATATTACTTTTCTTCAGACAGTTATCTTTTTGGCCCAATTGAAATTAAAAAATAGTAAAATTTACCTTCATTTATACCATTTCCAGTGCTTTTCATTTCTTTGTGTAGATCTAAGTTTTTGTCTTGTATAATTTCTTTCTTTCTTTGTTCCTTTTTTTTTTTTTTGGTCTGAAGAACTTATGAAAGTTGTCACATCAAGATTGACTCACTTATGTCAATCCCAAACCAAATAGTGTCAAGAGGCTAAGAAGCAAGGCCCACATGATGGCAGTAATGCAGTGTAAAATGCCAGAGGGCAGGTTTGGGGTGGAGGGAGTTGATTACACATGCAAAAGACCTGGTAGAGGCAGAAGTGCTTAAGGAAACCATCCAACAGGCTGTACAGATGCCCTCTGCTCAGGCCTATCACATTTAATCTTAGCCAAAGGCTGAGAAGCGATTGGCCTATTAGTCCTAAAGAGTCTTTAAAATTAAGACTATGACTGATAATCTTGCAGACTGGAGTCTGTGGCAAAAAGATATAGCCACTAAGCAATGGTCCCCCCTTAGGATATGGACACAGCATTTATCTGACACAGGCAGTAGGTATACCCCATTTAAGAGGTAACTACTGACCTGGTATTCGGTGTTAGGGGGCATTGAGAGACTAACAAAGCAACAGCAGGTAATGCCCTGACATCCCTATCATGAGATGGGTAAAAAATAAAAACCCTGACAAAGTATATTGTGCCCAAAAAGAAGTATTACTGAAGGCTAACATCTACAGGAAAAAGTGTCTAGTCATCTTTCAAATGTGGCTATCTCAGATGTGGGGTCTATGCCAGAGCTTCCTGGGGGCTTTGGTACATCAAGGTTTCTGAAGATGCCTGGACCTGATTCACGGACAGCTAGGTTAAAGGCTGATGGCATATACTGGGCCACTGCAGCTCTTCAACCTCAAAGAAATCTGTTTAAAACTGCATGTGAAAAGGGGAACTCTGCTCAAGGGGCAGAGTTATGGGCTGTGGTGTTTGCTCTGGAAAATACACCCTAAATTTTACCTTGTTACATTTTCACTGAAATATGGGCAGTAGCCAATGGACTGGCAATGTGGTCTGTTGCCTGGCAGTGTGACAACTTGATGATTAAGTCTTGGTTTCTGTGGGATGAATATTACGGCAGCAGATTGCATAGTACCTACTGTTAGGTCGGCAAGACAAAGGGATGAAAGGACTCTGAACCAAACGTTTACCACGTCAGGGAGTTTATTTCTAGCAAACCTGGAGGGGAGACTGAAAGATCAGTTCCTGCCCATGTATAGACTAGTAGAGGTTCCATAGGGTTTGAATTAGGGGAAGGGGTTTGGTAGCTATTCTGAGCATTCAGCATTTTGCAATGGCTCTGTGGTTTTCCTGTTTTGCACAAGATTCTGTTTTGCACAAAATCTGGTTTTTCTTGTAAAACCCTTGCTTAAGAGAAAGGGAGGGGATAGGGGATAAGGTGAGGAAGCAGTTAACATGGCTGTGCTTATGCTAAGCTGATTGTGAGGCCTAATACCTACAACCCCTGTTCATGACTCACGTGGATGGCCATGAAAAAGGACTATTCAAGAAGGAACATCAGTGGAATCAACAAGTTAATCAGACCTGTGCTGCCCAGGTAAGAATCAGAACCATGCAGATATACCATCACTCCAGACATAATAATTCATCTACAGGATTCAGGATTGAGCTCCAAAATAGGGCCTAGTGATTCTAGCACAGGAGGCGAAGGAAGCCTGGCAAGTGTGCCTGTCTGCCAGCTCCACGATTGACAAAGGGAACTCTAGGGCGCATACCCAGGGGTGCCATCCCTGTCTGCCCAGCAGATATGGGCCATACCTTTCAAGGACTCTTAGATGGACTATGTTACATATTTGGATTACCTCAACAAAGGTACTACCTTTATAATAAAAAATACTCAGGAATGGAGAGTTACCTGAAACACTTGATGGACATTTCATGCCCAATATCATCTCCAGGCAATGGGTGCCATTGAAAGATGGTATGGACTCTTAGAGGAAAAACTGGAAAGGACAACTGGACAACCCAAGACTCAGCTTCCAGGGGAGTACACACTTAAGAAAGGCAGTTTGGGCTCTGTCTGTGATTCCCCCAAAAAGTACCTCCTATTTAAATGGAATGTTTCATTATGAGGTTAATGAATGAGGGTGGAGGCCCAGACTCAAGCCATGTGAATAATTTCTCTCACCCTACTTTTATTCTTCCCATGCCTCTCTTGGCAAATCACTACTGGAACTTGCAAGTTGCAAAATAGAGCAGGTGGTGGGAACTCTAACCTGGTGCTAATTTTGCTGCCCTTACGGATATTGATGATTATAAACATGAAGTGACAACTCCTAAGGTGGTCCTGTTGCCATGGCCCAGATGTCAGGGGGCCGAAGATATTCTAGGATGGTATAAGATATATAAGGAAGAAACTACTAGCCACCTATGGATGAATTTGGACATATGTGGGTAGGACATGGGTAGGATTGGAGAAAGAGTGAAATGATTGCTGCAGGGACTAGTCATACCGATCACTCGGCTGTGGAAGAAGAGTAACAACCTTAGCTGATGGGAATAGAATGCCTAAGACCACAAGAGGTCAAGGATGGCAAGAGGGGCCATTAATCTCTCTTTCAGCTTTTGTCTGCAGAGTATCTGGCCTATTTAACGCACACTGCTGCTACCATCCTCAACATGACTGATGGTCAATGAAGAATCTTTATCTAAGAACTCTTAGAAATTTTCCAACAATTGCTGACTCCAGGAGTGAACAGCCTCCACTAGAGATGATAGAAGATTAACTTTTCAGACACAGATATAATTTTCTTAAGCCTCATCCTGTAATTGTTGAATTCATACATTCTCTACAGACTACAGCAATTGTTCTAAGTTTAAATGTTTGTTGAAACTTGATCCCACATCAGCAAAATGCTGCTGCTGAGATTGCTACGACTTCATATGTGAATGTCAGGCCTATACTTGCCTGCAACATACAAACTAGTCTAAATTGTCTGTAGTGGTGATAAAAAGTTGTATTGCCCTAGACTTATAGAGGCCATTTGAAGTGGAGTATGTCCAGTTGTGAGCATCTTGTTGTATCTGGATTAATACACATTTAACTGATTTGGCCCTTGGTGGGGAGCCTGGCTACAGTCTGTATTCCAAGTGGGCCCGATTATCCTACTGGGGGTCACAGTGATGGTCACTCTCACTCTGACGTTGCTTAAGACTGTATGTCCCACACGGACAGATTTGGTTTGAATTCCTAACAATAAAATTAAATAGAGTATCTGATGGGGTGGCCTATGTTTCTAAAAATAATTCTAAATTGGATATGAGAAAGGCTTTAACTGCAGCTAATATGAGTCTTGCCCGAACGCCTTGTGATTCTCCTGGAACACAAGAGCCTGGGAAGCTAGTGAGGAGCTGCTCTGATGCCATCTTCCATTTGTCTCCCTATGTTCCTTATGAGGGTTTTGATTAGGCATGTGGCTTTCTGTCGGGCCCCTTCAGGGTGTAGCTGTAGAACAGAAAACTGCTCAACTGCAGTCTAGAATTGGCTCCTCAGCAACCGGCTGCTCTGCCATCTGTAATGCAGTCATCTGGTCCCTTTTGTTTCAGTCTCATTTTGTGTAAGGACCAGGGAGAGCTGGAACCTTTCGCTACTTTTCCTTTTGCTGAGTGTGTGACTAATAAACTGTCAGAGTCTAAAAAGGGTTCATTGTTACTTAACCTGCCACATCTGTCAGGATTTTTCTTGGTTAATGCTTGACATCTATTACAACAGATTGAATGCAGAGGCAGATAGAAAATTCGGTTTCTTCTATTAACTTTGACACTAAAGAAATTTGCAAAAATGTAAAACAATGTCTCTTTTGTCTCTAAAATTTAAAAAGGAAAACATATTTTCATAAAAATATATTACTTATGTTAACAAGTATACTATTGCTCTAAAAATGAATTAACATACAAATGGGATTCTCAGTAATTTTTAAGGGTGTAAAAGGATCATAACAACAAAAATTTTATGAACCACTGCCTTAGAGAAGCTCTCCATGGGTGCGCAGGGAGACATATATAAGAATGTCCATTGGGAATACTGGTCTATTTCTACATTAAATACCATACATCAGTGAAGACAAATGAATAGATTAGCGCATATCATTACAGAACTGTACAAAATGAGCTAGTAGAAGTTTCTACGTTATAAATCTATTTACATAATGTTTAAAAGCATGGAAAACGACACCATACTCGTATTTTGCTACGGGACCTGTGTTAACAAATGTTAAAAAAAGGAGCCCGAGAAGAAATTAGCAGGTCAACAGCATCCTCTGCAGTCACTTCCTCATTTCCTGCTCTACCTGTCCCGCCCCCGAGAACTACGCTTCCCGGCAGGCTGCGCGCCGCGCCGTGACGCACTTCCTCCAAACGAGCTTCCTTCCTCTGGCGCCACCCTTGGCCGGCGGTGTGCAGCGCGATGCACTTCTAACCTCGCTTGCAATGGCCGCGCGGGCGCAGATGTGGGCCTCGCGGGAGCAGTTCCTGGCTTCTGCTGCAGACGGTGAGTCGGGATGGAGAGGCGAGGGCCGGCCTGGAGAAGGATCAGGGCCGGAGGAGGGTGACCACCTTCCCCGCTCCGCGCTCCGACGCAGGCTTCAGGAGGGCGTTGGCTGTATCCCCAGGATGTGCGGGGGCTGGGCGTTGTGTGAGGTGCAGACAACTTCTTGCGCTGCTCATCCTCTCCCGTGGGCAAGGCCAGGTTCCTCCCTCAGTGTCATGCACACTGGCCGTGGTGCTCACAGCCGCCTCCCCACTACTTCTCGCCCCGCCTCCTGCCGCGGGGTCCGAGCTGCGCTGTCCACTCTGACAGTCACTGGCCACAAATGGTTATTGAGCATTTGAGATGTGTGCTGAGTGCGGCTGAAGAACTGCATTTTAAATTTTATTTACTATTAATTAATTTGTAGCTAAGTACTGAAGCGGCCTAAAATATTTTCCCGTTAGACACAGGCTTATTCGGAATTGGGATATGCTGTGTCAGGTATACATCTGATTTCGGAGATGGTTGGGAGAAAAGAATGTAAATTGTCTTTAACTTTTTAAGTTATTATGATTTGAAGTGATAATATTTTAGATATATTGGGATAAATAAAATGTTATTGAAATTAATCTTACCCTTTAAGAAACTTTTTGGGGGTGGCTACTAGGAAATTTAAAATTACATGTGTGGCTGGCACTGTGGATCACATTATAGTTCTCTTGGATGGCGTTGGATTCGATGCTGCCCTGCGGGAAAGGGTCTGGAGTACATCTGGCAGGGCCTTCCTGGGCTCCTGAGAAGGGCTTCCAAGAGGGGCCTGATGTACCTGGAGGGCATTTTTGTCCTGTACTGACTCAGGGGTCTATAATTGTAGCACACTGTGTATTTCTGTCCGGGATTCCTGCAGAATGGCTTTTCCAACCCCTGTTCCCTAGCCACCCATGGGCCTTTCTCAGGTGAGTCGTGCTGTAGAGAGGAGGGTAAGAACATGATAGTTTGGGGATGGGAATGGAGAAGCATGCATCCCTCACAACCACAGGCCTGCTAAGGCATGTGTTTTCCTTCTTACTGAAATAAAGAAGATTCTCGTGGTTTTAGAAGTCATTTTATGTTTGCAGTTTTATGTTTGCAACTATAGATAGTAGTTTGTTCCAACCAATTATTAAAGAGGCATAGTTTCTTCACTGATTTGAAATACAGTATTTGCCATATGCTGTGACTAGGTCATCCTTCCTTCCAACCATTCATCCATCCGTCTATCCACTCATCGGTCCATCCATACATCTATCTTTCTTCCTTTGCAATCTGAATTGTAGATATGGTTAACCTGTGATTGACCTGTAGCATGAACAAGGAAAAAAAGACCTTCATTGCTTTAAGCTACTGAGATTTTTAGATGCCATTTGTTACCAGAACATAACCCATTTGAACTGATAGTGATCTTTTTTCTTCATGTCACTCTGAGAGGTCTAGCTTCTTTGGTGTGAATTCTAGATGTCTGATCACTCTGCTTTTTCATTCAGTCATTGGTACTATAAGTATTTATTGAGGCAGTCATTAAGTGAGGCTACTGGGAAACCAGAGTCTTGGATTCTATGCTTGGCTCTGCCACTTGAGAGTGACATGATTCGTTGGGTCAATGACCTAACTTCCTAGTTCTCTGTTCCCTCTTTTGTGAGATGGAAGTAAAAGTAGTATTCACCTCATGGCTTTGTCATGAAGATTAGTGAAACAGTAGACCTAGCACAGTGCCTGGCACATAGTACATGCTTAATCAGTGTTACCTACTGTTACTGGTAGTACTGGGAGTAGAACAGCTGTGTAAACTAAGTTATGCTGCAGTAACAAATAACCCTCAAATCTCAGTGACAATCTAACAACAGCAAACTAACCTTAACATTATCTTTAACCTTTACAGGTTGACTTTGGCTCTGTTTCATGTCCTTTTAGTCTATGACCATGGGTGAAAAAACTTGATCTTCTGTGGGGAAAGTAGCTCCTGTGACAGAGGGAAAAGAGCAAGAGAGTTGGCGGAACCATGCAGTAGCTCTTAAAGTTGCTGTTCAGAAGAGGGACATCCATTTCTTTTTACATTTCATTGGCCAAGGCAAGTCACAGGGCTCTGCCTGATGTTAATGGACAGGGAAGTATAACCCTCTTACAGAGAGGGAAAGCAAATAATTGGAAATAATGCAATCATATTTCACGCTGCTTGCTATGAGTACAGAAATGCCTGAAGAATTGTATTAAGTACTGTTAGGGACATGTAGTTGGGGGAGTCCTGGAGAAAACAGGAAGATGAGATTTCAGGAAAGGACTATAAGAACATGAAATTATGCCTGAGGTTTTTCATCTTTCTGTTCCAGCTTTTATAGATTAGCAAGAGCAGATTGGCATAATTTCAGGGTCAGAGTTTCTCTTCACCTCTCTCCTTACCTAAAAAGAGTCATATGAAAAGGAGACTAACCTATGTATCCTCTTCTGGACTTTCTATTCTGTTCCATTAACCCATATTTTATATCTTAGAAGAGTATTCCTTTTTGTTTTCATAATTTTCTTGGCTATTTACATATATTTTCTTTAAAAGAAGAATTTTAGAATTATCAAGATCCATAAAAAATCTGTTACAATTTTGATTGGTGTTGCATTGGATTTATTTAATTTGGAGGGAATTGGCTGATTTGCAGTATGATTTATTCTGTCCAGAAGCATGGAATGTCTTCATTTACCCACATATCCTTTTTTTTTTTTTAAATAACAGGGAAAATTTTATTAGGATTGTATTAAATCCATAGATCAAATTGGTGTGATCTGATATCTTTATGATATGGAGCCTTTAGTTCATGTTGATGGTATATTTTCTCATTTATTGAGGTCTTTTTTGATTTCTTTCACTAACATTTTATAGTTTTCTGCATTGAGAGCTATATGATATTAATGCATATATCATCTGTAGTGGATGCCATGTACACCACCCAGTCCTCCCTCTGGGACTGGAGCACTAACTTTCTCAGCTGCTGGGAGTGATAGGGGTTGACAGCACTCAACTGAGTCTCTCCCAGGACCTTTCCCTCAGCTGAAGAGAGTCACCTGGCCTAAGGTCACACTCCGTTCCAGGGAGCATTCAATGTTTGTTTAAGAGTGTAAAAGCCTGATAAGCCCCCTTGGCCCAATTTGGGACATCTCTGAACCATCGTAATTTCAGAGCTCTCTATAGGATTGGCTGAGTCCTTGTTGCTGTGTTCACATATCCTTTTATTATCTTCAGCTGCCTGAAGAAGCTTACATTCTAGAAGGAGGGACAGAAGAATAAACATCAATATGCAGTGTGGTGTGATTAAGATGAGACTGGATAGAAGAGCGAGTTACCACCTCTGCCTGTGGCATTGGAGGATGAGTCAGGAGGGCTTCCTGGAGCAGGAAAACCTTGAGTTGGTCACAAAGGGGCAATAATCAGCAGTGGGTTGAGTCACTTGGGCTGAGACTCTAGGTAAGGACTCTGTGGTGCTTTAGGCTCTAAGTGGCATTGTTTCTAACCTTGCTTGCCCTTCTCTGGGCCATGTTGTTGGAGGATTTTGACTCAGGCCAATAGGGAGACAGAAATGCACATTTCTGATAGGGTCATGTGGCACACACATATAGAAATGGAAGGTAGAGAGACAGCTTCCCAGAAGTCAGTGCAGAGTCTGGAGTAGTACTTAACTGGTGAGACTCAAGTCAAACTTCAATACTGTAGAAACTCCTTAGAGCACAGGGAATTGACTACAGTTGGAACCTAGGCCACTGGAATTAGAAGATGGGCATTGCATGCCTAAGAGGGGTCTGAGAATAGAAGTCCAGGTGCTGTGTCATTCTGGTCATGGCATCACTTGACTTCCATGAAGGGTTGGAAAAATGGCAGTGGTCGAGAGTTGAAGTCTCCATCTTAAAAGAAATAGTATGCTAACATAATGAGACTTTTCCAGAGTTGCTGTGTTGGTTGGTGCTGGCTGGCCCCTGAGAATAAATGCTTAGGATTACTAGCTGGGGACCTGATCTTTTCCCTTCCCTCCTCTTCCGCTCTTCTCTCCCCTCTGGATGGCTAAAAATGGCCAAAGCATGATGGAAAGAAGGGAGGGAGGATGTGCTAATAGGTCCTGAGTAGGGTAACTGGCAGGAGTATACAATGCATAGGTGGCATTGTGGCTGGGTACTGCTGATAGAGGGGAGCGTCTGGACGCTAAGTGACTCCAACGGGGGCCCTTTTTTCTCTGGTACTGTTGTGAAGAAACTGCATGGTTCCTGGTCAGGGAACCAAGATGTTGCAGGAGGTTTCACCAGCTAAATCTGGGTTCTTGGTGTCTCAAACAAAGAATTGGACTAGGCACACCAGAGATGAAAAGCAAAGGACAGTTTTATTTAGTAAAGAGAGTACACTTCAGAGAGGATAGAGTGGGCTGGAGCGATAGTGTGGCTCAGCAGCCGCAGGTGAAATGCAGAGAGCTTAGAAAGATAGAGAATATACCCCATGGAGAGGATGAATGGGCTCGAGCAAGGGGTGGGGGTGGGGTGAAGGGTTAAGTCCCTCCTAGATGAATTTGTGTCATTTGGTCATTGGTTGAGCCCTGGTAGTCTCTGCTGATTGGCACCTTAGCTGGTGTGAGCTCATTGGTCAGCCGAATGGTGCCCTACATGGGGGCGGATCTCCCTATCTGTCTTTATTTCCTGTGGCTGTGCATGCCTGCATCCTCAGGAAACTGGCCATTACTGGCTATCCTACTCACAAACAACCATGCTTCCTCTTCTAGCTCTTGTCCGTATCTAACTTTCCCACAAAAGTACCACCACCCAGGCAGGTGTGTATATATGTATGTTGCCAGACTGAGAGTCTCGAGTGTTGGGGGAGACTTTGAGAATCACCCAGTTGGGTATGTTATTCCCATTTGTGATTTCCCGGGTATGGGGGTCAGATGGTGGTGCCTGTGGAGGTGGAGCT
This sequence comes from Cynocephalus volans, assembly GCF_027409185.1. NCBI lineage: Eukaryota > Metazoa > Chordata > Mammalia > Dermoptera > Cynocephalidae > Cynocephalus > Cynocephalus volans. The sequence goes on from NC_084470.1 coordinate 58,549,340, forward strand.
GGCGGGGAGCCTTCCACTGCCTGAACAGGCCCATGCTATTTCCTTGAAGCAAAAGCAGCAGCCTCTGGGTCCCATAGCTATAGTCTGTGTTTATGCTAAAAGCTTCCTTTGATAGACCAACAGATGGATTAGTGAGCTGTGCCCAGCAAGCAGTGCAAGGTTTAAGGGGCTAAGCAGAAAAGAGTTAACATAGTAGGTCCAAGACTGCTATCTTTAGGAAGGCCTCCTTGCAAGGTTAGCCCCTTGCTGGCATCTGGGAACTTGTCACTTAATCTGTTCCCTAACTAACAAGTATAGTTCACTGTGCCTTAACTGTGCATGCAGTGTGATTTATGCTGAACATCTGCTTTCCTTCTGGGAGTCTGGAATTTTTATAGTTGTTACGCAGAGGGTGCCTACATGACCAGCCCCCAATAAAACCTTGGGCACCCTAGTCTTAATGGCTTTCCCTGAGCAGAAAAATTGCACGCATGTTACTGTTTTTTTCATTGCTAGGAAGGGAAGCACACTCAGTATCTCCTGGCATGGGAGGAGAGAATGAAAGGAAGCCCATGCATGGATTTTTCTAGATGCTTCCTGGGTCATTTGGCCTGCTGATCATATTGCTTACCCTTTTGCTGTTATAAACCTTAGCCATGAGTACAACTATATGCTGAATCCCATGAATCCTTCTAGTGGGAGTAGTCTTGGGGACCCCTGATATGGGGATCCAAGTAAATATAATTTGGGTATCTGTGCTAGAGAAATTTGGAAGCCAGAGCATTTAGTGTCCAGCTGCCGGCTAGAGAGCTGTGCTTGAGCCAAGCTCTCAGCGGGGCCAGCCTTTACTGCTATTTTGAAGTGGGTAGACTTGAATCCCTGAACTTAAGGAAACAATGAGGGAGACACCAGACAGCTCAATGGAGGGGAGGATGCCAGTGGGAGGTAAGACTCCTTCATTACCAGTAGGGTTTGTAGTAACCAGTACTCTGTTGCCGCGGATGTTCCCTTGCCCTAGTCCTGGAGACCCCTGCCACCACAGAGATCAGAGATCAAGTTCATGATTATACGAGAGGGAGGTCTCCATTCTGGTAAGTTATACTCAGGATCTGATAGGCGATGGGGTATTGAAGGGGAAGATGGAAATGGCTCTGACACTCTAGTGATGCCAAAATTCCTGTGGAAACAGACTCCATTTGAAAGCCTAATTGTCAAACCTGAAATAGTAATTGTGTCTCCAGCTGTGAAAGGCACAGATCCTCCCTGGTGCTTCATCTGAGGCTGGTAGACTGGAGTCCTGTGGATGTCTTTCCTGTTGAGTCTTCAACTGCCAAGTCCCTGAGGCAGTTAGTATCATCTAGGGCAGGCACCATGTGGCAATCCCTTGCCAGCCCCTACCTTAGCACTGACCTAATGGGAATGTAGCACCCCAGAAAAGCAGTTCCCTTTGCCCCTGACTGGATATCCTACAGGATATCCAATAGGGGAGCTTGGAGCCCCTGGAAGAGGTTATAGAGAAATGAGAACAATATGGGATTGGGACAGGTCCTCATCTGGGGAAAGATCAAGGGCTTTTCTTGATGGCCTGTCATGGTAGTGTTCTGGAAGGCCACCTTCAACTACCAGGCCATGTTTGACATGAGATGTGCTCAGTGGTTTGGTGATGATGAGTTCTTTGAGGGCTCTCTGGACAAGTAGGTGGCCCAGGGTCTACTTAGCCTGTACTTTAACCTGGCTACCTTCAATAACCTGGTTTCTTGTAGGAAGGTCACATACCAGGCCTTGGAGAAAGACAGGGTGTGAATTGGCAGGCCCTTTCCAAAGCCTTGTTGGAGGATCAGTTGAAGTCCATGTTGGAGTGGGCCAATAGGGGCTTCAAGCCAACTGGGGTTGAGGGCCTCAAATCCAACAACAACAAACCAGCTGTTAAATTTAAGGTGTGTTGTGCAGGCAGTAAAACTTGGAATCAAAGAAATATGAGGACAAGACCTGAAGATACACAGCTGCCATTTCTGACTACCATCTCCCACCCAAATGCCAAAAGGTGAATTGCTACAATAATGGCAAAGATCTCAGGAAAGAAGATTAAGAGTCTAGAGCAAATGACTTTGGGTATAACAACAAGAACAGTCTAGAACAGGGCTTGGCAGACTTTTTCTATTAAGGGCCAGATGGTAAATATTTTAGCTTTGTGGGCCGTATGGTTCAATTCTGTGTGAAAGTAGCTAAAGACAATAGCTAAAAACAATAGGTAAATGAATGCACGTTGCAGTGTTCCAATAAAACTTTATTTATGGGAATCGAAATTTGAGTTTCATATAATTTTCATGTGCCATGAAATATTCTGGTTTTCTTTTTTTTTTTAGCTATTTAAAAATGTAAAAACTATTCTTAGCTCATGGGTAGTATAAAAACAAGCAGTAGGCTGGATTTGGTCTGTGCATAGTTTGCCAGCCCCTGGTACAGTATAGCTATTTGTCCTTTGCTGAAGCACCTCTGTCTCCTTCCATCCACTCTTTGAGGGTGGGCTCTCCCTCTGCCTGATGTGCCAGGACCTGTTCAATTGGGTACCAAAGTTAAAGAAAGTAGAGACAGTAATCACCAAGTTGAACTTTAAAAGGAGTATAACTTTTCTGTGTTGTTGTGAATGGCAAAGAAGATAAGATGTTTTGTAGTACACAGAGCTAGAAAGGATCTTTGAGTTCACTGAATGCTACACAGATATGTCCAACATAGGCTGAGGCACCTGCTTGTGAGGTCCTGGAGTGTGCCTGTCATTTGACACCTCTTGCCTTCCTGAAGGACGTCTTTGCTCCACTGAAGGATTACTTTGCTTGTGAATGGTTCCATGCTAGGGAGAGGGGGTGGCATCTCAAAGTCAAGGCAGAACCAGGACCCAGGAGGTAGGATCCTTCAGCTGAGCTGTGTGAGGTTACCCTGTGTATCTCAGTTTTCCTGCCTATGCAGAGGGATAACCACCTGTCCCTCTCTGGCAGGGGGAGGCTCAGACAGTCTCTTTCACTGAACAAACTGAGGAACTGCCTCCTTAACTTGCATACTGCTTAGATCTGTCCATTGGGAGTGGCCAAATGTGGTACTCATTTTTTCTTCTAAAACTTTCAGCAGGGATGATGTCATCATTACATTTGGGGTTGTTTTTGTTTTTTTGCACACCCAAGGTCAAGGCCACCCTTAGCTAAATTCCTCCCGATGACTGCACTGACACCATCTGGGGAGCCCAAGAAGAGATTGGCCAAATTATAAGCCTCCATGTATTTTATAGACAAGTATTCCTTATCAATATCTCCCCCTCTTACTCACTGATATGAAGAGTGTCTAGGAGGAAGCTTAGGGCTACCATTGAGACCCTCCTTCCCCAGTGATGCATTCCCTTCCCCAGACTTCTCCTGCAAAGGCACTGATCCCAGGTTAGAAACACAACACCCCAGTTCCTTTTCTGAACTCTCAGAAGCAGTGACATCCAGAGATCAGAAGCACATTCTTTTGTTTCCCTTCTTCAGAGGTATGTCAGGGAAAGCCTGAGCTTCCCTTCAGAGATGTTAAAATCTTGCCTTTTAAAATTCCATACTAATTTGTTTTTAAGAGGAATGGGAGTCTAGCAAGCTGCAGGTTAGAAATGTTGTAATGGTCTTCAATACTGTTCACTCTTTTTACTAGTGCTCTTTTGTAAAATAAGGAATAACACTGACAATTTTTTTTAAAACTACATTTTTATTAAAAATCACAGGCTTCTTTTTCTGTGTTTAACGTTTTCATAAACTTAAACTTTTTTTTTTTTGTAACTGGAGCCATGTAACAAGTATGGGGAAAAGACTGTGCCTTGTCTCAACAGTTTTGCTAATTTTTAGGGTGGAAGGATGATGGGTGCTTAGAATTTACCTAATTACATTTAATTAAGATCGGTATTTTTCTAAAAACATAATAGGAAAGAGGTATAGACCATGGAGAAGTTAACTCAAGTGTAAGACAAGAAGTGAGCTGATGCCCTGGGTGGGGGAGAAGGCACAAGTGGCCAGAGCTGAAGAAGCTCAGAAGGGTTCTCAGGGATCATCATGATAGGCCTGGTAGGCCAGGGTTCTTAAGGCTGCTTATTTCTTTCCCCAGCTCTGCATTCCAAGGACTCTGCCTGCCCCTGGGAGGAGGAGAAGCCCAGAAATCTGGTGAGTAGGGGCCAGTTACTTTTTTCTGAAATGCTGGTGCATTTCCCAGAGAATCTGTACATTTCTCTTTCTTGGGAAGGGAGGAAGGGATCAACATTTAGATATGTCATGCCTTGTGTTAGCCCTTGTGCTAGGCATTTTATAATGGTTTCTATAATTAATCTCTTTAGTTTTTGAGCTTATAGAAAACATAACCAAGTTTAATATTAGGAATTCAGGGTATTCTAAAATATAACGGCAACTTTCTGTAAAAACCTGGAGTTAGTAAAACCATAAAATGCACTATTAAAATTTCCTACATCAACATTCACACAAATAATTATATTACCTTAATAGTATCTAATAGTCTGATCTTGTATATTGGACTTCTTTTTTAACTTTCTGTTATGGAAAATTTCAAACATATGCAAAAGCAGAAAAAGTGTTAATAAACTCTTATGTATCTGTCATCTCACTTTAGCAATTATCAACTCATAGTCAATTTTGCTTCATTTCCACCCCACTAGATTATTTTAAAGAAATTCCATGGCATCATACCACTTAATCTATAAATATTTCAGTCCTGTGTTTAAATCCTTAAAATAGCTATATGAGATGTGTGGTGGTATTCCCATTTGAGAGAAGAGATCTTCTGGCTTAGAGGAATTATATAACTTGCTCACAGGCACATGTGGGTGGCCAGATGGTAGAGCCAGGAATTAAACCCAGATTTCTCTGATTCTGAAACCATGAATTTTCTGTGGTGCTGTCTTGACTGTTTTTTCCTCCTAGAAAAGTACTCAATGATAAAAGAACAAATTTTCCAACTCTAGGAAATGGGATTATATTTTTGGATGAAGAGCCCCATGGAGAATTCACTCTGTAGTTGTGATGTTGAATATACACGCTCCAAAACTTCTTTATCCTAGACATTTAATTTATTGATTCCTGGGTGCAGGACTGTGTGAGATACTACTATGGGCCAGCCAAACAAAATTGTAAGTACACTGTGCTTACTCTCAAAGAGCCAAGATTCTTTGGGAAATAATGCATTAGAAACAGGAAATGATGATACTGGTAGTAATCATGTGAAGACAATTAAAACTATAAAACAGTGCAGTGGAAACTAGACCCCTATCTCTCACCATATACAAAAGTCAACTCGAGGTGGATTAAAGACTTAAATTGACCCATAAAACTACTAGAAGAAAACATAGGAGAAACTCTTCAAGACATTGGTTTGGGCAAAAATTTTATGGAGAAGACTTCTAAAGGACAGGCAAATAAAGCAAAAATAGACAGATGGGACTACATCAGACTGAAAAGTTTCTTCACAGCAGAGGAACCAATAGTGTGAAGAAGCAGCCTGTAGAATGGGAGAAAATATTTGCAAACTTGCATCTGACAAGGGATTAATATCCAGAATATATAAGGAACTCAGACAGCTCAATAGTGAAAAAAAAAAAATCTGATTAAAAAAACGGGCAAATGACCTGAATAGACATTTCTCAAAATAAGGCATGCAAATGGCCAACAGGCATATGAAAAAATGCACAACATCTCTAATCATCAGAGAAATGCAAATCAAAATCACATTGAGATACCATCTCACCCCAGTTAGGATGGATATTATCAAAAAGACAAAAGAAAAAACGAGTTGGTGAGGATGTGGGGAAAGGGAACACTTGTACAATGTTGGTGGGAGTGTAAACTAGTATAGCCATTGTGGAAGACAGTATGGAGGATCCTCAAAAAACTGAAAATAGAACTACCATATGATCCTACAATCCCACTACTGGGTATTTATCCAAAGGACAGGAAATTAATATGCCAAAGAGATACCTGTACCCCCATGTTTATTGTAGCACTATTTACAATAACCAAGGTGCAGAATAAATCTAAGTGTCCATTAACAGATGAATGGATAAAGAAAATATGGTATATATTCACAGTGGAATACTACTCAGCCATAAAAAAGAATGAAATCATGTCATTTGCGGCAATATGGATGTTCCTACATGACAGTTAAGTGAAATAAGTCAAGCACAGGAAGATAAGTACTGCATGTTCTCACTTGTATGTGGGAGCTATAAAAAAGTTGAGCTCATAGAAGCAGAGAGTAGAATTGAGGTTACTAGAGTCTAGGAATAGTACAGGGAAAAGGAGATAGGAAGAGGTTGGTTAACAGATATAGAATTACAGCTAGATAGGAAGAATAAGTTCTAATATTCTACAGTGGTGCTAGGTGTCTATAATTAGCAATAATTTATTGTACATTTTCAGATGGCTAGTAGAGAGGATTTCAGATGTCCTCATCACAAAGAAATGATAAATATTTTGGGAGATGGATATGCTAATTAGCCTAATTTGATCATCACACAGTGAATATATATGTATCAATATTACTCTGTACCCCATAACTATGTATAGTTATTATGAGTCAGTTAAAAAATAAAAGGGCTGGCCAGTTAGCTCAGTTGGTTAGAGTGTGGCCTTGTAACACCAAGGTCAAGGGTTTGGTTCCCCATACTGGCAAGCCACCAGAAAAAGAAAAAAAAAAAAAAAAGAAAGAAAAAATAAATAGTGCAGGGAAAGTCATGACTAAGTGTTAGCCTATAGCTGTTATAACAATGTACAGCCACAAAGTATGGCCTTAGGTTTGGATTGATAATCAAACTGATGGTAGCTTAACCCTGCATTAAATTTACTTAGCTTCATGAAAAGATACAGGGCAAGAAACACAGCAGCCACATCTTCATTATTCTCCTGAAGAGGCTTGGCACTTGCCCAAGGCAGTTTCCAGGCCCTACGGACATAGAGACCAAATTTGATTGTTAGAGATGAGAGTGAATTGGGGGCAAATCACTTCATAATGGGGAAGCAACTGCCTTTATTTTTCCATATCTTCCCCCACCCCAATATTTTGTTATGAAGAATTTCAAATATGCAGAAAAGTTGAAAGAATTGTAAAATGAATACAACACCTAAAGCCTATAGCTAACATTTTATTATGTTTGCTTTATGTCATATCTATCCCTTTATCCATATATTAATCCATCTTTTGTTTTGATGCACTTCAGAATAAGTTGCAGATCTCAGTACAGTTCACTCTAAATACTTCAGCATGCATATCATTAAATAGAATTCAATATTGCTTTTTTTTTGAGGTAAAATTGACATCCAGTGAAATGCACAAATTTTAGGTTTGCCATATGATGCATTTAGCAGTTTTACAAATACTTATTAGACATTCATATATCTTCCTTTTTGATGTGTCTGTTCAAAGTTTTGGCCCATTTTTATTGGGTATTTATATTATGAGTTGTGGGAGCTCTTTATATATTCAGGATACTAGTCCTTTGTCATATATTTGCTTTGTGAATATTTTCTTCCTGTTTGGAGCTTGCCTATTCATTTTCTTAATGTCTTTTTGATAAGCAGAAGTTTTAAAATTTTGATGAAGTCTAGTTTTTCAGCTTTTCTGTTTTATGTTTTTTGTTCTCTGTATGCTCAAAGAAATCCTTGTTGATTATCCCCAAGTTCTGAAGCTATTGTACATTTTCTTCTAGAAACTTACAACTTTAGATTTAAGTTTAGGTAATTTTTTTTGTTATGGTATGAGCTAGGGATTGAGGTTCTTTTTTCTTTATTTTTTTAAAATTTAAAAAATTTGGATATTCAGTTGTACCAGCACTGTTTGTTGAGAAGATTTTCCTTTCTTCATGGAATTGCTTTGATCTCTTTGTCAAAAACCAATTGTGGGTCTATTTCTGGGCACTCTGTTCTGCTCCATTGAACTCTTTGTTGATCCTCATGCTAATACCTGTGCTGTGCTGCTCACTAATGTGGCTTTATAGTAAGTCTTAAAAGTCAGGTAGTGTTAGATCCTCAAATTTTATTTATTTATTTATTTATTTATTGAGATTGCTTTGCCTATTCCAGGTCTTTTGCATTTTCATATAAATATTAGAATCAGTTTATCAATTTTTACAATGGGATTTTGATGGAATTGCTTCAAACTTTTATATCAGTTTGGGGGAGTAGTAACATCCTAACTTTATTGAGTTTTCTGGTCCATCAAAACCATATATCTCTTCTTTTATATAGATCTTTCCCTTAAGAACCTACTGTAGTTTTTGGTGTACATTTCTGGCACATATTTTGTTAAATTGATCTCTCAGTATTTCATGTTTTTTGATGTTAGTATAATTGGAATTATAGTATTTAAAACATTTTTAATAAAATTTTTATTTTAGAGTAGTTTTAGATTTATAGAAAAATTTTGAGGATAGCACAGAGAGTTCCCATATATTCCATATCCAGTTTCCCCTATTTTTTTCATTTTTTTGGTGGCTGGCCAGTAAGGGCATCTAAACACTTGACCTTGGTGTTATAACACTGTGCCCTGTTTCCCCTATTATTAACATTTTACATTAGTATGGTACTTTTGTCATAATTAATATACCAGTTTTGAAACCTTATTATTAATGTTATTATTAAAGTCCATACTTTATTTATACGTCCTTAGTTTTTATTTATTGTCCTTTTTCTGTTCCAAGATCCCATCTAGGATATCATTTTACATTTAGTTGTCATGTCTCTGAGGAGGTACTGGTCAGATTTTTTGTAGATTGTCTCTTACGTGGGATGTCTGGTGTTTTTCTCATGATTAGACTGGGTATGGGTTTTTGGAAGGAAGACCACACAGGTGAAGTGCTATTCTTATCACATCATGTAAAGGGTACATAGTGTCATCATTACTTACCACTGTTAATTTTAACCTTGATCATCTAGCTGAAGGAATGTTTGTCAGGTTTCTCCACTGTAAAGTTACCTCTTCCCACCCTTTTCACTCTCTTCCCCCATAATGTATTCTTTGCATGGAAGTCACTATGCGCAGCCCACACTCAAGGAGTGGGGAGTTTGCTCCATCTCCTTGAGGGTGGAGTATCTATGTAAATTGTTTAGAACTGCTTTGCAAGGGAGATTTGTCTATTCCTCCCATTTATGCATTTTTGCAGTCATTTATTTAGATCAGTATATACTCATAGATATGTATTTTATACTTTGGGTTTTAATCCAATACTACTTTATTTTAAATTGCTCAAATTATTGCTCAAATTTAATAGATCTGCAACAGAACCAGAGCCACTTTAGACAAGCCCAAGTACAAAATGGCACCACTCACCTTCTCTCCTCCCCTCCCCCCATCCCTTTACGAGAAGCCTCCTGACTTAAACAGAAATCCCTTTTGCTTCCACAAGGATGCATTTTGCCACCCCATCCACATTAGCATAATGCCTGTCCTTGATGGTATCAGCCCGTCTTTGGTGCCCTATATAAGCTTTACCACCCCCGCATGTGGTGCTGTCCCCCATTTTCAGGGTAGCCCCAGGCTGTTTCCCGCTTTGAGCACAGCCTGGCAGATTCTTTTCCTTTAATAAAGCTTGAACAGTACCCTGTTGCTTTGCCCCCCACAGATTTGTCACCCCACTTCCGCTGGGTGATGGAGCCACAAAGGATTACTCAAAGCCCATCTCTTCTGAGCAGTGAGAAGCGCTGAAGTGGTTAACTTCCCCAGAACTCTCAAACAAGAGGCATCACTTCCTCGGGAAATTAACCCTGAATTGGGGTTCTCTTCCTGCATTTATTTTCCAGACCAGGAAGTTACAGGAAGAGAACATAGGCGGGGTTATAGTTTAACAATATAGGCTGGTAACTTTCAGTGAAACAAGCCAGATGACATTCCAGTAAGGCAATTAAGTGGTCCTATCAACAAAAGCTTGATCTAGCAAACATTCCTTCTCCCTCCAGCAATTTTCCAGTATTTTTACATTTCAATCAGTAACTAGTCTGTCCTTGAGCCAGCAACCTTGCTGTGCCACAAATCTTTTATCTTACACCAGAGACTTTATAGCCTGAGGAAAATTTCTTGTCCTTTGCAAGGTCAATATTTGAAACTGCAAGGCTTTGGAAAACCAGGCCCTGTGAAGTACATTTACTTTAAGAATCCTCTACAGTACCTGGCATCTTGGCTCACTTTCTTTCAAAATTGTTCCAGATTTGGCCATTAGGAGCTCTTTAACTTGGTTTCTGTGTCCCTTTGACATACCCCCATTACTGTGTGGTGGGTTTTTTTTGGTTTTTTAAATGCACTTCCTTGCTTTCTGGCCCCACAATATGCTCCGTGCTCATCTTGTTTATTTCCTGCCCCAGTACTAGGATCAGCCATTGCTCCAAGGAGCTCTGGCTCTTTTCACTGGAGAAAGGTATTAGAAACCAAGAACTATAAGCTGGGTGTTCTCTTTGCTACTGGAGTGTCACTGTTTCTAGGCCCTCTCAGCTAACGCAGCAAGGAAATATATGTTTTATACTAACCTGTATCTATAAATATTTCTTTATGTAACAATCTATATATAGTAAGCTAAATATGAGCTCATACTGATTCTTCCACTTCTGATCTCTTACCACATGGATCGTTCTAGCCTCCTCACCTTACTTATCAGTAACTTCCTACTCCAACAGTGAGAAACCTGGCTCTCACCATCCCTTACTTAATTGTTCAATTCCAGTTTATGTGCATAGCAGCTTCAGAATTTTTGGCTTGTGTCCACATGCAAAACAGTCTTATCAGCTAGCATATAATACTTATATACAATTCCTTTTGTTTACAGACTCTATTCATTTCTGAAGTTATTTAAGTCAGCACCTTTTTTCTCCACCACCTTCAGTGAGGTTTTATACATTTGAAATATATATTTTGTATATTCTGCATTCCATCCTGGAATTGCCTGACCTCCTCAGTGATTTTTAAAATTTGAACACATTAAGGTTCACTCTTCGTGCTATATGGTTCTGTGGATTTTGACCAATGCATTGTGTCATGTATCCACCACTACTTTTATACAGAAACAGTTTACTGCTCTAAAAAAAAATTCTGTGTTTCACCAGCCAGCACTCTGCCCTCCTTAAACTCCTGACAACCACTGATCTGTTTACTGTCTCTATATTTTTGCCTTTTTCGGAAATGTCATACACATGGCACCATATAGTACATAGCCCTTTCAGACTGGTTTCTTTCAGCTAGCAATGTATATATGTATTTAAGATCTTTTGAGGGCCGGCCTGTGGCTCACTTGGAAGAGTGTGGTGCTGATAACAACAAAAACACGGGTTCGGATCCCTATATAGGGATGGCCAGTCAGATCACTTGGGAGAATGTGGTGCTGACAACACCAAGTCAAGGGTTAAGATACCCTTACCAGTCATCTTAAAAAAAAAAAAAAGATCTTTTGTGTCTTTGCATGGCTTGATAATTCGTTCCTTTCTGTTGCTCATAGTGTTCCATTGTATTAGATGTATCACAGTTTGTTTATTCTTTCATCTATTGAAGGACATCTTAATTGTTCTAGCTTTTAGGGATTATGAATAAAGCTTCTGTAAACATTTGCATGCAGGTTTTTTATGTGGGCATACATCTTCAGATTAATAGGGTAAATACCTAGGAGCTTGATTGCTGGATTGTGTAGCATTATATTCAACTTTGTAAGAAACTGGCAAACTGTCTTCCAAAGTGGCTGTATCATTTTGTATTCGTATCAGTGATGAATATGAATTCCTGTTGTTCTGCATCCTTCTCAATAATTGATATTGTCAGTTTTTTGGATTTTATTCATTCTTATAGGTGTGACGTGGTATCTCATTGTTGTTTTTATTTTTCATTTCCCTGATGACAATTGATGTTGAGCATTTTTTTTTTCTGGTGGCTGGCATGTACAGGGATCTGAACCCTTGACCCTGGTGTTATCAGCACCATGCTCTCCCAAGTGAGCTCACTGGCTACCACCCTTCCCCTTTTTATATATTCTTATTTACCATCTGCATATTTTCTTTGCTGTGGAGTCTGTTCAGATCTTTAGCCCATTTTTAATTTGATAGTTTTTTTTAATTGTTGACTTTTAAGCATTCTTTGTATATTTTGGATACAAGTTCTTTATCAGGTATGTGTTTTGTAAACATTTCCTCCCAGTCTGTGGTTTGTCCTTTCATTTTCTTAACAGCGTCTTTTGCAGAGCAAAAGTTTTTAATTTTAATTAAGTCCAACTTATCAATTTTTTTCTTTCATGTATCATGCTTTTAGTGTTGTATCTAAAAACTTATCACCAAACTCAAGGTCATGTAGGCTTTTTCTGTTTACTTCTAGAAGTTTATAGTTTTGTATTTTACATTTAGGTCTGTAATCTTTATTGAGTTAATTTTTGTGAAAAGTAGCGGGTCTGTGCTTAGGTTTATTTTTTTGCATATGGCTATTCAGTTGTCCTAGTACCATTTGTAGAAAAGATGATCCTGTCTCCACTGAATTGCCTTTATGCCTTTGTCAAAAATCAGTTTACCATGTTTGTGTCAGTCTGTTTCTGGTTTCTTTGTTCTGTTCCACTGATCTGCTTGTCTACACTTTTGCCAATACCAGCCTGTCTTGATTAATATAGTTTTATGATAAATCTTGAAATTGGATAATATGAATCTTCTAACTTTGTTCTTCAGTATTATGTTGGCTATTCTAGGTCTTTTGCCTTCCCATGTAACCTCTAGAATCAGTTTATTGATATCTACAAAATAGCTTGCTGAGATCTTGATTGGGATTGCACTGAATCTGTAGATCAAGATGGGGAGAACTGATATAACAATATTGAGTCTTCCTGTCCATGAAAAAAAAAAAAAAGGAATATCTCTCCTTTTGTTTAGATCTTCTCTGATTTCTTTTAGAGAAGTTACAAAAAGTGTTTTGTAGTTTTTCACATATAGATCATGTACTTGTTTTGTTAGATTTGTACCTAAGTAGTTAATTTTTTTGGTGATTTTACTAATGGTGTGTGTATGGGCGTGTGTGTGTGTGTGTGTGTGTGTGTGTGTGTGTGTGTGTATACATATATGTATATGTATATGTATATTTAATTAAAAATCTTAATTGTTCCTTGTTGGTATATAGAGAGCAGTTGACATTTACTTGTTGACCTTGTATCTTGTAACCTTGCTATACTCACTTATTAATCACAGAAGTTGAGGAGCCGAGGGTAGCCCCCTCCACCTGGAAGCAGGCTAGGAAGATGGTATGCCTAGGGTCCTAGGCAGGAGCTGAGGGCAGCATCCCCCACCCAGAAGCAGGCAAGAAGCATGCCAAAAACAGTACTTCCACATGGGTGGCCCACCACAGCCACTGCCACAGCCATGGCTGCTACAAAAGTGGTTCAACGCCAGAGCAGTAGGCACAGCCACCACGAAGGTGGCCCGCCACATACTTGACTGCATTGGCACAAGGAGAGTCACCAGTGAAGACCAGAAAAAGGAGAGGACATCTCTCTCCTCAAAGCCCACTTCAGAGAAATAGAAGAAGCAGCTGTTCTACCAGATGACCAGACATCAATGTAGAGATACTAGAAATATGAAAACCCAAGAAAATACAACACCACCAAAGGAACACAGTAATTCTCAAATACCAGACCGTATAGAGCAGGAAGCCCTTGACATTACTGAAAAGGAATTCTGAGCAATAATCTTAAGGAAACTCAACTGAGATACGAGAAGACTCAGACAACCTAAAGGAAACAAGAAAAAATAAATCCAAGATATGAAGAATGAAATTTACAAAGAGATTAATACCTTAAAAAAGAATGTAGCAGAGCTCATGGAATTGAAAGATTCACTCAATAAAAACAAACAAACAAAAAAACGCAACTGAGGGCTTAAGCAGCAGGGTAGAATAAGTAGAAGAAAGAATTTCTGATCTTGAAGATAGTCTTTTCGAAATAACCCAAGTGGACAAAAAAAGGAAAATAGAATTTTAAAAAATGAGAAAATCTAAGAGAGCTAGGAGACAACCTTAAGCACAAAAACATTTGAATCATTGGTGTTCCAGAAGGGGAGGAGAAAGGAAAAGGCATGCAAAGCCTAATCAATGAAATAGTAACAGAGAACTTCAAAGGTATAGGGACAGACACTGACCTTCACATCCAGGAGGCTCAAGTATCCCCATACATATTCAATACAAAAGAAGCCCCTATAGGACACATTATAGTCAAACTGGCAAAGCTCAAAGACAAAGAGAGAATCTTTTTTTTTTTTTTTTAATTTTATTTTGTTGATATACAGTGTGGTTGATTATTGTGACCCGTTACCGAAACCTCCCTCCCTCCTCCCTCTCCTCCCTCCCACCCAACAATGTCCTTTCTCTTTGCTTGTCATATCAACTTCTAGGAATTGTAGTTGTTAAGTCTTCTCCCCCCCGCCCCGGTTTGTGTGTGTGTGTGTGTGTGTGTGTGTGAATTTATTTATTTATTTTTAGCTCCCACCAATAAGTGAGAACATGTGGTATTTCTCTTTCTGTGCCTGACTCGTATCACTTAATATAATTCTCTCAAGGTCCATCCATGTTGTTGCAAATGGCAGTATTTCATTTGTTTTTATAGCTGAGTAGTATTCCATTGTGTAGATATACCACATTTTCCGTATCCACTCATCTGATGATGGACATTTGGGCTGGTTCCAACTCTTCGCTATTGTAAAGAGTGCTGTGATGAACATTGGGGAACATGTACACCTTCGACTTGATGATTTCCATTCCTCTGGGTATATTCCCAGCAGTGGGATACCTGGGTTATATGGTTGATCTATCTGCAATTGTTTGAGGAACCTCCATACCATTTTCCATAGAGGCTGCACCATTTTGCAGTCCCACCAACAATGTATGAGAGTTCCTTTTTCTCTGCAACCTCGCCAGCATTTATCGTTCAGAGTCTTTTGGATTTTAGCCATCCTAACTGGGGTGAGATGGTATCTCAGTGTAGTTTTGATTTGCATTTCCCGGATGCTGAGTGATGTTGAGCATTTTTTCATATGTCTGTTGGCCATTTGTGTATCTTCCTTAGAGAAATGCCTACTTAGCTCTTTTGCCCATTTTTTAATTGGGTTGCTTGTTTTCTTCTTGTAAAGTTCTTTGAGTTCCTTGTATATTCTGGATATTAATCCTTTGTCAGATGTATATTTTGCAAATATTTTCTTCCACTCTGTTGGTTGTCTTTTAACTCTGTTAATTTTTTCTATGCTGTGCAGAAGCTCTTTAGTTTGATATAATCCCATTTGTTTATTTTTCCTTTGGTTGACCGTTCTTTTGGGGTCGTATTCATGAAGTCTGTGTCCAGTCCTATTTCCTGAAGTGTGTCTCCTATGTTTTCTTTAAGAAGTTTTATTGTTTCAGGGTGTATATTTAATTCTTTAATCCATTTTGAGTTGACTTTAGTGTATGGTGAAAGGTATGGGTCTAGTTTCATTCTCCTGCATATGGATATCCAGTTATCCCAGCACCATTTGCTAAAGAGGCAGTCTCTTCCCCAGTGTATAGGCCTGGTGCCTTTGTCAAAGATCAGATGGCTGTAGGTGTGTGGGTTGATTTCTGGATTCTCTATTCTATTCCATTGATCAGTGTGTCCGTTTTTATGCCAGTACCATACTGTTTTGGTTATTATAGCTTTGTAGTATAGTTTAAAGTCAGGTAGTGTTATGCCTCCAGCTTTATGATTTTTGCTCAGCGTTGCTTTGGCTATGCATGGTCTTTTGTTATTCCATATAAATGTCTGGATAGTTCTTTCTATTTCTGAGAAAAATGTCCTTGGAATTTTGAATGGGGATTGCATTGAATTTGTATATCACTTTGGGTAGTATGGACATTTTCACTATGTTGATTCTTCCAATCCAAGAGCATGGGATATCTTTCCATCTTCTTGTATCCTCTCTAATTTCTCTCAGCAGTGGTTTGTAATTCTCATTATAGAGATTTTTCACCTCCTTGGTTAAGTCAATTCCTAAGTATTTTATTTTTTTGGTGGCTATTGTAAATGGGCAGGCTTTCTTGATTTCTCTTTCTGCATGTTCACTATTGGAGAAAAGAAATGCTACTGATTCTCGCGTGTTGATTTTGTATCCTGCTACTGTGCTGAAATCATTTATCAATTCCAGCAGTTTTTTTGTAGAGGTTTTAGGCTGTTCGATATATAGGATCATGTCATCTGCAAACAGGGACAGTTTGACTTCATCTTTTCCAATCTGGATGCCCTTTATTTCCTTCTCTTCTCTGATTGCTCTGGCTAGTACTTCCAACACTATGTTGAATAGGAGTGGTGAGAGTGGGCATCCTTGTCTAGTTCCTGTTCTTAAAGGAAAAGCTTTCAGCTTTTCCCCATTCAGGATGATGTTGGCAGTGGGTTTGGCATATATGGCTTTAATTATGTTGAGGTACTTTCCCTCTATACCTAACTTATAGAGGGTCTTTGTCATGAATGAGTGCTGAAGTTTATCAAATGCTTTTTCAGCATCTACAGAGATGATCATATGGTCCTTGTGTTTGAGTTTATTAATATGGTGTATCACATTTATTGATTTGCGTATGTTGAACCAACCTTGCATCCCTGGGATGAATCCCACTTGATTGTGATGAATAATTTTTCGTATGTGTTGCTGTATTCTGTTTGCTAGTATTTTAGTGAGGATTTTTGCATCTATATTCATCAAGGATATCGGCCTGTAGTTTTCTTTTTTGGTTATATCTTTACCTGGTTTTGGTATCAGGATGATGTTTGCTTCATAGAATGAGTTTGGGAGATTTGCCTCCATTTCGATCTTTTGGAATAGTTTGTAAAGAATCGGTGTCAATTCCTCTTTGAATGTTTGCTAAAATTCTGCTGTGAATCCATCTGGTCCTGGGCTTTTCTTTGTTGGGAGCCTTCTGATAACAGCTTCAATCTCCTTTATTGTTATTGGTCTGTTCAAATTTTCTACGTCTTCATGGTTCAGTTTTGGGAGCTTGTGTGTGTCCAGAAATTTATCCATTTCCTCCAGATTTTCAAATTTGTTGGCGTATAGTTGTTTATAGTAGTCTCGAATGATTCCTTGTATTTCAGATGAATCAGTTGTAATATTGCCTTTTTCATTTCTAATTTTTGTTATTTGAGTCTTCTCTCTTCTTTTTTTTGTTAGCCATGCTAATGGTTTGTCAATTTTATTTATCTTTTCAAAAAACCAACTTTTTGATTCATTGATCTTTTGTATTGTTTTTCGGGTTTCCATTTCATTAAGTTCTGCTCTGATCTTAATGATTTCTTTCCGTCTGCTAACTTTAGGTTTGGATTGTTCTTGTTTTTCTAGTTCTTTAAGGTGAAGTGTTAGGTTGTTCTCTTGCCATCTTTCCATTTATCTGAGGTGAGCATTTAATGCAATAAATTTTCCCCTTAATAATGCTTTTGCAGTATCCCACAGGTTTTGGTATGATGTATGATTATTTTCATTAGTTTCAATAAATTTTTTGATTTCCTGCTTGATTTCTTCTTGGACCCATATGTCATTAAGTAGAAAGCTGTTTAATTTCCATGTGTTTGTATAGTTTCCAGAATTTCATTTGTTATTGATTTCTAATTTTAATCCATTGTGATCTGAGAAAATACATGTGATAATTCCAATATTTTTGAATTTGTTGAGACTTGAAATGTGACCTAAAATGTGATCTATCCTGGAGAATGATCCATGTGCTGATGAGAAGAATGAATATTCTGAGGTTGTTGGATGGAATGTTCTGTAGATATCTTCCAAGTCCAATTGGTCTAGAGTATTGTTTAGATCTTGTGTTTCTCTGCTGATTCTTTGCATAGATGATCTGTCCAATATTGACAATGGGGTGTTCAGGTCCCCTGCTATTATGGTATTAGTGTCTATTTCCTTCTTTAGGTCTAATAGAGTTTGTTTTATAAATCTGACTGCTCCAACATTGGGTGCGTACATAGTTATGATTGTTATGTCTTCTTGATGGATCAATTCTTTTATCATTACGTAGTGTCCCTCATTGTCTCTTTTTATGGTTTTTAGTTTAAAGTCTATTTTGTCCGATATAAGAATAGCTACGCCAGCTAGTTTTTCTTTTCTGTTTGCATGGTAAATCTTTTTCCATCCTTTCACTCTTAGTCTATGTGAGTCTTTATGGGTGAAGTGAGTCTCTTGTAGGCAGCATATAGTTGGGTCCTCTTTTTTAATCCAGTCAGCCAGTGTGTGTCTTTTGATTGGGGAATTTAAGCCTTTTACATTAAGAGTTGTCATTGAAAAGTGTTGATTTATTCCTAGCATTTTATTGATTATTGTTTGGTTGTCTTAGGTGTCTTTTGTTCCTTGCTTTCTGATTTACTGTTTGTTTTCTGTGTTTGTTGGTTCATTAGGTTGTAGATAGCCTTTTTGTTTGTATGTTTGTTTTCTCTTCATGAATACCATTTTTATTATGCTAGTGGGTTTAGATTTTTCTTGGGTTTTTATGGCAGTGGTATTTTTCAGGAACCAAACCCAGTACTCCCTTGCGAATTTCTTGTAAGAGTGGTCGTGTGGTGGTGAACTCCCGCAGTTTTTGTTTGTCTGAGAAATATACTATTTGCTGTTCATTTTGGAAGGATAGCCTTGCAGGGTAGAGTATTCTTGGCTGGCAATCTCTGTCTTTTAGTATTTTGAATATATCATCCCATTCCTTTCTGGCTTTTAGGGTTTGTGATGAAAAGTCTGATGTTAGCCTGATTGAGGCTCCCTAATAGGTGATTTGACACTTCTCTCTTGCAACTTTTAAGATTCTCTCTTTGTCTTTGAGTTTTGCCAATTTGACTATGACATGTCTTGGAGAAGACCTTTTTGGATTGAATATGTTTGGAGATCGTTGAGCTTCCTGGATCTGAAGATCTGTGATTTTTCCTATACCTGGGAAGTTTTCTGCCACTATTTTGTTGAATATGTTTTCAATGCAATCTCCTTTTTCCTCCCCTTCTGGAATACCCATGACTCAGATATTTGAGCGCTTAAGGTTGTCTGATATCTCTCTCAGATTTTCTTCAATGCCTTTGATTCTTTTTTCTTTTTTCTTTTTTTTTTTTGTCTGCTTGTGTTATTTCAAATAGCCCTTCTTCAATTTCAGAGATTCTCTCTTCAACTTCTGCAAGCCTGCTGGTTAAACTCTCCGTTGTGTTTTTTATTTCGTCGAATAACTTTTTCAGTTCGGCAGGTTCTGCTGCAATTTTTTTCAGGGCATTGACTCCTTTGTACATTTCCTCTTTCAAGTCCTGTGTACTTTTCCTCATTTCATCATGATGTCTAGCTGAGTTTTCTTGTATCTAATTCAGTTTCCTTAGAATTATCACTCGAAATTCCTTTTCAGTTATTTCAAGGGCTTCTTGTTCTATAGGATCTAGAGCTTGAGAGTTATTATCCTTTGTTGGTGTACTTTCTTGATTTTTCGTATTTCTGGTATATTTTCTTTGATGTTTATTCATTGTGGCAGGGGGTTCCACAGGTTTGACACTATTGACTGACTAAGATGTTACTGTGGTTGCCAATTTGGTATGGCTACCTCAGTGACTGCTCAGTTGGCCACTAGTGCCTTTTATGTGTGGTTGCCTCGGGTCTTGGGCCTCTCCAGGGAGCCACCTCTCTGGTCAGCTCGGACTCTGCCAGGCTGCTGGATGACGAGGTGGTACCGCAGGGTGTGTGGTCTCTGCTGAGCTTCCACCTCACGTGCTGGACTTCTTTCTGTTCTGTGCACTATGGCCCAGGCTTCTGGGATGTGCTGAGGCACCGCAGAGTGTGTGGTCTCTGCAGAGCTTCCCCTTGCCCTGCTGGATGTCTCCCTGCTCTGTGTGCGCTAGGCTAGGCTTGGGATGGAGCCGGGTTGCGGCGGTGAAGCCTACCTGCTGCTAGATTGTGTGGCGGCAGCCCCCCCACAGGGTGTGTGGACTCTACAGAGCTTCTATCTCCCCTGCTGGACATCTCTGTGCTCCGTACGCACTGGGCCGGGCTGCTGGATCCCGCAGCAGCAGTGTGGTCCCTGTGGAGTTCCCGCCTCCCCTGCCGGATGTCTCCCTGCTCCAAGTGCACTAGGCCAGGCTGGGAATGGAGCCAGGTGCCTGCGGTGAAGCCTACCTGCTGGATCACGCAGTGGCAGCCCCACAGAGTGTGTGGTTTCTGTGGAGCCTCCGCCTCCCCTGTGTGACGTCTCCCCACTCTGTGCGCACTCTGCTGGGCTGGGAATCAAGCCGGGTGGTGGAGGTGAAGCCTATCTGCCAGATCGTGCGATGGCAGCCCTGCAGGGCATGTGGTCTCCGTGGAGCTTCTGTCTTCCCCGCTGGACGTCTCCCCGCTCCATATGCACTTGATGGTACATTGATTTGTGGGAGAGAGTGACACTAGGGACCATCTATTCCACCATCTTGACTGGAAGTCCAAAGAGAGAATCTTAAAAGAAGCAAGAGAAAAGAATCAAGTCACCTATAAGGGAGCCACTATCAGACTAACAGTAGACTTCTCATCAGAAACTCTACAGGCCAGAAAATAGGATGATATATTCAAAATACTGAAAGAAAAAACTGCCAGCCAAGAATACTATACCCAGCAAGACTATCCTTCAGAAACGAGAGAAAAATAGTATATTTTCCAGACAAATAAAAACTGTGGAACTTCACCGCCACACAATCATCCCTACAAGTAATCTTCAAGGAAGCCCTGCATTTGGAGTCCGAAAGACAATAATCACTACCATGAATACACAAGAAAGAACAAAACCCACTGGTAGAACAAAAATGCAAATGAGAAAGAAAAAGAAACTAAATCTTATCACCACAAAAATGCATAAATGACAATGTAATAATGCCCCTGCTTTATTTCTGATTTTAGTAATTTTGGTCTTATCTCTTTTTTTCTTAGATCAGTCTAGATAAAGGTTTACAGATTTTGTTGATCTTTTTAAAGAATCAACTTTTGGTTTTGTTGATTTTCCCTATCGTTTTTTAATTCCTTGTTTCATATATTTCTGTTGTAATTTTTGTTATTTACTATTTATATTTGCTTTTGACTCAGTTTTCTCTTCTTTTTCTATTTTTTTAAGATAGAAGTTTATATTATTGATTTGAGATTTTTCTTATTTTTAATATGGGTGTTTACAAGTATAAATTTTCCTCTAAGCACCGCATGAGCCTTGCATCCTATAAATTTTGATATGTTGTACTTTGATTTTTATCTCAAAGTACTCTCTAATTTCCCTGTGATTTTTCTTTTTACACATTGTTTATTTAGGAGAGTGTTGTTTAATTTCTACAGTTTGTGAATTTCTAAATTTCCTTCTTATTGTGGTCAGAGAACATATTTTCTATTATCTTAGTCTTTTAAAATATATTAAGACTTGTTTTATGGCAAAAAAAAAAACACAGAAGTTTTTTTTTTTTCTTTTTTGTTGCTTCTTCAGGATTTCCTATGTCGACAGTCATGTGACCCATTAACAAAAACAGTTTTATTTCTCCTTTCCCAATCTGTATACATTTTCCTTTTTAAAAATTTTATCTTTTAAGTTCTATCATGAAGTTGCATACATTTTCTTTTTCTTGTCTTATTGTACTAGCTAGACTCCCAGTACATTGTTGAGTGGAAGTGGCAAGAGAGGAAATCCTTGCCTTATTTCCAATCATATGGGAAAAGCATCCAGTCTCTGGATGTTAGTTGTACATTTTTGTGTGATATTCTTTATCAAGTGAGGAGGTTCTGCTCTATTTCTTGTTTTCCAAGAGGCTTTTGTTCGTTTGTTTTTTTCTTAAAATCATGAATGGGTCTTGGATTTTGTCAAATACTTTTTCTGCATCAGTCGATATGATCATATGATTTTGCTTATTTAGCCTGTTGAAATGGTGATTGATTTCCAGCTTTGCAAACCTGTAATAAATCCCATTCAGTTGCAGTGGTCCTTTTTACATAGATGTATTAAATTTGCTCATATTTTGTTGAGGTTTTTGCATCTATGTTCGTAAGATATATTGATCTGTGGTTTCCATTTCTGATGTCTTTATCTGGTCTTAGTATTAGGCTAATGCTGTACTTGTACGATGGGTTAGGGAGTGTTCTCTTTGCTTCTATGTTCTGGAAGAGATGATGGAGGTCTTTTGTAGTACAAAAGTTTTAATTTTGGTGAAGTTCAGTTTATTGATTTTTGCATTTATGGTTCGTAGTTTTGGTGTCATGTCTAACTCTTTTCCTAGCACTAGGTCCTGAAGATGTTCTCCTCTATTTTCTTCTAAAAGCCCTATATTTAAATTATGATCCATTTTGAGTTAATTTTTTGTATAAATTGTAAGGTTTTAGATTGAGGTTAATTTTTTTTGCCTGTGATTGTCTAATTGTACCAGCTCCATTTATTGAAAAGACTCTTCTCCATTGGATTGCTTTTGCTTTGTCTAAAATCAACTTGGAGTATTTGCATTAGTCTCTTTCTGGGTTCTCAGTTCTTTTCCATTGGTCTCTGTGTCTGTTATTCTACCACTCCTATACTGCTTGATTATTGTAGTGATCAAATAGTAAGTAGTAAGCTTAGTATCAGGTAGAGTAATCCCTCTCACTTTATTCTTCTAGTTTGTTTGCCTTATTGTATATATTGTAGAATAAGCTTGTCTATTTCTACAAAAAAATCTTGTTGCAATGTTGCAGCAATATTGCAACAATAATATAGATTATTTTGGGAGGAATTGATATCTTTACTATGTTGTCTTCTCATCTATGAACATGGTATGTTTCTCTGTTCATTTAGATCTTCTTTAATTTCTTTCATCAGTGTTTTGTAGTTTTTTGCATACAGATCCTATACAAGTTTTGATAGATTTATGCTAGATACCTCATTTTTTTGGAGTAATTGCAAGTGGTATTATGTTTTTAATTTCAGTTTTTACATGGTCATTTCGGGTATATAGGAATATGATTGATTTTTGTGCGTTCATCTGGTATCTTTCAATCCTCCTGGACTCATTTATTAGTTCCGTGATCTTTTTTGGAGATTCCTTTGGATTTCCTCCATAGACAAACACATCATCTGTGAATAGGGAAAATTTATTTCTTCCTTACCAATCACTATGCTTTTTATTTGCTTTTCTTGCCTTATTACATTGGATAGAATATTTGATTAATTTTTGAGAACCAAAAATTGTTTCCTTATCTTTAAAATCACTTAAATATAAAATATTATATTGCTTAATTATAAAGCAAGTATTTACTGCATGTCAGGCATTGATCTAAATGCATTATATTTATTAAGTCATTTAATTTAACAACCCTGAAGTAGGTGTCTTTATCAAACCCATTTTATAGATATGAAACTAAGACAGAGAGGTTATATAAGTTGCCCAAAGTCACATATTTTATAAGTGGTGGAGCTGGGATTTGGAATTGTGCAGTCTGGCTCCATAGATTGGGGTCCTAATACATCCACTGTATAAAATGGTTAAGCTTCTCATGTTGTTGAGCCTTTCTTATGCTTCAGTGGAAGAAGCAGAGGGGGAATAGAAGTCAAGAGTGAAATGGAGAGGATGCTAGAACATGAGAGACACAAGGCTTGAGCAAGAGAAAGTATGAGACCCGAGATGTAAAAAAATAGGAGAAAGATTACTGAGAATATGAGAACCAGGATGTGCCAGAAGAAGGTCATGTAAAGCCTGAAAAGGACAGCAGCCCATACCACTGCCCCCTCAGGCCTTAGCTGCCTAATTCTGGGTCGCAGCTTGCTCTCTAGACATTTTGTCCTCCTTCTTAACACTGAACCACACAGCCTGAGCTGTCAGGCTATAGATTCACCATTCTTCCTAAAACTTCTTACATACCCAAGGATTTTGGTATCTGTACTTAGTTTCCTACTCCTAACTCAGCATTATTGTTATTCTTTACTCTTTCTGCCACTTCTGTATTTTATGCTGTGTTGTATGCTGGGTTTTAAATCTGTTTTAGAGTCCAGCTCTGAAGTGAGGATGCTAAGAATCTGTGTCTTGGTAATTTTGTGTTGTGCTTCTCCCAGCCTCTACTTTGATCTGATAAAAGCTTAATTAGTTTAGTTCAAGAGCCTGGAGTACACATCACTATCAGTCCATTTTCTGTTGCTCATTACAGAATACCTGAAACTGGGTAATTTTTAAAGAAGTTAAATTTATTTCTTACAGTTTTGGATGCCAGAAAATCCAAGGTTCAGGGGGCACATCTGGTAAGGGCCTTCTTCTGGGTGGGAACTCTCTACAGAGTCCCATGGTGAAGTAGGGAATCACATGACAAGGATCGGGAAGAGCATGTTCAAATGTTCTTCTTATAAAGCCACCAGTCCACACCCATGGTAACCCATTAAACCATTAAACCATTACTCCATAAATGGAGTCAAGCTCTTACATGAGCTTTGGAGGGGACAGACATTCAGCTCATAGCAATCACCAACTCCTAGAATGTCAAGAACCACTTAGAAGGTGGACTAGAAGACTGAAGTAGACCTGAGAATAGGAGGAGGAAGCAGAATCAGAAAAGAGACATTCAAGAGGATCAGAGACAGCTGGGAATAAAATGCAAGTGTTCCCCAAATTCCACAGAGTGAAGGAGCTTAGTAGTTAAAAATCTAGGGCAAGTTCAGAAATGTCATGGAAAACCCACAGGTCGAAGCAGGTGATAACTGAGCAAATAATGCTTGAGTTCACTAGAAGTAAGGCATTTGTGACTACCATGGTATCTGAGGGCAATGACATCTTTCAAGTGTAATTAAAGAGAGAAAATATCATTGAATACCCATTCTGATGAGAAGAGACTTGAAGATGAGAAAGCAAATGGTGTAGTTCTATTTGTAGAAAATTGAAGGAAGGTTTCTGAGACTTGGAAGAAAGAAACAAAAAGAGGTGAGGAGAGAGAACTGGTGCGGGATGGAAGGATAGAAGATAAAGTACTTAATATGAAAAGAATAAGGTCCTCAAACTGTGCAGGACTGTTTTCAGTTCTGTTATCTTGTTATTTGATTGGAGAAGTTTTCTGGGTCCTGGTTTCTTTTCTCTAAAATAAGAACTGTAACATCAGTCTTTTAATGTTGATATTGGAATATATTTTCATAAAATGTAAATATGTTCATTAAAAAATACCCTATAGTTTAAGGATTGAACTTCATTTATCTGGCAATGCCATTCTCAGGAATACTACTTGCCATTCTCCCTGCCAGCTATTTTATGTATTCAAATTATTGCTCTACACTTTGAGTAAGGGGTTGAGGGCTTTAGAAAAGGCACTGTTAAAACACATGTGATAGGGATTTTATAAATCTCATTTCTCAAGCAGAGAAATCTGTTTTAATCAGCATTCATAAATGCTCATTCTCCACTCGTGAACCTACCATGAGCACTCACATTTTTCTCTGTAGTCCAAGTTGCCTGTCATTTCTTCTCTAATCTTCATCGTCCCTTAATGCCCAATATAAGACTTGCCTCTATCCTGCTTTTCCTTATTTCTCCAGGCTGTCTTCCACTCTCCCTTCGAATTTCATCCATTATGAGTTTTCAGTTTATTTTTCTGAGCCCAGCATTCATATGTTTTCACATTGATTAAGAAGTCATTTTCCCAAGAAATTGTAAGTATTCCAGGGTGAAGAGTGTGTCTTGTTATCATTCGTGCCTCCTGCATATTTTAATACCAAGCCAAGTATGGAGTAATGCCCTGGATCCTGAAAACCATCAGATCCATTCCTTATGTAGCTAGATTCTCCAGGACCACCAGTTCCATTCTCCCTGTGAATACTAATAGTGACTTGATGAATATGAATTTATTGGTTGATTTAGGGACCAGTGACATTCGAGGATGTGGCTGTGGTTTTCACTGAGGCAGAGTGGAAGAGACTGAGCCTTGAGCAGAGGAACCTTTACAAAGAAGTGATGCTGGAGAATTTCAGGAATCTAGTCTCATTGGGTGAGGATGTGTTCTCTTCCTTGATTTTTCCATTCATATATTTTGTACCCAATATGCCAGCCAATGTTCTAAGCTCTTAGAACACATCAGTGAATTAAATAATAAAGCATTTCTTTTCTCAAGGAGCTTACATTCTAGTATAGGTAGACTGACAATATATAATAAGCAGCATATATAGATAAATTATATAAGTTAAAGGGTAGTAAGTGCTACATAACTAAAAATATGTTATAAGTAGAGAAGAATAAAGGGGATCTGGAGTACCAGGGTATGGAGGCAAGTGGCTAAATTTTTAAATTGGGTAGTCAGGGTAGGCCTCTGTGAGGAAGTACATTTGAGCAAGGGCTTGAAGGTGATAAGGAGTTAGATATGTGGATATGGTGGGAAGCAGATGAGGATAACCAGTGCTAAGGCCCCGAGACAGGAGCACACCTTCCTTTTTTGAGGAAAAGCAGGGAGGCCAATGTGATTGGACCAGAGACAGCAAGGAGGAGAGTAGTAAGAGAGGCCTTCTGTCACCTAGAGTTTTAAAAAGTTTAAAGTATAATGAAATCTGTCAGTTTTGTGTTTTGTAGACTATTGAGTATCATAAATCATATTTTTGTTTATTTATTTAAAAACTAAAACTCATTTATCTAGGTTGGTAAATACAAAATTATTCTGGATATTCCTGAGTTCTTGATAAGAGTATTTTCCAAGTTACAAATTTCTGTCAGGAGATTTTTCAAGGTTTTTCTTCATTTGGCATAGCTGAATTAAATAATTCTGATTTTTTTCTCTTTGTCTCTGCTTGGACCTATTTTGAACTGCTTTCATCTTATTTGAATTGGCCTTATTTTACTCTATTTGGTTTCTAACCTAGTTTCTTCACCTATTTCAGTGTAGATCTGTCCATTTACATTTGTTTTCACCTGGCCGGACTAATTTGGTCTTGTTTTTATCTTGTTTCATATGGTCTTGTTAATTCTCTATTTTTCTGTTCATTGATTCTGAAGAATATATTAAAATTTCCTTAAAGTAATCTGATTTAAATTAATCTTTTTTTTCTACCAGATCATATTGTACATGCTGTTCTGTACCTGCTTTTTATTTATTTATTTATTTAATTTTTTTTATTGGATCATAATTGATTATACATATTTTTGGGGTTCATCGTTGATGTATGTTGATCAAATCAATATTATTAGCATATATATTGTTACAAATTGTACTTATTCTTTATGCCCTTATCCAGTCACTACCCATCCCCCTCTTCCTCTCCCTTCCCACCTCTGAAAACCCTAGATTTCTTCTCTCCTTCTGAAAAAGTAACAGTTACTCTGTTGATTTGTTGCATAGATGGATTTGTCCAGTGCTGAGAGAGGTGTGTTCAGGTCCCCCACTATTATCATGGAGTAGGTGCCTCTTCTTGCACTCTGGAATGGGCTTTGTCGAGAGAGACATCCTCTTCTTTTCTTGGTCACCACTGGTGACTCTCCTGGTGTCAATGCACTTGAGTGGCTGGTGGGCCATCTGCATGGTGGTTGTGGTGTCTGGTGGCTTTTGTGGCAGCCTTGGCTATTGTGGTGGCTATGGTCACATGGAAGTGGTGTTTTTGGTGTTCTCTTTGCCTGGTTGTGGGAGAAGGGGTCTGTCTCTGGCTCCATGCCTCAGAATCCTGAATGGGTACCGTGGCAGTGGTGGCATGCCTGGATGCAGGAGGAACGATTGGTCCCTGGCTCCATCTGTTTTTATATTCTCAGATGTTGTTGCAGAGTAGTTGGGTGGGAGAGGGAGAGAGGAAGGGAGAAAGAAATAGGGTGGGAGAGGGGGGCATGGTTGAGGCCCACAGCAATCCTTTCATTCCTGCAGGGGAGACCAGGGGGCTTCCAGTGGTGGCTTGATCATTGCTGGGCTGAATGCAGATGTCAGGAGGGTGTGGCTCAAGCCCATGGCCCCCCCACTGCCCGGCTTGTGAGCCTGGGGCACTTCCTGCAGTGGCTCAGTGGTTGTCACTGGGCTGGGTTGTGGGTACCATGGGGGCGTGGCTGAGGCCCTCAGCACCCCACTGTCCCTGTTTGGGGGGCCCAGGGTGCTTCCTGAGGCAGC
Source organism: Cynocephalus volans (assembly GCF_027409185.1). Classification (NCBI taxonomy): domain Eukaryota; kingdom Metazoa; phylum Chordata; class Mammalia; order Dermoptera; family Cynocephalidae; genus Cynocephalus; species Cynocephalus volans. Next base: position 58,577,371 of record NC_084470.1, read on the forward strand.
TGGGTGGTTGTTGCTGGGCTGGTTGTGGGAGTCGGGCATGGCTGAGGCCCACAGCCCTCACTCTGCCCTGGCTTGGGGGCCTGGGGGCTTCCGGTCCTTCTAGGTTTTATAGGTGTTCTTTGGTGAAGTGAGACCTTTACTAGTTAATATCAAACTTTTGCTTTTTTTTTTCCTTTCATTTCTGTGTTGGGTTATTTACTGTTTCCACTACTTAAACTGTGCACTGGAACTAATTTGTTGTCCTTCACTTACTTCTAAAATGGGGGAACTTCCTGTGGGGACCAGCACTTGAGCCCTGTAGTTGAGCTAAATTGCTGCTTTGCTGCTGATTCCCCGGGGAAGCCTTTTTGTGCAGCTCAGGTTTTAATGGTTGACTTTGTAGGTGCTTCTGGGTCTCGTGAGATCTGGTACACCTGGGTTGTGTAGAAACTCTGGTCTGGGCCTGAGACTTTCAGCAAACTGCTCCCACTGCAGTTCTATATTCCTGACCAGTCTCTACTGAGTGGTCCTGTGCTGATTGGGGAGCAGATCAGTTGTTCATGCTGTGCCCCAATGTTCTCCCAGTAGCCCTGTCTCCCTCACCACCTGCACTCGAAACACTTCCCATAGGATTGGTCATGCACTGGTTCCTTGCGATGACTGACCAGCCTCTGAGTGGCTCCTTTCTTCTGTTGTCTGTGGCCCCTCGTTCCTATGTGGGTCCACGGGAACCCTCTCAGTGGTTTTGCTGGTCTGGGAGCCACCAAGGCGCTCTTCTCTCTGGCCGCCTCCAAGCAACTTCATATGAAGGGCACAGCTGTGGTTTTTCCAGCTCTTGCTCCGTGTGCTTACCAGCTCCAGCCTTGAAGTGGCTGGGATTTGAAATGGTAGGCGTGATCCTTTCTTTCTGTCATCGTGGCTTCTCCTGCCCTCATGAACTCTATAGGTCTCTTCTCCTCTTCCCCTGAGCTCTGGTGGCCCCAGCTTGGCTGTCAGGGCTCTTTAGTCGTTGTAAATAGGTTGATTTGTGGGAGAGAATGGCGCTGGGGACCATCTATTCCTCCATCTCGACCAGAAGCTAAAATTGATCTTTTCACTGAAACTTTGGATCCTGTTGGATCCATTTCAGGCTTTAAACTGTTTTCATCCTTTCCTTTCTCTAGATATCATTTTTTCTTTTATTGATGAGTTATTTATAGCAATTCTCAAATATTATGTCATATCACTCCTATTGCTCCTATTATATCACAGTGCAACTCTAATAAATGAGGACATTTTCTTACATAACCACAGTAGCATTACCACATTTCACAAAATTATCAGTAGTGTTTCAGTATCATCTTATACCTAGTCTTCAAATTTAACTGATCATCTCAAAAAGTTTTTTTGCAAATTTGAATCAGGATCCACACAAGATTCACACATTTCCTTTTTTAGAAGTGTCTCTTAATCTGTATCAATTCTTCTCCCTCTCCTGTTTGTTTTTTCCCAGACCATGGCTGTGTTTGTAATGCTCTGAATCTAGACTAAATCCGTTTTAGATATTATCATAAAGTAATTTTCACATGGTAGATTGTAAATCAAGGCAAAATAGTTGTGAACTTACCAAGAGGTGTTCACCATTGTGAAAAAAGTTATCACCAATGGCAGAGCTGGTTGTAGTGTTTGAGTCACCTTCACACCTATGTCTGTCACCACTAGAACATGCATGTGTCAGTCACCAATATAGCACACACCTTTTGGTCATCACTAAAGCTCATTCATATCTGTCTGAATTGGTAACTATCATGTCCACATTTTCTTTCTATAACTGTAAGCATTTCATTGCTCTGTTATATCTCCTATTGTAGTCCTGCTAAGAAATTACATATTGAAATGCATATTGTTTATTGTAAATTACTTTCCTTTATTTCTCTTATGTCTTAGGTAGGGTATTACATTATTTTTTAAAAATTCTATGTGGGTACATTTAATTAAATTTAATTTCATTTCAGAACAGTAAATGAGCTTTTACAAAATATGGATTATATATTGTTGAGAACATCTATACTACAATATATACTATATATTGTTAAGTCTATCTACTGCCTATCTCTCTAGCCTTTTCTTAGTTAACTCTGCTCCTATTACTCATTCACTCAAAAATGCTTGTTGACTATTTAATGCTAGGCCTGGTTCTGGATTCTTAGAATATTTCTGTATCTGGGAGAAGGGTGTTCCAGACATAGGAACAAGCCAGTGCAAGGCACCAGGAGAGGAGGTCATTGTGGCTCAGATAGAGTGAACGAAGGGTGGAGGATAGATGGGAGCAGAGAGGCACTAGGTCACCAGAGAATGTTGAACCTAGTGGACCACTCTAAGGAGCTTGGCTTTTACTCTGAACATTATGGACTTTTTTTTTTAAGTGAAGAGTTGTGTTTATTAGAAATGTAGAATAAACAAGAAAGGGGAAGAACTGGCTTTAGTTACCCACTCCCACCCCATTCTTCTATTCCTGATCCCAGGGCAGAACTCTCATGGCTCCAGGGGTGAGTTTCTTTTGGATGGGTGAGGGCCCTGGTAGGATTTGTTTAGTTGCTCCTCTGGAGCAGCATAGTTTAGCCACTCATCCCTTTTTCCTGTCCTGAGAGAGTCGGAGCAGTTGGGCCAGGTGTCTTGGAGTCTTCTGATCAGGGATGTCTGGATGGCAGCTTTGTGGTCCTAGACTATGGTCAAAAGCCCAGAACACCCTTTGCTCCCAGATTTAGTCTATAGGCCAAATTTGGTTAGCTTTTCCCCAAACGGGGCTTAATTCTCACTTGTTTCTTTTCTTCGAAGATCCAGTCAAAGTAGCAAGAGTCTCATTATTTGCTTAGCAGCTTTTTTTTCTTTAAGGACAGATGAAGTAGAATATAAACCATTCTATGCTAAGTAGTTCAGAGTTACCTGTAGTGTGTGTAGAGTGTTTAGGAGCATATGCTTTGGCGTCTGGAACCCGTTTTGTCTTTTCTTTGTGACTGTGGACAAGTTACTTAAACCCTCTAAACCTCAGTTTCCCAATCTGTGAAATAATAGCAGGACTAAATTTGATCTTCATGTAAAGCCCTATATAGCACAAAGCACAATGCTAGGCCCATTATAAATCATATTCATTATGGGATTTATTATTATTAATGATGATAATGATAATAATAGAGCATACAACCCAAATATTGGGTAATAAAAACCACCAGAGCCTAGTAAAAACAAATTAATTAGAAATTTGAGTTTATTTAATTGTCAGGTGAGGTAATAAACCAGTAAGGAAATTTTACTGAAGAGCTCAGAAGGAGAAATGTCAGGGATATTTCAGTTCCAGAAAGGCAGTTTTATGTATTTGTGCTAATAAAAGATGGAAAACTAGCACTCTGCATAGGATGGAATGAATCCATGGGTCTGTTCATATTTGGTTAAAACGATCTTCTTTTTTATTAGTTGGAAGAGTCTTTAATTAGGCCAATAAAGGGTCTGGCTTCCTGAAAATAAAAGTTTGTGTGTTTATCATCTTGAGCTGGTTAGAAACAGTTGCAATTCAATTTTGATATTTCTTAGGTAGGTGCAGCTAAATGGTAAAATATCTGTATATGCTGATTTGTGGAAGATAGAGAGGAGCAGATCTGGACTAACCAGGGGATCAAGAGCCAGAGTCCTTTAAGTCACTTGTGCCTGATTGTCTTTTTCACCAATGAATCCCCACTTCCTGGTAGAACCTGTTGCACAACAGCTCTCTAATAAATATCTGCTTATGACTGAGGAAACGCAAATGAAGGTTTCACATGCGCTGTCTGACCACTGATCCATACTGATTCTACATCGGGGGACATCCAGACCTTAATCTATCCTTTCTTTTCATAGGAAAAGTCACAAAAACATTCCTATATAGGTCATAAATATTGTTCCCTCTCAGTGGAAACAAATGATTGTGGCTATTTGTATGAATATGATTATGGCTTAGAAGACCATTTTAGTATAATTGCAGATATTTACAGAGCTGAAGATGCCTCTGATGCTTACTCAGAAGATTCCTTCTTGGGATAATATGTGGAATAGATTCTGCTGTGCATTTTTTGGTCTCCAGTAAAAGCTGTAATGTGTAAAAATTGAGTGCAATGCATAATCTGAATCTAATCATTGGAAAACATCAGTACTGTTCTAGAACACGTTCTAGAACATGAGGAATATTCCCTTTAAAAAGGAATGTGTCTTTCAAAAATGCCAATCTCATGAAAGGCAGAGACTAGAGGAGATTCAAGAAACATGACAACTAATTATAAAACCTAATCCTTGACTGGATCCTGTTCTGGAGGGAAAATGCTATAAGGAACATTATTGGATCAGTTGACAAAATTGGAATATATATGGTAGTTAGATAAAAGTATTATGTAATGTTAAATTTACTGAAGGTGATAACTCTACTGTGGTTATGAAGGAGCATATCCCTACTTTTAGGAGATATGCACTGAAGTATTTAGGGTTAAAGGCCCATGATATATGCAATTTGCTCTCAAGTGGTTCAGAGAAAAAAATATACATGTACATGCATACATACATGTATAATATACAAATCTTAACAATAGGTAATCTGGGTGAAGGTTACACAGATGTTCTTTGTATTGTTCTTTTTCTTCCAACTTTTCTGTACATTTGAAATTATTTCCAAATAAGAAGTTAAAATAAGTTGAATGGAAATGTAGGTCCTGTAAAGCACATCTTGGGGCAAGAGACATTAATCATTGTGAATGATAATGGGCTAGGTCTTACCATAAGACAAGGAAAAAGAGCCCAGTCAGCTTTTCCTGTGACTACTCTGACTGAAAACTTTCTCTTCAGCAGAATCAATGCCAGAAGTCCATCCCTGGCCCTCCTGCCCTCCAGCCTTTGGCAGTCAGCAATTTCTCAACCACGATGGGCTCCACAGCTATCCTATTCCAGGTTTACGTGCAGGAAGTCAACTCCATCCAGAGGATCCCTGCCCAGATGATCATTATCAGCAACAACGTTCTGATAAAAACCACTTGGGTGCTGAGGCAGAAGATCGAGGAATAGAAAGAGGTGCTAAACCCTTGTTTTGGAGTACACATGAGAGGGGGACTTCAGTGGTTTTCTCTAGCCCACTCCAGGGACCAGCAGTAAGCTCTCAGGGAGGAAGCAGAATATTGGAGATACAACTCAGTCCAGCCCAGAAGGAAAGCTTTGAGGAAGGAGACAAAGTTCCTGAGAGGGTAGAAATCTCAGGATTTGGAGCAGTCAGATTTGGAGAATATGGACTAGATTTTAGCCAGAAGTCAAACCTGTTCAGACACAAGGCAGTCACAGGGGGAAAATCTGTGTGCAGGGAGTGTGGGCGAGGCTTTAGCAGGAAGTCACATCTCATCAGACATCAGAGAACACACACAGGAGAAAAGCCTTATATCTGTGGGGAGTGTGGGCGAGGCTTCATAGATAAGTCAACCCTCCACAACCACCAGAGTATACACTCAGGAGAGAAGCCTTATGTGTGCAGGGAGTGTGGGCGAGGCTTTAGCCGCAAGTCACACCTCATCAGACACCAGAGGACACACACAAGGGAGAAGCCGTTTATGTGCACGGTGTGTGGGCGAGGAGTTAGTGAAAAGTCAGACCTCATCACGCACCAGAGGATTCACACAGGGGATAAGCCTTATGTGTGCAGGACCTGTGGGAGAGGCTTTAGGGTGAGATCACACCTCATCACACACCAGAGGATACATTCAGGTGAGAAGCCTTTTGTTTGCAGGGAGTGTGGACGAAGCTTCAGTGATAAATCAGCCCTCCTCAGACACCAGAAGATACACTCAGGGGAGAAGCCTTATGCATGTGGGGAGTGTGGGCAAAGATTTAGCCAGAAGTCTTCCCTCAACTCACATCAGAGAACACACTCAGGGGAGAAGCCTTTTGTGTGTGGGGAGTGTGGGCAAAGATTTAGCCAGAAGTTTTCCCTCAACTCACATCAGAGAACACACTCAGGAGAGAAGCCTTATGCATGTGTGGAGTGTGGGCAGAGATTTAGCCTGAAATCTTCCCTCAACTCACATCAGAGAACACACTCAGGGGAGAAGCCTTATGCGTGTGGGGAGTGTGGGCAAAGGTTTCGCCAGAAGTCTTCCCTCAGCTCACATCAGAGAACACACTCAGGGGAGAAACCTTATGCATGTGGGGAGTGTGGGCAAAGATTTAGCCAGAAGTCTTCCCTCAACTCACATCAGAGAACACACTCAGGGGAGAAGCCTTATGCATGCATTGAGTGTGGGCGAGAATTTAGCCACAAGTCTACTCTCAGCGTACATCAGAGGATACACTCTGGGGAGAAGCCTTATGCATGCAGGGAGTGTGGGCGAGGCTTTAGCAGTAAGTCAGCACTCATCAGACACCAGAGGACACACTCAGGGAAAAGCCTTAGGTGTATAAGGAGTGAGCATGTGATTTTAGCAAGTCAATCATCAGCCATGCCAGGGGACACACCCAGGGGAGAAGCCTTGTTTATGAGGTAGTGTGAGCAAAGATTTAGGTGGACATCATTCTTTATCACATGTCAGGGGACATGGTCAGTGACATGTCACTGACCCTATCCCCATGTCAGGGGACAGGGAGTGAGGGTAAGGAGTTAGCTGGAGGTGACACTCCAGCTAAGTGAAACTGGGTGTCAGATCTATCCATCATACACCACCATCCCACTCTAGTTATGAGAGGCCTTCAGAGATAGTCTTCTGACCCCTTACGCTCCCTGTGCCTGTGAAGATGGCACAGGTCTAGCTTCTGGGAACAGAGATGCCAAGTGATGGTCCTCTTGGAGGAGGAGTCTTTGCATCTGACTACTTCCTTCTGCAACTGGGTCCTCTCATTAGCTTCTGTGACACTCTGTTTCTTTTTTTTTTTTTTTTTTGGTACCTCTTTAGCCTTTGCTGCATCCTCTTCTATCCCACCTTCAGGTATTACTCAGGGTTCAGTCTCTAGCCCTACAATCTGAGGGACTTTTTAACCTGTCCCCTTTCTAACTCTCCAATCCCATATCCAGGTCCCTTTAACTACACTCCAAAAGTTCTTCGGTCTCAGGACTTATATCTCATAACCATGCTACCTGGGCCCTCCAATGACAGGGCGAAGATTACTAGCAATGCCCCATTATCAGCCTTCTAATACCAGGTTTAAGAGTTTTTAAACACAGCCTTTCCTAAATCCTCTAATCTCAGTGCCCAGTCTTAGCCACACTCTTACATCAGTTTTCCAATAATAGTTCTAAGGCCCTTTTAGACACCTGTTTTGCATTCCCAGGGCCCAGATTGCCCAGATTCCTGACAGTTTGCCTCATTCCTTTCTTGGCCCTGGGCTGGCTCTATCCCTGACATGTATGTCAATAAGTGTACCTTGGAGAGCTGTCCACTCAAGCCCCAGTGTCTTTATTTGACAAGAGAGGAAGGAGAAGGATGACTGTATAACCCCCCAAAACTTGGGCTTGGTTTTGATGCTGGAGAGGAAGAAGGAGGAGAGAGAAAAAGAGTAGCTGGTCCAGAGGCCGATGTCTGCTCTCTCTCACTGGAAGTGGTTGTTCTCCAGGGAATTGTCAAGGTTAGCCTGGTTGGAGGTAAAGGCTAGGAGTACCTGGAATGTAGGTTCTCCCCACCACATTTCAGATCAGGCACTACTGCCTGGTCTACCACCATTATGCTGCCCCCTTTCCCATGGCCTTAGCTAAAAGCCACAGAGGGAAGTGTGTGTTTGTGTTTTCTTTGGGGGTTGCTGAGCAGAGAAGGAGGGGGACACCATTATTCCATGTGATCTGAAAGCTGCTTCTCCCACTGGAAAACAAAAATGGAGAAATTAACAATCTTATATCTGCTTTAATCATGAGGGGAAGAAAAGAATGTTTATTTTGTATTAAATCCACAATAGACACTGTAGAGACACCAGTCCAGGCAGTCACAGGAAGAGATGCAGAGAGGACCTCTGTCCAGGCCAGGGCAGATAACTTTGGGTGCAGGAGTCCCTCCTTCCTGTGTCTCCTGGAAAAGTGATTGAAATCATGTCTGTAACGGCCCCATCTCTGCAAGCTTGAGATGTTGTAAGATCTTCAGAATAAAGGGTTGTGGAAGGAGGAGGGATGAAGGAAGGAATAGCTGAATCTTTGGGGGTAAGGACTGATGACTTATTTCTGAAGAATAAGGGGTCTCATATTTGAATGGCTGCAAGGCCCAATAAGTACAACTGAGATCAAGGTAGTCCCTGTCTCCCTGCTGACCTCATCCTTCAGGCCCACCCCTAAATGTCTCTGGCTCTGCCCATTTCTTGGTGGTTTTATTTAGCCCTACAAATGCCTCGCCCCTTTTTTTGAGCTTTATCCCTCAATGCAGACTTCTCTCTCAGTGCACACGAGGGAATGCTCCTTTGTCCCTCAGACTTGTTCTTCAGTACAGACTTCTCTCTTTGTATCCCAAATTTTCCTTTATTATTGAGTGGTGCCTGCAGGGTAGCATCTTAGGAGGTCTGCCTTTAGAGGCCACTTTCCCATGAGGCTTTGTGGGAGTGCTGTCTTGATTCAATCCCAGGGGTCCTGGTTTTCTGGAGCTGTTTCCTCTCCATTGTCATTCCCTCCTCTCCCCTGCCTTGTTGCCCTTTCTTTCCTCTCTTGAGGGGGCCCTTTATACCTTGACCTCAGGGATACCTCTTTCCAGGCCTTGGGGAAAGGGGTGGGAATCAAGGCCCCCACAACTGGCTCCTGTGACTCAGGTGCTAGGCCCTAGAGTAAGCCTCTCTCCAGGAAAGGAAGAGGGGAAGGTAGGGATGAGGATTTATTATGAATCTTAAAGGGATCATGGGCTCTTAGAACCTTAGAATCCAGAACTTGTGAGTCCTGGGTAGCTTCTGGGTTCCCCAGAGCCATTTATGACCAAGAAGAGTAAACCTGAAGGAGAGTTTGTGGAATGATGAATTCATGGGAGGGAGATGGTTAGATGAGAGTTTGAACTTGGAGATTCCAATTACATGGGGGAGGATTTTATGTGGTGGGGGGCTGGCAAGTAAGAAAACTTCTAAATGTTCTAATGGATGTTGGGAAGAAGTATCTGTCTTTTGAAATATCCAACATTTTCTGGATTTTTTATGTCACCTCTTGTTCTCAAGCTGAGTCTATATTGAAGATTTTAAAAATTAATTTGGTGTATTTTATTTTATTTAACCAAAAACACCTTTATTTTGGTCTTCGGAAAAGAATTCCTTTCTTCCTTTTCCAAGATAATCATGATTAACTTATAAAAATGGGCGTACATCTTCAAAGCATTTCCCTTTAATGGGAAACTTAGCTTTATAGGATCTAAAACATTAGAAGGTAAAAAAATATATATTTTGTTGCCATTATAAGACAAAACAGAATCTAACGTAAGTCAAGGAAACCCATTCATACTTCAGTTCCTTCTCCAGGAGCCAGCATTGTTATATTATTTCCATTTAGCAGAATCTGATCTAATTTAGTAGTCCTTCCTTCTGGTATGATTTCAAACTCATTAATATCTTCCAGCACCATATTGACAAAGTCATCAAATCCTAGAAGTGTACCAACAATTTCCTTATCACTCTTCATTACAGTGTAAATTCTTGATCCTATACATTTGTCCACAAGTTCTAGCAGCAGCAGCTGTCACAGGTTGGTAGTAGCATTAGCCCCCATGACTCCACCAGAAGTTCATTTGGTATATTTTAATCATAAGTGTTTTATGTAATTTTAAGTAAAACATACATGAATGCAGAAATAGAAAATGAACTTACTTGATTTCAGTTAAAACAAATATATCTAGCCATCTTTTTTTGTCCATTCATCTGGATATAAATAATCATTGTTAAACCTTGGAAGTTATTCTCTTGTAGGAAATAATGGTCATATGGAATCTAGTTCCATGGCTGGCAGATAGTAATTGCACAATATGTAAGTATCTACATATTATGATTTTTTCCCCCACCATCAAAGTTATCTTTGAAAGATGAATCAGTCGCTGAAGCCCAGCTCTCAGTACAAGGCTCATTCCTTTCTGCCTCCCGACCTTGTCCACTCTGAGTTCTCCGACAGCCATTAAGTCTTTAAAGCTATGATTTCCTCTTCTCCTGGATTCTCTATTGTTTCTTTTGAACCAGATGGAAGGGAACTGAGGTCACTTCTCTCTATGTGACAGTCCCTGAATGGGAGAATCCCCTCTAATGCATGAGTGTTCTCAGTACAGGCATGTAAAATATCCTTGTCAATTACACAGTAAGCATTAGGAACCGCAATGATATACTAAATTGGCTCAAAACCCCTACATGTCAGCTCCTTTTGCACTGCAAACCCATCAATTGAATTTGGGCACATTTTTTCCCCTGCAGGAACACAGACCAAGGAGTTTCATATATGCACATCAGGGGCTAAAGCCACAGCCACCAGGAGATCATGCTAATCCTCATTCAGAAGATTGGAGAGGGCAGGGTGTCATAGGGAATGGTAGGGAAGATTTTTTTCCTTCCTTGGTTTTTCGCTCCAGAGTTGGTACTGCCTCCCTCCTCATATGCCTCTTGGCATCCTGTGAGCACTTGGGTTCTTTTGAATATATACTATTTTTGCTCCACAGAAAGATATATCTTCATTACTGACTTTTCTCAGTTTTGGGGTCTCCTTGGCTCAGGATTACCTTTTGGCTAGGATGCAAGGCTTCCTGCCCCATTGTTATTACATTCTTTTGTCTTTGCCTGGAAGAGCGTGAATAATAACCAAGGCCACATCCAGGGGCTTGTTTCAATCCAACTCTCAGCACTCAGCCTGTAAACTTTTATCAACAGGTAGGAAAGTGGGGCCCCACTGGGTGAGAACATCTGCTAACAGATCCCTGTGAATCTAACAATATCCCTGAAAGTGGCCTGTGAGATCCTTTGTCCTTCTTCCAGAAAGCCATGTCTTTATCACAACATCACATCCTCATTACCAAAACTAAGTGTGCAGGGATGCTTAGGACCCAAGGAGGATTGTCTCTCCCATCATTAGGTCTGTTCCCAAATAGAGAAGAGAGACAGGAAAAAAACACAAATATGTGATGTTGGTAACAGTAGTGTGCTCATCTTGTAAATAAGGAAATTGAACAGAAATGTAGGTAACTTACCCATGTTCATACAGCTAATATGTGATGGTGCTTGGATTCAGCTTGGAATTCTGGAAACATTAGGAGTTTGGGTCTGAGGGGTTACTCTGTTCAATTCCTTGCCCTCTAGCAGCCTGGTCCTTCAAAGTCCTTTGGTATCCTAAAATTGGACTAATTCTGGTACAAACAAAATTTAGGTATCTGCTATATCAGACTCATCTCCAGACCTCTTAATGTGAAGATCTAAGGTGGGCAATTGAAGGTTTCCAAGCTAGAAACCTCCATGATAAGGCATTGCAGAAATAGTATGTGGCAAGAATTTGTGCTTCCTGTGCCTAGAAAGTTAGGCCCTCTGGCTTAGAATTTCTTGTTACTGGGGGTAGGGTGGGGAATGGGGGAGATGCTTGTGCCAAAGAGCGCAGGAAATGACCACTAAACAAGTGTGGTGACTAACTTGGTCATTTTGGGTTTCCCATGATGGTGGACTGGCAGGAGAAGCAAGGAGCTATCACACTTATGTACATAATTGACCCTGATTATGATCAGTTGCTGACATTGCTGCTCCCGGGAGTAGCAAGAGTACATCTGAACCCAGGGGATTCCTTGAGGAATTAAATCAACTCATTTTGTGTATATAAATTTCAGAATCAGTTTGTCAATTTCAACAACAAAAACTTGCTTGGATCTTGACTACAATTGTGTTCAATCTGTTAACAATATTGAGTCTTCTGAGTCTTCTGATCCGTAACATGGTATATCCTCCCATTTATCTAGGTCTTCTTTAATTCCACTCAGCAAATATTTTATAGTTTTCTGTGTATCAATCTTGCACACCTTTTGGCAGATTTATCCTTAAGTATACTATATTTTTAACACTATCGTAAATTATATTGCTTTTTTAATTTCAATTTCTGATTGTTTATTGCTAGTCTGTAGGAATACAACTGATTTTGTATAGATGCTGGGAAGTTCCCGGTTGGGGAGCTGCATCTGGTTAGGGTCTTACTGCATCATAACATGGTGGAGGGCATCACACAATGAGAGGGCAAGAGCACACCAAACTGGACCCACTTGTGATGACTAACCCACTCTTGTGATAACCCATTAACTCATTAATCCATTTATGAGGGCAGAACCCTCATGATCCAATCATTTCTTAAAGGCCCCACCTCTTAATACTGTTACATTGGGGATTAAATTTCAACATGAGTTTCAGAGGGGATGGACAGTCAAACCATAGCAACTGGAGAGTGAGGAAGGAGGAGGAAGTGTTGGAGGTTTGAAGAGAGGAGAGAATATATGAAATAGTTATATACCTAAGAGAGTGGAAGAAGTAAGTAGTTTAGGAAGACATGAGATACACAAGAGAGGTATGTGGAAGGAGACTGATTTAAAGGTAAGATTTAAGGAATTTAGAGATGGAGGAATTCTGAGTGATGTCAAAGACTAGAGTATGGACTGTTCATTACTATTTACAAAGCAACAATATATCTGGAACTGTGCTGGGCAACAGTGATAGAGGCATGAAGAAAACACTTTGCTCTAATTGTACTCTAGGGAGAAAGCCAGATTTTAAACAAAGAATACTGCTAATCTTAATAACAATAGTAGTACAGGTTATGAAAAGCAGTACATTGTATGATAGAGTGAATAACTGGGAGAATGTAACAGGACTATGGGATGAGGGAAGGCTTTCTTATGGAAAGTGCATTTAAGGTGGGACCTAAATGACAAACAGGAATGAACCAAGCAGAAAGATGAGGGACAGCATGGGTAAAGACCTTGAGTTGGAGAGAATGTTCATGGGAGCTCAAGCACTAGGATTCAGTGAGTGGTGTGAGAGGACACTGAGGAAGTGATGTGGGGAATTTTGGTTTTTATTCCAAGTACAGTGAAATACAGGGCATGACCTAAAGAGTTGGACATTTAAGAAAAAGAACACTTTGGCTGTTGTGTGGAAAATGAATTGGGGGTGGGGGGATGGGGAGCAGCATGGTTAGAGTAGAAAAGAAAAGTTGGGAGACTTGTAACTCAGCAAGAGATGATGGTAGCTTGGAGTAGAATGGAGCAGTGGATGTGGAGAGAAGTAGACAGATCTATTAAAGACATAGTTGCCAGGACTTGGTGTTTCCTTCCCTCTTGCCGCTACCCCCTTTATTACTTCACACCTGAGCTCACAGAGCTCTTTCCCCTCCCTCCTCCTGCCACAGTCTTCATCTGAAAACCTGTGAGAAAAGATGATTGTTTTAAGTCTCTAAATTTTGGAGTGGTTTGTTACACAGCAATATTATAGCAATAGGTAACTAATACACACAGCTAACAATAGGGGGAAAAGGCAACATATGCACAAGATTGTTCAGTGTGGCATTAATTGTAATAGCAAACTTTTGAAGACCATTGGTTAATGGACATGAAGAATTATTACATTTTATAATGATAAATATGCTAATTATCCTGATTTGATCACGTACTGTACACAAGCACAACTCTGTACCCCACATATATGTATAATCAATTATGTTTCAATAAAAAAGTTTCTTGGAGACTATTTAAATTCCTGTTATTGAATAGATGATGGTATAGTCACAGGATGGAGTATTTTGTAGATGTAAAAAAAAAAGAAAGAAGATCTTTATAAACTTATATGGAGTGATTTCTAGATTATAGCTTGGGGTTAAAGAAAAAAACAAAGTGCAAAAGAGTATATGAAGTGTGTTGCGTTTTGTGTGAGGAGGAAGGGGAAACACACACACACACACTTTTGCAAAAAGAAATATAAGAGAATAAGCCAGAAGCTAATACAATTGGTTTTCTTTAGGGAATGGGTGTTGCAGGGTGTAAGTGAAAAAGGGAAGTGAATGGGACTTCTAGTATTCCTTTTCCTGTATCATTCTGGTTTTAGAATATGTGCTGCTGAAGCGAGCACCCTTTTCCTATAGTTTCAAACATTGAATCATGTTAATGTTTTACATATTCAAAATAAATAAAGTTAAATCAACTTAAAATAAAAAATTTAGTTGATAAAAATCTGAATTTAAAAATAGAAGTAAATGAATTGAATATTGAAATAATCCCAAAGAAGAGAAAAATAAATTATTCTATATAAGATTTGAATGTAATACTCTGACTATACACCCTAAGTGGGATCTATTCTAATGACAAAAAGAACTGCAAAGGAATCTTGAACTTTACTTAGTAGGTTTGTTGTTGGTAGTGTTATAGCCATAGAGAAAAAAAAATTTTTTTAAATTTTAACACAAAACCACAAATCTTAAATGTACAGCTGGATGACTTTTGACAAATGCACACATACAGTCAGCCATTACCCAGATCAGGATAAAGAACATTTTCATCATCCAACAAAGTTCCCCTGTGTCCTGCTGCCTTCCCCCTCCCCCTGCCCCCGCAATAAAGCAGTCATTATTTTGATCTATATCACCATAGATTGGCTGTGCCTGTTTTTGAACATCATTTAAATGGAACCAAACATTATGAATTCCTTTGTGTCTAGCTTCTTTCACTAAGCACCATTTTGAGATCTAAATAGTTCATTCTTTTCTATTGTTAAGTAGAATTCCATTGTATGAATATACCATAGTTTATTTACTTATTCTGCTTTTTATGGACATTTGAGTTGTATTCAGTTTTTGGTTATTATGAATAAAGCTGCTTGAACGGCCATGGCAGCTTGGGGTGGGGTGTTGAAGTCCATGCAGAATGAAGAAGGAATCCACATGGCAGGGAGAGGCAGAGTTGAGAGATGGTGAAGGTGGCATCCATGAGGGGAGCAGTGGCAACTTGACCTAGGGTGTCAGAGACTGAAGAGAATGAAGACTGGGTGCAGGTGAGAGTGAAGAGACAATCTGGAGTTGGGTGTTAAAACCTGAGTGAGGTGAGAAAGGTGTCCACATGAGGAGGGGGCAGTGATGGGAGATTGGTTGGTTACCTATAGTGGGTTTGATCAAATGAATACATACACTGAGGATAATGAGAGTCAAGTTTTTGTTAGAGAGACACATCCCCCCTCACTCTTCGAGCACTTCCTTTCTGGCACAAGATGATGTTCCAGGCTCATCTTGTAATTTCCCTGCACCAACCATGGAATCAGCCACTTCTCCAAAGAACACTGATTCCTTTCAGTAGATTTAGAAACCAAGATCTGGGTGCTAGGTGCTCATTATAGTAGAGTGTCACTTCTCTCAGGTCAGAGCCAGGGAATATATGTACCTACATACATACAAAAACATATTTAAAATCTTTCCATGAACTTTTTGAAGACCCCTCATATCGCAAACCGTTAGTTCACACCAATACCTCCAATTCCAGCCCAACATCACCAGGTTTATTCTAGTTTTCTCCCTTTCTATATTTAAACTCCCCTCTCTACAGAAACCTGGCTCCATTAAGTGAGAGACAATTTTATTGGGAGACAATTTTCATTGGGTCTCTCATGTTTCTGTGTGTCTTGTGTGCAGAGGCATTGACAGCTTTTGTTCCAGATTATCTTAAGGACTTTTGTACAGCAAATAGCCTTAGAAGACAGAATATCTAAGATTGTGGTTTCTTAGCCGTGATGCAAACCTACTATATGTGCAGTACCAACCTGGGCCTGCCTGTGCTGCTCCTGTGGAACTTGCAGGGCAAGAGGGACCAAGGCGAATATCCCACCAGCTGTGCCCTGAGTAGTAGTCTCTGCCCTAGGAATCGTTTGTCTTCTGCCAGTATCCATGAAACTGACTCCCTAACACAATGAGATTGTTGGAAGTTCTGCTCAGCTTCTCAGCTGCCTCTTCCAGAATTGGCAGATGGCCTTAATTCCAAGTCTCAGGCTCATTTCTATTACTTCACTTCTCTACTGGATTTTGGTCCTATAACTCTTCACTGCCACCTAATACTTCCAAATAAATGCTTTTTATATTTTGTACAGCTTTTCTAGTTATTCTCTATGTGCAGGGGAGTCCAAATTCCCTGGTCTACTATTACCAAAGGTAGTAGATGAAGGCAATTTTTAATTCCAAGGTTTTAGGGCCACCAAAAAGAGAGGGACATACATGTACTGAGAAAGAAAAGGCAGGATCTGACAAAAGATGTGTCACAGGCTTCTTGGATCACACACAGACCAACTTGACCCATATAGTTCTGAAAATAACCAAGCTTCCTAGCCCTTCAGTACCCTATTTGACCTTGAGGCTTAGTTCCAATGTCAGCTACATCTTTTGCAAACGTCTCCCCCCACACCCCCATCTATCACCCTCACATCTTCACTTGGCCAAAGTAAAACCTTCTCTCCTCTGTTCTCCCACAGGACTTTGTACCTCGGTTATGGCACTTTCCCATCTCTGCCATGTATTACAGTTGGCTGACTACCCAACTTCATAATTAGTAACTTGAGGACCAAATCAGGTCTTAATCATCTTTTTGTTTTTTTCAGAATGCCTTGAAAAGAGAATTTACAAAAACAAATATTTGCATAAGCCAACAAAGGAGATGAAGAAATAGCCAGAGAAGAAGGAATCCAATGGTGTGGGGATCAGGAAGGTCAAGAGAACAGAGTGTTTCTGAAAAATGAAGCAATAGTGAATGCTGTGGAGAAGTCAGAATGATGAAGCTTGAAAAGAATCCCCTAAATGTGGCAGCATGGAGGTCATGATAGAAACAGTAGCTCCCCTGGAGTGGGAGGTGTGTAAGTCACACTAGAAAGGGCTGCTGAGAAAATGGGGATGAGCCTTTCAGTGTGGACAATTGATATGGGCTTGGCTGTACAGAGATGAAGAGACAAGAGGTAGCTAAAGGGGAAAATGAGGTTAAAAAGATTTTGAAAGCTGGGAGACACCAAAACATGTTTGATTGAAAGGGGAAGGACTAGTGGAGAAAGATAAAAAAAGGTGCAGTAGAGACAAGATAACCCAAAGAGCAAGGAGATGGGATTCAGAGCACACCTGGAAGGACTGGCTTGATAGCAGCAGGATTCTTCCTATGTTGTAACAGGAATACAGGAGCAAATGGGTGAGTGTGCAGATACATGTATAGAGTCAGATGGAAGAAGATTCTCTTAAGAATCCTAGGCCTTTTGCTCTAAACGAAAAGGTAGTACACAGTATAAATGCACTATCTTTAGCTGATCAGCCTCCATACAAGGTAAACTTCCTTAACATTCTTTAAAGGCTTCTCACAAGTCCCAGTGTGTCAGATTGTCATTCTACTGGCTCCCAATGACCCACACCTCCCCATATCCATGTTCTTATGTATTCTTCTCACACATGGACTGTGGGCTTAGCCATATGACTTGTTTTGGACAACAAGATATTAGCAAATGTGACACAAGCAGAAGCTTCATAAGCTTGAGTGTGGGGCCTGCCCTCTTGGAATCCTGAAACAACTGTTCTGTGAAGCTCAGGATGAAACACCATTTTGGATCTACCAGCTGAATGCAGGCACAAGTAAGTCTGGGTGAAACCAACAGTCAACCATACAGCCAACCCACAGACACAAAGGATAAATCATTACTATTTTAAGTCACTGAATTTTGAGGTGATTTGTAATGCAGCAATAGATAACTGTAATACTCAGCTATAATAGAGACATGGCTACTTTTAGTGTCTTCGTGCAAATCAGAAATAAGTGAATCATAAAAATATGCCTCCACTGGGCAGATATACCTTGGTTCACATAAAAGGTACCTCTTCCTCCAGGACACAGCCCTGTGCCAGAGGGCACAGCATGGCTTGAGTTCACCCTCAGCTCTATTGCTGGGTATCTTTACACACTACATAAGCTGCACACTGTGTGTGTGTCAGCCTACTGGGTGATTCCTACACAGTATTCTCTTCATTTAGCACACAACAGAAACCTGGCTTCAGGGCAGGTTTAATTACACCAATTAAGGATAGGGAAAAAGCTCCCAGAGTAGTACTCCCAGCCTTGAGGATTTGGTAGAACACTGACTTTTATTGAGGAAGATAGGTCAAATGTTGCTTATATAGTCACTGCATTTTTCAGGCAAGTTAATTAGGCAAGCTCCTCTTTGAAGAAGGATGAATAGTTCTCAGCAAAAAGATGAGTTATCATTCTTCTGAACCACTCATGAATATTCTGGAGAAGAGGTAGACAGCTAGATTCTGGAGGATTTACAGTGATGAGCTAGACCCTCTGGCAGATGGTGGTGCCCACCAGAGATAGCAGCATGAGCCCTGGTCCTAGGAGAATGCTTTGGACCAGAAGTCTAGGAGAAAAGGCTGGACTGACAGGCCTGCATCAGGCTGGTCCTGGGCCTCCTGTTCCAGCTGCGCAGTGGATGCCTCCCTCTGGACTATAGTGCACAGGGCCACAGCGCAACTGGGGCTCCTCCTCCTCATACCAGCGCTTTTCACTGAAGTCAGGGAAGAAGGCTGCAATCTCTCTGCTAGCTGAAACCACAGAGTCTGTAAAGGGAGATGAGATAGAGAAGGGTTCTCACAGGGAGTGCATGGTGGAGGCAAGAGGCAGTCATAATCAGTCTCAGAAACCTGAGCCTCTTTTCCCTCAGTCCTGGGCACGTAAAGAAAGTCCGCAGGCCATATCTGCCAAGATGGCTACAAAGGGCCAGAAACACAAATGGGAAGAAAGCTTGTTGGAGGGATCCAGCTGTCAACCCTACCATATAGCCTGCCCACCAGCCTCAAAACATATCCCCTTATTTGTTGCTGTGGATGCAACAAGAGGAGGCAGACTCACCTGAGCCATGGGTGGTGTTACGGGTATCAGTGAGGCCAAAACTCCCACGAATTGAATCTGGGGCCATGTGGCGTGCTCGAAACACTCTGGTGGGTCCCATCAGTGTCCTCCAGAGCTGGATGGCATCCTTGTGGGCAAGGATGTAGGCTCGGATTGGCCCACTGTGAACAAAAGGAGCACAGGTAGAATCTGGCCATCTAGTCTGGGAGGGCATGCTGTAAATAAAGGCACACTATACATCCTGGACATTTTTTGCCTTTCTAGCTGAGTACCAATGCTGCTTAAAATAGAAATTGGTGCAGAGCCACTGCCGATGTACAAGAAAGGCCACAGAGATCAAGAGAGTTGCTAGGCAGCACTCAACAATACTCTTCGACAGCCATGGGTCCAGTGCCCACCATGGGACAGGTGCCAAACAGGTGAGTGTTGGCGCAGTCAGAGCCCTAAGTCCATGCTTCTTCAAACTTCACGCTCATTACAACTTTAAAGAGTGGCAAATGCAATTAACAAACCCATTTAGGGGGAAGGGGAGATAAGCCTCAATGGATAAAGATGCTAGAACAAAAATTAGAAGTACCTGGCCATGAACTCCACCAGCCGCTGATAGAAAAAACGTCCTGCAAAGAGAGAGTACCTTCATCAAAACACTGGTGCCATGAGAACTTTTTGTAAATCTACCTCCTTATCTGGAATAATAAAAACTTGTTTTAGAGAAAAGAACAAGGACCTTAGAGTCTCATACCTGTGTCTGAATTCAGATCTGCTACTTACAATCTATGTAGTTTTGGGTAAGTCATTAACCTCCCTAACCCAGTTACCTAATCTGTGTACTGGATATATAACAACACCTACCTTTTAGGGTTGTTGGGAGAATTAAATGAAATAATGAGCATGAGGGAAATGTCTGACAAAGTAAACATTCACTAAATATTAGCTACTGATGTTATTAGGACATAAAATCAAGTTTCTGGTTGGGACAAGGAGGTGGAACACTCCTCGGGAAAAAAAAAAGACTGATAATCATGAAAAATTCGTGAATAAACCAAGATTTTAGAAGACTGGATACAATTTTACACAGTAGGTAGGTCAGAGAGAGCCTGTTATTGTATGTTACAAGTAAAATCTGTCTTATAGGCCTCTTGGGATTGAGAAGCTTTCCATTCAGAGGACTAATGGTCCTACCTTCATGCTCTTTGTAAAACCTCTGGCAATCTTCCTTTCTCCACAGTAGTTCTCTCATTCGTACAATAAGGAACTTGTTGCTCAGAATCTGCTGATGAACAGCCTGGATAAACACCACCCCAAAGATACAAATCAGTCAGGAGCACTGAGCTGACCAAAAGAAATCATGAGGACCCCTTGGAGCTCAGGACTTGAGGGTCTGTCTGATTGGTGGGTCAGAAGAAAAAGAAGGTAGCGTGAGGCCAAGACCTTCAGTCACAAGCCAGAGTGTGAGCTGCCAGTGGAGGGGGACAGGAAGTGCTGTCTCTGCCCTTCCATACCTCCACCCCCTCAAGCTCAATCTAGCCCACAGAACCTACCACCTGGAAAACCATGAGATTGTTTGTTAATGGTCCTGACTTGAGTTTCTCTCACTCTCTTCAAAATATCACACTTGACAGATTAAAAACTCTTAAATTTACATGTCACACTCTGGTCAGAGGTTTTGGGTAGTCCCTATTCTTCATGGAATGAAGTATAACCACTTTAGCCCAGTGCTCAAAGCTGTACTTTCCTTGCCCTCTACCATTTCCAATTCTCTATCCCACCAACCCAGGCTGCCTTGACCCTCAGACCCATCATATGCATTCCTTCCTCTGTAGAACACCTATCCTCCTCCTGGCACTAACCAAAGTCCACCCTTCCTTTGAGGCCTGGCCAAGTCCCACCACTTCCAGGTCATCATTCCTGACTGCTTTGGTCTTCCTTTGCACCACAGTGGGCTTACTCAGCAGTGCTGCTCAGTTAGTACTTATCAAACTATGGTAGGCAGAATCCTAAAGTGACCCTATGCCCACCAAGATTTCCCACCCCAATCCCCAGGACTGTGAATATAATACAATATGATTATGTTACATTATATAACAAAAAGGATTTTGCAGATGTAATTAAGGTTAGTAATCAGTTGACTTTGCTTTAATCAACAGGGAGATTATCCAGGTGGGCCTGATTAGTCATGAGTCCTTTAAAAGAAGAGTTTTCTCTGGCTGGGGGCTGAAGGAGAGAACTCAGATATTCAAAGCATGAGGAGGATTTGATGCACTGTTGCTGTCTTGAAGATGGAGTGGTCCATGTGATAAGAAATGTGAGTGGTCTCTATAAGCTGACAGCAGTTCCTGTCTGAATGCCAGCAAGGAAATGGGGACCTCACTTCTATAATCACAGGAACCTGAATGAGCCTAGAAGTGGATTCTCCCCCAGACCCTCCAGATAAGGGCCCAGCCAGCCCATACTGTGACTTTGGCCTTGTGAAACTATAAGGAGATAATCCAGCCAAGCCTACTGGACTTCTAGACTATAGAATTGTGAGATAATAAAGGAGTATTGTTTTAAGCTATTAACTTTGTGGTACTTCCTCATGTAGCAATAGGACATTAACACATATACATTATCTTGAGATTTGGTTCTTTTTATATATTGGGTACTTTCTTACATGTTAGCTCTGCCCCAAGTCTCCTACAGACTTTTAGTCTCTTTACAGTCAAAGTCCATGGCTCCTAGCTTTGCCTCCACAACATCTAGGACAGAACTGTGTTGTCAGTTGCCACAAGTGGACCTTATAACACCTGAAACAGCAGCAGTGCCCAGGACATACAGTACAGGCTTAGGATTCATTCTTACCTCCAGAATCAGTGGGTGAGCAACTGCATCAGGCTTGATCAGGGCTAGAGTGAGCTGCAGAGCCTGAGGGCTTCGCAAGATCGAGGTCATCTCACTCCTGCCATTAAAGAGCTGGATTAGGGGGCATCAGTTCTGCACTCCCACTCCTCCCTACTCTGGAGCCATGCAGCTTTGCAAGCTAAACAGTGCCCTTACTCCTGACACTCATAAACCACCTGAGTTACGTTGTAGATACGTCATAGTGGATTGAATCATGTCCCCCCAAAACTCACTGAAGCTTGAATTGTGTCCCCCAAGTTTTATGTACTATAAACTTAGCCCCCACTGTTGCTGTTAAGAGGGTAAGGAAATCCTATTATGGTAATTGAAAAATGGAGCCTTGAAGAGGTGATTGGATTGTGGGACCGTGCAGTAGTGAACGGATTAATAAGGGTGGTCAGGGGCATGGTTCTGAGGGCTTTAAAAAGAGTGAATGAGGAGGTTATTCTATCTCTCTCTCTGCTCCGCCATGTCTCAATGTGATACCTGCCGTCAAGTCACCATCAAAGAAAGCCTTCACCAGATGTATTCCTGGACTTTGGACTTTCTAGCCCCTGGGACTGTAAGCAATACATTTTGTTTTCTTATAAATCACCACTTCCAAGTATTTTGTTGTAAGCAACAGAAACGGACTAATACATACGTTATTTTATTTAATTGCCCATTTGTGCTCATGGGACTGAGGGAAGGGAGTGGTAGAGGGAGCATTCAGGTTGCTCTGTGAAATATGTAATTTCGGTGTGTGACTGTAAGCCTATGAGGGAGTTACCCATTCAAGAGAAATTCAAGTTTAAACACTACCCGTCTCTGCCAAATACTCTCTTCCCTTCCTAACTTTCTTTTGTGTTTTACAGAGGATTTACAATTTACACTTCTAAACAGCCTGGCCACAGCGTACAATGACTAATTGCCCTCTTAAGGCTCTCTAACCCATAGTGCTATCCCATCAATTCTAGAATTGGAAGATTGATGGACAAGAAGTGGGATACTGCCAGGATACCAAAAAGTCTGTTGGACATACACCATCTCTTATTGATAGGCCAGGATGTCCTCTTTCATACACTCAGCTGTCCTCAGTGGCAAGGCTTGTAAACATGCAAGCAACTCCAAGGTCAGGATTGGTTGTAACCATTTTGTATCTGAAGCAGTTGAAACAATGCCTGGCACAAGGGTGCCCCATCAATTTTACTGACTAAATGAAACTATAGTCTTATTTCTATTCATTCTTGTATTCCTAGTATCTAGCATGGTGTGAGAGCTCAATAAGTAATTGTGGCAATGTATAATAAATGTAAAAGTATTTTATAAGCTGAGCTAAGAGAAGTTGAAGTCTCTTCCAACTGTGAAATTCTGTTTACATGTGAGAAATTAATCACCTGCAGGAGTAAAGACTAGGTCTCAAAATATTATCTCAGTGCTATCTTTAATTTGCCAACAAATACAGAAAAGGCTTCCATGAACACATGCAGGGACAGAGTCTGAACAACATTCTCATTTCTCTTAGCCTGAAGGTAGTCTGACAGTCATGTTAAAGGTGGTGCTAGGGTCTGGCCCAAACAAATTATGCCAAGGTCTCTTCTACTCATGTCCTTTCTACAGCTTTCAGCTTGATGTTCCACTCAAACCACAATGCCAAACCCAATCTAATCAATACAAGGTCAGCAAACCCACTCTCCCTAATACGCCTGGTGCTGAGTAATCCAGAACCTTCACATATGGAGACATCCCCCCTCCCCCCGCCATATCCATACTATCACCAAGTTCTGGCAATTTTACTTACTCCTATATCTCAAAACCCATACAATTCTCTATCAACTGCTACCACCCCAGTCCAAGCCACAATCATTCTTCCCTGGATTTCTGAAACAGCCTCCTCACTGGTCTCCCAGTTTCTACTCCTTCCACCCTCTACAATCTGTTCTCCACACAGCAGCCAGAGCGAACTAAAAATGTGGGTCTAGCCATATTATTCCTCTCCTTAACCCTTTAAAGTGAACCCTGCTTTTACAATAAAAATCAAAATCCTTATCTTGGTCTACCAGGCTTTGCGTGATCTGGTTGTCCCTGTGAACCTCTCTAGCCTCATCTGGAATCCTACATTCCTGAACTTTCTTTTGCTCCAGCCTCATGGACCTTTCGGTTACAAAAGACCTTCTGGCCTGACAGCCCTTGCATGAGTTTTTGCAGTCCAGAATGTGCTTCCTCTGGTTACTTCCTACTGACTCACTAGATCTTAACTCAATTCCCCTGTTATACTTTCTCTCAGCTCCTTGTAGGTTCCCTTCAGTTACGTCTTCCCCACTAGAAGGTCAGCTCCATGGAAGCAGGGGTCTGTTTTTGCTCACCATCATAGCCTGTCTATGCGGAGTGCCTTAGCACACAGCTGACTCGCGACAGTATTTGTGAAATTAATCAACGAATAAATCTGATCCAGCTGTTTCAAGGCCAGTCTGCTAGGTGCTCTCCAGGGGAGGACACGCGGCCTGTAGAGAGGATGTGGTTCTTTTCCTTAAGGCAGCTAAGTTATGGCTGTCTTGGCTCTCGGTTTACAGCAAATGTTGACAAGTCCGGAAACTCGCTCAACTTAATAATCACTCCATCAGAGAATTACAAATTTTAAAAGATGCCTAGACATTTGCTTCCCCACACCTGAGGGTACCATCACTCCGATTCCTGGAGGGTGACGGCCAAGTCCCTTGTCTTATCATGCGCGGCCGCGACCTGCAGCCCCCTCAACTCCACCTCCGCCCCCACACCTATGACCACGCCCTCCAGTCCCCTAGGCTCACGGCCTCAGCTCTTGTCTCGGCGCCCCGCCACCCCTAGGCCTGCAGTCGTGCAACTCCCACCTCTCGTACCCGGGGTCTAAGCCCACCCCAGATTCTAGGCTATTCGGAGCCCCAGACCAGCTGGAGTTCAGGTCCACATTCACCTGATCCTCCGGCCGCGGCGTCCGGCCACCAGGCACCGCGCTAGTTAGCCTGCGCAGCCCTAGCGGGGTCCTTCAGGCTTTCGGCCGGGCAGCCCTCCTTGGGGTCCTCGCGCGGTTGCAAGTAGCCATTAGGCCGTGGGCCGAGAAGGAAGCGGAGTGAGGTTGGGTGTGGTGACTATTGTCGGGCTGCCGCGCTGCGGCACTGGTCTGGGCCCAGGGCGGGAATAACTTGCCGCAGGAGGGCCGATCTTCCGATGATCCTTCTTTTTCTCTAGTATTTGCCCTGGACCGGACGAGAGGGTGAAGCCGTCCTGAGCAGTGGAACTTAGCTTGTAGGAACCGCCCCTGCGAGGACGGCTCGGGCGCCCTCCGGCGGGAGGGTGTGCCAGGCTGTGGTACTGGCCCAGCACAACGCGGGAGGCTGAACGGAGAGAGGACGGGATGAGCTGTTCAGGGTGGCAGCCTGGCAGGAGGCAGTGCCCGCCAGCGGGGACATCGGCAAAGAAGTTGTGCCCTCTATCGCGAGGGCAGAGGCAGCTATTGAAAGTCTTTTGAGCTCGGAGCGACACAGACACGAAGGAGCGTAGATAATGTCGGGGTTGGTGAAGGAGGATCCTTGGCTGGAGCCCAGGTGTATATAGGGCGTCAGGGAAATAAGTCGGCCTTGAATATGTCATTAAGGAATTTGGGTGTGGGGTGGGTTACCTGAAGTCAGTTGAGGCAGTCCAAGGTGAGGAGGTGAGAACTGGAGGCATTCCTGGTGTGTATCGTGATGTATGGAGAGGATAGTGACAGGAATGGAGAGGAATCAGTTGTGGCAGGTGTGACCAGAAGCCTCGTGGCAGGTTGAGTAAGAGTGGCAAAAATGTTTTCTTGGAGGAAATCACTGAGACCGAGAAGAGTGAAAATGATAACTGTCATCAATTTAAAAACATTTGCTCGTTTAACTGACTGCAGTGTCTGCGCACACGGGTTTTTGCACTCCTGGAATGTTGGAAGGAGGACTCTACAGTGCTGTCAACCTGTTTGCACAGGGTATCTTCCTCAGGAAAGTCCAGTTCTCATCTGTCTGGCTGGTGAAGGCGTGTATCCATTTCTGCCTTCACAGGATGAGAGTAAACTTACAGTATACCACTGTCCAGACTTCTGGTTTTAGTCTTATTTCCCAGATGCACCAGGTCCAATTTTTTTTCCCACCTTTATTTTCATTAATGTGCCTTTGGACTGTAAGGTCTTTGCTGGTCTTTAGGCCATGGTCATTAACTGTTCTTTCTCTCTGTCTCTCACTCTGTTTTATACACACAGTAGAAGACTTTTTAGTTCCATATTTTGCAATTGCTTTGAACTTTCTCTACAAATCTATATAATGTAAGTAAGGGCATATTTTAGGAGGAGACCCAATATAGTGGTTTTAGGAGGAGACCCAATAAGTGACACCCTGTTTCTGAACTCAGGTTCACAACTAACAAAGAGAGGAATGGCAGGCAGGTGGAAACCAAATTTGCTTAATTAATAATTGATAGAGCTTTTGGAGAACATAGCTTAGTGTGAGAACCAAATGTGCCTTCCTTCTAACTCTGTGCTACCCAAATTCATTGCCAAGTCTCTTATTAGTCCTATTTGAAACAACAGCAACAACAAAAAGAATCTAAATAGTTAACAAGACATATAAAATTATCACAGTATTTCCCCACATCCACAAAATTTAGAAAGCAGGCCAATCTCCAGCTCCTAGCAGTTAGGCAAAATTCATCCTTAGAAACCAGGACCTGCTGTGCCAAAGACCCTAACTTGATGATATCTAAGGGAAGGTGAGTGGGCTGAGAAAATCTTGACTCAGTTTCACTGGGTCTTAAGTTCTATGCCAATTGTTCAGAGTCTCCAGCTTGTGAATCTAAACTCAGTTGAGAGAAGTCACCCATTAAGAGGTTAATTATAATCTGTGTTCATTGTATCTGGAGGGTCATCTACCTGTGTCTATAGTCTTGTCCATAGACAGTGGTATTTAAGACAGTGCTGCCTTCTTGCAGTGTAAAGTTTAATTATTGGCAGCCCCAACCAGATATTCTTTGAGGTGCCTTTCTTATCCATTATATTCAGATTTCTTTTTTTTTTTTTTTTAAAAGCTTTTTATTTTTCTTTTTTATCTTTTTCGTGACCGGCACTCAGCCAGTGAGTGCACCGGCCATTCCCATATAGGATCCGAACCCGCGGCGGAAGTGTCGCCGCGCTCCCAGCGCTGCACTCTCCCGAGTGCGCCACGGGCTGGGCCCCAGATTTCTTAATTTCAGTACACCTTGGGGTGCATTGAGGGTGGGCTCTAATGATATAGCTTCCTGAGCTCCTTATAAACAGGCGTTCTCAGTGTCTACTGCCTTCTGCTGTGGAGTTGCTCAGGCCCGGGATGTCTGCCTTTTAGAGGGGGGAAAAGGGAACAGGATTCTTTACTTCATGTGTGTTTCAGTTGAGAATCAAAACTTGGCAGTTTTTTGAGGTGAAGCTGTCTTGGTTCTAAAGTTTGTTCCCTAGAGGCTCAGTGAGATTAAAGACCTGTGCCATGTGTTCCTGAAGATACCTTCCTCAGCTTCTCAGACAAGGAGAAGCATTTCTGTCAGACACATCTCTTTGGCATGTTTTCTCTGCTCTTCCCCTACTCCTTTCCAGAGACTAATTAAGTTTTTAACACTTTCCCTGCTTCTTAAATTGGTCCTACCTTTTCTCTATGTAGAAATGAACTGTTTGTTGGATGTGACTTCCTTCTTCCTTTGGCTTTCTGACCCAGATTTGTTTTTCTTTTTTTTTTTTTTTTTTTTTTTTTTCAATATTACTACTGCCGTTTTATTATTTTTTTCATTTATTTATTTTTTTCGTGACCGGCACTCAGCCAGTGAGTGCACCGGTCAGTCTTATATAGGATCCGAACCCGCGGCGGGAGCGTCGCCGCGCTCCCAGCGCAGCACTCTACCAAGCGCGCCACGGGCTCGGCCCCAGATTTGTTTTTCTAATTGTTTTTTGGATTTTGTTTTGGATTTGGGTGTCTCCATTATGTGAGAGATGAATTTTAAAAGTTCTTTATTTGCCAAAAGCATCAAATATTCAAAGTAACCTTGCTCACCTGCACCATCCTGAACTGGATACTATTACCAGGAGGTATTGTCCCATCATAACATGTTATCCAGCCAGATTTTATCCTATCATTGCCCTGCCAGGATCCCCTTTAATAGTCCATTTATTCAAGAAATACTGAGTTATGGGGTCAGACACTGTTTTAGGTAATAAATAAAAATCTCTCCCTCGTGGAGTTAACATAGGCAAAATCTGTGTCCCGTTTAAAACCCCGTCACTGGTGACTCAACTAGTACTCTGAGTATTTTCTCCAGATTTTCTGTAACCCCTTAGTATAGCTGGCCCAATTTGAAGAGGTGGTCTGCAACTCCTCTTGGCTTCTCTCTGCATTTCTAAGAAGCCATCTCCCAATAGGTTCCTGAACCCGAGTCCTCTCTGGGAACTTCTGGGGAAGTTTTTCCAGTTTCTCCAGAGAGCTTGCCTTTTTTAGTTTCTTTGGAACCCAAGAGTTCTTTCTACTTAGTAACAATTAAGATGCTGCCCTCTTCCCCAAAGTCCTCTTTAATAGCAGTTAGGTCTGAATGTATTTCCTTTTTTGTTTAATGTTTAACTTGGCCTTTAGTATCTCATTTTCCCTTTAGTACCTGTCTATCCCGTTGTGCAAAGAGGGCAAAAATACGTTCACATGCTGCTAATGCCATGTGGTGTTAAGTACTAACTACAAGCAGAAAAGTATCAGAATGCACCTGATTCTCCAAGCTTTTTTAAAAATCACTAAGTGAGGTGTGCTTAGGCTAGGCATAGCTGGTCTGTAACCTTTGTAATACTGTAAATATTTTTGGGAAAGGAGGACAGGGAACATCTGTGACTGGAACAGTACAAGCTCCCAATCAGGGAAGTTGCACTGTTGTAGAGAAGAGAGACTTCTTGTGGGTAAGCCTTTTAAAGGAAGACCCATAGAGAGGAGCCAGCTCTTTGCTAGGCTAAAGAAAGTGGGAAGGAAATGAGCCTCCAGGGCCATGCAGATCTGCCTCAACCTGTTTTCCAGAATGTCAGTTTTCTCTTAAGAAAATGTCTTCCTTTGTTTTTATTCTTTCACTGCTCCTAATCTGATAGGGCAGGTTACTAAAGCTTTGCTTTTCCTACTTGACTTCCTGAGCGTATGCGATTCCTGAGGACAGTGTTCCAAACACAAGATTTTCTCATTACTTTCTTAACCTTTGTGGCTGCAGTGATTTCACTGAGTATTTTTTCTGCTTCAGTCTAAGAGGATGGCATATTTTATTTGTAATAAGGGCGTTGTTTCTTTTTTGTTATAAATTAAACCTGTGGCCTTTTTACATTGAAGCTGCAGTGTAAATACCAGGACTATAAAACTATGGCTAGAGTTTATTTAATTGACAAACTGAGACCAGAAGGTGGGGAGTGACCCTTAAGCCATGTGGAAAAAAATGTATGAGTTCCTCCAGTTTTGTCCTTTGGTGTTGAGTGTGGTTCAGAATGACAGAGGGGATGGAATTTGGGACAACCTTTCCATGCTGCCTACTAGGCTGGGTCTAACTATAAAAGGAGCTTACACACTTGTGTCCCTTAGCGTATGTGGGACTGAATTGTGGTTTAAAGCTCCTACCCTGTAGAACTAGCTAAAAAATATAGTAAAGAACAAAATTATTGTTTTTTCCCTTGATGTCTAAAAGGTCTATATAGGGAATGATTTCCCTGTGGTCAAATCTATGCCTCAGCAGGGTTTGCTCACTGACTCCCCCTTTGCTGCTTAGCATTTGCACATTCCCCACAAGGGAGAGCAGTGTGTTTGTGCTAAGGCCAGGGCCAATGTTGATATAGTTAAGGGTCAGACTGCAACAGGCTGTGCTCTGAGGCCCAGACCTTAGCCCTTCCATGCCAAAACCATGAGTGCTTGCATAAGACAGTGCCTTTACTGAACTATGTGATCTGCGTTTGGCTAAGGTACTCATTCATTCTTACCGGTATATAAAATCAGATTTATCAAAACACTTGCCTGTGAACAAAGTGGCCAATATTCAATATGACCAATTTGAAAAATGTTTGAAATGCCTCAGGTTCTGAGCCAACTCACGTGTGATATGCTCCCCATGTTCTTTACCTGGTCTCTCTCTTTTTAGGTTCTCTCCTAAATCATTAGATCCTAACATTCCTTTGAATACAACTTATCGCTCTACTCCTGCCAAAAGGCAGAGCCTACTGCTGTAAAACTTCCAACACAGAGCAGAAGAACCTGTGGGCAACTGGATCCCAAAATAAGGGAGGAAAGAAGGGGCTGAGCTACACTTGCCTGGCTCTCTGTCCCTGAAGCTTCAGCCAGCAGGGAAGCAATACAGCAAGAGGCCAGGAATGTTTAGGGGAAGTCCATATTTATGGAATCAGGATCCAGCTAAGAGGCGTTTGCTTTCTAACAGTTGAAGATAATAGCTCTTTGGTTTCAACCTGGGTGTTTGGGAATTGGTTAAGAGGTTGGCTTAAAGAAGAAAAATGATTTCAGTTTGGGGTGATGGTAGGATATTCAGTCAAAACTATCTTCTTGGTGGTTGAAAGAGTAAATAAGGTTAAGTCCGGGAATTGTTAAAGTGATAGTTGGAAATGTGTCAGTGAGGAATTGACGGTGGGAGAGAATGTAGGGAGAAAACAGGGCCAAAGACTAGTCCCTCTCTTGTTAAAGAATAATTTAATGTACAAGGGAAATCAAAAATAGATTGATTTCATCTAACAAAAGCAAAAAGAGGATTTATGTAAGAGAAAGAGTAAAGAAGGAAAAAAGAAAAACTGCAGATGGTTTGAAAATTCTGGCTTTTGTTTTCCTTGGGTAGGCTGCTGATTGGCAGCCAATAAAGAAGCCGCTTAGAGTATTCTTCCCTGGGGCAGTGGATGGATTATTAAATAACACAACTTCAGTTGGTTATGGATTCTCCAGAAGACTTTAGGAGTCTGGCTGTGGTATATGTGACAGGCTGTCTCTGGATAAATAATGTCAGTATCTTTTTATGAGCACTTTCATCATAGTTATGTCAGGTCTGTACCACTTCCCTTATAAGAATTTCTGAACTTCATCCTTTTAATCAGACTCAGCTCCAATCCAAATTGGTCATGAGGGCTTCAGTCTTCTTCTCCAGATTGCCTTCATGAGGGCAATATCAGGAATTGAATGTTGTTTTGGGGCAATGTCTGTATAGCAATGTTTAGACACCTGGATATTATACAGCAGAGGAGGGCAGAAAGAAAAAGAGAACCCTAAATACTATTAAAAATACTTGGAACTCATTTCATATCCAGTTATTGACCTAAGTTTAATCAGAATCAGAAGTCCCAAGGATTAGTTTAGTCAAGTTTAACTAATGAAGTGGCTTTCTTTCTCAGTTGATTGTTTTACTTCTCCTATAATACAAACCCTGGTATGAAACATGTGTTAGCAATTGCACTGACCTCACTTTGGCAAGTTAGTATCTAGTTGAGAAGTGTCCTAGCCACAGAATTTATGGTAGTCTATCAGACCCCTAAGGTTTGAAATCCTTTAATTTGCTATTTGAATAATAGTTGAATTATAAATCACCTAGCCAGGGTGAAATGTTATTGTACAAACCAGTGAAATCTAGAGTCTTCGATCCCTTATTGTTAAGTAATCATGTTGCTGTCTGATAGATGAGAGTAACTGATGGTTTTATTTTGAATACTTGGAAAAGATAATAAATTTAACAGTTGAAAATTGGCAGTGAAGGAAACAAATACTTACATAAAAGGAAAGGGAAAAGAAAAGGAGGGAGAGACAAATAATAATATAAGTCCAAGTATGAGTCCGTTGTCCTGATCATGGTTCTCAATCTAAGGGTCTTGCGAGGATCCCTGGGTCTCTGGACACCCAGCTGACATCTGGGGGCCCTTTCTCTACTCGTGGCTTCCTGCCTCTGCTCCAGTTCCAACAGCATAAACTGCTACCCCATCCAATGCACTCACCCTGGTGCCCTGGGAATTACTACTCTTGCCCCTCTCCTACAGCATCCATGATCTCCAATTCCCGTGCTCATCCCCACCAACATTCTGGACACACGACTCCCCATCCCAGACTCACAAATCAGAAGCCACTTGTGCTGTGATCATGAACAAGTCTTTGTTTAATGGGTAAAAGCATTATCACACATAATTTTTTTCATAAAACTTAATAGAGTCTATTAAAAAAAAAGTAAAGGTTTTGGGAGGAAGCCGTCTACAACCAGTATCATTTTCTTGATTGGTAAAATATCAGGAGATAGTATCTATTTCTGGAAGTCATCAGCTTCTGGAGGCCCTTTAGTGAGCCTTAAAGTTGGATTACCAGTGGGACTACATATTTAAATTGAGAAACTTATATCCATGGTTATATGTCCAAGAGTTTAAGAACAGTGTTTGATTAAGATTACCTGAAGTTCTTCCCAGTGAGATTCTAAGACTGATTGTCCGTAAGCGTCCCCCACCTTATCAAAGGAGAGATACTGATGTATCTAGGTATGTTTGTATCCTCCTTTTTCTAATAGGTAGGCCTCTGTACAGGGTGATCAAAGCAGATAACTCATTAGCACTCCCTAGGGATCCAGATATTAAATGGGACATTTTTCTTTTAAAATGGATATTACAGCCAGCCCCACTGTGTGGACATGTCTAATGACATTCACTCTTTCTCACTGCATGTATATAAAACAGAAGTGTTTAAAACTTAAGTTGTTGAGAGTAATTTTTTGCTTCTTACCTTATAACCTAGTCACCAAGGCCATTAAACTATTAGCTAAAGCTTTTCCTCCCTGAGTTCTAGCTTTAGGAAAAAAATCCTAAAGAGCAAATATTTAAAGCATAAGAAATAGAAAAATTTATATATAGGTATATGTTTTTAGTTTTCCCTACTTATGTTTGTATAAACACTAAATATAGCAATATTGTTTTGAAAAGCTGATTATGATAACAGCTTATTTCATTAGATTTTAAGATACCTTTTAATCATGTTTATTAGTTCCCTTCAGAGGTGAACAAGATATATAAATTTATTTGCTCAAAAAAATTTTTTTTATTGAAATGTAATTGATTGTACATATCTGTGGGGTACAGTGTTGAATATCAATACCTGTGTGCAGTATGTGATGCTCAAATCAGGACAATTAGTATTTTCAACATTACACAATGTAATCATTTTTTGTGGCCCTTTACCAATTTCTCACTAACCTCCCTTTCCCTTCCCCCTTTCCACCTTTGGTAACCTCAGTTCTGTTCTCTTCTTTTGAAAGTTGAATGTCATTATTGTGATTGTTGTATCTTTCTTTTTAAAATTTGTTTATCTTTTTAAGCTCCCATTTATGAGTGAGGACATGCAGTATTTCTTTCTATGCCTGGCTTATTTCCCTTAACATAATTTTCTCTAAATTCATCCATGTTGCTGCAAATGGAAGAATTTCATTCTTTTTTATGGCAGAGTAGTATTCCATTTGGTGGCTGGCCAGTAAGAAAATTTTTGTATTTATAAAGTGGAAAATTTTATCAATTTTTGAACAAGTTAGAAGAATCCATTGTGACAAGAAGCAGAATCGTGGCAGAAATAAGTGCATCTATTAAAAATGTTGATTAGTTACTGTGCAGTCAGGTCCTTCTGAGTAGTTTTGTGGTTATATTCTGAATTTGGCACAAAATGTGTCCTATCCAGCAGGACTTTGTGTCAGTGTATAAACATTGCCAAGATCATGCACAGACAATGCTTAGATTGCACCATAGGGGTGAGTGAGTTGCATTGTTATATTAAATATGCTAGGAGTTTTATATTTATAGACTTTCTGTTTGAAATCACACCATATAGCTTCAAGGTTATATTAACGTAGCTCTAGAATTAATTCACGTCCAGAATATTTAAAATGCAAAGGATCAAAACTAAAATTACCCTTTGGCTTATGATACCAGAGGAGAGGTTCTAGGGCGGCCTGATAGCTGGCCTCAACCCACCCCATCCACTTACCAGGTTCTTGACTCTGCCACAGGTAAAAATTCAAGAGCAGAGTCACAGTAGGAAGTGAAAACAGATTTATTGTAACAAATAAGAGATTCAGATTTCACAGAGAAAATGTGGCCTAGCTCCAGGGACTGAGCAGGGCCAAAACCAAGTTTAATACAAAAGTAAGAAATAACACATTTGCAGACAAAGAGCAGGCTGGCTCTAGAGTGAACAGCAGCCTGCTAAAGGCAAGTTTGGTACAAAAAGAAAGAAATACACACTTAAGGCAAAGTGTGGGCTGGCTCTAGGAGAGTGAGCAACAGCCCCGCCCTCTGCCAGGATTCCAGTTTTATAGTTTTGCTATTTAATACATATTCATGCTATCTAATGAGTATTCGATTAAGGGGGTGAGTCTCAGTTATCTAACACAGTCTTGCACATGCTGATTTGGTCTCCTTTTAGGGCATCTTGCTTAGTCAGATTCTGTCACATGCCCCAGACATATTCAGGAATATTCTGTGCTTTTTAGCGCCTCCAATGGAAGACCATTCAAAGGATAAATTCCCTTTTATTGAGCATGCTCAATCACTGGGGTCTTATAAGCCTATATAAATTCCTTTTACTGAGCATGCTCAGGTAGTGGATCGGATTTGCATAAGTCTGCCCCTTGTGTTCTGAATCTCCCTGTGTTGGTACTGAAAATAGGTCCAACAAGCAATAGTAACTCTCCTCTAGGGGAGGGCCTAGTGGAGGGGATTGAGACCTTGGGGAGTGGCTTGAAACCCAGAGATGTGCCCTGAAATCTGAACCCATGGAAATTGAGCATCTCCTATCTCAAGATGCATTGTTATATTAAATATGCTAGAGTTTTATTTTTATATTTATAGGTTTTCTGTTTGAAATGTCATCATATAGCTTAAAGGTGATGTTAACATGACTCTAGACTTGATTCATACCCAGAATTTTTTTTTTTTTAATTTTATTTTGTTGATATACATTGTGGCTAATTATTGTTGCCCATCACCAAAACCTCCCTCCCTCCTCCCTCCCCCCTCCCCCCACCAATGCCCCCTCTTTTTGCTTGTTGTATCAACTTCAAGTAATTGTGGTTGTTATATCTTCTTCCCCCCCCTGGTTTTTTTTTTTTTTTTTTTTTTTTTTTTTTTTTTGTGTGTGTGTGTGTGTGTGTGTGTGTGTGTGAATTTATATATTAATTTTTAGCTCCCACCAATAAGTGCGAACATGTGGTATTTCTTTCTGTTCCTGACTCGTTTCACTTAATATAATTCTCTCAAGGTCCATCCATGTTGTTGCAAATGGCAGTATTTCATTCGTTTTTATAGCTGAGTAGTATTCCATTGTGTAGATGTACCACATTTTCCGTATCCACTCATCCAATGATGGACATTTGGGCTGGTTCCAACTCTTGGCTATTGTAAAGAGTGCTGCGATGAACATTGGGGAACAGGTATACCTTCGACTTGATGATTTCCATTCCTCTGGGTATATTCCCAGCAGCGGGATAGCTGGGTCGTATGGTAGATCTATCTGCAATTGTTTGAGGAAACTCCATACCATTTTCCATAGAGGCTGCACCATTTTGCAGTCCCACCAACAATGTATGAGAGATCCTTTTTCTCTGCAACCTCGCCAGCATTTATCGTTCAGGGTCTTTTGGATTTTAGCCATCCGAACTGGGGTTAGATGGTATCTCAGTGTGGTTTTGATTTGCATTTCCTGGATGCTGAGTGATGTTGAGCATTTTTTCATATGTCTGTTGGCCATTTGTATATCTGCCTTAGAGAAATGCCTGCTTAGCTCTTTTGCCCATTTTTTTAATTGGGTTGCTTGTTTTTTTCTTGTAAAGTTGTTTGAGTTCCTTATATATTCTGGATATTAATCCTTTGTCAGATGTATATTTTGCAAATATTTTCTCCCACTCTGTTGGTTGTCTTTTAACTCTGTTAATTGTTTCTTTTGCTGTGCAGAAGCTTTTTAGTTTGATATAATCCCATTTGTTTATTTTTCCTTTGGTTGCCCATGCTTTTGGGGTCATATTCATGAAGTCTGTGTCCAGTCCTATTTCCTGAAGTGTTTCTCCTATGTTTTCTTTAAGAATTTTTATTGTTTCAGGGTGTATATTTAAATCCTTAATCCATTTTGAGTTGATTTTAGTATATGGTGAGAGGTATGGATCTAGTTTCATTCTCCTGCATATGGATATCCAGTTATCCCAGCACCATTTGCTGAAGAGGCAGTCCCTTCCCCAGTGAATAGGCTTGGTGCCTTAGTCAAAGATCAGATGGCAGTAAGTGTGTGGGTTGATTTCTGGATTCTCTATTCTATTCCATTGGTCAGTGTGTCTGTTTTTATGCCAGTACCATTCTGTTTTGGTTATTATAGCTTTGTAGTATAGGTGAGTTCACTACATAGATAGTGTCTTAGACAATACCATGAGCAAACTTTATTTCTGTTTCTGCAACTCCACCGGAGTGAGACCGAGATAGGAGAAGCATTTAAGTCAGTGATGTTTGTATTTGAATGTCTTGAGTAGTTGTTAGGAGAGGTAGCCCACCATCCCTGAACATCCATGCACGTTCTTGCTGAGTGTTCCAGACTGCAAGGCTGATCCATTCCTGATACTGAGAAGTATCTGTAGCTGGTCACACAGGCAAGTAGGTCAAAGTGACCACAGCATGATTACAGACTATGGTATAACTGCTATGGACTCCTGGGGGAGGGACCCTGGCTTATTTACTACTTGCTACAGTGTTTGCTGCCTGCTCAGAAATGCTGAGACCTGGACCCTGGGTCCTCTCTTATAACAGAATCCACTATGTGGGTTATCTGGCCCTCCACATTGCCCTGTGGAATTTGAATTGGAGCTCAAGGAGCCAGAGCAAATATCTTGGCATTCTAGATATTACTTTTGCTGAGAGTAATCTCTGATCCAGGAGATTTGTGACTTCTGTCAGCATTTATGAAACTGGCAAGCTAACCTGTTATCTTGCAAGTAGGGTAAAATCTCAGACTCCACAGTTCTTGACAATAGTTACTCTGAAAGTTGGTAATGCAAAGATTAAAATGGTGGGAATGACATAAATACTCACAAACTGAATGAATAATAGCCACCTAATTGAGAGGTAACATTTACCTTAGAGAGCAAAAATCCTAATAGGAGTTTCTGTCTAACTTTGAATCACCATCTCTCTTCACAACTGCTGAAAGAAATATTTTCCATTAAAAAGGTATACTCGATAACTTTCACATTCACCTTTAAGACAAAATGCATGTTTCTTTCTTTTGCTGTGTGTTATGAACAGAACTCAATCCTGTGAACTCAGCTCCTGACATTAAGTATACAGTTGTTCAAAAACTATAATGAGGAAAATGTTGGAATGAAATTTGGGAAAATATTTTTATAACTTTGGTAGTGAGGAGACTTTCCCAAGCAAGATATGAAACCTAGAATCCATAAGGGAAAGGCCAGGCCACTTAAATAAGCAAATAAATAGATGTCATAAAAGTCAAAGGATGAACTGCAGACTGAGAAAATCAATATTGTTTCCTTTTCAGTGCATCCTGTCTGCAATAATTGCCACTGTGGTGTTTGCCTAATGACTATTTTCTACTTTCCTCCTTCCTTCCACATTCACTAATAGGAATTTCACTGTATGTAAAGCTGTTATTTCTCCTTCCTTCCACATTGGAATTTTACAGTAAGTAAAGCTATTATTTTCCCTCCATCTGTTTATTTATTTATTCATATCAGTATGTACTCGTGGACATTTATTTTATTCTATGGGTTATAATCCAATACTATCATTATTTATTTTTTTACTTATTTCAGTATTATTTATTTTGTTGCTTAAATTGTTCGACATTTGGCCATTAGGAGCTCCTTCAGATTGGTCCCTTGTTCTTTCAACAAGCCCCTGTCTTTTGTTTAGCACTTTCTTATTTTCTGATTCCACAAGATATTTAAGGATCATCTTGTATTTCCCTGCCCCAGCCCTGGAATCAACCACTTCTTCAAAGAGCCCTGGTTCCCTTTACTGGAGAATGGTGTTTAGGAACTAAGATCTGGGTGCTAGACATGCTCATTGCTACTGGGATGTTGTTGCTTCCAGGCTGTTATAGATGAATTGTGTTCTCTCCAAATTTATAGGTTGAAGCCCTAACCCACCAATGTGACTGTATTTGGAGATAGAGCCTTTAAAGTAGCAATTAAGGTTTAAATGTGAGACACTAATCTAATAGGACTAGTGTCCTCATAATAAGAGGAGAAGACACCAGAAGTGCTAACATACAGAGGAAATTCCAAGTGAGGACACAGTAAGAAGGTAGATATCTGCTAGCCAAGGAGAGAGGCTTCACCAGAAATCAACCTTTCTGGCACCTTGATCTCAGACATTAATCTGTTCTCGATCTCCAGAACGGTAAGAAATTTGTTGTTTAAGCTACCTAGTCTGTGGTATTTTGTTATGGCATTCCAAGCACACAAATATATAGGCCCTCTCAGCAGACAGAGCTAGAAAATATATGTGTGTATACTAAAGCCCATATACACACACATCTATATTTCTGGATATATTATTGGAAGAAATTGTAGTAGAAAAATATAGTTGTAACCTGCACAATTCTGCAAACGCTTGCTAAAACGGGAAAACATATCTAAAAGTATTTTAAGTGAAGCAGCTTTTTAGAGGTCAAAGCAGAACTAGATACACATTCCAGGGGCCAGCCGGTCTCAAGGACTAACCAGCCCTCTTATCTTCAGGACACCTGGCAGAGCCCAAGTGAGTAAAAAAAAAAAAAAATTGAACAGTCCCTTATCGGAATGCTAGCCTGTTGAGCCTGACCATGAATAAAGTCTTTGTCCAAAGAAAGTGTATAAAAACTCCAATGTAAAGGTGGGGGGGCGCTTTTCCGAAAGGCAAAGGGCTTCAGCTAGCTGAAAAATAAAATTCCTCTTGCCAGATTGCAGCGTCTCTTGTCTTGTGGTCTTTGTGAAGTGAGCCACCCCTGGCGAGGGATTTGTGCAAAGTGCACGGGTCTTACAATATCTACATATATTAAAATCTGTGCATTTATAATGATACCTCAGATTCCAGTCCAACGCCACAGGGTTTATTTTAGTCTTCCCCCTTTCCTTATTTTAACTTCTTTCTCCAACAGTGAGAAACCCAGTTCTTATTATTTATAATATATTTAGTTATTTGTTCAATTCTAGTATGCAGTTTCAGAATTGCTAACCCTTACTCTGTGAGAAACAATTATAAACTAGATTGAAGCATTGATGTAGAGGTTTTTTTCTCTTTATTCTTGCAGTAGCCAGTCAAAATATTGTTCTCCAAAGTTACTTAGGTTAGTTATTTTCTTCACTATCCCCTGCAGTGTAGTTAGGTTATCTTTTTGTAGTATCATTAGGTTCATTTGTTAGTGTCTATATTCCATTTTGGGTCCCCTCTGCCCTTCCTGGTTGGTTTTAGCTTCTGTGTATGTGAAACATTACTGTGGTTTTTAAGAGAGCTATACAAAAAGATATGCTCACAGAAGTGCTGGTCCCTCCTCATCCCTACTGCCCTCTTCCCATTCCCATTTTTTCCCTTCTTTTCCTTTCTTGTTCCATATAAGTAACCAATCTCTTTAGTTTCTGATTTATCCTTCCTATATATTTTTTGCACAAATGAGCAGATACAGGTGTATTTTCTCATACCCACTTCTTATATGAATGATAACATATAGTATACCCTCTTCTGCATTTTACTTCTTTTGCTTAACAGTATGCCCTGGAAATCACTCCATATCAATCCATATAAACCTTTTTCATTCTCTTTTACAGATGCATGGTTCTCCATCATGTGAATGTTTTATAGTGTATTTAACCTCTCTCTTATTTGAGGACATTTAGGTTGTTTTCAACATCTTGCAATAACAAACAATGCTGCAATGAATAACCTTGTGCATATGGATTTTTGTATAGAGGTATGGCTTCATAGTAGTAGATTCCTTGGAGTGAGATTACTGGTTTGAAAGGAAAGTATATACATAATTTTGGCAAATTTCCTCTCAGAAGGATTATACCAATTTGCATCCCTACCAACAGTGTGAAGGGTACCTGTTACTTATTTGTGAGAATCCCAAATTTCCTTTTGATACTGATTTCTAATTTCAGTCCATTGTGATCAGAGAACGTACTTTATTTAATTTCAGTTGTTTTAAGTTTATTGAGACTTTTTAATGGCCCAGGCTATGATCTATCCTGGAGAATATTCCATGTGCACTTGAGAAATATGTATGCTCTGCTGTTGTTGGATGGAGTAGTCTATAGATGTCTAGTTAGGTGGATTATGTCTGTATAAATATACTTATTTAAGTCTTCTGTTTTACTTTTGATCTTCTACCTAGTTCTTTCCATTACTGAAAATAGGGTGTTGAAATCTCCAACTATGATTGTGGAATTGTCTATTTCTCTCCTCGGTTCTGTCAGTTTTTGCTTCATGTATTTTGAGGCTCTATTTTTAGTTACATAAGTATTTATACTTACATGTCTTCTTGATGGATTGATTCTTTTATCATTATAAAATATCCCTCTTTGTTTCTAGTAACAACCTTTGTCTTAAAGTCTATTTTGTTTGATATTAGTATAGCCACTTCAGGTTTGTTTTTTGTTTTTGTTACTATTTGCATGGCACATCTTTTTTCATTCTTTTACTCTCAACCTATTTGTGTCTTAGAATACAAAAGTTTTCTCTTGTAGATGGCATATAATTGGGTCATGTTTTTATCCATTCTACTGATCTCTGCTTTTAATTGTAGTGTTTAACCCATTTATGTAATTATGGATAAGGTAGGATTTTTCTCTGCCATTTTGCTATTTGTTTTCTATTTGTCTTATGTCCTTTTTGTTCCTCTATTATTCCATTATTGCCTTCTTTTGTGCGTTAAATAGATATTTTCTAGTGTACCATTTTAATTCCTTTGTTGTTTCTTTTGCTATATTTTAAAGTTATTTTCTTAGTGGTTGCCCTGGGAATTATAATTGACATTGTAACCTATAACAATATAGTTTATATTAATATCAACTTAATTTTAATACTTTGCTTCTATATAGCTCCATCTACTTCCTCCTTTGTGGTTTTATCACCATATAAATTTCATCTTTATACATGAAGTACCCATCAATACAGATTTATAATTATTGCTTTATGCAATTGTATTTTAAATCAGAAAAAAAGATTTATGAACAAAAAATACATTTATATTGTCTTTTGTGTTTACCTATTGTATTAGATTGAATTGTCCCCCCAAATTCACTGAAGCTTGAATTGTGTCCCCCAGGTTTAATGTATTAGAAACTTAGACCCCACTGTGACTGTTAAGAGGGTGGGAAATCCTATTGTGGTAATTGAAAGGTGGAGCCTTGAAGAGGTTATTGGATTGTAGGACCATGCAGTAGTGCATGGAGTAAAAATGATGGTCGGGGCATGGTTCTGAGGGCTTTAAAAGAAGAGGAGAGTCTTTTTCTCTCTGCTCTCTCTGCTTCTACCATCTTGCATTGTGAGACCTCTGGGTCACTGTCACCACCACCAGATGGACTTTGGACTTCCCAGCCTCAGAAACTGTAAGCAATAAATTTTGTTTTCTTTATAAATCACCTAGTTTCAAGTATTTGTTATAAGCAACAAAAATGGACTAATACACCTATGTAGTTACCTTGACCAGTTCTGTTTATTTTTTCATGTGGATTTGAGTGTCCTTTCATTTCAGCCTGAAGGATTCTCTATAGTATTTCTTGTAGGGTGGGTTTGCTAGTGATGATAGCTCTCAGTGTTTGTTTATATGGGCATGTCTTAATTTCTCCTTTGTCTTTGAAGGATAGTTTTTATAGATATAGTATTGCTAGTTGTTGGGTTTTTTTTCAACACTTTGAATATGTCATTTCAGTGCCTTCCAGCCTCCATGGTTTCTGATAAGTCAGATGTCAATCTTACTGAGAATCATTAGTAGTTGATGATTTGCTTCTCTCATGCTGCTTTTTAAACTCTCTTTTGATCTTTGGCTTTTGATAGAGTGATTATGATGTGCCTAGGTGTGGACCTCTTTGAGTTTGTCCCATGTGGAGTTTGCTGGGGTTTTTGGATGTGTACATTAATGATTTTCATCAAATTTAGGATATTTTCAGCCATTATTTCTTCAAATATTTTTTATTCCCTTTTATTTCTCTCCTCTTCTTGGACTGCCATTATCTTTATGTTGTTATGCTTGATTATATCCCACAGATTTCTGAGGCTCTATCACTTTTTCTTTTTGTTCCTCAGACTGGATAATATCAATTGACCTGTTTTCAAGTTCATTCATTCTTTGGTCTGCCTCTCAGCTTTGCTTTTGTGACCTTCTGGTGAATTTGTTATTTTCACCTCCAGAAGTTTAATTTGGTTCTTTTTTAAAAAAATAATTTCTATCTCTTTATTGACATTCTCTACTACATTATTCTCATATTTTTCTTTAGTTCTTTAGACATAGTTTACTTTAGTTCTTTGACTATATTTTAAATGGCTGATTTAAAGTCTTTGTCTAGTAAGTCCAACATCTGGGCTTTCTCAGCAACAATTTTTGTTGACTAACTTATTTTCCTGTATATGAGACAGAATTTCTTGTTTCTTTGATGTGTCATATTTTTTTGTTGTTGAAAACTGGACATTTTAAATAATATAATGTGATATTCTCCCCTTTATTGTTTATTGTTGCTACTGTTTTCTTGTTTAGTGGCTTTTATCAACTAATTTTTTAAAGTCTGTATTCTCTGTAGTTGTAACCACTGAAGACTCTATTCCATTAGTTTAGTGGTCATGTAATGATTGGACATAGTGTTCCTTAAATACTTGGAGCCAATAAGTCTTCCTGCTTTTGCTGAGGGACTTTGTGTGTATTGGGCCATGCTGTCAATGGCTAGTCAGGCAGTTTACAACTCTGTCTTAGACCTCACTTCTTGCTATGCTGAGTGTCAAGGTCAGCCAAGGTGAGCACTTAGGACCTTCTAAAGTTTCTACTGGGATGTACACAGACCTGCTCATGCCTGTGGTCTTCTAGATTCCCAGGAATATGTCAGAGCTTTTCAAAGTCCCCTTAGGTATCCTATTCTCAGCTTTTTCTTTTAAGTTTTCCTTGTTAGATTTTTGTTTGGCCTAAGTATTATCATTGCTTAAGGCTGTTGCAGATTTTAAAAATTGAAGTTGATTGTTTTCAACAAATGAATGCCTCAGGGAAAATGTCCTCTCAGTCAGGTGAAAGAAAGAGAGAGAGAGAGAGGGAGAGAGAAAGGAAGAAAGAAAGAGGGGGAGAGGGAGGGAGGGAAGGGAGGAAGGGATGAAAGAAGGAAGGAAGGAAAAAAGCAATCCTGCTAGTGGAGGTTCTAGGGAAATACCAGACAAGTCAAATAATGATAATTTTCTATTCACAAGATATGGAATGTTCATTGATGGAGGATTGGGTGAAGAAAATGTGGTATATATACACCACAAAGTACTACTCAGTCATAAAAAAGAATGAAATTAAGGGCCAGCCCATGGGTCACTTGGGAGAGTGTGGTGCTGATAACACCAAGGCCATGGGTTCAGATTCCAATATAGGGATGGCCAGTTAGCTCACTTGGGAGAGCATGGTGCTGACAACACCAAGTCAAGGGTTAAGATCCCCTTACCAGTCATCTTTAAAAAAAAAAAAAAAAAGTGAAATTATGCCATTCACAGCAGCATGAACATACTTGGAGAAAATTATGTTAAGTGAAATAAGCCAGGCACAGAAAGAAAAATGATGCATGTTCTCACTCATACATATGTAGGAGCTAAAAATAAATAAATAAATTAAAATAAGTTGAAGTTATCAGAGGTGGGAAAGGGGAGGGAGGACAGTGAGAGGTTAGTTAATGAACACAAAATTACAGCTAGATAGGAAAAATAAGTTCTATTAGTGTGCAGTCAAGCGAGGCATCTATAATTAATAATAATTTACTGCATATTGTCAAATGGCTAGAAGAGAGGTCAAATATTCACATCACAAAGAAATGATTAAGTTTTGTAGTGATGAATATGCTA
This sequence comes from Cynocephalus volans, assembly GCF_027409185.1. Taxonomy (NCBI): domain Eukaryota; kingdom Metazoa; phylum Chordata; class Mammalia; order Dermoptera; family Cynocephalidae; genus Cynocephalus; species Cynocephalus volans. The sequence goes on from NC_084470.1 coordinate 58,621,153, forward strand.
ATTACCTTGATTTGATCACACACATTGTATGCATGTATTGAAACATGTCTGTACCCTATAAATATGTATGTTTCAATAAAAAATAATTTTCAAAAAAATGATAATTCTCTGGAAACAGTGCTTCTGGGGAGCTCCAAACCTGTTCTTCCCCTTTAGTGTCTACTGGACAGCTGGTTTCCACCATGACTGAAGGCTATTGGTTTTTGAGGCTGCTGTAGGGCTGGGGCAGGGGAAATGGGTATAGGGCAAGTTAAAAATGCCAAGTAGCTTGGTCTACTTACTAAGATTCAGCCATTTTTCTTGAATAAATGCTCCTTGCCTTTTTGCAAGCATTTGGTTAATTTTTCAGAATTCTGAAAAAGTTGATTTTGACAATTTTTGCCAGTTTTCTCATTGCTTTTTATGAAAGAGTGGATTTTCAGAGTTCTTTCCTCTGCCATTCCTGCTGGTGTAATTTTGATTGGTTTTAAAGTATATTCCATCTTCCCCTGGGAGTTGTAGATTGAAGGAATGGTTCCAGAGTAGCAAAATTAATTATATAAGAATCAAGGGGAAGTCTATTGTATATTGGGTTCCTTTTCATATTGAATGTACATTTTAATAGTGAAATGAAGATAGATAGTGAAAAATTAATAAACATAAATTTTGTGAATGACTTGAAGAATATGAAATTAAGAGATGAGGTCTAGAGTGCTTGGGGGAGCGACTTCTTTTGATACAGTGGTCCAGGAAGGCCTATTTGAGGAAGGGATCCTGGTTGAATGAATCAAGAATAACCTGCCTTAGAAGATCTTCCCAACACTCTGTCTAAATTTTGTCTTGATGTTTGGATATTTTCCTTTAGTCGGATAATTTTAATCAAAAGCATTTGATAAGCAGGATGCTTCTGAAGTTGCAGGTCATGTGGAACAGAACAGAATCCATCAAAACTTGAGTTTAACTACTCTGCCCATTAGTCTTGTCTCTCCTTTCTTCCTTAAAAATTTCACCATCAGACTAAACCTCTCCACTTAATTTTATTTCTGTGGACATTCTCAGGTATCTCATATCTAAGAGAAATACATATCACACTAAATGAACAGTGCCATCAAATCTAAAATTTTTCTCTTTAAAACTTTTCAGGGCTGGCCAATTAGCTCATTTGGTTAGAGCACAGTGTTGATAACACCAAGGTCAAGGGTTCAGATGCCCCAAACTGGCCACTGGCCAAAACAAAACAAAAAACTTTTTAGAATTATAGGATCTCTGTGTTGTACGGGACCTCAAGATAATTGAGTTAAATGATTTCTAATTCTGGCTTTGCATCAGAGTCCCTGAGTTTGAGTGGCTTTTTATTGTTAATGCATGTTGCCTGGGATTCGTTTCACAACTTCTGAGAAAAATCTCATTCTGTTCTTATTATTTTTATGATGTTTCCTACGAAGTGAGAAGAAATTGGAGCAAGTGACTATTACTTCTATTGGTAGATTGGGTTGATTAAATGTCCTTAGTCCTAGGTGATATTATTATTATTAATTTATTTCCTCAGCCTTTCTCAGTTTATGTGTATATTTATGTGTTTTCTTAGGACTGTAAATCAATATTCTGTAAACATTTTGTTCTAGTAGAAATCTCATTGTGGAGTTGTGTGAAACTCTCTGAGTCTCTGGTTTTTTTGTCAATGAAATGGGGATGTATTTCTTAAGTTTGTTGTGAGACTTAACTTACTACTTGTGAAATATTTAGAAACCTTACTATCACCAGGCACCACTCCAACTATTATGCTCAATACGTTTTCTTCAAATAACAGTCCAAATCCCTTTGATGGTGTGATTGAGAGTTCTGAAACCAGGTCCTGATATAGTAAAACTATGTCACTCATATGACACTTATTCAGCTCAATAATGACCAAAGCCCTCAGGTTGTAAATGCTGCTATTGAAGCACCTATTCCCTCATTTTAGATTTCCATGTCATTTGCTCACAATCTGTACAGGAACAGAGAGAGCCTATGGCATGAATAATGTAGTTTTGGGATGAGAACATAGAATATCTGATATTTAAAAAAGATTAACCAAGAGAAATGTTTGCCAGCCAGGTTTTCTGCTAAGAATCATTTACTGAAGAACCAAATCAATGAGTTTGGTCCTAACTATTGGTTTTCTCCAACACCAGAATTCTCCTCTAAAGGGGATATACTTGAAGAGGCAACCATTCTATTTCACTTGGCCATCTGAAGATTCAGTAAGTTTTATAGTTCTTCATGGTAAGTTCAGGAGTCTCCCTGCAAGAGAAACATCTGCTTAGAGAAATTGATTTTAGGGAAATTGGTAACCACACCCTTAATCTAATAGAAGGAATGCTAAACAGTTATTCTCTGAATTAAAGCATACTAAAGACCTAATTCCATTGGAAAAGAAAAAAGCAGAGTGAAATTGGGCAGAGAAGAGAAGAGCATTCTTTAAAAAAAAAAGAAAAAGAAAAAAAAGGTACAGCCACTTTTTATTGGTTGGTTGGTTGGTGGCTGGCAAGTATAGAGATCTGAACTCTTGACGGTGGTGTTATAACACGTGCTCTAACCCACTGAGCTAACCAGCTGGCCTGCATTCTTAATCTCTGTCAATCCTTGGCATCAGAATTTCCTACATTACTTTGTAAAAGCAACATTAATTTTATCAACAATTTCATCAGAGCCTTAGTAGAGAGATAGAATTGTGCTCTTGCAGTAAAATGTTTGGAGAACCAGTTATAGTTAATTTTCCATTCATGGCAGAATTAACATTTACATTTGCAATAAATTAGCAACATGCATCTTTTTTTCTTTTTTGGACTTTCACTATGAGTTTTAATTGAAAACATTAAAATGGTTTAACAACTCATAACGAATTACAAAACTTTGGTAGTTAAATTGTATTATCATTTATGAGGCATTTTTCTTCTGTATTCCTGAAAAAAAACTTGCATTCTTTTGTTTTCTGTTTTCCATTTCAGAGCAACATTATGAAGAGAGGGTCCTAACTATTTATAAATCAAAACCCAGCTGGGTTAGAAATGAAATATAAAGAGAACTACATCTATACACAGCTGTGCCATAAGAGAATAGGTGATTTTAGCTCATGTTCTGGGTATGAAAGCAATTTATCTCACCTCACAAGAAACAAAAGCAGGTGCCGAATGACGAAAACCCCCATTGATTATATTTAGCATGGCTCTTAATTTTTCTGTCCCCTGGTTTCTTGTTTTCTGTGCCAGTCTTGGACAGTTAACCACTTGAGGGGAGTCAGTGATAGATGGGTCATGGAGGAAGTGTCAGCGAACATGAAAAAGCAAATCTGGCCATAACTATGTAGGAAGTCCATCTGAAATGTTCAGCCATGTACCCGTAGTTAAACCAAACTATTGCAGAAAAAAGAATAATCTCCTGAAACATTTGTTCAGCTAGCTTCTGGTGCTTGTAGTCCATCTGCATGGGCAGCGAGCTCAGTTGCTCCAGCTGATTGGTTGAGGACGCTGGTGGCAGAGCACAGGCAGCTGGCTCCAGAGTGAGGGAGGCCGAGACTCAGGGACCTTAGGGGCCCTGGTCTGGCACTGTGTGGCGGGCCTGCCAAGCCCTGCAGTGTGATGGCCGTGGCCCCAGAAGCTGCATCTTTATCTTAAATAGACTTGTTGAGGTCCCAACACAATACAGGAATCTCCCCTATTAAGATTTAGTATCTTCTAGATCAAATGGAATAAAAGGGAGCTCATTATACAAAAAGTACTCCAAAATGTTTGTGGAAAATAGAATTGAAAGATAATACAAATCTTTCCATGAACTTTTTGAAGTACCCTCTTATATAGAAGCTGCACAATTCTTTTCTGGATATCTATGATTTAGAGAAAATTCTCCCAGGTTATATGGATATGATGTCTTTCTTGCCAATTCCTCCTCCTGCATGTCCCTAAAACCATTCTCCTCTGTTAAATATTAGTCTTTACTATTAGGCCTCACAATCAGCTTAGCATAAGCACAGCCATGTTAACCACATCCTCCCCTTCCCCCTTCCCTTTCTCTTAAGCAAAGTGCTTTTTGAGAAAAACTGGATTTTGTGCAAAACAGAATCTTGTGCAGAACAGGAAAACCACAAAGCTGTTGCAAAGTGCTAAATGCTCAGAATAGCTACTCAACTCCTTCCCCTAATTCAAACCCTATAAAGCCCCTGATTAGTCTTTGAGGGGCAGGAACTGATCTTTCAGTCTCCCCTCCAGGTTTGCTGGAAATAAACTCCCTAACATGATAAGTGCTTAGCTTGGAGTCCTTTGATCCTTTTGTTTCACCAACCTAACATTTACTTAAGCACATAAATGATTCTTTGAACACTTTGGGCACTGTTCTGTGGATATCCTTAAGTTTAAAAGCACCCCTTTGAAATTGAGTTTGAAATGGACATAAGACCACAGACAAAGGCTGTGGATTGATGTGTGGCCGAAATATAAGAGGAGGGAATTCAGCAAGATTTTATACGAATTAGCCAATGTCAATAAGATCTGACAGAGAAAGAAATCATGTAAGATCTCTTTATAGTTACCCCAAATCATGAAAGTTTCTAAAAGTCCTTATGACTTTTTTTTTTTGGCGGCTGGGCAGTATGGGGATCTGAACCCATGACCTTGGTGTTATAAGGCTGTGCTCTACCCAACTGAGCTAACTGGCCAGCCCATTTATGACTTTTCTTTAGTGGAACTAGAGAACGTTCAGGTTATAGACCTTTCCTAGGTGAGTAATATGTGTGCTGGTCTGTAAATCAGATGAGCCTTGTGAACTGGTCATGGAGATTGTATCAGAAGATATTGTCATAAAATTATTACTAAATTATATAATTGTCCTATTTTACCTGATTTACCTCCACACTCTTTATTTTCTCTTGTGCAATGATTTGTTCCAGTCCTATTGCCATGACTCATAATGCTACAGTCATCTCTATGGCATCAGCTGAGCTCTTGCTTTGGTCCTATGAACCTAATGTCAAGGACACAACATCTAGACTAGCTCAGGCAAGTTCTAGTCCATTCACTCTCAGAATAACTGTTTACATTCCAGTTGGTGTCTTTTGTCAATATCCCAGAAATTGGGCATGGCAGGGAAGAAAAAGCATGGAATAAATTTTTACTGCTGAATTATTGGGACAAAATACATTTTTTCCACTTCTAGGTGTTATTTTTGAAATGGTTGGGAAATTTTGATTATGTAGTATTAGAAGATGGCAGTGAACTAATTACGTGTAATAATGACATTGTGGGTGTATAAAAATATGTTCAAACTTCTTAGAGTTGCACTGATGTATGTAAGAGTAAATGACATGATGTCTGAGACTTGTCTTAATATACTTCATCAAAGAAAAAAGAGAGAGGAAGGAAATGTGGCAAAAACTTACAATTTGTTGAATCTATATAATAAGTATATGGGGTTCATTATATTATTGTGTCTACTTTTATGTATGTTTGATATTTTTCATAAAAAAAAATTTAAAACCCTCTATGAACTGTGATTACTAGAAGTGGGAAAGGGAGAGGGCGAAGGGGCTAGGGGGAAATTGGTTAATGGACACAAAAAATTATTATGTTTTACAATGATGAGTGTTCTAATTATCCTTATTCGATCACCACATATTATACACAAATACTGATAGTTAACTCTGTACCCCACAAATATGTATAATCAATTATATTTCCATGAAAAAAAAACCTCTATAAAAGTGAGCTCTTAACTGTAGCTGGTTTAATTCTAAAAATAAAAAAGAAAAGTGACTTTACTTACACATGATCCATCATAAAGTTTAGTTATGTTAAACCCTTCATATCTGAAAGAAATCATATTTTGAAATGATTATTTTTGCTGTGTTTTGTCATAAATTATGACTAAGTTGTACTTAATAATCTGGCTAAGTTTGAGAAGGAAACATTCTGCTAATAGTGAATTCTTATTTAACAAACATTTAAAAATATCTACTACATGGATCTTTATTTGTCAAAGAGATTGAATATACAAATATACTCAGCCTGAAATAAAATATAGAAATTCAAAATAACCTTTGAAGATTCAGTTAGAAATACAGAATATCAGAAAGAGAATGTGCCTTAAAGTTAGAAAATGCATTTGATGAAAGTTGAGGCATTACTACTGACCTTACAGTAATAAAAAGAATTATGATAGAATACAATGAAAAATTGTATATCAAAAAATTAGATAACCCAGATAAAATGGAAAAATTACTAGAAACACACAAATTACCTAAACTGATTCAAGAAAAAATAAAAAATCTCAACAAACCTATAACAAGTAGATACTGAATCAGTAATCAAAAGCCTCTCAACAAAAATAATGTTCAGGATCAGATGGCTTCACTAACGAATTCTATCAAATATTTTTAAAAGATTTAATACCAATTTCTCTCAAACTCTTCCAAATAATAGAAGATAAGGGAACACTTTCTTATTCATTCTATGAAGCCAGCATTACCATGATACTAAAGACAGACAAAGACATTACAAAAAAACCCCTGCAATATCCCTTATGAATATAGATGTAAAACTTCTCAACAAATGCTAGCAAATTGAATCAAACAGCAATTAAAAGGATTATACACCATGACCAAGTGGGATTTAGCCCAAGAATTCAGGATGATTCAACCTAAACAAAAAAATCAAATATAATAACATCACATTAGTAGAATGAAGGGAAAAAATCTACTTGATAATCTCAATTGATGCAACACACACAAACACAGACACAATATTCAAAAACCAACACTCTTATAATAAAAACACTCAGAAGACTAAGAATAGAAGGGAACTTTCTCAGCATGATTAAGAACACTTATGAAAAACCCACAACTAACATCATACTCATTGGTGAAAGACTGAAAGATTTCTAGGATCAGGACCAAGACAAGAATGTGTGCTTTCACACCTTCAGTACTGACATTCAATATTGTACTGGAAATTATAGGCAGAGCAATTAGGCAAGAAAAAGAAATAAAAGGCATCTAAACTGGAAGACTGGAAGGGAAGAAGTAAAACTATATTACAAGATGACATGACCCTATATATAGAAAATCCCCAAACAATTAATATAAAAACTACTAAAGCTAATAAACAAATTCAGCAAAGTTTCAGGGTACAAGATTAACACACAAAAATCAGTCATGTTTCTATAAATCAGCAATGAACAATCTGAAAATAAAATTAAGAAAACAATTTAATTTACAATAGCATCCCCCAAATAAAATAGCTAGTAATAAATTTAATGCAGGAGGCAAAAGACTGGTACAGTGAAAACTATAAAACATGTAAAAGGAAATTAAAGAAGACCTAAATAAATAAATGATATCTCATGCTCTTTGGTTAGAGGAATTAACATTGTTAAAATGACAATACTACCAAAAGAAATATACAGATTCAATGCAATCCCTATCAAAATTCCAGTGGCCTTTATTTATTTATTTGTTTATTTTTATGTTGATTTTATGGGCTGTATTTAACATACTGTTTTTTCTTTTTATTTTTCATTTAAAAATTTTTTTTAAAGTTTATTTATTAATAGTTTTTTACATTTCATGATGTTGTTACGGAGCAGTTGGGGGGAGGAGGAGAAGGGAAGGAGGAAAAAAATAGGGTGGGAGAAGGAGGAAGGAGGAGGGGCAGGGTTGAGGCCTGTAGCACCCCCCTCATTCCTTCAGGGGAGACCAGGGGGGATTCCAGCAGTGTCTTGGTTATTGTTGGGCTGGGTGCAGATGTCAGGGGGGTGTGGCTGAAACCCTCATACCCCCACTGCCCCAGCTCAGGAGAGCCCAGGGCTCTTCCTGCAGCAGCTCAGTGGTTGTCACTAGGCTGGTTATGGGTGTTGGGGGTGTGTGGTCGAGGCCTGAGGCCCCACACCACCCAGCTCGGGAGAGCTGAGGCACTTCCTGTGGTGGGTCGGTGGTTGTTGCTGGGCTGGTTGTAGGTATTGGGGGGAGACATGGCCAAGGCCCTTGGCCCCCCACTGCCCCAGCTCAGGAAAGCCCGGGGTGCTACCTGTGGCAGCCTGGAGGTCATTGCTGGGCTGGTTGCTGGTGTCAGAGGGCATGGATGAGGCCCCCAGCCCTCTCACCTCCCTGGCTTGGTAGCCCAGGGGAATTCCAGTCCTTCTAGGTTTCATAGGTGTTCTTTGGTGTTGTGAGATCTTTACTAATTAATATCAAACTCTGTCTCTGGTCTGTGGGTATTTTGTTTTTTCTTCCAGTTCTATGTTGGATTATTTGCTGTTCCTACCACTTAAATTCTGCACTGGAACTAACTTGTCCTTTGCTTACTTCTAAAATGGGGGAACTTCCTGTGGGGACCAGCACTTGAGCTCTGTGGTTGAGCTAAATTGTTGCTTTGCTGCTGATTCCCTGGGGAAGGTTTTTTGTGCAGCTCAGGTTTTAATGGTTGACATTATAGGTACTTCCAGCTCTTGTGAGATCTGGTACTCATGGGTTGTGTAGAAACTCTGGTGTGGGCCTGAGTCTTTTCAGTGAACTATACCCTCTACAGCTCTATATTCCTGACCAGTCTCCACTGAGTGGTCCTGCGCTGACTGGGTGGCAGATCAGTTTTCCATGCTGTGCCCCAGTGTTCTCCCAGTGGGCCCATCTCCCCTACCGCCCACACTCCAAACACTTCCCATGGGGCGGGCCATCCACTGGTCCCTTGCAACGACTCACTGGCCTCTGAGTGACTTCTTTTTTTCAGTTCTTGTAGCTCCTCATTCCTATGTGGGTCCACGGGAACCCTAATAGTAGTCTTGCTGGCCTGGGGACCACCAAGGCCCTCTTGTCCCCTGCTGCCTCCAAGCATCTACATCTGAAGGGCACACTGCAGCTTTTGCCAGCTCCTGCTCCGAGTGCTCACCAGCTCCAGCCTTGAAGCAGCTGGGGCTTGAAATGGTTGGAGCGGTTCTTTCTTTCTCTTATTGTGGCTTCTCCTGCCTTCATGCACTCTAGGTCTCTCCTCCTCTTCCCCTGATTGCTAGTGGCCCCAGCTTGGCTGTCGATGCTTTTTAATAGTTGTAAATTGGTTGATTTGTGGGAGAGAGTGACGTGGCAACCTTCTATTCCTCCACCTTAACCAGAAGCCTCCAATGGCCTTTATTTTGCAGAAATAGAACTGCCATATGATCCAGCAATTTTACTGCTGGGTATGTACCCAAAGGAATGGAAATCATCATGTTGAAGGGATACCTGTACTCCTATGTTTATTGCAGCTTTATTTACAATAGCCAAGAGTTGAAACCAATGTAAATGTCCATCACTGGATGACTAGATAAGGGAAATATGATATATTTACACAATGGAATACTACTCTGCCATATAAAAGAATGAAATACTGCCATTCACAGCAACATGGATAAACTTAGAGAAAATTATGTTAAGCGAAATAAGCCAGATACAGAAAGAGAAATACCAGATGTCCTCACTTATAAGTGGGAGCTAAAAAAATAATAATAAAAATAAGTAAATAAAAAAAGGAAGAAAGATATAACAATCACAATAATATGTTGAACTTTCAAAAGAAGAGAACAGAACTGAGGTTACCAGAGGTGGGCAAGGGGGAGGGGGAGGAGGACAAGGGAGCAATTGGTAAAGGGCCACAAAGATGGATTACATTGTATAACATTGAATATACTAATTATCCTGACTTAAACATCACATATTGCACACAAGTATTGATATTCAATGCTGTACCCCACAGGTATGTACAATCAACCATGTTCCAATAAATAAATAAATAAATAAAAGCCAATCCTCAAATTCATGGGAAATTGCAAATGGCTCTGAGTAGCCAAAACCATCTTGAAAAAGAAGCAAAGTTAGAGGACTCAAAATACCCAATTTCAAAAACTTACTACAAATCCACAGTAATCAGAGTGGTGCTATTATTAGGATAGACATATAGAACAATGGAATATAATTGAGAATCCAGAAATAAACTTATACATCAAGGCCAATTGATATTCAGGAAGGGTGCCAAGACCATTCAATAGGAGTAAGAATAATTTCTTCAACAAACAATGCTAGGTCAACTAGATAACCACATGCCAAAGAATAAAGTTGGATGTCTATCTCATACCATATACAGTTGTCCCATGGGGAATTGGTTCCAGGACCTCAGATGCTCATGTTCCTGATATAAAATGACGTACTATTTGCATATTATCTATGCACATCCTCCTGTATACTTTAAACCATCTCTAGATTACTTAAAATACCTAATACAATGTAAATGCTATATAAATAGTTGTTATACTGTATTGTTTAGGGAATAATAACCAGAAAAAAAAGTCTATATACGTTCGATACAGATACAAATAGGTCTAACTACATTTTCGATTTACGGTTGGTTGAATCCATCGATGCAGAACCTGCAGATATGGAGGACTGTATATAAGGGCAATATTTTTGAATACTTTTGTAATTAAGTTGGTATTAATCCAAATTTGATCTGTATAAATTAAAATTACTTATAACCCCTAGGGAAACTGCTAAAAAAATTTTTTTAAATGTAGTAATAGTGAGTTCTTTGGAGGCCATCTCTCAGATGTCTCCTGGTCTGGCATGCTTTGAATCTGTGTTGCTGTGGGTCCCCCAGGCTGTGCATTCTGATTGTCAGATGTCTGTGCTAGTGATTGAGGCTGACACTAAAGTTGTTTACCTCTCAACTCTTTTATGGGTTCTAGTGTAAGCTTTAGTATTTATTCAGCCAGGAATGCAAAAAAGTCCAATATGCCTCGCCAAACGTTTCTCCTGATCAAGAAGATTATGATTTCTTCTCTTGGGGAGAAGCCAAGAAGAGGAATGGGAGAGAGACATGTTTGTCTTGTGCCTTTACTTTTCTCCCTTAAGATATTGGACTTAATCCCTAAATGTTAGTTAGTCAAGAGTGTGGATTTTCTCCTTAAAGGAGAAAACAGATGTAAGAGAATCCTCTTCCCTCCTCTGTAAGGAGCTTCTTTGATGTAAACCTCTGTTCCTCACTATTTCCCTCGGACCAAAGAATTAGGCATTTTACACGAGTGTCACCCAAAGCTTCTAACATGTGATGGCCCCAAAGACTAAACCACATACCAGGCTGAAAGTTAAAGAAAGTTGTTTTAGAGAATAATATCCATTCAAGGACCAGTAAACCATTACTTGGGAAAATTCTTTACCCAGCTTCCTCCTTCTCTTCGTCATGCTTTTTGTTCCTTGGCCTGAGGGGGCACAAGGATGACCCTTATCTATGATCACATGATTTAAATGCTATGGCTACTTGTTCCTGAGCTTTCTCCACTTGATCTATGTCCAGGCCACACATAGTGCCCTCACCTCAGTAGCTTTCTATTTCTGCATCATCTGATAGAATCATATGTACCTTTTGGGAGCACAGGGATGGATGGAAGAATTGGAGAAGCAAATAGTGGAGGAGTTGCTAGAAGGAAGATCTAACTAGACAATGTAGGAAGTGGGCTGAGAAGGTCACCTCTATTTTGGCCACCCTTAGCCTCTGACTTGAGAGAAGGGAGAATAAAGTCAGGACTTACATAATTTTGGAGCAGAGATGGCACTCACCACTGTAGGTAACCTGGTCACTGCCGCATATAGGTTCACTTGGCTTGATGTAGGATAAAAGCCAGCATTGTTTTATATTCTTGATGCACTCAACCTGAAGGTGAGACAGAGACCACTGCTTCAGATGCCTTCCTCTAGGTCCTTTGGCCATTATCCTGGAAGCAAGGGAGGGGGGTGGAATAAGGAGCACCAGAACAGGAGCTCACAAAATAGGATTCAGAAGCCTCAGTGTTTGACTCTTGGAACTTACCACCAACAATATCATATATTCTAATATAGTATATGATGTATGCACTCCCCAGTCCCACATAAATACCTTATTAAGATGAAAATCCCTGCCCTACCAAGCACAAAATGTGATTGTTAGGCTAGAGAGAACAAAAGAAAGGAAATGTCTTTCAAGGTTAGAATTTCTTATGAATATCACTGAGTGACATCATATGTGGTGCTTCAAAGGGCAGTGGGCTCACACTTGTCACAGCAGGGATAGGGTGTAGAAGGAAGGAGACAGAGAGAGTACATCATGGGCTCTTGGTGTGAGGAAGGTGGGATGTATGTCCTGGCATATTATGGTGGAAAGAGAGTCCACTGCGGCATAGGACCAATATGAATTTGAGCCACAAACTTTTCATCCATTTAATCATGCAAAATACTTGCCTTCTATCCCACGGGAGAGTTGTATGAACTGATTGGGATAATGCATAGGAAGAGGGCTCAGGAACATATGAAATGTGCCTCGTATACTCGGTGACTCAGATTTTATTGTTGTGTTATTCCCACACAAGTCTTCTCTGTTCCCCACCTCCCAGAAGAAAGAGATGGGGCTACCAGGGAAACTGGCTCTCTCCTCATTCCTCTTCTTGGGAACCACAGAAGCAGAGCTCACCTTGGTCTCTTCTAGATGAGCCCCTTCGGAGGCCATAGGAAGAGGGAAGTCTGGAAGACAAAAACACATTCAGAAGAGTTGCTGCTTTGTCTTCTGCCTTCAGGGAAAAATCTAGAGTGAGCGAGACACTGGTAGGTACACAGGAAGCATCAGATCCCTTCAAAAGAGGTTGGAGTTCCTTTTTGAGGCAAGCTGCCCTCTAAAGGAGTGAAGAATCAGGAAACGTCTGCCTCTCACCCCATTGTAAAATGCAGATCTCAATTCTGGCCCTTCCACTTTTTAAGTAAATAACAACTTCTATAATCCGTCCCAGTTGTTTTTAGAAAACATGCTTTAAGTTACAAATGACCATGAAATAGTTATATAGAGATGCCTTAAAAGACGCTGAGTTTTGGGGCCGACCTGTGGCTCACTTGGGAGAGAGTGGTGCTGATAACACTAAGGCCACAGGTTTGGATCCCTATATAGGGATGGCTGGTTAGCTCACTTGGGAGAGCGTGTTGCTGACAACACAAAGTCAAGGGTTAAGATCCCCTTACAGGTCATCTCTAAAAAAAAAAAGAAGATGCTGAGTTTTATTTAAGGCTTACTTATTCAATTCAAACCATTCTTTGCAATTATATATGTATATAAAATTTTATATTATATAATCATATAACATAATTATATAGTACAATTATATGACAATTTATATAATGATATGTATGACATATCTTCTCTCTATATTATTTACATCAGCTTCATTGAGATATAATTCACATATCATAGAATTCACCTATTTAAAGTATACAGTTCAATGGTTTTTAGCATATTCACAGATTTGTGCAGCCATCACTACAATCAGTTTTAGAACATTTTCATTGCCTTCAAAAGAAACTCTGTACTCATTAGCAGTCACTTGTCATGCCTCTCTCCCAACAATCCCACTTCCTACCCCACCCTTGCCTCTGATTACCACTAGTCTACTTTCTATCTCTATAGATTTGCCTTTCTGGACATTTCGTATAAATGGAGTCATACAGTGTGTGGTCTTTTGTGTCTGTATTTTAACAGTTTAACCATGTAGTAGTACTTCATTCCTTTTTATAGCTAAATAATATTTCATTGTATGTATATTCCACATTTTATTTAACCATAACCAGTTAATGGACAATTGAGTTGCTTTCACTTTTTTGCTATTATGAATAAAACTGCTATAAATATTCATGTACATGTTTTGTGTGGACATGTGTTTTCATTTCTCTTGGGTATATATCTAAGAATGGAATTTCTGGGTCATATGGTAACATTTTGAGGAGCTGCCAGACTATTTTCCAAAGCAGCCACTCCATTTCACAATGCCACTAGCAATATATGAGGGTTCCGATTTCTTCACACTTTTGCTAACACTTGTTATTATCTCTCTTTTTGATTATAGCCATCCTAGTAGGTGTCACATGGTATCTCATTATGGTTTTGATTTACATTTCCCTATTGACCAGTGATGTTGAGCATCTTTTCACATGCTTATTGGCCATGGTATATCTTCTTTAGAGAAATGTCTGTTCAGATCGTTGGCCCTTTTAAAAATTGGGTTATTTGTCTTTTAATTATTGTGGTGTAAGAGTTCTTTATATATTCTGAATACTAGTTCATTATCAGATGTATGACAAAAATAATTTCTCCCATTCTGTGGGTAGTATTTTCACTTTATTGATATTTTTATTGGTATCATTGAATCACAAAAGTTCTAAAAAGTCTAATTAATCTATTTTTTTTTCTTTTCTGTCTTTGATGCCATATCTAAGAAGGCTTTGCCTAACCCAAGGTCACAAAAATTCTCTCATATTTTCTTCTAATAGTTTTATAATTTTAGCTCTCACATTTAGTTTTATAATCCATATTGAAGTAATTTTTATCTATGCTATGAGAAAGGGGTCCAGTTTCATTCTTTTGCATATGGATATCCACTTGTTCCAGCAGCATTTGTTGAAAAGATTATTTTCCACTGAATTGTTTTGGCACCTTATTAAATCAATTAACTGTAAATATAAGGGTTTTTATTTCTGGATTCTTAATTCTGTCTTATTGATCTATATTTCTCCCCTCCCCTTATTCTAGTACCACACTGTCCTGATGTCTGTAACTTTGTAGTAAGTTTTGAAGTTGGAAAGTGTGAATCCTTCAACTTTGTTCTTTTTTGAGATTGTGTTGGCTATTGTCAGTTTTTTGCATTTCCATATGAATTTTAGAGTTAGCTTTTCCATTTTTGCAAAGAATCCAGTTGGGATTTTGATGGGATTATCAGGAAATCTGTATATCAGTTTGGAGAGTATTGCCATCCTAACAATGTTAAGTGTTCCAATCCATGAAGATGGTATGTCTTTCCATTTATTTAAATCTTTAATTTCTCCATCAATGTTTTGTAGTTTTTGGTGTACAAGTCTTTCACCTCTTTTGATAAATTTATCCTTAGATATTTTATTCTTTATGATGCTATTGTAAATGAAAAAAATTTTGATTTCATTTTCAAAATGTTTATTGTAGTGTAAGAAATACAACTGATTTTTGTATATCAATCTGGTACCCTGAAAACTTGCTGACTTATTAGCTCTGACAGTTTTTAGTGAATTCCTTAGGATTTTCTGTTCACAAAATCATGTTATCTATAAATAGAGATAAGTTTACTTCTTCCTATCCTATCTGGATGCCTTTTATCCATTTTTTTGCCTAATTGGCCTGGCTAGAACCTCCAGTACAATGCTGAATAGTAGTAGTGAGAGCTATCCTTGTCTTGTTTCTGATCTAGGAGCAAAGATTTCAGTCTTTCACCATTTGGTATGAGTATAATGTTAACTGTTGCGGGGGGTTGTAGGTGTCTTTATTGGATTAAGGTAGTTCCCTTCTATTCCTAATTTGTTTAATGTTTTTATCATAAGGGAGTGTTGTAATTTGTTAAATGTGTATTCTACAGTTGTTGGATGGGACACTATAGAAGTCTGTTAGGTCTAGTTGGTTAATTGTGTTGTTCTAGTCTTCTATTTTTTGTTGGTCTTCTGCCTTGTCATTCTAGCCATTATTGAAAGTGGAAAATGATGTCTTCAACTGTTATTGTTGAATTATCAATTTTTCCCTTGAATTGTATTAGTTTTGTTTTATATATTTTGGGGCTCTATTTTTAGGCGCATATGTGTTTATAATTATTATGTCTTCCTAATAAATTGACCCTTTATCATTATAAAATGTCCCTCTTTGTCTCTAGTAGCATTTATTTTGTTTTAAAGTCTACTCTGTATGATATTAGTATAAACATTCCGGATTTTTATGGTTGCAGTTTGTGTGATATGCCTTTTCCATCATTTTACTCTCAACTTATTTGTATATTTGAATCTAAAGAGTGTATACTGTAGACAGCATATGTCTGGATCTTGTTTTTTATTTGTTGTCATTGTTCAGTCTTTGGTTGGATTGTGAAACTCATTCACATTTAATGTTTTTATTGGAATAGTTGAATTTACATCTGCTATTTTACTTTTTGTTTTCTTTATGTCTTATGTCCATAGTCATCCTTTATTCATCTGTTATATTAAGTGAATATTTCCAGTGTAATGTTGTAATTCCATTAATGATTTTTTTTTTTAACTATCTTTTCTGAATTATTTTTTTGTGGTTGTTCTATGGCTGATCATATACATCTTAACTTATCAGAATGTACTTCAGATTTATGCTAATTTGATTTCAATGACATACAGAAATGTTGTTCCTGTATAGCTATCCTTCTTCTGTTCTTTTGTGCTATTACTTTTATCCATATTACATCTATATTTGTTACAAATTCAATAACACAGTTATAATTTTTCATATAATTTTATATTTTTTAAAAAATATGAGAGAAGAAAGGACAACAAGTATATATTTAGAAAATTTGTTATATTAACCTTCTTAGTCACCATTTCTGGATCTCTTTATTTGTTCTTGTGGATTTAAGTACTATCTGGTGTCATTTCCTTACATCAGCACTGCTTTGCTCCCACTCAACCTCCTTTATGCTTTTATTCTCAAATATATTACATTTCTATATGTTATAGGCCCAACAATATGATTATATACATATTGTTTTATACAACAATTTTTTTTTTTTTGGCAGCTGGCCAGTACAGGGATCCAAACCCTTGACCTTGGTGTTACAGCACAATGATTTTTAACTCAGTTAAAAGAAGAGAGGAGAATAAATGTGCATTTATCCTGTCTTTTGTAATTACATAATTACCTTTACCATGCCCTCTGCTGTTTCATCTGGACTTGAACTAATATCTGGTGTCACTTGCTTTCAGCCTGTAAAACTTCTTTAATATTTTTAGTAAGGCAAGTCTAGAAGCAAATTCTCTCAGGTTTTATCTGAAAATGTCTTAATTCCACCTTTATTTTTTTAAAAGATAGTTTTGATGCATATAAGATTCATGGTTGGTAGGTTTTATAATTTTAACTATGTCTACCACTGCCTTCTGGCCTCCATGATTTCTAAGAAATTAGTTGTTAATCCTACTGATAATCACTTGTATGTGACTATTTGCATCCTTCTTGCTGCTTTCAAGAATTTCTTGTTGTCCCTTAGGTAGTTTGATAATAATATGTCTATGTGTTTATCTCTTTGAGTTTGTCCTAATTGAAGTTTATTGAACTTCTTGAATGTACAGATTAAAGTTTTTCATTAAAATTTGGAATTTTTTTGGGCCGACCCCGTGGCGCACTCGGGAGAGTGCGGCGCTGGGAGCGCAGCGACGCTCCCGCCGCGGGTTCGGATCCTATATAGGAATGGCCAGTGCGCTCACTGGCTGAGCGCGGTGTGGGCGACACCAAGCCAAGGGTTGCGATCCCCTTACTGGTCACGAAAAAGACAAAAAAAAAAAAAAAATGGGGGATTTTTCAGTCATTATCTATTTTCTTTCTCTCATTTTTCCTTTCTTACTCCTCTTCTCCTTTCATTATGTCTACATTCATGTTCTTAATGGTGTTCTACATTTCTTTCTTTAAATTAATTTTTCATTGAAACATACTGATTGTACATACTTATGGGGTACAGAGTTATATTTCAATACGTGAATACAACGTGTGATGATCTAATCAGAGCAATTGGCATATTCATCATTACAAAACTTAATCATTTCTTTTTGATGTGAACATTTGATCTCTCTTCTAGTCATTTGATAATATGTAGTAAATCATTGTTAATTATAGATTCCTGGGTCAACTGTACACCAGTACAACTTATTTTTTCTATCTAGCTGTTATTTTGTATCCATTAACCAGCCTCTCTCTTCCCTCCTTTCCCATCTCTAAAAACCACAGTTTTTCTCTTTCCTTTTAACAGTTTGACTTGTTTGTTTTTAGCTCCTACATGAGTGAGAATATGTGGTATTTCTTTCTGTGCCTGGCTTATTTCACTTAACAATTTTCTTCAAGTTCATTCATGCTGCTGCAAATGGCAAAACTTCTTTCTTTTTTAGGGCTGAGTAGTATTCCATTGTGTATATGTACCGCATTTTCTTTATCCAATCATCCATTGATGGACATTTAAGTTGGTTCCAACGCTTGGCTATTGTGAACAGAGTCACAATAATCATGGGCATGCAGGTAGCCCTTTGACATGATGATTTCCATTCCTTTGGGTATATGCCTAATAGTGGGATTGCTGGGTCATATGGTAGTTCTGTCTGTAGTTTTTTGAGAAACCTCCATATTGTTTTCTATAATGACTATACTAATTTGCAATCCCACAAATAGTGTATAAGGGTTCCCCTTCCTCCACATCCTCGCCAGCATTTGTGATTTTCTGTCTTTTTGATAATAGCCAGTCTAATGGGTGAGATGATATCTCAATGCGGTTTTGATTTGCATTTACCTGGTGCTGAGTGATGTTGAGAATTTTTTCATAAAACCGTTGGCCATTTGTATGTCTTCTTTTGAGAGATATCTATTCAGCTCCTTTGCCCATTTTTAATTTGGGTTATCAATTATTATTATTATTATTATTATTATTATTATTGAGTTGAGTTCCTGTATATTCTGAATATTAGTCCCTTGTCAGATGTGTAGTTTGCAAATATTTTCTCCCGTTCTGCAGGTTGTCTCTTTGCTCTGTTTATTGTTTCCTTTGCTGGCCAGTTAGCTCAATTGGCTAGAGCACAGTGTTATGACACCAAGGTCAAGGGTTTTGATCCCTGTACCAGCCAGCTGCCCCGCCTAAATCCAAAGCAATCTATAGATTCAATACAACACCTATCAAAATACCAATGACATTCTTCACAGAAATAGAAAAAAACAATTCTAACATTCATTTGGAACAACAAAAGACCTTGAATAGCCAAAGCAATCCTGAGCAAAAGAATAAAGCAGGAGGCATTATACAACCTGACTTCAAAATATCCTATACAACTGTAGTAACCAAAACAGCACGATACTGGCATAAGAACAGACACGTGGAATAGAATAGAGAGCCCAGAAATAAATCCAGGTACTTACTGATCTTTGACAAAGGTGCCAAAAACATATGTTGGAGAAAGGACAGCCTCTTGAATAAATGGTGCTGGGAAAACTGGATATCCATGTGTAGAAGAATGAAACTAGACCCCTACTTCTCATCATATATAAAATTCAAAATGGTTTAAAGTCCCGAAACTATAAAACTTCTAGAAGAAAACACAGGGGAATTTCTCCAAGGCATAGGACTGGACAAAGATTTTATGACTAAAACCTCAAAAGCACAGGCCACAAAAACAAGAATAAACAAATGGGATTTTATCAAACTAAAAACCTTCGAGACAGCAAAGGTGTCCCTCATTTCTACAAGACTGTTTGTGTTTTCCATTTTCTTCTCTCTGTTCTTCAGACTGTGTAATCTCAATTGGTCTATCTTTAAGTTTACTGATTCTTCTGCCAGTTCAAATCTACTGTTATGCTCATTAGCGAATTTTTTATTTACTGTACTTTTCAACTCCAGAATTTCCATTTTTTTCAAAACAATGTGTACCTCCTTATTGATATTCTCTATTTGATGAGACATTATCATCATACCTTCCTTTACTTCTTTAAGCATGGTTTCCCTTAGTTCTTTGAACATATTTATATTAGCTCATTTGAAGTTTTTGTATGCTAAATCTGGACCCCCTCACAGCAATTTATGTTGCCTGCATTTTTTTCTGTGTAAGGCTCTCACAATTTTCTCTTTTATAATGTCTCATCATTTTTGTTAAAAACTGGACATTTAGATAGTATATTGTGGCAACTCTGGATACTGACTTTTCCCCATTCAGTGCTCATTGTTGTTTACTTATTTATTAGTTTAATGCCTTGGCTGGACTGCTGTAGTGAATTCTATTTCCCTTGCAGTATAAAGCCTCTGATGTCACTCTTCAGAGGACACAACTTTGGGCATGTGCCCAGTCATCATGGGGTGACTGGTTTTAGCAAGGCTTGCTTTGACTGTCTATTTCTCTGATCTCTCTTTCAATCTGTTTGCCTCTGTTGGCATCACACTATCAGGTAAGCCCTACTAATTGCTAGATGATTGCTCTATTGTTTTCAATGATTCTCTGAAGCATAAATTTCTCTGAAGTCTGATCCAATTAAATTTGGACCCCCTTTCAGGGTAGTTTTCGAAACCAACCTTGGTGGTTTGTTCTGACCCTCCATGGGGGATCTTTTAGCTCTTTTTTCCTGATTCTTTCTGGTAAACTAGCTGGCCTCTGGTTTAGCTTATTTTTCTCATGGAGCCACTTACTTCCTCTTAATTGCAACCATCAAAATCTCTATTGTTTTTGAGAGTGCCCTCAGGCTTGAACTTCACCACACTCTGTTCCAAATAAAATCAGTTTCTCTGGAGCTCTGTGTTCTTATGGCCTGCCTCTCTCCCTGGGCAAAATATCTAAGACTCTGCTCTGGACAGTGGCTTGCCTATCTCAGAGTGACAACTTGCTTCATGAGCAGAACACTGTAAGGGTGGTAGCCTCTGATCTTCTCAGGTTGTTGCTCCCAGCATGAAACCTTCAACTTAGAAGCAAGCTGGGGTGAGGGAGATTGGGGGCTCACTATTTTTGGCCTGACTTACCTGGGGTAGAACCTCAGCCCCACAAGTGGGAGCTGGTTTGAAAAATGGAGCCCCCTACCTCTTGGCCTCACTCTCCTGGAATTCAGCCTCAGCAACACAGAGCTGAGGGTGGGGAATAAAAGAGTTGGCAACCTGACCCTCCCAGGGAGATACCATTGCCCTCAAGTGTCAGCTAGGGAGAGAGGGAGATTCATCTTCTTGGCTGTACCTGCCCAGAGTGGAGCTTCCATCATGCTGACCTGGGCAGGGGAGGAAAAAAGTAGGCTGTGGCTGAAGTTCCACAGATTCTTACTGTTCTTATATTTTGAAACACTTATTAAAGTGTGTGTTAATATTTGGTGTGGACCTCTCACCACTGTTGTGTCATAATGTGAGGCCATGATTCATTCCTGCCACATAACGAGTGTCTAGCCCATTTTCTGACACAAGGTCAGCATACAGTATGTATTTATTGGATATGTAAATAAGTGAGTGCTGGGAAACCCAGCATGGTATTAAGGGCTGTATCACAAAGGCTTTTGTTTAGTATGACAGAACTAAGATAAGATTTGTACTAAAAAGACAACAATTGTAGCATTATGGATGATGGGTTAGAGTAAGTCAAGCTAGAAGCAAAGGGAACAGTTAAGGAGAATATAAAAATATTTTCAGGGAACAATGATGAAAACATTCACCGAGGAAGAGTCATTGTTGTGGAAATGTGAGAAAGGCATAGATTCATGTGATATATGTTGTGTTCTTTTAACTGAACTTGGTCACTGGATATGGGCACATAGGAGAGAAACAGATTTGAGGGAAAATGTAAGGCCATATGACTCTGAGGACAAAGAAAAAGTTATTTTCAAGAAAGATGGAGTGATCTACCCTGGTTGAATAATGGTGTGTTCTTCATGGAGTATTAGCATAAGGCTTAGCCAGAGGGGAACACAGTGGGCTTACAGAGAGGGCGATGCCAGTGGGTGTTGTGCTCAGCAGCAGTGGGGATGAGAATTGAGTGAAAGGTAAGGAAGTGTAGAAATATATCTAGATTTCCCCAGAGAGGATTAAATTGAACCAGGAAGGGGAGGAGCGGAGAAAGGTTTTTTTTGTTTATTTATTTTGTTTTTCCATAAGATATGAAAGGTGTGAAGAATAGTTTTTAATTTATTACAGAAGCCTCTTAAGATGTGAGAGGCTTGAAAGAAATGTTTTAAGTGAAAGAGAGTGA
Source organism: Cynocephalus volans (assembly GCF_027409185.1). Lineage (NCBI taxonomy): Eukaryota > Metazoa > Chordata > Mammalia > Dermoptera > Cynocephalidae > Cynocephalus > Cynocephalus volans. The sequence continues at coordinate 58,642,919 of NC_084470.1, forward strand.
CAATGGAAAGTAGGAGATTGAAGATAAATGAGAAAGAGTTTCAGAGTCCAAGGCAAAAAGAATGTATTGAGGCCCTCAGAGATTCCCTGCAGTTAATCATAAGCACTACTTTTACGTTTCAACCATTAAGCAGAATAATATCTGAGTCTACTTTAATGGAACCTAATGAAGTTCTTTTTGGATTTGAGATATGTAAATATACAGACTATAGAAATGAACAATTTCTAAGGTTTGAATGTCCTGAATAGTAACCTGGTATTTTGGAAAGTTCAATGGTCCTGGATTTGGAAGGTTTGGATTTGACTCCCAGCTTTGATACTAACAACACTGAGTTGATCCTTTCTTTCTCTGGATTTTAGTTTCTATATCTGTTATATGAGGAATTACGATTAAGTAAAATTGAATGGCACTTCCACTTCTATCTCTAATTTTCCTGTGATTCTGGACCTACTGCAGAAAATGTGGGCAGAGAAAAGACATGTAACTCACCAACTGCAAAGGCGGTCCTCATGGAGATGGCTAGAACAAGGATGGCGTTTGAGGAGGTCCCCTTCATGGTGACAGAAGAGCTGTGGAAATATGTGACTTTTGATGGTAGGACAGAGAAAATTCTTACAGAGATCCCTCATTGACTAGGAAATGAAGTCTAAATACTTTGTTTTTCCCTCAGGTCATCTGTAATGAATTGTGTCTGATGCAATTAATTTGCTTAATTCATTTCCTTAGAATAATTGGACATTAGAAAAAAATGATCTTAAAAACAGGATTTTAGAAAATGTCAGAAAGAGCTAGTAAAGAATATTTGCAGGGGAAAGAATAAACAACAAAAATTTTTCAATGAAATATTTAAAAGTTTATATTTATTTCTGAGGTGAAGAGCAGTCACTAGGAAGCTCAGTTACATGTATAAGTCAACAGACAGTAAGAAACGTGAAAAGGCAATACACCGAACATTCACTCCCGTAGTCTTACTCTTCCATAATGTTGTTACTTTGGTGTTAATATTTAGTAACCAATAAAATTACTGAAATGAAAACCATAGAGCATTTACCAAAGCTTACTTGCATTACTGAAAATATTATAGTACATGTCAATCAACATTTTATTGGCAGGTTTCTATCCTCTTTATCCTACACATTTCCCGGCCAAATTATATATCTAGGTAATTTCTACTTAAGACCATCCCTGAGGAAAAATAAATAATAAAAAATACAACTCTTTTCCTACTCAAAAGTTTGCACATTAATAAGTTCACTTTACCTGCTGTGACTCCCACAGTTGCTCCGAGAAACTGGCTGGACAGGATTGTTTTTATTTATGGTTTGCTGATAATGAAATAGCAAGGGAGGTGGGGTATAAGTGCCTTTTCAGGGTTACAATGTCTGGCCGTGGAAGAGAGTGAGCTTTGAAGTTAGGATGTATAGATATAACTCAAACCTATTTCTTCCAACTCCAAATTCTATAATGCCTAAAATGGTCGCTTTCTAGATAACAGTGTACCCGAGAAGAGACAAGTCAACATATAGATATTGGCTCTATTTTCACACTATGTCAGAGGGCCCAGAATGCCACTGTGATCTGGTGGCTGATGAGTCTCACTCTTGCTTGAATCCACTTCTCAATAGACTCGGGTGTTCCTGAGACCATTCAGTGGTTGCTTCTTCAAGTCTGGGAGGTGTGCAGTGGGGCAATCAGCCTTGTCAGCCAGCAGAGTTCTCACCATAGCTCTTTGTTCCCTGTTCCTTGGAATGTCACGTTAGGAAGTCAGAAGTGTTCTCTGCTGAGATAACCTCTTCAATGAAACTCTCCCTGACTCAATACATGATTTCTTCCATTATTCTCATCCCTTATCTTGCTTATGTATCTCCATTTCAATGAGCTCCACTGAAAATATTTTTGGGAATGCATCTATTTATTTGTTTAGTGTTTATTTCCACCACTAGATGAGATGGTAAGCTCCCTAAAGGAGTACACTCTGTCTCATTACCACTGTTCTAGGCTTCTTTTCTGAAAGTTTGAAATTGGGGCACCAAAAATTTGATGACCTATAGGTGAATCATAGTAATGATGGAGGAGGATTCATGCCCTAATTCTTACCTTTCTGAAACACATTCACATTTTTGAACATCCTTATCAAAATCTCCGTATATTTTACTTATCCTACATTGAATGCTCTTGTGTTCTCAAAACCAAATAAGATTCAGTTAAGTTCTCACAATTTCCCTTTTACCTGCCTATCCAATTAAACAGCAAGCAGGTAGAAGCCAAGAAGGAAGGACTGTTTTTGCCTGGGGCTAAGTTTGCAGGCAATTTAGTTGGTGCTGCCTGACTAGTTTATCATATGAATAATAGAGTCAAGAACCTACTTATTAAATTGCAAAATATAACAAGGGCAGTATAAAGAGAGTCAAAGAAAACTTTTATATATTATGTTTTTATATTATATATTAAATATATTATATTTTATACAGTGCCTACGCTGAAAAGTTTGTATTAACGTATATATTAAAAATACTTTTAAAAATAAAATTTCACACGACATATGAAATTATTACTAAAATTTAGTGTTTCAATTAAGATGTCATGTTAAATTCCCCAAATACTGATCACTGTGAATCAAGAATGTCAGTCTTGAAGATTGCTGAAATGTTACCTAATGCAAATCATTTATTTGACACATGAAGAAACTGAGACTCGAATGATAGAGGCACTGGAAATTAGATATTAAGACAAATTTTTCCTTACAGGTGGCCAGGTTCCAATGAACCATAGAAAATATCTTTATTTATATATTTTCATCTGGCATGGTAGGTACGTCCAGGTAGGGACTTAGGATAGTGCTGGCGACACTTCAGAGTCTGACATACACAGACATAGTTAAGAATCATCTTTGTGCTAATTCTTAAAATCCCCAGGAAAAGCTCTAAATTGATCTCTTTAAAACAGGACACTGGTAGAGGACTATGTGACTAGCTTTTCACAAACTCTTCCTTAATATTTGATGTTTTTAGTCATTTTAATTTTAGCCATTTTCATAAGTGTATAGAGGTATCTTGTTGTGATTTTAATTTCCATTTTTCTGATGACTTGAGCTTCTTTTAATGGGTGTTTGGCTATTCTTTTGTCTTCCGTTGTGAAGTGTCTGCTCAAGTATTTTTAACTGAGTTCTTTTCCTTTTATTTTTTATTTTTTAATTAATCTTTTACTTTGAGGTGATTGTAGATTCACATGCAATTGTAAGAATGATGCAGAGAGGCCCAAGTATCCTTTACTCAGTTTCTCCCAGTGGTAACATCTTGCAAAACCATGGTGTAATATCACAACTAGGATAGTGAAATTGAGACAGTGAAGATATAGAACATTTCCATCATCACAAAGATCCTTCATGTTTCCACACCCATTTACCTCTCACCCCAGCCCTCTAATCAAATTACTTGAATCACCAAAATAAAAAGTCACAGTCTCTCATCCAGTTCTTGAACTTGAGCCAATTTAGACCCATAACTGCTTGAGTGAAGGGGAAGCCTGGTCTCCCTGAGGAAGGACCTCACTACCCTGCCAGATATTTCTTCTGTTAATCTTTCTCCCAGACTTCCCTAAAGGGACCTACAGCCATTACCAGGGTGATTGTGCACTGGTAAAAAGGAAATAATCAGACTTTTGGGGGAATTACTGGACACTGGCTCTGAACTGACACTAGTTCCAGAAGACCCCAAATGTCACCGTTGTCCACTAGTCAGAGTATGGGTAAGGAGGTCAGATGATCATGGAGTTTTAGCTCAGATCCATCTCACAGAGGAGCTAGTAGGTCTCAGAACCTATCCTGCAGTTATTTCCTGGGTTTTGGAATGTATAATTGGGATAGATGTACTCAGCAATTGGCAGGATCCCCATATTGGGTATAGATACTACCACACACCCATTAGAATGGCTAAAACCCAAAACACTGACAACAGCAGATGCTGGCAAGTATGTGGAGCAACAAAGACTCTCATTTATTGCTGGTGGGGATGTAAGTGGTATAGATACTCTGGAAGACAGTTTTATCAAAGGTAAACACAGCTTGTAATGTCTGTCTTGTTTTGGTATCTGAATAATACTAGATTCAAAAATGAGCTAAGTATTCATGGCTTTAAACACTTCTGGGAGATTTTGTGTAAATCTGGCATTATTTCTTCCTTAAATGTTTGATAGAATTCCTCCCAGTGAAGAAATATGGGCCTGGAATATTCTTCTTGAGAGGGATTTTAACTACAAATTTGACTTCTTTAATACATACAGGACTATTCAGGTGATCTATTTCCTTTTTTTATTGAGGTGAAATGGACATAACATATAATTAACCATTTTAAAGTGTACAATTCAGTGACATTTAGTATGTTTACAGTGTTGTGCAACCACCACTTTATCTAGTTCCAAAATATTTTCATGACTTCAGGTTTTAGGTCTGGCATGTATGAATTGTTGGAAATTGTCACTCTGTCCTAACAACAAGTGAAAAGCTGAACATACTGAAAAATCAACAACTCTCCTAGATCCATCAGAGAACTGAGATCACAGGGCAAGTGCCTGCCCGCCAAAATTGGAGATACCGATTGGCAAATGCAGAGAACCACAACTTCTGGAGCAGAAATCCATAAGCAGAACCCTCTGTGGGAGCCAGTTTAGGTAAGGAAACCTAAACTGTAATTGGCAGTTGCTGGATGCTCCATGTGGACAAGTCTGAGAATTAAAACTCCAGGGCAGCCACTCTTAGGGAGGATCCTACATTTTTGTATTACTTCCAGAAGCTCTACCAAGTTCTCATGGTGAAGATCAGAGAAAAATTCCCCCATGCTTCCAGCAGAAGGAGGGAAAAAATAATCATTTTGAAATAAGCCAGAGAATTCTATTCTGATTGATTGATTGATTGGTTTAGAATATTGATGAGATAAAAAGCTAATTGTCACCCCTCCTTCCCATGATGTGAGGGCCAGATTTATACTGGGGGCATACCCATTACCAGAAATTGCTATTGTACCCCTTGTCCCCACCCAATTATCCCCCAACCTCTCTCTCCCCCTCATCCCCCACTCCAATTTGTAGCCCTCGGAATGTTCCCTCCCTCTGTTAGACCACAGCATTACTGTGGTCTTTCTTTCCTTCCTTTCTCTCTTAACAGGCCTGACCTTTAAGAGAAAATACTTAACCAGAGCCTAATCTACTATATTTTATCATAGCCTAGCTAACCTTGAGGACAGGAAATACCCAACTCTAGTCACATCTGGCCATCCTGTCTCACCTAAGGAGGTGAAAAAAACAGAGACACTTGTGAAGTTCACAGCCTAGGGGCACAAACTCACTAAAAGACTGAGACCTGATTATAGGACTACAGAACACTTCCCCTCCCTCTACACCTTACCACCACATCACTAAAGGCCTATTTACTGCCATTCCTTTTACCCAGGACATGATGTCTGATTTTCAACGAAAAACTCAGATATAGAGCAAACACTAGAACCAGACTCAGGTATGGACGTTGGAATTATAAGACCAGAAATTTAGAATAATCACAATTAATACGTTAATGAACACTAAAGGGAAAAGTAGACAACATGCAAGAATGGATGGGTAATGTAAACAGAGAAATGGAAATTCTAAGAAAGAATAAAAAGAAATGCTAGAGATCAAAAACACTGTAACAGAAATGAACAATTTCTTTGATGAGCTTATCAGTAGATGGACACAACTGAGGAAAGAATATCTGAGTCTGAGGGTATGTCAATAGAAACTTCAAAAAAGTAGAAGAAAAGAAAGGAGAAAAAAGGCTGACAAAAAAAATAAAGAACAGAATGTCTAAGAACTATGGGACAACTACCAAATGTATAACATACATGTAATGGCAATACCAAAAGGAGAATAAAGAGAGAAAGGAACAGAAGAAATATTCAAAGCAATGATCAATGAGAATTTCCCAAAATGATTATCGGATACCAAATCACAAGATCCAGCAAGCTCAAAGAACACCAAGCAGGATAAATGCTAAAAAGAAAACGCTATACCTAAGTGCATTATATTCAAAATGCAGAAAATGAAAGAAAAAATTTTGAAAGAAGCTGGGGGTGGGGTGGGGGGAACAACCTATGTAAAAAGAAGCAAAGATAAGAATTACATCTGACTTTTCCTCAGCAACCGAAAAAGCAAGCAGAGTAGAGTGAAATACTTAAAACATTAAGAAGAAAGAAAAGAAAGAAAGAAAGAAAGAAAGAAAGAAAGAAAGAAAGAAAGAAAGAAAGAAAGAAAGAAAGAAAGAAAGAAAGAAAGAAAGAAAGAAAGAAAGAAAGAAAGAAAGAAAGAAAGAAAGAAAGAAAGGAAAGAAAGAAAGAAAGAAAAGAAAAGAAAACCAACCTAGGATTTTGTACCTGGTAAAATTATCCTACAAAAGTGAAGGTGAAATAGAGACTTTTTCAGACAAACAAAAATTGAAGGAAGTTGTTGCTAGTAGACCTGCCTTGCAAGAAATGTTAACAGAAGTTCTTCAGAAAGAAAGGAAATGATATAGGTCAGTAACTCAAATCTACATAAAGAACAGAAGGGCATTAGAGAAAGAATATGTGAAGATAAATTGAATACCTTTATTTTCCTTACTTTTAATTGATCTAACAGATACAGTTTCTTCAAAATAATAATAGCAAGAATGTATTGAAGATTATAGCTTATGTGTAAGTGAAATTAATGATACAAGGGAGGGAGAAATACTTTATTATAAGGTTCTTGCAGTACCTATGAAGCACGGTAGTGTTATTTGAAAGTGGAGTTGAACTAGTTGTAGATGTATACTGCAAATTCTAGGGCAACCACTAAAAAAAAATTTTTTTAAGTGTAATTGGTATATTAAGGGAAAAAGAATTGGTATATTAAGAGAAAACAGAATCATATAAAATCATAAAAAATCAACTAAAACTGCAAAAGGCAAAAGAAGAGTGGAAGACAAAAATAGGAACAAAGACCCAGCTATTTCACTGCTGGGTATATACCCAGAGGAATGGAAATCATCATGTCGAAGGGATACCTGTACTCCCATGTTTATTGCAGCTTTATTTACAATAGCCAAGAGTTGGAACCAGCCTAAATGCCCATCATCAAATGAATGGGTAAGGAAAATGTGGTATATCTACACAATAGAATACTACTCTGCTATTAAAAATACTACTATTTGCAGCAACATGGATGGACTTAGAGAAAATTATATTAAGTGAAATAAGACAGGCACAGAAAGGGCAATACTGCATGTTCTCACTTATTTGTGGAAGCTAATAAAAACAAATAAATATACAAACAAATAAATGGGGGGGAGAAGATAGAACAATCACAACAATTCCTTGAACTTGTTAAGACGAGTGAACAGATATGATGTTGATGGGAGGGAGAGGGGAAAGAGGGAGTGAGGAAAAGCAGGAATTGGTAAAGGGACATGAAAATCAACCACACTGTATATTGATAAATTAAAATAAAAATAAATAAATAAATAAGAATTTTAAAAATAGGAACAAAGAACAAAGGCAACAAACAGAAAACATTAACAAATATGGGAGATATTAATCCAACCATATTAATAATCACTTTAAATGTCAATGGTGTAAATACATCCATTAAAATAGCTGGTCAGAATGGATCAAAAAGCAAGACACAATTATATGTTGTCTACAGAAACCTACTTTAAATATAGACACACATGGATTAAAAGCAAAGGGATAGAGAAAGATATATTATGTTAACACCAATCAAAAGAAAGCTGAAGTAGCTATATTAATTACAGACAGAGCAGACTTCAGAGCAAGGAAAGTTATCAGGGATAAAGAGGGGCATGACATAATGATAAAGGGATCAATTCTCCAGGAATACATAGCAATCCTTAATGTGTATGCACCTAACAAGAGAGCATCAAAATACACGAGGTAAAAACTGATAGAACTGCAAGGAAAAATTGTTGAATACACTATTATATTTGGAGACTTCAACACCAGCTCATCAGTAATGAACAGATCATGCAGGCAGAAAGCCAGTAAGGACACTGTGGAATTTAACATCATCAGTCAATTGGATATAACTGACATCTATAGAATACTTCATCTAGCAAAAGCAGAATACACATTCTCGAAATCACATGGAACATTCACCAAGCTAGACCACATTGTGGGCCATAAAATGCACCTTAGCAATTTAAAGAATAGAGATCATACAGTGTATGCTCTCAGACAGTGGAATTAAACTGGAAATTATGGTTTTTCCTCCCTTTCTGGAGCACCCATGATTCAGATGTTTGTGCATTTCAGGTTGTCTGCTAGCTCTCTTAGATTTCCTTCATTTTGTTTAGTTCTTTTTTTCTTTTCTTTTTCTTTTTGTCTGCCTGTGCTATTTTGAAAAACCGGCTTCAAGATCAGAAATTCTTTCTTCTACTTATTCTAGTCTGCTGTTTAAGCTCTTGGTTGCATTTTTCATTTTGTTGAATGAATCCTTCAGGTCCAGGAGCTCTGCTAAATTCTTTTTCAGGGCATTGATCTCTTTGTACATTTCCTCCTTCATATCCTTTATACTTTTTCTCATTTCATTGTGTCATCTAATTGAGTCTTCTTATATCTCATTGAACTTCCTTAATATTGTTGTTCAAAATTCCTTTTCAGTCATTTCAAGGACTTCCTGCTCAATAGGGTATGGTACTTGAGAATTATCATATTCCTTTGGTGGTGTCATTTTTTTCTTGTTTTTTCATATTTCTAGTATCTCGACATTGGTGTCTAGTCATCTGGTAAAGCAATTGCTTATTCTAGTACTGAGGAGTGGGCTTTGAGGAGAGGGAGTTCCTCTTGTAGATGTATTTGATAATGACCATTGAATGGGGTGTTTTAGTTCTGGTTCCAGGTGGACACAGTGGTGTAGTCTCTGTGTAGATACTTTGGCTGAATTAGGTGTTGGAATTATGTGTGAGTGCCTCCATGGCCTAGCTGTCAGGGCACTTAGTAATTCCTTGCTGAGGTTTTTGATTCTATGTTGGTTCACCAGGACTTGGGCAAGCTCTTGATTCTTGGGGGAAATGCCTTGGAGCCCCGTCACTCTTTAGCTCTGGTAGATTACCTTGGGAGGGCCTGTTGGCACCCTGGCTAGCTTTCCCTGACCCTTATGGGTGCACTGGGGTATACTGGTGCTCCTTGAATTGAATGGGTGACCCTGCATGGGTTTTCTCTTTCTTCTTTCCTACAGGCAGAGGTTCTTCCTGCAACCTTGCTTCCCCCAGTTGGGGGATGGGTTGGTGGTGACAGGGAGCTTTCTTTCCTGCTCTGTTTGAGTGTCCTGGATTTCTAGAGAAAATATTCACAAACTATACATCTGACAAGGGATAATATAATATCCAGAATACATAAGGAACTCAAACAACTTCACAGTGAAAAATCAAATAATCCAATTTAAAAATGGGCAAAGGAGCTACATAGACATTTTTCAAAGGAAGTTATACAAATGACCAACAGGTACATGCAAAAATGCTCAATATCATTAATCATCAGGGAAATGCAAGTCAAAACCACATTGAGATATCATCTGACATCAATTAGAAAAGTATTAAAAAGACTGAGAATAACAAATACCAGCAAAGATGTGGAGAAAGGGGAACCCTCCTACACTGTTGGTGGGACTGTAAATAGTACAGCCATTATGGAAAACAGTATGGAGGTTTCTGAAACAACTACAGATACAACTACTGTATGATCAAGCAATCCCATTTCTGGGTATGTACCCAAAGGAATGGAAATCATCCATCACATCAAAGGGATACTTGCACTACCATGTTCATTGCAGCTCTACTTACAATAGCCAAAATATGGAACCATTCTTAATGTCCATCGACAGATGGCTGGATAAGGAAAATGTGGTGTATATATAATATAACACTCCTCAGCCATAAAAAGGAATGAAATTCTGCCATTTGCAAACATGGATGAGCTTGGAGAAAATTATGTTAAGTGAAATAAGCCATACATAGAAAGAGAAATACTGCATGTCCTCACTCATAAGTGGGTGCTAAGAAAGAAGGAAGGAAAGAAAGAGGAAGAAAGGAAGAGGAAAGGAAGGAAGGAAGGAAGGAAGAAAGAAAGACCACAATAATACATTGATCTTTTAAAAGGAGAGAACAAATCTATGATTACTAGATGTGGAAGGGGGAAGGGAGAGAGAAGTGGGGAGAGACTGGGTGAGGGGCAAAAAAATTACAATTTGTAATAATGCACATACTAATATTGATTTGATCAACAAATGTTGAACACAGGTGATGGCAATGTTGTACCCCCAAAATCATATATCATCAATCATGCTTCAATTAAGAATAAAATAAGATACGTGCCCCCCCAAACCCTATAAATTAATTTTTAAATGATAGGTGGGAAATTCCAAATGCATAGAGATTAAACAATACAATACACTCTTAAATAACACATGGGTCAAAGAAGAAATTTCAAGAGAAATTTGAAAACATTTTAAACTAAATGAAAATGAAAATACAACTTGTCAAATTGTGGGATGCAGCAAAAGCAGTACTACAAGGGAAGTTAATAGCATTGAAAAGAAAAGAAAAGAAGAAAGGTCTAAAATGACCTTTATATACTAGAAAAGAAGAACGGTCTAAAATGAATCATCTAATCTTATACCTTAGGAAGCTAGAAAAGAAGAACAATTAAATCCAAAGTAAGTAGAAGAATAGAAATAAAAATTAGAGCATAAATCAATGGAATTGAGAATAGGAAGTCCGTAGAGAAAATCAACAAAACCCAAAGCTAGTATTTGAAAAGGTCAATAAAATAGATGAGCCTCTAGCCATGTGAACTAAGAAAAAAAAAGAGAGAACAGAAATTACTAATGTCAGAAATGAAAGAGGGGACAAAATTACAGGTTCCATGGACATTAAAAATATAATAAAGGATTACTATGAACAACTCTATGCCCACAAATTTGATAACTTTCCAAAACAGAAAGCACCAAGCCCAGATGGGTTCACTGTGAATCCCACCAAATATTTAAGAGAAATTATACCAATCTTCTACAGTCTCTTACAGAAAATATAAGTGAGGGAATACTTCCTAAGTCGTTCTATGAGGTCAGCATTATCCGAACCCCAAAATCAAAGACTTTACAGAAAAAGAAAACTACAGACCAATATCTGTCATGAACATCAATGCAAAAATCCTCAACAAAATATTAACAAATAGAATCCATCAGTGTATAAAAATAAATATTGGATTTATTCCTGGTATGCAAGGATGGTTCAACATTCAAAAATTGATGTAATGCATTAATGGATTAAAGAAAAAAATCACATGATCATATCAATAATTGCAGAAAAAACATTTCACAAAATCTAACTCCCATTCATGGTTAAATTTAGCAAGCTAGCAATAGAAGGTAACTTCCTCAACTTGGTTAGGAACATATACAAGATCCTACAGCTAACGTTATATTCAGTGGGCAACTAGAAGCTTTCCCATCAAGATCAGGAACAAAACAAAGATGTCTTCTCTCACCACTCTTTTTCAACATTGTACAGGAAGTCCTAGCTAATGTCATATAGCTAGAAAGGAAATATAAGGTATACAGATTGGAGAGGAAAAAATAAAACTGTATTTGTTCAAAGATGATATGATCGTCTTTGTAAAAAGCCCCCACAAACAAAACAATACAGATCAAAACACACAAACACATACACATACACCCACACACACACCCCCCCACACACATAAACTCCTGGAAGTAATAAGCAATTATAACAAGATTGCAGGATACAAAGTTATTATACAAAAGTCAATTGATTTCCTATATAGCAGCATGAACAATTGGAATTTTTAATTAAAAACACATACCATGTACATTTTCAAAGGAAGACATACAAATGGCCAACATGTACATGAAAAAAAATGCTCAGCATCACTAATCATCAGAGAAATACAAATGAAAACCACATTGATATATCATCTCACCCCAGTTAGACTGGCCATTATAAAAAAGACTGAAAATAAAAAATGCTGGTGAGGATGTGGGGAAAGGGGAACTCTTCTACACTATTGGTGGGACTGTAAATTAGCACAGCCATTATGGAAAACAGTATGGAGGTTCCTCAAACAACTACAGATACAACTACCATATGATCCAGCAATCCCACTACTGGGTATATGTCCAAAGGAATAGAAATCATCATGTCAAAGGGATACCTGCACTCTCATGTTCATCGCAGTTCTGTTTACAATAGCCAAAATATGTAAACAACTTAAATGTCCACTGATGGATGACTGGATAAGGAAAATGTGGTATATATACACAATGGAATACTGTTCAGCCATAACAAACAATGAAATTCTGCTATTTACAGCAACATGGATAAGTCTGGAGAAAATTATGTTAAGTGAAATAATAAGCCAAACAAGGGAAGAGAAATACTGCATATTCTCACTCGTAACTGGGTGGTAGGAAGGAAGGAAGGAAGGAAGGAAGGAAGGAAGGAAGGAAGGAAGGAAGGAAGGAAGGAAGGAAGGAAGGAAGGAAAGAAAAGACCACCACAATGTGTTGAACTTTCAGAGGAAGAGAACAAACTTAAGGATACTAGAGATGGGAGGAGAGAGGGAGGTGTTTGGGGAGTGATCTGTCGGGCATAAGGAAAAGTTATGATTTGTAATAATGAATATGCTAATAATAAAAAATAAAAATTTTTAAAAGGACTCCCAATATGAAATACTTAGCTATAACTCTAACAAAATATGTACAAGATCTATGTCAGGAAAACTACAAAACTCTGATAAGAGAAATCAAAGAAAATCTAAATGAATGGAGAGTTATTCCATGTTTATGGATAGGAAGACTCATTATCACCCAGATTTCAGTTCTCCCCAACTTAATCTGTAGTTTCAATGTAATCCCAATCAAAATCCCAGCAAGTTATTTTGTGTATATTGACAAACTGATTCTAAAGTATATATGGAGAGGCCAAAGATTTAGAATAATCAACACAATATTGAAGAAGAACAAAGTTGGAGGACTAACACTACCCAACTTCAAGACTTACTATAAAGTTGCAGTAATCAAGACAGTGTGGTATTGGTGAAAGGATAGACAAATACGTGAAACAGAATAGAGAGCCCAGAAATAGATTCACACAAATATAGTCAACTGATCTTTGACAAAGGAGAGAAGGAAATACAATGGAGGCAAGATAGTACTTTCAATAAATGGTGCTGGAACAACTGGACACCCATGTGCAAAGTAATGAGTTGAGACACAAACCTTGTCAACTGAAAATGAAACATAGACCTAAATGCAAATAAAAAACTATGAAATTCCTAGAAGATAATATATGAAAAAAAACTAGATGACCTTGGGTTTGGCAACTACTTTTTAGATACAACACCAAAGGCACAATCCATGACAGAAATAATTGATAAGTTGGATTTCAATAAAATTAAAAACTTCCACTCTGCAAAAGATGCTGTCAAGAGAATGAGAACATAGGCCACAGACTGGGAGAAAATATTTGCAAAAGATATCTGATAAAGGCAGTTATCCAAAATATACAAGGAACTCTTAAAAGTCAACAATAAGAAAAGGAACAATCTGATTTTAAAAATGGACAAACGAGCTGAGAAGACTTCTCAACTAATATGAGGGTACTTTGAAAAGTTTGAGGAAAAATAGAATTAAAAGATAATACAACAAAAACAGACATATAGGCCAATGGAACGGAATAGGGAATTCAGAAATAAATCCACATACCTACAGCCAACTGATTTTCAACAAAGGAACCAAGAACATATTGGGGAAAGAACAGTCTCTTCAATAAATGGTTCTGGGAAAATTGGAGATCCATATGAAGAAGAATGAAACTAGACCCCTTTCTCTCACCATAAACCAAAATCAACTCAAAATGGATTAAAGACTTTTTAAGACCAGAAAGTATAAAACTTCTAGAAGAAAACATAGAGGAAACACTTTGGGACACAGGATTGGGCAAAGATCTTATGAATAAGACATCTAAAGCACAAGCAATAAAAGGAAAAATAAACAAGTGTGATTATATCAAACTAAAAAGCTTCTGCGCAGCAAAGAAAACAATCAACAGAGAGAAGAGACAACCTACAGAATGGAGAAGACATTTGCAAACTATGCATCTGACAAGGGATTAATATCCAGAATATACAAAGAACTCAAACAACTCAATAGCAAAAAAACAAATAATCTGATTAAAATATGGGCAAATGAACTGACCATTTTTCAAAAAATATGCAAATGGCCAACAAGTATATGAAAAAATGCTCAACATCACTAATCATCAGAGAAATGCAAATCAAGACCACAATAAGATATCATGTCACCCCAGTTAGAGTGGCTGTTATCAGAAAGACAGAAAATAACAAATGCTGATAAGGATGTGGAGAAAAGGGAACTTTTCATACATTGTTGGTGGGAACAGCATTGTGGAAAAACAGTATGGAGGTTTCTCAAAGAACTACAGATAGAACTGAGATAGGAGGTGCTCAGTTTCTCTGGGCTTGGGTTACAGGACATGCCTCTGGGTTTCAAGTCATTCCCCAAAATGCCAGAAGCAGTTCCAAGGGCAGGGACACATAAAGGAATAGGTACTCACACTTGTGGGGACATGGAAGAAGGCAGAGACTCCATGCCACCCTGTGAGCAGCAATAAGGCGATGCGTGATGTGTCTTTTTTGTTTTTTGTTTTTTGTTTTACAGATTCTAGTGACATTTTACTTTCATCTTCGACATCTAATGCTTATAATCATAATAGTTGTGTGTTAAATATGCTAAGGAAAAATGAAGATATAAGAATGGTCTTTATTTATTTATTTTTTACATTTTATTTTATTTTGTCAATATACAATGTGGTTGATTATTGTGGCCCATTACTGAAACCTCCCTCCCTCCCCGCTCCCTCCAAACAATCTCCTTTCTGTTTGCTTGTTAAATCAAGTTCAAGGGATTGTAATTGTTGTGTCTTCTTCCCTCCTTGCCCCCCCAGGTTGTTTGTATATTTATTTCTTTATTTTTAGCTCCCACAAATAAGTGAGAACATGTGATATTTCTCTTTCTGTGCCTGACTTGTTTCACTTAATACAATTCTCTCTAGGTCCATCCATGTTGTTGCAAATGGCAGTATTTCATTCTTTTTTATATCTGAGTAGTATTCCATTGTGTAGATATACCACATTTTCCGGATCCACTCATCTGATGATGGACATTGGGCTGGTTCCAGCTCTTAGGTATTGTAAAGAGTGCTGCAACGAACATTGGAGAATGTGGTATACCTTTGACTTGATAATTTCCATTCCTCTGGGTATATTCCCAGCAGTGGGATAGCTGGGTTATATGGTAGATCTATCTGCAATTGTTTGAGGAACATCCATACCATTTTCCATAGAGGCTGCACCATTTTGCAGTCCCACCAACAATGTACGAAGGTTCCTTTCTCTGCAACCTCGCCAGCATTTATCATTCACAGTCTTTTGGATATTAGCCATCCTAACTAGGGTGAGATGTATCTCAGTGTGGTTTTGATTTGCATTTCCCAAATTCTGAGTGATGTTGAGCATTTTTTCATGTGCCTGATGGCCATTTGAATATCTTCCTTTGAGAAATGTCTATTTAGCTCTTTTGACCATTTTTTAATTGGGTTACTTGTTTTCTTGTTGTAAAGTAGTTTCAGTTCCTTGTATATTCTGGATATTAATCCTTTGTCAGATGTATATTTTGCAAATATTTTCTCCCACTCTGTGGCTTGTCTTTTAACTCTGTTAATTGTTTCTTTTGCTGTGCAGAAGCTTTTTAGTTTGACATAATCCCATTTGTTTATTTTTCCTTTGGTTGCCTGTTCTTTGAGGGTCATATTCATGAAGTCTGTGCCCAGCCCTACTTCCTGAAGTGTTTCTCATATGTTTTCTTTGATAAGTTTCATTGTTTCAGGGTGTATATTTAATTCTTTAATCCATTTTGAGTTGATTTTAGTATATGGTGAGAAATACGGGTCTAGTTTCATTCTCCTGCATAGGGATATCCAGTTATCCCAGCACCATTTGCTGAAGAGGCAGTCTCTTCCCCAGTGTATAGGCTTGGTGCCTTTGTCAAAGATCAGATGGCTGTAGGTGTGTGGGTTGATTTCTGGATTCTCTATTCTATTCCATTGATCAGCGTGTCTGTTTTTATGCTAGTACCATGCTGTTTTGGTTATTATAGCTTTGTAGTATAGTTTAAAGTCAGGTAGTGTTATGCCTCCAGCTTTATTTTTTTTTTGCTCCGAATTGCTTTGGCTATGCATAGTCTTTTGTTATTCCATATAAATGTCTGGATAGTTTTTTCCATTTCTGAGAAAAATGTCCTTGGAATTTTGATAGGGATTGCACTGAATTTGTATATCACTTTGGGTAGCATGAACATTTTCACAATGTTGATTCTTCCAATCCAAGAGCATGGGACATCTTTCCATCTTCTTGTGTCCTCTTTAATTTCTCCCAGTAGTGGTTTGTAGTTGTCAGTATAGAGATTTTTCACATCCTTGGTTAACTCAATTCCTAAGTATTTTATTTTGGGGGTGGCTATTGTAAATGAGCAAACTTTCTTGATTTCTCTTTCTGCATGTTCACTATTGGAGAATAGAAATGCTACTGATTTTTGTGTGTTGATTTTGTATCCTGCAACTTTGCTGAAATCATTTATCAACTCCAAGAGTTTTTTTGTAGAGGCTTTAGGCTGTTTGATATATAAGATCATGTCATCTGCAAACAGGGACAGTTTGACTTCATCTTTTCCAATCTGGATGCCCTTATTTCCTTCTCTTCTCTGATTGCTCTGGCTGGTACTTCCAACACTATGTTGAATAGGAGTGGTGAGAGTGGGTATCGTTGTCTAGCTCCTGTTATTAAAGGAAAAGCTTTCAGCTTCCACCACTCAGGATGATATTGGCAGTGGGTTTATCATATGTGTCTTTAATTATGTTGAGATACTTTCCATCTATACCTACCTTGTAGAGAGTCTTTATCATAAATGAGTGATGAATTTTGTCAAATGCTTTTTCAGCATCTATAGAGCTGATCATATGGTCCTTGTGTTTGATTTTATTGATATGGTATATCACATTTATTGATTTGTACACGTTGAACCAACCTTGCATCTCTGGGATGAATCCCACTTGATCATGGTGTATAATTTTGTGTATGTGTTGCTGTAATCTGTTAGCTAGTAGTTTATTGAGGATTTTTGCATCTATATTCATCAAGGATATCGGCCTGTAGTTTTCTTTTTTAGTTGTATATTTACCTGGTTTTGGAATCAGGATGATGTTTGCTTCATAGAATGAGTTTGGGAGAATTGCCTCTGTTTCAATCTTTTGGAATAGTTTGTAGAGAATCGGTGTCAATTCCTCTTTGAATGTTTGGTAGAATTCTGCTGTGAATCTATCTGGTCCTGGGCTTTTCTTTGTTGGGAGCCTTCTGACAACAGCTTCAATCTCTTTTATTGTTATTGGTCTGTTCAGATTTTCGACATCATCTTGGCTCAGTTTTGGTAGCTTGTGTGTGTCCAGAAATTTATCCATTTCCTCCAGATTTTCAAATTTGTTGGCATATACTTGTTTATAGTAGTCTCAAATGATTCCTTGTATTTCAGATGAATCAGTTGTAATATCACCTTTTTCATTTCTAATTTTTGTTATTTGGGTCTTCTCTCTTCTTTTTTTAGTTAGCTGTGCTAATGATTTGTCAATTCTATTTATCTTTTCAAAAAACCAACTTTTTGATTCATTGATCTTTTTTATCATTTTTTGGATTTCAATTTCATTAAGTTCTGCTCTGATCTTAATGATTTCTTTCCGTCTGCTAACTTTGGGTTTGGATTTTTCTTGTTTTTCTAGTTCTTTAAGGTGAAGTATTAGGTTGTTCACTTGCGATCTTTCCATTCTTCTGAAGAAAGCATTTAATGTGCTAAATTTCCCCCTTAATACTGCTTTTGCAGTATCCCACAGGTTTTGGTATGATGTATCATTGTTTTCATTAGTTTCAATAAATTTTTTGATTTCCTGTTTGATTTCTTCTTGGACTCATATGTCATTAAGTAGAATGCTGTTTAATTTCCATGTGTTTGTATGGTTTCCAGAATTTTGTTTGTTATTGATTTCTAGTTTTAATCTATCATGGTCTGAGAAAATACATGGGATAATTCCAATGTTTTTGAATTTGTCAAGACTTGATTTGTGACCTAATATGTGATCTATCCTGGAGAATGATCCATGTGCTGATGAGAAGAATGAATATTCTGAGGTTGTTGGATGGAATGTTCTGTAGATATCTGCCAAGTCCAATTGGTCTAGAGTGTTGTTTAGATCTTGTGTTTCTCTGCTGATTCTTTGCCTAGATGATCTGTCCAGTATTGATAGTGGGGTGTTCAGGTCCCCTGCTATTATAGTATGAGTGTCTATTTCCTTCTTTAGGTCTAATAGATTTTGCTTTATAAATCTGGCTGCTACAACATTGGATGTTTATATATTTATGATTGTTATGTCTTCTTGATGGATGAATCCTTTTATCATTATGTAGTGGCCCTCTTTATCTCTTTTTATGGTTTTTCGTTTAAAGTCTGTTTTATCAGATATAAGAATAGCTACTCCAGCTCGTTTTTCATTTCTGTTTGCATAGTAAATCTTTTTCCATCCTTTCTCTCAGTCTATGTGAGTCTTTATAGGTGAGGTGGGTCTCTTGAAGGCAGCATATAGTTGGATTCTCCTTTTTAATCCAGTCAGCTAGTCTGTGTCTTTTGATTAGAGAATTTAATCCTTTTACATTAAGAGTTGTTATTGAAAAGTGTTGATTTACTCCTAGTATTTTATTGATTTTTGTTTGGATGTCTTAAGTGTCTTTTGTTCCTTTCTTTCTGATTTACTTTTTGTCTTCCGTATTTGCTGGTTTCTTGGGTTGTAGATAAACTTTTATTTTTTCCTCTTCATTGTTGGCATTTTTATTTTACTAGTGGGTTTTGATTTTTCTTGAGTTTTTATGGCAGTGGTAGTTATTCTTCAGGTACCAAACCCAGTCCCTTGAGAATTTCTTGTAAGGGTGGTTGTGTGGTAGTGAACTCCCACAGTTTTTGTTTGTCTGAGAAATATACTATTTGCCCTTCATTTCAGAAGGATAGCCTTGTGGGGTAGATTATTCTTGGCCAGCAATCTCTGTCTTTTAGTATTTTATATATCATCCCATTCCTTTCTGGCTTTTAGGGTTTGTGATGAAAAGTCTGATGTTAGTCTGATTCGGGCTTCTTTATAGGTGATTTGACACTTCTCTCTTGCAGCTTTTAAGATCCTCTCTTTGTCTTTGAGTTTTGCCAATTTGACTATAACATGTCTTTGAGAAGACCTTTTTGGGTTGAATACGTTTGGGGCTCGTTGAGCTTCCTGAATCTGAAGATATGTGTCTTTTCCTATACCTGGGAAGTTTTCTGCCACTATTTTGTGGAATGTGTTTTCAATGCAATCTCCTTTTTTCTCTCCTTCTGGAATACCCATGACTCAGATATTTGAGCACTTAAGGTTGTCTGATCTCTCTCAGATTTTCTTCAATGTTTTAAATTTTTATTTTTTGGCTGCCTGTGTTATTTCAAACAGCCCATCTTCAAGGTCAGAAGTTCTCTCTTCTGTTTCTGCAAGCTTGCTCGTTAAACTCTCTGTTGTGTTTTTTATTTCACTGAATGAATCTTTCAGCTTGGCAAGCTCTGCTACATTCTTTTTCAGGGCGTTGATTTCCTTGTACATTTCTTCTTTCAGGTCCTGTATACTTTTCCTCATTTTATCATGTTGTCTGGCTGAGTTTTCTTGTATTTCATTTAGTTTCCTTAGAATTATCACTTGAAATTCCTTGTCAGACATTTCAAGGGCTTCTTGTTCTATAGGATCTAGAGCTTGAGTGTTATTACCCTTTGGTGGTGTACTTTCTTGATTTTTCATATTTCTTTTATCTTTCCTTTGATGTTTAGTCATTGTGGGAAGGGATTTCATGGTCCACTGATTTGACACTATTGTCTGGCTAGGATGCTGCTAGGGCTGCCAATTTGGTATGGCTGCCTCTGTGTCTGCTCGGTTGCCCACTAGTTCCTTGGGTGTGTGGTTACCTTGAGTCTTGGGCCTCTCCAGGGAAGCATCTCTCTGATCAGCACGCACTCGGCTGGGCTGGGGATGGAGGCAGGTTGCGGCGGCGAGGCCCACCTTCTGGGTTGCGCTCTGGCAGAGCAGGACACATGGTCTCTGCAGATCTTCAGCTTCTCTAGCTGGGCGCCTCTCTGATCAGTGCACACTCAGCCAGGCTCACAATGTGTCTTTTCACAGTTGAGTTAATGTGTCCCTCCATGTATGGTGGTGATCAATTTAAATATACTTTATTTTATTTTATTTTTTATTATTAGCATATTCATCATTACAAATTGTAATCCTTCCCCATGCCCTCCACCTAACCTATCACTCCCCAACTTCCCTCCCTCTCTCCCCACCATTACTATTATCCTTAGGTTTGTTCTCTCCTTCTGAAAGTTCCAATGCACTATTGTGGTCTTTTCTTCCCTCCCTCCTTCCTTCCTTCCTTCCTTCTTTTCTTCCTTCCTTCCTTCCTTCCTTCTCTCCTTCCTTCCTTCCTTTCTTCCTTCTTTCCTTTCTTTCTCCCAGAAGTTCAACTACATGGATAGTGGTTATACTTGACAGGATAATTTGTCATACACAACTTATATACTTCAAATAGAAAAAAATTAGTACCTTAAGATAAATTGCCTTTGAATGGGAACTGAAAAGCAGGATGAGCAGTGATGAGCCACTCAGAGATCATGGAGGCAAAGGTCCTCCTAGTTGGGTCCACATTTCTTGAGTAAAATCAGTCTCTTATGAGTCCTTACAGGAATCCCAGGAGGCTGATGACAACACTACCTACTTGTGGGAACTTGTGGAACATTTCAAATATCTACTCAGAAAAGAAAATATCCTAAGAGACCAACTCACAACCAGATAAGTGATGTGGTGTCTTAGGCCTGCTAATTTTCCTAGCAATACTGACTATTGTATTGTCATTCCAGACCTCCTCCTTTTGGTGAAGATTTGTTCTGTCTATGCTTGGTCTAGAGACCTTTGTTACAATAAAAATGAACATCTATTCTCAAATTCTTGTATCCCAAATGACACCTATGGGTTCCCTGTTAAAAACACTGCCAGCAAGGGTACTCTAAGGACTAAAAATGTATGTAGTCAGTGGAAAGGATATAACCTGTCCTTACATGTTTGGAAAGTAAACTTTAACATTCCCAAGGCAGCATTTAACAATACTTCATGGAGTAAGATCAAGGATATGATTCCCTAGTCTGGAGGGTTGCTTTTTCCAAATTGTAACACTTCCAATTTCCCTAATTAATTATCACAAATAACTAAGGAATTAGACCCAACTTCTCCCAGAAGGGCTTCTGCTCCATCGGGATACATCTTCTTGTGTGCAGACCCCTCAAACAGGCCACCAGCAAATTGACCCCCACATTTTGTGTACCCAGAAGGAAGGTTTTCCTCACCCCTTAAAGCAAGGGCTCACCCATGTATAGACAATTTAGTGTTTGCAGGACAATGCACACTAGGATACCTGGCCCCAGATGGTATACTTATCCATAACAAGATCTATGACAGGATACCCAGAAAGAAACAGGCCTGGGCCTAATATTGGCACATATTGGGGAAATTTTTGGACTAGCTGCTCCCTAGTGAGGATTTGCTTATCACAAAGCCACTCTTAGGAATTTGACTAACATGGTAGCAGACTTAACCCAGATGACTGGAGATGCCATACAAAAAGTACAGGCATCCCTAGACTCATTAGCTGGTATTGTCCTGGAGAATCATTTGGCCCTGTATTATCTTCTAGCAGAACAATGGGGAGTATGTACTGTGATAAATAAAACTTGTTGCACATACATAAACACCTCAAGCCAGGTGGAAGATGTAAAAAGGATATATGAACAGGCCACCTGGTTACACAATTTCTATAATCCTAACTCTCAAAGCAATTGGGAGTCTATAAAGAATTACCTACCCTCAGTCACTTGGTTGTTACCCTCATTAGGATTACTAGCAACCCTTCTCTTGCTTTTGATTTTTGGTCCCTGTATCTTTAACTTTCATGTTAAATTCATCTCTTCTAGACTTCAACAGTTTTATGTAAAGATGATGGCTCTATGCAGCTTCTACCCTGAGACTGATCTGGGGCCCATAGATCAGGGATTCAGAGATTTCTGTTCTCAGATAGGCAAGGCCCATAGTTCCAATCAGCCTGAAGCAGCTACTGAAGACAGACCTTCATCTTTCAGCTTCCCTTAAGATTAAGGAGATGAAATCTCTGATGGGGGGATGAGATAGGAGGTGCTCAGGTTCCCTGGGCTCAGGTTATATAGGCCATGCCTCTGAGTTTCAAGTCATTTCCCAAGATTTCAGGCCCCTTCTCTAGGCCCTCCCCTAGAGAAAAGTTACTGTTACTAGTTAGACCTATTTTGAGCACAAACACAAGGAAACTCAAAACTCAAGGGGCTGGTTTATGCAAATCAAGTGGCTCGGCTTGCTCAGTAGAGAAGAGTTATATAACCCTAGTAGCTGAATGGCCTTCCACTAGGGGTGCTAAAGAGCACAGAATATTTTTGAATGTGTTTGGTGCATGTGATAGAATTTGACCAATGAACATGCTCCAGAAAGAGACCAACTGAGCATGTGCAAGACTAAGGTTACATAACTGGGAACCACCCCCTTAACTGAATATTCATTAGATAGTGAAACTATAAAAGCTGAATCCCAGCAGAAGGTAGGGTTGTTGCCGCTCTCCTCCTGAGGCCAGTCCACACTTTGCTGGGCTGAAGTGTGTGTTGGGTTGGGGGGATCAGGAGGACCTGAAAGCTTCAACAAAATGGGGATGGAACCTCCATCTTGTTCCCCCCACTCCACCCCCTGGGGATTTCCCGCTGGCAGGGTAACAGCCCAGGGCCACGTTGCCTCTGAAAAAAACTTAGGTGGGAAAGGGAAACTGAACCCTGCTCAATTCCATGCCATTTATGGGCAACAAGCCACCAACAGCCCTCCCCTATAAATACCTGCTTGTATCTACCCTGGGCACGACTTCCCCAGCGTCACTCCCTTGCAAGCCATGGAACCTCGCCCAAGAGCTCACCATTAAAGATGGCTTACTTTCACTTCAAACCTTCTGTCTGAACTTTCTTTACTTACCACCGGTTTTGACCTGACATGTGTATGTTTTACTTTTGTTATAAACTTATTTTAGCAGATGGCTGCTCACTCTCATGAGCCAGCCTGCACTCTGTGCTGAAGTTTAAGTATGCATTTTTCTTATTTTTGTATTAAACTTGGTGTGGGCCCTGCTCAGTCTCTGGAGCTATGCCACACTCTCTCTGTGAAATCTGTACCTCTTATTCCTTATATTAAATCTGTTCTCATTTTCTACTATGACTCTGCCCTTGAATTCTTTCCTGTGGTGGTGTCAAGAACCTGGTAAGAGGATGGGGTGGGTAGAAGCTGATTATCAGGCCTCCTGGACCCTTCCTCCAACACCATAACTACCATAAAATCCAGCAATCTCACTACTGGGTATATATCCTAGGGAATGGAAATCATCATGTTGTAGGGATACCTGCACTCCCATGTTTATCATGGCTCTATTCACAATATCAAAGAGTTGGAACTAACCTAAATATGCATTAATGGAAGATTGGATAAAGAAATTGTGACATATATACATGATGGAATACTACTCATCCATAAAAAAGAATCAAATTCTGCCACTTACAGCAACATGAATAAGCTTGGAGAAAATTATGTTAAGTGAAATAAGTCAGGCACAGAAAGAGAAATATCACATGTTCTCATTCATATGTGGAAGCTAAAAAAGTTGATCTCATAAAAGTAGAGAGTAGAATAGCAGTTGCTAGAGATTGATAAGGGGAGGGGAAAGGGGGAGTGGGAGAGGGTGGTTATTATAGATTGAATTGTGTCCCCCCAAATTTCGATGTGTTGGAAGCTTGGTCCCCACTGTGACAGTGTTAAGAGGGTGAGAAATCCTATTGTCATAGTTGAAAGGTGGGGCCTTGGAGAGGTGATTGGATTGTGAGGACTGTACCCTCATGAAAGGATTAATCCATTCTTGGAATAATGGGAGTGTTTCCAATAGCTTTAAAGAGTGAATGTTCTGGTCAAGATGGTGGAACAGACAGCCTCCAGCGTCACTCTGTCCCACAAATCAAACAATTTACAACTATAAAAAAGCAACAATAGCTGAGCTGGGGCCACTAGAGCATAGGGGAAGAGGAGGAGAGGCCTACGGAGCGCATAAAGGCAGGAGAAGTCATGATGAGAGAAAGAAAAAACGACTCCGACCATTTTGTGCCATGGCCACTTTAAGGCTGGAGCTTCTGAGCACTCAGAGCAGGAGCCAGCAAAAACCACAGCTGTGCCCTTTGGATGAAGTTGCTTGGAGGCAGCAGGGGAGAAGAGGGCCTTGGTGGCTCCCAGGCCAGCAAGACCACTAATAGGGATCCCATGGACCCACATAGGAGTGAGGAGACAAAACTACTGAAAAAAAGGAGCCACTCAGAGGCCAGTGGGTCATTGCAAGGGACCGGTGCATGGCCCATCCCATGGGAAGTGTTTGCAGCACAGGTGGTGGGGGAGATGGGCCCACTGGGGGGACACTGGGGCACAATAAGGACAGCTGATCTGCCCCCCAATCAGCGTAAGACCACTCAGAGGAGACTGGTCAGGAATATCAAATTGAATGGGATGCAGTTTGATGAAAGGACTAAGGCCCATATCAGAGTTTCTACACAACCCAGGTGGACTAGGTCTCTGGAGAGCTGGAAGTACCTATAAAGTCAACCATTAAAACCTGAGCTGCACAAAAAGCCTTCCCTAGGGAAACAGCAGCAAAGCAGCAATTTAGCTAAACCACACAGCTCAAGTACTGGTCCCCACAGGAAGTTCCCCCACTTTAGAAGTAAGCAAAGGACAAAAAATTAGTTCCAGCCCAGGCACACTGCCAGGACCTTGGGGCCTGCCTGTGGACCTAAGCAATGGAGCTGGGGACTGGACCCCCTCCCGCAACCAGGCACACTGCCAGCACCAAGGAGTGTGCCAAAAACATTACCTCCATGTGGGTGGCCCACCAGAGCCACCACAATAACCATGGCTGCCATGAAAGTGGCTAGATGCCACAACCACCACACAGATGGTCCGCCAGCCATTGGAGTGCATTGACACAAGGAGCGTCACCAGGAGAGACCAAAGAAATGGAGAGAATGTCTTTCTTCACAAAGCCCATTCCAGAGTGACAGAAGCATCTGTTCTATGATAATATTGGGGGACCTGAACACACCTCTCAGCATTGGACAGATCATCTAAGCAACAATTCAACAGTGTAACCATTACTTTTTCAGAAGGAGAGATGAAATCTAGGGTTATCAGAGGTGGGAGAAGGGAGGGAGAGGTTGGACAAGGGCATAAAGAATAAGTATGATTTGTAACAATATATATGCTAGTAATACTGATTTGATCAACATGTCAACGTTGAACTCCCAAAATATGTATAATCAATTATGATTCAATAAAAATGTTTTTTAAATAGGAGAGTGAATGAGGAAGCTAGTCTCTCTCTGCTCTGACACTCTGCCATGTGAGACCCCTGCATCACTGTTACCACCAAAAAGACCTTCACTAGATATGTTCCTTGGACTTTGGACTTCCAAGCCTCTGAAACTGTAAGCAATAAATATTCTATTTCTTTATAAATTACCCAGTTCCAAGTATTTTCTTATAAGTAACAGAAACAGACCAATACAGTGGTCAATGGATACAAAATTGGAGAGAGATAGGAAGAATAAGATCTTGTGTTCTATAGCAATAAAGGGAAACTATAGCTAACAACAAACTACTGTATTACTTGAAGTAGCTGGTTCAAAGGGTGTTGAATGTTAAATACAAAGAGGTGACAAATGTTTGAGGTAATGGATATGCTAAACACTCTGATATGATTATTGCACACAGAGTAAACGTACCCAAAGGTCATACTGTACTCCATAAATATATACAATTATCATGGGTCAATTAAAGAAAAAGAAAAAGAAAAGACTTTTTCAGAGACAGACGTAGATCAGAGGTTACCAGAAATGGGGGAAGGGGAGGAATAATGTGAAGTTATTGTTTAATGGGTACAGTGGTTATGTTTAGATGATGAAAAAGTTTTGGAAATAGATAAAGGTAGTGGTTACACAGCATTGTGAATGTAATTAATTCCAATCAATTGTATATTTAAAAATGCTTAAAGTAGAAATTCTTATTTTCTATATGTTTTACTACAATTTAAAAAAAAAAGATAATACCATCTTTTCATGAATTTTTTTTTTTTTTTTTTTTTTTTTTAAATTTTATTTTGTCGATATACATTGTAGCTGATTAATGCTCCCCATCACCAAAACCTCCCTCCCTTCTCCCTCCCCCCCTCCCCCCCAACAATGTCCTTTCTGTTTGCTTGTTGTATCAACTTCAAATAATTGTGGTTGTTATATCTTCTACCCCCCCCCCCGGTTTGTGTGTGTATGTGTGTATGTGTGTGTGTGAATTTATATATTAATTTTTAGCTCCCACCAATAAGTGAGAACATGTGGTATTTCTCTTTCTGTGCCTGACTTGTTTCACTTAATATAATTCTCTCGAGGTCCATCCATGTTGTTGCAAATGGCAGTATTTCATTCGTTTTTATAGCTGAGTAGTATTCCATTGTGTAGATGTACCACATTTTCCGTATCCACTCATCTGATGATGGGCATTTGGGCTGGTTCCAACTCTTGGCTATTGTAAAGAGTGCTGCGATGAACATTGGGGAACAGGTATACCTTCGACTTGATGATTTCCATTCCTCTGGGTATATTCCCAACAGTGGGATGGCTGGGTCGTATGGTAGATCTATTTGCAATTGTTTAAGGAACCTCCATACCATTTTCCATAGAGGCTGCACCATTTTGCAGTCCCACCAACAATGTATGAGAGTTCCTTTTTCTCCGCAGCCTCGCCAGCATTTATCGTTCATAGTCTTTTGGATTTTAGCCATCCTAACTGGGGTTAGATGGTATCTCAATGTGGTTTTGATTTGCATTTCCCGGATGCTGAGTGATGTTGAGCATTTTTTCATATGTCTGTTGGCCATTTGGATATCTTCCTTAGAGAAATGCCTACTTAGCTCTTTTGCCCATTTTTTAATTGGGTTGCTAGTTTTCTTCTTGTAAAGTTGTTTGAGTTCCTTATATATTCTGGATATTAATCCTTTGTCAGATGTATATTTTGCAAATATTTTCTCCCACTCTGTTGGTTGTCTTTTAACTCTTTTAATTGTTTCTTTTGCTGTGCAGAAGCTTTTTAGTTTGATATAATCCCATTTGTTTATTTTTCCTTTGGTTGCCTGTGCTTTTGGGGTCGTATTCATGAAGTCTGTGCCCAGTCCTATTTCCTGAAGTGTTTCCCCTATGTTTTCTTTAAGAAGTTTTATTGTCTCAGGGTGTATATTTAAATCCTTAATCCATTTTGAGTTGATTTTAGTATATGGTGAGAGGTATGGATCTAGTTTCATTCTCCTGCATATCGATATCCAGTTATCCCAGCACCACTTGCTGAAGAGGCAGTCCCTTCCCCAGTGAATAGGCTTGGTGCCTTTGTCAAAGATCAGATGGCAGTAAGTGTGAGGGTTGATTTCTGGATTCTCTATTCTATTCCATTGGTCAGTGTGTCTGTTTTTATGCCAGTACCATACTGTTTTGGTTATTATAGCTTTGTAGTATAGCTTAAAGTCAGGTAGTGTTATGCCTCCAGCTTTATTTTTTTTGCTGAGCATTGCTTTGGCTATTCGTGGTCTTTTATTGTTCCATATAAATGTCTGAATAGTTTTTTCCATTTCTGAGAAAAATGTCTTTGGAATTTTGATGGGGATTGCATTGAATTTGTATATCACTTTGGGTAGTATGGACATTTTCACTATGTTGATTCTTCCAATCCAAGAGCATGGAATATCTTTCCATCTTCTTGTATCCTCTCTAATTTCTCTCAGCAGTGGTTTGTAGTTCTCATTATAGAGATTTTTCACCTCCTTGGTTAACTCAATTCCTAAGTATTTTATTTTTTTGGTGGCTATTGTAAATGGGCAGGCTTTCTTGATTTCTCCTTCTGCATGTTCACTATTGGAGAAAAGAAATGCTACTGATTTTTGTGTGTTGATTTTGTATCCTGCTACTGTGCTGAAATCATTTATCAATTCCAACAGTTTTTTTGTAGAGGTTTTAGGCTGTTCGATATATAGGATCATGTCATCTGCAAACAGGGACAGTTTGACTTCATCTTTTCCAATCTGGATGCCCTTTATTTCCTTCTCTTCTCTGATTGCTCTGGCTAGTACTTCCAACACTATGTTGAATAGGAGTGGTGAGAGTGGGCATCCTTGTCTAGTTCCTGTTCTTAAAGGAAAAGCTTTCAGCTTTTCCCCATTCAGGATGATATTGGCAGTGGGTTTGTCATATATGGCTTTAATTATGTTGAGATACTTTCCCTCTATACCTAACTTATAGAGGGTCTTTGTCATGAATGAGTGCTGAACTTTATCAAATGCTTTTTCAGCATCTATAGAGATGATCATATGGTCCTTGTGTTTGAGTTTATTAATATGGTGTATCACATTTATTGATTTGCGTATGTTGAACCAACCTTGCATCCCTGGGATGAATCCCACTTGATCGTGATGAATAATTTTTCGTATGTGTTGCTGTATTCTGTTTGCTAGTATTTTAGTGAGGATTTTTGCATCTATATTCATCAAGGATATCGGCCTGTAGTTTTCTTTTTTGGTTATATCTTTACCTGGTTTTGGTACCAGGATGATATTTGCTTCATAGAATGAGTTTGGGAGATTTGCGTCCGTTTCAATCTTTTGGAATAGTTTGTAAAGAATCGGTGTCAATTCCTCTTTGAATGTTTGGTAAAATTCTGCTGTGAATCCATCTGGTCCTGGGCTTTTCTTTGTTGGGAGCCTTCTGATAACAGCTTCAATCTCCTTTATTGTTATTGGTCTGTTCAAATTTTCTACGTCTTCACGGTTCAGTTTTGGGAGCTTGTGTGTGTCCAGAAATTTATCCATTTCCTCCAGATTTTCAAATTTGTTGGCGTATAGTTGTTTATAGTAGTCTCGAATGATTCCTTGTATTTCAGATGAATCAGTTGTAATATCGCCTTTTTCATTTCTAATTTTTGTTATTTGAGTCTTCTCTCTTCTTTTTTTTGTTAGCCATGCTAATGGTTTGTCAATTTTATTTATCTTTTCAAAAAACCAACTTTTTGATTCGTTGATCTTTTGAATTGTTTTTTGGTTTTCAATTTCATTCAGTTCTGCTCTGATCTTAATGATTTCTTTCCGTCTGCTAACTTTAGGATTGGATTGTTCTTGTTTTTCTAGTTCTTTAAGGTGAAGTGTTAGGTTGTTCACTTGCCATCTTTCCATTCTTCTGAAGTGAGCATTTAATGCAATAAATTTTCCCCTCAATACTGCTTTTGCAGTATCCCACAGGTTTTGGTGTGACGTATCATTGTTTTCATTAGTTTCAATAAACTTTTTGATTTCCTGCTTGATTTCTTCTTGGACCCATATGTCATTAAGTAGAATGCTGTTTAATTTCCATGTGTTTGTATAGTTTCCAGAGTTTTGTTTGTTATTAATTTCTAGTTTTAATCCATTGTGGTCTGAGAAGATACATGGGATAATTCCAATTTTTTTGAATTTATTGAGACTTGATTTGTGACCTAATATGTGATCTATCTTGGAGAATGATCCATGTGCTGATGAGAAGAATGAATATTCTGAGGTTGTTGGGTGGAATATTCTGTAGATATCTGCCAATTCCAATTGGTCTAGAGTCTTGTTTAGATCTTGTGTTTCTCTACTGATTCTTTGCCTAGATGATCTGTCTAATATTGACAGTGGAGTGTTCAGGTCCCCTGCTATTATGGTATTAGTGTCTATTTCCTTCTTTAGGTCTAATAGAGTTTGTTTTATAAATCTGGCTGCTCCAACATTGGGTGCGTACATATTTATGATTGTTATGTCTTCTTGATGGATCAGTCCTTTTATCATTAAGTAGTGTCCCTCATTGTCTCTTTTTATGGTTTTTAGTTTAAAGTCTATTTTGTCAGATATAAGAATAGCCACTCCAGCTCGTTTTTCTTTTCTGTTTGCATGGTAAATCTTTTTCCATCCTTTCACTCTTAGTCTGTGTGAATCTTTATGGGTGAGGTGGGTCTCTTGTAGGCAGCATATAGTTGGGTCCTGCTTTTTGATCCAGTCAGCCAGTCTGTGTCTTTTGATTGGGGAATTTAAGCCTTTTACATTAAGAGTTGTTATTGAAAGGTGTTGATTTATTCCTAGCATTTTATTGGTTGTTTGGTTGTCTTAGGTGTCTTTTGTTCCTTGCTTTCTGATTTACTGTTTGGTTTCTTTGTTTGTTGGTTCCTTAGGTTGTAGATAGTGTTTTTGTTAGCTTGTTTTCTCTTCATGAATGCCATTTTTATTGTACTAGCGGGTTTAGATTTTTCTTAGGTTTTTATGGCAGTGGTAGTTATTTTTCAGGAACCAAACCCAGTACTCCCTTGAGGATTTCTTGTAAGGGTGGTCTTGTGGTAGTGAACTCCCGCAGTTTTTGTTTGTCTGAGAAATATACTATTTGCCCCTCATTTCGGAAGGATAGCCTTGCAGGGTAGAGTATTCTTGGCTGGCAATCTTTGTCTTTTAGTATTTTGAAAATATCATCCCATTCCTTTCTAGCTTTTAGGGTTTGTGATGAAAAGTCTGATGTTAACCTGATTGGGGCTCCCTTATAGGTGATTTGACGCTTCTCTCTTGCAGCTTTTAAGATTCTCTCTTTGTCTCTGAGTTTTGCCAATTTGACTATGACATGTCTTGGAGAAGGCCTTTTGGGGTTGAATACGTTTGGAGATCGTTGAGCTTCCTGGATCTGAAGATTTGTGATTTTTCCTATACCTGGGAAGTTTTCTGCCACTATTTTGTTGAATATGTTTTCAATGGAATCTCCATTTTCCTCCCCTTCTGGAATACCCATGACTCGGATATTTGAGCGCTTGAGGTTGTCTGATATCTCTCTCAGATTTTCTTCCATGTCCTTGATTCTTTTTTCTTTCTTTTTGTCTGCTTGTGTTATTTCAAACAGCCCATCTTCAAGTTCAGAGGTTCTCTCTTCAACTTCGACAAGCCTGCTGGTTAAACTCTCCGTTGTGTTTTTTATTTCGCTGAATAACTTCTTCAGTTCAGCAAGTTCTGCTACATTTTTTTTCAGGACATTGATTTCCTTGTATATTTCCTCTTTCAGATCCTGTATACTTTTCCTCATTTCATCATGATGTCTAGCTGAGTTTTCTTGTATCTCATTCAGTTTCCTTAGAATTATCACTCGAAATTCCTTGTCAGTTATTTCAAGGGCTTCTTGTTCTATAGGATCTAGAGTATGAGATTTATTAACTTTTGGTGGTGTACTTTCTTGATTTTTTGTATTTCTGGTGTCTTTTTTTTGGTGTTTATTCATTGTGGCAGGGGGTTTCACAGTCCACCGGTTTAAGACTAATGACTAACTAGGATGTTGCTGTGGTTGCCAATTTGGTATGGCTCCCGCCGTGACTGCTCAGTTGGCCTCTAGTGTCTTGTGTGTGTGGTTGCCTCGGGTCTTGGGCTTCTCCGGGGGTCCACCTTTCTGGTCAGCTTGTACTCTGCTGGGCTGGTGGATCACGTACCACAGGGTGTGTGATCTCTGTTGAGCTTTCACTTTCTGTACAGGACTTCTCCCCGTTCCGTGTGCTCTGGCCCAGGCTGTTAGATCGTGCAGTGGCGACCCCACCGGGTGTATGGTTTCTGTCGAGTCTCCGCCTCCCTGGCCGCACGCCTCCCCCCTCTGTGCACACTGTGCTGGGTTGGGGCGTGTCTTCTGCACCCCTCGTCTATCAGCTGGGCCTTCAAGACCCTGCTCAGCACCGCCTCGCCCAGGAAGTCTACCAGGTTTCTGCTAGGCACAGACGACCGGTCTCTCTGGGTGCCTTTGTAGCACAGTGTAGATCTTTCTCGGGTCTTGTTCACCTTTGTATCCCTCCGGTATAAACCGAGTCTAGTGCCCGCCTGCAGCCTGCTCTCCGGCAGGTTCAAGCGGACCTGGGAACTCTCCTACCACACTATTCCCAACCAGAAATTCGTTAGGCTTTTTTCCAAACTGGTGGTCGCAGAGATGGTATCTGCCTCCCAGTAACAGGAAGTTTACCGGGCTGGAGTCCAGGGTGTGGTGGAGTGACAGTCGGCCCGCCCGTACTTCCTAGTCCTCCCAAAACTGGTCGGGACGCCCCACACCCCCAGCCCTGCCAGAGAACCGCGGAGGGAGTGGGAGAGGAGGCCGGCCCACAGGGTCCGGAAAGCCCCGCGCCAGGCCAAGCAAATGGGCTCAGTGATGGCCGAGCAGGGCGGAGCTGCCCGCACCTGGGAAAATGGAGGCAGCACCGGGGCAGTGAGTGGCCTGGTGGTGCAGGCGGAAGCCGCGTGGGCATTCACCCCCCGAACAGAGCTGTGCCAGGGATCACTCACAGTGCTGTGCCAGGTCGGGCGCTCGCTCTGTCTCTGGTTTGTTGCCTTCCGTGTTCTCGGCGCTGCCGCCTCGGGCTGTTCAGTCGCGGCGCCGCTCGGGCGCTCCCAGGAGTCTTCTTTAATGCCGGCTTGAAACCTCGAATCCTGGATAGGGCAGCTGGCCGCCTTCAGTGCGGCCCCAGCTCCGGGATCCTGGCTGCATCCACAGCAGCCCTGGCGCCGTGTTCCCTGTTTCAAGACTCACTTTTGCAGCTAAGAATCAGTTCTTTTCCTGCTCCACACTTCAAAGCTGTTGCCTGTAAATGAGGCAGCCTCTCCTGCCGGGGGCAAAGTGGCGTTGAGCCCCCACGACCGGCCAGCAGCAGCAGTCCTCCCTTAAGAGATGGCCAGAGGAAGGTCCACAAGTTTCCCGGCTGCCTGAGGCCCAGTGGCCGCCTTTTCCACCTCAGCTACTCCGCGCCAGCCGCCGCAGCTGCCGCCATCTTGAAACTCCCCTTCATGAATTTTTTGAAGTACCCTCATATACAGATGGTAAATGAGCATATGAAAAAATGCTCAACATCATATGTCACTAGGGAATTGCAAATTCAAACAGCAGTGAGCTACCACTACACACCTATTAGAATGGCTAAAATGTAAAACACTGACACCACCAAATGCTTGTGAGGATGTGAAGCATTCATTCATTCATTGCTGGTGGGAATGCAAAATGATACAGCCACTTTGGAAGACAATTTCACAGTTTCTTACAGAGCTAAACGTAGGATTATGGTATGATCCAGTAATCACACTTCTAGGTATTTACCCAAAGAAGTTGAAAGTTTATGTACACACAAAAAACTGCGTAAGGATATTTATAGCAGCTTTATTCTTAATTGCCAAAACTTTGAAGCAACCAAGATGTCCTTCATTAGGTGAACGGATAAATACACTATGGTACATTCATACAATGGGATATTATTCAATGCCAGAAAGAAACGAGCTGTCAAACTATGGAAAGCCATGAAGGAAACTTAAAGGCATATTACTAAGTGAAAGAAACCAATCTGGAAAGGCTACATACTGCATGATTTTTTTAAAAATTTATTTATTATTACTATTATTTATTTATTTATTTACATTCTAAGATGTTGCAGAGCAGTGGGAGGGGAGGGAGAGGGGACAGGGAGGTAGGGAAATGGAGGTGGGGGTTGGGAGGGTGGGGCTTGCCCATGGCTGGCTCCTTCACTGGCCTGGTTGCAGAGGGAAGGGGTGTGTGGCTGAGGTACTCAGCACACCTTGACCCGGGCTTGAGGGCCCAGGGTACTTTCAGCTGTACTGCATGCTTTCAACTATATGACATTCTGGAGAAGGCAAAACTGTGGATACAGTAAAAAGATCAGTGGTTGCCAGTCCTTAGGGGGAAGGGAGGCAAAAATAGAGCACATGGCATTTTTAGGGTGATGAAACCATTCTGTATGATACTATAATGGTGGATATATGTCATACATTTGTCAAAAACCATAGAATGTGAACTCTAATGTAGACTATGGACTTTGGGTGATAATGATGTTATAATGTTTCATCAATGGAAACCGATGTACCATGCTAATACTGGATGTTAATAGTGGGGGAAGCTATGGGTGTGTGGGGGCTTAGGGTACATAGGAACTCTCTGTACTTTATGTCCATTTTTGCTGAGAACCTAAAACTACTCTAAAAAATAAAGACTATTTAAAAAAATTTTTTTTCATCACCCCAAAAGAAAATCCCATACCCATTAATCAGTCTCTTCCCATTCCCTCTTCTCCCCAGCTCCTGGCAACCACCAATCTGTTTTCCATCTCTAATGATTCACTTATTCTTGATAATTCATATAAATGGAATCATAAAATGTGTGGCCTTTTGTGTCTGGCTTCTTTCAGTTACAATGTTTTTGAGGCTTACCCATGTTGTAGCATCTATCAGTACTTCATTTTTATGGCTGAATTAAATACATAGCATTTTTTTGTTTATCCATTCATCTTTTGAGAGATATTTAGGTTGTTTCCACCTTCTGGCAACTCTGAACAGCACTGCTATGAACATTAATTTCCTATGGCTGCTCTAACAAATTACCAAACTCGGTGGCTTAAAATAATAGAAATCTATTTTCTTACAGCTCTGTAGACCAGAAGTTTGAAATCAATCAGTTTCTTTGGGCCGAAGTCAAGGTGTTGGTAGGGTCACATTCCCTCCAAATGCTCTAGGGGAAAATCTGTTCTTTACTTTTTCCAGTTTCTGATGACTGCCGGCATTCCTTGGCGTCTTAGCCATACCATCCTAATCTTTACCTCTATCTTCAAAACATCTTTTCCTCACTGTGTACTCTCCCTCTGTCTGTTTCTTATAAGAACACCTGTTATAGCATTTAGGGTTGTTATGGGTTGAATTATGTTCTCCAGAAAGATATGTTGAAGTCCTAACTCTCAGTTCCTGTGAATGTGTCCTTATTTGGAAACAGGGTCTTTGCAGATGTGGTCAATTTAAGATGAAGTCATACTAAATTAGGGTGGGTCCTAATCCAATATGACTGGTGAAAGAGAAAACAGCCACAGACAGACACACCAGAAGAAGATGGCCATATGACCACAGGGGCGGGGATTGGACTGATGCATCTACAAGCCAACCAACACCAAGGATTTCCAGGAAACACCAAAAATTAGAAGAGGCAAGGAAGGTTTGTCCCCTACAGGTTTCAGTTGAAGCATGGCCCCGAGGACACTTTGATTTCAGACTTCTAGCCTCCAGAACTGTTAGACAATAAATTTCTGTTATTTAAACCACCCAGCTGTGGTAATCTTTTACCCCAGCCCTAGGAAACTAATATAAGGGTCCACCTGAATAATCATCCAGAATAATATACTCATCTCAAGATCTTTAATTAATCACATCTGCAAAAACGCTTTCTTCCAAATAAGATAACACTTACAGGTTCTAGGGATTAGGACATCTTTGGGGAAGGGCATTTTTCAGCCTACCACAGTTGTTTTTATTTTCATTCCATTTAATGTAATTTCTAGTTTCCTTTTTTATTTCTTTTTCAACTCATGAGTTTTTAGTTCTTTAACCTATGTTATTTTGCTTTCCAAGCATTTGGGGGATTTTGAAGATATATTTCATTTAGTGATTTCCAGTTTAAACCCAAACTAGTCAGAAAACATGCTTTGTGTGAGTCGAATACTTTAAAGTTTATTGAGAATTGTTTTATACACCAGAATATGACCCATTTTGGTAAATGTTCCATGTGCCTTTGGAATGAATGTGTATCCTGCTATTGTTGTGTGGAGTGTTTTATAAATGTCAATTAGGCCAAGTATGTCGACAGTGTTGTAAAAATTGCCTAAGCTCAACTTGTACCTGGCAGAGCGGGCACACTCAGGTGTGTAACAGGTGACTCCCACCCTCCTGCTTCCAAAACACATCCTTCCCTCTCTGCCTCTAAGCCCCCCTCCAAGCCCAAAGCTCTACAACGGAAATTGCTTCTTATTTATACACTACTGCTTGGAGCATGAGTATTTGTACATACGGTGCTTGAAAAAAATATATAGATATATATAATTTAGGAAATTAAATTGATATTGCACAGAGATCAAGAGATTTATATTATTATGAGTGATGTATGGGATATTTTATTTCTCTAACAGAAGACAAAGCAAAACCTGAAAAAATGGATACGACTTTTAATGAGCACAAAAGGGCTGAAAGTTGGGAAACATGCATCCAGAAATACATTTGCATTCAGCAGCCACCAACTTGGAAAGTTAAACATGGTGATACAGGTTGAGGAGATTGAAGAAAGTGTGGAAAAAAAGACAAAGGTACACACAAGGATCAGAATATTCCGGGTAGCCTTTATCTCTGGAGAGAGGTTGGAGATTTGTCTAGAGCTGCGAATATATCTAACCTGGTGCTTGTGCCTGTAGAGAAAAAGCACCATGGAACTACTGGT
This sequence comes from Cynocephalus volans, assembly GCF_027409185.1. Lineage (NCBI taxonomy): Eukaryota > Metazoa > Chordata > Mammalia > Dermoptera > Cynocephalidae > Cynocephalus > Cynocephalus volans. The sequence continues at coordinate 58,679,642 of NC_084470.1, forward strand.
CCAAGCCAAGGGTCCCAGGCACATCACATCAATGGAAGCACGCAGGAAGGCAAAGAGCGAGGAGTTGATAGGGTTAAGAACAGCACCAGAACAGTATCCAAAATAGTTCAGACTGATATTTTTTCTCTTCCTTGGGCCAGTCACTTTTAAAGCAACAAGTACGTTTCCCAGAAGATGCACCACCCAGAAAAGGAAACAGAAATGCCCAATATACTTTGGGATTCTGACTTTGAGCTCAGCCCACGTGGACTTATTGGGGATGACTGTGATGGCCTGGAAGATGCTCAGGAAGCAAGTGGAAGAGAGACGGACTTCCTGGGCCACTCTGTGAATATAAAACAAAAATTTACATTCAATATCCTCCAGGAAATTCTTCAACCCAAAAGATATCAATATATGAGGACTCCCTTACACAGAAGAACTAAGGAGTTGGCCAAGTCCACATGTTTGAGTATGTGGTCTGAGGTTCTCAACCTATACCCAGTGCAGAAAGTGAAGATATAAAGAAAAAGGAGGGAGAAATTCCCTAGGATTCCAGTACAGGTCTGGGATAGGAAAAAAATCCCCAATGTCAAGTCACCTGAATCCATTCTGTCAGTGGCTGGAAATAGCAATTTTATCCATATTCAGAGTTATCTCTAGGGAAAATAAAAGATTGAAGTTAGTTACATTGCAGATGAAATGTTTCTCCCAATTCCTCAACCTTTAAGAATACACTATTTAATACCTTCATATTCTAGCTGCCAACCCCTTCCCACAAGGAATCAATATTTACAACACAGTAGATATACATAAATATTCCAAATCATTTTAGTATTAGTATATATACATTACATATATGCATGTACACAAGCACATACAAACATATACACCCACATAAATGCAGGGAATTTTTACAGTGTCTTAAGATAAAATGATTGTTCCATACACATTTCAATCTTTTTAGTGTCACATTTACTTAAGGAAATTCTACTAACTCATCTGGTATAGTTGTAAGTCATTAGTTTAATGGCTGTATTAATATTCTATGACACAGATAACAAATTGATCCATGTATTTCCCTATTGATGTTTACTCACAAAATTTCCAATTATTCTGCCAATACAGAAAATGATGATGATAATGCACACATATTTTGTATACTCTTTCCTAGGTAATATTTTAAATGTATATGATGTCTTTTAATTATCAAACAAACTTATGAATTAGGTATGTTATCCCCATGTCACTGACAAGGAAAATGAAACACTTTCAGATTAAATAACTTGCCAATATCCACACATTTGATGAGTAGCAGCGCTGGGATTTGAACTGGCTCTGGGGACTTCCTTTAACTTTTACACCCCATGGTCTCTAATTATTACCCTCATTATATTTTTACTGAGCATATAAGAACCTTGATGTTTATTTATTGCAGCTGAGCAGCAACCTTATTCTTGCTTTTTGTTCTATGGCATAGATTTACAAAAGTGGGATGTTGCTTTAAAGAAGGAAAGGAGGGAGGGAAAGAAGGAAGGAGAGAAAGAGGCAAGGAAGGGAAGGGGAGAGGACGGGGTGACAGTAATGGTTTTCCAGGTAGGTGGAAACAAATTAGAATTCCACCAACAATGTAAGAGCGCACTGGTCTCCTTAATTCCCACCAGCACCAGTAATTTCATCATCTTCCCCCAGTTTGCTGGCCAGAAAGTGATATTGCATTGTTACTTTAATTTGCATTTCTTTGCTACAAGTAAATTTGAGTATTTTTCTATATATCTTTTTAGATTATTCTTTGTGAACTAAATTTTCATACCTCTTCCCCAATCAAATTTTGTAATCTGCAAAGCACATACTTTTACTAGATCGATTTATTTATGTATTAATTGCGTGTGTTGTTAATGGAATAGTCTCAAACAAATATTTCTACTTTGTATTTAGTCAAATTAAATGCATTATTACATAGTTTCCGCTTTCTTATCTTGTTTGATATGGTTGTCTCTGCCCCTTAATTTTAGGTGTAGTTACCTAGATGGATTTGTTTTGCATAATTTTATTGTTTTATATTTTTAATTTAAATATCTAACCTATCTGGAACTTAATTTTAAATATGATGTAAGACAGGGATGTTTTAAAATATTTTACATACACATAGAAAGTGTTATGATAAAACTATCAAATTAAACAACTTTCACTATTTAAGTACCATATGGTTTGTATGTCAGATCCTTATGAATACAGGGAAATATTCCTTATTTCTTTATTTTGTTAACTATTGTATTTCTTCCATTTTTGCTGTTTTTAGTTTATTTTGTACATTCAAGATTTACAACATAAACTTGTTTCACTGATTAATAATCATGAAAGATAAAAACAGATGTTAAAAATTGTGTTCATCTGAATATTAAAAGCATAATAATACAAAACTAAACTTTTTGTTCCCAAACCACATAGATCTGGTGATACTAGGTTGATAAAAGAAAAGGAGTAATTTACCTTTTAGTCAGAAACAAACCTTAAATGACAATGGTAACTTTGTCACCGCAATTTGTTTAATGTTTTTCTGATCTAGTTAATGCATGGAACGAAAAAAGAGAGGAATGAAAAATAATAGAAACCAAGCAAAACAAGAACTTATAAGTGTTAATTGTCTTTTAAAGCAAAATTAAATGAAAATGCTTAGGATTAATAGAGTTCAGTAAAAGCATGAATACAGGTAAATATAAAGAAATACATAGGTCTAGATCTTTATAAACCAACAAATAGCTTTAACAATTATGAAAATGAATTATAAATTTGTAGCAAGTAGGACAGTGTGCTGTTCTTAAAGGAATAAGAAAACAATAAAACAAAGGTGAGAGTCCAATAACGGAGGTTTGAGAAGAAAAGAAAGCAGGCAGATCACGTTTGGCAGGAGAGGACTTGTTTCGTCTCCCCCAGGTGATGGAGTATCAGACCATGCCCAAATGAATCAGCCAGAGGCTGTTTGGCTAGACCAGGCAGCAGATGAGGAAGCTGTGGACCACAGCAAAAGGGTGGAAAAGCTCAATCACCACGACTTCAAACATTCCCATGAAGTAGAAGGACATGGATAATGACCAAGCAAAGCATGGAAAACATACTTCACATACCCAGAAATGTGAAAAAAACACTCAAGTAATTATATATGGAATATCTTAGTAAACCAAGCATTAGAAAGAGACCAATTTTCAGCTCAGTCACAAAATAGCCACTCCTTTCAGGCTTCATTCCATGATACGTGATTGTCACCATTAAATGCTCCCCTGAATCACCCACCCACTAGCTGCCCAACACAGCTATTCACTTCCATTCAACACTAGCTCTTTAAAACCATCTACACCCTGAAGGAATTGATGAAGAAATAGAAAAATAAGGATAGAAAAATTGCACCAAGAGAAAAATATGTGTAGGAATAAAAGTAAGAATAAAAAACTAGCAAAAGGGATCATTTAAATCTCTGAATCCTCCAAACTTAAATTGCTACACATCTTCAACTATGTACTGAAGAAAAAGAAAACAGCAATATATCCTTGATCACAAGCACTTTGGATAAGAGACAAGCTTACTATCTCTATAACTATATCTGGCTCTGAGACATAGACAAACAAGCTAACAAAAATCTCCCAGCAAATGTCATCAGATTATGGGAGCTCAAAGATTTTATTTCTTCTATTATAAATAGAAAAATTTTAATACTATTTCTAGTATTTGTGTGCAAAAGTAACATTGGCACAGGAAAATTTTGAATTCTAAAACACTTCAGAAATCATCTTCAGTTAGAGTCAGAGTTAAAGAGCAAATGGGTAGCCTTGGAAGATTACCCTACATAAAACTAATAGAGACAGAAAGGTTGAGAATATCTGAACCCTTTCCAAGTCTAACCCATATTGCAGAATATTCTATTCTAAGTTCTCAGAAAGTAATAAGACAATGAGAAATGTGTGTGTTTATTAAAAGAAAATTATCTCAGTCTCAAAGCACAGAATTCGAGGAATATTGAACACAATGAGAGAGTCTGAATTAGAAAATCATTTAAGTCTGGGACATAGAACATAGAGGCATGGGGTTAAGTGGCCTGGACTTTGCCATATGATAGAAAGATAGCATGTTTTAAGGTACTTGAAGACAAGCAGATGAGAGGATGGGCAAAGAGAACGAAAGAGAAAGGAAGAATGTGAGCAAGGGATAGTTAGAGCTACACAGACTACTACTAAGACAGATAAAATATTAAGAAGTTTTGGTTTTCTGTAAGAGTAAGAGTGATATTTGATTGTTTCTACTGAAGGATTTTTTTTCTCAAGTGAATCAATGCTTTACTAACACTAGATGAAAGACTAGATAATGAATAACGACAGATGACAATAATTATATCTAAAAGGTATTTTTAAAATCTACAAAAGGATCTAAGGTAGAGAGCCAGTGTAGAAGCACTCAAACAGGAGAAAAGGTGTTGGTGAAAAATAAACAAGCAATAAACTTATAGACAGGAATCAGAAACAGAAAAACCAAAGACTAACAAAATAGGGAATAATCACTAAATGAAAGATAATGACTCACCATAAAAGCTTAATTTTCAAAGAGATTGATTTGGTATAAGGTGATTCAAGGAAATGACATACATATTTATACACACACACACTTACACATATGTGTTATTATAAAGAATATGTATTTCTCTAAGACAGTAAGTTATCGAACACAGATGTTGAGAGCTGAGGTGATTAGAAATAGTGGATTGTTTGAGAAAGCACAATGCAGTGTAAATACACCAGGTCAGGAGAAGCCCGGATGAATTTATTGTTGTTCATGTGGCCCCTGGACTTGATTAAAAATTGAGGGGACAGGCTCCCTGAAACCCATTTATGCTGCTGTTCTCCTTTGCATGCAGTGTGACACTGGCCACTTTGATTGGTATGACTCTGACATGGCGCTTTTTATGTTGCAATAACATGTTCTTTTAGATATACATTTTGGATGTGTGATGGAGTAAGAATGATCATAAAAGGCCAAATATGGGGAAAAAATTCTCAGCTTTATATGCTATATGAAAACAATGGCAACAGCTCTGATGTTACTAGCAAGTGCTCAGTTTGCTTTCATCTCAAAGAATGTCATGGCCACTGATTTCGTGGTTTTTAACATACAGTGATATGTTTACACTCAACAGTGAATGAAACTTTCTCAGGCCCACAAATGCTTAACTGAAGAGAAAACCCAAGCACCCAAGTGAATCACGTTCTCATTAAAAATATACAGACTGATCCACCAGAGCTCAGAGAGAAGGTTGTATACTAACATATATTAAATATAATCCATGTGATAATCCCTCTGATGATCTCATCTAACTATTTAAATATCTTGAGGTGTGTGTTATAATATTTATTTTGCAGATAAAAATGATAAGAGTAAGTACTTTTACCAAAGAGAAGATATAGATAAATTCAGAAAGCACTTTTGCTGGAAGACAAAGTAAGCAGTATCTAAGGCTGTTCGATGGAAAGGGCCTAGATCAGACTTTGCAATTGCAGGTGACATCTCTTTCCTCTCATTGGAGAGCCTGGTCAGCATCTATTTTCCAACATTTCCTCTAATCTGAAATATATGAATACTCACCGAGCTGACCTCTGCTGCTAGGACAGTGACTCAGGGGTGACAGTCCGTGTGTGTATGGTGAGGAGCAGTTAAACTCTGAGTTATAACTCTGGGAATCTCTGACCTCATCTCCTTCCAGAGCAGTGATTATTACGTCATCCACTGCAGGAATGACAGTGGCTGTAAGGGGACGTCATGCTAATTCTCTGAAAAAGTTTTATCCAAGGCATTAAGTATTGTAAGCAATTACTAGTGGTTAATGAAAATGCCCAGAGAGACTGTCAAAAGTACTAGAAGAGAAAACTTTCCAGCAATTTCCAGAGCGATGGTAAGCAGATATCCTCAGATGCAGTAAATGAGTATAAAGAATCTAATTCCACTTTCCAGATGAAATTATGGTTCCTTTGAGGGATAAACTTCCTTGAATGTGTAAGTCCATGTACTTCCTCACAAATCTTAGATACCCAGGCATTTACGATATAAACAGCAAAACAGAAACAAACAAACAAAAATAGCGTGTAATGGAGTTGCCAAGGAAATAGAAGTAAGGACCGTTTTCTCTCCCACCAATGTCATTTTAACAAAGAGGAAATGTTGATTATGTCCAAAACCATTGAGAGGAAAATTAATATACCCACATAGAAGTAGCTCCTGAATTAAGCTTGAAGGAAGTTTTGGGGAGATTGATGGCTACAGCAGCCTCAGTGGAACTATGGTTTTGAAGAAATTCAGAACGCGGAGGTAAACATTGTTGTGTAGGCAACTCTATTTAATACTTTAGAAGTGAAGAGAGGGAGGGGAGGTTTTTTAGTGTTTATCATACCCTCTGGTACACATTTGTCATACCAGAGAACTTTCTACATTCTGTTTATGAGATCCAATTAGCATGATGCTATAGTATAGTAGAATGTCGAAACTATCAAGATCCCTTCAAATATATTGTGACATAGAACAGAAAAGTTGCCATAGCCTGTCGGAAAGAGAGTGAGCATGAACTGCTTTTTTACCCAGGTAAGTGAAAATTGCTTTCAAACCTCTTCCCTGATAGAAATGAAAAAGAACACATTCTTCAGATAAATAGCCACATACCATTTGCCAGAATCTGTTGATCTGTTCCTGTAAGGTTAACAAATCTGTACAGCAGCTGCACAGGAAACAGCCACGTGGTTAGGTTTACGGTCGTTGACTCCAATCTGCCATGATCAATCTTGTTTTTGCAATAGCCATACTTGGGCTATGATGGGTCCTACATCCCCTTTATCTTCAAGGTTGCAATTCTACCTGAATGAAGTATCACTCTGCTTTACAATATTTTGATCAGCCAAGACAGTTTCAGAAATAATCACTTGGCCCTATTTACCATAATGAATTTTATTTTAGGTCATACAACCAGTATGTGTGCTCTGCCAGCTGCCAGATATATCCATCATAATTTTATAGCTACAGATCAGGGAAATGGCAATGAGGTAAATTCACAGACCCAGTGGATCCAACGTAAGATGGACTTGGGCCATGTAACATCTGGTCTCCAAATGGCTCGGTTTAACATGGAGGCTGTGATTGATTTTTATGTCACCCTGGTATCGGGGGGAGCTCATTATATATATCCAACAGCCCTCAATATACCTGGGTATATCCCTTGCCCCAGTGTATAGTTACTTGGGTCCATAGCTAGAGGTTCCTTTTGGCAGAGACTGTATAGTGGATATATGTTTTCTATACTTGCAGAAGCTCTGTTGTTCCATTCTCAAGGACACCCAGGTCCCCATTCAAACAATGAGCTCTGTGTGTAAGAACTAGTTCAGATATCAAAATTGTGTGAGGGACTATAATTTTCTGCTTAGTGGCTGAGAATAGTCTTCTGCACTCCTGCTCTTTTTAGTTTCTGGTTGTAGAAGATGAGCAATATCATCACTGTCTACCTGTCTAATTTCATTCCTGGGAATAAGGCCTACTTGCCACTGACACACATGCTTGTGGATCAAAACACCCAGGTTGCAAAGCCAGACTTGTTTCCCCTTATAGCAATTATACCCATCTTGCTTCCCATAGTGAAATGTTTCCATCTGGCCCCTGTTATGTGAAATTCTATCACCCTCAATAGTGCTAGGAAGCACAGTTTTATAAGTAGCTCTCCTGCCCTCACCTCGGACCTTCAGAAGACAGAGCTTCTCAGTGAGGCTGGTGCTCGCCTTACTAGTGCATTCTGTATCACTTTTGTGAGGGGAGTGGCCGCTGGACTCTCTCTAGGAACATAATCAGCTAGTGGGTTCTCTGGAATCACAATATAATTCAATTTTTACATTCTTCTTTGCTGAAACTCTGACCCTCAGTACAAATATTTGCCAAGGCCTTCCAGCATCTGCACTTCATTTAGTATAGCAACATTTTGTCAAATGTTCAAAGAGCCCTCCCAAGCAGTTAAGGACCAGCATTATGTGTTTTCATGGGATATTAAATACTGAGTCATTGCAAGTGCTGTCCCATCAGTAAACACTGCTGTGCTCAGCCTTCCATTCAACAGTAGGTGAAAACCCTCACGATCTACTTCTGTACCTGTTCCCCCAGTTCCTGTCAATACAAATTAGACACGTCACGCAGCTCATTTGGTAAACTGGTTATTTCCTCCTGTGGCAGTGACTATATTTCCCTGCCAAGCCTCTGCTGAGACATGAACCTAGTTGTTGGTTTAGAGGCCACGAGTGTGGGGAAAATAGGATAATTTAGTCAGGCTCCCTCGGCTGAGGTCTGGTTGGGGTCCAGCAGCACATTTCTTGTAAACAAGTTGTGTGTGGGTGGAGTTAGTGCACATGTGCACCAATGTGTCTTTTTAATTCTGTTGCTATTGTGTGTTCTTGAGTTTGTGAAGCAGAAGCTGGGGTGGCAGAGCCCGTGTCTAAAAATAGAGCATGTTTACTCTGCCGGCAGCTGCTCAGTTTTTCTTTGGACTTTGCTGGTAGCAGTTGAGTTTCTGAGTTTCTCTTTGTACTACCTAGCTCCTAGTGTTGTGTGTGCTGAATAAAGACTATTCCTGCTTCAGCCAAGGCTCCAAGGACCTTTTTGCCAGTTACCTAGCTCGTAGACCTGCGTGTGAAGGGTTTGTGAATGGGCTCTAGGGGTCTGTGAGTTCCAGACCCCAGCTCTAGCTCTACAAGGAGGAAGGGCACAAGTGGAATTTGGGATGAGGCAGCCACTTCAGGAGGCCTTTGTATGGCTACAAGATAATGGGAGACTGCTCTTCTCTTTAGGTCTGGAGGTTTTATAGGGGAATCTGGAAGTTTAGGGGTCTCAGGAAAATCTCAATATACATTTCCATACTTGGTATCAGGGTCTTACTCCTTCAGCTTTAGGGTCCTAATTTAGCGAAGAAGATTTGCAGAGTCTGTGCATTCAGCATCCATGGCCCTTCTAATGAAATCCTGGCCACAATTTGCCTTCTCACTGAAGAAGATGAAGCGCTGTTTAAATGTTGCCATGGAGGGATTCTGGTTTTCACAGCATGTCCTGAGGTTATGGTTGGCCAAACATCCAACTCCAGAATCCTTCCAGTCACTTTTGCCCGATATATTTCAAGTGCTAGAACTAATGCATGAACCAGTGCTTCCCTTTCCATCTGCACCTCATCCTAATCCACCAGTGTTACTGCATGACACTTATCACCAGCAGAACAGCCCTCATTGTCATTTTGACTGCTGCCTGCTTACTCTACCAATAATTGACAGTTCATCACTTATTATAGCAGTGGTTTTAGATCTGGTTCACCCAAAGAAGACCCTGAGACAAAGACTTAAATGACATACTTTATTTGGAAGATGATCCCAAGAAACAAAAGGGAAGAAGTGGGAAAACGAGACAGGGAAGATAGAAAAGCTATCCAAGGTGGCATTAATGAGCAGGTTTCTGCTCACTCCCACTGGGGGAATCTCTGAGAAACAATGTGGAACAAACTCATAATCCTCCCAATTGAGTATGTGAGGCTGCAACGTTTATCCACCAACTGCCAAGCCCCATTGTTTGACTTTTACTCCCTGCTACCTGTCTGTATTCAGCCAAGTAAGCTCACGTAACACCAAAGAAAGGCTCAGGCAGAGATAAATGCCCAGACCTGGGATATACTATGAGGACAGCACACCAGGAAGCCTTCTTGCCTTACAGTTGTAGCAGAACTTGGGTAGACCAAGGGAATGTAGAGGGGGCACCAACAGTGTCTGATACACATCTCAATACAATTTAGTGAGCAAATCAGGGATTCCATCCCCCAAAGACGATCAATGGAACAACTCTGTTCCTCTTAGTTGGGGACCTGAGAAACTTGCCATGTTGCGTATAAATTTGTTCAAAGCACAGAGCAGGTCCAGATAATCATATTTTTTCCAAATCCTTATTTAATTCAGGAAAAGACATTTTCTCATTAGGAGACATTTAACAGAGTTCTTTAAGATGATGAAATTGTGTCTGTTAGCCATGGGCATCCTGCCCTCACACAGTTTAAGAGCTGCTGATTTATTTTCACAAGAAGGATGAGGCTGACCAAATTGAGAGCCACTGAAACACCTAATTATGGGGAGAAATTATGGATTTTCCTAAATTATTCTTCTATACGAGAGAAAGTGTGTCAGTCATGAAGTAGAACTACAGTTTTTAAAAGGCTGATATTAAGAAAAAAGAATTAGAAAATCATAGGTCATTCCAAAAGGCTATTTAAATACCAATGTGCAATGAATTTTCTACCAGAAAAGCAATGAAATTAAATTTCCACAGTGGAGTAGATGCTATACGAAGGAATGTGGCAAAATCATGTTTCTCATTCCATTCTACAGAGGCATTGTTTCCCTTTGCATCTAGGTGGAGTCCTATGAGGCCCATTGCCCATGGGCTGCCATGCACCAAGTCCTGCATGCCACTGCTGGACCAGAGTGGTTAAGGAGTGGTGTGTCCCCACCATTTCTTTCCATCCCACCTGAAAGTAGTGGACTCTGAGGCCACATAAGATGGTGGAGCCACATTGGACTGCTGTGCCAGTGGGAGATAAAGTTCTTGTGTTAACTCACTGAAAAATTTGGTGCTTACTTTTTCAGGAACTGGTATAGAGAATATCAACCTTATACCTAAATAATGGCCCTTAGGATATGACTTTGGCAGAGATTCAATATGGTCCATGTGCTCCCCACATGCAGAGGATAGAAACATTAGATTCCTTTGTGTCAGACTGGACTGATTATGCTTTTGATGTGGTGTAATTGTTTGGTTATTTTGCAGGTTTATATTTACTTTCATGATCTAGTCACCAGAAGATATTTTCTCTCTCTTTTTTAAAATTATGGACCTACAAACTCTCAGCAAGTTTTTTATTTTCATGTAAACAGAATGGGTTTTTGAAACACAGTTCTTTCAAAATCACAGTAAAGATGTAGCTTGCAGGTAAATTTGACTGAAATTAATTCAAGAGGCATACCAATGTCAAAGGCATTTGACTACACATTGTTTTATCAATTACATATTGCTACATATATATGTGATACCAAAGAAACCACCCCCAGAACTTCACAACTTCAAATAAATCACTTATTTAGCTCATGTTTTTGTGGGTTGGCAGTTTGGGCCTGACTTGGCTGGGCTGTTCTTCCAATCTGTTTCTGGTTCAGCTCCATCTCAGCTGGGCTCACTCATGCATCTGCAGCCAGGTGGTAGGTCACTCAGGTGCTCCTTGTCTTGAGTGGCATCACCGGTAGGTCTGGAGGATGGTGATAGTCCACTCATGTGATAGGAATAATGAGGCCGTGCATCTCTGTCACCTAACACGCTAGCCCAGGATGGTCCATTCGGCATGGGCATGGTCCCCAGAGAGAGAGAGAGAGAAAGCATGACTGTCCTCTCAAGGCACAGGCTCTGAGATGGCATGTATCAATTTTACTGCTTTGTATAGGTCAAAGAAAGTCACAAATCCAGACCTGATTCAAAGGGTAGAGAAATAGGCCTCATCTTGATGGGAAGAGCTACAAATCCTCATTGTGAAGGAGCACACTTACAAGAAGGCATGGATAATTTTACCCATTTCTGCAATCTACTCCAGGTCTAGATTTTTCTCTTTTGCTCTCTAGAAACTACTACCCATGAGCGTTCAAATTTATAACAATTGTCTATAATTAAGATAATTCCTAATTTGCATATCTTCCCCAGAACAACAAAAACCTATTCTCTTTATAAAGCTATTCACTAACTATCAATAGTTTCTTGAGAAAGTCCAGTGAAGGCCTCAACCTCTCCATGGGCTTATCAAATATTTATCTTAAAAATGCAGATCTTTTCAGAAAAAGGCAGGAGGTAGGTTGGGATTGTGCAGCAATATGTTTTATATACTTCTTGATATTTTATCACACTCTATTGAGCAAAAATATCTAATTCTATAATTCTATATTTTTCCCCATGAAAGGGCTGGAAAATATAAAACACAATTAGACCTCTTCCAACTCATGTATCTGAATCTCTGATTGTTATTTTATCTTCCTCATGTTGGGTGTGACTCATGTTTATTGTGCCCTTTGGAATATTGATTTAGGGACAAATCAGGATGTTTAGATTTGTCTGAAATTCCTGTAACCTCAAGAGAAATAATTTTTTCCTACCTTTGTCAGTGTTGGAGAAATATAATTAAACACAACATTTTCTCGCAACCTAGAAAACCTCCCCACAAAGGTAAAAGAGAAAGGAAACAGTTTTAATAAGCATTAAACCAGAATGTGATGTATATCTGCAAAGAGACTGCAGAGACAAAAAGAAGTCTCACCCTCTTATGTAGCCAAGTGGATGCTCCCTGTTATACACGTTTTCAAAATAAACAATAATTAGTCCTCAAGTAAGAGGACTTGGCAGCATCGTTTATTACACACAGTTCAGTCAACATTCACCTGGTAGTTGGGGTGACCATCTGTGTAAGTTAATTCGTTTTATACAAAGGAAAAAATAACTTCTATCTTTATAACAGGAAGTAGTTTTGGAACTGGGAGTAAGGCACTCACCAAAGTTAGGCTCCTACCCACCCACAGAAACTGGGAGATAGGGGCACTAACATTTCACTAAAATGGAAACATCAAGGGAGATAGTGCCCCTATGGCTCCCAGGTCCTTGAGAAAGACATTCCTCGGTCATGAAGCCAGCAAGAGGCTTAGCTCCTAAAAAGAATTATACACGTTTTGAGACAGAGAAAGAACTTACAATTACAAATTTTATAAACTAAATGCTCTGAGAAAATGGAAGGGAGGGAAATCACTTCCTTCATTTTCAACAGGGAGCATTAAGCTTCATTTTTAATTTGTACATGTAGTCTTCAAAAGTTCATTGTATTAGTCCATTTTGTGTTGCTATAACAGAATACCTGAGACTGGGTAATTTATAAAAACCAGAGGTTTATTTGGCTTATGATTCTGGGACAGCTGCATCTGGCACAGGCCTCGGGCTGCTTGTACTCATGGCAGAAAGTGGCAGGCAGCCAGCAGGTACTAGCAGATCTCATGGCAAGAGGAAAGCAAGAAAGAGAGAGAGGGGAGGTGCCAGGGTCTTTTAAACAACCAGGTCACGTGGGAGCTAATAGACTGAGAACTGACTACCCGTCCTTTCAGGGAGAGCATGAATCCATTCATGAAGGATCCACCCCCATGACTCAAACAGCTCCCAACACTGCCACACTGGGGATCAGATTTCCACATGAGTTTGGGGAGCACAACACATCCAAACTCTATCTTTCATGGAAAGATTCATATTATCTTTTAATTTCATTTTTCCACAAACTTTTTGAAGCACCCTCGTATTGGCCCTTACATCAAGTGGGAGCTCTTTTGTGTTAACCATGATTGTCATAAACTGTGGAGTTTAGAGGACTTGTAATTCTCATCAGTTTAGCATTAATTCATTTCCATCATCCATTAGATTATAATTAAATCTTATGGGCCAGAAACACGCCTGGACTATGTTGGTTCAGAAGTCTCTCTCTTCAGAGAGACAGATTCCTTTTATCAAAGAAATTATATTCCACAGAAGGAAACAGACAATAAACAGATAAATAAATTTACTTAATAATGTATTTACAATCTAATTACAGGTACAGTTAAGGGTATTGAGGATAAAACTGTCTAGCAGCATGGGAAATGTTATTTTTAGGAAAATCTTTATGTGGAGATGGTGTTTGAGCTGAGATGTGAAGGAAGTGATGAAGGAACACAGAGAAGGTGAGGGGACTTGGTGTCACAAACAAAGAGAAATTGAGAAAAACCGAGATTTTTGGCCTGAGCAAGGAAATGAATGTAGGTGGCATTTACTATGAGTGGGAACACAGAGAAAATGTACATTTGTGGGAACAGAAAGAATTCTGTTTTAAACATGTGAAGTTTGAGCTGCTTTTAAACATAAAAATACAGATGTCAAGTAGAAAACAGGTGACATAGTTTTTAACTCACATTACATGCCAAAGAAGGGTTTACCAATAAGGGAATCATTAGTATTCAAACATCATTTAAACCAGGGATCCAGACTTCCTTTTCTGGCTATGATGGAATAATTTGTGGAAGACTCATGCTCCCATGAGAAACATATTAAAAAGGAAATAAGATTGTGAACAATTAACCTGTATATGACATCTTCAGAGAGCTGCCTAGGCAACTAGGATTTGAGTGGGCAGAATACCAAAGGGAAGGGAACCAGAGTGGTGAGCCAAAAGTCCTTAGCTGATTTTTGCCTATGGGCATTTGGATGCTAATAGCATGAAGGAGCCTGAAAATCCAGGCACAAGGAGGTCTCAGCAGAGTTGCTGCTAAGAGACCAAGAAGTGAGCAAAATAAAGTGGCCACACAGATTTGTGATGGAAGGATGTCAGGATTCGGTGGCCAATGTTTCATGGAAAGGAGGCAGAAGGATGAGACCACAACATCTGATTTGGTTTCTCCTTCCCCTTGAGGCATTTGTCAAATTCTTGGACTGTGTTGAGTAGGAGACGAAGAAGCTGAACAGATAGCCTCTAAAATATGTCACAGGCTGAACAGAAAGCCTCTAAAATATGCCCTCTCAGGGTTAAAGAGGAAAATAAGGGAATTTCAAGACCCAACAAAGTAGAAGGACTCTTAGTAAACACACTGCACTTTGGGTTGGGAACATCCCAAAGTGCACACCTGAAATAAATCAAGGTGATCCAGAAGTGGATCTTAAAAGCAGTGCAGTCTTAAAACACTGCAAACCTGCCTTCTGTCATCTTGGTATCTTGTCTGATTAAGATCATCTTTCCCAGTCTTGATGAAAAAGTGAATACATATTACTTAAATAGATCAATGGAACATAATGGAGACCCCAGAAACAGACCAACATATATACTATCACCTGATTTTTAACAAAGAGGTCAGTGAAATATAATAAAGAATGGCTTTTCAACACGTGGTGCTGTGATAGTTGGATATCCTTACAGAAAAATTAATTCACAACAAATTACAGATTTACATATGGAATGTTAAAAGAACAAAGATTCAAGGAAAAGTAACTTTGTGGTAGGCAAATGTTTCTGAAAAAGGAAAAGCATAGTCTGTTAAAGAAAAAAATGATAAAATAGACTTCATTAAAGTAAGAACTTCTGTTTATCAAAAGTCACCACAGAGAGGCACAGGGGAATTTGAGGGGAGAGGGCAGTAATGGAACTGTTTTGTACCTTGATTATGGTGTTGTTACACAACTGTAGGGTTAACTAGGTTAATTCACAGTATTTCTCAGCCAGAGAAATGCTGGCTGTGTTCAGGCAGGAAAGGGTTTATACCCCAAAGGAGCTATAGGACTTATTCAACATGTACCATCAAGACCAGGGAGGTCTTCAATGTGTCACAGATCTCTGGGCCTCAGTATTTCTTTCTTTTAGGAAGGAAGTAGAATAGAAATGCCTTCATTGGTGACTGTGAAGATTAAATGCTTAGAACAATGGCAGACAGGTGGGAAGTGCCCCCAAATTGTTAAGGTTCCTGAACATCTGGTGGATGAAGCAAGGAACAAGCCATGAATGATGAGTGCCCACAGTCTTCCTCTCAGACCACCATGGCTCTGTCTGAGCTGTCTGCCTCACCACCTGGGTCTGCACTGGATGCCAAGTGTGCTTGGCAGATGTCACGTGAGCCACCTCCACCCCACATGCCTATCACCTCACCCAAGACAATGCCTCTGAAGTTGTGAGTACCTCAAGGTCTGTGGGCCACACACCTTCTCCTGAGTCTACCTGAGGCCATGTTATTGTTTAATGAACACAAAAGGTTTCCATTTTCACAGCCCTCCATGCAGTTTCTAAACTCAATGCATGCAAAATCAGTGTCCTCCTCTCCCCCCAGCTCCTTGTCTCCTGCTGGGTTCCTAAGCTCCATATTTTCTCTCATGACCTCACCTTCTACCTGTCCAGCCTGTATACCTCCATCTGTGTCCCTCTCTGTGGCCCTATGCCCTGCATGAAAGCACTGGAACGTGCAGATCCATTTCCCCCCTGCCGTGACTCTTGGTCCTGGCCCCCTGTCCCCATTCCCAGTGCTCCTGCCTTGGTCCACAGCAACTCTGTGTCTCACAGGATCATTGCAGGACCCACCCAAGCCCTCTGGCCACATTATTCTACTTACTGACCAGGACCCTGTGACTCTCTGCAGTGCAGCTTTCAAGACCTCCTATCTAGACTTTTCTCCCATTCCACGTTTTCAGATGCTTCCATTCTTGCCCCTTGGGCCTGCCCTTTACATCACCTCTACCAGCTCCCTTGTGGCCTTAGGAGATTCATGCCTGTCCTGTAAATTGAGGATCGCTCTGGGGAGAGCACTTTCAACCCATGCTCAGGTAGAATTCAAGGTGGAGAAGGACCCTGGGGTGGATCAGGGCTCTGTAAGACAGAGTACAAGGACCAAGTCAAGGTCCCAGGGTGGGGGATGGGGGAAGGGAAAAGACGGGAGTAACAGCACTTGTGCTCTGGATTTGCTGGCTCTGGACCTGCTAAGGTCCCTTCTGGCATGAAGCAGCCCCAGATTCCTCACATGGATGAGGATGAGACTTTCAAGTTGTGTGGCCTCCATAGGACATGACTGGGCAGGGGCAAAGTTCCTGTGGCCCTGGGTCTCTACGCCTATATGACACTTACAGATGGCCCTTCAGGGCAGGCAGGTAGGTGGCTTGCTACTGCCCACCCATGCAAATGTCCACTCTGCTGTCTTTGTCCCTCTCCTTGGGCTTCCCTGAGTACTAGAGGTTCATTGGTGCCACTCTGTGATACAGCACCCAGGAGTGGGATCCTCAGCCTGCCCCAGGCTAGGATCTGGGTGGTGCTCCTTCCTGATGCTCAGGATGGATGTGTTCTCCCCTGAGCTTGGGGCAGAGACACTCAGTATTCTCTGGTGGCCTCAAAACCAACCAACCGCCCTTTAGTGGAACAGAATTTATTCTCACACCACCTGGATGCTACATCTGAGAATGATGAGCAGAGGAGCCTAAGTCAGGCTCCTGGATTACTTTGCCTTGCCTCCAAGTTTCTGTCTCTCTCTGCCTTTTTTTTTTTTTTTTTTTTTTGTCTTTTATGTTCTTTCTCTAAGTCTCTCTCTCTCTCTCTCTGAGTTTGTCCTGTTATTTCTTTTCCATCTTTCCCAGCTTTTTTCTACTCTCTCATAATTTACTCATCCATCCAATCTGTCACACATTCAACAAATATTGACTTGATACTTACTATGCACCAAGCACCATACCAATTATCTGGACGGCTAAGAGGAAACTTCAAGGGGCTGGGAACTCAACAGGGATCGAGAGAGCCACTGCCCTCCCCTCCCTAAGCACGCCAACCTTGTGCTTTTTCTCTCTCTCTGACTCTTCTAGGCTAGTCAGAGAGATCAGGAAAAGTGAAGCCTGAATTCTTTCCTTGGCAGGCCAGCTAGAGATCTCAGGACCCGAGGAACAACATAACTGTGAGATCTCTGGGTTTTCTTTTTGCCTCATATATTTTGAACTGTGTGCTGGAGAAGCTGGCAACCCCCAAACGCCAACAGGCACAGACAGAAAAAAAATTTTCCCCAAAAGCCATTCTCAGCCAAAGAATTAGAAAACAGGCAGCCTAGGAAGACAGTAAACTTTTAGACAGTAACAACTCCAACCAAGAATCACAGGAAAACAAAAAACAAAAAATATCTGTGGCCCTACCCCCACCCATGCCAGCAAAAGTTTAGTTGGAACCTACACTTCCACCCTCATTAAGCTATAACTAGGTACTGCTCCAAACGTGGTATCACAGAAGCTGAGTGAGGAGCCAGTACTTTCTCCCCACCCAGCAGCAATGAGATCTCCCCTATGGTATCACTGGAGACCACAGAGGGGTCCTGAACTTCCCCTGCTACCTATTGGTAATGAGGCACCATATTCTTCCCCATTGAGGTGGTGTCAGAAGTCACCTAGTGGAAAGCAGAATTTTCAGCACTGCCAAACAGTAACAAATGTACCCCCCACTGTACAGTGTCAGTGGGGAGCAATAACAAGTAACTCCACCCCCTGGCATGGGTTTGTCATATGAAGATGAGTGGGGTATTGGGAAAACTGGATATTCACATGCAAAAGAATAAAATTAGACCCTCATCTCACACTATATACAAAAATCTACTCAGAATGGATTAAAGGCTTAAATGTAAGACTTGAAACTGTAAAAACTACTAGAAGAAAACATAGGAGAAAAGATCCATGATGCTGATCTGGGCAATGATTTTTTTGGTATCACCTCAAACATACAGGCAACAAAAGCAAAAATAGATAAATGGGATCACATAAAACTGAAAACTTCTGTGCAGAAAGGGAAACAACAGAGTAAAAAGACAACTTATGGAACAGAAGAAAATATTTGCAACCATACATCTAATAAAGAGTTAATATCCAACATATATAAAGTATACAAACAACTCAATAGTAAAAAAACAAATAACCTGATTTTAATATGGGCAAAGGACTTGAATAGACATTTTTTGAAAGAAGACATACAAATGGCCAACACGTATATGAAAATGTGCTCATCACTAACCATCAGAGAAATGCAAATTAAAACCATAATAAGATATCATCTCACACTTGATACAGCAGCTATTATAAAAAAGATGAGATAAGTGTAGGTGAGGATATGAAGAATAGGAAACCCTTGTACGCTGTTGATGGGAATGTAGATTACTACAGCCACTATGGAAAACACTATGGAGGTTCCTCAAGAAATTATAAATAGAACATTTGTGTGAGCCAGCAAAACCACTTCTGGGTATATCTCCAAAGGAATTGAAATCAGTAACTCAAAGAGATATCTGCACTCTCATGTTTATTCCATCATTATTCATAAAAGCCAAGATAAGGAAACAACCTAAGTGTCTGTCAACAGACAAGTGGATAAAGAAAATGTGGTATATATATACAATGGAATACTATTCAGCCTTTAAAGAGAAGGAAATCCTGTCATTTGTGACAATATGGATAAACCTGGGCAACATTACATTAAGTGAAATAAGCCAGGCACAGAAAGACAAATATTGCTTGATCTCACTTATATGTGAAATCTAAAAAAGCTGAACTCATAGAAGTAGAAAGTAGAATAGTGATTACTATTACAGAGGCTGGACAAGGGAGGATTGAGAGGATGTTAGTCAAAAGATACAAAATTTCAGTGAGACAAGAGGAATAAGTTCAAGAGATCTATTGTACAACAGTGTATTGTATAGTCGAAAAATTGCTAAGATAGTAGATTTGAGGTGCTCTCACAGGAAAAAATAAGTATGAGGTAATACATATGTTAATTAGCTTGATTTAGCCATTTCATAATGTATACATATATCAAAACATTGGATTGTACTCCACAGATATATACAATTTTTATTTGTTGATTTAAGTAAATAAATAATTAATTAATTATCTTAGAAGGAGGACAAGTGGGCAACCGGGGTCTCCACACCCACTTGGCAGTAACAAGGAGGCAATGAGGCAGCAGTGCATCAGCAACACTCTCCCCCCATCCCCACCCCTGCCAAGGCGGTGTCAGAGGAGGCCAATTAAGACAGAAGATTTAATTAAGATCCTGAATCCCATTACATAATACCCGAACTGTCCAGATATCAATAAAAAAATCATTTATCACTCCAAGAATTAGGAAAATCTCAACTTAAATGATAAAAGAGAATCAACAGACTTCAACACTGAGAGAACAGAAATGTAAGAATTATCTGACAAAGACTTTAAAGCAGCCACCATAAAATTATTTTAACAGGCAAGCACATTTGAAGGAAATGAAAAATAGAAAGTTCCAGGAAAGTAAAAGAAGATATAAACAGAAACAAAATGAAAATCTAAGAACTGAAAAAGAAAACAATCAATTTTTAAAACTCAGTGTATGGGTGGATTGGTCTGTTTGTTTTGCTATAACAGAAATACCTGAGACTGGGTGATTTATAAAGAACAGAGGTTTATTTGGCTTATGATTCTGGGACTGCTGCATCTGGCATGGGCCTCAGGCTGCTTCTACTCACAGTGGAAAGTGGCAGGGAGCCAGTGGGTACAAGCAGATCACATGGCGAGAGGAAGCGAGAGACAGAGAGAGAGAGAGAGAGAGAGAGAGGAGGTCCCAGGGATTTTTAAGTAACCAGCTCTCATGGGAACTAATAGAGCAAGAACTCACTCATTAATCTCCCCACCTAGGGAGAGCATTATTCCATTCATGAGGGATCCATCCCCATGATCCAAACTGCCACATTGGAGATCAGATTTTCATGAGTTCTGGGAGAACAATACATCCAAACTCCATCAATGGGCTTAAGCAAAATAGAGCAAACAGAGAAAAGAATCAGTGGATTTGCACAGAGAACAATAGAAATTATCCAATATGAATGCTAGAGAGGAAATAGAATGAAAGAAGATTCAACAGAGCTTCAAGAACTTGCGGGACTATAACAAAATATCTAACATTTACTGTATCATTGAAATCCCAGAAGGAGAGGAGAAAGAGGGTGGGGCTATAAAAAGTATTCAAAGAAATAATGTCTGAAATTTCCCCAAATTTAGCAAAAGTTATAAGCCTACAGATTTAAGAGGTTGAGCAAAACCCAAACAAGATAAACCAAAAGAAATTTATGCCATGACACATTATAATCCAGCTTCTGAAAACTAAAGGCATTGAAAAAAATTTAAAAGCAGAGAGAGATTACCAATAAGAGGAAAAACAATTCAAATGACATGCAGATTTCTCATCAGAAACCATGGAGGCCAGAAAGAAATAGCACAAGGTTTTCAAACGCTGAAGGAAAAAAACTGTTAGCTCAGAATCCTACATACGGCTAAAATATCCCTCAGGAATGAAAGGGAAATCAAGACATTCTTGGATGAAAAAAAAACTAACAGATTTTTTTTCACCAACAGACCTACCCTTAAACAATGGCTAAAGGAAGTTTTTGAAACAGAAATAAAATGATAAAGGAAGTAAGATTTCACTCAAACTTATAAAATGTGGACTGCAGTAGTAGACTGTGATAAGTTATGTACATATAATGTAACACCTAGAGCAATCATTTAAAAATCTATACAAAGAAATACACTCAAAAACTCTATAGACAGGGCCAGCCCCGTGGCACACTCGGGAGAGTGCAGTGCTTGGGTGTGCAGCGGCGCTCCTGCCGTGGGTTCGGATCCTATATAGGGATGGCCAGTGTGCTCACTGGCTGAGCGCGGTGCGGGCGACACTAAGCCAAGGGTTGCAATCCCCTTACCGGTCACAAAAAAGACAAAAAAAAAAAACCCCCAAAACAAACAAAAAAAACTCTAAAGACAAATCAAAAAGGAACTCTATAAAATGTTCAGGTAGCCCACAGGGATGCAGAAAAGAAAAAAGAGAAATAAGAAAGAAAGAGAACAAAGAGAAAATAAAAAATAAATAAATAAAACGGACTTAAGACCTAAAATATCAATAATTCTAATCAATGTAATGATATAAATACATTAATTAAAAGACTTGGTACAGTGTATTTTTAAAATGACCCATCTATATGTTGTCTGTATGAAACTCACCTCAAATATATCTATATAGTTAGGCTGAAAGTAAAAGAATGGAAAAGAATAAACTATGAAAATAATAATCATAAGAAGACAGTAGTGGTAATATTAACATCAGATAAATTAGATTTTAGAGCAAGAAAATCACCAGGGACAAGGAGAGACATTACAGAATAATAAAAGGGTTAATTAAGAAGACATAATAATTCTAAATGTGTATATGCCAGTTAACAGGGCTGCAAAACACATGAAGCAAAAATGGATAGAGCTAAAAGATGAAATAGACAAATCCACATTTATAATTTCAACACCCCTCTAATCAGCAAGTATATGGAAGAATTCAACAGCACTATCAACCAATAGAGTCTAATTGATAATTATAGAACACCCTGCCCAGCAACAACAAAATATACATTCTTTTCAAGCACCCACAAACATTATTCAAGATAGGCACATATTCTGGGCCATGTAACAAATCTCAACAAATTTATAAGAATTGAAATCATACAGAATATGTACTCTGACCACAATGAAATCAAACTGGAAATCAATAACAGAAAGATAACAATAAAATTTTCAAGCAGTCAGAAACTAAACAATAGACTTCTAAATAACCCATGAGTCAAGAAGAAGTCTCAAGAGAAATTTAAAACTCTACATTTAAAAATTGAAAACTGGATGAAAATGAAAATACAACATATCAAAATTTGTGGGATGCAGCCTAAGCAGTGCTAAGAGGAAAATTTATAGCAAAATTCTTACATTAGAAAAGAGGAAAAGTCTCAAATCAATCAATCTAAGCTTCTATCTTAAGAAAATAGAAAGACAAGAGCAAAATAAATCCAAAACAAGCAGAAGAAAGGAAATAAAAATAAGAGCAGAAATACACAATAATTGAAAACAGAAAAAAGAGAATATAAATAAATAAAACAAAAAGCTGTTTTTTTAAAAGATCAATAAAATTAACAAACCTCTACAAGCTGACAAAGAAAAAAAAAAGATGACACAAATTTAATATCAAGAACAGAAAAGGGAATGTTACCACAGGCCTTGTAGACATCAAAAGGATAATGAAAGAATACTATGAACAATACTCTACACACATAAATTTGATAACTCAAGTTAAGTGAACCAATTCACTGAAAATCACAAACTGCTACCATTCCTGCAATATAAAATAGATCATCCGAATAGCCCTATAACTAATAAAGAAATTTGAACCTATCACAAAAGACAGATTAACAAGAGAAAAGAATGCAAATCTTTTTAACAAAAGTTTTATGTGACACAGGAGCCTTCATAAAGAAGTAAAGACCAAAGAAACAGGGAGGACCGCTGCTGCTGGCCGGTCATGGGAGGTGACCGCCACTTTGCCCCCGGCAGGAGAGGCTGCCTCATTTACAGGCAACAGCTTTGAAGTGTGGAGCAGGAAAAGAACTGTTTCGTAGCTGCAAAAGCGAGTCTCGAAACAGGGAACACGGCGCCAGGGCTGCTGTGGATGCAGCCAGGATCCCAGAGGCCGGGGCCGCGCTGAAGGCAGCCAGCTGCCCTATTCAGGATTCGAGGTTTCAGGCCGGCATTAAAGAAGATTCCTGGGAGCGCCCGAGCCATGCCGCGACTGAACAGTCCGAGGCGGCAGCGGCCGAGAACAGGGAAGGCGACAAACCAGAGACAGAGAGTGAACACCTGACCTGGCAAAACCCTGTGAGTGACCCCTGGCTCAGATCTGTTCGGGGGGGATTATGCCCAGCCGGCTCCCGCCTGCACCACCAGGCCACTCACCGCCCCGGGGCTGCCTCCATTTTCCCAGGTGCTCGCAGCCCCGCCTGGCTCGGCCATCACTGAGCCCTCCCACTTGCTTGGCTGGTGCAGGGCTTTCTGGAGCCTGCGGGCCAGCCTCCCCTCCCACTCCCTCCGTGGTTTTCTGGCGGGGCTCGTGGCGGGGGGGAGTCCCCAGCCAGTGTCGGGAGGGCAAGGAAGTACAGGCGGGCCGACTGTCACTCCACCACACCCTGGACTCTGGCCCCCAGTAAACTTCCTGTTACTGGGAGGCAGATACTATCTCTGCAGCCACCAGTTCGGAAAAAGGCCTAACCAATTTCTGGTTGGGAATAGTGTGGTAGGAGAGTTCCCAGGTCCACTTGAACCTGCCGGAGAGCAGGCTGCAGATGGGCGCTAGATTCGGTCTATGCCAGGGGGATACAAAGCTGAACAAGCCCCGAGAAAGATCTACACAGTGCTACAAAGGCACCCAGAGAGACCGGTCGTCTGTGCCTAGCAGAAACCTGGTAGACTTCCTGGGTGAGGCGGTGCCGAGCAGGGTCTTGAAGGCCCAGCTGATAGAAGA
Organism: Cynocephalus volans; assembly: GCF_027409185.1. Taxonomy (NCBI): domain Eukaryota; kingdom Metazoa; phylum Chordata; class Mammalia; order Dermoptera; family Cynocephalidae; genus Cynocephalus; species Cynocephalus volans. The sequence goes on from NC_084470.1 coordinate 58,703,628, forward strand.
GGGACTCAGAAGACACGCCCCAGCCCAGCACAGTGCGCACAGAGTGGGGAGACGTGTGACCTGGGAGGCGGAGACTTGACAGAAACCACACACCCGGTGGGGGCGCCACTGCACGATCCAACAGCCTGGGCCAGAGCACAGGGAACAGGGAGAAGTCCTGCAAAAGAAGTGAAAGCTCAACAGAGATCACACACCCTGTGGTACGTGATCCACCAGCCCAGCAGAGTCCAAGCTGACCAGAAAGGTGGCTCCCCGGAGAAGCCCAAGACCCAAGGCAACCACACACACAAGGCACTAGAGGCCAACTGAGCAGTCACGGAGGGAGCCATACCAAATTGGCAACCACAGCAACATCCTAGTTAGTCATTAGTCTCAAACTGGTGGTCTGTGAAACCCCCTGCCACAATGAATAAACACCAAAAAAAGATACCAGAAATACAAAAAATCAAGAAAGTACACCACCAAAAGTTAATAAATTTCAAACTCTAGATCCTATAGAACAAGAAGCCTTTGAAATGACTGACAAGGAACTTCGAGTGATAATTCTAAGGAAACTGAATGAGATACAAGAAAACTCAGCTAGACATCATGATGAAACGAGGAAAAGTATACAGGATCTGAAAGAGGAAATGTACAAGGAAATCAATGTCCTGAAAAAAATGTAGCAGAACTTGCTGAACTGAAGAAGTTATTCAGCAAAATAAAAAACACAATGGAGAGTTTAACCAGCAGGCTTGTCGAACTTAAAGAGAGAACCTCTGAACTTGAAGATGGGCTGTTTGAAATAACACAAGCAGACAAGAAGAAAGAAAAAAGAATCAAGGACATTGAAGAAAATCTGAGAGAGATATCAGACAACCTCAAGCGCTCAAATATCCGACTCATGGGTATTCCAGAAGGGGAGGAAAATGGAGATTCCATTGAAAACATATTCAACAAAATAGTGGCAGAAAACTTCCCAGGTATAGGAAAAATCACAGATCTTCAGATCCAGGAAACTCAACGATCTCTAAACGTATTCAACCCAAAAAGGCCTTCTCCAAGACATGTCATACTCAAATTGGCAAAACTCAGAGACAAGAGAGAATCTTAAAAGCTGCAAGAGAGAAGCGTCAAATCACCTATAAGGGAGCCCCAATCAGGCTAACATCAGACTTCTCATCACAAACCCTAAAAGCTAGAAAAGAATGGGATGATATTTTCAAAATACTAAAAGACAAAGATTGCCAGCCAAGAATACTCTACCCTGCAAGGCTATCCTTCTGAAATGAAGGGCAAATAGTATATTTCTCAGACAAACAAAAACTGCGGGAGTTCACTACCACACGACCACCCTTACAAGAAATTCTCGAGGGAGTATTGGGTTTGGATCCTGAAAAATAACTACCACTGCCATAAAAACCCAAGAAAAATCAATACCCACTAGTATAATAAAAATGGCATCCATGAAGAGAAAACAAGCAAACAAAAACACTATCTACAACCTAAGGAACCAACAAACACAGAAACCAAACAGTAAATCAGAAAGCAAGGAACAAAAGACACCTAAGACAACCAAACAACCAATAAAATGCTAGGAATAAATCAACACCTTTCAATAACAACTCTTAATGTAAAAGGCTTAAATTCCCCAATCAAAAGACACAGATTGGCTGACTGGATCAAAAAGGAGGACCCAACTATATGCTGCCTACAAGAGACCCACCTCACCCATAAAGATTCACACAGACTAAGAGTGAAAGGATGGAAAAAGATTTACCATGGAAACAGAAAAGAAAAACGAGCAGGAGTAGCTATTCTTATATCTGACAAAATAGACTTTAAACTAAAAACCATAAAAAGAGACAATGAGGGACACTACTTAATGATAGAAGGACTGATCCATCAAGAAGACATAACAATCATAAATATGTACGCACCCAATGTTGGAGCAGCCAGATTTATAAAACAAACGCTATTAGACCTAAAGAAGGAAATAGACACCAATACCATAATAGCAGGGGACCTGAACACCCCACTGTCAATATTAGACAGATCATCTAGGCAAAGAATCAGTAGAGAAACACAAGATCTAAACAAGACTCTAGACCAATTGGAATTGGCAGATATCTACAGAACATTCCACCCAACAACCTCAGAATATTCATTCTTCTCATCAGCACATGGATCATTCTCCAGGATAGATCACATATTAGGTCACAAATCAAGTCTCAATAAATTCAAAAAAATTGGAATTATCCCATGTATCTTCTCAGACCACAGTGGATTACAACTAGAAATTAATAACAAACAAAACTCTGGAAACTATACAAACACATGGAAATTAAACAGCATTCTACTTAATGACATATGGGTCCAAGAAGAAATCAAGCAGGAAATCAAAAAGTTTATTGAAACTAATGAAAACAATGATACATCATACCAAAACCTGTGGGATACTGCAAAAGCAGTATTGAGGGGAAAATTTATTGCATTAAATGCTCACTTCAGAAGAATGGAAAGATGGCAAGTGAACAATCTAACACTTCACCTTAAAGAACTAGAAAAACAAGAACAATACAATCCTAAAGTTAGCAGACGGAAAGAAATCATTAAGATCAGAGCAGAACTGAATGAAATTGAAAACCAAAAAACAATTCAAAAGATCAACGAATCAAAAAGTTGGTTTTTTGAAAAGATAAATAAAATTGACAAACCATTAGCATGGCTAACAAAAAAAAGAAGAGAGAAGACTCAAATAACAAAAATTAGAACTGAAAAAGGCGATATTACAACTGATTCATCTGAAATACAAGGAATCATTCGAGACTACTATAAACAACTATACGCCAACAAATTTGAAAATCTGGAGGAAATGGATAAATTTCTGGACACACACAAGCTCCCAAAACTGAACCGTGAAGACGTAGAAAATTTGAACAGACCAATAACAATAAAGGAGATTGAAGCTGTTATCAGAAGGCTCCCAACAAAGAAAAGCCCAGGACCAGATGGATTCACAGCAGAATTTTACCAAACATTCAAAGAGGAATTGACACCGATTCTTTACAAACTATTCCAAAAGATTGAAACAGACGCAAATCTCCCAAACTCATTCTATGAAGCAAACATCATCCTGATACCAAAACCAGGTAAAGATATAACCAAAAAAGAAAACTACAGGCCGATATCCTTGATGAATATAGATGCAAAAATCCTCACTAAAATACTAGCAAACAGAATACAGCAACACATACGAAAAATTATTCATCACGATCAAGTGGGATTCATCCCAGGGATGCAAGGTTGGTTCAACATACGCAAATCAATAAATGTGATACACCATATTAATAAACTCAAACACAAGGACCATATGATCATCTCTATAGATGCTGAAAAAGCATTTGATAAAGTTCAGCACTCATTCATGACAAAGACCCTCTATAAGTTAGGTATAGAGGGAAAGTATCTCAACATAATTAAAGCCATATATGACAAACCCACTGCCAATATTATCCTGAATGGGGAAAAGCTGAAAGCTTTTCCTTTAAGAACAGGCACTAGACAAGGATGCCCACTCTCACCACTCCTATTCAACATAGTGTTGGAAGTACTAGCCAGAGCAATCAGAGAAGAGAAGGAAATAAAGGGCATCCAGATTGGAAAAGATGAAGTCAAACTGTCCCTGTTTGCAGATGACATGATCCTATATATCGAACAGCCTAAAACCTCTACAAAAAAACTCTTGGAATTGATAAATGATTTCAGCACAGTAGCAGGATACAAAATCAACACACAAAAATCAGTAGCATTTCTATTCTCCAATAGTGAACATGCAGAAGGAGAAATCAAGAAAGCCTGCCCATTTACAATAGCCACCAAAAAAATAAAATACTTAGGAATTGAGTTAACCAAGGATGTGAAAAATCTCTATAATGAGAACTACAAACCACTGCTGAGAGAAATTAGAGAGGATACAAGAAGATGGAAAGATATTCCATGCTCTTGGATTGGAAGAATCAACATAGTGAAAATGTCCATACTACCCAAAGTGATATACAAATTCAATGCAATCCCCATCAAAATTCCAAAGACATTTTTCTCAGAAATGGAAAAAACTATTCAGACATTTATATGGAACAATAAAAGACCACGAATAGCCAAAGCAATGCTCAGCAAAAAAAATAAAGCTGGAGGCATAACACTACCTGACTTTAAGCTATACTACAAAGCTATAATAACCAAAACAGTATGGTACTGGCATAAAAACAGACACACTGACCAATGGAATAGAATAGAGAATCCAGAAATCAACCCACACACTTACTGCCATCTGATCTTTGACAAAGGCACCAAGCCTATTCACTGGGGAAGGGACTGCCTCTTCAGCAAGTGGTGCTGGGATAACTGGATATCGATATGCAGGAGAATGAAACTAGATCCATACCTCTCACCGTATACTAAAATCAACTCAAAATGGATTAAGGATTTAAATATACACCCTGAGACAATAAAACTTCTTAAAGAAAACATAGGGGAAACACTTCAGGAAATAGGACTGGGCACAGACTTCATGAATACGACCCCAAAAGCACGGGCAACCAAAGGAAAAATAAACAAATGGGATTATATCAAACTAAAAAGCTTCTGCACAGCAAAAGAAACAATTAACAGAGTTAAAAGACAACCAACAGAGTGGGAGAAAATATTTGCAAAATATACATCTGACAAAGGATTAATATCCAGAATATATAAGGAACTCAAACAACTTTACAAGAAGAAAACAAGCAACCCAATTAAAAAATGGGCAAAAGAGCTAAGTAGGCATTTCTCTAAGGAAGATATCCAAATGGCCAACAGACATATGAAAAAATGCTCAACATCACTCAGCATCCGGGAAATGCAAATCAAAACCACATTGAGATACCATCTAACCCCAGTTAGGATGGCTAAAATCCAAAAGACTATGAACGATAAATGCTGGCGAGGCTGCGGAGAAAAAGGAACTCTCATACATTGTTGGTGGGACTGCAAAATGGTGCAGCCTCTATGGAAAATGGTATGGAGGTTCCTTAAACAATTGCAAATAGATCTACCATACGACCCAGCCATCCCACTGTTGGGAATATACCCAGAGGATTGGAAATCATCAAGTCGAAGGTATACCTGTTCCCCAATGTTCATCGCAGCACTCTTTACAATAGCCAAGAGTTGGAACCAGCCCAAATGCCCATCATCAGATGAGTGGATACGGAAAATGTGGTACATCTACACAATGGAATACTACTCAGCTATAAAAACGAATGAAATACTGCCATTTGCAACAACATGGATGGACCTCGAGAGAATTATATTAAGTGAAACAAGTCAGGCACAGAAAGAGAAATACCACATGTTCTCACGTATTGGTGGGAGCTAAAAATTAATATATAAATTCACACACACACATACACACATACACACACAAACCGGGGGGGGGGGGAAGAAGATATAACAACCACAATTATTTGAAGTTGATACAACAAACAAACAGAAAGGACATGGTTGGGGGGGAGGGGGGGAGGGAGAAGGGAGGGAGGTTTTGGTGATGGGGAGCATTAATCAGCTACAATGTATATCGACAAAATAAAATTTAAAAAAAAAAAAAAAAAAAAAGAAACCCTGTACCCTTTAGCTATCCCCCCTGTCCACTACCAGCTTTAAACAACTACTAATGTACTTTCTATCTGTATAGGGCTTCCTATTCCATTCATATGATTAAAATCATATAGCATATAAAAAAAAAATTTAATCTAAAAATTTGAAAAAGAAATCTCCAGGTTGAGATAGAATTAAACCAAGCATTTAAGGACCAATTAATACTAATTCTATACAATCTCTTCCAGAAAATAGAAAGGTAGAGAACAGTTTCCAACTCACTTTATGAGACCAGCATTACCATGACACCAAAACCAGGCAAAGACAAGGAAGGAAGGAAAGAAGAAAGAAAACTACAGATTGACATTTCTCATGAACTTAGAAACAAAAATTCTCAACACATTAATAGCAAATTTAATCTAGCAATGTATTAAAATAATTATATGTCATGATCACGTGGAATTTCAGGGGTGCAAAGCTTGTTCAATGTTTGAAAATCAACCAATGTAGTTCACTAAATCAACAGGCTAAAGAAGAAAATGACACAATCATATCAATTGATAAAGAGAAAGTGCTTGACAAAATCTAACACCCATTCATTATAAAATATCTCAGAAAACTAGGAATAGAAGGGGAACTTCTTCGACTTGATAAAGTAAATCTATTAAAAACCTACAGCTAACATCTCCCTAAGATCAAGAACAAGGCAAAGATGTTCACTTTCACCACCTCTTATTCAACACAGTGTGGAGGGTACTAACATTAATAAAGCACATGTATTTCACAGGGCCTTAACCTTTAGCCTAGTAGGGCCACAGCCCTTAGATTAGAAGGACCACTGTCCTTAGATCAGGCTGTAGCTTAGTAGGATCTTTATCTTAGTAGGACCACAGTTCTTAGCTGTTAGAAGGGCCAAAGCCCTTTAGTTTAGGCTGTAGTATAGTAGGGCCACAGCCTTGTAGCTTGAGGAATAACTTAACCTGCTAGTATTGCACATAGAAATGCTAAGCTTGGAAAAAACAGAAAACTTTCACAGGACTAAAAAGTCTCTGGTGTGGATATGAAAATTGTAACACAGCAAAAGTGCTTGCTGTAAGGGCAGATGTGCTTAGTACAGCTAAGCCTAATGATGGGAAAAGTATGTATGCTAAAAGCTTCAAGGCTATTCTGCCAATTACTGGTTCCAAATTTCACCTTCAACTGCTTCTCTAAGTTTCCTAGGGAACTAAGTGTTGTCATAATGATTATCTCATTGGTTCTTTTGTATGTCACATAGCTTAGTTTTATGACTCCTTTGATGGTAAATTGCTTAAACTATTTTTAAGTTGCACTTGCTTTAATGAAAATTGTTATGTAGCCAATTTGTTTTCGCTATGACTGATTAACCACCTGTGTTCTTTTCTGTAACTTTTTGCCTGGATAATAAAAACAGAGAGAAAACCTGGTTTGGGGTTATTTCTGAGGAATGCTTCTCTCTTGAAGAAGTTGTCTCCTGGAATTAACCCCTTCTGGGCTTCTCACTGCTCAGGAAAAATGGGCTTTGAGTAATCCTTTGTGTCTCCATCTCCTTCACCCTAGGGGAGAGGTGACACACAGTATTGGACATTCTAGCCAGCAGGATAAGGCAAGAAAAAGAAATGAAAGACATATAGATGAGAAAAGAAAAAAAAAAAAAAACTGTTCCTATTTGCCAGTGATGTGATGATGTAATGTTTTATGTAGAAAATCTCAATGAATCCTCAAAAAGTGCTATTAGAACTAATAAGTGAGATCAGTAAGGTCACAGGAGCAAGATCAACATGTAAAAATAAATCATATCTCTACATACTAACAATGAACACACGGAAACTGATTTTTTTTTTTTTTTTTTTTTTTTTTGCAGCTGGTTAGCATGGGGGGAAACTGAAATTAAAATCATAGTACTATTTACAATTGATCCCCAAAATGAAACGTTTAGGAATAAGTCTAACAAAACATGAAAGGACTAGCATGCTGAAAACTGACATATACTGATGAAAGAAATCATACATTCAAATAAATAGATAGGCCATGTCCATTCAGTGAGAGATTTCTTTTTCAAGAAATTCAGCATTATAAAGATGTCACTTCTCCCCCAAAATGATATATTGATTTAATGCAGTTCCTGTCAAAATTCAGAAATGATTTTTTTGTGAACATAGACAAGCTTATTCTAAAATGTATATGTAAAGGCAAAGAACCTAGAATAGATAAAATAATTTTGAAATGGAAGAGTAGACTAGGAGAAATCACTCTGCCCATTGTTATGGCTTATTACGTAGCTACATTAATCGAGACAGTGTGCTATTGGTTGAGGGATAGACACAGATCAATGGAACAAAATACAAAACGCAGAAATAGACTTAAACAAATATGCCCAGCTGAATTTAAGAAAAGTGTAAAAGCAATTCAGTAAAGAAAGGGTAGCTTTTCCAACAAATGGTACTGTAACAACTGGATATGTGTAGGCAAATAGGAGGAGGAGGAGAGGGAGAAGAAGAAGAGGGAGAAGAAAATGATGAAGAAGAAGGAGGAGGGGGAGAAGGAGGAGAGGGGGAAGAAGAGGAGGAAGGGAAAAGGAAGAGGGGGAGGAGAAGAAAAATAACCTTCACCTAAGCCTCATAGTTTACACAAGAATTAACTGAAAATGGACAACAGATTTAAATATAAAACACAAAACTATAGAAATTTTAAAGGAAAACATCTTTGCCTAGGGCTGGTTCTTAGATATGACACCAAGAGCACTATTTATAAAAGAAAAAATCAATAAATTGGGCTTCATCAAAATTAATAACTTTTTCTCTGCAAAAGATCCTATTAAGAGGGTGAAAGGACAAGATACAAACTGGGAGAACACATTTGCAAACTTCAAATTTGCAAACCACTTGTATCTAACATAAATTTTAAAAAGCCAAGATAGTGATGTTTACAGAAAGACTCTATTTTGTGGTTTAAGGAGAATAAAATTGACTACATTAAAAAAAAAAAAAGAAGCCAAAAGATGGAACCAACTTAAAAGTCCATCAACAGACAACTGAATAAGGAAAATGTGGTAGATATACACAATGGAATACTACTCAACCATAAAAAAGAATGAAATTCTGCCATTCACAACAACATAGATGAGCTTGGAGAAAATTTTGTTAAGTGAAATAAGCCAGGCACAGAAAGAGAAATACCACATGTCCTCACTCATAAGTGGGATTTAAACAACAAACAGATAAAAAAAGAAAGAAAGATACAACAATCACAATAGTACATTAAACTTTCAAAAGGAAAGAACAGAACTGTGGTTACTAGAGGTGGGAAAGGGGATGGAGGGACTAGTGAGAAATTGGTAAAGGATCACGAAGAATGATTATGTTCTGTAATGATGAATATACTAATTATGCTGCTTTAACCATCACATATTATACATAGGTATTGATATTCAACTCCACAATATGTATAATAAGTTATCTTTCAATTAAGAAAAAGAAAAAGAAAAAACAATTTGCAGAACAAACCTGACTGCCTCTATGGAATTAAGAATGTGTGGAGCACAAGTTAATGAGACTAATAGCATTTGGAACCAGGAGCTAAGCTATTCCCCTGGAGGGTCTCTGTCTGAAGAATTAACACTTCTTTGGTTTTGCAAACTCTACATTTGAGAAAGTGTGAACAATATCCCTCTAATAAAAACAGTTTTTCAAAATTTGGGGGGTAATTCTTTCAAAGCAAAGGAGGAGACTTGAAAAGAAACTTTACTGTCCTCCAAGTCATAGTACCTCCCCCCACTACTGGGATATATGGATACTGTCCCACTGCAGCACATAAATAAAAGGAAGAATCTAAATTTTTTTTTAAATTCTTAAAACTCAGGAAGTAGTATCACTGACATGACAGAGTAGTTGACCCCCCAGATTGCTTTCCCCCAACAAGAGTACAAATAGCAATTATTAAAGTACAAAATTGCCATCCTGAATTCACCAGAACTCAAAGGAAGAGGCAGAAAGGCCCACTGAGCCCATGAAAGTTAAAAAAGCCACAATGAGTGGGAAAAAGGATCACTTCAGATATTTCCATCTACTACCCCAAGCTGACATAATGTAGCCCACAGAGAAGCTCTCCAGAGCCTGTAGAGGAGAAAAGGGTCACAACTGCTGGGAAAAAAGATCACTTCCTAATACTTCATCCCATACCCCAGGCAAGCATAACACTGCTTGTGAAGTTCCCCTATGCCTGCAGAGGTGGGAGGGACCACAACCAGCAAGAGTAAAGGATCACTTTGAACCCAATCCATCCCCTCTCTCAGGCTGGAATAGCACCATTCACAAAGAGGTTAACTGGATTTGAGGTCCTAGAGGTGAGAGGAGCTAGCAGGTGGGTGTTCAATTTGCCCACTAGTCTGGGAGTCTTCATGGGGGACACACCTGGGGCCTGTTTCATGGGAAACATTTGGTGTTCTGAGCAGGCTAATCCACCAGGGGTGTATCTTGGCAGCTGATTTACATTCCACTCAGCACAGGTGCTTCACAGAGGAAATTGGCCATTGCTATAGTGCTGTAGTGGACACAATCTGTGGGAAAGACTCAGTCCCCATCCAGATTTTCCACACTTCCCAGTTACTTCTGTGGAGTGTTCCATTAACATGGTAGTGACTAAAAGGCCAGCAATTAAATTACAGTCCATGTAATAAGTCTTCCGCACACTGGGAAATAATAGCAGGGCAGCAAGTTAGTCCCAGTGCAGTGTTTAAGTGGTGGTGTTCACTATAACTCATCCTCAGAATGTGAAACAAACACAAACCAGAGATGAAGTTCTGATGTTAATCAGTAAAGGTATAACACCATCAAAGAACATCATCAAGGAACACCTGCTTAAGCTGGATGAGGTAGCTGTCTCCTCAAATGCACAGGCATCAACATAAAGACACTAAGATTGTGAAATAATGGAGAAGTATGACGCCACCAAAAGAAACCAGCAATCCTCCAGCAATAGACCCAATAATGCTTCAGAATTTAGAAACATCAGTATAAAATTTATGTAAAAGATAATTATACATCATTCCTGATTCAGAAGAACAGCAGATTTGTAAAATGTCAGAGAATTCAGAATAATCCTTCTAAGGAAGTTCAGGGAGTCACAAGAAATACAAACAGAAAATTAAATGATATTTGGAAAAACAACCCAGAAACAGAATGTGAAACTTGACAAAGGAATAGAGTCAATTTTTAAAAACCAAATAAATTCTAGAAATGAAGAATATATTATCTGAGTTTAAAAACTTGATAAAAAGCTTTAACAGCAGACTTGATCAAACAGAGGAAAGAATCAGTGAGCTTGAAGACAGAGCATATGAAATTACCCAATCAAAGGAGCAAAAGGGAAAAGAATAAGAAAAAATAAAGTAGGTCTGCAGGAGTTGTGGGACATCATCAAGTGAAATGACGTACACATAATAAGAGTACCTGAAAGAGACAAGAGAAAAAGGGGCCTAGAAAGCATATTTAAGGAAATAATGGCTGAAAATTTGCCATGTATGGAGAAAGATGATCATATGATCAGTTAAATTCAACCCAAAGAGGAATTCTCTAAGGTGCATCATAATCAAATTATCCAAAACCAGAGACAAATAAGAATAATGAAAGCACTAAGAGAAAAGAAACATTCAAAAGAGCCTCAATTCAGTCATCAGTAGATTTCTCAGCAGAAATGCTTACAGGCCAGGAGAGAGTGGGATGATACATTCAAAGTGTTGAAGGAAAATTACTGTCAACCAAGAATTCTGTATCCAGCAAAACTAACCTTCAAATATGAAGGAGAAACAAGACTTTCCTAGACAAATAAAAGCTAAGGAAATTCATCATCACTACACCTGTCTTATATGAAATGCTAAAGAAAATTCTTCAATCTAAAATAAGATGCTGAAGTGTAATGGAAAAACTCTGAAGATATTCACGGACAAATGCAGAATAATACTGTATGTGAGGTGAGTAAACCACTTATATCTTTAGTACAAAAACCAAAATATAAACCCATTGAAGATAATAACAAATACAACAACTGCATAGAGATAAGCAATATAAAATGATGTAACTTAAAACAACAAATTGTCAGAGGAGGTGGGGGATTAAATCAAAACATAGAGTCTGCTTTAGTGCTTTCTCTTTTTCTGGCAAAGTAAGTTGTTAATAGTTTAAAATAATTGGTTGTAACTATTACATGTTTTTGTGAGCCTCATGGTAACCATAAAGCAAGATCCTGTAATAGATATACTAAAAATTAATAGCTTAAAATCAAAATAGCTTACTCGAGAAAATCATTTAATCACAAGGAAAAACAGCAAGAGAGGAAGGAAGGAAAAAAAGATCTACAAAATAACCAGAAAACAAAAATGCAGTAATAAATCCTTATCTATCAACAATAACTTTAATGAAAATGGTTTAAATTTCCCAACTTAAAGACAAAATGGCAATAGATTATAAACATGAACCAAGAATATACTTCCTATAAGAAACTCACTTCACCTATAAAGACACATATAGACTGAAAGTGAAGGGATGGAAAAAGGTTTCCCATGCAAATGGAAATCAAAAAGCAGGAATAGCTATACCTATATGATATAAAATAGACATCAAGCTAAAACAGTAAAAAAAGGAAAGGTCATGACAAAATAGGATCAATTTAAAAGGAAGATATAACAACTCTAAATATATATGCACACAAAAAAGAAAAGCAAATGCAAACTTCAATTATAGAAAAGAACATTGTTTGAAACTCTACTGTCCAGATTATACCCAAAGTGTTGAATTTTTCATAACTAGCAAGTAGTCATGTAATTTTTTTAATAAAAAAAAGGAAAATGTGTGATGAGGCCTGAAATCTGTATGAGAAGGTATCATCTGCTAAAATAGATACTTATTATCCAAAAAAATTTTTGAAGCTTAATTGAGATATAATTAATGTACAATAAAATGTACATATTTAACTGTACAATTTGATAAGTTGTAACATTTGTACAAGACCAAGCAACTATTACCATGCTCAAAATAATAAACATTCCAATTATCAATCAATCAATAAATAAGCACCCAGATATATAAAGCAAATATTATTACATCTAATAGGAGAGATAGACTCCAATGCAATAATAAGTTGGAAGCCTCAATACCCCACAATCAGTAATGAACATATACCACACAAACAGAAATCAACCAAGAATCATCAGAGTTAATCTCCATTCTAGGCCAAATGGACCTAATAGATATCTATAGACCATTTCATCCAACAGCAACAAAATACACATTTTTTTCAGTAGCACACAGAACATTTTCTAGAATTAAGCACATATTAGGTCACAAAGCAAGTCTTAACAAACTCAAAAAAGTTGAAATAATGTCAGCTGTCTTTTCTTAATACAGTGGAATAAAAATAGAAATCAATAACAGAAGGAATATTGGAAACAGTACAAACATATGGAAATTAAACAACATGTTTCTGAACAAAAAATGGGTCAAAAAATGAATTTGAAAGGAAATTGAGAAATTCCTGGAGACAAATGAAAATGGAAACACAATATTCCAGAACCTAAGGGGTAAAGCAAAACAGTTCTAAAAGGGAAATTTATAGCAATAAATGCCTACATCAAAAAAGACAGAGGTTTCCAGTCAAGATGGCAGAATAGACAGTCCCCAGCATCACTCTCTCCCACAAATCAACCAATTTACAACTATAAAAAAGCAACGACAGCCAAGCTGGGGCCACTAGAGCTCAGGGGAAGAGGAGGAGAGACCTATGGAGTGCATGAAGGTGGGAGAAGCTACAATGAGAGAAAGAGAAAACTGCTCTGACCATTTCAAATCCTGGCTGCTTCCAAGCTAGAGCTGCTGAGTGCACAGAGCAAGAGCTGGAAAAAGCTGCTGCTGTTCCCTTTGGATGAAGTTCCTTGGAGGTGGCAGGGGAAAAGAGGGCCTCGGTGGCCCCAGGCCAGCAATACCACTAATAATTTCCAGTGGATCCACATAGGAGTGAAGAGCCACAACAACTGAAAAAAGGAGCCACTCAGAGGCGGTGAATTATCACAAGGGACCAGAGCATGGCCCATCCCATGAGAAGTGTTTGGAGCACAGGCAGTGGGGGAGATGGGCCCACTGGGACAACACCAAGGCACAGCAAGGACAGCTGATCTGCCCCCCAATCAGCAAAAAACCATTCAAAGGAGACTGGTCAAGAATATAGAATTGCATGGGGTGAGGTGTAATGAAAAGACTCAGGCCCAGATCAGAGTTTCTACACAACTTAGGTGCACCAGGTTTCTGGAGAGCCAGAAGTACCTATAAAGTCAACCATTAAAACCTGAGCTGCACAAAAAGCCTTTCCTAGGGAATCGGCAGCAAAGCAGCAATGTAGCTCAACCACAGAGCTCAAGTTCTGGTCCCCACAGGAAGTTCCCCCATGTTAGAAGTAAGTAAAGGACTACAAATTAGCTCCAGTGCAGAGTTTAAGTGGTGGGAACAGCAACTAACCCAACATGGAACTGAGAGAAAAAACAAAGTACCCACAACCAGAGACAAAGTTTGATATTAACTAGTAAAGGTCTCATTTCACCAAAGAACACCTGTAACACCTAGAAGGACTGGAAGTCCCCTGCGCTACCAAACCAGAAAGGGGGAGGGCTGGGGTCCTCATGAATGCCACCCCAACAAGTGCAACCACCCCAGCAATGACCACCTAGCTGCCACAGGAAGTGCCCTGGGATCTCCCAAGCTGGGGTGGTGGGGGACCAAGGGCCTTAGCCATGCCCCCCCCACACCTGCAGCCAGCCCAGCAACAACCACCAAGCCACTGCAGGAAGTGCCCCATGCTCTCCTGAACTGGGGCAGTGGGGGTCTTGGGCCTTGGCCATGCCCCCCCCACCTGCAGCCAGCCCAGCAGTGACCACCAAGCTGCTGCAGGAAGCACCCAGGGTTCTCCTGAGCTGGGACAGTGGGGGGTCCTCAGACCTCAGTCCCCCTCCCCCACACCTGCAGCCAGGCCAGCAATGTCCATTGAGCCACTGCAGGACACCCAGGGCTCCCCCAAGCTGGTGCAGTGGGGGGGCTGAGGGTCTTGGCCATGTCTCCCTGACACATGCAACAAGTCCAGCAATGACCACCAAGCTGCAGCATGAAGGGCTCTGGGTTCCTGAGCTGGGTAGTCAGGGGTGAGGGCTTTTGCCACTCCCCGCGATATCTGCACCTAGCCTGGCAATGACCAAGCCACCACTGGAAGCCCCCTGGTCTCCCTGTGGGAAGGTGGGGGGTGCCACAGGACTGAATCTCACCCCTCCTCCTTCTTCCTTCTTCCTTCACGTTTCCTTCCCATTTCCCCTCTCCCCCTCCCTCCCAACTGTGATGCAAAAAATCATAGAATGTAAAAATATAATCTTAATAAAATAAAATTAAATTAAAATATTTTCCACATTTTGAAATTTCCAAAACAAAATAAAAATTGCTATTTGGGGGCATTGGAACCCCTTAAAAATTTTAAGGTTCCTAATTTTGTTGGCATAAATACAATAAAATAGCTTGTATTTGGTATAAATATAATAAAATTTCAGTTAAAGGGATAAGATATTCAACTAGGATGTTTCCACTTTAATTTTAAATTGGTATATTAATGACTGCTCAAATAAATATTTCATTTCATGGGGGAAAAAAACAATTAAAAAAAAAAACAATCCAGTTAGAAAATGGGCAAAAATACTTGCAAACCACATATTTACAAATGACTTGTATCTAACATATATTAAAAATTCTCAAAATTCAATACAATGAACAATGAACAGACATTTTACTGAAGAGGATAAATGGGCAGCAAATGAAAAGATGTTCAACATCCCTAGCAGTTATAGCAATCTAAATTAAGACCATAGTGAGATATCTTTAGACACTTATCGAACTACTACAGTGAAAAATAGTACTAGTTACCAGCACCTGTGGAAAAGGGATATTGGGAAGTTTTTATTTAATGAGTACAAGTTTCAGATTGGGATGACAAAAAAGTTCTAAAATAATGGTAATGGTTACACAACAACGTGATAATATTGAACACCACTTACCTGTACCCTTAAAAATGGTTAAAATGGTAAATTTTATGGTTTTAAAAAAAATTTCAATGACAATTCCAAGTGCTGACATTACCAAATACCAAGGATGCAGAGAAACTGGATCACTTATATGTTGCTAACATGAATGTAAAATGGTAAAGTCATGCTGGAAAATAGTTTGTCAGTTTTTTAAAAAACTAAACAAAACATTATATAACTCACTACATTCCTTGGCATCTATTCCAGAAAAATGAAAACTAGGTCCACACAAAAACTTGTACACAAATATTGATAGCAACTTTATTTGTAATGACCCAAAACTGGAAACAAGTAAGATATCCTTCAATAGGTGAATAGTTAAATCCACTGTGGCACAGCCATACTGTTATGGGACAGACTTTGATAGAGAAGCAGTTGGCACTCAGAGGGTTGGAGATTCAGGTATTTTATTACACCCATAGGCCCAGATGAGCCTTGAGTTTAGGTCTTACAGGGTTTTTTTATAGGCAGACTCTTCCAGGTTCTTTTTTGTTCTCTCAGCATTCATGTAGCCAGTACAGTAGTCATTGTGACAAGCAAGCACACTTACAAAAGTGGGACTAGAGCAGTTGATTATCAGAATAGCTGATACAATTAGCAGGTTCTGTTCTAAAGGCAAAACAAGCTACTGAAAGAATTAATTTTGTATTTTTCCAAAATTTCCTCCCTTTGACGCTCTCTCTAAACATTGGAGTGAGCACCATCTTATTCGACACCACTTTCAGGGTCTAAGAGTGGTTTGAAGGGAGGCATAGTCTGTGAGGGCTAGCATACTACAGGCTGTTTTTTCTTGACCAAAGTTTCTATGGTGGCATGAATGCTATGCATCAACAAAGGAAGTAGGCAGGGTACAATCAGGCAGATACCTAAAATGAACAGGACTACTAATGGCATCTGGGGAGACTCTCCTCAGATTTCCAGATAGTCAGGGTCAAGAACAATAGTAACTTAAAATCCATGCTATGTGGGAAAAGGGAAGTATAGCCTGTTTGGGGGCTCCTGAGCATACTAACAAGGATGATAGTATGATTTACACAATGATAAGCAAGGCAAAGAAAAATATCATTAATCCTAAAATGATACCTAACAGTCTCAACAGGTGGACAGAGCAAAGAAAGGGTTAATTTAGAAGGCACATTGCCACATGAGATGCCTAAGAAACACCCTGTTGACAGGTGATAAAGTAATGCTAGTAATAGCTTTTCTATTATATTCCAATCTTTTGGGGCAACTGCTGTAAGTCCTATGGCAAATAGCAAGTCAAGCAACACAACAAAAACTAAAGGCAAGGGCTGACATGTGCTTATCATTTCATAAAAATAAATCAATACACTTGTTATGTCCCACAGTGGAAAAATCCTCAGGCTTCAGCCATGTGTGGATCAGCCAGCCCACGGAGTGGCCGAAGCAGAGCTCATCAAGTCCTCAGGCTTCAGATGTGTGCAGGCTGGTCAGCTTCTGGTGTTACCAGAGCAGGGCAGTGATGATTGGTAGGGCATCTCTGGAACCAGACCTTGAGTGGGTCAAAGGGGTCAGCCTTCACGGACCATGAGGTGGCGTCTTCAGGGGAAGCTGCCTGCTTCACCTTTATATGATGGATCCAGGGGATTAAACCTGCAACTTTAACTGTAGTAGGGGTAGTTAGTATGACTATGTGTGTCCCCATCCAAGTTGGCTTTAAGGGAGACTTTTTCCAGTCTTTTACCCATACTGTGTCACCAAGTTAGAACTGATGTGCCCAACTTCCTAAAGGAATGGGAGCTCATTCCAAAACTGTCTTAGTTATCTGTCAGGGCGTCCTGGCCAGTGATTGTAAGTACTGTGATCTTTCTATCTTCCCCAAATGGTGAGGATCCCTCTGCAGTCTAGCTACAAGTGGGGGTGGTCTCCCATACATGATCTCAAAAGGGGAATATCCTGTTGGCCCCATCATACACTGGACCCACAACAAAGTTAAGGGAAACATATCTACCCAGGGTAGCCCCGTCTCCTGGCAAAGCTTGGCTAAAGTAGTCTTTAGGGTCCAGTTCATGCATTCCACTTTCCCTGAGCTCTGTGGCCAGTATGCTGTGTGAAGCTTCCATTATATCCCCAGCATTTTGGCCAGTCCTTGAACGACCTCTGCAATGAATGCTGGCTCATTGTCTGACCCTACAGTAAGAGGGAGTCCATATCTTGGGACGATTTCCCTTAAAAGGGCTTTTGTGATCTCCTGGGCTTGCTTGGAACATGTGGGAAGTGCCTCCGTCCATGTGGTGAATATACATATCATTACTAACAGATACTTGTGGCCCCTGCAGGACTTTACTTTGGTGAAGTCTATTACCAGGTCCTCAAAGGGCGATGTCCTGACTGGCTGGACTCCAGGGGCCAGCCAGGGTCCTTGCTTGGCATTGTTTTGAATACAGGTCAGGCACTGGGAGCTGGTCTGGGTGCAAAGGGAAGCCAATCTTGGAATGAAATAGTAGTGACTCAGCATGGCCTCCAGGGCCATTTTCCCCCAATGAGTCAGTTCGTGATTCTCCTGGACTAGTTGGTGGGTCAGTCATTGAGGGATCATTATTCGGTGGTCTGGAAGCTTCCACCATCCTTTGGGGGTTTTAATTCCACCTTCTTTTTCTGCCCGTTATGTCTCTTCTTCTGTGCACTTTAGTTGTTGTGCCATCTCTGGCACCAGCATGATCTTGTCAGTCTCATTCTGGTCTGTAGCAGACTCTGTTTGGGCAGCCGCTTTCTTGGCTGTCTTTTCAGCCAGCTGGTTTCCTTTAATGATCTTGTCAGTCCCCTTTTGGTGTCCTCTGCAGTGTATAATGGCCACTTGGGTGGGCACCCATACTGCTTTGAGGAGCTGGAGAAATTCTTCCTTATTTTTATTGTCCTTCCTCCTGCTGTCAGCAGGCCCCATTCTTTGTCTAGGGCCACATGGACATGTAAATTTGCAAAGGTGTATTTAGAGTCAGTGTAAATGTTGACTCATTTTCCTTTTGAGAGTCTGAGTGCTTGGATTAGTGCCCATAGCTCTGCTGTCTGTGCTGACCAGCCTTGGGGCAAGGATTTTTGCCTCTATAACCTCTTCATGAGTTGTTACTGCATATCAGGCTCTCTGTTGTCTTTCCTGTATGTAACTGCTCCCATCAGTGAACAGTTCCATGTCTGGGTCAGCCAAGGGAAAGTCTTAAATTGGGCCTATTGGAGTATATCTCATCCATTAGTTCTTCACAGTCATGGTCCAGGGAGCCAGACTCAGCAGGTAGGAGTGTGGCTGGGTTCAGAGTCTGCACTGTTTCAAGGCACACCCAGGGGGTTTTACAGAGGAGTCCTTGATAGTAAGTCATCCTGGAGTTGGTCAGCCATTTGTATCCCTGACTGTTCATCAGGGTGGTCACCACATATGGGACCTTTACATTGAGATTTTGTCCCAAAGTGAGTTTGTCGGCCTCTTGGATTAGGGCAACCATGGCTGCCAGGACCCACAGGCAGGGCAGCCAGCCAGCTACCACAGTGTTAAGTTGTTTGGACAAGTATGCCACGAGCCTTTGCCAGGGCCTCATGGTGAGGACCTCCACAGCCACATGACCTCTCTCATGCACAAAGAGGTTAAAGTCCCAAGTTCTGTCTAGAATTCCAAGGGCAGGAGCCTGTGTTAATAGAATTTTGATTTCTAAAAATGCATGTTCTTGTTTTGGGCCCCACTCTAGGGGCTTCTTCTCAGCTCCTTTGATTACCTCATACAGAGGGTTAGCCTTTTCTGAGTAGCCCAGTGTCCAGACTCAACAGAAGCTGGCAGCCCTGAGGAACTCCTGGAATTTCCCTTGGTGTCTAGTTGGGGTATGGCATAAATGGCTTGTTTCCTTTCTATTCCCAGTGAGCAGCATCCTTCAGAAATATGGTACCCTAGGGATCTGACCTTCTGTTGACATATCTGAGCTTTTTCCCAGGATACTTATATCCTAAGTCAGAGAGCAGGCTCAGTAGAGTTCTTGTTCCTTCCCAGAAGTTTTTCTGTGTGGGACTAACCAGGAGGATGTCATCAACATATTGAAGCAGGATGCAATTCAACCTGTCTCCTGGGAAGACAGCTAGGTCTGAGGACAGTGCTTCTCCAGAGCATAGGCAAGTTTTTGAACCCCCGTGGCAATCTAGTCCAAGTCAATTGAGCTTTTCTCCCCGTGCATGGGTTTTCCCATTCAAAGATGAACAGCAGCTGAGTTTTGGGTGCTGGTTGGAGGCAGAAGAAGGCGTCTTTGAGGTCAAGACAGGAGAACCATCTAGCCTATACAGGGAGCAGACTCAGAAGCGTGTAAGGATTGGGCACCATGGGGTGGAGGATGACAGCTGCCTTGTTCGTGGTACACAGATCCTGAACTGGATAATACCCCTTTCTATTGGGCTTTTTGACTGGCAGGAGTGGCATTTTCCAAAGCAACTGACATTCCACCAGGATCCCTGCTTCTTGTAACTTGAAGATGTGTTCTTGGATTC
Organism: Cynocephalus volans; assembly: GCF_027409185.1. Lineage (NCBI taxonomy): Eukaryota > Metazoa > Chordata > Mammalia > Dermoptera > Cynocephalidae > Cynocephalus > Cynocephalus volans. The sequence goes on from NC_084470.1 coordinate 58,723,852, forward strand.
CCACCTAAGCTTCCCAAAGGACCGGGTACTGTTTTATCCTGACTGGTGTGGACCCTGGTTTCAGCTCTATAATTATCAGGGCATGGTTCTTTGCCATACCTTCATGTCCCAGATGGAGGGAAAGTCTCTAAAGAAGCAGTCTCTGTGGATGTCTGATGGTCCTGTGTTTGGGTTCTTCTTCAACCTTGGTGTATAGGTGCCATTCCTCTTCCCTGGGAACAATTACAGCCATCACTAAGGTCTTTTGGTTCTTTAAGGTTAAATGAGCCACTTCCCTGGGTGTGGTTATTCATGCCCCTAGTTTTCTCAGCAAATATCTTCCTAGTAGGGGTACTGGACAGTCAGGCAAATATAGGAATTCATGAGTTACCCTTCATCTCCCGAGGTGGCAAGCCTGGTCCCTGCAGAATGGCTAGTCTGCTTGTGTCCCTGTAGTACCAATAATGGTGGCTCTTTGGCCTGAGAATGGAGCCGATGGGCTGATGACTACAGAGTGCTGTAAAAAGTATTGATGGGCCCTCTACTGTCATTTTGACCATAGGCTCCTGGGGGCCCAGGAACAGGGAGGCCAGTCTCCCCTAATCTGTCTATCCCCACAAGGCCAATGAGGTTCTGGAACTCTTGGCTCACTGATTCAGGCTCATACTTTTGCTTTTCAGAGTGTGTCTTGTCTTGGAATGTTGGTTGGGGTTTCTCCCCACTTTGGGAGCACTTATTTTTCCAATGGCCAGACTCCCTATAGAAAACACACTGGTTGGATTGTAGGGGTGCCCGTCCTCCTCCTCAGTTGGGGTTCTTCTTCTTCTTCAATGCAGAGTTCCAGTCTGGATCGAGTGCTGCTGCCAAGAATTCTGCCTTCTGTCTTAGACATCTATCCACTTCCTTCTGGGCCTCCTGGTCTCAATTAATGAATACCTTGTTGGCCATCTCCAGGAGCTGTGTGACATTCATCCCAGCAAACTCTTCCAGCTTTTGAAAGTTGTGATGGATGTCGGCATAGGACTGGGCCACAAAGTCCACGTTGACCATCTGTTGGTTCTCAGTTGCCTCGGGATTAAATGCTGTGTAGATCCAGAATGCCTTGCATAGCCTTTCATAAAATTCTGCAGGTGGCTCATCTGGTCTCTGGGTCATGTTGGTCACCTTGGACATAGTGGGTTTCCTGGCCCCTGCTCTCAGCCCTTGGAGGAGGGCCTCTATATTGGTGAAATTGATTTCTCCCCTCTTCATCACTGAAGTTCCACTTCAGTGCAGCATCTGGTGAGGCTTCTCTTGCCCAGTTCTCAGGATCCATGGTGGCTGTGGGTGCCTGATGTTGCAACCATTGCCTAGCTCCAGTCAGGGTGCATTGCTGTTCCTCAGTGTTAAAAAGAGTGAGGAGTAGCTGGTGACAGTCTTCCCAGGTGGGCTAATGGGTGAGGAAAATTGACTCCAAGAGACTGATGAGGGCCTGGTTTTTTTCTGAATATGACAGAGTATGGTGTTTCCAATTCAGGAGATCCGTAGTTGTGAAGGATTTGTAGTAGAAGAGGGGGCACCCAGGCTGCACACTGCCATCTGGATTGATCTGCTGTGGGCCTCAGGTCTCCTGTAGGGGCATATGGAGGGCTGGAACCTGTTGGGTGGAGCAGAGTTGCCTTCCCACTGGCTCAGGACTCTCTGGACTCTTCAGTGACGATGCTGGCAGGGCCAATGGAACCAAAGCCAGGGGGCTGTCTGGCAAGGGGTTCCTGGGGCCAAGTGTCCCTGAAGGAGTGAGATATGGTGGAGGCAAGAGTTCTTCCTCTGGATCTTCTTGCAAGATGGGCTTGGGATTTTGACCTGGTTGAGGCAGTTTTGGCTTGAATGACCGGGTCACTAGAACCTTACATTGTCCTTTGTGGATGCAGAACTGGACCCATGGGGGCATTACCTGGGCAATTTGGAGCCAAGAGTCTATATACGGGAACTGGTCTGGGTGGCCAGGATCCCATTACAACCTCATAAACTGCTCAAACCTTTGGGAGCTCTAGGGTCCCTTCTGAAGGCCATCCAACCCCAAAGGTGGGCCATTCTAATTCACACAGGGTCCAGAGTTTCCCAGGGGTCACTTTAATTCCATACTCCCCAGAGTAGCCCTTCTGAAAGTTCTTTAACATACATTCAAGGATGATAGGTTTTGAAGCACTTGTCCCCATACTTAATTATGGCCTCCCGTTCCTGCCTCAGGCATTTATATTCCAAATAGCATTGGTGCTGCTTCTCAACAAAGGTTTAGAGTTCCCCAAATGCTATCTCATATACTGGTGTCAGAAGTTTGTGGGCAGCTAGGGACTGCAAGGAGGAAACAGCCCCTACTCTACACTCTGTATAGCAAGATCTCCTGGCATAAAGGAAATGGCAGCCTGAGTCCCCTATCACCTGGCAGGTTGGGTGGATTTGTAGGGTGTACACAGAGACCAATGGCCCTTACATTAGGACCTCCTCGCCATAGGCAAATGACCAAATCCCAGGGGAATAAAGGTGAAGGGGGAAAGTCAGATGGTGACAGAAAAGGTGTACTAAAATATGGCTCTAATCTGGGTTCCCTTCTAAGTGGCTGAGTGGGGGCTTCACCCCTGGGGATGTATGGAACTCATGTGTGGGGAGGGGAACTCCATGGCAGAATAGGCAATAAATTTCATGAAGTAAACAATGCAAAAGTACGTGTCACTCCTCAGGAGTCAAGTATACGTCACCTAGGTCTGAAAAGAAGTATTCACCTCTCTTTTGGGGAAACTTAGACATACAAAGGCTTTTCCCTCTGCTACATGTGGGACCCCTCCCAGAGCCCTTCCTGCAGCAGAGGTGCAAATAGACAAAGGGTAGGGAGCCCTCCTCTCTGGGGGATCTTGATATTAATGAGATAGAAATAAAATGCATGTATTTCACAGGGCCAAAGCCTATATCATAGAAGGACCAAAGGCCTGTAGTTTAGGAGGCCAGAGCCTCGAGTTTAGGGGGACAAGCCCAATCCTTTAGGAAAACTCATAGAATTTCTAAGATTAAGAAAGACCAGAAAACTTTCACAGGACTAAAGCCTTTGGTGTAGATAAGAGAATTGAAGCACAGCAAAAAGTCATTGCTCTGGGGGTAGTTGCCCTTGCTGCAGCTAAGCCTAAATAATGGGAAAGTATGTGAGCTAAAATCTTCAAGGATATTTGGCTAGTTAGTGGTTGGGGGACAATCCACCTCTTACCCTAAGCTGTTTCTTTGAGTTTCTTGGGGAGCTAAGCCCTGAAATGGTGATTATCTCATTGTTTCTTTTTGTATGTCACATAGCTTAGTCTTATGACTCCTTTTGATGGTAAATTGCTTGAACTATTTTAAGTTACATCTGCTTTAATGAAGATTGTCATGTAGCCAGTTTGTTTATGTTTTCACTATGATTGATTAACCACCTGTTTTTCTTCTGTAACTTTCTTGTCTTTATAATAAAAACTGAAGCAAAACCTGATTGGGGCTGTGCCTGGGCTGTCCACCCTTGGAGGAGTTTTCCCTGGCTGTAGTCCCTTCAGGTTTCTCATTGCTCTGAACACATGGGCTCTGAGTAATCTTTTGCATCTCTGTCACTCTGAGAGAGGTAACACACCTTTCCCAGAGGAGAGGGGAGACCACACAGGCACCACCTGGCCACATCCCTTGAGACCGTAGGTTCATCTCAGTTAAGGTGTACCTGTATAAACCCCGGGACTGGTCCAGTCTGTTTCTGGACTGGAATCACCATTATGCCATATGACGTGACCACGGAACTGCAGGTTCCAAGGTACCACAGGTTCAAACCCACTCAGACACTGCGACTTGGAAGTCTTGGTGCCATAAATATCACATACTCACTCACACACTCAGAGGTTAAACATTTCCCTCCCCCAAACCCTGACCTGAGCTGAACAGAAGGACCCTGCCACAGGTTCCCAACAAGATGAACCTTACTACAAGGTCCAGCACAAACACTCAGGGACCAATCAGGATCTCAAGGAGACCCTTTCGGGAAGTGATCAAGCTCACTTCCTGCCCGGAGGTGGGCCTGTACTGAACTGACAGGGGAGGCTGACTACCTGTCCTGCAGAAGGCAGGGGGGGGGGGGTTCTGGCTGGGACTTCCCTCCATTGAGCCTGGTTGGATGGGCACTCTTTATGGTCAGCAAGGTCCCAATGGAACCGAAGCCCTGAAAAAATAGCCAGGCAGTGCCTCCCTCAGTTCTCTGTGGTGTTGCCAATCCAGATGAGCTACACACCCAAGCCAGTGGCTCAAGGGGCCTGTCCAAATTGCTTCCCAGACAATGCACCAGAAAATGTTATGGATGGAATTCAACAGAGAAATGGTCAGCACTCAGAGGGTTGGAAGGTCAGGTATTTTATTATGCCAGTGGGCCCAGATGAGCTAGTGCTTCAAAATCTGAACCTTGAGTTTAGGTCTTACTGGGTTTTTATAGGCAGACTCTTCCAGGTTCTTTTAAGTTTTGTTCTCTCAGCATTCATGTAGCCAGTACAGTAGTCATTGCGATAAGCAAGAATGTTTACAAAAGTGGGAGTAGGAGCAGTGGATTATCAGTAAAGCTGATACAATAAGAAGGTTCTGCTGTAAAGGCAAAACAAGCCACTGAAAGAATTAATTTTGTATTTTTACAACAATACCATGGAAAACAACTCAGCAATAAAAAGAACAGACTAGGGCCGGCCCGTGGCTCACTCGGTAGAGTGCGGTGCTGATAACACCAAGGCCCCGGGTTCGGATCCCATATATGGATGGCCAGTTCGCTCACTGGCTGAGCGTGGTGCTGACAACACCAAGTCGAGGGTTAAGATCCCCTTACCAGTCATCTTTTAAAAAAAAAAAAAAAGAACAGACTATTTATACACCTAACAACTAGGATGGATCTCAAGGGCATTATGCTGAGTGAAAAAAAATCCAACAGCAAGAGGCCAAATCCTGGAGGGATCTATTTATATAGCAGTCTACAAATGACAAAATTATAGAGAACAGATTAGTGGTTGCCAGGGGTTAGAGATGGTGGAGAGAGAGGAGTGAGTGTGACAATAAAAGGTATGTGTTAGATGTGGTGATGACATAGTTCTGTATCTTATTATGAAGGTTGTACACAAATATTCATGTGTGATGAAAAGACATAGAACTATACACACACATTGCACCAGTGTCAATTTCCTGGTCTTGATCACTATAGTCACATATGATGTAACCACAGGAGTTGTCAGTACAATTTTTGCAGCTTCCTGTGAATACGTAATTATCTCAAAATAAAAAGTTAAAAAATTAGCTGTAGACATTCACGATGAAAACTTTTCTATACTCTCTTTACTTATCAGAACCAATGGGAGAGAACAGAAGATTTTCTTCAGGATGTGGAATTATGAGCACAGATACCTGAATTGAGTGGCCATAGAGGGGGCCCACATGAATGGTGCCATGGGATGCTTTTCTTGGTCTGTGCTGCTCTCTCTAGTTCATCTGTCATTTCCTAGCATCGATAGTCAGCTAAGTGACTATTATAGGCCCTACCTATGGTGGCAAAGGACCAGGAGGCCTGCCTGATTTCCTAGCAGCATGAGCACTGAAAGGAGTGTACTCACTCCTCACTGCCTAGGGAAACAATGATTTTTTGGTAACTGAGGGGATTGCAGAGGCAGGAGAGCCTAGTGATTAGAAACATGGCTCTGGTGCCAAATGGCCTGGTTAGATTCTTGGCTTTTAGCATCTACCATAGGGCCAGCACTGTGCTAGATATTTTTTATTTTTTAATTACTCCTTTCAACAAATCCACTTTAGCTTCTCTAAAATTGGTATATTTTCCAGCATCACTAATCTTGTGCCTTGGAGCCAATATTAAATAAAATAAGAGTTACTTGAACACAAGCACTGCAATATCACAACAGTCAATCTTATAACCAAAACAGCTACCAAGTAACTAATGATGGGTAGCTATACAAAGGGATACTTCACATCCCAGATGAAACAAAGTGAGACTGTGTAATTTCATCACACTTCTCAGAACAGCGTGCAATTTAAAACTTATGAATTGTTAATTTCTGGAATTGTCCATTTAATATTTTCAGAGCAGCAATGACCACAGGTAACTGAAACCATGAAAAGTGAAAGTGCGGATAAGAGGGAGACTACTTGTATTTTTCTTTTGTTTTTTGTGCTTCTGGTGTCATATCTAAGGAGCCATTGCCTAATCTAAGGCCACAAATATTTACACCTGTTTTCTTCTAAGATTATAAGATTTTTAGAGTTTTGCTCTTACATTTAGGTATTTGATATATATTTAGTTAATATTTGTGTATGGTGTAAGGTAAAGGTACAAATTGCATGTTAACATCCAGTTGTCCCAACATCATTTGTTAAAAAGACTATTTTTCCTCCATTGAATTATTATGGCAGCCTTGTCAAAAATCAATTTCCTAATTCTGGACTCTTGGTTTTATTACACTTGTAAGGTTGCCAAGGAAGGAGACACTAGCCAGGTAAAGGAAGAAAGAAGACTTTATTAGCAAGTGGCAAGCAGACCTGCCAGGCTGAGCCAAAAATATGGCATCAGCACCAAGAGGTAGTTGGGTGTCTACTTTTATATGGTTAATATTGGCATCTGGCCTAGCCTAGGAAGACAGTCACAATGTTGCATTTTGAATAAGGCTTGCTCGGGGAAACAGAGAATTGGGGAGACAGAAACTTTGGGCTAACAGAGCAAAACAGTTACAATGCTACACTCCAGGTACAGATTTTCCTCAGCCTGCTCATGGGAACAGAGACTTAGGGAGATAGAAACTTAGAGGGGCAAATCTTAGAGAAACAAAACCGAAGGGTAGGGGCTTTCTAAAAGTCAGGTTCTTAGTTCCAGAGGCCTAACAACACTGACTATATGTCTATCCTTATGCCAGCACATCCTTAATTACTGTGCCTTTGTAGTAAGTTTTGAAATTGAGAAGTATGAGTCCTCTGACTTTGTTCTTTTTCAAGACATAAGTTTTCATTTTTCTAGGATAAATGCTCAGGAGTGCAATTGCTGGGTCACATGGTAGTTGCATATTTATGTTACATTTCCCTCTGTGTAACAGAGACGAAAAAAGAAAGAATTACTCAAAGCACCATTTATGCCATGAGAGGCCCGAAGTGACTGCCCTTCAGCAACTCCCCTGTTAGGAGCAGAAAGCTGAATGTCACAGCCCTGATTCAAAGTTAGCTTCTCTTTTTTATTGTAAAGACAAGGAAATTTCACAAGAAAAATAAGTGGATTCAATCATCAAAGAAAGACATAAAAACAAAGGCAGTGTAAAACTAGTAACAGCAGTAAAATTAACAATGGGATATTCCAGAATGCAATTTGTAAAAAGCTAAGTCAATCCACCAACAAACAGCTTGCCCTTAGCAAACATTTTCTTTCCCTACAGCAATTTCCTCAGCATATTTAAACAACAATCAAGCAGCTTCCTCAACATATCTTAACAACAATCAGTAGGTTAAGCTGCACCAAGTACATCTGCCCTTAGAGCCAGCAATTTTGCTGTGTTACAATTCTTTATCTACAACAGAGACTTTAGCCCAGGGAAAGTTTCCTGTCTTTTGTAAGCTTAACATTTCTATGTGTAATACCAAAAATTTAAGCCCTGTGAAATACATTTGCTTTATTAATGTTAGTACTCTTCACATATTTAGTTTTATAAGTAACTGCCAAACTGTTTTCCAGAGTGTCTATAACAGTTTACTTTTCCACCAGCAATTTATGAATGATCCTGATATCAGAGGTAGAGTCTAGGGGGCCCAATAGCCAGCCTCAACCCACCCAGTCTTCTTACCAGGTTCTTGACCCTGCCACAGGAAAGAATTCAAGGGCACTGTCACAGTAGAAAGTGAGAACATGTTTAATATAACAGATAAGAACTAAAGGTTCCACAGAGGGAGTGCGGCATAGCTCCAGAGCCTGGACAGGGCCCACATCAAGTTTAACACAAAAGTAAGTTCAGTACAGACTTCAAGTCTAATACAAAAGCAAGAAAAACATACTTACATTTCAGTATAAAGTGCAGGCTGGCTCAAGAGAATGAGTAGCTGCTTGCTGAAAGGAAGTCTGATACAACAATAGGTACACACTTCAGCCAGCAAAGTGGGGGTTGCCTCCAAGAAAGTGAGCAACAACCTTGCCTTTGCCTGGGATTCGGCTTTTATAGTTTCTTTGTTTAATGAATATTCAGTTAAGGGGGTGGCTCCAGGCATATTCAAGAATGTTCTGTGCTCTCTATTGATCATGCCCAGCCACTGGATTGCATAAGCCAGCCCTTTGTAGTCTCATTTTCCCATGTTGGTGCTAAAAATAGGTTTAACTGGCAACAATAAATTTCCTTCAGGGGAGAGCTCCAAGGAGGGGTCCTGAGACCTCAGGGAGTGGCTGGAAACCCAGAGGCATGTCCTGAAACCTGAGCCCAGGGAAACTGAGCACCTCCTGTATCAATCCCATTCTTCCACATCCTTGCCAGCCTTTGATACTTTTTTCTATGTTAGCCATTTTGATAAGAATGTAGTGATGTCTCGCTGTGGTTTTAATTTGCATTTCATTAGTGGCTGATGATGTTGAACATCTTTTTGTGTGCTTCTTTGCTATCTGTATATACTCTTTGGTGAAATGTCTGTTTATGTCTTGCAAGGTTTTTTTTTTTAACCACACAGATATTTGAGTTTCATAGAATCAATTGATGAAAAAATTGCCACTTCCGCCATTGAATTATCTTGGCACCTTTGTTGAAAGTCAGTTGCCCATATGAGTATTACACTGGCTGTTCAGTCCAAAATTCTTAGTCATCTTTGTATCCTGTGTTTTTAGCACGTGCTTCACATCTAGTACATCAGCAAATCCTCTTGACTCTACCGTCAAAATGTATTGTTCCCATTGCTGTGCAACACATCACTTCAAAACATTGGCTGAAAATAATCATTATGTATTTTCCTTGTAAATCTGGTAGTTTATGGACTTAGCAGGGCAGTTCTTGCTTAGAGTCTAAGTGGTTGCAGTCAGATGGTAGATGGGGTTGTGATCATCTCAAAGCCTTCCTTATTCACATGTCTGATACCTGGGCTAGAATATCTGGAGCTCCTCAGGCATGCCTCTTCCTCTTTCTCTCTATGGGGTCTCTCCACCTAGTCTCTTACCATGGAAGCCTTAGGGTAGCCAAACTTCTTACATGGCAGCTGAAGACTGAAAGAGCATGTGTCCCCAAACAACCTGGTAAAACACACATGGCCATTCTAAACCTAGCCTCTGATATCATGCAGTCTCATTCCTGTGGCATTCTACTAGAACAGAACTGCTTCCTTCTAGAAGTTGGTTATTAAAACCAGTGCACTTTTGTTCCGAGTTTCTTGTTATGTCGCTAAAAATAATTATTCTAGAATTTAAAACCAAAGTGAACATGCAACCCTGGGAGGCAGCACCATGCCACCAGCCAGCCCCCAACTGATGGCACCAGTGCACTGGCCACCTCACTTGCAGCAACATTCCTTGCCACTGCCATAGACACTGGTGCTGAGTGACTGGTCTACGACAGCTACTGCCACAGTAACGGCCACTGTAAGGGTGGCTCGCTACCATACCAGCAGCCACTACCACCTTATAGGCAGCCCACTGACCATTCATTGGCATAGACAGGAGAGTCACCAGTGGAGCTTGGAGAAAGAGGTGAGTGAGCACAGACCAGCAAACCAGTGGCCCAACCCACAGGGAAAATTACACTGCCATACACAGTAGCACACCTGGGAGTGGGAGGTATGTGTGCAGCCCATGGGACTGCCTTCATCTTGGGAGAGACACATGCAGAATATCTGAGAGTACAGAAACCCAGAATACCCAAACAGGGAAGGAAGAAAATTCCCAATCACCACCAATCCACCCCCCAGCCAGGGGAAGCAAGGTCCCAGGAGGTGCCTCTGCCTGTAGGAAAGAAGAAAGAGAAAACCCACACGGGGTCACCCATTCAAACCAAGGAGCACCAGTATACCCCAGTTCACCCAGGGTCATAGGGAGCTAGCCAGAGTGCCAACAGGCCCACCCAGGGTCACCCAGCACAGCCAAAGAGTGACAGGATGCCAAGGTGCTTCCCTCAAGAACTTGAAAGTTTGCCCATGCCCTGGATGAACCAACATAGTGTCACCACCGTCAGGGACTAGGACATGGAGGCACTCACACACAATTCCAACACCAAATTTGGCTGAAGTATGCACATGGAGACTACACTACTGTGTCTAATTGGAACCAATACTAAAACACCCCACTCAAAGGTCATTATAAAACACATGTACAAGAGGAACTACATCTCCTCAAAGCCCACTCCAGAGTACTCTAGACACCAATGTATAAATACTAGAAATAAAAGAAAAGAAAATATGGCAACACCAAGAGTATATAATAATTCTCAAGTACCAGACCCTATAAAGTAGGAAGTCCTTGATATGACTGAAAAGGAATTCCAAGCAACAATCTTAAGGAAACTCAATGAGATACAAGAAGACTCAGTTAGATGACACAACAAAATGAGAAAAAGAATTCAGGATCTGAAGGAGAAAATGTATTTGTATAGTGTCCTGAGTTTGGCTTGTAGTTTTAATCTGTTATGGTCTGAAAATATGCTTGAGATGATTTCAATTTTTTGTAAATTTGTTGAGACTTGATATTTGACTTAACATATAGTCTATCCGGGAGAATGTTCTATATGCTGATGAGAAGGATATATATTCTCTAGCTGTTGGATGAAATGTTCTGTAAATATCTGCCAGGTCCAATTGGTCTAAAGTATAGTTTAAATCCTCAGTTTCTCTGTTGATTTGTTGCCTGAATGAGCCATCCAGTGCTGAAAAAGGGGTATTCAGGTCCCTCACTGTTATCATATTGGGGTCTATCTCTTTCTTTAGATCTAATAGTGTTTTCTTTATAGATCTGGGTGCTCCAGTGTTGGGTGTACATGTATTTATGATTGTTATGTCTTCATGCTGGATAGATCATCATATATTGGCCTTCTGTGTCTCCTTTTATGGTTTTTGGTTTAAACTCTATTTTATGTGATATAAGAATAGCTACTCCTGCTTGGTTCTGGTTTCCATTTGCTTGGTCTATCTTTTTCCATCCCTTCACTATTAGTCTGTATGCATCTTTACTGGTGAGGTGTGTCTCTTGAAGACAGCATATAGTTGGGTTTAGCATTTTAATCCAATCTGTCCATCTGTGTCTCTTGAGTGGGGAGTTTAATCCCTTTACATGTAGGGTTGTTAGTGACAGGTATTTTCTCACTCCTGCCATTTTAGTGCTTTTTGTTTAAATGTTTTAAATATCTTTTGTTCCTTTCTTCCCCTTTTATTATTCATCTTTGATGTTCGCTGGTTTATTCAGGTGGTAAGATTTCATTTCTTTTTTCTTTCTCGTTTGCTTTGGTGTTTTACTGGTGGGTTTTGTTCTTTCTTGTGTGTTTGTGATAGTGATTATTGTTTTTCAGATTCTGTATGCAGGACTCTCAAGAATTTCTTGCAGGACTGGTCATGTGGTTATGAACTCCCACAGTTTTTGTTTGTTTGGGAAATACACTATTTTTCCCTCATATCTAAAGGATAGAATTTCTGGGTACAGTATTCTTGGCTGGCAGTTTTTTTCTTTTAGTACTTTGAACATGTCATTCCATTTTCTTCTCACCTGTAGAGTTTCAGTTGAGAAGTCTGCTGTTAGTCTGATGGGGGCTCCCTTACAAGTGACTTGATGATTTTCTCTTGCTGCTTTTAGGATTCTCTCTTTGTCTTTGAGCTTTCCCAGTTTGACTACAATGTGTCTCAGAGAGGATTTTTTGGATTGAATCTGTTTGGGGATCTTTGAGCTTCCTGGATCTGAAGAGCTGTGTCTCTCCCTATGCCTGGAAAGTTTTCTGTTATTATATCATTGAATAGATTTTCAATGCCTTTACCTTTCTCCTCCCCTTCTGGAACACCCATATCCAGGTGTTTGTGCACTTAAGGTTGTCTGCTAGCTCTCTTAGACTTTCTTCATTTAAAAAAATTCTTTTTCCCTTTTTTTGTCCATGTGAGTTGTTTTGTAAAGACTGTCTTTAAGATCAGATATTCTTTCTTCTGCTTATTCTAGCCTGCTGCTTAAACTGTCAGTTGTGTTTATTTCATTGAATGAATCCTTCAGTTCCAGGAGTTCTGCTACATTATTTCTTAAGGTATTAATCTCTTTGTAAGTTTCTTCCTTCATATCCTGGATATTTTTTCTTGTTTCATTGTGTTGTCTAACCGAGTCTTCTCTTATGTTATTGAGTGTCTTAAGATTATTACTCAGAATTCCTTTCCAAAGTTTTTCTGTTCTGTAGGGTCTGGTACTTGAGAATTACTATATTCCTTTGGTGGTGCTATATTTTCTTGTTTTTTCATATTTTTCATATCTCTACATTGATTTCTGTTCATCTGGTAGACCAGTTGCTGCTTTTATTACTCTGGAGTGGGCTTCAAGGAGAAAGACTTCCTTCTCTTTTCGCAGGCTCCTCTGGTGACTCTTCTTGTGTCAATGCGGTCGAATATGCAGCAGGCCACCTGCATGATGGTCATGGCTGCTACCGTGGTGACAAGTCATTCTTACAGCAGTAGAAGCTGTGGTAGTTGCTGTTGTGGACCTCCTCCACAGAAATGGTGCAGGTTCTCCCAGTTGAGGTGGGTGGCATTGGGTCCTACCTTCTGTGCAGTCAATGGGTGGGCTGCCCAGGGGCTTTTCCCCACCTATGCATCCCTGGTCTTGCCTTCTTTCAAAATACATTTTTCCACTCACTTTACTTCTATTCATTTTGTTATCATTTTGCCATATGACACTTGAAAGAAATTACTGGTTTCACTAAAACCACTATGAACATTTGTGTAAATGTAATTTCTTCAAAAATTTAGTCCTTTGTTCAGTTGGGGAACAGGAGGAACATATTTTGTGATCATACACAATTTCTCTCAAACTTTATAAAAATCAGAGAACTAAACAATTGTACACAGTAAAACTATTGTAAAACCATCACATCTCCCACATGGATAGAAAAGTGTCCAGTGTTGAGGTTTTGAGGTAACAGTGGTTCTCATGCACTGATAGAGGAAGGGATAACAGGTACAACTTTGCTTTTGAACACCTAAATGGATGATTCAGAGAAAGAGGCCAGGACCATCCTCAGGTTTGGCAAAGATTCATAAAGAAAATTAGAGAAAGGTACAGAAGGAGGTATCTGGCTCTCTGCAGAGCTTGTGCTATGGGCTGAGTTCCAGTCTTCAGGCATTTCACGTTCTCTATGAGCTTCAGTCTCGTGGTAACAAAGTGAGTGCTTAGCTGACTGCAGTCTGCAGTCCTGGTACTTAAAACTGTTTGTCAATCTGAATCTGTAGAGGGCTGAGTAAAAAGTGTGTGTGTGTGTGTGTGTGTGTGTGTGTGTGTCTGGATTCTTTTGGCTATGAATTATTGGCTTAAGAAAGAGGTAAACAAAAAAAAAGGGTAGGGGAAATAAGCTTTAGTCCACAGATGCACAGGAGAATGTGGATTTGGAACAAAAATAATTTGACCTATTTCTTGAACAGGTTATTAGCAATATACCTTTAAATGAAATTAATTGGCATCCATTTTTACAACTCCAAAATTTATTAATTAATATTTAATGTAATTATTCTAACAATAAGAATAAAATGAGTTTTTCTTACTCATACCCTCCCATGCCAGTCCTCCCTAGATGTAAACATGGGATCAGATTTTGCATATGTACTTCCAGATATATTGTAAATATTTGCATATATAGGTATAAATATATTATTTTTGAATTGTTTTTCTTTCCTTATTTATAAATCAAATGCATGTGTTGATCGAAAACTTGAGGTTTTTTGGCTTTTTTAACTTAATTGTATGTCTTGAAGATCTTTCCATGAAAGTCCAATTAGTTCTGTACGTAATCTAAACATCGTGGTGGTGTTAAAAAGTTAAGATATTTTTAACTGTTCCCAGAAACCACCCCCCATTGAACATTACCAAATTATATCTGGTGAACTAATAGTTTTAAGTTTGTACCTCTTCATATGATATTTAGTTTTGGTTGTTACCTGGTAGAGGAAGCTTTCATGTGACTATGGAACGTGACCAGCCCCTCTGTTTCTCTTCTGTGAATAGCCCATCCACCGTCTTTGCCATCATTCTGCTGCCCAGGTTTTTTTACAATGACTTCTAAGAGCAACTACCCAGATGTTTTATATCAGTCCATAGCTGTAAATTTGAAAATACCTTCACTCTCACCTGGTTACTTTCAATGTCGATTTAACTCATAGTTGTATAAACAAAGGAACCCACAGACTTGAAGCAGGCGGGTAAAGAACCCTGAAGTTCTTAGAGAGAGAGACAGATAAAGAGAGATCCCATGACACAGTCAGTTTGAAATCACCATTCCTACTTTACAAAGGGTAAGTGTGTGCAGCAACTTGACAATCAGTGCTAACATTCCATGTCCTGGACAACTAGAGCTGGAGTGAAACTTACTATCAACCAGTTACAGTACCACATGTTTTGGGCCCATTTGTGAATCTATTTAAAGAAAAGTTCAGGATGTACATCAAGGTCTAACAAGTTCTAACATAAACTTTTTGTTGGTATTAAAGGTAGTGAAAAGTAAAGAGGTTGTTCATTCATGTAAATTAGGTAAACCAAAAACATATTTTATTCTAATTTTAGTAAAATGGCAATGCTCAGGGAACCTGAAAGACATACAAAGGACTAGAATCACTGATATAAAAATACCATCAAGACTCTGTTTATTTCTATTTAAACCAGGATGTTTTTTCTTTATGACAGTTTCTTTCTCTTTAATACACATTCTCTTCAAACTAGTTTCCTATAAATCTAATCCAACAGAATGAAAAATGTGATCTCCCCATGGCAGTCAGGTTTTTATTCCATGGCCTTGTTAATGTGAAAACTTTCCATTCTAATTTCTGAAGAAAAGGACATTTAATTGTCCCTAAACAGCCAAATCTGGTTTTGGTTCATGGAACAGGTAACACTGTAGAAAGAATGGTATTTCTGAGAACCACTACTGCGGGTGAGGCTGGAAGCAGCAGTTTAAAGGACGGGTCATCACCATCGAGCATCAGAGAGGGACCCCGTATCTTAGTGAGCTGGGGTCGCTATAACAAAGTATCATACACTGGGCAGATTATAGACGACAGAAATTTATTTCTCACAGTCCTGGAGGCCAGAAGTCTGAGATCAGGATGCCAACATGGTCAGGCTCTTGTGAGGGTCCTCTTCCAGTTGCAGACTGCCAACTTCTCATGTCCTCACATGGCAGAAAGAGGGCTAGAGAGCTCTCTGGGGTCTCTTTTGTAAGTTTACTAATCCCATTCATTAGGGCTCCACTCTTATGACCTAATTACCTCCCAAATGTCCCATGTATTTGTCCATTTCTGTTGCTTATAACAAAATACTTGAAACTGGGTGATTTATAAAGAAAATAAAATTTATTGCTTACAGTTTCCGAGGTTGGGAAGTCCAAAGTCTTGGGAACACATCTGGTGAGAGCCTTGGTGGTGGCAACAGTGACGACTGAATATCACATTGTGAAAATGATAGAGCAGAGAGAGCAGAGTCTAACCTCCTCATTCACTCTCTTTTTAAAGCCCTCAGAACCATGCCCACGACCACCATTTTTAATCCATGAATTACGGCGTGGTCCTGCAATCTAATCACCTCTTCAAGCCTCCACCTTTCAATTACCATAATAGGATTAACCACCCTCTTAATACTGTCACAGTGGGGGTCAAGTTTTGGGGGGACACTCAATCCAAGGCACCCCACCTTCAATTACATTGGGAGTTAGAATTTCAACCTATGAATTTGGGTGGACACAAACATTCAGTCCAGTATATCCTCTCTAGAGAATACTGGAATGAGTCATCAAGTTCTTGGGAGATTTGTAACTGTAGAAAAGAGTCACATTACAGGAAAAAGCACCAACTGAGAGTCATCTCAGACAAGGCCTGCTGCCTTAGCATAGACCTCTATGGAGAAATCTGTTTGGCTCGTTCTTTCCCCTTCCACCAGAAAGTTAAATGCACAAAGGCACAAACCCGGTGGCTATATTGGCGATGAGAGATGGACCAGGTTGATGAGACTCGATGTCTTAAGGTAGACTCATAAATGTGGCAAGCAGATTCCCTACCCTGGCAATTTGCAAATTAAAGGGTGTCACACAGAGACTTGAATCTGATGAAGGGGAATGTGTTAGTTGACATTTCCTAGAGAGTCCTGACAAGTTCATCAGCAATTGGGGCTGCCCTGGGTCCTGCACTTCCAGTTCACAGTGTAAAGAAGGCGTTGATCTCCTCTAAACAACGAACAGCACTAACAAGCTAGTTTAGGGAAGAATGCCCTTGGCTGGGTGGATCTGGCCCCAGGCAAGAGGTCAAAGTGGAGGTCAGGCTGGGAGTGCGCACATCTGCAGCTTGTTTCTATCAGAGCCAGATGGGCTGTGGGTGGAAATCCTTCCAAGTGCTGCAGACTTTGGCCAAGCCTTTAAATTTAGAGCAAGCCATACAGGAGAAGGGCAACTGGATGTGGGCTAGGGCCAAGGAAGATGGAGATCCAATTGCCTGAAGTGCCGATGGTGCGAATCTTCTCCTTCCTGGACGCGTTCAGCTTGCTACAGGCTTCCCAAGTGAACAAGGTAAAGGCTCTCCACCCTCCACTGCTATGTCTGAATTGACCAGCTCCCTGCCCACACCCCACCTTGTCAGTTCTTGCACAAGACCCCTTTCACCTGTCATCTCAGTGCTGGGACCTTAACTACCCCAGCCTCGGACCCACATAGCCTTCCTTCATTTCTTACATTTGTCTGTTCAGACACACCCATTCAGCTCTGATATACCAGTGTCCCTAGGGCTCAGTCACTTCTCTTGACAAGTTTAGCACCAATCTGAAGAATAGCAGAGTGGCACATTGAGAGTTCGGGGGTTAGCATCATTCGCTATGATGATGAACCTGATATGCCGTTCAATGAAAAGGATAAGCTAATAAACAGGAGTTGTGCTGATTAACTGGTCCTTGAGGTCCTATTTCAAGTCCTAGGAAATCAACACTTCTTCCTCCGAGCTCTCACAGGAATACCGAGTGCCTGTATTAGCAGTGATAAGTCTCTGCTGTTACCATTTCCCTGTCTCCCCAGACTGGGAGGGCTTTGTGAGCTGGGAGTGTGTCTGATCAACCTGGGTGGGCCCAGCTCCCAAAACAAATGACAGCAGAGGAGGAGCCAACATGTGGGTACTGATTACCTGCTTATCTCTTCCTTTCTCTCTCGTAGTACTGGAATAAGGTTGCAGAGAGTGATTACCTGTGGAGGTGAGTAAGGGAAGCGGCAGGGTATGTGGGAAGGGGAAAGGAGGCCATCTAATTGTGCACCTGCACTATGTACCTAAGGTTGTGTGTGGCTGTGTCAAGAGGCACACAGGAAGTGTTCATGTGATGTGACAGTGGCTCTGAGGAGGTGAGCTGACTGGGTGTAGCCTGATAAGATTCCAACTGTTTCCAGAAAGCTGTGTCTGGAGAGATGGAGCTTCTGCAACTTCGCTTATCCGTGTCAGGGTAAGCAGACATGGAAGCAATTATTCCTGCATCAAGTAAAGCAGGAGCATCTCATGGAATCGGCACAGCCAGATGACTTTATCTACAAAGAAGCAACTGGGAACCTTGGTAGGTGGATGAGTGCCCTAGAGGAACATGATAAACTTCTTGTTTCCAGAAATCCACTCTATTTTCCCCCCCTGTATGCAGTTCTGTGTTCTCATTCAGTGAAGGGAAAGGGAATTAAAATTTAACAGGACTGGGTTGCAGTAATAGCCATGTAACTAGTCTCCCTGCTTCCTTTCTTGTCTCCTACAGTCTGTGCTGAATTGAGAAACCACAGTGATCTTTTCACAACATAAAATCAGGCCCTGATAGTCCCTTTTTCTAAGTCTTCCCATCCCTTGAACAAAAATCTGAAAAAAAGTTAATGAGAAACTCTTAATAACAGAGGTTCTCCTCACTTTATTCCTGATACCTCTTTTAAAACTCAGAAAAGGTCTCTTTTGGAGACATTTTTATACCCACTTTATATCTATGGAAATGGGTGAAAGAGAAAAAACAAGTTGGCCAATATCTCCAAATGGCCATTCTGTAATGGGAATGCATGTTTGGCTGACTTGAAGCGCAGTTTCCATCTTCTCCATAATTGTTACACAAGCCATCCTAAGAGGTTACAGGAAACTTAAAATTGTCTTTATTTGGTTTGGATCATCCCTCAACTATCTGGTCATTTTGTCTGTGTTTTCTTCCAGGAACCTTTGGGCCTTTGGCTTATCTCTCAGGAAGTGGCCTCACAACGGGTGGACAAGAGAAGTCGATTGTTTGTGCTGCGTCTTCATGGCGTGTGCTTTATGCCTGGGATGTGCAAGAGGTGAGTCTTGCCAATAAGTAGCAAAGGTAATGCATGCCTGCATCCATCCTGTTACACATATGAAACAGGAGTTTTGAAAGGAAAATGATACTTGGAATTAGTAACAGAAGCAAGGGTTCAAATCAGTTTTTCTAACTAGTAACTTATGACTTTTTCATTCAGAGCATAGACACAGAGAATTTGCTTTTTAATATGTGTTTCTACATATAATCTTGTACAAGGCTCTATTTTCTGGCTGTAACATGGAGTGACTTTGGGAAGCACATAATCTTTTGGCATTGTTCATCTTCCTTACCTATTCTTTAGAACCTGCCTCTTTGTCAATGATTGGCATTTGTTATACTAACTTTTTCAGAAAGTGGTGTCTATTTCAGGTTACTTCCAGGGGGTACAAAGGTTTTATGAAGACCAGCACATGTAATACAAGGAGTACTGGTTAGGGAGTTGAAAGACCCCAAAGTGGGTCCCAAATTATTGTATTTTTAAAATTTTACCTGTTTGGATCTCTCTATCCCTCCCTATAAAAATTAGATAATGATTCTCTCTCTCTCTCTCTCAGGGTCTTCTGATGTATGATAAATACCCTTGTATGAATATATGAGGTGACAGGGAAAAGAGTTAAAAATCTAGAAGTGTATCTCTTGGATAACTTTCTCTAGGGGAAACCAGACACCATGTTCCTGGGGACATTCAAGTAATCTAATGGACAGGTCCACAGGACAGAGAATTCAGGTCTCCTGCCAACATCCAGCATCATCTTGCAGTCATGTGAGTGAGCCATCTTAAAAGCAAATCTTCCAGCCCTGGTCCAAATCCTTTAGCCAACATCTTGCTGCAACCTCGTAAGAGATCCTAAGCCAGAACCACTCAGTTAATCCACTCTTGATTTTTTGATCCACAGAAACTGTGTGAGATAAATGTTTATTACTTTAAGCTGCTATGTAACTTGTTGTTCAGCAATAGATAACTAATATAGTTTTTAGAACCTGGAAGTGGGGCGCTGCCATAACAAAAACCTACAATGTGGAAAAGCTTTGGAACCAGGCAGCAAACAGAAGCTGATACGACTGAGGAGAACCTTGAAGAGACTATTAGCAAAAACATAATGACCTACCATGAGGGCTTTAACAAAAGTGTGAAAAATGTTATTGGACACTGGAGGAAAAGGAATCCTTCTTATATAGTTGCAGAAGTTTAGCAACAACACTGTCACCCATGGTAAGGTGAAAATTAGAAAATGTATCCAATGAATTGAGTGATCTTGCTAAGGAAAATTTCAGGCAGAATGCTCAATATTGACTGCTTCTTGCTGCTTATAGTAAAATGCAAAGAAAGAGAGGATACAGTAAGAACTATCAACCAAGAGAGAATTAGGTATTGCTGGTTTTGAAAATCCCCAGCCTCTACAGATGGCAAATGATGCCAAAAATTAAGAAATGGATTTTAAACAAAGATCAATGCAGAGCAATGTCAGTGAATCTTACTATAAAGATGAAGCCCAAGAGGTGGCTGCAAAATTCCTTGTTAGACTTTAGAAAGATCTAAGGAAGTGCCTCAGGGAACTTCTCAGTGAAGCAAAAGGACTTCTAAGAAGCTTAAGTGATTGATATTTTAACTGCCCTAACCTAATTATTATATGACATACATATGTATCAAAACATTATTGTGCCCCACAAAAAAAGCTTAAGGCATTGTCCTCAGGTACCCCAGCAGAAGGCCAAGATACAAAACAATTTATTTCAAATACTTGCATGTGTGGCTCTTGTCTAGTGGCATAAACTCTAAAAGGTTCTGAGGAGACCCACAAAGGTTTTGAGAGAATTACATTGGCAGAAACACTGCCAGCTGGGATTTAAAGGGACCAAAACATGACAAAAGGAAAAAAGCCCTTTTGCATCCCAAAACATTTACAGGCAGGAAACAGGCTACAAAAACTACTCAGCTGCAAAATTAGGCCACCATATATGGAAACAGAAGGATAACTCAGAGGACAAAACCAAGAGCCTAGAGAGTGAAACCAAGAGTCATGAAGAATCTTTCTTAGGACTTGAATCAACAAACTGCCAGCATGTCCTCCACTGGATTCCAAAATTTCTGTGTAGCAGTGATTCATTGGTGCTTCCCATTCCTCTCACCCCATTTTTCCTTTTTCCCCTTTTGTGAATGACAGTGTATATGGTATCCTGTGCCTACCCCACCCTTGTATTTTGAGTGTGCAGGACAGATGACTTGTATATTTAGTTGAGAAAGTTTTCACATTAGTATGAACTGAATCTAAAGTGCTTCATCTATATGTGGAACTAATTAAACAATGAGATCCTGATCCTAGATTTTGTGATGATGCTGTAATGGTATAAGACATATGGAGGTATCGGGAAATGGTGAGTGTATTTTTATTTTAGAGAGAAGTGAATCATTAGGGGCCACAGGTGGACTATGGCAGCCAGTCTCTAAGATGGCCCAATGTACTTGCTCCCTAGTATTCATGATCTTGTGTAGTCTGCTGCCACAACAAGTAGGGCTGACCTATGTAACCAATAGGATATCATGGAAATGATGGTGTGAAACTTTTTTTTAATGATTATATGCATTTATTTATTTTCTGCCTTTTCCATCAATGATTAGCACCATTTTTTTAAGTTTAGTTATTAATATTTTTTACATTCTATGATGTTGTGGAGCAGTTGGGAGGGAGGGAGAGAGGAAAAGAGGGAAGGAAATAGGGTGAGAGAAGGATGAAGGGAAAAGTGTGAGGTTGAGGCCTGTGGCACCCCCCTCATTCCTGCAGGGGAGACCAGGGGGCTTGCAGCAGTGTCTTAGTCATTGCTGGGCTGGGTGAAGATGTCAGGGGTGTGTGGCTGAAGCCTTCGTCCCCCACCATTGCCCCAGCTCAGGAGCCTAGGGCACTTCCTGCAGCAGCTTGGCAGTCATCGCTGTGCTGGTTGTGGGTGTTGGGGGGCTGTGCCCAAGGCCCTCAGCCCCCCATCACCCTGGCTCCAGAGAGCCCGGGGCACTTCCTGCAGTGGCTCAGTAGTTGTTGCTGGGTTGCAGGCGTTGGGGGACATGGCTGAGGCCCCCAGCCCTCGCTCCTGCCTGGCTTGGTAGCCCAGGGGAATTCTGGTCCTTCTAGGTTTTATAGGTGTTCTTTGGTATGAGAGAACTTTATTAATTAATATCAGACTTTGTCTCTGGTCTGTGGGTATTTTGTTTTTTCTTCCAGTTCTATGTTGGGTTATTTGCTGTTCTACCACTTAAACTCTGCACTGAAACTAATTTGTTGTCCTTGGCTTACTTCTAACATGGGGGAACTTCCTGTGGGGAACAGCACTTGAATTCTGTGGTTGAGCTAAATTGCTGCTTTGCTGCTGATTCCCTGGGGAAGGCTTTTTGTGCAGCTCCGGTTTTAGTGGCTGACTTTGCAGGTACTTCTGGCTCTCATGAGATCCAGTACACCTGGGTTGTGTGGAAACTCTGGTCTATCCCTGAGACTTTTCAGCCCCTGCAGGTCTATATTCCTGGCCAGTCTCCACTGAGTGGTCCTGCACTGATTGGGGGACAGATCAGCTGTCCATGCTGTGCCCCAGTGTTCTCCTGGTGGGCCCGTCTCCCTCACCGCCTGCACTCCAAATACTTCCCATGGGACCGGCTGTGCACCAGTCCCTTGTGATGACTCACCAGCCTCTGAGTGGCTCCTTCTCTTCAGTTCTTGTGGCATGTGTCCCATGTGTCCATGGGAACCATCTTGGTAGTCTTGCTGGCCTGGGGGCCACCAAGGCCCTCTTTTCTGCTGCCGCCTCAATGCAAATTCATATGAAGGGCACAGCTGCAGCCTTTGCCAGTTTCTGCTCCGTGCATTCACCAGCTCCAGCCTTGAAGTGGCCGGGGCTTGAAACAGTCGGAGCAGTTCTTTCTTTCTCTCATTGTGGCTTCTCCCACCTTCATGCACTCCGTAAGTCTCTCCTCCTCTTCCCCAGCTTGGCTGTTGTTGCTTTTTAATAGTTGTAAATTGATTGATTTGTGGGAGAGAGTGATGCTGGGGGACTGTCTGATCCACCACCTTGATCGTAAGCCTCTGTAACTTCTGAAGGTATTACATAGAAGACACTTCTGTCTTGAGTCATTGGCTCTTTGATATCCAGTTATGAGGACACCCAAGCAACCCTACAGAATCACTTGTGTGGTGAGGTTTGAGGACTCCTGCCAATAGCCAGCACCTACTTCCCAGCCATGTGAGTGAGCCATCTTGAAAGTGAAACTTGACTTCAACCTCACAAGAGACCCAACTTTCAGATAACAAAAATTTGTTTTAAGCCACTAAATTTTTGGAATGGTTTCTTCATGACAATAGGTAGCACTATACAGGCAATCTGTTATACTGTTAGGAATCAAAATAGTGGTCACATCTGAGCAGGCTAGAAGGGTTATTAAATAGAGCAAATACAAGAGGACTTTGGGAGAACATTGGTATTCAGTTGTATTAATTTATTAAACTTTACATGTATGTTTGTGCTCTTTTCTTTTTGTATGATATACTTCACAATAAAAAAAGGCTAAATAGAATTCTAGAAAGAAAACTATTTGTTCTTTTTTGAGTGCAGTGTACAAGGTTGATAATGGAATAACAATACTCATGACAGTTGATACCTACCATGTCTAAGCAGACATTGTAGTTCCTACTATGTCATAGAAAGAATTCTAGGCATGTTTCATATGTTGTAAAATTCTAGGTATGTTTCATGTTGTAAAATATGTTGTGAAATAAAGCCTGATTGTTCTCTATTCCCATCATGTAACGAGTTCCTGCATTTAAGCATTGCATAGCTCCTGTTTTCATGTTTATACCCCCAACTAAGTGACATGTTTAGAGTTTTCATATTCTTTTCCCAGAAGCAAGAAGTGGATCTGATTGGGAAGAGGCTTCTAAATAAACATGGACAGAACGAAAGCACTGTAGGAGTGAGGAGTTCCTTGAATAGTGTCATTCTCGTTCTCCAGGGCATTATGATCTGGTCAAGCCCAGTCCAGCAGTCCAGGATCAATGAGCTGGTGACCTTCCCTCAGATGCATCTTGCAATCACTGTGGACATGAAGGGAACTATCAAAGTGTGGAATTGTCAGGATGGGGATGCTGTAGCTGCTCTCACCATGCCTCGGGCCTGTTTTTCCTTGGAAGCCTGTCTCACAAAGGATGGCCCATTCGTGATGGTAAGTGAGCCCTGCATCTGGTGGTGGCCCGTAAAACAAAATGCCTGCTGCCTTGACATGTGTCAAGGCCCAATTCTTGTCACATCCCAATCTGTCTCCTTGGAGTCATCTCTTCAACATACCCTCAGAGTCAGTCAAAATTTACCAATGGATGTTGGCCATACAGACCTCCATACCCTGTTGGTCTTTGACCTACCTCAAGTACATTTCCCCAGCCATTCTTGTAAAAACAACCTTCCTGAATCCTTTCATATCTATGTGTCTTCTTTCAAGTGTACATTATCGTACAGTCTTTAAATATGGACAGGGACTGTGCAGGGAGAGATGTGGGTTTGGGGAGACATTGAGGGAAAAATATAGCGGTAATGTGCTAATAAATAACTATCCTTGAGAAGAGTGTATTGGAGCTTAGAAAGTTTTATTCCCTGGGATCATCCCAACAACTTGTGATACAGCCTGGTCAGAGGTTTTTATCTGCATTATGTGATGGTCACACCTGACAGTGCTGCTTCCTGTGTAGTTTAAGGTTTTACATCTACTTCTATTGATATGGTGGCAATGCTTTGGTTTCAGGTGGGTGATTCTGAAGGTGACATCTACACATTGACAGTACCTCAGTTAAAGGATATTTCTAAAGTTAATGCATTTAAATATAGTGTTGATCTTCTACACTGCTCTCCTGACAAGAAATGGGTCTTTGCTTCTGGGAGACATCAACATATCTTGCCAAAGGTAGGTGCTATTCTGTGTGCTTCAGCTTTGGGACAGGAGGGTCAAACACTAGGAAGGTCATGTTAGGAAGTGTTAGAGAAGCTACAGATCTCAGGGAGGACCAGGCATACTGCTTCCTCCTCTCTCAGGCCTTTTCAGAAGTGGAATCCATTCTTACAGTCAGGAAACAATGTTCTTTGAAGCAATAATATCCAGTTGTAATGGCAAATATTTATTAATGAAAATGTATTCGTGAAGCCTGACTCTGCCAAAGAAATAGAGGAGGGTGAGAGAAGTATGAAGAGACAAGGATCTTTAGTAACTTTGTTCACTTTAGCTTTCCTTACTTTAATCTACCTTGACTTGAAAGCACAGAGAAGCCCAAAGGTAAATAAATATGCACCAGCTTCTGAACGTCATCCTGAGCGTGGCACCTGTGCCCTGGGCAGGCAGCAGAGAGCAAGGAGTTAAGAGGAGAGGTAGTAAAAGCAAAAGAACCCTTGAGTGGTTCTCCAAGAAAGGAAAATCTACTTAGCCAACTTCAACTTGACCAGAGGTCCAATGTGGCAAGATGATTTTGTAACCCCCTGGTATGCTCAGGGACTCCATTCTATCTGTAAACATGCAGGAAGGATAGGAAGACAAAGAGCTCCTCGTAAGCTGGAGTGATGAGCAGTGAGTACTCAACGCTTCCTGAGATGCAGAACAAAGCTTTGGCCACAAGATGAGGATGTTGTAGGCATCTTTTCTGGAGTCACTTCTGTCCTGAGATGCTGTAACGTCCCCTTCACCTGACTGCATGTGCATTGCTCTCTCCTTAGGTATTTTTCACAGAGTGCTTACTGAGACCTTCAGAGGATAGCACTCCTCTGTCTGTCTCCCTACCATTTGCACCATGCTGCAGAGCCTGCTGGAACCCAAGGATGAAAAACAGGATAACACTCATGTTCCGAAGAGGCTCTAGCAAAAACACAGGATTTACCACCTTTGATCTAACAACTGAGAGGACTGGGGGTAAAACAGTCATCCGAGGTAGGCTATGCCACAGTAGAAACACTTGTTTCTCTTCTGTATCACACATGTGTTCGTGTTAAGCTATCAGTTTACGTAAGTAGGTCATACTGTGTGAAGGGAACAGGGGGTGTCTTCAGCTGGGGGTGAATCCATGCCTGTTTGACTCTAATGCCCACGCTGAGCTCTATATTCCACCCTGCCCTTTTGGGTAGACATGTTTAGATTTCCATCAGGTTTTAGGGCCTGGGTTCCGATGCCCCTTCCCATTACAGGTCTCCCTTAATGTTTGTGTTATTTATTGTCCATAGCCTTCTGTTCCTGTGTCATGGCATCCCTTACCACAGCCAGTGACATGTACTTGTCAGGCCACTGGACAACCCTTCATTTTCTTCACTGGACTGAAGTTCCATGGAAGTAGGGAGTATGTTATTTCATTCAGTGTAAGGATAGTGTTCTGACTAAATGATTTGAAATTGCCTGCATGTATGTGTGTGCATATGTATTTTACACAAAAACAGAATATCAGATCGCAAGTTTCCTGTTGCCGGTTCAAATTGAGAGTCCATTATGGATGGGAGTCGGTGAAGGAAATATGATTGTCTTTGTGAGTGGGCCATACCTGTTTCTCTTCAACATCAATGGCTTCCTCCTGCAACGATTTGAGGACCACCAGGTAGCCATCAACAGCTTATGGGTGGTAAGTATGATCTCTCTCCTCCCATTGCTTTTTAATTTTTAAAAAATTTTTAATTGTACACATGTGTGGGGTACAGTGTGTTGTTTCAACACATGCATGTATTATGCAATGATTCACTTAGGGTGAATAGCATATCCATCACCTAAACTTTTATCTTTTCTTTGTCCCACTGCTTTTGGATCTGACTTTGACTTCTTGGCTGCTCACTCCTGGATATCCTTTGAAGGATTCTATCCGTGTCCTCACCGCATCCCGAGATCTCTCTTTGCATGTGTACATGTGGGAGGAGGGAGGCCGTTATCCATACCTCAAGAGCTGCTGTCACCTGGAACACACGGGGACTGATCAGAATCCAGTCTGGTAAGCCCTGCTTTGTGGCTTAAACTTTACCTGAAAATTCTTAATTTCTATGAGAAAATAAATGAAGTGATAATAGGTTTTTTTCAAGGTTCTTTGAGGATATTCAAGGGTATTTCAAAAAGTTTGTGAAAAATAGAGTTCAAAGATAATACAAACCTTTCCATGACCTTTTTGAAGTACCCTCGTAAGTAAATGAACTTGTGCCTGAAAAGAGAATTGCTAGTTCTCGGAGTCCCAGCGCTTACAATAGATGTCAAAAGGCTTTCCCACCTGGCTCTCAATTCATATTCCCACAACCAGTATATGGAAGATTATCTCCTCAGTATCCTATCTTTACTTGCAAGGTTCGTACCTTCATTTGTCATTTGAGTTGCTTCTTTACAGAGTTTCCTTCATCTCCATTTTGCTAATTTTTCTTCTGGATTGTATCCCTTCATCTAAATCCTTTTCCTTGAGATTTTATATACTGCACATAGAAGTCTTGTTGTTTAGATGCTTTATAAATATTTTCTTCCAGATGATTGCTTTTCTTATAATATTTATAGTGGTTTGGAGGCAATAGCTAACAAAATACATATCCATATATCTTTTGAACTACAATTCCTTTAAAAGGAATTTACTCAGAAGGTGTATCTCTAATGATTAAAAATACATTGTCTGTTTATTGCAGCATTATTTATGATCGCCAAATAATACGTAAACACCAAACACAGAGATTGTTTCAATTACTGTGGTAATTTATACATACAATGTAATATTGTGCAGCTGTTAATTTTAAAAAGAATAAAACAAATATCTATGTTTAGATAAGTTATTCTCAGTGTTTCAGAGGCAAAAATAATTTAATTAAAAATATGTAAATATATGTAATTATACTTAGCAGGCTTTCTTTTATGTTTTTTGCTCTCGTTATCATATCTAATAAATCTTAGCCTACACCAAATCATAAATACTTATTTCCTTTCAATAATTTCAAATACTTACCCTCCACATCAGGGATCCCATGCCACATAACTTTGTCTTTTATCCATCTAAATTATTTTATAAAGCAGGGAAACTTTATGTCTTTCCCAAATAGAATCCAGTTGTCCAACACACAGTGTGGGGATTTTTTGGCAAAAATATGAAGTTCTGTAATCAGAAGCACAAACCACAGAACATCAATCACCCCCAAAGTTTCGTCATGCCCCACTGCAGTCCGTCTCGCCTTCATCTCTCGCACCAGGCAATAACTGCTCTGCTTTCTGGCCCTATAAATTAGTTTATATTCTACAAAATGTTATGTAAATAGAATTATATAGTATGTATTCCTTTGTGTCTGGCCTCTTTCAATGAGCACAGTGTTTTTGAGATCCACCCACGTTGGGTACATCGGTAGTTCACTTTTTTACTGTTGAGTATTGTGCTGTTGCACAGACGTACCACTGTTCATCACTTCACCAGTTGAGAAACAGTTATGGGATGTTGTATGTAAAACTGCTAAAACAATTGTGAACAGATTTTTGTGTGCATTTACCTAAGAGCAGAACGGCTGGGTCATATGGTAAGTGTAGGTTTAAATTTGTAGAAACTGCAAAAACTCTTTCCTAGGAAGCTGCACCTTTTTGCATTCTCACCAGGGATGTATGAGAGTTCCAGTTTAGGTTTTTTGGTGGTTTTTTTTTTTTTTTTTTTTTTAACATTCTAATAGGTGTGCAGTGACATCTCATTATGATTTTTATTGTGCCTTATCCCAGTGATGTTGAACAACTTTTCATTTGCTTATTTGCCATCCAGTTATCTTCTTTGGTGAAGCATTTGTTCAAATCTTTTGCCCATTTTAGATTGAGTTGTTTATTTTCTTAATATGGAGTTGTGATAGTTGTTTACATATTTGGACTATAAGTCTATTATCAAATAAGAATTTGCAAATATTTTCTCCCACTCTCTGGTTAGTCTTTTTAGTTTCTTTACAATGTCTTTTAAAAAGCAGTTGTTCTTAACTTTGAAGTCCAATTTTTCTTCTAAAATGATTGTGCTTTGGGTGTTGTAATCTAAGACATCCTTGCCTAACCTAAGGTCATAAAGATTTTCTCCAATGTTTTCCTCTAAAAGTTTTGGAATGTTAGGTTTCACATTTAGGCCTATGATCCATTTTGAGTTAAATTTTGTTAGGGCAAGATATAGATTAAGGGTTTTTTTTGCATATGGATATTGAGAAATTCAGCATTATTTTTTGATAAACACTATTCATTCTCCATTGAATTGCCTTTGCAACTTTGTCAAAAATTAATTGGCTATTTATATATGGGTTAATTTCAAGACTTTCGCTTTTGTTCCAATGATCTATATGTTTATTCATTCTCTAATAATATAGTACTTTGAAAATCTAACTTTATAGTGTTAGGTCTGTGAGACAAACAGAATGAAAGACCCTGAGCCAAACGTTATCAAGCAAGGGAGTTTACTCCAGCAAATCTGGAGGGGAAACTAAAAGTTCAGTGTTCTGCCCTCGTACAGACTGGCAGAGACTTTATTACAGGGCTTGTCTGGGAGGGGTTGGGGCAGATATTCTGAGCACTCAGCATGCCGTAAAGGCTTTGTGTGTTGTTGTTTTTGTTTTGTTTTGTTTGCTTCATACATGATGTTTTTATTGGAGCACATCAGCCTGAGAGAAAGGCAGGAGGTAGGCGGACAGGGTGAGTTGTACCAGGCATTCTTGTCAGAACGTACTGGCCTTGAAGGGAAAGGGAGGGGGCAGAGGGACAGGGCACGGCAGTAGCAGATGTTCTTATGTTAAGCTGACTGTGAAGCCTAATATATAGAAACTATAAAATCAAATGATGTGAGTCCTCCAATTTGTTCTTTTGCAAAATATTTTGGATATTCTGATTTCCTTGTTTTCCACATAAATTTTAGAACTGGTTTGTAAATTTCTACAAAAATTCTGGGATGTATATTGGAATTCTACTGGATCTATAGATAAATTGAGGGGAAATTGGCATCTTTACTATACTGACATTTCCAATCCATGAACCTGTATGTCTCTCAATTTATTTAGGTCTTCTGTGATTTCTTTTATGAGTGTTTTTGTAGTTCTTTAGAATACAAATCTTGCACATATTTTATAAAATTTATACCTAAATATTTCATGCTTTTGGTGCTGTTATAAAGAGCACTGTTTAATTTATTTCAATTTTTAGTTTTTCATTACTAGTATACAAAAATATGATTGACTTTTGTATATTGACCTTGTATCCTGCAACCTTGCTAAACTTACTTATTCTAAAAGATTTTATTCATAGATCTGCAGATACTTTGTGTTTTTTCTATGTAGACAATCATGTGATCTATCAATGAAAACAGTTTCATTTCTTCCTTTCCAATCTGTATGCCTTTAGTCCTTGTTCTTGCCTTATTGCATTGCCTATAACCTTCAGTACGATGTTATAGTGTAGAGCAGATATCCTTCCATTAGACTGAAAGTGTTCAGTCTTTCACCATTATTATATTCACTGTATGTTTTTGATGGTGCCCTTTATTAGGTTGAGGAAATTTCCTTCTAATCCTAGTTTGCTGAGGATTTTTTAAATCATAAATGTTTAGATGTTTAAGTTTTTCAAACGCTTTTTCTGCATAAGTTGTTATAGCATATGAATTTTTTAAAATTATTAACAAGGTTAATTATATTCATTTACTTTTGGGGAGGTAGGGACATGGTATTTCATTTAATTTTTTTTTAATTAACAAATAATGATTTTATATATTTATGGAATACAGTGTAATATTTTCATATGGGGGGTCTTCAAAAAGTTCATGAAAATATTCAGACTTTTTAATTCTATTTTTCCATGAACTTTTTTTTTTTTTTTAAGATGACTGGTAAAGAGATCTTAACCCTTGATTTGGTGTTGTCAGCACTATGCTCTCCCAAGTGAGCGAACCGGCCATCCCTATATAGGGATCCAAACCCGTGGCCTTGGTGTTGTCAGCACCGCACTCTCCCAAGTGAGCCACGGGCCGGCCCCCCCACGAACTTTTTGAAGAACCCTATATGTATACATTGTGGAATAATTAAATTAAGTAATGAGCACATCCATAACCTCACATACTTACATTTTTGTAATGAGAACACTTAAAATCTACTCTTTGCAATTTGCGAATATGCAGCACATTATTACTAACTATAGTCACCGTGCTGTATCATAGATCTCCAAAATGTATTCCTGCTGTCTGACAGAAACTTTGTACCCTTTGTCAAACATCTCCCCATTCCCCCTCCCCACCTCCAGCCCCTGTTAACCACCATGCTACTCTCTACTTTTGTGTTTGACTTTTTTCTTTTCTTTCTTTTTTTTTTTTTTTTTTAAGATTCCACATATAAGTGAGGTTGTGCAGTATTTGTCTTTCTGTGCCTGGCTTAATATCACTTAGTATAATGTCTTCCAAGTTCATCCACATGTTGCAAATGACAAGACTTCCTTCTTTTTTAAGTCTGAATAGTATTCCACTGTGTATAATTCACATTTTCTTTATCCGCTTATCTGTCGATGGATGCTTAGGTTGATTTTTATATCTTAGCTATTGTGAATAATGCTGTAATGAATATGGGAGTGAAGATATCTCTTTGAGATAGTGATTTGAATTTTTTTGGATATATACCCAGAAGTGGGATTGGTGTATCATATGGTATTCTGGCCTAGGGAGGTTTGATAACCAGCCTCAACCCACCCTGTCCTCTTATCAAGTTCTTGACTCCACCACAGGAAAGAATTCAAGAGCAGAATCACAGTAAAAAGTGAAAACAAGTCTAATGTAATGAATTAGAGATACAGATTTCACAGAAAAAGTGCAGCCTAGCTCCAGAGACTGAGCAGGGCCTGCACCAAATTTAATACAAAAGTAAGAAATACACATTCAAAGTGCAGGCTGGCTCTAGAGTGAACAGCAGCCTGCTAAAAAAGCAAGTCTGATACAAAAAGAAAGAAATACACACCTCAAGCAAAGTGTGTGCTCATCCCAAAGAGAATGAGCAACAGTCCTGCCTTCTACCGGGATTCAACTTCTATCGTTTTGCTATCTAATACATATTCATGCTATCTAATGAATATTCAACTAAGGGGATGGTTCCCAGTTATGTTACCTAGTCTTGCACATGCTCAGTTGGTCTCTTTTAGAGCATGCTCGTTGGTCAGATTCCACCACAGTCACTGAATACACTTAGAATATTCTCGTTGCTCTCTAACACCTCCAGTGGAAGGTCATTCAAGGGATAAACTCCTTTTTACTGAATGTGCTTGGCCAGTGAGATTGCATAAGTCTGCCCCCTGTGGTCTCAATCTCCACATGCTGGTGCCAAAAATAGATGCTACAGGCCACCACAGCTTGGGACTCAGAGGCAGAGCTTGAGTCCTAGAGAAGCAGTTTGAGAGCCAGGGGAGTGGCTTGAAACCCAATCCCTGGGGAACTGAGCATCTCCTATTCTCAGTTCTATATTTTGTGTTTTGAGAACCTTCAGTACTGTTATCCATAAATGCTGTGCTAAGTTACATTTCCACCAACAGTGTGCAAGGGTTCCCTTTACTCCACATCTTCGCCAACACTTGTCATCTTTTATATTTTTTATAAAAGCCATTCTAACAGGTGTGAGGTAATAGCTCATTGTGGTTTTGACTTGCATTTGCCTGATGATTAGTGATGTTCAGCATTTTTTTCGTATACCTGTTACCTCTTCGTATGTCTTCTTTGGAAAAATGTCTATTCAGGTGCTTTGCCCATTTTTAAATAGGATTATTTGTTTCCTTGCTATTGAGATATTTGAGTCCCTTATTTATTTGGATATTAACCCCTTATCAGATGTACGGTTTGCCAATACTTTCTCCCAATCCATAGGTTGTCTCTTCACTCTTGTTTCCTTTGCTGTGCAGAAGCTTTTTAGTTTAATGCAATCCCATTTGCCTGTTTTTGCTTTTGTTGCCTGTGCTTTTAGGGTCATATCCAAGAATCATTTCCCAGAACAATGTTGTGAAGAGTTTCCTGTTTTCTTCTCGTGGTTTTACAATTTCAGGTCTTATGCACAAGTTTTTAATCACTTTCGAATTGATTTTCGTATATGGTGTGAGAAAGGTTCCAATTTTGTTCTTTTTCATGTGAACACCCAGTTTTCCCAGCAAGATTTACTGAAGAGACTGTTACTTTTTCATTGTGCGTTCTTGGCAACTTTGTCAAAAATTAATTGACTATAAATGTGTGGGTTTATTTCTGGGTTCTCTGTTCTGTTCTACTGGTTGATGTGTATATTTTTATGCCAGTATCATGCTGTTTGGATTGCTATAGTTTTGTAATATATTTTGAAATCAGGTAGTGTAATGCCTCAAGTTTTGTTCTTTTTCAAGATTGCTTTGACTATTTGGAGTCTTTTGTGGTTGCATACTGTTAGAATTAATTTTCTATTTCTGTAGAAAATGTTATTAAAATTTTAATAGGGATTAATAGAGATTGTATTGAATTTGTAGACACTTTGGGTAGTGTATTAGTCTGTTTCTGTTGCTTATAACAAAATACATGGGACTGGGTGATTTATAAGAAAACAAAGTTTATTGCTTACAGTTTTAAAGTCTGGGACATCCAAAGTCCAGGGAACACATCTGGTGGTGGTGATAGTGACCCAGGAGTCTCACATGGCTGAAATGGTGGAGCAGAGAGAGACATCTCTTAATGCACTCTCCTTTTAAAGCCCTCAGTACCAATCTTGAAATCCCAGTTAGGCGGCTGCCAGATCCCAGCCCCAGCCCAGGTGAGCGCACACTGATCAGAGAGGCACCTCCCTGGAGAGGCCTGAGACTTGAGGCGACCACACACCTGAGGTGCCAGCAGGCAACCAAGCAGACACTGAGGCATCCGTGACAAATTGGCAGCCCCAACAGGATCCTAGCCAGACAATAGTGTCAAATCAATGGACCATGAAATCCCTTCCCACAATGACTAAACATCAAAGGAAAGATAAAAGAAATATGAAAAATCAAGAAAGTACACCACCAAAGGGTAATAACACTCAAGCTCCAGATCCTATAGAACAAGAAGCCCTTGAAATGTCTGACAAGGAATTTCGAGGGATAATTCTAAGGAAACTAAATGAGATACAAGAAAACTCAGCTGGACAACTCAATGAAACAAGGAAAAGTATACAGGACCTGAAAGAAGAAATATACAAGGAAATCAATGCCCTGAAAAAGAATGTAGCAGAGCTTGCTGAGCTGAAGAATTCACTCAACGAAATAAAAAACACAACAGAGAGTTTAACCAGCAGGCTTGCAGAAGCAGAAGAGAGAACTTCTGACCTTGAAGATGGGCTGTTTGAAATAACACAGGCAGACCAAAAAAAATAAGGAAAAAGAATTAAAAACATTGAAGAAAATCTAAGAGATATCAGACAACCTTAAGCACTCAAATATCCAAGTCATTCCAGAAGGGGAGGGAAAAGGAGATTGCATTGAAAACATATTTAACAAAATAGTGGCAGAAAACTTCCCAGGTATAGGAAAAGACACAGATCTTCAGATTTAGGAAGGTCAAAGATCCCCAAATGTATTCAACCCAAAAAGGTCTTCTCTAAGACATGTTGTAGTCAAATGGGCAAAATTCAAAGACAAAGAGAGAATCTTAAAAGCTGCAAGAGAGAAGCATCGAATCACCTAGGGAACCCCAATCAGACTAACATCAGACTTTTCATCACAAACTCTAAAAGCCAGAAAGGAATGGGATGATATATTCAAAATACTAAAAGAGATTGCTGGCCAAGAATAATCTACCCCACAAGGCTATCCTTCTGAAATGGAGGGCAAATAGTATATTTCTCAGACAAACAAAAACTGTGGGAGTTCACTACCACATGACCACCCTTACAAGAAATTCTCAAGGGAGTACTGGGTTTGGTACCTGAAGAATAACTACCACTGCCATAAAAACTCAAGAAAAATCAAAACCCACTAGTAAAATTAAAATGCCAACAATGAAGAGGAAAAAAGAAAAATTTATCTACAACCCAAGAAACCAACAAATACAGAAGACAAACAGTGAATCAGAAAGAAAGGAACAAAAGACACTTAAGACATCCAAACAAAAATCAATAAAATACTAGGAGTAAATCAACACTTTTCAATAACAACTCTTAATGCAAAAGGATTAAATTCTCTAATCAAAAGACACAGACTGGCTGACTGGATTAAGAAGGAGGACCCAACTATATGCTGCCTTCAAGAGACCCACCTCACCTATAAAGACTCACATAGACTGAGTGAAAGGATGGAAAAAGATTTACCATGCAAACAGAAATGAAAAGTGAGCTGGAGTAGCTATTCTTATATCTGATAAAACAGACTTTAAACTAAAAACCATAAAAAGAGATAAAGAGGGCCACTACATAATGATAAAAGGATTCATCCATCAAGATGACATAACAATCATAAATATATAAGCACCCGATGTTGGAGCCACCATATTTATAAAGCAAACTCTATAGATCTAAAGAAGGAAACAGACACTAATACCATAATAGCAGGGGACCTGAACACCCCACTATCAATACTGGACAGATCATCTAAGCAAAGAATCAGCAGAGAAACACAAGATCTAAACAACATGCTAGACCAATTGGACTTGGCAGATATCTACAGAACATTCCATCCAAC
Organism: Cynocephalus volans; assembly: GCF_027409185.1. Lineage (NCBI taxonomy): Eukaryota > Metazoa > Chordata > Mammalia > Dermoptera > Cynocephalidae > Cynocephalus > Cynocephalus volans. The sequence goes on from NC_084470.1 coordinate 58,759,011, forward strand.
AACCTCAGAATATTCATTCTTCTCATCAGCACATGGATTATTCTCCAGGATAGATCACATATTAGGTCACAAATCAAGTCTCAACAAATTCAAAAACATTGGAATTATCCCATGTATTTTCTCAGACCATGATAGATTAAAATTAGAAATCAATAACAAATGAAATTCTGGAAATCATACAAACACATGGAAATTAAACAGCATTCTACTTAATGACATATGAGTCCAAGAAGAAATCAAACAGGAAATCAAAAAATTTATTGAAACTAATGAAAACAATGATACATCATACCAAAACCTGTGGGATACTGCAAAAGCAGTACCAAGGGGGAAATCTATCACATTAAATGCTCACTTCAGAAGAAAGGAAAGATGGCAAGTGAACAACCTAACACTTCACCTTAAAGAACTAGAAAAACAAGATCAATCTAAACCCACAGTTAGCAGATGGAAAGAAATCATAAAGATCAGAGCAGAACTTAATGAAATTGAAACCCATAAAATGATACAAACGATCAATGAATCAAAAAGCTGTTTTTTTGAAAAGATAAATAAAATTGACAAACCATTAGCACAGCTAACTAAAAAAAGGAGAGAGAAGACCCAAATAACAAAAATTAGAAATGTAAAAGGTGATATTACAACTGATACCTCTGAAATACAAAGACTCATTCGAGACTACTGTAAACAACTATATGCCAACAAATTTGAAAATCTGGAAGAAATGGATAAATTTCTGGACACACACAAGCTTCCAAAACTGAGCCAAGACAATGTAGAAAATCTGAACAGACCAATAACAATAAAAGAGATTGAAGCTGTTATCAGAAGGCTCCCAACAAAGAAAAGCCCAGGACCAGATAGATTCACAGCAGAATTCTACCAAACATTCAAAGAGGAATTGACACCGATTGTCTACAAACTATTCCAAAAGATTGAAACAGAGGCGATTCTCCCAAACGCACTCCATGAAGCAAACATCATCCTGATACCAAAACCAGGTAAAGATACAACTAAAAAAGAAAACTACAAGCCAATATCCTTGATGAATATAGATGCAAAAATCCTCAATAAAATACTAGCTAACAGAATACAGCAACACATACGCAAAATTATACACCATGATCAAGTGGGATTCATCCCAGGGGTGCAAGGTTGCTTCAACATACACAAATCAATAAATGTGATACACCATATTAATAAAATCAAACACAAGGACCATATGATCATCTCTATAGATGCCAAAAAAGCATTTGATAAAATTCAACACTCGTTTATGATAAAGACTCTCTACAAGGTAGGTATAGATGGAAAGTATCTCAACATAATTAAAGACGTATATGATAAACCCACTGCCAATATCATCCTGAGTGGGGGAAGCTGAAAGCTTTTCCTTTAAGAACAGGAGCTAGACAAGGATACCCACTCTCACCACTCCTATTCAACATAGTGTTGTAAGTACCAGCCAGAGCAATCAGAGAAGAGAAGGAAACAAAGAGCAGCCAGATTAGAAAAGATGAAGTCAAACTTTCCCTGTTTGCAGATGACATGATCCTATATATCAAACAGCCTAAAGCCTCTACAAAAAACTCTTGGAGTTGATAAATGATTTCAGCAAAGTTGCAGGATACAAAATCAACACACAAAAATCAGTAGCATTTCTATTCTCCAATAGTGAACGTGCAGAAAGAGAAATCAAGAAAGTTTGCTCATTTGCAATAGCCACCCCTAAAATAAAATACTTAGGAATTGAGTTAACAAAGGATGTGAAAAATCTCTATAATGACAACTACAAACCACTGCTGAGAGAAATTGAAGAGGACACAAGAAGATGGAAATATATCCCATGCTCTTGGATTGGAAGAATCAACATTGTGAAAATGTCCATACTACCCAAAGTGATATAAAAATTCCCATCAAAATTCCAATGACATTTTTTTCAGAAACGGAAAAAACTATCCAGACATTTATATGGAATAACAAAAGACCACACATAGCAAAAGCAATTCTGAGCAAAAAAAATAAAGCTGGAGGCATAACACTACCTGAGTTTAAACTATACTACAAAGCTATAATAACCAAAACAGCATGGTACTGGCATAAAAACAGACACACTGATCAGTGGAATAGAATAGAAAATCCAGAAATCAACCCATACACCTACAGCCATCTGATCTTTGACAAAGGCACCAAGCCTATTCACTGGGGAAGGGACTGCCTCTTCAGCAAATGGTGCTGGGATAACTGGATATCCATATGCAGGAGAATGAAACTAGACCCATATTTCTCACCATATACTAAAGTCAACTCAAAATGGATTAAAGAATTAAATATACACCCTGAAACAATAAAACTTCTCAAAGAAAACATAGGAGAAACACTTCAGGAAGTAGGACTGGGCACAGACTTCGTGAATATGACCCCAAAAGCATGGGCAACCAAAGGAAAAATAAACAAATGGGATTATGTCAAACTAAAAACTTCTGCACAGCAAAAGAAGCAATTAACAGAGTTAAAAGACAACCCACAGAGTGGGAGAAAATATTTGCAAAATATACATCTGACAAAGATATCCAGAATATACAAGAAACTGAAAACAACTTTACAACAAAAAAACAAGTAACCCAATTAAAAAATGGGCGAAAGAGCTAAATAGGCATTTCTCTAAGGAAGATATACGAATGGCCATCAGACACATGAAAAAATGCTCAGCATCACTCAGCATTCAGGAAATGCAAATCAAAACCACACTGAGATACATCTCACCCTAGTTAGGATGGCTAATGTCCAAAAGACTGTGAATGATAAATGCTGGCAAGGTTGCAGAGAAAAAGAAACTCTCATACATTGTTGGTGGGACTGCAAAATGGTGCAGCCTCTATGGAAAATGGTATGGAGGTTCCTCAAACAATTGCAGATAGATCTACCATATAACCCAGCTATCCCACTGCTGGGAATATACCCAGAGGAATGGAAATTATCAAGTCGAAGGTATACCACATTCTCCAATGTTCGTTGCAGCACTCTTTACAATAGCTCAGAGCTGGAACCAGCCCCAAAGTCCATCATCAAATGAGTGGATCCGGAAAATGTGGTACATCTACACAATGGAATAATACTCAGATATAAAAAAGAATGAAATACTGCCATTTGCAACAACATGGATGGACCTAGAGAGAATTATATTAAGTGAAACGAGTCAGGCACAGAAAGAGAAATATCACATGTTCTCACTTATTAGTGGGAGCTGAAAATAAATAAATAAATACACAAATAAACTGGGGGAGGAGGGAGGGAAGAAGACTCAACAATTATAATTCCCTGAAGTTGATACAACAAGCAAACAGGAGATTTTTGGGAGGGAGCGGGGAGAGGGAGGAGGGAGGGAGGTTTCGGTAATGGGCCACAATAATCAACCACACTGTATACTGACAAAATAAAATTCAAAAAAATAAAAAAAAATTTTAAAAAGCCCTCAGTACCATGCCCCTGACCACCATTATTAATCCATTCACTACGGCATGGTCCTACAATTTAATCAACTCTTCATGGCCCAACCTTTCAATTACCATAATAGTATTTTCCACTCTCAACAGTTACAGTGGGGATTTAAGCTTCAATGAAATTGGGGTGGGCATCCAATCTACAGTAGGTAGTAAGGACATTATTAAAATATTAATTCTTTCAATCCATGAGGATAAGATATCTTTCCATTTATTTATGTCTTCTTCCATTTCTTTCATCAATGTTTTATAGTCTTCAGTATACAGATCTTTCACCTCCTTGGTTAAATTTATTCCTAAGGTTTTTTTTATAAAATGCTATTGTAAATGGGATTGTTCTCTTAATTTATTTCTTAAATACACTGATTGATTTCTGAATATTGAAACAGTCTTACATTCCTAGAATAAGCCACAGTTGGCCATTTTCTGTTACTCTTTTTATATCTTGCTGAATTCAATAGGTTAATATTTTATTGATAATTTTTGCTTCTGTGTTAATGCAGGATATTGGTCTGTGGTTTCCTTTTTTTGTATTCTCTTTTTCTCATTTTGGTATTAGAAAAATGCTATACCAGTAGTAATGCTATACCACTTATTCTATAAGATAAGTGGGAATTGTTCTCTCTTATTCTGTCTTCTAGAAAAGATTGTGTAGAATTTGTGTTATTCTTTAAATGTTTAGCAGAATTCTCCCATAGAACCAGCTGGGTCTACAGCTCACCTTTTTAGTAAGTTTTTAACCACAAATTCTTTAATATTACAGCAATATTCAGAGGACTTATTTCATGCTGGATGAGTTTTCAGAATTTGTGGTTTTCCACAAAATAGTCATTTTATTTAGCTTGTCAAACTTATGTGTGTAGGTTTGTTTCTTTTAATCCTCTTAATGTCTGCAGAATCTGTAGTGATATCAACTCCTTCACTCCTGTTTTGGTAATTTGTGTCTTGTCTTGTTTTCTTTGTCAGTCTTTCTAAAAGTTTATCAATTTTAATTACCTTTTCAACAAAGCAGCTTTTGGTTTGATTTTTATTTCTCCTCTATTTTGCTTTTCTCAATTTTATTTATGACAGCCTTTATCTTCTATTTCCTTCCTTATGCCTGCTTTGGTTTGTTTGTTTGTTTATTTGCTTTGGTTTATTTTGTTCTTTTCTAGTATATTTTTTTACAGTTTTTTTAATTGCAGCATGATTGATTATACATATTTGTGGAGTACAGATTTGAATATCAGTACCTCTGTTCAATATGTGGTGATCAAATCAGGATAATTGGTATGTTCATTTTTACAAAATGTAATCAATCTTTGTGACCCTTTGCCAAAAGAAATTCCTGCTATTGCCTCTCCTCCCCACCATCCCACCTCTAATAACCACAGTTCTGTTCTTTTTTTTTTATTGAAGGTTCAATGTATCGTTGTGATTATTTCTTTCCTTCTTTTTTCTATCTTTCTTTCTTTGTTCCTTTCTTTTTTTAGCTCCCACTTATGAATGAGGACATGTGGTGTTTCTCTTTCTGTGCCTAGCTTATTTTAATAATTAATATAATTTTCTCTAAGTTCATCCATGTTGCCGCAAATGGCAGAATATCATTCTTTTTTATGGCCAAGTAGTATTCCATTGAGTATATATAGAACATTTTCCTTATCCAATCATCTGTTGATGGGCATTTCAGTTTGTTCCAACTCTCAGCCATTGTACATAGAGCTGCAATAAACATGAGAGTGCAGGTATCCCTTTGACATGACGATTTCCATTCCTTTGGGTATATACTCAGCAGTGGAATTGCTGGATCGTATGGTAGTTCTATCTGTAGTTGTCTGAGGAAACTCCACACTGTTTTCTATAGTGGCTGCGCTACTTTACAGTCCCACCAGCAGTGGAGGAGGGTTCCCCTTTCTCTGCATCCTGGCCAGCATTTGTTATTCTGTCTTTTTGATAATAGCCAGTCTAACTGGGTTGAGATGATATCTCAACATGATTTTAATTTGCATTTCCCTGATGCTGAAGGATGTTGAGCATTTTTTCATGTATCTGTTGGCCATTTGTATGTCTGTCTTTGATAAATGCCTGTTCAGCTTCTTTGCCCATTTTTTAATCAGGTTACTTGTTTTCTTACTATTAAGTTGTTTGAGTTCTTTCTATGTTCTGGATATTAATCCTTTGTTGGATGCATAGTTTGCAAATATTTTCCTCCGTTCTGTAGGTTGTCCTTTCACTCTGTTAATTGTTTCTTTTGCTGTGCAGAAACCTTTTAGTTTGATATAATCCCATTTGTTTAATTTTTCTTTTGTTGCCTGTGCTTTTGGGGTCTTATTCATAAAGTCGTTGCCCAGTCCTACATCCTGAAGTGTTTCCCCTGTGTTTTCTTTGAGAAGTTTTATAGTTTCATGTCTTATATTTAAGTCTTAATCCATTTTGAGTTAATTTTGGTATATAGCAAGAGGTACGGATCTAGTTTCATTCTTCTACATATGGATGTCCAGTTTTCCCAGTACCATTTATTGAAGAGGCAGTCTTTTTTCTCCAATGTACTTGTTGCCTTTGTCAAATATCAGTTGGCTGTAAGTATGTGGGTTGATTTCTGGGTTTTCTATTCTGTCCCATTGGTCTGAGTGTCTGTTTTTATACCAGTACCATGCTATTTTGGTTACTATAGCTTTGTGGTATAGTTTGAGGTCAGTAAGTGTTATTCCTCTGGCTTTATTTATTTATTTGTTTATTTATTTTTCTCAGGATTGCTTTGGCTATTCAGGGTCTTTTGTTGCTCCATATGAATGTTAGGATTGCTTTTACTATTTCCATGAAGAATATCATTGGTATTCTGATGAGGACCGCATTAACCTGTAGATTGCTTTGGCTACTATGGACATTTTCACAATGTTATTCTTCCAATCCAAGAGCATGGAATGTCTTTCCATCTTTTTGTGTCCTCTTTAATTTCTTTCAGCAGTGATTTTTAGTTTTCATTGTAGACATCTTTCATCTCCTTGGTTAAATTGATTTCTAGGTATTTCATTTTTTTGGTGACTATTGTAAATGGGCTTGCTTTCTTGATGTCTTTTTCTGCTAGTTCGTTATTGCTGTATATAAATGTTACTGATTTTTGCATGTTAATTTTGTATCCTTCAACTTTACTGAAATCATTTATCAGCTCTAAGAATTTTTTGGTAGAGTCTTTAGGTTTTTCCATATATAGGATCATGTCATCTGCAAACAGGGACAGCTTGACTTCATCTTTTCCAGTCTGGATGCCCTTTCTTTCTCTTGCATGATTGTTCTGGCTAGTACTTCCAATACTATGTTAAATAGGAGTGGTGGGAGTGGGCATCCTTGTTTTCTTCCTGTTCCCCATTTTTGATAATATTGGCAGTGGGTTTGTCTAAATAGCTTTTATTGAGTTGTGATACTTTCCTTCTATACCTAATTTGCTGAGAGCCTTTATCATGAAGGGATGTTGAATTTTGTCAAATGCTTTTTTCTGCATCTATTGAGATAATCATATGGTTTTTGTCCTTGATTTGGTTGATGTGGTGTATCACATTTGTTGACTTGCATATGTTGAACCATCCTTGTATCCCTAGGATGAATCCCACTTGATAAAGGTGCATAATATTTTTGATGTGCTGCTGTTTTCTGATTGCTAATATTTTGTTGAGGATTTTTGCATCTATGTTCATCAAAAATATTGACCTGTAGTTTTCTTTTTTAGTTGTATCTTTGTCTGGTTTTGATATCAGGGCAATGCTGGCCTCATAGAATGAGTTTGGGGGAATGGCCTCTGTTTCAATTTTTTGGAATAGTTTGAAGAGAATTGTTATTAACTCTTCTTTAAATGTTTGGTAGAATTCAGAAGTAAAGCCATTCAGTCCTGGGCTTTTGTTGTTGTTGTTGGGAGACTGCTGATTACTGCTTTAATCTTGTTGCTTGTTATTGGTCTGTTCAAATTTTCTATGTCTTTGTGGTTCAGTCTTAGTAATTAGTACGTGTCCAGAAATTTATGCATTTCCTCCAGGTTTTCAAATTTGTTGGCGTATAGTTGTTTATAGTGGTCTCTAATGATTCTTCGTATTTCCGTGGTATCAGTCATAATGTTTCCTCTTTCATTTCTGACTTTTTTTATTTGTGTCTTCTCTCTTCTTAATTTAGTTAGCCTTGCTAATGGTTTGTCTGTTTTGTTTATGTTCTCAAAATCCATTGCATCGATCTTTTGTATCTTTTTGGGGTCTCTGTTTCATTTAGTTCTGTTCTGATCTTAATTATTTCTTTCTGTCTACTAATTTTGGGATTGGATTGTTCTTGTTTTTCTAGTTCTTTGAGGTGTAGCATTAGATTGTTTATTTGAAATCTTTCTATTCTTCTGATGTAAGCATTTATTGCAATAAACTTCCCTCTTAGTACTGCTTTTGCTTTACCCAAGGAGATAGCCTTGTTGGCTATAGCATTCTTGGCTGGAAGGGGTTTTTTTCTTCTTTTAGTACTTTGAGTATATTGTCCCAATCTCTTCTGGTCTGTAGAGTTTCTGTTGAGAAGTCTGCTGTTAGTCTGATTGGGACTCCCTTATAGATGACTTGATGCTTTTCTCTCACTGTTTTTAGGATTCTCTCTTTGTCTTTGACTTTTGACAATTTGATGACAATGTGTCTCAGAGAGGCCATTTTTGGCCATTGGGGATCTTTGAGCCTCTTGGATCTAAAAGTCTATATTTCTACCAACACCTGGGAAGTTTTCCACTATTATTTTATTGAATATGTTTTCAATGCCTTTTCCTTTCTCCTGCTCTGGAACACTCATGATTCAAATGTTTGTGCACTATATAAGTGGTCTGCTAGCTCTCTTAGATTTTCTTCATTTTTAAAAAAGTATTTTTTCTTCCTTTTTGTCTGCTTGGGCTCTTTCCAAAAATCTGCCTTCAAGATCATAAATTCTTTCTTCCTTTGGTTCTAGCCTGCAGCTTACACTCAATTGTAGTTTTTATTTTATTGAATGAGTCTGTCAGTTCCAGGAGTTCTGCTACATTCTTTTTTATGGTATTTATCTCTGTAAATTTCTACCTTTAAGTCCTGTATTGTTTTTCTCATTTCATTGTGTTGTCTTACTGAGCTTCTTTTATCTCATTGAGTTTGTTTAAGATTGTTAGTCAGAATTCCTTTTCATACATTTCAAGAGTTTCTTGCTCTATGGGGTCTGGTACTTGAGAATCATTGTATTCCTTTGGTGATGTCATATTTCCTTATTTTTTTCATATTTCTATTCTATCTGTGTTGACTTCTGGCTCTCCTGTAGAGCAATTGCATCCTCTGTTACTCTGGAATGGGCTTTGAGGGGGGAGATTTCCTCCTGTAGATGTGTTTTATATTGACAATTGAGTAGGGTGTTCTAGTATTGGTTCCAGGTAGACACAGTAGTGTAGTCTCCATATGGGTACTTCTGCCATATTCAGTGTCAAAGTTCTGTGTGAGTAACTCTGTGGTGTAGGCACTGGGGCAGTTAGTGATTTCTTGCTGAGGTTAGTGACACTGTGTTGGGATGTTGACTATGTGGGTGAGCTCTTGAGGTCTTGGGTGAAGTGCACAGGTTCCTTGTCACTCGTTGGCAGAGATGAGTGATCCTAGGTGGACTTGGTGGCTCCCTGGCTAGTGCCCTATGACACTGATGGGTTTGCCAAGGTATACTGGATCTCCTTGGCTTGAATGGGTGACCCTGGGCAAGGTTTCTCATTTTTGGTTCCTATAGGACAAGGCTTTTCCCGGGTCCTTGCTGCCCTTGTTTGGGGGATGGGTTGGTGGTGACTGGGAATTTTCTTCTGTACACTCTTTGGCTATCCTAGATTTCTGTACTCTCTGTATTCTCTGCATGTGTCTCTCCCTGGGTCAAGGCAATCATGCTCACTGCACATGGGGTGTAATTTCCCCTGTGGGTTGGGCCACTGGGGCATGGGTCTGCACTGGATTACCTCTTTCTGTTGGCCCCATTTGTGAACCTTCTTGTGTCAATGCATGGTGGTGGCATTGGGTCTGGCCCATGGCCTGTCTGACTGGTGCAGTGGCAGTGGTAGTAACGTGTGTGACTGTGGGTGGCAGCAGTGGTGGGAGCAGCAGTACAAGTATCCCATACCCAGCTGGGCTGGCTACTGCTTCAGCATTGGTGGGGTGTCCCACGCCCAGCCAGTCCTACTGGTGTGATAGCTATGGCAGCGGCAGCCTTACTGCATGCAACTATGGTGAGGGGGTCCATGTATAACCTGGCTGGCTGGTGAGGCAGCTTGGGCATGGGTCCTGAACGCAGCTGATCTGGCTGGTGCAGCAGCCACTGGTGATGGCCACCACTCTGCAGGAGGAGGCAGCAGGGGGTCCCCCACCCAGCCAGTCCAACTGGTGACATGGTTATGGTGGCAGCAGCCACATTGCACATGACTATGATGGGGGGTGCAAGTAGCCAGGCTGGCTGTTGAGACATCATGGGTGGAGGTCCCATGCATACTGGGCATGGGCAGAGATCCTATGTGCAGCTGGTCTGGTCAGTGCTACAGCACTGATGTGAATGGCTACCAGTCCCTTTTCTAGTATCTTAAGGTGGAGGCTTAGGTTATTGATTTGAGACCTCTTTTGTTTTTGCATATAAATATTTGGTACTCTGAATTCCCCACTAAACACTGCCTTTGTTGCAGCTCACATATTTTGATTCATTTTCATTTTCATTAGTTTCATATACGTTTTAATTTCCCTTTCTTTCATTGAGATGTGGATTATTTAAAAGGTGCACTGTGCCTGGTTGTGGCAGGGGGGTCTGGTCCCCTTCTCCATGCCTCGGGTCCCCGGGTGGGCTCCATGGCACTGGCAGTATGAGTGGTTGTGGGCTGGGGTCCTGTCCCTGGCTCCATACCTCATGTCCCCTGGTGGGCCCAAGGCACTGATGGTGTGCTTGGGCCGGAACTAATTTTTTGTCCTTTGCTTACTTCTAAAATGGGGGAACTTCCTGTGGGAATCAGTACTTGAGCTGTGTGGTTGAGCTAACTTGCTGCTTTGCTGCTGTTTCCCAAGGGAAGACTTTTTATGCAGCTCAGGGTTTAATGGTTGACTTTATAGGTACTTCTGGCTCTCCAGAGACAGGGTGCACCTGGGTTGTGTAGAAACTCTGATCTGGACCTGAGTTTTTTCAAGTTGCACCCCATGCAATTCTGCATTCCCAACCAGTCTCCTCTGAGTGGTCCTGTGCCGATTGGGGGGCAGATCAGCTGTCCTTGCTGTGTCCCAGTGTTCTCCCAGTGGGCCTGTCTTCCCCACCACCCATGCTCCAAACACTTCCCATGGGACAGGGCCAGCGCCGGTCCCTTGCATTGATTCACTGGCCTCTGAATGGCTCCCCTCTTGCAGTAGTTCTGGCTCCTTGCTCCCACATGGGTCCACAGGAACCCTGTTAGTGGTCTTACTGTCCTGTGGGCCACCTAGGTCCTCTTCTCCCCTGCTGCCTCCAAGAAACTCCATCTGAAATGCACAGCTGTGGCTTCTGCCGGCTCCTGCTCCATGTGCTCAGCAGCTCCAGCATTAAAGCAGCCATGGCCTGAAACGCTCAGAGCAGTTTTTTCTTTCTCTCATCATGGTTTCCCCCACCTTCATGAACTCCGTAGGTCTCTCTTCCTCTTCCCCTGAGCTCCAGCAGCCCCAGCTTGGCTGATGTTACATTTTTATAGTAGTAAATTGGTTGATTTGTGGGAGAGAGTGATGCTGGGAACTGTCTATTCTGTCATCTTGACCAGAACTCTATTCGGGGTCTTTTCAATCTTTGTCTTTCAATTAGTTTATTAACTTTCATTCTTTCAGCATTTGAAATGTTATTCCATTTCCATCTGGCTTCTCTGGTGTCTGAGAAATCCATTGTCAATCCAATCTTTGTTCCTCTATAGATGATGTGTCATTTTTCTCTGGCTGATTTCAAGTTATTTTATTTCTTTTTAGTTTTCAGAAATTGGGTTATGATATGTCTGATGTGAATTTATTTGAGTTTAAACTGTTTGGATTTGATCGACTTTTTGAATCTTTAAATTTACCAAATTTGGTAAGTTTTCAGCTATTACTTGTTTCTGCAGTGCTGGGTAGAGAGAGGAAGGTGTACTACTTCTGCTCACCTTAGCACAGGGGAGGAGATAGTCATCAGGGCGCCATCTCACAATGTCTGCAGGGCCAGGTAGGGAGGAGGATAGGTATCACTTTTTCTTGGGTTAGTGTAAGGCAGAGATGGTCAACAGAGCTCTAACCCCACAGCTTCTAGGCTCCTACTGGAGAAGGTACAGGTGGCATCTCCTTAATACAGAGTGAGAATGGCTGACAAGGCTATGCCCCAACACCTCCAGTCACCTGGAGGGGAGGGAAGCATGGCTTGTCTTATGGTGTCTACTTGGAGTAGAGTGAGTATAGTCAAAAGGGAGCAGAATTCTATTTTAAAATAAAAATCCTCTCTTTCATCATTATTAAGCCAGATAATCTATCAAGTCAGAGATACTGAGAATTCTGGCAATGATATATCACAGGTTGGGATTGGTATTCCTGTGAACAATAATCAGTGTAACTTTGCCTGATCTATATGCAGTTATTCAAAACCAAATCTAAGAGTGTGATAAAAGGACCAATTGATTTTAAAAGAATATGTACATCCTTTTCAGACTCCAATTTAGTATTATTAACAATGAATATACCTACTTTCCTTTTGCCCACTGATGATCTTCTTTTTTTCTGTTGGCAGCTATTTCTCCGAAGTAATATGTGATAATGTGAGCATAGTACGTATGGTGGCAAGAATTCCTGAATCCAGCATTCTGATGATGTATTCTCTGAATATGTAATCTGGAAGCTAATGAAATTAACCTTGCATCTTCTTCCTCAATGTAGTAAAGAGAATTAACTTCGCAAGCCCAGATGATTATTTAAGTGACATTAACAAGTGGTGATTTAACTGTCTACAGTGAATCAGGCACTGTGGATACTGTGGACACAGATGCTTTGGACAGGCACTATACAGATGGAGTATAGAACAACATATCCTTTGTCCTTGCCATCAGGGAAATTAGGCGATACTAAGGTAGCAATATACGAATGGTCACACAAATATACAGTTCTAAATAACTCAAGGGGAGCATTCTATGAGAGAAAATTTAGGCTGTGAATTTACACTGAGGCAGGTTGAAAAGCGAAGATATCTACATCAGTTGGTGTTCTTGCCTGTGACAATCAAAAATAAATTCTGTCAAATTTAAGCAAAAATGGAATGTATTAGAAAGACATAGTGGTTAATGTCTAAAGGTAGCTAGAAGAAGAGACAGAATATAGATGAGAATAAAAAATGCTCAGGAGGACTAGGAAATAGAAAATATATCAAAGGCTAAACCCCATGAATGCTTTGATTTGCACATCACCACAGCCACTTTAATAGATATGGTAAAGAGCTGGCCCCATATCCTTATCACTAGCTAAGGAGTCAGAGGCCTGAGAGAGAATACCAATCAAGCCCAAGGCACTGCTCCTTGGCTTTGGGAAGATGACCTGCGGAAGATGACCTGAGGGAAGAGAGTATGTTCTCATGGGAATGGAATCTCAGTGGGAGATTTCCCCAAAGGGATGTGGGTTTCTAGGCTGTTAAAGTGCCCATCATGCTTTCTGTAGAAATGAACTTGAAGCTTGACCAGGAGAATAAAGGAAGGGAAGCCCAGTGAAGAATCTATGGAGAAGGACAAGGTTAGAAAGAGAAGACATCACATCAGACATTATAGAAAGCACCCAGGAAAGGTCAGAGACAGTCATGTGTTTGGTTCCTTTCAGAAACAAAGAAATCCTATGAAGCTGAAGTCAGTGATGAGGCCTATTAAGTGAGACATGGGTGGAAAGTCAGGAAGTGTCAAATCATGCAGACATTTTTAGGATATAATCCAAATATTTAATCCATACTAAGTGCAATGGTAAGATTTTGAGCATTTTCAGTGTTTTGTTTTGTTCTTCAGCAAAGGAGGGGGGAAAATACCTGTTTTTATTAGACCTATGTTTTTAAAAAATCCTTTTCATTGCCCTTTGGGAAATTGATTTAAAAGTGGCCAGAGTGACTGAGAAGAGTCAGTTAAGCCATTTTCTTGATTATAAAGGATAGAAGATTCTAAAGGTAATACGTGAAAAAAATAGAAACTAAGGTAATATGTGGACAGTGGAGACCAAGGCACAAGATAAGATAAAGGAAAAAATATGTGGAATCACATGCAGTGAACTCATTTGCCAAAGAAAATAGAAATAAATAGGATCCCACAAGGATTTGCAATTCCTGAATAACATAGGTAAACTGGAGATAAAATTGAATTGCTATTGGGCTTTGGTTTTCCAGAAACATGGAGGCTCAGTTGTACAGAAAAAACTTTCTATACACAGAACCTAAACATTGTTCAAAAATGCAAGCATAGAACAAAATTTTTAAAAATCCATGGATTTATAAGGAGGTAGGAATAGAAGAGAAACTTTCTAAGTTGCAGAATGATATATATAAATTCAGAAAAGTCAACAAATGCTGAAGTTAATGCCTTACTTCATATAACTTTAAGGAACTACATGATGGAATACAGGGCCTCTGCCAAGTTGGAGTCAGATCAGAGATCTACAGGAGGCAGGACCATCAGAAAAGTAATACTCCTTGTAGATTAACTGAAAGAAAACCCATCCATTAGAGAAGGGTGATGGGAATAGCTCCCTCTCTCAGCTTCAGGAATGGGTGGAACAAAAACAGAGAAACAATTCCCTCCAGAGAATTCCTAACCATAACAATACTCACACTTGGAGTTGGGATTTCTATCAGTCGGGTTCCCAGGATGATAACAGATGTCACACACAAATTAAAGTAATTTGAAGAAGGTTTAATTAACAAAGGGACTATTATAATTTGGTGCATACTTTAAAAAAACAAAATAATCAAAGTACATGGAATTGGGATGAAAAGAATGAGAAAAGCCACAGAAATAATAAACCTGGTGTTATTTTAGCACCCCTTTTTTGTGTTCCACAGGGCTGTGGCAGTTCACTTCTGATTTGTGCTCACTAATCCAGGCTTGATTTTGCTTCTTTCTCTATCACAGGAAGCACTATTGGTAGGCACCCCCAGCATGAATTAGTTAACCTTCTCCTACCAATAAGGATGGTAAATACGCCACTAAGGCAAGGTACTAAAGGAGAGTCACCTGTCGTAGCTGACATAGTTAAAAAAGGGGTACTGATCCCTACCATCTCACCTCTTCAATTCCCCAGTATGGCCTGTGCTTAAAGCTACCACTAATGAATGGAGGTTAACTATAGACGATAAAGAATTAAACAAGGCAGTTCCCTTTATTAGAGCACCTCTACCAGATATTGTTGCTTTGATAGATGACATTTAAAATAACATTGGTAAATGGTTTAAAGTTATAGATCTGACTAACTTGTTATATTCAGTAAAAATTTCACAGGAGAAAGAGGCATCCTCATCTACCACCCCCATACCTGCTCCACTAAAGTCACTGTGGAACAAACCTGGACCTGCTCCCAACCCCCGGAAGCAGAACGAATCCCCACCACCACAAGGAAGCACCATTTGGGCGATACTCAGGAGACAAACAGATCTCTACTGCTGGCTGCAGTGGCCCAAAATTTAACCACCACTCTGGTGTTTGCCTCTTTCTTACCTGAGAAGTTTCTGCCCTCCCTAGTATCAACTACACATCCA
This sequence comes from Cynocephalus volans, assembly GCF_027409185.1. Taxonomy (NCBI): domain Eukaryota; kingdom Metazoa; phylum Chordata; class Mammalia; order Dermoptera; family Cynocephalidae; genus Cynocephalus; species Cynocephalus volans. Next base: position 58,774,238 of record NC_084470.1, read on the forward strand.
CTGATGTGACGCCCTAGTCCCACATTACTTATTGGCTACTAAAGAAGATGTCTATACACTTGTTAACACATCTTGCTACATGTAGGTAGATAACATTCACCAAGTTTGATAGATAGCCAGGGACAGACATTAAACGGGCCATAATATATCACTCTGCTAATCAAACGCATAAAACAAATTTAAGAATCTTCTTTTCTGGTCTATTCTCTTGTCTCTCCCCTCCTAAATGGCAGACTTGCTATGAACAGGCTTTGAAATCCTAATTTGCATCCTTGCAGTATTCTGGGTTCTAAAGATGCCTTATCACTGGTTCCAAACACAGGCATTACAAATCAACACACAATATAGATTATAAAACAATCTGGAGCCAGGGAATGGATTATTATATAAATGAGCAAAAGATGGCCTGTGTGTGGTGATGCCTACATTATTTCTTCAACGCAGGCTGAGACGCGTTAGCTCAAAAGCTTGAGGGTGGCAAGCTCAAATTGCTGTAAGTCCAATTATTTTTAAAATAACCCAAAAAAGCAGGTTATTAGCCATTTAGAGCCTGCCTGCTTTGCATATCACTTCCTGCCTCACACAACCACAGCTGACAGCAACATCATCTAGACATATCCATTTCCACTCCCATCTCCTCTCTCTGAGTTCCCTTGCCCTCTTCTTCTGGATGGTGGCCCCTGCACCTTAATCTGTATCTAGAGGAACTTTTCTCTCATGCAACCCTATCCAAGCACCACTCAGCAAAGCTTGTTGTGTTTCTGCCTCTCACGGTCATATTTTTTTTTGCTTGATCAGCCCCTGAATCCCTCAAACCCCTGCAGATCTGTATCCCCAATACATAAAGAACACTCAAAATTCGATAAGAAAAGAACCCAGTGAAAAATGTGCAGATGATTTGAACAGCTACTTCACCAAAGAGGATATACAAATGGGAAATAAGTACATGAAAAGATGCTCAACATCACTAAAGAAATCTAATTAAAACCACAATGAGGTACCAATACGTGCCTATTATATTGGGGGGAAATATTGGCACTACCAAGAGTTGAGAAGGATGTGAGCAACTAGAACTCTCACGTATTGCTGGTGGATATGCAAAATGATATAGACATTTTTTTTAAATAGTTGGGCAATTTCTTATGAAATTAAACATATACTTACCATATTACCCAGCAATCCCACTTCTAAGTATTTACCCAAGAAAATGAAAACTTATGGTCACACAAAAACTTGTATGCGAATGTTTATAGCAACTTTATTCATAAAACTGGAAACAATCCAAATGTCCTTCCACTGGTGAAAAGATAAACTGGAGTCCATCCATACAGTGGAATAGAACCACTCAGAAATAAATGTGAATAGACTACTGATACAGTAACATGGGTGGATCTCAAGTGCATTATGCTATATGAAAGAAGCCAGACTCGAAACCTACAAAGCGAGATGATTCCGTTCATATGATATTCTGGGATAGGCAAAACCAGAGGGATGGAGAACAGATCAGTGGTTGCCAGGGGTTAGGAGTGTGGGGAGGGTTTGATACTGAAGGGACAGCAGGATGGAATGTTTTGGGGTGATGGACTTGTTCTATATTCTAGTTATGGTGATGATTACAAAACTATGCAATTTTAAACGCTCATAGAACTATATAACCAAAAGAGAATTTTACTGTATGTAAATTCAAAAATCATTTTAAAAAAATAGATTGGATTTTTAAATTATCTGTGTGCTGTTTCTTATAAGGAAACCTTGTATCAGTTAGAATGCATTGGGCTTCAGATAATATAACTCCCATTTTCCAGTGCTCTAGTGCTGAAAGCATTTAATTTCACAGAACAGGAATTTGTATGAAGATTGTTCTAGGTTTGGAACAGGAGCACAGTGATACCACCAAGAACTCCTATTTTTATGTCCTGCCTATTTCAGCACTTTTTTTTTTTTTTCTGTTTTAGCTTGTTTTAGTCTTTTCTTTCTAGACATAAAATAAAATTATGCCCCAGCTCCAAGCTTTACTTTTTATACAACCCCATTTGAGGAAGAATAAAGGACCAGTTGTGAATTCTAAATGTGCATTTTGTTAGGCTATAAAATTCTCACCCCACATCTACAAGAGGACTTCCTGAGCCTTGTAATTTGGGGGCAGAGCTCTGTCCCATGACCACCCCTTAGATGCTCCAGAACCTGAGGCAATAAGTAAATGGCACCATGGAAAGAAATAGGATCAGGTGGTGTCCGAGGATGGAGGTAAGGTAAAAAAGTCTCCAAAATGAGAAGTAACATTGAGGCCAAAAAATGAAGCAGGCAACTCCATAAAGTATTATCAAGAGTTGATTGATGGGTAACTTACATATAGGAAGGATTGGGCAATTTCTGAGCCAGCCAGGAGACCAAAAACAAAATAAGCATGGGTAAAGGGACCATGCTGGGGGAAAGCCCATTGTCTCTGGGGGAAATCCCAGGACGGCTAGCAACCTACATGTGGGGGAACCTGGCTAGGTCCATTGAATGCTTCAGACAGGTGCATGAGTACCAGGATGCCCTAAAAACACCTAAGTGATTACTAGATATTTTAACCAAAGCTGTTAGAAATAGGAAGTGGAGGAGGGAAAGCAAGCAAGTTATTGTGGCAGTAGCCTAGCCCCTGCTCTGTGCACTTAAATTTAGCACAGAGAAAGAATTGCGAACTACACAAGAATTGAAAAGACCAAAAAGGCTCTAGCTTTGGGAAGGCATATAAAAGCAGCCTGCTCTGCAGATTCAAACTTATCATCCCAAAAGATTCAATAACAAGAAGAATATCTTGAGGTAGTAGCCTGTAAAATGGCTAAACTGCAGGGCATGCAACTGCCACAAGCCAAAGTGAGAACTATTATTTCACGGGAGAATTGGGACCCCCAAAAATGGGACCCTTGGAATAATGACTTGTTAAAAGATTGGGATATCACTATAGAAGATGAGGTTCTTGAGCTGGCCTAAAACGCAAGGTACTAGAGAACCAGATGACAACCAGGAAGAGATTCCCACTAGTCAGAAAACAACACTAAGGGAATATTCCTCCACTGAACTGGTGGAGCTTATAAGTAGATTTAAACAGAAAAGCACAGAAGGGGTGGCTGCTTGGGTGTTCCACTTGTGGGATATAGACGGAGATAGCATTATGTTAAAAGGGTCGGAAATGTCCTAGACAGCTTCTGTGACTGAACAGCTGGCCTTGCACCAGTGGCTATACACAGCTGGGATGGGTAACAATCAGGGATGGCTGGTAAATCTCATAAACTGGATACAGGACCAGTATTAGGATGGCCTGGCCAAACAAGGAGGACATGCCTTCTCCCCAGTTGCAGTGGACCGCAATAGAAAAGTTACAGGAAATAGTAAGAGAATTAGAAATGAAACATGCCATATATGCCCAGAATTTCAAGGGACCTTATGAGGAGCTGTTTAAGGGTGGCATGAAAGATCGCATTCTACAATCAGCCCCTAGGGCGTGGTATGGAACATTAGCAGCGATTCTCACCCCAATGGCGAATCAGAGATCCAGACGGTTGCCACAGTGGTTGCTGATTTGAGTGAAACAGAGAGAATCTGCTGTAAAGGGAACAGAAAGGTAGATAAAAAGAATGACAATAAAAAGTAAAGTCCAGGGATCGCCAGTTAGCTCAGACAGTTAGAGCACAGTGTCCTAACACCAGGACAAGGGTTCAGAGCCTCTTACTGGACAGCCACCAAAAAACGCAAAACAGGAAAGTCCAAATGAGAAGGGTCCCACACAGTTCTCCCACAAGTAATTATGACAAGATTTTCTATTAGCTGGCACCCCCACAGAAGATATAGATAAGCAGCCAGCTCAGTCCTTTTGATCCTGTGGAAGGCTTTGCTAGAAGATAAACAATTCACTCCCCTGAAACCTAGTCCTGAGAAGTCAAAGGTGCAGCCTAGTGCTCCTCCGTTTCAGGAGGAGCCTAAGGAATGGATACCCCCAATTCCAAGGGACTAGGGGTTGGGCCAATGTTGTCCTCTAGTGCCTGCTAGAGAGAGCAAACAGAGGCCCCATGTGGGATGAAGCATATATTGGTCCCACAATAATAAGCAGACAGTACTAGCACTGGTAGACATGGGAGCTGAATGCATTCTCATTTATGGCAATCCATCCAAATTTAGGGGGAAATTTGAGCCACTGATTGATATAGGGATCAAACTATTAGAGTAAAGCAAACAAATTTTTATCTGCAGATGGGGTGATTAACACCCTCCCACACACATCTTTTTCCTGTGTATATTTCTCCCATTCCAGAGTACATATTGGTAGTGGGTATTTTTAAAATCTTGACCTCACGACCACAACCGGTAAGTTCAGACTACAATCTGGATGGTTAAACCTGTCTTAGTGGGACACATGAGATGGGATCCCATGTAGTTACCTGTGCTTCACAGGGTCATTACCGTAAAACAATATAAATTGCCAGGGGGCATGATGAGATCACAGCTACAATCGGAACTAGAGAAGGCAGGGGTAATTAGACCAGCCCAGAGCCCCTATAATCATCCAGTGTGGCCTCTTAGGAAGCCCAGTGGTACCTGGCATACGACCATAGATTACTGGAAATTAAGCAAGGTCACTCTACCCATACATGCCACTGTAGCTAATGTATCCTTTCTTCTAGAATAGATCTCCTCATCTCTTAAAATGTACCACCATGTATTGGACTTGGCTAATGCTTTCTTTAGTTTTCCTCTAGATAATCATCACAAGATCAGTGTGCTTTTACCTGGGAAGGGCGACAATACACCTGCAGGGTACTGCCACAGGCATACTTACATTGCCCCACCATCTGTCATAGTATGGTAGCAAGAAGTTTGGAAAAATGGAAATAGATATGTCCCTTAAAATGCACCACAATATAGAGGATGTCGTGTTAACCAGTGTTGATCTGCCTTCTCTTTCCTAAGCTGCTTTATCTGCCTACCTGAAGACAGGGAGATGGGAGGTGCACATCTACAAGGGCCTGAGCAGTCAGTAAAATTGCTGGGATTTATCTGGTTGGTTAAAACAGAAGTTATGCCAGAGGTTTTAATAAAATACAGGCTTTTCCCAAACCTAAAACTGTGAAGGACGGACAGACTTTTGTAGGGTTATTAGGATACTGGCACCTGTTTATTCCTCAACACAAATCTTGAGACCCCTCTATTCTGTGGTTAATAAGGGGGCTAAATAGGATCGGAACACTGCCCAATAACAAACACTTGATAAAGCTAAATTGGTTGTCAAATAAGTACAGACCTTAGGAGTGTTGATATCGGACTTAGGATGTGAATTAGACATTAGTGCTGATCCAGTTTGATCGGGGCCTGTGGCAAAAGCAGAATGGGAAATCCATCCTGTTAGGATTCTGGTCATAACTATGGAAAGGCACACAGTACAGCTGCACAAAGGTCTGGATCACCACCTGCCCAATCCTTCCCTTATGTAAGTTACACATCAGTAAACTCTTGATAACGCTATATGGAGTTGCCTGCTTTGTTTTTCGATCTCAAAGTTCCTTCTCAGTTTGGAGGCTATTTTACCTTAGCTCCATTCTCAGACAGATAAAATAAAACATGACTGCCTGGGAGACAAGGAGGTTTCTAATTTCATAAGCATATTGCTGCATACTCAGCATCTGGAAAAAAATGTCTCAGCAACAGTAAAATACAAGATAAATTGGGAGTGCCTTCAGAAAAGACGAACAGCATGGTATCCCCTGCCCTGTTCTTAAAATATATGTACAAGGAAAAGGTAAAGGGAGGGTGAAAGATTTGTAAGGCAAAACTACCCAAAAGAAAGCTCATTCACCTATATTAATGTTAGACCATTTTGACTTTAAGGCAAAAAAAATTGTTAGAAATAAGAGGGCCATTACATGTAAAATATAATTCACCAAGAATAAAAATTCTGTACCTGCATCTTATCAAATTACCTCAAATTATATAAAGCAAACATTTGAAAGAGTTTCAAGGAGAAAGAAAGTTATTACCATATAGAAAATTAACAAACTTCTCCCAGTAATTAACAGTTAAAGCAAAAATAAACAAAAATTAGTGAAGCTATAGAACAGGGGTCAGCCAACTATGGCCCATGGGCCAACTATAGCCTACAACTTGTCCTGCAAGCTGAGAATGGTGTTTAAATAAATTAACAGTTGGGGGGAGGGGATCAAGTGAAGAATAATATTTCATGACGTGACAATTATATAAAATTCAAATTTCAGTGTCTGTAAACAAAGTTTTATTGGAACACAGCCACACCTCTTTGTTTATATAATGTCTATGGCTGCTTTTGCACTTCAATGGCAGAGTTGAGTAGTTGTTACAGAGACCGTATGTGGTGCTGTCATTGCTTGGCACTGCTGCTCAGTACACTACAAATCATAGAGATGCAGTTATAACTCAGCAGAAGTTACAGTGCCATGCATATCCCCATTCTGTGACTTTTCTTTAAATTACCAGGCACAGCCATCATGTCAAAACAAGAAGAGAAGAGAACAGACTTTGAATGTTAGACTGTTTTAAAGCAGTGGAATGTGGATTATTTTATCATCAGATTAGATGGCTAAGCATTGTGTTTATTATGCAATGATACTATACCTATATTAAAAGAATATAATATATATCAATATTATTAGATGAAACATTATTCCCAACTCACAGGAAAACAACAGTCAGAAAAACTAGAAAATTTAAAATGAATTATCACAGCAAAATTTCTTCACTAAAAAATGAAAGAGAATGCAAACATAGTAAGTTTTTGAGTGGCTTTATTTGTTAGCCAAGCAAGGGAAGCCATTTACCAATGGGAATTAGTTGAACCATGTTTGATTGCAGTAACCAAAACAAACTTGTTTAAGACTTTTTTTCTAATTTTCATAACATATTTTATTCAACACAAGATATCCTCATTTCTTTTTTTTTTAAAGTTTATTAATATTATTTTTTTTTACATTCTATGATGTTGTGGAGCAGTTGGGGGGAGAGGGAGGGGGGAAGGGAGAAGGAAAGAGGGTGGGAGAAGGAGGAAGGAGGAGGGGCAGGGTTGAAGCCTGTGGCACCCCTCTCATTCCTGCAGGGGAGGCCAGGAGGCTTCCAGTGGTGGCTTGGTCATTGTTGAGCTGGGTGCAGATGTAAGGGGGGTGTGAAGCTCTCACCCTCCACTGCCCTGGCTCGGAAGTCTGGGGCATTTCTTGTGGTGGCTCCATGGTCATCACTGAGGTGGTTGTGGGTGTCAGGGGGGTGTGGCCGAGGCCATCAGCCCCCCACAGCCCCTGCTCGGGAGAGTATGGGGAGCTTCCTCCAGCAGCTCGGTGGTCATTGCTGAGCTGGTTGCAGGTGTTGGGGGGCATGGCTGAGGCCCCCTGCCCTCCCCAAGCCCTGGTTTGGTAGCCCAGGGTATTTCTGGTCCTTCTAGATTTTATAGGTGTTCTTTGGTGATGTGAGACCTTTACTAGTTAATATCAAACTTTGTCTCTGGTCTGTGGGCATTTTGTTTTTTCTTTCAATTCTCTGTTGGATTGTTTGCTGTTCCCACCACTTAAACTCTGTACTGGAGGTTAGGAAAAAAAGAGCAAAGTAATCCTAAAGAAATCAGAAAGTATAAAACACAAATAAGAATCACAATTAATGAGATAGTAAATCACCTTTATTTGAAGAAATTGCTGAAAAGGCCAATCATAGGAATGAATGATTACAGAAACAATAGAGAAACCACTCATGTTCTTATATTAGGAAATCCTATGGATTCATCCTACAAATGAAGCAGAATTTAAAACTGACAACATAACCCAAATTTTTGAAAAGGCCATAGGAATTCTAAATAGACCAAGGACATTTCCTTCATCTTTCCCATGTCCTTCAGGGGTCCTGAGTTCATGTGTGGCTCAGGTCCAACTCTACTGTTCACACTGATGTAAGTCCTTATCTTCTGTCCCAACTGTGACAGGAAATCCCAAGACGTTGGTTACTGTTATTGGCAAACACTCTGTCTCCCAGGGTCATGCCAGTGAAAATTCAACTTCTTCATGTAGGTTGAGGGAAATCCCATTCCAGTCCTAGTTTGTTGAAGGTTTTTATCATGAATAGCTGTTCAATTTCCTGAGATGCCTTTTCTGCATAAATTGATAGGAGCATGTGGTTTTTCTTCTTTAGATTGTTACTAGGTGATTTATACTGATTTTCTCTTGTGTTGTTGTTGACACAGTATTTTTTAATTTTTAGTTAACAAAAATGTATATATTAATGGGGTACAGTGTGATGTTTTAATATGTGTATATATTGTGGAATGATTAAATCAAGCTAATTAACATATCTATCACTCTCATACTTATTTTTTTGTGGTGAGAGCATATAAAATCCACTCTCTTAGCAATTTTCAGTGTATAATACTTTATGATTAACTATAGTTGTCATCATGGTGACTAAGGCACAGCAGACTCTTTTCCCTCCTCTTCATAAGGCTGGTTCCACCCTTCCCTTCAGTCCTCAATTCACATATCACTTCCTCAGAGGTGTCTCTGCCAATCCAAGATGAAATGTTCCATTTAGTCCTTCACAGCATCATGACTCCTTGCCATCTTTTAAATTAATTAAATTATTATATATTCTTTTCCTCTTTTCTCCTCTATTAGCTTTTCAGTTAAACATTTTCAAATGTGGGCTTCTGGTTAAGGTAGTGGAATAGACGGTCCCCAGCATCACTCTCTCCCACAAATCAACCAGTTTACAGCTATTAAAAAGCAACAACAGCCAAGCTGGCACCTCTAGAGCTCAGGAGAAGAGGAGGAGAGACCGACGGAGTGCATGAAGGTGGGAGAAGCCATAATGAGAGAAAGAAAGGATCGCTTCCACCACTTTGAGCCCTGGCCACATTAAGGCTGGAGCTGGTGAGCACAAGGAGCAGGAGCTGGCAAAAGCTGCAGCTGTGCCCTTCGTATGAAGTTGCTTGGAGGTGCAGGGGAGAAGAGGACCTTGGTGGCCCCAGGCCAGGAAGACCACTAACAGGGTTCCCGTGGACCCACATAGGAGTGAGGAACCACAACAACTGAAAAAAGGAGCCACTCAGAGGTTGGTGAGTCATTTCAAGGGACCAGAGCATGGCCTGTCCCATGGGAAGTGTTTGGAGTGTAGCAGTGGGGGACACAGGCCCACTGGGGGAACATTGGGGCACAGCATGGACAGCTGATCTGCCCTCCAATCAGGGCAGGACCACTCAGTGGAGACTGGTCAGGGATATGGAACAGCATGGGGTGCAGTTTGCTGAAAAGACTCAGGCCCAGACCAGAGTTTCCACACAGTCCAGGTGTACCAGACCTCACAAGACCTGGAAGTACATACAAGGTCAACCATTAAAACCTAAGCTGCACAAAAAGCCTTCCTCAGCGAATCAGCAGCAATGAAGCAATTTAGCTCAATCACAGGGCTCAAGTGCTGGTCCCCACAGGAATTTCCTCCATTTTAGAAGTAAGCAAAGGACAACATATTAGTTCCAGTGCATCGTTTAAGTGGTAGGAACAGCAAATAATCCAACACAGAACTGATAGAAAAAACAAAATACCCACAGATCACAGACAAAGTTTGATATTAACTAGTAAAGGTCTAACACCACCAAAAAATACCTATAAAACCTAGAAGGACTGGAAGCCCCCCAGCTCCCAAACTGGGGCAGTGGAGGGCCGAGGGCCTCAGCCACACACCCCCGACATCTGCAACCAGCCCAGCAACAATGCAGCTGCTGCTGGAAGCTGCCTGGTCTCCCTTGCCAAAATGGGGGGGAGGGGAGACACAGGCCTCGATCACACCCCACCTTCTTCCCCCTCTTCCCACCCTATTTCCCTTCTCCTTCCCCTCTCATTCTCCCCCACAACTGCCCTGCAACATCATCTTAGAATGAGGCATGGAGCCAAGGGAGGCCAAACCCAGCCACAACTAGACAAGCTGCTGCCACCACACCGGGGCCCTACCAGGGGCCTGAGGTGTGGAGCCAGGGGAAGCTGAACCCAGCTGCAACTAGGTAAAGGGCACACCAAGAACACCATTTTCACATGGGTAGCCCACCATAGCCACCACAATTGCCATGGCTGCTGCAAAAGTGTCTATTCTCCATAGGAGCAGTCACAGCCACCATGCAGATGGCACGCCAGACTCTCAACTGCATTGACACAAGGAGAGGCATCTGCAGAGATAAAAATAAAAAAAAAAGAAGAGGTCCTCTCTCTCCACAGAGCACACTCCAGAGTAATAGAAGAAGCATCTGATTTATGATAATAGGAGAGGACTTGATCACACCTGTCTCAGTACTGGACAGATCATCAAGGCAACAAACCAACAGAGGAACAGTTAATCTATGATTATTAGAGGGGGGAGGAAGGAAGGAGGAGGGGAGAGATTGGATAATGGGCATAAAGAGTAAGTATGATTTATAACAATGAACATGCTAATAAAAATAAATTTAAAAAAAAGAAAGAAAGAAAATATTAACTTACTAGTGCTGTAATTAAAAGATGTAAATATGTATATTCTGGTGACTTGAATAAATCATTAAAAACTAAAAAAAGAAAAAAACATTTTGAACTGTTTTGGTAGTTATCCTAGATATTTTATTATTTTAGTCTACCTTAAATTACTGCTTTTATGGCTTAAGAATTTTATAACAATTTATAATCCCTTCTTCCTTGTTTGCTACTGTTTTTATATTTTGTGCTTATATTATATGGTAAGCCTCTTAAGATATTATTATTGTTGTTGTTTCAAATGTCACTAATCATTTTTTTCCAGCTTTATTGAAATATAATTGACAAATAAAAATTGTATATATTCAAGGTACTCGAGATGATTTGATATACATATACATGTGTAATGATTATCAAAATCAAATTAATTAACACATTCTTCACAACACATAGTTACCGTGTGTGTGTGTGTGTGTGTGTGTGTGTGTGTGTGTGTGTGTGTGTGTGTGTGTTTGGTAAGGACACTTAAGATCTGCTCTCTTAGCAAATTTCAAGTACACAATACAGTATTTTAAGTATAGTCACTATGCTGTACATTAGATGCCCAGAAATTATTCATCTTATAAACATAAACCTGTATCCTTTAACCAACATCTCCCCATTTCTCCTATCTCCAGCCCTTGGCACTCATGGCCCCCATTCTCTTCTTCTTGAGTGTGACTTTTAAATTCCACATATAAGTGGATTATGCAATACTAGTCTGTGTCTGGCTTTTTTCACTTAGCATAATGTTCCCCAGGTTCATCCAAGTTGTCAAAAATGGCAGTATTTCCTTCTTTTTATGACTGAGTCATATTCCATTGTTTTCATATCTTGGCTCTTGTGAATAATGCTGCAATGAACATGGAAGTGAAGATATCTCTTCCACATACTGATTTCAATTCCTGTAGATATATACCAAGAAGTGGAATTACTGGATTATTTGGTAGTTCTATTTTTACTTTTGTGGGGAACCTCCATACTGTTTTCCATAATGGCTATACTAATTTGCATTCCCACCAACACTATAATGGGTTCTTTTTTCTCTGCACACTCACCATCCCCGTCTTTCTTTTTGACTAACAGATGTGAGTGATGCCTTATTGTGGTTTTGATTCACCTATCCCTGATGATTGGTGATGTTGAGCACCTTTTCATGCCTGTTGGTGACATGTATGTCTTCCTTGGGAAAATGTCTGTTCAGGCCCTCTGACTATATTTTAATCAGGTTATTTGTTTTTGTTTTTTGGGGTTTTTGGGGTTTTTTGTTTTTGTTTTTTGCTATTGAATTGTATGAGTTCTTTATGTATTTTGGATATTAACACCTTATCGGATATATGGTTTGCAAATATTTTCTCCTATTCTGTAGGTTGCCTTTTCATTTTGTTGAATGTTTCCCTTGCTGTGCAGAAGCATTTTGGTTTAATATAGTTTGCTATGTTTTCTTCTAGGAATTTTATAATTTCAGATCTCACATTTAGGTCTTTAAACCATTTCATGTTAATTTTGTTTATGGTATAAGATAAGGGTCCAATGGTATTATTTTTCATGTGGATATCCAATTTTCCCAACAGTACTTATTTATTGTAGTATTATTCCTCTTTTTAAATTTCTTTTTAATTGACAGAAATTGTATGTATCGTGTGCAACATGTTATTTTGAAATATGTGTACATTATGGAATGGCTAAATAAAGCTATTCAACATATGCATTATATTATATGCATATTTGTTTGTGGTCAGAACACTTAAAATCTATTCTTTACAAATTTCCAAGAATACAACACATTGTTATTAACTACAGTCACCATGTTGTACAATAGAGCTCTTGAACTTATTCCTCCTATCTAAGTGAAATTTTGTAGGCTTTGTCTCAATGCCATTTATTGGAGAGACTATCCTTTCTTTGTTGTTTATTCTTAGTGCCCTTGTCAAAGATTAATTGATAAAATATGTGTGGGCTTATTTCTGGGCTCTCCATCTTATATATTCTTATTTATCCACATATTTATTCTTTCTGATGCTCTTCTCTCCCTCCTGTAGTTCTTTGATTCCTCTTTGGAGACTTTTTTTTCCCCCCAGCTTGGAAAAACTCCCTTTCGCATTTCTTGCAGAGATGATCTGATGATGAGGATTTCTGTCAGAATTCATTTATCAGAAAATATCTTTAATCTTCACTTTTGAAAGTTATTATCTCTGGGTACAGAATTCTATGTTGGCAGTTATTTGCCTTTCAGCATAAAGGTTCTATGCCATTGTCTTTTGGCTGCCATCATTTCTGTTGAGAATGCAAGTATCGGTCTTATATTTGCCCCTTTGCAGACAGTGAGTCTTTTCTCCCTCCATCTGATGGTTTTTAAGTTTATTTACTTGTCTTTGGTTTGTAGTAGTTTGAATATGATGTGCCTACATGTAGTGTTCTTTTTATTCATCCTGATTGAGATTAGCTGAGTTCCTGGAATCTGTGAGTTAATGTCTTCCATCACTATCTTTTAATTCTCAGATATTATCTCAAGTATTTTGTCCATCCAATTCTCCCTGTCTTCTCTTTCTAGGATTCCAGTTATAGATATCTTAGTCCTTATGGTTGAATGGGAGTGGTGCCAAAGGGCACTGATGATAAGGAATTTACTGCCGTAGGAAATTGTTGCTGAATAGGTCACATTAAAGGACATTGAATCATTCTGATGATGGCAGTTCACAAATTTATAAAGTGTGGGTGTCATGTGTTAAATGTCAGGAAGGCACAGAGTTTTTTTAGAGTTGTATGCTGGTATAAACATTTATAAATGCAATATAGTAAAATGATCCTCAATGAGCTGGGTTTCCTCAAGAAGGTAGAAACACAATGTTCTGGAATTACCTTGAAGAATAGAAGAAAACCAGTCACAAAATACTAACCTTGAGGACCAGCCCCATTGCTCACTCGGGAGAGTGTGGCGCTGGTAGTGCCGCGGGTTCAGATCCTATATAGGGATGGCCAGTGAGCTCACTGGCTGAGCATGGTGCAGACAACACAGTGCCAAGGGTTGTGATCCCCTTACCAGTCAGGAAAAAAAAATACTAATTTTTATGCATTTCTCTGTCAGTTAATATAAAGCCACAGGATCAAAGATAAAGGGTTATTACAAGGATAAAATAAGAGGATACATATAAAGTGCATTCATGGTCCATGGTGGCCTTAACTGTTAGCTGTGTTTAATCAAAACTATTTACTGGACCAAAGAAAGAAGAGGTGCATAATTTCAATAAACTAATGAGATTCCTCCAATACTTTTTCTTTGAGTGTTTTTTTTAACTTCAAGTGTTATCTTAATATTATCAAAGTATTATCTTCAAAAGAAGAAAATATAGAAGCAAACTTTCATAACCTTAGATTTGGCAATGGATTCTCAGATATGACACCAGAAGCACAAACAACAAATGAAAAAAAAAAAAGGTAAGATAGATCATCAAAATTAAAACCTTTGTATGTGATGGACACTATCAAGAAAGTAAAAAGACAACCTACAGAACAGTAGAAAATATTTGCAATCACATATATCATAAGGGCCTAGCATCCAGAATATAAAAAGCATTTTTACAATTCAAAAACAAAAAGACAGCAGCCAAATTGAAATTGCTAAAGGAGCTGATAGAGATTTCTCCAAGGAAGATATAGAAATGGCTAACAAGCGTGTGAAGAGATGCTCAACATCACCAGTCATTAGGGAAATGCAAATCAAAACCACAATTAAATACCATTTCACACCCACCAACATGGCTACAATCAACAAATGGAAAATAACCAGCATTGACGAGAATGTGGAGAAATTAGAACACATGCGTTTCTGGTAGAGATGTAAACAGATGCAGCCGCAGTAGAAAACGGTTTACTGGTTCCTCAGAAAGTTAAACATAGAGATATCATATGACCTAGCAATTCCATTCCTAGGTATATACCCAAAAGAATTGAAAATAGATGTTGAAACAAACACTTGTACCCAGAAGTTCATAACAGCTTTATTCACAATAGTCAAAAAGTTGAAACAAACCAACAAAAAAACTTATGAGATGCACTAAAAATAAATAGCAAGAAATCAAAATACACTGCTAGAGAAAACCACTCAATCACAAAGGAAGAGAGTAAGACTGGAAAAAAAAATGTTCAACAAAAAAACAGAAAAAAAGGAGCAAAATGGAGCACTATATATCAATAATAACTCTAAATGTGAATGGACTAAATACCCCAATTAAAAGACATAGTGGCAGCTCAATGGATTATAAGACAAGAACTAACAATATACTGACTACAAGAAACTCACTACACTTATAAAGACACACACCATCTGAAAGTGAAGGGATGGAAAAAGAAATTTCATGCAGATAGAACCCAAAAAAGAGCAGGAGTAGCTATACTTATATCAGATAAAATAAACTTCAAGCCAAGGAAAGTAATAAAAAGATAAGGAACGTCATTGTATAATGAAAAAGGGATCAGTTCAGCAAGAGGATATAACAATTCTAAACATATACACACTCAACTCCAGACCACCCAGTGATATAAAGCAATTACTATTAGACCTGGGAGAAATAGACTCCAACATAACAATAATTGGGGACTTTAACACCCCACTTTCAGCAAAGGACAGATATCCAGACAAAATAACCAGGAAACATCAGAATTAATGTCTACTATATGCCAGCTTGACCTAATGGACATTTATAGACCATTTCTCCAACAGCTTCAGAATACAGATTCTTCTTAGCAGAACATGGAACATTCTCTAGAATAGACCACATGCCACAAAATGTCTCAACAAATTTTTAAAAATTGAAATTATATCAACTACCTTGTCTGACCATAATGGAATAAAACTAGAAATCAACAACAAAAGGGGCACTAGAAAGCATACAAATACATGGAAGTTAAAAAACATGCTCCTAAACAACAAATGAGTCAAAGAAGAAATCAAAAGGGAAATTTTAAAATTCCTGAAGACAAATGAAATTGGAAACATATCATACCAGAACCTATGGGATATAGCAAAAGCAGCTGTAAGAGGGAAGTTTATAACAATAAAAGACTATATCAAAAAAGAAGAAAGACAACAAATAAATAACCTAACATTAATACCTCACGGAGCTGGAAAAACAAGAACCAACCAACCCCAAAATCAGTAGAAGGAGAGAAGTAGCAAAGATCAGAGCAGAAATAAATGAATTAGAGATTTAAAAAGCAATACAAAAGATAGATGAAACAAAGAGTTGGTTTTTCAAAAAAATAAACAAAATTGATAAACCTTTAGCTAGACTAACAAAGAAAAAAGAGAGAAGACTCAAATAAATAAAATCAGAAATGAAAAAGGAGACATTACAACTGATACCACAGAAATACAAAAGATCATAACAGACTATTACAAACAACTATATGCAAACAAACTGGAAATCCTAGAAGAAATGGATAAATTTCTAGACAGTATACAACTTACTGAAGTTGGATCATGAAGAACTAGAAAACCTAAACGGACAAGTAATGAGATTTAAGCAGTAATAAAACATCTCCCAATAAAGAAAACCCTAAGGCCAGATGGCTTCAAAGCCAAATTCTACCAAACGTTTAAAGAAGAAGTAATATTAATTCTTCTCACTCTTCCAAAAAATTGAAGAGGAGGGAATACTTCCACACTCATTCTACAAGGCCAACATCAACCTCATACCAAAACCAGAAAAAGATACAACAAAAAAAGAAAACTACAGACCATTATCCCTAATGAACACAGATGTGATGATCCTCAATTAAATACCAGCAAACAGAATCTAATGACACATTAAAAAGATCATTCACCGCGATCAAGTGGGATTCATCCCAGGGATGCAAGGATGGTTCAACAAATGCAATCAATAAATGTGATACACCACATCAACAGAATAGAGGGGAAAAAACGGTATTAGTCTCTGTTACTTATAACAAAATACATGGAACTGGTGTTTTATTAAAAAAAAAACAAAATTTATTGCTTATGGTTTCGGAGGCTGGGAAGTCTAAAGTCCAGGGAACATATCTGGTGAGGGTCTGGTGGTGGACAGTGTCCCAGGGGTCTCACACAGCAGAAAAATGGCAGAGCTGAGAGAGACTAACCTCCTCGTTCACTCTCCTTTTAAAGCCTTCCAAACCATGTCCATGACCACCATTTTTAGTCCATTCACTATAGGATGGTCCTACAACCTAATCACTTCTTCAAGGCCCAACCTTTCAATTACCATAACAGGTTTATGTTATATGAATTTCCATTCCTCTTATATTTAAAACATTTTATGCCCTCCAAAATTTGACCCCCACTGTGACAGTGTTAAGAGGGGGGAGTGGAGGGGAGGTTGGGGGAGAAGCGAAGTGGTGGACTAATGGGCACAAAACTATGCTATCCACCCTGAGTGAATCATGATGCAATATATGCATGTATTGAAGTAACATACTGTACCCCACAAAAATGTACAAGTAATTTTTAAAATTTTTAAAAGAATTATCATATTTACCACTGATTTATAACCATAATTCCCACAGAGATTTAGACCTAATTCTATGTTGAAATTAATGCCAGTCCTATCAAACCACTGGCATAGTTATATTCTCATCTGACTCTTCAATTATTTACCTATATTATGTCTTCAGATAGTTTCTAGGATGGTATATCTTCTGGCATTTGGATATCTCATAGGGTCCTTTTGTTACTTTCACTCATATAGGACAACTAAGCTGGATATGGAATTATCAAGACACATTTTTTCTGTAAAAATCTAGAGATATTATATATTGTCATTGAGTATACGTAGTTTCTGAGGTTAATTCTTTAGGCAGTTTGAAAATTTTTGTAACAAATGTTTCTTCTGCCTGAAACCTTCCGTACTTTTAGGCCATTTGTATTGTCCCACAACTTTTTGATGCTCTGTTCTACTTTACTCGCTCTCTTTTCTCTTTGTGTTTTAGCTTGGGGTAATTTCTATTGATCTATCTTCAAATTCATTGATTCTATTCTCAACTGTGAAAAGTCTATTGATAAATCTATTAAGGTCATTCTTCACCTCTGTTACTATGTTTTTCATTTACAATATTTCCATTTGACTCTTATTTTCATTTTCATCTCTGTAATGAAAATTCCCACTTCTAGGGATGTGAGACAGAACACAGGCGCCCCTGAGCACGTTACAAGGGAAGTGGTGACCTTAGGAGAGTCAGGTGTGAAGAAAGCTGCTGAGCTGTGCAGACACGGAGATCACGCTGCTGCCTGACTGTGATCTCAAGAGGGCACATGGCAAGGGCTTTAGGAGGTGAAGAGGGTTGAATATGGTGTTAGAAGTGGGATAAATATAAACATGACCCTATGTGGTTTAAAATGTGGGAAATGAGTAGATATCGAGCGTCCAGTGCTTCTTGTGTTGCCTGATTTAATGAGAGAAAAAGCATGAAGAGTCCCCTGTGTGTACAGAGAAAAGGCCAGGCTGGAAGACACAGCTTATATCTGTGGAAATTGTCCTTCCTAATATGCAACTGCAGAAGAACAGACTCACCCTTCAGTCCAGCAGCTCTGGGGGTGGGGGGGCCCTATGGGCTTGAGGGCTGGAAAATTGGTTCTCTGTATGTCAGCCTTACCCAGAAGGAAAAGAGGAAGGAGCTGGGCTGTGTGTGCTGTTTTTTATCTCTGGACTTGCCAAAAAGTCATGTTAACATTCCCATGGGTGATAGCCGGTGGAAGTGCAGAAGAGCTACAGATAGTGGGGCTCCATCCACATGGAAGGTAAGTGCCCCTCAAGGATTACCAGTACCTGCAAGTGACAATAAAGGGCCAGATCCAGGAGAATGATTAAAGCCATGGCCAGATTTTACTGAAATACAGAGTTGATGGCTATAGTTTGACTAAAGTGATAGAGTAGACAAAATCTTTGAAGAAATATGGAGAGGGATGGCAGAAAAGAGGTAGAATCATCTCTAGAGAGAGGAACAAAAGCAAGGGGACCCTAGGGCAGAAGGAGAAGAGGATTAACAAATCAGTGTTGTGGACGGAGATTGTGGACGGGCGCATGGATGAGCACAAAAATGGTGAACAGACAGCAGGACAGTCAAGCAGCTGAGAAGCTAATGTGACTCACACCTTTTTAAGGCTTGAAAGTTTACGTGGATACCATGATCAGAATATCAATTTGGGAGAAAAAATAACAGATAAATTTGGAAGCTTAACATGGCACAAGACAGGAGAAGCATTGTTGTATCCTCGGCACTTCCTCATGAACAGATACATTTTAAATTCTTTAAAAACTTAAACATAAGGGATAAGATAAAAAGGAGAGAGCAGAAGGTCCTGGCCACTTGACTGTCCTCAGCACCACAGTCTCTACAAATATAAAGAGATTATAACTTGTTTTGTCCTCCTCTGTGGCGTTTACTTGGCCACATGTGCTACAGGGGTAGTGATTGCTTGCTTAATGACCTGATGCTTGGAAAGGTCCCCTCCCAGGCCCCCTGCTGACAACCACAGAGAGGAGAAGCTGGTGAGGGCAGGCCCCATAGCAGCCTTGCTGGCTCTTGTCTTCTCATTTTGTTTCACACGAGCCCAGGGGTCCCATCAATTAGGATCATGCAGTGGTAGGAGGTTTCTGTTGAGGCTCTAAGCACCCTAAGGTTATTGGGGACAAGCCAAAAGTGGGAGCAGCATCAGAGAGCTCTGGACAGAGGTTCTGAGCAGCAGCCCCACTTACAGTGCAGTGGAGCCTTGTTTCCATTTGCTCACTTTCGTGCACGTGCACAGACTTCAAGAGCTGCATGTGTGGAAGGGCTACTGGCAGGGAAGGATTCAGCCATAATTTGTCTTCTTTACCAATACCCTCTGATCACTGCCCAGGCACAGCCTAACTTCAAACAGAGGCACTTGTGTGAACAGGGAGCTAACCACAGGTCAAGATTTTTTTTAGGTGAAATTCATACAACATAAAATTAACCATTTTAAGGCGTTCGATTCAGTGGCATTTAATACACTCACAATGTTATGCAACCACCACCTCTATCTAGTTCCAAAACTTTTTCATCACCGCAAAAGAAAACCCCTTACCCATTAAGCAGTTACTCCCTCCTTCCCCTTCTGCCCAGCTGCTGGCAACTACCAATCTGCTTTCTGTCTTTGCAGATTTATCTATTCTGGATACTTAATATAAACGGAATCATACAATATGTGATTTTTGTGTCTGGTTTCTTTCGCTTAGTGTGTTTTCGAAGTTCATCCACCTCAAGGACAAAGCATGTATTGTTGTTCTATTCTTTTTTATGGCTGAATAATAATAATATGTCCATTCATCCATTGCTGGAAATTTAGTTTGTTTCACCTTTCAGCTATTGTGAATAGTGTTGCTACACACCTAGAAGTGGAATTGCTGGATTCGGTCAATATTTTTACTTTTTCTTGTCGTTACCGAGGGGATTTACACAATGGATCACTGATTCATTTTAGCATCAGATAGAATGAGCTACTTAACTAAAGTTAACCACATAGTAAATTTAAACCAGGTCAGTGTTACTTCAGATTGGAAACAATACTTATGGCCTACTTTCACATTTTATAATATAGGACACACAAAAATGGCCCCTGTTCTTAAATAGATGAAAAGGTATATACAGAAATTGCCAGTATAAAAGCACCCCTGTCTTATGTGCATTATTGTTGTCTAAAGTATTGAACAGTACAAAAGGGGAAACATCCTTTAAAGAATGAATCATACCAATTTCAGCATTGTAAAGAAGGTCTGCTGAATCTTGCCATTCTCAGACACTCAGCACACAATGCAAGGATCAGACTCAGCCACGTAGTGACTAGGACTTACCAGCAAAGATAACACAAAAAGCAGAACATTCTCATTAATTTAATTTCATGGGATTACATGCCATCTGTGCCATGGAACAGTAAGCACTGAAAGGAAAAAGTAGATCCCAAGCAAACCTTAGTCTTTCAGGAATTAAAGAGGGTTTAATTCTTCTTTAACACTTCAGGGACTCTCTGATTAATCATTGTCTTAAATTCTATAACATTCCATGTGTTATATTTCCCTGTAATGAAATGCCTATGTAAGTAAGAATTTAGAAATCCCTCTTTTTAAAATAATTATGTTGTAAACACATGTCATGCTCTTTATTAAGATTGGAATTTTTAACATTTTATGTATTTCTTTTATGATGGAGAACTTGGGAAAATTGGGAAATCCCAGCTGTAATTTATTTGCTCTAAGTCAAAGTCAGTCTGAATCATCACTTAAGTTGTCATGTTATTTTAGCAAAAGAGTTAAGGTTTCCATGTCTGCTCTGATGCCACTGTGAAGATTATGATAACAGAAGAGAGCTTTGGTTCTTTATGCAACACAATGAGAGTTCATTGTCAATGAATTCAATATTGTACTGAATTACCAAAAATGAGAGCTCATTTAGATATCTGTGCTTCAAAGAATTTACATCAGGTAATATTTGTGTCTTCAAATTTTAATTTTACTTCTGTTGATAAGTAAAAATGCAATCTTCTACCTTCAGTCTTAGAAAGCACAGTTCTACTTTTAAAATAAATAAATAAATAAATAAACAAAAAAACAAATAAATAAATAAAACACACCTCCATTGAAATTTAATGAGTCAGGATGTTGGAGCCAGAATGTGTCCACTAAATTCTATGCAGTCTCCTCTGCATAGAATCCTTGGATCAGCAGAAAGACAAAGTGATATCCATCAATTAGCTATTTGGGGGTCCAAAATCTTTGTAAGAGCAAGAAGCACTTTGGGGATCCTGCTGTGACTGTTGATTAGCACCCAAAGGCAGAGGTGGGTGACAGGAAATGATATCTTGTAGATTAAATGCACAATGAGGAGATAATTTCTTAAATAAAAGATAACAAAACATGCTACCAGGTCAAGGCTGGTCTGTGTAGCTCTACCTGCTGGGGAAGATTTCTGTTTGCTTGCTCTTGAGCATCTCCCAGACTTCCTTTGTGAGACTGTACAAAAGACTCAACATGTAGAAACTAGCTGACATCATGAAGCACACAAAGAGAACATCAAAAATGACCGTGCTACTTAGAAATGCCAAATCGTGGTCTGATTATACACAATATTTCATAGGAAATCTATGCCCAATTAAGGTGACTATTTTGCCACAGTATTATTTGTTGAGATCAATAAGGAAAGAATGATAAAATAAAGTTGGATATTTTGAGTTTGATTCATGCCCAGCTTTGGTTGCTGGACCTAATGGTTGTCACCTGAATTATGCTGAGGAGCCAGGTTGTGCAGGAGGAAAGCCCCTGGGTACTCTGTCAATGGACTCATTGCCTCACACTCAGCATCATCTAGACATGTTTAATTCCAGATGAGACCACTATCCCTGAGATGCCCTGGAGATTATAGTAACCATGTTAGCTAAAGTCAGATGGGTAAGAATTTTATCTCCAGTTTTCTTCTGATGGGGATGGATTAAGAAGATATCGACAAATGCCATGAGCAGTAGTGAGTTCCCCCAAAACCCCAATGCCAGTTTGAAAGAAAAAGAAAATTCCCAAGATCACATGATTTGAAAGCATTTAGTTCTGGATGACTTAAAGCTGAAAGAAACCTTTAAAATAACTGCAAGAAGAATTATAGAGTATTCATTTAAAATAATTGTTGCATAGAAATAAAAATCATAGTTGAAATTTCTAACAAGGGGAAAGAAAACATACTCCAGATTTTGATACAGTGTGTTATATATGTAGCAATATTCCATTCTGGTATTATGAGGTCACTACAGAAATGGGTTATTGGAATATGAGGAATTATTGAATCCGTGAACATCACACAATTCCATTTATTTCCCAAAGAGGCAGGCTATGGTGAAAGTCACAAAATAATGCTCAGTAGGTGCTTAAAATAGTCCTAAACGAGCTTTGCTTTAAAGTATATTGAGAACTTTTATAAAATTAATAATAGCTTATTGCAGAAAATGTGTAAAAATAATTATAGAGAAAATTTTTAATTTTAAGTATTCATAATTCCATTATACAAAGGTGAGCACACTTAACTTTTTGATATAATTTAGTATAATTTTCCATGTATATTTATTTAAAATGGAAGAAATGATACTATATAACTCTCTTAAGTAAAAAGCTTTTTGATAAAGTAATTTTAACATTTGGATAGCATTCCATCAATTAGTGTGGCAAAATTATTAATTTTCATTATTTCCAAACTTTCTCCACTAGAAATTCTGCCATGGAGGACATTTTTGTTTGTTTGTTTGTTTGTTTGTTTTTGTGACCGGTAAGGGGATTGCAACCCTAGGCTTGGTGTCGCTCGCACTGCGCTCAGCCAGTGAGCGCACCAGCCATCCCTACATAGGATCCGAACTCCGTGGCCTCCGCGCGCCCAGCGCCGCTGCGCTCCCAGTGCCACACTCTCCCGAGTGAGCCACAGGGTCGGCCCATGGAGGACATTTTTGAGGTTAATTATCATTAATGCCAATTGTTAATCCTTTTCCAGAAAATATATACCAAAATGAAACCCCATCTTCATATTTGAGAGTATTTAACCCTAAATTAACCAGAATTGAATACAATTACATTTCAAAACATCAGCCAACGTGGTAGAGATAAAAGCATGTCTATTACATAGTAATTTGTATCTGATTAACTTTGTGTTAGATTGAACCTTTAGTGCAGAAGATAGTTATCAATTACCAACTGTTTTTCTTCATTATGTGAACATTTATAAATTATTACTATTAATTTTTGCATATTTGATCATTTTTTCTCATTTTGTTTTGCTCTTTGTTCTTGTTCATCTTATAATTTACAATAGACAATTTTTTTGTTCTTTAGCATTTTTTCCTCTTCTTTTAAGGTAAAGTTTCCTTCAAACAAATTGAGAAAAGGATTCCTCTTTTTAAAAAAAACTTACTTGTGCATATTTGTGGGGTACAGTGTGTTGTTTCAATACATGCATATATTGTACAGTGATTCACTCAGGGTAGAAAGCATAACCATCACCTAAACATGTATCTTTTCTTTGTGGTGATTACAGTTAAGATCCTCTTTTCTAGCTATTTAGAAATATATAATATAGTAATATTACCTCTAGGCAGCCTAGAACACCACAACTTATTCTTATCTACCTGTAACTTTGTACCCGTTAATCCACCCCGCCACCCCTGTGCTCCTGCCCTCCTGGCCTCTACTAACCATTATCCTACTCTCTACTTCTATGAGAACCACTTTTTGAGAAAAAGATTTTCTAACTGATGATTGTTTATTTAGTGACATTTAACTCTATTATTTCTGGAACACATTTTGGAATTCTGTGTAAGGTAAGCAGTTTACAGAAATAAATCTTTATTCCATCTTCATATCAAGTCAGTCAAATCATACAAAAATGACAGATGGAGCCAGAATGGGAGAAAATATCTGTAGTGTATTCAACTGAGAATGTATTGATATGTGGAGTACTTAAGGAATTACTGCAAGTCTATAGGTAATAGACAGGAAATCAAATGAGAGATAGATCAATTTGGGGTTGATGATTCATGCAAGGGAATTCCTTAGTGTAAGGATGCCCATTTTTAAGGTAAGCCCACAAAGAAATGAACAGCTTCATTAGTAATCAGAGAAAATATGTGAAAAAAAAAAAAGTGAGATACTACTTTATACACATGATGTTGGCAAAAGTCATAGCCTCAGATACAATCAGGGACTAAAGCAGTTGGGGAATGGCTGTGCCAGCCGACAGGTTTGTAAGTGGGTGCACTGATTCTAGGGAACGGTTTAGAGGTCTTTGATGAAATTTAGTAGTAAGCACACGCCATCCGACTCATTAGTCCCACTCCTGGTCATGCGCTCAGAGAAACTTGCACACAGTGGGCAGGCAGATGTGCAAAGGTGTGCATCAGGGATGGCGAGGGCAAATAAAGTGTGACATATGAAAATAATGGGACATTGCACAGCTACATACCTTAATTATGTAGATCTCAAAAGCATAACCCTGAGTGAAAACATCACAATGTGGCATAAAATGTTTTAAATACAAGAGGAATGGAACTAAGGGTCAGGAGGTACAAGGGACCATGTATGTGTAAGCAGGCACTCAAATGCCCTTCTGGAACATTTGATGGGTGGTGGTGCATGTGGGGGAAGTCAGTCAACACACGCCACAAATCTTAATCTAGCCAGTTCTGTCATTGTTTAGAAGACACTTATTCCTTTCCTTACCAGTTACCAGCTGTGTTTATTATTTATTATTATTATTTTCTGGTTTTGAGCTGTCAGTTCTTAGCCATTGAATAGTTAATAAACTTAAGTTTATTTACTACTATCTTAAGACATGAGTGAATATCAGGCAGATGCCATTTGCAATAATATGGCTGAACCTGGAGGACATTTTGTTAAATGAAATAAGCCAGACACAGAAACAGAAATACTGCAAGATCTCACTTATATGTGGAATCTTAAAAAGTTGAACTCATAGTAGCAGAGAATAGAACGGTAGTTGCCGGGGGCTAGGGGTAGGGGAAATGGGAGATGTTGGTCAAAGTGCACAAACTTTCAGTCATAAGATGAATAAGTTCTGGAAACCTAATTAATGTACAGCATGGTGACTACATTTAATAATGTTGTCTTTTATACTTGAAATTTGCTGAGAGAGTAGATCTTTAACCATTCTCAGTACACACCCCAAAAAATGATACCTATGAGAGGTGACAGACGTGTTAATTAACTTGATTGTGGCAAACATTTCATGATGCATACATACATCAAATCATCATGGTGTATACCTTAAATATATACATTTTTATATCAATTATACCTCAATAAAGCTGAAAAAGAGAACGAAAGACAGAAAAAGAAAAAAAGAGAGAGAGAAAGAAAGAAACAAAGAAATATCCAACAGAATTATTTGTTTTCAATATCTTTACAACAATTTTCCTACTCATTATTTCAGGTGACTTAAAAATTTTAGAACGTTTATAAGTTCCTCTCTACCAAAATATAATACTTGTGTTCACAACCATAATTCCTAAAACTTATAAATTAACGTAAGATTAAATGATCTTTATAGAAATATTGTCTCTTTATTTATACAGAACCTCATTAATATAAATTTCTGTAGTACTGTAAATTTGCTGTTATATATTTTGAATATTTTCTGGGATAAGGAAATATTAAATTGGGTAAAATAGCCAAAAAATTAAAAAGAGGAAAGAGAAAAAATTTTAAAGGATCACATATAAAAATGAGGAGGGTAGAGAAATAGATAAATAGGACATGTGTAACGTTCCATGTAATCTACTTTAAAATCTTGTGCCCTTAACTACTATGGCATTGTCCTCACCATATTGAAATTAACTACTTGTACTTTCTGCTCTTTGCACTAAAATTGAGTCAGCTCCTTGAGGTAGAGCTTTGTTTCAAGCCTGCAGTGTGTCTCATGGTGCTCAAAACATTCATAATAAGTTTGTAGGTAAAATAATGGAAGGGATAACTGGAACAACACACAGAAAAGTCATAGTGAGAAAGAGTGAAAAACCAACGTCAAATATTGGAAAAAGAACAAAAAGGGGGTTAGTACAAAATAGGAAGCATCGAGAGTGAAAAATGGCAAAGGAAGTTGACAGAAAGAGGTAGAGATAGAGTAAAAATGGAAGTATAAGAGGAACGCATTTTTATACAATTACAGTGAAAAGAGATAGATTGAAGCAGCTGCAGAGAAGATTAACAATACAGGAGTCCTAAACAATAAATAAGAAGGAAGATTTAATTCAAAGAAACAGAAGTGAGGAGAAAGGAATTTCACAGTATAAAATGTGGGAAGATAAATAAGATGAGAGAAGAGAAAGGAAACAAAAATAATGGAACAACATCAGAAAAGGAATTTAAGAGGAAATCTTAATTCCTCTTAATTTTTGCAGTGGGAGATTCAGGGGAAGTGCAAAACAACATAGGAGAAAGAGGCCATGGCGAGGAAATCAAGCCAGTGCTCAGCGAGGGAGGGATAAACAGACGGAACACAGGGCAAGGAAAAGAGATTTAAAAGGAAAGCGAGATCTGTGCGACAGCCTGCACTGCAGTTATGGAATAAATAAACCTAAATGACATCGAGGATATGAGACAACAAGTGAGAATATGAACATTACAATGAACTTCCATAATTTCTATGCAGAAAAAAGCTGGAAATGAGAGAACAGAGAAAAATGAATATAGAAAGCAATAGATGAATAAAAATACAGGAGGAGAAAGAGCTGACTGAGGGAAACGGCAAGAGTGGAAGACAGGACTAAAGCTGAGCGTGTAAGAGGTGAACCACACCTGGCCGAGGTGGCAGCAGCACACCTGTCCACAGCGCGCGCCCACTCCAGCTCTGCTCGCGCCACGTGCGCATGTCGCTAAGGTTCCTTTAAACAGAAGAAAGGAAGTAAAGAGAATAAAAATCGATGGACTTGGTAGAAAAAAAAAAAAAAGAATGGGTAAGAAGAAGTATGAGAAATAGAAATGGAAAATGAAGAGAAGGAAATGATGAAAATAGAATAATGAGAAAAATAGAAAATAAGACGATAAATGAGAAAGACGATGGAGAACATTGAAATAGAAGAAAAATAAAGAGAAATTTGTCAAAAAATGTTGAAAGAGAAAACAGGAAGGGGGATTCCCCAGAATTGTGTCCCCCGTTGTTCCTGGCTCAGGCCTCAGGTGAGGTAGTTGCCTCGCTGACGGGGTGTGGAGGGTGATGGCAGGCTGCAGAGGTCCAAGGGACAGGTGAGGTGACCTCATCCCACACTGAGGTGGGACGATCAAGTCACCCAGACTGGGTCTGTCCAGGTCAGGGGTTGAGTCTCTAACATGGTGCGAATTAGCCTACTAGGAATCAGCCTACTAAAAAGTGTGTTGTGACAACTCTACGGAGAACCAAATTACACTTGGGACACCAACTTTTCCCATTGTGAATTTTGTGTTAATGACAACTTCATGATATAAACTCAGGATTTAATTCTACTCTGTTGCAAGCAATAAATTAATAATCAATAATCGCAAGTCAACTTGATGAAATGCAATGCAAAATTTTAAAGAATGACTAGTACACGAATGATAATATATGAACTATTTAAAGCAAAATGAAACAAAGTAGATTCTAAAGTGGCATTTAAATTTCTATCACAATTATTTAAGAGAATATTCATGTATGTGGGTAATGACTAAGAAAATGTAAAAAAATTATATTTCTGTGGGCAATCCATAATTTTGTTCGCTTAAAATTTTTCTTTAATGAAATCGTATTTTTAATTAAAATAAATAATGGAGATAAATAAACTAATTCAAACTAATTTATATAATACTAATATAAATAAATTTATAAAATACCAAAATTCTGCTTTCAGGAGAATTAACATTTTCCTTTGCAATTATTGGAAATATCTTATTTGGAAGATTAGATATACTTTGGATTATTTTGACATAAACTTAATAAGGAGGATAAGATGAAATATTTTAAAAACATAATTTTAAAAGCAGTAAAATGTTATTCTAGAAACTAATGTGTTTTCTTGGATTACAGTAACTTCTAAGGCAAAAAGGAAACTAGTGAATACTTCACTCCGTCATAAAAGGACACATTCCCATTCTATCAGACGCACAGTATTTCACTGCACCTCAGTAATTTCTTAAAAGAAATTATCACATGGGAATTTACACAATGAATATAGAACAATATTCAAGCAGGAAATGTATAGTTTAAGGCAAGAATCATTCCTAGAAATAAAAAGGAAGTTTTCATAATGGTAAAAGGATCAAAACATGAAGATACAAAAATCCTAAATATTTATGGCTGTGATGAGAAATGGACAAAGCCATGGGAGGCTTGAGAGGGAGCAGGTGGGAAACCAAGATTGAAGCATCAGGAGGCGGGGATGGGGAGCGAGATGCAGAGAAGGACCTGGGCTTGGCTGGCCCCCCAGGGGACCCACAGACCTAATCCAATAATGGAGCTGAGGACACAGAGGGGCACCAGAGGTGGCCTGAGGCCCACCCAGGAAAAGGAGCAGGGTAGGAGGTTGAACCTGGGGGAGTGGGAACCCGAGGTTCTATCTGGGAGACCTGGTTTCTGGTCCCACCTGCTATGTTCTTGAGCAAGTCGCTCCCTCTCCCTGGGTCCAACCTCTCCAGGGAGGGAACTCCCTTTCCACTCTCCCCAGCCCAGCCCTGATGGACAGATGACAGAGCAGCACCTATTACTTATGGGGATAGTGTTGGGGCTGCTGGCCAGACATAGGGCAGAGGCAGGGCCTTCCCACATCACCTGGAGCCTGGATCTCACTCTGCAGCCTGGGAGAACCAAGGGAGCAACCTTGGGCATGGGAGGAAGAGGCGAGAAATCTCTCTCAGGCTGGATCACAGGGAATGGGCAGGCGGCAGGGCAAGGACTTAATGTGCCCTTGGATTCCACACCCAGCTCAGAGTGAAGAGGCCCTTGTGACAGAGGGCCTCCTGTGCGATACACAGCAGGGACACTGGGGCCCAGCGGGGACCCGGGACTCCTGGCTCCACTGGCTCACATTGCCCTCTACCCCAGGAGAGGCCAGGGCAAGGTGTGTGTCCTGATGCTGCACACCCTCTCCTCCTTCCTGTTGTCCTCCAGCTAAGCCACAGGTGGTCGCCCAGCTCACCCTCCACCAGGGTCAGGCCAGGCGCCTGTGGCATGGAGGGCCAGCTCTTGTTCTCACCAGGGCCCTTCCCCCTCAAATGACAGCTTTCTCAGGATACCTCCTCTGGAGAGGTGGTTAGGACCCTTATCTTATAGAAGAGAGACTCAGAAAGGAGATGACTGTCCCATGATAGTCAGTGCCAGGACCAGGCCAAAGCCCAGTTCTCAAGCTCTGAGTCCATGGGGCTTTCCACTAGGACATCTTTCCTCAGAGTGCAGAGACTCTGCCTTCTCCCAGTGCCACACACATGCACGTACAGCAAACATACACATATGTACAAATACAAACACACTGAGCTCTGCTGCTTCCACTCTAGGTCAGCAGCCTGCGCTGGGCGCAGGTGAGAGGGGCCTCCTCTGCACGGGGTTCAGGAGTGCTTGCACACCTTCAGCGGATGTGAGGAATGCAGGGTGCTGGCCCCTGCATCTCTGGGGTGGTTCTGCGCCTTGCCCTGGCTGAATTCTGCCCTGAAATGAAGCTGTAGACACAAAACATGCCTTCCACAGCCTGTAGCTTAGTGTCTTCCTTGGGTCACTATTTGCACACCCAGCCTGGAAACAAGGTGAGGAGGCCCAATCAGCCTAAAAAGTCGGCATTTCCGAGGTCCTTTAGGTAAACTGTACAGGGGTGAGGTAAGAAATTCTGGGAGCTGGGAGGCCAGGAATGAAGTCCTGCCATAGCAATAACCCTGTGGCTTTGAAAGACAAAATACCTACTAGGTGCCTCACCAGGAAGTAGGTACTTGGGCCGGATGAACACCAGGCCCTTTCTGCCTGCTTTTCCAGCCTGCTCTGCACTGCAGAAGTTGACCTCCCATCTGCACCAGCTGGGATCCCTGCCCTGCAGCCTTCAGATGGCTTGGCCAATAGGACAAGCTAACAGGGGTCTGGGAAGTGGGAGGAGCAAGAGGCCACAGTAATCATTCAAGCAGCATCCTCCCTACAAGCTAGCAAGCAGAGGCTGGCAGGGGCTGCTTTTCTCCTCTGAAGGCTTCAGTTCCTGTGAGACAGCCCCTCCTTCAGCTGGTCCTGATAACTGTTCTATCCCCATCCCTCAGAGCCCAGGGCTGCTAACAGCTGTATTTCACCACCTCTTGTTGGCTTCCCTTACACCCACAGCTCTGTAAGTGGTCCCTTTGTCAAACTCTGTTACATCTTTTCTGGTACATGCTGTCAGTTTCCTGCCAGGAGCTGGACTGATCCAGCACTTGACAAACATTTCCTCATTAAATCCTGCCGGATGCCAGCTTGGGATCCAAATCCAGGACTCAGGGTGGCTCCTGCCACATGCCAGAACATCTCTGCCCTTCTCCCCAGAGGTCTAGCTGTTCAGGGGAGGAGAAACTATAACTCAGGTCTCCTGCTTTCCAAAGCAGGGCTCCTGTCACTCCACTCCCTGGACTTGGGGCCTGAGATCTTGAAGAAGATAGATGAGTCTGGGGATGGGTGAGGTCTCTGAGTAAGAGGGGCTTGAATCCTCTTTTCCTGGTGGCACTGATTCAGGGCCCTGGGTGATGAAGCCAGCATGTCAGGTCTCCAGGCCCCTGCAGCACCAGCGAGCACACAGCTCCTGGCTTCCTACGGACGCTGGCTACACAGTAGTCAGGGACTGTAGTAGGTAACACTGCTGCCCCCTTTGCCAGCTTAGAGGTGATAGAGTCCTCTGTAGTCACTAATCCCTGGATAACTTTACTCCCCTTTTTGCCTCTCCAACAAACACTTTTGTAATCAACCCCTTACATTTAAATTCCCTCTGCGGGAAACACCTACAGTGGTTTCTGTTTTCTTCACTAGTCGCTCTCTGTCCTTAGACATAGCTCATTCTAAACCCAGAATTCACATTAGAGACAAGGTAAGATTACCTACTAAGCCCCAGCACTACTGAATTCCACTGTAATTTTCTAAAGAGCTCTGGACACAGGAACACCCACTGCTTCTGATAAATTCTACACTATGGCCAGAAGATGGCAGTACGCTACCATCCCAACTTCACCAGCTCGCCTGTGGTCCCAGACACCAGAAGTGGACTCGGCAATCTGAGCTTCAAACTTTCTAGACCTGCAAAGGTCTTGGACAGCCCACAGATCATTCTGTTTCATTTCAAGTGCACATATCAGCCATATAATCCAAATGCTTGTAAATAAAACCCCAACGTTGCAATCAAGGAATAAATTCTCTTTCAATCATGTTGATATCCTTGTCTCAGATCTTTGGTAAACATTTGGAATTGGATAAACCATCATCCTTAATTAGGACAGAACACTTTTAAAGAGATCCCTGAAACATCACCAGTCAGCTAAACCAGGCGACTTGGGGTCTTGTATTTGTTCTTTAAAGAGTTATCCTAAGGGAGCCCGGTGGGTGCAGCACAGCATCAGCCATCATTGGTGCCCAGCAGAAAAGCCTAGGGCAGCCAGGCACCCCCAGTAGCCCCCAACAGCCAAGAACCATCTGTTGGCACTGGCCAGTAGTATCAGAGTCCTTCTGCCTATTCCCAAGGTTTCAAATGGCTTCCAATATGATTCCAACATTCATCAGCACAGATACAGCTGTTATGAGTTAGCATATGACTCTTTCAATATCAAAAAATTAATAAAATACAGAACTTCTGTATCTTCTAATCATTTGGACAACTACTCCAACATTTAAATTGGTGAAAGCTCTTTAAATAAATAAAGTCCCTCCATAAACTCTTTAAGGGGCCCCTGGTAATAAAAAGAAACAAAGGCCCTTTGTAGGCTAACAGGTTTGTGGAAAATATAGTAATGAGAACACACTTTTGCAATCCTGATAAGAAAAAAATTAGAAAAAGATGGATCAAACTAAATTACAGATGCTCTACACTGAAATTATGGCCAAGACCCAGGTGAGCAATCACAAAGTACTGTTGGTGTTGGAATCTCCATTCTTAGGGGCATTTGAGTAAAGATATAAAATTTTCCTATCGTGATAGATTTTTAAAACATATCTTTTATCATAACAATGTTCTGTGAGGGCTGAGACTTGAAAGTGGATGACTCAGAGCATGTTCCATACTCACCCCTCCCATGTGCACGTGCCCAGGTAGGTGGGTACATGGCCTTCCTCTCCTGACACCTCTCAACTGCCTTATTACAGGCCTCCCAAAACCTAGAGGCCTGAGCCTGGAACAGAGGCACACTGCCTCCCTCTCTGTGCCTGCTTGAAGTTCACCCCAAACCAAATTCCCCATCTGCCTGAAGACTGTCAGGATGGGGGATCAATTCCATCGTCTGGCCAGCGCAGCCAACCGGGGGAGAGTCAGAACCATTCTGAGTGACTATATAAACCTGCTGGAGTACCCGTTTGAAGGACTGAAGTTCACATCCTCCCAAATGACGGTGCCTGCCTACTGACCTGTCTCTAACTGTAGACCCCACATCAGGCAGAAATGGAGGAGGGACATTAGAGCCAATGCAGAGAATAGCAGCTGTGACTACGCCTGGTATGGACAAGACCAACGTAGCTCCTGCTGTCTTAAGGACAAGGACATTGCAGATGGCTTTATTTAGGACCAAGAAGAGGCAAGAGGACTCCTCCTGGAACTGCAGTAGTCTGTCTCTTCAAACTAAATGAAGACCCCCAAGGAAGGATGGGATCTTTGCACCGGAGGGGAAGGGAGGCTGGGGGTCACTGGGTTGTGGGGAATAAGAGAGCCGAGAGGTGAGCCTTCTGAAGACCTCAGGGCTGAAAGGCCTCTGTCTCACCTCTGTTTGGTGGTGGGCTGGCCTCCTGCTGAGGCTGAGGTTGGTCTTAGTAAAGGGGGCATCGACCCCTAGCCCTACAGATCCAGCCAGCAACACAAGACCCAGATAAGAGTCTCAAAGCTCACCTCCAGCTACAAATCGGGAAAAAACTATGCAAAGTGGCCTTCGTGCAGGCAGACAGTTGGGTTAGGACCCCCACCCTAGGATGCCTTGACTTGGAAGGCAACAGAAACCAGAAGTCCAGAAACAGGACCATGGAGACAGGGGAAGTCCAGAAACAGGACCATGGAGATGGGCCCTCAAGACCCACTGTGTCTACAATTGCCTGAAATGATGCCAACCTTTCTTAGTTCCTTTCAAGATAAATGGAACATGAACAGCGAAGTGAGAATACTCACATTGCAGATAAGGCAGGTCCCCTTGAAGAGACTGTAGACCCCTCTACCTCAGGTCACAGGACTCTCCCAACCCTGTCCTGGATGGGGTTCTCACTTCATTCACAGGAGCTGTGACACTAGCAGGATCCGCCCAAGAGCCAGGGAGAGCCCAGCCAGCCCTGCAATCTGCGGCATTATGTGGGGGCTGAGACCTCCCCCAGGGTGTGGATTCCACCTCCCCTGGTGCCTGCCAGGCACAGCTGCAACCCTCATGCTAGGGGAGGGGACAGACACATACATGAGACTCCACACAGTGTGTTATTCTTTAATGAAGAGCTGGGTCAGTGGAGCCACCAGTCTCCCCAAGGCCCCGTGCAGCAGATAGCAGTGGCCCTGAGGCAGCCAGCCCTGCTGAGGGTTCAGTTTGCAGTGGCCTAAGAAAGGTATTCCTCTCCTGGACCTAGGATGTGGCAGCAGCAACAAGCCCAGAGGCAGCTAAACTGAGGTCAGGGATGATGGAGGAGGAGGACAGGAAGTGGGGAGTCAGGGGCTCTCCTCCTTCCTCTCTAAATCCCAGTGGGACAAGGCCAGTGTTCAGGAACAGTACGGACTCCCCAGGGGCCTGGAGGCCCTTCCAGCCACTCTGTGGAAGCCCTTAGTCCCCAGCATCCTGCACTGTCATCGCATCACACCGGAAGTAGCCCACAGGGTCGCTGGGCTCAGGGAACAGGCTGGGCACCACCCCATGGGCCTCAAGGCCTTAGACCTGCGAGGTGAGTCCAGGAGGGCCAAGGCCAGAGCCACTAGGATGCTGGGAGCCACCTTCCACTAACTCTGCTTGTCAGTCACTACAGGCATCTAACAAAGTGGTCTCTCCCTCGAGGTTCCAGGGCTGCCAGGTAGGGCTGAGGCAACAGCAAGCCAGGGCTCCAGGGTCCCTATAGATCTGTGACCTTGTTTTCCACAGCGGCTGCAATCTGCTGCAGCCGATAGCCCAGCTGCATCTTCTGGGCCGTGCCATCCTCCTCCAGGGCAGTGATGATCTGAAACACAGAGACCAGCATCATCCGGGAGACCACTTCAGCCTGCCCGTATGCTGCAGACTTCAACAGGCCTCCTAAGACACTGTAGCGCAACTGCAGCCCAAGAAATCCAGCGAATCACTTCACTAACTTCCTGTGTGACCTCAGGATTTCACCAGTGGGAGGGGAGAATAACAGTAAAGCCGCCACGGAGTTTTAAGGATTAGGGAGGAGGGAATGAAGTATTTTTCTCAGTACCTAGCACTTGTGGTAATCCACCTCGCCCAGGAAAATCGTGTTGTGTGGAGGCCGGCCCGGCCCACCATGCTGGCCTTCTCCCCGCAAACCACTCAGAAACGCTGCTCCAGCCATCCTGCCTCACCCGCCCACCAGGCAACAGCATTTCCTGTTTCTACGGGCCAGGTGCCCTCCAAGGAGCAGGAACCCAACACTGACCAGAGAGGTGGTGGGAGACAGATACTAATCCAACACCAACGACTACATAACCACAAGTGGGGGGCTACCACAAAGGGAATGGGTGGGAACCAGGAGAATGGCAGCGTTGGGGGAGAGGAGCCATGGCGTACCATGTCTCTACGAGGGGATGAGACTGTGTCACATCTTGCCATGCCAAGCAAGACTGTGGGCCACAGGGACCGGCCCATGGCTCACTTGGGAGAGTGGGTGCTGATAACACCAAGGCCATGGGTTTGGATCCCTATATAGGGATGGCCGGTTAGCTCACTTGGGAGAGCGTGGTGCTGACAACACCAAGTCAAGAGTTAAGATCCCCTTACCGGTCATCTTTAAAAAAAAAAAAAAAAAAAGACTGTGGGCCACAAAGCAGGTTCTCATCTCTGAACAGAAATGGCCACGTCATTGGTGCCACACAAATATCTGAGTGGACGATTCCATCAGGCACTCAGTAAGTTGACAGCTGGGTGCTCAGATCTTCAGGCCCAGCCCAGGGATCCCCCAGAAAGCCTCTTCACCAGCTCCATTGTATCCTCACCCACCCCAGTGTTGTGCCTGGTCCCTCTTCTCTGGTTGCTCACACAGCACAGCCAGGCGTGCACCCAGAGGTGTCCATGCACAACAAGCTGCCAACCCTGAACTCTGGTAGGGACTGAGTGAGGGCATGGTCGGGTGGAGGTGGCAGCTGTGTGTCCTAGTAGATGCCCCAGCCCCCCGCCCAACCACCTCTACCATGCTTGGGAGCCCTACTGAGGAGCTGGGATAGGAAGTGGTAGGGAAGGTTAGAGCACAGCCGACACCAGGAAGCATGCCTGAAGAACAGGTCCCAATCCGCCAAGGGCCCAACCCCTCCCCTACTCTGTGCCTGAGGGAGACCCAAAGGCCAGGCCCCCTTCACATCCATCCCCTCAGCCTCCAAGGGAGTACCTCGAGGTCAGCCTCCCAGTCAGGGCCCAGGGTCTGCCCACCTGGTCGTAATATTTGTTGATATACTTGTAGAGTTCGTGCAGGGCCACTCGCGCCCCGAGGTCTCCAGAGCAGTTCTAGGGAGGAGGCCAGAAGAGAGGTAAGAGAGAGAGGGTGCAGCCAGCCACAGAGGAGTCCCAGGACCCCAGGGAAGGGGAGGGGAAAGAAGGGGCCTGAGAGGTGAAGGAAGGGACCGATTCTGGGCGGGAAGCAGAGCCCCTCCACAGACCAGGGACCCCAGGCTAGGTGTGCCCAGCTGGGGACAGGACAGGGCCAGAGAGCCTCCCTGGTAGGAAGAGCCCCCAG
Organism: Cynocephalus volans; assembly: GCF_027409185.1. Lineage (NCBI taxonomy): Eukaryota > Metazoa > Chordata > Mammalia > Dermoptera > Cynocephalidae > Cynocephalus > Cynocephalus volans. The sequence goes on from NC_084470.1 coordinate 58,810,351, forward strand.
GTCTGCAGTTTCCACAAGGCCTGGGGTTTCCACTGGGGCCCTGCCTCGCTGCCCCTCAAGGCTCTGGCTTGGACTTTCCGCCATCCCAAGCAATTGCAGGGCCAAGTAGGATAGATGCCACTTGCAGGCTGTGAGCGCAGCATAATTCTGCTCTGATCTAGCTCAAGTATTTCCTGAGGTCACTCCCAGGCCCCTCCATGGGCACAACTCTGAGCCTCAACTTCCTCATCTGGACAATGGAGTTGATATCACCTAACTTTCAGAGCTCTTATGGGAACAAATGAGATAATCAAAGCACCCCACGAAGGACTCAACAAACAGCTACACACCAAAATTGTAGCTGCTATTAGTGCTGTGGTTGTCATCATCATCATCATTTTAGGAATGTTGTTTATAAATTCCCTGGGGTTTATATTTTCCAGCAGTTTTAGGAAGAGGTGGGGGCATGTCAGAAGAGCAAAAACCAGGACAGAGGAGCGGTGAGAAGACACAGGCAAGCCTGAGCTGAACCCCAGCCTCCTCACTGCCCTGGATCTATCATACACACACCCAACAAGGGCTGTGGGTGTGCAAGCACCTGGCTGAGTCAGGCTAGCAAGCAGCCACCAGGTCAAGACCCCTGCTTGCTCTGCCCTGGTTTTTTCAGTGGCAGTTGGAACACTCTGCACTTATAAGTGCAGAATGTGGCCTGCTCCAACCAGCTCACAGGGCTGCCAAGGTCTCAGGGGCTCCCCTGCAAAGGAGTAGTGTGAAGGGGACAGGTCGTGGCAGGAGGCCTGTGCCCAAACAAGAAGCAGAGGGAGGCCTTACCCGGGACAGCTCAGCCAGGACAGAGTTCATCTCTTGGTCACTGGCTGGGACGGTCTGTCTGATGTCTGCATAGTACCTGCCAAAGAGCCCAAGTACCACAGCTGTTGGGTAAACAGACCCACTCCCGCTCCCTCCACCAGGGCCCATACCCCAGCCTCAGCCCACACACACACCAATCTCCACCCACCCACTCTTCAACCAGAGCCATTCCCATCCTGGAAGTACCTTTCCACCATCCGTTTGTAACGGGGAATATCCCGAGCATACAGAAGTTTGTTGATGGGGGAGTCCTGGTGCCAGCAAGAGGACAGTCAAAGAGGAAGGACGGATGAGAGCTCTGGTTAGGGTGATCAACTGTCCCAGGCTTCCCAGCACTGCTTCAGTTTTAAAACCAAAAGTCCCACATGCCAGGAACCCTCTAGGTCCCTGGCAAACCAGAGTGGTTGGTCACCCTAGCCCACTTCCTTCTGCAGGAGCCTCCTTCACTCCCTCCCCACCACCAGTGTCCAGCCTTTGATGTCTCAGCTCAAGCTCCTCCCTGTAGCGCTCTGAGGTCATTTCTCAGCTCCACAGGCCTCCATCTGGATCTGGCAGGAAGCCGGCAGGCAGGGTGGGAAGCACAGGCTCACTCCCCATGTAATCATTTTAAAAATCAGCAAACTGTGACCCAGAAAACTATGTAAATTGCCCCAAACCACCTTACTCCCGAGTGGCTGAGCTGGGATTTGACAGCCCATAATTTTAACACACCCAGACACTGCCTCTACCACTGAAATGGGTTCAAGTCCCAGCGGCAGTGAGCTCTGGGAAGCATGCTTCTGTCCTTGGGACCTCGGCCTCATCCTAAAGCTGCTGGGAAGGTCAGAAAGATCTTGAGGTGGCGCTGTCCCTGCATGAGCAGGGACACAAGTCCAGTTCAACCCTCAGCCTGAGTCAGGATGTATGCTTTCTTATCAACTCTCCATGGGGGACACTGGCATTCTAGGTGTGGACTATTCCTGAGCTACCCAGGGACCACTTGCTGTCCTGCTGGGAAGGGGAGGCAATGGGAAGATCTGGTAAAAAACGTAGCCATCACTCAGCATCCACCCCGGAAGCAGCCCCAGGTGTCCTGGTGCGTCCTGGTTGATTCTCCGCTCATCATTAGGCAGAAGGATGAAAACATGTGGAACAAAAAGCGCTCCCAAAAGACAGTGCTACAGAGTGGAACTTTCCATTTTGTTTCTTCAGAGGTCTAGAGATTTATCTCTCAAGAGGTCAGAGGCCAACTGTGGCCCAGCAGCCTGGGCTAAGCAGAGCCCCTGAATTCATGAACCTGCAGAGCCACAAGGGCCCTGCCCACTGGTGCCTGAGCAGAGACACACTGGGGACCCCACATGTCATGGGACTCTCCTGGCTTTACTACTGTGACAACACACTTCCAACCTCTGTGCTCAGGCCACTTCTGCTCTGTTTCTCAGCACATCCCCCAAACCTTGGCACTCTCCTAGACTCTCTTCTCTCCTACTCCACTGGCAGGCAGATACCTCCACCACCCTAAGGAATCAAATCCACCAGGCAGCCCAGGGCTGCTCTGGGATTGGAGAATCCATGTCTTCACCTGGAAACCACCTGGTGGCCCCACAAGCACCTCAGGCTCACCTCATCCAAGTCTGAACTCACCAGCCAGAGGCCCAGGGATCACATGTGACCCCTCCTACTTCCTTATCCCCCACATCCAACCCACAGTCTCTGCCTGCCCTGCACCCTATTGCCAGCTCGAACCTGGCCACTGCTTGTTCGGAGGACAGAACAGCCTCCTCTCTGGACTCCCAGGCTCCAGTCCTCCTACGGTACAACTGCCGGGACACCCCACTGAACTCTCAGGCCTGACCACACCTCCAGCCTTCTGTGGCTCCCACTGCCCTCGGGGTGAGCCCTCACCAAGTGGACCTGGCCCATGCCACAGCCTGCCAACACTGGCTGCCCACATCTCAGCCCTGTGGATTGGTACACGGTGCCCCTACTTTTGCTCATCCCTTAATACTGAGGCATTGCCACCTTCTAGGGAGCCCTTGGGACAAAGCCTGGCCTGAAGATGCCTGAAGTCAGAGGACTCTCCTAACCCTCTTCCTTGAAATTCCAGAGAAAGCCTGGAATGTGTGTGTATGCACACCACTGTCCACCCCAGCCCTCACCGCCCCCACCCCACCCATCCCCTCCGTGTCCATCCCAGAACCACTCACCCGGCCCAGCTTGTGGTCGGCCAGGGTACAGGCATCCATGAAAGTCTGCGCGATAACAAGGAGCACTGCGTCCATGTTATCAGATGTCTGCACGTCGAACACAAACTGTGGGTTTTTAATGATATTGATCCAGAACCTCAGTGGCAAGCTGCGGGTGGGGCAGGCATGGCCAATGAGTGTGCTGGGAAGGCAGTAGAGAAGACCCCCCACATACCAGGAGCCCACCTGGCCCCAGCCCCACCTGTTGGTCTTCCAGATGTGGATGGTGTCCTGGTCAGAGATGCCATGCTGCTGGGCCTGCTCATCCAGCAGGTCAAAGAAATACTTGATGGCGAGTGGCACAGGACAGCTGGTGCTGAGAATCACCTGGAACAGGTCGTCCACAAACTTCTGCAAGGTGCCCTATGGGAAGAAGAGCCAGCAGAGAAGTGCAATCAGCAAGGCGCCCTCAGCAGCAGCCCGCCTCAGTCACTGCGTGCACTATGCCTGTGCCAGCCCCGTACCAACCCAAGTGGCCCTTCTCCTGCACAGCCCAGACCCCACTGCCCATCCGGTCCTCCCCACCCACCTTCATGGACAGCAGGCGGGTCAGGTAGATCTCAGGGATGGCCTTGGCTCGCTCACGCTCCCCGCCCCGCAGGCTGCCCCTCCGAGGCCTGGGAGGCTCCGGCTCCTCACTCGGCTTTACCAGGTGCCAGGGCCGGATGCCCCCCTCATCTACATCCTCCAGCATTGGGGTCCCTGTGCCAAGATCCCACAGCTCATCATCCCTCACCAGGTGCCAGCCCCCCAGGCCCACTGGGTCCTGCCAGCTCTCCCAGGAGTTGGGTGCCTGACTGAGCCTCTGTGGGTAGCAGGGAAATAGGCACAAGTCTGCCCTGAGGTCCAGAAGACCTCCCCCTGTTACCCAGGATTGGGCAAAGCAAGAGTAGAGGACTGTGACAGGTGGTGGGCACGGGGGTGGTACTCACGCTCTCCAGGGACATAATCCTGGTTTTCCCGGAGAACATGCTTCGTGAGGCAGGGGACGAGGGCCACGGTTGCTCCATCTGGGACCTGCAGACCACAGGTGGTGATCCCGCCACCAGCCCCACACCACCATACTCCTCCCCCAACTCCCACCCCTCTCACCTTGTAATGCTGCAGGGTGTTCAGGCGCCTCCACAGACCCTGGATCTCAGAAGTGACATCCTCATCAGAAAGAATGAGGTGCCCGGCCACTCCAGACCGCCACTCTGCAAGGGCAAGGTAGGATTTGGTCCAGACCTTCCAGAATACCTTCCCTGCAGTAGAGCCCATCTCCTCATCCATGAGGGGGCAGCCCTACCCAACCTCTCCAAAGACCAGGAGGGGACCCCTCAACAGGTGTTCCAGAGCTGGCCTCTGCCCCAACTCTCAACATCCCACAAGCCCTAGGTGACAAGCTGTCCCTGCAGAGCTGGTCCTGGGCTAGCCCAGGCCCAACACCAGCTCAGGAACCCAAGCCACCCCTCCCCTTGCCCTCACCGACATCCAGGGTGCGAGGGTCTGGCCGCTGGGCAAGAGGCACTCCTTTATAAAGCTGGTCGAGCATTTTCTCCTTGGCCTGGGAGATGGTGTCACAGTCCAGGACTTTCACGGCCACACTCTGGGCCTCTCCTGCCCCAGGCCCCACAGCCAACAGCGCATTCAAAGTCTATGCAAGACACATGGGAGCTGTCAGGGTTCACGCCACATTGAGGATGACCAGGCACAAGGCCAAGGGCAGAGACAACCCATGAGGAAACTACTGCCTCTGACTCCCAAGCACCAAGCAGTCCCTAATTCTTGTCTCTTTGCCTGCCTGCTTCCTCCACTCTGTGACCCCAGCAGCTAGCTGAGCGCTCTTGTAAACATCTACAGGATGGAAGGCAGAAAAAATGAGTGAGCACAAATCCCTCTTCACTCAGATGCCAGATTCCAGGCTGCCAATCAGGCTGAAGTACCTGAGGGAAGCCTGCGTAGCAAGGATTCCCCACCCACTGAGAGAAGAAAACCCTGAGATTTTCCCCAAAGAACCCTTGTGCAAAACTAAGGGGAAAGCAAACCCAGAGGGAAGCAACAGGCAGGTTTGCCAGGGTGGTTCCCAGCTTGGTGGGCAAGGCCACATCCCCAGTAGGATGGTCAGGCAGATATGCTCAGGCACTCAGGCCCTGGCACAGGTCAGAACAGGGCTGGCTCCTCCCAGACCATGGCTATGGCCACCCTGGTTCCATTCCAAGCCTAGCGGCCCTCCAATGCCCTATCCTCAAGATCTGGCCCAACCCTCTACCCTGCTATCTAAAGGTCTCTTCCAGTGACCAGACAAGGGTCAGGCTGGCTCTATATCCAGATACAGAAACCAGAAGATGGTGCCCCGACCACACATACCCTCACATCCTCCCCTCACCCTCACCGGGGACTGACACTGCAGACCCCACACACACACACCCCACACACACCACACACACACACACACTCTCACACACACACCACACACTCTCTCTCTCACACACACACACACACACATACACCACACAGACCATACACACACACACACCACACACACCACACACACACACACCACACACACCACACACACACCACACACACACACACACCACACACACACTCTCTCACACACACACCACACACATACACCACACACACATCACACACACACAGACACACACACACACCACACACTCTCACACACACACAACCACACACTCACACACACACACACACCACACACACCACACACACACACTCTCACACACACACCACACACATATACACCACACACACATCACACACACACACACACCACACACACACACACACACAACCACACACTCTCACACACACACACACCACACACTCAGACGCACACACACACCACACACACACAGACACACTCACACACACTCTCACACACACCACACACACAGACACACACACCACACAACACGCAGAGACACACACACCACACACTCACACAGACACACACTCACAGACACACACACACACACCCCACACACACCATACCACACACACACAGACCACACACACCACACACATAGACACACACACACACACACACACACACACACACTCACCAAGGGACGGTATTCCACATCCTCTCTGAGTAGGCGATTGTCATTCAGGGTGTATTTGGCTTTGCCAGTCACACTGTCCACGGGCCCCTTGTCCACTTGATGCTTAATCCCTCGGAAGAGCATGTAGAGAGGTTCCCCTACTGAGTCCTGGGGGAGCATAGGCAGTTAGGGCCCCCCACACAGGTGGTAGAAGGGTATGGGACATGACGCATGCTGGGGGAGGGCACAGGATACAGGTTTAAGGTAACTGAGGACATGCTGGGTGGGAGTCTCTGCTCCACCGCAAGTGTGCAAGCTATGTGGGTGCTTGAGGCTTAGTGGTTTAGAGGGCCAGACCCTCCCTGGATGGGACGCCCACCCACCTCTGCCTCCCTCACCCTCACAAAGGTGTAGAGGCAGATGGACATCCAGTTGGTGAGTAGCTTCTCCACCACAGTCTCTGTCCTGGGGTAACAGGAAAGGGGAGGGCCAGGGTCAGCAGGTGGGGCTGTGAGACTATTCTGCAGACCCCCAGGCCCAGGCCTTATCTCCTGGCTCCAGCTATCCACAGCCCACCCAGCCCAACAGCCTCACAGACCTGCGCAGCATCAGCTTGGGGTTCTTGGCCACGTACTGGGCCACCAGATCACTGAGCAGGGTGCGGAGGATGTCAGTGAAGTACTCCAGCTTCCCATGCAGAGCCACAGTGAGCAGAGATGCCACGTAGGCACGGTCCCGAGCTGAGAATGTGCGCTGACTCTCCAGCGTGTGGATGAACTGGAGCCAGGGAGAGGGAGCGGGGCAGGGACAGAGGGGCAGATTCAGAAAGGGTGGGATGGAGAAAAGGTGGGCCAGGAGAGTCAGTTAGGGATAAGATGGGGTGAGGAGGGTGCGGATGGGGGTGGGGTGACACCTTGGTGAGGAAGAGCTTGCTGTTGAGCAAGTTGGAGAGCTGCCCCAGCCCCTGTTCCACAGTGGGTCGCCTGTTCTCAGGCACGCCTAGGTCCCGGTGCAAGGGCGACTCCCGGTGCCCAGGGAAGAAGACTCTCTCGGCATACACCTTATAGTCAAGGAAAGGGATGCCACTGCCCAGAAGGTCACTGGTGAGATCAGTCATCTCGGTCATGAGGTCTGTTAAGCAGAAGAGGCCAGTTTTGAGCGCCAATCCCATGTGATGGGAGTGGGCTTGGGCAGAGAGCCGTGGAGGGTGGGACCTGTTCTCACCTGTGAACTCTTTTTTACAGCGGTCCCGCACACTGCTCTCCAGGTTCTCCAACTGGATCTGAACCTTCTTATAGTCCCTCAGGGCCTGCTTGCTCTTCCTCCTGCTCAGCACCAAGGTCAGGAGGGGAAGGCCAGAGGCAGCCAAAGCCCTTGCTGGGTCCCACTTGGCCCAGGGCTACCTGACCCAACCCCAGGCATACCCTGGCCTCGTCCAGCACAGTCTAACCTAGGCATGTCCAGCCAAGCCAAGGCCTAGCCTAGAACAATTCAACCTGTCCCATCCCAAGCAAGCCACACCCACCCATGTCCTGTCTAGCCCAGCATGGTTTAGTCCGGGGATCAGCAAACTGCAACCAGGCCAATCAGGCCCACAACCTACTTTTATAAGTAAAGATTTGAACACAGCCACGTTCATGTGTTTACATTGTCCATGGCTGCTTTTGTGCCACAATGGCAGAGTTGAATAGATGCAACAAAGACCACCTGGCCTGCAATGCCTAAAATATTTGCTCTCTGGCCCTTTACAGAAAACGTTTGCTGATCCCTGGCCTAGTCTGCCCCTTCCCAGTCCAGTTACATCCTGCTACCTGCCCCAGCCCAGCCCAGCCACATCTGGCTACACCCACCTGTACATGAGGACAATGACGATGACCCCCAGAGCCAGAAGGGAGGTGCCCACCCCCAAGCCCACTTGGGCTGCCACAGGAAAAGCCACAGAGCTCTCGCCATCATACTGCACATGACCCAGGGAGAAGCGCAGGTTCCCCATCTGCACCTGGGTGGGGAGCCACCTGTGAGCGAGGGTTGAGCACATGCCCAATGCCCAGCCCTGCCCAGGACCTGCCCACTGACCGTGAACTCAGGCAAAGCATCAGGTGCCTCCCGGAGGGCATGGTGCCGCGGCAGGGGCTGCTCCACAGGGGGCTCACAGTACAGGTGGTGCCGGGTCAACGTCTTCACCACACAGGGGCCATCCCCTATCATGGCCACTACCTCCTCCTTGGACATTGCAAGGTCCAGATTCTCTCCCTAGAACATGGGTCACTAACCAGTCACTCAGAACCCTTCCCCAAGGGATCTGGTGGTCATTTAGATCCTATCCTCCCAGATATGGGAAGGTGGTCCTGAGACCCACCGCAAGGAGCAGGGCTGATAGTCCCTCAGGACCTCTTCCCCTGCACATGGGACCAACAGTCACAGAGACATCCTCCAAGCTGCTCCCCACGACCCTTCTCTGCCCTTCACTAGCTGCCTTCTCCAGAATATAAAGTTCTCCAAATCCTGCCCAGTTACTTAACAAAGCCAGAGCCCCCACTCTGTCTGATCGCCCACCAGGAGGGTGATGATGGACTGTCGACCTATGGCCTGTCCAAGTGTCCACCCGCTGCCAACTGCGTATATCAGAACATGTGCTCTGTGGGTGTCTGTGTGAATCACGCTGCCAGCTGGGGATCAGCCCAGCTGCCTACTGTGTACCACACACCCATCTATGTGTGAGCCAAACTATTTACATATTGTCATTCAGACACCTGCCACGGAGTGTGTTAGGACCCAGGCCACTGGCCGACTGGTCAAACCCTTCCCAAGTGCCAAGCTAGGCACCCTCACCAGCAGCCCTTCAGCCCTCGCCACAGTAAGGATGAGGAACTGTGTCTAGCCATTGGCCCTTGCTCTATCGTCATGGGCTCTCCACTCCACACAGCAGTGCTGTCTAGCGAAGGGAAGGACCCTGCTGTGTCTGAGTAGGAGCAGTACCTCCACAGAGAACACACTCCCAGGCTTGTGCCGGAACGGTGTAGTGGGGTCCTCAGGGTTGAGAGGCTGCAGGGTCGGGTCAGCCTCATAGGAGAAGGGTGTGGGGCTCAGTGTTGCAAAGTCAAAGACCAGGTTGTCAAGGATAAATTCCACCTGGACCCAGGGGTCCTCGGGCAGGCCCGGGAGGGCAGGTGTGCAGCACACAATGAGCTGGGAGGAGTTCACGTGGCATGGCTCCTCAAACTGGGTGGAGAAAGACAAGGGAGGGTCAAGTGAGGGGCCACACAGGAAGCAGAGAGAGCAAAGATGGGAAGAGTATCCTTTGGTACCAGCCACCCATGGCTATCCACAGGGTGCAGTGTGGGGCAAGGGGAGAGTGATGGCTAGCCCAGTGCAGTCAGGGATGCCCAAGGGTGTCCTACATGATGACTGTCACAGGAGGCCCCAGGGGAGCATGTTGTCTCCAGAACCATGCGGCGCTTCTGTCCAAGCCCCTGGCTGGGCCGTAGCACTCCTGGGGCCACAGTCACTCGCATTCTTGGCATCTGCACCACGTCTAGATTCTGGCCTCGGACCCATATCTGACGTCCTCCACTGAAACACAGCCCGTAAACCACTCGTGGCTACATGAACCAGGATCTAAAGTACAGCCCAGGCCCAAACCACATGACCCCACCTCCCTTACCAGCGGCATAAGATTCACAGCCCCCCACACAAAGCCCTGCCACCCCCATGTAGTACAGCTGCAAGGATCTCCCTGCCACATGCCACATTTCATGCCTTGGGCCCAGCACCTGAGAAAGCTCTTGGTGGGACCTGCAGAGGTGACGTTGGGGTCTGATGTGTACTTGAAGAGGCCACGTTGAAGCGTCCGCTCAGTGGCCCCAAACCACACAGCCACAGGTAGTGTGGCAGGCACAGGGTATGGACTGGTGTCACATTGCAGCTGCTCCGACTGCTGCTCCAGCAGCCTGGAGAGGGGAGGTGGGAGTAGAAGGCAAGCCAGGCAGGGTCAGAGGGGCACAGGAAGGAGACCTCGGGACCTGCTCAGGCCTCAGCTCACTCCCCAGCTCACTCCCCTTCAGTGCCAACTGCTGTCTCCACCAGGTGGCCCTGGAGGCTACAGTCCCCCAACAGCCCCAGCTTTGGAGGGGTCTGGCCACTTTCTGATGGAGCAGACTTGGTCCTCCCACCCTTTCTGCTCTCCAACGCCCACCCTTCATCTTCTCCCTGGATCACATGGGTTTTTGCAGGATAAGGAAGCAGCCCTCACAAGTGACAAGGCTGGTCTCCAACCACCACTCGGATGTCCTCCAGCTGCCCAGTCAGGAGCTTGGAGCCATGCAGAGTGAGTCGGGTGCCTCCAGCTCTGGGGCCACGGGTGGGGAAGATGGAATGCACCTTCGGGTCCTATGGGAAGGAGGACAGGGAGAGACAGACAAACATCAGGACAGAAACAGAGAGGCAGGGGAAGCCTAAGAGAGACAAGATGGTCCTGGGGTGGGGAGCCCTAGGAAGGCAAAACCAGATGGGCAGTGAGGAACCACCAGAGGACTGGCCTATTGGCAGCTGGGGTGGCTCAACCGTCAGGCACCTGGTAGGCAAAGCTGTGCTCTGAGACGCCACGTCCTCTTCCCGGCACCTCTACCGCCACAGCACCGGCCACCTCCTCCCCACTGGGCCCAGTGATGCACACGAGGCTGTGGGCACAGGACAGACTAAGGGGTGCCAGGCTGCACTGAGGGCCCCCCAAACTGACCATCACCCCCCCTCCATCCTCCACCAGATTGAGAAAGGTCCTCTCTCACTTTAGAGGGAACTCCTATGGCACACCAGGAGGCCCTGGCATCTGTGAATTAATATTCGTGGTCTCAATTATTCACTTGTAGCCCCAGAAGCCCCATCAAGGAGGAATCTCTCTCTCTCTGTGCTGTGCCATGTATTTACAAAGGAACCCTGTAAGGCTGTTTGTAGGGGTGAGTTGCTGAGCTAATGCGAGGGCCTAGCCAGCCACCCCAAGTCCTCTGCAATCCCCACGTGCATAGCACCCACTTTCAAAGTGGTAGAAACTTGATTTCTTCATGAGCAAAAGTCCCTAAAAGCCTCTAGTCTGATCTGGGAATAGATGTGAAAGGAGAGTGAACATCTAAGAAAATGCTGGTTCTTAGCCAGAAAACAGAAGCTTGGGGCAAATTAATTTCCAGATTGTTAAGTCTGCAGTGGCTCGACTCCATGACATTGACACAGTTGCTGCAAACACTCTAGGAGAACAACAAGTGATGTGTGAACGACCCAGGAGAGACTCCAGCCAGAATATATTTTAATCCCTTTATAAATCACTTCATAAATTACTTTAGTCTTACGGTTCTGGAATCATTAACAGTTTAGATAGTCACCTTAAGTTCTCAGTCAAAACTCATCTGGGGGGAACTCCCTGATCTAGTGAAGTGGTTCCTTGTTTAAAATGCAGATTGCGGGGTCCCACCACAGGCCCCGAGTCCATCCGCTGAGGGTGCAGTTAAGGATCTGCTCCATGTTGGTTTTGCATAGAATCTCCAGGTTACCCTGATATCCAGCGGGGTCTGGGCCCTGCTGCTTGTGGATGCTTCCTTGAGAAGGTCCCGTTTATTCATCTTTGGGACCCTGCAAACACCGGCCAGGTTACCATAACCCAGAACCTGGGTCATGAGGAGCCCGGCACTCAGCAGGTGTGCCGCAAGTCTACCCTCCTGGGAAACCCAGACCAGGGCAGTTCCTGGGGAATAAGGGTCAGCTGGTGAGAAGACCAGCCCTGGAGCACAGCTGTCTGGGATCTGAGGACCCTGCTACCACAAATATATCCACAGTCATTGAGAAAGCCAGGAAGCAGAGCCACAGTCAGCTCTGGGCAGTGACCTTGCCCCAGACAGGCTCAGGAATGATCCCCCAGCAGCCCAGGCCAGGAACCTGCAGGTCTGTGGGTGGGTGCTCCTAGGCCTCAGTGGCAAGCCCAGTACTGAGGCATTGTGACCAGAATGAAAGAGGAGAGAGGAGGGCAGAGGAGGACTGAGTGGGAGGCCCCAAGCAGGAAAGCCAACCATGGAGCTCCCCAGGGTGTGCCCTGTTCCTGCTGGGTCCAGCCAACTCACCTGCTGGACACCTCGTACTCCTGGGCATCCACAGCACAGGGGACTCCAGCCACCCTGACCGTGTTCAGCACATCCTGCACATGTTGGCCCAGGTTGGAGCCCCTGATGGTGACACGGGTGCCTCCATCTACAGGCCCAGTCAGTGGCTCCACCTGTTGCAGGACAAGGACTGCTCACCTCCACCCACCTATTGACTCCTGGCAGCCTAGGGAGGCAGCCCCAGCTTTCCACCTTTGTGCTCCCTGTGCCCACAGCACCCACACCCTCCCTCCAAGGACAGCAGTGAGGAAGGGACATGCCAGCATTTCAACGCACCAAGTGGATGAGGGGCGCGGGGCACTGGGTGGCCACAGCCTTGGCCTCACCACAGGCCTCCCAGGCCACGCAACGTGGATGCTCCCTCTCACACCACACACAGCCATACTGGGGCACAGCGGTTTGGCAGCGGCTGCAGTCCCCATGTCCCACGGAGCAGTCATACAGTACCACTGGGAGTGACAAAGACAAATGTGAGAGGCAGGCCTGGAAGAGCCCTGCTACCACTGCCAGCCCCAGTGGCCCCTAGGTAGCTCACCATGTAGCCCTTCAGCACTGTCCACACGTAGACGGCCGGCCCGACGCAGGAACAGCCCCACACGGAGCTCAGGCTGCACAGCCTTGTAGCTGAGCTGGGGAAATGGGAGTGGGGTCAGAGCCTGGGGCTGGGGGTAGGCATCAGGCCTGGGGAGGGAGTGGTCAAAGAAAGGACCAAAATGACTAGTTATGAGAGCATAAGGTCAGAGGTCACAGTTAGGGTGCAGGGACCCCATGGGGCCACAGGGTTGGAGGTTAGAGGCAGAACTAGAATGTAGGGATCCCATGGAGTCTCAAGTTAGAGGTCAGGGGTGGGATGCAGGGACCCCATGGCACACAGTCAGAAGTCAGAGATGAGGTACCACGACTCCCTCGGGGTCACGGGGTCAGAGCTTGGGTTGGAACAATTATGGCACAACCAGCTAAGGTTGGTAGCCAGCCTGTGCCCAGTGCACCCTTGCCCACCCAGGCACTCATGGTCCACACCTGGTGCTGCTGGCATGTGACATGGCACCAGGTACCTGGAGGTGGCTCACACTCGACCTGGGCCTCAACCACCACCTCAAGGCCTTCCAGCTCCATCACACATTCATTCTCTCCTGGGCTGTCCTGGGGACAGAGGACACACTGTTGGGGCAGCTTCAGGAGCTGAGCCCAGTGAGTCCCGCAGGTCTCCCAGCACACCAACTGGGTTGGCGTTGAGACGTGGGGCCATGCCCTCTTCCTGCTCTCCAGCGCTTGTGTATAGTTTGTCAATAGTCAAGGACACTGCAAGGACAGCTGCAAGCAGACACACTCACCTGAAAGAGGCGCAGGTTCCTGCCTAGCAGCCGGACTTCCCGCTCCACGTGGACTGGCATCAATGTGGAGCCCTGAACACTCTCCACACAGGGGCAGGAGCTTGCCCCCCAATTCACCTCTTCCTGCAGGCACCAAGAGCAAGGCAGTCTATGGAGCCCACCCTGCCCACCTCCATCCTTTGCCTTGCCGGATCCCAGGGGCAAGGTTGGCATGGGGCTGCAGACCCCACCCTGCCACTTGATCCCTCCCAATGCAGAACCACAAGGCAGGCAAGGGGCTGCGTCTTCCCCACATCCCCTCCCCGAGGCCTCCTTCCTGGGCTAGGCCTCACCAGCTCCCAGAGCCCGGGGGTGTCATACTGGTAGTCGAGGCTGGACAGGAGGATGTGGGGGGCGGGAGGGCCCTCTTGCTCTGCTGAGTCTCCATCACCTGAGAGGAGGGTGGAAGTGGAGAAGGCGGGTGCGTCACCCCCCATCCACTCGTCCGCCTCAAGCAGCTCGCCGCCTTCTCTCATGCGCCAGTCCAGAGCAGGCTTCACGGAGCCCGTGGCCCCTGGGAAAGTGGTGGCAGGAGCAGTGCCAGGGGGCTGGTCCTGGGGTGCTGCAGAGGGCAGGGCTTCAGGCCCAGAGTCTGCAGGGGACACTGCTGCTGTGTCTGAGGGTGACAGGTGCGGGGCTGGGAGGTCTTCAGGTGTGGCTGTGGGTCCAAAATCAGTGGGAGCAGGGACAGTGGTTCCAGGTCTGTTGGGGGAGCTGGAAGTGGGGGGCTTCTCATGGAGGGGTGACTCTGTGGAGGCAGGGAAAGGTATGGGGCTGGGACCTGCCCATGGCCCCCAGGGGCTGAGCAAGGAAGGCCCGACCCCAGGTGGGACGTCAGAGGCTGTGGCTGCGGAGGGAGCCCCAGACTCCACAGGAAGGGTGTCAGGAGCAGGGTTGATCGTGGCTTTGGGGGCTATAGGTGGGAAGGGGGTGGGTACATCTCTTGCAGGAGGGGCTAGGGAGAGAAGGTGGCTCTGAAGGGGAAGCAGAGAAAGACAAGAAGAGCCACTCAGCAGTCAGGCGTGGGAGCAGGAGGCAGGCAGGCAAAGGGTATGTTAAGAGGAAAGGAGACCAAGGAAAAAAGAAACAAAAACAGCCCATTAATTATCTAAAGGAGAAAAAGGGGAGGGCAGGCTCCAGGGGCATCTGTGCTGAGGTGGGGCATGAAGGCCAGACCTCCCCTGCCTCTCAGCTACAAAGTCCTTTCCCGAAACAGGCAGGACATACTGGCAGCCATTCTCCAGTAAGTCTGTCACACACGGCAGCTCAGGTGCTCAGGGCAGAACCTCAGGTGGGCAGGCAGGCACATAGACCCTGGGCCATCAGAAAAACCCTCATGCTGGGGACGCCGAGCCCTCTGTAGAGTCCAGCCTAGAGTCACTCTCACCTGTTGGCTCACCACCATCGGCCCGGCATCACACGAGGCCTTGTGTGTGCACAGGTGCTGCCAGACACACCAGTTACACCCCCAGTGGCTGCTCACACAGGCCTGGCACCTGCACAGAGCACAGCCATGGGTCAGGGGTCGCCATGGGGCAGCCAGGAGCAGGGCAACAGGGGGAGGAACTCACTGTGCAGATGGGTGGAGCTCAGTGACTGCCACACAGTCATAGAAGGAGAGAGGAGCTTTGGCGATCACAACAGCACCAAACCTAAGCTCCATACTCACGGAGATGTGGTCTGCAAAGGGGGAAAGGGGGTTAGAGCTGAGGGGAGAGGAGGGGAGAGGCGCTCAGCTCAGTTGACATCCCGAGACCCTGAATGTGGAAGGGAAACCACAGTCGGGGAGCACAGTCCACAGAGCACAGAGTGGAGACTTTGTGGGGGTGGGGACCAGTGAGGGGACTCAGAGGCAGGCATCAGTTCAGGGTTCTTTGCCTGGATTCACATCACACCCCTTGGAGCAAGATGGGAGCAGGGCAGGGCTCCCAGGCCCCCGGGGCCAGCGCCTTCTCTCACCCACCGGCTCCTCTCTGCAGCACTGGGGCCTCACTAGGGTCCGGGGAAGGGCACATCACACCAGAACCAGTCAGCAGGGCAGGACTGTGATATTCCCCAAAGTGGCAGGAATATGACTCCCCCAGCCACAGGGGTGGCAGGTCTGGCACTGAGAGGAAAACCTGTCAAGAGAGCACAGAACACACTGTCGGAGCCATCAGGCAGCTGACCAGGACTCACATTACAGGGTACCCAATGTGGGCAGACACCAGCCCCCAAGCCTCACAGACACCCTCTGGCCTGGGTTAGTAACAGACAGAGAAATCAAGGCCCCAAGAGAAGTGATGTGAACAAGGCCATGTGGCATTGGGTGCATCTGACACCAAAATCCAAGGTCTCTACCCACCCCCAGAGCCCTCCCCCTAGACCCTGCCTACTCTGGTCATTCACCTCCTTCCTCTCCTCCCGGCTGATGTTGGCAGGACTCATGGCTGTCACTTGCAGACAGGCTGGCTCAGGCTGGAAGCTCCACAGCCACTGCTCTGGGCCCTGGCCCCTCGAGCACTCAGAATGGCGACTACACCTGCACAAGAATGATCAGCATCTGTCCATGACCCACATGGGGCCCCTGGGAGATCCTAGGACAGGGATACCTACAATCCTGAAGACCTGGGCAAGGCTCTCATGTGGGACACAACACCAGGCTCCTGTGTCTGCCCTGATGACCAGGGCAGAGGAAGGTATGGGGGATTGGGGCATCCAGGGATCACGTTCAGAGTTGAGAGCCAAGGATGAGGAATCCTGGGCAGGACAATTATCCAGGAGCATTAAGGGCGTGAGGCTAGGGCTGGAAGAGGGTCAGAGGTTGGTGGAGCACTAACCTGCCAAGGAGCACACACCACCCACAGTATGGGTCCCTGTGAGCAAGGCAAGAGGCACAGTCCAGGTGCTGAGCACAGGAGGCCACAGGAACCTTCAGAAGCTGTAACAGCAAAGACGACCTGAGGCCAGCAATCCAAACACCAGTAGCTTACCCACATATGAGTCCCTAGCCCTGCTCAGAGGTCCCTCCCAGGAACATGCCCTGGCTCGTGCCTGGCACTCACTGTGCTCTGGGTCATGACATACAGGTGCTCGAAGGTCCCATCAAAGGTGAGGTCTCTGCTTATTGCAGAACCCTGCTGGATGCTCTGTGTGGAGTATGAGTGGCCATTGCTCCCCGGGCCCAAGTAAACCTAAGATCAGAGACCACATAGTGTGGGACCCAAGCCCATGGCCACAGGCACAAGGCCGTGTCCCCCTACCCCCATAGACAGAATTTTCTCCTGGGCAGTCACAGGTCACACCAACCAGCCCAGGGTGGGTGTGGGGAGGTCACAGGTTAACACCACCCAGCCCCAGGAAGAGGAACACAAGTCTTCTCTCCTAGCCTGGAGCCGGAGGGCATGTCACAGTTCACACATCCCAGCTCCAGGGATCCCTGGAGTAGCACTACCCAGGCCAGCTCCCCTCCAGACCCTCGGACTTCCTGTGGACTCACCCTGTGCAGCTGCCCTTGACTATCACCCAGGAAAGCGATGGTGTGCCCATCCTCCATGGTGACTGCCACAGCTGTTAGCTGAACCCCTGGCCACTCCAGAATTGGTGTGGCTTCCAATGGGACACGGCTGGCCATGGGGCTGGGTGTGTGGTCTGAGCCACAGGGATAGGCATCCAGGGTGTCCTGCAGGCAGCAAGAAGCACTGGTGAGGCCCTCCCTGGATAACCTCATTCCCACTCCCAGTCTCTCTGCTGGCCTTCCCTGACAACCCCACCCTAGACAACATCTCCCATGACTACATCCCTAGCCCTACCTCAGTAGACAGTTTCCAGTGGCTCCTTCCCCCTCTTTTGATCCCCGCCTCTGCCTGCAGCCCCTCCTGCCATCCCTGGCCCGGGAGCTACTTCCTTCAGGTTATGTGTACAGCCCTCTCCTGGACCACTTCTCCAAAGCATCTCACAGCTCACATCCTCACCTTCAAGTCCACTCACCTGGGCCCTCTCCCACCTCTCACTGACTCAGTCCCACTATGTGCACCTCTTTCCTTTTTTATCCATCCCGAGACTGTAGCCGAACAAATTCCAACCTCTTCGGTGGGTGGGTGAAGGCACCAGCCCGGGGGCCTGCCCTGCTCCCATCTTGCTCCAAAGGGTGTGGTGTGAATCCAGGCAAACAGCCCTGAACTGATGCCTATCTCTAAGTCCCCTCACTGGTCTCCTACCCAACAAAGTCCCCATTCTGTGCTCTGTGGATTGTGCTCCCTGGCCCTGGTTTCCCCTCCAAATTTGGGGTCTCAGGATGTCAACTGTGCGTATCAGCGCCCCTCCCCACTCCTCCCCTGGCCTTCTCTCCTTCTTAGCAGACCACATCTTCCTCTCCTACTCAAGAAGTTAAAACAACAGGTCTCATCCCAACTTTCTGAGTCCCTGTCCCTATCCTAAAACCTCACATACCCTCTCAGTCCACCTATACAAATGACCACCTATACAAAATCCACCTATACAAAATCCCTTCAGCATCGTGGTCCAAGCCCAACCCTGCACTGCTCTCTGCCACCCTGAAAGCCACGTTTGTGGTTGGGAACCCCTCCACCGACCAGACGTAAAGGAAGCACTTAATATCTGTTGACCTGATCATCCCCACATCACCACCCACTTCCCTTCAGACTCCCTGGGCAGCTGCTTGGTGGCAAACACCTGCCCAGTAGCCTCAAGAAAGGGAAAGGCTGGGGCAGTGCCAGAACTCACCACAGGCAGCTGTGCACAGTCAGAATTGACGTCATACTCGATGTAGGCCACCTCAGTCCCGTTCTCAGCACGGCCCTCTCGGGTGTAGCAAGCATCTCGTGTGCGATTAGCAAGCCGGTCCACCTCAACCAGGGGGAAGGCACAGAGGGCAGAGGCTCCAGATGCCCCAGCAGCTGCCAATGGGGGCCGGCCCACGGTGGGGGGAGCAGCCGAGGAGAAGGCTGCAAAGAGCACCTCCCCTCGGGCCACCTCTCCAGATGAGGCCACAGCCGCAGCCTGGATCAGCCCGTAGTGGCCACCCTTGCAGGCCAGAGGCAACTCCACATAGGAGTAGTAGTGCTGGTCCCGGAGGCACACGCGAGACACATAGGCACGGAAGGCTCTAGACTGAGCCTGCAGATCCCGCCGAAGGAACAGGAAGTAGGCACTGGCCCCATGCGCAAAGGCACTCACAAAGTGGTGGCTATACTCAGAGAGGCGGCCCACTGCCAGCTTGGCTGTCTCCTCGTAGGAAAAAGCAGCTTGGGAGTCCGGCGGCCGCAGGGCCCGGGTCGTGATAGGTGGGATGCCACCCCCCACCCCCCTGCTAGTATATCCTCGCCCTACGAACAGAAGGGGCTCCCCTGCCAAGCCCTGGGCCACCAACCCCACTGTGCTGACTGCAGGATCATTGGCAGCCACATACTGAGTGTCTCCAGGCCGCTCTGGCCTCAGCAGCAGCTGCCCAAGCTGCCCCAGGCGCCGCTGCTCACAGACCCCCTGGTGCACACTCCCGCACACCACCAGGGCCCCTGGGCTCACCAGGAGCAGCTGGTTGGGGTTGTTGGTAGGCTGGGCCTGGGGGCACTCATCAGGCATCACAGGCGGCAGGCAGTCCCTGCTGTCTAGCACAGGGCCAGTGGACACCATGGCCTCCAGCTGCAGCCCAGGGCTCAGCTGGAACAGGAAGTTGGTGGCCCCTAGGTAGAGGGTGCCGGAGGTGGGGTCCCTGGCCAGGTGCTGCAGATATGTGCCGTTGGGAGTGAAAGCAGCTGGTGGAGGGGGCTGGAGGGTGAGGACCCACCCAGCCCAGAGAGCCTGGAGAAGAGCTGGGCCAAGGGCAGGCATGGTCACCTGGCAGGGAGAGAAATTGAGTTGGGGCTTACATGGCCACCAGAGCACCCTGGGCCCACTAGTGAGGGATAGGGCTGCGGCACTATATATGCCCCTCCTAACCCAGGAGGTAAGCAGAGGAGGGCCAGACTTAGCTGGGCACTATTGTCCAGGATAGCAAGGGGTCAGAAACAGGAGACACTTTCCCTGGAAATTTCAACACTACTCACTCTCTGTAAGCACTATTCTCTCGGGAAAACTGCACCATACTCCACCCTCACCCTGCACTTGCCCTGTGCCACAACAAGGATCAGAGGGTGAGGGGCTACAGGGGCCATCTCCAGGAAGCAGGGCCTAGAAGGGCCAGGTGCAGGTGACAGGAAGGAGGGGCCAAGAAACCCAAGGAGAAAGAGGCCTCCTCTGCAAGGATGTAAGTTTCCTGAGCAGGAGAAGGGAGGGTGAGGTCTCATGGGCCACCAGCATGTTAGAGCAGGACAAGAATTGAGTGCCATGCCTTTCAAGCCAGGAATCCAGAAGGGTAATAATCACAGAACCAACAGACCAGAGAGGAAAGGGAGGGTTGGGCAGGGAGGGCTGGGCCTGAAAGGCTGGGCCCCACCTCAGAAAGCCCTCAGCACAGGTGGGAGTCACACTGCTCCTAGATGCCCAGATGTAAGGTCAGGCTCACCTGGCAGGGCTGGCTGAATCGGGAGACAACAGCATGACCCGTGTGGGAGTCACCTAGCCAGAGGGAAAGCAAAGCGTGAAGCCGGGGCAGAATGTCCCAGGCATGTGGGAGCCCTGGGCTCCCCACCATGGAGGCAACACAAAAGTACCCCTCCCCACTGCCCAGCCTGCCAGTGGAGCTGGGCCCAGCCTGGCCCTCAGCCACCAAACACATTCCACAGAGGATGCCTCCTCAGAGCCCACACAGGGAGGGGGGAGGGTAGCAGAGCCAGGCACCCGAGGGGCCTGGGAAAGGTCAGCTAGGAAGGTGCCTCATGGCTGGCAGAACCTAGTCAGGCCCCCAGCATGGTCCTCTCCCTCCGAGGTCCCTTCCTCTGCACTCTCCCAGTCCCACCCGCTATTCAAACTCCACCATCAAAGCACGCAGGTACATGCCCTCAACACAGGCCAGGGGCTGTCCTAGCCTAAACTGCCAATAGCACACATTGGCAAATCACACTCACACACACCAAGATGCACACATACCACCCCACACACACATGCATACAGCCACACACAAACATATGGGCACTTCCACACTCACATACGCAAGCAGATATAATCTGTACACAGCACAGAAAAACACACACACACCTCCTCATGTTTGGACACCACATAAGGACACATCCATATAAAGACAACCCCCCTACACACAGAAACCACACAATGCACAAACATACACTGCACAGGCACATGTCACTCCCATGCACATTTAGATGCCCACACATACAGATTCACACACACTTCCCTGGTTCAAGATCTATATCCCAGAGAGCTATGGATGCCAGGTCATATCTTGCTATTTCATCTTCTGCAGGTCAGAGTAGAGCCAGGGTCCAGGGTGGGGGGTAAGAGGGGGTGTCCTGGAGGAAGTCATCATGCCTGGCAGTGCCCCCAATCCCTAGGACCTCTGCAAATTTGGGGTACCTGTTCTCTTCACAGACCCCTCCTTGCAGGTCCCTGCTGAGGCTTCTGAGTTGCAAAACCAAGAAACTATGGCAACACCACCTTCCCCAGACCCCAGTGGAGTACCAAGGTTGGTGAAGTGCTGGGATAAACCATGCATCCTAGACTGGGAGACACTTTCCCTACTTGCCTGTGCCCAGGCCACATTGCCCAGCTCATGTTGCCCAGCTCCTCCTGCCACCCAGCTACCAAACTGTCTGTGCAGAATGTCCCAAGCACTTGCTTCCCTTGGCCCAGGTCAGCTCATTTCAGCAGAAGCCTCAGCAGGGTGCTCCTGAGGCTGCCCCAAAATAAGCAGGGATGCTCTATGTACAAGGCTCAGAGAAGGGTCCAGTGGCCTGGTGGGAGCAGGGTGGCCATGGCCACAGCCTGGCTGGGCATTGCTCCCAAAATAGCTTGGGGGTTTCCATTTTTAGTGTGTTGAGAACAGGGCAGCTCTATGGGAGCAGGAACAAGGCCGCCTCTGTTTGCCACCCAAGGGGGCGGGGGGAAAGGGGCAACAGGGAAAGTCTCAAACCCAGCCAGAATCCCAGGACTGTGGCAAGGCCAGGCTGCCCAGGAGCCCCCCACCTTGTTTCCAAGGGATGGGGAAAGAAGGTTTCTTCCTCTGGGAAGACAGGGCCTGCCTGAGGATGGACAGAGGCCATGTCCTGAACTCAAGTGCTCACTCCTCCTGCCACCTCATGCCAGGGATGTGCCCTGGGCATAGGGTCCCATAGTTAGACCAACATTCACTCCTTCATTTGCTTACAAATATTTGCTCAGAGCCTACTGCATGCCAAGGTTCTCCAGCCCTCAAAGGGTAGCATCAAAACCACTCCCCAAATGTGAAATCACAACTGGGTTGAGGGGCCCACAGGAAGAAATGGGCAGGATCAGAACAGCTCCTGGCCAGGCCACATGGAGGTCAGAGGCTGACCTGCTCCAGAGAAAGCTGTCAGTCTTCTTTCATCACAGTCCTCCCTGAAACAGGGCTTCTTACCCTTCTCCACACACCATGGGTGGGGGGAGGAGGAAAGGAAGAAGAGCAGTGACATTTTCTTCTCCATGTTGGGCACATGTATTTCACTTAACCTCTGCCTCAAGCCGCAGAGCAGCCCCCAGCCCCTCCAGTCTAACCCCCCAACTCTCAACCTCACAGTATCTTCCTTGAGCAGAACTGAAATACATCTCCCCCTCTAGCCCCGAGCCCCTGGGTACTCCAGGGCCCGAGGGCTAAAGGTCAAACCCTTCCAG
Organism: Cynocephalus volans; assembly: GCF_027409185.1. Taxonomy (NCBI): domain Eukaryota; kingdom Metazoa; phylum Chordata; class Mammalia; order Dermoptera; family Cynocephalidae; genus Cynocephalus; species Cynocephalus volans. The sequence goes on from NC_084470.1 coordinate 58,832,745, forward strand.
CCCACCCCTGCTCCCACCCACTCCATGCCAGCACTCCTCACACATGCCCTTCGTTCCTGCTGGCCTGAAATGCAGGCTGTGTCACTGCTCCATGCCTTCATGCAGGCTGTTCTTACTGCCTGGTATGCCCACTCCCTCTCAATCCCATTAACTCCTACGCCCAACCGTCATCTCCCTGGAGAGCCTTCCCTGTCCTCCCAGGCTCCTGAGGTGGTGGCTCTGTGGCTGGCCAGCCACCCGGGCATGTATCTGCTTTGGGCTCTCTGAGCCTCAGATTTCCCATTTGTAAAATGGAAGGCAGGACTGCTCTGACCAGTAAACGTGATACAGTGTATGCCTGGCATCAGTGGCACCAACCATGGCCACTTTTCTCCCTGTCCCACCCTCCCACTCTGGACTTGAAGCTCCTTAAAGGCAGGGAGTGTGGCTTTTGATTTGGAGATCCCAGCAACTTGCACAGAGTTAGCACATAGCAGGGGTTCCTGCATGATGAATGAACCCCCATTTCACAGTCAAAGAAACCAACCAGTAGGGAAGATATGGGGCCCACATTTGGCCACCCAAAGGGCAAGGCGCTGGGCCAACTTCTATTAACGACCAGGCCAGAGCAGACTGAAAAAGCTTATTTAGAACCAGGCCTCCTGTCCCCAACTTGTGCAGTCAGGATCTCCTGCCCACTCCCCACATCTCAGGCCCTGTCCAGGCTCAAAGCCAAAGGCTAACTCTATCTGTGTCCAGGCCTGCCCAGAAGTCTCTTCTAAGCCCACCTTTCTCTGAACCTCTTCAGCAGGGCCCAAGACTGCCTAACTTCTCTCTGCAAAGAGCAAGCACCTCCCGGATTCTCCTGGAGTGTCCTCACCAACCAAAGGGGCTCACAAACTTCCACACCTGCAGAGGGGCCATACCCCAGCCCACATTTACCTTGTCTGGGAGTTAGTGAGAAACCGGCCTTCCCTTTCTGCCCTCCTGATCGACTCCCAGGGTCCACCAAAGAGGCGAGTTACTTATTGACAGTGCAGTAGTGCACACTGCCTGCCCCCTTTTCTGTGTGTTGAGGTGAGGTGGGGGGATCCACCAGGCACCTATGATGACCCAAGGCATTCATCAATCACCCACCGAATGTGTGTTTGGGGGGGTCCCCCTCTGGGTGTCGGGAGACTCGTGGTGGTCCGCCTTTGTCAGTCCCGCCGAGGGCAGCCTGGAAGGCTGTTGGTACTAAGGGGAAGCCTCGACCTCCCATTCGGCTCTTCCTCGGCCCTCCTACATCCCCTCCTCCCCGGGCCGCGGGGAGAGGACCCCACCAGTGGCCCTGGGAGGGCGGGGAAGGGGCCGGCCGGTCCCGGGCAGCGGCGGCGGCGGCGAGGAGGGGGCGCGGAAGAGCAGCTCCACCTCCTCTGCCTCCCAATCGCGTTACAGGCGGAGCCGCCAGAGTTTCCTTTCGCGCAGAGAAGTGAGGTCCCAAGTCCCAGGACCGAAGCCGCCCACCACTCACCTGGGCTGCCCCTTCCTTGCGAGAGTGAGGCCTCAGGCCGTCCCACCCGGGGCGCGCAGCCTCGCCCCCGCCCCCGCAGCCCCGGCCTCGAGCCCCGCACTCACCACCCGGCGGGGCCCCGCGGGATGTGCGCGCCGAGGCCGGAGCCGGCCGCTCCGGGCTCGGGATCTGCGCGCAGCGGTCTCCCCCCCGCCCGGAGATGGGTCTGGCGGAGCCGCAGCTGTTACCCGGAGACGGAGGGGCAGAAAACTGCGCCGGCTGCCCGCCCCTCCCGCCGCGGCGCTGCCACCGCCGGGAACAAAGGAGACAAAGCCGCGTCGGCCCGGCCCGGCTCCGCTCCTTCCCCCCCTCGCCCGCCGGGCCGCCCTCCCCCCGCCCGCCGCCCGGGCTAGGCCGGAAGCAGCCGGGAAAGCCGGGCGCGCGACCCCGAGCCGCCCGGGACCCCGCATTCCAGCCCCGCGGGCTCCGCGTTTACCGCCGGCAGGGGGCTCAACCCCTCCCGCTTGGGGAGGGCAAGCTGCACGGCGGTGGTAACCATGGTAACGCCGGTCGCGGCGGGGGGAGAGGAGTGAATCCCAGAGCGAAGGCGGCCCCGCCCCGTCCCCACCCGGCCTCACCTGTGCCCGCGTTGGAACCGGAACTGGGCGCTCTCCTGGGATGGGAGGGGCCGGGCTGGGAGGTCGCGCTCCGCACCCCCAGGTGCTGCGGGTACAGCGCACCCACCTCTTCCCGCCCCGCTAGAGCGGGGTCGGACTCGAGGACCCTCACCTGCCTGGCCGGTTCGGGAGCCACCTCCCCACCTCCTCGCCTTGTTCAGCGCCAGGAGTTCCCTCTTTCCCTTCCAGTACCCAGCTCCAGTGGTCGTCCTCCCCCAACTTTCTCAACCTGAATTCTCAGGCTCCTAGTTTCTCCCCTTCGCACCCGGCCCTGCCCACCGCCCCTTTTCCCAGGTCTCCTCAACAGCCAACCCCTCCTTCCGGCCCCACCTCTGGCTGTTTGGGAAGAGCACGGCCTTGGACCTGGGTTTGCGCCGTCACTAAGCCATGTAACCTGACACTCCCCCCTCCCCAAGCCTATTTGCTCACCGGCAAGTGGGGGTGATACCACCCCTAACCGGGCTGTTAAAGCAAGGCATACCGGCTGCAGAGGTGCACAAGCAAGAGCTCATTTCCTTCCTTTCTTCCCAGGCCTGTACCTGGACCCGCCCCAAGCTGAGAAGAGGGCAAGTCTGGACTCCCTCACTGGCAAACACCTGGGCCTTCTGCAGGAAGAAAAGCTGGGCAGAAGGGTTCTCTCCTGAGGCCCGTTTGTGCCCTGTGCAGGGAACTTCACACCCCTGCCTGGTCACCACAAATTCAGGAGCCAGGACTTGGCCTATCCTATTAGGACTTTTGGAGGACTTTAGCTGAAGGCCATTGGCACAGCCTCTTGGAAGACAAATCCGTTTCACACATACATCACCTGGAAGCCTCCAGGGCCTTCACAGGCTAGGGAAACCTCAACCAGGAAATTCAGGTTATCCACAGTGGCTACGGCCTTAAGAGCTAACAACCACAGACACCTTCTCACCTCACATCCCTTATCAAGGGTCTCCCTTCACTCTGTCATCTACCAGACTCTGTGCCTTTCAAATTCTCCCTCCCCAAGTCCTCAGGTCACCTCTTTCCTACACCCCTACTTCCAGCATCTGAATCTAGGTGCTCAGCACCTTGTCAGCACCAGCATGGCAGTCCCTCCCCAGTTTCCTCACCTCTGGCCTCTGACTTCGGAGACTGCCAACCTGGCACTCCAGGTCCTTCAGCTTATGCTGCACAACTCCCACACACCTATCACCACCTCAGCCAGGACAGTCTGCCCCCAATACCACACTCACCTTGGTTTTCCTGCCTCTGCAGCTTGTGGGGGCTCTTTCCATGTGCCTGGAATCCTCCCCTACCCAAATCCATCCACCGAAGTGCACACCCTTCAGGACGTACCTCACCCCAGAGGGGAACCTGGGACTTCCAAACCCCACAGCCCCTTTCATCTCTACAGATATGGTGCCTCCTGTCCCAACAGGAGTGTGAACACTATTAAGTGCAAGAGTCATTCCATCCCATGCCTTCTGGGGAACCACTACTCGCCAAGGATGGAGTGACCAAATGATGGAAGGACTAGGTACTCAGAGGTTCAGAGAACCCATGGGGCCATTCAGGCCATGCTAGCTGTACACGACTGAGCGTGGGCTTCAAGAAGGGAAGGTGCCTCATAGAAAACACTTCTGGTTCCACAGTCCTCTGCTGAGAGTCAGCTCTGCACAGATGAACAAGCCCCCACTCATGGACCCTGCATATAAGCTGCAGAGCACTCTGAAAGAAGGTGGGTTTTCCATTACGTGCCAGACCTCCAATACTCAAACTCAAGTATACAGTGCCAGCCCATAGCTCCTATTTACATGGGAACACAGGCCACCTGTGGCCTTTAGCCCAGGAAGTCAAGGGTCCCTGTTCCCCTCTGAAAAGGGAGAAGTCAGAGGTTCTCAGGGCAGTTGGTATGCCCCACTACACCTGCCACCTGTGGGAGGCCCCCCCATCACTGCCTCTCCATGCACACTGCTGGTGACCTAAACTCTGGTGCCTGTCAAGATCATCCCAAGGCTGTGTGTGGGAGCACACCAAGCCCCAGTGGCACACTGGTGGTGTTCAAAGCACTGTCTGTACCAGGGATCCACATTAGCCACCAATCCCTGTAATTATGTCCCCAGCAACATTTATCAACCATTCCCCCAATCTCTCTTTCCTGCTCTCCTCTGATCACTTTTCCAGCATTAGAACCAGGAGGTTCTCCCCATCATGGCAGAGAAAGTGATCCAGAAGAGGGCAATTAACCATGGTCACCAGTGAGTGGGCAGCAGAACCTAGCCTGGAATCCCCAGGCCACCTGACACAGGAAGGTCAGGTAAGGGGAGGACAGGCCAGGAAATCCAAACTGAAAACCCAGGTCTCAGGAATGAATGCATCCAAAACAGTCCTGAACAGAGGACCAAGAGGAGATGAGAGAGGAACTAAAAGAGGCAATTACCCTGACTCCAGACCCAACCCTCGAGTCATGGATCTCAATTTCAATGGACAAAACTCAGTCTGACATACATCATTTTTAAATAAAATCTCTAAGACATTTTAATTGGACATTAGCACAAAGTTTTGATAACTAATGTAAATGAGCGCTGCTTACACAGCAAAGTATGCCTGCTGGTGAGCCACACAGATGGTGCTCAGACTCAGGTTGTGTATGCCCCCAAAGGCTCACTTCATTGCTGGGATTCTCTAACTAAATCCACATTCACAACTACCCCCTCAGACCCTCTGAAGGAGAGTCCAGGGGCTAGCTGGACCTGAACAGCATGTAGAGCACAGGCAGTGTGGCCACAAATGTCAAACAGGTGGCCAGCGTGCTAAAGATGGTGTTCCTGTTGACTTGGGCTTCTAGCCTCTGCTCCATATCTGACAGTGCCAAGATCATGCTCCCCTGCTCCAGCAAGGAGCTGGGCACAGCCTTGTCTCCTGGCTCCACCGGGCCTGGATGTGCTGCAGACTTTGCAAGCTGAACCACCCCAGCCACTTGGCTGAAAGTCTTTTCCAGGCCATCAAGCTGTTCTTGTAAACCCTCTAGACATGAATGGACCTGCTTGGAATGACTGAGCTGCTCTTCCAATGCAGCTGAAAGGACATCTGTGTTTCTGTCCTGAGTAGGGGAAGTATCTGCCCGTGACCCAGAGCCCTGCTCCAGCCCAGCGTGCACCAGACCCCTCAGGTCCACCATGAGGTCATGGAGGTCCCTCTGCTGGAGGGAGTAGCTAGACGCCTGTTCTCGGATGGCCTCCTGGAGACTCACAGGCCCCTTCTGTGCCTCCAGGAGCAAGGCCTTCAGCTCCTGTAACCGTACACGGTTCACATAGGTGGAGCCAGCCACACCAATCAGGGCTCCCAGGACTGACCCAATGAGGGACCAGTTCTTGGTCCTCTCAGCCCTCGTGCGCTCCTTCTCATGACTTTCCCGCACAGCAGCAGAGAAGAGGGAAAATTTCTCTCGTTCAGCATCCTCTGCACGCAGATAGGCCATGCGAAGCCTCTTCTCCTCCTGCAGAAGCAAAGCTGTGTTACACAGTAGCAAGGCATCCCTGCAGCTGTAGCCACCAGATGGCCCACTACTTTGCACCTGGCACAGACTACATGCTCCATAAATACATGCAGAATGAATGAAAGCCTCATAAATCTGGGTGGGTGGGGGGACCAAAGGAATTGGGAGTGGCTGAAGTGAATTGTGTGATCTTCCCAGCTGAGTAGTCTTGGCTTTGACCAGACCTGCAGTGACATTACAGAATGTGTCTAAAGGAAGGGAAGTGTCTGGCGCTCCCTAGGCCAGTCCCTCCTTGCTACTCCCTCCTCAGCAACCTGGGTTCCAGACTATACAGCCCTGGACTACCGTCCCTAGTACTCCAGGAGGAAGTAGCTGGACAGGATCTGGAAGTCTGAGGTCCTGTACCTCCATAGGAGCTTCTGGTTCACTTCTTCACTAGGCTTCTGACCACCAGACCAGTCAAGGTTCCCACCCGGCAGGCTAGAGTGCCTGTCCAGGTGAGAAAGGGCTGCCTTCAGAAGTGCTTACCTGCAGCATCCTGTGCTCCATAGTAGCCAGTTCCAGGTACTGGTTGTCCTCCCTGGAGACACGATCCAAGCGGTCCCTCACCTCCTTTAGCTTGGCCTGCTGAACTTCCAAGTCCTCCCGAGCCTCTCGGACAAGCCCGCGAGCCACCATGAATACTCTCTCTGCCTGTGGAGAGTACAACAGAGGCCGTCTGCTCATTCTCTCCACACCCACACAGGCTCAGCTCCATTCCCAACAAGGCTGTGGCCAAGAAAAGGTCACTGGAGTATCAGCTGCACAGAGTAGAAACAAAGTCCCTTAAACACTAATCCTGCTCACCCAGTGGAACTCAAAGTGTAGCCCTGGGCCACACCCATCAGGATCACCAGATTTATCCATTCAAGTAGAAATAACATGCCCCTGAGAAATCTGATAACAGCCAACAGTGCACATAATATGTGTCCATCAAACCCAGCCAATTCTTGCCTGATACAAACCACTGTAAAGAACCTATGTTCTTATGCTGTTTCCCAAGTGCTACCTCATTTATGCCTCATAACAACGCCACAAAAGGCACTGCCATGGTCTTGAGTTTGTAGACCCGGGAACCCCAGTGCAGCCAAGCTCACAATCTCCAAGGGGAGAGATGGCACCATGTGCCTCAAAGCCCCCAGCTGAACTCCAGGTTCTTCCCACCTTGCTAACCTGCTCTGTGCCTAAGCAGGAGTTGGAACAGAGTCGGCAGAAAGCATTTCTGCCGCCTCAAAGGACTCGACAACCACAGGCAGCTCTTTCCACCTCACAGTATGCTGCTTCCCGGTGCCCTCTACTTTCAGAAGGGATACCGTGATCACACACAGTAACGCAGCAACCCTCCATCCCCAAACAGTCAATGAAGGAAGTGTTTACTGGACTAACAGAAGGGATGTTAATGGCCAGGGACTTACTGGTACACAGTGACTGTTTTCAGGAAGACTGGGGGGCAGAGGTACAAAGAGACTATCGTCCCAGTAGTATCAAACTCAGGTTTCCATGTGAGAAATGAGTCTAATCCCTCCACCAGAAAAGGCAAGTCTGGGTATGGCTCCCCAGCACCATGTGGCTGATAACTTGTTTGGTAGGAGTCACCAAGCCACATTTCCCAAGGCAGAAAGCAGAGCCAACCACCCCGGTTCCCCTCCTCACCTCAGTCACGTTTCCCTGGGCCTCTCGAACCTCATTGAGTCCAACAAACTCTTCATATCTGTCGCACCAAGCCTTGGCTGTGGAGGAGGCTCTTTGCTGAATGCTGTGCCCCAGGGCTCTTCCCAGTGCTGGGAGCCGGTGATACAGCCCAAGGGCCGCCTCCTCAGGTCTTTTCTCTCCAGGCTGGCTGGGGCCTGGGCTGCAGAGAGTCCTTGTCATAAAGAGGTCCCTTCCAAGGAGGCCTCTCCGCACCAGTATGTGGGACACACCCACAGTGTGCTGCATGGCAAACACAGGACTGCACCCTGTCATCGGGAGATCTGTGAGGGGGATGCCAGACAGATCAGCTTGCAGCTGAGAAAGGCTGGACATAAGTCAGGTCTGAAGGCCTGGGGACAGTTCTGAACAGACTAGCCTCCACTTAAATCATTTAAACTGAGCACCACTCTGTTGGGCCTAGAGACTGCAGCACCCGAGGCAAGAGGGTGGTCGGGCTTTCCCCTAGGTGTTCCTGGACAACAGAACACATTTAGGGAAGAAATTACATAGGATATCATGCTTCCGACTTCCCTCCCTGACGCCACACAAACCAGAGCCTCCCACTCAACCCACCTCCCGGCATCCCTCAGGTCTCTCTGTTGTGACTTGGATGAGAATCCTGTTGCCCAGTTTAGTGATAATGTCAAAGAAAGTTCTCAACCTGAGTTGTGTCCATGCTGACAATGCCCCACAAAGATTCATCAAGACACCAAGGGAAGTTATGGAACTGAGGGGAATTCATGGAAGATTAAGATCCAAAATCATTTCTCTAAAAGACTTTCAAAACCAACTTCCCAGACTCCCTGAGGGCTGCCTCAGCACTGGGGAAGCAGAGTTTCAATTATATGCAAGGACATAAGGACACACGTCATTCACATCCCAAGGCAGAGAACTCTAAGCTCTCCCCTGAGAGGATAATTCCAAGGAGGAAAAAAACTGCTTTCTCCACAACTGACAACTTTTCTTAGGTTCACACCAACCCTTCTCCTCCTGCCCTCCAACCAAACTTTTCAAGCTACCAACTCCCGGTCTCACATTTCTCGCCTTCCATAAGCTTTCTCCCCTCTCCAACCTTAGTCACTGATCAACAGGTTAGGCTTCTTTAATCTTTCCCTTTTCAACCCTGCTTTGATGTTTGGGCCCTAGCAACACTTACTTCTCATTACCTGAACAGCAAAGAGAGTCTCCCATTATGCAGAGTCAGGCCTTGCCTGAGCCCAAGAGCAGCAGCGACTTTCTTTAAGGACCCCAAAGAGTGGGCCAGGTGACCCATGTTCCTGGGAAAACCTAGCCCTGCAGCACCCTCCTCTAGCCAGACCACACCTTAAAGACCCCAAGCACTGATACTGGCTGTCAAAGCGACACCTGGTGGCCAACCAACCAGGCCAGAGAGAAAAATGCACAGGGAGCTGGGGACAGGAAGACTGATGGGAGGAGCTCCAGTTACAAAACAGACAAGGGCTTCCCGATACAAGGTGAAGTGGAAGAGACATGCCCATGGCATCCAAGCCTTCTCCCCATCATGCTGCACTGGGAACAGTCCTTGGAGAAGCCCAGGCCCCCTTGAAAACAAAGTTGGTTGCTCAAAGTGGGCCCAAGCTAAGAGCCATAGAAGGGGATATCTCTGTGACACTGGTTCCAAGCTGGTGCTCCACCTGAGCCCCTGGGCCCCATTCATAAGGCCTGGGCAAGCCTCCCAGGCCTCAGCACCAGCGCCCGTAGCACACAGGTTGTGATCTCACAACAGCCCTGCAGGTGTACTCTTCAACAAAGCAACAAAGCACACAGCCCTGCAGCCCTGCCAAGCACAGCACCTTCGCAGCGATGCTCGGCAGAAAGGTGTCTGTCCCCCTTGGCTGTCACCACTTCCTCACCCCCCTCCTCTCTTGGTCTCACTCCATGACTGAGGCTGCTCTTCTCGAGGCCCCTCAAAACTTCCGCCTTGCTATATCCAGCAGGTGCTTCTCACATTTCTTCCCCAACACCCTCTCTTCCTGAAAGCACTGACCCCTCTTTGCTTCGTCCAACCTTCTCAGCCTCCTTTTCCTGCCCCTACTCTACTAGCCACACCCACACTTGGATCCCAGGAAGGTCACCCATCCCTGGCAGAAATGACAACTACAGCCCCCTATGCAATCTTGGCTTCTTGCTCTGCCCCCCACTGCCTGTTCTCCACATGAAAGCCAGAAGCTCTGTGAAAACATGAGTCAGATTATATCCCTCTGTTCAAAACCCCAACAGTTCCCACCTCACCCAGCATGAACACCAGTCCTGGCAGTGGCCAACAAGCCTGCCTCTCAGCCCTCATCTTATTCCTTCTATCTCTGTACCCACTCCAGCAACCCTGACATGCTAAGCACGATCCTGCCACACCGTCTGCGCCCTGCCACTTCCTCAGACTAGACCACTCACTCTTCCTCCATAAGTCTACTCCCCTCACCCTGACATCTGTGTCTTCACTGAAATGTCACCTCTCAGCAAGGCCTTCCTTGACCACTCCCTCCCAGGCCACCTGCTTTATTTTTTTCCATCAGACACATATTTCTTTGTTTATGTGTTGGCTAGCCCCTCACTAGAACATAAACTTGCTGACAGCAGGGACTTTGCCTTATGAGGGAATGTGTCAATAACTCCAAGTTGTTTTTCCACTCCAGTCCCTCCTCTCACAGACTCTTCACCCCACGCCACCACCCAGCCTGTCGCTCAGCCCACCTAGATGTCTCACAACCCTCTCAGCCAGCAAGGAGAAGAATGCTCCTGGCAGAGGAAAAAGGCAAAAAGCACTTGAGGTTGTCCAAAACCTGAAAGGCAGCCAGTGCAGCTGGCAAGTAGAAGCAGAGAAGAGTGGACGGAGGAGAGCCTGGACAAGTGGACAGAGGCCAAATTAAATAGGGTCCTGAGGGCCAAGGTCAGGATCTTGCCCCTACAAATCCATTCTCTCACTCCATCTAGATGACTGTCTCCTACCAACTGCCCTTTCCTCAAACCTCCATCACCTGTACCTCATCCTCACTTGCAGCTAATGGCTTGCTTCATTCTTCGCCAAGAAAATAATTTAAAAATTGGAAGAGAACTTCTACAAACTCACACCATACCTTCCCAACTGCCAGAATCTGCCCCACTTCCACTTTCTCTTTTGATCCTTGGGATGACAAATCCATGCTCCTAGGAAAGATCAACCTGTGCCCCAGGTCCCGTGTACTCTCCCCTCCTCAGGCACTGCTCAATAATGATCTGACACCCCCTCCAGTAACTACCCCATTTCTCTGCTCCCCTTGTAAAACCAAATCCCTTGACAGATTATCTGAACTCACTGTCTCCAGTTCCTCTTCTCCCATTCTCTCTTAAACCCTCTCTGATCTGGCCTTCACTCCTACCATGTCACTGGAACTGCTCTTACCCAGGTCATGTCCACACTGCTAAATACAATGATCAGTTCTCAGTTCTCATCTCACTCACCCTGTCAGCAGCCTGTGCCTCATGATAGCTCCCTCCTCCTTCAAATGCCATTTTTACTTGGTTTCCAGATGCCATTCATCTCCCTAACCTCTGGACATTGTGATGACCCCGAGCTTGATGTTCAGACTCCTCTCTCATCAGAGCATGTGATTTTAAAAACCATCTATGAAAATGTTCTAAAATTGATTGTGGTGATGGTTGTGCAACTCTGCGAATACACTAAAAACTACTGAATTATACCCATTAAATGAATGAATTGTATGGTATGTAAATTATATTTCAGTAAAGCTGTTATTTAAAAGAAAAAAAAAAACTATACTGACTTCTCCAGCCTATATCTCTCTTCAAGGTTCCAGGCTCATTTATTAAACTGCCCAACCCATATCTCTGCTTGAAAATCTAATACGGATCTCATCTTCCCCTCCCAAACCTTTTTTTCCCATGGTCCTCTTCATCTTGGTTGACAGCAACCCCAAGTACAAATACTCAAGCCCAAAACCTTGCATCATCCCTGACTATTCACTTTCTCTCCCACCTCACATCCAACCTATCAGCAAATGCCACTAGTTTTCTAAATCCAGGATCCCTCCTCTTCTTACATCTGCCAGTGCTACCAGGTGGTCCCAATGACCAACATCTCTTGCACGGATTATCCCAAGAGCCTCCTGACAGATGTCTCCCTGCCTCTACTCCAGCCCCTACAGTCTACAGTCAACAGAGTAGCCAGTGGTCCTTTCAAAACATAGGTGAGACCATGTCTCACTCTGCTTAAACCCTACAATGACTCCCTATTACTTTCAAGGTAAATGCCAAAGTCTTTTCCATGGCCTACAGGGCATGGCTCTTGTTCCTCCCTTTTCTCACTCCACTCCAATCACATAGACCTTGTTAATGTTGCTGGGACACTCCATGCTATCCCCACCTCAGGGCCTCCGCACCAGCTGTCTGCTGTCTGCACTGCTTGCTCCCTCACCTCCTTCAAGCCCTGCTCAAATGTCAGCTCCTGGGGAGGTCTTTCCTAACCACCCTATCAGAAATCGCCATCCCACCCCCACCCTTGCATTCCTTACCCACTTTCCCTGCTTTATTTTTCTTCACACATATATCATGTAAACTGCAACATGAATTTCACTTACTTTCTTTGCTTATAGTCTGTCTCATCCACTACAATGTCAGCTCTGCCAGGGCAGGCAGTTTTGTTCACTGCTGTACCTCCAGTATCTAGAATACTATCTACATATAGTACATACTCAACAAAATGTACTGCGTGAATAAACAGAATTCGCAACGGGTGCACCCCTGACTACACTGTAAAACCCAAACTGCTTCCATTGGCTTCCAAAGCTCTTGGACATGGTGATCTAGCCCCCGCCCACTTGTGCCACCTCCCCTCCTATCTCCTTCCAGCCACGCTGTGCTTTCCTCGGATCCAGGTACGTGTAGTGCTTCCAGGACTTTGCGCGTGCCATTCCCTCTACCTGCACTGCTGTTCCCGTGCACGGTCACAGGCCTGGCGCCTCTCGGTTAAGGAACTCTTGCGTGGTTCCGGATCCTCCCCAGCAGGACAACTCTACCCTCTCGTACCTCGCGCGCCTGCAGCACCCGAGCTGCAACCCCGACCCAGCTTCTGCCACTCAGTTGACCTCTGACCGGTTAGTACCCGCCCCTGGAGGGCCGCATCCGGTAACGGAGAGCAACTTCCTGACTAAGAGCCAATCAGCAGGCCCATGTCACGGTACAGGAGTAGGGGGTGGGACAGTGAGCTCCATTTCTGGTGGTAGGGTTTGGGGAAGGGGCGGCAGGCGCCATGTCCGGCCGAGAAGGTAAGTGTGGTGGGGCTGCGGGGACGGCAGGGCGGGGACCGGACGGCGGGGACGGGCTGAACGTGCACGTGTCGCCCACAGGTGGCAAGAAGAAGCCCCTGAAACAGCCCAAGAAGCAGGCCAAGGAGATGGACGAGGTGAGAGCGGGAGCGGAGGCGCGGGCGGGCGCGAAGGGACCGGGGACCGGCCTGGAGTGAATCCGCTCTGCCCCTCCTTAGGAAGACAAGGCTTTCAAGCAAAAACAAAAAGAGGAGCAGAAGAAACTAGAGGAACTGAAAGCGAAGGCCGCGGGGAAAGGCCCCCTGGGTAAGTGAGGGCCGAATGGCGCTCGAGCCGTACAAACGCTCGGAGCGCCAGTTGGGATGAGGGCCCGGGCGGGTTTCTTGCCTGCCTCGTTGGTGAACTGCGAGGTCTCGGTTCCTGTCGTCCGCTACGGCGACCGGCCGTAGCTGCTCCTGGATTTGCAGCAGCGGGAAGGGGCGGGAGCCAGAACCGGGTTTGGAATTTATTTACCTGAGACGCAGATTTACTTCTGAGTGCGCCTAAAGGATGAAGTCCAGACTCCTCGGCGTGCCATTGCTCCATATGCTTTTTTAACCTAAACCCCCACCATTTTGCTTCTTCTTTTCCTTTACGTGAGAGGAATAGATTACGTTTTAAAAGATTTTTTAGGCCCAGCACTTTATGTGCTACTTAAACGCTGTTTTACATTCATCAAACTAGTGATTATTTCCTCCACAGTTATCTCTGCCCTATTTGAGCACTGTGAGCCACACTAGAGACGAGGAAGGTAGGAGTGTCATCCAGGGCTTCCCAATTCCTCTATCCCAGGGGATTTGATCCATCATTGTTTACCCACACAGTCCTGAGGTTCTAGCTATTGAGATTGCTTTTCGGAATGATGTGAAGTACCTTGCACCTTTTCTTAATCTGTGATTGTGTATACATGAGAAAGTGTGTGTGTGTGTGTGTGTGTGTGTGTGTGTGTGTGGCCTTTGTGTGTGTGTGTGTGTGGCCTTTGTGTGTGTGTGTGTGTGGCCTTTGCAGGTGTGTGTGTGTGTGTGTGGCCTTTGCAGGTGTGTGTGTGTGTGTGTGGCCTTTGCAGGTGTGTGTGTGTGTGTGTGTGTGTGTGTGTGGCCTTTGCAGGTGTGTGTGTGTGTGTGTGTGTGTGTGTGTGGCCTTTGCAGGTGTGTGTGTGTGGCCTTTGCAGGTGTGTGTGTGTGTGTGTGGCCTTTGCAGGTGTGTGTGTGTGTGTGTGGCCTTTGCAGGTGTGTGTGTGTGTGTGTGGCCTTTGCAGGTGTGTGTGTGTGTGTGTGTGTGCAAGGGTTTGGGTGTGTGTGTGTGTGTGGCCTTTGCAGGTGTGTGTGTGTGTGTGTGTGTGTGTGTGTGTGGCCTTTGCAGGTGTGTGTGTGTGTGTGTGTGTGTGCAAGGGTTTGGGTGTGTGTGTGTGTGTGGCCTTTGTGTGTGTGTGTGGCCTTTGCAGGTGTGTGTGTGTGTGTGTGTGGCCTTTGCAGGTGTGTGTGTGTGTGTGTGTGGCCTTTGCAGGTGTGTGTGTGTGTGTGTGTGTGGCCTTTGCAGGCGTGTGTGTGTGTGTGTGTGTGGCCTTTGCAGGCATCAAAGTGTTAGCACCGTGTTCTAAGCACCATGTTCTAACCAACTGAACTAACTGACCAGGTCACTCAGTTGGTTAGAGCATAGCCTTGTATCACCAAGGTCAAGGGTTCAGATCCCTTTGGCCAGCTGTCCAAAAAAATAAAAGAATATGGACTTGGAAGTCACCCTACCTTGGTTGAAATCCTGGCTCATCACATACCAGCTTTATAAACTTGACTACCACCACCTAACACTAAGACTTCTTTAACTGTAAAATGAGTTGATATGGCATGAGGATTGAATGATCTGATCTGTGAAGTACACAATAGTATAGATCCAGACCAGTGCACAGCCATTGCTTGTGCCCCTTCCTCAACCTCATTCTACCTTTGCCCAGAATAGACAACATCGGTAAAGCCACTGTGCATGTTTGTATCAAAGTGAATGCCCAGTACAAGAGCCAAGCCTTACTAGGATCCACATCAGACCCATAGTGCTTCTACTATAAGAACTGCATTTTCTCCTGACTTTTTTTTTTTCTTTTGCAGCCACAGGTGGAATTAAGAAATCTGGCAAAAAGTAAGCTGTTCCTTGTGCCTGAGGTGATGGGGACCCTTGATTCCATTCTTATTTGAACATCTAGATTCCCTGCCATAACATCTTTTGCCACCTATAGCTAGAATGAAGTGTTGTCGTGGAGCCTGTTGTACATTTAAGAATAAACTTTTGTAAAAAAGAAAGAAAGTAGTCATATGGTGGCTCATTGTCTCTTTAGTTGTTTTCACTCAGCCATTCCTACCTTAGCTGTGAATTTAAAGTAAACAGCCCAGAATCCTGCCAAAGTCTGCTCTTTGGTCTTTGTTCTGCCCTGAATTCTGTATCACCTGGAATTAAACCAACTCATTTGAAAAGCTGTCATTCTTGTGTGGTGGTATACCTGACGAGATACCTTACACGAGGGTAGTGAAAGAATTTGTACTTTGGAAAGAAAACCCATCTTTCTCTCTGTGGCATCCAATATGCCATATGTTTTAATGGAGTTATTCATCTGCTTGTGTGCACACACTGGGGCATATAACAGCGAACAGATCCTATTGTCAAGAAACTTTTCTATTGTGGCAGGGGGGCAGGACAAATACATACAATATGCCCTATGAAAGGGAGATTCCTGAAAGTCTCTAAGAACCAGGCTCCCTCAGAAGCCCTCAGGACTGCATTTCCACCAGGGCTTTCCAGAAAGGTCTTTGCTGGGTTCCCATGTCTTATTATCCCACATTCAGTCCATCAGCAAAATGGGCTGGCCAGTTAGCTCAGTTGGTTAGAGCACGGTGTTATAACACCAAGGTCAAGGGTTCAGATCCCTGTGACAGCCAGCCAGCAAAACAAAAACTCCATCAGCAAAATCTGATCTCATATTCCCTCCAATACCATCTTCCCATTCTAACCCTATAATCCTTTACCTGGATTATTGCAATCACCTCCAAATTTATCTTCCTGCCCCTGGCCTTGCTCCCCTGCAGTCTAATCTTCACTCAGGACCCAGGGTGATCTTGTTAAATTGCAAGTCATACTTTGTCTCTCTCTGGCTCAGAATTCTTAAGTGGCTTCTTAGAGCAAAAGCCAAAGTCATTACAATGACCAGTGAGGCTCTAAGAGATCTAGACTATTCATAACCCTGGTCCAACTTCAGCCACGGTACCCTACATTCCAGGTAAGCTGCTTCACTGTTTTCACCAACTCTTGATTCTCTCTGTCACACTATTCTAGATACTGCATACTCCCTCCCTTCCTTTAGAGAAACAAAACTCAAGTATCACAATAGTGAGCGCTTCCCTGATCATTTAAAGGGGCATTCTCAATGTCTCTTGCCCTGTTCCTTTTTCTTCTGACTTGATTATCTACCATCCCTCACTAAACTAAATTCCAGGAGGATAGAGACCATCCATAACGTGTGCTAAATATGTATTGAAGTAATTCAGAGGCCCAAGTCGATTTCCCCTTCAGGCCCTTGATACAACTATGAGAATAATGCTAATAATGCTAAACTTTCTCTGAGGATGTGCTTTCCAAAAGGGCTCTGGAACCATTCTGAGACTTTGCACAGTCGAAACTGGAAAAGGTTTTGATAGATTGGGACCTGTTTTATGACTGTAATGTACTAGATATTAACAGCCTGCTTCAGTCCTCTCCAGCAAGTTACTGCTCCTTTATTTGATGGAACCTAATCCTTCCTGACAAATGAAGAACAATCCTGCCTACCTTCAGAACCAGAGACCTGAAGCAATTAAGACTCAAGCATTCAGGCTGCTTGGTTAGCTAGCTCAGTTGGTTAGATCTCCATGTTGTTAATACCAGCGTCAAGGGTTCAGATCCTCCTACCAGCCAGCTGCCAAAAAAAAAAAGACTTAAGCATTCAACATTTGGGCAGCTATCTGAGGGAGCCTACCAGTTGCTTCAAAAAATTCTATTAAGTCCTTAGACATTCTAGGCCCTGACGGCAATCTCCTTTTTACGTAATCTTCCTTACATTTACTCTCCCAAGTTTGGCCCTGAACATGCAACGTTGAGAAGTCTTGCTCCTCTTACTCTCCAGTGCTAATCCCCTATTATCCTGTCAGGCACTCAAGCCCAGTTCAAATCCCTGGCCCTCTGAAGCGTTACCTTCTCTCTCTGCCATAGGTAACTCCTACCTGACACTTGTGTGGTCTACCATTTGGTGTTGCATTCTTATCTGAGTAGTCATCTCTGCCAGCTTCCTACCCCTTTATCTTACTAACTGCCACTCAACTTGTAGGACAGCCCAGATGCCTCTTCCAGGGGGCCTTCCTTGAGATCCCGAGCCTCACTCATCTCTAAACGACCACCCTCACTCGTGCGACAAAAAGACTCCAACGCTCTCAGAGGAAAGAATGAATCAATGTTAATAGCCCGAGCAGTTCCCATCCCCTCCCACACAGGTACACCATTCTCAGAACCACCCTTTCTCCTTGGACCTTTCCTCCTCCCCAGCCCTACACATGCACACATTTGACATTTACTATTCTGGAAGATGTCTGCTCACAACAGCTCTATTCATACTGCTCGCTCAACCCCATTCTTCCGGCCTCCTCCCCAAGAGATCCACGGGGCATTTGAGAGGTGAGTCTGGCGGGAGGAGGACAGCGAGGCCACAGAGACCAGACCCCTGAATGCTGCCTGCCTCTCAGACGCACACATGTGAATATCAGAGCGAATTGCTCCCACAGGGCTCTGTATTCCATGGAGTGCCAGGGAGGGGATGCAAAGACACCCGCGCGGTGGGGCTGGTGAGCCTCGGACCCGCATCCCTGGTAACTCCGATCGCATCGCACCGAGTACTCGCCGCAGACCTACCGAGTCCCGGCGGCGGGCAGCAGAGCGCTGGGCGGGCCGGGGCCGAGACAGACAAGGACTCGGCAGAGAGTGGCGGCGCGCTGGAATGTGTGTCATTCCTCCGCGCCCGGCGGCTGGCAGCTGATTGGCCCCATGAGCTCGGGGGCGGGGCACCAGCGGCTGAGGCGAGCAGCGGCGCGCGGGCGGTTGGTTGGAGTCTCCCGCCTCGCGACCGGCGGGTCATCCTCCGAGTCCTCGGATCCCTGGGGCCCGCGGGAGGCATGGCTGGGGCCTCCGCGCCGGGCAGCAGAAGGCGGAGCGGGCCTCCAGCACCTCGTCCTGGCCCATCGCTCGGCACTGGACACCCCCCGAGCAAGCGAGCCCGGGGCTTCCCCGCGGCCGCTGACCCTGACCCCGAAGACCCGTTTAGTGCTCACGGGGACTTCACCGCAGACGACCTGGAGGAGCTCGACACCCTCGCGTCACAGGCCCTGAGCCAGTGCCAGGCCGCGGCTCGGGACGTGTCCAGTGAGTGCTCCTCGGGGCCTCTTCCCCGGAGGGTGGTGCAGACTGCGCCAGATCCCTTTGACGGCTGCGGCTTTAGAACCCCACGGCGACCGCTGCCCGGGTGTCTTGCACCGATACTGCCCCTTCATCTTTTCAAAAATTAGAACATCCTGATTTAATCATTGGTTGAGTTCCAAAAGGTTTTTTGATTTGAGAGAGAAATGTATTAGGGATATCAAACAGCCAATATAGAAAGCTAGGTTAACATTTTACTTTATTTTCTAAAGTTTAGGCCAATCGGTTCTAGGTTCTAAGCAGAGATCCTTGGAACACAGCTACCACCACCGTCAGAACCATCACTACCCACGCATGGAGACCCATCCTTGTGACAAGTTTAGGAGGCTTTGAATCTTATGAAGTACACTGTTTTCCTTGGGCAGCATGAGCAAAGGAAAGGCCTGGCAGAGACATGAGATGAAAGAGATTTATTCTTTTATACAACCAGTAGATTGTGCTAGGTGCCCAAACGTTAGGAACTATAGTAGACCTAGCAATGAACAAAATACATAAAGTCCTAACTTCGTGGAGCTTACATTTTAGTAGGGGAATGAGTGAAGTCTTGGGCAGCTCTCATAAAGAGAAAAGTTTTGAGGGCACCTTGCATCTGTACTTGGATGTCTCACAGGCACCTTAAACTCAGCACAATCATTTCCTGGAAACCCAGTCCTCCTCCAGTATCTCCTGCACGGTGCTGGGCAAAGCAGACATTCAGAAAACACTCGTGATGACCAAATGTTCCATATGGTAGAGATTAGCACCACTCTCCATCCAATGGCACAAGGCACCTCTTCCCCTTTCCTTGACCCTACATCTAATTCCTTTCCAAATCCTGTCAACTTTACATTCTTAATACATTTCTGGAATCCATCCTATTCACATCATTTCTACAAAATCCCTGACATATGCTACAATGATTCCTCCCATGGGCAATAGTCTGCTAAATTGGCTCCGCATTTCCAGTCTTGACTCCCTACAAGTCAGACTTCACACAATAGCTAGACAGAGTGGTCTCTTCAAAACTCACATTGGCTGAGTCTTACACAGATACCTGAGAACATCCCCACTGAAAGCCCTTTAATGACTTCCCACTGCCAAAACCAAAATCCTTAACATGGCCTGAATGGCCCAGCATGGTCTAACCCTTTCCCACTCTCTCTATGGGTGAGTGACACACTAACTTTATTTCATTCTTTGAATTCTCTCTGCCTTCTTACAATACAGGAACTTTACACATTGCTCTTTCTTGTACATTGAGTGTTGTTTCCATCTATTCATCTCCGCTCATCTGGTTAATTCCTGCTTGTCCTTCAGCTCTCAGCTCAATCAAGGCTTCCACAGGGAAGCATTCCAATCATTCCACTTAGGTCAGATTCCCCTGTTATAGGCTTTTCTGTATTTGTTCTCTTTTACAGCTCTTATCACAGTTGTAATTTTACCTTTTTTCACGTAATTATTTGTTGAATGGCCTGTAAGCTCTGTGGGTGGAGGACTGTATCCATTTTGCTCACATTGTATCTTTAGAGACTAACATCATGCCTGACATATATCATACGTGCTCAATAAATATTGTTGAATAGTAAATCACTGAGTTCTGGCCAGTGAGATCCTCACCATACCTTTCAACCTTTAGTTGAGACTCTTGAAATTGGGTGGGGAGAGAGTGATAGGATCTGTTATTTCATAAGGATCATTTATGAGCTTGAATCATGTTCTTAGGTTGGAAAATATCTAGATCTAGATCTTTCTCTACTTTTCGTTCTTTTTTCTCCCCCTTTTGGCAGCTGGCCAGTACAGGGATCCAAACCCTTGACCTATCAACACCATGCTCTAACCAACTGATCTAACCAGCCAGCCCTACTTTGCTTTCAAAAGTGATTTTGTTCAGCATTTTCTGGCAAAAGTAGGAGAATATTGGGTCCTGAAATGTATATTGGAAATGTTTTTTAACAGGTGATCATAAGGTCTCCAGATTAGATGGGATGTCAAAAAATCCTGCAGGGAAAAGCAGAGAAAGTGTTCTGGTTAAAAATAATTTCGAATTAGAGGTACTTCAGGCACAATACAAAGAACTTAAAGAAAAGGTAAGTGATTTAACTTGTGTTTTTTTTTTTTTGTTTTTTTTTTTTTTAAAAAAGATGACCGGCAAGGGGATCTCAACCCTTGGCTTGGTATTGTCAGCACCACGCTCAGCCAGTGAGCAAACCAACCATCCCTATATAGGATCCGAACCCGTGGCCTTGGTGTTATCAGCACCTCACTCTACCGAGTGAGCCACGGGCCGGCCCCTTAACTTGTGGTTTTGATAGCTAATCCATTCACTTTGATAGCTAATCATTCGTGTGCTAGAAAGCATTGTACAACAAAATATATAAAATTTTTAAAACAAGACTCTAGATTCATCCCCATAAGTGGGAGAAGGCTGGAGAAAGAAAGCCAGAAATTTAAGGCTGAAAGAAACTTAATAGTGAGATTTCTAATAGCCAAGGCAAGAAAGAAACACTATACACCAGATCCAAAAAGAGATACAAACTATTATAGCACCTAGATGAATTTGTAGTATATAACTTTATATGAAGAAAATAACATCATAATAGTTGTCATTTCCATTAGCAGTTTTGCAAGAAAGCAGAAATCTTTTATATGACCATCTGTAGGTCCCTAAGAATGCCAGGAACATAATGTGGAATTCTACTTCTGTCAAGTGTGTGACCCAGACTGTTAAATGCCTGTGAGAGCCTAAAGAATCTGGATGTGTGAGTGACAAGTGTATCCTTGCTATCTTGCTGAAAATCAGCTGTCCCATGAACAGGCCTAGCAGACCCTGATGGTGTCTGGTTGGTATGAATACGTTTTGAGCACTCATTGGTCCATAGGACATATTTCTCTTGTGCTTTCTTTGTCCCCCCAGCTACACGTTAAAACAAAGTACATATGTAATTTTTCCTTACAAACTTTTCACAAGATTAATTTGGATTTACAGCTAAAGACAATGGAAGAAAAAATCCTCGTTAAGAATGGAGAAATTAAAATTTTGCGGGACTCACTGCATCGGACAGAATCCATTCTAGAGGAACAGAGAAGATTACATTTCCTTCTTGAGCAAGAGAAAACCCAAGCACTCAGTGACAAAGAAAAGGAATTCTCCAAAAAGGTGACCCAGAGCATTTGTATTGCGTATATGGACACCAGCTTTGCCTTCTTGCTGAGTTCCTTTAGAAGCAATGACCAATGTTGCTTGTATATCTTCCAGGGAGATTTCAACAGTTGTTTGTCTTAAATGCTTTCTACTATCAGCTAATTGCCATGCACTTTTCTTCCTGGGTCTGTGTGTGGTTTGGAAAAGGACAGATGAAACTCTGCTTTGCTGTGGTAGTTGGTCTTGGCAGGAATAAATCATTATCTTAGAATGTTTAGAAACAGACTTAAATTAGGTCTCTTTTGGTAGATCAGAAAGTCAGTTGACCTAGCTTAGGCAAAAAGGAAATGTATTTGCTTCCATAACCAAGTCTGGCAAAAACAGGGTGTGCTTTGGCCTCAAATGACTTAAATCTTGCCAGGGCACATCTTTATTCTCTATGCTATAGACAGTATCATTCTTATGGTAGAGGATGTGTTCTCCAGAAGCTCTTGGGCTCATATTTCATAACTCCAGAGCAGAATTAAAATTTAGGCTCCATCATCTCAAGTTTTAAAATTCTGAGGAAGGCTCTGATTGGTCTAACTTGAGTCGGGTGCTTGTCCCCGGACCAGTCGCTAGAACCATAAAGATGACAACTCCCATTTTGAATCACATGGTCAGATGTAGGGAAATGATTGTTTCTCAAGGACAGAGAGTTACTGTTCTGGGAAGAAAAATAGTAGTGGTCCATGTATTAGTCCGTTTTGTGTTGCTATAACAGAATACCTGAGACTGGGTAGTTTATAAAGAACAGGGGTTTATTTGGCTTACGATTCTGGGACAGCTGCATCTGGCATGGACCTCAGGCTGCTTCTACTCATAGCGGAAAGTGGCGGGCAGCCGGTGGGTACAAGCAGATCACATGGCAAGAGGAAGCAACAGAGAGAAAGAAAGAAGGTGCCAGGGTCTTTTAAGCAATTAGCTGTTGCGGGAACTAGTAGAGCAAGAACTCATTCATTAATCCCCTCTCCCCCAGGAGAACATTACTCCATTCATGAGGGATCCACCCCCATGACCCAATCAGTCTCCAACACTGTCAGATTGGGGATCAAATTTCCACATGAGTTTTGGAGGGGACAACACATCCAAACTCCATGAGTCCAGTACATACCACTATTTTCCTTCAGCACTTCAATCTCAAAGACATGGGGTCTAATTCTGCCATTACTTCATTCAGCAAGCTTAGCAAACTCTAAATAAGCACTTACCTGTGCCCAGCACTAACAACAGGAGTTTACTTTCCATATGTGAAGAGCAAGGAATTCGCAGTCAGAGTTCGATTCCAGGCTTCATTACCTACAAGTGGTGACTTCAAAGTAATGGCTTAAGCTCCATGACTCATTTGCCTTATCTGTTCCAGAAAATATTCAGAAAGGTTGTTGGTAGACTCAATCATTCCTGCACTTACTGTCTGGTGCTATGCCTTGGGGGAGTGTGCTTGGGGAATGATGGCAGTTACCGTTGCTGTAGGCCCTGGAGGACAGAGCAGCAGGTCTCCCTGTACTGCACAGGGTTTTGGTAAAATTATTCCAAATACTGTGCACAGACTTTCAAAAAGACCTGGAATTGTGCACCACTGCATTCATTAAAAGGTTAACATGTTACTGCTAAGATGGTACTTTGCCGAGCTTTGTATTTGGTATTTTACATTGATCATTCTATGTAATCTCTGCGCCTCTCTCCCACCCCCCACAACTATGCTAAAGACAGATATTTAATGTTATAAATAAGCTAAGGTTCAGAGAGACTAAGTAAATGGTAGGGATGGTCTATGAACCCTCACAAACTACCTTCACAATAGTTCGAGTCAAGTATCTTTCTAGAGTACCATACCATCTTTGAGGAAGAAAGCTAACATTTGATACTTTAGGACATTTATACCACAGCAGAGTTTCATACATATTTTGCATTGTTTTTCCTTTACTTGCTTAGGATTTTGAAGCCAAGAGACATTTTTCGTGTAGGTGGTAGGGCCACTATTATTATGTTTCTTTTACCTTCCAGCTCCAATCATTGCAGTCTCAACTCCAGTTTAAAGATGCAGAGATGAACGAGTTAAGGACAAAACTTCAGAGCAGTGAACGAGCAAATAAACTGGCTACTCCCTCTGTTTCCCATGCCAGGTAATGATAGTGCTGGAGGGATCGTTCAGTTTTCATAACAAAGTCTACATAACAATGTCAGGCTAATTCTAAATGAAGGCAGTTTAAACTCTGCCACCTGGGAAGAGATTCTCATTCCTGAAGGATTCAAAAGTGGTTTGAATGAGGCTTGAATGGTTTGAGGCATCACAGCATGAAGGCCCACATTCTAGAAGTGCTTCCTCTGGAAGGCAGCTATGCTCACCACTATACCACCAACGCCGCCCAGAAGTGCTTCCTCTGTATGGGACTTTATAAACACAATTCCTCAGGACTAAAAAAAGCTGGAAAGATGATCTCCAAATTTTGGGGGTGGGCTGGTCTTCATTTTTATGTAATTTATTTAACATAACTGATTTTGCCCCAAGCATAAGTGTATTTCAGTCCAAGCTACTTAGAATATTTTTAATATTTGTTGTCCTGGGACTTCTGTCCAATACCCCCTCTTTTGCTGCCAAATGTGCTCAACTTATTAATCGTCTTTGTGCTGCCTCTGCCTGCCAGAGAAGTCTGGCGCTATCAGTATCACCCTTGAAATTTGAACAGTGTCAGCCAGGGCATCTCTTTCTGGTATTAAACATTCTGCTGCCTTTGCTCATAATGGGCAGGGTATGAAACTGAACTCGACTTGCCTTGCATAGTCCACGGAAGATGGGAGAGCCGAGGGAGTTCATCCTCACCTCTTCACGCATCAGTAACAGAAAAGCCTCAGCACT
This sequence comes from Cynocephalus volans, assembly GCF_027409185.1. Taxonomy (NCBI): domain Eukaryota; kingdom Metazoa; phylum Chordata; class Mammalia; order Dermoptera; family Cynocephalidae; genus Cynocephalus; species Cynocephalus volans. The sequence goes on from NC_084470.1 coordinate 58,856,915, forward strand.
GTGTGATCAGATCAGCGGGTTAAGACTGCTTCTCTAACATAAAGGCATTGACTCTAAGGAACATGCTCAGTTTTCAACAACCTTCTAATATACTCTCTTTCTGTTGAACGTCTTTGGATTCAGTTCCTGACTATTAAAGAATAAGTTGTTCCACGTTGAAAAGATGTTTTGGTGGAATAGGAAATAGTAAAGTAATTATGGCCAATTAGGGGGGTGATTAGAAGAATATGGTAGTAAATGAAAGACTTTTTCAATAATTTGGATCAAATGCCATGAATTTTGTACTGCTATCCTGACAAAGAATGACAGATATGGGCCAGCCCGTGGCTCACTTCGGAGAGTGTAGTGCTGATAACACCGAGGCCACAGGTTCGGATCCCTATATAGGGATGGCAGGTTAGCTCACTTGGGAGAGCGTGGTGCTGACAATAATAAGTCAAGGGTTAAGATCCCTGTACCAGTCATCTTTAAAAAAAAAAAAGAAGAAGAATGACAGATATATAATAGATAAAACCTTTGGTCAATACATCTAGACGTGAAAAGTTTAAAGTTTGTTAGAAGTTTTGTAACCAGATATTTTAAGGGGTTTTAGCAGAATCATTACTCTGCTTTCATAGTTAACTTTTTCCAGTCCTAGGAAAAACCCTTCTGTGGTTATAAAGCCAGAAGCGTGTTCTCCACAATTTGGAAAAGCATCTTTCCCTACAAAGGAGTCTTTTAGTGCTAACATGTTCCTTCCCCACTCCTGCCAGACAGAGCCAGAATACAAGTCTCTGGTGGGCATTAAGGGTAAGTCAGTCTATTAGTTATCTATCACTGTGTAACAGACTACCCAAACTTATGGCTTAAAACATTTGTTTTCTCCTGATTTCTGTGGGTAAGCAGTTCTGACGGGGCACAGTGGGGATGGCTTATCTCTGTGGGGACTGGAATCACTGAAAGCTTGTCTGAGGTTGAAGGATCTATTGCAAGGTGGCTCACTCACATGATGGCAACATAATTCCTTTCCACGTAGGCCACTCCACAGAGCTACTGGGTGTCCTGATGACATGGTAGATGGCTTCCTCTACAGCTAGCAAACCCAGAGAGACATCCAGTCAGAAGCTATTCTTCTTATGGCCTCACCTCAGAAGACACATAACATCATTTCTATTTGTTAGAAGCGAGTCACTGAGTCTGGGCCTTGTTCAAGGGGAAGGAAACTAGGCTGCACCTTTTGAAGGGAGATGTGTCAAAGAATTTGCATGTATATTTTAAACTATCACAGTCAGCATCCATTGATCCTGCCATAAGCATAGCTAGTATTCAGGGGCCAGTGTTCCTTTTATAGTCCAGCCTTGAGTTTGTATAGTTCAGTCCAAACTGAGGGAATGCTGCTGCTTTCTAGAGAAAGATGATGTAGCATTAGTGGGTTTTCACTCTGAGACTGATATGCTGCTTTATCTAATAATTCAGATACATTGACTCACTTCCCACCATCAACCTTTTCAAATCATTGGCCATCACACCACTTCTGAGAAGCTGCAGCCCACTCATATTTTTGGCATCTAGCAACTAAGTGAGCCCTGAAGGGTAGTGCTACAAGCAGGTAGTCGAGCTCAACAGCCTGGATGTAAGCCTTAATCACACTACTTACTAGCATATGTGATTTGGGCAAGTTCCTCAACCTCTCAGTACATGCAAGAGTTTCTGATATGCCTGTGCTTTTATGCTCAAGTTTTGATTCACATTTTTATCTAGTTTCAGATAATAAGGGCCATAGTCTGAGAGGTAACCCCGTAAAACAAGAAGAGACCCAGAGAAGTCTTGTTGACAGCCTGATGCAGAGATCAAACACTCAAGGTATCAGAATTCCTACTTCTCCTACAGGGGCCTGCACGGCCAGGCTCCAATTGTCCTCTTCAACGCACAGAATTGCCTGGGGAATTGTCTGGGGAATTGTCTGGGGCTCTAAGAACCAGTGGCCCAGGAAATCTTTCAGAGAGTCCAGGGAAGTAAGTGTGGAGGGTTAGAAATCTTGATTCTCATTTGATTTTAGAATAGGGCTTTTAGGTCAATGCATATATAGGGCAAAAGCTCTCAGATAGGAGGCCAAAGTCTACAAATACAGGGCAAAAGCCCATTTAATCAATTCTAATTAAGTAATGTTGATTCCCATTTGATTTTTAGAATAGAATTTTTAGGTAAATACATATTGGGGCAAAAGCCCTTGCGTAGGGGGCCACAGCCCGCAGATAGCCGGGCCACAGCCCATCTAATCAACTCTAATCACTGCTTAGGTACAGGATTGTATACTTTAATAATTTTAGAGCTAACAGGTGGTTTTCATACCGATCCTGTTAAGAGATTTTAAGAATTGCTGAAGAGAAAGATGTGAAAAAATGTTTGCTAGGGGCAAGCTGTCTTGTTGGGGGAAACTTTAGAAATAATTGTACTTAGATTTTATCATAAGAATGTAACTTTTGCTTAAGGAGAGGTTATACTTTAGATAATGAGCCAAAAAAATAAGAAAAAACAATAAAAAGAAAGAAAATAATGAGCCAGTTTGACCAACTTAGCTTTTCACTAATTGTACTTTGGAATGTCACATTGTTAATTTTACTGATGTTACTAGTTTCCATTGCTTAAGCTATACTTAGCCATAGATAACTTTTGTAACACTGCCCATGTCCTTGTGTCCTTTTGAAATGACTGAATCAACTGAATTTTCTTGTGAAATTTCCTTGTCTTTACAATAAAAAACAAAAGCTAACTTTGAATGCTTGCTGTACCCAGTTTTCTCTGGGATACAGACCCTTTGGTCTTCTCAACACATTCATGGTGCTTTGAGTAATCCTTTTTTCATCTCCGTTACACAGTGAGAAGTGTAACAAGTAGGAGTCTGTGACTTAAGCAAAAGACTTTATAAAATGGAAAGGGCCAAGAGCAGGTGTGTCCCAGAGCCTTCCTCACCCACAGGCATCTTAATGGGCTTAGTGGCAGATTAGAGGACATTTGGCATCCAAGCAACCTTCACTTTTGCCTTCTGAGGCCATAGAAAAGATCTCGTATGTCAGAACCTTCTAGAGTGTCCTTGTCTTCTGCAGGTTCCATTTTGATAAACCTACTCCTGAAGCAGCCTTTGATTCCAGGATCATCCCTAGGTCTTTGCCATCTCCTAAACAGTTGTTCTGAGGCTCCTGCTGGCACCCTCTTGCAGCCACCAGGGTTTGGCAGGTAAACATAAGACTCCTGAAAAGCTTGAATGGGAAGGAGTTTCCAGAAAGGAAGTCCCTATCTGACCCTGGCCACCCTGGGAGGTCTGTGGGGTGGGTAAGGGGACTAGAGAATTTGGCAGGCAGTCTGTTTGGGGACCTTGACCTTATCTCTATCTCACACTTATCTATTTTCTTTTGTTTGTTGCCAGTACCTTGGCTGGGATTTCAGGCCTCAGGACCACAAGTTCTAGTGATGGGTCATTTTCCCTCTCAGCCCTGAGAGAAGCACAGAATTTGGCCTTCACTGGACTGAATCTGGTTGCCAGGAATGAAGGCTCATGTGATGGAAAGCCAGCAGAGGGAGGCAGAAGGGCCCTCCCGCTCTGCCAGCTTCCTGGAGCTGTGCATCTCCTTCCCCTCATACAGTTCTTCATCAGCTTACACTGCCAGGCTCTGCAGGATTTGGCAGCAGCTAAGAGAAGCGGAGCTCCTGGGGACTCACCTACACACTCCTCCTGCATGAGCTCTGGGGTAGAGGCCAACCCTGAGGACTTAATCTGCAACCTGGAAGGCTTCTGTGTGGCTTCACTTAGCATTCTTCAGCACCTGGTGTGCCACAGTGGAGCAGTCGTCTGCCTTTTACTGTCAGGAGCAGGGTCGGATTCTGCTGCTGGGGAAGGAAACGGGAGCCTGGTTCACAGACATAGTTGTGTAGATATGACCCCAGCCCTGAAGAGGGTTGCTGATGACCAAGGACAGCATCCATTATTGAAGATGCTTCTTCACCTATTGGCTTTCTCTTCTGCAGCAACAGGTCGCCTTCAGGCCAGTGTCCTGAGCCAGTGCCTTAAGGTTTTGGTGAAATTAGCTGAAAACGCTTCCTCTGATTTTTTGCCCAGGTATAAAGCAGCATGGGAGTCATGATTGGTAGTTCTTATCTGACCTCTTACAGTCTAACCTGTGGCCCTTGTACTTTGCTTACATCTTGACTTTGCCTATACTATTCAGTTGTAAGGCTTGGTTCAAGTTCTAAGCCTTGTTCGGGGAGTTCTTAAGTGACAGGAAGTGGGACCAGGTGTCGGGAGAACCAAGCAAGTGGTTTCTTTGGTTTGATTCTGTCTCTGAACAGTAGGTAAACAAAAAACATATATGATAAAAGGAGGTTGTTAGCCACTGTGGAAGAAGGTCTTGCCCCATGATAAAGGCTGAACCAAGAGGCCTTTGAGCCTGAGAGGTGGATCATGTGAAGACCACATACCACAGCCACATTTAATTTTGTTGGGGTTCCCTAAGGAAGCAGAGGATGTGGGGAGGGTCTGCAGCCCACAAGCTGACGTTGCTGGGAGTCTCTGCCTGTCATTGTGCCCACCTCTAGCATAAGTCACAGGTTGCTTGCTCCTCTTAAAGTTTGTTGGAAGTGGTAGTATAGCGAACCTAGCTAATGAACACTGTTATAAATTCCTAACTTGGGATTCCAGAGCCACAAGATAGGGTGGAACTGTAAACACCATCCAGCCCACTTCCTCATCTAGTAATCCAGTCTCCCTCTCAGCACTCTTCCAAGAGGCCAGTTCCTATGTTGGAACAGCTCCACCGCCTAGATATATCTTAAGTCTTCTCATTTCTGAACTTAGCATTGCTGTTTCCTAAAAACATTTCTGGATCATGGCTTCCATCTGAATATTTTCTAGTTGGTCTGGTTCTAAAGGTGGTGCTTAGAGCTAGACACTACTGCAGGGTAGTATGGGCAATAGGGTGGGGGGCAGAACCATCACGCAGGTGTCTGGCAGGGACCCCAGCTCATAGTGGCTGTTGCTTGTTTCATAGTTGTTAAATGAATGAATCCCAGAAACCATATGTTTACCAGTCTTCTTGGTAGAGACACCATCATTCCATTCCTGTTGAGCTTGTTTATAGGGACATTCAAAACAGCCTTTTAAGGATGCTTCCTTACAGGCCAGACAGATGCCTTCCATTCACTGGCTCACGTGACACACTCATGACCCTGCATCCTCACACCGAACACAGATCCTAGCACACTGTAAGTGCCCAGTCGATATTTGTTGAGTGAATAAATCCTGTGTTGAGGCAGGGAAACTTGTGTAAAGTCCCATAGGGAGCATGCCGAGGTAGGTTTCAAGGCAATTTCCACTGAGCCATTGCCCCTATTGCTGTCCGACACATCACACTCAGTGCTTTTCTCTTCAGAATTCCTTCATGCTTACATGCTTAAGCTGAACCCCACTACGACCAGCTTCCTGTTCACCTTGGAGTGAAATTTGGGAGGGGTGCTTTCAGGGCTATAAAGCAATCTGTGAACCCAAGTTGCCCAGAAGACTGCAGAAAGGAAATCATCCTTGTGTCCCTACTGCATCTGCTGTAGCCCTAGGGATCCAGGATTGGCAGGAGCTTTTCAGCAGATAGGTCTCATCCTCAACTTTAACCAGAGCAGCATGACTGTTACATATTTTGTGTATTGGATCTCTGCATAGAAAATCATTTAAAAAGAAGGTTCTAATGCTATCAAAAAAATTGCTTGGAAACCACTGTGTTGTATATAAAGACGGATTCTTCTTGCAGATACTTTCCAGGACTAGTTAGGGGCCACTTGCAGCCCAGTAATAAAACCAGGTAACAACCAGATTAAATTCAGTTTCCCACAAAGTTCCATACTTCCTGGCAGCTAAAGAACATTCAGCTTCTTGTCTGCTGCACTGGATTTGCTCTAAAATGAGTTTGTCCCAGTGAGACCTTGCTTCCTGATGACATCCTGAGGGATGTACTCTATGCTAAGTCACCGCAGATTTATGAAGGAGTGCATGCACAGCTGGACCCACAGAGCATTTTGGAATTGCCCCTCTCCCTACCCACCAGGCCAGCCCTCCCTTATGCTCCTCCAGGCTATATGAATTGAGCAAACAGCAGGATTGCCTTGAGGTTTGGTTCCTTGGTAATAGCCATCCCTTTGGCCCTGAGACCTGGGAGAGATTGTGCCCAGAGCCCCTCACCCACGTATACCCCACAGTGGGCATTTTCTCATACTGGCAGCAGAGGAGACCAGTGTTTCCTGACAAATGAAGAAAATGATCTTTCTTGCTCTGTGAGTGGTCACATATGATCGAACCATAGCCAAGTCCATGTTTGTCACTTCTGGAGCCCTGGACTGTCCTTTGGTGGTGGACACAGAACATTTCTCTCACGCACAAGTTATGACCTGCATCCTTGTTTGGGAGCAGAGGTAGAAAGAGCCTGCGAGTGTGTGGAGGCCAGGCACCCCGGGTCCAGGGATCAACTCTCATTGATATGGTGACACTGTGCCAGAGGAGGGCCTGTCATCTCTAAGCCACCACAGTCTTGCAGTGAAGGTTATAACCCACTGTTCACATGAAACAAGTTTCACAGCAACAAGTAGTTAGTGGTTGGGCCAGCATTTGAACCCAGGTCTGGCTGAACCAAGTCTCCTCTGAACTACCCTGCTCCAATTTCCTGTAACCTCTAGTGAAAAGTGAGGGTGGATTTGGGAATTGGGGATGGGGAGTTCCACATCTCTCTGGGCCCCTGTCTTTTAGGTTCCAGTGTGTGTTCCGGGTGCTGCCCCAGTGCCTCAGCCCAGAGACCCCGGTGCCTAGTGTACTGCTGGTGGTTGAGCTCCTATCCCTTCTGGTGGACCATGACAAGCTCACGCCTCATCTCTGTTCCCCCTCAGGTAAAACGGGGCAGGGCAGGCAGCTGGACTGCTCCTACAGATTGGAGGGAAGGGCTGTGGCAAGGACAGGGTCGGGGGGCTTCGGGAGGGCTCCTGCAGCTCATACCCCAGGCTTGGGTGAGAATGGGGAAGCTGAGTGAGAGATGGGGCATCCTTTTCAGAAGGCTGCCTCTTCCTGCTGCTGTACATGTACATCACGTCAAGGCCTGACAAAGTGGCCTCGGAGACACAGTGGCTTCAGCTGGAACAAGAGGTAAAAACTCCAGAGACCCTTCTGGAGATGCTTACCACCCCACCCCATCCAAAGAGCCCACAGAATCTCCTTCCTCTCCTTTCTCTGGGGAGAAAGGAGGCTTTAGTTCATTTTGGTAACAAGAGTTTATCAAGCAGCTAAAGCGATAAACTCATTTTGGAGACCCCACACTGCACATATGCAATACAGATGGACCCCAGTTGTCAGGGAACTTGGTAGAGTTGTCCCATAACTGATCCTATCCTGGTTTGGGGGCCTGGTGGCTGGAAGTGGGCCTGGAGGCAGGTGGGTTGCTGGTGAGACATGTCGGTCCTGAGTCTGGCCTGGGAAGGCACCACAACACCACTTTTTGGACACCATTTGTGCAGACTAGCAGTTGCTAAAGTAACTGGAGCTCTTGTAGGGGAAGCCCAAGAAAGCCCTTGCTGTAATTGGGGTCTCCTTCTGCCAGGGATGGGACAGAATCTGTTCTTGTTCTAGACGGTGTGGCTCCTGGCTAAGCTTGGTGTACAGAGCCCCTCAGCCCCAGTCACTGGCTCCAACTGCCAGTGCAACGTGGAGGTAAGTGGCCAGGGAAGGCAGGGTCCACAGCATGGCAGCTCTGTTGGTGGGTAAGGTGGTCCTGTGCAAGGACCCCATGCCCCAATCAGGACCCTCCTCACCGGGGGTGGCTAGACTGAGCAGGCCATGAGCCCTGACCTGTCTGCACCCTCTCTCCCCCAAGGTGGTCCGAGCTCTCACGGTGATGCTGCACAGACAGTGGCTGACAGTGCGGAGAGCGGGGGGAGCCCCAAGGACTGGCCAGCAGAGGCGGACAGTGCAGTGTCTGCGGGACACAGTGCTACTGCTGCACAGCCTGTCCCAGAAGGACAAGCTCTTTACCATGCACTGTGTGGAGGTCCTGCATCAGTATGACCAGGTGATGCCAGGGGTCAGCATGCTGATTCGAGGGCTTCCTGACGTGACAGACTGTGAAGGTGAGCCAGCAAGAGGACCCTTCCCTGCCCCAGCCCACATGTGAATTCTCCCTGACTTTCCAGAACAAGACTCCTTGGCTTTACTTCAGCAGCCCTCCTCCATCCACAACAGCCTTTTCCAGAGCTGGGGACATTTTCATTGTCTTCTTGCTCCAGTTCCTCTCTGAGCAAATTGGGCTGCCTTTTGCTCATATCTGTTGAGTTGGCCTGGCAGAGCCACGGTTTTTCCAGAAATATCTGTGTCTGAATTGCCTTTGTATCACTTTGCTTGCAGTAGCTGAGGGGGCAAGGCCTGGGTGTGGAAGGGACTGGTTCATTCCTGTGGTCGTTGGGGGAGGAGAGGTGGGACCTCCCCCAGTCCCCAGCATCTTCGGGCTTTCACCATAGAAACCTCTTCTTTTTGGCTCAGAGGCAGCCCTGGATGACCTCTGTGCCACGGAGACGGATGTGGAGGACCCTGAGATGGACTGTGGCTGAGGCCTGTGAGCATCGAGCCACATGGTGGCACCAGCACCACTACTTTCCTCATCTCATTAACTGATTAAAAAGCAGCGACTTCCTGCAGAGAACATACCAGCCTTGTGTTTCCTGAGTCTTGTCTGTTTGGCTGAATGGGAGGGCTAGAGCAGGACAGGGCTCTAGGGAGGCTGGGATCCTTCTTTCTGTCCCTGGCTGGAACTGAGGCCCAGTCCCCATGGTAACTAATCTGCCTTGAGGAAAGAGCCCTGCCCTGCCTGTGGAATTGTCCTGAGTCACTGCTTTGGGCTGGGGCCATGAGAAGAAACCATTGTGCAGTCAGGAAGGAGGCACCCTCATCCCAGGCCTAAACCAGGAAGGCCTGGGAATGTGGGGGCAACAGCTGGCACAGAAGGGTTATGGTAGGGGCTTCCAGCAGTGCTGGAGACACAGAGACAGCCTGATCACCACTGCCCCAGTCCTCCCTGCTGGCTTTCACTGGTGTGAGCACCCCGGTGCACTATGCCAGCCAGTTGGCCCACAGCTGTGGATCCGAGAAGGCCTTTGGGGTGCCTGGAAAGGGTTGGGTGTTGGCATGTGGGACAGACCAAGCAGGCTGTAGAGCAGGGCAGGCCTTGCTCACATAGGCCTGTGGGCGGGCCCAGCCTGAGTTTCAAGTTTCACTTCCCGCCACTGCTGCCAGCAGTGAGAACCAGCCGGAGAGTGCACAAGACATTGCTGCCTGCCACGGTAAGTGTGGACCCCCAAGGGGGTGGGGCAGGGAGGAAGGCTTCTCCCATCCCAGACTAGGTGGGCACTAGAGAAGGGGCCAAACTCGTATGAAGAGGGAATTCTCCCCCAACCAGACAATAGAGTGTGCTTGTCCCACTAAGAAACCACCCCACCTTCTCCAACTTCCTGCCCTGAAAATGGGCCCTGGAACTCAGAGGGCCTGATTGTGCAGGGGAGGCCTGAGATATGCTTCTGCCCACACCCCTACCCCCGCCCAACCCCACCTGCTTTAGCTCTTTCCGCTGGGCACTCACACACCCCACCTCCCACCCATGCTCCTCCCCAGGGTAAGCAGCAGTTACCTACCCACCATGGACTCGAAGGCCCCGCCCTCGGGTCCCATGCAGACCCTCATCTTCTTGGACCTGGAGGCCACTGGCCTGCCCTTCTCTAAGCCCAAGGTCACGGAGCTGTGCCTACTGGCCATCCACAGATGTGCTCTGGAGAGCCCCCCGACCTCTCAGGGGCGACCTCCCATAGTGCCCCCACCACCCCGAGTGGTGGACAAGCTCTCCCTGTGCGTGGCTCCAGGGAAGGCTTGTAGCCCGGCAGCAAGCGAGATCACAGGTCTGAGCACAGCTGAGCTGGCAGCACATGGGCGTCAATGTTTCGATGACAACCTGGCCAACCTGCTCCTAGGCTTCCTACAGCGCCAGCCACAGCCCTGGTGCCTTGTGGCACACAATGGGGACCGCTTTGACTTCCCCCTGCTCCGGGCAGAACTGGCTATGCTGGACCTTGCCAGTGCTCTGGATAGTGCCTTCTGTGTGGACAGCATTGCAGCCTTGAAGGCCCTGGAACGAGCTACTAGCCCCTCAGAGCATGGCCCAAGGAAGAGCTACAGTCTGGGCAGCATCTACACACGCCTGTATGGGCAGGCCCCGCCAGACTCACACACCGCTGAGGGTGACGTCCTAGCCCTGCTCAGCATCTGTCAGTGGAGGCCACAGGCCCTGCTGCGGTGGGTGGATACTCATGCCAGGCCCTTCAGCACCATCAAGCCCATGTATGGGATCACAGCCTCTGCTGGGACCAACTCAAGGCCATCCGTTGTCACAGCCACTGTACCCGTGGCCACAGCCAGAAACACTAGTCCCAGCCTTGGTGGAACCAGAAGACCCAAGGCTCTTCCTCCAGTGAAGGGCCCTGTAGCCCCACCCAGGGAGGGACTGCTGGCTCCCTTAGGCCTGCTGGCCTTCCTGACCTTGGCAGTAGCCACACTTTATGGACTGTCCCTGGCCACACCTGGGCAGTAGGCCAAGAAGGAAAATCTGACTAATAAAGACCCCTGTAGCACTGAGTGGTTGGTCACTCGTCTCCTATCCTCCACAGCTGGGCCTCTGCCCACACTGAGGAACCAGGGGAGGGGGTTACAGAGGGTGGCTCAGTCTTTGTCTCTCACTCTCCCTTGCCAGGATGGTCAGACATCTGGGCCCAATAAAAGTAGGGAAAACACAAACCCAAATGGTGGATGGAACTACTAATACCTAATGCCCAATCCCAGCAGCCAAGGCTATGAAGAAAGGAGGCAGCAGCTCCAAATGTTTGCATTTATTATAAACAAGGGTGCAGACCCTAGACTCTCTCAGAAACACAATAGATACAGAGCTAAGACAGATCTGGTGAAACATTAACAGAAGGACAAGGAACACCGAGGTATTCATGTCTGGGCCAGAGCTGACACCCAGGCCCCACCTTCACCTTGGGTCCAGACAGCCCCTTGGCCCAGGTGTCCCTGCTGCCAGGACAAACTGTGGACTGGAGTACAGGAGCTGGACGTTCTGTGAGGATGGTGTCAGGGGAAGCAGGGACTATCAGAGGTCAGACTGTCTCTTTCCTCTGTGGGCCAATTTCCCTCCAGGACCCAGGGGTTTCAGCCTCAAGTCAACTATCACACACATTTTAAAACAGAAAACAGGCAAAATGTTTGGCTAAAAGTAAAATAAAAACACTGCAGGAAGGAGACCTGAGTGTGTTGGTGGACAGAGGCCACCCTGCCTACCTGTGTCAGGGGCTGGGGCCAGCAAGGGCAGGAAAGCTTCCCCATGGGCAGCCAGAACCGTGAGTGGATGTGGCCCTCCAAGTGGGAGGATGCAGGGACAGTCCAGGTGACAGCTGTCAGGGGTGGGTGGTGCTCTACCTGAGGTGCTTTGACATCAGGAGGCTGCCCAACCCCCACCAGGCATGGCACAGGCTCCAGGCAGCAATGAGATGTCTGTCCAAAGGACCGAAAGACAACTTAAGCAATCCCCAGCTTCACCCAGTTGCCTGCATCACAGCTCTGGCTCTGTGAAGGGCCCCCCAAACCATGGGATAAGCCATGGCTTCAAGCAACAGCTGGCCACTCTGCTGAAACCAGGACATATGTGCATCGTGCCCACAAAAACAGGCTACACCTGGTTGCCGTGGGGTGAGCTGAAAAAGAACTTCCACCCCATTCTTTGAATTTTGCTTGAGATTTCAGGAAGCATCATTTCAAGTAAGGAAGAGAACAAAGTTTGGTCCCAGCCCACTCTGGCAAGGATTGTTCCCCAGCTCATCAGCATCAGAGGAAACCATGTGTACAGATAGGACACACACACCACGCATGGGACAGTAAAGAACCGTGCCTGCATACCACACACACACACTCACACAGACATGACATAATCAAGTGGCAGCTAGGGAGGCAAGGGTATGCTCAGGGGGCTGCCTTTGGGGGATCCATGTAGGCTGGGTTGTACGGAGGCTGGCTAGCAGGGTAGGGCGCAGCTGCACTTCCTGAAAAGAGAGAAGACACTAGTTGGTCATGGGCACGGTGAGCTGCAGGTTAGTGGCAGGCTAGCAGAAAGAAGAGGGGGCCTATCCAGAGATGTACTCTGGGATGGATCCCTGATGGGGCAGAGGCAGGAGCTGGGGAGGTCAGGCATGGTCACAGAGTCAGCAGTGGTACTCACCAGCCAATGTCTCGTGGTAGGCTGGTGGGCCCATGGGCTGGGCCAGGTAGGGTGGTGGGTACTGTGTCGGGTAGGGTGCTGCTGGCATCCCTGGCTGGGGAGGCATGGGATGGTAGCCCTGGTAGGTCGGTCCAGGGTAGCTGGGTGGCACACTTGGAGGCTGAGGGTAAGGGGCGTGCACCACAGTAGTGGCTGTGGTGGTGGTCACAACCGCTGCAAAGAGAATCCCAGTCAGGAACCTCCATCTCCTCAGGCCTTGAGGGCCAGGCTTGCCACCCCTCCCTCCAGCTTAACCAAAACAGGGCCCTGGTCAGCTCCACTTGTCCACCCAGGGTCGGGGGCGTCGCAGTAGAGCAGGGCGGGAGTGGGCATGCTTACGACGCGGTCGGCGGCACATCTTGTACAAACAGCAGCAGGAGCAGGTGAAGCAGATGATGATGGTGACAATAGAGAGCACAAAGATGGTCAGGCCGATGGCCACAGTTGCTCCAAACCTGCAGAAGAGCCAGTCATGACTCAGAGCCTCTCGCCGCCCCCAGACTGGCAGCCCACACTGCACCCATTCCCAGGGGCACCCCTCTGCTAGAAGAGACTCTGGGCAGAACAGATAGAGCAACTTCCTGGTAGTGTAGTTTGAAGTTGTTTCAGCCTCAGTTTCCTCATGTGTAAAATGGGGTTTTGTGTGTGAGTCTACGTAAAGCATCTCACCCTTGCCCCACCCTCAGGACATGGGAGGCAATTCTTCAAGCCCCTGCCCCTCCCACATCTTGTCCAGCCCCCACCAACCAATCAGCAGATGGTTATGGAGTACATGCCTCAAGCCAGGCACTGTGTGACTTGAGTCAAACTCAGTGGGGGGCAAGACGACCCACCCCCGGCCTCTGGGAGCACAAGTCCAGTGTAGGAGGCAGATGTTGAAGATGAAATGACCCAGGAAGCATAGGGGACGAAGAGGGGAGAGAAGGAGGAGGCGCCAGGAGGGAGAGGCGTGCTGCCGCTCGTGGCTGGGGCAGGCTGCTGCCTCTCACTGCAAGCTTGCTGTGTCGAAGCACTGTGCCTGGTGCTCACGTACATCTCCGGCTCACCACCTCTGACAAGCACGGGTGCTTCACAAGTGAGAAAGCAAGCGCCAGAGGGGTGCGGAGAGGGGCTGGGAGGCCTCTCAGACTGAGCTTTGCACGAGCAGACCCTGGGATGGAAGTTCACCAGACTGACTTCCCAAAGCAGACAGAGCCCCTTACTAACCTCCATGTCCTCAGAGGACAAGCTGTATTCTACTAAAAGGCAAATGCTTAGTAACTGCACCAAGCACCTTCAAAACTTGAGGGAGCTTTGTTGGCTATAGGGCAACTACCCCCACTGAGGGTCCCATCCTGCCCCACCCTGGGGCCAGGGGCTTTCACCTCACAGCCTAGAGGCGCAGCACAGCCTCGTCAGAGCCAATCACAGCCTAGGGACAGACCTTAGGACAGGCCCTTTATATGCCAGGCTCAAAAGCAGCCAGCTGCACTCCCTAAACAAGAGCCATTGACCACCATGGGCCCAGGACAAGGACCCAAGACAGACCATGGGACCATAGGTGCTTTCCTGCCCAACCTGAGCAGGAATAGAGAAACACCACATTCAACACAATCAATGACAAGCAACCACAGGGCCATCACCATCTCTCCAGCGAGCTCTCTCTGTCTGTGTGTCTCTCTCTCTGTCTCTCTGTCTCTGACACACACACACAGTATGGCACCCAAGCTCACCCCATGTTAGTCTCTGCCTTCACCCAAGGGCCTCTTGCACCCCTGGACTTCCTCTCTTTCCATCATGGGCCACTCAGTTTCAATCTCCTCCCCTTTTGGGGAAAAAGAAAGCAAATCTTCTCATCGGTCCTCCCGGTCCTCCCGGATCCCTGACGTCAGCATCAGGAAGGACAAATACAAAAGGCCCCGTAACCACCCTCTTAAAGACACAGTTGGCTCTGCAGCAGCGACCAGCTGCACCAGCAGCAAAGAGGGAGAGGAGCAGGGAGGAGGGGAAGCTGAGGTGCTCTGGCTGCCCTCCCAGAGCCGCCTCCCCGAGCCCCGCCTGCCCCAGCCTGGCCTCTGAACACAGCCATCCACCCCAACCTCAGCATGCCCTCACCAGAACCTGTCCCCAGCCCATGCCCAACCTGCCATCTTCTTGGATGAGCACTTTTATCCATCTAGGCCCACAGACCTGACCCTGGGGCCCTGGCTAACACACCAGCAATGACCAGCCTGTTCCCTCTGCTACTCCTCGCCCACCAGTGCACTCTCCAAGTCACTAACCTGCCTCACCAAGAAGATGCAGCTGCTTCCCCATGGTCCCCCACCCCACATTGCTAGGTCCCATCATGTCATTCCCTGCTCAAATGCCTGCTATGGCTTCCTGCAGCTCTTGGTATCACGTAGGAATTCGCTTCATAATTACTTTCTAAATAAATTGTGTGTGTGTGTGTGTGTGTGTGTATCTGTACTTTTCTGTATGTATATTACAGGTGACAACATAAGAAGAAAAGAAAAATCTTGGATTTGTCTCACCAGATAGTGAAACTTATAATAAAGCAAATTTTAATCTTTAATTTAAATTTTAAATAAAACTGTGCTCGCTTCAGCAGCACATATACTAAAATTGAAACATATAGAAAATTGGAACGATACAGATAAGATTAGCGTGGACCCTGCGCAAGGATAACACGCAAATTCGTGAAGCATTCCATATTAATAAATAAATAAATAAAATAAAATAAAACAAAACTCCTTACTAGACCCACAAAAGCCTTATGCAGTCTGGAACTCCCACCCTCCCTCCTTATCTGTGCTCCAGCCACACCACCCTCCTTTCAGCTTTTCCAAGCACCATGCTGTGTCCTACCTCAGGGCCTTTGCACACGCAGTCCCTCCTGTCTGGTCGACTCTTCTCTTCCTCTCACCTTCACCCCCACCTAATTAATTCCTGCTCACCCTTTAGACCTCAGCTCAAAGCATCACTTCCTCAGGGACACCTTTCCTGACCATGCAGATGAGGTCAGGCTCCTTGGTAAATTAAATTCCTTATAGAACTAAATTCCTTTCTGCCTCAGTTTATAAACACATACTCCTTTGTGTGAACATTCGATTAACCACATCTTGTGCCTGCTTTGGGTCATCACTGTATTTCCAGTGCCTGGCATATAGCAGGTGCTCAAAAAACATCTGATGAATGAATAAATTTACTTAGGAACCTTGTGAGTAGCTCCCAGCAGGACAGCCAGGTATGAGGCTCTGAGGAAGCAAAGCAACCTTCAAAGTGTGGCTTCAGAGTGTGGCAGAGGCCCGTGGCCACACCAGGCTACAGTACTAATGGAACCATGCCTCCAAGAGGAAGGAATGGGGCTTCCCAAGGCTGGGGCTACCTCCCAGATCCAGAAGTACAAAGTCCAAGTTCAGAAAGCAGAGTCAGCCCAAGCAAGAGGAGATGGAACGCTAGAAGAGCAACAGCCCAGGCAGGGAGTTTGGACGAGGTTGTAGGGTTTGGGGAGAATTGGGTGGCCTCCAGGAGGCAGAAGACTCCCAATGTTCAGGCTGTGAAAAGGCTGTGTCTGGAACCGGGACACCAGCAATCTCTCCACGATGCTGATGAGGCGTCAGACAGGCTGGAACAGAGTGGGCCTGACAACTGCAGAAAGGATGCTTTGAGGGCCTGGAGGCAGCACAGGATTGCCATACCCACCCCTCACGTAATGGGCCTCCCTGCCTTTCCCCTGCATTATCAGAGCAGAGGGACAGTAGTGGCCTGCCTGAGGCCTATAGCCAAAGGTTTTACCACTCAGGTGCTTAAAAACACACCAGTCTTGTCAACAGTCTTGTGAGTAGCAAGGAGCTGGGAAGGAATCAAAAAATCAGGATCCAAAAGAATCATGACAGGGCAATCAAAGAAGCTCTCGGGAGGGAACAAGCCAAGCATGGACACGAGCCACTGACCATTCAGCAGGGCAGGTTGAGATTCACCTCTGTCTGGGAGGCAGAGGACCTGGGCCAACCCCAAGCCCACAGGCAACAAGTCCAAACTACAGGAAGCCTGGAGACATACCAAGGGAGGACACCACCCATCCAGGCTGTGACATCTCCAGGCCAGGTAGATGTGGGTTCATCCAGATTCCTGTGCTCTGACCTGGTGCCTCATTCTCAGGAACTCAAGGAGTAGCCCCGAGGGAGAGAACCAAGGGCAAGGGTACAGGAATGAGGAAAGGAGGAGGGGTCAGTTGTAGGGACTGGGGGCAGAGCTGGGCTGGCACAGGCCACCTAGCCCACGGAGTCTTTCTCCTGCCAGCTTCTCCCCAGCTACCTGCCACCACCCAGGCAGCAAGGAGCCAGCTCTCCAGTAGACAAATAACATGCCCTTGGCCAAGGAGGCAGCACATGGATGCCCTGTAGAGAGGAAGCCTCCTTGAGAGAGCTGAGGGTGTTCACAAAAGAAGTGACACTGATGATACTGTTCCTCTGTACAAAACAGCTCCTCTGTACAGTACAATGCTGGGGCTCAGAAGAGCAAAGCAGAGGACAAGAGATGGGGGTGGAGCGTGGGAGCAGGAGCATCACTCTAGTCCTTGGCACCTCCTAGTAGGCGGGCAAAAGAGCCCGGGTGGAAGGTATGAGGGGGCAGGGCCAGAGCAGGGGGTGGGGTAGGGCACACCAAGCACAGAGAGCACACGATGCCCAGCCTATGAACACCACAGCCTGCAATGGGGCTGACAGATCCGGCCCCATGTGCACACCTTGGGGAAGGAGAGGTGCTCCTGAGATGGCCCCAGTCACCCTCCTGCTGCCACAATCCCCAAGAAGCCAGTCCCCTCCTATGCCCCATGAGGTACCTTATCCTGCATTGTCCCCTCTGTCCACTTTCCCTTGTCAAATCTCCACCACTGCAAACAAAGCCGTTCTTCACACTGATTCCTCCTCAGCTCCTGTCTCACACTTCATCCGTTCACTACCAAGTCTCTCCATGAAGGTGTCATCATACACACTTCCAACTCACTGTGTAGCCTGCTCTCGCATGGGAAGGCCCATCGCGCAGTGCATTCCACAGCGCGGGGCCAGCGACACCCAGGCTCCTCCTGCCGCCTTCCTCACACGCCACGGACCCTCAGACTTGGTCTCCAACACACCCACCTCACCCAAAGGCGCCCTCATCCCGCATCTGTCCTGCATCCCTACGCAGGGCTGGACCTCTGGCCCTGTCTCCAGAGCCGAGACCAGGACAGCTCCCGACCCCTCCCCACTCCCTCAGCCCCCTCCTAGCAGGCAGCTGCTGAATGCCGGTCTCCATCCTCCCCTCTCCCCAGCCTCCCTCTGGCCACCTACCACACCCCCCATCTGCTCCTTTCATCCTCCACAGAGCAGCCGGAGTGATCTTCTTCCTAAAACACCATCCACACCCCAGCACTGCACAGAACCCTCCGTGGTGCACACTGTCCTCAGGACAAGGCCCACTGCTGGGCTGCCCGCAGGTCCACACTGGCTGGGTGTCACAATGGCCTGTGGGGCCACCTGAAAGCCCACGGTCCTGGCCTCAGTGCAGCAGGCGCGCTCCCCAGATGTGGAGGGAGGGGCACACCAAGGTCCCAGCCTCTGACCAGCACCGGGCGCCGTGCCCTTCCCTTCCTCACTCGCAAGAGCCAGGTCCTGATTCCGCTGCAGCCAGTGAGGCCCCACACCTGCCCAGGTCCATAGGGCAGGACAGGGTAGGACAAGAACCAGAACCTCTCACAGGCCCAGAGCCCAAGGCCTCTTCCTCCAAAGGGGTAACCAGTCCGGGGCAGGCCTACTCCTGAAAGGGGCTTCTAAATCCACCAGGGCACGTGGAACAGACTCTGGCCAGGAAAACACAATCATTCGTGGCTGCACACACATTCCAACTACAGAAGTGTGCATCACACCTGTCATGGCACAACAAGACAGGGCAGGAACGTGCCAAGGGCACTGGAGTTTGAGGGACAGGGTTGTTCCCTGGTCCTGAGATGAGGGTCCTAACACAGTATCCATGACCCAAAAACCTTGACACAGGGATTGTGGCATCATCAGTTGTCCCAGCACCTTTACCCCACCATCATCACCCCATCACCACACACTCGCCGCCACCACTATCACCCCCATCACTGTGACCATTGCCACCCCTGACCCATCACCAACACCTTTTGCCCCCATTGCCCCCATCACTGTCACTTTTTCCCCCCCATCAGAACCCATCAGTCACCTGCTGTCCCACCCCATCACCTAGGTCAATATAACCCCCACTCTAGCCCCTCAACTGTCAACCCCAACTACAATCACCCCATCACCACCACCCCAGCACACTCATAAAGATGCAACCTCTCAACTTAAGGATAAAAGATCCTCGTGGCCAGACATGGTGACAGCTTCTCTGGAGCTCCACGCCAATGACTTGGCCATCCCAGTCCCCACAGCCCTCACCCTAGCCCACCTGAGCCCCCTTGTCACCTCTGCCAGGAAGATGCACCCAGCCTGCAGGCTTTATTTACCCTGACATGGGGTCACTGTCCAAACTGGAGCGAAACCTCAGCGCTGAGCCCAGCTGCTCCAGCGGCTTCATGTCGGTGGGCACGCTGTAAAGAGAAAACTCATGATTAACACTCGAGCCCCACCTCACTTATCAAGAACAAACACACTACCTTAGGGCACACATATACTGGTGCTGTGCAGCCTCCATGGCCTTCTAAGGATGGATATCACACACACCAAGATATCAGACCCGATGCCAGACATTCTCCCAGGTACACGTGGCACAGTCTACAGGCTAGACCATATGTTAGGCCACAAAACAACTTTCACTAGATTTTAAAAGATAGATATCATACCAAGTATCTTCTCTGACCATAACATGAAACTAAAAATCAATAACAGAAGACTACTAACCACAAAATATTTTTTAAAAAGTGTTAAAAAATCTTGTACCTTGAGAAACTAATTAACATGGTACAAAAAACAAACAAAACAAACGAACAAACAAACAAAATACCTGAGTTGTTTTTTGTTGAATAAGAAAGCATAAAGAAAGTTAACAAAAATGTACTGAACAAAAAAGAACTGAATGATAATGAAAATACTACAGGTCAAAATGTGTGAAACAGCTAAAGTAGTCCTCAGAGGGAAATGTATATCTTTAATAGCATTTATCAGAAAATAAGAAAGATTTTAAAAAATGAGATGGAGGCTGGCCAGTTGCTCAGCTGGTTAGGATGGAGCCTTGTAACACTGACATCAAGGATTTGGATCCCAGTACTGGCCAGCTGCAAAATAAATAAATAAATAAAATGAGATGGTATTAAACTCAAGAAGATAAAAAACAAACAAACAAAAAGTAACAGAGTGAACCCAAAAAACAAGGAAGAAATTAATAAAGGTAAGTACAAAAATAAAACAGAAAACAGCCATAGAAAATAATAGAGATTAATAAACCAAAGCTGATAGACCTCGGACAAGACTAATCAAGACACCAAAAGAAAAAAAATACGTAATAAAAAGAAGAAATAACTATAGGTACAACAGAGATTTTTAAAATAATACCTTGTTTGGATTCTGATTTGAACAAACCACCTATGAAAAGGCATTCTGGAAACCAGTAGAAACAGATGAGTATTGAAAGCTATCAATGAAAGACCATGAATTGTGTCAAATATGTTACTGATGTAGGGGTAATATTTCTTTTTAAATGCCTCATTTTTAGTGATGAAAACTAACATTTAAGGAGAAATTTTTATGGTGTCTGGGATTTGCTTTAAAATAATCTAGGGGGAAAAAAAGTGATGGGAAGTATATGGAGCAATGGTGTCAGAGTGCTGGCAACTGTGGCAGCAGGCGATGGATACATGGAGTTATTACATTATTCTCTGCTTCTGTATTTACTTGAAACTTCCCAAAACTGAACGTAAAACAAGCATTAAGAACAACTATACCTTAATAAATTTGCAGGACAAACAGTAAAGCTAAGGAGAAAATATTTTTTAAGAAATCAGTGTGAAGGCTTTGGAAAGCAAAGACACACTGAAGAATACTGGGCTGGGATGCAGTGGTGGGGAGGCTGGGAACAAAGATCCATGAGACGAGCCTGGCACCTGCAGTCCTTTTTCTCCTGGGGGACATTAGTCAATTTCAAGGGGTGGCTGAGAGGCTGAGCAGCACTTCTGGAAGCTCTAAGAGGCCAAAACAATTAGATCCAGAGCCCACCAGGTGAGAAGGCCCTGATGACCTCCATTCTCCTGGGCTGGGACCTGAAAAGCTGCATCTCGGGAGGAAGAAACTGAGTAGACAGCTCAGCTTCTAGTCATCTCAGTCTTTGCAATTAGGCCAAGGGGATCTTAGAGTGCTAGTGTCCCTGGCAGAAGCAACATAAATCCTCCCTGGAGAAAATCCTTAGCTCCAAATTTCTACAATCAATTTTGCAAATGCAATGTTAGGCACACAATCAAAAATTTTTAGGAACACTAGGAGACTAGACAGTATAAATATAAAACTGCAGAAACAACTGAAAATAGAAACATCCACAGGGGCTTCAAATATTGAAGTTATCAGGTACTGACATTAAAATAACAACACGTACACTGTTTAAAGATTAAACGATGAGATTGAAGAAGAGTTTCAAGAGATTAAAAGATGGAGCAATTCAGAGGAGAACTTGAAATATATTAGATATTTAGCTGGAGATTTCTAAGCAAGCATTGAAGCAGTGGCTTGGTTCCTCTTGACTGCTTATAGCAAAATGCAAGAAAAGAAAAAATGAATTGAAGACGTAATTGTTATGCAAAAAGAAACCAGAATATAAAGATTTGGACAATCTCAGCCTATCCATATTACAGAGAATACTAAGAGTATAGCCCAAAAACCATTTGATAAGGAGATTACAATGGGTGTAAATCATGGACCTAATCAGCCACTCCAGCAGAAACACTGCCAGTTTAAATTGAAGGGGACAGAGATGGGAAGGAAAGAAGGCTGTTGGACTTCTTAGATCCTGCAGGACCAGACCACAGAACTATTTGTCTGTGAACATGTACTATTCTTCAAGACAAGAAAAAGGACCCCAAAGACGATTCAGATTCCTCAAGGCTACCACTCCCACCACAGGCCCAGAATGCACAGGCCAGGGGGCAGGGTTGCCTCTGCCTTGGTTTTGAAGGCCAGAACCCTGACTCCAGTGGGACCAGAGTAGACAAAGAGGATTATTCTCAAGACTTAAAGCCTAACAGAGTTTGCCTTGCCAGGTTTTGGACTTGCTTGGGACCCACAACTTCCTACAGATTTTTCCCCTTTGGAAAGGGAATGGCTATCCTATGCCTGTTCCACCGCTGTATTTTGGAAACACATAACTCATCTAGTTCCACAGGTTTCACAGTTGGAGAAGTCTGCCTCAGAGTGAATCCTACTGTCTCATCCATATCTGACTTAGACAATATTTAGATGAAACTTTAGACTTGAGACTTGAAAGTGGATGCTGGAACTAGGTAAGAGTTTAGGGGCTGTTGGGATAAAATGTATTTTGCATGTGAGAAGGGCATGAATTTGGGGGAGCCAGGGTTGGAATGATATGAACTGAATGTTTGTGTCCCCCCAAAATTGTTAAAGCCCTAACCCCCAATCTGATAGTATTTGTAGACAGGGCCTTTTGGAACTGATTAGATTTAGGTGAGTTCATTTGAGTGGAGCCCTGACAATGATGGGATTAATGCCCTTATAAAAAGAGGAAGAGACCAAGGTCCAGGGCTCTATTCCTATACCAGCCAGCTACCAAAAACAGAAAAGCAAGAAAAAGGAGGAGAAATTTGATCTCTCTACATGCATACACCATGTGAGAACCAAACCCGGAAGAAGGCCCTCACCAAGATCATGCAGGCACCCTGATCTTAGACTTCTGCCTCCAGAACTGTGAGAAATAAATGTTTGTTGTATAATCCACCAAATCTATGATATTTTGTGCCGTCCAAACTGGCTAAAGCACACAGAAAACATTCACCAAGTTTCATGAAGTATATGCTGGGCCATAAAATCAGTCTCAATAAATTTCAAAAGACTGAAATCTTAAAAGAAAACAACACAATGAGTATTACTACAGCCATCAAAATTGCCAAAATTAAAACTTTCTAGGAAATGGTAATGATCTCTATCTTTTTTTTATTTTAACTGACAAAAATTATATATATTTGTGATGTACAACATGATATTTTGAAATATGTATACACTATGGCTAAATTGAGCTAATTAACATATGCATTACCTCACATATTTATTTTTTTGTGGTGAAAACACTTAAAATCTACTCTCTTAGCAATTTTCACGTATACTATATATTGTTATTAACTGTAGTCACCATGATGTACACTAGATCTCTTGAATTTATCCCTGCTGCCTAACCTAAAATTTTTTGTTCATTCATCAACATCAACATCTCCCTAATGCCCTCATTCCATAGTCTCTGGTTAACCACCACTGCACTTTCTGTTTCTAGGAGTTGGACTTTCTTTTTTTTTTTGGCAGCTGGCCAGTATAGGGATCTGAACCCTGGACCTTGGTGTTACAAGGTTATGCTCTAACTAACTGAGCTAACTAGCCAGCCTGAGTTCAACTTTTTTACACTCTACATGTAAGTCAGGTCATGCAGAATTTGTCTTTCTGTGCCTGGCTTATTTCGCTTAACATAATGTCCTCCAGGTTCATCCATGTTGTCACAAATGATACGATTTCCTTTTTTTTTTTTTTTTTTTTTTTGGTCTTTTTCGTGACCGGCACTCAGCCAGTGAGTGCACCGGCCATCCCTATATAGGATCCGAACCCGCGGCGGGAGCGTCGCCCCGCTCCCAGCGCAGCACTCTCCCGAGTGCGCCACGGGGGCGGCCCCGATTTCCTTCTTTTTAAGGCTGAATAGTATTCCATTGTATATACATATACACACACCGCATTTTTTTAATCCATTCTGTTAATGAACACTTAGGTTGATTCCATACCTTGGCTATTGTGAATAATGCTGCAATAAATATGGGAATGCAGATATCTCTCTAAGACACTGTTTTCACATCCTTTGGATACATACTCAGTAGTGGGATTGCTCGATCATATTGTAGCTCTATTTTTAATTTTTTGAAGAACGTCCATACTGCTTTCCATAATGACAACAATCTATATCTCGACTAAGGTATTATGTATACATGAGATGTATACATCTATTACTTATCAAACTGAAACATTAAGATCTATGCATTTTACTGTATGTGATTATATATCAATTTTTTTAAAAATCTACAATACCAAGTTTTAGAGACGAGATAGAGCAAACTGGAACTCTCATACATGGCTGGTGGGAGTATAAACGGTACAACCATGCTGGAAAGCTGTTTGGAAGTACCTGCCAATGCTGAACACATGCACCCTATGACTTAGCAATTCCACTTCTAGATATATACCCAGAGAAAATATGCTCCTTTTACAAGGCACCAAAAACTTGTTAAAAAAAAAAAAAAAAAGAGTTCTTAGTATCACTATTCAGAATAGCAAAAACCTACCTGAATCTAATAAAGAATGTCTAGAAAAAACCTCAGCAAACATTTTTAATTGCAAAATGATGAAAACCTTCCCTCTGATACCAGAAATAAGTAAAATATGCTATTTTTCACCACTTTCAGTCAATACTGTACTGTAGATCCTAGCCAGTGCAATCAAGCAAGAAAAACTAATAAAAAGTATAAGCACTGGAACAAAAGAAATAAAACTGTCATTATTTGCAGATGACATGACTATTTTGGTAGAAAGTCCTAAAGAAGCTAAAATTAAAATCATTCAAATTAAGAAGTAAATTTAAAAAGGTCTCTGGATACAAGGTCAATATACTGTATAAAAATTAAATATATTTGTATACATATATATCAATAAACAATTCAAAAATAAAAACTTTGAACTATGCTATTTATCGTACCATCAAAAAAATCAAAATACAGTAAAAGATATACAAGGATTTTACACAGAAAACTGTAACCCGTAATTGAGACAAAATGAAAGAAAACCTAAATACAGAGGAAGATATGTCATGTTGATAAACTGAGAAATTCAATATAGCAAAATGTCAGTTCTACAAAAACAGTATATAAAGTCAATGCAATCCTAGCTGGTTTTATTGACAGGCTGATTCTAAAATGTATATGGAAATACAAAAGGCCAAATATAGCCCATATAGGAGAATATCAAGACAATATAGAAGAATATCAACCCTTATTATAAAGTTACAATAATTATGAGTCTCTTTAGCTCAAGGATGGAAAAATAGACCAACACAACAAAACAGAGCCTAAAGACATCCACACATATGTGGACGTTGAATTTGTAACAAAGTTAGCACTGCAGAGTGACAGAAAAAACTAATAGTTTTCTCAATAAATAGTGTTGGGTCAACTGGAAATCCATATTAAAAAATGAAACTTGATTCCTACTTATATCTATGACTAGGCATATACTTAAAAGAAATGCATACACATGTGCACCAAAAGACACATACAAGAATGCTCATAGCAGCATTATTTGTAATAACCCAAACATGAAACAATCCAAATGTCCATCAACATTAGAATGGATAAATAAATCGTGGTAAGTAACATAATACCATACAAAAATGGAAATGAACAAACACCACAATATGGATGAAACTCACAATGTTGAGAGAAAGAAACCAGATATAAAACAATAGGCAATATAAGTATGATTTTATGTGTGTGTGTGTGTGTGAGAGAGAGAGAGAGATGACATGTAGTCTGGTTAATGGTACCTTTGGAGATAACAGAGGAGATGGTGACTGAGAGGGAACATGAGGGGGCTTCTGGGGTGTTTGATGTTCTATTCTTGGCCTGGACAGGTGATGGTTACACTGGTGTGTTTACTTTGTGGTAATTCACTAAACTATACACTTCAGATTTGTCTGCTTTTATGTGTGTATGATATATATCAACTTAAAGTCTTTAAAAGCCACATACACACACACCAAAAAAAAAAAAAGACAAACTTTTTGGGGGGATGCATGCTTGGGTATTACAACTCTAAAGAAAAGAAAAGTTATATAAAAATTAGAATAATAGTTACCTTTTGGGGGGTGGGAGGAGAAACAGTGATTGGGAGTGGGCTCAAGGGCTTCTGAGTTGCTGTAATGTTGGATATCTTGACCTGGATGGTGATTATGCGGGTAGTGGCTTTGTGATAAATCACTGAGCTGTACATTTATTTTGTACACTTTTCTGTGAGTTACATTTCACAGTATAACAGTACATAAAATAACCTCAGTGGATGGGCTTAAAAGCAGATTAGACACAGCTCAAGAAAGAATTGTGTGAGATGTTAACCTTTAAGGGTTCAGATCCCTGTACCAGCCAGCCACCAAAAAAAAAAAAGGACATTATCCAAAATGCAGCATACAGATGAAAATACGGAACAGAGGCTAAGAGACATGCACAGCAGAGAGTGAAGAGTAGCATGTGTCTAATCAGAGTTCCAGAAGGAAAGAAGAAAGAAGAAGCAATATTTAAAGAATATATTTATATATTTATATGGCAGAGAATTTTTCAGAACTGATGAGAGACACTAAACCACAGATTCAAGAAGCTTAACAAATCCATAGCAGCATAAATAAAAAGAAACCCATGCCTAGATACAGTATAGCGTACCCAAAAAACACCAAAGACAAGGAAAAAAATCTTTTTTTTCTTTTTGCATCTGGCAGTATGAGAATCTGAACTCTTGACCTTGGTGTTACAAGGCTGTGCTCTAACCAAGCTGTGAGCTAAGTGGAAAAAACAATCTAAAAAAGTAGTTGGGGGGTGGGAGGAAAGATGCAGGGTAAATTCATGGCTGCACCAGGAGGACACAAGCATGGTTCACATTGGGGCACATGCCCATGTGTTGTGCCCTCCTGCGCCTGCGAGAGGGTACCTGCACAAAGCATAACCCCCCCGTACATGCACATACTATGCTGTACACTCACACCCGGGTGCTCACCCTGATGACATGTTAGAACAGGTACACAACCAGAGCTGAGCCACAAGCCAGCTGAGGCCACTGACCCCTAAGAAACCTGCTCAGCCCAGTGCTGGGTGAGCTGGAACCATCAAGGGTGGGGGAGAAAAGAGCAGGGAACCAAGTGACTAGGTCTGGGGAGTCCAGCCCAGAACAGGAGCTCCCCAAATCCTCTGGTCCAGTGCTCCTGCCACCATCTTGAGAGGCCTGAGAGGCCAGAGGGGCAGGGCTGTTCCATGCATTCTCCTTCCGGTCACAGGCTCAGGCCACCCACCATGTGACCCACCAGTGCACCCACCTGGCCTCAGGCACAGCACATCTTTCCTCGTTCCACACAAATTTCTTCAGCACATCAGAGCAGCAATATTGGTTATAACAGGAACCACAGCAGAAATCAGGACAGGACTCGGGGAAGAGGTTGCGTCCATGGGAGGTTATACACAACTCACTATGGGCTGGAGCAGAGAAACACATCTATTCATCTATGGCTCACAGGTAGACAGGAACAACCCCTACCACCTGCTGGGGACCGTCAGTTTTGAGTCCTTATTCCCTCTTCCCATCACTCAGCCAAAGTAGCCTCAGTCCCTGCTGGACACAGCAACTTTAGGAGCCCAATCCTCACAGACCACCCTCTGACAGCAGTCTGACTCCTGACCAATTCACAGTCAGTCACAGTCACACCTGTCACATAAGTATCCATAAAGCATTTAGCCTAGGCTGGGCCTGCAGCAGGTGCCCAGGAAATGTTTGTGCCAGCCCAGCCATGCCCCAGCCAACACAGCACCTTCCCCAGCACAGCCACCAGGAGTATGCTGGGCCATCTCTGAGCCATCCTAGTCACTGGCCACCTCTCAGCCTCTGGCCACTGATCCACCCAGCCTTGCCCTCTCTCCTGGGCCACAGCAGAGGTGCCAGTGAGTAAGATGGATTGGGCTCCCTCTTTCCCCTGCCAGTCCACTGGCCTTCTAAAGGAGAGTGGACTTTCTAAGTGTGAGTCTAACTGGGTTATTCCTTGCTCTCAGACCTCCCCTGGTCCCCACTGCTTCAGGATCAAGCCCAAAGTCCATGAAGCAGGGTCTAGACTGCCAAGGACCCTGAATATCACTCCACCTTTCCAGTCTATCCACACTCTGGCCCCACTCTTGCGTGTTTTCCATCTCCCACCTTCAACTGTAATCCTTCAAGGCCTTAATCCAGGCCACCTCCTCCAGAAGCTGCCCTGGCCCAGCAGTCACACAGCTGGACAGGAACACCCCCTACCACCTTCTGGGGGCCATCAGTTCTGAATGCTTATTCCCTCTCCCCATCGCTCAGCCACAGCAGCCTCAGCCCCTGCTGGTCACAGCAACTTCAGGAGCCCAGTCCTCAGAGTGTCCATAAAGCACGTAGCCCTGGGCTGGGCCTGCAGCAGGTGCCCAGGCAATGTTTGTGCCCTCAGTGGCCAGGGTTCCAAGGCAGTAGCACCATCTGAAGCCCTGGAGCCATCCCAAGGCTCTCAGCCAGAGTTGGGATCTAGCATCACCATAACAAGCCTCAATATACAAGGTCAGGCTGAAGGGACCTGGCTGACAATAAATATGGGAAATGACCCAGGGCTTTGGGTGACCACAAGGTTTGCAAACCTCCAGGAAGATGTCACAGCCAAATGTTCCCGTGTATCCTTAGGCTACATGAGCAGAGACCTAGTGCCACAAGCAGGAGGGAACAGAACCAGATTCTGCCAGTGCAGACCCCAAATAGAACAACTGGTGCAGCAAGGCCCACATGACTTCAGTAGGCAGGGGACATGTCTGATAATAATCCCTGAGGTGTGGCTATGTTGGCCTGGAAACAGTCTTGGCACAGCACACGGACTCTGGCAACCCAGCCCGGCCAGGCACCCAGGCAATGTGTGGTGTCTGGAACCCCAGCCTGGTCAGTGTATCATGCGACCTGGGATATATGTCAGTGGAGCAAGGCCCAAAGACAGAGACATCGAGTGACCGCCTTGAGAAGAGATAACTTGCACTTTGTTCTTGGAACTCCAAGCAGAACCCTGCTCTGAGCAAACAAAGCCAGGGAGCAGATGATCGGACAATTGACAGGCCCAGTTCAGCCAGCTGTCCACCTGAAAGCGGGTATCATCAGCATGGCCCATGCTGCTGGGTGGCTCAGGTAAAGCCACCTCCAGCAGGGTCTTTACAGGAACAGTCACAGCCCAGCCCTAGCCTCTGAACTGAAGACGCACAGTGGTGAGTCTATTTTGGCCAAGAGTCCTTCACACAAATGCTCTTCTGACCGTCAGACACTCTGGACGAGGCTCTCCAGACCTCACTGGGACACGGACCCTCCTACAGACTCACTCCAGGGGCCAGCTGATTCTGGGTGCAGGACTCCTTCTCATTTCCAACTGCTGGTCCTTCAGATTCATCCGAACCCCCAGGAAATAAAGCCCTTCTTCTTCAGGAAGCCACCCACCCCAAAGGGGTCTTCCCATGACTGGGCAGGGAGCTGTTCCAATTCCTACCCCTAAAAGGCTGTGAATCATCAGTCTACATAGTCTACGATCAACACACACACTGTTGTCTCCTCTACCCCAGAGGCCAGCCTCAACGCCCAGCATCTCAAGGAACACAAGGGCCATGGAGGCAGCGGGTGGGGGCTAAGAGGGAAGGCTCTGATGGAGGAGCCAGGCCTCTCTGCTGTTACCACCTGGGGCTAAAGCCAGGCAGGGACTCCTGTCCCAGCCTCTGGGGATCCAATCCCCTGGAACATCAGAGCGAGGGCAGACCCGCCTCCACCAGTACAGAACAAAGGTGGCAGCTGCCTGGGGTCTGGGCAGTGTCAGTTCAGGCAGGTAGGCTGGGGGAGAGGAGAGGTCCGACGCCGGGTTCGCTGACAACCTCGGGGCTATTAAGGGTCTGTGGGATCACTGTGGGGCTGGTGCTACCTGGCTCGCTTCAGGGACAGCGCGGGGAAGTGTCTGCACACACACGCACACGTAAACACACGCGCACACACACACGCACACACGCACCCCGTCCTGGCAGGACAAACCGCCCGCACCCCCACCCCATGCTCACCACCGGGAGGCGGCGGTAGCAGCAGGAGCAGCAACAGAATCCGTGGCGCGGGGGCCCATGCAACCATGGCTGGGTGGGCGGACAGACGGACGGACAGACGGACAGAAGCAGCCCCGGGTCGTTGCGCTGCCGCAGCCTCAGCGACCCGCGCGGGTGCCCCGCTTCCTCGCCCCGCCCCGGCCGGTTCCCGGAACCCCCGCCCGGGAGAGGGAGGAAGGCAGGGAGGGGAAGCGGACGCCCCTCCCAGCCCCGGGGCCACCTCCAAGGCGGGTGTCTGCGCGAAAACTTGGGCCCCGTTTCCGGGAGGCGCCGGGCGACGCTTCGAAGTTGCTTTCTGCTCACCCTTGCTTTCTGGAGAGGGTCTCCTGTCCCCAGCCCTCGGGGCCCGCAGGGCGTCCCCGCGGGAATCCACCCTAACTCTTCCGCGGCCGGCCACAGCCCCTGCCATCCCGCTCCACGGTTTCCTCTATTGCCCAGCGGATCCTCACTCGCCCGAGGGCTACCTGAGGACCAGGCGAGGTGATGGGGGGACAGTGCCCAGCGCAGACCTTGGCACTCTAGGCGCCCAGCAAATGCCCGTTGCCTTTTGGAAGCCCATTCCCTAGACTTCGCAGGACCCCAACTCTGAGGACACTCCATCCCTGCCCCTTGGGATGATACCTTCATCCCTGTAGTGATCCCGGCCCCCAGCACAGGCAGGCTCACCCCTGGCTCAGGGGGCCAGGACTGAAGTTAGCAACTGGCAGCTCCCAGGGCACACACTAGGCCCTCGTGGTGCAGGACTAACAGGCCCCCACTGTCCCTACCGTGGGGCAGGGGTCTGGGCAGAGCCAGGGAAAGGGAGTTTGGACATTTTTCTTTTTGTGCCCAGGGTTCCTGACCTGCCCCCACCCTGCACCTGGTACAATCAGTACATTGTACTCAAGGCAGAAAATATGAAATGTCACACTAATGAGACACCTGAGCCAATCTGTGCACCCCATGTGCCACCACATATTTCTCAACCGAGGGCAGGGGCATTGCTGTGAACAGAGCAAGACCTGGGATGTCCCCAGCACAGTTTCCCAGGCGAGGGTGTTAGAATAGGGAAAGGAAGGCCTAGATCTCCAGTAAGCCCTCATCACCACTTGGCCAAGAAAGGTTTAAGACTCACCATGCCCAGCATACACATGGGGGGGGCAGGGATATGACTGTCCCTAGGAAGGATGCCCTCTGGGAGGGGC
Source organism: Cynocephalus volans (assembly GCF_027409185.1). NCBI lineage: Eukaryota > Metazoa > Chordata > Mammalia > Dermoptera > Cynocephalidae > Cynocephalus > Cynocephalus volans. The sequence goes on from NC_084470.1 coordinate 58,887,574, forward strand.
TTAATGAGGGGCCTGAGACACATCCTCCCTGACACAGCCCAGCCTCATCCCACCTCTGCCTCCTAAACTTTACTCTCCAAAGCTGGACACAGCCCAGGTCCCCCTTCCCCTGCAGAATGGCCACTACATGCTTCCCTCCACGCCCACCTCTCCAGTTGCCCTCTGATCCGTGCACCATGCCCTGGGTGCCAGCCTTCTGCCTCCCCAGAGGTTGATCATTCCATTCTGCACATCCACCTATTTAGTTTCTTGTCCTGTGGATTTCCTTCCAGTTCCTGCCCACCAGCCAAGCTCCTAAGAGTTACCCTTTCTCACCTCCCATCAGCTGCCTTTGGCCTCTCTGCTCTGCTGCCCCCCACCTCTAGATCCTCTAAGGGCCTCTCACTTGGCCATGATCTCTCTGACCTTTTCACTATCGGACTCCCCCATACCCCCTCGCAGTTCACAGACAGCTCCTGAGACCTTCACGGTAGAGCATGGCAGGGAGCCAGGACCCACCTAGAGCTGTGCATGGGCAGGAGAGGTTGCAGGCCAGGACCCACCCTAGTAGCTTGGAAATCGCAATCACGCATCTGACAGGCATGTGCCCACGTGTGTGAGCATTCCCTGTCAGTCAGGCCTGCAAAGCCTGGAAAGAGTATTTCCACGAACTGCCTGGGGAAAATGGCCCCTCCAAGGCAGAAACCAAACTCACTGTGCCAAATGTGGGGTCTCAACAGGATTGAGGTGAGCCAAATCCATACAAGGATACATAACGTGAAGATGCAGACCAGCTGGACAAGCTCACCAAAAAAAAAATGCCAGGCCACAGGTGTAGGGCCTGAGGGCAGGTGGAGATGAGTGGGGCGCCCCCTCACACAGCCTTTCTTATCAGCCCTCACCCCCACACTCCTTTCACTCCAGCAGGTGCCCTCCCCTCATCAGTCCTCTGGTTCTTGTTGAGTTTAGTCATTAGAAAGCAGTGGCAAGAATAGAGAGGAGAGTACATGTGTGGGGCTGTTCCCTGCTCCTTCCTGCAGCTCCTGTGGGTAGTCACGCACCCCCACTCCTAGGCAATGTCCACCCTGTTCCTCTCCCCTGCCGCCCAGCCAGATTATAGAAACTGGAGGTGGAAGGTAGGAGGTGGGAGGTTAATAGGGAGCTGGGGGGTGGTCCCACCTGGTTCCAGTAACCCTTCCCTGCCTTGCTCCTGCAGGCCTCACTGATGAGGCCTGGGTGCTGCACCAAGCCTAGGTGGCTGCCCAGCCTACTTACAGCTCTGTAAACAGCACTTTTATTAAACTCTCTAGAACGACTGTTTCCTGCTGGGATCTTGGTTACAGACTATAGGTGGGAACTCTGCATGGGGCCTTAGGGCCAAAGCAATCCCCAGTGATGCTCAGAAAGCCCAGTGATTGACAGGGTGGGTGACCAGGTGTGGATGCAGCCCCTCAGCCCTGGTCTGACCCACAGGGCCAGGATTGCTAAATGCTAGAGTGCCGCTTACGGGGCCCTGGCCATCCCTCCTCACCCAATGCCAGTGCCCGTTTCCTCCATCTCAGAAAGTGGTCTTGCCAGATACTTGTTCTTCCAGCTTCCTTTGACCCAGGGCAACAGCTTTTGCCCTAAGCCCAACCAATCAGATGTACCTTCTCTGGAGTCTGATGGTGCTGGCGACCAGCTGCAGGAGAACAGACACCCTGCTTTAGTGAGAGGCCATAGCAGCTGCGGCAGCAGCATGCAGTATCTATGCCTAAGGTGAGGGCTGTGTGAGTCACAAAGTCCCCTATTTGTCCCTGATGGCAGTGGCATGCTTTGGGTGGCAGTGGTTTGGGCTGGAGACTACTCTGCATGGCCTCAGAGCCTTGCCCTCCAGTCCCCTTGGTGGCTCTGAGAGCTGCACAAGTTCTTTTTCATAAATTGGACTTCTGATTAAGTTGGGCAGAGTCATTTCCCTCTAACTGATAGGAAAGTTACCAGGAATAGTAGCAGGTGCCAGGAGAAATGGGGGTGTGTCCTGACTGGTCATCTGCCTGGTTGGAACTAAAGGCGGTGGAAATTCAGCTAGAGTGAATGGAAGGGCTCTGACAACCCATGACAGGAAGAGGAGACAGCTAGTAAAGTCACCACTGGAGGTGTGGTATAATAAAAGATAAATGTTTGTCTTAGTTCCCAGTTCCTGGCAGGGAGCTCCTAAAACTTTGGAATTTACTGTCTTTCGTATGCTAATGAGATGATTCCCAGCAGGGGGGGCAGGTAGAGATTAAGTTCATTACCAATAGCCACTGATTTAGTCAATCATGCCTTTGTAATGAAACCTCCATAAAAACCCTTAAACCGTGGGGCTCCAGGAGCTTCCAGGCTGGTGAACACATTGATGTGCTGGAAGCTGGTGTGCTCTCTACCCCACCCCACCCCCGCGCCGTACCTCGCCCTGTGAGTCTCTTCCATCTGACTTGTCAAAAGACAAAATTACAACACATTTAGTTTATAGATCAAATTGGCTTTTATTCACAATTCATGAATGGCCTCCATTCTACAAAACAGAATGAGAGCTCCCACTGGGCAATAACACAACAGTGGGTTTTGAAAGGTGAGAACCAGGAAACAGAACAATAGAAAAAAAAGCTGATTGGTTAACAGCAGCTCATTTCAGGTGACTTTTTTCATAAAGGTTACTTAGAAAAGACTTTTTTCTTTCCCTTTTTCTTTTTTTTTAAGTCTAGTAGAAAAAGATAATTTTTATAAAAGACTAGTAAAGTGACACAGTGGGAGTGGAGGAGGAACAAAAAAATCTGTAACTGGTTGTGATCACTGAGTTGTAAACACCACCGCACTGGACCGCCAGAGGAGACTTGCCTACTATGCTGACTCAGGTGGACTGGAATCTGCTGTTTTCAGGAAAAACAAACTGCTCTGTTTGGGGATAAATCTGCTTCCTTCACATTTCCATTTGTTTATGTGACTCCATTTTGGTTTGGTCTGGTCTGTTGGGGTCTAGTGAAAGAGCTCAGTCCAGAATAGCGGCCTCCCATAATTTTTGTCTAACAGGCTGTTCCTGAATTGCATACTTTACATCCTTTATAATAAACCAGTATATATAAGTAAAGTGTTTTCCTGAGTTCTGTGAGTCATTCTAGTGAATCATAGAACCTGAGGAGGGGGTTGTGGGAATCCCCGATTTATAGCTGGCCAGTCAGAAGCGCGGGTGCCTCTACGCCCTGGATTTTTGTCTGGCACCTGAAGTGGGGCAACGTTTGTGGGGCTGAGCCCTTAACCTGTGGGATCTGTGCTGACTCCAGGAGTTGGTGTAAGAATTGAATTGAACTAAATTGTTGGACACTCAGCTGGTGTCAGGATCAGAGAACTGGTTGATGGTGTGAACAACCCTCCACCGACCCCATACCCCTCCCCGCACAATTTGGTATCAGAAAAAAATAAAAAGACACTGTAGGAGGCCAGTCAGATTATGAACACGTTGAAACAAGGCCTTAGAACAGCCATGAAAGACGTGAGAAATCCACTGATTCACTGATTGTGGTGTGAGGTGGTTGCTTCTAAAGGCACCAAACAGGGGCCTGGCAGATTAGCTCAGGTGGTTAGAGGGCCATGTTATAACACCAAGGTCAAGAGTTCAGATCCCCTTACTAGCCAGCTGCCAAAAAAGAAAAAAAAAAAGAAAACAAAGGCACCAAACAGCTTAAAGAAAGAGAATGACAGGTCAAATTCTTAGCCACTTGTGTCAAAACACAAACTGAAAAAAACGTTCTCAACTCTGTTAATGTTCTCACCTCTGCTAAAGGGGTCTCTTGCAGCTGTGGGGCTGAGACAGCCCATTATCAAACTCAAGGTCTGATTCTGAGTTCAGATTAAAATACTGGTCTCACTGAGTTCTTTATGTGAAAGTTAGGCACTGATCAGGATAGACACTGGGAAACTGGACTCCACATGTCTACCTCCAGTGGTCGGTCCTCAGTCTACCTTCCTTGACCCACCAGCTTCAGTGACACAACAGGCCACTCCCTCCTCCTGCACACACTCCTCACACTGCTGCTTCTCAGGCTGCTTTGCTGGCTCTTCCTCATTGCCAATGTGGGGTGCCCAGGGCTTGGTCCTTAGGCCTCATTGCTTCTCTATTTATACTCCCCTTGGAGAGCTCACCCAGTGTCATGGCTCTAAATATCATCTACACACTGATGATGCCATTTCTTACCTGCAGCCCAGGCCTCTTCAACTCCAGACGAGAGATGCAACTGTCCTGCCAACATCACTACTTGGATATCCAACTGGCATTTCACCTTTACCCATCTTCAACTGATATGCTGACCCCCATCCCCAACCTGCTTCCCCCAAGGGCTTCCATGTGTCCCTAAGTGGTAACTCCATCTCTTGGCATCATCTCTTTTCTCTTGCCTTCATCCAAACCATCAACCAATCTTGGCTCTACCTTCAAAATGTATGCAGAATCTGATCACTTCTCTGCATCCCCATTACAAGTATCACTGCCTCTCACCTGGATTACTGCAGCAGCCTCCAGACAAGCATCCCAGCTTCTGCTCAGCCCCATTAAAGTCTATTCTTGATTCAGTAGCAGCCAGAGGGATCCTTTTGTAATGTTCATGAGATCAAGTCACTCTGCTCAAAGTCATTTAACAGGGCCCCATTTCCAAGGCCCACATAATCTGCACCCTATGACCCCTCTAACCTGGTCTTCCTCCTCCTCCTCCCTCTTCTTCAGCCACCCCCGCCTCCTCTATGTCCCTTGGACTCCCCAGGCACTCTCAGAACCTTTGCACTGGCTGTGGAGTTCTCTATCATTTATTCCAGGCTTTTGGTCACCTTCTCAGTGAGGCCTTCTTGCAACCCCCTCCCTCATCCCTATCTTCTGTCCCATTACTTTCTAATATAGTACATCTTTTAGTTGTTTACTGTGTCTTCCACCACTGGAATATCATCTCTCTGACAGCAGGAGTTTGCCCACTGTGCTTACTCCTGTATTCCCACTGCTTAGCACATGGTAGGCACTTAATAATAAATGTGTTAAATTGAACTAAGTGGAATGAAGATATATGAAAGAATTCAGAGGAATCAGATTGCCACCAACCCCCAGCCTCTCCTGCACCTCCTCCCCTGCTTGCTAAAGCAAGGTGAAAAGACATCATGAGGAAGTTACTTTGCAAGAGGAAGCCAACTCTTCTTATGGCCCCTCCTCCCCAATCCTTCTTATCTCCAGTGCCTTAAACTTGAGGTAGATTCCAACATGTCTGGAAACCCTACTACAAAGTCAAACCCAGAGAGGAAGGCTTATATATCAAAATAATTGCAAGATTTTGTTATTATATGTCGGCCAAAAGATGGAGAATATGTGTGGCAACAGATTGAAGTCCTAGACCAAGAAGATAAGACCATAAGTTTAGTTTGGGCTGAATTTATCAACATGGGTGCACTTACTAGAGATTTTGGATCCCATGTGCTGGCATGGGGGGTGTTTTACATGTCTACTTGGTTGGCTGAATGAAAGCTGGGTCTCATTAAAAAATCTCCCTGGTATAATCTAGAGGAAAGAATCCGAAGCCTAAGAAGATTTATTTACTCATCCATTCAAAATTAATGTTGGCTGGCCAGCCACTTTTAAAAAAAGTTGACAGAATTTATTATGGACAACTTACCTTTTCCCTGAGTCCCTGGAGAAGGCCCAGATTACTCTCCTCACCGAAGTCTTGGGGAAATTCATTGCTGAATAGTTTTAGTCTGCTAGAGCTACAATAACAAAGTACCACAAACTGAGTGGCTGAAACTACAGATATGTACTGTCTCACAGCTCCAGAGGCAAGAAATCTGACATCAAAGTGTTGGCAGGTCCATGTTCCTTTCGAAGACACTAGAGAATACTGTATTAGCACTGTCCATCCCACTCCAGCCTAATCTAATCCTAATTTATTACATCTGCAATGATCTTATTTCCAAACAAGGTCACATTGTGAGGTACTAGGGGTTAGGATTTCATCATATGAATTTGGGGGGAACACATTTCGACCAATAACAAGCACCGTAGTCACTGTTTTCCATGGGTCTGGGATTCAGATGGGAGAGACTATAGTTGAAATAGTTGAAATGGCTCCTTGATTTCTTTTTCTTTTTTTCTTTTTCAGAGCAGCTGGTGATACAGTGGCTCCTTGACTTCAATGCAGATACCAGGACCCCGGGTGACAAGGGTTAAGTAGCAGTGTTGAGCTGCCAGAGAGAGAGATGCAGAGACCATGGCACGCAGGTTTACAGGTAATCTGAATGGTCAGACCTGCAGGGATCTTCGGCCTGATCACCAGGCCCCTTGGACCAAAATAGATGGGAAGGCCAGTAGAGTCCTACTTCCATAACAAAAGAACTTGAGGCCCAGCTATCAGAGACCCAGCTGCAACAGAGAGGACCTCTCACCAACTTTCCAGATAAAATCAATTCACAAACCCAGGGGCCCCCGAAGGAAGTGGGATGGGCACCCATTTACGAGGGCCCTGTGAAAACAGCACAAGATCATACTGGCATACCCCTCACGACCTCCCCCAGAGTCCTGTAGCCACTAACAGGTGTGGCAGACACTATTTCTGGTCTACCACAAAGCCATTTTTCACTTTTAATAAAGTAGTTTTGTTTAAACATGTCCAGCCCCAGGAGATGAAAAATGATTGGTCTAAACCGATCATGGCAACACTGCCCTTTGCAGGTGATAATTATTTTAAATATATACTTAAATGAGGGGCCTTTAAAAAGTTCCTGGAAAGATTTGTATTATCCTCTGAATTCGTTTTTTGCAGCTGGCCAGTACGAGGATCTGAACCCGTCACCTGGCTGTTAAAACTCTGCCCTCTAACCAACTGAGCTAACCAGCCAGCCATATCGTTTAAATTCTAATTTTCCAGGAACTTTTTGAAATAAATAAATAAATATATATTTTATTTGCTAAAGCCTATGTCTTTGCAACAATATTCCGTTCTATCCAAATATCCTCTGACCCTGATGGCTATTGTTTCCCAGTAACCCCAAATGCTACAAAATTCCTCAATGTGACAATGATATAATTGCCCTTTCTAGGCTGTAGTAGAACAATGGACCTGAAGAAAAATTCTTTTTTTTTTGGCCAGTAACAGGGATCAAACCCTGGACCTCGGTGTCATCAGCACCATGCTCTACCCAACTGAGCTAACTGGCCAGCCGTTGAAGAAAAATTCTGATAGTGTTATATTTCATTCCTTCTGTTGTTGCTTTACTACTAAAAATCTTCAAAACGTTTCCAAAAAGTGCTGAGAAGCCTGAAAGGAAGCCAGGTGTTCACCCGAGGAACTCAGTGCCTAGAGACAGGATTGTGCTGTCCCTGAAGCTTACCCACAAGGCAAAGACAGTCGTAGCTGATAGCCACCTGAATCCTGCATAGCTGCCTCACCCTCTGACCCCTGGGATGACACAGCTAGGTAGGGCAGAGCCATAGCTGTTGGCCACCCCAAACCACCCAGAAGCAGCCCAGCCACAGCCATCCTCTACCCTGACACACTGGGAGAGGCACGGATGGGCTCCCAGCCATGTCCAGCCCCAACCTGTCCACAGATGCAACCTACCTTCCCAACAGCCAGCCCCAAGGCAGGAAGTGTGGATAGTCCAATGAAATTCTGAGGCATGGGAAAGGGAAAACCCTGCCCTTTGTCACCATTTTCCCTACCCCAGAGGTAGGTGACAAAGAAAACACTAGAGAACTAGCCAACATGTCCCCTTGCATAGTCTCATGTAGCACCTCTCCATCCCCGACCCCACCCCTGGCCCCCATCCCCAGGGATGCCAATATTTGAGACCCACACTTCCAGGGACCTCAGAATCCTCCCCTTAACAGTGCTCCACTCCAAATGTGCCCCCTTCCAACATCTGCCTCTTATTGAGGGACAAGGGCCCAGCACCCTAGTTCAGACCAGAGAAAACTCAGGCCCTGGCCCTGCCCGTGTGTGCCAGGCCAGGGCTCACTCCAGGGCAACATAATTCCTCTCCAGTGAGGGAAAGCATGGGGGTGAGAGCTGAACCAAGGATCCCAACAAGAAAGGATCACATAGGGCATCTATAGAGCTGGCCAGAAGAATATAAATGGAGGACTGGCTACAAAATACAATCTTAAACTATTATTTATTTTAAAAGTATTTATTGCAAAGAATGCTGGACACAGTGTGATGTGTGGCTGTGAGCCAACACCATCCATTCCAGGGAGGCAGGAGAACGTCTGCAACACAGGCACATTGACTGTCATGGCTAAAGCCTGGCAGCCAACCAGGCACACTACCCATGCAGACACCACTCAAGGGCAGAGGCTGAGAGGGGGCTGCCCCCACCCATGCTCCGACCCCAGAATTCCCTCTGCCCTATTCCCAGTCCTTGCAATGCACCCAAGTCCAGCAGCTCCAGACTCCCCTCTGTTCAGAGAGAGAGAAGGCCTTGGTGGTCTCAGTGACATCCAAATGTACATGTCCTGCCAATGACTGAAAGAACCTGTGATAGCTAACAAGTGAGCAGGTCCAGGTGACAAAAGTCACCAAAACTCCAAGAGACACAAAAGTAAAGGGTGCAGTCACCATGTCCCAAAGGCAGTGGCCCAGTCCTCTGGCCCCAGATCTAAAGGGCTTGGAGCTCCAACAGATGAGTCCAGAAGGAGGATTCTGTCCTGGTCCCACCCTGGACACCTCTCCACCTACATTTGTCCACAGCTGCCTCAGCACACAAGGATAGCACAGACAGCCAGGGCCAAGTACATTAATTTCTCTCAGGAGCAGGTGACAACTGCAGGCTGCAAAGCCCAGCGGGCTAGAAAAGGTGGGCTGCTCTGCCAGGCACAGGCCATGAAAGGTTGCAGGTACAAGGTTCCAGGGGCCTGGCTTCACCAAGGTACACCTGTGGACAGCAGGGCACCTGACTACAAGCCCAGGTGCTTTCTGACTCAGCCCCAAAACTTGTTAGCCGGTTGGTTTGCCAGCTATCAAATGGAGCCAGAACCCACTGCTTGGCCTGCCTCTCTGGGCCCAAAAGAACTTAGGGGCATGGCAGATGCCAGACTTCAGGAGGCTGTTTTCACCAGGCCTCACATGCACATGAATCAAGAGCTGTGATGTGGATGGCGAAAATCCTCCCTTGTCCGGGGGCTGCTTCCAGGTTCTGTCCTTTCCCTTCCTCAGTCCCACAGTAGATGTCAGCAAAATCAGGACAGGTTTTACAGGACCATAACAAGTTTTTCTGAATTATTTATGGCAAACGCATGTCTCTGCCACCAGGGTATGTTCCTGTGTGGACACAGACAGTAGCAGGCGAGAAGCCGCCTCCTTCCCAGCCACCTGGTGTAGACAGCTGGGGAAGGGGAGATGGGATGGTGGCCTCGCCCTTGAGCACTTCGGTGTGTGCACTGGGAAGGTAACTCATACAACTGCCCTGTCTTTACATGGTTTCACCGTGAGAGCAGCTGGGAAGGGGCAGCGTTAGCCGCCAGCTCCCCCAAGTATTCTAGTGTATGCACAATTGGAAGGGGTGACCACAAATGCCTTCCTCCCCATGTTTTTGTGCAAACAATGTTCTGAAGCAAGCATGCTGTTTTCACAAGTGCCCACAAATGCAGGCAACACAGACACAGGGCCTGGCCAGTGGCTGCCCAGGAGGCGTCTGCCTTGGCTGCCGCTCTTCAGTTCCTGGCGCGGAAGGGTGAAAAGGGCTTTCCCTCTCACTTGAGGCAGCACAAGCACAGGGTCCCATGAAGACCTCGCTTCTGGCTCAGAAGTGGCCACAGGGAGGACAGCAGAAGCCCTGCAGGAGGTCGCCAGGTCCACCCCAGGCAGTGGAGCCACAGTGGGAACATCACAGCAAGCACTTTCTGGTTCACATTTTGGGGCTTCATGTCTCACAAAGCCCACTGACCTGGTGAGGCAGAACACCGACGAGCTGCAACAGAAGGACCCAGTGCCGGCAACCGCTGAATGATTCTCAGCAGCAGGTCAGGAACCACGCACGACCCTGTCACTGTCAACAAGGTGGTGGGTGTGTTGGGCAGGGGTTCTGGGTGCCACCAGCCACACATGGCTTCAAGAGCGTTCCTGCATGGTGACTGTCACCCAGACCGGGCGGGGCTTGGAATAACCTTGTCTGCGGAGATCAACGCCTGCCCAGGGGTTGCAGTGGATGAGACACAGTCACTGGTGAGCTGGGACTGTCACAAGGGCTTCCTCCGGAGGCCTTGAGATGTCTACATTCTGCACAATAATAAAAACCCAGAACATTCACTGTTGTCTGCTTTCCTCATTGCTCTGGCCTGTCTAAGCTCACGTTCTCATCTCAGGAGTGCTAGCTGAGGACTCTAGACCCCAACCTTCCCTAAGAGTGCAGGGTCAAGAGCTTTGTGACACAGTAGGTGCTGGAACAATAGAACAAAGGTGAGGGTGGAGGCAGGTCAGGCATTACCCAAAAGGATGCTGCCCCCACCTCCTGTCTCAGGAGGAACCTGAGGTCAAGTGGAGGAACCCCTGGCTTGGGGCTTGCATCCTCATCAGTGGGGACAGGGAAGGGTTTGGCTCCTGGGGGTGCCTTCTTCCTGTCTCTTAGTGTCAGTGGATGGGTGTTAGGTGTAGCCACAGCAGCCTGCGGGCATCTGCTAGTCTGCAGTCTGGTCTATCCCCTCGGGGCTGGGGCATAAGGCCCCTGGAGCCCCTGAAGCCCTCAGCTGCAGAGCTCAGTTTCATCCTTGGCCTGCTAGCCTCAGGGTGTCTCAGGCCTCAGAAATAGAGGGAGTGAGACTTCCCTCAGCTCTGAGACTGCCCTAAGTGACAACCAATCCTGGTGGTCCATCCTCCCAGCTGTGAGCCCTTGGGACCATCACCTGCAGGAACAGGTCACCAATGACTAGGCTGCAGTCTTGTGCAACATGACATGCCCAGATCTGCAAGGAGGGAGACATGGCCCCCATAGCTCAAACCCTGGTCTCATAGGACCAGTCACTAGAATCGCAGGAGCAGGTACGATTCTCACTATAGCTTAAGGCTTGAGGGCCCCCTTTCCCACCATAGCCTGCCCCAAAGATGGATCCGAAGACTCTAGGATCCTGTCCACCTGAAAGGGAACCATCTGGGAACCTGTGGCCAGCAGAAGTTTGCCTCTCAGAAGTGCCCACCCAGAGGTGGGCAGAGTGACTATCAGCCCACAATGGTTGCCAGGCCTAGGGGTCTCTCTCGCCATCACCCTGTCAGTGCTGGGGGCCCAACACCATCCAGGTTTTCCTTAGCACAAAGGATGCCTGTTAGGACATGCCCTCCCCTGTGACCTATGGGTGCCAGACTAGGCCTGGGCCAAAGTGGGCCAAGGTGCACACAGACCCTCAAAGTAAAGGGGAAAGAAGCCTGCATGGCGACAGGTCCTGGTTGGGAGCAGCAGTTTTGGGAAGGAATAGAACACATTCACACATCTCTGCCTGTAGGGTTCAAGGGCTTGCAGGTAAGCAGGGGTCCCCAGCGGGCTGGGCCAGATGTCCTGGTCCAGACCAAGGCCTGCACCTTCAGCAGGGACCTAGGTTATAAGCATGCCCCATCATGGATGGCAACAGGCATGACTGAGGCCCCAGGAGTTTTCTCAATGCAGTAGACTCCAGGAACTGGGACTAGCATCCAGAAGAGGAGGTCCTGCCCTTGGCCTCAGTGGGAGAGGTAACCAACATTGTAGAGACCCCACATAGGCACTGAGAGTGGTTCTGGGCAATACTCCAAGGAGCTTCTACCTTAAACAAGGCACCTGGGGAAGACGGGACGGTGAACCATTCTTCCGGAGGAAGGTCTCTGACCAGTGCTGAGCCCCTCGATATCCACATGGCCCTTTCCCCAACAAAGCACAGCACTGTTTTAATTTTTTAAAGGTGCTTGCGTTAGAAAAGGTGTTCATGAGGCCTGGGCTGGGGGATGAGGGGCATGGAAGAATCCCCACCTGCCTCCTTGTAGGTCTCTAGCCTTTCTCAGCTGGGCCCCGCCCCCCCCCCACCCGTTTGGCCCCTCACGTCCTAGGGCCAACCACACCCAAGCTCAAGCACTTCCTAACCTGGTGGCCCAGTCCCAGGGATTTCCCACAGGGCAGCTGGCCTTGGGAAGGCCTAACCCAGGGTCACCCCCAGAGCAACAGCCCTCACCCTGACAACAGGAGAACAGACTCAAGTTCTCCCTGGGAGGCACCCAGCTGGGCCTGGCCCTGGAAGATGTGGTGTCTGGCCCCCAGGAATGTGCCTACCACACCAGCAGCCCCCATCGCTACCTGAGGCCTGTCCCGGTGCGTGTTCACAGCCACCACATTCAGGAAGATGGACTCCACTTTACAACCTGCCAAAAGGAAGATGTAAATCCATTCCTCCGCCTAAAGGCAGGTGGAGCCACAGAGGACAGAAACTTCTCTCAGGAGGATGCTGGGGTTTGGGGAATGAAACAGCCGTCTCAGCCTCACTCCAGTCCCTCCAACTTAGGCAGCTCTGGGGAGCCCCGTGAGGAAAGATGAGGCACCCTGTCAGACGCATGCTTATCCCTGTGTGGCTGCCCAGACAGCCACACTGAGGTCCCCACACTGCACAGAAGAGCAACAGGTCTAAGCTCAACATGAGGCCACTTATCTTACCATCTGCAGGGTCCCAAATCACCCACACCCTAGCCCTACCACACAAGTCCCAATCAACCTCATGACAGGCTGTAAAGCTAGGCGACCACCCCAGTTGTCGGGCTCTTTTACCTGCCGGTAATCCTGCACCAACTGGGCCGATTGTCAAGCTAAGGCTGGGTCTGGAACTCCCAGACCCCTCAAGCCCATTCACAGACTGGGTCACAAACCCTTCATATGCCAGGCTGGGTCCACACGCAGGTCTGTGATCTAGGTAACAGCCAAAATGTCCTTGGAGCCATAGGTTGGAAAGCATGGCTGCACGGGGCAGATGCCCGAGGCCGACACCCACCCGCCTACTTCACTAAAACTCTCTCTCTCAAGAACACAAGAATAGCAACAAAACTAAAAAGATATATTGGCACGCATGCGCACTAACTACACACACACACACACACACACACACACACACACACACACACACACACACACACAATTTGCTTTGCTGAACCACACCCAACTGGACCCGAGGCGAGGGCCCTGATCAAACTATTCTATTTTTCCAACACAGGCACCCCATGCAATAAGAGACGACAGAATTATCACACACTGTAATGACATCAGCTGCCACTGAGCTTTACAGTCATTCTCCAAAGAGCACCTGGGTTAAAGGTGAGGAGCAACGCTCAGGAAATTAGGAAATTGCCTGAGGTCTCTCCTGGCATAGCAAGAGGCAGGGGTGGGACTCAAACCTCCACGTACCCAGAATATTTTAAGGTCCAGGCCCTGGGAACCATGGGGCTTTGTAGGGGTTTTGGAAAAACCAGTAGAAAAACCCCTCTTGCAGGTAGGCAATGGGTAAGGAAGGATGTTGGGAAAACAGAATAATTTAATCAGGCCCCCTCGCCTTGGGGCAGGTTGGGGGTGGTGCAGCATTCTTTGTGGGCAGGTTGTGTGTGGGTGGAGTTAGTGCGCATGTGCCCCAATGTATCTTTTTAGTTTTGTTGCTATTCTTGTGTTCTTCAGAGTTTGTGAAGCAGGCTGGCTGGTGGTCTACTGCCTCAGGTGACCGCCGCGCCACCATGGCCATGCTTTCCAACCTGCGGCTTCCAAGGACCTTTTGCCGGTTACCTAGCTCACAGACCTGCGTGGGGTGGGGGGGGTCTGGTGACCCAGCCTGGCATGTGAAGGGTTTGTGACCCAGTCTGGACAACGGGCTTGAGGGGTCTGTGAGCTCCAGACCCATCTCTAGCTTGACAATTAGCCTAGTCAGAGCAGGATTACTGGCAGGTAAAAGAGCCCTACAACTGGCATAGTCGAGTAGCTTTACACAGGATAACTGGGGAGCCGTCCTGTGGCCACACACATTTTTTAACAATAAACTTTAAAAGCAAATTGGGAAAGGCAGTGCGGTGGGGGGAGGAGGAATGGGGTCCTAATGGGATTTTTCAAGGGATTTACAGAAAATCATGGAACCCTGTAGAGATCCAAGGTTATGGCAACCCAAGGTCAATGTGTAGGGATCTTCCTTACCATACGCCACAGGGGTCAGCTTCAGGACTGTGTGCAGTGGACATTTGAGGTAGGGCAGCTGTTCTGTGGACACAGAAGGGGAGAGTTGGCACACCAGGGATGCCTGTATGACAGTCCCTCTCTCACACACATACACATATGCCCCCTCCCGGGTCAGGCCCACACCTGCCGCCTTGTCAAGGAAATAGGCCAGGAGGCAGCGCATCACAGCCTGGTGGCAGATGACCAGCACGTTCTCTTGCCTCTCCAGTTCCATGATGACAGGCTCCAGTCGCTGGACCAGGTCCTCGTACGACTGCCAGGACAAGCAGGGAAGGTGTCCCCAAGGCTCGGCTCCAGGAGCGATGGAGACACCCTGGGTAATGGGCCACCTTCCCACTCCTGGAGCTCCTCCCTTCCTGGGAGGTTGTGGCTAGATCTCCTCTAGCCTGGCTCCTGAGGGCATGGAATGGACAGCTGCCCCTTGAGGACTGTGAAAGAGAGATGTCTGGCTTAAGCTGGCGGCAGAGGGTATGGGCAGCCTGGGAAAGGGGCCACTGCCCCCATCCCAGGGCCAGGTCCTGGTAGGATGGAGAGGGCAGGGCTAAACCTCAGGTTCCCATTCCAAGGAGCCCTGCACTGAACCCTCTGCTGTGGGGAATTCACATGCCGGCAACTGTGATGGTGACAAAGACACTGCTCCCTTCCAGATCCCAGCAGACAGTGCAAGGAAAGGGTTGTGGGGCAGGGAAGCAAAGGACCTGGGACTTCTTGGGCCAGGACAGTCAGAAACACCTGAGTTTATCTACCTGCCCTGTACCCTCCTCCACTCCACCCCCCTCCACTGTCCCTGCCAGATGTACACAGTGGGCCCTGCTGGTCCTTCGACCAACCCCTCAGCCTGGCAGGTTTAGAGATTTTCATCAGAGAACTGGGCCTAAGCCCGGGCGGAGTTTCATGCCTCTGCACACAGTGACTGGTCCTTCCAAAAAAAGGCCTCTGCCAGTTGGAGCTGAACTTGTCCCATGCTTTGATTAGGAAGCAATGACAGCACATTGGTTCGAGCTGGCCTCTAGTAGTTCTGGAGAAACCTAGACCAACTCTTTTGGTACCTGTAATTTCCCGACCAATTTTTCCCTGTATTCTCAAGTTTGAGCACCAGTTGCTTTATTTCTCTTCACTGTTATCTGGGTTGCTTCTAAATCTGAACTCTGCCTCACAGTATGATGTGGGATATAATCAATGCTCTCCAGAGCCATACTGTTCCTGAGAGCAGTACAGTACAGGGGCCCATGAGCCTGGCATCTGGGTGGGGGTGTGCCTACATGTGTACATGTGTAGATACACACATGTGTCTGTGAGGGGTATTTTTATTTGGTCACTACCTCAGGCCACCTCCTGGAAGTGGGAGAAGATGCCTAAGTCAAAGGTGACCCCATTTCTGGCCTGGGGCCTAGGCTGACCAAGAGCCTGTCTGTGAGAAGGTGATATGTGCAGGTGGCCATGGTGGCTACAACTTATCTGGGGACATTTTCCCTGGGTCTGGAACCATGGCTGGGGGTGGTGCCTGGAGCAGCAGGGAGGAGGGATCACCCTGTGACAAAGGGAAGCATTCAGAGCAAAGGCAAAGGCCAGGGCAGAGATGTGAGTGGCCTAAGACCCAAGTCTAAGGTCCAGCATGGAGTCCCTGACTCCTTGGCCACTTGAGCACCCTAGGAAGGGCTGACAACACCCTGGGATTGCCAGAGGACCCTGAGCTATCTGGAGGGGTCCTGGGAAAGCCGAGCCCCGCGGAGCCAGGACTACTCACCTTAGGCCCTGCCCTTCCCAAATCTCCATCCCTGGGAAGGGGGAAGACAAAGACAGGGGGAACAGGGACCCTACAGTCTCAGGGCTGGATGCCTGCCCTGTGTAGCACCAACCACCCACCATCCAAAGAGGGGACTGAGTTCTGGGCCACAGAGCTGGGAAGTGGTAGAGATGAAATACCCCAGGCTGGCCTATCTCTGAGGCCAGCCACTTCCACTGCCCACACGGCCTATGCAGAGCCCCAGAAACCCCTGCTACAGGCAGTGCTCTCAGGCAGGCAGCAGGTAGTGGGGACTGAGCCCGAGATCCCACCTACCTCCCCCTTGGGGTACCGGTACCGGTACTTGTCCTGGTCTCGCAGAGCAAATTCCAGTGGATAATGTTCCTGAATTTCCTCATAGGTCATTTCCTCACAGACGCCCTAGGGAGACACCACAATCATCACACCTCCCATGCCTTGTGTCAAGGGAACAGCAGGCAGAGGAGATCAGGTTTACAGGGCATTTCCTGAGCCAAGAGGATCCACCCAGCTCAGAATTTAGACCCTGTCTAGGAAGAGCAGGCCCTCTAGGAACATAGCATTAGGATAGCCCCTCTTCTGTAAAAAGCTACCAGAAAAGTCTTGTCTACCCATCCATCGTCCATCCATCCCGTTTATGCTATAAATATGAACAGAGAAGTGTGAATTATGTATTTTTTTTGTGCTCTGAAAATTCTACTTCTGAGTAGAGAGTGTCATGCAAACTATAAAGCAGGACTTTACTACTGTCATTTGGGATACACACACACACACAGAGCATATATTATCTTCTACAAATGCCATAAAACAAAAACAAAAAAACAAACAAAAAAAAAAAAAACCAAAACCCAGGAGAGAAGAATGCCGATTAAAAACACTTACATGTAATTTAAGGGCCCAGAGAGGCCCAGAGCAGGTAGGCCATCCCTTCATCAGCCATGACCACCCCTGACTGAGCCCACATTATGAACAGCATTATGGATCACTTCCCTGGTACCCTGTGAAGAGTGACAAGCTCCCCCCAATCCACTCCTCTGCTAGGAGCCCAGACCTGTCGGAAATGACCAATGTCTGTCCTTCCAAGGCTCAAGCCAAGAGTTAGCAGAGAGGACACACCCGGTAGAGGAAGAAGCAATAAAACACCCCTAATAAAAAGCTGCTGGTCTATGCTCTTGTTCTAAGTTTGTTTCTACAAAACCTTGGGGGCAAAGTTGTCTATTAAAAAGAAGAGATAAAGAAGAAAAACTATACCTGTAAATGCCTATATCAAAAAAGAAGATCCCAAATCAATCATCTCTACTGGGAAAAAAAAGAGCAAATTAAACTCAAAGCAAGCAAAAGTAAGAAAATAATGAAGATTAGTGCAGAAATTACTGAAATCTGAAATATTTACAATTTTTTTTTTTGTGGCTGGCCAGTATAGGGATCCAAAGTATTACAAGGTGGCACTCTTAGCAACTGAGCTAACCAGCCAGCCCAATTACTGAAATAGAGAACAGAAAAACAACAGAGAAAAGCAATGAAATCAAAAGTTAATTCTTTGAAAAGATCAACAAAATTTAGAAATCTATATTAGCTAGACTAATCAAGAAAAAAAGAAGGCCCAAATTATGAAAATCAAGAATGAAAGGGGACATTACTCCCAACCTTACAGAAATAAAAAGGTTTATAAGGGAACACTATGAACAACTATATATTGCCAAATTAGATAAATTAGATGAAATGGACAAATTCTTAGAAAGACACAAACTACCTGTTGTGGGTTGAATTGTGTCCCCCAAAAAGATATGTCTAAGTCCTAACCCCTGGTACCTATGAATGCCACCTTAGTGGGAAATAGGGTCTTTGTAGATATAATCAAGTTAGGATGAGCACATATTGGATTGGGGTGGGTCCTAAATCCAACGACTGGTGTCCTTCAATAAGGCCATGTGAAGACACAGACATATACACACAGGGAAGACTGTGTGACTACAGAGGTGGAGCTTGGAGTCAGCAGCTACAAGCCAAGGAATACCAAGGGTTGTTTGCAACATCCAGAAACTAGGAAGAGGTGAGGAAAGATTCTTTACTAGAGCTTTCAGAGGGAGCGTGGTCCTGCTGACACCTTGATTTTAGGCATTTAGCCTCCAGAACTGTGAGAAAATAAATTTCTGTTGTTTTAAGCCACCCATTTTGTGGTATTTTGTTACAGCAGCCCTAGGAACCAGGAAGTGAAGTGTGGCTATCTACAATTAATAACTAAAAATGCGGAAGTAGTTATAGAATTGGGTAGGGGGTAGAGGCTGGAAGAATTCTCAGGTGCACGATAACAAAAAGCCTAGATTGCCATGAAGAGACTGACTGTTGGTAGAAATACGGACATTAAAGGTGCTTCTGGTGAAGGCTCATAAGAAAGTAAAGAGGACGGTAGAGAAAGCTTCAATCCTCTTGAAGAATACATGTCACCATGAACAGAATGTTGATAGAAATATAAATGTTAAAGGTGCTTCTGTGAAGCTTCAGAAGGAAATGAGGTGCATATAACTGACACTAGAGAAAGCATGATCTTTGTTATAAAGTGACTGACCTGTGTTCTAGTGTTAGGTGGCTACAATCAAAAAGACAGATAGTAAGTGTTGGCAAGAAAATAGAGCCCTTACACACTGCTGGTGGGAATGTAACATGGTGCAGCTACTTTGCAAAACAGTCTGGCAGTTTCTCAAAAGGTTAAAAGTTGAAGGCCGGCCCGTGGCTCACTCGGTAGAGTGCGGTGCTGATAACACCAAGGCCACGGGTTCGGGTCCTATATAGGGATGGCCGGTTTGCTCAGTGGCTGAGCGTGGTGCTGACAACACCAAGCCAAGGGTTGAGATCCCCTTACCGGTCATCTTTTTTTAAAAAAAAAAAAAGGTTAAAAGTTGAGTTACCATATGACCCAGCAATTCTACTCCTGGGTATACAGGGAAGAGAAATAAAAACCTATGTCCACACAAAAACTTGTATATGAATATTCATCGCAGTATTATTCATAGTAGCCCAAAAGTGGAAACTACCCAAATACCCATCAACTGATGAATGCATAAATATAATGTGATATATCCATATAATAGAATGTTATTTGATAATATAAAGGAATAAAGCACTGATACATGTTACAGCACTGATGAACCTTGAAAACTTTATGCTAAGTGAAAGAAGCCAGACACAAAAGCCTACACATATCATATAATTCCATGTATATAAAATGTCCAGAAGAGGCAATTCTATAGAGACAAAACAGATTAGTGGCAGCCTAGGACAGGGTTGGAAAGGAGGGGTTGGGAGGAAATGGGGAGTGACTGCTGATGGGTCCAGGATTTCTTTTTGGGGTGATGAATTATTCTAAAACTGATTGTGGGATGGTTGCACAACTGTGAATATACTAGAGTCCAGTAAATTATACACTTAAAATGGGTGAACGCTATGGCATGTGAGTTATATCTTAATAAAACTGTTATTTTTTTAAAAAAAGGAAATATAAGGCAGTAAATTGTGGATTAGACTACTAAAAACATCACAATGCTTAAAGAGAAGGCTAGCCCAGGGCTATTTATCAGAAAACAGGAAAAGAAAAAAGATAAACATTATAAACATGGAAAGATAATAGATCATAAAAATTATAATACTTTCCAAACTTGAAAGATAAAGAGGGAAATCCACAAGCATCTAGAAAAATAATCAGATTAACTTCAAAGGAAAAACACTGAACAGCTGGAAGCTTCTCTGCAAAACCAAATGCTAGAACCACATTCACATACTTGGAGCAAAGACACCTCCCCATGACCTGTCTCAGGTAGCTGCTGCTTGTATGAGAAAGAAATCAGTGGCTGCAGCCACAAAATGGGTTAAATGAGCTATGAAACAGGTTCCAAAAATAGCTTACTTTTTTGAAAGTTATCATCAAATGTGAAGAGAAAAAAACAGATAAAAAACAAAACCACGATGCTGTACTCTGTCCAATCACATTAATAAAAAAACAAAGCAGAAAGAAAACAAAGAAAAATAACATACTCTCATCTTTCCCAAGAGTCAAGAATTATTTTTTGTTACTAACTTTGATAAGTGTATTTTAATTATTCCTCTCTTTATATGCATCCTGCTTAAGAGTGTCTTTGAAAGCCTTAAGGTAATTACTGGAATAAAAAAACTGCCTACCTTCCAAATCACAGAAAAGATGTCTACATAGAAAAACTGAAATAAAGAGAAAACTGCAAGGAATTGAAAACAAGATCAAATACACTAAAAAAACTAATAATAATAATAATAAATGGTTTTAGATTTTTTAATGAAAAAAGCTCTTTGGCTAGGCTAAAAAACAAACCAAATATATGCTCCTTTCACATAAAAAAAAAAAAGACACAAAATGGTTAAAAATAAAAAGGAGGAAATATAACAAAAAAATATGGATAAAAAGGAGGAAGTATAACAAAAAAATATGGACAAAAAGCAGGGATGGCAAGTTAAAACCACAATGAGATACCACCTCACACCCATTAAAATGACTACTACCAAAAAACCAGAAAATAATAAGTGTTGACAGGGATGTGAAGAAATTGGAATCTTTGCATTGTTGGCAGCAATGTACAATGGTGCAGCTGCTGTGGAAAACAGTATAGCAGTTCCTCAAAAAATCTAAATAGAATTACCGTATGATCTAGCAATTCCACTTCTGGGTATATACCAAAAAGAACTGAACTGAAAGCAGGGTCACAAAGAGATGTTTACACACTCATGTTCATAGCAGCATTATTCACAATAGGTAGAAGGTGGAAGCAATCCAAGTATCCACTGACAGATGAATATATAAGCAAAATGTGGTATATACGTACAATGGAACTTTATTCAGCCTTAAAAGGGAAGGAAACTCTGACACATGCTACGACCTGGATGAGCCTTGAGGATGTTAAGTTAAATGAAATAAACCAGTCACAAAAAGACAGATATTATATGATTCCACTTACATGAGGTACCTAAAGCTATCAAAGTTATTAAGAAAGAAAGTGGTTTCCAGGGGCTGGGGGTGGTGGTGGGGTGTGTAGAGATTGGGGGGTTATTGTTTAATGGATACAGTTTCTGTTTTACAAGATGAAAAGAGTTCTGGAGATGGATGGTGGTGATGGCTGCACGACGATGTGAATGTCCTTAACACGCTGAAATGTGCACTTAAAAATGGCTAAGATGGTAAATTTTAAGTTATGTGTATTTTACCACAATAAAAAAAAATTAGAAAAACAAAAGCAGGGATGGTATTATTCAAATTAGTCCAAGGATAAATTCACATAAAAAGTGTTTCTTATTAAAACAGGAACTATCCAAAATGAAGACCAAATCTGCTCTGGCCCCAACATAAACAACTAAAAAAAAGGACAAAAAATATGCAACAACTGTATTTAGATACTGGACAACAGGCAGAGCAGGACTGCGACCCTTGGAAGAAGGGAAACAAGGCGAGCCCACGACTGCAGCAGCTTACTGCCCAGAGGCACTGCCTGGAGTGCAGAGCAGAACATAATGAAGGAAGAAGTGGAAGATACAAAAAAGAGCAAAATTGAATTCCTAGCACTTAAAAACAAAACATGTGAAATGAAAAGTTCACTGGATGGGTTTAATAGAAATAGGAAGTAAAGATAAGTGAACTTTAAAAAAGCAATAGAAACTATCCAAACTAAAGCTCATAAAGAAAAAAAGACTGAGAAAAAATAAACAGATGCAAAACAAAGAAAAAAAGAAAAAACAGAAGTTCAGTGACCCGAGGGATAATATCGAGCAGTCTGACATACATATAGTTGGATTCCAGGGTGGGAGAGGGGATGGAAGAAAATATATTTGAAGAAATAATGGCTAAAATTTTTCAAATTTTATATTTAGAAACCTAGAAATCCAAAAAATCTCAATGAACCCTAAGCAGGATAAACATTTAAAAAAATTATATCAAGGCACATCATAATCAAATTGCTTAAAATCAGTGGTAAAGAGAAAATATTAAAAGCCATCAGAGAAAAAGAACATTAGGTACAGAAGAATAAAGATAAGAATGACAATAAACTTCTTTTAGAAACTATGTAACCCAGAAGACAATGGAACAGCACCTTTATTGAAGAGCTGAAACAGAATGGTTCCTCTCATTTGTGTCTCCAGACCGCTCTCCTTCTCCACAGCTTTGCCCCCAGGAAGCTGACCACTGTGGACTGCACCTACAAGGCTCCCATGGCCACTGATTTCTTGTTGAGCTAAGCCACAAGGAACCCTGGCAGGAGGCTGCAGGGAGGGATGAGGGTGAGGTTGGAATGTATGTTCCCAGGTTCACTCGTGAAATGGTCGCTTTCAGCAGTCTAGGGATCTGCCTGCCTTGGGTTGAAAGCTCCCACAAAACTTAATCCCCACTGTAACTGTTGAGGGTGGGAAATCTTATTATGAATTGAAAGGTGGAGCCTTGAAGAGGTGGGACCATGCCGTAGTGAATGGATTAAAAATGGCAGTCAGGGGCCTGGTTCTGGGGGCTTTAAAAAGAAGAGCACATGAGAAGTCTGCTCTCTCTGCTCCACCATTTTCTGCCATGTGAGACCCCTGGGTCACTGTCACCACCACCAAGGACTTCATCAGATGTGTTCCCTGGACTTTGGACTTCCCAGCCTCTGAAATTGTAAGCAATAAATTTCATTTTCTTACAAATTCCCCAGTTCCATGTATTTTGTTATAAGCAACAGAAATGGACTAATACAGAAAACTGGTACCAAGGAAGTGGTGTGTTGCTTATAACAAATACTCAAAAATGTGGAAACAGCTTTGGAACCAGGCATTGAGGACAGGCTGGAAGAATGCAAAGGAACAGGCTAGAAAAAGCCTCGCTGCTGGTGGGAGTTTAGAAGACAAGAATACCAGGGAAAGTTTGGAACTTTTTAGAGACTGGTTAAATGGTGGTGAGCAGAATGCTGATAGAAATATGGACAGCAAAAGCCATTTTGAGAAGATCTCGCATGTAAATGAGAAGGGATTTATTAGAAACTGGGGCAAAGATCACCCTTGCTGTGAACTGGCAAGGAACTTGGTTGCATTCTGTTCATGCCCTAAAGCTTTATGGAATGTAGAACTTCAAGGTGCTGACCCAGGGTATTTGGCAGAAGAAATTTCTAAGCAGCAAGGCATTAAAGAAGTTGCATGACTACTTTTAACAGCCTACACTGAGTTATGGCAGCAAAGACATGACGTAAAGCCAAAATTTAAAAAGGAAGCAGAGTGTAAACATTTGGAAAATTTGCAGCCTGGCCATGGGGTAGAGAAGCAGAGAGCATTTTCAGGTGAAAAATGCTATGTCTCAGCCCAGCAACCATTTGCTAAGGAGATTAGCATAGGATAAAAGGGATTATGAAGAGAAGGGGGAAAAGACCTTGAAGGCATTTCAGATATCTTGGAGGCTGCATCTTCCATTACAAGCCCAGAGGCCTAGGCAGACAGAATGGTCTCGGGGAACAGGCCTGAGATATCATCCACCGGCTCGCTTCCCAGGGCCACCTCAGGATGCTGCTCTCCGCACCAATATCCTAGCTGCTTTGGCTGCTCCAGCTATGGCTAAATTGGCCCCAGGTGTGGCTGGACCTGCAGCTTTGGAAAATATAAGCCCGAAGCCTTGGCGGCGTCCACATGGTGTCAGGTCTGCAGAATCGCAGAAAGCCAGAGCTGTGGAGGCTTGGCAGCCTTCACCCTGATTTCAATGGATGTATGGAAATGCCTTGGGGCTCAGGAAGAGATCTGTCACAGGGGTGGAGTCACCATAGAGCTTTCACTAGAGCAATGCCAAGCAGAAACATGGGGTTGGAGTTGCAGCAGAGAAACCCATCAGCGCCATGCCTAGTGGAGTTGTGAGAGCAGAACCACCATGGAAACTCCAGAATTGTGAAGCTACCAGTGTGCAACACCAGCTTGCAAGAGATGAATCATCACCTCAGATCAGGAAAGCCATAGAAGCAGAGCTGCCTGAGGACTTGTGGGCCCAACTCCCACACCAGTGTGCCAAGGACAATGAATATGGAGTCAAAGTATATGATTCACTAGCTTTGAGACTTAATGCCTGTCCTACTGGCCTATTTCTCCCTTTTTGAATGGGAATATTTACCCTATGTGTGTCCCACCCTTGTATCTTGGAAGTTGATAATGTGTTTTGAATTCACAGATAGGACTTTGAACTTTGGACTTTTGAGTTAAAACAAGACTTGGGTATGAAATGAATGTATTTGTATGTGAAAATGACATGAATTTTGGAGGGCCAGGGGCAGAATGCCTTAGGTTTATTTATTTTTTTTTTGTGACCGGCGCTCAGCCAGGGAGTGCACCGGTCATTCCTATATAGGATCCGAACCTGCGGCGCTCCCGCTGGTAGCGCAGCACGCTACCGAGTGCGCCACGGGCTCAGCCCTACCTTAGGTTTAATGTATTCCCAAACCTTAATCCCCACTATAACTGTTGAGGGTGGTAAATCCTATTATGGTAATTGAAAGGTAGAGCCTTGAAGAGGTGATTAGATTGTAGGACCATGCCATAGTGAATGGATTAATAATGGTAGTCAGGGGCATGGTTCTGTGGGCTTTAAAAGACAAGCACATGAGAAGTTTGCTCTCTCTGCTCTGCCATTTTATGCCACGTGAGACTCCTGGGTCACTGTTGCCACCACCAAGGCCTTTACCAGCTGTGTTCCCTGGACTTTGAACTTCCCAGCCTCTGAAACTGCAAGCAATAAATTTTGTTTTCTTACAAATTCCCCAGTTCCATGTATTTTGTTATAAACAACAAAAACAGATTAATACACCACCCAAGGTCCATTCACATTTAAGCTGCCCTTTCCTCAGGCTCCCTACACCCAGGTTCCTGTATCCTCTTTCTCTCCTCTGTCCTTTGCCAATGGCAGCAATGGTCCCTATTGTTTTGAGGTCAGTACAATGCGATAGCCCTTGTGGTTTCCCTATGCCCCACCCATACCTTTGTAAACAGTCCCTCATTGAATTAACCTAGTTGGAGGGGCCATCTGTTTCCTTTCATGTTCCACAAATTCGTAAGTCGTTAAGTTTAAATTATTTCATAACAAAACATCAAAATATATAAAGCAAAAAAAAAAGTAAAATATACAAAGCAGAAATAGTTAGAAATGCAAGAAAAACAATTATAATTACAGAGCATGTCTAACATTCAGCTATTGACTTATGATGATCAAGAAGACAAAAAAATAAGGACAGAAAATTCAAATGATGTAATTAAAGAAGCTGAAATTAATGAGATACATATACAAACTTTTTCTTATGGAAATTTTCAACCATACAGAAAAGTGGAGACAACAGTATAATGAACTTACATACATACCTCTTAGCCATAAATATTAACAATGCACACCCAATATTGTTTCAAGTAAACTTACACCTGCTTCCCCACTGTGAAACAAATTAGATGACTTTGAAGAAAATGCTGACATAATTCAGGGATGGAGAGATGCATTGAAAGTGATAAAGCAGGCCTAGTAAAAGGTTGATGGTAGAAGCCTGAGGGTGGGAATGCAGACACACTCTAAGGTGACCCCCTATGAGCCAAGCTTTTATATAACCCCCTCCAGAATCTGTGACTTGTTCCTAACCAACATACTATGCAAAGGTGACAGGATGTCCATCCTATGATCATGTTATGTTATATAAACTTCTGCTACAGCAGACTAGAGAGAGATTCTCTTACTGGATTTGAAGAAATACACTACCAAGTTGTGAGAAGGCCACGTGGCAAGGAACTATGGGTGCCCTCTAGGAGCTGGGAACACCCCTCTGGCTGGCTGCTAGGAAGATAATAGCATCTTCCTCCTACAACTACAAGGAGATGAATCGTGACAACAACCATGAGCTTGGAAGAGGACCCTGAACCTCAGATGACAGAGGCCCTAGCCAGCACCTTGACTGCGGCCTGAGAAAAGCCTGATGATGGTAAACACCAGTTGGTTGACAGGGGTGATCTTTCTAAGATCCAAATCTGTTCCTATTAGAGATTTCTGCTTCAGGCAATGGTAGACTAGCTTGTTTCAGACCAACAATCAAGTAAGAGCAACCAGAAAAACCAGACAGAAAAATGTTTAAATCTGATTGACGTCATCGTAGAGTTACAAAGGCAGAGAGGACTTGCGGGATGAAGATCTTGGAGCAAAGTGAAGCCCAATATGGTAACACTTTTTCCTTTGAGGTTTTGCCAATTCAAAAGTGGCAGCTGAATGAGTGAGAAGCCATGCAGAAAGTGGGAAGAAAGTAGGCAGAAACTTAGCAGAGCTGTCAGCATTCTTGGGCTCAGGAGATGAAAATATAGAAGCTTGGGGTCCACAGGCTTTCAACCAGAACCTTAAAGGCTACACCCTAGGAGTAGGAGAGCTTGGAAAATAGAGTAGTCTCTATCTCTACAAAGATCAAAGCACAGGTCTGAAATAGCTCTATTCCTGATTACGTTAAGGTGGTCCATCCCTAACCGCCTCCCAGAAGTAAAAGTAAATCCTGCAAAGAAAGATAACATTAACCAGAGCCTCAAATTATTTCTACAATTGTTCAAACAAAATGTCCAGCACTCAATCAAAAAGCATCAGATCCAGGATATATAAAGAACTCCTAAAAATCTATAAGAAAAATGGCAGATAATCCAATGGTGGGGGGTGGGGAGCAGGAAAGAGCAAAAGACCTAATGAGATATCCAAATGACCAACAAACATAGTAAAAAAAACTTCCATAATCAAAACAGTGTTATATAGGTATGAACAGTGTTATATACATACATTATTTATGTATGAAGAGATACATAATTCATATGTAAGAATTTAATATAAAAGTAAGTAAAGTAAATGAGTGAGAAAAGGATAGATGGTTATGAGTTAACTGAGGAAAGATCAGATTTAAGGCTTTTGTCAGAACATCAAAATAAATCTTGGCTGATCTATACAGTGAAATGCAAAAGAGAGACAGACAAATCAAAAAACAACGTGGAAAGTTAATGAGAAAGTTTCCCCTGACCTTCAACACTGTCATCACAGGTGAGCACAGCTGTGCCCAGGAGATGGGGGCAGGGGCAGGAAGGGATGGTAACTACCGCATCAATCTCATTGAGGACCTTCCACTGCTCGTAGGGCACACCCAGCGCCTCGGCTGTCTGGATCGTCCTCTTCATCTGGCTTGTCCAGACCTTCAGATCCTTGATGTTCTGGTCACTGATGAACTGGGCCAGACTCTTGGCAAACTAAAACACATCGCAAGCAAATTCAGACCCACAGGCCATGGGCTGCCCTCAAAACACCCAAGAGTCATAGGGTCCATGGGGTCATGTCCAGCCTCAGAGAACATAGGTTTGGTAAAAAACATGAACTAACCTCTCGATGCCACACATACCCACAAGTACTGTTGTGCATCCTCCCTAGACCCTGGGCGCAGTTCCAGCCATGACTCATCAGGTCCCCTGACACCCCACCACCGTGTGCCCTAGGCTACATGACCTCTCCATTGAGGCCTCAATACGTCCCCTGGACTGTGGCACAGCTGTCAGCTGCACTATAGGAACTCAGGTCACTTCCAGGGTATCATGTCTCTCTGAGGAAAGGGGCTCAGCTGGTGACAGCTCACATGGAAACCAAAGATTCAGGCATTTTTGTGGTGCTTGGTGACCTGCCCTACATGATGAGAACATTCTAGACTAAATGAAGGTCATGCACCTCAATCGCATATTAGCTACTAGAGTGGGAGTCCAGCCCCAGTGCACACACCCATACATATACAACCACCCAGGGATACCAACGTGCAGACATAGACACACACACACACACACACACACACACACACACACACACACACACACAGACACACACACACACACACACACACTGACCTCCCTGCCCCGGGGAGATAGTCCTGGGTCCCCGCCAATCCGGCCCTTGAGGTTGAGCTCACTCTCCCCATGCCGGCAGAGGTAGATGGAGCGGGGGGTCACATGGATGTTCATGAGGTAATACACAATGCGGCTCTGGATGTGGTCAGCCACACGGTTCACCACGTAGCTCTGCCCCACGTCCATGATCTTGATATAGGACAGATCCCTTTCCAGAGAGAAGGTAGAAAGAGGCCTGTGAGTGTGGCTAGGGCCCTGGGAGGGCATGTCTGGCCAGCCACAGAAACCAGCTGCAAGTCTTCGTATCTCCAACCACTGGGCTTGAGACTGCAACACACAGGACCCTCAGCTGGTGTGCGAGTGATGGGGGTGAAGGGGAGCAACACAACACGTGTGACACATGGACAAACCCTGTGAGAGATGCTCAATGCTCATCATGCTTCCAAAAGGTGACATCCAAAGTGGGGGTCAGTCATACCACATCGTGACTTTTACCGCTGCTCGTGTCCTCCCTGGACCCCTTCTCGCCTACCTCTGAGCTCTCAATGAACTGTCTGTAAGTTGAACCAAGAAATGGTTTCCCAGGACTGACCTGGGAGTAGCTGGCAAACGTCCCACTCCCCCACTCTTCCTGACCAGCCACCCACAGATCTGGCCTTTCCTTCCCCCAGTGACCTTCTCCCCGTAGAACCCAGTCCCGGTCACCTGTATGTGTCAAGCAGCTGCCACACCCCACAGTAGGCAGCGGGTGGACAAGACAAGAAGCACGGGAGGAGGGTGCTGGTGGCAGCAGCCAATAAACCCAGCCCAGCCATTTTCTCTGCTCTGGCCCCTTTTCACTTAACGCTGTGTAACATATAGTTTCCCACATCTCTCTACAATTATGATTTATAATTGTGTAATATTTTACCAAGGGCTACACTGTTTTTACTTAACCACTGCCCCATTTATACAGTAAGACAGGAGTTGGCAAATGATGGCCTGCAAGTCAAATTCAGCCCACAAGCTGTCTTTATAAAGCTTTATTGGAACACAGTCATGCCCATTTATTCACACATTATCTGTTTCTTTTACACTAAAATGGCAGAGCTGAGTAGCAGCAACAGAGACTTACTACCCCCTCCCCCAAGCCTAAGTAAAATATTTATATCTGACCCTCTACAGAACAGGTTTGCTGATCCCCTGCTGTAAGGCCCTCAGCTGAATGCCCCTTATGGGCCTAAAGCCCCCTCCCCACCCAATACTCCTGCTCAATCTCCCATTCCAGAGGGAGGTGGGTGGAGCTAACGAGCACAGCCACTGTCGTTATTCATAGGCAGGGTCATCTCTGCCTTTTGGTGTGGTCCCCAGCCACCACCATGGGCAGCCATAAGGAAGCAGCCAAGTGGGACCTCATCCCCCACCTATCACAGCTGCAGGACACAGTGTTTTCCTCACTCACCTGTCTAGGTCCTCATCCAGCGACTCATACGAGTTCTCATAGCACTCAATGCGCCTCATGAAATCCTCTGTGGCCTCGTCACTGTCACGGTTGACATAGTCAGGGCTGCCCAACTTCACTTGCTGCCAGAGCCAGGCACAGAGCAAGGACACATCAGGGTTGGAGGCCAGGTGGGGCCAGAGACCAAGGAGACTGCTGGGCAGGGGACTGGTGGAGGCTGGGCCTGAGGCAGAAGCTGACCTAGTGGGGCTGGTCCCATTAGGAAGAGTCCAGCAGCTCCCTGGTCTGGGTTCTCACACTAGTGCCCAGAGGCCATTAGTAAGCATCCTGAGATCGGAGTCCCTCCTCTTTGTGGTACAGGGGAGGCCTGGAAGCCTTTCGCCACCCTGAACTATCTTCCCAAGCCAGATGGTCAGTCATTCCTTAGGTAAATGGTGGGGTGGGGGGTGAGTCTCTCCTCTTTCTCTCTCAAATATAAACACCTCCACCCCTACCCCTAGTGTAAGCTGCCCTCCCATTGTCCCGGGGTTCTGAGGGGGAGGAGGAAGGAGAGGGAAGGTGAGGAGAGAGTAAGAATGGTCAGTCACCAGCCACACAGACCTTCACGGGCTCACCTGACCCAGAGCTCCAGGTTATACTGCTTCTCCACCCCACAAAGTTCAAGAGGTCAGATTAAGGTCAGTCCAGGCATCAGCCCAAATCTGGAGAGGGACCTCACTGTCATATGCTACCTTCTGTTTTATTACTGCCCCCAATAAGGTCAGATATGCCACTCACCACGATGTTGGCAGCTATGACCTCAGGATCCACACAGATGGACTCAACAAAAAAGGTCTGCAGCAGGGACCAGAAGCACCAGTGTGGGCAGCAGGGAAGGAACCACAAACACATTCAGGGCTCTGGACCTTGCTCCATAGAGCTCTCCATCCCTCCACCCCTCCACCCCACCAAGGGCCATGCAGAGCAGCCCCAAGGCCCCGAGGCCCTTCTTCTCGGGGGTGAGGGCAGGTCAAGGAGTTTGGAGCTAATGCAGGTGCCACCCTATCCTGGACTCTCCCACCAAGACCCTCTTTTCCCTGGAAAGAAAATCCCAGACGGATGAGCCCCTCTCATCCCAAATTACCCTCAGGAGCCACACCAACCCAATGCCCCGCATGCAGCAGGAGGCTGTGAAAGGAACTCCAGAGGGCCCGGACCTGCCACAGCCCAAGCAAGGAATGGAGCCGAGGAGGCCTCACCTTGTAGCCATTCTGTTCCCCAAAATTAAAGATGGTCGCCCTTCGTTCTCGGGTGGTATTTGTTGCATCAAAAACCTAGGACCAGAATGGGGTTAACTCAGCCTCCAGCCATGGGGAAGGTAGGAGGCCACCCGAGGGCTGTAGCACAGGCATCTCTGGAGATTGCATTTCTCTCCAGGACCAGCTGCTGCCCGGGCCGCCTGCCTGGCCAGTCTCCTTCAGATGTGCAAGGGCTGGGCTGGTCCTCCCTTTCCTTGGAGAAGACGCCCCAAGGAAGCTGGCAGAAGTGGGCACCTGTACTCCCAGAGGAAGGTACTCAGCATTCCTCTGCACACTGCAGGTGCTCAGTTTATGTCTAACCAACAGGAATTCCAGTAGCACCTGTTAAACCCAATGAACTGAACCTACATTTATTTCTACTCCATCCTGAGATTCCAGTAAAATGGAAACAGAACATAAAGAGAACAAGAGAGGAGAGGACAGGAGATGGAGATGCCAACACAGTTTTATAAGACGGACACATGGTGACTGACTCAGAGAAATGGAGAACACCAAACACAAGGGCTCACCAACCAGAGCACACCACTTTCACAGGACCAGGACACTCAGGAATGAGGCCAGGCCAAGGGTAGGAGGAAATGGAGGACTGGCTTGAGGTCCAACAAAGAGCAGCAGGATCCCAGGCCCACTCTCTGCTCTTCCTTCCAAGCACTGACCCACCCAGGGCTCCTCAGAGTACTTGGAACCTACCCAAGCACCCTCCAGTGCAGCCACCCATCCGCATGTCCAAGCAACTTTTTTAGTGTCGTTTTATATAAACAGCAACCAACCAGGGCTCACTGGACACTCTAGCAAAACTTCTAATGAGAAAAACAGAGACTAAATCAATCAAACAGAAAAAAAGGAACTTGGAGAAAATGAAGACATGGCACAAAACAGAAGAAAACATCAAAAAAACCTCTACAATTATTATTCAAGAAAGATACAAAAGGACTTAGTAAACATGAAATAAGAGCAGAGTTCCAAAATACTGGAACACTCAGAGAACAAGAAATATAAAATGGAATCACAGAACTTTTAAAAAATTCAACCAAATACTTGTTAAGACATTGTTGAGGAAGTCTCCCTCAAAACAAAAAGGACAAAGAGAAAAAATAAGGGGAAAAAAGATAAAATGAGGGATGAAGCCTAGCACGCAGCCACCAGGAGTTCTAGAAAAAGCAGCTCAGAGAGTGGGAATAGGGGAGAATGAATTGCCAGAAAGCAGCAGAGCATCAAAAAAATGATACCTGAGACAATTTCCCTGACCTGGAGAACAAGAGTTTCCTGATGGAAAGCCACACTCCCCCCGCCAGGATCTAGCATGGTGGAGCAGAGAAGACCCACCACAAGGCACATCACCTTGAAGACCCTAAAGGTCTCCCAAGAGGAAGGGGCCCGAGAATCCCCCAGCTACCTCCAAGAGATGAAACGTTTAGGAAGATCAGTAAATCAGAATGACAGACTTCTCCACGGCCACGCTAGAAGCCATAAGGCAACAGAACAATGTCGTAGAAATCCTAAGGGGAAAGTACTTTCCCTCCAGAATTCTATACCCAACCATCAAATCTGAGGATAAAAAAGACATTTCAGATATGCAAGGTCTCACACAATTTACTTCCCAAGTACCTTTCTTAGGAAGCTACTGGAGGATATGCTTCAACAAAGCAAGTAAACCAAGGAGAAGAAGCCACGGGATCCAGGAGCAGGACATTCAACCCAGGAGAGAGGAGAAGGGAATTCCTAGGTGCCAGCTGTGCCACAAGCAACTAATCCAGATTGGAGCTGGGGGACAGACAGTGCCAGGAGGCATGACTCGAGGAGGAGAAGGGAAGGGGGAAAACAGCTCCCGCGTTTGACTGCACAGGGCTGGGGTAGGGCTCTTCCCCACAGACATCCCAGCTCAGCCTTGTCCCATCCTTCCATCTGCCTGGAGGGGCCAAACACAGCTGGAATTCCCTCACCCAGGGTTTAGCTGGTTCCTGGAACAGCCAGTAAATACTGGACAGGACTCTCCCCGCATCAGGAAAAATCGCATGTGCTAAAGACTTAGGTTACATGATACCCCTAACTTCTGGGATGGCCAACAATGAAAGTATTCAGAGGGAAGTCCCACAGGGTCAAATGCAGCCACAAGCCCAGAGGGAAATTCTTGGCCCAGATCCAGCCTCTGGCTTCCTCCTCTGTAGCTGCTGCAGACTTCCTCCCAAGGGCCAGCACCCAGGGGTATTGGGGGCGCACACGCCCAGCCTTCCCCTCCAGATGCCTGAGGAGCAAAGGGGTAGATGTGTGTGGGCTCCCAGGTGTCACTCCCAGCTGTCACCAGGATGTCACACTCACCGCCACATGTCCCCCCTCCTTACTAAGGAACCGCCGGACGTCACAGAGGGCTGCCAGGGCACACTGCCTTCAAGAGAGAAAACACAGGGTCAGCCCAGCACCCAACCTTGGCTGTAGGAGGGCAACAGGTCAGGGACACGCCCTACCCAAGACAGGAGAGGGGACAGCCCCTAAATCTCCTTCTCTTTTCAAGGGTTCTCTTTTCTTTCCTTGGGATAACTTTCAGTGTTTGGCTAACTCAGCTCCTGTAAGGTGGAAGGTTGAATGCTCCTGCCCATTAGAAATTTTTTTTTTAATACCACTTTTCTGTATTTGCCCTCATCATTTCATTGTATACAAATCCATGCTACTATTTTGCCATATTCATGATTTCTAATTGCCATTCGTTTTCTCTGGTGATCAAAATGAGCCCTCTTAAAATCATACTTATTATTGTACGTGTGAGTGTCAGGGCTGGTGGTGGGGAGAAGAGAGACACTATGGCTGGCACTCAAGGCAATATTAGGCTTAATGTTTGATTTTCTTTCCTGGAAGAGAGAACTCCCCAACCACTCCTTCTGGAGGAAGGTGTTGCTTCTCTGCCTCTACACCTGTGACCACAGACCTTCCAGAACATGAAACCCTACTCATGACTATGCTGTCTTCAGAACATCTCAGCCTTTTCATTTATTACTGCAAAATGAATTGGCACATATAAAAATCTTTCTCATTTTACCCACTTCTCCAGGGTCTGGAGATAGATAAATTAAAGTCATGCCTTGCTTAACAACAGAGACATGTTCTGAGAAACACATCATTAGACAATCTTGTTGTGGGAACATTACAGAGCGCACTTACACAAACCCAGACGGCAGAACCTACTACACACCTAACTATGTGCTATAGCCTGTTGCTACTACATGAGTAGTGTGTTGAGCTATGACATTACAATGGCTACAACGTCACTAGGTGATAGGAATTTTTCAGCTTCGTCATAATCATATGGGACCATTGTCATATATGCAGTCCACGGTTAACCTAAATGTCATTATGTGGGGCATGACTGTACTTTTACTTTTTACCTATTACCTTCACTTTTTTCAGTATAAGAGTAAAGCTAGATCTCCTCCCATTTGTCTGATCTTTGAATTTTGTGAGTAAACAAACTCCCAGTATGTCAAAGACAAAGGCCAATTCTGCCAGGGCTCTCATCAGGCCAGTGTGCCTGAAATATGAAGGCAGAAGCTGATCAGAGCAGGATGTAGCCTGCTGGGAGCCACAGAGAAAGTGATGGCAGAGCTGAGTCCAGGTCACTAAAAGGAGCTCTACTCCTATGCTTCCCTGTGTCCTTTCTGTGCCCAATGGGTCTTTCAGTTAAAGCCTCAAAGCGTTTTCTTCTTTTGCCAAAAAAAAAAAAATCTCAATTCTGAGAGTTCAGAAAACTGTCATTGCTGGGGCCTTTCTGATACTTGCATATACAGCCCCATAATGTGGACTAAGATCTCTCGTAGGCTGCTCTGGCCATGGCTCCACCACGCGGGAGGGATCTCAGGGCCCCAGTGGAGATGCTGAGGGAAGAGCCTGGGAGCCTGTGTGTGCATGTGTGTGTATGAGTGTGACTGTGCACAACATGCGTGAATCCACATGTGTGGGTGGGTATATGTGAGTGTGCTGCACTCATGTGTGCACATGTGTCTGTGAGTGTGTATGTGTAAGCATTCCCTGAGCCCATGTGTGTGTATAGCTGTGTATGTACACATAAGTGTGCCTGAGCCCTTATGTGTGGTATGTGACTGAATGGGCACAGGTATGAATGAATGTGCCCACATGTGTGCACACAGGACATGCGTGTGTATGCACACATGTACAGGAGTATCAATTTTTGTATGTGTATGTCCGAGCAAGTGTAGACAGGATGTGCATTTGTGTGTGCCCATGCACATACATATGGTGTGTACACACACACCTTCATGTGGTATATGACTATGGGAGCACATATATGAGCATGCTTGGTGTGCATGTGTGCATAGACCAACGTGTGCATATGAGTGAACACAAGTGTGTACGTGCCCACAATGCGCCTATGAGGTATACGTGTGTGTGCACCCACATTCATGTGTGGTGGGTGACTGCATGTGTGCGAAGAGTTAACAAAGCAGGCCTAAGAATACTACCCTTCGAAAGTCCTGCTTGTAAAGTTGGCTCTTTGCTGGGTCTGGGAACTTGAATAATAAACAGCTCCCTACGTTGATATAAAACCTTCCCTAAGTAATAAGAGCAGCTCACTGTGTCTAGACTGTTTACACAAACAATATGGTTTGTGCTGAATACTGCTTTCCTTTTGGGAGTCTGGAATTTTGGTATGTGCTACACACAGGGTGCCTATGTGACCAGCCCCCAGTATGAACCTTGGTCACTGAGTCTTGATGAGCTTCCCTGATAGACAACACTTCACATGTGTTGTCACAATTTAATGCTGGAGGAATAAAGTGCATCCTGTGTGACCTGGTTTCCTCTGGACTTCATCCCATGCCCCTTTTCCCTTTGCTGATTTTGCTTTGTATCATTTCACTGTAATAAGTCTTAGCCATGAGTCTGGCTTTATGCCAAGCCCTGTGAGTCCTCCCAGCAAATCACTGGACCTGAGGGTGGTCTTGGGGACCCCTGACACACCATGCATGAGTGAGCTCCAGTCCATATATGTATGTACAGGGTAAGCACATGTGTGCCTGTGTGTGTACTTGCCCTTATGTGTAGTGTGTGACTGTGAGGGACTACACATGTGTGAGTGAGTCCAAGTATTTATATGGGAAGGTGGCCACGTGAGTGCACACACCCTCATGTACAGAGTGACTGTGTGTGCACAGGGGATGTGTATGTGTGTATGCACCCATGTGTACATATGGGTGTACATGTGTGTCCAGCTGTGTGCATATGAGGCATGCATGTGCATGCATGTGCCCACAAGTGTGCATAGAGGCTTGCATGTGGTATGGGACTGTGTATAGGAGTATGCGCGTGCCTGATGGTGTATGCGTGTAAGTGTACTTGCACACGCACACATGACTGTGCATGCACTTTTCTAGACTTTCCACTGTGTCCAGTATCAGAGAAGGCCTCAGCATTATATAGCTCTAGGGACCTCAACAATGTATAAGTAATTGGGCCTCTGGGAAATGTGGCCCTCTCTTCCTAGGTTTTCCACTTTAAAAATTCCTATTCCTTTTATTTTGCAAATTATTTATGGGAAATTTTGAGCTGGTTAATGTGAAATGGCCCTGTGGGTTGGTGGCCAGACCCAGGCTTTGAATACAGGAGGGAGGGTTTCTAGGAAACACCAGGGTATGCCTACAGAGAAGCAGCACATAGACCTGCCCTCAGCTTCTACTGTGGGGTCCTCTGTTCCAGCTGGGTGACGTCAGACTAGCTCCCCAACCTCTCTTAGTCTAGGTTTCTCCATTTGAATTAATCCCAATATTCCTACTCTTGAGGGGCAGCCTGAGCAGAATGGCTGGCAGACTCTGGGAATGCCAGCTCCCTTATTCTTCCCACAAACACTCTGGATTCAGACAGGCCTGGCTTCAAATTCAAACCCTGAGTGACTCCAGACAATCCCATCACTTTCTGACCTCAGTCTCAGCATCTGGGAAGGTGAGGCACCACCACACGCCACAAAAGCTGTGGGGAAGATCAAATGAGCTAGTCTATCGGTGCCCACGGCTTGGGGTTGTTTTAGAACTTGCATTTGATATGTTCCTTGACCTACTAATCAGGTAATTTAACCTACTAATTGGGTAATATTGGAGTGATGGGCAGGTTTTAATGGTAGATGAGCTTCGATTCACGTCTGGGCTCTGCAAAGTAACTTCTTATTTTGCGTGAAACTCCTGGTGTCTGTGAGTCTCAGTTTCTTCATCTGTAAAGTGTGTGGGGGGGGCAGTTGACAATGTGTATCAAGCACCCAGCACACAGTAGGTTCAAATATCAGTCCCCTCCCTTTTGTCTGGCTTGACATCACCAGAGGATCCAGTCTTGAGTTTTACCCACAATATGATCACAGAAACCCGAATGTCACAATCCCTTTCCCTTATTGGTGCCACAGCCTGGCCCAGCCCCAGTGATGTAAGAGCAAAGGTGGTCTGAAGGTCCAAGCCCCACATTGGGGAGCTCCTGCCCCCTAGTGGCCAGAGAAGGGACAAACAGGCTAGTGTCCAGAATTTGGTGGCAGTTCATTGGAAGGTAGCTTCTGGCCTGGGGCTGGGCTTGATATGGGGAAGTCACTAGAGTGGGGTCAACCTCTGCTCACTATCCTCCCATGATGGGTGGGCCCAGAGCAAGTCTCTGCTACCCTGGGCTGACAAGGGGCTTCTTGATCTCCCAGCTAACACCTGCCAAGAAGGGCACAGCATAGCTCCACAGACTACCAGCTGGTGCTCGGTTCTTTGGAGAAAGTTCCTTGGGATGGAGTAATTGGTAAAGGGCCACGAAAAACCATTATGGTGTATATTGCTGAAAATACTAATTATTCTGATTTAACCATCCACATATTGCACACAAGTACTGATATTCAACTCTACCCCACAGATATGTACAATCAACTACGTTATAATAAAACAAAATTAAAAAAAGAAAGCACTCAGTTCAAGTCTAAATGGGGTGGGAGAGTTATCATATGCACATTTCTATCTCATGAATAATAGCAGGAGTGTGAACTACTCACCCAGCAGCATCAGGCCACTTCAAAGCAAAGCTCAGGCCTATCCCCACATACCAAGAACATGCTGAGCACAAGGCAAACATACTCCAAATATACAGAAAGGGGCTTACACTTGGCAAGGGAAGAAAAGCCTCACCCTGCTGCATCCCTGAGGCTTGCATCCCTGCACCCACTCAGGCTCCCCTCCCCACCAGCTACCATCCCCATGAAGGGCCTGGGATGAGCGAGCATGACCTCCATGCAGCAGACCAACCTGCCCTGGCCATCTCTCTCACTTCCCTGAAATTCTGTCCTCCCCTACCACAGGATGTCTTTACCAAGGGCTCCTTAACACCAGGGCAGGGACAGGCCAGCCAACAGGAGGCTATATACACCCTCTCCTCTCATCTTGAAACCCCTCACATCCCAACCCTACCACATCCTGCCCTGTCACAGTCCTGTCACACAGCCGTCGGGCAGGGCAAGGCTGGGGTTCAGGAGGAGCTGAGGCATTCACCACCAATTTGGCTCCAAGGACTTCTCAGTAAACGGGCAGTAACTTGTTAGCCTTCTCAATAGCACTGCCCCCTCCCCTGCCCCCCCCCCACAAGCACATACACTTACTTTCTGATTTTCAGGCCCTCTTCGTTGTCTGGGAGGAAAAACTCAAAAGATTTGTATGTCTTAACCATGTCCCGACGGTATTGGCCAACGTTGAATTCTGGGGGGAAGGAGAGACTCAGATTTCATAACAACAGCAACCCTCACCCTGACCCACCCCAGGCCCTACCCACAGTCCAGTCTTTTCTCTTGTCTTCCCTTCCTCCCACAATGCCCCAATGTCCCCTTGGACAGCTGGGGCCAAGCCTCACCCCGAGTGGGCACACCAATCCAGTTCAGGTATCGAGTCAGCTTCTTAGAAATGTAGGTCTTGCCCCTGGCAGGTAGGCCCACCATGACAATGAGTGTTGGGCAGTTGGTCATGCAAACTGGAAGAGAAGCAGCACACAGTGTCAGCTACGGGCCAGGACCCCTCCCAGTGTATCCCTCCCTCTCTGCCAGTGGTCTCTCAGCCTCAGGGCACAGGACTGGCACCAGACATACCTTCCCAGCCTCCTGGCATCAGACGGCTCCCTGAGTGCCCCCAGACCCTGGTCTCAAGTCACTGCTGACATGGCCCCTTTCCTCAAGCCTGCTGGGCTCTGGCAGACACAGTGGATCTCGCCATCCTGATGTGCACCATCAGATGTAAAGCACAACTGACCATGCCCCTGCCTAGACACTGCTAGGGAGCTCCCCATTGCATGAACAGCAGTGCCAGAACCCAGCAGGGTATCCAACACCTTGTCTCTGTCACGCAGGAATCCATACCCCGGGCCTTCTCACGTCTCCTCCCCAATAATCATTTGCGTTCACACACAGCACACTGCTCACCCTCCCTGTGGTGAATTTCTTTTCATCTACAAAGCCCAGCTCAAAAGCTGCTTCCTCAGTGAGTCCTTCCTCCAAGGCATCTCCACACCCACCTGGTGCACCCGCCCTCAATCCTGGTCACCCCACTGAATCTGCTTTCTCCGGACTGACCACTTGGAGCAGAAGCAGCCCTGCAGTTTTTGAGTCATTCAGAGACCTGGGGCTTGGCATAGAGTTGGTGCTCAGGAATCACGGGCAGGAGCTGGGAGGTAGGCATCTAGAAGCCTAACAGGGTTAGGGTCA
Source organism: Cynocephalus volans (assembly GCF_027409185.1). NCBI lineage: Eukaryota > Metazoa > Chordata > Mammalia > Dermoptera > Cynocephalidae > Cynocephalus > Cynocephalus volans. The sequence goes on from NC_084470.1 coordinate 58,926,885, forward strand.
CAGGGGCTGAGACTAGAGACCCAGACCAATGCCTACAAGGATGGTCCCTCTGATAGCCCACCCACTGCTATCCAATGTCCCACCAGGTCAGTGTGCCAACCAGAGAAGTTGCCAAGGCTGGAGGTGGGGAAAGGTTTGAACACAGGCCCCAACCCTAGTTGTCAGGGACGGACACTTAGGTAGGAGAACTGCCAGCCTCATGTGAGCCAGTTCAGCTCTCAAAGCAGTCAAATGTGGTCTCACCCCAGAAGCCTCAGGAAGTTTCCCTTCCACAATCCTTAGGAACTGGGCCAGGTAAAAACCACAGTAGACAGACAGCTGGACAGATGCAGGGACTTGTCACTGTCTCTCCTTTGCTTACTTGATTGTGCAAGCGCCTTTAACTAGTAGCACTCCTTAGACAGGCTGGCTGGTCCCCCCTCAACTGTTTCCCTCTGAGCACAGAGGCCCTGGGGCAGCTCTGCCTGGGGGTCAGAAGTCAGACAGGCCTGTGCTCCTATCTTGACTCTGACACTTACTGGCAACTCTGAGCCTCGGTGTCCTCACCTGTAAAATGGGATGATAATCACTCAGTGAGGTCTAGCATCATCCCCATGTAAAAGCCCAAACATTCCCAGCAGATGTACCTCAGCACTGACTGCCCTTAGGACCAGGGACGTGGAGGCAGCAGCCTGGCTCCAGGTAAACCCTGCAGAGAAGCAAAGGGTCCTGCTTGCCAGATGGGACTCCAGTACTCCTGTGTGTGGCCTTTGCACAAATGTGACCCAAACTGTGAGTCCCAGGGGAGGGAAGAAGGGGAACTTAAGGTACACAAGCTGACAGTGAGTGAGAGAGAGGAAACTTGCAGAAAAACCTCAGCACTGGCGAAGGTGAGAGGAAAGCAAGTTAGGCAAGGCCCTGCATCCTCAGGGCCAGCAGAAGACTGGGGCCTGCACTGTTTGCACAATTCTTGGCCTGGCTGGCCAGGGCTCTCAAGCAACCCAAGGAGGAAGAGGCGGCCACCCCCTCCCACTGCTCCCTCAAGGGCACTCCCACAACCTCAGGATTGAAGTTCTGCACCTCCCTCACATCTTCTATCTTCCTAGATGGCTTTGGCCTCCTCTCACAGCATTTGCTACAGCGTCCCCCTACTCCGCCCCCCAACCCCCTGCCCACCCATATGCACAGCACAAGGTGGCAGGCAGGGCAGCAAATCAGGCCTGGGCACAAAACAAGGCAATAAATTACCTAGTACCTCTGGTCCTCAAGATAAGCTCCCAAGGAAATGACCCAAAAGGAAAACAAAGTTCAAGTACACTCACAATAGCTCTGCTTACAACAGCAAAACACTGGGAAAATCCTAGCAACAGATAAATTGCAAACTGAGGCACAACAAGGAAGGAGAACACTACAGCTCTTGAAACAGAAAGCATGTGGCCCAAGTGGGCTGGGGTGTGCAGCTGGAAATGCAGCTCTGAGCCCATAAGGACCCCAACTGAGCAAACAGGACAGCAGAACACACGGTTGACAACACTGAGCACGTGCAGAAGGAAACCTGAGACACGTCAGCCCAGCTTTTTTCACTGGTTCCTTTCTGTAAATTTGCTGCAGGCCACAAAAGCCCTAGGATAGCCAAGAGGCCTGAGACATGCCTGGCAATGGACAGTGCCTACTTCCCGGCACTTCCACCGAAGAGGCAACCACAAGTCCCTGGACTGAGTTCCAGAAATGCTTCCTGAACTGCACCTGCTCCCATCTCCTTGGGCCAGGCTGGGGAAGGAAGAACTCTTTAAAATAAAGCAACATGGCAGGGTGGCCCCATTCAAAGGCAAGAGAAAATCGTCTCTCCTATTGTCCTGTGCATACACTACTCATGTCATAACCTTGCCACCTTGCCACCTTTTGGGCGAGAAAAGCCATCAGACAAACACTGACCTTTCTGTCTTGCTCCCTGAGTCACCTCTTCATCCTCTGCCTCATTTGCCCCCAAAGCTCCTCCAGGTCTGAGCTGAGGGGCAAATGATGGGGAAGGTAAGAGCTTCCGAGCCCTCAGGTGTGGCTCTGAATTTTTTCAAGTGGGGCTGGAGGAGGCACAGGACATCCCTTAGTCGACCACCCCCTGATCCCCTGAGAGGCTGGGGACTAGACCCCAGAGAGAACCCCCTACACAGCACAGACCAGCAGTGGGCACTGCTTCCTCCTCCCCACAAAGCCCTGTGACCTGATCCACTTCCATCCCCCCCCCAACCCTCAGGGTCCTTACTGTACCTGTGGTCCTCCAATCTAGTCACAAGCCCACTGTGCAAAGGGTAAAATGTTGCATGAATGCAGGCGCCAGAGGTGTTGCACAGGCGGGCTCCATGTTCATTCACTGCTTATCCACTCACTGCTGTGAACTCTGGGATCCCAGGGGGGGATCCCTACACAACCTGCAGGTCTTATCTTTGGCATCTCAGGTGCCGCCTCCTCCTCCAGGAAAGTGTGGGCCCAGGGCCCAACCTACCCCAACACCCTGAGACACTGCGATGGCACAAGCCCCTCTGCTCAGGCCAGAGAAACATCTAATCCCACTCTTAGAGCTTGGAAAAACACTTAGAGTTTGAAGAGCTTTGGAGATTGTCTCAAAGCTGATGCTTCAATTTCCAACTCTGATGCAATGAGAAGCAAAGAAAGAACAGCGGTGATGAGGAAATGATCTGCCACCACTACCAAGGACCTGCTTGTTAGAGACTCACAGCTGCTTCATGGAGCAGAGATGATGACTGTCTCATCCCACAGATGAGGAACCTGAGGCCTAGAGGGTCAGCTCCTTGCTCAAGGTCACACAGCTGAGCCAGGATACAGCTTGAGTGTTCCCACCTCCAAAGTCCTGGTCCTCACTCTTCCCCCTTTATGTAAAAACAGCAGCCACTCCCTAGTTAGGACCACATAGTCCTGGCTAGAAGCACAGACAGGCTAGAAACACAAGAGAGAGGGGCCTAAGATCCACACCTTCAGAAGAGTCTCAAAGGAGGGCTGGCCAGGCTATGGCGATAGCCCCTCAGGACTCAGAGTATGGATCATGGACAGCCATGGCCCCACCAGCACCTACATAATGGTCTGGTTAGAACCATGGCCACCCCCTACCAGGACCCACAATGTGGTCATAGATACACACACATCCCTCCCCTCCCAAAGACTCAGAGCATGGTCAAATCCACAGTCGCAGGCTGGCCTCCAAGCTTGACAAGCACAGAGCACTCTCTCCTCCCTTATCATACATAAACAGAGGTCAGGAGTACAGGGAGACCCTGGCACATCACATAATCTCCCAATCTCCATTTCACCATGAGTTGGACTAGATGTTCTCTGAAGTCCTTGCCAAATTGCAAATTCACTACAATGTTTCAGTTACTCTTAAATCTTTTTCCTTTTGCAGAATCATTTAAGGACAGGCAGAAAGTCCAGGAGGCAGATTACCCAGTAGCCTAGGAGAGGTGAGCCCTTGGCAATTCCATGAATTTCGGCATATCTCTTAGATGTTGCACCCTGCAGTTTCACTATTCATCCAGGACCTCACGTGGATGCTAACACGCCTGTGGACACAGAGACAGGCCCATATGGCAGCGTTCTCACTGTCTATCCTGAGCACAACTGCACTTCCCTAATGTTCCTCCCAAAATGTGGTTTTAAAGCCAAAGGACACCTTTTTCTCCTGCTGGAGAACAAGCCCATGCTTAGGCTTTTGAAAGTTCTGCGCTCAGAGAGGCCAAGCAATTCCCCTAGGGCCACACAGCTCAGTTTTGTTCTGACCACCTGGTCCACACTCTCTGGCCAAGAGGGAAGGGCTCGCTGTTCCCACGGAGTCAGCACCTGGAGCGTGGGCGGGGAGAGGGGCGGGGGTATGGAGTGCGGAGCAGGGGGCTGGTGCCCTCCCCCAGGTGATGGTGAGCAGACCTAGCTCCCGCCAAGCCAAGAAGCCCCCACCCACCTGTCACTGTCCCCTGATCTGCCATAACAGTCTTCGGCCCACCACCATCACGGCTGCCTCACCTGTCACCAGCCCTCCACCTGCCCCCGCTCTCCCCACTAGTCACGGCAGCCTTACCTGTCCCGAGTTCCCCATCTGTCCCCGGTCCTCTCTCCACGCGAGACCCCCGCCCAGGCCGACCTACCCACCCATACCGGTGCGCCTCTCTCCCCCTTCCCGGCAGATCCCGCCTCACCACCGCGCGGGCAAGCGTGCAGAGCTGGCCGTCCATTGCTGTATGGCATCCAGATCTTCTTCAGGGGGTTCTGGGTCAATTCTCGTGGGGACGCCATCCCGGGACCGGGATGAGTCGGACTGCGCTGCTTTCCGACCCTGCAGCCGGGCCACCTCGGGCCACCCGAGGTCCCGCCCCTCGAGTCCCGCCCCTCCCGAAGCCGCGACAACGCTTGTCCATCTTCCCGCAGGCCCCGCCCCAGAACAAGTGGGCTCCACCCCAACTGAAAGGCCCCCCGGCCTCTGACCACGCATGCCCAATCCGCCTACGGGCGCATCTTGGACTAAGCGGGCCCTGTCCTTCACGCCAGGATCGAGAACGCGCATGCCCAGCTCCCGGACTGTGCAGGTCCCGCCCCGGATCAAGGCCGGGATGGTGCAGAGCCCGCCCCGGATGCCCGAGCCCCGCATACCCAACCTGACCGCGCTAATTTGCATAGGCCTCATCTACGGGCCCCGCCTTGGGTGCTGCAGGCCCGCCTCCAGGGCACCCGAGGGTTCCGCTCCCGGCTATGCGTGACCTCAGGGCCCCCAGGAGGGAGGGGTTTGCGTGCAGTGGGGCGGGGCCTCTGTGTCCCTGGGGCCGGGTTGGGCAGGACCAGCTTGATGGCCCCTACGTGGCTCTAGTCACTGGCTTGCTGTCCCGGCCGTCAACCCCGCTGTGCCCTCCTGGCACTGTGCTGGGCGCCCTCCTCTGCTCTGAGGTCCGAGACTCTCACGCGTCCACAGGGATGACCTGCTCAATCACGCTGGAAAAGCTCCTTTATCTCATGGGCAAGACACAGGACAAATCTCAAAATCGATAGTGTTTCTTTGCCTTGGCTGTTGAGGAGCTCGGACTGAAACTCAGTCCACCTGGAGCAAATGCGGGGGATCTTGTAACGAAGTTCTTTGGGGACTCACTGAGACCTGGTGGTATCTTAATTCTCTTTTCAGGAATTCATTTTTACTAATTAAAATTTTAATCATGAATATACACATTTTTTAAATGAGCCTCTGTCTTCAGGAAAATGGGATGCACGCTTCAGTCTTACAAAATTACAGTATAGATTAAATTTGTCTATCTCTGAGAAATCCTTTCTTAAACACATTAGTGTTGTCACTTATGTTGTTTATCTCCCTTCTATCTTTGAAAATGCAGTGGGGACAAGGGGTGAGGGAGAAACGCAGAAGTTCAGGAACCCTTGGCACACTCTCTTGTCTTTGGCCCCACCCTGACCCCTGCAGGCTCCTGCCTCGTCTGTCTCCCCAGTCCTCGCCTCCCCAAGCTTTGTACATTTTCTGCCCCAGTCCCATCAACACTGCTTGAACCTGGGTCATACTGCCCTCCAGCGATGTCCTCTGCCATATCCATGGCAAGGTCCCTGCATCTTCAAGTTCTCTCTGCCCAATGTGTTCTTAGCCAGGAGCCAGGTGTTCAGGGCATGGAGAGCAAGGCTGACCACGCGCTATAGGCATAGGCTCCCTCCCTTCCACAGCCCTACCTTGGGTCAGTCCTCCAAGTTACAACCCAGCTCTTCAGAGCCTGGCAAGGACCCTTAAGATGATTTACACAGATGTCTTGCCCACCTCACAGGAAATGAAGTTTCAGAAGGTCCACATGCTGGAAGCCCACCTGGACCCTCCCTGAAACCAGCTCTAGCTGCCTACCCTGGGAATGCCCTGCCCCAGACAGGGTCGGCCACTTCCTCCTTCCTCATCCTCCCTCTGCAGTGTCTACCACCACCTCTCTCCACCTCATGCCCAGCAGCTCTGAGCACACCCATGGGCGGTTCCTAATGAGCAGGGTGCCCCTTGTGACCACCCACATGCTCCCTACTTCTCCAAACCCACTCATTCTGTTCCTGACACAGCCAGCCCTCCTGTCTGTCTCCTGGCCAAGGCCATCTTGGGGCCACCCTGATCTCAGAGACCTCACTGATACACACCCACACCCTGTCCAACCCCCAGCACTCTTTGCAAAGTCTATCTCCTCCAATATCCACAGACACTTAGCACCTCCTCAGGCCTACCCATTCTCCTCTTTCCCAGTCCTCCTGGGATGTTAGTCAAAGGCTGGGGTAGAGGGCAACCAGGACATGGCAAGGGATCAGGCCTTTCTTTGGGAAGCCATCCCCATGCCCAGACAGTCTGAGCCTAGTTCTCAGGAAACACGGTGGCCTGCACCTACCACTCTTTCCTAAACAGTTTGACCCTGGGCTAACCCAAACACAGCCTTTCAATCCCTATATCCAGCTAGGAGCCGACAGGTGCACATCAGGAAGAGCCTGGGTCCCCTCCCCAAGGCCAGGGTCTACACCTGCTCTGAGGATATTCTCCATCTCCTCTCCCATGGCCCCATTTCTCAGGTAGGGAACTGAGGATTGGAAAGGGGAAAAGGACCCAGGACCACAGAGCCAGCCCACAGTGCAGGATGGACTCATCTCAAATCCCAGCCTTTCAAAATGTCACCTTCCATACCTTGTACTATTACACCCCTCCCATCTCCACATCTGTATTTTGAGGTTCCCTCCATTGAAATGTTCTCTTGGCTTTCTGCTTCCTCAGTATCAGTAGATGTCCAGTAGAATAACTGGCACTCATGGCTTTCCTCTCCTCAGGGCATCACAAAGTGAGCAGCTATCCCATCCCAGGCGTGGGAAGTGTGCTAGGATGTCAGTGAGCACCTGCGTATGAGCATGTCCTGCTCAGCCTCTCCCACCAGAAACCCGGCTGGCCTGACCCTGGTTGGCTCCCATGGCATCCTCTTCACTGATCACTGGACTCTTCCACCCTCCTCCTAGAAGCTGTAGGGTGGCCAAAGTCCTCAATCCTCAGTTCTTAATGCTCAAACTCTTTTCAGTCTTGTATCTGCTGGCCAGTCCTGGCAGAACTGCCAACCACCCTTTGCAGCATAAAGACACAGGGGTGTCAGTGCATGCCACACATACCCACAAGCATTTGCATGCACACAGACACACCTGCACAGCTACATGTGCACTCACACAGATGCACACACAGAAGCAAACAAGTCCTGCACCTAGGCATGTCCACAGAGATAGGCAGGCTATAGTGGGGCCTGCTACTCTCTGCTACCTACCTTCCCTTTTATCCCACCCCCACTCCACCCCCACCCCTGCTGCCACTGGGAGGTTCAGGAATTCCAGTGTTCTCTGGCCATCTCCAGCAAAGGATGGTCTCCAGTGTCTCCCTGAAGCAGAGCTCACAGAGAATGTGAAGTTCCAACTTGAGGGTGTTAGATCCATCTGACCAAGCAGCCTTGTGAACCCTGATCTACACTTCCTGATTCCAGCCTGGCATAAGGCACACAGTAGGGACTCAGAGTGAATCAGGATGAGCCAGGGCACACAAAAAGGGCTCAGAGAGGCTCATGACCAAAACAGAGTCCACAGAAGGTGTTTAAGAAGCTGAGGACTAGCACAGGGCATAGAGTAGGCACCCTAGAAATACTGGCTTAAGGGCTAAAATCACATCTTATAAAAAACTTCCCAAATGAGCCTCCATACCTTCCCAAACTGGTGAGACTCCTGAGGGGAGACCTGGACAAATATGACCCCTTGGAGACCAGCAAAGGGCAGAGAGGGAGGGCCTTAGGCAGCTCCAGCTGGCTGTTCCTCTCCCTGGGCTGGAGGAAGACACTATTTATAGATCCACCTTGGCCCGGCCCCCTCTCCCCTGCAAGGCATCAGTGTGCCCCCTCCTGCGAGCCACTGACAGACTGATGCCCCTCAGAGCACCCCTATAACCAGAGAGACCCCCACACTCTCACACCCCCTCCAGCAGCACCCCTACTGCACACTGGTCTTTTCCCAGACCCTCCACCCTCCCCACGCTGCCCAGTGCCTACCCTGCCTGCTGCTCGCCTGCCCTGGGTCCGTCAGGGAGCTGTCTCCTAAAGTGCCTCTGTCCATCCTGCAACCGAACTGGCCAGAGCCACCGCCCCCTGCAGCTCCCCAGTGGTGTAACCCCGCCCTTGCCAGTTCTGAGAGAGAGCAGCGCTTGCCCTACAGCCCCGCCTCTCCAGCCCGCCCTAGGCCCGCCCCCCAGGGCTGCTTACAATTGTGAGGTCACCGGCAGTGCCCCCACCCCCTGCAGGCAGCCACTCTCTCTCCAGCAAGCTGCCCACACTGCTAGTGTCTGCCCTATCTCCAGCTGAAGTGGTCTACACTGCCCAGAGTGCCTGCTCCATCGCAGGCAAGCCTGTCCAAGCTGCCCAGAATGTCAGTCCCATCTCCAGCCCAGCAATGGAGTTGGGGTGTGAAATAAGGTAAAACCTACTCCTTCCAAACCAAGGGACCAGATCAGTTAAAAGGTGGGTGGTGGGGGGTGGAGGGTGGATGGAAGGGCAGAGAAGCCAGGTATGACTCAGCCCTCATGTGTCAGGGCCTGGGTGCATGTGACTATATGATTCTCGTCCCTCCCATTCTTTAATCACTTTACATTTATTGAGCACCTCCTGCATGCCAGAAACTTCTTGTATACTATGTCATTCAATGCTCACAAGAAGTTTGGTGGCATCACTGCTTAACAGATGAGGAAACAGGCTCAGAAAGGTGAACAGCTTTGCTCAGGACAATTCAGTGAGGAAGGGGTAGAGTTGGGTTGGGGCCCCAGCAGACTGAGCCCCATCTCCCCTGAGCTATATGTGTCCAAGAGCTGAAGCTGGGCATGGAGGGGTGCGGGCAGGGCAGTGCCTGGCTGTGTTGTGCATGCTTCATGCAGGCTTGGGGGACAAGCACCCGCTCCTCCCGGCCCACTCACATGCCCTCGCCTTGCTCACACACACACTCAGCTGTCAGATACTTGTAACAGGCAGTGCACAGAGATTCAGCCACATACGTGCACACACACTCACAAGGAAAGGCGGCCACGGCCATAGACTTTCCATGTGCAGCCACCTGTGCCCGGACATGCCCATGATAGCTCCATCCATCCATCTGGCATAGGTGCTGCCTCATGAAGCACAAAACATGCACGCGACCCTCAGCCAGCACTTCCCTGTGTGGTGACCTATTGGGGGCAGGAGGGGGCTGGTTGCAGACCTGTGGGCCTTAGATGGACTGGTCTCAGATGCAGTGCTGGGCTCCTGTGTTGAGGTTACTGAAAGTAACATGATGGTGACCACATGTGGCAGTGTCCAGTTGCTCTGTGACTGTGGGGCACCCAGACATGGCAAAGCTCTTCTACTAAGTGACTTACATGATAGTGCCCAAGTTGTCAGACATATTATAAGTCTGTGGAGCACACAGGCATGGCAAGACTTCACATGGCAGTGACCTGACATAGCAGCATCCAGGCTGTCCAGACACACCGTGACTCTGTTGGTTACTCAGATGTGATATGACACCACATGGCAGTGGCCCCATATGGTGGTGTCCAGATGCACTCTGCCCAGATGTAGTACTGTCCAACTCTTCTGCTGCCATCCAGGTCTTCCTGTCCAGGGTGGCTCCATCATTGTGACCCCCTCCCCTCAGGCTCAGCGGCGGCCAACATGGGCCAGGATGCGGGCGTTGGCAGCGGCCCGCTCCCTGGCAGCCTTGGTCCGGGCCTGCTCCAGTAAGATCTGCAGGAGGCCGATGGGGACGTCCAGCGAGAGGGTGATGCGTGGGCCAAGGTGGGGGCCGGGGCTGGAGTAGCCCCAGGCAGTTGAGGGGCCTGTGGTGGTAGCTGAGGAGCTCTCCAAGGCCACAGGGCAGGGAGTGGTCTGGGGAGAGGTCTGAGGGAGGAGCCGGAAGGCTCGGACAGGGGTTGCCGGGACAACCAGGACCCTGCCCCACATCAGGACCATCAGCACCAGCAGAGCCCACCTGGTCATCATGTGGTCAGGCTGTGAGGAGAAAACAGGCTCAGAACAAGGGCTCTGGTCAACTACGGTTCATGGCCAAGAAATAGATGGCAAGAGCAGAGAGACAGAAGGAGAGACCAAGAGAGATTAGAGGGTCCAGGCTGGGATAGAGACAGAGACAGGTGAAGAAACAAGAAGAGAGCCAGAACGAGACAGGGTAAATCAAGACACGGCCAGACAGAGAAGAAGGCCAGTGAGCTACAAAGACTGAGGGAGAGAATGAGAAAGACAAAGGTAAAGAGACAAAGAAACCAAGTGACAGAGAGAGACAGAGAGAGATGAGAGACAGGTAGGAGGGGAGAAAGAGGGGAGAGGAAAAAGATGAACAGGGTGGAGGCAGAGCAAAACAGAGGGAGACTAGAAGAAAAAGAGACAGAAAGAGATAGACACTGTCCAGAGATAGGCAGCATGATGGAAACAAAGATTCAGAGACAGAAACATAGGACAAAGGAGAGGCTGAGGTGCTATGCAAGAGAGCTTGTAGCTGATCCAGGAAAGAAAAGAGCAGGAGTGGGGGGTTCCTGGAGGCAGAGAAGCAGCCAGAGACCCCAGAGGCCCCAGGTCCAGAAACCTCCACTAACTCAAACCCCAGGTCTGCTCAACTCCTAAGACCCTCCCATCCCACCCCGACTCCAGTCTTACCGCTACCAGCCTCCTCTGGGGGTAAGTTGGGGCTGCCGTGGCTGCCTGGGACTGGCAATGCTGTCCTGTGGTCTGACCCTCTACCCCACTTCAGGGCCCATTTATCTTCCTTAGTCCTCTGGGGTGGGAGCTGGGCATGTTTCCTGGCATGAGGCAGCCCCCACCTATGACTCATCCCCTCCTGGGGGGCAGTGAGGACACACGCTATCTACTCCTTTCTGGGGATTCGTTGGGGACTAAGGATCACAGGACAGTGACCAGGGCTGGGCAGAGGGACTCTGTACTCAGATGGGATAGTCCTGATCTCCCAGGGAAAACCTACCACCGACACCCCATACCCCCAAATAGTCACAACAGGAGCCTTTTAAAACAGCAGCTTTAATGCCCCTAGAATCAGCACCATGTCATCACAGGCTTGGGTCAAAGGGCGGGTCAGACGCCAGTCACATCCGCTCACTGCCCACAGCCACCCCCCATTGTGAGTCATCTGCCGGGCAGGCAGGAGCCACAATGGGGGTTTGTCCACAGGAGGGAAGACTAGACCCACGGGACCAAGTCACTGAAATAACGGACACGCACACACACACTCATGTGCACACAGGCCTCTAGCACCAAGGGGAGGGACGGCAGGGTTCTGGTGAGACCCCGACTCCTCCAGGGAACGCTGAACTTCAGCTCATCATATGGGCCTCAGCTCTGGGCAGCACCTGCGGTGGGGGGACAGGTTGGAAACTGGCATCAGCCCTCTGCCCTTCTTACCCAACATGTAAGCCACAGAGAGACACAGCAAAGGCACCCATGCAGAGTGAGCTGAGGCCACTGCAGGAAGCAGGTTCTGACCTCAGAGAGGGATCCATACTTAGGTCTTTAAAGGAGGGAACATGGAGGGGGATCACAGCTCCACAGCTGGGGTTTTGTACTTAGTTCTCTGGTCTGAGGGTCTTTCCCAGGCCCCCCAGCCTTTGATCTAGGACCCTGACCCAAGGACTCCTCACCCAGGACCCGATCTGGACAGGCTCAGTGCCCAGTCACTTGTGTGGGTAGGGAGTCGGCCATACCTGTTCCCTGGCTCTGGACCACCCGGGGTGGGCAGCGGCGTTCACAGGCCTCACGGGTCCCAAAACGGTTGGCGTTCCCTCCGCAGCCACCGTAGACAAAGGGATGACAGGCCTCCATGCTGCCTGGCACAACCCGATGGTACCAGCGCAGGGTATAAGCAGTACAGGAGCCCTCATCCAGTGGCAGGGAACAGGGGTCTGGGGCCAATGGTGGTCAGGTCAGCAGCAGTGGCAGGAATCAGAGAGGAACTAGGGGTCAGCGAGAGGTCAACAGGGATCAGCTCTGCCTGCCACTACCCAAATCGCTCTGGGCCCAGCGCCCCATTCTCACCACCACTATCCTGAGAAGCCTCAGGATCCTGGTACTCCTCCACGGAATACTCAGAGTATTCAGAGAACTCGTCGTCCTCAGGGGGCACCCGGCCTGCAGGCAGAGTGGGCAGTGCTGTGAGCGGGGTGGCTGCTGGCCCTGGCACGGGGCGGGCAGCACTGATCTCCCCATGTGTGCACCGAGTGTTCATACATGAGCCCTGCATGTGGACTTATATACGTGGCATGTGCCATGCATTCACGAGCACCCATGCATGTGTCCGTGCCTCACACACACGCCTCATGTGTCAGCTGTCCTCACCTTCTTCCTCTATGTGAGAGACCCGGAGCACAGGCACGGGGTGGAGCTGGGGGCCAGGGGTGTCTGCAGCATAACTAGGGAGGGGTCCTGGAGCAAAAAGCAGGGGGCACAGGGCCCTGGGGTCATCATGAGCAGCCACCCCAGCCAACCCCCTGCTGAGAGGACCCAGGTGATAGGAAGGGCAGGGCCCAGGGTAAAGAAAGTTCTGGGAACAGAAAACTACTCACGTGATCCAGATGCAATAAACTGGCCCTGGCAGGCTGGAGGGGGCATAGGGGCAGAGAGAGACAATGACAGACACAGCAAGACACAGACAGAGAAAGATGGGAACATGGAGAGAGAGAGACACACACAGTGGGGTAGAGATATACAGAGAAAACAGCAGGAGAGAGAAGGTGGGAGGTAGATAGAAGGAGAGAGAGAGGAAGAAAGGCAGAGGAGAATAAACAAAGGAGAGGACAGAAGTTGGGAACAGGCCAACAAAGGGCAAGAGACAGAGGGACAGACAGAGATAGACAGAAACAGGCAGACATGGAGATAGCAGGAAATCAGTTGCAGACACAGAGAGATGGCAAGAGACAGCACTTCATTCTGATGCCCCTCAGGGTCATCACAGCCCCCCCTGGGTCCCTGTCAGACCCCGTAGGACCAGCCCTGCTCCCACCTTCATCCCCTCCACACATGGCCACACTGGACATCCACTGGGGAAAGTGCTGTCAGCATGTCTGTCCTGCAGCATGTGTGTCCTGTGTATCCACCCATCTCCACCCATCTCCTTGACCGCTTGCCCCCATGAGTTCTGGGGAGCTGCCTAGAGGTGCTCGGGTAGAGGGGAGATGGGACCCAGGAGGTTCCAGGCTGGGCCCTACTCACCACAATGCTGACTCATCTCCTGACGCACAAAGCCCCGAATGTCATCCTCCTGGGAGCACAAGACCACAAGGACCATGAAGAACCCACAGAAAGGACAAAGAGTACATAATGCAGGGATCATGAAGGGATAGCATCGCGTCAGGGGCCCAGGGCCCAGGGGGTTAGGGTGTTGGGTGCAGGAGGCAAGGTCCCACCCCCCACCCCCCACCACCCCCAGCCCACACTCACTGTCAGGGCAGCTTCTCCCTTCTCACCACGGGGGCCAGGAGGCCCTGGCCGCCCCTACGTGCAACAGATGAGACACGGCTGTGACCTCTGGTCTCAGAGACTCCAGAGGTCACCCCAATCTCTTATCCCCAGCCCAGGAATCCCCACTTACTTGTTCTCCTCTCTCGCCGGGGGTCCCAGGGGCTCCAGGGGCACCCACCACTCTCTCTCCAGGGGGACCTCGCTCACCCTGTCAGAAACAAGAACCAAGTGAGCAGGATCAGAGGCAATGGGGGTCACAAGTCAGGCAAGTTGTGACCACAGCTTCAGAGGTTGGGCAGGGAGATTGGGGGATGGGTTGCAGGGTCAGAAGTAAGCAAAGTTGGAAGAGTAGGGAGGTTCAGGGGTCAGGAGTCAGAGTTGGGGCTCCTTACCTTCTGGCCCTGAAGTCCTTCAGGGCCTTTGGGGCCAACACTCCCAGGTGGCCCTGGAGGACCACTTGAGCCATCATTGCCCCTGGGACCTGGGAAGCCCCCAATTCCTGGGGGCCCCTGGAGAGAGATAGGACAGGGTCAGTGATCAGATCCCCCAAAGATGGCTCCACTCCCAAAGAGCATACTCTCCTTAATTCACCATAACTTTGACTCAACTTACCCGCTCCCCTTTCTCGCCCTGGTCACCCTTGGGTCCTGGCTGCCCATCAAAGCCTCGGTCACCCTAGGAATAGAAGAAGTATGAGAGATCCTCTGCCCTGACCTCCCTCAGCTCCTGAACACCCCTGAACTCCCACAAGCCCCCGCCCCAATGCCCACAAACTTCCATGACCCAAGCACCTGTGATCCTACCAGCCATGATCCCCATGACACCAACCCCACTGTAACCCCACTGCCCTACCTCCCATCCTTTCATCCTAACTCTCCCCTGTGACCCCAACCCACCCTGACACTTCAATACCAGCCTCATTCCATCCCCCAATGTCCCAACATTCCACACCTTCCTTGACTCTAAACCAACACGACCCTACCCTGATGTTCCCTGCCCCATCCTGACCCCCGATCATGCCCATTGTCAAGAGAACCTGTACCTTGGGACCAATCAGGCCCTCCTTGCCAGGGGCCCCCGACTGGCCCGGCACACCAGGCTCCCCCTGGAGAAAAGAAGACATAAGCTTGGCCCTGGCCCACCCGTCCCCTCCTCATTCTGGGTGTGCCCCATACTCGCCATCTCTCCTTTGCGTCCAGCCAGCCCAGGGCGGCCGGGGAGACCAGCTTCTCCCTGCAGACATCAGGTAGAGGGGTCAGCCTTAGGCCCCTGGCCTGTAGTCCCCACACCCCCATCACCTCTGTACCTTGTCTCCCTTCTCTCCATCAAGGCCACAGGCTCCCTTCATCCCCCGTTCTCCCTGGGGGAGAAAAGCAGGTGAAAAAGCAACTTCCAGACACCTGACCCCTTGACCCAGAAACCAACTCTGCAAACTGGCCTCAGACACTCCAACTTCCGACTTCACATTCAGTCCTGGATACCCCAACGTCTGACCCCATGCTCCTCACCATCCAACATCAGGCCTTCCTGACTGGAAAAAAAATCCATCTACTTCCTACCTTGAGGCCCCGGGGGCCCATGAAGCCAGCATCTCCTTTGTCTCCTCGGATACCAGGGGCTCCATCCTTTCCTGGGGATCCCTAGGGGGCAGTGGGGTCAATGTGAGGTCAGGGGAGGTCAGTGAGGGATCAAAGGGCATCACCCTGAATAGTAGGCAGGGAACACCATGAGGTGAGAGGCACCACTGCAGGCCAGAGCACTGGAAGGGCAGAGTTTGCCATGGGGCGAGAGTCACCATGGGCCATCATAGGGGGTTACCATCACAGAGAGTTACTGTGGAGGTGGGAGCCTCTGGGCAACATGAGGACACCATGAGAGCACTCGTCACTATAAGTTGAAGCTACACATGGGCAGGACCATCACGGGGATGGGGGTTCTGGGGGTTTGGGGGGTTCCTGTGGGAACACAGGCATCTTACCGGGTCACCAGGTATCCCTGCAGCACCAGGCTCACCCTGTGGGAAACACAGGTTTGGGGGGAGCATTCAATGTGATTGTCCCCTATGCTGGCCTACCTGCTGCATGTGCAGCCACTCAGACATGCAGAGCCCAGGCTCACACAGATCCCATGTGAACACACATATAGCCAACAGTGAGGGAGCCAGAAACCCCCCAACACTCAGGGACACCTGGAGAAAGTTGTGTGTGATGCGAGAGGCTCTGGACCTGTGCCCATAGCAGGGCTTGCCTTGGGTCCCGTGAGTCCACGTGTTCCCGGATACCCGACCGAGCCCTTGTCACCAGGCTCTCCCTTGGTGCCCTGTGGAAGTGACCAGGAGAGGAACACAATCAGGACCAGAGCAGGCTGAGGCTTGGAGTATGACTGGAACCCACCAGCTGGGCAGAGCTCCTCAGTGTCATTCCCACAGACCGTCCCAGTGGCCCATCTCTTCTGTCCCACGCCATAACGGAGAGCTGGGGCTATGGCCCAGGAGTGGCTCATTTCTCACCTCAGGACACCCAGACTCTTGCCCCTCCCTTATACCACTGGGCCCCTAATCCCATCTGGGGCACCCCTAACACCCAAGGAACCCCTTCCTGTCGCCATGGGGCCCCTCATAGAGCTGAAGTCCACAGAGCTCCCCTCCTGACCTCACATAGAGGCCCTTCAGCCTTCCCTAGAGCTCCTATCCTCTCAGCCATGCTACAGTCTTTACAAACTACAGAACCCCCCTAACCTCCAGAAAGTCCCCCTCCTGTTCTCCTCTCCGGCCCTCGCAGATCCTCTACGGAACCCCCACGGTCCACTGGACCCACATAGAGTATGCCACCCTCTTCCCTGTACCTTGTCGCCAGGGTTTCCAATGTCTCCCCGAGGTCCTTTGTCACCATCTATGCCCCGAGGCCCTCGTTCACCCTGGGTCAGGGGTTGGAGGTCCATCACCCTCTGGGAGTTTGAGCTCTCAGATCCCCTAGGCCAGCCCCACAGGAACCCTTCCCACACCCAAGGGAGACCCAGTCTGCCTAGGAACCACACCCACTCACCATGTCTCCCTTGGCACCCTGTGGCCCTGGAGGCCCCACAATTATGGCTGAGTCACCCTGAGGGGGCAGGGAGCAGTCAGAAGAGTGGAGCACCCTAGTCCCCTACCCCTGCCCTCCCCCAATCCCACACTCACCTTATCACCCTTTAGCCCTGCAGTTCCAACGTCACCCTATTGGGCGGGAGAGTATGAGTCCACCCAAACTGGGGAGCCCCCAGTCCTGAATTACAGATCCATCTCCACCCCCACTCACCCCAGTGACCTTTTCTCCACATTCTTACCTTTTCCCCACGCTCTCCCCGGCTGCCCGGGGGCCCCTGTGGGAGAAAAGATAACAGAGCTAAAGCAACGTGGGGGCAGTGAGGGACCAAGGGGGAGCCGGGGGAGTAGGGAACCAGAGAGGACCAGAAAAAGGGGTCAAGAGAGTAGACAAGGAGGACCAGAGGGCTGGGGAGGACTACGGTGTCCCAAAGGCACAGAGGACAAAAGTCACACCACTGGTGCTTCTCCAAGTGGACCCACCATAAGTCCTCGGGGTCCCTCCTGGCCCGGGCGGCCATCTTCACCCTGGATGGTGACATTAGGTTAATTGACTCAGAGTTTGGAAATCAGAGGCAAGAGCTGTGATGAGGGGAGCCCTGATGTGGCTCCCTAGCAGTGGGCGCTGGCCATGGAGCAGGACATACGTACCCGGACACCTGGCTCCCCACGCTCGCCTCGGGGCCCGGGCAGCCCCACTCCAGGGTCTCCCTGGACATCAAGAGGACACCAGGGATAAATGAGGGGAATCAGTGGGAGACAGAGGGTCATGGGAGGTCAGTGGAGGTTGGAAGGGATGACAGGCACAGGAGAGAGCCAGCAGCATGTCCTATTTACCTTGTCTCCCTTGAGTCCAGAGGCCCCAGGTGCTCCCTGTAGGTAAGAGTGAGGTGAG
Organism: Cynocephalus volans; assembly: GCF_027409185.1. Classification (NCBI taxonomy): domain Eukaryota; kingdom Metazoa; phylum Chordata; class Mammalia; order Dermoptera; family Cynocephalidae; genus Cynocephalus; species Cynocephalus volans. Next base: position 58,944,385 of record NC_084470.1, read on the forward strand.
AGTCCTGTGGCTCTCAAAGCCCCCCACACACACCCAGCCCCCCAGTGTGGTATCATCCCCATCATTAGTCCTCAACGTGGACAGACGCCAACACAAAGGGAATCAAACACACAGGAAACTGGGTACTTCTACTTACCACTGACCCTGGTGGTCCAGGTGGCCCCAAGGGGCCTGGGGCTCCTTCTCTCCCTGGAGGGCCTGCCAGACCCTACCAGAAAAATAGGGCAAGGGAGGCAGAGAGTGACTTGGGATCCATCTTCCCCCTTTGCCCCCCAAGACTGGGAGCCCCCAAGGCAGAGCCCGGGTGCCCTTCCTCCTCACCCACCACTGGATTCAGAGGTCTTGAAGCCCCTCACCCGCTCTCCGCTGGGACCCGGCTGACCCATCTCTCCTCGAGGGCCTGTCTGACCAGGGAACCCAACAGTACCAGGCACACCGGGGAGGCCGGAGGGGCCCAGGTCTCCCTGAAATAGAGAGCAAATGGAGGAGTGGTCACTGAGGGACCCCTTCTTAGGACTAGCCCCAGATTCCCTCTTCCTCCCACCTCCACCGGCCACCCTGCCTGCTGCCCCCACCACTAGTGATGCAGCATTGGCTTACCTTCATGCCTACAGGGCCAGCTGGCCCAGGGGGACCCTGGACCCCGACTCCTGGGTCACCCTTTGAGAGAAAGAAGGGTCAGATCAGGCTCAGGGAGTCTCAGGACCATGACCCCCAGCAGGGACTCTTCCAGGTACATGTACCTTTTGACCTTTGAGTCCTGGAGCCCCTTTCTGACCCTAAAAAAAACAAACAGCATCTGAGAGGGTAGAAACATGAACATAAAGCTTAGATATGGTCCAAAAATATTCCCTGGGGAGCTTAGCTGTGGTCACAAACACATGGGAACTCAGACGTGTGACCAAGGATTGGCTCTGAGAGCTCAGACGTGACTACGGACTTGTGAGGGCACAAACAGAGGGAAGCCCAGATGTGACCACAGATAGGTGGAGTTCAGGCATGACCACAGGTACATGGAGCTCACACATGAGCGCAGACATTCAAGACCACAGATGTGAGCATGGATACATGGGAGCTCTCACAGGAATGCTGATATGTCCGCCCGCTGTCAGGGAGCTTAGATGTGCCCACAGACATGAACTCAGACAGACGGGGGCGCAGATTATAAACACATAACCAAGGAGAGGACCACTAGAACTCAAATGCGTCCTGAGACCTGGGAGGTCAGACAGGGCACACACACGTGCTCAGACATAGTGAAGAACAGATAACCAAGGACAGGCACACAGAAACTAAAATGGCACCCACAAACCCTTGGAAACCAAGAGCATATGCCCCCCATGTGCTCCAAGGAGCAGGCTCCTGAATGCTGGAACATGCAGCCAGATTCAGTGATTCAGACGTGCACAGGCCCAAGAATGGTCCCTATGTCCACAATCACACACCAGCCTGGCTTGAACTTGCCCAGACCCCAGACTCACATCTTCCCCAGGGTCTCCAGGCTCCCCTGCACGGCCCGCTTCACCCTACACAGAAGAGGTGGTGATGGGGTCTGGCCACCTGGCCTTTCCTCTCTCTGCCCAATGCTCAGGCCCAGGGGCCAGGCCCACCTCACCTTCTCGCCCCGTGGCCCTGGCAGTCCTCGGTCACCTTTGGCTCCCTGGAGAGACAAAGGTCAGGAGGCAACACAGGCATCAGTCACAGACAGATGAGACTCAAGGAAGGAGTCATGAGGCCAGGAGTCAAATGTGGGGCATATTATAAAAGTTGAGGGTCAAGAGAGTACACAAATTATGGGTCACCTGTCAGAAATTCCACACTCACCGGCTCACCCACCAGGTCTCCAGCAAGGCCTCCAGGGGCTCCCTGATGAGGGAGAGGTGTCAGTGGAATTCCTTGGCCCCCACCATTTGGCCTCTCTCCCAGGCCTCCCACACACTCACCTTCTCTCCCTTTGCTCCAGGGGGCCCAACCATAGCCTGTGGGGAAAGCCAAGTGAGTGGTCTGGCCTCCTCCTCCTCCCTGCCCCCACCCTGCCATCCCAATGGGATTGGGAAAGTAAGGCATGGGGATGAGGCAGAGGAGTTAGTGCAGGGGGTGGAGGTCAGGGTCAAATATCACCTGTCCAGGGGCCCCCATGGGTCCAGGTTCTCCTTTGGGTCCAGCAGGGCCAGGCAGACCTGGTGACCCCTATGGCAGAGAAGCGTGAGGAATTCAGTGCCTCTCCACCCCCGGCCACTGCTGCCCCACTCCTCATAGTCCAGGCACACACTGGGCACAGAGCCCCCAGCAAGCCCCCCCAGAATACATACTGGCACACCAGGGCCTCCTCTTTCTCCATCTTTTCCATTGGCACCATCACGACCTGGGGCTCCTGGCTTTCCTGTCTCCCCCTGAGAGGGAGAAGCTCTGTCAGGGACCTACTTGCTGAGCCCTGACCCCGGGAGCCCAACCCCTGACCCCTAGGACTCACCACTTGTCCGGGCAAACCTGGTGACCCCTGCGGACCCTGATGGGGAATAAATCAGATGTGAGGGTGACATGGGGCAATGGACAAAGGAGGACATGGAAGAACATGAGACCTAAGGACAGGAAAAAGGTGTCCCTGCAGAGGCCACAGGGACTCACTCACCACAAGGCCTGAAGGGCCAGGGGGCCCAGGAAGTCCCACAGCTCCAGTAGGTCCAGGTAGACCCTGGAGAAAGAAAAAGTTCGAGGCAGTGCCAACCCCACCTGGTTGTCTCCTGATGCCCCTAATCCATGAGCTGAGCCACTCACCCGTCCTGGGGGTCCTGTCTCTCCAGGCTCTCCCTACAAAGGACCCATAGAACACATGAGCAGAGCCTACATAGACGGGGTTCCTGGGGCTCAGCCTCACTGCAGGGAATGACATCCCAAGAAGTTGGCAGACGCTGCCCTGGGTGTGGACATGGCTCAAAAGAGCCTCCTCCTCCTCCCATCCAGGTACCCCCACACGCATATACTCACCTTCAGGCCAGAAGGTCCCTGGGGTCCCGCAGGGCCAGCGAGACCCTAAAGTGTCAAGGGCAGGGGACAGAGGTCAGCATTATCTGCCTGGGCTCAGGGATTAACACAGGACAAAGCCTGGTTCATCAGGTGTGACCGACGCCCATCCCATTCCTCCTGGACCCCAACCAGGTAGTGCTCCCCTCGTCACTCACCGGGGCACCGGGCGGTCCAGGGTCTCCATGGCCACCCTGTTGGAGAGAAAAAGTCTGATGAGGGGAAGCCAGCCCTACGCCACCAGAAAAACTGAGGCAGGACTACTCATTGGGGTTGGGCACAGGATGGGGACTGGAGAGGTGAGGATTCTCAAGTACTCACTGCTGGGCCAGGCACCCCCCTCGGACCCTGCAGACCCTGCACAGAGAAGAAGATGATCAGCCTCAATGTGGGCCTCATTTGGGCCTGTTCCCACCCTCTGAACGTCTTTGCCTTGGGGGACCACTTCCACGCCCCAGCCCTCCCAGGCACAGATCACCATGTATCCATGGGCTACCCCTCAGGGATAGTACACACAGGCCTGCACATACACATACACACAGACATGCACACAGCAAGCCTTTCACAGACATTGTGCCCCTGAATCCACACCTGGGCATGAAGGCACAACCCCCACAAGTAATACACACACATACAGCAACCAGACAGCAGAGGTTCCAGAGCCTAGGCCAGGCCAGTCCCACCACCACTCACCGGCTTCCCTTCAGGCCCAGCCACACCACGCTCTCCTGGTAGACCCTGGAGAGAACAAATTTAAGGCCACATGCCCTTGTCCCCTGATCCCAGCTTTCCCTCACCCACCATCCCCTAGACAGCAGAGGCACGACCCAGACAGGCCCAGGCAGTGCAGACTCTAGCCCTGCACTTCAGACAACACATGCAAAAGCTCTGTTCTTGCACATGTGTGGCCCTTGGGGCAAGGACTCACCGGGTTGCCATCGGGACCCTTCTGTCCAGGTTCTCCCCTGTCTCCCTTGATCCCTGGCACACCCTGCAAGCAGAGTGTTCTTCCCTGAGCCCCCAATCCCTGTCATGTGCCCACGTACATATGCATGCCACTTCGGTATGCCCCCATAGAGGAGGGGGAAATATATGAGGGGGCAGGAGGCCTCACCCTGTCTCCTTTGGAGCCTCGTTCGCCATCACTGCCTGGCTCCCCCTGTGGGAATGAGATGTTAAGGCAGGCCCTGGTGCCATGACAGGGGGTGGCCCCCAGGCTGATCCCACAAACCGACCTTAACGCCCTTGAGTCCTGGGGGTCCTTGTTCTCCAGAGAGTCCAGGACCTGGCTCATCCACAGCCACCTACCATCACAAGGTCACAGGGGAGAAATATGGCTGTCACAGAGGCATGGAGCAGTCATCACAGATCACAGGATCACAGAGGGTTATTGGGTCAGAGATACCACATGGAATTTGTGGGGCCCAAGCTAAGGGTGGCATCTTGATTACCAGTCACAGGCCTAGGGCAGGTCTGGGGTGATCACCTTGGGGCCAGGGGGTCCGGGGGGTCCAGGAAGGCCAGGAGGGCCATCTCTGCCCTGCAGAAAGAAAAAAATGGGGTGGCTGCCCCAGAATAGACTCAGGCAGCCCCTGCCCCATGGAGCCCATCCCAGATCACCTGTTCTCCCCGTTCTCCTTTCTCTCCCCGTTCTCCCTGAAATGCAAATAGTAGTGTGAGGACTATGTCCACAGGGAGTCCAACCCCTCCTGATCCCTCTTCCCTGGCTCTCCCAGCCAGCGCCCAGGCTCACCCTCTCTCCTGGTCTTCCTGCCTCCCCCACACTCCCAGCCTGGCCTGGGAGCCCAGGAATACCAGGCTTTCCAGGCTCCCCAGCAAGGCCAGGAGGTCCAGGGGAGCCCCTGTCCCCAAGGGCCAGGCCAGGGGGCCCCTGAGGGCCAGGGTCTCCACGATCTCCCTTCAGCCCTCGTTCTCCAGGAAAGCCGATGGGGCCCTGGAGGAGCAGAAGAGTGAATGATGATGGCTGTACTACCACACCCTCCATGGGCCACATATCACTGAGAAGCCACCACTCACCTCCTTGCCTGGGGGGCCTCGCTCACCCTGGTCCCCCTTGGGGCCACGACGCCGTTCAGGCACAGGCAGGAAACTGCCAGAGCTCTCATCCCAGGTCTCCACAATCTCACGCAGAGCAGACGTCTGAGGGACAGCAAGGGGTCAGAGGAGCAGGGACCATACTGCCACCAATCCTCTGGCCCCTGTGGGCACTACTTGTCCCATGGGGCCCCCACTGGCCACTACCCCCAGCCTCTAAACAACCTACCTTGATGCCAACAGATTCCAGCAACCGCTCCACATTCTGAGGACACAAAGTTGGGTGAGGGGCTGCCCAGTAAGAAGCCGCCCCTGTCTCCTGCCCCATACTGCCCCCAGGAAGAGCCTCCAGACCCTCTTCCCCAGGCCTCTTGCCCAGAGTACCCTTTAACTCTTGGTTGAAGCCTGGCTGCAGGCCATTGGGAGCCTCTCCCTGGCATGTCCCCATTGCCCAGGTTCCCTTGAGTGCAGGCTATAGGCACCTCAATGGGGCAAGGGACCAAGCACACAGTACAGAACCTGTGGAGCCTCATGGCAAGAAGAAGGGGATGGAGAGGTGGCCCCCATAGGCATGCAAAAAAGAGTCAAGGGCCAGGTCCCAAGGCTGACTCACCGCCACGGTCCCAGGTTCTCCTCTCAGGCCACGCTCTCCAGGGAGGCCCTGGAGAGGTCAAGAGACAAGCTGCTAGGACCCAGCTTGTGGGCATGTGTGTGCATGCGTGGGTACTATGGCTGCCTGGGCATGTGAAAGAAGTGAGGGCCTCACCTGTTCACCTTTGGATCCAGTCTCCCCACGGTCACCCTGAGAGAAAAGAATGATCAGGTAGGGGAATTGTCCCCCTACCCTGGTCAGCCCCTCACCATACCCCCATCCAACACATTCATACTCACCTTGGGGCCCATATTTCCTGGGACACCAGGAAAACCCTGAGATATGAAAGAATACAAAGAGGTCACACAGGATCATGGCATCCCAGGAGGGTATCGCGTGAAAACATAATGGCCTCTATTGCTCCCAAGTCCCAGAACTACCCTGGACACTCACCTGGCCAGGAGGCCCAACCTGCCCCTGGAGGCCTGGAGGGCCCTGGAGTCCAGGGCTACCAGGAACTCCACGCTCACCCTTGGGGCCTTCCTGACCCTGAGGAGAATGAAGCCAGCATCAGGACTCTGAGACCCCAGAAATGACATATCTTGCAGGGTCAGGGCCAGGGGCCAAAAGTTGCAGAAGACTCCAGCACTCACTTCTCTCCCAGGGGCGCCTGGATCTCCCCTCTCTCCCTAAGGAAGACAAGCGTGCTTAAGACACAGCCCCAATCTGAGGACAGGGAAGACCCCAGGTGAGGGACTTTACCTTTCTCCCGTCTTCTCCAGGGTCCCCAGGTTCTCCCTGCGGGCAGAGGACTCACATCAGTCCAAATGTTCACCAGTGTCTGGCTGAAAGACAGTGTCTTGGCAGATTCAGATGACTACGACTGTATGTCTGCATATGTAGCTCCATGGCTCTGTGTGTCTTGGAACATGGCCTGTGACCATCTGGGTGAGCTGTTGCATGTCTAAGGATAAGCCTGCACAGGCCTGCTTACCTCCGCATGTAACTGCACATTTCCCCGTCTCTGGCCCTCTAGATGCAACTCCACATCTATGTGTCTCTGGGTGGGTGAATGTCCATGTGTCCTGGATGTAACTGCACATTTCCCCGTCTCTGGCCCTCTAGATGCAACTCCACATCTATGTGTCTCTGGGTGGGTGAATGTCCATGTGTCCTGGGTGGGTGCATACATATGTGTGTCTTGGCATGCACACCCAGGGGCCTGTGTGTCCTGTAGGCAACTGTATGTGTCAGTCTGTGTACATACCTTGGCCCATGTCTGCGTATGTGCATGGGCTTATACATGTATACACAGGTCCCCAGTGCCTTAAGAACTGTGTGTCTTGGCATCTGTCTGCAAGTCCTGTGTATCTTAATGTGCATGACCATATACGTGTGGGTCACTGTGGATATAAATACATGTGTCAGCATTTCCCAGTACATGTCACATGTCAGAGCCATGGATGTGTGTCTCACCATGTCTTAACACAGGTCCACATGTAGTCATGGGTCCATATCTTAGCACATACCTGAGTCTGGGTGGAAGTGTCTGGGTGTCAACATGTCTCCACATGTCCCTGAATATGGTTTCATGCCAATGTGTCTGTGTCTCTTGACCTGTGTCTGTGGCTCTTCGCCTGTGCCCCTGGCCGTGCGTTATCTCAGCATGTGTTGGCCCATCCAGGCACAAGTTGGCATATCACCTAATTCACAATGTGTCTGGGAGGCTGCCTGTGTGTGCACACAGAACTGTGTTTCTGTATGTATCTGTATATCTGGGCTAGGTATGCAGGTGTTGGCACATGTCTACATGTGTCTGCACATGTGCCCCATGTATCCACAGATCTGGGCTGTGTTCAAGTGCTGGTGTTTCTCAGCAGGTTTCACTGTGATTGCTTTGGACACACTCACATTTTTCCCATTCAGGCCAGGTTTGCCATCCTCGCCTGGCTTTCCCTGTGGGAAGAGATCATTGTTCAGATGTCAGGGCTGGGACAAGAGTAGTGATGGGGCAAAAGGGTAGCATGAAAGCCTGGACTCACCACTGCCCCAGGGGGGCCAGGGGGACCAGGGGGACCTTGCTCTCCTCGGAGGCCTGGAAGCCCCTGGAAAAAGTTTTTGTTAGGATTGAGAGGGTTTCTGAGATATCCCATGGGACATACCCCATAGACTGGGAGAACCCCATTAAGATCTTCCTCCATTGTAGACCACCAAGATTGGGAGGTCCCATTGAGATTTCCTGAGGCACAGATCCCAAGGGTAGAACCCCCAGAATATGGGGGGCCTATTAAGACCCCCAAAGTGAAGACAGAAAGGGGGGCTCTACTAAAACCTGTCTGCCAGGGACTAAGACCCCTCCCAAAGACAGGGCTGGACCAATTCCCCATACTCTTGCTGATGCCATGACTATGATGACCTGGCTGAAGCTTACACTGGACCCCAAAGCTGCCCTCCGCCCCAGAATCCCCTCCACTTACATCTCTCCCTGGGTCCCCGGCTTTGCCAGCAGCACCCTGAGGAGAGACTCAAAGTCAGGGAGTTCATCGTGGTCATAGAGTCAGGGGCATTGCCCACTGACACGGCCACTAGTTCCCAAGGCCTAGTGAACCCAAGGCCTGCAAGGCAGTAGCATGCCCCACCCAGGCAGGGTTCTGGAAGAAGATGCAGGTAACACATCTGGCCCTAGAGTTTGTCAGGGCCAAGACCACTGTAGTGGATTGAATTATGTCCCCCCAAAACTCACTGAACCTTAATTGTGTCCCCCCAAGCTTTATGTATTAGAAACTTAGCCCCCATTGTGACTGTTAAGAGGGTGGGAAATCCTATTATGGTAATTGAAGGGTGGAGCTTTAAAGAGGTGATTAAATTGTAGGACCATGCCATAGTGAATGGATTAAAAATGTGGTCAGGGGCATGGTTCTGAGGGCATTAAAAGAAGAGGAGAGTCTGTCTTCTCTCTCTCTTGCTCGCTGTGCTCCACCATTTTTGCAATAGGATACCCTGCCATCACTGAAGTCACCACCAAAGAAAGCCTTCACCAGATGTGTTCCCTGGACTTTGGACTTCCTAGCCTCTGAAACTGTAAGCAATAAATTTTGTTTTCTTTATAAATCACCCAGTTCTGTGTACTTGGTTATAAGCAACATAAGGGGACTAATACGACCACCCAGATAAGGCTGCGGTCCAAGGCCTTCATGTGAAGGAGTAAGGAATGGGGATGACCAGGCAGCAACTACCATGACTTACATGCAGACCAGCGGGCCCAGCAGCTCCTGGTTTCCCATCCAGCCCACTCCGGCCATCCAGCCCAGGAGGGCCCCGGTCACCCTGACAAAAACAGAGTGGTCACAGGCCTCGAAGGCTCTGATGGATCTGGGAGCCCACGCTCACATCCTGAAAACCCCCACACCTCTCACCTTTTCTCCTGTTGGGCCTCGGACACCTGGGTCCCCCTGGAGGGAACAAGGTCAGTTAAGAGGTGAGGGCAAGATGGGGACTTAGACTGATAGGGCAAAGTACATCACTAACCTGTGGGCCTGGGGGCCCCCGAAGCCCGTCAATGCCCTGAGGGTGGGGGAGGAAGAAATCAGAGCAGGCTTTCCCAGGCCCTACCTCCCCACAGGCCCAACCACACTCACCCTCTCTCCAGGGACTCCAGGGGGACCGGGGTCACCCTTGGGTCCTCGAGGACCCTCCTGTCCACGGTCCCCAGGCTCTCCCTGTGGCAGAAACAAGCTCACTGAGAGAACAGCCCTTTAGCCACAAGGCATGCCTGAAGCAGAGCCTGTCACAAGGGGCACTAGGATCCTTTCCTGGACTCATGGCTTCACTCCACCCACAAGCCCCAATACCTTCTCCCTGGCTCCAAGGCCCACGTCCACCTGTGGGGAGAATGACCAATGAGAAGAAGTGAGGTTGGTGTGGGGGGATGGGGTCAGTGAAGGGCTACAGGGATCAGTGGAGGTATCAGGGGGCAGTGGGGAAAATGGGAGTCAGTGGAAGGGATGAGGGAACACAGTATGGAGCCAACAGGGGCAGGTGAGGGAGATGGCAGAGGAACATCCCCAACTCAAGCCTTACCAACCGTCCAGGGGGGCCTGGGGGACCCTAGGAAAAGAAATGGTTATAGTCAACAGGAGGCCCCAGGTCCCAGGGCATGGCTCAGGTTTGCCCCAGGCTCAATGCTGCCCTCAAATTCCCTGTGGCACCCCAATGCCAAGCCCCAGAGGGCAGGCCAGGCCTGGGGAATGCCATCAGTGCTCCCTACCTTGACCTCTAGGCCCCTTGTGTGGACATCGACCACAACACTGGTGGCAGCACTAGAGAAATCTCCACCCTACTGAGCCCGGAATGCCAGCACTACTCACCGGCTCCCCACGGTCACCCTTGGGTCCAGATGGTCCAGGGCTGCCCTGCAGAAAGCCAGGGTGTCAGGGTCACTCAGAGTAGGCAGCAGTTTGGGGGAGATTTGGAAGCACCATGAGAACTCATGGGGATCCTGGTGTCCTTTGCGGGGGTTGTGATGAAGGGGTCACAGGAAATGAGAATTGGGAGGGTGCAGCATTGCAAGGCTGGGGTTGCAGGATCAGGGGCTGGGAACTGGATGGTTGGGGGATTGAGGTTGATGGGACTCACGTTTCGACCGTCCTCTCCAGGATCTCCTTGGTCGCCCTTCTCACCCACAGGTCCCCGAGCTCCAGGTGCTCCCTGAGAAGAGCAGCTGGTTTGAGACAGGCCATCCCAGCATTTTGCAGGTTCCGCTGTGAGCCCCTATACTGATCCTGGTTCCCCAAGCCTCCCTCCAGAGTTTCCTGCCACTCTTTCCCCCTCGAAGTTCCTCATCACCTTCATGCCCACCTCCTCCATCACCCCCCTTACTTCTCCCTGTCAAAACTCACCCGAAGACCACGCTCGCCTGGTTTTCCAGGCAAACCTGGGTCACCCTGGTGATGAAGAGAAAAGTCACTTTGTGCAGGTGAGTTGGGATCTAACTCAGCAAGCAGGGGCAGAGGAGGGCCTGGGCACCAGCTGGATAGGAGGCAGGGGTTTGGACCTGGTGGAGCCCCCAGCCCATTGGGATCACAGTTCAAGGGTAAAGGATCAGAAACCACAATGCAGAGGAGTCTCACCGGGGGACCCTCGTCACCTTTCTCTCCAACTTCACCCTGTGAGACAGGAGAGTCAGCCCTGGTCCCAAGACCCCGGCAATGCTGGCAACACCCCTCCTCCCCTCCCACCAGGACTCTCCCAACTCCAGCCTCTTACATCTCGACCTCGGGGTCCAATAGGTCCTGGGGGGCCAGGCCTCCCAGGGTCTCCCTTCTCTCCAGGAGGCCCTGAATCACCCTGTGGAGGAGGCAAGAGTGAGGTGATACAGGATGCATGCAACAGGCAGCCCTCGAGGGGAAGCAACCCCTGAAACATTGAAGTTACCCAAGGTCACAGGTACTCACCGGGAGGCCTGCTCTGCCAGTGAGGCCAATGGGACCCTGACAGTCATAACAAGGGAACAGGATTTAGTCAGGGTTCCCAGGCGCCACCTCATCTTCCTCTGTCACACTCCCCATCCCCACATTTACTCACCCGGTCTCCAGGGTCCCCCTTGGGGCCAGGGTCTCCAGGAAGAACCAACCCGGGTGGGCCCTGTGGGTGGAAAGATCAGAAGTCAGGATGGCACAACCTTCACCTGCCCCACCCTCTAAACATTCCCTTCACTCACCTGTTCCCCTTTGACTCCAACAGCTCCTCTGGGCCCAGCAGGCCCCACATCTCCCTGGAGATGACAAAGACCATCAGTGCTAGCTCCAGGTTCCAGGTGCCCCTACAACCCAGCTATCATGCCACAACCCTTGTGACCTCCAGGGGCCTCCAGACAGGCACAGAGAATAGGACCTGTGACCTTGACCTTAGCCTGTAATAACCTCTCCTGGCCCACACCAGACTTACCTTCTCCCCTTTGGCTCCAGCACCATCAGTTCCCTGAAAACAAAGAGGACAGACACAGCTTGGCCCCACCTGGGGAACATAGGACCAAAGTCTTGATTGGGATAGGGGTTATGTAGAACTGGAAGTCACAGAGCTCAGTCTCTGCCCAGAGGTCACAAGGTCACCACTGGGAGCAGAGTAGGGGTTACACAAAACAGGTTGACACAAAGCTCATGACCTGTATGGCAGTCATGGGTCACAGAATAACATCCAGGAGTCTGGACGAAGGTTATAGCACAAGGAGACTCTGAGCCTGCCCAGGGTCCCAGGGCTGTGGAGTCACACAGCCCAAACAATGGTTTATAGGTAGGTCATGCTCAAACCTGTACTGGGCTCAGAGGCCCATCCTCTCTTCACTCACCACCACTGCAGGGTCCCCAGGGCGACCAGGCTCCCCCTGTGGAGAGAGGATAAGGGCAGGCATGGGTCAGAGGCCCACCTAGGAACCAAGGTCCCAGTGTCTCACCTGCTACATCCCCAGGACCAGGGAATATGGCCCCCAGCCCATGACCCACCTTCTCTCCTCGGCGGCCAGTGGGTCCTGGTGGCCCCTATATGTGGAGAAAGTGTGAACCCAGGAGGAGAGGAGGAGGAAGGAACACATGAAAGCCCCACTCCTGGTCCCATCACAGTCACAGACTCACTTCAGGACCCTCGGCTCCAGGACGTCCAGCAACACCCGGCAGCCCCTGAAGAGGAACAGAAGTGCTGCTCCAGGTGGCGAGGGCAGGGGGATTATGGGCAAACCAGGGCAAGAGGCTGGCGGTGGGAGCTAGACAGGGGCCAAGGAAGATTGGGATTTAGGTCAGCAGGGATCAAACTTGGCAGCAGGACAGAGACCAACCAGGTCAGTGAAAGTCAAGGTCAGTTCAGCAAGGTCAGAAAGTTAAAAGCTGGGTCCCTGGAGTTGACAGTTGAGCCTGCAGCAGCAGGGGTTAGGAGGTCATGTGAGAACTGGTGAAGGGGCAGGGGCAGTGGGAGTCAAGGGCAAGAAGTCAGAACCAGGAGGGGGCACAGAGCCCAGGTCAGCTGGCGCTGGCATGGGGTCAGTGGGCTTACCTGGGGTCCTACTAGGCCAGGGGGTCCACGTTCGCCCTGATGGAACAGAAGAGGTCAGAGCTGAGTCTGGCCCCAGATCCTCCAGTGCCCTGAGAGCCACCCAGGCTGCATTTACCTTCTCTCCAGTCTCACCCAGGGGCCCCGTCAGTCCTCGGTCACCCTGAAGAGAGAGAAGTTAGAAGAGGGGCCCTGACCATCAACCCCCAGACAAGGTGTCTCAAACTCTAACCCCCACCCCAACACACACACATCCCAAAACCACAACCTGGAAAGAACTCTTCTCTCCTGATCTTCCAGCCTCCCTCAGCACTGTGGGGGTCCCAGAGTACTACCTCTCACATCTGACCCCCCAGCTGGTACTCACTTGGGGGCCAATGGCTCCAGGAGCTCCCCGTAGGCCCTGGAAGGGATGAATTTGGGGGTTCAGAGATTTGGGTTTGGACAGAAGAATGGAGTAGCAATTGATGGTTGAGGGTGGGGGCTGGAGCTGTGCCCACCATATTCAGAACCCCTACACTCACCCGCTCACCCGGGATCCCAGGTTGTCCTGGGAGGCCTGGGGCTCCATCCACACAGTCACCCTGAAGCAGAAACACATAGGTGGGAAGACCCAGGAGAGGTGTGGCCCCCCAGCACCCAGCCTCCCACCCCAGAAATGAGACACCCAGAGATCAAGTTTTGTACCTTTTCTCCTTTCTCTCCAGAGGGGCCGATTGGGCCTTGGGGTCCAGGGCTTCCAGGAAGACCCTAGAAGGAGGTGAGTAAAAATGTGAGCCAAGAACTGTTAAGCCCAGCACCCAACCACTGCCCCAGCAGAACCTTTAGTCCCTCTACCCACATCCCTGAGCAGGTTCCCCAGCAGAGCCTCGAGGACCCCTTACCGGCAGCCCAGGCTCCCCAGGAGCAGTGCCACCATTGCCTGGTCCAGGGGGACCCTGGGAGAGAACAGCAGGTCAGGGATTGGCTAGAGAATCAGACTCCAAGCCACCCCCAGCATACCTTGTGCCTTACTTACCCGTTCCCCACGATCACCTTTGTCACCCTGGAAGACAGATCATGACCACATGACCCTGGGCCATACCTCCCTCCCCAAGATACCAGGACGGATAAAGATCATGGGATCAAAATGAATTACTAGGATCATGGGGGGACTGAGGAGTCATTGGGGGGGGTCAAAGGGCCACATGGGCTTAGAGCAACCAGCAGGAGTTGGGTGGATTCGAATGGGGTCACCAGATCTCTGAGTCACACGGAGGTTGTGAGACCATATGGGGATGATGCTGTCACCTTCACAGGTATTCCAGGAATCCCTGGGGGACCACGGGGTCCTGGGTCCCCCAATGGGCCACGAGGTCCAGGGGGACCCTGATGGAGGACACAAAGCATAAGGTGCAATCCTACAGACCCCACTTTTGCCTCCCTCCTGGTCCTCCCACCACACATCACTTGTGTCACATACCCTGGCACTTACCGAAGGTCCAGGGTCCCCTTTCTGTCCAGGAAGCCCTCGTCCCTCTCCTCCAATGACTTGTCCAGGTTGCCCCTGCAGGGGCAGAGAGCAGTGGGCAGGATTCAGGATATGAGAGTCTGGAGGTGAAAGAAGCCCCTAGAGGTGCCCCAGCTCCTTCTTACAACACCTTAGGCCCTGCACAGGGTCTGGCCTGGGCCACCCCTGCTCCTCCCTGGGACATCCTGGACCCATCCCTTCCCTCTTCACCTACCGGCTCCCCCTTCGGGCCTCGAGGCCCTCGTTCTCCCTGAGAACAAAACAGAGCAGCGAGTGGTGCTTGGGCCCAGGCAAGTCTCAGGGTGGCCCCCACTGCCCCACTGCCCAGGCTCCCCACCCTGTAGAAAGAACCACAGGAAGATGCTGGGAGAACAAAGAAAGGAAGGCACATACCGGTTCCCCACGAGGGCCAGGCCACCCTGAAGAGCCCTGAAAATGGAGGCCAGAGTCAGAAGAATCAGAATCACCCACCCTCTCAAACAAAATGTCGCACCAAGACCTGCAAGGGCAAGGCTAGCTCACCTTTGGGCCAGGAGTGCCAGGGGCCCCAGGGGTCCCAGGAGTCCCAGGCCGGCCAGGGCTGCCTGCAGGCCCATCTGTTCCAGGGAAGCCCTAAGGAGGCAAAGAGGTCAGGGCAGGAAGGGACCCTCCCCCAGTGCCCTCATTTGCTGGAGGAGCCCCACTCCAGGGTCTCCTCACCCTACAGGTCCCCAGATGTTGTCAAAAGTAGAATAGTGGGACAGCGAACTGGCCCCTCAGAGCTAAATGCAGCCCAATCCCAGGCATCAGGGCAGTGATGAGGCAGAGGCCCTTCCCTGACTCTGGGACTTAGGACTGCCACCCAGGCTCTGTGGGGCATTGCAAAGCCCCATTGGCCCCTCTACTTCAAAGCCTCCCCCAAAGTCTCTAGTGTAGTTTACCATCTCTACTTAGGCTCTTAGGAGTACCCTGTGAGTCTAATTCTGCTTCTCCCTTCTGTCTTCTAAAGGCCCTGAGAAAACTTTGAGGAGTGCCTTAGATGAACCTCAATGGTCTCCACACTCACCCGCTCACCCTTTGCAATGGTACTTCCGGGGGGCCCTTGGGGGCCTGGAGCACCAGTCCTGCCCTGAGAGAAAAGAGCAGGTAAGGAAGTGCTAAGCCAGTCAGGGCACAGGGACAGGTGCGGGGAGGAACTCACCGGGAGGCCAGGGGGGCCAGGAGGCCCAGCTTGTCCTCTCAGGCCCTAGGAAGAGTGACCAGTGAGCCCTGTTCTGCCAACCTCCCCCTTCCCCACTGCTGCCCAACCCATTCTCCAGCCCCCAGCAGAGCCACTCACAATCTCTCCAGGTTCCCCCTTCTGGCCCTGGGGAAAGACATGTCAGATGAAGGTCAGAGTGGCTATCCCCTGGTAGGGCCTCGCCCACCCTCTCAACCCTGGACATTTACCTTTGGACAATGCACCGAGCAAGGCTCTGGCCGTGGCTGTGGGCACAAGATTTCTTTGAGGCCACGCAGTTCTACCAAGAACCCCCAGACTCCCTCTTCTCCACCATCTATTCCCCCAGAGGCCTTTTCCAAACCTGAGTGGCTGACTGACACAGGACTACTGCCAGGCCACTGGCTGCCCGGTCCAGGCTTGGACCATCATCCACGGCGAAGAAGGTCTGTACAGGGTCCATGCCCGGCACCAAGCGACGCAGTTGCTCTGGGTCCGCACCCACCAAGCCCAACATCACCACATTGAGCCCTGAGGAGGGGTCCAGCATCCTGAATGACAACCCTGCTGGGGCCACCCCTGTTCCCAGGCTCTATCTCCATCAGCCCTACTCCTTACCAGCAGCTTGGGCCTCACGGATGGGACTGAATATGTCACCTCTCAAGGGCTCATCCACTAGCAGAACCATCACCCCTGGCACGCGTGGGCGGCGCCCAGGAGCATCTGGTGCCAACAGGTATCTGTGAGCTGTGACCACAGCCGCACCTAGGAGGAAGGACATGTCAGAACCCTAGGATACCAAGCTCCCAAAGGGGAATCCCCAGGAATCCACACCCACTGTTGTCCTCACCCAGGTTGTTCCCACTTGGGTCCATGTAGGGGATGTCACGGATCTTCTGCAAGATGATGCCAAGGTCATGGGAGCTATTCAGTGGGAACAGTGGGGAGGGCCGGTGACTGTAGGACAGCAGGCCAACCTGGTGTGGGGGAAGAGACAGAGCCTGGGAGAATGACAGAGCAAGGACAGAGGCACATAGAGCCCAGAGAAACATAGAGATATGGGGATCTGACTAAGCCTGCGATATTTATTAGGGGGTCAACAATGACAGCAGGATAGGGGGCCAACCAGCAGGAAAGAAGACCTGGAGCCTGGGGGAGAGCTAGGAGAAAGGCTGAACCTATGGCAGGGCAGTGACACAGTAGCTGGTGTGGAGCCTGGAGTAGAGAGGTAGGGTTCTGGCTGCCTCTACTGCCAAACCTGGGCTGCCTGTGGCCCAAGAGGCCCAAGTGCAGACACCAGACGTTCCAGGACCCGCCTCACAGCCTCTGCACGATGAGCATTGTCTCGAGTGGTATGCAGCAGGAACACCACATCCACCAGGCCACGAGGACACACTGCAGGAAGGGGGCATAGTTACTGAAGCAGTCGACCCATCCAGCAGCCCCCTTGGCCACTCCTACTGTGCCCACCATACCTGGGTTCTGTGTGACAGAGGCCTCAGGACCGAGCACAGCCCCCCGGATAGGTGTCAAGGAGAAAATATAAGAGATGCCAGGCTCTAGCCCTGTCACCCGCTGAGAGCTCGAGATCCCTGGAAGTGTCCGGGGGGCTGCAGGCACTTCTGCAGAGGACAGAACTCGGTGAAACGAGGCCTTTCATGAAGCCCCAATTGCCAGCCCACCCCAACCCCGGGTCTCCGCCTCACCCTGGCCAAGGCCACTGAGTGGCCGCCAGGATAGGATGTAACTGGATGCCCCGGACACCGGGGTCCAGGCCAGAGTCACTGAGTCGATCGAGGTGTCCACTACACGTAATTCAGTGCTTGGGACACGAGGTGTCTCTGAAGGAGGAATCAAAGATCAGGGATCAGAGGCTGTGTCCTGAGAATCCAGAGGGGAGAGATCGGAGATCCTGGGGTGGGCTCATCTTAGTTAAGTGTCATGGGAAGTCACGCTGGGATCACCTCAGTGTCACGGTGGGGGGGGGGCTACAGGACGGGTCACTCAGAGCCTGGAGTGCAGGAAATCAGGGTGGGTCACCAGTCCAGGGAGGACCACACCAAGGCGGGGTGGGCCTTCTGGGCTCACCAGTTTGCGCAGTCACCTCCATGGGTGGCCCTTCTCCAGCCGGCTCCAGGACGCTCAGCCACAGGTGGTACAGTGTCGCTGGCTCCAGCCCCTCCAGGTTGTAGCTACTGACCTCAGGTCCCAAGACCCGGTACTGTTCCTGACCACCTGGGGCAGGCACGAAGGTGGGGGCCGGGAGCATGTGGGGGGGCGTTACCTACCGGCATTAATGGGCCCGCCCACCTCACTAGCCCCCCTACCTTACTGACTGGTGACACCAACCACCTCACTGACTGACTCTGCTAACCGGGTCCTCCCTCCTGATTGATGTTCCTCATTCTCACTGACCCTGCCCACTTTACTGAAACTGCCCGACTTACCCTCAATGACCTCATTGACCCCACCCACCTCATTGGTTAATCCCACCTACTGTCCCTGATCCCTCGAGACTCCCAATGACAGACCCCGCCCACCCTCACTGACCCCGCCTACCTCTCTGACTCCGCCCACAGCCCCAACCCCCTTGATCCCTAACCTCCTACCGGAGGCACCTCTCACCCTCAGGTCGCCAACGCAGACGGAAGCCACGCGCCCCGGGTACTGGCTCCCAGCGCAGCCTCAGCGAATTCTCCCCCCGCTGCACTACGCGAAGGGTCGCGAGGGCTGATGATGCCTCCGGAGCTTGAGAGAAAGAGCGAAAATCAGGAAGGCTCCGCCCCCACTGGCCTCTGAGCCAATCCGAGACCAACCCTGGAACACGCACCTCCCTCAGTCGGCCCCTCTGCCTATCCCAGGCTTCATCCTTCCCCTCCTCTCAGACCCCGCCCCCACAGGCTCATTACCAGTCCCTGGTCCCTTTCCCAGCCCCAGCAAAGCCCCGCCCCCCAAATAGTTCAAGCCACCAATCCAAGTCTCGCTCCAGCCCAAGCTCCGCCTACGCGTGGTGACGACAATAGAGACAGGTGCGCCCTCTCGGTCCCCGACAAGCGCGGTCACTCGCACGGAATAGCTGACTCCACCTTCGAGATCCCGGATCTCTGCAGAATCTGTGTTTCCTGGCAGCATCTGCTGTCTTGTGGGGCCACCTGGCCAAGTGAGCAGAAAGCAACAGTCAGGGATGGTGGTGGCTGACCAAAGGAAGCAATCCCAGCCAGAAAGGACAAGGGCAGGGTCAGGGAGCCACACCTTCACTCCGGCCCCAGGACAGTCTGTAGGCTGTGGCTCCAGTGACCCCTACCCAGGTGACCCGCAGAACATCGCTGGAAGCATTGAGGATCTGCAGCTTTGACACACTGCCCACAGGTTCAGGGGCTGGGGACAGAGGCAAGATAAGGGGTCAGGGACCACTGGGTGTCTGGCAGAGAACAGCGTGGCAGCGCAGGCAGGGTTAATGCAGGGGAAGTTTGAAGGTTTGTGTGAAGTTAGTGTGGACAGGTTAGTGTGACAGTCAATGTTGGCAGCCCTGAGAGAGAGGAGGTCAGTGCCTTGGAGTTGGCAGCACGGGGCAGCCAGGAGGTCTCTGTGGGTGAACACTTAGTCAGTGTAAGGTGGATGAGTGTGGACAGGGCAATCTCTGAGCAGCGATGGAGTGGGCAGCTAGAGGAGTCAAGAATACACAGCAGGGTGAGGTAGCCAATAAGGTGTGGCTGGCAGCTGGCCAGGGTCCACTCACCGGTCCTCACAACCACAGAGGCCGGCGCCCCATCTACACCAGCCACATGGGCTCTCACATGCACTGTATACTCAGTGTCTGGCTCCAGCCCATCCAGCTCTGCCACCGTGGCCTCCCCAGAAACCAACTGGGATTTCTCTGGGCCTGGAAGCAGGAATGAAGACAGGGATACAGGATGAAAAGGTCACAGGGGATGGGGATATATGGGGTGAGGGGTCAGAGCTAGCCAGACTCATCCCCCAATGCCTTACTTGCACCCCCAAGAAACCCCCAACCCCCATTCCATCCAGACCTGCCCCACACGAACTTCCCAAATCCCTGGTCCCCACCGTGGCCTGAGTGCCAGGAAACCCTGTATCCTGTGGTGCCAGGAACCCTGGTCCAGGCAATGGTGACAGATGAACTGCCGGCCTGAGTCACACGGACTGTCCTCACTGGGCCCAGTGGATCTAGGGGGAGAGGCAATGGGGTAGAGTCTGATGGGGTAGGCAGGGGAGGGTCTGATGGTGGGGGTAGTAGGGGCCATCTGATAAGGGAAGACTATGGAGTCTAACAGGAGGAAGGGATCTGACAGAGGAGGCAGTGAATGGGTCAGATGGGGGAGTGGGAGTTCTGACAGAGGGGACAGTGGGAATCTGAGGGACAGCAGGGTCTGACAGTAGGTGGGGGGGGTCTGATGGAGGTATAGGAGGTAGTGAGAGAGTCTGACCATGGAGAAATTGTAAGTCTAAGAGGAGAACTGGGTCCAGCAAAAAAGATGGTGGGGCCTGAGGGATGAGGTAGTGGAAAACCAAGGGCAAGGATAGTGGGGATCTTAGAGGAGAGGCAGGGGAATCTGAGGAAGGGGAGGGCTTAAGAGAAGGCAACGGACACTGAGGGGCAAGCAGGGACTGAGGGAGGAGGCAGTGCAGATCTGAAGAGGAAGACTGGAGTTCTGGGAAGAAGTAAGGGTCTGAGAGGGGGAAGCATGGGGGTCTGAAGAGGCACTGGAGGCAGATTGCCAAGGGACTGGGTCAAGCCCTGACCAGTTCGAGCCACGATGACCACTGGGGGGCCCTCCTGTCTCCCTCGAAGTGCTGACACAGCCACCTGGTAGGAGGTTCCAGGCTGCAGCCCCACGATGTCTGTGGCAGTAGAGTCTGGGGGCAATGTCTGGCTGGACTCCGGACCTAGGATCAGAAGGAAAGGCTGTCATGGCTCCTGCCTGTCCCCTCAGTCCCCTGTACCCTGATCATTCCCCTCAGCAATCCTCCCACACACTCCACACTGACCACTGCCTGTCCTCCAGCTAATCCGAAATCCACTGGCTCCAGGAACAGGTCCCCAGGCCACCCTCACTCGCGTTGCATCTGACATCACGACCCGCAGCTCCGGGACAGCAAGTGGGGTTTCCGGTTCTGGGAGTTAAAGACAGAGGTCATCGGTCAGGACTAGGATCAGAATGAGTCAGGCAATTGTCCCCTACAAACCTCCTGCATTGCTCACCCCGGCGGACAGTGAGGACACTGGCACTACCCTCGCGGGTGCCCACTCGAGCAGAAACCCGCACAGTGTAGCTAAGCCCAGGCCGAACATCATCCAAGTCGAAGGCCGTCTGACTACTGGGAAGCATGAGGGTCCGCTCAACTCCTAAGGGAGAAGGCAGGGTGGGCGGGTAGGGGTTAGTAAGAGACAGGGATGTCGGGTGATGGTGGTCAATGACAGATAGGGATACAGGGTGAAAAGGGTCACAGGGGATGGGGATATATGGGGTGGGGGGTCAGTGAGAGATGTGATATGGAGGAAGAGTTTGAGTGAGAGATGAGAATATGGGATGAAAGAGGCCAGTGATGAATGCGGACACTGGATGATAGGGGTCAGTGGACAGCAACATGGGATGTAAGACAACAGCAATGCGAGTTGACTGGCCGTTAACAGACATCGATGTGGGATGATAGAGGCCAGTGTTGGATGGGGGCATAAGATGAAAGGTCAGTGTGGACAGTGGTCACAGCCAGGGTAACAGAAGGGCAGTTGATTGAGGTTGTGGTTGTGAAGAAGGTGCAAGCCAAGGACAGGGATGTGGGGCAGGGAGCGAAGACAGACCTGGGCGAGGTGACAGGCTGGGGTAGGGTAAGGGGCAGAGAGACCCTGTGGCAGTTCTGGGCTCAGTGCCATCTTGGGAGGTGGATGGACAAGGAGACAGGGAAAAGGCTGAAGGGACCCAGGAGTGGAAGGAGATGGGGTAAGGGTACAATCAGAGGGCTGGAACTTTAGTGTGTGGCGGGGTGCTGTCTGCGTCCACCTCACCCTGGGTGCTGCGCACAGTGACACGGTACTCAGTGGCGCTGGGGACTGGGCTCCAGGACACTCGCACCCGCTGCCCAGGCAGCTCAGTCACTTGTAGGTCCATCACAGGGCCCACAGGTGGCTCTGGCCCTGTTGGATAGCACAGCATGAGAGGCAGCCTAGGGCTCCCATACCTTCTCCACTCACTCGGCCAGGCCCACAGAGCCCTCACCAGTGGGGACCACTGTTGCAGGGGTGGCCACCTCACGGCCCTCCAGCAGAGTGTAGAGCGTGAGGCGATACTCAGTGCCTGGCTGCAGCCCATCCAACTGGTAGCGGGTCACATCAGAGGGCAACACCACCTTCTGTGGTGGCTCCAAGCCTGCAAGATGACAGGGTCAGGCCAGCCGAGACCAAGCCCTGACCCCTGCCTGCCCACCCCACCCCCTGCACTGACCACTCTCACGCCGCCACTCCAGCCGGTATCCACGGGCCTCAGGCACCAAGTTCCAGGAAAGGAGGATGGATGTGGGCCCCAGAATGACTGGGCGCAGGGTCTGCTTAACAGAGGTGTCTGCCCAGAGCACATTGGACATCAGTGGCCTTGCACCCTGCCCTGCCTGCCCACCCCAGCCAGAAGAAAGGGCCCAGGTTTCTCACCAGTGCGGGCAGTCAGGGAAGTGGCAGGCCCCATACTACGGCCAAGCAGGGTGCTCACTGTCACCTCATAGTCTGTGCCAGGCTCCAGGTCACGTAGCAACACAGACCCCTGCCCAGGGCCCAGCTCCTGCTGCTGTGTGGCCCCTCCTGCATGGGGAGCACCGAGGGGTCAGTGGGCCTTGCAGACTCAACACTTTACAATCTTGTCTGACATGCAGGGACTCCACTCAGCCCATGCCTCTCACTCACCACTGAGGACCCTCCATGTCACACGGTAGCCAGTGGCGCCTGGCACACTCCGCCAGGCCACCAGGAGGCTGTGGGCTGTAGTGTTCTGGATGGTCAGCTCCGGTCCCTCCAGGGCAGCTGGGGGAAGGTCCCACCAGGGATTAGTGGAGTTGGGAGTGGGAAGGGGTTACTGGGGAGGGTAGTTAGGTGAACGGGGTCAGGATGGCAGAATTGCTCACTGGTCCGAGCTGTCCCACTCACGGCCTCCCCAATGCTGTTAGCGTAGAGGGCAACCACAGTCACTTGGTACTCTGTCAGTGGCCGGAGACCCTGCAGCTGTATGCTGGTCTCACCAGCTGGGACGTTCACCTGCCCAGGGTCAGAGGTCACATCTCTTGCCCAGCCAAGTCCCCAGCCACCCACCTATCACTTCTGACACCCTACCTCCCGCCGTTCGCTTGGCAGTGGCTGTCCCAGCTCAGTCAGAGGAGTGTACTGGATCTTGTAACCAGTTACAGGGCCACTGGCTGCTGTCCACTGTACTCTCAAGGATTGGCTGCCTGGCTCAGAAAGCACCAGGTCCCGTGGACCAGAAGTCAAGTCATCGGCTGTGAATGGGGGGAGTCAGGCGACCAGGCAGGAGGATTAGGGGTAAGCATTTCTGGTGTAGGGTCAGGGTCGGGGCCAGGAGCACATGGGATGGAATCAGTACTCCCAGGTTGGGGTTGGTGTCAGTGGTCCAGGTCAGGGTACACAGTGTGGGCGGGAACTCACAAGGCAGAGCCACGGGCACACCACCAGCAGTCGTGCACACTCTCCGGGAAACGAGGGGCAGTAGTGTCCTCAGGATGCTGAAGTCGTTGACGAAGAAGAAGAACTCACTGGTTGGCTGTGAAGCAACTCGCTTCAGCTCCTCGGGGTCAGCATTTTTGATCCCTGAGGTGATGCCCAATCAGGTTCGGTTGCCCACATGCTCTCTGACTGGTCTCCACCCCAACTGACCTGTCACCCAGCTCAGTACTCACCCACAGCAAACAGCTTGACACCCTGCCCCTTTAGCCTCTGTGCAGCTGTGTCTACCAGGTCCTGGGATTTCCCATCTGTGATCAGGATGCAGACCTGGGGCAGGTGCAGGGGTCAAGTCACAGCTGCCTCGGACACTTAATTTGGGTTCACCTTGGGAAGCATGGTAGGGTTAGGGATCACCTTGGGGACACCAGGTCGAGCCAGCTGGGGCAGGAAGACTTGGTCAGCCACATGGAGAATTGCAGCTCCTGTGCGAGTGTTTCCCCCCTTGTAGCTGAGCTCACGGATGGCACGGATCACATCACCCCCAGAGCCAAGCACATCCAGGCCAAACTCTGTCCTGTTGGGAATGAGAGGGATGGCAACTGTCTAGGGGTTAGGGTCTCTGGCCTCTAGGAGGCTTCTGGGGTTGTGGGTGTCAGGCCCTCTTGAGGGTCCTATTGGTTCTGTGATTCCCACCCCTCACCTCCAAAGCTCCCAAGTTAACAAAGCCTAGGTGTTCCTTTGTGCACCACCTGTGACTGGACCTGGGCAGACCTGGAGCCCTTGGGGCTCACAGCCTAGGGGACAGGATGTCTGGTTAATTAAACAATTACAGGAGGAAAGGTCCAGTTGTAGAAAGGAGGACATTGGCCAGACAGAGAGACCTTCTGGTGAAGGAAGAGGCTAAAGGGGTCAGGTGGCTGGAACGTGGAGAGTCCAAAAAGCACCGGGCATCTGGGGCTCCTGGGACCCTTCCTGAACTTCCCATTTCCAGGTAAGAAAACAGCCTCCCTGTCTTTGGCAGGGCTCTAGGCTGGAGGTGCTTCAGGGCTTGAGAGCTTTACCTAGGGAATCTCTACCTTTATCTCCAGAGGAGGTCCTGGCTAGGGGGTCTCTGGTTTCCCCAAAGCCTATCTCTGGAAGGACGTGGCCTGGGGTTTCTGGGCTCTCTGCCCTGTCTTGGTAAGGATATCCCCAGTCCCCTATTTACCCCCCACCCCGGTCCACTACTCACCGTGGGTCATCA
Source organism: Cynocephalus volans (assembly GCF_027409185.1). Taxonomy (NCBI): domain Eukaryota; kingdom Metazoa; phylum Chordata; class Mammalia; order Dermoptera; family Cynocephalidae; genus Cynocephalus; species Cynocephalus volans. The sequence continues at coordinate 58,968,735 of NC_084470.1, forward strand.
CTGTACTGCACCGTGGCAAAGCGCACGCCCTGTGCACTGGCCGCCCCAGAGAAAGGCAGCACCAGCCCCTCGAGGAAGCCGCGCACTTCGCGGAAGTTGCTACGGCCAATGGACGAGGAGCCGTCGAGTAGGAACACGATGTCAGCGGCATAAAGACGCGTGCAGGTCACTGGACCGGGAGGAGAGATCACGACCTTTTCTGGGAGCCCACCCACGCCCCTCCAAGCACTGTGGTCCCCTGGGACTTGGAGGGGTGGGGTGAGGTGGGGTGGAGAGAAGGCCTCATCTGCTTATGCAAACCGGGACCGGGTCGGCCTGGCCTGGGAGCCTTGGAGAGAGCCGCGGTGGGGCCCACAGCAGACTCTCCCGCTGAGGGTTGGGGCGTGCGGGGGAGGGACGGTCGCCGGCACCGGTGTAGATCTGAGAATGAGGTCAGCCTCTGGGGGCCGGCGCGGGGTGGCATAGGTCAGGGGACCCAGCGCACATCCAGAATTTGGGTGCCAGCAGGATAGGAGCTGGTTTAGGTAATTCAGGGCTGGATCGCGGAGGGTTGGGAGAGTCCGGGGAGAGTTAAGAGTAGCCCGCGCAGAGTTAGGAGGTAACCGCCGGGGGTCGTGGAGGTGTGGGGGTGGGGTGGGGATGGGGCTCGGGGAAGGCCGAGTGGAGCCGTGGGTGATGGCGTGCAGTGCCCCGGACGTGGTCCTTTCTAGCAGTGCCCACCTCTCTCCCTGTGCTGGGCCCGCACTCGGGGCGCCCCCGCCAGGATCCCGGCGCAGAGCGCGGCCACCAGTAGCCGCAGCCTCATCCTGGGTGGTAGAAACGGTCAGCCAGGACCCCTTCCTCTGTACATGCCCCCCACGGCCTTGGCAGGTCCAGGCCCAGCGCCCCCCTACCCCGCGTCCGGGTCTTGCCTGCGCGCCCTCCTGCTCCCGCCGCCGCTGCAGTCCCGCCGGCACAGCAGAGAAAAGTCCCTGATCCAGGGGGCGGAGCGGCAGGCGGGGACCCAGACGGCCCGCCCTCACCCATCTCCCCGAGATGTCGCCGCCCCCCACCCCCACCCCTCCTCCGACAGATGATATGACGCACTTAAGTGTAAAGTAACCCCCACCTTGTGGCTTCTGGGAATCCCCCATAAGGTTCTCGACAGATAAATGCTGAGGGAGCCCCCCCAACCCCACCTAGAGTCACAGGTCTTGGTTGCTTTAGATTAATGACGGAGTGACCAGCAGAAGTGACTGCTGGAGGCTGAAATGTGGACAGGTTCTTGCAGACCAAAGAGGCAGCAGCAGGAGGGTAAAGGGAGGCTGCAGCTGGAAGTGACTCACCCCTAACCCCGTGGGATGCCCAGACGAGCCCTCAGGCCATGGGTCCCGCCGGCCCCTCCTGTGATTCAGCCATCCCTCTGTCTGTCTGGTGGGCCTCCTGTGCCCCACCCCAATCCTCTTGAAAGGCGGAGCAGCCCCCAGCAAACGAAGGACTCGGGAATCATCTTAGGGAGTCCAACGCCCGATTGGGCTGGATCCTAGTAATCCGTTCCCCCTCTGGAGGGGAAGCCAGGAGGAGGAGAGAACCTGTATCGTTCTTATACATGTCCATCCCAACACTCCGCACCACCTAGTATGCCTTCAACCAGTCCCAGGCAGATGCCATCCAGCTGTGCCTGCAGAGAGGGGGCTGCCCATATGTGGAGGGTGGGACCACTCACAGTGGCAGCTCATCTCTCAGTGGCAGCTCATCTCTCAGTGGCAGCTCATCTCTCAGGAATCCACCCACTCCTGCCCATGCCCCCACTGGTGGGCCTGTCCATGCTCCAGGCCAGGTCCCCCTACCTACAAGTCCTCATTCTGGCCCCAGAAGTCCTCTCCTTCAATCTACACTTCTCGTAGACCCCTTTCACCAATTGCCCCCACCAGGCCCAGAGGTCACCCCTGGCCACTCCCTCCTTTCCTCACTGCTCTCAAGGTACCTGTAGCTTCCACCTTCATAACTGCCCCCTGCTTCACTCCCCTCCTCTTAACCAGCTTGACTTCGACTTCCCACCTCTCTCCCCTGAATGGCTTCTGTGACTGTGGACAGTCCCCTGACACACACCCCCAGGTAAGGGCCATTATCCTGAGGAGCTGAGTCTTTGTATATGTGTATCTCTTCATCAGGCGGGTGATGCAAAGGCAGAGAGACATCCCCAAGAAGAGCAGTCCCCTATCTGGGCCCTGTCCCCTTTTCTTCCTGCCAGTCCTGGATAACTCTGGGCAACCCAGAAAGCAGATCTAACACTCACCACTATCACTGGGCTCCTTCCAATATGCCTGGCCCTGCAGCCTCCCCTGGGAATCCAGGCTGAGTGGGGAGAGATGGGGATAGCACTGTCTCCCCTGGACTCCTCCAGGGCCTGGGGGCTCTCTGGTATGGCCACAGTTGGGGCAGTAGGAACCATCCATGCTGCCTGTTTTCCTGTTGCCCAGGAAGGCTGGAGCTGCCCCTTATCACTGACCCCCCAACCCCCAACTATCCTGGGATATGGTGCTGTGACCCCATGGGGCCCCAAACTTTTTTCCAAGCTCAGGGTCTCCCCAGCCATGTCCCAGGACCCCCTACCCCTGGAATATGTGCTCCAGGTGAGAGCAGCAGAGAACCAGACATGCTGTCATCACAGAGGCAGCCCCTGCCCCTAAGACCATCACCTTGTCCTGCACAGCACGGGTGGATGAGAGCAGGGAAGAGCTGGCAATATGGACAGTATGGACATACATACACATGTGGGTCCAGCCTTTGGAGGAGACAGGCAGCCCAGTTGAGAAGGTGGGTGTTCAGACAAATCTCAAGAAAGGAAGGGCTGCTGTGAGGGGATCACCCAAAGGGTGCTGGGAGAGGCTGTTGGAAAGGCAGAAGCAAGGGCTGGGGGTGAGTGTATGTCTGGAGCTCCCACAAAGCTCACGAGCAGTGGTGTGGCCCTCTGAGGCCCCTGGCCCCAGCCTCTTGGCAGGCACACAGCCTAGGGCACAGCCCCAGAGGCCAGCGCCTAACTACAGCTCCCTCCATCAGGGCAGTGGGGCCACCAGAGCTCGCCTTTCTATCTCCCATGTTTCCTTGGACATTTCCTTCCCTGGCTTCAGTCATCCTCTGCTGGATGGCACCATACTTGTCTCCAACCAGAGCCTCTTTTCAAGGTTCCAGTCCCACACATCCCACTGTATCCTGGACACTTCCAAACTCCTTGCCACAACTGTGGCTAAAGGTGGGCAGGTTAGCCTCCTCCAACCACTCCTCCCCCTGGGTCTCCCAGACCTGCTGATTCCCAGCTGTCCTGTTTGTATCCCCTGCAGCCTGCTCCAGCTCTTCCTATGGCCATGACCTCTGCTCTGCCACAGCATGGCTCACCAGGACTCCACAGAAATCCAGTCTGAGAGTCCCCTGGCTAAATCTGTTCTGACCAAGTCACTTTTCTTCACAGTAAACTCCAATACCTCTGCACAATGTGCCTCCAGGGTAAAGACCAAATTCTCTGGCTTTGGACACAGACCAGATCACTCCCAGCAGATTGAGCTCTCCTGTGTCCAGCACACCTGCAGCCTTTGAAGGCCAGGCATGGGCTTAGAAGAGAAATCAAGCCCTATCCTCCAAGAGCTCAAACTTAGGGCAACAGACTTGGCACTTGTTTCCCCTGCCTGGGTGCTGCATCTCTACAAGCACCTGGGGTTGGGCCCATCAGGGTTCTGCACCGTACAGCAGCACCTCTCCAGCCTTTCAGAGTAGGAGGATGATCTGCCGAGTGCCCAATCCTGGGCTGTTGAAGGCGTTTGACATGTCTCCTCATTGACAACTTGTGGCAGCAAATGGTGGTAAGGGAAAGGCACTGGGGTTGGGTCAGAATGATACAAGCATTGTTCTGGCTACTTCCAGGATAGGATGCTGAAGGGACTTCTGAATAGGCCCCTTCTCAATAAAACTTATCCCAGGATCCCTGCTCACAGTTGCCAGCCAGCGACTTCCTCAAAGGCAAATCAGGCTTCTCACTTCCATCTTCCTCCCCTGGACTCCCAGGGAACTTGACTGTGGGACTGGGGGGTGCAGGAAGAGGGGCCTACCTGCCCACATGCCTTGGGGACCAGGGCCCAAAGAGGTAGCAGAGGGAGTAGGCAGCTGAGAGCTCCACCAGGTCCTAGCTGCCTCAGCAAGGTGGGGAGGGGATCATCGGGCAGCAGCTCAGGACTTGCTTGGGACAGATCTAGTCGAGGGAGGGGGATCAGGCCCCACTGAGCTCAGGGCTATTCTTGGAGCCTGAGTCAACAGCAAATCGAAGCGAAGGATTCTTGCCCTGCCTGTCCAGGCAGCAGTTAGAAACCAAATAGGAACACTGCGCCCCAGGCTATCCTCCCAGAATCCAGAATAAACACACGGAGACTTCCTCATGGACGGTCCTCGGCCCCTCCTGGTCCATCCCAGCAGACCAAGGACTGCCAGGGGTCGACTTTACACAGGGTCCACAGTGAGGGTGTTACCATCTTGGCCCCCAGGGTTTCCACGCTGGGACCCCAACCATGGCAAAGAATGGGTCTGCAGTTCCCCGGACTCCCACACCCCACTCTAGTGACAGACTAGCTGAGAAACATCCCCCATGCAGCAGCTAAGTGGAAACATCTGGGATCAGCTCCCCGCAGGCATCAAAAGCTTCCGGTCTCTGTCTGCTGCAGCCCCCACGCCTGCCCTTGGCTAAAGACACATCAGCCTGTGGGAAGGCAGAAGGATCCAGGAGATGTGGAACTGGGGGTTAGTCCTTGTTCCCCAGTGGACTCCATGCCAATGCCAAAAGAGAGACGACACAATTCTCAACAGAAGACTTTATTGGTGGTAATCTGTAGCACAGGTTTGAGGAACTGGAGTGGTATGTTTGTGGTGGGGGGCCCATGAGCCCTGGCCCCACCCTCTTGCCTGCACAGGCTTCCTGCCTAGAAGCGCAGCCAGAACATGCCACTACGGATCCGGTTGTAGTCTGTGAGCTGCTCAATTGGGCCTGTGGGGATAGGGTGGGGCGTCAGGGTGGGGTACCTGGCCTGCACAGGGACACCTGGCCCCATGCCGCACCCAGCTCGGAGCTGCTGCCCAGAGCAGCACAAGACAGGCTTTGAGTAGAAAAGAAGAAACAAAACATTCCCCCAGGGGTGCTAAGCCTGTCCTTTCATGCTCTGGCCCTTGGAGCCCCACCCCACATGCAGAGGTGCCCGTTACCTGGCGGGTGTGGGGTATTGATGGAGGCACCTTGGCAGGGAATTAGAGAGCTGTTGGGACAGGTTTTCTAGGCAAGAACTCCCTGGCAGCCAGACTACTGGGGAGAGCCTTTTGGGGGCCTTAATTTGTTGTTCTCAGTGCAGGCTGGGGGAGCCAAAGCAGAAGGGGAGGCCAAGGGAATGGCCTGAGGGAAAGGATATAAGGCAGACCTTCTAGGCCACTCACCCAATCCAGCCACTGCTGGACACTGGTCATAGAAGTACTTGGAGCAGACCTCACGCACCACACTGGCATCTACCTCCTGCAGGGCGAAGCAGAGGGCACCACCTCGGACAGTCAACATTATCCAGCTGACCAAGATCTCCCACATGCAACGTGGGGCTGCCCCCCACCCAAAAGGGGAAAGGTAGCAGGGTTCCCCTTGTTGTAGACTTCTATGGGCCCCACCCATCCCCACAGCCATCAGTACCTCCGCCCTGCCCTCCCACTACACCACCCCTGTGCGTGACAGCTGCCTAGGACACCAGGGATGCCTATTCTCTGTCAGCCCCAGCTCCCTACCCCCTATGGATCTGCCAGGCAAAGATTCCAGAAACTCTCCCAGAGGCCCATGTTACCGCAATCCGACTTTCCCACTCGGCCAGGGGGATGCGACGGCCATAGGTCAAGAGGCTGCGTCCGATATCCTCACACACAGGAGTAGTGCCTTCGAGGGTGGGGGAAGGCTTAGAGGTTTGCCCAGTCTAATCCTGGATCCACAGGTACACACACAACCTCCAGCCTCAGGTTGACAAGGACCTGCCTGACCTTGCTTTGACCCCAGATCACAACCTTCTCCTCTACAACAACCTGTTACTGCAGTGACCGGCTGCTGACTTGGCCCACCCCCACCTGCACCTAAAGCTCCAAACCCCTGCAGGTCGGGTGCTGGGGTGTAGCATGATCCTCAACATCTTCCTTTCTGTGCTGGAGTGTGACATGGTCCTCAACATTTTCCTTTCCAACCTTGGTTAGAAATGGTGGCCACACTGGGGCTGTCACTGCCCCCACTGCCAGGATGCACTCTACCCCTCCTGCAGGGCTGCAGGACTCACCATCCAGATGAGACACCAGGGCGTTTCTGAGGATGTTTTTGCCCCGCACCACCTCACTCTCAGTGGCACTGGTGCACAGGCGCATCCTAAAGCGGTGGGTAGAGATTGGGGTGTGATGGTGTTCATTCCAAGAGAGAGTGTATCATCTCTTAGCCTCCCACTATCCTGGTCAAAGGCCTCTATCCCAGCCAGCAGAGCCAGCTGGCACTTACCACTGGCCTTGCAGGAAGAACATCATGTCATCGATGCTCATGTGGTCACAGACAAAGTGTGCGCCCAGTAACCCAGTCTCTGCATAGCAGATGTTGAAGGTCTGGAAACTCTGGCACAGCTTGTTGGCCACAGCAACTGAAGCCAGTGGGCTGGACAGGTGCTGCCAGGGGCAAAGTAGGTCAGCACCCACCTTCTTGCCTACGCCCACACCCTCAACCCCACAGCACAGGACTATACAGCCCCAGAACCCTCTCTTCCCTGAAGGTGAAGTCTGTCTCATGCCCGCTCCTGACACTCACCACGCCACCACCATAAGTGCAGTCATAGTGGCCGATGATCGCATTGGCCACTTGGAGGGCCACATTGTCTGGGTTGGCCCAGCCAGGCCCCTCTACTGCAATGGCTACATGGGCCAAAGGTAGGTTGTCGTCACGGTGGCGGACCTGAAACAGTACATGACATGGCTGAGGGGCAGCAAGACTGCCTATGCGAACAGAAAGGGTGGCAGGTGTAAGTACAGTGTGCGCCTGCATGTGAACACGTGTGCTTTTGCAGCAGCAGCCACAGGACCCCTTCCCAACTCCTGAGGCAGCTCTGCAGTAACAAGGATAATCACACACACATGAGTGTCTTCCCACAGGCCCAAGCTCATCAGCTAACGTACCTCACTGCCAGTGAAGCGGCACGGAGTTAGAGTGGGCACAGTGTCCTCTGCATACGTCCCAGAGACACTGCTGAAGTGCTTCTGGGCAAGGTCTAGCAGCTGCTGGTGCTCCACCCCTGCAGAGACAGCGGTATTACAGGCCAGCCAGGGTCCAAGGCACAGGGCAGGGGGAATCACGATAGGCAGAGGAGCCCCATGTCCTGCCTCAGTGAGAGACACCAACAGTAAGACATGACATCAGGACAAGGTGAAGGAAGAAGATCCTCCACAGACAGACCCTGCCTCATGGGCAGGACAGGATCTTCAGGGCCAAATAGCTCCCATGGCCTCAGTCACAGGAGAGAAGCAGCACCCTGAGCTTTAAAATGGGTTGCCACATGACACAAGTGTTGATTCTCACCCGAGAAGAAGCATCTCACCTTCATCAAGGACAAGACTGGTACTCCCCAGGCACAGGGCCACTTGGCCTGCCTTGTCCCCCTAGTCTAACTTATGCAAATCTGACTGCTGGCCCTGTAGGGATGGCAAGTGAGAGGGCACAAAGAAGTGCTACTACAGGGCTGTGATTAGCTCTAGGGTCCCCTTAGAGCTGGGGACATTTACAAGTAACATCACGAACTCATGCCCTCAGGACTCCTTGCTGGACCTCGTCTCCTCACCTCCACAAGAGGCTTCTGTGGCACCCTGACTGGTGGGTGCTGTAGCAGTGAGCAGCCTGCACCAGAGCAGCAGCCCGCCAGTTGCCTTGGCCTTTTATTCTTTCCTCCATGAGCTCAAGCCCTGCCCCGACTCAAAAACATCTGACATGTCAGTAGCTGACACTGCTCTTGGTCCCCAGGTTCCTTGGCTCCCAAGCCACCAATCACGCTCTTCCTCTCAGTCTTTCTCATCTACCCAGAAGCTGAGAAGCATCCTTGACCCTGCTCCCCCATCAGGTTTCCCTCTATAAACCATCCTGAGTCCATCTCCTTCTCTCCCTTGCTCTTGCTTACTCCCGCTGGCTCTCTGCCACAGCCCCTCCCTAGTCGGTCTGCCTCTACTCTGGCCCCACACAGCAGCAAAGCAAACCTCAAAACACACGTGGGGCCACGACACTGCTCTTACCCTCTGCTCAGGTCCCCCAACACCCTACCTGCCTAACACCCACCTTCCTTTAGGCCTCCGTTCAAGCAACACATGCTTCAAAAATCCCCCCACAACCTCCAATGGAGTCCCCCATTAAATCTCCCACGCCATTCTGTGCCTTCCTTTCAAGGCACTTCCCAGTGAATCATCAAGTGTGTGTCATCACACATCCAATGTCTGGTTCACCCAAGGCAATGCTGCAAGGAACAAGCCCAGGGGCTTGAATCCCACACCAGCCCACAAACTGGGTATATTAGGACCAGGTGGGGCTATGAAAGGCTTGAAGCCTGGGAAAGGGCCATCAGCCCGACAGAGGCCCATTGTAGAGGGGAGAGTCCCTGTGTGGCCAGTCCCAGTGGTGGCAGCAGGGCAGAATTCTAGCTCACCTCAGAGAACATAGGAGAGGTCACTCCCCTGAAGGACAGGGAGAGAACAGGGTCCCCTGGAGTGGAATGTTCCCTATGGCCAGAACCAGGAGACCTGGGCACTGATAACCAAGGCCAGTGCCCACCCACCCTGGGCTTCAACAAGCCCATTACTCACCCCCAGCTGCTGCCAGCACCATGCGTGGGGCTTTATAATGCCTGCTGAGGTACTCAGTCAAATCTGCACGAGACAGCTTCCTGCAAGACATATGGCCAATGGTCAACTCCTTTCCCAAACCAGAGCAAATTGGGAATTGGGTCACACATAATGGGGCTAAGGAGGCAGACAAGGAGAGGCATGGCTTCTCTGAAAAGCAGACCCTAGCACACCCCTCAATTCACTTTCCCTTATTTCTGCCACCCACCCCTCCAGGGATCAGGGGCAATCTTCACGTGGCTGTATCTCACATCTGACCTCAGGATAGGCTCACAGTCCCCGCTGAGGGTGTGAACTGTCACTGTGGGACTCTCAAGGGTCAGTATCAGAGCTCTCACAGCCCACCCCCTACCAGGGGACAAGAAGCCACATGGCTCGCCCTTGGATCGTCAGGACACACATGGAAATATATTCTAAAACAAAACCCCAAACCAAGTGAAGACCACACAGCCAAATAAAAAGGCTGATGGGGACCACATGATAATATAGAAACCATCTCCAATTCTGTGAATTAGGAAAATAAACAACACGGATAGGCAGCCAACTACAAACGTAGCCTGGAAGAGGTCTGGCCAGGCCAGAATGGAGACACGCATTCCACCATAAGCCCAGCCAACTCTCACCTGACATTCTCACTGGGCCCTTCCACAGCCTGGGCTAAAGATGTACCCTGGAACGCTGTGGCATGCAGGTAGTCAAAGACCACATCCCGCATAGATGCATCATTCTCCTGCATCTCCCGCAGGATCACATCACGTTCCTTCTCAATCTGGGAGTCTTCTAGGCTGCAGTTCAGCACAATGTCAGCCAGGAGCTCCACAACTGGATACAACAGATACAGGTTTAGGGGCCAGGTGGGCCACTGGAGACCAATGACAGCACAAAACCCCCAGGTTGGCATCTTCTGTTGCTGTCCACCCCTGGTTGTCCTGCTAGGAGGCCATACCCAAAGGGTAATCCAATTCTGTAGCATGGCCAGGCCAGAAGCCTCTCCTCTGCTCCGCTGGAGTCATACTCCCCTTGTCCCTGCCCCTTTCTTCTGATGTTACCTTTTGGCAGGTCCTTGGACATTGCTTTGATGTAGTAAGCTGTGTGCTCCCGGGTGCTGTAGGCATTAAGATGGGCCCCTATGCTCTCCACCTCCTTCTCCAGGGCACTGCCAGGCCGATTCTTTGTTCCCTGGAGCCAGACATCAACAGGACCAATCAGGAGCCACATCGGAGCCCAGGAACCCTGTTCTCAGAGTATAAAGACCCAGCAGGACCACTGGTCCTCAGGTACCTCCCCCAGCAAAGACCCTGGGAATGTAGAGACTAAAGTCTGTGCTCTTTGAGCACTAAGCAGGCCTTGAGCTGACTGAGGCCACAGCATGAAGGGCCAACAGAATAGAGACAACCAGGACAGAAGGGCATGACCAGAACAAGTGTCGCCCAAAGTCCAGAGCTCTCACAACAGCCTGACCTCACCAGTACACCTACTCCCCTTACTGACAGCCATAGTCAGGTAAGCCCACATCTGTGATCAAGTGATACAACCCACTCCTCATCAAGGCATTCACATGACTCTGTGTGTATACTACCTGCCACCTTTATGGAACCTAACCGTAGTCCTGTGTGTGTACGTTGGGAAGTAGTATTTCTCATGGTGCACACACATACACACGTGCATGCACACACATGTTAAGATATGCATACATATCTGTGACGCTGCAGCTGGCTGGGTTGCCTGTTCCAGCCCTATACCTTTGCCCATCCCATACTCCCTTCTCCATTTTGTTTTCATTCATATAAAAAACATGGAACTGTACTCTATAACCAAGGGATGCCCAGGTATCACCAGAGCAAGACATTTCGCACATAAGCATGCATGTTCACATCTGTGGGTGTGTTACAATGCACGTGCATATCTGTGTGTTCCATAAGTTCACATATACACATGCCCAAAACACATGCCTGGCCTCTCTGGTGAAAAGTGGGGCTCCTGTGGCTCCCTGTCTTTTTCCAGCCCTAGGGGCCTCATGCAGGGGCTCAACAGATTAGCACTCACTCAGGAGAGGCTAACCCCATGTGGCTCCTTCCAGAAAGGCCACCTGGAGATTGCCCCATAATCAGGAGGCTATTTGTTCTGACCTTCACCCTCAGGAAGGACAACAGGCAGTCCTAAGCCCAGGGGAGACACAGACGTCAAGAGCCTTACCTTGAAAGCCAAATGCTCCACAAAGTAGCCTGCCCCATTGTTCTTCTCAGTTTCATATCGGCTGCCAACATCAATCCACACCCCCACCTGGACAAGAAGTCACCGACAAAGGTAACAAACCACCCCAGCCCCCACTCACACCCCACCCTGGCAGACTCAGCACAAGCCCCAGGCATGGGCTCATGAGTCCCAGGGTGGGGGACAGCTGCCCTGCCAGGACCCCTGTGCTTGGAGGTGCAGCCATGCCCAGGGCACAGGGGTCCAGCTGAATGACTAGTCACACCACATCGCCTCTCCTTCCTATTCTATTTCCTGACTGGTTATTAAGGATACCCAGGGCCACTTCTAACTGTGCACATTTACCTAGTTCCCCCACTGTATGAAATCCATAAACTGTCTCACTTTTCAGTTGATTCTTTGTTTTTTTCTAGGCATGCAACATAACATTTGCAAACAACATATTCTCTCCTTTCTAAAAATTATACCCCGCCTTTGTTCTGGTGATGATTTTATCCTTTCACCATTAAAGAAGGAGGCTATTGATTTAGACACTGTATATTTTATCATATTAAAGAAGTACCCTTCCATTAACACATTAAAAAAAATTTTTTTTAATCAGACCTGGACACTGAACACTGCCAAATATCTCCCTGGCACTCAATGAAAGAATCTTAATTTTCTTAACAGCTTGTTGGTGTGCTGTGAAACACACACCACTCACATGTTCACAGTGGTCTAGTCTTTTAACTTACTATTTGTTCACAGCTGATTTAAATTTCTCACATCTATTTTCCTAAGAGATGTTGATGTACATAGCATATGTCATATAAAATCTTAAATGAACATGTATTTCACAGTTAACATATTGGAAAGCAAGATGCATTTTACAATCTTGTAGATTGCATCCTTTGATTATAACTGGCAGCATTCTTTCTGTGGCACTAGAGCACAGTGATGCTCCTTACAACCTAGAGCACCTTGGAGTCCATGAAATACAACATTTTACTGAGCCTTCTTCACAGGTTTTGGTTGTTTATACAGATGCCATATAAAAGGGAAGTTGCCCACCATCTTTTCCTGTATTCAGTATAAGTTCAACTTGTATCAAAGGACATTATTTGTTCCCGGAAAACTGAAAGAATTTGCCAACAAAACTATTCAGCCCTGGAACTGGGGAAGGGGGGGGGTGAAGCAGAGAGGATTACTTCTTGGAAATCTTCTCATCTATTCATATATATAGTCAAGATTTCTATCCTTGAGTCAATAGTCAAGATTTCTATCCTTGAGTCAATTTCGAGGATTTGTATTTTTTGTAAAATCATCCTTTTTACTGAAATCTTCAAAAGCACTTCTTCCACAAATGCATTCCTGGTCTAGCCTACAGATTATGACCTTGGGCTAAGGGTGATAGACCTGGACTCCTGCAAATCACCTAAAGTCTCTGAATCTCATTTTCCTCACTGCAAGATGGAGACATGATTACTTCTCTCATACAGGCTGCTTAACAAAAAGCTGGAAAAGAATTAGGCCCCCTGCTTGGCAGGCATCATATGCTAAAGGAATGACGGCTATAATGAAGATTGCCCCATGAAGTCAAGGCGTGGCTGGGGTCAGGAATGGGGACAATCTCGCTGTGAGTGAGCCAGAGCCTGAACCCAAACCACAGACAAGAAGACTTGAGCCCAAGGTCACATCGCGACCTGGGAAAAGACGGCAGGCCCAATCTGGAGGCCCCCTCCACTCACTGTGCAAGTAGGCTGGGAGGACTGCTCCGAGGCCACACGCAGCCCGTTGTCCAGCTGGCTGACCTGGGTCTCCGGTAGACTCTGGAGGGCCTGGGCGTAGGTTGCGGTACTCCGCAAGGCAGGCACCCTCAGCAGGGCCGGCTGTGGAAGGGGACGGCCGCCAGTGAGGACTCGGTTGGGGGATCGCTCCCTAGCTGCCAGGCCTGCAGTGGGACGCCCGTCCCCGCCTCCAGGCAAGCAGTGAGACTCCCATCCCAGCTCTCGGCCGTGACCTTCCCATGGCTTTGACCCCGCGCCCTCCCCATCACGACCCGCCACCGCTAACAGCCCGCTCCCCCACCGTGTCCCAAAGTCTCGAGTCCCGCAACCCCGCGCTCTCGCCTTCGCCTCACCGAGCGGCGGGTGCGCAGCAGCACTCGTGCCCCGGCACTAGCCGCCCAGCAGACCACGGACGCCGCCATTTTTTTAGCTACTGTCAGCGCCGAACCGTGCCGCGCATGCGTAGAGTAGGTGCGCAAGCGCAGCACCGCAGACTTGGCTCCCGGCCGCCCCCTGGCGGGTCTGGGGACTACTTAACCACGACAGGTCGCTGGTTCCACCCACGAGTCTACTGGTCTCTGCGCACTCCAGTCCTCTTGGCTGTCCATCAGCCCGCGATGGCCAGCCAGCCCCTTCCACGCTTCCACTAGTGGAGGGCAGACTGCACGCTGTTTCTCACCAACTGCGGGCGCCCCGGATACACTGCAGGCTCGGAGCAGAGGCCTGGTGGGCCAGGCGCAGTCACAGCTGCTCTGAGAGTCTGAGCCCAGGGTCTGGAGCACCAGCGTGCGTGCGTGGAATCCTGGTACTACACGGCCGCCACTGAAAGTCACAGTTTTCTCTTTAAAAGAATGAAGTAGATTCATGGGCCGCCCGTAGCTCACTCGGGAGAGTGTGGTGCTGAGGCCGCGGGTTCGGATCCTATATAGGGATGGCCGGTGCACTCACTGGCTGAGCGCGGTGCGGGAGACAGCAAGCCAAGGGTTGCGATCCCCTTACCGGTCAAAAAAAAAAAAAAAAAGAAGTAGATTCAGATGGTTGACCTGGAAGGAGCTTAATATATTGATAAGGAAAAAAGGAACAATCTAAAGATTAATTTGTGAAATAGGATTCCTTGTTTGGAGAACAAAACAAAAACAAAACAAAAAATGACGTGCCTTTTCTAATAGACAACAGAAAAAATCCAGAGGAACGCACTCAAAACTTTCAGCTGGATAACTTCCGGCAAATGGATTGAGGGGAAGTGAAAAGAGGCTATCATTTTTATTTTTCTATATAATTTTAATAAAGTCTTTATTTTTACAAAAATATGTGTTACCTTTGAAATAACAAAGCATACTCTGAATTCTGCTTCCTTTTTCAGGTATACATGATTTGTTTTGCATCTATATTTGTGTTCTTTCCAAAAATCGCTCATAATTAAAATAAAACTATCTTTACAAAAAGTCAACAAAAGATGCTTGGTGTGTGCTGATTAATATTTTGTAGGCCAAAATTATTATTTAGACATGAAAAATATTGGTTCCACATAGATGCGGGAGTGTAGTCTCCATGTGGTTATTTCAACTGTATCCAGTGTTGGGGTTGCTGTGAGTGCCTCCGTGGCCTAGGCACTGGGGCACTTAGTGATTCCTTGCTGAGGTTAGTGACGCTGTACTGGTTCGTCAGGGGCGTGGGCAAGCTCTCGAGTTCTTGGGAGAAGCACCTGGGTGCCCCATCGCTCTTTGGCTGGGGTGGGTGACCCTGGATGGGCTTGCTGGCACCCCAGCTAGTTTCTTGTGACCTTCATGGGTGCACTGGGGTATACAGGAGCTCCTCGGTTTGAAGGGGTATCCCTGGGCAGCGTTTCTCTTTCCTAATGGAAGAGGTTCTTTCTGGGTCCTTGCTTCCCCAGGTGTGCTACCACATGCAGCAGAGTAATTTCCCCTGTGGTTTGGGCCACTGGGTCACAGGTCTGCACTCTCTCACCTCTTTCCCGGGCATCCACTGGTGACTCTCTTTTGTAAATGCAGTCAAGTGGTCGGTAAACGACCCGCACAGTGGCAGTGGTGGCTGCTGCCGTGGCGGAGAGGCATCCTTGCAGTGGAAGTGGTTGTGGTGGTGGTTGTGGTGGATCACCAGTGTGACAGCAGTGTCTGCAGCAGGGGCGGGGGCTGCCACAGCTGCTGTGGTCTGGAAATGAAAAATAAAATGAAATAGAATCTTCTAAGCTGTCCATCTTTCCACTTTCTTTAAACTTGAGTTTTTAGAACAGTTTCATATTTACAGAAAAGTTTAGCAGATGGTACAGAGAGTTCTCTTACACATTCACCACATACACACATGCACAGTTTCCTTTATTATTACCATCTTACATTAGTATGGCACATTCATTACAATAAATGGACCAATACTGAAGCATTATTGACTTTTTTTTTTTTGTCTATATACGTTGCGGTTGATTATTGTTGCCCCTTACCAAAACCTCCCTCCCTCCTCCCTCTCCTCCCTCCCCCCCAACAATGTCCTTTCTGTTTGCTTGTCGTATCAACTTCAAGTAATTGTAGTTGTTATATCTTCCCCCCCCGGGGGGGGGGTTGTGTGTGTGTGTGTGTGTGTGTGTGTGTGTGTGTGTGTGTGTGTGTGTGAATTTATATATTAATTTTTAGCTCCCACCAATAAATGAAAACATGTGGTATTTCTCTTTCTGTGCCTGACTCGTTTCACTTAATATAATTCTCTCAAGGTCCATCCATGTTGTTGCAAATGGCAGTATTTCATTCGTTTTTATACCTGAGTAGTATTCCATTGTGTAGATGTACCACATTTTCCGTATCCACTCATCCGATGATGCACATTTGGGCTGGTTCCAACTCTTGGCTATTGTAAAGAGTGCTGCAATGAACATTGGGGAACAGGTATACCTTTGACTTGATGATTTCCATTCCTCTGGGTATATTCCCAGCAGTGGGATAGCTGGGTCATATGGTAGATCTATTTGCAATTGTTTGAGGAACCTCCATACCATTTTCCATAGAGGCTGCACCATTTTGCAGTCCCACCAACAATTTATCAGAGTTCCTTTTTCTCCACAACCTCGCCAGCATTTATCATTTGGAGTCTTCTGGATTTTAGCCATCCTAACTGGGGTTAGATAATATCTCAGTGTGGTTTTGATTTGCATTTCCCGGATGCTGAGTGATGTTGAGCATTTTTTCATATGTCTGTTGGCCATTTGGATATCTTCCTTAGAGAAATGCCTGCTTAGCTCTTTTGCCCGTTTTTTAATTGGGTTGCTTGTTTTTTTCTTGTAAAGTTGTTTGAGTTCCTTATATATTCTGGATATTAATCCTTCGTCAGATGAATATTTTGCAAATATTTTCTCCCACTCTGTTGGTTGTCTTTTAACTCTATTAATTGTTTCTTTTGCTGTGCAGAAGCTTTTTAGTTTGATATAATCCCATTTGTTTATTTTTCCTTTGGTTGCCCGTGCTTTTGGGGTCGTATTCAAGAAGTCTGTGTCCAGTCCTATTTCCTGAAGTGTTTCTCCTATGTTTTCTTTAAGAAGTTTTATTGTTTCAGGGTGTATATTTAAATCCTTAATCCATTTTGAGTTGATTTTAGTATATGGTGAGAGGTATGGGTCTAGTTTCATTCTCCTGCATATGGATATCCAGTTATCCCAGCACCATTTGCTGAAGAGGCAGTCCCTTCCCCAGTGAATAGGCTTGGTGCCTTTGTCAAAGATCAGATGGCAGTAAGTGTGTGGGTTGATTTCTGGATTCTCTATTCTATTCCATTGATCAGTGTGTCTGTTTTTATGCCAGTACCATACTGTTTTGGTTATTATAGCTTTGTAGTATAGCTTAAAGTCGGGTAGTGTTATGCCTCCAGCTTTATGTTTTTTGCTCAGCATTGCTTTGGCTATGAGTGGTCTTTTATTATTCCATATAAATGTCTGGATAGTTCTTTCCATTTCTGAGAAAAATGTCTTTGGAATTTTGATGGGGATTGCATTAAATTTGTATATCACTTTGGGTAGTATGGACATTTTCACTATGTTGATTCTTCCAATCCAAGAGCATGGGATATCTTTCCATCTTCTTGTATCCTCTCTAATTTCTCTCAGCAGTGGTTTGTAGTTCTCATTATAGAGATTTTTCACATCCTTGGTTAACTCAATTCCTAAGTATTTTATTTTGGGGGGGGGGCTATTGTAAATGGGCAGGCTTTCTTGATTTCCCGTTCTGCATGTTCACTATTGGAGAAAAGAAATGCTACTGATTTTTGTGTGTTGATTTTGTATCCTGCTACTGTACTGAAATCATTTATCAATTCCAACAGTTTTTTTGTAGAGGTTTTAGGCTCTTCGATATATAGGATCATGTCATCTGCAAACAGGGACAGTTTGATTTCATCTTTTCCAATCTGGATGCCCTTTATTTCCTTCTCTTCTCTGATTGCTCTGGCTAGTACTTCCAACACTATGTTGAATAGGAGTGGTGAGAGTGGGCATCCTTGTCTAGTTCCTGTTCTTAAAGGAAAAGCTTTCAGCTTTTCCCCATTCAGGATGATATTGGCAGTGGGTTTGTCATTTATGGCTTTAATTATGTTGAGATACTTTCCCTCTATACCTAACTTATAGAGGGTCTTTGTCATGAATGAGTGCTGAATTTTATCAAATGCTTTTTCAGCATCTATAGAGATGATCATATGGTCCTGAAGCATTATTGTTAACTAAAGTCCATAGTTTATTCAGATTTCCTCAGTATTTTACCTAATGTCCTTTTTCTGTTCCAGGATCCCATTCGGGATACCACATTACATTTAGTTTCTTCTTAAGCCCCTCTTGCCTGTGACACTTGTGATTTTTTTTAACACTATTTGTCATTATGTAAGAACAAGCATTTGGATGTGCTCATTTACTTTGTAACTGGATCAAGTATGCACACTGAACAAAACAAAAGAATGGAAAATGCTTAAGAATTAAACAAGACGTCTTGAGTGATTGGTATATGGAATATCATGGTAGTGTTACAAATTTTCCAGAAACATGAAAATAGAGCCATTACCTAGATCCCAACAGGGCAGAAATGTCTGAAATGGTGAACACCAGACTCTTGAAAACTTGACCATGAAAATGGATCATCAGGAAATTGGTCTTGATTCAGATTGGCTTTGGGGAAAATTGGCTTTCAGGGGAATCTGCTTCAGGGAGATTTTTTTTCTCTGTCATTTTATTAGAAAGTCTTTTTTTTTAATTTATTTTTAATTGAATCCTAGAAAGATGGCAATTCATTTTATGCCACTGTAAAGAATTTCTTACACCTTATTTTTTTTTGTTTGTTTGTTCTGGCAGCTGGCTGGTACAGGGATCTGAACCCTTGACTTTGTTGTTATCAACATGGCACTTTAACCAAGTGAGTTAACCAGCCAGTCCTATTAGAAAGTTTTCACCTCTCCGAAGGTATAAAAAACAACTTCTATCTTCTTTTCTATAATTCCGTTTAATAATTTCACACTTTCTTCCTTCTCTTTTCATTCATTCTTACAATAGATATTTACCGAGCAACTGTTATGTTCTGGGGCCTGTTCTAGGCACAAGGGATGCATCAGGGCTATAGGAAAGAACAAGTAAAGTATTCACATATAACAGCATTTCAGGTGGTATGAGGGCTCTGAAGAAGAAAAATATACAGCCTGCTAAGGGGAAGGTTGGAGTATCTCTAAAGAGGGGACCATGACTGGTGAGGGTCACACGAAAAAGATCTGAGGAAAAGCAATCTAGGCAGAGGGAACGGCATGTGCAAAACCCTGAAGTGAGAACAAGCTGGGTGTTTCCAAGGTACAAGAAGGCCTCTCGTGGCTGGAGCACAGTAAGTGAGGGGTGAGGGGACAGGCAGACAATGAAGTCAGCGACGCTGGCAAGGGCTGGGTCCACAAGACTTCATGGGCCATGACCTGAGGCTGGGGCTTCATCCGTAGGAAGTGGGGACCACTGGAGGACGCAAGCAGGCAGCAATGGGCTCTGATTTAGGTTTTAAGTTAATCACTCTAGGGTAGAAAAGATCAACAACATCAACCACATGAAAATTAAAACTGGTTGCTGAGGGCAGTGGGGGAAAAAAAAGATAAATAAATGGTTGTTGAGCCAGACCCTCCTCCCACAACCAGGCATACCACCAGCGCCACAGGGCCTGCCCGGGGTCCTGAGGCATGGATCCGGAAGCCACCAGCAACTAGGTAAGGAGCATGCCAAAAACGCCACCTCCATGTGGGTGGCCCACCACAGCCACCACAATAACCACAGCTGCCGTGAAAGCAGCTAGATGCCACAACCACTGTGCAGATGGTCCACCAGCCACAGTGCATTGATACAAAGAGAGTCACCAGCAGAGACCAAAGAAAAGAAGAGCCCCTCCACAAAGCCCCTTCCAGAGTGACGGAAGCATCTGCTCTATGATAATATTGGGGGACCTGAACACACCTCTCAGCACTGGACAGATCATCTAGGCAACAAATCAACAGAGTAACCATTACTCTTTCAGAAAAAGAGAAGAAATCTAGGGTTTTCAGAGGTGGGAGGGGGAGGGAGAGGGGCATAGGGAGAGATTGGAAAAGGGGCATAAAGAAAAAGTACAATTCGTAACAATATATATACTAGTAATATTGATTTGATCAACATATGTGAACGTTGAACCCCCAAAATATGTATAATCAATTATGATTCAATAAAAAATTTTTTTTAAATGTCTGTGGAAAAAAACACCAGTTGCACTCACTGGGAAAACCTTGCAAATCATATCATGAAGAGCCAATTTCCTTAATGCATAAAGAGCTCTTAAAAATTCATAGTAAAAGACCGTAAATTCAATTAAGCGAAGCTCAAACCTATGACAAGCAGTTGACGGAAGAGGAAATTTGAAGAGCTCTTAAACATTTAGAAATATGTTCACTCTTGGGGGGCTGGCCGGTTAGCTTACTTGGAGAGCATGGGTTCAGGTCCCCATACTGGCCACTGCCAGAAAAAAAAAAAAGAAATATGTTCACTCTTATTCTCAATAAGATAAATGGAAATTAAAACTCAATGGGCAAAAAGGGATAACCAAATGGCCAATAAACACATGAATAGATATGCAACATCATTATTTATCAGGGAAAATGCAAATTAAATCACAATAATACTACTGCATACCTACCACAGTGTTAAAAGTAAAAAGGCTGACTATACCAAGTGTTGGCCAGGACATGGAGCAATTGGAACTCCTATTCACTTCTGGTGGGAGGGTAAAATGGTACAACTGCTTTGGAAAACTGGCAGAACCCGCTGAAGCTGAACAAGTGTACAAACGGTGCACAATTCCACTGCTAAGTATACACCTCAAAGGAATGTGAGCACAGGCACCAAAAGCCTTTTGCAAAAATGTCCATAGCAGCTTTGTTTTATTAATCCCAAACTGGATATAACTCAAATGTCCATCAGCAGGAAAGTGGAGCCACAAATTGTTTATAGAGTGCCAAACACACTGCCCCACTGAGAATGAACAAGCTCCTGCTGCACAGAGCAACCCGGGTGATGCTCAGAGTCGTAATGGTGGGTGACAGAGCCAGGTACAAAAGTTCTTATCTGTATGATTCCATGCCTATAACATTAAAAAAAAGACAAAATTAAGTCATGGAAAAACAAATTATGTACAGGGAAACACAGACAAGAATTACAGCAGAACTCTTGTCAGAAAATCTGAAAGCAAAAAGACAGTGGAGAGGCACCTGCAAAGTGCTGAAAGAAAACTTAGGAGTGAAGATCATGACTGTCTTTGGGGAGAAGAGGGAGTTGCAATGGGAGGGGCATGAAGTGGGGGGGTGCTTCTTGCCCCACTTAGTCGTCACCCAGCTGTGTTCACTTTGTGAAAACTCATCAAGCTGCATGCTTTATTATTTACATGGGTGCTTTTCTGTATCATACTCTGCTTAATAAAAACATTATGTATGAACAGACTACATGAACCTCCCACTAGCTTTGGAAACTTTGGCAAGTTATTTAACCTCTCTGTATTTGAGTCTCCTTATCTCCAAAATTATATACCTCAGGGTAGAGAGGCATCAGACTATCTAATATACATAAATTATAGAACAGAGAGCCTGGCATAGAGTAACTGTTACTTAACTATCAGCAATAATTTTTTAAAATTACTATTATTGCAATTTGTGAGGAAAAGGGAAAAGAAAATAAGTAAATCTGTTTGCTTATATGCTCCCAGACCCTCCCGAGATTTCGGCTACTTTTGGGGTGGGCATCTGGTGCCTGGTGCCCTGCAGCCGACCTCAGTCATTCATCCAGCCTGTGCTCCTATAGAATTCACAGCAGACTGTGAACACACAGTCTCTAAAACCCCCTCCCGTGGCCCCACAACCTCCTCCAGCCCCTAGCACTTTCTGTGCCTTCCTTCTGCTTGCCTGCGATTGCTCTTCCCCTTCCCTCTCTCTCACCCACTCCAGTCCAACCCCCACTCCGCTCCTCCGAAACCGCCCCTGTCAAGAAAACCAGTGAGCTCCATGTGGCTAAATCCAACAGCCAACTCAGTCTCACCCCACTGCTACCCTGGGTGAGAAGGGAAGGCCAGAAAAGCAGGGAGACCACCAGGAAGTGTGATGTTGTAGACACTCAGGGAAGGATGTGTTTCAAGAGGCTGGTCAAAAAAGGAAATGCAACTCAAGTTCAAGAACAAGCGGTGGCCATTGCAGCAGTTTGGCAACCGTCTTCAGTGACTCATTGACCTTCTGGAATTTACTTGGTATATGGAGTGAGTTGAGGTTAAAATATCCTTTTTTCCCCCTAAATTACAAACTGAATTTTCTAACACCATTTCTTGACCAGGCCTCCTTTCTCCATACATCTCTGCGGCCCCTCCCTCGCCAGAGATTTTCAACCCTGTAACCAGGTCTGTGTGAGCCGTGCTCTGTCTGTGAGGACCCTGACTCTCACCTTACTCTCCTTATTCAATATCTATTTAATACATTCGCCTGATTATTTTTATTATGTTTATATTTTTTAAGTTGTACTAAAATATACATAACATAAAGGCATTTAACCATTAGCATTTTAACCATTATTAAGTGTATAATTCAGTGACAATGAGCACAATCACAAAGTTGTGTAAGCATTACAACTATCAACTTCCAGAAAAATTTACCATCATTACTATTTTTAAGTGTACAGTTTAGTGGCACTAATTACATTCACAATGTTGTGCAACCATCACCACTATTTTTCAAAACTTTTTATGACTCCAAACAGAAACTCTGTGACCATTAAGCAATAACTCTCCATTGCTCTACCAAATCCTTGGTAACCTCTAATCAACTTTTTGTCTTGATGAATTTGACTATTCTAGGCACCTCATGTAAGTGGAATTACACAATATTTGTCCTTTTGTGTCTGGCTAATTTCATTTGGCATAATGTCTTCAAGGTTCATCTATGTTTTGGCGTATATCAGAAATTCATTCATTCTATGGCTAAATAGTACATTATGTTGTAAGTATATACAGTACCACATTTTGTTTATCCGTTCAACTGTTGATGGACATGAGTTGCTTCCACCTTTTAGCTATTGTAAATAATGCTCCAATGAACATTGGCATACAAATATCTGTTTTGAGTCTCTGCTTTCAATTCTTTTGGTACATACCTGAGAGCGTAATTGCTGGATCATATGGTAATTCCATGCTTAGCTTTTTGAGGAACCACCAAACTGCTTTCCATAATGGGTGCAACGTTTTACATTCCCACTAACAATGCACAAGGGTGCTAATTTCTCCACATCTTCACCAACATTTGTTATTTTCTATTTTGTTTCTGTTTTAAAAAATAGTCATCCTAGTGGGTGTGAAGTGGTATTTCATTGTGGTTTTGATTTGCATTTCCCTAACAACTAGTGATGCTGAATGTCTTTTTGCATGCTTATTGGCCATTTGTATCTCTTCTTTGGAGAAATGTTTATTCTAGTCCTTTGCCCATTTTTTAACTGGATTGTTTGTCGAGCCTTAGTTGAACTTTCATTCTTTATATATTCTGGATGTATATTTGGTTAGAGCATGGTGCTCTAACCAAATATTTGTTGTTGAGCTGTAGTTCCTTTTATATTCTGGATATTAATCTCTTATCATATAAGGGCACTTCAGAAAGTTCGTGAAAAGATAGAATTAAAAGATAATATGTTAGAGTGGTGTTATAACACTAAGATCAAGTATTTAGATCCCCACACTGGCCAGCCTGCAAAAATAATAATAATAATAATAATAATAATAATAATAATAATAATAATAATAATAACAATAATAATCTTTCATGAACTTTTTGAAATACCTTAGTATATATGATTTGTAAGTATTTTCTTCCATTTTGTTGGCTGTCTTTTTACTCTCTCGATAGGGTCCTTTGATGCACAAAAGTTTTTATTTTGATAAAGTCCAATTTATGTATTTTTTCCTTTCATTGCCTGTTCATTTCGTTTCATAATAAATCATTGCCGTCTCCAAGATTATGATGATTTTCACCTTTGTTTTCTTCTAAGAGTTTTATTATTTTTTATTTTTATTTTTATTTATTTATTTTTGTCTTTTTCGTGACCGGCACTCAGCCAGTGAGTGCACGGGCCATTCCTATATGGGATCCGAACCCGCGGCGGGAGCGTCGCCGCGCTCCCAGCGCCGCACCCTCCCGAGTGCGCCACGGGCTCGGCCCCTCTTCTAAGGGTTTTATAATTTTAGCCTTTAAATTTAAGTTTTTGATCTATTTTGAGTTAATTTTTTATATGATGTAAGGTAAGGGTCCAACTTTTTTTGCAGGTGGATATCCAGTTTCCTGGCACCATTTGTTAAAAAGACTGTCTTTTCCTCATTGGTCTTAGGATCCTTGTTGAAAACCAATTGACCATATGAGGGCTTATTTCTGGATTCTCTGTTTTATTCAGTTGGTCTATATGTCTATTCTTATGCCAGTACCGTACTGTTTTGATTGCTGTAGATTTGCTGTAAGTTTTGAAATCAGGAAATGTGAATCATCCGATTTTGTTCTTCTATTTCAAGATCATTTGTACTATTCAGGGTCTCTTGAGATTCCACATGAATTTAGGATGAGTCTGTAAAAAGCACCTTTAGGGTTTTGATAAGGATTGCATTGAATCTGTAGATCACTCTGGGTAGTATTATCATCTTAGTAATATTAAGTCCTCCAATTCACAAACATGGATGTCTTTCCATTTATTCATGTGTTCTTTAATTTCTTTCAGTAATGTTTTACAATTTCCAGTGTACAAGTCTTTCACCTGCTTGGTTAAGTTTATTCTTAAGGGTTTTCTTCTTTTTGAAGATATTGTTCATGGAATTAATTTTTTTTCCTTTTTATATTTCCCATTGCAAGTGTATAGAAATACAATTGATTTTTTGCATTAATCCTTTATCTTTCAACTTTGCTGATTTCATTTCTTAGCTCTAACAATTTTTTGTGGATTCTTTATGGTTTTCTACACATAAGATCATGTCATCTGTACACAGATATAATTTTATTTTTCCTTTCCAATTCGGATACCTTTTCTTTCTTTCTTTTTTTTTTTTTTTTTTTGTGGTTGGCCAGTACAGGGATTGAACCCCTGACATTGATGTTATCAGCACCATGCTCTAACCAACCGAACTAACTGGCCAGCCCCCCCCCCTTTTTTTTTTTCCCCTTAATTACTGGCTAGAACTTTCAGTACTAAGTTGAATAAAAGTGGCAAAAGTGGGTGTCCCTATCTTGTTTCTGGTCTTAGCAGAAAAGCTTTCAATCTTTTGCTGTTTAATATGATGTTAACTGTAGGTTTTTCATATTTGGCCTTTATCACGTTGAGGAAGTTTCCTTCTATTTCTAATTTATTAAGTGATTTTATTATAAAAGGATATTGAATTTTATCAAATGCTTGTTCTACATCAATTGAGGTGGTCATATTTTTCTCCTTCACTCTATTAATGCGGAGTATTATATTGGGTTTCATATGTTGAAACATCCTTGCATTCCTTCCAGGAATAGATTCCACTTGGTCATGATGTATGATTCTTTTAAGATTCTGCTCAATTTGGTTTTCTAGTATTTCATTGAGAATTTTTGCATCTATATTCATAAGGAATATTGGCTTGTAGTTTTCTTTTCTTGTAGTATATCTTTGTTTGACTTTTGTATTAGGCTAATGCTGGCCTCATAGAATGAGTTAGGAATTATTCCCTTGCTGTGGTTTGAATGTCTCCTCCAAAACTCACGTTGAAATTTAATTGCCATTGTGACAGTATTAGGAAGTCAGACCTTTAAGGGATGATTAAATCATGGGGGCTTGCCATGACCAAATGAATGGATTCATGCCATTATCACAATAGTGGGTTAGTTACTGCAGGAACGGCTTTGTTATAAAAGCAAGCTGTTTCTCGTGTGTGCTCTCTTGCCATGTGATGCCTTCCACCACGCTATACACAAGAAGCCCCTCACTAGATGCTGGCACTTTGACATTAGACTTCCCAGCCTTCAGAACTGTGGGAAATAAATTTATTTTCTCTATAAATTACCCAGTCAGTGGTATTCTGTTATAGCGGCAGAAAACGGACTAAGACATTCATACTCTCCAATTTTTTTGGAATAGTTTGAGAAAAATTGATGTTAATTCTTCTTTAAATGTTTGGTAGATTTCACCAGTGAAGCTATAAGGTCCTGGGGGTTTTTTGTTTTGTTGGGAGGCTTTTGATTCAATCTTCTTACTAGTTATAGGTCTGTTCATACTTCCTATTTCTTCTTGAGTCAGTTTTGGTAGATTACGTGTTCCTAGGAATGTGTCCATTTCTCTAGGTTATCCGATTTGTTGATGTACAACTGTTCATAGCATTCTTTAAATGCTTTTAATTTGTGTAAAATCAGTAGTAACATCCCCACTCTCATTTCTGTTTTTTTTTTTTTTTACATTCTAAGATGTCGTTGTGGAGCGGTGGGAGGGGGTGGAGGGAGGAGAGGAGGGAGAGGGAGGTGGGGGATTTTTGTGGTTTTTTGGTGGATGGCTGGTAGGAAGATCCAAACCCGTAACCTTGGTGTTTAAAGGCTGCATTCTAACCAACCGAGCTAACCCACCAGCTTCATTTCTGATTTTAGTAATTTGAGCCTACTCTTCTTTTTCCTTAGTCTATGTAGCTAATGGTTTGTCAATTGTGTTGACCTGTTCAAAGAATCAACTTTTGGTTTTGTTGATTTTCTTTATTGTTTGCTATTCTTTATTTCATTTATCTTTAATCTTTATTATTTCCTTCCTTTCGCTAGCTTTGGGTTTAGTTTGTTCTTCCTTTTGTAGTTCCCTAAGTTATAAAGTTAAGTTGTTGATTAAAGATCATTCTGAATTTTTTTGTTTTTGCTTTTGTTTTGTTTTTTTGATGGCTGGCTGGTAAAGTGATCCAAATCTCCTGTTTTGTTTTGTTTTTTGTCCTTTTTGTGACCAGTAAGGGGATTGCAACCCTTGGCTTGGTGTCGCCCGCACCGTGCTCAGCCAGTGAGCGCACCGGCCATCCCTATATAGGATCCGAACCTGCTGCGGGAGCGCCGCTGCGTTCCCAGCGCCACACTCTCCAGAGTGCGCCATGGGGCCGGCCCAAAATCTCCTGTTTTTTTAATGTATTCATTTAAGCTATAAATTTTTTTCTTTCTCTTTCTTTCTTTCTTTCTTTCTTTCTTTCTTTCTTTCTTTCTTTCTTTCTTTCTTTCTTTCTTTCTTTCTTTCTTTCTTTCTTTCTTTCCTTCCTTCCTTCCTCCCTCCCTCCCTCCCTCCCTCCCTCCCTCCCTCCCTCCCTCCCTCCCTCCCTCCCTCCCTCCCTCCCTTCCTTCCTTCCTTCCTTTCTTTCTTTCTTTCAGGCAGCTGGAGGGTATGAGGATCCAAACCCTTGCCCTTGGTGCTATAATACCACGCTCTAACCAACTGAGATAACCAGTCAACCCTATAAATTTCTCTTAGCACTGCATTTGCTGCATCCCATAGGTTTTGGTATGTTGTTTTTTTGTTTTCATTCCTCTGAAGGTATTTTCTAGCTTCCCTTATGATTTATCTTTGACCCATTGACTGTTTGAGTGTGTTGTTTAATTCCACATATTTGTTAATTTTTATTTTATTTTTTTTTAAAGATGACCGGTAAGGGGATCTTAACCCTTGATTTGGTGTTGTTAGCACCACGCTCACCCAGTGAGCTAACCGGCCATCCCTATATGGGATCCGAACCCGGGGCCTTGGTGTTATCAGCACCACACTCTCCCGAGTGAGCCACGGGCTGGCCCACATATTTGTTAATTTTCAAAATGTATGGTATATATTGTGATCAGAAAAGATGCTTTCTATGATTTCTATGGTTATTAAAATTTGTTTTGTGGCCTAATATATGATCTCTCCTAGAGGATGTTCCATGCAAACCTAAGAAAAAATGTGTATTATATTGTTTTTAGATGGAGTACTCTGTATATGTCTGTTACTTCTACTTGGTTTATAGTTTTGCTCAAGTCCTCTATTTCCTTATTAACCTTTCACCTAGTTGTTCTATCCATTATTGAAAGTAGGGGTTGAAGTCTCCACTGTAATTGTAGAACTGTCTACTTCTCCCTTCATTTCTGTCAATTTTTACTTCATATATTTTGGGACTCTATTTTTAGGTGCATATATATTTATAACTGTTATATCTTCTTGCTGTTTGAAACTTTTATCAATAGACAATTTTCTTCTTTGTCTCTTGTAATCTTTTTGATTTAAAGTCTATTTTGTCTGACAATAGTATAGCCACCCTGGCTCTCTTCTGGTTACTATTTACCTGCAATAATGTTTTTATCCTTTTACTTTCAGCCTTTTTCTGTCCTTATATCTGAAGTGAGTCTCTTATAGACAGCATATAGATGAACCCTGTTTGTTTATTTTTAACTGATCTGTAAATCTGTTTCTATTAGTAGGAGAGTTTAATCCATTTACTTTTTAAAGTTTATTTATTAATATTATTTTTTTACATTCTATGATGTTATGGAGCAGCTGGGGGGAGAGGGGGAGAGTGGAAAGGGGAAGGAAATAGGGTGGGAGAAGGAGGAAGGGGGAGGTGAGGAGTTGAGGCCTGTGGCACCCCCCTCATTCCTGCATGGGAGACCAGGGGGCTTCCAGCGGTGGCCAGGTCATTTGCTGAGGTAGGTGCGGATGTCAGAGGGGTGTGGCTGAAGCCCTGCCACCCCCCCTGCCCCAGCTCAGGAGCCCAGGGCACTTCCTGTGGCAGCTCGGTGGTCCTCGGTGGCTGGTTGCGGGTATTGGGGGGCATGGCTGAGGCCCCCAGCCCTCCCTCCTTCCTGGCTTAGTAGTCCAGGAGACTTCTGGCCCTTCTAGGTTTTATAGGTGCTCTTTGGTGATGTGAGACCTTTACTAGTTAATATCAAACTTTGTCTCTGGTCTGTGGGTATTTTTTTTTCTTTCAGTTCTGTGTTGGATTATTTGCTGTTCCTACCACTTAAACTCTGCACTGGAACTAATTTGTTGTCTTTTGCTTACTACTAAAATGGGGGAACTTCCTGTGGGGACCAGTACTTGAACTGTGTGGCCAAGCTAAATTGTTGCTTTGCTGCTGATTCCCTGGGAAAGGCTTTTTGTGCAGCTCATGTTTTAATGGTTGACTTTATAGGTACTTCCAAGTCTCATGAGATAGGGTACACCTGGTTTGTGTAGAAACTCTGGTCTGGGCCTTAGTCTTTTCAGCAAACTGCACCCCCTGCAGTTGTATATTCCTGACCAGTCTCCACTGAGTGGTCCTGCCCTGATTGGGGCAGATCGGTTGGCCTCGCTGTGCCCCAGTGTTCTCCCAGTGGGCCCGTCTCCCCCATCCTGTACTCCAAACATTTCCCGTGGGACAGGCTGTGCGCCAGTCCCTTGCGATGACTCACTGGCCTCTGAGTGGCTCCTTTTTATCAGTTGTTGTGGCTCCTCGCTCCTATGTAGGTCCATGGGAACCTTGTTAGTGGTTTTGCTGGCCTGGAGGCCACCAAGGCCCTCTTCTCCCCTGCAGCCTCCAAGCAACTATATCCAAAGGGCACAGCTTTGGCTTTTGCCAGCTCCTGCTCCGTGTGCTCACAAGCTCAAGCCTTGATGTGGCCAGGGCTTGAAAGAGTCAGAGGGGTTCTTTCTTTCTCTCATCATGGCTTCTCCTGCCTTCACAAACTCCATAAGTCTCTCCTCCTCTTCGCCTGAGCTCTAGTGGCCCCAGCTTGGCTGTCATTGCTTTTTAATAGTTGTAAATTGGTTGATTGGTTGATTTGTGGGAAAGAATAATGCTGAGGACCATCTATTCTGCCATCTCAACTGGAAACCTAATCCATTTACATTTAATGTGATTACTGATAAAGGATTTACTTCTGCCATTTAGCTATTTGTTTTCTGTATCTCATATGTTTTTTTGTTCCTCAGTTCCTTCATTACTGCCTTGTTTTATATTTGATTTTTAAAAGTACTTTGATTCCCTTCTTGCTTTTTCTGTTTTTTGTTTTTGTTTTCAGTTATTTCCTTAGTGGTTACCTTCAGGATTAGTATTAACAGCTTTTAACAACTTAGTTTGAATAATACCAACTTAGTTTCAATAGTATACAAATACTCTGCTCTTTTTCATCTCCATCTCTCTCCCTCCATATTATTATTGTTATAGATTACATCTTTATACATTGCATACTCATTAATGTACATTTATAATTATGGTTTTATGCATTTGTTTTTTAAATCATATAGGAGAGAGAAGTTACAAACCAAACTAAAAGTACATTACTGCTGGATTTTATATTTAACTCTGAAGTTAACTTTACTCGTGCTCTTAGTTTTTTCTTACGGTTTTGAGTTACTGTCTACTGTCATTTCCTCTCAATCTGAAGAACTCCCTTTATCACTTCCTGAATGGCAGATATACAGGTAATGAACTCCTTTGTCTTTTGTTTATCTGAAAATGTCTTAATTTCTTCTTCATTTTTAAAGGATTGTTTTGCCAAATATAGAAACTTTGGTTGACAGTTTCTTCCTTCAGAATTTTTAATATGTCATCCCAATGACTTCTGGCTTCCATGGTTTCTGAGGAGAAATTAGGTGTCAATTTTATTTAGAATATATGGATAACAAAAAAAAAGTTTTCGGGCCGGCCCGTGGCTCACTCGAGAGAGTGTGGTGCTGGGAACACCAAGGCCCCGGGTTCGGATCCCATATACGGATGGCCGGTTCGCTCACTGGCTGAGCGTGGTGCTCACAACACCAAGTCAAGGGTTAAGATCCCCTTACCGGTCATCTTTAAAAAAAAAAAAAAAAAGTTTTCATTTACAAAAAGAAAAAATAGAATATGTGTACATAAAGCTTTCAACTTTTTTTCTTTGTCTTTGAATTTTGACAATTTGACTATAATGTGGCTCAGAGTGGATCTCTTTGAGTTTATCCTGCTTGAAATTCTGTGAGCTTTGTGGATGTGTATATTTATGTATTTCATTAATTTGGAGAGTATTTGGCCATTTTTTTTTCAAAACTTTTTTTCTGTCCCTTTCTTTCTTCTTCTAGAAATTCCATAATGCATATATTGTTGTGCTTGATGGTTTCCCATAGATCCCTCAAAATCTGTTCATTTTTCTTCATTCTTTTTCTTTCTGATCCTTAGACTGTATAATTTCAATAGTCTTTACTTCAGGTTCACTAATCCTTTTTTTCTGCTCGTTCCAGTCTGCTGGAACATTTCATTTCAGTTATCATACTCTTCATCCCTAGAATTTCTGTTTGGGTCTTTTTAAAATTTTGTATCTCTTTATTAATATCCTCATTTTGTTCAGATACCCTTTTCCTGATTTCATTTAGTTTTTTTGTCCATGGTTTCTTTTAGTTCATTGAACATATTTAAGACAATTGATTTAATATCTTTGATTAATAATTTCAGTGCCTGGGCTTCCTTAGATTTCTGTCATTCTTCCCCCCAGTGAAGGAGCCATATCTTTCTATTTCTTTGTATGTTTATAATTTTTGTTGAGAACTGGACATTCTATTACATGTGGAACTTCTGGAAATCTAATTTTCCCATTCCTCAGAGATTGCTGATTGCTGCTTGTCAAAAGTGGAGACCATCTGTTTGTGACTCTTCATACTGTTTTTGCAAATTGTATGTTCCTTGTTGTGTGTGGTCACTCAAATTTCTGTTCCATTGTCTCTGAGGTTAGTCAGTAACCTGACAAGGTTTCCTTAAATATCTAGCACCCAAAGTGGGGGAGGGGAAACTATATTTATATATATTTTGAAGATTTTTTTTAATTGAAACACAATTTATTATACATATTTGTGGGGTACAGAATTGCATATCAATACCTGTGTACAATGTGTGATGGTAAGGATAATTAGCACATTAATCACTATGTAATGTAATCATTCCATATATCCATTAACCAATTGCTCTATGGCCCCCCTCCCCTTTTCCCACCTCTAGTAACCACCATTCCATTTGTGATTGCTTTCTTTCCTTCTTCCTTTCTTTCTTTCATTTTTAGCTCCCACTTATGAGTGAAGACATGAATTATTTCTCTTTCTGGCTTATTTCACCTAACATAATTTTCTCCATGCTCATCCATGCTGCTATGAATGGCAAAATTTCATTCTTTTTTATGGCTGAATAGTATTCCATCACACATACACACACACACACACCACATTTTCCTTATCCAGTCATCTGTCAAAGGACATTTAGGTTTGGTCTATGTCTTGGCTATTGTAAATAGACCTGTGATAAACATGGGAGTGCAGGTATCCCTTCAACATGATGATTTCCATCCCTTTGGGTATATACCCAATAGTGGGATTGCTGGATCATATGGCAGTTCTATCTGTAGTTTTTTGAGAAACCTCCATACTGTTTTCCATAATGGCTGTACTAATTTATGGTCCCACCAACAGTGTAGAAATGTTCCCCTTTCTCTGCATCCTCACCAGCATTTGTCATTCTCTGTCTTTTTTTTTATTTTTATTTTATTTTTATTTTTTTTGTCGTGACCGGCACTCAGCCAGTGAGTGCACCGGTCATTCCTATATAGGATCCGAACCCGCGGTGGGAGCATCGCCGCGCTCCCAGCGCCGCACTCTACCAAGTGCGCCACGGGCTCGGCCCATTCTCTGTCTTTTTGATAATAGCCAGTCTAACTTGGGTAAGACAATATCTCATTGTCGTTTTGATTTGCATTTCCCTATTTGATTAGTGACGTTGAGCATTTTTTCAGGTACCTGTGGCCTATTTATATGTCTTACTTTCAGAAGTGTTTATTCAGCTCCTTTGCCCATTTTTTAATGAGGTGTTTTTTGGTTTTTGGTTTTTGGTTTTAACTGTTAGATTGTTTGAGTTCCTTGTATATTCTGGATATTAATCCTTTATTGGATATGTAGTTTGAAAATAGTTTCTCCCATTCTGTAGGTTGTCTTTTCACCCTGTTGATTGTTTCCTTTGCTGTGCAGAAGCTTTTTAGTTTGTTTGTTTGTTTGTTTGTTCTTTTGTTTTGTTTTTTGTTTTTGACGGGGAATATTTTATTCAAAACCCATCAAAGAAATGGACAGCTTGGGTCTCTAACAGAGCATTCATATTTTAAAGCACATGCCAGTAATTAAACATGAGAGTATACACAGCCACATACAAATTAACTGATCAGACCACAACTTTTCAATGTTTAAAACAGAATAAGCTTCCTTGTAAAAGCAGCACCTTTGTGACATTTTACCTTAAGTATTCCTCTCCTTATTCCTCACCCTCTTTTTATTCCTCTCCACACCAACCTCCTCATAATCCTTATCAAGAGCATCCATGTCCTCATAGGCCTCAGAAAACTCTCCTTCCTCTATCCCCTCACCCACATACCAGTGAAGAAAGGCACACTTGGCATACATCAGGTCAAACTTGTGGTCCAGGTGAGACCAGACCTCAGCAATGGCTCTGGTGTTGCTCAGCATGCACAAGCTCACTGTATCTTGGCCAGGTCTCCATCAGGTACTACAGTGGGAGGCTAGTAATTAATGTCAACCTTGAAGCCACTGGGGTACCAATCTACAAACTGGATGGTACACTTGGTTTTGATGGGGGCAATGGCAGCATTGACATTTTTGGGAACCACATCACCATAGTACAACAGGCAGTGAGTCATATATTTACCATGGTGAGGGTCACATTTCACCATCTGTTTGGCTGGTTCAGAGCATGCAGTGGTGATCTCTGCTAAAGAAAGCTGTTCATGGTAAGCTTTCTCAGCAGAGATGAGTGGGGCATATGTGTCCAGAGGAAAGTGTATGCAGGAGTAGGACACCAGGTTGGTCTGGAATTCTGTCAGATCAACATTCAGGGCTCCATCAAATCTGAGGGAAGCAGTGATGGAGAACACAATGTGACCTGTGAACCTACTGAAGTTTGTGTAGGTTGGGCATTCAATGTAAAGGTTTCTACGATATATGTCATAGATGGCCCCATTGTCTACCATGAAGGCACAATCAGAGTGCTCCAGGTTTGAGCAGGTGATGAGGATGGAATTGTAGGGCTCAACTATAGCTGTGGAAACCTGGGGGGTGGGTAAATGGAGAACTCTAGCTTGAACTTCTTGCCACAATCAACAGAGAAGTGTTCCATCTACAGGGAGGCGAACCCAGAACCAGTTCCTCCACCAAAATTATGGAAAACCAAGAAGCCCTGAAGACCTGTGCACTGGTCCGCCAGTTTATGAATTCTGTCCAAGACAAGGTCAATTATCTCCTTGCCAATGGTGCACTGCCTGCAGGCGTAGTTATTGGCAGCATCTTCCTTGCCTGTGATGAGCTGCTCAGGGTGGAAGAGCTGGCCATAAGTGCCAGTGCAATCTTCATCAATGGCCATGGGTTCCAGGTTTACAAACACTGCCCTGGGCACATGCTTGCCAGTGCCTGTCTCACTGAAGAAGGTATTGAAGGTCCTTTGATGGTCTTCCAATGATCTTCTTGTCACTTGGCATCTGGCCATGGGGCTGGGTGCCATATTCCAAGCAGTAGATCTCCCAGCTGGCATTGCCAATCTGAACACCAGCCCGGTCAGTGTGGATGGAGATGCATTCACACATGGTTGCTGCTTCATGGCTGCCAAGCAGATGGCAGAGATGAAGAGGAGAAGTTGTTGCTTCTTATAGCACCACTCTTAGGAGGTCAAAGCTTTTCAGTTTGATACAGTCCCATTTGTTTATTTTTTCTTCTTTTATTGCCTATGTTTTGAGGTCTTATTCATTAAGTCTTTGTCCAGTCCCGCATCCTGAAGTGTTTCACCTAAGTTTTCTTTTAGGAGTTTCATAGTTTCAGGTCTTATATTTATGTAAATCTTTAGTCTATTTTGAGTTAATTTTGGTATATGACAAGATGTACGTCATTTCATTCTTGTACACATAGACATCCAGTTTTCCCAGCACTATTTATTGAAGAGGCTGTCCTTTCCCCAATGTATGTTCTTGGTGCCTTCGTCAAAGATCAGTTGGCTATAAGTACATTGGTTGATTTCTGGGTTCTCTATTCTGTTTCATTGTTCTGTGTGTCTGTTTTTATGCTTATACCATGCTGTTTTGGTTACTGTAGCTTTCCAGTATAATTTGAAGTCAGATAGTGTAATGTCTCTGGCTTTATTTATTTTTTGCTCAGGATTGATTTGGCTATTTGGGGCCTTGTTCCATGTGAATGTTAAGACTGCTTTTTCTATTTCTGTGAAGAATGTCATTGGTATTTTGATGGGTATTGCATTGAATCGGTAGATCACTTTGGGTAGTATGGACATTTTTATGTTAAATCTTCCAATCTATGAACATGGAATGTTGTTCCATCTTTTTGTGTCCTCTTTAATTTATTTCAGCAGTAATTTGTATTTCTCATTATAGAGCTATTTCACCTCCTTGGTTAAATTTATTCCTAGGTATTTTGTGGGATTTTTTTTTTTTTTTTTTTTTTTTGGTGGCTATTGTAAATAGGCTTGCTTTCTTGATTTCTTTTTCTGCTAGTTTGTTTTTGGAGTGTAAAAACGCTACTGATTTTTATATATTGATTTTGTATCCTGCAGTTTTACTGAATTTGTTTATCAGCTCTGGGGGTTTTTTTGGTAGAGTCTTTAGGTTTTTCTATATATGTCATCTGCAAACAGGGACAACTTGACTTTGTCTTTTCCAATCTGGATGCCCTTTCTTTCTCTTGCAAGATTGCTCTGGCTAGTATGTCTAATACTATGTTAAATAGTAGTGGTGAAGGTGGTCATCCTTGTTTTGTTCTTAAAGGAAAAGCTATCAGCTTTTCCCCATTCAGGATGATATTGGTGGTGGGTTTGTCATATATGGCTTTTATTGTGTTGAGGTACTTTCTTTCTATACCTAATTTGTTGAGAGTCTTTATCATAAAGGGATGTGGGATTTTTGTCAGATGCTTCTTCTGCATGTATTGAGGTGATCATATGGTTTTTGCCCTGGATTTTGTTGATGTGCTGTATCACATTTATTGACATGTATGTTGAAGCATCTCTGCATCCTGGGATGAATCCCAGTTGATCATGAGGTACAATCTTTCTGATGTGTTATTGTATTCTGTTTGCACATATTTTGTTAAGGATTTGTGTCTATGTTCATCAAGGATATTGACCTGTAGTTTTCTTTTTTTGTTGTATCTTCGTCTGCTTTTGGTATCAGGGTGATGCTGGCCTCATAGAATGAGTTTGGGAGAATAGCCTCTGTCTCAATTTTTTGGAATAGGTTGAAAATAACTGGTATTAATTCTTCTTTAAGTGTTTGGTAGAATTCAGCAGTGAAGCCATCCAGTCCCGGGTTTTTCTTTCTTGAGAGACTGTTAATTATTGCTTCAATCTTTTTGCTCACTATTGGTCTGTTCAGGTTTTCTATTTCTTCTTAATTCAGTCTTGGTAGTTTGTATGTGTCCAGAGATTTATCCATTTCCTCCAGGTTTTCAAATTTGTTAGTGCGTAGTTGTTCATAACAGTCTCTAATGATTCTTTATATTTCTGTGATATTGGTTATAATGTCTCCTTTTTCATTTCTGATTTTTGTTATTTGGGTCTTCTCTTTTTTTAGTTAGTCTAGCTAATGCTTTGTCTATTTTGTTTATCTTCTCAGAAAACCAACTTTCTGTTTCATTGATCTTTTGTACCACTTTTTTGGTCTCTGCTTCATTTCGTTTTGCTCTGACTTTAATTACTCATTTCTACTAATTTTGAGATTGGATTGTTTTTGTTTTTCTGGTTCTTTGAGTTCTAACAGTAGGTTGTTTATGTGAAGTCTTTCTGTTCTTTCGATGTAAGCATTTATTGCAATAAACTTCCTTCTCAGCACTGCTTTTGCAGTATCCCATAGGTTTTGGTATAATGTGTCTTTATTTTCATTAGTTTCAATAAATTTTTCGAATTTCTTCTTTGACGCACAGGTCGTTCAGGAGCATGTTGTTTAATTTCCACGTATGTATGTAGTTTCCAAAGTTTCACTTTTTATTGATTTCTAGTTTTAGTTGGTTGTGGTCTGAAAAGATACTTGAAATTATTTCAATTTTTAAAAGTTTGTTGAGAATGATTGCGTACTGTGATGATGAAAAAGCTAACTATCCTAATCTAACCATCACACATTGTACACAATTATTGAAAATCAATGTTGTGCCTGACATGTATGTATAATAAATTATCTTTAAAAAATAAATAAAAATGTGTTGACACTTGATTTATGACCTAATATGTGTTCTATCCTAGAGAATATTTTTAAGTCTCCTGGTGCTAGGAAGCCACTTCAGCCTGTGGGGTTGAAACAGCAAAAGCTAACTGAAATTTACCAGCTGATTTTAGTACCAAGAATGAGATAATGCTATAACAAATCCTAAAAATATAAAAGTGGCTTTGGAATTGGGCAGTGGGCAGAAACTAGAAGAATGTTGAGGAGAATAATAGGAAAAGATAAGATTGCTTTCAACCAATTGTTAACAGAAACCTGGACTTAAGGATGCTGCCAATGAAGGCTCAGAAGGAAATGAGAAACATATTACTGGAAACTGGATGCTGCAAGTGTTCATCTAGACTTCAGAGATCCAAAAAGTTGCTTCAGGCAGTTTCTGCAAACTTAATACTTGGTTTGGTGGAGGGATGAATTTCTGGATCTTCCTACCCCACCGTCTTCTGTGATATCATACTCCTCTTCTATATTATTTTTATAAATATTTTGTCAATCTAAAAGAAAAACCTGATTTCATTAGAATTGTATCAACCCTGACAATGGGGGCAGGGGGGCTTTTGACAGAACTATATAAACCTTGACTAGCTTACTATTTAGGGGAAAGTGCCAAGAATTTCCAACATCAAGTCCTGGTTTCATTTTGTTTAACAGTTTTTCTCTCAATTGTTCTTTCTCCTCTTACATTTTACTACAAGCAACAAGAAGAAACCAGGCTGTACCTTCAGCATTTTTCTTGGAAATCTCTTCTGCTTTATAACCAAGTTTATCACTTACAAGTTCTGTTTTCCAACCTACTACAGGATACAATTCCACTAAGCTTTCTGCAACTATGTAACAAGGATTCCTTTTCCTCCAGTTCCCAATAAGCATGTTTCTCATTTCCTTCTGAGCCCTCACTAGCAAAATCCTTAAAGTCCAGGTTTCTGTTAACAGTTGGTTAGACGCAATCTTGTCTTTTCCTATTATTCTCCTCAACGTTCTTCTAGTTTCTGCCCACTGCCCAATTCCAAAGTCACTTCTATATTTTTAGGATTTATTACAGCAGTACTTCATTCTTGGTACCAAAATCTTTATTGGTTTCTATTTCTGCCATAAGAAATTACCACAAACTTAGTGGCCTAGAATAACACAAATTTATTATCTCACAGTTCTATGAGGGTACTTCTAAAAGCTCATGGAAAAATAGAATTAAAAGATAATGCAAATTTTTCTATGAGCTTTTTAAGTATCCTCCTGTATGCCAGAAGTCCAACATGGGTTTCACTGCCCTAAAATAAAGACATAGCAGGGCTGCATTGCTTTCCAGAGGTTCTAGGGTAGAATTAGTATACTTGCTCATTCAGCTTGTTGGTAAAATTCAGTTCCTAGTGGTTGCAGAACTGAGGTTCCTGTTTCCTTGCTGGCTGCCACCTGAAGGTTGTTCCCTGAATTCCTTGGATCCTTGGAAAATTCCTTCCACCATCTTCAAAACCAGCAGTGAAACTGTGCTCCATGTGTTAAAAAAAAAAAAAAAAAAAGCAGTGAAGAATCAAGTACCTCACACACTTTGCATCTCTCTGGCCAACTCTTCTGCCTTCCTCTTTGCTTTTTAAGGGCTCATGTGATTCCATTGGGCCCCCCCAAACAATACATAATAATCTCCCCATTTTAAGGTCCTTCTCCCTAACTTTATCTTCAAAATTCCTTTTGCCATGTACTGTAACATATTCACAGGTTCTAGGGATTAAGGCATGGACATCTTTGAGGGGCTATTATTCTGTCTATGACATCCTCCCTAGGAGCCACCAATTCTTGTCCCTTCCTAGCCCACTCCCTCCTACTCTCCAGAACACCTTCTTTCCTGGAAATCCTGAACACATTATAGCTTCTGGAACAGGTCAAGGTCTGTGACACACCACTCACCCTTCACGTGTCAGCAGTCGGCCTACCTCGGCACCACCCCAACCAGCCAGCATACCTCTCTGCAGAGTAATTGCCTTTTTGAGCCTGTTCCATTACCACCACTTCCATCTGTGAGTAGGCAAGGGAGAAGCCAGGTCTGTTCTGTACGGTAGTGTATACTCACATCACAGTAGGGTCAGCTGACAGTAGGTGCTCATTAAATTTTGTAGTGAGGAGAGGTAGACCTAACAAAAGGCTGATGAAGCTCAACCTTCAATGGTCTTCATTTTCACGCCTTGAGACAGGCCCCAGTAGTGTGTCCGCTGGTGCAAGTGTTTTTGGAAAATTTTTAAAATTAAGATAGTTTAATCACATTCACTTAGGACCTTTGCCGTTTTCTACTCAGACTCCCCTCCAGCCCTCTTCCCCTCATTTGGGGGGACAACAAAGAGGCTGTGGCATTTGGGGGGTCCAGCCAAGGGGAAGGTGGTTTGGGGACTGTCCTGGTCTAGGTTCCAAGAGGGAAGCTGATTCTAAGAGGGAGATCAGGGTGCAAAATATTTACCAGAGGGTCCCTTGAGATTAGTACCTGAGGAAGGGAGAAAAGGGTTGGGAAGAGGAAGAAAACTAGCTGTAAGAGGGTGCTGTACAGCGGAGGCAGACCTGTGTCTGCTGCCACCTTCCCAGAAGCTGGCCTTCCTCGAAGGGGAACCTGGGCCGTGCATGTACGAGCCTACCACAGGGACACACTTGGTCTGGGTTTAGAGGGCTCTATTTATGTGATTTGTTCCACTCCTGTGTTTGGTGACCTTATTGTTCAGGACAGGAACAATAAGCTAAGAATGTAACCTCTAGGAAAGTCCTACAGGTCAGAGCTTCTGGTCAGGACCAAAGAGCCAAGTCCTATTGCATTAAGAACTGCCCCACAGAGCCCAGTGCTGGGAAAAATTGGGAGCTGTGGAGAGAAAACAAGGTTTAAATGTGTGGAGCCAGAAGCTCTTCTGTGGAAAATTCTTCCAAATCTTACAGCTTCTATGTGAAAGAAAGCTGCTGACAGTTTCCCAACGTTTATATGACACCATATACAGGTTAGGAAGTAAAATAACTTTTCTAAACTATCAATAGTTAAAATATAAATCCCAGTCAACCAGGTTAGAAAACTGGATTATCTTTCTATCCTCTGTATAGAAAATATTTCACCCCAAGGTTACAAAATTCTTGTCCTATGTAAAGGGCATCAGAGTAAGAAGCCAGAAAATGTAAGGGAAAATCTATTATGGAAATATGTCAGGAAGTCACCACAATTATTCAATTTTTCTGGATTTAGTATTGTAATATTTGTCAACTTAAATTTTTTTTCTTTTTCAAATTTTCGCACATCCTTTTTATTTACTTATTTATTTATTTTTACTTTTTAATTTTTTTTTTAAAGATGACCAGTAAGGGGATCTTAACCCTTGACTTGGTGTTATCAGCACCACGCTCTCCCAAGTGAGCCACGGGCCGGCCCCTACTTTTTTTAATCGAATCATAATTGATTATATGTATTTTGGGGGTTCAACATTGACGTATGTTGAAAAATTCTTAATTTTATCTCTCATTATTTTAATTCACTTCTTTCTATTTTTGAATTCATAATGTTGTATTTTTCTAAAACAGGAACCCTAAAAATAAATGTCTCAGGTCCAATTCAACCTGGATCACCTATGGTAGAAGAGCGGGAAGAAGCAGCTGAGGGCCTCTTGGGGAGGTTTGGCCCTCAATCCTCTTCCAGGGGCCTTGAAGCCAGGCCACTCAGGCATCAGAGCATGTTTGAGGCTGCCACAAAAACAAGGGCCCCCTACCTGGCTCCATGTTGGGGCTGGCTGGCCTGGGCTGGGGTGGGGATGGGGTGGAGGTAGAGGTGGGGGGACTGGGCAGGAGCCAAGGTCCTGGGGAGTGGCTGCTATTAGAGACTCAGAGCAGTGACTCCCGAGGGAGGGCCTTGCAAGGCCAGGGAAGAAGGAAACCAGGGCCAGCTGCTTTTTAGTGGCAGGATTGAAGTCATGACGACAGTTCCCCTATCGATTTCCTTGAGGTGGTGACGAGGGTGTGGAAGCAGAGGAGTGGGTGTGACCCCACAGTCACAAGGGCCAGGGCTCTCAGCCCCCATTAGAGATGCTGGAGGTCTATTTCCAGTACCCCCATTCTTCTCAGTTGATCAGGCCCCTCCACGACTCCCCCTGTGCACTGGAAAAGCCCCTGACTCTCACTTGGCACTTAAGGCCTTCATGACCAGGCACTGTCCACCACACCAGCCTGCGTGGAGTATCAAATACAGCACAGAGCCTTTGCTCAGACTGAGGCCTCCACCCAGAGTACCCGTCCCCACACCTCATTCCTCCTCAGGACTCAGCCAGGTTGTCACCTCCTCTGAGCAGCCCTCCCTGGACCACCCAAGTCGGCCCCAATGACCAAGTCTTCTCTTACCACGCCAGGGGGCCCCAGGTACTGGTCAGGCCAGAGGAACAGTTGTACTTATGGGTGGAATACTTAGGGAAGAGGAGTCAGTAGGTGGGGGTGATGGAGCAGTGTAAGCCCGCCTGGGCCCCACCTGCTCATCCATCCTGGGCACTGAGGCCTCAACAAGTCTGCTGGATCTAAGAATGGAAAGGGGACACAGCGTCCAAACAGGCCTGGAGAGAACAGACACACAAGCTCAAGCCCTGGCCTGGGGCCTCAGGCCGTCCCCAGCCCAGCTGGCCATCAGACAAATAGAGGCACTTGTTGAGTCACCCACTCTGGGCATAGGTCTCCTTTATTTGAATCTGATGCTGGGCGGCTAGACGCTGCAGGTGGCTCTCGATATGGGCCAGGAGGGCATCCAGCATGTGCAGGACCCCAAGGAGCAGGGTGCGGTCTGAGATTGGGGCCCGCTGTTTCCAGGGTCGACAGGGGTCAGTGGTCACCTTCAGATGCTGAGAATAGAACCAAGAGGCAGGAATGAGAGTAGAGGGTCAGGATGGAGGTGTGGCAAGGGGAGAAGGATGGGAGGTGTGGGGCAGTGCCCAGTGGAGATGGGAAGAGACTTAGGGTGATGGAGGGCTGCTGAGGGTCTGTTGTGGGCCAAGGTGGTCAAGGGGCCCATGGGAGCTGGATGAGGAATAGGAGTAGTAAGGGAGACACATGGGGGTAGGGACTGGCCATGGGGAATGGTCAGGGACTGATGGTTTGTAGACATGGGTTCCATGGAGATGTGTAAACAGATGCAGGGACAATGGGGTGTGAGCGGGTCGGGGGGAGGCCCACAGGGCCACAAGGTGGGCCGGTGGGCCGGTGGGGGAGGGTGGGGTAGAGGACATGGGCACACAGGATATCAGTAGAGGCAGGAGCTGTGGGGACAGAGGAGTGCTGTGCTCACCTCACCCTTGGTGGCTTGTGAACGCCACCGCTGCAGCACTGCATGGCTGATCATCAGCATCATGGTGGTGGTGATCGTGACCCCTGCCACGGGGTAGATGTGGTTCGTTCCCAGGCCCATCCAATGGCCAGCACAACTCAGGCCACCTCCACAACCCTCTAGGCCATTTGGCTGGCACCCCCAGGGCTGCAAGTCTAGCCCCACCTGGTACCAGAGGGGCCGTGACCAGGCATGGGCGGGGGTAGGCATTGTCAACAAGAGCAGTGGCGACAGGAAGGACAGTGTGTGCAGCATGGCTGCACAAGTGCCAGGGTCCGGAACCTGGGTGCCTGGCAACCGGCACAAGCCCCTCCCCCTAGAGCAGGACCAGCTCTGAGGCAGCAGGTTCCACCTGGGTCCACGGCCTTTCACAAGGCAGGCTGGCCAGAAAATGAGTGGGGTGGGGTGGGGGCTGGGATCCAGAGTGGGGAAAGAATGGCTGGCCGGGGCCTGTGCACCATTCTCCAGCTGGTCTGGCCAGCTCAGAACTGAAGAGGTGCCTCCTTTT
Source organism: Cynocephalus volans (assembly GCF_027409185.1). Taxonomy (NCBI): domain Eukaryota; kingdom Metazoa; phylum Chordata; class Mammalia; order Dermoptera; family Cynocephalidae; genus Cynocephalus; species Cynocephalus volans. Next base: position 59,011,213 of record NC_084470.1, read on the forward strand.
CCCCCCATATTCCCCTCACCGACCATCCAATCCCAAAATCCAAAAGCTTGATGGCCCCTAAAGTCCACTGCCCTCCACCAAGGGTAGCACTACCACAGACCAATCAAGCAGAGGGCAAGGAGCTACGCACTGGCCCCCACATCCAGCCTCTGCCCTGCCGACCGCATTGCAGCAGAGCAAGTGCTCGAAATGTCCTGGCTGTCAGAACCAAGCCTGACTTGCGAGGGCCTCCTTGGACACACCTGCTGTTCCCTACACCACAGCACTGCTTCCAGTGCCTAGAAAGTCACCTTCTCAAGGCTGGAGTTTCAGTTAAGTGTCACATGCTCCATTAGCCTCCCTCCATGGCCACCTTGGGTGACACAGTTCCTTCTCTGTCGTGTGACCCTGCTTTATTTTCTTCACAGCATTTCTAACTACTTGCAATCTCTTGTTTGAGGTCTCCCACTTAAGCATATAAGCTTCATTCAACCAATATTTCGACTGTTTTGGTGGCTGGCCAGTACAGGGATCTAACTCTGGACCTTGGTGTTATGAACACCACGCTCTAGTCAACTGCATTCAACCAATATTTACCGAGTAGCTGCCAGGCACTGATCCTGGTGCCAGCACACGACGTGACAGAGCAGACAAAAAGCTCTGACCTCCCAGGCTGAGGTTCTGGGGGCTGGGGGAAGGACAGATGATTCGTAAATACAGTGCCAGGCACTGACACAGGCCACTATCATGAGACCTGGGCAAGGCGCCTCAAGGATGTGGAGCGCAGGGCCACCTCTGTCCACGAGCAGGACTGTGCACGGAGCTTGCCACCCGGTCAGCACCCAATGAACAGCAAAGCTCACGTGCTTTGAGAAGGTGATCAGAGCCCAGCACTGTTGCCAGCATTTTCTGGTGTTTACTCATTTAACATGCACTGAGTAACTCACGAGGCGAGTGCTGTTCCCATTCCTGCCCTGCTGGTGAGGAGCACGCTGAGGCCCAGAAAGATTCTAGCTCCCCCACCCCATCTCTCAGCGTGTCAGTTGAGGCCCCACCGCCCACCACCACATGCCCTGTGCTGGTGTTTTATGGCAGAAATAAGCACATGCTTCTTGGCTGATGGTGCTCTGCCAAGCCCAGGTGATCTGATTATACGAATAGGCATTCTTCCCCCATAAATTGATCATGCTTATTCTTATTTTTAAATACAGACCACCAGCACTGGTGAAAAACTGCTTTTCCCCAGCTGGTTGTTCAGGTGTGGACTCTGCACCCTCCAAGGACTGCATGGTGGCACCTGCCCCACCCTGCACCTTATCGGGTATCCCTGAGAACAGATTATTCCTAAGCAGCAGCTCTGATGCCAACAATTTTACAGGTGAGGACATGGGTGGAGGGCTATGCATGGCTGGGGAGAGACTTGAACTTGGGACACCCCTACAACTCTCCTGCTCTGTACCCTCCCTGCCTGAGCCTGCCGTCCCTGAATCTTCCACCCAACTTCTGACCCGGACTCTACTTTGGGGCATAAGAAGGGTCAGGAACCAGAACTGTGGGGCACCCACCACCCCCACCAAGCCACAGCAGAGCCTGGAGTTGGGCAGACAAATCTTTATTCCTGAGGCTGAAAATACACCTCGGTTCCCTCTCAACACCTGCCAGTGCCAGCCTGACTGCAGTACTCGAACCAGGCCTGCAGCTCTGAACTTGGAGTCCCAGGACCTCCATCCCTGAGTTGTGTGTGTGTGTGTGTGTGTGTACACGGAGGGGACTCCTGGGTGGCACCTGGAGGTGGTCCAGTGGTGGGAGGCTTCTCAAGGGTGCCCCATCACAACCTCCAGAGGTGGGAGGTCTCAGGCAGGGTGGCAGCACAGTCAGAGTTTGGTGACCTGAGCAGGCAGAAGAGGGGAGGCTCAAGTCAGTTTCCAAAGGACACATACCAACTTCCCTTCCTCAGGACACCAACCCCTATCCCTAGAAGCAGCTTTATCCAAAGGCAAGAAGGGAAGGTAGTGGGTCCTCTGGGGGCAGAACCGTAGTCACCAGGATGGACTTCCTGGAGTTGAGATCAGGGTGGAGACAAGCAATAGATTAACAAAAAAGAGCTCAGTGGGCCAGGGATCAACTCACCAAAACGGGGTTGATGGGGCTAGACCTCGGATGCTGGACAGCGAAGGTGACAGCATCATGGACAGAGGCAAAGAGATGCTGCTTAGTGATGGATGCATCAAAGAAGTGCCCAGCCTCCAGTTGGGTGACCACAGGGCCTATAGGCAAGGAGTAAGCCTCCTCTGACTCTCAGAACCACCAGAACCCCAAGCACCAGCAGAATGCGCTGACTTGTCACCCCTAACCTCCACCCGAGGCTACAGCTAAACCCCCAATCACTCCTGATCCTTGACTCCTGCCTCCCAGGACACCTCTGACCTCCAGGTTCTGAGAAAGACTTTTTCCTTCTGTTGCCTGGCAAAACTCTTGGCCAAAAGGATCCCACCCTTTTCCCAGATTCTTCCTACTGTCCCCGCTCCACGCACTGTGGCAGGCCGCCATGTACACCTCCACCTCGATCTCCCGGAAGTCATGGAAAATCTGCAGCAGAAAAGGGGGCTAGACTCAGGGAGGCTCAGGGACTCAGGGGGAACTGGGGCAGGCTTGGGGAGGGAGTTGACAGGGCAAGCTTGAAGGATTTGGGGAGTCCGAAGGCACAGAGGGCTCTCAGAGCAAGTTATGGAGGCAGTGTGAAGGCTGAGTGGCCTTGGCCTTGGCCTGCCCCTTACATTCTTCAGGCTCTTGAGGCACACAGTGTCCACGAAAGAAAGGGCGCTCAGGTCCAAGATGAGGCTGTGGAAATCTGGTTGGGGCAGACCCAGGGCCTTCAGTGTGAACACATCTGGGGCCTTGGCATCTTCCTGATCACTAACCACTGTGTCCTTCAGCCCATCCTCTGTGTTCACCTGCTGGGGAACCAAATATACTGCAAGGGTCGCCCATGAGGAGATGAAGGCAGGGAACACGCATGGACATGCAGGGACACACAGAGTCAGACATAGAAGCATGCATGTAAACACCCACACATGTGGGGACATGCAGGAGACACATGAGGACACAGACATGGGGGAGCGACATAAATATGCAAAGACAGGAGGCACAGGCACATGGGGACGTGCAGGAGAACACACCCAGACTTGGAGCACACACAGACATGCACACACTGCTCTGTTACCTCCTGGGCCCTGGCTTAATAGGAACACAAAAAGGGAGGGAGCTGGGAGACCATGTCCCATCCTCAGTCAGCCAGGGTGGAGTGGATAGGGGGACCAGGGAAAGGAATAGACACATGCATTCACATGCACACTCACACACAGACACCTCAGCACCCTGCCCTGTCTGAGTCTCTAATTAAACCTGGCACCCCCTTTGACCTCTAGGTTTTTTCCCATACACCCAATCCCTTCCCTCTACCCATGACCACAGACTGTGGGTTCTTATGGCATCTATAACTTCAAGGTTGTCTTCTAGGCCTGAGATTATAAAAGAGAGGGCCACAAGCAGAATTCTATGGCATATCACTAGAGATTTCCCCACAGAGTACCTGTTCCATCACCCCACACCTCCTGCCATCAGCACAGCACCTTCAAACCCACAGCTGGTAGGCCTGTGGCTTTCCTCATAGAACACATGTGGGCACCAATGTCTTTGCAGCTCATGGCTGGCCCTCCTCCCCCACCTCCAGCCTCACCTTGGCCTTGGGTTCCTCCACGTTGTTGCTCTTGATGTCTCCCTGGCTGGTGTTGACACTGATGGAAACTGAAGTGCGCTTGGAGGAAGCAGCCTAGGCCAGGGAGGAGGGGGGAAAGGAAAGAGCTATCCCAGCTGCCATATAACAGCCGTGCCCGACAGGTCTGGTGTCACCTCTGGCTTTGGGCGGGAAGGCAGGCCAGGACCCGAAGCTGTGGAACACGGGGTGGCCAGGCTGAAGGCTGCAGGGTTCTAGAAACAGCCATAAAATGGAAGAGGACTATGATGGTTTACACTGTCAATGGTTCAGGAGATGGGAGAAAAGCCCTGCCTTGCTGGGGGAGTCAAGTGGGGTCCCAGGGGGCATGAGGGAGAAAGGGGAGGGATGAAGAGTGAGGACAAGAAGTTGGGAGTCTGGGGGGCTGGGAGACAGGCAGGGTGGGGAGGAGGGCGGCAGGCGGAGACCAGGAGTCACCAGCTAAGGGCCTGCCTGTTCCTGGAGCTGCTTCTCTTTCCCCAGGCGCTTCAGCTTTAGCTGCTGCTTCCTGAGCAGCTTCTTCTTCTGGGAGATGAGGTGGTCGACATCCACACCGCACTAGAGGCAGACATCAGAGAAGGGATGTGGGCACTCCGGGAAGGTGAGGGGCCCTCTGACCCCCACCCTGGGACCCTGTACCTCACCCTCTGCTTCAGTGCGTCACTGTAGAGCTCAGCATTGGCAAAGTACACGGTGGCTGAGGAGCGGAAGACCTTCACGCCTGGGACCTCCCTGGCCTGGGGATGGGATGGCATGGGGGGTGGGGTGGCATGGGGGGTGGGGTGGCATGGGGGGTGGGGCGGCATTGGGGGTGGCCAAGCCCTCCTCTCCCTCCACTGCATCTTGTTCTCCTGCCTTTCCTCCCCAGGTACCCATCACACTCTACTCCTTTGCTCCCTGGCCTGTGGCCCATGCCCTCCCAGAGCTGGGGCCACCAGCCTGGTGGTGTCATCCTGACTCCCCATCCTGCACCCTCAGCCAGACCTGGTAGGGCTTCCTCCAGGGCACTTCCGGCACCTCTCCCTCTCCACCTCTCCTACCCTCCTGCCACTACCCTGGCCAGGTTTCAGTGGCTCTTAACCCTCCTCCTTTCTCCAACCCTTGTCCTGTGGTCTTTTTTTGCAGGCAGACAGGGAGACCCTCCTAAGCTGTTATCCCAACCAGAGCTTCCCCAGCTCCCATTCCATTCAGGAATGCTAGGCATTCGGGCCTCCATGATGTGGCACCACCCTCGCCCATCCAGCTAAGCTGCTCCCCTCAGGTCCTCCCACCCCTCGAATCCCTCGGTTCCTCCCTTCACTCTCCCTCATGACACTGTGCTCAGCCTTAAGCCTCCACATCAGGAGGAATAGGCGTGTTTTATTCCAGAGACCCCAGGTATGTTCCCAGCATCTGGCACAAGACTTCTTAGGAGGTAAATGAATGATGGGGGGGCTTAGTAGCCCCACTGATCAGATCAGGAAATAAAACATCCTGATACCCCTACATCCTGGTGCCCCACAACCCTTACCCTCCAGCACTGTGTCCTTGCCAAAGGTGGAAGGGACTAACAAAGGTCCATTCTGCCTGTGTCCCACCCCACCCATGCCGTCCTCCTGCTCAGCCCCTGCCACTCACCTCTGAGTACTCTGCCACATCTATGTAAATATCTGTGTCTGGCACCTGCCCCAGGACAGAGTAGTAGGGTCTGCAGAGGTGAGAGTGAGTACAAGAAGCGGGAGGCAGTTAGCTCAAGTGGGAGAGCATGCTGCTGGTAACACGAAGATCACAGGTTCAGATCCCTGTACCAGCCATCCATGAAAAAAAAAAAGGGGGGGGGCAAAAAAAGAGGGCAACGAGAGGGTAATAAGGAGCCTGGGGTCCCCACATCTTTTGGGGGAGCCAGTGTGGAACTTACTCCCTCACTACCTGGAATGAGGGGGACTGACATGGCTGACTCACAGCTGCGTTCGGACCACCACGAGCAGCAGGGAGAAGATGACCGCAACCGCCAGGCCAAGATCCAGGTCCAACAGGATGGTGGCCACAAAGGTCACCAGCCAGATAAGCTGAGAACAGAAGGGCAGTGATCGAAGGGTCTAGAGGAGCCACTAGGGCTGAAGGCCCCCCCAACCCAGCCCTGGGATCCCAGGCCTCTCACCAGATCCATTCGATTTGTCTTCCAGAGAGAGCATATGTCAGAGAACTGCTTCAGCATGCCCTTTAGGTTCACGATAATGACGGCTGCCAGGACTGCCTGGGGTGGAGGGGAGCATCACCAGGGGCTGCTGAGAGGTGCTCAGATGCTGGCAACCCTGACCACCTGGGCATGGCCCAGACAGATCTCAAGCATCTGGGCAGTACCACAACTAACTCTAACTACCACCCACCCTCTGATCCTAACAACTTGGATTTGACTCTGAAAGGTCCTAACGCCTGATGTTTGACTCCAAATCTCACCCCAAAGATCTCAGCATTAAAAAACAGTGTGACCTTATATCCCTGCCCCTCACCTGGGACTAGACTGACTGATCTGAGCCCCTGGCCTGGCTGAGGTTCTGAAGCCTGGTGTGGAGTGGGGTGGGGCTCACCCTGGGCAGGTCTTGAAAGAGTTCCCCAAGCTTCACAATGACGAGGAGGATGAAAAGGGAAGAGACAGCTCCAGCAACCTGTGTGGGGGTTATCAAGGGGTTGGGTCAAGCAGGGGTGGGACCACCAAGGCAAGGCAGTGTGTGTGCACAGATACACACACACACACACCCCCAAAGCCCACCTGCGTGTTGCCCCCGGTGCACTCCTGTACCAGGCTCCGAGACATAGAGCAACTCACGGGGAAGCACTGGAAGAAGCCCCCAGTGAGGTTACTGAGGCCAAGGGCCACCAGCTCCTAGGGAAGGGGAATGTGGGTGTGAGACTTCCTAGAAATGCCCAGTCACTGTCCCATCATGTCTAGGCCTATGCATCCCCAACTTCCATCCCCATTCAGTGGCCACCGAAGACTTGGCTCTGTCCCACATGTCCTGTTCTCCCACCCTCAGTCCCCCACATGGCACCAGCACATCTGCCATTTTCCTGTGTCCCACCAAATCCTCTCTCCCCCCAACCCCTGGGGCCTCTGTACACCTGGATGTCCCCTACATGTCCTGCATCACCCAGACCTGGTTGCTGTCCACACGGTAGCCATGCCTCAGGGCGAAGATCTTCCCCAGCGAGATGGCAATGGCAAACCCAACCACAGCAATGGCGAAGGCATTTCCCACAAGCTTCGCAAACAGCTGGGTGTTGGGGGCCACTGGGGGGACCAGCCTATGGGAGGCATCAGTGAGGCCAAAGGAAGGTCCTGGCCCTGGCTGCCCAACCCTACGATCTGACAGGGGCCAGAGCTCACCCAGCAGGGATGTTGCCCACAACATCCACCTTAAATCTGTCCTTCAGGCCCACGCCATAGGAGATGCCTGTGGCCCCAATGAGCTGTGGGGAGAGGACGAAGTCAGAGGAGGGAGGTGCTGGCATCATTGTCAGGGGGGATGGATAAATCACTTTGAGGGTGTGAAAAACTGGGGCAAAACCTTCAGAGGGGTGAGGAGAAGTGGTCAACAGGGGGAGAGACAGACATCATTTTGGGAAGGAGGAAATGCTGCCAGGGGTGGAAAGAAACCAACACGGGGGCTTTCCACTGTGGTCCCCCCAATGCCCAGGAACCCTCACCAGTGCCCAATTCAGCTGATCCCTTAATACCTGGAGGCTGCCCCCATGGGAGATCTATCCTCACTGGCCTGTCTCCCCTGACCCCACTCCCTGTCCCCCCGAACCGTAAGCAGTTCCCCGGGTATTGGCAGAGGCAGATGTCGCTGCAGCTTGTCATTCAAGAGCTTCAATAGCACGAGCACCACCCCTGCCACAACTGCAGTGACCACGGTGCCCACCACACTGTGGGGCAGCTCCCAGCAGACCTCCAGCACTGTCTGAGGAGAGATGGAGTCACAGCCAGTACTCAAGACTGTGGGGCATCAGTCTGTCCCTCCTCCTGCCCTCACTCACATAGATGAGGGACAGTGGCCCAGAGCGGCTGCTCAGATGGAGGCCAAACACATACTTGAGCTGCGAGACAAAGACCTGCACAGACGCAGCTGTGGTATAGCTGCGGACCAGAGGCTCTGACAGGTAGGTGACCACGAAGCCGAAGTGGACCAAGCCCAGCGCTACCTGTGGGGTGGCCAGGGGCAGTCAGAGGAGGTAGGGGTCCAAGGAGTGCCTGAAGAGGAGCCCAGGGCAAGTGGGATCAGAGGCGGGTGAGTAAACAGCAAGAGGAGGAGGACAGTGATGGTCAGACACCCAGGGGAGCTGCAGCCGGTGGGGGAGGGGGATAGCGGAAGGGGGTGCACATGCTCCTGACTGAGCCGCACCTGGCAGAGTCCAACCAGGACACTGAGCGTGGAGGCCAGCTGCACCCGGGTGGCGTCTCTGGCCTCCTCATTAACCGTGGAGTTCACGTCCTGCACGAAGTCTTCGTCTGGGGCCAGGGATTCTGTCACACTGCCCACCATTACAGACATGACAGCAAAAGTCCCTGCAGGGACAGGGCAGGGCAGGTCTGAAAGGGAGAGGACACTGCCCTCCCCTGGAGCCCTGGTCTTAAGAGAGAAGCCAGGAGACATCAGTTCTGGACAAATATCCTCAGACCACAGCTATACAAATAGAGGAAGTGCTGGCAGTGAGGTATGGCCAGGGTCAGGAGTGAACCCTGAGCCCACAGTCTCTTAAGAGTGGCTAGAAATGCTGGACCCGAATCATTTAACCTGCCTCACCTGTGTCCATTGGCCCAGGGACACAGAGATTCTCTGTGGAGTGGGGAAGGGGTCACGGCCTGCCTCAGGCTTCTGTCAAACTCCAGGTCCCCTAAGCTGTCTCACATGCTCACATTCTCCTGGAGCTAGGACTTAGAGGTGCCCTGAATCTATGATCCCACAGCTGGCCTCGTCCTGCCTGGGGATGACTCTTGAACTAGCCTCCCAGTGACCCAACAGTGACGCTGCCCTCTTCCCTAAGTTCCTCTGCCCTGCTCAGCCCTTCCTCATGTTGTCCTCCACAGGGGATATGGGCACCCTTCTGGAAGGCTAGGCCTGACTCCACTTACCCACAGAGATGTGCCGGGAAGTACCAAACAGGAAGTAGATGAAGACAGGGTAGAACGAGCTGTAGAGGCCAAACACAGGGGGCAAGCCAGCCAGGAGGGCGTAGGCCAAGCCTGGGGGTGGAATAGTAGCAATGCAGGCTTGGAGGCCAGGGTCTCAAAAGGCTGGGGGAATCCCAGCCCTGGGTCAGGTACCATAGTTCCAGGGTTAGAGGTCATGGCTCCAGGTTTAGAGGGGCACAGACTACAGGGCTTCCAGGCCAGGGCTTTGAAGGTGGCTCACCCTGTGGAAGCTGCATGATGGCAACACTCAGGCCAGATAACAAGTCACCCAGGAGCCAGTCACGCACAGGATACCTGGGTAACCAGGCCAAAACCGGGAGGTATTGGAGCAGAAGGGCACGGGCTCGAGCTCGGGAGCACCTGGGGACATGAGGGGTAGGTGTCAGGCACAGGGGCTACCTGGGCCCTGTCAGCACCCTCAGACTCCACTCTTGGCCTTACTGAAACCAGACTCGCCACTGTTGGGTCCCAGGCTTTGAGCTCCAGTGCCCCAGCTCCTCCAGCTGCTCCTGGTTCAGCAACGGCCGTTCCACGTGGTAGTCACACTTCCGCAGCTCCATTGCCTGAGTTGCAGACAGCAGTGCCTGTGTGTCCCTTGGCCTGCGGTGGCAAGAACACAGAGATAAAGTGAGGGCACCCCGGCCCAACCTCCCCCACACCTTCACCTGGGACCAGAGAGTCATCCATCTGATTTTTCCAGCCCTAAGATCAAGGTACAGTAGGTCCAGTCCCCAGCTGACCCCTGAGGGCCCTATGTTCACACCCAGGCAGGGGCAGTACCTGAACTTTGGCTGGTGAAAACCTCTTTCTGGGCCAAAGTCCCCCATGAAGCATGAAGGGACAGAAGCACAAAAGGACACCTTCAACCCAGGTGTGGTTGCCCAACACTGGGTGTTCTACCAGTCCAGGTCCCAGGCTGACTGCCCCTCCTAGCCCCCTCCTCCCAGCCCCTTGCCTTCCCTAGCCAATCCCTGTCCAGTCCCTGAGTCTGTATCTAGCTGCCCCATTAGCCCAGCGCTGGCCCTCTGACAGCACACTTAGGGGAGGGATCCAGTAAACCTGGTGTCCAGTTCCTCAAGCAACTCTCTCTCCAAGACTCTGGCTCCAGATGGAACCCTCTAAGGGAAGAAAAGTGTTGGGGCCAAGATTGCCCCTGGACTTCCAGCCCCAGGGTCCAGGTTGCAGACAAGCTCAGGCCTACTCTAGAAAAGCCAAGGGATGGCTCTCACCTGGGGGAATCTCTGCAGAGAAGGGAGGGGGAGGGTCTTTCTTGGAGAGAAAAGCTCTCACCTAGAGGGAGAAGCTCCCACCTGGAAATGGAAGCTCCCACCTGTAGTGGGGGAAAGATCTCATCTGGGAATAAGAAATCTAGGGGGAGAGGATTCTTATCTGGGGAGTCTTATCACCTAGGGGAAGCTCTGACCGGTGGGGGAGGCTCTCTCATGGGATAGGAAAAAGTTCTCATCTGGGAATGGAACTCAGAGGAGGGATCTTGGGGAGAGGGGGCGGGGAGAGCTCTAGCCCATTGGGAAAGCTTTAATCTGTCAGGAAAGTTGTGATCTGGGAGAAGCTCTCCGGAGAGGATCCCACCTGAGGGGCAGGAACTCACCTGGAAAGGGCCTCTAACCTGGGTGTCTCGGTTGGAGGAGGAAGTGGAGTGGAGTGGGTGCAAGGAATATCCTCAGAGATTCTTGGCACCGCTGTCTCACGGAGATCTTAGCGCACTCTCTCCCCTCCTCCGTGAGTCACTCAAGTCTTAAAGGGCTTCCCCCCTCCCCCCGCCCCCGGGATCCGCGCCTGGAGGGCGGAGGCTTGGTCGTTAGCCCCTCCCTCTGGGAGGGCGCAGGAGCCAGAAGGGCCAGAGCGCTCCCTCCCCGATCAGTTGTAGAGCTGGGTGGACGCGGGCCCCAACTAAAAGCAGTTAATCCACAGGCCCCTTGCCAGGGACTCTGTCGCAGCGACCTCCCGGCCCCAACGCACCCCAGCCGGCACACCTCCTGGGCCGGGCTCCTCCGCACGCAGCCGCCTCCATGCGGCCCCCGGTTAGCCCTCGGGCAGCATTCCAACGGCTTTCCGCACTGCCCCCAGGGGCTGGGGGCGCACCGGCTCCCGCCCCCATCCCTCGCTGCAGATGGGCAGCCGCCTGCAGAGAGTCGGCAAAGCGGTAAGCCGAGGCACTGCAGGCGGGAAATGCCTGCTCCGGACTTGGCGATCCCCTTTCAGAGCCGACCCAGGCGGGCGGACACGCAGAACCGGGGCCGCGCCCTGCACTCACCTCGATTCATCCGACAGCCCCATGGCCGCACGCTGCGAGGCGGCTGCTGCTCTCAGCCCCAGGGAGCGACAGCTACAGGCCGGAAAGCGGGCCGGGGCTAGGGCGGGGCCAGCGGCGCGCTCCCGGGTGTTAATCCCGGGGCAGGAAGAGGAAGGTTTGGACCAATCAGCGTGCTGGGGAGGGGCCTAAGTGTCGTTCTCTGGGCGGGGCAAGCCCCGAGAAGGAAAGTTTAACCCCTTCCTTCCCGGAAGCCTGGCGCATGCCCCCCCCTCCCTCGCGGCGGCTCGCCCAGCCCTCTGTCCCAAGCCCTGTGGGACTGCAGAACTGGAACCAAGGGTAACGCGCTGGGCTGGCCGTAGCCACGTCTTGGGGCCCCTGAGTGGGATGGACCTGATCCGAGGTCCTGGCTTTGCGGAGGCTCCCCATAGAGTAGGGAGGGGAAACCTCCAAGTGATCAGGAGGCCTGGGGATGTGGCCGGTGACCCCAGCCTTAACTCTCGGTGGGGGAATCCAGGTTTGTGGAGCCTCTCATGCTTCCATTTGAGGGTGCCACCCTCAGGCATGTCTCTGAGACCCGGTCCCCAAGGCTTCCCCTTCAATTCTGGCCACCCAGACCAGAAACGAGGCTGCGAGGATTCCCCACCCCCACTTCCACACCCTGGCACAAAGCACAGCCCAGGCATTGTGCCTGGAGGTTCCTGCCTGAACCGCGGAGGAACGCAACGTCCCGCCTGCTCCAAGTCAGAGAGACTGGTGGGGGTCATTGCTGTCAGTGGGCAGGACAGGAACTGCAGGAGCAGTTCCTAGGGTTGGTTTGACCCCTGGCCATGGCAAAAAAACGCCAGGCCAGGGGTGCAGGCCCTGAAGACTTAGGAAGTCCTCGTGCCTTGACCAGGGAGGAGGGTTTTTTTGGCAGCCTACTCCCAGCACCTGTGCTCCAACTTCAGGCCCCAATCACAAGGTGAAGAGCCAGATTTCAGGGTGAGAGAAATAGAAACCTGGTCCAAATCTACAAAGTGGGCTAAAAATAGCTGGATATTCTTGGGGGGAAAGGGGGCCACAGATTCCTCTCAAAGCTCAGTCTGGCCTGAATCATTCACAAACACCCTCTTGCATTCCTCCCCTCCTCTCCCCCAACAGAAAGAGGCAAAAAAGTATTTTCTATAGAAGTTTATTCCCAAAACAGAGTGCAGCTTCACGGAACAATTTACACAGACAGGAAAGGAGGCCGCTGGGTTGGGGGGGGACCCCCAGAGAGGGGCATCTACAGAACCTAGGACATAGCAAGGGCATTCTCCCACCCACAGCAGGCCACTCAGCCCTTCAAAGGGCTGGAGTCATCCTGGGAAAGGAGAGTTGGGGTCCTGGCTGGTGGGACTTGGCACCAGTCAGTGAAGTAGAATTTTTAATCTCCTTGAAAACTGCCTCCCAAGAGTATGCATGGAGTGGGGTGTGGGGAGGTGTCTGCACAGCCCTCCTGCCCCCCACACACCTCCACACCCCTACCACAACCACTGTTACCAGCAGTAAGAGGATATCTACACTTGAGGCCTTCTGGATCTGCTGTTAAACAGGGGACTCAGGGCTGACCTTTGGCCTGGGAGAGCTGGGGGCTAGGAACCCCCTCAGATGGTGGGATCCAGGGTCCTCACAGGTGGGTCCTCCAAGCCCCTCTCCCGCTTTCCCTACCTTTCACTTGTAAACAAAGGGGGAAAAAATTCTCAACTGTAAACAAAGTGTAAAAGCTCAAAGTTTTAAGTTGTAAACAAAGTGAAAAAATTCTTTAAACCTCAAACTGTAAACCAAGGGAAACCATGTCACCAGTTCTGGACAGCAGACAAAGTAACAAAAATGAGAGATTTGTGAACAGGGTCCTAACAGTCATTTTTCCCTTTTTAAGGGAATAAAGGAGGAGTGGAACTGAGTCACTTCCTGCAGCCTGGGTGCCCAGGGCCAGGGAGGATCCTGTAAACATGGGAGGCAGTGGCACCTACATTCTGGGTCTTGAATTCCCGTGTTACTGCTCCCTTTGCCCACCCTCCCACCACACTCCTCAGAATAAAGTCTAGCAGGGGGCAGTGTCAGGGAATCAAATGGCACCCAAACAACTTTTGCTCACAGCAGGAGCAGGGGCAGGCAAATGACCCCTCTACCCACCCTCTGCAGGAATGTCTGAATAGAGGCCTGAGCCCCTCCCCATGGGAGAAAGGGAAGCCTTGCTCTGTAAACATGACATCTGCTGCTCCACCAGCACCCACAGCATCAGTTCTAGGTCATAAGGCAGTAAATGGCAGGGACTCCATGTAATAAACACACACATCCACAGGGAGGTGTGGTGTGAGTGAGCCCCCATGAGGAGCTCAGAGGACCCCTGTTTCCAAGACCAATCCTCAGCCCCAGAAGTTTGGCCTTTGGGGAATTCAAGAAAAAGCAAAGATCATTGATTAGAGCTCGGTGTTGTAACACCAAGGTCAAGGGTTCAGATCCCCATACCGGACAGCTGGCAATAAAAGAAAGAAAAGCAAAGATCAATTCTGCACTTTGGGTCCTGACAATATTCAGATCAACCTGGGAGGTGGAATTGGGGGAGGAGGGCATCTGTCCCACCTCTCTGACTCTACCCAGTAAAGATGAGAGAAAAGAGCATATGGTTTGCTAGGGACCCAAATGGGGCCAAACTCCACATCTCTGTCTCCCTCCCACTCCCCCTCCCAGCCCAGCCTCAGACCCCTGGGAGACAGAAAGCTGAAAAATAACATATCTCTCTGGTTACAAAGGTATAAAAAGTATAAAAGTCCTCCCTTCAGATCCCCCTCCCCTGCACCTGTCACACATATGCTCACAGATGCGCATGGAACCCCAGCAACCGAGGCAACACGGAAAGCTGGGGGGCTGGGTGGGGGAGTGGGGAGGAAGCTGCCTTGGGATCAGCCCCCAACTCCTGGAGTCTCTTCTGTTAGCCCAAATCCTCCATTGCCCTCGGCTGTTCCTTGTCCTCGTCCATAATGTTGCCCTCAGGAGAGACCTTCACTTCTGGGAACTCTGTAGAGTTGAATGTGGGAATCAAAGGACATTGCTGAGAGGACTCTGGGTTTCCCCATGGACCTAGCCTGGTGCACCTCCTTTCACCTCCCCAAGTACCCTTGCCTCTGGGGTTCTCAGAGCCCTCAGCAAGGCTCCTTGGCCACCTAGGTCTTCTCTCTAAGTGCTTAGCAAGCACCTACTATGTACAGATGCTATGTTAAGCACTTGACAGATATTGTCTCATAAATCTCCACATCTCAAAGAGTTTATTACTACAGACCCCTTATACAGATGAGGAAACTGAGACTCAGAGAGGCTTGTAACCCGACCAAGGTCACATGTGAGAGACAGTGAGGTGAGAGACAGAATTCAAACTTAGACCTGTGTGACTCCAGAGCCTGAACCCCTGTCAGTCCCCCAGCCCAACTCCCACATAGCCAGGCCCCAAAGCTAGACCACAGGGGGACCCAGGTGGTGGGTGGGCTCCCTCTCATCCTCACCTCCCAGCATCTCTCCCAGCACTAGGCCCTGAAACTCCTTGCTCCCCCTCCTTCCTTTGTCCTCTCCCTACACGGTCCTGCTCAGTTCTGTTGGTCCTCTGTGCCACCCCCACAGGCCCCTTCCCCTCAAAGCCATCTCTCACAAACTCCCACAGAGCCTGACCCAGTTGCTCCAGGTTCCTCTGCGCTCCCGCACTCCTCTGAGTCCCATGTATCCAGCTACTTCCCGGGTATGTCTGCCATCCCCCACTCCACCGATGCCCACAGGCTCTTGAGATGTACCAGGTCCCAACTCAACTCCTGTGAACCCCACTCCACAGTGCCCACAGGCAGGAGGAGCTTAGTATTAACTGAATAAATCATTCTGATGAATGAACAATTTACCCTTAAAGTCATCTCTTCAGCCTGGCTTATCATGACACCACTTGCAGTCCCTCCTTATCCCATATGACCCCCTAAGCAAAGCCTCCCACGCAAAGCCTCCTCTCCTCCCTGTCCCTCCCTGTAACGTACCAGGTTACCTCCCACTTTTAGGCCTTGACTCCTGCTCTCCCCCCTCCTCTAGTTCAAGACCTTTGGAAGGCACCTACGTCTCCTCTTTAGCCAGGGAGATACAGGGAACTGGCCCCAATCATACAGCGGGCAAGTTCCTGCTAGTCACACCCTCATTCCCTGCCGCATTTCTGTCCCCAGCCTGTGGTGCCTGGCTGTGCTGAGCCAGACGTAGCCCACACCTGTTTGCCAACACCATTGTGTGGTGGAACACAAGGCAGGGGACACAGGAGGTTGCCCTAAGCTGATACGGCTAGAGCACATGACTGGACCGTGCTTACTCTGAGTCTGGCGACAGTTCCGAAATGCTGTGGGATGTGGCAGAGTGTGGCGTGGAAGGCCCAAGCGCAGAGGCTGTGGCGGAAGGTGTGGCAGTGGTATGAGGGCCCGAGGGTGTGCTTGAGGACTGCACAGAGGAGAGGGCTGCAGAGTTGAAGGAGGCGAGGATAGAGGAGAGAATGTCCAGCTGCTCTGTGGAGGGGCCATGGCTGAGGCCACTGGCTGGGTCCTCCCTAGCTCTGAGTAGCTGTGAGGGTGGCCCGAGGGCTTCTCGTGAGGGGTGTCGGCTTGGCACCTGGTCCAGCTGCTCCCGAGAGTTTGAGCTCCTAGACAGAGAGTCCAGGGGTCGGGCTGGCAAAAGGGGGTCCCTTGAGAGTTGCTGCTGGGAAGAGACGGGCGGAGGTGGGGGCTGTGGGTCAAGGTCCCGGGTGCGGTGGGGCGGGGGCAGTGTGCTCAGCCACTCTTGGGGTGCCCCTAAATCCAGCACATCCCGTGACCCAAAGCGGCCAGCCATGGTGCCAGGGTAGTCCCGGGGTGGTTGTCTCCTTGGCAGAGTGCTGCCCCGAACTCTGGGCTCCAGGCGGACTGGCACAGCATCCAGATGTTCCTGGGAACCTGGCCGGCTCAGGGGACGCAGAATAGAGGCAGGGGCCTCCTCTAGTCGCTCCCGGCTAAGTTGCCGCCGGAGGAGCAGGTCTAGCTGTTCTCGGGAAGAGTAGCGACTGGCTGGCTGTGAAAGGCTGCCTGTGCCCCTGCCAACATAGATGCGACCATAAGAGGCAGCTGGCACAGCACGGTGGCCCAAGGTGGCTGCACGGCACCAGGACAGCTCAGGGCCACCTCGGGTCTGTGGCACCAGTGGGTACTGCAACCGGTTCTTCAGGATGCCTGGGGGAGGAAAAAAGGGGGGAACAGTGTGGGGAGGCAGGCAGGAATTCCCTGGGTCTTCGGATGTGGCAGCCCCTGGGGGTACAAGAGAGGTGGCAGGACAGGGGTCAGAGAGATGAGGCAGTAATCCTCTGGATCAGGTCAGAGGCAGTTCCCATGGTGCAGAGGAAGGGACAAACCTCCCTCTGAGAGCAGAAGAGGGGCAGCCCCCAGGTCTTGGTAATGCAGGCCTGAGTCAAAGGGAAGGAATCCCCTGGGTTGGGGCAGGAGCAATCCCCAGAGTCCCTGTGATACAAGGGTGAGGGCAGAAACCTCTTGAGTTGGGGCATGGACAATCTCTGGCTGTCCCTGTAAAGCAAGGTAGGGGAGTAGACACCTTCCAGATCAGAGCAGGGGCTCTAGGATCTTGCGGGCAGCAGCTCCTAGGGTCTCTGCAAAGCAGACTGGGGTTGGGGGAGAGGGAGGAATCCCTTCGATTGGAGCAAAAGTGGCTCTGGGGTTCCCTGTGGTACAGGCCAGGGTATGGGGGGGGGTAGGGCGAGCAGGAACTCCCTGGGTCAGAATGGGGGCAGTTCCTAGGGACCATGAAGCAGGGTAGAGGAGCAAAAATCCCCCAGATCAGAGTAAGAGGAGTTCTCAGTTTGGTATCAGGTAGCTGAAATTCCCTGGGTCAGGGCAGGGGCAGCCCCCAGGGCTCCTGAAATATAGGCTAAGAGTCGGAGATCATACCTTTTCTCTGGTGCTGGGCCCGGCCCAGGGAAGTTTCGTCCCCACTGGTCAGGGCTAAGTCTGGCTGGTTGTTGTTGGCTGTGTCCTTGCTAGTGTCCAGCCCCAAACGCCTTTCAGAGCCCCATGTTTGCAGACCACAGGGGGCTGCCTCACACTCCCCTAGGGCTGGCCAGTAGGACAGGAGGTCATTGCCATCCACATCTGTGGAGCCAGGGCAGGTTACAGTAGCCTCTAGGTTGACCCCAGTAACTCATGACCCCTGTGATCCAGACTCAGGGACCCTGACCCTAATGACCCTGGGAACCCTGGATGTTCTCACTGAGCAGAGATCAATGGAGCCATCCAGAGAGGGAGTTACTGATAAGTCCCCCACTCTTCACTGGAGGTGGATAGAGACTGGAGGTGGGGGAGCCTGAGGGGTCAGGAAGACCAGGCTGAACCCTAACCCACAGGGAAGACTAGGAGCTGCAGGGATAATGTGTCACTCTGTAACATCCCTGACCTCATTACTCTGTTACCCAGGCTGTTCCCAGGTCTCCCAAGCACTGCTGGGAGGCTGGATGGGGAGAAGTGCAGAGGGGTCCCAACAGTGACCCCAGAGGTTCCCAATGGGTCAGTCCCAGACATCCTCAGGAGATAGCAGGATCCCTGCATCAGATGTAAGTGGAAAATGGGGTGTCCCTTGGTCATCCATGGGGTCAGAAGGCTCCCATCACCTTTGGGGTGGGTGAGGAGCCTCTCACTCTGGGCTGCCCGGCAGAGTGGATGCTGGAATCGCCCCCGCGTCCGGCCATTGTCCTCACTTTCTGACGAAGGGATGGACAGACTCCTCTCCTCCTCCAAAGACAGGTCACTGTCAGAGTCGGAGTCTGCACCTGGAGTTGGGAAGGTTAGAAGGAGGAGGGTATAACAGCAGTTTGGGAAGGCGAAGGTCTTGGGGGATAAGGAAAGAGCCTGCAGTTGGGGGTCTTGAGGGTGGATACAGCAAAAGGTTGGGGCAGGGGACCCGGGCAGAGATTGCAGTGACTTAGGAACAGAAGTGCTGGGATTTATCAGGGTAGTGGGCCAGGTCAGGGGTGGACTGGGAGAACCAGGGCTGGGTGAGTAGGTGCCTTCTGAGGCAGTGACCAGGGGGAGGTGGCCCACCCCAGTTTGGGGCAGAAGAAAGGGGGATTAGGGAGAGAACCTCTGCCTCCCTCCTCCCTGACCCAGGCCCCCAACCCCACCAGCATCTCGATGGAACATGGCCACGTCCAGGTCAGTGGGGCCAGCGTGAGCCTGGAGGCTGTGATCAGTATGGTCAGCAGCTGAGCCATGTCGAACCAGGACATTGTCCCTGGAAATGCAGGAGCCCCCATTAAAGAGGGATGGGATGGCATGCTTTGGATGCTTGAGTGTCTTTGAGTGCATAGCCAGCTGCATGTGGAATGGCTCTGAGGGCATCCCTGGGTGCGTCTAGAGCAGAGGCAGAGCAGGGCTCCATATGGCTGAGATGGGTGGAGCCACTTGCCCTAGGACCTGGTAATGCCAACCCCTGGTGAAGTGGGGCCGGACTAAGTGAGCGTGACCCTCACTCACCTGAGGTAGCCATGGCCCCGCTGGCTGTCCTTGTCCTGGGTCCGGCCAGAGCGGGCACTACTCACAGAGGAGACAGTGGAGGCACCAAGAGTGATGCGGATGAGGCCACTCTCCTCGAAGAGAGCCGTGTTGTTGTAGGCCCCGGGCCCCTGGGGAGGCGGATGGGGACAGGAATATGAGCCAGCGCTGAGGAAGCCCCAAACTTTGGCCTGCCGGGCCCCCACCCTACTCTCCAGCCTGGTAGCCCCTCACCATGGCAGGTGCTGGCCTTGCCTCCTCAGGCGCCGCCTTCCTGCTCAGACAGGCTGGTGTCCAGGCAGCCCGGGTATCTGCATTCAGGACACAGAAGAGCAGCAGCACCACCAGGCCCTGCGGTTCAGCAAGGGTCAGTGAGAGATCAGGAAGTCAGAGAAGGTCAGAGTAGGGTCACCAAGGGGTCAGTCAGGGGCCAGTACAAATCACTTTTGGTCAGCAAGGGGGGGTCAGTCATTGCAGGTTAGCATGAGTCAGTGAGGAGCCCAAGGCTGCTCAGTACAGGAGCCAGGAAAAGTCAGCATGGGCAGTGAGAGGTCAGAGTGGCATGAGGAACTGGAGTCAGTGAAGTCAGTGTGGATAAGCAAGGGGCCAGGAGCCTCAGTGCCAGTGAAGGTCAATCCAGGATCAGTACCCAGCCCGGGGTCAGGGTTTAGGGCCAGTGTCTGGTCTTGGGTCAGCACCCAGCCTGGCAATAGTCAGAGTTGGCTCCAGGCCTAGGGTCAATGCCCTGCCTAGGATTGGACGCAACCTGCTGAAGGCCCAGCTGGGTCTGGGGTGGGGAGGGGTACCAGAGTTACCTGGAGCCCACAGAGTCCCGCGTAGAGGTAGTGGAAGGCCAGGATGCTATGGTTGACTGCCAAGAGACCAAAGAGCCAGGAGGCACTGACCAGCAGAAGGAGCAGAAAGGAGCTGCGAAGGGTCCTGCTGCAGGGACATGGGAGGACACAGGAGGACATGCAAGGGTCACGCAGGACTCATGAGGCACACAGGACACACAGGAACACAGAGGTCTCAGGAGGACAGTGGGGGAGATGGAAGGTGACACAAAGGACCAGGAGAGCACTTACAGAACTATGAGGGGACATGGAGAAAACACAAAGGGTTGTGGGGGCCATGAGAGAAAACATGGAAGGTAGGTGGGAACACACAAGGCAGGGGGAAAAGTGAGCCACCCAAGCCATGGGAGACTCTGGGGAGACCCAGGGGACAAGGAAAGACAGCAGAGTAGAAGCATGTATGGGGCCGGAGTATGACAAGAGCACCACAGAGGGACAGGGCTGGGGTGACTTCATCCTTCCACCCAGAATTTGGAGCCAACCTGCACCAGGGATGCTCTGGGGGCCCCAGACCCCACCCAGGAGGGACCTGCCATCCTAAGAATCCCTCCTTCCCCAGCCAGCCAACTCACAGCACAGAGGTCTTCTTGGCCTCCCTCTGCCCTGTGGAGCAGGACGTGCGGGCAGCGAGGAGAAACATGGTCCCATTCATCTGGAACCATGGCCAGACATGTGGGGCCGGGCAGGGCAGAGAGAGAGACAATGAGAGACAGGCAGACAGAGACCAAGACTCACAGAGAGAGAGGCAGAACCAGTGAGAAATTGTCATACATGCACACAAAGATACAGAGATCAGAAGCAAAGAGACAGGAGCTTAGAATCACAGAAAAAGTCACAGATAGAGAACCAGGGAGAGCATGAGAGATGGAGATGGAGAGAGAAAGATGCAGAGACAGAGGCAGGGAAAGGCAGATGAGCCTCTGACCCCACATCCCCCTTCTCCATGCCAGTTGAGTGGGGAGTAGTCACTCTGTGACCAGAGAACAGAAATGGAGGTTGAGTCTAGGAAGCCTGCAGACTGCCACCTCGCATCCCTCGCCTGACCACACCTACTATAGCCACCCCTTGCCCGCGTGAGGGAAGCACACAAGTGTGGCACCAACTGCAGGGCACTCACCACTATGACAAGGACGACAGGACCAGCAAAGCTCCAGATGAGGGGTTCATGGACTGAGATCCAGCAGAAGTCAGGGTTCCCATAGCCCTCAGGGTCCAGGCCGACAGCAAGGCCTTGGGGAGAGAAGAGGTAGGACTGAAAGGGTGTGTTCTAGAGCTGCAGACCCTCCCACGTATGGGGAGAAGCAGGCTCCTCCCTGAGGAGATGGCATGGGGGGGTTGAGGTTAGGGTCATGATCAGGATTGGGACAAGGTCAGGGGTCAGGCCATGTGATGGACATAGGTCGGGGATCACAGCCCTGAATGGGTGAGTGGGCAGGGCCCTCACCCAGCAGCACAGCAGGGACGCCCCAGCCCAGGGCATGGTAGAAGCGCATGGCGCCGCGGTCCACATTGCGTGGCTCAACTTGCATGCGATAGAGGTGCAGCCCCTGCACGAGGAGCCACGCAAAGGTGCTGAGGAAGAAGTAGTGCAGGAGGATGGCGACGGCAGTGCACACCAGCTACAGGCAGGGGAGGGGGAAGTCAGGACCTCTCCTGCCTCGCCCGCCTCTGACCCCCACCCCAGGCATCTGCTTTCCACCTCCGACACCTAAACCACAGCATCTTACCTCAGCATCCTGCCCCAAATACTGGCCCCAACCTGAGCATCTCTAACCTCTGACCCTGAGCTTTGGCCCCTGGCCTTTCTGGGCCAGGTTG
The DNA here is from genome assembly GCF_027409185.1 of Cynocephalus volans. NCBI lineage: Eukaryota > Metazoa > Chordata > Mammalia > Dermoptera > Cynocephalidae > Cynocephalus > Cynocephalus volans. The sequence goes on from NC_084470.1 coordinate 59,032,658, forward strand.
GGTCATCAGGACACAGGTGCCCTGGCCCTGACCCTGCACCTGGTTGTGGGTCCTGTGGATCCCCAGCAGGAAGAGGAGCTCTGCCACCCCCAGGGCAGCTGCCACATTGGCACGGATCCCACGCACGTTGGACTTGAGGCTGCGCAGGCTCATCAGGATGGCTGCAGTCAGTACCAGCGCAACCACAGACACTGCCACAACCACGTGGGTGAACACAGCCAGCAGCTCCAGGTCTCCCTCTAGCCGCTGTGAAGATAGAGATGGTCATGGTCACAGTCACTGGGATGTTGGGCAGAACCTCCCTGGCCCCCCACTTTTTTTAAAAGATAGGTAAGGGGATCTTAACCCTTGACTTGATGTTGTCAGCACCACGCTCACCCAGTGAGCTAACCGGCCATCCCTATATGGGATCCAAACCCGTGGCCTTGGTGTTATCAGCACCACACTCTCCCGAGTGAGCCACAGGCCGGCCCTTCCCTGCCCCTTTGATCCCCACTTCCTTGGAACACTAAACACAGCCCCACCTCACGGGGAGAAGCATCCATGAGGATCCCGAAGGTGCCTGTCCGGCTGCAGCGACACCGCACGTGGGACCCATTCCTGTGCACCAGCTCGCAGTCTCGTGCTGTCCACATACCATGCTGGTCTGCCCTGCAGCCACAGGGCCGTTAGACCTACCATCCACTCTGGGGAGTGGCCCATTGCCAGGAGGGTGTTTGTGAGCAATTGTGGAAGGGGCTGGGGGATTGGAGTTGGGAAGGGCATTCCTTGTGGGCCTAGTTGCACAGCAGCACTAGTAAGGGACCCCAGGGGCAGGCTGGGACTATCAGTTGGACTCTCAGGGGCAACAGGGGGACCAAGGGCTTCCAGAGTGGGGGTCCTCACGGGCCAGGCGGATCCCACTGCACGCAGATCGCCTTGCTCCGATTCGCTGTCTGTAGCAGGCGGAACTCCAAGCTGATTGGGGACTCCAGGACACCCCTTAGGAAGTTGCGTCCATGGAACACAGCCACACTGACCACCGGGGAATTCATAACAGGGTTCTGGGGAAGCCTGAAGAGACACCCCACCTGGCCTCAGACACTGCTGACCTCCCCAGGCTCTGAATGCCTACCCCACACTGTCTTCATGCTATTTGCCATGGCCGACCCTGGGTCTGGAGTGAATGCTGCTTCTGAGAACCCCTCCAGCCTCTGGGGAGTGTCAAGGGGCTTCAGACTCACTGCCCAGACTGAGGCCTAAGGCCTGAGCAGCTACAGACTATTTGTCTCTATCAACCAGTTGCCTGTCTGTACCTGCTCATATACCCCTCCTGTGTGACTGCTCCCATCTGTGGCTCCATGAATGTCAGCCTGCAGCTCTGCTACTCTACCCAACTCCAGAGAACGCAATTCCCACAGAACCCAGCATGGGTAGGACTCCCGGGAGCTGTGCACAGGAGCATCTCCATATGTCTGTGAACCTGCTCATCTGCCAGGGTGGGCAGAAGCTTGCAGGAAGCTCAGGCGTGAGGTGCCTGGGAATAACTCCACCCATGGTACCTGGCGCCCCGGCGCTCGGCCTGGAACTGGGCAGGGAGCAGCCCTCCCAAGGTGCGGTAAACAAGGAGAATGACAATAGAGATCGCAGGCTCAGGCTCCGGCTCTGGGGGGGCAGGTGGGGGAACCACACTTGAGGCAGTGTAGTTTTCCATGCTGCTGCTTGTGGGCAGAACTGCCAGGGGAGGGAGAGGAGCCACTGTCAGTGACCTCCAACCCTGAGTACCCACAAACCCAGCTCTGAACCAAACCCAGCATCAAGCACAGGGATCTCTTCCCTGCAGGTCCAGAACTGGGGGCGGGGGGATCAGGGGCCCATGCAGGGAATACTCAAGGCCAGGGAGGGGTCATCTGTGGCAAGGGAGAGGATCTGGCAAGGTAAGGGTGTGGCAGGGTGTGGCAAATGTGGGGTTGGGGTTGACATGGGAGGGTCTCACATAGGGTATCTGACATGGGGGAGGTCTGGCAAGGGAAGAATTGGCAGGAGGGCTACATAATGTCTGGCTTGGAAAGGGGAACAGGAAAACAGGACCTGGCACAGGGGTCACTCAAGGGCTTTCACCTTCAAATGGGGATGGCCGTGGGGACTGGGAAGGCAGCAGCACATGGGTGTGAGGATCCCAGGCATCCTGACCCCGAAAGAGGTTGCTGTGGTAGCGGGGGTAGCGACGGGCCCCCCGGGTTGAACTGGGGTGCTCCATGCGGTCAATGCTGAGCACTGCCCGGGAGAAAGAAAGGTGGGACCTATCAAGGACCTCCTCCCATGCTGAGGGTCTGTCCCACTCCCTCCTATCCCTATCCTGCACCGAAGTCCCACAATCCACATTTTCCTTGCTACCAGCACAGAGCCTGTCCCTGCAAAGCACTGAGGGTGGTGGTACAGCCTCCTGCCACTAATTTGACACCAACAGCCCCAACCCCACAGACCTCCAGGTCCCTGCCCTTTTACAGCCCCCTGCCCTGACCTGCCCCACCCACCACGCACTGATATTGGGTGTCACCAGCCCCACAGGATTCAGGTATGTGAGTTCCATGTTCCTTGCGAGCGTGGCCGCATACTCCTCCAGATGCCGCATCAGCCCCGCGCTGCCTGGGGAGCCCCGGGGGGCCCGCTGCCCCAGCGCTGCCCACACATCCCCAGTCTCTGGAGCAAGCAGTGCAGAGCCAGCCCACAGCAGATTCTGGGAGGTTAGAGATGGTGTTGGGCTCAGCCAGGTGGTAAGGATGTGTGTAGGGACAGGGCAGGTATGAGGGGTCTGGCCAGATGCTAAACTGGGTCCCAACAGGGAAAGGGGTGGGGCTGAAGAGGACAAGGAAGGAGGGAGAGTCCAGGACCTTCATTTCCCCAGAGGTCAGGAGGGGTCAAACCTGGGGATTCAAGGCTGGGGGGCTGGGGAGCCAGGGGGCAAGGAGCTGGAGGGCCAGGGGATCGGAAACATAGGGCACAGCCCCACCTCATTGAAGTGGGCATCCTGTGTGGCTGTCAGCCCAAAGCCCTGCTGATGGCTCTCAAAGGCCAGCAGGTGGGCCAGCAGGCGGGCAGTGACTCGGACATCTTGGCTAAAGTAGTGGTCAGTGTGGCTAGTCACCTCCCGCAGCCGCTGAGCCAGCTTCTTGGCCTCCACAGTATCCAGTGCTGTCTTGTTCAGCTCTAAGCCATCCAGCTGGCAGGACAAGGACGGGATTGGTTGCTCTGTGGTCCCTTAGGCCTTTCTCAAAAACCTCACAGGGAAAAAAGCTTGCCCAGATTAAAGGACAATCAGGAAAAACCCAGGAGGTCAAGGGCTGGGGCATAATATCTGGGGCCCACCAGCGGTCTGGGGGAGCTGAGGCCAGGGCCGATGCCAGGGAAGGTCTCTTGGACACAGGGCAGGGTGTGGGCAGAGTCTCACCAGCAGACTGAGCTCTCGAAAGGCAGGAGAGGTACAGTTGAAAAGGTCAGGCTCTAGCCAACCCTGGTCCTCGTCACATAGCCTCACAGCAGCACCTGGGGGCAGGCGATCCCTGGTCAGGTCTGGGGCCTGGATACCTGTGTTGAAGAGGTGGCCACAGCACCCTCCCCTATCCCAGAGGGAGCCCTGAGGCAGAGGCCAGAGTAGTAGGTGTCTATGGCTGGACCCCTGGATGTAGCAGCCCAAGCCCAGGCAGGCCCCAGTGGCTTATCAGTCAATTCCTGACTATTCTCAACCACCAACCACATAAAGGAGAGCAAAGGGCAGGGACACACACACACACACACACACACACACACACACACACACACACAATGCTCACAGCTGCACACACATAGATACACACACACAGATTCATGGACCAGGACAAGCACACGGACACACAGTGCTCTCATACACAGACACACCAACACTGCTGAGGTCTTCAGGAGAATTTTGTGACCAAAAAGAGGTGAGGGTAGTGTTCTCACACAAGTTTTAACTGCCCCAGTGGTGACTTTGCTGTCATCTCTCTCCCTTTTTTGTGGGCTTGGAATGGAGGTTGAATCAGAATTGACCTGGGCCTTAAGAGAGCTTGTAGCCACCAACAAGAGGGACCCTAACTTAAACACAGAACCCTCTCCCCACCAAGAAAGACTCGCAGACACGTGCACAGGCACAGAAAGACACACATAAGCATGCACACACAGACAACTGGTGTCCAGCCACTGCAGAGACCTCAAGAAGCAGGGAGGGTTCTGAGGAGACCCCAGGGAGTGGGGAGGGCCCCTCAAGCAGCAGGAAGAAGCTGTAGGGTCCTCAGACAGCTGGGAGGACTCTTTCATGACCTCAGGCAGTAGGGAGAGGCCTGCAGGGACCTCAGGAACTAAGGAAGCATCTGCAGGGATCTTAGGAAGTGGGGAGGGGTCTGCAGGGTCCTCAGGCAACAGGGAGGGGTCTCTGAGGACCTCAGGCATCAGGGAAAGGTCCTCAGACAGGAGGAGAGGCCTCCAGAGACATCAAGCAGTTGGGAGTAGATTTTAGAGACCTCAGACAGCGGGGAGGGGTCTGCAGGGACCTCAGGCAGCAGGAGGGATTGGCAAAAGCTCTGGCAGCGGGAGAGGGCAGCGCACCTGAGCAAACACGTACCCCTTACCTGCACCCCGCAATCCTGCCCAGAAGCCAAGAGAAACAGACGGAGGCTCAGTAAGAACGTAGGGAGGGACCCAGAACCCCGAGGAGGTAGTGAGGGGTCCACATGGACTCCCAACCCACTCCTGCCTCTTTGCAGGTACAAGACACCCAACTCAGGAAAAGAGATGGCTCCACCAGCCAGATAACAGGGCCACCCAAACCTTAGCAATGCCCCTACTCCCTGCATACTCACCCAGGGCCCCCCTGGGACAGGGCACTGTGGCCAAGACGCCAAACTTGGTCTGGGGCCACCACACACCAGACCTCAGGGACTTGGGGCAGGCATCATAGAGCACTAGGGAGAGAGGAGGCACTGAGCCAGGTGGCCAGGGTCCAGGGGAAGTGACAGCCACACCTACTGCCCCTACACCACCCACTCCAGGCCCACTGCCCACCATTCCCCTGATGGCTTCTCAGGAACTGGCCTGTTAGGCTCTGTGACAGGTTAACAAAGTACCTGGGGTAAATGTGGGGTTTCCTGGGAGTAAATGGTCTCCCTTGGAAGCTTCCCAGAGTCCCTAGCCAAGGAGCAAAAAGCATGCCACTGACACTTGATGGCAGCATGCTGGAACCAGCCCTCTACCGATGGACTTGGGTTGAGCTTGCTTACCCCGGCAGCCACTGGCTGTCACCTCTGCAAAGGGACTGTCACAGCTGTTACACTGGCGGCCAAGGGCTCCTGGGCGACAGGGGCACTGCCCACTGTGGGGTGCACATGAGCGCGAGGTGGAGCCCACAGGATAGCAGTCACATGGGAGGCAAGAGTCACTGCCCCGAGGTCGGTAGTGGAACTCCTGTTTGAGGATGGGTCAGGGGCCTGAAGTCAGAGGTCAGGGCTTAAGATAGGGTCTTAGGTCAGGGCTTGGGAAACAAGTGGAATCAAGGGCAAAGCATAAAGAGAACAGTACTTAGAGGCCAAAAGGAAGACTAGGCCTCAAATGAAGGCAAAGAAGGGGTTAGGGGTCAAGGATAAGAGATGGCAACTAGGTCACAAGACAGTAAGAGGTTAGGGCCGAAGTCAGGTGGCGGAGGTCAGCAAGCTGAACAACAAACAGATCATGTCCAAGGAAGGGTTAAAAGGTCAGGAGTTATGCTGGCCAGTTAGCTCAGTTGGTTAGAGAGCAGTGTTATAATGCCAAGGTCAAGGGTTTGGATCCCCACACTGGTCAGTCACCAAAAAAAAAAAAGTCAGGGATCAGGGACCAGGCGCACCTTGCAGTGACACTGCCCATTTGTCTTGTTGCAGTTGGGGTCAAAGCCCTTGTGAACGTCACAGTTGCAGGGGCCACAGGATGGGCTCCCCCACCAGCCCCGCGGGCATTGCTGGTCCATCCTAAGGGTGGACAGCCAGGTGAGATGCCTCGATGATATCTGTAACCCTCCCTGTCCCTGATAGGTCTCTCCATCATCTCAGCACCCAGCCTCTCACCTGTGCTCACAGTGGTGCCCGAAATAGCCACCTGCACAGTCACAGGTATAACCATGAGGGGCTCCTGGGAGGTGGCGGCAGGACCCCTGGTTCTGACAGGGGTTCAAGAGGCAGGCATCCACACAGCCTGGGCCATAGTAACCTGAAGATGGGGTCAGGAAGCTCAGGATACTGGTCACAGAGCACGGAAGGAAGCAAACACCTGCCCTTCTCAGTCCCTGCCCCCTCCAGGCCCTCTAGGTCCCCAGTCTTCACCATAGTCCCCTGGCTCCTGCCCAGATCATCCTTTCCGCCACCTTCTCAAAGCCCACCTGGCCAGCAGGTGCAGGAAAAGGTCTGCCAGAGGTCTCGGCAGTCAGCGTGCGGTGGGCAAGGCCCAGAGGCACAGGCGTTGGTCACAGCACAGCCAGGCTCCACGTTCACTCGGTGGCTTGGGGGTAGCAGGGCTGGGGACCCAGAGGGTGTGGAACCAAGCCACACCCCCTATGGACACCGTCAGCAAGGGGTGAGACCCATGTCAAGGCAATTCAGCCTCAAGTCCTGCAGAGCCAGCCACCCAGTCTGATGACCCCTAACATGCAGTCTCCCCAAGACCCCCCAAAAACCCAGGCCCCCCATAATATCCCCAACTCAGTCCCCCTGTGGCACCCCTAATTGTTCTGTTTCTGACAGATCCTTAATGACCCTTGATAATCTTAGATTCTCATCTCCAACAACACAGAAAGGCTTGACCTATCTGATAGCTCTGGGCCATCCATCCCCCCATGCCGACCCCCATTTGAATGCTATCTTTCAGGTCCCAAAGAGCCACTGACCTCTGATCACTGACCCTAATGCCCCCATATCACATTCCCATGCTGACCCCCACCTGGATACAGCCGACCAGACCCTGAGGAACCTTCTCCTTACTGCTGGGGGGCAGGCCTCCCACGTGGAGTTGCTTTACCTTCAGGCCCTGCAGCTCACTTCCCACCGCCATGGTGTCCTGGAGGAGGGGGACAGTTAGCATTGGGGGAGGTGGGCTGCCTGATGGACCCCTGCCATGCCCCAGAATCAGTCTTGTCCTTCTTCTAGCCCTGCATGACCTCACTTTGTCCCTCTGTATCAGGGAAGTGGTCTGGGAATGAGCTACTCCCAACGGTGGAGAACCTGCTGGGGCACAGGTGATGTGTAATGGGAAGGTCCAAGTGAAGAGCTGTGTTCAGACAGGCCCCTCCCTCCTGGACCCAGAGCAGACCTTGAAATTCTGTGATTTTGACCTGGGGTGGGTAGAGATCGGGGCAGAGATCAGAAGGGGCTTCCAGGAGTCAGGCAAAGTGCTGGCTACAGAGATTCCCCAAGATTAGGCCAGAAGTCTAGGGGGCCTCCCTGATGTGAGGAGGGCCAGACAGTGGACCGACATGGCTGGCAAGGAGGTGGGCTGGGAGAACATTCAGACTTAGTGCAGCAGAGGGAACTGAAAAGAGTTAGACTAGAGGTGGTGTCAGATAAAGTGGGTCTGGTTGGAAGGCTGAGAACAGGCTACCCTGGGGTCAGAGGTCACACCTGATAGAGGCTAAAGTCCAGTGAGACCATGAGGACATGGTGGCCCCGCCGGCCACCTGGCTCCTCCTGCAACTCCAGCTGCAGATCATGCCACCGGCCATCACTGACGGTCACCTGGTCCAGGAGGAGGTGGGCAGTACGGCCCGAGGCCCTGGTCACTGTCACAGACAGCAACCCCTGATCTACCTGTGGGTAGAGATGCACAGCCCCGGGGTTAGAGCTCCAAGTTGGGCTGGAGCTGGGAGGTGAGAACAGAGGGCTCAGAGGTCAGAAAAATTCAGTCAAGGCTCTACCTGGCACACAGGACACCATGCCAGGGGACACCATGTTGCTGATATGAGGTCAGGGGGCAGAGGACAAGGCCAGGTGTCATGATTGGTGCAGCTAGCACAACAGAGAGCTATGCTGATGCTCTGCATCTGCAGAAGGTATCATGGTGGGGACTACAGTCAAGAGGCCAGAGTCTAGAGCAGCATCAAGTGTGGTCAGGACACCTGGCAGAAAAGTATGTAGTGTGACAAGGCCTGAACCCACAGGAGTGTTGCTGGTGGCATTAGATTGAGAGCTGAGGTGTAGGGAGGGATTGGAAGGGTAGACACACCTGGCAGAGGAGTGTGCTGTGTGGCCCAGCCTGCACTTGCATCAGGATCCCCTGTGTCGCCCGTGTCCGAAATGCCAGCCCCAGGTACCATGGCACAGACACAGCCATGTCACTTCCAAAGTCCCAGCTCAGTGTTCCGTTGCCACGGAAATGGTGGGGATGGGCCATGGCTGAGGGGATAAGAGGAGCAGGGTCACAGGCCCCACCCCAGGAACAGATCTTACCCCGCAGGCCCCTCCTGCCCCATTGCTGCACACTCACTGAGCCGACAGTCTTTGCCACCAAAGCCCACAGGGCAGTCGCAGCTGAAACCGCTCCAGTGCTCTGAGCAGAAGCCACTGTTCTTGCAGGGGCCTGAGTCGCAAAAGTGCATCTTGGCCTGGCAGCCTAGGAGAGGAAGGCACATGGAGGATAGAAGAATATGGGGGGGGCACAAGTGCTGGACAGGATATTGGAGTCCAGAGGGGCCAAAAGAAGCCATGATCTCAGCCCCTTGTTCTCTCGGGAAGATGGGATTGGTAGGAGTCAGGCCCTATGTAGCATGGCACATGCCATCGAAGGAGACCAGGTTGAGGTCAGATATGGAGTCATCCCATGTAGCCCTCAACCTCCCTATGATGGGGACAGGGCCGTGGGCTGGGCTGGTAAGAGCTTTGGGCCTACCTGCTGTGGTGCCATTGTTTGCAACAAAGGCCTCCATGTCCACTTGGCGGCCATCGATGTGCAGGTCCCGCATACAGCCGATGAAGTCCTTGTGGGACACGGGGAAGTTCTCGGGAAGGTTGGGGACACCCCCCAGGAGCAGAGGGCCCGTCAGGTCGAGGGACCTGGGGGTCAGGGATCTAGGTCATTGGTGGGACTAGGGCCAGAGTAGGGTTGCTCCTGGGGGCCACAGAAACTAGGAAGTAGGACTCAGAGAATAGAGTGATTAAGGAGGAAGAAGTTAGGGCTTTACTTTGGCTGTGGGGGTGCAAAGGAGAGCTCATAATGGGCAGATAGTCTAGGGAAAGGTGGTGGGACTGGAGAACTGCAGTCTGGGGGATTGGGCATGAGATTAAGGGGATGAGTGGGGATGTGGGGCCTTAGAGAGACTTGGATGAGGGAGTGGAGACTTTGGAGGACTGGATACCTGGGGACTATGTGTGGGAGCAAGAGTCTAGGGTAGAATACAGGATTGGGGGCTACAGTGAGTAGGTTTTCAGGGCCTTTGAGGGGAGGGGGAAATCTGGAGGTTTGCGGAAAGGATGGGGAGTTTGGCAGGCTGGGGTGAGGAATGGATGTGGGGTTGGGGTGGGCTTTGGCAGGCAGAGGGCATGGGGACCAGGGAGTGGGGGCCTCACTTCTTGGAGCTTGTTTGCACACCAGCAGCTGCGCATGAGTAGTTGCCAATCTCAGCACCAAACTGCAGAGCCACTGCCACATCGCAGTCATCCACGCTCAGCTCAGCCACCTTGTCCTTGGAGGGACCCTGAGCACCCCCAAGGGCATCTGTCCGGGGCTAAAGACCCAGGCACACCAGTTAACATTGCCCCAAGGGTAACCCCTGAGGAGCAAAACTCAACATTCCAACTTCCCCCATACTCCATGTCAGGGGTGGTGCCCACCTTGTTGTAGTATCTCAGATGCACTGTATGCCACTGCCCATCACTCAGGCCTCCTGGAACTGTGGGGCTGACCACTGTGTTGGATTCACCTGTAGGAGAGATGCACGTGGAGCTGTTGAGTTCCCCCACCCCACCTAGTCATATGGGCACAGCTACTCCCAGGGTCACCCAGGATGCATCAATCAGTCTTCCCACTGGTGACCACACTGGCTGGACCAGAGTGCCTTTGAACAGATAGGAGAAACACACTTCTTTTAGAAATGGACGTTCCCACAGGGAATGGCCATGGAGCTGAGTCTTCACTGTGGTCTCTTTGGCATGGAGATGTGTTCAAGATGCACAGTAAGGCAAACCTCAGGGATCTCAGGGTTGCATCCTCCAGCTGTCCCACGCACATGTGCACCCACTGGCCATCACACACATCTGCAAGGGCACCCACCCGTGGAATATGTCAGCCGCACTTGGCCAGCCACGAGCTCCAGAGCCAGGAAGTCGTGCTTCTCGTTCAGGCGCCCATTGTAGAAGAGTAGCCCGCTTGGCTGCACCGTCGCGAACCTGGGTAGAGTGGGGAGAAGAGGTCCTTCAAGTGCCAGACACCACCTCACGTGTCCACCATCCCCACGAGAAGGTTCTCAGCCAGGCTGGGGTGAAAGGAAGCGATGAGGCTGGGCGGGACCACCTGGTGACGCCAGTGCGGTGACGTCAGGAACGGTGGCGATCTGAGACACCTGGCCAGGGCATCAGGGGAGGGGGCGGTGTCCTGTGGGGACGTCAGGATGGGGCAGTCAGGAATGTGAGTTAGGGACATGTAGGTAGGGACTGCGTGAGGCGCTCAGAGACACGGAGCGGGCACCTACGAGAGGGACAGTGTGAGGTGGAAGCGTTGCCGCAGCCCGCGGAACATGACGAACGAACTGGGCGGGAAGGAGCGTGCGGCCACCTCGCAGCGGGGGCCCTCGAAGGCGCCGCCTGCCGGGCACTGGCAGCGGAAGCCGCCGTCGGGCGCGTCGGTGCAGGTGCCCCCGTTGCGGCAGACGCCCGGCAAGCAGCGTCCGGCCTCCGTGTCCAGCTCGCAGTCTTCTCCTAGGGGACAAGCCGCGGTCAGAAGCTGCCCCGACCACGCCACTCCCCTGCTCCAGCGGGCCCTGCGCGTCCAAAGGCCCCGTGCTTCAAAGACGGGTTCCAAGACCTCTGAAAGGTCGAGCTCCCTGTGGACACGCCCCCATCGTTCTGGCCCCGCCCCGGTCACGGCCACGCCCCCTCCAATCCTCCCCCTTCCTCGGGCGGCTATGCCTTCGTGCCCTTAGGCGCGCTCTGGGCCAGGCTCTAGGGCTTGCAGTCTAACCGCGCCCACGCCAGCTCCTGTTGCCTCAGAAACGATGCCCGGTCCTCACTCGCATTGTAGCCCCGCCCCCAAGCTTTGCCGGAGGTTCACCCAGCTGTGGTCCGGGCCCCCAGCCCAGCGCCCACTCACCGGTGAAGCGCGGGCTGCAGACGCAGGTGTAGCCGCCCTCGCGCCGCGCGCAGGCGCCGCCATTGCGACATGGGTTCGAGTAGCAGAGGTCAAGCTCGGTCTCGCAGAAGTCACCCGTAAAGCCTGGCGGGCAGCGGCAGCGCAGGCCGGCGATGGGCTGGATGGGTCGGAAGAGCGTTGAGGCCGAGGCCAGGAAGGGAGCGGAAGAGTCAAAGCGGAGCACGGACACGCATTTCATGTAGTTCTCACAGGGCTCGCGCAGGCACACGTTGTCGTCGAAGGGCAGTACGTCGAGCAGCGAGCGAGCCGCAAGCGCTGCACGGCGCACGTACAGCTGCTCCTGCAGCTCCTCGGAGCTGAACCAGGGCCCCGCAGCACCCGCCCCGGCCCCACGCGGCGCCAGCGCCGAGAAGCTCACGTTGAGCACGGTGCCCCCAACGTCCGTGTCGTTCTGGATGTTGAAGATGAAGACGTCCTCGGCGGGCGTGGCAAGCACCGCGGCCACGCCTTCGAGGAAGTGGCCCAGCAGCGGCGACAGGAAGCGTTCCTGCCACATGTTCTCGAGGCGCACGGTCAGGCTGTTGGCCAGCAACTCCTCCGTGATGATGACCACGCGCAGCACACACTGCGCCGTCACACTGTGCAGGCCGTCTGCAGGCGGGGTCAGGAGCGGTGGTCAGCCTGGGAGTCAGAGGCTGCCCCTCCCTGGGACACAAGAGGGCTGGGGCCAGTGACTACCCAGTCCCCCAGCACCTTTGAATCAACAGGCTGACCCCATCAGGACACTAGGGGGTCTGGGACTAGTGACCACCATCTCCCCCAGCATCAGGGTGTCAACAAGCTGCTACTTCCTCCTCCCACCCACAACACAAGGAGGGGTCTGGGCCAGGGATCAACCCTGCCCCCCCACCCCCCCCACAATGCCCATGTGTCAGCAAGTCACTACCCCAACAGCACACAAGAAAGTCTTTAAGTGGTCAGTAACCCACACTCCCCCAAGTTATCATGGTCAGCAGGCCACCCCCACTCAGGACACACAGAGGAGCCAGGGCCACTGGCCACCAATTCCCATCCACCCTCCCTTTCTCCCCTCTCCCAGCATGGTGGAACCAGCAAAACATCCCCTCCAAGAAACAAGGAGGATTCCAGGTCAGGGATCACCCACCCCCTATCTCAGGTCAGCAAACTGACGGCGGCACTAGAAAGGGTCCTGGTCCAATGAATACTCAATACTATCCCCCAGAACCCTGGGTAAGCAAGCTCCAGGAGGGTCTTGGACACACACACACACACACACACACACACACACACACAACACACACACACACACCAGCATTTTTGAGTTAGCTGGGTCCTGTGGTTTTAGTGGCCAATGTGAGAGGTGAAAGTGAGGTGTTTATCTGCCTTGTTCACCTTGTCCCCAGACTCTAGCACTAATTGGGTAGTCAATAAGGATTGTTTCTTGAGTGAATTAAGGGATAAATGAAGGCTGTGCCTTCTCTGGAAGTGCTGAGTCCCTGCTTCAGAACTGAGGAATGAGCACCAGTAAAGCCTCCCAACCTCTGCAGCCTCCAGTAGATGGGACTTTGAGAGCCTCTCCTGACTGCACCCTCCTATTAAGGAGGGGTTTGTGAAAGCCTGAAGCACTGGAGGCAGGAAAGAGGTAGGTGAACCTCTGGACACTTTCCCAAACACCGGGGCCTCAGACAGCCTCTTGTACAGCAGCCAAACGAAGGTGGGTCCACCCTGCCTAAAGCTGCCATAGTGAGCTGCTGTTCCTGACCACTAAACTATTGGTCTCCTTTTCCCGCACAGATGGGGTGAGGGCCAGACTGAACTCAAAGTAACTCTTGATCTGAACCCTTCATCAAAGTAACCCTCACCATGAACATGGGCATGGTATGAACTGACTGGCCCATACAGGGACCTCCAGGGCATTACCCCTGAACTCCGGCCTTTGAGGGGTAGGGGAGCAGTTCTTTACAGTCTTCATGGGGTCTGCTAGATGCTTTGGGATCTCTGGGGTTCTGTGGAGACTGCCCAAGAACCTAAGCGGAGTTCCTTTGAGGTCTATGGCAGATCTTGTGGGGTACAGTAACCCAATACTTAAGGGATTCTTGGAAGGCTTGAAAAGCCCTCTTTGGCTTGAGATGCCCTTGGAGTCCCTGAGGCCCTGACAGGTTGGAGTCACTAGATCACTTGCTTGCCCCTGCCCCTCACCTGTGACAGTCACCAACATGGAGGCCACCAGTGGGCGGTTGTTGTCTAGCTTTCGGCTGAGTCGCAGCTCCCCACTGGTCTGGTTGACCACCAGCAGCTGCAGCTCATTGCCACGCTCAAAGGAGTAGAAGAGGTGATCAGAGACATCAGGGTCGTAAGCTGGGATGCGCCCAATGATGCCTGAGGGGAAGGTGTCCGAGTGGTTGGATACATAGTTGTTGAAGAGAATCTGGAAGTTGTTGAGCACAGGACTATTGTCATTCTGGTCAACCAGGCGAACATGTACAGTGGCCCGGCTGACCAGAGGAGCAGACGTGGCCTGTACCACAATCACATATTCCTGGTGAGCCTCATAGTCCAGGTCAATGAGTGCTGTCAGCTCTCCAGAGAAGATGTCCATTTGGAACAGCTCAGGGATATTGCCTTCCACAATCTGATACATTATATGGGCATTAGGACCTTCGTCGGGGTCCACTGCAGTAATCTGGGCCACCACTGAGCCTACAATGCTGTTCTCCTTCACCTGCACCTCAAACTCCTCGGCTGGAAAGACAGGTGCATTGTCATTCACATCCTGCACCGTCACCTGGATACTGACCGGAGTTCGCAGTGGGGGCACACCACGGTCCACCGCATAGGCAGTCAACTCATACACTGCCACTGCCTCCCGGTCCAGCCGCCTCACTGTACGGACAATGCCAGAGGTGGGTTCAATGGTAAAATCTCCATCCCCATCTTCTCCATTCTGGAAAGTGTACTGGACCCGGCCATTGGCATGAGCATCTCGGTCAGTAGCTGAGATCTGCAGGACACTGGTGAAAGGTGGGGCATCCTCAGAGACCAACCCCGTGTAGTGGGAGGCCACAAACTGTGGAGCATTGTCATTCACATCATTAACCATCACTTCCACATAAGTGGTGTCTGCCTTCTGTGGGATGCCATTGTCCCGAGCTGTAATAGCCAGTGTGTAGGTCACCTGGTCCTCATAGTCCAGTGGGGCCTGTAGCGTAATGGCCCCTGAGTCTGCATCAATGCGGAACTGGGGAAGATTGTCCTCCAGGAGATAGGTGATACGAGCATTCTCACCCACATCATCATCAGAGGCACTGATGACCACCACAGTGCTACCCACTGGCCTATCCTCATTCATGCTCACTGAGTAGTGGGCACTTTGAAAGACAGGCCGGTGAGTGTTGGCATCTGTGATGTTGATGTGCACATAGCAGTAATCATGAAGGGCACGGTCAGATGCAGTTAGCACCAGCTTGAAGTAGCGTTCCTGCTTGTAGTCCAATGGTAGAGCCAGTGTCACCAGACCCACACCCCCCTGGGTGCTGATGGCAAAGCGATTCCGGGTGTTGCCGCCTGTGATCTGATAGCTGATGGCACTGTTGGCATCACGGTCTACAGCAGTTACGCTGACCACACTGGTGCCCACAACTGCATCCTCATTCAGCCGTAGGTGGTACTCCTTCATTGTGAACTCAGGCCTATTGTCATTAACATCCAGCACAGTCACTGTGACACTGGCTGAGGCAGACAGTGGGGGTGAGCCATGGTCTCGGGCCTCCACGCCAAAGAAGTAATGCTCCACGGACTCACGGTCCAGGGACCCACTCACAGAGACCCAGCCAGTGGCGCTATTTATCACAAAAGGTGTATCAGGTGCCACACCAGTCAGGGAGTACTCCAACCTGGCATTCTCCCCGTGGTCTGCATCCACTGCCTGAATGTGGATGACTGAGTGGCCCAGGGGCGCATTTTCCAGGACAGAGACCTGGAAGGGCGTGCTGACAAAGATAGGAATATGGTCATTGATGTCCACCACCTGGATGCTGGCCAGGCCCGTGTTGTTGGACAGTGGTGGCCGTCCAGCATCCTGCGCCCGGATGCGCAAGGCATACTCTCTCTCTGCCTCGAAGTCCAGAGGCGCCACCACCTGGATCTCGCCTGTGAGGCTGTCGATGGCAAAGTGGCCACGGCTGTTGCCGCTAATGATGTTGTAGTGCACCAATCCGTTGGCGTCCTTGTCCCGGTCCGTGGCCGTGACGCGTAGCACCACCGTGTGGGGGCGTACATCCTCGCGCACCTGCACCACGTAGCGCTTCTCGCTGAACTGGGGCGCGTTGTCGTTCTCGTCCAGCACAGTTATGTGTACGCGCACAGTGGCCGAGCGCGGCCCGGGCTCCTGGCCCTGGTCGCTGGCCTCCACCACCAGTTCGTAGTTTTCCATGTGCTCGCGGTCCACGCGCCCATTGGTGCTGATGAGGCCAGAGCGTGGATCAATCTCGAAGGTTGCGGCGGCGGCGGCGCGCGCAGCTGGCGGCCCCACAAAGCGGTAGCGCAGGTTGGCGTTGGGGGGTGCGTCGCCGTCCGTGGCACGCAACTGCAGGATGGGGTAGCCCTCCTCCACATTTTCGCGTAGTGTCTCCCGGTAATGCGCCTGCTCAAACACCGGTGCGTGGTCGTTGCGGTCGGCTACTGTCACGGCCACCATGGTGGTGGCCGAGAGGCGGGGCGAGCCGTGGTCCTGGGCCGTCACTCGAAGGTAGTGACGCTCCATACTCTCGCGGTCCAGAGCGGCCGCCGTGCGAATGAGGCCGTTCTGTGGGTCGATGCTGAACAGCTCCAGCGAACGGCTGTTCATGAGCGCCGCCAGCGAGTAGACTAGGCGCCCGGCCTCGCCCGAGTCCGGGTCCTGTGCCACCACGCGTAGCACCGAGGTGCCCGCTGCCTCGTTCTCCGGCACCAGCGTCTGGTAGTTGTACTGCGGAAACTGAGGGTGGCGGTTTGCGGCGCGACGGGGGCGTGCCCGGTTCGCTGAGGGTATTCTCCAGGCTTCCAGAGGCGCCCGGATACCCGGGGGGTGAGGCCCGGGACGTTGCCGGAGGAAGCTGCGGCGGAAGAAACCCCGGGAGCGCATGCGCTCGGGCGCCGGCTCGGGAGCTGTCCTAGATTCACGGGGTGCTGAACCCTGCGCCGGAGCTGTCCTTGCCGTCAGAGGTGCTGATTCTAGCCCGGGGACAGATCCCGCAACCCCGGGAAGAAAGTCATGCCGAGGGGCTGTTCTCTCCGCTCGATATGTCGCGGCTCTATCGCCCTGACCCCTGTGTCCTGGCGCCCACAATTCCCCACAGCAGCGAGCAGTTCCCACTCTTTTGCCGGCACCTGTCTCAGCGTTACGCTGGGAGGACACCGGCTTGGGACCACGAGACCGAGCCAGAAGGTCCGAAGTTAGGGGCGAGCTGTTCCCCGGGCCCGAAAGCCCTAGGGACAGAGCCTCTGGCAACAGACTACCTCTTCGCAAAGGTCCTGTCCGCCCGCAAAAGGAGACTTCTGGGCGCCAGCATAACAGAGACCCTGGTCCCTGTCCTGTCTCTCGTCTGCGGCTGCCCAGTGCCTGGACCCCGTGTTTATTCCCCAGCTCCACGTTCGGCTGCTCGGAGTGCCCTCGACAGCTCCGGGCGCTTTTCCCTCTCCCTCGGAGCCCCACGAAGACATGCTCCCTGACTCCCAGGCCAGGCCCCCCATCTTCCCGGATCCCGAGAGTCTTGGGACAAAGAACTAAGGCTCCGCTGCTGATCTGCGCCCCTGGCCCCGTAGCGGTAGCTACCCCCGGGTCCCAGCCCTGGTCCCCGGCGCCCCCCAGCTCCTCCCGGCTGAGGGGGAACAAAGAGAGGAGGAGAAGGAGCAGGAGTACCGGGGTCAATGGTCCCCTGAGGCTCCGCCACGGCGGCCGCCTCGCCATCACCCCCCGCCTACCGGCACGGCCTCTACCGCCCCCCGTCCCGGTCCGGGCCTTGGGCCCGCCCTGCCGCTCGGGCCCCTTCCCTGGCCTCTGCCGTCGCCCCGGCACCCCACCCCTCGGCTTGTCGCTCCGCGCCGCCGCCGCCCTCTGGGCACCATCTACTCCGCGGCCAGAGCCCTTTTGGCGTGCGGTCCAGGCTTTTGCCGGCCCCACCACAGCATCCCCGACGCTGCTGCCGCCTCCCGCCGCTCCAACATGGCTCCCGGCCGCTCCGATGGTTCGCTCCATTCTTTGCCCCGACGCCCCAAACCCGGTGGTACAACCCGTCGCGCATGGCAGTTCTGACGAACGAAGCTGTTGCCGCCATCTTTAATGAGGACATAAGTGCTGCCCACGGTGCTGAACAGAACGAGCTGGTTCGCAGCCCTTGGGTCCGCCCTTTCTGCTCTGCGCCGCCGCCTTTACCCGTCTCCCTTTTTCTAGGGCGTTGTCCCAGTTCCGTCTTCCAGACTTTCTTCTGCTTGTCGATCTCTTGTTCCCCTTCGTGAGCACTAATTCTGAACCCTGTCCTCGATTTTGGTCTGGGTTTTTTTTGTTTGTTTATTTGTTTGTTTTGGCGGCAGGCCGGTACGGAGACCCGAACCCGTGACCTTCGTGTTACAAGGCTGCGCTCTAATCAAATGAGCTAATCGGCCAGCTTGGTCTGAAAATTTGGTGCCCATTACGTGCCGAGAGAGCGTTCTAACAGCTCTGGGGCGGGTACCATGTGGAATTGAGGGGTGGAGGAGACCATGGCCGGACAGGAGCCTGGGGTGACAGTAGTCTGAACAATGCTTTAACTATTCGATCAGTGAATTTTAATTTATGAGACTTCTAGCAACCATCTGCTTGTTTGGAGCGTCCCTGCCAAGCAGGGAGGGGAGATGACCCTCCTGAGGTAGAAGCAGAGGCCAAACTCTTCCCTGCCTCTCCGGCCCCCAGCAATCTCCTGGGCGCGGGGCTCCTCCACTGGAGGCTACACCCCGTCCCAGGGCGCGAGTCCCGAGTGCTCTGGAATGCCACGTGGAGCCCAACGTTATTTCCACGACTGCGGGTCCAGCTTCCTCGGATCCCCGCCCCTCTCCTTCCACAACCGCATCTCTTAACCCCTTGAAGGAACTGGCAGAAGCTCAATCCTCCCCTCCAATCCCCGGTTCAATCCAACTCTCCCCGAGCTACGCAACTCCTGGCACGCGCTGGTCTCGACTGGCCAATAGGTGGACGCGGAGCAACAGACGGCGCAGAAGACGAAAAGGGGCGGGGGTGAACGCCGAGCTTTCCAATCAGAGAGTCATTGTTTCTATTGGCACAGTGGAAGGCCCCGCCCTTCAAGGCGGACTCATTGTGTGGGAGGAGGGGGATCCGCAAGTTCCAGGCTAGAGACAACCCAGGAGGCCCCCAAAGACCGCATGGGTAACGGGCGGCAGTGCTAGGTGCAGAAGACGCGGGCATGCCGGCACCGAGGAGGGGGTCAGCGTCAGGACCCCGGGACACTCCACTGGGTGCGGCTCCGCGATGGGGTGGATCTTGCTTCCAGCCGGCTAGGAACTCCTAGCCAAGGCCTCTGGTCCGCCCCGAAAGGTGCCTATGACATCACCACCAACCAATAGGACGATTCATTCTGTCGCTCTGACTTCTCAGTTTCTGGGAGGCGGGGCTCCCGGGGGTTCCACCTCCCGAGTGCCCCACGTGGCTACCGAGATGTAACCGGTGGGATCCTTTTGTGCTCTCCCGCGTCTCTGAATCTGAGGACCTCCCAAGTTGCAGAGCTCCGCGCCGAATACGCGTTCTGGGTTCCTCTGGGTTTATGCATGGGGGTGGAGCATCTACAAATGCCCTTAAGGCAAAACTCCGTTGGATGTGGGCCGGATGGTGTAGGGGCTGAAGGAGAGAGGGCTGGGACGTGGTTTTGACAGTACTCCCGCTCTCCGAGTCCACAATCTAGCGAATAAAGGGCACAAAACCCGATGCTGACAAAGGAGGGAGACAGGCGGGCCGCTGGTGGAGAAGGGTGCTGGGGTCCCAGAGGAGGCGCCTGAGCCATCTTAGCGATCTGGCAGGACTTACCGCAGAAGATGCCTGAGCAGCGCCTGAGTGACCAGGAAGAGGTCAGCATCTGCAAGGGAAGGCGGAGCCATCCTAGGTCTTTGGAGGCTATGTGGGCAAGTGCGCAGAGACATAAAGGGACCGTGGCTGGGGGAAATCAAGACCAGCTCTCTTACCAATAGGGCTGGCACTGGCCTCAGCTGATATTCTTTGTGGAAAGCAGAGCTCCTCGACACCCGAGCCACCGTGTCGACTACAGACGGCTCTCTGCTGCTCCTTCCCCCACCCTTATGTGCCTCCACTGATGTCCTCCTTTTGTGGCTGCTGTTACAATGGAGGCCACCCTCTCCCCATCTGCATTCACCTTCCACCCACCGCACCCCCCCAAGTGGCAACATCTATTGCATTCCTTGTAAAGACAAAAAAACAAATATTGGTGATGGTTCCTCCCTCCACCTCCAAGTCCAGCCTTGTCCCTACCTCCTAGAACATAGTAAGACCCCTACATGATTCATCCTTGATCGCTTCTCATCACCTCCAAGCTAGAGGGTCCATCCTGGGTCCAGAGACCTGGATTTGAGGCTGCTGTGGGGCAGATGGAGAGAAGACCAGAGGGCAAAGGCATGGCCGATACTGCCTCTACTACTCTCTTTCTCCTGCTTTTTCCTTCTCATCCTGTGTTTGCCCCTCTTTCCTCCCAGCCAGGAGTACCTTTCTGGGAGAGAAGGCCAGAAGACCTGGCCAACCTGACCAGCTCAATTATCCAGTTCCTTGACTTCACTGAGATTTCCAGTCCATTGTTCATCAGCCCCTCAGCTCCTCATCAGCCTTTACCATCAGCCTTATAGAATCCAGTGCTATAACAACTCCCCTGCCCTGCTCTTAGACAAACTCACTGGGCTAAAATCTAACCCTACTTAAAATAGACTATTTGTGTATTCTTTGCCTCTAGAGCAGCAGAGCATTGCTGGAGAAAAACACAACCATGCTAACTGGTCTCATTTTACATAAATTCATAACTACAAACTTTAGTACTATATTGGAGGGTGTAGCCAGTGCAGTAAGGCAAGAAAAATAATAAAAACATGAAGATTGAAAAGGAAAAAATAAAATTCACTCACAAGCAACAGGATTGTGTATGTAAAAAATACAAAAGAACCTACAGATATATAAAAATCAGTTGTAATTTCCATATATATCAGCAACTGTTAAAATTTTTTTAAAGTGAAGGCCAGCCTACGGCTCACTCGGGAGAGTGTGGTGCTGATAACACCAAGGCCACGGGTTCGGATCCCATATAGGAATGGCCAGTTAGCTCACTGGGTGAGCGTGGTGCTGACAACACCAAGTCAAGGGTTAAGATCCCCTTACCAGTCATCTTCTTAAAAAAAAAAAAAAAAAAATTAAAGTGATACCATTTGCAATAGCAAAAAATAATATCAAATGCTGAGGAATAAGTCTAATGAAACATGTGCAAGGATTCTACATACAGATACAAAAAACTAAAACATTGAAGGAAATAAAGACATAAAAGGAATGAAAAACTATGTTCAAAGACTGGAAGATTCAATATTGTAAAGGTGCCAATTCTCTTCAAATTGATAATATGGATTCAGTGCAACTCCAATCAAAATCCCAGTAGATGTGTGTGTGTGTGTGTGTGTAAACTGATAAACTAGATTCTAAAATATGAGAACCAACAATACTCAAGACAGTCTTGAAGAAAACCAAAGTAAGAGGACAACTTCCTCTACTGGATAAGAAGACTTAAAAAGCTACAGAAACCAAGACTGTATGGTGCTGGTGCATAGATGGACAGACTAATGGAACAAAACTCAGATAGGCCTACAGACGTGTGGAAATTTGAACTTTGATAAGGGTGGTTCTTCAAAGCCAACATGAGGAAAGGATAGTCTTTTCAACAAATGGTGCTGGGTCATTTGGATATCCATGTAGAAAATAATTAAATGACATTTGTACTTCATAATACCTGCATAAGTCCAGATAGATCTGACATCTGTATATGAATGGAAAGACAATACAGCTTCTAGAAGAGAGCACAGGAAAAAACTTAGAGATGATTTTAAGCAAAGATTTTTCTTTAACAGGTCACAAAATGCGCTAGCTATAAAGGAATATAAAGGAAAATATTGATAAACTGGATTACATTACAATTAAGAACTTCCTATCATCAAGAGACAACATTAAGAGTGGGAGAAGAGGCTGGTCTGAGTGCAGAGGCATTTAAAACTAATTGATTACAACCAGTTACAGATTTCTCTGTTTCTTCTCCACTCCCACTGCTTCACTCAACTAGCCTTAAAAAAAAAAAAAGTGGGAGATTTTTTAAGATAAAACCTATGACTCATATCCCAAATACAAACTACAAATCAATGAAAGATAGAAAAAACAGATAAATGGTCAAGAGATTTGAACAGGCACTTCACAAAAGAGAATATCCAAATAAACAGTAAACTAATGAAAAGGTGCTCAACCTCTTTAGTCATCAGGGAAATGTAAATTAAAAAATAAACACCACTGTATTCTACAGTGGCTAAAATAAAATGAGTGACAGTACCAAGTTTTGAGAATGATATGAGGAGTGGAACTCTCAGACACTACTGGGGAACCACATATTGGTATAAAAACTTTGGAAAACTATTTGGCAGCAACTGCCTATGACCCTCCAATTCTACTCTGGGGAATATACACTCCCAAATAATGCACATAAGCAACAAGAAGACATTTACAACAATGCTCCTTGCAGCACTGTTTGTAGTAGACAAAATTGGAAATAACTGAAAGGTCATCAACAGTGGGAATGAACATACAGCACTGGAAACGAACAAACCACAACGTGTATATCACATCTCAAAACTTAATCGTGACTGAAAACAGCCAGATACAAGAATTTATAGTGTATAATTTCATTTATATAAAGCTCAAAAATGCAAAATTTATCTGTGATTACCTCTGGGGAGGAGGGAGGAGTCAGTGACCAACAGTGATTATGTGAGCTTTGGGACTGGTGACATTCTATTTCTTCACCTAGGTGGTGGTTATATTAGCATTTTCACTGTTATAATTCATTAAGTTGTACTCCTTGAATACTGTAGGTTTCATAGTATGTTATTCTTCCAGGAAAACAAAAAAGATTGTTCTTTTACTTGGAGCCTCAGTCTATCTCCTGGTGACTGAGCAGGGGGGTGATCTTCACTCGACCCCTCACCCTGGTGTTGCCTTATGCAAGTGCAGCGCATGTGCCACAGACATGGTGCCAGCACCTTTAAGCACCCATTTCTAGGTGCCATTTCTTTATTTTTTATTTTTTTGTGTGTCATTTTTGTGACCGGCCGCACCGCACTCAGCCAGTGAGTGCACCGGCCATCCTTATACAGGATCTGAACCCACGGTGGGAGCACTGTTGCGCTCCCAGCGCCGCACTCTCCCGAGTGCGCCACAGGGTCGGCCCTAGGTGCCATTTCTGACCCAGAGGTCAGCCCAAAGCCCCCTCATGACCCCCCAAATTTCTTGAGTTTTTCTTCTCAACCCCATCCAAACATTCCCCTTCCTTTGAGTGGCTTAGTGCTCGCTCACTCTCGTTGCCCTTTCTCCTCCCTAGCCACACCCCACGTCTACCGTCCTTCCAAGCAGCCACAGAGGTGTTCTCTCAGACAGTTCCCTCCCTGAGAGGGATTCTCTGGCTAATCTTAATCTTCCTTTGTGGTTGTAATCTTGTGTTATGAGACCACCATCAGAGTTTTCTAAGTGGGTCCTGGAGTCCTAGACCTCCTCAGAGCACTTTGCTACCAGGACCCAGCATGTATGTAATGTAGTCAGCTGGGGCTTCTGCATCCCTTACAAACACATGCAAGGTCTGCTTGAATGATTCTGCATAAGTGGGCAGGGGTTTTCACCACAGGGCCACACTTCATTTATGTGCCAGCCCTGGGACAAATGGTACAACACAGCCCTGCTTTTCCCACAAGGTCGGTGAGTGCATGACAGGGAACAGAGCTAGTTACAGAGGCTGTCAAATGTTCCTGCTTCAGCTTCCTGAGGACCTGTGCTCTTCACTGAATTACACTATCTCAGGAGAATAATGTTTCCTTGCCTTCAGCACCCCAGTGAAAAAAGAGTCACGACTGGAAGTCAGTGTCATTGATTCTAGATGTGAAAGGAGAGGCAGAATGTCTCCAGCATGAAGAGGAGTAACTAGGTTGTGCCCCAAAGAGATTTACAAGGTCCAATCACGGTCAGCACCTCCTCAGGTCCAGGTGAGCCTGTGAGCTTAGCTTCTGACAGTTAGTGGCTAAGGAGGAATGTCCCCCCATCCCCTCCTGTGCTTTGCCCCCATGGGTTTCCTGTCAAACATTCCTGCCTCAGCTTCCTGAGAACCTGTTTCCTGGGGCTCCACCCCTATCCCTGGCCTCCCTGTGCTGCTTGCTGCATTATGTCCTTGTTGGGAGAATAACAGCCCCCTCCCTTCAGCACTCCAATGAGAAAGAAAAAGTCATGACAAGAAGTCATAGCATCAATGATTCCAGATACGCGGAAGCATCTGATGAATGAGGAGTCTTGGGTAAAAAATGAAGGGAATTGATAAAAACCACTTCTGACTGGTGTCTGCCTATGGATTCCTGACTTTCGTGGCGAAAGCCTCTTTGCTAACTTGGGAGCCCACAAGGAGATTGAAGCTTTTGCCAAACGGTGGCCCCTAATTCCTCTAAAACAGTAGTGCAAACCTAACTCCACACTTGTTAAGATACTCTTTTCGCCCTACCCACCATGATTACCAAATCTCTGCTGAGGTTGCAAAATAAAGGGATCTTGCTGGACCCAGCAACAAATGAGGACAGGAAATAGGCCAGGGCCCAGGTGTTCACGGAGGCCAGGGCTAGGGGTAGGGCCTGCTTCATTTGAGAACAGCTATGAAAGATGACAGGAGAGGGATGGCATTCAAAACAAAGAGAAGGCTGTAAGTGAAACCTGGAGGTGTGGACACCTACAAGCAGACCATGGGGGGCACTTGGCTATGGCTGAGGCCCAGAAGTAGGAGCTCAGGGAAGAGAGGCTGGAACAGGGCTCAAGGGACCTTGAAGGCCAGCCTGTCAGGGCCCATCACCTCCTCAGTATGGAGAAGTCAGCCCAAGCTACAGTGATTAGGTCCTGAGGCTCTAGCTCCCCCATACATCCTCTGCCACTCCATCCTCCTCCCCACCCCAGGATCATATAGGGAAGCCCATTTCCAGATGCCTGTGATTTATTTCCAAAGGTGAGCTGTAGCACATAGGAAAATACACATGGCTTTTCAGTCTGCATTTTTACAAAGAAAATAGATTCTGTCATTGGCTTTCTCAGTGCCACCATCCCATTCCGTGAGGCTCCAGGATGAATGGCCTGTCTCCAAGATCCTGCTTTCAAAGCAGCAGCTCGACCAAGGCCTCTGGGGGTGGGAGTGAGGGGCAGCAATCCCTATGGGGGTAGGCAGAGCACATGAGCAGCACTCATTACGAAGCTAAGGCAAAGAACAGAGCTAGTGGGAGGTGCCTCCCCTCACCCCAAGGACATGACTCGCTGAGGCCCGGGACACAGATCAGGTGGGGTGCAGAATGGGGGCTCTGGCCCAGCCTGGAGCAGCAGCAGGACTCTGAGTGTGCATGTGGGCATGGGATGGAGGGTGGGCAGCATGCTGAAGAGGCGGCCTACTGGGGGATAGAGGGAACTCAGCTTGCACATTCCCCCTGCCCCAGTACAGCTCCCAGACTGTGGTCCCCAACACTTGACCCCTTGCACTAGCTCTGCTTCAGATGGGGGCCCTGCTCAGTCCCTTTCGCCACAACACACTCTCAGTGTAAAACATTCTTAGGACCAAGCCCTGAGTCCCCTGCACCCTAACCAGGGCTGCAGGGAAGGAAAAAGGAAGGTGTTAGCTGGGGGCCTCCCCCAGCACTGGGAATTCCTTGCACATCTCTCGAACAATCATACGGTCCATCTGGCACTGGGGCGAGGCCTCCTCCTCAGTCAGGATGCGTCGCAGTGTGGCCTGCAGGTCAGGCAGCCGGTGGCAATGCTGCAGGTAGGATGTGGAGCGAACCACAGCATGCATCAGGGAGAGGTACTCCATGCGCAGCTGTGGAAAGAGCAGGCTAGCTCAGGGACTCCAGGGAGGTACTGTGACCACCACCAGACAGGGACAGGCCACTACTGTCCCACAGACCCCAGGGTTGTGAACCAGCTCATACCAGTTAACAGCAGGGCTGCTTCCCCAACACCCAGAATGTACCTGGCACAGAACTAACCTTCAACAGTTGTTGAATAAATAAGTGAATGAATGAATCATCCCAGCCACAGGCAGTCCCAGAATGTGGCCTGCCTTGGGAAGTCCTGCTCCTCCTTTAATGCTGGGCCCTCGAGTGCCTCTGTCAGTCAGTCACAGAGGCCCTCTGCTTCTCACCCTATCCTCCTTTGCCCTGGAAGATCTCACCCACACCCACAGCTTCAAATAGTAACCCACCCTAATACCTCTCACTCAGACCTCTCCTGTGAGCTCGACGAGAATACAACTGCCCACTTGTCATTTCCAGCATATCTCAAAGACCCTAAACCTACATATCCACCATCAAACTCATGACCTTCCCCATCCTCCTGAAGATGAAGGTTTTCTCATGTTCTTCATCTTTTTTTTTTTAAAAGACGACCGGTAAGGGGATCTTAACCCTTGACTTGGTGTTGTCAGCACCATGCTCTCGCAAGAGCTAACCGGCCATCCCTATATAGAGATCCGAACCCGTAGCCTTGGTGTTATCAGCACCACACTCTCCGGAGTGAGCCATGGGCCAGCCCCTCATGTTCTTCATCTTAATAAGGAGTACTGCTATTGATCCAAAAGCACAAGCCTGAAACACAGGTGTTAATAAGGAGTACTGCTATTGATCCAAAAGCACAAGCCTTGGGCCGGCCCGTGGCTCACTCGGGAGAGTGCGGTGCTAATAACACCAAGGCCACGGGTTCGGATCCTATACAGGGATGGCCGGTTCGCTCACTGGCTGAGCGTGGTGCTGACAAAAGCACAAGCCTGAAACACAGGTGTCCTCTTTTGAGTCCTCTTTCCCACACACCCCCTATCCAACCCACCTCTAAGACCTGGCCATCTAACCTTCTACATATGCCCTGAATCCATCTTCAACACCCCCTCCCCCAACCCATTTTCCCAGCACTTCTGGCATAAGTAATTCCAACAGCCCTTATGACTTGACACCCAAGCTCCTCTGTGTCTTCACTGAGACTCCCAATCCATTGACCTGACCCCAAAACTTTATCTTTGTCTGCCCCCCTCAACACCCCTCATTTCTCTCTTTACCTTTGATTAGAAGAATCAATACCAAAACCTCCTTTAGGCAGCTTCACCCTGCTAATTCTCAACCCTGGGAGTCAGACCGGGATGCCTGCACATGAAATGCCAGTGTCTAAGCAGGAGACAGGTACACAGCCATGTGCAGGCCTGAACTTCATTCACCACCACAAACCAAAAATGGACACGCGGCCCTGCCTGGGACTCCCACTGCTTCTCTCTGCCGTTTTCGCTCTCCCTTAAAGTACCATTGCCCACCTTCTCTCTGCCTTCCAAACCTAAGCTGCCTGGTCAGCCAGACTTGTGCTTCCTGGAGAAAACAAACAGTTTTTCAGAAGCCCCTTGTCTTCCCCTCTCAGTACCCACTTCTCACCTATCCCCACTGGAATGAACTGCCCTGGCTCCTGTTCACGTGGCCTAGACCCTCCCCGCTGCCTCTTCTACTTACTTCCTGCAGTGGCCCACACTCACAACACACTGCCCATTTCTCTATGCTTACTGGATCATTTCCTCTGGCTCAGGACATGCACCAGCATCTTCCACCTTTAAAACACTCTACCTGACTCTATGTTGTCACCCTCCAGCGACTCCCCACCCCCCCCACCACCATTTTTCTACTCCCCTTCACAGAAAATTCACAAAAGTTGTCTTCATTTACCGCTTCCAAATCCGCCTCATTCCCACTCTCCAATAACTTCAAATTCTCTGACTTTCGATTTTGACTCTCTTCCCTCCACTCTACTGACATTGCTTGTCAGCCACCACTGACCTCCATGGGGCAAGTTCTCAGCCCTAGTCTCACTCAGGCTCCTAACAGTGTGGAGATGGCCAATCTCCTTCCTCCTCTAAGCACGTGGCTTTGGGGATCCTGCTCTCCTGGTTCTCCTGGGTTCTCCCCACTTCTCTACCAGCTGTGCCCTGGGTTGAAGCATGAGCTTCCTGCTGACCCTGTCCATCGTCTCATTTCCTAGGCGATCACACCATCACAGGCTTCCCATCCTATCTCTGCACAGATAACTCCAAAATGTCTCTCTAGTCCCAACGTGCTCCCCACTGCCTCCCTGATGCCCTTGGCACCTGAATGTCTAGCAGGTAGCTCCTCAACCCTGACACATTCAAAACACAACTCCATTTTTCTCTCATGAAGTTCTTCCCCCAGCCTTCCCCACCTCAATAATCAGCACTCCATCTACTTACTTGCTCAAGACAAATCCAGCAGCAAGCCCTGCCGGATGCACTTCCACCACACCCCAAGCCTGACCTGTTCTCCCCACTCCATCCATGTCACCTCGACCTGCGGCTGCTTCCTCACCACCTCCCGGCTTATGCTCTGCTCTCAGTCTACACTCCACATGGGATATTCATCCACCACTTCTGCATTCTCTGAGCAGCAATCACAACTCCTGCTGCAGCCTCCAAGGCTTTGTGTGAACTCCGCTTCCTCTCTCCTCACCTGCCACCCCTCCCTCCACTCTACCTTTCTCCAACACCCACCTCCAGATCACCTCATGGCTGGCTCCTTTGGGTCTTGGCACACCTGTCATGGTTTCTGAGTGGCCTCCCACACTTACCTGGCTCCAGGAACAGCCCTGTCCCCTCATCTCCACTCAATGTCACATCTCATCTTGTTTTAGTTTCCACACTACTCCACAACTCCCATCCCTGATGCAGCACCTCCAGGCACCTTGTCTCCGGGTGACAGGTCTGCAACGTGTCGCACAGTGATGTCAATGAGTGCCATCATGTCTGTGTGGTAGAAGATGGTAGCCGTGGCAGGGCTGGCGAACACGTCCTGCAGGAACTTGAGGACGGAGTGTGGCGGCTGTGGCTCATGTTTGAAGATGCGCACAGGGTCATCTAGGAGGCAGGGGTCAGGAGTCAGGGCGGTCCTGTGGGGGTCCCAGAGTCACCCCAGAGGGTTACAAGAGTCCTTGCCAGGTGTCATGGAGTCACAGGGTATCGAAGTGGTACCCATACAGATTCCTGGGCCCTCACCTCCTCTGTTCAGGAGCAACAGCAGCTTCTCAGAGAAGATCTTGATATTGGCATGTTTACTCAGGGCAGCCATGATGACATTTTGGTCAGGGGCTGAGGAAGGACATGGGTGTAGATGAGAGCAACAGGTGCTGAGCATGGAGAGCCCCCATTTGGTCAGCCACCTCCCGCCGGGCACCACCCCCACCTGGCAGGTGCAGGTTGAGAGCCAGAAGCAGGTTCACACAGAGGTCCGGCAGCTGCTCTGTGGTATCCAAGGGCAGCCCATCCTCAACGATGCTCAGCAGGAACTGGGCAAAAGGTGTGCCCAGGTGTTCTGGGAGAGGGGCACAGAGAAGTTTGCAGTCCTATTCCCCCACCCCCTAGCCACCTTGGTTTTCTGTGAGCATTGGAGACACCTTATCCCTTCCAGGCCGTGTGGTCAGCAAGTCCCCAGGACCTCAGGCCAGTGGTCCCAGCTCCAGGACCTGTGGCCAACCGGTCAGCAATCTGCAGTCTTACCATAGTGTGCGTAGGGCACTGCCTCCCCCATGGAGAAGACCATGGCCAGGATGAGGGCGGAATAACAGAGTTTCTGGTGGTCTAAGGGGGGAAGGCAGGCACTCAGAGCCCCGAAGATGCAGAAAACCCCAGCAAATGGTAAGAACCCCCTCCAGATGGCAGGAAGCGCATCCCACCCCCCAGCCTCACCCTGTGTGTCCGTCTGCATGTCCCGCGCTAGCTCCACAGGCAGCACAGATGACACAAGCGTGGAGATAATGGCCGCGTCCAGACTGCACATGGCGCCAAAGCACTTGAGGAGCAGCAGCCGCAGTGAGGCTCGGTGTTCCTGGCAAGGGACCCTGCGTGCTCAGTGCCCGGAACCCCAACCCCTACCCAGGCCCCTCCATGCCCTCTCCCCTCTGTCTTGCACACACCATTTGATAATAGGCCACTAAGGCCAGGACAGACTCGAACTCATTTCTCTTGCACATTTTCTTGCAAACTTCAGGGTCTGCATCTGTCTGTAGGGAGGAGGAAGTGTGAGAGTCACCCAGTGAGCCAAGCTGTGTAGCCACATGGGAGTGAGCATATATGTGTAGGGGCAACTCCTAAGCAATGAAGAAGGATGGCACAGGGTAGGGGTCACTGCTCCACATGCTGGGCAACAGTGTGGGCCCCCATACCGCACCAGAATATGCAGCAGCTCCTCCAGGTAGCAGCAGATGACACCCTCGTCCTCATACAGGGCCCAGCTACGCTGCTGGGCGTCGTCCTTCCTCCGAGCCAGGTCTGCAAAGATCACCTCCAGCCTCTGCTGGTCATGGCAGACCTGCCCTGAGGGCAGGGCCGTGCTCAGGTCCTGGAGGAGAGGGCAAGACATGGCTCAGAACACTCCCTGTCCCGCACCATCTCCAGGAAGCCCCTACAGCCTGGGGAGTCCACCAATGGACCTATACTCTGTGAGTTCATGTCCCATGTGGCCCACACTGGGTAGGGGGCTCAACTCATTTGATGACCTCCTTGGATAGGATCTGCATGAGACAGGTCTGTGGAAAGTTTCCAACTTGCCTTTCATCCCAGACCTGGATAAACACCCCTCATAAGGAGGGCCATGGACTCAATCACTGCCTAAATTTGACTCTGAGACCTCACTCTCTGACTCTACACAACATGGCACCAGGCCTGTCATCTACCCGCCTCCCACATTTTCCTTGAATGCTGCAGACCAGGCACTGCTGCCGTGCCCAGCACAGGCAAGCCCAGCAGCTCAGTGCCCCCACCCACACCAAACCAGAACTGCAGATGGAACCGTGCAGCCCTAAGGAGGAATCTTTGGCCCATCCAGCCCTCACTGTGTAGACTAGGCTACTCCTGAGTCCTGCTCTTGACCAAGGCCCCAAACCTGGCAAAGTACCCCACCTATCCCACGATGCCCACACACCTCACTCCCTCTCGCCTAAGTCACCACTTAGGTCTCCACCACCGCTCTCCAAGCACCTATTTCTCTCCACTGCCAAGGCCAGCAAGGCACTGCCCTCACCCACACCGTGTGTCCATTCCTTCCCTGCAGCCAGGGTGAACTCTTGGCCACTCTCATCTGGTCTCGTCTGTCACCTGCTCCAGGTCTCACCTCCCCCCACACCACATGCCTCCTCACTCCCTGTGTTACAGCCACGCTGGCCTTGGCCCACTCCCTCCCACAGCCAAGCTCAGGCCTGCCTCATGGCCCTCGCCCAGGCTGAGTCTCTGCCTAGAATGCTTTTCCTCCCTTTCTCTTTTAGGGATGGCCTCAAATGTCCCCAACACCCAGCACAATGAAAGCCCAGGGCTAGAGCTCAACAAATACCTGTAGCATACAGGCTGGACAGATGTGTGAGGGTGGGAATGGGGCAGGGGCAGCAGCGTGGCCCAAGGGTGGGGAGGCTCCTGGCCGTGCTGCCACCCTCACCTTGCCCTCTACCAGTGACAGGAGGACTTGCTCCATGATAGCTGAGCTGGCCGGCACAGAGGCCTGGATGTGACCCACTACGACACCGATGGCCACACGGCATAGTTCGTGGCTCAGGCCGGTGTTTCTCCGCACCAGCTCCATCAGTTCTGCCCCAATGGTCCTCGGCACAGCCGTCTCAGCCACTGCCTTCTCCTCTGTGGTCCCCAGGCTCAGTGCACCCAGGTCCTCCAGGTCATCAGGGGCTGAGGTTTTACCAACTGCCACATCAGCTGCAGGTGGTTCAGGGGCTGGTGCTTTGGAGGGAGGGGGCTGGGCTTGGGACACGGTGGTCTGGCTGCCTCGACGGGGCACAGGTGGGGGCATGGGTGAGCAGCTGGGGCCCAGCTCAGATGGGCTGGAGCCAGTATAGAGTGTGTCCAGGGAGGTGCTGCTGACTGATGAGCTGCTGGACACAGAACTACACCCAGAGGGCGTGGTGTTGTGGCCACCTGTAAGCAAAGAGTGGACGTTGCGCCCCAGCATCCCCACCCCTCCTAACTCAGAGCCTCTGTCACTCAATACAGGGCCCAGTTCCTCTGCTACACCATTTCCCCACCATGCCCAGAGCCCCAACTGCCCCAACGTGGGGGCCCTGTCTTCTTCCCAAGCCTAAGGCCTCCATCTCCCTGACTCAGGCAGAGCAGCCATTCCAAGCACAGGACACCCCCACCCTGATCCCCCCAACCCGCCTTCTCACCACTCCCCAAGGTCACCAGGCCCTCGCGGTCTCGGCGCTTCACAGGTGGAGGTGGTGTGGCGGGTGCTACTCGGTGAGGCTGTGGTGGGATCTGGGAGGACAGAAGTGGGATCTGGAAGGACAGGCTGCCATCTGGGATGGCAGCCTGGCCGGAGCCCTGAGTTCTGGGCATGGGCAGGGCTATGGCTCTGGGCCGCATCACTGACTTGAGTGGATCCCTTGCGCCTCTGGATGAAGCCTTAAGCCCCAACTACTTCCTTCCTCCAGGATGCCTTCACCATGTACCTGGTAGAAGCCTCCATTTGCCCCAAGATGCTCAGAACTGGGCAGGCTATGCTGCCGCTCAAACCCGGCTCGACACATCCCATTGGGCTGTCTGGCAGCAGCAGCATCCAGATGGTGGTCACTGGTGGACGGAGTCATAGCTGCAGCACTGGAGACGGAGGGACCTCTCCGAGAAAGGGTCTCTTTCCGGTGGTGGATCAGCTTTCTGATGGAGAGACAGGGAGACTATTGGAGGGAGTACCTCACAACTCTCAAAGTCTTCACATGCTCCCACAGCCCAAGCCACTCACACCCCCACAACTCTCCCATGCTCCACCCACTCCTGTAGTACCCCATACTACCCCCAGTCCTGCCCTCGACCCCACCCCACCATGCTCACTGGGGGTGCCACCTCTACCTCCCCCCATACTCACTGGAGGACTCCACGCTGTTCCAGGCTGTACTTGCCACCTTCCCGCATGGCTGTGTTGTGCACAGCCTCGATGGCCCGGTCAATGGCCTGGAGGACATCCTGCTCCAGGCCCTGGGGGGTGGGGCAGGGGTAGGCAGTTAGACCTGGGGCCAAGTAGAGGTACTCAGCCCAGACAGAGCCCAGGATGGAATCCAGGGCAGTGGACCGCTACAGCTGAAGCCTGGAATGCCAAACACAAGCACAGAAGGTTGAACCAGAATATGGTATGAGTTTCTCAAACTCTGTCACTCAGGGAGCTGGGGCACAGGGTGGCCCCCATACCATCACTTTACATATTGGGGTCCCACTCACGAATTTACTCTACAGTGAGGCTCTTGGTTAAGAAGCCTATGAAAACCAGGAATCGAAAGCAAAAACACAGCCCAGGGACCTGCAGCTTGGGGCCAGGAAAGTACACCTAGTCTATCCCTGGGTTTGGCTCAGAGCCCAGGTTCAAATACCAAGAAGGAAGCCTCCAGTGTCTGGAATCCTTAATAAATCACTGGATCTGGCTGATCCTTCAGAAAACCAAGGTCACACATCAGAACAGCCCTGTCCTTGTAGAGCCCACTGCAGGCCCTGGGAGCCAAGAATGGGCCAAAAGGACCTCCCTCCCCATCCCTGCTGCCAGCCTTCATCCCCCCAAACTGTCCCAGTAATCTTCCAGACCTACCCTGGGAAACAGTTCTGTGTTTGTGGCAAAGGATGGACATGAGAGTGAGCCCTGGTCCCTACTCCAGGCTCTGTGTTGCCATCCCCAGCAACCCAGGTGCCCAGTCTACTCCGCCTGCCTGGCATGGGGTGGGGGTGTGGGGTAGCAGCTGTGGGATCAGCCACCCCACCCCTCCCCTGTTCTTGGCACACTTGGTCCGTCAGGCTCAGAGCTGAGGTGAACTCACTCCAGAGTGAGTTTGAGAAGCTTCCCTGATGGGGACAGACAAATGGATGCAGAGGTCAGCAAAGTCCTCCAGGTGGTAAGGGGTATACCAGAGTGCAGGAAGCTGGGAGACAGAGGGGGGACAGAAAGAGAAAGACACGCATACCCATAGAGAGCAAGAAAGGCATGGAGAGAGAGAAGGACTCAGAAACAGAGAGGCAGGCAGACGGAGACAAAGCAGGAGGAAACTGAGAGCCAGAGACAGACAGGGGGAGAGAGTCGGAAGAGAGGAGAAAAACACACAGAAGTGGAGACTCAGAATGACACAGATAGAGGTGCACAGAGGAAATCAGGGAAACCAAGATAGAGGGAGAAACGCAAAAAGAAACAGAGAGAGGACAGTAGCCTCTCTGCCCTCCCCAAACACCCTGCCCCACTGGTCGTGGTGAGGACAGGGGCCTCATGGGCCTTTGACCTATACCCAGTAAGAGAAGAGATAGGACTTTCCTCTGATAAGACCTTAGCTCCAAAGAGGCTGTATATGACATACCTCTCAAGACCCAGCAGCCCTGGTATCCAGGGACCCCACTCTCACCCCAGGCACTCCTCAATGCGATCCGGCCAAGGGTCTGTAAGAAAGCCCCTAGGGCACAGGGCCCATCCCCTCTGGTAAGACCAGATGACATTTCCAAATTTATCCCGTTATTTCTGTCTCGAACTAGGCTGGGACAGGATGTTTCCTAAGGCTAGAGACTAGGACGGGGCGGGAGTGTCTGGCACAGGCCAGGAGGTCTGGGCCCTCCTTTCCCTCATGGTCAGAATAGATCAGCTGTAGACACTCCACCTACCCCACCCCAGCCTCTACAGCAGGGCTACTCTTAGGGAAACAGGAACTGGGGCTTCAGTCTTCAGTGGAAGGAAATGGGGCCATGGTCAGACCAGAGGAAGCCATGGGAAGGACACACTTCCTCACAATGGGAGGAGCCACCACTCCAGCCAGGCTGGGGATAAGGAGGATGGAGCTCCTCCACTTTCAAAGGAAGGATGTCTGAGAAGTCAGGGCCCAAAGCTTGGGGGGCAATGGGGCAGTGCCAGGGAGTGAGTGTCAGCCCGGGATGGGGTCCACGGTTCAAAGAGGGTTGGGAGGGTGTTGGGAAGAGCTTACGGGGTAGCTGAGTACGGGATAATGAAAAACACTGAGGTCCCAGGGCTTGGAGGTCACCTAGGGCATGAGGGTGTCTATGGCTCTAGGGTCCAATTGTGTGCGGGTGGGGGGTAAGCATCTGGAGGATGGTTGAGGAAACAGGTGGTGTCCACGGTGGCCTAGGTCTCAGTGGTAGAGGTGGTGACTCCAATTGGGTGTCTCCGGGAGAGGCAAGAGGGTAGGATCCTAGGAACCCAGGGAAGAAACATATTAAGGGTCTGGGTTCTCAGGGATTTGGGTATCTGGCCAGAATTCGGTGGGGCTGGTGTCTCAGAGTCTGGTTCGTAAATTCTATTCAGATGGAGGTTCCGATACTGGGGGGGTCTAGGGTCCCAAGGAGTCTCAGTCCCAGAGTTAGGCTTTTGGTAGGTCTGGAGTTGGCTTTCAAGGGCCTGGTCTTTTGTGGAGGATGCTGGCTCTTGCTGTCTCAGCCCCGTGGGTCTGGGGTCTCAGGGTCAGGTTCTCAAACTCCCTGTATGTTAGAGGTCCTGGCCTCAGGTCCGGGAGGGTTTTTAGGGTTTCTGGGTTGGAACTCTGGGCCTGTCAAAGGGTCCAGTTCCAAGGGCCGCAAGAGGCCGGGCTGGGAAGTGGCACACTCACCTGCAGGCGGCGCAGGTAAGCGGGCGGCACGTATCCCGTCTCGCCACTGCGCGCTCGCGCCGCCAGCCACCAGTGCGCGCTGCTGCGTTCCAGCACCAGGAAGGTCTCGCCCGCGGCGAACGCCAGCGCGTTGGGCTCCGCCGAGCGGAAAGCGTACAGAGCGCGATACATGGGGCCAGGCCGGGCCGCGCCGGTGCAAGGTTCGCGGCGGGCGCTGCGGGGCCAGAACTCCAGGCCGTGAGCACCGCGCCGCGCTCGCCCCGCCCCCTGATACACCGCGCGTGCGCGCGCGCGCCTACCGCAGCCCCGCCCCGGGAGTTTGTCTGCCCACGCACAGGAGCGCGGCGCCCCCTGAAGGCCCCAAGAGGCGCCGCCGGGCGGGGCTCGAGAGTCATGGTTCCCGGTCCAGTCCCCTCACCCAGAGCACTGGCCTCGCCTTCCCCTGCCTCGCCCTCCACTTCCTTTCCCTGCTCAAGTATGAGCGTTGCGGCCAGTCCTACGTCCCGGTAAAGGCGCGCTCCTCTCGTAGCCGGTGCGCCCACACCGCCCTGGGAGAGTGGGTCCTGACCTACTAACAGTAAGGACGGCGTCCTCGAGAGGACGGTCTCATTGTTGGATCCCGCTGATGCGACTCTTGGAAGCCCCCGCGGGGGCCGGGTCTCCTTGATGTATCTATCTTTTTTTTTTTTTTTTTTTTTTTAAAAGATGACCGGTAAGGGGATCTTAACCCTTGACTTGGTGTTGTCAGCACCACGCTCAACCAGTGAGCGAACCGGCCATCCGTATATGAGATCCGAACCCGGGGCCTTGGTGTTATCAGCACCGCACTCTCCCGAGTGAGCCACGGGCCGGCCCCTGATGTATCTATCTAGGTCTCACAAGCCCTCTTCACCAAGTCCCTGCTCCAACACTGGGCCGGTGGGGAGCAATGGGGAGCAAGTGTGGGGAGTGGGGGGGGGGCTGTAAAAGCAGAAACCAGGTGGGGCTATTCCCTGTCCAAAGTTCTCCCGTCTTTGCCCCTCACCCCCATCCCTCCTTCCTTTTCAGCCACTGGCTTCTTCTCTTTTCCTATCTTGGGCCTTTGCATATTCTGTTCCCTCTATCTGGGACACTCTTCCCCTCCCTCTCTCACAGCGGAAGACAAATTCCACCCCCATCAATCGCTATCATCTTGCTCTGTTTTGTTGTCTTTTTAGAACCTAGAACTCTAGATTGTCATTTTTCTTTTTTTTTTTAAAAGATGACTGATAAGGGGATCTTAACCCTTGACTTGGTGTTGTCAGCACTACACTCTCCCAAGTGAGCCAACCGGCCATCCCTATACAGGGATCCGAACCCGTGGCCTTGGTGTTATCAGCCCCACACTCTCTCGAGTGATCCACAGGCCGGCCCTAGATTATCATATTTCTGATGCCCCCTTTTGAGAGGAGACAGGAGGGCTGGCAAGAGGGTAAGGATTGGGGTTCCATGTGGTGGTAAGAGCATGTTTGATCCACTTAACTTTCTGGTCAGCCCAAACCTCCAGGTTTTTGAAATCCCTGGGGGATCCAGGGAGGAGGCCCTAAGGGTCCAGGAGAGAGTCCCTGGGGGCCTTCCATTCCTGTCCCTGGTCTGGCCACACACTTCATAGGAAACCTGAGCCCAGGGAGCAGGGGTGTGGGCACAATCAGGCCAGTATATTCAGTTGGCCTATTTTTAGGCATAGTAGACACAGGCCCAGTGGGCTTTGGGGAGGAGGTGCTGGGAGGTTCAGGTGAGAGGTGGAGCTGCTAGAACCTGACATCCAGACCCTGCCTTCTCCACACCAGGTCTTGCTCTGCCATTAAAGACTTTCCTCAGCCCCTCCTGTTCCCAGAAATCCTCCTGGCTCTCAGGGGCCGCACTGGCTGGTATTGTGTGAAGGATGAGATTAGTGTAATTGAAGGGGGCCCAGGGCTGTGTAGGAGTGGTGACAGGTGATGCAGCCAAGACCACCCTGCCCAGAACATCCTCTCTCACTGAGCCCTCCACTGTCTGGGCCCCTTTTATCACAGAGCCCATGGCTGCCAATGGACCAGAGCCTAGTGGCTACTTGAGGCCCCAGTATTGGCTCCAGGACATCTGACATCACAATATCCAGCCAATTAGCTGCTACCAGTGGCGCAAGAGGGATCAAAAGCTGGATCCAAGGTTTGGAGCACCTGCTGCCCAACTTCAGCTTAATCTGCAAAGGGCCATGGTAAGACCTGTGTCAGGTGTCACATGTAGTTTTTGGGTACAGGTGCTGGGACACTAGGTCCGCACAAACCCGAGGGACCTGGATAAGGTATGTATATGAGGGTTCTTTTTTGGGTGACCTCAGGGTGCTAGTTTGGGGAACTGAGGACTGAACCAAAGAGCTATGGTGACGTTATGATCCATGGGGTGGGGCAGCAGCAAGAATACTGCTGGGTCAGGGAGGATGTCACAGGATGTGGTGAGACTTCTCAGGGCTGGGAGGGGTGCTGCCTGTCCCTGGAAAAAATGACAGCAGCACTGCGTACAATAAACAAAAAGGTTTGTATTAGAACTTTTACACTCAGGGAAAAAAGAGGTATTTGCATCATCAAATGTGGAATGTTGAAGAAATAGTTAAAATAAATAAAGACTCCAAGTACAGCTGGGGCTGGCTCAGGCTGGGGCTCACAGAGGCCAGTGCACATCAGCTCCAGGCTGCAGGGGCCATCACCTGGCCATACTGGCCTCCTCCCTGACGCAGCACAGCTGTGCCTGGGACACACAGAAAGTCTCTCGGGTACTGGAGCAGCCGGCAAGCTCATTCTCCACTCTCCTCACTTATCTCTGTGACAATGTCTATCAGGCTCTGCAGCCCAAAGATATAGCCAGCATCCTGGCCCTCATGCACCACACTGTCCTCACCATACAGCTTGCAGGTGGTGTGTGCAAAGTCGATCATGCGCACATCCACTGAGCTGGTGCCGATGGGCTTGTAGGCATAGGCACCGGCAGACTCATCAGCGGACTCCTCTGACAGGTCCTCCAAGTCCTCAGCGTCTGAGTCCAGGGCCATTTCGGGCCACTCCTTGCCATCATAGATGACCAGCAGGGAGCTTGAGTAGAAGCGGTAGGACTCCTGTTGCTCCAACACCGCCTTGAGCTCAGTCAGCTTCTTGAGGACGGGGCCCAGGAGCTCACGGCGCAGGTACCGCCCATTGTGGAAGAACTGGAAAAGTGCCTCCTTAAAGCCCTGCACTGACAGCTTCCGCCCGTGGTACTTGTTCATGAACATGAGCTGCCCACTGCCTGCCTGGTACACCTGTGGGAGAAAGACCAGCAGGTCAGAAGCTGAGGGCCATCTTAAAGCTTGGACCCTGGGGGCTAGGGGGAGTAGCGATGTGACAGCCCTGATCAGATCCTTTCACTTGTCAAGTACGCCAGTCACACACGACCCACTATCTCTGATCAGATCCACCCAGGATGCAGCCATCTGACCCAGGTTTGGTTATAGTGCCCAAGCCCCCTACTCAGCATCTGGGTAAATGGAGAGGGCCTAACCCTCTTGCCTTCCTCCCTTCTCCTGCCCACAGACTCTGGACTCAGCCAGCCAGGCCAGCTTCAGAGGGGATTACATAGGGATGTAATGCTTTCTTTTTTAACCAAAAAGCAACAGACTCAAGTAGGGTCGAATCTGTAATCTTTTGAGCAAACAGGACTGTGCCAGGTAGAAGTGGCAGCCACTGGATATCCTAGCCAGCCCTTGCCGTGCACTAATACACCCCTCACCTGCATGCCACACACACGCACACCAATGACCGCAGATGTGCTCTGCTGACATTTTCGGATCTGGTTGGCTGCCTTCTCCTCTGAAGCATCATCACCATGCTGGCGTGTGCCCATCTTGAGGTCCAGGACACAAGGCACCTCATAGCGGGAAGTCAGGTTCTCCAATAAGATAAATTCTGAGTGGTTAAAGACAATCCCTCCAAGAGGAAGTGCTACTGCATAGGGCCTTGGCACTCGCAGAGCACCATGCCTGGACCCAGCAACCCAGAGGATCCCAAGCCCAAAGGGGACTCTGATAGTTCTGCTATCTCCCACGCAGGAGTCCAGGGCTGACTAGAGAGCTAAGAGGCACCTCTACTTCTTGTCACAGAACTAGCATAAGACTGGACTCAACACAAGCCTAGGCTCCCCCAGCCTGGGAGACACACATACCATTTCCTGAACTCAGCTCGGCGTGGGACCAGGGTCCAACAGCACACTGTCTTCAGTTACAAAGAGAACACAATAAGTTCAGTAAATCCTATAGCCTTAGATGTGAACTGGAAATATCAGTATGAACTCATAAACATATTTTTCCCTTTAAAATAAATGTCTATTTCTCAGCTGTGTGTGCACTGAAAATGTCTAGAAACAATGACCAGAAGTAATGAGCACCCCTAATGCAGATTGTTGTTTCACCATTTCCCATTAAAAGGAGCCAATGCTCCCTAGAGTGGGAATTGGTAAACTATGGCCCACTGCTGCTCACGGTTGTACAGCCTACAAGCTAGAAATGGTTCTTACGTTTTTTAGAGATCAAAAAACATATAATGCTTTATGACACATGAAAATTAAATGAAATTCAATTTCAGGGATCATAAATATTTACTGAAACATAGCCATGCTCACTCATTTACGTAATTGTCTATGGCTGCTTTCATGCTATAACACCAGAGTTGTGACAGACTGTATGGCCTGCAAAATCTAAAATATTTACTCTTTGGCCCATTACTGAAAAGGTTTGCTGACTCTGGCCTTAGAGGAATGGTTGAGTTCACCTCCAGAGCAGGAAATGTACCTCGCCCTGGACTATCTTTTCATATCAGAAAGCAAGGCAACCATAAAACTACCATGATTATTTCAAAGTTATGCAAGAGCCCATTTGAAAAGGTTCTTATTGTCCAAACTTGGGACAATTTGAGCATTAGTAAAGATAACTGCAATGAACTAAAACACATCAAATATATTTAAATTTATGAATTCATAATGATGCTAAAAAACTCACTGGTCACCTCTGGAGGGTGCTGGAGAACCCACTCTTTATTCCAAATATCTAGTAAATAAAGGAAAATAAACACTTAACCTGCCTTTCCTATATAAACTATACGTCAGGATAAGCACACAGGTGATAAGGAAAAGTTGCTCTTTACAAAATGATTCAAACGAATGAAGAAGGAATGACAAAATTAGAAAAATCACACAATGTTGAGACCAGCCTGTGGCTCACTTGGGAGAATGTGGTGCTGATAACAGCAAGGCCATGGGTTCGGATCCCATATAGGGATGGCCGATTAGCTCATTGGGTGAGCGTGGTACTAACACCACCAAGCCAAGGGTTAAGATCCCCTTACCGGTCATCTTTTAAAAAAAAAAAAAGAAAAATCACACAATGAAACAGTAGACCTAAGGAAATGACGATCCAAAAGAGAAAGACAACTAAACACTATGCTTCCCAACGGACTTGTACAATATCACCTCTGAAGGACTCGTCCCCATCCCCCCAAACACTGAACTGGAATCTGATCAAGCCTTTAGATCCAATTAGTAACTTAATGGAAACAAAGGGAACAAAGTAACACGTAAAAGGAACCACAGAGTTGTAATCAGTAAAATCCAGATCGTGGGAAACTCTAGAAGACCCAGTTTCTTTGACTAGAAATTTCCAAGAAAAAAAAGGGGAGGGTATTTAAAGACTTAAACATTTCAGTCAAATGCAACATGTGAACCTTATATAACTCCCCATTCAAACAAACCAGCAAAGGGTCTGCTCAGTTAGCTCAGTTGGTTGCTGCACAGCCTTGTAACACCAAGGTCAAGGGTTTGGTTCCCCATACCAGCCAGCCACCAAAAAAAAAAAAAAAAATCAAGCAAACAAATGAACAAGGAAAACATTTGAGACAATTAGAAAAATGTGGACATGAACTAGATGTTTGATAGTAAGGAATTAATGTCAACTTTTTAAAGACTGATAATGGTATTAAAGTTTTAAAATATCCTCATCTTTTAGAGATACATGCTGAGATGTACACAGATGAAATGATATATCTCAAACCTGCTTCAAAGAGTCCAGTTGTGGGGTGCTGGGTGCACAAAGATGGTCATGTCACAAGACTGACACAAGTGGGTTAACTGCTGAACCTGGGTGACAGGTATTTAGGGGTTCAACATATTCTATTTTTAACATGTTTTCCCTAATGAAAGTTAAAAATAAATCTCTTCAATTTTGAGGAATTTCCACCAAGTGAAAAAAAAAAATTTCAGACCACTGAAGCACAGCTTAATGGATAAAGAGGAGGAAAATGAAAAAAAAAAACCAAACAAAAAAACCCTGCTGCTTTCCTCATACACAACTCATGTGCTAGTCTGGTGAACCAGGACTGAAAGGCCAGTGCCCCCATCCCTCATTCTGTGGCAGATGAGCACTGTTTGGATACTTCTGTTGGGGTCGGAAAACAGGGACCAGCCCCTTGCACTATTCCTCTAGGCTAGAGCTAAAGCCCATCTGATGCGAGCTGGCCCCTTCATGTGGCACCCCTCACTGCCAGAGACCCATTACCCCCAACTCCCCACCACCCACACTCCTAGGCCAGCCCCTAGTCCTGATGGAGGTGATTATCTGCCCATAGTTATCACATGAAGTGTCCTGGCACAACCCTAGTAGAGGAAACTCAAACATGACAAAAAAAATTCCAACCTCTCTCTCCTAGTTCCAAGAGCCTTCCTCACCTCACCCCCCACCCCCCACCACCACCCCACCCCACCCCCATCCCCACCCCTTCCTCCAGCAGAGATACCACATAAACAAAGGATACTGTACTGGTTCCGATGCTTTGCATTTTCCTTCATTCTCTGTAACTGTTGCTGGTGACATTTCATGCTCCAAGGGTTATAATGTTTAAGCTGGGAACTTACATTCCCCTTTTTCTCTACACTGTAGTA
This sequence comes from Cynocephalus volans, assembly GCF_027409185.1. Taxonomy (NCBI): domain Eukaryota; kingdom Metazoa; phylum Chordata; class Mammalia; order Dermoptera; family Cynocephalidae; genus Cynocephalus; species Cynocephalus volans. The sequence goes on from NC_084470.1 coordinate 59,074,923, forward strand.
CAAGACTTCAGATTTCTTTAGCCACTCAAATTCTTCTTCTAATTTATGGCTATAAAGAGACAAGGATCCAAGAAATCACAATGTCTTATCAAAATTCAGGGTCAAACAGTCATGAAGGAACTTTCTGGAGTGATGAAAAATTTAATATCTTGATACAGTAATGGTTACAGTGTACACATTTGCCAAAATTCATTGAACACCTTCAAACGTGTGCATTTTATCATATGTATATTATACCTCAAAGAAGACAATTAAAAAAAAAAAACAACTTAAAGAGCCAGCCCATGACTGTTTTCTACAGTAAGGAGAACCTAAGATGCAAGATCAGACTCTGCTCCCCAGCCCCTGAAGGCAGGCAGCTTCCACTGCCCTCTTCTGGGCAGTACCATCCCCTGGCCTCCACTGCTACATCCAGGTTCCCGTGACTCCAAGTGCTTGAGACTGGGAAAAACAGAATTGATATCCCATGGGAGTAAATCTACCTACTTAGCTACATTATATATATTTTAATTTATTTACAGCCATGCACTGCATAACAATGTTTCAGTCAATGACAGATCACATATACAACAGTGGTCCTATAAGATTACAAGAGCTGAAAAATTTCTATCACCTAGTGATGTTGTAGCCATTGTAACGTTGTAGTGCAATTACTTTATTGCTTTATAAAGTTAGTATAGCCTGAGTGTACAATGTTTATAAAATCTACAGCAGTATACAGTAATGTCCTAGGCCTTCACATTCACTTGCCACTCACTCACTGACTCACCCAGAGCAACTTCGAGTCCTGCAAGCTCCATTCATTGTAAGTGGAATGTGTACCATTTTTATCTTTTATCCTGTATTTCTACTGTATCTTTTCTATGTTTAGATACACAAATATCATCATGTTAAAACTGCCTACAGTATTCACTACAGTAATATGCTATACAGGTTTGTAGCTTAGGAGCAATAGGCTATGCCATATAGCCGAGGTGAGTAGTAGGCTATACCATTTAGGTTTGTGTAGGTACATTATATGATCGCCTAACACACTTTTCAGAACATATCCGCATTTTCACAAGTTCTGCCAAGGTGCAGGACTTGAAATGCTCTCCCTAGGTGGATCCCCAAGTTTTCAGGATGCCTAACTGACCATTTTGTCCTCCACTATCAGTGAGCAACCTGAGGTGAAGGAATGGCTCCTGTCTTGGTCACTGCTACATCCCCAAGACAGAGGACAGGGCCCGGCACAGAGTAGTCGTGAAAAGAATGAGTGACCGAATCTCTTTTCCAGCTGCCACTGCAGCTGTTTACCCAAAACAGCATGATTTAACCCAGAGCCAAAGAGAAGCTGGGCATGGCATGCAGGAACTGGCCCATTGAGTGACAAGGCACCTGCAAAGTCCATCATGAGTCCTCCAGACTATAACCAAGACCCCCCCCAGACCTCCCCTTCCACAGAGCCCAGAGTTTCCCTCTTGGTCTCCACCTACCTCTTCATCTTCTCTTCTTTCCAGTGCTGGCGCAACCAGTCCTTGGGAGTCTTTTCCGTTTCTAGGACATGATGTTTTTTGTTTGTCCACCTTAGGAGCTTACTTTTTGGTTCACAGTCTGAATTGTCTACAATGTCCACAGTACCATGGTCCCCTTTTAATGGATATGCTATTAAACATAAGTTCCTGTCTTCATCTTCTTCAAAGCGCACGGATACCACACCTGGAAGGGGGGTGAGGAGTAGAGAGGACTTTTAATTTTACAGGAAGATGCACTCTAAATAACATGATTGTAACATTTGTTTTTTTCTTACCCTGTTCCTTAGTCTCTATGTTGCCAGAGGCCCCAAACTCATCTGCAAACCTAACAAATATCAAACATCTAGAAAAGATGACACCATACAAAACAAGCGATTAGGGAGCAAACATGGCTGAGAGTCTTCCTCTCTGATGCACTCAACAAGGCAAGAACCAAAGAATTACAAGACACATTTTTCCATCATTGAAAATGTTTATTAATTTTCATGTAACTCTTCTAATCCTAAGGGAAACGTAAAAACATTGCTCTTTATATCTCGTGGCAATTTTTAATGCCCTAAATAGAAACCCTGACAGCCTCAAGGCTTGCTTTAAAGCAGAGCCTGAACGCAGGGGAACACAGGTTTTGTCTGAAGGTAAGAAGCATCAAGGGTAAGGGAAGACCAGTTAATAAGCAAAGCAAAATAAAGGGGCAAACAAAACAAACCACACAGCAGAACAAACACCCTAGGCAAAGGCTCTCTGCAGCCCCTTTACATGAGTGGGTGCTCCAAGCCTTTTGTCCTTCTCCAACATGTTTTTATTGTTCTTTGCAGTCTCATGTCACAAAAGAACAAAGTTAACACAAGGCAGATAGGGTTGGGCAGGGAGCACAGACACGTGGTGGCCTTGAAAGCAGCTCTCCCCTCCAAGTCTCTAGAACCTGCCACGTGTAATTAGACAGTCTTTGAGGAGGAGGCTGTCAGGTGAGAGCGTTTCAGCAGGTGCCGACGAGTGCCTTACAACCGACTGGCTGAACACCTTTCCTCCCAGGCCTCTCTGCCCCAGGATCACTCAATCTGCTCAGTCCTTGCTGCCCGCCCGCTCGCTTGCTGCAGGGGAATACGTGCTCAGAGAGAGACGACACTTCTGAGGTGGCCCCCAGCTCTGGGCGCAGAGGAGCCGGGATGGGGAATTCAGGGGACCACATTTCCCTGTGGCCATGAGGGAAAGAACCAGGGATAAAAAGGGGGCAGGGGCGGCCAGCTAACAAGGGGCCTTTGGCTTTGTCCTGGAAAAAACAACAGAAAAGGACCAAGTGAAGGCCCCCAACTCCCCCACCCCCACCGCAACACACATGCATGTTCAGAATACAGAGGCGCCCAATACATTCTTTCTTTAAAGAACAATGTTTCAACAATCCCAGAAGAACCCAAGTTGTTTGAGTCTTTTGTATAAGCAGGCAATGCATTTAAAGTTAATTTCTTTAATGGCTTCTTCCTTGACTTACAAAAGATCCCCCATCCCCAGGAAGACCACACCATACTGGTCCCCCCCAAAATGCACTATAAAAAGAAAGAAAAAGTCACCATACGTGAATCAAAGGGTTGCCTTCACATACCAATTCTGGGACATTCCATAACAGCAAAGGGCTTCACCTAATCAGTACAGGCCTCCCACTCCTGCATTCCATCTAACTCAACCCTACTCCCATCCTACCTAATCACCAGGGCTTCTGGTTTCCTGGAGGACAAAAAGCAGGCGGCAAGTATTCTGGGTAAAATCCTCCCAAAGTCTTCCCCCACTGTCCCCCCATGGGGGACTATGGGTTACTGTGATCATGAGATACCTGAACATAAAACACAACTATACTTCCACCAAAAACAAACCCAAAACAAATTCACAAAACAAAACAGAACTGAGCAATCTTACCAGGGCTTGAAAACTGAGGGTGTGAGGTGCTGGGCTGAGGGCCAAAAGGAGGATGAGGAGATGGGAAAACAGAGAGTGGAAGGGGGTGAGGGTTCCTGGGATGGCTGCCAGGACCTTCCATGGCCACGATCCCTCACATCTCACATCTCCTCGACATGTGCTGAGGGCTCCAGCAGCTGGGGGCTCACCTTTGTACTGAGGAGTGAATTTGCGCATCTCGGCTGGGAGGGTTTCGTAGAACTGGTGCTCCCTAGGGACCAGGGGCTTGCACAGGGTTGTCTCATTGAAGCGGAGCACGCACGAATGCCCCCCGACCTGGTGGACAAAGGGCTCCAGCAGGACGCCCTTGGCGCGGGGCTCCACATCCATGGCCCTGAAGGCTGGGCTCATCCTCCGGGCGCAGGCAGGAGGGAGAAGGGGGAAGCAGCGGGGTCCAGCGGCCAGAGCGTTCTCCGTCTGTTGTCTGTGCGTCTGTCTGACTGGTCTCTCTGCGTGGCTTGCTCGGGCCAGGACGCTCTGCCAGAAGCAAACAAAATGATAACACGGAGGTTGAAAGCGGCCTGCAAACTGCCTTAAGAATCGCTAGCCCAGCTCCTCCCGCAGAAAGACAAACACCCTGAGCTCCCGCAGGGCCCCGCCTCCTCCCGCAGAAAGACAAACACCCTGAGCTCGCGGGGGCGGGGTCAGATGAGGATAGATGGGGACTGGGCTCCTGGGGCCCCTAAGGAGCCAGGGGTCACCACCTCGGCGTTAGAAAGTTACTATGCCAGGCAAAACACAAAGCCATTAGGTTCAAACCTAATATTCAGATTAAATCTTACCATCTTGTAATATGATTGTCAAGCTTAAAGTGAATGATTCCCAAGTCTCTCCCTTAATTACACTTTTATAAAATGCATTTAAATACAGGGAAAACGTGTGTAGGCATCAACTAGTAAAGATTTACTCAACCAGGTTGTCTACACACACCGCCCCTGCCTAAAGCCAAAGAAAGACAAGCCCCATTAACCTTATTAGCAATAGAGCTTGAGGCCAGCTTTAATGATTAACGTCTGTATCTAAAAACAACTGATTGAGGCTGTCTAACTCCATTTAAAAGATACACAGTGTTCTAGGTCACCAGACTATTTTTATCAGTTCTATCCTGATCGCCAAAGGCTGGGATACACCTTTAAACTAGTTGTGTTGATGGGGCAATCAGGACTCACATTCACTCAGACGTCCAGGCTCTCAGACTTGATTATGCATTCCCAGCCACACACTGGATCTCAGCAAAGTACACCTCTTTATGTATCCTGTTAACCATTTCAGGACATGTTAAACCAGTTCTCTGTTTTCTGTCTATAATTTACAGGGATTTTAAAGGGAACTCCTCCAGTTCCCATGACTCCAACTGAGATGACGGGTTTGCTAGAGATGTGCCCTCTGTCCTCTAATGTGTGTAAAGAACCTATTATGTGCCAGACTCATTACAAGAACTTCTTACCTCATTAGATCTTTGATACCTTCTATGAGGTAGACAATACTCTCCCTATTGGAAACAATGAAGCCAATTCAGGGAGGTTAGGAAACTCATCCATACAACTGCCTCGAGGGCCCAAGGTCTCTGGCACTTCTGCCTTGGTACAGTATTCCTATTATGCACATCGGACATTTGGCTTGTCCCACATATTTATATTTTCTATTTATAAAGTAACCTCTTTTAAAGAGTTTAAGTTAATGTTAATCTCTTCCTTTCAGAAATAACCTGACTATGGACCCCAATTGGACTCAAGGATTAGGAAACAATAAGGTTTCCTAAATACAAAGAGCAGAGAACCAAAGGTTCTGATTTCTCACCTGGCACTACTTTCTTGTCATCACCAAAACCCTCAGGACAGCACACACTTGAGGAAGAGTCCCAAAACTCAAACACTAGCAGTGGGACTGTAAGGATGAGTACATTCTAGCTATTCCAGACTCTCTCCAGAAGATGGAGCTCTGAGATGCCTGGTCACACAAGCCCTTCTCTAAGTCTATACAGACTGGTTCACGCTAGTCTGCCGAAAAGATCTCGAGTAAGATCAACTGATTAATGAACCAAAAGCACAGTTCAGGATCCATAACTATCAAATTGTGAAAGCACAAGATGCTCCTCATGGGCAGGCTTTAGAATCACAATCCAATGTTTTCATAAAGGTGTAAAACTGCTTTTGCTATCAGAGCAATGCTAACAACAATGTGAATCCCTTTCCAACTCTCTTCAAGATTCCTTAGATGTTTTCAATTAAGTAGAAAAATAACTCTCTCTAGACATCTCTTATCCATCTCCACCTCCAATGAAAAACTTGAAATAAACAAAAACTAGTCTTTCATAGTATTTCTCTAGAGTGTGGCTCATGGGTGTGGCCAAAAGGATCTAAGATCAAAAGGCCCAGTGAGGGTCTCCACTTCCTCCTCCTAGTCCTCAGTGTTCATTTGCTGTTGGGTGTGAGGTGGCATCTTGCCACTCTCCCTCCTGCACCCAACTCTGGCAATCCATAGGACACTGCACACAGGAGAATCATCATCGTGGGTAGAGAGGTAAGAAAAATAAGGCTCATTCTTGCCAGAGCCAAGTCTAATGACAGAGAAAACTCCCAAATGTGAGGCGGAATTACATAGACAATTGATTAGCCAGTAGTGAGGTGGAGTCAGATTCTAGTCCCAGTTCTGCCACTCAACTGCTTGGAGAAAGACCCCAAGGCTCCCTTTAGGTTCTGGTTTTCTGTCTGTAAAATGGAGAAGAGAGGCTTGGAGTAGGTCTCTACTCTGTGGGAGGGTAACCAAATTAGTGAGTGGTAACCAGCAGTTTTTCTTGTTTTATTTTGGTTTTGTTTTTTTAATCAAATAGGACAAGACAGAAAATATCAATGCATTCCACATAATAAAGTAAGTCCTGTTTTGTGATCCTTGTTTCAAGTATGTTCAATCTCTCAATATGAGCATGAGTATGGCTTCACTGTACATCTACCATTTAGAGTTGCGAAGAAGTAGAGCTTCTGTTCTAAGGTCCCTTACAGACCCTATCCCTGTAAGAAAATGAAGGGTCAATGTAGGGAAAACGTAGGAAAATGGTCAGGGACCCTCAGATGTTCAGAATCTTGCCTAGCATTCGATGTAAATATGCATGTGTGCCCAGGTGTTCCTTGGCTATTGACTAATGTAATTGCATATGTGCACCCAGGTGTCCTGGGTTAGGGACTTAAGTATAAAGGATGAGTGGCTCTGACCCATGGTGCCTCCCACCCCCGGAATGCCCCCAGGGGGGGGCCACTACTGCTGCTGGAGGCTGTTGCTGCCAGTGCTCCTGGGTACACCTCGAGAACACCACCACTGCTGGATCTGCTATAAGTTGCTGCTGATACTGCTGAGGACTGAGCTCGTTTCGTCTGCCAATAGTTCCCAGGATCTTTCCCAATTACCTAGCATGGAACTGTATGTGAGGGATCTGGTGACCCAATCTGTACATGGGTTTGAAGGGTTTGAGCCCTAGCCCTGACAATACAAATGGAAACTTAGTTTAAATAAAATAATGAAACATTTTGGCTTTAGTTATGATTTGCCTAGCCATACAGTTAGCATAGCTATGGCACTAACCCAACGAGTGGCATAGTCACGTAGCAAAACAATCAACTTCCCAAGCATTACACAGATCAGCTTCCTTCCTAGGGGCCTCAACCAAGTCAAAAGAAAGCAAGCCCCAAAGTACCTGCTCTCTTTCACCTGTTACTCTCTCTGTTCCTCGTGAGGCTTGAGAAATGGGATCTCTTTAATGGCTTTTAAACATCCGAGGCCTGAGGCCCAGTTTCCCAAGAATCCTGGAGTATTAAATTACCGTGAAGCCCATGCAATGTGTGGACCCTGTACCTAGCCATGCAGGGAATAACTTCAAGATACTGGCTTCAGATTTGCCATCTATTTTGGTTTTTCACATTGCCTCATATTTGTCCATAAAACTATGACCAGGTAAGGAACACAGAACATCATCCATCCTAGGATAGGATACAGATTTCCCCTACAGTCCATCTCCCAAATCTGTCAAATTGGTTTAAGGATCTGCTATAAAAAATACCTTAATCTTAACTTTTTAAATATTGCAAATCAAACAGATACGAATCATGAAAGCCCCTGGACCCTTAGCTCACTCATCCAGAATTTACTTAATGAGGCTACAAGTGAGATCCACTGAGGCCACTTACTCTGACTCAAGAAAAGCCTAAGCGTCAGGCAGTCACAGGGCATGCTAGGGAGGAACACTAGCTTAATGGTGGAAAAACAACCCTCCCCCCTTTGGGCCCCAGGGTCACAGCCCAGCATCTGCAAGGCACACATTCATACATAACCCACTACTGTGCCCCCAGGGTCAGTCGCTGAAACTCTCATACATTGTTGGTAGGAATGCAAAAAGGTACAGCCATTTTGGAAAACAGTCTGGCAGCTTCTTGTAAAGTTAAACATATACTTGATATATATATAGCAATCCCACACCTAGGTATTTACCTAAGAGAAATGAAAACATATATCCACACATTTGTACACACATGTTCATAACAGCATTATTTACAATAGCCAAAAGGTGGAAACAACCCCAATGTCCATCAAATGGGTTAACGGATGAACAAATTGTGGCATATCCACACAATGGAATACTATTCAGCAATAAAGAGGAATGTACTGATGCAACAACATAGGTGTAGGGAAAACATAGGAAAATTGTCAGGATGGGGGGTTTGGAATCTTGCCAAGCATTTGATGTAAATAACTGTGGACATGCACCCAGGTGTTCCTCGGCTATTGTCTGTGGATGCACATGGGCACCCAGCTGTTCCTGGGTTGTCTGACTCATGCCAAGGTGTTCCTGGGTTATTGGACTTAAGTATAAAGAACTAACTGGCTTGATACACAGTGCCCTCAGGATGCCCCGGGACCCGGGAGGCTATTCCAGGGAGGCTGCTGCTAGCTACCTGAGCTTGCATCTGAATAAAGCCCATTATTTTTTACCCATGGCTCCCAAGATCTTTTTCCTATTACCTAGCTCATGGACCTGCAGGTGAGGGGTTTGTGACCCAGTCTGTACATGGGTTTTGAAGGGTCTGTGGGCCCTAGCAACACAATAGGTTAATCACAAAACCATTACACTAAGTAAAAAACCGTCACACCAAGTAAGTCACAAAAGACTATATATGATTCCATTTATATGAAATTCTAGAAAATAGGCAAAACCATAGTTGCAGAAAGCAGATAAGCAGCTGCCGAAGGGGCAGAAGCGGGGGACAGGGTTGACTACCAAGGGGCCCACAAGGACTTCTAGGGATGATGAAAATGTTCTATGTTGTGACTGAGACAGTGATCATATGACTGTATAAATGTGCCCAAACTCATCAAATTATAGACTTAAAATTGATGACTCTCATTGTATACAAATAATACCTTAAAAAGGGATTTTTTTCTTTATATATTTTTTGAATTTACCAAATTTGTATAAATCTGTAAGGAAAATTGAAATATAAATGGTCAGGATCCCTCAGATGTCTGGAATCTTGCCAAGCATGACCTAGTCTGTTTAATGTAAATATGTGCACATGCGCCCGGGTGTCCCTTGGCTATTGTTTGATGTAATACACAAACGTGTGCCCAGGTGTTCCTTGGGTATCGTTTGATGTAATTGTGCATATGCACCCAGGTGTTCCTTGGTTATCTGACTCACAAAGTATAAAGGACACAGGGCTATGATTCACAATGTCCTCAGGATGCCCCAGGAGGCCACTAGGGCAGCTGCTGCTAGCTACCTGAGCTTGCATCTGAATAAAGCCTATTAATTTTTACCCCTGGCTGCGAAGATCTTTTTTCATATTACCTAGCTCATGAACCTGCATGTGAGGAGTTTGTGACCCAGTCTGCACAACAGGTTTGAAGGGTCTCTGAGCCCTAGCCCGACAAAGTACGTATGTATCATTTTAATAATTAGAAAAAACATATGCTTAAAAAGATCAAATTCACTCTTAAATGGTTTCTACATGCAAATTCATTGGCTGAAATGTCCCTTCCCATCCATTCTAATGGGGCTTTTTGGCCTCACTTTGAGTATCTTGAGTCGCTTATGCCAAGGTCATCCTGAGTCCTTATCTTGGTCAAAGTAAGGGCTTCTCCCTGACTGTGGTGAAGGCACCCCCTTGATGGTAGAGACTTTCAGGGACAGCCATATTTTCCTTCATTGTAGGAAAAATATAGGAAAATAATCAGGGCTCCCTTGGATGTTTGGAATCTTGCCGAGCATTTGATGTAAATATGTAACTGTGCAACGTGTGCCCAGGTTTTCCTTGGGTATTGTCTGTGGATGCATGTGGGCACCCAGATGTTCCTGGGTTGTCTGAGTCGACTTGCACCCAAGTGTCCTGGGTTACTGGACTTGAGTATAAAGGATGAGTGGCTCTGATCCACAGTGCCCCCCCCCCCCGAAGCTCCTTCAGCTGTTAGAGGCTGTTGCTGCCAGGGCCCCCAGGACCCCCCGGGAGGTCACTGCTGCTGTTGCTGGAGGATGCTTGTAAGCTGCTGCTGCTGCTGAGGAAGCTGAGGACTGAGCTCATGTTATTTCCAACAGTTCTTGGGATCTTTCCCAATTACCTAGCTTGTGGACCTGCCTGTGAGGGGTCTGGTGACCCAGCCAGGCATATGAGGGGTCTGTGACATAGTCTGTACGATGGGTTTGAAGGGTCTGTGGGCTCCAGCCCTAGCAATACAATTGGCTACATCGGCAGGATTCTGACAATTGCCTTAGCAATACACTCATAAGTCCATGACACCCACTGCTAATACTAACACATCCTAAAGCCATGTGTTCACTTTGAAAACCTAATTTTTATCAGTGTCTCAACACTAGCAGATCTCTACCAGTTGCATGGCTTCTTCTTTTCAATTCTTGTAAAGCCAAAGCAAAAGCATCCGTTATGCACAAAGGAGCAGAACAGAAACATAAAAGTCCAATAAGCCTTTCCTTAAAACACCCATCAGGAAAGAAAAATCAGTATCAAATCAGTTCCAATTATACTGGCTTCATTATTTCTCAAATATGCCTGACACACACCTACCTAAGGATCTTTGTACTTGCTGTTCCCTTTGCTTGGCACACTCTTCCCCAGATATCTCATTCCCACTTTCTTAACCACTTTCAGCTTTTTATGCAAATGTCACCTCTTTAATGAGGTCTTCCTGAGTTACACTTCCTGATGCACCCCTGCTTTATTCTCTTCTTAGTACTTACCTAACACACTAAATGTTTCTTATTTGTCTTATTTATTTTCTGTCCCCTGCCACACCATCACCACTTGAAAACAAGTTCTATAAAGTCAGATTTTTGACTGCTCTGTTCACTGCTGAATCTCCAGAATCAAAAATAGCACCAGCATAGAGTAGGCGCACCACAGAATGTGCTCAAATCACTGCTGCATCATGAATACCTGCTGCACACAGATCATCAGAGAACTCAAAAGACACACACTGCAATTATTCCTGGTGACAAATGAATATACAAAAAGGATGCCTTGTGGGAGCACCAGATTGACCCATCTGGATACATGGCTCCAAACTACTAACAACCTCAGGAAAATTCCATAAAAAAAAAATCAAGTCCCAGCAGGACATCCCCCATCATGAATGCACTCACCTCCACATCCAGCAACAGAAGTGAAACAGAAAATTTTTCATTCAATTGCAAAAAAAAAAAAAAAAAAAAAATTTGCATATCACTTTTTTTTTTTTGTTAACAATTTAAGAAAATGCTTATGATATACTCTAAGTAAAAGAAGCAAGATACAAAATTGTATAATCTATATTGTCTGGACTATGTCTAAAGACTTAACAGAGAAAAAGATAGGCAAAAATTACCAGCTATGCCACTGAACTGTACACTTAAAAATGATTAAAATGTGTGAGATGGAGCACACGTATGTTAGTGAGGATAACAACCCCAACACACACTGTCCCTAGGGTGTATACAAGGCATTGGAAGTCAGAGGAGGAAGTGACCAACTCCTTAACCTTTAAAGACAATGGGATACGACAATACCAGAACGAGAGCTCCTGTTTATCTATCCTGTTTATAGAACACTTACTGTTTATGGAGCTCCTTCATTCTCACAACTCTCTGGAATAGATACTATCATTATTGTCCTTACAGATGGGTGCACTGAGGCACCATATCACCCATGCCACATCACAGAAAAACAACAGATACCTGAGATGAAAGAATCACTGCTAAGAATGTTGGAATCATGGTCCTAACCTCAAAGGGGCTGCAGCCCAACTGGCTGGGAAAGTCACCCCCATACCACAGTAGGCAACAGACCCACCAAAACAGCAAGACCAGAGACAAGACACAAAAGCCCTGCATCAACCTGACACAGACTTCTGTGTTCCAACACCAGGTGTTCATTTTTGCCCTAAACAGCACTTTATTCTAGTTTTAATAAAGAAGCAACCACAAGATGTAACTGAATAATTTCACAAAAGTCATACTGTAGTGTAATTCTCCCCCCAAAAACTAAGGGACAAATAAAACAGCAGATTCTCTGTAAGGGACATAGCAGCCTCTCAGTTGCTTCTTTCTAGAACCACCAGCATGATCACACTGCCTACCTCTTTGCCTCCTGTGGGGGGTATGGGCGGCGGGGGGGGGGGGGGGGGCGGGAGACGACCTTGTCCCTTCCTTTCCCAGGCCTTACCTGCCCCAGACCTGCTGGCCACTCCTATCAGTTTTTGGGCCCAAGTCTAAATCTATCAGCTGCCAATCGGTACCCCTGCAACATCTGCCCTCCCAAATGCCCCAGGACTCTGCATCCTGGGCTTACAGTTCTCCCCTGGCCTCTCCAGTGCAGGTGTAGCATCCTGACTACCCCATAAAGTCCTTGAGCATGAGACTCTGGAAAGGTATTGCTATGTCAGTTCCATAAGGTCCAGCACAGATTCTATAAAGGGCAGAGGCAGCTCAAAGGACCTGAGGAAGAGGCACTGTGGCCTCATACTCAGATACAGACACAGCAACAAAAACCCAATCCCTCAGCAGTGGGTCTGCAATCACAGCTATCTCTCCTCCAGAGAACAGACACATTTCAAGGATGGACATCTTTCACTGCCTTACATGTAAAACCTCTATTCATAATAGAAAAAATTTAAATGTTCAGTAAGAATTAATTAAGACCATAATCTCAGCAATGTGCAAATAGGTGGCTTTACAAATTATTAGTGAAATGTTTTTCCTGTCACGTTGCTCACACTCTTAAAAATATACATTCTTAGGCTGAGCCCATGGCGCACTCGGAAGAGTGCGGCGCTGGGAGCGCAGCGACGCTCCCACCGCGGGTTCGGATCCTATATAGGAATGTCCGGTGCGCTCACTGGCTCCTTCCTTGGGTAACTCTGGGCAAGTTCTCAAGGAAACAGTGTCACTTTAGCACAAGAGCCAAAGAGGTACTGGGTCTGCAGACACCCTATAAAAGAAGAACTGTAAACTTTGCAGATTTAACATCACCCCCTGCTCACAAGAGAGGAGGAAGGAGCCATGGCACAGTCCACGAACACCAGGTTTAAAGCACACCTAAACAAATGGGCATCAGAGTGAAAGTTGGCAGGCTCAGAGTTGGGTTAATCCCAAGACAAATGTTGCTGCAGAATCAGCAAAAATATTGAATTTGTGTAGAAACAGGATCTCAATCAGAGACTGAGGCAGATAAGAATCTGGGTGGGGAGGCGGGTACAGTAAAAATGTATATCTAATATTAGTTTTATATTTGCAAAACAAAAATAATCTATTACTCTTATAAAGCAAGGATTGATGCAAAATTTTCACATTCCCTAAGAGGGCTGAGGCAAGATTACAGTCCATGGGGCATCTCATTTCTGAGTGTATAGCTGTAGTTGAGAAAGCCTGTTGACACTGAAGCAGCCAAAACTAAAAAATGAACCCAAGGCTCAAGGCAAGGAGCTGTGCAGGTGGGCTCTTCTGACAGGTGGGGTTAAGGTAGGGCCATAAGATATGGTCCAGGGAGCCTGGGCCACAGCACTCTGGGCCAGTCCAGGAAAGGCAGGAGCCACTCACAAATCCAGCCTTGAGAGATTCAGCCTAAATACCAACAGGCACATTCTCACAAACTGTGCAGAAACATAACATTAGAGACAGGTGTTCTGCTTCCTGGTCTCTAACACATTATATTCCATTAAAAGAAAAGTTTTACTCTTCCTTAGGCTTGGGATTGGACACGCAATTTCTAAAACATGTATGAGTTTCTCAGGTAAGATAAAGGATACATAGAGAAAACAAACAATAAATGATCTCCCATTTTGATCAATTATGACTTACAGTAAATACATTCACAGGAAGAGTTAAAAACCCAGCAGTGCAAAGAAAGCTTTGTGAATTCTTCTCAACAGAAAGTAGGGAGAAGAGGCCCAGGCTGATTCCAGCTGCCCAGAGGGGATTGGACAGCAGGTACTGGAGCACCATCTCCACGACACCAGGGTTCAGGAAAACCTAAAGCCTGAAATCCTTCAGTCCACAGTAGGATGAGATACTTCTGATGACCACACAGAGCAGCCAGGAACAAAAAGAAGAGCAGAGGTGAAGGACCCAGCACAGTGGGAGTCCCAGTACAGGAAGGGTTCCATGAAGAGTAGGTGTAACCGTTTTTATTTTGTGTGGATAGGGTGCTACAGGCGCTGATCACATCACTTCAGCAATAGCTACATTTTTTTCAAACATTTAAAATCAAGGCAGGAGTTTTCTGTTGTAACCCACTTGGTTTTACTACCTTTCTGACCTAGAGACTACATTTAGGAGCTACCATCCTCTTACCATTTCATCCTGAACTAAGTGACATCTCAGTAACATAAAGAACAAAACTCTTTCTTGTTACTGAATGTTAATTTTTGGCCACCATGTCCTGATAATGATGGTGCCATCAGTGAGAGGGGTGTTACTCACTTGCTTTCCATAACTTAATTCTTACTCATAAGACCAAATTAGCTAACTTCAATTGTAAGAGAACCCTATTAATAAAATATGCATTAAAAAACAAACATAATACCTTGAAAAAGATTGCAGAAAATATCTGAAACAGAAACCTGAATCCAAGGTATACCTGAGCAGGATGTGCGCCATGGTTAGGGCCAATAAACCCTGGATGAACAAGTCCTACCACCCCCCCAACTGCCCATGTGGAAACCAGCAAAATGGCCATGTGATGCAGCCTCCTTGGTCACAGGGTAACCACCTGTGGGGCGCACCGCCACAACTGACAGCAGGGCCAGATGGACAGCACAGACCTGCTTCCTCCCTCCATCCCTGGGGCTGGGCCCGGATTTAATGCCTCTAACACAGTGCAGTGGTGTCCTTTAAAACATACCAGGGTGAAGAGGAGTTATAGAAAGACTGATGTGCCAGTAAGGAGGTGACCTATACCAGGGAGGAGGCTACAAGAGTTCTTCTAGGGTGCATTATATGGTATGTGAACTATATACATCTCAATAAAGTTGGGTGGGCTTTTTTTGTTGTTTTTGTTTTAATCAACACAGTAAAGTGTCACACTGCAGAAATCACAACCAACTTGGAGTAAGAGCTCCAGTGAGTGTCACATGTCCCATCACTGATAGCTGAGGATGATGTACTTAGGAGGAGAGCACCAAATGCCTCCAAATATGGCTATGGGAACAGCAAAGTTGCATTCAGGCAAGTTGGAGCAATTCATAAAAAATGTAGGTAAAAAGCAGAACTTCTAAAGAAATACAGTATATTTTAGTTAATAACTAAATAAGTATGTACAATTAAAATTAATATTATGAAAAATCTGACTTCATCTACATCTCTATAAGTTTATACACTTGAGTTGTACCAAAAAATTATTTTTAATCTCCCTAGGAAATCAGGGGCTGCTTTATATTTGGGTATAAATGGTGCTCTATCTACTCTACTCTTTGTGTCTGTTATCATCCATAGCCAGGTAGAATTGATAAATTATACAGAGCTGCCATATGGTGGGAACAAGGTCAAACATCTAGCCTACCACTTAGCTTGTATGCTACGCACTCCCCAAATGTGAGCTTTCCTGGAGTCCACTGTCCCACAGTTCCTCCAAAGAGTGCAATGGAGATGGAGGTCAGAGGATGGACTTGACAGTACATGGGATAAGGGCATAAGCTTGTGCTAGTGGAAGGAGGATAAAGAAAGGGGGATTCAATGTTAAGAGAGGAAAGGAGTGCCAAGGGACATCCTGCTTAGTCTTTTTTAAAAAAAAAACTAATTTTTTTTTTACAAGTATGGTAAAATGACCACCATTATTAGTTTGAGGTCTCTTCATCCTAGATTTTCTTCCATGCATTTTTCTATTCTTTACATAAATAAGATCAGGTTGTATGTGTTGTTTTGCCTTTTTTCCCCCCTAGTAAAATCAGCTTTATGTTTCTCCCCTTTTTTTTTTTCCATTGTGGTAAAATATACATAATGTAAAATCTACCATTTTAACTGTTTTGGGGTGTGCAGTTCAGTGGCATTAAGTACATTCACACTGTTGTATAATCATGACCACCGTTCATCTCCATAACTTTTTCATCTTCACGAACTCAAACTTTACCTATTAAACACTTCCCACTTGCCTCTGCCCCTAGCCCTTGTAAACTACTATTCTACTTTCTGTCTCTATAAATCAGAACACTCTAAGTACCTCATATAAGTGTAATCATTCAATATTTCTTTTGTTTTGACATTTTTGTTCTCTTAAACTATACACCTTTGAAATCTTTCCATATCTATTTGATTCCTTTTAAAGGCTGCATTATATTCACACATAATCATAATGTATCTACTGACTTCCCTACTAACAGTTATCTGTGTTATTTAAAATTTTTAAATTACAATGATAACGCAAGTGAGCATCCTTGTATCTGTCTTTGCACACTTCTGGAAATATTCCTGTAGGAAAAATTCCTAGAAGTGGAATTGCTGGGACAGAGCAAATATTAAAAAGGCTGCATCCACTGTTTCACTCTAACTTATAATACAGGTGAAGTCACTGCAGGTTCTGGAGCAGGGTGGTAACATTTTATGTTAGGAAAATTAGCCAGATGGAGCCAGAAGAGAAAATCTGGTTTCACAGAGGTCCTACAGGTCACTACTACAGTGATGTGGGTGGAGGGACAGTGGCAGCAGGAATCAGCATTCATTGGGACTCTTCACTGTGCTAACAGCCTTATTTGCACTATCTTATTTAAGGAGCAAACGAAGAGATATACAATTCCTATACATATTAAAAGCACGTATGAAAAAAGCTTTGAGAAGAAAAATTTTTTAACTTTTAAGAATAACTATGCCTGAAAGCTCTCAAGCAAGGGGGTGGCCAGTTAGCTCAGTTGGTTAGAGTGCAGCGTTATAAATACCAAGGTCAAGGGTTCAGAGCCCCCCATACCAGCCAGTGGCCAAAAAAAACCAAGAAAGCTCTCAAGCTTGTTAGTTTCATTCCACTGAAATGTTTCAGGTAAATAGCAGGCTCAATAACTTAATATTTGGTTATTTGAAAAGGTCAAAACCAAAAGTAAAAGGAGGATTTCACCAAAGTACAATTGGGGGTAGGGGGAGACAAAAATGGAAGGAGAGGAGTCAACACTGCTGTCCTCACAGTCTTGAGCCTGAGTATTTTCTGGAATAAAGAAATGATAGCAGGAGCATCCCTGCCAGAGTTGCAACACCTAGGAGGCCATCAAGACCAAGATCAAGCTCACACTGCTCCATCGCCTGGACTTCCTTCTCTCATGGGCCTCTTCATCCAGGCGGGGAGGGGGAACCTTCCCTGACAGCCATCAGTTTCTAGGACCCCCAAGGCACCAGGGCTATTGTATCCAGACATTTGTCACACCTGGCATGACCTCTTTATAATGTCATCTCCCCTACTCCATGGCATACTTGGCAGGGTAGAGGGTCCCCCACCTTTTCCACTATACCCACAGAGCCTGTTGCCTTGCCCAGCCCATGGGTCAGTCCACATAGGGGAATTAAGGAAGAAAGGGGGAAGGACAGCAAAACAAAACGTGGTAAACGTTGTTCTTAACCCTTAGGGGGACGACTGATGCTCTAGAGAATCTGAGACCTCTGTGGGCCTCTCTCTTGAAAAATACACACCCTCATTGAACTCTGCATAAAATCTGGGGATTGGGCAGCCATGGACCTTATCTTCAGAAATGCTGATATAGGGAGTCAAGTTAGAGAAGAGATGAGTCAGATACTGGGCCTTCACAAGTCAGAACAAAGATGTTCTGTTCATGAAGTCAGAAATAACTAAGAAATAAAACTGAGCTGCAGACACTTAAATATAATGGGATGGTCAAGCATTCAAGAAGAAACGTTCAGCAGATAGTTGGAAGTAGTGGGATTAGAGTTTAAGTGAACCTAACTTCAAAACAGATTTGGGAATTACCTACAAAGAGTCAAAGCCTCCATAACTGTGAACCTCCTGTGAGCAAAGGGTGCAACATCAATGTGAGAGAGATCTGTAAAGAGACACAAAGAGCAGAATATCTACGTGCTTCTGGAGGCCAAGAGTCATAATCTCCTCCCAGTTCCACACTGAAAATCTAGGGCTCAGACCCTTTGGACCACATGACACAAAGGGAAGATGAGGGTTTCGTACTATGTGGCCCTTTAGGTCCCTTGGGGGTGACTTCTCAACTTCTTCATCAAAAAGATAAATCCAAGTGACCCCTTCAAATTCAGCCACCAGACCCAAAAGTTCTCAAGTACAGGGAGTGATCAGCAAAAGCTGATGACGTTATTTAAAAAAAACTAAGGAATTATTGTTTTTTTAGGCAGAACAATGGTATGATAGATCCCATGGCTAGCTCTTTGTATCTCAGAGATAGATACAATGAAACATTTATGGGTAAAATAACATTTCTGGGATATGCTTCCTTAAAAATTCAGTTTTCTGGGCCGGCCTGTGGCTCACTTGGGAGTGTGGTGCTGATAACACCAAGGCCACGGGTTCGATCCCATACAGGGATGGCTGGTTTGCTCACTGGGTGAGCATGGTGCTGACAACACTAAGTCAAGGGTTAAGATCCCCTTACCTGTTATCTTTAAAAAAAAAAAAAAAATTCAGATTTCGTTTCTTTTTTTTTTTTTTTAAGGTGGGGCAGTGAGTGGGGGGAGGGAAGACACTGAGTGTGGATAAAAGAAGACTGACCAGGAGCTGGTTAACTGCTGAAGCTGGCGATAGGTGACAGACCCAAAGCAACTGCGTGTCATCTTGGCAGACTGTCTTTTCCTTCAAACTCTGAGGTGGACTCTAAATTCAATTTTGAAGGAAAAGGACACTTTCCTTACCATCAGAACATACTGTAAACGGGTTGACCAGTTATTTCACTCAGAGCGTGGTGCTGACCAAGGTCAAGGGTTCAGATCCCTGTATTGGCCAGCCACTAAAAAAAATATATATATATATATATATATATACTGCAAAACACTACTACTGTTACTTTTACTACACAGTATGCAAACAGGCAGAAATATAACTCATTTAAAAACAAAAACACACTTTAAAATGTAATCACAAGAGTAATCATTTGGGCTGAGCCCGTGGCTCACTCGGGAGAGTGTGGCGCTGGGAGCGCCGAGGCCGCGGGTTCGGATCCCATATAGGGATGGCCGGTTTGCTCACTGGGTGAGCGTGGTGCTGACAACACCAAGTCAAGGGTTAAGATCCCCTTACCGGTCATCTTTTAAAAAAAAAAAAAAAAAAAAAAACAAGAGTAATCATTTGCTTACTTTCCACTACATGAAAATGTTTTAAGGGCCAGCCCCGTGGCTCACTCGGGAGAGTGTGGCACTACGCAGAGGCCACAGGTTTGGATCCTATATAGAGATGGCAGACAACACCATGACGAGGGTTGCGATCCCCTTACCAGTCAAAAAAAAAAAGAAAGAAAAAAAATGTTTTGTTTAAGACGATTACCCAACTAGGTAAAATAACTACACTTAAAGGGAAAATTCTTCCCCACAGCATCCTCTCTATGAGCCAAACAATGGAAAATTTTCACCTCAGCAAGCTGGCCTCAGGGAGGCTCAGGCTCATCCCTGTTGCCTAGACACCAGTGACATCTCTGGAGCTTACGGAAGGCTCTGCCATCCCTTTGCAAGGGAGACTAGCTAAGGTTCATCACTCAGTAGTTGCTCCTTCCTGGCACATTCCACTGCTCAGACAGATACCGGGTGGTATATAGTGTACTTGTTTGTCACTAAGGAAGCTTCCAAGCACAAAAAGAGTCTATTACATCTGCTAAACTGGTTTTTACTATTAACTCTACTCCTAGTTCTCATCCACTTGATTTCTAACAATGCCTGTGAATTCTTCTCTAAAAGTCACAAAGCAAGTCCAACTAACATTCTCCCCAAAGAAAAAGTTACTAGGCAATCAACTGGCCTCTTCTGTCAAATATGATAGAAGTATTCATTTTGCCATTTTTAATTCCCATAGCCGCTAAAGTTACCACCACCTTGAAACTTCTCTTTAAATACTTAACACCAAGTTACAGGATGCAATTATACAAACCCCACAGCAACAACCTATATAAATAAGCATCTTAGCTCACTTTAAATGTTACACTACAAATGCAAATACAGCATTTTAAATACTAGAATTCAACAAAATTACTGTAATCATGGTCCTTTATAAAAAGAAAATCATGAAACTGGTGATGTGTGAAATTCTTGTTAACACTTTTCAAAACTTTCAGTACTGATAAAAAAAAACTATTCTTCAAAATGACTATTTTATTCTTGTTCTATGTACATTTTGCTAGTAAAATGTTTCATTCCAAGAAGTGACTAGTTCTATTTCCCCGGTATTTAAGAGCACTAGATTTTACTGGTTTCTACATTTTATTTTCACTCATTTTTCTGCTAGTGCAGCTTTTCTAACATATGAAACCGAATAAAATCCTAAATGAAACAAGTCATTTGGATGTAAAAGACAAAAACAAATTTTTGTCAAAAAAAATCTGTAATCAAATATTAAGGAAATAAAAGCTCCACTCACGGTGAAAACATCACTTTAAGAAGACATCTTCTAACCCATTTTTAAAAACTTTTTTTCGATAATAAGGTATGCACATCCCCCTTCGAACACCGGCTTACAGGCCCAACCGGCATTCAACATCCAAAATGGGTGCACATTTGCCGGCCCCAGGTAACAATACCTGAGGCGTTGGACTGACCCCCCCCAACCCAATGACCCAGGGAGACCACCTCCCCCATAACCGGGGAGATCGTGGTTGCCCATAAACTAGGGAGACCCATCAATGACACGGGAGATCTTGCCCCGCCAAAGACCCGGGGAGACCTCCTCAATGACTGGAGAAGACCCTGCCCCCCAAACCAGGGGAGATCTCTCCCCAATGACCTGAAAAAACAATGCCCCTCCCAAATGACTCGGGGAAATCCGGCTCCACAAAGACCCAGGGAGACCTCCCCCACGATGATCGCAGGAGACCGCCTCACCAAAAAACCCAGGGAGACCCCCCAATGACCAGAGTCCCCGCCGCCCCAACTCCTCGGAAAAACCCGTCTTCAAAGCTCCCGGGGCGGCAGGATTATAGGTACGGCGAAGCAGGCGTTACCTGCGGCCTCAGTCCGGTCCCGCGGCGCTTCCGTCCTATTGTTTCTCTCGCACCAAAATGGCTGCGGCCGCGCCGAGCCCCGCCCCCCGCGCCTCTCTCCTGGCGCCCCTCCGTATTGGTTTGCACCGTGAGCCGCGCACGCGGACTGGGCGGCCTGAAATGCGCTGTTGCTAAGGTGTCGGGATTCGCTGCGGCGGCTTCCGGCAGGGGCGGGGAATGGGGAGGGGCCAGAGAGAAGGCGGAGCTTTGCCCTCCATTGGGGAGGGTGGCCAAGAGGTCAGACGGGTGGTTTGGGGGACAGACAGTCTGTGGGCCAGTGGTTGGACTGCGGGATGCCCGGAAGATAGGTGGATCAACCAACTGTTCTGGTTTGCCGGGACTAAGGGATTTCCCAGGATGCGGGAATTTCAGTGCTAACACTGAAGACAGTCTATGGTGAACTGGGAAATTAGTTATTCTGGCAGATGAATGGACTGAGGACTGGAAGTGAATAGACAGAGAGATGGACAAGAGTGGTTGTAGATGATGGACAAAGGAATGGTTATATAGACATATGGACTGATGACTGCATGTAGATGGGTGGACAAATGACTAGACATAGAGGAGTGGCTGTAGAGTCCTCTGTGAACTGATGGATGACCCAGTGCCCAACCCGGGTCCCACCAAGCTCCACACCACAGGATTTGTCTGAGGCTCATCTGTCCTGGGGCCTGTATTGGCCAGAAAGGCTCTCACCTGAGTGAATGTCAGTGTAGCTGAGAAAGGCCAAAGGGGGGGTGAATGGACAGAGCCTCCCTACCTGATCTCTGCTCTTTCTATAAAGGAGACCAGTGTTGTAGCCCCTGTGTACTGGGCATTTGCAGAAGGGTGGAGTCACCCATACACTGTTTAAGAAGTATTTATTTAGCACTTCTGTGCTGGAAATACAGCAGTAAGCAAAAACAGCAAAAAAAAAAAAAAAAAACAACCCTGCTCCTATAGAGGTGGGCAGGAGAAACTTCTTGTGACCAGCTGATCTGATCTCTTTTGGGAGCACCTTTCCTGGGCTTACAGGGCTCCATGTCCTCCTGATTTCCTTCGATCTCATCAGTTGCTCATCTTTGCCTCTTCTCACTGTCTACACTCACTCCCTAATCTAATCTCATCCAGGCTCAGGCTCATGGCTTCAAATGCCACCTACATGTCAATCACTCCCAAAGGTGTTTGTCCAGTCCAGACTATTCTTGAATGCCAGATTCGATGTCCAGCTGCCAACTAGACTTCCAGTCAATGGCATCTCAGAAGCCACCCTAGTTCTGGCTCCTCCAAACCCACTCCATCCCACCTCCCCCAGATGAGGTTATGGCAGCTTGGTATTGCTCCGGCCAAGTGCCTCAGAGTACCATTGACTATTTTCTATCACTGTTACATCCAATGCGCCAGGAAGTTCTGCTGCCTCCATCAGCATCATTTACCCAGAATGAGATTACTTCTTGCCATGTATACGGCTTCCACTGAGCCCAAAGCACCACCACCTCTCCCCAAGGCAATGTCACAGCTGCCTCCCAGTCTCCTGCTGCTGCCTTTGCCACCTTCAGTCTGCTCACCACACATCAGTCTGCAAATACATGTCAGATCCCCTCATGCCCTGCTGAGAATCCTACAGTTGCCCCTACCCAAGGAAAAGCCAAAGCCAGCAGGAACCCCAGGGTTCCTCATTACCTCTCTGACTGCATCTCCTCTGTTGGTCTCCAGCCCCATTGCTCAACCTCCCAAAGTTCCTCACATATCACACCATGTGCAGTCTCCACCTCCTTATATGGCATCACCTGGTTTCCCACACTAGAATGAGAGATCTCTGTGAGGTGAGAACCTGTTTTTGTTCATGGATGTATCCCGAGCACCTCAAACCCAAGTATGCTCCAGAAATACCTGTTGACTGACTATAAAAAGAATACCATGTGGTGTTAAGTGGTTAGTACTGTGGAGAAAAATAAAATGGGGTGGTGAAAGGTTGGGCAGGATGAGAATGCCCTAGGTCAAGGCTAGCCTGGGTCAGACCCAAAAGGCCTCCCACAACCAGCAGGATTACTGGGAAGCTTGGCCCAGTTCATGCTCCTGTTCCCTGCCTATAGCTTCAGGACCTTCAGTGGCTTCTGAATAAAGGCCCAACAAGCCTCAGTCACTCAGGTCCTCAGGGATAAGCCACCACTCCACCTTCTTCGCCCCACCTAATCTCCCATTCCAGGGCTCCTATGTACGGGGTGGGAGGCAAGACAAGGCAGGGACTCCCTGGGACAAGTTCTAGCACTAATTCACTCTTCTATTTCTTCCACAAGTGCTTACCAAAGGCTGACCCGAACAAGATACTGGGGTTGGACAAGAATGGACACGACAAGAATGGACACTACAAAAATGTAACAAATTATGGGATTTCTGTCCAGTGGGGGGGGAGGGGCAAAGAGTGAATACAACAGACAATAAAAGAACAAATAACATAATTATGGGCAGTGTGACCACAATGAAGGAAAGGAAACAAGCTGATGTGCAGAGCATGGTGTTTATGTCCAAGGCAGCAGAAAAGGTGGCTCTAAGAAGGGGACGTCTAAGCGAGGATCAACCCAAAGGCATTGGCTAAGCAGGGAAAGATCTAGGGGAAGCCATTCCTGTCAAAGCACAGCAAGTGCCAAGACCCTAAGGAAAGAACAACTTTGGTATGAAGAAGGCACTTGGATCTAATAGCTGAGAACTCAAGGGAAAGATGCACAGAGCTAAAAGTGTAAGGAAAGAGACCAAAGATTTGGAGGGCAAGTCCAGGAATCCTGATGTGCAAACAACAGGATTTTTCTCCAGAAAGAGAAAAAGGGACAGCCAAAATAGGGGCACCAAGTAGCCGAATTACAGAAGAAAACTTTCATTACATGAAGAAAAAGCTGTGTCCACAGATGTGAGGAGCTGACAACATTCCCAGCTAGGATGGAAATCACGGCAATCTCTTTTCTCCAAGGAGAAAGACACCCATGATACAAGGCTCCAAGTTAAATAAAAACAAGTTACACACTAAGCAGGAAGGGCCAGATGGCCTCAAACTCTCCCCCATAATGCAGGCACACTATCTGCCCACCTATTGTCATGCCTGGAGAGGAATGGTAACCACTAATGGAATGGGAGAAAAATAGTAGAATTTCCAAATTACCAAGAGGAAAAATTAAATGAATGAGTTTAATCAAAAGAAAGAGAGAAAGAGGAAAATAGTAGGTTGGCCCTGTAAAATTGCTAATATTCAACTGTTTTGACCTACAAAAACAATATTTTCATATAGGTCAATTGAATTATAAGATAAAACCACAAGGTAAAAAATAATAAACATAAAGTAATTATGGAAAGAGCAAAACTAATCATCTTTATCACAGTAAATAAGGACACCCTGAACCCCCTTTAAAGAGCTAGAGACTAAGTTAGAAAGACAAAACCCAGCCACATGCTGTTTGTAAGATACTTGAGGCCACAAGAAAAGGAAAAGCTGAAATAAAGGAGTAGGCAGAGAGTGATCAGGACAACGCAAAATAGAAGAAAATAGAAATAGTTATGTGACATCAGAAAAGGAAGGATTTAAGAGTGATAGGTATTGAGCAAAATAAAAAGGCTCATTATCTAACAAAGAAAGGAACATTTCATGAAAACTAAAATTTAAAATAATCATAAGTCCGTGTACACCAGATACTAAAACCACTTTTTAAAAAATCAGGACTAGACAGGGATGCACCAACACTATTATCATTATACGTTGCCTTAGAACTCTAGCAAAAGTAGTAAGAAAATGAAATGTTATAAATATTGGAAAGAAAGACATTAAATTATCTTTTAGTTAATGCCGTGATTGTAAATCTAGAAAAATCCAAAGGACTTTCTTAAAAACTATTACAATAATAAGATAAAATGTTAAGGTGATAAATACAAGAAAAATAGATTTAAAAATAATAACATTTGCAGGCCGGCCCGTAGCTCACTCGGTAGAGTGCAGTGCTGATAACACGAAGGCCACGGGTTTGGATCCTATATAGGGATGGCCGGTTTGCTCACTGGCTGAGCGTGGTGCTGACAACACCAAGCCAAGGGTTGAGATTCCCTTACCAGTCATCTTTAAAAATAATAATAATAATAATAGCATTTGCTACAAATAAGCTCCTAAAAATAGAAATAGAAAAATACTTAATTAACAACAAAAGCGATAAGATATTTAGGAATAAATTCATTAAGAAAAGTATAGAATTGTACCAGGCGGGAAATCTATAAAACCTTACTAAAGAAAGAACATGAAACCTACAGAATATTATTAAATGATAAGATATGAACAAATGGAAAGATGTACTAAATTCATGGTGTGTTGTGTGGTCCAGATCTCAACTCTCAGTTGTGTCTCTTTCTGGAAAAGAGCCTCCAGAGAAGACAGCCATCTCACCCGAGGTTAACCACTCCTCACCCAAGAGGTAACCTCATGCCCTCCCATTTATTACCTCCCCTGCAGAGGTAATTACTATTCTGACTTCTGTTGTCATAGATAAATATTATCCATTTAAAAACTTCATGTAAATGGAATCATGCAACATGTATTCTTTTGTGTCTGACATTTTATTTTATTATTTATTTATTTATTTATTTATTTTTATTGAAAGATGACCGGTTAAGGGGATCTCAACCCTTAGCTTGGTGTTGTCAGCACCACGCTCAGCCAGTGAGCAAACTGGCCATCCCTATATAGGATCCGAACCCGTGGCCTTGGTGTTATCAGCACCGCACTCTACCGAGTGAGCCACGGGCCGGCCCTTGTGTCTGACATTTTAAATTCAGTTATGTCTGTGAGATTCACCCATGTTATTGTACACAGTGGTAGTTTGCTCTTTTTTTGTTTCTGTATAATATTCCATTATATGACTTACCATAAGTTATTGATTCATTTATCTGTTGAGGGCATCTAGGTTGATTCCAGATTTTGGCTACCATGAACATAGCTACCGTGGATGTTCCTTTACATGTCCTTTTGTGGACACAACCACTTGTTTCTGTTACGTATAGAAACAGCCCTTTGGACCCTTTGGACCCTCCCACCACCATCCTCAACATGTTGGCTTCTGTCCTCATGCTTATGGCCCCAGCATTGCAAGATATCTGCATTTTCTTCAGATATCACATCACTATTCAAATTCTTCAAATATTCTTCAGATATCACATCACTATTGGCACCAGCTACACTTTTCCCCTTCATCAGGTAAGCAAATGCCTTCCCAGAACCCCCAACAGACTTCCATTTATTTCTCATTGACCAAACTTGGGTCAGCTATGGCTGCCCCTAGGTGCAAAGAGGCTGAGAAGTCAGGAAATGGGGTCAAGATTGGTCCATTACTTAGTACTGGACACTTGCCAACCTGGACAAAATTGGGGTTTCTTAGTGTTTTAGTCTGTTTGTGTTGCTATAACAGAAATACCCGAGACTGGGTAATTTATAAGGAAAAGCAGTTTATTTGGCTTACGATTCTGGGACAGCTGCATCTGGCATGGGCCTCAGGCTGCTTCTACTCATGGTGGAAAGTGGCAGGCAGCCGGTGGGTACAAGCAGATCACATGGTGAGAAGAAGCAAGAGAGAGAGAGAAGGTGCCAAGGTCTTTTTAAGCAACGAGCTCTCACAGGGAGTAATAGAGCGAGAACTCACTCATTAATCTCCCCTCCCCCAGGGAGAGCATTAATCCATTCATGAGGGATCCACCCCCATGACTCAATCAGTTTCCAGCACTGCCACACTGGGGATCAAATTTCCACAAGAGTTTTGGAGGGGACAACACACCCAAACTCCATCATTCCGCCCCTGGCCCCCCAAAACTCATGTCCCTCTCACATACAAAATACAAACATTCTATCCCAACAAGTACCAAAAGTCTTGGCTCGCTCCAGCACCAACTTAAAAGTCCAAAGTCCAAAGTCTCATTTGAGACCAAAAGTAAAAGTCCTTCAAGCTGTGAACCTGAAAAACAAAACCAAATTTATCTACTGCCAAGACACAATGGTGGAACAGACACTGGGTATACATTCCCATTCCAAAAGAGAGGAATAGGCCAGAAGAAAGGAAAAACAAGTCCCAAACAAGTCTGAAACCCAGCAGGGCAGGCATTAAATTGCAAGGCTGGCGAATCAGGTACCTTGATTCCATGTTCAACTGCCTCTGCACAGTGGTGTGGGGGTTGGGTCCCCAAGTCCTTGGGCAGCTCCGCTCCTGTGGCTTTCCAGGTCTCAGGCCACACTTCACCTCTCCCAGGCTGGTGTTCCACTCTGGTAGCTCCACGGGTCTGGGGTCTCCATGGCATTCCCGCTCTCATGGCTTAACTAGGCATGGCGCTGTTGGGGTTTCTCTGCTGCAACTCCGACCCCACATTTCTGCTCGGCATTGCTCTAGCGAAGGCTGCCTGCGGTGACTCCACCTCTGTGACATATCTCTTCCTGGGCCCCGAGATTTTTCCATACATACTTTGAAATCTAGGTGGAGGTTCCCAAGCCTCCCCAGCTCTGGCATTCTGTGAGCCTGCACACCTAACACCACATGGACACCGCCAAGACTTCTGGCTTATATTTTCCAAAGCTGCAGGTCCAGCCACACCTGGAGCCAATTTAGCCACAGCTGGAGCAGCCAAAGCAGCTGGGGTGCTGGTGCTGGGAGCAGCTTCTCAAGTTGTCCCTGGGCAGCAAGCCCATGGAGGATGCCTCAGGCCTTTTCCCCAAGACCATTCTGTCTTCCTAGGCCTTTGGGCCTGATATGGAAACTTTGGCCTCAGAGGCTTCTGCAATGCCTTCAGGGCCTTTTTCTCCTTCTCTTGATAATCCCTTTCCTTTGTACTAATCTTCTTAGCTAATAGTCGCTGGGCTGCACCATTGCATGCTCTCTACTTTTCTACCACATGGCCAGGCTGCAAATATTCCAAAACTTTACTCTCTGCATCTCTTTTTTTTAATTTCTGGCTTTACATCATGTCTTTGCTGCCATAACTCAGAGTAAGCTCTTAAAACAACCATGCAGCTTCCTTAATGCTCTGCTGTTTAGAAATTTCTTCTGCCAAATGCTCTGGTTCACAACTCTAAGTCCCACCTTCCACAAAGTCCAAGGGCATGGACACAATGCAGCCAGGTTCCTTGCTATGGTGTAGCAAGCGTGATCTTTTGTCCAATTCCCAATAAGTTCCTCATTTCTTTTTGAGACCTCATCATCCGCATGGCCTTTACTGTCCACACTTCTATCAGCATTCTGCTTGCCACCACATAAGTCTCTAAGACATTCCAAACTTTCCCTCGTCTTTCTGTCTTCTTCTAAGTCCTCCAAACTCCTCCAACCTTTGCCCATTACCCAGTTCCAAAGCTGCATCCACATTTTCAGGTATCTGTATAGCAACACCCCACTCCTCGGTACCAATTTTCTGTTTTAGTCCATTTGTGTTGCTATAACAGAATGCCTGAGACTGGGTAATTTATAAGGAAAAGCGGTTTATTTGGCTTACGATTCTGGGACAGCTGCATCTGGCATGGGCCTCAGGCTGCTTCTACTCATGGTGGAAAGTGGCAGGCAGCCGGCGGGTACAAGCAGATCACATGGCAAGAGGAAGCAAGAGAGAGAGAGAGCAAGAGAGAGAGAGAAGGTGCCAGGGTCTTTTTAAGCAATGAGCTCTCACGGGAACTAGTAGAGAGAGAACTCACTCATTAATCCCCACTCCCCCAGGGAGAGCATTAATCAATTCATGAGGGATCCACCCCCATGACTCAATCAGTTTCCAACACTGCCACATTGGAGATCAAATTTCCACATGAGTTTTGGAGGGGACAACGCATCCAAACTCCCATCAGTTAGCAAAGAAGGAGAAAAAGGTATTAGGAGGCAACCAATAGAACCTCCAACATGAAAAGATATTCAAATTCATTAGAAGGCAAGGAATGCAAATCAAGGTAAAAAACATAACAACGGCAAAACTATAGGGAGAGTAAAAAGATCAGTGGTTACCAGATGTTTGGGGGGAGTGAGAAAAAAATAGGTGGAGCACAGAGGATTTTTAGGGCAGCAAAACTACTCTGTATGATATGATAATGGTGGATGCATGTCATTATATATTTGTCAAAACCAATATATGCTATGGTCTGAATGTTGGTGTCTCCCCAAAATTCATATTTTAAACTTAATCCCTAGTTTATGGTATTAGGAGGCAGAGCCTTTGGATGGGCCTCTGTCGTCATGAATGGGATTAGAGTCTTTGTAAAAGAGGCCCTAGAGAGCTGCCTTGCCTCCTTTAACCATGTGTCATGTATGAATCAGGAAAAGGGTCCTCACCAGACACTGAATCTGCCAGCATCTTGATCTTGGACTTCCTGGCCTCCATAACTGAGAAATAAATTTCTGTTGTTTGTAAGCAACCCTGTCTGTGGTATTTTGTTATAGCAGCCTGAACAGACAAAGATAGTGTACAACACAAAGAACGAACCCTACATAAACTGTGGATATTGGTTGATGGTGTGTCAACATTGGCTCATTGATTGTAACAAGTATATCACACTGATGTGGGATATTGATAGTGGGGGAAGCTGTGCATGTGTGTGGGTAAGGGTATATGGGAATTCTGTACTTTCTACTCAATTGTGCTGTGAACCTAAAACTGCTCTAAAAAATAAAGTCTATTAATTTTTTTAAAGAAAGAGTAACAATGAGATAAGTCACTTTATACCCTGCAGACCAGCAAAAAGTTAAAAAGACCTGTACCAACTCTTGCTTTTGGGGATGTGAGGGAAGGGATGCTTCCAAACATTGTTGGCAGAGGTCAGATTGGCTATAGCCTTTTTGGAAAGAAATTTGGCAAACTCCAGAAAAAAAAAAAATGCATATACTTTTGTGCTCTACAATTATAATCCCAATCATGGGATTCTCACTTATACAAGGAGACTTCAAATAGTTCATGGAAAAATGGACTTAAAAGATAAAAATAAAATAGTCAAGGGCTCGGATCCCTGTGCCAGCCAACCACAAAGAAAATCAAACCCCCCCAAAAAAGAAAAAAAAAAAAAAATCCACAAAACTAAACAAAATAAATAAGAGATAAAAATAAAATATATAAACCTTATTTCTCAACATAAGTTCCATCAACTTCAAGACACTTTTGTTACTGATGATATCAGCCATTTAGTCCACCCCTAAAGAACTGAAGGTCCTGGGAATTTAGCATGTCAATGAAGTTGTTTTTACTTTGTTAACTTAAATGGTTGCCCTTTAAAGACTTTTTAAGATTAAGAAACAAAAAGAAGTCAGAAGGAGCCATCAGGACTGTAAGGTGAGTGTATAATGATTTCCCATTGAAACTCTCACAAAGTTGCCTGTTTGATGAGAGGAATGAGAAGCATTGTTGTGGTGGAGAAGGACTCTCTGGTGATGCTTTTCTGGGTGTTTTTCTGCTAAAGCTTTGGCCAACTTTCTCAAAAACACTCTCATAACAGGCAGATGTTATCATTCTTTGGCCCTCGAGAAAATCAACAAGCAAAATGCCTCGAGCATCTCCCAAAACTGTTGCCATGACCTTTGCTCTTGATTGGTCTACCATTGCTTTGACTGAACCACTTCCACCTCTCGGTAGCTGTGGCTTTGATTGTGCTTTGTCTTCAGAATCTTACTGGTAAAGTCATGTTTCATTTCCTGTTACAATTCTTCGAAGAAATGCTTCAGGATCTTTATCCCACTTGTTTAAAATTTCCATTGAAACCTCTGCTCTTTGCAGCTGACCTGGGCGCAACAATATTGGCACTCATGGAATGGAAAGTTTGCTCAACTGTAATTTTTCAGGCAGAACTGTGTAAGCTGAACCAATTGAGATGTCTGTGGTGGTGGCTACTGTTTTTGCTAATTGTCAGTCCTCTTCAGTTAGGGCACAAACAAGATTAACTTTTTTTGCAAATTGATGTGGATGGTCTGCTGCTGCAGGATTCATCTTCAACATTGACTTGTCCCTTCTTAAAATGATTTATCCATTTGTAAACTGCTGATTTATTTGGGGCATTTTCCCCATAAAATTTTTGTAAAGCATCAATGATTTCACTATTCTTCCACCCAAGCTTCACCATAAATTTGATGTTTGTTCTTGTTTCAATTTTAGCAGAACTCATGTTGCTCTGATAGGAGCTCTTTTCGAATTGATGTCTTATCCTTCTTAGTGCCTCAAACTAGATCCTGTTCAGACATGTTGAACAGGTTAGTACAGGTTTATTTTGGTGCAAAACATTTTTGAAATCCATGCATAGTTTTTTCATAGTACACATTTTCCCTGAACTTTTGAAGACCCCTCACAGAAATAAAAGCACTGAGATGTGAACTATATGGTCAGGGATATTTATTGCTGTATCATGTATAGTGGGGAAAAAAGCCCTGCAAAGTAAGGGACCATCCACAAGGGTATGGTTGGAGACATTTTGGAACCTCCACACTATTCTAGTTACTATTCTGTATAACATTACCCCAAATTTAGAGGCTTTAAACAACATTTATTTTGCTCACAAATCTGCCATTTTGGTAGGATTCAATGGAAACATCTTTTCTGTGTTGCATCAGCTGGGGCAGCTTGAAGGCTGGAATCATCTAGAGGTTCCTCATTTGAAGTCTCACATTTGAAGCTAGCTGTCACCTGAGAACTGAGCTGGGGCTGGAACACTCACATGTGGCTTCTCCATGTACTCTGGCCTTCCTCACAAGACGGTGACTAGGTTCCAAGGATGGTTGTCTCAAGAGAGAGTAAACCAGGTGGAAACTGTATTGCCTTTTCTAACCTAAACTCAGATGTCACACAGTGTCATTTCTATCCCATTTTATTCAATATGAGTAAAGTCATTAAGTCTGACTCATATTTAAGGAGAGAGAAATCAGACTCCACCGTATCAAAAAAATTGTGCGCAGGTTTTATGTTGCCATCAAAAAGAAGGAACTAGAGCACAGTGTCGATAATACCAAGGTCAAGGGTTCAGATCCCCATACTGGCCAGCTTCCAAAAAAAATCCCAAAAGGAACTAAAATAATACCACTTGATTTGGAGGGCCTACCACAAAGTTGGGATAAGTGAGAAAGGTAAGATGCAGAAAAGTGTGTACGAGATGATCTAAATATGTACAACAAAGACAAACCACTCTGTAGGAATGTGTATATATGTATTTATGATTATATAAGCATGGAGAAAAATAGGAAAATATATCTTGCAGAAATGCGTTGCAGAGAATGATGATTCAGAGAGAGAGAGAG
The DNA here is from genome assembly GCF_027409185.1 of Cynocephalus volans. Classification (NCBI taxonomy): domain Eukaryota; kingdom Metazoa; phylum Chordata; class Mammalia; order Dermoptera; family Cynocephalidae; genus Cynocephalus; species Cynocephalus volans. Next base: position 59,107,303 of record NC_084470.1, read on the forward strand.
AGAGAGAGAGAGAGAGATAGGAGAGCCCAGAGTGGGGCCTTGGTCCATGCCGACATTTAATAGTAGTCTCTGTTAAAGCTGGCAACAGAGGTGAGAATGAGAACGAGAGATGGAAGAAAACCAAGAGAGTTGGATGTTTCCCAAGAAGGTGGTCCTTGAAGCAGGAGGGTGGAGTCAACCATGGTGAACTCTACGGAGATTCCAGAGAGCTGGCTTTTGCACTGGTTCTGTCAACAGAAGTCACAGTGGGCTATGGAGAGAATGGGAGGTGAGGAAGGGGCATGGACAGCTGCAGGCAAGTCTCAAGGTTTTTGCCATGAAGGGAGCAGAACAATGGGGCAGAAGATAGAGGAGGATGGTGGGGGGCAAAGAGGGAGCCTGGAGTTTCTGACCCTTTGCTTCTGTTTTCTCCCTAAAAACAAGGTGAAGTCACTGCTGAGGGGGCAGGGGTGCAAGGGGTTAGAGGACAGGGCCTAGTACCAGGCAGCAAGCACTGTGAGGTCCTGGAGATGAAGGATGGAGAGGAGATACTCAGCAGACACCTTATCCCTAGGATGTAGGTCCCTAGGCCCCTGACAGGGATGGGCTGCTGATCCCCCAAGAGGATGCCCAAAGGTGGAGGGGGTGAGAGTCTGATGAGGTCGAGAGGCGACTCTGCTGTTGAGATTGAGATCATAGTTAGGGAGGGCCATGGCGTATATGTGGGCATGCCGTTGCTCCCCTACCCCTCTCTGTCCCTTCCATGAAACACTGGCTGGGGATCGAGGGAGGGCTTCTCTCCATCAGGGCCCAGGCCTGGGGGGTGGGTAAAGTTGTTCTGGGATCAGACATCTGTAGGAACCCCCTTCCCTGCCTGTTCCTTAATCCGGTTGGCTGTTCTCGCTCATCCCCCATCCCCTTTGGCCTGGCGTCTTCCCATGGCCCCCAGTGCTGGAGGGCTGGACATGCAGCTCCAAGTTGGAAACACGATGTTCCCACAGGGCAGGGGCAGGACTCAGGTCTCAAAATTCCACCCACAGCTCCACAAACCCACAAGCCCCACAGCCCCAGGATGTGGGCCATGCAGGGAGGACCTGGCTGCAAGTCATTCTTACATTTTGTTCCAGAACAAAAGACGGGAAAATTACAAAGAAAAGGATCCCAAGGGGCCAGGGTGGAGGTGATTCCCAGAACGTCCTGGACATGCACACCCTGTCCCTGGCATGTCTAGGCAGCGCCGAGCCCAGAGGGGCCAGCAGAGAAATTCCTATTGTGCTGGAAGCCTGCCTGGTCTCAGTGGGCCCCACCCCCTCACTCTTAATGTGACCTTGCCTGCATGTTGTGAAGCTGGTCCTTAAACCAGTTCCTCAAAGCGAGGCTAGTCCTCCCTGATTTTCATTTCTAAGGCCAGCTCGGTGTCAGGGAGTGGGAGCTGCTTTTGCTGCAATACAAGGCTTGAAGTGAGCACACGGGCAGAGACCACACCAGCCCCTCTATTATAGTTGGGCATTGGCCCTGCCCAAGTAGGTAAAGGCCTGCAGGAAAAGCCAGGGGCAATAGGGGTGGATGCCCCTCCATAAACCTGCTGCCTTCTTACAGAGGGGCAAGGTGAGGCACAGGATGAGGGCCCCAACCTGTCCTTGCCTGGCTGGCCTCAGCCAGGAGCTGCCAGCTGGGTGAAACCATTTAAAGTTTCGAGGTAGAGGCGGTGTCACATGCTCAGGGTCTGAGGGTCAAGTGCCCTCCGATCCAGCTACACCTTGGTTGGGAAAGAGCTCTGTACCCCAGCGATGCCAGGGCTGCAGCTGCCTGGGGAACAGCCCCTAGTCTGGGGTTCCGGCAGAGATTTGGGGGATGGTGGGAGCCCTGAGCCTGTGCATGGCCTTATTTCTCACCCTGGGCTTGGCGCCAGCTGCAGAGTCCTGGGACAGGTTACCAGAAGCTTGAAGCAGCACAGGGACAGCCCGGCCCTTGCCAAAGAAGTGGCAAACTGCAGTGCCGCTGCCCAAGTGTGGTTCCAACTCACCCCAGGACTGATGCACATCTGTCCCAAAGGCCTCCTACCTGCCTGCTGGCATGTCAAGACTCAGCCTCAGGTCTCCTGCCCCTATAGTTGCCCACACAGTGACCACAGCAGGCAAGGGAGTGTCTGCTGCTGGTGTTCTCTCATGCCTACGCCAGCAATTTCAAAATGAAAATATCCAGTTAGACCATGATTGGATGTTCTGCTATAAAGTGCTGGTTTGCTTATCTGGTCAGTCTGGACTTCAGCTCTTTCTCCTTTTTACCTATTTACTAGACAAAAACCTGTCCTGTCCTGGGGGTTGGAGTACCTGACCAGGAAGGGGATTGCTGGATCCTGGCTTCCAGCAGAGTACACAGGGACTTTTGCCCCTTGGCTCAGTGCAGTTCTACAGAGGGAGGAAGGGGTAGGCCCATGGCCAAGGAGGCTTGTACCTTACATTTCAACTGTCTTCCTTAAGAGCTGACTAGCAAATGCCCATTCTTCTGTCTGTAAGAATAGAAAGATTGGTGGAGTCAGCTCCTGCTGCCTTTCCTCGTGTCTGGGGTAGCTCCCCGTCCTCCTCTGGCTTCACACTCCAGCCTGGCCAGCCTCCTGCCCTGTGGTGTACAAATGGGCTGGGTGCTACATAACTGTATACAAGGGTACTTCAAAAAGTTCATGGAAAAACAGATTTAGAAGATAATATGCATCTTTCCATGAACTTTTTGAAGTATCGTTGTACTGAAAGACAAGCCAGATAACTGGTTTTAGGGAATAGAAGTTCCCACAGGACCAAGTCCTTCTGGATGGGAAGAACTGAAAGAGGAAGGGATATATATGTCACACAAAACAGTCACATTCAGAAAAATATGCTTCTTAGCATCTGTTATTACAGAAGGTAACCTAGGCCAGAAAGGCACCTCTGGCCAGCCTTTCTCACGCTTAGAATGACCAGCATAAAGATGACAATATCTGGGCCGGCCCGTGGCTCACTCGGGAGAGTGCGGTGCTGATAACACCAAGGCCCTGGGTTCGGATCCCATATATGGATGGCCGGTTCGCTCACTGGCTGAGCGTGGTGCTGACAACACCAAATCAAGGGTTAAGATCCCCTTACCGTTCATCTTTAAAAAAAAAAAAAAAAAAAAGATGACAATATCTGAGGAGTCCTTACCTGAGGGGAATCCTTCAAATCTTAAATCTAGCCTTTCTCCTTTTATAGCACCCCCAGGATGTTTCTGTAAACAGAATCACATGATGCAAAGTAAAGCAGTGAAGGACATTGCATACTTGTGTGTCTAGACCACCCATTTTATGAAGACGCGATGACAGCCGAGAGAGAGAAAAGCAGCATGACCAAGGAAAGGCAACAAAAGACACTGGGAACACAGTCATCCTTGAAATGGGAAACCAGGGATGCTATGTACGCATGTCTGGAAGTGTGGAGGATAAACTCCATCAGCACTGGAGGAAAGGTCTGGGAATCTCCTAGTGACCTCAATACCATCACTGTTGCTAATTCCTGGAGTTTAAACAGTGTCAGGAATATCCACAGCTGGTCATCAGGAATTGTTCAATGAACAAATGAGCTGAGTCAGACTTTAATTTATGAAATTCTTATTCAGAACTTGGTAATACTCATCTAATTCACAACTGATTATTCTGTATGTTCCTAGTTGACATTCTGCATTTTATCTGCATATCCAAAACCAATCAGGTAACAGTATGTATCACTGGCTATCATCTGTGATAGGGCATTTGTCTTTAGAAGAGATGGGTAAAGGAAGCAAAATTCATACTCAACATGATACCTCATGAAACAACCCCAATTTCCTTCCACGTTATAAGTAATACTGTTTTAATTCTGTTATAAAATTAAGTGATTTGCTAAGATCACTGAGAATAGAGTCAGGTAACTTTGATGAGACAAATTTCTAGCTTCTTGTTAGAACATACTAACACAGAAGGTAAAGTCAGGGGGCTGGCTGGTTAGCGCACTTGGTTAGAGTGTCATGGGTTCACCAAGGTCAAGGGTTTGGATCCCTGTATAGGCCAGCCATCATATACAAAAAACTCAGAAAGTGAAGTCTTCATGTAACCTTTTCTCTTCAAGGCTGAGACTGTGGATATGATCTTGACATTGTTCTGGAACTTCTTGAGTCCTAGCAATACCACCACTAAAACCAAACCACGTTTAATTTTTAAACCCTTGAAGCCAGGTTAGTTTGGCTTTGACAGGGTTCAGTTACCAGTTTCTTGGGCCCCAGGTGGGTATTTCATATGTCCCCACCACTCTGCCCTTTTGTACAGGCAGCATCTTCTGTCCAAATGAGGGCAAGATCAAACTGGAAACATGGCTTTGCTAGAGAATGAGCTTCCTTTGGTTACCTGGAAAGAAACTGTAGGTATAGGGGGCTGTCACAGCATCTTTGCTAGTTCTGGTTATAGCCATGGTAAGAGAAGGAAATGATATAAGGAATACTGTCAGGAGACGTTTTCTACTGGGTGTCATTGATGAGTTTTATATTCCTGGCAAGGCATATACTGGATATCTTTATACACTACCCCCAACAACTTAAATACCATGCTTTTATGGTTAATTTTATGTTTCAACTTGACTGGACCATGAGGTGCCCAGATATTTGGTCAAACATTATTCTGAGTGTTTCTATGAGGGTGTTTTTGGATGAGACATTTAAAATTCTCCTGACTGCCTTTGTGTTGAGACATTGGCTTTTTTTCCTGCCTTCGGACTCAAACTGAAACATTACCTCTTTCTGGATCTCAATCCTACCAGCCTGCAGATTCAGACTGGAACTAAACCATCAGCTCTCCTGGGTCTCCAGCTTGTTGATTCACCCTGAAAAACTTGGGACTTGTCTGCCTCCATAATCCTGTGAGCCAATTCCTTATAATAAATCTGTTTCTATATTCAGTCAGCACTACTAATCCATGTTTTGCATCTGTGGATTCAACCAACCATAGATTGAAAATATTTAGGGGCTGGCCTATTAGTTCAGTTGGTTAGAGTATGGTTTTGATAACACCAAGGTCAAGAAGGGTTTGGATCCCTGTACTTGTGGGCCACCAAAAACAATTTTTTGGGGGAAAAAATTGTTTCTGTACTGAACATGTAAAGATTTTTTTCTTGGGCCGGCCCCCCGTGGCGCACTCGGGAGAGTGCGGCGCTCCCGCCGCGGGTTTGGATCCTATATAGGAATGGCCGGTGCGCTCACTGGCTGAGCTCGGTGCAGGCGACACTCAAGCCAAAAGTTGCGATCCTCTTACCGGTCACAAAAAGACAAAAAAAAAAAAAAAAAAAAAAAGATTTTTTTCTTGTCATTATTCCCTAAGCAATACAGTATACCAATTATTTACATAGCATTTACATTATATTAGTTATTATAAGTAATCTAGAGATGATTCTAATCCCAACAGTGTATCTGCCAGATGAGTACTATGATAACCTGGATTCCTGAAATAAGAGGACAAACACATGACACAAGATTGTACCAGAAAATCAGACATGATTTGTCAGCCTTTATTAACCAAGAGTGAAGCCGAGCCCTAGAGTTTCCTTTTTAAAAAAATCAGCCTTGTTTATGGCAAACAATGATTTAATTCTTAATGTCTTTTAATTATATGTTCAATGTCACAGAGCAAGAATCGATTGCTTTCCAATCACTTATTCTTCTGAGATTAAAATACAAGTGTAAAACAGGTTAAAACGAGATTCACCCCAATGATTAAAAATAATTCAAATTGAAAGACATTTCAAACACTATGTGTAGAACTCAGGACCAAAAGAAGACCTTAAAACATTTTTACCTTTGAGGTAGCACAATAATGCTGAATTAGATTTCTTTTATTACAATGAGCTTAAAAAAACAATGAGGAATCTACCCATAGTTCAAGGTGGGCTAAATGGTTTTCTGCAAATCTCCCACGAGGGTAGTGACAGTTTTTGTCTTTTTTTTTTTTTTTTTTTTTTTTTAAGTATAAAGATAGCCCTGCAGTGTGTAAAAGGAAACCCATGGGGAAGCTGCTTCCCATAAAATAGACATTTGAATCATTGAGGAACGTCAGCAGTTGAGACAGGAGGAACAAAGAGGTAATCATAGTGAAAAACCAAACAACTAGTATCTTGGCAAGGTTGGTTTATAAGTACATATCAAGAACAAAAATTCTAACATCAGCCAACTGAAAACAAAAGATAAAAGATGACCTTCATGGGTCTTTTTCCTTTTTTTCTGTGCAAAATACTCTTTCCCTTTTTCTAAACAGAGGATTGTTTGTACACTGTGATATAACGTGAAATGACATGTGTGTAGGGTGCCAGTAGCACCTCTCACTGACTATTCCACCGTTGTGAGCAGAGAATCTGGGCAATCAGAGGAGGAACATAACCCCTCCTGGCTGGAAACTATTTCTTGCCACTTTGCTGCTGAATTCACTCAAACTGCTCAAAGAAAAGCTCTACCCTCATTTCTGAGAATCTATAGCAATTATATATAAAATAATTATATATGAAGACTATTGACTAAGATGACAAGAGCACATGAACCCTTCCTTCAGAGAATCAAGAGAAGAGAATGGGTGGGATAAACTGGGGGCCCAAAGTAAGGACAATACTGCAGGTTGGACCTCAAGGCTTTCAGGGATATTCTCTACCATCCAAATCAACAAAGACAGAAAAGAGGGTGTGAAGCTCTAACATATAGAAGAAAACAACATAAAACAGTTAATAAAGGGATCTCCTCCCAACACATGCTCTTCCCCATGAGGTTCAACCATCAGTGCTGGGCTTGCCTGGCACAATATGGACACCACAGCCCCGAGTTGAACTTGGTTTGTCACCTTTGATTTCCCATGCTTCAAAGAGAACTGGAACACTGTCAGGTCCTGGCACTGTGGTAATGACCTATTTCTCTCACACTGGTCACTTTAAAGTCTCCCCTTCTGAAGCTAGACCACCCAGAGGCCTTGCATGTAGTGAGGGTCTGGACTGATCCATATGTTAATCAGTAGTTAGAGCAGGAGGACTTAAACTTGATGAATTCTACTCTGTAAAACAGTAACCATCAGTGAGTCAGAGGTGTGAAGGAGGGCTCTGTGAAGGGGAACACTAGACTGGGATGTGTGAGAGGGCAGGATGAGAAGGCCCATTCCTAGCAGCCTGTACGAGTGTCTCTGGCACAGAATTCACAGCCAGCCCTAACTAATGCTGACGTGGTGGGTGGAGGGGGACATCTGCTCAGTGTTCAGAGTCCTCATGAGGTCTGGGGCTGGACCTCTGTGTCACTCCTGAAGCCCAATGTCCCTGTTACCTTTGCAAGAAACAGGTATGGTTCTTGTCTGTTAAAATGCAAAACCTACTTTCTGAATTTATTTGATAATAAAGCAACACCATTAAAAAGAACCTCAAATGTGGGATCACCACACAGCCTTCCCCAGTGCTAGCTGCCTATTTTGAAGTATTAGTTATAACCTTTCACGATTCTGAGAGTTGCAACATAGGCTACCTAAGGCAGTCTGGAAGAGTCCTTCTGCTTTCACGTCACGAAGCACAAGAAAAAAGGAGGAATTACCAAGGTTGTGGTGGATTATTCACTCTGGAAATCTCTTGGCCACACTATCCATGGCAAAAGCAGAGACCCTAGCTTATGTGGATGATGGGAGGTGACTGTGGGCTCCATCATTATCCACAACAGGAATAACTCAAGCCCCAGCAGATAATCTCTTAGTGAATTATTGAGTCATACAAGTTAAAAAGAAACAAACAAACAAACAAAAAGTCATATTGGAAAGAGCCTTTTGATTTAATATAAACTTGACTACAACATTTAAATGTATCTTTATGCAAGTTTCACAGTGCTCCTAGGATCCCCTGTAGCATCTCATTCTAAGTCATTCCGGAGAAAAAAAATTTCACTCTGAAATATAGCTAGTTAATTAGGATAACTCATCAGAATTCTACCTGATATAATTAAAAGGTTAAAAAAGTTATAAATACCAGCTAAATTACCTTCTTTTGGGATTAACAATTAGAATCCCAACTATCCCAACATCTTAATCAGAAAGGCCTGCACAGTAATTCTATGAAATTGTAAATGATGCCAATTGCTGAAAACTAACAGAGAATTGATCTTTATGATGAATGTCTGAGTCAGTTGATAAGCTCCATTTATATGAATATGTCCAAGAGGTAATCCCTAAATAGAGAACTAATTTTCTTTAATTTCAAAAAATAGCTGCTGCTTCTCTAAAGAGTTTTAAAATTGATGGGTGCAACAGGAAAGCTATACAACACCTCTGGAGTAGAAGGAAAGGGCTCTTTTTGTAGTATAACCTCTTGTCAGCCCATTAGCTGGTAGGGACAACTGGATATAAGAAATGGCAGGGGCTGACCAGGAGAGTTATTTGGGTGATGATACCTCTAGACCCTTGCTCCTAATAAATGGGTAGCAATTCATTCATAAAAACTGCACAGAGATTAAACAAAACAAACAAAACCTCCTAAAAAATAAAAAAGACCCAAATCCCCAAACCAGAAAACATTTCCTGGCTCTCTACTACTGGTAAAATGTGCCAAACCCAAATTTTCTGCTCTAACATGGATCCCATGTATCAGTGTGCTCTGGGGTGCTGATCTGCTGGGCCCTGGTCAGGACCTTTCCCTAAGCATCACTGTGGGTTTGGAGATAGCTGAATGTGTATAGCTATCAGCAGACAGTACAATGCCACTGGACCACAGACATCCATCACATTTGCCACCATTTTCCATTATAAAACCAAAGGCTGCAATTATGAACAAATGCAGATTTTATCAAAGGACAAAATAAGAGTGAAGGGTACATTTCCTCCCTTGAGAAAGATTGGAGGAGAGTATCTACAGTTATAGACAAGTTTCTGCAGACCTTGTGGTAACTTCCAAAAGCAACAGTAGCAGCAAGACAGGAAAGGAGGATTTTACACTTTGGACTTTGTATCAGGCACTTAAATTGTTGGAGAGACATGCCATTCTGAACCAAAGATGTGAAAACTGGGTTGGAGTAATCATTACAAGTGGCTTAATAATGGGCTTTCAGAAGCAAAGTGGAGGTGTGGGTCAAACCTCTGTCCATCCTTTAATGCTGACTTTCAAGTTTTCTAAATGCCCATAACCACAGCAATGGCAGTGGTGGTGGCAACAGCAGGAACGGTTCTGTCATGTCTGTTTTCTGTGGCTGACCAGGTTTTGTTGTCACACTGAGAAGGCTCTGGGGTGTCACACACCTACTGCCCAGGGTCAATCAGATCCATGCTGGAGCCAAACAACTTCACCAGCTGTTCCTCATAGTGTGAGATGTTCCTCTTCATGATGTCCATACAGGGCCCCAGAAGCCTCTCAAATGCTTGTACATCCATAACTGCATTGTTAAAAAGAGGTGAGAGAGAGAATGAATTCTCTACACTAACAACTCATTTCCCTCATGGGAACCTTTTCCTAAATATACCCACTTGCATTATAGAGATTAGACTCTAGAATACGGGGCACTCAGAAAAAGGGATGTTTCTATATGAGTTCAGTAGGGCTATGTCATCTAAGTTTGAGACAAGCAGAGTCCAACAGCACCTGTTCTCCCTATTCCCCCACAGCCCTGGACACCTGCCTCTACTACTGCTCTTTTCATGTAGCCAGGCGGCCTATATGCCTGTCTTGTTCACAGGCTATAGTGAGTTCTCAGAAACGTTTGCTAAAAGAATATTCACTCTTCTCTGGTTGGTCAAACAAACTGTCCAGATCTAGATGTGAGTGAGAGTTGGTAGAATAAGTCAAGGTTTGCTGATGGGGAAAAATACTGCAAGTAGGAAAAAAGTATTAAGGTGTAAAGAATTCTTCTTACCTAAGCATTTGACATCTCCAACTGCATAAGCTGAAGCTGCTCTGGGTTTGTTGGTGACCAGTGCAAGTTCTCCAAAGTACTGCCCCTTATGGCAGCGGGCAATCTCGACCTCCTGGTTCCCACCATCCTTGTTTGTTTTAGTCTGCAGCAGGTACAGAACATGACATAGGCTGACTCCAGGATCACAGTTGGGTATATCTAGCTGCATACATTTGCAATTCCTTCTCAGCACACTCAACACAATTACTGAGGGATTCACTTTGCAGAAACTCTAATTGTACCACGTAAATTCCATGGACTAATAATCTTAGTACTCTAGTTTAGTCAGAGGAGTTGGCTTTTACATGGGGCTCCATCAAAATACTAACATCTTTCAGTAATAACTAAACATCAAGAGGTAAGGTGCAGACCATTTTCTGTGGAAGATTACATACGAGGATACTTCAAAAAGTTTGTAGAAAAACTGAAATAAGGGCCGAGCCCGTGGCGCACTTGGGAGAGTGCGGCACTGGGAGTGCAGCGACGCTCCCGCCGCGGGTTCGGATCCTATATAGGAATGGCCGGTGCATTCACTGGCTGAGTACTGGTCACGAAAAAAAAAAAAAGAAAAACTGAAATAAAAGATAATACGTATCTTTCCCCGAACTTTTTGAAAACTCCTCATATTCTCCTTCTGGGAGATGCTGACTTCTAAGGCACAGTGGAAAACACAAGGCCTTCTGCTAATTCTTTCTAAATAATGACAATGCTCTTCTTAGGTAATGAGCCACAACCCTGGGTTACTTCTTCTTGATTTGAGACCGTCTCTTTCTTGGACAACACGTTACAGTGACAAAATTTCCTTTTAAGTACTATCTGTACCTTAAGTTAGTGGTCTTCCATTTTTTAGAAGAGTTAACTAACTAAATATTTTTAATAATATACTACATGTATTTATACATTATTTACATACAATTGTATAAATACAATATCTTGATAAAATCTAGAGTTTCCTATTTTTTACAAATCCATCTGCTAAGCTAAGTAATAGTTTAAGTAAAAAACTATTTAATCTCAAAGAACCACTTTATGTTATGGGCAGAAAATTCTTTTTTCTTTTTGAATGTTAATTTTTAAAAATTAAAAAAACTGCCACACCAACTTACATGGTTTGACCTTTCCTCCTCCCATACTTCTGCCCTGACCTGTTTGGTCTGAAGTTGGTCTGCCCCATATAATATTTGCTTTCCAAAACCTGTAGAATTCTCTGAGACTGCATATGTATTCGTGTCTACTTAGTCTCTTCTCTAGAACAGCACTATCAGATTGTCACACACAGTGCAGGTTTTCTTACAATGCAGATTCTGACTCAGCTGGTGTGGGGCAGAGCCCAAGACTGCATTTCTGACAAGACCTGCAACTCCTGAGTGTCATGCTGCTACTGTCCAATATGCCTAGCACTATCCTGTGATCATAATAGGTGTCAATAAATATTTGAGTAATATTTGTACATATATCTGCAGTCCAAAACTGTAAGTAAAAGAACACAGAAGTTTCAAGCTATTATTTCATGTAAACAGATCTATTTTAATTAGAATCAAACTAGTTCATAGACAGTAATCATATTTTTCTTTTTCCATACTTACTAACTTTTACTAAATATATTTTGCAAAATGTTACATACTGGGTTGATTTAGTATTATATATATCTATTTTAACAAATCCTGTATTCTCAGAAAAAGGAAAGAGACAGGGAAATCTGGTGATGATGGATTTACTGGTAAAAATCAGTCCTATCACTTATAGGTCAACAGTTTTCTAGGTCACCCAATCCATCAAATAATAATTGTCCTAGGGACTTCTCCTGGCAGCGTTCTAAAAAGGAAGCTTTCTTCATATTCACTCCCCATATGTGTTTTTTTATTATATAATTTCCTGATTTTCAATTAGGGTTTTTATCTTTTTCTTATTGATTTGTAGGCCAATATTCTTCATATTATTAGTTACATGACAGAGGCAAAGGCAGTAGGAACAAGAGGATGTATACTGAATCTACATCAATGGATGGGCTTAAGCATGCGTGTTTATCAGTCACATACATGACATAACAATGATGGTTTGATATACTAAACACACTTCACATTATTTTAAGCAAACAGTTACTGTCCATGTGCACATCTGCCACCTGGATCTTCACTGGCTTAACTCACACCATCACACACAAACTCACCTTACTTTTAATCAAGATGCTAACTTCACCAGACTCTATGATGTAAAAGCTATCAGCCTTTTCACCCTGAAGGAAGAGAAGAGGTCAGGTCAGGGCCATACATAGTAATGATGAGGAACACAGAAAAAGATCATCTTCTCACTGCTCGAGCTATGATTTGTATTTATTTTCCAACTCTTCAAGTGAATCAATGTCTAACAAATTCAGAAAATGAGAAAATCCTGATCACGGGGGACATCGACTCAAGTACACTGACACATCTCCCACCTCTTAACATGGAATATTCACATTTATCTCCATGAAGATGCCTACACTGCCAACTGCACAGAGAATCACTGTTCTGACTGCTCATATTGGTCTGCTATTAAAACCTGTGACAGGGAAAGTAGCCAAGACTGCTGCCCTTGGTAGGACAACATAGATCTGGATGGCTCTGCCTTGGTTAGGTACCAAGGTGCTTTGATGCCATTCCTATGAGCCTCAGGCTTTTCTATTGCTTGTTTTGATTTTAAACCATCTGGCTGAACCAGTCATTCAGGTAATTCAACAAATAATTTACTAAGTACTTACTATGTGCCAGGTACTGTTCTAGGCACATGACCTATCAGTGGACAAAGCAAATATCCCTGCCCTGGTAGAACTTATAGTCTGGTAGGGTAAGCAAACTATAAACAATCAACATAATGAATCAGTAAATTATACTGTTGTGCTGGAAGGTGATAAGTGCTATGGGAAAACAGCAGAGAAGGAAAATGGGATCTGGAGTGCTGGGGGAGGGGGTGGCTATTATATAGAACAGAGCTTCATTTATAAGGTGAGAATTAAGCAAAGGCTGGAAGGAGGTGAGAATTAGGCAAGCATATATGGGAGGAGAGGCTTTGAGGCATGCTTCAGTATCTGACCCCTTACTATTAAGTTGTAGAGTCATGACCACCTACCCTGGATAATTCAATACTAATCATGTGCTCTCACTCCGTGTGGGTCATATGTCTTCAGTGAGAACCTATACTATTTCTGATCATTCATTAGACTTCATGTCCTTTGACCACCGCACAGAGCTTTACATGGGCACCATACATAGGCTGACGTTCCTGAGTTAAAGACTCTTTCTGGGTTCTCAGTCAAAACCACTGCTACTCTACCCAAGAGGTCAATATATCTAATTTCTGTCATGGTAGATTAATTTTGGTGAAATCATATATTCTCTTCTGTGTCTGGCTTCTTCTAGCCCACATTATTAGATCAAACTTTGAAAGTACCTGGCTGTGAAAAAAATTAGAAAGGCTAGTAGCTAGAGTAGAAATAAAGTGAGGGGAGGTGTGTGTGTATGTGTTTTAAGGACAGGAAAAACTGAGAGTGAGAAGATTAGAAGAATGAACAGAGAAACTCATATAGAATAGAGTCTGCAAGTTGCTGTGTGCTCACTCCCAGCAGGCACTCTGGTGAGCACTTTATGTGTATTGCTTCATCCTGTTGCCAAAGAAATCTAATAAAGTAGGTACTACTAACCACTACCCCATTTTACAGATGAGTTTCCTCAGAAGCTCAGAGGATAAATAACTTTGCCCAAGGAGGCAGGAGAAGAGAAATAGCTGGTGGATTCAGGATTGAGAAGAAATGGGAAAGAATGTCATCTAGAACACATGAGGAACAAGTGGGAAATAACTCCTCTCTTCCTCTGGAACAGAGGAAGGACAGAGAAAGGACTTTGATCTGTTTAATTTTATTAATATGCCAATACCTCACTAGAAAGGATTAAGATAGCTCACCAACAATGAAAGAGGATAAAATTTAAAATAAAACCATGTATAACTTCACGAGTTGAAAATAATCTACCTTTGTGGCATCTGAGGGGATGTACTGTTTTGCATTTCCAGATTAATGAAATTACCTCGTTAGGCTTGGACAGAGATGGGACAGGACACGCATTTCCTATCTTCCTTGCTGTCCAGTGATGGATATTCCATATAAGCTAGCTGTCCAGGCTTTGTAGGACTCCTATCAGTATGCAGGGTAGACAGGGCACAATGGGATGACTACCCAGTAGAAAAAAAACAAGAACTCACTAGAAGAGGATCCTGCTTTTGAATTTTTCGAATCTACTAACAGGCTCTGAATTTACATGTCACAGAAAGAACATTCAAGAGTAAAAAAAAAAAAAAAAACTAGACTGTACTGCATTTTACATCTTTATGAACATGTCATCAGGTGCTTCAATAAATGTCTTCAATAAATGCTTCAATAAATGTCTACTATGTGCCAGGCACTGACCAGGTTATCATCCGTACTTTGAAATTCACTGGGCTTTATTAAATAAATGTCTTTTTTCCCAAATGATGATATAAGATCCACATTCCATTATAAGAATAACTGAAGCCCTAATTTTCTGGACAAGAAATCTGTTTGGTTTAATGAAATGGTACTTTAATACTGAATACATGAAACATGCTTTTCATAAAGTACAAACCAACTTCTGTCCACGTTATTCTGAGAATAAGCATCAATTAGGAAAACTCTGTGCAAATTATGCAAACCATTATAAAGAACATAAAAATGGCTGTTGATGAACTTGAAAGGACTTAATAAGAGAAACTCTCAAGAGGACAGCTGGCTGGGGCTCACCTGACAGCACAAGTGTAGTCTGGAGAACATCTAGAGACAGGAGGAGATGCACACTAGGATCCCACCATCCCCTGCAATTGGAAGTGGCCTCTGTTTTTCCTGCTGTATACAGGCCCCAGCTGGACATCTGTGCTAAGCAAGGCATCCACTCTCTAGCACAATTCACAAAAACAGCTGGGTGGCAGAAAGAAGCTAGTGGCATATTGGTGCTACAAAGCACAGCTGTCCAAAGGGACTTAAGATGGAAATCTCCAAATGCTGGAGATCAAAGTTCATACATAAGATTGAAACTATTACATTCCAAAACTTGAGGGATATAGGGAAATTTCTATCTTTAAAATGTCCGTAATGGAAAAGAAGAAAGGGACTGGCCCGTGGCTCACTTGGGAGAGTGTGGTGCTAATAACACCAAGGCCATGGGTTCGGATCCCTATATAGGGATGGCCGGTTAGCTCGCTTGGGAGAGCGTGGTGCTAACAACACCAAGTCAAGGGTTAAGATCCCCTTACCAGTCATCTTTAAAAAAAAAAAGAGAGAAGAAGAAAGGCTGAAAAGTAAAAAGCTAAGCATCCAATTCAAGAGAATAAGAAAAAAGTAACAAAAAGAAAATAGGAAAGAAATAAGATAAAAATAAAGAAACGAAATTAATAGCATTAATAAAAGGCAAAAGTTGGTTCTTCAAAAAGACTGAAAGAATTGACAAGCCTCTTGCAAGACTGAGCAAGAGAAAAGATGGCACCAAAAAACACAATGAATGAAAAAGGGAACATTACTCTAGATGCTGCAGACATTAACAGGAATATTATGACCAACTTTATGCTAATAATATTGAATTTTAGAGGAAATGGGCAAATCCCTAGAAAAACAGATCTTACCAAAACAGACTGAAGATGAAATAGAAAATCTGAATACTTTAACAATCACAGTTTAATCTGTACCCAAAAATCTTTCCACAAAGAAAATACTGGTAAGCTCCATAAAATATCCAAGGAATTCTAGTCTTACACAAACTCTTAAGATAACAGAAAAAGGACATAACTTACTTTACGAGTATAACATTACCCTGACATCAAAAGCTGACAAGGGTAGTATAAGAAAGGAAAATTACAGACCAATCTCACTCAGTAACACGGTATTAGCAAATTGAATTCAGCAATTTATAAAAAGGATATTACACAGTGACCAAGTTGGTTTATCTTATCTCAGCAATACAAGGTTGCTTTAACATTTGAAAATCAAATTAATGTAATCACTGAAGATAATTATGAATTATCTTATCCATAATAGCTAAAAACTAGAAAAACCCCAAATACCCATCAGTAGTGAAAGGTAAATAGTTTATACTCACATACTGGAATACTATACAGCAAAGAAAACCAACAACCTATGGCTGCACACAAAAATGCAAATGAACAACTGAGGCAAGACGCAAATAAAAGAATATATACACTGTAATTTCAATCGTAGAAATTTTAAAAAAAAGACTTAGTCATATTTTTTAGTGGTAAAAATTATAGGAAAAGCAAATACGTGAGTACCATAAAAGTCAGGATAGGGAGGTGGGAGGGGCTGTGACTGGGAAGGAACTCATGGGAGTGGGGTGGTTTCTGAGGTGTGAGTTTTTCTCTGAAAATATAAAGAAAAGAAACTTCTGGGTTATAGAATAAACTCAACTTTACAGGATAAGGTCAAATTTCTCACCAAAGGGGTTCAGCTAAGTTATTCTCTTATTAACAGTGAATAAAAGTTCCTGTTATTTCACTTGGAATTGTCAGCTAATGGGTACTACTTTTTGTCAAGCTAATGGGTATAAAAAAGTTGCCTTATTGTGGTTTTTCATTTTCAATGCTTTGATTACTTAATAAAGCTAAATAAAGCCAATTTATTTTTCACTGATGCCATAACTATGCTTTGAAAATACAATACTCATCATGTCATTCTACCTCTCAAAAACGTTTGAAAGTATTTCTCAAACTTTTCCACTAAGTATTCTTAATATGAAGGCATTATCAAGTTTTGGATTGCTCTAGAGCTGTGGTTCTCAAACCTTGGTGAACAATGATATCACCTGGAGGTCTTGTTGATACCAAAACCAGACAAAGATATTGCAAGGAGAAAAAACTACAGACCAATATCCCTCATAAACAGATACAAAAATCCTTAACAAAATTTTAGAAAATCAAATGTAGTAATAGATAAAAGAAATAATATACCATGACCAAGTAGGGTTCAGGTCAGGGTGCAGGTTTGACTTAATAATTAAAAATCAATGGATGTAATTCACATAGTAACAAACTAAAAAAGAAAAACCAGGTGAACATCTCAATAGTGTAGCAAAGCCATCTGACAATTCAACACCTTTTCATAATAAATACTCTCAGCAAAATAGGAATAGAAGGGATCTTCCCAAGCTGATTAAGAAATTCTTCCCAAACTGATCTATAAAAGTCCTATAGCTAACATCATACTTAATTAGTTAACGACTGAATACTTTGCCCTAAGATTGAGAACAAGATAAGGATGCTAGCTCTCACTACTTCTACTCAATATTGTACTGGAGGTCCTTGCCAATTCAATAAGGCAAAAAAACCCACAAAAAACAAAAAACAATATATATATATGTACACACACATATACATATATAAAAGGCATATAGATTAGAAAGGAAGTAAAACTATCTTTGTTCACAGACAAAATAATCATCTATGTAGAAAATCCCAAGGAAGCTTACAAAAAAGCTACTAGAACTAATAAGTGAGTTTAGCAAGGATGTAGAATGACACAGGATCAATATACAAAATTCAACTGTATTTCTATATGCTAGCAACAAACAACTGGAAATTCGGAAAAAAAATAACCTAAAACAAAAACACTCATATATAATAGTGTCCAAAATATGAAATATCCAGTGGTAAATTTACCAAAGGTGTCCAAGACCTGAACATTATAACTGTAAACTACAAAACACTATAGAAAGAAATTAAAGATGTAAATAAATGGATATATACTCATGAATCAGACTATTGTTAAGATGTCAATTTTTCCCAAATTGATTTATAGATTCAACATAATCTCAATCAAAAATCTTAGCAAGGTCTGGCTGGTTAGCTCAGTTGGTTAGAGCACAGCCTTATAACACCAAGGTCACAGGTTCAGATCCCTGTACCAGTCAGCAAAAAAAAAAAAAAAAAAAAAAATCTTAGTAGGCCTTTTTGGTAGAAATTAAAAAACTAATTCTGAAATTTATATAGGACACAGAAAAGCCAAAAACAATGATGACAAAGAACAAACCTGGAGGGTTTAAACTATTTGATTTCAAGACTTACTATATAAAGCCACTGTAATAAAGACGGTGTAGTACAGGCATAGAGACAGACATAAATCAATGGAACAGGAGACCAGAAATAGACCCAAACACATATGGCCAACTGATATTCAATAAATATGTCAAGGCAATAAGACAGGATAGTCTCTTCAACAAATCATTCTGGAGCAATTGGACATCCATAGGCAAAACCCTAATCTCACACCATATACAAAAATTAACTTAAAATGGATCACAGACCTAAAGGTAAAACTGTGAAAGTCTAGAAGTGCACTGTTTAATACAGTAGCCACTAGTCATCTGTGGGCTACTGAGCACTTGAAATGTCACTAGTATAAATGTAGACATGCTATAAGTATAAAATACACATTAGATTTTGAAGACTTAGTACAAAAAAAAATGTAAAATATCTCACTAATATATTTTTATATCACTTAGATGTTGAAATGGTAATATTTTAGATATATTGGGTTAAATAAAATATTTTATTAAAATTAGGTTCACCTTTAAAAAAATTTGTCTACTAAAATTTTAAAAAATAATTACATGGCTCACATAATATTTCTATTGAACAGTGCTAGTCTAGAAGTAAACTTAGGAGAAAATCTTACAGATTTTGCAAAGATTTTTTTAAGTAGGGCACAAAAAGTACAAACTATAAAGAGAAAAAGATAATAAACTGGACTTGTCAAAATTAAGAGCTTTTGTTCTTCAAAAGTTACTATTAACAAATGAAGAGACAAGCCACAGCCACAGACTGGGAGCAATATTTGCAAATCATTTGTCTGATAAAAGATATGTATTCAGAATATATAAAGAACTTTTACAATTCAATAATAAGATGACAACCCAATTTTATTTAATTTATTTATTTTGGTGGCTGACCAGTAAGGGGATACAAAATCTTGACCACGGTGTTACAATACCACATTCTAACCAACTGAGCTAAATGACCAGTCTGACAACCCAGTTTTTAAAAGGGCAAAAGATCTGTACAGATACTCCACCAAAGAAAACATATGGATGTTAAGAAATCAGAGGAAAAGATGCTCAACATCATTAGATATTAGGTAAGTGCATATTAAAACAAAAATGGGGTACCACTTCATACCCACCATAATAACTAAAATAAAAAAGTCTACCAACGGTAAGTACTGGCAAGGATACAGAGCAAGTGGAATTCTATACTGCAGGTACGAGTTTTAAGAACAGTTTGGCCCTTTGCTACAAAGTTAAACATACATTTAACATATGACTCAGCAATTCCACTCCTAGGTATTTACACAAGAGTAATAAAAACATATGTACACACAGAATTATATACAAATATTCACTGCAGCTTTATTCATAATTGCCAAAATCTAAAAAGAACCCAAATGTTCCTCAGCTGGTGAATGGAAAGACAAATCATGGTGCATCCATACAATGAAATACTACTCAGCAATAAAAAGGCACAATCTATTAACACACACAACAGGGAAAAATCTCAAAAATATTATGCTAAGAGAAAGAAGCCAGACACAAAAGACTACACATTGTATGATTCCATTTATATGAAATTCTAGAAAAGGAATTTCTACACTGATAGAAAGCAGATCAGTGGTTTCTAGGAATGAGGGTATGAGGGAGTGTACTGACTGTAAATACAAAGCAGAGAACTGTTTGGGGTGATGCCTGATTGTGGGGATGGTTACAAACTCAATTGTACACTTCAACTTGGTAATTTTTTTTTTTTTTTTTTTTTTTGATGGCTGGCTGGCATAGGGATTAAACCTGGTAAAATATACCACAAAAGAGCTGACCAAAACAAACAAACATCATCACTAACAAACAAAACAACATAAAACACAGTTTCTAGTACAGTAGGACAGTAGGTCTGGCATGGAGCCCAAGAACTTGCATTTCTAACAATTTCTAACATTCCCAGATGATGCTGATGCTGCTGGTCCAGGGAACTCACTTTGAGAACCCTTCATCTAGACACACTGCTAAAACTGGCCTATAATAAACTGGGTATCATCTTAATTCATGTCCCTTCTGTACCTTAGCACTCCTATTTTCAAGAGCACAGACACCGCAGCAAACACTGGTTTCTTACATCTCCTGACACACTTCCTGAAAACCCAGTGTGAGAGACACAAGCCTGGAACCTTCAGGATAAAGTGGAGGTCCTATGAAAATTACTTAAAGCTCCCCAGGTTCAGAAGCAAATGAACCTTTACTCAACATTTCCCATTTCTGCAACTCAGCCCTACATTTCTTGCCATACCAGGATACCTGCCTTGAAACACAGTTACCACTGGCTTTTGCTCATGTTGTTCTCTTGCCCTGAAAGACCTTTTCCTGACCCCAACTGCTGAAACTGTACTTATTCTTTAAGCCCAGCTCAAATGGCATTTCCTCCATGAAATCATATGGATTACTTCCTTTTCTATGTTCTCACTGTCATTTATATGCTCCTTCACTATAGTGTTTATTATATCTGTTCCTACTTGTCTATCTTAATAAATGTTTATAGAATCAAACCAATTTCAAATTTAAAAGAATTATTAGCAGTAGCACCTAGAAAACAGACATGTAGAGATGTTACTTAGAGTAGAGATCATACTTTTGTTAGTTCTTTATCTCTTTCAGTGGATACTTCCACTTCCCTCTCCTCTTTTATGATAAGCCTGATTAGTCCTCGTGGTTCTGATGGGGCCAACTCCACCCACAGGACCCAGAGGTGGGCTCGGGACTCAGGACTGACCAATCTGAGTCTTTCCTTCCTCTAGTCCCAGCACTGAGTTCAAGAATAGGCACATAACCCAACCCAGACCAACCAGATATCTCAGTGATCTTCTCAGAACCATAGGCAGAGAAGCTTATACCTATAAAAGTCTCTAATACTACTGATGTATAATTAAAAATGCAAACACAGTAGACAAAGAAAATTACTGCATAGTACTCATTACAATGGTCTAGTCCACTATATGGTGATCCTTATAGTATCCAAAAATATCATGAGAAAAAGGCACAAAGGAAATACTAAAGACATATTACAAATCTGGTTAATCACCAAAGACTGAGGACTCCTGTTTGTGTTGGATTAGCCAAGAGGATACCTTTGTGTCAAATGTGAGAAGGTAGAGGACACAGCCCTCCAACCTTCCCTAGGTTTTAACAGCAATGAATGAAGTTTACTCAGGGTGAAAAGAAACTGACATTCAAAAGAACAAATACCAGAAGCCAAGGAAAGGTTAATGGAAGGAAGAGATCGGCATATATCAGTGAGATGGACAACCATGGGCTTCAGAAGACTCTACAGGAAGAGTGTGACCTAGTACCTTGCAACATGAGCTCCCAAAAGTGGGAAGACAAAAATCCTATGAAACAAGTGATGCACTAGTCATTCAGGTGGTGGTTTCCAGGAAAGGAGCTGTGAAAGGCCTCCCCCACCCCTGCTCACCTGAGTGATTATGCGTTCTCCATCCTTATAGATCTTTTCTCCTATTACATCCACAATCTTCATTCGTTCTGACACCTGAAACAACGGACACTCACAAATTAGAAGGAAAAAGACCTTAATTGAACATCTCTACTAAGACAGAAATGGGCTAGAATAGTATGATTTAAAAACCTAACAACAGAATAATTTAGCAATGTTTCATAATCCCCATAAACAGAATAAACAGACCCTTGTTCAAACAGACTTTACCTCTAGTGATTTAAGGAGGGGCACAGACTCAATAAATGATTCAAACATCTTCCTCTTTTTTGCATTGTTTTTCACTATGATTCTTCTAAAAGTCACCCGGTCCTACAAGAAAGAATATGAAAATTCTAGTAATTACCTGTGTAAGAGAACATTTACAGTTTAATTAACTGGGCCACAGCAAATATTAGAGGACTATGGAAGTTACTGTGTCAACTGAATGTTTAGTGATATTTCAATCTCAGAGTCATCACTGGAAGAAAAAGACCTGTAGCCTACAACAGACAGATGCCCCACCTACTGTTGCTTGCTGTCTAGTGCTCAATGTGTGCCACCTGTGGGTCATAAATAGAACACAAAACAAAAAACTCCTAATCAAACATACTCACAGTCATCAAACATACTCACATGACTCCTACTCACAGTCAGTTTAATGTCAAAATACACCCTTCCAAAAAAGGGAGAAATAAGACAATCAAATGGTTCCTGCTCTCAAGGAATTTACAATCTTAATGGAAAGGCAATATATATAGAAATAAAAAGCTTACAGTCAAGGGAGCATATGAAATATGCTAGGTGAAACTAAAGAAGACAAGTACCACAGAACTGAAGTGGGAGAGGGAGGTCACAGTAGGCAGGAGTGATCAAAGATAATTTTGAAGCAAAAATAAATTTGTCTAGGGCCTGAAGGAGTAGAATTTAAATTAATGAAGAGACAGGGGAGGATACTCAAGATAGAAGGTAGGCATATGAAAGGTACCTTGCCCCAGCAAGTCAATGATTCTGATCAGGAGACAGTTAACCAAAGCTATAGCCAGGCACTTCTCAGATATGTGTACACATGTGTGGGGAGGGACACACAGCCAGAAGAATATTAATTGCTTAGGCCATTTAGGAGTCTTAGGCTCCTAAATAGGTAAGCAGTTACTTGTATCAAGGTGATTTGTACCTTCTTCCACCTCAGGCTGGCAGAATGAAAAATAGCAGCAAAAGCATAAGGGCGTTGTTTAGGTGTAGATTAGTTAGCTATTTTAGCATTCCTTTTTCTTTTTGGCGGCTGGCCAGTACAGAGGTCCCAACCCTTGACAATTTAGCATTCTTGATAATAAGGCAGGAGTGGGATGGGTGGAGAAATCACATAGAAGACAACTGAGTTGAGATGTCTAAATGCGTTTCGCTGGCTCATATTCCATTAGCTGCAGAATTCACAGGCCCTATCCCATGCCATGGTTCATCTGCCTAACAAGAGAAGTCACATACACTCCTAATGTGGGCAAGAGTGGACTCCTACTCTCCCTCCCTAAATTAAATAATGTCTGCTCTCTGGCATTCAGCCAGATTCTACCCCATTTTCCTCTCTGCTTGAAAAGAGCCATTCAATCTTTGATTGCTCTAGTGGGCTGCATCATCTGCCACTGCTTTTTTGAAGTCCAAAAAAATGGGAGTTATAAAGTTCCCTTCCTTATGCTGGAGTGGGCATTGTCAAAAAATAATATTTTATAAATCCACCTATAATGCTACAAAGATTATTACAATTGAAACAGCAAACTATATTTCTAACTAAAAAGGAAACAAGCTATCTCTTAAAGTGACATCTTTTTGGGTTCCAACCCTTTCTATGTAGGCTTTCACACTTCCCAGAAATCTCTTTTCATGCCATACAAGGCCAGTTCCTGTGTCTGTGAGTGTATAAAAAAGCATCAGATACCAACCCAGCCTTTGGGGAGTTTCCAATGGAGCAGTGAAGAGGGAACTCCCATAGGCTGCAAGTGCTCAGAGGCAAGCAAACAGCCCTGAAGTTCAAAAGAGGAAAGGAGTGCTACCCTTTCCTGTGACTACAGAAGTTCCCCAGGAAAGCTTCTATTGACTTTAACTCAAGCAAGAGAGAGCAGGAACAGAGACAGAGTGTAGTGGCCATGGTGGCAGCTGCCCCCTGTGAAAGGAGGAATTTGTAGGATCCAACTTGAGAAACTCAGGGACAATACCAGGTCCTCCCTGCTTCAGCTTCGGAAGGCATTTCCAAGGCCTTGCAAGGCACATGTTAAAAAGTCAAGCTAAAGAGAACTGTCTGGGAGTTACTTTCCTGGAGGTGGTACTGAAGCTTTGGGAGTTTAGGTTTGCAAAGCAAGTAAATAAAACAGGAGAAAAGCAGAGGCCAAAAGGGCACCTTGGTGGATCACTGACATTACTTAAGATGGCAGGAATGGGAGGAAAAGACTGCAAAAGACAAAGGTAGCAAGTAGAATGGCAGGGCAGGAATCTTAGGAAGAGATGGGTTGTAAGCAGCACCATGGCCACAGCGAGCTGGTGCCACCAGGCACCAAGAGGGTTACTTCTCTTATGCCCATCCACTTAATCCTCATATCCCAGCCACAAGGCGGGTAGTTTTATACTTCAATGCATTTTTCAAAATTTCCACTGAGACCTTCTCTTTGACTTAAGAGATTATTTAAGAACATATTCAATTCCCATGTATTAGGAGATTTTCATTATCTCTCTGTTATTGATTTCTAGTTTCATTCCATTGTGGTTAGTGAACACATTCTGATTTCAATTCTTTTAAATTTATTTTATATCCCAGGATATGATCAATTTTGTGAATATTCTGTGGGCTTGAAAAGAATGTGTATTCTGTTGTGTGCAGTGGTCTTAAATTTCAATTAGATACTTTTGATTGACAGTGTTCTAAGTTCTAATTCCTTGCTAATTTTCTGTCTAGTAGTTCTATCAATTATTGAGAAATGGGTGTTAAAGTCTGCATCTTGTATAACTGTGGACTTATTTCTTTCAGTTTTATCTGCTTTTGCTTAACATTTTGAGGCTCTGTTGTTTGGTGTATAATATTTAGGGTTGCTAAATATTCTTGATAGACTGACTCTTTCATTGTTATGTAATGCTTTTCTTTGTCCCTGTAATTTTCTTTGCTCTGAAGTCTACTCTGATCTTAATATAATCACTCCTGCTTTCTTTTGATTGATGTTTGCATAGTATATCCATTTCCATCCTTTTACTTTCAGCTTACCTATATCATTATATTTAAAGCATATCTTAAAAAACAATCTACCAGTCTGTCTTTTAATTGGTATTTTAGACCAAATATATTTACAGTAATTATTCATATGTTAGGGTTTATACTTACCATTTTATTGTAAGTTTTTTGTTATTCCCTCTGTTCTGATCCTGTTTCACTTTTCCTGCCTTGCTGTGGGTTATTTGAATTTTTTGATTTATAGAGCTTTTGGGTATATCTCTTTGTACAGATTCTCTTAGCAGTTGTTCTATGTATTATATTATAGATATGTAACCACAGTCTACTAGTGTCAAGACTTTGCTAGTTTGAGCAAAGTGTAGCTTTACTTCCATTTAGGCCACTTTACCCTCTCCCCTTTACAGTATAATTGTCTCTAATTTTTCTTCTTACATACATTGAGAACAAATCATATGTCATAATTCTTGCTTTAACCGTCTAAAATAATTTAGAAAACTCAAGAGGAGGATAGTTTTTTATATTTACCCATATTTATTTACTCCTTCTGTTTTTTTCTTCACTCCTGATATTTCAAATTCTTTTTTTTTTTTAAAGATGTCCAGTAAGGGGATCTTAACCCTTGACTTAGTGTTGTCAGTACCATGCTCTTCCAAGTGAGTTAACCAGCCATCCCTATATAGGGATCCAAACCCGTGGCCTTCGTGTTATCAGCACCACACTCTCCCAAGTGAGCCATGGGCTGGCCCCTCAAATTCTTTTTTTGTGTGTTTGTGTACAATTAAAAAAACTAAGTAGGGGGGTGGCTGGTCAGCTCAGTTGGTAGAGTGTGGTGCTGATAACACTGAGGTCAAGGGTTTGGATCCCCATACTGGCTAGCCGTCAAAAAAAAAAAAAAAAGAAAGAAAAGAAAAGAAAAGAAAAGGAAATTAAATGTTCATTTGAAAAACAAGTTTTAAGTTCAAGCTGCAATGTTGGCAGTGTAGATTTTTAAAACAGATCACAAAAAGCATGCACAAAAAAGTACTGGTGCAAAGGACAAAATAGTGTTAAGAATTAGGCAAACTAGCTGCTGATTTTAAGAAAACAAAAAGCCTGAAATCACTATACAAAATATAAAATGTATTAAACACCACTATCCACAGAACAGTCTTTACTATTGATTATATTTAAAATTATTTGCTTAGGGGCCGGCCCCGTGGCTCACTCGGGAGAGTACCAGCGCCGAGACCGCAGGTTTGGATCCTATATGGGGATGGCCGGTGCACTCATTGGCTGAGCGTGGTGCGGACAACACTGTGCCAAGGGTTGCGATCCCCTTACTGGTCAAAAAAATAATAATAATAAATAAATAAAATTATTTGCTTAGTTAATTATATATTGAATTGTATGAGTATTATACACAAATCCCCTTTCAGAAGGCAATTTCCTTGTTATACTATAGAACATTTAATTACACTGCCAAAAGTACCCTTTTTATTTTTGCTATCAATAAAGAAAACAGTTAATGCATTACTGTAAATATCAGGAAAGTTACAAAGTGCTTTCCATGCAGAGTGAAGCACTTGTCTTGAACTGAACACACTCTTCGAGAATGTCCTGGGTTAAAGAGATGCTCTTAAATTAAATTATAAGACTATCCTTTACAAATCAAAGACCTAAAGGAATCATTCAACCTTCTTACTACTGGGATACCATTGTATCACTTTTCAGTTCTGTCTTTCTAGATACTATTCAAGACATTTAAAAAGATCAGACATATGATAAATATACGTAAAATGAAAAGACAAACTGCTATTTGACACTACTATTGGTAATGTCTGTTCTATGTGAATGCACCTTTAAAAAGAGCCAATGCAGGCTAGTCGGTTACCTCAGTTGGTTACAGCACAGCCTTACAACACCAAGATCACAGGTTTGGATCCCTGTACAGGCTAGCCACCAAAAAAAAAAAAAAAAAAAAAAAAAAAGAGCCCACGTGGCAAGAGATAAATATCTAAAGATTCAAAATGACTCAACAGTATTGGATAACAATATAATTCTCAACTCAGAAAGTGCCTCAAGATTAGGTACATCTTCAGTTAAAGTAACAGGGAAAAAAGGCAATGGATTTTATTTTATTAACTGTATCCACTCACAAATCGACCTAAGGTCACTAGATGTGTAGACACAAGAGATTTCTGTTGTTGTGTATAGTCTTTAATTGAAATGATGATAAAGGAAATAGAGCTATTTAAAAACAAAACCAAATAGTTATTTGTCTAGATTATGAGGTGGCACCAGGTGTGGGATTCACATTTTGAGTCGTCACTTGTGCTGCGCATGGCATGACCCAGAATTCTGAAGCCTGTGATGTCAGTGGCCATGTGGGCATTAAAAGTAAGCATGAATCTTGCATTTGTTCTGTTGAGCCTTGCCATACTCATCATTGCTTCTTGGTAGCCAACCCTACATCTTCTTGGGTGACCACAAGTTTAATTTTACCAGCCACTGGTACACAGCAACAGTGACTTGTGTCCCTAGCAGTTCTGTCAACACGAACATGTCCCCCAGCACTGAATTATTTGGCATAATAAATTCACTGGGTTGGCAGACAGTTGTACCGACTCCTCCCAAAACAATCCAGGGGTCTAATACTGTTTGACCACCTGTTACAGATATTCCAGCTTCCTCTGCTGCATCTTTAAAACTGTGTATAATTAGGGGCATCACTTTATCGCTTTCTCTGTCAGTCATTTTATTCAAGGAGCATCAGAGTGTTGTCACATTCTGTGACCCCCCATTGTGTAGGGGTCATGGAGGATACTGGAACATGCTATCCTGCCCATGAAAGGGTTGTCTAAGATAGGATAAATGTAATTAGCAGTTTGAAAAAAGGAAAGACCACCATACCTCAAAGGAATGACACAGGTATTCATTCCAATGCCAAGTCTTGGCATAATGGCTCCAAGAAACTGCTCATCTTCTTGTAAGTGGTTCTATTTTAAGGATTCCAGCAATTTCTGTAGTACCTCTTGGGGCACTTTTTAGTCTGTGTCCTTCAGTTTAGTGAATCTGGTTAGCCAGAAGCTCTTGCGCAATTCATAACTTTCTGGGTTAAAGGACTCCTGTGTAGACATGGTTCTTGGGCCCACAGTTCTCACTGCTCAGCCCCTCTCTTTCCTTCTCCTGGTTGGTTGGTTTCTTTAGGGATCCACCAGATAGCTTTGCGCCAGTGACTTCCTCCTGAAAACTGGCCCAGGCTGCTCCCACAATGCACCAAGTGCAACCAGGCTATCCTTAAGCATTGCCTGAATAAAAATGTCACTTCTGGAGGCATTGGTTGAGGCTGTGCAAGGGTGCAAGCAAGGGCTTGACCTGGCTTGACATGGCCTTGCAGGAACCAGGCTGCTGCACCCCTGCAGGCTTGGCAAGCCTTCCTCCTTTTAATCATTTCCTTTCTGCTTGAAGAACTTCCTTTAGCCATTCTTTTAGGGTGGTTTGCTGGGGACAAAGTCTCTTAGTTTTCTTCCATCTGAGACATCTTCATTCCTGAAGAATATTCTCATTAGGTATAGAACTCTGGTTGACAATTCCTGTCTTTCAGCACTTGAAAAATGCTATGCCACTTTTGGCCTCTGTGGTTGGGAAATCCTGTCATTCAAATTGGTGTTCCCCTATAGGGGCACTGTTTCTCTCTAACTGCTTTCAAGATTTTTTTCTGTCTTTAGTTTCCTGAAGTTTGATTAGGATGTGTTTTGGCATGGATTCCTTTGAGTTTATCCTGTTTGCGGTTTGCTCAGCTTTTTGAACCTGTAGATTTCTAGCTTTCATCAAATTTGGGAAATTTTTAATCATGATTTCTTCAAATAATTTTTTAGCTCTACACTTCTCCTCTCCCTCTGCAACTCTGATGATACAAATGCTAGATCTTTTGTTATTGTCCCACAAATTCTGTTCACTTCATTTCAGTTTATATTCTCTCTGTTGTTCAGATTGGATAATTTCCACTGGACTATCCTCAAGTTCACTGATTCTTTCCTCTGTCATATTCATTCTCTTATTGAGCCCATCCAATGAGTTTTTATTTTGGTTACCATCTTTTCCAGTTCTAAAATTTTCATTTGGCTCTTCTTTCTATCTTCTATTTCTCTGCAGAGACTTTCTTTTTAAAAATTTGTTTCAAATGTATTCATAATCAGGCCGGCCCGTGGCTCACTCGGGAGAGTGCGGTGCTGAGAACACCAAGGCCCCGGGTTCGGATCCCATATACGGATGGCCGGTTCGCTCACTGGCTGAGCGTGGTGCTCACAACACCAAGTCAAGGGTTAAGATCCCCTTACCGGTCATCTTTTAAAAAAAAAAAAAAAAAAATGTATTCATAATTGCTTGTTGAAGCATTTTTATGATGGCTGCCTTAAAATCCTTGTCAGCTAATTCCAACACCTGTGTCATCTTGGTACTGGCATCTGTTGATGATCTTTTCTCATTCAAGTTGAAAATTTCCTTGCTCTTGGCATGACAAGTGATTTGATGGTACCCTGGACATTTTGGATATGATGTTGTAAAGTTTTTTTTTTTTGCAAGTTTTCACCCTGATTAGGTACACCATGAATGTACAAGTGGGAGTGCATGTTCAGTTCCCATCCAGGCCCCACTGACACTACTCTGGCAGGGAAAGTAGAGTGCCAACTAGCAACACCATGCTCCACCTCATTTTGCCTCTTTACTGCCAAATAGGGCTGGAAGTCCAGCTTTCTGCTCAGTCCAGTGACACCGTGGGAGGTAAAAGCAGTTTTCCTTTTGGTATTTGGCTGGGGTAGGGCTGGTATTATCAACAAAGGTTTTCTGTTCTGCTAAGCCACTCTTTTCCTGGTCCTTTGGCTACAGGGAGCAGCTTTTGCTTGACGCTTTTTCTGAATGTACCTGTTGGCAGATCTGGGTTGCAGGCCTTTACGGCATCCCATCTGAAATATATGGGAAGCAATAAGGAAACCCAGGGAACTCACTGTTATGTCCTTCCTCAAGTTTCAAGGTCCCTAGCCAGTGTGCCACCTTTCAGGGTCTTCCTATGTTTGTATACTGTATTATGTACAGTGTTTTTTTAGTTTTAATAGGGAAGACTAGCAAGGAATGGGGCTATTCCATCTTAGCCTAAACTGGTAGTTGGCACCAGTGCATTTTAAAACTGAGTTTATTTTCCTGTATTATTTACTATTTCCCCATATTTATCTATTCTTGAGTTTTTCAATCACTGGGTCCCCAACTGGGTGATCTGTCCTTTTTTTTTATTTGACAGCTGGCCGGTACTGGGATCCAAACTCTTAACCCTGGTGTTAAAACACTGTGCTCTAATCAACTGAGCTAACTGGCTGGCCCCTTGGGTGATCTATTCTTAAGCCATTATATCTCTCATCTTTCAGGAGCACTCTTAATTTCACATCAGTATGTCACATTAAAAGCTCTCTTTCATTTCTTTTTTATTTCATTTGAGAAAATACGTTGATAATTCTATGGTATACATTTAATTCTGCTTATAAGATAAATGGAAATAAACTACTATAGATGTCAACATTTTAAAAGTGAAATTTGGAATTTGTACAAGAGGATAATTATTTTCTTTAAGAAAGAAGAGAGTTATACATTTTGAATAATATATAATTTGATACTGAAGGAAACAAGGTGGGTCACGTATAATAGAAGACAGGATCACAGGAGTATCATGCCTGAGACATTCTGGGAAGGTTCTCTTTCCTGCAATATGGCCATCAGCCTTGCTAGTGATCTAAGTCAACTGGATATTATGAACAAGTAAATGGCTGAACACAGGGAAAAGTTGGTCCTGACACATCTAGAAATGGAAAACACTATTGGCAGAGCTTTCAGTGACATTTTTTCTAGGCTGCTTCTTCTATGGAGAGTTATCCTCTCTCTTCCCACCTGTCTGATAAAAAGAAACAGAAAATGTAATAAAAGCTGTATACAACCTAGTCTTGTTTCTTTAACTTGGAGTTAATGGTTTGTTGACAAATCATTTTAGAGAAATGGAAAAATATATTTGCACAAGACCTTCCACAATGTCTTTCACAGAACTAGCTATAAAATATGGTGTGAACCAACAGCCCAAGGACAGAGACTCTGAAGTAATGGAAATTAATATGGTGCCATGCAAAGGGAACCATTTCTCTCACTCACCAGTCCCCAAAGGGAGCCTTCTGAGGTGGCGACAATGGTAGCAGCTCTTGGGGTGTTGTACATCAGAGCCAGTTCTCCAAAACTGCCACGGTTGTCATACTGACCAACAGAGCGGGTTTGATTATCTTTTGTTACTAAAATGTCATAGGTTCCCCTGGAAGAATAAAAAGAAAAAATTTCATTAATTATTTCTGATGATAAATATAAGAACTGATAAGTACATATAATATAAAACATTGTTATAGGGAATTTCTGATGGAATTTTGCTAGTATATAGAAATGCAACAGATTTTTGCATTTTGACTTTGTATCCTGTGACCTTGCTAAAGTCATTTATCAGTTCTAGTAGCTTTTTTGTAGTAGTCCTGGGATCTTTTACATAGAGGATCATGTTATCTGCAAATAAGTTCAATTTATATACCCTTTCTTTCATCCTTCTTTCCTTACCTTTCTCCTTTCCTTTCTTCTCTCCATCCCTAACTTCCTTCCTTTTCTTTGCCTTATTTCATTGACTAGGATCTCTTGTACAATATTGAGTAGAAGTGGTAAGAGCAGACATCCTTGTTTTATTCTCCATCTTACAGGGAAAACAATCAGTCTTTCTCCACTAAGTATGATGTTAGCTGTAGGTTTTTTTATAAATGCCTTTAGTCAGGCTGGGGAAAGTCCCTTCTATTCCCAGTTTGATAAGCACTTTTATCACAAAGTGTTGAATTTTGTCAAATGCTTTGCTGCAAGTATTGAAATGACTGTATGGGTTTTCTTTCATAGCCTGTTGAAAATTAGGATATAACTGATTAAAATAAAGTAGAGAGGTGGGGCAAGATGGTGAACTAGAGGTGCCCAGGACTCATTCCTCCCACAGAAAAGAATCAGAACAATTAACAGATAGGTAAATATTGATGGAAACATGGTGGGAGAGCATAGAAGTACAGCAGGAGATTGGTGAGATCCCTGTGGAGCACAAAAGCCCAGGATGGTGGCAGAGAGAGGGAGAGAGAGGCACATAATTTCAGCCAACATATATCTGACACCAGGATGGGCACAGGAAGAATTTTTCCTTGAGGTGAAAAGGTAGGCAGGGGACCCACACCAACTTCTAAACTCACCACAGGGGCCCATAGATACTGCATCAGGACAAGCCCAGAGGCAAGTGTGGGGAGCATCCTAGAATACATGCACTGCATTGCTTTAGAATACTAACACAAACTATACTCGCCCCCTCCCACCCTTGTGATCCATGCTGATTCAGGACAGCAACATCTTGAAACCAGAGGCATTAAAGGAGCAAGCTGCACCCAGGGGTGCATCCCCAGCTTTTAGGCTCTACCCTCTTCCTAGAGCACTCACACGAGAGGCTACAACGCCCTGATCCTGGCAGTTTGAAGCCTAGGCTAACAGCAGTTCTGACTCAGTTGGGTGCGCCTAAGCCCCCAACCTGGGAAAACAGCTCATGCATCTCCACCCTAAAGAAAACACCCTTGAGCTAGTGGAAATAAAGCACATTCACCCTCCCATAGTAGTGGCTAGGCAGTTCTCTCATGTACAGTCCTGCCTAGTGGCCTTACCAACAGTCCAAGGAGCAGTTGGACAGGCCCCTCGCTGTAGGCCTGCTTAGTAGTCTTACCAACAGTCTGAGAGATGGCTGGACAGGCCCCCCTCACTGCAGGCCTGCCTAGCAGCCTCGCCCACCTACTAGAAAGCAGCTGGTTGGACTCTAGCTGAAGGCATGCCTGGTAGCCTTGCCAACAGTCCAAGAAGCAGCTGGACAGACCGTCCCACTGCATCCCCACCAGTGGCCTCTCCCACTTCCTAAGAAGTGGCTCAGAAGCTCCACCCTTGGCAGCCCAGATCTCGAACCACAGAGGGAAGCATGACCTCACATTGGGCCCCAAGAACTAGCACAGCAGAAGAGCCACTGGCAGACCTGCACTCTGCTAGCCAAGCCAAAGTGCATCCATGCCCCTGGTTCAGATAAACAGCTCAGCTATCATGTCCCTAGAAGACCCACCCCCAAATCTTTGAGCTACCACATGTACAAGCATCTGAGTGAGAAACACCTCAGCTAATATGACCCTGGCAGACCCACTCCTGGACAGAGAAGCAGCATGGTGACCCTTCCACTGGCAATCCAGTCTCAGAGACCATTATATACCATACACCCACACCCCCAGCCGGAGAATCAATCCAGCAACTGCATCCCTACTGAGCCAGCTCTTGAGACAACTGACCCAAAGGGTGCATGTGCACACCTCCATACTGTGAATCAACCCATCCTGTGATACCTCTTCTGGAAAAGCTGTGCCACTGCCACCACAAACCTCTAAAGTATAGGTTACTAAGTCACTCACAGACATAGCAAAAGTAGATTACAGCTGAAGAAACTACACAGAACCTACACTACTGTATCCATCTGGAATGAAACCACTGTACTCTACTCAATCAATGGCCCAGGACACATTTGCAGGTGAAAATCTTCTCCCATGCAAGCCACTCTACAAAACTGAAAAAGGTGACTGTTCCACCAGATGCAGATGTCAATGCAGGGAAACAAGAAACATGAAAAAATAAGGTAACATGACAACATCAAAAAAACCCAATATAATGCTCCAGTAACTGGTCCCAAAGAATTAGAAATTGCTGACTTGCTGGAAAAGAAATCAAAATTAATTGTCTTAGGGAAACTCACTGAGATACAAGAGAATACAAAGAGTTCAATGAAATCAGAAAAACAATTCATGATCTGAATGAGAAATTAAACAGAGATAGATATGATTTTTAAAAAATCAAGCAGAAATCTTGGAATTGAAGAATTCATTGAACATAATAAAAATATATCAGAGAGTCTCAACGACAAACTAGATCAAGCAGAAGAATTTCTGATCTTGAGGACAGAGGTTTGAAATAACAGGATGACAAAAAAAAGAAAGAAAGAAAAAAGAAAAGAGAATGAGCAAAACTTACAAGATCTATTGGATACATGAGCAAATATGAGAATTATGGGCATTCCAGAAAAAGAAAGCAAAAAAGATACTGAAAACCTATTTAAAGAAATAATAGCTGAAAATTTCCATAGATTTGGGAAAGATACAAATACCCAACTCCAGGAAGCTCAAATGTCCCCAAATAGATTCAACCCAAATAGGTCATCTCTAAGACACATTGTAGTCAAACTATCCAAGGTTCAGAACAAACAGAGAATTCTAAAACCAGCAAGAGAAAAACATCAAGTCACTTATAAGGAAATTCCCATTACAGTAACAGCAGACTACTCAGCAGAAACCCTATAGTCTGGGAGAGAATGGGATGACATATTCAAAGTACTGAAAAAACAACAACAACAACAACAAAAACCTGCCAGCCACGAATACTATACCCAGGAAAGCTACCCTCCAAAAGTTAAGGAAAAGTAAGGTCTTTCTCAGACAAGCAAAAATTAAGGGAATTAATCACCACCAGACTGGCCTTAACAGAAATGCTTAGGGGAGTCCTACATCTAGAAGAGAAAGAACAATAACAATCAGCACGAAAATACCTGAAAACATAAAACTTACTAGGAGAATAGATACAGAAATTAGAAAGAGAAGGGAATCAAACCTTATCAATACAGAAAACCACCAAAGCTCAAGGATAAATACTGAGAAGAAAAAAGGAACAAAAGATATACAAAATAATCAGAAAAGAACCAATAACATGACAGGAGTAAGACCTGACATATCAATAATAACCTTGAATGTAAGGGAATTAAAAGCTCCAATTAAAAGACATAAACTGGCTGAATGGATAAAAAAAGTGACCATCTATATGCTGCCTATAAGAAACACACCTCACCTACAAAGACACACATAGACTGAAAGTGAAGGGCTGGAAAAAGATATTCCATGCAAATGGAAAACAAAGTGAGCAGGAACAGCTATACTTATGTCAGATAAAACAGACGTTAAATCAAAATCTGTACTAAGAGACAGAGAAGGGCACTATATAATAATAAAGGGATCAATATAGCAAGAGGATATAACAACTATAAATATATACCCAACACCAGAACACCCATATATATAAAGCAAATATGATCAGATCTAAAGGGAGACAACAGTACTGGGGGATTTTAAAACCTCACTCTCAGCATTGGACACATCATTGAGACAGAAAATCAGCAAGGAAACATCGGATTTATTTATTTACTTTTGGGGTTTTTGTGGCTGGCCAGTATGAGGATCTGAACCCATGACCTTGGTGTTATAAGGCTGTGCTCTAATCAACTGAGCTAACCAGCCAGCCTGTAACATCAGATTTATTTATTTATTTTTAGATTTTTTAAAAAAATTTTATTTTGTCAATATACATTGTGGCTGATTATTGTTCCCCATCACCAAAAGCTCCCTATCACCCCCCCTCCCCGCCTCCCCCCCAACAATGTCCTTTCTGTTTGCTTGTCGTATCAACTTCAGGTAATTGTGGTTGTTATATCTTCTTCCCCCCCCCACACGGGGTTTTTTTTTTTGTGTGTGTGAATTATATATTAATTTTTAGCTCCCACCAATAAGTGAGAACATGTGGTATTTCTCTTTCTGTGCCTGACTTGTTTCACTTAATATAATTCTCTCAAGGTCCATCCATGTTGTTGCAAATGGCAGTATTTCATTCGTTTTTATAGCTGAGTAGTATTCCATTGTGTAGATGTATCACATTTTCCATATCCACTCATCTGATGATGGACATTTGGGCTGATTCCAACTCTTGGCTATTGTAAAGAGTGCTGCGATGAACATTGGAGAACAGGTATACCTTCGACTTGATGATTTCCATTCCTCTGGGTATATTCCCAACAGTGGGATAGCTGGGTCGTATGGTAGATCTATCTGCAATTGTTTGAGGAACCTCCATACCATTTTCCATAGAGGCTGCACCATTTTGCAGTCCCACCAACAATGTATGAGAGTTCCTTTTTCTCTGCAACATCGCCAGCATTTATCGTACAGCGTCTTTTGGATTTTAGCCATCCTAACTGGGGTGAGATGGTATCTCAGTGTGGTTTTGATTTGCATTTCCCGGATGCTGAGTGATGTTGAGCATTTTTTCATGTCTGTTGGCCATTTGTATATCTTCCTTAGAGAAATGCCTACTTAGCTCTTTTGCCCATTTTTTAATTGGGTTGCTTGTTTTTTTCTTGTAAAGTTGTTTGAGTTCCTTATATATTCTGGATATTAATCCTTTGTCAGATGTATATTTTGCAAATATTTTCTCCCACTCTGTTGGTTGTCTTTTAACTCTGTTAATTGTTTCTTTTGCTGTGCAGAAGCTTTTTAGTTTGATATAATCCCATTTGTTTATTTTTCCTTTGGTTGCCCGTGCTTTTGGGGTCGTATTCATGAAGTCTGTGCCCAGTCTTATTTCCTGAAGTGTTTCTCCTATGTTTTCTTTAAGAAGTTTTATTGAAAAAAAAAAAAAAAAAAAAAAAAAAGAAGTTTTATTGTTTCAGGGTGTATATTTAAATCCTTAATCCATTTTGAGTTGATTTTAGTATACGGTGAGAGGTATGGATCTAGTTTCATTCTCCTGAATATGGATATCCAGTTATCCCAGCACCATTTGCTGAAGAGGCAGTCCCTTCCCCAGTGAATAGGCTTGGTGCCTTTGTCAAAGATCAGATGGCAGTAAGTGTGTGGGTTGATTTCTGGATTCTCTATTCTATTCCATTGGTCAGTGTGTCTGTTTTTATGCCAGTACCATACTGTTTTGGTTATTATAGCTTTGTAGTATAGCTTAAAGTCAGGTAGTGTTATGCCTCCAGCTTTATTTTTTTTGCTCCGCATTGCTTTGGCTATGCGTGGTCTTTTATTATTCCATATAAATGTCTGCATAGTTCTTTCCATTTCTGAGAAAAATGTCTTTGGAATTTTGATGGGGATTGCGTTGAATTTGTATATCACTTTGGGTAGTATGGACATTTTCACTATGTTGATTCTTCCAATCCAAGAGCATGGGATATCTTTCCATCTTCTTGTATCCTCTCTAATTTCTCTCAGCAGTGGTTTGTAGTTCTCATTATAGAGATTTTTCACATCCTTGGTTAACTCAATTCCTAAGCATTTTATTTTTTTGGTGGCTATTGTAAATGGGCAGGCTTTCTTGATTTCTCATTCTGCATGTTCACTATCGGAGAAAAGAAATGCTACTGATTTTTGTGTGTTGATTTTGTATCCTGCTACTGTACTGAAATCATTTATCAATTCCAAGAGTTTTTTTGTAGAGGCTTTAGGCTGTTCGATATATAGGATCATGTCATCTGCAAACAGGGACAGTTTGATTTCATCTTTTCCAATCTGGATGCCCTTTATTTCCTTCTCTTCTCTGATTGCTCTGGCTAATACTTCCAACACTATGTTGAATAGGAGTGGTGAGAGTGGGCATCCTTGTCTAGTTCCTGTTCTTAAAGGAAAAGCTTTCAGCTTTTCCCCATTCAGGATGATATTGGCAGTGGGTTTGGCATATATGGCTTTAATTATGTTGAGATACTTTCCCTCTATATCTAACTTATAGAGGGTCTTTGTCATGAATGAGTGCTGAACTTTATCAAATGCTTTTTCAGCATCTATAGAGATGATCATATGGTCCTTGTGTTTGAGTTTATTAATATGGTGTATCACATTTATTGATTTGCGTATGTTGAACCAACCTTGCATCCCTGGGATGAATCCCACTTGATCGTGGTGAATGATTTTATGTATGTGTTGTTGTATTCTGTTTGCTAGTATTTTAGTGAGGATTTTTGCATCTATATTCATCAAGGATATTGGCCTGTAGTTTTCTTTTTTGTTTATATCTTTACCTGGTTTTGGTATTAGGATGATGTTTGCTTCATAGAATGAGCTTGGGAGATATGCGTCTGTTTCAATCTTTTGGAATAGTTTGTAAAGTATCGGTGTCAATTCCTCTTTGAATGTTTGGTAAAATTCTGCTGTGAATCCATCTGGTCCTGGGCTTTTCTTTGTTGGGAGCCTTCTGATAACAGCGTCAATCTCCTTTATTGTTATTGGTCTGTTCAAATTTTCTACGTCTTCATGGTTCAGTTTTGGGAGCTTGTATGTGTCCAGAAATTTATCCATTTCCTCCAGATTTTCAAATTTGTTGGCGTATAGTTGTTTATAGTAGTCTCGAATGATTCCTTGTATTTCAGATGAATCAGTTGTAATATCACCTTTTTCATTTCTAATTCTTGTTATTTGAGTCTTCTCTCTTCTTTTTTTAGTTAGCCATGCTAATGGTTTGTCAGTTTTATTTATCTTTTCAAAAAACCAATTTTTTGATTCATTGATCTTTTGAATTGTTTTTTTGGTTTCAATTTCATTAAGTTCTGCTCTGATCTTAATGATTTCTTTCTGTCTGCTAACTTTAGGTTTGGATTGTTCTTGTTTTTCTAGTTCTTTAAGGTGAAGTGTTAGGTTGTTCACTTGCCATCTTTCCATTCTTCTGAGGTGAGCATTTAATGCAATAAATTTCCCCCTTAATACTGCTTTTGCAGTATCCCACAGGTTTTGGTATGATTGTAACATCAGATTTAAATGGTACCATAGACCATATGAACCTAACAGACATATATAGAGCATTTCATCCAACAGCTGCAGAATACACATTATTTTCATCAGCATATGGAACATTCTCTGGGAATAACCATATGTTAGGTCACAAAATATGTCTAAACAGGTTCAAAACAACCAAAATCACACCAAGTATTTTTTTCTGGCCATAATAGAATAAAACTAGAAATCAATACCAAGAGGAACTTGCAGAATTACACAAATACATGGAAATTAAACAACACGCCCTTGAATGACCAAAGGGTCAAAAAAGATTAAAAAGGAAATCAAAAAAGTTCATGAGACTAATGAAGACAGAAACACAACATACCAAAACCTATAGAATACAGCCAAGGCAGTATTAAGAGGAAAGTTTATAGCAATAAATACCTACATCAAAAAAATAGAAAGATTTCAGATAAAGAGCCTAGCAATGCACTTCAAGAAACTAGAAAAGCAAGAACAAATTAAATCCAAAAAAGTACAAGAGAAGAAATAATAAAAATCAGAGCAGTAAAAAATGAAATTGAGACTAAAAATACAATACCAAAAAAATCAATCAAGTGAAAAGCTGGTTCTTTGAAAAGATAAGCAAAATTGACAAACCACTAGCCAGACTAACCACAAAGAAAAGAGATAATATCCAAAAAAACAAAATCAGAAATGCAAATGGAGACATTACAGCAGATACCACTAAAATACAAAGAATCATCAGAGACTATTATGAACAACTATATGCCAATAAATATGAAAACCTAGAAGGAATGGATAAATTCCTGGCACATATGCCCTACTAAGGCTGAACCAAGAAGAAATAGAAAACCTAAATAGACCAATAACAATTAACAAGACAAAATCAGTAATAAAAAGTCTCCCAGCAAAAACGTAAACAAACAAACAAAAAAACCCAGGATCAGATGGCTTCACTGCTGAATTCTACCAAACATTTAAAGATCTAACACCAATACTTCTTAAATTATTTCAAAAAACTGAATTGGATGGAATTCTTCCAAACTCATACTATGTGGCCAGCATTACCCTGATACCAAAAGCAGACAAAGACACAACAACAAAAAAGAATACAGGCCAACATCCCTAATGAACACAAATGCAAAAATACTAGCAAACTGAATCCAACAGCACATCCAAAAGAATATATATACCATGATTAAGTGGGATTTATCCCAGAGATGCAAAGATGGTTCAACACATGCAAATCAATAAATGTAATACATCACATCAATAGAATGAAAGAAAAAGACCATATGACCATCTTAATAGATGCAGAAAAATCATTTGATAAAATTCAACATCTCTTCAAGATAAAGACTCTCAACATGTTAGGTAGAGAAGGAAACCTTAATCTTAATACATCTTAATTTTTAAGGCTATATAAGACAAACCCACAGCTAACATCATAAACTGGAACAAAACAAGGATGCCCACTCTCCCCACTTCTATTCAGCATAGTAATGGAAGTCCTAGCCAGAGCAATTAGGCAAGAGAAAGAAATAAAGGGCATCCAAATTGGAAAGAGGAAGTCAGGTTGTCCCTGTTTACAGATAACATGCTGTTATATAGAAACCTAAGGACTCTACAAAAAAACTCCTAGACCTGATAAACAAGTTCAGAAAAGTTGCAGGATACAAAATCAACATAGAAAAATCAGCAGCACTTCTACACACCAAAAATGTTTAGCAGAGAAAGAAATCAAGAAAGCTATCCCATTTACAACAGCAACAATGACAAAAAATAACCAGGAATAAATTTAACCAAGGAGGTAAAAGATCTCTACAGTGAAAACTATATTCAGATCCCACCAACCCCCCCCCAAACAAAACAAAACAAAACAAAACAAAAAACAAAAAAACCACTATAAAACACTGATTAAAGAAATTAAAGAAGACAAAAAAATTAAAAGACATCCCATGCTCATGGATTGGAAGAATCAATAACATCAAAATGACCATACTACCCAAAGCAATCTACAGATTCAATGCAATTCCCATCAAACTGCCAATGACATACTTCACAGAAACAGAAAAAAACAATTCAAATATTTATATGGAACAAGAGACCCTGAATAGCCAAATCAATCCTGAGCAAAAAGAACAAAATGGGAGGATATCACAGTCCCTTCAAAATGTACTGCAGAGTGACAGTAATCAAAACAGTATGGTACTAGCACAAAAACAGACACACAGACCAACGAAACAGTACAGAGAATTCAGTAGTAAATACAAGTACCTACAGCCAACTGATTATTGACAAAGGAGCCAAGAACATACATTGGTATAAAGACAGTGCTGGAAAAACTGAAGATCCGTATGCAGAAGAATGAAACTAGATCCCTATCTCTCACCATACAAAAAAAAAAAAAAAAAAACAACTCAAAATGGACTAAACACTTAAATGTAAGACCCGAAACTATAAAACCTCTAGAAGAAAACAGGGGGAACACTTCAGGACATAGGTCTAGGCAAAGACTTTATGAATAATACTTACTTCAGAAGCACAGGGAACAAAGGTAAAAATTAACAAATGGGAAACAATCAACAGAGCAAAAAGACAACCTGCCGAATGGGAGAAAACATTTACAAACTATGCATCCAACAAGGGATTAATATCCAGAATTTACAAAGAACTCAAACATCTCAACAGTAAAAATCAAATAATCCAATTAAAAAATGGGAAAAGGAACTGAATAGACATTTTCCAAAAGAAGACATACAAATGGCCAACAGGCACATGAAAAAATGCTCAATGTTGCTAATCATTAGAGAAATGCAAATGAAGTATCTCACCTCAGTTAGAAAGACTATTATTAAAACGACACAAAATAAATGCTGGCAAGGATGTGGAGAAAGGGGAACTCTTATCCATTGTTGATGGGAATGCAAATTAGTACAGCCACCACAGAAAACATATGGAGATTTCTCAAATAACTACAGACAGAACTACTATATGAACCAGCAACTCCACTACCAGGTATATAACCAAAGGCAGGGAAATCAATGGGTTGGAGGGATGCCTGTACTCCCATGTTTATTGCAGCTCTAGTCACAACAGCCAAGAGTTGGAACCAACCTAAATGTCCTTCCATGGATGACTGGATAAACAAAATGTAGTATGTATACACAATGTAATACTACTCAGCCATAAAAAAGAATGAAATTCTCCCATTTGTAGCAACATGGATGAGTGTGGAGAAAATTATGTTAAGTGAAATAAGCTAGCAACAGAGAGAGACATACCACATACTCTCACTCATATGTGAAAGCTAAAAAAGTTGATCTCATAGAAGTAGAGAGGAAAATAGTGGTTACTTAATACTGGTGGGAGGAAGGGAAGTGGGGGGATCAGGAGAGGGTGGTCAGTGAATACAAAATATTATAGGGATAGGAAGAATGGGACCTAGGATTCTATAGTAACATAGGGAGACTACAGTTAACAAAGTACTTTGAATAGCTCGTCAAGATGATGTTGAATGTTCCTAACACAAAGAAGTGACCAATGTTTGAAGTGATGGATATACTAAGTACCCTGACATGATCATTGCACACAGTATGAATGTACCCAAATATCATATTGTACTCCATAAATACATACAATGATCATGGGTCAATTAAGAAAAATAAACTAAAAAGAGAGAAATAGAAAGTAGAATAGTGGTTACCAGAGGCAGGGAAAGGAAGAAAGGTGGGGGAGATAGGGGAAGGTTCGTAGACCAGTACAAAGTCACAGTTAGGTAGAAAGAATAAGTTCTGGTGCTCTAGGGTGACAATAGCTAATAATATTGTATTGCATATTTCAAGATAGCCAGAAAAGAGAATCTTAAATGTTATAACTACAAATCAATAATAAGTGTTTAGGTGATAGTTATGTTAACTATTCTGATTAGATCATTATACAATATATGCATGTATTGAAACAACAAACTGTATCTCATAAACATGTACCACAAAAAAATTTTAAAAAGAAAGAAAGCAAATGATAGAATTTTCTACTTAGTGATTGGTAATGATTGCTAAAGAAAAATGTTCAGATCTGACAAGCATTTGGAGAAAAAGGGCCTCTCAACACCACTGAGGCAAACATAAGCATTTCAGTTTCTGCAAGATAATAACATATAGCAAATGTTTTAAAGACACCCTTTGCCACAACAATTCCATTTCTAGTCATTCCAAAAGAGATAAACAAAGACACTCGAAAAGATTTAACTGCAGGGATGCTCACCAGGTAATATTTATAGCAGCAAAAATTACAAATAATTTAATGTGCTAACAATAGGGGATAAGTCAAATATGATATGGTACTTCAAAAAGTTCATGGAAGATTTGAATTACCTTTTGCTTTGTTTTTTTTTGGTTTTGGATTATCTTTTAATTTTATTTTTCCAAAAACATTTTGAAGTACCCTCATACATGTTTATATTTATATTATGCAGTCATTAAAAATGATGACATAGAATGATATTGAATTCCATGGCAGCATACTTAAAATAAATTCTAAAAATTAGATCACACAACAGTGTATGACCCAATGTAAAAAAATATATATATGTAAATGTAATAGTCAACTCCATTTTTGATATTTGATTGTTGACAGCTTTCAAGCTGCTTCTCCTCCACATCTGAGCAAGCTGATACAAAAGCCTTGGTCCTCCCTCATTTGGTGTTGATGGGAAAGTTCAAACACAAATGCCAGCCCATGCATAAGAGTACCCTCACCCAGCCCCTCCTCCTAACTACCATAAAATCCCAAGCCCTGCAGTCTCAAGTCACTTTTTGATCTGCCCTGCTCTCCCCAAAATACCTCACTGTGTGAGAAATAAACCTTTTTATATGCTTTTAGTGTATATGTATTATCATCAGTCGACACCTGAACCAAATTTTGGGCAAGAGGTCTGAACTCAAAATAAAGCATGGAAAAAACAATAAAGGGATACATTCTAGCAATGAGATATCACTAAATTACTTTCTGTCTCACTTTTATTTATTTTACTTTCTAAATTTCCTATAAAGAACCTCTACTTGTCTGATAAAATCACTAGTATCATATATTAAATGCAAAGCAGAGAATAAAACCTATCACTCAACTATCAGTTATGTGGCACCAACTCTGCTCTCAAGAGAGCTCCATTCAGTAGGGAAGCTGACCCATTCGGGGCCTGGTAGATAAGACAAAAGCAGTAAGGCTGTGAATGGAAAACATGGAATTCAGAGTAAATTCATTCAAATGTTTTCAGTCTCTCCTCCAGCAGACACTGGCTACTTAACTTTGACACAAACTATTTCAGGCAGCAGCACTGCAGAGAGCCTCTACTGACCTCCCTGACTCAGTTTCTCCTCCAAATAATAGGATATGTTTTTATCACTGTTGATATCAACATTTTATGCAACAATTATTTATTTAAGGGTCTGTCTCCCTAACTAGACAATGAGCTTTTTGATGTTAGGAACTGTATCTTTTTTTTTTGGCAGCTAGCTGGCGGGAGGGGGGACTGTACTTTTTACTTAAATGACAGTCTTTCCTGTTTGTTAATCACCACTTTCACTGTATACAAAGGATAACCCCTCTCATTTACATGTGTAACAAATCATTCCCTTTGTAGATAGGCATTTCAATCTTTAAGTTCTGGACATGTGCCGATGGATGATTATTTCCCACACCACAAGTGCCTGCTGGGACCTCTACCTTGGTGGGGGAGTACACATCAAGGCATGGGGGAGTACACATCAAGGCAAGGGGGAGTACACATCAAGGCAAATGGGAGAGATGGCTGCTGGAGGCAGCATACAATGTGAG
Source organism: Cynocephalus volans (assembly GCF_027409185.1). Taxonomy (NCBI): domain Eukaryota; kingdom Metazoa; phylum Chordata; class Mammalia; order Dermoptera; family Cynocephalidae; genus Cynocephalus; species Cynocephalus volans. Next base: position 59,151,571 of record NC_084470.1, read on the forward strand.
AAATTATTCTGTCATTATTTATAGAATTTCTATGTAGAAAGCATTAGAATAACAAATAAAAGTAAAGTTTTTTCTTTGAGAAGATATTATTTATATCATCTTTACTCTTCAAATAAAACATTTCCTTTAATTGTAATAGTTTGTCACAGGTATCAAGGACCCAAAGGTTACCCAAGGAATGAGAGCATCTTCTGTTTAAGAACCTGAATTGAGCAAAAGCTTGACAAGAAAGGAGACCAACTGAATCTAGTACAGTTATTTGGAGACTAAAAGAACCTCAAAAATCAGGGAAACAATCGGAAAAATTGGAAGACTTTCTACTACTGTAAATGGTGGCTCCCTAAATATGGGTTGTACTGAGGACTCAGGACAGCAATAGATAGAGAGGGGCAGGCTATGGACCCTCACGAGGCTTTAGGAAGCCTGTTCACATGGCCTTAAGCCTCTCTGGGCTGAACACAGCACAGGGTAAAGCATCTCCCTGAATCATGAACCTGATTAAGTGTGGCCACACAACTGTAAAGCTCTACCTCCTACCGTTCTATGACATAAAAGTTGTCTCCATCATCTCCTTGGTCAATGACATGCTCATCAACTTTGACTATCCTTTCAAACATGGCATCGAGGACTTGAGAAAGCTGTTCCTGCAGGGTACATACAAGAAAAAAAGATTGCTTTTATATTTGCTGAGAAAAAAAACAATGACCATGCTTTATCTCAATTTGTGACAATATAATAGAAGCCCCCACACCAGACTATTCCTCATATTCAGCAGAAACCTAAGGGCCATCTGAAACAAATGCTTTCCTGGGACCATTCAGCTTCACACCCCCATGAAATTAAACAGACAGCACAATTGCCAAGTCTTTTGAGGCAGTACTACTTTGAAAAAGCTTTCCACAACCTACACAAAACAGGTCCCCCAAATCATGGTCTCCATTCTCCCAGCTGTACCCACATGACTGTCACCTGTCTTAATGGCTCCATCGTGTCATGTATAAAGCCATGTGCTGCCATCTTCCTACAGGTGTTGACTGTAACAGGATCATCAAATTTAAAGGGCTGTGATGGCCTTGGAAGTTATCTTGTGGAACAGCACAACTGCCTCTGACTAGCCATGCACATCACTTAACCCCTCTGAGCTTCAGTTTCTTCATATGTAAAAAAGATATAATACATTTTCTAGTTTATCAATTTTTATTTACTAAAGGAGAGAAATCTAAGTAAATTATTTACCACACAACAGGTACTCAATAAATGGAATCTATTATCAGACAGCTAATATTGCTTCATTTATGTACAACACATACAATTACTTACCAATATTACCTGCCATAAACAGAAAGCAATGGTGCTGATAAGTATAATGAAAAAAAAAAAAACAATTCTATTAAATTTTAATGAAATGGTGGTCTCAGCCTGGGGCCAGTGTCCCTCTGAGAGATCAGTAATTGTTAGGGGGGCACTAAAGAATACCAACTTTAATTCAAAAAGAGACTTTCTCTTTGGAGGAATGTAGATTGAGGACCTAGCAAAGGAATAATTTTATTGCTGCATAATTCCATGTGATTTAATGTTCTGTCAGAGTAACTCTGCTACCTAAAATAATTGAGCATCAACAAAAAGCATCTTTAGTTCTATTTGCGTTGAATACTGTACAAGCTGACAAATACTAAAATAGATGTCTTGCTACTCACATGCCATCATGTGGAATGTAAGCCCAGTGTTGCCAGAAATCTCCTATTTAAATACTGGCAATAAATTCAAATTTTCACTTATAATACAGACCAAACGCACACATCTGTACCCGGCCTGTGGGCTGTCTGTTGGAAGCCTCTTGTTCTGAGTAACTTTTCTTCTTCTGGACTCTTCAAAAACATCAGTGTTATGGGATAGAGAATACAGTAGGAGGAAGGGAAACATTCTAGGTTAGAGGGGATTAAAATGACACTATGACAACCAAATGAAATATGTGATTCAGGGTTGAAAAATAAAACAAAAAAGCTGTACAGAACTTTACTGAGGAAATCTGAATATGGACTGTATATTACGGGATATTATTATACAACATTAAATTTCTTGGGTTTTTTAATGTGTTAGTGTAGAAAAATACCCTTGTTCTTGGAAAATACATCCTAAAATATTTAGAGGTGAAAAGTTATATAGTCTTAAACATTCATAAATGGCCCAGACCAAAAGAAAAGCAGTTTCTATATACTTTCTCGTCTCTTTCTCTTTGTACACAAACTCACACACAAGAGAAAAAATAAATATGACAAAAGGTTAAACAACTGGTCAGTCTGAGTAAAGGGTACGTAGGTGTTCACGGTACTATTTTTTTTCCCCCAACCATTTCATTTTATTTATTTATTTATTTAGGTACTATTCTTTTGACTTTTCTGTAAATTTGAAAATTTAAAAATAGAATTTGGGAAATAAATCAGAAAATTTGAAACAAATACACTCACCAGAATAACTAAGTTCAAAAGACTGATAATATAAAATGTGGTAAGGATGTGGAGCAACCAGAAATCTCATACATCATTGGTAGGAATGCAAAATGGTGCAATCACTTTGAAAAAGATCTGTCAGATTTTTAAAAATAAACTCAAACATGTACCTACCCTACAACTTAGCAATTTGCTCTCAGGAATTTTACTGAAAAGAAATGGAGAAAAAATTTCACAAAAAGACCTGTACAAAATGTTCATAGCATTATTCATAATAGCTAAAAACTAAAAACAGACTAGGTATCCATCAACAGAAAAATGGATAAACTAGTATTTTTGTACAATGGAATACAACTCGGCAATAAAAGGAATAAACTAACATCACTGGCTATAAGACGAACTGACATCATGAACCCCTTGATATGATGCTCTAGAACACAATATAATTTCTGTGGTAGTCTGGCCAAAAATATATAACTATAGTCCAAAATCACGAGGAAACTTCATACAAACTCAGATTGAAGGACATTTTATAGGATAACTAGTACTCTTCAAAGTATCAAGATCATGAAAGATTACTGAAGGACTGAAAACTGTCACAGATTGGAAGAGACTAAGAAGAAATAACACCTAAATGTAATGTGGGACCCTTGGATACGGGACCTTGGACTGGATCCTTAACCAGAAAAAAGACATTGGTAAGAAAACCAATTTGAATAAGGTGAAATTGGAATAAAGTTTGTAGTTTAATGTATAGTATTACAACAATGTTAATTTCTTGGTTTTGTAATATGGATATGTAAGATGTTAATATTGGGGGAAATTGGATTATGGGTATACGGGAACTCTGTACTATTTTTGTAACTTTTCTATGAGTCTAAAATTAGTTCAAAATAAAATGTAAAAAAGGGCCAGCCCATGGCTCACCTGGGAGAGTGTGGTGCTGATAACACAAAGGCCACAGGTTCAGATCCCTGTATAGGGATGGCCAGTTATCTCACTTGGGAGAGCGTGGTGCTAACAACACCAAGTCAAGGGTTAAGTAAGATCCCCTTACCAGTCATCTTGTAAAGTAAAAAGTAAAGTAAAAAAAAATAATAATAAAAAATAAAATAAAATAAAAATAAATAAATAAAATAAAATAAAATAAAATGTAAAAAAAAGAAAAAAGAATGAATTACTGATATATGCAATAATGTGCATAAACCTCAAAAACATTGCGCTGAGTGAAAAAAGCCTCACACAAAAGACTATATACTATAAGATTCCATTTATATGGAATTCTAGAACAGATAAAACTAATCTACTGTAGAATAAGTCAAAGTAGTACTTGCCTCTGGAAGGAGAGGGGCAAGAATTGATCAGCAAGAGGCATGAGGAATGCATTTTTGGAGTGGTGGCAATGTTCTGTATCTTGATAAGAGTAGGTTACCTAAGGGCATGCCTTTGCCAAACTCCAGCTAATGCATACTTAAGATATGTGCATTTCATTGTATCAAAACTTTACATTGAAAAACTAAACAAATATTGAATTTATGATATGCATGTTAAAATATTTAGAGGAAAGTATACTGATATCTATGATTTACTGTAAAATGCATCCCAACCCCCACCCCATCCCTGCCTCAGTAAGATGGGTTAAAGCAGGCGTCGGCAGACTGCCACCTACTTTTATAAAGAATGTTTTACTGGAACAGAGCCACACCCTTTCATTTATGTATTGTCTATTGCTGATTTCCACTACAAAGACAGAGTTAAGTAGTTGTAACAGAAATATTTATTATCTGCCTCTTTGAAAAAAGTTCGCTGACCCCTTGCTAAGGGATGGGTAGAGAGTATATGACAGAGCAAGCAAAGTAAAGTGTTAATGCTGGAATCAAGGCAGTGGATATATACATGTTCCTGTAAAATTCTTTCAATTTTGGTGTATGTTTGAATATTGGGGGGATAAAATGTTAGAAAAATGTAACTGAATTTAAAATTCAGTCATTTTACAATATTAAAATGGTAAAACAGTTGATACAGTTTGGATATGTTTGTCGCTGCAAAGCTCATGTTGAAATCTGATCCCCAATGTAGGTGGCAGCAGTGGGAGGTACAGTAGATTAATGCTCTGGGGGCAGGGGTTGGGTGGTGATGGAGTTTGGATGTGTTGTCCCCTCCAAAACTCATGTGGAATTTTTATCTCCAATGTGGCAGTGCTGGAAACTGATTGAGTCATGGGGGCGGATCCCTCATGAATGGATTAATGCTCTCCCTGGGGGAGGGGAGGATTAATGAGTGAGTTCTCACTCTATTAGTTCCTGTGAGAGCTCGTTGCTTAAAAAGACCCTGGCACCTTCTCTCACTCTCTTGCTTCTTCTTGCCATGTGATCTGCTTGTACCCGCCAGCTGCCTGCCACTTTTCCACCATGAGTAGAAGCAGCCTGAGGCCCATGCCAGATGCAGCTGTCCCAGAATCGTAAGCCAAATAAACCTCTTTTCCTTATAAATTACCCAGTCTCAAGTATTCTGTTATAGCAACATAAAACGGACTAAAACAGGTGGTGAGTGAGTTCTCCTTTATTAGTTCCCTTGAGAGCTGGATGTTAAAAGGAATCTGAAACCTCACTTCCTTTTTTCTCTCTTGCTTCCTTCTCTTGCCATGTGATCTCGTTGCACAAGCTGGCTGCCCTGCTGCCTTCTATGAGTGGAAGCAGCCTGAGACTCGTGCCAGACACAGCTGCCCCAGAATCCTGACCCCGATAAACCTCTTTTCTTTATAAATTACCCAGTCTTAGGTATTCTGTTATAGCAACACAAAATGGACTAACACAGCAGTATTCTCCAACATTAAGAAAACTCAATATTAGACTGACATAGAAATTTCCCTTATAACAACTCTGGCTGTATAAAATTTACAGGAGGCTTTTTATTCACAGTAGATAAAGAAGCGGGTCCCTTTTCCATTTATATGGATGATTTCAGGGAAAACAGATGACACAGACCAGTGTTTCTCAACCAGCCTTCCTTGAGCTCATGGTTCTCGTTTTATTCCATTTCAACTAACAAACTCTGAGTAAAGGTCTGGCTATTCCTGTAACCACAGAGCTACCAAACAGATACAGCTACATACAGACACTAGGGATGGTTGATTCCCTTGACCGATACATCAAGAGCTCATGTCTGACCAACCAAATTCCTAGGGAAGGCTGTGCAGATGTCTCTAGACGCCTGTGTTACAGGAGCTGGGTAGTAGTAGAAATCTAACCCAACTTCCTGTCTCTGCACATCCTGGGATTCCCCAATAGGCCCAGGGTCCCAACCATTCATGTGGCTTTAGTGTGGCCTTCAAAGTAGTAGAGAAACAGGAAGTCTGAATATTCCCTATTGCTATAGGCTGAATGTTTATGTCCCCCCCAAATTCATATGTTAAAACTTAACTTTCAGTGTGATGGTATTAGGCGGTAGGGCCTTTTGGAGGGGATTAGATCATGAGGGTGAAGCACTCATGAATGAGATTAGTGCCCTTATAAAAGAAACCCCAGAGAGCTCCCTCCATCCTTCTATCATGTGAGGACCAGAGAGAAGATGGCCATCTATGAACCATGAAGTGGGCCCCTCACCAGACACTGAACCTGCTAGCACTCTGATCTTGGACATCTAGGCCTCCAGAACTGTAAGGAATAAATTTCTAATGTTTACATGCCACCCAGTATCTAGTATTTTGTTACAGCAGCCCAAATGCAATAGGACCCCTATTCTCATGAGTTAGCCCTAGCTCTTTATCTCTACCACCAAGAGAGGGATGACAGGCCCAGTCCACAGATCCTAGGACAGGCCCTACAGACAGACATCACTCACAAGAAATACCCCACACCTGAGGTCTTCATTGAGATGCAGTCGCAAGAGGGACCCAATATCTAAGAAGCAACTACACACTTTCAGTGGGTTAACTGCTACTGGAGAAAAGGACTACACATGAGCATCTTCAAAGAAATCAATCTCTTTGCAGCACAAATTCAGACCCTCCAAGAACTAAGACAGGGTCATGCAAATCTGAGCATTTCCTTGTAACATGACCAGATCACATGGTTCTTGAATTACCAGTACTGTCTTGAAGAAAGTGCCAAAGCAGTTCAGAAAAATGCTAAAAGGCATTTGAAAAATCATGTCTGGGTTATAGTGGTCATCACAATGAAAAAATCTGTAAGTAAGACAAATCTAAAGTTTTATGCTTCATACAACTGTGGCTAAGATGCTAAAAACTTTAAATAACAAGTAGGAAGAAAGCTAAAAGACCATCAAAACAAGAATATTTTAAAAATCAATGTTACATTCAGATCCTCACATCGACCAGCTGCCAAAGGCAAAATAAACAAACAAAAATTAGTGTTACCTGATCAAGATTTTTGAAAAGGAGAATATCTTTGCAAGCCTCCTGAAGTCTGCATCTCTGTTCATCAGTTTTAGGATGAATCACCTGCCAATCCAATAAAACCAGGGAAACTTTTTTATTCCATTTAAAAATTACCCACTTAAAAGCTGGTATATTTCTTTCCCTTAAAGTGGAAAAAATTGAAAGCACATTTTCTATAATTTAAATTCTACACAAATACCAAGCAGTACATTGAATGTGGAGGGGCAATATGATATAGCGGTGGAGAGCGCCAAACCTAGAGCCACCTGCTGTGTGATTAGCAGCAAGTCAGCTGTCCCCTAGGAGCCTCAGGGTCTTCATCCATAAAGCACAGTGATATATATTTGTTCATTCAACAAATATTGAGCACCTACTCTGTGCCAGGCCCTATCCTAGCTCTAGGAACAAAGCAGAGAATACATAGACAAAAAAACCTGCCCTGAAATTCAATAAATTTATAAATATGTTAGAGAGTGATAAGGCTAAGGAGAAAAATAAGATAGGGAAGGGAGAAAAGAAGAGTATGTGTGTATGAAGAGAGGGACAGAGGGAGAGAGAGAGAGACAGGAGGAGGGAGAGAGAGAGGGAAAGAAGAAGAAGAAGGGAGGGAAAAAAGGAGGGAGGAAAGATGGAAGGGGGAAGGGGAAAGAGAGAAAGAGCAAGAAAGAGAGTGAGAGTGTGTCTGTGAATGAGTGTGTGTGAATGAGTGTGTGTGTGAGAGTGTGTGTGTGTGTGTGTGTGTGTCCACGTGAGACCTCACTGAGAAAGTGACATTTGTGTAAAGATCTCAAGGAAGTGAATACAATCTGAGAGAATGAATCATGTGGATATTTCTGTGAAAAGAGTAACCCAAGCAGAGAAAACAGCAAGTGAAAACAGGGCTCTATGGTGGGAGCATAAACAGCATGTTTGAAAAATAACCAGGGGCAGGTATGACTGGTACAGAGTGAAGGGTCAAGGTCAGGTGGAGACTGGGTTGGAGGGAAGATACTCAAATCAGAGAGGGCACTGTAGGTCACAAAAGAACTGGACCTTGCTCTAGCAACATGGGAGTGATTTGAGGGTTCTGACTGAGGAAGGAAAGAGATATGACTGTTTTTAAAGGATCACAGTGGCTGCTGAGGGAAGAACAGCCTGGAAGAAGGCAAAGTGGAAGCCAGGAAGCTACAGCTACTCCCAGTGCCAGATGGTGGTGGTTTGGACCAGGGTGATAGCATGGAGGTGTTGAGAAGTAGTAGAATTCTGGATATGTTTTCAAGACAGAGCCTATTGGATTTTACTGAAAAATTATGTGTGGATATGAAAAAATGACAGGAGTTGAAAGTGACCCCAAAGTTTTGGGCCTGTGCAAATGGAAGTATGGAACTGCCATGAATTAAACTGGAGAAGACTGTGGGTGGAGAAGAATATTTAAAGGGAATAATCATGAGGTCATTTAAGTTTGAGTTGTCTATTGACATCTAAGTGGAGATGGTAATTAAACAATACAAGGCTATACAAGCTAGAGTCCAAACATCAACAACTTATTTTATCAGCGGTAGTAGTAGTGGTATCTAACAAATTAGGGTTGTCATAAGGATTAAATAAGTTAGTACATGCAGTGTTTAAAATAGTGCCTTGCATTTAATAGGTGCTCAAAAACTATTACTATTACTATAATTATGGATAATAAATGTTTATTGAACTAAAAAAAATTATTGCCTAATATTGGTATTATAATTGAGAGGCCTATCAAGCTCATTCCTAAGTATTGTCTTCACCCCTGCAAAAAGGTACATCATTTAATATGACCAGAAATAACAGATGTCAAAAGTGCTAAGTATTTTAAATTTGTGATATTAAATTTTTTAAAAACTTAAAAGTTTTAAGTCATAAAGAATTTTATGATATCCAGAATAAAAAAAATTTTAATCAACCTGTCTGTTATACTCACATAATGGTAACATTTTATTATTAGAATACTACAGAAATCTCATTTTAAGGTATACATGATAGATGATCAAAATAATGGTTCATATTTGCTTTTACAAAAGTAATTTATGTTAATTGTACAAAGGTTTAAAAAAACTTGAGTTTTTTAAAAAGGCACCCCAAAATCAACCATGGTCCTGCCACAACCATTCTTAACATTTAGGGTATATCCTAGATGAGATTATATCCTTTCAGATATAATTCACTGTACATATGTACAAATAAATAAATAGGTATATTTTTTAAATGTTTTTTTATTTTACAAAATGCTCTATAAATTGTACCTCATACAAACATACACCCTACACCATTAGATCCAGCCCTGTACCATCATTTTCAATGGCTGCAGATTCTCTTAATTTGAATGTACCAAAATTTAGCCCCCGGTAATCCCTTGTTTTGGGTTACTTAGGTTATTTCCATTTTTCACTATTACAACACTGCAGTGATCTCTGTTTGTACATCCTTGGGAAGGATCCAACTGCTCAGTAGGGATAAATTCTCCTTTAGGTAACTGCTGAGTCAGTTGTCTTGACTATGTTTAGGGCTCCTGACATCTACAGCTAGGTACCCATTCTCACTCTACCTGATATCTACAGCTAGGCACCCATTCTCACTATACCTGACAGCTACAGATAGGCACCCATTCTCACCATACCTTCAACCAGTGCTGCTTCCAATCTGTTAGATAAAAAATGGCATCTTGTTGAGTTTTTTTTTTTTTTTTTGTCTTTTTCGTGACCAGCACTCAGCCAGTGAGTGCACCAGCCAGTCCTATATAGGATCCGAACCCGCGGTGGGAGCGTCGCCGCGCTCCCAGCGCCTCACTCTCCCGAGTGCGCCATGGGCTCAGCCCATCTTGTTGAGATTTTTAATTTGTATTTAATTATCAGCATGATTAAATTTTGGTGTGTAGAAGAGGGGAGTCATTGAGAAATACAACAATTCTATCTACAACCTTTGCTTTAGTTTTTTTTCTTTTTTTTAAAATGACCAGTAAGGGGATCTTAACCCTTGACTTGGTGTTATCAGCACCACACTCTCCCAAGTGAGCCACGGACGGGTCCTCTTTGCTTTAGTTCTTACCCTTGGATCAGTATCTTCCTCTTCCTCATCAGGGTTATAGGTCTCAGCACAGACTAAAATTGGAGAGAAAAAATAGAGAGAAAAATGAATTTAACAAATATGTGGTGTTAGGAAAAATAGGAAGTGAACAATTTCCTTTTATATTCACTGTATTCTAAAGTTGTAATGATTTCTTAACTCCTTCTTTCAATTAATAAATATGAGGGACTTCAAAAAGTTCGTGGAAAAATGGAATTAAAAGATAAAAATAAAATATATAAACTTTATTTCTCAACATAAGCTCTATTAAGTTCAAGACATTTTTGTAAGCAATATATCAGCCATTCAGTCCATCCCGAAAGAACTGAAGGTCCTGGAAATTTAACCATATCAATGCAGTCTTTTTTACATTTTGGGGGGGGGGTGGGAGGAGCAGCTAGCTGGTACAACGATCTGAACTCTTGACCTCGGTGTACAGGATCTGAACCCTTGACCTCGGTGTTATCAGCACCAGGCTCTTCAAGTGAGCTAAACAGCCAGCACTTTTTTACATTATTAACTGAAGAAAAATGAATGTCCTTTAAAGATTTTTTAAGATTAAGAAACAAAAAGAAGTCAGAAGGAGTCAAATCAGGACTATATGGGGGATGCCTAATGATTTCCCATTGAAACTCTCACAAAATTGGCCCTGTTTGATGAAATGAGTGAGAGCATTGTCCTGGTAGAGAAGGTCTCTCTCTCTCTCTTTTTTTTTTTTTTTAAAAGATGACCTGTAAGGGGATCTTAACCCTTGACTTGGTGTTGTCAGCACCACGCTCAGCCAGTGAGCGAACCGGCCATCTGTATATGGGATCCGAACCTGGGGCCTTGGTGTTATCAGCACCGCACTCTCCAGAGTGAGCCACGGGCCGGCCCAGAGAAGGTCTCTCTAATGAAGCTTTCCCAGGCATTTTTCTGCTAAAGCTTTGACTTTCTCCAAACACTCTCATAACAGATATTATCATTCTTTGGTCCTCCAGAAAGTCAACAAGCAAAAAGCCTTGAGCAAACCCAAAAACTGTTGCCTGCCATGTCTTTTGCTCTTAAATGGTCTGCTGTTGCTCTGACTGGACTGCTTCCGCCTCCTGTTAGCCATGGCTTTGATTGTGCTTTGTCCTTAGGATCTTACTGGTAAAGCCATGTTTCATCTCCTGTTATAATTCTTCTTCTTCTTCTTCTTTTTTTTTTAAAAAAATGACCAGTAAGGGGATCTTAACCCTTGGCTTGGTGTTGTCAGCACTACGCTCAGCCAGTGAGCGAACCGGCCATCCCTATATAGGATCTGAACCCATGGCCTTGGTGTTATCAGCAGCACACTCTCCCAAGTGAGCCAAGGGCCGGCTCGTGTTACAATTCTTCAAAGAAATGCTTTAGGATCTTGATCCCATTTGTTTAGAATTTCCATTGAAAGCTCTGCTCTTTGCAAGTGATCTGGGGTGTAACAGTTCTGGCATCCACTAAGTGGAAAGTTTGCTCAACTGTAATTTTTCAGTCAGAACTGTATAAGCTGAAACAATTTAGATGTTTATGGTGGGGTTATTGTTTCTGCTTTGTTAGTCCTTTTCAACTGGGGCATGAACAAGATTAATTTTTTCCTTGCAAACTGATGTGGATGGTCTGCCACTGTGGGCTTTATCTTCAACATCAACTTGTCCCTTCTTAAAATGAGTTATCCATTTGTAAACTGATGATTCCTTTGGGGTGATGTCCCCATAAACTTTTTGTAAAGCATCAATGATTTCACCATTCTTCCACCCAAGCTTCACCATAAATTTGATGTTTGTTCTTGCCTCAATTTTAGCAAAATTCATGCTGCTCTGATAGGAGCTCTTTTCAAATTGATGTCTTATACTTCTTAGTGTCTCAAACTAGATCCTGTTCAGATATGTCAAACAGGTTAGTACAAGTTTATTTTGGTGCAAAGAAAAAAAATTGAGATCCATGCATAGTTTTTTCATAATACATATTTTCCATGAACTTTTGAAGACTCCTTGTATATGAAATACCTAGTACAAAACCCAGCTCTCTAGACATTAGTGGTCCCAAATAGAAGAGAGACAATGAAATATATCACCTACTAAATCCTATGGTAGTAAAAAGGACAAAAAAGGAGCTGTTGTTTCTGTTCAATTATAAGACAGGGATGAAAACCATGAAGTACAATGGATACAATACAAACACAGAGATACAAAGGAAATTACCAAAAGAGTCAATTAAAACAGTTCAAAGTCATTATGTGCACGTGTAACTTAAAAATAAGAATGAATTGTGAAGCAAAACAAATATTACATGTCAGGCTCTGTTCTAGGTTTTTGTTTTCTTTTTTTTTTTGGCAGTTGGCTGGTATGGGATGGAAGCCTGGACCTTGGTGTTATCAGTGCCACACTCTAACCAACTGAGCAAACCGGCCAGCCCCCAGGTACAATATTATACAAATCTAAAGTCAACCTGATTTTCTTTGTAAGTAACCTGTGTTTGTGTCAGGTGTCTGTAGGACTTCCCTTTGTCACTGTAACTCAAAGATTTAAAAATATTCACTGCAACATTATTTATAATAGCAAAATATCAGAAATGATATAAGTACTCATTTAAATAATGCAGCTGTGAGAAAGAATGAGAAAGATCTTCATGGGTTAATACAGAGCGTGTTCTAGGGGGAAAAAAGCAAAAAAACGCAAGGTAAAGAAGAGCGTATATAGCATGCTACCCCTTGCACAAGAAAAGATTTCCAAAAGAAAAGGATTTCCATTAGAAAAGAGAGGTAAGAATTGGAGGAAAAATATATACAGATATATAAAATAATATATAAATATATAAATATGATCATTATATATATATATATATATATATATTTTTTTTTTTTTTTTTCTTTGCACTTGTTCATTTTTCCAAAAGGAAATGATTCAGGAAGGATAAACCAGAAGGTAATACTTATTTTCCTAGTGGGTAAGTAGAAACAAAAAAGAAGGGATAGGGAAGGGAATGAAACTTCTCCAAGGAAACTCCTTATATAAAAGTTTTGACATTAAAGCCATGTTAATGATTCACATATTTAAAAAAATTAAATTAAATTTATATAAGGATAAGAAGTACCCCAAAACTGAATACAAAGAGAAACAAATGAACCTAACCACGCATCAGGCTGATAACATAACCACAGAGAAGGAAAGGAGAATTGTTCTTAGTAGCTTCTGAACATAGTACTCTGACCACTCACCCTCAGCATGATATATTCAACAACAAAAAAGAACTGCTGCTGGTAAAGGTATAGCGATTCCAAAACTCTTCTATGTGTATTACAGTATTTTTACAGTGAGTATACACAGATGTTTTTACTGAAGAAGAGAATACTAATATGGAACAGAAGAAGAATTAGAATTGGAGATGTCAATACAAATAATGATTTTAAAATCTTACCCTTAGGTGTTAGTGGCAAAAAGATGAATTATCAAGTGAATAAAAAGGGTCTGTACTCAGTAACTGTTTTGCCAAGAATGATCCAGATGTGATCACTGATGTTGCTTACAATGCAGCAAACCTGTTCCCTCTTTATAAAATAGGTCATTACAGCTGTAGAGTTTTCTTCTAATAAATCGTCAATTATCTGCAATAGCTGTGTGACCAAAGGTGATTTACTGCAAATCTCCACCCTCTCTTCTGCACAATCGATCTAACAGTTCTGATTTCCCTCTGAAGACAGTCATAAGGATTCAAGTAGACAAGTGCCTGGTACAGAATAAGGACTCAGTAAATGAGAACTCTTTCAACTATTACTTCTGTTCCGTTTGTTTTGGTTTTCAGGAATATTAATTATTGTTATCTTGGCTCTGTTCTCTGTCTCAGCTCTGTCAACAATTGTTCTTTATTCAAGACTGCCCTGTCTCGCTGTGTAACAGAGACTCAAAAAAGGATTACTTAAATCAACATGAATGCAATAAGAAGCCTGAAGGGACTGCAACTCAGCAACTCCTCTGCTGGTAGGAGAAAACTGGATGCTGCCCTGATTCAAAGTTAGCTTGTTTTTTATTGTAAAGGCAAGGAGGTTTCACAAGAAAAATCAGTTGATTCAATAATTTCAAAAGGACACAAAGACATGGACAATGTGACAAAAGTTATCTATGGCTAAGTATAGCTTAAACAATGGAAACTAGTAACATCATAAAGTACAATTTGTGAAAAGCTAAGTTGATCAAACTGCGATAATTCTCTAATTTAAAATATAACCTCTCCTTAACTGATTTAAGCAAAAGTTACATTCTTATGATTAAATCTAAGTATAATTGTCTCTATAGTTTCCACCAACAAACAACTTGCCCTTAGCGAACATTTTTTCACATTTTTCCCTACAGCAATTCTTTCTACATCTTTTAAGAACAATCAGTATGTTAAATAATCAAAGTACATAAACCTATCCCTAAACAGCAATTAGAATTGATTAGATGGGCTGTTGCCCACTGGCTGTGGACTTTTGTCCCCTAGCCGAGGACTTTTGTCCCATACATGCATTACCTAAAAACCCTATACTAAAAATCAACTGAGAACATTTAGTTGATTAGAATTAGATGGGCCATTGCCTGCTGGCTGTGGACTTTTGTCCCATACATGCATTACCTAAAAACCCTAATTTAAAAATCAAATGAGAATCAAGATTTCTAACTCTCTATGCTGCCCTCCATCACAAATTTTTGCCCTTAACAACTTTGTTTTTTTTTTTTTTGCCTTCTCTATATATAATACTTGCTTATTGTTTTTAGTTTCCTTATAATCTTTCCTTATCACACCCATTTCCTGTTTCATCTCAACCTATCTTTCCCTGGCTTTTTACTCAGAATTCACAGAGGCAATGATTTCTTGTATTCTACCGATAATTTTGTAGTGGATATTCCTAGTCTTCGTTCCTCTTATATCCTTAATAAGCTGAGTTCACTCATAGTCCCTATATTGTTTGTGAGCGTTTGTTTCTCATTTATTAGCAAACAAGCAATATAAATGGTTTATGACCCTAGTCTCAATTCATTTGTGTGATGACTAAAAGACCCCATATATCTACAACTAGGGAACAAGCTGATACATACCACTCCCAATTCCCAGTTTCTTGAAGACATTTACCCACTACAGCCCTGGTCTAGCTGCATCCCAGCTTCCCCTTCTTCACTAGTTATTTGAACTAATGGGATATCTAAGAAGCGGTGGCTTCCAGCATGTACTGTATGTGGAAAGACTCTCTCTTCCCTGCCTTAGCCTACAGTACTCTACTTGTGTGGACCATACCTCCTGTGCTGTAATGCCATCAATACTCTATGCCTGTCCAACAAGGACCTGGTATCCTAAAATAGATGGAGAAAAATTAGGCGGAATAGAGTGATTAGACAGACACCATTCTAGTCCCTGAAACAGCAGCAGGTGATACTCTGAAAAGACAGCTGCCCAGTCCTTGGCTGGTGTGGGCCTTGGTGTGAGCCAGGGAAGTGACAATCCGGTGTAGGCAATGACTCACTACTTCTCCAAGCATTCCTGTTTCTAGGACATGAAGCCAGGGTGCATCTATCTCAGTTTTGTCCTAAAGATTAAGGGCAAACACCCTTAGTTCCTAGCCATTTTTGTTGCCACTTTTTATGCTTTCATAGGTATTTTGGTAGGTGATTGAAGAAGCTTCACTGAGGGCATCTAACTAGATGCTATTTTTTGTTTGTTCATTTATTTATTTTTTGGTGGTTGGCTAGTACAGTGATCCAACCCTTAACCTTGGTGTCACTCTACACTCTAACCAACTGAACTAACCAGCCAGCCCCAGATACTATGTTAAACTGGAAGTTTCTGAGTTCTCTGTGCTCTTGATTAATGTTATAAGCCAAATTTTCTAAACCAGAAATTTGGAAGTTGCTGTGGACTGACTGAATTGTGTCCCCCAAATTTCATATATTAGAAGCTTAATCCCCAGTGTAACTGTTGAGGATGGTAAATCCTATTATGGTAAGTTAAAAGGTGGGGCCTTGAAGAGGTAATTAGATTGTAGGACCATGCTGTAGTGAATGGATTAAAAACAGTGGTCATGGGCATGGTTTAGAGGGCTTTATTTTATTATTTTTTTTATATGCATATTCAATCTTTATTTGCCAATTAAATATTTTATTCGTTTAAGCAAAATTTTCAGTTGCAGGAATGAGATGGTGTAAAGAGGAAAACATTTATCAGACAATAAATTGACTTTTTATTACAAACTAGAAATTGAATTTATCTGTATTTCCTTTCTTATTTATATTATTCTCCAAGTTGTAAAAAGATCAGAGAAAAAAAATGGAAGACATAAACAAGCTGATGTCCCTTGCAAAGTTAAAAAAAAAAATTCACATCACATTTTATGTTACCCTTTCTTTTTTTTTTTTAGAGGGCTTTAAAATGAGGAGGTTAGTCTCTCTCTCTGCTCTGTCATTTCGCAATGTGATACCCTGCTGTCACTGAAGTCACCACCTGTGTTCCCTGGACTTTGTACTTCCCAGCCTCCAAAACTGTAAGCAAAAAATTTTGTTTTCTTATAAAGCACCCAGTTCTAAGTATTTTGTTATAAGCAACAGAAACGGACTAATAGAGAAGTCCTCTTTCACCTTTTATCCAATGAATACATCAAACTCTGCTTCAGAAATATTCTAATATTTGACCTTTATTCAGTCTATTGCAATAGCTACTCCTTGGTCTAAGACTTCAAAACATCTACTTGGAATACTGCATTTTTAAAAAACCTTCACTTTAGGAGATAGAATGAGTACATGGATATTATACTAACTTTCTCTACTTTTTTTTCATTTAAAAGATTAAAAAATAAGCTTTCAATGATGAGATTGATACGATTTTACTAATAATGATACTTAATATTGGGCTAGCTTATTTCTTTTTTTTTTTTTTTTCTTTTTGTCTTTTTCGTGACCGGCACTCAGCCAGTGAGTGCACCGGCCATTTCTATATAGGATCCGAACCCGCGGCGGGAGCGTCGCCGCGCTCCCAGCCCCGCACTCTCCCGAGTGCGCCACGGGCTCGGCCCTGGGCTAGCTTATTTCAAGGCTTGTTTTCCCTCCAATTTTGGAGGAAACAGCAACTTAGCTCATTTTTATATTTTTAGACATTAATATAACTGAGGCAACAAATGTTATCATCCTCAAGTCTTAAGACACAACACTGATTTAAACAGTTATTTTCATTTAAACTATTACTGTTTCTATCTGTAGAAAATATTACTCCTGAATTTTTCAAAACTGGTTTTGAATTTTCTTCCCTTTTCTATTTCTTTCTTTCTGATGATAAAAACACATGAGATCTACCATCAGAAATTTTTAAGTCCACAACACAATATTGTTAACTATAGGCTCAATGCTATACAGTAGATCTCTAGAACTTATTCATCTTGTAACATTGAAACTTTATACATCTTGAACAGCAACTCCCAGTTTCCTCCTCCCACCAGTCCCTGGCAATCACCAATCTCCTATTTCTATGAGTTTGACTATTTTAGATACCTCGTATAAGTGAAATCATGCAGTACTTGTCCTTCAGTCACTGGTTTATCTTATTTCATTCAGCATAACGTCCTTTCTTTTTTCTTTTGAATTCCAGACTCACCGCTCTTTGCCCTCTTCTGCTGTTCCCACCCAACCTCTACTTCTTTTGAGTCCTGATCCCAAATTACTTCCCTCATTTTCTGTGTAAAAATCCACTTCTGAGTGACTATTTGATTGTTGCCTTGATGGTTCTGCACATCAGGGAGCTTATCTCAGTGTACAAGTTACCTGGAGAAGGTCCAGAGTCTGTGTGATCTCCTACACAGCCTCAAGAAGTACACTGTGGGTCATGAGATGCTCAAGATCTATTGAAAGTGAAGATTAAAACAGCAGTACAGCCCCTTGTTTATGGAATTTATTTTGCTGCAGTTCTCCAGCAGATGTCACTATTTAGTAATGTGATACTGTACAAAGTGACAACAGATTCTCCAGTAGTTTTCTTCCAAATGTTGATTAATTAGTACTTCCTTCATCCAGAAATGTGAATCATTAAAATGTACTTGTGAAAGAAAACCCTTTCATTTCTACAGAAAAATGAACACAGATGTGGCTCACAGGTCTGAGGACCTGTACTTCCCCACCAGCACCCATTAAGTTGACACAGTCTGGGTATATTACTCAGCTAGGGTTGCCATAACAAAATACCACATACTGGGTGCTTTAAATGACAGGAATTTATTTTCTCATGGTTCTGGAGGCTGAAAGTTCAAGATTAGGGCAGGCTGGTTTTTCCTGAGGCCTCTATCCTTGGTTTGCAGATGGCTATCTTCTGTGCCCTCACACGGTCTTTTATCTGTATTGCCACTCCTGGTGTCTCTTCCTCTTCTAAGGACACCAGTCCTGTTGGATTAGGACCCCACCCCTACAATCTCATTTAACCTTAATTACCTCTTTAAAGGCCCTATCTTCAAATACAATCACATTGGGGTTAGGGCTTCATTATATAAATTTGTGTGTGTGTAGGGGGAACACAATTCAGTCCATAACACTACATTTCTAAATTATTTTAAGCACTGCTTAATAATATTTCAGCTGGATAGCTATGGGTAGAGAAGATACTGCAGCATACTGTGAAAGGATATAAAGATAAGAATCAGTATTTTAGTACATTGCAAGTATGTAAGCCTTAAAGGGCAGGGATATCTGGTGAAGAGTACTTACCATGCAGAAATGAGTAACTGACATGGCACCAGATTCTCAGTGGACTGTTCTGTTGACTGTCACAGTCATCACTAGAGTCAGAATAATCCCTGACTAAATGTGGCACAATACCAACACACAAATTTTTGATTTATGTGCTTGGAAGCTTCAACATGTATTTAATAAATTGAAGGTTGGTTTTTGTCTGTGTTTTTTTTTATGAATGAGGTTTTTAAGTTGCTATGGTTTGAATGTGGTTTGTCCCCACCAAAACTCAAGTTGAAATTTGATTCCCAATGTGGCAGTGTTGGGAGGTGAGGGCTACTGGGAGGTGTTTGGGTCATGCTGGCAGATTCCTCATGAGTAGATTAATGCCGTCTCTCAGAAGTGGGTTCTTGCTGTAGTGGGACTGGATTAGTTACCAGTTAATTATAGGATTTAACCACTAAATTCAGTAATTAGTTACTGACTTTCTTCCCTCTCATCTTTGGTCTCTTTGTATGTGCCTGCTTCCCTTTCCACTTTCTGCCATAAGTTGAAGCAGAATGAGACCCTCACGAGATGGGCTGCCCAATCTTTGACGTTCCAACCAGAATTGTGAATCAAATAAGCCTCTTTTCTTTATAAGTTATCCAGTCTCTGGTATTCTGTTATAGCAACATTAAACAGACTAAAACAGACAACTGGTACCAAGAGTTCAGTGTTGCCACAATGATGGAGTTTGGATGTGTTGTCCCCTCCAAAACTCATGAGGAAATTTGATCTCCAATGTGGCAGTGTTGGAAACTGATTGAGTCACGGGGGCCGATCCCTCACGAATGGATTAATGAGTGAGTTCTCACTCAATTAGTTTCCACGAGAGCCTGTTGCTTAAAAAGACCCTGGCACCTTCTCTCTCTCTCTTGCTTCCTCTTGCCATGTGATCTGCTTGTACCTGCTGGCTGCCTGCCACTTTCCACCATGAGTAGAAGCAGCCTGAGGCCCATGCCAGATGCAGCTGTCCCAGAATCATAAGCCAAACAAACCTCCCTTCTTCATAAGTTACCCTGTCTCAGGTATTTCTGTTATAGCAACACAAAACGAACTAAAACACATGCAGACAACTGAAAATGTGGGAAGCAGCTTTGGAACTGGGTTATGGGTAATAGCTGGAAGAATCTGGAGGAGCAGACTAGAAAAAGCCTGTATTACCATGAATGGAGCATTAAGCGAGATTCTGGTGAGGGCTCAGAAGACAAAAAGATGAGGGAAAGTTCAGAACTTCTTAGAAATTGGTTAAGTGGTCATTACCAAAATGCTGATAGAAATATGGACAGTTAAGGCCATTCTGATGAGGTCTCAGATGGAAATGAGGAACAAGGTATTGAAACCTAGGTAAAGGCCATCTTTATTATAAAGCTGCAAAAAGCTTTACAGAACTGTGTCCATGTAAGAAGATGGAAAGCATATCTGGCAGAAGAAATTTCTAAGCAGCAAAGCATTCAGGCTGCTATGTGGTTACTTCTAACTGTTCACAGTGAGCTGCTAGAGAAAAGGGAAACAGAGCAAAAAGATTTGGAAAAACCAAAGCCTGGCTATGAAGGAGAGAATAAAACACCATCTACAGGAGAGAAATCCATGGGTGCAGCCAAGTGACTACACACTAAAGAGATTAGCATAGCTAAAGGGAGCCAGGTGCTGTGCATCAGGACAACAGAAAAAAGGCCCAGAGGCCTAGCAAGGCAGAATGGTTTTTGGGGATAGGCCCTGGGTGCTTTCCAAGGGTTTGCTGCCCAAGGCCACCTTGGACCTCTGCTTCCTGCATCCTGGCCACTCCAGCTATGATTCAAGTGGGCTCAGATGTGGCTTGTACCACTGCTTCAGAGGACACAAGCTGTAAGCCATGGCAGTGTCCATATGGTGCTAACTCTACAGGCACACAGAGTATGCAAACTATGGGGTCATGGCAGATTCCACCTAGATTTCAAAAGATTTTTCAAACAGCTTTTGGGCTCAGGCAGAAACCTGCTGCAGAGGCAGAGCTTTTACAGCATCTCTACAAGGGAAATGCCTAGTGGAGCTGTGGGAACAGGCTGCCCCTGAGACATCAGAATTGTAGAGCCACCAGCAAGCAGTGTGCAACACCCACTTGGGTAATCTACAAGCACCAAACTCCAACCCATGATGGCAGCCACATGAGCTGCACCCAGCAAAGCCACAGGGTTGGGGTTGTCTGAGGCCTTGGAGTCCCAACCCCCACACCAGTGTGCCCAGTAGGCAGCACATGAAGTGAAAGATTATTTTGGAGCTGTAAGATGTAATGTCTTCCCTGCTGGGTTTTAGACTTGTTTGGGGCCTGTCACTCTTTCTTTTGACCTACTTCTCCCTTTTGTCAGCACCACGCTCACCCAGTGAGCTAACCGGCCATCCCTATATGGGATCCGAACCCGTGGCCTTGGTGTTATCAGCACCACACTCTCCCAAGTGAGCCACAGGCCAGCCCCTACTTCTCCCTTTTGGAATGGAAATGTTTACCCAGTGTCTGTCCCACCATTGTAGCTTGGAAGTAAATAACTTGTTTTCATTTTCACAGGCTCTCAGATGAGACTTTGGATTTTGGACTTTTGAGTTGGTGCTGAAACAAGGTAAAACTTTTCAGACTACCGGGATGGAATGAATGTATTTTGTATATGAGAAGGACATGAGTTTTGATGAGCCAGGGGAAGAATGCTATGGTTTGAATATGGTTTTTCTCCTCCAAAACTCATGCTGAAATTTGTTTCTCAACATGGCAGTGTTGGGGGGGGGTCTGGTCATGGGGGCAGATCCCTCATGAATAGATTAATGCCCTCTCACAGGAGTGATTCTTGCTCTCGCAGGAATGGATTAGTTCCCAAGAGAGTTGGTTGCTATAAACAAGCCCAGTCTCTCTTGCATCTCTCTTTGCATGTGCCCATTTCCTTTTCAGCTTTCTGCCATGAGCTGAAGCAGCATGAGACCCTTGCCAGATGGGCTGCCCAATCTTAAACTTTCCAGCCACCAGAGTCATGAGCCAAACGAACCTCTTTTCTTTATAAATTACTCAGTCTCGGGTATTCTGTCATAGTAACACTAAACGGATTAAGACATGAATTAACAGAATTATACTAACACTTCAAACTCAAAGACAGTTAACACTAATTTAGGACTATATCAAAAAAACCACATTTAAAGAATTCATGAACCCTCTTCATTCAATGTATTTACCACTTGATGTAGAGGGACTGTTCTGCTAGAACACAGAATTTGGAAGGCACAGCTTTTCCAATTCCAGTGTTATGTAAGAGAGAGCAGCAGCAAGGAGGGGGAAAAGCATGCCTCCGAAGATACACAGCAAGGAGGGGTCTGAGCTTGGATCCACCAACGATGTACTTGCTGTCTCTTGATCCTTGTTCTCTTCAATGGTAAGAGAGGAAAACTATACTAGAATCATGTGAAGGATAATTGAAGGTGACATTTAAAACATTGGGCTGGGCTCACAAGAGGCACTCAGTAACTGCTACCTCTCCTATGCTGCTTTATGTTCCAGATTATTATTCATTCAGTCCCCCCGAGTTGCTGAAGTCTCTTCTGCAGTCTTTGACACAGTACATGTGCTCATACAACTAGTTTTTGCTCAGGTCCTTAAGTCACATCAGGAACACCATTCCCCACCTCTCTTTCCAACCTTATTTTACCTCCTCCCCTACAGCCACAGCAGCCAGGTCTAGATCATCCCTCTTCAAGTCTTTATGATATTCTCCCACCTAGAATGCATCTTTCCTGGTACTAGCCAAATAGTAACCATTTTTTCAAACTCCAGTGTCATCTTTGCCTCTCTCCAAGAAGTATCTCTTGATTTCTTCTGCCTATTGTAATCTTTCCTCCTAATGCCCGGTTCCTTTCTTCTTTTTCTTCCATCCACCCACCCATCCATATTTACTTACACTGTTTTAGGTGTTAACTACATACTAATGAACAAAACAGTCAAAATTCCCTGCCCTCATGGAACTTACACTATACTTACACTATAGAATAGAGAACTACATAATAAATAGGATAAATAAGATAGATAAAGCATTAAGGAGAAAATAAAGCTAGGAAGGAAGATGGGTGTGTGGGTGTGCACACGCGCATGTGTGCTGGGGAAGAGGGGGGGTGAATTTTAGACAGACCTTACTGAGAAGGTGTCCTTCAAATGAAGGTCTGAAGAACGTGAATGAGCAAACAACAAAGATAGCTTTGGTGAGGTACGGAAGCAAAAGAAGATATGGAACAACTTCAAGGGGTTTTGCTATAAAGGTATAGAGACAAAAAGAGTAGTGGTTGGAGAAGGAAAAGCAGTCAAAAAAAGTTTTATCTTATTTTTTTAAGAAGGGAGAGCCAACAATATGTTTCTTTGCCGAAAGAATATTCAGTTGAAGTGTAAAGATTACACACGATAGAGAACAATTAACAGTTAGAAAAATGAAGGGATGGGATCTAGCACAGGTGGATACTGTGGACTCATAGGCAGGTGAAGAAGGATAGATGTGGTGGTGGGACTCTACAAAATTCTCTTCTGTTGTTTTTATTTCTTTGGTCAGATAAAGAACAAGATCACCTGCTGGGAATGAGGATGGGAAAGGAGGTGTTGAAGGTTCTGGAAGAGAGAAGAATAGGAAAGAAGGTATGAAAGACTTGTCTAGGAGAACAGAAGAGTGAAAGAAGTATGGGAACACAGTACAATTGCTGGTATCAAGAGGCTAATAGAATTTAATGATCATGAACTGAAAGCAAGATCAGTCAACAGGGCTGTCTATTTTCCTCCAAGTTCAGCAGTATTGGTGCAGGCACAGACTAAATTAAGAGTTGGGCTTAACCAAAATGTGGTTTAGCCAAGCAAGTAAAAAGGGAAAAGAAAATTGAGGTGTGTGCCAGGGAGTATTTATAATCACTGATCGAAGAATTTAAGATTAGTGAGAAGGAAATGAGGAATAGTGAAAAAGGCAGGATCATTGGTTTACCAGGGTTGGATAGGATGGCAAAGGAGCTAAGAAGACAGGTAGTGGTTGGAGAAGGGATGACTGAATGAAAGTATGAAGAGCTGCAATGCAGTCATACCAAAGTATGACCATGGGAATGAGTGGCTGAAGTACGGTGGAGGAGAGGAGGTCAAGGAACAGAAGGGCCAGACATTGGAAGGATCATATATGTGGAAATAAGATGAAATGACCTGAGGATTGTTAGGTAACTAAAACAAGGAGGGACAATAGCTGGGAGAATCTAATAATGTCAAGTTTTAAACTGAGGGTTTTAGGAAAGAAAGAGACAATGGTCTGGAAGCAGCAATGAGGAGTTATATAGACATTCACCCATTTCCTGTTAGTGTACAAGGAAGGTGGAAGAGAACAGAGCCACTGCTTGAGAAGCCTGAAGGGCAAGCCAAGCTTCAGCTAGAGCAGAAAGATGAAGCCTGCAGTAAGAGAACAGGCTGATAATTTAGGGAATTTAGTTGAAGACTGACCAAGAGTTCCAGAGGGTGCAAGGAAGGATCATTAGAGACAGGAAGGGTAGTACTTAGGTACATGCTACTTTTGGGCACATTACCACCTCAACTGTCATATCAACCTTGCTTTGCCCCCAGTTTCCTCATCTGTAAAATGGGGATAATCATGGTACATACCTCAGAGTGTTATTATGAAGATTATATTCAACAATGCCCATATGAGGAGGCATTTAGAAAGACCTTAAAACTGTGCACCTAGCACACAGCCTGCACTCAAAAAATGTTACCCGTTGCTTCAGGCTATTTTCCCTCTTGCATCATCCTTCTGGACTCTTTGAAAAAATCTTTAATTTTCACTTAACATTTGAGTGATATAAAAAGGCCTGAAATCCTCAATAAGATTGTAAAATCTGAGACGGAATAATACCATGTGTTTGTCTGAGTCCTCCATAGGGTTCAAGGACTGAGCAACACTGACAGAGGACCAAGCAGCAATTCATGAACTAATAGCATCTGTGACCTCCGTGACCAGGGTACTCTCTGACATCTCCTCCAGAGGTCACAGATCTGTCCTACAGATGTCAAGGGACATTACTAATCTTTCAGGAAAAAAGAGGTAAAAGTCAGGGATGAACAGAAATGGAAGATAATAGTCCATGAGCTTCAAACCAACCTTAATCCCTACTCTATTTGCTCTCAAGAAATTGACTCTCTACACATGAGAACACATTCTTCAATCTCTTTTCAACAGATTTTGGTGTAGAATGTCACCAAGGCTGTCTGAAAACATAAATGAGCTGATTTTCTCAAAGAAAAGGATTGAGGGATAGAAAAGTAATTCCTAACTTTATGAGATAATAGGTCACATGAAGAAACCCTCCCAAAATAAGGGAATATGAAAGAATAATGTGATACACACACTTGCCTAATGTGTAATGAAACACAATGACACCCCAACTGTACTACCAAATAAGCTCTATATTTATCAAAATGTCAAATATTTTAAGAAAAACTTTCAGAAAATATATTTATCAGCTCTATGGAAAGAGGGAGACCTTCTCAGCTTAGAAGCAATCAAAAAAAAAGAAGAGAATGTGTATATTCAATATATATTTACTGAGTGCCTGCTATGTACCAGGCAGTGTTTGAGGTACTTGTTATATGTTAAAAATCTTTGAGTCAATAACAAATAGCAAAATTAAAATAATTAGCATGACCAACCACGAAAACTTTGCGTTAAAAATTCTAAAGGTTAAAAATCTAGATAGAAAATTTACTCAAATTTATTTATTTTTTAAAATCTAGATCATAATAGATAAAAGGGCAAACTATTACCAAACCAGTCCCATACAAGAAAATACAAATAGATTTCCCATAATTGGAAAGCATTCATTTTTGCTAACAACCAAAGGAATGCCAAATAAAATGATCCAAAGTACTATTTTACACCTAAATTCTACATTATTGAGATGGTAGTAGAAAAGAAGCCTGTGCAGGGTGCCTTTCTCCCTACAGCCTAACATGTAGACTGTCTCCAGAAAGCAAGACACAAAAAAAGCCAAAACAATGCTCAGTCTCTAACCAGAGAATGCAACTTCTAGCACTATAACTGAGGAAATAATTCAAGTGGCTCAAAAAGGTATATGTGAGAAGTTAATGGCAGCATAGTCCAGCATACCAGAAATAGTAATAGAAAAAATAGTTTTTAGAAGATGAAATTATGAACATGAAAAAATATTAATGACAAATGCAAAGAGACCACACTATAGCAATATAAAAATATGTACATATATATTCTTAACTTAAAAACATAATAAAGGTAATTTTTTTCTTTTAGCATAATGTTCTGTAATGCTGTTAGCTTATCTTTTTATTTAAAAAATCAGTTTATTTTTATTTTTATTTAAGGTATTCCTATCTTAAAATAGCATTCTAGGAGTATGTTATGGAAGAGAATACATACCTGATACTCGCCTATTAAATCTGTTAGGAACCGGAACTGCAAAACAAAGAAAAAGCAATATTTAGTCATCATTATGTCACATGACCCCATTTTTATTCTCCCTTTTTGCAAAGATTTTTGACAACTGAACTAAGCACCTCAAAACCAAGTGGTGGGTCAGTTCATACTCTTCCATACTCAACCACCAATAGATGTTCAACATGATCATATAAAGACAACATAGCAAATAAAATATCTCTTTGAAAGCAAACTCTATGTAACCTTGATGTACATAGGGTTTGTACAATGTGGCAATTTTATTTCTACTCACATCCATGTTCCTCTAATTTGTATCATTCCAAATGAATAAGAATTCTACCAAATTTATTGGTAATATTATGACACAAAGTAGTAAAATTTCTGACTTGTGATCATGATTGCAGAATAGACAGTACCCAGTGTCACCGTCTCCCACAATCAACCAATTTACAACTACAGAAAGCAAGGACTGCCAAGCTAGGGCCATTAGAGGTCAGGGGAAGAGGAGGACAGACCTATGGAGTTCATGAAAGTGAGAGAATCCATGATGAGAGAAAGAAAGGACTGCTCCAACTGTTTCTAGCCCTGGCCACTTCAAGGTTGGCCCTGGTGAGCATATGAAGCAAGAGGTGGCAAAAGCTGCAGCTGTGCCCTTCCTATGAATTTGCTGGGAGATGCAGGGGAGAAAAAGGCCTTGGAGGCCCCCTGGCCAGCAAGACCACTAACAGGGTTCCTGCGGACCCACATAGGAGTGAGGGGCCGCAGACAATGGAAAAAAGGAGCCACTCAGGGGCCAGTGAATCATTGCAAGGGACTGGCACATGGCCCGTTCCATGAGAAGTGTTTGGAGTGCGAGCAGTAAGGGAGACAAGCCCACCACGGGAACACGGGGGCACAGCGTGGACAGCTGATCTGCCATCCAATCAGCACAGGATCACTCAGTGGAGACTGGTCAGGAATACAGACCTGCAGGGGGTGCAGTTTGCTGAAAAAACTCAAGCCCAGACCAGAGTCTCCACACAACCCACGTACCAGAACTCACAAGATCTGGAAGTACACACAAGGTCAACAATTAAAATTTGAGCTGAACAAAAAGCCTTCCCCAGGGACTCAGCAGCAAAGCAGCAATTTAGCACAACCACGGGGCTCAAGTTTTGGTCCCCACAGGAAGTTTCCACATTTTAGAAGTAAGCAAAGGACAACAAATTAGTTCCAGTGCAGATTTAAGTGGTGGGAATAGTGAATAATCCAGCACAGAATTAAAAGAAAAAACAAAAAACCCAGAGTTCAGGGACAAAATTCTGATATTAATCAGTAAAGATCTAACACCACCAAAGAACACCTATAAAACCTAGAAGGACTGGGAGCCCCCCAGGCTCACAAGCTTGTGTGGGGAGAGGGCTGAGGGCCTCAGCCACACCCCACGACATCCACATCCAGTCCAGTGATGACTGAGCTCCCCTGCCAGAAGCCCCTCGGGCTTCAGCCACACACCCCTGACATCCACATCCAGCCCAGCAACGACCACCAGACTGCCACCAGAAACACCCCAGGCTCCTAAGCCGGGGCAGTGGGGGACCAAGGTCCTCAGCCGTGCCCCCTGACATCTGCATCCAACCCAGTGACAACTGAGTCACCGCCAGAAGCACCCTGGGCTCCAGGGGTGTGGGGGCGGTCTCGGCCAACCTCCCCAACATCTGCAGCCAGCCCAGCGACCACCACACCACTGCCAGAAGTGCTCCGAGCTCCCAAACTTGGGACCGAGGGCCTCGGCCATGCTCCCTGACATCTGCATCCAGCCCACCTACAGCTACCAAGCCACTGCTGGAAGCGTGGGCTCCCAAGCTGGGATGTGGGGGGGCTGTGGGCCTCAGCCAAGCCCCCACAACATCCACATCCAGCCCAACAATGACCACTGAGCTGCCACCGGAAGCACCCCAGGCTCCTGAGCCAGGGTGGGAGGGGCTGAGAGTCTCAGCCACAAACCCTTGACATTTGCATCCAACCCAGCAACAACCACCATGCCACTGCCGGAAGCACCCTAGGCTCCCATGCCAGGGTGGAGGGGGCCAAGGGCTTCAGCCACGCCCCCTCAACACCCATATCCAGGCCAGCAATGACCACCAGGCCACCACCAGAAGTGTCCTAGGCTCCCAAGCTGGAGTGGTAGGGGGCTGAGGGCCTCAGCCACACCCCCCAGCATCCGCATCCAGGCTGCTGCTGGAAGCACACCCCAGGCCTCTGAGCTGGGGTGTGTGGGGGGGAGGCTGAGGGCCTCAGCCATACTCCCCTGAAGTCCGCAGCCAGCCCAGTCATGACCAAGCCACCACTGGAAGCCCCCTGGGCTCCTTTGCTGGAATGAGGTGGGTACCACGGCCTTGACCATGCCCCCCTCCCCTCTCCTCATCTTCCCACCATATCCCTTCCCCCTTCCCCTCTCTGCCTCCACCCCAACTACTCTGCAACATCTTAGAGTTAAAAAATAATAATAATATTAATAAATAAATTTTAAAAAATAAACTCTATAGCAGGACAGCTTAGAGACTATCAGTGCTAGAGGAGGTTTACCTTCATTGCGGATTTTAAACTTGAGCACCCGTATACAATTTGGAATATTCTTTATCCTAAAGCTTTTTGCTGGTGTGTCTAGTTTTATCTTATTAATTTCAGAGATACATCGTTCACACCCCGATGAAGCAGTCAGGAACTTGCAAGGGAATAGCTCACTTCAACTGCTATCACTGTGGCCTTCCAGAATCATCCAGGCTCCACCAGCAGCCCTGCTGAGAAGCTGTCAAATCTGGAAGCAAGGTTGTTGAAAGAGCCACTTTTATTTCAGTTACCAATCCTCTTAGCTCTCTGTACAGTTCAAGTAGATTCCACTAGTTTCCTAGGTTACTGTTGAATTTCCATTTCATTTGTGAAAAATGAAAGCTGTAGATTTTCATGTACACATCTTAGGATAAACATCATGATTGGATCAGACTTAAATCATAAAAGAACACATACTTCCTATTTCATCAGTTTTTTTATTATTATTAAAACATTATTGATTAAAATAAGAAGATAGTAAAATTTTCTTCCTTAATATTCCTCAAAGATAATCCCCAGGACTGATAGACAATAGCATTTAAATTCTGTTTTAAAATAATTTAATGAGTATTACACTAACATTAAAAGTAAATAAACCATTAGGTTATACTCCTCCCTCAATATGGGTGGGTTTTCTGCTGCCATGGTCAGTATACTAATCAGAAAAATGTACCACATGTCTTTATGTTGGGAAAAACCCACAAACTTTCTCTTTGTTAATTTTCCTACTTTTCACCTATTATTTTTTATTTATTTTCATAGTACATGTTTATGGGGTACAGTTTGTTTCAATACATGCATATATTCCACAATGATCTAATCAGAATAGTTAGCACATCTATCACCTAAGCATTTATCATTTCTTTGTGGTTATAACATTCAAGATCCTCTTTTCTGGCTATCTTGAAATATACAATCCAATATTATTAGCTATTGTCACCCTAGAGCACCAGAACTTATTCTTCCTACCTAACTGTAACTCTGTAACTTTGTACCAGTCTACCAACCTTTCCCTGCCCCCCATCCCATTGCCCCCTTCCTTTCCCTGCCTCTGGTAACCATTATCTCTACTTCTCTTTCTTTTCCTTTCTCTTTTTATTTTTCTTTGACCCATGATAATTGTATATATTTATGGAGTATAAGATGATATTTGGGTACATTCATACTGTGTGCAATCATCACGGCAATTAGTATATTCATCATCTCAACCATCTGTCACCTATTTGTGTTTCACCTATCATTTTATGTTACGTGTATTTTACAATTAAATTTTTAAAAAATACATAAAGAAAAAATAGTACAGTGTGTGTGTGTGTGTGTGTGTGTGTGTGTGTGTGTGTTCTGGAATGCATATATAAAGAGAGTAAGAGAGAAAGCAAATGTGGCAAAATGTTAACGAGTGGCCAATCTAGGAGTTCACTGTTCTTCCAATTTTTCAATAGTTTTTTTCCAAAAAATATTTTAAAAAATCAATCTAAATGTAGGTCTTCAAATCAAACAGGATAAAATTTCATTTTTATTCTGTTGTCAAATCATGTTTTTATGTAACTAATTCAAAGTAAACAGGTGCATTAGTCTTTACAGTAAATAATCTGTTAAAATTTCATGATATACTGACCTAACATTTAAAAATGCAAACTTAAAATCACTATTTTCAAATATCATGCAAAAAAGACAAAATGTATTTTAAAATTCCTAAAGCATTATCTGTTACTGTGAAATGAATTCAAAAGTATTTTTTTCAAATGTTGGCTTTGCAGTGGAAAAGGTAATTAAAAATGAAAGAGAACTCGAGCATTTAGCTTGAACAATGACTGAGTGGATAAAGAGGTAAACAAAATGGGTAAAAACATGCTGCCTGATAAAACCTGTGTTAATTTTTAATTAGTTACACATCTTACATGCTTTTATAAGGCCAGAAGAAATGCTGCAGTTGGAGTAAGATACAATGCCATGGCACACAGAGGGTTCCAATCAATGAGTACAGCAGTTAAAGAGACCATCATACTCTAATTTCACCACTGCTTAGAGAGCTCATAACAACACATCAGACTTTATGTGGACCTGACAAAATAATCAACCAGCACAGAAAGTACAAGAAAATCTTCCAGCAAGAAACTGCCTAAAATGCTCTCCTTTTTTAATTAAAAACAAATATTGATAGGGATTCAGAAGACTTAACAGATTACGTGATCCGAAAACATATTCCTCAAAAACATTAACAAATGTGTAAAAAACAAAACAAACAAAAAACATTGACAAATGTGATCTAAGTAGAAGCTAAAATTTATCATTCCTAGTGAAATGAACTCCTAAATACTGACATGCCCTGAAAATTAAAACATGGTTCTTTGAGCAGAGAATTATAGGTGGTGAATAACATTAAGAACATGCTAGAGAAATTAAAAACATTTCCAAAAGTCCTATTTTAAATTCAAACATGTGATGGACAAGACAATAGAATCCTCACTGAGAATGTAGCAGGAAATAGCATAAAACCCTGGAGAACATAATCCAAGCACAACCATAGCAAGGCAAAGCTCAGGAGGACACAAGATTCCAGAGCTGTTGGAAAGGCCTGTAAGACACTGAAATGGCTCAGAAATAGCAGGTACACTAAAAGTTGTGCTGGTAGGATGTTAGCAGCACCAGCTGCATTCAGAGGCAGATGATGAGAAGTAGGGTATTTAATGAGGGCCTTGTGTTTGGGGGACTAACATAGCAGAGTATTGTAAATCTCAAAAGTAGAATACAAAGCACATGTTAGCACAGGCCCATATGAGTGGTAAATTGCAACAAGGGTGTTGCCAGCAGGAGCTGCCTGTCAATGAATGGCAGGGGTGCCCGTAGTCCAGGCGATGAAAAGAGTACCTGTGGACAGATGAGATAGCCTGAGGAAACCCCCAAAACAAGAAAGTTTTTAGGGGAGTGTAAATGTTCCAGGGTGGCTGGAAATACAGGGAGGGAAAATCAAGGTTCCCATCCCTGACGGGGAGGACCATTTAATGAATTGGGATAAGCCCAGGAAAAGTGTTGGGCAACACATTTGGGGTTCTAAGACCCAATCAATGTACTAGAGGGCTCACAATTAATAAAAAGACAAAAAAAATCTACCATGATTTCACACACACAAATTCATTCTGTTTTCTCTGTAAAGTCAGAAGGAAAATAATGATGCTATTCTTTCTTCACTTTTTCTCTTTCTGTAGAATCTCATGCTGGTTAAATTAGGTGCATGGTAACCAAAGCTTACAGCAAAAGCTTCAGTGGTACATTTGCCTTGATATTGCAGTTTCTGCTGCTACATGTGAAATGTGTGCTAATAAAGAGGCCCACCTCATTGAGTCTTGTCTCTTGTCTGTCCAGCATCTTATATCCACCTTCCCACTACCTACCTAAGAAAGACTCTTACCTGACTCTATTAGGGACTCTATACAATTCACATACCTACGTCACTCAAACACCTGGCTTCTCCAATGAGCTGTTTTGTGGGCTGACCATACTTTTTTTTGAAGCTCTCACAACCTGGCTTCCAACTATTATTAAAGTAGCTTTCTCTAAAATTATAATTTTCTTCTATATTGTTCTTCTACATTAATTCCTCTATCCCTAATTTTAAAAAAAAAGTCACTCAATGCTGTTGGTGCCTACTATATATTCCTTTGTTCAACACATAGTTACTGACCCCTCCCATGACAAGCACTGTGCTATCCAGTGAGGAAATAAAGATAATTTAGATATAATCCTTTGCTCACAAAGACCTTTTAGGATCTAGTGGAGGAACAACAACAAAATCATAACAGTATAAGACATACAACAGAGGCAAGTACAGATTTCTCTGTGAGCACATAAGGAAGTGTCCGAAAGAGAAGACGTAGGTCCTGGGTCTACAGAAAATAAGTTCTAAGCATGGTTGGGCTAGAAGACAAGTGGGCTTGCAATTTTAGGAAATGAAAGGAGTATGTGGTGGCATGAGTATGAGCAGTGTGGAAAAAGAGCACAGAGGTCAGGGTGGAGAGATGAGCAAGGGCCATTTTGGAAGACATCCTGTGATATGGCAATATTCAGAAGAGTTAAAAATGGTTGTGCCACTGTATTTCCTGTCTCCTTCAGCTGAGAGAGGGGTACAGAAACAAAGATTCAAAGTAACTGATAAATCAGTTGGTTAGAATGCAGCATTATAACACCAAGGTCACAGGTTTGGATCCCCATACCAGCCAGCTGCCCCCTTGCCTCCCTCCCTACTAAATATCTAATAAAGATTCTCTTAGATGTGATTCTAAAATCAGAAGAGGAAGTCTTAAGACTGGCAACCAAGGCTTATTAGGTGAGGAAAAGATGAACCCTCTATCCTAGTACCAGGGAATGGCAGGAGCGTCCTCCAGTATAGAATCCTGTCCTCTTACTCCATTGATTCTCCATGTGCAGGCTCTTTGCTTCATCACAGTGCTGGACAGCTATAAGACCACTGGAAAGAGGGTGGGAGACTTGGACACCTCAAACGAGGTGGAATTGAGCAGAACTTGGAAATGATCCCTATGAGTGGATCAACAGTGGACACAGCACTTCTGTTACAATATGAAGGAACTGGAGCAAAGGGAGTCATGCAGACTGGATTTTATAAAGATCACCCCAGCTGCAGCCAGTGGAGGAGGGTAGTAGTTTAGGTTAGATGTGTGGCTTATGGACAGGAGGAAAACAAATGGATTCCAGAGATGAGATAAAATCTACACAGTTCAGTGACAGACTCGATGTCTCAATGTTGGCTCTACAAATGTCAAATAAAAATATATCCCTACAATTATAAAAGATATTCAACATGGACATCATTCAATCTATAAATAAGGGTGCTGTTATGGATTCCAAAATCATAAAATATCAGTTACAAAGTATCTATGAAGTCAGCTGGTCTGGCCATTGCAAATAGGCTTCATCTCACATAGCAACTGTAATTAATGTCTCTGGTTCACCTGAGTCATCCTTGACTCCTTCCTCTCTTTCACTACTCACATCTACTTCATTAACAATTCCATCTGTTCTCCCTCCCACTTAATCTGTTGAATCAGTCTACCTTTCACTGTTAACCTAGTCTTTCCTGGATGACTAGCGGTGGCCTCCAAACCTGTCTTCACACTGCCAATCTTGCTCTACAACAATCTGTTCTCCACACAGTCATCAGAGAGATCTTAAAATTTAGGAAGAAAATTTGGCAGTCTCTTCCAAAATTTTAAATGTGAACTGCCTTTAACCCATCAAAAATTCCACTTCTAGGAATATGTTCTAAACAAAACTTGCATACCCGTGTACGTATGTGTGTGCATATATACACATATATATGCATATATACACATATCATACACACCATAATCACTACAGCATTGAATGCAATAGCAAACCCCCCCCCAAACCAAAATTGTCTAGAAAAAGAAATTAGGGAAATATTGGTACAGCTAGAGGACAAACCTCTATGCAGCCATTAAAATGGAACTATGTGAACCAATATGAACTAACATAGAAAGACTTTCAACATATGTTGTTATATGAAAAACATTGCATAAGCACAGCACAATATTTCAATTTCCTAAAAATTTTGTTTTTAATCAAACTAATACATGTCACAAATTTAAGAGCTGAACGTACTGTAAGACTTACCAACAAAGAAAACAATAGCAACAACAACAAAACAAAGCAGTTCTCTAATCCATCTCTTCCTACTCTCAATTCCTGCTCCCCAGAGGCAACTATATCAACTCTTTTGGCTATTTCTCTTAAAATTTACTTTATATTCTAGATAACACAGTTACACTAGCATTTCTATTTCAGTTTTAATTATCTTTTGACTTCCAATTCTAGAAAAAATAAGAATAAGGCTTGCAGAGTAGCAGGACAGGACAACCTAGAATGCTGACAACTTCAAGAAGCTCCCTGTCCTACTGGCCTTCAACTATTAAACTTCAGGCTTCCTTCAAGCACTACTATTTTGGATTCTTTGTCATTCACAGACAAACCTAATCCTAATCAATACAGAATTCAAAAGTGTACTCTAAGTATCAAGATGGCAAAGAATGCTGGAAACTGTGGGGATGGAATAACAATAACATCTAGTTTTTATGTGCCGGGACCTGGTGTTAAGTATTTTGGAAGTATTTAAGTCACTTAATTCTCGCACAAACCTTATGAGGTACTACTTAATTGATAAAGGACCTAAGGCTAATGAGGTTAAATAACTTATCTCACTAACACAGGTAGAACCAGATTGGGTGACAGGCTGTCTTTAGCTTCATAACCATGCTTTCAGCCACACAACTAGGTGACCATGGAAGATAATGTCCAGAATTACCCTGGGGATGTTGGATGGAGGTCCTAACCTGGGTAATACTCACATCCACACAACTTTGAGAAAGCACCTTCTTTCTTGGAATGCCTAAAATGTCTTTTTAAATGAAATTAAAAGCCACCATTAGAAATTTGTATCTGGAGTCCTGATCAAATAACTTCTGAGACTAGCTCAGTTTATCAAATATTAGTACTTTCAAACTAATCAAAATTTATTGATGAACCATGTCCACAACTGAGTACTTTTCTATGACCAATATGAAAAAAATTTTAAAAACTGTTTTCTTTATATGGCCAGCTGGAACCCCCCACCCAAACCCTATTTTCTTAAAATAACAATTTTATTGAGATGTAATTCACATACCATATGGAGGAAAATGAAGGAGAACACATATTAAAGATGGAGTCACTGTTGCCACACAGCACTGAGCCTGTCAGCAAGAATGCAAACGACTGTGTCAGCAAGAATTCACAAGGCTTTACCGCAAACCACAGACTTCCTATGGGGTTGCCTAGGAGACGGGGAGGGATGGGAGAGACTTACAGCGGGCTAAAACATATATAACGCATGCTTTGAGAGAATGAAGTTGCTTAGTGCATGAGCTAAGTCCCAGATCTTTATGTCTGGTTTCTGGTTGTCCACCTCCCTAGGTGGCAGCCCTGATCTCAGGTGCATCCTGAGCAACTCACCTTGCTGCACTCTTTTGGCAGGGCTATGTGTAGCCCTGCTTCCTGAGGGACTCCTGACAGAGGCTACGTGTATTCCTGCCTCCAGAGACCCCCCAGAGCCAAGAAAAACATACAACCATACAGTTCACCCATTTAAAGTATACAATTCAACGGTTTTTGGTATATTCACAAAATTGTGCCTCCATCACTACAATCAATTTTAGAACATTTTTATCACCAAAAAAGAAACTCCATACCCACCAGCACTCACTCCCCATTTCCCCCCAAGTCCCACCCTAAGTCCTAGGCAACCACTAATCTACTTTCTGTCTTTGTGGTTTTGCCTATTCTAAACATTTTGTATCAATGGAATCATACAATGTATGGCCTTTTGTGACTGATTTCTTTCACTTAATATAATGTTTTCAAACTCATCCATGTTGTAGCACGTATCAGCACTTCACTTCTTCTTGTTGCCAAATAATATTCCATTATATAGATATACCACATTTTGTTTATTCATCAACCAGCTGATGGGACATTTGGGTTGTTTCTACTTTGGGGCTATTAAGAATACTGCTACTATGAACATTCACATGTACAAGTTTTTGTGTGAACATGTTTTCATTTCTCTTGGGTTTATACTTAGGAGTATAACTGCTGGGTTATATAGTAACTTTATGTTTAACGTTTTGAGGAATTGCCAGGCTGTTTCCAAAGCAGTTGCACCATTTTATATTCCCACTAGCAATGTATGAGGGTTCCAATTTCTCCACATCCTCATCAACACTTATTATATGTTTTTTGTTACAATAACAAGTGGGTGTAAAGTGGTATTTCATCATGGTTTTGTTTTGCATTCCATATGGCTGATGAAAAGTTTTTAAAATTACTGCTAAAAATCCTTATTTTAAAAGAGCTATCATGACCTATTTTATTCACTATGATTTTTTAAAAATCATCTCTGCACCTCTGTGATCTGATGTTGAAAAACAATTTTCATGCCCATGATCAATAAGCCGGTCTGGACTTCTACAATCATTGTTCTCTTGCTGTCCTAGGATATCTGTTCTTCAAAGGATTATCTGTTCTAATAACTGAAAATAAGCAAGAAGTTGCTTTATCCATAAAGAAAAAGAATTAAATTTTTTCTTAATCTATTAGTGAAGACATCTGCATGGTCATATTCATTATCACTGGTTAAGTAAAGGCTTATCCTGGATGTATCCATTTGCCTTGAAAAATGTATTAGATCTCCAACAGAACAAGATGTGACAAAAACTACCACCTAACAAGTAAACATCACTAACCATAATAAAAATCTGTAGTTGTTCAATTGGTTCAATTGTTACCATTTTCCCCCCATTCTTTGATGTCTAGAGTTAGTATGGAAATGCTATTTAGAACTGTGGAGCAAAACCTCAGACACAGGCAATTTTTAAGACTTATCGTTTAAGTCTGAAACTCAACAATCAGATTTGATTATACATGCCATTCCTTGTAAGTGATGATCTACCTCCCGGCACCCATCTCCCTCTCTCCTACCATCCCAAATACTTTTAATGAATAAAAATCCTTAAAGAAACAGCTTATGAAATTTAAAAAATAACAACCTAATGAAGGTTTAATTAGGTAAATGTTCTTTAACATATAGCACTGGGCAATAAGTACTATGTGAAAGCAAAAAGCACCTTATAGTACTCTCATCTATCTTCTTCAGTTTGTTCTGGTTAAGCAAATACTATATTAAGTGAGTTTTTATATACTATCCATTTTTAAAGGCTCAAAATGGAAATATCCTCCCTCAACACTAAAACTTAATTGGAAAAGAAAGATACAACAATCACAATAATTCATTGAACTTTCAAAAGGAGAGAACAGGGCCGGCCCGTGGCTCACTCGGTAGAGTGCGGTGCTGATAACACCAAGGCTCCGGGTTCGGATCCCATATACGGATGGCCGGTTCGCTCACTGGCTGAGTGTGGTGCTGACAACACCAAGTCAAGGGTTAAGATCCCCTTACCGGTCATCTTTTAAAAAAAAAAAAAAAAAAAAAAAAAGGAGAGAACAGAACTGAGGCTACTACAGGTAGGAAAAGGAGAGGGCAAGGGAGAAATAGGTAAAGGGCCACAAAAAATGATTTTATTATGTAATGTTGAATATACTAGTTATCTGGGAAAATAAATAAATAAAATTTTTAAAAATTAACAACAACAACAAAAAATACCTTATTTGGTAACTAAATGAAAAACTGGAATGAGGAAAAAGGACATACTGGTTTCTGGCCTGGATACCACCAAGATGAAGAATAAAGAAAGTTCAGAGGCTTAGTGACACCAACAAAAAGTCAGATTAGAGCAGATGTGCTCTATCTTTTTATAGATATGCTCTCTCTAACTTTTTACCTTATAAAATCTCACTGCCAGTGACAAGCTTCAGTTTTTTTCATTTAATAAAAAATATTTAAATGAGACCAGCTTTGTAAAAAGTGTTAACTATTTTATAACTGTTTCTACAACTTCTGTGATTGATTTCATCTTACTTCTGTGA
Organism: Cynocephalus volans; assembly: GCF_027409185.1. NCBI lineage: Eukaryota > Metazoa > Chordata > Mammalia > Dermoptera > Cynocephalidae > Cynocephalus > Cynocephalus volans. The sequence goes on from NC_084470.1 coordinate 59,189,801, forward strand.
GATGAAACTGTAATACATTTAATGATCTGAACTAAAGTAAGCAGACTCCAAAGGAAGCAGAATCCAAAGCAGGAAAAGTTGGAACATCTTTATTTTCTCTGTTGCATGGTCTATGAAACTGTACATCCTCCAAAAACTTCTAAATCAAAACAACACAATGAATTCAGATAAATTCTTTAATCTGAAATTGACTTGCTTTTCTTATCCCCTGTGGCAAGGAGAGAGGTCTAAACAATGCTGACCACCTGTAGAAAATAACATGAAAGAGGTAACTCTTCTCAAAGGGAGACTTTAACTTTATAAAAAGATACAAAGTTAATAGCAATGCCTCCAAGCTTCTAAGGTTCCAAATTCAGAAATAAATTTTCTAATGGCCCTAGGCAGTTTGTTCGGTAAAGCATGTGGAACCATCAACTGGATAATAAAGTTTCCTCCTGAGTGAAACTCAGCACCAGATACAACTGAGCCTTGCTTCTCACTCCCTGGGAAGCCAGCAGCGCTCTCCCTTTCTCATTTTATTTGACTTCCTTACATCACCTAACACTACTCAGAGCCCTACTTTCTTGAAGTTCTCCTTTCCACTAGCCTGACCAAAACTTTGTCCATAGCTCCTCCGGTTGTTTGCTTTCCTTCACTCGTTCTCTCGCTGCCGCCCTTCATGTTGAAAATCCCCAGGCTTCCTTCTTGGGCCATCTTCTCTGTAAACCTTTCGTGGCACTCTTATTCTGCTACTATACACCGAAAACATTGCAAATCTCTGTCTACATTCCTAACTTGTTCCTGAGTTCCAGATTTCTATTTCTAGTTACCTCTGAAGCTTTGCACTTGAATGGCCAAAGCCAAAACTGTACTAGGCCTCCCTGTCATCATCACCATGAAGACCAATTTGTAACCTCTTCCCTCTGCCTCTCCACCTCCAACATGCATCAAGACTTGTTGTGTCTTCCCCTGAAATCCATATCTTCTTCTCTATGCCTTCTCTAGCCTCAATATTAAAAGAACATCCCCAGTAAGCACCCCAGGTACCACCCATGCAGCTCCAGACAATCTTCCAAATCCAGACCACTAACCACATCACTCCCCCAATGAATCACATCCCTGATAGCTTGCCATTGTCTCTGGATAAGGTCCAAACTCTTAAGTATTTCTTTCAAGGACTTTTCACAATTTGACTTTTCTTTTACTTTCCTAGTCTTAATGCCTATCACTTCTTGTCTCACCAAGCTACAGATCTTTTACTCTAAGGTTTCTGTGCCTTTGCCTGTTTTAACCTGGTCTGCAAAATATTCCTGTCTTTTTCTGCCCAGCAAACAGCACTTGCTTTGTTGGTCTTTGTCCCCAGGTAGAATTGCAGCTTCTCAGAAGCAGGGGTCATGTCTTCCTCATCTTGGAATTCTATCAATTAGCACAGTGGCCTGAAACAATATGCACACAGATATTTGAGCTGGAATAGGCAGTGTTTCAGTGCTGTCCTACACCAATACTTCTCAAAAAATGTTATGAACAATAAAAAACACATTTAATTCATAGAAATACAAAGCAGAATCGTGGTTACCAGGAACTGGGGGGAGAGGGAAAGGAGAGCTGTTTAGTGGGTATAGAGTTTTCAGATTTGCAAGATGAGAAAGTTCTTGGGGATCTGTTTCACAAGATGTGAATATAGTTAACACTACTGACCTGCATACTTAAAATGATTATGATGATAAATTTTGAGTTTTTTACAACTATAAAAATTAATATTGTAATCCAGTATACATATATACATATAATTATAACTGTAAGTTTCAGAAAACAGTATGTATCCTTATTACATGCAATGAACTCTAATATTTTCTATCCTATTTGATTTTTAAAAAATCAGTGCTGGTCACTGCACACTAAATTGACTTCAAAACTCAGTAATGAATCACAACCTGCAGGCTGAAAACCGCTATGCTGGAATGCACAGCAATCTTTCTCACATCAACAAAGGAGGAGAATGTACCTCACTGCCTTTGCTATTTTATGAGCCTTCTCAAGATGTTCTTCCCTCCTGTCTTATTGCACCGAAGGTGGCAAGTAATAGTGAGAACTCTTTCATGCTGCAACATTAAAGAGTAGTATTTGAGTTAATTAATTCAAGATTTGACCTATATATGCCAGATTAGGAGATAGAGAAATGAAACAAATTCCCTAACAATTCCCTAATTGACACTCTAAGGTGGAAAACAAACAATAAGACATGTGACATCAGGTTACCATAAATGACAGAAAAAAAAAAAAAGCAGAGCAGAGTAAGGGAGCAGACCAAATGGGCCATAACAGAGATTCCTCTGAGCTCACCAAATTCTGTTTCCTTTCCTCCATGACACACAGCTAGACTACATTTCCTGGCCTCCCTTACAAAGAGGGACAATGTGACTGAGATCTGGCCTATAGGATATGGGTAGAAGTAATGTTGCCAGTTCCAGCCTGACCCCTAAAAATCTTCCCATGGGATCCTCTACATTCTCTTCCCTCCTCTTTCAACCAGATGCAGAAGTTCCAGCAGAAGACTGAGGCTCCAGGGCAGCCATTCCCAACCAGGGTTTCCTGAGAGAATTAAGCCCTTAAAAATGATATGAGTGACTAATTTCCCAATTCTACCAAAGATGATATATAGCCAGTACCATTCCTAAGTCATAGCAAAGAAGTTAACTCGTTTCAAACAACAGATGTCTTAGGGCATTAGGGCTTAATTCTTTCCTTGGACTTCCAGTTGAGAAGGGCTATTCTAAGGGATTAAGGAGCCTGGGTCCCTGAATGAATATGTGGAGCAGAGATCTAGCCCAGCAGATGCACGTTAGACTATGACCTGAGCAGGAGAAAAAAACAAAAACGAAAACAAAAATAACCTGTATTCAACAAGATAAATCATGAAAGTAATGGATTACAACTCATAAATAGAGAATCCATGAATTAATAATGATGCCTATTAATAACAGAATAAATAAGTATGTGTATAAAAAGGGAAAGCTCTTCCTTATAGGATTCCAACCAATAAATGAGAAAAGAATGATGAAATTTATTTTAATTACCACTTGGCAAACATAGTAAATACTTGTTTGAGGCAAGAATTACCACAGTAAATAATTGTTTGAGGCAAGAATTTACCCACTAAAACTAGTGGGTAAAAGTATGAGAAGAAATAGGGCCTTTATGGTCGCTGAGTATCTCCTCACAAGGTGTTTACTAATTACAAAGTAACAGTACTTTACAATGGAGAAATCTGACAGACACATCCTTAACCAAATGATCAAAGTTGATATCATGAGTAACGGGACAAATAAGTAATGGGACAAATAAATTTGTATCTCCTGATGTAATGCACTAAAAATGCACAACATCAATTGGTGGTATTCTAAACAGTGGTATTCTTACCAAAAATGCATAATCTGAATTTAATGAATTTAATGAAGAAACAACAGACAAACCTAAATTGAGGGACATTCTATAAAATAACTGGCCAGTACTCTCCAGAAGTATCAAAATCATGAAAGATAAAGACTGTTAAGTTTAAATGAAACTAAGTATACAGGACAACTAAATGCAACATGTTATACTGGATTGGATCCTAGATAAGAAAAAATAAAGGGTTTCTTTTGGTATAAAGAACATTACTGGGACAGTTGATAAAATCTGAATGTAGATTGAATATTAGATACTCTATAATATATCAATGTTATTTTTCTTAATTTTGATGACTGTATTGTGGTTATATAATACACACTGAAGTATTTAAAGGGCCATCATGTCTGTAACCATTAATACTGTCTTTATTTAAATTTTTTGAAATTTTGTTCATCATAGGTTATTTTACATTAACTTTTGTTTAAATATTGCATTAAAATATTAACTTGATTACCAAGATTTTTGGCACCCACTTAAATTTTTGCCCAAAGCAAATGCCTTACTCTCCTCTCCCTAGTCCCAGTTCTGCTACTTGCAGTTCAGGAAAAAAAAAAAAAAAAGTGTGTGTGTGCATAATAGAAAGAAAAAATATAATAAAGCAAATGTAAAATTTAACATCTAGGGAATGCAGCACAGGATTTATTTGAAATTATTTTAAAAGGCAAAGTTAAATAAATGAGTCCTGAATCATGACACAGATGTGTGAAAAATTAGAAAATACATTTGACAAGACTATCACCTCCTTATTAGTAAACATTGAAAATATAAGAATCAGAACCTAGTGTCAGGGCTGGCCTGTGGCTCACTCGGGAGAGTGTGGTGTTGATAACACCAAGGCCACGGGTTCGGATCCCTATATAGGGATGGCCGGTTAGCTCACTGGGTGAGCGTGGTGCTGATAACACCAAGTCAAGGGTTAAGATCCCCTTACCAGTCATCTTTTAAAAAAAAAAAAAAAAAAAAAAAAGAACCTAGTGTCACATCTATTAAAAAAAAACTTCACACATGCACACATATTTTTCCCAGCTAAGATGTGTGACCCTCCCAAAAAAGTATACACCACAGCTCATTTCATGCTAATTTTATTTTCGTGCTCCTTTGTTAACATATTGAAAGATGCCCTAAACACTTAGGAATTAAAATGTAATTGATTAAGCAAGTAAAAAGAAATCAATTATATAATAGATAAAATTGAGGTTTTTAAAAATGCAAGTTACAGCAGTTAAGAGCAGTGATTTTTAAACAAGTAAGGAAAACGAAGTAAATATGCAAAAGAGAGACTGCAAAAGATCATAGAAGTCAGGATGAAGAGTTAGAGATAATTGTCAGGAAAAATAAAAACTCAATTACAAGCTAACTAATAATAGTAAAAACAAAATTAAAATGTTGCTTTTTATGCTTTCACTCACTTACGACATGTGCCTGGTTTCCCCCTACCTTTTCAGGTTCCTTCTCTGGCTATCCTTTAATGCTAGGCCCACAAGGTGCACCCATCTGTCAGTCGCCGAGGCCCTCTGCTTCTCGCCCTATTACTTTTTTCCCTGGAAGATCTCATCCACACCCACCCTAGCAGGGACCCACCCTAATACCTCTCACCTAAACCTCTCCTGTGAGCTCCAGACGAGAATGGCTAACTGCCTGCTTATCATTTCCTGCATATCTCGAAGACTCAAACCCACATATCCACCATCAAACTCATGATCTTCCCCATCCTCCCAAAGCTGAAGCCTTTCTCATGTTCTTCATCTCAATAAGGAGTACTGCTGTTAATCCAAAAGCACAAGCCCGAAACACAGGTGTCCTCTTTTGAGTCCTCTCTCCCACACACCTCCTATCCAATCCACCTCTACAACCTGGCCATCTTACCTTCTAAATATGCCCTGAATCCATCTCCAACACTCCCTCCCCCAACCCATGCAAATATCATCTCATACAGCAACGGCATCCTAACTGATAAATTACCTATACTGATTCTTGGCCCTCTCTAATCCCCTTTCCAGCCAGCTGCAAAAGTGATCTTTCCTAACCACTGTCCTTATCACTTCACATCCCATGACTTAAAATTCTTCAGTGACCTTCCCCCTGTTCTTAGGATAAGGACAAAACTCCTATCATGTTCTCCTTCCTCCCCTGCCTTTGGCTGCCATACTGGCCTTCTCACCACTTCCTCCCACTCCAAGGTCTCCTAGAACGTTACCCCACCACTTTGCTTAGTTAACTCCTATTTCAACATTGAGAACTGAGACAGTGGTCATCTCTATCAAACAAGCCCTAATCGACTTCCCTGATAAGGTCAAAATTGCTGTTACAGGCTCTGAAGAAACCAAATACCTTTTCTTTAGAGCAGCAATGCTATAGGTACAATGCTAGAATAATGTAAACGGTTATTTGGTTGATAGTGTTCTCCCCTATAGGACCATGATCTTCCTAAGGAAATGAGTTTAAGTCTGTTTTTGCTTACCAATGTATTCTCAACGCTTCGCATGTCACAGATCTTTAGTATTTATTTGCTGAATGTACTTACTTAAAAGCTTAATGTGCCAGAAATACATAAAATTAATGTATTTCATCCTCTAGAAAACTTGAGGGATTGATGATCACATGTCTATTGGTTTCAGTGTATGGACAACCAGGAATCCGAAGTCTCTATGAAATGTCTAGCAGGTCTATTCATAGTGTCCAAACACCAGAAACAGATGAATAAACTGTGATACATCCATACAATGAAATGTCACTCAGTTAAAAAAGAACTATTGATAATATGCAATGACTTGGGTAAATCTAAAAAACACTGAGTGAAAAAGCCAATCTCAAAAGATACATACTGTGTGATTCCATTTACATAACATTCTCAAAAAGACAAAACTATAGTGATGGAGAGCAGACCAGTGGTTGCTAGGAGTTAGGGGTAGGAAGAGAGTGTCACTATAAAGAAAAACAAGAGTTTTGGGGGGTAATAGACTGTTCTGTACACTGATTATGGTGGTCATTACACAAATCTATACATGTATTAAGATGCATAGAACCATACATAAAAAAATCTATTTTATTGTATAATTTTTATAAATAATAATTTTTCAAAAACAGAGGAAAAAGTAGCCTAGTTATGACCAACAAATTAGATAATCTAAATGAAAAGAACAAATTTCTAGAATCACAAATTACCAGAACTGAATCTAAAAGAAATAGACAATCTCAACAGAACTATAGTAAGAGATTGGATCAGTATTCAAAAACCTCCCAATTAAGAAAAGTCAGGACCTAATGGCTTCACTGGTGAACTCCAGCAAGCATTTAAAGAAAAATTAACACCAATTCTACTCAACTCTTCAAAAAAAATGAAGGAGGAGGGAACACTTCCTAACACATGAGGCCAGAATTATCCTGATACCAAAGCCAGACAAAGATACCACAGAAAAGAAAACTACACACCAAAATCCCTTATGAATATAGATGTAAAAATCCTCACACACATACACACACACACACACACACACACACACACACACACAAAAAAAAAAATACTAGCAAATCCAACAGAATTCAACCACATATTAAAAAGAGTATCTACCATGACCAAGTAGAATTTATCCCAGGAACGCAAAAGTGGCTCATCATAAGAATATCAACAAAGTAACACTCACACTTCCCAATTTCAATATTTACCGCAAAGCTACACTAATCAAAACAACATGGTACAAACATCAGGACAGACACATAGTGCAATGGACTAGAATTGAAAACCCAGAAGTAAACTCAAATATCTATAGCCAACTGATTTTCAACAACAGTGCCAACACCATTCAATGGAAAGAATAGTCTCTTCAACAAATAGTGCTGGGTCAACTGAATATCCATGTGCATAACACATGCAAAAGAATAAAGCTGGAGCCCTACCTAACCTCATATACAAAAATTAACCCAAAATGAATTGATGACCTAAAATATAATATTAGGAAAAAGCATAGGAATAGATCTTCATGACTTTGAATTTAGTAATGAATATACTTGACACCAAAATCACAAACAAAAGAAAAAATAGGTAAACTGAACTTCACCAAAATGAAAAACTTTTGTGAACCAAAGGATACTCCCAAGAAAATGAAAAGATAACATACGGAATGGGAGAAAATATTTGCTAATCATATCTTTAATAAGAGTTTAATATCCAGAATATATACAGAACTTTTACAACTCAACAGCAAAAAGACAAACAACCCAATTAAAAATGGGCCAAGGACTTGAGTAGACATTTCTTCAAGACATTTGTAAGAAATACAAATGACCACCAACCTCATAAAAAGATACTCAGCACCACTGGTCATTAAGGAAATGCAAATCAAAACCACAATGAGATACCACTTTGCACCCACTGGCATGGCTCTAATCTAAAAACTGTAAAACAAGTGTTGGCAAGAATACAGAGAAATAGGAATCCTTGTACATTGCTAGTGGCAATGTAAAATAGTGCAGCTGCTGTGAAAACAGCCTGGCAGATCCTCAAAAGGTATACTGTACATAGATTACCATATGACCCAGCAATTCTACTCCTAGAAATATAACCCAAAGAATAAAAACAGTTGCTCAAACACATATTTGTTCACAAATGTTCATATCAGCACTATTCACAATAGCCAAAAGGTGTAAACAGCCCAAATGCCTATCAACAGATGAACAGATAAACAAATTACAGTATATACATTCGACGGAATATTATTCAGCCATAAAATATTGACACGTTACAATTTGGATGAACCTCAAAAACATTACTTAAATGAAAAAAAAAAAAAAAAAAGACACAAAAGGTCCTATATGAAATATCCAGAATAGTTAATCCATAAAGACAGAAAGCAAGGCTGGCCAGCTAGCTCAGTTGGTTAGAGCAAAGCCTTGTAACACCAAGGTCAAGGGATTCAGATCTCCATACCAGCCAGCTGCCAAGAAAAAAGAAAAAAAAAAAAAAAAAAAAGACAGTAAGCAGACTGATAGTCGCCAGGGGATGGGAGGAGGGGAGAATGAGGAGTGATCATTTACTGGGTAAAGGGTGTTCTTCTGCAGTGAAAAAATTATTTACAATTAGAGAGTCACAGTGGGTGCACAACATTGTAAACACACTAAACGCCACTGAATTATACACTTTGAAAAGGTTGATTATGTGTTATCTGAATAGCCACACACACACACACACACACAATAGCGACACACACACACACACACACACACACACACACACACACACACACACACACACACACACACACACACACACACACACACACACACACACACACACACACACACACACACCCAACACACAAAACATTATGCTAAAGGGAAAGAAGCCAGGCTTAAAAGACCACATACTGTACAATTCTATTTATATGAAATGCCCAGAAAAGTAAAACTGGAGAGACAAAAAGTAGATTAGTGGTAAGCTGGGTAGGATTGGAGTGGGAATGGGGAGTGACTGCAAATAGGCACAAATGAGATCTTTTTGAGGTGATAAAATATTCTAAAATTGGGCCGGCCCATGGCTCACTCAGGAGAGTGTGGTGCTGATTACACCAAGGCCATGGGTTTGGATCCCATATAGGGATGGCCAGTTAGCTCACTGGGTGAGCATGGTACTGACAACACCAAGTCAAGGGTTAAGATCCCCTTACCAGTCATCTTTAAAAAAAAAAAAAAAAAAAAAAAAAATTCTAAAATTGTGGTGATGGTTGCACAGCTCTGTTAATTTAACAACAATAATTGAACTGTATGCTAAAAATGGGTAAATTTTAGGGGCTGGCCCTTGGTTCACTCGGGAGAGTGCGGTGCTGATAACACCAAGGCCATGGGTTCGGATCCCTATATAGGGATGGCCGGTTGGCTCACTGGCTGAGCATGGTGCTGATAACACCAAGCCAGGGGTTAAGATCCCCTTACTGGTCATCTTTTAAAAAAAAAAAAAAAAAAAAAAATTAAATAAATAAATAAATAAATAAATAAAATAAAAATGGGTAAATTTTATGGCATTAAATTATACCTCAATAAAGCGGTTTAACAAAAAATTATTGAAAGCCCCTAGCCATGATTCAGATCAATTTTAAGTATAAGGACTATGAGGAAGAAATGAAACAGAGTAAAGTAAGCAGAGAGAAGAGCAGAAAAAACATGACTTTTTTCATTTACTCAATAAATATTTATTGAGCACTTACTATTTGCTAGGCACTGGGATTGGAGCAGAGAACAAAACAAACCATTTCTCCTCATGGAGTTTGTAATTTAACTGTGACAATAAACAAACACATCCTATAACATAAAAGGCAAAGACTCAGTAGGTTCTGAGGTGTAGTAACAGGAAGAAAATAACTCACCACACCCCTTCTTTATTCATTTGGTGTTATAGGCAACTGTGATCACAGCTTTTACTTTTTTTTTTTTTTTTTTTTTTTGAGGCCTTATGTTCTATTTAGACTAAAATAAAAAGTTCTCAAATGTGCTTGGATTTTTTTAAACTCTGAAAACTTGTAAACACAACTGTCTTCTATAGACAGCAAAAGCTTGTTTAATCTTGGGTTAATAAGAGTGGTCACATTAGACATAACACTCCATACATATTAAAGCACAAAGAACTAAAAATAACAGACAAAGACTGGGATATAATTCTGATTGAAAAAGAATAGGAGGTACCTTTTATGGTTTCTGGATACAGAAGACAAAAACTCTTTGGGTGGAAATTTGGGCAAGAGAGCCAGAATTCTTCCTTGGGAATAACAAAGCTGTCTGCAATCTTAAGAAAGTTTTACACAATTTAAGTAACTGCTATGAGCCATGTTAAAGGTCCTAAGTAAAACAAGAGAAGATAAAGGTGGAAAGTTATTAAGAATGTTGACAGTGAAGGGTCACTGGGTTGGGTATTCAACTGACTTTACAATCCTTTCTATCCACCCAGAAAGTGAACAGGTTTTTTGGGGGGCAGTTCTAGTTTCTTTTAAGAAATATACATTTTGAATCTTGCACTGAGTTTGGCCACCTTGTTGATTTTAAACATTCTATAATGCCTTGTTCCACTGATATTTCCAAAAAGTTGCATGAGATAAATCTGATGTGCTCCAGAGTAGAAAACCATGGCTATAAATTGATAACATATCATAGAAATCAGAGTAGCTCAGACCTTACTCAGCCTTGAAATCAGGGCAGCTTTCCAGCAATTTAGAGCACAGCCCTGACTATAGTAGGAATCAACTCGACAATTTATATTCTAGTTTTCAAGCACTATGTTTTGTAAATATTTAGTTATGAATTTCAACAGTTTTTTCAGGATATCAAGAAAACAGCTGAAGTTTCAATTCACCAGTTCTAAAGGCTTTTGATATTCAGAAGGTGCCTGTTTCTGTGAGAAATTGAGGTCAGCTTTAATATATGTATGACTTAGCTCATACCTAGTGAAGAGCAAGTTAGTTTTATTATACTTTAAAAAAGAAGCTAGCTTTATTATTAATACTTCTCCAGGGCTGGCCAATCAGCTCAGTTGGTTAGAGCATGGTGTTGTAAAACTAAGGTCAAGGGTTTGGATCCCCACACCTGCCAGATGCCAAAAAAATAAAAAATAAAAAATTCTCCAACCTTGCCTCCTATACCTCTCCCTCTTCCCATCCAATCATCAAAAATCCTCCCTGTGCCCAGAACAAGACCATTTTCACAGCCTCTCTATATGTGTGCACCCACTGCTCCCTTCCATCTCATCCTTCCAGGCAGTTCCTTATATCCCTCCCCTAGGATCCCATACATTTATGAATGAAAACACTCTAGGCACATCGTAACTGGTTCTTTCTCTGTCTATAGAACAGACCATGAACTCCAAGAAGACAGGCATTTTGTCAGACTAATCTCTAAATCCCCAGCACCAAGTACAGAGCTCAGCACATGGCCAATTTAAAGTTTACAGAGTAGATGTATAAATCATCCTATCCAACCTTCAGCCTTCAAGTAATCTCTCAACAGCACCACAGAATGATGTCAAAGCAATGTTCACCTCACCTAAGCCTCTCTCTTTCCTGGGCAGCCACACAGCAAGTTTACCCACCCAATGCAAGTTTAAAAGGAGAGCTCCACTGTAAACCCAAAGTATTATGAGGCTCCTTCTGATGTCTGTAAGCTTAAATATTTAGCATTAAATCAATTATGGAGAGAAGAAGGTAGAGACTTCATATTTTTAAAACACTTCATATTTTAAAAAACAAAGGGCCGACCCATGGCTCACTCAGGAGAGTGCGGTGCTGATAACACCAAGGCCATGGGTTCAGATCCTATATAGGGATGGCCGGTTAGCTCACTGGTTGAGCATGGTGCTGACAACACCAAGCCAAGGGTTAAGATCCCCTTACCGGTCATCTTTAAAAAAACAAACAAACAAACAAAATAATGCAGACATCTTAACGAAGCAAAAAGATATTTGGTACGCTCTTTGCAGCACTAGAGCTGTGAGCCCCAAATAAGAAATTACATGTCACTCAAAAAAAATAATCTCCATTTATGATTTTTGTTTCTTTTGAAAGCACTAGTATTTAGAGTTGCTATGCTATTGAGAAACTGGAAGATTCTTACTCTTCCAAGTATATAGACATTGCAATATACAAGAGGGGAGAAGTCATTTTGCATTCTCAAATGCACAAATTAATTATCCATAAATATTAACATACACTGCAGCCAGCAGGTACCACCTAACACAGACTCTACTATCTCAGCTGTCCTCAGCCCTGATGCAAAGGTGTGAAGAGGCAGGTCAGGCTTCTCCATCCTCCTTTACATGCTAGCCACACAAGTAGACACTTCCACCCACACCCAAGGCATCCTTCCCAGCAAAAATCAGTGTGTTAAGAAAACTGAAAGCCAAAGATCTAACCTATCAAATTCTTTGTACAAGAAATACCTATTTTCAAATGACAAAAGCTGTCCTACTAACTTTTAGTCTAATTGTCATTTTAAATATGACATTCATTCTTAATATTTGACATGACTTTAGAGAACAAAACAAGGGTAACGGTCATAAGATTTGAAGTCAAAAGTTAGGTTTGTATTCTAGCTTCAGAACTTAAACCTTTCTGAGCCTCAGTATCCTCACAATTTCAATGAGGGTAGTACCACTTAGCCCAAAAGACCTGAGAACAGACTCAATGACCCTATGTATGAAGGTTCTGTGAATGTAAAATGATACGGACAGCATAGTTTTGTGGAGGGATCTTTTTGTTTGTTTTATATATCTTTAAAAGACTGGAGTCAGTTTTACATTTTCTTCAAAGCTGCTATTTTGCCCTGTATACCCTGTTCAAACATTTTTTGTTAGTTACAATTTTTTAAGTCTCCCTATGTGTAAGTACTATGCCAACCATTTAAAATGCATCATCACCTGTAGTCCTCAAAACTATCCTATTACCATTCCATTTTGTAGCTGAGGAGACAGACTCAGAAAATTGCCCCCAAGGTCACACAGATAGGATGGTCAAGCCAGGATCTGACTCATCTAAATTTGACAACTGAGGAAAAGTAAAGATGTTAGTAAGTGAAAATGCTTGTTTTACATTTTTTGAAATAAATTCCACAATTCCATTATTTAATTATGGATCTACAGCAATACACTGTATATCAGACTTTCTCCCAGCTTTCTCCTGTAGAGGAATTGTCACATCATGTTGCCTGTTTGCTTGTTGCTGCCCCCACCAGATGATAAGCTCCTGCAGGCAGGAGCACTCTTATCCTCCCCTGTCCCAGTGCTGAGCAGAATGAATATCTGCTGAACTAATGCAGGAAGGTAGAGGACAGGCTGAAGGCCACAACATAGTGTTTAGCCACACCAATGAGTCTACCCACCTCCTATGGCACTACTCCATATCCCTTCCTGCTTCTAGCTAGATAAATGGGTTATACTTTAGGAGTAGTCTCTCCAAGACTTGAAGTCCTTGTGGGGCTTCACTTCCAACCCTGCCCCCCCCCACTTCCAACTTGGCCACAGGATAGGGCACATGATCCAAGCTGGGCAAACCACAGTGTTCTCACTGCCCCAGCATGGTAACTTGTTCCAGAATGGTAACCTGACCCAAGCCAAGCTAGTCAGGGTTCTTCCCTGGAATATTCCAAACTAGGGACAGAAGAATAGCTCACTCTTTAGTTTGGATCAGGAACTGCTGTAGGCACTGGGGAGCCAATGGAGGATCTTCCATAAGGAAGTAAGAGGATCATACATGCATCTTAGAAAGATGATTTCAGGTTTTCAAGATGGCGGTGGCTGCGGCGGCTGGCGCGCGGAGTAGCTGAGGTGGAAAAGGCGGCCACTGGGCCTCAGGCAGCCGGGAAACTTGTGGACCTTCCTCTTGCCATCTCTTAAGGGAGGACCGCTGCTGCTGGCCGGTCGTGGGGGGTGACCGCCACTTTGCCCCCGGCAGGAGAGGCTGCCTCATTTACAGGCAACAGCTTTGAAGTGTGGAGCAGGAAAAGAACTGTTTCTTAGCTGCAAAAGCGAGTCTCGAAACAGGGAACACGGCGCCAGGGCTGCTGTGGATGCAGCCAGGATCCCAGAGGCCAGGGCCGCGCTGAAGGCGGCCAGCTGCTCTATTCAGGATTCGAGGTTTCAGGCCGGCATTAAAGAAGATTCCTGGGAGCGCCCGAGCCGCGCCGCGACTGAACAGCCCGAGGCGGCAGCAGCCGAGAACACGGAAGGCGACAAACCAGAGACAGAGAGCGAGCACCCGACCTGGCACAGCACTGTGAGTGAACCCCTGGTCCAGCTCTGTTCGGGGGGCGGATGCCCACCTGGCTCCCGCCTGCACAACCAGGCCACTCACCGCCCTGGTGCTGCCTCCATTTTCCCAGGTGCGGGCAGCTCCGCCCTGCTCGGCCATCACTGAGCCCTCCCACTTGCTTGGCCTGGCACAGGGCTTTCCGGAGCCTGTAGACCGGCCTCCTCTCCCACTGCCTCCCCAGTTCTCTGGCGGGGCTGGTGGCGTGGGGCATCCCCGGCCAGTGTTGGGAGGGAAAGGAAGTACGGGCGGGCCAACTGTCACTCCACCACACCCTGGACTCCGGCCCCCGGTAAGCTTCCTGTTACTGGGAGGCAGATACCATCTCTGCGGCCACCAGTTTGGAAAAAAGCCTAACGAATTTCTGGTTGGGAATAGTGTGGTAGGAGAGTTCCCAGGTCTGCCTGAACCTGCCGGAGAGCAGGCTGCAGGCGGGCGCTAGGCTCGGTTTATACCGGGGGGATACAAAGGTGAACAAGACCCGAGAAAGATCTACACAGTGCTACAAAGGCACCCAGAGCGACCGGTCGTCTGTGCCTAGCAGAAACCTGGTAGACTTCCTGGGCGAGGCGGTGCCGAGCAGGGTCTTGAAGGCCCAGCTGATAGACGAGGGGTGCAGAAGACACGCCCCAGCCCAGCACAGTGCGCACAGAGGGGAGAGACGTGCGGCCAGGGAGGCAGAGACTGGACAGAAACCACACACCCGGTGGGGTCGCCACTGCACGATCTAACAGCCTGGGCCAGAGCACACGGAACAGGGAGAAGTCCTGCACAGGAAGTGAAAGCTCAACAGAGATCACACACCCTGTGGTACGTGATCCACCAGCCCAGCAGAGTCCAAGCTGACCAGAAAGGTGGCTCCCCGGAGAAGCCCAAGACCCGAGACAACCACACACACAAGGCACTAGAGGCCAACTGAGCAGTCACGGAGGGAGCCATACCAAATTGGCAACCACAGCAACATCCTAGTTAGTCATTACTCTCAGACCGGTGGTCTGTGCAACCCCCTGCCACAATGAATAAACACCAAAAAAAAGATACCAGAAATACAAAAAATCAAGAAAGTACACCACCGAAAGTTAATAAATCTCAAACTCTAGATCCTATAGAACAAGAAGCCCTTGAAATGACTGAAAAGGAATTTCGAGTGATAATTCTAAGGAAACTGAATGAGATACAAGAAAACTCAGCTAGACATCATGATGAAATGAGGAAAAGTATACAGGATCTGAAAGAGGAAATGTACAAGGAAATCAATGTCCTGAAAAAAAATGTAGCAGAACTTGCTGAACTGAAGAAGTTATTCAGCGAAATAAAAAACACAACGGAGAGTTTAACCAGCAGGCTTGTCGAAGTTGAAGAGAGAACCTCTGAACTTGAAGATGGGCTGTTTGAAATAACACAAGCAGACAAAAAGAAAAAAGAATCAAGGACATGGAAGAAAATCTGAGAGAGATATCAGACAACCTCAAACGCTCAAATATCCGAGTCATGGGTATTCCAGAAGGGGAGGAAAATGGAGATTCCATTGAAAACATATTCAACAAAATAGTGGCAGAAAACTTCCCAGGTATAGGAAAAATCACAGATCTTCAGATCCAGGAAGCTCAATGATCTCCAAACGTATTCAACCCAAAAAGGCCTTCTCCAAGACATGTCATAGTCAAATTGGCAAAACTCAGAGACAAAGAGAGAATCTTAAAAGCTGCAAGAGAGAAGCGTCAAATCACCCATAAGGGAGCCCCAATCAGATTAACATCAGACTTTTCATCACAAACCCTAAAAGCTAGAAAGGAATGGGATGATATTTTCAAAATACTAAAAGACAAAGATTGCCAGCCAAGAATACTCTACCCTGCAAGGCTATCCTTCCGAAATGAGGGGCAAATAGTATATTTCTCAGACAAACAAAAACTGCGGGAGTTCACTACCACACGACCACCCTTACAAGAAATCCTCAAGGGAGTACTGGGTTTGGTTCCTGAAAAATAACTACCACTGCCATAAAAACCCAAGAAAAATCTAAACCCGCTAGTATAATAAAAATGGCATTCATGAAGAGAAAACAAGCTAACAAAAACACTATCTACAACCTAAGGAACCACCAAACAAAGAAAGCAAACAGTAAATCAGAAAGCAAGGAACAAAAGAAACCTAAGACAACCAAACAACCAATAAAATGCTAGGAATAAATCAACACCTTTCAATAACAACTCTTAATATAAAAGGCTTAAATTCCCCAATTAAAAGACACAGACTGGCTGACTGGATCAAAAAGGAGGACCCAACTATATGCTGCCTACAAGAGACCCACCTCACCCATAAAGATTCACACAGACTAAGAGTGAAAGGATGGAAAAAGATTTACCATGCAAACAGAAAAGAAAAACGAGCTGGAGTAGCTATTCTTATATCTGACAAAATAGACTTTAAACTAAAAACCATAAAAAGAGACAATGAGGGACACTACTTAATGATAAAAGGTCTGATCCATCAAGAAGACATAACAATCATAAATATGTACGCACCCAATGTTGGAGCAGCCAGATTTATAAAACAAACTCTATTAGACCTAAAGAAGGAAATAGACACTAATACCATAATAGCAGGGGACCTGAACACTCCACTGTCAATATTAGACAGATCATCTAGGCAAAGAATCAGTAGAGAAACACAAGATCTAAACAAGACTCTAGACCAATTGGAATTGGCAGATATCTACAGAACATTCCACCCAACAACCTCAGAATATTCATTCTTCTCATCAGCACATGGATCATTCTCCAGGATAGATCACATATTAGGTCACAAATCAAGTCTCAATAAATTCAAAAAAATTGGAATTATCCATGTATCTTCTCAGACCACAATGGATTAAAACTAGAAATTAATAACAAACGAAACTCTGGAAACTATACAAACACATGGAAATTAAACAGCATTCTACTTAATGACATATGGGTCCAAGAAGAAATCAAGCAGAAAATCAAAAAATTTATTGAAACTAATGAAAACGATGATACATCATACCAAAACCTGTGGGATACTGCAAAAGCAGTATTGAGGGGAAAATTTATTGCATTAAACGCTTACTTCAGAAGAATGGAAAGATGGCAAGTGAACAACCTAACACTTCACCTTAAAGAACTAGAAAAACAAGAACAATCCAAACCTAAAGTTAGCAGACGGAAAGAAATCATTAAGATCAGAGCAGAACTGAATGAAATTGAAAACCAAAAAACAATTCAAAAGATCAACGAATCAAAAAGTTGGTATTTTGAAAAGATAAATAAAATTGACAAACCACTAGCATGGCTAACAAAAAAAAGAAGAGAGAAGACTCAAATAACAAAAATTAGAAATGAAAAAGGTGATATTACAACTGACTCATCTGAAATACAAGGAATCATTCGAGACTACTATAAACAACTATACGCCAACAAATTTGAAAATCTGGAGGAAATGGATAAATTTCTGGACACACACAAGCTCCCAAAACTGAACCATGAAGACGTAGAAAATTTGAACAGACCAATAACAATAAAGGAGATTGAAGCTGTTATCAGAAGGCTCCCAACAAAGAAAAGCCCAGGACCAGATGGATTCACAGCAGAATTTTTCCAAACATTCAAAGAGGAATTGACACCGATTCTTTACAAACTATTCCAAAAGATTGAAACGGACACAAATCTCCCAAACTCATTCTATGAAGCAAACATCATCCTGATACCAAAACCAGGTAAAGATATAACCAAAAAAGAAAACTACAGGCCAATATCCTTGATGAATATAGATGCAAAAATCCTCACTAAAATACTAGCAAACAGAATACAGCAACACATACGAAAAATTATTCATCACGATCAAGTGGGATTCATCCCAGGGATGCAAGGTTGGTTCAACATACGCAAATCAATAAATGTGATACACCATATTAATAAACTCAAACACAAGGACCATATGATCATCTCTATAGATGCTGAAAAAGCATTTGATAAAGTTCAGCACTCATTCATGACAAAGACCCTCTATAAGTTAGGTATAGAGGGAAAGTATCTCAACATAATTAAAGCCATATATGCCAAACCCACTGCCAATATCATCCTGAATGGGGAAAAGCTGAAAGCTTTTCCTTTAAGAACAGGAACTAGACAAGGATGCCCACTCTCACCACTCCTATTCAACATAGTGTTGGAAGTACTAGCCAGAGCAATCAGAGAAGAGAAGGAAATAAAGGGCATCCAGATTGGAAAAGATGAAGTCAAACTGTCCCTGTTTGCAGATGACATGATCCTATATATCGAACAGCCTAAAACCTCTACAAAAAAACTGTTGGAATTGATAAATGATTTCAGCACAGTAGCAGGATACAAAATCAACACACAAAAATCAGTAGCATTTCTTTTCTCCAATAGTGAACATGCAGAACGAGAAATCAAGAAAGCCTGCCCATTTACAATAGCCACCAAAAAAATAAAATACTTAGGAATTGACTTAACCAAGGAGGTGAAAAATCTCTATAATGAGAACTACAAACCACTGCTGAGAGAAATTAGAGAGGATACAAGAAGATGGAAAGATATTCCATGCTCTTGGATTGGAAGAATCAACATAGTGAAAATGTCCATACTACCCAAAGTGATATACAAATTCAACGCAATCCCCATCAAAATTCCAAAGACATTTTTCTCAGAAATGGAAAAAACTATTCAGACATTTATATGGAACAATAAAAGACCACGCATAGCCAAAGCAATGCTGAGCAAAAAAAATAAAGCTGGAGGCATAACACTACCTGACTTTAAGCTATACTACAAAGCTATAATAACCAAAACAGTATGGTACTGGCATAAAAACAGACACACTGACCAATGGAATAGAATAGAGAATCCAGAAATCAACCCACACACTTACTGCCATCTGATCTTTGACAAAGGCACCAAGCCTATTCACTGGGGAAGGGACTGCCTCTTCAGCAAGTGGTGCTGGGATAACTGGATATCGATATGCAGGAGAATGAAACTAGATCCATACCTCTCACCGTATACTAAAATCAACTCAAAATGGATTAAGGATTTAAATATACACCCTGAGACAATAAAACTTCTTAAAGAAAACATAGGGGAAACACTTCAGGAAATAGGACTGGGCACAGACTTCATGAATACAACCCCAAAAGCACGGGCAACCAAAGGAAAAATAAACAAATGGGATTATATCAAACTAAAAAGCTTCTGCACAGCAAAAGAAACAATTAAAAGAGTTAAAAGACAACCAACAGAGTGGGAGAAAATATTTGCAAAATATACATCTGACAAAGGATTAATATCCAGAATATATAAGGAACTCAAACAACTCTACAAGAAGAAAACAAGCAACCCAATTAAAAAATGGGCAAAAGAGCTAAGTAGGCATTTCTCTAAGGAAGATATCCAAATGGCCAACAGACATATGAAAAAATGCTCAACATCACTCAGCATCTGGGAAATGCAAATCAAAACCACATTGAGATACCATCTCACCCCAGTTAGGATGGCTAAAATCCAAAAGACTCTGAACGATAAATGCTGGCGAGGCTGCGGAGAAAAAGGAACTCTCATACATTGTTGGTGGGACTGCAAAATGGTGCAGCCTCTATGGAAAATGGTATGGAGGTTCCTCAAACAATTGCAGATAGATCTACCATACAACCCAGCTATCCCACTGTTGGGAATATACCCAGAGGAATGGAAATCATCAAGTCGAAGGTATACCTGTTCCCCAATGTTTATCGCAGCACTCTTTACAATAGCCAAGAGTTGGAAGCAGCCCAAATGCCCATCATCAGATGAGTGGATACAGAAAATGTGGTACATCTACACAATGGAATACTACTCAGCTATAAAAACGAATGAAATACTGCCATTTGCAACAACATGGATGGACCTTGAGAGAATTATATTAAGTGAAACAAGTCAGGCACAGAAAGAGAAATACCACATGTTCTCACTTATTGGTGGGAGCTAAAAATTAATATATAAATTCACACACACACACACACACACACACACACAAAAAAAAAAAAAAAAAAACCGGGGGGGGGAGAAGATATAACAACCACAATTATTTGAAGTTGATACGACAAGCAAACAGAAAGGACATTGTTAGGGGGGAGGGGGGAGGGAGAAGGGAGGGAGGTCTTGGTGATGGGGAGCAATAATCAGCTACAATGTATATCGACAAAATAAAATTAAAAAAATAAAAATAAAAAATAAAAAAAAAAAAGAAAGATGATTTCAGTAACAGCATCACCAAGGGAATAAAACACAGAATGGGAAGACCAGTAATAGGCCTATTGTAACATCCTACCAAGAGATGAGGAGGGCTTGAACCAAGAAAATGTAACAGGAACAGGAAAAAGAGAACATATTAGGAAAGATTTGGGGACTGCTTTTTGTCTCAATGGAAATATTGTACTGAAAGGGAAAACCTGTCTCCTTAAATCCCCCACAGAGACCTAGCGTGGACCCACGAGCACTTCAGGCTCCTGGCACATTCACAAGCATGGAGACGCCAGGACTCTTTCCTTGCACAGCTGAGATGACCACTGTGAACAGTTGCTTCATACAATAAGTACTTACCAAGGGCCAAGAAAGTAGAAGAGTGAAGTGATTATGAGCATGGAGTCTGAGCCATGCTTGTTGAGTTCAAATCCCAGTGTCACCTTACTTACTAGCAGTGAGATCTTGAACAAGTGATTTAACCTCTGCACCTCAATTTCTTCATCTATAAAACCAGGATGATAATAGTATCTACCTTATAGGATTGCTGCTGAGCAGAAAAGGAAACTTGAACCGTTGATAAAAGACAATAGTTCAGTAGAAAAACAAGAGGGGGATGACAACATTCCAAGCAGGAGAGAAGGCATATGCAAAAGAGAAGAAACATGAAATGAGCCTGACTTATGACCTTTGCACTCTCAAGACCCACATTCCCACTACTGGCTAAATGTCAGCTGGAATTCCAGCCCCATGGGCTGGACCTGAAATTCAAAAGGTCCAGAATAAAACCAATCACCTTCACAGTTCCTGTTCCTCCAGGCTCTAAAAGTCAGGGGCAGTGACACTACTGTCTCCCACCAGACTGTTCTCATTACTCTCTATGACCTCCTAAACACACAGACTGTAAGAATGGGTCAAGGGTGGAATGGTTGTCCAATGTAATCCATGCCACAGAGGAAGAGACAGAACATCTTCCAGGACCCTGAGTACAGGACCTGACTATGGCAAGATCAAAAGCAGGGAGTGGTGGGGATTTGGTATCAAGTCAAAGGTGGCAAAAAGCACTGCCCACCCAGGGACAGAAACTCTAACTCTCCAAACACAAACTATCCAGGCCCTGAAGAATCATTATTTGCTACAGGGTAAAGACCAACTTTGCATCAGGCTTTTGCAGAGCTAGAGGAATACCACCTCCTTCCCATTCTCACTCCCCTCCAGCTCTTTTGCTGATTCTAATTCTGTATTTTCCAATCAAAATTTTTACTGATAATCCAACTTCCCAAGGATTTTAATATAAGCAAGTACTCTAGTTTTCAGAGACAGGAGTTCTAGGATCAATAGGAACGATCACCCAGCCAATTACAATTAACCACACCAGACACAATGCTAGGTATATAGCATACATTATCTTTAATTTTCACCATAATCTGGAAAGGAAATAAAAAATTCCCTTTTAAGAATGAAAATACTGTCTGGGGGAAAAAGAAAAAGAATGAAAATACTGTGGCTGCCTAGTTAGCTCAGCTGTTTAAAGTGTGCTGTTGTAACACCAGGGTAAAGGGTTCAGATCCCTGTACAGGCCAGCTGCCAAAAAATAAATAAATAAATAAAAAGAATGGAAATACTGAAGTTTGGCAGCTGTGACAGAGGAGCCAGGACATAAACTCAGGTCTACCAGATTCCTGTATAAGTCAATTTCCAGAGTTTTTTTTTTTTTTTTTTTAAGATGACTGGTAAGTGGATTTTAACCCTTGGCTTGTTGTTGTCAGCACCACGCTCAGCCAGTGAGCTAACTGGCCATCCCTATATAGGATCCGAACCCGTGGCCTTGGTGTTATCAGCACCACACTCTCCCGAGTGAGCCACGGGCCGGCCCCTAATTTCCAGAGAATTTAACTAACATGAATCAGTCATCAAGGAACAAATCATATATGCTGCTAACTATCTCACTTGGTTCAATTCAGGCCCTAATCACCATTCACTTGTATTACTACAATGGATGGCAATGGGGTCTCCCAGCATCCAGCCTGGCCCTGCCTCAGACCAGTTCTCCACACTGCTTGCCTAAGGTATAAACATAACGATGTCCCTCCCTTTATAGAGCATTTTAATGCATTCCCCAACCCATAGCAGCATTTCCCAAACTTCCATGGACACCGAATTGTTCTAAATTGATGGAACACCAATTGGTATTTACAATATCTATTGAGTGCTTGGATTAAGAGCAGAGAGGGAATGAAATGGTCTCGGTAACTGATGCCAAAAAGAAATTAAAACTATGATCAAATAAAAAGAAGATTAGAAAAAAATCCATTTTCATATTCTCAAGAACAAAATTTCACATATTTTGTAATTAAAACACAAGACAGATGTCACATACTCCTAATCAAATAGAAATCACATATCAGGCTAAGTGGTAAATCTGAATCATGCAATAATATACAGATCCCAAATCACACGTGTGTTCATGATGCCCTGGGAGTCTCAACTTTTAGAATCATATAAATGTGTTTAGAATTTCCTACATTTATATTTTTAAAATGTATTTTAGAAAAAAATTACTCAAGTGCAGTTTTTTTTTAAACTCCTGTAACAGCTATCACACATTAACATTGTCCACCTTCAGTGGGTGGCAGGATAACCTGGAAAGCTTGTTAAATGCACATTGTCTCACAGTTGCTCTCCAGGTCAGGTTCTTCAGTGACTGGTGCAGTCACACACCAGCTGGCATTTAAAAGAGGGGGAGGCAGGGATTGAAACATATGTACCCCTTTTTTTTTATTATCTTTTTTTTAAGTGTAAGGATATATCATTAAGAAAAAAACACAAAAACAGTTAGATGTCAGTAGTTCTTAACTTTGGCTGCCCATGACAATCACCTAGACACTTGAAAAAAATACTGATGATTGGGTCTCACTTTCTTCCAATTCTCCTCCCAAATTATGAATTAATTGCTTGGATGTAGGGCCTGCACATCAGTATTTTTAAAAAGCTCCCAAGCCTGAAAACCACTGCTAAAGGGGAGGGAGGGAGGGAATCAAGAGGAGGCTACAATGGGTAGAAGCCAGTCTTCTCTAAATAAACCTTATTTTATAGATTTGACGTTTTTTTTCCCCATTTTTTGAAGTTAAAATTTTATTTTTATTTTTTCAACAATAGCTGTTTGTCTAAAAACTACATTATGAAGAAACATTGTAGATCTCAATAATCACACCAATGGAGCATAATCATTAATATTTAGAAAGTATTTTGTTATTTAAGCATATTTTCACAGATTGATATATTGTATAGTGATTTTTATGCCTTACATTTTTTTTTATAGATTTGACTTTTGAACCACGTAAATTTGTCTCATAATTACAAAATTAAATTAGAAAAAGCAAACTCTAAAACAAAGCAAATTAAAGCAAACCTAGCTGTATATTGAATTGGGAAGAGACTTACAGAAAAAACTATTTAAAGTGATTTCACTGGATATCCTAGTGGGGTATATGCTAAAGATAAGAACTCAAGAAGATCCTAATCTGTTTTCAGAAATCATACTGCTAGTATTGACTCAAACTATTACGTGTACATTATGAGATAAAGAAAATGAGTAATTATGTTAGTGTTACTGAATACTGGAATTTCTTGGCACTGAGGAAAGAATATACGTTAGGTTAAGTCAAGCACTGTAGGCCTGAATTTGAATTAGAAATATGACTAACCCCAGTAGCAATGAGTATCCCTACCATCCAGACCGTGTTCTCTATCTTTTCTGCCTAAAGGGAAACAGGGTTCCTAGAAGAAATTGCTGATTTCAGGTCTAGAACTAAAAATGTAACAAGATAAGACTGGAAAATCTTCTATCAGAAATCTAGGCCACGTAGGGCTGGCCCGTGGCTCACTTGGGAGAGTATGGTGCTGATAACACCAAGGCCACGGGTTTGGATCCCTATATAGGTATGGCCAGTTAGCTCACTTGGGAGAGTGTGGTGCTGACAACACCAAGTCAAGGGTTAAGATCTCCTTACCAGTTATCTTTAAAGAAAAAAAAAAAAAAAAATACTAGGACCATGTCAAAAGGAATCAGGAGGAAACTTGAAGAGGTTACCACTACAAAAAGATAGGATTATATAAGCCTCAAATAAGAACAAAATGGCAAATGGACTAAAACATATCAAATATGGTTAAATCCCTGAGTTTAAACAGTACTGATGTTTTAAAAAATAAAAAGACTTCATTGGTCATCTTTGGAGAATGCTAGGAAACAACTTATTCTAAAAACAGGTAAATAAAAGCAAAAACAAGCATTTATGCTGCCTTTCCTGAACAAACTATACTAGGAGTTGCTGAGGGAAGTTTTTCTTTAAAAAAGTATTCCAGTTTGTGTATGTAGAAGAGATGACAGAAAAAAACAATGATATTTGCAACCCCAGTGAATTAACTGTCTAGGCAACGATCAAGAAGACCATCAGCATCATAAACAAGAGAGACTAATCAGCCTTATGTGCCTCCTAATGAAAAATACATCAACAGCTATGAAATAGGATTTGGGGTGGGGAGGTGGCAGTGACAAACAAGCCTGAATCTGATCCAGCCTACACAGCAATGGTTCTCAAACAAGGGGGATCAGAATCACCTGGAAGGACAGTTAAAACACAGATTGCAGCGCCCCATCCTTAAGAGTTTCTGATTAATAGGCCTGGAGTGGAGCCAAGAACTTGTATTTCTAACAAGTTTTGCAGGTGATACTGACATTATTGATCCTGGAACCTCACTTGAAGAACCACTTCTCTAAAACTCACTATCAATGTAGAGGAAAAACAGGAAACAAAGGAACTTTGATGTAAACATCACAGTGATGTAGTCAGCAAACTCCAGATAGTGAAAAATTCTACAAAATAAACAACCTGCTTTCTTCTACAAATGAGCTTCAAAGGAAAAAGAAAGATGGAGAGAAATCCTATAGATTAAAAAAGTCTTTAAAAATATAGGCCTGTTAGCTTAGTTTGTTAGAGTGCAGACTTATGATAACCAAAGTCATGGGTTTGGATCCCCATACCAGCCAGCCAGCACACACACAAAAAACCCATATATATAAAATATATAAAATATAATGTACAGACCTTATTTGGGGATGTGCAGAGAAGTTTGGACACAGACTGGATATCTGATACTAAGGAATTATTGTTAATTATTTTAGATGTAATACAAGTTTTGTGGGTATATTTTTTAAAAATAGTCCTCAGAGACAAAAACTGAAATACTTATGGATACATTTCTGGAAGTTTTAAAAATAATCTGGGAGGGGGAACTTTTAAAAATAATCTCAAGTGGGAATGTCTCAAGAGCTGCAGCCAGTTCACAAGAACTGATTTTGACATTCCTTCCCCAACTCCATGTTCAGTGAAATTGGGTTGGTAGCTTGAAATTGGCCATAGTAAGTAAATGCATGAGTAAATACTTCCCACGGGAAATTTACAAACACTATATAGTTTATAAACAGAGCTGGTGATAAACATTTAGCATGGTATCACTGGCCACGGGTTAATGAAGTTGGATAATCAGTAGATGGGGTTTATTACACTATTTTTTACTATTGGCAAAAAATTAACATTTATTCACCCTTTTTTTTCTTTCATAATTGAGATTTTATTGGTTGTGTTGAGGATCAGTACACAGACATTTCAATGTGTACACAATTCTTAAGATACATACCAAAACTCTAAAAAGCCATGTATTATGATTCTTTTTAAAACCATTATTCCAGTGACTTTCCAGCTTCAAATTTGGAGGCAAATTCTCCTTAAAAGGATATCAAGTACCAGTATCTTCAGATGTTAGTACGGTATTACATAAATCCCACCAATTCATAATTTAATATCATATACAATACATACTCAAATTTTCTTTTTTTTTTTTCTTTTAAAAGATGACCGGTAAGGGGATCTTAACCCTTGACTTGGTGTTGTCAGCACCATGCTCTCCAAAGTGAGCAAACCAGCCATCCCTCTATAGGGATCCAAACCCGTGGCCTTGGTGTTATTAGCACCACACTCTCCCAAATGAGCCACGGGCAGGCCCCAACATACTCAAATTTTCAATCATTCATAGCACATTAACAAAATTATTAGGAAAACTGGACTACCATGACCAAAGACATTACAGAGCATACACAATTCTGGCAAGGAGAGCAACAATCAAGGAGTGGTTTTCTTTAGGAAACAATTCTACTAAAAAACAACATGGGAATAAAAGTAATTTTAAATGTTCAAGACACATTAAATGCACAACTGTGACTCCAAATTGCCAAATTTGTATTACAGGATATGAAAACTAGCCCCATCTATGGAATTTTAAGCTGACACCCAAGATAGCCAAAGCCTCCCATAATATTCTGACTGTACCAAAAAAAAAAAAAAAAAAAACCCAGCAACTGATGCCACTACTTTAAAAAAAGTATATACTATTTAAAAAATGGGATGAGGTGGGAGTCCCTCCCTCTTAAAAAAGTTTCTAGTACTAAAAAATTTTGCATTTACAAAATAGTTGATAAAAATATTCATCTGGATTATATGAGAAGGGTGACAGGGACCACTGATAAGACAAGGTATATGACATTAATCAGACTTGGCTTCTTTCTCTCCTGCTTCATCAGAGGCTG
Organism: Cynocephalus volans; assembly: GCF_027409185.1. Classification (NCBI taxonomy): domain Eukaryota; kingdom Metazoa; phylum Chordata; class Mammalia; order Dermoptera; family Cynocephalidae; genus Cynocephalus; species Cynocephalus volans. Next base: position 59,216,917 of record NC_084470.1, read on the forward strand.
TACTCTTCTCAGTTTTAGTTTCATTGTTTTCTGCAGGTAAATCTTTAGTTTCTTGGTTAGTCACTTCAGCCTGTTTTCCCTTTGCCCTACTTTTCTCTTTCATTTGCACGTTTTTGCCTGAAGATTTATTTATCCTTTGCTGCTGCCTTTTTGGCTTCATTTCCACTTTTGCAGGATCTGGCTTAGCTGACAACCTCGCTGATCCCCTCTTGGGCCCTTCCTTTGCTGTCCTTTCAGCTGAGCTGACCTTCCTCTTCAGAATCTTGGCGGCAGGGAGGGTGCTTGCTAGGTGCTTGTGGACCGCAGCACACTGAAAGCTTTCACAAAGCTGGGCTGACCCGCTCTTTGCAAAGCACTGTCCTAACAGATACATCCAGCCAGTAAACATAGACCTTTACTCTAAAATAATCACTGTCACCCACCACCTCTTGCCCTAATACAAACTAGTAGGTTTGACATTTCTTTGCTCCTGGAGTAGCATCTGCCTAAAAGGCCCATCTCCATCCCAGCCCCATCCTCTCAGACTCAGAAAAGACACCTCTACTCCAAGAGCTGAGCAGCCCCCCTTTTCTACCATAGCACACAAAAATTCCATGTGTCTACCACATCATACTAAAAGCTGCTAAGGAGTAGGGATGGGGACTTTCCTGTCATATTTTGTCTAGTACAAACCTTGGTACACAAAGACATTAAACATAACTGGACTGAATAAACTTTTTCCTAATACTCACGCTGGGAAGGACTAAAATCCATGTCCCCTTTCTGGTGTATATCCTCTCACCAACTCACATCTGACACCTAATTTAAGCAGAATTATAATATGAATATAAAACTATTCTGACATCAACTGTTATACTTTAATATAATTCTGACACTAGCCACCCTGAGTTAGCATTAGACTCCACAAGTTAAAGGGCATAGTCCCCAACAAGAAAGCTCTTACTTCAAATGACAGCTATACTTCAGGGGTCTCCAGGCCACCTGCACTTCTGACCAACTGGCTACAAATTCAGGAGTTCTCATGACCCCCTCAGGTTCAATATGCACTAGAACTCACAGAAATTATAAGTACTATACCTGTAATTACAATTTTATTATACAGGTTACAAATCAAGACCAGCCAAATGAAGACACACATAGAGCTAGGTCTGGAAGGCTCCCAAATACAAATTCTTTCCCCATGGAATCAGGGCACATCACCCTCCCAGCACATCAATATGTTCACCAGGCAGGAAGATCCACCAGGCTTTGTGTTCAGAGTTTGTATTGGGGTTTCATAACATAGACATGAATGACTGAATCACTGGCCACATGATTGAAGTCAGGCCCCCTCCTTTCCCCAGAGGTTCAGTTGCCTCAAAACACCAACCCTCTAATCACATGGTTGGTCTTTCTGGTGACCATGCCCTGTCCTGAATCATCTCGTTAACATAAATTCAGGTATGATCCAAGGGGCTCATGAATAACAAAGTCATCCAACCACTTGGGAAATTCCAAGGGTTTTTACATGTTCTATGCCAGGAACCCAGGACAAAGGCCAGTTATGTTCTTCAGTATACAAAAAAAAAAATTGTTAAAACCCTCTAATCAACTTACAAAAATAAAAACAAACATTTTAAAAAGATATTTTTAAAAAAGGCTTTTGTAAAAAAATATATATATATGTATGTGTGTGTGTGTGTGTGTGTGTGTGTGTGTGTGTGTGTGTGTATATATATCTCCCCGAGATCACTGATGCCCACTCATTTTAGGGGGACTAAAACTCCACTCTTATTTATTAGCATTTCAGATACTATTCATCTGCTAGACTACAAACCATTTTTAAAAGCTCATGTAGGGCCGGCCCGTGGCTCACTCGGGAGAGTGCGGTGCTGATAACACCAAGGCCTCGGGTTTGGATCCCATATACGGATGGCCGGTTCGCTCACTGGCTGAGCGTGGTGCTGACAACACCAAGTCAAGGGTTAAGATCCCCTTACCGGTCATCTTTTTAAAAAAAAAAAAAAAAAAAAAAAAAAGCTCATGTACATTACAGCTAACCATACTCAGAACTATCTGGTCATCACTAGAAAACAGCCCTAGAGCATCACCAACCAGATGGGGCTTCTCTTTTCTGAGCTGAGAAACCAACCCACTAGTTGAGCACTGGACACTTGGTCTGGAAATGGCAAGACAAATCACCTACCCTGTTAATGATCATGGGGTCACCAAAGAGCCTCAATAATATTCCCCAAAAGAACCCTCAAGAACGTGACAAAAGGTGGTAAATATGTTTACATCATGAAGCAAACTCCTTTAATCATAATTTTACTTTAAAAATATAGGGTGCTTCAAAAAAACAAAAACACACCACTGCAAACTGAACAACAATTCTCTAAATACTGGTTCATCCAAAAAATCTTTATCCGTATTTCTACATCAATAGTCACTGTCTTCACACACAACATCTTGTGGATAACACAACTTAAAACTGTTGTTGACAAATTTCCAGGCAGCTATCAGACTTGGACTGAGTCATTTACTTTTAGATTATATATTCATTTAAATATGACCTCAAATGCAAAAGAAATAATACAAGCTAAAAGTTTTAGTTACCAGCCTCTGAACATTCATACTTTTTTTTTTAAATCCCAAACAGCCATACTCTATATTTTACAAATAGGAAAAATTATACAAAACTTATAGTGAATACACAATACACAAGAACAGTCCTAGTAGGTCACATGTTTTATGAGACAAAAAAACTGTCCCAACACTACTTTCATTCCTGAAACCACATCATCGAAAATTATTACAAAGAGATTCTTCTTTTTTTTTTTTTTTTAAGATGACCAGTAAGGGGATCTTAACCCTTGACTTGTTGTTGTCAGCACCACGCTCACCCAGTGAGTTAACTGGCCATCCCTATATGGGATCCCAACCTGTGGCTTTGGTGTTATTAGCACCACCCTCTCCCGAGTGAGCCACGGGCCGGCCCACAAAAAGATTCTTAATGAGTAAAATATATCCCCTATTATTTTCCTACAAGTTACTTTTTATTTGAATGGGAACCCTTGATCCATTTTTTACTGAGCAAACATTTAATCCTGAAATAATCTCATCCTTCAGCAGAGCTGTAAACTAAGGCTATTCAATGCCAAAGACTAGAAAACAAGCTCCTCACACAGTCTCCAGACTGGGCAAATACATCCACATCTGCTCTTGCCCACATACTATGCATCTGTGGCTTGTCCAGAGGCCCCAATTGCATTTGTTCCTTCAGATGAGGACATCTCAAAAGCTACCTGTAGGTTAAGTGAAAATGCATTAACAAGCTCAGGTTTTTTGTGGGGGTTTTTTTTTTGTTTTTGTTTTTGTTTTCTTGGATCTATTGAGACTGGTTTTTCTTTTTTATTCTTTTAATATGGTGAACTACATTGATTTTTTTTTCTGTATCAAAATTATTTATTTTTTATTAGCATATTCATTGTTACAAATCATACTTCTTTTTTTAATTGTTTTTAAAAATTTTTATTGAATCAAAATTGATTATACATATTTTGGGGGCTCAACACTGAGATATGTTGATCAAATCAATATTACTAGCATACATATTGTTACCAATTATAGTTATTCTTTATGACCCTTGTCCAATCCTACCCCATCCCCTTTCCTCTCCCCCTCCCCGCTCTAATCACCCTAGATTTCTTCTCTCCTTCTGAAAGAATAATGGTTACTCTGTTGATTTGCTGCCCAAATAATCTGTCCAAGGCATGATCAGTTGCCCCAATACTATCATAGAGCAGATGTCTCTTCCATCACTATGAAATGGGCTCTGTGGAGACAAACATCCTCCTCCTTTCTTTATCTCTGCTGGTGACTCTCCTTGTGTCAACTCACTCCAGTGGCTGCTGGACCATCTGTGTGGTGGTTGTGGCATCTAGCCGCCTTCACGGCAGCCATGGTTATCGTGGTGGCTGTGGTGGGCCACCTACATGGAGGAGATGTTTTTGGCCTGCTCCGTGGCGCTGGCAGTGTGCCTGGTTGTGGAGAGTGTCCGATCCTTGGTTCCATGCCCCAGGTCCCCAAGTGGGTCCTGAGGTACTGGCACAGTGTGCCTGGTTGTGGAAGGGGGTTTCGGTCCCCTTCTCCATGCCTCAAGACCACGGCACGCTCCAAGGCACTGGTGCAGTGTGCCTGGTGGTAGGAGGGAGATCTGGTCCCCTTCTCCATGTTCCAGGTCCCAGGGCAGGCCCTGAGGTGCTGGCGTGGTATGCCTGATTGTGGGAGGGGGGTCCAGTCCCCCTCTCCATGCTCTGGGTCCCAGCACGGGCCCCGAGGCACTGGCACGGTGTGCCTGGTTGTGGAAGGGGGTCCGGTTCCCTTCTCCATTCCCCAGGTCCCCAGGCAGGACCCGAGGTGCTGACAAGGTGTGCCTGGTTGTGGGAGGGAGGTTCGGTCCCCTTCTCCATGCCCTGGGTCACAGGGAAGGCCCCGAGGCACTGGCCTGGTGAGCCTGGTTGTTGGAGGGGGGTCCGGTCCCCTTCTCCATACCCCAGCTCCCCTGGCGGGCCCCAAGATACTAGTGTGGTGAGCTTCGTTGTGGGAGAGGGGTCCACTCACATTCTCCAGGCGTTAGGTCCCTGGGTGGACCTCGAGGCGCTGGTGCTGTGTGCCTGGTTGTGGGAGGGGATTCCGATCCCCTTCTCTAGGCCTTGGGTCCCCAGGTGGGCCCCGAGGTGCTGGCGTGGTGTGCCTGGTTGTTGGAAGGGGGTCTGATCCCTGGCTGCTAGCACCGGGTCCCCGGGCAGGCCCCTAGGCATTGGTGGTGTGCCTGTATGTGGGAGTGGGGTCCGGTCCTTGGCTCCAATCCTCAGGTTCCTGGGTGGGGCCCCAAGGTGCTGGTGGTGTAAGTGGTGGTGGGCAGGGGTCCTGCCTCTGGCTCTATGCCTCATGGGCCCCAAGGCATTCACGGTGTGCCTGGACCAGAACTAAGTTTTTGTCCTTTGCTTACTTCTAAAACAGGGGAACTTCCTGTGGGAACCAGTACTTGAGCTGTGTGGTTGAGGTAAATTGCTGCTTTGCTGCTGTTTCCCTAGGGAAGGCTTTTTGTGCAGCTCAGTGTTTAATGGTTGACCTTATAGGTACTTCCGGCTCTCCAGATATTCGGTGCACCTGGGTTGTATAGAAACTCTGATCCGGGCCTGAATTTTTCATTGAACTGCACCCCACGCAATTCTTCATTCCTGACCAGTCTCCTCTGAGTGGTCCTGCACTGATGGGGGGCGGATTGGCTGACCTTGCTGTGTCCCAGTGTTCTCCCAGTGAACCCATCTCCCCCACCGCCCATGCTCCAAACACTTCCCATGGGACAGGCCATGTGCCAGTCCCTTGTGATGACTCACTGGCCTCTGAGTGGCTCCCCTTTTCAGCTGTTCTGGCTCCTTGCTCCTGCGTGGGTCCACGGGAACCCTGTTAGTGGTCTTGCTGTCCTGGGGGTCATCAAAGTCCTCTTCTCCCCTTCCCCCAATAATTCCATCTAAAGGGCACAGCTGCAGCTTCTGCCAGCTCCTGCTCCATGTGCTCCAGCATTAAAGAGGCCACAGCCCAAAATGCTGAGAGCAGTTTTTTCTTTCTCCCTTCATGGTTTCTCCTGCCTTCATGAGTTCCACAGGTCTCTCCTCCTCTTCACCTGAGCTTGGCTGATGTTACATTTTTACAGTTGTAAATTCATTGATTTGTGGGAGAGAGTGACACTGGGGACCATCTATTCCGCCATCTTGACCAGAAGTCCCATACTTATTCTTTATGCCTCTTATCCAATCTCTCTCTTCCCTTCCTTTTCCCTCCCCCTCCCCCACTATTAACCATAGACTTGTTCTCTCCATCTGATAGATTAACTGTTTCTCTGTTGGTTTGTTGCCTAGATGATCTGTCCAGTACTGAGACAGGTGTGATCAAGTCCTCCCCTATTATCATAAATCAGATGCTTCCTCTACTACTCCTGAGTGTGCTTTGTGAAGAGAAAGAGGACCTCTTTCTTTGGCGGCGGAGGGGAGGGAGTCTCCACCAGTGCCTCTCCTTGTGTCAATGAAGTTGAGAGTCTGGATATGCCATCTGTACTGTGGTCATGACTGTTGTTATAGAGACTAGCTGCTTTTGTGGCAGCCATGGCAATTGTGGTGGCTATGGAGGGTTACCCATGTGAAAATGGTGTTTTTGGTGTGCTCTTTACTTGGTTGCAGCTGGGTTCCACTTCCCCAAGCTCCAAACCTCAGGACTCCAGCGGGGCCCAGGGCCATGGCAGCAGCTTGCCTAGTTGTGGCTGGGTTTGGCTTCCCCCAGCTCCACACCTCAGGGCCCAGGCAGGGCCCCAGGGTGGTGGTGGCAGCTTGCCTAGTTGCAGCTGGGTTTGGCTTCCCCCAGGCAAGGATCAGTTTTTGTATTAACACTAGAATGAATCCTTTGTGTTCTACAATAAGCATCCTCCATTTTTTTAATAGTCATATTTCCTTAAGAAGGGCCACAATATAAAGAGAGCCTACCTTTTCTCTTCTGTATGGAAAATTATTTCTTCCACATGGCTCATTCCCAGGACCACTTTTTTTTTTTTTTTGACCTTTTTTTAAAAAAATTTTTTAAATTTTTAAATTTTTATTTTTTTATTTTTTTATTTTTTTACCCAGGACCACTTTTTAAAAGGCAGGAAGGTTATAAGTTTTTACTGCCATCTAGCAATAAAAGCTTGGAAGAAGTAAAGAGAAGGTCACATACGTTTTAGCTGCACAAGTGAGGAGCAGAGTCCATGGGGTGCAGCAACACTACATTCTCCTACCTCTTCACACCTCTTCAGTGTGAATTGTCCAAGAAAAGGAGGGAGCAGCTTTACTGTGAGGTAGGGGCACAGAAAAATAAGACTGGATAAGACACCCAAAGCACTGCAAAAAGGAAAACAATAATAAAGAAAAAAAACAGGTACGTTGGACTTCATCAAAATTTAAAACTTTTGTGCTTCAAGAATGAAAAGACAACTCATGAAATGGGAGAAAATATTTGCAAATCACATATCAGATAAGAGACTAGTAACCAGAATATATAAAGAATTCCTATAACTCAACAACAGAAAGATGAACAGCCCAACTAAAAATGGACAAAGGGGGGCCGGCCCGTGGCTCACTCGGGAGAGTGTGGTGCTGGTAACACCAAGGCCACAGGTTTGGATCCCATATAGGGATGGCCGGTTGGCTCACTGGGTGAGCGTGGTGCTTACAACACCAAGCCAAGGGTTAAGATCCCCTTACCAGCCATCTTTTTAAAGAAAATAAATAAATAAATAAATAAAAATTAAAAATAAAAATGGACAAAGGACTTGAATAGACTTTTCTCCAAAGAAAATATACAAATGTCCAACAAGCACATGAGAAGATTTTCAACATTAGTCATTAGGAACTAATTAAAACCACAAATGAATACCACAATAAGATACCACTTCACACTCACTGGGATGGGTAGGGTCAAGAAGAAAAGTGTGGGCAAGGATGTAGAGAAATTGAAACTCTCCTATCTTGGTAAGAAGGCAAAGTAGTTGAGCCTTTGTGGAAAACAGTTTGGCGGTTCTTCAAAACATTAGACACAGAATTATCATCTGACTGCAAGATTCTACTCAAGGGTATGTACCCAAAAAACTGAAAACAGGTACTCAAACAAGTAAATGAACAGGTACGTTAATAGCAGCAGTATTCATATCAGCTGAAACGAGCAAACAGCTCAAATGTCCATTAACTAATGAACAGATAAACAAATTGGGGTATATCCATACAATGGAATACCATTCAGCCATGGAAGGTGATGAAATACTAATATATGCTACAACGTGGGTGAACCTTGAAAACATTATGCTAAGTGAAAGGGGTCAGGAGCAAAAATACCACATATTATACGATTTCATTTATGTGAAATGTCTGGAATAAGCAAATCCATAGAGACAGAAAATAGACTACTGGTTGCAAGTGGTAAGGAGTGGGGAGGATGGCGAGTGACTACTAAATGGTACAGGGTTTCTTTTTGAGGTGATGAAAATATTCTGGAATTATATAGCAGCAATGGTTGCACAACTTTCTGAATATATTGAAAATCACTGAATCACTTTAAAAAGGTTAATTCTAGGGCCAACCCCGTGGCTCACTAGGAGAGTGTGACACTGGGAGCGCTGGCGGTGCTCCTGCTGCGAGTTCAGATCCTATATAGGGCTGGCCGGTGCGCTCACTGGCTGAGCACGGTGCCGGCGACACCAAGCCAAGGGTTGCGATCCCCTTACCGGTGACAAAAATAAAAATAAAAATAAATAAAATAAATAAATAAATAAAAAGTTTAATTTTATGTGAATTATGTCTCAATTACAAAAGAGAAAAAAGATGGACAGAACATTTAGAATCAAAGCTAGGTATTTAGGAGCTCAATAACTGGAGGTGGTATTTCATAGACAAGACTTGCAAAAGGATAGATGTAAAGAATAACAGAAAAGGAAGAGTCAAGGACTACTCCCACCCCACCGCAACCTAACTCTTAAATCTTGGCTCTCCATACCTCCCCTTCCATTCCTGACCTGTCTCCCAGCCAGCTCCAGGACTATCTTTTCCATGACCTGCTGGCTATTTTTACCTGGCCATCATGCAAGCCTATCAAATTCCTCAATAGGTCCAACTGTCTTTCTTTTAACAAAGAAGGGAGGGAGAATGGAAGGGAAGGAGAGAGACAGAGGAAGGAAGGAAGGAAAGGCATTTGAGGTATGAAATAATCTAAACAGTATGATGGCCGTACTCAGATCCTGATTCCACTACTCGCTAGTTGTATGATGCTGGGTAAACTCTAGGCTTCAATTTCCTCATCTGTAAAATAGAACTAATTACGATTCCTACCTTAAAGGATTGGGAGGATTCAATGAGATAATGCAAATAAACCACAGAGCATTGAGACTAGCACAGAATAAAGGCTTAATAAATGCTGGCTGCCCGTACTGCAGAACTGTACTTATGGTTACATTATGTAAAATGTATGCCAATGACACAGAGAACTGCTCTTCTCTTCCTGACAATATTTCCTGATTTGACTGACATGATAAATTTTGTAAACAATCAAACTGCACATTTATAATTTGTGTACCTTTTTTGCCATGTATGTGTTTTTTTTTTAATTTATTTAACTGAAAAAGAAAGGTGATTGCCCAAACCTTGTGAATGTACTTAATCCCACTGAGCTGCAAGCTTAAAAATGGTTAAAATGGTAAATTTTACATTATGCATATTTTATTTTGGCAGCTGGCCGGTATGGGGTTCCAAACCCGTGACCTTGGTGTTATAAGGCTGCGCTCTAACCAACTGAGTTAACTGGCCAGTCATTATATATATTTTGCCACAATTTAAAAAAAAAAAAAAAAAAAAAAAGACAGGCTGGCCTGTTAGCTCAGTTGGTTATAGTGAGGGCCTACAACACCAAGGTCACGGGTTTGAATTCCCATACAGGCCAGCCACCAAAAAAATAAAAGAAAAGAAAGAGGGGTTATTTGGGTAATGGTGAAGAGAATGGATGGGTGGAGGGAAAGATGAGTGGAGACCTAAAGATGCTCAGCTACATCCAGTTGAGAAGCAATGAAAGCCAAACCCAAGGTAGGGACAATGGGAAGAAAATCTCCTGGGTTTCCTGCTTAAGGAGTTAGAGGAAACAGAACAGTCTGACAGGTAAGCTAATAAAATTGGTTTTAGGCATTATGAGTTTGAGAAAAGACCAGCTGGCAAAATGAACATAGATGGGTGTGCATCTCAGCAGGAAAGTTCTGAGCTGTAGTTTTGATTTTGAAGGTTCAAGTCAAGGCAGTAAATAATGGTCAGGAAGAGAGTCACTCACCAAGGGAGAAAAGGTTGTAAACCAAATTCTGGGGGTCATCAACCAGCATTTTAAAGACAGGGAGAAGGCGAAATGGTGAATGCAGAGCCAGGGAATGGATGTCAAGAAGGGAGAGCACTTCAAGAGGGGATGTTCAACAGTGTCAAGATCCTGCTGAGAGATTCAGATATGTGAACTCAGGAATATTATTATTAAGCAATTCCAAAAAAAAATCTGCTAGTGCAATGTGGGCCAATTCCTACATCAAGTGGCACACACTGTACAGTAAAAAATGAGGGAAAATCCTAAGGAATCTATTTTTAAAAATCAAAATAAATGAGTTCAGAAAGATTGCAGGAGTTAAGATCAATTTAAAAAAATCAACTGTATTTCTATACACTTGCAATGAATAATCCAAAAACGAAATTAAGAAAAAAATTCCATTTACAATAGCATCAAAAAGAATAAATTATTTAGGAATAAATTTAACAAAAGAAATGCAAACCTTATACTCTGGAAACTACAAAATACTGTAGCAAGAAATTAAAGAAAATCTAAATAATGGAAAGATACATTCATAGATGGGAAGATTTAATATTGTTACGATAGCATTAATGTCCAAAATGATCTACAGATTCAACGAAAACCCTATCAAAAGCCCAGCTGGCTTCCAGCAATTGACAAGCTGATCCTAAAAGTCACACGGAAATTCAAGGGACAATAGGACAAAAACAATTCTAAAAAAGAACGAAGTTGGAGAACTCACACTTCCTGATTCCAAAACCTACTACACAGCTACAGAAATCAAGACAGTGTGATACTAGAATACAGTCAGACATATAAATCAATGGAATAGAATTAAGAGTCAAACAGACTCTCACATTTATGGTCAATTGATTTTCAACAAGAGTACCAAGCCAATTATGTGAGGAAAGAATAGTTTTTTCAACAAATGGTGCTGGAACAACTGGATATCCATATGCAAAAGAATGAAGCACCTCACACCTCATACAAAAATAACTCAATATACCAAAGACGTAAATGTAAGAGATAAAACTCTTAGGAAATATAGGAGTTAATCTTCATGACCTTAGATTTGGCAATGGTTTCTTAAATATGACACCTAAAGCACAAACAACAAAAGAAAAAGAATATACTTCATTGAAATTAAAAAGTTGTCTGATTCAAAAGACAACATCAAAAAAGTAAAAAGACAACCCACTGAATGGGAGAAAATATTTGTAAATATTATCTGAAAGAGGATTTGAATCTAATATATATAAAGAACTTCTACAACTCAAAAATAAAAAGACAACCCAATTTAAAAATGGACAAAGAACGAGAATAGACAATTCTCCAAAGAAGACATACAAACGACCAACAGTACAGACAGTAAGTGTTGACAAGGATGTGGAGGAATTAGAACCCCCAATACACTGCTGGCTGGAACGTAAAATGGTTCAGTCACTTCGGAAAATAGTCTGGCAATTCCTCAAAGGGTTAAACACAGTTACCATATGGCCCAGCAATTCTACTCCTAGGTATACACCCAAAAGAAATGAAAACTATGTCTACATACAAATTTATACACATGAATGGTCATAGTAGCATTACTCAAAATAGTCAAAAAGTAGAAACAATCTAAATGTCCATCATCCGATGAATGGCTAAACAAAATGTGTATATCCAAACAGAACAGTATTCAGCAATAAGAAAGAACGAAGTACTGATACAACACAAACCTTGAAAACATTACGCTAAGTGCCGGGAGTGAAAGACCACATATTGTATGATTCTGTTTTTAGTTGTCCCTTGGTATCTGCAGGGCATTGGTTCCAGAACCTACCCCCACCTTGGATACCAAAATCTCAGATGCTCAAGTCCGTTATATAAAATGGCATAGTATTTGCATATAACCTATGCACATCCTACTGTATATTTTAAATCATCTCTAGATTACTTATAATACCCAATACAATGTAAATACTATATAAATAGTTGTCATACTGTATTGTTTTTTTTGTGTGTTTTTTTACTGTTCTACTGTTTTTCTTCTTTTTTCTGAATATTTTTGATCTGCAGTTGGTTGAATCCGTGGATGCAGAATCTGTGGTTGTAGAAAACACAGATATTGAGGACTGACTATATATGAAATGTCCAAAATAGGTAAATCAATGGAGACAGAAAGTAGATTAGAGGTTGCCTAGTGATGAGGGAATAAGGATGTTGGTGGGTGATGGCTAAGGTATATGGGGTTTCTTTTTGTGGTGATGAAAATGTTCGAAAATTGATTATGATGGTGGTTGCACATATAAGTGAACATATTAAAAATCACTGAATTATACACTTTAAATGGGCGACTTATATGGTATGCAAATTATATCTCCATAAAGCTGTTACCATAAAAAGGCTAGGAAACCCACAAGTATAAATGCCTTATGGTAATTACAGAAGTGACCTGAGTCTGAATGCCAATTTATTGCTCTTATGTAGTTAGAATAACTTATTAATAAGTCTGTACATTTCAGGCTTTCTCAACAGTTAGATATTCATAATATTTTATACTTTGGTGTATTGTTTGATATCAAAGCTGTTATTAAAATAAACTACTAACAGCTAATAAGTTTTTTTATTCTTTCCAATTGTACACAATGTTATAAACTGAATTGGTGGTTAACCACAAGGACCCTACTAAGCAAAGCATCCTTGCTATATACAGTTCTAATACTACCTATCCTATTTCTAATTTAAGTAGTGTGGACTTATTAACCTAATATTGTCACTGTATTTGAAAGATTATTTTTTCTTTTTCTGTCTTTTTTAATTATGGTAAAATATACATAACATACAGAACATTTTTAACCATACCATTTAAATCATTTTTAAGTTTACAATTCAAAGGCATTAAGTACATTCACAATGTTGAACAACCATCACCACTATCCAACTCCTGACCTTTTTCATCATCCCAAACAGAAACTCTGTACCCACTGAACAAGAGTACCACCTTACTACCTTCTCCCTAGCCCCTGGTAACCTCTATTCTATTACTCTCTGTCCCTATGAATTTGCCTATCCTATGTACCTCTTATAACTGAAATTGTACAATACTTGTCCTTTTGTATCTGGTTTATTTCATTTAGAATAACGTTTTCAATGCTGTATAGTCACTATGTTGTAGCATGTATCAGAATTTCATTCCTTTTTAAGGCTAAATAATATTCCATTGTGTATAGACTACATTTTGTTTTCCCATTTATCTACTGATGAACAATTGGGTTGTTTCCACCTTTTGGCTATTATGAACAACGCTGCAATGAACATTGGTGTACAATTATCTGCTTAACTCCCTGCTTTTTATTCTTTTGGGTATATATCTGGGAGTGGAATTGTTCCACCATATGGTAATTCTACATTTAACTTTTTGAAGAACCACGAAACTGTTTTCCACAGCAGCTGGATCATTTTTTATATTGCTCCTGAGCAATGAGAAAGGGCCCCAACTTCTCTACATCCTGGTTATTTTCTGCTGTTTGTTTTTTTAAAATAATAGCCATCCTAATGGTATGAAGGGGTAACGCAATGTGTGCAATTTATTTTCAGCCTATTATTGGTAAGTCCACTTTAAGACATAAACAAAACAAAAAAAATTTTAAGGGTTTAAATTACACCTCTATTTTAAACAAAAAATATTTAAATACCAACAAAATAGAACACAAGGTTACAAAGATTTTAAGTCAATCCAACTTTGAAAAAGATTAAAAATAACAAAGAATTAAAACATAATATAAAAACTTGCAAATTCTGTTTTACTCATCTAGGACTAATTTCTAAAATACTAATGTTTGTGTAAATAAATATTGTCACAAAGCAGGTTTACAGCTTTGTGATTTATAGAAATGACTATGAAACAAACCTAGGAGTCACTCCAGAAATAAAGCTTTTATCAGCACCGCACTCTACCAAGTGAGCCACGGGCCCGGCCTGAAATAAAGCTTTTAAAAACACATTTATCCCTGGGAGATTGTTGTCACTGCCCTCATTTTAAAGATAAGAAAATCTGAAATCAAACAGGTTTGACAACTTGCCCAAGACCACAAAGCAACCCTGTGGCAGAGATTTGGAAAATAACTTATTTCAGAAATTTCCGATTTAAAACAAAACAAAACAAAACCATATAATGTGCAAAAAGTTAAGAGAAACACAGAAGAGCAATTTCCACTCTTTAAGCATGAATAAACTTAGGGACATTGCCCAGTGCACTGAAGCTTACAATCTCCTACAGCAATGACCATTAATTAACTCCTTGCCAGCTGTGACTCGAATGTGCGGCCAAACTGGATTCAATTTAGAACTAGTTTTTTTGTTTTTTGGGTTTTTTCCCCCCAGCGTGATCTAATAACAAACACTGACTCTAACTTTGTCTCTCAAATGTTTTCATTGTTTTGTTAAATTTTGGCTGTTCAAAAGCAGGATAAGTCTATTGTTAAATTGACAAAGCATAAGTTGAAGCAACCAAAGAAAACAATTGCTTCTTGACATCATTGCTTAAATGATATGTAGAAAGTGTTAACTTTTCTTTCCTGCAACCCACACACTAAACAAGATAGTTATTATTTACTCTCAACCCAATTTGATTCAATCGTTTTTAACTAATTTTTTTTTTTTTTTTAAAGAATATTCCCAGGGACCATATGAAAGAAATGCATACTGAAGTAAGCAGGGGTGAAATGACCTGACTCAGATTTGCTTTAAATACTTTGAAAAAGGAAAAAAAACAAAACAAACAAACAAAAAAAAAACATATAGATGACAAAAACTGACAACTGCCGAATGCTGGTGATGGTAGACAGGGGTTTATCTCACCTTTCCTCTCTTTTGTCTATGCTTAAAAGTTTTTCACAATAACTTTTCAAAAAATAAGTTATTTCCAAACGAAGTTGCCGTTCTGGTTATTAAACACGAGTCACTGAATGTGAATGCTCTTGTCCTCGAAACCAGACCATGCGAAGGGTCTCAAACAGAGGCGAGGGATTCTCTGGCGGGGCCGAGTTGGGCTCCACACCTCTCGGGCTCGCACCACCACGAGGGCCCAAAGCGCGCACGTTTCCTTCAAGGCTGAAATCTGACAAATCCCTCCATGAGCTCTGGAGCTCGGAGGGCCGCCGAACTCAGTTTGGAAGTGGCGCACGCGGGCTCACGCCGGCGGCTCAGGGAAACCCAAGAAACTCCCGCTAGAGAGTTCCCAGGTCCGCTAAAGACGCACTGCCCCTCCCCCGCACCGTACCTCCTAAAGAGAGCCCTTGCACCACTCCCTCGGTCACCCACCCCCAACCTCCACCCCGCCCGCCGCCTACCTTCCAAGTCCGCGTCGTCCTCCGAGTCGCTCTCAGTGTTCGCGTCGGCGACAGTGTCAGGGCCAGGCTCAGGCGTGTGGAAGTCCGAAGGAGGGGCAGCAGGCGGGACTGAGGCTTGGGCGCGGGCCTCGCGCTGGCGGGTGAAGTAGTCTACTGCGAAGTCGATGAGGTCAGGCGGCTGCTGCCGCAGCACCTCCACGGTGTAGCCCTGCAGCAGCTCCGTGAGCCCCGGTGGGATCTGGATGTGGCTCATGCCAGCGGCAGGAGCGGAGACCGGCAGATCAGGTACGCCGGCGACCACTGCCTCCGCGCTCCCTCACGCCGGCCTCTCGCTCGGCGCCCGCGAGGTCCCCTCAAGCGCAGCCCCAGTCGGGTCTTCTTCGTGTCGCGCCACTCTTTGGCCGGTTCTGCGTTTCCCGGCCGCGCAACCCTCGGCGGGCCTGGCACCGCCGCCGCTGTCACTGGGCCGCCGTCGCCGCAGACAGGACCGACCGGCAGGAGAGAGGGACGGGTGGGGCGGGCGCTCGGTTTGTGACGCATGCGGCCGCAGGCGTGCGCGCCCCCGCTGAGTGCCTATCTCCAGTGCGCGTGCGCCGTTGGGCAGCCCGCCCGTGAGTAGGTCGGGGGTCGAGGGGGCGCGGGGATAGACTGCAGACTCCCAGCAAGGAACCCAGGAATTGGGTGACAGGTGGTCTACTCGTGGTCATGAAGATCTTTCATTTATTTATTTTTTTAACACACACTAAGAGCCTCCTGTTTGCCGGCATTTACTGAGCGCTAAGGACGCAGCCAGACGGAGTATGGTTCTGGCTGGGGTGGAGGGCAAGAGGGCCCACTTTAGGAGGTGACATTCAAGCTGACCCAGAGGCCTGAGCAGGACCCGACCAGAGGAAGATCTGGAGGAAAGCCATTCCGATCATAGAGCACAGCAAGAGCAAAGGCCTGGTCGAGTCAGGTCTACCCTTGCTGCCAGGTGGAATGGTGGAATGACCATAGGATCCTTAGGTGTCTGCCAGGAAGTCTGTGAGATGTCAAACGGAAAAGGCCTTGTAGGGGGGCCGGCCCGTGGCTCACTCGGGAGAGTGCGGTGCTGATAACACCAAGACCCCGGGTTCGGACCCCATATACGGATGGCCGGTTCGCTCACTGGCTGAGTGTGGTGCTGACAACACCAAGTCAAGGGTTAAGATCCCCTTACCGGTCATCTTTTGAAAAAAAAAAAAGAAAAGAAAAAAGAAAAGGACTTGTAGGAAGTAGGAGTTTCAATGCAATAGTAATTTGAGGGCCACAGGCAGATAAGCTTGGAAGAGCAAACTTGTACACTGAGAAAAGGGAATAAGGCCCAGAGCAGGAACGACCTCTGTGCCTGTTCCTCCTCTTAAGCACTCCCACCAGGGTCCCCAGGTCTAGGTCAGTACACCCCTACTCTCCCCACACTCCATCCTGGGCCAGCAATGCTTGATGAAGTTGAGCAAATCATAAGGCACTGTTATCCTTTGCCCCTGGAGAGGACAGGCTATTTATTTCCCAAGTTGCTCCCGTTGTCCCACCAGATTTTAAGGGAATAGAAAATGGTGGAAACCTTGCTGGGATGTGCATGCCACAGCCTAGGTGCCGACCAGAGGCCCTGCAGGCATAGCAGAGTCCTCCCTCTTCTTCCCAGGCCCAATCAGGAAGTGACTAGCTGTAGGCTTGTGAACCTGAAGGGCTTTGGGATGGTTAAGCACCACCTGGTAATTACCCAGTATTAATTAAAATCCTCACTAGCACCTCCCGTACAGACTTGGCACACACCCAAGAGCTCACTGCTGCTGAGAATTGAGCTGCTTGGTAGCAAGAGCACCTTATTCCCACTGATGCAGATGCCAGTCCAGGCTCTAGGCTAGGCAGGCCTGTGATTACAAACAGCACTGTCTCCCTGGACAAGTTCCTTGATCCTTGAAAGTAGTCTTGGACCATAAGCTTTGGGGGGGGAGGGGGGAACAGTGTTCAATTCGTTCCCTCCTAGGTCTCCCTCTTGGAGAAAGCTTACTGAGTGAATGATAAATTTCAACATGGCATGCAGAGCCAATGAAACAGCTGTCCCTCCTGACCTCACAGTCTCAGAACTGGGATCCTTTGCTTCAAAAGCTGGGCTCCTGATTTCAGTATATGAAGACCTCACTAAGGACAGGCAGTGAGGGGCTGGAGGCGCAGGGTCCCTCAGCTCTTCTCTGCTCTTGTGTAGACTGACCCTTCCAAGTTTTCCAGAGATCAGCCCTTGACAGTGATACCCAGGAAACCTGGGTCTGACTCCAACTGTACTGCCATACCTGGAGATCTGCACCTCTTCAAGCAGTCCTACAGCCAACCCTTTGGAAAGACAAATTCACACCTCCACTCCCTAGTTTGTCCATATTGTCAGGTTTTATGTTTTGTTTTTTAAAACATGACCAGTAAGGGGATCTTAACCCTTGACTTGGTGGTGTTAGCACCACGCTCTCCCAAGTGAGCTAACCGGCCATCCCTATATAGGGATCCAAACCGGTGGCCTTGGTGTTATCAGTACCACACTCTCCCAAGTGAGCCACGGGTCAGCCCCGTTCTATATATTTTAAAGGGGAACAGGCACTTGCACAGTTAGGACTCTGACCTCGATTTCAAAAAAGAGGAAAGGAAGGCTATTCCAGGGCTGAGGAAAGAGCTGAGTGTGGGCAGTTTCTCCCAGTTGCTCCAAGCAACTCTCACCAGCTGGCCTCTGCCAGAAGCAGGCTGATTTGCCTGACTTGTTTTCAGATGCCGTACAGCTCAGCCGGCTGGCCAGCCAGCCAGCCAGCAAACAGCATTCAAAAGGCAACCTAGAAGGAGTGAGGGCTACGAAAGCAGGAGCACTGTCTCACTTGTCTTTATAGACCAGCCTCAGAGTAAGGATAGACAGCTCCTTACTCTGGTCCAACCTGGCTCCCTCCCCCAGC
Source organism: Cynocephalus volans (assembly GCF_027409185.1). Taxonomy (NCBI): domain Eukaryota; kingdom Metazoa; phylum Chordata; class Mammalia; order Dermoptera; family Cynocephalidae; genus Cynocephalus; species Cynocephalus volans. The sequence goes on from NC_084470.1 coordinate 59,235,089, forward strand.
ACTTGGTCCCCAGAGCAGGGGTCCATCTTTGCTCCTTCTCGCAAATACTTCAGTAACAAGTGGAGCCCCAAGCACCTTCATGAATACCCAATTGAACTGGCCAAAGAGGGCCTTGTAACAGGAGAAAATACCTGGGGCCTGAGCCCCACATCTCCCACCCTTATCCTGGATTCACACTGCCTGCATTCAGGCCTGTCCAGCTACACGCTGGAGGTTACCATGACAATCAAACCCACAGGAGCCAGTAACTGGGAAACAGCCATCAACACCAAGTGACAGTTGGTGGAAAAGGCCAAGAGCAAAGACCCTCAGAAATAAGAGAAACACAGAGGAGGAGTCTCCAGAGCCCTGAGGGTTGCTCCACTCCAACCTAGTCCTACTCACAACTCAGGAGGTAGTCCATATCTTGCACAAACTGCCACACCATCAACACAGACACACACATAGATACAATGGGGCCAATTCTCAGAGAGGTTTACAACTACAGATGCAGAGTAGCACAAGTGGGACACGTTGTTCAGCCCATCAACCGTTGGTCTTGTGAAAAAGAACATGGGTATGGTACCTACAGCTGTTTCCAATGACACAGTGGATTTTTATAAACTCTTGATAGGTTATTTAAGATTTTTTTCCTCCTCTCTCTTTCTCTCTCCTGGCAGAAGGGAGAGGCCCAAACTCCCTTGGACTCCTATGAAGGCCTGCTGTTGGCCCAGACCCCCAAGCTCACATACCTTATGCCCTCTCATGCCCGCTGCCTACTGAGGGGACTCAGCCCCATCAGGAACACCTCCTTCCTATCCAACCTATCTAAGCCACTCTGGTCCCCCACATATCTCCTGGAACCTGATGGTCACCTGACCTCCTCTGCATGCCAGCCCCTTCCTGACTTAGTCCTCCCATATCATTTAGCACCTACCACAACGAGTTTCTTTTTCACCTTAGAAGTGCTCATGAGCCTCCAGTTAGCAGGAGATATCGGGGAAGTGGGCTATGTTTCCTCCGTTCTCACCCAAGCTATACTTCAGCCTCCATAGTGCTTCCCCCATGAGGCCACTGCATTTGTTCCAGGAAGTCTGATCTATTTTAACAAGCACCCATGCTCCAGGGAGCAGTTAATTCCAAGGCCACCTGTTTCTGTACCTGTGAGCCAACCCCTTCCCTGGGACACTGTGTCCTGACAAAGTATCAACCTCTGCAGTGAACCAAGGGTCTGCCTCTGAGACACCTCAGAGCAAGAACAGAATCTGGGAAGCACGGGGGAGCCTGGCTGGAGAATCACATGTTTGCATGCTTACCATAGCATAGAAAGAAAAGGGAGCCCTCAGGGAGCAACTGGCCCTGGGGCCTTCCCACTGCCTATCAGGACTCTGTATGCCACTTCTGGCCTGACAGGCCAGATCCCTCAGCTTTAACACTGCCAGACAGGCCTCCTGTAGCCTGGGCCAAGCAGCCCCAGGATAGCCTTTGATAGAATCGTAGGTCTTTCTTCAGGACACCCAGACACCAGTCCCCACTCTACTATCAACTTGCCAATGAGATGTGCAGATCAGTTTATCCTATCTGAGCCTTGGCTTCTGCATCTGAAAGCGTGGATCAAAATCCCTACCCATTAAATGTTGAGTTACATGGGGATATAGAAATGCGAGAATAAACCCATGAGGAGGTTAGAAAAGGTACAGGGGTTCCAGCCTCAAAAGGCTGTAGGGAAAGAACTGTGGGGTAGAGATAGCATGACCTTATAGCAGAAATGGTGCTTACTGTGCTTTTAACAGGTCACCCTCTGTCTCTCACCCTTGGCCCAGTTATACCCTTCTTGGTGCCTGGGTGAAGCTTTTTATCACCCGTTGGTTGTTTTAACAATCACTGTTTTGCTTCCATTTAAGACTGTGACAGCCAGAGAAATTACTGGAAGGGCCCCAATTCCCCCTCCCCCTTACCCCTGTCAGGGAGAGAAGAAATATATAAGGAACAGATGGCATTTCAAAGTGCGTAAGCCCCAGCCAGGAGGGAGTTACTCACCATCCGCTCTGCTCCCTTCACAAATATACTTCCAGGGGCTTCCCTATTTGACTTAACATCTATTTAATATCCAAAGGAGTAAAAGAATCTACCATCACTAACATCAAGGAGCCAAAACACTCCATTTTAAAATGGAAGATGTTTCAAAGGGCAAGTTATCCGGAAGCACAGACTATAAAAGTGAGCCTAAGCCATGGCATTTGATTGGAATTCAAATACACTCCTGGGGGCCTCCAGGCAAAAGCCAGGGTTTGAGGACTGTCTCAAGGACTGGGTGGCATCAAGCACTTCAAGAGACACATGACAGTATGGTTAGGGCAATTGTCGGCATCTTGCCAACTGCCGACATAGACAATTGTATTGCTACGTGACAACGCCCATTGACTGGCTAGGCAATTCATAACTAAAGCCAAAATATTTCATTATTTTAGTTACACTAAGTTTTCCAATTGTATTGCTCGGACTAGGGGGTAGGGCCCACAGACCCTTCAAATGCGTTGTACAGACTGGGTAACAGACACCTCACATGCAGGTCCATGCTAGGTAATTGGGAAAGATCCTGGGAGCCATTGGCAGACATGAGCTCAGTCCTCAGCAGCAGCTTATAGCAGATCCAGCAACAGCAGCAGCAGCAACCTCCCCGTGGCCCCCTCGGGCGTGGAGGGGGCCATATATTAAAGCCATTCATCTTTTATACTTAAATCCAATAAACCAGGACACCTGGGCACACATACGCAATTACATTAGACAACCAAGGCACACCTGGGCACACGTGCATATTTACATCAAATGCTTGGCAAGATTCCAAACCCCTTGAGGGACCCTGACCATTTATATTTACTTTCCCAACAATGACCATATCCAAATCAGTGAGTTATTAAACAAAGATACCCTCCAGCATGAAAGAAGGCAGGCTTAACACTGAATTAATCTTCCCAGGCAGAAGACACACAATTTTCATCTTTAAAAAAATGTTATTTTCTACTTGGCCATAATTCCTATCTGGTCATCTAGAAATAATCTGCTGGTTAGGGCACAGCCTTATAACACCAGGGGCATGGGTTTGGATCCCCAGTACCAGCCAGCTGCCAAAACAAAAAACAAAAAAAGCCCCACCAAACGTAGAAATAACTTACCAGGAGTAAAACCTCCTTCCTTCAACTCTCAAATCTTCAGTTTCCTGACAGGTTAGCCACACCCCAAGTCCCAGATTTTTTTATTTTATTTTTATTTTTTTGGTAGTTGGCTGGTCTGAGGATCTGAACCCTTGACCCCAGTGTTATCAGTACCACGCTCCAACCAATTGAGCTAATCAGAGTAATGGTTCTAAAGCCAAAATCCAAGGGTCTCTATGCAAGTGCAGAGAGGCAGGAAGTGCCAACAAAACTACGTGAGAAAAGCCCAGCTCCAGTAACTTCATCACACCCTCCCCTCCACCAGACAAGGCAAGTCTAGCTTGTGACACTGCTCCAACTGCCTCACTTTTTCTGGCTGCACCTGGATGTTATCATATGTTTGATTAATGAGGCCAGGCTGGCTACATCAGATCACACAGCAACCCCGAAGTCCACATGAATACCGAAGATTCCTTTTACAACAATTGACTTTCCATCTGTTAGCTCATACACCTGTGTGGCTCAGGAGAGGGAGGGGAATGAATGAAGGGATGGGTTGCAGGCTGGGCCTTATGGGGATCTGCATGACAGACTTGCACTGAAGGCTATGTAAACACTTACCAATCAAGTCACCCACCCCACCTACCCTCCCTCAAGCAGCTGGGGCTGGGCCAGACAAAACCTCCTCCTTCTCCTGCTAGAGCCCCTGCATAAGCCTGCCAGAGAAGAATACTGGATCCCTGACAGCCTCCCCAAAGGTCACAGGCTGTCTGCTGAAATGTCCCAGAATCAAAAGAGAGAAAGAAAACACAATGCAAAAATAGAAACAACATTTATTGTTTCTTGTTAAAATAAGGTGCTCTCATGAGAAAAGAAAGGCAAAAAGGACCTTCCTACACTCTGGTCTTTCTCATGCCAGCAGGCTGGGACTGTCCTCACTGTGTAGGAGGGAAAGTTATCCACCTACTCCTGAGAAATTAGGCTACTCTAGTTTTATTTTTGATTACTTGCACGTGTGAAAAAAAAATCAAAATCCAATAGTTAACAGGCTATCTGTTCCTAGGCATATATGCTCAGTCCAGTTCGACTGACAGATGTGGGCCTCAAGTCCACATCCCCATGGGCAGCCCAGGATTAGATGGCACCCTGGAAATCAGGTAGGTTTTCCTGGCTAGGGAAGGAAGAAGACTCTAGCCCCTTGGTAGCTGGTTGAAAACATGCAGAGTGCATCCAGTGAGAGGCTGATATTACCTCTTTAGCAAGGAATATTTTGGGTATAGTAGGGCCAGCAGTCAACTGGTGATGTCTTGTCTAGAAGCTACTTATTCAATCTTCAAATCCTCTTGAGATCCCTCACATTGACAAGAGTCAATTCAAATTTCAAAATGGCATACCAAATCCTACAAGGTAGAGGATGTCATAAAGGCAATGGTCTCATTAAGTCCAGGCACAGAGCTCTGATCCCACCATTCCCCTCCCCTCACCCTTCAGGACTGCCTTGTCCTGCCCACTGCTCCTCCTCGGTGACAGCTTTCAGCATCCAGGAGCCTTCAGCCTCACAAGTTGGGGGTGGCCCAATTAAGGAACTTCATGGCAACTTCAAAGCCAAGGAAACAGGCCTGAGAAAAGTTTGGGAGGAAGAGAAAAGCCAGCAGGAGCGTGACTATTCAAAGACCGACCCCCATACCATGCTTGGCTGGCCCTGTCAGGACCAGAACCCCACCTCCCTAACCCTACTCCCAACCCAGGTCAAGGAAGCAAGCCCTACTCTCATTCCTAAGAGGAAAAAAAAAAAAGCATGTCCTGCAACTGCCCACTTCTGATGGCCAGATTAAGAAATCAAAGCCCCTCACCTCAGAGAACTCCAAAGGCTAATCCACCTGACAGCTTCAGGAGAGGGAGCAAATAAGAAGGCTCAGCTGAGGGTGGGGTTTTAGGATAAGTGAGTACCCAATCCAATCCCAGGAGCAAGCAAAAGTCAGCCAACTGCACCCTGCTCTGAGCCCTGAAGGGAAAGCATGACCCCTGCCAGCTACTCACCGCATTAGCTGGGAAGGCTCGGATCATCACTGCATTGAACCCTTTGTACAAGGAAGTGACTCCTTCATCACGGATCAGCTCCCTCAGGACATCTCTGAAACCATTAGGGTATTTCCCAGGAGGTGCTGTGGGGCAGAACCCAATTTTTAAGCCTCAGGAAGCTTCCTGACCAGACCATGGCAACACACATGGGGATAATCTAGTATTTAAGTCTTTCTGCAGAGTCAGGGCTAACACCAGGGAGAGGACACCCTGCAAGTCTTCTGGGACAAGTCAATACACAATACAGTTCACTTTAGGACAAACGCACAAATGTCTGGATTACTGGTGCCAAGGCAGTGGAAAAGAGGGATGAAGAACAAAGCAGCCCTGCTGTTCATGTCAGGGAGGGAAGTGGCTTTGACTTCTTATCTCACTTATTTTGTGTTTAGGCTGACATGAAAATGAATCTAGGGTTTCTAGAGCACAAATGACTGTAAGGGGGAATGTTGGTCAGACAGAGGCTGGGTGCTGCCGTGAAGAGTGAGTATCCCTAGGACCTTAAGAGCTTTGTGTCCCAGGGGTAGCCAGTGCTGGAACCCACTCAATCTCCATTCATCCACTACCCTCTACTCACCAGTCTGGAAGCGAGACTTGAGCACATCTGGGGGGATAGCCACAGCCCAGTTGAAGATCCCTGCAATGCCCCCAGCCACCAGGATCCGAGGCACACTGAGCTCACTGACCCTGCAGAACGCCAACCACAGCTCTAGTCACACAAAGGCTATAGGAGTGGCATTCAGACAATCCCACCTGTGGCAGACAGGGCAGTTATAGAAGGGAAAACTGGCTAGACAGAGGAGGTCCAAGGCCAGGTGTCCCAAGACATGGCAGCTGCCACTCCCTGAAGGAGGTTTAATGCACCTGTTCAAAACACTTGCTCCACTGGGTGAGGCACAGAGTAAGAGGTGTTAGTGGAAACTCAACAACTATGAGAGGAAAATGAACATGTAGTCAGGAATAAGTCCCACTTCTGCTTTCAGACCAACTCACAGGACAGGGCAAACCACGACTGGGGAAAGTGGCTTCGAAGTTCTTTTGTTCTCCTTACCTCTTTCCCTCTGGAGTGAAAATATTTTTCAGCCACTCATATGTCATAAAATACATCCCACTGGCCGGAACATCTGTCAGTGGCAAGAAGGGTGAATTAAAGTATATAAAAATCCCTACAGACTTCCTGAGCTTAGAAGAGCTAAGCTTGGCACTAGACCCTTCAAGGTTTCTGGAGAGTTTCCTCAGCAGTCACGTCCTATTTGCAATAATCACTTTGCAGCTATCAGATGCTGCTCTGGGCCAAGCACTAGTATGAATAAGTACAAACACATATGACATCATTTCATCTTTAAAGTCCCCTCTGAATGATCACCACTGACATGCCCACTCCAAGCAGTTATAACTACAGCTAGTGCATCTGGCCTTCTTCCAAGCTGCCATCTCAGGACAAGAGTGGGACTGTCTTTGCCTCTCCTATTGCCATCCCAGCAGGAAATGCCTCTCAAAACCAAGGAGATCCCCCCTGTCCCTAAGTCACTCTTTCTTTCCACTCATCCCTCTAGCCATTATTACTATCTACTTGCCACTTCCCTCCAACTACCACTATTATGACTTCTACCACCCCCGAAGACACATAGGAAGGATGGAAGGTCCCCCCAGCCTCATCTGTGTCCATGCCAGCTGGGGTGAGGCTGCCTAAAACCCAGGACACAAATTGCCATCTTGTCAGAGCTGAGGCATGTATGGTGCCAAGGCTAATCTGGTGATCCAGGTAAGACCCTCTGTGGCAGATCTACTTCAAGTGACCTCCCCAGGTGATCCCAGGTGGAGGGCCTCAAAGGTTACCTCGCATGAGGGTGAGCACAGTCCCTTTATAGATGCCTCGGATCCCAGACTCCTGGTACAGCTTCTTTGCACAGTCCATGGCACCAGTGTACTTGGATTCCCCTGAAGAAGCCTGAATCTGGGAGTGGGGGAGGGTCATCAAGTCAGAAACAGCAACATCAAAGTCAAAAGACCCAGCAGGTTACAGGAGACTACAAGTGAGCATGAAAGTGGTCATTATGCATTAGACTAATGAAAAGAATTGACTGTCTAATTGGTAAGTATTTGGAATGTGTGATATTGAGGAAGGCACTATGAAATAAAGCTAGGTGAAAATATCACAAATTATACACACACACTGACTACAAATTAAGTCAATAGAAAAGTTGGAAAGCAAGTTGAGGAAATCTCCCAAATACAAGAGCATTCCCAATAAAGCTATCTGGAAGGTCTGGAAAAGAAGAGATAAATATTTTAGTCATTCATTTATTCCTTCAACAAATATCCATTGAGCACCAACTCTATTCCAAGCCTGACTGGTCATGAAGCTTGGTTAGAAAAAGGTGAACAGGAAATTGCATTCAGAGCTCTAAATGCCTGAACAGGGGTCCTGCATAGAGCCAGAGGACGACCAGGGACAGGCCCCCACCCCACCCCTGGAGCTCCAGGACCTAAGAGCCAGGAGATTGAGGACAGGCAGAGGTAATCCCAGGAAATATCTGAGAAAAGGCGCTCCATGCAGGATCCACAGCAAGTGCAGAGCCAAGATGAATCAGAACACACAGGGCATCAGCCAAAGAGTGATTAAAGCTGGGAAGAGAGTTCAGGTTTAACAGTTCCAAGGAGAAACACTTACAAAATAAATGTAGTATAAAAGCCAAATAACTTTCTCATGGGCCGGCCCGTGGCTCACTCGGTAGAGTGCGGTGCTGATAACACCAAGGCCAAGGGTTCGGATCCTATATAGGGATGGCCGGTTTGCTCACTGGCTGAGCGTGGTGCTGACAACACCAAGCCAAGGGTTGAGATCCCCTTACCGGTCATCTTTAAAAAAAATAAATAAATAAAATAAATAACTTTCTCATATACCAGGATTAACCAGTTGAAAAATAATGGGAAAGGATCCCATTTGAAATAGCAATATTCGGATCCCCAGCGGCCAAACACAAATAAATAAATAGCAATAAAATATATGCTCATCAAGCAATAGGCTTTGCATACATAAAACTCTAAAACATCTCCGAGGAATGTAAAAAAAGAAGTGAACAAAAAGAGAGTCATAATTCTGGTTGAGAAAAGTTTTCAATTAGAAAAACACCAATTTTTTCTAAAAATAATAAATTTAAGATAATGTCAATCAAGTATCAATAGTTTTTTTAAATAACTTCCCAAAATGATCCAGGTGCATGTGAACCCAGTATGTCTGAGGAACAGCAGAAATGTCCATGTGACCATAGGATGGTGGAGTTGACTCACACTGACGTACAGGGCCACAGGGGATTGGGCTTGGGAATGACATATTGACAGAATCTGGTCACTGTTATGTACAGTAAAGACTGTAAGCACGGAAATAAGTAAGGAGGCCCTCACACCCATCCAGGACAGCAATGAAGGTGACCTGAAGCAATGTGACTGCAATGGAGGTGATAAGAAGGGTCAGATTTAGGATATTTTGAAAGCCAGCTTAGCTGTTCAACAGATGGGATCTGTACAATGAGAGAAAGAGAAGAATCTCGGAGGACTCCTGGGTTTTAAGCCTGAATAACTAGAAGGACGATATTGCCACCAACTGATCTGGAGAAGGTTGTGTGTGGAGGTGTTAGGGAAGACCAGGAGTTCAGTTTTGCACATGGTACCTTTGAAGTGACTATTAGCATCCAAGTACAAATGCTGGATAAACTAGTCTAGAGTTCAAGAAAAGTCTGAGTTGAAGAAATAAATTTGAAAGTCATCAGCATATAAATGGTATCTAAAAGTCATAAGACAAGATGAAAACATCAAGGAAATGAATGCAACAAGACTGAGCCTTGTACACTTGAACATTAAAAGATCAAGAAGATGATGATGGGGGGCTGGCCAGTTAGCTCAGCTCAGTTGTTTAGAGCACAGCCTTATAACACCAAGGCCATGGGTTCAGATCCCTGTACCAGCCAGTAAGCAAAAAAAAAAAAAAAAAAAAGATGATGAATTAATAAAGGAGATGGAGAAGGAGAAGACAAGTAGATAGGAGGAAAATCAAGAGAGAGGCCTTAAGTGAAGATATTCTTCAAGGAAGAGGGATGGAGGAGGATGACCAGTTTCCTGATGGATCAAGAAAGATGAGGACCAAGAACTGACCATTGGACTTAAGTGTAAAAGTCACTAGTGACCTTAACAAAACCATTTTTGTTGGAGTTGTGAGGCAAATGCCAGACTGGAGTGGGTATAACAATTAGAGAAGAGGAACTGGAAACAGCGAGAAAAAACAAAAACAACTTTTTCAAAGAGTTTGATATGAGGAGCAAAGTCATGAAGAACAGAAATTGATGTGGGAAATAGAGTAGAGAGAAGTTTGTATTTTTAAGGTGAAAAATACAAGCATGTCCATGCTTTTATTGCTGATGAGAATAATTCAGTGGAGAGCAAAAACTAACGCTGAAGGAGAGAGAAAAGAATTACTGAAATGATGTCTGTGGCTGAGCAAGAGAGGATGGGATACAGTTTATAAATAGGCAACCTGGGGTCAAGCGGGGCAGCTGTGGATGCAGTAGAAGGCATCTGGTAAAATCCTCTTCTGATGGTTTCAGTTTTCTCAGTGAAGTAAGAAGCCAGGCCATCCACTGACAGAATGGGGGTTTGAGTGGAGAAGTATGAAATGGTCACCAAGAAGAGTAGGAAAGTACAAAAGAAGAGTATACATAGGTGAATGTCTGATCTGGAAGTCAAAAAGGACATCAGGCATAAATAAAACATAAGAAACAATAAGAGAAAAGAGTGATAAACAAGGCTACCAAATGCAAATATTCTCTAGGTCAAAATCAATATACCAGGGCCGGCCCATGGCTCACTTGGGAGAGTGTGGTGCTGATAACACCAAGGCCACGGGTTTGGATCCCTATATAGGGATGGCCGGTTAGCTCACTTCAGAGAGCATGGTGATGACAACACCAAGTCAAGGGTTAAGGTCCCCTTATTGGTTATCTTTTAAAAATAAAAAATTTAAAAAAAAATCAATATACAGACTTCTGCCTGTAGGAAGATAGAGCAGATATACAAGGGTACTTCAAAAAGTTCATGGAAAAATAGAATTAAAAGATAATACAAATCTTTCCATGAACTTTTTGAAGACCCCCTCATACTTCTTCCTATTCCTCCTATTAAGTACAAAAAAAAAAAAACCTCTGGACATTATTATTTTATTTTTTTGGCAGCTGGCCGGTAAGGGAATCCAAACCCTTGACCTTGGTTATACCATACTCTAACCAACTGAGCTTGGACATTATTCTTAAAACAAACATAAGATGACTCTGGGTAGTGCAAGTGGGTGGGAATCTGGGGGTGGGATCTGTTGCCCACCAAATAAATTTTTTTAAAAAAGAAAACAATAACACTGAAAGTTTGGGGAGAAGAAGGCAAAACAGCTAAGAACCTTGGGACTTCAGGAATGACCTGGTGATGAGTTCTCTGGGTTTTCTTTTTGCCTCATATATCTCAGACATGGATCTGAAGAAGCTAGCAACCCAGAAACACCAACAGGCACAGACCAAAAAGAATCCCCAACAAAAGCTGGTATTCTCTACACAAAGGACTAGGAAAGGGACAGCCTAGAAAAATGGAAAACTTTTAGACACTAAGCACTCTACTTCAGCCAAACACCAGAGAAAAAATGGTGACCCCTCCCCCATCCACACCAGCAAAGCCTTAAGTGGGGAGCCTTGACTTCCACCCTCATAAAGTTGTAATGAAGCACCCAACATGCTGCCAGGGTGGAGTCAGAGAAGGCTAAGTAGGGAACTAGGGCTTTCATCCCCCCGTGACCACACCCTTCTGCCCTGTGGTGTCAGGAGACACTGGAACTCCCACACTCATCCAGCAGTAAAAAGGAGTGCCCCAACCTGAGGAGCTATCACAGGCTGAATGGGGAACCTAGACTTCTACCTCCACCTAGCAGTGATAACGCTGCTTCTTCCCTTCCCTTCTGGAACAATGTCAGAGAAAGCCAGCCAAAACAGAAAGTTTAAATAAGATTCAGAGTTTCATCATAATACATAAACATCCAGGTCTCAATTGAAAAATCACTTGCCACACTCAAAACCAAGATCATCTCAAACTGAAAGAAAAAAGACAAGCAACAGATGCAAACACCAAGATGTCAGTGATGTTAGAATTATCTGACAAAGATTTTAAAGCAGCATGATAAAAATTCTTTAATGAGCAGTTATGGACATACTTGAAACACAAAAAAATAGAAAACCACAGGTAAGAAATAGATAGTCTCAGCAGAGAAATAAAAGATAGAAGGAAGAATCAAATAAAAATTTTAGAATTGAAAAATATAAACAAAATAAAAAGTTCACTGAATAGTTTACTCAAAAGCAGAATAGAGGAAAGAGAGGGGGAAAATCAGTGAACTGGAAGATAGAACAATGGAAATTAGTCAATCGGAACAACAGAGGGAAAACAGACTGAAATGAAATTAATAGAACCTCAAGGACCTGTGGGATTATAAAAAAACCCTAATATTTCTGACCTCAGAGTCTCAGAAGAAGAGGAGAAAAGAGGGCAGGGACTGAAAAAGAACTCAAAGAAATAATTGCTGAAAAATTCCCAAATTTGGGAAAATATAAACCTATAGGTTCAAGAAGCTGAGAAATTTGGATCCCCATACTGGCTAGCCTCCAAAGGGGGGGAAAAAAAGTAGCAGCAGCTAAGAAAACACCAAACAGAATAAACCTAAAGAAGTCTATGCTAAGACACATCTCAATTGAACTTCTGGAAACTAAAAACAAAGAAAAACTCTTAGGAACAGCCAGAAAAAAAAAAAAAAAAACCCACCACCTTACTTATAGGAGAAAAACAATGCAAATGACAGCACAAACAACGGAGGGCAGAAATGGCACAGTATTTTTCAAGTGGAGAAAGAAAAGAATTGTCAACCAGAATCCTATGTCCAGTGAAAATATCCTTCAGGAATAAAGGAGAAGTCAGGCATTCTCACATGAAGGAAAACTAAAAGAATCTGTCACTAGCAGATTACCCCCAAAAGAATAGCTAAAAGAAGTTTCTGTACATAAAGAAATCGATAAAAGAAAGAACCTTGGAACACTGGGAAGTAAAAAAGAATATGATAACAAGAATATGGGATATTATAGAATGATAAAAGGGCAAATAATTCATAGCAATTCTAAATGTGTACGTACCAAACAAAAAAGCTTAAAACTATGTAAAGCAAAACTGATATAACGGAAAGGAGAAACAGACAAACCCACAATTATAGTTGGAGATTTCAAACCCCTCTATCAATGACTGGTGGAACAACTAGCCAGAAAATAGAAAAGATGAAAGAGCTCAACACCACCATCAAACAACAGAATATAACTGGCATTTATAGAACACGCCACCAAACAACAGCAAAATACACATTCTTTTCAACTGCCCATGGAACATATACCAAGATGGACCATATCCAGGACCATAAAACAAACTTCAACTAATTTAAAAGAATTTAAATCATACAGACTATGTTCTCTAACCATAATGGAATCAAAATTGAAATCAATAGTCTCTAAACACTTGGAAACTAGACAACACTCTTCTAAACCCATGGGCCAAAGAGGAAGTCTCAAAATAAAAAACATGTTGAACTGACTGAAAACGAAAATAAAATACATCAAAATTTGAGGTACACAGCTAAAGTAGTGCTGAGAGGAAAATGTATAGAACTGACTGCCTATATTAGAAAAGAGATACCGGCAAGCTGCCAAAAAAAGAAGAAAGAAAAGGAAAAAAAAAGCCTCAAATCAATAATCTCAGCTCTCACCTCAAAAACCTAGAAAAAGAAAACCAAGATAAACCCAAAAAAGAAGGAAGGAAATGAAAAAGAGAAGATCAAAGCCAATAAAATTGGAAACAGAAAAACAATAGAAAAAATTAATGAAACAAGGAGCTGTTTCTTTGAAAAGATAATAAAATTGACAAACCCCTAGTGAGACTGACAAAAAAAGAGAGATGTCACAAATACTCAATAGCAGGAATAAAACAGGAGATATCACTACAGACCCTGCAGACATCAAAAGGATAACAAGGGAAGACTACAAATAACTCTACACACACAAATTTGACAACTAAGATAAAAAACAAAAAACATAAACTACCACAACTCATCCAATACGAAATAAATTATTTGAATCACCCTATAACTATTAAGAAAACTGAATTCATAATTTAAAAACTCTTCCCCCCAAAATCTCCAAGCGTAGACAGTTTCACTGGAGAATTCTACCAAATGTTTAAAGAAGAATTAACACCAATTCTACACAATATCTCTCAGAAAATAGAAAAGGAGGGAACATTTCTCAATTCATTTTATACCAAAACCAGACTAAGACAGTACAGAGAAAAAAAAGGGACTAAAATCCCTCATGCATATAGATACAAAAATCCTTAACAAAATATAAGCAAATAATTCCTCTACTAGCCAGCCACACACACACACACAAAAAGTAATAAAAAAAATGAGCAAATAGAATTTAGCATATATATAAAGAATTATACACCATGACCAAGTTGTGGGGTTTAGTCCAGCAATGAATGCAAAGCTGATTCAATAATTGAAAATCAATCAATGTAATCTACCATATTAACAGGTTAAAGAAGATAAATCAGGTGATCATATCACTTGATGTAGAAAAAGCATTTGACAAAAGTCATTCATAATAAAATTCTCAGAAAAATAGGAACAGGGGCTAACTGGTTAGCTCAATAGGTAAGAGTGTGGTGACACCAAGGTCCAGGGTTCGATCCCTATACCAGCCAGCTGCCAAAAAATAAAAAGAGAACCAAGAAAAATAGGAATAGAAGGTCCTGGAGATTGAATGTCCCCCCCAAACTCATGGAAGCTTAAATTGTGTCCCCCACAGGTATTGGAAACTTGGCCCCCACTATGACAGTGTTGAGGGGGTGGGAAATTCTATTATGGTAATTGAAAGGTGGGGCTTTAAGAGGTGATTAAGTTGATGGTTTAATGGTGGTGGTGGGCATAGTTCTGAGGGCTTTAAAAGGAGCAGGCATGCCATTTTGCACACAAAGGAACCAAGTCTTAAAGAGCTCAAGGAATCTGCCTGAGGTTTCACAGCTAGTAAGTGGCAGTGCTCAGAGAAGACTTCAAGCGTTGTGACAGCACAGTGTTAATCACTATACTCTGTGGCTTACCGGGGCCATTAGTTTGGGGTCCATTCATTTTGTGATTGGCCACTTCCCTGACATCCCTTTTTATTTCTAATGACATTTCAGTTGATTGTCTTAGATTTCCCAGGTAGATCATCTTATCAGCAAATAACAATAATTTTTCCTTTCTCTTCCCATTATTTTTTTCTTTTTCCCCCTTTGTGTAGTTGTACAATATCCACTTCTATAATGCACACACCTATTTTAAAAAGAAAAAAAAAAAAAAAAAAAGGAGCAGGCATGAAGAGCTAGCTCTCTCTCCCTACTCTGCCATTTTCTGCCATATGAGACCCCTGCATTGCTGTAAAGCCACCACCGAAGAAGACCTTCACCAAACGTGTTCCCTGGACTTTGGACTTCCCAGCATCTGAAACCATAAGCAATAAATTTCATTTTCTCACAAAGTACCCAGTTCCAAGTATTTTGTTATAAGCAACAGAAATGGATTAATACAGAAGATAACTTCCTTGACTTGATAAACAACATCTACAAAAAATATTACAACTAATATTACATTTAACAGTTAAAGAGTAAATACTTCCCCATAATATCAGGAACAAGGCAAAGATGTCTACTCTTAGCACTGTTATTCAACACAGTACTGGAAGTTCTTGCCAGTAAAATAACAAATAGATCAGATACGAAGAAATAAAACTGTCACTATTTGAAAACGATATCATTGTCTATATAAGAAATCTAAAAAAAAAGAGGGGTGACCAGTTAGCTCAGTTGGTTAGAGTATAGCCTTATAACCCCAAGGTCACAGGTTCAGATCCCTACACATGCCAGCTGCCAAAAATAAATAAATAAATAAATATATAGAAAAATCATAGAAATAATAAGGGAGTTCAGGAACATTGCAGGATACAAGATAAACATAAAAAAAATCAATTGTATTTCCATAAACTAGCAATGAACATGTTAACAACCAAATTAAAATTACAATATCATTTATAATACCATTTTACAAGGCAAAGAAAAACCCACTTGGTTAGAAATATAGGAAAACATGTACAGGGCTTATATGCTGGAAACTACATAATGCTGATGAAAGAAATAAAAGTTCTAAATATATGAAGAGACATACTATGTCCATGGATTGAAAGACTCAAAATAATAAAGGTGTCAATTCTGCCCAAATTGATCTATACAATTAACATAATTTTTATCAAAATTCAAAATCTCAGCAAAATTTTTCTGAATTTTCTAAATTATCCTAAAATTTATATGGAAAGACAAAGGAATTAGAATAGCAAGGACATTTTTTTTTTTTTTCTTAAAAAGACAGAATCAAGTGGGAGAAATCAGTCTACTCAGGACTTATTATATGCCACAGTAATCAAGACTGTTTGGGGGCCGAGCCCGTGGCGCACTTGGTAGAGTGCAGCGCTGGGAGCGCGGTGACGCTCCCGCCACAGTGTTGGTACCGGTGGAAGGATAAAAACATAAATCAATGGAACAGAATAGAGAACCCATAAATAGAACCACATAATTATGCTCAATTGATTTTGAACAGGTGCAAACACAATTCAGCGCAAGAAAGATAGTCTTTTCAACAAATGGTAGTGGTACAAAAGGACATTACAGGTAAAAGAAAAAAGAAATAGAACTCTGATCTAATTCTCATACATTATACAAAAATTAACTCAAAATGGGGTCACTGACTTAAATGTAAAACATAAAACTATAAATAAAACATGTAGAAAAAAACATAGGAGAAAATCTTCAGGATCTTAGACTTAACACCCACAGCCCAATCCATAAAAGGAAACTTAATAAACTGGACTTCATGAAAATTAAAAATATTTGCTCTGCAAAAGACCCTATTAATAAGATGAAAAGACAAGTTACAGACTGGGAAAAAACATTTACAAACCACATATCGGACAAAAACTAGTATCTAGAATATATAAGGGAGTCTCAAAACTTGTCAATAAAAAAAAATTCAGTGAGAAAATAGATAAATCACATGAACAGACATTTCAACAAAGAGAATATAAGGATGGCAAATAAGCACATGTTCAACATCTTTAGCTATTAGGGAAATACAAATTAAAACAACAAGGTATCACTACACACCTATCAGAATGACTAAAATATAAAAAAATAGAGAACAGCAAATGTTTTTGAGGATGCATGCAGAGAAACTAGATCACTAATATGTTGCTGGGAGGGTAAAATGGTATAGCCACTCTGGAAAATAGTTGGGTAGTTCCTTTAAACACTAAACATGCTTCCAGACAAATTCAATATATTAAAAAACGATAACAATAACAAAAAACTAAAGATGCAACTCCATACAACCCAGTAATAGCACTCCTGGGCATTTATCCCAGGGAAATGTAGATTTATTTTCTCACAAAAATCTCTGCATACAAATGTTTATAGCATCTTTATTCATAATAGCCCCAAACTAGAAACAACACAGATGTCCTTCAGTGTATGAATGGCTAAACTGTGATATACCCATACCATGATTACTACTCAACAATAGAAATGAATGAACTATTCACACATAACAACAATCTGAATGAATCTCTAGAAAAGTATGCTGATTTAAAAAAGCCAATCTGAAAAATTTACAAACTGTATGATTTCAATTATATAACATTCTTTAAATCACAAAATTATAGAAACTGAGTACACTTTAAGGGCACTGAGCTTTTGGGCAATTGAAAGAGACACAGGACATCTTGGGCCAGGAGGAGCTTCCCTTTTACCTCTGATGAGACATGACTCACCTTTCAGAGTTCCTGAAGTGGCGGCTAATAAGGGTGGCTAGGTCTAGGCTGACGCATCACAGATGTGACATTTTGGTTGGTTTTTTACACTGTCCTCGTTCTTGATTCTACTACGATTGCTTCCAAGTTCCTGAGAACCTTGAAACTGTTTTGCACACCTGACACGTATCCATTATAAAGGGTGAAAGGACATAAACATGCACACAAAATTGTACACTGAATGGAAAAAACTATTGCCATTCCCCAAATCACATCCTTACCTGTAACAAGCACTTGATGCGTTCTCCAGGGGCCATGATTCCTGTGGTGAATACACCAGATAACATTCCAGCTGCAAACAGTTGAGGGTAGCTGCATTGAAAACAAAAAACAATAGCAAGCCCTTGTGACTAACCACTGAGGACAGAGGTAATCCCAGCAAAGAGGATGGTTTTGTAAGAAAAAATAAGTACTTGGACTGAGAAGCCCAGCCACAAATAAATCAGATTTCACACAAAAGTCAAGTTCTAGGTATAACTACTTTATAAATTCTGCTACAATTCTGATTAAGCTGTGTCTTTATGCCCAAATCCAACTTCTTACAATTTATTAAAAGCAAACACATCAACTTATTTCACTTTAACAGTAAAATCAATATATTTATAATCATATTTTAATCCTGTTGTAAAAATGAAGTAAAACAGAAGTTGGAACCTTCTCTTCTGTCAACCAGGTGATGAAAAACAAGGCTGCTGCTGTCGTTACTGCAGCACCAGGTATTGCTCACAACATTTTACACACATTTTAGCATTCAGACCTCCCAACAGCCCCATGGGGTTGGTATTACTAATCTCCCCAGTAACTGATACTACTTCATAGAAGAAATTATGACAACCTGGTAAGGGGGCAGGGGAGGGCCTTTTTTTCCTTCTCATTCACAGGGCAAAGGAAACTCAGGTGGAAGTCCCAGGAGTCAGCCTTGGGGGCTCAGGGGACAGCCAGCCATTGCCTGTCTGCCACATCATGTCATGTCACATCACCAAGATCTCCAGGCCTGTAAGTAAGTACTCACGTGAGCACATCCTCTGGGCATTTCTGTTGTAGTTTCTTCCCCAAACCAAACCCAAAGAAGCACACAGCGAACATGGGGGTGACCCCGATGATAGGAGTGCTCATGCCCCGATATAGCCCTGTGATGCCCTGCAAGGAATCACAGAAGCAGAAGCTGTTTACAGACACTACCACCTTTACACCACTGAAACAGGGAAGCAATGTGTCCTCTAACCTGTGGCTTCCATCACCTCTTCTCCAAGCAAGGAGAGCTTTTAAAAGGAAGAAAACCCCTACATTTATCAGAAGTAATTGTCCTCCTATGCACTGCTGGAGAAACTGGAAACAGTTTTCATTCTGGAAAGCAATCTTGCAACATGCTTTTACCCAGAAATTATCTGTCTAGAAATTTATTCCAAGAAAATACTCAGAGATATAAAAGAAATACATCAGGCATTTATAAGGTAACAAAATTTTGGAACAAACCTAAAAGCTGCCAAATAGGAGATAAATTATGGGAAATCCATCAATGGACTATCACACAGCCATGAAATCACATTGTAACATGAGAAGGAACTGGCCAGATAGCTCACACAAAGCCTGGTGCTGATAACACCGAAGAAAAGAGTTTGGATCCCCATACTGGACAGCCACAAAAAAAAGAAGAGAAAGCAGATGACAAAACAGGATTACCATATGATCTGACTTCCTTGGGGTGAGATTACAGGTGACTAAGAAATTTTTATGTTTTCCAGGTATTAAGACGTGATTTTGAAAAACAAAATAGGAAGGAAAAAAAAAAAAGATATGATTTTATTTTTGTTTTTTGTTTTTGGCAGCTGACCAGTACAGGGATTGAACCTTGAACCTTGGTGTTATCAGCACCATGCTCTAATCAACTCAGCTAACTGGCCAGACTCTTTGACATAATTATTAACCCAACCCGGGGGAAACAAAAAGTTGCACAAGGAATGAAGTGCACATCATAATACATTACTTGATTGAGAGAAAAAATATATATAAAGCTATAATCATGAAAATAGTGAATTGGATTAAACCACATAAAGAGGCAGGCAGAAAGAGGGATAAGGAGTGTTAAGAATTAAAATAATTATCACAAATAGTGAGCTAAAACACATAAAAAATTTATAAAATATAGTAGCAAACGTGTTATGTAGATAGGTAGAAACTGCATAAACTGAAAGAGCTGAAAGCAGTTGCCTCTAGAGAATGAGGGAAGGAGATAAAGATCACTCCGTTACTTTGTTATAAGCCTTTCAGTAACAAACAGACCTGCTCCGTTTCCTACCTGGGCCATTTCACCCCTCCTTAGGCAACCTGGTGGTCCCCCACTCCTGGAAGGTCACCATATTGATGCCAAACTTAGTGCAGACATCTGATCAGCATAGCACACTACAGTCAAGAATTCCTGGGCTCAAGTGATCCCCCAGCCTCAGCCTCCTGAGTAGCTGGGACTACAGGTGCATGCCACCATGCCTGGCTTTTCAGTAAGAGTGCCTGTATCACTTTAATACAAAATAATAAATACTTTTAAAAACAAATACATAATGTAGAAGAAATTTACCAAAAAATTTAGAAATTAAAAAAACACAAAAAAATGTTAAAGTTGCTCCTTGAGAGAGCAGCAGGAGAATCAGGGTGGGGCCGCACACTGGGAGGGCTCCACAGACCCAGACTGGAGAACATGCATCACTGAAGACCCTGGGCATCCACATCTTCTTCCAGAACCAAAAGGGCACAACTGTACCTATCAGCACTTTTCCTGGATCCTGCAAAGGCCTAACACTGCCAAAGGCTATATATAGGTGGATTCCCTAAGGACAAAGTGCAGAGGCAGTAAATATGAAAAGGACAGAGATCTGAGGAGGATCTACAAAAGCAGCATAAGACAAATTGCTCTTGAAGCCCCTCCCACAGATCCCCATGTGGGCTGAGAAGGATGCCCAGGTCCTGAGGGGACAAGCCCATGACTCCTGACAACTCACCTAGTCTTCCTTTCCCTATAATGGCCCACCCAGCTCCATGCAGCACAATGTAGACACTAGTTGCCTGGCAATTCCAGAAAGCAGAGAGCTCAGTCTGGTACAGCAAGAAACAGGGATATGCACAAACATGAACTAAGGAAACCTATTCAACTCATCAACGAATTGGGTTTGTACAAGTCATTCTCACCAGGCCCCTAGCACCCAGAACATTGACCAGCCCCTAGACAGCTGTTTAATAATATTTGCGGGGGGGGCTAGCCAGTTAGCTCAGTTGGTTATAGTGTGATATTATACACCAAGGTCAAGGATTCAGATCCCTGTACCAGCCAGCTACCCAAAATCAAACAAAAACCAAAAAAAATTTGCTGACCAAGAGGCACATAAACCTGCCTCCCTTCCATAAGGGCAGAGTATTCTGAGCAGACCTGAAGCCTATAGCCTTCATCAAACACTCATCAGACTCCACCCTGGGTATCAGAGATGTAAGAAGGAGGGCCTTAAAGAAGAAAGGGCAACACCACCTCACTCGTGGGGGTTGGGTGGGCTCCACCACAAGATCTTGGGCTGGCAGGTTAGATCAGTTGGTTAGAGGACGGTTAACACGAAGGTCCAGGGTTCGATCCCTATACAGGACAGCCCCCAAAAATAAAACAAAACAAAAAAAGATCTTCCTCCCACACCTGAGTTCTACAGGAACCCTGGGTTTGACTTCTCCAAGGCTGAGTCCATCACTAACCAGCACCCTCTTTTTATCTAAGTGACACCTACTTCTCGGTTTCTGTATATTTAATAAAGTCCATATATTTAATAGAATTTTTTCATACGAGAATTAAGTTTTAGGAAGCAAAGGAAAAAAAAGTTCTCAACAAGATCTTTTTACACATGTGCTAATGAAGTGAGTAATAAATATTTAATGCTTTTTTAAAATATCACATTTGGGGCCAGCCCGTGGCTCACTTGGGAGAGTGTGGTGCTGATAATACTAAGGCCACAGGTTCGGATCCCTGTACAGGAATGGCCACTTAGCTCACTTGGGACAGTGTGGTGCTGACAACACCAAGTCAAGGGTTACAATCCCCTTACCGGTCATCTTTTTAAAAATAAATAAGTAAATAAATAAAATAAAATATCACATTTGGTTTCTGGTCAAGAGGGCGGAATAGATAGTCCCCAGCGTCACTCTCTCCCACAAATCAACCAATTTACAACTATTAAAAAGCAACGACAGCCAAGCTTGGGCTGCTAGAGCTCAGTGGAAGAGGAAGAGAGACCTGCGGAGTGCATGCAGGCAGAAGAAGCCACGATGAGAGACAGAAAGGACAACTCCCACCATTTCAAGCCCTGCCCGCTTCAAGGCTGGAGCTGGTAAGCACATGGAGCAAGAGCTGGCAAAACCTGCAGCGGTGCCCTTCATATGAAGTTGCTTGGAGGTGGCACAGGAGAAGAGAGTGGCCCCCAGGCCAGTAAGACCACTAACAGGGTTCCATGGACCCACATAGGAGTGAGGAGCCACAGACAACAAAAAAAGAGACTCAGAGGCCAGTGAGTCACCACAAGGGACTGGTGCACAGCCTGTCCCATAGGAAGTATTTGGAGTGCAGACAGTAGGGGAGACAGGCCCACTGGGGGAACACTGGGGCACAGCATGGACAGCTGATCTGCCCTCCAATCAGCATAGGACAACTCAGTGGAGACTGGTCAGGAATATAGAACTGCAGGGGCACAGTTTGCTGAAAAGACTCAGGCCCAGACCAGAGTTTCCACACAACCAGGATGTACCACACCTCACAAGACCTGGAAGTATATACAAGATAAACAATTAAAACCTGAGTTGCACAAAAAGCCTTCCCCAGGGAATCAGCAGCAGTCAGGCAATTTAGCTTAGCTCATCTACAGGGCTCAAGTGCTGGTCCCCATAGGAAGTTCCTCCATTTTAGAAGTAAGCAAAGGACAGCAAATTAACTCCAATGCAGAGTTTAAGTGGTGGGAATAGCAAATAATCCAACACAGAACTGAAAGAAAAAACAAAATACCCATAGATCAGAGACAAAGTTTGATATTAACTAGTAAAGGTCTAACACCACCAAAGAACACCTATAAAACTTAGAAGGACCACAAACCCCCTGGGTTCCCAGGCCAGGGAGCGGGGAGGACCCAGGGCCTCAGCCATACCGCCCCCCTCCCGACATCCGCAACCAGCCCAGCAACAACCACCAAGTCACTGCAGAAAATGCCCAAGGCTCCTAAGTCAGGGCAGTGGAGGGCCAAGAGCCTCAGCCACACTCCCCTGACATCCATGACCAGCCCAAAGACAACCACTGAGCCACCCAGAAGCACTCTGGGCTCCTGAACCAGGGTGTTGGAGGTCCAAAGGCTTCAACCACACCCCCATGACATCTGCATTCGGTCTAGCAACAACTGAGACACCACTAAAAGCCCCCTGGTCTCCCCTGCCAGAATGAGGGGGTTGCCACAGGCCTCAATCACACTCCCCCTCCTTCCTCCTTTTCTCACCCTATTCCCTTCCCTCTTCCCTCTCCTCCTTCCCCCAACTGCTCTGCAACAACATCTTATTTTTTTTTTAAAAAGATGACTGGTAAGGGGATCTTAACCCTTGACTTGGTGTTGCCAGCACCACGCTCAGCCAGTGAGCAACCGGCCATCCCTATGTGGGATCCGAACCCGTGGCCTTGGTGTTATCAGCACCACACTCTCCCGAGTGAGCCACGGGCCGGCCTGCAACAACATCTTATAAAGGCATGGAGCTGGGGAAGTTGAACCCAGGCACAACTAAGCAAGCTGCCTCCACTGCCCCAGGCCTCACCAGGGTCCTGAGGCATGAAGCCAGGGGAAGCTGAACCCAGCTTCAACCAGGTAAAGAACATACTAAAAACACTATTTCCATATGGGTAGCCCACTATAGCCACCACAATTGCCATGGCAATTGCAAAAGCAGCTAGTCTCTATGCAGCAGTCACAGCCAACATGAAGATGGCATGCCAGACTCTCAACTTCATTGACACAAGGAGAGGCACAAGCAGAGACAAAAAAAAGAAGAGGTTCTCTCTCTCTACAAAGCACACTACAGATTAATAAAAGAAGCATCTAATTTACGATAATAAGAGAGGACTTGATTACACCTGTCTCAGTACTAGACAGATCATCTAGGCAACAAACCAACAGAGGAACAGTTAATCTGTCAGATGGAGAGAACAAATCTATGGTTATTTTTATTTTTTTGGTGGCTGGACAGTAAGGGGATCTGAACTCTAGGCCTTGGTGTTACCAACACCATGCTCTTACCAACTGAGCTAAACGGCCAGCCCCTTAATCTATGGTTATTAACAGGGGAGGTGGAGGGGGAAGATTGTATAAGTAGCAGAATAAATAAATTTGATTTGTAACAATGAATATGCTAATAAATATTTTTTTAAAAATATGCACCTATAATAAATAAATAAATAAATAAATAAATATATCATGTTTTCACTATAAAAAATTCTGAAAAAATTATATAATCAAATAACTCCAAACCAATTTAATGTCCCTGTATATGGGTTTGGAAACTCTGCTGGCCTCTCTCAGTGTTTCTAAGCCTGGCTGACTTTTCCTCCAGACTTTACATATACTTCTAACATGGATCCCTATCCAACTGATAGGCCAACGTATGCATTTTCTTCCATTTCGCTTTTCCAATTATCCCTCATAATTCCCTGTAGTCTAAATCACACCTTCGGGCCGGCCCGTGGCTCACTCGGGAGAGTGTGGTGCTGAGAACACCAAGGCCCCGGGTTCGGATCCCATATACGGATGGCCGGTTCGCTCACTGGCTGAGCGTAGTGCTCACAACACCAAGTCAAGGGTTAAGATCCCCTTACCGGTCATCTTTTAAAAAAAAATAAATAAATAAATAAATCACACCTTCCAAAAGAGAGAACCATTTTTTCGGTTTTGGTTTTGGTTTTATTTGACCTTGGTATTACAGGGCTATGTTCTAACCAACTAAGCTAACCGGCCAACCGAGAGAACCATCTTATTAGCTTCAGTCATATGTATAAAACAGTAGGTGGAACTATTAAAGACTCTAAAGCAGGAGACAGGAGAATGGCATGGTGAGGAAATTGCAACTGTGGTCTAGGCCTTCAGCAGAACCAGGTAAAGTTACCCTATCACTCTGAGGCGGGGTGGAGAGTGATAAATGTGTTTCTCTGAGTAAGAAGAATGCCCAGCAACAGATACCATACCTCTCTAATAAGAGTTTTCCGGAAACAGTCAGTGGTCCCAGAGTACAGGGGAGGCTGTCCAGGCAAACTTGGTGGCTGTGTCTGCAGTCGGACCTGAAAGCAGAAGTTAAAATAGTGTCACCTCAAAAAAAAAAAAAAAAAACGTAGTGTCACTTCCCTTGGGGTTGGCCAGTTAGCTCAGTTGGTTAGAGTGTAGCCTTGTAACACCAAGGTCAAGGGTTTGGTTCCCTGTATCAGCCAGCTGCCAACCAGGAAAAAAAAAATAGTATTACTTCCCAGAGTCCAAACTACTTGTCAGCAGCAATGGCCTCATTGCCTGCCAAACGGAAAATGGAAATCTGCACCTGAGTACATGTCTTAAGCATTCACCTAACCAGCTGAATTCAGACTTCTCTTTCATTTCACTAGTACTTCATTCCTTTTTATTGGAAAATAATGCCCCGTTATATAAATATACCACATTTTGTATATTCATTCCTCAGTTGACGGACATTTGTGTTTTTTCCACTTTTTGATTATTACTAATACTGCTGCTATAAACACTTGTGTGCACGTTTTCAACTATCTTCGGTACTGTATTGGTCAGGGTTCCTCAGAGAAACATGTATATACAGTGCAGATATCAAGAGATTTATTATAAAGAATTGGCTCATGTAATTATGGAGGCTGAGAAGTTCCAAGATCTCTGCATTCAGCAAACTTGAGACTCAAGAAGAGCTAATGCTTCTTTCTTTTCTTTTCTTTTCTTTTTTTTTAAAAGATGACCAGTAAGGGGATCTTAACCCTTGACTTGGTGTTGTCAGCACCAGGCTCTCCCAAGTGAGCTAACTGGCCATCCCTATATAGGGATCCAAACCTGTGGCCTTGGTGTTATCAGCACCACACACTCCCAAGTGAGCCGTCCCCTAATGTTTCAACCTGAGATAATGACTCAGTTTGAGTCTGAAGAGAGAAAAAGACTGATGTCCCAATTCAAGCAGTCAGGCAGCAGGAGATCCCTCTCACAGGAGGGTCAGCCTTTTGTTCTATTCAGGCCTTCAACTGATTGGATGAGGCCCACCCACATTAGGGAGGGCAATCTGCCTTATTCAGTCTACCGATTCAAATGTTAATATCCAAAAACACCCTCACAGACACACCTAGAAATAATGTGTGACCAAATATCTGGGTACCCTATGGCCCAGTCAAACTGACACATAAAATTAATCACCACAGGTATTTATCTACGAGTAGAATGTCTGGGTCATATGTTAACTCTGTTTTAACCTTTTGAGGAACTTCCAGACTGTTTTCCAAAGTGGTTTCACCATTTTACATTCCTACCAGCAATATATGAGAGTTCCAATTTCTCCACATCCTCATCAACACTTGTTATTTTCTGTCTTTGGATTATAGCCATCGTAGTGGTTGTGAGGTGGTATCTCATTGTGATTCTGATTTGCATTTCCATGATGGATAATGATGCTGAATATTTTTTCATGTGCCTATTGGTCATATATATCTTCTTTGGAGAAATGTCTATTCAGATCCACTGCCCATTTTTTAATTGGATTATTTGTCCTTTTTCTTATTGAGTTGAAAGTGTTCTTTATATATTCTAAATGCCAGCCAACATGTTGGCTGCAACCTCATGAGAGACCCTCGGCCAGACCACCCACCTAAGCTGCTCCCAAAATCTGGGCTCACAAAGACTGTGAGAGTTAATCAATGTTTATTGTTGTTTTATATTTATTTTTATTTTTTGGCAGCTGGCCTGTACAGGGATCAGAACCCTTGTCCTTGGTGTTACCAGCAAATGAGCTAATCAGACACCCCTGTTTATTGTTTTAAGACACTAAGTTTTGGGGTAAGTTGTTATAATATCATAGATAACTGATATACCCAGTTACTTCTATAGTCTTTTTTTTTTTTTTTGGACCGGTAAGGGGATCTTAACCCTTGACTTGGTGTTGTCAGCACCACACTCACCCAGCGGGCCAACCGGCCATCCCTATAAGGGATCCGAACCTGTGGCCTTGGCACTATCAGCACCACACTCTCCCAAGTGAGCCATGGGCCGGCCCCTACTTCTATAGTCTTTTTCCTGGCTGTTTTATCTGCTCACTGTTCCTCTGCTTCCAAATCCTTCTTAAGGTTGTCATAACACTAATCTTTCCAAAACAGCATTTTCAGCATGTTGTTCTTTTATTTCTTTAGAATCTTTCGTTTTTGTATTTGTTAGGGCCTTGCACGCTACACTAAGGACGTCACTCTCTAGGCAACAGAGATGACATGCAAGTCTGAGGGGTTTATGGAACATGACAGTAGAAATGTTCAGAGGCTACCACTGCTTCGTTTATTTATTTTTTATCTTTATTTTTATTTTTTTGGCAGCTGGCCAGTATGGAGATCCGGACCTCTGACCTTGGTGTTAGTACCATGCACTACTGTGTAAGCTAACCAGCCAACACTACTACTGCTTTACACCCAAAATCCCTTATATTGGTTTTCAGATCCTGCATGGTCAGACACAACCTCCCTCAGCTAGTTGAGAGAGAGAGATAAATGGATCAAACTTTTGACTGATACCTTTTTGTGATTTTGTACAAATCTTATACCTGTCTCATCATGAAATCAGCCATCCAAACCAACAAGAATATTAAAGTCCCTCACAGCTGGTCTTATTTTACAACCTGACCCCCACTTGCAAGCCCACTCCCACCTTCACTTCTGCCCTCAATCTGAGTCTGAGTCTCCATACTCCTTCAGTTAGAACTCAGCCAGCCCTTCAATGCATGCCCTAATACCACCTTCCATAGAGTCTTACCAAGCTTTAACTCTGAAGTGTTGCTGCTCTTGGCTTGTCAGGACACATGGGCCACAGCTCAGTTGCCCTGGACCTCTGAAAGTGCCTCAAGGTCAGGCTTTGATTAGAGCCCACCCAGATCACTGAAGCCAAAAGGACAGCAGTCAGCAATTTGCAGTTTTTGGTTTAAGCGGGAAAAAAAAAAAAAAAAGCTTTCTAGTTATTGAAGATACCAGTGAGCATTTTCAGTCATTTATACTTCGGTACAGAGGTTATTGGGCCCTTCCTGGGAAAGATAGGATATGGAAGTAGGAGCAACATTTGTATAAGGTAGCAAATAAGGATTTTGTTTTTCTTTAAAGAGAGGCCCCAGATGCTTAGAACTAACAAGATCTCTGCCTACATGGATCAAGAGTAGGAGGAGAGACCAGACAATTGTCCCTTACTAGACAGTGATGCTTGGAACAAGCACTGTCTAGGAAGCACTAACACACATAGTAATTACCATCAACTGAATAAACATCTGATTTCATGTTGCACAATACACTAACCAGTCCAACTGCTTTAATTATTGGTCTTGCTACAGAATGACCCCAGTATGAGCTCTGCCTCAGGGCAGCTCCTCTATTGGAAGAAAGGCAGCAAAGAACCTGCTGCTCAAGACTGCCAGGAGGAAGTGCTCACAAAACTATTTCCCTATGGAGGAAACCAGATCCAACATCCTAACAAGCCACCACATATAGGCTTCCAATCCTATAAGACTCATGTCTGTTTCTCACAGACCCACCCTGGCTATGACCTGTCAATTTCCTTCAAGTCTGTGTCCAGTATAAGGTTAGAAAACTAGCATGAAGCTTCAAATGCTAGGCCACAAGGCATGGACTTTTGTCTCCAAAAAGGCCTTGCTGAAAGTTTGCAAGGGGAAGAGGTGAGTCATGATGTGAGGAAGACCAGAGAACAAGCCCTGATGACTTTCCTTCCTCCCAGAGCCTCAGTCTGACCATGGCTTCCTCACCTGGGAGTTGTGAGGATTAGTCTGGCCCTGCCCAAAGCTGGTCACCTGCTTTCTTTGGAAGGGACTCAGTCACAGAAGACGTCATTGCTGTCCACAGGGATGCCTCTGTCCAGGAGGCTACGCGGGCTACTATTGGGTGACAGGCTGAAGATGGCCAAGTCCCTCCCTGGGCCGGGAAAAGTGCAAAAGATATGGAGATGGTTCACTCTGGCCCCAGAGGAATATGTCAAATGACATCTCCAGAATAAACGTACCTCTGTCTTTAGTTGTCTTCCTGGGGCGGGCTTTACAGAGGACCTGTAAACCTTGATAATAAGGTTGGGTTGGCTGAAATCAGAGCTTTGGGGAGGCACTTTTTCTTTCCCACCCCAAATAAGGGGAGCAGGATCAGGAGAGACTGCAGGACAGAGAACTTTAAATCGCAGCTCCTGATAGGCAGTTAGAGGCTGCTCACTTTATGCCATTTGGCTCTTCGGGGCGCGAGGTACAGTTTCTCCCATCACTCCCCTCCCCACTTCCCGCTTTCACCCATCCCTGAAAAAGAGATTCTCTAGACTTCACACGTAATTTCACAGGGGCCCTACTTCTGTCCGAGGGCCGCGCCTCGTAGGAAACGCTGCTTTCCGCTGCCCGCACCGGCTCCCTCTCCCAATCCCGCGCCCCAGCTTCCCCGCACCTTGACCGTGTCCAGAGGGTGCCCTACCAACACCAGGCATATGCCGCCAAAGCCGCCAGCCAGCAGGTTCTTGAGCGGGCTGATAGGCTTCGGCTGGTCGGCCATGGTCAGTCCGTCTGCCAGTCTGTCTGTCAGTTCCCCAGAGGTCCAAGCTCTGCTGCCGCAGCTACAGCTCCAGGACCGCCGACCTTTCACCCACTTTCGGGTGGGCGGGCACGAGCCCGGGACAGGTTGGGAGGAGGGCCCAATGTGCCCGGCCGGGCTTCCGCCCCAAGGCTGCTTCCGGGAGAGGTCCCGCCTCGGTGGGCGTGGCATGATGACATAGCTGGCCGTAAGCCGTACCGGCGTGAATTGGGAGTGCCCGCCGGTAGATTTACTCCTCCAGGAAGTCTTCCCGGACTTAAATGTTTCCTCCTTAACTCGCATTCACCCATTCACCCCACATGGTCAATTGCTCCATGCTATGTGCCAGGCGCCCTTCTAGGTGCTGGATGCACAGCCAGGTCCCTGTCCTCGTGGTGCTTACAGATCACAACAAAGATAAATAAATGAAAAGTTCATAGTGTATCAAGTGGTAATAACTGCTATAGAGAAAAATAAACTCAGAGGGTTAGAGAGAATGTGGGTAAGTAATTTGCAATTTTAATTAGTTAAGGGAGGACTGGATTCAAGACCTAAGAAGGTGAGAGAGCAAGCCCTGTCCATGGCGCATAGGGTGAGGGACCACCTTCCAGGCAGAAGAAAAAAATGCAAAAGCCCTGAGATAGTCTGTGCCTGGCTTGTTTGAGAAACCACAGGGAGAGGGAGAGGGACAGTAGGAGCTGTGAGGACAGAGAAGTAATGGAAACATATCGAGAGGGTCTTCGTGTGTCACTGTCAGGACATCAACTTCTCCGAAGGAGATGGGAACCATTGCGAGGTTTTGAGCAGGGAGTGACATAGTCTGACTTTGTTAACAGGATCTCCCTCTGACTGCTGAGTGAAAATAGACTGTAGGCAGCAAAACGAAAACAAAGAGCCTTGAGAAGGCTAAATATAATGTCCAGAGATGTTGGTTTGGACCAAGGTACAGCAGAAGAGGTGTTGAGAAGTGGTTGGGGGCTGACTGGTTAGCTCAGTTGGTTAAAGCCAGTGTAATAACACTAAAGTCAAGGGTTTGTGTCCTCATTCCTGCCAGCCGCACCCCCCCCCCAAAAAAAAGAGGTTGGATTCTGTATATATTCTAAAAGAAAAATTCAAAGGAATTGTTGATGAATATAAGGCATGTGAGACAGGAGTTAAGGATGATGCTAATGTTTTTGGCCTTAGCAACTAAAGAGGAGGGGTGACCTTTAACTGAAGCGGGGATACTAGGGAGGAGCAGATTAGGTGAGGGAAAAGGCCACTTTAGGACCCATTTGAGATTTCTGTTAGGTAGACTTTTCAGTCTAGCAGTCAGAGGAGAAGCCAAGTTTGGCAGTCATCAGCCTAATTAGATCATCAAAGGAGTGAATGATTGTTGGGCAAATATAGGAAAATGGTCAGGGCCCCTCAGATGTTCAGAATCTTGCTGAGCATTTGCTGTGAATAAGTTGTGTGTGGGTGGAGTTAGTGCCTCAGGCTGCCACCGCAGGAGCAGCCATGCCTTTCCAACCTGCAGCTTCCAAGGATCTGTTTGCCGGTTTACCTAGCTCATATACCTGTGTATAGGGGTCTGGTGACCCAGCCTGGCGTGAGGGGTCTGGGGACCCTGCCTGGCATGTGAGGGGTCTGGTGGCCCAGCCTGGCGTGCGAGGGGTTTGTGACCCACTACGTGAACGGGCTTGAGGGGTCTGTGAGCTCCAGACCCAGCCCTAGCCCGACAACTGGCATCACGAACGGGATTAAGAGGTCTAATGTGAGCAGGATTCCGATATTAGCCTAGCGCCACAATGATGAATAAAAAAAGAGGTTCAGAGATGGAACTCCTCACTTGAGAGAGCATGGTGCTGACAAAACCAAGGTCAAGAGTTCGAATCCCTGCACTGGCCAGCCACCAAAAAAAAAAAAAAAATTGGAACTCTTTGCACTCCAATGTTAGAAGATCAGGAAGATGACAAGGGCCCAGGAGGGGGGAAAAAAAAAAAAAAAAAGCTGAGAAGTGATCCAGGAAGTAGAAGACCCAAGGAATTTGCTCTCCTAGAACCACTAAGGAAAGAGTATCAAGTGTGGCTCATAGGTCAAGTAAGATCATAACCGAGACATGACCATTGGATACAGCAATGAGGGGTTCATTGGTGATATTAACAAGAAGAGTTCCTGTGGAGTGGTGGGGGTGAAAACCAGACTAGAGCAGATTCAAGAGAGAATAGGCGGTATCCTCTGCCGGCTGCTATGATAGATGTGTCCAAGAGGATGCTACAGCTGTCCGTGCTGGTGGCCTTCGCCTCCGGAGTGCTCATGGACTGGCAGGCGAACTGGCCGAGGAGGTGCTAGCTGGAGTGGAGGAAGCAGAGGCTGCCGGACAGGCTGGCGATGACGTAGAAGGTGGACCTGCCTGAGACCCCACATATGTTAATAAAATCATACTGGCGCTGGCCTGAGCCAGGCTCGCCTTCTACACTCCACCTGCTGTGCCAGGCTCTTCCCAGAGCTTTGCTTGTCCAAGATGGATATATAGCGCTGGATTGAAATAAATCCTTCTTGCACTTTATGAATCAATTTATGTATTTATTTATTTTGAGAGCTGACCGGTATGGGAGATCCAAACCAGTGACCCCGGTGTTACAAGGCTGTGCTCTAATCAACTAAGCTAACCAGCCAGCCCAATTTTATTTTTACACTGCCCTTTTTCTGAGCTTCAGCAGCCTTCCAGACACTGTCCAAGGAACTTTTTGCTTCTTTATTTTATTTTATTGGGGTGGGGGGGGCAGTGTGTGTGCTGGCCGGTATGTTAATTTTATTTTTAAAATAAAAGATTTTAGACATTAAAATAGAGAGAATAGGCAGAGATAAACTGGAGAAAATGAACATAGACAACTCTTTCAAGGGGTTAGTGTGTAAAGGAAAGGAGAGAAATTGGATTACAGGTGATACCTGTTTCACAACAAATCTCATTGTTCACTTATTTTGTTATCTATTTAATTATTTATTGGTTGCTGGTTGTATGGGGATCTGAACTCTTGATCCTGGTGTTACAAAATTGCATTCTAACAAACTGACCTAACCAGCCAGCCCTATTTTGTGTTTAAATCCCTTCTCTGAGGAGAGTGATAAAGCACATATGACAAATGATTAAAAACTTGTTGACTCTAGGTGGACAGTATCCAGGTATTCACTGTATTATTTGTTCATATTTTCTGTATATTTGAAATTTTTCAAATTAAAAAGTTGGGAACAATAAACACCTCCACTCTGCAGCAGGAACCTCCCTGCCAAGCTGACCTGATAACAGTCCTACTCTACAGGCACTTCCAGAATAGAGGGAAGCCTGAAGTGGGGAAGATGGATCATGTATGCTGGGAGTGGAGAGATGAGTAACAGGATCAGGATCAGAATTAGAAGTGACTAGGCCTGGCTGGTCCTGAAGAGGTTCAGTGGAGTGGAGGGCAAGGGGACGGGGGCAAAGCCCAAAAACCTGTCTATTCTGTATTGTGATCTTTTCCTAGGAGGTGATGGGGAACTGTGGAAAGATTTTAAGCACAGTGGTGACAAGATCAGATTGTTTTACAAAATCTATTTTGGATGGATGAATTTGTGTGGGGAGAGACCAGGAGCTAGGAGACCAGTTAAGAGTGAATTATAGAAGGCTGCCTGTGACTCACTTGGGAGAGTGTGGTACTGATAACAAAAAGGCCACGGGTTCGGATCCCTATAAGGGATGGCCGGTTAGCTCACTTCGGAGAGCATGGTGCTGACAACACCAAGTCAAGGGTTAAGATCTCCTTACCGGTCATCTTTAAAAAAAAAAAAATGAATTACAGGGCTAGCCATTTAGTTCAGTTAGTTAGAGTGTGGTGCTAATAACACCAAGGTCAAGGTTTTTTACCTGTACCAGTCAGCTGCCAAAAAAAAAAACCCCACAAAGAGTGAATTACAGCAGTCCAGGCAAGGGGCAATGAAATGAAGCAGAGGTCATGAAAGGGCAGAAAAGGAGATAGGGCCCAGAGCATTACCAGAAAACCTGCAGCAGCTCTCGGTTTCAGACACACTGCACTTGTGGTGCCTGTGGCCACATCTGGGGACATGCCTGGCCCCTATCAGGTATACTGCTTAGAAACAAGGAGAGAAGTGCAGGCTAGAGACAGACATCAGGAAAGCTTCAGCATAAAGATGTATATGTGACCCCTGGAAGACTCTATCATGGGAAGAAGGGTGGGCAGGGAAAGAGGAGGAGAAGGAGCTATTAGAGTTTTGGAGGAAAACAAAGAGAAAAAGAGAGAACGGTACCTTTGAATCCAAGGGATGAGAGAGCCAAATGCTGGGTCAAACTAAGGAATTTTATTTTATATTTATTTTATTTTATTTTATTATTTAATTTAATTTAATTTTTTTATTTTTTTAAAAGATGACCGGTAAGGGGATCTTAACCCTTGACTTGGTGTTGTCAGCACCACGCTCTCCCAAGTGAGCTAACCAGCCATCCCTATATAGGATCTGAACCGGTGGCCTTGGTGTTATCAGCACCACACTCTCCCAAGTGAGCCGTGGGCCGGCACTAAACTAAGGAATTTTAAACTCATTAGGTTTAACTATTAGATATTGGTGATGTTTAGAAGTTTGCCAGTAGTGCTTGTTACCAGGCACAGATCTGGCTGCCTGCCCCGTTTCAAAAACAAATCTTATTCAAAAGTCAAATGTTGGTGAAAATGGAAGTCAACTTTTATTCAGGAATACTGGTGACCTGAGGAGAGATGTTAGGCTAACCCATCTCACTGGTAAACCTGAAGGAGAATGGCCAAGCTAAAGCCATCTCCATATCCATAGCTTTCTCTGCATCTCTTCTCCTACTTGTTCTTTCCTATCAACAATACTAAATTAGCCTCATTTATCTAAAAATTGCATTATCAAAGATCATTCTGTTTTAGGCTGGGTTTATAGCTTTAAAAACCTCTAGAAGAGACAAATATAATTTTGTTTGACCAATAAACCAAGGCAAAAATGTATGCTGATAATTCTGAAAACAGTTCTCATAGCAGTCTGACTTTAAACCTTTTATCCATTCTTTTTTTTTTTTTTTTTTAGTTTCAAATGAGTTTTGGGCTAAATTCTCAAATATTTACATTTAGCTAGGACTGGTTGAATTTTATAAGAAAAACAAAATCTCCAAGTGGCCTTAATTCTTCCTAACAGTGATTTTCTGTTTTAACCTTGCAGAACTGTGTGCACAGATAGACAAATTTTGTCCAGAGACTTGGCCAATTATAATTTTATGGATCAGTTTCTTTTTCTCAAGCTTGCCAGGAGAAACTCAGAAAAATCTTTTTCTTTTTGGTAATAGGGTCTTTAATGATCAAAAGGCATATACTTAGTTATTCAAACCCAAACAGACAGAGCTGTCCCAAACAATATCAAACAAAATGCTGACTTTTACGTCCTTGAGTCATTGTTCATACCCCAAATGGTACCTTTTAACAAATAAATGGCATTTCTCACACTGAAATGGTACCTTTAACAAAAAAACAGTGTATAAAGAGAACTCCCAGAAGGACTTACAGGCTTGGAGCTTGTCAAAGCTCTCACTAAAGCTGCCTTCCTTCACAAACCAAAAGGCAGGGAATTGGTAGTTACACTGCCACTGAAAAATCACACATGGGGCTGGCCTATCACAAGTGGCTGGCACCCATGGGTGGACCCAGCCTTGCTCCCACAGAAGTGGGGGGACTAAGCCACCCAAGGTGCTCAGCTCCTGGCTGGCTCATACAAACTTGTTACTGGGCACAGGTCTGACTGCCTGCCCCCTTTCAAAAACAAACCACTCAAAAGTCAAATGTTAGTAAAAATGGAAGTTAGCTTTTATTCAGGAATACTGGTGACCTGAGGAGAGATGGTAAGCTAACCCATCTTTCTGATAAACCTGAAGGAGATGACTTTAGTCTGGCTCTGTGCTCACTCCTGGATTCAGAGGGTAGTAATCTCAGAGGTCTATTGGACAGAAGGTCCAAGATTTAGGGTTTGGTGACAGAGCCGTTTCTCTCATTTATGGCTTGTAAGGCTCTGACTGCAGAAGAAGAGCTAGCTTGGAGTCAATCTGCACTCAGAGCAGCTTCAGGAGGAGACGGTTTCATATAGAATAGCTCTGCTGGTAAACCAGGGCATCTCCATGCCCACAATGTGGGCTCCACTCAATCCTACCAACTTCTATTATATCCTTTAGGGTAACTGATTTAATCTGCTAAACAAATGATCTTTCTGCCTCCTTATCTGATCAGCCTTACACACTGCTAGAAAACTTATCTGAAAAAAAAATTTTTTTTTAAAAGATGACCGGTAAAGGGATCTTAACCATTGACTTGGTGTTGTCAGCACCATGCTCACGCATTGAGCTAACCGGCCATCCCCATATGGGATCCGAACCCATGGCCTTGGTGTTATCAGCACCACACTCTCCCGAGTGAGCCACGGGCCAGCCCTCTTAAATTTAATCTGACTGTATCATTCTGTAACTGAAAATCCTCCTCACATCCTCATTTCTTCAGAAAAAATGTAAGTGATTCAGGGGCAGTTAAGGCTCTTCATAATGTTATGCTAGCTTTTTTATTCAATCTTGCTTTTCCCTAGACTATATCTTCAGCTCTAGGCAAACACTATTTTTTTTACCACACAAACCTGTTACTTAACTATAGTCCCCTCCAGGCCTTTACATAAACTTTCTCCTTCAGCACAGAGTGTCCTTACTCTACCCACTCCATAATATGTTGATGCAGGAGATGTATACCTAGTAGCTTCCATCTGCTAGACATTGTCCAGTGGTTCTTAGCCATTTGGCGGGAGCGGGAACCCTCTCCCCAGAAAAATGTACATATGTGTATACATCTCCAGGTTTGTTTTCTTTTCTTTCTTTCTTTTTTTTTTAATGAGGCAACTGGAATGTCAATTTTATTCAATAATATATTGTAAAAGCTAAACAGTATATCCAGCTGATTGACAAAAATCCATCTAACTGTAAAGGCAAAACAAAACTATCTCAAGAGGTACAGTAATGAAGATCTTGTTTTTACCCATAGGCAGATATTTAAAGAGGGACAGAATATTGAATCTGAATGCTACATCTGGAATTGTCTGACTGATAAAATTCAGGGACAGAGTGAGGGACTCAAAAGCAGGGATATCATGTCATGTTTCTCTCTTCTTCTTCAATGAGTCTTTTAGCTTCTTTCACAGGCTGCCTTTTCAGTTTCTTTCCCATCAAGGATGGCATAGACTCCTTGTGGATTTCCTTCATGAAGCCACAAAAGGCATCATCAATACAGAATCTGAGGGCTGTAGAGGTCTCAAAAAAAGCCCAGTTATATTATCAGGCCAGATTCAAGCCTTCTTCTGTAGAGACAGTTTCAAAGGCTAGAAAGTCCAAAGTCCAGGGAACACATCTGGTGAGGGTCTTAGTGGTGGTGACAGTGACACAGGGTATCACATTGTGAAATGGTGGAGCAAAGAGAGAGCAGAGAGACTCCAGGTTTGCTTTTAATTTCATGAGACTTAAAGCCATCCTTAAACCCCAGATAAGAAACTTTGTTCCTAGACATTGAGAATCAAATATGAATAAGAAGGGCTATTTTTCCCAATGTCCCTTCTTTGACCCTTTCTTCTTTCTTTTTGCTGGCCTCAAATTCCCAGTCCAGACTGAACTCTCCCAAATCTCAGTCCTTCTCATAGGCTCCAACCCTTCCCCTCCAGCTGCCCATAGGCACCTCAAACGCAATACACCTGAAGGTAAATGGCATCCAGAAAAGGACCCCACTAGAAATCTTGAATTCTAAAAATATTCCATAGGTGAGCTGAATTAAAGCATGCTCACTCCTAGAAAGGCTGACGGTCAACCTGGTAAATTATCTTTAAAAGGCGGTGTGAAAAAAAGCTGTAAAATGAAAGAAAAAATTCAGACAATAGATTCTAAAGTTTCAACACCTGCCAAATAGGAGTTCCAGTAGGAACAGAGAGAAAGAAAGCAGAGAAGGAAATAATCAAATATCTCATACAAGAGACTCAAGTCTTTCCACTAAATAGGGCCAGTGAGTACAAAGTAGGATATATAAAAGAGACATATATAGATATTGTGGCAAATTTTTAGAACAGAAGTGATGATAAGAGAATCTTAAAAGCCTTCAGAGAGGAAAAATTAGGCTAACAAGCATGGAACAAGAATCAGAACACATCAGATTTTTCAATTGCTATGCTTACTGCAAGATGAACAGAGAACAGGAACTAGCCAGTTAGCTCAGTTGGTTAGAGTGCAGCCTTATAACATCCAAGGTCATGAGTTTGGATCCCTGTACCAGCCAGCTGCCAAAAAAAAAAAAAAAGGATAACAGAATAACTTCCAACTTCTGAGGTAAGATAGTTTTGAACACAGAATTTTATGTCCAGCCAAACTAGCATTCAGGTGAGAAGAAACAAGAACATTTTCATATGCAAAGAAAAACTTAGAAACTTGCTACCCACAGGCTTTCTCTGAAATAATTATTCAAGGATACACAACAACCAAATAATTTCAAGAAAGAAGAGATGGCAAGCAAAGAAATTTGTGAAATTTATAGTTATCTCTATGGTGACTGACATTAAAGTAATAACAATCTGGTACAATTTCAGAAGATTCACACCAGAAGTACAATCTAGACCATAATCAACAGGCGTCTGTGTGTGATTGTTCTCACTGCACATTTCTAAGTTTTGTCTTATTTATTTTTTGTGTGTGGCTGGCAGGTACAGGGATCCTGTAAAGCTACAGGACTACACCAGTTGTTGGGTTGAGGCAATAGCTATGTTAATTATATGGCTAGAACAATTCATAACTAAAGCCAAAATGTTTTTTTTTTTTTTTTTTTTAAAGATGACCGGTAAGGGGATCTTAACCCTTGACTTGGTGTTGTCAGCACCATGCTCAGCCAGCAAGCTAACCGGCCATCCCTATATGGGATCCGAACCCGGGGCCTTGGTGTTCTCAACACCGCACTCTCCCGAATGAGCCACGGGCCTGCCCTTGGTTTTTTTTTTTTTTTTTTGTCCTTTTTTGTGACCACACTCAGCCAGTGAATGAACCGGCCATCCCTATATAGGATCCGAACCCGTGGCGGGAGCGCTGCTGCACTCCCAGCGCCGCACTCTCCCGAGTGAGCCACGGGGTCGGCCCTTGGTTTGTTTTTTTTAAAGATGACCGGTAAGGGGATCTTAATCCTTGACTTGGTGTTGTCAGCACCACGCTCACCCAATGAGCTAACCAGCCATCCCTACATGGGATCCAAACCCGTGGCCTTGGTGTTATCAACACCACACTCTCCCAAGTGAGCCACGGGCTGGCCCCAAAATGTTTCATTATTTTAGGACCATGCTAGTAATTAGGAAAGATCCCAGGACCCATTGGCAGACGACACAAGCTCAGTCCTCAGCAGTAGCAGTAGCAGCAGCAGCAATAGCAGAAGCAGCAGCAGTGGTGGCCTCTCAGGGCCTCCCCTGGGCACTGGCAGCAACAGCTTGCAGCAATAGCCTCCAAGGCAGCTGTAGCAACCTTGCTGTGGCCCCTCTGGGGGTATCTGGGGGGGGGGGGGCACCATGTATCAGAGCCACTTGTCCTTATACTTAAGTCATCTGGGTGCACATGTGCGCTTACATTAGACAACAACCAAGGAACACCTGGGTGCACGTGCATATTTACATCAAATGCTCCGCCAAATTCTGAACATCTGAGGGGCCCTGACCATTTTCCTTCACTTTCCCTTCAGATCCGAACCTGGGACCTTGTGGTTATAAGGCTGCCATCTAATCTATTGAGCTAACTGGTCAGCCCTCTAAATTTTAGAGGCTAGCATAACCCTGATGCCAAAATCAGATAAAAATAATGCTCACACAAAAAAAAGAAAACCAGAGACTAATATCATTTAATGCATAAATACAAAAATATTAAAAGCAAAATATTAGCAAATCAATTTCATCAGTTTTAAATGGATAGGGCATTGTGACCAAACATGGTTTAAAATCAGTGAATCTCATAATTTGATCACAAATTAATATAAGATAAAAATACTCTGATCATCTCAATAAATAACAAAAGCATATTTGTGGTAGACAGAGTTGTGCCACCCAGAACCTTCTTCAAGGTGGGACTTGCTGTGCAGCTCTGAGGAATACAGTAGCAGACAGCCTCCAGCTCTCAGTCCTTCAGAAATCTGCCTCAAGGGCTGGCC
This sequence comes from Cynocephalus volans, assembly GCF_027409185.1. Classification (NCBI taxonomy): domain Eukaryota; kingdom Metazoa; phylum Chordata; class Mammalia; order Dermoptera; family Cynocephalidae; genus Cynocephalus; species Cynocephalus volans. The sequence goes on from NC_084470.1 coordinate 59,274,399, forward strand.
AGTGGCTCACTTGGGAGAGTGTGGTGCTGATAACACAAAGGCCACAGGTTCGGATCCCTATATAGGGATGGTCGGTTAGCTCACTTCAGATAGCATGGTGCTGACAATACCAAGTCAAGTCAAGGGTTAAGATCCCCTTACCGGTCAGCTTAAAAAAAAAAAAAAAAAAAGAGTACATCAAATACCTTTCCTTGTCAAAAGATGCCTTATTAAAGCATAATTTTTAATGGCTTTATTGTCTCTTTCATCATAATTTAACAGAACCCTTACTATGGATATTTGATATGCTGCAGACTTTTTCCTATTAGAACCAGCGTTTCAAAGCACATACAAGGGTACTTCAAAAAGTTCATGGAAAATTTGTATTACCTTTCAATTCTATTTTTCCACAAACTCTTAAAGTACCTATGTTTATGTAAAACTATTTTTATGTATATCCTTTTAAAATACTTATTTCCTGTGGAGAAATTGCTACTAGTTAAAATAACTCTGTTATTATTATCAGCCCAAATGTTTATTTAATAGAATAATATTGAAAACAAGGCTGGATCTGTGCTCTTAAGAAACCTACCTTTAGCAGGGGAAAGACAGGTAAACACATAAAGAATAATATGTAGGATTCCAATACACTGTACATGCATACATGTGCTTGACATGTGTTCTCATTCTGTATTTTGCAAATGCAAGCATTCTACAGAAAGACTGATTGTTGCCCCTTCTATTCGCTGAAATGAATTTATTACCAGTAACCCAAAGAGAGAGCTTCTAATTTAGGTTTCATTTGCAGAAAATATATTTTGGGTTCTTTGCTAGTATCATCATAATTAAAATGGACATGTTTTGTCAAAACAAATGAAACAAATACATTGGATAGACTTTTATGTTGCTAATACACAAAATTCATAACCCTAAAATATGTTACTCACCCATTACTGTTAATTTTCACCTCAAATTAATTTGGGGCTTGTATTTGATTGTACCTGATTTAGATACATGACCTGAGTTAAACTGGAAGCTGAAAATCATGTATTTCTCGCAAGAATTAAATAAGAGAGTCTGTTACACATAGGTATCTTGAATGTCAGTATGTAAACGATTCGTGTATGGATGGAAATGGTTTGGGTCCTTATCAACGGATTTGCATAGCCAGGCGGCTCCCTAACACCACCAGCTTCACATTGGTGTTTCCACTGAGATGCAGCAGCAACCTGAGTGAGCCTCTGTCTTTATCTATCCACAACACTTGACAACCGGTCCTAGAAGATACTGGAAGTCATAACAGTTTCTATGCTGTACGATAAAACTGTGCAGCAAAGCAGTTAAGATGCAATCTTGTATGGTGAGTGGAAGACAGAGAACTGGGCGGCGAACGAGGCCGCGACCGGGGAAGCGAAAGCCTGACGTGGTCTCGCAGCTCGGGGACCATGCAGCGACAGCCTCTCAGCGTAGGTAGAAATTCCCAGCTCGGCTCCCCTCCAACCAGATAGCGGCCGAGAAGCCATGGTACTTTATCCACCCCACGGACGTCACCGTGCCCGACACCGGAGAACAAAGAGTGAAGGGAGAAGCAGGTCAAAAACCCGCTGGTTAAAAATACCTCGTCGGCAGGCGCTGGGAGGAGAATGTGGGAAAAGATGCCTTGACCACCCCTCCATAAACCGAACCCTTTGCTGCCTCCTCCAGCGGTCGGCGCCCGCCGTATCCTTGTCGGATTGAGTCGGAGCGCCACGTTGCAAGGACGTTGTATTGAGAAGCCGTTTCTCCTGGAACCTGCCGCGACCCGGGCGACCGCGGGTCGACCCGGACCAGAAGTGACGCAACTGCGTCGAGCACTTCCGGAGCTGCGGGGACGGATCCTCCAAAGGAAGCAGCGCAGGCCCCACCGGCGTTGGCCCGCCGCCTTCGCCGTCGCTGCACACCAATCCGACCCCTGTGGCCCAATCTGATCGGGTCTGGCCTGTCCGGCCTCTGCGGCCTCGGGGCCGCGGCTCCCGGTAAGTGTGCGGTGTGAGTTGCGACCTTGTTTATTTACTCTGGCGGGCCGGGGTGTGTGTGTGTGGGGGGGTGCTGTCCGCGCCTCTCCTCGGCAGGGCCGGGGCCCCGCCGCAGCTTGCGAGGCCCGGGAGCCCCTCGCCGTCCGTACACGATCCGAGAGTCCCCTGCCGCTGGCAGAGGGGCAACAGAAGGCTACAGCTGGAGCGGTCGGGCGGCGGCGTCTCTGCTTTTTTTCCCGCGGCCTTCTCAGCAGAAAGGTCGGAGGCCAGCGCTTCTGACCGACCGGCGGCGACACATCTGGGCCCTCCCGCTTGGTGCGCCGGGGAAAAGCGTCGTTTCCGGGGCTCCCGACTCATCTTTGGGAGCTCTGGAAGCGCCGCCCACGCGGTTTGTTAACGCCCGCCTGTGAAGGCTCGGGTCCGCGCGGATATCCAGGAGACCGCGGCGTCTTCAAGGGACATACGGCCCGGCAGCTGCGCCGCCGCCTCCTTCGACGCTGCTGGGCAAGCCACTGAAGAGGCAGCCGTGTTCACGGATGACTTCGTCTTAGTACTGATTGTTGCTGTGTCCCATAGAACTTTCTGTCACAATGGACGGCTTTTGTACTTATGCTGTTGAGTATGGTAGCTAATAGCTACACGTGGCCATGGAGCATTTATCATGTAAATGATAAAGCTAGTGCGACTCAGAAACTAAATTTAAAATTTTACTTTTCAGTTAAATTTAAATAACCACATGTGGCTAATGGCTGCAGTATTAGACAGTACAGAAATGGAGCAGGTCTAGGGTTTTGAAATTAAGTTGCTGATATGTATTTTTGTACCAAGTAGTTTTCTTCCGAGATGTGATTTGTAAATGACCTCTCAGTGCTAAATATTATATCTGGACTAAACATTCTCAGACTCACCAAGACGACTGTGTTTTGTTCTTGTCAACTTTAAACTGAGAAGTCTTCATATTGAATCCTTTCCTTCCACATGTGGCCAGGCCTGTTGAGCAAGCCCATAGTGGGTGTCAGGTCTTCTGAACACGTGACTTTGGCTCTGGGGAAAAATAATTCATATTACTCCATTTCTGTCTGGGATGTAGGTATAATATTTAATATTTCAAAGGAAATCAAAGCGTTGCCATCAGTTCTGTTATTAAGGAGGTAACAACATACTGGCCCTTTGAGCAAAGTCAGCAATCTTTCAAGTGAAAGATGGATATTTAACTGTGAAAAGATTAAAAATTAAGTTTTTATTTAAATTTGGATCTAGAACACCTAGTAAGTACAAGATGGAGTTCTCTTTTCTTTGAAGAGCCTAGAGTTTTTCCTGCTACTTGAATATTTGGTTGGTGAGAAGCCTGTGTGCAACCTTAAACCTAAATCCTGAGGAGAAATAAGAGGTGTGATTCTGGAGGGTTTTCCCGTTGCTTTGTGGACAGTATCAGGCTCTCTGGGAGGGTAATGAGCAGTTATGAATCCCCATAGATTGTGAGTCTGATGATAGACAGACGCTTGGTTCAAACATTTACGAGTTGTATGCTCCTGGGCAAGTTACATAAACTTTATGACCTATAGTTTCCTCATGTGTAAGAAAAGGACAGTAGTCACTTTGTAGGGTTGTGAAGATTAAATGAGAATGAATTTGACCTGAGATTGGTTGTCGTTAAATGAGAGCTATTATTGGTAGTGATTTTTTGTAAATGGGAGCATATTCACAGATTCTATTTGCCCAATAAACTACCTTATGTAAAAATACAGATAAAAGAAAAAGTTTGAAAAACATCAGTTGTTTGTTCTTTATTTTGTAAATAGTCTTTCACAATCACTGTTTGGACTTTGACTTTCATTTAGTTTATATTTGCCTGTGTATATCCGAAGTATTTCTTTAGAAGTTATATATTTCTTTAGAAGTTATAAGCTCTGGTTGTCCAAGAAATCCTAAAGGTTAAAGCAGTAGACATAAAATTTCTAATTGAGTAAGCAAGTGGTATTTATAAGTCTTGGATAGTGGGGTCTGTGTCTCTGGGAAAGCCATATGGCCCTGGAATATGTCAGAGGAGAGGTGGGAAATGGATGTTAATGTTACCTAGTGGCATCCTATTGAGGACGTTTTTATTTGGAAATAACTTTTTTTTTTTTTTAAGATGACCGGTAAGGGGATCTTAACCCTTGGCTTGGTGTTGTCAGCACCATGCTCAGCTAGTGAGCAAACCAGCCATCCCTATACAGGATCCGAACCCACGGCCTTGGTGTTATCAGCACCGCATTCTCCTGAGTGAGCCACAGGCCGGCCCTTCGAAAATAACTTTTTGATGAGTAAAGTGAGATCTGAAATTGGCAGTATTCTGTGTTAGGTTACTACAGTGAACCATGTGACTTTATAGTAAAAGTCCAGTTTTAAGTTAGTTACAATTTGCTTTGTCAACCTCTGTGTGACATTTAGGATTAAAATTGTGGTAGTTAATTTAGGAAATGTGAGGGATAGGTGTACACGAGTAAGGAGGTGGGCTTTCAAACTGAGAGAGAGAATTGGGCATCCATTTCCATCACTAGAAACCCAGGTTAAATTTTTGTTTGTTTTTGGCAGCTGGCCGGTAGGGGGATCTGAACCCTTGACCTTGGTGTTATACCACTGCACTCTAACCAACTGAGCCACTTAGCCAGCCCTAAATTATTAACTATTTATTTTGAATACGTTCTTTTTTTAGAAGACCGTGTAACTCTTGTCAGCATAATTATGATATATGGATTTCTGTTGGGACCTATAAGAAAATAATTTAATAGTTGTTCTCATCCTTGTCCTTTTAAATATGTTTTTTAAAAAATAAATTTGCTGGGCCGAGCCGGTGGCGCACTCGGGAGAGTGCGGCACTGGGAGCGCGGTGACGCTCCCGCCGCGGGTTCGGATCCTATATAAGGATGGCCGGTGCACTCACTGGCTGAGTGCCGGTCACGAAAAAGACAAAATAAATAAATAAATAAATAAATAAAATTTGCAAAAGCAGGATATCAGTTTTAAAAATATAAATATATAATTCTTTCTTTTCATTTTAGATGGAAATCCTATGACAGCATATTTGGGTGACAACTGCATGAAAGATCTTCAAGAATTACAGGTATTTTTAATTTAAAGATTAACTTTTTCTCTTAAAGAAAAATACATGGTTAAGTTCAGTTTTAATTAGGTGGTTCCACCATATGTAACAATTTATTAAAAGTCAAACCTCAGTACTGGCCAGCTGCCCTGCCCCCCCCCCCCCAAATCAAACTGCAAACATTTTGCTGCGCTATAATTCATATGATTTTTTAAAGAATTTGAGCATTTATAGTTATCAACTTAGATTCACTGATATTTTCATAGTATCCTTAAAAAGTGGCTCACTCGGGAGAGTGTGGTGCTGAGGCCGCGGGTTCAGATCCTATATAGGGATGGCCGGTGCACTCACTGGCTGAGCGTGGTGTGGACCACACCGTGCTGAGGGTTGCAATCCCCTTGCCGGTCAGGGAAAAAAAAAAAAAAAAGTGGCTCTGTAATCCTTTAGACTGGTTACATATTTAGTACACATTCATTCTTAATCTTTTTGTTTTAGATTGCGGGGTTTTTTTTGTTGTTATTTTTTTAAAGAGAGATTATCTACTTCGAATAGGCTTTCCATTTATTGTACTTTTGTTGTATTTAATCCAGATTTGTGTATGTAAGTTGTTTATATACTATTGGATCCAAATATTCTTACATTTTAAGGTCCTATTAGTTTTTAAATTTAAATTACTAGTTAATATTGTTCACTGCCAATCATCACTTGAAATAGTACTTATGGAGAAAAGTTAATGAGTATTTGCCAAAATCTTCTCTGAGATGGGGTTAGGACTTGTGACTGTTTAGCTTTCTCAACTAGTGTTCTCTTTTCATTTATATGTAATTTAGTAACATTTTGCTCTATGAGGATTTTTCAATAGCTGGACCAATTTGAACTCTTTTTCTTCACCCTAAATAGATTCTGGTTTTTCTTTTCTTTTCTTTTCTTTTTTTAAAGATGACCTGTAAGGGGATCTTAACCCTTGACTTGGTGTTGTCAGCACCACGCTCTCCCAAGTGAGCTAACCAGCCATCCCTATATAGGGATCTGAACCTGTGGCCTTGGTGTTATCAGCACCACACTCTCCCAACTGAGTCACAGGCCAGCCCAGATTCTGGTTTTTCTTAGCCTTGATCCTGCTAAGGCAGCATATCTATAGTTTTCCTTCACTGTGGGGTCAGTTTCCTTACCTTTGAGTACTCCTTTTAAAGGTACAGTAGAACTCTTTAAAACTTAAAAAGTCAATTAACTTTGCAGACTAGAAGTGGAAGTTGAAGAGCTATGTGGCTTTTATTTTTCTTTACTAATTATGTACCTGTTTTCTAGACATCCGAGAGTGATGTGTGTGAGACAGTGTTTTTCTTTTTCTATGTAGTATATGCTGTCTATTTATGTGCTGTCTGTATCACCACTCATTGGGACATGATTAGCAAAACTTTCAACTTTGGTAGTTAAACCTTTAAGTTGCCTCCCCTATGGGCAGCCAGCTGTGGGGATGTGCTTTTCCCTAAAGGACTCTGTCAGGAAGGACCAAGTCTATCACAATTTGACTCCCTGACATGCAGCATATGGGTTTGCCCTTTCATCAGCACCGCACTCTCCCAAGTGAGCCACGGGCCGGCCCTGGGTTTGCCCTTTCATGCCAGGCTCTTCATGTGAAGTTACCATCAGTAGCTGCTTCTGCCTTTCTTTCCCAGGAGATGTTTCCCTTTGATAAGCCTGGGCGAGGGGGATGATGGTGAGATTCCCCATATGAGAACCAGATTGGAAAGGGCCATACTGGGGGTAGGGTCAGAGCTGTGCCATTTTAATTCTTGAATAGTATCTGTTAAAATTTCTGGGCCGGCCCCGTGGCTCATTCTGGAGAGTGAGGCACTGGTAGTGTTGAGGCCGCGGGTTCGGATCCTATATAGGGATGGCCGGTACGCTTGGTGCGCTCACTGGCTGAGTGTGGTGCGGACAAGGCCAAGCCAAGGGTTCCGATCCCCTTATCGGTCAGGGGGGAAAAAAAAGAAATTTCTCATAGTGAAAAAGTAATACTTATTTTTTTTTCCTCCCTTAGAAGACAAAAACACTAATGCATTTGAGAAAGCGGTAAAGTTTGGGGGGAGGGGGAAAAAGCAACTGCTTTCCCGATCTACAACTTGGCTGGATGCTAAGATGTCCGTGGACATGAATAGCCAGGGGTCTGACAGCAATGAAGAAGACTATGACCCAAATTGTGAGGAAGAGGAAGAGGAAGAGGACCCTGGGGACATAGAGGACTATTATGTGGGAGTAGCCAGTGATGTGGAGCAGCAGGGCGCTGATGCCTTTGATCCTGAGGAATACCAGTTCACCTGCTTGACCTACAAGGAGTCTGAAGGTGCCCTTAACGAACACATGACCAGCTTAGCCTCTGTCCTAAAGGTGAGTGGTGGTGTCAATTACAAGTATAATCCCCCCAGTTAAATCTAAGGATGAGCTGTTATTATCTAATGTCTCATCCAGACTGAGTGAATGGCCTTGTAGCTTGAAACCAAATTTAAGTATATGTTGTGTCATTTGGACATTTTGTTACATTTACTTTTTTTTCTAATATATACATGTCTAAGGTCCTTAGATTATTAAATTAGTAAGAATTAGAAAGGGGAGGGGTGGGATGGATTCAAGAAAGAGACCAGAAGTACATAGTAGCAGAATTGCACAGCTTTGTACTTGTTTCAGAAGGTGAGTCTTATGAAACTCATTGAGGTAGATATGATGAGCATCAGAATCTCCATCTTCTACACAACCTTGTTTGAGTGACTGATAAATGTCTTGAGAATATCCAGATCCGCCTGGTTTGCCCTGAATAATCAGTGGCTTTGGGCTAATGAGCTCATTTGGTTCATACACTGATGATTAATGTCTAATGTTGAAAGAGATTTTAGCAATAACTGTGTGAATAAACTAAGTTCTCATAGCTTGTATTTTATTGATTTTTGGGTGTTAGTATGGAAATTTTACTAAAGAGTGAACAAAGTTGGTTGTTCCAGCAAGAAACTTATTTTCTTAACAGTGAAACTACCGTACTTCTGGATGTCTTGCACCTCTGGCCAGTTATTGTCCTTACTATTTACATTTTTTATTGTCATACAGTTTCCCAGTATGTGTATCCTTCTCTTAACTTGGCTATTATGTGAAAGTGGGAAAATTTCACTTACTTTACTGTTTTTGCTGATCTTCCTTCAGTAACTGTTACATGGATTTTGTTGTCTGATCAAATTGAAGATCAAAAGGTCACATTGGCATGATTTGAACCAAATAAATTTTCTTGGTGTTTAAATGGAACTAACTAAGGTGTGCCATGTATTATTTCTATTAAAGTAGTTTTATCTACTAGTTTAAGGGATTTTTTCCCCCTGATAATCAGGAAAGGCCAACTAATACCTTGGAGTTACATACTCAAGGCTTTATCAGCAATTGGCTGGAAGCTGATAGCTAAAGCTTTTTTGTGGCTCATTTCTACAAGTGATTATAGACTTCCTCTCTTGTCCTCAGCAGAAAACTCTGAAGAATAGGGATCCATAGATCCTCTGGGTTTGGGATTTCTGCACCATGGCTATAGCAAAGTTGCTGGGACCCCTGTATCCAGAAGGCATTTCCATTATAGATAAGAGGCATCAGGTCTCTTCCTTTCTCACCATGTACCTTTCTCCCTTGCTGGTCAACTAGTTTCTTTTGCGTTAACTGTACTGTCAGTTTATACAAAATGATGGTATTTAAAATTAGAAAAGGAATTGTCAGGTATGTGGATAAGCAGTGGACCAGTGTCAGTTGACTAAGTTAATTAGGATGTTCCCATCTACGTACTGGAATTCTCAGTTTGTCAAGCCCTCTGTCCAACTTTTCTGCCCTGCTAGAAACAGGTGAGGGGCTCAAGCTCCTGTCCTTCCTTCTTTTTTTTAATTGTGGTAACATGTGTAACATTAAATTTGCCATTTTACATTCTTCCTTCTTATTAGGCCGACATGTGGTTAGCTACCTGGAAAGTCTTCTCCCTGTGGAAAACTATCCTTTCACCTCCTCACCGTTTCATGCCCTCAGCGCTCCTTCAGAGTAGCTTGTGCTTTCCCTGAGAGAGCCTTATTTATTTATTTATTTATCTTATCTGGTCATCTCAACTTTACTTATTTATTTTTTTTATTGTAACTTAGTTGATTGAACATACCTGTGGGGTACAGAGTTGAATATCAATACCTGTGTGCCATATGTGATGCTTAAATCAGGATAATTAATATATTCAGTGATATACGGTGTAATTGTTTTTCATGGTCTTTTACCAACTCCTCCCTTACTTTACTCCCTGCCCCTTTCCCACCTCTGGTAACCTCAGTTCTGTTCTCTCCTTTTGAAAGTTCAAGGTATTATTGTGATTGTCGTATCTTTCTTTCTTTCTTTCTTTTTTATTTATTTGTTTATATTTTAGCTCTTACTTATGAGTGAGGACATGTGGTATTTCCCTTTGTGTGCCTGGCTTATTCACTTAACATAATTTTCTTTAAGTTCATCTAGGTTGCTGCAAATGGCAGTATTTTGTTCTTTTTTATGGCAGAGTAGTATTCCATTGTGTATATATGCCACATTTTCCTTATCCCATTGTCTGACGATGGACATTTAGGTTGGTTCCAACTCTTGGCTATTGTAAATAGAGCTGCAATAAACATGGGAGTGCAGGTATATCTTCAACATGATGATTTGCATTCTTTCGGGTATATACTCAGCAGTGGAATTGCTATATCATATATGGCAGTTCTATCTGTTGTTGTTTGAGAAATCATACTGTTTTCCATAGTGGCTATATTAATTTACAGTCCAACTAACAGTGTAGGAGGGTTCCACTTTCTCTGTATCCTTCAGAGTGAGCCTTCTTAAGAGCTCCTTGAACACAGTGGTTGTGCCCTCCTTTGGTCTGTGCCCAAGCAGTACAGCCCATGTGTATTTTTTAAGATTATGTACTGCAGTCTTCTGAGTGCTTTATGTTGTTTTACCTTTTCACTTATTTTCTTTGCGTGATCTCTCCAACTACATTGTCAGTTCCTGGAGGGCAGTAACTGCCTTGTACCTTATCTCTCCATTATTACTGTTACAGTATTTCATCCACAATAGCAATTGAAAAATTTCTTGGGACCGGCCCGTGGCTCACTCGGCAGAATGCGGTGTTGAGAACACCAAGGCCCTGGGTTCGGATCCCATATAGGGATGGCCGGTTAGCTCGCTGGCTGAGCATGGTGCTGACAACACCAAGTCAAGGGTTAAGATCCCCTTACCGGTCATCTTTTTTAAAAAAAAAAGAAAAAAAAGAAAAAGAAAAATTTCTTGGGTACTTGTGGATTTTGTTAATTGTTGATGACAGTAGCTACTGCTGTTGGTGTGAACTAGATTTCCTAGTCCCTGCTGTACATTCTTCTCTATTTCATGAAAGGACATTATTCTGGCCCTTAAGACTGAGAAGAGAAGGTGCAAAAAGAACTTAGAACAAAGATGAGGGAATAAAAAGAGACAGAAGAGAGTTGAAACAGAAGGAAAGGATTAAAGAGAAAATTGGGCAAAGAGGAAAATAATCCACAAAAATTCAGATGGAGAGAAAGACAGATTTTTTTTTTTCTTCCCCTAGATCTCACTGAGGAGTGTATTAACACCCATTTTCTTTCTCAGGCTGGGCAACAAGGATTGTGGCTCTTTTGGTGGCTTGTCCATATATAAAGGGACTCAGAGTTGTTTTAAGTGGTTCAGAAACTTGGCCAAAGAGGCTGGGCAGAAGCAGCTTTGTTAAGAATAAAGGAGAAGGAATCATGTAGATTTTCTCTTCCAGGCTGGATAAAGAGCAGTATTGTTTTTATTTTGGTAATTAATATTTTTTTTTTTTTTTTTTTTTAAAGATGACCGGTAAGGGGATCTTAACCCTTGACTTGGTGTTGTCAGCACCACGCTCACCCAGTGAGCAACCGGCCATCCCTATATGGGATCCGAACCCGTGGCCTTGGTGTTATGAGCACCACACTCTCCCGAGTGAGCCACGGGCCGGCCCTTGGTAATTAATATTTTTTGAGGATGGGAGAGAATGACCTAAGTTCTGACTTTACCCAGTGGTGTTCATTGGTGCATTGGCTACTCTAGCTCCCTTGTTGCACATGTCTCTGAAACTGGGATCAATAATGATAGTTACCCAGATCACCACTGATATCCCTATCAGTCATAGTGCTGCTTGCACAATTCTGAGGCATATTGATATATTTAATTATTTTGTATGATTTGGGTCCTGTTTGACTTATGGAAAATGTTACATGTGTACATAATTTAAAATTATGGCCCTTTGAACATCTATGAATAAAAGTTATCTGAGTGTGAGGAGTGGCTTAAATTTTTCACTGATACTCATGTCTATGTTAGTTATTTTGTTGTGTCCTGGTAGTTGCCTATGAATGAGCATAAAGTTAAGCCTTTTATTGACTTTAAGGATTTGAAGTTTCTTAAATAGAAAAATCCCAGTTGTATGGGACATTAGGCTTTTAATTTAGTGAGGGCCCTGATGTCAGTCCTTGAGTAGGATTATTAATTGAGAAAGGAAGGTGCCTAGAAAATCAGATAAGGCTAAGGATAGAAAACAGAGAAATGCTTATCTGCTATTGGTGGGGGGAGGAAACTACTGGTGTTCAAAAACTGGCAAAACACAAGCATTGTTTGAGAATGAGTTACCATCCTACCCAAATGGAATAGTTAGGAGGGATAAGATTGCTAAGTGAGGTATTGTTTTGTAGGAGGGGGAAAAATCTTATGAGTAGGTATTTTTAGTGGTCATGTATGAGTCTTTAAAGAAAACAGTTACCTTTTTTACATACTATGTTTTTATGTAAAACTTATATAAAAGTTATTTTGTTATAGATGAAAGAGGTCCTTTTTTTCATAATAATAGGCATTCTTATTACAAAATGTTGCCCTCCTTTGGTCAGGTAGTTGGGCAAGAAGAGTTTTGTCAGTTATTCACTGAATCCTGTTAATACTGTTCCATGGAACTCTTGCAGCATTTGCTGACAACCTGTTTGGGAAGAGGCTCAGTCTTGGTAGAGCCCTAGACAGAGCTTAAGGCAAGGTCATGACCATGGAGCCAGCTTTTGTTAGTGATAGGCCATAAGTGTCTCCCACCTCGTGTGCTACTGTCAGCATCACGATAGGAGTATGGGCAGGAGAAGCAAATGTTGTTCAGGGACCCACCTAGTTGCTTCAGGAGGAAGAAGAAATGGGCTACTTGAAGCTAGATCTAGTCTAGGAGCTATAGTAGGCTACCTGAGTTTTGTGTTGAGATAGGAGGACCTCAAAGGTAGAATTGAAGGGCTGTTCAGGTTGCAGAAGTTCAGGCACCACAGGGCAGTGAGCATGGAGGGTGGGGTGAGCTGGAGTGAGAGACTAAGATTTATAGGTAGAAAGAAATAAATTGTGGAGGATCAGGAATGTAGCCCAAAGTGTCTTTACTACTGGAGGAAAGGAATTAGATTTTTAAAACTTATACAACACAGGAGTGGCATAGTGAACTACATTGCTCACTTCTCATGCCTGGTGTTCCCCCAGATAGGATGGGAGAAATAAGCCAATTATGAGCATTTTTACTACAGTTCTTCTTGCTTTACGAATTGCTGTATTAACTGTAGTAGAGCTGGGAAAATGTTTTCTTGAACCCTCTATTCTGCCACCCTATTGCTTGAATTTGTTTTAGAATCTAGTGTTTGCTCTTCAGCAAAAAAATGTGGCTGGAAAATTTCTTTAAGATTCTTTTTCTGTGGATCATTTTTCCATTTGTGGATGAATCATAATGAGTTTTCAAGGCTTCTGACTCTAAGTGCAGAAGTCTCTGTAGTCCTGTATTCAAAACAACCTGTAGTCTATGCCTTTGTCACTTGTAATATGATCAATTGATGTTCTTAACAAAAAATTTTTCGTACTTTACCTTTTTCTTAAGTGGCACCGAGTACTTGTATAATATCTGGTGAAGACTTTATTATTTTTTAAAATTTTTAAAAATTTTTATTTATTTAAAAAAATTTTTTTAAATTTTTAATTATTTTTTTCTTAATTTTATTTTGTCGATATACAATGTGGTTGATTATTGTGGCCCATTACCGAAACTTCCCTCCCTCTTCTCTCTCCCACCTCCCACCGAACAATGTCCTTTCTGTTTGCTTGTCGTATCAACTTCAAGGAATTGTAGTTGTTATGTGACGACTTTAATTATTAAATTGACTTTCTTTTATTCTGCTATAAATGAATTTTAAGACTGTTTTGTTTTTATCTATTTACATATTCATTAATTAACCAAGTAATGGGTTTTTTTAGTTGTTGTTACTATTCATGGGAATATATCTTCAAGCTGGGCCTCGTAACACTGTTTGTGTGCTGAGCAGCCGTCTGATTTCTATTTTTGTGATTGATGTCAGGTCTCTTTGCATGTCTATATCTAAGTAGAATCTAGATTAAATTCCTGTGTTTCAAATATTTGTCTGTTAATGGGTATGTTGACATATTTCATGGTGCTTTAATCTGGAAGTCTGATATGTGTTTTACTAGTGTATAAATTTATTTTTAAAAGGGAGATAAGAAATGTCCGAGTGACATTGAGAATTGCCTAAGTACAAGTAGTGCAAAGTTGTCCCTGTCTTGCCAGCTGAGAAAGGTTATTACTGTGTACCTGGCACCACACACAACATGCTCACCACCTTCCAGAAAAGAAGCTCTTTGTCACATTCAAGGCCAGCTTTCATTCTAGTCTTCTTGTGCTTTCAGGCTACCTTAGAAACCCTGTAAACTTGTATAATCAAGGGATGGTTTGACATTTGTGTCCCAATCTTGAATTTATTTATATTTAAATTTTTATTGCCAAGATGTTACTACAGTATTAAAAAAAGAATATCATTCATGATTCTATTAACCTAAAATAAAAATTTTCTTCCCTGCTGATCCTTCAGGTCTTGTGCATATTCATAGATGGTATTACTGTGCTGCAGTTCATTTATTCATTCAACCAATATTTATTGAGTACAGTCAATGGAAAAATAGCTTTTAAACAAAATGTACAAAGATTTCTGACCTGGTGGACATTGCATTCTGCTAATCAATGTACGAGTATATATGTATTTATGTATTTTGCTTTTTTCATGTATATTTCAAGCATTTTCCCTCATAAATTACTTTAAATAGCTGTGTAGCACACCATCTTGTTCTTGAACCACAGTTTGCTTGAGCTTTCCCCAGCGGGAATTTAGAGGAGTACTTTTTTTGTTACAGTTGTTGAGAACTGTGAGCGTCTTCATGGATGTGGCCTTTGTGTCTGTTAGGCCTTGTCTAGAGCCTGGACTAGTGGTAAGATGATTGGGTTCTAGTCCCTCTTCTGCCATTTAATATCATGTCACTTTGGGCAAGTCCTTCAACATCTCTAAGCTTCAGTTTCTCATCTGTAAAATAATGGTAATACCTCCTTCACAGCATTAAACATGATGTTAATGCATGTAAAGTGCCTGGCACATAAGTTCTCAAACACTGCCTGGTCATGGTGGATGTGGGTCAAGAATGTAACCATGGGAGTGTTTTCACATGTTTGCTGTGGTTCCTTAAAATACATCCTCAGGATTGTGCATCTTGAATTGTAAGGTAGGAGCTACATTAAAGAAAATTCTTGGAAACATATTCTGACTGGTGCCTCTGAGTGTGTCATGAACTTTGGATCTTTTGCCTTCACCTACAGGCTCTGGTACCCTTCTCCTGCAGCCCATTGATAAGAAAAGTAAAAATAACACAAAACAAATTTTTTATTGGGGACAGAAAAAGGTTGCAGGGGAATATAGCCCATTGTTCCTACATTTCTGGTCAGCTGCAGTGTTTGGTCTTGTGCTTGTGTCGACAGCACTACTTAATGAAGTGCTTAGTTGATTTTGAGGTCCTTGTTATCAAGGCACACCCCCTTACTTTTCTTTAACTTTACTCTGTTCAAAATCTAATCCTCTTTTTTTTACTATGTTTTTACCCCTGCTGCCGTAGGAAAAAATTGAGGGATTAGATTTGTCTAGCCCAAAGAGGGAAGAATTGTGGGAAAGATTTGAGAGAAAGGTGCAGAATAAAATAGCAGGAAACTTCTCATCTTGATCCTCCTGAAACGTGTCTGCCCTGTCGTTTTATTACTTAAACTGACATGAACTGGCAAAACGTGAGACATATGTTGTGTTCCTCTTCTTTGAACTATCATAAATCTTTTTCCCCCCCAAATCCACCTGTTTTAAGACAAAAAGAGAAAGAAAAAGGAACCAACCAAGCAACAAAAGTAAGGCAGCTGCATGGCTCCCTCTGGGAGGTTCTGCAGGCGTGGTGGTGAACAGGAGTTCTGGTACTCACACTGGCTTCGTCTGTTGGCTGTTATTGTTTCAGCACGTCACTAGGTGTGGGAGGCCCTAACATGTAACAAAGTGAGAACAAACCATTGAAGGTTTGTTCAGTGGGCAGGGCAGGGCCAGGAGCCAGTCATCTAAACATAAAGTGGATGGGAAGGCCAGGGCCCTCTCCCTCCTCCCTGCTGGGGAAGGTTCCACTCAGGATTGCAGAGACAAGTGGGTCCAGTGCTGGGCAGTTTCTGTGCGCAGGCAGCCAAAGTGAGTGCTGGGCCCCAGTCCCTGCCCAGCCCTCGGGGATGCTCCTGACTCTTGAGTAGTGGCCAGCGGAGTGGCATGGCAGCGACCTTCCTGGTCAGCCTGGGAGTAGGCAGAAGATGGAGGAGGACCTGGGCGGTGGCACCTAGGCAGGACTTCTGGAGACAGGCTATCAGTAGTGCCCTCACTTCTGCTCACAGGCCGACAGCCAGCGGATCTTGCTGCTAGTGGGGCAGGACTTACGGGCAGGGAGGGAGGATTTGGTGCTCAGCTATGCCAACTCCCTTCCATTTATGCACACAGCGTTGGGCAGGCCCCGGCTCTGTCTGTTCTGACCCACCTCCTCTTCCAGGACCTGTCTGGGCACCATGAAGTCCTGACTGTAATGTTCTCGATATCAAAGAGGTCCCGGTCCTCATCCTCTCTGGCCCCACCATGCAGGTCCTCCAGGTAGGGAATCACCATCATGTTGCACCACTAATCCTTGGTGTCCAGGCTCAGCAGACACCAAAGGCACCATCCCCTCAGCTGGTGGGTATTTCTTCCAGAACCAGCTGTGCTGCCAGATCTGCCATATGGAGAACTACTTGGCAGGCTTGTACTCCAGCATCCCTTTCAGCAGGTCGGAGAGGGGAGGCCACAGTCCTCAGGGATTATGCAGTTCCTGGGGATTGTGTAGTCTACCTTCCCGATGTTCTCAAACAGCTTGTAGATGTTGTCCCCTTCGAATAGGTACAAGCCTGTCATGATGTTGTAGAGCATGACCCTAGCCAGACAGATGTCCAGCTTGAAGCCAGAGAAGGTGTCTAGGCCATTGGCAATCTCCAGTGGCTGGAAGACTGAGGAGCCCTGGCTTCTCCAGCATGTGTCATCCACAGCAAACAGATGCAGCACCTTGATGACATCCAGGTCAGAGATCTTGAACGTGCTGCTGGTGAGCAGCAAGTTGTTGGGCTTGATGTCCTTGTGCATGATGCCCTGACTGTGCAGTTATTTGAGGCTGTTGATGAGTTGGTGGAAGTACCCATGGGCATGGCACATAGGGATCTGCTTCTCGAGCACACTGTCCAGCATCTCTCGCATGCTGCACACGCAGTACTCCACAATATGCATTTTCTGCTTCTCTTCATTGTACACCAACAGGATGATGTTTTTGCGCGGTAAACTCCTCAGTAGTTGAATTTACTTCTGCATGTTGGCCTCCTAACTGGGGATCCTTTGCCACTTCTTCTTAAGGATCTTCACTGCTCTCCTGACCAGCGTCTCCAAGTCCAGCACCTGCTACACCTTGCTGTAGGACTCTTCTTCCAGAAAGTTCCCCATCAGGTACTTTCAGTGGGTGATATTGGCCCACTTGCAGCAGGGCTGGTAGATAACCTCAGTGGAGTTGATGTGGTGGATAAAGGTGTCCATCCCCACCAACATCAGCTCACCCTCCCTGAATATGCCCAGCTGCATGTCCATCCTGGCGTGGTGCCGGGAGCCCCAACCCCCCAGCTGGGTGGTTCTTCCTGGTGTCCTGACTTTCCTTCTCCAAAGGGTCAAAAAGGAAAAAAAAGAAGAAAATTTTTTAAAAAGGCAATGAAACCCACCAAAACCAAGGTGCGCTCTGAGGGACCCCCGGGCCTTGGGAGATGTGCTTCTCTGGGCACTTCTCCCCCGCCGACTTCTGTACAGCCCAGTGCCAGCCCTAGTGCTGTCCCTGCCCCGAGCATCTGGTGGGGCTGTGGCGGATGGGTGGGGCTGTGGGCGGCCTAGGCAGTGCAGGCCGCTAGCACCTAGGCCCTGGGATTTCCAAGGCTGCCCGGGACCCGTCGGCACGTGCCTGGAGGAGGCAGAGCAGCGAGGGGGCCCAGCCTATGCAGTGTCGACATTCAGCTGCCACCATCTTGTTTACCTCTGTTGGACTATTACAGGTTTTTATAAACACAAATGGTTTCACTGTGATAGGCGCAAGTTATCAACCACAAGGTATCAACCACAATTAGAGAAAAATACAGGCAGGATAATTGAAAGGTTTGTGCGGAGATTTTAACAGAAAAACAGAGCTGTTCTTTTAATTGTGAACAAAGTTTGGTTTCTGGAAAAGTTGCTCTCTGTAACTAACTCTTTCCTGGTCAGTTCTACCCACTCTCATTTCTTTTGTCCCTTATTTTATGACTTTATCAATCTCTTTGGTGTTCTTGCCATCATTTCCCAGATTCTGTAGATGGCCTTGTTTTCTTTTACAAGAAGTAACTCCAATGCTATCAAGTTTGGCTTCCTGGATTCTCTATCTTAATTGTTGGTACCACCTTCACCAAGCTGGAAAAAGAGGGTTTAATCTTGACTCCCTTCTCCCATGAATCCCTCTGATCCCCAGATGGAGTCTGTCACTCTTGCTTCCGTGCCACTTTGTGCATGTTTCTTGATATGTACTTAAAATGATTGCAAATTATTTGTTTGTATGCCAGGATATGAACTCTTTGAAATAGAGGTCCACATTTTTTCTTTGCATATGAGGACCTAGCAAAAATACCTCATTATGTTATATTCTTAATAAGTGTTGCCTGTTGTTGATCTGACTGTCTAAGACTGGCTCAATAAATGCAGGAGCTGAGAATTTAACCCCAAAGCTGTATTTCTGTGTTCTCCCATTTGTAAACAGAAGACATGCTTGTCATAAGGCTTTCTCATGAAGCCAAGTGATCTCTAAGTAGAGATGATGTAACAGATTTAATATCTAGTAACAGATGTATGAGAGTACTTCAGAAAGTTCATAGAAAGGTTAGTATTATCTTTCAATTTTGAAGTTCCCAGCTTGTAGTGCATGTCAGAATGTTTTGGCATTCCTGATACAGAAACTTGAACTTCATATAGTTGTAATAAAACAAAATCTTCAGAAATGAGGCCAAGACCTTTTACAGTATATTTATGTGGCAGTACAAAAAAAATTGTGAAATGATTCAGGTTATTGAACTGAGGAGGGAGTGATGCTTGCTCTCTTTGGCTGCTAAAAGAATGTGTGGCCTTTGGGGCTTCCTGGTTTTGTAACCAGAGTAGGAGTAGGATATAAATATGAACTGCACAACTATGCTTATAAGTTGGATAGGCTTCCTATAGTATTATTGATGTCAAAATATAACTTTATATTTAATCGATTATGAAGATAAAAGTGGGTTCTTATATCCTGGGTTTTTTCTGGGTTTTTTTTTTTTTGGCAGCTGGCTGGTTTAGGGATTGAACCCTCGACCTTGGTGTTATGTCCTTTTTGATAATGAATAGCTATAAAGATGACTGATGGTATCTGTAATTATAAGTACAATGTGAGTGTCTTAAAATTTTTTAATTTTATGGTACTGTAATAGAACATGCCAAATCTTTCTTTTGGCAAGCTTATTAACACTGGCTTCTGCTTCATGATGGTTGGCTGCACTTATATACCTTTGGTCCCCTCTGTTTGTTTGTTTTGGTATTCAGATGTTTGTAGCAGTTTTATTTGCAGTAGTCAAAAATTGGAAAAACCCAAATATCCATAAACAGATGAATGAACAGTGGTATAATCATAGAACAGCATACTTCTCAGCAATATAAAAAGAATAAACTACTCATGTAAACATCATTGATAAACCTCAAAATAAGTATGCCACATGAGGGAACCCAGGGGGGGAAAGGAATAAACACTTTATTATGTCATTCATGTAAAGTTCTAGAAAATACAAACTCACCTGCTGGAAAGTAAATCAACGGTTGCCTGGAAGACCAGAGTGGGCTGAGAGAAAGAGATTATTAAAAGGGATAAAGTAAATATGAGGGTGCCCCTCCATTGTTAAATACCACAAAAGTGAAAGTAAAGGCACATACATGTTATAAACACATATTAACAAAGAGAACATATTGGGGAAGGATGTTGTGTGGGTACATCATTGCAAATGGGAGCGGTTTGTCCAGCAGATCTTTGAAGAGGCTGTGAGCTCTAATTTGACTGATGAAGGCTGGAAGAGATGTGTGCTGCAAGTGGGGAGATTAATTAAAGGTCTGTATGTAGAACAGTCAACCCTGCCTGCCCCCACGTGGTCTCCAGGCAAAAAAAAATGGAATAAACTGGGAAGAAGTAGGGCCCTTAGAATATGAGATTTGGCTGATCTCATTTCTCATTCTGGGGGCCATTGAGTCGTGAGTAACAGCTGCCTGTGATCAGACACCCTAAAGGAATGCCTGTCAGTTGAAAGATTCTGTTCATGTACACAGAGCTTAGGATTGATTTTCCTGACCTCCTCCCCCTTTAAAAAAAATTGAGGTAGTATTCATGTAACATAAAATTAACCATTTAAGGCATACAATTCAGTGGCCTTTAGTACATTTACAGTGTTGTGCAGTCATCATCTCCATCTAGTTCCAAAGTGTTTTTATTATCCCAAAAAGAATCCTGGTACTCAATAAGTACTTACTCCCACACTGCCCTCCCTAGCCCCTGGCAACCACTAATCTCTTTCTTTCTGTGGGTTTATCTATTATATGTATGTTATATAAATGGAATCATGCAATATGTGACCTTTTGTGTCTGGCTGCTTTCACTTAGCATATTTTCAAGATTCATGCAATTTGTAGCATTCATCCAATCAGTAGTACTTCATTCCTTTTTATGGTGACCCTTTGTTTTTTAATGTGAATGGCTAACCAGAATCCCTAGACACTTGAGGAAAATATGCAAAATGAAAGACACAGAAAATTGACTAGCTGAAAGAGACCAGTAGATAATAGATAATTTGGCTTATTTTTAAAAGTGGACTTTTTAGAATTCTCTGGGATATTAAAGAAGATGCAGTATCCATAAAACAATTAGAGATGCTGTCAGGAAGAACAGAAAATAAAAGAGCTCATGGAGACAAATTATAGGTTTGCCAAATTAAAAAATATTTCATAGATCGGAAGATAAAATCAAGAAAAATCTCTCAATATAAAGCCAAAGAAATATAGGCAAAAAAATATTTGGGGAACAAAAGAGACATAGAAGATCGATCCAGTAGATCCAACACATCTACCAGAATTTCTGAGAAGTGAGGACAAAAAATTGAAAGAGGGAAAATATTAAAAATATAATAAAACAAAAATTTCTGGAAGCTAAAGAGAAGAGCAATCTACAATCTTCATATTGCCCAGAAGGATAAATAAATAAATACTCACTGTTAGAATTGTCACTGTGAAATTTCAGAAGAACGAGGATAGAAAGAAAACCCTAAAAGTTTCCATGAAGATATACCAGGTCTTCTTCAAGACCTGGTAATAAGACATCTCATCAGCAACAGTGACAACCAGAAGAGAGTGGAGCAACAGTCTTCAAAGTCCTGAGAATAAATGATTTTAAACCTAGAATTCTGTCATTGTAAAATAAATTTGTTTTCAGACATGCAAGGACTCCCAAAATTTATTTCCTTTATACCTTTTCTGAAGTAGTTACTTGAAAATGAAAACCAAAAAAGAAGAAAAGGAAGAATACAAGAAATGGTTGAATTAACCTAGTACAGTGAAAAATCTCATGATTTTAAGCTGTAGAACATACCTGGAAAGCATTCAGCAAAAATTTGAACAAAGTTTTGGGATCCAAGAAATACCTCTTCAAGGGTAGGAATGGAGTGGATTTCAGACAATAGACAGAATGAAGAAGCCAGAAGATAGTAGGGATATGGTGAAGAAACCACAGAACTCTTTACAAGGGATGAGGGTGGATTAGAATTGCCATGCAAAGTAGAGAAACTACACATAAAATGTCAATGTCCAAATATAAAGCCACATATGAGTTTGTGGCATGAGTATGAGTAATAAGTGGCAGGTAAATAATGTATTTGTGTTTAATGTATGAACATTTCCCCTTGAATGGCCCAGTGGTAGTGACATCGGAACCACAAGGAAGAAAATGCAGTTCTGGTCCTGTGAACAGTGTCTTAATGTTACAAAGGTAATGGATAGAGGAACTAAAAATAGTGATTTAAATATCAAAATGTTAAGACATGAAAGGGGGAGGTGGGCAGCAGTATAAGCAAACCAAGTCTAGTAGAGAGTTGTGGGTGTACTTAGTGATGTCAGTAACAACCAGAAGAACCTAAACAAATGACTGGAAGAGATTTCCAGGATAGGAAGACTGGTGATGGTGGAGAGGAATGTGGTGGTGGTGGTGTGGTGGTCTTTTCATCAAAGTGCTTTTTATGGATCATTTGATTTTCTTTGTTCATTGGTAATTGGGGTAGGTTAAGAATTGGTTCCCAACAAACAAGTGCTTCCTGAATTTCTTCTGTTTAGTTTTCAGATAGTTGCTGGGAGAAATGGGGAAAAAAGTGTTTGTTTGTTTGTTTATTTTTGCAACTGGCTGGTACAGGGATCAATCCCTGGACCTTGGCGTGGAAAAAAATAGTTTGACCTTTACCTTAAAAGAATTTAAAAGTCTGTTTGCCTTTAGTTTCTGCCCACTCCTTTTTTAGAATGGTGAAAGAGGAGATAAAAATAAAGAATAAAACCTTTTCTGCTTCCACTTTGTATTTCTCTGATATGTCCCCTGAAAGCACCATTTTGATTATCTTGCTCTGTTGAAAAACTTAAAGTGGCTTCTCCAGACTCCAGCCTGAACTCCTTCCTATTGCTCCTCTCCCTAACCCATATACTTGGTGTTTGCCTACTCAAACTTCCTGTCAGTATCTCCACCCTTCCTGCAACCCTCAGGAGATCTCTCAGGTCTCCATCCTTTTTTTATCTTCCTCAAATGACCTCTGTCTGTCCTCTCCTGCTAGACTGTCCATGCTTGAGGGCTTGGAAGGCCTTTTACGTGCTCTGTGAAGGAGGGTGTGGATGTCTTGAGACTGGACCACAGTAAACAGGCAGAAGGTGGTGTTAGCATATGGGACCTAGTGCTGGCACAGGCATTATTCCAGGTGCATGGTTATGGCAGAGAAGGAAACAGTAAAAAAAAAATCTCTGTCCTCAAGGAGCTTTCATTCTGTTCCTTTCTGTTTATGGAGTTTTACGTAAACAGAAAGGTTACAGAAATAGGGTTATACTTGTATGTTTTAGCATCGTTAAGGATAGCAGCCAGTCCAGTAGAAGCTCTGTCTTTGAAACATACTTTGGAATTTATGTCTTTGTTATTAAGATGTGCTGGCCTCTGAGGTATCCTTTCTTTGGAGAAGAGTGGAGACCTGAATGATACTGCCTAGCTGGTATTTGGTATTCCCTCTCCTTTGCCTCCTCACAGTAGCAGTAGCTGGAAGAGACAGAGCATTGTTTGAAATCACTTTTGGACAAAATGGGCTTCTAGCTGCAGGAATGGAGACTCAGCTTTTAATCCTACTGCGTGTGGTTCATTTGATATCAGCTCCTGTCTGCATTTGTTTTTATTTTGGTTGTTTGACAAGCCCTTGATTTGCTGAAATGGTAATCACCCTGCCTATGTATCGTCCCTGTGGGAATCTGTTAGAATTCTAGAAGGGGCTATAAGTAGCGTTTTGTACTAATTACTTCCCAGAGAGATTTTCGATTAAACGCACCCTAAAAGATATGCTGGCTGGGATTTACTTAACGGTAATCTGGAGGGTTGGGGGTTGATTGGAATGAAGATGTAGACCTGGCCACAAGCTGTTGTTAGAGCTGGGTGATGGATACATGGGTTTTGTGTTTATGGATATTCGAAATTTTTCATAATAATAATAATAAAGTACCCTCATAGCCAAGGAATGATGTTTTTCATATTTTTGCTTTATTGCATTTTGCATGAATAACCTTTTATTGAGTGAGGTCTTTGTTTTTTTGGTATTGATTTTAATGATTGCAGACCATAGCATTTAGGACTGAATTAAGGTTAGACTGGTGAGAAATCTTGAAATTTGTGTTTATTAATCAGATTTAAAAGTACAGGGCTGGCCAGTTACCTCAGCTGGTTATAGCACAGCTTGTAAAACCAAGGTCAACGGTTCAGATCTCCTCACCAGCCAGCCAACAGGAAAATAATTTTTTAAAACTATCATGATTTAAAAGCACATATAACATGTGGGTGCTTCGTTTACAAGTCAGTTCTCCCTCCATGGACCTGTAAAGAAAAAGTAAAAGGAAACAAAGTTATGATGAGGTGCTAGAGAGCTGACATTTTAGAGGCTGAGAGTATGTAGGTGTGAAGTATGAGAGAAGTGAAGTCCCACCATTTAAATTAGACTTCAGGAGTGAGCCTTACCTAAGGTCAGAAGTCCTCTGGGACCCCACCACCACCACCACCCACACATCAGTGCTGATTTTGCCATATCCTAGGCTGATGTTCACTTATTCCTTTGTCTCTGTGATTTAACCTTGTTTCTTCCTCTTATCCCTTTCGTACTTTCTTACCTCCCTTCCCTTATCCCCCTAGATCTGAATCCATCCATCTTGATCTTTTTTTTTTTTTTTTTGGTCTTTTTCGTGACCGGCACTCAGCCAGTGAGTGCATCGGCCATTCCTATATAGGATCCGAACCCGCGGCGGGAGCGTCGCTGCTCTCCCAGTGCCACACTCTTCCGAGTGCGCCACGGGCTCGGCCCCCATCTTGATCTCTTTAGGCTGGTTTTCCTATATCACTTCCCTTTCTACCCCAGACCCAGAAGCTGGCCCACAGCTCACGCCTTTTCTTCATCTCCCCATTTTAGTGAGTGACCACTAGTTAACAAATGTGATTGGACCATGAAGTGGCTTACCACAGGCTGAGGCATGAAGATCCATTCATGTAGCCTTAAAAGATTTCAGGCAGTTGGCAAGTAAGAATTCTAAATAAAAATTGAAACTACCACCTGTATTTTTTCAGGCCGTTGATGCTCACTGCCATCAGCTGCATCCTCCCTATGGCACTGGTAAGTGTGGGAAGGGCTGGTGACAGTTTTGGTGGGCTGCTGGATTTCTTTTTTCTGGGGGAAAATCTATTTGTGAGCTGTGTTGTTAAGTTGTCCCTGAGGGCTGGACAGCTTGAAGCAGGTATAGGAGACTAAAAAGGTGAAGAAGCAACTGATCATGTTCATGGATTTTCTTGGGGAACTGTTGTCAGTAGAGGCTATTCAGTATGTGCCTTGATTCTTATATAAAATTAGTATTTTCTATACATTATTTTGAATAATAAACACATACTGTCCAAGTGCTCTGGGATGTCAAGTAATAACTGTTTAATTTCCTGAAACCTTTAAAACATTTTCCCCAAAGATAGGTGTTGACTGTGTATTAGAAAGGGTCCTGAATGTCGCATGTGCTTATCATTTCCTTCAGTAGTAGGATTTATCTCCCTCTGGTATTTTAAATTCTTTGTGGTCAGGGGACTCATATATTTGTTCCAATGATTAATTTAAAACTCTGATAGAGACTTACTTGAATTTGGGAGGAAGGGGAGAGGGAGTTTGTAGAAACCAGAAAAGAAATTTGTGGCTGTCATTTACTAACAGACTTCAGGTGGACTTGCGGCTTGTGATTTGGAAAATGATTTCATCACAATCCGCTTTCTGCTTAGGGACCTAGTGGAGAAAACATACACTGAATTAAATTGAAACATAGAGTCGGGCAGCAAGTCACAGAATTGCTGAAGTTGTAAGCTCACAACCAAATTGCTGTTGGAGTTGCCTTATTTAAGATCCTGAAACCCTGCATCTGTCTCTTTGTAGTGAGTGGGTCAGAGGCCACAGAGATTTAGAAATTTTATCTTTTTATCAAGATAATCTCCGTTCTAAGCTGACAGTTTGATTTTATTTCTCTAGACTCTAAAGCCCTTAAATTGTGAAAGAAAGTGCCTCCAGAATATTTTATGAAATGCTGAGATTGTGGGTTTGTTGGTCAAGAAATGCTTGCTGGTAATAGCAGCCAAAGCATTCATATATACTTCATTACATCTCTATGAAAAAATCTTAGCATCATTAGCCAGTGTCCTGGATTTCTTCCTTGTCCCCCCAGCCCTGCTTATGAAGCAGGGATAGAATTGTATGGCACATTTATCATGCTCTTCATTTAAAAAAGCAAGGAGAACTTTACCCCCCAGCAGCTGTCTACTCCTTTAGGTATCTATGCACAGTATAACCAAATGGTAACTGCTAAAATGTGTTTTGAGAGCCTGTGTCAGGGAGATATCTTTTAAGTCTCTGTTGCAACCATAGACTATAGGGGATGACAGAAGATGTTTCCTGAAGACCTTTGGGAAATAACTGATGACCAGAAGCAAAGTCTTTTTTGATATGTGTATTAGGCCGTTTTGTGTTGCTATAACAGAATACCTGAGACTGAGTAATTTATAAAGAACAGAGGTTTATTTGGCCTATGATTCTGGGACAGCTGCATCTGGTGCAGTCCTCAGGCTGCTTCTACTCATGGCAGGAAACGGCAGCCAGCAGCAGTTACAAGCAGATCACATGGCGAGAGGAAGCAAGAGAGAGGGAGAGAGAGGAGGTGCCAGGGTCTTTTAGACAGCCAGCTCTTGTGGGAACTAACAGCAAGCTCTCACTCAGGACCCCCACCCCTCAGGGAGAGCATTAATCTATTCATGAGGGACCCACTCCCGTGACTCAAACAGCTTTCAGCACTGCCACATTGGGAATCAGATTTCTGCATGATTTTGGTGGGAACAACACATCCAAACTGTATCAGTATGCGTGTAGCTAAATGCTTCCTGAAATAAAGATCTGGAAACCATCTGAGGGTGTAAATGCGGGGCAAAACAAAGCTATATTGGATTGAGGCCTATGGGTAATGCAGAGCAGTGTCTGGTAAATGACAATAGAAGTGACCCTACAGTTCTTTCAAGCTGGGAGGAAAGCTCCCCAACACTATCTGATGCATTGTGATGCAGGTTTAGAGGGCAAAGGGAAAGAGGGAAGAAAGGGAAGATGGACTATACTTGGCTTTTGCTCTGATCCCATCTTTGACCCTGCAGAAAGCCTTCTCTGGACCACCCAGGGACTTGAGAGCACTTTTTACTCTTTGATGAACTTTATACCACTGTTTGTCCCCCCTTCCCCACCAGGAAGTATAAGTGCTCCAGACTAAATATAGACTAAGACCAGACTGAGCAGTAACTCATGTAACTCTTCAAAGGATCCTTTGAATATAACTGGTTATCCTCATTTGCTGTTGGAAAATGGGGCTCAGAGAGGTTAAGTCAACTGGCCTAAAATGGTGGACATTTGCTACCTCCAGAGTCTCAGTTAAGTGTAGACTGCTCTGCAACATGCTACTACATCCTTTTTTAAAAGGGAGTGCTTAGTCACACTCCTTTTCCCAACTCCTGGTAAAATGAGAGAGGAATTCTTGACTTTGGGGCTTATTTCACACTGACTAAGGCTCAAGCACAAATATGACTGCTCAACGACAGGCCAGGGAGTGAGAAGAAGGCAGGCCTGAGAGCTATGCCTTGTGGAACAGCAACATTTTAAGGAGCTGGCAGACTGGGAGCAGAGTGTCCAGTAGAGCACTAAGAAGGCTTGGTCAGGGAGATCAAGAAAGAGCCAGAGAGAATGTTGTGAAATTATCAGCATTACAGAGCTGTGTGGAAATTTATGTGACTTTATGCTGAGATTCACAGTATATAATCAGTTAACCTTCGGTCAAAACTATGTTAAAAACTCTAAAGGGGAATTTTTCATTTTGAGGATAAGTAAAAAGTCAAAGTAAGCTACTGGATGCAGTACTGTAAGGTTCAGCCCTTTGTATATTGTGACATTTGTTTATGAACATAATTGCTATTGAACTAAATTTGGCAAACTTCTCCCCCTAACTTGTGTAATGAAAAATTTAAAACATACAGAGAAGTTTAAACAATTCTGCAGTGGGCATCAATATACCTAACATCTTGATTATACAGTTGCAAATCTTTTGCTACCTTGGCTTCATCACTTATCAGCCATCAATCAACTTTATTTTTTAAACAGCTTTTTGAATTATTATTTGCATACCATTGTTTATTCATTTTAAAGTGTACCATTATGTGATTTTTAGTAAATTTATACAACGTTGCAGCCATCACCACAATCCCAGTTTTAGAACATTTCCTTCACCCTAAAAATTCCCTTATGTTCTTTTGCGATCCCCACTCCCAGCCCCAAGCAACTACTGATCTTCTGTCTTACCTTTTCTAGAAATTTCATATAAATGGAATCATACAATATGCAGTCTTCTGTTGCCTGCTTTCTCTTAGTATATTTTTGAAGTTCATCTATATTGTATCATGTGTTAGTAGCGCATTCCCTTTTTGTTGCTGAATAATAGTTTTCTGTTGTATTGTTTATCCATTCATCAGTTGATGGACATTAGGGTTGTTTCCAGTTTTTGGCTATTACTAAATATGCTGCTATGACCATTCTTGTTCAGGGTTTAATGTGGACATGTTTTCATTTCTCTTGTATGGATTGCTGGTAAGTGGGGTCACATGGTAAGTGTATGTTTAACACTTTAAGAAACTGCCAAACTGTTTTCTGAGGTGGCTCTACTCTTTTACATCCCACCATTATATAAGGGTTCCAGTTTCTCTATATCCTTGCTAACACTTGGTATTGCCAGTCTTTTGGGTTATAATCATTCTAGTGAGTATGAAGTGGTATCTCAGGGTTTTAATTTGCATTTCCCTAATGACTAATGGTGTCATTAATCATTAATTAATGATCTTTCTTTGTGCTTATTTGCTGTTCATACATATTTTTGTGGTGAAATGTCTATTCAAATCTTTTGACCATTTAAAAAAATTGGGTTGCATGTGTTATTATTGAGTTGTAAGAATTCTGTATATATTCTGAATTAAGTTCTTTGTAAGATGTATGATTTGCAAATATTTTCTCCCAGTCTGTGGCTTGTCTCTTCCATTTTGTTAATGATGCCTTTTGAAGAGTAAAAGTTTGATTTTGATTGAAGTTCAGTTTATCCTTTTTTTCTTTTAAATTGTGCTTTCGGTCTTATATGCAAGAAATCTTTGCCTAAACCAAGGTCACAAAGATTTTCTTTTATATTTTCTTCTAAAACTTTTATAGTTTTAGGTTTTACATTTAGATATATCTTTGTGTGGTATGAAGTCAGGGTCTGTGTTCTGTGTTTTGTTTGTTTTGTATAAATAATTATTCATTTATTCCAAAACTGTTTGTTGAAAAGACCGTCCCTTCATCCACTGAATTATGTTGGCAACTTTGTTGAAAATTGACCATAAATGTATGAGTTTGCTTCTGGACTGTGTTTTGTTCCATTGATCTATATCTGTCTTTTTAGCTGGTATCTCCACTGTCTTGATTGCTATAGCTTTATAGTAAGTCTTGAAGTCAGATGGTTAAAAAAAAAAAAAGTTTTCCAGCTTTACCCTTCTCTTTCAAAATTGCTTTGGATATTTTGGATCCTTTACATTTCCACAAATTTTAGGGTAGTTATTTGTACAAAAAAACCTACTGTGATTTTGATTGGGATTTTAATTTTTGGGGGGGGGGATTTTAACTTGATTCACTTTGATTGCTGTGCTCGTTCAGTCTTTTTAGCTTTGCTGCCCAGTTTGGTAGCTATGACCATATTTAGCCATTGAGCTTTAGAAATGTGTCCAGTTTGAAGTGAGATGTGCTATGAAACTAGATTACTGGACTTAGAATGAAAAAAAGAATAAAATATTTCATTAATAATTTTTTATGGATTACATGTTGAAATAATATTTTGGATATGTTGAGTTAAGTAAAATATATTATTAAAATCCACCTGTTTAAATTTTTTTTGTTTTCCATTTGTTTGCTGCTGTATAGAAATACATTTGATTTTTGTATATCGATGTATTTTGTTACCTTATTAACTTCATTTATTAGTTCTAGTAGTATTGTAGATTACTTAAGGATTTTCTACATAGTTTGTCTTTTTATCTAGGAATACAGAGAGATTTGCTTCTTTCTTTCCAATCTTTATGTCTTTTATTTCTTTTTCTTGCCTATTGCACTGGCTAGGGCCTCCACTATAATGTCAAATGAAATGGTGGGAGTGTACATCCTTGCCATTTTCCTGTTCTTAGCATTGACTATTTCATCGAGTATGATGTTTTTCATAAATACAGTATATTATATTCAGGCAGTTCACTTTTCTTCCAAATTTGCTGAGAATTTTTATCTTGATTGTTGAATTTTGTCAAATGGGTTTTCCACATCTATTGAAATGATCATTTGTGTTTTTTCCCCTTTATTTTATTAATTCAATGAATTGTGTTAAGGAGTTTTCAAATTTTAAATCAGCCTTGCATTCCTGGAATAAGCCTCACTTAATTATGACATATTATCCTTTTTCTATATTGCTGGATTTAATTTACTAAAATTTTTGGATTAAGTATTTTTGTGTCTGTGTTCACAAGAAATATTGGTCTGTATTTTCTTTCTTATTTTGTCATGTTTTTTGTCAGATTTTTGTATGATGGCTATGCTAGCCTCAAAAATGAGTTTGGGGGGCCGGCCCGTGGCTCACTCGGGAGAGTGTGGTGCTGAGAACACCAAGGCCCCGGGTTCGGATCCCATATACGGATGGCCGGTTCGCTCACTGGCTGAGCGTGGTGCTCACAACACCAAGTCAAGGGTTAAGATCCCCTTACCGGTCATCTTTTAAAAAAAAAAAAAAAAAAATGAGTTTGGAAGAAATGTTCCTTCCTTCTCTAGTTTCTGAAAGTATATAAGATTAGCATTATTAGAATTCACCAGCATTATTGAATTCCACCCCCAGGCCTGGAATTTTGTAGGAAGGTTTTTGATCATGAATTCAACATCTTTAATATATATATAGCTATTCAGTTTTTCTTTTTCATTTTGTGACCATTTTGGTGAATATTTTCAAAGAACTTGTCAATTTCATCTATGATGTCAAATTTATTAGGATTAGATTGTTCATAGCATTTCCTTAATTTCCACTTAATATCCGTAAGATTTATAGGGACAATTCCTCATTCACCCCTGTTGCATTGTTTTCTTCTTAATTATTCTAGCTAAGGTTTTGTCAAATTGTTGATCTTTCCAAAGAATCAACTTTTAGACTTTGTTTATTTTGACTGTTATTTGTTTTGGGTTTTATTTATTTCTCTTCTTATCTTTATTATTTTCTTCTTTCCACTTAGAATTTAGTCATCTTTTTCTAGCTCTGTGTGTGTGTGTGTGTGTGTGTGTGTGTGTGTGTGTGTGTGTGTTTATGTCACTGATTTTTGAACCTTTTCTGATATAAACATTTATGGTTCTAAATTTCCCTTTAGGCATTATATTAGCTGCATCTCACAAATTTACTGTGGTATTTCCATTATTCAGTTCAAAACATTTTCTAATTTCTCTTTGACATGCAGGTTCTATAGAAGTATGTTCTTGAATTTCCAAATATTTGCTACAAAGAAGGGCATTATTGGCAGAGAACAGTTGGAGAAGGGCAGAGGGATACTGGAACCATTCAATCTGTTGCATTCCAAAGTGAGGGGTTATTTCAGTGGTGGGTCTTGATGACTCTTTTCAACTAAGGTGTAAAATTTGTCCTATCAGTACTAGAGAGCAGTGATGGCTTCTAAACAGGGTAGGAACTGATCCTGACAAGATGTAAGGACTCCATAAGAATTGTCTGTTATTGTTACTGTTACATAGGGGTGTCAGGAAGCTCATCCCAAGGATAATGGAGTAGAGGGGTCCATACAGTAGACAGACATATCGATTAAGATGCCTTTCTATTGAGCAGGTGATAGTGAAGCTCTTCTGATGGGAGTGCTGCTTCTGATGGGAGTGCTGAGGAGAGGAAGGACTAGAGATTGGACAGTGGAGTAGTGATAATGGGAGAGGGGGAAGTTGTAAGGAAGAGTGAGACATGGAGGAAAAGTCCAAGGGTCCTATGTTGGAAGGGGTGGGAATGTGGTGCCCCCCACTGCCAACATGGGGATATAGGAGGAAGAGCACACTTAGAATGCCTGAATAGGTGCTGTAAAAGACTCATCACAGATTCCAGGAGGGGATGTGAAGGCAGTGAGAATTTAAGGGTTAGATTCTACCAACAAGATAATGCATGAGAAATGTTTGTTAAATTTGGCAACAATGTTCTCTTTATCTCAGGTGCCTAAGAGGGTCCGAGGGTCCCTCTTCTATTGCCGTATAAAGAATATCCTAGTATATTCATTGTCAGCAATTCTGAATAGATTGAAATTCAGCACTTGAAATCAATATCCTGTCAAATTATGAACCAAATTGAATTAAAATCAGAAGTAATCCATGGATTTTATTTATTTATATATTTTTTTAATTTCTGATTTTGGCAGGTAGATCCACTAAGCTTTCTAAAGTATTATACATAAATTATCAAACCTGATTCTTGAGAAAAGCTTTAATATGTAGTTCAACATGATCTAGGCAGGGATGGTATAGAAAGACATCTTATCTCTGCTATTGAGAGTCTTTGTATAAATTCATTATATTCTTGACTCATGGTCTTGTGAATGTCCAAAGTGGCTGTCATAGATTCTACAAGCTTAGGGTTTACTGTTTACACAGGAGTAAGACTCTTCCTGGGGAATAGTGGAGATGAAATGGGGAGTGGGTTTTCTGGAAATAGTGACCCATTCACCTTGAGAGGGACCATTGGACCCTCTTAGGCACCTGAGATGAAGAGAATGGTGGATGTCTATTCTATCTCTGTGACTAGAGACTCAGATTGCTCTCATTCCCTTGAGACTTCTAGTTTTTGGAAAAGAAACTTTCTAGTTCTTGGTTTCCAGTCTTTTCCTCAATTAGTGTTTCTAGAAATAGAAAAAGCATTCAGAAAGTAAATATGACTTTTAATCTTCCTGTTACATGTTGATCTAGTAGAAGTGCAAGTTTATTCCAAACATGACATTGGTTGTATGTGTTTCTTCCTAAGTCATTAGCCTTTTTTGTTTTTCAGTGGTTGATTACTATCCTGGACCTGTTTTCCTTTTGGAAAAGATTTGGCCTTTTCTTATAAGTCATCTTGATAATACTTAATCTTAACTACCAATAAATTGTTAGTTCCTTGATCAAAACAGCCCAGCAAGAGTTCCTCTTGAATCTGCTGAAAGGTTTTCTCTCCACGATTGAACACATGATAAAGAATAACAAGGGGTGGAAGAACTATTCCCAGTTGTGGAAGTGTTGACTTTAATAGATTCAGAATGGATTGCTGAGCTCTTTGAGCATTAAACAGTAACGGCATGCAATCAGAGACAGATTTTCACCTTTAGTGTGGTTTAATATCATCCACAAGGTTTGTCCTGGCCTTCCTGCCAGGAGGCCAAGGTGGCTCAAAGTGGCCTCTGCTTCCTCTGGAAAACTGCTAAGATGGGGTGGGAAGGTGCAGTCAGTTCTCTCTTGTGACCCAAATCAGGGAGGAGGTAGCCTCTCTTCTGAGACTACCTTTTAGAATAAATTCTTCCAGAGTACCATTTTCTCATTGTCTTCTTCCATCCCTGTGGTGCTTTTGCTCAGAGGGCCCTTAGGAACCTGTCTTTCCTATATAGATCCTCTCGTGTTCATTACTGGGTGAGGTGCAGTCACAGTACATTTTGCTTGAATTAATTGTCTCAGAATTCCATCAAATTTCTAGTGGGTTATTGAGGGAAAGAGCCCCAATCTTCTGTGTACCATGGACCTAATATGGGCAATTCCCTCACTGTGATGTGGAGATCTCAGTAGTGCCTCCTGCAAAAGGCTAGTGGGAGGTGTGTACAGCTAACACTTGTATGTGCCCATCTTGTATATATTATGTATTCTTGGCTGTTGGGACTAAAACAATAGATTCACATCACTGCACTGTCAGTTTTATATGAAGGTACTTCAAAAAGTTTGGGAAAATAGAATTGAAAGATAACACAAATTTTTTCTGAACTTTCTGAAGTACCCCCATAAAGTGCTGGATATATCCTGTCTTCACATTATCTCTTCTCACCAGAACTCAGCTCTGCTGGGATGTTCTGAGTTGGTCATTAGTAGACTTATATTCATCAGTAAATTTTTAGTTTCAACAGAGGGCCAGAGGGTAGGTGGGTTCTACATGGTGTATTAGTTCTGAGGCTTCCTCTCAGCTGTAAGTACTGTTGAGATCAAGGGAACAGACCAGGTAGGGTGTTAAAATTTCTCAACCTTCCCAAAGAAACAGAATTTTATTTTGAAATCCCACAGGTTGAAGATATAGTGTCATTTATTAATAATCAGAATGTATTAAGTGGCCACCCTGTGTCCAGTCTAGTTCTGGGCACTGTGGATGTATAAGAAGCAGCCTGACCTCTGTCCTTAGTTTAAAGGCCCCACTTAAGCCATTTGTGGTGATGAGGAGAGGTGGCTGCTGGACATAGCCAGGACTCCTCTGGGTTTCCCGGTAGCTCAGTGCTTGTTAGGACCTGGTGGCCACTGCATAGTGAGACATTTAGAAATCAGGACAGAAAGCAGTAGGTGTAAGGCTGATTGGGCACTGCTGGTTAAGAGAAGACAGAAAAGGTTCCAGTAAGGAGTTCATCCAAAACAGTATCACTGTCATGTTTTTAAAAAGTATTTGTGGCCAAAAGCTACATTCACACAGTTACAGTTTAAAACAAATGTTTTGTCTCTGTTTTCATTTGGTGATAGTGGTCTGTTGAGGATGAGTAGTTCTGCTGTGGGGCTGGCTGGTTTGTCAGTTGGTTGGAGCACAGTGTTAATAATACCAAAGGTCAAGGGTTCAGATCCCCATACTGGCCAGCCACAAAAAACAAACAAAAACCAGTTTTGTTATGGCCACAGTTAGAAGAAATATCAGCTATAATTCAGGAAACCTAGGTCTTAAGTCTCTATGGGCCTTAACAAGAAAATAACTATGTCAACATGCATGGGTTAGATGCCTCTTACCTTGCATGGAAGGAAATGTGGGGACCCCCACCCTGAGTGAAGTAAGCTATCTTGAGTCCTTGGTTTTCTCCAGATTTACCTGGTCTGTAGGACAGGAAGGCACTCAGTGATTGCATAGTCTTTGACACTAATTGTTTAGTAGGGGTGCACCAGTCTCCTTTCAGGGGAGATTTGAACTCTAGTAGGTGGGTCACATGTTGGTCACTGTGTCTTTCCCCCTGCTGTTTTTATCTGTGGACCAGGCACACACTACTTTGTAGGTCCTTAGTAGCTCCTGTTTAAGCACTCAGTCCAGCGAGCAGAGTACCAAGATTCTGTGTGTTCTCTTGGATCTCTAACTGAAGTGTGCTTCTTATTTCTCCTTGATACAGTAGCAATCTCATGCTCTGCATTGCTCTCTCTGGGAAGCCTGATCTAGGCCTCCAAAATGTCCCAATTTTTTGTGGTCCCACCTTAGTCCTGACACTTAGGGTGTTTGTTTTGTAACTAGCTTACTTTCCAATCAACAAGATGGTGTGGCTACAACATGTAGATGCTATCTTACTACTTGCTTCTTCAACCTAACACTAAAATCTGCAGTTCTTTCTATGTCAATAAACTTCTACAACATCCTTTTCAGTAACTACAGAGTAGTCCATTGCATGGATCTGTCATACATTATTTATCTACCTCATTTTTGTTGGACATTTAGGTTATTTCTAATTTTTTACTTTTGCAAATAACCCTGCAGTGCACATATCCTATATCATTTCCTTGGGTGGAATTTACAGAAGTAGAATTGCTGGCTCAGAGCAGCTTTTGAGGCTCTTTGATAGCCATAATCATGTGCTTTAAATGTCCCCTAAAATAATTTAGGGGCCAGAAAAGCTGCCCACAAACTTTTAGACTGTCCTTAATATTAGGGCTCATTGGATGTTGGGAATTCAAGGATTTTAAAAGGGGTTTTGGGGTTTTTGTTTTGTTTTTCTTTTTGGATTTTTTTAAATGGGATTTATACAAGAAGTCCAGGCCTACCTGGAGATTTTCTGAGTAACAGGCCTAACTAGAAGTGCGCTCCCATGTATGGCCTCCTACAGCAGCTTGAGAGAACATATGTTACGTTAGGGAATCCACAGTTCTCTTGCTTGTATTGGATACTAGGTTGTAATTTATTGTAAAAGGGTGGCTTTACATAAGTTTCCAATAAAACTAATTTTCTTGGAAGTGTCATTAAAGAAAACAAAGATAAAAAAAATCAAGAGATCCATGAAATCACTACAATTATAAGAGTCTGAATTTAAAAGATGAAGCAAAGAAACAAGAGGAAGAATTTGAAAATTAAGCCTGGGACTGGCATAAACATGAAAGTATACATTTCTCAAAATGTGGAGCACTCTAAAAGAAACTAGTTATAATTTGATTTTTTTTTTCTGTCTTCTTTTTAGGTATCCCATTCAGTTGCTAAACTTATATTAGTTAATTTCCACTGGCAAGTCTCAGAGATCTTGGACAGGTAAGGTGTTTGGGGGGAGGGAGCTGACATTGCCCATAGCTCTCCTCTCTGCCTCCCTACTCAGTGGTGATTATTGTTTACATTTTGGAGTATATTCATCCAACGTGAATGTTACATTTTTAAAACAATCATATTGTATCTTTTCTCTCAATATATTGTAAACATGTTCCCATATCTTCAGCATATTCTTCTGCTCCAGTTTTAATGCTTGGGCAGTATTTCGTCATAGAGATGTTCCATACTTTTTCCAAACCCCTTTCGTTGGACAATGTAGTTAGTTCAAATTTTCTGTGCCACTGTAATTTTTAATCAGTGCCCTTCTAGATAACACTTGCCAACATCTCCAGTTACTTCTTTTGGATACATCAAGTGAGGAGTGCATCATAAATACATGGCATATTGCCTTTAGAATTGTTGGCCACTTTACCACCCACCACCTCTGCCAGCAGGATATTTGAGTGTTTGTTCCCACCTCCTCCAGAAACCAGAGCTCTTGAGGCACAGACCTCAGAGTCTTAAGATATCTTAGAAGTTGTTGGAAAGAAGGGTTCCTCCTCTTTCTGCACCCTCTGGAGAGATCTCCTATGCCCTACCCTGACAGGCATGTGCTCTCTCTAGCTCAGTATTTCTCATTCTTAGCACTGTTGACATTTTGGGCTGCATAATTCTTTGTTGTGGGGGATTGTTCTATGAATCATAGGATGTTTGGCAGCATCCCTGGGCTCTACCTACTAGAAATCAGTAGCAGCAGCACCCCCAAGTCCTTGACGAACAAAAATGTCTCCAGACATTGTCAAATAACCCGTGGGGAACAAAATTGCCCCTGGTGGGAAGCTGCAGCAAGTCTTCCTTTCTCTATATGGTATGATTCTACAGCCATACCAGTAGAGGAAGGTCATGCCTTTCCTTCTGCAGGCCAAACACAAGTGGGATGGCCATACCTGCTGGAGCAGCTCAGGACAATCAGGAAAAGGCAAATTAATTTTTAATTCACTGCCTGCACTATCACACTCTATACTCAAGAACTAAATACATTTAGATAAAATTGCATATGAACTTTCACTGTCCGCACTATTGTTACTGCTACAGTAAATTGTAGAACCACCTAGGTTCTGGTATTGGGGTATTTCTCAGTATCCAAACTCTCTAGCATAAACTTGAGAGTAGAGATTAGGATGGCTAAAAATATTTAGAATACTAGTGTGGGAACTAGTAGTAAACGAGGTACCTCAACAAGGATAGTTGAAGGAAGCATTCTGATTAGGTGGGGTAAGGAAATCACATAGATGAGGTATAAGTATTTTCTGCTCCAGTTTCTGATATCCTGGAAATGCGTTTTCCTGGCTTTTGTGTGGCACTTTTATTGCCATGTGATAATTCTGTTTCTGTTTTTTAATATATTTATGTAATACCTCATTCCAGAATGGAATTACATTTTTATTAAGAAAGATATCATTTATTTTTTAAAGGTGTGTATGTGATGTATATAAGGTTTTACAGAGTAATAAAGCAAACACTCTAGTGTTCAACCAAATGAGAAACCCTCTGACCTTCACTCAGAGGCCTCAGATGACAATCCCTGCCTGGCCACACCCATTTCCTTCCTTCCTCTCTAATGCAACCAGTGTCTTGAACTCAGTGTTGATCATTCTCTTATTTAGTCTTAAATTATATATCTTCCATTTGCATGTTTTTGGAACTTTATAGACATGGGATTATGCTGTATGTGTTCTTCAGGTTTTTAAATTAACACGGTTGCATTTTATGCCATCCTCCTATCAAAGAATATTTATCTATTCTCCTGTCAAAAAGCATTTTTATGTTTTTAGTCTTTTGCTGTTAAAATAATACAGCTCCGGGCTGGCCGGTCAGCTCACTTGGTTAAAGCATGGTACTTGATAACACCAAGATCCAGGGTTTGTATCAACTCACTAGCCAGCCACCAAAAAATAAAATAAAGTAAAATAATACAGCTCTGAAACTCTTGTAGGTGACTCCTAGTGTCACAGACTTTTTCTAGGATTAAGTATAGAAAGAAAATTGCTGGGCTGTAGCATATGTGTGTCTTCAGCTTCACTAGATAATGCCAAATTATTTTCCAAAGTGATTGTACCACTTTTACTTTCCCACCAGTGATAGATGAGTGTTCCTGATGTTGTCAGACTTAAAATTTTGCAATCCTTTGGGTGTAAATGGAATCTAATTGTTTCTAATTTCAATAATCCTGTATTATTAAGGAGGTTGAGCATCTGTTCATATGTTTGATGGCCATTTGTGCTGCTGCTTCCATGAAATGCCTGTTAAGTCTTTTGCCCATTTTTTATTGAGTTATTTTGTTTTTCCAAATGGATTTTTTTTTTTTTTGTCGTTTTTTCGTGACCGGCACTCAGCCAGTGAGTGCACTGGTCAGTCCTATATAGGATCCGAACCCGCGGCGGGAGCGTTGCCGTGCTCCCAGCGCAGCACTCTACCAAGTGCGCCACGGGCTCGGCCCCCAAATGGATTTTTTGTGTATGCTAAGTACTAATCCTTTGCCTGTTATAATATCTTCCAGTTTATGGCTTGGCTTCTCATTTTATGACCTTCTGATAAACTTAAGTTCTTAAATGTAGCATAATATATCTGACTTTTCCTTCATATTTTTAATTTTCTGTCCAAAGAAATCTTTCCTTATTCTGAAGACACAGATATTTGCCTGTATTTCCAGAAAGGGATTTAAAGCAGATCTGGCCCACTGTATGTATTTTTCTTACAGTTCAGTACTTTTTGTCTTTTTCGTGACCGGTACTCAGCCAGTGAGCGCACCAGCCATTCCTATATAGGATCCGAACCGCGGCGGGAGCGTCGATGCGCTCCCAGCGCCGCACTCTCCCGAGTGCGCCACAGGGTCGGCCCACAGTTCAGTACTTTTGAAGCAGAGTTATTTTTCTTTTACCAATTGAGAGCTAAAGCATACAAAGAGGAAAAAAAGTCTTTGTACTAAGGTAATAGGAAACTTGGTTCTGTGAGGAGGTAATTAGAGACAAAGATACTTCATTGTGACCACAACACATGGTGGTCTATCCTTTTATTGTTCAGAGGTAAAAATGTCTTCAGTTTTTAATTCCCTTCATTTTTGCTTTTTGTTTTGTAGATACAAATCCAATTCTGCTCAACTGCTTGTTGAGGCTCAAGTCCAGCCTAATCCATCAAAACATGTGAGTGTCTCCTACGTGAGTGAGGCTTCTCCCAATAAACATGGCTCTTGGTGTGGCTTACAATTGTCACTGAGAATCATCTTTGCTTTGTTTATAGTGCAACATGCCCAAAATATTTATTCCAGTGTAGGCCTAAATCTTCCATTTCTGTTATAGTTTGAAAAGTTTCCTTGTAGACAGGAAGTAAATCATTGCCTGTCCTTGGGCCCTCTCCAGCCTCTCCTTCCTCTCCGCACTTACACACAGTCTGCACTTCATTCCTTCTGAGTGCCTTGGTGTTACCGAGATCACTGCATACCTCTTTGACTCTGCTTGTGTCTTCCCTGGCCTGGAATGTCCGGACTCTGTCCCCATCTGCTTATGGGAATGGAATTCACCTTTAAAGACCAGAATCCAAGACACCTCTTTCACAAAGCCCCTTTCCTGTGATCACTCCCCTCCAAACTCCTCTAATTATATCTGTAAACGTTTACATATGTGTAGTGATTAACTCATATTTTTTTTAGCTCCCCTACCATAGTATCTTAACAATGCATAGCAATTTCCTATGTATCTAGGAGCTTACTGAACATTTGTTGAATATTTTTCGAATGATAGTCATGTTAAAAGAGCTCTTATGAGGGGGAATTGGGGCCCAGATCACCATATAACTTCTGCAGCCTCTTAGGAGAAGGGTTTCCAGAAGCATACTGGATGAACATGAGAACACAGTCTTTTCCTCAGCTTGCTTTTTGTACTCCCAGTGAACTAAAAAGAACCTAATGTAAGCTTATAAATGAGCTTTTTCCATTGGTTGTGGTGTTAGCCAGGGTCCCTAGATTGTGTTGTCTGCCATTTTGTGTAGCATTGCATGGATTCTGGAGTTCAAGCTTTAGTTATTTGCCCACATCCTAGAAGAGTTGCTTTCCTAATAGGAGCTTTCCCCATCCCTCTAAAAAATTTGTGACATCTCTTTGGTGTATTAAGGATGAGTTCTGACTTGGTAAAAGCTGTAATATTCTGTGGTTTGGACATATTGATATGGAAAAACCACTGTCCTTAATAAGTAAAACTATAATGTGGGCTGTTAAAAGCTTTTCAGATTCAGCCTCTAAGAACCTTTGTGACTGGGTTTGTAGTACTTGTTGAAGGGCAACACTGTGCTGAACTGAACAGGGGCAGTTTACAAAAGAAACCTGATAGCCTCTAAGAGAAGTTGGCCTAAATGACCTCTAAGGACCTTGGCAATTCTGAAATCCTGAGTTTTTCCTTTCTATCCGAGTTTGTAACCACAGTAAGTTCTCATTTCAGCCTTCTCTCTCCCTCTCTGAATCCTAGTGACTGATTCTGCAAGCCCAGCTCAGGTGCCACCTCCTTCAGGAAGCTTTCCTGGTATATGCTTTTTGCTTAGCACCCTTGGGATGCAGAGTCCACATATTGCAGTTGAACTGTGACATTTGTAGGGTCAGGATCGTTTTCCATGCACCCAACTGCACCAGGCACCTTTGTGGCCTCCCCAGACATGAAGGCTCCTCTTTGTCTCATGTGGCTCTACCTCTCTTCAGGTTCCCACAGCCCATCCCCCTCACCATTGTGCAGTGTGTATGCAGTTTGTGCGGAAGGAAAACCTACTCTCTCTGGCCTGTCAGCACCAGTTTTGCCGCAGCTGCTGGGAGCAGCACTGCTCAGTACTTGTCAAGGATGGCGTGGGTGTGGGTGAGTCTGCCACAGAACTTGTAAAAGGCTGGGATGAAATGTTTTATTTTCACCTCTGACTTTTCACATACTCAAGTAAACTGAGTGTTTTCTTCTGAGCCTGATCGAGGTTGTTATTGTTGAGAAGTAGTGGTTTCCAAACACATCAGTCCAACTAATGGCAAAGTTTTCCCAGTCCTCAGCAAAATGAGAAAATTAAGGATATTGTTGTAAATATTGGTGTGAGTGCAAGGCTACATTCTCTCACCTTTTGGGAGAACTGTCCTTTAAGCTTCCTATGCTATCTTGATCCTCAAGTGGCAGCCCTAACACAGAAACACCCAAGACACTTTGCTGTTATTTGAGTAACATAGTACACTGATCAGTTATAGTATTATTTGTTATACTGTGACTTGCTGATATCAAAACTAATTAGCATCACCTTAATTGGTATCTGCAAAATCTCATTGTGTTGATAGCAATCACATACATGGGGTTTTTTTGTTGTTGTTTTTTTTTATGGCGGCTGGCTGGTATGGAGATGCATATAATATTTAACACCACAAAACTAAATTGGTAGTAAAGAACCCTATATAAGGATTTTAAAAATGATGTTGTTATTTTAGTTATTTGTTATAATTTGGGTTAATATTTTAGTCATATCAGTGTGAACATGTGTTAGTTTTTCTCTTCTTTGAATAAACTCTGTTGCTTTGAGGGTTACTTATGTGGAATCTGAATTTGTTGGTTGAACCCAGTGGGCAAGTATATTGTTGTTGTGTCTTCTGCAATACGATTGTCCATCAGGTTGTCTTTGTTCAACAGGAGTCTCCTGTATGGCTCAGGACTGTCCACTCCGTACACCAGAGGACTTTGTGTTTCCGTTGCTTCCCAATGAAGAATTGAGAGACAAATACAGGCGCTACCTCTTTAGGGACTATGTGGAGGTATGACCAGCCCTTATTGTTCTGCCCTCTGTCTTCCTGGGCCTACCTTCCATCAAATATCACCACAGTTATTTACTTTATAGACTAGGCTGCCATTAGGTGCTGTTGTTTAAAGAAAGAGCTTTATGGCTTTAAAAAAAGTTTGAAAACCACTAGAGTGGTAAGGAAAAACACAGACCCTAGAGTCAGACCAACCATTGTGTGAATCCCAGGTCTGTTGCTTCCATGCTGTGTGACCATTGACCCATTATTTTACCTCTCCGATTCTTGGTTTTTTCTTCCATAGAATGGACAGATATCTCCACTTTACACAGTTATGTAAACAATCTATTGTATGCCGGGTATGAATGCACAAGTCGGGCATATCTCAGGAGTTGCTGTTGCATTCTCTTCACTGTATGATTTAGCACAGAGAAGGCTGTTGCTACTTGAGCAATTTGAAAACTTGTCCAGGATTCCAGTATGATCAATTTTGAAGTCCTTTCCTTCTACTGGGCTACCTGTTGGGCTTACTGATTCTATGCAGCATAGTTTTCATCTTTGTCTTTTATGCCTAAGCTTTATTGGATTGATTTAT
This sequence comes from Cynocephalus volans, assembly GCF_027409185.1. Classification (NCBI taxonomy): domain Eukaryota; kingdom Metazoa; phylum Chordata; class Mammalia; order Dermoptera; family Cynocephalidae; genus Cynocephalus; species Cynocephalus volans. The sequence continues at coordinate 59,316,820 of NC_084470.1, forward strand.
GGTCAGGGTCTTCTCACACACGTGCTGTAGGATAAACAGAAGGTGTTGCTCTTTGTGCTCTTTGCTGTGTTTGATAGATTCCTGAGGGTTGTTGAACTCCTTATGCACAGCTGACTGGGCTGTGTTTCTTTTTAGCCCTGGTCCATAGGCACTTTCATCTCACAGATACAATTCTGTATTCTGTTTAGTAACATAATCTTAGATCGTTCTAGTGAGTTGCTAACTGGTTTAAGCTAAACATTCAAAGGTCCTCTTCAGTATCTGCCTAATACCTGGTCTTCATGACATCCATCCTGAATTTGTATAGCCCCTTAATGTAAGTCCTCAGCTGGAAGAACAGAATGCATTTGAGCACTCAGGAGGGTCTAATTTGGGAGCAGTAACTAAGGGATGTCCTTATTGCTTCTCCTTGGTGTGTTCACAGAGTCATTACCAGCTCCAGCTGTGCCCTGGTGCAGACTGCCCCATGGTTATTCGGGTACAGGAGCCTAGAGCTCGCCGAGTGCAGTGCAATCGGTGCAACGAGGTCTTCTGGTAAGAGTGAGTGTGGGTACTGAGCAGCCCTGGGTTCATACCCCATCTTCCTCCAAAGCACCTCTGCTGTTGGTCTGTGTGAAGGTGGGACTGGGAGAAGCAGGGTCTCTGAGCCAGAAGAGCAACTCTGCTCCAAGTAGGCAAGTTTGTACCCAGCATCTCATGTTCCATGAGGTGTTTGATAAATGCTCCATCTGGAAACAAGGAAGTGGCACAGATTCTTGGAGAATGTGTTATAGTTTATGCTACTACAACACAAGGCCCAGAGACTGTATGTGTCTATGTGGGTATGTATCTACCTGCACATGTAATTCACATATTACTGTGTTTGAAAGCTACCACCTTCAACATATTAATCTTTCTCTGTCTTGGCCTTTCTTGGCTAATTTTTATAAAACTGTAATTCATAAACATATTCTATATTAACTCAAAGTTCATTCCATTCAATAAAATATCATGGGAATAAAGTTCAGCGAAGGCTTACCAGGTGACAGGCACTATCCTGATCATTTTGCCTGCACTATCACAACAACTGTGTATGATTGAAATTGTTGTTACCCTTATGTTCCAGGTGAAGAAATTGAGATGCCGAGTAAACTTGCTAGTAATTGTGCCTCCCCAGAGGATTTGTGGTGAGGCTTCACAGAAACTACATGGAAAATGTGATGTGTCTGTACACACTTGCCTGCCTTTCAGTACATTGTTGAGGGGCTCTGTGGCCCACCCACCAAAGGTTAAGAACCACTAATGTAGTTGCTCTTCATCCTCGTGTCCTCCATTCTTTCCCTGGGGCATGAGTTCAGCTATCTGCCTAAGGGCCTTTGCTATCCACAAAGTACTGTTGGCTTGAACAAAAGGGAAATTGAAAACATGGAAGTCTAGCCTGATGCATATTGGAGTGTTTTTCTTTTCTGATTTTAAATTTCAAGTGTCATCAGATGTGTCATGACCCTGCAGGTTTCTCAGGTTCTGGCATTTGTGCATCTTGTGTGCACATGTCTGGCTGAGAGGTGAGGCGAGGCTTCCATAAGTGGATCTCAGTCCTGTCTTGGGTCTGAGCCAAGGGGTCCTTCTCAGAGCACCTCACCATGCCCTTTGAGAGGCTGAGCTCTGTGTTTGACATCCTTTCAGGAAGGGTTGACACCGCACAAGATATTTAAACAGAAATATTTTATTTGGGCATGTTGAGAGGATATCTTACAAGGGTTCCAGTTGAAGAGATGTTCATATCATATTCCAGTATGATGCTGGGTAAGGAAAGGTCTCAAAGGCCTTCAGAGGTGAGTTGACCTCTTTGAAAAGCTCTAACTCAGGATCTGTTGGCTTGGACAAAAGGAAAATTTAAAATATGGGACCCCAACTTGACTAATATTTGAATGTTTTTCTTTTCTGATTTTAAGTTTCAAGTGTCGTCAGATGTACCATGCCCCAACAGACTGCGCCACGATCCGGAAATGGCTCACGAAGTGTGCAGACGACTCTGAAACGGCCAACTACATTAGTGCCCACACTAAAGACGTAAGGACCATATTATCTTACCTGTCATAAATCTGCCCTCCTTAGTGCTGCCCAGGGCCTTGACCTGGAGATTTTCCATCTGAGAGCAGAACACCCAGAGCCCCAGGGCCCTTGGTGGGGGCTGTGGACCCTGACTCAGACTTGGCAGAGTTAGCAGCAGTTTATCATATGTTGCATTGTGTGTGTTTATTTTAATAAACCAAAATGCCTGGAAAAGTTTGACCCAAAGGGGAGTTAGAAGAAAACTATTTTTTATTGATTACCTACCAGGCTTTAACAGCCCTGGCAAGGAGGTAGTTAATAGCCACACCTGATAAATAGCAAGCCAAGGTCTGGCCAGTTCTCATTTTGAAGCTTCCCATGGGAAAGCATGGCCTACAGGCTCTAGGGGCCATTGTACCCTATGCTAGTCACTCACTGAGTCAATGTACTCTAGTATACCTGTGACGGTGACGTCATTAGCATAGTTTTCTTCATGGCAGTGTGAGAGCACAGCATCAGACTGATCTCTACATCACTGCCAGCATCTCTCAAATAACAGAAAGGAGCTTAAGAGGTGGTTTTCTTGCCCTCTTTTGGAAGCGGAAGTCCAGGCAAGCTGACCAGCACTTAGTCCAGGGTGGCAGCTCTTGTGCATCTTTGGCAGTCTTCCCAATCAGGCAGACTTTCTGCTGATTCAGCCAGTGCTTAATCTAAGTGGCTTCAAGGCAGGGACAGATGGTGGAAAGCAGGGACAGTTGGTGGAGCTGAGCTGGTGCTTGAAGTGTTTCAAAGCCAAACATGCTGACCTCACTTCCTTGAATTGCTATTCCAGCCTCAGCGACCTGCCACATTTAAGTGAGATGCTCCTCCCCAGAAGTGCTCTCACGATGAGCTACTGGGCACATGTGCTGGGAGCTTTGTGTAATTTGTCTTAGAACCGGCCCGATGGTGTGTGAGCCTAACAGCGCCCTTCTGTCTCCTCAGTGTCCCAAGTGCAACATCTGCATTGAGAAGAATGGAGGCTGCAATCACATGGTGAGCAGAAGCCTGTACACTTTGCATGTGTGACATGGAGCCTTTGGTCAGCGTGTACTTAATGTGTTCTCTTCTGTTTTCCTCTGACAGCAATGCTCCAAGTGTAAACACGGTGAGTCCCAGGCTTGGTACTAAGGCCCAGTGGCACAGTCTGTGTTTCTTGTGCTTAGGTCTCCATTGCTTATTTAGTGAATACTTTTGTAGTGAAATGGCAAAACAAAGGGGAGCCTCATCACTTATCATCATAATAAATGGCATAAAGCAGTGCTTGATTTTTATTTGTTTTTTATTTTTTGGTCCCTCTTATAATCCCACTGCCATTTTGCTGACACATGTATTCAGAAGTCAAGTTTGGGATGACCCTCATGATCCTCAGTCATCCAAGAAGATTTTAGTGTGTTTTCATTCTTTTTGCCAAGGTAGGTAAGTAGCATGGGGTTTATATATGCTACGTTATAGATACCACAGAGCAGGCTGTACATGCTTTTACCAGAGGTAGTAAAATAATTTTTCCTTGGTTTTATAAAGCTTCTGGAGAAGGATTTGATTTGGTCTTTCAGGCCCTCTTCATCTATCAGGAACAGTTTACATAGCTAGAATCTGTTGATTTTGCTTTCCTTCCTGCCAGATCAAGTGAAGAAACAAAATTCCTTCAAGTAGAAAAAAAAGTCTAAGTAGGTGTCCTACATAACTGTTTTGATGCTGACCAGGAGACCCTGAGAATTTCTCTTTGTAAGGGCTTATGCTAATGCTATTCCCAGGAGCCCTCTGCAGTCAATGGACATGGCAGAGTTTTAGCCAGGAATAGTGACTCTTACATGTAGAACAAAGATAGGCCAAGGATAGTGGCGCATTTCCTTGGTGAGGCCCACTCTCCATGTACGTGTGTTTGAGTGAGAGAGGAGTGTATCACACACTTAGAAACAGTGTATAAGACATACATACAGTTTAAAGAATGAGAAACACCCCAATACCCACCACATTCCTAGTGCTTAAAAGCCCCTTGTGTGCCCCTACCCAGCATAATCTCCCTGTCCCTCCACACCCAGAGTTAACTATTATCCCTTGCTTTGCTGTATAGTTATGCCACCTCTAAGGGCAACCCTAAGCAATGTGTTATTCTTCAAAACAGTAGCAAGCACCAGATAGCTGATTAAGGCAATGGCAATGTTGCCACTGTTAGATGAAGGCTCCCAGGAGAAGAGAAGTTGAATGACCTCTGGCTCTCTGTGTTTGGCTTTATATTCCCTAAAACTTTATATGAGCTCCTTTTCAGAAGTCAGTGAGCCAGGTTGAGAGTGAATCCTGGAAACAGGGTTTTACCACTGTTAAGGACTCTGGCAGAGATAAAATGTAGACCATGTATTGGACATCTAACAGCACTGGGGTTGGCCTCTCTCCATTAGACTGCAACAATTTTTTGGGGGGGGGCAGCTGGCTTGTAAGGGGATCTGAACCCTTGACCTTGGTGTTATAACATCGCACTCTAACCAACTGAAATAACCTGCCAGCCCTAGACTGCAACAGTTATTTAGATGAATAACGTCCATAAGGGGATCATTATTTTTCCCTCTGGCTTCCTCAGTGTGGAAGCAGAATCATAATTCTGAGTATGAACTATGAACTATAGATTTTATAGAAATGTGCTGTTTAAAAAAAAAGAAAAAGGGAAAAGGCTTTTATTATCAGGTTCATGTTTAAAAATCTTCCCAGGACAAGTGTTGTGAGGGTGGGAGGTAGTCAGGAGGGCAGTTTGTACAGACAATGAGTGTTCTGGATAACCACGTGGGCCTCAGACAAGTTTTTGCTTCTCACAGTGGCATTGATACAGCAGACCAGTACAGTCAGCATCTGCCTATGTTGGATTAATAAGGCACATAGCTGTACATGTGCTCATGGAATGGAGAATACCCATAGGCCATTGTTCTTATCTGAAAGAATAAGCTACAAGGACAGTAGGATGTCTCATGGATGAGAGGTGCACATTCCTTTTGGAAAGAGGCACTCTTAGGAAATTCTGGTCAGGTGACCCCTCTGGAGCAGGGTCTGTTCGTCCTTGTGCTTTGCCTATGCCTTGGAGGATTGTGGGGTTGTCTCGTTTGTAAATGGCTCTTCCTCTGTTCTGTACAGACTTCTGTTGGATGTGTCTAGGAGACTGGAAGACTCATGGCAGTGAATACTACGAGTGTAGTCGGTACAAGGAGAATCCTGACATTGTCAACCAGAGCCAGCAAGCCCAGGCCAGGGAGGCCCTCAAGAAGTACTTGTTCTACTTTGAGAGGGTAGGAATCCTTTCCTGCACCTACCTCTACCCCTGCCCCTCCAGTTGGCCTGCTAAGGTGGGATTCCCAGTGGCTGGTAGCCAGAGCCAGCCTGTGCACGTAGAAGTCAGAGAATGGAGCCCCTGAAGTGGCTCTGGGTGCTACCTCTATAGATATGGCTTTCAGGCTCTACAGGGCAGTCACAGCCGACGGGGAAGGACCTGGTACTGACCTTAGTTCAGTGGTAGATGGAAGGACAATGAAGGGCTATTAAACAGTCTTTTCCATCCATGTTAGTAGTCATTTAAGAGAGCAGTTCCTCTCAGGGAGACCCTTCATAAGCCCGCAGAGATGGCACATTTGGTCTCTAAGCATAGTAGACCAGCGAGGGCCTGGCTTTGCTTAGTCCTCCTGGTTGGTATCCCATTGCCCCAGAGGGGCGGAGTGATCTGACAGGCAGACAGTCTGGACAGGGTTAGAAGTGTGGACTAGACCCCATCTCCTGGATTCTCAAGTACACAGTCCACATAAGTTAGATTAGTCTGTGGCCGTGCCCTGCCAGCCAAACTCTCTGTCCTGAATTCCTTTGTGGACCTCTGCACCTTCCTAGGACTCCTGTAGTTCTCTCCTTTCTTCTGTGTCCTGTAGTGGGAAAACCACAACAAAAGCTTGCAGCTAGAGGCACAAACATACCAGCGGATTCACGAGAAGATTCAGGAAAGGGTCATGAATAATCTGGGGACATGGATTGACTGGCAGTACCTACAGAATGCTGCGAAGCTCTTGGCCAAGGTATCTACCACCTCACTCTTCCTATCCCTAGTCCATTGCCTGGCCCTGTTAGGCACAGACCTCTGAGGACAGAAGGCCCTATGTGAAGTGGGGGTGGGGGTGGAAGTGCATCCTATACAGCGCTACATGCTTCTCATTATGGGTCCACATTTCCTTGTGGTGTGCTGACCAAGGACGTAGCCCTCTGCTGGCTGTCCTGAGGATCTCTAAGAAGAGTGTTCTACTGCCTCTGCCTGCAGGGGAAACTAGAGCCTTTTTCTTCTTTGTCCCATCCATACATCACTCAAAGGAAAATGAGGGATTGTCTTTGGACAAGTATTGAGATAGATGTGTGGACTCTGATGTCCAATTTGAGAGGGAAAAGCCATTGAGGCAGCTGCTGGTAATAAATCACAGTTTGAAAAAGGAACTGTGGGTGTTCTGTGACTATTTTTGTTTCAGTTTTCCCTGTGTCTTCCCTCAATTCATCCTCTCTTTGGCTTGATTTCATTTCTTTCAGGCCCATACCTGTACAGCCAGACTAATTTACATGGTGGGGTAAGAATTGTAAGGGACACCAGAGATGTGGGTAGGTTAGAATCAGAGACACAGGTCCCTTCTCTTCTCTCCTATTGCAGTGTCGATACACCCTGCAATACACTTACCCATATGCATACTACATGGAGTCTGGACCCAGGAAGAAGCTGGTAAGCCAAAGCAATCCCTCCACTCTGTCCTGTTAGCTTCAGAGATACCTTTGTCTAACCAGCACTTTGCAGGAGAGAGGGGAGGGACCAGACCATGGTCATTGGGAGGGCAAATCAAAACAAAACTGTCTAATTATAAAATTTCCATTTCTACTCTGGCCATCTCCAAAATAGATCTCAAGTTCTGTCATTTTCTGTAATATTAAGGCAGATGCACCTAAGCCCCTGAACAACTATATTTTAAGCAATTGGCTGAAAAGGTCTGTGGCCACTTGGAATGCCGGTACCCATGCTTTGGGAGGATATTCAGCATGCATGTCCCTGAGTTATATTGTCCTTGTTTTACCTTTGTTTAATTCTTTATCTTAGATATGGGTTGTTTCCTGCTGTTTATAAACTAATTTACATTTATTGTGTAAGTGTTGGAAAACATAGAAAAGCATTTCCACCGTCCGTAATCCCACCAGAAAGAAATGACCACTGTTATCGTTAGCCAGCCTTTTAAAATTAATTTATATATATAATCAAGGTTATGTAGAATATTTTATTGTTACAGCTGTTGCCATTTACCGGACTGGTAAATACCTTTTTTTCCCCTTCTTATTTATTTTTTTCTTTTTCTTTTTTAAAAATTCTTTCTTTCTCTTATGTACATATCATTTTATTAATGGCTGCATAAATGTATCATCATATGGTTGTACCATCATTTAGGACATTTATTGTTTCTCTTTTTCACTATTATAAGTAGGACATTGAGGAGCATCTTTTTTTTATTGAAACGATTGATTATACATATTTGTGGGATACAGAGCTGAATATCGATACCTCTGTACAGTGTGTGATGATCAAATCAGGATGTTAAGCTTATTCATCATTACAAAACATAATCATTCTGTATGTCCATTAACCGATTTCTCGCTAACCTCCCTGCCTCTTTCCCTTTCCCACCTCTAGTAACCACAGTTCTGTTCTCTTCCCCTCCCCTCACCCCACGCCTACAGTTCTGTTCTCTTGAAGAGCATCTTTGTGCACAATGCTTTATCTCCTTAGATGTAGAATTACTAAGTCAAACAGTTTGGATATTTTTAAGGCTCTTGATTTGCAGAAGGGTTGAAAAAATGGAAAGTGTTCAGTGAATACAGTGTCTGAGAATATCCATTTTTACTTGCTTTTGCAGTATTTCTCTATAAGTTGGGAGCATTCTCTTCAGTGGCTTAAATTCTTCCCCATCCTTTGGGGTAGAGGGAGAGTGTGGTCTTGCCATTTCGCCATACTCTTCAAGTAGCCTTTTGTTTGGATTCTGGCTCTGGGTACAGGGTATAGAACTGCTCTCTGAGAACAGTGTCAGGGTTGTCTGTAGCTCAAGCGAGCCTGAGGTGCTGCCTGTGCCCCTCCGTCTGCAGGCCCTGCCCCGGCTACAGCCCCTTCTCCTTTTGACCCTCCTGCTCTACCCATACAGTTTGAATACCAGCAGGCTCAGCTGGAGGCTGAGATTGAAAACCTCTCATGGAAAGTGGAGCGTGCAGACAGCTATGACAGAGGGGTAGGTGCCTGTTATCCCCCTGGACCCTGTATTGCAGGTAAGGGAGGACTGGCATAGTAATAGGTGGCAGGGTTGTTAGTGTGGGAAGTGGAAGCTGGGTGAGAAAGGTGGGAAAGGCAATGCTTTTGAACACTTGGAGCCCCTGACATGGTGGGTGTGGCTTTGGCTACTCCCTACTCTGGGGACTGGGCCATGCAAGCACCTATCTTGCTTCCCTGATGCAGGATTTGGAGAACCAGATGCATATAGCGGAACAGCGGAGGAGAACCCTGCTGAAGGATTTCCATGACACCTAAGTTGGGACATGGATGTGCCAGGGTGAGGAAGATGTGGCTGTGAGGTCTTCTGGCTGCGATACTGCATGCTGCAGGCTCTGCCTTTCATGACCCCAGGCGACAGCCAGGGCCCCACTCCTGAGAGACACTGGCAACACACTTCTTAGTCAATTTCTGTTTTCTTCTCATCTTTTTGCTTTTTGTTTCTACCAGGGTAGAGGCTATGTTGAATTGGCATCTTTTCAGGACTTTTAATACTCCCTGGATGGTTGTTGGGAGGGAGGAAAAGTTTTTTCCAAATCGCTATTAATAGTATTAGATCATTACAACTTATGTAATTTTAAAGGTTGTACAACTATATAAAAAACAAAGGCAAACAAACCATAGGATAACACAGAGCCCTTTTAAAAAATAAATTGGCATTGGAGTGTTTTACCCTCTAGCTACTTTACTTAGAATGTAACATATGCTGCCCACCCATCCTGCCTCAGAATGTCTGTACTGCAAGAGGGCCCCAGGGTGGCCTCTGCTTTTCAGCTTCACATGTTTGACCACACGTGGAGTCCCAACGAAAGAGCAAGGTGGCAGATGGTGGGGAATTGAGTTGGTCTGTGTAATGGGCGTGGAGCACAGGGAGTCACATCATGCCTTCTGCCTTACCTTGGCACTAAGGAGACAGTACAGAAGAGGGTCTTCTTGCTAAGAGGTGTCATTGTCTCTGGTGGCACTGTGTGTCTGTGGGCTCATCTTTATTCTTGAAAGTGAGGTTTACCTGGGCTAGAGCCCACAGCAAAACATAGATGGGCTTGTGGCCCTCCAGACTAGGGGTTCAGCATGGTGTTTCCTTTTGTCTCCTAAAGATAGAGATCCACTTTTGAAGGGAATTGTTCCTCCAAATAAATTTGTTTTACCTTGGTCCCTTCTTTTTTGCCAGTATTCAAGTGGTGTAACTCTGACCAGGGTCACATGTGACCATACCCGACACTGTCTTGCTGCACCGTCTTCTGGTGAACATCAGGGTGGGAATTCAACATGGCCCTCCCAAGGGCACTGGCCTTCCTGGCTCAGAGGCCAGGTTTGCACAGGTTGTTTTCATGTTGCCTGGAGCATGTCCAACAGCTGCTTTGGGGTGGGTTGTGCTCCCCCTTACCTGGTTCCAGCTGTCAGATGACACCACCTCTATGGTCTGGGAGTCTAAAGCCAGGAGAGTCCTTGGTTTGCGGTCCCAGCTTCTGTACTAGGAGGGGCTGGCCAGAGGAAAGGACCAGCTTTTGGACAGCTGAGTGCAGGGAGCAAGTGGTTTGCTTGGTGTCCTACCTGTCCTGAACCTGAACCTGTGATCTCTGGGCTTCCTGTGGCTTTGCTCAGTGCCTCCACTCTGAGATGAACAGACTGCCCATACTCAACAGGGCTTCCTTGACCTTCTGGGATAACTGACAGGGAAATCTGTGACTGTTGTGGAAATTATTTGATATTCAGACATTTTCACCCCCCGTCAGCGATTTCCCAGGTACCATATAAGCTGTAAAACAGTAATTCTTGAAGACAGAGGAAATCTGTGACTGTTGGGGTCATGGGGTACATGTCTGGCTGCAGGTTCCCTTTCTCTCCCCTCAGGTTTTGTCTCTTCCTGTTGTCCCCAGCGAGGGAGGGGCTGTGGGGTAGACTGGGAGGACAAGTTAGGAGTGAGTGTAGCAAATGAACCCAGAATGGAACAGTAGGGGAGCTAACTGTGAATGAGGAGAGTGCCTGCTGCTAGACCTAGGGGTGAGCTGTGAATGCTGTGTTAGCATATGGACTGGCATCTAAGCATCTGGAGCCTTTATCTCTCCATTGAGTCTTTTCTGTGGCACCACCATGGCACAAGACCTGAGCTGCAGCTCTGCACTATATGTCACACCCTGGGCATTTTTTTGACTGCACATTTGCCATGTTCCGCACTTGCATTCATCTGTGGTCCTGACCACTAGAGCTGCAGGGTGTTCTGTGCTCAGACCATAGCCTGTAGCTGTTAACCTGTGGAGAGCTTCCTTTTGTGCCCCCAGTGGCTGTCCTTTGTAAACATTATCAGGAAGATGGGGAAATGTCAGGCAGAATTTCTGCCCTACAAAGGAAGAAGAGAAAGGAAGACAGTGTTTTTCATGAATTTACCATATTTTGTTTTTCTTCCAAGAAAAAGTTACTTGAGGCAATGTCATCTGCTCAAAGTTGAGTGGTTTATTCAAAATAAACTAAGTTTCTGATTATAAAAATGTGTGTGTAGTGTTTCTTCAAAGGGTACAAGTAGCCGCCTGAGCCACAGAGGGTTCTGGCCAGTGAGCACCAGATGAGGGCCTTCTGACCGGCCAGCCCCCTCCTCCAGAGGTCTGTGAAGACCCCACTGGCCAGACTTGGCTCTGCCTTTCTTCCCTTTCTGGCTGTCTGGGAAGAGGGCACCTGTAAGTGGTCCCTGTGGAGGGAAGTAAAATATCCTGGCAGTTTTCCTCTACCTCCCTGGGTGCAGGCTGAATCATTCCCCACCACAAACAGATGCCAGGATTGTGGTAGAGCATACTGATACAAATGCCCCAAACTCCCATTCAGAAAATCCCTGGCTCCCTCCAAACCAGACATGGAACCATAGGGCCATGGAGTATGGCATGGGGAATTGTGGCTTCACAGGGGCCCTGAGGGTTATGAAGAGATGACTTGGCACAGAAAGTGGAAGTGTTTGGAGTCTAATCCCAAGATGGGAAATGGGGTTTGGGTTTTGATTGAGTGTCCACATTTCTGGTATCAGAGGTGACAGCAGCTGCATTGGTAGGTAGCTCCAGAGCTGTGGGCAGCATGCACAGGGCAGTTGAGGCCAGAAGAGACCTCACATACTGCCAGTCTGAACTCCACAGCTGCTCCTCCTTGGACCTCAGGTGTGCCAAGCTCTATGCTTGGCACCTGGGCATACAGTGGTGTGCAAAAGATGCATAGGCTTTACCTTCCAGGAGTCTCCAGTCCAACAGGGTCACAGATGGAACTGGTCACTAGTGAATGTTTTTACTGGGGCAGTAAGGCCAGGAGCTGAAGGACTACACATGCACAGGGCCATCCCTGCAGAGCAGTGGACAGGGTATGATGGCCTAGGCACCGTACTCTTGATGATCCTAGAAAGGGACAAGAGGAGATAGCAAATTCTAGCAAAGTCTAGAGAAGGTATTTTCCATGTCACCCCTAGGGGTTCACGCAACAAGCATGTGAGTATTACCTGTATGCCAGGCTTGGACTCTGCCATCTACCAACTAGCCAGAGTATTTCCTATCCCCACAAGACAATCACACTAACAAGGACTGAGTATGTACCCGTGTATAGTCCTCACAGCAGCCCTGTGAGGTATGTACTAACATGAACTACATTACATAGGTTTTTTTTTTTTTTTTTTTTTTAAAGATGACCGGTAAGGGGATCTTAACCCTTGACTTGGTGTTGTGAGCACCACGCTCAGCCCGTGAGCAAACCGGCCATCCGTATATGGGATCCGAACCCACGGCCTCGGTGTTATCAGCACCACACTCTCCTGAGGGAGCCACGGGCCGGCCCAACATAGGTTTTTATTTTTTTATTTTTTTAATTTTTTTATTTTTTAATTTTTTATTTTTTTTATTTTTTATTTTTTTTAAAAGATGACCGGTAAGGGGATCTTAACCCTTGACTTGGTGTTGTCAGCACCGCGCTCACCCAGTGAGCCAACCGGCCATCCCTATATAGGATCCGAACCTGTGGCCCTGGTGTTATCAGCACCGCACTCTCCCGAGTGAGCCACAGGCCGGCCCAACATAGGTTTTTAAAATGATAAATAATTTGCTTAAGGCTACCACTGCTAGTAAATGGCAAAACAAAAAATGTTTGCTGTTAGAAACTAGAAAGTCTAATTGTTATAACAGATTAGAACACAGTTTAGCACGAAGCCCAGATTTGGCAGTGTATATAACAGTAATTGAGGTAGGACTGCCATGGCATAAAAAGGGCCAGAGGTTAAAACCTTTTTAAAAGGCTGAGAAATTCTGGTTTATGATGTGGTTATGAAGTTCCCAAGGCTGACAGCAGGTGGAGCAAAAATGGGGGTGAGGCAGGCCCTCTGACACCTGCTTGCCTTCTGCTGTCTGGTGATGAGCTGGCAGAGAAGCCTCTGTGCAGCAGTAGCCATAACTCCACTGGATACAGGTACAGGTTGTTACGCGAAATACTTGGGACCAGAAGTGTTCTGGATTTCAGGTTTTTCTGGATTTTGAATATAATTTTGCATTATACTCACCAATTCAACACCCCTAATCCGAAATCTGAAATGCTTCAATGAGCATATCCTTGGAACATCATGTTTCAATATGTTTCAGATTTTGGAGCATTTTGGATCTTTGATTTTCAAGTTAGGGATACTCAGTCTGAAATAGGAAGGTGGAAGAATGGAGTTCAAGAAAATAGTTTAAGTGAGGATTTTATGGTGAACTAATTATAGTTTTTGAAAGGCTTGAGGGGCCGGTTCGCTCACTGGCTGAGCGTGGTGCTGACAACACCGGGTCAAGGGTTAAGATCCCCTTACCGGTCATCTTTAAAAAAAAAAAAAAAAAAAAAATGAAAGGCTTGAGGGAAATGGTCTCACCGTTCATTCATTGGTACCAGGAAACTATGAGGTCTTTGGTAAAATTGATTGTTGGTATTCATCATATTTAAAAATTTAGGAGATTCATATGATTTGGAAAAATTGAATTGCTTCTATTGTACTACTGTACTCAGAAATTTAGAGACTTCTGACCTAACTAGGGTGAATGAAAGACAAGCTGCAGGAAATTTGGGTTTTTTGGCAGTTGGATTGGAACCCTTACCCTTGGTGTTACAGAGCTGTGCTCCAACAAATTGAGCCAGCTGGCCAGCCCAAGCTGCAGTAAATTTGAAAAGTCCTAAATTGATAATAGAATTTTCATCTATTTGAATCAGAAACATTTCTTTAGCAGCAATTTTATTTCTTTTGGAATTCACTTTAGGGGAAAGGGGCTAGTTCCTCACTGCCTCAGCCTCTGTGCCCGGGTTGCCTCCAGGGGTGTCCATCTGAAGTGAGATGCTGAACCACTAGTGGTGTTTGGTTGGCATCCCAGCTTTAGCTTAAAACAGCTCCCAGTGCTACCTGTGCCCCACCCCCCCATCCCCTAAATGTCCAGAAACTTTTTTTGTGAGGCAGTTTTTCTCTGCAGTATCCTAAGATTGACAAGGTGGTCCCTAAGGGTGGCTGGATTAGTGGATGCACTTGTGATTGGGGGACAGTTGTGTGTAGAATCTCAGGAGGCAGGAGGTGGGCCTGTCCTTGGAAACCCCTGGCCTGTCCTGACTGAAGAAACCAGAGAATGCAGATTATGCTTTTCTGGAAGGAGGGAGGAGAGGGAGGGCCTTAACTGGATAAGGAGAAACCATCAGTGGGACCTACCTTAATAGTGTCACTCTTATCTGCATGGGTGGGATGGGGGGTACAGCTTCTGCTGTGGTGCGCGTGAATCTGCTTATAACAAAATACCTGAATTGGGTGATTTATAAAGAAAACGAAATTTATTGCTTATACTTTCTGAGGCTGGGAAGTCCAAAGTCCATCTGGTTATGGCGATAGTGACCCAGGGGTCTCACATTGCAAAATGGTGGAAGCAGAGAAAGCAGAGACAGCAAGAGAGAGAGACAGACTCTTCTTTTAAAGCCCTCAGAGCCACGCCCCTGGCAACCATTTTTAACCCATTCACTACTGCACGGTTGTACAATCCAATCACCTCTTCAAGCCTCCACCTTTCAATTACCGTAATAGGATTTCCCACAGTGGGGGCTAAGTTTCTAATACATAAAACTTGGGGGACACAATTCAAGCTTCAGAGAGTTTGGGGGGGACATAATTCAATCCACTACATCTGAGGTGATGGTGTTTCAAGAGTCCTTTCCCCCCTCTTCACATGTGCTTGCTTTGAGGCAAGGAGTGCACCCATACACCTGAGCACCTGCTGCATCCCTGCAGGTTACTGTTGAGGGGCTGATCTTTCTGATGCCAGGGCTTCTCCTGCAAGCCTTCTTTGACCGCCCTGGACTGGATCCCACTGCCTATGCAACGCAGCACATCAGGCAGCTTCTTCCTAAGGCCTGCCTCCTGCAGGACTCCCTGGGAGATCCGGATCGACTGTGCAACGGACCTCCAAGAACGACTTCATTAAGGTCGTGGGCCCTGCTACCGCGACACCCCAAAACCGCCGCAGTATTAAGTCATCTCTTGGCACTGCCTCCTCCCTGCTGCCACTCCCCCACTGCCACTCCCAGGAGCGAGAACATACAGACCATACTTTTTTAGAAGGAGGGAAGGGGACGTCTTAAGCCAGGAACGGAGAAACTACCAGTGGGGTCTGACTTAATGGTTCTGCTCTTGTCTCAATCTACATTTGGGGGGTTGGCTGCCGCCCTGTGGAGCGTGCCGCTCTGCCTGACGGTAACTCAGCTCGGGAAGAGAAACCCCAGTGTGGGCCGGGGTCCAAGGGGCGGACAGGCCGAGTTCAGCGCGGGCGAGGGCGGCTTCCGGCAGGCGCAGTATCCCCAGGCACCGTCTCCCAGTGACCGCGGCGCGCGCGGGCTCGGCGGCCGTCGTCCGGGCGACTGCGCAGCGCGGGCGTCCCCGCGGCCCCTCCCCTGGGCGCGCGCGCGACCTGGGCGCCATGGCGGCGGCGGCGACAAGCCAGCGGCCTGAAGCAGCGGTGGCGGGTGAGGCCGCGACTCCGCAGTGGGCGCCACCTACGCACGGCCTAGCCAGGGCAGCGGCCGGGATGGGCGACAGCGAGGACGTACCGGTGCGGCCGTTGTGCAAGCCCCGCGGCATCTGCTCTCGCGCCTACTTCCTGGTGCTGATGGTGTTTGTGCACCTGTACCTGGGCAACGTGCTGGCGCTGCTGCTCTTCGTGCACTACAGCAATGGCGACGAGAACACCGACCCGGGGCCCCAGCGCAGCGCCCAGAGTCCCGGGCCCGCGCCAACCTTGGGCCCCCTAACCCGGCTTGAGGGCATCAAGGTGAGGACCTCCCGCCCCGGTGGGCTCCAGCCTGCACGGCCCAGCAGCCCCGGACCCCTACGCGGCCCCCAGCACTGCTCCGTGTCGGTCCCACGCGCACGCACTCACTTTCCTGCTGTCACTCTCCGGGCCGAGGTGGCTTTTCCCTTATTGGGCAGCGCGGCTTGGCGCCCCAGCTGCCAGCCACGCGCCTTTTCCTTAGGTGGGGCACGAGCGTAAGGTCCAGCTGGTCACCGACAGGAAACACTTCATCCGAACCCTCAGCCTCAAGCCGCTGCTCTTCGGTAAGTCTGTCAGACACTCCTGGGAAGGGCCAGGGCTGCGGTTCGGTGGCAACCTCGAGGCTCATTTTGACCACATGACTTCGATTTTGAACATGGCTATTTCAAAGTAGCCCTTTTATCCATCCAGAGAATTATCATACTGAGGTACCACCCGCTCCTCCATAACAGGGTGACCTTTTCACATTCCCCTCCCTGATCCCTACTCCTTGCAGCTGATTCTTCCATGACAGGGCTGGGCAGTGTGCCCGAGGTTGTGTAAACATTTCATTGACGCTGTTTTTGGACATTCTGTGCCACCATTAATTCTGTCACCTTCTAGAATGGTTGGGGATGGGGGGAGACTGATAATCAGGTCCCATTTGATTTCAGGGCCTCTGGGGGAAATCCCACTCCCAAAATGGGCCCCTGTGGTCCAATGAGAAGCAGGCTGTCCAAGTGTGGATAAACTGGTGCCTCAAGTCTGCCCCACTGGGGTACCACTCAGAGGCCCAGCTTTTGCTTCCAGCACTCTGGAATTCTTAGAATGAAGCATTTTGTTCAGCCACCCAGGGTGACCCCATTTGGAGCCACATCATAGCTCATGTTTACTTAGCTCTTGTTATGTGCTAGGTTTCATGTGATTGTTTCACTGAATTCTTACAACCCCTCTGTGAGGTGCATGTAGGTCCCACCCTCAGGCCAACGGGTGAGTTGAGCCACAAGGAGTTGCAGTGGCTTGGCCAGGCTCACACAGCTAGTTCAGTGGTGAAGCTAGGATTAGAACCTAGGCAGCCTGCCTCTAGGGCTACACACTAAAACCATAGTGCTGGCTGGGAAGACCCCAAACCTTCAAAGACCACCAGTGTCAACAAGATGGGCACCATGGACCTTGCCCAGGGTAAGTTTGCACAGCCCAGCCCTGGGCACCTGGTCTCAGAGACACATATTTGCAGATCGGGGGCCATTCCTGGCCGCTTGGGGATGGAGTGGGTAGGGAGTCTTAAGAAGGGGGTTAGGGCCGGCCCGTGGCTCACTCGGAAGAGTGCGGTGCTGATAACACCAAGGCCATGGGTTCGGATCCCTATATAGGGATGGCTGGTTGGCTCACTGGCTGAGCGTGGTGCTGACAACACCAAGTCAAGGGTTAAGATCCCCTCACCGGTCATCTTTTTTAAAAAAAAAAAAAAAAAGAAGGGGGTTAGGACCAAAGCAGAGCATCTGAGCACATGCTGTTACTGCTGGGGCAGAGGCCCTGGTTGGGGATTATACCCAGACCTGTGAGAGTGATGTCACATACATGCTATTTGTGGGGAAATAGGTTATGCTGTCAGTCCTGGTGTGGGAGGGACCCTAAAAGGTGGTGGTGGTGGTTATTATTATTCCTATTACTATTGAATAACTGTTGAAGTCTGTGCCAGGCACTATTTTGGGAGCTGGAAACATAGCATTGAACAGAATAGAAAACAACAACAACAAAACAAAACTCTGAAGCTGACATTTGAATGAAGAGGAAGAAGACAATAAACAAATAAATATGGTGTGTCAGATGGTGATACATGATTGCAGACAAGTAAGGCAGAATTTCAACTGGTTTTGAAGTGTTTAATAGGGTAGCCAAGGTGAGCCTCCCTGAGAAAAATATTTGAGCAAAGACCTGTAGGAAGTTTGGGATCAAGCCAGATAGCTGTCAGGGAAGTGTGATCAAGGTAAAGGGAACAACACTCACCCCATTACTACTACACTGCTGTGAACAGACATATCTGAGGGGTTGTGTTTTCTCTCATCAGCCTTCCTGGGATCTGTATATATCTAATTCAAATGTATGTTAGGTGGCTGCGACCTTGTACTAATCTTTTTTAAAAAATGTATGTTAGGTTAAATGATCCTCATGAGACGAAAATTCCCCTATCATGCAGCTTGTCCTGTAAAGAAGTGAATGAGAAACTCAGACCCAAAGTCACCAAGAATAAATTACAAGAAGCAGAAGAGATTTGACAAAAGGTAAACTGGTTCGGGTTAAGCCATCAGATAGGTCTCTGTTTCTGCAGACAAATTACTAAGGGCATAATTACGAGATTTGGGCAGCTGTGGCAAGAACTTCCTGTTTGTGGTCCTCATTTCCTTCAAAACACTTACTTTATACTTTCTCCCCAGTGAGTTAGTGGAGATGTCCCAGGTTTTACCCTGAAAGCCTTGGGACTTGCTATTTGGTGAAATGAGGTGGGGTGAATGAAGAAGAGATCAGTGATTACAAGAAGTCCAGTTGTGAGAAAAGGAAACCACAGGGGAGAGGGTGTCCAAGGCAGGGCAGTTCCTGAATGCTGTGGGGTTGGATGAATCCAAAGAATGATGCCTCATCTCAAGAAGGAGCAGTGTCTGTGTCTACTGTACCTGCCTGTCCATCCATCCATTGGTCTGCTGTCCACTGTCATCCTAAAGGGGCAGGCAGTGCCCAAGGAGAGTGGACCTGCTGTAGGCTCTACCCTGCTGCTCTTGGCTCCAAATCTGTGCTATGCCAGCCTCAGGGACCAAAGATGCCAGGGCTTGATGGGTGGGTGCTCAAGATGTGAGCTGGGACAAGACTGGGATTCCACCCTGAGGTTCCTCCATCTCTGTGGAAGAGAACCCCACCACTTCACAGGGAAGACCCCATGAAGCCCCCAGTCTCTGTTCGGGAAACGTTTCCTGTTTCCCACCCTTGTTTCTAGGGACCCATCCTGAGCTCCTGGCAAATACCTGCGTGTCTGTGGTAGCCATTTCCCAAAGACTTGGAACATTGTGAGTCAGCTGAGGACTTCATCCTGTACAGTTCAGAGGGAAGTGCTCTATTTCTGAGTAATTGCCCTGACTTTAAACAGCAGGTCAGATCTCATTGCTTCCTTCCTTAAAAGTCTCCAAGATCTCCCATTCCACTTCTAAGTTTCATTTGGTGCCTCAAAGCCCGCTCACCTCTGAGACCAGATCTCCTGCCACCACCTTCACTTCCTCGCTGCTGAGTCTCAGACACCAAGCTCACTGCTGCCACGGGACCTTTGCAGGTGCTGTTCCCTCATGAAAGGCTCAGACCTGGCTCTTCCCACAGATGGTGACTTCATCTCCATCAGGCTTCTTCTCAGATGTCCTGTTCTGTCCTCAAATCAGTCTTAAGAGGTTCCCAGGTACCCTGTTTTATCAGCCTGCTTGGTTTTCTTCTCCACACTTAGCACTGCTGAAAACTATTTTCTGTGTTTTTTTGTGTCATTTGTGCCTCTGTCCCCAGAGGTGAGCTGTATGTGGGGGAGGCCTGATACATTCTGGCTGTGTGTCCAGTGGCTAGGGTTATGTCTACTGCTGATGCTTATTGGCTGGCTGGAGGGGTTTACTGGGTGCTCTCAGCTCAGAGTAGCCTCCACCACCACCCTCCTGACTTGGCACCCTCTTCACGGGCAGAGGGGGTACTTCCATTAGGCCAACAAAAGTTTTAATCCATGTTTCTTAACTATTTAAGGTAAATGAGTAATTGCCACCAGTACACAAAACAATTTATTTTAAAATCATGACTACTTTTTCCAAATGTATTCTTTTTCAGCTTAAGAAAACAATTAATGGCCGGCCCGTGGCTCACTTGGAAGAGTGTGGTGCTGATAAAACCAAGGCCACGGGTTCGAATTCCTATATAGGGATGGCCGATTAGCTCACTCGGGGGAGTGTGGTGCTGACACCACCAAGTCAAGGGTTAAGATTCTCTTACTTGGGTGAGTGTGGTTCTGACAACACCAAGTCAAGGGTTAAGATCCCCTTACGAGTCATCTTTCAAAAAAAATCCCCCCCAAAAATGATTAGACAGCTACATCAGACCAATGAACTTATGACAAACACTGGAGGCCCAGAAGTAGGGAAGAATTTTAGTGTGCATTAGTTCAAGTTCTTATGCAACTTAATGCAGTTTTCTTTTTTTCTTTTTTTTTTTTAAAAGATGACCGGTAGGGCTGAGCCCGTGGCTCACTCGGGAGAGTGTGGCGCTGGGAGCGCCGAGGCCGCGGGTTCGGATCCCATATAGGGATGGCCGGTTTGCTCACTGGGTGAGCGTGGTGCTGACAACACCAAGTCAAGGGTTATGATCCCCTTACCGGTCATCTTTTAAAAAAAAAAAAAAAATAATAAATAAATAAATAAATAAATAAAAGATGACCGGTAAGGGGATCTTAACCCTTGACTTGGTGTTGTCAGCACCACGCTCAGCCAGTGAGCGAACCGGCCATCCGTATATGGGATCCGAACCCAGGGCCTTGGTGTTATCAGCACCGCACTCTCCCGAGTGAGCCACGGGCCGGCCCCTTAATGCAGTTTTCTGCATGGATCGCTCCTCCCACACACACACATCCACCTCCCCCTTACCCCCACACAGCCCCCCACTGCTGATTTGTGAACCTGCTGCTTGGCAGAGCCGTGGACTCAGTGAGGGTCAGGCAGGCATAATTGAGTCTGTCTGGGGCTTGATAAGCAATATCCTGCCCAAGGTGAGCATAGCCCAAGGCTGTGTGCCTGCCCTGCTAATCAGCTTGGGATGCAGGGCATTAGCCAGGCTGTCATCCCAAGCCTGGGAAGGACAGGAAGGTGGTCTTGCCTGCCTGGTACGCACAGCTCTCAGGAGAGCACTACTGGCTCAAGAAGCAGTCCCTAGCTGTGTCCAAGGAAGGTGAGCCACCCTGCTTGGGTCTCTCTGGACTCTGGTCTGCAAATCTCCACTGGTGGCAGCAGAAGAAGGGTTTTATGTGTATCCAGGGGAGCACACCAAGTTTGTGTGGCCACTGCAGAGGCTGTGGCTACAAAGTCCCAGCTCTTGCTGGTAGAGTAGCTGCTATTGGCACTGTTGATGGTGCCAACTTTGCACAGCCAGCTGCAAATTTCAGTGGCCCTGGCTCCAGGCATAGGCTATGGTTGCCAACAGCCGGTGGCCCTATATTTTCCTGCTCAACAGAGAGAGTACTGTTGCACTGGGAGAGCCTGACCTTTACTGCCGAATGGGATCAGAGGGGCCTCTAGGAATCCCTCCACCCAGCCCCTCCACCTGGTGAACTAAACCCTCTTGTCTGATGCTCTGCCCTTGGAATCAGGCTTCTAGGGATGCCACCCTCCTTAGCAGAATTTTTTGTCTTGTTTTTGTTGTTTTAGCAATGTCCCACGCTTGTAAAGGAATTTATTTTTTAGTTCCAACTGGGCACAGCATTTAGGTATTCCTTCTTCCATCTGCCTCAGCACCCAGCCAGGGGCTGCAATGAAAGCTCCTGTAAGGGGTGTATAAAGAGTGCTACATGCTCAGGGCTCACCAAAGACGCTGGCACAGAGTGTGCCCAGGACCTCCTTGGATGAGCCTGCGTCCTGCATCTCGCAGTCCCTGCAGCTGGCATGTGGCACTGGAAGGAGTCAGGAGTAAGGCCGGAGGCAGGGGAGGAGGGCGATCAGCACTGATCCCTTCCTCTTTCCCCTCTTTTTACCCTTTTTGAGACAGATGCCTGCGGTAGTCAGTACCCTTTCTTTCCCACCTAAGAATCCAGTTGATCTGATCTCTGAGGGGAATGAATTGAAAAGGGTGGGGTGTTGCCCTTGGGGCCAAGTGAGGTGGAGACCAGTCTGCAGCCTGGAAGCCTGAAACTCATGTCTCAAGCAGAGACTCACGTGGGCTGTTCAGGCAGGCGCTGTTGGCCATGGTTGCAATGCAGAGACCATGGTGTGTGGGGAAGTGGCTGCAGTGCAGGATGGCTGGCCAGGGATAGCCATAAGAGGCCATGATGGGTGCACAGCTGGCCTGCACAGCCTTGCACAGGCTGCAGCATGGGTAGATGACCCTGTGAGGGGGAAGGGTCGAAGGCACCCATATCAGCTGGAGCCTCTTCCTGCTCTTAGCTCTGCCAGTAACTCTCCTTTAACTCTTTGTGGTGGTTGCTGGGCAACAACACTCTGGTCACCTAGCAACAGCCCTGCTGCCTGGATTTCTTGCTTACCCCACATCTCATCCCTCAGCCCTGCCCCCCCTCCCAGTGCTCTGTCTTACCTCCCCCAGCCCTCTTCCCTAGCCCAGTCTTTGTAGCTTTCCAATGTACCTCCCCCTCCAGCTCCAAGGCCAACTCTGGGAGGAGAGTGGCGGAGGGCCCTGCACTCTGAGCCTTCACGCCCCATCTTAAAGAGAAAAAGCAGGGCTCTCCCTCTTGTCCTGAAAGGCCTTTGAGGCACTGAGGTCTCTGGCCAGGGCTGGGGTTGGCAAAGAGCACAGGGGCCTGGTCCTTGAGTTCTGAAAGAGTCCTTTCTTCCTGCTACTGACACTGGAAGGACTCTTGCTCTGCCAAGAGGGAGCTGAGCGGAATGTTGTTCACGGGATAGGTTAGCCTAGGGAGGAGAAATCAACCCTGTGACTTCTGAACTCTCCGGGAGAAAAGGCCACCAGATGGACCTTGGCCTCATCTCTTGTCAGGCTCCCTTGGGTAGACAGAGCTTCCACACCTCACTGGGGAGGGGCTCCCAGCCCCTCAGCCTGAAGCAGCCTGCCCACTTGTCCTGCTTCAACACGGAAGAGCCCTTGATGGTTGTGAGTCCAGACCAAGGGTCTGACTACATGCTCACCATTGATGGTTCCCTGCCCATGGTTGCCTCTGTCCCATCGGCACCTTCTTCCCTCTGTCAGGAACATACTGACAAAACAATCCTTCGTTCTCCTCCCTGACCCTGTCAGTGCCCAGCACTGATAGATGCTCAACAAGTATTAATGAAGAGCTGAGCTGCCAGAGCAGGCCCTGGCTGAAGAGGTACCCCCTGCCCTGCACCTGCAAGCACGTGCCCTACCTGTCAAGGCACACAGAAGCAAAGAGCAAGCAGAGGAAGAGGTGGGCATCAAGGTATCACTCCTGGGCGAGCAGGGACAACCAGCTGACCGACTGCTGGATGGCCTCAGCCACGGTGTCATGGTCCAGCAAGTTAAAGCCACATCTCTGTGTAGCCAGTGTCGAGGCACAGCACCGTAGCTTGGGGAATGGGTATGCACCACGTGGGGCCTCAGGGAGCCCCTGCCCTGCTGTCACCCAACAATACCAGCAGCACCACCAGCAGCCATAGCCCTCTTGCGCCATCACCTGCTTTCTCTGCCCTGGCCTTAATGAGCTGAGGTTGAGGGCTTTATAGGGCCGTATGCACAATGCAGGAGCCAACAGAGAAGGAGATTGTACGGATGTTTACAGAGCTTCCAGGTGCCTGGACCCACCTGGTTAGACCCCAACATGCTGACTGGGGTGTTTGCTTTCCATTAGCACACAGCGGGGGGCTGTAGAGACCTGCAGCATCTCCATTGGGCCTTCAGATTACTGGCACCTAATAAACTGAAGAAGCCTGGGCCTGTGTTTTCCTTTTTTGGCTTTTCTTTCTTTTCAAATGTTGTGCTAAGCAATCAAGGGGTGGCTCTGTTGATTAGCAATTTGGTTTAACGCAAAGTCCAGCAGGGCTGTCTCTAAGTGGCTGGGTCACACCTTTTCTGGGTTTTCTGAGTTGGGGTTCATGCAGGCCAGGGGTTAGGACCTTTGTCCTGTCCTCATCTGGGTCACCTACTCCTGGGAAGCCAAATCTGGTTGTGAGCATAGATTCTGGAGTACAACAGCCTGGGTGGCCCTGAGCAAGTTGCTGATCTCTCTGTGCTTGGGGTTCCTCATGGATAGGAAGGGTGAATTAATGGGGCTTGGCCTTCTAGAGTGAGTGTAAGGATTAAGGAGTTGATGTGTATGAAGTGGTTAGGACAGTGCCTGGGGCAGAGTTTGTGCTACTTCAGTGTGATCTGCTGTGATTGCTGTTAAAAACTGCTCCAATCCTGGCTCTGTGTGGCCATTTTCCTTCCTCTTAGCAAGGGAAGGAAATCATGCTGGGAGCTGACTGAGAGAAGTGGCAGCCCACACGGCAGGTAGTGGTGCAGCTCTTTTTCCATTAGTTGCTCTGTGGACCTCCTGTCCCTCAGAGAAGTCCTCTCTCCCAAGAACAAGGGAAGCAAGTAGGGACCAGACTCCTGCCCCGGAAGTGCCTGTGGCCACCAGGATGTGGGTTCTTCAGGTCTGAGGTTACCATTCCAGCACCACTAAGCCACCCACCAGCTGTGCCTACTATGCAGGTATCCAGCCACTGGAGCCAACCTCAGGCCTGACTGATCTTCACTCAGGGGCTTAGAGACAAGGAGTAGGTTCCCAGTGTACGTTTGTGCCGGAAGGAACTGGGGAAGCAAAGGGTACTCTGGGGCATCTTCTCTGAGACCAGCATCTGCCAAAAACCTGAGTAACCCCCACTGACCTCCTAGCACTGGGCAACTCAGCCCTGGTCAGATGACTAGTACCCACTTGTGCAAGAAATGGTGGGCAAAGCCCTTGGACTGGCTTGAAGCATTGGCTGTCTTGTGCTTTGTTCATTTTTATTTGAATAATGCGGAAAAGCAAAAATGAAAGCAAGAACCAGCCACTATCTATCCACTTTAAAAATGTTTACCCAGTAAGGGCTGGCTGTTCGATTAGAGCACAGTGTTATAACATCAAGGACAAGGGTTTGGATCCTCATACCGGCCAGCTGCCAAAAAAAAAAAAAGATATGTATATATATCTCCACAGAAGATATATATACATCTCCAGTAAGAAGTGGAGGTCAACCCTCTGCCTTTCAGGTCTACTCTCTGGCCTTCAGTCCTACCCCAAGATGGTTCATCCTATATCCAGCTTAGTTCTGGCTTGCCTCCCAGGACTCCCCTGAAAATGTGTGCTGTCATCATCAATGAGAGAGACTCCACATTCCAAACACTGGCCAACCTTTGCAGGACAACTCAAAAGTCCAGAGCAGATGTAAAGGAGTGTGTGAAATCCTCCAGATCTGCCACCAAGGGACAGGGAGCACCCCAGGAACCCTGTG
This sequence comes from Cynocephalus volans, assembly GCF_027409185.1. Classification (NCBI taxonomy): domain Eukaryota; kingdom Metazoa; phylum Chordata; class Mammalia; order Dermoptera; family Cynocephalidae; genus Cynocephalus; species Cynocephalus volans. Next base: position 59,341,671 of record NC_084470.1, read on the forward strand.
GATAGGAAGGTACCGGGTGCATCAGTGCCCTAGCTCAGTCCTTGGCTTCACCCACCTCCTCTTCTGGCAGAAATCCCTGGCTTCCTGAGTGATGAGGAGTGTCGGCTCATCATCTACCTGGCACAGATGAAGGGGTTACAGCGCAGCCAGATCCTGCCCACTGAAGAGTATGAGGAAGCAATGAGCACCCTACAGGTCAGCCAGTTGGACCTCTTCCGGCTGCTGGACCAGAACCACGATGGTCACCTGCAGCTCCATGAGGTTGGGATCCTGGGGCCTGAATAGGCACAGAGTGGGATTGCCCAGAATTATCTTTCTGGTGGCCAGGTCACTTGTCCAGATCAGCCCTGGCCCCAAGAGTTAGATGCCAACTCAGGCCTGCTTGGCCATGCTCAGGCCTGGGGTCCCCCTTTCTTCTTTAGAAAGCCCTTTGCTGCCCTGGGAATCCCAGAGGATGGCAGGAGAATCCACCTGGGAGTGATGGCATTTATTGCTAGGTTTCTTTTTTTTGGCTGGTATGGGGATCTGAACCCTTGACCTTGGCGTTATAACACTGTGCTCTAATCAACTGGGGTAACTGGCCAGCCCTATTGCCACAGTTTTCTTTTTTTTAAAGAAAAGATGACCAGCAAGGGGATCTTAACCCTTGGCTTGGTGTTGTCAGCACCATGCTCAACCAGTGAGCCAACCGGCCATCCCCATATGGGATCCGAACCCATGGCCTTGGTGTTATCAGCACCGCACTCTCCCGAGTGAGCCACGGGCTGGCCCTTTATTGCCACAGTTTTCAAGTGGTATGCCATCTGTGGTCTGGATTCCTTTCTGTAATGGCTGGGGCCCCACAGAACTCATGTAGGATGGGATGGCAGCTGTGATGTGGCCAGCAGTAGGCACCTCTCTCTGCATGCTCCTCACACCCGGGCTTCTGAAAAAAGTGTGGCAGTGTAGGGGGCCCATTGCCCACCCAGAACACCCCACTGAGCCTGGTCTTCCTGAGGGGCCTGGTAGTCATGCCTTGGCCAGGTCTCCCCATGGTGCCTGTTTCCTCTTCACGCTCAGGTCTTGGCCACTCCCACCTCACCTGGAGTATCTGAGTGGGACACAGGCCTGTCCTTCACTCTGCCTCCAACCAGCCAACAGTACTCATGAAGGCCACAGTCCCTGCAAAGCTGGGAATGCCAATGGCCCTTAGGCCTCTTGACCTCCTCCCAGATGCCTCTAGACCTCTCTGCCTACCTTCCCTTCAGACCAGGGACCTTGGGCTCTGTCCTGTGTCCTCACCCATACCCTATCACCTGAATCCTTAGCTGTGTAACAAAACCTGGGCCATCTGTGCCCTGGTGGCTCTCCATCATTGGGGTCACCCCACTGAGGGACCCTCTTATGCCTTAGGTCTTAGCCCAGACTCGGCTGGGAAATGGACGGTGGATGACTCCAGAGAACATTCAGGAAATGTACTCTGCGATCAAGGCTGACCCCGATGGTGACGGTAAGCTCATACCTCTCCCCAGTTCTGTCCTTGTGAGCCTCATCCCACTCCCAGGTACACTATCTTGAAAGTTTAGGCCCTTCTCCCACAGCCAGGCAGCCTCTGTGCCCAGCTTCTGTAGTGGCCAAAGAGGATGAGGAGGTGAGGATCCAGCCTTGCCCCTCACCCCTGGGAAGTATACAGGCAGCCAAATCACTGTTTCTCTTAAGTGGCAGTCTAGAAGGCAGTTCTTCGAGACTCTTGATCTCATCAGGCAGAGTCTAGAGTCAGGGGTACAGGAAGTAGGGCTGCAAGGGGACAGCAAGGCTAGCTTGAGCTTGGCTCTTTACCCTGCTCCATCCCCCTCTCCAGCCAGTCATGGGTTTTGCCCCAGCAAGCAGCCTCCCTGGTCCAAGCAGGATCTCCCCTGCCTTCTTTTTGCCCACCTGGAGTCATGCCAAAGCACCAAAGTGGCAGTGTTGCTAACTTTGCTACCTGGTGGGGGTGGGGGTGGGCAGGAGCACTGTCATGCAAGTGGTCCTTCCTTTGGTAACCCCCAAGGTTTCTGAGGTGTGGTCATCACCCTCATGCCCAAGTTCTAGACCAACTGAGAAAAATACAGCAGTCAAATAGGACTTAGAAGAATGGCCTTGTGGCTGGTGAACCCAGAGTGAAGAACCTGTCTGGGACCTGTGCCTGGAAGGCTTTCAGACTGATACTGCTCCCAGTACAGAGGTGGCGACAAGCTTACAGACCTTGAATGTCTCCCACATTCAGAGGATTCTGGGCCAAAGGGTGGAAAGTGTCTTCCTTAGGCCAGCCAGAATAACGTGGAGTAAAGATACCAGCTACTCTTTCAGAACCCCAAGAGGGTGGAGCCCCTGCCTTGTGGTTCAGGCAGGAACAGGTGAAAGTGTTCTTACTTGGTGGAGTGGCCTGGCTTTCTTTGCTAAGGTGGGCTGGTAACCCAGCAGCTGGGATTGGCCAGGTGAGTCCACCCAGGATGGGAAATGAAGTCATGAAGGAACTCCCGGGACTGGCCCCACTTTCACCCTAAGTGTGAAAGGCCTTGGACGAGACCCAGCACTGGCTGTTCTCTCTCCTCACCCTCTCTACAGGTTGGAGGGTGGCCACCATGCTCTTTAGAGCCAGGCTGGAGGGCCAGGGGTGGTCTGTGGCCTGGGGCCCTGGCCATATGGCTCAAGCTTCCTTTGGAGACCCTGCTCTGGCCACTCTAATAGAGGCTAGGCTTCTTCCTTTTTTGAGGCCAAATCAGGGCTTAAAGTGAGAAAACAAACTTCTCTGGGTCTTCCCTAGGGCCTGATGTGACAGAAACCAGGTTCATCTGACCCGAGTCCAGGTGGGGACAAGTGCACATGGCCCCTCAGTGCCTAAGGCCAGGGGTTGCTACTGCCTTTGGGATAGATGAGGAGGTGCTGCCTGCCACTGTAGCCTCCCCACGTGGGCTTGGTGGGCATTGATTGGGGGTACCCTATGCAGGAGTGCTGAGTCTACAGGAGTTCTCCAACATGGATCTTCGGGACTTCCACAAATACATGAGAAGCCACAAGGCAGAGTCCAGTGAGCTGGTGCGGAACAGCCACCACACATGGCTCTACCAGGGTGAGGGTGCCCACCACGTCATGCGTGCCATCCGCCAGAGGTGAGCACCTGAGGCTGTGCTGCCTGGGGCAGGGGAGAAGACTGGGCCTTCACAGAAGATCTTGGCTGGGGCTGAGAGGACAGAATTGATTAGCCAATTTGGGATTAAGTTCTATTTGTTAGACTTGGATTGGGACCCACTGAGTGACAGGTAATTAACAAAGGCAAATAATATACAATTGGGATTAGAGATAGATCAAGTGTTTGTTTTCTTCTAATTATAGAAATGACCCCTTATCTCTGCCCATAGGACCCCCTGCCCCTGAGCAGGCAGGGGTTTTAGATAAACAATATCCTTCCTGGGGGGAGGGCCTCAACCCTCTCCATCTCCACAATTTAGGAGAAATCTCATCTTTTCTACTCAGTATGTGTCTGACTCTGGCATCCAGGGAAAAGGGCTCATCATGAGAAACCCCTTCCTGCTCTTACAGTGCCAATCTAAGATGCCTTGCGAGACTTCCAAGGAAGGTGGGCAGGGGTAGAGTGTGTGGCACTCTACCTTAGGTCCTGAGTCCACCTTAGGCAGCTCCTTCAGTCTGCTACCTTGCATGGGGCTGTCCAACTGAACACCTGCTGCCCACCAGGGTGCTGCACCTCACTCGCCTGTCACCTGAGATTGTGGAGTTCAGCGAGCCACTGCAGGTTGTGCGATATGGTGAGGGAGGCCACTACCATGCCCATGTGGACAGCGGGCCTGTGTACCCAGAGACCATCTGCTCCCATACCAAGCTGATAGCCAACGAATCGGTACCCTTCGAGACTTCCTGCCGGCAAGTACCTCCCACCTGAAGGCTGCCTTCCATTCCCAGCAGGCATGCCCCTCGGCATGGGCCAGGAGAGCACTGGACAATCCTGGTCAATGATGTCCCTACCTCTCCTCCCCCCAAGTTGTTACCAAGTAGGGCCGGCCCGTGCCTCACTCAGGAGAGTGCGGTGCTGAGAACACCAAGGCCCCGGGTTCGGATCCCATATACGGACGGCCGGTTCGCTCACTGGCTGAGCGTGGTGCTCACAACACCAAGTCAAGGGTTAAGATCCCCTTACCGGTCATCTTTTTAAAAAAAAAAAAAAAAACAAAAAACGCTCACTGGCTGAGCGTGGTGCTCACCAAGTTGTTACCAAGTAGCAGGAAATGGGTGGCTACTGGCCGTCGTGTCTGCACTCAAGACAGCATAAACTGAGGTATTAGCTCAGTTGCTTAGAGCACAGTGCTAAGACTATACTTTCAGGGATCATTTCTATAGTTCGTTACTAGAGCACAGTGCTGATAACACCAAGGTCCTGGGTTCAGTCCTGGTACGAGCTAGCTGCCAAAAAACAAACAAAAAACAAACAAACAACTACAACAACAAAAACCCAGGCTGAGGTAACCACAGACACTGAAACTTGCCCCCAAAGCTCTGAAGCAAGGAGGAAGGGGTGTTGCTCTTGACTCCACTGCAGGAGGTCTCAGCTTCTCTCTGAAGCCACGCCTCCCTCCCCTGCCAAGGCACGAAGGCAGGTCTCACCTTTGTGTGGTTGTTTTGGCTCAGCCCTTTCCAGTTTCCAATGCAATGAGACCTTCTGCAGGATCTTGCTGTTTTTGCTCGCTTAGCTTACCCAGCTGGGCCCTTGGTTAGGGCCATGTAATTTAGCTAAGTCCAGCTGTGGTCTTGGTCAGAAACCATTGTGATACAATGTTTGTGGGAAGAAGGAGGAGCTAGGGACATCTTGGCACTTGCCTGCCCTGTTGTCACCCATCTCAGCTTGTCCCTCTGATTCCTGGGAACCTGGGCAGCTTATCCTTCCCACAGGTAAGCCCCTGGGAGTGTCTCCAGCTGGGGACCTGCTCAGCGGCCCCCCTGCCTTACAGCTACATGACAGTGCTGTTTTATTTGAACAACGTCACCGGTGGGGGCGAGACTGTCTTCCCTGTAGCAGACAACAGAACCTACGATGAAATGGTAAGGGCCTACTGGGCTATTACTCTTGTAGGCTGGCAGAGCCTTGGGCAAGTGTAGTACATACCCCTACAGGCCTGGGATGAGGGCCCAAGTGGTCCCCTGGGCACATCTGGTTGATTTCCCTCTAGCCACCTTTGACTGCCTGGCCTTGGTTCCCAGCCATACCATAGGGGCAGCCTGAAAACCTCACCACCTTGCTGCCCACAGAGTCTGATTCAGGATGACGTTGATCTCCGCGACACTCGAAGACACTGTGACAAGGGAAACCTGCGTATCAAGCCCCGGCAGGGCACAGCTGTCTTCTGGTACAACTACCTGCCTGATGGGCAAGGTGAGGGCCTATGGCCAAGCCAGGGAGTTCCCTGAGGGCAGCTTCCTGGTACCCAACCCCTTTCCCCCTTCCCCATCTGCTACTCTGGAGAGCTGTTTCTGGCTGCCCTCCAAATGGTTTTCTGTCCCTGATGCCTCCCAAAGACCATCCTTGATGACCTCAGCAGGCCACCCTGTGTGGCCTCTAGGGTTATCTCACCTCTATCATTCAGTGATTTCCCAGTCTTACTGCTCTCTAGTCTGGGGACACATGTCCGTCACCAACCCAGGCTGGGAAGGGCTGTGTACAGGCCCAGCGCCAGCGGGGTTGACCATACATTAGTGGGGTGAGATTCTGTGCCACCAAGGAAGACTTGGGGCAGGTATTTGCTACCGAATGTATGTACAGTAGGGCCCACCCTTGCCATGCCCTCAGTTCATATCAGGCCAGCCCAGTCTAGGATTCCTCCTTTGCTCAGGCCACTCTCCTCTTCTAGGTTGGGTGGGCGAAGTGGACGACTACTCGCTGCACGGGGGCTGCCTGGTCACGCGCGGTACCAAGTGGATCGCCAACAACTGGATCAACGTGGATCCCAGCCGAGCGCGGCAAGCGCTGTTCCAGCAGGAGATGGCGCGCCTGGCCCGCGAAGGTGGCGCCGACTCGCAGCCCGAGTGGGCCCTGGACCGGGCCTACCGCGATACACACGTGGAGCTCTGAGAGGGTCAGCCCCGGCCCCCAGCCGCGAGTCTCCCGCCGCCCAAGTTTGGGGCCCGGCTGTCCCCCCATCCTACAGCGGACTAAAGCCCCATCCCCGCCTCCAGTCGCGATTACGACGCATTTCCTATATTCATTATTTATTGTGTACAGGCCCCGTGCTGCCCGGTCAAATAAAACTAGACTTCGAGCCGCCCGGTTGCCAAGCTCCGGGTCGGCGGGAGGAAGATGGGGCCAGGCAGAGCTGGCAGCATCCGGGAGCGCTCTGCGAAGGTCACGTGAGGGGGTGGGGCGAGGGCTGCCAGTCCGCGGGCCCCGCCAATCACAGGCTGCAATGTATGGGGCGAAGGGTCGTCATTGGGCGTCTGTTGCCTGGCGGCCCTGGCCTCTGGTACCTGTAGCTAAGGGCGCAGTTAATCGCAGCGCGGCGCGTCGGCAAGGGTCGTTGTCGCGAGAGCTCAGATCCTTTCTTGGCTGTGAGAGCCGCGGCGGCTCGAGGAGCAACATGGACGCTCTCGAGGACTACGTTTGGCCCCGGGCAACTTCGGAGCTCATGCTCCTCCCGGTCACGGGTCTGGAGTGCGTGGGGGAACGGCTGTTGGCGGGTGAGGCTTGGCGTGAGGCGCGCTAGAGGTTGAAGAAACTGAGCGCCCGCCTGGGCGGGGCCACAGGAACAAAGGGATGCTTTGAGGAGACCGGGCTGCAGGATGAGGCCCGGTCGTAGGTGGGAAGGGAGCTCAGGAGATGGCGGGAATGAGGGCCAACCTGAGGTAGCTGATGTGGCTACCGCGGCTCTTCACAAACTGCAGCCAACATGGAAAGGGTGGGCGGTGCCACCAGAAGGTGCGCGGGAACGTGGTCGTTTGGAGGCGGGGGAGGGAAAGGGGTGTGCGGCCCCTTCAAAGAGGTGGATGTGGGTTTGGCTTCTGAAGAGGCTGGGAGGGGTGGGGAGGTAGGGAATGAGGCCCCCGGAGGTGCGGCTGGGAGGCGAGGGGTGTGCCCCCTAGGGGCCACGGCGAGGCTCTTCACCGAAGATGGGGTTGAAGATCCTCTGGATGGGCTCAGGGAAAATTGGAGATGAGACCTGAGTAGAGCAGTGGCTGTGGATTTGGGGGCTGAGGCCTCTCCTGAGATGGTTGGGGTCCAGGAAATCGGGTGTCAAGGTCCCGCTGAGGAGGACCTGATCGCGAAGCACAGGCCCCAGTGGCTGGTTGCAAAGTCCTGAGACTTGAGGTATCAGAGTCCTGGGGAGCAGTCAGTTCTGACGCGAAGGTACTGATGATGGTGGTGCTGAGTTTTTTAAGTGTCCAGAGGCAGGGCACCTTAAATTCCATCCATGTGCACCTATAATCTGAATTCCTAACTGTTCGCTTATGAGTTCAGGCCCAAGCGTGCAGGTGTCTACAAATGAATTACTCCCACGACTTCCAGCAGTCTTCCTGCTGGGTGGTCTACCTCTGCAGTGGGAACACCAGCCACTCATGTGTCCAAGAATTTACCTCACCTCCCAAGCCAGTCTGTTTGACCTTGATTTCATACGTATGGCACCTGTATTTCTCTGCTTTTATTGCCATCATTTGAGGCCATGCCATCTGACCCCCTCAGTACCATTCTGTCTAGCCCATCTTTTTGTTTGGTGGCCAGTATGGCGATTGGAACCCTTGACCTTGGTGTTATACCATGCTCTAACCATCTAATTGGCCAGCATCTAGCCCATTCATGAGCCCTTCATTTCCTGTTCCATACTACCCAGAATTCTTTCTCACCTCATGGTTATCAAACCTGCTGTTTCCTCTATACCCTCTATCCCCCACTTCCTGTGGCAAACTGCTGCTTATCCTTGAATCCTTACCCTAAATGTTGTATCCTCAAGTTGGCCTTCCTTGACACTCACCCAAGTCTGGTTAGATTAGACTCAGTCTTACCACTATTGACATTTTGGATAATTCTTTGTGTGAGGGGCTGTCTGTGCATTGTAGGATGTTTAGCAGTGTCCTTGGTCCTAGTTGCTAGTAGCACAATCCCTGGTTATGACAATCAAAAGTGTCTCCAGGGCTGGCCAGTTAGCTCAGAGCACAGCCTTGCAACGCCAAGGTCAAGGGTTCTGATCCCCATACCTGCCAGCTGCCAAAAAAAAGGGCTCCCATGATAAATGGCACTTCCTAATTCCTTAAGGAAAAAAAAAAATTGCCTTCAGACATTGCCAGTGTCTCCTGGGGGAGAAATTGTCCCCTGTTGATAATCACTGGATTAGACTTTATATGTACTTAAAGCAATCTATATAGTTCTTACCTAGAACTTTCCAAAATTATAACTATGTAATTTATTTGTGTAACATTATTTAGCGTCTGCCTAATCTATAGGAGCAGGGTCTGTGCTTGTCTTATTCATTACTTCAGCCTTTAGTTCACTGTCTGGTTTATAATCGATGCTCAACAAATGTTTATTGAATGTCAAAAGACTGAGACTGCAGGCTGGAAGTGGTGTGAGTGGCTGCTGCTCTCATCTCAGGTAAGAGGCAATGGCCTCAACCAGGGTCACTGTGGTGGGGAGGATTTGCAAACTCCTTAGAAAATAAAATCCACAGAACTTGGAGACAGATAAGATGTGGGAAGTTAAGAGAGGGGTAATCTGTGGGCTTCCTGGTTTTAGGCTGGGGGATGAGCAGAGGGTGGTAACGATCACTGGGACGAGGAACATCGAGAGAACTTGGGGAGGAGGAGTTTGAGTGAGAGGTGCCTGCAGGATGACCAGGAGGCAGTTGAGGGTCCAGTTCTAGAGAGATCTGGGTTGATCTGAGTGTGTGATTTCTGTACACATGGATGGGGTGTATGCGGTTGCCCAGAAAGCATGTGAGTTATGTGGAGGCAGGTGCTGAGCAAGCCTCTGGGAGTGCCTTAAGAAAGGGGTGCAGGGAAACAAGGAGAATGCACATCATGGAAGCAAGAAAAGAGGTTTCTTTTTGTTTCTGCTATGTGCCAGACCCTGTCTAGGCTCTTGATTGCCATAGCTCATTTATTCCTTCTGAGGGCTCTTTGTGTTGCTGCTATGCTGGGGCTTCTTAAGCCTAAGCCTCCATGCACAGAAGGGGGGCTCGCACAGCTGGCCAGCAGAAGGGCTAGGACTCAAGCCCAAACCTCTGCTCCTAAACTGTGGGCTGCCTCTCCTAGTTCTCCCAGTCGATACTGAATATGCTCACATCTTCTGAGATACAAAGAGGCTTCTGGAAATCCGGAAGGATGCATGTAGAGGTAGATGAGGCTGAAGATTCGGGGACTAAAGCTGAGGGGTTTCCCATCTTAAATGTGAAAGTGACGTGGGGTAAGGAGGAGGCTGTAAGTTTGAGGAATTTGTGATTGAACTGATAAGGAGAGATGGAGCTGAAACCAAGGATTTTCCAAGAGTCAAGCTGCAGGATTGTGTTTCTTGACGTATTCATAGACTACATGCTGAAAAGACTCCCTGCCCCCCAACTCTTCCCCATGGATCATCAGAGTTAAATGACAGGTTCTCATGTGGTTCTTTACCTCTGTCTAGGTGAGGGGCCTGACATCCTGGTGTACAGCTTGGACTTTGGTGGGCATCTGCGGATGATGAAGCGCGTGCAGAACCTTCTTGGCCACTATCTCGTCCATGGGTTCCGAGTGCGGCCAGAGCCCAATGGAGACCTTGACTCAGAGGCCATGGTGGCTGTGTTTGGGAGCAAGGGACTCCGAATTGTGAAAATTAGCTGGGGACAGGGCTGCTTCCGGGAGCTCTGGCGCTCTGGTCTGTGGAACATGTCTGACTGGATCTGGGATGCACGCTGGCTTGAAGGCAATGTGGCCTTGGCCCTGGGCCACAACTCAGTGGTGCTATATGACCCTGTGATAGGGTGCATCCTGCAGGAGGTGCCTTGCATGGACAGGTGCACCCTCTCCTCAGCCTGCCTGATTGGAGACACCTGGAAAGAGCTAACTATAGTGGCAGGTGCCGTTTCCAACCAACTCCTGGTCTGGTACCCAGCAGCTGCGTTAACAGACAACAAGCCTGTGGCACCTGACCGACGTGTCAGTGGGCATGTGGGCATCATCTTCAGCATGTCATACCTGGAAAGCAAGGGCTTGCTGGCTACAGCTTCAGAAGACCGAAGTGTCCGCATCTGGAAAGTGGGCGACCTGCGGGTGCCTGGGGGTCGGGTGCAGAATATTGGTCACTGCTTTGGGCACAGTGCCCGTGTGTGGCAGGTCAAGCTCCTGGAGAATTACCTTATCAGTGCAGGAGAGGATTGCGTCTGCTTGGTGTGGAGCCATGAAGGTGAGATCCTCCAGGCCTTTCGGGGTCACCAGGGCCGTGGGATCCGGGCCATAGCTGCCCATGAGAGGCAGGCCTGGGTGATCACGGGCGGTGATGATTCAGGCATTCGCCTCTGGCACCTGGTAGGGCGTGGGTACCCAGGCTTGGGGGTCTCGGCTCTCTGCTTCAAGTCCGGTAGCAGGCCTGGTGCTCTTAAGGCTGTGACACTAGCTGGCTCTTGGCGACTGCTGGCAGTGACTGATACAGGGGCCCTGTATCTCTATGACGTCGAGGTCAAGTGCTGGGAGCAGCTGCTAGAAGATAAGCACTTCCAGTCTTACTGCCTGCTGGAAGCAGCCCCTGGTCCTGAGGGCTTCGGATTGTGTGCCATGGCCAATGGGGAGGGTCGTGTCAAGGTTGTCCCCATCAATACTCCAACTGCTGCTGTGGACCAGATCCTGTTTCCTGGGAAGGTGCACAGCCTGAGCTGGGCCCTGCGTGGCTATGAGGAACTTCTGTTGCTGGCATCGGGCCCTAGTGGGGTAGTGACTTGCCTGGAGATCTCAGCTGCACCCTCTGGCAAGGCCATCTTTGTCAAGGAACGTTGCCGGTACCTGCTGCCCCCAAGCAAGCAGAGATGGCACACATGCAGTGCTTTCCTGCCCCCAGGTGACTTCTTGGTGTGTGGGGACCGCCGGGGCTCCGTGCTGCTGTTCCCCTCCAGACCAGGTCTGCTCAGGGACCCTGGGGTTGGAGGAAAGGCTGGGGCTATTGCTGGGGCACCTGGAGCAGGTGGTGACTGTGCTGGTGGTGGGAATGTGTTAGCCGGGTGGGGCCCTGTGTCTACTCTACCTTCTCTGCATGGGAAGCAGGGTGTGACCTCGGTCACCTGCCATGGTGGCTACGTGTACACCACAGGGCGCGATGGTGCCTACTACCAGCTCTTTGTGCGAGGCGGCCAGCTGCAGCCAGTTCTAAGGCAGAAGTCTTGTCGAGGCATGAACTGGGTGGCTGGGCTCCGCATGGTGCCTGATGGGAGCATGGTCATCCTGGGTTTCCACGCCAATGAGTTTGTGGTGTGGAGCCCCCGGTCTCACGAGAAGCTGCACATCATCAACTGTGGTGGAGGGCACCGCTCCTGGGCCTTCTCTGATACTGAGGCAGCTATGGCCTTTGCCTACCTCAAGGATGGGGATGTCATGCTGTACCAGGCTCTGGGTGGCTGCACCCGGCCACACGTGATTCTCCGGGAGGGGCTACATGGTCGTGAGATTACTTGTGTGAAGCGTGTCGGCACTATCACCCTAGGGCCTGAGTTTGAGGTACCCAGCATCATGCAGCCTGACTACCTGGAGCCTGGCAGTGAGGGACCTGGCCTGATTGACATTGTGATCACATGCAGTGAGGACACTACTGTCTGTGTCCTGGCACTCCCTACAGCCACAGGCTCGGCCCATGCACTCACAGCTGTTTGTAACCATATCTCCTCTGTACGTGCTGTGGCTGTGTGGGGCGTCAGCACCCCAGGTGGCCCTCAAGATCCTCGGCCAGGCCTGACTGCCCATGTGGTGTCTGCGGGGGGGCGGGCTGAGATGCACTGCTTCAGCATCATGATCACTCCAGACCCCAGTACCCCAAGCCACCTCGCCTGCCATGTCATGCACCTTTCGTCCCACCGGCTAGATGAGTACTGGGACCGGCAGCGCAATCGGCATCGGATGGTCAAGGTGGATCCAGAGACCAGGTAATGTACACTGTCAGGCAGGGACATGGGTTGGGATCATGGAGGGTAAGCCCTATGCAGATGCCCCCAGACTTGTAGGCTCTACCTGACAGCTATGTGTTGTCTCTGCAGGTACATGTCCCTCGCTGTGTGTGAACTTGACCAGCCTGGCCTTGGCCCCCTTGTGGCTGCAGCCTGTAGTGATGGGGCAGTAAGGTGAGAGCATAGGGCCCAGGGGTTGGGGAGACCAAGGAGGTGAGGTTTTCCAGGATGGGTTCTGAACTGGGCCACCTATCGCCCCCCAGGCTTTTTCTCTTGCAGGACTCTGGGCGGCTTCTGCAGCTGTTCGCTGAAACCTTCCACCATAAGCGGTGTGTCCTCAAGGTCCACTCCTTTACACATGATGCACCCAACCAGCAACGGTGAGATGGGCTGAATGATAGTCCTTCCTGGGTTGGCTGGGGGTTCCTGTTGCTCTTCGTCCCTCTCATTGAGCTAGCTGCCCTTTCCTGGCTCCCAGGAGGCTGCTTCTGTGCAGTGCAGCTACCGATGGCAGCCTGGCCTTCTGGGATCTCACCACTGTGCTTGATCATGGCTCCACTGCTCTGGAGCCTCCACTGGACCCTGGGCTTCCCTACCGTGAGTAGCTAGTTTGTAAACATTGCCACCCCTCCCCACTGCTCATTTTGCCCTCACACATGTGGCAGTCAGGTCCCTGACAACCATCCTCTTCCTCCAGGGCTGGGCACCCCCTGCCTGACCCTCCAGGCCCACAGCTGTGGTGTCAACAGCCTGCACATCTTGCCCACACATGAGGGCCACCATCTCGTGGCTAGTGGCAGTGAGGATGGCTCCCTCCATGTCTTCATGCTTGCTGTGGAGATGCCAGAGCTGGAAGAAGCTGTGGGGGGCCCTGAGCTGGTACCTCAGCTGCGTGTGTTAGAGGAATACTCTGTCCCTTGTGCACATGCTGCCCATGTGACAGGTGTCAAGATCCTAAGCCCACAGCTCATGGTGTCAGCCTCCATTGACCAACGGCTGACCTTCTGGCATCTGGGGCATGGTGAGCCCACCTTCATGAACAGCACTGTGTACCATGTGCCAGATGTAGCTGACATGGACTGCTGGCCTGTGAGCCCTGAGTTTGGCCACCGCTGTGCTATTGGGGGTCAGGGGCTTGAGGTTTACAACTGGTATGACTGAGGTGTCCCATGGGGCTGGCATGCTGGGCATGGGGCCTGCTCACAGAGTGTAGCAGGGATTGACTCTCTCTGCCCATGCCCAGCATTCCCTGAGGGGAGGAGGCGGCAGTGGCCGCAGGTTTCTGACTTGAGAGCAGGAGCTGGTGGTGAGTAGAGTGCTGCCTTGATGGACTAAAGAGTACGCTCCACTTCTCACAACAGGACAGAACTTTGTAACAGAAGCAATTTATTTTGGCTCTAGGCGCCTAACAACATCTATGGGTTTTTGTTTCTTTTCTATTTGATGACTTTGTGAATATTCCCAGATACTGGGGCCTCTGTGGCCTTAGATGTGGTTTAGTGGAGGGAGGCCCAGCATAGCCAGGCCAGTGTGGAGCACCTCACGCACGGCCCTCAGAAGTTGCAGGCGGGCGAACATCTGACCAAAGAGGTGTGGTTGAGGCTCCTGGAGGAAAAGAGGCCTGCTGCTCTCATCCTCTGCTTCCCTTGCCTTTATCATGCACTCCTCTGTACTTCCCACACATGCCCCTTTTGCTGTTAGCTCACCCCTAGGATGTGTACACGGTTGTAGTATGAGCTGAAGTCCATGCTGAGCTGTACTAGGAACTTGCACACCTAAAGACAGAGACTCAGTCATTGGCCTGTCTCTGCTCTTGTGTCCCAGCCCAGAATAAAGAATAAAGTGTGCAGCATCTGTCCTGATTATCTGTTCCTCACCGTCTCTGTGTGTGCAGTGATGTGGCGTCCTGGGGCTGTGGAGGCCTGAACTGCTATCCGGCTCAGCAAGTCAGGGAATGGGAGGATACTGTTGAAGAGCAGCAACCACTCACCCTGTCGGGGAGAAGAGTGCTGGGAGGGAAGGTCCAAGCCTCCTGCTTGTGTTAGCTACGCAGGAGGGGCACTTACCTCATCATGTAGTAGTGAGAAGTCCAGACTGCTCACGGGTGGAAAAGTGGGGTACAGACCTTGTTCCACATTGTGTGTGAAACCCTCAAAGAGTGTGGCAAGACGGGCACAATTATACATGACAAAGGTGCCACTCTTTGTGCCCTTCGTGGAGATGCTGCTGTTGGCCAGGGCCAGGAGAAGCTGGAGAATGAGGGCACAGCTGCAGAGAGGATGGCCACAATAACCTGTACCCACAGCCCTAGCCTTGTGAGGTGCCCAGGCTCACCTGACTCTGTGGGGCTGTGCTTAGCATCTCAAACTTGATGGTGGCCACAGAGAGAACCCCAAAGATCTCTGTCCAGGCTGGGTCTGAGGGAGTGTAAGTTGGTCATTCAGTCTCTGCAGGCAAGGAACAAGGGGCAGGGGTTCAAATAACCAGTCCCTGCCCCACAGCACAGCCAGGATCTCCAGGCTCACCTTGTGACAAATCCCCACCATGCCTCAGTGCTGAGGTCTTGCACACCTGGGAATGCCGTAACCTAAGAGTGAGAGAAGATCCAGTGAGCAGGGTTCCAGCAGACTCCCCCCACCTCAACTACCCTGGCTCAGGTTGGCCTTTCTGCCAGCCTCACTCACTCATAGTATTCAGGGGCAGTCATCAGAGTGCCAGGTGCACCAGCTACTTTCACTGGGCCACAGACCAGGTACTTCTGTTAGGAAGATGGCAGGGTCTCAGCCCAGTTGGCACTACCCTCCAACAATAAATCCCTCTAGGTGCCCAAGTTCCCAGATTCCCCCAACCTGTAACCACCAGGTTTACTGCCTCCCCTCTCAAGCACAGCCCCTCAAGATGTAGTCCAGCCACCTCAACTTATTCTTCAATGTTCTTGGGATGTGCCTTCAAACCCTACCTTCTTCAGGGCCTCTGCACCTGCCGCACATGCCTTCTCAACTGCAGCATCTTCACCAAGGCCAAGTTCTGGACCTCTCAGCTTGGTGGATTTTCAAGGGCCCTCTGAGGTTGGGGGATGAAGGGTGGGGGGAGCTCCACCATCACTAACCTACCTGTCTGAGAGGAGCCTGGTCATCCAACTTCCACCAAAGCAGGTCCAACTTTTGTTGCTGGAACTCCTCCTCACAGCTCACCACATGTACAACCATGCAGCTGTCTGTACCAGCATCTGGGGCCCCAGCCTTATAAAGGAGGAGAAAAGTCATTGTAGAGATGCAGGATACCTGGTTTGCCTACAGGGCTGGGAGTCACTAACCAGGCCTGGGTAGCTGTCCTCTGGACAATGCTGCACAACCTCCTGCAGCTCAGCCAGCACAGAGAGCAGATCCTCAGTAACTGCAAAGAGAACAGACATGTGCTGAAGCTGGCAAGAAGTGCAGAGGGCACTCCACTCCCTCCTTTCTGGCCCTGCTAGGCTCTAGGTTCTACCCAGACAGTTGTCCAAATTGGGGTCATAGCCAGCTGCACGGCCCTGTTCTTCCACCAGCTCCTTCAGGTACAGTCTGCCTAGGACGCCGGAGGCCAGTATCCCTCCGTCATGAGCAGAGGTAAGCTCCGCAAGTGCGCGACTCCTCAGAGTTCTGGTGGAGGCTCTCTCCGACGCAGCGGGCCAGTCCACCCGCAGTTGCTGCAGGAAGGTCAGCATGTGCGGGTCCCGCACAGCGGGTACCAGGCACACACACACCCTGTAAAGAGAGGGCGCGCCTGCCTTAGCCTGCGCCCTGAGCCAGCGCACCACGACTTCCCACCCGCAGCGGCTGTCCCCGAGGGCGGGGCTGATCTCTAGACTCCCAGCGGTCCCGCCTTCTCCATTCTGGCCCCGCGGCCCCACTCACCCGTGAGCGCGCAGAGCTCGCGCCAGATGGTCGGCAACGAGCACGGCACGCAGCTGGCTCAGGCGGAGTCCGCAGGGGGCGCCGCGCAGCGCAGGGCAGTGCAGGACGACGCGCCGACCCGGCGAGGCAGGCATGGCGGGCGTGGCATAGGCGGCTACGGCGCCGAGGACTCGCTCAAAGACGGCAGGCCGCTGCAGTTGGAGCGACAGACCTGCGGGGGTCGGCACGCAGCGCAGCACCGGGGCGACACAGGGGCCCTGCAGGGAGGCGACGGCACGGAGCACACTCTCGGGCACCTGCGGGCGGACGGGCGTGTGAGCCGGCGGTAGAGCTCCCTGCAGCCCTTGGCCGCACGTCCCCCCCGGCTCGCGTCCACCTGCCCGTCTCCGAAGCGCGCCTGTAGCGCGCGCCGCGGCGCCAGGAAGTCTCGGGCACGCAGGTGTCGGGCGCGCGTTTCCTTGAACCACACTGGGCCGCCAGGCCCGAGGGCCGCGTTGAGGGCCCCCAGAGTGTCTCCCACTCCAAGACGCCCAGTCGCCATGGCGACCGGAAGGAATGAGGGAAGCCAGAAACAAAATGTCGGGAGGTGGAACTTCCGGGAGGGCCGACTGGCGGGGGCGGGGATCCGGTGGCAGTCCCACTCAGCCGACAGGTGCGCCATTGGGAGCCGCGTGGGCTGATTTTGACCTACCGCCCCCAACACTCCGTTCGCGCGGTCCACCTGCACTGCCGGGCCCTGGATCCGACATCTCGGGGTTCTCCCTGGGCCTGGGGGTTCTTCCGCCGTCGTCCAGCATCACCAACCAGGAAAAGGATTCTTGCAAGCGGGTGGGGGCTCAGAAAGAGCACCTTCTCTTACCGAAGTCTCACATGTTTGTGTTTGTCTGATAGCGTTTCATTTCCATTTTACATTTGATTAAAACATCAAAAGTTCCAAATGAGGTGTCTACTGGAATACGGTGGTAACATTCAAGTCACTTTCAGGATCTACGTAAATCTCATTTTTAAAAGAAATTTGTATTCGGCGGTTTTGGGTTATTTGCAAGCATTTCCTCGTTTGAGATATGGGTGGTCTTTATTCCCAATAAATACCCACTTTGATAGAATTGCCTGTTTTCTTCTCCTGATACCTGAGTAATAATTAGAACCATCATGACGGTTTCCAGAATTACCAGCTTTTAATGTTTTTCTTTTAACCTGGTGTACTTTAACAGCGATCTTCACGCTTCCTGTTTTAGGCAAGGAGCCATTATGGGCCAACTAAACAACGTGACCATGAGAAGACCCAGCTAAACAAGCTTCAGTTGGAGAAACCTACTCCTCTACCAGAGGGAAAGCTTTTTCCCTCTGTCCCCACGAGGGTTCCCGAATGTTTTCATTTCAATGCAAACCTTTCCCCCCCATTTTAATAGAGATTGAACCCTACCCAGCACTGGGAAATCCCATGATCTGTGCTGAAGCGATGCCAGTGTCCAGAGCTCAAGAGAGGAGGGAAAACTAGGGGCAGGAAAAGCTTGGCAAGGCCCCTCTCTGGGCCAGGGCTGTGAGGCCTTGCAGGGAGGCGCGAAAGAGCACTGGGCGGACACGACATTCCCGATGGCTTCTTGGGTGCCTACTCAACGGGAGTGATCGTGTCATTCCAAAGCGCTTTCCATGCAGCGGGCCCACGACCTGGGAGACAGCTGCTAGCAGGGTTGGAGGCCCGCGGCCGAGTTGGGGACTTCAGCTACTCTCGGTCCACGAAGACGGTTGGGGTGGTTTTTCCCCAGGAAGTGAAGGACTATCTTTAGCGAGCTGCTGGCTGGGGCGGCCCTGTGGGACTCACCGCCATTGCAGCCCTAACTGAAGGCCCTGGGCCCACCCTCCCTCGCCAATGCTCCCTGGGATTCCAGAGATGACCACCATCAGCCCCGATTCCCCGACGTCTACGCCCGCCATCTCCATCCTGAGGGCACGACTGAGAGAGGGACGGAGACCAGAGTGGCCTAGTAAAGTATGTCTGGGGGTCAGGGGCCATCCCTCTGGGCCAGGGCGCTGCTCAGGCAGGAGAGCAGGGAACGAAATCCAAGCGCAGCTGGAATGCTCTGGAGACAACAGCTGCTTTTGGGATTCCGTTGCCCGCTGTCCAGCCGTTGGAGGGGGGCTCCTGCCCCCAGGTCACTCGCCATGGGGCCAGACCAGAACCCGCCCACCCCAGACCCAGGAGGCGGACCCGGGCGTAGGCTGTGAAACCGAGTCTAGTGGGAACGAGGCGCTCACCTGGGCCCCAGAACAATAGGAGGGGAGGTGGGGGCCTCCCCGGGAGCCATATCGCGATCAGGATTAGATCCGGATTAGATCCTATCTATCCCTCGCAGCTGGGGCCACTAGCGCAGTGACGGTGGCGGAGCGGGATTCGGAGTCCGCTAAGAGGGAATCGCGCCCACCGGGCCGGACAGGAAGTAAACTCGCGCGTTGGCCACGGGGACACCCCCGCGCCCGGGGCCCTTTGTCCAGTGACGCTGCCAGAGCCCGGAACGCCAGTGGCCGAATAGGCCCACACAGCAGCTGCGAGACCCCCGGAAGCACACTGCGACTGGCCCTGGCAGACCCGCGGCCAGGCCCCGACTGTGCGGACCCTCCCGCCCGCGAGGACCCGCGGGCAGCGAACGCGACAATGTTCTCCTGAGGCCACCACAGAGCCGGCGCGCCGAGATACCCAAACCCCGCGCCGGCGCCAGCGACTCTCGAGACAGTAGGCCTTTGACTCGGCTCAAGGCGGGGAGCAGGGGACTCTCGGGACGCAAGCAGATTGAGCGAGGACAGGGTGATGCTCCAGGCGGTGTCCAATTCAAGTCTGGTCCGGTTCGGCCCGGTCACTCCCAGCCAAACAGCTCTAACAGATCCACCACGGCGTGCCCTTCCGCTTGCTCGGGCTGTCCGCAGACTTGGAGCCATTTTAAGGCGAAACCACCTGACCACACCCCCTCGGGCTCCCGAGAAGCCAATCCAAGCGCTGCCACGCCCCCCGCAGCGCGAGACTGCGCCGCCAACGGTCGCGCGAGTGACGGTTGGGAGGGGTGGGATTTGGAGGCGAGCGCTGGAAACCTGAGCTGCCTGCTCCGCTCACGGAGCCGGACTCCCTAAAGCCTGGGATTAGGGTCTGGGAGGCTGGCACCCAGCTCTGGCCAGGTGTGCGGGATACGACCAGGTGTGCGGTCGTCCCGCCCCGGGCCCCGGGAGTCCTGCGTAATGGCGGAGGGCTCGGGGTGCAGGCGGCTGCGTCCCAGAGAATGCCCTGAGGACGGTCACGCTACCAGATGTCCCACTCCCGTGGGACGATCGGCGGGGACCCGGGGCGGGCGGCAGGTGCTGACACCGGAGCCGCGCCGGGGGACGCACCCTCCTGGGACAGATTGTACTGCCCTGCTGGGCCGGCTGAGCTGCTTAGTAACCTCCGCGACACAGGGGGCGCTGTAGCAGCGCTGGGCCAGGCTCCGCTAAATCCCCAACAACCCAGCCAAAGGGCCCCGCTCCGCGCCTGTCAGCCATGGCTGCTGCTTTCGCATTTCGCTCCCTGTACCGAGCGCGACCAGGGCTGCGCTGCCCGCCTGTTGAGCTGCCGTGGTGAGCCCGGCCCCCGCGCCCCGACCATCCCGCTCCCCAGGGACGGCGATCCCCAGTCCCGCACCTTCCGGCCCAGCAGACCGGCACAGCCTTACCCTATCCCTTCCGCAGGGCTCCACGGCGTGGGCACCGGCTATGGCCTGCGGATGATGAGTTGTATCAGCGGACGCACATCTCTCTGCTGCAACGCGAGTCCCCTCACACCATGTACATCGACAGCTACAACAGCCGCGGCTTCACGGTCAACGGAAACCGTGTGCTCGGGCCCTGCGCTCTGCTCCCGCACTCGGTGGTGCAGTGGAATGTGAGTTCTGCCCCACAGTGAGGAAACTAAGGCCGAAGGTCACAGGCCCTTTCCGTGCTTTTGTCCCTGACTAACTTGGCTTTTCCCTGTTGCCCATAATGGAGCTGGGGAGAGAGGCTGCGTGTATGTGCTTGTTATATTGAACCCGCCGACTTCCCACCCAGGTGGGATCTCACCAGGACATCACTGAAGAGAGCTTCTCACTCTTCTGGATGCTAGAGCCCCGGATAGGTATGGGGTGAGGGGAGGGGGGAATGCTAAGGTGTTCTGAGCCCCAGAAGACCACCCTACCCTAGCCTCCTAACAGACCTGATTGTAGCCTAGCCACACTCTCCATTTCCTAGAGATTGTTGTGGTGGGCACTGGAGACCGGACTGAGCGGCTGCAATCCCAGGTGCTGCAAGCCATGAGGCAGCGGGGTATCGCTGTGGAAGTCCAGGACACGGTAAGCCCCACGACTTGGGAATGCTGCATGGAGCTTAGGCTTAGACCTAGGCAGGCTGATGCTAACTTTTTCTTTGCAGCCCAATGCCTGTGCCACCTTCAACTTCCTGTGTCATGAAGGCCGAGTGACAGGAGCTGCTCTCATCCCCCCACCTGGAGAGACTTCACTCACATCTCTAGGCCAAGCTGCAGAATGAACCACTAGGAACTGACCTGCTGTCCAGGAGAGCCCTGACACTTTGCAGTTTGCAGGGTTTCCCAACGCTTTTACTGTCGTCTCCCCTTTGGCATTTAAACACTTGTCTTGCTTGCCAGCATATTAATAATTTATACACTTCTCTCATTTTGTATCAAGTGTCTTGCTGGCTAGGGGCTGCTGGCTCAGTGGGCTCTTAGGGGCTATGAAGAAACCTAGGGGTCACTTTTTCATCTAGACTACTTAGGATTCCCTGGCCCTTCAGAGGCCAGGAGGCAGTATATTTACTTGTTCTATATCTGTCTACTTGCTCACATGCAGATTTGAGGATACCTCAACATCCTTTAGAGATCTGAGTTAGGGAATATATATGTGTCTTGACCTGGTCCCATGTGGCCAAGCTTTGGGCTAGTAGGAGGCCCTGTGGATGCCAGTCCCATGGACTGTTGTTTGAGCCCCTCCTAGGGAGGGGCAATAGTTAGATTCTCAGTGTGAGGCCTCTCAGGAGCTGAAAAGAAAAATGGAAAAAAAAAAAAAAGCAAAAACAAAAACAAAAAACCTCAGGAGCCAGAGTTGGTTTGTGTGCAGCCTCAGAACTGTTTGAACCTGGAACTACCCCTCCTAGCCCCCACATCCAGGTCCATGGAGCACCTTTATCTCAGGGCCTGAGGCTCCCCCTGGAAATGAGGGTACTGTGTGTGCATCTTTGGTGGTGGCAGCTGCAGAACCCCACCTGCTTACTAACTTCAAAGATCAAGCATAACTTCTTTTTATTTTTCAAATTTTTATTGAAAAAATGAGGGGATATGCAGATCTGTTTTCAGAAAAGCCTCTTCTCATACCTGTAGACGGAAGGACAACTTATGATGTGAGGGCATAAAACAAACAAACCAGGGTTTAGAGAGGGCGTAGAGCAGGAACGAGGCCAGGCTAGGTGGGGGAGTGGCAGGTGAGGGATGACGAAGGGTATAAGGAACGGCACAGGCCCCCAAGGGACAAGGTCACTTACGAATGGAGGCTGTGGACGCCACCTTCCACCTGAGCTGAGGATGTTCTCTTCTCAAACTTAAGCTCCCCAGAGTACATCATGGCTCTGAAGAGGTGCAGATGTCAGATGTGGGTGGCTAGCCCTATACCAGCTCCTCTACCCATGTCCCAGCTCCCCAAGCTTACCGGACTTGGGTCAAGCTTTTGGCGCCAATGTCCTGGCAAGAGTGCTGGATGCCGGCAATCAGGTAGGGGACGAATTTGTGGATGGACCCTTTGTCCTGCACAGCCCCAGACACCCCCTGAGCCACTTTAATTTTGTCAGCTTCGCTGCAGGGAGAGGCAGAGACACAGGCAAGGTCATAGAATGTGGATGAGTTAATGCAGGGTTGGGGTGGAGTAACTGGCCTGCCTGTCCCACCTGAAGTATCGGTTCTGGCTGCTGAGATGCTTGTCCATGGCATCGAGAGAACCCATACCACGGTATTTCTTTAGTCGGATCCCATCGGAGAAGAAGTACTCACCAGGGGCCTCGGTGGTGGCAGCCAGAAGGGAGCCCATCATGACTGTAAGCAGATGGAATGCTTGGGGTAGAGCCAGAGGAGCACTGGGGAAGGGATTCCAACAGGCTCCAGGAGTACTGGGCCTCACCTGTAGAAGCCCCAAGGGCCAAGGCTTTGGCAATATGGCCCACATTTTGGATTCCTCCATCAGCAATGACAGGAACACCAAAGCGCCGTGCATATTCTGACACCTTGTACACTGCTGTTGCTTGGGGCCGCCCGCAGGCTAGCACTGTTGAGAGATGGAGGAAAAGATGGGTGGGTGGAGTTAGTGGGGACAGGGAGGGACCCTATGGCCACACTGGGCACCCAGGAGCTCTTGGCTACAACTGCAAAAGGACTGCAGCTTGGCTGAGGAAGAGATGTGTCTGGGATGGCTGCTGCCCCATCTGCTTTGAACAGTACAAACAACTGTGCTAGCCTTCACTCACCACTACATGTGCGCGTGCATATGTGCAGGGCCCAGGGCAGCCTCGGGCACATGCAGTCTTAGCAGCCTGGAAAGCCCCGCCCAGCTGGTATGAGATGGGGCAGGAGTCACAGTGCAGTTAGTTCCCAGAAGCACTGAGCAGGCCCTTCCTCCCTGCATGGTGGGCAGCTCAGGCAAGATTAGGGAATGGTCATGTGGAAGGGACAGCAGGCTCCAGAGCTGGTCCTTGAGCCATGCCTACTGCAGAAGATGTGGACAGAGCAGGGCCTGCCTGAAGAAGGAGGTCCTGCCCTAGGAATGTCCCAGGAAAAGGGGAAAGGGGCTGTGTTCTCAAGTAGCCCCCAAACCATGGTCTGTACATCAGTTTGCCCTGCCCACCCGTCAGCACCACAAACCCCGGGAGCTACAGCTACAGTCAACCAAGCAGCCGGGCAGTGGGCAGCTGGGCCGGGCCAATGGGCCGCGCCGGACTTACTATAGCAGCCCGTGACAGTAGAAGGGCATTTGGGGCTGTGGGACTTTATGTCTGGAGGGATCTTGGGAGCCGCTAAATAAAACAAACAGACCAGAGTTTAGAGAGGGCACAGAGCAGGAGCAAGGAGGCCAGGCTAGGCAGGGGAGTGGCAGGTGAGGGATGACAAGAACTCGTCTTGCTTCCAGCCATGTCACCCATCCAAGAGGCCTGCTTGGCCCCAGGGTTGCCCCTATTGGAGGACTCAATGTAGTTCCCATAAGAGTGCTTGGCCCCAGGGTATGTGGGGCCTGCCAAAGCATATTCTTACCTTCCTGGGTGATGCAGATAGAGCCACTTCCCATGCCCACTCGAAGTGCATCCACACCTGCATCGATGAGGTTCTTGGCCTGAGCAGCAGTGACCACTAAAGTTAAGGAGAGGTAAAGGCTCATGTGAAGGTCCAGGTGGGAGGGAGCCCAGCTCCCCCACTCCCACTCCACATCCTTCAGTGCCCAGTCTTGCCTTACCATTGCCTCCAATGACTTGGAGATTGGGGTATTTCTCTTTGATGTACTTGATCATATTGATCTGGAAGATGGAGTTTCCCTGGGAAGAGTCCTGAGACAAGAAGGAAATCCTAGTCAGACTGTGATATGACAGCTGCCCCTATTGCCCCACACTGCCTGTGCAGCAGCTCACCAAAACCACTACATCCACACCGGCCTGGGCTAGTAAGTCCAGCCTATACTTGTCATCCTCATGTGTGCCAATGGCTGCCCCACACAGCAGCTGCTTCTTAGTGTCTTTGGAGGCCAGTGGGTAATCCCGGTTCTTCTTCAGATCTGTCCGGGCAATGATGGCCACCAGCTCGTCATCTTCATTTACAATGGGCAGCTTTCCTGAGGTCAGGGCAAGACAAGAATCAGGATCCTGAGCATTAGTTCCAGGTCCCTTACAACCTTTAGGACTCACCCTTCTTGCTGCGCTGCAGAATTTCATTTGCTTCCTTCAATGTGATGCCTGCAGGAGCTACCACCAAGTCTTCCCTCCTTGTCATGATCTACAAGGAAGGAGAGCCATGAGGAAGGACCAGTCAGAGATCAGACCTCCCCTAACTCAGGGGTGAGGTTCCAAAGTCCACCACATTCACACTGCTACACTAAACCACCCTTCCCCAAGGAAACTCAACAGTCCCTACAGCAGTATAGTAAGAGTGAGTGTCGAGTAGAAAAAACATGTTACAGGGAACAGCCTCTTACACTGTGGAGAAAGAATCATCATACAGGAACCATGAAAAGAAAATTAGAAGAGGGGGGCTGATGTTGATCCTTGAGTACTGCCCTCACCTTGGGGATGGCAAAGAACAAAGCATGAATGCTAGCAAGTTTACATAGTTCAAAAGCCTCTTGGGGTAGGGGATGCAGAAACCCATGAAGGAGTCAGAAACTAGGCATTTATCTTTCTGGAACTGAAAAGGCCCTCACATGTCATATGGGCAACAGAAGCCTCCTACTCTTCAGTCTAGGCTGCCAGAGCTTGGCTATGTTCTGCCTATGGCACCCACCTCTTCCAAAAATCGGTCATGCTCTTCCTCTTTGAGAAAATCAATGTCCCTAGAGGAGATGATGCCCACTAAGCGGCTTCCCATCCGGCCTGTGTCCGTGATGGGGATACCACAGAAACCATGCCGGGCCTTGGCTTCAAAAACATCCCGCACGCGATCCTTGGGGCTGAGAACCACAGGGTCTGTGATGAATCCCTGCTCGTATTTCTGAAAGGAATGGCAAGAAAGAGCATTGCATCTCTGAACCACTTTCGTCAGGCTCTTGGTCTGAAGCATGAGGTCTGTGCCTAGCTCCCCTTTTGGTAGTGCCACAAAACCGAATTGCACCAACACCACTAACAAGACATGTTGGGTGTAAGCACTGTCCACCCAGTCCTCTTCTATTGCCTTAATAAATGGGGTCTCAGGCTCTTCTCAGTAATTGAACCCCACAGTGGGGAGAAAGGATTCTAAATTAGCAAAATAATTCCCTCACTCCCACCCGACTCCAGCTCAGTGCAATTCCCAGGAGCTCTTGGCCAAGATTCTTGCCCGTCTGACCTTCACTTTCCGAACTTCGTTGGCCTGGAATTCAGGTGTACAGTTGTGGTGGATGAAGCCAATACCACCCGTAAGCTACAGGATAAACAGACAAAAGAAAGAATAAGTGACAATAAGAAGCACAATTTCATGCCTTTGGCATCCCTGCTTCTTCCCCCCAATACACTAGGGGGCTCACCGCCATTGCTATGGCCATCCCAGCCTCCGTGACTGTATCCATGGGTGAGGAAACGAGTGGAGTCTTCAAAGTGATCTTCTTGGTCAAAGCAGAGGTCAAGTCCTGAGGAGACAAAGCTCCACTAGTGTGGGAAAGCACCTCTTATACCTCAAGGTGATACCAGGTCCCCCACAAAACAGGTGCTCTGTAAGACCTGCATGTCAGCCATTAAGACCGTTCCATAAAACCCACACACAAGACCAATCTGGTGATGTAGCCCAGAAACCAGGCAACAGCAGTGCCTTAGAACACGTTGATGTTCAGGACCCAGTTCCTGATCATACTCACCACCTGGTCTGCAGTGAAGTCGATGTACCCAGGGAGAATGAGAAAGTCGCTGTGGGGGAGGGGAGTGAGTTGGGAGTAGGGCTCTCAGGCTTATGGTAGCATGAGACTCCATCCCCATAGATCATCCCAGAAGGCCTCTGAGCAGAAAGTGGCACTGATTGAGCCCATGTATCACGAGTAAGGCAGAGCACCAGGGGACAGGGGACCTTTTGTGCCACCGAGCTGTCATCAGTACTCCTGGCACCCTGACAATTCCATGTGTCCAGAGAACGGAGTCTCTAGACTGAAATCTCAAGCACTGTCGAGATGCCTCCCCCCACCCCTACCCACCCCGCGCTGCAGATCTGTCAAAATGATCCCCGGAGATAGGTACTTTCCAGAACCTGTACCCCACGCCCGCTCCCAAGAGGGCTCTCGTCTGGCCTCCTCGCCCTGAGTGCCGCCCCTCTCCTCGCCCAGGTGAACCCCATATGCCCCCACTTGTAGGTAAGGCCGTCCCCGCAGTTGAAGAGCTGCTGTGCCGTGAGTCCGTCGTCTGGCACGTAGGACGTGCCCCCACTAATCAGGTAGTCGGCCATGGCCAACAGGGGTCAGCGCCGCGTGCCTCCAAGGACCGCGCCGCAGAGGCCTCTGCCTTCTGGGCCGCGCCAATATAAACCAGCCGATTTCGTCACCGCGCCGGTGGCGCCGCTGGCGTCAGCACGTAGCGCGCGGGGGCGGAACCTGCTGCAGGGGCGGAGCTTATAGGGAAAGTGCGCGGCTTATAGGGACGGGGCGCGTGCGCACAGCACTCACTAGCCCTGCCGCTGGAGACCTACGCTGTTTCTTGTCCCACCCGCCTCCCGCAGAACCTCGGCCAGTTCCATTAACAGGCATGGGTTTGCTTCCACTGTCCCGCCAGGCTCCTCCCCCAAATAAAGAGGCGTTGTTCACTAGAACGTTGAAAAGACGTGCTTGTCATTCTTAATAAACAACTAGAGTAAGAATACATAAGAGAAACAGAGTGGTATTTTTATATGATACACAAGTGTATGTTACAAGAATTCCATCAGGCACAGGAGCCTCAGGTTTAAGGCCTCAATGTTAGGCCAAAAAAAAAAAAAAAAAAAAAAAAAAAAAAGCATGGTAAAGTTTTTACTTTAACATCTAAAATGTCACTTGTCATAAAGGAGGGTGTAATAGAAATTGTCTTTAATAAATCATAATTGAAGTCCCCCTCATTTTCCTTCCATTAAGATGCTAAGTTTATGTCTGAGCATGAAGAAAGAACGTGGCTCCCCTGTAGTTAGCAAAGTCTGCCAGTCCAGGGCAGAAGCCAGCTGGGGAGATTCCCCGGAGGGTCCATCCATCATTAATTTCATCTTTTTTCGAGAAAGGGAAGGGGCTACATTTCTCCTAACAGTCCAAGCCCTTTCCCCAGGCCCCAAACAAAACAGAAAACGTCAGCCAACAACTTTCTATGACATCTGGCTCTCAGGAAACCCAGAGCCCCCATGGGCTGGGGAGTCTGCTGCTGCAGGTTTATGAAGATGCAAAGGGGGCAGTTTTCTTTTACATTTTAAACAGAAGCAGCCTGAAAGGCTTCATAACTACACCAATAAAAAAAGAAAAAAGAAAAATGGAGGCCTCTTCTTTAGTGTGAAAGTCTGTCTGGTTTTTCCTGGCTGGTTTCTCTTGCACCATGGTGAGGCATCTCAGTGCATGGTGCTTGCACTGGCCACCGCAATGGCCTCTTGAATTTCTCGTATCACCAGGATCCGGGTCAGCATTTGTCCCATCTGCTCTCTGCTGATAGGCTGGACTGAGTACCAGATTGGGCTGTTGGGGGCCACCACTGGCTCCGGTGTCAGGTAAAAGGTGTCATTCCGGCCTTTCACACTCTGGGGGCTAAAGAATAGGTCAGTAAAAGCTGGGTAACACCACTACAACCTCAACCCTCCCACCTTGAATTTCTCCAACAGATGCTGTCTGCAAAAACTGGGAAGGCAGCAGCTCTGGAAGGTATGGTGGCACAGCTACTGAATTCCACATAGCCAATCACACACTACCTTCAGGACCTCCTTTGGGGCTACTGCAAATGCCAGTGACAGGTTGCCTCCTTCTTCCCCGTCTTCATATGTGCCAGCTGTGATTGATCACTGACTGCACCTGCCTAGGGCTCCCTTGGGCTCATCTACAAGAGTCCGTCCACATTCTACTTGCAGCCAACTTCACTGCCCAGAAGGCGTATATCCAAGTCTTTATTCATGTTGTTTTCTCTACCTAATAATAATTGCCCTTGTCTGGGCTCAACCACCACTCCTGGCCGCCCGCCATTGTGTTGTAGCTCTATTTAAATACTTTAGCACACTCCATCCTCTAACAGTTATTCACCCATCCATTCAAGATTTATCAAGGGCCTACTGCATGCCAGGTTTGCATTAGGTGCTAATGTTAAAGAAATAAACAGGAACAATAGTTCCTACCTCATTAAGCTTACAGAAAAGAGGGGAGACAATTAAATATTTACACAAATACACACAAAATGACAAATAGTGGTAAGTGCTACAGAGAAAACAGCCAGAGGGAATAAGGGAATCTGGAAAGCAAATGCTTCCCTTATAAAGTTGTTTAAGTTGAGAAGACAGCATGATGCCCTTGAGTGGAGATGAGCTAGTGTGGCTAGAGCCAAGAACTCCAGGGACATAAAGTTAGCAAGGGAGAGTGCACAAAAGGCCTTGTCCACCATGTAAAGATTACTCTGTGGAGTAATGAGTAACCACTGAAGATTTAATCTAAGTGACATGCTAAGATCTGCAACCTAGAAAGATCATTCTGGCATTGCTGTGAAGAGGACATGCCAAACTGCAGGGGCAAGAGGGAGCAAAACCTGAGAAAATGAGTCTCCCCTAGACTGATGGTGGCAGTGACAAAAGGTCAAGGCCACGAAGATACAGGGCCATGCTTAGTATGTGATGAAGGTGACTTCTCTGGATCTTCGCCCCTTTTTATATCACATACTTTGAAAAAGCTAGCAATACTGATTCTATATTTAGCTTTTTGGATCTGTTTTTACTCCCAGTTGGGACAAGAGAATGCCACCTTCCCGTAATAACATAAGAACGCAAGTGAGCATCCTCACGTGCACACACATACACAAGATTAGTCAGTCAAAATAAAGCCTCCTCACCATTTGAAGAGGTAGAAATCGTAGAGCTTGATGGGACACCTCAGTGGATTCTCTGGATTTTCTGTCTGTTCTGCATACATGTCATCTGTAACTATAAAACACACCCCCAACCACCACAGACTTTAGCTCAGTCCAGACCAGGGACCTTAGGCTTTCAGCAACCCCAACTAGGAAATACTGGGTAGAGGGAGGAAAGGTAAGAGGCAGGGGCAGTGACTCTGAAGGGAAGAGGCAGCTATTTTCTCTGGGGATTCTCTGCTTCTAGGAGAAAAGTTTGAAGTTTTTGGTTGGGGAGGAGTCAGTGGTAAATTCCTACCCATCAAACTCGAAACTTCACACTCATCACTAGTCTTGCAGGCACAAAGGCAGAACAGAACAGGTAACACCTAATACTGCTGTCCCTGCCTCCTTCCCCTACCTTTCTGGCCAGTCTGGTGTATCCCAAGGGCCTTCAGGTATCGGATACTTGTGCTTTTATCCTTGGGATTAGAGGGGTTCTTCTTTGTCTGCCTCAAGACCTTGGAGAAGGCCAGCTTCATGTGCTGATCCACTGTCTTCAACAGGAAGTACCTGGACCGCAAGTGAAAGCAAGGCAGAGGGAGGGGTGCAAGGAGGAAACCATGAATCACTCTCCACTCATTGGTGCTTCAGAGGAGCCACTGCCCAAACTCCAAGGATCTGGGCAGGGCCATACCAAAGCTCAGTGTCCAGTGGAGGAGCCACATCAAAAGTTGAATGGTAGGGGTCTGGCAAGGCTGTTTGCCTCACTGGTCACCACACAAAACGTAGCCAAGTGGGGCTGGGGGTTTTCAGTAGCCCAAAAGCTCTCAAGTATGTGTCAGAGGAATTCAGAAGTCCTCTTGAGTAGTTTCCACCCTCTTCACTGGGCAGACACCAGCAGTGGCTAAGCGTGGAGCCTCGAGAACACTTACTTGGTGTTAAAGAACATGAGGGTGGTCAGCAGTGTGGAGGGGGAGTGAGCTCCAAGCTGCTTGCACTCCCACAGCATCTCCTCAGTCACGTGGCTGGGAAGGACATAGCCTAGGAGGAAGAGTACCGCTATAACAAGAGAATGGCAGGTGGTCCTTCAAAGGCACAGGAGGAGGGGTGAGACACAAGGACCACACAAGAATATTAAGTGTAATCAGGGAAGTCTCCCTAGGGTGTGGCAAAACCAACTGGAAAGCCTGTTAAAACACAGATGACTGGGTCCCAAACCAAGTTTCTGGGGTGGGACCTGACAACGAGCATTTCTTTTTTTTTTTTAAAAAAGATGACCAGTAAGGTCATAACCCTTGACTCAGTGTTGTCAGCACAACGCTCTCCCAAGTGAGCCACTGGCCATCCCTATATAGGGATCTGAACCCGTGGCCTTGGTGTTATCAGCACCACACTCTCCCAAGTGAGCCAAGGGCTGGCCCTAACAATGAGCATTTCTAACAAGTTCCAAGGTGATGCTGCTGCTGTGAGAAACCTCACTTTGAGTTTGGCTGATGAAACCATCATTACCTTACATGAGTGTTGTTACCTGACAAATTCTTCCTCTAATTCAAGGATAATATGGAGCAAAAGGATTGCCCTCAGGGAGAGTAAAATACCTAAAACTATAAACCAAACTCTGCACATATACAGATAAAACTTTCACATCATATTTTAAAAAGTGTCTAGGCCCCCCCAAAATTGGTATGCATGTCCGTTTGCCCTTACCAAACCTTCTCTAATGTCTACCTTCTCTAATGTCTTCTGTCTCTAGAAGGCAAGCCTATTCTCATCCCTTCTCTGGATAAAGGGTAGACTGACTATTTCAACTATTATAAGTTTCCCCAGGGCAGGTGTTACTGTAAGACCCTGGTTCATAAGCAAACCCAGAGCTAGGCAAGGACAAAGGCCAATGGTCTCAACAAGAGCCCTGGGCAGCCAGGACTGCACCAAAGAAAGCTGACACTTTGACCACTTTGAAGCCCTTTTCATATGCAAGTGTTTGTGCATTGGGAGCATGGTGAGATAGCAGCAGACACCAACATTCTTCTGTAGGGTTTCAGGATTCTCCAGGTGGGCAATGAGGGTGACATTTCCTGGAAACAGGAAAAGGAACATTCTGTCCAATACACTCCTCTTTGTTCTTGCCAAAACTGGCCTTCTGACTACATTAAATGTATTTCTGTCTCTTTAAGGAAGGTCTAGCTTAATTCTTGTCCACCCTTTGAGTATTAGGTGGTCCGGTGGTAATGGGAAAAGCTTTCCTTCTCTCAGACATATCTGAAGCCCCTGAGATGCAGGACGAGTAGCAGAAGACAGCTCTTCTCAGGAGAGACCATCTCCTAGAAGCAATTCCAGGCATACTTTGGCATGTACTGGTTCTCTAGATCCACTATGCTATCTGCCATCTCTGATGTCACTTCCCTAACTCGTCCCTAACTTTAGTCTCTTCAAAACAACACTATTTATTTTTGGCAGCTGGCCAGTAAGGGGATCTGAACCCATGACCTTGTGGTTATAAGGCTGCACTAGCAACTTAGCTAACCAGCCAAGTTCAATATAAAATGAACTTTAATGCCTGAGAACCAGGACTCCTGGTATGGAAGAAAGGAGATATAGATAAAAACATTATATAAAAGCCTTGTAGTTCTGAATCTGAACTACAAGCATCAAAATGATATATTTCATCTTCAAAAACATTTTTTAGTTCTGCCCACTGAAGGGCCTAGAAACAATGACCAACCCAGGAGCAATGAGCATCCCTATCATCTAGACTGTGGTACTGAAATATCATTTCCCATTAAAGGGAACCAGCTCCATGGAGAACAGATGGATTCCACATTAGGACAAGAAATTTCCAAGATGAGATGGAACATTCTGTCGAATCAGAAATTGAGGAAGTTATAGGCCGGCCCGTGGCTCACTCACACCAAGGCCACAAGTTTGGATCCTGTATAGGGATGGCCAGTTAGCTCACTGGCTGAGCATGGTGCTGACAACACCAAGCCAAGGGTTAAGATCCCCTTACTGGTCATCTTTTTAGAAAAAAAAAAGAAGAAATCAAGGAAGTTATCAAAGACTACTCAGGCTGTGTCAAAAGGATTTAGGCGACAATTTAAAGAGGCTCCAAATGACCAAAGATAGGACAATTTGCACATCAGTAAAGATAACTGTAATGGACTAAATCACATCAAATATGTTGAAATTCATGACTTTACAAACAAAAAAAACCTAATTGGTCATCACGGGGGGGTAGCTGGTGAACCAACTCATTACTGTGAAAAGTGGTAAACAAAGGAAAAGAAAGAAGCCCTTATCCTGCCTCTTTCATATAATCTGTACTGCTAGAATCAAGAGAGTTGAGGAAGCGAAGCTTTATATTTCAACTAATAATTAGAAGTAATAACATTAGAATACTGTTTTGGAACCTGTAATGAATTAATGAATTATGGGCATCATGATGAAAGAAAAGTCACCAATGAAGTATCCTTGCCAAAAAAACCCCACACAAAAACCTGAGTAATGTTTATATGCAATTAACAATCAACTGTAAATATAGGGGACAAAAGAATATGTTAAGCACCACCACAGGGATGCAATAAGAAAAATTAGACTGTGTGACAATTTAAAGTTCAGGCTAATTTCTTCCATAAATAAGTAAGAAGAGAAAAAATGAAGGAGAAAATTAAAAATTAAGATTAAATATTAAAAGACACAGCCAACTTCAAAATATGGACCATATTTTCGCCTTGATTCAGATAAGCCAAAAATAAATAAATAAATAATGAGACAATTAGAAATGTGAATACAGGATAGATCCTGATGACAATATGGAATTACTCTTTTTGGGGTTTTTTTTTTTTTCCCCTCTTCAAATTATGATGATAGCATTGTGGTATGTCAGAAATACATATCAAAGTATTCATGGGTAAAATGTCTGGAATTTACTTCAAAATAATATAAGAGGGTGGAAGCAGGTGGTGGTATATATGAAAAAAGATTTGCCATGGACAATGTGTACATGGGGGCTCATTATTCTGTTTACTTTTATATATGCTTGAAATTTCCATAATAAAAGGCAAAAAGAGTCAATTTTGCATGTCCATACTTGGCTTGAAAATTTACAAATCATGTAAAGAGTGACTCACTCACTCATGTCTGTTCTAATGATAGTCCCTCAGAGAGGCCTCCCTAATGTCCTTAACACTTTCCACTCCCTTGTGTTCTTCAAAACACTTATTTTGCTTATATATACACTGTCTCTCCTTATTAAACTATAAGCACCATTTTCTTCATTGCTATATTATATTCCCTGGCACCTGGAATACTGCTCGGTACATAGGAGGCACTCAAAAAAATTTTTGTTTAACCAAGATATATTTTTAAGCAGCATAACATTTTAATAAATGGCAGAACCAGGATTAAAACTCATATATTCCTGTGGATGTATGTTTTCAACTTGTTTGGGTAAATACCAAGAAGTGCAAACACTTTATCATAAGAATATGTTTACTTTTATAAGAAACTGCCAAAGTGTCTTTGAAAGCAGCAATTAATGACAGTTCCTGCTACTCCCTATCCATCTCAACATTTGGTGCTATCAGTGTTTGGGAATTTAGCCATTCTAATAAGTGCACAGTGGTATCTCATTTTTGTTCTAATTTGTAACTTCCTGATATGTGATGATGAGCATCTTTTCATCTGTGTATCTTCTTTGGTGAGGTATCTGTTCAGATATTTTGCCCATTTTAAAATCCGGTTGTTTTCTTGTTGAGTTTGAAGAATTACTTTTTGGGGGGAGCAGCTGTATGGTATGGGGATCTGAACCCGTGACCTTGGTTGTTACCAGCACCACACTCCCCCAAGAATTCTTTGTTTACTTTAGATACCAGTCCTTTATCATATACGTGCTTTACAAAGATCTTTTTCCAGTCTAGCTTGTCTTTTCATTCTATTAAGAGTATCTTTTGCAGAACTTAAGTTTTAAATTTTAATACAGTTCAACTTACCAATTTTTTCTTTCACAGAAAACTGCTTTTGACGTTGTATCTAAAATGTAACCATCAAACCCAAAGTCACCTAATTTTCTCCTGTTATCTTCTAAGACTATTAGAGTTTTGAATTTCACATTTAGGTCTATGATCCATTTTCAGTTAATTTTTGTGAGAGATTTAAGGTCTGTGTCTGGATTCATTTTTTTGTAAGTGGATCTCCAGTTGTTCTCACACCATTTGTTAAAAGAGTCTATCCTTTCTCCTTTGTCAAAGATAAATTTACGTTTGTGTGGATCTATCTCTGGGTTCTCTGTTCTCTTCCATTGATCTATCCGTCTATTCCTTTGCCAAAAACCTGCACACAAATGTTTATAGCAGCTTTATTCATAACTGCCAACACTTAGAAGCAACCAAGATGAGATGTCCTTCAATAGGTGAATGGATAAACAAACTGTGGTACATCCATACAATGGAATATAAGTCAGTGCTAATTAGTCAGTCTAAAAAGGCTACATACCAAATTATTCCAACTATATGACATTCTGGAAAAGGCAAAACTACGGAGACAATAAAAAGATCAGTGGTTGTCAGAAGCTCAGGTTGAGGAAGAGAGGGAATGAATAGGTAAAGAACAGGATTTTTAGGGCAGTGAAAGATTCTTATGATACCATACTGGAGGATACATGTTATCATACATTTATAGAAACCCACAAAATGCACAACACAATGCATAAACCCTGATGCAAACTATGAACTTTAGTTAATAATAATTTACCAGTATTGGTTCGTCAATTGTAACAAATGTACGACACTAATGCAACATGTTAATAACATGGGAAACTGGGTGTTAAAGTGTACATGCAAGAGGGTATATAGGTATTCTCTGTATTTTCTACTCAATTTTTCTGGAAATCTAAAACTCATCTAAAAAAACAAAGTCTATTAAAAACAAACAAACAAACAAAAAAAAACGCAACTCAGATATTCTACTGAAAAGCCTATATTTTTTTCAATATAACATGCTGCCCAGGAAGCTAACCTGTGGGTAAAGCAAAAATTATGTTCTATAGTTGAAACTGTTCACAATTCATAATTGTAATAATTTTAATTCTTTCTCTGTCCCATTGAGTGACAGCTGCTGCTGGTACAGTCCCCCAAGGCAAGGATGAAATCAAGGGTTTTCTCTTAGCACCAATTACCAAATCCTGGCCCCACTGCCTGGAGAAGACCTGTGAAAGTGCCAGCAATGACTCTAATTTTAATCAATAAATATAATAGAAAAAAAAAGATAGTAACTATGCCACTACTTTCTGCATGCCCTTGTGTCTTTGTCACACCAGGACCAGCAGGGTTCTCTGGGGAGTAGTACCCCTTCCACATCACGCCAAGCAGCACAGAGGCTAATGCTGCTGCCTAGGATTTACAGCCCCCTTGCCTACATACTATATTTTAGCCAGCCACAGAAGTTGCCAATCTTTTTAAAACCAAGGTAGGAAAGAAATTCAAGGACAAAGGAGACTTACCAAGTGGAGTGACCCGGGGCTGAACATCCTTCAGAACTTCATGTAGCCACTCCGTGAATCGAACATAATAAAGATCAGAGAAAATGTCATCTACCCTTCCATTTTCAAAAAGATACTAAAAGGAAAACAATTAATAAAAGTTATTGATAGTCTAGGTAAAAGTTTCAGGGGAAATAAACATACTTTTATACCAGCACCACCACAGCTCCCTACTCAACCCGCATCCCTCCACCCCAAACAAACCTAGGCACTACGTCAAAACTGTCCAGAATGTGACACTTCCATGGCAAGCCTCAGGTCACATGACCTCACTCTCACAACATTCATGAGAGTTAGGTTAGTAAGACATATTCTGTGAATGGCTAATTCATCCAAGCAAGGCACTGTCTTGTGGTAGCAAAAATCATGGTTAGGCTCTGGGGCTTACTCTTATTAGGTATTGTATAAGTTAAACAACACGTGCAAGTCTTTTAACTTATGGGGGTCAGTTTCCTTGTCTGAAAATGGAAATGACTGTGACAGCCTTCCAGGACTGAGGAAAGCAAGGAATGAGGCAGAACACATAAAGCAATTCACATGATACCTGAGTTAAGACCAGCAAGAAAGAGGAACAAAGTAGGAGGCAGACTTTTCTCAGGATCACGCAACAGAGAGTCCCAACCAGCAGGCCCTCTTCAACCACACTTGTGGGTTTCTCCTCAAGAGCTTTTGAATACTAAGAAATCTACCTCTGCTTCCCCAAACTGCCAGTTTACAGGTTTCTGTTATGCTTCACCTTAGACATCCTAAAAATCCAACTACATTTGTATATTATTCCAGCTAGACTCTTTTAAATAATTATTTTGTGTCAATGAAGGAAACAATGAGAAGAAAGCTGTGTGTCAGCACCAGTTTGTTTTGGATAAATTATTTTTATAAAAACCGTATGTTTACTTTAACAAAAATATAGTACATATATGCTTTGTGATTTGGAAAAAAAAAAAAGGCTGTTAAGATAATTACCAAATATTTTAACAGAAGTTTCTCCAGCTGGTAAGATTATGGATAGTGTTTGTTTACTTATTTTATTTTCTAAAGTGAACAGGAAGGTCTCTGTAATTTAGAAAAATGTATATTTTAAAACTCATTACATAGCTGAAAGAGAATGTCCTTATTCTAACCTTTTGCCTGTCATTTTACTAACTTGACTAGCTAGCAAACACCCAGTGGGAACATACCTCAAACATGTCTCTGTGAAGATCTATTTCCTACCTTTTGAATACACAGGAAAATATAGTAGAGCACATCTGGGTCATAGGGTTCACCTTCTCCATTTCGAGCTTCCCTTGTCATTAGACAGAGTCCATAATTCAACTCGGCCACAGCAGAGGAGATGAGATCTTCCTGGAATCGCAGTAGTTGGCGCCCTGCAACACAAGCCCCAAAGGTGAATGGTGTCCTGGCAATAGTTGTCTCTTTATTGATAGCTTATATTCCTGAAAGCAGGGCTCGGAGCAGATACCCAATCAGGGTGCTGGGATAGAATGGCCACTTGTTCCTATGATCAGAACTGGCCTATAATCCTCCTCAAAATTATGTGTATCCAAAAAATTATTATGGGTCAAGAAATAAAAGCAGAAAAAAACAGAATCCACCCTCTATAATGTGAGTAAATTCATGAGCTTAATATCAAGGAAGAAGGACCTTGAGCATGCTCACTGGTTCCCATTTTCTCCCAGAAGCAGCTCTGCCTACGTCTGCTAGGTCAACCCCAGAAACCCACATGTACAAAAATTCCTGGTCTTAGGCAAACCGCACAAATTTTGCTCATCTGCACAGGGTCAGGCCTGCTGGTTGCTAAGTCTTGAATTCAGCATACTATTTCAGATGGTGCTCTCTAGACCACAGAGCCAGGGTGTGTCACTTTCTTGCCATTCTATCCTCCTGTTACTTCAGTACCGCTGCAATTTAGACAAAGCCCACTCTCCCTCCCAAACACTCACTCCCAATGGGTGCCAATCTGTTCTGAGCATCCTTTTCTAGTTCAGCGTTCTTGGTTTGGGCCCAGTTTTTCCAAACTTCAAGCCCTTCTTCTGGCTTCAAAGAATTTGGAAGCAGAAGTTCTGGGGAAGGTTGTGGCTGTGACTGTGGTTCCACTTCAGCAACTTGAACAGTTTGAGCCTACGAGAGAGAAACCATCAAAAATGTGTCAATACTCTTTCGCGTTAGGTCCTTCTACAAAACTATCAGAAAAATAGTTCACTAAATCAAGAAATCTGTCTTCTTGCTGTCCTACTTTCAAGAAACTATGGAGTTCTACTTCTTATCCCAAGGACAACAAAAGCAGCAATGCAACTGGGCTAGTGAAGTGTTCCTCAGTCCTGGCTACACGTGTGAATCTTATATTTAAAAATACAAATACCCAGACTTACCCTAGAATCTCTCTCTGGGGTGGAGCCCAGATATCAGTGTTTTTAAAACTCCCCATGTAAAAAGGTAATTATAATATTTAGTCACCACTGAGGAATACTGGATCAAAGCATTGCTCCTCAAATTTAATGTGCAAACAAATCACTTGGGTATTTTATTAGAATGCATAATTCTGATTCTGCATTTCTAACAAGCTCCCAGTGACACCAAGGTTGCTAGTCTGCAGACCACACTTTGAGTATCCAGTGTCCAGAGCATTGATTCTTAAACTTATTTGCACCTTAAAATCATCTGTACTGCTTTTTAAAAAATACCCATGCCTGGGCCCAGAGATTGTGATTTGAATGGTCTAAAGTGGGGACCTGGCATCAGTATTTTTAAAAGTTCCCCAGGTGATTCTAATGTTCAGCCATAGTTGAGAACCACTGTTTAGAGAAAGAAAAGTACAACTAAGTGGTATCCTCTCCCCTGCCATGGTAAAATGAGAGGTAAGACGTGAGTCTTCATGCTTTCTCCAGGTCTATTTTTTTCATGTTCCTTCTAAAATAATACTTGGAGGTTGGCCAGCTAGCTCACTTGGGATCGTCTGGTGCTGATAATACCAAGGTCAAAGGTTCAGATCCTCATGCCAGCCAGCTATCAAAAACAATAAATAAACAGAATTTAAAAAATACTCTATGGCTTGTAAGGATATAATCCATTTTCTGAAGATAGGAGTCTTCCTGCCTCCAAAGGAAGAGTGGTCCCATAATCAATGGTATAACAGCCAGCCCACGCAGAAGAGGGGCTTAGAATGTCCATTAGCTTCAATCACAATCCCTGAAGGGTTGGACAGACACCAACACAGATACCAAGTACAGGTTCTTGGGTCTCACATACCCACCTACATTCTTTGAACAAATCCCCATGAGCAATCCCCCATGCCAGAGCCTACACCTACCTCCCTTACCCAGCCAGCTGAGGAATGTAAAAAATAATTCAAGTTGAAGGCAAAATAATTTTTACATGATATACAAATTTGCTCACAAACAAAACTAAAAATGATCCTATTAGTTATGATAGGATACATTGTTAAGCAGGGAGATAAAGGAATACAGTGTTTTTGGCATTATGTATCAAGACTCAAGAAAACATATGTTTTGACCTAGGACTCTGTCCTAAGGAAACCACCAAAATAGAGAGTATACTTTATGCATGAAGACATACTGCAGAGTTGTTTACACTAGGAAAAAATCTAAAATAATATGAATGTCCGACAAAAGACGACTGGTTAGGCAAATTACACTATATCCACCCAAATGTACTACACAAAGTAGATATTAAAAACATGTTAACTAAGACTAGAAATAACATTTTTACATATGTTACTTACATGGTTAAGTACAAAGAAATGACACAAAAATGTAGAAAAAATATAAAGACAACCACCTATGGGCCGAGCCCGTGGCGCACTTGGGAGAGTGCGGCGCTGGGAGCGCGGCGACGCTCCCGCCGCGGGTTCGGATCCTATATAGGAATGGCCGGTGCACTCACCAGCTGAGTGCCGGTCACGAAAAAGACAAAACAAAACAAAACAAACAAACAAACAAACAAACAAAAAAAAGACAACCACCTAAATAAACCTGATTCCCCCTCTATCAAACTGTAATAGAGCGGTGAATGTATGAATAACATTAAAATACTTCCACTTTTCTATGTTTTCTAACGTTTCTATAATGAAAGTACAATTCACAAATACTCCTTTTTTTTTTTTCCCAACAAGGAGTCTGGTACAGGGTTTTATATAAACAGACAGGAAAGAAAAGTATTGTTAAGATCTGAATAGGCAGAGACAGGTAGAGATAAATCTTACCTTTATATAAAGTTTGGTCTACAACTGTTATTTCAACTACATGGGATTTTAACCAAGGTCTACATATGATGCTCAGTAAACTTTCATTCTCTGCCCCTGATAAGAGCAGCCCTCCCTTCTTGTAAAATCCCTCCAACCCAGACTCCCTGGTTACTTGGCTACAGACTAATGAGATTAATACAAAATTATAATGAGTATTTATATAAATATGCTACTTACCACCTAAAGATTCTAAAGAGATCTTTATACCCTCAAATATTAAAAATTCAAGGTTAAGATTCTCAAATTTCCTTAGTTTTGGCTCTGATTTTAAAGGGAGAGAATCGAGTTACCACATGTCTTCAAAGAATGTACCTTGGCTCTCAAAAGTGTTGAAAAACATCAAGAAATCAATTCAAATCATGCGAAAGCCCTAGTTTCTCTTATTCATTGATTCAACAAACATGTACAAAGCTTTATGTTAGGCCCAGGAATATAAAACTGCATTAAACCACTGTTCGGGGCAAAGACCTGGTTAAACTTGTAGTGAGTTTTCTCCTTGACTCCAGTGACTACTCTAGCAGTCATCAAAAGAAAACCATTAATCAAGCTATTACTCCAAAATAGTTCCATTAACTGGCAACAATCAAGCCCCTCTCAGACATCTAACACAGGTCAGAAAGGTAGCCAAGCTCAGGGCCAGTGGACTAAATAGCACCCAAAGTGAGGCATGCAGAAGTCCCCTATTCCTCCTCCTGCACACAGGCCCAAGCCTCCCTTTACCAAATCAAGAAACACTTTCTCAGCTCATCTAACAATATACCTTTCCCACACTCCATTTTACTAAAAGGTTTGTAACCAGTCACTGCTCTAGTCAAGGCCAAGTCTATAGCTATGCCTCAGCATTCTTGCCCTTTCTTGTACTTTTGACTTGAGGACTCATTCTCTGATTTCTGTAGACATCTGATCCCCGTGCCGCATTCAGAGCTCCAATCACTATTCTGGCTACCCCAGAAATAAGTGATCTCTTCTTGGGTTATCTTCTTGATAACCACTGGCACCATCTCTCCTCCCATCCCCTGTAACCCCTAGGCAAAAATACCTGAAATGAAAAGGTCATAAGCAATGGATGCTTTGGCTCTAACCTACTGGACCTTTCTACAGAGCACTCCGATAATGCCACTCACAACTCTCTCCTTTTTTCTCTGCTCAGCATGACACCACATTCTCCTGGACCTCCCCAGGCTATCTGGCAGCTCTTTCTCTATCTGCCTTGGGTTTCTTTGTCTCTGTCAGGCTCTTAAATGTTCGTCAACCCTGAAGCTCCACTCTAGACCCACTTCTTATTTCAACTACACATTCTCCCTGGTAAGCCTCACCCACTTTCCCAGTTTGGATTTCAATGTTTTTGAAAGCGACTGTCAACTATGCGCTTCCAAGCTAGACCTCCCCTTAA
Organism: Cynocephalus volans; assembly: GCF_027409185.1. NCBI lineage: Eukaryota > Metazoa > Chordata > Mammalia > Dermoptera > Cynocephalidae > Cynocephalus > Cynocephalus volans. The sequence goes on from NC_084470.1 coordinate 59,382,658, forward strand.
TGTACCTAAGTGGGTACTGTATATCTCCAACTAAACATCTCACAGCCATCTCACACTAACATCTACGGAGAGAACTTATAACCTTCCCTGCCCAGACCTATTTTCCCCAAAGTTCCCCCCTACCTTGTTCAATGGCAACACTGTCTACCCAAGTAAGAAATCTAGGAGTCTGACTGGACAAATAGGCAAGGGCCAGAGCATGTGAGGCACTACTTCTGTTCTGGCTTTTTAGCAGGCCTCCTTCATGGTGTGCTTCCACCCACTGAATGCTAGTAACATTCTCAAGCATCTTGACAATGAAAAATTCTCCTACACATGTCCAAATGTCTATCAGTGAGTGGGAGTGGGAGTAATATAATCCAGGTTGAAAACTACTGTTGTAAGGTATTGCACATTGTGGTGTAGTTGTTCCTACATGTAATGGGAGTTCTTGGAGAGTTTGAAGCTGGGAAGCAACATGATCTTACATTTTAAGGTTATTCTTGCTGTTCTATGGAGAACGGACTGAAGAGCAAGAGTGGAAGCAAGTACTGGTACCTGGACTAGAATGGTGGCAGTGGAGATGACAGAAGAGATTTTGAGAAGTTTGGTGGTAAAACCAACATGGTTTGTTGATGAACTGGTTAGGAGTAGTAAGGGAAAGCAGACACAAGGATGACTCCTGGACTTTTTGGGTGGAACAACTGGGTGGATAGTGATGCTACATTCTAAGACAGAAAAGTTTTTGACAGTGGTAGAAGTGGTACTAATGAAGATCTGAGACTGTCAATAAATCCACATAAATGTTAAGTAGGCAGACAAATGTGTGGAAAGGGTCCTAAGGGAAAAAGACGTAGTTCAGAGCTTTAGATCTATGTGTCAACGCTGCACAGGGGTTAAGATATAGGCTCCAGAGCCAGCTTGTCCATGATTGAATCCCAACTCTGCTACTTACTAACCATGGCTTTGGCCTTGTCACTTATAACCCCTCTGTGCCTGTTTCCTCATCTGTAAAACAGAAATCCCTTAGGGAGAAAAGAGGGCCAGTATTCAGACCTGAGGAACATCATCATGTACAGTTCAGACAGAAGAGAAGGTAGCAGCAGCAAAGGCTCCTGAGAAGGAAGAAGAATCAGTTTGGTAGGAGGAAAATCAGGAGTGTGTTATAACATGGAAACCCACAGAAAAGAGTTTCAATAAGGGAGGTATGGTCAGTTGCATGATGTGTTATTGTGAGATGAAAACAGATGTGCCTATTTGATCTGGCCACAGGGAGGTCATGGCAGACCTGGCCAAGAACAGATTGTCATGAGATGAAAGAGCAAGTGGAGACAGCTTGTGAAGATAATGCTTTTGAGAGCTCTGGGAATAAAGTAGAGCAGAGAAATAGGGCAAGAGATGGAGGTGAATGCAAAGTCAAGGGAGGAAGGTTTCACCATAAATCTGGTTTTTAAAACAGGAGATATGATAGTCTTCATAAAGGATATGGCCTCCCCAACCCATGACAGATGAAGGAGCACAACACATTGTCACCAACTCTCCTTAGGGCTCAACTTATATTATAGCACAACTGTCTTCCCCATGGGCTATAAGTGGTTCAAGAGTGGAGGACACTGTCTTATTCATCTCTGTTCCCCATCACCTAGCACAGAGCTTGATAATAAGAGCAGAGGGATGTTTGCAGTATATATGGACAAACTCTTCTTTTCCTGGTGATGGGTATTCTTCCCAATTTTCCTTTTTCTAATAACAACATTTGACTTAAATCCCCATAAGGCTTTCCCAAAGGAGACAAAGCGCACTAAAATAAACTCCAGAAAGAATCTTCTGCTGGAAGACCCAGACATTCAATTTACAGAGCCCAATTAAGTACCAAAAGAGGCGTGACTTTCCACTGGGCCATCAAGCCCAGGAGAGTTAAAGGGAGGCCTAATGGGCTCCATCTTTGTGAGCAAAAGCTGAGCATGGAGCCCATAACACATCTACTGGCTGGTCTCTCCTACATGCAATCAGTTTTATATACCTCTGCTTGATTCCTCTTATCACCAGTACTGTTAGGAAATTCAGGAAATTCCAGATTTCCTACCACAGATGAGATCAAATTCAATTCTTCACTTTGGGAAGACAGCACCCCCACCTCCACCTCCACTGCCCGTACAAACTCTCTCTCACAGTTCCCCTCTCATGTCATCCTAGGCCACAACCCTTCTGTCCATCCCTGGCTTGTATTTATGTTGCCCCATTCTTCTGTCAATCTAAGCTATAAACTGCAGTTCAAACCCCACTTTTCCCACAAAGATGCTTCTGCTGATGTCTAAATCTAGAATTTCTGAATTCCCAGTTTGTCTGTGTGTGTGTGTGTGTGTGTATATATATATCACATAATGTCGCACTTGATTATGCTACCTTATAAATAATTCAAAGGAACAGGAATCTTAAGTTCTTACTCTCACAACTAGACTCTAAGCTACCTGAAACAGGAACTCTATCTTGTTCTACTTCTAGGCCTGACAGCTAGATATTTAGTAGGTCCTTAACAAAGTCACCTAAGATGACATATTGTTGCCTCTACGAAACCACTTGGTCAGCCTTTCCTTAATCATTTATGGCCTGAGTTTCTGAGTGTGGATCCTTGTTTAACTTGCTTGTGCCAGCTGCCTCACATGCATTACCAGAAGCCTATGCCCGCTGAGGCACACTACCTTCAGCAGTCCCACGAGACCAGAGGCCCTATATGTCACTCTGAAGGTTGGCTAGACAGGGGACCAGAAAGTTTACTACTTAACAGATTAATCTACCCACGCCTTTGTGATATATTTAAGATTAACAATTAGAAAAAAGAGAAAAGACCAAGAAATTATAAAGTTAAAATATCAACAAAGTTCTATTTTTGCAACTTTTCTGTAAATCTAAAATTATTTCAAAATGAAAAGTTAAAAAAATTTTTTCAACAAAGCTGTCATGTCAGAAAACCCAATTAATCAAGGCTTATCTGACTATTCTTAGGGAACAAAAAACACTCTTGGAAGAGTCCCACTGCACAGGTGGCTTATTCAAGGCTCTCAAAGGCAATCACTTTTAACAGGCCCACTAAGAGGTATTTTAGGTCTTCTAATTCACCTACACTGTGTCCTAAGATGACAACTAGACAAGGGACAATCTCACAGCCTCTCCCCACTATGAAGAGTTTACAGCCTGTGTACTAAACTATAAGGGTTCCACTCTATCTTGATAACACCAAGATCCAGCGTTCCATCCTTGTACCAGCCAGCTGTCAAAAAAAAAAAGGCTGGCCAATTAACTCAGTTGGTTAGAGGATGGTGCTGATAAGGGTTCCAACTGGATCCATTCACTTGTGATGCATGAAAGTAGCTCCTGGGATGCAGATCACACATGGGATGTCCCATTTGTCTCCACCTGTAACTTTACTCTTCCTAAGAGATCACAAAGAGGCATCCCGGGTGCCTAACCCCAAAACCTCTCACCAAAACCCCAAAGCAGTTACTGGTCATTTCATTTACCTCTAGGTACAAGGATAAACCTCCTGCCTGTTGCACAGCCTTACCTGCTGCTTCCTCTCAATTCCCAAATACTAAATACTGTGTCACTGTAAGACTAACATCATGCAGTAAACAAGCCAGAGGTTGCCAGGCAGGTTCTGTGTTACACTGGGCCCTGAGGGAGCAGGATGGCTAAAGATAAATCTCACTTACTGAGCAAGTAACCTGGAGCTGCGGCTGCTGCTGCTGCTGCGGTGGTGGAGTCTGTTCCTGGGGGGTTTGCTGTTGTGGCTGCTGTTGGGGATCCCATATATGGACAGTCTGAGCCGTATTCTGGTATGTGCCTGCCACAGCCTGCACAGCCACTGGAATGTGGATGTTGCCATTCATGAACTGTGCTGGAAAGAGAGAGTTTGCAAGGGTCTGCACTACCTCTTCATGGGAGTTTTTCACTACAGACGTGGTGCCCACCATCTTCTCCTTGTCATCCTCCAGCTTTACGGATGCCAGGGCTGTGGGTGAGCCACTGACGTGAACTGCGTTGTAGGCTTCCTGGGGAATGGCAATGTGGGTAATGCTCTGCTGCTGAGGGTCCCCCCGGGGCTGGGCAGAATAAACAGGGATGGTCCAGGTTTCTCCTGTAGGGCTAGTAATGGTCCCAGTGGCACTGTACAGGTGGGCACTGTCTACTGTCAGTAAGTCTGGCCTCAAAGACACATAACTCTGCTGCTGGCCTTGCGGAATGGCCAGCACGGTGGCCACCGGCTGCCCTGAGATGGCGTAGGACACAGTGATGGGCATGTCCACTTTGCGCTTCTTCACTGGCTGGAGGACACTGGCTGTGCCAACCCGCCGCTCCCCTTCCCGTGGTGAGCCCTGCTGGGATGGTGGTGGGGAAAGGGCACCCACGGTCTGGATTTGGATCTGCTGACCCCCAGCGAGAGACTGGCCAGCCACCAGCTGAGCCTGGATTTGCTGATGTGGGATGTGCTCTTCCGGGATTTCTGCAGCCTGGATCTGCTGGGCCGCCTGCACGTGCTGCACCTGGATCTGGGCTGCTTGCAGCTGTGAGGGGCTGGGGCTCTGCAGACATGGGGTCTGGATGGTGGGGGCTGCTGACTGTGGTGCCTGGCCTTGGATCTGCACCTGCACCTGGATGGGCTGCTCGGCAGGTTGATGAACGGTGAGCTGCGGGGAGAGCTGCTGAGCTGAGACCTGCTGCGGAGACTGCTGCACCTGCACCTGTACCTGTAGCGACAAGATTTACTAGTGAGTGAACCAGGCAGCAATGAGAATCCAGACCCCAAGGGAAGAAAAGTTCTCAGGCAGGGGCCCTATGTAATGTGAGGAAGTAGGGCTTTCATTCCCAGGGCTTCTGAGGAGGCCACAATCCCCAAAACCGTATGCAAAATTCTCCAGCATCACACTGCATTTGCAGTAACACATATGCATCCCAGAGAGCAAGCAAGTCAATCAACAAGAGTGTCTAAGAAGGAAATATCAGAATGTTTGCTCATTTTAACTCTTCTCTGAAAATGCACCCCCTTTGTCTTTTGTATACAAGTATATAATTTATAAATATATATATGTATATATATATATTTATTTACATGTATGTTAAAAAAATATTTTATCCATGGGGTGAGCGAAAACAAGTATGGGGAACACTATTCTAGAAGGTCAGAAAAACAAGTATATTCCATAGGCATTAAGTTCCCAAATGACCAATTCAGGATCAAAACTATCTCCCACCATGAACAAGCAGAAAACACAGCACAGATAAAGCTCTTGAAATCTCCAGGGGAGTCATACCCAACTTTGCTGCTTAAAACACAAGCAGTGTTGCATGATTCTTCTTTTTTTTTTTTTTTTTTTTTTTGGGCGGTGGGGTGGCTGGCTGGTATGGGGATCCAAACCCTTCACCTTGGTGTTATCAGCACCTGACTCTAAACAACTGAGCAACTGGCCAGCCTTTTGCATCATTATTTAGAGTGCTCATTTAAGATGAGCAGGTATTTAATACCTGCTCATCTTAATAGAGAAGGTATTAAAAAAACCCCACACAGAATCCTGGTAATTTAATTTGAGCAATGTTACTATATCCTGGATCACATATTTCTGATTAATGCAGCTTATGTCTTCTTACTGTTATTTCAGCAGGAAAAGCAGATGAAAAGATGCTATACACAGTATGTGATAAAAAAAAAAAAAAGAAAAAGAAAAAGAAAAAAGAAAAGCTTTCCCATCAGACATACATATCTAAATTACCCTAACCAAAGGAAGGAATTAGGAAGGTAGAAGATAAGAAGGCAGGTATTAAGAAAGCAGATGAGAGGGCCGGCCTGTGACTCACTTGGGAGAGTGTGGTCCTGATGGAACACCAAGGCCACGGGTTAAGATCCCCTTACTGGCCATCTCTTAAAAAAAATAAATAAATAAAATAAAGCAGATGAGGGTCTATATCTATCTAATAATAGGAGGAGACACATGACAAAAGATAATCAAGGATGCTGCTGGGACAACTGGATATCCATATGCAAAACAATCAAGTTGGATCTCTTCCTAATATCAAACACAAAAAAATGGGAAAGAGTCTGAATAGACATTTCTACAAAGAACATATGCAAATTACCAACACACACATTAAAAATTGCTCAATATCACTACCTATCAAGGAAATGCAAATCAAAACCACAATGAGATATCACTTCATATCCGCTAGGATGGCTACAATAAAAAAAGACAGATAATAACAAGAATTGGTGAGGATGTAGGGAAACTGGAACCCTCATATACTGCTAGTAGAAATGCAAAATTGGTGTAGCCACTGCAAAATAGCCTAGCAGTTCCTCAAAAGGTTAAACATACCATATGATAAACAAAGCATATGACCCAGGAATTTCACTCCTAGGTATATACCTAAATGAAAACACATCCACACCACAACTTGTACACAAAGATCCACAGCATCATTGTTCATTAATAGCCAAAATGCCCAGTAACTGATGAATGGATAAACAGAGTATGGTACAGCAGTCCCTCAGTATCCATGGGGGGGGATTGGTTCCAGGATCCCAAAATCTGCCGATACTTAAGTCACTTATATAAAATAGTGTAGTACAGTTGGCCCTCCCTATTCATAGGTTCTGTGGGCTGACTGTACATCAATACAATGGAATACTATTTGGCAATAAAAAGAATGAAGTGTTGATACATGCTACAACATAGATCAACCTTGAAAACATCCTAAGTGAACTCAGTCAAAAAAGACCACATATTGTATGATTCTATTTATATGAAATGTCTAAAATAATTCCATTTTCCATAGTAATGGAAAGTATGTTAGTATTGGGGGGGTGTCTTTTTGGGGTGATGAAAACATTCTAAAATTGATGTGATGATGGTTGAGCAACTTTGTGAATATACTAAAAACCACTGAATTGTATACTTTTGGTAGGTAAATTTTACAATATGTGAATTATTTCAATAAAGCCATTACTAAGTAAAAAAAAAAAAAAAAAGGAAGAAAGAAAGAAGGCGTATAAAACTATCAGACCTTTTATGTTCATAACCTTTATTCCTAAGCATCATAAATCAGTAAGAAATTAAACATGCTATTTTTATTACCACCCTCAAATTTTTTTTTTTTATATATAAAAACATAACATTTTCTCTGGTTAGATCATTACTACATGGGTCATAATAACAAATTTGGAAACAACTAAATTTTTTTAAAAAAACAGCAATTTTATAATTCAGGGATAACTGTTAATACTTGTTAAGAAAAGGTATTAAATTTTATTTGAACTTGAGGAAACAAAACTGAAGTAAATTGAAAGAATTGCTAAACTACAGATAAATATTTCTTCCCAGTACGGGAGCTCCTAAAATATTCCTCTTAAAAAAAAAGAATTAGGGCCGAGCCCGTGGCGCACTCGGGAGAGTGCGGCGCTGGGAGCGCAGCGACGCTCCCACCGCGGGTTCGGATCCTATATAGGACTGGCCAGTGCACTCACTGGCTGAGTGCCGGCCACGAAAAAGACAAAAAAAAAAAAAAAGAATTAAAGAAATTTAAGAAAGACTATTCAGAGATTGGTATTGTGCTTTATTAACTCTATGTTTCTTAATGGGTTTTCTTTTTTCTATACCATGAGAAAAATAAAACTTAATGGGTTTTTAAGTGTAATTTTCAAGGTTATAGTACTTAATTATCTCAGAAAACCAACAGACACACTGATACATATATGAATATACACACACTTTTTTTAAGCACAGTTTGAAACTTAAGTATAGATTTAGGATGATTCTCAAGAGATACTCAAAGGAAAAAGATAATCCCTAAATCCAGTGTACCCTAGAAAGTTATACATCAACGGGCGAGGGGGACATTTCTAGAGGAATAAGTTTGGTTTTATCACTTCAAAAACACTGTTTCTTTATCCTCTATCAATCCCTCATAAATCACTCTATATTTTAGTTCTCTTCACATCTGAATCATACTTTTTTTTTGACACGTGTGTTATCTCTGATAGGTGGTGTGACAGAAACTCCTGATGGCCCCTTCTTTTTTTAATAATACATAGTCAGATATTTAGCTGTTTTTAAATGTTTCTTTCACGTTGTATAAAGACCACATTTTCAAGCTTCCCCTGGCTGCTGGTCTGACCAGATGGTCAGGATCTGGCCAATGCAGTTTAAGGAGAAGTACAGTGAGTAGTTTCTGAAATGAATCCTTAAAGAGGAGGGATATCTTCCCTTCTTCCTTCCTCAGGCCGGAATGCTGCCTGAGGTGGCGGGCACCTTGCCAACTCCGAGGGAGAGGATGGCTCAGGTCCTCAGTTCTGCAGGGCTTCCAGTGCACAGCCTCCTAAAGTGCAGCATCCCAACATAGACAGCCATGACTCGCTTCAGAATCATACTTTCATCATAAAGCCTTTCCCCACCCTTACCCCCTTTTCCAGAGTTTTTTTGGTTTTTTGTTTGTTTTTAAAAAGATGACCGGTAAGGGGATCTTAACCCTTGACTTGGTGCTGTGAGCACCACGCTCTCCCAAGCGAGCCATGGGCCAGCCCTCAAGAGTTTTTTAAATTGCCTTTTGTTTTTCTGTTCATCAGAAGAAACACAGTACTAGTGGCTCTACTTCTGGGCTCTCAATCATATAATATACACAGTGTTAATTTTCTTGAAGCATTTTGACTTTCTATTTCAATCTGGTCAGACTGCTTTCTATGTCTTCTATAAAGTTACCAAACTGGGATTAGATCTCATTTGAGCTGCTTCTACTGTTTCTTTTATTCTCATGACTTCTTTTCTAGATTATTTATTTTGAGTATATCATCAAGTAACTTTTTGAGATACTGTGTCTAAGTGTGGTCCACAGATCAGCACTGACCTGGGAATCTGCTAGAAATGCAAATTCTCAGACCTCACCCCTGACCTACTGAATCAGAATTCTGATAGCGAGGTCTGGCTATTTGTCCAGCCCTCCAGATGATTCTAATGCACCCTAGTTTGATAACTACCAGTCTAGAAGTTTTATTGGACTTCTTCTGTCTATGTTCCTAACTAGTCTGCAATAAATAATATATTTTTTTTCCTTCAGTGTCATATAGAACCTAAGTAATCCAGAGCTCAACACAAGGACTAAGCCATCCAACTAAAGAATCAATGAGTAGTTGGGGGTGGGGGGGGGGATGCATACATACTAAACCATGAAGTTAGCATGTGTATTGACCCTAGTAGGAATTTCTTCTCCCAAATAATCACTGAAACTGAAAATAATGTGTACCTAATACCACTTCTTGAGTTTTCGCTTGTTTCTTTCTTTTTGGCTAAGTGTAAAAACCACTACTTTATTTAAAGGAGAACATGCTGAAGCAGTGAGTATGTTGGATTTCTAAATTCCACCTCACAAATAGCAATTTCAAAGAGATTACTTTCATATTTCCACAGGAGAAGAAACAACTCTTCTCTCACATTTTCTCTAAAGCTACACTTGTTCAATGCCCAATTGCTAGTTACTTGTAGTTAGCAATCACCTGAAATGTAGCTAGTCCAAATTACAATGTGCTATAAGTGCAAAAAACACACCAGACTTCAAAGATTTGTACAAAAAAAAGGTAAAATAGCTCATTAATACTATTATATTGATCACATGTTGAAATAATATATTGGGTTAAATGTTTTTAAAATTAATTTCACCTGTTTCCCCCCCCCCTTTTAAGAGGCTACTAGAGAACTTAAAGTAACATATGTGGCTCACATTTTATTTCATGTTCTGAGTTCCACTGAGGGGGGACTACTGAGGATAGTACTCAGTATACCAGAAGAGTGCCCCACGAGGTGAAGAATCACAGCACCTGAGATCCAAACTAATCTGCACCTTTTATCAAGAGTCAGCAAAACCTTAGGGATCTTGGTAGAATTTTACTGCTCAAATATGCTCCTCAGAAAGTGGTAAAGTCTTTATCCAAATCTGAAACATTTTCCAAATTCCTGTTATATAAAGGAACTTAGAAACATGGTCAGGAAAGAGATTTAAATGTGGGTAAAAGACTGGACATGAAGGGCCAGAAAAGGCAGTAATAAATGGTTCACCAATCTTAAGTGATAATCAGAATTCCAATCAGCTCACAAAGTACCAATAAGGAAATAGCTGATTTAAGTCCTGTGTTTGGCTGCAAACCCACGTTTGCATAACACACCATATTATGAGCACTGCCTCCCCAAGGCAGAAGTCAGAATCACTTTCCCAACCTTCCCTGCAGCTGGAGTGCAGCCATGTGACCACAGCTTCCCAAATTAGACACACTGTATGAAACTTGGACTCAGAAGGGAACAACATGAAGCAGCAGGAACCAGAGCCTCCATGTTCTGGTGAGAGTGGAAGAACATGTCAGAAATGGAGCAGGATGGCAAAAGTCCCACTGAGAGACTGTGGTAGAGTGGGGATCTGTGCCCAGGGGTGGAGCTGAAGGTCTCTGCCAGAGCAGGCTAGCAATGTGACCTGAGTCCTGTTCTTGGCTGTGTAGCCTGCCAAGGACCATTCATTCCCTCGCCCTCCCATAAATCCTTTAGTCAATTTTTTCTGAGTAAACTAGGAAGAGAGGAGGGATTATCTGATATTTATAACTAAAAAAACAAATGGATACAGAAAGGATCACATCGAATTTAAAATTTCAAAACAGTATTCACCCTGGGAGAGGGGTGTGTTCACAGAGGGGTACAACAGATTTGAACTGCATCTGTAAAAAAAAAAAATGGTAAACTGCCAAAACACACTAAACCTCTGGGTGGCAGTACCTGTTTATAATGTTAATCTGTACTAGGAATGGAACTGGGGGGGGGGGGTGGCGGTGTAGAGCAGCAGCCATTATTTATTGAGGATTTACTATGTGCTAGGGTAGGCAGTGTGCTCAGAACTAAGAGAGGTGCTGGCCGGTTAGCTCAGTTGGTTAGACCATAGTGTTGTAACATCAAGGTCAAGGGTTTGGATCCCCTTACCAGCAACCACCAAAAAAAAAAAAAAAAAAAAAAAACTAACAGAACTAAGAAAGTATTTTATATAAGCTTCAAAGTAACCACAACATAAATTCTTTTATTTCCATTCTGTAGATAAGTAAGTGGATTTAAAGTGGTTAAGTCACTTGTCTAAGATGACATATCTCAAGTAGCAGAGGCACACCTTGAACTCATGTTTGTCTAAGAGCCAAGTCTGCATCTTGATTACCTCCTCCCTCACTCTCAGCAATTCTACACTGTGTTGAGAAGTCAGGGACTGTCCCAGTATGGAGGGGAATGTGCAATAGCAAGAAGAAAAAGAGGGACAGAAATTGGGATGACAAATGACAAGGAGAAATGCAAGAACCACTGGAGTCTTCAGCTCTTTAGCTCTAGCAACAAAAGGAGCAAGTGCTGTAAAGTCCCCTTCTCCAAAGCATCTTTCATTTAGCAAACAAACCCGGGTGGGGCCCCACTAACCAAAAAGCCTGTGTGAAGCCTCAGTTCCTACCCTGTGGAAGGGCAGAGAAGAAATAAGCAATTCTGTGGGTGCCAAGTGAAACTTCACCCCTGGCATTCACCATCAGACTTTTCTCTGGCACACACATTTACTCCTCGTGGATGCTTTGAGAAGTACCCATCTCAGAAGGACTCTGAAAGGGATGTTCCAAATGGAATGCTCAGGCAGACCTGCCAGCAACAAAGAATTTGGACCTTTCCCAGTATTGTACCTACTATCAGGGCATTTAAATAGGAGTTCTTTTTCTTGCCTTCAGAAGGTGACTCTCTCACCCTAAAGAGACCGATGCTACTCTTCTAATTAGCCTTGACGTATACCTTTTTCTTCACCAATTCACTAAATCTATTTTTTAAGGACAAAATTACTATGTGCTGCTTCTAGACTGGACAGATGAGGAAGTCAAAAGAAGGGGCAGTTCAAACTCTCTGGAGTGATGACAGATGGTTTTTAATAAGCAGTCTAATTTTGCCACTATTTTTTAAATAAAAGAAATCTAGAAAACAGCCTCAAGGTGGTAAATTCTTTTTCAAATAACATTAATACAGGGATAATTTTTATTCTTATCAAAAGGGTTAGGTTGGGATGTGCTACCATGGAGCAAAGGGCCTTTTAACCTTTAGGTTATTTGAGGAGGCAGTTCTGTTCAGCCCTATATTTCAGTACACAGATGTGTCACCTCTCTGGTCTCATCCATTCACTCAGTTCACTTTAGTTATACCAGCCGAATGCTCTTTACTCAGATAACCACATGACTCACTTCCCAACCTTCTCTGGTTTTAACTCAAATATCACCTGCACAATGAGGCTTACCTTGCCCATCCCATCTGCTTTGTTTTCCTTTTTTAATCACTATGCATGCACAGGTTTTTCTTATCTTACGTATCACCTATCTCCCCACAACTAGAACATATGCTCTACAGAGACAGGGAACTTTGTCTTGTTCATTGCTGTGTCCAAGAATCTAGCAAAGGGCTTTATACATACACACGGACATATGGAGATATCTGGGGCAGGGAGAAAAGATTAAGAATCACTGCCCTATACCTATAAGTTCTAGCAAAATATCTCTAAGCAACACTTCGGGGAAGAGACTGCCTCTTCAGCAAATGGTGCTGGGAAAACTGGATATCCATATGCAGAAGAATGAAACTAGAACCATACCTCTCACCATATACCAAAATCAACTCAAAATGGATTAAAGAATTAAATATACACCCTGAAACAATAAAACTCCTTAAAGAAAACATAGGGGAAACACTCCAGAAAGTAGGATTGGGTACAGACTTCATGAATATGACCCCAAAAGCACAGGAGACCAAAGGAAGGAACAATAAACAAATGGGATTATATCAAACTAAAAAGCTTCTGCACAGCAAAAGAAACAATTAACAGAGTTAAAAGACAACCAACAGAGTGGGAGAAAATATTTGCAAAATATACATCTGACAAAAGATTAATATCCACAATACATAAGGAACTCAAACAACTTTACAGCAAAAAAACAAGTAACCCAATTAAAAAATGGGCAAATAAGCTGAATAGACATTTCTCAAAGGAAGATAAACAAATGGCCAACAAACACATGAAAAAATACTCAACATCACTCAGCATTCAGGAAATGCAAATCAAAACCACACTGAGAGGGCAGGCCCGTGGCTCACGTGGGATAATGTGGTGCTGATAACGCCAAGGGTTCGGATCCCTATATAGGGATGGCCGGTTGGGAGAGCGTGCAGCTGACAATACTAAGTCAAGGGTTAAGATCCCCTTACCACTCAATGAATAAATAAACCACACTGAGATACCATCTCACTCCAGTTAGGATGGCTAATATCCAAAAGACTGAGAATGATAAATGCTGATGAGGTTGCAGAGAAAAAGGAACCCTCCTACACGGTTGGTGGGACTACAAAATGGTACAGCCTTTATGGAAAAATGGTTTGGAGGTTCCTCAAACAATTACAGATAGATCTACCATATGACCCAGCTATTCCACTGCTGGGAATATACCCAGAGGAATGGAAATCATCATGTCGAAGGGATACCTGTACTCCAATGTTGACTGCAGCACTATTTACAATAGCCAAGAGTTGGAACCAGCCCAAACGTCCAGCATCAGATGAGTGGATACAGAAAATGTGGTATAATCTATACAATGGAATTCTACTCTGCTATAAAAAAAAGAATGAAATACTACCATTTGCACCAACATGGATGGACTTAGAAAAAGTTATATTAAGTGAAATAAGTCAGGCACAGGAAGAGAAATACCATGTTCTCACTTATTTGTGGGAGCTAAAAATAAATAAATACACAAACAAATGGGGGGGAAGAAGACACAATCACAATTCCTTGAATTTAAGACAAGTGAACACAAGTGAACAGATATGATGTTGATGGGTGGGAGGGGGGAGGAGGAGGGGGAAGGGAGGAATCTGTAAAGGGATACGAAAATCAACTACATTGTATATTGATAAAAGAAAAAAGAAAAAAAAATTACAAAAGTAGTTCATGTTTAATTAAAAAGTTCAAGCTCTCTTCCTTAGCACACCATTCTCCAACATGATTATTGTTTTAGGTTTTATTATTACCATTCAAGGACCATTACATTCTTTTGTGTGTGTGTGTGTGTGTGACCGGTAAGGGGATCGCAACCCTTGGCGTGGTGTCACCCGCACCGCGCTCAGCCAGTGAGCGCACTGGCCATCCCTATATAGGATCCGAACCCGCGGCAGGAGCACCACACTCTCCCGAGTGCGCCACGGGGTTGGCCCTAGGACCATTACATTCTATATATGCTAAAAACTAGGATGATACTAAACTGGTTTTGACACTCACTCTGTTAAACATCCTCACCTGTCAACTGCATAGATCTACCTCATTCTTCTGGCTGCATAGGACAATACACTACACTTGTACCATTATTTGGCATTTCTTTCACTGAAAAGGCTTGTTTCCAATGTCACTACTATAACAATGCAGCAATGAATATTCTTATATACATTTATATCTGTACATATAAGAGCAAGGCCTAAAGTGTATATACTTAACATTGAACAAGTGTTGCCAAATTCACTTCCAATAAAGTTACACTTATTTATCCTCTCATAACCTTGCCCACCCTAGGTGAAATCTTTAAAATGTTTTCCCATCTAACAAATGAAATATGGTATTTCATTTTAAAAATTTACATTTCCATAATCACCAGTAGTATGAAGCATTTTTTGATATGCTTATTAGCACCATCTGTATTTCTTCTTACGTGAACTATCTATTTTGTTTTTCTACTAAAATTTTCTAGTTCGTAGGAGTTTTTTGTGTATTAGGAATACTAGGGCCGACCCCGTGGCTCACTCGGTAGAGCGTGGCGCTGGGAGCGCCGCGGCGCTCCCGCCACGGGTGCGGATCCTATACAGGGATGGCCGGTGTGCTCACTGGCTGAACGCGGTGTGGGCGACACCAAGCCAAGGGTTGTGATCCCCTTACCAGTCACAAAAAAGCAAAAAAAAAAAAAGAAAGAAATACTAGTTAAACAAGGTCAAATGTTCAGATCCCCATACCAGCCAGCTAGCAAACAAAATCAAAACCAAAAGAACAAAAAACGAAATACTAGCTAAGAGCACAGGCTCAAGTCATAACAACTTGAGTGCAAAAGCCTGCTTTCAGACTATGACTCAACCTCTCTGTGTCTCATTTATTATTTTTAGTTTCAAAAATTGTACTTTTAAACTAAGTACATATAGGTATATAAAAGAGATCAAGAAACCAACACATACGTACAGTTATTTTGTAACTGCTAGGCCTATATTTGCGTCTGACGTCATTCAGAAAGAAAATATTTTTTCAGTCTTGTATAAAGTTGTACCTTTAGCCATATTTTTATTTATACTGTCTGCCTTATAATTTTGGTAGCTTTAGATTTATTAACATTGTCAACAAATTTTCATGTAGGTAACATTAGTAAAATCAATTTATGATCTTCATTTAAATTAAATCTACAAAGCTTATTTTTAATTTTAAATAGAGGGGAAAAAACTACTCTTGCACATACCATATACCACAAACCATATTTCATTAGCATCCTGTATGGTAGAAATTTGTGGTAAGACTTTTAGGACTACTGAAATAAGGCAAAAAAGCCTCAAACAAGAATTTTTTTTTTTTAAGGAAGTTTCTTCTACCTATACTAATGACTTGCATTAGAGCTGATACTCTGTGTGGGGAAGGGAACCACACAAAAAGAGTAGCCTAATAAGTTAACCAAAATATAAATCCATAGGGAAAAAAGATATGATTCTTACTCAAAAATCACTGACAATTATTAGTGAATTATTATATCTCTAACTTGCTAACATTCCATGAGCTGTAAGTACACATATGCATATGTGTGTGTTTTAAAGTCCTTGATCAACTTCCAAACATCAGGTCTGAGACTGCCCAGGATATTCTTCTACTTTGTGTTTCCTCTACTTCTCAGCTTAGAGTACCCCAATTACAGCTCCATCTTCCCCCAAAGTTCTCTCCTACATGAATTTTTCTCCTACATGAATTTCTCTGTCACCTAATTCTGCCTGTTCACTCTCTTTTAGCAATTTCTCAGATTTAGTGATTTCTTGATATTCATTTTTTTTCCAGCACTGTTAGGAATTATTTTCTTACATGGGGCTTAGGAAAGAAGATGATATTAATAGATGATCTCGATCAGTTATCTTGAACATAAAGTCTCAAAGAACACATCAAAACCAAATTCCCAACTTCTTTTTAATACTATGAAAGAGGAAGTCCAAGTTGTCAATAACTGCAGAATAATTTTAGCCAATTGTCGGCCTTCTTTTATCAACCTTTTCTTCCCTACAAAGACTAGAATACACAATAGTGCATCCCTCCATGTGCCAGATGCTTTCTTTTCTATTATCTCATTCAGTCTCACTAAATGGTATTATCCCAACTTGACAGATGAAGAAACTGGGGCTAAAAAGATTAAGATCATGTCAACACATAAGCAGTCAAATCAAATTTAAACCCAGGACTGCAGCTTCAGAGTCCATGTCCTTTCAATATACCTGCCTGCATTCCTGAGGGGCAAAGGGGCCAACAGTCAAACCTTCTATCTCACCAGACATACCTTTCTACACTCCTGCTTCTCCATCGTGTTCCACTCCCTTTCCTGTCCTCTTGGTGTAAAAAGCATCCAGAGAAAAATGAAACTCAACCATAATAGACAGTGACAAGAAAACAGCATTTGTAACTAGATGAGACTGTTCTTTCACACAAAGATCCTTAAAGAGCAGAACTTTTACCTTCTCAGCAAATGTATTAGTTTTTCCTCTTTCAGTAAGATTATCAATCAGCGTTATTTCCTGAAGCTTATAAATAGCAAACACAGACCTGGAAATCTACAGGTGATCTGACTTTTGAAACCACACAACTAAGTGATGATCACTAACAAGCCAAGACTAGCCCTCCTACGTTCTGTCTCTGCTCAGATAGATACAGATTAAGGGGAAGCCTGAGCCAACGGAGCTCTCACATCCAAAGAAGACCTATAATTTCCATACTGTTCAACTCTCCAAAGCAAACAGTAAATATCTGTGGTCTTTCCAGTTTACAATGGTTGAAAATATTTTCAGTCCACATTAACTATGAAAGCCTAGTGTTAAATAAAAAGTTTCAAAGATTTCCCTGAGTGAAAATAACCTCTAACTCTGTATAGATGTGATGCTCCTACTAAACAAAACCCTGACAGCAAATAAAGTATATTAAATAGGCTGCAACTCAACATTTCCCTTTTACCTGAACCTGCTGTGGCTGCTGAACCTGAATCTGCTGTTCTTGCTGGGTTTGTGGCTGAACACTGGTGGTAACTGGACAGGCAAGTTCAAGCAAAGACCCAGCCACTTCGGTGCTGTCTGTGTAAATGCAATTCCCACCCTGTTGGTACACCATGGTAGTGGTGGCTGTCTGCTGGAACTCCTGAAGGGCTTCTGGCCCCTTAGAGGCCAGTGAGTCCAGAAATTCCTTCATCCTGTGTTGCGGGACAGACCGTGCCTTCACTCGGATGTACTCTTCAAAGGAGATGGTGTTCTCCAGAGAATTATTCATATTGCAGAGTCCTTAGAGTTCCTGGGGATAAAATAAATGAACAGAAGTCAAAATTATGTTATTGCTTTTATATCTTGAAATGTATAAAAGTAATCACCCTTGCATCAGAGTGGAATATTCAGGGCAGCTGTGTACATCTGGAATCCAAAGTAATGTTTTATTAGACCACCTTATTTTTCAGTTAATAGTGCTTGAAAATTATTTCCATTACCATTTCTTAAGTCAAACCATATCACACTGGGGAAAAAAAGCATGCTTAACAGTATTGAATGCAACAGGCTGAAAACACACTCCCCACCCCCCACCCCAGCATTAGGCCAATCCCATGTTCTCTGCAGAACCAAGCACTGGACAGTAAATGTCACATGCAAAACTGCTCTGTGACCATTACAAAAAGGACTACGAAGAAAGGAGGAGGAAGCTAGAAGAAGGGATTCCAACTGACATTTTATTTCTACTGCCAAGTATGTCCTGCAGGTATGCCACCTGACTGTGGCCAGACCCAAGAGACAGAGGACATGTTCTTCATCTCCTATGAGAAACACCAAAAATCCCATTCTGCCATCTCCCATGAGAAACACCAAAAATCCCATTTTGTCATGGTTTACTGGTTAAGAGCATGGACTCTGGAGCCAGAGTGCCTTAGTTCAAAGAACTCTACCTCTCCTTAGCTGTATAACCTGGACAAGTCAGTCAGCCTTAGTTTTTTGTCTATAAAATGGGAATAAAATAGTACTTACCTCAGGGTTGACATGAGGATTAAATATATGTAAAGAACTTAGAAAAGTACCTGATACCTACACAGCACTATGTTAAGTGTTAACTAATATTATCAAAATAATTGGGAGTAGGGACTTAAATGGTGCCTTAAATAGCTAGATCCCTACTAAAACCAATTCTTTTTTTTAAAAGATGACTGGTAAGGGGATCTTAACCCTTGACTTGGTGTTGTCAGCACCACGCTCTCCCAAGTGAGCTAACCAGCCATCCCTATATAGGGATCCGAACCTGTAGCCTTGGTGTTATCAGCACCACACTCTCCCAAGTAAGCCACGGGCAAGCCCTCAAAAACCAATTCTGGAAAAGTTTTTTATTGAGTATTTAGTTACCTTAAGAATTGACCTGCAGAGGTGGACAGTAACTTTCAATTACTGGGGGACAATTGGGCAATCGATGGACTGTTGAATGCCCTGTTACTGCCTTTGTACCAAACTCCCTTAATTAGCACCACTCCCAGAACAAAAGTAGCAGCAGGATGAAAGAGTAACACAAACCAAGTGAATGTTTTTGCCAAAAAGGACTCTCAGTCAATCTCAAACGTCTGGAAAAGTGATTTGCTCCCTTGAGCCATCAGACTAGAGATACTAGTCTCTGTTTTACTGCCCAGATGCCCTGCCTTACGTTACAGATATGAGGTATGTGGGTAACCATTTCCTTTCTTCCACCTGGCTCTAAACTCCTGGCAGACAAGACTGGTCCTCTCAGAATAGCTCACACAGGGCAGGTGCTTTGTACATACCTGTTGCAACTTAGAATTCAATGTGAAACAGGAAGAATTATGAATCCTTGTTCCTGTTAACAACTCTAACTTACAACCATAAATTGTTACAACTAAAAATTGTACAACCTAGAATACACTAGGGAAAAAGTGTATACTACTTTTTTTTTTTTTTTTTTTTGTCCTTTTCGTGACCGGCACTCAGCCAGTGAGTGCACCGGCCAGTCCTATATAGGATCCGAACCCGCGGCGGGAGCGTCGCAGCGCTCCCAGCGCTGCACTCTACCAAGTGCGCCACGGGCTCGGCCCATACTACTTCTAATAAATGATTTGTATACACTTTGGGGAAAAAACCTACTTATCTAGGGCAAGAGTGACACCAGAGAAAAAATAAGTTCTTTACTGCTATTAATTTACTGACACCAGCATTACATAGTATATAAATTATAACTGGGTACCTTCAAACAGAATAGATCCAGCAATGAATCTTTTATGACAATGCACATAATACATTGTGAATATATTTCACCATAAATAAAGATATACCTTACCCTATCCGAAATCAGAATTCCCAGACCACTACCTTTAGGAGAACCTCCAATTCTCAGAAAACCCCAACTACAATAGAGAGCAGAGAACAGCTAGTGTAGGTCAGGGGGACACAAGGTGAAGCCATTGCTGATGGCCTCTTGTCTTCTGAAACTTAACACTTTCCCACTTCTCTTCTGATCACTTCCCTTTTTCCAGCTCTCCCTTTCTCTCTGCTGCAGAGGCTTTTAGTTTATCTCCTCTCAAAGTAGAAAATTAGGAGGTCTGATATGAGACTTCAAAATTAAGCTATCAATGATGTCCATCACACATGTAAGTAAGGAGAGCATCAACACCAGGTACACTGTCCTTCCGTTACAGATTCAGAGTAGGCAATTCAGTGTGGTTGACCCACGGACACTTACTCACCACACTAGCACAGAATGTGTCATAGTTTCCTTTTGTTAACAGCATCACAGCTGGAATTTCTTTAAGAAGGCATCTCTTATAATAAAGACCCAATAATATTACAAAGTTTATAACATGCAACTCTAGTACCTAATCACATATACCCTTTGTTCAAAAAAGATTATATGGGCCGGCCCCGTGGCTCACTCGGGAGAGTGTGGTGCTGATAGCGCGGGTTCAGATCCGATATAGGGATGGCCGGTGCGTTCACTGGCTGAGCGTGGTGCGGACGACACCGAGCCAAAGGTTGTGATCCCCTTACCAGTTGGGAAAAAAAAAAAAAGATTATATGAGGGCACTTCAAAGAGTTCATGGAAAGCCGGCCTGTGGCTCACTTGGGAGAATGTGGTGCTGATGACACCAAGGCCACAGGTTCAGATCCCTATATAGGGATGGCCAGTTAGCTCACTTGAGAGAGTATAGTGCTAACAACACCAAGTCAAGGGTTAAGATCCCCTTACTGGTCATCTTTTAAAAAAAAAAAAAAAACAGTTCATGGAAAGATTCCTATTTATCTTTAATTCTATTTTTCAATTAATTTTCTTAAGTACCCTGGTATGAGCAGCCATCAACAGGTCCTCTACCATGCTGGTACATATTTCAATTTTTCACCTCCATTATAAAAGAACAGCAGAGGTCAATTGAAATTTACATTTCCTAAAATTTATTTTCTTCAACAATTAGTTGCATTCCCATAAAATACCAAGAGACTACTTGAATTTTCAAGATTGTCTGTGCTGGAATCATAGCTACTATTTCAAAGCAGTTTTTTTTAAAGTACAAGGAGACATGCAGCAAAAACTCTTTTTGCCTTAAATCTGGTATAAGATAAATATGAGTAAATACCAATACAAAGAAACACTGAAAATTAAGTTTACAGAACTGAAAACATTCATACGAGTACTGCCTGGTACAGCCAGTCCCTAGGATCCTCCTAGTCACATTAGTTCCATTCAGTCTTCCAAGTTTCAGAAATTCAGGAAGGGCAGTGTAAGCCTCATCTTAAGTGTGATATTAAGAGTGAAGGAGAATTTCATCAACTTTTCTTCCTAGAAACAAGCTTTTATTCAGTAGAATTCCACCTAGTTCTTGGAGGGTCTTTTTTTTGTGGTTTTCTGGGGTTTTTTGCAGGGGTGGGAGGGCAGGGATATAAAAGTGATATACCCATTTGTTTAAAAAAAAAAGTTTGAATAGTACAGGAAGGTATAAAATGAAAAGTAAAAACAGCTAAGTACGCTTTTACCTCTGGTTTTTTGTTGTTTTTTTTAAAAAAAGATGACCGGTAAGGGGATCCCAACCCTTGACTTGGTGTTCCTTGACAACGGCCATTCCTATATAGGGATCCGAACCTGTGGCCTTGGTGTTATCAGCACCACACTCTCCCAAGTGAGCCACGGGCCGGCCCATACCTCTGGTTCTTGATCTACCAATTTTAAACATTTATCAGCTATGAAAAAGGTGAGTTTAGGGCATTTAAATCACACCCTCCTCTCATCAACCCTTGTCAATCACCTTTTTATATTTAGTTCTGTTATGATCACTTTCATACGTTTAATCGTCTATTTGCAGACTCATTAATTTTAGAGTATCTCTGGACTTCCCACGATGTAAAATAGGAAATTAAAGTTCCATGCCCTCTATTTTTGACAAACATTTAGCTGAGTATAGCTTCTGTTTAATCAATCTTTCATTTTAAAAAAATCTTTCTTCCTATACTTGTGTTTTAAATCCAATGTTCTAGCCTCTTCTGAGACCTTATTTTTTTTTTTTATTGTAACATACTTGATTGTGCTTATCTGTGGGGTGGAGTTGAATATCATTACCTGTGTGCAATATGTGATGTTCAAATCAGGATAATTAGTAATATGTGAATAATTATAACATTCAACATTATACAATGTAATCGTTTTTCATGGCCCTTTACCAATTCTTCCCTTACTCCCACTTCCCAATCTTTCAGTTTTAGAATACAGTACTTCATACCAAATCAAACTTCAGAATATTCATTTGTAAATCAAGGTTCTGTGAGGGCTCAGAAAAGCAATACCCCAAAGTGAAGGTGTCAGAAGCAGCCTCAAACACAAACTTTCCCTCTGACCTTCTCCTGCCCTCAAGCCTCATTCTCCTGAGGCAAGCCACAGAAAGTAGAATCCCTTTTCCCCAAGATGCGTCATAGAAACCAGAACACCCTTTCTTCAAAGCCCCTATACTTCCAAATACTTTAAAACCACTCTACTGCCTCTTTCATCTCCAAACAAATCCTCCCTGTAATATTTCTAGAATAGTACCTTCAAAAAAAGTTAACACCAGAAACTCTAGTCCAAATATAAATTTTTTCCCTGAGCAGAAAGGCAAGTAAGTTGGATATCCAACTCTCAAAGAGAGATCTGCTATAAAGCATCAAAATTCATCCTTAAGCTTTCATTAAAAAAAAAAAAAAAAAAAAAAAGCTTGAAGTAGGAAAAATTCTACAAAACTGCTAGAAAATGTTGATAAAGGTACATACACAGGTCTTCATATTTTCCATTCTTGTGAAAAAATATGAAATATTTACCTTTTTTAAAATGTTTTTATTGATTTTATTTAATGTTGCCTCACTCTTGTTAACCTATTTCACTTTTTTGTTAGTCACTAGCCATGTAGTATAAAACTCTCTGCAGTGCTCCAAGCTTAGAGCTAGCCATCTGCAGGTGGAGCTTCAAGCAGAAGCCACTGCTTCTTAAATGATGTTTTCTTTCAGTAAGCTCCCAGAGTTCTTCATTGACTATGTCCAAGTCCACAGAATCTTTTGAGAACCAATGAATCAAAGGCAGCTAAGAAATATTAACAAATAATGAATTCGATGGAGAACTTCAAAAAATATTTAATGGAAAAGAACAATTTGAAAGAGCATTTCAATCTGCCCATCTATACAGACTAAAACATAGAAGGCTTCAATTCTTGTTCTTTTAACCTACCCACCTGGCAGTATCCACCAGGCTGAAACATCCCAATAATGAAAGTTCACCAAGTTAGCATATGACCTGACACATAAGTGCTGCTTAGAAGAAAATAAAAAGCTTCAGAAATATATATAAAAGTCCTCCCTACCATAAGATCAGATCACCATTCATCTACAATTTTTTAGTTCTCAGTATATTTTATACAATTCTTTGATCCATTTAGAATTTATTTTGCACGGTGTGAGGTAAAAGTCTAATTTTATTTTTTTTTCAAGGACCAAACAACTTGTCTCTGTATCACTTAGAGAATTATTGAAATTCCTTTGCCCACCAACTTGAAAATCCACTGTTACCAAATCCATATAAATTAGGACTGCTTCTAAGCTTCACTGATTTTCCTATAAAGAGGTAGCTTTAAATAAGCATGTTAACATCTAGGGCCGGCCCATGGCTCACACGGGAGAGTGCGGTGCTGATAACACCAAGGCCACAGGTTCGGATCCTATATAGGGATGGCCGGTTGGCTCACTAGCTGAGCGTGGTGTTGACAACACCAAGCCAAGGGTTGAGATCCCCTTACCGGTCATCTTTAAAAAAAAAAAAAAAAAAAGCATGTTAACATCTGCAAGATTCCTTGCCCCACCCCACACTCAAAGTTTTGGGTTATTTTTAAAATTTAATGACATGGAAACACATGTGTAAAAAAGGCAGCCAAGGCAACTGTATTTATATATCCCAGCATTGTTTAACTATATATATTGGGGAAAAAAGTGTCAAAAAATGCATCAGAATGCTAACAGTAATTATGCCTGGATGATGGAATCACAGAGGATTTAAGTGTCTTCCTGCTTAATACTCTCCTGTTTTTTCCACAAACTGTATTAAAATAAAAAGATAATTAGAAAGTCATCTTTTTCTGCACAGTGGTTATGCTGGAGTATAACAGTAACTGACACAAACAATTCTCAATGATTCTAGTATGATTTTCCCACAAATCCTGAAACTCTTAAAGAAAAATAAAACCATCAAGTGCCAAAAACTTACATAATAATGAAGATTATTAACTTCTTCAAGATGCTGCTCACACAATACAAAGGCTGAGCCTTGGTAATAGATAAAGAGAAATGGAGAAACTTGATGAAACTACCCTCCATAACCCAAAAAGACAAGATTTTTAATTAGCTCCAAAGACTTTGTGAGGAGCAGTAAAGAAACTAATTAGAATATTTCTGAAAAAATATGAAGCTGTAGGGATACATTAATGGTCCCTATTTTGGGGAGTCAGATGAGATTAATAATGGAAAAAGAGAAAAACACTCTGGTGCTCATGGGGAGTAGGGGGTCTGCAAATAATCATTTCCTTCTAAATACTTCAAGTATAGCTGCTTTACAAAACAATAGAGAAAAACTAGAGATTTTCACTGGTTTTCCCAGATTAATCACTAACATCTCCCCTGTACTTCCTACTACTGGAATTTAGCACAGTGCCTGACACAGAGCAATCTCTCGACACATAGAGTTGTTATTTTTATTATTTTACCACTAGAACACAAGATGGTACCACGGACAAAGGTTACTCCAAAACAACGATCTATTACATTTCCAAAGGTCTGTTTGCTAATTTCTTTCTTTTTTTCTTTAGGTACTAAAGGAAAAACTAAGTACTGTACTTACTGGAATCACCCCTTCTTGGGTCTCTTATCTCTGACACCTCTTCCAGGCTTGCCATACAGCTCTGCAGAGTGGGTCTTGAATATGAGATGGACTAAGACAAGACAGTCTGAGCTACCTCAGAGCCCTGCTTCTTCCTTGGGCCTTGGGCCTTGATCCCCTCTCAAGGTTCACATCTATTCTAGCAATGGCTTCTCATAGCTTAGTAAGTCTGATCTGAAGAACACATTCACATGCAGAAAAAAAACAAAACATTGAAATTTCCATTTCAAGGAGTTACAGTCATATTTGTCCTGATCAACATAAGGAGTCATTTCAAAGAAGCAGAGTGGAAGACATATTTCTATTCTTAAAGCTACTAGGCTAGTCATTTAATTGGTTGGAGCATGGTATGGGTAACACCAAGGTCAAGGGTTCAGATCTCCTTATCTGCCAGCCACCCCCCCGCCCACCCCGCCCCAAAAGCTACTAATCACTAGAGAGTTTGTAATAGAAACTATTCCATTGGGTAGGGCCAGCCCATGGCTCACTTGGGAGAGTATGATGCTGGTAACACCAAGGCCACAGGTTCGGATTTCTATATAAGGATGGCCGGTTAGCTCACTTGGGAGAGCGTGGTGCTAATAACACCAAGTCAAGTGTTAAGATCCCCTTACCAGTCATCTTTCAAAAAAAAGGAAAAAAAGAAACTACCCCACTGGGCCATTCATCTGTTCCTATGCCTTTACAGGAGTCCCTGTAAAGGAGTTTCATCATATTTCTATTTTTAGACAACACACACTTTCAACCAGAAACTTAAAATTCATATTCTCGTCAAATATTGATGAGCTGTAAATTGGCACAACCACTTGCATTTAGTGAAGCTGAAAATATTCAGTCCACTAAACTCAGCAATTCTACCCCTAAGTGTGTACGAGGGTACTTATACAAGAATATCCATAGCAGCAGTGTTAATAACCAAAAACTGAAAGCAACCTAGATATCCACCACTAGTTGAATGAATATGTAAATTATGGTATATTCATACAAACAGAGTACTATATAGAAATGGGAATGAACCACAGTTGCACACATGGCCAAATTTCAGAAACATAACATTAAAAGAAGAAAGACAACATAATACAATATGATTCCATTTATATAAAACTCAAAAGCAAGCAAAACTATGTTGTTGAGGGATATAAAAGTATTAAACATAAAAACAAACAATGTGATTATCACAGAAGTGAGAATAGCAGTTGTCTCCAGGGGTTGAAAAGCTGGAAGGCAGCTATGCTTATCACTATACCACCAACGCCTGCCCAGGGGTTGAAAAGCTGGGACCAGGAAGGGACCCATAAAACGTTCAGGGGTGCTGGCATTGTTCTATTTTTTGAAAAAGTAGTAGTTACACCGAGGTTCACTTCATAATTTTTTATTAAATTGTATACAGATCAACTGAATTTATAGATAAATATTTCATAAATTTAAGAAAAAAAAAAATCAGCTTTCTGACACAGCCCACAAACTCTACTTACAGTTTTGCCCTGGCTTAAAAAGTGAGACAAAAGAACCACTCCTTTCAGCAAAGAAATTACCATTTCTTCAAGCAGCCACTTCAGTTTAATAACAGAAACCACAATCTAATGACAATTGGGGGGTGGGGAACAAAACAAAGCATTTAAGAGAAGCCTGAAGAGGACTTAAAACATCTGGAACAAAATGAAGGGCAACAGAAAAGAACCCATATTCGTGTAACACCTCATTCTGAGGCTAACTAAAAAATAAAAGGCCCTCACAGATGGATGGCACTTTAAAAAGCAGATGAGCAAGAAGCATGGCACATCAAGAACAAACTACAAATGATTAAATTAAAAGAAAGCACGCAAGCTTAAAGGAAGACATCCCTGATTCTGAAGCTAGCATAAAGGAGGGCAGTCACATCCAGGGCCCCTGACTTATTGGTTACTTTTTTGGAACACTTCAAATTTATAAGAAAATTCAACCATTATTTGATCTTTTGTTTGAAATGACAACATCAGCTGGAAAGGAGATGTGGAACTGCAGAAGTTCACAGAGAGGTAACAAATAATTCATCACAGAGGACTAGAAGTAGTACACCTACTGTGTAAATCTTAGTTCATGAGCTTATGGAAATATTACTTACAAACACAATTTAAAAGGAAGATCTCACAGTTAGTAGCTAAAAACAAAGCCAATCCAGAACAAGCAGGACTAAGAGGTATATTAAAATTATAAGTGTATCCTAGATAAACTTGACTACTTTTCTTTGAACCATTTAGGTCCTTAGAAAAGCTGATACCTGGCCATGCTAAAACCTGCACGTTTCTTAACTTAAAGAAAAACTGTCCAAGCAGCAAACTGTGGCTGGAATTCAAAGATGCATATCTTCAATTTTCCAGCACCTAGCAGTTTCTGGCAGACAGCATCCCGAATGATTGACAGGATTTGTAATGTTTCAATATTACCAGAACAAACTGTGCACACATACTTCCAGCATATGAACATTTTAACTCACCAGTCACCATGTTGCATGTATTTCTGCTGCTTGTCCTGAGTTCTTAAGACTTCTAACATTCTGAAGAAGATAGAACAAAGAAGTTCCTTCCATCCTCAGCCTCTTTAAGTTTTAACTTTATTCTCAAAAAATACAGTATATTAAAAAGAACTAACCCATCATCAAATTTGATTGCTAATTTTAATTCCCCTTAAGCTTCCTTTTCCTTAAACTTAATAAAGCAAGACTGTAAAACATAAAGTAGCAGATATTTTGTCTCAGAAAAAAGAGGTGCATATTTCTGTAGGACAAACCTAGAACTCCCTTGGCACCAGAACACAGTGCTGGAGTGGAAAAAAAGCTAAAAAGAATTGAAATCCCAAATAAAATGTGACTTTTATAGTGACACACAGATAGTTTTGGGGGAAATTTGGAATAATAATAATAAAAAGGCAAAGCATTGATTTTCAGGTTGTTCAATTTTGTTCTAGGCAACTTTTTCACTGAGGCAACAACGGGCCCTTAGTCTAATAGACTAAAGTCCCTCCCACCCACGCAGAAGAAAATGCTGCATTTAGGGATTTAAAACGGCACTTTAAAGCTTGGAGAGTTTCACATCGTTCACATAAGATCCCCTTCTGGAGTGAACAGAGGTGCCTTTTATTAGCTGCGCTTATGGAAGAATTAGTTTCCAATAAAAGGAAAGTAGGTACTACTGAAGGGCCTTCTAATGTTAATAACCTTCTCCCCTAGGCACAAAGCAACAGCACAAGATGAGGAAACCCGAGGGGGGGGCTCGCTGCCCTCTCAGGCCAACAGGACTCAGTTTCCGAAGCAGGGCAGCACCCTCCCCAAGAAGCCACCCCGTACGTGGGCCTCGGGTAACATCATTCTTCGAGAAGAGCGGGAATCTCGCCCTCCCCGCGGAGGTGTGGAACTGCAAGACAGATAGCAAAGCCGGTTGTTTTCTCCCCAGGCCTAGGCCACGAACGCCCAGGGACGTCACCAGAGCAGGAAGGGCCCAACCAACAACCTTCCCCTCGCTGAGGCGCCCTCCGGCTCGCCTGCCGCCTCTCGGCTCAGCGGGGGTGTCCTGCGCGCTCTCCAGGCGGCATCGCCACCCAACAGCTGGGCGCGCGCCCCAGAACTGGGGGGTCGCGGGCCGGCACGCGCCCCAGAATACGGCTCTTGCCCAGCGGCCAAAGCTTCGAGAGCCGATATCCGGGCCGGGAACGCGCACGTCGGCGACCACGCGCACTGGAAGAGCCGTACAGCGCGCGCGCCCCCGCGCGTAAAAACAGGCTGGGCCGCGCGCCCACAGCAGCGCGCGTTCGCGCGCCGCGCCCACCCGAATACCCGGTCCGCCCCTCCCCCACCCACGGGGCGGGGGCGCGGGAGTCCAGGGACGTTCTCGGCTCCGGAATTGCCCCGAAGTCTCCGGGGCCCAGCGGCAGAGAACCGTCCGCCCCCGCCCGCCGTTGTGTGAGGTGGGCCCGCTGTCCCAGGCCCGCAGCCTTGCCGCATCCTCGCCCCCACCGGAGCCCTCACCCGGCGACGTCACCGCCGCCTCCGCTCTACCCGCCGGCCCCGCCGCACAGTCCGGGGCCCCGGTTCTGCCGTCGCTGCTCCCAGACCGACAGGATTTTCTCCTCACAGCTCCCTGAGCGCCATCTTACATTCAACCCGCACAGCCAATAGGTGCCGAATGCCCTTCTCGCGAGAATTGGAGCACCGGATCCCGCGAGAGCTGGTACTGCCTCCCAGCCAGACTTAAAGGGAACGCTTCAGTCGGGGAGGGAGGCCGCGCCTCCGGCTGCTGGCACCGAGAGAGGAGCGCAGGGTGTGGGGCGGGTCGCCCCGCCCACCGACGCCCCTTCATGAGGGGCGGAGCCAGGGCTGGGGCTCGGCCTAGCCGTGGGTCCTGGGCTGGCTGCGGCTCTAAACTCGCTCTGTGGACCCACCTTCCCGCCGTCTGCCTGAGCCTCCTTTGGTCGCGAGGCCCCACGCGGGGCGGAGCCGGGCCCTGCTCGGCCTCTCGCTTAAGGTGGCCCCCACAACCTCTGACCTGGTCCCGGCGTCCCCAGTCTTGCCTCACCTGAGAAGTCCCTGGGTCACCCATCTCCTGGAGAACCTAACCTCTGGGACCTCCACCATCTGCCGCCATCTGAGTTCGGCCTTCCGCCGTCAGGTCCACCTTAAAGCGGGCCTCGGGTAGCCTGGTGTTTGTATACAGGGAAAATGTGGAAGGCATTAAAGCTGCAGGCACATGCAGGCCTCACCAGCAGCCCATACTTCCCGAGGGCGACCAGCCTGCCATAGACCCTTATTGTTTCCAGGCCTTTGCACTTATTCCTCTTGTCCGGGCAAATTCTCCCTAGTCCTTTGGGATTCCCCTCAGAAGTCACTTTCTGAGAGTCCTCTTTTCTAAGGAACATTTCGGGTCAGAAACCCCTTCCAGCCTTGCACAAGCCCCAGGGAGTCCTCTCCCACATAGTGCTTGGCCACCCAGGTCTCCCCTCCCCTAGGTGGTGAACTTGGAAAGCCACTGCAGCATTTATGCCTCATCTCACTGTGCCTGGCACATAGTAGGCACTGAATAATTGTTTGCTAAATGATCACACTGGGAGCCAGGCTTTTCCTCATCTTCAAGCAGGTAGACACAAACCCTCTAAATCCCTCTGCCCCAGAAACAGCATCCCAGGGCCCTCCATTCTCTCAGACCAGGTACAGAGGATATTAATCCTGCCCAAGCCCCTCCCCTTGAGCACCAGTGGTTTCAAAACTGTCTGCTCTATTCTGGGGAAACCCATTCTCACAAACAAAATGTGCGCAAGGCACATTTCCACACACAAACAGCATGTCTCCAGGGCCCTCAGATGCTAGAAGGACAGACAGATAACACATAGAATGCAGAGAGGATTTAGCTGTTCTTTATTAACATGGGATTTGGGGTGGTGAAGGCACCCCCAACATCCAGGAGGATGAGGTAGGTTCACAGTGGTTCCAGCTCACACCTTTCTCGGGTCCTCCTTCAGTGTGACAGTTCGGTTGAAGACAAGCTGAAGGGCAGAGCGAGAAGAATGACCACCAATCTGGAACCAGGCCAGGAGGCCTGGGTAAGTTGCACCATAGACACCTCCCCATAACTCCCTCCTTGGTCCCTTAGAGAAGGACCAAGGGTAAGGAGACTTAAGTTCTCAATAACTTTGTGACTTTGGGTAAGGGATTGGATGGCTCTGGTCCTCAGTTTCATAAGGAATATAACAACCCCTATGCCTACCCCCTACTGAGGAGTAAAAGGCAGGTTCTATACAAAATTTTGTGTATGGACCTAACCTCTGAGCCAGTTTCCTCATGAATAGAATATAAATGCCATCCCCACTCCCTACCTCAGGTGGTGATGAATAACTAAGGGAATACGGCCAGAGTGCTTGGTGCAGTGAATGGCAGCCACTGTTAGTGCTGTGGAAAGGGGCAGGTGGGTAAAGTCAAGCACCTGTCCCTGGCAGCTGTCTGGATCCACAGAGAAGTACCCAAGGCGCTCAAACTGGAACTTATCGAAAGGCTTTGCCAGGGCCACAGAGCAGTCCACTAACGCTGCCTCCACCACTTGTAATGACACCTGCAAAAGGGGACTCAGGCAGCCATCCAGCCAGGAAGGCCCACCACCCTCACCCCACACCCCATGAGCCTACCGGGTTCAGGTCACTTAAGAATCCACCAGGCACCTCAGTGGGATCTTCAGGGTTCTTGTGCTGGAATCTACAGGCAGAGTGAAAGTGAGACCCCCAGCAGGGCAGCCACAGCAGGCAATGCCCATCTTGTACCTGCTCCCACCCCAGCTCTGTTCACTCACAGTCGCTCATAGAGGCGAATCTCACATATCAAAGGCTGTGACACCCAGTGAATAAAAGCCTTGGGCTTTTCTCCAGCATCTGCCTGTCTGCAGGTCACCTCCAGGCCCTCCACACAGCCACTGGGGCCCTGAAAGTGGGGGAAGGGGGTGCTGCAATGAGACTTAGGAACAACCACCAGGACTGCAGGCTACACTTAAATCCTGGCCCCAGCAGGCAATGCAGTATGAAGATTGCAGCGGGCTCTCACCTTGACAACATGCTGCAGCTCAATGACATAGCCTGTATGCCTCAGGCCCACAGGCTGGCCCCAAGCCAGGCGCTTATAGCCTGGCTCTGGCTCCTAGAGGTAGGAAGTGGGGTGGACACAAGGGGCTGCAAAGGTTAGGCAAGTATGAGAGGCTTCTCCCCCACCCCCATGTCTGGCAGGGGTTGGTTCATCAGAAGGAAAATGTACATGAACTGACAGAAGGGATGAGGAGATAAAAGGACCCCAGGACCATACTCAGCAGCAAACAGGACCTTCTACCCCCATCATTCACCTCCTTGAAGTCAGTCCTCTCAATGAAGACAACAGGTGCAAAGGGAACCTGATGGAAGCCCTTGGTCTCATCAGCTGGGAAGTTGGGGACCTGGATGTCCAAGGACTACAGCAGGAGACAGGTATCTGAGTCATGCCAGGACTCTCATACTCAGGCCCAGGTGTACATACACACACATAAACACTCTACGGCCGGCCCACCTTGGCAGCAGGAAAGTTGGTGATGATGACCCGCAATGACTCCAGCACAGCCATGGCCCGTGGGGCGGTGTCATTCAGCACATCACGCACACAGGCTTCTAGAAGATGTGGCTCCATCGTGGTCTGTGCCACTGTCACCCCCACCTGGCAGAAAAGTTAGCATCAGTTACAGCCACAAGCACAAACTGCTGCTCTCAGCCCCCATCTGCCCATGCAACCCACTGGGCTTTACCCGGGCACAAAAGTTGTTGATGGCCTCAGGTGGAAAGCCTCGCCGTCGTAGGGCAGTGAGTGTGAAGAGCCGTGGATCATCCCAGTCCCTGTGGATAAGCATGGGGTGAGAAGGCCTTTGGCAGCACATGCCACTAGTACCACCAACTTTTGATGAGCCAACAGCCACACCTACCGCACAGCACCCGCTGCTACAAGCTGGAGGATCTTCCTCTTAGAGACAACGGCATAGTGCAGGTTGAGGCGGCCATACTCCCACTGCACAGGGCAATAGACATCCAGTGCGTTGCACAGCCAAAAGTAAGAAGAGCGTCTGGGGTGGGAGAGTAGGGTTAGGACTGGCCACCTCTGGGACAAAGGAGAGACCACAGGAAGGGCTGCTGGAATCCCACTGGCCCTACCCACCCCATGGGCCCAGCTCCCTCACCGCGCCTGGAATTCCTTGGTGCAGAGTGAGTGGGTGATGTGTTCGATGGAATCACAGAGGCAGTGTGTGTAGTCGTAGGTGGGGTAGATACACCTGTGGGGCATAGGCAGTGGGCCCCACCATCCAGCCCAACTCTGCCCTACCCATCCAAGGCCCACTGCCCTGCTCCACAGCCCTGCCAACCCACCACATGCCCACACCCACCAGCTGTCCTCTGTGCGGTGGTGAGGTGTATACTTGATTCGATAGGCCACAGGATCCATCTTGCCATCCTCCATTACTAGCTTCATCCGCAGCGTGGCCTCACCCTCCGAAAACTTGCCCTTGCGCATTGCCTAAGGGGAGCAAGGGCTCAGGCTACCTCTAGGCACAGAGGCATCTCATCCTCAGCATCTTGGCCCACTCAAACCTAGCTGAGCCTCCACACCACACCTCAAAAAGCAGCAGCGATTCCTTCACAGGACGGTCCCTCCAGGGCGAGGGCAGAGAGTTGTGGCCTTTGAGCTCCTCCCCTCGCTGGTGGCATACATAAGCCTGACCCCTGTGGGGAAGGGATGTGAGTGCACAGCATGGCCGTGACCTGGTCAGCCTGCTTGGCTCTATGTCATGGCCCTGGCCTCACCTGCGGATAAGCTCCACAGCCCAGGCATACAGCTGGTCAAAATAATCAGAGGCATATGTCACCTTGTAAGGTGTGTAACCTGGGGCCAAATGAGACATAGTATGAGCAGCCAGCCAGAAACATTTGATGGCAGGCCATCCACTGACCACCAGCCCTGCCCAGGCCTTGCCCAGGCCTTGCCCAGTCCATACCCAGCCAGGTCACCATGTCAGAGATGGCAGTGAAGAACTTTGCTTCCTCCTTCTCAGGGTTGGTGTCATCAAAGCGCAGAAAACAGATACCATTGTTGGCCTAGGGGAGTTGCAGGTTCTGTGAGCTCCCACATCATCCGTCAGACCTCATGGTCCAGCTCATCAAACTAGGACGTTCTCAGAGCTTTCTCATGTCAGAATTAAAAATGCTTTCAAAAATTCCTCATCTTCCTATATCTAAATGCTCCAGATAAGGTTATCTCTTACACCAACTTGGGACAGAGAGCATAGCCTCTTTCTATGCCAAGGGCCTGTACTGGCAATTCCCCAAATTTGAACTTACTGACTCACCTCAAAGTTTTTCTCCAATGAACCCAATGGATTCCTAGCTATCTGTCACACATGTGGTTCCCCTCATGGCCTCTGCCCATCTAGGCACATTATCAGGAGCAGAAGGCATGGCAGGAGGGACACCTTTCTGGTATCCAGTCACGGGAGCAACAAGTGGTCATATGGCTTGTCAGGTTCATAGACACATGCTCACCTTAGCATAGCCAAAGTTGAAATTGATGGCTTTGGCATGTCCAATGTGCAGGATTCCATTTGGTTCTGGTGGGAACCGGGTACGTACCTACGAGGAGGAGGATGAGAGAAGAGGAATGAGGTCAGAGCTCAAACTACCCTGAAGAAACGATGTCCCTTCCTAGGGAGGACATGGGGATGGGTGACATAGGGCAATATGGAGGCAGCCCAGGCACCTAGGCAGCTTGCCTGGCCACATTCCCACACACCTGCCCCCCAGTGATGTCCAGGTGCTGCTTCAGTAGATCCATGGTGTGTGGAGTGATCACATAGCCTGGAGTCTTGTAGTTCTCACCTGCCAGGACCAGAACAAGCCTGAGGACCATGCTGTAGCCCAAGGCTCCTGGCCCCAGGGGCCTGGCTGCAGGAGTCACTGCCAAGATTTAGCCCTCCCCAGGTTTTAACATGCATGCTCACCGGGCTTGTGGAACTTAAGGGCCTCCCCCCGGAGCTGCTCCATCAGAGACAGGGTCTGGCCAGCAGCCTCACCTGCAGAGAAGAAACCAAGGAAAACTTGTCCTCTAAATATAGCTACCATATCCAGGTCAGGGAGATACCTATTGCTACAATCCATATTCTGCAACCAGAATAGATATAGAGCCAGACTTCTTTTGTTTGTTTGTTTTGTTTTGTTTTTTATTGGAACATAGTTGATTGTACATATCTGTGGGGTACAGCACTGAATATCAATACCTGTGTGCAATATGTGATGTTCAAGTCAGTATAATTAGTATATTCATCACTGTACAATGCAATCAATTTTCATGGCCTTTACCAATTCCTCCCTTTCCCCCTGAGCCAGACATCTGAGGCCTCTCAGGCCAGTCTCCAGGCAAAGGGAACAAAGGAAACACCAGGAATCCCAGTCTTGAGGCAGAAGGGTGCTGAGTGAGCCAAGGGCCTGAGGAGCCTGGGCTGTAAGGACCCTTCAGAAAAAATGCTCACAAGTCAGGTAGCTGAATGTGACAGGAGCCTTAAGTGTCTCACCATTCTCCACCACATCCTTTGCTGTCCTCCTATCTGTTTCTTCCAGCCGAGCCTTTGCCACCTGAGAGAAATCCCAAAATAGCATCAGAACCTCTCCCAGGCAGGGTCTAGGGATCACTGGGGTCAGACACTCCCTTTCCCGGCCTGAAGTCTCACCTTACCCCACTTGCCCCCAGGGACCCAGGTTCATGCCCAACCCTACCTTGGGCTTCTTCTCCAGATCAGCCTCCATCTTGGGACCCAGAAGGTGGAGGACCTTAGCAGAGACCGGAATCAGGCAGGGACAGAAGTGTCCTCTTGCAAGGGCCACCTGACAGACCCCACCCACCCACCTAAGGGCTTCCTGGCCTATCTACTGGCACTACATGGAAGAACCTACCTAGCCCATCCCACTTCTTCTCATGTGGTTCTACTGGCCTCAAATGTTCTCTCCTTCCTGAGAGTCCATACTGGGCCTAGGTAACAAGGACTGCTGTTTACAGAGAG
The DNA here is from genome assembly GCF_027409185.1 of Cynocephalus volans. Taxonomy (NCBI): domain Eukaryota; kingdom Metazoa; phylum Chordata; class Mammalia; order Dermoptera; family Cynocephalidae; genus Cynocephalus; species Cynocephalus volans. The sequence goes on from NC_084470.1 coordinate 59,417,985, forward strand.
AAACCGTGGGCCCAGCATCAAAATAAGCAATCTAACTCAGCCATCACCCTCTTCTGATTCTATACCAGCACTCTCAGATGAGGTCACTTCACCCCTATTTATGGGATGAGGAAACTGACATTTAGAGTAAAGTGACTCACGCCAAATTAGGCACAGCCCAGAGGCCCAAGTCTTTCACTACCCAGTCCGGTGCTGCCCCTTCCACACTGGGTTATACTATCCACCACCAGAATAGGGATAGGTCTTTTCCCACTTTTATCCTTCAGTGGATTCCAGGCTTTGTCCATGCCAGGGTCTTTGCCAGCTTCAGCTCAGGGAGGTACCTACCTGCATGTCCACTTCATGCTTGATCATTTTGCCATCTGCCCACTTGAGCACAGCCCGAGCCTCTCCTAGAAGAAGCATGGGCACAAGGAGCTGAAGGAAGGCAAAAGAGGGCACTCCCTACTTTTCTTCCCAAGGAAAGATCCTGGCTGGTCACAGGAACCAGTGCCTGCACCCAGCCAGACCTATTTTAAGGTGATCCTCACACCGGCCAGCCGCCAAAAAAAAAAGAAAAAGAAAAAAATGTGATCCTGCTCCTTCCCCCACTTCCCTCTCATTCATACCCAGAAGAGAAAGCATGACCAGAGAGAACAATGTAGTTTGCTGCCCCAGGCCCTGCTCACCCATCAGTAGTCCCATGTTGAAACGGTAACGCTCCACCAGGAGCTGGGGCCGATGCCTATTTATGGTGGCCTCCACCTGCAGAAAGCCAAACCATGTCTTCAGAGACATTCTAGGAATCCATACCCCCACCCTGGGTCTTTCTGGGTAGAGGACCTAAGCCACTCCTTTCCAGAGCCAGGACTGGGGAGGCAGCCCATGCATGGGGAAATACTCACAGCCTCCTCAATCTGCTCTGGGGTCACCATGACACCCACACCACATTCCTGTTCAAAGTCCACGGTGTTGATGGGGTCCAGGGGGTGACTCTGCACATATTCAAGGGCAGCTGAGAAAGGAGAGCCAATGAGTATGTGGCATCTCAACTCCAATAGGTGGGTAGACAGGACCCTAACTGCATGAAACCTCAAGTACAGTTTGGCCTACCAAGGTGTTATCCTGGCACCACCCTAGTGAGGTCCTGAGGCCACAGAGAAGAAGCATGTGTTCTGAGGAAGGTTCTTCCTCAGACCTAGACAGTGCCCGTGTCAGTCTCATGAGAGGCCGCCCCCTCCATGCCTTAGTGCCTGTGCCGATTTAGGTATCTAAAAAGAAACTGGGAGACTTGGCAGAAAAGGCAGTTAGGGGTGTTGGCTAAAGGGAGAGTCCGGAGGCGGAACTGGCAGAACAGGCAGGGGTCTCACCGCTCAGCTGGGGCTCAGTGTGGATCTTCTTACTGGCTACATAGCTCACGAGGAAAGAGAGACGCCGGGTATCCCGGAGTCGGGAAGCCAAGCTGTATAGCAGGGTCCCGGTAGCCTTGTCGATAGTGGAGCCCAGAGTCTGCTGCGCCTGCGTTCAGAGAGATCAGGAAAGAAGCCCGACGCCCAGTGAGATAGGCTGGAGCGTGACAAGGGATCGGGATCGGGACCTGGCCTCGCGCTGCGTTGGGACACAGTCGGCAGCCCGGGCCAGCGGCAGAGGGACTCGCACCTGGGTCGCAGCCTTGCGCAGCTGCGCGCTCAGAGCCGTGTTCTTGAGCGTCTCCCGGGCCTTGTGCTCGCTCAGGCCGAGGCCGGTGAAGAGCGACAGGGAGTCTGCAGTCGCCATCGGAAAGCCACCGGAAACCAAAAGAAACTTTGGGCTCAATCAGCACGTCGGCATTCGCCCACTGACCAATAGGAGAGCGAAGTCTCCGGGAAGAGCCAATGGTGAGAGCCTTGGCGGGAGGGGGCGGGGCTGTCAAGGGTCGACGACGCCATTTAAGGGACAGAGGGTAGACCAGCCAAGGTTTTCCGGCGCCTTACTTCCGTCTCCGTGGTCCCGGCCTCATGAAGAGGTGGGGAGCAGCGGGACTTTAGGAGGAATTTGCTGCGGACCTGCAGGGAAGGTGTTCGTCGCCGAGGCAGGTGCGTGGACATGGCCTTTTGCTCTTCGACTTTTTTTTGTCACCCGGGGAATTCGATCCCAATACTGTTCTTGGGAGCAAATGTGAGTCCTGTCGCATTTTTTACGTCACCGCTTTGGAGTTGTCATGGAAATGGTCGAGCTAAATGAAGCTGAGATATCCCTGGTGAAAACTCCAGCGCAGAGAATGTGCGAGAATGGTCGATCGAGGGACCCCATAAGTCCAGCACTTTTTAGGTGCCTACCCAGGCACACCCGGTCAAAAGAGAGAAAGAAATGGTCTGGGCCAGGAGGGACCTCGCAGTTCAGTGATGATTTGGCTTTAAATCTCGTGCCACACTTACTCCCCTTGCCAAAACATGCAAAAATCATGAAAACCACAAATTATATATTGAAATCGCTCTGCAGGCCTTTGAGAAGCTATTTTATTGAGATTGGGTCAGATGGTCCTACATCTGGATCCCATATGATGACCACGTACTAGGTTCTGCCCAGGGCTACATGCTGCATCGGTATCCAGGTCCAATTCTGTGTCCTGGGGCTTGGCCCTATGGCCCCAGCCTGATGCCCAGCCCTGGAGTGCACTGTGCAAGGAAGGCCAGGTGCGGGAGTTGAGCAGGGGATACAGCACAGTTGTGCTGTGGACAGGCACCGAGAAGCAGAGCTGTGCCAAATTTGCAGCTGCAGGGCCGAGCCCGTGGCACACTCAGGAGAGTGCGGCGCTGGAAGCGAAGTGACGCTCCCGCCGCGGGTTTGGATCCTATATAGGAATGGCCGGTGCACTCACTGGCTGAGTGCTGGTCACGAAAAAGACAAAAAAAAAACAAAAACAAATTTGCAGCTGCAGATGACCAGCCCACTACAAAGGTGCCCACGATGAGCAGAGCCATGCAAAGTGGTACTTGATGCTGCCTTTCATTGCTGCCATTTGTTGCATAGCCACCATCATGAAGTCCTGCAGGTCTGGTGATGGCCCCCTTACTAGGGTCAGGCCTGTATTCCCTTCCCTGGTTCCCTTATGTTACCCTGTGGACCCTGTGGCTTCATGTCCCAGGATGAAGCAGTAGTTTTACCAGTACCACCAAGAATACCACAAGTGGTAGTGGCAATACCGGTGGATGTCCAGCTAGTCTTCTGGAGCCCTGTGACTTGTACAGAGCAGAAGCGTGAAGTTGTAAGGACCCAGCCTGGGGGTTAGCCTGCCTGCCTGAGCCCCTGCCACTTTTTCCAGGAAAGTCAAAAGAAAGTTGACCAAGGAAAAAAGCCAGGCAGCAGCCAGCAAGGCCCACCTATGGTATGGGGAGAGGTAGGGTTCAGCGGTTAGGCCCATGGAGAGATCCCTGTTGCATAGGCTGACAGCAGAGGCAGTAGAGTCTGCAGAAGGGTACAGGATGGCAGGCTGAGGAGCAGCAGGGCTTCAATCAAAGGTGGAAAAAGGCCCTTGATCAGTGTATCCAGCATATGCAGGCCAATGATAGCCAGCCTCTCGGGCACTTGGGGCTGCACACAGTAAAATCCCAGCACAACCCTGTCGCAGTCCACAGAGGCTCTCCAGCAGTATCACAGCTGCCAGCACCAGCACACAGATCAGCAATTCCACCATTTCTGCAGGGTCCCACACCCAGCTCTCCAGGCCCTTCCCCATAGCCAGCAACCCCACATTGCCTTTGTGTTGTTGTTCCCACCAAAAAATAAGCCAACATTGGTCATGGGGCTAGCTTCTTCCAGGAGCTCCCTCTGCTCACTACCATTCCTAACTCCAACTGAGGCTGAGGGCTACTAGCAGGGTCTACACGGTAAGCTTCATGTGAGATTGCCTGCATACACTTGGGGATAGGGATGGATCTAGAGGGCTACCACAATCCTGCTCCATATCTGCCTCTGTCTTACTTCCACTCTGGCTTCTCTAAACACACCTGCCTCATGAGTGTGTATGATCCCCATCTCCTTCCAGCTAGAGATGCCCACCCGATCCTGAAGCAATTGGAGAGAAGAGGGTGCACTACCCACAAAGGGAGGCAAGATTTCTTACAAGACTTGCCCTTGCTATGTGTGTGTACACAGTTGCAGAGGCTCTGAGGCTGAGACCCACTGTGGCTAAATAGCCTGGGGCAGATGTCAAGAGCTGAGATCTCAGGAATTCTAGGGTTTTTTTGTTTTGGTTTGGTTTTTGGTTTTGGTTTTGGTTTTTAGGTCTCAGGGACACTTAAGGGAAGAAATAGCCTGGCAGGGCCCAACACCCTCCATCCAATAGGAAGTCAGACAGGATTAGCTCTGGTCTTCTCCGCCTGTCCTCTTTTCAGAGCAGGATCTCCACTGTTTTCCTCCTGCTGTGTTCTCCCCTCAGGGATGCAGATGGTGTTCAAACTACAGCAAAGGAAGACCTGAGAGTAGGAAAGGAGGAGGCGAATCCCCCAGCACCTCCTCTGTCCTCCACCAAGTCCTCCCTGACCTAGTCTGTCAGCCTAAGGCTGTTCCAGTGCCTGCACCTTTTATGCAATGCTATCAGCTCCAGAGCCTCACAGAGAACTCCTCTACCCCTTGGGTGTATTGAGATCTTGACAATGATGCCAACCACAGCCACCTCTACGTGGGACCCAGAATCAAAGGGCAGCAGGCAGGCTCCAGAGAGCTGATGGCACTGGGGACTTCATGACCCACTGAGCATGAGTTGGCACCCCACCATCTGCCCTCAGACCAGAGCACTTTCAGGGTAACACACACACACCCCCAGATGATGGGGAGGGAGGGGAGGTAGTCATAGCATGTGGTGGATCATAGTCACTAAGTCTGCTTATTTATTATTTATTTTTAAAATATATTTAAACAGCAGCAATCACTTCCAAAATGCAAAAAAAAAAAAATTACAATTTTTAGAATAAAATTATAACGTTTATAATGCAGGTCAGAAAGAATTGAAGGTACAACTGAGAATCAAATCACTCAGCACTGGAGGCAGCTGGAGAAACCAAGACCCACTGGTCAGGGGCCAAGCTGATGAGAAGTCCCAGCCTATAAAGTCCCACCCTGAAATCATACACCTTAACTCCCCGCTGATGGAGCCAGTGTCCTCTGGGTTAGAGAAAGAGAAGCGGCAAAGAGCTGGCCCTCTGAGAAGGATCTCCCAAACCCAGTCCCCCCATCAGCCAGGGACCTGCTAATCGACCTCCTCCATGTTGCTGTAGTTGGGGGCTGGGCGGTCCACAGGGGGGGCGAAGCGTTCGGGGGCTGTCCGCGTGGGGGCCACCTCGGGGGCCTGGCCAGGGCCTAGTCCCTGCAACAGAATACGAGGACAGGGGTTGGGGGCTGCCCAGCATGCCGCCTGGCATCCCGGGGGTGCTGGCTTGGAGCCCCGGCACCCAAGGGAGGGCCCCAAGGCAGGCGCAGACAGCAGCAGCATTGAGACAGAGAGACGAGATCGGGCCTGAATAGTCTCGCTTTATTAACGCTTTAAATACAGGAATTAGCTTGGGCAGGGCCAAGCCCCAGGCCAAGGGTCAGAGCAACAGGAAGAATGGACAGACAGCTGGGTGGATACCCAATCTGGTGTGCTCTGCCCCTGCAGGGGCCACAGTCCCCATCCTCTCCCACCAGATGCACACACTCAGGTTCAAAGCCCCAGAGCTGTTCCCCATGACAAAGGCATGGCCTGGTGGGCAGGCAGGTGGGCCAGCTCACAGCAGCTGCCTGCAGGCAAGCTCATCTCCAGCGACTCTGAGATACCAGAGGATAGAACACGTTGAGCACGAGGGCCACCAAAGCTGCCATGGTGCCCAGGACAAAGTACCGGAGGCAGCCCTCGTCTGGTGTGGTAGGGCCACGTGGCGGGGGGCCCACCCAGTCTTGGGGCCCCCAGAGACCCAGGGGCTCAGGCCCCTCAGGCACCAGCTCCTCCTCGGCCTCCAGCTCCTGCCAAATCCGGGAAGCCTATAGTAGGCGGAAACGGCCATCAGCACCCAGGAGTGGGGGACACCCAGTGTCTCTGTGACCGCTGGCCATAACAGTCCTGCCTGGGTGACTGGGACTAACCCCCCTGCATTCCAGATCAAGCAGCAGAGAGTAAGCAGGCAGCCAATCTCAGCGTTGTCTAGACTGAGAGCAACAGGGTGCGAAAATCTTGACAGTATTCTGGCCCCCTTAAGACAACTTCCCAGTCCACATGCAGCTTCCCATGGAGGTGGGTGGGGGGTTATCTGGTCAACTTTTTAGTCTAGGCTTCCCACAGAGGGAACTGGCTCATGGAATAAAGGGCTGCCAACCCCAGGGCAATTTCCTTGCTCCCTCATGCCAGGCCCTGACCACTGCTTTCAGTAGGGATTTCTCTGAGCCTGACAGACAGTGCTCAAAGGAGGAGAGAAGGCAGAAAGGCAGCCAGTCAGAAAAGAGATGTGATTGTGCGTATGGCATACAATGTCAGTAAAAGAGACAAGACCCTGAAGGCTCAACAGTAATAGATGCTCACCTCAGAGAGTGTGACAGCCACCCAAGGCTGTGGCCAGCCCAGATAGGCCCTATCCTGAGTGCATGCCAGAACACAGGGATGATCACAAATGAGAGTCTATGAGTTGGCATGTGGGGAGCATGTAGAGGGAAGCTGAGAGTGTGTCAGGTATAATCTATTTACATAGTGCCTAGTGATGTTCAGAGCAGTTGCTTGACCTGTGCGAAATGGGTGCCTATGTGCTTGCCAGTGGCAACATGTTGGTGTGCATGCACCTTTGTGAATGCCCCTAGGGCACATGGATGCCTCTGGATAAGACTGACGTAAAGGAGCCCTGTCTGCAACTCTCACGAATCCCAGGGCTTGAGGGGCCTATGGCTGAAGGAGAGGAAGCTGTCCTCAACCCTGCTCCACAATCTGAGTTGATCCCCACTAACCTGTGAATCTACCCCATGCCTCACCTGGCTGGCAGCAGCCTCAGCTGCAGGGCCTAGGTCTGGGTGGTGCTCAGAGTGACCTTCCCTGGGGGGCCTCTCCACAGGAGAGTTCCGCCGGCGGTAGAAGAGTACATAGGCATAACGCGTCACGATCTGGCTCTCGTCTACTGTGGTCACCGTGCTGTCATCAAATAAGCGCCAGCCTATAGCAGGGTGGGAAGAGTATGAACATAGCCTGCACCACAATGCTTACTACCTATCCTGCTGGCTGTGTGTGCCCTCACCCACGTCACTGCGCTGGCTGCTGCGATCATTGGGCAGGCGTGCACACGCAGTATAGTGGCCACCGATCATGCCTCCATAGTGGTTGATGACAGCATAAAGGTCGTAGCTGGGCAACTGCTCCTCTTTCTGACCAATGCAGAACTTGCTCAGGTCCAGGTTCCTGCAGTCCCAGTCAGGGAGGGGTGAGGTGGTCAGCAGGTGCCCAGGATGCCCACCCTGGCCCCCCCATGCCCTGCCCACAGTCACCAGGGTCCACTGCTCACCGAACAGGGAACTCGACCAAGTCATTGATCTTGTCACGCCAGATGAAACTGCGAAAGGAGAAGCGCTTGAGCTGCACGATGAGCACATTTGGCAGGCGCCACAGCAACAGCTGCTTGGAGGCTTCACGATGCTGTTTGCATTGTGGGCAGTACCTGGTAGGGGACAGAAGTGGGGTCAGGATCAGCAAGTCTCCCCTCCACCCTGCCCCACTACCTGCCTGCTGCTCTGTTCTCACCAGGCCTCCTCAGGTGCCAGCACCTCAGGCCGTGTGAAGAGATTGAGGCACTGGTCCAGGGTAAAGTGGCCAGCACGGGCAGCCTCCCCAGCAGAGCCTGGATCCTCAGCACATTCCAGCTCCTTGGAGGCTACCAGCACAAACTCCTGCAGGCGCTCATTGTTCCGCCAGACAAGGGCCAGGCTACAGTCATCACCCAGCTCCAGTAGGGTCTCTCCTGAAGATAGATAGGGAGAAGGGTTATGAAGCTGTGGAGAACAGCCAGCCCAACCCGCCTCCTGGCTCCCATCCACAGCCTCAGACATCACCTTTGTCCTCTAGTCGCTGTTCTCGGTTGGATGTGTCTATTTTATAGATGAAGAACTGGGGTGTGTGGGCATTCATGGTTTCACTTGGATGTTGGTACCCAGGCACAGCAGCTGCGAGAGAACATAATGAGAGTTCCCCTGCCCATCAGGGCCTGAACAATCTTCCCCCAACGTCTCTACCTCTCAGTCCAGCTTCCAGATCCTTTCACCAGATCTTACCTTCAGGCCGGGATACCTTCTCACCAGCAGGCAAGGAGCCAACCTCAGTGGGCCCACTGGCCAGCATCTCAGAAGAAATTCCACTGGTGCTGGGCACAGGACCCCGATCAGGGGCTGCCCATGCCCGGGGAACCCCTGTGTCACCCTCAGCTACAGGGGTCACCAACTGGAGCTCAGGTGGCTGAATGGGGTCCCTCTCACTGTCCTCAGCCTCCAGGGAGCTAGTGGAGAGCAGTGTGGTGCAGCCAGGGCCCTGAGTCTCCAAGGCCATGCGGCCAGGCTGGAAGGGTGGCTGGAATACACTCACAGAGTACCTGGCAATAGACAGCAAGGCAAGTAAGAATCCTGACCAGCCAATCTAGCATCTCTGAGCACCTCTACCCTCCACCTGTCCCACCCCAGTCCAACCATTGGGCACTTACCGGGCATAGCCCTCTAGGAGCTGAGCAAGACGGGCATAAGTGAGGCGTGAGGCAGGTACACTGACCAGGAAGGGATAACCAATGTTCTCAGGGCGGCAGAGGCCCTTGTGGTCAGGCCAGTGTGTTTTCTGGCAGAGCCTGGAGGGAAGGGGGAGATAAGGATAGGGCCTTAGCTTCACCTTCTATGACTACATATTGGGGGCTAGTCTTAGGCCCTGGGAACTGAGTATGCCAGCCCTGCCTCCCCCAGGGCCTGGTAAAGTAGGGTAGCAGGTGGAGAGCTTAAAACATATGTGCCTTTGTGTGGAGGGGTGGAGCAGGGTGGCAGGTGGTAGGTAGGGAGGAAGGGTGGGGGGCGGCCATGGGGGTCCTCACTGGTTACAGTAGCCCACACGATAGCAACGGGTACAGCGCTTCAGCTTTTCATCCTCCGACTGCTGCTTTCGCTGGCAGGCTGCACACTTGGAGATGGGGATGCTGGGCACCTGGGGGCGCTAGGGTGGGTTGTCTGGCTCAGCAAGGCCAGGCAGGAGTACGCCCGCCACCCCAGGACCCTATACCATCAGGTTGGCCCCCACTCACCTGTTGCACCTCTAGCACCACTACCCGCTCCTTAGCCAACTCTGGGGATAGCAGCTCAAAGCAGAGAAGCACGTCAGATGGGGACACAGTGTCCAGTGAGTGGGAGGGCAGGAAGACACGGTGGAAGCGATTCTTAATTACCTGCAAACAGCGAACACATGGATCCCATGTGAGGATAAGCCATTTCCCCAGCCCTGTCCTAAGAACGCTTGGCCCTGCCTTGGGTCTATGGGGGCAGGGGTGGGGTTTGTGGGCCTCTGTTGGCACCAGTCTTAGTGCCCAATAGAATTAAGGAGACTGGTGCATCAGAGAGACTGAAAGACCAGGCCCAGGACAGGTATCAACCACACCAGTTCCCCAGTGCCTCTACCGTGCTATAACTAGCAGGATCCTGCTAAGACTGCAATATAATATTATGGAGGAGCCATATTTGAGGAGTCTCGTCCCTATACCTACCCCACTGAGAAAAATGGCACCGCTAGAATAAAGGCTAGGAACCTTTGGGGAGGGCCAGCATGCAGATGTGGGATAAAATGAGAGAGCAGCAGGATGGAGGGAGAACCATAGTGAAAGGAGGGACAATCCTATAGCTCAAGCTCCCTGGCTGCAGAAGGAAAAGCAGTTGGGGTCCACCACTGAAAAGAGGAGTAAACCCTGACCAATGGCTGGGAACTGGTCATTTCTATTGCACAGCCCAAATGCCTGGTTTCAATCATGCCTCAAACAAGAGCACAGTGCCTTCTTTTGTGCAGTCACATGCATTTTTATATGTGTGTGTGCAAATGCCAATGGCTGTACACACATGTCTACATACGTAAGAGTGTGGGGAAGGACAGACATACCTCAGCCAGACGCAGGTTCTCAGGCTTCACGTGGACGCTCTGAGAGAGAGAATCCAACACTTCACTTGCACTGGAGTTCTCCTTGCTAATGCTCACCAGGAACTGTGGCAACAAGGGTAAAGTCAGTGGAGGAGGTGGGCCAAGTTCTCTGAGATAGCCCAGAGGATAGGGGCTTACTACTCACCTTGACAGGCTTGCTGTGGGGTTCTCGGGCAAAATAAAACACAGGGAGAACCTTCTGCTTCTGTGGTAAGGGCACTGGCAGGTAAAGGAATGGGTCAAAAGTGATGGATACCTATGGATACAGAGGTGACACTGGGTGGCTGCACAGGGAGTGGGAGACAGGATGCTCATGCCCAAAGAGCCCAATCCACTCCCTCTGATGACTCTCAAGACCCTCACAGTCAACCAGCAAACTCTCAGGCTTGAGAACACTAGATGGAGAAGGAAGGCCCACTAGGAGAGAACAATTGCTCTGTCACTTGAGGCCCTGCTCAGCTTAGTCACTTTACTAATTTGTCCCTCACCTGCACCCCATATGCCTTTCCAATCTTACCCACGACCCTGCCACACCTTACCTTTGCCACACCACACCTTTGAGCCCAAACATCATTTTCACCTCAGTCAGGAAGCCTACCTTGCCTGACTTCTTCAGCCCACAGAGGAGTGTAAGGCCTCCCTGCCAGCTTCCTTGCCCAAACCTTGCCCCCAGCACCTGAAGATGTATATGCCTGAACCTAACCTGATTAGGCTCACTGAGCCAAACTAAGGGGCCTCTTTCCAGGGGAACCCATCATACCTTGGCACATACAGGGCACACCAGCTTCGACTTGTACTGGCCCTGAAATAGGTCCACGATGAAAGAGTCATTCCTCATCTTGTGCCGCTGCCATGCTTCCTCAGCCACCACCTGAGAGGCAAGGTGGTGAGAACCAAGGAGACATGGGGACTGAGACACACATGAGACATGCCCCCATCAGTCCCCTACCCTGACCTCATCAGGCCGCCCATCTGAGTCCACTGTCTCTGTGTAGGGCTTGTTCTGGATACGATTCAGGTCCTCATGCAGCCCGTCCAGCAGGAAGGCCATGAATTCCTGGGCATCATGCTGTGCATAGCCTGTGAACTGGCTGGCCTTGCTCGCCACAATGGCCTGGATGCAGGGGACAAAGTGTGAGCATGAAGCCCTAGCAGCCACTTTACACTCAGCTTGCTGGCCCTCCCTGTCCTCTCCAGCCCAGGGTGGGAGTGGCCACAGCTCACCTTCAACTTAGAAGGTTGGAAGGCATGGTGGGTGCCCTTCCACAGCGCCCGGAGCAGCACAGCAAAGCCAATGGCCAGACGCCCACCAGTCCCCAGCGGGTTGTTGTAGTTGATCTCGGACTCAAAGGAGCGGTCTAGGTAAAGCACCCAAGCAGAGGTGTGAGGGGTGAAGGTACCTGCTCTGCCCATACCCCAGGATCCAGGCCCTGCCCTCACCATGGAAGAAGTCCCGGAGTTCTCGAGTGTTGGACAGAGACTGAATGACGCTGTTCATGAAGCAAGTGTTGCCTAAATTGACAAGGCCAGTGAAGCCTGGCAGACACACCTTCTTCTCTTCCTCCTCCTCCTCCTCCACACTGTCTCCGCTCACGGGGCTGTGGGGCATCGGAGGCACCATACATGTTGGTTTGGGCTGTGAGAGCAAAGTGGACATGAGAGAGCAGCCCTGAGGCTCTCCAGCCTCCATTCTTATCCCTTCCTACCCCAGGAGTCTCACCGAGGCCAGGTGTGGCTCTGGCTTTGGGGTTACATGTTCCACAGGGGTGCGGGCCACCACACCATCCAGCCCTGTGTCCTCAGATCGAGCCTTGGGTTTATCCTTCTCCACAGCCCGGGATTCGTCCTGGCCTGTCAGGGGGTGGGGGGCACCTCCTGGTGGGGTTGAATCCAGAGGGGTTGGACCTGTCGGCACGGCAACCTTTGCACCACCCACTGCACCTTAAAAAGGGGGAATGAGGGGGCTGGTGGTTAGCAGCATGTGACAGGGATGTGGGTCCTGGTCATGCAGGGGTGGGCAATGAAGGGAGCTCGTGTGCAGACCTCGTGCAGCTGGGGCCTCCAGGCCCCCCCAGCGCTGACTCTGCCGCTTACGAAGGCAGATGTCGATGCGAGAGGCCGTGAAACAGAAGGTGCACTGCTCTGGTTCAATCAGGTTCCTGCAGGAAAAGGCTGAACTCAGGGACTTAGGTGGAGTGGGTGTCATGCTAGATGGGCCAGGGAGATGGAGCCCAGGATGGGAGAGACACAATGGTAGGGCCAGGCACCACCCACCTGAGCTTCACCTGCCAACGGAAGATGGTGTGGGGCCCACACCCCAGGTGCAGCCTCAGGAAGTTTCCATCCCTGCAGAGGCAGAGCAGGACAGGAGGAAGGGTAAGAGGAAGAGCATGAGACATGCTGTCCTATCTGAAGCATACTGTCTGCCCCATTGCCTGCCGACCAACTCACCTGGTCTGGAAGATGAGCGTGAAGTCCTGCTCGCGGAAAAGTACTCGAGAGGTGTCCCTGTGGATCTCTTTCACATACACGTGCACCACCACTGAATCTGGCCCCTTCTCATATGAATCATTCTTGACAAATGCCAGGTTCACCATGGGCTCAGGCTCTATGTTGAGACCACGGCTCAGTGCCAGCCAGGACAGGTTATAGCCTGTTGCTATTCTATGCCCTACCAGACCACCAACCTTGCAACCCAACCTAGGGCTCTGCCTGCCCACCCCCAACCCCACCTTTACCATCCACCAAGGTTCCAACATCTGCGGCCACTGCCATCTCCTTGACATGGTCATCTTTTCCAGGGTCTACGCTCTGGGCCATGGCTGGAGAGACTGGGTCATTCCTGGGGGACACTGTCTTCTCTCCTGCCAAAAGGGCTAAATTCTCCTCTGAGCCCAGGAGGCAGGTTTGGGGGTTCAGCGGTGGTACACATAGCTGTTCCTCAGCCTCAACCTATTATTGGCAAGATTGCAGGCAGGATCAGTCCTGGTTCTGGCAGGTGATTCCCACACCAGTGCACACCCTTTCCGCCCATCTTCTAACACCCAAACAGACACCCAGCTCTCACCTGGGTGGCCAGGTCAGCCAGGAAGGGTGGGGCATCGCCCTGGGGTCCAGGGCCAACCCTGGACCCTTCCCCCTCTGGCCCTCTGCGGAGATGCACAGCCCTCTTGGCGCTGGGCCCTGCCTGGGCCCCGGGGCCAGCGCCCGAGCCTACCTCACCACGGCCCTGGGCCCGCTTCTGGTTCCGGGCCTCCTGCTTAGCCCGGCGGGGCTCAGGGCATGGTTCCAGGGCAATGGGAGCCAGCTCCTGCCCATTCTCCTGGCACCGCAGTCCTGGTGCCAGCTCCTGGCTCCCTAGAGATTTCTTCTACCAAAGATACAGCAGTTAGGTCCTGTCAACTTACACTGGGTATCCCCACCCTACCCTGTACTGGAACTCACCAGGAGAGAGGGCCACGTGAGCAGAGGCACCTTCTTGGGCAGTGCCAGCTGCAGGAGACCACCCTTGCGGGCCTGCACTTTGGTGCAAGAACTTTCTATCTCAGCATAGAAGACACCCCCCCATTGCCGACCACCTGGAGACAAAGTAGGAGCAGTGAGCTGGGGTGGGGAATATCAGAGGATTCAAATACACTGCTGTGCTCAGGACAGATGGACGCACCTGGAAGCCGCACCACACAGTCCGTGTCTGTGAAAGCAGCATCCACCTCATCCAGCCGCAGGGGACCCATTCCTACACGAAGCTTGACAATTACTTCATCTGCACTCTGCCTCCAATCGAGCAACAACTCTGTAGGGGGAGTGGCAAAGAGGACATGAGGGCCTCTACAAGCTCCTGATGGGGATAAGCAAGTAGCAGAGACCCAGCCCTAATGGGACTGTTCCAGGTGGGAGCTAAATGCCCAGTGTCCCCTCCACTCTCCTAGCACCCAAATGGCCCGTTCATTACTCACCCTCTTTGGTCTGCTCCTCTTGAGGAATGGATACTGACCCTGACAACAAAGGAAAGGGTGACAGTGATAGGGAGACAGTCTCTAAGACCTCACCACCCCACTAAGCACCATCTTCTTCATCTCAGCCAAGTACCTCAGGCCCCAAAGCTGAATCTCTATCCAGCCTACTATGGGTCCTTCTCTCAGGATCAAATCAGTACAGAGGAAACAGCAAAAAAGTCATCTCCCAACTCCCAATCTGTATGCCCATCAAGAAGGGAGGAAGAGGAAAAGACCACACGTGCTTTAGGAATGCCACTCCCACCTCTCCTGGGATCTCCATCTTTGCTCTCCTGGTTTGCTCGATCCTTCTGCTTCTTCTTACTAGCGGCCTCCTCCAGTCCTGGGGGCCCCCTCCTCGGGTCTGTGGCACTGGACCCACCAGACATCTTGAGCCGCTTAGTCGACAGCCAGAGTGCCCCAGGGTCGGCAACGGTGTCTGGGTCAGGGCTGCGGCGCTTTCTTCCTGGCCCAGCTATCTTGGCAAGTCTTTGAGGCCAAATTCTCCAGCAAGGAACTAACAGCCTAACAAAAAGCGGTCAGTAATCACTGCCAAGGCCCAACAACTTTCTTCTTGGCTATAGCCAGGGCTCAGCAGCCTAGGACACTCCTAACCCTACAGAGCAATATCTCCTCATCACCTGAAGACAACCATGGACACTCTCAGGCTATTCTGAAGAGAGAACTGAAAATACAAGTAGCAGCAACCGCTTCTGGCCAAGCTTCCTAGATACCTGCCATAACAGACCCACAAAGCTAGAAGCCTCATTGAGGAGGTGCCAGGTCAAGGCAGTCATGGCCTTGGACCAGGCTCCTCCACCAATCTGGAGAGGAGCCATGGCTCCAGCCCACAGGGCTGGCACTCTGAGCAGGGTGCTCACTTTTCCTTCACTATCACTGGCTGCTTAGTCACCACCAAAGAAGTAGAAGGTGGAGGAGTAAGGCAGGAAAGGAGGAGACAAGCAGCAGAAGGACCAGGCTCTGTGGCTGCAAACAGGCCTATCCCAGGTGCTGCCACTGCCCAGAAAAAGTCCTGAGGCTAAGGTGGCCCACCTGCCTCCTGCCAGCTCCCACCCTCATTATAAAACTGCTCATATGCACTGCATGGTCTTTCTCCATCCCGAGAGATTCCTTTCGCCACCTACAGTCCCAAGCACAGAGGGGCTGAAGAGGGTATCTAGATGTCACACTAGCCCTTCAGCAGCAACCCCATTCGAGTGTTAAGGCAGGACTGACATCCAGTTTGAGACTGCAACAGACATCATCTTCCCTTCCAGGCCCTTTCACTTAACAGCTCTGAGCACAGGGACCTCTTACCCAGTTTCCCACAAGCCCGCCAGTAAATTCTGGACTCTTCCTCCAACCAAAATTAATTTCTCAAAACCAGACACTGAGATGAAGGTAGGATGAACCATGGATCCAGAACCCTAGCCTCAAGTTCAGCCTCAAGTAGTAGGACAGATAGTGATTAGTCTGTGTTCCTCTGAGTGTGGGGGTGTGGGAGGGAAGGGGGAATGCGGGGGTGGCAGGATACTCCTCTACGGGTCAGATGCGGCACTGGTGGGCTGGATCTTTAATGATGGCAGGTTCAGAGCAGAGGGGCGGCTACCCGCCGCCTTCTCCTCACACCCAGACCGCGGCCGACAGCCGCGTCCTTCTCCCATGCTCTGGAGCCGTCGAGGAAAGAAAGGGGCTGTCTAGAGACCCAAGCCAGCCTGATACGGCTGCGCTGGACTACTAACCACAAACCAGCAATCACCCAGGCCGGACTGCGACCCAGCTCCAGCCTCCGACCCCCAGGCCTGCAACCATCTCCTCCAGAAAGCCGCCCTCGCTCGTTACCAGTCCTCTCCGAGGCGGGAGGCCAGCAACCAGCGTAGCATAACAGCCCAGCCGGCGTCGGTGGGCTTGGCACACCGCAGGGGTCGAAGGGTCGGGGCTGGCACGGCCCGTGACCTTGAACAGGCCGACCCGGGCCCGCGCCGCGGCCTCCTCGCTCCGGCCAAACCGGCGAGTTGCGGCCCGCCCCACTCACCAAACGAGACAGCCGCCGCCAGCCCTCTTCGGGCCTTGGCAACCCGCTCTCGGTTCCGGTTCCGGCGTCAGATCGGTTCCGGTTCCGGCGCGCCCCTCCCCCGTTCCGGCGCCGCCGCTGCCGCAGCCGCCGCCACCACCTCCTTAGCTGCTTGTTTTGTTTCGACTTCTAGTTACGGCCGCAGGAGGTGGAGCACCGGGCTGTGACGCGCTTCCGGCGAGAGTGGGGCAGGCCCAAGCGGAGGAGGCGGGGCTCCGGTGCCTTGGCCTTGCGCGAGCCTGGTTGGTGGCAGCCTCGAGGTCGGCCTAGAGGCCCCGCCCGCCCCAAATCAGAGTCCACACAACACAGTCGGGGTTCACACCGGTTTACTGGAAGCCCTGCCAGGCCCAGAGCTCTTTAATGCATAGGCAAACACGCATGCAAGGCGGGCTGGAAACTGAAGTAGGCCTGGGCAGGGATCACTGGCAGGTATTGTAGATCTGGACCTGCAGGTTGATGGCTTGAAGCACGCTGCGCATCCTGGCCTCTAACCCGTCTAGCTGGGCCGCTTTGCCCTCCAGTGCCCGCTCGTTCTCCTCATAGGTGCCCTCCAGTTCTAGGAAGAGCATGTATTAGCTTAGGGGTCCCACTCCCACAGTCCCATGTTTCTGATGCCCACTCGCCCCACTCCTCACCCTGTAGCCGCTGTAACTTGTGCTGAGCGGCCTGCAACAGGCTCCGAGCCTCATCCCGCAGTTGCTCTGCCCTCGCCTGCGCAGCCAGCACACCCTGAGCCTTGCGCTCAGCCAGAGCCCTCACCGTCTGGTACTGGTCGCCCAGTGGGCCCTGCAGCAGCTGCAGATGTAGAGGGCAGGGTCAGTAAGGTAGCTCAGTGGAGGCCCAGCATCTACCCAACCTCCTTCAGCTGATTCTGCCATAACCCACCTGCTCAGCCTCCCGGGCACGACCCTGGGCATTGCCTGCCGTTTCTTCAGCTGTAGAGGCTGCCAGGCTATTTCCTGCCCGTTTCAGTTTCAGAGCCTCCAGGAAAATATCCAGTTGCTCAGCCTGCTTACCTGCAGAGCTCAATGCTTGCTCTGCACCTGCCATTCTCTCCTGTACCTGCCATGGATGGGCCCAGGGTTAAACAGATCTATGGTGTATGCCCAAAACCTTATCCCACTGATGTCCTGGGGAGACCACCGCACCTGCTGCAGGGTCTGTTCTGTGTCCTGTGTGTCAACCACTGCTCCCTGGATGGCACCCTGGGCGGCACCCTGTGCCCGCTGGGCCTCCTCCAGTGCTACCTGTACTGTCTCTGCCTTCTGTCTCTCACCCTCAGCCCGGCTCCTGGGGAAGAGTGGAAATCAGTGCTTGCTGCAGGTATCAAGACCAGGTATCAGGGATGGGGCCAGGGTCGGGGTCAGACCGTGCCCGCCGTGCATCCTGCAGTAGCTGCTCAGCCCGACGCACATCTCCCACAGTCCGTGCCAGGATCGTGTCCACATCTACCAGGCTCCGTACCCGCTCTGCAATCTCACCCGCCAGGTGTTGGATCTGCTCAGGTGCGGCTGGGATGGAGAGCTCTAGCACCCGTGTGGCCACCATTTCAATGCTATCGGGATCAGCCCCTTCCTCTGTGTGGACACAGGCAAGGGCTTAAGGACACAGATTCTCTAGCATGGGCATAGGAACACAATCTTGGGGTGTGGACTTGGGCTGTTTATGGGATAGGAGTTTGCTAATAGGCATATGGATGTAACACAGAGACAGAAATTATACAAGGGGCACAGACTTGGGGACATGGATTTGGGGACCACATATGGACAAGGACTCAGAGGCCAGACATGGGATCATAAACACAGGCCCAGACATGGGATCATAAACTCAGGAGATCCTGAGGCCCAAGTATGAACCTAGGAAGACAGATATGGGGGAAACAACCACATGGCCTGGGCCATATGGGAGGCTCACGGCTGAGGAAGTCCTTCACACTCTGGATAAGTTCTCGAAGCTCCTGGTTGGCCTGCTCCACCTGTCCCCTGGAAGCATTAGCCTTGTCCAGGGCCGCCTGTGCCTGCTGCTGTGCCTCGCCTGCCTGCCGACGAGTCTCAGCCACTTGGCTAAGGATGGTGCCACCTTCTGCCAGTGCCCGCTGCAGCTCTGCCTGCGTGTGCCTGGCCCGGCCCAGTGCTAGATCTGCTGTGGCTGCTGCCCCTTTGCAGCTGAGGCCCCCACAGCGGAGCTGACCATCCTCGTCCCGACAGCCAGCACCCCCGCAAGGGCTCATAGCACAGGGTACATCCCCTGGGGCCCCACACACCTGCCAGGCACAGAACAAGTCAGGACCCTGTGGGAGGAACATCCATGCCCACCTTTCCCACCCCACACTTGTGCCTCACCAGTTCATTTATGCCTGTCAGGCTCAGGGCGTGGGTACGGGCAGACAGCTCATCCAGTGCCTGCTGGTTGGCCACATGTTTGCGATTGAAGTCTGCCTTCTGGGAACCCATCAGCATTTCTGTCCGATGCCGGGTACTTGCTGAGTTGCTCACAGGGCTGGGCACTGCCAGGGCCGAGGTGTTGGCATGACGTTCTGCCTCTGCAGACTGGCTGTGGGCATGGCGGATGCTGTCATAGGCACCTAAGTTGGGCAGAGACAGGCAGTCAGCTGAAGACTGACCCTGGTCCACACCTGCCTAGTTGGCCAACAACTCACCCAGGAAGTTTGAATGTTTGAGCAGGTCCAGATGCTGGTCAAGCTGCCGTAATGTGAGATTAAGTGCAAGCCCGTTTCGCTCCAGACCACTTAGTGCATGGTTGGCATTGAAGTTTTCATCCTGGACATCTGTCAGCTCTACCTCCAGCTGAGTCAGGTGATCAGTAGCCTTCCCGATTTCACGCCTGTGCCAATCGGGGTTAGGGAGGCATGTTTAGAGAGGCTTCAGCCCTGGTCTAAAGAGCCTCTGTCCCATCCCACCATGTATCCTCAGGCCCATCCGCACCGCAACTCTTCTGTGGCCTCCACAAGTTGTGCGGTGGAGGCAGCTGAGGTGTTGCGGGCACCCACAATGCCCTGCACAGTGACCAATTTCTCCTGCATCTGCCAGAAGCTGCTC
Organism: Cynocephalus volans; assembly: GCF_027409185.1. NCBI lineage: Eukaryota > Metazoa > Chordata > Mammalia > Dermoptera > Cynocephalidae > Cynocephalus > Cynocephalus volans. The sequence goes on from NC_084470.1 coordinate 59,437,239, forward strand.
TCAAAGGCACCCAGCACACCCGTCTGCTGTAGCTCCCGTGCCCACTGCTCCAGGCGCCGTGTACGGGAAGCCAAGTCTTGTACCACACGGTCCCAATCCCCGAAGCATGTGTGGCAGGGGTGGCAGGCAGGAAAGACACCAGAGAAGCCACGGGCACACTGGTCACAGCGCACGCCAGACACGCCTGGACGGCAGCTGCAGTGGCCTGTGGAGCGGTGACACTGAGGTGTGTCTATTCCACTAGGGTCACAATCACAAGCTGCAGGAAAGGGTAGACCACAGAGTTAGGGTCCCCTGTGGAGCATCCTGGGAAGTTCTCCATCAACCCTGGCTCCCCTAGCTCCCTCACCACGGCACTGCAACCCAGGGTTTCCCCAATGAAGTTCTTGGCACTCAGAACAGGTCCTCCCACCGAAGCCGGCATGGCAGTGGCACTGCCCTGTGAACTAAGATGGGAACAGAGCAGAGGTCAGAGCCTCTATCAGAGGCTGAGCCCTGAAGACAAGGCAGACAGCTGGCCCATCTACCCAGAGATCTGCAGGAGGGTCCCATACCTCATTGCACGTGGGGCCTCTGGCCCGGCTTAGGTGGCAGGCACAAGGCTGGCAGCCATGGCCACTGGTGAGGTTCCAGAAGTTGGGGGCACAGCGGTCACAGCTAGGGCCCTGGACATTGGAGAGGCATGGGCACTGCCCACTGCTTGGATCACAGTAGCACTGGTTGGTGGATGGGCACTTCTGGGGATCTGTGCCCAGTAGGTTGCAGGTGCAGCCTGTGCCAGCCAAGATGAGCACACTAGTCAAGGGGAGCCTGAGCAGTGGAGCCCCACCCCAGCCATCCCCTCCCATACCCATACTTACGGTGACAGCTCTGTCGGGCAGCCTGCCCATGGAAGCCAGGCTTGCAGTGGGCACAGTGTGGCCCCTCTGTGTTGTGTAAACAGCGTAGGCACTGCCCCGTGTGGGGGTCACAGGCATCAGGATCCGTGGGGTTAATGTTCCCACTGCATTCACACAGCTGGCACCAGCCACCTGGCTTTGATGGATCCCCAAAGTGCCCGGGGGCACAAGCTTCACATCGCAGTCCTGCCCACAGTCAAAGGGAAGCCATGAGTGCTCAGCCCAGCCACCTATTCTGATCCCATGCCTGTCTGCCACCCACTCACCTGTGTAGCCTGCCCGGCAGTGGCACACAATCTGCTGGGAGTACCCATCCCGGTGGCAAGAAGTAGCAAAGTGCCGCTGGCTCCCAGGGCCTTCAGGGCAGGGACAGGGCCGGCACTGGCCCCCATATGGTAGCTGTGGGTCCCCGTGAAAGCCAGCAATGCACCTGTAGGTAGGGGAAGGAAGAGATATGTCATCCCTAGGCAGCCTGCCCACCCACCAGCCTACTCTTAGCTGCTCCAGGCTCACCTTTCACAGTGTTCACCCGCTGTGTGATCACGGCAGCTCAGGCAAGTGCCTGTGTGGGTGTCGCATTCATCTGCATGCCCATTACAGACACAGGGCCGGCAGCTAGGAAATCCCCACTGGCCACGCTGGCAGCGGTCACAGCGAGGCCCAAAGGCACCAGTTCGGCAGGGACACTGCCCACTGATCCCTTCACACAGGCCGCTGAGTGCCCCCTCAGGGCTGCACTGGCAAGCTGGGGGCAGGGCAGAAGCTGAGCCAGAGGAGGGGTCTGAGGGGAGTCTGGGTGGGGTCAGGGTGGGAAGGAAAGGGAATGGAAGAGAACTACAAGTGACCCAGGGATGTGAGTATGGGATCTGAGGCAGAATTAGAAAAAGCAGAGGGAGGAGGGAGAACAGCAGTGGGGGGGAAAGAGAAGAATAAGAGGGAACAAGGGGCAGGCAAGTACCTTGACAGCCTGTGGGGCCAAAACTATAGTAACCAGGGGCACAGAGGTCACAGCGGCGTCCAACCACTCCAGGTTTGCACAGGCACTGACCGCCATGGGGGTTGCACTCAGAACTCAGTGAGCCTTGGGGGTTGCACTGACAGGCTGTGGGGAGTGGGGAAGGGCCAAGTCAGGCTGGGCCCCCATCTCCGCTCCACCAACCTACATCACAGACACTCACGCAGGGCACCATTGTAGATCAGGGTGGACAGACTGATGAGGAGGGGGGCGCAGGCCTCAGAGGGAGGGGTCTTGCTGGGCATCAGGCCCTCCTCGTGGCAGCGGTAGCGTTCAAAGGTGTCACGGCGCTCCAGGGCAGCAGCATCACCTCCACTAAACATCTCTAGTACTAGGACACGGGGCAGCAGCACCAGCTGAAGGGATAAGCAAAGGAAGAGTGCAGCTCAGACCCGAGACCACACTGGCACTACCAGAGCACTTGTCTTAGCACTGCATGGACCCATGCCCCCCAGTATCACCATGGGCCTGTCTCTTCTGTCACAGAAGTCTCCTACCCACCACCAGCCCCACAAGCCCCACCCCACAGGTTCTGCCATCTTGGTTGGTGAGAGAGAGAGAGGGGACTGTTCACCGAGTCAATGAGCAGGCCAGGTCCAGAGTAGGGGGTCTCAGCCTGGGCCCTTCCACCTGTTCGCACTAGCTTCAGATGCAGCTTGTAGGAGATGCCAGGCTCAAGGCAGACAGGACTGGAAAACACCATGTACCTGGGAGAAAGTGGGGACAGGTATAGGCGGTTACCCAGGGTTCCTGTAATCATCCTGGGCCTCTCCCACTCTACTCACAGCAACTAAACTATCAACCAAGGCAGAGACTATGGCTGGGTTGGACTGGGCTGGGTTGGGCCGGGCCAGGCCAAGCCAAGCCAAGCCAACAGACAGCTGAGCCCAACAGAGAATCTGTACAGAATATTATTCCCATAAATGTGGTTCACTGGAATCATACACCTGTGCAGACCAGTCTCACTGGAAACACTCATTCAGCCTGGCAACACCACAGCATTTCCCTCAAGCAAGAACTTGCCAATTTTCCCTCAACAACCACTGTATGCTTCTTTTGACCCTGACCTAAAACATACAACCTCTGATACTCTTCACTAAGACTGCATCAACTTTTTTCTCTCTCCCTGTCTCCAAAGTCATTCCTATGATCCTGCAAACCTATAGTCAGATTCTTTTATCCCTTCCCCCCAAATCCTCTTTCAATCCCTTGAGTCTTTCCCTAGCTGCCACCTTATCTTTGCTCTTCTGCCCAACAAATTCCTAAAAAGAGACCACTGTAGTCACCGCCTCTACCCTCTAGCCTCCCACTCCAGTGGAACTTCTGCCCCAGCCTGTGCCAAGGTCACTAATAACCTCCATTGAGCTAAACCCAGTGGCCACTTCTATATTATCTCACTCGAGTTCAGTAGCAAGTAACAAAATCAGTATGCCTTCCTTCTTCATTCACTCTTTCTCTTAGTTTCTGGGCCCCAGCCCACAGTGCTGGTTTTCCCCCATCCCCCTAGTTCCTCCTTTTCTACTGGCCTCTAACACTAGAGTACACCAAAGCTTGGTTCTGGACCTCCATTCTCTCTATATCATTTAATCTAGACCCACCTCTTTAGTAATGAGTCCCAAATTATATTACCAGCTAGACTCCTCCCAATAATTCTAGACACAGAAATCCATACACTCACTAGCCTTCTCCCCCATGTTGAAGCATCTCAGAACTGCTCCTCCCTATATTTCCACCTCAGTAAAGAGCTTCACCCCCATCCAAATGCCCAAGCTAAAAACACCTTTCTAATTTCTTTTCCTTCCCTACATATCTAAGCCATCGGTTCTGCTGCTAGATTCTCTAGAACCTTTCCTCTTCTTACCATCTCTACTGCTGTACCTCTGTCTAACCCATGGTCACTTGGCCAACTCAGTAGCCTCTAGCAGATCTTTCAGCTTCCACCTCGTCCCCTTCAAGTCTATTCTCTACTCAGCAACTAGAGGGATATTTGTCAAACACAAATCACAGTTGACAAAATGTCTATAATGGGTACAACCAGGTTTATTATGCTGTTCTCTCTGCTTTTGTGTATATTTGAATCTCTCTCTCTCTCTCTCTCTCTCTCTCTCTCTCTCTCTCTCTCTCTCTTTCCCCCTCTCCTCTGCCTTGGCCTCTGGACCTTAGAGCCCTGAAGGAGCAAGGCTTGTTCTGTCTACTTCCACAGGCTGTCCTGTGACCAGAGTCGTGCCCAACAACGTCTGGCAAACAGCACTCAGGAGGAGGCATTTAAAGGAAGGAACATATGAAAAAGTAATGGGGTCTTCCAGGTGCCCTGCAGGGAGCTTAGGGCTGGACACACAACCCCCCACTGTAGTGGGTGCTACCATCAGTGCCCTTACCTGGTGTCTGGTTGCAGAGTCCCTTGGATATGGTCATCCTTGGGCAGCACATGTCCACATAGGCTCTGGGCAGATATAGGCCCTGGACGACGTACAGTCAGTTCCATTTCTGCCCATTGCTCAGGGACCTGGGGGAATGGGGATGATGGAGAAGATGCTCCCACATCAAGAGGTTCAGCTCAGGATCAGCTGTCATAGGGTCTAACCTGGGGCTCCAAGCGCAGTAGCGGGTCATAGTCCATGGCCCTCGGCACAGAAACCGCTAGGAATTCCAGGGCTTGACCTTCCCGCAGCCTCACAAAGCCTGGGCCAGTCCAGGATGGAGACTCCTGGGTGGTCACCAGGCGCTCCACCACATCAAGCACCTGGGAGGCAATACAGCTAGGGATGGGACCTCAGGTAAGGCACTGTATCTCTTAAACTACAGCCAGGCCCAAACCCCGCTTCTCCTGCCAAGACCTCACCCAAAGCTGGATACCATCCTATTCCCCACAGGGCACTGCGCATAACTCCGCCTCTCCAGCCATAATCTCACCCACACCCTGCCCTCTGCTGCAGCCCTCCTACCTGCCCTCGGGCGTCCTCAGCCTCCCAAGTTAGATGGTCCAGGAAGGGCCGAAAGTAGCCAGGCTGCACCTGCTCACAGCGTCGCCCAACAATGTGCTGGCGGCAGTGGCATTGACCAGTGGCCTCATCGCACCTGGGGGGGCCACTGTGGTTAATCAAGAAGGACTCCCTCTCCTACCCAGGATCTTTCCCAACCCCTTCCCAGTCCCCTTTTATAGCACTCACTGGGGATCCAAGGCACCACCCACGTTGCAGTCACAGGGGCGGCAGCCGAGCAGGTCGTGGCTCAGGCCCCAGTGGCCAGGCTGGGGGAAAGGGGTTGCTAGGGGCCAGAAAAAGACCCCCTCGCCACCCAGCAGGGAATCCAACCACACCTCTCAGTCTTTACCACCCCTTGGTGAAAACGTGGCCCCCAGACCGCTGGCCCACACCCTTGGCCTCCCAGACCTGAGGCTTCTCAGCCAGGACTGGACACTAAGTTCTCAGCACCCACCCATTGGGACATGGCACCCCAGCCCTGTGCTCTGAAAACATATCCAGGACTCCAGAACCCCCGCCCCCTCCCTTCGCACCAGGCAGCGGTCACAGCCACGTCCAGTCACTAGACGCTTGCAGAAACAGGTTCCACTGTTGGGGTCACAAGGGGTGCCCCCGGGCACTGTGCCCCGTGTATTACACTGACAACCTGCAGGGAAGGAGGCCCATCAGCACTTTGGAGAGCTGTGACAGTGCTCAGGTTCAGCTGAGCCAGGAGTGAAGAGGTCAAAGGTCAGCATGGGAGTTAGGGCAGGAGGCACATACGCTGGCAGCCTAGAGGGTCACTGGCACTGAGCCCAAAGAAGCCATCACGGCATTGCTGGCAGCGAGTGCCCACCACATGCTCTTTGCAGCGACACTGGCCCGAGACCAGCCCCAGTGCAGGGTCATCATGGGAATCACAGCGACCGCCGTCTTGGGAACCCATGGGGTCACAATCACAGGCTAAGGGCAAAAAGAGGTACTAGTTCACTATATCCCAACTAGCCCAGCACCAGTCCTCTCCTAAGCCCCCTCCTTGGATCCCTGGTTGTCTCTACCTCACACCCCCTACCCCAATTCCCTACAACCCGGATGGCAAGTCTGGCTTCCTGGTTCCTGCCCCAGATTCAGTTTTCCCTCCCCCATGCCCAATATCAGCCTCACAGTGGCAGACAGCTGGGTCCCGCAGGTCCTTGGTTGGGTCACGGTAGAAGAAAGGCCGGCAGAGCTCGCAGTGGCGCCCAACTGTGTTGTGCTGACATCCATCACACACGCCTCCACTCACATTGCCAGATGCCAGGTATATAGCCATGTCAAAGTGGCAGCTGTGGGAGTGCCCATGACACTCACACTCTGGGAGGGAGAGAGGGCAGGGGAAAGGCCACTTGAGGGACCAGTTCCCGAGGGTAAGGGACATAGGAAGCCCTAGTACCACCTTAGATCCCTGCTACAGGCCAGAATTTGTGGGTGGGAGCTTAGGTACTCCAAGATCTCAGCATCATACTGATCTCCTACCCAGAGAAGATTGCAGAGGAGAGTCGAGGGGGTCCCTAAGGTCATCAGGCCTGAATATCCTTTGGACACAGCTTGGGTGTTAGGAGCTTGACCAACCAGCTCTAGGTTCTACTCAGGGCATGGCCAGGCTGCAGAATTCTGGGGCTGTGGGGCCCAGGGTCTCACTCACTCCTACAGGCATGACTGTGGCCATCCTCAGCTGGATGCCAGGGCAGGTCATGATAGAAATCTTGACACTCCTCACAGTTGAGGCCACGAGTGTTATGTTTGCAGATGCAGGCCCCATGCACCTATGGAGGTGGGCAGGGAAGTTGTCAGCACTGTTCGGCCATGCCTGCCCCTGCCCCTAGTCCTATCCCAGCCATCTGAAGTCCCTCACCATGCCCTCAGCATGGGCTGGTGCCCCTGGGGCGGGTGCACACTGTGAGGCATGTCCATAGCAGAAGCAGTTGCCACGCACAACCAGCTCATAGAGGGCATAATAGTACTTCTCTCGGATCTCCCGCCGTGGGTCGAGCAGGTTGTCCCCCAGTGTGTGTAGTCGAGTCAGGTTCACTCGTAGATTGGTGATCTTCAACAGGTCTGAGTTGGGGGGAAGGGTTGGGGCCAACTGGCCAAGCAGGCCTTTGCTGCCCTATGCCCACCTAGGGGCTGCAGCTGCCAAGGTCACCTTGGGAGACGTCCTGTCTACTGCTACCCAATCTAAACTGGGCTTGGCATCTGCCCTAGGAAGCACCAAAAATAGTTACTGAGGCCCCAAATAGTCCCCAGCCGGACACTGGGACTGTGCCAGGCTCAAAGGGTGGAGCACTCACTCTGGATCCTTGAGCTGTAGGGGTCTGGGATAGGAATGGCAGGGTCCAGCACACGATAGATGACCTGGAAGGGCAAGGAGTCCATAGAGGCACTGGACGTTGTCTCAAGCCCATCATCTACTTTCTCCCTCCCACAGCCTATATCCCAGACCTTACCTCGCCTTCGGTGGATGGCTCAATCTCTGAGTATCGAGATTCACAAACTACATCATCCCAGTGCCGTGGCGGGGCCAGTGGAACTCCTGGGAAGTCAGCCCCACAGTCATAGGAGAAATATCGGTACACATGCCAGGTGCGGCCAAAGTCTGCTGAGCGCTCCACCAGCATGGCAGCAGGGCGAAATGTCTGGGTGAAGACCCACGGCTGATCAGTGGGCACCAGGACCCAATCCCAGCCCAGGGCCATCAAGAGCCCTGCCTACTCGGCCTGGGGCTGCCCTCAAGTAGCTCACAGAGAAGTGAGGGTGAGCAGTGGAAGCCAGGCAATGACCAGGGAGGCTAGCTACCTCTAATGGGGAGGCCGAGGGGTCATGGGGCCCAGGGAGATAGTGCCTGACCCAGCCTGGGATTGAGGCAGCAGAAGAGCATGTACAAAAACCTGTAGCTATACAGCAATGAAAGGTGTGGAGGGATAAAGGAACCTCCCATGCAGCAAGAGCACAACACATGAGCTAAGGGAGGCTGGATTGAGGAGGAACTAGGGTTCTGCCCAGGGGCAGTGGGGAACCAAGCAAGGTGATTCAGGCAGGGTCCCAGACATGTGAGCACCTTGAAGGTCATAATGAGGTGTGTGAAATGGAACTCAGCCTCCAGGTCCAGCTGGATGGTGACCATGGGGATACCTGGGGCAAGAGTCAGAGGTCAAGGATTGGAGGCTACTGGTGGGCAGCCCTGCTCACTCCATGCCCCACCCACAGTCTCACCATTCTCTGACTGCCACCAGGCTGTACGGCGCTGTGGTGCAAAGCTGGTGACTACATTCTGGATGCGATGGCTGTGTGGGTTGTCTCGAGCAGAGAAAGGGTGCCGGGAGTCACACAGGAAGCACTTCTTCTCATCCTGGGTTGGGTGGGGTTTAGGATCAGTGCCTTAACCAGTACCAACTTCACCCTGACCCAGCCTCCCACCATGTCCCCAACAGCACCTGCAGGTGACTGACGATGCAGTAGGGCTGGGGGCTGTGCAGGCCACAGGTGGATGAGGCAGTCAGTCTGTCAGCGCGGCCCACCAACAGGTCACCTGTGGCTGGATAGCAGCTTCCTCGAGAACAACCGGGCACATCCTGGGCCAGGGCCTGGGCCAATGTGGCGGCCAGCACTGGGGACAGTGAGATAGCCAGTTCTGCTGCATTCCCATCTGGTAGTCCCACCCCACGTGCTTCAGAGGCAGCTACCCTAGGACCTACCATCACATCCCACAACCCCTGGCCCTCACCAGGCCCTCTCACCGCTCAGCAGCAGGCCCAGTCGAAGCTCCCAGGGCAGAGGCTGTCCCCGCCTGCCCCTCCCTCGTTCCCCTGAGGCCCACTCCATCCTGAAGAGGAGGGGAACAGGGATGAGGGGAGATGAAGCGTCTGGAGCCCAAGCCCGCCCCCTCCCTTCGGGGTTCTGTGCTGACCCTGCCCGTGTGGGTCCTTCACTGGTTTCCCTCCAGGACCTCTGTCTGTCCCCAGGTCTGCCCAGCCGTCCCTCTACCAGCTCAGAGTCTGGCGACTTTGAGCAAAGTTGGGAAGCGTGGCAGGAAGGAAAGCATGGAGCGGATCCTGGGCAGGAGCGCAACACCAGACAGAGGCCCCCGCCACCCTACCCCTGCCTGCCATACAGCCTGGTGGCAGTCAGAGAATGGTGAGACTGTGGGTGGGGCATGGAGTGAGCAGGGCTGCCCACCAGTAGCCTCCAATCCTTGACCTCTGACTCTTGCCCCAGGTATCCTCATGGTCACCATCCAGCTGGACCTGGAGGCTGAGTTCCATTTCACACACCTCATTATGACCTTCAAGGTGCTCACATGTCTGGGACCCTGCCTGAATCACCCTGCTTGGTTCCCCACTGCCCCTGGGCAGAACCCTAGTTCCTCCTCAATCCAGCCTCCCTTAGCTCATGTGTTGTGCTCTGGCTGTATGGGAGGTTCCTTTATCCCTCCACATCTTTCATTGCTGTATAAGCTACAGGCTTTTGTACATGCTCTTCTGCTGCCTCACCCCAGGAACTAACTACACACTGGCCATCTCACTCAGAATCTTTATTGTGCTCCCAAGCCCAGACCTGTGCAGGTGCCAGGGGAAGGTAGACGGTTTGGTGCCTTAGTCCACCCCAGAAAGGGAGTGCACAGAGTTAGGGGCATGGCGGGAGCAAATGAGAAGAATCTGATCTTGGGATCTCGAACGTCGAGCCATGAGACAATAGCCCATGTCTCTGGCGTTACCGGCATCATGGTCAACTCAGCTGTCCAATCTCAGGGCTCCAGCATCAGCCGGGAGGACCGAAGGAGCGAGCGGGGCACCAAACTCCAATACTCAGGGCTGTGGGGAGTTTTAGGACAGCTCAAGGGACAGGACAGCTCAAGGGACGGGACAGGATGGGGGTTGAGGGAGAGATGGGGAAAGGCCACACCCTCCCGAGGCACAGCTTCAGGGATCCCGGCCTCCTTCCCTAGTCACTACAGCAAGTAGGCACAAGAAGTGCTGCCTCAGTTTCCCAGTATGAAAATAGGAGCTGGGTGGAAGACTGGACCGGACTGGAGCAGCAATGAGCGAATCCGGATCCTGTGGCTATTTATCCTCTCCGGACCTTATGGCCGGCCGGGAGCGCCGGAGCCCGAGGTTGGAATGCGCGTGGCCAGTAGGCGCGCGCCCCACCCAGGCCCCTGGGACAAGAGGAGGGGTCGGGGAATCAAGGAGTCCTCCGCAGGTCTTCAGGGCCGGGTCCAGCTTGCTTTGAGCTGCCAAAGTGAATATTCTGTCTGGGGCCCGGCAGGGAGTACCCAGAGCTGCGGGCTCAGGGGAGAAAGCTGGAATTTCTCAGGGGAATCACCCTGCTTTGCAAAGGAGCAAGGGGACATGGGGATGACAGCTGGACTTTCAGCATCACTGGAAGTTACTCCAGTCTTTTGGAGTAGAGGTTTCCAGTTACCTTGAGCCTCGTGTAGTCAACCTAGGGGTCTCAGGGAACTAGAGATGACTGAGAATTTTAGATCACCCAGAGATAGGGGTCTATCAGGGTCAGAGGCACTGGATGGACTTAGGGAATTACATGATCTCTGCTTTCTCAAGGTCAGAGGGCCACTGGGGGACACCACGGGGTCACATGAGGGTCAGTCAGAGTCAGTGGGCAGTCGAGGTCTATGGTCTCTCAAGGTTAGGAGATTCCTGAGTCACTCTGGGGTCACTTTGAGCCAGATGGTCCCAGAGTCCTTATTGCTGGCATCCATAGACAGCAATCAGCAGGTGGCACCTTGGTGCTCAGCAGCATGTGCTCAAGCATCTCTGTTGCCCACTGCTCTAGGGCCTTCAGGATGGCTGCCTTCTTTCCCAGCACCCGCTAATTCTGTGTCAGGCAATGCTCCAACCCTGGGGATCAGGTCATTTTGATACCAGAGGAGAAGTTCTGGGGAGGCCCAATAACTGGCTTCAAACCACCCTGACCCCTTACCAGATTCTTGACTCCACCCCAGGAAAGAATTCAAGAGCAGAGTCACAGTAGAAAGTGAAAACAGGTTTAATACAGAGAATAAGAAATACAGACTTCACAAGAAAGTGCAGCCTAGCTCCAGAGACTAAGCAGCAGCCGCAACAAATTTAATACAAAAGTAAGAAATACATACTTCACAGACAAAGTCTGGGCTGGCTTGAGTAAGTACAGCCTGCTAAAGGCAAGTTTAATACAAAAAGTAAGAAATACACACTTCATGGCTGGCCAGAATAGCTCAGCTGGTTAGAACATTGTGTTATAATACCAAGGTCAAGGGTTCAGATCCCCATACCAGCCAGCTGCCAAAAAACAAAAGAATAAAAGAAATACACACCTCAGGTGAAGTGCAGGCTGGCTCCAGGAGAGTGAGCAACACCCCCACCTTCTTCCTAGATTCAGCTTTTATTTATTTATTTATTTATTTTTAATGGTACGAAAGTAGACTTTTTTATTATTTTGTGGTTTTTTTGTTGTTGAATAGGTAAAATATATTCATGATAAATTTAAATACACAGTCACAAATAAGTTTCTTTTTCCATTCTTCATTCTTCAGATACCCTCCCACAAGCAGCCATAGTTATAGTTTCCCGTGTATTCTTTCAGAAATATTCTGTGCTTTTTCTAAGCATGCACATATGTATTCTTTTTTCTTTTTTTAATTTTTTTCTTTTTTAAAATTTTATTTATTGAATCAAACGCGATTATACATATTTTGGGGGTTGAACATTGAGATATGTTGATTAAATCAATATTACTAGCATATATATTGTTACAAACCATAATTATTTTTTTTAATTTTAAATTTAAATTTAAATTTTATTTATTTATTTTTTTCCTTAATTTTATTTTGTCAATATACAATGTGGTTGATTATTGTGGCCCATTACAGAAACCTCCCTTCTTCCTCCCTCTCTCCCCTCCCTCCCAACAATGTCCTTTCTGTTTGCTTGTCGTATCAACTTCAAGGCATTATAGTTGTTATGTCTCCCCCCCCCCCCGGTTTTTGTGTGTGTGTGTGTGTGAATTTATTTATTTATTATTAGCTCCCACCAATAAGTGAGAACATGTGGTATTTCTCTTTCTGTGCCTGACTTGTTTCACTTAATATAATTCTCTCAAGGTCCATCCATGTTGTTGCAAATGGCAGTATTTCATTCGTTTTTATAGCTGAGTAGTATTCCATTGTGTAGATGTACCACATTTTCCGTATCCACTCATCCGATGATGGATATTTGGGCTGGTTCCAACTCTTGGCTATTGTAAAGAGTGCTGCATTGAACACTGGGGAACAGGTATACCTTCGACTCGATGATTTCCATTCCTCTGGGTATATTCCCAGCAGTGGGATAGCTGGGTCATATGGTAGATCTATCTGCAATTGTTTGAGGAACCTACATACCATTTTCCATAGAGGGTGCATCATCTTGCAGTCCCACCAACAATGTATGAGAGTTCTTTTTTCTCCGCAACCTAGCCAGCATTTATCGTTCAGAGTCTTTTGGATTTTAGCCATCCTAACTGGGGTGAGATGGTATCTCAGTGTAGTTTTGATTTGCATTTCCCGGATGCTGAGTGATGTTGAGCATTTTTTTGTATGTCTGTTGGCCATTTGTATATCTTCCTTAGAGAAATGCCTACTTAGCTCTTTTGCCCATTTTTTAATTGGGTTGCTTGTTTTTTTCTTGTAAAGTTGTTTGAGTTCCTTGTATATTATGGATATTAATCCTTTGTCAGATGTATATTTTGCAAATATTTTCTCCCACTCTGTTGGTTGTCTTTTAACTCTGTTAATTGTTTCTGTTGCTGTGCAGAAGCTCTTTAGTTTGATATAATCCCATTTGTTTATTTTTCCTTTGGTTGCCCGTGCTTTTGGGGTCGTATTCGTGAAGTCTCTGTCCAGTCCTATTTCCTGAAGTGTCTCTCCTATGTTTTCTATAAGAAGTTTTATTGTTTCAGGGTGTATATTTAATTCTTTAATCCATTTTGAGTTGACTTTAGTGTATGGTGAAAGGTGTGGGTCTAGTTTCATTCTCCTGCATATTGATATCCAGTTATCCCAGCACCATTTGCTAAAGAGGCAGTCTCTTTCCCAGTGTGTAGGCTTGGTGCCTTTGTCAAAGATCAGATAGCTGTACGTGTGTGGGTTGATTTCTGGATTCTCTATTCTATCCCATTGATCAGTGTGTCTGTTTTTATGCCAGTACCATACTGTTTTGGTTATTATAGCTTTGTAGTATAGTTTAAAGTCAGGTAGTGTTATGCCTCCAGCTTTATTTTTTTTGCTCAGCCTTGCTTTGGCTATGTGTGGTCTTTTGTTATTCCATATAAATGTCTGCATAGTTCTTTCCATTTCTGAGAAAAATATCATTGGAATTTTGATGGGGATAGCATTGTATTTGTATACCACTTTGGGTAGTACGGACATTATCACTATGTTGATTCTTCCAATCCAAGAGCATGGGATATCTTTCCATCTTCTTGTATCCTCTCTAATTTCTGTCAGCAGTGGTTTGTAGTTCTCATTATAGAGATTTTTCACATCCTTGGTTAACTCAATTCCTAAATATTTTATTTTTTTGGTGGCTATTGTAAATGGGCAGGCTTTCTTGATTTCTCTTTCTGCATGTTCACTATTGGAGAATAGAAATGCTACTGATTTTTGTGTGTTTATTTTGTATCCTGCTACTGTGCTGAAATCATTTATCACCTCCAAGAGTTTTTTTTAGAGGCTTTAGGCTGTTCGATATATAGGATCATGTCATCTGCAAACAGGGACAGTTTGACTTCACCTTTTCTAATCTGGATGCCCTTTCTTTCCTTCTCTTCTCTGATTGCTCTGGCTAGTACTTCCAGCACTATGTTGAATAGGAGTGGTGAGAGTGGGCATCCGTGTCTAGTTCCTGTTCTTAAAGGAAAAGCTTTCAGCTTTTTCCCATTCAGGATGATACTGGCAGTGGGTTTATCACATATGGCTTTAATTATGTTGAGATACTTTCCGTCTATACCTAACTTATAGAGGGTCTTTGTCATGAATGAGTGTTGAATTTTATCAAATGCTTTTTCAGCATCTATAGAGATGATCATATGGTTCTTGTGTTTGATTTTATTAATATGGTGTATCACATTTATTGATTTGCGTATGCTGAACCAACCTTGCATCCCTGGGATGAATCCCACTTGATCGTGGTGAATGATTTTACGTATGTGTTGTTGTATTCTGTTTGCTAGTATTTTAGTGAGGATTTTTGCATCTATATTCATCAAGGATATTGGCCTGTAGTTTTCTTTTTTGTTTATATCTTTACCTGGTTTTGATATCAGGATGATGTTTGCTTCATAGAAAGAGTTCGGGAGACTTGCGTCTGTTTCAATCTTTTGGAATAGTTTGTAAAGAATTGGTGTCAATTCTTTGAATGTTTGGTAAAATTCTGCTGTGAATCCATCTGGTCCTGGGCTTTTCTTTGTTGGGAGCTTTCTGATAACAGCTTCAATCTCCTTTATTGATCTGTTCAGATTTTACACATCTTCATGGCTCAGTTTTGGTAGCTTGTGTGTGTCCAGAAATTTATCCATTTCCTCCAGATTTTCAAATTTGTTGGCGTATAGTTGTTTATAGTAGTCTCGAATGATTCCTTGTATTTCAGAGGCATCAGTTGTAAGATCGCCTTTTTCATTTCTAATTTTTGTTTTTTGAATCTTCTCTCTTCTTTTTTTTGTTAGCCATGCTAATGGTTTGTCAATTTTATTTATCTTTTCAAAAAACCAACTTTTTGATTCATTGATCTTTTGAATTGTTTTTTGGGTTTCAATTTCATTCAGTTCTGCTCTGATCTTAATTAATTCTTTCTATCTGTTAACTTTAGGTTTGGATTGTTCTTGTTTTTCTAGATCTTTCAGGTGAAGTGTTAGGTTGTTCACTTGCCATCTTTCCATTCTTCTGAGGTGAGCATTTAATGCAATAAATTTCCCCCTTAATACTGCTTTTGCAGTATCCCACAGGTTTTGGTATGATGTATCATTATTTTCATTAGTTTCAATAAATTTTTTGATTTCCTGCTTGATTTCTTTTTGGACCCATGTGTCATTAAGTAGAATGCTGTTTAATTTCCATGTGTTTGTATAGTTTCCAGAATTTCGTTTGTTATTGATTTCTAATTTTAATCCATTATGGTCTGAGAAAATACATGGGATAATTCCAATTTTTTTGAATTTGTTGAGACTTGATTTGTGACCTAATATGTGATCTATCCTGGAGAATGGTCCATGTGCTGATGAGAAGAATGAATATTCTGAGGTTGTTGGATGGAATGTTCTGTAGATATCTTCCAAGTCCAATTGGTCTAGAGTATTGTTTAGATCTTGTGTTTCTCTGCTGATTCTTTGCCTAGATGATCTGTCCAATATTGACAGTGGGGTATTCAGGTCCCTTGCTATTATGGTATTAGTGTCTATTTCCTTCTTTAGGTCTAATAGGGTTTGTTTTATAAATCTGGCTGCTCCAACATTGGGTGCATATATATTTATGATTGTTATGTCTTCTTGATGGATCAGTCCTTTTATCATTATGTAGTGTCCCTCATTGTCTCTTTTTATGGCTTTTAGTTTAAAGTCTATTTTGTCAGATATAAGAATAGCTACTCCAGCTCGTTTTTCTTTTCTGTTTGCATGGTAAATCTTTTTCCATCCTTTCACTCTTAGTCTATGTGAGTCTTTATGGGTGAGGTGGGTCTCTTGAAGGCAGCATATAGTTGGGTCCTCCTTTTTAATCCAGGCAGCCAGTCTGTGTCTTTTGATTGGGGAATTTAATCCTTTTACATTAAGAGTTGTTATTGAAAAGTGTTGATTTATTCCTAGCATTTTGTTGATTGCTGTTTGGTTGTCTTAGGTGTCTTTTGTTCCTTGCTTTCTGATTTACTATTTGTTTTCTGTGTTTGTTGGTTCCTAGGTTGTAGATAGTGTTTTTGTTTGTTTGTTTTCTCTTCATGAATGCAATTTTTATTATACTAGTGGGTTTAGATTTTTGTGGGTTTTTATGGTAGTGGTAGTTATTTTTCAGGAACCAAACCCAGTACTTCCTTGAGAATTTCTTGTAAGGGTGGTCGTGTGATGGTGATCTCCTGCAGTTTTTGTTTGTCTGAGAAATATACTATTTGCCCTTCATTTCGGAAGGATAGCCTTGCAGGGTAGAGTATTCTTGGCTGACAATCTCTGTCTTTTAGTATTTTGAATATATCATCCCATTCCTTTCTGGCTTTTAGGGTTTGTGATGAAAAGTCTGATGTTAGCCTGATTGGGGCTCCCTTATAGGTGATTTGACGCTTCTCTCTTGGAGCTTTTAAGATTCTCTCTTTGTCTTTGAGTTTTGCCAATTTGACTATAACATGCCTTGGAGAAGACCATTTTGGGTTGAATACGTTTGGAGATCGTTGAGCTTCCTGGATCTGAAGATCTGTGATTTTTCCTATACCTGGGAAGTTTTCTGCCACTATTTTGTTGAATATGTTTTCAATGCAATCTCCTTTTTCCTCCCCTTCTGGAATACCCATGACTCGGATATTTGAGCGCTTAAGGTTTTCTGATATCTCGCTCAGATTTTCTTCAATGCCTTTGATTCTTTTTTCTTTTTTCTTTTTTTTTTTTGTCTGCTTGTGTTATTTCAAACAGCCCATCTTCAAATTCAGAGGTTCTCTCTTCAACTTCCACAAGCCTGTTGGTTAAGCTCTCCGTTGTGTTTTTTATTTCGCTGAATAACTTCTTCAGTTCGGCAAGTTCTGCTACATTTTTTTTCAGGACATTGATTTCCTTGTACATTTTCTCTTTCAGGTCCTGTATACTTTTCCTCCTTTCATCATGATGTCTAGCTGAGTTTTCTTGTATCTCATTCAGTTTCCTTAGAATTATCACTCGAAATTCCTTGTCAGTCATTTCAAGGGCTTCTTGTTCTATAGGATCTAGAGCTTGAGATTTATTATCTTTTGGTGGTGTACTTTCTTGATTTTTCGTATTTCTGATATCTTTTCTTTGATGTTTATTCATTGTGGCAGGGGGTTTCACAGTCCACAGGTTTGACACTATTTACTGACTAAGATGTTGCTGTGGTTGCCAATTTGGTATTGCTACCTCAGTGACTTCCTGTTCCGTGTGCTCTGGTCCGGGCTGCTGGGATGCGCTGAGGCACTGCAGAGCCTGTCGTCTCTGCAGAGCTTCCCCTGCAGGATGTCTCCCTGCTCTGTGCATGCTAGGCTGGGCTTGGGATGGAGCCGGGTGGCGGTGGTGAAGCCTACCTGCTGCTGGATTGAGCGGCAGCAGCGTGGACCCTGTGGAGTTCCCGCCTCCCCTGCCGGATGTCTCCCTGCTCTGTGTGCACTGGGCTGGGCTGGGAATGAAGCTGGGTGGTGGCAGTGAAGCCTACCTGTTGGATCACGCAGTGGCGGCCCCACAGGGCGTGTGGTCTCTGTGGAGCTTCTGCCTCTCCCACTGGACGTCTCCCTGTCTCGGCCGTGGGTTGATTCGCTTCCAGCTCTAGGGATGGGCGGGTGGGGGCGGGGGTTCAGAAGCCGTGGTCACCGCTACAGCCCGGGGTGACACACACCGGCTCAGGCCTCCATGTTTCCACGTCTGCAGCTGCGGCTGCGACACGGGCTGCAGCGCACCTGCGGGTTGCACTCACTGGTTGGGGGAAGATTCCCGGTTCTCGGCAGGGTAAAGACACCCTTTCAAAGCCGTTCCTTTGCGCTGATTCTGCTACAGCCAGCGCGGGCTTCAGGCTGCTTCTACTCGTGGTGGAAAAGCGGCAGGCAGCTCTCCTCTTCCGCCATCTTGACCTGATCCCATAATTATTCTTTATACCCTTGGTCCAATCTCTCCCCATCCCCCTCTCGCTCCTCCTCCCCCCTCTAATAACCCTAGATTTCTTCTCTCCTTCTGAAAGAATAATGGTTACTCTGTTAATTTGTTGCCTAGACGATCTGTCCAATGCTGAGAGATATGATCAGGTCCCCCAGTATTATCATAGAGCAGATGCTTCTTCTATCACTCTGAAATGGGCTTTGTGGAAAGGGACATCCTCTTCTTTTCTTTGTTTCTGCTGGTACTCTTCTTGTAGGAATGCACTCCAGTGGTTGGTGGACCATCTGCGTGGTAGTTGTGGTGTCTAGCCGCTTTTGCAGCAGTCATGTTTATTGTGGTGGCTGTGGTGGGCAACCCACATGGAGGTGATGTTTTTGGTATGCTCCTTGGCACTGGTGGTATGCCTGGTTGTGGGAGGTGTGGCCGGTCCCCTTCTCTATGCCTCAGGTCACCGGACTAGATGCAAGGAGCTGGCTTGGTGTGCATGGTTGAAGGAGAGGGGCCTGGTCCCCTTCTCCATGCCCTGGGTCCCTGGGCCAGCCCCAAGGTGCTGGCACAGTGAGCCTGGTTGAGGGAGGGCAGTCTCATCCCCTTCTCCATGCCCCAGGTCTCTGGGCAGGCCCCAAGGCACTGGAGCCATGTGCCTGGTTGTGGGACGAGGGTCTGGTCCCCCTCTCCAAGCCTCGGGTACCCAGGTGGGCCCCAAGGTGCTGGTGTTTTGTGCCTGGTGTGGGAGGAGGGTCCAGTCCCCTTCTGCATGCTTTGGGTCCCCAGGCAGGCCCCAAGGTGCCTTATTGTGGTAGGAGGGTCCGGTTCCTGGCTCCATGCCTCGGGTCACTGGGTGGGACCCAAGGCACTGGCTTGATGTGCCTGGTTGTGGGAGGGTGGTCTGGTCCCCTTCTCCATGCCCTGGGTTCCTAGGCGGGCAGCAAGGTGCTGGCTTGGTGTGCCTGGTTGTGGGAGAGAGGTCCGGTCCCCTTCTCCATGCCTCGGGTCCCCACGTGAGCCCCAAGGCACTGGCCTGGTGTGCCTGGTTGTGGGAGAGGGATCCAGTCCTCTTCTCTATGCCCCAGTTCCGTGGGTGGGCCCCGAGGCGCTGGCATGGTGTGCCTGGTTGTGGGAGGGTGGTCTGGTCCCTGACTCCATACCCCAGGTCCCCAGGCAGGACCTGAAGCACTGGCTTAGTGTGCCTGGTTGTGGGAGGTGGGGTCCAGTCCCCTTCTCCAGACCTCAGATCCCTGGGCAGGCCCTGAGGGACTGGTGCAGTTTGCCTGGAAGTGGGAGTGGGGTTCAGTCTCCGGATCCAAGCCTCCGGTTCCCAGGCAGGCCCCAAGGTGTTGGTGGTGTGCCTGGGCTGGAACTAATTTTTTGTCCTTTGCTTCTAACACAGGCGAACTTCCTGTGGGAACCAGTACGTGAGCTGTGTGGTTGTTTAAATTGCTACTTTGCTGCTGTTTCCCTAGGGAAGACTGTGCAGCTCAGGGTTTAATGGTTGACCTTACAGGTACTTCCAGCTCTCCAGAGACCCGGTGGATCTGTGTTCTATTGAATCTCTGATCTGGGTCTGAGTTTTTTCATCAAACTCTACCCCATGCAATTCTGCATTCCAGACCAGTCTCCTCTGAGTGGTCCTGTGCTGATTGGGGGGGAGGTCGGCTGTCCTTGCTGTGTCCCAGTGTTCTACCAGTGTTCCCATCTTGCCCACCGCCCATGCTCAAAACACTTCCCACGGGACGGGCCCTGCGCCAGTCCCTGGCGATGACTCACCAGCCTCTGAATGGCTCCTTTTTTTCAGTTGTTCTGGCTCCTCGCTCCTGTGTGGGTCCACAGGAAACCTATTAGTGGTCTTGCTGTCCTGGGGGCCGCCAAGGCCCTCCTCTCCTGCCACCTCCAAGTAACTCCATCTGAAGGGCACAGCTGCAGCTTCTGCCGGCTCCTGCTCCATGTGCTCAGCAGCTCAAGCCTTAAAGCAGCCATGGCCAGAAATGCTCACAGCAGCTTTTTCTTTCTCTCATCGTAGCTTCTCCCACCTTCATGAACTCCGTAGGTCTCTCCTCCTCTTCCCCTGAGCTCCACCGGCCCCAGCTTGGCAGGTGTTACATTTTTATAGTTGTAAATTTGGTTGATTTGTGGGAGAGAGTGATGCTGGGAACCATCTATTCCACCATCTTAACCGGAACTCCGCTAGATTCAGCTTTTATAGCTTTGCTATCTCTCTCTATATATATATTCATGCTATCTAATGGGTATTCAACTAAGGGGTGGTTCCCGGTTATGTAACCTAGTCTTGCACATGCTCTATTGGTCTCTTTTAGAGCATGTTCATTGGTAAAATTCCATCACATGCACCAAATACACTTAGAATGTTCTAAGTGCTCTATAGTGCCTCCAGTGGAAGGTCATTTAAGGGGTCAGCTCCCTTTTATTGAGCGTGCTGGGCCATGGAGATTATATAAACTGCCCCCTGCAGTCTCAATCTCCACATGCTGGTGCCAAAAATGTTGCTACAGGCCACCATAGCTTAGGACTCAGAAGCAGGACTTGAATCCTAGGGCAGTGGTTTGAGACCCAAGGGTGTGGCCTGAAACTTGATTCCAGGGGGACTGAGCACCTCCTATCTCATTTCCCCCTCAGAGATTCCATTCCCTTTATCATAAGCAATGAAGGACAAGGGTCTGTCTTATACAGCTGCTTCAGGCTGACTGGGGCTGTAGGACCTGCCTATCTGAGAACAGAAATCTCTGAGTACCTGACCTAGCAGCCCTAGCTCAGTCCCAGGTGACTGGACTGGGGACCAGGGTGGAAGCCATGTAAAGTCATCATCTTCACAAGAAACCACTGGAGTCTGGAAGAAACAAATTTAACAAGAAGGTTAAAAGACAGGGACCAAAAATCGAAAGCAATAGGATGGCCACTAATAGTCCTAATAAGGGTAAGAACCAAGTGGATGAAGATAGATAATTCTTTACAGACTCCCAGATACTTTAAGAGTAGGATTATAGAATTCACGTAACCAAGTGGCTTGTTCATATATCCTTTTTATGTCTTCTTTTACTTAGCTTGAAGTGTTTACAAATGTACAAGTTTTATTTAACATGGCACATACTCCTCCTTGTTTGGCCAGAAGATAATCAGGACCAGGCGATTGTCTAGGACAATGCCAGCTAGGGAGTTAAGGGATGCTTAAAGTTTTTGTATGTTATCACCAGTTGTCTGCTCTAACTGGGTTGCAGAGTTAGTTAAATTCCATACGGTGACCTCACGATAGGCAAACCCTGCCCAGGGAGCAGCTAATCCAATAGCCACCTCTAATACCTGCTAATATTAGGCCACTGGCTCATTTTTCCCTGCAGGTCCTATTTTAGATGAGTATATCATTAGGAACCAATTTTCCTAATGTACACTGTCCTGTAAATGTTACATTATCTATACATGGATAAGTCCTTGCTTTAAGAGGTGAGGAAAACCTTCTGCTTGGGTGTAAAAAATTTGGGGGCCAATTTGCTGGTTGCCAATTCAAGGGGTCTGCACACAAGAAGACATATCCCGATGGAGCATAGGTCCTCCTGGGAGAAGTCCTGTTGAATTCTTTGATTATTTGTGGCACTCAATCGAGGGAATTAGAATTTGAGGAAAGCAGCCCTCCTGACTGGGGAATCATGTCCTTAATACTCCTACTCTATGAAGCATTACTAAATGCTGCCCTGGGGATGTCAAAACTTATTTTCCAGGTACCTGGGGGTAGGTCATATCCTTCCCACATGCTACATTTATCATGGTACCTGGGGATGCTGTGATAGAGGCATTTTGTAACAGGGAACCAATGGGTGTCATTTGGGGTACAAGGACTTGAGCAAGACATAGGATATATCATTGGGAGGGTCCAGATCACTAGTCTTGCACAAGGGAAGCAGTCTGTATTGAGTGGTGCAATTTAACCTTTGCATTCACTTTCTAGATATGGCACTGTGTAAGGGTGTCAGGTTCATACATGTTACAGATTTTGTGTTGTCTAGAGGGACTTTGATGGCTGGTAGGTTTGGTTCCCAAGGTGGAAATATAATGTTGAAGTCCCCCTCATGAGAGAATGCCCTTATTGGGTCTGGCCAGACATGAGGATTGTAATGACATATCCAACAATTAGAAAAACTTTCCCCTTTAGCTATAATAGAAGATACAATAACTATGGCATTGTTTTCACATTCCTCAATAGCCATTGAAAGAGATGAAAGGAGGATGGTTAAGCAACAGATGTTCATTTTTCTCATTATGACAAGAGTCTCTAGACCTACCATGAACAAAATAAATCTATACTGAGAGGAGGAGGTTCAGAAAAATAGCAAGGGCCGGCCTATGGCTCACTCAGGAGAGTGTGGTGCTGATAACACCAAGGCCACAGGTTCGGTTTTTATTTTTAAAAAAAGAAAGCAAAAGAAAAATAGCAGAATGACAAATACAACAGTCAGTATCACCAGGAAAATTACTAGACCCAGGATTATCCACCAGATCACTTAACTGTTTGTAAGCTAGTCTCTCAGGGTAAGTCTCTTCTAAACAGGTATTTGAGATTTTTCACAAGAGTAGGTAGAGGTGTCTCCGTCCTCCTGTAAAGGCTCATAAGAAACATGTTTTACTCAAGAAAGGTGAACCCAGTTAGGAGGGCCTTTGCCTCCATGACATCTGATTGGCTCAGCACTGCATATCCTGCCATTCAGTTCCCATTTTCCATGGCCCCACAAGCTTATCTTCCCCAATGCCACCATAGTTTGAAATTCTGCAACAGAGAGTATCTATTCCTTCAAGTGCTTCCTGCTTTGGGAACTGCTTCTAAGGCTGCTTCTGGCTCCCTTCACAAGGACAAACCATTGCCAACAGCTCCTACAGTTCAAGATCTTCCACTGCTACCCCGTCCGGACCAGCCATATTCTATTGTAACAGAAATCCTGCCTCAGAGACACCCCTGCCTTGTACACCACATGATTGTCTGTCCAGGAACAAACTTCCCCCTGTCCCCTCTAGACACCTTAGGGACTCATGGCTGCTCCAGCCAATCCTCAAAGTACCAGTAGCTACCCCAAGCCCTTGTAACACTTGGACAGGAAGAGAATTAACCAACCAGCAGTCACTTCCATTTTCATTGCCCTCACAAATGGAGCCCAGAGCAGATGTTCCTAGGCTCAGAGCACATTCAGCCTGGATACCTCCATGAATATGAATAGCAGTCCATTAGCAGGTCCAGAGTGTGAGCACCCCAAAATCAAACCTTGCAATATCAATGCCATTTATTCTCTGACTGCCAGACCTCTTCACACACCAAAACTTCCACCTGGGAACCACTGTGAAAGTGAGGATACAGAGTATATGACTCCCTCCTCTAGGCCTGTAGGGCTGGTGGGGTAAGGCAGAAGAGTATCTATTGCACCCAAGGGAGAACTTGGAGCAACAGAGGTAGTGTCTCCCTCAGAGACTGAGCCTGAACTGCTCAGAGAAGTTGGAACTGGTGGTACACTAGGCTAAGTAAGAACTGGCTGAGATACCAGGGTCTGAGGGAACGGAATATGGGAAATGAAAAGGAGGGGAGAGGGGAACATGAGCCATGAGGGTTTCACATGAGGTCTCAGGTGCAAAGTCTCACCAAGATTCTGTCTGGTCCCTGCTTCCATCCTTACTGTCATCTCAAGGTTCTACTGGAGGGGTGGAATTAGCATAGCTTTATTGATGTCTTCCTTGGTTTCCCAGGGTCCGCAAGTTTGCGACTTCAGGCTGACTAGAAAACAAGTTTACACTCATATAATTAATGTCATCTTGTCCCATAACCAAGGTTCAAAGTATCAAATAACCATGGGAAATGAGGGAACTCAGAAATGTATGCCAAGGAAAAAACTGTATCCTTTTAAAGTTTGTCTGCAGCCCATGTAGTTTTAGGCCCCAACATGGCTTCACTCCTGCTTACTCCAACAATTTCCCACTGTCAACACTTAGAGTTAACAAGCTTATACATTAATTGGTACATCATCAATTTTAAGAACTTACGCCAATCCTCTGTGTAGGAACAGGATGTCTCATCCAAGCCATGAGTCCCCCTTTCAAGGCTTTGAATACTTTCAGAGAACTGCTTGTGTAGAGAAGACATCATCTACCCCCATTTTGGTCAAAACATTCCTCACAAAAGCATTGAAGATAAATTTTCTGATTGAAATATCTTACTTTTCTGCTCTCTCTGTTCAAGCCATACACCACGTGACATCCTGCATCACTGATTAGTCACCACCACCAAGAACAAGGTCCTCACCAGATGTATTCCCTGGACTTCGGACTTCCCAGCTTTTGAAACTTGTGAGACCCCTGAGTCACTGTTGCCACCACCAAATGGACGTTGGACTTCCCAGCCTCAAAAACTTGTCATGCCCTCCTGTCACTGAAGTCACCACCAAAGAAAGCCTTCAGCAGATGTGTTCCCCAGACTTTGGACTTCCCAGTCTCAGAAACTATAAGCATTTTTTCCCTAGTTTTTACTAGTATAAGTAATGCTATAATAAACATCTTTATAACGGGGAGACGTCCAGCGAGGAAGGCAGAAGCTCTGTGGAGACCACATGCCCTGTGGGGCCACCGTCGCACGATCTGGCAGATAGGCTTCACTGCCGCCACCCACCTCCATTCCCAGCCCAGCCCAGTGTGCACAGAGAGGGGAGACGTCAGCAAGGGAGGTGGAGGCTCCGCAGAAACCACACACCCTGTGGGGCCGCCATTGCGAGATCCAGCAGGTAGGCTTCACCACAGGCACCTGGCTCCATTCCCAGCCCGGCCTAGTGTGCTGGAGAAGGGAGACGTCCGGCAGGGGAGGCGGGAACTCCACGGGGACCACACTGCTGCGTGATCCAGCAGCCCAGCCCAATGCGTACGGAGCACAGAGACATCCAGCAAGGGAGATAGAAGCTCCGTAGAGTCCACAGACCCTGTAGGGGGGCCGCCGCCATGCGATCCAGCAGCAGGTAGGCTTCACCGCTGCCACTTGGCTCCATCCCAAGCCCGGTCTAGCGTGCACAGACCAGGGAGACATCCTGCAGGGGAAGGAGAAGCTCTGCAGAGACCACACACTCTGCAGTGCCTCGGCGCATCCCAGCAGCCTGGGCCAGAGAGCACGGAACAGGGAGAAGCCAAGCACAGGACGTGGAAGCTCAGCAGAGACCACACACCCTGCGGTACTGCCCCGTGATCAAGCAGCCCAGCAGAGTCCAAGCTGACCAGAGAGGCGGCTCCCCAGAGAGGCCCAAGACCTGAGGCAACCACACACGCAAGGCACTAGTGGCCAACTGAGCAGTCACTGAGGGAGCCATACCAAATTGGCAACTACAGCAATATGTTAGTCAGTCAATAGTGTCAAACCTGTGGACTCTGAAACCCCTGCCACAATGAATAAACATCAAAAAAAAAAAAAAGATACCAGAAATATGAAAAATCAAGAAAGTACACCACCAAACGATAGTAACTCTCAAGCTCTGGATCCTATAGAACAAGGAGCCCTTGAAATGACTGACAAGGAATTTTGAGTGGTAATTCTAAGGAAACTGAATGAGATACAAGAAAACTCAGCTAGACATCATGATGAAATGAGGAAGAGTATACAGGACCTGAAAGAGGAAATGTACAAGGAAATCAATGTCCTGAAAAAAAATGTAGCAGAACTTGCCGAACTG
Source organism: Cynocephalus volans (assembly GCF_027409185.1). Classification (NCBI taxonomy): domain Eukaryota; kingdom Metazoa; phylum Chordata; class Mammalia; order Dermoptera; family Cynocephalidae; genus Cynocephalus; species Cynocephalus volans. The sequence continues at coordinate 59,462,683 of NC_084470.1, forward strand.
AAGAAGTTATTCAGCGAAATAAAAAACACAATGGAGAGTTTAACCAGCAGGCTTGTGGAAGTTGAAGAGAGAACCTCTGAACTTGAAGATGGGCTGTTTGAAATAACACAAGCAGACAAAAAAAAAAAAAAAAAAAAGAAAGAAAAAAGAATCAAAGGCATTGAAGAAAATCTGAGAGAGATATCAGACAACCTTAAGCGCTCAAATATCCAAGTCATGGGTATTCCAGAAGGGGAGGAAAAAGGAGATTGCATTGAAAACATATTCAACAAAATAGTGGCAGAAAACTTCCCAGGTATAGGAAAAATCACAGATCTTCAGAACCAGGAAGCTCAAAGATCTCCAAACGTATTCAACCCAAAAAGGTCTTCTCCAAGACATGTTATAAACAAATCGGCAAAACTCAAAGACAAAGAGAGAATCTTAAAAGCTGCAAGAGAGAAGCATCAAATCACCTATAAGGGAGCCCCAATCAGGCTAACATCAGACTTTTCATCACAAACCCTAAAAGCCAGAAACGAATGGGATGATACATTCAAAATATTAAAAGACAGAGACTGTTAGCCAAGAATACTCTACCCTGCAAGGCTATCCTTCCGAAATGAAGGGCAAATAGCATATTTCTCAGACAAACAAAAACTGCGGAAGTTCGCCACCACACGACCACCCTTACAAGAAATTCTCAAGGGAGTACTGGGTTTGGTTCCTGAAAAATAACTAGCACTGCCATAAAAACCCAAGAAAAATCAAAACCCACTAATATAATAAAAATTGCATTCATGAAGAAAAAACAAACAAACAAAAAGACTATCTACAACCTAAGGAACCAACAAACACAGAAAACAAACAGTAAATCAGAAAGCAAGGAACAAAAGACACACAAGACAACCAAACAACAATCAACAAAATGCTAGGAATAAATCAACACTTTTCAATAACAACTCTTAATGTAAAAGGCTTAAATTCCCCAATCAAAAGACACAGACTGGCTGCCTGGATTAAAAAGGAGGACCCAACTATATGCTGCCTTCAAGAGACCCACCTCACCCATAAAGACTCACATAGACTAAGAGTGAAAGGATAGAAAAAGATTTAACATGCAAACAGAAAAGAAAAATGAGCTGGAGTAGCTATTCTTATATCTGACAAAATAGACTTTAAACTAAAAGCCATAAAAAGAGACAATGAGGGACACTACATAATGATAAAAGGACTGATCCATCAAGAAGACATAACAATCATAAATCTGTATGCACCCAATGTTGGAGCAGCCAGATTTATAAAACAAACTCTATTAGACCTAAAGAAGGAAATAGACACTAATATCATAATAGCAGGGGACCTGAATACCCCACTGTCAATATTGGACAGATCATCTAGGCAAAGAATCAGCAGAGAAACACAAGATCTAAACAATACTCTAGACCAATTGGACTTGGAAGATATCTACAGAACATTCCATCCAACAACCTCAGAATATTCATTCTTCTCATCAGCACATGGACCATTCTCCAGGATAGATCACATATTAGGTCACAAATCAAGTCTCAACAAATTCAAAAAAATTGGAATTATCCCATGAATTTTCTCAGACCACAATGGATTAAAATTAGAAATCAATAAGAAACGAAATTCTGGAAACTATACAAACACATGGAAATTAAACAGCATTCTACTTAATGACATATGGGTCCAAGAAGAAATCAAGCAGGAAATCAAAAAATTTATTGAAACTAATGAAAATAATGATACATCATACCAAAACCTGTGGGATACTGCAAAAGAAGTATTAAGGTGGAAATTTATTGCATTAAATGCTCACCTCAGAAGAATGGAATGATGGCAAGTGAACAATCTAACACTTCACCTTAAAGAACTAGAAAAACAAGAAAAATCCAAACCTAAAGTTAACAGATAGAAAGAAATCATTAAGATCAGAGCAGAACTGAATGAAATTGAAACCCAAAAAACAATTCAAAAGATCAATGAATCAAAAAGTTGGTTTTTTGAAAAGATAAATAAAATTGACAAACCATTAGCATGGCTAACAAAAAAAAGAAGAGAGAAGATTCAAATAACAAAAATTAGGGCCGAGCCCGTAGCGCACTTGGGAGAGTGTGGTGCTGGGAGCGCAGTGACGCTCCCGCCACGGGTTCGGATCCTATATAAGAACGGCTGGTGCACTCACTGGCTGAGTGCCAGTCACAAAAAAGACAAAAAAAAAAAAATTAGAAATGAAAAAGGTGATATTACAACTGATTCATCTGAAATTCAAGGAATCATTTGAGACTACTATAAAAAACTATACGCCAACAAATTTGAAAATCTGGAGGAAATGGATAAATTTCTGGACACACACAAGCTACCAAAACTGAGCCACGAAGACGCAGAAAATCTCAACAGACCAATAACAATAAAGGAGATTGAAGCTGTTATCAGAAGGCTCCCAACAAAGAAAAGCCCAGGACCAGATGGATTCACAGCAGAATTTTACCAAACATTCAAAGAGGAATTGACACGGATTCTTTACAAACTATTCCAAAAGATTGAAACAGACGCAAATCTCCCAAACTTATTCTATGAAGCAAACATCATCCTGATACCAAAACCAGGTAAAGATATAACCAGAAAAGAAAACTACAGGCCGATATCCTTGATGAATATAGATGCAAAAATCCTCAATGAAATACTAGCAAACAGAATACAGCAACACATATGTAAAATTATTCACCACGATCAAGTGGGATTCATCCCAGGGATGCAAGGTTGGTTCAACATACACAAGTCAATAAATGTGATACACCATATTAATAAACTCAAACACAAGGACCATATGATCATCTCTATAGATGCTGAAAAAGCATTTGATAAAATTCAACACTCATTCATGACAAAGACCCTCTATAAGTTAGGTATAGATGGAAAGTATCTCAACATAACTAAAGCCATATATGATAAACCCACTGCCAATATCATCCTGAATGGGGAAAAGCTGAAAGCTTTTCCTTTAAGAACAGGAACTAGACACGGATGCCCACTCTCACCACTCCTATTCAACATAGTGCTGGAAGTACTAGCCAGAGCAATCAGAGAAGAGAAGAAAATAAAGGGCATCCGGATTGGAAAAGATGAAGTCAAACTGTCCCTGTTTGCAGATGACATGATCCTATATATCGAACAGCCTAAAGCGTCTACAAAAAAACTCTTGGAGGTGATAAATGATTTCAGCACAGTAGCAGGATACAAAATAAACACACAAAAATCAGTAGCATTTCTATTCTCCAATAGTGAACATGCAGAAAGAGAAATCAAGAAAGCCTGCCCATTTACAATAGCCACCAAAAAAATAAAATACTTAGGAATTGAGTTAACCAAGGATGAGAAAAATCTCTATAATGAGAACTACAAACCACTGCTGAGAGAAATTAGAGAGGATACAAGAAGATGGAAAGATATCCCATGCTCTTGGATTGGAAGAATCAACATAGTGAAAATGTCCATACTACCCAAAGTGATATACAAATGCAATGCAATCCCCATCAAAATTCCAAGGACATTTTTCTCAGAATGGAAAGAACTATCCAGACATTTACATGGAATAACAAAAGACCACACATAGCCAAAGCAAGGCTGAGCAAAAAAAATAAAGCTGGAGGCATAACACTACCTGACTTTAAACTATACTACAAAGCTATAATAACCAAAACAGTATGGTACTGGCATAAAAACAGACACACTGATCAATGGAATAGAATAGAGAATCCAGAAATCAACCCACACACCTACAGTCATCTGATCTTTGACAAAGGCACCAAGCCTATACACTAGGGAAGAGACTGCCTCTTCAGCAGATGGTGCTGGGAGAACTGGATATCCATATGCAGGAAAATGAAACTAGACCCATACCTCTCACCATATACTAAAATCAACTCAAAATGAATTAAGGATTTAAATATACACCCTGAAACAATAAAACTTCTTAAAGAAAACATAGGAGAAACACTTCAGGAAATAGGACTGGATGCAGACTTCATGAATATGACCCCAAAAGCACGGGCAACCAAAGGAAAAATAAACAAATGGGATTATATCAAACTAAAGAGCTTCTGCACAGCAAAAGAAACAATTAACAGAGTTAAAAGACAACCAACAGAGTGGGAGGAAATATTTGCAAAATATACATCCGACAAAGGATTAATATCCAGAATATACAAGGAACTCAAACAACTTTACAAGAAGAAAACAAGCAACCCAATTAAAAAATGGGCAAAAGAGCTAAGTAGGCATTTCTCTAAGGAAGATATACAAATGGCCAACAGACATATGAAAAAATGCTCAACATCACTCAGCATCCGGGAAATGCAAATCAAAACTACACAGAGATACCATCTCACCCCAGTTAGGATGGCTAATATCCAAAAGACTCTGAATGATAAATGCTGGCTAGGTTGTGGAGAAAAAGGAACTCTCATACATTGTTGGTGGGACTGCAAGATGGTGCACCCTCTATGGAAAATGGTATGGAGGTTCCTCAAACAATTGCAGATAGATCTGCCATATGACCCAGCTATCCCACTGCTGGGAATATACCCAGAGGAATGGAAATCATCAAGTCGAAGGTATACCTGTTCCCCAATGTTCATCGCAGCACTCTTTACAATAGCCAAGAGTTGGAACCAGCCCAAATGTCCATCATTGGATGAGGGGATACAGAAAATGTGGTATATCTACACAGTGGAATACTACTCAGCTATAAAAACGAATGAAATACTGCCATTTGCAACAACATGGATGGACCTTGAGAGAATTATATTAAGTGAATCAAGTCAGGCACAGAAAGAGAAATACCACATGTTCTCACTTATTGGTGGGAGCTAATAATAAATAAATAAATTCACACACACGCACTCACAAAAAAAAAAAAAACGGAGGGAAGGGGGTAAGAGGACATAACAACTACAGTTCCTTGAAGTTGATACAACAAGCAAACAGAGAGGACATTGTTGGGTGGGAGGGGGGAGAGGGAGGAGGGAGGGAGGTTTCTGTAATGGGCCACAATGATCAACCACATTGTATATTGACAAAATAAAATTTTAAAAAATTAAATAAATAAATAAAAGAGAGATCTTACTTTTCTTAGTACTGATCCCTCAGTGCTGGGAAGGCTCACTGCCAGGTAAACTGATCCCATATGGGTGTGGGGGGGAGGGAGAAAGATGAAACAGTAGTTAGGCCAGATTAGGGCAACATTCAGTGGGGTCAGGAACTTAGAAGAGACATGGTATTTTATAACCAATGTTTTCAATTGTATCCTGCTATAAAAAGAGAGCAGATTCTTATTGATCTTATGCATATAACCATGTTGCCATAAAAATCATAAAGATACTCACAAAAAGTTTTCAAATTTTGAAGGAATCAAATAGAAAAAAAGCAAATGCTTCCATATCTGTTCATAAGTTATATTTTGCCAAATTGCTGTAAGTTATAGATAGCATAAGAGAGAAAGTTTCCTTAAATCTGGAAAAAACAACACTTAAGTAAAGAACCAAAAATGAAAGTTACAAAATATTATGTTTATCAGTTACCTAACTTCACACAATCAATTTTCATTTCCTTGATCTTGATTAACAGTTTTATAAATCCCTTGGTTTCTTTTAGAATTTTGGAAATTTAGTCCAATGGTAAAAACTCACAATTATGGGGCCGAGCCCGTGGCGCACTCGGTAGAGTGCTGCGCTGGGAGCGCGGCGACGCTCCCGCCGCGGGTTCGGATCCTATATAGGAATGACCGGTGCACTCACTGGCTGAGTGCCGGTCACGAAAAAAATAAATAAATAAAAAAAAATAAAAACTCACAATTATTAGGCCAGCCTGTGGCTCACTCAGGAGAGTGCGGTGCTGATAACACCAAGGCCCCGGGTTCGGATCCCATATAGGGACGGCCGGTTAGCTCACTGGGTGAGTGTGGTGCTGACAACACCAAGTCAAGGGTTAAGATCCCCTTACTGGTCATCTTTAAAAAAAAAAAAAAAAAAAAAAAAAAACCTCACAATTATTAGGAACCTGAACTTGTCAGAATTTTTTGTCATTCTTTCCATGAACTTCCTTGAAGACCCAGCTCTTTAGGATTATAATTGTTTGCCAAGCACTTTCAGAAAGAGCATCAGAATAAAGCAATTAACTGAACTGTAAACATCATAGCTTAAAATGACCAAAAGATCTGATAGCATTTATACCTAGACACATCAGTTTTATGGGAACCTTATACAATTTTGGAAGACATATTAATAACAGGACATTTGACCTTACTTGTGTCATACTGATATTGCTTGTTTTGACAATACTTCCTGTATGGCACTCTGGCTAATGTTGGAATCCTGCCAACAGCGCCAATTGTAGAGCTCTTAATCCTGTTCCTGATGCCAATTGTAAAGCTACATGACCACTCCAGTTGTGGGGCTCTTTTACCTGCTGGTAATCCTGCACCATCTGGGACAATTGTTAAGCTAGGGCTGGATCTGGAGTTCACAGACCCCTCAAGCCCATTCCAGACTGGATCACAAACCCTTCATATGCTGGGCTGGGTCACAAGACCCCTTATACACAGGTCTATGAGCTAGGTAACCAGCAAACAGGTCCTTGGAAGCCATAGGTTGGAAAGCATGGCTGCACATGGGGGCAGCCATACAGGGCAGTCAACTCCAGCCAAGGTGGCACTAATTCCACCCACACACAAGCTGCCCACAAAGAATGCTGAACCACCCAGAATGCCCAACCGGACCTGAGGCGAGTGTCCTGACCAAACCCTTCTATTTTCCCAACACTTCCCATATAGTTTAATTTAATAGTTAAGCCTATTTGGTTTTAATACCTCTCTTTTATATGTTCTTTGAAAAGTTCCAGGGCCCTTGGAACATCTCTAAGTTAGTTTGATTCAAAAACACTGAATTTTTATTTATTTATTTATTTTGACCAGTAAGGGGATCGCAACCCTCAGCACAGTGTGGTCAGCACCACACTCAGCCAGTGAGCACACCAGCCATTTCTATATAGGATCTGAACCCGCGGCCTCAGTGCTACCAGCGCCACACTCTCCCGAGTGAGCCACGGGGCTGGCCCCAAAACATTGAATTTTTAGAATTTGATTTTGGGATGTTTGTCAAATAACAAAGGTATAAAACACTTAATCAAATAGGATCATAGGGGCCCAGCCTGTGGCTCACTTGGGAGAGTGCAGTGCTGATAACACCAAGGCCACGGGTTCAGATCCGATATAGGGATGGCTGGTTTGCTCACTGGGTGAGCGTGGTGTTGACAACACCAAGTCAAAGGTTAAGATCCCCTTACCAGTCATCTTTAAAAAAAAAAACAAAAAAACAAATTGGATCATAAATCATTATAAAATAAAACCAAACTGACAAAAGATTTCAAAGGTACAAAGCACAAGAAATTGTCTTAATAAAACACGGAACATGTTTTCTAGGCTGGTTAATTAAAAGATAAAAAAACCTCTTACAATTTTCTATTAAGAGCAGTTAAGTTCTTACAGAAAACCTTGCTTTAACATAGGGGAAATTAAAGGGCCGGCACGTGGCTCACTTGGGAGAGTGCGGTGCCGATAACACCAAGGCCACGGGTTCAAATCCTTATATAGGGATGGCCGGTTAGCTCACTTGGGAGAGCGTGGTGCTAACAACACCAAGTCAAGGGCTTAGATCCCCTTACCAGTCATCTTAAAAAAAAAAAAAAAAAAAAAACCACATGGGAAATTTAGTTCTATATCAATGTCCTTTTAATATCAAAGTTCAATCTTTAGAAAGATTTAGTTAATTCCCTTTTAAACTGTAGCCAACTTAATCACACAATTCTTTTCATAAATTCACCCTTCACAAATCATTATTACAACTTACTCAGACCTTTTGCAACATGCTTAGACTTTCCTTTTTGTCCCCATATTTCTCTACTTTTCTTCTTCCCATACTGGAACAGTCCAGCCATTCTTTTTTTTTTTTTAAGGACATAATATACTACAAAATATGTTCTTCCATACAAAATTACTCTCTTTCCCTTTTAACCTTCCTTCCTAGTTATTACATTAACTATAATACAGTTTTGTACTCATGTCTTTCTTTATATCTCCTCTTTTTCTACATACTTATTCCTTTTTATCAATACTAAATTAGCCTCATTTATCTAAAAGTTGCATACAGAATGATCTTTCTGTTTTTGGCTGAGTTCACAACTTTAAACTTAAAAACCTCTAGCAGAGACAAATATATTCCTGTTTGACCAGTAATCCCAGAAAAAAATGTATGCTGATAATTCTGATAACATTCCTCTCACAAAAAAAAAAAAAAAAAAGAAGAAGAAAGAAAGAAAGAAAGAGAAAAGAGAGAAAAGAACTGGGTTGTTAGAGGTGGGAAAGGGGATGGGTGAGGGGGGTTGGCGAGAAACTAGTTAAGGGTCACAAAGACTGATTATGTCTTGTAAACATGAGTATGCCAATTATGCTGGTTTGATCCCCACATATTGTATGCATGTAGTGATATTCAATTCTGTACCCCACAAATATATACAATCAAAAAACAAAATTCCTTATAGTAGTCTGATTTTAAAACTTTTACCCTCCCCCCTCCCCCAATTTTAATTTTGAGCAGTCTTGATTTTTCCCCTAACAGGCTTCTGCTTTAACCCTTGCAGAATTCTGTGGGCATGATAGACACATTTTGTCCAGAAATTTAACCAATTGTAACATTCTGGACAGCAAATTTCTCAAGCTTGCCTAGAGAAACTCAGAGAGAGGAGGAAAAAAAATTCTCTTTGGTCATGATGAGGTCTTTAACAACCAAAAGAAACAAACTTAGTTACTCAAAGCCAAGCAGGCACATCTCCCAAACAAGCTAACTAATGGCTTTTACATTCTTGAGTCATCTCATACCCGAATGGTACTTTCTTAACAAACAGCATAAAAAGAGTGTTACAGAAGAGAGAAAAATACATGAAAAGGGATATGACAGAAAAGTGAGGAAGGATGCAAAACACATGAGGTTCAGTATAGCTAGGAAGTAAAACATATGGTGAAGGAACATGGAAAGGAGAGGCCATCCCTCCTGTCTTCATTAATTTGGTTGTCGTTGCTACTCTTTCAAACAATGAGGCTATGTCTTAGCTACTGAATTTCATTACAGGCTATAAGTTGATATTGTTTCAGTCACTGCAGGAAATACTCCATGTTGCTAAAGTATTCTTTTGACATATCCTTAGTCTGTTGCTGAAACTCTCTATTTGCCTTTCTGCAAAGATTCTTTTAAGGAGGTAAATTGGATTAGCTCACTCTCTTATGTGCCCTCAGGTACTCACTAACACAAGATGGCAGCTGTGGGAGGAGTGAGAGGAGGGGCTAGGGGAAGAGACAAGATGGCAGAGGTTTAAGAAATGAGCCTGCAAAATATGCTGGTGCTTCTGACTAAATGACAGGGAATTGGGGTTATAATGCCTGCTGGAAATCAAGGAAGGCCCTCATATTCCCAGCCATGAGGCTGGGCCTACCACAGGCATCTGGTGGGCCTGTTACCAGAGGAGAAAATGTAAGAAATCTAAAGAGGTGGGAGAATACTGAAATCATGCCTTCCTCAGCACATGCAGCTTAATCTGCTGTGTCCCAAACCAGAACTCTAACTCAAAACCCCAGGTCTCTAACCCAAAGCTGGGCCTCTAACCCAATCTGTGCCAACTACCTGATGCAATCAGGGGTGGTATGGACTCTGGGCCTCTAACCCAAGAAAAATGAGAAAGCCACGTACTGTGTCCAATGATCTGGGATCAGGCAGGGTACCTGGACCCCCTTAGTGGCTCAATGTGGCCTCTGAGCACATGGCTGCGTTGATAAAGCCCTGAACACTGAGGGGCAGCTTCCTGGCTGGCTTGCCACAGATGATACCTGAGGAGGGGGTCTGGAGAGGCCCAATAGCTGGTCTCAACCAACCTCATCCCCTTACCAGGTTTTTGACCCCACTACAGCAAAGAATTCAAGAGCAGAGTCACAGTAGAAAGTGAAAACAAGTTTAATACAGACAATAATACAGACTTCACAGGGAAAGAGCAGCCTAGCTCCAGAGACTAAGAAGCAGCCGCAGCAAGTTTAATACAAAAGTAAGGAGAACGTACTTCACAAAGTCCAGGTTGCTTGAGAGTGAGCACAGCCTGCTAAAGGCAAGTTTGATACAAAAAGTAAGAAATACACACCTCAGGTAAAGTATTGGCTGGCTCCAGTAGAGTGAACCACCCCCACCTTCTTCTCAGATTCAACTTTTACAGCTTTGCTATCAATACGTATTCATGGTGTCTAATGAATATTCAACTAAGTAGTGGTTCCCAATTATGTAACCTAGTCTTGCACATTCTCTATTGGTCTCTTTAGAGCATGTTCATTGGTAAAATTCCATCACGTGCACCAAATACACTTAGAATATTCTAAGTGCTCTATAGTGCCTCCAGTGGAAGGTCATTTAAGGGGTCAACTCCTTTTTATTGAGCGTGCTCGGCTACAGAGATTACATAAACCTGTCCCCTGAAGTTTCAACCTCCAGGTGCTGGTGCTGAAAATGGGTGCTACAGGCCACCATAGCTTAGGACTCAAGGCAGTACTTCAATCCTAGGGGAGTGGCTTGAAACCCAATCCCAGGGGGACTGAGCACCTTGTATCTCAATGTGAGCCAAGTTCTGGCACCTGGCCCTAAACTCTGACCCTGGCCCTAATCTCCATCATAACCCTGACATTAACCCTCACCACAGCCTTAACTTTTTAATTTATTTTTATTTTTCTGGTGGCTGGCTGGTACAGGGATCTGAACCTGTAACCTTGTTGTGATAAGGCTATGCTCTAACTGACTGAGCTAACCAGCCAGCCCTGCCTTAACTTTAAATGAACTCTGTTTTCAACTTTGAACCCTGCCTTGATCCCTACATGAGTCTGGAACTGACCTAGACCCAGCCCTGACCCTTCCATAACATTCCTGTTTTTTGTTTGTTTGTTTGTTTGTTTGTTTGTTTTAATCCCTGATCTGACCCTGACCTCCCATTTGACTCTAACCCCACTGTGTGCCTGCTATAGACACGCACTCTCCAGACCCAGCCACACACCCTCCAGGCAGTTACAGCTGCTCTGTGCCTTCTTCAGCAGCTCCTGGGCCTGCTGCATCCACACTTCTGCATCCTGCACCGTGGCTACCAGGCCATATGTGCCCTCCTGTAGCTCTGCCACACCCAACTGGGCCACCTGCAACTCCTAGAGCAGGTTGGACCCAAACACCACCACCCCCAACCCAGACCCTACTATATATCATTGCCCAAGGTTCCTAGGGGACAGGGATTTTAGAACTGAAACCCTGCCTCAGCCCAGCATAGCCCAGCTCCAGCCTACACCTTGCTTCTCACTGTTTCAGAGGGGTCCCTGGAACACCCACTGTTCCCCATCTCATATTGCCCAGGCTCCCAGCCATGCCCATGGCCCATGCTGCCCATTCTGCCTCTTTAGCCTACTGATGACTCAGGGAAAAATGTGTCTTGAGGGCCTCAACTGCACTGGTCATATGCGCCAGGACTGGGACCACATCAACTGCCAGTGCCATCTGGGCCAGGACCCCTGCCACCTGGGGCAAAGTTTGGGAGTTACAGGTGATATAGAGCTCCCTACACCCTCATAACGTATGCTATCTGCCGCTATAGAGTTGCTTGCTTAACCTAAGTAACTCCATTATACCCCTTGTCTGACCTGCAGACTACCTCCCCCCACTTCTGCATGAGAAACCATTGACCTTCTCATAGAAACAAAAGCCATTGCATAGAAACAGGAGGCATATACAGTAAACTATTACATGGGAACAAGAACCATACACAGTGAACTATTACATGGAAACATGCACAATGAAAAGTTGTATGCTTGATTGCTCTAATGGCTCATTCTTGGCTTCTGTGACCTAGCTTGCTTTGTGTACCTGGACAAACCCATGTGCCAACGGAATGTAGTTTTTGCCTTTAAAAACCCCATGAGACCAAGGCCCAAGGCCGCTCTTCCTTGGTTGCTCCTCAGGAGACGGTCGCTGGCCAGCTGGAGTGAATAAACTGCCCTTTTCTGCATGAGTGTCATGTAAGTGCATTTCTTGTGGGAGGGTGCTTCACAACATTTTGGAGGCCCCAGCAAGATTCTTTCTCTCATGAGTATATCCCTCCCTGCACTTATCTCCTAGGAGAAGATAGAGAAGCTATTCCTTTTCTTCTCCCTGGAGGCAGACAGGGCACTTTACTCTCTCGCCAGGTAGGTGAGATCTCAGTAAGGTACGGTGCACCAATGGTTGGACTTAGTGGGAGGCTGGATGCAGCATTAACTCCCCTAGTCCTTGGGCTCCCAAGATGTCGCTGGGCCCATTGGTAATTTGGATTTGGATTTGGGACTTGCAAGTCAATAGGAACTGTGTTTCCATGTTTCTTGTTCATCTTTGTCATTGTGACTGCAGTGTCTGTGGATATCTTAGAGTAATTTTGGACATGGCCACTTGTCTGTCTTTTGTGTGTTGCCAGTTGTGTGTTTTTGTGTGTCATTAACTGTGGTCTTATATAACAAATGGGACAAAATTCCTCCAAACAGGTCTGTGGGACAACCCGCTTACATACAGATTTGGATTGACATGATCTCTGACAAGCCACCATGACTAAAAAGGTGCTTTAAAAAATGTTCCAAGGTGAATGGAAATAGAACACCATCTGTGCTTTTAACTAAGCCTTCTCTTCCAGTTTCTCCGAAGAAGGCTTCAACCCCCACAGCAGCTCCCATACTCTCTGATACCTCTGAAGACCCAATGTAGCTCTAAAAATTGAAAATAAGCTAAGAGTATTTCCTTTAATAATTTATTCTCCCTTCACTGGAGAAGATTTAAAAATTTGGGAGAGGTTGATGATAAGTTAAACAGCAGTAATTCATAACAGCAAAGATTTAATCTGAATATACTGTAACCAAAGAAAAGAAAAAAAAATATATATATATAGCCTTATTAACTCCACAGTGTAACAGTTGTCAGAATCAACATTTAGGCAGATATAAATAAAATATTTAAATGGTAGTGTAAATAGTTTTCAGGGCATACACATAGCTTTTTCCTAAAGAATTGCTCTGGCAACTTTGTTAAAAACCAATTGACCAGAACTATGGCTGTATTTCTGGACTTTCTTTGTCTGTTTCCCATACTCAGAGTGGCACTACATATCAGTCTCTCCCTGCCATTCCTCCAAACCCCTTCTCACTCCAACAGGCTCCCTTGCCTCCTGGAACTCCTCAAGGCCAGGCTCCCTTCATGGTTTACAACTGGAAAAATCAAAATCCTTCTTTCTCAGAAAAACCTCAGGGCCTCATCTTCCTCCTGGAGACTGCTTTCTTCACCCACCAGCCTACGTGGGATGATTGTCAGCAGCTCCTGCAGACTCTCTTCATGTCAGAAGAACACAAGTGGACCCAAAGGGAGGCCCTAAAAACTGTTACTGGTTACAATGGCTGACCCTCTGATAATTCCATTTGCCCCAAATGCATGTTCCCCTCTAACAGACCTGGGTGGGACCCAAACATGGGCCAAGGTAAGGGGGTTCTCGACCTGTATCACCAGACTCTCCTTAGGGGACTCTGCACAGCAGCCCAGAAGCCCACTACCCTATCAAAAGTAAGTAAAACTATTCAGGTACCAAACGAAACCCCTGCCACTTTCCTGGAATGCCTTATGGAGTCTTACAGGACCTACATTCCTGTGGACCCTGAGACCCCAGAAAACCAGTGGGCAATAAATATTGCCTTTGTTACCCAGTCAGCCCAGACATTAGGAGAAAGCTTCAAAGACAGGAAGGATTTAAAGGAAAATTGTTATCTGAGCTGGTTGAAATTGCCCAGAAGGTCTCTAACAACAGAGATAGTCAAGAAGAGAAACAAACCCAAAAAGCTAGATCTTAAGGATGCCTTCTTCAGCCTCCCACTGGCCAAAAAGTAAGTCAACCTCTCTTTGCCTTTGAATGGACTGACCATGGGGGAGGATAGCCGGGACAATTAACTTGAACTCACCTCCCCCAAGGATTTAAAAATGCCCCAAGCTTATTTGATGAAGCCCTTCAGCCTGTTTGTTGCTGAGATTTGAGGCATTGCCAAGGGGATGCTCACCCAAGCCCTGGCACCGTGGAAGAGACCTGTCACATACCTCTCCAAGAGATTGAACAGTGTAGCCGCAGGATGGCCAACCTGTCTCCAAGCCACAACAGCAACTGTTTTCCTGGTAAAAGAGGCTAACAAGACATATGCTTAGTGGCCCCCCACTCTGTACAAACTCTCTTACAAAGTACACCTAAATGTTGGCTCACCAACTCCCACTTCACCCAATATCAGGCTTTGCTTCTAGATCAGCCCCTAAAAACCATGGCTCTAAATCTGGCTACCCTCCTCCCAGATGACAAACCAACTGAGCTTGTCCATGACTGCCTCAAAACAATCAAGACTCTCCAAGCCCTCTGGCCGGACCTGACTAATGTGCCCTAGACACAGCCTAATGAAATGCTGTTCACTGATGGAAGCAGTTTCATTTCCAATGGAATCAGGTATGCTGGGACAGCCATGGTAACTTTAGATTGGGTCATTTGGGCTCAAGCCTTAAGCCAAAGAACATCTGCTCAAAAGGCTGAACTCAGCCCTAACACAGGCTTTAAAGCATGGAAAAGATAAAGCTGTTACCATATATACTGACAACAGATATGCTTTTGCCACTGCCCATGTTCATGGGGCCTTATACAAACAAAAAGGACTATTAACATCAGAAAATTAATTAATTAATTAATAATAAAGCAAAAATACTAGCCCTCCTTAAGGCCATATGGTATCCGAAAAAGAGTGGCCATCATACATTACCCGGGGCACCAAAAAGATAACTTGTTTGAGACCCAAGGCAATGCTGCTACAGATTTCACAGCCAAAGAAGACACATTAAAACCAGTGGGGCCATTTGACTCTTTAATAGTTGTTATAGCACCTCAATTGCCACTGACTGCCCATTATACTAAAGAAGAAGTAAAACATGCTAAGATTTTAAAAGCCTCCAACAATTCCATGAATTAGAAAATTCTGCCAGACCACAGGATTTATTTGCCACAGGCTCTAGGCAGATTGCTGATTAAACAAATACATCAAGGAACACACCTTGGATCCACAAAATTAACTGAACGTTTAAAAAATATTATTACATGCAAAATCTTGACAAAATAACAAAAGACATTGTTACCAGATATGAAATTTGTTCACAAGTAAATCCAGGGCCAAAATCAAGGCTGTGCATTGGAACCAGAACTCAAGAAACCAACCCTGGTGAACACTGGGAAATTGACTTCACCGAGGTAAAACCTGGATGATATGGGTATCGCTACCTTTTGGTGATCATAGACACTTTTTCTAGATGGGTAGAAACCTTTCCTACCAAAACTGAAACCGCTCAGATAACACTAAAAAAAATAGGTACAAGAAATTGTCCATAGATTCGGCCTACCTGTAACCTTGGGGTCTGACAATGGCCCAGCTTTCACAGCCCAAATTTCCCAATCATTAGCTAAAACATTAAAAATAAATTGGAATTTACATTATATTTATAGGCCACAAAGTTCAGGACAGGTAGAACGAATGAATCGGACTTTAAAAGAAACTTTTACCAAATTAAAACTAGAGACTGGCGAGAACTGGGTGAGTCTCCTTCCCTTTGCCCTCCTAAGGGCTAAATGCACCCCCTACCTACAAGGAATTATACCCTCTCTGTTGCCCCACCTCAGAGATGATAAACTTCTGAAATCACTAATGAATGAAATTGTTAAGTTCATTTTCAGACTGTTCCTTGCTAGTATATAGAAGTACAATTGCTTTTTTCACTTTAATCTCAGGTCCTCAAACTTGCCAAACATGTTTAGTTCTAGTAGCTTTTTGTATGAATTCCTCAGTATTTTCTACACACAGGACCATACCATCTATGGATAAAGAAAGTTTTAATTGTTCCTTTCCAATCTGGACCTCCTTCTTTGTCTTGAGCAGACTGGCTAGCATACAATGCTGGCCCCACACAATGCTGCATAAAAATGGCAAGAATGGGCATGCTTGCCTTATTCCTCAGTTTATGGGGAAAGTACCCAGTTTTTCACCATTAAGTATGATGTTAGCTGTGGGCTTTTTGTAAATGCGCTTTATTAGATTAAGAAAGGTGCTTTCTATTCCTAGTTTATTAAAAGTTTTTCCCGTTAAATAACAATTTTAAAATGGAAAGTGCTTTGATAAAAAAAAATTTACAGCAAGTGGTCAATCTGACAATGTTGTAAAAAGTTAATTTTTTCCTCTTTGTTATGGCCATTGTGTCCTACACAGAGGCTGGACCTATCTGAATGCACAGCAGCAGCTGCACCCATATATAATCCACACAATCAGACTAACAAGGTGGATTATATATGGCTCTAGGGAAACCTGTTGTTTCTATACCAACCATTCGGGTATTATTAGAGACAGCCTTGCATTAGTCAAAAAATGCATTTTTTAAAAAGTCATATAATAATAATAATAATTGGTTTAAAAATATTTTTCCTGGTCACCTTGGTTAACAAACAATCAGCCAAACTCCTTGTTTTACATACTAAGTACAACAAATTAAGTACCGACGAATCAATGGTTTGATTCCTTCCTAAAGAGGAGTTGGGAAATGAAATAGAGATCCGTACACCCTCATAACATATGCTATCTGCTTCTGTAGAATTGCTTGCTTAACCTAAGTAACTCCATTTTAGCCCTTGTCTGACCTGCAGACTACCCCCACTTCTGCATGAGAAACCGTTGACCTTCTCATAGAAACAAAAGCCATTGCATAGAAACAGGAGCCATACACAGTAAACTATTACATGGGAACAGTAACCTTACACAGTGAACTATTACATGGGAACACACACAATGAAAATTTGTATGTTTGATTGCTCTAACAGCTCATTCTTGCCTTCTGTGACCTAGCTCCCTAGCTTGCTTTGTGCACCTGGACAAACCCATGTGCCAACGGGATGTAGTTTTTGCCTTTAAAAACCCCAGAAGACCAAGGCCCAAGGCCATTCTTCCTTGGTTGCTGCTCAGGAGATGGTCGCTGGCCAGATGGAGTGAATAAACTGCCCTTTTCTGCATGAGTGGCATGTAAGTGCATTTTTTGTGAGAGGGTGCCTCACAACACAGGGAGATCACAGCAGTGCAGTAACTAGGTTAAGTGTTCTCATGGTCAAGGTACTTAGTAGCATGGTTGGTCAATAATCTTGGGGGGAGATTGGGGGTCACAGCAGTCATTGAACAAAGAAAGCAAGGGAGCTGAGAGGGACAAGTGAGATATCACCTCCTGTACACTGACCTCCAGGCCAACTTTGCCATATGCATCCCTTGCTCTGCAGCATCTGCATTAATTCCTGCCTCAGCCACCATACCCTGAACATCCAGTGCTTGGTCCTGAGCCCTGGCTGTACACTCACTGAAGGGCACAGATGCTTAGTTGGGCATCCTTTTCCTGCCCACCTTCTGACCTCTACCTCCAGCCTCCTGGCCCTTCACCTGATTTGCTGTGCCTGATGGAGGATGCCTTCAGGTCTGGGCAACTCCCTGCTCATGGCGTCTGGTGCAGGGAGAGCACCCTGAATCTGACCCAGCAGGAGGGCAATGCCTGCTGCCCCACCTTGAGGGAAGGGCACCACCAGCCCACGCCATGACATCAGCTCCACACTTGCAACATCCACACCTTCACCTTGAAGTGGGTAGCGATATTGGACCTGAATCTTGATCCCTGACTCAATAAACCCTGACCCTAATCTCTCAATAATCCCACCTCCGACATAACTATCCATTGGTGTGCTGGAGACTTACAAGACGCAATTGTTAAATTTTCAGGAATTCTGAAAAACAGTTGTTAAATGGTAGGTAGACTGAAATCAATCATGGTAGGTGTTAGGTTCGGCAAGATGGAGAAAAAGGAGAGAGACCTGAGCCAGGTGCTATTTCAGCCAAAAACCTTTATTCCACTAATGTGGAGGGTAGACTGAGAGATCAGTTCCCCCAAACAAAGGAAAGAAGGGGTTTAAGGGCCGGCCTGTGGCTCACTCGGGAGAGTGTGGTGCTGATAACACCAAGGCCATGGGTTCGGATCCCTATACAGGTATGGCCGGTTAGCTCACTTGGGAGAGCATGGTGCTGACAACACCAACTCAAGGGCTAAGATCCCCTAAAAAAAAAAAAAAAAAAAAAAAAAAAGGAGGGTTTATAAGCCTTTGAGGGTTCTGGCAGAGTAATAGGCCATTTCAAAATCAGTGGTATGCAAGGTGACACAGCCCTTGTAGTCTGCTAACGCCTGGTTGGTTAGGGCATAGGCTTCTAATTAGTGTCATTACTATATCAGTGCAAAGCACTTCAGCCCGAAGCCAGCTACTGCAGCCCACAAGACGTTCCTGTGATGGTAACAGTCATGTTTACCCCCTTCCCAGGAGAGGAATTTCACTGCTCAGTTCCCGGAGCAGAAAAGGGAAAGGGGAGGGAGAGAAAGGGGGGAAGTTGCTTAACCTGGCTGTGCTGATGTTAAGCTAGCCATGGGGCCTAATAGTAGGCTTATTTACAACACAGAAATTGATAAATGCTACAAAGCACCCCCCCCCCATTCCCAGCCAGTTAAACATTAACTAGCACACTAGTGCTTCCTCCTGAGCCCTGGTCAGCCCTTATGAATATTCCTCATTCTGGAAGTAGTATCATGACAGTGTCCTGGATGCCCACCTGCCCCTGCCCTCCGCTGTGGATAGACATGCAACAAGCAGACATGTATCCATGAGGAAGCACTGGATGATCTGCATGATTGCCTGCATATGAGCTGTGGCAGCCACACCCCAGGGTCCCTTTGCACAATGCCATGTCTCCTGGGCCCAGATTCCTCTGGAACTTGCTGTGGCCTGGATTTGCTGCAGCTGGTAGAGGTGGGTCAGATGTGGAATGTGTTTCCTGCAACTCCATGTCCAAGCTATGGTCTCCTGTGACTTCCCTCTATGGCTCCCACCCATGGTGTCATGGCTCTGTACCCATTGCTGATGCTGCTCCAAGGCTATAACTGTTACATCCAGGCTATAGAAGGAGTTGCAGGAGGCAACCAGAGCCCACTGGGCAGTGAGCAGGGTTCCAGGGTAAGAGGGAACCCCACAGGGCACAGGATCACAGGCCAGCCCAAGTCCCTGACCCCTGCATTCCTGCAAATAAGATAAAGGATCTAGTGAAAGATGTGTGTCCCAGATATCCTATTGCCCTACACCCAGCCTACCTCTAGAAGAAAATCCTTTCCTAGGCAACCCCCCGCCACAATGATCCATATCTCCACCCGCCACTCTGACAAGGGGTCCCAGAAGCTGTAGGTGCAGCATCTGGAAACTGTCAACCAAGTCTTTCAGTTTCAACCCCAATACAGCTGTCCATATTGGCTGGCCTGTCCCCACAGCAGCTGCTCCGTCCACCACCAGGCCTCTTGGGCCTGTCCCAGGATACTGTCTGTTTCTCCAAGTGTCGTAATAACCTGGACTCTGAGCATGGCTTCCTGGGGAAGTAGGGAAGCTGAGGAAGCCTGGCCCTCAGCATCTGCAGGGGATGGGATGGTTAGACAGAGGAGTAGCTTAGGCCTCCACTCTTTGGGACAGGACCAGCCAGATACACAAGCACACCTGGTCCTGTTCTTCTACTGCAGCCTAGCCCCTGTCCTTACCTGCCATCTACCCATCTGTCCACCTGGAGGCACGACAGAATACGGACACACCCCAGGGAGGCTGCTCATAAATATTCATGCTGGATTGGCATGAGCCAACTCTTTGTCTGGCAGTTAATGAACCTGCAATAAGCTGACAACTGCTTAATCACCCTACCAATCATCATACTACATCTGGAACTTTGCAGATTACAAAAACCACTACACCTGCACACTAGGAGGACCAAAAGTACAGATGACCACTAGGTGACCTTCCACCTGTGAAGCTAAACCAGAAAGGACAAAATTAAGGGGAAAATTACCCTACTGCACATGACCAAAAACTTCAGAAACTCAGGGATGCATGACAGGAAGCTGATGTAATCTTGCATTGGCCTGTCAGGTCTTAATTACCCTAGACCCTCCCCCGTGGCTGAATATTTCTCCCCTTAGTTAGGATAGAGAAACCCCCCCATCCCAGAACAAACCCACGTGCATTCTTCCCTTGCAGAGAAGCCCACCACACTCTTCTGTGCGTACTTTCGCTTTGTAATAAAGCCCTATTACGTTCTGTCTGTCTGGCCCTTCTTCCTTTTCATTGTATGAGTGATCACCACTATGTGGATTCAACTTGGTCCTGTGAAAGACTTTTCATCACAGCATGACCAAAAACCTGGAACTGCCATCCAGTAACAACCTGGGCCTCACTTCCTGTGACCATCTTGGGCCAGGCCAAGCCCTTGTCACAGTCTAGCATCCAGGATAACTCTTCCAGGCATTCACGCTGCCCCCTGACCCATGGCTTTCTTTCTGCTACAACCTTTTCTGTGGCCTGCAGTGTCCAGGCCACTGCAGTCATTACTTTTCTGTGGGGAGATGGAGCATTAGCCTGGCCAGAGATGCCCTTTGCTCTGTGATTCCTCACTCAAGGAACTCACCTGACTCCCAGATGTAGGGCTCAGTCAGGCCAACCTGTGACCCTCTGAATCCCTGAACCTGGGAAGCTGGCCAGAGATCCCCTCCCTCCTAATCCCAAATTCCTTGCCTGAGTCCAGCTGTCCACTCTGTAAGTTGCTGCAGTGTCCACAGAGGGAGTGAGAGAGACTCCAAGAGGACCTGTGCCTGATTCATTATCCCCTCCAGAGCCTGAAGGCATCCTCCCTGACCCCAAGCACCCCAACCAGGAATCCCCTGTCATAGGGAGGCCACCTCCTGAACCACAGGTGCCAGCTGAAGCTGGAGCAGAGCCAGGCATTGGCCCAGGAAGTGAAGCAAGTAGTGCAGTGTGGGGAGGCACTTCTGCTGTGGTCACATGCAGTGTGGAAAGGCACAGATCACAGCTGGATGAAATGGAGCCCTATGGATCACAGGCACAGGCTATGGGTGAAAGGTAGGATTAGGAAGAGAGAAGATGGCACTAGCCATAGCCTCACCTTCAAGAAGCCTGAAGGACAAGAATGGTCCTATGTGGATGTGAGGGTGCACACCAGCCCTTGCCTGAGCCACTGCTCTGAATTGCCATGGGCACTGCCATCCACCCTGGCCAGACAGGCCATACTGCATGGTAGTCTTTGGAGAGAAAACAGCACAGGGCTCCAGGGGCTCTACAGCCCAGTCAGGGGTTAACAAGGGTCAAGGGCTGGCAGGCGGGGTCAGGAAAGAGCCACCCAACATGTTCTTTCTGCATACATCAGCCTAGCCTTGCCAACTGTTTCCCTACAACTGTTTTTGCCAGTATTTCTGTTTTGGGAAACAGAAAAAAATATGCTGAGGGCTGACCCGTGGCTCACTTGGGAGAGTGTGGTGCTGATAACACCAAGGCCACAGGTTTGGATCCCTATATAGGGATGACTGGTTAGCTCACTTGGGAGAGCGTGGTGCTGACAACATCAAGTCAAGGGTTAAGATCCCTTTACCGGTCATCTTTTAAAAAAAAGAAAAGAAAAAAATGTGCTGTATTCTCCCTCAGGAAAACCCCAACTGCTCCTGCTACTCCACACATTGAGTGGCCCCTTGCAGGGCAGCCTCAACCCCAGTGGTCGACTGTGTGAGTGCCCCTCTGCACTCCTGCTCTGGGTCACCCCAGTATGCATTCTGATACTGCAAGCATGTGTGGCCCCCAAATCCTGCTCAGCAGGGGCACCAACCTGTGACCTAAGGGAGAGAGCACAGGCTGGTCAGCAGAGCCAAAGATCCTCCCTTGGGAGAGCGACAAACACATGAGTGCTCAGACACACACACACCTGCATAATCTCCTCTTAGCCCCGCTTCTGCCCCAGGCAGCACCCACACTTGCAATTGCAATCTCCCCTCCTGCTTTCTCTGGCCTGGCCCCCTTGACCAATCCCCACCTTCCCGCATCGCCAGCCCTCACCTACCATGGACCCACTGGGTTCTCATCTCCTGACCTGTTGCCCTTTACTCCTCTGTGTTCTAAGCTGCACATCGCTGTCTCCATGCACTCACCCCCATGCCTTCCTCGTCTGATTCCCACTCTCTCCTCACCAAGGACACAAGAAAATTCTTCAGGCTTCATTTCAGTCACTGACCACTCACCTCCTAGACATATGCATCCTGTGGCCATCCCTGCTTGCCTGCACCAAATCCCAATCCTAACCCTCTGCCTGTGCCTCCTCAGCCTGCTTGACAGCCTCACCCCACACAACCCCGCCATACTCATTCTGCTCACCATGACCCACTCACCAAGGCTTGCCTACACACTAATGCATGGCTGCACTGGGGTCAGGCACATGCAGCTTCATGTCCACACTCTCCCAGCCCCACCACCAGCTCACAGTTAACGTCACACAAGAGCACAGATTCACACAGCAGTTTGCAGCCACATATATCACTGCTGGTGGTCACATGGACACTCACACCAGCCATAGTCATACCCTGTCATATGCAGGCACATGTTCGCACATATTCGCTCATACCTGACTGCTACTATATGCTATATGCCACATGAGCTCATCCACTAGGTGACACATTAGTTGCAAAGTGTGTTGGACATGGGAGCCCCAGGAGTCAAACTCTAGACACCCCCAGGTTCCAGAAGATGGGGCCACTGTGGCTGCAGTCCTGCCCCATTGTGTGGAGGTGACAGGGGCACTGCCCACTGACCTGGTGGCAGATGGGCAGAACACAGGGACAGTGCCCTGGGGATCACAGCTGCAACCTGGGGAGAGGAAAGGCTTGGAAGGGTCTGTGGAGGGGAGGCCCCACCCAGCCATTCTGGGATGTCCCCACCCGCCCCACCCACACAATCACACTGGCAGTCCCCTGGGCGCAGGGCACTGTCATGGAAACCATGCCTGAAGTGGGCACAGCTAAGGCTATGGCTGTGGTGCAGACAGCACTGGTAGCACTCACTGTCGAGGTTGCAGGTGGCAGAGTCGTGGGGATCAATATTGTTGTTTCACTGGCAGGGCAGGCACAGACTCCTTCTGGGGTTTCCTCCTGGCCAATGACACCCAAAGTAGCTGGAGGAACAATGGTCACAGTGGAGGCCTGGAGAGGACTGGGATGTATGTGGGTTGTCTCAGGTGTTTTCCTTGGGGCCTGTGGATCCCATATACCCAGCCAGAAAGTCTGAGGTCTGGCCAGGATGGCAGAGGACACAATAGCTACATTATAGCCCATCTTCCTGGCTTACAAGGTCCATGCCTATAATTCCCCCCATTTGGCTCTCCTCCAGAAACTCCTTGGGGTTAGGTGCCCAGCTTGCAGCTCAACATACAGGTGGAATTGGCAACGATTTGTCGTGCAGACCTGATGGGATTGTGCACAAGTGGCCAGGGCTGTGGGTTTGCCACTGCCAACCATGCTTCACCTGCATAGCCAGGTGCACAGAGGCACAGGACACACCCATATGTGCTGTCCACATGGCAGGAACTCCCATGGTAGAGGCCAGAGCCAGGGTGCCCAGGACAGAGGCAGGGCTGGCATTGTTAGCCTGAGCAGAGGGTGGGGTCTCTATAGTAGCCATCCACACACCTGGGGGCAGGAGAGCATGGAATAGGGTCTGCCACACTCATCATAATTCCTGCCCAACCTTTCCATTGGCAGTGCTCACCTCTTGCAGTCCCAGCCTGTGGTGGCCCCTTGGCAGGCCTGACAGATGCCTATAAGTGGGTGGCACAACTCAGCATACCCATTGCAGGCACAAGGCTGTCACTGCAGGAAGTCCCACCAGCCAGGGAGGCAACACGTCGCCTGGTACATGCACTGCCCACTCACAGGGTTACAGATAGCACTGGTGGCACCCTTGGTGTGGTGGTGGCACTCCATGGAGAGTGACAAGGTAATCAAGCCATGCACAGAAAGAAGATGGCTGGACCCAGACCCCACACCCACTGGCCCTGAAGGCTCACCACAGCAGTCGGTGGGCCCAAAGCCATATGTTCTAGGCATGCAATGGTCACAAGTACGACTGATTATGGGGGGACAGCACAGGCACTGCCCAGCTAGCAGGGTACGCTCAGTGCTCAGTGAACCTTGTGGGTGGCACTCACATGCTGGCAGGAGGAATGGCAAGATTAGATAAACCTCATGTTGCTCCTGAAACCCTTACCCCACAGCCCCCTCAAGTCTGGGATACACACTCACTGAGGCCACTCCCATGCAGCAGAGCCAAGATACTACACACCAGGCAAGTACAAGCCTCAGGCGTGGTGTTGGAGAGTCCTGTTTTTGCTGCTTCCATGCAGCCTGTCTGGCAGAGCTCTTGCAAATGCCATGTGGTTCTGGGGTACACAGACCTCAACCCAGGCAACTTCTTCACCTGTAACAGAAGCACAACCTAGCAGGAGGGTGGAGGGCAGCTGGCAGGGGGCAGCGAATCCAGCCTCACTCGCTAACACACCTGCCACCCCTCCTTGCACTGGCCTCACAGCTCCCTCCTGCCCACTTTTTGTTCCTTAATCTCTTTTGAGCCTGTTTCTCCTCCTTCTCCAATGGCCCCAATCTAGTCCAGACAATGCCACCTTTACTTGGGACCATTGCAGCACCTCTTTTTGGTTTCCCCCCCAAACAATCCATTCTCCCCACATCTCTTTCTTGCTCATATCTATTCCATGGCTCCCCACTTCCCCTGAGATAAGGATCAAGCCCTTCTCATGTCCCACAAGGTCCCGTGAGCCCTGGCCCCTGCCCATTCTCACCTTCTATCTTTTGCATGTGCTATTTCCCCTGCCTGGACTCCCCTGCCTACACTCTCCTCCTATAGGTCTCAATCTTCTTGGTACAACTCCAGGCCTCTGTGATGCCCCACTCCCCATCCCCACTGCATCAATCCTATCCTGCTATAATTTACATCTCTGCCAGATGTGGGGTGGAGCCCCTAGGACCTCACTGAATCCAGAAGGATGGTGTTCCCCTCAGGTTTCTGCACCCCCTTGGTCTGCCACAGCCTCAATGTCATGGAGTAGCATGTTCCTGGTTTAAAACAGAAAGGGCTGGATAGTACTACAGCCCTGCTGGGAGTAGTGAGAGGGGTAGAGGTAGGGTGAGGATGATCATGTGGTCATGTGGTCCCAGGGATGTCCCATTTCTATCGTTGTATTGTTGGGTTCAACATTTCATTATGAATGGAAAAAGACTAACTTCTTAAATCCTGCTCTGTTTTTAAGTTAAGTCCCTGTTTTGATTGTTCTATGACATGACAATATTCCATACTGGGGATTTTCCACTTGGTCTGGTTATTGTTTCCAATGTATTGGCAGTATAATGGGGTCTTGGTATTGGGGGGTGACAGGGTCTTTCCTGTGTGCATGGGGGAAGACCGCCTGGAACAACTGCTCTGAGGGCAGCAGATGGGCACAACTGGTACTGCTGGGCAGGGATTGGGCATGGACACTGACTAATGCCTGCCAGTCTTCAGGTCCTGGGGTCAGGGATCAGCAATCACAGAGCTTCCCCTACTCACCACCCAGCACCACCCATCCACATGCTTGGCACCCTTGCCACCGACTTGCATCTCATAGTGCAGGACAATTTCATACTCCAGGGCATGAGGTACCATGGGCACCAACAGAGAGAGGTCAGTCCCACTGACCACATGCACAAAGTTCAAGCCAGTCCAAAATGCAGGGTCAGCCCCCGCCGCCCCATGCAGGGGAAGGGGCTTCTCTTTGGCCTGGATGTGAGACACATATTCCCAAACTCACACCATTCCAGGACCTAGGACCCTCAGACCCGCATCCCCCAACAAGATCCCAGGGATCTGTATCCCCAGTGCCCCCACACCTCCTAAGATCCCAGTGACCTGTGACCCCATCTTGTTCCTCAGACTCTTCACCTTGGACAGCTGACAGCTGTGATGGGCTTGCCAGGCAGGGTGGAGAACACATCAAGGGTCACTCTGTTTCCGAAGTTGGGGCTATAGCCATCTAGGGGCAGTCCCCAGGGCTTGTGTACAGTGGGAAAAGGCAGGTCAGGGGGGTTAATGGGGGTAAGTGGAGAGTCAGTGTCTGGTCCAGTCCTCTCCCACACTGTCCTGGGAATAATATGGGCTCTTTAAGACACCAAACTTCTGACAATGCCGACTTACCCACCTGGATTTCCTAACCCTTCTAACCCTGCTCAGCCTCTTCCTCCAAATAGTTTTGTCTGTACTGACTCCCTCCCCTGAGCCCCAAGATCTGAGCCTTGATTTCCTCCTGCCTTTGACCCTCCTGGACATTCATGGGGAGACAGGGGTCAGCTGCCTACAGGCCCTGGCCAAGCTTTGCCTCAGCTGTGGCCTAGTCAAGGGCAGTGCAAATTGAAGCTCAGTCCAGATTGAAGCTCATGGCAGTGGTGGCTGTGGAGGTGGGGGCAGCATAGGCAGAGACCTTCTGCTGCAGAACACCTGAACAAGCACGGGGAATAGGATAAACTCCAGATTCTTAATGCCTGACCTCAATCCCCAGGCCCTGTCCTGTTGCTGTAAGCACCCCCAAAGTCAGTCACAGCAGGGCTGGCAGCCTGGGGGTCACTGCTCAGACCCCAGAACTCAGGCTGCAGGAGAAAGTAGGTGGGTGGGGGAAGGGCAGGAAGATCTGAACAGGAAGAAGAGGGTCAGGGGTCTGGGAGGTCATGTACTGGGACTGACTATTGCAGGAGGTGAGTGCAGGGCTTGAATGTTCTTCTGCCTACAGCTGAGAAGGGGAGAGGAGACCCTGGTGCACTCTTGCATGGCTTCACAGAGGGAGGTAAGGAGATGAGAACATAACCAGGGTCAAATAAAAGTTAAATAAAGTGTTTGTAACATTTGAAGCAAGAGATGGAGTTATTCCTTGGACTGAGTCATTCTCCAAACATGTTTGCTGTGAAACACTTTCAATTCCAATGTATAATACTGTTGCAAAATGTTTAATCACTTTCCATTCTTTTATTCCCAAAGCTCCCACCTGAGGGCATATGCTGGTTTTGACCATGGTGACCAGGTCAGTGAGTAGCACCCACCCACGTGCAAGGCTCAGTCTACAATCACTATGACTATAGTTGTATATTTGTTAGTTCTTAGAAGCTCAGTGCCCAAGATCAAGGTCAAATCAGAAGGTGAGTCAAGGCTCACAAAACAACAGCTACAGTCCTGTACAGAGACAAAGCATTTGCAGTAACAGGTATCACTGGAGGGATCACAGGTCTGAGTGCCAGGGACCTGGCCCTGGGGGTTGCACCTGAAGGCTAAGGCATAGAGCTCTTACATAGCTAATGGGACTGCTGTGGGGTGGATGGGTGTATGTGTTACCAGGGCAGTGATTGGGAGCACAGTGAGGAGGACATGGGGGTGGGAGACCCACCCTGAGTGTCACTTATGCTGTCAGCCCTGAGGCTGGATGGGGCTCAGGCCATAGTGACCAAGCAGGCAGGAGTCACAGCGCTGGCCCCATACATGGACTTTGCAGCAACACTGCCCAGAGAGGAGGCCATGGGTCTCATCTATGTGGGCATCACACAGCCCCACTTCCAGGGTACCCACAGGGTCACAGTCACAATCTGGATCAAGAGTCAGAGGTTAAGGATGGAATTAGGTTAGATGTCACCATGGAGCTGAATGATCATGGTAAGAGTTGGGATTGGGGATTGGAGGACTCAAATCTGCAGGATTGAGGGGAACAACAATCCTCCTGTGGATCGAAGCGGAAGAAGGGCTGGTAATGCTCAAGGGGTGCCCAGCTATGTTGTGCTGACACACATCACACACCCCTCCACTCACATTGTCAAATGACAGATACATGACTGCAGTGGACTGAATGGACCCCCAGTCATTACAGTGTGATCCCCACTGTGACTGTTGAGAGGGTGGGAAATCCTATTAAGGTACGTAAGGGGTAGGCCTTGAAGAGGTGATTAAGGTGATGATTTGGTGGTGGTTGTGGGCATGGTTCTGGCAGCTTTAAGAGGAAAGCACATGGGGAACTCTCTCTCTCTCTGCCCTGCCATTCTGCTTTGTGAGACTGCTGCTTTACCGCCAAGGAAGACCCTCATCAGATGTGTTCCCTGGACTTTGGACTTCCCAGCCTCCAAAACATAAGCAATAAATTTTGCCTACTTACAAATTACCCAGTTCCAAGAATTTGTTATAAGCAACAGAAACAGACTAATACAGAAAACTGGTACCAGAGAATTAGGGTGTTGCTCGTAAAAACACTTGAAAATGTGGAGGCAGCATTAGAACTGGGCGTTAAGGAGAGGCTGGAAGAATTTGAAGGAACAGGCTAGAAAAAGCCTAGCGGTCGGTGGGAGTTAAGAAGACAAGAAAACCACGGAAGGTTTGGAATGTTTTAGAGACTTGTTAAATGGTGGTGAGCAGAATGTTGAAAGAAAATATGTATAGTAAAGGCCATACTGAGGAGATCTCAGATAGAAATAAGAAGGAGATTATTGGAAACTGGGGCAAAGATCACCCTTGTCATGAACTTGAAAGGAACTTTGCTGCATTCTGTTCATGCCCCAAAGCTTTATGGAATGTAGAACTTCAAGGTACTGACCCAGGGTATTTGGCAGAAGAAATTTCTTTTTTCTTTAAAAGATGACCAGTAAGGGGATCTTAACCCTTGACTTGGTGCTGTAAGCACCACGCTCACCCAGTGAGCAACCGGCCATCCCTATATGGGATCCAAACCTGTGGCCTTGGTGTTATCAGCACCTCACTCTCCCGAGTAGGCCACAGGCCGGCCCCCATGGCAGAAGAAATTTCTAAGCAGCGAAGCATTCAGGAAGCTGCATGGCTACTTGCGACAGCCTATGCTGAGCTATGGCGGAAAAGGCATGAAGTAAAGCCAGAATTTATCATTCAAGAGAAAGCAGAGCATAAAGATTTGGAAAATTTGCAGCCTGGCCATGTGGTAAAGCAGAGAGCATTTTCGGGAGAACAATTCAGTGGTGTAGCCCAATGACTGTTTGCTAAGGAGATTAGTACAGAAGAAAGGGATTATGAAGAGAAGGGAAAAAAGACCTTGAAGGCATTTCAGAGATCTTGGAGGCTGCATCTTCCATTACAGGGCCAGAGGCCTAGGGAAACAGAATAGTCTTGGGGAACAGGCCTGAGGTGCCCTCCACAGGCTTGCTACCCAGGGCCACCTTGGGATGCTGGTCCCTACACCAGCACCCTGGCTGCTTTGGCTGCTCCAGCTGTGGCTAAATTAGCCTCAGATGTGGCTGAACCCACAGCTTTGGAAAAGACAAGCTGGAAGCCTTGGCAGTGTCCATGTGGTCTTAGGTCTTCAGGTTCATAGAATGCCAGAGCTGGGAAGGCTTGGGAGCCTCCACCCTGATTTCAAAGGATGTTTAGAAAAGCCTGGGGGCCCAGGAAGAGATCTGTCACAGGTGCAGATTCGTTGCATAGAGCAATGCCAAGAGGAAATGAAGGGTTGGAGTTGCAGCAAAAAAACCACCACTGGTGCCATACCTAGTGGAGCTGTGACAGCAGGACCACCACAAAGACCCCAGACCTGTAGAGCTACCAGTGTGCAATGCCAGCCTACAAGAGCTGAATTGTGGCCTGGAAAGCCTACCAGGAAAGCCATACAAGCAGTCCCAGTCCCCGCATCAGTATGCAGAGAATGTCAAACATGTGGTCAAAATATGTGATTCACCAGCTCAAAGATTTAATGCCTGCCATGCTGGGTTTTGAACGTGTTTAGGACCTGTTACCCTTTCTTTTGGCCTACATCTCCCTTTTTGAACGAGAATATGTACCCTATGCCTGTCCCACAATTGTATCTTGGAAGTAGAAAACTTCTTTTGATTTCACAGATGGAACTTTGAACTTTGGACTTTTTAGTTGAAGCAAGTTATGACTTTGGGGACAAAACAAATGTATTTGTACGTGAAGAGGACATGAGTTTTGGGGGGCCAGGGGTAGAATGCAGTGGGTTGAATGGCTCCCAAAGTCATTAGGGCTTGACCCCCACTGTGATTGTTGAGAGGGTGGGAAATCCTATTATAGTAGCTGAAGGGTGGGACCTTGAAGAGGTGATTAAGTTGATGGTTCAGTGGGGGTCCTGGGAGCTTTAAAAGGAAAGTGCATGGGAAACTCTCTCTCTTTCTTTCTCTCTCTCTCTGCTTCACCATTCTGCCTTGTGAGACCGCCAAGGAAGCCCCTCATCAGATGTATTCCATGGACTTGGGACTTCCCAGCTTCCAAAACTGTAAGCAATAAATTTTGTTTACTTACAAATTACCCAGTTCCAAGTATTTTTGTTATAAGCAACAGAAATGGACTAATATGATAGCCATGTCAAAGTGACAACTGTACGCATGCCCATGGCACTCACACTCTTGAGTAGAACCAAAAAGGTAGATATGTGGTGGGCTGACCTATGGCAGGTATGGCCAGGGAGAGTATGGCATGACACCTACTCTGGCAGGAGTGAGGGTGCTCAGGCACTGCTGCATGCCATGGGTGATCCTGGTGCAGGTCCTGGCAGTGCTCACATGGGCACCAGCTGTATGGTGGCGGCAGATGCAAATCCCATGTATCTGGCAGGGAGGAGGGCAACACAGGTTGCCCCAGTCCCTCAGCTTGACTGCCTCACCAGTGATAGGATGCCCCTCCCATGGTCTTCACCATGACTCCCACATTGGCTGGGGCCCCGGTGCAGGGCTGCACTCAGAGGCATGGCCATGGCACAGGCAACTGCCTCTGGCCACAAGCTCATACAGGGCATAGTAGTAGAAGAGGTGTCCCTTGAGGTCCTCCAGGGGCCTGTCTCCCAGTGTACGTAGTTTGGAGAAGTTCACACAGAGATTAGTAACATACAGGAGCTCTGGAGACACAGATGATCAGATCTCAGGTACCTTGGTCCTCACCCCTCTATGGCTGGGATGGAGGGGAAGAAATGGGAGGGACTTTTTCCTCTTGCTATACCTTTTCAGCCACCTCTTCCAGCACCCATGCTATGGGGCTCCCCTGTCCCTGCTCCCCTGGGCGCACCATCCTAGAATGACCACAGCCTCCCTCTTGCTGATAATTCTACCTCTGCACTGAATATCCCCTTTCTCCAGCCCTGATGTTGCTCCTGAGCTGAGGCCTGCACATCCCACTACTTTTTGGACACTCCATTCTGGCATCTGAAACCTGCTTCCCCAATGCAGTAAAAGATGCCACTCCTCAGCCCATCATCTAAACAAGTAATCTGCTTACTCTCCAGCCAAGCTACATAAGGTATTTGTTTATTTATCAACTATCTTACTTTCACGTCAGCTCCAACAAGACAGATACCTCGACTGTCTGCTCCCATCAAACACTACCCAGAAGATGCCTGACAGAGTAGATTCAATGCAGTATTTGTTAAATGAACACATGGATGAAGGAACGGGTCCATGCCCCCTCTCTCTGCTCCACACCTTAAGCTGCCAAGCTGAGACCACCTCCTTTATCTCTCTTCTGCAGGCCTTCCCTCTTTCCTGATCAGAAGCTATAGCAACAGCAGCTTGAAGACCTAGCATGAGGACTCAGGGTGAGCAGTTGGTAATTAACACACATCAAGGTGGGTAGGGAACACCCAGTGAATGTAGAGAAAAAACTAGTTTAGGATTTGTTCTGCTCTGGTACTCCTGGCTTGGCTCTGCTGGGTTATGGTTATGTGGCTCTTGTTCTTTAACAAAAGACTTCTTTACAAGGAAGTGGGGAACATCCAGAGATGCCTTGGTGTTACCTAGAGGCAGCTACAGGGACAAAGGTCACCAAATGAGGCCAAGGTTATGAATCAAGGGAGGGGAGCAATGACTGGGACCATGACAGCGGCAGTGAGGGGGCCCATGAAGGGGAGAATTATGAGGGGCAGTGATAGGAGCAGAGATGAGGGACAGTGATGGGGGCAAGAATGTCAGATGATGTTGGGACTTCATAAAGGATTTCAATGATAGGGCGGGAAGGGATAAATGGGGTCTACTCCCCATGCCAGTCTCTATGAAATGGGCACAGGCATGGGGATCAGTGATGTGAGGCCACAAGAGCGACCACAATAAAGAACCATGATGAGGCAGAAATGGGGAATGACCCTGGGGTAGTGAGCTGGCCTGCCTGCCTACCCTGCCCCACCAGTGTGCATCCCCGCCCCCCCCACCCCAGTGAGTATCTGGCTCTGTTCTGATATGCAAAGGTACTGGCTGTGGGAATGATTACCCTGAATCTTGTGGTTGTTTGGTCATCCACCAAATGGCTGGGTCCAGAACTTTGAAAATTACCTGTGGGGAAGAAGCAGGCTTGAGCCTCTGGTTTCACCCAGGGCTGAACTGCACCCCCTCCTCTGGGCCTGACCTCACCCTCAGCGAAATGCTTGATGTCTGAGTATTGCTGGTCACAGATGAAGTCACTGTGGTCAGGGGCAGGAGGGATCCCAGAGCAGATAGAGGCCTGAGCAGTTGTGTGCAAAGTACTGGTATGTGTGCCAGGAGCAGCCATGGACCACTGAGCAGAGCAGCTGGGTGAAATGTCTAGGGACAAAAAGGAGCACTTGAGTCACCAAAGGAAAAGCATCACTGGTGGCCATCAGGTGGGGAGGCATAGGGTCAGTACTTGCTGAGCAAGCCTTCAGGCTGGGACACTGGGTCACCTTGAAAGTCACGATGAGATGAATAAAGTAGAAGGCACCCTCTAGGTCCAGCTGGGTGGTGATGTTCTCAACATCTGCAGCCACAAGGGCTAGTGAGTGACCAAGCCCTGATCCCAGATCCCAGACCCACACACATGGGCAAGCTGGAACCCTCACCACTCTGCCTGACACGAAGCCTTGTTGCTGACACGGCACTCCAGATTACATTCTCAATGTCATGGCTGTCATGGCATGCCTGGTCTCAACTGTCTCAAAAGAAGCAATTCTCAGAGTCTGGGAGAGAACCCAAGGAGACTGACTAGGCAGCAGGTATATGGTCAGCCCCCCACTCCCAACACAGCACAAGCCTCTCCCTCCAGCCTCCAGCAATGACCCAGACTCCCGCAGGGCTGAATGTGCTCAGGACACCCCAAAGAACTGTCCTCACAAGCCAAAGACATGTCTCCAAAGCCGTCACCCTCCTCCCACCTGTGGATGAGTGACAATGCAGTAGAGCTTGGAGCCATGGAGGCCACACGTGGATGAAATTTGAAAGCTCTGGCCACAGCCAACAACCCGGTTGCCCCTGGGAGGGAAGCAACTTCCCCTTGAGCAGCCAGGTGCAGGGAGCACATCTGGCACCTCCTGGGCAATTGTTCTAGGAGCTTGGACTGGGAGAGGTAAGGTCTGAGTATAGGTCCTAGGAATACCCCCCACCCAAGTAGACCTGACTTCTTCTCTCCCTCTGCCTGGCTCTCTGGGAAAGAGCCAACTCCTCACAAATTGGTAGCAGCGGCAGCAGAATTGGAATGAGGGGGTCCAACCTGGCTGGGAGTCCTGGGTGCTGGGAGCTAGAATCAGGTCTGAGAGAGGACGTAGAGTGGGCCCCAAGCTGGGCTGCCCTCGAGGAGCTGAGTGTTGCCCTCAGGTCATTCCCCATACTCACATCTTGCATGAAGGGCACAGCTGCCAGAGGCAAGTAGCATACAGGGTTGTGGGGCCACAGCGCAGCTGGGAACAAGGGAGTCCCTAGAACTTGGGGAACCAAAGGAGGACACATCCAGGGGAAGGATGTTAATAGCAGACACCAAATGTAGAGCTTCTCCACAGGCCCACCGCCCAGGGCAGCTGGTGTTAGTGGGGCCCAGACAAACCCAGAGACAGAAAAAATCCCATTCTCATTCAAATGATGCTCCCACCCCCAGCTCTGAAAGGCTGGTGGTCTCCAGGAGCTTCTGGGGAATGCATCCCCCTCTGCCTGCCCCAGGTGCTGCCATTCAGCCTGGGCAGCCAGCAATGAACCGCAGATAAGCAGGGCAGCTAGCTTCCTCTCCAAAGCAGGAAGAGCCAACAATGTCTGAAACATACAGGCCTGTGTTGGGGGGCACAATGAGGCTGGGCCTTAGAGTAGACACAGCATTTGGAATCTAGGCAGAAAGCATTGCTGGTCAGGCTGTCATGGAAACCCTCCTGGCTCTGCTACCACAGATACCCCACCCAACCAAGGACAAAAGTTTTTGGTCAGTGAGGACAGACTCTGTGGTCCTGACTCCAATCAGAGAAGTTGAGGATAGTCACACTCTCCTAGGAGAGTAGAAGGGGGAAGGCATCTCAACCCCTTCAGGCTTGGCTCCACACCAGACAAGCCCAGGGTGTCTGCTTGGCCCCCTAGTACCAGAAAGTCTCTCTTCCCTGGCCTAAAATCTGTTGGCTGCAAGGTTCCCCACTGAGCTGCCTATTGTCCTCCTGCCTGGGGCCTTATCTGGACAGTAAACCAGGTCACCCTCAAGTGGAGGAGGTTTCCTACTTCACAGTGGCTCTGTCCCTGCCCTCAGGGGATGCGTCTCACAAACCACAGAAGCCAGTACCTGAGTTTCCCCTCATCTCTCCAGAAGGGCCTGGGTTCTGCCCCCTCTCACAACCCCATCCCACTACTCACATTGATGACCTGCCCCAAGCTACCAGGACACTCTCTGGCAGGCATGTTCCTGGGGCCACTTTCCCAATATGCTCAAGCTGGCCTGCTGGCAGCCACACACACAAAAAAGACCATGGAGGGTGGGCGGGGAGACTGGAAGGTGGAAAGGTATAAAACGTGATAGATGGAACAGTGAACATACAGCTTGAAGAACAAGTCACAGTGCATCGCGCCATTAACACCCCTCCCACCCGCCCACCCCACCCCACCCCACCCCACCCCACATCCTCCAGTTTCTGAAAGGAAGCTGGTGGCCACCAGGGACCTAGAAAGGAACCCAGAGTCCTCAAGGTTGCAGAGTCCACGGGTATAGCACACTGTGCTACTAGCCACACAGATAGCTGGGCTGTTTCTCCAAACATTGCTGTGTGAAGGAATCAGGGCGCCAAGTACGGCAGCAATGGCTGGAGCCGTATTACAGGAGACAGGTTTACACGAAGTATCTGTTGAGCCCGCTGCCGTACCTCATCATCGGAGGACTGCCTATCTACCTTTATGGCCCGGAACTTTAGCAGCTTTGTCGTTCCAGGCCCTAGCCATGCTTTAGGAGTTTGGGGCCCAAGCCGTGTTTTCTTCTTGGGAGGAAGATCCTTTGCCTCTTCAGCCCTTTTTCTCTTCTGCCCTACAGTCTCAGGGCAGGTTTTCTGGCCTTTCCTTGCAGTCCTGGCCTGAACTGACCCCTTTGGCCTGCCTCTGCCCCTGGGCTGGGTCTGAGTCACCTTGGTTTTGGCCTTGGCTTGCACTGCCTTGGCCTTAGCCTTCGCCCTAGCCACCATGGCTTTGGCCTTGGCCCGTGCTGCCTTGGCCTTGGCCCTGGCCCGTGCTGCCTTGGTCTTGGCCTTGACCCGTGCTGCCTTGGCTTTGGCACAGGCCTCGGCAGCCTTGGCCTGTGTTCGAGCCACCTTGGCATGGGTACCGGCAGCTTTGGCCAGTGTTCGAGCTGTCTTGGCCTGGGCTGTTTTGTTGCCCAGGGCAGAGCCCCCTTTCACTTGCAGGCCACTGAGTGACCCAGTGGCTTTGTAGATCTTGCTCTGGGGCCCAGTGCCTCGTTGGGGTCCAGCCCCAGGGCCTTTATGAGTCAGACACTTGGGGCCCTTGCTTGTGGTTTTCCTAGGTGCTTTGAGCCGGGGGTTACCTGAAGCTTTCCGCAGTTTCAGAGGAGGGTCCACAAGTGAGAGCTGCAGTGACTGTGCCTTGTGCTTGGCAGCCAAAGAGTGCATAGGAGTCTTGAGTGGAACCAGGGCCTCAAGGACAACAGAGAGCCGCATGGCAGGGTAGACACCTGGATAGAGGTGGGTGGGGAAGCCCACTGCTGCACCCCGGGCGCGGCTGGCACTTGACTGCTTCAGGGAGCTCAGCAGCAGGTTGGTTGTGGCATGCTTGGCAAGAGCTGGTGTGGACGCTTTGGCCAGCCTGCCAGACAGAGGCATGGGGAGCAGTGTGGCCCGGCCTGCGGGCAGCCGCATGGCAGTTCGGGGAGCATTGGCTGGAGGTGATGTGGCAACTGAGTTGGGGGCACGAGCCTGCAGCTTTGTCTGACTTGGGGGGTTGGCTGTACATGAACTATAGCCATAGACATCACCACTACGCAGGATAGTAGGCTGGAAGCCATCATCTCGCAGTCCCTGCAGGAAGGCCACAAGTTGCGCTTCCGTGGCATTGAGATCCTGACTCATGGGGTTAAAGACAAGCAGCGCCTCTTCCAGGGCCTTCTTCCCTGCAGTGGAGATGCGCGACCAGGAGTGCACAGCTTTCTCTTCCACATGCTGCACCACCACGCTCATTGCATTAGGCACTGCAGATCTGCCTGGGTATCCGCAAACCAGTGCTCAGCACCTCCAAGGCAAGAGGAAAAGAGTCAATAAGAATGGCATTGATCAAATAAATTTTTAAAAAGGCACTGAGATAGGGGGCCGAGCAGGTAAACAGGTCAGTATTAGTGCCCCCACTGACATCACGACACTGAGGGGACTGGCCAGAGTGAGTCACTCCCTGGGGTGAAATCCTGGTTTCCTGACCCTCTACCAAGTAGGGGTGAAGTATGGGTCAAACAGCTTCTTCAGGATACATGCTCATAAACACCTCAGAGCCATCCAACCTGCTACTGGCTCCCCAGGAAGATTTGAGCCTGGACCATTTTAATTCAATTCTATATTTTCCAAGTCCAGAAATCTAGCATTAGACTCAGCCCTAGGAACACAGGCAAATATCTTTGTCCTCCAGAAGCCCAGTCTGGAAGGCAAGACAGAGCCACAATTAAGGTTCTTGGGAGTACATGGTGATACCCAGCTAAGTTTGACAATGAGTCAGGGAAGGATTCCTGGGAAAGGCAACATCTAGCCAGGACATGAATGATGAATGGGAAAGGACCAGATGGAAATGGAGCAAAGAGAGGAACAGACTATGCAATGGCTCCAAAATGAGAAAGAGTAAGGCACACTGGTGTGGAGTCTGGGTTCAGGGCTGGGGGTCTATGCTGGAAAAACAAGTGAGAGCAGAGAAACAAAGAGCCTTTAACGTTGGCCAAAAGGCCCAGACTTAAACCCAATGTCCATGCCCATCTCTGTTCCTCCAGTTGCTGGTATTCAGGTGTGGGGAGTGGGGGGATATATTTTCCTGCCCACCATAAGCTCCACTTTCACAGTCCCCAAGCAGGCCATTCCACAGCCCAATTCCTAGCTCTAGAGTCATGGAAACAAACCCCAGGAAAAGAGCCAGACTCTTCTTCAACAGAAACTAAGAAGCTAATGAGTAGCAGATGCTAATCACATTGCTTTAAGAAATCAGGAAGCCTGGGTGCCAGGCAACCAGACGACCAAGAATCCAAGGTCTGAGGAAAGTGGGAGCCAAGTAAGATGGTGAGTCAAGTGAACATTAGAGGTCTGAGCTGTCCTAATTAGGGCTTGGAGGGCCGCAGACCTTGGTATGGCCCAAATGGAGTTGTCTGGGAAGACCCAAACTGTCCCAGGCTTCTTTGAAGAAACTGCAGCCACCAATCACGACTAGTATCTAACACCCAAACTAACATTTGAGGGCTCCCAGAGGCAGGAGGCAGCTCCCCATCTGTATGGGAGCACTAAAAGTTCAGCTGGGATAAGGCAGGTCCCTGGGGCCATGAGGCCCATCTGTGGAGCTTCTTCCCACAGCCCTAATGTAGTAGACGAAGTCTTCAGAATCCCCAGGAGGAAATACCCTGGGGCTCTTTGTTTGGAAACATTCTTGGATCCTCAGGTGTCTCAGGCACTTCCTCTCCCCAGAGGCCATTCTCCAGGCATAATCCTTGTGCATGACTTTAGTTCTTTTATTTTATTTATTTATTTATTTATTTATTTATTTGATGGGGTGTAGTTCCCAAGGTGAACTGGGAGAAAAGGGAGAGACCTATTTCCCACCCCCCACCACCACGGCAGACATTGGGGTTGACCTGTAGAGTTCTTCTGCCCAGGTCGGTCTAGGCCTTTGGGAGGGGTGTTCTGGGCTTTCAAGAAGTTTCGTTAACAGGATGCAGCCGGGTGCCCGACTTCCCTTCACACGTGCCCCCCAAGGCTAGCAGGGAAAGTTGAGGGAAGATGGGGACTAGAGAGTCGCCATCCAGGCGGATCAGGGGTGGGGGCAGATCGGGGCCCTCGGGCTGGGAGTCCGCGTCCCTAGGGCACGAGCGGCGAAGGGGAGGCTGGGGTCACGGAGGCAGCGAAATGTACGGGCCTGGCAGTGCTAGCCCGACCGGGACCGCGCAGCCCCAGGGTGGAGTCGCTGGGCCCGGGGGGGAGGGGGGGTCTCGGTCGGGCCGGCGGAAGACGCGGATCCGGGAAGAGTCAGCCGCCGGCCCGGCCGCCCTGCCGCCTCGCCGGCCGCCCCTCCGTGGCGCGGCTAGGCCCCCGGCTCCAACCTACCGGCGCCGCCGCGGGGACCCAGGACGCACCTCTGCGCCGCCTCCGCTGCTCCAACATGGCCGCCCGCTGCGCGCCGGAAGTGAGCCGCTCTTCCGCTTCCGGGACCCGGCCCGCCCTATTGACCCTTGACCCCGAGACCCCATTTTCCCCCAAGCTCTGGGGTGGGGCAGATTGGGTACCAGGGAGGGCTGCCTGGAGGTGGTGGCCGCAGGGACCGCTCCAAACCTATTCAGTCCTGTGCGGGAATCTTGAGGAGCTGAGGCACCCTCGAACGCGGCATCTTATATGGTCCTAAGTGGACCTGAACTCACATCCACCTGGGCAGAGATCTGGCGGTGATCTAGGTGTAAATGAAGGCCGTGGCCTGGAAGGGATTGCCCCAAGAGAGGGTATGTGCGCCACGGAGAAAAGCCAAAAGCCAGGGCTGAATCTTGAGGAGTCACTCCCTGGGGAGGGAGAGGAAACAGGGCCTGCAAAAAATTCCGAGAGGAAGGACAAGCAGCAGGAGGAAGCCGAGGTCACAAGGGGTGAAACTTTAAAGATACCAGAAAGATTTTAGTTGAGACAAGGACCCCAGGGACCCCCTAGTTTTAACTATATGGTGTTCCATGGTGACTTTTGCAAGAGCAATTCGAGGGGGCATAGTGGCAGCAGACTGCTGAGGTGGCAGATAACAAGGAGGTGGAGCCTGTGAGGGCAGATGGCTTCAAGAGTTTGACTGGAGGGGAGAAAGGAGAGATAAGAGGAAAATATCTAAAGGCAGGTGCCTTGTAAGTGCTTAATTGCTGGAAAGGAGGAGGAGGGGGCCTGGAAAAGGAACAGTGGTAAATATGAGGGGGTCTGCAGGGCAGTGTAAACACCCTGTGGGGGGAGGCACCAGTGCCTCAAGTGAGGAGCAAGTTGGTGGTGAAGTGGGGTGGATGGAGGCCTTCTAGTCAGGGTCTGTGCAGTCTGTAACCAGCCCTAGCACCACCATTTCTTGTAGGCCCTCTGACTACAACCACCAGCCTGTGAAAAGGGCTGAAGACTCTCCCTGGTGATGGGGAGGATCTACCCACACTCTGGGCAGGCCAGAAGTCAGGCAGGCTGGGGAATTAATGCCCCCTAGCAGCTCTCAACCCATGACTGATGGGGAATTGAGAATAAGTACCTCAGTTCCCTTTGCTGCTCTTGGCGGCAGTGGTAGTATGAGGCTTATGTTCCACACTTGCTATCAGAATCTCCAGCAGGATTTGGTCCCAGTTACCCACACTGGTAACTTGCTTGATGACACCTCCTTTGCTGGCTGCTTTCCTTGTCTCCTTGTTGCTCCTCTACTGGTGCTTCCTGGCTTCACCTTCCACACTAACTATATGCACTTGTATCTTTGTCTCCAAGTCTGCTTTGGGAAAACTAAGACAAACACTGTCCATGAAAAGGGGATAAGGCAGTGAGCAGTCACAGACAATCGCAAAGATCTCTTCCCACAGGTGACCACTGACCTGTACAAGTGGGCCCCAAGCTCAAAAACTCAACTTATACTCTTAATGCTCAGAAGATAGGCTGGCAAGAGTCTGGGTCTGAGGTAGGTTGTCCCCTATGGCACCAATTTGCTCTCCCCTGATTCCAGAGTTGGCTAGAGACAGGCCCAGGACCCTAAAGATGGTCAGTCACGAAGCACCTTGGGCCCCAGAGTAGCCCAGGTCTCTGGCCCTACAGGATGAGGCCAGAGTGACCCACTGGGGAGGTCCCTTAGCCTCTGACTCTTCTAGCTCATCCCCTGCTCAGAGTTACCCCTCCAACAATTCTCCCCACCCAGGCCTGTGGAAGAGCCTGTCAGGACCTGAGGCCGGCACTGTCTGATCCTCCATTCCCCACTAGCCTCAATGTGCACTACCGGACCTATCCTGTGCCCTGCTTTGTGCCCGGGCAAGGGCGACTCAGCCGGCTGCTCCCACCAGAGGCCCAGGCCATTCCCTGAGCGGCCTACAGGGGGCGCCGCCTCGAAGCGTGTCGTTGGGCTCCTCTGAGCTCAGCGGCGAGGAGCGAGCGCCGGCCCCTCAATGTCTGCTAGCCGGCTCCACCGCTGGCGCACCCAAGCTGTGTCCGGCTCAGAACGACCTCTAGCCATGCGTGCACTTGCTGTGCCGATCACTGCTGCCTCATTCCTATCACGCCTAAGGTCGGACCCTCAATCCTCGCACGCCCGGTGTCCACATGTCGGTTTGTATTTTGTGTGTGAGAGTGGTTCGGCGCGTCCTGCTCTGGCCGCGGCATGTGCAGAGTTAAGGCAGGAGGCGGCTTCCCTGAGTCTAGGGGGGCGAAGCGGGGGGGCGGGGGGCGGACCCGGTTCAGCCCCGCCCTGCGCCCGAGCCGTGCTGGAACCCCTGTGGAGCCCGCCTTCAACTCCAGCCAGAGCCAGCGTCAGCGGAGGCGGAACAGCTGACCCCGTGCCCCGGCGGCGGCACCGGAGCCCTGGCCGGTGAGTCCCGCGAGAGCTGCGCTCTGGGCAAGTTTGGGGCGCAGGACATAGAGCCCCAACAGCGCTCGCCTAGACCCCCCCCACCGCCACCCCCCCCCCCAAGCTGGAAGTTTGGATCCAAGAGGCCCTCCTGCCAGCGGTCCAGGAGTGTAGCGCCACGGAAAAGAGGAGGTTGGGGAACTTGGGGATCTACTGTTAAGGTATCCAGAAGTCCAGTTGCCCATTCCTGCTTGAAACGCCCTGGACTCTTGGACTCTAGAGTCCTGTGCT
Organism: Cynocephalus volans; assembly: GCF_027409185.1. Classification (NCBI taxonomy): domain Eukaryota; kingdom Metazoa; phylum Chordata; class Mammalia; order Dermoptera; family Cynocephalidae; genus Cynocephalus; species Cynocephalus volans. Next base: position 59,504,106 of record NC_084470.1, read on the forward strand.
CATGAGATTCCTAAATCAGCCCTCTGCCCCACCCCCCCACCCCCGATCCTCCCCTCTTCTGGACTCCACGGAGTCTGGCCTCTGGGGGCCCCCACATGGGCAAACCCCTGAGGGTGGATCTCAGAGGAAGAGTGTGGAACCTAGGTGTCCAATGCGCCCAAACACCAGGGACCCAGGTCTTCCCTGTGTAATAGCCCCCAAGGGTATTGAAAGGATAACCTGGAATTTGGCCCCTGACACAGGAGGGGGACCCTGATGGCTAGATCTCAGGCTTCCCAGGTCACACTGGAAGACAGTAAGGGGAGGTTACAGTAGGACTCCTCTCATGCAAAATCAGGGTGAGGATTGTTGAGGGGAAAGAAAGGGGGCTAGAAAGGAGAGTCCTGATCTAGTCACCTTACCTCTCACCTAGACCCAGATTTGACAGAGTTGCTCTGAATTGTTAGGGAAGGGGTTGTGAAGGAGAATCCCTTATGCCTCCATAGAAAGTAGGGAAGCTGCCTGGGTATCTGGAATTTGTCCTCCTTCCCACTCCAGGAGGGCCTCCACAGTGATGTGCTAGCCAGAGCGGGTGGGACCTCCCCCACCTTTCCTATCAGTGATTTGGGCCAGCCTTGCCCTCAGCTACAGGCTGTTCATCTGTTTCCTGACAGGCTGGTCAGTGGCCCTGACCCTTTGTTTTCCCTCTCTCCTCCAGGTGAAGGCGAGGTCCCTGGACTTGTCAGATACCCACTTCAGCCCTGGCAGGATCAAGATGAGGCTTTATTATGGCCCCCCAATGAGGCCTGCAGCCTGAGCAGATAGCATGGCCTGCCACTGGTAGTGAACACCATGGCTGCAGGAAGTGGCTGGGCCTTTGCTTGGCAGGTGTTCCCCCCCATGCCCACTTGCCGGGTGTATGGCACAGTGGCATACCAGGATGGGCACCTGCTGGTGTTGGGGGGCTGTGGCCGGGCTGGACTGCCCCTGAACATTGCCGAAACACTGGACATGGCTTCACACACATGGCTGGCACTGGCACCCCTTCCCACTGCCCGAGCTGGTGCAGCTGCTGTAGTTCTGGGCAAGCAGGTGCTAGTGGTAGGTGGTGTGGATGAGGTCCAGAGACCAGTAGCTGCTGTGGAGGCCTTCCTGGCCGATGAGGGCCGCTGGGAGCCTCGGGCCACTCTCCCTCAAGCAGCCATGGGAGTTGCAACTGTGGAAAGAGGTGAGTAGCCTCCCAAGAAAAGTCCCTCAGGTGCCACAACACCCTCCATTCTCTCCTGACTTGGTCCCTTACCCTTAGAGATTGTACAAGAGCTGTGATTACTGCATGGGTGCCCTGGATATGGCCTTGCCTCCTGTATCCTGTCTGACCTAGCTCTGAGTTGGGCATGCAACAGCCTTCTATTAACTGCCTTTTCTGCCTGTGAGGTGTGGGGCAGAGCCCAGGCTGGTCCCCAGGATGATGGGAGGCCCCAGCCACCTCCCTGCCATTTCTAAGAGACGAGGGGGGAGACAGCCTAATGACTCCCAGGGTTATAAATAGTATGGGGTTGGGGGAGAGGAGCAGGGCCTTGGCTCAGAGCCCAGCAAGTGCTTAGTCTCCCTCCCCGCTCACACACACCAGGGAGCCTGATGTGGACAAAGGCCAATCTGACCTAGGATGGTTGCCATGGAAGCCCCCAGCTGACTGGCCCATCACTCCAAGGCCCCCAGACATGTCCCTAGCTGACCCTGAGGGCCTAACAGAAGGCAAGAACCTACTCTAGTGAAAGGACGTGGTGCAAAGATACTGGCAAGGCTCCTGCAAGGCCATGCCCCTCTCCCAGCCACATCTCCACCTCCAAGTGATCTGCAGAGCCCCCTCCCCAGACTGACTCCATGCTGAGCAGATCTTCATATGCCCCTCACCCCTGGCTTGAGCCATGCTGCCATCCTCCTCCCTCCAAGGAAGCCCCCACCTGGTGGCCTCCAGGTCTGACCACTGGTCCAGGCCAGCCCTGCTTGGATGCCAGACTCTGTTGCCATAGCGTCTCCAGGGAGACAGAGGCGATTATAATTAGATCATTTGCCTCCTGCTCTTCACTCAGAGGGGCCCTGGCCAGAATGGGAATCCCAACTCTCCCAGCCCCCCTTCCAGGAAGGCAGTAGGGTTGCTGCTGCTGAGAAAGGGTGCCACAAACATGGGTCTACAGTCACCCCCAAGCAGCTGTTAGGGTGGGGTGCCCTGGCCAGGTGGGGGTGCAGTCTGAACTACTCTTTTCTATGCAGACGGTATGGTGTATGCTCTGGGAGGAATGGGCCCTGACACCGCCCCCCAGGCCCAGGTACGGGTGTATGAGCCCCGCCAGGACTGCTGGCTTTCGCTACCCTCCATGCCCACACCCTGCTATGGGGCCTCCACCTTCCTGCATGGAAACAAGATCTACATCCTGGGTAAGGGCCTGGGGCATGTGGGAAAGGGGCTCAGAGTTCAGAAGTCCCTATCCCCATAGGTTGGCTGTGGTAGGGATCAGGCTTAGGCCAGGATGGCAGGATAAGAGAGGCTTTGTTGGGATGATTCAGGCCTGCTCTGAACCTTTGACCTTTGATGGCCCTGCTGGGTTTGGAAAAGCAAACACCAGTGCCTGAGGGTCTGTGGGGTGGATGATCCAGGTGCAGTTGTGCACACAGCTGGGTGTGGGAGGCTGGGGTAGGCCGATCAACAACCTGGTGAGTGAGGAGGCCATCAAGCCCCCTGGGCTTCCTCCAGGTACCCCAATTCCATTGACAGGGGGCCGCCAGGGCAAGCTCCCAGTGACTGCTTTTGAAGCCTTTGATCTGGAAGCCCGTACCTGGACCCGGCACCCAAGTCTGCCCAGCCGCCGGGCCTTTGCTGGCTGTGCTATGGCCGAAGGCAGCATCTTTAGCCTGGGTGGCCTGCAGCAGCCTGGGCCCCACAATTTCTACTCCCGTCCACACTTTGTCAACACTGTGGAGATGTTTGACCTGGAACATGGTGAGTAATGGCTGTCCTGGGCTATCCTCCCACTTTCCATGGGATGGAGGGGCACAGTGGTTATGTGGCTAGATCTGACCTCCCCTCTCCTGCAGGGTCCTGGACCAAGTTGCCCCGCAGCCTGCGCATGAGGGATAAGAGAGCTGACTTTGCAGTTGGTTCCCTTGGGGGCCACATCGTGGCCATTGGGGGCCTTGGTAAGTCTCTGTGGAGCTAGGGATAAGGGGGGACCCAAGATAGGAAAGAGTAGCCTCCGCATGAGCACCACCACCTTTTGCCCTTCTCCAGGAACGTAGGGATCAGGGCTTTGAGTGTTCCCTTTCCCTATCCATGAAGCAGGTAGAGTTGTCTGCCTAGCCCACCTTGCAGGGTGTCCCCCAGTGCCTGATTGGGGGCTCTGTACCAGCAGGGGCCTAGGAGACAGAAGCAGGACAAAAAATGACCACCAAATGCACAGGCAAGTAGACAAATAGAAACAAAAATGAATGGATGAGTGAATGAATGAATAAATGATGAACAGGGGCAATCAGGAGCAAGGCACTGATAGCTTATTCTGGGGTCATACCTACTGGGCCATTCTCTGAGCTTAGGGAGCAAAAGGGCCTGGAGCCCCTACAGCTTGTGCACCTTACAGCCTTGTCTTCTTCCTGCAGGAAACCAGCCATGCCCTCTGGGTTCTGTAGAGAGCTTCAGTCTTGCACGGCGGCGCTGGGAGGCACTGCCTGCTATGCCCACGGCCCGCTGCTCCTGCTCTAGCCTACAGGCTGGGCCTCGGCTGTTTGTTATTGGGGGTGTGGCTCAGGGCCCCAGTCAAGCTGTGGAGGCACTGTGTCTCTGTGATGGGGTTTGAAGGCCTGGTGGGACTTGTCCACTGGAGCAGCTCAATGCCAGAGGCAGATGTCTGTGGTTCCTTTTGCTGCTGAGGGCACTCACTGTGGCTCTGTGGGATGAGGGAGGCACGGGGTGGGCACTTGAAACACTACCTTGGGGACTTGGGCTAGGGGAGCCTTTAGCACAGGACACACATGTCTCATACCTACTTTACCACCATTCATTCATGGACCATGCCTAACTCCACCCTTGCTCTGGAACCTACTAGGCCCTCTGTGTAAATGGGAAGTGGGGAGGGGGAGAGCTGGCCTTATGCCTCACAGGGTCAGTGCCTATCTGGAGTTGACCAGGCCCACTCCAGTGGCTATTCCTGAAAAGTCCCAACTGCCAGCCTGCCTTGAGGGTCTCTGTAGACCCAGGAGAGTTGAGAAAGGGTGGGAGACACAGAGGGGATAGAGGAGAGAATATGGGAATGACCAGAGGGCCAGAGGAATACTGGCTTTGGGCTCTCTATACTGTTGTTGTATGACTTTGGGCAAGTCATTTCACCTCTCTGTGCCTCAGCATCCTCATCTATAAATGGGGATCTCTGAAACCTTCCTGCCCTACCTACCTCACAGGGCTGTTGTGAGGACCCAGGGAATTTGGATGTGGAAGTAAAAATGCTGCTAAAATCTGGTATGTGGCCCTGGTGTGGACTCCCATGTTGCCCTCACAGCCCCTGCCCTCCTTTAGAGGTCTAAACTCTCTCAGGGATGAGGGTCCAGAGGGAGCCTCTTGTATCTGGCCTTTGCCCCATTTGTTCTGGTGTCTCAGCTCCATCTAAGCTTCAGCTTCTCCTTTGGTGACATGGGATGACAGTCCTCTCCTGTTGTCCTAGGTGTTAGGGGCACTGATAGGATGACCAGAGAAGCACTCAGAAAACAACAACAAAACACCACAGGGTTAGGATGGCCTCCAGGTCCAAGTCACACAGTGTCTCCTCAAAGCCTCTGCTCATCCCCAAAGGGAGGGGTGGTTCAGTGGGGGCTGTGACCAGAGCAAACTCCTGTCCTTGTTGTGGGGCAGCCATTTCTTGGGGAGGGCTGCATGGCTACCCACCAAACTCCTTGAGGGCAGCAGGATCCTGGAGGAGGCTGCCAGTCCTTGCCTCTTCCTCCAGCCTTTGCTGCCGATTAGTAGGGGCCTCTGGCTCTGCTTTCCCTGCATCTACACTAAGTACAAGGAGCTCACAAGTAGGTTTGCTGCAAGAACAAAGTATTTGGGGTCCTGGAACCCACCTGCTGTGGCCGTGGCACCCTCCTGTACTCTTAGCCTCCTGTAAGACTTACCCTTTCTCACTCAATGGCAGAGCTCCCAGGGCAGACCTCCCCTGCCCAGCATACAGACACCATGGGCACCAGAGCCAAGTACAGGGACTGACAGTGCACTGCTGCTGTATGGCCTCTGAGACCTTTTGAGCTACAAGTACAGACAGGCTGCTGTGTCAGCTGTCCTTGTTTAATGTTTTGGACCAATTTAGACACTCAGAGACTCCAGCATGAAGGTAGTGCTGCAGCAGCTTGGGTCTCGGAATCCCAGGGAGATGAGGCAGCATGTCGGTGACCAGTGCCTGGGGCCCTATCTTGTTGCTGCCACAATGGCCACCCCGGGATGGCTGGCAGAAATTCTGCTGGTAGGTGGTGCTGGCACGGGGAGGCTGGATCTGCACAAAGTGGACGAGGCGCTGTGGAAGGCCACCAAGTCCTGGCCCTGACCGGAAATCAGCTTGGTAGGATGATTCCAGGGGCCCCTGCTGGTGCAACTCGAGCTCACGGGGCGCCCAGCGCAGGAAGGTGTGCTGCCGCCACAGGCGCTCCAGGTCTTTCCGCCTTCCGATTCCCTGCAGCAGGCAGTAGGGGCCCTCCTCAACGGTATGGGCCCTTGGCCCACAGTCCTGGCACCAGGCACCTCTTTGGGCCCCTCCTAAACCCGTGTCTGCTTTGTGCTGCCTGGCCTGTGCTTGACCTCTCTGGCCTGTACCCTGGCCTCCTTGGCCTGCCTCCCCAGTGATACCTTCCATTCCAGGGTGAAGCCCCAGAAATTCAGTGGCCCACAGGATGTTTGCACATTGTCAGGCAAACTTGTGGAGGAAACCAACACAGAGGTGCCTCTGTTTGAGGAATGGGCTGTTTCCTGGAGGAGAAAGATTGTGGGGGAAGATAGGCACTCCTGCCTGCAGAAGGAGCCCTCACTCCCCTCAATGTCTTATCCCCTCCACCTGCTGTGTCCTCAACTTCAACCTAGGCTGGGAGACTGCCCTCTCTTCCTTTCCCCAGCACTCACTTTGTCAAAGGAAGAGCGGTTGTCATGCTTGGAGAAGAAGTGTTGCCGCGCTGGCTCCTTGAAAGACAGAAAGGTGAATGGACAAAATGATGCTTACCTTCCCACAGAAGATATTACCTCAGGGCCCATAATGGAGGGAAACTGCCAGGAGCTGCTACCGCTAAACTACTAAACTGCCAATACCCTGAAAGGGCAGAGCCAAATTAAAGCCTCACTGAGGATGAGGTATCCCAGGACTTGCCATGAAGCAGAAACCTCTGGAGCCTCTGACTGAGGAGGGAGCTGAGGCACCTGCCAAGACATCCTGGCATCAGGGGGGCTTTGACTGAATTTCACATTCGGTCCTTTAACTCTAGATTGTCCAGGATTAGGTTTTAGTCCTTTCCTCCTCTAAGTTCACACTTACTCCCTCATCAGCATACCCAGTATCTTGGCCCTAAATGCCATCTGGAAACTGAAATTTCTGTCTCAAGCTCTAGCTCTCTCCAGAGCTCCAGACACAATAGCCAACTGCCTACTCCACATCTCCATGTAAATACCTAATGGGGCATCACCAAACACTTAGCTGAGCTTTGGATCATCCCCAACACTCTGTCTACAGCCTCCCCCAGCTCAGGCCATGGCAGCGAGATCCTGCCAAATACCTCGAGACCCCTTTATTCTCTTCTCTCATACTCCACATCCAATGCGCTAGGAAATCCTGTTGATATTCCCATCAAAATGTAGCCAGGATCAGACCACACCTCAGCATGTCCACTACTTTCCCTGGTCCAAGCCACTTTCCTCTCTTGCCTGAATTACTGTGAGAATTTCTGCCTGATGTCCTGCTTTCAACTTGCCCCTTCAGTCTACTGTTCTCTCAGCAGCCAGAATAATTCTTTTAGTGCATAAATCAGATCACATCTCATTTTCTGAAAATCCACAATAATTCCTCATTTTGTAACAACCAAAGTCATAATAGTCATTCATGAGACCCACACAATATTGGTCCTTCTGTTACCTTCAGCCATGCTGGCCACCTCATTGCTCCTCAAACACCTCAGGTCTTTGTACCACCTGTTCCTTCTGCTGGCCATATAAATCCCTCTTATCTCCCTCACGAGAGGTCTTCCTTGAGCATTAGCTAGTATTCCTATCACCCCAACTTTACATTTTTCACCTCCATACTATATAATTATACATTATGATGTTGCTTATCATCTTATGTCCCCCATCAGAACATAAGCTTCTTTTTTTTTTTTTTTTTTTTTTAAAAGATGACCGTTAAGGGGATCTTAACCCTTGACTTGGTGTGGTCAGCACCACGCTCACCCAGTGAGCGAACCAGCCATCCGTATATGGGATCCGAACCCGGGGCCTTGGTGTTATCAGCACCGCACTCTCCCGAGTGAGCCACGGGCCGGCCCAGAACATAAGCTTCTTAGGGGCAAAGGTTGATCTGTCTTGCTCACATCTGTAACTGAGTTGTGCCTGGCACTGTGCTCAATAACTGTTTGCTGTTAAATCAATGAACAGGGACAGAAAGCCCTGGCCCCAGGGCATTTGCTTTGGCTCAGTTGGGGCCCGACGGCCTTGCCCAATACCCAGGCAGAGAAAGACGACCTCTCAGGCCTCCAAACCTTGGCAGGATTCTCTCCCAAGACCATCTCCTTGCCTTTGTGCCATGTTTCTGCTCCTAGAACCATACCCTCCACAGCCACTCAGCTTCTCCTGCTGCAGACCTGAAGTGACCTGATCTGTTGAGTTCAGGCTTGGCTGGATTGGGGGTATGAGCAATGGCTGACAGCAAGTTCCTAGATAAAATGCAGGGGCTGGTTCCATCCCAGATCTCTGAACCAGAATCTTCAGGGTAGAGCTCATTGTGTCTTTCTTTTTTTTTTTTTTTTTTTTTTTTTTGGTGGCTGGCTGGTACGGGGATCTGATCCCGTGAACTTGGGGTTATAACGCTGAGCTCTAACCGACTGAACTAACTGGCCAGCCCCAGAGCCCACTGTGTTTTTAATAAGATCCTCTTTTGGGACTTCTTGCCTTAGACAGCCGGTGGTAGCTTCCAAACAGAATGAAAGTTCCACAAAGGTAGGAAGCCAGTCGGCCTTAACTTTCCTCATAAAGCAAGCTGACAGGATGGGGATTAAAAACCCAGGGCCCTTTTAGGGAGAAAAAAAAAAAAAAAAAAGAGAAAATCTTTAGAATCTAGAGCTAGGCAAAGGGCTCTTAGATTTGACACCAAAAGCAAGGTCCATAAAAGAAAAAGTTAATAAATAGGACTTCATCAAAAATTTTTTTTTTTTTTTTTTTTTTTTTTTTTTGTCTTTTTCGTGACCGGCACTCAGCCAGTGAGTGAACCGGCCATTCCTATATGGGATCCGAACCCGCGGCGGGAGCGTCGCCGCGCTCCCAGCGCTGCACTCTCCCGAGTGCGCCACGGGCTCGGCCCATCAAAAATTTTTTTAAAGTTTTGCTCTGTGAAATTCTATGTGAAGAGGATGAAAAACAAGCTATAGACTGGGAGAAAATATTTACAAACCAAATATCCAACAAAGGACTAGTATCTAGAATAAATAAAGAACTGTCACAACAGTAAAACAGCAATCTAATTAGAAAATGGGCAAACAACATGAAGACACTTTACTAAAGAGGATTTATAGTTGGCAAATAACACATGAAAAGATGTTCAGCATCAAACATTAGGGAAATGCAAATTAAAACCACAATGAGATATATCACTGCATATCTATCAGAAATGCTAAAATTAAAAATAGAGACAACACCAAATATTGGAGACAGTGCAGAGAAACTGGATCATTCATTGCTGAGAATGTAAAACAATACAGCCGCTCTGGAAAACAGTTTGGTAGGTTTTTTTAAAGACTAAACATGCAACTACCATATGACCCAGCAATTGTTCTTCTGGGCATTTATCCCAGAGCAACAAAAACTTACGTTCTTCCAAAAATCTGTACACAAATGTTCATAGTAGCTTTATTTGTAAGAGCCCGAAATTGGAATCAGCCCAGATATCCTTTCATAAGTGAATGGTTAAACAAACTGATACATATGTACCATGGAATACTACTTAGTGATGAAAACAAATGAACTACTGATACATGCAACAAATTGGATGAATCTCTAGAAAATTATGCTGAGCAAGAAAGGCCAGTCTACAAAGGCTGCATACTGGATTGTTCCATTTATATAACATTTTAAAATACAAAATCTTAGAAATGGAGGATAGATTGGTGGTTAGGCGCAGGGGAGGGATAGAGAAGTGGGAGGCAGGTGGGTGAGGTTATCAAAGGACAGCACCAGGGTTCCTTGTGATGTTGGTCAGTATTTTGACTGTGGTGATGGATACACAAACCTACACAGGTGATAAAATTTTATAGATCTTAACACATACACATACACACACAAATGAGTACAAGTGAAACTGGGAAAATCTGAATGAAATTGGTGAATTGCATTCATGTCAATGTCCTGGTTGTGATATTATACTATTGTTTTGCAAAATGTTACCACTGGGGGAAACCAGGCAAAGTGTATAAGGGATTTCTATTATTTCTTACAATTGCTTATGAATCTGTAATCATCTTAATGAAAGTTTCAATTTTTAAAAATCTGGGAGTCTGGGACAAGTTCCGATTGACCCCCAAATATCTCCCGTCTCTACCGTCAGCTACAGAATTGTATATAGCCCTAGAATATGGATGCCTATGTTTGTTGTTGGAGGCAGTTCTGACTCTGGAAACTATTTCTGCAGTGGCAAGGTAATCTATTGACTCCCACTGATACAAGTTTTGCTCTTTAACAACTGTGGGAACCTGGTGAGAAGTGCAGTCATTTCCTCTCTTGCCTGGCAGTTCTGGGTATATTCTTGCCTCTGAGAAGAATTATCACTTGCATCTTTGTTTCTAAATCATTCAGGGCTCCTTTACCATCAACGTGGTGAAACCCTTGGTCTCTGAGCAAGTGGGACTAGGGTTGGGATTCCATGTTAAGAAGCATTAGAGAAGAGGTAGGTTTTCTGGGAGGGTGTGGCGTTTACATGTGGGAGGGCTAAGGGCCCCTGTGGAGGCTGGGCAGTCTGCAGTCAGTGTGGTGCTGAGAGAGGAGCCTCTATGGCAGACTGAGGCATAGGGCAGCAGCAGGGACAACTGTAATCATGGTACCGCAGATGAAGAACCCGCCCTCAACCATAAGTCTCTGGCACTCTTGTCTGACCTTAGGAACAAATGAGAACAGGATTACATTTTCCGAGAGTCAGGCAGTTGAAGGCTAGAAATAGATTAATCTGGTTTAGAAGAAAGAATGAAAAAAAGAAAAGAATTTTCTTGCATCTGAATGTTATGCACAAAATTTTTACCTGCCTCCAAACCAAAGAAAAGTGGATCCCACATCTTAGAAAGGCTTTAAACAACCATAGCTTAAATCAGCCACCTGAAACCTGGTACCTCTCAGCCAATGAGAAAATAATATGTGCACCTTCCCTCAGCAGTCCCATTAATTAAAACAGCTTTACACCTAGAAAGAGCCATTAGACCTGACATTTATACAACCTGAGCCCAAGACACACATCATGCTATTTGGGGCTGATGATTATGCTAGTAAATTCTTAATGTAGCAAGTCTTCACTTTGAGCAGCAGCCAAAACATGTCCCTTACATGTCTTTTCCTGGGGGATTGGTTTAACAGATTGAGATTTCTGGTCTCTGGGATGAGAGCTGTCACTGAGGGCTACTACAAATATCCAGCAGGAAGTCTCTAGGTTGCTTCTATTCCTGTGCTACCCAGACCCTATCACTCTCAAAAGAGAAGTGGCCCCAGATGGGCAGTCTGGAGCTGCATTTGGGCCTGGCTTGATAGGCAGTTCTAGGCATTCCTTCCAACTGCAAATGCTAAAGAAGTTCAGTTTCCACAACATAGAAACCTCCAGGATTCTGTTATCAGCCTGGGAAAGCAATTCCTGGAGAATCCAGATGGCAGATCAAGTAGGACCTGGCAAGAGGCTGAGAAGCAAGAAGCTGCAGTGGGAGAAGCATGTTCCAGGCATCCCTTCAGGTTCCTCTGGGCCCCTCCCAACTCTACTCTTGTTCAGGAGGCTGCCCTGAGTGCATTCATCACCAGGCTCCCATCACTTTAGCCACTGGGGAGCCCTGGGAGGAGACGGAGGAAAAGAGGGAGGAGGTGTTTCTTCCCTTGGCTCCTTCCCAAGCCAGATCCCACCAGGCTATCTCTCCACCCAGGATTACTGCTCCTCTCAGGGTGGCCCTCTCCACAGCTCTCTGTCTTCTTCTGGGTTGTAGGAGCCATGCCTGCTCCTATGGGCTCAGCAGTACTGACTACTTGGTTGTTACCAATCTATGAGACTGATTTTTCCTGAGGCCTCCACACCCACTCCTTTGTAAATGCACCCTCCTGAGTTCTCCTGTTTTGAGTATGCTTTGTACTGTTGGAACCCTGACTGATGATGCACAGTGCCCGCTCCTTGTCTCCAGGCCTGTAAGTGGTGGAAGGCCTGGAACCCTGCATCCCTTTCCTGTTCTCTGAAAGCCCATTCCAGCCACTCTAGGCTACCTCTACCAACACTTTCCAGTCCTCCCTGGCCAGATGTCCAGATCAGTACCCAACTACCTCCTGCAATAATTCCCTGACCAGAGGAGGCCTCCTACTCACTCCCAAGGCTGTGGACTGTGGACCATGGGCTTTTGTGGCATCAAGGATTCTGAACTTGAGGGTAGTTGTCAGTAAAACTCAAGGGTTATTTCCTGGGTTCTGGAGGCTTATCATGACTACCCACCCCACCTGGCCCTGACTGTTCCTCCATCTGGAAGGGGCAGTGAGCTAGACTGTCCTGTCCAGTTTGGCAACCACTTTTTTCCACTCTGTCTTTAGGAGGAAGATCTGAAATTTCAGGGGAGAGGGGAAAAGCCTCATGCCTTTCCCTGGGATAGGTTGGCCTCAGGTATCAGTACAGCTGTGAAGGGACTGGGAATGATGCTTTTGGGGCCTGTGAAAGGCAGAAACTGGACCAGTCACTCCCGCTGCCCCTAGGGCTTCCTTGTACCTGACATCGCTGCAGGAACACTGCCGGAGGCTGGGGCTTGGCTGCAAGGCGGTATTCTCCAGCACTTTCACTCTTGAATTGGCTTCTGTAGTGCCCATAGAAGCCATTGTTGTGCTATAACAAGACAGGCATGAGGGTAAAGCCCACTCAAACCCCCATCTTGGGTCCCAGACTTCAGGGCCCCTGCTGAAGTTTCCAAGGAAGCCAGGCCAGAAGGCTCTCATGGGAGTTCCTGAGGGAATAGAGAAAATTCAACAGGAGGGACACTCCTGGAGAGGGGCCATCAGAAAGGCATCTCCATTCATCATTGGGACAGTTGGCTTCAGCTGTGCTGACCCTCCTGGGAGGGCTATGCATGTATGGCAAAGTGGTACCATTCATTCAGAGCAGAGTTCTGTGGACAGGGCCACTGTCCAGAGGGATGATCTTTCCCTAAGGAGCTTGAAAGGAAATCCCCATTTTTGTCCTCCCCACAATGTTAATAGTAGATCAAGGGTCCCTGAAGAGCAAGGGTCCAGTGGATTCTTCTTCTGCATCTATTGACAAAGTCGTGAACACCCTTTTTTTTTTTTTTTTTAAAGATGAATGGTGAGGGGATCTTAACCCTTGACTTGGTGGTGTCAGCACCACACTCACCCGAGCAAGCCACGGGCCGGCCCGTGAACACCCTTTTGCCACACACTCTATTCTGGGGCAAGAGAGGCACCCTCTGAAACTGGAGCACCCAAGCAAGGGATAAACTTTCCAAAAGGAGTATTTATTTCACTAACAGAGGACATCTTCTCAAGAGAATTTCAGAGATAGGCACTGGCAGAAGACATAAATAAGCCCAGGGCTGGCCAGTTAGCTCAGTCGGTTAGAGCACAGCCTTATAAACACCAATGTCATGGGTTCATATATCCCAACTGGCCAGCCACCCCCCCTCAAAAAAAAAAAAAAAAAAAAAAAAAAGGAAATGTGCCCAAGAAAGGCTGATGTTGTTAGGCATACAACCTGTGGACGATTGCAACCTGTGGATGATCATGTCTGGAAACTCCTAGAGCCCAACCTCTTTGTTCTGAGTTCTTCCTTGAGAGAACGATGTGGCTGGTCCTTCACAATCATAACCATGAACAGAGGAACTTGTCCCAAGCTTAGCCTCTGGCGATCACAGTGGGCTCCTCGATAGGACTGGGAAGCCACATATCTTTTCATCCCACTGAAGACGTAGGTTACCTTGTCTGTCCATCCCTCCACCATCTGTCAAAGAACCCCTTGCTCTCTATTCAGGTTAGTTCAACAGTATTTTTTTTTTTCCCTCTCCCCAGCGGCTGGTACAGGGATTCGAACCCTTGGCTTCTGGTGTTATCAACACCATGCTCTAACCAACTGAGCCAACTGGCCAGCCTTATTCAATGGTATTTACTGGAGCTTTACTGTGTTCCAGGCATGTGGCTGGGCATGGGAAATACAGATGAACAAAAACACAACTTTTGCCCTCAAGATGTTCCCAGACTAGAGAGCAATCAAAATCCAACAGTTTGGGGGTGGGAGGGTGGGGGTTCAAACAATGATTTGTAATAAATGGGGTGGCTAGACAATTAGGAGGTTCAGCCAACTAGCAGGAGACCAGAAGGCATGGATAGGGGTATGGTATCAGGAAGACTAAGCAGCCTCTAGGGGTGACCTAAGGATGGCAGAGGGGAAGCAGGCAGCTCCAGGTCCTCCATCAGGCTAGATGCTAGATGAAACCCTTCTCATTTCACTCTCATGACTCACTCAGATTTCAGGTATAATCCCAAGGCCAGGGGCCAGGGTCCAGGATTAACTGTAAAGTATACTCTTACCCAGGAGCCTGCTAAAGCACTTTGCATCTTCCCAGGAAGGGAGTGGAAAAGGCAAACTTTTCTCTTGTCTTTTTGAGGCTATGTCTGAGGAAAGAGAATCTCCGGAGGTCAACTTCCTGTTGCTTAGTGACAGGGGAGGTTGTGACTGCACAATGCTGCTATTTGTTAAAGCATCACCTGGCCTGTTGTCCCTTTCGGCTTGCTGCTCTGTTTCTTCTCTATGAAAGAAAACTGCCGCTTGGCATTACCAGCCTGGGAGAGCCCTTAAATATAGAAACATATAGGGCTCTATGGTGGAGTCTGATGAACTCACAGCCAATGAAATATTGAATATTTTAGAGGCAAATCCTGCATCTTAAAAACTATGCAGCCATACTGCCAGGGATATACATTTAGAAAGCATTCTATGGAGTCAGAAGAAATGTTAAAGGGGTTGATGGCTCTTAGGACAAAATTGCTGCTTCCGAATAAGGTTCTGCCAACTTATCTCCTAGGTGTTTGTAGTGACTGAGATGCTAATTGTGACAGGTGAATGTTACAAGAGCCCGAGTGAAGGAGGAGAGCATTACAAAGGAGCTTAAGAAGGAACATGCAAAGATTTGACATGATAGTTTCATTTTGAGCTTACTCTAGGGCAAATTATCGACTTTATTATTTGTAACACAGGAACATGAACAGTTCCCCTTTACTAACCAAAAGAAGCTGGCAATCAGCCTCTAAGTATATGCCAATAAAAGTTCAGAAGGAAACAATCAGCCCCTGCTGGTGTCATTGGCACGAGCCCTAATATTTAGAAAGTCTACCCCTGTGTAGTTGCCCTGGAGAGCCCCTCTTACATGGATTCAGAGGTATAGAAACGTTCATTGTAGCATCTACACAGAGGGGAAACTGTAAGCAGCCCTAGCGTTTACCAACAGGACAATGAGGAAATCAGACTATAGTTACACAACGAAATACTGGAGTTACTACCAATGGTCTATAGATATTTGAATCCACTGAGATAAATCTTAAAGTTGTAGAAAGATGTTCAAAGTACACCATTTATAAAATGATACAAACATGCAAAACAATGCTACATACTGCTTATGGATACAAACATGATCTAAACGTATAAGTGTGCATGCGAATGATAAGCAACAAATTCAGGATAGAAGTCACCTGGAGAGGGGAGCAAGGGGAATGGCATCAGGGAGGGCAGAATAGAGTTTCAACTCAATCTGTAATGTTTTTATTTTTTAAAGCTTTATTTAGGTATCATTAATACACAGTAAACTGCACATATTGAAAGTATACAATTTGATATATTTTCATATATATATATACATATACCTATGAAATCACCACAATCAAGGTGGTAACCATATCCATCATACCCAAGTTTCCTGTCACCCATTTGTAATCTTTTTTTTTTATTGAATCATGATTATATGTATTTTTGGGATTCAATGTTGACTTATGTTGATCAAATCAATATCACTAGTATATATATTGTTACAAATTGTACTTATTCTTTATGCCCCTTGTCCAATCTCTCCCTACCGCCTCTCCCTCCCCCCTTCTACCACTGATAACCCTAGATTTCTTCTCTCCCTCTGAAAAAGTAATGGTTACACTGTTGGTTTGTTGTTAGATGATCTGTCCAATGCTGAGAGGTGTGTTCAGGTCCCCCAATATTATCATAGAGCAGATGCATCTTCTGTCACTCTGGAATGGGCTTTGTGGAGAGAGACATCCTCTTCTTTTCTTTGGTCTCTGCTGGTGACTCTCCTTGTGTCAATGCACTCAAGTGGCTCATGGACCATCTGTGTGGTGGTTGTGATGTCCAGCCACTATTGTGGCAGCCATGGTTACTGTGGTGGCTGTGGTGAGCCACCCACATGGAGGTGATGTTTTTGTCATGCTCCTTGGTGCTGGTGGCGTGCCTGGTTGTGTGTGGGGGGGTCCAGTCCCCAGCTGTATGCCTTAGGTCCCCTGGCAGGCCCCGAGGCACTGGTGATATGCCTGGGCCGGAACTAATTTTTTGTCCTTTGCTTACTTCTAAAATGGGGGAACTTCCTGTGGGAATCAGTACTTGAGCTGTGTGGTTGAGTTAAATTTCTGCATTGCTGCTGTTTCCCTAGGGAAGGCTTTTTGCGCAGCTCAGGGCTTAATGGATTGACCTCATAGGTACTTCTGGCTCTCCAGAGATCCAGTGCACCTGGGTTGTGTAGAAACTCTGATCTGGGCCTGAGTCTTTTCATCAAACTGCACCCCATGCAATTCTGTATTCCTGACCAGTCTCCTCTGAGTAGTCCTGTGCTGACTGGGGGGCAGATCACCTGACCTTGCTGTGTCCCAGTGTTCCCCTGGTGGGCCCATCTCCCCCACCACCTGTGCTCCAAACACTTCCCATGGGATGGGCCCTGCTCCATCCCTTGTGATGACTCACCAGCCTCTGAATGTCTCCTTTTTTCAGTTGTTCTGGCTCCTTGCTCCTGCGTGGGTCTACGGTAACTCCATTAGTGGTCTTGCTGTCCTGGGGGCCACCAAGGCCCTCTTCTCCCCTCCAAGCCTCCAAGCAAAGGGCACAGCTGTAGCTTCTGCTGGTTCCTGCTACATGAGCTCAGCAGCTCCAGTCTTTTTTTTTTTTTTAAAGATGACTGGTAAGGGGATCTTAACTCTTTTCTTGGTGTTGTCAGCACCACGCTCACCACCATGAGTTAACTGGCTGTTTTAGTCCATTTTGTTTTGCTTACAATTCTGGCACAGCTGCATCTGGCACGGGCCTCAGGCTGCTTCTACTCATGGCAGAGGGATGGGAGAGAGGGAGAGAGGGAAAGGGAGACGGGGGGGGGGGGAGGGGGAGAGGGGAGAGGGGAGAAAAGGTGCCAGGGTCTTTTTAAGCAACAAGCTCTAGTGAGAACTAATAGAACGAGAGCTCACTCATTAATCCCTCCTCCCCCAGGGAGAGCATTAATCCATTCATGAGGGATCCGCCCCCATGACTCAATCAGTTTCCAACACTGCCACATTGTAGATCAAATTTCCACATGAGTTTTGGAGGGGACAACACATCCAAACTCCATCACCGGCCATCCCTATATAGGGATCCGAACCTGTGGCCTTGGTGTTATCAGCACCACGGGCAGCCCAGCAACTCCAGTCTCAAAGCGGCCGCTGCCCGAAACGCTCCGAGCAGTTTTTTCTTACTCTCATGGTGGTTTCTCCTGCCTTCATGAACTCCGTAGGTCTCTTCTTCCCTTGAGCTGTGATGGCTGTAATCATTTCTTATAGTACTCATTTGCCTCAGGCAACCACTGTTCTGCCACTACAGTTTGCATTTTCTAGAAGTTTATATAAATGAAATCATACAGTATGTATTCTTTTGTGTCTGGCTTTCACTCAGCATAATAATTTGGAGATTTATCCATGTCGTTGTGTGTAACAATTGTTCATTCCTTTTTATTGCTTAGCAGTTTTCCATCATATGGATATACCAAATTTTGTCCTCCTGGTCTATTGAATCCACACAGCAATCAGGTTTTTGTCCCCGCTATGGTACTGAAACTGCTCCTGTCAAGATCACCAAATTTTCTCTCATCTTGACACAGCAGCAGCATTTATCACAGCTCATCTCCCCTCCTTGGCTGCTTTTCCCTCTTCTCCCAGGCCTCTAAACTAGTTGTGTGTCCTGGGGCTCAATCCAATCCTTTTCATCTATACTCTTTCATTGGCGACCTCATCATGTTTCATTGTTTTCAAAGTCACTCATAACCATCAGAAGCAGAATTAAATAGACCTCTCCTGCTCTACACCATTTTCCCTGACCTTAGGCCACTCCAGTATCCAGCAGGTCAGGAACCTCAGACGGTTTCTTGTCTTCTTTCTCTCTCCTCCCAGGCCCCTGTTTTGTGTCTCCATCTGACCACAGAGCCTCTCACCCTAGCTGTTCCCCCTACCCTGTCCTCACTCCTACCACCCGAGCCCCAGCCATGCCCTGGCCCCTGGCTACCTGGCCCACCCCGCATGTTGCCTTCACAGGCAGCACCACTCTGTTCCTGGAATTCAGGGCCTCTGCCTCCCCTCACACACAGTACTGTAGAAGTCGGGTGACAAGTGGACGGATCTGCGCTGGCGAGGGGATGCCGGGTAGCGGGTGCATAGGCAGTGAGGTGTGAGTTTGAGGGTACGTCCCATGGGGTGCAAATGAGCTGGGTGTGGCTTGCGGCGGTGTGTGGTGTGAATCAAGCCGCTTGGCCAGGTGTATGAGCCGATGGTTAAGACAGTTACGACCGTTAAAATAGCCGCGAGCCGCGGCGGGGGCGGGGCCTTGGGTACGGAGCGGAATTCTCATTGGTTAGATCGGACCCTGGGGGCGGGGCCACGCATGCTCCGGCAGCAGTGGCGTGTTGGGACCAGGCCGCCTCGAGGTCAAGCAGCCTCTGGTCGGGCGCGCGCCATCTGTCAGAGGTGGGATAGAAGGGGTTTGGGCGGGCTGGGCTGGGCTGGAATTTGGGAGGATGTGGGGGTAGAGGTTGGAGAACTGAACGGGGCCTTGGGAATAGATTCGGGATTCTCCGGGACTTCGAGGGATTCCCGGGACGTTGGCTTCTGCACTTGAGCCTGGCTTTGGAGTCCCTCGCCTGCGCGTATTTCCGTAGGCCTCTCTAGCTCTTGAAGGAGGCTTGATTTCTGCTCTTACCCTTGGAGAGCAGTTTTCGTCAGATTCGTAGGGTTCCGCGTCCTCTCATCCCGGGTCCTGCCTGGGAGGTCTAGCCTGGGAGACACAACGAAGAGAGTTGGCCCCGGGGAAATCGGAGTGAACGGAGACACAGAGAAACCCACTGGGATTTGTCTTTATTATTATGGAAAATCCTATGGAAGCCTCTGGAAAATATATCGGAATGATCTAGTGTAAGGAGCTCAGAGCGTGTCTCTAGGTTGAAAAAGAGACTGAAGATGAGAGAGGACAGCCGTTCGTGACTGAGGTGGGCCTGGCGGAGGCCAGAGGGGGCCTGAAGTCTGAGGAAGAGGCTTGCTTTTTCTGCAGTGGAGGAGCGGGAGGGGCCCTTGAAGGGCTCCAGACCGCCGGCCTCAGCATTCTCAGAGTTGAAGGCAGGTTCAGATGGGTGGGGGCTGTTCCCCTCAGAGCCGTCTTGTCCCGCTTACGTGTTCCTCCTTTGCTTATCCACCCTGCCAGGCGCTTCCTGTGGAAAGAATGGCATTACTCGCGTGCATTCAACCTTGCCTCTCCTTTCATACTTTCTTTAATAGGGATGGTGAATGAGAAATGAGGAGGGAACTCTGGCTTTGAAAGTTTTTAATGTGTCCATTTAAATTTTCATTTACTTTAGAATAGTGTTCTCTACCTTAGAATAACTGCCTCTTCATTAACTAGTGTGCTAACATCTTCAAGAAGAACTTTAGACAGATGGAATTTCTACTCTCTGGGAATTTAAAAACCTATACAGGTAGCATGGAGCCAGGTAAATACACAGCAGACAGATAAATACTGAGTATACATCAAGCCCCAGGCTAAGTACATCAAACCCCACGTGGTCCTTAGACATAGTTGAGAATAAGGGTTATTTACCAAAAAAAAATTTTTTTTTTTTTTTTATGTGACCGGTAAGGGGATCGCAACCCTTGCCTTGGTGTCGTCCGCACCGCGCTCAGCCAGTGAGCTCACCGGCCATCCCTATACAGGATTCGAACCCGCGGCGGGAGTGCCGCTGCGCTCCCAGCGCCACACTCTCCCGAGTGAGCCACGGGGCCAAGCCGGCCCCCCAAAAATTTTTTTAAAAACTGGAAAAAATAATGAGTGTAGCCATGGAATTTTCATTAACTGCAATACAAATCCTCTTAAGAATGTTAGGGGCTGACTGTTTTGCTCAGTGGGTAGAGCGTGGTGCTGATAATAGCAAGGTCAAGAGGTTGGATCCCCATACGGCCAGCCACCAAAACAAAACAAAACAAAACAAAAAACCAAATAAAAGAATAAGTTAGGTTCTGGAACTCAGGGAGTAGTTATTCTAAAAAGCCACAGGCTATATAAATAACTCTGTCAACACAACCAGTGATGGAAGATGATAGAGGACTTACCTCATTATGGTAATAATGGCATTAAATAATGGTCTTGATATAGTGATGTGTGTAAAATCATATAGATTCTAAATCTAAATTCCAGAAGGAGGAATTTTTGTTAGTATGGAGGGAATAAAGAAACTCAGACTATCAAAGATATAAGTAAATATGAATCAGGAATTCTGTATTTACATAATATACCTTTTTAATTAAAGTATATGTCTGTGCTGATCGAGGGACTTGAAATGTAATAATTGAAAACATTATATATTTTTAATTTGTGGATACTTGGAATGTTTTGCTCCATTGTTACAATTTAGTTCCCAGGTTTTTTTTTTTTTTTTCTCATTTACAGTAAATGTTTTCCAAGCACCTATTATGTGCCAGGCATGATTTCTGGGAATATAGCAGTGAACAAAGACAAAAATCCTTGTCCTCAAAGAGCTTAGTGTTATATTCTAGTAGGCATGGATATGTGTGCTGAGACAGAAAAGACAAGATGAATTAAAGTAGTGTATTAGAATGATGCTGTGTTGTAGAGAAAAACAAGGGAGAGCCATAGTGATTATTGAGGGGTTATGATTTTGAATAAATAATATGAAGGAGGTAGGTTGGTCTATCATGATGATGATATCTGAGGGAGGAGTACACCAAATTTAAGGTACAGCATGCAAAAGGGACCTGAAGCTGGCGCGTGGCCAGCAAGGGAGAGCAACAGTGAGGAGCCCCATAAGAGGCGTGGAACAGTGTATAAATGGGAAAGGAGCAAGGCTTAGGGGAGATTGCAGGACTCTATATAATCATGAGAGGACCGATAAGGGGATCTTAACCCTTGACTTGGTGTTGTCAGCACCACACTCTCCGAAGTGAGCAAACCGGCCATCCCTGTATGGGATCCGAACCCATGGCCTTGGTGTTATCAGCACCACACTCTCCAGAGTGAGCCACGGGCCAGCCCTAGCTTATATTTTGAATAGGATAGGAGCAGTGGAGAGTTTGAGCAAAGGGGTCATGTGATCTGACTTAGAGTTAGTGTAACTCTGGCTGCTTTGTAGAGAAAAGACTAAAATGTAAGACAAGGGTAAAATCACCGAGACTGGTAAGAAGGCAATTGCAGTCATTCAGGCTGGTGGTAGTGGAGTAGAGTTGTCAGAGTTAGTAAATAAAAATACTGGACACCCAGTTAAATTGGAATTTCAGGTAAACAATATTTTTTTAGTACAAATATGTCCCAATTAACATTTGGGAAATTCAGATTTAACTGGGTGTCTATTCTGTTTGGCAACCCTACAGTTGTCAGAAAGGAGGGAGTGAGAAATGGTCAGATTCTGGATATATTTTGAAGGAATTACTGTAGTATTTGCTGATATATTGAATGTGAGAGTGTGAAAAAAGGGAGTCAGGGAGGACTCAAGTTTTGATCTAAGCAACTGAAAAGATGAGGTTGTTCTTAACTGAAATGGGAAGGCCATAGGTGGAGAATGTTTGAAGGAAACAGTGGGGACCTTGAAGGCTTTGATTACAGTCTTCTTCCATTTTATGTTGCCATAACAGAATACCACAGGCTGGGTCATTTATAAAGAAAATAAATTTATTTCTCACAGTCTGGAGGCTGGAAAGTCCAATAAAGGTGCAAACATCTGGCCAGAACCTTCATGCTGCATCATCCCATGGTGGAGGGCAGAAGGGCAAGTGAGGGTAAGAGTAAGAGCCAAAGAGGGCTGAACTTGCTTTTATAATAAACTACTCTCAGGAGAAAGAACCTACTCCTGTGATAATGACACTATTTCATGAGGCAGAATTATCATGGGACCTCTTAATGGTCCCAACTCTTAATACTATTACAATGTATTTTGTGGCAATTAAATTTCAACATGAATTTTGGAGGGAACATTCAAACCATAACATTCTGCCCCTGGCCTCCCCAAACTCATGTCCTTCTCTCATACAAAATAACGTTTGTTCCATCACAGTAGTCCCAATAGTAAGCCCCCAAAGTCTCATTCCAGCAGCAACTCAAAAGTCCGAAGACCAGAGTTTCATCTGAAGCAGATATGGATGAGACTTAAGGCATGATTTGTGCCAAGGCAGATTCTTCTCCAACTGTGAGCCTGTGAAATTAACAAGTTACATGCTTTCAAAATACAATGTTGAGACAGGCATAGGATAGACATTCCTATTCCAAAAGGGAGAAATAGGCAAGACAAAAGGGGGAACTGGTTCCCAGTAAGTCCAAAACCCAACAGGGAAAAAACAACATTAAGTCATAAAGCTGGAGAATAATCTTTGACACCATGTTCTGCATCCTGGGCATACTGAGGCAGGGATTTGGCCCCCAAGGCCATGGGCAATCCCACCCCCCTGGCTTTGCTGGGCTCAGCCCATACTTCAGCTTTCTCGGGTTGGAGTCTAATGCCTGCTGCAGGCTGCAGTTCTCCCTGGTTGGTGTTGCATGATGGTAGATCTACAGTTTTCTGGGGTTTGGGAGCAGCCCCACTCCAATGACTCCACCAGACATTGCCCTAGTAGGGGCTTTCTGTTGTACTTCATCCTCTGCAACAAGTCTCTGCCTGGGCCCCCAGGCTGTTTGCAGCATCCTTTGAAATGTAGGTGGAAGGCCAGCCCGTGGCTCACTTAGGGGAGTGTGGTGCTGATAACACCAAGGCCACAGATTCGGATCCCTATATAGGGATGGCTGGTTAGCTCGGTTGGGAGAGCGTGGTGCTGACAACACCAAGTCAAGGGTTAAGATCCCCTTACCAGTCATCTTTAAAAAAATAAAAAGAAGAAGAAATGAAATGTAGGTGGAGAAAGCCATGTCCCCACAGATCTTGCATTCTGTGTACCTGCAGCATTAGCACCATGTGGATGCCATCAAGGTTTATGGCTTGTACCTTCCAGAGCCATGGGTCGAACTGCACCTGGGCCTGCTTGAGCCACATCTGGAGTGGCTGAGGAGTGCTACACTGGAATGTAGGGAACATACACCTGAGGTGGCTCTGGGCACTGAGCCCATGGAGGGCACCCTGAGCCTGTCCCCTCAGACCATTTTGCTCTCTTAGAGCTCTGGGCCTGTGATGGGAGAGGCAGCCATGAGGATCTCTGATATGCCTTTGGGGTCATTCTACCATTGTCTTGATCTTTTTCATCCATACCAATCTCCATAGCTTGGTTTGCTTGGTTGCTTGGTTGCTTGGTTTGCTCTGCCCAAACACACTGTTTTTGTTTTTGTTTTTTGTTCTGGTGGCTGGCTGGTACAGGGATTGAACCCTGGACCTTGGTGTTACCATGCTTTAACCAACTAAGCTAACCAGCCAGTCCCCCAAACGTGCTTTTTTATTCTTTACATGGGCAGGATGAAAATTTTTAAAATCTTTCAGTTCTGCTTCTCTTTTAATTATAGATTTTGTCCTTAAGTCATTTCTTTCTTCTTGCATCTTACTGTAAGTGGTTAAAATAGCCACATAGCTCCTTCAGTATTTTGCTTAGAAATTTCTTCTGCCAGACATCCTAGTTTTTTGCTCTTAAATTCTGCTTTCCATAAAGCCCTTGAGCATGGATACAGTTCAGTCAAGTTCTTTGCAACTGTGTAACAAGTAGGGCCTTTACTCCAATTTCTAATATCTTGTTCTTTAGGTTCATCTGAGACCTCATCAGAATCTCTTTTACTATCCATATTTCTATTAACATTCTGATCACAGCCAATTAAGTATTCCCTGAGAAAATTTAATCTTTCCTTAGTTCTGTGGTCTCTGAGCCCTCCCCAGAATTGCCCTTAATGTTCCATACATGGCAATCTAGGCTTTTTCTAGCCTGCTCCTCCAAATTCTTCCAGACTCTACCCATTACCCAGTTCCAAAGCCACTTCCACATTTTCAGGTATATGTTATAGCAACAACCTACTCCTCGTACCAATTTTCTGTCTTAGTCTGTTTTATTTTGCTATAACAGAATACCACATGTTGGGTAATTTATGAAGAAAAGAAATTTATTTCTCGTGCTTCTGGATGCTGGGAAGTCCAATATCAAGGAGCTGGCACCTGGTGAGGACCTTCATGCTATGTTATTCCATGGCAGAAGGCAGAAGGGCAAGCAAAGGCAAGAATGATAGCCAGAGAAGGTTGAACTTGCTCTTACAACAACCCAATCCTGTGATAACAAACCCACTCCCATGATAATGATGTTAATCCATTCATGATGGCAGAGCCCTCATGGATTAATCATCTCTTAATGGTCCCATCTCTTAGTACCATCACAATGGTAATTAAATTTCAACATGAGTTTTGGAGGGTACATTCAAACCATAGTAGACATGGTAAGTTTGAGGTGCTTATTATTCATGCAATTAGAGAATTAAGGTCAACAGTTGAATATAGGAGTCTGGAGTTCAGAGGAGGAATCTGCTAGAGGTAACAACTTTGGGAGTTGTCAGCTAATATAAAGTATTTTTTCTTTTTCTTTTTTTAAAAGATGACCGGTAAGGGGATCTTAACCCTTGACTTGGTGTTGTCAGCACCACGCTCTCCCAAGTGAGCTAACCAGCCATCCCTATATAGGGATCTGAAGCCATGGCCTTGGTGTTATCAGCACCGCTCTCTCCCAAGTGAACCAATGGCCGGCCCTTGGTTTTTATTTTTTAAATGCAGTTTTCTAGTTAAAACTTTTAAAATTGCAAAAGTATGGGTGTATTTAAAATATTCAAACAATAATAAAGACAAAAAGAAATCTCTTCCCCTAATCCTCACTTCCCTAATGGTAACCACTATTTTTTTAAAGTTTATTTATTTATTAATATATATATTTTTTACGTTCTATGATGATGTTGCGAAGCATTTGGGATGGAGGGAGAGAAGGGAAGAGGGAAGGAAAGAGGGTGGGAGAGGGAGAAAGGAGGAGGAGCAGGGTTGAAGCCTGTGGCACCCCTCTCATTCCTGCAGGGGAGACCGGGGGCTTCCAGCGGTGTCTTGGCCATTGCTGGGATGGTTGCAGTGTTGGGGGGGCAGCGTGGGCAAGGCCCTTGGTTCCCACAACCCTGGCTGGGGAGAGCCCAGGGCACTTCCTGCAGCAGCTCAGTGGTCATCGCTGGGCTGCTGGTGGGTGTCAGGGGGCATGGCTGAGGCCCCCAGCCCTCCTGCCTCCCTGGCTTGGTAGCCTAGGGGATTTCCAGTCCTTCTAGGTTTACTTTGGTGATGTGAGACCTTTACTAGTTAATATCAAACTTTGTGTGTCTGGTCTGTAGGTATTTTGTTTTTTCTTCCACTTCTGTGTTGGATTATTTGCTGTTCCTACTACTTAAACTCCGCACTAGAACTAATTGGCTGTCCTTTGCTGACTTCTAAAATGGGGGACCGTCCTGTGGGGACCAGCACTTGAACTCTGTGGTTGGGCTAAATTATTGCTTTATGTACAGCTCAGGTTTTAATGGTTGACTTTATAGCTACTTCCAGCTCTCGTGGGACCTGTTACATCTGGCTTGTGTAGAAACTCTGGTCTGGGCCTGAGTCTTTTCAGCAAACTGCACCCCCTGTAGTTCTATATTCCTGACCAGTCTCCACTGAGTAGTCCTACACTGATTGGCGGGCAGATCAGCTGTCCATGCTGTGCCCCAGTGTTCTCCCTGTGGGCCTGTCTCCCCCACCGCCCACACTCCAAACACTTTGCGTGGAGCGGGCTGTGTGCCGGTCCCTTGAGGTGACTCATTGGCCTCTGAGTGGCTCCTTTTCTTCAGTTGTGGCTCCTCATTCCTATGTAGGTCCATGGGAACCCTGTTAGTAGTCTTGCTGGCCTGGGGGCCACCAAGGCCCTCTTCTCTCCTGCAGCCTCCAAGCAACTTCGTCCAAAGGGCACAGCTGCAGCTTTTGCCAGCTCCTGCTCCGTATTCTCACCAGCTCCAGCCTTGAAGCAGCTGGTGCTCGAAGTGGTCAGAGAGGTTCTTTCCTTCTCTCATTGTGGCTTCTCCTGCCTTCGTGCACTCCGTAGGTCTCTCCTCCTCTTCCCCTGAGCTCTAGGAGCCCAAGCTTTGCTGTTGTTGCTTTTTAATAGTTGTAAATTGGTTGGTTTGTGGTAGAGATTGACAATGGCAACGTCTATTCAACCATCATGACTGGAAGCCTCAGTTTTAGTAGCTATTGATGATCATTGCCTAGATCCATTATTTTCATTAGGATTCCAAAATAGTGATATTCTAATTCTATCGTTCATTCTGTGTTTGTTAGCTGGAATACTTATTTTTTAATTTATTTTTTATTAACGTATTATTACAAATCATACTTATTCTTTATGACCCTTATCCAATCTTTCCTCTTCCCCCAGCCCCTCCCCGCTCTAATAATCATAGATTTGTTCTTTCCATCTGGTAGATTAATTGCTCCTCTGTTGATTTGTTGCTTTGATGACCTGTCCAGTACTGAGACAGGTATGATCAAATCCTCCCCTATTATTGTAAAGCAGATGTTTCTTCTGTGACTCTGGACTGTGCTTCACACTCCAGAAGTGTGGCCTTTTTTTTCTTCTTCTTCTTCTTCTTTTTTTTTTTTTTTTGGTCTCTGCTGGTGCCTGTCCTTGTGTGAATGCAGTTGAAAGTCTGGCATACCATCTGCATGGTGGTTGTGACTGCTGCTATAGAGACTAGTGGCTTTTGTGGCATCCATGCCAATTGCAGTGGCTGTGGTTGCCTACCCACGTGGAAATGGTATTTTTCGTGTGCTCTTTAACTGGTTGTGGCTGGGTTCGGCTTCTCCCAGCTCCAAGTCTCAGGCCCCCAGCTGGGCTGGAATACTTCTATAAAGAATTTTCTCACATCTATTTTTTGGTTATTCTGAGGTACAGTTTGTTTGAGAAAGGTAAGATAAATAACTGATTCTTTCTTTACCAATTTTCAGAATAATGAGTTGGTTGCTCGTCTTCCAAAGTGATTAATGAGAGTTTTTAAAAATATGATTAATTATGAATTCAACAGAGGAAGCCCCTTTAAGTTAGCTCTCCAGTAGTCTCTGGCCCTAGTTGTCTTTGATAACTTCCTTGCTCTCTGGTACAACAAGATGTCCCAGGCTCATCTTCCATATTTCCTGCCCCAGACCTGGTTCCTTTTAGTGGGGAATGGTATTTCATTTTTTTTTTTTTTAAAAGATGACCGGTAAGGGGATCTTAACCCTTGACTTGGTGTTGTCAGCACCACGCTCACCCAGTGAGCTAACCGGCCATCCCTATATGGGATCCGAACCCGTGGCCTTAGTGTTATCAGCACCGCACGCACCCGAGTGAGCCACGGCCCGGCCCGGGGAATGGTATTTCAAGACCAAAAGCTGAGTATTAGGGATGATCATTTCTACTGGATTGGTCATTGCTTCTTGGCATTTTTAATGGACAAAGTTATGAAATATATATATATATCCCCCCCCCCCGGCAGCTGTCTGAACCAAAATTGGTTCAGAATGCTCCCATGAAATACATATGTATATATACACATATATACATATATATATACATACACTCACTCACACAAACACATATACATACATACATTTTTAGGGGGCAGCTGGTTGGTAGGGGATCCGAACCCTTGACTTTGTATTGTAACACCACACTCTAACCAACTGAGCTAACCAGCCAGCTCTGAAATATATTTTTAAAGAGGAAAATACATTGAGTTAATAATGATATTCAATTTATTTCAAACCTAGGATTACAGGGTTTTTACTTAACTTTTTTGATTTTATATTTGTATCTCTTTTCTTACACACTGAAAATTTTAGTTCCCAACCACATTAATATAATTATTTATTTTTAATATACAGATATATAATAATACATATACATGTTGTTTTTACTAACAATGAGATTACTGAAAACAGATAAACAGATTTCTTTGCTGCTCATTTTGTCTTTAGGATATATTCTACTAGGAATGTGGAGTCAAATCACCATGTTTAGAGGCACAAGAAATAAACTGTAGGGTTCAATCACCAACTCATTTAACTCATTTTGCTTCTTTGTAGGGATTACTTTGTTTTTTTCCATTATGATTTAATTTTATTTTATAATTATGTAATTACACATGAACAATATTTATATGACTCTAAGGTTAAAAGTACAAAAACTGCTATATTTGGAGAAGTCTAGCTTCTATCCCTAGCCTCTCCACCCTATTCCCACTTTCCTTTAAAGGTAACCATTTTTGTTTTTCAGTTTATCTTTCTTCTCTCTCTTGCCTCCCTTCTTTTCTTCCTTTCTTTTTAATATAAGCACATTTGTATGTGTGTATATTTATTTCTATTCATATTCCTCTGCCTTTTTGTGGATGAAATGTTGCATACTACACGCACTGTTCTTCACCTTGCTTTTTTTTTTGGAGATCACTCTTAGAGTATATAGAAGAGACCTTCCTTATTTCTGTGTGTGTGTGTGTGTGTGTGTGTGTGAGTGAGTGTGAGTGTGTTTGGCTGGCTGGTACAGTGATCTTCCTTATTTCTTTTAACAGCTCCGTAAAACTCTGTTCTGTGGATGTATTATAGTTTATTCAACTAGTCCCCAACCGATGGACAATGGATTGTTTCTGGTCTTGCTATCATAGATGGCGATGCATTGAAAAGCCATGTCTATATATAATTGGTATTTTTTGCCAATGGATTTTTGGGATAGATCCCTAGTAGTAGGATTACTGGATTAAAGGGTAAATACATGGCTGGTCAGTTAGCTCACTTGGTTAGAGCACGGTGCTGATAAACCCAAGGTCAAGGGTTCTGATCCCCTTACCAGCCACACTAAAAGAAGAAAAAAAAAAAAAAAGGTAAATGCATATGTAAACATTGTAGATATTGCCAGATTCTCCTCCATAAGGGAATACTGTTTGGCCTTGCCACCAGAATTGTATGAGTATCTCTTTCCTCATAGCCTCAGCAATAGAGTATATCTTCATACTTGGATTTTTACCAGTTTTACAGATAAGAAAATAGTCTCAGTATTATTTTAACTGCATCCCTTTAATGTGAGTGAGGTTGCCTATATTTTCTTATGTACAAAAAAAGGGCCTTTCCGTTTCTTTTTCTATCAGCTGTTGGCTCATACATCTTGACCATCTAAGACTTTTATGTGATACAAAAGTTTTCTTTTTACAGATTTTCGTAGGCAAATTTGCCAATGTTTTTCCTTATTATTTCTTGATTTTGAGTCGAAGTTTTTCCCCCTTCGATGTTATGAAATAATTTATCAATTTTTCCCCAGTGCTTTTATGGTTTCATTTTTACATTATCTCTGATCCATTTGGATATATTCTAGTGTTTGGTGTAAGGACTAGATCCAATCTTATCTTTTTTCATGCAGCTGTTGTTATCCCAACTCTACTTATTAAAATGTGTCTCTCCCTCCCACCACAGATGAGGGTACTTCAAGTAGTTCATGGAGAAATTGAATTGAAAGATAATATGAATCTTTCCATGAACTTTTTGAAGTCCCCTCATATTTGAATACTACATTTATCATGTGCATACTACATTTTCATTTTCAATTAGGTCTATTGCTTTATTTTATGTTATGTTTTACTGTTTTGTCTATCTAATTATGTGCCAATATAAAGCTATAAAATTATAGACATTTATTATATGTTCTAATATCTTCTAGGGCTAGCCCTCCCCACTTATTCTCCCTCTTTTTCCTTTTTTTCTTTTTCAGGAATTTCCTGGCTGGTCTTGTTTTTCCAAATGAACTTTATAATTAACTAGTAATTAACTGCAGAAAAAATCCTAATGGTATTTATATTAGGATCATTTCAAAGTTTCAAATCTCTAGAGATATTTGACATCTTTGTGATGTTGAATCTTCCTATCAAAGAACGAGAGAGAGAGAGACAGAGACAGAGATATCTCTGGTGTCTCTTCCTCTTTCCCCACTTTTATGACATCATTTGACTTTAATTATCTCCTTAAAGGCCCTGTCTCAAAATATAGTCACATTTGGGGTGAGGGCTTCAACATATGAATTTTGGGGGGACACAATTAAATCCATAATAGTGGGCATTCTTGTCTTGTTCCTGACTTTATTAGGAAGACCTCTAGTATTTTCTCATTAATTAAGATACTAGGTTTTGGCTGAAATTTGTGTATTATGTCAAGGAAATATCCATTAACTTTCTGTTTTATTAAGCTTTTTTTGTTAGCATGAATTGGTGTTGAATTTTGTCAAATGCCTTTTCTGCTCCTATGCAGGAGATCATCAGAACATCTCTCTATTTGCTAATATTTTGTTTAAGACTTTTGCTTTGATGTTCAACAGTGACATTAGTTTGTAGTTTTAATTTTTGATACAATCTTTTGTCAAGTCTTAGAGTCAATGTTTTATTTTTTATATTTTTATTTTATTTTTTATTATTTTTATTTTTTTAAAAAGATGACCGGTAGGCCGAGCCCGTGGTGCACTCGGGAGAGTGTGGCGCTGGGAGCGCGGAGACGCTCCTGCCGTGGGTTCGAATTCTATATAGGAAAGGCTGGTGCACTCACTGGCTGAGTGCCGGTCGCGAAAAAGACAAAAAATAAAATAAAATACATAAATAAATAAATAAATAAATAAATAAATAAATAAATAAAAAGATGACCGGTAAGGGGATCTTAACCCTTGACTTGGTGTTGTCAGCACCACGCTCAGCCAGTGAGCAAACCGGCCATCCCTATATAGAGATCTGAACCCGTGGCCTTGGTGTTATCAGCACCACACTCTACCAGGTGAACCACAGGCCGGCCCCAATGTTTTATTCTTTAAAAATAATTTGGAAGTTTTTCTTTTATGATGCTCTAGGATAGTTAAATAGTATTGGGATTATCATGCACTATTTTTTCCTAAAGAAATTGTTCTATTTAACTTTCTGCCTCTGCTGGTTATAGATGGCTTTTAAAATCATGTGATAGGATGAAGACATCAACAACAGAGCAAGTATAGAAGGACAGGATTGAGCTCCAAACACACAATATATAGAGTTCTGGGAGATGAGGAAAGGAATAGCAAAGGAGCTGGAGTGGGCATGGCCAGGGACAGAGGAGGGACCCCAGGAGAGTGAGGTACTCTGGAAGCCACCTGGAATGTGCTTCAAAGAGGAGTGGGAGATCAGCTGTGTCAAAAGCTGTTGATGTGTCAAGGCAGAAGAGGAGTGAGAATTAATTATTGGTAACCTTTACAGGAGCAGTTTCAGTGGAATAGTAGGGGCAAAAACTAGATTGGTGTGTAGATCCAAAAGATGAAGCTGATGAGAAGTCAGAAACTGCAAGTATAAACCACTTTTTCCAGGAGTTTTGCTGTAAAGGAAGGAGAGAGATGGAGCAATAGTTGGAGGGAAAATGGAGTTAAGAGTTTATATAGACATCTAGTCATAAAAGTTTATTGATCCCTATTGAGAGACTCTATTTAAAACAGTGGCAAAAATAAAGAGTCTGAGGGGAGAAGGGGGAGGAAAAGTGGTGGACTAATGGGTACAAAACTATGCTATCTACTCTAAGTAAATCATTGTGCAGTATATGCATGTACCAAAACAACATACTATACACCCAAAATATGTACAAATAAATGTTAAAATATTTTGAGTAAAAAAATTAAAAAAAAAAAAGTTCCTTTAACTCAGTTTGACGTTTGCTAGTAATGTGAGAGGATCCCTAAACATTTTTACAGTGTCCTTCTGAATTTTGATTTTTCCCTTATGGAGAAGAAAAGCTGTACTCTAAAAGGGGCTTTGCCTGAGAGCTTATGGAGGAAAAGAAGGCAGATGAAATGATACTTTATTGATGAAGAATGTATGGAATGCAGATGAACAGATGAAAGGGGTTAGGAAAAGTGAAGCTCATCTGCTTTAGTCCTTTATTTGATGACCTATTATATTATTACTTTATTTAATTTTGAAACTGGAGCATGCCTCAGTCCTGTGTCTTCAGGGGATTCTTTCTGGCAAGTTTTAGTCCTTGTAACTCAGGCTGCATATTATATATAGATGCTATCGATTTAATAGTAGAATATTAACTATGTATACGAGACTAAAATTTGTAGCATGTCTTAGTCTTCCGCCATTTAAAGTTATAATTATTTCTAAAGAAATGTCTAGTTTTCAACCCATGTAGTTTTCTGGCACCAACTAATTCAATTTAAGCTTTTAGGCTCTTTTCTGAAATAAAAAGTTTTCATGATTTTATTTACTAATTTATATATATAATATTTCTAAATCAGTTTGGGTTCAGCAATAACTTTTATCTCTCAAGGAAAAGCCTGACTTTCTCTGTGTTCTCACCTTGCACACAATTATTTCTTTTTGCCCCTATGGAATAAGCAGACATTCAAGACAAAGGAATTTAGTTCCCTGGGACTCAAAGTCAGAGACCCATTGCCTGAGGGGAGATAGGAGTTTGCTCTTCATACTGAGAAACCTCCACTTAGGCATATTCTGCTCATTTGACCCATAACCATCTGCATGTTTTTCTGTCTTTATGCAACTAACAAAGAACTTCCTTACTTTGCTCCCAGCCAGAAGTGTTTTTCCCACTTCTACTGCTGCCCAAAGTTACAACCTCTGTAAATGCAAACATCACCATCTTAACTCCACCAACAGCAGAGAGGGTACCTGGGGCTTGACTCACCCAGCCGGGAGCAAGAAGCAGTACACTTTTTTATAAACCACTGGAAAACTCCATACTTTATAGAAAGTATAAGATTGGGATGATCCAAAGATCACTTAGTTGGTGGGGCTGGGGAGTAGATGGGGGATTATTGAATATAACTGATAGTCAAGTTCCTGACCTTTGTAGGACACCTTTCCTCTGGTTAAATTCTGGGAAGATGGATATGTTCGGGCTTGGATAAACCATATGGTGAACATAGACATAAGTGCCCAAGTAAGTCAGGACAACCAACCAAAAAGAAGAAATGTTAGTTTAACTTCTACCATACATGTATTGAATCGCTCCTGTTTAATACAGTTAACTAGGGTTGCTGGTTTTATTTTCAACAGCTAGGAGGAGTTTGGTCATGTACTCTGAGAGGAAGACCATCTTTGCCACCTTCTAGTCATCCAGGACATCCTTAGCCCCACCCCTTTGGTGCCAGTACACTCTTGTGTACCTAGAACTGTAAGGGCCTTCTAAGTGTTTATATTGCTAATTCCATGAGTATAAGGTATTTGGGCCTTACATGTATTTCCAAAAGCAAATTACATACTTTTTTAACAGGGTGGGCTGAGATTGTGGGAAAAGCATTCTGAGCATCTCTAAGATTCAGATAATAATAGCTAACAGCCAGTTCTTTCAGAATCTCTTCTTAGCACTTAGGTCTGTATTATTCCCCTAACTATGGTTTACTTTGAAGATTGTTTGAATGTTGCCAGTTTTTTAAAAAATAGACTTTATTTTTTAGAACAGTTTTAGGTTTACAGGCAAATTGAGTGGAAAATACAGATTAATCATTATCCCCAACCCTACCCGCCAAGCACACACAGTTTGCCCTACCATCAACATCTCTCAACAGAGTGGTACATTTGTTATAATCAATAACCTTCATTGACCCATCATTATCACCCAAAGTCTACAGTTTACATTAGGGTTCACTCTTGGTCTTGTACATTCTATGGTTTTGACAAATGAATAATGACATTTATCCACCATTATAGTATCATAGTTTTATTGCCATAAAAAACCTCTGTCCTCTGCTTGCTCATTTCTCCCTCACCTCTGGCTCCTGGCAGCCACTGATCTTTTTACTCTTTCCATAGATATGCCTTTTCCAGAATGTCATATAGTTGGAACCATACAGTATTTAAGCCCTTTCAGATTGTCTTATTTCACTTAGTAATATGCATTTAAGGTTCTTTCATGTCTTTTCATAGCTTGATAGCTCATTTCTTTTTACTGCTGCGTAATAATCCATTATCCAGATGTACCACAGTTTATTTATCCATTCACCTACTGAAGGACACCTTGGTTGCTTTCAAGTTTTGGAAATTATGAATAAAATTGCTATAAACATCTATGTGCAGGTTTTTGCATGGACATAAGTTTTCAGCTCATTTGGGTAAATATGAAGGAGTTCAATTGCTGGATCATATGATAAGAGTATGTTTAGTTTTGTAAGAAACAGCCAAATTATCTTCCAAAGTGGCTGTACCATATAGCATTTCCACCAGCAATTAATGAGAGTCTGTTGTACCACATTCTTATAAGCACTTCGTATTATCAACATTTTGGATTTTGGCCATTCTAACAAGTTTGTAGTAGTATCTCATTATGGTTTTAATTTGCATTCTCTAATCACATGATGTTGAGTATCTTTTTAAATTCTTATTTGCCATTTGTATATTTTCTTTGGTGAGTTGGCTTCAGATCTTTTGACCATTTTTAAATCAGGTTGTTTTCTTATTGTTGAGTTTTAAAAGTTCTTTGCATATTTTTGATACCAATTCTTTATCAGATATGATTTTTGCAAATATTTTGTCCTGGTCTGGAATTTGTCTTCACATTTTCTTGACAATGTCTTTCTCAGAGAAGAAGTTTTTAATTTTAATGAAGTCCAGCTTATCAACTCTTTCTTTCATGGATTGTATCTTTGGTGTTATTATATCCAAAAAGTCATCACCAATCCCAAAGTCATCTAGATTTTCTCCTGTTATCTTCTAGGATTTTTATAGTTTTGCACTTCATATTTAAGTCTATAATCCATTTTGAGTTCATTTTTATGAAAGGTGTAAGGTCTATGTCTAGATCCTTTTTTTTTTTTTTTTTTTTTTTTTTTGTGGCTGGCTGGTATGGGGATCCAAACCCTTGACTTTGGTGTTATAACACCTTGCTCTAACCAACTGACCTAACCAGCCAGCCCCTTAGATTCATTTTTTGTATGTGGATATCCAGTTGTTCTAGTACCATTTATTGAAAAGACTATAATTTCTCCATCGTATCACCTTTGCTTCTCAGTCAAAGATCAGTTGACTATATTTATGTGGGTCTACTTCTGGGCTCTCTATTCTGTTCCATTGATCTGTCTGTTCTTTTGCTAGTACCACACTGTCTTGATTACTATTCATCTATATTTATCCCTGAAGCCAGGTAGTTATCTGACTTTGTTCTTCTTCATATTGTGTTGGCTATTCTGGGTCATTTGCCTCTCCATATAAACTTTAGAATCAGCTTATCAATATCCACAAAATAACTTGCTGGAATTTTTATGAAGATTGTTTTGAATCTGTAGATTGGGTTAGGAAGAACTGACATCTTGACAGTATTGAGTCTTCCTATCCATGAACATGAATCTCTCTCCATTTATTTATCTCTTCTTTGATTTCTGTCATCAGAGTATTGTTGTTTTCCTCATATAGATAGTGTACATATTCTGTCAGAGTTATACCTGTTTTTTTTCTTCCTGGTGCTAATGTAAATGGTATTGTGTTTTATTATTTTAAATTCTTCTGGTTCATTGATGGTGTATAGGATAGTGATTGACTTTATATATTAACTTTGTATCCCGTGACTTTGCTATAATCACTTATTAGTTCCAGGAATTTTTTTGGTCACTTCTTTCAGATTTTCAACATAGACAATCGTGTCACCTGTAAACAAAGAATTTTATTACTTCCTTCCCAATCTGTATATCTTTTATTTTTTGTCTTCTTTCTTTTTTTTTTTTTTTAAAGATGACCAGTAAGGGGATCTTAACCCTTGACTTGGTGTTGTCAGCCCCACGCTCTCCCATGTGAGCTAACTGGCCATCCTCTATATAGGGATCAGAACCCATGGCCTTGGTGCTACCAGCACCACACTCTCCCAAGTGGGCCAAGGGCTGGCCCTTTTTTTGTCTTATTTCATTATCTAGGATTTTTAGTACAGTGTTAAAAAAGAGTGGTGAGAGGGGACATCCTTGTCTTGTTCCTGATCTTAGCAGGAAAGCTTCTAGTTTCCCACCATTAAGTATGATGTTAACTGTAGGTTTGTAGTAGGTGTTCTTTATCAAGTTGAGGAAGTTCACCTCTATCTCTAGTCTGTTTGAAGTTTTTAATCATGAATGGGTGTTGAATTTTATTTAATGTTTTTTCTGCATCTATTGATATGATTACATGATTTTTCTTCTGTAGCCTATTGATGTAATGGATTACATTAATTGATTTTTTAATGTCGAACCAGCCTTGCATGTCTGGAATAAATTCCACTTGGTCATGGTGCATAATTCTTTTTATACAGTGTTGGATTCTATTTGCTCAAATTTTATTGAGGACTTTACATCTATGTTTATAAAAGATATTGGTCTGTAGTTTTCTTGTTTCTTTGTCTGATTTTGGGTAATATTGACCTCATGGAATGAGTTAGGAAGTATTCTCTCTGCTTCTGTCTTCTCAAAGAGATTAGAGAGAATTGGTATAAGTGTCTCCTTAAATGTTTAATAGAATTCACTAGTGAGTGCCCCTGGGCAATGTAGCCAACTTTTAAAATGAATTTTTTTCAGTTGTCATCTTAGTGAGGTATTTTATTAATTTATTTGCTTCATGGGAAAGTAATATTGCACTGAACTTCTTTGAAGGCACTCTACACAGAATAAATTATCTAAACAGTGTATAGGATTGAGACAAAAAAGTTAACAGTAATATTTAGTTCCAACTCTGCAGCAACTTCATTCACAGCTGAGGTGAATGTGAGCATCTATGAGCTGTTATGAATGAGAGTCCTTGGAGAGGTGAATGTGAATGTGGAGAGTAGGTGAATGTGGAAAGCCCCAGAAGACCATGGATGCATGTGAGAATGGTGAAACCACAGTCTCTGAGAAAGTAATTAAGAAGCATCTAATGAGTGCCAGTATACATTCCAGGCACTGGATGTTCATGATCTTGAATCCCTATCCCCACCCTTTGAGGTAGGTGTTATCATCTTATCCTCATTTAACTAATGAGGAAGTTGAGGTTCTAAGAAGTTAACTAATTCGCCCAAGTTCACACAGTTTATAAATACAACAGGCAGGATATGAACTTTGTTCTGATTGCCTCTGCCGAGATACTCTTTGAATTCATTACCTTACTGCTCATTATTCAGAGCTGCTGGGTTCTAGAAAGTACCTAAAATGGAGCAACTGTTGAGAAACAGATATGGTATGCTTGAAACGGCATTGGCTTTAGTACTGGACTGACCTGGCTTAGAACTACTTACCCCTAATTATTGGCGAGGACATGAGCTAATTATTTAACCTATCTGAACCTTGCTCACAAACTTAAAAGTGGGGATAACAACACCTGCCCCACAAAATTATTGTGAGAATTAAATAAGTGGACATATATAAAGTCTAGCCCTGTGCCTGGCATATAGTAGATGCTGAGTAAATAAATGGTAGTGCCTTTAGTCCCTTGATCCTCTGATCTATACTTAACATTCTTGCAAAACAAGTGGTTATAAACACCCAAATGCATCTATTTTTCTAGAAAATTAGAAAACTTCAATGTATAGATTTCTTTAAATAAGGTTAATTATGTAAAAAGTATATTAAAATGTCTATATTTATCCAGAATTTCTGTTTTATTTCATCTAGGTTGGGACAGCATTTGATGTTTGATGGTTTTTATACCACCATATGTGTG
Source organism: Cynocephalus volans (assembly GCF_027409185.1). Classification (NCBI taxonomy): domain Eukaryota; kingdom Metazoa; phylum Chordata; class Mammalia; order Dermoptera; family Cynocephalidae; genus Cynocephalus; species Cynocephalus volans. Next base: position 59,541,767 of record NC_084470.1, read on the forward strand.
GAAATCATATTTTCTAGTGCCAAAATGGTAATATACAATCTGATAAATATGAATGTTCTTGTGAGATTGGGGAGACAAAATTTAGAAATTGGGCTTCTTCAATAAAATCCAGGCTGTATGATCATCATAAGTCACTGTAGTATGCAGCGTGTTCGGTTGTCAGTGAGCAGAGTAAGCAACTGCTTGTAGGGGGTGTGGGAAGCACTTTTGCCCAAAGTATTCCCTCCTCATCTAGCTTCTTTACTGCCCAAATGCCGCAGCTTTCCTGGCATTCCAATATCCTATTGTCTCAGGAGAACTAGTCTTCTTGGTAGAGGTAATAGATTAACTAACTCATTGTATTGGGCAATGAAAGGTGGGGTTTATTGGTCCTTTCCTAAAAGCAGATTATTAATAGAATGATGGCAAGAGAAAAGAGCAGAGGATGGAAGGCAAATTTACTGTTTTACAGGTGATTTTGAGCTTTCCCTGGTATAAAGATGGATAGAAATTTATATGCAAACCAACAGCAGAAAATACCTGTTTCTGGCACATAAGTAATAGAAATTTTCACCAATTGGATGGAAATGTAACTGCTGAAATGTCCTCGTGTACATATAATAGTCACTAGAAAAGTAATATTTGGCAAAAATTATACTATATTAACCTTAATTAATGTTCCTCTGTTCTTTCTAATAGGCATAATCATAAGAAATGAATTTTAATGTCTGGAATATCAAAGAGATGCTCAGTATTCCTTCAGGCTCTGGGTAAGTTTTCTGGTTATATTCTCTGATACGTAAGAGGATCTTATGGTTTCATTATTTCATAGAAAGAGGGTCCCCTTCTGTAGTGGATTGAATAATATCCCTCCAAAACTCACTGAAGCTTGAATTGTGTCCCCCAAGTTTTACATATTAGAAACTTAGCCCTCACTGTGATTGTTAAGAGAGTGGGAAATCCTATTATGATAATTGAAAGGTGGAGCCTTGAAGAAGTGATTGGATTGTAGGACCGTGCAGTAGTGAATAGATTAAAAATGGTGATCAGGGGTGTGGTTCTGAGGGTTTTAGAAGAGAGAGGAGAGTCTTTCTCTCTCTCTGCTCCCTCTGCTCTCTCTGCTTCCACCATCTTGCAGTGTGAGACCCCTGGGTCACTGTTGCCACCACGAGATGTGTTCCTTGGACTTTGGACTTCTCAGCCTTAGAAACTGTAAGCAATAAATTTCATTTTCTTTATAAATCACCCGGTTTTAGGTATTTTGTTATAAGCACTAGAAACAAACTAATACATCTTCCTATTAGATTACAGTAATAAAGATATCCCATATAGCTTCTTCTCCTTTTCTTCCCTTCCTCTGTCACTGCTGTACCTTCTGGTGCTTGTTTTTTTGTCCTTCTGCTTATTCTCTGATTATAAAAACAATGTCAGTCCAGCTCTGTGTATTAACTGAGCGATGACGCTGCATCCAGCACTGGGCCTACAGTCTGGGCCTGTGAAAGTCAGGTATGGTTCAACATCTGGAAACTTACCTCATTTGGGGTGAGTGCTACTGAAATAGTAAGGAGCAAAATCAAGATAATGTTCAGGTATTTGTTCAATTGTGTAGTATAAGTTGTAGGTACTGTGGAGATAAGAGCCACTCCAGCTGTTGACAAGGCTCATTGAGATATTGTCCCCTTTACTACTCTACCAAGATACTTATATTGGTGTCTACCAGCCTGCAATAAACCTGCCGTATCAACTTGGTGGGTCTGCCCCAGAAGGTAGTGCATATTTAAGAGATTTCTCTCTCTATATATATATATTTTTTTTCTTTTTAAAAGATGACCGGTAAAGAGATCTTAAACCTTGACTTGGTGTTGCCAGCACCACGCTCTCCCAAGTGAGCTAACTGGCCATCCCTATATAGGGATCCAAACCCATAGCCTTGGTGTTATCAGCACCACACTCTTCCAAGTGAGCCACAAGCCGGGCCTTAAGGGATTTCTGATTGCTTTTGGTATGCTTTTATCACTGGATAGTTTCTTTCCTCCTGAACACCTTCTTGAAGAGACTTATTAATTGATCAAAAACCTAGAGCACTGTTCTATTTATTTCTCAAAAAGAAAAAAAGTGCTTGCAGTTGATACAGAATAGAGAAAATCTGTCTTTGTTTGATTCCAGATTATATCTTTAAAATATAAATCCTACGTGATTTCAGTAGGCTCACAAAGCTTTTTTTATTATTATTTTTCTTCCAGCCCAGCTAAATATTCTCTTTGGCCCAAAAGGGGAGTCACAAAGAGCTATTTTGAGCAATGATTATGCAACCCATATTACCATATATATATGGGCAGCCCATTACCTTAGCTAATTTCAGGAAATGGTTCTATGAGTAAATATAATTGCCCTTCCCTATGCTGAACTATTAAGAGTCTCTTTTTATTAAAAACAAATATACATAGAAAACAAATATATAGAAACAGTTTAAATTAATAATATGAAGGTTCCTTTGGCTTAGAATATGTACATTGCTTTAAATTTAACATTTAGAAAAGGAATGATTTGTGTGTATGTGTTTTAATGAAAAACATGTTTTCTCAGCATTAAGTAACACAAATTGTTATTGAGATGTCTTTCAAATAAAAACTTGAAGACTGTATGTTTTAGTTGTCTGCCTATTTATGTGTTGTTTCTGTAGTAGATTCAGTGTGCTGTGTTCAAGTGTGATTGTATCATTATTAATATTACTATCTCCTTTATATGTGAGGCTTAAAGACTAGCACAGATATTCATGGGAAGTTGGAAGTTCACAGCTGGAAGTATTTAAAGCAAGAAAAGACAAGATACACCTTGTTTCAAAAACATTTTTTAATGGATCCTGCTATACACAGATCTGAGTTGATCATATTCTTCATTCTGGCTGAGACCTGTATTAGTCTGCTCAATCTACCATAACAAAATACCTTAGACTGGACTGGGTGTGAGAAATTTATTCTCACACAGTTCTGGAGGCTGGAAGTCCGGGATCAGGGTGTCAGCATAGTTGGCTTCTTGTGAGGTCTCTCTTCTTGGCCTGCAGACAGCCAGCCCCTTCTTGCTGTGTCTTCACATTAAAGGGCAGGGGGGATGTGTGAACTCTCTGTGCCTCTTCTTATAAGGGCACTATATTAGTCCATTTTTGTTGCTTATAATAAAATACTTGGAGCTGGTTAATTTATAAAGAAAATGAAATTTATTGCTTACAGTTTCTGAGGCTGGGAAGTCCAAAGTCCATCTGGTGATGGTGAGCGACCCAGGGATCTTACATTGCAAGATGGTGGGAGCAGAGAGAGCAGAGAAAGAGACGACAGACTCTCCTCTTCTTTTAATGCCCTCAGAACCAAGCCCCTGACCACCAGTTTTTAATCTATTCACTACAGCATGGTCCTACAATCCAATCACCTCTTCAAGGCTCCACCTTTCAGTTACCATAATAGGATTCCCCACCCTCTTAACAATCACAGTGGGGGCTGAATTTCTAATGTATAAAGCTTGGGGGACACAATTATGCTTCAGTGAGTTTTGGGGGGACATAATTCAATCCACTACAGGTACTAATCCTATCATGAGGGTGCCACTCTCATGACCTCATCTAACCCTAATTACCTCTCAAAGGGCACATCTCCAAATCCATCACATTAGGGGTTAGGACTTCAACATATGAATTCGGGGGGTGGGGGGGACACACAAACATTCAGTCTGTAACCAGGCCTATCTTGTGTCTGTTTTATTATGGCTCCTTCTCTCCTTCCAGTTCTGCTCCCTTCCTTTCCTGTAGGTATACACTCTCGTACAGTCTAGAAGAGTTAATGTGTGTCCTTCCAGTTCACCTTCTATACACTCAGTTACATACTTGTTTGGTGTATATGATATAAGTTTAAAAATTTACATAAATGATATGTAGTAGAGATCGTTTGATTTTTACTTTTTTTTGCACTCAAAATTATGTTTTTGAGACTTATCCATGTGATAGCTTATTGCTTCTGATTGCATCAGTTAATGTATACACTTTTGTTTATCTGTTCCCTTACTGAAGAACAGATTCATCTTTTAAAAATATAATGTTCAATGGTGTCAGTTTTTTTTTATGTTTGAGTTTCCATCTGATTGTTTCCATTTGATTGTTATAATCAAAATGTGTGGCATTCAAAATTTCTTTGTGTCTCTTTGTAGGTAATACTGGCAGTGTGCTGGGTACTTGGACATCAGAACAAGCTAGCACTCTCCCTGAATATTCTAAAATGAACAGTTGTGAATTATTACATTTGTTTAGGATATTTGTCCACTTGATATGCTTTCCTTGCTTAATTTCAGGACCACTACGTCATCTAACTGGAATAATAATCAGACTGATTATTCCAGTCTCAGTGATTCCCAGTTCCTCTTTGGATCTCAGTTCTGTCCAGAAAATTCAGAGACACTGTCAGCACCCTTGGACTTTGGTGCCCACTTGAGGCATTCAAAACAGTCACAACAGACTTCTCTGGATGTGAGTATGATTTCCAGAATTTCTCTGCACACATTTCACAGTCCTTATGGAGAAATGCTATAAATAAGACTTATTCCGTTGGAATGTAATTTAGAATTGTACCTCTGTAAGGATTACTCTCCTAAATGGATTTGTGCTTGATTGGTGACTCATTTGACGTGGTAGTCTGAAATGGGAAAAAAAAAAATTTTTTTTTTTTTTTGGCAGCCAGCTGGTATGGATCTGAATCCTTGAACTTAGTGTTATTAACACAACTCTAACCAACTGAGCTAACTGGCCAGCCCCTGAAATGGAAAAAATACTTATATTTGCAGTTTCTTCTATTACCAAAGTGACATAGAATAGTGTCAGTCCCTTGGCCACTCAGGGAGGGGCAAATATTGCATGACATCTCCTAAGACTAGTTATACTATTGTTTGTGAAAATTTCATAAGAAAAAAGAACTTTTAGACACTATCACTCCTCTCCCTAATGGTGGACCTCAAACTCCAAAATCTTGACCTCCATGGCCAGGTCCTGGGCTTGCTGGACTGGGATATGAGGAATGAGTCCTTTCTGGCCTTTACCACAGCACACCTGCCCTTAGCTGAGCTGTTAACCTTGCCAGATATTGACTACAAATGGTTGATCCACCAAAACTACTCCTGTAAAAAAAAACCCTAAGGCTGATAAAGATGGTGCAGATTTTGAGCCTAACCTGTGCATGTGGGAAAATCTGAACATTGTGTATTCTTCCCAGAAAGCTGGAGGTCCCAGAAGTAACAAGAGGGAGGATCTAATGAGCACAGTACCCTCCCCTCAGCCATCGCCAAAGGAGGAAGCTGCCAACTGCTCAGAGGCCACAGGGGTAGAATTGCTGTTGCTTTCCTCCAGTGAGCAGTCTTCCCCTTGGAAGCTGTTTTTCTCTTCCCCCAGCAACTGGGAAATATGATGCCCTTCCTCTTTGACTTTTAGCTCCAAGAAGTAAGAGTTAGTCCATTCCTTATGAAAGTTACCCTCAGCCAAAAAAGAAAGAAAGAAGAAAAAAAAGCCAAAAAGAATTTCATAAAATAGGAATAAAGTAACATACATTTTATTTTAGATGGACATTTTTTCTAAGAAATTTCATGTACTTTCCACAGTTTTAGATAACTATACTACTCCTTGAAGAAGAAGCAGATGAAGATTCTGAGGCCCAAGTTAATGAATAAGAGCCAGAATGAGGAAGAGAGTCCCTTGATCCTTGATTTTTTGAGACCAACCTGTCTTCTCTCATATGTCAGAAATATTTTGATTTTTTTTTTTTTTTTTTGGTCTAGAACTAGATTTGATTTTATATACAGTCTTAGCTGTATGTCTAAGGACTTACTGGATAAGATTAGATCAGTGCTTTTAGTAGAGTATGCTCTAAGTATGTCAGTACAAAAATTGGTATCTAGTGATATGAAGGAGTAAATGTACTCTCTGAATGTTTTAGAATTAATTATGCCTAAGAATGTAGGAGATGGCTCACCATGTGCCAGCATGTCTACTGTCCAGTCCATGACAAATTTATTAACATGTCTTTAATTTACCAGCAGCTGAGCAGCAGCAATTCAAGTTAAACTTATTAATATGAAAACTTTAACACATCATCTCAGAGAGAGAGTCAGAGATAGCATAGATAATTCTCTGTTGTTGCCTTTAAATTTATGAAATTGACTTTATGCTATTTTAGCTGACATTTTAAATATCTCTGGGCTGGTAAGGTAGAAACTATATTAATAAAAAGTTGTTTTATTTTAAGTATAATTTTCTGATGTACACAAAAATAAAAAGGAAATACTACTTGCTGTGCTTTTTTTAGCAATATGGTTTATATTTAAATGTAACACTGCATTGTAGAGAAAATACTGAACACTATAAATATTTTTATGTGTGAAACGTTATATTGATTTCTTTTTTTCATTTAACAGAGTGAACCTAGTATTTTCACAAAGTACCAGACAAAATCCCAGCTGTATAGAGGAGATACAAAGAATGGAGGCTTATTTCCTCTTCCTTTGCCAGTTGGAAAATCAAAAGACCTCTTGGAACAGTTTGAGGAGGAAAAGAAAAGGACAAAAGACAAATGTGACAGGTATGCAAATCTTTTAAGTAAATGAAACAGGTTATCTTCTCTGAGGGAAGCAGAAAACAGAGTGTCAATAATCAAATAACTCAATTTCAGTGTAATAGCATGTATTAGGGTTCTCCAGAGAAACAGAACCAATAGGATTTAGATAGATAGATAGATAGATAGATAGATAGATAGATAGATAGATAGATAGATAGATAGATAGATAATGAAAATTGTCTCATGAGATTATGGAGGCTGAGCGGTCACACAATTTGCCATCGGCAAGCTGGAGAACCAGAAAAGACAGTGGTGGTGTTTAGTCTGAGTCCAAAGGCCTGAGAACCAGGAGATCTGATGTCCAAGGGCAGGAGACTGAACAGAGAATGAATTCACCCTTCCTTTTTGTTCTATTTGGGCCCTCAACAGATTGGATGATGCCTGCCTGTATCAGTGAAGGCAGTCTTCTGTACTTAGTCTACCAATTCAATTATTAATCTCTTATGGTGATACTTTCACAAACACACCCAGAAATAATGTTTTACCAGCTATCAGGGCATCTCTTAGCCCAGTTGACACATGAATCAACCATTGCATAGCACTCTTGCCTTTGTAGTTCCTCTAATAATTAATCTTTATTTACTTTCTTGTCAGTGTGACTTGTGGTAGATATGAATATGGCTGCCACAATTTTGGCCTCTCTGAAAAGTAAAAACTAGAGGATTTCTTAGAGGATGCAATATTCAAGTAATGTTGTGTCTATTCTGCCTAAAATTCTGTTCTCTAATTTGTTTTCTTTTCAGATAATCAAGATTAGGAAGTTAGATAACATTACTTATTTTAGGGTCAAGAAAATAATGCATGAATTCTTATGTCATAGTTCAGGTTGATTTTCTCACTTTGAAATGTTATTATTTTTAAAGATATACCCCAAATTTTGTACATATTCTTCTTTTGTTTGTTTTTTTGAAGGCTGAAAATTATATTACCTTGGGTTATAACTGTTTGTTTACTACAGTTACACCATTTTATCTCCTAAGAACCATCCCATAATTTAAAGAATGACATGGCCAAGAGAGATATTTAGGAAGACATTTCTAGACAGAGCTGAATTTAAATCATACTCTTCAAATACTACATTCTGTCTCTTTTTTTATTGTAATAGTTTATGTGGAAGCACACAAAAATTAATCATCTGCTTTTATTAGGTGACTCTGAAATATCAATTCTACTGCCTCCAATAAAGAATCAATAATTACTTTTAAAACATTAAGGCAATTAAAGTCATTTGTGAAGACAGTATCAAATGAGTTTTTTTGCACTTATGACTAATCCATTATAAACCAATGCCTATTTTATTTTATTTTTTTCAAAAGATGACCAGTAAGGGTATCTTAACCCTTGACTTGGTGTTGTCAGCACCATGCTCTCCCAAGTGAGCTAACTGTTCATCCCTATATAGGATCCAAATCCATGGCCTTGGTGTTACCAGAACCACACTCTCCCAAGTGAGCCATGGGCTGGCCCTCCAATGCCAGTTTTAAAAACACAATTCCAGTAAGCATAAGTACAGTTACACCAAGTACAGATAAGAAAGTAAAGGAGCTCACTGGCTATGCTACTCCAAATGGATGAAAAAGCAAAATTGATTTTATACTGTAGGTCTATATAAATAAATAAATAAAACCTATCTTTTTTTTTTCTGCACATAAGCTTAGAATTCTTACACAAATAACAGAATGCTTCATTTCATCCACTTCGATAAGATGAACTCCTTAGAAAAAGATTGAGAAGAGTTGATAATCAACTCCCAAATTTTATGCTTATTTTTTTCTACTTCTGTCAATTTCCTGACATATTTAACATAAGCAAAAAAAAAAAAAAAAAAAACTTTTCAGTAAATTGAGCACTTAAGTCTACATGTCTTGAAGAGCTCTGACAAGTTACATATATCCCATGTTGCTTTTTGTCCCATCTCTTCTTTGCTTCAAACCCCTATGTTAGTTTCTTCTTTTTTTGAGCAGCCTATGAATTTTCAGCTTCCTTTTTGGCTATTACAAAGCTATGGCAGGCAACTACTTTGGCAATTTTTACACCAAGCTCTTGAGTAACTAGCTGGTTCTAAACTCCTCTGCCTTCTCAGTATTCCACTCCTCCACAGCCTGATCTGGCTTCTTTTCATGGCCTGACTTCTCAATCTTTTTCTTTTTAACAGGGGGTTCAAATCTATCATTGACTCCAAAATATTGAGTAAGCTTCTTCCACTGCGTTTCACTTGAGGAATGTTCACTATGAGATTCTTTTTCATTCTTCAATTTACCTTTTCTGGAGTGTTTTCTTTTCTTCCCCCTGAATCTTGAGGTTGAGGTTTTCTGTTCAGAGTGTTTTTTATGCAGTTCTTGAAATTTATTCCAAATACTTAAGGGAATTCCAGAAGGACACTCTTCATATGCATTTACATTTGCCTCTGTTTTAGTTTTTGGTCCATCTGCTGGGAAATCTGAGATTTCTATTTTTCAAGTCCCTCCTGTTTATCTTCATGTTAATTAAGTACAGAGTTCTCTAATGTGGCTTCATCTTCAGAATCTGACTCAACATCACTTTCATTTAGATGAGGAGGTAGCAGCCCACTCCACATCTTCTCTTCGGTCAGGAAGTGGCCCCCAGTAGCCATCTTAACACCCTGTCAACATTGTGCCTTCTCATACATATACTTATTTGTGTTTGATATGTATATATTTTTAACAAACATGTATAATATATCAGAACTGCTATATTATTTTGTAAATAATGAAGTTGAAGTCACAGAGAAATTAATTTGTTCTTAACTTGGTAGTAAGTTATTATTAAGGCTACGTATTTAGGTTTCACAGAAATTATAACACCCAAGTAGGGATATTTCATTTTATTATTTCTGTGACTGTGAAAATCTATTGCTAGTCACCACAAGGATGCTCATGTTGAAAGAGATGAAATTTCTTGAAGAACTCCTAGATTAGGTATCTCTTATACTGTATACCTATCTTCTTTTAGTGAGAAAAGCAAAATGCTCTATTTGAAGTTTTTGATTCTGTTGATTGATAAACATTTCCCAGACACTGACAGACTTTTCCCCTAGGAATCCAGACTCTAGAACCCTCAGTTTCTCAGAGGCCCTTCAGGAATATGGGAGGGGACTGCAGATGAGCAGTGCCCCCACCTGTTTACTGCTTCAGAGAGAGCAGTCTTAATTGTTTTGTTCTCTAGGTTTGGGGGTGTATTTTGTTTGAATGAAGTTTCTTGCAGCCTAGAAAAACCTTTTTTTGAAACACTGCTTTAAAGTTCCTCTCAATATTTCCTGGTAGCACATAGATTGGGGAAGGAAACCAGAATTTGAAGTGTGAATGATTTGACTTTGAGTTTCCTGGGATTTTTTTGATCAAAATTTAAAACTTTTGCTCTGCTAAAACACTGTTAAGAGAATGAAGATAAGAAACAGACTCACAGAAAGTTCTTGTAAACTACATTTTCAAAAAAGGACTTGTAGAGAGAATATATAAAAAACTCTCAAGACTTAACAATAAGAAAACAAGCAACTCAATAAAAAATGGGAAAAGATTTAAGTAGACACTTCATCAAAGAAAATATATGGATGGCAAAAAAGTACATGAATAGATGCTCAACATCATTAGCCATTATGGAAATGCAAACTAAAATCACAATGATATGTTACTGAATATCTATTAGAATTACTAAAGTTAAAACAAAACAAACAAAAATTGACAATACCAAGTACTGGGCAAAGATATAGAGCGACTGGAACTATTGCTGGGGGTAATATGAAATGATACAACCATTCTAGAAAGTTTTGAAAGTTTCTTATAAAATCAAACATAACTTACTGTATGTTTCAGCAATTCTACTCATAAGTATTTACCCTAGATAAATGAAAACTTATATTTACAGAAAAGTTTATATACTAATGTCTATAGCAGCTTTGTTCATAATCACCAAACACTGGGCACAACCCAAATGTCCTTCTGTATATGAATGGATGAACAAACTATGATTCCACTTGTATGACATTCTGATAAAGGCAAAACTGTAGGGATGGAGCATAGATCAGTGGTTACCAAGGATGAGGAGTGTGGGCTAGGATTCACCACAAAGGCACAGCATGAAAGATTATTTTGGAGTAACAGAATTGTCCTGTGTCCCAATTGTGGTGTGATGGTTATATGAATCCTAAATATGTGTTAAAACTAGTAGAATACAAACACACACACACAGTAATTTCATATGTTACTTTTTTATTAGAATAAAAAAGTTAAAATATTTAAAAATTTTGTGTGGCTCATTTTATTAGTTAGGATTATGTTCAACTGCATATAATGTATACTCACTCATACTTATAATAATAGAGGCTTGAAAAAGATAGATGGTTATTTCTCTTTAATACAGAAATCATCCTGAAGTTGTGGTCCAGGGCTGGAATGGTGGCTTCATGGTCCCTAAAAATGTGGACCCTGCCCTCATGATGCTTAATGGCTGTTGGAGCTCCAACTGTTACATCAGAGTTCCAGACAGCTGATGGATAAAAGGAGGAAGAAGTGTATCTTCCCTTCCCTTTAGGACTGTTCTTGGAAGTTGCATGATAAGTCTGCTTATATTTCATACTGGCTAAAATTTACTCACATGGACATACCTAGTTGCAAAGGAGTATAGGAATATCATCTGTCTGGGTGGAAATGTAGCTGGTGGTGGGGTGGGGGTGGGGGCAGGAATCAGAATTCTGATTTCCAAGGAAGAAAATTAGGCCGCTGAAGTTTTTGCCAGGCTCCTACAATTGCCAAGGGCTACTTGCCATAGACAATTCCCCATACCAAATCTCAGAATTAGTCTAATGCAGATTCTGTTGCACTTTTTCCATCCTCCCACCCCCATCCACAGTACACTAAACCTTCCCCTGTACCATAGCCAGTGTAGTACTGGACACCGCTACATGTCCCCTGGAGCTCTTATTTTCTTCTCAGAGGCATCCCTCCTAATTCCAATCTGAACTTGATATTCTCTAGGTCTGTAGCACAGCTGCCATCCTGAATCCTCTCTTCACCATCATCCTGGGTATTCCTGCCTCTTCTCTCCTGTGTTGGATACTTTGTTACTTCAATCTTGTGTCCTCTTCTTCCTTGGTTTACTGCTTGGATTTGGTGGAACATAAACTCCAGAAATTTCCTGAGAACAGGTGCATGGCACCTGTTTTGGTCTGTTTTGTGTTGCTATAACAGAAATACCTGAGACTGGGTGATTTATAAAGAAGAGAAGGTTTATTTGGTTTACGATTCTGGGACAGTTGCATCTGGCATGGGCCTCAGGCTGTTTCTACTCATGGTGGAAAAGTGGCAGGCAGCCGGCAGGTACAAGCAGATCACATGGCAAGAGGAAGCAAGAGAGAGAGAGAAGGTGCCAGGGTCTTTTAAACGACAAGCTCTTGTGGGAACTAATACAGCAAGAATTCACTCATTTATCCCCCCTCCCCCAGGGAGAGCATTACTCCATTCAGGAGGGATCCACCCCATGACTCAATCACTTTCCAACATTGCCACATTGGGGATCAAAATTCCACTTGAGTTTTGGAGGGGACAACACATCCAAACTCCATCAGCACCTAAACAATTTTTTTTGAGAACTTGCATATCTGAAATTACTTATTTTTCCCTCACACTTGACTGCAAATTTGGCTGGATATAGAATTCTAGATTAGAAATTATTTTTCCTTGAAATGTCTAAGACAGCATTCCATTGTCTTATCACTTACCATGTTGCTTTTAAGAAGTCTGATGACATACTGATTCCTGATCCTATGTATGTCTTTTGCTTTCTTTCTGGAAGTTTTTAGGATCTTCTACTTATCCATAGAGTTTTGAAATTTTACTGTAACATGCTTTGATGTGGCATGTCATAATGCCTGGACATTGGATAGTTCTTTTCAATCTATAAATTTGTGTCCTTAGGTTCTGGGGTTTTTGTTTGTTTTTTGTTTTTTTTTAATCAAGGGAAATTCTTTATTAAGAGTCAAGACTGTAGACTCCTCTTTGAGATCATTTCTTTAAATGTTTGGCCCCAAAATATATACCTAATGGATCAGGTCCAATTCTGTGATGTTTATCAGATGCAGCCTACAGCTGAAGAGAAATAGATACAACAGCAATATCATCTCTCTAAAGCTCAACCAATAATCGCTTGTGTCAGATGTTTTATTTTATTTTTTATTTAATGTTTAGATAGAAAATTTTCAACATAGAAACTAAGGAAAATATCACAAATTGAATTTAAAGTCAATTGATAAGGAATAAATTTAACACTCAAAGATTAACATCCTTAATGCAAAAAGAACTCTTAAAAATGAATTAGAAAAATCTAAGTAGAAATTTGGTGAAGGACATGAGCAAATAAGTCACACACCCCAGAGAAACACAAGTGGCTAATAAGTACGTTCTAAGATGTTGTGAGGGCAGTGGGGCGGGGCTTGAGGCCCATGCCCCATCCGAGGACCCCCTGCGGCTGGCTGGCTCCGTTGCTTGCCTGCCTGGGTTTTGCGGTTGTCCTCTGCTCTCAGAATATTCTGGGTGAACCAATAATTAACCTCCCTAATGTCGCAGCTTCCACATCTTTGAAAAAGGCATCAGTGAGGGGGACATTTTCAGGAAGCAACAGCCCATGTCACCTTCTGTAAAGCTCTGAAGTAGTGCATGGGCCGGGCTCCACGACGGATTTCTCCCCAAAGTGGATGGACTGGAGCACTTTGGCAGACTCACTCCAAGTGGGGCCAGACCCAAGTGAAATTTTTCTTACATCTTCGAAAATCTCTCTATTTTCATTCTTCTCTCTCTCTCCGGATCTCCAGTTTGGGAGATATGTTGGATCTCTTGGGTTGATCCTATTATTATTATTGTTGTTGTTGTTATTATTATTATTATTATTATTATTTATTATTATTGCCTTTTATCTATTTTCTTTCTTTTTTCTATTTTCTATCATATTTGCTTAACTATCTTTTAACTGTTATACCTAATATTTAAATTTCTGCTGTTTACAATTTTAGGTACTCTGTCTTGTTCTCTGCTTTTATAATGTAATAATATTTTGTTCTTAACATCCTTAATTTGTTAAACTTTTCATTTTTAATATTTTTATTATTTTCAAGTAATATCCCAGTCTCTTTCATATAAGACATATGGTTTGTAGTATTCCTGAAAATTCTCCTTTTAAGTACCTTCTTTTTTTTCTTGGCAGCTGGCAGGTTTGTGGAAAATTCTCCTTTTAAAGTGGTATGGTGAAGCATCCAAAAGACTTGGTATGAAGAATTGTCTTATTGCATTTCAAATATTGATTTCTGCATTTGTATTTTGTAGATTAAAGAAACGAAAATCTATAAAATTTTATTAATGACAATCCATGTCTGAGTCTTTTTAAGAGCGGAATAATTATTTGAGGAATAATTGTGAAAGTTTTATTTTTTTTATTAGAAATTAATATTTTCCCCAGAATTGCCTCTATACTAACCTCATTTTTACAGTCAAAGTAGTGATAAGACTAAGATATGTCCAGGAATTTTGGACTACCAGAAAGAAGCTACTACCTTATGAAGCCAGTGTTGCTGTGAAAATGAAAGGTGGTCTTTTCTACTCTGGTAGAAAACTTGAGTTGCTAAAATTTAACCTCGTTTAAGATTCATATAAAGTGGATTCGAGAAAGAAAAAAGTGGTTTGCCCTAGAAATGTTCTCAAAAAGTCTGTTCTTTTTTTTCAGCAGGGTACTAAGGTTTAGTCTCCAGCTCTGATCAACCAGTGTTTTTGATGCCACCCGAGGTGGAGACCTGCCATGTTCATGGAATCAGTTCTGTTACATACTATTTCAATATTGCACAGATTTGTTTTCTTTTTTTCTTCTAGTGAGACTCTTTACAACTTTGTTTCCCATATCAGAGAAAGCATTCAAAGGGTAAGTATAAGCTACATTTCAAGGAGTTAGAACATAGTGCATTTTAAGAAGTTTGATAATTATGTTGTAATGGCTTTACTGCATGTGGGATAGCAATATTTTAACTATCCTTTTTTGTCATTAAATGACAGTCCTCCAAGTTAGTAAATTAAGGCAACAGTCTGTGAATTCTTTCTTAATTTTGGGTTTCTTAGTTGCAGACATCTGTGGAAAAGTCTGAGGAACATCTCAGTTCAATAAGCCAATCTATTTTGGATTCTTTGGAGACTGTGGCCAAGACATGTGAGTGTCTGTTTGAGGTTATCAGCAGAGGGCACTGGCGAGCAGTGAATGTGAACTTTTTGACCTTAGCCAGGTTTCCAGTGGTGAGGTTCCATGCAGTGTTTCAGATGAGAGAGTGGGTGTATAAGGTTAGCCCTGAGGAGATGTGGAGCATGCTATACTGGGTAGTGAGACTCACCTCTATATGACAATGCACTGGTCCCACAGTGCTTTTTGTGAAGCACTAGTCCTCCACCCAGTAATCCTGCTGCCTCAGGGCAGGTAGCTCTGCCCGATTTCTCATCTCACTGCCTGAAGTGAATCAGCAGCATCCCTGAGTCCCAAATGAATTGCTGGCTGTGCTGTCTATAGAGACACTGCCTCCTTAGGAGTTAGATATACTTGTCACCTGCTGTTCTTCTTGCTGCCTTGGTTTCAGTACGAGCTGTTTTGTAGTGAATCACAGCATCATTCTCAATTTCAGTTACAGTTTGTGGTTTGTAAACCCCCCTGCTCCACCAATTACTGATTTACATTTAAATGAAACCACAGCCCTGACCCTCATAAATAAGAGAGAGCCAATACACAGTTCTTCTAAGGCAGATACCTCTACAAAATGACCAGTTTCTCAGCAAAATAGTAAGCTGATGAATGTACACCTGCACTTGTTTGCATGTGTCTGTGTGCTTATTTTTTATTTTAAACAAGTTGAAGTCAACTTATTCAGATGCCATGGGATGGATTGCTCATGATTTACAAAAATCAGTGCCTTTGTGTGGCTTAGAAATTAATCCCCATCTGTCCATTGGCTTCCAAACTGGGTAGCCCACACACAGGGCAACTGTAAATCTGTTCGGAAACTGGTTCTGGAACCTAGGACTGTTACCCCACAAGAAGTAGCAAAGTAGAAAGCTGAAGCAAATCAGGGATGCTTCCTTTATATGGAATAAATCATGTGTAAGTGCCCAAGGAAAGCACTCTGGTTCTTTTCTGCATTTAAAACTGGGTGAATGAATGTACTGTCCAGCTGGGAAACAAACAAACAAAAAAAACCCTGGGTGAAGTACAAAAAGAAGAATTGCAGCAAAAGTGTGGCATTTAAGTTCCAGAAAAGGGAATAGAAGTTTCCAAGGCCCCAACATAAGATCAAGGCAGAGAGAGGATTAGAACTGAATCTGGCTTATAGTAGGCACAGGGATTCTGATCTTTTGCCCCTGATGGTTCCTTAATTTTCAGAGAGTAAGACTCAGAAGAGGAATCCACACTGAAAAGACAAACAGTAACAAACACAGTGGCATTACATTAATTAAAAGGCTAGGGCTGTCCAGTTAGCTCAGTTGGTTAGTGCGTGGTGCTAATAACACCAAGGACCAGGATTCAATCCCTATGCCAGTCACCAAAAAAAAGAAAAAGGCCAGGTCATTCTTGGAAATGGAAATAGGTAGCCTGACCAGAATCATTCCCTTTCTTGGTAGGTAAAGATTGGGAGCAGGAAATTAGACATTTAGAGAGGAACCAGATAAATCTTCTATCATATGACTAGGCCCAGTCCATCTAGCATAGAGCACTGAGCTCCACTCAGAGCATTCTGCAGGATTTTAGCCTGTTTTCAACAGGGAAAGGAAAAGTAAAGATACTGTGTGGAAGTGCTGTCTTGTGTTATTATGTAATTGGTGGTTTTACAGAGTGAAGTAGTGAAATCTTTTCCCAGTTACAGTCTGCCTGCCCAACCAGAGAGTAACTGTAACCATCTAATCCAACTCCTCCTGTTCATCAGCTGAGGACCCCATGGACCAGAGTAATAAAATGAATTACCAACACCACCTATATCCTACTTTACGTTGGGTTTAGGTGGCCCAACTAAGTAGAGAGCCATAACTTTCACCTGATAGGTATTAGTTCTATTGGAAAATATGATCATTTGGAAAATAAAAAGGAGCAACCACTATCAAAATCAAAAATGTCTCCTTTAGAAAATAGATAACTCTATACATCAAAATACATTTTATATGAAACAGTATATTAAGTGTGGTGATTAACTCATAAAAAGAACTAGAAGAAAACATGGGCAACATTTTTATAATTTTAAAATGGGAAAAGCGAAACACATAATGTTAAGAAGAATGAGATCAATTTACATGAACATGTTGGAATGGAATTATCTGTTCATTGTTAAATTAAAACAGTAAGGTGCTGTTCATGTGCACATAGTTTGCTCCAGGACTCATCTTGTGGGGACTGTGACTAGCCAGTGAAAATTGAGAAGATTTCTCTAAAAAAAGGTGCAGGCTGAGGAGGCTCCCAGATCTTTCCTCAGGTTCTCATCAAGACAGCAGGGAGAACAAAACTACAGAGTAAAAGGAAAATCACTGGCCATCAGTAGAAAAGCATTCCTTTCTAAGTTACAACATAATCTGATCTTATCTCAATTGATCCCTTGTCAAATTGCTAAAATAGAAATGAATTTTTAAAAAATCATCTTAACAGGAAAACAGATGATATTGTTCAGAATATGAAAGTAGATTTTTTTTTTTAGGGTTTCAAGTGACCATTTTTATTTATTTATTTGTTTGTTTGTTTGTTGGCAGCTGGCTGGTATAGTGGTCTAAACCCTTGACCTTGGTGTTATAACAATGTGCTCTAACCAACTGAGCTAACCGGCCAGGCTGAAAATGGATTTTAAGTGGCATTATTACACAAATGCTAAAAATATCTAACGTTTATAGTCAAAGCAGAAATGAAATGAGTCCTCTTCTAGAGAACACACACACACAGGATCTATAATGTATATACGGATATACAAATGTATTAATGTAAAATTCCAGAAACTGCTAATATTGTTAATCCAGAAGTTGGGAACAAGGTCTGCATGGGAGAGAGTCAATCATTTTTCATTGTGCGCCTTTTTATACTGTTATGGTGTTGAGTTATTTTTATAACTAAAAATTTTTAAAAGAAAAAAATTGATAGACTTCGGAAGTAGTGAGTTTGATTTAAAAAAGCTCCTCCTGTAAAGGAGAAAACCCAAACATATGTTTCCCTGGGGACAAGGACAGAGCATGTGGGACCACAGACAGATGCTTTTTGAGCACTTAATCCAGAATCGAACACTTCGCTCTCCTTTCTTATCCTCTGCTTTTGTGAGAGTTGGGAATGTCTTCTGTTGCTAAGAAACATTGCTATTTAGGAACTTTTCTAGGGAAGAATAATTACATTTGCTCTCTACTACAAATATCTACATGGATGTCTGAAAAATATTTGACTAATTGAGTTTAGGAGCAAGAATCCAGTACATAAGTAAACAGCCTCTTTCTGATTAATTAACACATGGAATTTAACTTGTACTTGTGTTGAGACGTAGGAGAAAATTTGCTTTCCAAAAAGATCTTAACTTTTTTAAAAACTTTTTTTAAATGAAGAAGTTGAATGTTTTATTATAAATTATTTCTTATTTTGCTGCAAAGCTGTTGCTTCACTATATTAACATAGCACCAGCAAATACAATATATTACAAAAATTAAAATAGTGTTGTTCCTCATCTGATACTGCATAACTAACAAAAACTTTCCTCTACTTTATATCAACAGAAAGATCATTAAATATTTGGCCCAAGTCTAGAGATAGATGTAAACAAGTTACAATATTATATAAAGTTTAAGATAACAATGTTATCTTTGGGGCTGAGCCCGTGGCGCACTCGGTAGCGTGCTGCGCTAGCAGCGCGGTGACGCTCCCGCCGCCGCGGGTTCGGATCCTATATAAGGATGACCGGTGCACTCCCTGGCTGAGCGCCGGTCACGGAAAAAATAAATAAATAAATAAAAATAAAAATAACCGTTTAAAAAAAAAAAAAAAAAAAAAACAATGTTATCTTTGAATTACTTTTTTTTTTTTTTTAAAGATGACCGGTAAGGGGATTTTAACCCTTGGCTTGGTGTTGTCAGCACTACACTCAGCCAGTGAGCCAGCCGGCCATCCCTATATAGGATCCGAACCCGTGGCCTTGGTGTTATCAGCACCGCACTCTCCCAAGTGAGCCACGGGCTGGCCCCTGAATTACATTTTTATAAATGTTTTTATAACAGCAGTAGTTTTTACTACAGACAATTTAATGAGTTCTGATTATTATAACTAGAACCTAGAGCCTAGCTTAAAAATCATAAAGTATTGTGAAAAATATGCATATTGTGTTTATCTGTAATTGTCAGGAAGTTAAGGGGTATTTTCTTCCAGGAGCAGAGTTGCAAATAGTTTCTTTTTCCACTGATATTGCCAGAGTTGCTATTTTAGGTTTCTTTTTTTTTTTTTTTTTTTCAACCTTGTATATAAATTTAATACATTGATTCCTTTAAAAACTAATAAACAAAAGATTGACCCAATATATTTAAGAACATTTTTAAATACACTTAACAACTTCTGTTCTGTGAAAGACACTGTTACGGGAATGAAAGGCAAGCCACAGACTGGGAGAAAATCTGTGCAAAACACATATCCCATAAAGGACAGGCAATTAAAACATACAAAGAATGCTTAAAACTCAACAATGAGACAACCCAATTTTGAGATGGACAAAGGAGTTGAACAGATACATCACCAAAGAAAATACACAGATGGAAAGTAAGCATATGAAAAGATGCTGAACATCACATGCCAAGAGGGAACTGCAAACATACCTATTAGAATGGTGAAAATCTAAAATACTGAGAACACCAAATGCTGACAAGCATTTGGGACAACAGGAACTCTGATTCATTGGTGGTGGGAATGCAAAATGGTACAGCCACTTTGGAAGGCAGTTTGGCAGTTTCTTAAAAAACTAAATATACTCTTCTCATACAATGCAGCAGTTGTGCTTCTTGCTATTTCCCCAAATAAGCTGAAAACTTATATCCACATAAAAATCTGCACATGAATATTTACAGCAGTTTTATTTGCAATTGCTAAAACTTGGAAGTCCCAAAAGGTCTTTCAACAGGTGAATGGATTAACAAACTGGAACATCCATACGATGGAATATTATTCAGTGCTAAAAGGACAGGAGCTACCAAGACACAAATACATGACAAAAACTTATTGCATGTTGCTAGATGAAAGAAGCCAGTCTGAAAAGGATACACATGATCCCAACCACATGACATTCTGGAAAAGGCAAATATAGAGACAGTAAAAAAATCAGTGGTAGTCAAGAATGAACTCTAAGGTAAACTATGAACTTTAGTTAATAATAATGTATTAATGTTGGCTCATCGAGTGTAACAAATGTACCACACCAATGCAGGATGTTATTAACAGGGGAAACTGCGTTGTTGGGGATGAGGGGGTAAATAGTACTCTCTGCACTTTCTGTTCAAGATTTCTGTAAACATAAAACTACCTAAAAAATAAAGTCTATTAATCAAAAACCAAAAACACCCAAACAAACAAATTATTGACCCAATGTATGTAAGAGGATTTTGGGTTTCTTTGATTAAAACTGCTATACACTCCTACTGCAATTTCATTCTGCTTTCCTGATAATGATTTTTACAAAAATGTTATTTTCATCCAAGGTGCCTCCCAGAATTATTCCTTCTTTCATACAGAGGTAAATTATTCTTCATAAGAAGTAGGAAAATATTTCATTTATTAATCCAGTCAAAAATGATGACTGCTAAACTAAAATTCCCAACAAAAATTCCAAAGATGAGCAACACAAAAGCCCCAAGCTTTCTGCATGAGAGTAAATCCTCTGTGCTAAGTTTAAGATAAAATAGTCCTGGGAATACAAAAATCAAACACGTTGATGTACTGGCACCAACTACACCAAATACATTTCTAATATCAGGAACATATATTGCAAGTAAAACAATGATAACATTGAGTGTTAGGGTGATCAAAGAATGGTGAATCCAGGAGAATGGAAAATTGGAGAAAAACATCATCATTAAAGCTTTTCTGGCAGGGAAGTGGATTAGAGGGACTGTCAAAAGCACAGCAAATAGTATGCATAACTTCACAGTCATAACAACAACATCATGTGGCAAGTATTTACTATAACCTTTGAGTAATTCTGTCTCCACTTTGTCATAAAAAGTGAGGTACCCAAAGAGTGCAGATATAAAATAAATGAGAAAACTTAAAGCAATTGCTGTATTGGTGACATTTTGCATTCTTTTCTTTGAAGGGCTTTGAAGTTCACAGTATATGGGCAATATTGACGTATGGCAGAGAAATGAAAAAGCCATGGTTGGTATAGCATAAGCACTCTCTTTGGAGAAATGAAAGACCTTTGGTTTACAATCATCTGTAGCATTTGAAATCTGGAAGTATTTCTGTATGTAATTTAATGTCAGAGGACAAGGGATGGACCATTTTTTAATTATTATCACAAGAGCAAAGAACACCATAAAGAAAAATGATAAACTACTTGTGTAGCCAAGAAAGCCAATTTTTGGAAGAAGTGCAAGAGGGAACACAATGCCAACACAAATGATTATTAGTAGCGTCTGTCCATCAAGATACCAAGACCCACTGTAATCTCCAGTCAAAAATTCTGAAATAGTGGCAGGGAGCTCTGTTTTAATAATTAAAAGATAAGACGACATAGCTGTATGAATACACATACTAAGCAGGAGATGGACTGAGTAAGAAGCCAGAAGAGCAACTATCAGCAGCAAGAAACTAAATCCAAGGATGCCAGTATTAGCCATAACATAAGCCAAGCCAAGGATGCCACTTCCCATGATGGCATTCATCACATTGAACACTGAGAAACCAAATGAAACACCTGGAGATCTCTGTCTGTGAATTTCGTTGCTTAGCAACGGGCTCAACTCTTCCGTCTCCGCCTCTTCGGGCTGTTGGGCGGAGAGGTACCAGCCCCGCTCAGCGTTGATGCTCCCCCAGGACGCCTCCATGCTGCTCTTTGGCTGACGACCAGGTCCATCTGCGAGCCACTGCCCCTGTCCTGCGATCCTGTCGTTAGTCGCGCCAGAGGCGGAGCTACTATTTTAGGTTTCTATCCACCACTAATTTAAGATAACTATTCTGGATTAAGTTGTTTCATACTAGTTTATTTAGGGGTTCTGTTTTCATTCCTCAATAGATTCTACTTAGTTCCTATCTGCTTCTTCACTCATTAGTTCATCTATTTCTGAAGGGTTACTCAGTGTTACCTTGATCAGCCAACTATCTTAATAACAAGATTTGTTGACAAGTCCTGGATTTTCTGCAAGAACTTCATTAATTTTGGTTCCTTTTGATATAACGGAGAATAGAGTTCACTAGCAGCTTTTACACTTTTCAAAGCACTAAATTCATCTTCTCTGTTCCAATTTTGTTCCAGCTTCAGTAAACAGCATCTTTCATAGCTTTCTGTGCAAAATTGCTGATTCCTACTGATGAAATGCCATTTTCTGTGGTTATCCATTCATGTTTGTAAATTTACTCACTGAGAACATGGTGCATGCCCATGTGCAGCATCTGAATAGTGCCTGTCCTCAGCCTCCAGTGTCTTGGCCCAAAAGCTCCACACCACCTTGCCATGTTCCCAGGGTTGCTGCACAATGCCTCTGCCATCCTGGCCAGGGAGGATGGGGTGGGGCAGCCCTGGACTCACTTTTTTTCTTTTGGAGTCTGGCCAGTACAGGGATTGAGCCCTGGACCTTGGTGTTATCACCACATTCTAACCAACTGAGTGAACTGGCCAGCTCATTGGACTCACTTTTTTAAAAATTGTAGTAAACATAACATAAAATTTACCACTTCTTACTGCCTTTTGCAAGACCACTCTGGCTTGTCTAATCCTACTCGCAACAGCTTTTTCTTGCCACAGAACTTTTGCACCTGCTTTTCCTCCACCTGAACAACCTTCCCCTAATCTTTGGAGAGCTGGCTCCTTTTTATCCTTCTGGTTTCACCTTTAATGTCTCCATCTCTAATGACCTTATCTACAGTAGGTGCCCCCACCCTCTTATTTTTACCATAATCCCTGTTGTAGCATTTATCACAATTTGTATTTACTTAGGTGCATGTTTACTTGTTTTGTTTATTATATTTTTCCTCTTCTAGACTGGAAAATTCATCAAGGTAGAGTGTTTTGTTCAAAATTGTTTTCCATGTTCTTAGCACAGCGTCTGACAATAAACTTTCAGATAAAACTGTAAATCTCCAATTAATATGTTCAAACACATTGGGAATTATTTTCATTTCATTTTCTCATTAGAGACATCCTACTTGGAACTTTCAGTCTTTCAGCTCCAGATCAAGAAAATTATTCATTAGGTCTGTGGCAGGGCCATTATCCTAGTCTTATGGCTTCTCTTCACCATCTTTCTAAGGATTCTTTTTTTTTTTTCTTCCCATTCCTAATATTGGATCCATTTGTTTCCTAAAACTTGGTTTACACTTCTGTTTTGGTGATGCACATCTTCCAGTAGCATTTTGAGAAAGGATATATGGGAGGTAACTTGTTACATCTTGCATGTTTGAAAATGTCTTTATCTTCACATGGATATAGAATTCTAGGTTGGAAATATTTTGCCCTCAGAATTTCTAAGGCATTGCTACATTGTCTTCAAATTCTAGTTTGGCTATTGAAATGTGTAATACCATTCTGTTTCTCAATCCTTAATATGTTATCTGGGTTCCTCCTACCCTCCCCCACCCCCACCTTTATGACGATTTTTCAAGTCTCCTGTTTTTCAAGTCTCCTCTTTTTCCTTGATATTCTAAGAATCATCCAAAAAAGTGCCACAAGCCATAAGATAATCAGCAAGATAGCAGAAATTAATAGAAGATAATGGAAAAAATATTCCATTTATAAAACCAATACACTTATAAACACCCAGGAATAAATTTAACAAGGACACAAAACTCACCTGTCTTTTTTTTTTTTTTCCTGGCACTGGATTTTATGTTTTGCTTAGAAAGGCATTCCCCATTACAAGGTTATACACAATTTCCCCCATGTTTCCTTCTGGTACTTTTATGGTTTATTTATTTGTGCTAAAATTGTTAATCTAGCTAGCATTTATGTTAATTAAGAAATCTGTAAGTTAGCCAAAGCTTTAGCAGAAAAACTCCCAGGTAAGCTTCACCAGAGAGTCCTTCTCCAGCACAGCAATGCTTCTCATTCCTCTCATCAAACGGCAATTTTGTGAGAGTTTCAAGGGGAAATCAATAGGCATCCACCTTACAGTCCTGATTTGTCTCTTTCTGACTTCTTTTTGTTTCCTGGTCTTAAAAAATCTTTAAAGGGCACCCATTTTTCTTCAGTTAATATGAAGAAGACTGCATTGACATGGCTAAATTCCCAGGACCCTCAGTTCTTTTAGGGAGGGACTAAATGGCTGATCTCATCACTTACAAAAGTGTCCTGAACTCAATGGAGCTTATGTTGAGAAATTAAGTTTATGTATTTTACTTTTATTTTTTAATTCAATTTTTCCATTAACTTTTTGAAGTCCCCTGGTACTCTGGTTTTCTCTCCATTTATTGTGAAGAGTTAAAGCACTCTATTGTTTCCAAATTATTTTTTATCCATCTAAACTGAAAAAATTTTGTCAAGAATCTTGAAACATCCTTTAGATAATTATGAGAAGACAAAAAGAATATATTCCTGATTATTTGTAAATTGTACTTTTATACATTTAAGATGTATGTGAATTTACAATAGTTTCCCTGTGCTTTCCCTCTCAGAGCTCCACTCCACAGCAGTAAAAGCCAGAAAAAGCATTTCGAGATGGCCATTACAATTTGTTGTCCTCTTCTTAGCAGTTTGCAATGAGCCTGAATAAGAAGTAAAAGAACTTCTGACCATTTCTGAACTAAAACAATTTGAATGATAAACTACAGAATGTGAGAGCAGAACAGAGATCAGAAATGACCCAAATAAAAATGGGGATTTTAAATCAGTGGGAAAAAATGGATTATTCAGTCATGGCATCAGGACAAAATAGTTAGCCATTTACCAGATAATTAACCTGAATTTCTACCACAATCCTGCTATGCATATCAAAGCTAACCATTTTGTCACGATGCCATGACTGAATAATCCATTTTTTCCCACTGATTATTTTTTTTTATTTTTAAATTTTTTTAAAGATGACTGGTAAGGGGATCTTAACCCTTGACTTGGTGTTGTCAGTACCACGCTCTCCCAAGTGAGCGAGCTGGCCATCCCTGTTTAGGGATCTGAACCC
Organism: Cynocephalus volans; assembly: GCF_027409185.1. Classification (NCBI taxonomy): domain Eukaryota; kingdom Metazoa; phylum Chordata; class Mammalia; order Dermoptera; family Cynocephalidae; genus Cynocephalus; species Cynocephalus volans. The sequence goes on from NC_084470.1 coordinate 59,566,758, forward strand.
GTGGCCTTCGTGTTATCAGCACCACACTCTCCCAAGTGAGCCACAGACCGGCCCTTTCCCACTCATTTAAAATCCCCATTTTTTGGGCCGGCCCGTGGCTCACTCGGTAGAGTGCGGTGCTGATAACACCAAGGCCACGGGTTCGGATCCTATATAGGGATGGCCAGTTTGCTCACTGGCTGAGCGTGGTGCTGATAACACCAAGCCAAGGGTTGAGATCCCCTTACCGGTCATCTTTTTTTAAAAAAATAAATAAATAAATAAAAAATAAAAATAAAAAATAAAAAAAATAAAATAAAATCCCCATTTTTATTCGGGTCATTTCTGATCTCTGTTCTGCTCTCACATTCTTTAGTTTATCATTCAAATTGCAGAAAGATGCTTTTAAAAAAAATTTTTTTCGACAGCTGGCTGGTAACAGGGATCAAACCCTGGACCTTGGTGTTACCAACACCACACTCTAACCAACTTACTAACCGGCCAGCCAAGAATGCTCTGTTTAAAGAGAAAGTGTAATCATGCTAACTCTCTGCTTAATTGTGTCAGTGAACCAAGCCTTAGAATCAAGTCCACAAATTGACTTGGCCTGCATAACCTTCTATCCAGCTGTGGCCTGCATCCTGGCTCATTGCTCCCTAGGCTTCAGCCATGCTGATCTCATAGTTCTTCTTTTTGGAGCATGCTCTTCTGTTGGTAATATTCTTTCCCTCATGAGTTAATTATAATTGGGCTAAATATCAGTTCCTTAGGGAAGCCTTATCCCTGAAATTGACTAGGTCTGCTTGTTACATGGTTTCAAGCTCAGTATGCTTTTTCTTTAGAGCACTTATTATATCTATAAATAGTTATTTGTATTATTACTCATTAACTACCTGTTTTTCCTGATAAGGTTGTAATTTCAAGAGAGCTTTATCTGCCTTGATCACTATTATATCCATAGTGCCTGGCACATAGTAGATGCTCATTAAATATTTGTCAAGTAAATGTAAGCATCTTCACATGACCTGTAGTCTTGCTAGAGGATGGCAATAGTTAATTGTAACACAATGTCTTATTAAGTGTGTGTGTGTGTGTGTGTGTGTGTGTGTTTGTGTTTGTGTAGAATCTCCCCATGCAAAAGAGGGAAATCAGTATCGGTCCTGATGTGGATAGCACCCAGGTCAGTAAGCCTATTAAGGTCCAAGTGTAAATAGGGGATAAATAAGTGAAGGGTGATAAGTGATAGTAGAGTACACACTCAGTGCCACCAGCAGAGTGAGAAGGAGCACCCAAGCCAGTGGGAAATGGTGTTTTCTAAGGAGGTGACTACTGAGAGCAGAAGAAAGAATAGAAATTAGTTGGACTAACGTGGTGGCTGGGGGCAGGGGTGAGGTGACAGGGATAGAAGCAGAAGTACTCCAGTCCGAGGGACTAGCATGTACAAGGGCCAGTAGTGAGAGATTATTCAGAAAACAGAGCCCAGGACCAAGGAGGAAGAGAAGTGGATAGGGGGAAGTGAACCTGGGTCTAGTTAGCCAATTTATTTTTCAATTTTGTTAACTTTTTTTGTTTTGGTGGCCGGCTGGTACAAGGATCAAATCCTGGACCTTGTAGTCATCAGCACCATGCTCTAACCAACTGAGCTAACCAGCCAGCCCCTTGTTAGCCAAATTAAGTATTTGGGCTTTGTCCAGTGGCCAGTAAGGAGCCATTGAAAGTTTCAGTGAAGGTTTCAGAGAAGGCATGATGGTATCTACATTCTACAAAGATCTCTCTGATGACAGGGCCAAGAAGGAAAGCTAAGGAGGAGCTGTCATCTGGACAGCAGATTCTCAGAGTCCCCAGCAGGTGCTGAGGTTGGGTCTTCCCTGGGTGGGACTTTCTCAGGAAGGGAGGGAAGAAGAGACTGAGGAGGAATTACTCTGTTTGGGGAGGACAGAGTCCTGGGCGCTAACAGAGAAGGCTCAGGTGGTCCATGCAGGCGTCTAGCTCTTCCCTTTTCCATCGCTGTGGTCTGGACAGGTGGGGCATACCATAGTCTTCATGAGGTGAATTGTCATTGTTTTGTATTTAGTGCAAGAGACTGTGCAGGCCCAGAATGGCCTGGTGTTTGAGGCAGTGCAGGACAAACGCAACACGGAGCAGGCCATTCTTGAGATGCAGAAGAGATTTGAAGCTGTAAGTTTAAACTCTGACCTCTTTTCTTAGTATGTATTTGGCTTTGTCACTAAAACCCAGAGAGACACCTTTTAAGTTGTAAATTTTCAGCCAAGACCAGAGACCAACATAAACCCCTTAGTAATGGGCCAGAGTATAGTTGAGTTTCCTTCCCCAAGGTTCCCTGGCATGATGTGGACCCCAGGGGCCCTGTCCAGAGTGTAGCAGTGCTTACCCTGTGAGGTGCCTTGCAAAGTGTTAGTCTTAGTTCTGCTGGCCCATCCATTGGTTTGTTCTCACTTTTTATTCTGCATTCTGACTTGCACTATTCATCACTTTCCTCTTTTTCACTTCCTCTCTCCAGAGACAAGCAGAGTTTATAGAAATGAAGTCCAACATGAAGCATCTTGAAGTTTTAGTTGCCCAGCAGAGTAAGGACTTCCAGCAGCTGTGTGAGCAGCTGGGCCAGCTGAACTTGCCCAGTGTCCTAGCAGAGCTGAAGAGATTGATCTCGGTGCCTCGGGTACCTGGGCATGTCAAAGACAGCGCTTCTCAAACCTCACCACCCCTGGCCCAGAGCCTCAACTTCACCAGGCAGGAAAAATGCGCCTCTGAGGAACCAGTTATATGGCAGACCCAGGCCCTTGCTGATGCATGGAATCCCAGTACAGGCTCTCTGCAGCCTGGAGAGTTTGACATCTGGGGTGAGGGAGCAAAGAGTGATGCTCTCCAAGAAGAGGCTGCCCTGTCAGCGGTCAGGTCCCATAAAGGAAGTGGGCGTGTAAAGGACAAGGCAGTGCAGGCTAACTCTAAGAATTTGGCTGTTACTAAAACAGGTCCCAAGAACCATCGCTCCAACATCCCATACCACAAAGTTCCTGGTGACAGGGACCTGGTTTCCCAGGGAACCCCACAGCTCATATGCCTGGACTTAAACAACTTTGCAACCAGCACTAAGAATGCCTGCCAAAAATATCAAGCCAAAAGCATGTATTCACATGACCCATGTGAACAGTTGGTAACTGAACAGAAAGGCAGGACTATAGAGAGAGGAGAGGCAGGCAAAAAGCAGCAGCTGCCCAGGAAAGCCCACAGATGGAGGCACCTAGCCAGGAAGCGAGAACAAACCCCAAGTAAGACATGTGCTTTCAAGTCTAAATACCAGAGTCCTCAGTACCCCCTGGGGCAGCAGGAACCACTTGCTCAGCCCCTGCATGTGCAGGGCTCTAGAAGTCCCCAAAAGCCAGTCTGCCCAGATCTGGGAGGAACAGTCACGACCAGTAAGACAGCAAGGGTGATGCAAGGGAGCCTCTTCCAGCTCAGCGGGTGCTCTTCTCAAGACAACAGGCTGCTTTCCAGCAGTTCCCAAGGAGACTACCGGATGAGCTGGTTCAGTGACCTCAACCTTGGAAGTTCAGAGCCCCCTCTCTGCAAGGAGCCAGGGAAGAATTTGCTCTATGACCTGGGTTTTGATAGCAGCGATGATGATTTCTGACAGGCCCACAGTGACTTAAACTTATGATTTATTGGTCTCAGCTAGAAAGACAAACTGCAGAACACTTGGGCTGGCCAACAGCAGAAAGACCCTAATGCCTGCCCAGGACCTCAGGATCAGAGGCTCTGGGGGTGTGTGCTCAGTAGGGGGCAGTGCCAGGTTCAGTGCTCAAGGTACCAGGTGCTGCCCATGACAAGGGCATAAGGGATCAGTGCATCCTTATTTATCGTAATGAAATGTGTGAAGACAGTAGTGATGAAAGCTGGGGCAGAATCTTGGTTGTGGGGCACCAGGAGGAGGGTAGCTGTACTTGGTAAAAGGGAGGCTAGCTTCTTTATGAAATACTGTATAGCAGAAAGGCTGTCACAGAACTCTTGCTGTGGCAGCATGACTTCCAAACCTTTTTGGTTTTCAGAATATTCCCTACACATGACCAATACTTTCTGGGCCTCAGGATTTTTTTTGTTTTTTTTTTCCTCTTATTTTTATCCAGTTATGCTGCCACAACATTTGCTCTTTTTTTTTTTCATGGCTGGCTGGTTTGGGGATCTGAACCCTTGAGCTAACTGGCCAGCCCTCATTTGCATTTTTTGATCAGTGGACATATTACAGGACACACTAAGTCTTGTGAACAGAGAAAGAATGTTAAAACTGCCAATGAAAGAGAAGTGACATGCCCCAAACAAATGTCCAGAGCACCATTGTTCACAAACCACGAATACATTTTTCTTGGCTGTTTTTTCCCGTCCTCGTTTTTAGCTAATGATAGTGTCTGTAGGCCCTGTATTATTTCTGGAGAGCAGTGGGCTTTATATGAGATGTTGGCTTTCCATTTATATCTGAAGTTTTTGAATGTTTGCAACACATGTATTTATTTTGTAATCAAAAATAACAAAATCAAAAAAAACCTTTAAAAGCATACATTTTGTTCTTTCAAGTTTATGGAACTGCCAGTACAATTTCATAAGTTTACTTAAGAAATCAAATAGATAAGATACATACCATCTTTTTATTCCTTAAGGCTCTCACGATTTGAATAAACACCCCATTCAAATTGGTTTCCCTTTTCCAGTATTATATGAAAGTGAAAATCTTCATGGGATGGACAGTTTCTAGAATTTGCTCATTTCCAAGCCAGTACAATCAGTGACACTGGGGCCACTGAGTGGACCTTTGTAGAAAGCAATGGTTCTTTATTTCTTATTTTTTTACATTCTTTGTTTTCAGGGTTGTGTGTCCCATAAAAGTCTGGAGGAGTTGAATTTGCCTGCAACATCTTTGGCAGGGATGTCAGACACCATCCTAAGCTGTTTCTCACTCATTTCCAGACCAAGGCCTCCTATGGCATGTAGCTGGGAGCCATGGGCAATCACAGCAACCCTCTCTGAGACCAGGGAAGTTCAGATATGGGCTGTGCCTCAGGCTGCCCTGGCCTCTCCTCTCCCTGTGGGTCTCACTGGATGTCTGCTTACCCTGCCCTCTGCCAGTCTCTGCTCCCTTCCCTGCTGGTTTTTATTGCTTATACAAGGAAGCCCAGCCACACAAAGGGTTCCTTCCAGCTTTTGCCAGACTAACTACAGGTACCTGTTGAGCTGTTAGCATGAGACTTATAGACTAGAGAGGTCTGTATCTAGAAACTTTTATTACTCTAAGGTGAACAGTTTAATAATCATTTTAATTCAAAATTGAGACCCTGTTTAGAGAACTGTCAGTATTTATAACTGTGGTCTTATTAATGGGTCTGTCCAATTTTGAAATGTCAAAGCAGGATCCTTTGTTCTTTGATTCTGCTGTGAGTTACTAAATCCTGTATTTCTTCAGAAATATTTCATTTTATGTAATAAAGCCAAAGGTCAGAGTGACTTGGTGTTCCATGAGTTGGGTGTCTTTGTAGAATGAGCAATAAACTTACCTCCTAACAAGGCTGGGTTAATTAAAATTACGCTGCCTGTCTCTGGTGATCATCAGGAAAGGATATTGTTTATTTTATTTATTTATTTATTTATTTATTTATTGTCTTTTTGTGACCGGCCACACCGCGCTCAGCCAGTGAGCGCACCGGACATCTTTATATAGGATCCGAACCCGCGGCGGGAGCACTACTGCACTCCCAGCGCCGCACTCTCCTGAGTGCGCCACGGGGTCGGCCTTGTTTCTTATTTTATACCTAAGGCTTTTTAAAAATTTTATTTTATTATTTATTTATTTTTAAACTACTGTGTTCCTGCCAGATTTGGTGAGAGTGACACAGCCCAGGCATGGCCCTGGAGCGCAAAGTTTTTGGCTCTTCAGATGCTCCTGGAGCTGTATGTGGCTACACAGGGGTGATGTGATAGAAGGTCTATAGGCCTGGGGCCCAGGAAGCCACCCAGGGGCTCCTCCCTTTGATACAACTCCAGCTACAGCCTGAGGATGGAAATAAAGCTGACTGCAGTGCCTAATTGTCTTGACATTCGAGTATCAATCCCTACAGAGAGGCTTTTCCTGACCTCCTTCCTCACCCCACTCATCACCCACTCTCTCGCCCAGTTTTAATTTTCTCATAGTACTACATCTGAAATTATGTATTAATTTGTCTACTTGTATTCTACCTGCCTTGCCCAGTGGAATATAAATTAACCCCAGAAGCAAAAGCAGCATTTGCCTTGTCCCTGCTATGTCCCCAGCACCCAAAAGCAGCATTTGCCTTGTCCCTGCTATGTCCCCAGCACCCAGGAGTGTCTGACACTGGACAAATACTTAATACTTATTGAGGGCAGGGATTGCATTCTTATCATCCAAAGAACTCCTTGCAGCCCTGTCCTAAAAGTGGGGCCTTTCTATAGCATCCCTTTGCAATTTCCCTTTTTTGTGTTTTGCCTCAGAAGCTCCAAAGGGCTCCTGATGAGGGATCTCCTTCAAGATGCCCACTTCTCTCTCCCAAGCCAGTTCCCAGCAACTTCTCCCTCACCTCAACTGCCTAGAAGATGACAGCCCCTCCACCATTAAAAAATATATTGCTTCCTACAAGAGATGGGTAGTTTTGAAAATTTTTTATGCCAGGCCTTAAGCCAAAGCTCTTCATCAAACCAGGCATTTTCCAGACAGCCTAGGATGGAGAGTCCTTCCCCACTAGAACCGGAATCCATTGTCAAATAGATATCCTGTGTAAAACTCTGTTCCCTCTGTTAATATTTAGTTGAAACCTAAAATATTAATGTTCTCCCACACACTCCAAGGAGAAAGCAAATTGCCAGAGCCTCAGATTGTCTTGGGGTGACAGAGCCTTTTTAGTAATCATCTACAATTAGGTGCAATATCTTTCCAAGGCCTCCCCTTGTTTGCATGACCTTTTCACTAGTCTTTGCAGCCATATGAAACATCTTGTGGGTCAGTGAGGAGGGGTGCCACTCTGGCTCCAGGTGAGCCCCTGACCTGGCCATTTCAGAAAGATTGGCCCAAGTTAGGCCCCTTTTGCAAATCATCTTCATTGATTTTCAAACATTAACAGGTCATAACTCCACCAGTGGCAGGATGGTGTTGCTGTCCTGGGTGCAAAGGTGAAAGGACACAGGACCCCGGGTTGTCTCCTTCCTCCTGGTCTCCTGACCAGGACAGGTGGGCCAGGAGGTGGCTCCCCTATTCCAAGTGAGAGAAGCAGGAGGCTGGTGTGGGGGGAACCCTGAGACCCAGAGATGAGAAGGTAGATCTCAGTGCCCCTTCATGCTGGCTTAAGCCTCATAGAGACAAAGACAAGCTTCTAAAGACCAGCTCCTGCCTTAAGTGCCCCCAGAGTTCACCTGGCAAGTGTTCAGAATCTAGAACCAGATCCATGTGGCTAGACAGGCAGCCATGCCTGGGAATGTGGGGAATACTACAGGCTGAGGACAGGGTCACCATTTCCAGCCCATGGCCATGCCTCTTGAATTGTCCCTTTGAAAGCACTTCTGCTGTACTTTTTTTTTTTTTTTTGTCGTTTTTTCGTGACCGTCACTCAGCCAGTGAGTGCACCGGCCATTCCTATATAGGATCCGAACCCGCGGTGGGAGCGTCGCTGCGCTCCCAGCGCAGCACTCTACTGAGTGCACCACAGGCTCGGCCCCTGCTGTACTCCTAAACTGCAACTGTGACTCTCTGGTCCCTGCTGGACCTACACTCTATCATTCCCTCTACAGACCAGCTCCTGCCTTAAGTATTGTTACAAAGTCTAGTAGTCTGTTCACAAAGCTGGTTTCTGGTGACTTTGGCCTGAACACTGGTGAGATGCAGCCATGGGAACTTGGAAATCTTTTCTCATAAGATTGAATGGGCCCAGCTTTTCATATGCCTTGAGCTGTGGCTTGAATTTGCAGTCTGCAACTAGCAGGTTCCAAAGCTCCTGTTTATTCTTGAATCTGCCTTGTTTCTATTTTGATTCTGGTTACCAAATTGCAGTTTGGCGTTTCCACGGAAACAGTTCAGTGACTGTTAGGTTTGGCTTGCCAAGATGAGCTGTGGGGAGAGAACTGAATGACGTAAAACATTTATAAAGTTTCTCAGACATGACCAAAGTCAACTATCAAGTCTCCCTGAGAAGGCTTTGTTCCCAGCTCCCTGCAAACCTGAGGAATTTTTATTAAAATATATGTTCTAGGCTCTGTTCTCCTCCCCTCCACCCCCTGGCCACAGCTAAATTCCTGGAGAGCAATTTTCCAAACCCCGTTCTGTGCAGATGAGCACACATCTGCCCACTGCATTGGTGCAGATGACAAAGGCAGGAAAGTCTCCTTGGGGCACTTCAGGGAGCCAGGGATACAGAGACAGGAGTAGATGTCACCAGGAAAATAAGGGGTCCTATGTGCCCACCCCCTGCTAATCTGGGACTGGCATGCCAGAGGCTCAGGGCTCCCCTGCTTTATTGAACAGCTTTTTCTACAGTGAGGAAAAGTTCCTCATTCAAAGATTCCAGGATGAGCTACCTTTTGGTGAATCTGATTTTCACATAAAGGCTTTGCTAAGACAGAGACATACCTGTCTTTCTAGCCAGGCAGAGCCTGAACTCTTTCTAACCCCACCCCTACCCTGTGCTGGCACTTCATTTCCAAGGGCTATAGTCTCCACTTTTGATTTTTTAAAAAAAATCTCTAATTTCAAAGTCTTCTAGAGTTAGGGCCAGATACTATTCACAACAGCCACTTCCTCTGCAAAGCCCCACCTGGGGAGGGACTAAACCCTGACCAGTGAACTAAGCTCCTGAGAAACAGCTTGGTGAGACCTACAGCATCTGGCCCCTGAAGACAGCACCCTCAGTGAAGGACTGCTTGATTGCCAAGCCCTTCTGTTGTGGTCCCTGGACCCCACCAAGCTCCCCGCAAACCGTGATGGTTGGGTTTGGGCAGGTACCTGGTGGGGGATGCCCATGGCTAGTTGACAGAGAAAAGAGTTTAAAAAAACAAACAAACAAAACACACAAAAAACCTTTAATTTCTCCCCCCCCCCCCAGTAGGGATATATGTCCACTGCAGATAAATTAGGACAAAAAAAAGACTATAATCCTCCTTATTCCCACCCCCCATAAATTCTTTGCACGTGTGCTCATATGCACATATTTTCACAAACTTGGGATCAATTGCACTTTATTAAATGCATTTTAAATTTTGGAATAATTTTAGATTTACGGAAGAGTTGCAAAGATGGTGATATACCTTTTAACCAGCTTCCTCAATGTTAACATTTTACATAACTGTGGTACATTTGTCAAAACTAAGAAACTGACATCAATAAATTAACTCCAGCCTTTATATGGATCTCACCACCAATTTTTCCATTTATGTCCTCTTTCTGTTCCAGGATGCAATTCAGGATTCCAAAGTGCATTTAGTCATCATGTCTCCTTATTTTCTATTGGTCTGTGACAGTTTTTGAGTCTTTCCTGACCTTGACAGTCTTGAATTCTGGTCAGGTATCCTGTAGAATATCCCCCAATCTGGGTTTTTGTCTGATATTTGTCAGACAAACCCATGAGGACATGGGTTTTTGGTAAGAATACCATGGAGGTGAAGCACCCTTCTCGTCACATCCTATCAAGGTGTGTGTGACATCCACATTACATCACTGGTGATGTTAACTTTAATCACTTGGTTAACGTTTGCCAGGTATCTCCACTGTAAGTTTATTTTTCTCTTTCCTTACTCGACTCTTCAAAAAAGAGTCTCTAATCTGGCTCACCATCAAGGGGTGGTGATAATGTAGAAGGAGTGGAGTGGGAAGAGACAGGAATTAAGCTTCACCTCCTTGATAGGAGAGTATTGATATCCATGCATACTATTTGGAATGCACTGTTTTGAGACCTGCTTTTTGAATATTAATTAGCCTATGTCCCCCCAAAACTCACTGAAGCTTGAATTGTGTCCCCTGAGTTTTTTAGGTATTAGAAACTTAGCCCCCACTGTGACTGTTAAGAGGGTGGGAAATCCTATTATGGTAATTGAAAGGTGGAGCTTTGAAGTGGTGATTGGATTGTGGGACCATGCAGAAGTGAATGCACTGAAAATGCTGGTCAGGGGCGTGGTTCTGAGGGTCTTAAAAGAAGAGGAGAGTCTGTCTCTTCTCTCTCTGTTCTCTCTGCTTCCACCATCTTGCAATGTGAGACCCCTGGATCACTGTCGCCACCACCAGATGGACTTTGGACTTCCCAGCCTCAGAAACTGTAAACAAAAAAATTTTGTTTTCTTTGGAAATCACCCAGTTTCAGGTATTTCGTTATAAGCAACAGAAATGGACTAATACACCTGATATCTCTCCATCCAGACAGCTCATTCTTCATCCAAGCAGAGAGAGTCAAAGATGCTGTGAGCATTTCTTCTCATTTGCTCCTGTTTTTCCTGCTCAGGGAGAAGAACCGGCTCCAACTTCAGAGGCTGTGAATGCTTATTGAAGGTGCCACCTCCTGCAGGGACTGAGTGGCAGGTAGCCTGGGAGGAGCCTCCTGTTAGCCTTGTTCTTCCTGCCCGCCCCAGGCAGAGCAGTGGCAGTGGCCATGACTGGGTGGGAACCAGTGCACGCCCACTGGGGAGGCCCATCCAGCAAAGTGGCCAGAGTCTACCTTAGTTCTTGGGGCACTGGCAGGTGCTGTGCCAAGCTCTGCTAAGGAATGGGTATGCAGCCTCTGCCTTTGAGCCCAGAGGAATCACCAGACATGTGGTGAAGGGGTGCTGCTGGCTCTTCAGCCGGCCCTATGCCAGGGTCACTGACCTAGAAGATGGCCTGGTGGGCAGGCAGTCAGCTGTTGGGCCTTTCTCCCTAGCTCTAGTTTGTTTAGGCTTTGAGTCTTACAAACAACCCTGTGCCAGCCTCCTCACCCCCATCCTCATCCTCCCTTATTAGCTCAGGAGGTGGGCAATTCCCTGAGACTGAGTTTCTAGAAGACATCAAACCTTGCCCACCAGCTTATTAGGTCTCCTGAGAGAATATCATGGTTTTGAAATATTTGTCCAAATAATTTTTGATGATGTCCTTTCTTTCCAAGGGTGAGGCTAGAGCCAACCTTGCTAAGCTTTTGCTGCTATGCTGACCTCAGGAGGACAATGGCCTGGTCCCTCCTTCACTCCCCGCCCTGTCTTACCCCAGCACGGTCATTGCTGGGGGACCCCCCTGTGGTCTCCAGGCCTATAGTGGGATGGATGAGGCTCAGGTATGAAGGTGGATGGGCAGGACCTGTACTTACCCTTCTCTCTCCATCCACCCTCAGCTGAAGTCCCAGGTGTGTGGTAGGGTAGCCTTATGGGAATGTCCTGTCAGGAAGGAGCCAGGGATCCTGCTACCTCCTCTCATTCAACCAGAAGGCCTCTGTAGAGGCCTTTGAGCTGGGCAGGGGCAGGCATGGGAAGGTAGGTCTGGACACGAGGAGGGAATGGGGCCCATGCAGGCTAACAGGGAGCCCTGGGTGCAAAGTGTGCAAGGAGAGCAAAATGTGTAAGGGTAGCAGAGGAGCCAAGCCAAGGTCTGGCTTGACCCTGGTTCCTCTGTGTAGGCTGAGCTGGCCCAGGACAGGCTGGTCCCACGGGGTGCACAAAGCCCACCCTGATTTGTGGCCCCTGTACTTTTTCAGGGGCCCATAGAAAAGAGCACCAAGAGACACAGCAGAGGCCCATGACTCACACCTACCTTGGGTACTGGATATATTGAACATCAATAAAAAAAACCACATTCAAGATGTCAAGAAAAGTCCAAAAAACCAACAGTAAGAAATATTTCAAAGCAACAGAATACAAATACTTGGATCTCAGCTCAAAAAGGGACATAACTGGAAGTTAAAAAGAGTATAATTTAGGTTCTGCCAACCCTCTGAAAAATGTGGCCCCTGAGGATCACTGTGCAGAAGCAGCCACAGGCTCCTTGATGGCAGCCTCTTGCTGTAAAAAATAAAAGCTAAAATCAACTCTTCTTACTCAATTTGGTATTTAAAAGAGGTCATCAAATTGTAGTCCTCTTCCAAGTCCAGAACGGTCTCAACAACATTATGATCATCGAAAGCCTGCTTCAGGCTGCCAGAGTCAGCATCTGAGGCCTTCTGAGGGCTCTCATCCACGAGCAGGGCCCAGGCTTCCTCCTTGAAGGGCGAACCTTGGCAGCGACAACATACACGGTTCAACTCGTTTTCAAATTCTAATTTTCCAGCCAATTCTTCAATAGTTCGGATGCTTGTATGATCTTAAAAATAAGAACATTCAGCTTTACAATTCCAGAGAGGTTTCTGAAGACATTTCAGGCACAAATTAAAAACCATGAATGGGTGGTCACTCTTCAGGAACTGTGCAAAGCCAGGCATTCCTGCCCCAGGGCAGATGGGCTGCCAGAGTGAGTGCCAAATTAAAGTGGGCTTAGTGCCCTCCTTTCAGGCCACAGCATTTATGTAGTCCCAACCATCTGCCAGTCCCAAAAGAATGTGCAAGTGGGAGGATACAGAAATGCACACACTTGTCCTGGCTCTCAGGGAACTCCCTAACCTGCAGGCATGACAAGACATGGTGTGAAAAAAAGAGGTCTTTAGGGTAATCAAAATGCCACCTGATGCTGGTAAAAGTGAGAAAGATGGCTGACAGAGGCAGTGATGACTCCAGTTCACTTGCCGGGGCTACTCTTGGAGTCTCAGTCCACTAAAGTCATGGGCTGGCAGGGGTTTTAACTCTGTTGGCCTAGGGTGAGTACTTCCCCTCACCAGGCCTCCCTTTCATCCCCCATAAGCTGGAGACCCCTCAGAGCCAACAGCTTCAGGTAGCACCCAAAGCTATGCATCCCTCAACTAGAAGCTGTTTGTCTACTGTGTAGTATGACTTGTTTAAAAATAGGGAACATGTAGTTCACACGCAGAATACATATAGACTTGTGTATAGAAAACATGCCGACAGGATGCATAGTACAGTATGTTAACAAAGTGGCTATCTCTGGGTGGTAGAATTATAGAAGAGCTTTGGCTTCTTATTTTTTTTTTTCAAAATTGTATTACCCACCCCAACTGGACTACTCTGTCCTTTTTACCTATATCCTGTTTCCTTAAGATCTAAGCTCAATCACAAAGTTTTAGGGGCTGCCATCCCTTGCCTTCAGAGACTCATTGTAACTAAACATTTATGAAATGACCTGACTGATGTGTGACCTCACTAGGTTATCAGTTCCACGAGGGCAGAGACAGGGTTTGTTTAGTTCACTGCTCTATGCAGAGTCTGCTGTGAGCAAAGCAAATCTACTGAATAAATAGATGATAAATAAGAGTTTTTTTTTTTTTTTAAATCTAATCTAAGACATTTGCTGACTCAGGCCTGTGTCAAGGACCTATCCTCCCAAGGAGAGTATGGACTGGCTCTCTATACTCACCAATCATATCAAGCAGATCCTTTGTGACCTCTTGGCTAGAATTGTTGAGTGGCATGTTTGAGTCAACCTTCAAATCTCTCTCCATATCTTTCCTGCAGCCCATAGGTAGGAGAAAAAGAAAGGTGGAAAATTAGATCCTCTTTTATGAAAATACTGGAGGGGAACTCAGTGTTAGATAATCTTAAGGACAAAAATCTATCATTTATCATTTATGCTATGATTAGAGGACAATCAGAAACTGCTAAATCAGTGAAGAAATTGACTAATAGCATCATCATTGACTCATAAACATCACAGACTGCATTAATGTTTATGAATACCAATATGAATATTTGTGGAGTTGAACCAGTTAAATGGCCTCTTTATTCCCTGCCTAAGGAACAGCCACGATGGCAGGACTTTGAAATTTCATCCCATATGGTCATTCCTGCTCCAAGTCAAGGTGCCTGGGACCAGGCAGTTTGAAGCTACTTGAGAGAAGGAAAGGTCGAGGGGAGACCTTAACCTGATGATAGTTCAAAAAGCTCTGGGGTAGGGTAGGGGAGCGGAGGCAAAGATTAAGCCAGAAGTAGGGCCCAGCCATCCATTCAGCCTCTCCCCAGTGTGGGCAGAGGAGGGTATCAAAGTCCTTAGTATCCAGGTTCAAACACAGGAGTTATGAAATTAAGATTTTTGTCTCTGCAGCATAAAATTAAGGTTATTTAAAAATCAGGTTATTTACATTCACTACCCCTCTGGCTATATAGCAAAGTCATTTCCATGACTGGTTTGAAATCCAAGATTGAAAAACAACCCCTCAACCCAAATGCATAGAAAAAAAAAAGTTTTCTGGGTCAGATTCTGAAGAATACTATGAATTTCACAAATACAGTCTTAGAGCTCCCAAGAGGAAACAAGAGCACTGTCATGAATTAAATCTAGGATCTTCAACAGTTTTTTCAGAAACAAGTATCCCCTTAATTGTAGCTATTGAGCTATCAAATTAGAATCACCTTAAGCTTTCTTTTCTCCAGTTTTCCCCATCTCCTACAGCTCTCCAGAACCGTCTTTCAGGTGCCAAAATGGAGGAATGCACCCATACGTTTTCCTTGCTGGTCAGAGGTTTTCTTTTGGGGTACAAAGCATGTGGTTTTGCATCTACTGGGCTGTGGTTTGGTGCAAAGGCAGGGTTCTCAATCTCTGGAGCACATGGGACAGCAGCAAAAGGAGCAGCAGAGGAGCGGGCTGCCAGCGGATATCTTCTGCAGAGGAGTCTGTGAACGGGCAGGGAGGAGAGCGGCGCCGGGTCCAGTTCCAGCCTCTGCGAGCCTGTGTACTCCTGGGAATGACTGACTCCTTCAAAGGCCCGATCAATGGCTGCCGTCAGCTCTTTTCTGCATCTTCTGAGTTTTTCAGACATTTCCCCTAAAAGTGACCACGTCTGTATTATGTGATATGTTGGAAATGCACAGAGCAATACGAGAATGACGTTACAGAGGATGTTGCAAAACACCTCGTGGCACTGGCCACGATTTCCTCGAACTTGACCCAGGCTACAGGCCAAAGAGCAACGGGACACTTTCCTTCGTGTGGGTGGGAGTCATCTGTGGTTATCCCTGGACGGAACTAGCAATCGGGCAGGAGCCCCAGAGCCACCACGCCCCGCCGCCCGCTTCCGGGCCGCCCCACCCCTGCCACTCACCCCGTCCTTCCCAC
The DNA here is from genome assembly GCF_027409185.1 of Cynocephalus volans. Lineage (NCBI taxonomy): Eukaryota > Metazoa > Chordata > Mammalia > Dermoptera > Cynocephalidae > Cynocephalus > Cynocephalus volans. Next base: position 59,581,918 of record NC_084470.1, read on the forward strand.
TGGCCGCCCGCCCGGGCCCTACCCGACACCCGGGCCCTACCCGACACCCGGGCCCTACCCGACACCCGGCGAGGGCTGGAGGCCTGCAGCTGCGTCCTCCCCGAGCAGTGCAGCGACACGGCCGCCCCACCAACGGTCACCGCGCGCGCCCGGGCACCGGCCCCAACCCCCACGGATTAGGTTAAAGGTCAGACAGAAAAGCCCAGACAACCGTATTCCGCTGTATTCTTTAAACCCACACGGCCGGGAAGGGAAGCAAAGGCCCCGCACAGAGGGAGGCTGCGGGACTACAAGCTCAGGTCTCACCGCGCATGGTGGTGCTGGGGGCGGCGGCAGGGCATCATGGTGAGGGGATGGGGAGAGGAGGAGAGGTGTGGAGGGGGTGGGGGGGGGAGAACCCAGGCTGGAGGGTCTCTGGGTAGTACCAAATCTGTATTAACAGGAGCCCTTTCCAGGCCTGACAAACTCCCACGACGGTTCCTGTTCTCAAGCCACCACAGAAGGAAACAACTGGATGGGACCACAGTACCCAGCAGTTTTGTGTACCAACGCCCTTTAAGCGATATCTAATGAAAGTTTCATACAGTATCCAACTGTTTCAATTCATCAAGGATAGTGGGAAACATAACAGAACTGCTGGGCTGCACAGGAGGTTGAGGGGCAGGAGACCCCAGCAATAAATATCTTCATTTCATTAGGGGGAAAAAAGCTGGAAATTCCAAGAAGACTCAAAGGGAAAAACAGAAATGGGCTTTAGTAGCTAATATTTAGAAAATTATAAACCCATCTCAGTGACACAGCAAGGGTGAAGGGGACACCACCACGTTTTCTTGAGGCTCAGTTTACTGTGAGCAGACTACTGGAATCAACAGCATCGACACCAGAACCAGAAATTCAGGAACTCAGGGCAGCCCTGCAGGTGAGTTTTCATGGCTGCACCATACTCAGTGAACTCCTCTCCATTCTTTGGAATCCACCAGACGTACCACATTGTGCAGCCCCACCCCATCCCACTTTTCAGCTCCACAGATTTTATAGAAATTTCTCACCACCTATTTAAAAAGAAAAATAATTCAGCCTCTTGACATAACCCTTCTGAGCAAACAAGATCTTTTTTTTTCTCATAAAAGAAGGGAATTTCTTCATTTGGTTTTAGACTGTATACTAGCAGTCTTCAGAGCGTCAAAGATGTTCTCTTGGGGGATTACACTGGTGCTGTAGGGTGGCAGAGTCACTGAGTCTGCATCAGTTGGTGTCCATGCTGCAAGCCTTGTCATCCCCTAAGCCCTGCTGTGAATTGCTTGGTCTCATCCCTCCAGCAGAGGAACCAGGAAAACTGATAAGTGAAGGCGTCTTATAAAACTCATCATCCCGACGCTGGTAAAACAGCACATAAGCTGCTTTCGTCTAAAACACAAGAGGGGGGAAAGTCCATTCACTGGCTGGAAAAATCACCCATTCTCCCCATCTTTTCTCTCACTATTCAAAACTCTCAGAGATCTGTCACCTTGCCCTGTATATCCAAACACAGAGGCAACCATGAAGGCCCTTCCACCTGGGGCTGGCTTGTGCAATCCCTGCCAGGGAAGCAGGAAAAAGCAGGTGCCCTCTGACATAGAAACCCTGAGGAGAGTTGAGCTTCTCATTTAAGAAGGGTCCAAAAAGGAATGGCAGCCAACTCTTTATCACACTTAGCTTCCACTGTCATATCAGGATGATGAATAACCAACTAGCTTGAGAGAGACCCTTCCCAGCTTTAATCTCTAAAGGCAAGAGGAAGAACTAAGTATCAGGGCCTACTCACCACTATCTGATCCTCAGAGGCCAGGGACACGTTGCTATCATCAAAGTAATACCATTTCCCATTCAGTTTGTTCTTCGCATATGCAGTATCTGCCAAATCAACAAAGAAAATGATCTAGCAGTCACCAGAAAATTAATCTGGCTAGCTTACTAGGCTTGCACTAAACAAACACACACACACACACACACACACAAAAAAAAAAAACCACAAAAACCTTGGAATTAAAAATAATTTATAGTGTCATACTGACCAAAAGACAACTCACCTTTTTTTCTAATCTGTTCCTTCTCAAAAAGGCTAGAAAGAGTAAGAATGGAACTGTCAGGGACCAAGGCTATAAACTATAATTTTGGGAAAGTAATCCCCAAAATAGAGATATCCAGTGCCAAACTTCAGGATGGCTATGAGCACTAACCCAGAGCCGGGGACCCATAAAAGGAGCTGATACTTCTAAGATTTAAGCAAAATAATACCTCTCAAAGGAACAAGCCAAATCAACCTCTCCCACTGTGTCCATGCAGATGGCTAAAACTACCATCAGCAGAAGGCTCTTAGTGCCTCTAAGAGGAACCTGCAGGATAATCCTGGTTAAGGAAACATTGGACGTTTGAGTTTGCAAAGCTGGGATGTGAACAAGAAACCTTAAATTTATCTTTTTCTAAAATTGTGAGTCAAAAATCTGTGGTTGGGTAAACATTTCTCATAACGGTCCAAGCATTCCCCATACCCAATGAATGCTTGTCTTGATTTTACTCTATTTCCCAGCAGGATGTGTTTATAACAGCAATCCCAGCAATAATGCCCAATTCCTGCTCCACCCAGACTAAGACTCTAATGGAGATCTGGTTTCAAATCTCAACTTGTTCTGTGATTCTGGGCAAGCTGTTTAACACATCAGTCTCAGTTTCCCCACTATAGCACCAACTGTACAAAGTGTGAACAAGAAATATGGAATAAGGCAACAAGATGCTTGGGGCCTAATGACACTATCTGTGCTTGATAAAAAAGCAGCAATGGTGGCTCTCAATCTTGGAGTTTCAACTGTGGGCCCAATGTGGGCCCATACACAACCAGATGGACAAGAAAACTGTGGCTGAGAAACTTGCCCAAGTGGTGTTCATGTGCTACAATAGCAGTTAAAAATGAATACATTTGACTATTATACATGAATACAGACAGATATTAATCTTGGGAGGAAAAAACAAGTTGTAGAACAATGAGCACTGCAGAATATAATATGATCAGAGATCACTAACAGCCACTTCAGTAGAGCCTCAATTTTCAAACAGGCACAATTTTTATTTCCCAGCCTCTCCTGCAATTAGATGTGACCAAGTTATAGCCAATATGATAGATATAGAGGAATGGAGGAAGACCCTGAGAGGTCTGCTTAAAAGGGAAAGTTGCATCTTTTTAGATGGCATGGAATGTAGACATGAGGGCTGGAGACTGAGCAGCCATCTGGAGCCAGGAGGTAACAGAGTAAGAATGGAGGGGCAGGAAATCAGACTTTTGGACCAACAGAAAAAGCTTATCAGTGTAGGAGTAAAAATTGGGGTTTAGGGAAGTTCTGCAATCCACTATAAATATAAATGGAACCGACACCTCCTATGGTATCATCTCTTAGGGTACTAACACTGAGAGTGGTGGCAGTTGGCCCAAAGCAGATGCAGTAGAGGCGATGTGAGGAAATGCAGCTCCTCACTTCAACATCACTAATGTTCTTCTGTAAACAAGTAACAAAATGTATTAGGTCTTTTCATTAAAAAAGTAAACCTACACATTTTAGAAATTTTGGAAAATAAAGTAGAACAAAAAAAATGTATAGTTAAGATTTTGGTGTCTCTCTTTCCAGACTCTCTCCAACCCCAATCATAGTTTCTTTGCTTTTTGGTTTAACATAGTTGTGATACTACCTTCTATAATCATACAATTTTGTGTAACTGTTTTGACTTAATGTATATCGTAGGCATTTCCCTGTTGTTACTAATTTTATTTTGAAATGGTGTGTACTCGTCTATAATTAGATGCCAATTGTTAGTCACCAATACTGTTACTAACTTTTCACTGTTATAAATAGGTGAATATCTCTGTGCTTAAAGCTCTTCCCTAATGTCAAGTTATTTTCTTAGGATAGATTCCAAGAGGTGGGGTCATTGAATCAAAGACTATGACAATATAAAAAATAATTTAAGGGCCGGCCCCGTGGCTCACTTGGGAGAGTGCGGCACTGGTAGCGCTGAGGCCACGGGTTCGGATCCCACATAGGGATGGCAGGTGTGCTCACTGACTGAGCGTGGTGCAGAACACACTGTGCCGAGGGTTGCTATCCCCTTACCGGCCAGAAAAATAAAATAAAATAAAATAAATTTAAAAAATTTTTTAAATAAATAAAATAAAATAATTAAATGCATGAATGAATGAATGATTAATTAATTAATTAATTTTTAAAAAAGAATGGAGGGAGGGCAGTAGTATCAAAAAAGCCTGAAGCCTGAGGCCTGTGGAACTGTGTAAGTGAAGTGCTCAGGGCAATGCCTAGTGCACAGGGAGAGAGACTGGTGAGAGATGACTGGCCAAGGACATTGCAACATCTCAGAAGGAAGCAGACACCAGTACTTACAGTGGCCAACCCCCATGGCTCCATAGTGATTGGACACAGCAATGAGGTCGTACACATAAGGCCTTGCTGACAGGTCACAGACAAACTCGGACATGTTCAGAGCTCTGAGCACAAAACACAAAAATAGCTCTTAAATACGTTAAACTCCAGAGAAGAAAATCAGAGTAACCCAGCACCCTCTCTTATACAACAGACCAGAATATAAAGAGGTACTCCAAAAACTACTTGAGAAGGAATAAATAAACACACCATGACAGAAGGGGCCCTGGGCACTGACCACTGACATATTCAGACCAGCAAATGCGAGAAGCCCCCAGGGTAACTCCAACACCCGACCAAATGGTGAGGAAAGGATCTGGAGACAGACAAAAAGGGCCTCTGCAACTGTATAGAAATGGCTGTTATTAACAGAATTACAACTGGTGCCAAAATCATTTAAATGCCAAAACAGACCCCAGAAAGCTGCTCCCCCCTTAAACATTTTTTTTTTTGAAATTTTCAAACATACAGAAAAGTTAAAAGAACTTTACAACAAATACTCATTACCTACCACCTAGATTCTCCATTCACATGACTATCTTCATGTATCTATCCATTCCCCCCCAACTACTTGAAAGCATTTTAGTCTGCATTTTGTGGGGAACTCCTACTTGCTGACTTACTTTCCAGTCTTAGTTATACTCTGTATCCTGGGGCCTGAGAGGATATGACCAGACAGCCAGACACAGGGACAGGACCGTGGTGGGTCTGTACCCCAACTATTCTTATTGGGGCAGCCCCAATAAGAATCCAATTCTCCCTAGCAGACTACTCTCTCTGGTTGCCGTCCCTTGTTGATGAGAAGCAGTGCTGTGGTTGTGTCGCCCTGCTGAGATCAGGCTCCCTGGGACTGATAATGGATGGAAAAACAGGCCACTTAGGCAGCAGTAGGGGAACCAGCAGTAGCAGAGATGAGCAGCAGCACCCTGAACCTCGAGAAGTACTTCTATTAGATTCTTTTCCCTGAAGACAGGAGGATGAGGAGGTGAGGGGTTACAACAACCAATATCTGACCTCCCAGAACCCAGCAACATGCATCCTAATTCAGAAAAGTCTTTGGTGGCAAACCTGTCAGCTAACCAGTGGCCAGATTTCCCGCCTGTTTTTTAATTTTCCTAACACTGCAATCACAGGGACCCACCGGACTGGGAATTCCACAACTGTGTCGAGCTTATCTCTCCAGTATCTGTTGTAGGAGAAACGTTTGAGGTGGACCACCAGGATCTTGGGCAAGGACCATAGGTCAAACTTCTTTGTGGCCTGTTGATGCTTCTTACAGTTGGGACAGTACCTTAAGAGAAAAGAGAAACCTCTCCTTAGTAGGGGAGGCAGGGAGCCAGTGCCACCTAGGCACTCATGTATGGAGGCACAGCTACAATCCCACAACAGCTGCCATCCTTTTGGGCAGTGTTTAACACTAATGCTTTAGGACAGGGACCTGCCTTCCAAAACAGGGTGATGGTTTTTGTAGTCTGGAAAATACAGCTCACATAGAAGGACTGTGTTGTAGGGGTGGCCATGTAAAAAAAGTAGCAGGTCCAAATATAAAGGGTTTTTGTACGCACAGATGGCCCCCGCAGATCTCAGAGTACTGGGGCACGTGGGTGCCTTCACCCAGAGAGTGGGGAGAAACGTACCAGGGGTCATGCTCCCCAAGGGTCTCCATGGTGGTGAAGAGCTCAATGCAATCTCTCAGGGCCACTGCGGTCTTCTTCTTCTTCTGAGGCTGCAACATGCTCACATGCTTATCATAGGCCTATGAGAAACAAAGCACTGAGTTCTGCTCAAGAAACAAGATCTTACTGGGTCAATACACAAAGACACACCCAAAGGAATGGAAATCATCTTGTTGAAGAGATACCTGCATTCCCATTTCTATCGCAGCTGTATTCACAATAGCCAAGATATGGAACTGCTGTGGATTGATTAAATTGTGTCCCCCAAACTTCATATGTTAGAAGCTCAATTCCCACTGAACTATTGAGGGTGGGAAATTCTATTATGGTAATTGAAAGCTGAGGCCTTAAAGAGGTGATTAGATTGTAAGACCATGCCTTAGTGAATGGATTAAAAATGGTGGTCACAGGCGTTGTTCTGAGGGCTTTGAAAGAAGAGCACATGAGAGGTTAGTCTCTCTTTGCTCTGCCATTTTCTGCCATGTGAGACCCCTGCGTCACTGTCACCAATACCAGATTTGTTCCCTGGGCTTTAGACTTCCCAGCCTCTGAAACTGTAAGCAATAAATTTCATTTTATTTATAAATCACCCAGTTCCACGTATTTTGTTATAAGCAACAGACATGGACAAATACAGAAAATTGGTACCAGAGCAGTGGTGTGTTGCTTAAAACAAATACTTGAAAATGTGGAAGCAGCTTTGGAAGTGGGTGTTGAGGAGACTTTGGAAGAATTTGGAGGAATAGGCTAGAAAAAGCCTACATGCTGGTGAAAGTTTAGAAAACCAGGGAAAGTTTGGAATATTTTAGAAACTGGTTAAATGGTGGTAACCAGAATGCTTATGGAAATGTGGACAGTAAAGACCATCCTAAGGAGGTCTCAGATGTAAATGAGAAATGACTTATTGGAAACTGGGGCAAAGATCACTCTTGCTATGAACTGGCAAGGAACTTGACTGCATTCTGTACATGTCCCAAACTTTTATGAAATGTGGAACTTCAAAGTGCTGACCCAGGGAACTTGGTAGAAGAAATTTCTTTCTTTCTTTCCTTTTTTTTTAAAAAAAGATGACCAGTAAGGGGATCTTAACCCTTGACTTGGTGTTGTCAGCACCATGCTCTCCCAAGTGAGCTAAATGTCCATCCCTATATAGGGATCTGAACCCATGGCCTTGGTGTTATCAGCACTGCACTCTCCCAAGTGAGCCATGGGCCGGCCCTATGGTAGAAGAAATTTCTAAGCAACAAAGCGTAAAGAAAGCTGCATGGCTACTTGCAACAGCCTATACTGAGTTATGGCAGCAAAGGCACGACACAACATAAAGCCAGAATTTAAAAGGGAAGAAGAGTGTAAAGATTTGGAAAATTTGCAGCGTGGCCACGTGGTAGAGAAGCAGAGAACAGTTTCAGAAGAAAAATACAATGGTCATGAGAAGATTAGCATAAAAGAAAAGGATTATCAGGAGAAGGGGGAAAAGGCCCTGAAGGCATTGTAGAAGCCTCTGGGGCCAGCCCTTCCAGTACAGTCCCAGAAGCCTAGGGAGACAGAATGGTCTCAGGGAATAGGCCCGAGATGCCGTCCACTGGCTGGCTGCCCTGGGCCACCACTGGATGCTGCTCCCCACACCAGAATCGCAGCTACTTTGACTGCTCCAGCAGTGTCTAACTTGGCCCCAGGTGTGGCTGGACCTGCAGCTTTGGAAAATACCAGCAGGAAGCCTTGGCAGTGTCCATGTGGTGTTGGGTCCGTAGGCTCACAGAATGCTATAGCTGTGGAGGCTTGAGAGCCTCCACCCCGATTTCAAAGGATGTACGGAAAACCCTGGGGACCTGTCACAGGGGTGGAGTCACAGCATAGAGCCTTCGCTAGAGCAATGCTGAGTGGAAATGTGGGGTTGGAGTTGCAGCAAAGAAACCCCATCAGTGCCATGCCTTGTGGAGCTGTGGGGGCAGGACCACCACAGAGAACCCAGAATTATGGAGCTACCAGCATGCAACGCCTGCTTGCAAGAGCCAAAGCATCGCCTCAGACCAGGAAAACCATAGAAGTGGAGCTGCCTAAGGACTTGGGAACCCAACCCCCATACAAGCGTGCAGAGGACACAGAACATGGAGTCAAGGTACATGATTTACTAGCTTTAAGATTCAACGCATACCCTTCTGGGTTTCAGTCTTGTTTAGGACCTGCTACTCCTTTCTTTTGGCCTATTTCTTCCTTTTTGAATGGGAATATATACCCTATGTTTGTGTCACCATTGTATCCTGGAAGTAGATAACTTGTTTGAATTCACAGATGGGACTTTGAACTTTGGACTTTTGAGTCGAAACAAGTTAAGACTTTGGGGATGGAACGAATGTATTTACCTGTGAGAAGGACATGAACTTTGGGGGCCAGGGAAGGAATGCTCTGGATTGACTGAATTGTGTCCCTCAAACTTCATATGTTAGAAACTCAATTCCCACTGTAACTGTTGAGGGTGAGAAATCCTATCATGGTAATTGAAAGGTGAAGTCTTGAAGAGAAGATTAGTTTGTAGGACCATGCTGTAGTGAATGGATTAAAAATGGTGGTTATGGGTCTGGTTCTGAGGGCTTTACAAAAAGAGCACATGAGAGGTTAGTCTATCTCTGCTCTGCCATTTTCTGCCATGTGAGACCCCTGCGTCACTATCACCACCACCAGATGTGTTCGCTGGACTTTGGACTTCCCAGCCTCTGAAACTGTAAGCAATAAATTTCATTTTCTTTATAAATCACTCAGTTCCATGTATTTTGTTATAAGCAACAGAAATGGACTAATACAGTAACCAACCTAAATGTCCACTGATGGGTGACTAGATAAAGAAAATGTAGTACATATAGACAATGGAATACTACTCAGCATAGAAAAAAAAAACAAAATTCTGCCATTTGCAGCAACATGGATGAACTTGGAGAAAATTATGTTAAATGAGATAAGCCAGACACAGAACAAGAAATACTGATGTTCTCACTCATGTGGGAGCTAAAAACAAAACAAAACAAAATACAAATAAATAAATAATAATCAGTTGAACTGTTAAAAGGAAAAGAGAAAGATTTTGGTTACTAGAGGTGGGAAAGGGAAGCAAAGGGGGAAGTAAGAACTGGTTAATGGAGACAAAAACACAGCTAAATAAAAAAATAAGCTCTATTGGTGTGCAGGAATCTATAATTAATTTACTTATAATTAATTTAATCTATAATAATTTACGGCATATTATCAAACTAAGAGATCAAATGTTCACATCACAAAGAAATTATTAAGTTTTATAATAATAAATATGCTAATTATCCTGATTAGATCATCATACATTGTATACATGCACTAAAATATAACTCTGTAACCCATAAATATGTAAAATCAGTATGCGTCAATAAAAAATTAATTAAAAAAAAGAAAAACGACACAAAGGCCTAGAGAGGCTTTCCTGCCTGGAATAAAGTATACCTTCTGGAACCTCTGAACATAAAATGACAAAATCTTAAAGTGCTTTTCATTCTCAGTCTTAAATATTTAACTTGTTAAACTGCTGTCCAGCTAGTGAGAGTGATCCTAATACACGTCCACAGAGGAAACCAATCACACCATTGACCAAGAACCCCGAGTGACCTACCTCAGATTCTTGCTCATCATAGTAAAGGATCCGGGTCTCACTGTCCCAATCGATGGCCAGTGTAGATCGAGCTGAGGAGAAGGACCAAAGTGTCACTTATCACGGAATGGTTAGCAACAGAAGAGGCTCTCCAAGTGACAAGAGTAAGAAGGACCATGCTCATACTGCACCATCAATAGCTGCTCACCTGTCACCAGTGACTGCTAAGAGAAACGCTACGCCTTGGGCCTGCCCTTCTGAACCCCAGCCTCTGAATGCCTTCAGCAAAGATTTCCTCAGTGCTACAGAGAAACTCCAAGGTTCTAACTATACAGAATTCTGAAAGAGTACAGGTCAAGATAGAGTAACAGGGACTAGATTTATTCTCTTACCTTAAACCACAAGAAAACCTGACAAAATAGATGAAACAACTGTTTTCAGGCACTGGATATTAGGCAGAGCAGGAAGATTTCTGAGAGAAGGAAAACAAAGTGATCCCTACATAGGCCCAGCTTACTGCCAGGAGACAGTTTCTAGGCCACAGCATGGAAGAGATGGGGAGAGAAAGGGAAAGACTGAGTTAAGGAGTTAAAAACTGAAGTTTGGGGCTAGAATTTGCAAGGCATTGTACTAGAGAAGAAGCCATAGAGAGATAGATACAAAAATATCTCAATAAAGTGATTTTTTTTTTTTTTAAATTAAAAATGAGGGCTGGCTGGTTAGCTCACTTAGGAAAGTGAGGTGATGGTAATACCACGGTCAAGGGTTCGGATCCCATTACTGGCCAGCTGCCCCCCAAAAAGAAAAAAGCAAGCTAATTTCTTTTCCAATGAAGGAAGGTGAAAGACTCAAGAGATGCTTTTGCCACTCCCCTCCCCACCCTGTACAGGTGTCCTCACTGGCCATTTGTGCTTTTCATACACAATGCACATCCATATCCCTTGAGGACACCTCTTCCAGCAGCCTGCATTACAGGCTCTATGTAATGGAGAGTCTACAAAATCCATGACCATCCTTTAAATGGGACACATTTTGTGAATATTCTTATGGAATAAAAGAAATCTGCATTTATTCTCGTAAGTGAGAGAAGTTTGGGGAATGCTGCTTCCAAGCGTGGCCACAGGAAGTGTTGGTGATCCAGAGCTAAAGTCATGCAAAATGCTGGGAGTTGAGGGACACCTGCTTCCTTTTGAGGTCATCAAGGGACTGAGGACAAAAGCCTGAAAGGTGTGAACAGTGGTCTCTGAGACAGCCCTTGTGGGGCTTCAAGCCAAGGATCACACAGGTGTCTGCTCCTGGAGCCACACAGAGATTGTGAAAGCCCAATGCAGGGAGTGTTGAGTGCAAAAATTTTCAAACAGACCCCAAATCCCCAAAGCCCAGCTTGAAAGGTCAGAGAAAATGCTTACAGTTGAGTTTAAGGAGTTTTCCATCAGTTGCAAGTGAATTTATGTCAGCCGTTCCATAGGAGTTCACAAGACTGAAGGTAAAAAGCCTGTTTGGGCAAGGGTGGCCCTTGACCTTCTTCTGGGTGGTCTCGCTAAGGTCACTTCCCAGCTCATCCTCCCCACTGCCTTCTGTTTCTGACAGCTGCTCTTTGCCTTCTTCCTGATGCTCCATTTCTTCTTCATCTTCTCCTGGCACACAAATGAAAAATGTTACATATGTAATTTACCACCATCTCAATGTTAAAATTTTTATTTAAAACCTAACTGTGGTGTTTCCTTCCAGATTTTGTTCTGTATGTGTGAAACTACATCAACCCCTTTTCATTTACAAAGCACCTGAATTCATGTGTGACCCACACCACACCCTTGCTAGACAGGGAGGGTGGGCACTGCTATTCCACGATGAGGAGGCAGAGGCCCAGAGAAGTTAAGTGAGTTACCCAAAGGCACAAAGTGATTCAGCAGTCCTGCCAGTCCTAAATTTGGGCCTCTCATCAGTGGGTAGTTCAGTGGACTTCATACCACATGTTCTCACTCTTTGGATTTCATCTTTAGGTCCACAGGGAGAAAAGGATTAAAATGAGATGCATACTCAACATTCAAGAATAGAGTTTGGAGGGGTTGGCCAGTTAGCTCAGATGGTTAGAGTGTGATGTTGATAACACCAAGGTCTGGGGTTTGATCCCTGTACCAGCCAGTCACCAAAAAAACAAAAGAGTTTGGTAAAAAATTTTAAAGTCAATTTTCAAATACTATAACGAACACAAATATTAAGTAAAAGTATTCAGTTCCTCCAGAAAACTATATATGCTAAATGTTCCTTCAGGGTCTAGCCGATTAGCTCAGCTGTTAGAGCGCAGCCTTGGAACACCAAGGTCAAGGGTTCAGATCCCCATTCCAGCCAGCCACCAAAAAACAAAAAGAAAAGAAAAGTTCCCTCAACAAGTATTTACTGAATGTCTCTTAGGTGTGGCTGCCAAGCTGAGTCCCAGGGACACAGCAAACAGCATCATTCCATCATGGAGCCCGCAGTCTAAGAGGAAAGTCAGAGTATCCGATTAGTAATTTCAGCAAAGATGAGGATCACTCCAAAAGGTGATATAAAAGTAACAGGGGAAAAGCATATTAAAATAAAGAGTTTAGGGCCGGCCCCGTGGCTCATTCGGCAGAGTGCGGTGCTGGTAGTGCTGAGGCCGCGGGTTCGGATCCTATATAGGGATGGCTGGTGCACTCACTGGCTGAGCGTAGTGCAGACAACACCAAGCCAAGGGTTGCGATCCCCTTACCAGCGGAAAAAAAAAAAATAAATAAATAAATAAATAGTTTAAATACTTAGGGAAATATCCTTAAGAACACAAAGTCTGAGGAAAGGAGGATGTGCTATTTAAGAACACCACAAGCCCCAGCTCTCATGGAGGCTCCTTTCCCAACTCACTTGATTCCTAGGACAGTGGCACTGCCCCTTTACACACAGGTAAGCCTGTCCTACCCCACCTGCTCCCTTTCAGAGAGGGAAAGAAAAACTGTCTTAACCCCACCCACTGAACAAGCAGTGCCCTGACATTCTGTCCCCAGCCAAGCCTCTGACTGCAGTTATCTAGATAATCTCAGGAACCTTCTGCTAATGCAGTCGGAATGAAATGCCATGAAGTGTATGTCACAGGCTATGAAAAGAAGGAAGGGTCCACTGAAAGCAGCCACCCAAGGTCACTCAGATAATCAGCAGGGGACCTAAGGTCCAGCAGCCACACGCCTAATAAGGAGCCATGGTAGGAGAGCTTAAAAGTACTTTGTCAGTAAACAGGGTCTCAAGTCTCTGCACTGAGACTCATTTGTAGAGAGGCCAGTCGCAAAAAAAAAAAAAAAAAAAAAAAACACCTCACTTATAGAATTTGAAAGGCAGCAGTAATTACTCACAAAGGGTTGTTCTGGATTGAGCATCTATTATGTGCCAGGTGCTTTAACCACATTTTCTCATTAAACTGTAATCTCAACTCTGTGAAGCAGGTGTCATCATCCCATCTTGTAGATGGGTAAACCAAGGTTTAGTATGATGAAATGACCTGTTCAAGTCCACTCCACAACCTGAGCTGGGGATTGCAGTCCCTTGGCTTCCATAGTGCCACAGGTCACCAAGGGTCTGCTCAGAGACTGTCATTACCACTTTGACATCTCTGCTTATGGGACTTGTGCACAAAACATACTCCTGTTCATCCCTAGTAAGAGGAGAACATAGTAGTCTGGCCAAAACTAAGAATCTGACTATAATAAAATGTACTCAACCCTAAAATATCAAAAATAATTTGGAATATCCATTGATGATAGAGCCTATTGTCATTATTTTTATCAATTCTCACTTTCCTGGACTGTGTGTGCATTGGAGAAATCTTGACATTTGGATTTGCAATTGAGAATTTATGGCACTAACTTTGAGAACATTTGAGGAGGACAGCAAAGGATCTGAGATTTCCCACAACAAGCCTATCCTACTGCTTTTCAGACTGCGACTCCTTTCCTCTCACAGCAGGAGCTGTCTAGAGTCACCCACCACCTGTGGCTCCTGGGTAGAAAGAAAAAAAGAAATGCCAAAGAGAACCTGTCTCTGCCTTCTGATTGGCTGGCCAGGATGTCTGTCCTCCCCGGGACTGAAGGCTTGCCAGCCAGGCTGGGTGGTTCTGCCCCACAGTGGTGTGTGAGGACCAAGATAACAATAGTTCTGCCAATAGAGGTCTGGCTGTAGAGGCAGTCACATGCTGGGTAAGCACCCACTTTTCAATCCCAACAGATCAGAACTCAAATCTTGACTCTGCTTCATGACCTTGGGCAAGCCATTCAATCCTCTAGGCTCAAGGTGCTTGAGGTGAAACCCAGTCTCTATCATCAGGTATCTAAGATTCCATGAAGTACCAAAGTTGGACAATGGGGAGTGACAGAAAGCAGAGCCCCTAACTCAGCCTCAGAGCCTCACTCTCCCATGTGTATAACACCTTTGGAAGAGGAAGAAGATCAGGAGGATTTGGTCGGCCACAGCTCCACAGCCTCCCAGCATGGCAAGCACTCACCTTCACAGCTGCCCCTGGAGCCATTGCAGGCCCCCGGCTCTAAGGGCAAACTGCCAGACTCATCAGGCAAAGGCTCTTTTATATAGCGGCTTAAAAAAAAAAAAGAAAGAAAAAAGATTGTTAGTTGTAACACTGACCTATTTTTCTCTACTACACAGCGAAGAAGTAGTTCATAATTTATATATTCAGCTATTTACAAAGCAATTTATGTAAATAAAATGCTTTAAAATCATGTAATGGCTCAATACTTTATGAAATTGAGAAAAACCCAAGAGATCAGATGTCTGTCAAGTCAATGAAGACTCCAAGAAAGTCTGTTTCAAGTCTTCTACTAATGTCACGTGGCACCATCATTTTTTAAAGTATTTCTCAGTAATGACAATTACCAGCTTCAGAATGATAGTGGAACACTTCAGAAATAGTATTCAAATACAAAATGCCATCAAAGAACTAGCCTCCCTAACACAGGTGACTGACATGATTCCAGGGACTGGGGTCATGGTGCCTAAGATGTACCAGATGCCCTATGCCTATGTCACCTGCCCTGGCCCTCCCAGGAGCATTTCTTATGACTGCATTTCTTATAGTGGCAAGCACTCCACAGGGGTTGTCACCACTATTACTGCGCCTATCTTGATCTCAGATAACACCCAAATCACATTCCTGCCACCAACCTGATACGATCACAAACAGCCTCATACAAAGATGTGAGGGTTAGCTTGTGCTTGGGGATAGAAACCAGCAGTGGCTGCCCATATAGCACTACCCCGGAGGAAGTGCTTGATGGCCTGGACTTCCTCTCCCTGAAGTAGACTGGAAGTGTGATACATTCTGAGCCGTCCACGGAGGTGCTGCAGACCTCGTACCTGTATCAATCACACAAGAGGGAACCTTTAGCAGCAGGTCCCTGTGAGCAATAGAGACCTGAGCTGCAGCTACACAGTAGCCAGGACTATGGTTATTGGGACAGAGCATACTTTAGTAGAAAAGATGGATAAAACACTTCCAAGATGATTCTAAAAGCTGGGTCAGGAATCCCAAGGAGGAGCATTGGCAGCACAATGTAAACCTACACAACCTGGGAACTGGGGCTAACTGTGATGTTCCTTCCTCCAACCATGGCCTCAAACTCTGTGGTCCTTCTACTGAGACTCAAAACCAAGGAGCCCAGTATTTAAAAATGCATTCTCAGTATCTTGCCCTTTAATAAAATCAAGTATTGTACAAGGATGTACACCTAGAATATTAGCCAAAAACTCTTTTTTTCCCCAAAGGAGCAAATTCATAAAATGAACTATTTGCCATCTTTGTTCAAAAACACTGAAGTAAAAGAATCATATCTAATTTTTAAAAAATCACAGACAATCAAATAAACTGCTAAATACAAATCAATGATTATGAAAAATGTGTCTTACTTAGTGAATACATGGGGTTGAGGAGATTTATAGATGTTTTATCCTCGAACAGATGTTACCAAAATTGCTGGCAACCGACTGTAGTCTTTCCCTCTTCCTATAGGGGGAGACACAAACTTACTGATTCAATTTTTGAAATCTATAAACAGACACACGTGCATAAGCACGTGTGCATGCACACGTGTGCACACACACACACCCCTCCCCAAACGGCAAACAGTCTTGACTGCAGTTTATGCAGAAGGAGTTTCTAAGAAAAACTCACAAAAATGTCCAAGGTGTGCTCCAGGGTAAGGACCCTGCGGTCCTACATAATGATTAAGAACCAGGCCTTGGTGTGAGGCTGGTCCAGGTCCACTGCTGTCATTTTCTGGCTACTGTGACCCAGTATAAGCACCCTAGCTTCTGAGTCTGTTTATTCAGTGGACAATGGGACAATACCCACCTTACAGGGTTGTTGTGAGGATTAAATAACTTAGTAACATAGCACACAACACTCAAAAATATAAGACACTGCTATTTTCATAAGGCAATTATCAATCCATCTTTAAAATAATTTGTTTTCCCACTGTTTGGCCCTTAAGCCCTCTGAAAATTCCTCTGTTGGTGGTAGTCTGACAAGCTCCCCACAGGGTGATGCCCTAGTTCCTCTCAGCTCAGATGTGTGTGAACAATATTTTCCAAAATTGAAAGAGACCATGTTAAGGGCTTGGGGTGAGAAACCACTATGAAAGCTGACTTCCCCATGTCCTAGCCCTGTGTCATAGTGTGAGCCTTGGTACCGTCCACTTGTCAAGTGAGGGAAGATTGCTGTGAGTGGGGAGGCAGCATATGCAGGTGCAAACAAAACAAGGATCTTGTGTGAGGCCAAGAACTGTTACTTTTAGAATGATCTAGAAGTCGCAGACCTTCTAGATCTGTATGTGTACTACATTCCTCAGCCAAAAACAAAAACCAAAGCAAAATCCTAGAAGTCTTTCTCAGCAGAGGCAAGTTTCTGAGTGAGAGGTAAAGAGGGAGGGACAGCATGAGTATAGTCCACATTCAAGCTTCCCTGAGCAAGTGGCGGTCTGCGAGCACCAGGTTCCCACCCCACTCCACCTAGGACAGGGACACACACAATTACACAGAGCAGCCATGAAGCAGCACTTGGGAGGGGTTGAGACCTCTGTACTGTCCCCAGAGGGATGAGAAAACTGAATCTCAGAGCTTGCAGAATGTTTGAGCTGAAAATGGCTGTTTAAATCAGCCCTCCCTGTCATTTCCGATGAAGATCATAGTATCACAGAACATGACTGAGGAGCCATAGCCTGTGGCAGAGAAATGATGCAATCCTCCCATACCATACTCCTTCTCCCATCTTCCCAGGGCCCCTCACACAGCTGTGACTCTTCTTGAGAAAGGCATTTCTGATAGCAGGACCATCTGCAGGACCACTGAATTGGCCTTCTAAACAGGCGGCAACTATTGAAGAAAGGCTGTCCATGCTGAGAAGAGTCACTAGAATGTCTAGCTCTGCAGTGTCAGTAGGTGTTTGGCACTAATGGTTGCCCACAATTCCCTGAATAGCATCTCCTGCACCCAGGGGTTGGGGCAAATCATCATGAGCACCAACTGCCAGAACTTCTCTGGAGACACAAATAAGCCAAAGCCTCTAGCTTGTTTCCTCTGACCCTGCAGCAGAAACCACTGAGTACTCACACAAAAATGTCATCCCGAGGCATGATGTGGTTTAGTCCTTCATCCAGCTGGAAAATTTTGTGGAACCGGTGATTATACACATCTGTGACCACCATCTAAGAATCAACATTAACAGAAAGATTATAGGATGGCTAAGAATGCCCCTACTAACTGCTTAAAACCCAGAAACAAACAGACAAAATGCCCTACTGGAGTGTTGCCTCTAGAGAAGCCATCATGCAACTAGCCCTAGAGCTTCAGACCAAAGCCTGGGGGAAGCAACATGGCTACCACCAGAACTGAAAGTACTAGTAACATCTGCCATCGAGTGACAGGAATGGTGAGGAGTAAGTGCTGACCAGAGACTAGTAGTGTACAGAAGCTGCCTCTGGGGTATTCCCCAGGGCCAGAAGTCTCCAAGCCACCATCAGCACACAGTGCTGAAAGCAAAACCTTACTCCTGGCCCTCTGACCATGGCTAGTGTAACCCCAACGGGGGAAAGATGGTGTTTCCTGGAGCTGGGAGGACAGTCTCATCCATAGTGTGCACAGTGAGCAAGGGCTGGGAGGTAGGTATCCAGACACACACAAATAATCACTTTGTGCTGGCCAATAATAACTACCCCGAAACTCCAAAGGACTATGAAGTGTCCCTAATATGCTGTGTGCTACCGATCACCCTGCCTTACGTTTTCTGCAGCAATGCCAGACAGCCTGGAGAGAGCCTCACACAGGTCAGACACGGCCCCCATCAGTGGCACAGTCACGCGGTACTGCAAGGGAGAGATGGTCAAGGTGATGGGGTGCTCTGCAAAGGGGGAAATAAGTTGGAAGGAGCAGGCGTCTCTAGAGGCAGAGGTGCCCTTCCAGAAACAGTGTATGGTGAGATCAGGGCTCAGATGAGCCAGCAGCACGGCAAACAAGCAAGTCTGCCTCAGTATTCAGGCAGCAGCATGGGAATTGGGCTGGTCTTTCCCTCCCAAACATTGCTTTATTTTATTCTTAGCTTCTTGGAATTGTTCACTACTTCCTTTAAAGAACTGTTAAAATTATATAATTGCCACCTGGTCCTACATATCACCTTTCTTTAGAGAGAAAGAAACTAAAGCTGGAAGACTAAGTACTATAATCATATAGTGAGCCCTTAGCAGGGCTGGACACTAAGACCTGCTGTTCACATTGCCCATCTGGCCTCTTGTTCTGGTCAAGCTCTCCCAGCTGATTTAAGGGTGAATCTGACTAAGGAAAGTACCTGACTTCTGAGTCGGGATTCAGATTCAAGGACCACTTAGCAGATCAACCAGCTTACTTCAGTTGTGTGAATGGAGCATGGGGAAAAAAGTGACAGAGAAGCCAAAAGACCTTCACAATAGGCCTTGAATGATATGGGATTACACAAATGTCTGATGGAAGCCAAAGGCACACATTTAGGCAAGTGCCAAGGAGACCCAGAGGCAGGCAACGGAATTTCCAATGCAGGAGATGGAAGCAGTCCCACCAGGGTCTCAAGACCAGTCACAGCAAGAAGTGCTATGAGGGTGTGGATTCTGTTACCTGGGTTGGTCTGCAGCAAGGGTCAGCAGGAACCAGGAAGACCTCCATAACTCGATCTTTCTTTAAGGGCAGCGGGAGAGTTAGATAGCAAAACGGGTCAAAGGTCACAGAAACCTTAGCACATTCTGGGCAAACCAAAGTAGATTTGAAGAGGCCATGGAAAGTATCAACAATCACAGAATCATTCCTCAACCTGTGATTCTCCCAGGCTTCCTTTGCCACCACCTGGAAAAAGGGATAAAAAAAAAACATTCTCAACGTCTCTTTCTCACTCTTTAAAAAAAAAAAAAAAAAAAAAAAGAAATCTCAGTCCTTTTTTCCTGCATCCAGAATAATTCATAGCAAACCCTGAGATGAACCAGGAGGTAGTCTGTACAGACAAGAGCTTGGTCCAGGCTAGGCAGGGCCAGGACCACACTTAGCATACCATATTCACATCATATGACAGCTCTGTGCCCAGTCCCACACTTAATAAGATGTTGACATGGGATCTAAGGGAACAAGAGGCTTGTGTGTCCTCTGATGAGAAACAGAAACTCTGAGATCACTGTGGGCACGCAGACCTGACTAGGGCAAGGACTGCCTCCCATGGTATTTCTAATGATCTAAAGTCCCTTTTGAGAGATTTTAATCTATTCTACAGTTCAGCTAACTCATGTTTGTCCCTTTAAGATCTAAATGCTACTTTAAAGCATTCACATTGATCGTCCCAATGTGACAAGGTAGCTGAAATACTAAATTCCTCTTTCACAGGACAGAAAGTCAAGGCGAACAAGTGTAAATGCCCTAATAATATCAACAACAAATTATTTTAATATTCATAAGTGAATTTTAAAGAGAGCAGTAACAATCCTAAGGGTCCACACTATAGACACTTTAAAGTTTTCAGAGTGCCCTAATTTCTGATTCACCAATGAAATACTAAACAAGCTGACTCTAATTTGAAGAAGCCCAAGAGACAGTATTAAAAGTAATTAGAGTTAGCTCCTTTCTAAACTGGAATGCATTTCTCTGCCAGAGACCATGTCCCATCCCTAGCAACAGTCAATGGCAACCAGTGTCCAGGCACCAACACTCAAAGACCAGAAGAATGTCTCTGCACTCTCAACGGAACGCAGCTTCTTTACAATATTATTGTTCAGACATCTTCAATATCATACCGCATCTGGCCGCCCATTGGCATCCTTTAGCTCCAGGTAGGGCTTCTTCTTTACTCGGTTCAGATCTTCATGCAATCCATCTAGAAGAAAGGCTAATAGCTCCTGAGAGTCTTGTTGCTGGTAGCCAGAAAACTGAGGAGCAAAACGTCCCACTTGTGTCTACAACAAAAGCAACTGCATCAGAAGGCATATGATATAAAGAACCAGTGAAGTCAGATGGAAAATTGTCAACAAAAATAGATTTGCAGAATCAGCTACAGTGAAAGAGAACAACACCTGGTGGAGTAACCCAAATAACTCCTGAAGGGACTAAAGAAGGCCAGTAGTTCCCACCAGAAAGAAGGCTCAGAGCTTGGATGCCTATACCAACTAGCCGCCAAAAAAAAGAAAAAAAAAGTCTCAAAGAGCCAGGACAGTGATGGGTCTGGAACCTGGGCCACTCCTCTATCAGATGGGGGAAGGGTGGCACCCTGGGTAGCCACACCTAAGTACTGACATGAATCCCTCTCCAATGTCCTTCTTTGGTTCAAAATCTTAAACTCCATAAGAATTTTACAAATGATACCTGCATCAGCTAGAGGAATCCTCCTGCACATAACAGCCCTCATATACCTAAATGACTGTTTGCCCAATATTGTTCTCCACCAGTGATCCTCAGAATGTGGTCCCCAACCAGCAGCATCAGCATCAGCATCACCTGGGAGCTTAGGAGAAATGCACATTCTCAGGCCTCGCCCTAGACCTATTCAGTCAGAAACTGTAGGGATAGGTCCAGCAGTCTGTGTTTAATAAGCCTACGGTAGGCACTTGAACTAGTGGCTACCATACCAGACAGTGCAGATACAGAACATGGCCAGCACTGAAGAAGCTCTAGACTACCCCTAACACCCCTAAATACTGTTTGCCAATTATTTATTTACAGTGTGTTGTCATCTAATTCGTTTTTTTTATGACTTAGTATGAACTGTAATTTACATATATTTCCCAGGGATTAATGGGATCAGGGGATGAAAGAGAATTAGTTTTCAATTTCAACAAACCACCTGAGTTTTAAATTTCCTCACTGAGTTAAGGTGCTATTTTTCTTTCCCCTTTGAATCAGAAACATAAATATCTTTTTTACCACGTGATTCATGGAGGCTCCTTGAACCCATGATGTAGGCTAACTAGGATTTGTCAGATCTCAGCCTACGGTGGCAAGGTAATTTCCCCTCAGCAAGAAAAAAATATTTAGGATGATGATGATGGAAAATCCAAGTTACTCCAAGTGCCCATTGCAGTTCACCCATCTCCACCCTACATCTTCCTGGCTGAGGGACCCAAGTGAGTACTGCCCCTCACATCACCTTCCAAGAATGTCAGCCCAAGTCCTAACTTAGGGATGTCCAACTCAAACTACAGGGGACACAGGCTCCAAGGCTCAGAGAACCGAGAAGTGGTCTTCAGATGATACTAGAAGTTAAACTCAGTTTTTATGATCTGGCTTAGGACAGTGATCACTCAAATACTGCCACCACAGAATACAGCATTCTGAGCAACCAAATGACTTCTGGGCATCTCCAGCCCAGAGGTGGGCATTGACGACACTTAAGACAAGTGTGCGCTGAATGACTGAATGACAGAAAAGAAGGGTCTGATGATGTGGTGCTTCTAGTCTCAGATCCCATCTTAATCCCAAGTGCAAGTAAATGAATGCCTCATTACAACACTAATGGGAACAATAACTCCCCAAATGGGAAAAAGGAAGTATACATATCTCAACCTACTTTGAACATGCGAGGTGCCACGTGAGCATCTCTTCCAGACCACATCTGCTTAATGAGCTCTGCATAGGCCTCTGCAATTTCCCCTTTCATCCCCAGAGGGTTGTCTCTGTTGATTTCAGCCTCATACTCATCTTTGAGAAAATAGTCGGTCAGTGGTGCAGTATTGCTCAGGCACTGAAACAGAACATGATCGGCGCTTACCATCCCTTCTAGAAAGTACATGGAAATACAAAATAAACAAAGTTGTAAAGGACCCCTGAGGGGCAACCCCAACAAAATGAAGCACTCAGCAGATTCTCTGAAGGCTCACAACTGTAAGGCATAGATAGCATCTAGGAGACCTAGCTGAAGGACCACCTTGTGGTTAACCTCCTAGAGCCATGGTCTTGGAGGAGCTCACACATACTACTTAAGACTTCATCTCTGAGACAAGCTACCTGAAGGTAAAAGCTGGATAATGTTTTATTCAAGGGAAGATAATAATTTTTTTAAATGGAAGGGACTGGGAAATCCCAGTGTTTCATGAGAAAATGAAATATAAATAAGCTGAAAGAAAAAAAAAAAAAAACCAAACTATAGCCAAACATTATGGGGGGAAAAATCAGGGTAATTAGATAGTATAGAAGCCAATAAATAATATCATTATACATGTATATACTAATTTTAATTCTTCAAATTCAAAAATGAAAGGTACCACATTTTATCAAATGCTTTTTCTGCATGTATGGAGATAATCATATACTATTCTCCTTTATTCTGTTACTATGTTAAATGATACTGATTAATTTTTCAGGTGTTAAACCAACCTAATTCTCTTGGCACAAACTCCACTTGGTTGTGTATGATCACTTTTATTTAGGTATCGTTGAATTTAACTTGCTTTATGTGTGTCTATAGTCATGAGATATAATAATCTAAAATTTTCTTTTTTTTCTTTTTTTTTTTTTTTTAAATTATTGGGCCGGCCCGTGGCTCACTCGGGAGAGTGCGGTGCTGATAACACCAAGGCCCCGGGTTCGGACCCCATATACGGATGGCCGGTTCGCTCACTGGCTGAGCGTGGTGCTGACAACACCAAATCAAGGGTTAAGATCCCCTTACCGGTCATCTTTAAAAAAAAAAAAAAAAAAAAAAAAAAAATTATTTATCAGACTTTGATATCAGAGAATGCTTCCTTGAAAAATGATTTGAGAAGTTGCTCTCCTCTACTCCATGGAAATTTGTACACAATTAGTATCATTTCTTCCTTACCTTTGAATATAATCCCCAGTAAAGCCATCCAGAACAAGAATTTAATTTGTTGTAAGGCTTTTAATTACTGAATCAATTTTCTTAATCAATTTCTTGAACAAATATAGAACTATTCAAATTTTCTATTCCTTCTTGTGTAAGTTTGATAAGTTGTGCTTTTCAAGGCAACTTGTCCATCTCATCTAAATTGTCTAATGTCATACAAAATGTTTTACTATCCTCTAATAATCTTTTTTTTTTTTGACCGGTAAGGAGATCGCAACCCTCGGCATGGTGTGGTCTGCACCACGCTCAGCCAGTGAGCGAACCGGCCATCCCTATATAGGATCCGAACCCATGGCCTTGGCACTACCAGCACCGCACTCTCCTGAGTGAGCCACGGGGCTGGCCCCTCTAATAATCTTTTTAACATCTATAGGATCTACAGTGATGTTCCTTTTTTTCATTCCTAGAACTAGCCATTTGTATATTCTCTATTGTATTCCTGATCAGCCTTCCTAGGAGTTTATCAGTTTTATTAGCTTTTTGGCTGTACTATAAATCTGCTTTGTTTCTCATTAATTTCTGTTCTTATCTCTCATTTCCCTCCTTCTACTTCTTTTGGGTTTTATTTGTTCTTTTCCTAGCATCATGAACTGAAAGCTTAAATCATGGAATTTCAATTTTTTTCTTAATATTATTTATATCTAGAGCTATAAAGTTCATTATTATTATCTTTACTCAACAATTGAGGAAAACTGAGGGTACAAAGAGAAAACTTTTCCATGATAAGCCAAATCTCAGGTCTCCTTTCTTCAGTACTAGGCTATTCCTACCTCACCACAAGGGTTACTTAATCTTTTAATAAATCTTTTATCTTTTCCCTCATACTCCAAGAAACCTCAAAGTTATACTGTAAGTTTTATGAGGACAAAACCATATTTGATAAGCTCACCACTGGGTCCCCACGTATAGTAAAGAATTTTGCCTTGCCCAAAGAGAAGATCTGGCTTTTGCCCTTGGCCTTTGAGAAGTAATCTATTGGTCCTTGGAACATTATGCCTGACAGGAACGTCTGTTTCCCTGGTGGGTCTTGGGTCACACTGGATAATCCAACAATATGATTTTGGTGGGGAGAGGAAAAGACTGACCATATATAGTCATAGGGTAAGGGTTAGCCACTTCAGAAAGACTAACCATGTGACTTAGGGTGGGGGCTTTGGAACACATGGTTATCAGTCCACCTGGGCAATCAATCAATCATGACTAAGTAATAAAGCCCCAATAAAAATTCTGAACAACTCAGAGCACAGTGTTATTACACCAAAGATTTAGATCCCTGTACTGGCAAGCCGCCAAAAAAAAAAAAATTCTGGACACTGAAGCTTGGATGAGCTTCCATGGTTGGCAGCATACTGTGTGTATTGCAAAACATCAATGCCAGGAAAGTAACATGTCCTAACTCCACAGGTGGAGAACAACAGAGGCTCTACATCTGGAACCTTCCTGGACTCTGCCTATTTGCTTCTTCCCTGATTTTAATCTGTGTCCTTTCCCTATAGTAAACCTTCATCAGGAGTATACCAGCTTTAAGTGAGTTCTGTAAGTCTTCTAAGCAAATTATCAAAACTGAGGGTGGTCTTGGGAACCCCAGAACTTGCAGTTGGTTCCAGAAGTGAGGGCAGTCTTGGAGACTGTATCCTCCTAACTTTGTAGTTGGACCTGAACTCCTTGCAGCCCATGTCTATTACAGTGCTGTCACATAGTATATGACCAATATTTAGTGAACAAATAAACAAGGTTTCAAAGGGAGGATTTTAGGATTTTCTCCAGTAAGGGGTACAGGGTAAGACAGGTATCTTTGGTGAAAAGATAGTCAGTCTTCAGCAATGCATAATTTAGCTTGGTGTCAGTTGTTGTAAGTGTCCCTCATCCCATCAGAGACCAACCAGGCAACTATTCCAATACTTTCTAGGGAGATCATACCTTAAAATTCAAAATATTTTTACTGTAAAACCAAACACAGAACTGATAAAGACCAATTTGGGGCCATATACCATGAAGCCATTCTGTATCAACCAGTGGGAGGTGCCCTGACAGAGACTGCTGAGGCAGTAACAAAGTGTGGGTGGAGACCCCTGGGAGAAGATCAACCCAGTACCTTAGCAGGCCACTCCCACCCAAGCTTCAAGACACAGAGTTATTTATTTATTTATTTATTTATTTTATTTTTAAAAAAGATGACCGGTAAGGGGATCTTAACCCTTGACTTGGTGTTGTCAGCACCACGCTCACCAGTGAGCTAACCGGCCATCCCTATATGGAATCCGAACCCGTGGCCTTGGTGTTATCAGCACCACACTCTCCTGAGTGAGCCATGGGCCAGCCCCAACACAGTGTTATTTAAATGGCAGTTCTCCCCTTTACCTGCAAAGCGGAGTTCATGAAGCAGGTGTTCCCCAGGTTTCCGAGTCCACAGAGCCCAGGCTGTATATGAGATGATGGGGGCTCCTGACAATTATATGAAGCAGAGAAGCCAGATCCACTGGAAAACACAACCCACATCAGCAATAAAAGTGGGGAGCACACATGCCCTCGGGATGCCTTTTGGGGCTCCTCTGGAGCCTTTAGAACTTGTATCTGGTAGTAACCCCATGAAGCAAGTTCTCTTTCCTCCCTTCTCCAGACCTACAGGCCTACCCTCGTCCATCTCCCTTTGACTTGGCATGCTAGTAGGTGGTGATACTATTTGAAATTTGAAATTTGAAATTTACTATTTGAAATTAAAGAAATACTATCTGAATTTTCCTCTCTTAGGCTTTGGCAAATGCTAATTTTGCATCCCTCCAGAAGACTGAGTGCCAGGTGACTTTAGGGAAGAATATTTTGGTTACCAAGATCAAGAGCTTTCACCTGCCACACCGCCCACCAGGCCACACCCAGCCTTGACTGGGCCTGAGTGTTTACATACACTCTGTCGCCTCAATCTCTTCTGCCACTCTGTCTATGCTGTGTGGCCGGAACTCCTGAAATGCTTAGAGAAAAGATCACAGCCATCCAGAGGGGAAGCAGGCAGGGCTCTCGCACAGCTGAGAACCATCCCCTGACAGTTATTCTGCCATATGGCCAGTCCATCCCATCACAAACAAATGCAGTGACACCCAAGACCACCAGTGGCTTAGACTGTGGGGAAAACACCAACTCACAGAAGGATAAGCAACTTAAGTGAGAACTAGGAGGCATACTTTACTGTGGGTATGAAATGGAATGAGAAACCACATGCAGCACATTCCCATGGGGAACTCCAACCCCAATATGGTGAATGTAGTAGCAGATGAGCTCTCCAGATACAGCCTGGGAAAGGACTCAGAAGGAAGGGAAGCAAAGTGAAAGGTCCTGCTCTTACCCCCTGCTGACACCGGAACTGTGCATCCCAGAGATGTTAGTGCTATCACCATTTGCAATGGGAGAGGCAGACACTGAGGAATAGGGACTTGCTGATGATTTTGGAGAGGTAGTAAAATTTCTGCTAGGCGCAGTGCTTGATCTGGGAGAGAGAAGCAGAAAACAATGCTACTGACTTTTTGCAAAGAGCAAGCCCTATTTAATGCCTTAGGTCTCTTCTCAAGAAATAAATGTTCTCCATCTTCAGTTACTTAAATTGCAAAAAGACTGTTTTCATGCTACTTCAAGGTAAATTTTATTTAAGTGAGATCAAAAAATTAATTGGTCTTCCTCTCTCATTAGTCTACGTAGTCATACGCTGAATTCATCAATGTGATAAACCACAAAGTTAATCTTCAGGGCATCCTGGTTTGATTTATAAATCATAACTTTCCCTGAATTTTAAGAGCTACCATTGAAAGGCATAGACAAATGACAATAAGAGATGACTTCCTCCAAAAATGATTGACACAAATTAAATCACTGGCTATAAGGACACTAAAATAGGAAAACGGCAATTGTTTTTACTATGCCATTCCAGAGGAATTGCTTTTGTTTCTTCAAATTTGCCAAATGTGAGTAATCTGTTTCAAACTCACGTTTCTATATTTCTCACACTCTTATTTTAGATTTATTTCTTTCAGATAATTAATTCAAGGGCTAATTGCCCCAAATTTTAAATTGTTATCAATTTTATCAATCTTCTACTAGAATCTACATAAGAACATATAGAAAGTCAATCTGTCTGCATTGTTTCAAATATGTTAAAGTGTTATTTTCCTTCTAGAATACTGGGTTATTTTTAGAATACAGAA
This sequence comes from Cynocephalus volans, assembly GCF_027409185.1. Taxonomy (NCBI): domain Eukaryota; kingdom Metazoa; phylum Chordata; class Mammalia; order Dermoptera; family Cynocephalidae; genus Cynocephalus; species Cynocephalus volans. Next base: position 59,609,247 of record NC_084470.1, read on the forward strand.
AATGATTAAGATGTGCTGTTCCAGCACAGTGCGCAGCCTCCATGGAATTTATTCTCAACTAGGGTTCCCTGTGAGAAGAAAGCAAAACATGGCAGCGAAGATAAGGCATGATCCTATAGCCACACCAGCAGTAGGCAGATGTCAGGAAATTATCCAGAGGTCTAAGTGGGCATCAGGAACCGAGTTCTTCTCCACACTCCGAGGTCATAGCAAGGCAGAAAGAAAGAAGATGTCCACAGCCTCTCACCTTCCCATAGGAAAATGTACCTTTCCTAATCCTGAAGAAGTTTTGCTTCACACAACCTCATTCTCATGCTGCAGAGGAGTCCAAGAACTCAGGCAGCTGCATTAAGTGAGATGCATCAAAGCCGAGAGCACTCTCTTCCACCACACAGGAGACTTAAGCATGCATTTCAGGACTGTCCAACATGATGCAGGTATTCCCCAGCCTCCTACACAGGCAAGGGAAGTCTGCTACCCAAGGGTGGTCTGTTATGCAAGGGCAGACTAAATCATCTCAGAACTGGAGACAAGTGTTACAGAGTAGTGAAATCCAAATTTTGATGTACAGAACCTCAAAGTATATGGCCTTACATTCCCTTTTCAATATCTATTCACTGGTAACTTACTCTATTTTCTTGAGCTTAAAACGGGCAAAAATCCATACAAACCAATACATATATGCAAGACCAACCGATTTTTTAAAGAGACATTTCTGGTTGAAAGAAATAAAAAGTATTTTCTATTTGATATTTGTTTAAAATGTTCTAGAATATTCTGCGAGTAGCTTTCAGAGTATATTCAGTCAAAAAGAAACTCAATAATGGATACGTAAGGATATTTTTTATGCTTGAAAATTAACATAATATGATCTTTCTAAAAACTCTACCCTTGACAGAAAAGTCAAAAGGAAGACCTCTGTGTAGAAAAGTGACGTATCTGGAAAATGCTTGGGTGCTGGGTCAGGGGTTCATCACCAGACCTTCAGGCAGCCTCAGAACAAATCCTGGGGCACTGTGGGTTGAGAAATAGGAATCTGTGGGAAATGCCTCAATCTCAGGCACATACATTAGGTGAGGCAAGACCTTGCCCTGAATTCTGATTAGGTCTCATGCCACAAACTTCTGAAAACAGAGGCCATACCTTCAAATAAAAATCCTCCCTGCTCCTAAAAGACACTGAGGTCAAACCTCTGGGTTCCCAGCACCTTTCTACTAAGGTATTTCTTGCTCCCCAGGCATGTCAGGTTGTTATCAACTACAACCCAATTATACCCTGAACCCATTATTGGAGGTAACATCCCCATGCTCAGGCCCAAAGTGAGGCTCTGAGCAAACCAGGCAGAGCTCATACTTGCCCTCTTTGCTACACTGCACTCTACTTGCTTTTCAGATGCTCTCCAGACCGAATGCTGCTCTGAGGAGAGCCCAGCCTTTAAGACTGACCTCAAGTATCCAGATTCTGGCAGCTGGAATTATCATTAAGATAACAGTACACTCTTAAAAGCCATAATCCTCACTGCCTTCCCAACAGCCCAAGTCGTGACCTCTCCACTCAACACTGTTAACCCCATATGCATGCAGAGGAGGCCTTCCCCACCTCAGGAACACTGGCCTCTTCTGGCCCTGGGCAGGCAGCCTTTGAAAGGGATTGTGGTACAGAGCTGACCAAGCCTTACAGACCTCAGCAAGTGAAGTTAAAGAAAGAAAGAGAGATAGAGATAGAGATGAGAGAGAGAGAGAGAGAGAGAGAGAGAGAGAGAGACAGAGAGACAGAGAGAGACAGAGAGAGCGAGAGCGAGACGAGGCCAGGTCAACAAAAATCCTTGGGAAGCACTAACACTAAGACTGGAGCAATCCACAAGGGAAATTATCTGGAAATGTTCACAATTTGCAAGGTGAACCTCACCAGTGAAAAAAAAGATTTATATGTAAATGACAAAAGAATCCATCCATGGAAACAATTTTACTATGTTTTCTCCTGCCAAAAAATAAAATTGACTCTACTGGTAGGTTAAAAAAAAAAAAGTACTGAGCCAACCAGCTTTTTCTAAATGACATATTCACTTGATATATTTTTTCATTTCCCAATTTCAACCTGTTTTCTCTGACAGACAATGCATTACTAAACATGTTTTTTTCCTAATCTAATCTGAGAGTTCGTCTTTGGATTGATGAGTTTAACCCATCTACAGTTATTCTAATACAGTTAATAGCTGGACTTAATTCAGCCTCCTTATTTCATGTTTTCTAATTACCACACTTTTTAGTAATTTTTTTCCTTCTTTCTTGCCTTCCTTCTTTCTTTCCTTTTGCAGGTGTGGCAATTTGCTAGTTGCCTCCTGATAGTTTTCCCTTCTTCCTTAGTTTAAGAACCCCAATTTTTGGCTGAACACCATGCATTCCTGCTAAAAGGCATTCCTCAGCCTTACTTGAAGCCAGGTATTGTCATATAATTGGCCAGAGACATGAGGTTTTATCTGTGATTTCTGGGAAATGTCCTTAAAAGAAAGGGGTATGTCCTTCTCCCCTCTTCCTCCTCCCAGCTACTGGAATGCAGGTCTGATTACTGAAGATCTAACAGTTACCCCGGACCTAAGGTAGTCACCTTTGAAGTAGAAGGCACACACAGTAAAGCAAAAGGACAAAGCAGCTGGATTTCTAATAATGCCATGGAGCTGCTATAGCAGCACTAGCCTGCCCACCTCAGAAATTCTTTTTAGAAAAATATAAGCCTCCATCTTGCTTAACACACTAATTTTCAGGACTTTATTACTTGCCACCAAAACTTTCCTGATACAGCATGTTCCAAAGTAAAAAATTCTATTTTTCTATTTCTAGTAGTTGCTCCATTAACTTATTAGAATGTTTGTATCTTTCCCCATAAATTACTTAAACTTATAACTATTTACCTTTCCCCCCACTCAGGAGAAGTAGTTCAGGACAGTCTCATCTCTCTCTGGTCTTTAATGCCTCCTGTCCCCTTACTTGTCTTCCATGTTGGGATTACCCAGAAATTATTTCTGGATTGTTACGGATATTGGTTGTTTTCTTAAACCTTGCTTATTATTACGAAATTTTTACTGAAGTATTACAAAGAGAAGTACCTACATCATGAATGTACAAAAATCAAGGAATTTGCACCAAATGAATACATCCATGTAAGCAGTACCCAGACCAAGAACAGGACAGCACCAGCCCCCAGGTATCTTCATGCTCCATTCAGTCACACTTCTTCCCAAAGCTAACCACTATCCTGACCTTGTGCACCAAAGGTTGCTTCTACCTGTTATTAATCTTTATAGCAACAGAATCATATAGTACGCCCTGCTTTGTGTCTAGCTTCTTTCGCTCAACATTGTTTATGAGACTCATCATGCTGTTGCACATTGCTGTACAGAACACCATTGTGTGCTACACCACAATTTATCCATTCTACTATTGGTGGATAGTAGGGTTAACTCCAAAGTTTGTGATAGGCAGCGCTATTATGAACATCTGTGAACATGTCTTTAAGTAAACATGAGATTATTTATGTCAGTTGTATGCCTAGGAGTGGGATTGCTGAGTTGTAGACTATACATATAATTCTACATTTTTTTTTTTTGCTTCTTTTTCTATTGGGGTTGTCTGCCTTTTTCTTATTGACTTAGGGTTTCTTTGAAATTCTGGATACCATTAATTTGTCAGACATATGTGTGGCAAATATCTTGAACTCTATGGTTTGCCATTTTACTCTTTGATGAACAGAAGTTTTAAATTTAAAACTCTATTGGGCTGGCTGGTTAGCTCAGTTGGTTAGGACACAGCCTTGTAATGCCAAGGTTACAGGTTCAGATCCCTGATACTGGCCAGGTGCCAAAAAAACAAACAAAAAAAACAACCCACTTCTATCTACTTCCTCTGTAGTTCGTGGTGCTGTGTCTTGCATAAGAAATCTTTGCTTACCATGAGTAACAAGGTCTCTGCTTTTCTAATCAACACAGCTCTTCACTAGCTGTGTACTCTCCCTCATACCTTATGGATTTTACCGCATGCCCCAGGACTCTAGCAGTACTTCTCCCAAGAGGTTTTCAAAGAGGAGTTCTGTATGGAAAACCTTACCAGAGAAAATTTATTATTATTATTATTATTATCATTTGACCGGTATGGGGATCGCAACCCTCGGCATGGTGTGGTCTGCACCACGCTCAGCCAGTGAGCACACCGGCCATCCCTATATAGAATCCAAACCCACAGCCTTGGCACTACCAGTGCTGCACTCTCCCGAGTGAACCACGGGGCCGGCCCAGAGAAAAATTATTTCATCTTCACATTTAAATAATAGTTTAGCAGGATACATAATTCTAGTTTTAAAGTTCTTTTGACCCTGAAAAAGTATCTCTCAGATCCATTGTTGTTATTGAGAAGTTTGATATTAATCTTCTTCTTTTGTCAGTGACTTTTTCTTTCAAAATGATTTGGAATCTTCTCTTCATCTTTGTTGTTAATTTCACTCTACTGTGCCAAAGTGTGGACTTCCTTTCATCTGTCATGATTTGTATTCTTTAAGTTCTTTTTATCTTTTATGACTTCTGAGAAACTCTTGGTCAGTATGTGTGTTTCTTCCAACATTTTCTTCCCTTTGCCCCATCACTTCCTCTCTGCTTCTGAGATCCCTATTATACGGACACTGACATTTCCATATAATACGTATGTATATTGACTTACGGATATATTGCTATTGATACTGACATTCTCCATAGCACCTTTCTTCTTCTTCTTCTTTTTTTTTTAAAAAGATGACCGGTAAGGGGATCTTAACCCTTGACTTGGTGTTGTCAGCACCAAGCTCACCCAGTGAGCAAACCGGCCATCCCTATATGGGATCCGAACCTGTGGCCTTGGTGTTATCAGCACCACACTCTCCCGAGTGAGCCACAGGCCGACCCAGCACCTTTCTTCTATTATCTTCCACCTCTTTTATCTCTTCATAATGCCTTCTAGAATTCTTCAACCTGACCTTCCAACTTACTCATTCAGTCTTTAGATACATCCATTTTGTTACTTGACCCATTCCCTGAATTCTTAGTTTCCAAGTATATGAACTTGTTCCTGTTTCATGTACCTATTTCCTCCTTTTCTTGAAGATATTTATTATGCTTATTTCATCCTCTTATGCAGCTGGGAGCATGAATTCTGCTCCAATTAGCAGAATTAGCACAGGTTATCAATTTGTCATCTTCCTTTCATGCTGACTACCCTTGTCAACCTCTTGTCTGGCTCCCTGGAGCCACTCACCAGATGAGATTGCATTGCTCCCCACTCCTCGCATCCTTCCAATGGGCTCCTATCTCGCCTAGAGGCAACACTAGAACCCAACTCACACAAGGACCTACTCACCTCCCAGGCCTCACCCTCCTCCACCACCCTATCATCTCCCTAGCTCTGGCCACAACAAACTCCCACTAGTCTGCCACCAAGCCTGCTTCTGCCTCAAAACTTCTGCAGCTGCTGTCACCTCTGCCTCACAATGCTAGTGTCCCCATTAAGCACCACATTCACTGCTGACTTGCTCGCCTTTTTTTTTTTTTTTTTTAAAAAGATGACCGGTAAAGGGATCTTAACCCTTGACTTGATGTTGTCAGCACCACGCTCTCCCGAGTGAGCTAACCAGCCATCCCTATATAGGGATCCGAACCCATAGCCTTGGTGTTATCAGCACGACACTCTCTCAAGTGAGCCACAGGCTGGCCCTTGCTCACCTCTTTTATAACCATGTTCAAATGACACCTCACTGGGCCTCCCCATCATCTTATTTTTTTTTAAATTTTTTATTTTTTTAAAAGATGACCAGTAAGGGGATCTTAACCCTTGACCTGATGTTGTCAGCACCACGCTCAGCCAGTAAGCTAACTGGCCATCCCTATATGGGATCCAAACCTAGGGCCTTGGTGTTATCAGCACCACACTCTCCCAAGTGAGCCACAGGCCAGCCCTCATCATCTTGTTTAAATCTGCCCCTTCCCAAAGTCTAAGGCTCTCTTATTCTATTCCCTGATTTTTTCCCACAGTACTTACAAACCATCAGACATTGGCTTTTCTTTTTTATCTATTTTCTGCTCTTTGAGGATAAAGACTTTACCTGTTTTATCACTGCATCCCCAGCACCTACAACAGTGTCTGGCTCTATGTAGGAGAGTGGGGAGGAAAATGTGCCTCAGGAATTCCACTCTGGGCTCACTCCCTGTTGGCCACACCTTACCAGGAGACTAACCTTCAGGGAATTTCACTGAGGCACTGCTCTTTTCCAAAAGCTATCTTCTTCACTGGAATCTCTTGGGCCTCAGGGTGTGGAGGGACAGGGAGAAGCCATGCTGGGAAGGGGAAAAGGAACAACTAAAATCGTCTCCCCAGGCCAGGATACCAGCCCTCTTCTGCTCTGAGATACCAACCCTACCTCATAAACTCATCTTCTATCTCCCAGGGAGTTCTAACAGTTTTATGTTATGTTCTCTCAGTTCTATGGCATTTCCAGTTTCAAGAAGGGAGTTGGCTGTCTGGGCTAATGTATTAGTTTCCTACTGCTGCTGTCACAAATTACCACAAACTCGGTGGCTTAAAACAACACAAATTTATTATCTTATAGTTCTGTTTTTTTTTTTTTTGTCTTTTTGTGACCGGTAAGGGGATCGCAACCCTTGTGTGGTGTCGCCCGCACCGCGCTCAGCCAGTGAGCGCACCGGCCATTCATTCCTATATAGGATCCGAACCCGCGGCGGGCGCACCACTGTGCTCCCAAGCGCTGCACTCTCCCGAGTGTGCCATGGGGCCAGCCCTATTATCTCATAGTTCTAAAGGTCAGAAATCCAAAATGGTTCTCTCTGAGCTAAAATCGAGGTATTAGCAGGGCTGTATTTCTTTGTGGAGGCTTTAGGGACTTCTAGAGGCTGCCCGTATTCCTTGGCTCATGGCCAATGGACCCTCTCACATTTCATCTCTGACTCTGCCTCTGTCCTCACACCTCCTTCCGTTACTCTCCTGCCTCCCTCTTTCACTCACAAGGACCCTTATATTACATTGGGCCTACCTGGATAATCTCCCCATCTCAAGCTCTTTAATCACATCTGCAAAGTCCCTTTTTCTATGTAACCTAAGACTTTCATAGGTTCTGGGGATTATGACATGGACATCTTGGAGGGTGGAAGGGAGATTATCCTGCCTACCACAGTTATTTTGTCATCCTGGCAGAAACCGGCGACCAGGGTTTCTTAAACTGGTGTACGTGGCTGGGCTTCAAGAGCACTGTAAAATCCTTGAAACCGCAAAATGTTTGTATGTTTGTGCATGTTTCTCAAAAGAAGGTTTGTAGTTTCCCTGTTTCTCAAATTGGCTATGAGCCCATCACTACGTAATAGTCGCTCACAGTCCAAGACCTAACTGAGGGAAATGAGCAGAACCCAACACTGTCCTCACACCTATCAGAACACAGACATCATTTCTCGCTCTTATACCATGAGGAAAATTCATTACTTCTTTCTCTCTCCTTCTAAGGACATGCACAATTCCACACAGCACATGAACATCTCCTGAAATAGATGTGCCAAGTTTAGCAGCTGATCAATTCCCCAGCAAACTCCAAGGACAACAATAAATAACAGGTCACTGGGAGAGTGGGGTGGGATCAAACTATGACCCTTAAGTCATACAAGACCCTATGCCTGAGCCCTCCTCTTTTCCATCGAAGCCTCTAACTACAGATGGAGAAAATATAAGAGCTTGAAAAACAAAGCCACTTCTTGGAAAAGCAGCAATTTCAGATCCTGGTCCTTCTTTTCCTTCTCTTATTCTCAACGAGGAGCGGCTCACTGCCATGCTGAGACCCCCCTGTCAGGTTTCTGTTAGATGGCTGTCCAGCACGCTGCTTACCAAAGACCAGGTCTTCATTCAGGATTATGGGCTCTGGATATGAAACTCAGTATGTTTTTTCATCTGATTCAGAACTATTTTTCTTAGTAACTGCCTGAGGAAAGAATGTCTCTCTTACACCTGTGAGCCCAGCCACAAGGGAGAAAAAAGTTCACTTACTTTGATAGCAGGGTCTGCCTGGGCCATGTGCCATCTTCATTTTGGGGCTCAATTACTAGCACCTGAGTGAAAGGGGAAACCAAATGAGGAGAGTGCAAATGACCCCAGTTCTAACATACATAACATCAGAAGGTATCTAGCCACACACCCTGGGCACAGCTACCTGCTGGGGCATGGCCTGGGCCCTCCTACCTGACCCTGGTATAGACCAGCATCCTGGACAGTGTTGTCTAGCTTGCTCAACTGCTCATAGGTGTTGCTCATGTATTTGTTCCAGAGCCGTGTTTCACGCTCTGCAGGGATGTTGAACAGCTTCCGCATCTCCTTCTCGATGGTTGCTAGGGACAGGCAGAAACATCACTCAGGACTTTCTCCAGCTGCAAGACTAAAGACAGCCATGGCCAACTAATTTTCATCCTCCTTCCTTTTCAGATGCTCATAGGTGCTTTGTATCAAAAGTTCTAACTGGGATAAAATGTAGGGGGAAAAAAGTTTTAACTGATCTTCACACACTGGTGATTTCTAAGGCTAGTCATCTTCCATGGGTATCACTCACGCTCATATGACCGGAAACCTTTCAGATGCTTCTTCTCTGATGATGTGGGTCCCACTTACAGCACAGAAGTAACACAGAAAGTGAGAAAGCTTATCACTGGAGTTAAGACAGATCTGGTTTGAAAAGCCAGCTCTGCCACTTTGTTACTGAGATTTTTTAATAAGTTACTTTTTAACTTCTCTGAATTTGCATTTCTTCATCTTAATTAACAAATGTCAAATGGCCAAGGCCCAAATCCAGTGATCTATAGAACATGATCATCAGGCTTGGCTCTCCAAGAATTCCCTGCAGAACTGACTCCAGGTCTGGACTGGCAACTACAGCCTGAGATAATCCAAGTAACAAGTCTCAAGAGGGCACCGCAGTCTGCCTTCTATCAGTCACAATGCCTGCACTCTCTCACCAATACCCAGGGCCCGAGCCCAGCTGCTCACCAATGGTGTCTGCTTTGCTGAAATGGCAACTCAGCACATTAGTGGGGTCGCTGTTCTCACAGAGCTTCAGTTCCAGCAAATACACCTCCACTTTGCAGTGCTTGACAAAGAGGCCATGCTCCACGACCTGTGAACAAGAGGCAGGGATAAAGGAGCAGTGGCTCCACACCTGGGCAGTACTAGAAGCAACATATCTCATCAGTAGCAAAAGGAAGAAACTTCATGATAATCAGTTTCCTTCAATGATCAGGGGATCAAAAGAACAGATTTTCAAAGCCACCAGCACCCATCCTAGGAGTTTAAAAATCGTTTTCCACTCATTAGGACTAACGAAGAGCACCTTAATGGGATTGGAGAGAGACCTATCCCTTCCCAGTTTTAATGCCACACCAGGCAGGTCTCAGGAGGTCAGCTTTGAACAAAAAGGATGTGTTTCAGACTCAGCAAAAGTAAACTCTAAACAACTACTATTTACCCTTAAAATATATGCCTGACTATACAGACAAATCATTTTTCATATCTACCACATAGCACTGGGACTGCCACCAGATGGTCATTATCAAAAGCTAATTAACTCATTAATTCAGAAATAATTACTAGAAAAAGAAGAGCCACACTTGCCAATAAAGCCAGATACCGCATAAAGAGGAAGTCATCGTTCATCTCTAAGTGGGGATTATGATGCCTCCCTGCAATTAGAGGACTAGAGAAATAGGTAAAGCACTGGGCAGAATGGTCACCACATGGCAGCACTGTGCACATTATGGGATGTCTGCAGGAGGCTGGCATGCCCATAACCTATTGATCCGTAACCCCTCTCATAGTCCCAGGTTTCAAGCTAGAGAAAAAGATGAGTCCAGAAGCATGGACTCAGGACTGCAGCTCTCTCCTACCCTGATAAGAAAGGGACTATACACCTGGCAGAGTGAGAAATTTACCCAGTGCTTGAATATCAGCAGGCACATGGGCTCTTGTGATTTCTCCTCTGGTAGGACAAGCAAACAACTGTGGGAGTCAGGGTGGTGGTGGTCTAATGCGTCCTGTCTACCAGAGGTGTTAGCAATCTGGGTTCTGTCCCAGGGCCTGACTTCCTTCAAGAGGTTAATTTTCTCTGGGCTATAAATGCCTGTTTTTTTAAATTACTCAACAGTGTAGCCAAAACTCCTAAGCACAGGGGGAAAAGTAGTATCATAAAGGTTTTAAGATAAACAATAAGCAGTACTTTACTCTATGTCCACATGTCCCAAGTGATCTCTCATAGAGCCTTCTAGAAAGTGCTCTCATGGCCCCACTGGACAAATCCCAAGCCACTGTGCAGCTCTGATATTTGGAGGCCAATGACTATAACATCCTGTGTGAATAACCTCACTCACCATCATTCACAACCTTAATTCCCTACAGAGAATCAGAAACAAGGCCTCAACCACCTCCATTCAACCACTTAGGTACATTCATTTTCCTAGGAAATCAATGCCAGTCAGCATCCCCCAGGGAGCACCTGCAGACATTGACCAGGAGGTGTGACAATTCATGTACTCACTTTTCTGACAATGGGCTGCTGGCCTTCTACACAGCCATACCAGTTTAGTAACTTATTCCAGGCCTCAGCTGGGACCAATACATAGTCCAATTCATCAATCAAGTGTTCTTTTAATGTCTGACTCTCAGGATCTGAAAAAGGAAAACAGCACATAACTCACTGCTCTTCTCCCCAGAAATGTTTGTTTTAAATAATTCTTACATATTTTTCTACTACAGGAACAGGTACAAAATTCCAAAATTCTGTCATGGGCCATAACACAGAGCAGACCTGACTGCTCTTTGTCCTTAGCCATGTATTCTGAACATTCTATGAGGAACTTGTATTTCTTCTATAATTAGAGGGAGAAAAGAGGATAAAAGAGAAAAACCCCAAAGTGTTTCCAAATTCCATAATTAAAATAGCTAATTATGAATACTTACCATAATACTCCTAGTGATACCATATTAAAGTCAGATATCATCTTCCCTTGAAAGATTTATTAAGAAAGCAAATAAATGAGACACTGAAGTTAAGTTTATGTTACCAAGAGTCTTTTAGTATTCTTAGTTTTAAACATTCCAAGTCAAGCCTAGCTGGACACTCCCAGCCTTAAAAAGGAAATTCTGATACATGCTACATCACTGATCAACCTTGAGGATATCAAGCAAAGTAAAATAAGCCAGTAACAAAAAGACAAAGACTGTATCATTCCACTTATATGGGTATCTAGAGTAGTCAGATTCACAGAAAAAGAAGGTAGAATGGGGATTGCCAGAGGCTGGGGAGAGGAGGCAATGGGTATGAAGTTTCAGTTTTGAAAGACGAAAAATTTCTGGAGACTGGATGCACAACAACTTGAATATACTTAACCCTACTGAACTGTACAGTTAAAAATGGTTAAGATGGAGCTCGCTGGGTAGTTCAGTTGGTTAGAGCGTGGTGCTGTAACAATAAGGTCAAGGGTTTGGATCCTCAAACTGGCCAGCCACTGTTCAGATGGCTCATTGGGAATAATGGTAAGAGAAAAAAATGGTTAAGGTCGTAAATTTTATGTTATGTGTATTTTACCACAATTAAAAATAAAATTTTTTAAAAATAACAAAAGAAACCAAGATAAATCCTCCTCACTGATGAGCCAACTAGTTTCCACAGCAGCTCTGGCATGGTTGTTAACAGGGACAGACCAAGCCTTTTCTGTTCAGGAACAGGACAGTCCAGGGTTTGCACTTACCACTCTGCTTGAAACAGAGCTTCCAAAACAAATTGACACCTAAACTCCAAACTTTTCTCTGATTTGCAAATTAATACTCAAAAAAGTTACTCACTTCTTGTCTTACTTAGAGGGATACACCTTCCTCATTTCTAATATTAAGCATGATGCAGATCTGGTCACTCATACTGTGCCATACAGCAGGTAGAAATCTTTAAATGTAGGAAAGGAACCAACATCATTCAGCCTCACCAACCCCAAGTATATCAGTTCTACAAGCCTCTTTTGCCTCTGTGGATCAATGACAATTTTCCCAAACATGTCATTCTTATGACACTATACAGCAAGAGCAGGAAACTTAACTGGAATTTTCAGTGCGGATCACTATTTTGACTCAAAACTGGATCAGTCTAAGGGCATCAGGTAAAAAAATCACATAGAGGTTTTGAAAGGAGGATTTACCCTCTACAAATTTCTTCAAGAGAGGTGAACAAAGGGGGAAAATGAGAGCACAGCTTGGTGTAGCAGATTCCATATGATGTATAGTAGGGTCACAGGTGGAGATGAGAGAAGGGTGCTCTGCAGACAACATCAGCAAGAATATGTTCTTCCCTCTCCTTCTCATACTTTCAGGAGTCTTTTCCAAGACACTACTATGACCCTAGGCAGAAGGCAGCCAGGCTGAAACTGACAGGTGACTGAGAGCCTAGGAACAAAGCGGGTGAACTTCATTTGCAGAGATTGGTCACTCCTATACTGTCAGTGTTTCACAGTCTGAATGCAATATGCCTCTCACTTCCCAAGCACACAGCTGACATTTCAAGCCAAAGCCTGGTAACATGAAATTGGGGACCACAGAAGGAATGCTTGCCCTTCCCTGAAGGTTCTGCAAAATGACCTCAGAGTCTAGTTCTAGGATTTTTGTCACTATTACTATTAAAGACCTTAAGAATTCCCCCTTTTCAAAAAAAAGGGGGAAAAGGACAAAGTGTAAACAAAATGCAATGATTTCTTGAGACAACTTCATGATACACTGCCACCATCTGACCTATATCAGGAAATAAAGCAAATGACATTTTTTTTTTTTGTCTTTTCTTGTGACCGGCACTCAGCCAGTGAGTGCACCGGTCAGTCCTTTTTTTTTTTTTTTTTTTTTTTAAAGATGACCGGTAAGGGGATCTTAACCCTTGACTTGGTGTCAGCACCACGCTCAGCCAATGAGCGAACCGGCCATCCATATATGGGATCCGAACCCGGGGCCTTGGTGTTATCAGCACCGCACTCTACCGAGTGAGCCACGGGCCGGCCCGGGTCAGTCCTATATAGGATCCAAACCCGCAGCGGGAGCGTTGCCGTGCTCCCAGCGCCGCACTCTCCCGAGTGCGCCACGGGCTTGGCCCGCAAATGACATTTTTATGTCATTTAGATCTCCTCTAAAACAAGGTCTGAGCTGAAGTGTTGCTCATTTTTAAAAATAAAATTGTCCAGATAGTTTGACTAATGTTAGATAGGTAGATCAAGTCTCACGCCTTGTCTGCCTTCCTACTGCTCTCATTCTGGACATGGTGATAGATCACCTCTCTCCTACCTATAAAGGAAATCTAAAGTCAGGTAGAACAAAGCCTGAGAAAGGCCAACTCTGCCATCTCAGTCCATCTACAGGTGCAAGCCAAGCTCTGGTGACACGTCACTTTTTTCACAGTTCCCATTGGGAGCTCACTGTGGTTGTAACTCCGGCTACTGACTTCTACCTCTCCTCACACTTCTATGATAAACATAGCCATGACAAGAATGCCTGATGAATGCCCACAGGTCTACAATTTGTTCCACTGCGAAGGTAACACAAAAAATTCTGGTGTCCAGATTTCAGACGCTGTGTCAAAATGATATCCTATTTCTTTCCTTTCCATATACTACTAATCTAAAATATGTAATATTTAGTAGAACTGATTTGCAAAGGCAGAAATTTAAAGTATTAGAAGCATCCTCTTGTTAGAATCCGTTAATTTAGGAAAAAAGCAGCCTAACTTCTCCATAAGGGTCTGCAAAGACTTCTGCTGTAGAAACAAGTTGTCTTCGATTTGCATCAATCTCCTCACACTGGGAAAGTCAGGTTCACAATGTCCATGTTACAGATATATACAACCTCTGGCCACAGCCCAGGCAAACATTTAGCTAGAAAAGCAACAGGATACTGTACCTGAAAAGAGTCCAGAGTTGTCTATTGGGCCGGGAAACAGGTTATGTTCACCCACATTATACATATCCCAGCTGTCGAAGCCCACATACTTCTTCCACTGCTTGAACCACCGGCTGTCAATAAGATACCTAGAGACAGAGACAAACCTTTACTGCAGCAGAAAAGCTAAGGTTGTAAGTTTCTGCAGCTGCTACCTTTCTTTTTTATGGTTTTTCCACTTGGGGAACATGTCATCCCCACTAAAAAACATACTCTCAAGAACAGGACACAGAGAGCCTGTCCCAGGGCAGGCATCCATTAAGTGAAATGACTGTTGAAACGATGAATAAATAAAAAGAAGGAAATAATTGGCTTCAAATGCTTATATAAATGGAGTCTTTCTATGGGTAAAATCAGGTTTGCTAATAAAGAAGTCATTAATTTCATAACAATCTTTATAGAGGTCTTCATCCAGATAGACAGTTTGGTTACAGTACTTTGCTTGACATGAGCAGCATTACATTAATTTTCTTTCTGAAAATGGCACAGTAACACCACCCACTTCAGTTTTACTCTGAGGACCAAGCAAGATGTCTAAAAATGTATATATATGTGTGTACATATACACACACACATATATACACATATTAGTGCCTAGGTATGTTCATCTTGTCAAAAAGCATTAAATCGTGCTTCACATTAAACTTATGGCTTTTTAAATTTAAACATAAGCAAATGTGATTGCTATTTTACAATTAAGGCAGAAGGAGAGGAAAACCTCTGTGGGGCAACAAAGCACAACAATTACATTGGTGAGTTCTTCCAATTTTCTAACCAACAAACATCAGAGGAGATCAGGCAACTTCTCAGAGGCCACAATGATCCATAAATAGATCCAAATCTTTAAAATCCTCATTTCCCTCCAAATCCCTTGAGCAATACTCGCCATACACTTTTACTGTGTGATTTTAGTCTGACCTTAAACTTCCTCTGCTTCTGCTGAGTATTCGTTATATATCACCCCCGTGCAGAAACTTCAAAGGTACCTTTACTTGCCATACCTTTCACAGCTTGGCTAGCTCAAGATGAACACCATAAAGCCATATCTTAACTCCTCCTAATCCCAGTTCTCTTCCCTGCTCAATCCCTCTGTCAATCAACACCACAATCATATTCAATGCAAAGTATAGACCTAGTTTTCTTCTCCCACACAATAACACCACCCAAGAATTACCAAGTGGAAAGTATTGTGCCTTCTATCCAACAATCTATTAAGAAGACTCATATCCTGTTCTTCTAAATCCTGGACTTTTATTCTTTCTATCTAGCTCCAGAACCTAGGCTACCCTTCTCTCCCATTCCGAGATACTGCTGCCACAATTATTTTTGACATTTGCTACCAAACTAATCTGGGGCTTTCAGACATTTGTTCGGTTTCTGACCTTGACATTTGTTCAGCAGTTTACAAGTTTCAAAGTATCTACTTCTGATTTTCGCCTCAATCCACTTGAGGGAGGTGAGCCAAATATTACTACCCCGGTTTTAACAGTAAAGAACCGGGGTCTGTTAAGGTGTGGACGTTTTCGCCCAAGGTCATACTGCAAGTACGATGTTAAAGGGCTCTTCCCACCCTCACACGGCCCCCTCGAGCACTCCCCTTCTCCACGTCCTGCAGCCCTTGCCCCCGCCGAGCCCAATCCCTGGGGCTTTGAATGAGCCAGGACAACCACTAACCCTGCCCGCGGTTTCCAAGAGCTGAACCCGGGGTTCCTCCCCTGAGTGGCGAGTGTCAGGCCACTGTTTCAGGGTCACCAGACACCGCCCCCGCCCGGCACCTACTCATGTCGAGAAAAAGGGGCCCGGCCTGAAGGCCAGAGTCCCGGCCCCCGGCTCTGCACGACGGAAGAGCTGGCCCAACGCTCACCACTGCGCCCCTCGTTGGAGAGTGGTCCTCATCAAGACCCCGAGCTCTGACTTCTGGGTCTCTGCATCCGGCCGCTCACGGGAACCTCCGCCTTCCGCCATCTCGCCCGCTGCTCGCGCCCAGCCGGCCCGGACATCCGCCCCGCGCACGGCGTGCTATGGAACGCGCTCACGCACGCACGCACGCACGCACGCACGCCCCAGCAGACCAAGAGCTGCGGCCCTGAGCGCCTGGCGGCTTCTACCTCTTCTCCCCGCCCGCCACGCGTTCCTCTCTGTGAGCGGCGGAGACGGGAGGCGGACTGAAGAGGGTCGGGCGGGTAAAAGGAGCCGCCACTTCCTCCAGCCCTGCCGGCCGCGCTTTGCACCTTCTTCCCGTAGCCCAGCCGCTGGGTGGCTGTCAGGCTCCCCTTCCTCCGCTCAGGATGGCGCCCGCGACGGCTCCGAGGCTCTGTCCAGCCCGGAGATGTAAAGGAGTCAGACAGCAGGCCCCAGGACCCCTCGGGCGCCCCAACCCAGACTGCGGGGTTATTCTGGGTCTAAATAAACGCAAATGAGGTGCGGTCAGCCCTAGAACTAGGTTTTCTCGTTTTCACTCCTGCCACTCGCTTTTTACCTGGAGACCTTAGGCGAGTCCTTAGCTGGCCAAATGTGGGATCGGGGTTCCTGCCCCGGCGGCCCTAAAGGGATTTCAGGGAGTGCCAGGTGCACCAGCACCTTGGGATCGGGACTCGACGGTGTGGTCTACTCATTAACAATCGTCACAAACAGGCTGGACGCCGGAATCAGCTGGCCCACGGCAGAATTCGTCAGCACTCCACACTAAGCAAGCAGCCACAGAGAGGCGATAGCAAGGGCGGAAGAAGAGGTCCAGATGCGTTCTCCACATTAGGTGCCCAGGCACCTTCTTAATTGTTCCTGGAACAAGATACAATATCCTGAACACTATGTTTTTCATTCGACCCCTCACATACAAACACACAGCCCTCCTCCTGGAAGAAGTAAGCCTTGAGCAAGGAGGAAAGGCAGCTGGCCTAGGTGAGTCTCTATTCACTTATCTAGCAGTTCCTGCCTTCAGAAGAAAATAAGATAAATAGGGCTGGCTGGTTAGTTCAGTTGGTTCGGGCGTGGTGCTGATGGCACCAAGGTCCAGGTTTTGATTTCTGTACCGGCCAGCTGCCAAAAAAAAAAAAAAAAAAAACCCAGTTCCTGCCCTCATACAATGTGGTAAGTGCCATTTAAGGGTGTGAACCAAAGGCTGTAGAAATGCCAGGCAACAACCGCACGCCCCCCACTCCTGCCTTTTTTTTTTTTTTCCTTTTTTTAAACAACCCCCTTTTAACGAAGCCTTTGACTTAAGTAGCATTTGAGTGTGATCTTGAAGATGTTGGAAGCATAGAAATGAGGGTGCGTGTGACGGGGTTGGGGGGAGACTAGAGGGATCAGAACAATTTCTGGAACAGGCAGGACAGGATCAGAGTGGGGATTGGGCCAGTTGAGCTGGGCATAGTCTACTAAAAGAGCCTAAGGGGATCTAAAGCTAGAAAGGACTCTGGAAGGATCACATGTCCTGCCTTAAATGGCAAGCAGGCATTGTAGGAGGTTTTAGAGCAGAGATGAAAAAGCTGAGGATGCTTCACACCCAAAGTGGTGCAGCCTAAACAGCGACCCATTAGAGGAACCTCTTGCTGGGGAGGGGGCTGTGAGAGAGAAAAGGAGAAACAGATGAGCCATGTTCAGTGTTGGGAGTGGAGGAAGGGTAGCTGGCCTAGTGAACATATAATAGGTCATTTGAACAGATTTACTATTTTTATGTTGGGTTTTGGCCAGATAAATTAATTTGCACTCCCTGGGATATCTATTATGCACCATCTGATAACAGGGGCCTCTTGGCAGTTAGATAGGTAGCAGGGAAAAGTAAATGTGAAATTAAAACTGCCTTGAATAACCACATAGCAATTAATCCCCTACAGATAAGAGTTACCACCACATGATATTCTGCATCTGGGGAGCCAACCCTGACAAGACCAGTCGCCTTCTGTGAAAGTTCTTTGAAACTGTTAAAAATGTTACAATGAGAAACATTACCTTTAGTCATGTTATTTATGGAAAAAGAAAGTTGGTTACCAACATTAGTTCAGAACCTACATTGGAGAATGTCTGCTTCCCTCTTCTTTTTTTTAGCAGTTTTTCTTATACCATTTATGGTAATCTTAAGGAAACAGGACAAGTCCTCAGCATCATAGAAAGGGGGACAAAACCTAATTAAAAAATGAAAAATTTGGGGGAAAAAAAAATATATATATATATATATTTTAAAGATGACTGGTAAGGGGATCTTAACCCTTGACTTGGTGTTGTCAGCACCACGCTCTCCCAAATGAGCCACGGACAGGCCCTAAAACTTGGAAAATATTTTTAAGTGAGGAACTTTTCAGTGCTATTAAATGACTGTAAAAATAGTGCACTATTTAGTGGCAGTCCCTAAAAAATTAAGATTACAAAGTACCAGTAGTTAAAATGTGAGAAATAAAGTGAACTTTATAGTCAGAAGATTATCATTATTTCCAAAGTCTTTAAACTTTGTTAGTGAGTTTGTTTGATTAAAATGCATTTTTTAAAAACTGAGAACTAAAAACAATGAGCATTTGCCTGTGTGTTCCTGCCATTGTGGGAGTGACCTAGGGACTTGGGGAGGAAATGACACGAGTGAGTAATTCAGCCTAAGAGACATCCTGGCTCCAGGACTGTGTTCTCTGTTGTGCCACTTTACCCTAGGGAGAAGTATAGGCCTAGTAGGGCACCCAGGTCCCAGAACTGGACAATTCACCCATTGCCAGGGGAGGAAAGGAACTAGAGGGAACAGGCCTAGCTGACTGGTCACATACTGCTTGATCTTGGACTGTGATTGTCGATTCGTATATGTCTGGGTATGTAGACTTTTTTTTTTTTTTTTATTCAAGAAATATTTATTGAGTGCCTGTTACTGTGATGGTTCATTTATGTGTCAACTTGGCTAGGCCACAATTGACTTTAAGCTTTATTTGGTTCTAAGTCATAAAGTTTTTGCGTTGGCTGGTCCTACAGCTTTCTCTACACCTGACTGGACTTGGCCCTCCCAAGTTACCCTTGGTCCACACTTGGCAAGCAATCACAGAGCATACATGACCATATTCACAAATATTAGATACCTTTTAATTAGAGGTGGCAGCAAGGAAGGGGTGGCAGAAATATTTTTGGTTCCTTCTTGTGTGCTTCCTTAACCTGGCCAGGGGACTTTGAAAAAGTAAAAGGCTCTAAAGTATACTTTAGAAGAATTAAATGTCTTCTGAGTGATTTCTGACCTCTGTTATATAAGGGTTAGATTACTGTGGAAGGTGACAGAGGCCAAAATCTGAATGAGACTCACAGAGAGGAAATGGGATCACTTTTCTTACATTGGTGAGTTGTGCTGATGGACAGATTCCATTCTGCTTATGTCACTGTTTTGGTGGCCTGCCCTGTTTGGGCAGGAAAGTATGGCACTCTAGGCCCAAGTGTGGCCAGTATCTGTTCTCCCTCCTCTAATTCTATTTCCTTCAAAGTCTTAACCATGAACAAGTATTTAGATTTTTTTTCTTGGCAGCTGGCCAGTATTGGGATCTAAACCTTTGACCTTGATGTTATTAACACCATGCTCTAACCAACCCAGCTAACCGGCCAGCCCCATTAGAAGTTAATTGTGTGTGTTGTTTGCCCTTTGCATAGAGCAAATTTTCAGAAGGCATTTCTTGTGTAAATGAATGAAAGAACTATCCAGATACTAATCATTTTTTTTCATTTCAGTACTGGGGGCTGGCCAGTTGGTTCAGTTGTTTAGAGTGCAATGTTTATAAAACAAAGGTCAAGGGTTTAGATCCCCATACCGGCCAGCTGCCAGAAAATAAAAATGAGAAAAATAATAGTACTTTACTAACTATTATGTGTTCACAGTCCCTACCCTCCAGGGGTTCACAATGTGATTGGGGACAATACTTATAAATGTACAGTGTTGTGTGATAAAATTGCTACAGGAACTTGGAGGGTCATGCTGCAGACAGTTTGCTGGAAGGGAACTTAAACAACTAGTGTGGAGAGCAAAGTCATGCTAACATTCCACTTGGCTTCTGGGGATACATGAGTAAATCTTCAAAAGATGCTCAGGGTACCAGACCTTTAGATTCACACATGCACACATGCACGCGCGCACACACACACACACACACACACACACACACACACACACACACACACACACACACACACACACACACACACACAGTCACATGCCGGGGACAAAGGAGTCTGGGGTAACAGCTGCTTCCTCATAGGAAAATTCAGATCCCCTCCACTTGCTTCCCTGTGGAGCCAGGTGGTCTGCAGAACTGTAAGACACCACCTAGGGTGGGCTGCATGTGCTCCTGGACATTGCTCAGACTCTAGGCATTTGGATCAAGTAGGCCTGCTTTGTGGTCTCCTGTCCTGGTCTTGAGGGCCACAACTACACTGGACCTGGGAGGGGCACTGAGGGGGTTCTCTGTCTTCAGTGTGAATGATAAAAAGGCTGCTGGGCCCCTGCCCAATATACCACTGTTATGTCATGTCAGTCTCAATGCTTCTAGATGCAGCTAACAGAAACCCCAGCAGCAAGTCATCTACCCATTTTACGGTTCTTTCTTTTGTTTTCTCACATGACAAGTCTAGAGTTGAGTTCTTGGGGAAGTCAAAGCTGAAGGCTGTTAGGGCTCAGAGTTGGCTTCTCTGTAGCTCTCTTTTTTTGAGGGGAGGTGGCTGGCTGGTATGGGGATCTGAAACTGTGACCTTGGTGTCGTAAGGCTGCGCTCTAACCAATTGAGCTAACTGGCCAGCCACTCTGTAGCCATCTTGTCCTTCTTCCTTTCAAGGCTCCAAGGTGGCTGCCTTGGTCCCACCATTCTGGATACTCTCAACAACACCCACCAGTGAGAAGGGAGGGAGGAACCTTACCTTCTCCTGCTCCCTGGGTCATAGGGGCTTTCCCAGAAACCCCTGCACCTCTCTGCAGCCAAGATTGGGTCACTTGCCCCTGCCTTACATGAAGTAAGGCTGGCTAGAAGAGCAGATTCTGCCTGGCAGCCAGGAGGAAGGAGTTGGGAATGGCTGTTGAATGGAGACTAACAATGTCTCTGACCTGTACACAACCTCTCTGAGAGGAAGTGAGAATTATGCCATCCCAAGGCCAGGAGCTGAGCCTTCAGTCCTTGGGCAAGGACTTCTTTCTTTGCACCCCCAGATCTCAATTCATCAGTGTCTCAGGTGAGGCAGATGTCTAGTAATTTGTATGGCCAGCTGGAGTTGGGCTTTATTTCAGTGCTGGCCCAGGTATGTCACATCTGTGTGTGAAAGCATGTACTTCCAGCTTATATGGTGAGTGTAATAACAAAAATATGACAAATTCAGAGTAATCTGAGAGGGATCACAGCCTGCTCTTTACAAATACATGCTGTGTCTGTTGGAGAAATCTTTAGCCAGTATTTTTTAGTCAGTATTATCCAAAAGTTAAAACTTAAGAGATTTATTAGGCTGACCAGGCCTGGAACGCTTCTCTGAAAATAAGCTTGTTTTAAATGTTATTTGTGAAACTACATTGAGTCAGAATAAGGAAGTCATTTGATCAAGGGCTAATTGTGCAAGAAGTGCCTGACCTAATTTTATCAGATTTAATGTAAAAAAAAAAAAAAAAAAATAGCACTTCTGCAAGAACTGCTAAAATGGAAGCTTCTGAACCTAGGTGAGTAACGGTAGTGCCCATCCCCTCTCCTTTTCAGAAGGCCTGTGGCCTAAATGCTGCTTCATGTTCCCAGAGCAAACAATGCCCTGCAGCCATTTCTACCAACAGCTAGGACCTCAAGCAGGCTCAGTGTGATTCCTACTCTACTCTTTTACTTGTTCAGTTGAGCTGCTGATTCACAATGGGGTGAGGTGGGTACAGGTCAAAGCCAGTAACAGTTACATGGTTCAATGATAAAAGAATGTTTTAGTGTGGGAGTGTGTATGTGTGTGTGTTTGTATGTGTCAGGAGAAGATGTCCAGTTTCTTGAGGGGGAAGATATTGAAGTCTTTACTGGCTTTATTCTGAGTCTTACTGAAGAAGAGAGAGTTGCAAAGGACTTTCATTTGAGGGAAGCAGGCAGCTTGAAGTCTGAAAAGGAATGTTTCCCAGTCAGGATCAGATGCATTGGGAGCTCAGAAGTTCCTTTCTCTGCAGCCCAAGGCATAAACTGAGAGGGGAAAAAAAGTGGGTGAGAGGGATGAGTCACCAGACAGCCTTGGGGGAAGAGGCTGTACTCAGTTTGGAAAGCTCTGGGTTCCCATCCTGTAGCCTAACCAGAGAGTGTGGCCTAGGCCACACTGACCCTGTACAGGAAAGGGGAGAGTTGGGACTGGGAAGTCTCTCCTCACAGTCCGGCTGGTAGATAACTGAGTAGGACCCTAGATCTCCAGATTTTCCAGTTCAGCACTTCTGGAGGTGGGTCATGGAACATGTTTTCACAAGCACACAGGTGATTCTTGGGCACTGTACACTCAGCTCCTAGAATAGGACCTGGTACATCCCAGACACTTGGCTACCTAGCTTCAGTTCCAGCTACTCCCTGGAGACTGCACTTGCTGAGGAGCATTCAGTCTGCAAGCACTTGTCCCAGTTGATCATTCTTTATGAAATGTCCCTTCCCTCAGCTACTTGACTCCATCCTTGTTCCTCCCCAACTGCCCCTCTCTGCCACCTAACATGGAAGAATTTTGAATACATAGGCCTTAGGCCTAGGCCCCCTTATCTTTTTCTTGCCACTCTCCCCAGGTGACCTCATCCTCTCTGATGGCTATTGTCTCCTTGACCAGATCTTTGCCTTTAACCCATATTCCCTTTCTGAGCCTCTTATAACCACCTGCCCCAGTTATCTCCATTTGGATGTCTCATGCAACACATCTTAAACTGAACACATCCACCTGACCCCAAAACCTGCTCCTCCTGTGTTGCCATCTCAGTCAATATTGCCACCTTGCCATCTCAGGCTCCCACACACTATAGGCCCTACCTGTCTACCCTCCTGATGGAGTTTGGATGTGTTGTCCCCTCCAAAACTCATGTGGAAATGTGGCAGTATTGGAAACTGTGTCATGGGGGTGGATCCCTCATGAATGGATTAATGCTCTCCCTGGGGGAGGAGGGGTAGTGAGTGAGTTCTCACTCTATTAGTTCCCACAAGAGTTGATTATTTAAAAGACCCTGGCACCTCCTCTTTCTCTGTTGCTTCCTCTCGCCATGTGATCTGCCTGTACCCGCCAGCTGCCTGCCACTTTCCGCCATGAGTAGAAGCAGCCTGAGGCCTGTGCCAGATGCAGCTGTCCCAGAATTATAAGCCAAATAAACGTCTTTTCCTCATAAATTATATAGTCTCAGGCAGTTCTGTTATAGCAACACAAAACGGACCAACACACCTCCATCAGCTCATTCATCAACTGCTTCTTGACCTCTTTTCAGTTTCACTGTCACTTCCTCCAGGAGGCAAGCATGATCATCCCTACTGGGCCAGGTCCTCTCATTTATTCTCAAAGCACCCTGTCCTAACTTGTAGAACTAAACATGCTTTTTAGTAATTATATATTGTCCTTCTGCCTTCCTGTGGCACCCAGCAGAGGACATGGCACAGGACTGAATGATGAGTGTTGCAGTAAGGGAGCAAAATGCCTTTGGAGGAGAGAGATAGGAGGTGTAGGGTCATAGGTGGCCTGGGTATGCCCCAGATTTACCCAGATGTACATTTGCTATTCTCCATTCCAGGAGTCAGATTTGAAGTCTACTAATGATCTTCAAAAAGCCCTGGCCCCATTTGAGTGGAAAGTTTTTGTATTAATAGACATTTGCTGATGTATAGCATATGTGGGCCCCTCTTGGTCCTGAGACGGCCAGCCCCAGTCAACCTCCTAGACTCTTAACCTCTAGGGAAGCAGACCAATCATTCACAGATGCAATCAAGACTCCTGGGAGTTCTGAGAAGAGCACAGGTATGGTGGGGCCCATCAGGGGAAGAGACAGGCCTGAGTTACCTCAAGGGGAACACAAAAGTTGAGGTTGGAGAAATCTTGTAGGCAGAAGGAGGTGGGCCTGTGCAGGAGTTCTGATAAGAAAGGAAGGAGGGAGAGGGAGCCAGAGCAGGTGCAGAGGGCCCTTCATCCCTTAGAGACCTAAGGGCAGAGAGAATGTACAATTGTACATGTGTTGGGCAGCAGCAAAAATCCCTTCTTACGGACAGAAGAAAAGTTCTTGAGAGAGTTGGTTCAGACTTAGGATGGGCCTTGAGCCATCAATTTGAGCACAAACACTGGGACCCCAGAACCTCTGGCCCACCTTCTAGACTAGGTGACACTGCCAGCATATCTCTGGGTCCATTTCCACGAGCAGAAGCTGTACCCAGAGTTCCTTGCACTGCGATAGGAAATGGCTCCAAGTCTGTCTTTAAAGATTATTGGCAGCAGAACCAACAGATGGAGAGGCTGGACCTGAGTGGTGCCTGAGAAGCAGCATCTGTACTCTAACATATGCTCTTATCCTGGGCCTGAATGTGCAATTGCATGCGTGTTGGGCAGGATATAATCAGAAGGCCAATTTAATTGTACTCTTCTCACTGTGAATACAGGAAAGATAGCCACTGGTAAGGGGAGCATCAGGGCACAGATAAGCACTGGGTAGCAATATGAAAAGATCTAGCAAAGTAATGGAAAAAAATTTATAATATTGTATGAACTTCCAAATGTGTAAAAGGAGTTTGTGGGGGGCCTAACACTTGGAGAGTCCACAGACTCTGAATGTGAGTGGGGGACCATGTTATTTTGTGAAGGTCATTTCAGTGCCCAGTAAATACTCAGAAAGGAGAGTACTACTATTGGGGTTGGCAGTCAGCCCTTGGCTTGTGTCTTCCTCTTTTTGGACTAAGGACTTTCTATTGTAACAACCTTGGGATGGCCCCACTGTATGTCCTGGCAGAGGGAGAAAGGCAGGGAGAGGAGGCAGACTTCCCACATAGGAAGTGGATTGATTCCACACGCTGCATATAAAAGAACAGGAAGGGGCTGGCTAGTTAGCTCGGTTGGTTAGAGGTTATAACACCAAGGTCAAGGGTTCGGATCCCTGTACAGGCAAGCCGCCAAAAAAACAGGAAGTTCAAACTTGGCTAGGGTAAGAGTGGATTAAGCTCCCACCCCTAAGACAATGAAGTTAGTAGGAAAGGTGTCCCCAATTGCTACTGACACACACAGTTCCGTTGACAACCGGCACTTTATTAGTGGGTAAACTCGACTTGGTCTGGCACAGGGGAGGTTGGGATGGACAGGACCAGCACCCATCTCAGGGGATTTTCTCGGACATCAAGTGTTCCTCCATTCAGGTTTAGAGAAACACTATCATGGATTAAACCCCCACAGGGAGTAGCACTGCGGCAGCCAGGGAAGAGAGGCGCCCTAGGCACAGGTGGGCCCCTGAGACAGCAGGGTTTCAATGTCGGGCTCGATGTCGATGGTCTGAAAGCGGCGGCTGTACCTGCGCACAGGCACACCATCAGGGCCAACCAGGAACTTCTCAAAGTTCCAGGCAACGTCGTTGCGGCACACCGGAGACCAGGTGATGAACTTGGGGTCGGTCATGAACGTAGTGCTATCGTCACTTGGCACCGGCAGGGCCTCCCGCAGGAAGGCGAAGAGCGGGTGCGCATTCGCGCCATTCACCTCGCACTTCTCAAAGAGCGTAAAGTTGGGCTCGAACCCGCCGCCGGGTCGGACGTACTTAAGGGAGCTCAGAATCTCTTCGTTCTTGGCGTTCTCCTACGGGAGAGAAGGGCAGCTGGGACCTGGGGCCGCGAGGGGAGGGAAACCTAACCATAAACAAGGACTTTTTCGATGAGTCACCGGGATGTTGCCCTCCTTGCACAATTCCAGGGCGGACCTGAATTCCAGCCGCCACGAGCACCGGGAGGGAAGCGAGCCGGTGGCCCGCCTCTTCTCTGCACACCGGGCCTGCGGCTGCCCGCCAAAGCGGACGGCCCGCGGGCGCCCCCAACCACGATCGCAAGCCCATCCTCGCCCCACCCCGCCCGGCGCACCTGATGTCCAAACTGGTTGCACGGGAAGCCGAGCACGACAAGGCCCCGGGGCCCGAGGCGCCGCTGCAGCTCGTTCATTTGGGTGTAGTCCCGGACCGTGGTGCCTCAGAGGGACGCCACATTCTCGATGAGCAGCACCTTGCCTTGCAAGGAGCCCAGACTTACAGGCTCCCCGCCTGCCAGCGGGCGCGCCGAGAAGGCGTGCACGGAGGACTGGGCCACAGCCGCTAGCCGAGTGGCACACATGGCGTGGAGGCCTGAAAATCGAAGGGAGAGTTCTGGATGAGGACAGCAGGGGGGCCTGGGCAGTGCTTCCTTTTAACTGGTCGGCAGTTGGGTCACGTGGTGCAGGCATATTTCCGGTCCCTCCGGCCTCCCCCAACCCCCGGGCCCGAGGGTCCCGCCTCATCCGGCCGCCGCCCAACCCGGGAGGGCCTTGGCCCCTCCCTCAGCTTAAGGGACCTACTGGAGGGTGCAGCCAGGCGGCAGGCGGACTCTGCTCAAGCCAGCCAGAACTGAGGGCTCGTCTGGTCTGGCCCAGGCAACCTAGTGCCCGCCTGGAGGCAACCACTCGGGTTACCCTGTGGAGGGCCCTGGCCCTCGAGGGGTCCGGATTCTTTCTTAAAGGTTCCTTAATTAGGGTGTGGGGTCCAGCCCAGGAGACTGGCCGGCAGTGGCAGCAGCTGCTGTAGGAGCTGCTCAAGCACAAACAGCTCTCCTATCCTGTGCCGTGTTACCCTTGCAGTATATGCTCTATTGTTGCCAAATGCAGTTTTGACTTGCTGTAATAGTGCTGCCAAGTCTAATCTGCCATAAGGCTCATAGTTCTAAGAGCAAATTGGAGGAGAGTGGGCAACACCAAAGGCAGCCAGGGCTCCAGGCTACAAGACTGTTCCTTTTCACTTCCCTGCATTGGGGCTGCCTGGAACGGTATCACATTCAGGCCTCTGGTGTCTTATCTGCACCCAGTTTGGCACTGCCTTAATGCAGGTTTTCTAACAGTGTAGTGCCCAGGACAGCTTGGGCTCCAGCTGCCACTTTGGCTGCACTCCAGGAGGCTGGGGCAGAGCCCAGGAAACCCAGTCTGGAGTGCCCCCTCATGTCTCCTCAGTAAGGCTGCATTCCCTCCCCCCAAACTTGAATATTGGCTTCCATGTTCTTGGGAGGAGCCAGGTTAGTCTGGACCAGGTAGGGAGCACAAGCTGGTACTTTGCACCCTAAAGGAACCTCTCCAGGGTGAACTAGGCCAGGAGGGCAAGTCCTTTCTAGCCTCCTGTCCCCAGACCTGGAGAGTACAACACAAACACCAGGATACAGGAAGTTTAGAAAACTGCCTTTATTCTATTAGTAGTTGGAAAAATTAACTGGTACAGAAAAAAAGTTTAGTCAGCTGGAGAGAAGAGAGAAACTGAGTGCCACCCATGAGCACTGGCTCCTCTGGGAGGGAACGTGGATACAGCGAGGAGAAAAGCACTGTGAATCAGGGCCAGACCCTGCAGTCCAGGTGAGACAGGTTATGCCACCTTCCGAAGTGTCTAATTGCCTCAGGCGTGAAACCAAATTCCTGTTTACTCAGCCCAGCTCTGCAGAGTAGTACTGGGATGTGTGGGGCCAAAAAGGGGTGATATGGCCATCTTTTATCGGAGAAAGTGACAAAACGGGAATTTAAAAAATGACTTTCCATCTGACTTTATTTCCAAATACACTTTTTTAAAAAACCAATACACTTTCTGCAGAGATGACAAATAGTATTAGGAAATCCAATTGTACAAAAAATACTACATCTAGTCCGGGGTAGATATATTTATTTTTGGTAACATACATTAAGTGGCACTAATTACACAGTAACTATAAGGTAACTAACATGAAACCACAGAACTGTAACTCTGCTGCAGCTGCATGGACTTGGGCCTTTCTGGCTGAGCACATTTTTAAAAAACTGGATGCTCACCCCAGAGCTATGCCAATAAAATCTGTTAAGGAGTAAAGCTCTGAAGTCGTTTAAAATCTGTTAAGGAGTAAAGCTCTGAAGTCGTGACTCAAAAGACTACCTTGCAGCTGACAGATAATAGGCAGGACATGTTAGTTATAAAGTAGTTGCAGTCTAATTCACAAAAGTTACCAACTGTTTCTCTTTCTAGAAAGAAGCAAGAAGTTAAGAAATTCCTTGAATTAGCGCCTGGTGTATCAGGTGGGAGTGCAGAGGAGGGCTGTTAGAGCAGTGTCAGAAGGACCCTGGCAGATCAGATGGGTTGAACATCGTTAATAATCATGGTTGGCTTCTAAATACTGGTAGCAAGATGACTTCTGATTTGTAATCTTAGGTAAATTATAGATAAATGAAAAAGGCCAGTAATCATACACTAAGATTAATAAACAGCACTTCAAAATTAACCGCATGAGGGCTGTGCTTGCAGCAAGCTTTCACAAAACAAGGCACCCAGATTTTTTCTTCCCACGTCTGGCTTGCAGAGCAGCTCTTGTGGCCATTTCAAAAACTTCCCTCACTCCATCTTTGGTCTTTGCTGAACACTCCATGTATCCAAAAGCGCCAATCCTATTTGCCATATCTCTGCCTTCTTCAGGTTTTACTGGTTCCTGGCAAAGAGAAAAGAGTGCTTTCAGCTAACAGTGTTATATACATACAGTAAGTAGGTGTAGAGTATTCAAATTCACCTAGAAGACTTCCTTTAAGAGCTGCCAAACTCCCAGATTTGAGATGTTTTATGAAATTCTCAAACTGATATGCAGTGAGTACCTCCCCCTGCAATATAAAACCTCTACTTAAATGCTGTTTGGAAACATAAAGAGGGAAGAGGTCAGAGGAATCCTGGAAAGTTAAGGAAGGAAACAAGGACAAAATTACTCAAGCTACCAAACTAGGGCAAGCCCTTGGGTCTTCCTGTAGTGAGCGTCACAGAAGACTGACTGCCCGTGGAAGAAAATAGAGCCTACCGTTGACATTCAGACAGAGAAACCTCAGTAGCAGAACCTGGGTTGAAGACCTCAACACTCCTCCTGTGTAGGAAAGCCCTGCCATTAGGCCAGCTGGCTTCTGAGAGGCCAAGATGCCACCTCCATTATCACTTTTATAAAAGCATTAGGGCTTCATCTTTCAGTCATCACTAATTTAGCTTTGGCCTCACATGGACCAAGATAATAACTAGGAAGAGAAATCAAGAGCCTGATAAAGTCCCTGCATCTGCAGCACTGACTATTAATGGGATGGTTTCTTCTTGGGCCAACAGTCTTTTGGGGCATAGCATACCTCACAGGAGACATTCCATCTCTAAGCAGTCTTAGGGACCCTCTGTATAGGTAAATGAGGGCCAGATGGACAGAGCGGGGTTCTGGGCCTCTAAAACAACCTGGCCTGTAAGGGTTTTTGCTGGGCTCCCCAAACCTCCGACCTTGGGGCCCTTGTTCAACAATGCTACAGGAAGACAGTGCCCTGTCCCAAACCATGCCTGCTTCATCTTGGCTAGCTCCCGCCTTGTGTGCTCATCATTCCGAAGATCCTTCTTGTTCCCAACTAGGATGATGGGCACGTTGGGACAGAAATGCTTGACTTCTGGGGTCCATTTTTCTGGGATGTTTTCTGAAAGAAGAAAAATGCACAGAATTTGGGAATACATACAATTCCATCTTGAAGAATCTCCAAGAACCCTGATTAAACTGCAAAGACACTTCCTTTGCTGCTTCAGAAATATGCTGGACATTTTAGGGCCGGCCCGTGGCCCACTCGGGAGAGTACAGTGCTGATAACACCAAGGCCACAGGTTCAGATCCTATATAGGCATGGCCGGTTAGCTCACTTGGGAGAGCATGGTGCTGACAACACCAAGCCAAGGGTTAAGATCCCCTTACCAGTCATCTTTTATTAAAAAAAAAAAAAAAAAAAAAAAAAAGGAAGTAGTATGCTGGACATTTTATGGAATCCCACTAGTTTCAAAACCACAGAAAAAAGCAAAATCTAACTCTTGCCCTTAAACACAGAACCATCAGCTTTTCCACCAGGACTGTTGTAAGCTCCTCTGGAGGTGGGGCCCAAGTAAGGGTTGGAAGAGCAAATGATCCAGAACACAAGGTGTTTCCACAATGGTACCACCTGCCCCACAGATGGAGGCTACCCACAGGCCATCCTTGTCACTGCTGTAAGATGATTCTGACCCCAACTTACAGAAGGGGTCCTTGTTCTAGGGCCACAACTGGCCAAGGGTCCACATGTTCTCTTTCTACCTTGCTCATGGGCCCTCAGCATGACCTCTACCCTGTGGGTTACTGGTATTCAATGGCTCAAGAGTGAATTTTGAAAATAACCAAGAGGGCCGAGCCCGTGGCGCACTCGATAGAGTGCTGCACTGGGAGCGCGGCGACGCTCCCGCCGCGGGTTCAGATCCTATATAGGAATGACCGGTGCACTCACTGGCTGAGTGCCGGTCACAAAAAAACGACAAAAAAAAAAAAAAAAGAAAATAACCAAGAGATAACCGGCTGTAGCTTCTTGCCAACACTGTACTAACTTGGAAAGGTTGTATATATATCATGGTGGATGAGGGGCCTGTGTTTAACCTCCCATGCCACCTTTGTTATCTCAGTGTCAGGGATGACTAATAAAATGGGGATAACAATAATACTACCCTTACACCAGGTTATTTTGAGTCAGTGCATAAAAAGTGCTTATTATGACGATCATTCAAATAGACTGCTATTTGAGACTGTATTTTAGATCTATTCATTCTCTGACTTCAAGACAAATTACCAAAAGGCAGGGGTTACTTAGGATATGGAATGATGCTCTGTCTTCTGACTGAAAGACCACATCAGATAGGAAATCTACATGAGTGAGATCAGGAAAACTTCTTATAATTCAATGCTTCACTCAGCACACAAGATGTATACTCAGCCACTTCCTTTGCCGCAGCAGCTACAGGGTCAATTGTATTGCTAATGTGACAACTTGAAACTTAAAGGAAACAAAGGAGTTCCCAAAGAAGGCAGTGTCCCGGTCCTCAGAACAATAAAAAAAAAAAAAAGACCAGCACACCTAACAGTGAAGCCAAACAGCCTCAGCTCATTGAACCTTGCTCTCTCTCTCTCTCATCCCTGGACCTGTGGTCTATTTTCAAAAAAAAAAAAAAAAGCTGACTGCTTAGCTCAGTTGGTTAGAGCATATTGTTATAACATATAACACCAAGGTCAAAGGTTCAGATCCCCACGCCCGGCCAGCTGCCAAGAAAAAAACAAATCAATTCAGCTGCCACAGTGATCTCTTTAAAAGGTGAGATTATATTGCTCCCTTGTTCAAACCTTCCAAGAGTTCCTATCTCATTCATGATGAAAGGAGAGGCCCTCACCATAACCCACAGGGCTCTGCAACCCTCACCCTCAACCTCTCAGCTAAAGCTACTCTGGGGCCGAGCCCGTGGCGCACTCGGGAGAGTGCAGCAGCGCTGGGAGCACGGCGATTCTCCCGCCGCAGGTTCGGATCCTATATAGGAATGGCCGGTACACTCACTGGCTGAGTGCCGGTCACGAAAAAGACAAATAAATAAATAAATAAATAAAGCTACTCTGGATTCCTTTTATCTTCCTGCTTCAGTGACTTTGTGCCTGCCGTTTTCCCTGCCTGGAAAGCTCTTTTGTTAGGTATCAGCATGGGCCTCCTTCACCTCCTTTAGGTCTCTGCTCAAAGGTCACATTTTCAGAAAGCCTGTGAACTGATCATCCTTATCTAAAACAGCATACCACCATGGTTGATCTCTATAAACGTTATTTGTAACGTTTACTACTGTTGGATTTACTGTTTTCTTTTTTTTTTTTTTTCTCTGTCCCTTTATCTAGAACAGAAGTTCTATTAGTGTGTACTCAATAATTACTTGCTAGATATATGAAATGTGTACACCAGTAGTTCTCTCACTGCATCCCTGGAATTTAAGACATGTGGAATTAGAATGAGTTGGCTGTCTTCACTTTTGATTAATAATTTACAAACTTAACTTTTTACGTTTTAAATGTAATTTAATTCAGTATGTTAATCACTTATAATCTCTCCCACCCCCAAAGTAATCTGATCACATCAGGGCACATCACTTTACATGGATTTACAGTGGGTTTTTGGTGAGCCTTTGGGAATTCAAAATCTAGAAAAAAGGAATCTTTATCTAAATAAGGGATTAGCAAATAAAATCTTGCCTGGGGTCTATTTTTGTAAGTCAAATTTTATTGGAACATAGGCAATCTCATCCTATTACATATTTTCTATGGCTGCTTTCATGCTACAAAGGCAAAGGTGAGTAGTTGTGGTAAAGTTAAATAGTTGTAACAGAAACCACACGGTCAGCAAAGCCTAAACTACTTACCATTTGGCCTTTTACAGAAAAAGTTTGCCAACCCCAGGTCTTGACTTGGAATCTAGACCAACTGCCAATGAGACAGCAGAGATTCCAAAAAGTAAACTGTTTATTGTCATAGGCTTGGCCAGCAGCAGGGCTGAAACTTGCATACAGATTCCAATTCATGACCCAACTCATCCTACACCCAGACTCAGGGCCATGGTCTAACATCCAACCAGTTAAAAACAAACAAGTTTAGCATTAGGTTGACATTAGCTTTTCATTTTCTTGATATAGACTTTTGACTTCCCATGACACATTTTACTGGGGAAAATTACTGGTGGGATTCTGCCTCCACTCCCTAGCCAAGATAACAGAGAACTTTTAAAAGGCCCATAGCAAAATCAAGCTTAGATATCTCAGCAAAAAGGCCCCACGTATCTACCAAGCTTTCCTGCAATGACGTCCAGTGAGGGTAAAGCATTCTCCAGCATCCAGACCCTGTCCCTGAGTGTGTTTGTACCTCAGAGAGGGAGCTCGATCTCTCTTTGCCTGTTTACTTTCTACCTTTGCTCTCTTACCTAGAGCCTGCCCTCTGGAAGGAGGGGCCAGCAAGAAACAAGTTATGGCTAGTAAACAGGCAGAGGTCAAAAGCCAAATATCTCCTTTGAGACTAGGAGATACGCTCTTAACTGAAGAGGAAAAATTCCTTGCTCCGAAGGTATTTTTGTCCCTTATAGGATTATACCCTGAATGATGAGGGTACAGGGTACATAGCCCTCCCTCATTCCCATAAAATTTAGGTGAAGCTCTTCATGTGTGTGTCTGAGGGGAGGATGTCAAATGGCTTCATTTTCTTTGTGGCTTAAAGCTATATCCCAGCCTCCAGGGCCTTCGAGCAGCCCCAAAAGGAAGCCAGATTAGTTTGAAAACCAAAACTAAATCACAATTGCTGAAAATGATCAAAGAGAACAAATGGCAGGGAATACCTGCTCTATCTCAGTCCTGGGAGACACTGCATGGGGTGCTCAATCTCAGCCTGGCTCCTTGGAGCTGTATGACCTTTGAGTAAGTGGCTCAATGTTTCAGAGAAACCCCAGTATCATCATTAAGGTGGGGACAACCATGTCAAAAACACAGTCACTCTAAATGCCCACTGCAAGTACAGGCCACCAGCAGACCCTCAAGGTTGTTTGTATTAATCATAACGTCATCCTTGGCCCACCTACTGCCCTGTCATGAAAAAGCTGTAGCACCAAGTGAGACATCTCATCATCTTCAACACAAAGTGAAAGCAAGTTCTGTTTTAGGCCTTGTTTCATAGACAGTGAGGTTAGCATTATTCAGTCTTTTTCTGAAGGTCAGTGGCTTCTGAAACATATGGCTATGTGGACTAATGAAATGGTCAGGTTCAAGTCTCTCTATCAGCTAAGACACTTTAAAAAAGGGTTCAGATAGGGCTTTAAAAGCACTACTGGGAAACAGCAAATCACCAGTCTAGATGCTGGGAGGCAGCGGGCTAAATATGAAGTACTGATAAAAAATGTGGGCAACCAAAAAAGCCCTTCCCAAATCTTAGTCTGAGATAGCTCTGTACTTGGAACCCACCATAATTTACAAAGTGGATACATTTTAAACATGGCAGCCATGAGAGATTTAGGCTGAAAAGGGACCCAGGGCTCACACTCTATAACCCCAACGCTCCAGGACTCTGGCCACTGATGACTCCTCCTCTGAAGCTCATGTCTGCTTTTCAGCCACTTAATGCCCAGAAAGGACCTGAGAAACCAGATGTAAGCCATGCACACCAGTAGTGACAAACATCAGGTTGCAGGGCCACTCACCTAGACTATCAGGGCTGTCAATGGAGAAACACATCAGTATAACATCAGTGTCTGGGTAGGAGAGGGGCCTCAGGCGATCATAATCTTCCTGCCCAGCTGTGTCCCACAAAGCCAACTCTACCTGTAATAGGAAAAAAAACCAACCACAAGAGTGCAAGGTCAATTCTACTACCCACTTTTGGAAGACACTTACCCCAGTACATTTAAATGGCAGACTGTCCAAAATAGTAAAACACAGGAGCATTCACTTTTATGAGAATCAAGACTGAATGTGGAGGGATTTTAAATTATTTTAGGTTGAAATTTCTCAAAATTGCAAGTTTCATAAACAGATACTAGAACTGAACAAAGTGGCATAATCCAAAATGCCAAGTCAAAAATAACTTTGTAGGGCTGGCTGGTTAGCTCAGTCAGTCAGAATGTGGAGTTATAACACCAAGGTCAAGGGTTTGGATCCCTGTACTGGCTAGCCACCAATAAATAAAAAAAATACCCCCCAAAACAAAACAACTTTGTAGCTTATAATAAACGTTTAATTATAAATAACACTCTACTAGAAAAGAAAGTGGACAGACAAGAGCAGAAATCAAACTGTAAATAACATTCCACAGGGTATACAAGGCAAGACAGGGAAATACTAGATTGAGTAACTTTTCTTAATACATCCTTACTCAACCATTTCCTTACTTTCATCTCATCATTCTGCTCAACTGTAGAAACATGGAAACAAGCCTGTATTTGAGTTGGTGAGTGAGAAAAGACACCATGCTGGGTGTTAGAAAAGGCCTGAGCTGACCGGGAAGGTTCTGGTTCTGCCTTTCACTGCTCGAGAAATGTCTCTGTGGCTGAATGAACACATCACAAATGGTAGGAGGATAAACTGATGCCTGGGCTCTAGAGACAGGTCCTCTTTCACACTGTCCAGCTCTGTAGCCAGCTCTGTCACCCATTCTTACAACTAGGCTGGATGGATGTTCAACACCCTCTGCTCAGAGACCCTTTGAGGCCTCAAGGGTTCTCCCTTCAATGCTTGAAAGGCCCTTCTTCTCCTAGCATCTTCATAGCCCCAATTTGTTTCTAAATATCATTTCTTCCTTAAAGTTGATGGCTAAGGATCTCTTCCACTCTCATCCTTTCCCCAGGATACATCACTCAAAACCTCCACAAGCCCCACTGCACTTGTCATGCACACTATTACCTTGGTATGCGTAGCTAAGATATACTGATGCCCAATATTCACAACTCGTCTGACCTCAGATTGGCAGAGCTCATTCATTCCCTGACACATCCCACTCTCCTGGCCTCTCCACATCCCATGGATGTTCAGTCAGCTCCTGATAAATGCTTCCATGGTGCTGGGCCTGTCTCATGTTAAAAGAGGCCTTTCCAGGACCAGGAGGCACTGGGTCCAGGCACCCCATAGAACAGGAAGGCAGCTGACCCTGTGCCCTGGATACCTAACACTTCCTTTGAGCCACCTGGATGCTGACTTGGACAGCGAGGACAGCAGTCACAACAACTGTTATTTGCTCTTTTTACATATTAAGAAAGTCTGTTTTACCAAAAGAAAAAAAAAGGGGGCGGGGGGGCTTACCGTTTTGGGCAAGCCTTTTCCTGGGACCATGATCACCTAACAATCTTGTACGCTTCTCTATGTTCTACTAGTGCATGCTGTTACATGAACACTCCCAAGTAATGCCCCTTTCCCACTTTGAAGGCTCCTTAGTTGCTCTGAGGCAGGCAGCTAGCCTGTGACACCCTCCTCCAAATTAAGCATTTTTATTTCCAGCCACTGTCTCTGGAGGGAATGTCAGGATACAACCAGTAATATACATTCACCAGGCTTTTGAGAAATGAGCTATGAAAATACCAACCTTACCTTGCTTCCCTCAAATCACTGGATCTTTCTACGTATGATATATTAGTCTAAGTTAGACAAGATGGCTGTTATATGACAGCAGTCCCAAAGATCTCAGCACATTTCCACCCAGTTTGTCACAACTGGGTCCTGTTCCACATGAACCACTCTTCACATCAGGCCCACAGAAACACCTGCATCCAAGCACCAATGCAGAGAGCTGAGGTTGACCTGGTAACACCCTGCCTTGGTGGGCCACCTTCAGGGTGGGACCCAAAGTTCTGATAAGCTAGAAGTTATTGTATTTTTTCCATTTATACTTGGCTCAGAAAGGTGCCTTGGGGTTCCTAAGTCATGACAGCAATCATTGTGGCCTACTTTGCATTTGAATAGAATGGACTACAAACTGCAAGAGGATTTTGAGTACAGTATCATTAGGCACAATTTGTAAAGTGCTCTGGTGCTTCCAAACGCTTTCAGTTACTTCATAGAAGTTTAAGCCTTTTTACAAATGAAGAAGGACCAAAGGTCAGGCAGTTTACTCATGGTGACATAACTATCAGAAGGCCACATAATGAGGAACCCTGGAATTCTGAGCAGCTGACCTAACCATTTTCCATATACTGTACCACAAACTGGGGCTGGGTGATTCTAAGACAGAAAGGAATGGTAGGTAAAGTGTGAAAGTAAGAGGGGAGAAAAGAGATGGAATTATGAAAGCTAATGTATCAAGTCTTAGCAGCACAGGAGACATGACTGAATACCCAAGAGGACTGAATGTGTTGGAAAAGAGCACCTTGTTCTAATTTTTTTTTCCCCAGTTGATCCATTTTCAATGAGAATTTTTCATTTATCCTCAGAAGATGTACAGGAGGCTGCGTAAGGCATTATTTTGACAATAAAAGGGAACAGAAAATTAAAACAAAATAAAACAAAAAACACTCCAATCCCACAAGAGCTTTGCTCCACTCTTGCCAGAGGGCTTTCAAGGTAGACATGGGAAAACACTGTCAATGACAGGAAATTGAAACAACTAAGAAAGACTTTCTATGTTAAAGTCAAAAATCTTTTTAAAAAATTAAATTTAAGTGAGGAAGTTGTTTAAATGTTACAATGTTGGTGATGTCAGATCAGTACAACCCTTTGAGAAGCATAATCAATAAGGACCTCTTGCTCTAGTAATCTCATACTTGGGAATTTGATAAAATAGTCTGAAAGAATTAAAAAAAAAAAAAAAAAAAAAAAAGTCCAGCCATACAGAGGTTCATTTATGTATTATCTACATGGCAACAAACTAAATTCCAAATAGAAATAAACTTGAAAAGAGCACATGCAAGTATACTAACGCTGTGCCATGTGAAATACATGTGAATATGGACAAAGACTGGATAATAGCAGTTAAAAATGAACAAAAGTTGGACTAACATGGCAGGGTGAGAATGGATTACTCTTTCCAAAATTTTTATTACACTGTGTACTGCAGAGGCAAAAAAAGCCTAATTCTCTAGGCTCTATGAACAGCCTAACATGCAAAATGGTACCAGCAGTTACTGAAAGTATACTCACCTGCTTTCCATCCACTTCTATATCTGCCACATAGTTCTCAAACACTGTGGGCACATATACCTCTGGGAACTGGTCCTTGCTGAAGACTATAAGCAAGCATGTCTTGCCACAGGCTCCATCACCAACAATCACCAATTTCTTCCGGATGGCAGCCATTGCTGAAATACAAAACAAAGGTGTTATATGAGATGCACAAGAAACCATAAATAGCATGAGACTATGGCATATACTTTTGTGACCACCTAGCATACCCAAATTCAAAAATTAGTATACCATTCCACTTGGCACTAAAAGGCCAAAAATTCATAACTAACATTATACTTAACAGTGAAAGACTAAAAAGAAAGTTCCTCCTAAGATCTGGAACTAGACAAGGATGCCTGTGCTTGCTACCTCTATTCAACATGATACTGGAAGTTCTAGCCAGGGCAATTAGGTGAGAAAATGAAATAAAAGGCATCCAGATTGGAAAGGAAGAAGTAAAACTATCTCAATTCATACACAATGTGATCTTTTATGTGGAAAATCCTAAGTATGGATTTTTTAAATCCATTAAAAAGCTATTAAACAAGTTCAGCAAGGTTGCAGGATACAAGGTGAACATAAAAAAAACAATAGTATTTCTATGCCCTAGCAATGAACAATCTGGAAATGAAATTAAGAAAACAATTTTAGTTACAATAGCATCAAAAAGAATACTTAGTAATAAATTTAACAAAAGAAGTGTAAAACTTATACTCTGAAAACTACAAAACATTTACTGAGAGAAATTAAATAGAAAATATCCATGTTCATGGACTGGAAGACTTAAGCAATATTTGACACAATTCCACTCAAAATCCCAGCTGGCTTCTTTGCAGACATTGACAAGTCAGTCGGAAAATTCACATGGAAATTCAATGGACCCAGAATGGTCAAAACAATCTTGAAACACAAGAGTAAAGTGGCAGGTCTCACACTTCCTGATCACAAAACTCGGTACAAAGTTAAAGTAATCAAGACAGTGTGGTACTGGCATAAGGACAGACCATATTATATCACTGGAATGGAACTGAGAATCAAGAAATAAGTTGTCATCATTTATGGTCAATTGATTTTCAAAAAGGGTGCCAAAATAAGCCAGTAAAGAAAAAAATAGTCCTTTCAACAAATAGTGCTGAGACAACTGGATACGTGCAAAAGAATTAAATCAGGCCTCTTTTCTCACATTACATATAAAAATTAACTCAAGATGGATTATAGGCCTCCATGTAAGAGCTAAAACCATAAAATTTTTAAAAATGTGATAAAATATATAAAAACTTTACCATTTTTTGCCAGGTAGCCCCCCTGAAAAATCTTAAGAGAATTCTACCATTTTAAGTGTACAGTTCAGTGGTATTAAGTACACTGACATTATTGTACAACCATCACCACCAACCAACTCCAGAACTTTTTCCATGCCCAAACTGAAACTCTGTAACCCTTAAACAATAACTTTCCATTTCTCTCTCCCCACAGCCCTTGACAATCACCATTCTACTTTCTGTCTCTATAAATTTGACTATTCTAGGTACTTCATATAAGTGGAATTACATAGTACCTGTCTTTTTGTGACCGGCTTATTTCACTCAGCATAATGTTGAGTTTCATCCATGTTGTGGCATGTATCAGAACTTTTCAAGGCTGAATAATATTCCACTGTATGTATGTATATACATTTTGTTTATCCCCTCACCTGTCAATGGATGCTTGAATTGCTTCCACTTTTAGCTATCGTAAATAATATATTTATCACCAGCAAATAGGAAAAACAGATAAAATGGACTTCATAAAAATTTAAAACTTTTCAGGAGAAAGAGGGGGAAAAAGGAGGAATTGGTAAAGGGACACGAAAATCAACTACACTGTATATTGATAAACTAAACTAAACAAAAAATAAAGATTTTTTTAAAAAAGGGCAGCCACAGCTAAGCTTTAGTCACTTTCTGCCACAAGGGAATGTAAACTTAATGATCACAGGTCTTCCTGCTTTTCAAAGAAAGAAGCTGGAAATCTGTATTTTTATGCAAAAAAAGTGCTAATTTTAAAATACTGGAATGTTTTTTAAAAATTGGCTCCAAAGTACATATCTGTAGCTAGATCCAACCAGCTGGTGTCCATTTGCAACCTCTGGCTTACAAAGAAATCCCTGTCTTTACACTATGATTCTAAAATGTCATCATAGATCTTTTCTTATGGTTAGAGAAGCCCCCGGTTGAATGTGATTTGAAAGAGCAGAGGCTATCGCCACTCCCTGTCCTGCACCCTGTATGGACTTCTAGGATAGTATCTGCATTACCTTATTTGCTTTGAAGTTTGTCTACTACTACCAGACTGGAAACTTCTTGTAGGCAGGGCCACACCTTATTCACCTTAGTTCTCCCAGCACTTGGCATATGTAAAGCACAAAATAAATATATTTGAATGAAAAAAATAATTTAGAACTTTTGTGCTTCAAAGGACACCATCAAGAAATGCTATTATAAACTTTCTACTTTATTAACATGCTTAATCCTTGTAACAACTCTTGAGATAGGTGCTAACACTAAATGAAAAAAATCATTTTCCAGATAAGGAAACTGAAGTACAGAAAGGCTAACTTGTCTAAGGTTACACAGTGTGACTATATGAGCTTTTTAAAAGCATATATATTTGTTTTCTACCGTTTTATGAAGTTTTTGTATACTTTTCTATTAGAATGTCATTTACATACAAGAGGAAGGGAGAATGTCAAATGTCAAGTATGTATGAGGTGCTATCAAGTCCATCAACTCTTGGTTCTAGTATGTCTTAAGTCTATTTTCTAAAGGACAGATGATGGCAAGCAAAAGCTCTGGCTTTCTGAGCTTCAGGAAGCTCTGCAAAAGCTCTGATAAATGGCAGCCAGCCCTTTTAACACTTCTTTTTACAAGCTTGATTCCCTGTGGTGACTACAAACCATTTGCACTCCTGCCTGCCTTGCTTATCTAGTTGCATAATGTGGGAGTGGTCTGTCCATCATAGATTCCTCAGATGACTACTAGCTGTACCTCAGTAGGTAAACCACAACCATGCATTAACATGCAGTTCTCTCCATTTCACATAGCAGTCTTCCTCTTGACTTCCCCTTGTTTGTGTGACCACGATGCTGACTCACATTTGTATGAATAGCTTCCTCAAGGCCTTCTGGAGATGTTCACTGAAGCTGTTCATTTAGCCTAGAGTTTAGTATACAACCTTCTAGAATCTTCCTAGACTAAATTCAATTGAAAACTTAAAATAACTGCTCACTTGACCAAAAGCGAGTACTCTAAAGCATTTAAACTAAGTTTAAATTAAACTTAGTTAAATATTAATTTATATCTCATATTTTTAATCCCTTACTCACTAGTTTTCAATTAACATAATAATCTTATTTAAGCCAAATATCTAGCCATGTGGTATAGCCATACAATGAAATATTATTCAGCAATAAAAAGGAATGAAGTATTGATATATGCAACAACATGGATGAATCCTGAAAACACTATACTAAGTGAAAGAAGTCATTCACAAAGGACCACATATTGTAT
Organism: Cynocephalus volans; assembly: GCF_027409185.1. Lineage (NCBI taxonomy): Eukaryota > Metazoa > Chordata > Mammalia > Dermoptera > Cynocephalidae > Cynocephalus > Cynocephalus volans. Next base: position 59,650,466 of record NC_084470.1, read on the forward strand.
GATACTATTTATATGAAATATCCAGAATAGGAAAATCTTGAGAGATAGAAAGTAGCTCAGTGGTTGCCTACGGCTGTGGGTAATAGCAGCTCTCCAGGTAGAACCCAGGAAGAAACCTTGAGCTCAATTAGGGGTTTAGCACCACCTGCTAAGAGGAACTTGCTACTTTTACTCCACCCTTTTCCTCAGATGCACTTGGCCCATCCAGGAGACTTGCTCCAGAATAGGTTTTGAGTGGCAGGATTTATTACCAGCCACATGTCCTTCACAAACTTCTTTCTCTGCTGAAAAGGATCATGACAGTTCTTACTGCTGCCTAAAGAGCTCTGTTCTGTCTCATAATTCCAATAGTTAACAACTTAGAATAAGTAAGTTACAAGAAAAGCAACAAGATCACAAACTACTAAAAACTGATTAGTAGGCCCAAGTTTGCACACTGATTTAGAAGACAGAGAGGCAAGTCAGTTTCACAAAAGAAAATGAGGCTTCCCCTCCAGATGGCAGCCTGTCCATCTATAGTGTCCACAGACTGTGAGAGGCAATCAGCTTGACAATCCATGTTGGGATCTAGTGCAGACCTTACCTGAAATACTAGTCAGTCTGAACCAGTGACAAAAAATGCAGATGTAACAAAAGTTGGATTAGAAAAACACATGGCTTAGTCCTGTGCTCAGGACTGCAAGGAAAATTTACAAATTGTAATAGTGACACCAGAGAACCTAAAGAAAACTCAGAAAAAGTTAAAAAGAGTTCTGGTCAAGATGGTGGAATAGACAGTGGCCAGTGTCACTCTCCCACAAATCAACCAATTTACAACTATAAAAATGTAACAGCCAAGCTGGGGCCGCTGGAGCTTAGGGGAAGAGGAGGAGAGATCTATGGAGTTCATGAAGGGGGAGAAGCCACGATAAGAGAAAGAAAAAACTGCTTGGAGTGGTGTGGGCCAGGGATGCTTTAAGGCTGGAACTGCTGAGTGCATAGAGCAGGAGCCAGCAAAAGCAGCAGCTGTGCCCTTCGGATGGAGTTGCTTGGAGGCGGCAGGGGAGAAGAGGGCCTTGGTGGCTCCCAGGACACCAAGACCACTAATAGGGTCCCCATGGACCCACGCAGGAGCAAGGAGCCAGAACAGCTGAAAAAGGGGAGGCTTTCAGAGGAACTTGAGTCATGGCAAGGAACTGGCGCACAGCCCGTCCCATAGGAAGTGTTTGGAGCACAGGTGGTGGGGGAGACCGGCCCACTGGGAGAACACTAGGACCCAGTAAAGACAGCCGATCCACCCCCCAATCAGCGCAGGACCACTCTGAGGAGACTGGTCGGTAATGCAGAATTGCATGGGGTGCAGTTTGATGAAAAGATTCAGGCCCAGATCAGAGTTTCTACACAACCCAGGTGCACCCGGTCTCTGGAGAGCTGGAAGTACTTATAAGGTCAACCATTAAACCCTGAGCTGCACAAAAAATCTTCCCTAGGGAAATAGCAGCAATGCAGCAATTTAGCTCAACAACACAGCTCAAGTACTGGTTCCCACAGGAAGTTTCCCCATTTTATTTATTTTATTTATTTATTTATTTATTTTTTCCGTGACCGGCGCTCAGCCAGGGAGTGCACCGCTCATCCTTATATAGGATCTGAACCCGCGGCGGCAGGAGCGTCGCCGCGCTGCTAGCGCAGCACGCTACCGAGTGCGCCACGGGCTCAGCCCATTCCCCATTTTAGAAGTAAGCAAAGGACAAAAAATTAGTTCCCGCCCAGGCACACCACCCATGCCTTGGTCTGCCAGGGGACCTGAGGCATGCAGCTGGAGACTGGACCACCTGCCCACAACCATGCACACTGCCAATGCTTCTGGGCCCGCCAGGGGACCCGATCCCCCACGCCACAACCAGGTAGACCACCAGCGCCAAGGAGCATGCCAAAAACATCACCTCCACGGAGGTGGCCCAATGCAGCCACCACAGTAACCATGGCTGCCGCAAAAGTGGCTAGACGTCACAACCACCACACAGATGGTCCGCCAGTCACTCAAGTGCATTGACACAAGGAGAGTCACCGGCAGAGACCAAAGAAAAGAAGAGGATGTCTCTCTCCACAAAGCCCATTCCAGAGTGACAGAAGAAACATCTGCTCTATGATAATACTGGGGACCTGAATACACCTTTCAGCATTGGACAGATCATCTAGGCAACAACAAATTGACAGAGTAAACATTACTCTTTCAGAGGGAGAGAAGAAATCTAGGGTTATCAGTGGTAGGAGCAGGGAGGGAGGGGGGATAAGGAGAGATTGGACAAGGGCATAAAGAATAAGTACAATTTATAACAATATACATACTAGTAATATTGATTTGATCAACATATGTCAACACTGAATCCCCAAAATATGTATAATCAATTATGATTTAATTTAAAAAAAAGAAAAGAAAAGGTTAAAAAGAATCATGGTTATTAACGTGAAAGAAAATTTAACCGAAAGGGAAAAAGGGGAAACTAAGTTAAAAATTCATTTAATGAAAAAGTGAAAAAGTCACTCAACAGTTCAACAAAGCAAATACAAGCAGAAAGCTGCTCAACAATTTGTTTTGTTTTTTGTCTTTTGTTTGTTTGGTGGCTGGCTGGCATGGGGATCTGACATCATGAGACATTTCAATGACAAAATTTATCAAGCACCTACTATATTTATATACACCAACCATTAAAAATTGTGCACAACTGCACTCAAAGTTTATTTTACTAAGCAATTAAGCTAATGTAACAAACTAGAATTTCAACTAGATAAGATGGATGATGGAATAGGATTTGCTCAAAGATCAATGTTCAGAAATTTAAGCCAGCTATTATAACCAAAACAATATGGTACTGGCATAAAAACAGACACACTGATCAATGGAATAGAATAAAGAATCCAGAAATCAACCCACACACCTACAGCCATCTGGTCTTTGACAAAGGCACTAAGCCTACACACTGGGGAAGAGACTTCCTCTTTAGCAAATGGTGCTGGGAGAACTGGATATCAATATGCAGGAGAATGAAACTAGACCCATACCTTTCACCATACACTAAACTCAACTCAAAATGGATTAAAGAATTAAATATACACCCTGAAACAATAAAACTTCTTAAAGAAAACATAGGAGAGACACTTCAGGAAATAGGACTGGGCACAGACTTCATGAATACGACCCCAAAAGCACGGGCAACCAAAGGAAAAATAAACAAATGGGATTATATCAAACTAGAAAGCTTCTGCACAGCAAAAGAAAATATTAACAGAGTTAAAAGACAACCAACAGAGTGGGAGAAAATATTCGCAAAATATACATCTGACAAAGGATTAATATCCAGAATATACAAGGAACTCAAACAACTTTACAAGAAAAAAACAAGCAACCCAATTAAAAAATGGGCAAAAGAGCTAAGTAGGCATTTCTCTAAGGAAGATATACAAATGGCCAACAGACATATGAAAAAATGCTCAACATCACTCAGCATCCGGGAAATGCAAATCAAAACTACACTGAGATACCATCTCACCCCAGTTAGGATGGCTAAAATCCAAAAGACTCTGAACGATAAATGCTGGCAAGGTTGCGGAGAAAAAGGAACTCTCATACATTGTTGGTGGGACCTCAAGATGGTGCAGCCTCTATGGAAAATGGGATGGAGGTTCCTCAAACAATTGCAGATAGATCTGCCATATGACCCAGCTATCCCACTGCTGGGAATATACCCAGAGGAATGGAAATCATCAAGTCAAAGGTATACTTGTTCCCCAATGTTCATCGCAGCACTCTTTACAATAGCCAAGAGTTGGAAGCAGCCCAAATGTCCATCATCGGATGAGTGGATCCGGAAAATGTGGTATATCTACACAATGGAATACTACTCAGCTATAAAAACGAATGAAATACTGCCATTTCCAACAACATGGATGGACCTTGAGAGAATTATATTAAGTGAAACAAGTCAGGCACAGAAAGAGAAATACCACGTGTTCTCACTTATTGGTGGGAGCTAAAAATAAATAAATAAATTCACACACACACACACACACACACACACACACACACACACACACACACACACACACAAAACGGGTGGGGGGGGGAGACATAACAACTACAATTCCTTGAAGTTGATATGACAAGCAAACAGAAAGGACATTGTTGGGTGGGAGGGGGGAGAGGGAGGAGGGAGGGGGGTTTCGGGAAAGGGCCACAATAATCAACCACATTGTATATCGACAAAATAAAATTAAGAAAATAAATAAATAAATAAGGGGGGGGGGGAGAAAGAAATTTAAGCCAGAATTAAAGCCATCCACACACTGACAACTTCTGGGTTTCAAGAACTGTACTGCAGAAGCAGTTTTCCAACTCACTTCTCTGAAATTAAAAATCATCTCCAAGACTCCAGATAACCATATGTTAAGGGCCCAATTAACTGGTAGACCTATTACCATCAGCATTCACAATAGTTTTATTAAAAAATAAAAGCATATTTGGTCCCAGACACTTCTTCCTTCTGCCTAGGAAGCCTCCCCACCCCCCGTCTATTTGGCGAATAACCTTTCAAGATGACAGAAAGTCAATTCTTCCATAAAATCTTTCCTGATCTCCACTGCCTCTTCTATTTCCTCTTTCCACCCCATATAACTTCCTTTGTGAATATCTTCAGATATTATTCTTAATTAAATAGGACTCTCTCTACTAGACTGAAAGCTAATTTAGTGCAGGGATAATTTTACTCATCTTTGTATCACCAATGCCAAGCAAGTTAGTGCCAGACACCAGTAGGCTGTCCACATGTGTTTGCTAAATGAACAAAAGCCACTGTGTAATTTACCAGTGGGTGCTACATATAGAAATAAAATTTAATTTCAAATCCATTTTTCAAAGGAAGCACATGTGAACCTCTCCCCAATGCCCTTAAGACTTCCCTCATATCTAGATTATTTATAAGCAAGAAGGATGCCAAAGACTTCAATGACAGCTATAAATTGGAATGTAAAAACAGTAGAAAAAATATATATTCAGGGAGCAGAGTCATGGCTTGAAGTGTCTCTTGAACACAAGAGACAGAATGGGTTTCATTCAATCCCAAAGCTGGTACTGTCACAGCTTCACTGCCCAACATGGTAGTCACTGGTCACATGTGACTATTTAATTACCTAATTAATATTTTAATTAAATTTTAAAATTCAGTTCCTTCGTCACACTGGTTATATTCAAATGCTCAATAGCCACATGTGGCTAACAACTGTTGTATTAGGCCATGCAGATATAGAGCACATCCATCACCACAGAAAGTCTCCTGGAAAGGGCTACTCTAAACAATTCTCCCATGGCTGTTTGGCATACATAGGATTCTTTTTTCTTCTTCTCTTTTCAATTTGCTTCCACTGACAGGATACAAGACAAACACCCAGTCTGCTTGACTTTGAAAAGGATATTTCCTTTGTCCTGCTTGAATTACCAATAAAGACGTAAATCCAACTGGCAAAGTGAAAAGGGGATCAGACACAGGATTCTTATTCAATGTTCTGGTTCTTTTCATGCTACAAGTATCTGCCACAGAAGACATACCCATTATTTCATGTTATAGATTTTTCTAGAAAATGTTCACCACAACATTGGGTCTTTTAAAGAGAAATCCTGATCTTAAAAATAAAATAAAGATAAATTCTGGTAAGTACTCTTATCCATCCCTCACGCTTACTCCTTAGTCAGTCACTCTTCCATCCACTATTGCTGTAGAGGTGGAGCATACGTAATCCGAAAATCTGAAATCCAAAATGCTCCAAAATCAAACTCTGAGTGCCAACATGACACCACAGTGGACAATTTCACACCTCTGGTCCCAAGCATTTCAGATGAGATACTCAAACTGTAACAGTTATAATGAAAATGATGTTAACACTCCAGAAAAAGTGCCTATACACGACATGGTGAAAATACGTGATGGACTTATTGAAGGACTAGAGTAGTGAGCATTCGTAACAGAACAAGAAATCACATCAATTTATAAAATCGAAGAGAGTTCTAAGATAAAAACCATTGTTAATCAAGCAGATGACACTGGAGGAAACATACATACATACATACACATTCATTCATTTAGTGGCTGGCTGATATGGGGATATGAACCCATGACCTTGGTGTTGTGAGGCCACGCTCTAACCAACCTGAGGTAACCAGCCAGCCTATTGATTTATTGATTTATTTTATTTATTTTTATTTTTTAAAATTTATTTTGTCCATATACAATGTGGTTGATTATTGTGGCCCATTACCGAAACCTCCCTCCCTCCTCCCTCTCCCCCCTCCCACCCAACAATGTCCTTTCTGTTTGCTTGTCGTATCAACTTCAAGGAATGGTATTTGTTATGTCTTCTTCCAGCCAGCCTATTTTTTATTTTTTTGGCAGCTGGCCAGTATGGGGATCTGAACCCTTGACTTTGATGTTATAACACTGTGTTCTAATCAACTGAGCTAACCAGCCAGCCTCCGGAGGAAAAATTTTAAAAAGCCATCCAGCAGAATGCCTCCTCATCGCTAGAGGACCTACTTCCTGATCCCTCAATTGCTTCTGATGTTTCTTCTCACCTAAAAACAACAACAATAACAACAACAACAAAACAGTGGACAGTAACCTTTCATCAAAATACAGCATCCGGGCTGGCCAGTTAGCTCAGTTAGTTAGAGCATGGTGCTGATAATACCAAGGTCCAGGGTTTGATCCCTGTACCAGCCACCTGCCAAAGAAACAAACCAATCAACCCAAAACATCATAGACCTAAAGCCTTCCATTGTCTGTTGTTGTTTGACAGTGGATACAGGTATTCTGGTGATGCTACCGAACTGCTTAGTTACTCTGAACACTTTATTTTTTCACTGTATTAATGGTATGTCATATTTTTTACTGTTAAATACTTATGTGTGAAAAGTGTAAGAAAATGAACACTTAACAGTAGCATACAAATTCAGAGTCAGGAATGATGCTGATGCCAAACAAATGCAGATCATCCACATGGGTGGCAGAGATAGTAACAGCTTTGCTTTCTAATAGTCCAGCATACACAAACTTTGTTTCATACACAAAATTATTAAAAATATTATATAAAATTACCTTCAGGCTATGTGTATAAGGTATATAGAAAATAAATAAACTACATGTTCAGATTTGGGTCCTCTCTCCAAAATATCTCATAATACATATGCAAACATTCCAAAATTGAAAAAAAATCCAAAATCCAAAACACTTCTGGTCCCAAGCATTTCAGATAAGGGATGCTCAACCTGTATAATGTTGATTTCCTCCTCACCAGTGTCAATTTCTCTATCCTTATCTCCCTTGCATTTGATCAGTCTCACACAAACCATTGGTCTTCTATGGGATATTCCCTATTCTAGGTGCTAGAGATGCAGCCTTATCTGGAAGACACACTTAGGGAAAACAACACACACAACGTAATTAAGAGCTCTAACAAAAGCTTATCCAGTGTGGTATGAATAGAGAAAAAAAGCCAGTCCTCTAGGAGGAGCTGGAAAGAGTGGTGATAAGTCAGGAATACTTTCTAAGGCAAAGGAACAACCTGAGCAAACGACCTCCATGGCCTTAAATTAAATACAAGAATTTAAGAGGGGAGACTTTGGAATATGAGGCTGGAAATATGGGTGGTGGTTAGACTGAAGGATATGGAATGTTATGCACAGCAACCTGAATTCTGTTCTATAAGGAAGGGAAAGCCGCTGGACTAGCATGATCAGATCTGTGATTTACAAAGAGAGCCTTGGCAGTAGCATGAAAGGTGACTGGGAGGTAAACTGCACAGGGATCAGAAGACCATGGTGAGGGTATGAAAGTTCCCAGGAGTAGACAGAAACCTAATGAGAGAGGAGGTAGAATGGACACAATCTAAGGAAGCTTTTTCAAACCCCATCCATATTTCCTTCTGGTCATTTGAAAAAATTTAGTGCCCTGGTAAGCTGTTATTACAGGTAAGAACAGCATAGCTTTCAAGTGTGTGGAATGAGAAGGAACAATGATCTAGCCACAGAGACTGCTAACAACATGAAAAAGGTGGTCACGAAAAAGCCAGAGATATTTGAAAAGAACAGTCAGAAAGTATAAATTTGATCTTCACCCCCCTCTTGAAATCTTTAAAGTAATAAGAGTGTCTTTTTTGCATGCTCATGAGTTTGCTGTTGGCTGGCAGCCCCTAGGTAGCTTCAGGATGGGGGCTGATCACAGGAAAGAACTAAGCCAGGGTTTGAGGGTTGGGACTTTCAGCCCTACCCCTCAACCTCCAGAGAGGAGAGAGGGGCAGAAGGTTAAGATGATCACTAATCTCCAAAGATTTAATCAATCATGCCTATACATAATGAAGCCTCCATAAAAACCCACGAGGACTGGGTTTGGAGAGCTTCTGGATAGCTGAACATATGGAGGTTCCTGGAGGATGGTGCACCTAGAGAGGGCATGGAAGCTCCGCGCCCCTTCCCCCATACCTTGTCCTATGCACCTCTTCATTTTTATCCTTTGTAATATCCTTTATGATAAATGAGTAAACCTAAGTAAGTGCTTCCTTGAGTTCCATGAGACACTCAACAAATCAGTCAAACCTGAAGAGGGGATTGTGGAAACCCTAACCTATAGACGGTGAGTCAGAAATTCCAGGCAATCCCTGTACCGGCCAGCTGCTAAAAAAAACAAACAAAAAAGAAGTTCTAGGGGCCTGGACTTGTGACTGACATCTAAAGTGGAGGCAGTCTTGGGGACTGATCCCTCAACCTGTGGGATCTGACATTATCTCCAAATGGATAGTGTTAGAATACATTTGAATTAGAGTATACCCAGCTGGTGTCTGCTGTAGAATGGACTGCTTGCTTGCTGGTGGGGAGAAATCTGTGACATATTTGGTCACAGAGGTCTGTCTTCTGTGTTGACTGTTACTGAGGAAGAGTACAGGAAAAACACTCTGGCATGTTTATTCCTATATATACACAATCTTGGAGAAAGGTATGATGAGAATCAACACAAAGAAAAAGGGAGAGAGCATTACAAGAAGAGGGTCCAGACTACATGACTAGCAAAAAGAACATAGGCAGGCCAATCAGAAGGTCTCCAACAACAGGAGAAACCTCTTTCATTTGGCCACGGGGAGGAGTAGACTGCAGTAGATTGAGGAGATGTGGGCAATGAGATGGGTGGGGTAAAATGTTCTTTCAAGATGTCAGGAAATACAGGTAACAGCATGGATAGACCTTGAAAACATTATGTAAGTGAAAGGAGCCAGTCACAAAAGACAAAATATTATATGATTTCATTTATATGAAATGTTCAGAATAGGCAAATCCATAGAGATGAAAAGTAGATGAGTGGTTGTCTAAGACTGGGGGTGGTGATGAAGAGATTGGAGATGATAGCTGAAGAGCACAGGGTCTCTTTTTGGGGTAATGAAAATGTTCTAACATTGACTGTAGTGAAGGATGCACAACTCTGAATATACTAAAAACCACTGAACTGTCCACTTCAAATGGGTGAATATATAAATTATATCTCAACAAAACTGATGTGATATATAAATTATATCTAAATAAATCTGTTAACAAAAGTTTAAAAAAAAAAAAAAAGCAGCATGGAAGGTGTGACTGAGACTGCTTGCTGTCTGCCTCAACATCTTCCCCTTTCTGTCAAATGGCTGCCAGTAATAAAGACTACATTTTGCAGCATCGATTGCAGCTAGGTGGGGTCATTAAGGTCTGGCCAATGGGCTGTATGCAGAAGTTGATGGTGTGATGCAGGAGAAGGGAGAACTGCTAGAGCATCACTTCGAGATTAGAGGTGGAAGGGCTGACCCTGGATAGGAAAATGAACTCACAAGGGACTGCTCCAAAGTAAGAAAGGAGGAAGCAGACCATAACAACCAAATGTAGATGATTGCACAGAGGTAGTGGTAGACTCTTAATTGCTTCCATTTGTCAATTAAGAAGCAAGATCATCACAGTTGGTAGTAAAGCTGGGAAGGGAAACAGGAGGTTTGAACTAAAGGAGGTAGTGCTATATTGTCCTAAAAACAGAAGAATAAATGGACTAAGGAATCTTAGTGGAACTGCTGTGCAGTGCTAAGGGCCACCACTGAGGTTGGAGGTCATGAGTTCAAAGTGAAACAAGTCAGTGTATTTTTTCCTTCTCTAGATACATTCAGTTATAGGTGAAGAATTAGCTGACTTTATTCATGGCTGAAGTTTTGCCAGATAAGATGAAATGAGAAAGGGGAAAGGAAGTTGAGAATATATACAAGAGGGTCATTATAGTGATGAACTGAAAGAGAGACGCAGCAAAAGGGTAGTAGTATCAATGGATTTCAAGCCCCAGTGGGGCTGAAGAATTTTGGTGTCAGAGTGTTAAAGGAATTAAGCCAGAAAAAAAAGCATACTTTTCTAACTGTAGGGAACATCTTGGTAGAGCCATTGGCAACATCTATCAGAATCAAAACTGCATATACCGTTCAAGCAATTTCACTTACAAGAATTTGTCCTGTAGATACAGTCACAGATGGATGCAAACATTTATGTACAAGAATGCTCACTTTAGCGATATTTATAATAAAAAAAGACTGGAAACAACCTAGATGTCCCTTTTACAGACTAGTTAAGTATCTTATGATACATCCATACAATGGTTAATTATGCAACCATAAAAAAAATCTGTGCAACAAAATGATCTCAGAGATAAGACTACTAAATGAAAAGAGTGAGGTGGCTAGTGTGTCATACAATGTCATACCATTGTGTAATGGTGGGGGATATGTATAGTTATACAGAACACGGCCTGGCAGAAGTACACAATAAATATTCACTGAAGAATGATGGACACTTGTATATGCACAGACTATCTCTGGAATACACAAGAAACTCAACAATGGGTGCCTCTAGTGCCTTTGATACTGAAAGTTATGTTTTCAAAAAAGATTAATAAATCTTAAAATGCATTAACTTGGAAAGATCTATATAGTATATTAGATGAAATGGAGAAGACATAAGCAGTACATATGCAAAGATCCATCTTGGGATCTGAGTTCCTGAAACTATGAAGGATACCCTCCACCCCCACATCTTCCCTAGTCTAACCAACACTGACCAGCCTCTCTTCCCTACAAGGAGATAAAACAAGACTATCTGTATTCAAGTCAAGGGCTGATACCCACTACTCATACCACTCTCTTCTACCTAATTTAAAGCAAGAGTTACACTCTCTCCACAGAGGCCTCCCTGACTACTCCAGTAGAAATTCTTCTTCATCCCTGAACAAATATAGCACTTGGGTCTACTTGGTGCTGTTTCGCAAATGACTCAAATCATTTGATACTCTTTTCTGGCAGACAGAAGGTTCTAGAGCCAGGTGCTTGAGTTCGAAGCAGCTGTAAAACTTTGGGCAAGTTATTTGACCCCTCTGTGCTTCCACGTCCTCATCTGCACCTATGAGAAAAATAACGGTCCCTATCTTCAAAGGATAATGGTAATTATTAAATGAGTTAATACAGGAAAGCACTTAGAATAAACAATTCCTAGCATGTAACAGCCAATGCTTAACTACTGGAAGCTATTACCTGTAAGCTCTAGAACAAAAGATCCTATCTTCATTTCTATATTCTCCATGATACCTAGAAGGGTAAAAAATAGTACTGAACGGAAGTATGTGTTCATTGATTGAATTAAGGTTAAGAAGTCTAGCCTTCCTAAGTAAAGGGATAAAAATGTGTTGGTATACAGAAGAGTTATTTTCTAACTTTCTGTAAAGAAATTTTCAAAAGCTCAAATTACTAGGATTAGACACTAGCTTTCAAACCTACTTCCTGTGAGTTACTTCCCTTCTTTTCTGAATTGGCCTTAAGTCTCATTATCCAAGTAGAATGTTACTTTTTTCCAAACAAGACCTGCAAGTAACAACCCACTGTATATAAAACTCTGTAGTCCCTAAATTCACACATGAAACAAAAACGGGGTGGGGGGTGCGGGGGGGCAAAGGGAGACTGAACATATCTTATCACCTTAGATATGACAAAAAGCCTTGAGAAGACTTGTACCCTTGGAATATTCTAGAGAGCATTTTTCTACCATGATAAAGAGAATCATTATGGAGAATTAAAAATAATTTGTTGTTAACAACTTAAGTACTGAAGATTGCAAAAAAATAATTTTAAAAAATATATCAGGGCCGGCCCGTGGCTCACTCGGGAGAGTGTGGTGCTGATAACACCAAGGCCCCGGGTTTGGATCCCATATAGGGATGGCCAGTTAGCTCACTGGCTGAGCGTGGTGCTGACAACACCAAGGCAAGGGTTAAGATCCCCTTACTGGTCATCTTAAAAAAAAAAAAAAAAATTGAATGAATGAATAAATAAATAAAAATAAAAATAAAAATATATTAGAGCAGATTCAAGGTTACCTAAATATAGTAGTGTTTTTCCTAAAATGAAACTGTTCCCAGTCCAGCAACTAATTACTTTTTCCTATAGCATTCTTTCTCTGCATTTTAGTAAGTGCTCATAAGCAGAAAACAAAGGGCTTAGAAATTGTGCATCACAATCTTACAATTACAAGGTAAGTCATTGTATCTTACCTTGTAATAATTATGATTATTTATTGTAGTTAGAAGATTATGTAATCACATGCACTTCAACCCCTACCTATCTACAGATTCTGGAATGGACGAGCTGGCACATATTCTAAAAGAGCTTCAGGTGATTCTGATCCACCCCTCCATCTCACCCCTACCCAAAACACAACCACCAACCCTACTCGACCAAACATTACATTTGGGTTACAAAATATGAGTTTCACCCTGGATGTGTGTCTCATGAGCATATAGCATATACCATAGGATGCTAATTTAAAAAGTCAGAAATATTCATTACATAGACAGGTCCCATGTAGACCCGCCAAAGTAAAAGGTTCTACTAGAAATTAATTTTAATTACATATGGCAAGAGAGTAGAAAGCAGACACTTTACGATTGTGGCTAACCAGCCACATACCTTGGCCTTTTAACTACAAGTTTCCTGATCTGTCAAGGTGGTGATAATGGAACTTTCTCAATAGGGATGGTATAGAGATTAGAGTGTTAAGTATTAAATGTTTGTCAATACTATTTAGGTCTTATTTTGGACAAATGGCAACCCCTTCCTTCAAATTCCAACTGTCCAGAACTTGAAGACCAGTTCATAGTATAACCTGACCTGAACAGAATGCTTTCCCTAAAATGAAATTTTTACCAGTCTAACAAATAATTATTTTTTTCCAAAGTAAGTATCCCTTCATACCCCATCCCTTCCTCTTCTTTCCTATAATTTAAAAAAAGAAAAGAAAAAAAAAAAAATCTTTATCTCCTACTGCCTAGAACTACAGGCCCACAATTCTTCATCTAAAGTCTCTGGGTCAGATGTTTTTTTGTTTTTTGGTGGCTGGCCAGTATAGATGTTTATAAATTCAGAATTTTTCAGATTTTAGAAAGGTAGTATGGTACAAATGCCAAATATTGTGTAACATACCCAGTCGGTTTAATCTGTCTTCAATAAAATAAATGAATATTCACACTAAGTAGAATAAAGACTAAACAACCTCTTATCAGTTCAGTGCAGGTCTTGCCATCAACTGAGTATGTGGTGTTCAGAACTCTCTGAATTGCAGTTATAAACATCCTTAACCCATTGCCAATATGTTTTAAACACACGCACACAAAATAGCACACACCTCTCAATATGTTTTTTAACATCTTTGCCAGTACCTTCAAGCTCCTCCTGATATTTCTCATGAGAAATTAAAACAAAGCAGGCTTTAAATTAGAGAGGTGTGCTGGGCGTTGGCTTTGGTCAATGTTTAGGCTAAAGTGCAGGGCTGACAATAACTCTGAATTCTACAACCTAAATTAGCTAAATAATTTTGATAACTTGTTTAGGCACTATACATTTTGCAATACTTATTTTCTTACATGCACAGCAAATCTATCTCTGTGCACAATTTTTAGCTTATTTTTGGCATATAAGCTACCAAAGATGTTTGAAGTGGTGCTACCAGGTTATAATGAATGCATTATAAAGACATTTATTAGCTAAACATTTATTATAAGCAGGCACAAAACAGTTCTCTAGCCAAGAAACAAAAGTAGAAATAATTCAACAGAATAATTACAGTTATCTCTACAATATTTTGGAAAGATAAAGAATAAATTTCCATGCAAATAAAGTAATTATGGCTTTAAAATGACTAATTCAGTGTACTTAATTATAATTTTACCTCATAATTCTTCAAAGGACTTATTACACAAAAGAAACAGTGATTACAGCAAGCTTTCTACCATTTCTCAACCACCCAAGAAATAAAATCTATACAGCATAGCTTTGGACATAACTTAATTTTCACATTTTTATGGCACTCGTTAGAGATATAAAATACAAGACACTTGGACACCAAACAGAAAATGAAAAAGACAATGATAAAAGAGAATGACAAAACAAAACATTTAAAAAGAAAACAAATAACAGTAAACACAGAGGACACAACAGATTAGAAGTTACTGAGTTCATAACATTTATCTTGTTAACATCCATACACCTCAACAATTCAGTTGAAACTTTATATATGTGCTTTTTATTTCTCCAAATAAGTTGTTATAAATCAGTACTATACAGATGGTTATTACAAAGGTAAAAGATGTCTAGTATTGAAAATTTTAAAGGAAATTTTAAGACATGTAAAAATCCTGTGAATTTCATTAAGAAGAATGATGAACTTGGTGTACATAAAAACTTCCTCCTAACCTTGGGTTTTGTCAAGGTTAGTTTCTGTGAGTGGGGTAGTGGCAATGCAAGCAGTGCAAAAAATTATTTTGGTTGAAATCTGGGCAAAGTGTCATACTACAGATAAGGAAATAACCATAAATCCCAAGACACTAACTTATGAAATTATAAAACTCAAAGCATATAACCATTCTCAGCCCAAACAACAAAATATACTAAAACTCAGGCTATTAAACCATGATTTCTTCCTCCTTTTTCCTCTGCCCTGAATGTACCCCATCCATCCCCTTTCCCCACTTAGATAACCTCATACTTAAGGCTAAGTCACTCGCTCTCTAGGCCTTCCCTGAGCTCCCAACTTAGATCAGGTCTCTTAGGTCCTCTCCTAACACCTCACATTTGTCTCTACCTCACTCATCTTCCCCCTCCAAAGTTTATTCCTACCAAATTCCATTAATATGAGAATCATATCTGTCTTATTTATCATTATTGGACAAGTACAGGCACAAGCACATAATACTTAGGTGGCTCAAATAAATTGTTGAAAAAAATTTCCAGGAGCAAAGAAACTTTTTTATTTTTTATTAAAAAAAAAAAAAAAAAAAAAAGATGACCGGTAAGGGGATCTCAACCCTTGGCTTGGTGTTGTCAGCACCACGCTCAGCCAGTGAGCAAACTGGCCATCCCTATATAGGATCCGAACCTGTGGCCTTGGTGTTATCAGCACCTCACTCTACCGAGTAAGCCACGGGCCAGCCCGCAAAGAAACTTTTTATAACCAATTTGCAGAACACAGGCTTTAAAAAGAAAATGGTTAAAACGAGATCAGCTGTGCACAATAGTAAGGAAGCTACCACTTAAAATATTTTGTTTTAGGGCCGAGCCCGTGGCGCACTCGGGAGAGTGCGGCGCTGGGAGCACAGCGACGCTCCCTCCCGCCGCAGGTTCAGATCCTATATGGGAATGGCCGGTGCGCTCACTGGCTGAGTGCCGGTCACGAAAAAGACAAAAAATAAAATAAAATATTTTGTTTTAGTAGTTCAAGAATTCACCCTCATAGAATTATAGAAATCCTACACATAATCAGAAACTTCAATTATCTGTAACAGGAAGTGCTAAAATTCAGATCCTCCCTCTGTACTTATGTGGTCTTATTTTAGACAACTCTCTAAGTTTAAACGGTCAATAGCTCAGTTTGCAGCAGTTTAGAAAAATGCATGCTTGGGTGAGAAAGAGGTGAAGCCCGTGGCAATAATGTAGGAGAAAGAAAACTCTGTAAAAGTCAGGCTCAGAAGAAAACTCTGTAAAAGTCAGGCTCAGAAATGTAAAATGAAGGTGTAATGAGGTGCTATTCAGTCCAAGACAAAGAGTCCTAAAGCAGGGCAACAAGACCCCAGGGCCGGCTCACTTGGGAGAGTGTGGTGCTGATAACACCAAGGCCACTGTTCGGATCCCTATATAGGGATGGCCGGTTAGCACACTTGGGAGAGCCTGGTGCTGACAACACAAAGTCAAGGGTTAAGATCCCCTTACTGGTCATCTTTTAAAAATAAACAAACAAATAAATAAAAATAAAATGAACAGAATACATACTACTTCATTAAGTCAGAGGAAGAAAATTTCTATATTAAAACTGTCAGTCAGGGCTAGCCAGTTGGCTCAGTTGGCTCAAGGGCAGCCTTGTAACACTAAGGTCATGGGTTCAGATCCCCATATCAGCGAGCCGAAAAAAAAAATCAAATTTAAAAATAAATAAAAAATAAATTGTCTCAGTGCAATCAGTAGAAACTTATTCTATCAACTCCAAGTTCATCCACACCAAGGACTGTGCTTAGCACACAGAAAGCACTATTAAACATTTGGGAAATGACATTGAACAAAAAGCCATTTATTTTGTTATGGACTACATAGGAAACCTCTGGCAAAGGGACCCAAACTATAATCTGCCCATCTGTCTACAATGAGCTTGAGCCTAGTACTGTCATTATTTGGCTACACTGATCAAGCAGTTGCCAAGGGTTGATGTCAGTTCAAGGGCTTTCCTTTCTACGGCAGTAAGGGCCCTTGGAGATCAAGAGCAGCAGGTCTAAGGCATATAGAGGCAAGCAGAGTAGAATAAAGAAAACCTTGAACAATAATCAGCCACAATGTATATCGACAAAATAAAATTAAACAAACAAACAAACAAACAAAAAACCTTCAATTTACTGCCAAGTAAGAAGTACTCCAATCTTCAGTTCCTTCTTTGGGGAGAGGGAGGCAAGGAACACTCCTTGAGGTGGCATACCTTCAGGTTTTCTAAATAAGAGCACCAAATTACCAACCTCAAAATGTAAATATTCCAGGGTTAACCTTAAACAGATGCACAGTATCAGGATTTCACTTTGTATAGCCTAATTCCCCACTTGCATTGCCCCCAAGACAATACTTGTCTGCAGGGCTGACTTACAGAGAATGAACCATGAAGAAGCCCCAGTGAGCAGCCTAACAACCTGTTAGAGTGTTCTGGCAATGAAAACACGCAGCCAGGCACCCTGAATTCTGGCACAAACAGCTCGGGCAGGGCCCAGATACCATTCCTCTCAAGGCTCCACACCTAGCTTTTTAAAAAACAAAGACCCAAGGGTTTCACCTGGACCCACTTACAGAATGAAAACTCTTCAGGGTGGGGTCCTGGACATCTACATTTAATTTTTTTTTTTCAATTGAGGAGAAATTCACATAACATAAAGTCAACCTTTTTTAAGTGTACAATTCAGTGGTATTTAGAACATTCAGAATGTTGAGTAACCACCACTTCTATCTAGTTCCAAAACATTTTCTTCACCACAAAAGAAAACTCTGTACTTACTAAGCAGTCAGTCCTTAGTACCCCCTCTCCCCAGTACCTGGCAACCACCAATTTACCTGTTCTAGATATTTCATATACATGGCATCATACGATAGGTGGCCTTTTATGTCTAGCTTCTTTTACTTAGCATAATGTTTTCAAGGTTCATCCATGTTGTAGCATGTATCAATACTTCTTTTTTTTTTTTAAAGCTAAATATTCCACTGTAGGGCTATACCACATTTTGTTTATACATTCATCCACTGATGCACATTTGAATTGTGTCCACCTTTTGGCTATTGTGAATAGTGCTACTGTGAACGCTCATACAAGTATTTGTTTGAATATCTGTTTTCAATACCTTTGGGTTTTTATCTAGGAGTGGAATTGCTGGGTCATAAGTTAATTCTGTTTAACTATTTGAGGAACTTTCCAAACAATTTTCCACATTGTATAGTTTTAAGTATCCTGATAAATAATCACCACGATCTATTGTTAAGGGGAAAGCATAAGATACAGAATAGTGTAATATGCAATAGTCTATATATAGGGCTGGCCAGTTGGCTCAGTTGGTTAGAACATGGTGTTATAACACCAAGGTCAAAGGGTTCAAATCCCCTTCCCGGCCAGCCAGCAGAAACACAACAAAAATAGTCTATATATAAAAAAAGAAATAATGCTGGTAAATGCACACAGTATCTCTGGAAGGATACACAGGAAATAGTGACAGCAGTCTTCTCCCAAACAAGGACCTGGGTTGCTGGGAGAATGAGATGGAAGAGAGACTTTTCACACTCTAACCGTTTTGCAATGTGTTTCACATATGAGGGGTCTTCAAAAAGTTCATGGAAAGGGCTGAGCCCGTGGCGCACTCGGGAGAGTGCAGCGCTGGGAGCGTGGCAACTCTCCCGCCGCAGGTTCGGATCCTATATAGGAATGGCCGGTGCCCTCACTGGCTGAGTGCCGGTCACGAAAAAGACAAAAAAAAAAAAAAAAAAAAGTTCATGGAAAGATTCATATTTTTCAATTCCATTTTTCTACAAATTTTTGGAAGAACCCACATTCATGCTTTATATATCCTCTTGCTATAAAATAAAAGTTTTAAAGCCCTAAAAGAAACAATACTAGGAGAGAAGGACAACTGTGGCTCTGAGGTATGAAGAATATATATTTTCTTATTGGAAATCTTATTGTAAGACTTTCTTTTTACCAAGTGCATATATATATATATATATATATATATATATATTTTTTTTTTTTAACTTCTCAGTATATATTGTAGTTGATTTTTTGTGATCCTTTACATTCCTCTTTCCCCCCTCCCTCTCTTCCCTATATTTTTAAGTAAAAAAACTAGTTTTGGGCTGAACAGTTAGCTTAGTTGGTTAGAGTGTGGTGTTATAACACCAGGGTCAAGGATTCAGATCCCCATACCAGCCAGCTTCCAAAAACAGAGTTAAAAAAAAAAGCAAAAAACCTGTAATGCCTCTCACAGAAATGTTCTTTACCTTGAGTAGAGATTACACAGGTGTATATATTTATCAAAACTGTCATTTAAAATGGGTGCATTTTATTGTTTGCAAATTATAACTCCATGAAGATGATTTAAAACAAAAGCCAAAAAAGGCCTAAGGTGATTCCAAGTTTAGGAACTGGATTCCAAGTTCAGGAACAGCCAAGTTTGGGAACCACTGTTCTTAAGCACCAGGGACGCAGTGATGAGCCCTGTTCTATTCCCCCAAGAATGAATTCTTAGGGTGCTACTGCCCTCACCCAAGAAAAATTGCTTCCAAATTAAAGAAATGTGATTATTAGGTACTACAAACTGCAACCTGAATAGTGAACATTGAAAGGCTGCACGTCTGGCACTGGGGCTAGTTGCTTTTCTCTCTATGAACCCTCATAGCACTCCCCTATCATTCCCTTTTACAGAAGAGAAAACTGAGTTATCAAAGGGTCACATTACTGTCCAGGGAGACAAGCTACCAAGTGTCAGAGCTAGTATTTAACTGTCCAGCTTCTCTCCAGAGTCCATGCTCTTAACTAAGATACTCTATTGCCTTCCTTTTCTGAATTTAAGATCTTCAAAAGATTAACAAAGCTTCCTTCTCAACAACAGGAAAAATTAAACAAGAGATTTCATCCAGAAAAGAACTTTTTTTTTTTTTTTTGTCTTTTTGTGACCGCCCACACCGCGCTCAGCCAGTGAGCGTACCGGCCATCCTTATATAGGATCCGAACCCGCCGCAGGAGCACTGCTGCGCTCCCAGCGCCGCACTCTCCCGAGTGCGCCACGGGGTCGGCCCCAGAAAAGAACTTTTCCACAAAAACTCTGAACACAGTATTTCCAGCAAAGCTGCCAAATCACATAATAAAATTATCTTCTGGCAAAAAACTGTATATTAACAAAGTGTTCCAACATTAAATATCCATCTTAAATTTACTTGCTTGGGCTCTCAAAGCCTGCATCACAAACAACAGGGCTATGTAAAAGTACCTCAGAAAAGTGGCAGAGCATTTGCCCTATGAGTCCACAGAAAAGGAACCCGAGAGCCACAACTCATTCGCACCATAAAGACTTGGATACACTGCCATGAGAATATGATAAATAACAACACACACATAACGAAAGCAGAATTTTCAAACATACGCTTAAAGTCAAAACAATTTTTTAAAATAATCAAGTTGGATCCCTGTGCTTTAGAGCAGCTAGGAGCTTCAGAAGACAAAAATCTATATTCTTTTGTCCCTCTTTCTTGCAAAAATTCATCAGTTTTTATGTGGGGACTGCTTTTTGGGGCTGAGAACATTTTCCCGTAAGTTTAGGGAACTATGATCAGGATGCAAGGTTAGTAAAATTGGAAAACTTAATTGAAAATGTAATTTCTAAAGAATAATAAGACTGAAAGGTAAATAAAGTGTGCATAGCTGTTACATTATGAAATAAATGCTTCTGACTTCATGATTGAAGACTGCAGCCACAGTTCACCACACATGTACAGCATAGTTGGCTTGGATTAAAGTTGTTCAAGAACTCTTCAGTTATAAAAGATGGTGGCAGCAGGTAACAGTGGAAAAAATCTCCACCCCACCATGTACTCTTCAGCATTTTGCACCCACTTGTCTGAGAGTCCCATCTCTGATGCTACTATTTACTGATGCTTAAGAGTGAAACTACATGATCCCAGAATCAAATAAAGGCAGAGTCACAGCCAAAGATTGAATCTAGATAATTTGTGATTTACATGGTATCATATGTCAAGCTATTATTTACAATGTCAAATAACATGTATAAAAATTCCCCTCCAACATACTAACTCCTACAATTAAAGACAATAAAATGAAAACATCAAACACAGCATTTTTCTCTCAGATGACAGTAAAAAAATTTTATTATTAAATTTAAGCTTGCTACCAATAAAATCCTTATTTATCACTCTTAAGGGAAACAATCACTTACAAAAACAACAAATGCACTGATATCCTGAAAGAAAAATATCCCTGAAGAATCTCTCCTATACCAGAGTTAGAACAAATATTTCTACCAAGGGAGAAAATTAGTATGTATTGAGCACTGTGTTCTTCATACATTAGTACATCTAAAATTCCTATAAATAGAAATAGATGTTATCTTCATTTTACAAAGGCAGGTCCTGGGACTCAGAGAAATAAAATAAACTGCTTAAAAAGAAATATACCTTTTCTATGACAGAATTGCCTTTGTAATTACAGGGCCATCAGCATTCTGGTTAAAAAAAAAAAAATCTGATTTGAGCAAATCTATAGAAGAAAAGTATAACCTTTCACTTATTTTTTAAAAATGCAACAATGTAGAAATGAACAATTGAGAAAACAACTTTGAAATTGCCCTCTTAAAAGAGAGGGTTCAGTCAAACCACCCTAATCAATTACTGGAAACTGGAGAAGCCATTTCAAGCCTTATGGAACAGCAACAGAGGGCTTATCTCTGGCCACAGATCAGGGCTTTAAGAAGCCACACCTTCCAATTTATCAGCAAAGCCTATGAGTACTCTTTTTACAATATATCATGAATTCCACCACCACCGTTACTTCTCTTTTGTCCAAGCCACTATCATCCTTCACTGGATTTAAAGAGCCTCTAATAGATATCCCTGCTCCCATTTTTGCCCCCCTATAGGCAGCCAAAAATATAAATAAATTAGATTACATCACTCCCCTGTAATAAAACCCTTCAATGGCTTCCCAATGCACTCTGTACAAAACTCTAAACTTCCAGTTCCTACATAATCTGGCCCCTGGCTACCTCTACGACTTTATTTCTTCCACTCCTCCTGCTTGTTCTCTAGACTCCAGCCATTCAAGTTTTTCTGTTCCCTAAAATGGCAAGCGTATTCCCTACCGACTATCATCAATCTCCCCTACTAGAATAAAAACTCCCTGAGGGTAGGGACCTCTGTTTTCTTCAGATGTGTTCCAGAATAGAGCCTGACATACAGTAGCTATTCAGTAACCATGTGCAGAATGAATGAATGAATGAATGAATGAATGAATGATGGCAAAATTACAACCTAGCTTGGCCATCCATCTTTCCATGCCAAGGAGTTCAAAGACAATCAAAACCATTACCAGCAAGACGGCTTCACTGCCAGGCAGCCCATCTCACTAAATACAAACTTTCATCCCCTTAGTGGTGCATTTCTCCATATACAGAGTGCCCTCAGGCCCAAGGAAAACAAGAAAAGGTAGCCAAAATGATACCAGACCAGGCTACTTATCGTGTTATCAATTAAATTAAGAAACTATTATTCCAGGCTGGCCGGTGGCTCACTCGGGAGAGTGCGGTGCTGATAACACCAAGGCCACGGGTTCGGATCCTATATAGGGATGGCCGGTTCGCTCAATGGCTGAGCGTGGTGCTGACAACACCAAGCCAATGGTTGAGATCCCCTTACCAGTCAAAAAAAGAAAAAAAAAAAAAAAGAAACTATTATTCCCTTATTTGTAACCAGTTTAAACTATCTGAACAGCTCCTGGATAGGCTGTTGTATCTGCTGTTAACATCGCTCCCTCCCAAGCCAGTATCACTACTGACATCTCTTGTAGTAGGGAGTCTTGTCCTTTCACCTTCATTCTCTAGTTGACTCATTTTGTATTGATAATTAAGACATATCCACAGCACATTCAGTAAATTATAAGATGACCAAACTATTCAATCGAAAAAATGAAAATTTAAAGATGAAGAACAGAAAGGATAAGATGGGAATAGTCCAGAAGTAAAAGAATTACATGTGTAATACAGTTGAGTCCATCTCCTTAAAGATTAAGTAAGGGAGTGGTTTGGAAATACATCTTCATCTAAGGAAGGGAATATACCTTGGAATAGAAGACAGAAAAGAAGTTAGAGGAGTTACCTTACAGAGAGGTAGGAAAATAAGTACATAGAAAAGTTCTGGAGTAAAATAAGATCTCAAGATTGGCAACAGGCAAACCATAATAGTAGTGATGCTGTACCCACATTTCCCTAGAATTTACATTAATAATAATCTCTCTCCCATGGGGAAAGGGAAAAAGAAGAGACTTCTATTTACAAACCTTACAAATGTGCTGCAAGACTCACGGCCCGAGTGGCAGAAGTTGTACAAAGTATCTTAAACTTCTCAGATGTAAGGCTATAAAAACATAAAAAATATCAGGAGTTATATTTATTCACTTTACAAGGAAAAAAAAACAAAACAAAGGACAGTATGTAAATGGGCTTGCCCAAAGTTCTGTGAAGTAATTCTTTAGTGAAGAGTCCAGGAGAGGGAAAAAATGCAGAATCTAACATAACATAATTAACATAATATTTATCATTTATACAATTCTTGGTCTTCATCTTAAGACAAAATGTACACAATCAACCTTATTTTCTGGATATTATAATTTAATGTTGCCCTTTTTAAGGAAAAAAATCAAAAAAGCAGATGAATCCTATGTAAATTAATTTCCCCCATCATTATAAAAATTTTCAAACACATAGTAAACTTAAAAGAATTTTACAGTTGACACCTGTACCCTACCATCTAGACTACAATGATCATTTTAATGAATTGCTTTATCAAATTACATTTCCTTTTCATAAAGGGCATTACAGAGAATTACACACTGAAAGGTAACTGTCAGAAAACCAAAGCTTCCCCCCCAAAACAGTTTTTTTTTCATTAAGTCAAGGAAATTAGTATCAGGAAATCCTGTTGATATTTTTGTCAGAAACTGTCAGTATTAGTTTACTATGTAAAGTCAGAATTGACTGAGTCTACTCCTATTCACAGTGGGTGATTCTCATTTTTTGGGTTTCTTTTAATATCAGATCACGTCATTCCTCTACTAAAAAACATCTAATGACTTCTCGTCTCATAACAAATCCAAAGAACTTCCCATGCCCTAAAGGCCCTACATGATCTGGCCCCTGCCCATCTCTCTAATCCCATTTTGTCTCCCTCTTTTCCTTTCACTCTATTCCAAACATATTTTATTGGCTGCTTATGTTTTCCTCTTTCCTTTCACTTGAATTTAAGATACTGTTATAAATATGTTTAAACACCTTTACCCACCCTCAAAAAAAAAAAAAAAAAAAATCAAGCTCAGTTTGGTATAAACTGCATAGCAGTTGCAATTTAACAGAGTGCATCTCATACTTTCATTATAATTAGCTATGAAAATGTATTCTGAATCATTTGGAGGAAGCACCAATAAAATAAGACCAACACCCAGAATAAGCAGCTTCAGTGCCTATCTGATTTTCAGGCACATGACTACCATAATTATGAGTATAAAAGGTCTTCACTTAGGGGCTTGCCCGTGGCTCACTCAGGAGAGTGCGGTGCTGATAACACCAAGGCCATGGCTTCGGATTCCATATAGGGATGGCCGGTTCGCTCACTTCGGAGAGTGTGGTGCTGACAACACCAAGTCAAGGGTTAAGATCCCCTTACCGGTCATCTTCAAAAAAAAAGAAAGAAAGAAAAAGAAAAAGAAAAAGGTCTTCACTTAATACAACAGCACCACAGATTAAAAATGAGTTACTTGAAATAGAAATACTTGAAATAGGGCTTTTACAATAATTACTAACTTCAAATTGTCTTGGAAATTTTAATTTATTAATTTCACAAATATTTAACAGTGAGCATATCCCCAAAGGGTAGAGTATATATTAAGACACATAAATTTAACACTAATAAGTTTAAGATTTAGTTATATTAATGTGTAGGTGCAGATAAACTGAATTCCATTGGACAGACAAATAAGGAGATAGACTAAATGGTAGGGGAGGACAAAATACTTAGCAACCTTTTTTTTTTGGACCGGTAAGGGGATTGTAACCCCTGGCTTGGTGTTGTCTGCTCCACGCTCAGCCAGTGAGCACACCGGCCATCCCTATACAGGATCCGAGCACGCGGCCTCAGCGCCACCAGCGCCGCACTCTCCCGAGTGAGCCACGGGGGCCAGCCCTTAGCAACCTTTTTAAACTACAAATACATGGCCAGTTTTATTTTATTCAGCCAGTCAAATTTAGCAGTTGCAGGAAGGGGGGCATATAACACCAATTTTAAAATCCAGTGATTATGTATCATTATCACTAGTAGTCATAACGCAATTAAACACAAGGTGCTGCCTATAGAAATCTGTCAAGCCCAAGTTAGTTATCTTAGAAACCGAAATATCAGTTTTTCTTCTCATAGAGTTAACAAAAATCTCTCAGCCCTCTATGACAATTAAGAAGTTCCAAAGTAGCACCCAACCTCTTTCTCCTGTCACCACTTGGACTCCACCCCATCGACAAGAAACACCTGAAGATCTTTTTGTTACTCTCCTAATAACTTACACCTCCACATGACTAGGATAAACTTTTATTTTTATTTTATTTATTTATTTATTTTTTTTTTTCGTGACCGACACTCAGCCAGTGAGTGCACCGGTCAGTCCTATATAGGATCCGAACCCGCGGGGGGAGCGTCGCCGCGCTCCCAGCACAGCACTCTACCAAGTGCGCCACAGGCTCGGCCCTAGGATAAACTTTTAAAAGGAGTTAACTGACAAAAAATGAATCAGGACTATGAAAATACTCCAACAAAATCACTCTCACACACGTGTGCACAGGGGACTGTTTGCTTGATATATACAGTTATTCCCCCATTGCACCCCAAATCAATAGTCAAAAAGGCATACAGTTGCCTAAAAACATCTTAACCTGACATGATTATATTGGATTTGGAGCAAGGGAAGTCTGGTTTTCTCTCAAGAAGATCTAACCACCTAAAGCAACAACTAGGCCAACCAGGGATCCTGTACATTCACCTATCTCCCTCAATCGACTATGGCAGGACCATCCAGTTACAGAAAGCAGAATACCATGAAAGCTAAAGAACTGAAATTTGTTTGACAAATGAATTTTTCAGATTCTTCCAAACTATGCACAATCAGCAAGGTATGAAAGATAAAAACACTGGAATAAGCTGGAAGTCCTGAATTTTAGCTGACTCTAGGTCAGCTGTTTGGGAATACATGAGAATACAGAGAAAATAGTTTCGGTCTGCTCCTGACCATCTTCGTAAATTTACTTAGGTCTCTGGGACCCAGCTGTCTGACCTGCAAAAAGAGTTGAATTACATACAAATCCTGAAGATACCTTTTAGGTCTAAAATTCTGGATCTATGAAGAAATTGGTTGATAGCTATACAGTACGCATACTCTGTTCCTCCCTCCAGTACAGATTTTTATGAGAACAAAAGCTAGAAGTCCAGCGCTAGACTGCCTCAAAGTACGTTCCATCTTGTATACTTTATGTCCCCAAGAGCCATGGGTGCTTTGCAAAAGTAGATGAAACTAACCAAGACAATTTATCAAGAGATCCTTCAATAAGTTACTCTTTACAACTAAAAACTAGTCTTGTATTGTCAGTCCACACAATGTCACTTGTACCAAACGCTCAAAACAATATCTCTACCAACCTGGCCACATCTGAGGTGACAATTACCCACATGGATTTGCGACACTAAGTGGCTGAAATATTCTCACCACATAAAACATTTTAAAGTATGAGTTTTTTGCTTTTTGTATTTTTCCCCCTTCGGTTGTGGCAGAAAGAAATATAATCTGATTACACACCTGCAAGAAATATTGTAAAAAGAATATCTTAAAAAGAAGCTAACAAGTCACCAACAGAGGTAAAATTCTTAAATCAGAACTATTATAGGGCCGGCCCGTGGCTCACTCGGGAGAGTGCGGTGCTGACAACACCAAGTCAAGGGTTGAGATCCTCTTACCGGTCATCTTTAAAAAAAAAAAAAAAAGAACTATTAAAAAACACAAGTGAAATCAACTCTGAGGTTAAAAAGATGCCAATTTTCCACATAACGAACATGGTTTTTGACCAAATCAATTTGGGTGCAAATAAATGCTATTTAATGAAGACGAACTGTAACTGTGGATCCAATCTGCAACTAGGAACAGATATTTAGGCGATTCCTAATCAGTATAGTAACTTAGACTAAGCAAAACTGAATCTGTTTTCACGCAACATCGCTTAAATCATTTAAAAAGTGCTTTTTTCAACTGAAATGTTCTTTCCCCCCAATAGACAGTCCTACTCCTTAAGATTTCAACACAATCTTTTATCTACATAATATCCAAGATTACTGCATTTAAAAAACAGAAAGTTTACCCAAAGCATTGCTGGACTTCAACCAGTATAAAACGGTGATTCATTTCACTTTGAATGTAAAAGGCAAAATGGAGTTGAAAAGAGTTTCTTTCCATTTCAACTCCAGCCACGCGCGCTTTGCAGCGGCGACTACACAGCGCGGTCGCAGGGCCGGGCCCGGAGCCCCCGCCCTGCCCGGCGCGGCCGTGAGAGAGGAAACGCCGGGGACCGCAGGCGGGCGGCTTGGGCTCCAACAGGCCCGGCCGGGCGGGGGAAGGGGCACTGGAGGCGGCGGGGCGCGCTTCCGGGGACTCCAAAGGCGGGGCCGCCGCCTCGGGGAGCGGGACCCGGGCCGAAAGTCAGGGTCAGGGGCCAGGGACTACCGGCAGAGAGCAGCAGGTGGGGTGGGGCGCGGCCGCGGCGGGGCGGCTGGCGAGCGACCGGAAGAGTGCCGGACGGGCGCGGGGCGCCGCGATGCCGGGGGGATCCCTCCTGCTCACCTTAAACGTTGACTCCACGTCCGACCTCTTCGCACTGAGGACGCCTGTCCGCGAGTCGCAAGCTCGGAGATAAGGGTGGGTAGCTTAGGAGGCGGCGGCGGACTAACGAAGAGAACCGACGGAGGATCGCGGACAGGGAGCTCGAGCGAGGGCGGGCGGGCGGCAGCGGGAGGGCGGGGAGCGACGTGCGCGTCCCCGAGCGCCCAGCGGGCTCGAGCCGGCCCCAGTCGCGGCCCCGCGCACGCGCGCGCACTCACAGCTCATCTGCGATTGCTCAGGAGTGAGTTCACGCCCTAAAAGCAAGACGCTTAACCAATGATTGCAGCCGCGTGGAGCATCACGGGAACTCTGGGGCTATAAAAGACCTGGTTGCTATTTTATACTCCCCGAGTCACTCATTCTTTAAGTAAGCAGGGTGGGGCTAGGTGCGCGTGCGCAGCTTTAGTACTCCTCCCCAAACTGCCAACTCTTCGCGCAAGCGAGGTAGGCTCTCCCTGCCTTGGTTTACGCGTGCGCATTAATGGGCCTGGCCCCGGAAGACCGTACGCCTGCGCGGTGGGGTCGATGGTGACAGGACCTCGGGTGGGGCGCGGGCCAGTCATGGCGGAACCTTGGTACGGGCAGTCCTTGCAGGCTCTGCCGGCCACGGTGCTGGGCGCGCTGAGCGCCCTGGGCAACGAGTTCTTGCGGGAGTGGGAGGCGCAGGATATGCGCGTGACCCTCTTCAAGCTGCTACTGCTGTGGTTGGTGTTAAGTCTCCTGGGCATCCAGCTGGCGTGGGGGTTCTACGGGAACACGGTGACCGGGTTGTATCACCGCCCAGGTGAGGCTTTCTACGAACCTCCGTGAGCTGGCCGTCCCCACCCCCATCGGATTGGACCGTTGGATTCCCCAGAATCCCCCTAGACTACATTGGTCCCCCAAGAGCCTCGTTAGAACATAACGTTGTACCCTGACCCATGTCACCATGCCATTTTACACCAGAATCCCCACCAGTCCACCCATCACATTGTAAGTCTTCCTCAGAACCCTCACCAGACAATACCACTAGTCTCTTATGACCCACATCAGACTCTCCATCAAACAATACCAATGGCTCCTAACCTGACCTGGGCTGATGCCTGCTCAGATACCCACCCCCAGCCTGCTGTAGCTCTGGATGTGTTCCTGCCTCCAGGTCTGGGCGGGCAGAACGGATCCACACCTGATGGCGCCACGCATTTCCCTTCCTGGTGAGTAAATCTGTCTCTAACCTAACCCCATGCTTGGCAGGCAGAGGACACTCTAGTGCTGTAGACAGGGAGGGGAGTGGAGTTTTCAGGGTATGAATCCACTAGCTTAGTGGCCTTTACAGCAAGTTTCAAGTCTGCACATAGAGCTCAGGCTTCAGGTTGGGGTGACACCAACATGTCGACAGTCCATCAGCCGCTGTTCAGCAACCTATGGGTGGGTGGTGGTGGTGCCATAATTTCAGAGAGATGAACTGGCAGGTCTGTTGGATTCCGCTCCCTGCAAGTCCTTCAGTTATGAAGGCGGGACCCTCTGTCCTTAGCACACTGATTGACCTCATCAGGATCAGCCTCCTCTATAAAACATGAACTCACTAATCAGAGCATTTGTTCAACTAGTGTCTGAGTTCCTACCACATGGCAGAGGCCACATTAGACCTAGAGAACAAGGACAACCCAGGCCCTACTCACAGGGGAAGCCAAAGAATTGTAAGGGGAGGACAGCACTGCAGGAGCAAAGTCGGTTAGGGAAGGCTTCTCCCAAGAAAGTCATCTAAGCTGAGGTCAAAGGCCAGGGGGTGGCAAAGTGTACCAGGCAAAGGGATTGGATAGAACAAAGCCCAGATGCACAGACAAAGGTGATATATTGTAAAAACCGATAAAGCTGTGATGCTGAAGCTTGAACATGCCATCATGGAGGGCCCAGGGAACCACTGAAGGACTGACTCAGCAAGGCTGTGGACTGATCTAATTTGGATTTATAACTGCCTGCTTCATGACAAGTAGATTAAGGGGTCCAAGAGTGAGAGCTAGAGGACAGTTAGGAAGGCTGCAACTGCCAAGATTTCTGTCAGGCAACTGCGGAAGGATAAAAGCACCATCGTTAAGGTGGGGAAGCAATAGGAAGAACGGGTCTGCAGGGGGAATGTGGTGGGCCCAGCTAGGACTGTGGGAGATCAGCAGAGAGGTCTAGATTGTAGTGCAGCCTTATTGAGCCCAGCTCATCCCCAAAGGAGCTGGGCATAGCCAATCTTAGGGACTATTCTGCTGCCTATGGAATAACCCCTCTTTCTTCTCTCTCTCCATCACTTTCAGGGAAATGGCAACAAACAAACCTCTCAAAACACACAGAGAATAAGGGAAGGCAGCAGAGGGGTCTCCAGGGGCATCACTGGGTCTGCTGGCTCCTATACTGGGTTCTGCTGCCGCCCAGACTCCAGGGACTACTACAGAGGACTCAGGGTTGGGGTCAGGGAGTACCCTAGTGCTTGAAGGGCTGGGCCTCCACTGCCATCCAATAGCCCCAGGCACTGGACGAGTGAGGAGTTTGCCTCTACCTTTTCCTTGGTGCCTTAAGGCAAGAAGGCATGTTCCTCAGGGGTCAGAGCTCAGGAGAAGCTTCTGGGTTAGGGAGGCCAATAGTCCCTCTTCTGTCTTGGCTTTTTATTGTTCTTATTCCCATCTCCCTGGGATATGACCTCTTAGAGATTTGTCCCTCTGAGAGGAAACCAGAGGTTGACCAGCTCTAGGATTGGTAAGGAAGTCTGTTCTCCCCTAAAGTCTGAGTTTCCTGAATTTCTTTGATTTTGTTTTGTTGGTCTACACCAGGCCTTATACTCTGTGGTTACTTAGCTGGCCATTCAGGTATAAGGCAGGGTTTCCCTGCTGGCACCATCCAGATGGAGCCACCAAACACCCATTTCCCTGGCCCAACCAGAGCTCTCCAGGTGTGAGCTAGTCAAAGTAAATTATCATTTCCCAACTGTCCTACTCACATTCCTCTCAGTCCTTCTTGGGGGAAAGCTTGGTGCCTGAAAGAGGCAGAGCCTACCAGCTGAGTCCATGGGGTGGCTTCCCAACCCACTGCTTAAGTGCGCATGTGGACTTGGGACTGTACCCTGCCCCCTCATCAGGAGGTACTAAACAGTTAATAAAGAACAGCCCTGCAGTCTCATCATTTCCCATCTTGACCTGGAACAAACAGAGGCCCCATCAGAAGATCCCATAGGCTCAGCTCCTCCTCATTAGCACCACCTCAGCCTCCAGGAACCCTCGACAGGAAAGAGTCACAGGCCAGACAGCTCTGCCACCTTCATAATGGGCCAGAGGAGCTTCCGAAGGTATGGGTGGCAAATGCCCCCACGGAAATGCCGGTTTCTGAAAGCACTGTGGCTCTGGACTTGCCTCCTTCCCTGGCCACACTTCTGCCTCTCTCTGTGAGGCCACCAGCTACCTCAGTGTCCTGCTGCCTGCTTCCTCTCTGTTAGGTGTCACAGTCCCATCTGGCAGCCATTGCCTATGCCATCTTTGTGGCAGAGGTGCTCTGGAAGTGGGGCTGCACTGAGCTTATGCACATGTACTCAATCCAGAGTTGTCTCCTGGCCGGCAAAATAATGGTCTTTGCAGCCTCAGGCCCACCCATTGACACCGCCACACACAGAATCACCACACACTGGGTCTCATGTTTCACCCCAGGCTCATCTGAAGATGTAGCTTATTAAACATGGAATGTATCAGTTGTGTGATTATTCAGATAGAACAAGGGTGTGCGTGCACAGGGGCAACTGAAGAGGGAACATCCTAGAGACTGTTGCCCCTCAGGACCCAGAATGTATTGACTTGCAGAAGTGGAGAGGTGATGCCAGCTCCCTGAGGGAGCAGTGATGGGGTGCCCAACAGGGGCAATATCCCTGTTAGTTCTTATAGATCTGGTCTCTCTCAAGGGGAACCTACTCTGAGTCTGTCTTGGAGGCCAGGAAGGCAGGCATTGGGTTGACACCCCAGGAATCCTGTAGATATAGAACAATGAGGCTCGAGACCATGGCAAGTATGAAGGAAGGAAGTTTGTTTAATTTTTTTCAGGAGTCAATGGAGTCCAGTAATGGGCCAAGGGGCGATGGTCAGCCAGGGTAAGGCAAGTCCAGGAGGAGGCCAGCCTACCCTACAACAGCCCTGAGGCTCAGAACAGGTGGTGAGCCTGCCATGGTTTGCTACTGGGTAGCAGGCTAGATCGACTCAGGAATATGGAAGAGTTAGTCCATGCCCCCTCAGCCATCCCCAGGTTTACACATGAGCACAGCAGCCCTACTGAGTTAACCCTCTGTAAGTCAGGAATCATTCCTGCCCAGGGACAGGCAGCAGTTTGCATTTGTGGAAAACAAATTCAAGGGGGTGGCCTAAGCTCACACTGCCCACGGTAATAACCCTTTGGAAGATGAGAAACTGTGGTGAGGTAGGTTGGGAAGGTTTAATCCTCACAAAGGAGAGCCTTTTCTCCACAGCTAGCACCTGGCAGAGTGGGAGGTGGCAGAACCAGTGCTTCTCATTGCTCTCCAGTAGGCAAGAGTGGGGTCAGTGGGATGGTGGACTGAAACAGGACATTGGGTGAGCCGGTCCATCACTCAGAAATGGGGTCTTGAAGTTGGAGTGGGTGGGTGGGGGAAACAGGTGGTATGGCCCCCTCAACCAGACAACTAGAGCCAGCCTCCAGCCTCTACCCTCACCACTCATCCCTAGTGAGTTCTGCCTCAGCTTCCTGACTATCCCCTTGAAGAATGCTCTCCAGTGCAAGACTCCTGGAGGGGAGGGTCCTGCCTGAACTGTCCTCACTTGAGGGTGTAGTAGTTCGTGGGCACAAAGGGCATCTTGCTGACCACAGCCATCTGCTGCTTCCGCCGTACTTCTACCAGCAGCAGTGTCCCTGGCCGACTGTACTCATAGGGCACATAACCCATTGCCACATTCTTCTTCAGGCAAGGCGAGGGGCAGCCACTGGTCACAGTACCTGTCCACGCATAGGCCATGTGTCAGCACCACCCTGCCAGCCCAGTGCTCCAACCATCCTGGGGAAGGGACAAGGGCTCTCCAGCTTCCCTGGTTCACCTACCAATCTTGGTACCGTCCGTGCTCAGGATGGGACTGTGTGCCCGCATTGGGGCCCCCTCACACATCAACCCCACACGCCTCCGCTGCACCTTGCCCTTCAGCTGGGAAACAATGACCTTGGCTCCAGGGAAGTCCATAGCAGCTCGGCGGCGCTTCCCTAGAGCATAACACACCAGACCTAAGCCACAGCCCACAGAAGCCCTGGCCACAGGAGGTCCTTGCTTCAAGGACCCCAGGTGATATCCATCCAGCATCAAGGCCCCTTCATTGGGACCCCCACAGGTTCTATTCCTCCCTTACACTGCAGTCGGCTAACCACCTCCTACCCCCTGGAGACCATGCTGCCTACCTCAGCCTGTTGAGGGTCCTCAGTTTCTAATGGGCAAAACCACACTGGCACCTTCAGGGAATGGAGGCTTAGGGAGGCTGAGTCACCTGCTCCAGGCTACACAACCTTAGAAGCAGTCACAGCCTGGTTGGTCTCATTAAGAGTCACTCCAACTTCCAGGACCCCATCCTGGAGTGCGAGCCCAGCTTACCCAATGTCCAACTGAGGCTGCCCTCCACAGGTGTAGTGTGTTCATCAATGTCATTCCCATACAGGCAGAGGCCTGCCTCCAGGCGTAGGCTGTCCCGGGCCGCCAGCCCTGCCAGCTTTACCTCTGGGTTCTCTAGCAGAGCTGTTGCCAGGTGGACTGCCCCTGATGCCGGCACTGAGATCTGCAAAGGACATCAGAGAACAGGTGGCCAGCTGCCTTCCCAGAGTCTGTGCCCTCCACTGCCCTACACCCACTTCTTCACACACCTCCACACCGTCCTCTCCTGTGTAGCCACAGCGGGTCACGCGGCAGCCGGACATGCCGAACACTTCCATCACAGCACTGGTCATGAAGGGCAGTTTCCTCAAGTCATCTGCCACACCGGCCTGTAGCACCTGGGCCGCAGTGGGGCCTGGGCCCAGGGAGCAAGTGACTGAGTGTCCAGGTCCCAGCACCCCCTCAAAGCTGGACTACAGCCCTTACTCAGGCCCCAGAACAAGTCCTGCTCAGCAAGTGGGAGAAGATGCCCTTGCTTAGCCCATGGAGCCTTGTGGTAGGTGGGGGGAGGACAAGATACCAAACTTAGAATTGGCACACAATTATCACACCATCCACACCTTCCTCTTGGTATGGCCTCTGTGATAAGCAGTTGATGAAGCCAGGAAGGCAAAGGTCAGTTACAACTCCAGCCCAGTCCTCTCACCTTGCAGGGCTAGCAGAGCATTATCCACCACTTCCAGACCCACATCACTGCCCCTTTTCTGAAGCTCCGTGACTTTGTCCTGAAAGGAAAGACAGAAATACCACATTAGCCTCTGGGACCACTTACTGAGCACCTACCATGGGTGGACACT
Source organism: Cynocephalus volans (assembly GCF_027409185.1). NCBI lineage: Eukaryota > Metazoa > Chordata > Mammalia > Dermoptera > Cynocephalidae > Cynocephalus > Cynocephalus volans. The sequence continues at coordinate 59,684,769 of NC_084470.1, forward strand.
GCAGAGCTGGGCAATGATAGTGGGCTGGTTCCCATCTTACAAGGTCACATTGCTACTAATTGGTAGGGATGACCGAAGCTGAGGTCTGCCACCTCTCACATCCTCAAAGGATGCTCACTTAGGGACTAGAGTCAACTTCACCTCCTCACCTTTCCTAGTCCTCCACCACCAAACCCTGGCTCTAGGGAGGGCCTTCTCTTGAGTCTCATAGCTGTTCATTTACTCAGAGAGCCATTTTCTGAGCCCCTTGTCCATGTCAGGCCTGTCCCAGACAACAAGGATACTGCTCTATGAACAAGGAAGACAAGGTGCTAGAACACAGAAGGGCTGTACCTGCATGCGAGCCAAGTCCTTGTCCCAGCAGCCAGCATTGGATACCACATACAGGTGCCCCTCAGATGTGTTGGTCACAATCAAGTCATCTAAGATGCCTCCAGTCTCATTTGTAAACAGCGACAGTGTCCCCTACCACCAGAGTGAAGCATCTTTGCCTCCAAGTCCAGGAGGCCAAGACCAAGCATGAGCCAGACACAAACCTGTACCCACTCAGCCACCACAAACTCATGAACCCTCATGCGCAGGGCTCAAGGTATGCAAGATCCAAGGCTGGGCCTAGGTCCATTTATCCTCATGTGCCAAGTTTTTATCCTCTTCCTACCCAGGGAGACCCCCCTGATCTGGTGCGGCCTCTGCACTCCTCCACCCTCAGTACTGAGAGCCCCATCTCACACTTAACCAATGACACCTAGGACCTGCTGCTTCATCCCACACCCTAATTCCCAGGACAAAAGTTTCAAGGTCCATCATAATGATCCCAACTAATCCCATAGCACTCTATAGCAATGTCCCCCAAATACTGCAAGGGTGGCCTTAGCCTCCCCACTGGATGGATGAAGAGCCTGATCTTGATAGGTCACATAAATCACCTGAGGATCTTGTTAAAATGAAGATTTTGATTCAGCGGGTCTGGAGTACCACTTGAGTGTATTCCTAACAAGCTCCTAGGAAACGATGAGGCTGCTGGTTTAGGGACCACACTTTGAATAGTGAGGAGTTAGGCACCATGTAAGGTTAGAGAGCAGCACATGAACTTTGGTTTCTGGGCCTCCCATTCTAACATGGTGAGGCTGGGATAGGCCCCTCTGGTGGATGGCTGGGTGTCTTGAATGATTCAGAGACTCTGTCCACCAAGACTGCAAGTCCTAAGAAGCTATGTCTGACCCATCTCTGTACCCCCAAACCTGAGATAGGGACTCAGCCTGTTTGCTGGCTCATGACTAGAACACCCATTTAGCTGAAATAAAAGAAGGGCCCACCTGGTTTGGCCTTAGCTCTGCAATGTCTCCAACCACTAGACTCTCCATCAGCTTAACCCGGTCACAACCAAATATCTTGGTCTGGGAAAGAGATGGAAAACCTTAGGCCACTGCAACAGCTGCAATCAAAAAAGCCTCTAGGCAAGGAGGTCTCCTTCTTGCCACCCACAGCACAATCTAGCCCACCTAAAGTGACTGACCAGTCTGTTCTTCTGGCAGCACAGGCCCCACCTTCTGATGCCCCTACATCCCCCAGCACAGGGTGTGACTAAGGGAGGTCAGAGAACTCAAGAGGACCTAGCACCTTCCCAAATACCCCCGTTTCCAAACCAATACCCAGTACAGTGGATGAGAGTGGATGTCAACCCTGGAAACCCCAGATTAAAGCAGACCACTTAATGGGAGCAGGCTAGAGAGATTAAAGAGGAGATAAACAGGATACCCTCTGAGTTAATTTCCTTGGGGCCATAGTCTGTCCGTGACACCCCTGAGACCTCTAGCCCTTCTAGGAGGACTGTATTCAAAATCCAGCTCCCAGTAAATAAAGCTGAGGAGCACACCACTGTAGATGGGGAGGAAGGCCTGATCCAGCTGCAGGCATGCTCCCCTGGCTCACCTGCAGCATGTGGGACACGTCAAAGAGCGAGCAGTGCCGGCGTGTGTGCAGGTGTGAGTCAATATGACTGTCCTGGTACTGCACAGGCAGACTCCAACCCGCAAACGCCACCATTTTCCCACCGTGGGCCAGGTGAAAGTCATAGAGTGGTGTCCTGCGGAGCACATCCTGTGGGCATTCGGACTTAGTGCCGCCAGGGCCCTAGCCTCCGGCTGCCTCCCTCCCCCACGCTCCAAGATCAGCACCAAACCCCAGCACCCTCTATCCCACCTGTGCACAACTGAACTGACGACCCAGGGCCAAGGGGAGTGACTGCAGACGAAAGCCTACACGGGCCACCATGCTCGCTGCCCGCTGCATAGTCGCTTGTAACTGGTGCAGATGGCGTACAGAGGCCACCACTCTGCCAGGCACTCTGGGAGATGTAGTCCAGGCCCCTGCTGGGACCGGTCTCCCTCCCGAGCAGATCAAAAGAGGAGTGGGCAGCCCTGAGGGCAAGCTAGGATTTAGAGCTGGGAGTGCAGACTGCAAACTGCAAAGAAACTGCCTCAGGCTATTTCCCCAGGCTAATCAGGGCAGGTCTACTAATCAAGGTAGGTCAGGCAGTCCAGAAAGGATTAGGCTACCCAGAACCAGAGCTGGGGGCTGACCTCCCCCTGCTGAACTGCTTTGCCTTCAAAGGGTTGAAAGGTCTGTATCACACATTCAGGGACCTCAGGAATGTAAAATCCTATGGGGTTGGGGGATGGAGAGGTCATAGGTGGGTGGAACCAGCCTGGCAAGCAGAGCACCACAGTAGCCTGGCCTCATGTTGGTGTCCCCAGCTCTCCCACCGGGCAGACACAGACAGCCAGCAGTCATGCTTCCACAAGTATTTATTGATCTTGCTGTACACCATGCCTTGTGCTGGGTGCTGAGGACACAGCTTTGAATGTAGCATGGTCTCTGCCACCCCAGGGTCCTCTCCACTCACACACACACACTGAGGATCTTTGATCCCTGAAAACAGGATTATGGTCATCAACCTTTCAGAAAAAGCTAAATGGGGCTAAGTAAATGACCCTGCAGGTAAAGACACCACCTGCAAGAACTCTGATGGATGACAGCAGAGGGTGGCCACCAAAAGGTGGCTCAAATTCCCCCAGAAAACTGTTGGGCCACACACATATCCAATTTTGCAAGTCCAAGACATGCTGGAATTTTACTTCATAATACCCCCCAGAGGCAAAGCCAGGAAGAGCCAGGGGGGAAGTGGGATTTTTCTCACAAGCTTCTCACATGAAGGAACAGCAGCCTGCATCCTTTAACTGTTAACCTGAGGTAATGGAGGAACTCAGCCTCTTTAAAGGCCTCAGTGAGAACCCTCACTTGGACCTGCCCCCCACCAAGATTGATGCCTCATTATGACTCTTGGAAAGGGACAATTGGGAGAAGGGACAGGGATGTGCTTTGGTCAGATGGCAGATAGGTCCCAGGTCTCATTCTCAGGCCCTGGCCTTTTCAGAGGCACCTGCCCAGGACCAATGGGAACACCCATTTGAACATATGTCCAGGAGCCAGCTCAGGGACTGAGGGATTTAGGCTACCCAAATCCCCAGCTTTGCTTCCTAGGCAGCGGAAGAGTTTAGACAGGACATTTCTTTTTGTGAGCAAAACATAAAGGGAAAGAAGTCCAGTAGGGGGTGCAGAGGAAGAAATGGGGTTTCTGTTTCTTCCTCAAACTTCCCAATCTGCAAGAGTGCCATGGTAGCAGTGGCCTTCCAAGGTTAGATGGAGCAGGTTCTAGTAGGTCATCCCAGCCCACTGCACTCAGGGTGATGGGAGTGGCAAAAGACAGGAGTGTACATGTTGGCAGGAGGGCCAGAGAACACTTGGAGATTTTTAACAAGTAGAAATGGAGTGCTTTTAGAGGAGGAGAAGGAAGAGATGGATTACAGTCGGGTGAAGACAGAGCACACTCCTGCGGGGAGCTCATGCTGAAGCAAAACAGTAAGCCCCCCAGAATCTTGAGTCTGTGAACATGGCCCAGACAGAACAGGTATGCAGGCAACACTCAGAATGTACAGGGAACACAGTTCGGCCTCTGGTGGTCCAAACCAAGCCTGGGTAGGCACAGAAAGGCCAACATCTCAGCTAGGATCCACCATTCAAGTGTAGGAGAGCAAGTTCAAGTCATAGCAGCCATCCACCTGCAATACAAAAGACCATCAGGTATGACCTGTTCAGGGCAATGCAGGAAAAGTAAAGGGAAACAATCACTCACATCAAAGCGGCCGATCCTTGTGGAAGTGTGACTGGCCCGGATCATCTCTGTCAGCGCCCACATCTGCTGCACCTCGGAGGATACCCTGCTGGGGTCTGGGAGACCCTGCTCCAGAAGGAGGGATCAGTGGCCATGGGTCTCTCCCAGCAGTGCCCTTAGGGCTCTAGAGAGGCCATGCTGAGCTATGGGACCCTCCAGCTGAGACCAGCAAAATTCCCAGATGACTTGTGAGACACGAGGTTGGGGCCTGATGTTCAGAAGGCAGCCCAGCCCCGAACCAGAGATGCCTCAACTCCCATAGAATACCCAAGAGGAAGATGGCACAGAGTGGACCCTGGGTCTAGCCCCAGATTCTTACAGAAAGGGGCCCACCTGGGCCTGTGTTGCACACCAGAGCCATTTGCATATGGTTCTTACCTAGGGTGAGGGCTTACCTCAAGGAGGGGGGCAGGCTGCTCACAGGGCACTGGGTGGGAGAGCCACTTGGGGAAGGTAATGGAGGGGCTCTGCAAAGCAAAGGTATACTGCCCTGAGTGAGGTAGAGCAGGAGAGCTCTGGAACTAGATTCCAAGGTCCTGGGACCAAGAGAAGGGCCCCTGAGACTCAGACACTGGGAAAATCCTGTTCAGGTGGCCCAAAGAGGCCTAAGGGGGCAGTCAGACTACCTAATCTCTCCTGCTATGCAGAAGGCTGCCCCAGGAACACAAGCAGCAGAAGTGTCTCCAGATACTGAAAGACTCCAGTTCTGAAAGGGGCAGGTAGCCCCAAAGGTAAGGGAATACAAGGACATGGACTCACCTCTCATCATGTGCTTCCAGAATTCACATGCAGCTAACTTCCAGGAAGCCCTTCTTCTGAGTCTCACCATCCTCACCTATCACCCTCTCCACCACCCCAGCTCTCCCAGTCATAGCTAGAAGCCTTCTGGGGAAAAGACCAGCATGAGCTAGTCACGTACCTTTGGTCCCTGCTGGTAGATCTGCAGCTCCTCCACTGTGAAAGACAGCCACAGTGGTGATGGCTGCCGCAGAATCAGGCGTAGCTCCAGTACTTTAGCCATGTCACACAGCATCTAACACATATACACAAGGACCCAGCGAGGACCCAGCAAGGACCCAGCTCACCGCCCAATAGCCTCCCAACGAGCAATGGACCAAGATGCTGCCTCGCAGGCCTTTGGGAAGGAAAGAACAGTAGTGCTTCCAAGGCACTTGCCTAACAGTCACACTGCAGGCCAGCCTTGCTCCCTCTTCCCTCCCGGTATACTGACCCAATCCCTCAGCCTCCTATGAATACTCATATGGGCTGCCCTAGCCACACTGAGGCCCAGCTGACCTGGTGTTTGAACAGTGATACGTACTCCTGGGCTCCCTCCTCACTGTGTGGGTCAGGCATCAGACAGTAGTCCCGCAGGCAGGTCACCCATTTGGCTGGTGTGTGTGTCGAGGTATGCTGACGAACACGGATGCTCAAAAAGGCTGTATAGTAATTCTTAAACATGATCTCCTGCAACTAGAGCACACACAACCAACCATGACAAATCAGATCCAGGCTCAGGGCCTGAGAGGCTCAAAGGCACCATCTCTTCCTTCCTTTTGAAATGTACTCTCCTACTAAACTAACAATTTCAAGCTTCATTGGAGACCAAAGACAATTTCACTTTTCTAGAGTTGCTCACAGTCTAAAAGAGTAGGTCATGTAAATAAACCTCCACCGCAGATCTTGCCACGTGCCCAACATGCTCCCAGAGGTCAGAGCCCTAACCTTGAGGAAGGCAGAAAATGTACATATGAGGCCTGAAGAAGGAAGAATTCACCAACTGGACCAGGAAAGGTAGGGAATGTAAAAGTAGCATATACAAAGAAGCACCAGAGGGGGAGAAAACCTGGTGCACCACTGGAACAGTGAGTGATTCAGCCTGGCTATAGCAGTAGTTCTCATCACTGGATACTCATCAGAATCACCCAAGGAAATTTTTTAAAAATATAGATGTCCAGATTCCACCTTAAACTCACTGAATCAGGATTTCCAGGGTTGGGCCCTTTAATTAAGTTTCCCAGCTGATGGTAAGGAACAGCTTGGGGGATTACCACACACTACAGCACAAAGCCCATAGGGCTGAGAGGCAGGTGGAGCACAGTCATGCCGGAGTGCCTCTGAATGCCAGGCCATTACAGGTCGGCTTTGTCCTCTGTGTTGAGGTTATACAGTGTCCAGTCACTCTGTCAGCTGATGTGGAACTGCAACTGGAGACTGAAAATTGGAGTCATTGGGAGGATCCTAATGAGGGATGAGTTGTACCTGACCTCTAGCAGGGACTGTAGGAATGGGGAGGAGGCAGATTTGGGGGTAAATCATTGTTTAACGAAATCCAGCTGTGGCCAGGGACAAACAGATTCCTCGCCTCTATTTGGTTCACAACGTATTTCAAGCAATACTTAACCTACTCTCTGGCACCTCCCTACCAGCGTTGTCCTGGATTTGGGGAAGAGACGTTGAAGAGAACAGGACAGGAAGCCCTATTCTAGGAAATACGTGTTAACTGAAGGAATAAATAAATGAATGGTTAACTAATTAGCAAGGGCAAGGGACACTGCGGATACTATCTTGTGAAAGATTAAACGCCAGGGAAACACCCAAGTTCACAGGTCTGCCCCGCCCAGGAGCCCCAGTCACACCCACGGGGCTTGCTCACCTCGAAGGGTGGGACGCTCGGGAAGGTGACATCGATGACCAGAACGCCAGGTCGGCCTTGGGAGGTCCGCACGTCACCAACCTGCAGGGCTACGGTGCCTTTCACATGGCAGGGCACCGACACGCGGGACATGGTACCGACAACAGTTACCAACTGCAACGGACCGTTCGGGGCCTCCAACTCCCAGTCCTTCCCGGCGTCCCCAGCCGAGCGCTAAGAACTACAACTCCCGGGAGGCCCAACGCTCGGCCAGCCCAGCCAATCACCAATGCTCAGGGCGGGCCAGGAGTCGGAAGGGCCTGCGGAAGTTCTCCTTCAGCCAATCACGCGTGAGCCTTAGAGCGGACCGCGGGCCGAGCCCTGCAACTGCCGAGCTGTTCTGTATCCAAACCATCTTGACCCGTGTCAGAGTTCCTGGTCTCGCACGTTTTCTGCCACTGCGTAGGGAAGTCTTCAGTTAAACCATGTAAAGCCACGCACACAAATGATTATAGTGACTGTCTGACATTAATCGCAAAAAAAGATTCTTAACATCATTATTTATAAGTGTAATACAAATTAGAACCTCCACACATTTACTAAATAGGCTAAAATGAGAGACTGACAAGGATGCGGGTTGCGGAAACCTTCAACCATCGATTTCCGACCACTTTGAAGAACAGTTTGCCCTTTCTTAAAAAACTATATTTATGCCTACAGTATGATCCAGCCATTGCACTCTTAAGTATTTACCCAAAATAAATGAAAGCACAGGACCAACCAAAGTCTTTACTCATAATAACCAGTTTGGAAATAATCCAAATTTCCAAAAGATGAACGGATAAACTTAGTTGCTATATATCCATAAAACGGAATACTACTTATCAATAAAAAGAAATGAACAAACCAAGCTGTCCATCAACAGATAAATGGATAAACAGAACGTGATGTAAACATACAATGGAATTATTCAGCCTTAAAAATAAATAAAATTCTGATACATGCTACAACATGGATGAACCTTGAAAACATTTTGCCACGTGAAATAAGCCAGACATAAATGGACAAATATTGTATGATTCCATTTATATGAGATAACTTGAATAGACAAATTTATAGAAACAAAAAGTAGAATAGAGGTTGCCAGGGGCTGAGAGTAAGGGGAAATAGAGAATATTGTTAACAGGTACAAAGTTTATGTTTGGGATGATGAAAAAGTTCTGGAAATAGGTAGTGGTGATGATTACATGACACTGTGAATGTACTTAATGCCACTGAAGTGTATGTACACTTAAAAGTGATTAAAATGGTAAATGTTGTTATGTTTAAATACATACAATTTTTATTTTTATTTTTATTTTTTTAAAAGATGACCTGTAAGGGGATCTTAACCCTTGGCTTGGTGTTGTCAGCACCACGCTCAGCCAGTGAACTAACCAGCCATCCCTATATAGGATCCGAACCCGTGGCCTTGGTGTTATCAACACTGCACTCTCCCGAGTGAGTTCTGGGCTAACCTTAAAATACATACAATTTTTAAAAAAGGAATGAACAACTGGTGCATACAACAACATAGATGGATCTCAAATGCATTATGTTAAGCAAAAGAAGCTAGATCCAAAGGAGCACATGGAACCATGGCTTCTCTTAGGCTGCCAGCTCACAGGTCAGGACCATCCAGGCAATGGTCAGCTTCTGGTAACCTGTGCCTCCTCTGTATTGAGGGGCCTCAAAGACACAGGTCTAGCACAGCCCATGGAGCTCTTATGGGATGGCATCAAACAGGCCCATGCCCAGGATTCCAGGCCAGTCCAAAGAATAGCCTAGAGGAGTTGTGCCTTCCCAGCCCAGACCTAGAGACTTTCAGTGACAGAAAACATTCCCCCACCTCCTTGTTGGCTATTGTCAGGGGAAAATAGAGTGTAACCTCGGGTCTCCTGGACTAGCCATTGTCATCTCCATTTTGACTCAGGCTAATGATTCACTGCCTAGGTTCCTCCAGGTTCTTGAGATTTTCTTCTTTAGGGAGCCTGCCCATGCTGGAACAGAGGCCTCCCCAAATCCCAGAGTACTACAGATGGTCCCCAACTTGTGGAATATGCTAAAAAGCATATGTACTTCACAGGGCCTGGTTTTCCAAAGTCTTGCAGTTTCAAACATTGACCTTGCAGAGGACTAGAAATTTTCCTCAGGCTATAAGTCTCTGTTGCAAGGTAAGAATTGTGGCACAGCAAAGTTGCTGGCTCAAAGACAGATTAGTTACTGATTGATATCTAAGTTGCTGGAAAACTGTAGAGGGAGAAGGAATGTTTGCTAAGATCAAGCTTTTGTTGATAGCCTTACTGGAATGTCATCTGCCTTGTTTAACTGAAAGTTACCAGCCAATATTGTTAAACTAAAACCCTACCTATCTTCTCTTCCTGTAACTTCCTGGTCTGGAAAATAAGTGCAGGAAGAGAACCCCAATTCGGTGTTAATTTCCTGAGGAAGGGTTGCCTCCTGCTGGAGGGTCCCAGGGAAGTTAACCACTTTGGGGTTTCTCACTGCTCAGAAGAGATGGGCTTTGAGTAATCCTTTGCATCTCTGTCACCCAGGGGAAGTGGGGTGACAAATCCGTGGGGGGGTGAAACAACACGAAGCAACACCAACTTATGATGGTTCAACTTAAGATTTTTCGAGTTAACAGTGGTGCAAAAGCAATACATATTCAGTAGAAACCATGCTTTGAGTACCAATACAACCATTCTGTCTTTTACTTTTAGTATGTATTCAAAATTACATGAAATATTGAACACTTTATTTTAAAATAGGCTTTGTGTTATATGATTTTGCCCAACTGTATGACAATGTAAAGTGCTCTGAGCACGTTTAAGGTAGGCTAAGCTAAACTATGATGATCCGTAAGTTAGGTGTATTAAATGCATTTTGGGGGGCTGGCCAATTAACTCACTTGGTTAGAGCCTGGTGCTGATAATCCCAAGGTCAAGGTTCAGTCCCCTTATCAGCCAGCCACCAAAAAAAAAACAAACAAAAAAAAAACAGGCATTTTTGGCTTATGATATTTTCAACCTACAATGGGTTTATCAGGATGTAACCCCATTGTAAGTTGAGGAGCATCTGTATAGGCCTCCTGGGTATCAGGAGGGTACAGACAGCTCTGGGCTTCAGGACCCAGCTCTGAGAGCACAGCCACTAGAAGACACAGACCAATGTGGCTCCTCATTGCAGATAAGTCTCAACTCATAGCTCACTGGTGGATAGCCACCTCCACTCTATTGCTCACACTGTGGCAGGCCAACATTTTCCATGTGAAATCCTCATTGAGTCCCTTTAATTTAGAGCCAGGTCCAAAAGCTCTTGACAAGTCCATGGGTCTGGGGCATGAATGGCCCCTGACCATAGGTTGTTCAAAACCTTCCCCTTCCCCCAACCCTAGCACCTTCACTCTAGTTCCTCACACATTATGTCTTCTCCCTCCTTCCTAGCCTGCTCTCAGAGTTTACTCTCTGCCCAAGACACTCTATAGCTACCTCCTAACCCACCATTTCACCTTTCCATTCTAGTTTTAAATTTAAAAATTTTTTTAATCACGCTGTATTATCTTTAATTAGTACACAGACATTTCTAACATGTCACCCAGAGACCATTTCATCCACTGCTCTGTTTGGCTGCCAGTCTCTTATCTCTCTCTTCAGCAATGGTGAGGCGGATACCTTTTCCTCGGGGAAGAGAAATCCATGGTTTGTTGACTTTGCCAATAACAAAAATGTTGGAGAGCCGGGTGGCAAAGCTGTTGCCATTGGCATCTTTCACATGAACCACATCGAAAGAGCCAGGATGTCTCTCTCTGTTGGTAATCACACCAATTCTTCCCAGGTTAGCACCCCCGGTCACCATACACAGGTTACCAGTGTCAAACTTGATGAAATCTGTGATCTTGCCAGTCTCCAAATCAATCTGAATGGTGTCATTCACTTTGATGAAGGGATCAGAGTAGCGGATGGTACGAGCGTCATGGGTCACCAGGTGAGGGATTCCTTTTGTGCCCACAAATATCTTTCTCACTTTACCCAACTTGTACTTGGCCTCCTCAGGTGTAATATGATGCACAGCAAAACGACCCTTGGTGTCATAGATCAGACGGAAATTCTCTCCAGTCTTATCAATGCTGATGACATCCATAAAACCAGCAGGGTAGGTTATATCAGTTCGGACCTTGCCGTCAATCTTAATGAACCGCTGCATACAAATCTTCTTTACTTCATCTCCTGTCAGGGCATACTTAAGTCTGTTCCTTAGGAAAATGATGAGAGGGAGACATTCTCTCAGCTTGTGGGGACCGGTGGATGGACGAGGAGCAAACACACCAGTCAGTTTATCCAGCATCCAATGCTTTGGAGCTGCTACCCTCTTCAGATGTTTCTTGGGACCACGAGCCATGGCTGCGCTAGCACGGAAAGAGCTAAATTTTAATTTTTCAAGGAGTCCTTTTTCAATCTCCTGAACTAATAAGATCACTATACATTGTCAGAGTGCTCTCCACATTTTATTGTAATTATCTGCTAAAGCCTGTCTCCTACACTAGCCTATGTGGAGCAGAAGGGCAGGAATTGAAACTTTCTGCTTACCCACATCCCTGAGCATCATGATGGGCATAACAGGTGCTCAACAAATACTTCCCAAGTAAACAAATTATACTTTGATTTTAGAAACCTCCACTTAAAGCTAAGATGGAGGGCTGGCCCGTGGCTCACTTGGGAGAGTGTGGTGCTGATAACACCAAGGCCACAGGTTCGGATCCCTATATAGGGATGGCCGGTTAGCTCACTTGGGAGAGCATGGTGCTGACAACACCAAGTCAAGGGTTAAGATCCCCTTACCAATCATCTTTTAAAAAATAAATAAATAAGTAAATAAATAAAGCTAAGATGGAATAACTGAGAAAATATTTACCCTTCCATTTGACCCAACTAAAAAACCAGACAAAATATATGAAACAGCAGATTTCAGACATTATACATCAAGCAGCACAAAACAGTGGATTATCCAAGCTTACTGTCCAAAGAGAATTTCTAAAAGTGCAGTGAAGGGGGAGCCCAGGTAGAGTCTGGCAGACTCCCTGAGTTGAAAAGACAAAACTGGCTCTCTCTTGCTTCCTACGGCTATGTGATCTGCTTGTACCTGCAGGTTAGCCTGCCATTTTCTGCTATGAGTAGAAGCAGCCTGAGGCCCACACCAGATGCAGCTGTCCCAGAATCCATTATGTGGCGGAAATGTTAGCAGGCCTAGTGGAGCATTCTCATCATCTGGTGTATTAGTCCATTTCTGTTGCTTATAACAAAATACCTGAAACTGGGTGATTTATCAAGAAAATGAAATTTATTGCTTACAGTTTCTGAGGTTTGGAAGTTTAAAGTCCAAGGAACACATCTGGTGAAGGCTTTCTTTGGTGGTGGCCTCAGTGACAGCAGGGTATCACACTGTGAAAATGGTAGAGCAGAGAGAGCAAGAGAGAGAGACAGACTCTCCTCTATCTTCCTTTAAAGCCCTCAGCATCACACCTCTGAAGACCATTTTTAATCCATTCACTACAGCATGGTCCTACAATCTAATCACCTCTTCAAGGCTTCACCTTTCAATTACCATAATAGGATTTCCCACCCTCAACAGTTACAATGGGGATTAAGTTTCAAATACACGAAATTTGGGTGACACAATTCAATCAATCTACAGCACCTGGTTACCTGGAATTTTATCCAAATTCTCTGAATTGTACATGGACTGTTGATGTAACCATGGAAAATGTGTGCAGTTCAACTTCCACACCTTTCATTTGGAAGATTATCATGACTACTTGCTGATCACAGAGAATGTTACTTTTACTCAACCAGCCTGACTGGTTTGGAACTTCCTTCAACAATCAGTGCTGTTCTCTATGGAAACTTCAGGGCTCAATTGCAGTTCATTTCAGATTTTTCTATATTATATAAAGGATTCAACATTACCTTCTCTGGTGAGAAAATAGACAAAGAAATTAAAAGAGCTCCTTTAGTTTTAATCAGGGTTTTAAAAGTATGAGCATAACTTACGATAAAAGAGAGAAAGGGAAATAGCAGAAAAGAAAAATAAAAAAAGAAAATGAAAGCAAAGAAATATATGTCAATAAGTTTTAAGGAAAGTTTGAAATACCTTGAAGATTAATGGACACAAAACGATGCTATCTACCCTAAGTGAATCTTTGTGTCGTATATGTATGTATTGAAGCAACACACTGTACCCAACAAATATATAAAAGTAAATGATAAAATAAATTTAAAAAATTTTAAAAGTAAGTGAATTAAAGCTAACCTTTATAAACAAAAACAAAAAGTAAATTGACTCACTAAAAATCTACTGGAAGAACAATAATTACATTTCTTTAACTTTCACTCCTGCAGAACTTTAACAGAAGGAACAACTAGCTAAAATGCCTAGCAAACTTCAAATGAAGATTTAAATATGAATTTAAAATTTTTAATTAGACTTAAAAATAAAATGTTAATTAAACCACTGTTATTCTAGTTTTATGTGTCTTGGAAAAGGCATAGTTAGCTCTCTCTTGCTTCCTCTCGCCATGTGATCTGCTTGTACCTGCTGGCTGCCTGCCACTTTCCACCATGAGTAGAAGCAGCCTGAGGCCCGTGCCAGATGCAGCTGTCCCAGAATCTTCAGGCTGTCTAGCATCTGGAGGTCCTGGTGCATTTTAAGACAAAAACAGATTTAAAAAAAATCTCAGCCTCGGTGGCAGGAGCAGGCGGTGGGCGCACGTGGAGGTGGGCGGCGGGCGTGCAGCAGCAGCCTGGGCGGTGTGCAGCCAGGAGCCCCGGGCCCGGCCCAGCCCACCAAGGGCCCCAGCACAGGAGCCGCGCCTGGACCCAGGGTGTGCGGAGGAGGACTTTGCACTATTGGGGGTCACCCAGCCAGGTCTGAAGCTGTCCTCTCAGTCCTGCCTTTGTACACATACCCCTGGGTCACTGCACCACCAGCAGATGGACTTTGGACTTCGCAGACTCAGAAACTAAGCAGCCTGAGGCCCGTGCCAGATGCAGCTGTCCCAGAATCCAGTGCAAACGGAATGGGGAGACGTCCAGCAGAGGAGGCAGAAGCTCTACGGAGACCACAAGCCCTGCGGGGCCACCGTCATGGGATCCAGCAGGTAGGCTTCACCGCTGCCACCTGGCTCCATTCCCCGCCCAGCCCAGTGCGCGCAGAGCAGGGAGACATCCAACGGGGGAGGCAGAAGCTCCACAGAGACTACACCACGGCCGCGCGATCCAGCAGCCGGGCCCACTGCATACGGAGCAGAGAGACGTCCAGCAAGGGAGGCAGAAGCTCCCTAGAGACCACACACCCTGTGGGGAGGCTGCCACCGCACAATCCAGCAACAGGTAGGCTTCACCGCTGCCATCCGGCTCCATCCCAAGCCCAGCCCAGTGTGCACGGAGCAGGGAGACATCCAGCAGGGGAAGGGGAAGCTCCGCAGAGAACACACCAGCAAGGTTGCAGAAGTTGAAGAGAGAACCTTTGAATTTGAAGATGGGCTGTTTGAAGTAACACAGGCAGACAAAAAAGAAAAAGAAAAAAGAATCAAAGGCATTGAAGAAAACCTGAGAGAGATATCAGACAACCTTAAGTGCTCAAATATCCGAGTCATGGGTATTCCAGAAGGGGAGGAAAAAGGAGATTGCATTGAAAACATATTCAACAAAATAGTGGCAGAAAACTTCCCAGGTATAGGAAAAATCACAGATCTTCAGATCCAGGAAGCTCAAAGATCTCCAAACATATTCAACCCAAAAAGATCTTCTCCAAGACATGTTATAGTCAAATTGGCACAACTCAAAGACAAAGAGAGAATCTTAAAAGCTGCAAGAGAGAAGCATCAAATCACCTATAAGGGAGCCCCAATCAGACTAACATCAGACTTTTCATCACAAATCCTAAAAGCCAGAAAGGAATGGGATGATATATTCAAAATACTAAAAGACAGAGATTCCCAGCCAAGAATACTCTACCCTGCAAGGCTATCCTTCCGAAATGAAGGGCAAATAGTCTATTTCTCAAACAAACAAAAACTGCAGGAGTTCACCACCACACAATCACCCTTACAAGAAATTCTCAAGGGAGTACTGGGTTTGGTTCCTGAAAAGTAACTACCACTGCCATAAAAACCCAAGAAAAATCAAAACCCACTAGTATAATAAAAATGGCATTCATGAAGAGAAAACAAACAAACAAAAAGGCTATCTACAACCCAAGGAACCAACAAATACAGAAAAGAAACAGCAAATCAGAAAGCAAGGAACAAAAGACACACAAGACAACCAAACAATAATCAATAAAATGCTAGGAATAAATCAACACTTTTCAATAACAACTCTTAATGTAAAAGGCTTAAATTCCCCAATCAAAAGACACAGACTGGCTGACTGGATTAAAAAGAAGGACCCAACTATATCCTGCCTTCAAGAGACTTGCCTCACCCATAAAGACTCACATAGACTAAGAGTGAAAGGATGGGAAAAGATTTACCATGCAAACAGAAAAGAAAAACAAGCTGGAGTAGCTATTCTTATATCTGATAAAATAGACTTTAAACTAAAAGCCATAAAAAGAGACAATGAGGGACACTAAGTAATGAAAAAAGTATTGATCCATCAAGAAGACATAACAATCATAAATATAACGCACCCAATGTTGGAGCAGCCAGATTTATAAAACAAACTCTATTAGACCTAAAGAAGGAAATAGACACCAATATCATAATAGCAGGGGACCTGAATACCCCACTGTCAATATTGGACAGATCATCTAGGCAAAGAATCAGCAGAGAAACACAAGATCTAAACAATACTCTAGACCAAATGGACTTGGCAGATATCTTCAGAACATTCCATCCAACAACCTCAGAATATTCATTCTTCTCATCAGCACACGGATCATTCTCCAGGAAAGATCACATATTAGGTCACAAATCAAGTCTCAACAAATTCAAAAAAATTGGAATTATCCCATGTAATTTCTCAGACCACAATGGATTAAAACTAGAAATCAATAACAAACGAAATTCTGGAAACTATACAAACACATGGAAATTAAAAAGCATTCTACTTAATGACACATGGACCCAAGAAGAAATCAAGCAGGAAATCAAAAAATTTACTGAAACTAATGAAAATAATGATACATCATACCAAAACCTGTGGGATACTGCAAAAGCAGTATTAAGGGGGAAATTTATTGCATTAAATGCTCACCTCAGAAGAATGGAAAGATGGCAAGTGAACTACTTAACACTTCACCTTAAAGAACTAGAAAAACAAGAACAACACAAACCTTAAGTTAGCAGACGGAAAGAAATCATTATGATCAGAGCAGAACTTAATGAAATTGAGACCCAAAAAACAATACAAAAGATCAATGAATCAAAAAGTTGGTTTTTTGAAAAGATAAATAAAATTGACAAACCATTAGCATGGCTAACAAAAAAAAAAGAAGAGAGAAGATTCAAAAAACAAAATTTAGAAATGAAAAAGGTCATATTACAACTGATTCATCTGAAATACAAGGAATCATTCGAGACTACTATAAAAAACTATACGCCAACAAATTTGAAAATCTGGAGGAAATGGATAAATTTCTGGACACACACAAGCTACCAAAACTGAGCCACGAAGACGCAGAAAATCTGAACAGACCAATAACAATAAAGGAGATTGAAGCTGTTATCAGAAGGCTCCCAACAAAGAAAAGCCCAGGACCAGATGGATTCACAGCAGAATTTTACCAAACATTCAAAGAGGAATTGACACGGATTCTTTACAAACTATTCCAAAAGATTGAAACAGATGCAAATCTCCCAAACTTATTCTATGAAGCAAACATCATCCTGATACCAAAACCAGGTAAAGATATAACCAGAAAAGAAAACTACAGGCCGATATCCTTGATGAATATAGATGCAAAAATCCTCAATGAAATACTAGCAAACAGAATACAGCAACACATATGTAAAATTATTCACCACGATCAAGTGGGATTCATCCCAGGGATGCAAGGTTGGTTCAACATACACAAGTCAATAAATGTGATACACCATATTAATAAAATCAAACACAAGGACCATATGATCATCTCTATAGATGCTGAAAAAGCATTTGATAAAATTCAACACTCATTCATGACAAAGACCCTCTATAAGTTAGGTATAGATGGAAAGTATCTCAACATAATTAAAGCCATATATGATAAACCCACTGCCAATATCATCCTGAATGGGAAAAAGCTGAAAGCTTTTCCTTTAAGAACAGGAACTAGACACGGATGCCCACTCTCACCACTCCTATTCAACATAGTGCTGGAAGTACTAGCCAGAGCAATCAGAGAAGAGAAGAAAATAAAGGGCATCCGGATTGGAAAAGATGAAGTCAAACTGTCCCTGTTTGCAGATGACATGATCCTATATATCGAACAGCCTAAAGCGTCTACAAAAAAACTCTTGGAGGTGATAAATGATTTCAGCACAGTAGCAGGATACAAAATAAACACACAAAAATCAGTAGCATTTCTATTCTCCAATAGTGAACATGCAGAAAGAGAAATCAAGAAAGCCTGCCCATTTACAATAGCCACCAAAAAAATAAAATACTTAGGAATTGAGTTAACCAAGGATGTGAAAAATCTCTATAATGAGAACTACAAACCACTGCTGAGAGAAATTAGAGAGGATACAAGAAGATGGAAAGATATCCCATGCTCTTGGATCGGAAGAATCAACATAGTGAAAATGTCCATACTACCCAAAGTGATATACAAATGCAATGCAATCCCCATCAAAATTCCAATGACATTTTTCTCAGAAATGGAAAGAACTATCCAGACATTTATATGGAATAACAAAAGATCACGCATAGCCAAAGCAAGGCTGAGCAAAAAAAATAAAGCTGGAGGCATAACACTACCTGACTTTAAACTATACTACAAAGCTATAATAACCAAAACAGTATGGTACTGGCATAAAAACAGACACACTGATCAATGGAATAGAATAGAGAATCCAGAAATCAACCCACACACCTATAGCCATCTGATCTTTGACAAAGGCACCAAGCCTGTACACTGGGGAAGAGACTGCCTCTTCAGCAAATGGTGCTGGGAGAACTGGATATCAATATGCAGGAGAATGAAACTAGACCCATACCTTTCACCATACACTAAAGTCAACTCAAAACGGATTAAAGAATTAAATATACACCCTGAAACAATAAAACTTCTTAAAGAAAACATAGGAGAAACACTTTAGGAAGTAGGGCTGGACACAGACTTCATGAATATGACCACAAAAGCATGGGCAACCAAAGTAAAAATAAACAAATGGGATTATATCAAACTAAAGAGCTTTGCACAGCAAAAGAAACAATTAACAGAGTTAAAAGACAACCAACAGAGTGGGAGAAAATATTTGCAAAATATACATCCGACAAAGGATTAATATCCAGAATATACAAGGAACTCAAACAACTTTACAAGAAAAAAACAAGCAACCTAATTAAAAAATGGGCAAAAGAGCTAAGTAGGCATTTCTCTAAGGAAGATATACAAATGGCCAACAGACATATGAAAAAATGCTCAACATCACTCAGCATTCGGGAAATGCAAATCAAAACTATACTGAGATATCATCTCACCCCAGTTAGGATGGCTAAAATCCAAAAGACTCTGAACGATAAATGCTGGCGAGGCTTCGGAGAAAAAGGAACTCTCATACATTGTTGGTGGGACCTCAAGATGGTGCAGCCTCTATGGAAAATGGGATGGAGGTTCCTCAAACAATTGCAGATAGATCTGCCATATGACCCAGCTATCCCACTGCTGGGAATATACCCAGAGGAATGGAAATCATCAAGTCAAAGGTATACCTGTTCCCCAGTGTTCATCGCAGCACTCTTTACAATAGCCAAGAGTTGGAACCAGCCCAAATGTCCATCATCGGATGAATGGATCCGGAAAATGTGGTACATCTACACAATGGAATACTACTCAGCTATAAAAACGAATGAAATACTGCCATTTCCAACAACATGGATGGACCTTGAGAGAATTATATTAAGTGAAACAAGTCAGGCACAGAAAGAAAAATACCACATGTTCTCATTTATTGGTGGGAGCTAAAAATAAATAAATAAATTCACACACACACGCACACAAAAACCGGGGGGGGGGGGGGGGGGAGAAGAAGACATAATTACAATTCCTTGAAGCTGACATGGTAAGTGAACAGAAAGGACATTGTTGGGTGGGAGGGGTGAGAGGGAGGTTTTGGTAATGGCCCACAATAATCAACCACATTGTATATCATCAAAATAAAATTAAATAAATAAATAAATAAATAAAAAAAAATAAAAATTTTTTAAAAGGAAAAAGCTTAATTAACAGGCCAAGATTAAGATAAACAATCTATCCTTTTGAAATTAGATGATCCCGAAACAAATTCTTTCTTCTAGAATAACCTCATTTACAGATAACAGTATAATGTGTTCTAGGAAAAAAAAAAAATTATAAGACCGAAGGGAATAAAAACTATTCCCACCACTTAAGAGGTCTACTTTCTATTTTTTTTTTTTTTTTTTTTTTTTTTAAAGATGACCGGTAAGGGGATCTCAACCCTTGGCTTGGTGTTGTCAGCACCACGCTCAGCCAGTGAGGAAACCGGCCATCCCTATATAGGATCCGAACCCGTGGCCTTGGTGTTATCAGCACCACACTCTACCGAGTGAGCCACAGGCCGGCCTTCTACTTTCTATTTGAATGGAATAGTGAGACAAATAGTTTTTTCTTAATACAGAGATAAACTAACAAGTAAATCTTGTACCAATTTGCTATCATTAAAATTGTCACATATAGGGCCGACCCTGTGGCGCACTTGGGAGAGTGCGGCGCTGGGAGCGCAGCAGTGCTCCCGCCCGCAGGTTCGGATCCTATATAAGGATGGCCGGTGCGCTGCTCACTGGCTGAGCGCGGTGCGGCCGGTCACAAAAAGACAAAAAAAAAAAAGAAAAAAAAAATTGTCACATATAGGGCTGGCCCGTGGCTCACTCGGGAGAGTGTGGTGCTGATAACACCAAGGCCCCGGGTTCGGATCCCATATAGGGATGGCCGGTTGCTCACTGGGTGAGCGTGGTGCTGACAACACCAAGTCAAGGGTTAAGATCCCCTTACCGGTCATCTTTAAAAAAAAAAAAAATTGTAACATATATATATATATATACACACATATATATATATATATATATATGCACACACATGTACATATATAAATGACACAAATGCTAACCTTGTTTTTAAAGTATTATTTCAGTATTTGGATGGAAATTCTTAGCTGCTAAAATGATATTATATAATGAATAGTAAATGAGCATAATCGATTTTAACCTAGAATGTTAAAAATATGTCCAAATAAATTTTGTGAACAATAAAATATTAGCTAATCAACATTAAAAAAAAGACAAAACCAGGGCCGGCCTGTGGCTCACTCGGGAGAGTGTGGTGTTGATAAAACCAAGGCCACAGGTTCGGGTCCCATATAGGGGTGACTGGTTGGCTCATTGGGTGAGTGTGGTGCTGACAACACCAAGTCAGGGGTTAAGATCCCCTTACCAGTCATCTTTAAAAAAAAAAGACAAAACCAGGGCCAGCCCCGTGGCTCACTCGGGAGAGTGCAGCGCTGGTAGTGCCGAGGCCGCGGGTTCAGATCCTATATAGGGATGGCCGGCATGCTCACTGGCTGAGTGTGGTGCAGACCACACTATGCCGAGGGTTACAATCCCCTTATTGGTCAGGAAAAAAAAAAAAAGATAAAACTGGTAATTGGGGGGGAGGGTGGAATGGTAAGATTATAGAGAGAACAGAATTACACATAGAGATTACTCTGGAGATCTCCAAGGGTTCATCTGAGGAAACTACCCAAGGCCAGAGAAAAGAACTACCTAAAAAGAATAAGAGGTAACAAATTCCAAGCCTTATTCAGAGCCAGAAATAATTTTTATTTCACCAGCCTTAGTAAAAACCCTCCTAACTCATGGGGCATTGTGTACAGTACTTAGAAGGGTATTGCCTTAGTAATAGACAAAAATTTGTCTTGTACTAAAATCTTCTCTGATCCTACCTAGGTTTAAAATCAAGCCTCAAAATCAAAAAATGTTTAAATGTATCCCAGAAGAAAGGTCAAGAATATTTATTGGAATACATTATTACCCAGCACCCAAGGCTGGCTGGTTAGTTCACTTGGGAGAGTGTGATGCTGACAACACTAACGCTAAAGGTTCAGATCCCCTTACTGGCTAAACCCCCCTGCCACCAATACTATCCAGCACCCAGAAAGGTAAAATTTACAATGTCTGGTATCCAGTACAAAATTACCAGTACAAAGAAGCAGGAAAACATGACCTATAATAAGTATCAAACAGTAGAAACAAACCCAGAAATAACACTGATGAAATTAATAGACAAGGCTATTAAAACTTGAACATATTGATTAAAGCATGGTGCTGATAACACCGAGGTCCAGGGTTTGATCCCTATACCATCAGCCACCCCTCCCCGACAAGAAAATGCTCTTCAGGTAACTCGAACATAATACTCCAAATGTTTATGAAAGTAGAAGAAAGATCGAGCATGTTATTTTTTTTGTTTGTTTGTTTGTTTGTTTTGTTTGTTTGTTTGTTTGGTTTTTTTTTTTGGTCTTTTTCGTGACCGGCACTCAGCCAGTGAGTGCACCGGCCATTCCTATATAGGATCCGAACCCGCGGCGGGAGCGTCGCTGCGCTCCCAGCGCCACACTCTCCCAAGTGCGCCACAGGCTCGGCCCTCGAGCATGTTAAATAGACACATGAAAGATATTTTAAAATAAAGCTGGAGGCATAACACTACCTGACTTTAAACTATACTACAAAGCTATAATAACCAAAACAGTATGGTACTGGCATAAAAACAGACACACTGATCAATGGAATAGAATAGAGAATCCAGAAATCAACCCACACACCTATAGCCATCTGATCTTTGACAAAGGCACCAAGCCTATATACTAGGGAAGAGACTGCCTCTTTAGCAAATGGTGCTGGGAGAACTGGATATCAATATGCAGGAGAATGAAACTAGACCCATACCTTTCACCATACACTAAAGTCAACTCAAAACGGATTAAAGAATTAAATATACACCCTGAAACAATAAAACTTCTTAAAGAAAATTTTCTATAGAATTTCTATAGATGAAATATATAATATCTGACATTTGATTTAAAGAAATGCTGGATGGGATTAACAAAAGATCAGACACAGCCAAAGAAACAATTAGTAAGCTTGAAGATAAAGATGTTCCTTGACTTAAAATGGAGTTATGTCCCAATAAGCCCATTGTAAAGTCAAAAAATCATAATTCAAACCATCATAAATCAAGTACCATCTGTAGATCCAAAATAAAACACAGAATATAGACTGAAAAAAATAAACAGAGTTTCAGTAAGCTGTGGGTAATTTTAAGTTACCTAAATTGATTAGAGTGTGGTGTTGGTATCACCAGGTCAAGGGTTTGGATCTCCGTACTGGTCAGCCACCAAAAAAATAAAAGAAATGAAATGAAATGACCTGATATATGGGTAATTGTAGTCCTTGAAAGGGAGGGGACAGAAGAGTTTTTCCAAATTTAAGAAAAATATAAACCCACAGATTCAGGAAGTTCAACAAACCCCGAGCACAAGAAATATGGGATCTCATGCCCAAATCATGCCTCCCTGACTGCACCTTAGCTAGGAGACCTCAGTCAAGTTGCTGAACCTCTGCTTTCATTTCCTCGACTATAAAATGGAGATCATAATAGTTTATTTCAGTGGTTCACAAACATTTTTTCTTAAGGAAGGGAGGGCTGGATAATAAATATTTTAGACTTCTTAGACTTTGTCAAGAGTCAAAATCTAGGAAAATGCAAAAAAAGAAAGAAAGAAATATGGGGGGAAAATTACAAAATGCATATCATAATCAAATTGCTAAAAACCAGTGAGAAAGAGAGAAGTCTTTAAGACAACCAGAGGGGGCGGAAAAAGACATTATGTGTACAGGAGCACAGATATGATAATGACAGGTTTCTTGTCAGAAACAGTACAAGCAAGGGCCGGCCTGTGGCTCACCCAGGAGAGTGTGGTGCTGTAACACCAAGGCCACAGGTTCGGATCCTATATAGGAATAGCTGGTTAGCTCACTTGGGAGAGCGTGGTGCTGACAACATCAAGTCAAGGGTTAAGATCCCCTTACTGGTCATCTTTTAAAAAAAAAAAAGAAACAGTACAATCTAGAAGAAAATGAAGCAACATCTTTAAAGCAGGAAAAGATAAATGTCAACCAAGAATTCCATACTCAGCAAAAATATCTATAATAAAAATAAAGGCAAAATACAGCCTTTTTCAGACACACAAAGCTCAAAGAATTCATTACCACCAGACTTACTCTACAAGAAATGGCAAAAGCACAGGGAAAAAAGGGAGACAGAGAACAAAGGATAAATGAAACAATGAAAAAACTAGCAAGATGGCAGGTGTAAACTAAACCAAATTAACAATTTTATTAATGTGTAGTGTGTAATGGTCTGAATACCCTGCTGTAGACTGAATGACCCCACCCTCCACCTCATTGAAGTTTAAGTCCCCACTGTAACTGTTGAGGGTGGGAAATCCTATTATGGTAATTGAAAGGTGGGGCCTTGAATAGGTGATTAGAATGTAGGATTATGCTGTAGTGAATGGATTAAAAATGGTGGTCAGGGGCATGCTTTGGAGGGCTTTAAAAGGAGAGTGAATGAGGAAGTTGTCCTCTTACTCTCTCTGCTTCTACCATCTTGCATTGTGAGACCCCTGGATCACTGTCGCCACCGCCAGATGGACTTTGGACTTCCCAGCCTCAGAAACTGTAAGCAAATAAGTTTCATTTTCTTATAACTCACCCAGTTTCAAGTACTTTGTTACAAGCAATAGAAATGGACTAGTACATACCCCAAGTAAAAGAAGGAGATTGCCAAGTTGGAGAAAAAAGCAAGATACATAAGCATACAAGAAATGCACAATAAATATATAGACACAGGTTGAAAGTAAAAGTATGGAAAAAGATATGCCATGTTAACACCATCAAAATAAAAATTGTTAGCGCTTCTTTTATGGATCAGAAGACAGTCATAACTCTCCAATTGATGTTCAGGTTCAATGCAATGCCTATCATAATCCCAGTTGGATTCATTGTACAAATAGACATACTGATTCCAAAATTTACATGGAATTTCAAGGGACCCAGAATAGTGAAAACAATCTTGAAAAAGAAGAAGACAATTGGAGGATTCACACTTCCTAATTTCTTTTCTTTCTTTCTTTCTTCTTCTTCTTTCTTTTTTTGCTGCTGTCTGCACATTTCCTAATTTCAAAACTTACTACAAAGCAACAGTAACCAAAACAGTGCAGAACAAAGATCAATGGAATACAATATTTCAGAGTCCAGAAATAAGCCCATACCTTTATGGTCAATTAATTTTCAACATGGTTGCCAACACCATTCAATGGGCAAAGAATAGTTTTTCCATAAATAGTACTGGGACAACTAGATAGACATAGGCAAAAGAATGAAGTTGGGTTCTTACCTCATATCATGTACAAAAATTAACTCAAAATGGATCAAGGACCTAAATGTAAGATCTAAAAATACAAAACACCTAGAAGAAAATATTTATGTAAATCTTAATTACCTTACATTTGGCGAAGTATACTTAGACATGACAACAAAAGTTTGAGCAACAGAAGATAAAGTAAATAAACTGGAATTCATCAAAATTGAAAACTTGTGCTTCAAAGGACATCATCAAGAAAGTGAAAAGACAGCCCCCAGAAGGGGAGAAAATATTTTCAAAAGATATATCTAATAAAGGATTTTTATCTGTAATAAATTAAATACAATAAAAAACACTTACAATGCAATAATAAAAAGATAAATAACTCAATTCAACTCAAAAATGGGCAAAGGACTTGAATAGGCATTTCTCCACATTAGAAATGGTCAATAAGTACACAAAAAGATGCTAATCATTAGGGAAACGCAAATCAGAATCACAATGAGATAACACTTTATAATCCTTTTTTTTTTTAAAGATGACCAGTAAGGGGATCTTAACCCTTGACTTGATGTTGTCAGCACCACGCTCTCCCAAGTGAGCTAACCAGCCATCCCTATATAGGGATTCGAACCCGTGGCCTTGGTGTTATCAGCACCACACTCTCCCAAGTGAGCCACAGGCCAGCCCTAACACTTTATAATTCTTAGAATGGCTTTTCAAATTTTAATTTCATCCAGAAACACCTTCATAGACATACCCAGAATAATGTTTGGCCAAATATTTGGGCACCCTGTGGCCCAGTCGAGTTGGCACATAAAATTAACCATTACTGTGCTGGCTGGTTAGCTCAGTTGGTTAGAGCACAGCTTTATAACACCAAAGTCATGTGTTTGGGTCCTGAACCAGCCAGCCACCAAAATAATTAATTAATTAATTTTAAAAATTGACCACTACAGAGTGTTTTTTTAATTGAAAAATAATTGATTAAACATATTTGAGGGGTACAGAGATGAATGTCAATACCTGTGTACAATGTGTACAATGTGTGATGATCAAATCAAGATAATTAAGACGTTCATCATTACAAAACATAATCATTCCCTATGTCCATTAACCAATTTCTCACTAACTCCCCTCTCCTTCCCCTTTCCCACCTCTAGTAACCACAGTTCTGATCTCTCCTTCTGAAAGTTCAACACATTGTTGTGACTGTTGTTTCTTTCTTTCTTTCATTCATTCTTTCTTCCTTACAGTGTTTTTATTTTTTATTTTTATTATTTATTTATTTTTTTATTGAATTATACATATTTTTGGGATTCAGTGTTGACATATGTTGATCAAATCAATATTACTAGTAAATATATCGTTACAAATGGTACTTATTCTTTATGCCCCTTGTCCAATCTCTCCCCATCCCCCTCTCCCTCCCCCCTCCGTACAGAGTGTTTTTAAATTTCCACATACTTGTGATTTTTTTTCAGTTTTTTTTTTTTTTTTAAAAAGATGACCGGTAAGGGGATCTTAACCCTTGACTTGGTGTTGTCAGCACCACGCTCACCCAGTGAGCTAACCAGCCATCCCTATATAGGGATTCGAACCCGTGGCCTTGGTGTTATCAGCACCGCACTCTCCCGAGTGAGCCACAGGCCGGCCCTACATTTGCCTTTTAAATCATATAGAAGAAATAGAGAATTTATAAACCAAACCAAATGTACAATGATACTGGCTTTTATGTTTACCTATGAAGTCATTTTACTAGTGTTCTTTATTCTTAGTTATAGCTAACTAGTGTCCTTTCATTTTATTTTATTTTATTTTTTTGTTGGCTGGCCAGCATGGGGATCCAAACCCTTGACCTTGGTGTTGTCAGCACTACGTTCTCCTAGGCGAGCTAACTGGCCAGCCCTGTCCTTTCAATTTAGCCTGAAAGATTCCCTTTAGCATTTCTTGTAGGGCAAGTCTACTGATATATTGTTGTTTATTTTAAATAATCTAAAATTTTTAAATTTTCTCATTTTTAATTTCTAATATTGTAAACATCCATAGATATAACCTACATAATTAAAGTCTTTCTTGAGTCTTCAGTAATTTTAAGAGTGTCATGTGGTTTTGAGACTAAAAACTTTGAGATCAACTGCTCTATAGTTTATTCCTGGGAATAAAATTTCTGGATCATGGCTATGGGAGAATGCCTATTCTTAAATTTTATCAATAACTCCACACTTCTTCCCAAAGTGATCATATCCCAATGATCATTTTAAACTGCACTTCTAGCCCTTCTTTCACTCCTAACTCCTGTCTTACACTCTCGTCACTCCCTGCTCTGGCCACACTGGTCTCCATGCTGTTCCCCAGGGTCACAGGTTTATTTCCACTTTTTTGTTCAATCTGTCACTTCTATTACTTCTCAGCCTCTATACCTCCCCACCTGACATCATATTGCACATTTATTTGTTTACATGTTAATTGTCTGGCTTGCCCTATTTAATAGCACTGCCCAACTGAAATATAACGCAAGCCACAGATGCAAGCCCCATATGTAATTTTAACATTTCTATGTTAAAAATGTAAAAGAGGGCTGGCTGGATAGCTCACTTGGTTAGAACATGGTATTGGTAACATCAAGGTCTAAGGGTTTGGATCCCTATACTGGCCAGCTGCCCCCCCCCCAATAATAAATAATAATAATAAAATAAATAAATAAAAATGTAAAAGAAACAGGTTAAATTAACTTTATCCTCCCCTGTTTTTTGGCAGCTGGCAAGTAGGGGGATAGGTTAAATTATTTTTAATGAAATATTTTACTTAACCCAATAATATGTGAGAGGTCTTCAAAATGTTTATGTAAAGATTCGTTTTATCTTATAATTTCATTTTTCCACAAACTTTTTGAAGTACCCTGGTGCAAAATATGTTCATTTCAAAATAAAATCAATGTTCAAAATATTAATTAGATAGGTTAGATTATGTTTTCCATACTAGATATTTGACATTTGTGTGTATTTTATACTTACAGCACATCTCAATTGGGACTTGCCACATTTCAAGTGCTCAATAGCCATGTGTGTGGCTGGTGACTACCATATCTCACAGCACATCTCTAAAATGCATAACTTATTAAAGCAGGACTTGGTCTGTCTTGTTCATGGCCAAATTCTCAGTTCCTGACACATAGGTGTTCAATTAGTGTTTGTTAAATTAGTGAATGAATGGAATGGCTTTGCATTGTTCAGCTCCATTGCCTGGGACTGGTCCCCAACCCCGTTCTCTGAGAACCAGTCTCCTAGCTGGTAACCCTCGACTTAGGTCAGTTAGCGCCACCTGCTGGAAAATGGACAGTCAACCACCTTTGAGAATCTGGCTCCTCCATCCAAGACTGGTGGGGCTGGCATAGGCAGGAGGTAAATTCTGGGTGCCTGGAATATATGCCTTACATGAGCCTTGAATCCTCAACTTTCCAAAGGTTTTTCCCAGCCTTTATCTCCTAGTATTACCATCAATTATCGAGAATCCCATCAATTATCAAAAACAGAAGACTGCCAGGCGCCCTTTGGCATGGTCTGCACCTGAATTGTGGAAATGGCTGCCTGAAAGAGTATCCTTCAAGCCCTCCCTCTTCCCAGGCCTTCTGAACTTCTGTTGGGTCTGGGCCTTTTGAGAACCTGAAAAGTCAACTTCCTCCAAGATTGTGAACACATGTTTCTCATCTAATGTCTGGGAATTCAGAAACCCATAAAAGCTGCCCACAGCCCTCATGGTAAGAATTGCCCTCAGAGTATGTATAAACTTGTACTGAATGTGTGGCACCTTGATCCAGTGGCAGAATGTGTTCCCAGTAGCAATCAAGTTTCTGATCCAGGTGGGGAAAACTCCCAGCAGTGCTGAAGGAACAAAGCAGGAATAATAGTACAACAATAATAGCCTTTAGCACTTATTTAGCATTTATTATATGCCAGGTGCTACTCTCTTTGTGTGTGCTCTTCACTTCAACTCACTCCCCTTCAAGGTAGAAATCATAATTATTCCCATACTGCATGTAAAAAAACTGAGGGGAAAGGCTGAATAACTTGCTCAAGGCCACACAGCTGATGAGTGGTCATACTGGGGTTCGAGAATCCTTCTGACAGATTGTACGTAGCATCTGGTCTCAACTTTATACATTTTTTAATTTAATAAATATTTACTTAGTACTTTCTTCACCCAGGCATACAAAAGTGAACAAAAGTCTCTGCCCTCATGGAGTTTTCATTCTAGTGGGGGAGACAAGACAAATAATTTCTGTATAATGTCTAGTAGTGAGAAGCACTCTGGACAAAATAGCAAGGAACACATCCAATGAATCCTTACCAGGATTCAGTCAGGCCATTTTGTTAAAGGCCTCCTGGATCCTAAGGCAGACAACATTTCTTTTCTCATCTCTTGTTGCCGGTTGGCAGCAGTAGGAGGCGAAAAGTAACTAACAAGGCCACGCCCTACCTAGAGGTGGCCACACTGGGTAGCTTACCAAAAGCCCTGAGTGAATGGAAGAGGGACTCAGTTTCAAAAAGAACCATTTGGGATGGTTGGGCTGGGTGGCCAGTTGAGGCTTGGGAGGATGTGAGATTCAGGCCAGACCCAGAAGTATGGGCATGATTTGGACTTGTGCTATGCTCAGTCCAATGCCTGATATATACTAGGTGCTCAATAAATGTGGTGAATGACTGATACCACCAATAAATGAAAGAAAAATGGAAGGCTTGGTGATGAGTGTGTGTGTTTGTGAATGAGAGCCCAAAGCCTCAAAACCTCCAGGGGCCTAGAAGTTGGCAGTAAGACTCTTCTGGGTGGAGAGAAGGAAGGAGAGTAGTAGATACTGTTGGGAGTCTGGGAAGGCCTAGTGTGAGTGGGACAGCCCAGCACTGATGAGTGCAGGCCTAGTTTCTCTGCTGGGTTTGAAGCTGCCCTTTCTTTTAGACTGTCTCCTATAGGATGATTTGAAGTAGCACTGAGGAGGTGTCACAGTAGGTGAGCCCTGAGGCTCCCCTAGACCAACCCCTCCAGCTCTAGAGGGCAGTGTAAATCAAGATGGCAAGGAGCTGGCCCAAGACCTTCAGCCAGTTGGGGCAGAACCCAACTGGAATTGCTCTGACCTTAAGCACACTACAGGGGCTCCTACACTGGAGTCCCAGAGAGTAAAGACTGCAGGGCATTCAGGCATTTACGAATTTATAATTCATAAATTATAGCAAGATACTGTGTGTAGAGAATGTTTTTCTGGAAAAACTGTCAGTAGCTTTTCAGATTACAGAGGTAAGGAAGGCTGGTGATCCTGCCACAGGGCATGAAATCCATAGTATTCCCTACCCGGGCTCGGTCTCCAGACAGGCTCCATGCTGCCTTCCCATATATTGTCTGGCAGCCCCACCATCTCCCTGGGGCCTGCCATGAAGTACTCAGCTGCCCCCATCCAGGACTCTCTGTGTGTTCAATCAGGGGGAAGGTGGAAACAAGATTTTCTCCAGTCCTTGGAGGCTGTTGGGAGAGATAGGGACTTGGAATAGTTTCCTGCAGCTGCTGGGAACAAGAAGCCAAGGAATGCTTGTGCTTTTCTGGCTTTCCTGGAACCCATGTCCTCCCACTGAAGTAAGTCACTAGACTCCAATAGTCCTGACCTGGGCCTCACTGTCGGCACAATTTATCCTATTATGAAAGGAATCCGGAAGGAGATGACTTTAGTGAGGGACAATGCAAAACCCAGCAGGAGGCTGCCAGCTGGCTATCTTGTCAGTTCCCCTACCCACTTCTCTGAGCTCCCCCCGCTTGGCCCCGACTCCAGATCATTCTGCTCAGAGTCAGGCAAGTTCCAGCAAAGTCTAGGATGCCTGGTTAGGGCCTGCTCAGGCACTCACCCCTGCCCCATTCTTGTCCATCTGGCCAGGCTTGGACATGCCCTGTCCATGCTGAACCCTTCCTGGGAATTCGCCAAGCCAGCAGGAAACTCCCCTTCCCAAAGACTCACCTACAGTGACCCCTCATCCATGTGGCTACACACCAGGCCTCATAATACATCCTTATTCTGGCGCGGGGTGGGGGGCAGCTTTCCCCACTCAGGAGTAGAAAAATGCTTCTCAGCTGTCCCGGCTATGACTTCTGTTTCTCTGCCTTTGGCCTTCTTGCATGTCTGAGAATGGAATAGGTGCTTAGTAAAGGGATTTATAATTTGATTTGGCTACTTCTTGCCCGCCCACCAGTTCCTTACCCTCTTTACAAATAATGACTGAAGTGGGCTTATAAATTAAACCCCAAACTACAGACCCTATAATCAGGCCACTCTGAGAATACCCTTGTTTACTACTGGCCCTCAGGCCTTTTTGCTGTTCTTTGAAGGGGGCTGGCTGAGCCTGAGGCCTCTGCCTTTCCTTTCTTACTGAGGTTGCCCTGAAGTTTCTTCCCTCCCTCACTGGTCCCTGACTACTCCCATAACTCAACAGTGTCAAGACCCCACCAAGGTGAGGCCAAAGTGGCTACTGGTCACGTGCCCAAGATGGGAGGGGGATAGAGACCTGGCCCTGTTTCTCCAAAGTTGGCCTAGATTGGCGTCAAAACCACTTACATGACTCCAAGGCCCCTGTGTTCTGGGCCCCATGGGTGGGTGGGTCCATAGCTAAAGTTCTGATGTAACTGTATCTACTCATTCAGTCATTCAGCAAGCATCTGTGGAGTTCCCATTCTGGGCCAGACCCAGTGAAAGTTACTAAGATGAGCACAGCTCTACAGCTTGGCCTCTTATTGGCTGTGTGACCTTGGGTAAGTGACTTAATCTTCAGGCCTCAGTTTACTCATCCATAACATGGGGCCAATAATAATTGTGGCAGAGGGTTGTTGGAAGGCACGGTGAGATTTGTGTGTCCAGGGTGCAGGAAGGAGCTCAATGATGATAGCTGTTATTATCAAGGACAGTTTTATTATCAAGGCAAAAATTCCCCCAGGAGCTTGGGGTATCCTAGAGACAATGCGGAGTCAGAGGCCAGGAAGGGTTGGGGATGTTGTTCTTAAGTGGGAGGGACAAGACTTGGATTGATGGAGAAAGAGGGACCCTCATAGGTGAGAACCTGTAGGGAGTTGAGGAGAGGGAAAGAGACTGGTAGGTCTTGACCAGTCTAGGGCAGGTCCCTATTGCCCAGGGTAGGGTGGAGTAGGGCTTAATGTTATTCTGCAGGTGGCTGGAAGTCCCTGATGGTATATGGGCTTTTGGCGTTTGGGATCCAAATGCCATTTGGACTCTCTGGGAGGTCTCTCCAGAAGGCTATAGGTCCCTTGCACAGACTTAAGCCTCCAAGAGGTCTCATTTTATTTTTTAAGTTTTTTTTTAAAGGTAATGGTTTTAATTGAATTAATGAGATGAAAAGATAGGTTTTTGGGTTTTTTTGGTGGCTGGCCCCTATGGGGATCTGAACTCATGACCTTGGTGTTATAAGGCTGCACCCTAACAAACTGAGCTAACTGGCCAGCCCCTGGAAAGATAGTGAACTGTTTGTTTGCTACTTACATAAAAGAAGATTTTAAAAAATAATCACTTGGGCTGGCCAGTTAGCTCAGTTGGTTAGAGCGTGGGGTTATAACACCAAAGTCAAGAGTCCAGATCCCTATAATGGCCAGCCACCAAAAATAAATGAGTAAATGAAATAAAAATATAATCACTGCACAAAATGCAGAGGGCGAGGTTATGTTGTGGTATTACATTTTTCTCCATAATATTTTTCTTGACTATTCAAAGTCAAACTAAAGTTTCCATTGCAAATTCATTTTCAAAATGCCAAATTGTAACATAATCACTTACTTTACATTTATAAATACCTTTAATAGTTTCTCTGTGTTGCAGTATATGTTTCCTTGGTATGACCCAGTTAAGAAAGAAAGAAACCCAGACGATCCACATTTTCAATGTGATTGGTGGTAACCATGTGCTCATGAGTCAGACATAACTGAAGCAAAAAGGTTCCACCCTTGATTTTAATTAGTAACTCCAATAGGTTTCTGGGTGGCATAACAATGGAGGTGTTCAGGGGGATCACATGGCACTTATCCAAGTTAACATCAAAATAGGCTGTGAGCTTCTTTTTATTTTGGCAGCTGACTGGTATGGGCATCTGAACCCTTGACCTTGGTATTACAACACCATACTCTAACCAACTGAGCTAACTGGCCTGCCGGCTGTGGGTTTCTTGTTAAAGCCATGAACAATGTTGGCAGGATCACTATTTGCAAACTCTAGGATAGGCACATTTATGAATTCAAACTCATCTTCTTCAAGATCTTAATATTTTCTTCAATTGTCTGGTAGCAAGCAGCTAGGGCATCTGCAGAAGGCTCATTTAAATTTTTTTTTTTTTTTTTTTGTCTTTTTGTGACCGGTAAGGGGATCGCAACCCTTGGCTTGGTGTCGCCCACACTGCGCTCAGCCAGTGAGCGCACCAACCATTCCTATATAGGATCCGAACCCGTGGCGGGAGCGCCGCTGCGCTCCCAAGCGCTGTACTCTCCCAAGTGCGCCACGGGGCCGGCCCAGAAGGCTCATTTAAGATGACATCATCTTTGTTGTACTTTATTCCACAGTAGTATACAGTCATCTGGCTGAAGTGAAAAATATTTGTACAGGTATGCTTCTCCTAGCATGATACCCGCAAGCATAAATGCGAGTCCAAAGCACATGCACCAACACCAGGCTCTTCTCTGGCCACCTGGTACCTCAAACATCTGGGTCCTTGCAGTCCATCGCGATGCCATGGGGGTGGTGATAGTGAGCTCTGCTCTTGGGTGTGTCCTTCTTGGCTTCCTCTGGTCCAGAGCCTAGTTGAATGTCACTTTCACTGTGACATGGCCTGGGGCGTCCTTGGAGGATATTGCAGGCTCGAGGTGCAGGCTGAGGGCTCTTGTCTGTGGCTATGGCAATGGCTGTAGCCTCCTTGACAAGGCTCCAGGTGTAGCTTAGCAGTACTGAGGAGGCTTAGGTGCAGGAGGCCTCGTTTTCAGTCAAATGTTCATTTATTCATTCTGTTAAACAAAATTTTGGGAGGCCATTGTTTTGGACTGAGCTCCTGAACTAGGCCCTTATAGACCAGACCAAAGCAAAATAGAGTCACTCATGCTAAATGCCACATAGTCATGCTGAAACTTTAAGGAAGGAAATAGATCCCCAAACAGGCTAGTTTTTTCTGAAAACAGGAGACTCCAGTCTACCTGAGTTAGTATAATTTGATCTCTCTCTCTTTTTGGAGGGATTGAACCCTTGAGGTATCTGCACCATGCTCTAACCAACTGTGTTAACCAGCCAGCCCTTAAGTCAGTATAATTTGGAAGTCCTCTCTGCTTTAACCCTTACAAAAAAGGTAACCTGATGTTAACTAGTTTTTTTTCCCCCATTGCACTGTTTCCTTGTTCCCACCTAATAAAACCCACTGTTTTGTGGGAGCTCTCATTCTATTTTGTAGAATGGAGGCTTCCCTGATTCATGAATGGTGAATAAAAGCCAATTTCGCTGTAAATTTGTTGTAATTTTGTATTTTGATAATTCCAGTTTTACTTGGTATACTGTAGGGGGATTTTTGTTTTTTTGTTTTTTTGTTTTTTTTGGTGACTGGATGGTATGGGGATCCAAATTTATTGGATATTTTTAAAGTTTGCCTCGGGTGCTAGAGGTTTCCAGGATGGAAGGAGGGAATAGACAGACACAGACTCTCTAGTCTATCGTAGGGATAAATCTTAAATCACACATTATAATAATATAGTAGGGTAAGTGGGGGTCCAGAGCAGAGATACCCTACCCAGGTCAGAAGCTGAGACAGGATGAGCAGGAGTGAGATAGGCCACGTGGGAAAAGAATGCTGTGGGCAGAAGGGTCAGCATGTGGGAAGCCTTGAGAGGAGCTGGCAGATGCCTGGCATGTTTTTAGGAACATAAAGAGGCTCCATGTGGCTGGGGTCTTTGGAGATCCATGTTGCTGGGGTCATGTACAAAGAAAATCTGGGGTAAGGAGCTGGGGGTAGGTATTGAGAGAAGTGGAAGTGAAGAGGTATGGGGAGGACCACGCTGGCAGGTCAGGATGAAGTGAGGGATCTTTGTCCTCTGGCAGCTGGAATTTGGGAAGAACACAGAGCAGAGCAGGATCACAGGGAGATCTGAGTTTGAAAGTTAGCTCTGGCTGCTGCCACATGCATGTGAACTGGGTTAGCAGCGTGCTGAAAGCAGAGGTTCCAGCAGAAAACGGCCCTGTAGCCCTTCCTCTCTGTAGTCCACCGTTCTTCTATGAGAGAAGGTGTTCAGAAGACCAAGGCCCAAAAAGACAAGAGGGAAGTATTGGGTAGGGGCTAGTACTTCACCCTCAGGCTGATAGAAGGCAGGGAGATGTCGGCCCTAGAGGAGCCTGGGTGCTGCAGCAGCTGTTGCTCCTGGCAAAGGTGAAGGCAGCCCACAGCTGTGGTGGCCCGGTGGATGCCAGGGTCTCCAGGATTTGAGGCCAAGGACATCTGAAAGGAGGACTGTGGGTGGGCCAGCAGAGCCATCAAGGCAGGGGAGGAGAAGGTCCTGGCAGTTCAGCGAGGGGCAGTGTCCCACTCTGATCCAGCTGTCTGGGAACAGCTGCGCGGAAGAGGAAGGAGGCCAGGCAGCAGCAGGTGAGGAAGATCTCTGGCTGTTGGGCTGTGGGAATGGAGAGCCAGTGGGGGTGGGAGGGTATTGGGGGAGGGGACCAAGAGAGACCTTAGGGAAACAGGGATGGAAGAATCTACATGTTTGGGATTCCTCAGGGAAGGAAAGGCTGGGGTAGGGGATAGTGGGATAGTAAGGGAGTCGAATGCTCTCCTCTTCCTTCCAGAAGTTCCCCCAAAGACCCATCCTTGTAGACTGCATTGCCTCCATCAGGACCCCTCTGGACCCCCTCTGCCACTTCCTGGGTTGATTTTTTCCCCCCTCTTCCTATTCTCTTCTGCTGTTTATCCACTCCTTTTCCTGACTGTTATCCTAGGAAGGAAAGCAAACAGAACCAGAGATTCCTAAGGGATCTTTGGAAAGCTCTGATCCACATGGGTCAGACAGGGAAAGGATCTGGAGAGGGAAAGGGTCTTCCCAAGGTTCAAGTCAGTCAGAGGCAAGCACCAGGGCTCCTGCCTCTGCACACCCAGCCTTTGGGGCCTTGAGCCTGGGCCACCAGTACCCATTAGTTGTAAGAGCAAGTGGGCCTGGGGCACACCCGGGCCCTGCCTCCTGTGAGCTGAGGGGGCTTACTGGAAGTGAGTCTGGTCCCAGTGGTTGTAGGTGTGGTGAGGAGGCCTGTGAGTTCCCACTTTTCTGCCCAGCCCAACACCAGGGCCTTAGTGCTGCTGATCTTGAACCAACCTCTAAGGATCCCAGGCAGCAGAGTACAGGAGGTTTTGGGCAGTTGAAAGGTTGGGGGTCAGCTGAGGCTAGCCTTCCTCCCTGGGATCCCCCCAGCATAGAAGGAGCAGCTGTTAGGACCCGGCTCTGAGGCCCAGAATATGCCCTTTAGGAGGAAACTTCCCTGCTCCCCCGTGTCCCCACATTTGTATTGTACCAGCTGCCACATTCCCTCAAATGCCCTGGGACATGGAGATGATGAAATGTTTCTTTTCACTTTAAAAAAAAAATCCTCCATGCACCATGAATGGGCCTTTGTATGGCCCTGGGAACATATCAGTGAGAGGCAGAGGGCTGCCACCATGCTTGTAGCATCATACCCAACCCCAGAGGCCCAGAGCCCTGACTTCTTGATGGGGTCTCTTTCTTTCTTACCTTAAGGGCCTATCCTGAGCCCATCCCCCAGTTCTTCCCACTCCAGTCCTTCCTAGTCCCTGGGGTCCCTTGCCAGGTCCAGCCCAGTGAACACATCTGATGGACATAGACCCTTTCCTGGAGGTCACACCTACTCATGGGTGACCCAGCCAGACTTAGGTTCATCTTGGATAAGTGACAGCTAAGGGGAAAGAACACTTAAGGTCACTGGCCCATAGCAGTGAGCAGGAAGAGATGGAGGGAACAGCTGGCTAATGCCTCATGCCTGCCAGGTGACACTGCACCTATCCTGAGGGCCTCCTGCATGCCTGTGTTTGGTAGCAGCCTTGGGGGAGTCAGGTGGGGGATTGCCCTAGACCTATCTTGGGGTAAAAACCTCCCTCTCTACTCTCCATCCCCCTACTCCCCCCTCCTCTCTCCACTCTCCCCATCTCTGCCATTGGTCCAGTCCATGGGCTTCCTTTCCCCAGACAGTTGGTGCTGGGCCCTCTCTGGTGGGCCGTGCAGGGTCTCCCTTGAAGCCCTTACTTGCAGTGCATACCAGGAGTTGCCCAAGCACAGCGGAACCCTTCCTCCCACCACAGGAACATCCCTTTCTTCCCTGGGGCTGGAAGGAGGGGTGCTGGAGTGGTCTCTCTGCATTCCAGGGAAGGTGGAGGTAGAGAAAGTGAGAACTTTTCTCTCTAAATGCTTGTTCTGACTTGAGTTCCCTGGTGCTTGGTGCCCCTCCCCTTCAGGACCCCCATCTCTGCTCCCTCCTCTGCCTGCTCTCTCCTCCCTCTCTCCTCCTCAGTTCTCCCACCTCTTTCCCTACCTATCAGGGGAAAGAGGAGCTGCAGGGCTGAGGCCCAGCTGCTGCCCCCTCACCCCTCACCCCACTGCATTCCTTCCTGGAGGCCTAAGGGCACTATCCCCATTCCCTTCCTCCTTTCTCCCACCTTTCAGCTTCTATGCCCCTTTCTCCTGGACCTTACACTTGTGGCATTACCCAGCCTGGTTAAATCTAATTCAGGGGACTGCTCTCCTGAGTTGCTTGCTCTCTCCCCTTTATTCATTACTTGCTCTCTCACCTATTTTTACCGCTCCATTCACTGCTCAGGACTTGGTGATCTCCAAGGTACCTCAGACCCGGCTGGCCCATTTCCTCCTAGGCCTTCACTGCAGCAATTCCATAGGCTTGTTCCACTCCTTCCTGAGAAAACCCCAGGACTTCCTCCTTCACCTCCTGCAGGCTCTGCCTTCAAATAGAGGTCTTTCCCAATGACCTGCACTGCACAGCAGACCCCAGCCCCTCCCAGCCTCCCGTTCTGTTTGTAACTACGTGATTATTACATTTGTATTTACTTATTTTATTTACTGTCTATCTTATTACACTAGAATTTCGATTCCACAAGGGCAGGTCTTGTCTCTTTTGTTCTTGTTGTGTTCCTAGCATATGATAGACTCAGTGAATAATCTGTGGATTGAACAACACATAGATGGATGTTTCACCCTCACCCTGATTCAGTCACATAATGCAGTCTTCTGTCACTTTTGTGAGCAGGCAGGGCCGCAGCTCACACATGAGATCACTTGATTATGGGGTGACCAAGGGGCTCACAGAGGGCAAGCAGCTTATGCAAGGTCATACATTGAGTGAACTCAGCTCTGTATCCCAGCAGGGGCTTATTCCTTACACGCACACACTGGAAGTCTTGTCTGATGAGTTAACATTCTCCCTTTACCCCTTTATGAGCTTACCTCAGGATGGCTGGAGGAAACCCTCTCATTCATCCCAGAAATGTTAGGAATTCCCCATACTAGAGGTATGGCTCCCAGAGGCCCTGTCTGTCTCTGTCAGCACTCAGCCTAGAGCACAGGCTGTCTTTTCACTTGGGTCTAACACTTCCAGTGTTCCAAGGGCATAATTATCAGCCATGATACCAGAGTCAGAATCAGTGATTGTTGAGTAGCTTGTTAATGTCTCTGACAAAGGAGTCACTGAGGGGTGCTCAGGCTGATGAGAGGGACAAGCCCAGATCTCAGGCCAGCTCTGAGAGGAAGAGGTGTTTCTGCCTGGAGGAGCCTGTGGCTGAGCCCTCAGCTGGATTTGAACAGAGAAGGAACTCTCAAACCAGCTGAACTGGAGGAGTGTGGGTATCTTCTCCCAAGACTCTGAGCTTAGGGGCTAGCTGGTCAGTGACTGAAGTGAATTAACAAATAAGCCCCTCAGCTTTGCTTGCTTCCACTGGCTGCTGGCCAGACTAGATGCTGGTGTTTAGTCCAGTGCTCAAGGTCACAGGCCCAGTGTTTTGGGAACAGCCACCCAAAGTTGGCTTTGGGGGATGTCTTATCCCAGAGTCAGCAGGGAGTGGAATGTAGCTGAGCGAAGGGGCATTGGACATGTGTGTCCACCCAGGAGGAAAGGTGCCTTTTATTCATTCAACCAATACTCTCCCTTGCTGTGGGGTTCCTGCTGCATAAAACTCTATGTTCCTAAAGGACCAGGTTTGGAAGCTGTGGCCAAACTGACTAGAGGAAAGCCCTGTGCCAGCCATGTATAAAGGGGTCTGGTGGAAGGGCTGGAGTGGAGGGCCCCGCAACGGAAGGAAATGGCTTCTGGGAAGGCTGGTGGTGACCCACAAACACGCCTACTGGCAATTTCTCCCAGATGAACTTATCAGCCATTTCTTTTTGCTAAAGTTGCCAGACAATCTGCCTTCTGTTAAATCCAGACAAAAGGGACTCCTCCCTTGCCCTGACGTGGCTGGCCCTGCTTGCCAATCTCTCGCCCCAGGCAGGCCTACAGGCCTGACATTTGGGTCAGGAGTCTCCACCCTTGACCAGCACTGACCCCTGCCCCTCTCCTTCAGGACTGGAGGAAAATCAGCAGCAGGAGACTCTCTCCCATAGGAAGGAGAATGGGCACTGTCCCTTGGCCCTTTGCCTTTGGCTCCTCAGGAACATGCCAGAGTAAAAACCCCTGTAATTCTAGAACCACAGGAAAGGTTGATCCATGAAGGTGTCTGCTGAATTTAGTCTGAGCTAGAACCAAAGTCTTAGCTTAAATCATATCAGCCCCAAGCAAACACTGGGGCATTTGCCTTAGGCTTTGCACGGGACTTGGACCCTTGGGGATGACTACCTACCAGGAGGTAAGGCAGGCAGCAACCTGATTCCTTCCTTCCCACACAGAAATTGAGCCTCTATCTACTATGTGATGGCTGTTAGGTGATGGTTGCAATGTGGGGCCAAGGAAATTGGTTTCTGTATCAAGGGCTCTAACCTCAGTGGGGCAGTCAAACCTTACTCAGATAATTTTCCTGGAGCCTCAGGCTGGGATCTAAATGGAGGAAGCAATGGGGGCTGAAGGCCCATGATAGCTGAGGGCTAATTGTCAGGCCTGAAGAGCTTCATTCTTAGCCTCTTGGTCATTCCTCCCCAAGCCCGTACCACGTGGGCCCTTTGAGCAGCTGCTCCAGGGTGTGTTCCAGGCCTCACTCTTGGTCCTGTCCTCCAACTGGCTGTGAGCACCCAGCCTGGCCTGGGGTGGCTTAGACCCTGCTGGTGTTCCAAGTCACTGGGGATCTTGTGCTGAGCCATAGGGTGGGCTGTGCAGTTCCCAGGGACAAAAAGGCTTAGATTCTCAGAACTAAAGGGAGTAACAAGGCAGTAACCTTGGGAGTAAACTTACAGCCCCCATCCAACCTGAAAACAGCAGTCCACATCCCTCTCTTCTTTAGTGTGGGCTCCAGTGGGGGCTAATTGGGCTCTGATGGGGGTTGGTTAGGCCCCAAGAGGCTGGTTCAGCTCTGGCCAGCCAGGCCTCCTGATTTCTAGAGCCTGAAGAAACAGGGGGTTTGGGGAACCCCAACTCTACACAAAAATGAAGAAAGACAGATATAAGGCCCAGATACTAGGACTGTTCTGGCATGGGGGGAAGGTGGGACCTGCCAAGGCTGGAGGGCTGGGGAAGAGGAAGGAGGAAAGCATCAGGGCCAGCCTGGGGCCCAGTACCTGCAACTGAGCCCCAAACCTGGGGAGGCAGGGACTGGAAAGGATTTGGCTGTACGGGTTTTGGGCAAACTCTGGTTCCTTCTCTCTGCTTCCAGGACTAGGAAGGACCAATCCTACCCCTTGGGCACCAGCTAGTTAAGGTATAGCCCCTCCCTTGACCACAGTTCTGGGGTTGCTTGGGCATGGGGTGTTCGGACCCTGTAAGCCAGAATGAGGCCTGAAGCCTCATCTAGCAAGACCAGTGCCAAAAAGGAAGAAGGAGAGCTCCTCTGGCATCCAGTCAGTGAGGTCTGAAGAGTGGTTTACTACTTCTTTGCAGATTGCAGTTATCTGGGGAGGTGTCTCTTGAGGCTTGTACCCACTGCTGTCTTTTGTTTTGGAAAAACAGATAGATACATAACCATACAGTCAGACACTAAAATACCCAGCAGAACCTAGGGCTGCAAAGCAGTGCCTAGTGTGTGTTTCGAGGTGGGTGGAAGACTCTCTAAGCTGAAGGAGTGAATGAGAGAATATATTTTGTTGAGAAACCCACATAATTTTCTGCATTCTTAGTCTTTTCAAAGCAGCAGAATTTTAGAGCTGGATAGAAGAGGCAATTAACTTTTTAGTTCTAACTTTTAAGGGATGGTTTTTAGTTCTTTCCTAGTCTCTGTGAATGAGGTTTGGAGTCTATAGCATCTTATTTTGGCAGTGGGTAACTAAGCTAACCAGCCAGCCCCAGGGGGCCTTTAGAAAATTGCAAACAGGTATGTGTGTTTGGGAGATGGGGCATTCCCCTCTGC
This sequence comes from Cynocephalus volans, assembly GCF_027409185.1. NCBI lineage: Eukaryota > Metazoa > Chordata > Mammalia > Dermoptera > Cynocephalidae > Cynocephalus > Cynocephalus volans. The sequence continues at coordinate 59,725,894 of NC_084470.1, forward strand.
TTCCTCTGAAATTTGCTTCTCCCAGACACTCCTGAGGAGGGGGAGAAAGCGGAGGAACCCCAGAGCTGTCTGGGATCCAGGGAGGAGCTCCTGGCAGGTGGCAGCCGGTTCTGTGTTCAGAATGTGCTTACTGACAAGAGTGTGTGGGGCGGGAATTCCAGCCTGGCCACAGGCCAAGGAAGAGATGGACCCATTCTGCGCGGGATGTCGGGATGGAAAGGGAGCAGAGTCCACCACGGGTGCAATTCCCAGATCCATCCAGTAACATCAGGTCAGGGGACTTTGGGGTGGGGGGTGGGTGCCAAAGGTAAGCCCTGGGGAGAGCTAGAGCTACTTTAGAATCCTTTACTTGAAGGGAGGATGGACCCCAGTAGTAACCCCCGCCTCTTACTACACCCCCCCAACCAAAGAATGTGGGTCACAAGGAGTGAGTGACCGGCGCCAGCGGGTCAGAGCTATTTCGGGCACTCGAGGAGGCATCGGATTCCGGGCAGGGGGAAGGGACGAGGGTTAGGCTTAAGGCCCTTCCCAGCCCGCCTGCTGTGGGCGAGGTTCTAGCAGATGGGCTAGCCTCCCGGCCCTCCCGGCTCTGACCTCAGTTTCCCCGTTTGTGTAAGAGCTGGGCGGCAAGGCCTTCGTCCTTCGTAATTCAGAGGATGCTTCCTGATTGTTTTCACGTTTTAGAAATAACTTGATTTGTGTTCGAGAAGAATTAGGAGGGCCGAACGCAGTTGATGGATGGCCAGTTGTGGCCAGGCCGGTTGGCAGCCTGACTACCCTGGGTTAGTCTTACAGGCCCAAAGGCCTGAGCTTGGGCGGGGCGCCCCTCCCCCATTCCTGGTTCAGAGGGCTTGAGGCGACCCTGACAGGCCGGGGTGTGTCCCCAGACGGACCTTTCTGGCCTCGGGGGGTGGAGCCTCCGCAGCGGGCGTGGCTTTCGGGGGCGGGGGCGTGGCGGGCCAATGAGCAGAGAGGCGCGGGCGGGGGCGGGACCAGCGCGAGGGTGCGGCGCGCTGCTGAGCGGCCGACGCAGGCAGAAGCTGGCGGCGCGCGGACGACCAGTCGGCGCCGTGCGGAGCTGGCAGCTGGATTGGTTGTGGCACTCGCGTGTCAGGCGGTTGCTAGGCTCCGGCCTCGCGCCCCGCCCTCGCGCTCGGCGCCCTCTCACCGCCCGGTACGTGCTCGCGCGGAGGTTGCGGCGCGGCGCTCGCGGTCCTTGGGATCCGCGGCGGTGGCGGCGGTATCTTCGCGCGGAGTCCCAGGGGATCGGTGGTGGCGGTGTTCTGAGGTCCGGAGGAGCGAACACCTGCCACGCCCCGCCCGCCGGCTCTGGGTGAGTGCGCCGTACGCCCCCAGCCGCCGTGCCTGGCCGCTTGGGCCCCTATTCCCGCCGCTGGCCGAACCTGCCGCGGAACACCTGCTGCTGCTCGCTCTTTCGGCTTGGGGCGGGGACACCTCCGCGAACGTCCTTGCGGGTGAGGAGGCGGTGCCGCCCAGGCGAAGCCGCCCCTCTGCTGTGGGCCCCGCAGGCGAAGGCTTGAAGCATTCGGCTGCAAGGCCCGGGCTACGCGCCGCGGCGGTGGGCCAGGCCTTAACCCGGCCCGCTCTCCCGGGAAAGCGGGGCCTGCGTCTCGGTCGCGGGCGTCTGTGGCCTGTGGGCTACCTCCCGGCCTTCTAATGGGGGTCGTGGCCCAGTTGGGCTGGATCCCGACTACGGGATGTCGAGTCCCCCGTAAAAGGCAGGGAAGGGCGCCGCCACCCCTCGGTCTGAGCCCTGCCCCCCACTTGAGCGTCTTTGGAAGCCTGCTCACTACCTTTTCACCTTTCCACTTGGTATTTGGAACACCAGGTTCTCCCCCGAATATATTTGAAAATGTCCCCAAAGAAAATACTGTCTGGGTTCAGAATCCTTTTGCTATGAATTCCGAGATAATTTTTTATAAACTCAACTGGTAATTTAGAATGCGTCTTTTAATCCCTGTAAATTGAGAAGCTCTTACCTTTGTAAATCGATTTACTTCAGAATTAGTTTTAATGGTGACGATGAAGTTTTGCCTGGTTGGGGCTAGAGCCTGGGACAGCACCTTTATAGTCTAGAGTTCTAACTTAAGAGTCTGGCCTGCTGTTTCCGTAAATAAGCGAGTAGAAGTGATTCCTGGCATGGAAACCAGACTCCGGTGAAGAGATTGTGGTGTTTATAGGACCTAAGTCCAGATAAAGAGTTGGATGTGCTTCCAGGTGTTTTGGAAAGTCTGGTAAAGATGGAGTATTGTAATTTTATTAGGCTGTTCTATGCTTAGTGTTCAGAGACATTATAATTTTGGGATATTCTTCCTCTAAAAAGGAGTTCGACTTTAACACGTTTTGGAGGCATAAAAATCCACAGTTTGAATATGCAGAAGTTGAACTTTTTTTTTTTTTTGCCTTGGAGCGAAGGAAGAAGAGCTCATGGCCTGCATGCTTAAAGGAGGCTGAGGAGCTGTTTCTTGGAGAAAAGTTTCCAGTAGGGAGTTGGATGCAGAAGGTGACCCTGTTCCAGGCCTGTGGGATACTGTGTAAAAGTGTAAGCAGCTTTATATAGACAACACACACCTCATTGGAACATGAAAGCTGGTGTTCATATGTGTCTCTGTTGAAAGAGGCAGAGGGCAAGTTCTCACTGTTCTAAAAAATTGATTTGGCAAAATGCATTTATTCATTTAACAAATATTTGGCTTCACTACTTGCCAAATTCTTTGATAGATCCTGGGGACCCATGTAGAAGACTCTGTTTCTGTGCTTAAAGAACTCGGTTTGGGGGGCAGTGGGAAACAGGGAATCCATGATTAGAAGTGTCTGCCCATTGAGTGTGCTTACGTGGTAGTCTAAAGAGAGAGACTCCTGAGCTGCGGCTTTAAGGGCCAGCAGGAATTAGCTGGGGGACATGAAGGCCTGGACACAGGGAATCACATGTACATGAGCACCTAAAATAGCACCTGGGAGTCCTCCAGCTTGGCAGGCAGGAGCCCTGGGCCTTCCTTGTGCTAAGGAGTTCCACCTTTAGCATGCAGGAGCCTGGGAAGGCTTTTTAATCATGGAGTGGCATGATCCAGACCTGTGTTTGGAAAGATGTTGTTGGTGGCCACTTAAGGAGTTGCAGGAAGGGGAGGGCGCCAGGACCTATGGCAGTAAATTTGGTCAGCAGGAGAGAGAAGGAGAGAGGCGGAGCCATATGAGAAGAGAAGCTGAAAAGATAGTGAAGAAGAAATGTCAAGCCATAATGGGGGAAGACCTGCATTCAGGAATGCGTGGGCTGGAAGACCAAGCATGACCAAGGGTTATTTTTTTATTTTTTTATTTTTATTTATTTATTTTTTTGTCGTTTTTTCGTGACCGGCACTCAGCCAGTGAGTGCATCGGTCAGTCCTATATAGGATCCGAACCCGCGGCGGGAGCGTTGCCGCGCTGCCAGTGCAGCACTCTACCAAGTGCGCCACGGGCTCGGCCCATGACCAAGGGTTTAAACCACCTCTTTTGACTGCCATAGGTATGACGCACAAATTTGCTGGTGTCAGTTAAGCATTGAGAGTGATGGGGTTTCGAGGGATCCTGGGGGCCAGTTATACGGAGTTGATGCTTAGGAAAGGAGAGACCTGGCATTTGATTGTTAAAAACCTTATCTCCTGCTTGAACCTGGGACATTTCATTTCCTCTTAGGTAAAACAGGTGTCTTAACCTCTAAAAGTAGATGTGTTTTCATCCTTGTTGAGGCAGATGAGAATATATTTAATCCTTTACCTCATAGTTGTTCCAGCCCTTCCTGCTCCCTAGGTCAGCAGTGTGATAGACCTACATCAGTGGCAGCCAAAGGTCTTCTGTTTCTATTCTACCTGCACTGTCACTAATGCTTATGAGCATGCTTTATGTTGGCTGAGGAAACTGAGTCACAGAAGAAGGAATGTGCCGAAGGTCACACAGCTGTCATCATGTGACAAGAGTCAGGATTTGAACCCAGGTTGAACATTTGGCTGTCTATTCCCATCTGCATTTGTGTTGCATCAAACTGACAATGGTGGCCTCAGTTGGGTGCTTCTTTGCCAAAGACCAAGCCCAGGTATCTAGTGGTGGACATAAGACAGGACAATATGGGAGAGGTGATCAGGAACCCCACATGGAACTCTAGAAACATGCTGTGAAGGGACTCATCTCAGAAACCTTATCTCAAAAGCTTGTCAGAGCCTTCTAGGGCCTGTGCTGGTTGCTGTGGGGACCATGCTGTGGTAAACCAAGGAGCTTGTGTCCTAGGCCAGAGAGGACTGCATTTGAGTTGGACCTCAGGAAGGTTTAGTGGTTTTAGGGCTGGCGTGTGGCTCACTTGGGAGAGTGTGGTTCTGATAACACCAAGGCCACAGGTTCATATCCCTGTATAGGGATGGCCGGTTAGCTCATTTGGGAGAGTGTGGTGCTGACAACATCAAGTCAAGGGTTAAGATCCCCTTACCAGTCATCTTTAAAAGAAAAAAAAAATAGAGGATTTAGTCGTTTGACTGGTGAGGGGCAGTGGCAGGAAGAGCACAACTCTGTAGTAGGAAAAGAGGTAAGCAGAAGCAAGTGGTGGGAGGGAGAAGACTTTGCACCTTTTTTGGGTATTCTGGGAGGTTGGGTTGGGGCCAGAATGCCACATGGAGGAGTTTGGAGTTAATGTAGCAACAGGGAGCCTTGAAGGTCTTGTAGCACAGCTGTGGTGGGATCAACTCTTGGTTTTAAGAAGTGAGTACCCAGTGTGAGATTGGAGGCTAAGTGGTCACTGCTGTTGTCCACTGGGGAGACAGTGGACCTGAACAAGGACAGTGGTCAGTAGTGGAGCAAAGAGAAAGAAGGTTCAAGACAAGTCAGTTCTGCAGATGTAAGGGGCCCAAATGGTGCTGGCACCAGCAGAGGCCTACTGTTGAATAGAAGGGGCAGGAAGTGACAATGAGAAGAGGAGGTTGAAGGCAGCATCAGCCAAGCGCTTGTGAGAACTTGGGAGACTTGGAATAAAAGAGGGTCCCCCTATGCTCCAGGACGGGAGGAAGCTTGAGTCTTTGTGATGGGCAGGGAAGATGAGGGGCTGTCCTTGGGTGATCAGAAAAGGGTGGAGGAGGGAAAGACCTTGGTCTGAGGACCAAGAAGTATGCAGACTGGAGCCAGAAGAAGTTTCCCCTGGGGAAAGGTGGGGCAAAATGTTGACCTGAAGGCTGAGCTGGGCCAGTGGAGAGCCCCTGGAAGTTCTGAGGGGTAGGGTGGTGCCTTTGTCCCTGACAGGAAGGAGTGAGAAGCCAGGAGACCAGTTTGGAGTCTTTTGCAGGGATACAGGTGAAGGAGGTAGACCAGGGTGGCAATGAGTAATTGTGAGGAAGGGGTTAACTTATGAAGGAAATAGCAGGATGTGTTGACCCAGTTGGTGGGGTAGGGGACCAGTGTGTTTTAAAGTGGCTCCAGTTTGGGTGACTGAGAATCATGGTAGGCTGGAGCTTCCTTTCAAAGAATTGCCATCTGCTCGCAGACTTGACCTGTATAGGGCAAACTAAGGGTGGCCCATGGTGGTGTGAAGTTGGAGTCCCCTTGCCTGTGCTTGCCCTTTTGAGTTGGGTTTATTTTGGTCATAGCCTTCTTGATAAGAGGCATACAACTAGCCTAGTGGAATGACAAGTGGTGATAGATCCATTTTATGGATGGGCAAAAATAAGAGTGAGTCCTTGTGTATTTTGTTCTGTCCCATTTAGGCAGTCAGTGCTAAGTTTGATTTGACAACCAGGTTCCCTTGTATGCTATTTAGACTTGAACCATTGCAGAGTGTGACTGCTTGGGGGCTGGAGACTCCCAGAGTATCAGAGAAAGTAAGAAACGCTGATATGAACATCAGAGGGTACTCACATGGGGACCATAGAGTATTGAATGTTAGAGGAACTCGAAGTGGGCATGAATTCAGGCAGTGTGTTCTTTAGTATGTGCTGTGTATTAGTCACAGATTTCTCTGTCCTTTTCTAGAGTAAGTTTTCTCACCTTCCACTTGAAGTGTTTCTGCGTTTATGCCAGTGTTACTGAATTGTTGCTTCTTAAGCCCCCTTCTTCTGCTTTTCCATTATTGATACATTAGGCCTGGAGTAAGGTGATGGTGAGTTGAATAAACCGGTGATTAATCTGGTCGTTTCACAGTTGTCTTTGCGTGTCTGTGCCTTGCTATTAAAGCAGTCTTTCTAAGAGTCACATAACTTGCTTTGACTTTTGACCGTCCCCCTTCACTCTGATCATTAATCAGTAATACTGCTCAGAAAGCAATTTCTAAAAATAGAGATTAGAGTAGTTTACAAACGTACACCAGCCAAAGGGCTTAATTTAGCCTTAATGAATAGGGTTTCCTATTTTCCTATTTCTTAGGTTTGACAGCTGAGCATTTTCTTAGTCTTGCTCTGGGTCCAGGGTGGAAAGATGGATGAGATGCAGTAATGCAAGATCATAAACTGAGGGTGTCAAAGTTGGTGAAGCCATTCTGTGTTGGAGTGAAGTAACTCTGAATGAAACTCTAGCAGTATGTTGACCTAATTTATATTTATGTTTTAGAAGCAGGATTCTAGTGGGAAGAATCAGCTGAATATTAAAAAAATCACTTTTATGACCGATGTCTTTATCTTGTGTGTCATGAGGTTCATTTCATAATGTTGAGGTTTTGCATATCAGTTACACCTTCTTGAGTTAATTGTTTTTTAAAATACCATTGTCTAAAATACAGACATTGGAATTATTTTATATCTTTGAAACTGTTTATAATTTTTGGTCCTGGAATTACTACAGAAAACATTTCATTTTCTTACTATGACCTTTGACAAGGGTGACTAATTGGTATTGTGAGCAGGAGACTGAGTGGCATTACCCACTTCCTTTGGAGTTGGTCATTGTGGTATAATTCTCTTTTGGTTGTGGGCATCCACTGGTGTCCAGTATTGTTTCCTTCTTTTCCTGCAGGGCCTCTGCTCTTGAGGAAGATAAGGCTTTTAAAGAAGCCTAACACTAGAAGGTGAGGTAAGGTACTTGAAAAGAGAGATTTCTGCAAAAGAAAGATGAGGGATAATCGTGTACTTGGCAAAATGATTAACTACAGAATTTTAAAACACTAATAGTAGGGAAGGAGCTCTATCGAATAATACACATACTTAAAATAAGAAGTGTGGAAGATAAAAGTGGAAAGGAAAGGAAAAATCCCTTGTCCCCCCAATTTGATTTCTTTAAATAGGAAATACAACAATGAACTTTAAAAGTTCAAAAGGATGGGGCTGGCTGGTTAGCTCAGTTGGTTAGAGCACAATGTTATAACACCAAAGTCAAGGGTTCGGATCCCTGTACTGGCCAGCAAAAAAAAAAAAAAAAAAGTTCAAAAGGATTTTACAGAGGAAAGAAATTTTCCTCTCACCCATCCCTTCAGCCCCTGATTCCCCTTCCTCCAGCCACCTGTTGTCCTCCTCCCCTCACTTCCTGAGTGTATTCCAGAGATGGCCCTTGTGTTTAAGTTAGTGTATAGATTTAATTTTTATTCTGCCTTTCCCCTCTTAGCATTATAGGATGAACATTGTTCTATAAATACAATAGTTTTTTCTTTAACCCTATCTGCATGATGTGGAAATAAAACATTTCTTTTCTTTTCTTTTTTTTTTTTTAAAGATGACCGGTAAGGGGATTTTAACCCTTAACTTGGTGTTGTCAGCACCACACTCTCCCAAGTGAGCTAACCAGCCATCCCTATATAGGGATCTGAAGCCACGGCCTTGGTGTTATCAGCACCACACTCCCCCAAGTGAGCCACGGGCCAGCTCGGAAATACATTTGTAATGGTTAACCTATTCCCAATTCTTAGACAGTTTGGTTATTTCTTACTTTGGTTATAATAGATAATGTTGTAATTAAAGTCTTTATGCTTAAAGTTTTTAAGAATCTTTTTTTTATCACCATGTAATATTAAATATAAAACTTTTGACAAAATAAAACTTTTGACAGGTTTGTATTGATTTTTACTTTTAAGCACTTGTACCTTTTCCCTAGTCCTTTTTCTGTGACTTGCATGGATTTGCAATTTTTATAGCCATGTGGAAAACCCAATTTCAATGTTCCCTGACCCTGGGGGCTTGTGCAGCCACAGATTCATTCTTCCTGAAGCAGTCACAGCCCTTGGATACCCTGAGTATAGGGTAGAGTGCCAGTTGGGGGAAGATCAATGATGAATGAAGCACTTGGAAGGATGTGTCATATTCAGGGAAACAGTGGCCAGTGCTGAGCTTAGTTCCCTATTTTGGCATTTGCTCTTCATTTCTATGGATGTTGTTTTTGTACATAGAGTATGAGAATCTACAAGAAATGCCTTTTACAGAGTTCTTTCTACTAATTGGTGTATATGTATTGAAACAGAATAATGAAATTGGAAGATGTGTCTGATTTTGCAAATATTCTGGTTATCTGTGTTTTGCCTCTTCACTGTGCTAGGAGCATTTTCTCCTAGGCATCCCAGGGGTTGATAGGGAATTGCTTAAGATTTCCAAGGCTCTCTATGGTAGAAGTGAACTGGTTCTGCCTTGGTTATCATAAACACCTTTCTTAATTAGTTCAGTTGTTCTCCAGGGCTGGGTTGATTTCTCTAGCCAGATTTTGCCAAGAAAAATTATGTAGTCAATAATGGAGTTCCAAATAGTGTTTCTATTTTATTTGGCTGTTAATCAGAACCTGGGACACCATTTATTTTCTGGATCCTAATTTCATAATGTAATGTTTCCATAAAACGTACATCTCATCACTGTTAATGTCCTGTTCATACTTCTGCTTCGGCTGGTAGGTTGTCTTTGAGTCAGATCTGCCTTGACCTCAGGGAGCCTTGTTTACCGGTATTTTTTTTTATAACAGAGTACAGCCTGATGAGTAGCCCTTGAGCATGGATGGATTCTAGGTCTTGGGGAAAATGAGAAAGTTCTACCTCTTATGTGAGTTGTGATTGAAGAAGTGTCTTTTATATTTTTAGACTTTTGAGTAGTGTTGGGAAGATTGAATTGCCTGAGTGGAGAAATTTGGTAGGAGGAGACTAGAAGAGAAGCTCTTTATTAAAGATCTAAAAATAGAATTCATTAAAGTCACAAATAGATAACTGTAGAATTCATGTCTTTCTTCTGCTGTAGGTTTATGCTATCAGCTGTTGTTTCTGCTTACCTGGAGAAGATCACAATATTTTGCCAGAAGGTTCAAAGTGTAGACCTAAAACTTTGTTTGCCAGTCTGAAGATGTGCTTTCTCCAGTTTTTTTTTTTTTTTTTTTTTTTTAAAGATGACCGGTAAGGGGATCTTAACCCTTGACTTGGTGTTGTCAGCACCACGCTCTCCCAAGTGAGCTAACCAGCCATCCTTATATAGGGATCCGAACCCGTGGCCTTGGTGTTATCAGCACCGCACTCTCCCGAGTAAGCCACGGGCTGGTCCTTGCTTTCTCCAGTTTTAAAAGTAGTTTAGAAGTGCCTGGATTCCTTGGCACAGGGAAGAAATCCTTAGCAGGAGAAGCTGATTCTTCATCTTGTAGTGCTAGCCCTGAGCTGACAGGGCCCGTGAGATCCCCTGTCTCCTCAAAGCCCTAAGCTTTTTTTCCTTCTAGTTGGACATTGCTGAGTAAAGAGGGGTCTTCTGTGTAGGCCATCTAATCCACCTGATTTAATCAGATGGCACCTCAGGTTGTCCTTTTTCGTGGGGGGAAGGAAATCCCCTTTTGATTCTAATAGTTGGAGAAGAAAATGGCTGCTTTTGCTTTCTTCCTATGCAGGCCTCCAGTGCCCCGGGCTGCCTGTGCCCTTTCCTTCTGTGTGAGGGGGTGGAGGAATGTCCTGGCCTCCCCTTTTCCATCCTGCCATAGGCTTCCAGGGAGAATGGGGCCCATTGTGGGCTGTGCCTTTGGGCAGAGCTCTCTGCTTCAGTATTAGGCCTGCCATGGACTCTGTGTCTGGTCTGTGGTCACTGGGTGCTAAGGAGCTGGGAGCCCAGCAAGCTGTTGCTTCCTCACATGCTACCCTGCTGTTCAGTAGTATTCCGAAGGATGGCACTTGTGCTTTGTTTGCCTCCTTGTCTGCCCTCTGGTTTTGTCATGTCTTGATAAACATTCTTGGGGACCCCTCTGCAGGCCTGAGCTCACTCTTGTAGCAGATCTGAGGCTATATTTGGAGAAGCAGGCCTGCTGTTCCCAAGGGTGGCTAAGTGCCTGGTTACAGGAGGCTGGGTGCTCTCTCTAGGCCTTTCCTGTGTTCTGAATCCACTGGGAAGCATAGGATTAATCCGTTTGTGAATGAAATTTGACTTTAAATTCTTGTTTTCTTTATTTTGGCCTTAATCAACTTTAGAACTTGCTGAAGATGTGAAATGCCAGAATATGTGTCTCCAGGTAAGGAAAGCCAGAGGCTTTTTTAGAAACAGTTTTATTCCAGATATGGGTGCTTTTCCCTGGGAACAAGCTGCCTGGTCCATCAGGCAGTTCTAATCCTGACCCTAGGCCAATTGTATCTCTGGAAAAAAAAATTATATGAGATGTACTTATGGTTTCACTGACTAGACAAATAGGCCATCGGCCCATTTGTTTTCAGGAATGTTGCCTTCGTGCAGGGAGCCAGATGTGTGACCAGCTGTTGTGCTTTAGCAGGTTCTGTGAAGAATAGATGTGTGTGTGTGTGTGTGTGTGTGTGTGTGTGTGTGTGTGTTGGGGTGCAGGGGAGAGATGGAGGAGGCTGCTGAGGAATTTGCTCTTCTGAAACCCAGAGATTCTGGAATAGTCCTGAATAGTTTGTTCTTAATCTTCTGAGTGAAAAAATTCCATTCTTTCTATAACGCTTCAGTATGTATGTTTTCCTTGTCATTTATGGAAGTGTTCTGTGAAAGGAGCAGCTGGCACTGGCAGTGCCTTGGGTGTTTACCTTCTTCTCACCTTTATTTTTTCTTTTATTGTAGGAAAAAAAACCCTCTAGCCCATTTTATCTTTTTGCCTGGGCAGAGTGGTACGTTTCTTTGTTTTAGGATTGGGAGTGGCATTTTCTTTTTATCAAATAAAGGAATAAAATGTACTTGGCTATGCTTAGATTCCACTGCCCGCACTTGTTCTAGGATGGTGTTGAGTTTTGTAAACTTCTGAACAATGTTGTCTAGTTAAAAGACACCTTGGTCCTCTTCTTTCAGATAGGGCCTGGTCATACTGTGGTATTTTGAGTCATGACTTCCCAAGAGGTGAGTTCTACCCACTGAGGGCCCTTGCTTTTTGGTAAGGCAGGAAAGATTTTTGGCATGAAAGTGATGATGTTGGACATTGGAAACAAGTGCCCTCAGCAGTAGAAATCTAGGCCGAGGAAGGAATCTACCAGAGGTACTGAGTTCCCTGGGACCCTCTGATACTAGGCCTTGAGTAAGGTTCTTGACCTCTCTGCATCACTAAAATTGGTATAGAGTATCCTCTCCATAGGCTGCTGAAGAGGGACAAATGGCTTGCTAGTAATGTGCCCTGCACAATGCCTCCATAAATTACTACTTGTTATCTGTGCTTTTTCATGTTAGTGTAAACTAAGACCCTGATATTTAATAAAAGCTGGACATATTTCTGAGGTTGAGTGATGGATTCGGGGGTGTATTTATTATGTTTTATGATTACATACATAATAGGTTATTTTGCATGTACCAAATATCTTCCTTAAAAAAGCCAACAAAGACCTAGACATCAGCCCTCTAGTACCTGCCAGAAAACAGGTCTAGCTTGACTGCTGACTGTGGAGCTCAGAGGGATGGGGTGTTTTGTTGTCTTGTTGGGGCAGAGTGGTTCTTGGAAGTATTGTCCCCTGTCAAGATGAGTAAAGGATTAGAACAGTTTGAGGACCAGGGCTGGCCCATGGCTCACTCGGGAGAGTGCGGTGCTGATAACACCAAGGCCACAGGTTCCGATCCTATATAGGGATGGCCGGTTTGCTCACTGGTTGAGCGTGGTGCTAACAACACCAAACCAAGGGTCGAGATCCCCTTACCGGTCATCTTAAAAAAAAAAAAAAAGAACAGTTTGAGGACCAAGGTGTCTTTTTTTTTTGGATTGGTAAGGGGATCTCAACCGTTGGCTTGGTGTTGTCAGCACCACGCTCAGCCACTGAGCCAACTGGCCATCCCTATATAGAATCCGAACCCGTGGCCTTGGTGTCATCAGCACTGCACTCTCCTGAGTGAGCTATGGGCCGGCCCCCAAGGTGTCTTTTAACTAGGCAACATTGTTTAGGTTTTTAAAGTTTCTTTCTTTTTTTTAAAGATGACCGGTAAGGGGATCTTAACCCTTGACTTGGTGTTGTGAGCACCACGCTCAGCCAGTGAGCGAACCGGCCATCCGTATATGGGATCCGAACCCGGGGCCTTGGTGTTATCAGCACCGTACTCTCCCGAGTGAGCCACGGGCCGGCCCCAGGTTTTTAAAGTTTCTTTGGAGATTCTCCGATGTACCTAGATCTGTTTTCTTGAACCTCACCAGTGAAGTAGGAGTGTAGATCAGTAAGGTCACCATGTGAGTTGAGAGTGACTGGAAAGTGCTTTTGTTCCCTTTCTTTTTCTTTTTTTCCTTTTTTTGCAGCTGGCCAGTATGGGATCCGAACCCTTGACTTGACCTTGGTGTTCCAATACCATGCTCTAACCAACTGAGCTAACTGGCCAACCCTGTTTTCTTTTTTTGTATAACATTTATTTTTGTTTGGGTTATCAGCAGCAATGAATGACTATTGTGAAAAGCCTTTGGTTCTAAAGAGCTATCCATGTACTTATTTTTTCCCCAGATGACTTTCTTACTGGGTAATTTGTAATTAAAAAACTTTGACTTTTTGGCCAACAGATGTGTTTTGAGAGACCTAGAACAAGTGGGTATTCCTGGTTGAGTGTTGGGCAGCAGCAGATTCTGTACCTGGAACAAAAAACTCAGTTGAGCTGTATAGTTGGAACTCTTTAGAACAGGAATTCTAAGGTTTTTTTGTTTGTTTATCTGTTTGTTTTTTCTGGTTAATAGGTTGAACTTAGTATGGAATGTCTGAACCTTACTCTGTAAAGTCAACATCTTCCCTGAAGTTTTTTGTGATTCCTGATTCCTTGAGGGACAAATCAAACACAGAGCATGTTGGTGAGCCCTGGGGTATGAGGAGGACGAAGGAACAGGCACCAGTGCCAACTTCTGAGCAGAGAATGATCATCCTAAGGATGGAAATTGGGTTTCAGCTTTCAGGTGATGAAGGCGCCATATTTTAAGATTCTGTGTTGGAGGAGAGCTGAGCTCTGGGTTCCTCGTGGAAAACGTTCCAGATGATTTCCAGATAGTGAAAGGCATTGAATCTCTGACCTTGTGTTAGAGGCAGGTGAGGGTAGAGCTGTTGGCCATTATCAGATAAGAAAATGGCATATACCACAAGAGGTGAGCTGAAAATAAAGCTCTAAATGCTCGGGCTGACCCTGTGGCGCACTCGGGAGAGTGCAGCGCTGGGAGCGCAGCAGCGCTCCCGCCGTGGGTTCGGATCCTATATAGGGATGGCTGGTGCGCTCACTGGCTGAGTGCGGTGTGGCTGGTCACAAAAAAGACAAAAAAAAACCCCCGAAAACAAATAAACAAACAAAAAGCTCTAAATGCTCACTCTGTATCCTCTGATAAGGTAGAGGGGAAACAGATGGGGAAACATCACACAGGGCTGCTCCCAGCCCTGGAGTAGTTCTGGGGCAATGCAGAACAGGTGGTGGAGACAAGGCCACTGTACAGAACCTGATTAGGATGTCAGTAGAAAGAAAAGAAACCCTTGTGTGGAAATAAGTCCATTTCTGTGGGAGGCACTGAAATCCCAGACTCTTTGTTATTGTTGGGGGATTATTGACCTTGGCAATTTTATTTCAGATTTGGATCTGGGGTGGAGAAAGCAAGATACCCAGTGGTGTACATAGTGATATTCATGTTCCTTAGCTGGTTCACCCGTGTAGGTAGTATGCAAATGTGTTCTGTGTATTTCTAAGCACAGAAATGTCATACCCATAAGAAATTATGGGTGTCTGTATTAAGATTATTTATAGTATCTTGTATATACTTTTTTTTTTTTGTATCTTGTATATACATTTTAAAGTGCTTATTCTGTGTCAGGTACTTTTCTAAGTACTTTACACATATTACCTCACTTAATGAACCTATGTTTATTATTGCAAAAGGTTAAAGAAAAAAGGGAAATTTGATCTAAGAAGAGTTTAAGATTAAACACTGACTACTAAGTAGCTTTACAAGACAGGCTAACCTATAGACAATGGAGGGGACTGTCAGCTGATACCCAGTGGGCAGGTCCTGTCCATGATGGCTTTCAGTTATTCATTTGTTCATTTAGCGAGTAGTTTTTTTTTTTTTTACCCCCCAGCTTTGTTGAGGCATAATTGAAAATAAAAATTGTATGTATTTAAGGTATATAAAATGATAATTTGATATAGACTGTGAACTGATTACCACAGTCAAGCTGATTACATATCCACTACCTCATATAGTCAGCAGGCAGTTTTTGAGTCACTGTCATGTCCTGGGCTCTGTGATAGGCCCTGGGGATGGATCTAGCGATGGATGAGAAGATATGTTCTCTACTCCTGCCTTGACCAGTCAGAAGAAGAAGGAGAAGTGATTATTTCTCCTCGGTTTGTATTTTTCAGAAGATAGTGTGATTTGGAAACCCTCAGAGTCCTGCCCCTGGCAAGTGACCACAGGCAAGTCTCTGTATGCCTCTGATTCTTATAAGGTGGGTTGGGGGGCTAGGCCCATCTCAGAGGGTGGTATGAGAGATCAGGGAGAGGACCTTGGAGAGATGATTGGCCTTTGTTTCCTTATAGTTTTACCTCCTGAGTGTGCATTCTTGGGTAATGTAGTTTAATTTTGTCCCTGTTTTGAATTTGGTATACCTTTTAAGTCTCTTTAATCTTCAGTTTTCCCTTCTATCCCTTTTCCTTAAAATTACCTGCTGAAGAACCTGGGTTTGTAGACTTTTCGACAGTCCAGATTTAGCAGATTGTGTGTCTCAGGGTTGCTGTTCTCTGTATTTCCTGTAAATTGGCAGCTGGATCCAAAGGCTTCATCAGCCTCTGGTTTGGTCCCTTTGGCAAAGCAGGGGGTGGTTTGGGTCTTTCCTTTGGAGTGCTGGTTTCCTTTTGTTGTCTCACACTTTGTTCATTGTAGGTACTCAGAGCGCTATTCCTGTAGGAAGACTGTGGGACCTGAGAAGAGACTGGCTAGAAATCCTTGGCAAACCAGTCTTCCCAGCAAGGGTGTGGCAGGTTTTACAAGAGGAGACTGGATGTCTCCTCTGGTCTCCTCTGGCCTGATTCACCAGGATAGGTTCACAGCACTTTCCTCCTCTTAGGTCCTTCCACTGCCTTCACATTGCCCCTTTCCCCTAATTTTCAACTTCTTTGCCTTTCATTATCTTTCTCCTATCTTGTACCCTCTCTTCAGCTTTCCTCTCTTTCTTTCCCCCTTTGTTTGTATAGGTTTCTGATTGGCAAAAAGTTGTTCAGCTTTAGGAGAGGGTGTGTCTTTTCTCATACTGTGTGATTGCTCAGTCTGGGAGACTCTGGAAGCCTAGGTTTCCCTATCTGTAAAATTATGTTGGTCCTGGTGATTTAAATGGTTGCCTCAAATTCTGTCCTATGATTTTTCTGTTTTACAAACTTTTGCTGTGTTTGAAAGCTCTTTTTGAGGATTTTCCTGCTTCTCCATATAGGGCATAGCCCAGCTGTAAGGAAGTGGAGAAATGAGATCAGTCAGAATCAGTCTTTTCTTTTATCTGTGCCATCAGGTTAGGTGGGTTGGGTGAATACTGGAACTCTCTCTGGGCTGTGGTCCTGGCCAAACCTGGTCTCAGGCTCTGGGTACAGAGACTTGCCTTACAGATAGGACGTGTGCCAACTGCTGGTGCTGCTGCCATGCTGGCAGATGGCTGAAGATGTGGGCATGTGGAGGGGCAGAATGTTGCTTTGGTGTACCGTGGGCTCAGGCTCCATGCCCAGGTACTTGTCAGCTGTCCCGGCTTTTTTGTGTGCAGGCCCACCCCAGCTTATCCTGAAATTTGATGGGTAGTCCAAGCCTGTGTGTGCTGTGAGAGTGACTTGGTGCTCACCTCAGAGACAAAGTCACTGCCTAATCTGCCTGATAGGCTGTTATTGTAAGGATCCGGAGGCAAAGGGCTGTGTTCATGTCTGGCCTTTATCTTTTTTATAAGGACTCTGAAACTCTGGCCCAAGCCCATTGCCCTTGAGGTAGGATTTGCCTCTGAGGGAAAGTGTCACATGATGTACCAGGATTTATCAGGCCTTTCCTCAGTGCTAGGAACTTAACATGTGCCTGTGGTACTTAACATGTGCCTGTGTTGCTTTTGTTTGTTTTGCTGTTATTTCACACCTTTAACGTTAAATCTGTTTTATACTTAAATAATTTTGAAGCCAAGTAAACTCAGATTTTTGCATCTTGTATGTTCACCAAGGTTGCTCAGCCCTATCGTGGTAGACCAGGTTTTGTTTTCTTGTTCTCAGTCTGAGTTTTCTGAGGGTTGTCCTTTAGGGAGGAGAATGTAAGGAATTCCAGAGTCAGGGAGACGTGGGCTGTGTTGGAGGAAGGGCTGGAGAGGCTGCTAGGCACTGTGTAGGAGCTGCCTGTAGGAGTGGGTGCAAGGCTGCCAGCAGCATTCTGGGTGGTGAAGGGAGGGCTGAATCTTCTATATGAGAGGTTTATACCACTACCAGAATCACCAGAATTTGGTGAGGTCAAGACCACAACCCTCAAGCACAGCCTTTGTTGCTAAAAAAAAAAAAAAAAGAGAAAGAAGAAAAATGACCCCAACCATGGCTAGTTGTTGAGGTGGTGAAACAGGCATTAAAGCCATGTTTTCTGGTATGGGGTACTCTGGTGTTCTCTGGTGTTTGTGATCAGTTAGCAGCAAAGACCCTCAGAGGGAGTCCTCTTCACCTTAGTTGACAGTGAGTGCCAGGCAGATAGTAGGCCCCAAACAAAATTATCCCTATGAATTTTCTCATTTTTCAGGCTTTGAAAATCTCCTCTTATGTAAATAAGGATGTTTCACCAAATCTCCTGGTAACCTAGTAGTTTGATTTTATTGAATTCACTATTTTTTAAAATTGAAGCATAATTTACATGTAGTGAAATGCATAAATCATAAATGTACAGCTTGATAAAATTTTTATCAACAAGAAGCAGCACTGAATCTTGATACATTTTTTATGTAGGTATATACCACTCAGATGAAGACACAGAGTATTTTCGTAAGGTTCCATTGTGCCTTTCTCCAATCAGCATACCCCCAGCGGTAACCACTCTTCTTACGTTTCTCCTTGTAGCTTAGTTTTGCTGCTCTTGACCTTCATATAAGTGGAATTGTAGAACATGTATGTGTTCACGTGTCTGTCTTCTCTTGCTGAACATTAGGCCTATGAAATTTATCTGTGTTCTGTACAGCGGTTTTTCCTCTTTTCTCACTGTGTAGTATTCTGTGTATGAATATAGCACAATTTGTTGCTTTTCCTGTTGGTGGGCATTTAGGTTGTTTTCATGATGTTGAACATCATTAATATTGCTGATATGATTGTTCTTGACCATATTTAAGATTTAGTTGTATATATTGACATTTTAATTATTGGGAATTTTGTTTATATGCCTGTTGTCTTCTGTTTTGAACTTTTTATTGTGGAGAATTTCAAATGCACTCAAACACAGACTAGGGCAGTGAATTCCCATTACCTATCACCAGCCCCAACAACCACCTACCAGTGGCCAATCTTACCCCATTTACACTCCCAACCACTTCCCTGCCCCACGTTATTTTATTTTTTACTTTTGATGGCTGGCCAGTACGGGTGCCCCTCATTATTTTGAAGCATATCTCAGACATCCTGTCATTTTATCCATAAATATTTTAGTGTGTGTCTCTGAAAGATAATGTAACCACAGCATGTGCTGAAGGGCTTCATGCTTCTTCTCTCTGGTCCTGGTGTTCTTCTCTGGTGGTTCATATCGTGGTTCTCACAGTAGATTGTGGCTCCCAGCTCCTTTTACGCTTCGTCTTCGTGAAGCTGCCTAGGTCACCTGGTTTTTCCAGGCAGTCTTTAAACCAGGAACCGATATGGTACAGAATTGGGAGAGTCATCTTAGGACTTGGGAATGTCAGTCACTGTTGTGGGCACCAGTTTCTGTTGTGTTAATTATTCACGTGCACAAGTTAGGCTGACCTGAAAGATGAGAAGTGGACTGGTGGATTCTTCTTTTGTGTGTAGTCACAAGACTGTCCCACATGGCTGCACTGGCCTGGGACAAACAGTTTACCCCCAGTGCCCCAAGAGCCTGGAGGATGTGACATCCAGGACAACTGGGCTCCAGCATTCTTCCCAGACCCTGCCTCTTATTTGGAGGACAACAGGCAACAAACTTAGATTTGGAAATATGATTTGGAAAAAGTTAGTTTTTTCAGAATAGTGAAACTGCAATATGAAGATTAAACTTGGAAGCCCCCAAATACTCTCTCTCTAGCTTCCTTATCTTGTCCTTCTTGTGCTCAGCACTTGTATCTGTGTTCCTTCTGCCCTGAGCCTGGAGTTTTTCTGGGGTTGGCCCAGGAGGTGCTTTGGTTCAGAGGCCTGGCTTGGAGGAGACCACACATAGAAGCAACAACAGGAGCAAAGAGCACCACAGATACCTTATTATTTGGAGTAATTAGCCCATAAATTCTTGATAGCAATTTTCCTCTGAGGTAGTCAAGTTTGACTAGAAAAACAGTGCCATGTTTTGATTCATTAGTCTTCTAGATGCTCATCTTCCCTGTGCAAGAGGGGATTAAAGCATAATGCTCTCCAAATTGAGAAGATATTTGGAGACTGAAGAAGGAGGTGGGCAGGTCCATTTAGAGATATACAAAGATACTTATTAAGTGTTAGACATCAGAAGATGAGAGCTCTGAATCTGATGTTAGACAATGTTTATATTGCAAAGTACTTTTTACTAGAAATAACTTCAAGAAAATATCTTAAGAAAAATAAGTTGATGACATTATTCACCAAGTATCTTTGGGATTCATGAGGTAGGGGGTCTTGTGATGTTAGTGCTCAGGCCACTGATGCCACCTGCTGTAACAAATCATTTACTCCCTGAAACCTAAGTTCCCTTTATATTTGCCTTAAGATTAAGGTGTAACTGGTTGATGAAACAAGGGAATAAGGTTAAGCACGAGTCAGCATGGCATGTGGGGCACAAAATGGCATTGGTCTTGTTCACCATCTAACAGTTCTGTGTTCTCATGCCGGCTAACTATTAAGTACCATTACTCCTTGCTTGAATTATGATAGCTGCTGACCACCATGCCCATTAATCAAGCAATATGCTGATTCAAACTGCCCCACCTTCCTTCCATCTCATGTTATTAATGAATTTGATGGTAACTTAATGAAAGTAAGAGAAAAGTCACTCATATCTTTAGGTGTGAGTGTATATTGAAGTGTATTTTGCTGATATTTATTAATTTAATGTACATACCCTTTTATCCAGCAATTCCACATCTTTCTTCACCTTTGTACCCAGAAGAATGCAAGGATGAGTCTGAGAGAACACCCTTGAGAGAAAACATGGGGGGTACTTAGAAACTTAAATGTGCTGCACAAAGCAGGGGTGAGTGAGGAGGTGGGTCTACCCATCAAGGCTGAGGTCTCCCAGTTCTAGTAAATTTTTAAAAAGGATCAGTTATGAAGTATGTGATTCCATTTGAGCTTTAAGAATGAAATAAAAAGAAATGTACTTGTATATGTGTTTAGAGTTAAATTAAATGTATCATTTGTGGAGAGCTACTGAAGAAACCCAACCTGCTCACCTGAGGGACTGTGAAGGAGACCTACTTTTCACGAGTCTGCTAGTGTATTGTTGGCATTCATTTTACCTCTGAGTGAATTACTTTTATTGCATTAAGTCAAAAGGGGAGGACCAGACAACATATGGCATCCTTTTGAGGCTGACTGGGAATCGAAAAAAAGAGAATTTGATACTGGGAAACACTGAATGCAGCCTGCCCAGCTCTTGCCTTTAGCTCTGGGCCCTCTGAACTTGGTGATGATCTGTCTGGTCTGGGATTTTTTCCTCTAAGAGGGAAGGCTCCTGGGAAGGGAAGATGAAACTATTTTTAATCTTAAGCAAACATAGCTCAATGTAGTAATTTCAGACCCCAGTGTGACATTTTCTTCTGTTATAACCCAAGTCAGTTTTAAAACAAATAAAATCCTTTTTTGTATATTTTGTGTTTGGAGTGTTTCTGGAAAAAAATGTGTTTAAAATACTCTTACTTACCTTTCATAAACTTGGAGGGCTTGGGGGCCTGTTGGGATATGTGTTTTGAATCATGCCCTCTGGGGGTTTAGTGCCTGGATTCTGAACCCTAGTGGACAAAGCTCTTGGGTGTGAGGTAAATGGTGGGATAAGGGTTATATAGGCTGTCACAGTTTACAGTACTCACTGCTGACTTTGCTTCACAACTGTTGATAAATAGCCCTGCTTTGCCAGGGAGGTCCTGAGAAGGAAGTTGGACTATGCCCCATGATCCTTCCTCTTACCACTTATTTTTTTTTTCCATCTCATGTGGCATATATCTTTATAACTTTTTACAATTTCAATATAACCTCAAATTTACAGAAGAATTAGAAGAATAATTCAAGGAACTCCCAAATGATCTTTCCCTAGAGTCACCATTTGTTTACATTTTGCCTTGTTTGCTTTGTTGTTCTCTTCTATCTGTACTTTTTCCTTTAACTATCTGTGAGTAATTGGGAAAGACATCATACCCGTTTACTCCTAAATACTTAACTGTGTATTTCCTAAGAATGAGAACATTGTCTCCTATAACCACAGTAAAGCTATCAAAATCAGGAAACTTAACATCGATATAATACTATTATCTAATTCAGATTTCCTCAGTTGTCCCAGTAACATCTTTGATAGCCCCGTATGAGTAGGCATAAGGTGCTGGTTGGTCCTGGTGATCAGCTCTGATTAAGGAGTTGCCTGGTAGTTTTCTCTACAGTAAAGTTGCCATTTTTCCCTTTGTAATTAATAAGTGGTTTATAGGGGTGAGGAGGACTTGAGACTCTGTAAATATCCTGTTCCTTATGAAACTTTGACCCTCTACTTTCAGCATCCAGTGATGTTTCTAAGTCCATCATTCCTCTTTCTGATTAGCTGTATCTTACTCTAAGGAAGAGCTATCTCATCTCCTACCTTTTTTTTTTTTTTTTTTTTTTTTTTTTTTTTTTTTAAAGATGACCGGTAAGGGGATCTTAACCCTTGACTTGGTGTTGTCAGCACCACGCTCAGCCAGTGAGCGAACCGGCCATCCATATATGGGATCCGAACCCGGGGCCTTGGTGTTATCAGCACCGCACTCTCCCGAGTGAGCCACGGGCCGGCCCCTAATCATCTCCTACCTTTATTTATCCATTGGTTTATTTATATTAGTTCATATTGTAACTTATTCAATGTGACATAATACATTCCTGTCATTCATTTTGATGCCCAGGTTGTTCCAGGTTTTGTTGGTGGGAGTCCCTTTAGGCTGGCCCCTGTGTCCTTATTGCTTGAGAACTTCCTGACTTTCTGGTCCAACAAGATTTCCGGTTCCTTGCTCCAGCGTGACTTCAACCCTTTCCACAAGAAGCATTGGTTCCTTTTAGTTGGATTGGCATTTAGAAACCTAGATATGAGTGCATGGTACATGTTTTTATTTACTGAAAATCTCTTAGAATAAATCTAATTTTGTATTCAGTTACTTAAATCATGTTTTAGTTGAATAAAGGAGTGTCATGAGTGTCCGGTTCTTGATTTTTGTTTTAAATGGTGTCAGCCAAAGTAAAAAACGACCACCTTGTTGAGAATTAAACAAAGAAAGTTTATTTGAGAACTTGTTAGGACTGCAGCCCGGGAGACACAGATTCACGAGGTCTTAAATATGTGCTCCAGAGGACAAAAGAGAAGTCAGTAGTATTTAAAGGGAAACAACTATGAAAAGGAGAGGGCGATTACAAAAGTTGTGATTGATTCTAGCATATGTTGAACATATTTGTCCATAAGAGATTGGTTGTAACAGTTCTTTGAGGCAGGCTTTGGTCAGGGATTTTCTGTTTTGGTAGTAAGTAGCAGAAAACAGCTATCAGCAGGTTTGTGGCAGTTATTCTCCCAGAAAGTTGCAGCCTTTGTGATGTGGCTGAATGCAAAGTTTGAGTGCTCTCAGTCCAGACATGCCTCCTCCCTCTGTGTTAGGTACTTTGACCAGACTGATGTCACTTTCTCATGTCAGTGGAAAAGCAAACACATGATATTAGCAGAATAAGATGGACTTTAGAAACAAAAGCAGGCCCTACCTGCCTCAGAATTTCTTTCTCCTTTTTTTTGACCGGTAAGGGGATCGCAACCCTTGGCTTGGTGTCGTCCGCACCACGCTCAGCCAGTGAGCACACTGGCCATCCCTATATAAGATCCGAACCCGTGGCCTCGGCGTTAACAGCACCGCACTCACCCGAGTGAGCCACGGGGCCAGCCCAGAATTTCTGTTTCCTTCATTGGTGGAAAATTGTTGGAACTACTGAGTTGATTCTAAAGAGGAAGATAATGCCTCAATGTTGATGACAGGGATCCCTGCTCAGGACTGCATGCTGCCTGAAGCCCAGTTCTATGAGGCAGTGCTATTTGTGCTGTTGTTAGGGCTTTGAGGTAGTGGCGCAGCATCCCTTGAGACTGTGGAGCTGATGTGTCCTTGGTGTTTAAGGTGGTCTTTGGCAGATGGGTACCAGTGCTACAACGTGTGTCTGGCCTGTGTCCTCCCTGTGCCATCATTAGACTATGTGAGCAAATCAAATCTGGCGCCTTCATCACTGTTCTGAGAATTTAATGAAGAAGCAAAGGTGTTAGGTAATGAGGGCCCAGTTGGGTAGGTTTCTTGAGGAAGCAGCATTTAGAGGGCTGAGACCTGGAGGTTAGGAGGGAGTTAGAAAAAAACTTAACAAGTGTTTGAGTACTTTTTGTGTGTGTGTGCCAGCCAATGAGTGTGGTACAAATAAGAGGAGGCCCCCATACCCTGAATGTGAAGGGAGCAATGTGATTGTTGCTGTCTAAGTTGGGAATGTCAGAGGTATGTTGAATCTAGGGGCTTCAAGGTGGAGGTGGCTGTAGGCTTGGACCAGAGGAGGGAGATGGGCAGCATGAGGAGGAGGACCCAGTGCTGCAGGTGTCATTGGGAAGTCCAGGGTGCTCTGGAAGCTCTGGGTGCACATGGAGTTGAACAGGTGATCCAGTGTCTGCCCGTGTCTAATTGGATAGGTTCTTAAGCCCAGCAAGTTGTTGGACTTGATCCATGGGCAGCAGTCATGAGCTGCTTGGACCCATGTGATGGCAGTTGTGGCTTGGGCAAGTTAATCTTGCGAACTGGGCTTCAAGTCCTGGCTCTGCCTCTTACTTGGTGTGGATCTCAGTTTCTTTATTTTTTAAAGAAGACATTAGCTATTCAGGTTCACTGTGATTATCTGGGTCACATTCCAGCCTTATGGCACTGCAGCATCCAGAACGTTATCAGATAGTCTTTGTTATGGCTGTTGAGTGCAGGGTTAGCAGTAGACATTGAAAGAGGCAACTGTGGAGTGCTGCTTACTCTGCAGTCTCCAGGGTGAGTGGCTGATGTGTTACCCCCAGTTCATCCTGTTAGTGGCCCTGTGAGGTTTGTGACAGCAAGGTCACCATTTCACTGATGAGAAAACTGACTTAGGCAGCAGCTGGAGGCCAGCATCAGGTGCTTGAGCTCACACCACAGGATCGGGGTGGAGCCAGGGACTGCTGCAGCTGAGGAGGGCTGGGGCTAGGGAAGCAGAAGGGAGAAAACTCCAATACCTCTTATGGGTATTCCATGTGGTGCCAATGCTGCCTCTGAGCAGCACTTGTCTGTTGCGTTTGCTGGGAGATGTATTTTGTGATGGGGGCAGGAAATCTGGGAGAAACTTTCTGGAGGATCTGGAGTTGTGGCTATTTCAACACAGGAGTCCTTACCCTGGTGAGGATTGTTCAGATGTGTTGGATTGCAGGCAGGTCTCTGCATTTTTGAGCGCTTTTCCTCAGATGCACCAGTTTTCAATTCCTTCAGTACCTGCTGTGCATGTGGTGTGGGCCCCCAGCCACATTATCCACCTCTCGTTCTGTTTCAGAGCTGTTGTGTCTCTAGAGCAGGGTTTACAACTGGTTGGAATCTGTGCCCCTGTCAATGACCACAATCTTTTGGATGGGACCCAGGCATCAGCTTTTTAAGACCCCAGTCTGGGTGATTCTAATGTATAACCAGGGTCTAGAGCCATTGCTCCAGAGCTTAGCAGAGCTTGTGCTCTCAGTTAAAGTAAGAAACTTAGCTAGTCTCATAGAGACAGAACTGGACGTTCAGAAGGTGCTGGTAAACCTTCCTGTTAGGTGGGAGTTCTCAGGAAGAGGGAAGCAGAAGACATTCCTTTCTGATGCACTGGCCACCCAACGTCACCTAAAGCTCACTTCCTTGGTGACTCTCTTCCTCAGATGAGCTCTCCTGCCTGACAATGGAAGTACCTAGTGTTTTTTTGAAGTGGTAAAGCAAAGGGAAGGAATACATTTCAGTATGGAGCCACATTTGAGGAAAAAGATCATTTGTATTAATTCACCAACCAAATATTTATTGAGCACCTGTTCTGTTGAAGGATTGGGATGGATGTAAGCACTCCAGGTTAAGTGGAACATAATAGCTCTGTAGGAACACCTATGGCTCTGTGTTCAGGAGACTGTGCTGTAGAGTGTACTCGTTGGTAAGTGAGTTACAGGGATTGGAACTGCTTGGATAGAAGGAGTGTTGCTCCTGGAGTAAAGGAAGGGTGGTCTTTCAGGAGAGGAGGATTTGAAACCCAGTCCTGGAGCTAAGTAGAGAACCCAAGGGCTCAGTAGACATCTCTGAGCTGGGCAGTGATGCAGTGTCCCTGGCTTGGGAGGAGTGGAGCCCAGAGCAGAGTGACCAGAAATTAGCCATGAGCCAGGAACCTTGGGCAAAGCTAATGGTGGTGGGAGTGGAGACATGACAGGTGAGACAGGAGGGGTCCAGGAGGTGGGGAGAGGTGGAAAGGAGGCATTACTCGCTTTCTCAGGTTTTTGACCCTTTTTTGAACTCGGTCGGGAGGCTGGGTCTTGGCCCACATTATTGGGTGGTGACAGTGTGCCCATCTCCCAGGGAAGGTTGAGGGAAAGCAGGTGTCTGCCTGGACTCTTCCCTCCTTTCCTCTTCCAGAGCTCTTGGATGGTCAGGCTGGTTCAGGAAGTGGAAGTCCCACTCAGAGGCCTAGGCTTTCCCTGATTGGTGCTGACCTGCACTTGCCTCCACCCTGGCCAGGCACTGCCATCTAGCCCCCACTGAACTAGTCCTTATCCCAGGACCCAGGTGAATTAGACCCTGTTCCAGCCCTCATGGAAACTTCCACCCAGTCTAGTGGGGAAAGTTTTTATTTAGAAACAGGAAAAGTTCATGTAATTTATCTTGAGACATCAATCCTCTAAATACGAGCAAGCATTTTCATTTTATAGTGTTACTCGTTTGTGAAAAGATTGAAACAATAATAGAGTGGATTTTGACTACCTACTCAATATCAGACACTTATTGTCTGATTGAGAAGGTAGTCAAAATCTATTGAATAAAAATCATCAAGGAAATACAGTTCCTATTGTGTTTCTTTGTTAGACAGGATGCTTATGGAAAAAGAAGAAAAGTAATTATTGTAGAAGCAAACAGTAGATGTTTCTGTGATATTTATCCAGTGTCTTCCAAGGAGTGAAACAAGCATGTAGTATTTTTATTTAATTTGCCATTTGCCCAAGTTTTCTCTGTTCACGCTGTTGATTATTGTTGTAGCTAGGGTTATTTCATTCTGTAATGGCCTGGAAAACAAGGTTCTGAGGACAGACTTAGATATATAAAATAATAAAAACAAATCCTTTGGACAAAAAAATTGCTGTTGCTGCACTGCACTCACATCTACTGTTACTCTGGTCTCTGGAGCTGTAGGACCTCTTGCCTCTTCACCCAGCACCCATAGGACAGTCATACCTGAGGTTCTGTTGGGCAGGGACCACTGCTTTCCAGTTGAGGGGTAGATGAAGTTAGAACATGTTCACTTTTTTTTTTTTTTTTGTCTTTTTCGTGACCGGTAAGGGGATCGCAACCCTTGGCTTGGCGTCGCCCACACCGCGCTCAGCCAGTGAGCGCACC
This sequence comes from Cynocephalus volans, assembly GCF_027409185.1. Lineage (NCBI taxonomy): Eukaryota > Metazoa > Chordata > Mammalia > Dermoptera > Cynocephalidae > Cynocephalus > Cynocephalus volans. The sequence continues at coordinate 59,752,244 of NC_084470.1, forward strand.
GGCCATCCCCATATAGGATCCGAACCTGCGGCGGGAGCGCTGCTGCGCACCCAAGCGCTGCACTCTCCCGAGTGCGCCACGGGGCCGGCCCTAGAACATGTTCAGTTGCCTTCAGAATGTTTTGTAAATGATTTCCTTAAAGCCTGCTTTAAAAAATAATAAGGCCCATAAGTGCCATGCTCTAACCATTTAATAAGTGTGTCCAGGCCCATAAAAAGTGCCGTGCACTAACCATTTGTAGGCTTTGGTGCCTAGGCACTGTCCTTGGGGCTGTGGAGTCATTGAGCAGGACATGAGCCACAGGGAAGTAACCAGTATAGGTGCTCACAATTCCTGTTCGAGGTGCTCACTGAATCTTAGATGCCTGTGGAGATTGTGGCTTCATCACTTCCTTGGCCCTATGGTCAGTGTCAAATTCAGTACTTAGTAATTAGTTTGTAAAAGAAAAATATGCTCGAGATAGATTTGCAAACTTTAAATTAGCCTTCTTTGTTTTTTTTTTTTAAATGTTCCCTGTTTGTTTATTTATTTATTTTTTTATCTTTTTCGTGACCGACACTCAGCCAGTGAGTGCACCGGCCATTCCTATATAGGATCCGAACCCGCGGCGGGAGCGTCGCCACGCTCCCAGTGCCGCACTCTCCCTAGTGCGCCACGGGCTCGGCCCTAAATTAGCCTTCTTTGGATTAGCTGCGGTTTTACTTTATAGGGTGGACCCTCGTGGAAGCTGCTGCATAAGGTTGCAGCAGTATGAGTCCTTGGGGTGTGACAGGCGGAATCTCTGGTATAAGTGTGCCATGTAACTTCCTGCTTCTTAGCCCATTTGCATGTAGAGAGCTAGAGTGAGTTTTTGAGGTGTTTTTATGAATTGTGAGTTTATGAAGAGAGCTTTATTTAAAAAAAAATGTTTTTAAACTTCAGCTTTCTGGTCAAGTTCTACTGGTAACTGGTGAATGTAGTCTGTTTTTAGTTCCTTGTGCCAGGGAGTTGTGGGTTTTCCTCTGGGCATTTGCTGAATGTAGCAGGTAATGAGCTAATGCAGGCGAAGGATTGGAGGGCTGCTCCCTCCCTCAGGATGAGAAGCATCTCTGAGGAGTCTGTGGCTCCCTGTTTGTTCCCCCTCCAGTTCTGAGGCAGGTTGGTGGAGTGGGATGCCTAGTAGGTTAGCAGTCAGTGAGATCCAGAAGGGATCCTACAGAAGTTGAAAGTGAGAACTGCTGTTTTTGTGGCTGTTTTCTTAACCAGATAAGAAATGTCTCAAGCCCAGCATGTCTTGATGCTTTAGGATGAACAATTTGGTGGGGCTGTGGAGGGCATTCTCCCCAGTCCCTCTTGGTCACTGCCCTGTCTTATCTCTACATCTTCTACTCTCCTATACAGAAATGTTATTGAGGGATAACTAGGGGGCGAGGCAAGTGTAGGGACAAAGGCTGAATCTCATTTTATCAGTCAAGTTCTACAGGGCAGCTTAGTCTGAGAAGAGAGAATCACAGCTCCATCTAGCTTCATTTTATTTGCTTTCCTATCCTTTTTCCACTTACTGACCAAGGAAGTTCTGAGCAGGAAGTGTAGTGGCTGTCCCCATGACCCTGTGAAGCACCAGTCTGTTAGGGTGACCGTGTTGCCATGAAATCCCTCACAGAGTCATCTTTATCCCTGCATGAGATAAATGCAAAGAGGAGATTCCTGACTCTTGAGAAGATTTGTTCTTAAGATCATAGAACTTTTGATTTAGATTCACTGGATAATATACAATAAGAAGGCATAAAATTTCCATTTATAAAAGAGGTCCTTTAAGTAGTTAGCTCCCAGTACAAATAACTATTTATATAAAGACTGGGAAGGAATTCTGGAGGGTGGCCTGTATGCTCACGTTAAAAGCCAGCTGAAATTTCATGAGAAATGAAGATAAAGCATCTGAAGAATTAAGCTGTGGGCTGGTGGGATCTCTGTCCACCTGGACTGTGGGTGTTGACCCATGCTTGACATTGGCCCGGCTTGGAAATTCAGTAGACCCCAGAACTGTTTGGAAGAAGAAAACATCACCTTCCATGCATCAGCAGATTTGGGCCACCAGTGAAAAAGTGCTTTGTAGTTCTACTTTTCCCCCAGTACTTAGGAATATGTAAACTATAGCTGTACCCTTTTGATGAGACAGATCTGTTGCATTTATCATTCCCTTATCCCTTTTTGCTTTTAATTTTTAACCTTTAGGTTGTAAAATACAGGAATTAATTTCCAAGTAATTGCTACAGAGTGGAAACCTACTTTTTCCTTTGTGCTAAGGGAATGCTCAAAGACTTCAGAAAGAGGGGGTGGAGACAAGGGGAGGGCAAGGGTGTCTTCAAGGATTTTTTCAGCCATATTAACCTGGGTGTGAGTCCAGTGTGACAGACAACAGCTGGGGATCTTTTGGAACTTGGAGGAGGAAGAAAGCACTTGGGAGTAATGGGTTTTCTTGGTCTTAATTGTTAGAGAGGTGCCTGAACTGGACACTCTTCTCTAAGTCTTTACTGTGGTTCTTTTTTTTTTTTTTTTTTTGTCAGCTGTCTGGTTGACAAACCAGACATCGAACCCTGGACCTTGGTGTTATCAGCACCATGCTCTAACCAACTTACCTAACTGGCCTGTACTGTGGTTCTTAATGAGGAGCCTAGCATCCTCTGCTGGGGAAGGCCAGCGATGTAGGAACTGGTGGATCCTGGCCCAGGAGCCTTGCCTTCACTAGTTCACTGAGAGCTAGTGCTCTCAGATTTCCCTCTAGGCAAGCCTAATTCTGAGGTCAGGTGTGGCAGGCTTCCTTGTCCTTGTCCTGCTCAGCATTGTTGGCCTGGGCCATCATTTTACTACCTGGTCATAGAGTGGCTGTAGCTTTGCAGAGCAGGGATTCCGAGAGTCTGCAAGAATGTCTTTTGGCTGTTTAGCTCCAGGCTTTGGAAGTACACACCAAAACCTACTGGTTTATGATTATTCTGAATTTGCAGCTGTGACAAGGCTGAAGCAGGTAAAAGGGCTATTTAGAGCCGTCTGTGGAAGGAAAGGAATTCTGCCAGCAGGAATATCTGAGCAAAGGGAGTGGGTGCTAGTTTTGTCTTGTTCTTTTGTTTATGTATGTATGTATGTATGTATGTATGTATGTATGTATGTATGTATGTATGTATTTTGCAGCTGTCTGGTACAGGGATCTGAACCCTTAACCTTGGTGTTATCAGCACCATGCTCTAACCAATGACCTAACCAGCCAGCCCCCGGTGTTGTCCTTTTATAAATAAGGTGTGTTACTCTGGCAGTTTTTGGCATTGATGAAATTTTCTCGATGGTTGAGTCTTTAAGAATGTGGCCAAAAACAAGAGTGTGGCTAAAAGCAGGTCATAACTTTAAACACTGAAGGTTGAAGTATTTGCCTAGATAAACACTCACTACAATGGCACCTTACAGTGAATGTGTAAGAACTCTCATTCACAAGGGACTGGGCCACCCCTGTTTGGCCCCTGAAGCATTGGGCTCTGTGTCCCAGCCCTATATTATAGTGCTGCTGGCAGGGCCATGGGCTGCATGCAGCAAGGAGGCCTTGGGCGGGGTATCTGGGGGTAGTAGCTAGGGCCACCCTTACATTTCATTTGAATCCTCTGTTTTGAAGTATGATTAGCCAGTTAGATCAGTAAGGCCAGCAACTAGCATACTTTTTCTAAACTTAATTCATTGAAGCCGGATTAGCATACTAGTTTTGAGCTATGACACTTATTTTTAATATTTTGTAGTATAATGGAAAAAATATCAGAAAGCTCAGCTTTTACCTTCAAAGTATGAAATTAGATGATCATTGCCTTTATGCTTGGTGATCATTTAGGGGAATTAGTGGAAGCCCTTTCCCTGTCCTGTGCTAGACATCTGCTCAATACTTCCTTGGTGCCAGGCATCTGTTGGGGAAGAGAGCAGCAGAGTAAATGCTGCTGAGACTCCTGCAATAGACCTCTTCTTCCTCCTTTCCTCTCAGGGCAGCCCTCTGTGTCCAGCCTTGACCTCAACAGACATTGATCATCCTGCCCCTACAGTGTAGACCCATTCTGTACCTTTGTACTGAGTTGGGGATTAGGATAGCCAGGGGGAGTTTGGGGAGTCAGAAAGGAACTTTAATTTCAAGTAAGCATCTACTTGGAAAATGCATGTTTATAATGTATCAGTATAAGTATTTAGCTTATTACCACTTCTGTTTCATGATTTAGTAATCTATGTAAATCTTTTTTTTTTTTTTTTTTTTAATTGGTAAGGGATTGCAACCCTCGGTACAGTGTGGCCTGCACCACGCTCAGCCAGTGAGCGCACCGGCCATCCCAATATAGGATCCGAACCCACAGCCTTGGCGCTACCAGCGCCGCACTCTCCCAAGTGAGCCACGGGGCCGGCCCTATGTATGTAAATCTTAATGGTATATTTTCGCGTGAAATTTGGAGAGATTACGTGCGTAGCAAATGAAGGCTCGTACTTAACATAGGGTAGGTAGTCAGGGTAGGTAATCAGTAAATAAGCACTAAAGTGTTAATTGTTGGCCTGTCTTAAGGTAATTGTAGTTTGCTTTAATTGGGTGCTTGGATGCTACATGGGTGTGAGGATGTGGTAATTCATTGCCACTTGGATTCTGCTGAGTCTGGCCACCCACCTCTTGTACTTACTCCCCCACCTCCACCCAATCTCCTACTCTAGCTACTGCAGCCAAGTGGATGGTTAGGCTTGGTTCTTGTCTTTGGGCTCAGTTTATTCTTTTCCATCCTCAGTGCCCTACCTAGGCATTGATAATTAAAAGATTGGACCTTGTCATCATGGACAAATATGCTCTTAAAACCTGTTATTTTTTTCTGAAGTCTAATTAGTGTGACTCTGAGTAATGTTTTCTAAAACATTTATTTGTTTATTTATTTATTGTGGCAAAATGTACACAACATAAAATATATCACCTAAAACATTTTTTAAAAAAATTTAATTGTAAAAAACAGAACATAAAATTTATGATGGTAAACTTAACAGATTTTAAGTGTACCATTCAGTAGTGAGTAATGTTTAACAGCAGCATATGGAGTTCAGTGGAGTGTAGGAGGAACTGTTTTTCAGTGAGATCCATCACCTAAGATGTTAAAAATCTACTCAGACTAAAAACCATAGTCTAGTTGAGAATGGCTATTCAGCCCTGGGTCTTGAACCTTGTATTTTTCCCTTTTTTCTAGGAGGTGTTTGCATCTTGATGAATTTATATGCAGGTACCAAACCTTTACTTCCTTCCTGCCTTTGTTGAAAAAATCAAACCACCATCAGCAGAAACCATTGTCCTTTGTGGATCTCTGCATTTATCTGTGATAAGTGAGAATTTGCAAGAATTTTTCATGTGAGAGAAGTGTTCAAAGTTGCATTTCTGTTTGAGAGACTATTATGTAGTGCTTTCTTCTTAGAAATGATAATTTTTTCTCCCACATATTTTTACCTTTAAATTTCTTGCTGTGTATGTGACCTTGTCCCCCTTTGGTTGGTCCTCCAGCTCCCTAATGGTGTCTTCCTTGGGCTGCCTCTACAACAGTTGGCAATATTCCCACATTGCCTGCAGACGAGGTAGGAACTTGCCCCATGTCAAGGAAACCTTATCTGCCTCCTGAGCTGAGAGATTTTAGGGTGATGATACCTTGAATCTTTAACAGTGACTTGGCTTAAGACCTTTCTCATCTGATGCCAAGGAATGAAAAAGGCATGTTTCTAACTGGAAGCAGAAAAATCTGCCTGTCTTTTTGGTATTTGGAACCCAAATAAACTTCACACCATTGTTTTTCATTATGTTGAGTACATCCTGTTGGCCATCAAATAGAGCTGTTTTAACCTGGTTAACTCTCCAGAACTTTTATATTCATGTTAGACTGACAGTTAATATTTAATATTAAGTTCTGAGTGTGTGGACAAAAGCTAGATGGAACCTAAAGTGGTTGTTTTAGTTAAGATTTCTGCTTTTTGTTTTTTCCATAACCATTTAAAACAGGAACATGGAATTCCATTAGTTTAGTCTAATTTTAAAACAAAAATCCTATTTTCTTAAATGTTCTGATTACCATGGTGAATGGTAGCAATTTGACAGCTTAAGTACTGTTTTTAGGTAACATAGCTGTAAGGGAGAAGGGTGGTGAGGTGGACTGCCTCTGCCTTATTTTGTGTGGTATAATGGGTTGGATCTCACAACTTTTCCTTCATTCTTGGGAAGTGAAAACTAGTAGGGAGTTGTTCTTTCAGAGTTTTTAGGTTAAGATGTCTGAAAGTTTTTTTTGTTTTTTTTTAAAATTTTTTTGTTTTTGGATGGCTGGCTGGTACTGGGATCTGAACCTGCGACCTTGGTGTTATAAGGCTGCGCTCTAACTAACTGAGCTAACTGGCCAGCCCTGAGAGTTTTATTCATTGTGAGTTTTTCTATATATGAGGAAACATTAAGTTTATTGTGTATTGAGTTGGTGCCACATTTGTGTTTGTTCCTTGCATTTATTGAGCGGAAAATATTTATTAACTGAGCCTCCTGTGTGCATGAAGCACTCATTAGCTATGGGGAGGCAGTCCAAGTGGACAGAGCTGCTTCTCTCCTGGGGCTGGGATTCCAGAGAAGCTTTTTCTACTTCCCAGGGTTGTAAGACTGTCTGGACAGAAGTGGAGTCATAAGGGTCTTGGGCCTCATGGGCATCTCCACCTCAACCCCCACCAAGCGACATGCTTTGGTTGCATTTACATAGGGATTGGCATTGATGACAGGAAGGGCTAGAAGGATCCTCTCTTGCTGAACTCTGCCTTGGATACCTGGGGTTCTTGCCAGTTGCTGTGCAATGTTATTGATTCCCTAGTTGTATTCCTGATGACTGATCTGGTAAATTTTAAATGTACCTGCCTGCAGGGCAGCTTATGTGTATTTTGGTCTATGAAGGACACCACCTTTTAGGCATTACTGAAAACTTGACTTTTTACTTCTGCCCATCCCCCCATGTCACAGCTGGGAGGAAGGGAGCATTGGTCTAGCCATTGGCAGATGTGGAGGACTTGCTGGCTCCACCCCAGCTAGCTCTGGTTCCTCTGGATGGAAGGTACTTACCTGTAATAAGTCTCAGGGTCTGGGCCTCCCTGGGTTTCTCATTCCAAACTGTCCTTTCATCATTGGGGACTTGCTCCTGAGGAGCCTGGTAGAAGTCCCTTGCTCAGATTTCTTCCCCTACCCCCAGTCAATTTCCTGTGGAAGTACTATCTCAGTGGTGCTGTTAGGTGCTGAATGTGCGCTTGGCCCAGGGAGTGGTGGGTGGGATGGGTATCTAGGGAGCTGTAGGGCTCTCTTCCCAGATGCTGGTATTTCTTGGGGCAGGAGTGCAGGCTTTACCCAGAGAAGAGGGAAAGGGCAGCTCAAATGGCTGCTCTAGGACAGCAGTATCCTAGCAGGCTGTCCCTTGTCCAGGCTTTGCAGGCTCTAACACTTTTAAGATTTTTATGCTTCCTGGGGTGAGATGTCTGAGACTGAGGGATGGAATTGCTGCCTGGCAGCTGTGCCTGTCTGTCACCTTGTATGCCATGGCTACTGAGCACGTGTTCAGAGAGCCAGGGGGCTTTTACCAAGGCTCTAGGAGGGCCCTTTTCATGGAGTTGGATTTCACTGGGATCTGGGAGAGTACTGAGAGCTCAGACTCAGTTGTGGGCACTGCACTGGGTGCTGGCACAGAGGAATGAGTTCCCCATTCCCACTACTCATTTCTCAGCAGGAGAGCTGTGGCAGCTCCTGTCAGCCAGACAACGATGAGTTCAGCTGAGACATATTCTTGGGCTGCCTTGAGCACTTCCTGGTGTTCCAGAGGATATAATGTGAGGGTGTATATGAAGTGTTACAATGGGTGGCCGTGTCAGGAAGACCAGGTGGCTCTGGCCAGAGTCTTTCTCTGGTTCCTGAGTACCTTTTTCTCCCACCATGTTCTGGCCACCAGACTCTGTGACTGTGGTTGAGTTTTTACCTCTCTTTGGGGGCCTTGGTCTCTGAAAAATGAGGATCTCTGCAGTGCCCCCATCTCCAGATGACCAAGTATGTGAGTATAGACTATATGTAAAAAAATAACAACCTTCCAGAGGGACATCCTAATATATATGTGTGGATGTAGCCTAGCAGTTTCCTAGCACAGGCAGACATGACCCTTGCTTATAGGAAGCCAACATCAGAAAGGCACAAGGCTGCTTTTTGCCAAGTTGCATAAAGATCTTTTCTCCCCAGATCATGGAAGACCAACACATATTAGTTGGAGTTGTGTCCTGAATATTGCCTGCCTGCTAAATGCAGAGCACTTAGTCATGCCTGTGAAACAGACACTCTATGTCATCATGGGTCCACAGATAACAGACTGAGTTTATGCTGCTGGTAGGGCAGGGTGTGTCTCTTTACTGATGCTGTTTTCAAATACGCTGAGAATTTTAAAATTGAGACTAAGATTAGAAAAGTTAAAGATCAACTGTATCTAATAAGTGGAAAAGTATTTAAGCTAAAGAGTAAAGACACAGGAAGTGAAAAAAAAACCCCAAAGTCCTGTATTCTCCCCATTCATTGATTACATGTGTCTCTGGCACTATGTGAGTGCTGAGTATACATTAGTGATTGCAACAGATGTATCCCTGCCCTCCCACAACTTACAGTCTTGTGAGGGTGTAGGTCAAGTGGAACCCTTTACTAAATAATAGTTAAAATGAATAAGAAATGAAAAGGCCATTAAAAGAAACACTATGCAACAGTAAAGAAAACTAAGTTATAGACCTAAAAACCAAAATGATACAATAAGCTGTAAGAATGGTACAGAAGGAACACAGACAATTAAGAAACTAGGAACTATTATTATTGTTTTCTGGTAGCTGGCCGTTACAGGGATCTGAACCCTTCACCTTGGTATAATCAGCACCACACTCTCCTAAGTGAGCTAATCAGCCAGCCCAAGAGACTAGGAATTATAAAAAAATAACGGAAAAGAGTTGGAGAAAAACCTTAAACTTGGGGCATTTTATAGGGGTTTGAGGAGAAGATCCTGACCAGAATACACACTGGATGTTGAGAAGTCAAGGAGTTTTCTTCCTTCCCTTTCCTCGTGGAGGACCCCGTAGAGGTCACTGAGAGTTAATTGGTTCTTGAAACTGATGCTCATAGGGCCCTTCCTTCTGAGTCCACAGTCATTTGGTCCCTCTTGGTGTGTGTGGCACTTAACGCTGCTGGCGAATCTGTGGTGGGCAAAAGTAACCCAGCCATCTACTGATGGTAGGGAGGAAAGGTCCCTACTGAGGAATGGGTCTGAAGTCCTGTGAGAGCTTTCTGGTTACATGTGGCCTTGGAGTGTGGAACAAGGCAGGAGAAACAGGAAGGGGGACAATGTTACCTGTTGCTTATCTCATATTGATGAGACGATAGGATTGTGCCAAATTTTAAAGCATCTTTAACTTTCTGAGGCAGGTAAATGTCTTTCTTTTCTTATACCTTTGTAGAACAGCTCAATGTATTTTTCTGAGCCCTTGAGGGGTGAAAGCACTACCTTAGGAACTAGGGGTGCATGCAGACTTTGCTCTTGGGGATGGGAGTGTACATAAACCTCAGTGACACCGGCACCAGGAGATAGAAGTGGACAGAAATAGGGTGATGGGCAAGGCAGAGTTGGGCAGGGCAGAAGCCCCAGGGGCTGAGATCTGGCTTTTAGTTGCCATTCAGAATTTGCCAAACACATACATGCTTACAGGGCTTTCCAGCCTGAGAAGGTGGTGAACAAGACACAAAGAGGTGAAACAGAGCAGGAGGTGCTGGCTATTTAGGATTTTTAAATTTTGAGATCACAGGATTCAGGCCAAGCTGTTCACCTTTATATGTTTTAAGCACTCAGCAGAGAACATAGACTAGCATCACACACACACAATTATCTGCCACCGAGTTTTGTCATACCTTAATGTTCCTATTTTAGAAAGAAAAACAGTTACAAAATTGGAGACCCTCATGCATCCCTCCTTTTTGACCTTGCCCTCCCTTCCCAGAGTGACCACAGTCCTGAATTTGGTGTTTATGATGCCATGCACGATTTTCTTATTACGTATGAATCCATAAACAATATGTAATTTAAACATTTTACATAAAGGTATTATGTCTTTCTTCAACGGACACTTTTTGCTAAACACTCTTTTTGGAATTTATCCATTTTGGTGCTTGTAGTGTTTTTATTGTTGCTTATAGTTCATTTTAATTATCCTACAGAGTTCTGTGATTTTCCATGAAAGCCTGTTGATGTTTTCTTAAGTTCATGAACATTGGGGTTGTTTCCAACTTTCCAGTGTTGCCGTGAACATACTTGTGCCATCTCTCACTGTGTGTGTGCAGATTCCTCTGGCTGTGTGCCTAGGAGTGGAAGGGTCCAGCTGGGCAGTGAGTCCGCTCCAGGCTGTTGCACTAGCCCACACTCCTACCAGCAGCTATGCAGTTCCTTTCACTCAGTGTTGTCACATTGGAACATTTTGGCCCATCTGATTGGTGTGGAAAAGTTTTTGGTGTTACTTTAATTTTCTCTTCCCTGATTACTGGTGAGATTGAGCATCTTTTTGTATGTTTATGGCCATTCAGGTTTTCTTTTCTGTGAATTACTTGTTGGTTGTCTTTTCCTGTCTTCAACCCATTTTTATGGTCTAAGTCACTTGATGTTTTTTGATAGGGATCTTTTAGCCATTACGTACATTGAAAAAGCTGTCTCCCAGGCTGTGGTTGGCCTTTTCTATTTTCTTTATGGTGTGTTTTATTGTATAGAAATTTAAAATTCTAATTCAAATATATCCTTTTTAAAATATTTTTTTAAAAAACTAAGGTAATTGTAGATTCACATGTAGTTGTTCAGTGAGAATAATATAGAGAGATCCTGTGTACCCTTAACCAGTTTCTCGCATAGTAATATATTATAAAACTGTAGTGCGCTATCACAACCAGGATATTGAAATTGGTACAGTCAATGTACAGAACATTCCCATCACCACAACAATCTCTTATGTTGCCCTTTTATAGCTACACCTACTTCCTTCATACCCTGGCCCTTTCCTTCACCTCTGGCAACCACTAATCTGTTCTTTATTTCTGTAATTTTGTCATTTCAAGAATGTTGTAAAAATGAAATAATATAGTATGTAACCTTTTGGGATTGGCATTTTTTTCACTTAGCATGATTCCTTGGAAATTCATTCATGTTGTTGAGTGTGTCAATAGTTCATTCCTTTTTATTGTTCATTAGTATTCCATGGTAGGGATGTACCACAGATTGTTTAATCCATTCACCCATTGAAGGATATCTGGGTTGAACCTTTTGTTGAGAAGGCAATTTTTCCCCCATTGAAGTGCTTTTGCATCATTGCCAAAAATCAGCTGGGCATATTTGTGTAGGTCTGTTTCTAGATTCTCTGTTCTGTTCTATTGACCTATGTGTCTGTCCCTCCACCAATACAATCTTATTACTGTATCTATATAGAGTCTTGATATTGGATAAAATAATTCTTTATTATTTTTCAAAATTGTTTTAGCTATTCTAGTTCCATTGCTTTCTGTACAAATTTTAGAATAATCTTGTCTATATCTACAAAAAAGATCTTGGATTTTGATATGACTTGCATTAAATTTTGTATTAGTTTCCTAGGGCTGCTGTAAAAAAAAAAAGTTATCACAACCTTAGTGTTTTAAAATAACATACATTTATTCTCTCACAGTTCTGGAGACCATAAGTCCAAATTCAAGGTGTTGGCAAGGACTGAGCTCCCTCTGTAGGCTCTGGGGGAGAATCTGTTTTTTGCCTCTTCTAGCTTCTGGTGGCTGCCAACATTCCTTGGCTTGCGGCCATGTTACTCCAGTCTCTGCCTGAGTTTTCACATTTCCTCTTTCTTCTCTTTGTATATAATCTCCCTCTGACAATTGCGATTGGCTTTAGGACTCACCGAGAAAATATCCCCATGTCAAGTTTCTTAATTTAATCTCATCTTCAAAGACTCTTTCTCCTTATAAAATAACATACAGGTTCCAAGGATTAGGGACTGCTAGTTATATTTGGTTGGCTATTATTTAGCCTATTACAAACTTATACATCAATATAGGGAGAGTTGACATATTTACTATGTTGAGTTTTCCAATCCATGAACATAGTATGTTTATTGCCATGTATAGAAATACATTTGATTTTTTGAATGTTTATTTTGTGTCCTGTGTCCTTGCTGAACTCACTTATTCTAGGAGTTTTCTTTTAGATACTTTGAGATTTTCAACACACATGATTATGTCACCTGCAAATAGGGGCAGTTTTATATTTTTCTTTCCAATCTATGTCTTTTGTTTCCTTTTCTTGCCTTGCTGCACTGGCTAGAATTTCTAGCACTATGCTGAATGAGAGTGGTAAAAGTGGACATCCTTGCCTTGTTTCTGAACTTAAGGAGAAAGCATTCAATCTGTCACCATTAAGTATAATTTTATCTGTGGCTTTTTTGTAGATGTTCTTTATCAAGTTGAGGAAGTTCTTCTCTGTTCCTATTTTTCTGAGAGTTTTTATCATGAATGGGTGTTGAATTTTGTCAGTTGTGATTTTTGTTCTTTAGCCTGTTAATATGGTGGTTACACTGATAATTTTCAAATATTGAACCATCCTTGCATCCCCGGAATAAGTATCACTTGGCCATGATACATAATTATTTTGATATATTGCTGAATTCTATTTGATTTTGTTTTGTTAAAAATTTTTGTGTCGGGCCGGCCCGTGGCTCACTCGGGAGAGTGTGGTGCTGATAACACCAAGGCCACGGGTTCGGATCCCATATACGGATGGCCGGTTCGCTCACTGGCTGAGCGTGGTGCTCACAACACCAAGTCAAGGGTTAAGATCCCCTTACCAGTCATCTTTTTAAAAAATAAAAAAAAAAATAAAAAAAATAAAAAAATAAAAAAATTTTGTGTCTGTGTTCATGAGAGATATTGTAGTCTGTAGTTTCCTTTTTTTTGTTGTTGTAGTACTGTCTTTGTCTGATTTTGATATCAGGGTAATGCTAGCTTAATAAAATGTATTGGGAAGTGTTCTCTCCTCTTCTGCTTTATGGAAGAGAATGTGTAGAATTGGTATTAATTTTTCACTAACACCACTACATTAAATGTTTGATAGAATTCACCCATAAAGCCATCTAGACCTGTAGATTTCTTTTTGTGGGAGTTCTAAAATTACAAATACAATATCCCTAATATTTTCCTTAATAGAAATTATCACCTAATATTGGGTGAGTTGTGGTAATTTATGTTTTTCATGAGGAATTGGTTTCTTTTGATTTGTCAAATTTGTCTGTGTAGCATTTTCGTTGTTTTTCCTTTTGATGTCTGCAGTATCTACAGTGATTTCTCCTATTTCATTGTCAATTTTGGTAATTCTGTCTCCTCTTTATTTTTTTGTCGGTCTTACTTGAGATTTGTAATTTTATTAATCTTTTCAAAGAACCTGTTTTTCTTTTTATTTTACTGATTTTTCTCTTTTTGTTTTCAATTTCATTGATTTCTGTTCTTTATTATTTCTTATTCTGCTTGATTTTGGTTTATTTTGCTCTTTTTCTCGAGATTCTTGAGGTGGCATCACAGATGATTGGTTCGAGATTTCCTTTTTTCTATGAATTCTCCACTAAGCACAGATTTATCCATGTTCCACAAATTTTGATACAGCTCCACAAATGTGTTTTTATTTTCCTTCAGTTCATTGTAATTTTTTACTTCTCTTAAGACTTCCTTTCTGACCCAGGGATTATTTAGAAGTATTTGTGTAGTTTTCCAGTGTTTGGAGATTTTTCTATTATTTTTCTGTTACTGATTTTTAGTTTGATTCCATTGTGGTCAGAGAACATATTCAGAATTATTTCAGTTCCTTTAAATTTGTCAAGGTTTGTTTCATAGCTCTAGATATTTCAGTATATGTTTTGTGGACAATTGAAAAGAATGTGCATTCTGCTGGGTGGAGTGCCCTGTAAATGTCGATTAGATCATGTTGATTAGATCATGTTGATTGATGGTACTTTTTAGTTCTTGCTGATTTTCTTTCTAATTGTTCTATGAATTGTTGAGACAGTACTGTTGAAGTTTCCAACTATAATTTGGAATTGTTTATTTCTCCTTTCACTTCTGTCAATTCTTGCTTCACATATTTTGCAGCTTTTTTGTTTGGTGCATATATATTTAGGATTGCTATATCTTCTTGGTGGACTTAACCTTTTATTATTATATAAAGTCTGTCTTTGTCTCTGATAATTTTCTTTGCTCTGAAGTCCACTTTATCTGATAATGATATGGCTACTCCTGCCTTTAATTTCTTTAAAATTTATCAATTAAATTTTTTTTATTTAAAAAAAAATTTATTGAATCATAATTGATTATACATATTTTGGGGGTTCAGTATTGGCATATGTTGATCAAATCAGTATTACTAGCATATATATTGTTACAAATTGTACTTATTTTTTATTCCCCTTGTCCAATCTCTCCCCATCCACGTCTCCCTCCCCCCTCTAATTACCCTAGATTTCTTCTCTCCTTCTGAAAGAGTAATGGTTATGCTGTTGATTTGTTGCCTGGATGATCTGTCCAATGCTGAGAGGTGTGTTTAGGTCCCCCAGTATTATTGTAGAGCAGATGCTTCTTCTGTCAGTCTGGAATGGGCTTTGTGGAGAGATACATCTTCTTTTCTTTGGTCTCTGCTGGTTACTTTCAATGCACTCCAGTGACTGGTGAACCATCTGTGTGGTAGTTGTGGTGTCTAGCTGCTTTTGCGGCAGCCATGGTTATTGTGGTGGCTGTGGTGGGCCACCCACATGGAGGTGATATTTTTGGCATGCTCCCTGGTACTGGCAGTATGTCTGGTTGTGGGGGGTGGTCCTGTCCCTGGACCCATGCCTCAGGACCCTGGCTGGGCCCCAAGGCACTGGCGGTGTGCCTAGTTGTGTGTGTGGGGGGGCTTGTCCGCAGATCCATGCCTCAGGACCCTGGGCCGGCCCCAAGGCACTTTGCCTTCCTTTAATTAATGTTTGCTTGATACATTCTTTTTCCATCCTTTTACTTTCAGCCTGTCTTTGTTAGATAATTCTAATGTTTCTGTCATCTTGGTGTTGTCATCTATTGATTGTCTTTTTTTCATTTAATTTGATATCTTTCTGCTTCTCATTATGATGAGTAATTTTTTATTGAAATTTGGACATTTTTGTATTTTTTTTTGAAACTGCATTCTGTTTTAAATGGCTTTTTCTGACACTGTTCAGCTAGGGGAAGGCTGATGGTAGTTTGGCCTCATTATTGCCAAATGGAGTTAGAAATCCAGTTTCCGCACTTAACCTTTATTGACAACCAAGGGCAGCGGGGAAATAACTGTTACCACTGAGCTGTGGTGAAAGTTCTGACTCTCTCTCCACTAGTCCTTCTCTGACACCATCCCAGCAGGGAGGGGTAGAGGAACCTTGTTACCTCTGGGTTGGCATGGAAATCTAAATTCCCATGTGGTTTCCACTGACTGTAGGGCTGGGGGAGGAGGTATGGCACATTGGTACTGGCCAGTGATGAAAGTCCCAGCTCCCTACTTGGCCCTCTCTGACACTGTCCCTCCCAGTGGGGATATTTGGAGCACGTTATTACAGCTTGTGAGAGTGGAAGTCTAGGTTCCCCATTTGCCTTTGCTGGTGTGAGGCCATAGTTTTCTTCTGAGGTATTTGGCTAAAGTAGAGCTGTTATTATCTTAAAGTTTTCTGTCTTGCTAGGCTTCTCTTTTCCTGCTTCTTTGGGTAGAGAGAGCAAACTTTTGTTGGGACTTCTTTTTTTGGTTTTGTCTGTTGGCATTTCTGGGTTGCCAGCTTCTTCATCTCCAATCCTGGGATATATGAGGCAAAAAAGAAAATCAAAGGAACTCACCGCTGTGTCATTCTTTGACTTCTGTTCAGTCCCTGACCAGTCTGCCTCTTCACTTTTTAGAGTTGTTGTATGTTTATTTTATACCTGTTGTTTGGGATTTTTTTATTGTATTTAGTGGGAAGAATAGGGGTAAATATGTCTACTTCATCTTTCCAAAAGTAGAAGTCCAGTTGTCTTTTTCTTTTGTGTTTCATGTTTTTTGATATCTTTTTAAATTACATCTTTTCTTATCCTGACATTTTACTATATTTTCTTCCAAAAAATTTTAAAGTTCTGCTTTTTACATTTGTATATTTAATCCACTGGAGTTTATCTTATTTGTGATGAAGTGAGAGAGGAACCTAATTGTGTCTGTTTTCTACATAGATAGCCACTTGTCCTGGTGCCTTTGCAGGCTGATTTTGGGCTCTCACACTGGTTCCACAGTCTACTGTCTACCCTGCCCCCATGCAACGTTGCCTTAAACGTAGTACGTTTATGATATGTCTTTATGTTGGTAAGACGACTCCCAAGCTTGTTTTACTTTCTTGGGTTTTGGCTCTGTCTCATGAATTTTAGTTCAAAAACAACATAAAAACAGTAATAGCAAAATTAGTGGGGTGAAAAACTGTTGGCATTGGCTTGAATTTGCATTGACTTGAATATTGCAGTGACCTGAGTATTGCACTGAGTATGGTGCCTGTTTCAGTGGCCTTGTTTTCTTTAGCAATTTTGGGTTTATTTACTTTGCATTACCCAGGTCAAAAAATGTCACATGGCCCCTAGGCAGCATGGGCTCAAGGGCAGGGCTTAATCTTTTTCCAAAGTGGGAAATAGCTCATGATGGCCATGGTCACCTGTGGACACCCAGTAAATCCCACAAGGCATCTGTATGACTGCTAGCCTAGAGCAGGTGTCCTGACCTGCCTGAAGCCTGTGAGCCAGCGAGGACAATGGGCAGGTTTCTAGTCACTCTAGGGGTGGAGGCCAAGAGAGGCCAAATAAGTTTTGTTTTCTGGCACAGGATTTGCAAATATGTGTTTAACAAATGAGTCCTGTGATAAGTGCTTGGGGTATGAGGAATGAGCCGTTGCTGCATTTCTCTGTGTGGTACTTGTTTTTTCAGTCTATTCAAAAGTATTTTTTTAAGCCTTATTAATTGTTACATTTGCCACTTGACTTTGTCTCTATATATACCTGCAAATATTTCCCCCTCCCTGACCCCGAACATTTCAAAGTGAGTTGTAGAGTATATAACACTTCATTCCAAAGTACATCAAAATGTGCAACTCCTAAGATTGAGGACAATCACCTGTAGAGCCACACCACCATCATATTACCTAAGAAAATTAACAGTAAATCTAATCTCAACCCATATGCAAAATTCCCTAGATACCCCTTTGGGAGCTGGGTTTGTGTGGGTCAAAAGTAAATCTAAAATCCAGTTAAGATGCACACATCACATCTGGTTGCTGTCTCTAAATCTCAAATAGTGTCCTTGTGTTTGGAGAGACCATGCCAGTTATCTTATAGAAGGTCCCACATTTTACATTTGTTTGAATGTCTTTTCATGGCCCCCATATTTCTTGTAAGTTAGAAGTTAGGCCTAGAGCAGTACTGCCCAGTAGAAATATAACATGAGCCACATATGTCATTTAAATTTTCCTGGTAGCCACATTAAAAAAAAAAGTTGAAATTAATTTCAATGATATATTTTATTTAATGGATTTTTTACTATTTACTATTTATTAATTATTATTTACTATACATTCTATTTAATAATATATTTAATTTTATCTAAAATACTATTTCAATATGTGGTCAATATTTTAAAAGCAATGAGGTATTATATCTTTTTTTATCCAAAGTTTTCAAAATCCATTGTGTATTTTACACTTAATGAACCAGTCACATTTCCAGTGCTAAGTAGCTATGTGTAGCTGGTGGTTTCTATACTGGAGAGCACAGGATGAAAGGCTTGATCCAACTCAGGACAAGTGTTTTTGACAAGAATACTCGGGGGGTAATGCATGACTTTGAGACCATGTGGATTACTGAAGTCTGAATCTGCTTTTCTTCTTTTTCAGGCTGTGGGTGCTCTGTGATGGAGCAGGTGTGCAGAGGGTGAGGACCCAGCTCTGGGACCAAGTCACTTGCTTCCTTCCTTAGCAAGACTGTCAGTTTGAGGAAACTCAGACCTGGAATGAGGATGTCTGTTGGCCTCTCACTACTGCTCCCCCTCTGGGGGAAGACCTTTCTCCTTCTGCTCTCCGTGGCTATGGCTCAGTCCCGCTGGCCCAGTGAACCCTCGGAGGCCATCAGGGACTGGGAGAATCAGCTCGAGGCATCCATGCACTCAGTGCTCTCAGACCTCCATGAGGCTGTTCCCACAGTGGTTGGCATTCCTGATGGCACGGCTGTTGTTGGGCGCTCATTTCGAGTGATCATTCCAACAGATTTAATTGCCTCCAGTGGCGAAGTCCTCAAGGTGAGACTGGATATAAAGTGTAAATGAGGAAGAGTTCTCATCTTCCATCTCTGAGTTTGATGCCTTTTTCTTCTCAATTCTAAGCTTCAGCAAGTCCAAGCTTAATTCTTCTAGTACCTGCTAAGTGCCCTTCAGGAGAGGGACAGCCACTGGTGTTCACAAGAAGATCCCCATTTATCTCATAATAGCATCTAAAACTTTATTCTTGCTCCAGTTTTTCTTGTCACCATGAAAAAGACTTTATTCCATATTCTTGAAGGTCTCCTGGTCACTGGTTTAGGGATTTGTTGGGAGGACCTGTTGTGTATATAGGAAAACGTCACCTTTCATAAACCAATTGAGTTAATCCCAAGAAATACAGAATTTTTAAATGCTTTGAACTTATTTTTTAAAATAAGATATAAATATAGGGATTCTGCTCTAATATGGTGGTTTATATTTACTAATGTATTTGATCACTTAAGAACCAAAATTAGTACCCAAACTTCAGCCTTGCCCCGTATCCTTTTGGGGAAGCAATCCATAGAACAACGAGATCTGAGACTCGTGTATACGGAAGAGTGTCTGGCTGACACAGGATGGAAATCAAGTGAAAGAGGAAGCTTTTGCATGAAGAAGCAACATCCCTCTGTTTGGGTCTGTGGAACTTGTGCATGGCGGGCAGGTCAGTGGGATGTATCCCTCAAGTTATGAACATCTCCTAGAGCAAAGGTCAGCACACATTTTTTAAAGGGCCAGATAGTAAATATTTTAGGCTTTGCAGGCCATATGGTTTCTGTTGAAACTCCTCAACTCTGCCAGTGTGGTGTGAAAATAGCCATAGAATGGCATGGCTGTGTTCTAGTAAAACTTTACGTATGGATACTGAAACAAATTTGAATTTTATATAATTTTCCTGTCAAGAAATCTTCTGTTTTTTCAGTCATTTGAAAATATAAAAACTGTGAGCCATACAAAAACAAGTGGTGGGCCAATTTGGCTCATGGCCATAGTTTGCTGACTCCTGCCCTTATGGCTCTTTCCCTAGAGGTATGGCTTGGAAATGAACTAAAAATATTCTAAGATCTATACTTTGGTATGGTACTTTTTATATCTCTCCACATTTAGACTTCTACATATACATACTGTTCTGGCTATATATTGCTGTGGTTTAAAACAGTTTATTTTGCTCAAAGTTTTGAGGCTGGGAATTTGGGGATTCAAGGCTTGTCAGAGAACCTCCTCTTTGCTTCATGTGGCACCAGTTAGAGTAGCTCATCTGGGGTTGGAGGATCCACTTCAAAGGTGGTTCATTCATAGTTGGCATGTTGATGCTGTCTGTTGAAAGCGGGGTTAGCTGGGCTTTTGGTCAGTGTCCTTGGTTCTTCTCTGTGTAGACCTCTCCATGGGCTGCTTGGGTTTCTTCAAAGCACAACAGCTGGGTTTTAAGATTGGACATTCCAAGAAACAGGAAGTGGAAGCTGCCAGTCTTTTAAGGCCTCGGCTTGGAAACTTGCACAGCAACACTTCCATTGTACTCCATTGGTCAAAGCACATACAGGCTCTGGTGGGTCCTTACCAACTTGCCCCTCTCTGACCCACAGCCCCAGGCATCTAGATTAGAAATGGCCACAAATTCTATGCCACTCTTCCCATGGAAAGGGGAGTCTGTGCTCCTTTCCCTTGAATCTGGCTGGACCTACTCTTTGCCTGCACTCTCCTTGTGCTCTCTTCCTTTTCTCTCTTGGCCTCCTCCTTTTTAGGTCATAGTTTGTTCTTGGGGTGGCCTTGTGATCTCAGGGATGGCCATACTTCTGAGGATCCTGGCCCACTTCTATAGAGCTCTATCTAGTTTGCAGAGTGTTTGCATAGGTTTCTATGTAATCTTCATAATACCCCAGCAAACTAGATGCTAGTCTGACCATTAAAGAGTGGCAGTTCTAGAGGGTACATTTCTTGCACAACTTCAGATTTGATCCTCTGAATATCCAAACCCTGCATTGGTTGCCCTTGTTCCAGTGGCTACTGGAATGTTTTACATGGATTAAGCTCAACCAGAAGTGCCTTGAACTGATACAGTGACCCGTTTATTTGCTGTATCTGACAGAGAGATATTTAACAGGCTTATTCACCAGGGGAGTAAAGAGATTTTTCTAGGAAAAGAGGATTTTATCTGAGCATATTTATCTGTGGAAAGTAGACCATTTAGTAGCTGATGAGCCTGTAGAAAAACAGATGAAGATGTGTGACTCTTCATCCCAACAGTCTTACCATCAGGATTGTATGGGTTGGGGAGTCAGAAGGTCAGAAAGCCTTACATTGTTCCTGGAATTTTGGTTTCTACAATGTGTAAAACAGGATTATGATGCATAAATGTAGATAGTGGAAAATACAGAAAAGGGAGATAGAAAATCTCTTATGTTTTCTATCACTCAGAGCGCATTCTTCCATCGTTTTCTATGCTCATCCAGATGTATTTACGCCACATACACAAAGAGACATCTTAGGCAGACCTGGGATCATACTGGACATATATTTTAATCTTTTTTATTCACTGCAGCTTGAGTTTTTTCCCTGTGGTCATTAAATATTCTTTGGGAAAGTAGCTTTTAATGGCTGCCCTATATTCTTGTATGTGTGAGGAACATTTCAGATATTGGTCCCAAGGATACTTGTTGGGGTGACCTCCAAATCATATCGAAGCCCATCTGCTACTACCCTTCTTCATCCAAGCTACTGCTTGTTACCTCTTCCCAGGCCCCCCTTTCTCCTTTCCAATTGACCCCTCAGTCTATTCTCCACACACAGGCTAGAGATATCTTTATCTTTCTAAACCTTAAATATGCTCAAAATCCCCCACTACTGCACTACACTTGGGATCAAGCCCCGTGTCATCTGGCCTCTGGCCTCCTCTCTCTCCCCTTTCCCTTTGTATACCTTGTTCTAGCCACGCTGACTCTTTTCTGACCCATGAACATGCTTAGCTTAGAGCCTACCCCATACCTTTGGCTTTTTCTTCTTTCATCATGGGTACAGCCACCTCTTTCAGACTCAACTTGAACATCATCTGGGATATTGGAGCCCTTTTCCTCCACCCTGGTGAAAGTGGTTTTCCCACACAATTCTATGTGATCTTCTTAACAAATTTCTGTACTTGAAATTCTTGTATTTTGTTAGTCTGTATGTTTGCCTCCCATCACATAGTAGGTCCTCAAATGTTTGTGAGCTGGCAGAGGGAATGAGGACCCTTTCAGCACCTGCAAGCCTGCTTTGGATTGTCAAAGCCTGCCTGGCTGTATGCAGGGAGAAATGCCAGCCTGTGCCAGGGGCAGCAAGAGACTAAGCTCGCCTGCTGCCTCACAGGGTCATATGGCCTTGCACTGTTTTGCAGTCCTGGATTCTGTGATGCACATACTTTTATACTTGACTTCTTGTTGTATTTTTGTGTTGGGAAGTGGCCCACCTCATCCCTCTGACTCTTAGGTATGTATTTATTGACCTGTTATTAGTACAGAGTCACTACCCTCCCTCAACCACTTCTCCAAGGAGAATGATTCCTTTTGGTGGGCAATGTTACTGGGAATCCAGATCTGGGTGCTAGGTTAGCTCATTAATACTAGGGTTTCTTTGCTCCTCGGCCCTTCAGTAGATAATGTGGCTCCATTTTTATTATTTTTATTTATTTATTTATTTATTAATAATAACCTCCACTTTCATCCTTTTTTTTTTTTTTTTTGGTGGTTGGCTGGTATGGGACCTGAATCTTTGACCTTGGTGTAGTAAGGCTGCACTCTAACCAACTGAGCTAACCAGCCAGCCCATTATTTTATTTTTTTATTGCAATAACTAGAAATTTAGAACCAGCAAGTCACTCTTCTTAAAAAATTACAGTCAGTACGGGGTGGGTGGTGGCAATGGGGCTGGGAGGGGGGAAGTACTGCACCTGAGAGAGAAGGCTTTGCTAAGGAGGGGAGTGGGGCACCTGAGCCCACCCCTGCCTGTGGTGGGATGGGGGAGGGGATCAGACAGACTGTCGCAAAGTGGGAGGAGGGCATGGGGAAGAAGAATATGTGGAGTGGGGGCTGGAGGGGGTGGCAAGCCAGGGGACAACTCAGAGCCAGCAGGGGCAGAGAAGACCAAGAGATGAAGGGCCTGGCTGCCCAAGTGGCTCCATTTTTAGGTGACAAAGTGGTAGCTAAGTGTTTTGTTCCCAGACCACATAGTCTGTAGTGACAGAGTTAGTTTGGAGGGAGCACCCAAGAGGCTTCCTGAGCCTATGGTTTATAGGTCTTATCTCCACTGACTGATCTGTGTTTATTTTATATGTCAGTGTGCATTGGAATTGTAATTTAATGCTTTGTTCTAGTCAGTTTCAGAAGACTGTTCCCCTGCCTCTCACTTTTGATACTGCAGAGCTATGGAAAAGAGACTCTCGGCCTGCCCTTGGCATGGATGGTTTCATGTGTTGGGACAAGTCTGTGGCACAGCCTGCCTTGCAATAGGACATCTTTGAGGCAGAGCAGAAGCTGACCCACCATGGGGGCCCAAAACTGGTTGCAGAATAAATGGCTGGTTTACACTTCTGGCTTTTGGGAGGGAGCCTGTGAAGGCTGCAGGACCAGGAGTTTGGGAGATCAGGCCCCAGCCTGGTTGTACAATGAAGGTTGATGCCTGGTTGATAGGGTATCCATGGTTCCATGTGTAGCATTCTGGGTACTTGGCACAGGACCTGTTTCAATGTAGATGCCTAATTAAAGGCTTGCCTTGTAATGAATCATTAACAAGAGGGAGCAACAAGGGGAGGACTTGTAGGGCAGTGGTGGGTTGCAGAGCTCCATGTGGGAAATTGAGGAGCTGTCATGAGGATGTGGAGTCAGGCTCTTCAGCAGAGTCAAGCTCCTCAGCAGAGTCAGGCTAATGCCCACTCATGTCACATTGTCAGTTTGAGTGAAGATAAGTAGAGAAAGAAGTGGGCTGCTCATAGAGTGCTATTCAGGGTGTCTTCCCCAGGTACCAAAAGAGGAAAGAGCCAGTGGGGAACTGAGGTGGGAGGTACTGGGCCTGGCCTGGATTCCCTCTAAACCTCATGAGGGGTATCAGGTGGGGATTGGTCTTCCAGCCTTTTTGGACATGGCCAAGTCACCTAGTGAGGACTCACAGGAGGAGCATGATCTGTCCTGAGATCTGGTGAGACTAAATGGCATGGTTATCATCATACTTGCTGACTGATAAGGGGATGTGCATGGGGTGGATGTGAATAATCCAGTGTTTGCAGCAGACTGAATACCAGTCTATTAAAGGTATAGAAAATTAAGGTCTCATTCTAAGTAAGCTGTGTTGGCTGCCTGCAAAGCCTTGTTTGACTTGTGTGAGCTATTGGTTACTTTATTTCAGGAGGTTATGGCAACTCTGGGAGTCACAGTGGCAGAGGGTGTGCTGCTTGGTGTCAGCCAGGTGTGCCTGTTAGTATGCCCATTGGGTAACATCAGCTTCTAAAGCAAGGGCTTCCTTATACTTTTATACTTATGTATACATCAATCTGCAGGGTCAGAAGAAAGACAAGGGGACCTGTCTGCCTGAAAGGTATAGCCCTGAGGTCCTAGATCCTCTGCTCTGCCTGATGCATGACACCCTTTCATGTTCTGACAGCCCTTTTCCAGTCTCAGCCTGGCCAGCACCTGTTGCTTCCTGTGCTGTTCTCTAGCTCTGCCTCGAGAATTGATTTGTTATTATTGACTCTAACTTATCTCCCAAATGGACTCCTTTGATCAGACTTTGTGAGAAGGGGTTGCGGGCTGTCTCTAGGTCCTCATGGCCAGCATAGCTTTCTGAGAGACTGGGGCCATGGGGCTCCTTTCTCCTCTTCTGTGGCCTCAGGATACCCTAAAGTAGATGGTCCTGATGTGTGCTCCCTTGAATCAGACTGAATGCCTATACACAAATCTCATCCAAGGTCTTGACTGTCCTTTGTTTTCACAGCTGCTTTTGGATCTGAGAACACCCTTCTGCCCCATCAGGGTCTGTGGGAATGGGTCCCACAGAAAGCAGCTTGGCCTTTGCTTGGTGAATCTGAACCTTTCCTGGGTTGTCCAGAGTATAAGTCACCCATTCTGACTCTTGCTTCTCTCAAGATTGGTGCTCCCTGTAAGCGCCTCTCCTCCAGTTTAATTGAGTGTGGGACTGGCTGAGGAATGTAATTATATGCCTGGAGGTGTTCTAACCCCTCCTTTTTAGGATAGTCAGGGAGAGCTGTCTTTGCATCTCATGAAATTACTGGGCAGCCCCCCAAGAGCCCTGTTCTTTTTGGTAGAGCCTGCAAGGGGGGACTTTTCATTTCTGCTTCCCCTCAGCCTTCTTTCCTGCAGACAATGTGGACTTGCCCTCAGCCCAAGATGTCGGCAGGCTGGGAGCAGCCCTTCTTGGGACTGTGCTCTCAGCTGGCAAGGGCCCCCAATTGTTCCCACGAGAACAATGGGCATTCTTTTTGGCTAGGAAGCGGAGTTCATGAAAGGAGCATTTCTTTGGATGCTTGAGAGCTTTGTGGCGAACCCCGCCTGTGTGAGATGAACTGCAGTTTCTTCCTGCCTCAAGTGGGTGTTCCCTGGTTCTGAATGGACCTCTTGTGAACACAGCACACCGGGAAATGTGGGTTGGTGAAGGAAGGCATCCTTGGGGGTGGATGGGCTGTCAGAATGGCATTTGCCCAGACTCATCAGCTCAAATACTTATTGAAAATATAGGCTTCTATGTTTTTAAAAAAAAAAAAATTACTGACAAGGACTGAAACAGAACACGACACAGTGAAAATAGATGATGTCAGGGCTTGGGGTTGAAGGGCTGATTCTGAAAACTTTATTAGGGGCTGTAAATATGCCCTTACTTTTCTGGAGAAAAAGATCAATTTTTGTTTTTAGATGAGAATCGTTAACATAGATAAAATGCTTCATAGTTCAGACCTGAAAGGCACTAACTGGGCTGGACAAGTGTATTCAGATTAAAAATGAGTTACTTGAAATAGAAATACTTGAAATAGGGCTTTTACAATAATTACTAACTTCAAATTGTCTTGGAAATTTTAATTTATTAATTTCACAAATATTTAACAGTGAGCATATCCCCAATGGACAAGTGTATTCAGAATGTGATCCTTGGTCTTTGTGGCAGGAGCTGTGTGCTGGTTTGAGGTTTGCATGTCTGGCAGCACCAATGATTGTCACTTGTGGGTGTGGCTCTGCTTTACTCAACAAAGCAAAGGCTCCTTGCACCCACTTTCACCATGGGTTTTCATCTCAGGTGGGGACAAAGGCCTGGCCCTCTGGTTTTAAGGTAGAGGTTTTTCCTGTTGACTTGTGCCATTTAGCCATGTGATTGCCCTAGTCTAGCCATGTGACTGCCCATACTCTTCATTTGCAGAAGCCACAGAGCAGATTTGTCTCATTGTCATAGTCCATGGCATAGATACAGGATAACTCTGAGTGTGAGTCAGCACGAAGGGTCAAACTACATCAGAGGGACCATCTCCTGCTTTCCTGAGCAGAGAACACACAGTCAGCCTGCCCCAAAGAGGCCTTGACCACCACATGTGGGAATGCCTTCAGGGTGTTGTCTGTGGAACCCAGTCGTAGATGGTTGCAGGTTGGCTGAGCTCTGCAGCTTGGCTGAGGGGTGAGGGAGCTGAAGGGTCAGGAACCAGTGATCAGGTCTTAGGGAGGGCAGGGACCTTGCCAGAGCAGACCAGTATAGATCCAAGCAGTGGGGGTGCTGTAGGGCAGCAGTCTGTGCCACTTTGAAATGGACCTCTGAAAAGACCCCCTGGCATATCTGTGGGGGGACCCAAGGATGGGCCCAGCCGACACCCCAGGAGCTGATGTGTCCAGAGGTGTTGGTTGGAAAGTGCCACCAGAGAGGCCCAAAGGACCTTCCAGAAGATTGTAGTGTGAGGGAATTCTCACCAAATCAGTTTCATGATTATACCTTCTTAACATCCCTTTTTGCTGACCATCATGAACTGTGAAAGTGCTTACCCATCTATCTAGAGTCTGCTTGCCATTTCTAAGTTCTGCAACTCCCACATGGGTAAGAAGTCATCTTGTGGGCCCTGAATGATAAAGCTCGTGTTTTCTTGGTTTCAGAAGTCAATTATAATTAATTTAGCCCTAGGGAGAGCCTGATTCTTTAGTTTTGTCTTTTAGCTGTACTTAAGTGGCTGGTTCAGGCTGTGGGTCGAAACCTACTTTTTGATGAGGGCTAAGTGATAGAAGTTCCTCTACCCATTTGCTGTTTCCCCAGGTTTTGAAAGGGTACTGGTTTGGGGTGAAAGACTTTGCTTATGTTCATGGTGTGCAGTACTATAGGTGCTGTATCTTTATTAAACCTGGTGTTTGGTGGTCTACTGTGTGCAAGAGGGCACCAGCTAAGCATCTGGAGGGAGGTCCCCAGAACTGAGTGGGAAATCAGTTGCTGTTCACCTGGTAGTACAGACTGGGAAGTGACCAAAACCTTCAAATTCAGCAGTTCCCCAGTTATTGGTCAAGGTAATTTCTTATGGGTATCTCTGGGCAGGTAATCTAATCTTTAGTACTCTTTATGGGTCTGCCCAAGTTTTGTGGTTTTGATTCTTAATGTTTTTGGATCAGTTTATGAAGCAGAATTTCTGAAGGTGGGTGTGTGGCTGTTTGAGATCTTTTTTTCCTCAGTGCTGGGCTTGCCTTCCATCTGAGGAGCACATCCTCTTCAAGGGTTGCTGAAACTGGAAAGCTTTCTGGCCCTTTCTGGGTGGTCAGCAAGCTTGAGCCTGTGATCTTCTCAATTCAGACTTCCTCCTGCAGTTTCTGCCTCATGTAGATGTACCCACTAACTGCTTGAAGACAGCAGCTTTAAGGTCAGCAGGTCTTGCCTCCCACAGCTCCAAGGTAGAGTTGGTGTTTAATGATAAAGGATCAAGTGACCTGAAACCCTGAGGAATTCCATGGGCTGGGAACAGCCTGTCATCCCAAATGTCTGTGCTGCTGAGCACCTCACACAGATCCCTGCCTCCTGCTCCTTGCCTGCCCTTCCTGGACTGGCAGTCTTTAGAGGGTTAGCTGTGGATAGTTATGGTACAGCTAGGGCAGAAATTTTTATACTGGGTAAATCAAGGACTACAAGGATAGTCAAAATCTCATGTGTAAATATGCCAGGATCTAGTGCACCTGTTTTAGACTGAAGAGGTGAATGCTGGTCTTTGGGCTTTCACCCACAGCAGGTCCTTCCCTTCCCCCATGCCTGTCAGGGTTTTCATGCACTCCTGGCAGACAGGTCTTGACAGGCCGGCAATTCCCTGAGGGTCCCCAGCCTATGCCTTGTTCCCCTATAGGATCCTGGCTTCCCCTTGCCTGCATCCTCCCTACTTCCCTTACATACTTTGAGTTACGAATAGGGAGGCAAGGCCCCACTGTGCACTGGGTCCAAGGCCAGTTGGGAAGGAGGACGAGTATAGATCCTGGACATACCCTGGACCCATTTGTATAACAGCCTCACATGATTTACTAGATCTTCTCACAGCCCACAGGAGCAGATGGAAACCAGCACTGGTGGAGAGCCCAGCATATGCCTAGCCCTATAATCATACAAGGATGAGGTCATTTTCCCCATTTTACAGATGAGGACGCTGGGGCTGAGGTTGAGTCAAGTCTCAGCCTTCCTGGAGCTGGGATTTATACTGAAAGATGGGGCTTCTCATCAGGTAGGCTATTGTTACTGGGAGGAGGCCTGGCTTGTCATGGGAGCCACATCTCTCAGAAGGAACTTTCATATCCCAACTCACCCTGAGCCTCTGAGAGGAAGAGAAGTGGTTCAGAGCCTGTAAGTTTCAAAAACTGGAGAGGGTATCCAGAATTCCCATGGGCTGAGGGGTTCCTGCTTTGTCAGTGTCCCCAAGCACCTCTGCAGTGAGCCAGGCTCTGAGCTGATGCCCTCAGGCCTGAGCAGGCCGGCTAGTGGAATCCTCTGGGAAGGGTGGATGCTGCCAGCCTTTTTGGCATGTTCAGACTTCCTGGGTCAGGGGCTTTCCCCAAATGGCCTCTAAAATGCAAAGGTGCCAGCTTGCCTATGACTTGGCCAGGTTCCTTGTGGAAATTAGGTTTGTTTTGCTTCCTGTGGCTCTTCTATTTGAATGAATCATTGTCACTCAAAGTGCTGTTTGGACCTAATGTTCCCAGTACCAAGGCACCCAGAGATGCAGGGGTTTTAGAACATTCACATTAGTACCTTTCCTGCCTGTCTGAGGAATACCCATGACCCTGGGGGACTACCTACTTCAGGGTTGTAGATCCAGGTTGGATATCTGTCCTGCAGCCAGTGTATGGCCGGGGCTATAGGACCCTGAAGAGCTAGAATCTGCAGAGGATTGAAAGCAGGTGTATAGGTTGGAGAAGCATGGCTCTGTTTTTCTGACATGACTTGCCCCAAAAGTCTGTAAAGCTGTGGGAAGACAATAGTGAAAGTACTTGTTCTCAGTACAAAGTAAACCTACCAATCTCATCTCCCAGTTTGAAATTGAGCATTGTAACTTGCTTTGCTGAAACCTGAGGCTTTCTTTACCGTTTGCTGTTTGTTACATGTTATTAACATGTTACAATATTAGTTCACACAGGTAAAATAAATATGGCTTCCAAGCCTGGTTGTGTGGGAGCCTTGGCCATCAAATGGCCTGAGTTTGTTCTATAGGAAATGTTTGACAGCAGAACTTAGGCTGTTGGGGTCAGCAGAATAGGAAGTGAGCCAGGCTGGGAAGCTTTGAGGAGGCGGAGCCCTTCTCTCTCTTTTTTTTTTTTTGAAGGGAAATAAGATTTATTAGGCATGAGTAAGGAAGGGGCAGCACAGTGGAAACCCTCATGAGTGCAGGGCCCACCACTTGTCCAAGGGGCCACGGCTGGGGATGTGTTTAACCCCACAACCATCTGGGATGAGCCGCTCTCAGCCACCATGTTTTCAAATTCATCTGTGTTAAACTTGGTAAAGCTCCCCTTTGAGATGTGGATCTTCTGGCAGCCAGGGACCTTGAACTTAGCTTTACGTAGGGCCTCAATTCATGCTCCTTGTTCTGCAGCTTGGTGTGGATGGACATGATGACTTGGCCAGTATGAACCCTGGCCACATGTCCTGTGGCTTTCCAGAAGCACTCCACATCCCTGTCTGGAGTCTGGTAGCCCCAGCACAGGACAACATCTTGTTGATGTGGATGAAATGGAAGGGATAGAGCCACACTCAGATATGAAAGCCAGCTTTGCCACAACTTTTTACCATGTACTTGTTGGCACAAATACAGGCAGCCTCCAGGGCTTCAGAGGGGAGCTGCTCATATTCATCTGACACCATGTGGCCAGAGTGGGAACTCATCCACTTTTGCTTTCTTCTGCTCCAGGTCAAAGATGCAGATCTTGGCATGAGTGAAATGTTGGTAGAAGCAAGACTTTGGATATGGTTTGTCCTTACGATATCAGTAACACCATGTGGGGTGGTGGCCCACGGTGACACCAGGATCTTTGGTGGCACACTTGATGGGAAAGAGCCCTTTTCTGTTTTTTGCAAAGCGAGCATTCAACCTTTTGCTTTATGTGTTCACATGTGGATGTGGCAGTTTCCATATTTAATATAAATGGACTGGACAACTTTAAAACATTGGTTTTTCAGCCAAAACTGTTGTTGTTGTCGTTGTTTTGGCAACTGGCCAGTACAGGGATCTGAACCCTTGACCTTGGTGTTATAACATCATGCTCTAATCAACTGAACTAACAGGCAACTGAAAAAGGAACTAAAAAATGTTTTCCTGAGGCAAAACATTTTAAATAAATATTATTTTTGTAGCTAATAAAGATTTTAAATGAAAAATATATTGAGTGTTTTTCATGGATCTGAAGACAACCATGTGTACAGATATTTTAGTATTTCTGATGTTTGGTGAGTGATGGGGTGGGAGATTCTTAGTGGTGCATTAATTAGATGATGGTGCACCTTAGAGTTGATGAAATGTGTCAGGAAATAAATACTTTTCACAGACCCTCAGTGAGTGGCTCAGAGAGGAATTAGGAAAAGATAACCCCAATAATAATAACTCCTAGTAATGTTAGTCATCTTCTCATGGGTGTTTGCTGGAGGTAGGAAACCTGTTCAGACCAGTTTAAAGGGGGGAAGTATCTCGTCTCTGACAGGGTTGCTGCCTAGACACCTGGGTCTTGGCTGGGAATGTCAGGTACCAGCCTAGTGTTTCCTCCCCAATCATTAGGTTACCTGGCTTTTGCTAGGATGAAGCTCAGGGAACCGGAACCACTGGGGAGCCCAGCAGGCATGGCTTTAGCCCTCCTGCTATGAAGAGGGAGGCATTTTAGTGTTCTCTGCTAGGAAGAAATGGCTGTGAAGGGCAATACCTGGGCTGTGCCTGGCAGTGAGACTTGGCCTGTGTGTCCCTGGGCTTGGGACAGGACAAAGGAGCTAAGGGTGCCTTCAGGCAGACTGGAAAGTGGATTGCCATCTTTCTTGCATTGGGGGCAGGAGTAAGTGTTTCCCAAAGGTGAGAGGAGCCACAGATGGGGCCTGGACAAGAGGCAGGGCTTATTTACTTCGTGTCAGCTGATGGTGGAAGTTTCTATGATGGCATTACCTTGGATGCTCTGAGTACTACCAGTTATGTCCCTGTAGAAAAGGACTTCCACACTGAAAGAAGTTTGAGAGGTGCTATTGTGTGGAATAAGGGGATGAGCTCCTTAAGACTGCTTCTGTGCCTGGTCTCTCCAGAGGTAGAAGCTGGCTCTGTACATTTCCTGATACTTGGTTGATTGTAGAACCTTTCTTTTAGAGAGACGAGAGCTCCTTGGGATTCCTTTGATAAACACTGTTCTGGAGTAGTTGATTCTAGTTCCCCGCCCTGGGCACCACAGTTTTCCTTGAGGTTTGAGAAGCAGAGTTAATTAAGATATTAAATACAATTAACTGTTTTCTACACAAATATGCCCCACTACACTTGAATGTAACATCACGATTGTAAAGTGAGTCATTCTGGGGTGTTTAGTCTTCTCTTGTACCCAGACCTGTGTGCACTTACACTTCTGGTCAGGAAAGGCACCCCAGGCCAGTCATATGACCTGAGCAAAGGTGTGGTGTCTGGAGGACAGGGGGAGAAGTGTGAGATGAGGTTGGAAAGGAGTACTGAGTTCTGGAATGAGACACTCGACTTGATTCTGCAGGTAGAGTGGATGGCAGGTGTGTTACTAGTATAAAAATCCATAATATTCTTGAGCTTCGTGGTTATCAGTTCTCTGGAATGAAACATGTTTGAATGCCAGTAGCATCTCCTCCCCACCGTGTGGCTTTGGATGAGTTATTTGCCTTCCAAGCTAATCTGTCTGGTACCCTCAGTCTTTTGTGACAAGTAAATGAGGTCAGTTGTGCCTTTCTGGGGGAGAGGAGTTGGTTTCCCCAACATTAATTCTGAATTATACCTCAAGTCTGTCACAGAATTCAGGTTAGGCCAGTGATTAACTGTTGTGATCATTTTTGGGTTATGCAATGACAATGGCACTTGTAACTCATGTTTTTGTCTCTTCTAGGTATCAGCTGCAGGGAAGGAGGCTTTGCCATCTTGGCTACACTGGGACCCACATAGCCACACTCTAGAGGGCCTCCCCCTTGACACCGATAAGGGTGTACATTACATCTCAGTTAGTGCGGCACGGCTGGGGGCCAATGGGAGCCATGTACCCCAGACCTCTAGTGTGTTCTCCATCGAGGTCTACCCTGAAGACCACAGCGAGCTGCAGTCTGTGCGGTCAGCCTCACCAGACCTTGGCGAGGTGGTATTATCTGCCTGTGCTGCTGATGAGCCTGTGACTGTCCTGACGGTGATTCTGGATGCTGACCTCACCAAGATGACCCCAAAGCAAAGGATCGACCTCTTGCACAGGATGCAGACCTTCTCAGAAGTGGAGCTTCACAATATGAAATTGGTGCCAGTGGTGAATAACAGACTGTTTGACATGTCGGCCTTCATGGCTGGCCCAGGAAATGCAAAAAAGGTGGTAGAGAATGGGGCCCTGCTTTCCTGGAAGCTGGGCTGCTCCCTGAACCAGAACAGTGTGCCTGACATTCATAGTGTGGAGGCCCCTGCCAGGGAGGGTGCTATGTCTGCCCAGCTTGGCTACCCTGTGGTAGGTTGGCACATTGCCAATAAGAAAACCCCCCTCCCCAAACGCATCCGGAGGCAGATCCATGCCACACCCACACCTGTCACTGCCATTGGGCCCCCAACCACGGCCATCCAGGAGCCACCATCCAGAATTGTGCCCACCCCTACATCTCCAGCCATTGCTCCTCCAACAGAAACCATGGCTCCTCCAGTCAGGGATCCTGTTCCTGGGAAGCCCACAGTCACCATTCGGACTAGAGGCGCCATTATTCAAACCCCAACCCTAGGCCCCATCCAGCCCACTCGGGTGTCAGAAGCTGGCACCACGGTTCCTGGCCAGATTCGCCCAACGATGACCATTCCTGGCTATATGGAGCCCACAGCAGTTGCTTCTCCTCCCACAACTACCACAAAGAAGCCACGAGTATCCACGCCAAAACCAGCAACGCCTTCAACTGACTCTTCAACCACCACAACTCGCAGACCAACCAAGAAACCACGGACTCCTCGACCAGTCCCCCGGGTCACCACCAAAGCTCCTATCACCAGATTGGAAACTGCCTCTCCACCCACTCGCATCCGTACCACCACCAGTGGAGTGCCCCATGGAGGAGAGCCCAACCGGCGCCCAGAGCTCAAGAACCACATTGACAGGGTGGACGCCTGGGTCGGCACCTACTTTGAAGTGAAAATCCCATCAGACACCTTCTACGACAATGAGGACACCACCACTGACAAGCTAAAACTAACTCTGAAGCTGCGAGAGCAGCAGCTGGTGGGTGAGAAGTCCTGGGTACAGTTCAACAGCAACAGCCAGCTTATGTATGGCCTGCCCGACAGCAGCCACGTGGGCAAACATGAGTATTTCATGCATGCCACAGACAAGGGGGGCCTGTCGGCTGTGGATGCTTTTGAGATCCATGTCCACAGGCGTCCTCAAGGAGACAGAGCTCCTGCACGGTTCAAGGCTAAGTTTGTGGGAGACCCAGCACCAGTGGTAAATGACATCCAGAAGAAGATCACCTTGGTGAAGAAGCTGGCCTTTGCCTTCGGGGACCGAAACTGCAGCACCATCACACTGCAGAATATCACCCGGGGCTCCATTGTGGTGGAATGGACCAACAACACCCTGCCCCTGGAGCCCTGCCCCAAGGAGCAGATTACTGGGCTGAGCCGGAGGATCGCTGAGGATGATGGGAAACCTCGGCCTGCCTTCTCCAATGCCCTGGAGCCTGACTTTAAGGCCATGAGCATTGCTGTGATGGGCTCCGGCAGTTGTCGGCACCTACAGTTTATCCCTGTGGCACCACCTAGGAGGATGCCCTCAGTGGCACCTCCCACGGAGGTGCCCGACAGGGATCCCGAGAAGAGCAGTGAGGATGACGTCTACCTGCACACAGTCATCCCGGCTGTGGTGGTTGCAGCCATCCTGCTCATTGCTGGCATCATTGCCATGATCTGCTATCGCAAGAAGCGGAAGGGCAAGCTAACCCTTGAAGACCAGGCCACCTTCATCAAGAAGGGAGTGCCTATCATCTTTGCGGACGAGTTGGATGACTCCAAGCCCCCACCCTCCTCTAGCATGCCACTCATCCTGCAGGAGGAGAAGGCCCCCCTGCCCCCTCCCGAGTATCCCAACCAGAGCATACCCGAGACCACTCCTCTGAACCAGGACACTGTGGGAGAGTACACACCCCTGCGGGATGAGGATCCCAATGCGCCTCCTTACCAGCCCCCACCGCCCTTCACAGCCCCCATGGAGGGCAAGGGCTCCCGTCCGAAGAACATGACCCCATACCGATCACCCCCTCCCTACGTCCCCCCTTAACCCACAAGCGCCTGGGTGGAGGCAGGGGTAGGGCAGGGGCCTGGAGACAACACGGTGTTGTCTGTGGAGACCGGTGGCCTGCAGATCATCAGCCACTGGGAGCCAGCACCCGACCTAGCACACACTGACACAAGGGGCCTGGACAAGCCTGCCCTCTCTGGTCCTCCAAACCCCAAAGCAGTTGGAGAGACTTTGGGGATTTTTTTATTTTTATTTTTTGCCTAACAGCTTTTTGTTTGTTCATAGAAAATTCTTCGCTGTGTTTTTTGATGGCTGGCTCTGAAAGTACTGTTTGGAATAGATGTAGATAGAGGGAGGAAGGAACCGTGAACGAACTCGCAGGTAGTGCTGGGCAGCCCCCCCAGCTCTCTGCGTTTTGCCTTTAACACTAACTGTACTGTTTTTTCTATTCACGTGTGTCTAGCTGCAGGATGTAACATGGAAAACAGTAGCTAAAGATTAAATTCAAAGGACTTTCAGAAGTTAAGGTTAAGTTTTTACATTTAATCTGCTGTTTACCTAAACTTGTATGTATAATTTTGGGGTGGGAATGGGGAATTGCTTTGCTAAAAATAAGCTCCCAGGGTGTTTCAAACTTAGAGAGACCAAGGGACAGTATTTTTTATCAAAGGAATCCTATTTTTTCATACTATGTCAACTTGGTTGCTCTGATACTCCAGAGCCTGACTGGGGCCTTCCTGGCCCTGGCTCAGGGGCCAGGGCCCTGGTGCTGGGTTTGCTCTCCTGCTGTTGCCAGGGGCTGGGAGCTGGAGGGGCCTCTTGGGCCATGGACATCCCCACCTCCACCCCATGCACACTAGTGGCCCACCACCAAGGGGTCTTCATTTCCATGGAAAAGGGACTCCAAGAGGCAGTGGTGGCTATGGCCCCTAACCTAGGTGCTCCAGGGTGGGCCAGCTGCTCATGGGGGTGCCTGGGGAGGTCGAAGGACTCGACCACATCAACCTATTTTCTTTTACCCTTTGCGTGTGTGTATGTGTGTGTGTGTTTTCCCCCTCCTAAAAGGAATATCATGGTTTTTGAAACACTCAGTGGGGGACATTTTGGTGAAGATGCAATATTTTTATGTCATGTGATGCTCTTTCCTCACTTGACCTTGGCCACTTTGTCCCAACAGTCCACAGCCCTACCCTGACCCACCTCATCCCTTTTCTCTGGCGCTCCAGTCCCAAGCTTTGGGCCTGAACGACTGGAAAAGGTCTAGTGTCTGAGGAGTGCCAGCAATAGTTCATAGTAAAAATCTGTGGGCTGTCATAGCTAATTTTTTACTGAAGTTTTTATACAGCCTCAAATTGTTTTATTAAAAAAAGATTAAAAATGGTGATGCTTACAGCAGTTTGTACAAGCCCTTAGTGTTGATTCCATGGAACTGACGGCTTTGCTCATTTTGATTTTTTCCCCCCTTTTCCTAATGGCTTAAATTCTGGAATTACCCTGGGGCTTCTTTTGCCTTTTTTAGTAGAACATCCGTACGTCCATCTGCATCTCTGTCCCATGACTCAGGGGCGCCTACTCTGCTTCGATTCTCCTCCTTTGGAAGAAACCATTTTGAGCATGACTTTTCTTGACGTGTGAGTTATTTTGGGTAACTTTTAGGGAGGAATGCCTTTCGCAATAATGTATCTCTTCCCTGATTGAGTGTGGGTGGGTGGACCCAGGCTCCCTTTGCACACGGAGCAGCTACTTCTAAGCCATACTGACTGTTTTGCAGAGGATTCACGTGTGCTGCTTCAGGAGGGGAGGAGGTCTCCCTCCTGCTGTTCTGTAGAAGGTGGTTCTCTTGCGCCTTCTCCCATAGGGCCCAGCCCCCATCAGGGTACTCTGGAATGAGCAGTGCCCTTGTGGGGTGAGCTGGTAGGTGAGGGCTCAGTGTATCACTTGTGACCAAGCTGTGTGCCTCATGCCTCCAAGCTATGGTCCAAGCCAGAGTTTCTCTGCTGCCCCAGAGTCAGGAGCACAAGTGGTATCTGACTGGTGAGAATATTTCTGATGACCTTGTCAAAAAATAAACAATTCCCTTTGTTCCAGGTGAGGGCTTTGAAAGGCCTTCCAAACAGCTTCGTTACCCCTAGCAACCCTACCATTGGGCATTGCCACACAGAGACGTTGCTAGCCCAGAATGGCCTGTTGCTGTAGCAACTGGAAGTGATGGGGGCAGTGAACAGAATAACAACAGCAACAATGCTTTGCAGGCAGTCTCCTCCCCTGAGCGCTGGGCTGGTGATGCCGTTGGACTCCTGAGACGGAGAGCCAATCTCACATTCAAGTGTTCATCAACCACTGATGTGTTTTTATTTCCTTCTATGATTTTTAAGATGTGTTTTCTGCATTCTGTATAGAAACATATCAAACTAAATAAAAGCAGTGTCTTTATTACAATTCCACTGCCTCTGAGCATCTATTTCCCTGGCCTCTACAGGTTCCTGGACATGAGTGGTGGTGGGGCTCATGTGACAGAAGATGAGACTCCACCAGTCCCACTCAGAGGTGGCCTGATGGCCTCCACACAAGCCTTACCATTTCTGTGCCCCTGGGAGTGCTGGGTGTGTGCTCCAGAAGCTCTGCCAACCCATAAGTCCCCTTCCCCACCCAGCAATTCTTCTGCCTGTGAGCCAGCAGACAAGTTTCCTTGATCCTCAGCCCTCATCTGTAAAGGGTGGGGGTGGCAGAGTGGTGGGGAAGGTCCCATCACAGGCTTTCTGCCCCAGAGTGGGTCAGCCCCTGCAGCTCCTGGGCAGGGGTCCTTCAGATGGGGACCTAGGGATGCCTCTGGATGCTGCTCCACCCTAGCTCCTTCACCCACTGCCCTGAGAGCTTGGGGCTGGCTGGTCTCCCAGGTAGTCTCAAGGCAGGTTTGCCATTGGCCTTGGGGTGAGGAAAAGGGGACAATGGTTTCAAGCCAGGCTGCTCTGCCCTAGTTGGGCCTGTCGATTCCTGGTGGCTAACCCTAAGAGCCCAGCCTGGGATGGTCAGTCCAGCTGCGTAGGCTGAGCTGAGCATGACTCAGTGCCCAGGAAGGGGAAGATGGGTTGTCCCGGGGTGTGGGAGGCAGGAGACACAGTTTCTTCAGAGGCAGGATCAGGCATTCATAAAACAACTGGTGTCTTCTGGGCACACTGCTACCAATACCCACTCCTTACCATCTCTTCCTGCAGACCCCAGGCTGCTCCTCTGCTCACAAACCCCAAGATCCAGGGAGGAGACTGGTCCTGTATTGCAGATAATGCTGAATCCGAGTGGGGAGTCATTGAAGGTCAAACCACTGCTTGTGGAGTTAGGACCTGTGTGCACACCGGACTGATAAGTACCAGGAAAGGCTGTCCTTAGCATGTGTTCAGGGACACATGCCTCACTCTTCAGGCCTAGCAGCAGGGGCCCAGGAAATCACCCTGTCCTTGCCCTCTGGACCTCAGGAAGTTCTGCTTACCGTTTAACCTGAAGCCACTGGGTTATGAGTGGATTCACTGTCTTGAACTTAAGTAATGGAATACTTGGTCTCAGCAGGGAACAGTAAGGCTAGCAGGGCAGGAAGAAGAGAAGTCACAAAGACCTCTGGCCTCTGCCCTGTCCTACCTCCTTTGGGGGATGGAGGATATCTGCTGTTTGACCTGGAAGTCCCCTGCCCCCGCAGCACTCCTGCCACATCCCTGTGACCTTTCCTTGGTGAGGGTGGAGACTGTCTGCTCAGGTCTTTAAACTGGACAGAGGGTGATAGAGGGGAGGGACAGGAAGGAAGGGACCCTTCCTTCAAACCCACAGGAATCTGCCTTGCCACCTGATTCTGACCCAGGGAAAGTTCCTGAGATTCCTCTGGTCTGGCTTCCCCATCTGTAAAGTGGGGACAGTGCTGGTCTCCAAGGGGCTCTAGGACACCCCGAGAACTAGGGGGTGGAGTTGAGATAATGGGTCACCCCAATGTGTATGCTTGCAAAAGGAGCATAGAATCCAAGCAAGGCTAGAAAAATCTGCATTCACCCCTGGTATAAAGCCGTCTTGGGCCAAGATCCCTGGGCCAGAGTTGTTGGCTGGGAATCTTGTGGTGTGTCTAGGAGCTCCTGGCCAGGATGGCCCTCTAGGATACCACAAGTTTGGTGGGGACTGGAGACTCTTCATCACTCACCCCATTGTAGCACCCAGCCTTGCCTTGCCTTGTTCTCAACGGGCTGAACAAGCTCCTAGGAGAAGCCCTTTCCCAGCTCCTCTAAAGCATAGAAGGCACAACTCAAGCATCAGTCTCAAGGGTGAGCTTCATTCCTCTTTGTATACTACCATATCTTAAAAATCCAAATAGCGTGGTGACTTAACTTTTTCCCTGCTTTGCTCATCTTCTCAACCACTATCATAATGAGGTCCAGAGAGCGCCAGGGAGTTGGCCCAGGTCTTGCAGCTAGCGTGAAGCAAGTTCTAAGTATGACCGAAACATCTTAGAGTTTTTTCTGATTATAAAATTTTGTTCATATTATTGTAGAGCAGCAAAGAATTATTTGAAGTCCCTTCTGAGGGATGTTAAATACTATTTTCCTATGGAGACTCAGAAGGTCTAGAGGAGATAGAGCAAGAGGTTCAAAATGGGGGTGCCCACCTGCTGGGGCTAGGGTGCTCCTGCAGGAAGGACAAGGGCAGCATGGAGACCTGGCCACTGGGGCACTCACTAGCCCCACTGTTCCCACCTTTGGTGGAGGTGACCCTGCAGTCTCACCTGGGGTGGAATGAAGTTGGTCTGTCCGTGTCCCTGTGGAAAGCTCCGTTGGCCTGGCCCACGCCCCTGGGCAGGTTTGGCGGTGGGGGCAGCTCTCAACCTTGGTAGTGGCTCCAGATGCCCCTCCGATGAGCCTGGCGGAGAGTGGGGCATCAGCAACTCGGCCGAAGAGGGGGACAGTGCCCGCGAGTTACTAGGAGGGGGGACAGTGCCCGCGAGCTACCAGGAGGTGGCGCTAGAGGATTAAGCCGTCAGCAGTGGGCGGGGCTGAAGGGTCAGGCTGTGGGCGGGGTTAACGTCGCTGGAGTGAGGTGAGTGCGAGGGCAAGCCAGCTATGGGCGGGGCTAAGGCCTGCAGGGCAGGGCAGGACGGAAGCCGGCCGAGAGCGAAGCTGAGACTGCCGGGACCCGGACAAAAGCCTAGGGGAGGGCGGGGCCGAGAGGGGCTGTGGGCAGGCCTAAGGCCGGGAGCCACTCGGAGCCAAGCCGCGGTCTGCTGGTGTGGCTGGGCCATTTTCTGTCCACTACCGCCACACAGTCCCTGAGCGTATCCGGGCGAGTGTAGCTGGGGTTCAGAGCCTATCATCCGCGGGGGCTGTTCTCCTTAGGAAAGTGAAGCCAACAGGGAATAGGAAGTGCGAGTCTGGGGCACAGGATTCCGGATGGCTTCTGCTCCTGGGGCTCCAGCTTGCAAACCTCGAAGTATGTAGTGGGGAACCAGTAAGAACCCTAAGTTTGCGCACTCCCGGGATCGCCTTAGCTTGCATGCCTGCAGGCTTCGTGGCCCGCGGCGCCCAACGGTAGAGCTCAGTGTTTGTTGGATGTTCTCTTAGTCTTCTTCCTTCAGCCTGAGAGCTCCTGAGGGCACCGCTCAAAGGTGGGGGATAATATGATACCTTACTGTGGGATCTGAGAGGGTCCTGGATGGAGGCCAGGAGCCTCAGATTGTGTGCTTGAGCCCCCCCCCGCCCCCAGTCTGTGCTCCTCGGAGAGGACTCTTGGCACTAGAAGCAGACATGGATGGGGCAGCTGGTGACTCACTCTTTCCCTGGGTCGACCCTGGAGTGGAAGCACCCTGAAATCCCAGGGAACACCTTTTCCAAAGCCATCTCCACAGCTTCAGGTATACACTGGGCAGCTGGCCAGGGATGTCAGGGCCAGGGCTGAGGATGCTGTTGCCTTTTGTCACAGTGTCGCAGTTTCAGGCTATAGATGGGAAAGCCCAAGTTTGGAGCCTGCCAAAATTGTCAGAGTTCAAGCCAGGTCAGCTCCCTTTCCAGGGAATTGACCCATGGTCCATGATTACTTTCCACTTCCCTTAGCATCTCCATTGTAAAGGTCTTGGGAGAGAGAGGTGAAGAAAGGGGCTGGCTCCAGCCCATGACAGTGGTGGTGATAGTGGTGGGGTATGTTAGAGGATGGTAATAGCTTGTCTCTGGGCATGCCTGGGGAGGGGACCATCTTTGTCCCAGATGAACTCACTATCAGGAAACATGTACCTAGTTGGGCTGGGCAAAGAGCTAGGCATGGAGGATGCTGAATGGGATGTGGTCTTGTGCTTGTTTGAGGAGCACTTAGTGGTGGGGGTGGGGGCATCTCTGCTTTCCTGTGTCCAGTGCAGTGATTAGTGTGCACATTAGAGGCTGAGGAGGCATCAACTGTGACCCCAATGGCTCTGACTCAGCAACCACTGTGCCCTCCAAGCCCTGCCCCGGGTCCCAGGTAGCACATGAGCTTACTCCTGGAACTCCAGCCTCCTCATCCTGTGAGCCCTAAAAGGACCCCTGGAGTAGAGCTGGGATGGGGTGGGTGTGGACCTGGTTGAAATTAGCACTAGCAAAGATGGGAGGGCCCAGTTCAACTGAACTGCTCTCTTGGTAGCAGATGGAGGATGTCCTTTGACCAGACTTACTAGAAATTCTCAGTCTGCACTATCAGCTCACTGTCAGAAATGCTTTCCCGGAAAACTGATGCCTGTGTCAGGCCTCCCAGCTGGAGAGGTTATTAATACATATATAGCACTGATAACCCAGATGTTCCTACCTGACTGATACTTGCTACCACCCAGCCTAGAACCTGGGAGAGCCAGGGAGGGTTCTCCTCAGATACCCCTGATGCCTGAGTGTGACTTTAGCCCTTACAGGCTGGCCTGATGATGCTGTGGCCACATCCACCACTGCAGGGCAGGGCAGTAGTCCTGAACTGAGGGCCAGGAGTTGAACCCACCAGTTTCTGGGCCTGGTTTGAGCAGCAGACAGGCAAAGGCCAGATTTGGAGATCACAAGCTCGGTGGGTGCAGAGTAGGCTCAACAGCCTTGGTTTCTGCTATATCCTTGGGGCCTAGAACAGTGCTGTCCTCATCCTAAGGCTCAAAAAGTGCCAGTCAAATTTAACTGAATTGAAATCATCCATCCTAGCAGAGGCCTAGGGGATCTTTGCCACACAAAGGGTCCTATGGACGCTTCTACTTGTACAAGGGTTTTGCTTCACCATCAGAGACACTCTCTGCCTTATTCTGTCTGTCTTTCCTGGAAGGCAGGAGGTCTTCTGGCGGCTCCTAGGAGCTGCCTAGGCACTCAGTAAAAATGATTCAGCAAACAAACCCTGCTACAATCCATTCTGATCAGGACAGAGATGGAGCTCAGTAGAGAGAGTGGCTATGTCCCGCGGCCTGAGATCCCTAGTGGTAAAGGTTAATTCTCAGTAATGTCTTTGGGTTTGCAGTAGGAGAGCTACAGAGGGCTCAGGTGGTAGGGCCCCCTCTAAGAGACTTCCCTGAAGACGTGTGGAAATGAGTCTGATGGAGGGACCAAGCAAGCTGTTCCCTCCCCTGAATTCTCCAAGTCATGTCTGAACCTCTGTTGCCTGGGGTAGGACACACAGGCTGGTCAGAAGAAGGCATAAGTATGATTTTCCTCCTGGGCCTGTTCTCCCCCAATCCATGGAATACAGGTGGATGTGGGGGGGCGCTCCATGGGAATCGGATTCTAGTGGGAAGGATCACAGCAGGGATTTAGGTGGCATTTTCTATTGTTTATTGGAAACAATTTGTGTGCTTGCTTCTCTCCTTCTGCAAACAGAGTTCCTCAAGGGCAGGTCCCACAGTCTTCTCTGGGTCTGGAGCAGAGTAGGAGTTGGGTTTGCACTGGCTGAAGGAGGATGAGTGCACAAATGCATGAGTGAGATAGGCAAAGCCAGCCCAGAGGGCCTGTCTGTGGGAGCACAGAGGGGCAAGGAAAGTAGCATGTTTTGACTTGTACACTTATAACTTGGAGAAACCATGGCTTCATTATTTTTTCTTGTCATAAACAATCCTTCAGAAGTGTGTAACTCTAATAGCAATGGAGCTTAATTAGCCTTCTTGGGAGCAACACACAGGCAGTGGAGTTAGGCTAGTGATAAACATTTCTGACCATTTTTTACTGCTCTTTTGTCACATAATGCAAGTAAATATTTGCACATTGCAATAGGAAAGGAATTATGCAGGCAAGGCATCAAGCAAATTCTATACCTTCCAGCCTTATTCCCTTTTCCTGCTCTGTTAAGGCCATGGCCAGCTGTAGACCTAGTACACATGCAAGGTTATTTGGGACAAAGATTAGGTCTCCTGTTTGTAGCCTCATGCCAGCCTGAGGCTTGTTTGTGGAGCTGCCTTCTTCCCCATGTTAGTGAGTGGTGCCAACGAGCCTCAGCCAGGAGAGAAAGTCTCTGCTTCTTTGGGCTTCCTTCCTTCTTTCCTCTTTAGTTCTGTTTCCCAGAGGAGTGGGGGCAGGGAGCCAATTTCCTGAGTTGCTTCTCACTGGGAGGTGAGACACGCCTCAAGAGCTCTAGCAAAAAGAAGGGCACAGGGTTCAGGGAGCTCTTTAGATAGGAGCCAGTTCTCTCAGCCTCTCTGTAACAGTCCAAAGTCCTTGGCACTATGTCTTCCAGAACCATCCTCAGTCATCCTTCTCCATTCTTTTCCATCTCTGATCTATCTATCTCCTACTCTTGCCTGCAAAATTTACCATTCTTCTTCACCCCCATAGACATCTTCGTCTTTGGATCCTGAGTCTGCATGTGGAGGTTGCCACACTGAAAGCGTCAGCCTAGGGTGAACTGGACTGTGTAGGGAAGCAGGAAAGACCCAAAGTCTGAGCTCTACCCCTCCTCCCCTTCCTGGCACTGACCTGCTGTTGCCTTGCCCATGGCCCAGCGAGCCTCTGGGTATAGTTCCTGAGGTCCTGTTATCTCTTTGTTCTCCCAAGATTTGCCTTCCAGTGACAAATCATTTCCACTAATCCCAGCAGTGAGCTGGTTCTGATGGGGCCTTTTCCTACCTGGATGAATGTTTGTCTAATTCCATTTTCCCCTCTACAAGTGTCTGAGAGCCCAGGCTGGAGAAGCAAGTGGACACATGTGCATCCATCAGTTCTGTTTTGGCGTGTAGACTGACCTTTCTCCAAAATGGTTGCGTTGTGTCACATGTCATGCTGAAGTGGGAAGAAGATACCTTCAGCAAGTGAAGCTTGGAGGGTGAGGAAACTCCTGCAGGGTCTCCAGGTCCATCCTGTCCCTGGTGGACCCAGGAGGGAATGTTATCAGACACACCACACAGCTGGTGTACACAAACTAAGAGATTTATTTATTCATTTGTCATAAAGTATAGTCATGCCTAGTGAATTCTCTCGGGTGAGTGAAGACAGCTCACCAACAACCCCTCTATGAGGAAAAACTGAATGCAACCTCAGCACCATGTTACTTGTTGGGTCAGCAGCCTAGATACAGTGATGCAGGAGGTATAGCCAAAGGTCTTTCTGGGGTTCTTGTAAGCCTGGGTGATTGGTGGACACCCGGAAGTGCAAGTGAGGGAAATTCTGAGAGCAGAATGGAGAATCCAGCCCAACTGTCAACTGATGAGGGCCTGCTGAAGGTCAGCCCAGAGGATAGGGCAAGTCGCACAAGGCCCTGCCATTGAGGAACCCCAGTGTAGGTCAAGAGCAAGAAAACAAGCCCTGGGACACTGAATAAAAATGTGAGACTGAAGCAGAGTCCTAGACAATCAGAGGCCAGCACCATCCCACAGTTGGCAGGAGTCTCTGGGCTGAAAGCCAGAGGTGAATGTAGACAGGGCAGGCATGTTCCTGGGGATGCTCCTCAGAGGAAATGAGTTTGGGAGGAG
Source organism: Cynocephalus volans (assembly GCF_027409185.1). Lineage (NCBI taxonomy): Eukaryota > Metazoa > Chordata > Mammalia > Dermoptera > Cynocephalidae > Cynocephalus > Cynocephalus volans. Next base: position 59,796,517 of record NC_084470.1, read on the forward strand.
AGAAGGGGCACCAGGAACTTCCAAGGTCCTCCTGGGTCCACTGTGCTGTGTCCTTTGTCACCAAGGCAGCAGAGACCCTGGAGGTCTGCTGGGTAGGGCTAATTACCCCCACAGGAACCAGGGGCATGTTTATTTAAATCTGTGGAAAGCCACAGCTTCTGTGTCTTCTACAAAAAGAAAAAATAAACATCCTTTACCCCCTTTCAAGTAGCCCAACCCACACTGACTGGTCTGTGAAGCCAGAACAGTCTAGGTTGGGAGAGGGTCAGGCCACTGGCTTGCCTATAGTGCTTGTGTACATGTTCTTCCCCAGGAGGGAAGGTGTGAAACAAAGCTCCCAAATCCCAGACTACCACCAAAGATACAACTGATAATAGAATTGTCAGGTGTCATGACAACATCAGGTACTTGTACTTACGTTTTACCTGCATCAGCCACTCCACCCTTATAACTCCCCATATTATAAGGGCTACTAATATCCTAACTTTGCAGACTAGGAAATGGAGGCTCAGTGAGCCTAAGTCAAATGCCAAGATCGGATCTGGTAGGGCTGGGATGTGGACCCTTGAGAAGCCTAAATGTACACATGTAGTCACCAGACACCCAAAAAGCTGAATCCAACATCCTGCAGTACAGGAAGAAACACCGCAAAGACCATCATAATGCAGGCAGAGAGGCTCTCCTCATCCTAAGAAGTCCCAGTAAGGCCAGGCAGTTTAGTCTGAAGGGCAGCACATATAAGGTCAGGAGAAAACAGCAGGAAGTGAGGGCTCTGCATTTCCTCTTTCTCTTACCTGCTCCATCCCAAAGGTTGGGAGGAACAGCTCGGCTTGCATGGGTGAAAACGCAGGGCAGGTCCTGGACTCTCCTCCTCAGAACTGATATAGCACTGGTCTGTCCATCAGCCTGGCTACCAGTGTTCACTGAGATCCCTGGTCAAGTTAGAACTGCTGACATCCCATATGATGTATTCCTTATCATTAGAATTAAATAGGTTTGTAAAATAGGTCCAAGTTACTCAAGTCTTTCCACACAGCCATGATTTATGAAGCCAGAAACAGTTTGGAATATATTCTGTATCTTCTAGGAAATATCCTCCCTCAGGAAAGCACAGGATTGTGTGAGAAGCCATGAGGCAACTGATCCTGAGTTGTGTGCAAATGCAGGTCTGTCAACGTGAGGTAGCAGAAAAGTAACTCTGTATGTTCTCAGGTTAATACAGAGGCAACCTGCAGACAGTCCCCGGGAGCCACAGCTGAAGGCTTCTGAGAATCATCATCTCTTCTTCCCCATCCCCAAGGTCACAGTCCAGGGCCTGCTGGTGTGGCCCTTCCAGCTGGCTTCAGGCCAGCCCTGATACACATTCCATCCTTTCATGGGACGCTTCCTGAGACTCTTGTTCGTGGGACCAGGCCTCGGCATGAATCTCAGATGGTTCCCATTGCCATCTGGATAAACTCTTCACTCCCCAACTGGCCTTCAACACCCTCACAATCGGGCCCTACCACCCAATATCCTCTATCTCCTAACTTTTACGACCTTGCGGCTCTGAACACCCTTGTTCATTTGCCTTTCTAACTCCTGCGCATCCTTGGAGGCCACACTCTCCGAGGCCTGTCCTCACGACGCCCGCCCGCTGCGGCGCTCAGGTTATCCGAAGGAGAGCCCCTACTCCCAAGTTCCCCGGGGCAGAAAGAGACACTAATTCCAGGGCAGGGTATGGCGCGACGCCCCCGCGGCCGCTTCTAGTAGCAGGTGATCCTTCATATGTGTCCGGTGGCACTATCCCGCCAGTCCCTATGTCGCTACGGTTAGAACACGCCAGCCACGTCGGTTCTGGAGGGCGCGTGCGCAAACTCCGGCGTCTGTTTTCTGGCTACCCCGAGACTGGTGCGTGAACACGCGTCCTCGCGGGCTGGCGGGAGCGCGCGGTGGGGGGGCGTGTGCAGGGAAGGGGCGCGAGGGATGCGCATGCGCAGCGGCAGGCAGCCGCGCGAGCAGAGCTGGGAGATGGCGGCAGCGGCGGCGGCGCCTTAAGTGTGAGCACCGCCCGGGGGCCGCCGGCCCGGGCGCAGTGCGATCCCCAACCCCGCCCGCCCGCCTGCCCGCCATGGGCAACGAGGCTAGTCTGGAGGGCGGCACTGGCGAAGGGCCGCTGCCTCCCGGGGGCCCAGGTCCCGGCCCCGGCTCCGGCTCAGGGAAGCCACCTTCAGCACCGGCCGGCGGCGGACAGCTCCCCGCGGTTGGGGCGGCGAGGGTGACTACGGGACCACCGGCCCCTGGCGCTGGCCCTGGCCCCGGCCCCGGGGTCACGATCAGGTAAGCGCGCATCTCAGCGCCCGGTGGGTGGGGAGCTGCAGACTGAGGCCGGGGCCGGGGCCCGGGATCCCGCAGTCTAGTGTGGACAACAAGGTTCGACGTCCGGTCGCACTTTGAACTCTGCCGGGTTGGTGCGAGCCGGGTGGTCTCGGGAAGCGGCCCTTCCTTCCAGCTGCCCCGCCTTGGCTAGGCATGATGGCGAGCGCAGGGGTCAATTGGGGCCTGCAGATTGTGACTCCGTCACGAACCCCAAATTCGCTTCCCCTCAAGGCTGGGGCCCGAACGCTCAGGAGGGTCTTATGTAACCTTAGCCTGGTCCCTCCGCACAGGGGAGCATTGGGATGGAAAACGTCTGACGTGTCTGCATTTGTCCATTGTGTTGGGCCGAGTAAAGAGCACAATGGGAGTGGCTGTCAGGGAAGATAAGTGTCATTGCAAGGAACAGCGATAGCTGAACCATGAACTTGGTCTTGCACTTTCCTGGAGCATTTAGTGGCTGTAACCATCTTTGGGGAAAGGAAAATTGCCCACTGGACACCTAAAGGTACTTATTTAGGCCCAGCAATACTAACAGGGTCATGTGTTTTCACCAAGGTTTAGTGACATGCTTTGGGGTGAAGCAAAAATACTATTGAATCATCTAGCATCAGATTTGTTCTCATTGCCTTTTATGATTTAGATCACCACCTCAAATCAGCAGAAAAGCTGAAACCCACATAAAATGCTTTAAACAGAACATGTCTGATCAAATACCGTGAAACCAGCTGGTTTTAAATGTATGCCAACACAGGTCCTGCAAAAACAGTAAAGTGGCAGTGAATGCGGTGGAGGGGAATGCCTACATATAATGTGAGTAGATTGAAAACTCAGGAAAACTACCAAGAGATGATAGGATAAAATGAAAGGCATTATCTTTACACCAAATAAGCCTGGGGAGGATAAGCAAAAACTGGGAGGAGGGGACGCTTCTGGCTCCACGTGAATCTGCTGATATATATTGCCTTGGATTTTCTGTGTGGAAGCACATAAACTGTGAGGGAGCATAATTTTCGATTCATAGCTGTCCAGCTGTGCCTCTCATGTGTTTATTTCCTCAGAAGTCATTTCTTAGACAATTAACAGTTTATGAAGGATCTTAATAGCCCGAAAACCTGCCACAGGACCGCCTGTGAGCATCCTTTTTAGACGTGGGATTTGTCCATTTTATATTAGCTATTACAGTAATACAGTTGGGTAGCACACAGCTCTTAGCACTGCAAACATTGTCCATTTTGTTGCATGTTGAATTGCTGTTTGGGTTTTAGCTTGAGGGAGGCTCACCCAAGCTTCAGTGCTTTCCTTCCAAGGGAAAGCTTCTATGGCTGAATGGAAAAACACCTTGTTACTAGGAGTTCTCTGTATGGGGAATTTGGCATTTCCCTTCTGGTAACCAAACAGGCTGCTCTGCTTGTAGTTTATCAGTTGTTGCAGAACCAAATATGAAATTTTGGAAAGACTTGGGCAGCTCGAGAGATGAGAAGGAGGCTGCCATCTACTGCTCATATTCCTTTTCAGTGTTTCATCTCTACTCCATCTATGCATTCTGCTGCAGGGCAGACCCATGAACTGCTGGGGGTGAGGGGAACTATGGGCTTCTGCTGGATTTAGCAGTCACAGTCTCTCACATGGCCGTGGGCAAGGCTCACACATTGGCTTGTGGTGCTGAGGACCTGTGACTATCAGGCTCAGGAGGTAAGCTGGCTTTTTGTCACCAAAGCTCAGGACTGGAGACCCTTACAAGGTGGGATTTACTCTTCCAGCTTATATTCGTCTTATCATAGCACCTCAGCTGAGCAGCACCTCCATGGTCTGTCTCTCCTTCAGTGTCAGAATGGCTTCTACTTCCTCTCACCAGAGCGTCTCAGGTACCTGATGCCAAATTTAGCATGTTCTGTTCTGAGATGCTGTTGAACAGATGGGCCCCTTGATGGAGAAAAAGCCCTGTGGCATGTGCTTCTGGGCATTCAGAAAAGAGCATTGGAGCAGGGACATATTTATTTCCAGCAAGACTGTGAATTTGGGGGCAGTCAGAAACTTCATAGGGGTAAGTAGAGGGTCAGATAAAGGGGAGATCATTTTTACTAACCTTAGTGGGGAATGGAACTGGGGTACTTGAGTCCTGTCTCTTTCTTATTGCTATATTACCCCTTGTCTCCTTGGGCTGAGTTAGTCTTTTCATCTTCATACTGAGCTGTCTTGAGCTCTGTGAAGATGTGCTCCAGTGTTTGTGGCTGAAATACCAGACTTGAATCCCATAAGTAGCAGTGCTGCCACAACCATAGTACTCCTTCTTAGCCCATTGGGATGATATGGAGCTTTGAGCATCAGAAAATCCCTCAAGGAAGAGCTTTCTGCTTCTGGTCTCCAGGTCGCCATTTACAGTTATATATGCCATGCTTTTCCCAAGGTGTGCCAGACTGGGAAAAGGCTGAGCGCTGCCTCAGGCTGTGCTCTCCAAGCTGTGTGCCCTGGCATGGGTTGCATACTCTTAGAGGAAGGAGCATCTTTCATTCATTCACTAATTCACTTATTTATGAAAATATGCCTAATGTACAGTGGGGTATACAATTGATGGGATTTTACCTATATGTACGCCCATGACACACCACCAGATCAAGACAGAATTTTATCAGTACCCCAGACAGTACCTTTTAAAGAAATTACACAAAGGAGCCATGTAGACCAGTGGCAGCCTGTTTAGTTTATATTAGCCCTGTGAACTTGCACATGTTTTGACATTTTCAAATTGACCTTTAGTCAGTCAGCTAAGGTATATTTACCAGCTATCAAGAGCAAGCACTGCGCTTGGCTTGTGGAGGGCCTGGAAGGGTCTATGCTGCTTCCCTGTCCTCCAGCACTTCATAATCTGGTTGGCCAGATAGGTCTTGAACAGCCAAATTATGGAAGAACCCTAAGAGAGACACTGGGCAGCTCCATGTCTGAGACATATCAAAGTGACAGTGCTTATAGAAGGGTTGTTAAGTGGGGAGAGTGAAAAGACAGAGCCAGGCCTCAGGAGAGGGAGAGATCCTGAAAGAATGGTGGGGTTAAGAGAGGTGGAGAGGGAGAGAAATGGCATGAGGAGTGTAGTGTACACAGGCAGGGCCAGTGAGCAGAGAATGAGGCCGAGTGAGGCAAAGCCAAGTGAGGCACCTCTCTCTCGTTACCCGTGAAAATATGTGATCAAAGCCAAAAAGAAAAAAAGAAAAAAAGTCACCTCTCCTCACTTCTAGCCTATATGCCACGACATATAGGCTAGAAGACATCTTGAGCCAAAGGCAGCTGGGCACAGAGAACCTGATCATTTGCTGGAAGGTGGGCAAGACTGCTGTAAGAACCGCACCCAGAGCTTTTTTCTCAAAATAGATTTGTCAGGCATAGTATCTCTGGTCTGGGATTAGTGAGACTTGTTCTATTATATCACCTAACAGTCAGGCCCTAGAAAAATCTGGGACTAATTTGTGAAGATATAATGAAAGGACACAATAGCTAGGTTTAGAAATAATCGTCCTTTATCACTTAGAGATCTTGTTTGGCCCCAGTGGCTGGATTCTCACATTGGGCATGTCATGGTGTGTGCACTAAAGTGGCCTCACATCTGAATGGTGATGATGTCAACATTTTGCCCAAAGAGGGCAGCCATTTTTGCATTTCTAGCCAGGGAAAGAGGTGTATTTTTCTAATACAAGTATAGTTGTTCCTAGCATTAGTAAGCCTAACAGGATGCTATTGATAAAAAAGAGTTATAATGGCAAAATTAGGGAGAGAAAGGCTATCTTTTAAAAAAAATTTTTTATTATGGAAACTCTCAAACATGCATAAGAGAATAGTCTGCTGAACTCCCATGTTCCCATTGCCCAGACACAGCCATTATCAGCTCATGGCCAATCAAGTTTCGTCTATTTCTCTCCCCTCCCACTCCCCACATAAGAAAATTTTAGACATCCCAACATTTCTTCATCAATATTTCAGTGTGTATTTCCAAGAAATAAGGGCTTTGCATAAACATGACCATAGCACCATAATTGCATCTAAATAGAGTAACAATCCCTTCTTAATCTCAGCAAATATCCAGTCAGGGTTCCATTTTTCTGATTGCCTTATGAATTTATTTTTACAGTTGGTTTGTTTAAATTGTGATCTAAACAGAGGCTACACATTGTGTCTGTCAGATACATCTCTCCAGTTTCTTTAAATATATAGATTCCTCTCCTTTCTTTCCCCCTTGAAATTTATGTATTAGAGAACCTTGTCATTTGTCCTGTGGCTTCTCATATTCTGGATTATGCTGATTGCATCCCTGTGGTGTCATGTATAATGTTCCTCTGTTCTATATTTTTCCTATAAACTGGAAATTATACCTAGAAGATATTCAGATTTAAATTTCATTCTTTTGGCCACGAATTCTAGCATTTTTTAAGAAAAGGGTTTGTTGAGGGTTTCAGACATGGAGAGACTGGGACTTCACTGAGGGTAGAGCCAGGCATTAAACTAATTTGGGAGCCAAAGAACAATGCAGTGGATGACTTTTCTGGTCTTTTTTAAAGTTTTTCTTTTTTTGTCCCCCTGTGAGTTGGTTTGGTTTTGAGTTTAATAAGGCAAAGCTTTCAGTGACCCCTCCGTCATGCCTTTTCACTCCAGCTTGGGGAAGCCCTCCCTGTATATGTGAATGGGAAGCTGCTGAGATATAGGAATTAGGGGCTTTAACAAATCCTCCCCTTTCTCATAGGTCCTGCATTTCTGAATTGAGCCCCTTTCTCTTGTTAGTGAGTGGGGTGGAGAGGACCAGACCATGCTATGTATGGGCTACTTGAAGGGAATATGTTCCTGGAGCCTGTGGGTCATGTGCAGTAAGTTGGGGCTGATTATGGACGTAAGTTGGCAAAACTGTCTTAACAGCTGTAACTACTGTTACTGGATGACTGCTTCATCACATACATTCTGCTAGGTGTTTTATTTCTCACTCTACCTGCCTGGCCATGAAGCTCCTGCAGATCCCATCTGTCCTGCCTTATCCTTCCTGCCCCAGGAGCTAATTTTTAAAATGGTGAAATTGTGGCTAAGACTGGCATTCCTGCAGCTAGGGCTGAGTGTCATTTTAGGACACGAGGTCCTCCTAGTAAGGTGGGACTTGGACAACCTGCCTGTGGGGACTTTGCTCCAGTCCTTTCAGTTGGTGCCACTGGCACATCTTGCTGGTGTTGATACTGTATTCATAGGACTCACTCAAGCTTCTTTTCTTCAGGGCCCTTTGCCATCTCTGTCTACTAGCACAGTGAGGGAAGCTGGCTGTAGTTGAGGAATGAATCGGGACCCTGGCCTATGGGCTCCTGCCTGTGGTAGGGGAGACAGAATTCTGGTCGAGGGTCCCACCCTCTGTGGGAGATTGGGCCTGTGGTGGGTGTCTGTCACCCCCTGGCATATTTTTAGCCCATTTGTCTTTTACTTTAGGTTCTGGTCAGCTGTGCCTATGGGATGGGGCTGGTGAGTATGCTCCCTGATTCATCTGTATTGCTTGCCTTGGGTTCCCAGGCTGGTCACAAGGCTGCTATGATCTCTCCTTTCTGTTCTTTGCTCTAATGGGCACCTAGGAAGAGAGCTTTGCTCTAGCAGAGACTCCTTACCTGGTATCCCCACTTTTTTCTAACAAGATAGTCACATGGAGGAATATTGTAAGCCTCTAGGAAACTCTATGTCACCTCTGGATCAAATCCAGAATTGCCTGGAGAGGCCTGGCTGGCCTTGAAGTGGATAGGGTTGTTGTCAGGGCCAAAGGTGAAGAAGAGATTTTTCCTGAGAAGTGGAAGGGTTGACTTCTGGGAATTGGTCCCAAACGTTGAGGAGATTAAAGAGTCTCAGCAACTTGTCCAGGAGCTCATGCAAGGATCACTCCACTCAGTCCCATCTGGGACTTCCCCCTATATCCACAGCAGCCCAAGCTCTCCAGTGCCACTGGCTTGGGAGGGAGATGAAGTTCCCAAGAATGCTGGAAGAACCATTGAGGCATTTGGGTGATTTGGAAGAAAGGGAAGGTAAGGAAATTTCTTGACAGTCACACTGTTACTTTTGTGTATATGGGTAGGTAACAAGGGTCGCCTGCACTTAAAAAATTTTTTAAATTAATTTTTAAAATTGAAAAAAAATGCGTATATTTGTCACAGAACACATGATGGTTTGCAATATGTATATATTGTGGAATGGCTAAATGAAACTAAATAACATATTTATTACCTCAGGTACTTATTTTTTGTTTTGAGAACACTTAAAGTCTACTCTCAAAGATCTTCAGGAACACAGTACATTGTTATGAAGCATAGTCACCATGTTGTACAATAGATCTCTTGAACTCATTCCTCTTGTCTAACTAAAATTTTGTGTCCTTTGGCCAACTTCTTCCCGCCCCACCCTGCTGTTGCCTGCATTTTTTGTATATGGGAGTGGTTGTGGGGACTTCTACAGTTAGATGCTACTTAGAGGTAGAAGGATTTTACAGTGAAATTTTATTCATGTATTCAGGAAACCCTTTGCTGATCTCCCAGTAAGTGCCCATCCCTGGGTGAAATGTGAGGAAAAAAGGAAGGAGCTCACATTGGGCTCTGCCCTGAAGAGGGTCAGGGTTTGGGAGGAGAGAAAGAAACAACTTGTCCAGATCTTTACCCTCAACTTCCTCTTCCTTAAATTAATGTTTGCTCTTGCCTTCTCTTTGTCTCATAGAAGTTAGATAAATGAGAGCATGAATAGAAGGGGTTGTATTATTTCATATTCTAAAATAATAGAGCATATATTTGTATGGTGTTTTCCAGCTTACAAAACACATTCACAACTTTCACTTAATCTGTTGGGAGCTCGAAAGGCCTAAGATGAGCAATTTAGAAGAACGGCCAGCTAGCAGACTTTAGGAAACCAAAATGCTGTACACTGAGCACAGCTGGAGAACTGTGTCATGTCCCTGCCTCCTGCTCTGAGAAGATGGAAAATTTAGCAAGAGGATGGGGAGGGTCTTGAGGAGGGGAAAAGGATTAGGAAATAGGACATTTGAGCAAAGAATAGGGTGGGGTGGGATGGGGGTGAGGAATAGTGGAAGCATCCTAGGTAGGGGTCAGAAATTCAGGTTCTAATCAATCCTGACATTGCCCCATACTTGCAGTACACGTTGGGTAGGTCCTCAGTTTTTTCGTCTGTAAAATAAGAGATTTAACTAGATGATCTCCAAAGTCCTGTCTGCCCCAGACAGCTGATTTCTGTGAGATGAGCGAAAAGGAAGGATTATACTTCCCACTGTTCTTCAGCCCCAGTGAGGATAGAAAACAAGGTAAAACATACACCCTTCCTTTAGGTTAGTTAGAAGTAGCTCTAAATGAAGAAGATTGCTCTTCTACCATGCTTCAGAGATTTTTCAGAATGGACAAGTGCACAATCAAGCCTGGAGCCAGGAGAGGGGCTGGCTGGTACCTTGCCTCTGAGTTGCTTCTGGAAGGCAGGGGCTCTTGAAAAGCTGATGGCCTCCTTGTGCTGGGTTGGCTGGCTGGCCCGCAAGGCTCCTACCTAGCCCTGCAGAGCCTGCTACAGGCTCCCTGTTCTCAGCTCTGCTTGGCTGCTTATTTCCTGAATGTTGTTTCACCCATATCCTGAAGGTTCTCTGGTAGCAGCCAGTGTGCCCATGATTTCCAGGGGAACTGGGGTTGACAAACACTTTGTGGTGGGGGAGAGTGGGGACTAGCCTGAAGAAGACTTTGGTTTTGTCCCCTCTTCTTGGGCAGTTGGGCTGATTCCTTTATTTGTAGAGTTCAGAGATGAATATGGTACTCTCTGCAGCTACCGCAGCTCTGTGGGTTCTGTGGGCTCAGGCCAGGTATCCTCCACTGTCAAGGTCCAGCATGTGAGGCTGCTTCTTTCAGGAGTGTGGTTTGGCTTCAGCAGGTGATATGTTTGCTCTGTTCTCCTTTCATTTTGAGCATCTAATCCAACCCCTAATGTATGCCACAATGTCTGCTCCCATACTCTCCACAGGCTAGAGTTCTGCCTTGGTGTGAGCACCCCAGTGGTCAGTGGCCTTTAGCTCCTCCCTGGCAGACAACTCCACTGTTGGAAAGTTCTTTTTTTCTATTGGTCTAAAATGGGTTTCCTTATACTTCCTATCTGCTGGTCCTGGCTCTGCCCTCTGGCACTACTTATTTATCTGCTCATAGGTTTTGCAGGCACTCACTGTGCCTGCCATGTGCCAGGGCCGAGGGCCCTTCTGCTCTCACCTCCTCAACCCTGGTCTTCTGCTCTGGGCTTGACATCTCCAGCTCCTGTGGCTGTGATGGGACTCTGGAACCTTGCCAACCTGGGCTGCCCTGCCCAACGTTGTCCATATCCTGAGCACAGGGAAGCTCAGAGAACAGGGCCCAGGGATCAGCATATCACATGGACTATGAGTGATATGGTCTGAAGGACAAGGGGCTTCACTCATGTAACATTAGAAACCTTCCCACACCTTTCTGAGATCTCTGGCAGCTACTTCCATAGTTGTCTGGCCTCATGCTGGGCATCTCTGTACAAAAGCTGAGTGCTTTCCATCCTGACTTATGCAGCCCAAGTGAGAATCTGTGGGGGCCTGCTGTGTCTTCTCTGGTTGTCCTTGGCGATTCTTTCCAACCTAGTGAGACCCTTTTGGATCCTAACTCTATTCCATGAACTGGGGGTAACTACTAAGGCTCTGTTTTTGTTTCATGAATCATGCTATGAGACTTCTCCCCTTCCTTTGGCCTTGTGAGCCCACTTTCCAAATCCCTGTCTATGACCTTGAGTGGCCAGTGTTGAACCCTCAAGGCCAAAGCCTTGCCAGCTCAGGTTTGGAGTGGTGTCAGTTGAGAGTCGGAGAGCCAGGGTTGGACTGGAGAGGCAACCACCCTTTGCACCCTAGTAATGGCAGAACCTGTGAACTCTAGAGGAAATCCCTTTCCTGGTGGGCCATGTCATACTGGCTTATCTTTGGGGTGCATTGACCTTTGGTTCTGTAGGTTAGCTATCCCTATAAGCGACAAGTCCTCTGCAAATAAAATTTTTAAACACACATAAAAGGAGAAATGATATGGTGAACTCCTTCCTATGAATCCATCACCCAACTTCAACAATGATCAGCGTTTTGCCAACTTGTTTTATCTATATTCCTCCAACTTTTTGGTGGGCTGGGGCATTTTCATTCAAAATCCAAACATATCGTTTCACTCATAAATACTTTAGGATGTACCTCTAATAGTTTAAGGATGTTTTAAATTTAATTCAATGACATTATCACAGTCAACAAAATTAACTGTAATTTCTTATTATAACCTAATATCCAGTCCATGTTTAATTCTCTTTGATTATCTCAAAAATGACTTTTTAGAGTCAGTTTGTTCAAATCAGGATCCAAACAAGGTTTGCACATTGCATTTGGTTGATGTGTTCTCTAAGTCTCTTACTCTAAAGGTCCCCCTTGCTGCCTTTTTTTTAATGCCGTTTATGTGGTAAAGAAATCAAAACATTTGTCCTGAAAATATCTCCCATTTTGGTTTTAGCTGAGCACTTCCTCATGTTGTTTTACTTGTTCCCTAGTGTCCCCATATTTCCTGTAAACTGGTGGTTAGATCTAGATCAGAATTGATTCAGTTTCAATCTTTCTGGAAGAATACTTCACTGGCAGTGTTGTGTACTTCCTGTTGCATCCCAGGAGGCACTAATGTGTCCTTGTCCCATTTCAGTGATGAAAAGTTTAATCAGGGGATTCAGGTGTTATCAGTGATTTATCCATTTTAAAGTCTCTATCAACCTTTTGCCTGATAGTTTTAGCCATCACTGATGATCCTTAGCTAGGTCCTTTATTTAATTAAGGCTTGCAAAATTAGCTGAAATTCTTCTATAAAGAAAATTTTCTACCATGAACCATTTGATTATCCTGAAATTCAGTTCATACAAAAAAGCAAGATAAATGCTTCCTCCCTTTTAGAATAATGAGCAACTTAGTTTTGTTTTGTTTTCATATCATCATAAACACATGGATTTAAACATACTTGATATATTGCAATCCACCACAATCACTATTATTATTATTATTATTATTATTATTATTATTATTATTTTTGACCGGTAAGGGGATCACAACCCTCAGCACGGTGTTGTCTGCACCACACTCAGCCAGTGAGAGCACTGGCCATCCCTATATAGGATCCAAACCTGGGGCCTCAGAGCTACCAGCGCTGCACTCTCCCTAGTGAGCCACGGGGCTGGCCCATTATTTTTTTGATGCTCAAATTGTCCCATCTTTAGCCAGTGATAACCCCTTCAGGTAGATGGCTGCATCGTTTTTACGTGGTTCTGTAGATTTTTAGATGGCTTTCTTGCTTTTTGGCACAATCGATTTCCCAGCCACATCTTGTATATTTCCTGTTCCAGACCTCACATTGGCTATTTCTCCAAGAAACCCTGGTTCCTTTTAATGGGAAATGATGTTTGTGGACCACAACCTGGGTATTTGGAGTGCTCATTGCTGCTGGGGTATCAGTGCTTCTAGCTCTTTTATTGTATTGGTGTGGGATCTCTCTCTCTCTCTCTCTCTCTCTCTCTCTCTCTCTCTATCCATCTCCATCTATGTATCATCTATATTCTCAGAGCTTATATTGGTATTTCCAGGTAGATTTTCCGAAATTTTCACATAGACTAGGTTTTTACTTAACTTCTTCGATTCAATTTCTCCATCCCTTCTCTTAAACTAAAAAAAGATCTCAGTTCTTAAAGTTCTTAAGACACTGGCACTATTACCTATTTGCTTTATTCTGATATACATGAGGGGTCTTCAAAAAGGTTATGGAAAGATTCATATTATCTTTCAATTCCATTTTCCATGAACTTTTGGAAATACCCTCATATTATATGAATATATAGAGAATATATATGTATATACGTGGATGTAAATTATATATTTGTTTTGTAATGTGTATATTTTGTATGTGTATTTGTTTCAGAATAATAATATAGATATTTTTACTAACAGTGATACTAGTGAATGTAATTTAAGATTTCCTTATGGTTTCTTTTGTCCTTAAGTTATATCTTTTTTTTTTTTTTTTGTCGTTTTTTCGTGACCGGCACTCAGCCAGTGAGTGCACCGGTCAGTCCTATATAGGATCCGAACCCGCGGCGGGAGCGTCACCGCGCTGCCAGCGCAGCACTCTACCAAGTGCGCCACGGGCTCGGCCCCTTAAGTTATATCTTTCCAGGGATGTGCTCATATAGTTCTGTGTTTTAGAGTTATTAGATATGTTTTTTCTCTGTGTGGTTTTGCCATTAAGAGGACATAAAATTAAGCTCTTTCTTCCCAGTTTGTGTTCAATTTGTAAGGACTGGTTTTTGATCAGTTATCTGTTGTCACCATCATAATACGCAGTAAAGCAGCCAGAACTCAGTGGCTTCAGATAACAATTTTTAATTATCACTCATGCATCTACACACTGGCTAGAATTCACTGATGTAGGCTTGCCTCAAGGCTTCAGTTGTGTGCAATTATGTGTCCAGGTCCGCTTTGTGTGTCTCTCATCTTCCCTGGACAGGAAGCTAGTTGGGGCATGTTCTTCCCATGGTGATGACAGATGCACAAGAGGGTGTGCCTAACCACATAAGCGCATTTCAAACCTCTGACATTATGACACTTTTGCTAACATTCCCTTAGTAACAATTCATGATTAAACCCAAGGTTAAGGGGGTGGTGTTGCAGTTACTATGGCTGTTTAACAAATTACCCCAAAACTTAGTGTTTGAAAACAGCCATTGTTTTGGTCACAGATTCTGTAGGTCAGGAATTAGAGCAGGGCATAGTGAGAATGGCTTATTCCTACTACACAATGTCTGGAGCTTTATCTGGAAGACTCAAAGACTAGAAACTAGAATCATGTCAAAGCTCATCACTTACATGTCTGACAGTTGATATTGGCTGTTAGCTGGGGGCTACAATGCTTCTCCATGTGATCTCTCCATGTGGGCTAGTTTGGGTTTCCTCACAACATGGTTGCCGGGTGCCTGTGGTGGAGAGGGGATGGTGGAGGGAGCCAGGTAGGCAGTTGTCTCAAAAGACGTGCGGTGTCACTTCTGCCACATTCTATTCATAGATGCAAAAACAAAGTCATGCCCAGGTTTAAGAGGAGGAGACATGAACTCCATCTCTTCATTGGGAGTGTCCAGGATCTATAAGAGCATGTGGGACTGGAAATCTTGCTGATACCATTTTTGGAAAATACAGTCTGCCACAGCTGGAAAAATATACTCCCCCTCTAGTTGGAGGAGCTGCAAAGTCACATGGCAAAGGGCAGAAATCCATGGAAAATAAAGAATTGAGAACGAGCCATCTAGATACTTTTTTCTTCTTGATTTAATTTTTTAAATTATGTAAAGCTTTCATGTGATTTCAAATGAAAAGAGGTATATTGAGAGAAGTCTAGTTCCATCTTATTCCCTCTATTTTATTCTCTTCCTTCTCTGATAAGAAACCATTTTTAACAGTTTTCCCACTGTTTCTTTTTGAAAATGTAAGGAAGAAAACATATATTTGTTTACCTCTCTTTTTTATATAAAAAGTAGCAGACTCTAAACATTGCTCTTACTTTGCTTTTTTTCACATAATATATCATGAAGATCACCCTGTAGCAGAATATAGAAATCCTCCTGATTCCTTTTAGCATCTGTACAGTGCTCCACCCTGTTCACATGCCATGGTTTATCTATGGACATTGGGCTGCATTAAGTCTTTTGCT
Source organism: Cynocephalus volans (assembly GCF_027409185.1). Taxonomy (NCBI): domain Eukaryota; kingdom Metazoa; phylum Chordata; class Mammalia; order Dermoptera; family Cynocephalidae; genus Cynocephalus; species Cynocephalus volans. Next base: position 59,811,645 of record NC_084470.1, read on the forward strand.
CTTACAAATAGCACCACAGTGAGAATCTGGTGCATTCGTCATTTTGTATTTTTACCAGTGTGTCTATGAGACAGTTTTCTAGAAGTAGGATTGCTGAAGCAAAATGGTGAATGCATAACTCATTTTTCTCTATGTTGCCAGGCCTGATGGACAGAGGCAGAAGCAGGGAGCCAGTGAAGGGGCTTGGATAGTATTGAGGTGTGAAATGATGGTCACTGGACCCAGGCTGGGGGACAGGGGGAGGAGCTGGAAGGGGGCGAGAGAGGCAAGAATGGTAAAAAGTGCTCAACTTCTGAATATATTCTGGAAGTTGAGCCAGAAGGATTGCTGAAGGGTTGGCTGTGAAGAGTTAGAGAGGAATCAGGAGGTCCTCCGAGTTTTGGCCTGAGCATCTGGTGTATACTGGGAGAGACAGATGTGGTGCCTAACATCAGAAGTTTATTCCTGTTTTTGGACAAGTTGTGTTTTAGGGGCATCCAAGTGAGATGTTAGGTAGGCAGCTGGATATTCAAGTCCAGGCTCGAAAAACAAAGTAGCACTCCACCTGCAAGTGCTATATTAATGCCACCTGGTTCTTACAAGGACCCTGGAAAAGAGATGAGGAAGAGGAAGAAATTGAGGCAATATTGGGGTTCCAAGAGAATGAGTCAAGCATATTCAATTCAATAAACATTAATCTTATCAAATGAAATTTTGGACATGAAAGCACTCACCATGAGGCCTGGCATTAAATGCCTATTAGTTGATGCCAGGTTCCATGCCCAGGGCTGAGGATAGAAAGGTGAATGAGGTAGATTAGCATCCCTATTTCCTACCCCAGAGCCTCTTTGAATTAAAGCAGATTAAAGTTGATCCCTGCCCTCTGGGAGCTCTGAGTCAGTGGTGGATACCTGGGGGACTCAGAGGGCCCACTGTGGTTCATCCTACTCATCTTCACACACAGCTGCTGAACTAGATACAGAATTTGGGGCTCAGACTGGAGAGTTCACTTGAAAGGCCTGGCCCATCCCATAGGCTCTCAGAATCTGTAGCTAGTCAGAGATAAAGCCCAGGCCACCAGAACCAGAGAACATTCACTCACTACGGAAAGACTGTCACTTTGACTCTTTAGCCCTCACTCCTGTTCACAAAACTCCATGAAGCCTGGCTAAAGGTGTTGACCTTCAGCTGTACTGACAGTGGGGTGGGACAGGGTCCCCTTGGCAGAGTTGGGGGCTGGGAAGAGGGCAGGAGGGAAGGAGTTCCAGGTCTGGGGCTGCTGCTCTGGAGTTGTGATCTGCTGATGGGCAGCTGGGGTAGAGGCACCATAATTTGACTTTGGTATGTGCCTGATGTTGCTAAGAACCTGTTTTCAGAGGCAAGAAGAATGAGGAAACTGGAAGCTTTGCCTTTTTGGAAAGCAGATAGGGCAAGAGATAGGGCATCTGGTGTACAGGATTGGAACACTTCCTTTTCCTGTTGTAGGGAGTGCCGGCCCCTGGGTAGAGTAGACCAGGTGTGGGGAACAGGGGACTGCTTTGGGGTGGGTGGTCTTGGAGTATAAGTCTCCAGGGCCAGAAAAAGAGAAGAGCCCAGGCCCCACTTGATGAAGTTTGGAGCAAGGTCTCTGCCACAGTGAGACTACTCAGAACAGCCCGTTTTTGCAGTGTGCTCACTCTGCACTTGGTCCCAGGGCCTTAGGCTACTTTTGGAGATGAGGACAGAGATTGTTCAGTCTTTTCTTCTTTGAGTTTGCCATAGATGCAGGGGGTACCTCAGTAAATAAGCCAACATGCTCTAGATGCTTACAGTGCACGGCCTTCGAGAATAAGACCCACAACCATGTAAGTGATTTCAGTAGAGTGTGCAGATTATTATTCGATGGCATGGGGTGGAGGTGGGTTTAGGCACATGGGATACAGGCAGCGCCACCACCTCCCAAATTAGCTTCTCTCTGCTTTGTCCCCAGAGAAGGCTTTGCTCCCCAGAAGATGCAGCCTCATTTGGAGAATGTTGCTTCTTTCCCCATTCATTCAACGAACATTTATTAGTCCTGCTGTATATTAGGGTCTGCACAGGCTCTGAGTTCACGGAGGAAACACAGCAGTCCATCAGCCTAGTTGGATTCCACAGACTGGGTAAGCACAAAGGGCTCAGCCAACTACATAGTTAAGAGAAAGGGGCAATAAGTCTTCTCTGGAAGAGAAGAACCACTGTGGGCCTTAGAGTGCCGGAGTCCTGCCAGCCTTGGGCAGGATTTCTTTTGTAGCTGGGCAGGCCTGAGCCTCAGGTGATGCTTGCTCCTCCCCTGACACATGCACGCACACACACCCTGACCCTGCTACCTCCCAGGGATCTAGGGATAACCTAATGCCCAGGTTCAGTATATATTTTCCTGTCCTTAGCTGCCCTCTGACCATACTCTCCTTCTGGAAACTCCTTTTAGGTTTCTGTAGCACCTCCTTGTTTACTTCTCAGTCTTCTCTATGGCTCTGCTTGCTCTGACTGGGACTCAGCCCTTAACCATTTCTATTCTCCTTCTCACTAAGGCTCTGCCCAGGGCTTCTCCTTGAAAGGTGCTTCATACTGATGGCTCCCAAAACTGTCTTCAGATCAGGTCCTCCAACAGCCAGTGAACATCTGCCTGTGGGCACCCCAGCACCTCCCAAGCAGATTGCCATCACTTGCACCCCCCCCGCCGGCTGAAATAGTACTGGCTGTTTGGTTTGTAGGACCTGTTTTCTTGGAAAAAGTTGAATCTGTAATGTGATGGAATTAATCTGATATAAAGACTTTTTGAGGATAGGAGTGTGAATGATTTTGTTCAGTGTCCATAAAAGATCTTAAACAGTCTTTTGTTTGGGAATGGAGTCTCTTCCTAAACCCAGGCTTGGGATCCTTAAGGCCCAAGGTCAGTGGGAGCAGCTGAGCAGGATGTGGTTGATGGATCAAAGACTACTTCTAGTGGGAAATACCATAATCCAGCTTGGATAGCCTTAGGCCAAAAAGGGGTCATACTATAAGATCAGAGTGGTATCTTTCAGAACCCAAGGGTAGTTTGCAACCAGGCCTCAGATAGGGAGGAGGAACTGGGGAAACCACCCCCCTGACCTGCTTCCCTTCTTGACCTTCCTGCTGCTTCCTTCCCTCCCTTTCTGTAGCTTGGAGATTATGGCTTTTCCAGGCTGCCTAGTAGAATCTTGGGAACTCACAGCTCACATGGTCTTCTCCCTGCTTTCGTTTCTCTTCCCATTTCAGATATCTGGGGGAGACACTTTGAGAAGCTCAGTGTGGGCCAACAGCTGCACTGGTTCTGAACTGTAGTGCTGGTGAGGCTGCATCATACACAGTCTGCAAAGGACCCTTCTGCAGAGCTGGGGGTGGTCCAAAAGGCGGCCTCTATATAGTTGGCTGGAGAGACTAAAATAAGAAATGAACTTGGGGAAAATTCCAAAAGGTGAATTCATCTTCCCCACTCTTTTTCTCCTTCCCCTCTCCCCCTCTTCTCTCAAAGCAGGATTAACCCCAGGGCCACCTCTCCAACTGTTTATTTTGCCAAGGCCTATTCATTCTCTAGCTGACTTGCAAGAATCTTAAGGCTTTCAGTCCCTGTTTGTCCATGAGCTCAGCTGCCCTGGTTTACAGCTGATCCTGTAGGGCTCATCCCAGTCTCTGCTTTCATAGATGATGGGATCATGCTGCTCTTGCCAGTACCTTTTCATTACTAGAGTTCTGGAGTCAACTTTCATTTTCATGGCCTCCTTGAATCCCTCAGCTGCGTGTGCAGAAGAAAGGGGGGAAGACAAGAGGGTAGGCAGCCTCTGCCAAGTGCCTCTCTTGGGAACAACTCAGGTATTCTTAGACTTGGGGAGGCCACCTCAAAGAACCCAGACTCATGGAAACTTGACCATCCTCTCCTTCCCAGGCACTTTGCCAGAGCCAAGCTGGCACAGCCCTCTTCTCAAGGATCTAAGGGCCTGGTGGGAGAAATTGACTTTAATCACATACAAATCAAAATGCTGTTGAAAGAGCAGGATCAGAGTCCATGAGAACTAGCACCCTGAGGAAGCGATGCCAGGGTGGGTATGTGTGTGGGGGTGTGTCTGAGGGGTGAGTAGGAGTCAAGGAAGCAGGTAGGTGAAGAGGCAAGAGTGCCAAGCCTTACAGGCAGGAGGAACCACACATGCAAAGGCCCTGAAGCTCATGTTCAATGAAGCAGCAGGTTTCTTTTCAGTGGAAGATGGACCAGAAGCATGGATGGGAGCAAAGGGGCATGTTCTGGCAATAGTACACACAGCCTACTTCCTGCCAGGACATCTTGCTGCGATTGCTGGGGCTGGTTGTTCAGATGGTCTGCCTCCCATGTTCCTTCTAACCATTTCCTAGCTTTTTCCTCTGGGCTCCAATAGGAGCTCACTGCCCCTCTCCACTTTTGGGCTGTTTGTCCAGCTAGCTGCCCCTGCCACTGTGGAGGACACCGAAACAGTTGCTGGCTCCCTGAGGAGAGGTAGAGAGGTGGCAACAGTACATTTTTTGTTTTGTTTTGTTTTGGTGGCTAGTCTGTATGGGGATAGAACTCTGTATCTTGGTATTATCAGTACCACGGGTTAACCAACTGAGCTAACCAAGCCAGCCTGTGCAGTACTTTTTGAGACATGTTTTCAGATGCACAGTCAAGTCTTTGTCTCTTTCCCAGGGGTTACCAGGAGTAGAGGCTGGCTGGAGGTTGCTCTACCAGGTTCCCCCACTGAGTGGAAAGTTCACTGTTCACACTCAGGGGTCATCTGCAGGATCCTTGCTGCTGACCAGCATGTGAAAGCATCCCTTTAAATCCCTTTCCATGTGCAGCCTTTTTGACTCTATCTTACACCCTGGTGAACTTAGTATCCAGATGAGACAGAGAAGGCCCAGTGTGCCAAGGTGAGTGCCCACGTATGTACTTCAAAGAGTGGAGGATTGCTCCTGGGCCTAATTGTTTGCTTGTCAGGTACATATTCTAGTGGCCTTAGGCTCTGACTCCACCCCATCCTCTCAGACTCCCGTGGGTGGCCACCTTTCACAGCAGCAGCCTTTTCCCCCTGAAGCCTGCTTGTGAGGCCTATTCTTTTGCTCTGGGACCATGGGTATGCTTGCTTGCTCTGGGAACTCACCCTGGGGACTCCAACTTCCTTTGCTTCTTAGCTAGGTCCTGGCCTCTGGTCCCATCCTCTCTTCTATGAGCACACCCTCACCATGGCCTTGAGCCTTTGCCTGTGGCTGTTGCCTTAGTCCATGTCTAGTCCCTTCCTGTGCTATAAAAAAATACCTGAGACTGGGCAATTTATGAAGAACAGAAATTTATTTCCTCACAGTTCTGGAGGCTGGAAGTCCAAGATCAAAGCTCCAACAGGTTTGGTGTCTGGTGAGGGCCCTGTCTCTGCTTCCAAGATGATGCCTTGTTGCTGCATCCTCTAGAGGGGACGAGAACACTGTGTCATCACATGCAGGAGGGACAGAAGGGCAGAAAAGGGCCTACCTAGTTCTTTTTTTTTTCAACTGAAACATAGTTGATTGTACATATCTGTGGGGTACAGGGCTGAATACCAATACCTGTGTGCAATATGTGATGCTCAAATCAGAATAATCAGTATATTCAACATACACAATGTAATCATTTTTTGTGGCCCTTTATCAATTTCTCACTAACTCCTGGTCCTACCTAGTTTTCTCCAGACCTTTTATAAAGTTGCTAATCTCGTTCAGGAGGACTCTGCCCTGTGATTTAATCATCTCTTAATACTATCATATTGGGGTTTAAGTTACAACATGAATTTGGAGTGAATACAAACATTCAAACCATAGCAGTCTAAAAGCTTGGTCTTGGGGATGGGTGCAGGGAAGGGCTTTCTCCCTCATTTTCTCATGGCACAGCAGTGCTGAACAGCTGTCAATGCTAGTGGGGCTCAACCACCAGGCTTCTCAAGGGCAGGAACTCCATGTCACCCCACCTGTCAAGAAACATTGGAGAGGGATGGAGCTCAGGGTTGGCTGTAGTATATTGTGGCCTTCCTGTGGAGGAGCCTTGGCAGTGGGTGGGCTGAGGTCTTTCTCCTTGAGTTAGAGGCTTGTTCTGTCCTGCTGAGGTCTCCCCTAAAGATGCAAGATGCTGCCCACTTTCCCTGTCTAAGCAGGTGTTCAGCAAAGGCACCCTGGAGCAAGCCCTCACTAACCATACCAGCCTGTGACCAGGCTTACAGGGAGGCTTTTCTCACCAGTGTGGCTGCAGAACGAGCCTCTTAAAACCCCTGCAGCACAAGCCACACCTTTGGGAAGCCAAGGCCAGGCCTTCAAACAGATGGAACAGAGACCCCCAGGGCTGACTCCATTGGTTTGGCTGAGTTCATGAAGGAGAGACATGGAGGGGAGAGACTGGAGGTTCATTGCGGGGAGGGGGAGTAGAGGCAGAAAAGCCAGCTTGTAGAGGCTCACTGAGAGCAGGGCCACTTGCAGCCTGAGTTGTCATTTATAGCTGGTATTCTGCCTTTCTTCTTGGTGCCACAGATGGCGCCCTTCATTAGTATATGCTGCTTATGTCTCTTCAGAGACTCAACCTCAAACCTGAAGGAGGGGTTGAGTAAGAGAAACTCTTTTCTGTTAAGGATTTTGGTGTTTGGAATTTGAAAATTTTTTCTAGTGCAGCCTAGCTCCACTTTGGATCAGATCTCCTCTCCAGGGCAAGATAGTGCTTGGGGTCATTCATTCATTCACCAGATATTTATTGAGCACCTACTATGTGCCAAACACTGTTCTAGGCAGTCCTTAATGCTGGCTACTGATCACATCCTGCTCCCAAATTTCTTCTCTATCTTGCTGGTTTCCCTGCCGCTTGTGGGAGGCTTCTGCCTCTAAATTTCCCCTAAGAACATCAATTCCAAATTTCCAACCAATCAAATTACAGGAGTTTGTCCTTGGGTTTTAACTCAAATTCTACCCTTCTAGGAACATTTTCATCTTTTATGAAATGGCCAACAATCAGTTGACACGTCTCCTATGAACTGGCTTTCTCAATGTATTTCTGAGGAAGCACTTCATTTTAGAGGGTTGGGAATGTGAGAGTAGGGCTTGGAGGCCATGAGTTCCAGGCCACGGCCCAGCCAACAGCCTACTTTTCTGGTGACCTTAAGCTGCTTTGTTTCTTTAATCTTCAGGTTTCTTGTGGGGAAAAAAATGGAAATGATAAGGATACCCACTTGTGTGGTAGCTAGGTGTTTGCTTATGTAAAAGGAGAGCTTGGCACCTTGAGTGAACTGAGAATATAGTAGCTCCTGGGGGTGGTGGTGTTACTGTTCTGACTCCCAGCAATGAAAGGCGTTGAAATCATTACCTGTTTCATAGCTGAGTTTTTTTTTTTTTAATTCTAAATATTACCTTTTATTTTCTAATTTTGTGAATGTGTTCAATACATTAGCACAGTAGTACATGCTTACAGTTTAGAAATTAATATTGTATATTTGAGGGGTACAGGCTCAGATATTCTTTTTTAAACATCCTTTTGAGATATGATTCACATACCATAAAATTCACCCACTTAAAGTATACTATTCAATGGTTTTTAGTGCATTTAGAGTTGTACAACCAAAGCTACAATCTAAGTTGAGAACATGTTCATCACTCCAGAAAGAAACCCCATACCCATTAGCAGTCACTTCCCGTTCTTCCTCTTTCCCTGTCCCCTTCAGGCCTAAGCAACCACTAAACTACTGTCTGCCTCTATAAAATTGCCAATTCAGGACATTTTGTATAAATAGAATCATGCAATATGTGTTTTTTCTGAGTCTGTCTTCTTTCACTTAGCATGTTTTCCAAGGTTCATCATCCATGATGTAATATATCAATACTTTATTCCTTTTTTTGCCCAGCAATATTCCACTATATGAATATACCACATTTTTGTCCATTCATCAATAATTATGATGTTAGGTGTGGGTTTTTCATAGATGCTCTTTAATAAATTGAATTCCCTTCTATTTCTAGTTTGTCAAATTTTTAAAAAAATTATGAAATGGTATTGAATTGAAAAAGGTGTCAAGTGCTTTTTCTGCATGTATTGAGATGATCATGTGTTTTTTGGTCCATTATTCTATTAATATGATATATTACATTAATTGACTTCAGATGTTTAACCATAGTTACATGTCTGGGATAAATCCCATTTGGTTATGGTGTTAAATATGTTTTATATGTTGCTGGATTAGTTTTGCTAGTACTTTTTTTGATAATTTTTGCATCTGTAGTCATAGAGGATATTGATCTATAGTTTTCTAGTGATGTCTATGTCTGGTTTTGATATCAGGGTAATAATGGCCTCATAGAATGAACTGAAAAGTTTCCTCCTCTTCTATTTTTGGGAGGGGTTTGTGAAGGATTGCTATAAATTCTTTTTAAAAACAGCTTTATTGAGATATAATTCATATATCATGTAATTTACCCATTTAAAATGTATAATTCAATGATTTATTGTGCATTACATTATTAATTTTTAAAAATTGTGGTAAAATATAAATAACAAAATTTGCCATTTTAACCATTTTTGATGGCATAAATTAGTGGCATAAATTATACTCATGATGTTGTGCAACCATCACCACTATCTATTTTCAAAACTTTCTCATCACTCCAAACAGAAACTCTGTAAGCGTTTGATAACTCTCCATTCTCCCCTCTCTCCAGGCCCTGGTAACTTCTAATCTACTATCTATCTCTATGAATTTGCCAATTCTAGGTACCTCAAATAAGTGGAATCATACATTATTTGTCCTTTTGTGTCTGGCTTATTTCACTCAGCATATGTTTTCCAGGTTTATTCATATCATAGCATGTATCAGGATGCCATTTCTTTTTGTGACTGAATAGTATGCCATCATATACAAGGGTACTTCAAAAAGTTTGTGGAAAGATGGAAATAAAAGATAATATTAAGAAAAAATAAACAACTGGGATTATATCAAACTAAAAACCTTCTGCACAGCAAAAGAAACAATTAACAGAGTGAAAACCTACAGAATGGGAGAAATTATTTACAAACTATGCATCCAACAAGAGGTTAATATCCAGAATATACAAGGAACTCAAACAATTTAACAGTAAAAAAAGCAAGTAACCTGATTTAAAAATGGGCAAAGGAGCTAAATAGGCATTTCTCAAAGGAAACATGCAAATGGTCAACAGACACATGAAAAAAAAAATGATTTACATCATTAAGCATCAAGGAAATGCAAATCAAAACCACATTGAGATATCATTTCATCCCAGTTAGACTGGCCATTACCAAAATGACAGGGAATAGCAAGTCCTGGCGAGGATGTGGAGAAAGGGGAGCCCTCCTACACTGTTGGTGGGACTGTAAATTGGTGCAGCTGTTATGGAAAACAGTATGGAGGTTCCTCAAACAACCACAGATAGAACTGCCATACGATCCAGCAATCCCACATCTGTGTATATACCCAAAGGAATGGAAATCATCATGTCAAAGGGATACCCACACTCCCATGTTTATCACAGCTCTGTTTAGCCAGGAGTTGGAACCAACCTAAATGTACATCAGTGAATGACTGGATAATGGAAAATGTGGTATGTATACACAATGGAATACTACTCTGCCATAAAAAAGAATGAAATTCTGCTATTCACAGCAACGTGGATGAACTTAGAGAAAATTATGTTTAGTGAAATAAACCAGGCATAGAAAGAGAAATACTGCATGTTCTCACTCATAAGTGGGAGCTAAAAAAAAAAAAAAATACAACAACCACAATAATTCATCGAACTTTCAAAAGGAGAGAACAGAACTAAGACCACCAGAGATGGGAGAGAGGGAGGGGGAGGGAGTTGGTGAGAAATTGGTAATGGACCATAAAAAATGATTACATTGTGTGATGTTGAATATACTAATTATCCTGATTTGAGCATCACATATTGCACACAGGTATGGATATTCAATGTTGTACCCCACAGATATATACAACCAATTATGTTTCAATAAACAAAATAAAAAAGTAAAAGATAATATGAATCTTTCCACGAACTTTTTGAAGACCTCTCATATATATGCACCACATTTTGCTTATCCATTCATCTAATGATGGACACTTGGGTTATTTCCAATTTTTGAGTATTGTGAATAGTGGTGCAATGAACACTGGCATTTGAGTATCTGTTCAAGTTCCTGCTTTCAGTTCTTTTGGATATATACCTAGGAATGGAGTTACTGGATCATATGGTAATTCTGTGTTCAGCTTTTTGAGGAATTGCCAAACAATTTTCCATAGCAACTGCAGAATTGTACATTCCCGACAACATTGTACAAGGGTTCTAATTTCTCCACATCCTTGTCAACACTTGTTATTTTCTGTTTTTTGTTTTGTTTTTGTTTTTAATAATAATCATGCTAAAGAGTGTGAAGTAGTATCTCATTGTAGTTTTGATTTGTATTTCCCTAATCATTAATGATGGCAAGCATCTTTTCATGTGCTTATTGAACATTTGTCTGTCTTCTTGGGAGGAATGTCTATTCAAGTCTTTTCCCTATTTTTTAATTGTGTGTTTTTTTTTTTGTCATTGTTGTTAATTATAGGAGTTCTTTATATGAGTATATTCTGGATATTAATCTCTTATCAGATATTTGATTTGCAAATGTTTTCTTCCATTCTGTGAGTTGTCATTTCTTTCTCTCCTCATAGTGTCTTTAGAGGCACAAAAGTTTAAAATTTTGAAGTCCAATTTGTCTATTTTTTCTGTTTCCTGTGCTTTTGCTGTTAAATCCAAGAAATCAGCACCAATCCCATGTCATGAAGCTTCCCCCTGTGTTTTCCTGTAAGAATTTCATAGTTTTAGCTCTTATGTTTAGGTATTTGATTCATTTTGAGTTAATTTTTATATATGGTATAAGGTAAGAGTTCAACTTCATTCTTTTGCATATGGATATTCAGTTTTGCCAGCACCATTTGTTGAAAGACTGTTCTTTCACTATTGAATGGTTTTGGTACTCTTGTCAAAAATCATTTGACCATACATATGAGGGTTTATCCTTGGGCTCTCTGTTCTATTCTGTTGGTCTACATCTTTATATGCCAGTACCATACTATCTTGATTACTGTAGCTTTGTAATAAGTTTGAAATCAGAACTTTGTTCTTCTTTTTCAAGGTTATTTTTGCTATTTGGGGGTCCCTTGAGATTTCATAGGAATTTTAGGGTGTATTTATTTTTTTTAATTGTCATAGGTTTTTATTTGTTAAACTACTCCTGAGAATTAATCCTTTTTTTTTTCCCTTAATTTTATTTTGTCGATATACAATGTGGTTGATTATTGTGGCCCATTACAGAAACCCCCCTCCGTCCTCCCTCTCCCCCCTCCCACCCAACAATGTCCTTTCTGTTTGCTTGTCATGTCAACTTCAAGGAATTGTAGTTGTTATGTCTTCTTCCCCACTGCCCCCCAGTTTTTTTTTTTTGTGTGTGTGTGTGAATTTATTTATTTATTTTTAGCTCCCACCAATAAGTGAGAACATGTGGTATTTCTCTTTCTGTGCCTGACTTGTTTCACTTAATATAATTCTCTCAAGGTCCATCCATGTTGTTGCAAATGGCAGTATTTCATTCGTTTTTATAGCTGAGTAGTATTCCATTGTGTAGATATACCACATTTTCCAGATCCACTCATCCGATGATGGACATTTGGGCTGGTTCCAACTCTTGGCTATTGTAAAGAGTGCTGTGATAAACATTGGGGAACACGTATACCTTCAACTTGATGATTTCCATTCCTCCCGGTATATTCCCAGCAGTGGGATAGCTGGGTCGTATGGTAGATCTATCTGCAATTGTTTGAGGAACCTCCATCCCATTTTCCATAGAGGCTGCACCATTTTGCAGTCCCACCAACAATGTATGAGAGTTCCTTTTTCTCTGCAACCTCGCCAGCATTTATCGTTCAGAGTCTTTTGGATTTTAGCCATTAGGATGTATTTTTCTATTTCTGCAGAAAAAAAAAAAAAAACCACACTGCTGGGATTTTGATATAAATTGCATTGAATGTGTAGATCTTAACAATATTGTCTTCCAATACATGAACACAGAATGTCTTTTGATTTATTTGTGTTTTCTTTAATTGCTTTTGCAGTATTTTATACTTTTCAGTGTATAAGTGTTTTACCTCTTTGGTTAAGTTTATTCCCAAGTATTTTATTCTTTTTGATGCTATTTTTAAAGGGAATTGTTTTCCTAATATCCTTTCTGGAGTGTTCATTGTTAGTGTATAGAAATGAAACTGATTTTTGTGTGTTGATTTTGTATCCTGCAACTTCGCTAAATTTGTTTATTAGTTCTAACTCTCTTTTTGTGGAATCTTTAGGGTTTTCTATATGTAAGTTTATGTCATCTTCAGACAGAGATAATTTTACTCCTTCCTTTCCAGTTTTGATGTCTTTTTTTCTTTTTCTTGCCTAATTGCTCTGCGCTAGGACTTCCAGTACTATGTTGAATAGAAGTGGTGGAACATCCTTGTCTTGTTCCTGATATCAAAAGGAAAACTTTCAGTCTTACACTATTGGGTATGATGTTAGCTATGGGTTTTTCATAAATGCCTCTTATTATGTTGAGGAAGTTCTTTTCTATTCTTAGTTTATTGATATATTTTTTTCATCATGAAAGGGTATTGAATTTTTGAATGTTTTTTCTGCATCAATTAAGATGAGCATGTGGTTTTTCCCCTTTCATTCCATTAATATGGCATATTACATTTATTGATTTTTGGATGTTCAGCCAACCTTGCATTTCAGGATAAATCCCACTTGGTCCTGATGTATAATCCTTATCATACACTGCTGAATTCAGTTTACTAGTATTTTTTGAGGGTGTTTGCATCTTTCTTCATAGAGATTAACTCAAGATTAATCTGTGGTTTTCTTTTCTTTTTTTTTTTTTTTGTAGTATTTTTGTTGTTTTGAATTCTTTTTCAATGTTTAGTAAAATTCACCAGTGAAGACATCTGGGCCTGGGCTTTTCTTTGTGGGAAGTTTTAAAATTACTAATTCAGTCTCTTTACATATTATAAGTCTATTCAAATGTTCTTTTCTTCCTAAGTTCATTTTGTTGGTTTACATCTTTCTTGGAATTTGTCCATTTCATCTGAATTGCCTAAGGGCATATGATTGCTCATAGTGTTCTATTGTAATCCTTTTTATTTAAGATTGCTAGTAATATTCCCTCTTTCATTTCTAATTTCAGTAGTTTGAGTCTTTTTTCTTTGTTGAAAGAAGGTTTTTTGATTTTGCTGATCTTTTCAAACCAACTTTTGGTTTCATTGATTTTCTCTATTTTTCTATTCTCGATTTCATTTACTTCTGCTCTAATCTTTTTTTAATAAACTTTTTATCTTGAGATCTAATATTTATTATTTTTTTCATTGTGCTTACATTGGGTTTAGTTTGCTTTTCTTTCTCTAGGTATTAAGGAGGAAGTAGGTTATTTGTTTGAGGTCTTTATTCTTTTGAATAAAGGTACTTGCAGCTAGAAATTCATATGAGTATTGTTTTCGCTGTGTCCTATGTGTTTTGGTATGCCGTGTCTTCATTTTCATTCATCTCGAAGTATTTAAAAATTTCCCTTGTGATTTCTTCTCTGACCCTTTTGTTATTTAGGAGTGTGTTATTCAATTTACATGTATTTGTGAATTCTGCAAATTTCTTTCTGTCAATGATTTCTAATTTAATTATGTGTGTTTAGAGAACATACTTCATATGATTTCAATCCTTTCAAATGCATTGAGGTTGGTTTTATGGCCTATCCTATGGTCTAACATGGAGAGTGTTCCATATGCACTTGAGAAGAATGTGCATTATACTGTTATTGCATAGAGTGTTTTATAGATGACTGTTAGTTCTGGTTGATTTATAGTGTTTTTCAAGTCTTCTGTTTTCTTATTTATCTTCTGCCTGGTTGTTTATCCATTATTATAAGATATCGAAGTCTCCAACTATTGTGGAATTGTTTATTTTTCCCTTCAGTTCTGTCAGTTTTGCTTCGTGTATTTTTGTGCTCTGTTGTTAGGTATATAAGTTTATAATTGTTATATCTTCCTAGTGGATTGACCCTTTTATCAATCTTTACTTTCAGTAACATTTTTTTGTTCTAAAGTCTGTTTCATTTGATATTAGTATAGCCACTTCAGCTCTCTTAAGTTTGCTGTTTGCATGTTTATATTTTCCCATTTAAAAAATTTTAACCTATTTGTTTCTTTGAATCTAAATTGTCTCCTGTAAATAGCATATAGTTGGATCTTTTTTTAAAAATCAAGTCTGATAATCTCTGCTTTTTATTAGGTTGTTTAATCCATTTTTATTTAATTAGTATTATTAATATGGTTGAATTTGCATCTGCCATTTTGCTTTTTGTTTTCTATGTCTCATGCTTGTTTATTCCTCTCTTCCACCTTTATTGCCTTCTTTTGTATTAAGTGGACACTTTCTAGTATAACATTTTAATTTTATATTTTAAAATTATTTACCCAGCGGTTGCTTTAAGGCTTACAATACATGTCTTAGTTTCTCAGAATCTACTTCAGATTTATGCTAGTTTAATTCCAGTGAAATATAGAAAACTTACTCCCGTATAGCTACATTACGTCCCCCATTTTTGTGCTATTATTGTTACACATACTATTTCTATATATGTTATAAACCCAACAATACATTATAATTATTATTATATACAGTTGACCCTCCGCATCAGCAGGTTCTGCATTCTTGGATTCAACTAACCGCAGATCAAAAATATTTAGGGAAAAAAACACAATAAAAAATAACAATACAACAATAAAAAATAATACAAATTTAAAGATACAGTATAACAACTATTTACATAGCATTTATATTGTATTAGGTATTATAAGTAATGTAGAGATAATTTAAAGTATACAGGATGATATGCATAGGTTATATGCAAAGACTATGTCATTTTACGTGAGATTTGAACATCTGTGGATTTTGGTATCCATGGAATCCATCCCCAGGGGATATTGAAAGACGACTGTATATGATTATGACTTTATATAACATTATGTAATGTTATATATAACCGTTTTAAAAAGCTGAGAGGAAAAAAATGGAGAGTAAGCATATATTTGTAGTTTGTTGTATTAGCATTCTTATTAGACATTTCTTATTCTCCTCATTTTTTTCCTGTGGATTTGAGTTACCATCTGATATAATTTTCTTACTTCAATACATCTTTGTTCCACCATCTTCTTTTGCTCTTTTTGTCAAACATAGTACATTTCTATATGTTATAAACTCAACAGTACAGATACACGTACATACACATTGTTTTATGTAATTGCCTTTTAAATCAGTTAAGAAAATAAGAGAGAAGAAATATGCAATTATACTTTCTTTTATACTTACCTACATAATTACCTTTACTGGCACACTTTGTTTTTTTGTGTGGACTCGAATTACTGTGTGGTGTCACTTGCTTTCTGTCCGGAGAACATCCTTTATTATTTCTTTTTTTTTTTTTTTTTTTGTCGTTTTTTCCTGACCGGCACTCAGCCAGTGAGTGCACCAGTCATTCCTATATAGGATCCGAACCCGCGGCGGGAGCGTCGCCGCGCTCCCAGCGCAGCACTCTACCGAGTGCGCCACGGGCTCGGCCCATCCTTTATTATTTCTTGTGAGGTGGTCTGCTACCAACAATTTTTTTTTTCTGCTTTTGTTTACCTGGTAATGTCTGTATTTTGCTTTCATTTAAAAATTATCTATTATTTCCAGAGATATTTAAACTCACTTTATATTTCTTATTTAAAAGATTATTCTCTGATAAGGTTGAGAACCAAATACAGAGTAATATTATAAAATTATGAAATATCAACATATATCTTATTGATAACTTTTTTTAAATGGCAAGCTAATGGAATAGGATAATTTGAGACATTTGATTTTTTAAAATTGAGATTATTGTAGATTCACATGCAATTGTAAGAAATTCCTTTTGCATTTTGCTCAATTTCTCCCAGTGGTAACATTTTGCAAAACTGTAGTATAATATTACAACCAAGATAATGACATTCAGACAATCCACCAATCTTAGTCAGATTTCCCTAGTTTTACTTGTACTCATTAGTGTGTGCTTATTGATTGTATACAATTTTATCACTTGTGGAGACTTGTGTTTCTACTACCACAATCAAGATAGTGAACAGTTCCAACCACAAGGATCCTTTGTGTTGTCCTTTTATAACTACACCCACCTCCCTCCTGCCTCTCCTTTCCACCCTGTCCTTAATCCCTGGCAACCACAAATCTGTTTTCCATTTTTAAGATTTTGTCATTTCAAAAATGTTATGTAAGTGGAATCTGCAGCATGTAACCTGTTTGGGGTTGGCTTTTTTCACTCAGCATAATTCCTTAGAGATTCATCTAAGTTGTTGCATCTATCACTTGTTCATTCCTTTTTATTGCTGAGTATATTTCATGATATGTATGTATCACAGTTTGTTCAACCATTCGCTGTTGAAAGTTATCTGGGCTGATTCCAGTTTTGGTCTATTCCAAATAAGCCATTTACAAACATTCATGCACAGGTTTTTGTGTGACTATAAGTTTTCATTTCTCTGGAATAAATGCCCAGGAGTGCTATTGCTGGGTCATTTGGTAGTTGCATATTTAGTTTTTAAAGAAACTGTCGAACTGCTTTCCAGATTGGCTGTGCCACTTACATTTCCACTAGCTATGTATGAGTTATCCAGTTTATCTGCATCCTTATCAGCATTTGGTGTTGTCCTTACTTTTCATTTTAGTTATTATTATAGGTCTACGATGAATATCACTGTGGTTTTAATTTGTGTTTCCCTAATGGCTAATGATGTTGAACATCTTTCATATGCTTATTTGCCATGTGCACATCCTTTTCAGTATAACGTCTGTTCATGTTTTTTGCCCATTTTCTAATTAAATTTTTTTCTTTTGTTGAATTTCAAGAGTTCTTTGTATATTCTAGATACTAGTAATTTATTGGGTATGTGGTTTCAAATACTTTTTCCCAGTCTGTAGCTTTGCTTTTCTCTCTTTTCACATGGGCTTTAACAAAGCAAAACTTTTAAAATTTGTCGAGATCCAACTTACCTATTTTTCCTGTAATGGATCATGCTTTTAATATTTAGTCTAAGAACTCTTTGCCTAGCCCAGGATCCTGAAGATTTTCCTGATATTTAAGTCTATTATCTATTGTGAGTTATTTTCATATAAGGTGTGAAGCTTAGGTCAAATTTCCTTTTTTTTTTTTTTTTTTTGCTGGCTCAGTACAGGTATCAAACCCCGGGCCTTGGTGTTACCAGCACCACACTTTAACCCACTGAGCTAACCGCCAGCTTCATTTTTTAAAAATATGGATATCCAGTTGCTCCAGCCCCATTGGTTGAAAAGGCTAGCCTTCCTTCATTGAGATGGTTTTGCACCTTTGTAAAAAGTCAGTAGAGTGTATCTGTGTGGACCTATTTCTGATCCTCTATTCTGAATCCTCTGCTGATTTATGTGCATATCCTTCCACCAATACCATACTGTCTTGATTACTGTAGCTATATAGTAAGCCATAAATTGGGTAGAATAATTACTCCCACTTTATTCTTCTTTGACAAGATTGTTTTATTATTCTAGGGCCCATGCCTTTCCATATAAATTTTAGAATAAGTTTGTCTATGTCTATAAAAAACCTTGCTAAGATTTTGATATAAATTGCATTAAACCTATAGATCAATTTGGGGAGAATTAACATCTTTTCTATGTTGAGTCTTCAGTTCATGAGTATAGTATGCCTTCCCATTTATTTAGGTCTTCTTTGATTTCTTTCATCAGCATTTTATAATTTTCAGCATATAGATTCTATGAATTTTTAAAAAGTGTTTCTAAGTATTTCATTTTCTTTGGAATAAGTAGAAGTGGTATTGTGTTTTTACTTTGATTTCTTCATATTTACTGTTAGTAATATAGAAATGTGATTGATTTTTATGTGTTCATTTTGTACCCTGCAACCTTGCTGAACTCACTCAATAGTTCTACAATTTTTTTTTTTTTTTTGGTGGATTCTTTGGGATTTTCTCCATAGACAATCAGGTCATCTGCAAATATATAGTTTTATTTCTTCCTTTCTAATCTGTATATCTTTTATTTCTTTTCTTTGCTTTATTGCAATGACTAGAACTTCCAGTGCTATGTTAAATAAGAATGGTGAGAGAGTACATCTTTGCTTTGTACCTGATGTTATGGGGAAAACATTGTCTTTCACTAGTAGCTGTAGGCTTTTTGTATGTGCTCTTTATGAAGTTAAGATAATTTCCTTTTGTTTCTACTTGCTGAGACTTTTTTTTTTAATCATGAATGGGTGTTGGATTTTGTCAAATACTTTTTCTGTGCCAACTGGCAAGATCATATGATTTTTCTTCCTTATCTTGTTGATGTGGTGGTTTACATTGATGGATATTCAAATGTCAAACCATTTGCCTTCATTTTTTTTTTTTTTCTAGGAATTGTAGTTGTTATGTCTTCTTCCCCCCGCCTCCCCGGGGTTTTTTTTTGTGTGTGAATTGATTTATTTATTTTTAGCTCCCACCAATAAGTGAGAACATGTGGTATTTCTCTTTCTGTGCCTGACTTGTTTCACTTAATATAATTCTCTCAAGGTCCATCCATGTTGTTGCAAATGGAAGTATTTCATTCGTTTTTATAGCTGAGTAGTATTCCATTGTGTAGATATACCACATTTTCCGTATCCACTCATCTGATGATGGACATTTGGGCTGGTTCCAACTCTAGGCTATTGTAAAGAGTGCTGCGATGAACATTGGGGAACAGGAATACCTTTGACTTGATGATTTCCATTCCTCTGGGTATATTCCCAGCAGTGGGATAGCTGGGTCATATGGCAGATCTATCTGCAATTGTTTGAGGAACCTCCATCCCATTTTCCATAGAGGCTGCACCATTTTGCAGTCCCACCAACAATGTATGAGAGTTCCTTTTTCTCTGCAACCTCACCAGCATTTATCGTTCAGAGTCTTTTGGATTTTAGCCATCCTAACTGGGGTGAGATGGTATCTCAGTGTGGTTTTGATTTGCATTTCCCGGATGCTGAGTGATGTTGAGCATTTTTTCATATGTCTGTTGGCCGTTTGTATATCTTCCTTAGAGAAATGCCTGCTTAGCTCTTTTGCCCATTTTTTAATTAGGTTGCTCGTTTTTTTCTTGTAAAGTTGTTTGAGTTCCTTGTATATTCTGGATATTAATCCTTTGTCAGATGTATATTTTGCGAATATTTTCTCCCACTCTGTTGGTTGTCTTTTAACTCTGTTAATTGTTTCTTTTGCTGTGCAGAAGCTTTTTAGTTTGATATAATCCCATTTGTTTATTTTTCCTTTGGTTGCCCATGCTTTTGGGGTCGTATTCATGAAGTCTGTGTCCAGTCCTATTTCCTGAAGTATCTCTCCTATGTTTTCTTTAAGAAGTTTTATTGTTTCAGGGTGTATGTTTAATTCTTTAATCCATTTTGAGTTGACTTTAGTGTATGGTGAAAGGTATGGGTCTAGTTTCATTCTCCTGCATATGGATATCCAGTTATCCCAGCACCATTTGCTAAAGAGGCAGTCTCTTCCCCAGTGTATAGGCTTGGTGCCTTTGTCAAAGATCAGATGGCCGTATGTGTGTGGGTTGATTTCTGGATTCTCTATTCTATTCCATTGATCAGTGTGTCTGTTTTTATGCCAGTACCATACTGTTTTCGTTATTATAGCTTTGTAGTATAGTTTAAAGTCAGGTAGTGTTATGCCTCCAGCTTTATTTTTTTTTGCTCAGCGTTGCTTTGGCTATGCATGATCTTTTGTTATTCCATACAAATGTCTGGATAGTTCTTTCCATTTCTGAGAAAAATGTCATTGGAATTTTGATGGGGATTACATTAAATTTGTATATCACTTTGGGTAGTATGGACATTTTCACTATGTTGATTCTTCCAATCCAAGAGCATGGGATATCTTTCCATCTTCTTGTATCCTCTCTAATTTCTCTCAGCAGTGGTTTGTAGTTCTCATTATAGAGATTTTTCTCATCCTTGGTTAACTCAATTCCTAAGTATTTTATTTTTGTGGTGGCTATTGTAAGTGGGCAGGCTTTCTTGATTTCTCTTTCTGCATGTTCACTATTGGAGAATAGAAATGCTACTGATTTTTGTGTGTTGATTTTGTATCCTGCTACTGTGCTGAAATCATTTATCACCTCCAAGAGTTTTTTTGTAGAGGCTTTAGGCTGTGCGATATATAGGATCATGTCATCTGCAAACAGGGACAGTTTGACTTCATCTTTTCCAATCTGGATGCCCTTTATTTCCTTCTCTTCTGTGATTGCTCTGGCTAGTACTTCCAACACTATGTTGAATAGGAGTGGTGAGAGTGGGCATCCTTGTCTAGTTTCTGTTCTTAAAGGAAAAGCTTTCAGCTTTTCCCCATTCAGGATGATATTGGCAGTGGGTTTGTCATATATGGCTTTAATTATGTTGAGATACTTTCCCTCTATACCTAACTTATAGAGGGTCTTTGTCATGAATGAGTGCTGAACTTTATCAAATGCTTTTTCAGCATCTATAGAGATGATCATATGGTCCTTGTGTTTGAGTTTATTAATATGGTGTATCACATTTATTGATTTGCATATGCTGAACCAACCTTGCATCCCTGGGAGATTGTGGTGAATAATTTTACGTATGTGTTGCTGTATTCTGTTTGCTAGTATTTTAGTGAGGATTTTTGCATCTATATTCATCAAGGATATTGGCCTGTAGTTTTCTTTTTTGGTTATATCTTTACCTGGTTTTGGTATCAGGATGATGTTTGCTTCATAGAATGAGTTTGGGAGATTTGTGTCTGTTTCAATCTTTTGGAATAGTTTGTAAAAAATCGGTGTCAATTCCTCTTTGAATGTTTGGTAAAATTCTGCTGTGAATCCATCTGGTCCTGGGCTTTTCTTTGTTGGGAGCTTTCTGATAAAAGCTTCAATCTCCTTTATTGTTATTGGTCTGTTCAGATTTTCTACATCTTCATGGCTCAGTTTTGGGAGCTTGTGTGTGTCCAGAAATTTATCCTTTTCCTCCAGATTTTCAAACTTGTTGGCGTATAGTTGTTTATAGTAGTCTCAAATGATTCCTTGTATTTCAGATGAGTCAGTTGTAATATCGCCTTTTTCATTTCTAATTTTTGTTCTTTGAATCTTCTCTCTTCTTTTTTTTTGTTAGCCATGCTAATGGTTTGTCAATTTTATTTATCTTTTCAAAAAACCAACTTTTTGGTTCATTGATCTTTTGTATTGTTTTTTGGTTTTCAATTTCATTAAGTTCTGCTCTGATCTTAATGATTTCTTTCCATCTGCTAACTTTAGGTTTGGATTGTTCTTGTTTTTCTAGATCTTTAAGGTGAAGTGTTAGGTTGTTCACTTGCCATCATTCCATTCTTCTGAGGTGAGCATTTAATGCAGTAAATTTCCCCCTTAATACTGCTTTTGCAGTATCCCACAGGTTTTGGTATGATGTATCATTATTTTCATTAGTTTCAATAAATTTTTTGATTTCCTGCTTGATTTCTTCTTGGACCCATATATCATTAAGTAGAATGCTGTTTAATTTCCATGTGTTTGTATAGTTTCCAGAATTTCGTTTGTTATTGATTTCTAGTTTTAATCCATTGTGGTCTGAGAAAATACATGGGATAATTCCAATTTTTAAAAATTTGTTGAGACTTGATTTGTGACCTAATATGTGATCTATCCTGGAGAATGATCCATGTGCTGATGAGAAGAATGAATATTCTGAGGTCGTTGGATGGAATGTTCTGTAGATATCTGCCAAGTCCAATTGGTCTATAGTATTGTTTAGATCTTGTGTTTCTCTGCTGATTCTTTGCCTAGATGATCTGTCCAATATTGACAGTGGGGTGTTCAGGTACCCTGCTATTATGGTATTAGTGTCTATTTCCTTCTTTAGGTCTAATAGAGTTTGTTTTATAAATCTGGCTGCTCCAACATTGAGTGCGTACATATTTATGATTGTTATGTCTTCTTGATGGATCAGTCCTTTTATCATTACATAGTGTCCCTCATTGTCTCTTTTTATGGTTTTTAATTTAAAGTCTATTTTGTCAGATATAAGAATAGCTACTCCAGCTCATTTTTCTTTTCTGTTTGCATGTTAAATCTTTTTCCATCCTTTCACTCTTAGTCTATGTGAGTCTTTATGGGTGAGGTGGGTCTCTTGAAGGCAGCATATAGTTGGGTCCTCCTTTTTAATCCAGGCAGCCAGTCTGTGTCTTTTGATTGGGGAATTTAAGCCTTTTACATTAAGAGTTGTTATTGAAAACTGTTGATTTATTCCTAGCTTTTTATTGATTGTTGTTTGGTTGTCTTAGGTGTCTTTTGTTCCTTGCTTTCTGATTTACTATTTGTTTTCTGTGTTTGTTGGTTCCTTAGGTTGTAGATAGTCTCTTTGTTTGTTTGTTTTCTCTTCATGAATGCCATTTTTATTATACTAGTGGGTTTTGATTTTTTCTTGGGTTTTTATGGCAGTGGTAGTTATTTTTCAGGAACCAAACCCAGTACTCCCTTGAGAATTTCTTGTAAGTGTGGTCGTGTGGTGGTGAACTCCTGCAGTTTTTGTTTGTCTGAGAAATATACTATTTGCCCTTCATTTCGGAAGGATAGCCTTGCAGGGTAGAGTATTCTTGGCTGACAATCTCTGTCTTTTAGTATTTTGAATATATCATCCCATTCCTTTCTGGCTTTTAGGGTTTGTGATGAAAAGTCTGATGTTAGCCTGATTGGGGCTCCCTTATAGGTGATTTGACGCTTCTCTCTTGGAGCTTTTAAGATTCTCTCTGTCTTTGAGTTTTGCCAATTTGACTATAACATGTCTTGGAGAAGACCTTTTTGGGTTGAATACGTTTGGAGGTCATTGAGCTTCCTGGATCTGAAGATCTGTGATTTTTCCTATACTTGGGAAGTTTTCTGCCACTGTTTTGTTGAATATGTTTTCAATGCAATCTCCTTTTTCCTCCCCTTCTGAAATACCCATGACTCGGATATTTGAGCGCTTAAGGTTGTCTGATATCTCTCTCAGATTTTCTTCAATGCCTTTGATTCTTTTTTCTTTTTTTTTTGTCTGCTTGTGTTATTTCAAACAGCCCATCTTCAAGTTCAGAGGTTCTCTCTTCAACTTCCACAAGCCTGCTGGTTAAACTCTCCGTTGTGTTTTTTATTTCGCTGAATAACTTCTTCAGTTTGGCAAGTTCTGCTACATTTTTTTTCAGGGCATTGATTTCCTTGTACATTTCCTCTTTCAGGTCCTGTATACTTTTTCTCGTTTCATCATCATGTCTAGCTGAGTTTTCTTGTATCTCATTCAGTTTCCTTAGAATTATCACTCGAAATTCCTTGTCAGTCATTTCAAGGGTTTCTTGTTCTATAGGATCTAGAGCTTGAGATTTACTATCTTTTGGTGGTGTACTTTCTTGATTTTTCATATTTCTGGTATCTTTTCTTTGATGTTTATTCATTGTGGCAGGGGGTTTCACAGTCCACAGATCAGATGAAATGAGCAGAGTATCTTCTGTTCCACTGGGCAGTCTGATGAACACAGCAGGCAGACCGGCTCTCTTAGGGCGAGTTGGTGGGAGCAGTTGGCTGGTAAATGTCCGTCAGTCAGGTCAGGTCCCGAGGAGGAGTTGGGTGGGAGGGTGTGCAAATGCAGTCCTTGGGGTCCTGGGGCTTTGGCTTGAGGAGATATTGTTGGGGCGCCTGGGTCTGGAGGGCCCTGATGTTCGGGTGAGAAGGGGCCACCGCTGCCGCCGCCGCCGCCCCAAGAGCCCAGAATCTGCCTTCATTTTTAAAAGATAGTTTTGCTGTACAGAGATTCTTCATTGACAGTTGAGTTGAGCTTCTTTTAGATTGATGTTTTCATCAAATTTGGAAACTTTTCAGCCATTATTTATTTAAATATTTTTATCTGCCTTTCTGTCTCTCCTTTCCTGGTACTCTACTCCGCTATGCATATGTTGGTACACTTAATGGTGCCCCACGCTTCTTTGAGGGTCTGTTCATTCTTCTCAATTCTTTTTTCTTTTTGTTCTTCACATTGTACAGTCTTACTGATCTATATTCGACTTTACTGTTTCTCTCTCTTGCCAGCTCATATCTACTTTTGAGCCCCTCCAGTGTTTTGTTTTGTGGGTTTTTTTCCATTTCCATCATTGTCCTTTCCACTCAAGAATTCCTAGTTTGCTTTCAGAATTTTCTCTTTATTGACATTCTTGATTAGATGAGACATTGTTATCATAGCTTCTTTTCATTCTTGACATGGTTTCCTTAGTTCTTTGAACATATTTATAATACTGCTTTGAAGTCTTTTCTAAGTCCAACATCCACACTCAAAAATAGTTTCTATTGCTTACTTTGTTTTCTGTGTATGAGTCATACTTTCTTGTTTCTTTTTTGCATGTTTCATAATTTTTGTTGAAAACTGGACATTTTAGATAGTATATTGTATAACTTGTTATTGATTCTGCCCTCTTCTGGGGGTTAATGTTGTTGTTATTTGCTTGGTTGGGTTTTTTGTTTTGTTTTTTTCGTTTATTTTTTTAGCAACTTGGCTAACCTGACTCTATGAAGGCTGTTTCCCCTGAAGTGTACAACTTCAGATATCTCAGTTCAGATTCTTTCCTTGTTTTAATTTTTTGTCCTAGGGGTAACCCCTGGGTCAGCATAAGCCACTTATTCATCAAAATTGTGCTTAAGCCTCCTTGACCAGTTAGATATTTGCCCTTTACTGTTGGATATGTGTGTGGTTTAGTGGCCACTATCACAGCTCAAGGAGTTTACATTTTTGCCCCACATTCGCAAGGAACTAGCAGGTTCAGTATTCACTTTTTTGACCACTCCTGAAAGGTCGAAGCCTTGGGTATGTACACAGTCTTCCACACTGCTAGGTATGTGTGTGATTTTATTTTTAAGCCTGGTTGTCCCTGAATCCGAGTAGCTTATTGCCCAGCCAGTGTTTGGTCAGAGGTTGTGCTGAAGCCCCTTGTGCCAGTGAGGTTCCTTCTTTTACTGATGGACATATGTGTGGCTGGGGGAATATTTTAAAATGTGCCCCACATGCTGCTCTGACTGATCCTGATTGAGTGCAACCTAGTGCATGTCTACAGTCTTCTTAATCCCTGGGGTTGACTATGATCCCGGAGGGATCTTCTTTCCCTGGAATAGAGCTTCTGCAACATAAACCTGGGGACAGGTGTGTGTGTGTGTGTGTGTGTGTGTGTGTGTGTGTGTGTGTGTGTGTGTGTGTGTGTGTGTGTGTGTGAAGAACCTGCAAGCCTGCCTCTCTTGGGATGATACTATATTTCTAAACTGGAAGCTGGCGGGAGAGGGAGTCTCATCTTCTTGGCCACACTTGCTTGGAGTACAACACCCGAAATAGTGTTTCCATAAGACAGAGCTTAGGGATTTGTGGCCCAGGTGCCATAGACCCTCACTCTTCTTACCAAGATTTAGTAGACTTTTTTTTTTGCTGGCCAGTACAGGGATCAAACCCTGGACCTTGGTGTTATCAGCACCATGCTCTAACCAACTGAGCTAACTGTGCAACTTAGTAGACTTTCTTAAATGAATATTTCTCCATTTGCTATATGCCCTTTGGGCAATTTCCAGAGACTTTAAATGATCATTCTGTGTGATTTCTTCTGGTGAAGTCATGGTTTTGTTAGGAAGAGCGTTCACAATCTCTTTACTCCACCATTCCAGAAATTTTCCCCCAACTTATTTTTAAATATACTGTAACTCCTCAGCATAAATCTAGAAATTGTTCTTCCTGATCAATTCATATTTACTCTGTGCATGGCATTTACCTAAGAATCTTCTATTACCTAAGAATATTCTATTTACCTGTGAATCTTCTTGGGTGGGTAACATTGACTCTGTTAGGTATTTTTCCAGTGGGGTAAAAAGAAACCAAACACCTGGAATTTGCTTCCCTATATCAGCAGTGAGGGAGCCCTGCTCTGTGCTTAGGTCCTGGCCTGCTGCTGGAGGCTGTACAGGGATGGACCCTCTGTACTCTAGAAGCCAAAAGAAACCTCAGTGGAAGCAAGCAGCTCATCAAGTAACTTGGGGTACAATGTATGAGTTGGGGCTGAAATGGTAAGTAGATGATTTCTACAACTGCTGTGCCAGTTTAGGAGGAGAGAGGAACTTGAGGGCAGATCCTGAATTGGTGACCGGAGCCCAGGCCTTCAATCCTTGAGCCTGAGCCTGGGATTGGGACATTGGCAGGGGCACTGAGGAGTGTTTCGGGAATGGGGTTCCAGGTGAGGAAGGCAGTGAAAGCATGATTATATGTGAAGTGTGCAGGGGCTGTGAGGAGGCCAGCCTGGCTGGAAGGGAGGGCTGGGCTGAGGGACCTCTGGACATGAGGTTGAGTGGTGTGGTGAGGCCAGAGGCCAGAGAGGGCTTGGAATGGCAGGCTAAAGAGTTTACATTTGAATTTAAAGGTGGCAGAGGAGCTATTGAAGATTACTGAGGTTTGTTAGGAAAATTCTTCTGGCCACTGTAGGTAACATGCATGGAAGAGGGGAGCCCCTGGCACCCTGGAAATGAGTGGAGGCTGTACTCACAGCCCAGAGCCTCATCTTGCAGCCAGTGACAGAGGTGGTCTGAGACAGAAGAATGGCGCACAGGAAATGAGGAAGGAGTAGATGAGAAGCCATTTTCAAGACTCAGTCAAGGCAGGGCAAGAAGCCCCAGTTCTTTTTCCTCAGCTCCTCTGACATAGTAAGTGACCAGAGGCAGATACCAACTCTATATCAGAGAAATCCTTCTGGGGGAGCAGACAGGAGAGCTTGTTGTCTAAGAGGAAGGCAAGTAGGGAGGGCCCTGGGCTCCAGAGAAAGGAAACCGGGGGGAGGATAGCCTAGAAGTATGGCCAGGAAAATGGGAGGGACAGAGGGGATGGTCTGCAGTGCAGGTAGCAATCATTAGTTAGAGCTGCCTGAAAGTCACACATGAGACTTCTCGAAGGTTCTGCAAGAGCTAAGACGGTTCTCACTTGCACTCCTGGGCATGACAGTATCCCATGTGCTCAGCTCTGCTTTCCTTTCCAAGGCTTCCTGAGATGTGTGAGTGACTTGGAAGCCTGGAGACTTTAACAAGAGCATGGGTTGTTTGAGCTTCGTCTTCTGAGTATAGCACCTCATCCAGTGCCACCTTGTAGCTCTGTGTCTTGTCCAAAAAGGCTGAGGCTGGAGCCAAGTCTGGCAAATAGAGTCAAAGGCTCTGGTGATAGTAACGGGGCCGGTTCTCCCTGAGGCCATTTTCCTCACTGAAGTTGCTCCACGTGTCTCTTTCAGAGTGAAGACTGAGTCTGAGTCTAGCCTGGTTTATACCAGGTCTCAGAATGACACCAGAAGAAATTTTCTAGGGTTTTTTTTTTTTTTTTTTTAATGTATCACTAGCATGGTTTGCTTCTGAAGAATTTATTCTTTTATTTTTCAATAGCAGGTAGCTATTAGATTTTTGGAAACTGTAGGGTTTGTTTAAATGAGTCACAGCATTTGGCTGAAATAGGGAGGACTCCATCTGTTGCCTTTGCGTGGTCCATGGTTCTGTTCTCTGACTGAGCTATAAGGGAAACAGGAGAACTTGGTGTTCTGTGAGCGCATGATGACTGGCCCTGCCTGTCAGGCATGAGCCTCGCCTGACTAAAGATATGAGGAAGTGGACCCTGTCTCCTGACAGCCTCTCAACTATTAGCCCACCCTGCAATTAGCCCACTGTGTTTGGGTGAGCTGGGGTAGAGGGCAGGAGCCAAGGGTTCCTTGTCCACTGAACCCTGCCAGCTCTTTCCTTGGAGTGCCCTTGAGTTTTCCCCTTGGGTGTCAGAAAGAGGAGCAAGCATTCACTTCAGGGATGGTTTCCTCAAGTCCTCTTGGCCTGCTGTGTCCTCTCTGTCCCTGGGGTAACAAGACAACTCATTCTGACTGAATTAGCTATCTGAGTGCAGGTTGTAATGCCTCACGTCAGGAAGGGTCATGGGAGCATGAAACAGTACAGGGGAAAGGGCACAGGTTTGGGGGAAGAGAGACCTAGGTACCAATCCTAGCTTTGCCTTATGTACATTACTTCCTCTCTAAATCTTGATTTCCTCATGTGGACTGTCATTGTAGAGCTGTTCTGAGGATTAATTGAAACATGGATGTGAAGTGTCTGGCATGTACTAAAGGATAGCCAGTTTTCTTACCCTCCCCCATGGTCTGGCCTACTCTCTTCTTCACACTCTGCCCCTTCATCAGTGATAGATCATGCTCCTGTGCAGATAGGCAAGGCGTGCTGTGAGTCAGGGCACAGTGCAAAAGATGCTGATATCCCATGCTTCTTCTTGCAGAGTCAGTCCTGGAGCCTTGTGCTCAATCATCAGATTGGCCTGACCTACTTGGCCATACCTGCCTCTCACTAGGCAGCTGCGGCCTGGTCCTCCACACCCATGGGCAGAACTGGGCCCCTCAAGTTATGTCCCTCCACTGCTGGCTCCTTCAGGACAGCCAGATTACGAACTCTGGAGAGGCACAGGTCCTCCTGTGCTGCTTTCCTGTTCTGTGCTAGTTCTGGAGTCACTGGTCTCTGAGCTGTTACAGGAAGTGCCCTTGCCTCTATGACTCAACACATCCTGCCTGTTGTGGTGTGCTACCTGGCCAGTGTAGGACCCGGCTGCTCCTTTTCATTGCAATGAAATTCATATAACAAAAAATTAAACAATTTAAAGTGAACACTTCAGTGGTATTTAATATATTCACAATGTTGTATAATTATTACCTCTACCTAGTTCCAAAACATTTTCATCACCCCAAAAGAAAATCCCAAACACATCAAGCGTTGCTCTCCATATCCTCCTCCCCCATCTCTGTAACTATTCATTAGTCACATCCACATTTTTTTTGTTGTTTGGTGGCCGGCCAGTACTGGGAACTGAATTCTTGACCTTGGTGTTACAAGGCTGTGCTCTAACCAACTGAGCTAACCAAGCAGCCTTCCCTTCCCTTGTCCCTGGTAACTATGAGTCTACATTCTGTCTCTATAGATTTACCTGTTCTGTATATATCATATAAATGGAATCATAAAATAATAGTCCTTTTGTGCCTGGCTTCTTTCGCTTTGCATAATATTTTTTAGGTTCATCCACATGTAGCATGTATCAGTATTTAATTTCTTTTGTTTAGTCTTGTTTTGTTTATTGTGGTAAGATATGCATCATATAAAATTTACCACTTTAACCATTTTAAGTGTACAGTTCAGTGGTATTAAGTACTTTCACATTTTTGAGTAACCATCACTGCCACCCATCTCCAGAACTTTTTTTTGTCCGAAACTGAAACTGTACCCATTAAACAGTAACTCTCCCACCTCCCCTCCCCCGGCCCCTGGTACCTACTGTTTTACTTTTTGTCTCCATGAATTTGACTCTTCTAGTTTCTAGGTACCTCATATAGGTGGAATTGTACAGTATTTGTGCTTTTGTAACTGGCTTATTTCACTCAGCATAATGTCTTCAAGGTTCATCCATATTGTAGCATGTATCAGAACTGCATTCCTTTTTAAGGCTGAACAGTACTCCATTGTATGTATAGTATATGCCACATTTTATCCATTCAGCCCTTGGTGGACATTTGGGTCGCTTCCACCTTTTGGCTGTTGTGAATAATGCAGGTATTCTTGAGCACTGCAGCAGCCTGGTGGACAGTTGGAGCAGAGACATGGAGATGAGCAATGAGACGAGATGCTGAGGTTCAGGAAAGGGTCCAGAAGCAGGGTCTGCTCCCATATCCCAGTCCTCCCAGACCTACATTCCCCCCAACCACACCACCACCATTTCTTCCTCCTACCCTCCAGCTACATTGGCTTGCTTGCTGCCCCCCCACCTGCAATGCACACTTCCGCCTCAAAGCCTAAGGCCTTGCCATTTCCTCACCTTGGATTCCCTTCCCTGGACCTTGTCACGACTCTTCCCAGGATGTTTGCATGGCTCTGCCTAGGTGGCCCCTCTTCAGAAGTTCCCCCTGGCCCACTAGGGTAGTCTACCTCCTTCCTCATTCATATTGTTCTTTTAAGCACTTGTCATATTCTATATGAATCAGGCTTACCTGTTTGTCTTTTGGTCTTTGGCTGTATCCTGCACCATAAGGCAAGTTCCATAAGATGAGTGGCCTTATCTTCCTTGCTTGCTGCTAGGCAGCCAGTGTCTGCAGTGCAGCCCAGTGCCAGGCACCCTGCAACTCCTGATGAGTATCTGATGCCCAGTGAAGCTGCACACTTGTGCTGCTCTTGCCACCACTAGAGCTCTAACCCTTTCCATCTCTCCCTCTTGTATTTGGGTCTGCATTCACCACATCCTCCATCCCAGGTATGCCACTCTGTTCTCTGGGACCCCCAAGCTACCCTGGGTCTCCAGCACCTTCCCCAGACATTCCCTCCTCTTTCTGCCAGGTGAAAACCTGGCTGTGCTGAAGTATGCCGTATTCCCCTCATCCCTTCAGCAGTACTGTCCAGACCTCCACACACTTGCCTGTTCCTCCAGGCCCCAGGGCCTTTGGGCCTGCTGCATGAACCTGTATTTCAGACCTGGTCTCTCCTCACTTATCAGATATAAGCCACATAGTTCTACCACTTTCTCTCCCTTAGCATTGCTGGCTGGAATTCTCATTACTTCCCACTCCACTGAAGACTTTGGCATCAGAATATTGCCCACCCCACTTGTTGTCAAGCCAGGGAAGGAAGAAAGGGAGGAAGGCAAAAGCTGATGTTTTTCTCAGTGCCTATTGTGTATCTGGCATTGCTCTTCCTCATCCTGGGGTGGCTCTGGCCCCCATGTTGTCTCAGTATGGCCCAGACACTCTGGGCATGGTGATTCAGGGTTGGGCTGGTCCTTCAGGGTATTTTCCCTTCCTTCTGGGAGCAGGCCTTCTTGGCAGTGTCTTACTCTTTACTCAGTGGCTAGCCATGTGCCATGGACACTGTGATTGCACATGCATTCACATGTTCACACACACATGCATGCAATGCATGTGTACAATCACATATGAGTGCACCTACTAGCACACAACACACAGCATTTTATCATGCTTTTTCCTCAGGTCTTATGCACCACTGTCAAATCCACAAGTATGTTCCAGATGAGGATATTTGTCTTGATGAAATTTAAGCCTGAGCAGCTGAGTGTAATGCTATCAATGTGCGAAAACATGTCAGGTAGGAACATGGGTATCCCTGAGCTTCAGCAACCCAGGCACTGAGCCCTGGGCAGAGGGCAGGGGAGTGAGCTGCTGGTGGTCAGCCAGGGGGAAGGCCTCTCTTGGTCAGGGGTGGGTCCAGCCACCTGAAAGGGATTCATGGCTCCTTGGATGGGAGGCCTGGGCCTTAGGCCAGGACTATGGGGCCTTAGTTACCCCACATCAGGCTAAGCAGTGAGGGAGACGTGAGAACCAACCCCTGAGGCAGGAGGGGAGAATGAGAAGGTGGGGTGGGGAGGGATGGGGAGCATTCTCTGCTGGGCAGTCTCTGCCAGTGGAAGGCAAGCTCCCTGAGGGGCCAATAAATGAATCGTCCACAGGAGTGTTCTAGAAATGAACCCTCAGCACCTTCCTGGTTCTTACAGTCTAAGGAAGAAGGGGCAGGAGTGAAAGTGTCACAGTTAGATTCTCCTTCTGAGTTTGCCCCCTCAGAAGTGAAAAGCAAGAAAACCACAGGGGACAGGCTGTATAGTTGGCAAAAGAGGAAAATGAGTCATCATCCATATACATTTTTCCTCAACTGGGCTGAGGTGAATAGAACAATGGGCATAGTGATGCTGAAGTCTGGAAAAGTGGAGGATGGCTTTCCTTTATAAATGTCCTTTGATTTTTGTAGTGGGTATTATTTATAAGAGGGAATCTTTTCTTCTTTTTTTTTAAGGCTGGCTGGTATGGAGATCCAAACCCTTGACCTTGGTGTTACAAGGCTGTGCTCTAACCAACTGAGCTAACGGGTCAGCCCAGGAGAGGATGTTTTTCCTGTTAGAATCTTGAGTTTCATTTACCATCTTGAGATGGCATTTTTATCATTCTTACTATCTTTCACAGCCTTATAAAGAATTGTATTCCATAGGTCAACACTTCCTTACCGCCAGCCCTGTCTGGGCATTTGGCCCTCATGCTGCATGCA
This sequence comes from Cynocephalus volans, assembly GCF_027409185.1. Lineage (NCBI taxonomy): Eukaryota > Metazoa > Chordata > Mammalia > Dermoptera > Cynocephalidae > Cynocephalus > Cynocephalus volans. The sequence goes on from NC_084470.1 coordinate 59,843,928, forward strand.
GGTGAGGGGAAAGAATGAGGCCAAAGAGGGGCCCACAAGCACATAAGGAGCCCTCCCCACACCAGGCCATGAGCAGTCTGCATGAAGACACAGCAGGTTTCTGGGAACTGGGAAATTGGCGATGGCCCAAAGAAGGCAGGGTACTTGAGCCGGGTTTTGAAGGTTGTATTGGGTCTTAAGGAAAGGGATGTGTAGAAAGAGAATAGCACTGAGCTGGTAGAGGTGGGGTCAGCTGAGGAGACTGAAGAATCCCTGCATGAAGGCAGTGCAGGAAGAAGAAACTGCCTAGACAGATGGGGCCATGTTGTAGAGGGCTTGTTTCTCTTTTTCTTTTTTTCTTTATTCTATTCTATTTATTTATTTATTTATATTAATATTATTTTTTTACATTCTATGATGTTGCTGCAGAGCAAGTGGGAGGGAGTAGGAGGGGGAAAGGGAAAGGAAATGTGATGGAAAAAGGAGGAAGGAGAAGGGGCGGGATTGAGGCCTGTGGCAGCCCCCTCATTCCCACAGGGGAGACCAGGGGGCTTCCAGCAGTGGCTTGGTCATTGCTGGGCTGGGTGCAGATGTCAGGGAGGTGTGGAGAAATTCCTTGCCTAGGGGCCGGCCCGTGGCTCACTCGGGAGAGTGTGGTGCTGATAACACCAAGGCCATTGGTTCGGATCCCATATAGGGATGGCTGGTTAGCTCACTGGCTGAGCATGGTGCTGACAACATCAAGTCAAGGGTTAAGATCCCCTTACCGGTCATCTTTTGAAAAAAAAAAATTCCTTGCCTCCCATCTCCCCAGCTCGGGAACCCAAGGCCCTTCTTGCTGTGGCTTGGTGGTCCTCGCTGGTCATGTGTGGGGGGGCATGGCCTGGGGCACTTCCTGCAGTGGCTCGGTGGTCATAGCTGGGGTGGTTGTGCTCGTCAGGAAGGTGTGGCCACGACCCTCAGCTCCCACCCTCGGGACTGGTTGCAGGTGTCAGGGGGCATGGCTGAGGCCCCCAGACCTCTCCCCCTTTCTGGTTTGGTAGCCCAGGGGACTTCCAATCCTTCTAGGTGTTATAGGTGTTCTTTGGTGAAATGAGAACTTTACTACTTAGTATCAAACTTTGTCTCTGGTTGTGGGTACTTTGTTTTTCTTTTAGTTCTGTGTTGGATTATTTGCTGTTCCCACCACTCAAACTGTGCTGGAACCAATTTCCTGTCCTTTGCATACTTCTAAAATGGGGGAACTTCCTGTGAGGACCAAAACTTGAGCTGTGTGGTTGAGCTAAATTGGCGCTTTGCTGCTGATTCCCTAGGGAAGACTTTCTGTGCAGCTCAAGTTTTAATGGTTGACTTTATAGGCACTTTGGTTCTAGTGAAATCTGGTGCACCTGGGTTGTGTAGAAATACTGGTCTGGACCTGAGTCTTTTCATCAAACTGCACCCCATGCAATTCTATATTCCTGACCAGTCTCCACTGAGTGGTCCTGCACTGATTAGGGGGCAGATCAGCTGTCCTTGCTGTGCCCCAGTGTTCCCCTAGTGGGCCCGTCTCCACCACTGCCATGCTCCAAACACTTCCCATGAGGCAGGCTGTGCTTCAGTCCCTTGTAATGACTCACTGGCCTCTGAGTGGTTCCTTTTTTTCAGTTGTTGTGACTCCTCAGTCCTATGTGGGTCCACGGGAACCCTATTAGTGGTATTGCTGGCCTGGGGGCCACCAAGGCCCTCTTCTCCCCTGCCGTCTCCAAGCAACTTCATCTGAAAGGCACAGCTGCAGCTTTTGCCAGCTCCTGCTCCATGTGCTCAGCAGCTCCAGTCTGGAAACAGCCGGGCTGTAGAGTGCTTTGAAGGCTGAGGTCAAGTGCATGTAGGGTGGGGTGGTAACTCTGGATGAGCTGCTGTGCACTATCCCCACCTACAAAAGGTGGGATTGGTGGCATCAATCTCATACCTCCTTGGGTGGGAAGAGTGAGCACTTAGCACCGTGTAGCCTGTGCTGGGCTTTATATGTGTGGCTACGATTGTGACAGCTGCCACAGGAAAGCCAGGCCTTTTTTAATAGGCTTTCTGAGTGAGATTCCTCAGCAGGGCTGACCCTCATGTCTCTGTCCCTGACTTTAGAGTTGTTTTTCTCCCAGACTTGTCTATTGTTGGCCTGGAATGCCTTGCAGGCTCCAGGACTATTGCAGTGGGTTCTCTCTCTTACAGGCCCAGGGTGTCAGCCACCACTACCAGAGAGCCTGTGATTCCCTGATCAGTCACATGAGTCCTTTGGTCATTCAGTCCACAAATATCGACTGAGCCCTGCTCTCGGCCAGGCCCTGTGCCAGGCTCTGAGGACTCAGTGGTGACCACGAGTGGAGGAAAGCCAGCTGGCTCACTTTTCTCTGGAACCGCTCCCCTTCCCCATGTCTTCCTCCAGGGTTTTCTCTGACTCTGTCAGCCCACATTTATTTCTCCTTCTGGGAGCCCCTGGACCACTGCCCCCTCCAGCCACCCACACTTGTGTGCACATTCAAGTTCTCCTTATTTTGTGTGTGATAGATGGAGTGTTGTGTGTGAGATCACTTGTTTTGAATTCTTTTGATTATAATAAATTTGAAATTGCAAGACAAGGGTTTAGTTCAGCGGGTTTCATTCTCGTTTTACTACCTGTTATTTGTAGTGCCAAGTATTGCCCGTCTCCAAGCCAGTGCTGCAGGCCCTTTGTCCAAAGGTGGAATTATTCAGCTGTTGGAACAGCTCTGTCCAAGAGCTAGCGAAGTGTCCTGGGCTGTGAGAGCAAATGTCAGAAGGGTGGGTGCCAACAGGTGACTCTGGGGGATTAAAGGGAGTGGGAAAATTCTGACCCTTTCTATTATTTTACTCAGAGCTAAAACTAAGAGCCATAGGTAATCCCCAGTCACAATTTTCTTTTACTGTTTTTGAGTCACAGATAAGTTTTCCCTTATTCTTACATTAAAAGCAAGCAGGCTATTGCTAGCAAAAAATTTTTTATTTAATTAAAAATTTTAAAGCAAGTAGGCTTGCTTTCTGGATGGAGAGATTTTAACATGGGATGGGCAGACATTACTTTGGTGTTTCTTTCTCCCCGCAAGTAGACAATAGACATAGTTTTCACATTTCTTTGACTTCCATGAGAAAGGAGTCAAGGGATCTCAGGTCAAGTGGGGTTTCCCTGGAAGTCTCGAATAGCAGGCTCTGTGAAGCCTCATACACTGGGTGTTTCTGGGTCCAGCCCAGTATGCTGAGCATAGCAGGTGTTCAGCCAGTTCATGCATTAGTGATGCAGACACTGGGTTATCTTGCTAACTGTATTGCTGGCCCCTGACTCCCTTCCTGTGACTTGAGCAGGGCTGGGCATGAAGTAGGCCCTTAGCCATCTTTGTGGGCTGAGGATGTGTCCTGGCAGCCCCCAAGGGCAGGCTGAGTGCCAAGTCTCTCATCAGTACTGGGTCTGAAGACTGGGGAAGGAACATGTTGAGATTTCTGGGCCAGTCTTGACTTCTGCCCTGCTGGGGAGTAGGAATGGGGGGAGTGGGGCCTGCTTTCTCCACAGTCGCAAAAGCTTGCAGTTTTCTCTTAGCTTATGTAGACTTCCTGGGCGTAGCAGAATTTGGAAGAGAGCTGACAGCACAGCACTGTTCCCTTGGTAAAGGGCTGTAGTAGTAAAATTTGCAGTATCTAGAACCTGGGAAAAGCTGGCTCAGCTTTATGTAATGACTTGTGACTCCTGATTAGAGCTTCCTAGCTTTAGGAGCTTTCTCTCTGGGTCAGAAAACTGGGACACTACATAGCTCAAAGTTGTGCCCATGTGGGGTCCCAATACAGATGTTGAAAGCCTGGGGCTGGATGGGGAGCAGGAGCCTCAATGGCTTGGGCTAGATTGGGACTCTTGGGCCACACTTGGGAGCCATGGCACTCCCAGAAGATGGGGCTAGGAAATGCGAACAGAGGTCTGGCACTGGGACCCAGGCTCCTGAGAAGGCTGTATAGAGGTGGCTAAGAATTTGTCTGGCTGGCCAGGTGTCCCCTCAGAAAGCTGAGCCTGGTAGGGGAGTCTGTGGCTCAGTCTGGTTGACCTGGAGGCACTCTTAAAGGGGGCCCCAGTCACTACAGATGAGAAAGGCCAGGGAGTTCCTTAAAATTCAAATGCTGTGCATGTCATAGGTGTTGGTGCAGGGATGTACTGTGATTTTCTCAGAGAAATATCAGCATCCTGGGTTCAGTTCTCATGGTGCCAAAAAGGAAGAGTCCTGAAGGTTGGGGCCCTTATTTCTTCTGGTGTCCTAGGTTGTGGCCATCTGGAAAGACTAGGAAGTGATAGGGAGAGCCCTTCAAGGAGCTGCTGACCTGGGTCTCAGCTCTGGCAATGATTATGGCCTGACCACCTGCCTGCCTTTTCTTCCCTCTCCTGGCCTTCTGGGCTCCCAGCATGGGTCCCCACCTGTCCTGGCTCCCCCAGGAATCTCCTGCTGATGAGCTGTTACCCAAGTCTGATAAATAAGTGGGGAAAGAAAAGCATTAGGGCACTAATTATAAAGCTGTAACACTCTCCCTTCTACTGAGTTCTACTAAAGAAACCAGCTCTTTTACTGCATTGTAGTAAAACCTAATCTTTGGATCACTTCCCCTTGGAATTTGTGAATAATTGGTTGAACCAACCAGACCTTTGTAAAAGATGAATGGTATAAAATGACTGTTTAGCTCACCTAAAAGAACTTGCTTTCAAGCCTTAGCAGGGTTATTTCCTATAAATTTGCCTAAGTTCAAATTATTATTATTATTATTTTTTGACCAGTAAGGGGATCTCAACCCTCAGCACAGTGTGGTCTGTGCCATGCTCAGCCAGTGAGCACACCGGCCATCCCTATATAGGATCCAAACCCACAGCCTTGGCGCTACCAGCGCCGCACTCTCCCTAGTGAGCCACGGGGCCAACCCAGTTCAAATTATTTTTCATCAGTTAATTAAAACAGCTTATGAACTTCTGCTTCCTTCAACTGGCAAGCAGTTATTGCACCCACATTAGGTTCTGGGACCCCCCCACCCTATGGGGTTCTCAATCTGACCTGAGAGACCGACACGACAGTAAGCAGGTAGTTCCCTGCAGGGGGGCAGCACTGGGGCCGGGATTCTGGGGGATACATAGGGAGGGAGACCCCAGGGAGGCTCCACAACAGAAGTCAGGTTCAAATGGCACTGTGGAGGCATTCAGCTAGCCCTCTGGAGAACCTAAGGGCATGGATGCAAGAAAGCAGCTGGCGTGTTGGTGAGCTCCCAGGCCTCAGGCAGAGCTTGCATGCAGGGGGCATACGGGTGACCATCAAGAGACAAGGCAGGGGCCCACTGGTCCAAGGGCAAAATCAGCCGTTGAGGAGTTTGGCCTCCACAGGCTTTAGGAGGGCTGGGTACCTGCTGAAATCAAACACAAATGTTGGTGTGTGTACATTTTTTCTCCAAGGGGTAAGATCTAAGGTTTTTATTCAGATTTATAACGGGGTCAATGCTTTAGAAAACTCAGAACTTGCACAGGCAGCAAGCCAGAGAAAATGGCATTTGTTTTGGATTGTAAAATGTCTTCTGGTTAAATATGATTAAGTTAAGCATCTTTTTGCTCAGTCTCTTTACTGAACTAACCAAAAACAATAAGAAGAACAAAAAACAGAAAAGAAACCTCTACCTTTAACAAAACTAACACGAAATATAATAAATAAAGAATGGTTTGCAAGTACAGGAGAATCAGTCCAGGATGAGGGAGGATCCTATGAGGGGAAGCTTACCTCTGTGGAAGTAGGGCAGAGAGATCAGAGTCCAGAGGGCCAAACCAGTAACCCCTTTTTTGGACTGACTAGCAAAGTCAACATATGTTGGAAAGCTTAGGGAGTGTGCCTAAACCCTGTGTAATGCCAAGGAGTTATTAGGGAAGTGGAATTGCCTAAGGCACCAAGCAAGGTGTGGCAGGGGGGGTAGAAACCATGGGTTGCCAGCAGTCCAGACAATAGAATGACAAAGGAAACTTAAAATGGGTATAATTGGTATCTCTGGAGAAAAGAACAAAACAAATGGAACACAGAAATACTGTATTAAAGGTATAATAGAGGAAAACTTTACCTCCTGAAATAAAGGAACACATAAATCTTTAGTTTGAAAAGGCATACTGAATTTTAGGAAAAATAGATATAGAATATTCAACCCTAAAACATATAGTGGTGAAGTTACTAAACTTCAGCGAGAAAAAAGGAGTTATATTACATCCAGAGGAAAAAGTTAATATATCTGTAAGGGGAGAAAGTTAATATATCTGGAAGGTCTCTCCATAGTAATAGTCAAATGATTAGAAAACAGAATGGCTATGTGTGCAAAGTCCTCAGGGAAAGAAAGTGTGAGCCCAGAATTGTATATCCAGCCAAGCTGTTCATGTTCACAAAGATATGTTCAGACATTCAAGAACTCAGGGAACATGGTTCCTATGAGTTCTTTTTAAATGAATGAATGAATAAAAACTTCTAGAGATGAACTCCATAAGACATAAATGGAGAAGCTATGATTAAAGGACCAGTAACCCTTCAACAGAGTCCTTAGGCTAAGAAGATTGCATCCACCACTCACTTGTCCTCAGTCGAGCCAACATTCACACAATATCTGTCACAAGCATCATGGTGCAAAAGATATTCAGCCTTCAAAGTTACACTGAGCTCATGGCATTTGATGCTTCATCTGACTGATGGCCACATACAGCTCTTGTGATTCTGGGAAAGCCACTAGATGGAAGTGAAAATGGGATTGAGGGGAAGGTCAAAGGCAAACCACTACATGAACCACTACTGTGTACCCATTGGTCTCTTTCTAGCAGGGGATGAATTTGGCTTGAGGTAGGTCTGGCCTAATTCTGAGTTAGACACTCCAAGAAGTTGAATATCACTTGAGGCAGGTCCACGGCTTTGGTTTTATTCTACATCACGGATGACAAGTCCATGGCCTTTGTGCTGAATTGATGGTAACAATCTTTACCATTGATCCTTCCCAAACCCAACACTCCAGGCAGTCACTACCAATTAATTGGGTTAGAGGAAAGTTACCCTTATTTCCCATCCTTGCTCTGGATTCTGGAGACTGCATGGTCCTTCCTGAAGGAACTAAGACAAATCAGATTGCTCTGAGAGATGTTCTCAACCTAGCAGACCCATTAGGCCTCAGAGCTAGGGAATGAGATCCCCGGGGCTTGCTCTTGTTGCAGTTATGATCTGCTCCCACTTTGCTCCCAGAGTCCTGGTGGTCTCTCCTCTCATGCTGGCAGCTTCCCCTGGCCTGTGTTTGATGGCAGCAACTCTTGCTCTTACCAGTCTCTTGCCACATTCTCTCCATTGCTGACTTGCCTGCAGTCTCATCCCAGGCACTTTCCCTCAGCAACAGCAAAGCAGTCAGAGCTCACTCCCTTAAGCATGTTTTCTGCTGGCCCAAACCAACTGGCCTGGAACCAGTGGAAGTTTGTTTGGCCACAGGAGGAGCCCCAGTGCCAAACGTCTCTGAGTGGAAAGGATGGGTGGAGGCGGTGGGGACCGGGTCACACCCATGGTTCCTTCATGAGGTTTTTTCTGCTCGGGGGTGTGAGTACATGTGTGCCCAAGTGCATCAGTACACACCTGCTGTGGGGGCTGTCACCAGGCTGGCATGGTGCTTTGTCTCTGCCTGGTCAAGGAGGAGCTTGCTCTCTGGATTACTCTGGGATCTTTTGGATCTCGGAAAGTTACCATCAGAGTGGGGCCGCATCTACAAAAGGGCTGGGAAGTTAGAAAGGGAAGATGTCAGCTTCTTGGGAAGCTCTGCTTATAGCATGACCTCCCACTCTGTCCAGGAACCCGGGATTTGGCACCTTCCCTTCCCAGCCAGCCGGTCATCCCCTGGCTCCAAGACAGCATCTCAGAGGCTCTGAGCCTGTGGTGCCAGCTTCTTCTCAACCACAGGCTCCTTGTGAGTTCTGTGGCTGAGTGTTATGGAGATCCTCACCTCTGTGGTATGGCCCATAGGCACCCAGGAAGCCTGGTGAGGCCAGCCCCTAATGACCTGGAGCATCCCTGTCGTTGACCTGAGTGCACCTTCCATGGGGCAGAGCTGAAGGCAGGAGAGAATGTGGTCTAGGCAACCAATACAGACTCTTTTAAAGATTGGAAATTGGGAGTTTAAGAATTTCCTCAGCAGTGGCCTCCCTAATAGGGCACATGTGCCAAGGTGTGAGAGGAGAAGGAACAAGGCTGAAAATATGAAAACTCCTATTTACATTTATTTTCTATCTCATCCTTTAAACTTTTCCATTTGGGTAGGTGTGTTTTATCAATAATACTCATATATATGTGTGTAATTGTTGGATAAATATTTGTGTGTTGGAGATGCACAAACATGTTTTATTGATAGGGGCACATGATCAAAAACGCAAAAGAGGCCACTGTCCTACAGGCTAGGCAGGTCAGAAAAGGCTTTCTCATGTGAAAACTGGAATTTTTTCTAAGCCCAAACTTTATGAATTCTCACATCGATTCCTAGCAGAGGAGCTTCAGGACCCAGGACCTGGACCCTGGCACCTCCCATTCTACAGCCTCTGCGTCTCTGCCTAAATGCGCAGGGACCACTGGGGTGGACCAGTGGTCCTTCTCAGCATGGGCCTCAAAGGAGAGGGTCCTCCCACAGCGTCTGCCCAGCTGTAATTGCCCATTACAGAAAGGTCAGCCATTAGTTATCAAAACCTTGTTTGAAGCTGTGGGGCTCTTCCGGCTGCTCTGACTTAGAGAAACAGTTTCCTTAAGTTCACTCCCTTCCTGGTGAATAAAGGCAGCCATTTATTAACACAAAACATTTCTCTTTCAAATGTTCAACTGGAGGCGGTTGGGGGCATGCTCTAGACTGCTGCTCTATGGAGCCCAGCTTGGTTTCTCCTCCAGAGGAGCCCACACTGGCTCCATGCCTCCCTGCTTTTCCTTCTAGTCTGCATCAGCCTGAGCAGGCCCTCCCTGAGTGCAGCTACCAGAGGAACTCCAGGCTCCTTCCCACTGATCACCAGGCAGCCACATCTCTCCCTGGTGGCTCTGTCCTCATGGCTGTGCATGGTTTCTGGAGCATCTGTTAGTCACTGGAGCTTGCTGGCCTCATGCTTTTCCTGATGGAGGGGAGCCCAGCTTCTGACCAGTATAGTCTGGATTATTTCTCCCAGTAGTGGTTATGGTATGGGACAGGAGGCCACAGGGGTACGGAGGATTGGTGAGGGAGAGGCTGACTGAATTGGCTCTGTCCCCCTTCCTAGCAGCCTTCCTGTGGCCAGGGGGCTCCTTCCTGCCTTGGCAAACAGCTCTGAGTTAAGTTTGTTTCTCATCAGTTAATCACCCTAAATGTTACAAGGAAGGAAAGCTGATAGAAATCGGACTATTTCTGTGTCCTCTACCTTTCTTAGCCATCTTAAAAAAATATTTATCTCTGAATAAGGCATTTTTAGTCTCCCCAGTGTGGCTTCCAGCCAGTCCTTCATATCTCTGCCCTGTCCCTCCTTCTCTACCTGCCTGTCCTCCTGTGTCTTTTCTGCTTTATGGTAGTGTTCCTCTTCCCTCTTTGCTCACTTGTCCTTATCCCAGCCCTCTTCAAGTAATGGGGCTTCCCAAGGCTGCTGGGAGGAGCAATGGCTTCAAGGGGCTCACTACTCATAATTCATGTCCACAAGGCCAGGTCTTCCTTGGGGCTGGACTGGGTCCTGCCTGTGGACACCTCTCTCCCCTTTTCCTCAATCCCTCCTTTCTCCTGCCCAGCAGCCATATTTTGGTGGAGACCTTTGTTTGTGCCTCTGAAGGAGGGCCTCATGGAAAGATCACCACCTCTTCACTCCCGAAGACCTCAGGCTGTTCTAACCACCCTGGTTCCCTTGAGACTTGTGATAAGGGAGGTGGCACAGACACACATGACCCCTGGAGCTCTGGCCATGAGTGGGCCCTTCTGTTCTGCAGAAGAGGAAACCGGCCCCTCCCAAGCTGGACTGGGTTGGAAAAGAGCTTGGGCATTCATGGTGTGTGGCCCGCATGGGTGTACCCTTTTTCTTCTGTGACTTCTCAGTCTCCAGGTATGTAGACTCATCATGGCATGTGGCACTATTGAGTGCTCTTCCTCATGGGAGCTTCTCTGGGGGCTCCTAGGGTCATTCTCTTTTGTTCTCCTTTCTGTGACTGCTCTGTTTCTGGCATCTCCCCTATTCCTGTAAACACTGGTGCTCCCCACAAAGCTTTTCTGGACCACTGCTCCCTGGGTGATCTCTATCCCTGAGAATTACCTGTGAAGTGAACCCTTAACTCTCCAAGGTAAAAATATATAGACATATCTTAATTGAGCCCAAGCTGTGACCCATCTCTTGATGCTCTTGGACACCCCTCTACCAAACATACAAACACACACCTCAATACAACTTGTGATTTTGCTATTTCACTCCTCATTCCCTATCCACTAACTGGCCTCTGTCCCTGGATTCCCCATCTCAATTAAAAGGAACACTCCTCTGGTGCAGAGAGAATACTTGCTTTTGTACCCTCCCTTCCTCTAACCCCATGGACTATTCCTAAGCTATTGCCTTACTCTCACTTGTTTCCCTACCTCCACCATCTTCTCCTTGACATAGAAACCAAACACTCCCCTGTTTGAAAATCTTAAAGGCCTTGCTATCCTGGCCCTTCCCATTCTAGCTCTGAGCTGCCCAATTAGTTCAGGTGGTTCAACACACACTATTGCCAGGAGCTGGTATAGGTGTTGGGAGCAGCAATGACTTACGTCTGCCATGCTTTTCCTGCACAGACACCCAGACCAAGCATACTCTGACATGCCTCTGGACCTTGTGTGTGCTGTTTCCTCTGCCTAGCTTGCCCTTTCACCTCAGGGAGAACAGCTCATCCTTTAAGACCTGGTTTAAATGTCTCCTCATCCTCAAAGACTTTTGAGACTTCTCCCCCCTCCCTCACTGTACAGCAGTATGTCATGCAGTGATTTGTTTGCACGTCTGTCTCTATTCTAGACTAGAGGCTCCCGGGGGATGGGATCCTGGTCTGACTCACTTTAAAATTATTTTAATTAAGTATTAAATAGATGTTTGTAAAGAATATAAGAATACTTATAAAATATGTATAAGATGTAAAGAATAACAATATGAGAACACCTGTGGACCCACCTCCTATTGTAAAAGATATGATTCATTTATGCCATCAATACCTATCACAGGGCCTGGAACTAATCCAGGGATCAGTAAATGTTTGTGAATGCCTGAATGCCTGAATGCATGAACATCTGTTGTTGGAGTCATTTTCTCTGTGAATCTCTCAGCGTTGCTGGGCAAGCTCCAGGTGAAGTGGTCAGAACTGAATGATGTCACTGCCCTAACTTAGCCCTACTTTGAGAGCTCAATATACTGTTCACACATCTTTCTGTTCACTTGGCTAAGCATTGTGCTGGGTCCTGGGGATACGATGGGGAACAAAACGTCAGAGATCTCTCCCTAGAGAGCTTCCACTTAAACAGCTCTTCAGAAAAAAGAATACAATAAACCCACATTGTGGTGCTTCCCATCCCTCTACAGCTATATTGTGCTCCCCTAGAAAGGCAGTGTGGGACAGTGGTTAAGGACATGGAATTGTGGTCTGGATATTGAAATCCCAGCTCCACCACTTGCAAGTCATGATGGCTTTGCAAGTTACTTAACTTTTATGTGTGGCAGATTCCTTGTCTGTAAAATAGGCAAAATGGATCCTACCCCATGAATTTGCTGTGAGGCTTAAAGGAGTTAATATGTGACAGGTGGCTTGTGGTGAGGGCTCAGTTGGCATTATCACCATATTATTAGCAGAGCTTCTATGTGATGTGGCTGGGGGTGTGGCTAGCCACCAGAGAGGACTCCAGGTATTTTCCCTGCATTTCTTTCCTGCATGAAGTCAGATCCAGAGAAGGGCTGAGTGCCATGCCAGGCACTTGCCATGTTTCTTCAGCTCTAAAACACTGTTGGGCCACATTTTACTGTTCTGAGTCATGACATGCGTGCAGTCCTTCCATTCAGGAAATACATATTGAGCATCCTGTTTATGCCAGGCACTGTGCTAGTCACTGGGACACAGCTATGAGGAAAGTACTCAGAGGCCCTGCCCACACAGAGGTGCCAGTTTAATGCAGGGATCCCAGAGGATACACTATTGGGACTCATGGCCAAATCTAACATACATGAAAGCAATAAATATGCTATACACTGGGTCAGAAGATGCCTGAGGAAGGATAGAAGCTGCAAATTTTAATAGAATAGTCAGGGTAAGTGTCCCTGAAAGGATGCCACCAGAGCAAAGACTTGAGAGGGAGCAAGTGCCAGCAGAAGGAACAGCAAATGCAAATGGCCAGAGGCAGGAGTGCACCTACTATAAGGGAAGTGGAGTGAGAGAGAGAGAGAGTAGCAGGAAATGGGGCCAGAGGGAAAGCGTGGGGTTTCCTGGGCCATTGTAAGGCCTTTGGCTTTTCCTTTAGGAGGGAAAGGAAGCTGTTTGAGGGTTTAAGCAGAGGGAAATGGTCTGACTTGTGCATTTAAAGGATTATCCTGGCTGCATTGAGAGAAGACCTTAGAGGGGCAAGTAGAAGGAGCATGGCTCCTGCAGTACTGAAACAAGAGGTGACAGTGGCTTGGACCAGTGGAGTGAGGCGGCAGTGGGAGTGGCCAGACTCTGAAGCCAACAAGATTTACTGATGAAATGACATGGGATGAGAAAAAAAGGGAGTCAGAGATGATGCCAAGGGAAAGACTAGGAGTACATTTCGGTGGGAGATCAGGAGCTTGTTTTGGACATGTCCAGTTTGAGATGCCTACAAGACATCTCAGTGAAAATGTGGAGTTGGCAGTTAGACAAGTAAAGACTTCAAGGCAGAGGTCTGGGCCAGAGATAGACACTTGGTAGTTGTCAGTGGGAAATGGGATTTAAAGCCTTGAAACTGAGTGAGTCTTGAGATTCAGGAAAGTGAGTGCTCAAAGAAGCTAATTTATGTAAAGACTGAGCCCTGAAGCCCTCCAATGTAAGAAGTGGGGCTTTGCTGTTGGGAGATGAGGAAGAACCTGCAAAAGAGATTAGAAAGGTGCAGCCAGGAGGGAGGAGGAAGCCCAGGAGAAGGTGGTGTTCCCTAAGGCAGTGGAGAACTTATTTCAGGGAGGAAGTACTCACCTGGTATCAAGTGCTGCTGATGGTCAAGTGAGATGAGGAATTGAGACTGACTGTCGGATTTGACAGTGTGGAGGCCCCTAGTGACTGTGACCTGAGCAGTTTCTGTGGAATGATAGGCAACAGCCAGATTGGAGTGGGTTGAGAGGGAGGGAGGAGAGGCAGTGAGCGGTGACAATTCTTTCAAGGAGTTTTGCGGTAAAGAGGAAAGGAGAAACGTGGCAGCTGCTGAAGGGGATAGTGGGTCCAAGTTCTTTTGTTTTTGAGGATGGGAGAAGCATATTTGTAGGGTAATTGAAATGACCCAATTTCAATTACCCTACAGTGTCAAATTAGAGAGGGGGAAACGGATTTGAAGAAGAGGGGAGATAATGTGAAGGTGAGAAGTGGGCCTTGGGAGCAGGAGGCATGCAAACCTTGGGGTCAGAAGTTGTGAGGCCATGGATGTGCAGGTTCCCCATCAGTGGGTCCCGCTTTTTCAGTGAGATGGCCAGCAGATTATCAGTGACATGAAGATCATCATGAAGAGACAGAGGGAGGTGTTGGAGGCTTGAATCACAGGAGGACAGGAGAGTACAGAGACCATGACATGTACTGCCATCACTGGGTATCATGACAGCCACTATGTGGTATGTGGACACATGTCAGGCCTGTGTACAGGGAACATTGCCTTGCAGTACAGACTTGGCTGGGTGCCAGAGGCTTTGTTTGTTTATTCACTGTTACCACAGCTGAGTTGAAAGTCAACTTGAAATTTAGATCCCTAATCACCACAGAAAATGTCTCCAGAAAGACTACATTGTCATACAATATTGAATTAAAAAGTCACTGTCTACACAGAAGATTGCCTGTCACTTATCAGGCAATACAAGTACAGTAGAAATTGCTAAATTTCTCAGAAGGCCTTGCACATCCTGGGGAGGGGCTGCAGCCCATTCACATCTTATAAAGGGCTTTCACTAGCTTCTGATTAGTTTTCAAGGGCTGCTTTTAAACTCCAGCCATAAATTTGAGTAAAAAATGAAACTATTAATTTAACCAAGTGAGAAATATTTCTTTAGGATACCTAGAACTTGGTCTGCTGAAAGACCCTAGAAGAGACCAGGTTCCAAGTGTTGGCCAGAGATGCTGTGGCCACCACCATACTGGGCCTCACAGCTGGTGGCAAAGATGGCCTAGAGCGGTTAGACTCAAACTCCGGTTGTCTTACTGAAGAAGGAAGTGGCAGGTCTGTGACTCGATGGTTAGGTGTATTCTGTTGGTAGTCAATGAAAGGAATGTTTGATGGATATTTCATAGTGTTTCTTTATTCTAAAAGAGTTTTTATTAGACTGAGGATATGTTTCTCCACCACCAGTTCCTCAGAAGGGAGGAAGGACTATAGGTGGGCTCCTCATCTCCCCTCTGAAATGGCTCATCCTAAGATGCCCTACCAGTTGGCTCCTGAATCTTTTTGCCAAGCAGATAGCCTTCAGATGGGGGCAGCAAACTTAGAATCCTCCCCTGTCAGTCAGACCCTACAAGGACTGGGATTATTGGGGCAGAAGAGGCCAGGGCAGGCTCGTCCAGTTGGGCCTCTGCAGTGGCTCTCAGCGATTCTGCCTCCTGGGTCCCAGCATCCACCCAAGTGAATACAGACCAAAGCAAGTATAGAATCTCAAGGAAGCAACATAAAGCATTGCCTTTGGCTTTTTGTGCTCAGCCTCTTTCAAATTGGAGAAGAGGAAAATTGGCAGAAATGAACTTAAGTTGGGTCAAAGGTGAAGGAATATAAAGGGATTGGATTTTAGCCTGATAGTTTATCTTCTACCTATCGAACTACCCAACATGGCTGGCAACTTTGCAACCAGGCCAGGGATGGAGGTGGAGGTCAGACCCATCAGACCTTCCACAGTGGTTTCTCAAGAGCTGGTACCCAGAACTCCAACCCCACCCAGCCTTGCACTAGCATAAAAGTAATACTTCATTCCATCTTGGTAGACTTAGTCTGGCGTCAGGCTTGCTGGTGTGTACAGGCAGGCCCCTACTGGAAACGGCATTAAGTAAGCACTGAGGTGCCCCCTGTCCCAAACTGTCTGAATCAGCCTTTGAAGGGGACAAGCCAGGGGGTAACAGCCCTGCCAGGGCAGTAGCTCTGAGCTTGGGCTGCGTGTTGGAATCACCTAGGGAGGAAAAAATACTAATGCCAGAGTTCTTTCCCCACAAATCCTGATGAAATTTATCTGGTGTGCAGTCCAGGAGTCATAATTTTGAAAATCACCCTAGGTGTTTCTAATGTGTGGGTTTAGAGCATTGGTACTCAAAAGGTGGTCTGCAGAATTTGCATCACCAAAATTGGCATCACTTTGGAGTTTCTTAAAAATTCACACCCCACCCAGACCTACTTAATCAGAATCTACACTTTATCAGGATGTAAAAGGGGACACTTATAATCCCACTACATGGCCTGGTGCCAAGGGTTCAAGTGGGAAATCCTTGTCAGGGCTCAGCACAGGGCACAGTAAATGGTGGCTGGGATGCTGATCCTGGGCAGGAGAAGGAGGGTGGTGATGGGGCTTGGTGCGGTCACCCAGCTTGGTAGAGACCTCTGTAGGCTGCTTCTCTAAGATGTGTCTCTAACATAGTCATTTTCAATGTCATTTCAGTGTTTCTCGGAGACTGGACCCCAAGGAGTCCCTGGGTAGCCAGAGAGCAGCTTCCCCAACTCCAAAGCAGGCTTCTGCTACTGTTTCCAGCAATGAGAGCCCCCGGGAGACAAAGGCACAGGGCCCAGCAGGCCGGGAAGCTGACGGTCCCCGCAGGACGCTGCAGGTGGACAGCAGGACACAGAGATCAGGGCGGTCCCCCTCGGTGTCACCGGACAGAGGCAGCACCCCCACATCACCCTACTCCGTCCCCCAGATTGCCCCTCTTCCCAGCAGCACCCTGTGTCCCATATGCAAGACCTCGGATCTCACGTCGACCCCCAGCCAGCCAAACTTCAACACCTGTACCCAGTGTCACAACAAGGTCTGCAACCAGTGTGGGTTCAATCCCAATCCTCATCTCACCCAGGTAACCACCCTCTGCGCCGGCTCCCCACCTACCTGCCATCTCATTACCATGCCTCCCACGGTTCCTTTCACCTCTTTCACCAACTCTCTTTTCCTGGTCATTTCCATTGGCCACCAGCATCTCTGTCCTTCTGGAGGAGTGGGAGTGTGTCCTGGCTCCAAGTTGTGGCAGCAGAGAACAAGACTTGCCCCCAGATTTCCTGAGGGATTCCTGGATCCCCTGGAAGCTTGGGCAGGGTCCCAGAGTGGAAGATGCTCCCTTACCTGGTCCAAGTTTGGCCTGGAAAAATGGCCTTGGAGAGAGCCAAAGACAATCTTATAGACAACTTTTCCCAGTGGATGCTCATTTGGAGAGGGTCATGAGCAGCTGGAGGGTCCAGAGGATGGCAGATTTCCGTGGCCCAAGGCCTGCTTCTCTCCTTGACAACGGGACCTTGAGGGAGATGCTGGTGAAGGGAGCAAAGTTTTAGGGGAGGCAGAAAACTGCCTTCCAGCTGGGCTTTAGGAAGCTTCTGCTCTGGGCTTCAATTCCAGTTAGCTGGGGGTCTGAGGTGGCAGAGCGGCTATCCATCTCCAGAGAAACAGCCTTGGTGTAAAGTAGAGACCCAAGCTGGGGCCAAGCATTCGCAAAGGGTGACAGTGTCCTACACTCACCAAGAGGCCACTGTAGGACTATTTCCATGAGTTTGGCCTCCTTTTTGCCTTAGCCCCATCCTGCCTTGTTCAGGATGCTTTGAGTTGCTTTGGGATGCCTAGCTAAGCTCTTGGCAGCTTTCTTTGGTGACCTGGAGGCTGGGTTCTGCAATGTATTGGCTGAGCTGGGGCCATCCCTTTGAAATGAACTGAGTAGGTTTGCTGGCTTCCTCCCACTTCTCTGGGGTAACCCATATGAGTCTCTGCTTCTCCCCTCAAGGCTCTGCCCTTGGACAGGATGGGGAGTGGCTGACTAGAGGCATAGGCATGGCCATCTCTGAGATTATCAGCAGCTGGAGCTGTTTGGACCATGTGGGAGGCAGGATGAGCGAGAATAATTCTTCACAGGTCAGGGTCTATATATGCCATGAGGTGCTGTGGGTGTGGGATGTGTGGTTTGTGAGAGGTAAGTGTGAGATTCTGAGGAAGGAGCTGTTGGTGTGGGGAGATGACTCAGTGCATTTGGAGTCGTTCCTGGAGTGTGGGGGCTTCCTGAGGAGGCGTGCACATTCGTGATTATTGCATCTGAGATTAGAAACAGGCCCATCCCTGCACTGATAAGTTAGGTAAGTGTTTGCTGTTCAGTATTTAGAACAGTGCATTTAAGGCCAGAGAAGCTTACCTGTATGTTTCTGACAGGAAGAAGCCAGAAGCACCTGGTCTCACAGGAGCAGGGAGGCTTGGCAGGTGGCCTGTGCCACTGTGGGGCATTCCCTCCTTGTGCTGGCCTCACCCGTCTGGGTTTCAGTCCCCTGAGATATTCACTCAAGCTGTAGCACCTGGACAACTTCAGATTGGGTGGGTGGGGATCAAGGGAAAGCCACACGTAGTGGCATTAGCCTCCTGGTGGGCATCCCGGCCCTCACCACACCACAGCCTTTGCCTCCCGGCTCCCCCAAGCCCAGGACATTTGGTGAGGTGGGAAGGGAGCCAACCTCTGGCTGTGCCTGGAGAAACAACAAAGTAGGAAGACTGTGGAGACATTCAGTCCATCTGCCTCATTGTGCTGGGACAAAACTGAGGCTCAGGGCCAAGAAAAAAGGGGACCTGAAACTTAGTGCAGATTCACAGTGTTTGGTGAAGAGCAGACCTCTCAGCCAAGTATTTCAAGCAAATGCTGGGCACAAATGAAATGGTTCTTCGCTGTGAGATTTCTCAGGGCTTTTGGTGTCCTGAGGGGCAACACGGAGCTCCAAGATAAGCTGTAGTTGGAAGCTTTTCCTAGACTTGCCTTCACAGGCAAGGTGCTAGGTACTGCTGTCTTGTAGCAATCAGTTTGGGAAATGTTGACCTGGTCTGTTCTCCAGGTTCATACCTGGTAAATGCTCTTTTCTGCTGGGGTCTCCAGACAGAATCTTTGCCTCTCCAGAGATGCTTTCAGTGGTGTTCCTGTCAAGAAAAAATAACCCTTGGCACATTTTCCTGAGGGATGGCAAAGCATAATTCTCAAACCAGTGTAGATGCCCTTTGTCACTTTGCTAAGACCAGATTCACCTCCCTGGTCATGCTTCCATGTGATGAGAAAACAAGTCTGCAGGTTTTGCTCACACACCTACTGTTAGATCTGTCCTGGTCAGACTACACCTGTTCTGGCCACCTCTAACTTGACATTATGTTGTCTAAGAAGGCTATTTCTAGGACTGCCCTGGTGTCTCTGGGCTGAGCTCCTAGAGGTTCTGGGTATGTGCAAGGGGCTAGTTCTGAATTCAGATGTGTCTGGGTGACAAGGATCAGAAAGTGATCTTTTCCAGGAAATTCAGCTACAGCACTCACTTCCTTTTTCAGTTTCTCATTTCCCAGGAGCGATCTAATAGAGTAGAAAAGGTTAGGGGTACTGCTAGTCCCAGCACAGATGCACTGTAGACACCGGCCACCGTGGAGCATCATGGGGATCCTGCCTGGGGTGGGGTGTCCCTGGACCCACCAGTATGAAGATACTGAGCAGTGGCTGAGAGCACTGGCAGCCTGGGCCCTGTGTCTCGGGCATGTCGGCAGTTCACATCACTCCTCAGCTTTCTACTAGACAGAGGGAGGGATGTAGCAGTCCCAGAGAGGGACAGGGCCACACAAGTGACATGGAGGGTTTCAGGGCCTCTCTGAGATTGCTAATAAAGCTGCTCTTGGATCTTTAGAAATGTAACCATGGAAAATGGAATTTTTTTCATGCATATCATGAGTAGAGACTCACTGGCTGGTTTGTAACTGAAGTTGCTACGCAGATTAGGAGTGTGGTAGAACTATTGTGCTGAATGGCTGTAGGAGGACAAATGAGCAGAAAGGAGGGAAAGAACTTGGCACGACTGGGCAATAGTCACCAAAACTCAGTATTTTTGTTTTTGTGTCTCATGGCATCTATCATGGTCTTATTCCTTTAGCTGGGTGCTGTAGGAACAGCGGGCCAGGTCTGGAGATGAGAATCACACACAGCTACCTGCTTGGCCCCACTTGGCCAGAAGCAGAAATCTGTAATCACTGTTTTTCTGGCTGGTAGGCCCAAGCATCTCCTGTCAGCCCTGGGGCTGCTGGATGGCTACTATACTCACACAGACATGGTGCTCACTGTTCTGCCCATGCCCAGGTTGGCCAACTCGAGGCTATGTAGACAGGAGGAGGCCTGCCCATATACCCCCTGGGTTTCTGACTGCCTGGAACACATTGAGACTACATGGAAATTGGGGGAGAAACTCAGAACACACTCCTTGTTTGCAGACTAAGAAACTGAGTCTTAGGAAATCTTGGCCTATTCTGGGTTATTCTGGAGCAAAACAGTTAGGGATCCAGAACCAGTGGCTAGGTCCTAGGTCTCCAGTTTTCCCCCAGGGACTCCCAGCCCCATTTGCCCCATCCATAGTCCATTTTTGCTCAGGTTGAGGCTGGTTGAGAACAAACAGGGCTGTCCTACCCACTCTAGTTAGTGGAGGCCATTTCTTCCTGGGTTTCTCCAGTCCCAGTAGCTCAGGGAAGGTGAGTAATTTAACCTGTTTGAAACAACAACAAAAGACTGGGTGTTTCCTTTTGGGGTCTGAACATTTTTCACACCACCCACAAGTGACCCTCCCTCTGACAATGCACCGACACCGGGAGGCCAGAGGTGTTAGCTTCTAGTGCCCAGTGACGGGGAGAAGGCAGGAAAATGGTCCCCCTCTTCTCTCCCTAGATGTAGGACAAGTACCATAAACTTCCCGAATATTAGATTTCTCCTAAGGATGGGCCTCAGTGGCTTGGCTGATGCTCCATACCTGCTCAGGCCTGTTAGTTCACCTCTCCTATCTTCAACAACTTACTTCAGGCCTGCCACTCCTTTTTCCACCAGGAGAGAAGCCTTTGTTGCCCCTGTCAGGCTCTATTCTGATAGCTAGGGGCCAGAGACCAGGTGTGGGTATGAGCCAGCTGGGTTGAGGATGGAAAGATGAGTTGGGGTGGACAGTGGGGATGGGAGTATGCTGCTGGATAATATGAGCAGTGCCCTGAGGCAGGCACGGCCCACTTCTGCCAGGCTCTCAGAGGCCTCTCTGCCCCACTCAGAGCAGGCCCAGCAGCACGTCCTGGCCTGGAACTCCTCCAGATGCGAGTCTGTCCTCGCCTTGGAACAGCATCACAGAAGCGAGTACTGTGCAGAGGCAGGGCTGACTGCACTCCCCTGCTTTCATCAGATCAGCTGAATCCTCCCAGAGCACCACCTAAAGCAAGGCTGCAACCTGCGCCCAGGAGGCCCCCCTCTGCCCTAGTGGGGAGCAGCAGGGATACTACCCCATGCCCAGCCTTCCAGGTTCAGGCAGCTCATCTGCCCCCCACCTTCCTTGTTCTATCAGAATCACTGATAAGTCCCTCTAAGAAAACTAGAGAAGAGTGAGCATGGTCTTCACTTGCCTGTTCCAAGGTCTGGGCTTTGCTGATACCAAGCCAAGGATGTTTAACCCACTGCACCTCCTACCCCTACCCCAGTGGCAAGCCTTGAGCCCAAGCAGTTACCCAGGGTGGATGGTGTGGAGAAGGGAGGGAGACAACCTAGTGGCTCTGAGCCTCTCCCTCTCCTGCCTGTATCCCACTTCTTTCCAGCAAGGGCCAGGGCACCAGATGGCCCTGGGGGCGGTGCTGGGAGCTCAGCACAGATCCCTTGCTGTAGCCAGCAGCCTTGCCCCCTCCCCTCTGGGCTACCTCCTGGCCACACTGCCGCCTGGGCCAGAGAGGAATGAGGAGCAAGTATTAGAAGCCCAGAAGTGTTATGAGACCAGCATTGTGCTGAGGAGAGGCAGAGGTGTCCTCCTCCTTACTGGGCCCAGAAGGAGTTGTCTGCATGTGTGCCCAGCCTTCCCACCCCCCAAGCAAAATAGAAGTGGATCTCTAGGTGGTAGGCCCTTCGAGAGGTCTTTCACCCACCCTATGTCTAATCCTTGAACAGTCTGTCCATACAATAGCCACTTTGACCCAATCTCCAAGTCAACAGGGAAATGCCCCAGTCAGCCCTTTTCTAGTACATGCCCCCAGGCAGTCCATGTTCCCAGGAGACAGAACCTTTGGCCTACTTGCTTGGACCACTCAGGGTGGAGCCCACAGCCACTAGGCACATGAGGAAGAGACAGCTGTGCTGGAGCAGGAGTTGGTTCATGGCTGGAGCCATCAGGAATGGAACTCTACCCTTTAGCTCTGACAGAGGGCTATAAGGTTAGCTAAGAATGAATGTAAAATTAATTCAGAACAGAGAATATGAAGTTTTATTCTTAAAACACTTGTTTTCATATGTGAGGGCAAAGGAAACAGAATGAAAAGAGAATGGAATAAAAATGGTAGAGAAAAAAAATAAGTAAATAAAGTAGGATTGGGAAAAAGGGGAAAAAAGCACAAGAGGGGAGAGGCAGGAGAGGGAGCAGATGGAAAGAAAGCTGGAGGCAGACAGAGACAGAGAGCAAGGAGATCTTGGTGGTAAGTAACCAGTTGCTGGCTGGCAACCTGTTGGTTTTGTAGAGCCTACTATTTATTTTATCAGCCTTTGGCCTAGACAGGCATGCTTGTCCCACTCAGTCAGAGGGTGGCCCTCCCCCATTTCCCACCCTTCCTTCCCTCCACAAATGCTTTTTGAGTCCTTATGATAAGACAGAAACTGTCCTAGATGCTGGAGAAATAAACAGAAGTGAAGCAGACATGCTGCTCAGCCCTGTGGAGCCTCAGTCCCGTGCAGGAGGCAGCCCTTCCACCAGTAGCCACACAAGAAAACATACAGTCACACCTGGAGTCAGGACTAAGGACACTAGGAGGAAGGCAGGGACAGGGGGTTGGTATGATGCTGCCACAAGACTCTTGAGGGCTTCTCTGAAGAGGGGGCATTAGGCTGTAGAATGTTAGATTGGAGTTGGACAGGAGACTAGTGGAAGAAGGGGAGGCCTGTGGGGATGTGCTTGGGCCATGTGATGGCCTGGGAGCAAGCCAGATCCAAGTAGGCTGGGGTGCCATAAGCCAGAATCAGAGGGCATGCAGATCTTGCTGGGCCTGCTGGGGTCTCCAGATACGATCTCAAGGATTTTAGAAGTGGCACTGGGAAGGTCATATGTGCATTTAAAAACACTTCTCTGATGGAATCTCAGGGAACCCCTGAATAGCCAAAATAATCCTGAAAAAGAACAAAGCTAGAGGATTTACACTTCCTGATTTCAAAACTTACTACAAGGCTATAGTAATCAAAACAGTGTGGTACTGGCATAAAGACAGCCATATAGACCAATGAAATAGAATAGAGAGCCTGGAAATAAACTCTCGAATATATGGTCAAATAATTTTTGACAACAGTACCAAAACCATTCAATGGGGAAAGCATAAATGGTGCTGGGAAAACTGGATAGCCACATGTGAAAGAATAAAATTGGATTCTTATCTTATACCATACACAAAAGTTAACTCAAAATGGATCAAATACCTAAAGAGCTGACACTATAAAACTCTTAAAAGAAAACATAGGGCAAAAAGCTTTAAGACATTGGATTTGGCAGTGATTTCTTCGATCTAATACCAGAGGCATAGGAAACAAAAGAAAAAATAGACAAATTGAACTTCGTGAAAAATTTTAAATGTGCGTTAAAAGACACTGTCAACAGAATAAAAAGGCAACCCACAGAATGGGAGAAAATATTTGCAAATCACATGTCTGTTAAGGGATTGATATACAGATATATAGGGAAATCCTGCAACTCAACAACAAAGAAACAAATAACCCAACTGAAAAATGGTCAAAGTATTTGATTAGACATTTCTCTAAAGAAGATATACAAATGCCCAATAAGCACATGAAAAGATGGTCAATATCACTAATAATTAGAGATGTAAGTTGAAACTGCAATGAGTTACCACCTCACTCATTAGGATGGTTATGAAAAAACCCAGAAGATAACAAATGTTGCTAATGAATGTTGGCAAGGATATGGAGAAATTGTAACACTTGTGCACTGCTGGTGAAAATATAAAATGGTGCAGTCACTGTGGAAAATGGTATGGTGACTCCTCAAAGAATTAAAAATAGGATTACTATATGATCTAGCGATCCCACTTCTGGGTATATTCCCAAAAGAATTGAAAACAGGATCTCAAAGATGTACATCCATGTTCATAGCAGCATTATTTACAACAACTAAAATGTGGAAGCAACCCAAGTGCCCATCAATGGATGAATGGATAAGCAATTTAGGGTAAATAGACACTTGTACACACACACACACACACACACACACACACACACACACACAATGGAATATTACTCAGCCGTAAAAAGGAAGGAAAATCTGACATATGCTATGACATGGCTGAACCTTAATGATATTATGCTACGTGAAATAAGCCAGCCAGAAAAAGACAGATACTATATGATTCCACTTATATAAGGTAGTTAGAGTAGTCAAAATCATAGAGACAGAAGGTAGAATGATGGTTGCCAGGGGCAGAGTGAGGGTGGAGTGGTTAGTTATTTTTTAATGGATATAGAGTTTCAATTTTAGAAGGTGAAAAGAGTTATGGAGATAGATGGTGGAGATGGTTTCACAACATTATGAATGTATTATTACCACTGAACTGTGCACTTAAAATGGTTGAGATAGTAAATTTTATGTCATGTGTATTTAACCACAATAAAAAATAAATAAAATTTTTTATACCCTACCATTATGAGTGTAATTAATGCCACTGAATTGTACACTTAAAAATGGTTAAAATGGAAAATTTTGTTATATTTATTTTAACACACACACACACTAAAACAACATACATTTGCATGCACACACACATTCGTGTATATACACACCCCAACTCCCTTAGCTGCTATGTGGAGAACAGCCCATAGGGGCAGGGTTGGATGCAGGGAGGCAGTGGGGCCGGAGGGGCTGGGGCTGGGGCTGGGTAGTGGTGATGATGGCTATGGAGAGCCATGACAGATTCTTTTTGTATTTTGGTGGCTAAACAGACAGCTTTTGAAAATGGATTGAACATAGGGGCTAGGAGATGAAGAAGAGAATTTTTCTGTTCAGGCTACGTCCAGTTTCAACTGGAGGTGCCTGTGAGCATCCAAGTGGTAGAGTCCAATAGGCTGACAAATCTAAGATCCTGGCACGCAGCCAGCAGGTCAGGATGGAGACCTTTGTTTGAGATTCACAAACATATATTGACATTTAAAATGCTGTACGAAGAGATGTGGGCAGAGAGAAGAGGGGCCAGGATCTGGGCTCCCCAACACTGAGAAGAACCCAGCAAAGGTGACTGGAAGAGGATAAGCAAAGAAGCGCAAAAAGGCCAGCAAGTGGAGGGCCAGGGAGTCCAGGAGGGGAGAGTGTCCTAAGCAGGGGCAGGGAGTCAACTGCCAGGAGCCCCTCAGAGGACCTCTCGATGCCTTGCTGGGTGGAGCAACACAGAATAACCAGGTGGACAACTCTTTTTTCCCCAAACTTCGTATTATGAAAAATTTCAAACCCATAGAAAAGTTGAAAGAACTGTACAAGAAACACCGACTAACCTATCATCTAGATTTATAATTAACCCTGGCTTTATCACATTTCCATCCGTCTGTCTCTGTTCATCTATCCATGCATCTTATCTTTTTGTTACTTTTCAAAGTACATTGCAAATATCAGTATACTTCCCACCAAACACTTCAGCAAGTATATCATTAACTAGAGTTCAGTAATTACTTAAGGTTTTTTTTAGGTAAAATTTACATTTGATGAAATATACAGAGCCTAAATGTACCATTCAGTGAGCTTTGAGGAGGTGTTAGGTGGGTCAGCCCCATGGGGGTGGCAGGTCATCTGCAGTAACTGTAAAAGTTGTTCAGTGGAAGCCTGGGACCAGGACTTAGGAGAACAGGAGCTCAGGATGAAGGGGACCAGAAGACAAAGGAAGCCAAGAGGAGAGAAGAGTGGGGAAGCTAAGGGGGGAAGCCAAGAGTCCCATGGATTTTATTTTATTTTATTTTTATAAAGAAAAGAAATTCGAGCTGGCCGGTTAGCTCAGTTGGTTAGAGCATAGCCTTGTAACACCAAGGTCAAGGGTTTAGTTCCCTGTACCAGCCAGCTGCCAAAAAAAAAAAAAAGAAAGAAAAAAAGAAAGAAAAGAAAGGAATAAAAGAGTTTATTTCTTATAGTTTTGGAGGGTCGGAAATTCAAAGTCCAGGGAACACACTGGGTAAGGGACTTTTTCCTAGGGAGGTGATTCTCCACAGTGACTCAGGGTATTATCACATGGCAAGAATGGGCTGGGATGTGTTGGGAATTTAGAAGAAAAGATGAGGCCATTCCACAGAGTGCAATCTCTCCTGGATAGGGTGCCTGGGGACAAGGAGGCATGTAGGGAGAGTGTAGGGGAGTTGTCTGGTCATAGACTGTGTGCTACAGGGCACAGTGGATGGGCCTGGGAAGAACGGGAGGCTGTCCATAGCAGTGTGGGAGGAGTTGAGGGTTATTGGGAGGTGGAGAGTAAGATGTGCCTAGGGATCAGCAAGGAGATGGATTCTCTCCCTTTCATGGAGCTCTAGGCCAGCAAGTCCTTCCAGCCCCAAGAAACAATTAGGTTCAGCCTCCACTCCCTAAATTCCAGCCTTAGATGCTGGGCAGGTTCCCAAGGCCTCCTTCAGGGCCCCAACTTGATGGATTGGCAGAGGCCTCCCCTGTGAGCTATGCCTGGCCGGTCCAGCTTTGGATCAATGTCCCCCCACCCCCGGGACACTGTGGTGTCTGCTTCCTAAGCCTGAGGTCAGCCAGCTGACAGATGATGCAGATCACTGGCAGACATAGGACAGCTGAGTGTTTGATGGGGCAGGTGATGTGTCTGTCCATTGCTGTGGAGGGCAAGAGCCCATGCCAGCCTTGATTCCCTCCTTCTGGCTTGCCGTTGTTGTCTGGGGCCATGGGGTGGGGGGTGGGGGTAGGGGGTGGGATATTGCCTCCTGTTGAGACCTGGCCAGTGACTCATGACCCAGAAAGGCACAGAGTCACACTGGCTGATAGGGCCTTTGCAGGAACCTCTGGATTTGGCACCAGCAGGAAGGGCTCCTTTATGAGCTGTTTCTGTGATGTTTCAACTTGTACCAAAATGGAAAGCATGAATGCGGCAACAGGCATGATGTCAGTGCTGAGTGACCCGACACACTGAATGCCTGCTCTCCTAGGGAGGGCTGGGGCTCAGAGGCAAGCCGCTGCTCTCCACAGGAAGGAAGGCTAAGTTATGTCTGCAACCCTCCTTTCTTGCTGGAGGGGGTGGGGGGAGGGGAGCAGGAACAGAACCTCTTACTGCTGGGGGCCCTCAGAGCTTCCTGGCAGCCAGAGAGCTGACAGTGATGCAGGCTCCACCCTGGGAGCATCCTTTGGGGCCAGATATGGCAAACAAGGCTGGATCCCACCCTCTGGGACTGAGACACAGGGTGGTAGGTCTCAGTGTCACCAGTGTCCCTGCAGGGAAGATGTAGAAGCTGTTCCCAGAACTGCCCCACTCCCCTCCCTTCCCCAGAGCCTAATAGAGGGAGCAGCAGGGAGTGACCAGTGCAGACAGATCACAGCTGCTCGTTCGACTTATGGCTCACAGAGCTCCTAGGCTGGTCCCCAAGCCTCTGGATCCTTGCTGAACAGTACTGCCTTAGCTGCTCTTCTGCATATTGAACAGTTTGAGTAACAGAGCAACTGGGAAAGACTCTTCTCAGGGAGAAATTCCTCTCAGAGCCAGAGAGCCCAGGGTGCCCTGCCTTTCCAAATACCCAGGAGGCTCCTGGCAGGGCGGGCAGTGAATGGCTTCCTACAGGAAGCCACTTCCCTGTAACTTCTGCATCCTTCTCCCACCCAAACCACTTCGTGACCTACATACCATGGTGAGCCTTCCCATCCTTGCTGCCACCCAGGCCCCCACTGGGCTGGGATTTACAGATGTCCGTGGAGGTCCCTGTCAACCCTCACAGATGGCAGGATGGTTTTCCTTGCTGGCAGGAAGGGTGAGCTTGATAAAAGCTAGTGTCTGGCAGAGCTATCTACCTTGGAGTAGCCCTGGGAAGTACCCCCCAGCTCTACCTCTGGCTCCTGGGATGTGAGGCTGTGACTGGTAGCCTGCACATCTCCTGGCCATGTATCAGGTCAGGTTTATGGAGGTGTTGAACAGCAGAACCCTAGGAGAGGTTTCCTGTCACACTGGTAGAAAGCCAGTCCCTTTGATTCTGGTGGGTAGCCAGCTTGGAGAGTGCCTAGGAGCCACAGGGGCCTCCTGGGCCCAGCCACTTAATGAGGAGGTACCACTGTGTGCAGCTAAGGAAGGCTCTACTAGTTCCAAGGCCAGGGAAGTCTGCCACAGGACTGTCCATGTGTACCCAGCCTGGGTGGGGAGGTGGGCTGGGGGGCCCAGCCAACATCTCTCTCCCTGTCTAGTGGACAGTTTCCATTCCCCTAACATGGGGGTAGGGACCTTGGAGTAGGGAGGAAGAGGCTGGGGATGGGCTCTTCCCTGCAAACTGCTGGAGATCCATGGGGGATGCGGAGAGGGAAGTCTTGCTCAGTTCAGAGAGCTCCCTTAACCAGTGTCCTCCTTGGGAGGCCTTGCATGCTGGACCTATCTGCCTGGACCTCAGCCTGAGCCTGGGAGGGGCTGAAAGAAGGCACGGTCAAGGCTCCTCAGTGTCTGGAAGAGGCTGAATAGAAATAGTTGCGCCCATCTGGGCGATGAGTCACTGAGGGGCGTTTCAACTGTTTCTTGGAGAGATTCTATTTTAGGTGAGATGCCTGTGACACAGCCTGGGTAATGGGGGCTGGGAAAAGGAAGGTTCTGGTGATGAGTGCAGGAGTTTTAGCACATGCCTTTGTTCAGCCCTGTCCAGAACCCAAGGGAAGATCACACCAAAGTCCCAGGATAAGAAGCCTTACCTCCCAGTTCCCCCTTCTTAGGAAGTCTCACCTCAGGGCATGCTGCAACCCACAGGTACATGACAGAGATGGGACCTTGGGTGTGGGCTGAGCACCCACCACAGAACTGAGTTTGCGGCCACCAACCTGGGTCAGAGGCTGGGCCTTCCCTCAGAGGGATAATCCCCTCCCAGGGTACCTCTCAGAATGAGCAGAAATAGCCTCTCCTTGGGAACCCTCACTTTGGTGAGAGTGAGCCTTTCCCTGCCAAGAATGGGCCTCTCTGAGGGGGTCTCTACCCACTAACTAAAACTGATTCCTCTGTGGCTTTGTCTGCCCAAATGTAGATAAAGCTGCCCTGGGCCTTAAAAAGCATCTGTGGGTTAACAGTTCCCAGCTGAGGGGGATGGCTTCACACCTTACTGCTCCAGCATCACTGTTCTTAGAGTTTCTAGAGCTGGGCTTGGTCTTTGGGGAGGGGGGTGCTCTGATCCAAAGGGGTGACTTCTAGACCCCTGACTTGGCCTGTGTGAAGCTGAGTGGGCTTTGGAAGCAGGACTGCAGAAGGCACTAAGCTCCAGGCTGCCTAGGCTGTGGATCAGGAACTGGGCAGGGCAGGCAGGGCAGTCAGGGCCGATCTTGCCAGCAGCAACACTTCCTAGCCAGGTAACCACAAAAGAGCATTTCACTAAATCATCTCAGACCTTGGTTTACTTTACTGTGAGGACAAAATGAGAACACCTGTAAACATGCCCTATGCGGTGCTTGGCACAAGGGGTGCTCACCAAAGTGGAGCATTCCCCACCCCCTGACCTTGAATGTTGCTCTTGGGCTGCTGGGCAGGACACCTGAGCCTAGGCTCAACTGGCAAGTTAACGCTTAGCAGGAGCAGCAGTGCAACCCTGAGGCCTCATGGCAGAGGGCAGGGCTGGAAGCACCACTGAGGGTGAACAGAAGGGGCCTTCTGCACCAGGAACAAGACTGGACCTTTCTCTGGGTCACCAGGGTGCATGCAGGACCTCTAACTGCAACCACAGACAGGGGAATAGCCTTGGCCTCCAGCCTTGGCTCTGGTTGAGGAGGAAGAGCCTCCTCATCGAGGCCCCAAATCTCACAGCTCCAGTCTTGTGGAAGCTGTGCTCTGTCTTATTAAACCGTCAGGATGAATCCCACAGACGAGCCTCTCTGGGATGAGTCCTGCTCTGTGCCACGTGCTGTGTGCAGCCCTGAGACCACCATCAACAAGGGCTCACAGGCTGATTGGGAGACACCCAGTGAACAGATTAGTATATACTTGGGAAAGAATAAGCACTGTGAAGACAATAAGCTGGGTGATTTGATACAGAGAACCTGGAGGGTGTTTTAGATTGTGTTGCTGGAGGAGGCCTTGATGGGGAAATGATACCTGATCTGAGATGTACACAACAAGCTGGGCCAAGGGGCAGAAGGAATAGTGGGTGTGAAGGCCCTGGTGCAGAAATGAGCTCAGAGGACCACTTGGCAGCACAAGAGGCACAGTGTGTCTGGAGCGAGACAGCCAAACGGAGATGGCAGGAAAAGAGGCCAGAGAAAGGGGTAGGTTGGGGTGGATCAGAGGCTGTGGTAAAGAGTTCCTGTGGTGTGATGGGAATCCACTTAGGGGAATTTGAGCCCGTGAGTGATATGCTCTGATTTACGTGTGGATTTTCTGGAGAAAAAAATATTACTGGCTCGTGTAACTGGAAGTCCAAGGGTAGACTTAAAGCATAGCTAAATCCAGGGAATTAAATGAAGTCGTCAGTTCTGCTCTTCTGTCCTTTTCTTGGCTCCACCTCCAGCCGTCCATTGACTTCATTCTCAGCATCCCTCTGCATGTTGGGGAAGAAGGCTATGGACCACTCCAAGGCGGCATCCTTCTGACTAGTGATCCAAAAAGAAAAAAGGCCCTTTCTTTCTTGTTGTTCATTTACCAAATAACATGGAAGGCTCTAACTTGCCCTGTTTGCAAGGTCACATGCCCATCCCTGCACAGAGCTAATGACAGAGAGAAACTACATGCTTATCATATGAATAGCAACATGTGTCCTGTTTGCTCTGAAGGAAGAAAAAAGGCTTATTTGGTTCTGCTTGTCTCAGTCACATCACATTACCCTGCACTCACTCACTTGCTGTCTAGATTTTTCATTATACATCTCGTCTCCTCAGCTAGACTCTGAGCTCCTCCAGGATAGGAACTATGGTCTTTTATTCTCTATGCCTCCCTCCCCCACCTATTACTCTTATTTGTTTGTTCTGCAAGTTTTTATTGAATACTTAAGGTATACCAGGCACTGCTCTAGGGCTATGCTTTCCCTCCTTGTTTATGTTTTGAAAGATCACTCTAGCTGCTGTGTGGAAATGGCCTGAGGGGGGAAACAGGGGAAAGAGAGTGACCAGTTGGAGACTAAGGGGGTCATCCAGCCAGGAGGCTGGTAGCAAGAATTGGTGAGGTGGGACGTGGAGATGGAATGACTTAACAGATCTGAGGTACAGACGTTGGGGAGGACTCTCAAGCAGGAGGGCCTGGCAGGCACTGGGTTGGTGGTTGGGAGGTGGGGTGGGGAAGTGGTACTACCTCAGCTCTGCCTTTCAGCCCCGCCCCCTGGCAGCCCAGAAACAACTGAACAGGGGTTGGTGCTCCTGCCTGTGCTAGGAGCCAACCCTGGCTGCTGTGGGGCCTGCAGTGACCTGGGCCATGAGCACCACCAGTACTGGCCATCCTGCTGACTTTGATGCTTCTCTCCTCAGGTGAAGGAGTGGCTCTGTCTGAACTGTCAGATGCAGAGGGCTCTGGGAATGGACATGACCACTGCTCCTCGCTCCAAGAGCCAGCAGCAGCTGCACTCCCCAGCCCTGTCTCCTGCCCACTCCCCAGCCAAACAGCCCCTGGGGAAGCCGGAGCAAGAGAGATCTCAGGGCTCAGGGGGACCACAGCCTGGCCCCCTCCAGGCTGAGACAGCCAGGGCCACCTCAGTGCCGGGGCCTGCCCAAACAGCCGCCCCTCCAGAGATGGGGAAGGTGTCACCTCAGCCCCCTCTCCCCACAAAGCCTTGCAAAGCTGAGCCCAGGCCACCTGCAGGAGAGGCCCCAGCCAAAAGTGCCACTGCAGTGCCCTCTGGGCTTGGTGCTGCTGAGCAGACCCAGGAAGGCCTCACCGGGAAGCTCTTCGGCCTCGGTGCATCACTGCTGACCCAGGCGAGCACCCTCATGTCTGTGCAGCCTGAGGCTGAGCCCCAGGGCCAGCCTACCCCCAGCAAGGGGCCGCCCAAGATCATCTTCAGTGATGCAAGTAAGGAGGCTGGCTCGAAACCCCCTGGCTCGGGGCCTGTGCCTGGGCCAACACCTGGAGCCAAAACTGAGCCTGAGGCTAGAAAAGGTCCTGGATCAGTGCCTGGACCCCTGGCAAAAACTGGAGGAACAACCAGTCCAAAGCATGGCAGAGCAGAACATCAGGCAGCATCCAAAGCTGCTGCCAAGCCAAAGACCATGCCGAAGGAAAGGGCCACCTGCCCACTGTGCCAAGCTGAGCTCAATGTGGGCAGCAAGGGCCCAGCCAACTATAACACCTGCACCACCTGCAAGCTCCAGGTGTGCAACCTGTGTGGCTTCAACCCAACGCCTCACCTGATGGAGGTAAGAGAGAATGCTCCCGTGAGCCTGTTGAGGGCCCAGGGCCTGAGGTAGTAAGGGGCATGGGAGTCAGAAAGGACTGCAGACTCCTGGGTCTGCAGCAGTTGTGGGGCTGCCCCTACACAGCTAATGCTGCAGACAGGCTGCACTCCCTTTCCTGTCCTTGCCTCAGGACCTAGTCCTTTCGCTCGGACAACTGACTGGCACAGTGGGTGAGGCTAATGGTGCCTACTGCCTCTGACTGGCTGACTAGTACCATGAACCTGGTCCCAGAGGTAGCCAGGCTCAGGAGGCCCTGAGCTGGCCTCCCCATTTCCAGCTACCATGAGCATGGCCCTGATGAAAGATGCCAACCTCCCCTACTCAGTTAGAACCTGAAGTCCCACCCTGCCCTCTATCTGTGACCCTCGTGGGGATTGGGGTTAAAGAGCCATGGGGCACAGGGCCCCATGCCTGGGGGAGCAGGAGGCTTTCTCACAGTGGGGGGCAGGTCATGTTCCATTGCCCAGGCTGCAGCTCAGCCAGGTGGTGTCCATGACCTCGGAGCTCATGGGTATTGATGTCTACTTGTCAAAGCCACAGCCTTTGGTCCACATATTTTCCCTTGGGCCGCTTGTGGAGATGCTTACAGATGTTCTTCTTACCCATAAGAGAGTTTGAGGCAGAGCTGGGGTTGGAGCCAGTCTCTCTGCAGTCCCTGCTCCAGGGAGGCACACTGGCACTGTGTAGAACCAAGTGAAAGGGAGCAGGAGTCCCAGTGTTAGGCCCAGTGTTCTCTTGAAGCTTGGAGTCCAGCCTGGGAGGCTCAGAAGGATAGAGATACCCTGGCAGACCTGGACCTCCTAAGGGAGAGGAGGCTACTACTGCTCCTCTCCCAACCCCCTTATCTACTCTCCCCTGCCCAGGGCCACCCATGTGAAACCCACTATGGCTGCCATGGGCATAGCTGGGTATGTCGCCTTCCTTAAGTGCGCTTGGGGTCTGGGATTGGCACATCTTTGCAGGTAAATGTGTTTCCCAGCTGTGTCATGTCAGGAAATGGTCAAGCCAGGGCACCTGCCTTCTGTACATGGGCAGGCAACTAAGTCCTTTGGGATCTTGGGCTGGGCCATGAATGGCTGATGGTGGGGCAGGGGTGTGTGGAGTTCATGGTGTTACCATGATCTCTCTGGCACCTTATTCTGCCTCCCCTTGGACCAGGCCACCATGGGAGCCCCCACTGGAGCCTCCCAGTATGACTAGGAAGACTGTTTTGGCTGCTACAGGCCATACTTTCCAACATTTAGGGAGGGGAAACCCTGAGCAAGTAACCTCCTCATGTGACACCATCTGTCCCTCCTGGCCCCACACTAACTTCCCTGAGCTCTAGGGCCAGTGGCTCACTAGAGGACAGCTTATCTGGCTGGCAGGGGGAGGGGGTATGCCAGGGGGTCTCCACGGGGCCAGGGGAGCACCAGCTGGCTGCTCTGCCCACAGACCTCCAGGCACAATCTCACTGTCCGTCAGGTGCGGTGCCCTGACACTGAGGGATTGTGAGCCTAGGGAACTGGTAAGCTGGTCTGGCCCAGAGGACCCTTGTCCCCAAGAGACCTCCCAGCCCACATTTCCTCATTAAGCAGGATGTGCATAGAGGGGAGGGAAAACTTTCTTTGTCTGGGAGCATGAACATTTCTGACAGCTCATTTTGGCAGCCCCTGGGCCAGGCCACAGAAAATGCTGATTAGGCCCAAACAGAAGTGTTTCAGTCACATGTCGACTCTAGATGAGGCATCTGGATTCTGATCTAGGCCTCTCATTAGCTGTTTGGTTCTGGCTTTCCTGGACCTCAGAGCTTCTGCCTCTTAATGGCCAGCATTCCTCCTGCCCCAGCCCCACCATGTCCTGCAGTCTCCAGGTTCTGCCCCACTGCCACCTTCTTGGCCAGGACTACCCTTTCTCCACAGGGTCTGATGGGTTCCATGGGCCTGAGAGCAAGGCCTTTGGGCTTTCTTGTCCTAGCTCCTCCCCAACCCAGGTCCTCTGCTTCCCTGCCTGCTGTAGTCAGAGGGTGGCGCTATGTCTCTGACCCCTTTCTCCTCATAGCTCTGCCTGTCAGTGCTGCTGTCTGCAGCGGGCCTATGTCTGCTCTGGGGAAGGTGTGCACAGGCAGCCAAGATGCCCCTTCCCATGGTTCCCGCCATGGAGGACACATCACCATCCACCATCAGAGATGCAAGTCAGCAGCCCAGCCTCATCCTCAACTCCTCCTCTCTCATCTCAGCATCCATTCCATGGACCTTGTAAGCCCTGCCAGCTCTGCCTCTCCACGGTCACAAGAATCTGGCTTCTCCTCTCCATCCTGTGGCTACAGTCCTGGTCCTCCCTCCTTGTCCTTAACCAGGGCGTGGGCTGTTTTGAGCTCACCTCAGCAAATGGCCACCTAGCGTTCTGAGCACTTTTGTGCTTCTCTGTGACCTACTTTGTGTGTTCTTGATTAGAGGCTTCTGATCAAGGCTTCATCCTGCCTTGGGAGCAAGGTGACAGGGCCAGCAGGTCCTTCTCCGATCCTTCTCCAAGTCCTAGGTGTAGATCTGCTGAGGCTGTCTCTCCCTGTACCTTTCTTGGCCAAGGCCAGCCTGCCAGACTCAGAATGACTGTGCTGTGTCTCTGTGCACAGTGTGAGGCAGAGGGACCAGTGTCTGCATGCAGGCTGGGGGCCTAAGGGAGGGACTGGCCAGGGGAACCACACTCACAGCTCCCCACGGGCCTGATGGAACTGCTGGGGCTCCACCTGAGGCCAGAGCCAACCATCTGGGCCAACAGGTTGGGAATTTTCCTCAACATCTCTGAGCTATAAAAATCCTTTTCCTTCTTTCTAGATAGGGAGTCCAGAGCATACAATAGAGGAGGCAATAAAATTGGATCCCTTTTCCCTTTGAAACTTCCTCTGAAAAAATAACCATAGTGCTATTTAATGAGTCATTTCATAATTAAGAGTTGTTGATTCTAATTTTTTTTTTTTTTACCTATTTATCTTTTTGAAGGATAATAGTACCCTCTGGCATAATTTTTAATAGACTTTCAGTTCAAAATAGTCTGTGAAGAAATTTCTGGAATTGGAATTGTTCTAGTAAATATTGCCAGTTTCTTATCTTATTTTAACTGCCAAAATTCCAGCTGTGCCCTTGAGAAGTTGGGCCTCACTGGGCAAAGGGCCTGGCACCTGTGATATGTGGGGCTGGGCTGGGCTTATCGGGGCAGGGGCTGTAGTGGGGGCATCAGGCGAGAGGCTGCCTCTGCAGGTAGTGATCTGAGGGATCTCTGTCTCCTCACATGTGGAATGGGAGTGATAATACTGTCTCTTAGGTTTCTGTGAGAACTAGGGGAGATGGTGTACCTCAGATGCTTATGCATGGCCTGACACAGTCAGCCCTTGAGCTAGGAGATTGGAACCAGAGTATCCTAGAAGAGAGTCTCTGTGTGGGGAAGGTGGAGTCCCCGCAAGTCGCTGGTTATCTGGGTATGAATGGGCCCTGTGTCCCCTGCAAGCTCTTGGTTTCATGAGGGACACCCCCAGGAAATGAACATATTTGGTGCTGGAGCATGAGGGGAGCACAGCCCAGCCACAAGGGATTCCTCTTATGGAGGCAGAGAGCCAGAAAGCAGGAGCTTAGGCGTGTGCAGGTACAGGAGGGGCAAGGTCAAAGTCAGGAGAGGAACAGCAGCACCAGTGATGGCCATCTCTGTAGCCAAGTGTACAAGTCTTGGGCCTTCTACCTCTGGGCATTCTTTTCCCTGGAATTCTCACTCACTGCCTCCTGGTCTGGCAGTGGAGCTGAGGGTATGTAGGGCCAGGCAGCTGGCCATAGGGTGTTGATTGGGATGGTGTCACCATAACCAGACTGGCACACAGGCCAGCTTCACAATAAAGAGATTGTGTGGACTACAGTCTCATTCAGACAATGGCAAACAATGCAGGGAAGATGCCCGGCATCCAGCCCACTCCACTGGGCTCCAGAGATTCTACATGGCCTACCTTCCACCCCTTTCCTATTCCCCAGAAGATGTGGGCCTGGGCCAGATCTCCCCTGTCTCCACCCCTGCCAGCCCCAATGCCCTGTATCCTTCTACCCCAACCCCAGAGGCCTGGAAAGGGCCTCCAGCAGCCAGGTCAAGTGTTTATTTTTAGCTCTTACTTCACAAGCCTCCTCCTGCCTGCCTTCCCTTCCTTGCTGCCTGCTATAGCACAGCCAGGAGCAAGAGGGTCAACCAGGAGGTTCCTTCTGCAACCTGGCTGCCTTCATGAATAAGTACGTGAAGGAACAAAGCCCTAGGGAGCATGTAACTACAGGTGACATGTTTTGCTGAGGGCTAGGCCTCTTGGTTCAGGTAAGCAAGGCTTTGCAGGGGCTGGCTTTGAGCACTTGACACTGAATCTGTCTCCTCCATCCACACCACCCTTCCAAGGTGCCCTTGCTTCATTTAGACTGTTGCTTCTGGGTGGGGTCTGCAGGCCAGAGGTGGGGTCAAGGGTTTGCCAAGCTACCAAGGTAGGCCAGGGCAGATGACCCAACTTCAAGAGGCCTAACCTGGGACTGATGTGTTCAGAGACCCAAGGTGGAGTCAGGGCAGCATTGCCTTTAGCTAGCCCCCTGTCTGGGTCCAGATCCTAACCTCACCATGCTGATCCTATGGCTGGGGAAAGGGTTGTTTGTTCATTTCCAGAACTCTCTCTTGGCCTCTGCCTACAATCCTCCATCTTTCCAGAGTCTTTTGGCCATCTCACACTCCTCTCTGTAATTCCTCAGACCTGCTACAGGAATCACCCACTCAGGGCCCAGGGATGCCCTAACCCCACTCCTGTGCAGGCAGCTGGAGCTGGGGACTTAGACATAGGGGGATTTCCATTGTGTCCCTTGATGATGCTGGGGGCATGTGTGTTGGGATTTCTGGATCAGGTTCTGTGCTTTCCCATGCCCTGTCCATCACAGGGCTTGGTCTCAACCTGTCCACCTCTCTCCCCAGGCATCTCTAGGGGTAAACCCTGCCAGGCCAATTAAGCCAAGGCCTAGCCAGAGGCCAGCACTGTTGCCTCATGGGGATTTGTGTGGTGGACACACAGAGCATCAAATAAGGTCCAAAGGAATCAGAAGTAGTGCCAGGGCTGGGCCAGAGTGAATACATGTAGGGCTTCTAAAGTGTCCATCTCCACAGCTGGGCCCCACCGCCCCGTCCCTCTGCCTGGGACCTGTGACTAGGGTTGGGCCTTAGGGAAGAACAACAGCTCCAATCTCAGGGAAACAGTTTAAGACCCTGGGTAAGAAGCCTGTGGAGAAGGTTTATCCTTCAACACACACCAAGGCTCTGCCACCTGCCCGCCTGGCCTCTGCTGAGGCCCAGAGTAGAGATGTGGAGTGTAGCTCTGTGGGCAGCAAACCAGGCGAGAACCATGACATGGTATCTGCCATGGTAGCCTGAGGATACCAGGCTGACGGCAGGCACCCTGGGAGTACCAGGCTCCCAAGGCTATTCCAGGTAATCTAGGGTCTGACTTGGGCCCAGAGACAGTGTGTGAGGTGAGGATGCTGAGACTGTTGGCCCACCCAGGGCTGCCAAGGGCCCAGGGCGAAGGGCTACCTCCTTTCTCTGTCTCCGGCTCTGTAACCCTGTGATTCTCAAAATGGCTCATCCTAGTGGCAAGCCTAGAGCTGCTGGTGGGAGTCTGAGTACCTAGGCACCCAGGATGAGCAGCAGCAGGAAGCGGGGAATGCCAAGCTTCTGCACCCACAGAATGAGAGCAGGAACAGGTGTCAGTGGGGCCCTGCTCTGGGCTGCACTGGAACCCTCAATCCCCACCACCTATGTGGGCCAGAACAGGGCCTTAAATCCTTCCAAAAAGGAGCCATTTCTGTTCAGCAGGGGCTCTTGACTCTGGACTCCACACCAGCCCACAGGGGACTCTTCGCTTCCTGAGGTTCGCATCCTGAGGGACCCCACCTTCTCCATGTGCTTGGGACCAGACCCATGTGCTGCTTGTGGCCTCCCCTCCCCTACAGTTCTCCTCCTTTTCTGGCCAGTTGAAAAGTTCTGTGTAGGTTAAGGACGGGACCCTGCTTTTTGGTTTGTCATTTGCATTTTGGCTTTGTATAGGCTAATATTAAGGATGGGGAGGTTTGTTATTTGGCAATAAGAAATCTATCAGTCTTTTTCTCCTTATGCCTTTGGTATTGTCATGCTCTGAAAGACTTTCTCTTCCCTTAAGGTTACAGAAATAGTCATGTAAATATTATTTGAATGCTTCTGTGTCTTTGTGATTTTCATCACCCTCCCCCCACCATTTCCTTGCAGAAAACAGAGTGGCTTTGTCTGAACTGCCAAACTAAGCGGCTGTTGGAGGGCAGCCTGGGAGAGCCCAGCCCTCTGCCACTGCCCACCTCACAGCAGCCTCCTGCAGGGGCCCCTCACCGTGCAGCTGGAACAGGCCCTCTGAAGCAGAAAGGACCACAGGGACTGGGTCAGCCTTCCGGCGTCCCACCTGCCAAGGCCAGCCCCCAACCCACCAAGGCCAGCCCCTTGCCCACCAAGGCCAGCCCCCAAGCCAAGCCCCTCAGGGCTTCTGAACCCAGCAGGACCCCAAGCAGTACCCAGGAAAAGAAGACAGGAGTCCCTGCTAAAGCTGAGCCGGTGCCGAAGCCACCTCCAGGGACTACCCTGCCTCCTGGGATTCCTAAAGTAAAGAGTGGGATGAGGAGGACTGAACCTGCCACCCCTGTCGTCAAGGCTGTTCCAGAAGCCCCCAAGGGTGGGGAGGTGGAGGTCAGTCCCAATCACTTCCCAGGGACACTAGCTTTCAGATTAGACAGTCTAGGTAAGGGCTTGCCTCCCTGCGGGGCTGGGACGTAGGCCTAGGACAGGCCCCTTGGGGCTGCAAAGGAAGGCAAGAATGCCCCAAAGGAAGAGAGAAAGCCTACATGAGGCTCTGGCAGCCTGGAGCCTGTGAGTTTGCGACTGATCCTGTGTCTGGCACCTTGTTGGATGCTTTGCTGGGTTTTGATCCCCTTTGATCTAGTAAAGTTTCTCTTTGAAGACCTTGGGCTGTTTGGGGATTGCCGTGGAACCCACAAGTTATTCAAGGCCAGAGACACGGGTGGGTGGTAGGCCCTAAACCCATGGGAGGTGGAGGGACCCATTTTCAGGGCCCTGGGATTGACAGGGCAGGCTGGGCTCCCACTACGAGCTGTCTGCCATGGGAGTCAGTGTCTGCTTCTCACCCTGCTGCAGGAACTGGTGGGCAAGCCTTACTCTCAGGACCTGTCCCGGAGCCCACAGAGCCTCAGCGACACAGGCTATTCCTCTGATGGCATCTCCAGCTCCCAGAGTGAGATCACAGGCGTTGTGCAACAGGAGGTGGAGCAGCTGGACAGTGCAGGGGTGATGGGGCCACGCCCACCCAGCCCCTCAGAGCTCCACAAGGTGGGGAGCAGCATGCAGCCTTTGCTGGAGGCCCAGGGCCTGGCCCCCAGTGGGGAGCAGAGCAAGCCACCCTGCAGCAGCGCTGGTGAGGAGCAGAAGCGGCGGCCCCACTCCTTGTCCATCGTGCCTGAGGCCTTTGACTCTGATGAGGAGCTGGAGGATATCCTAGAGGAAGAGGAAGACTCTCTCAAGTGGGGGCGCCCGAGGGACCAGCGGGACACAGCTGAGTCCTCAGATGATTTTGGCAGCCAGCTGAGGCATGACTATGTGGAGGACAGCAGTGAGGGAGGACTGTCCCCTCTTCCACCCCAACCCCCAGTCCGGGTAGTAGAACTGACTGATGAGGAGTTCATGCGACGGCAGATCCTAGAGATGAGTGCTGAGGAAGACAACCTGGAGGAGGATGACACTGCCACCTCCGGGCATGGCCTGGCCAAACGTGGCATCCAGAAGGGTGGCTCCAGGCCCAGGTCCGAGCCTAGCCAAGACCCAGGAACACTGCCTAAGAGGCGCCTGCCCCACAATGCCACCACAGGCTATGAGGAGCTGCTGTCTGAGGGAGGCCCAGCAGAGGCCACCGATGGCAGTGGGGCCCTGCAGGGTGGGCTCCGCCGATTCAAGACTATTGAACTCAACAGCACGGGCAGCTACAGCCACGAGCTAGACCTGGGCCAGGACCCTGACCCCAGCCTGGACCGGGAGCCGGAGCTGGAGATGGAGAGCCTGACAGGCTCGCCTGAGGACCGCTCCCGTGGGGAGCACTCCTCTACCCTGCCTGCCTCCACGCCCAGCTACACCTCGGGTACCTCACCCACCTCCCTATCATCGCTAGAGGAGGACAGTGACAGCAGTCCCAGCCGCCGGCAGCGGCTGGAGGAAGTGAAACAGCAGCGCAAGGCCCGGCACCGCTCGCATGGGCCCCTGCTGCCCACCATCGAGGACTCCTCGGAGGAGGAGGAGCTGCGGGAGGAGGAGGAACTGCTGCGCGAGCAGGAGAAGATGCGGGAGGTAGAGCAGCAACGCATCCGCAGCACTGCCCGCAAGACCCGGCGTGACAAGGAAGAACTGCGGGCCCAGCGGAGGCGCGAGCGCTCCAAGACGCCACCCAGTAACCTGTCGCCCATTGAGGACGCCTCCCCTACAGAGGAGCTGAGGCAGGCAGCCGAGATGGAGGAGCTACACCGCTCCTCCTGCTCTGAGTACTCTCCCTCACCCTCCCTTGACTCAGAGGCTGAGGCCCAGGATGGTGGCCCCGCCAGGCTCTACAAGTCAGGCAGTGAGTACAATCTGCCCACCTTCATGTCGCTCTACTCACCAACTGAGACACCCTCGGGCAGCGCCACCGCTCCCAGTTCCGGACGACCCCTCAAGAGCGCCGAGGAGGCCTACGAGGAGATGATGAGAAAGGCCGAGCTGCTCCAGCGGCAACAGGGCCGGGTGGCAGGAGCCCAGGGGCCCCATGGTGGCCCCTCTCAGCCCACTGTCCCCCGGGCCCAGGGCTCCTTTGAATACCAAGACACCCCAGACCGTGCCTATGGCAGGGCTGCTCAGCCTGTCTCAGAGGGCACAGCGGCCAGCCAGGGAGCAGCCGTGTACGAGGAGATCCTTCAGACTTCACAGAGCATAGTCCGCATGCGGCAGGCCTCCTCACGGGACCTGGCCTTTGCTGAGGACAAGAAGAAGGAGAAGCAGTTTCTGGATGCCGAGAGTGCGTACATGGACCCAATGAAGCAAAATGGTGGCCCACTTACCCCTGGTACCAGTCCCACCCAGCTGGCTGCCCCTGTGTCCTTCTCCACCTCGACCACCTCGGACAGCAGTGGGAGCCGAGTTATTCCTGACGTCCGTGTCACTCAGCATTTTGCAAAGGAGCCTCAGGACCACCTCAAGCTGCACAGCTCTCCTGCCTCCCCCAGTTCAGCCTCCAAGGAGGTAGGCATGTCTTTCTCCCAGGGCCCTGGGACCTTAGCCACCACAGCTGTGGCTCCTTGTCCGGCTGGCTTGCCACGAGGATATGTGACTCCAACCTCCCCAGCGGGCTCTGAGCGCAGTCCTTCACCATCTTCCACAGGCCACAGATATGGACAGAGCCCAACCACTGCAAACTATGGGTCCCAAACTGAGGAGCTACCCCAAGCCCCCAGTGGCCCTGCTGCAGGTGGACGGACTGCCAGAGAGAAGGCCCTGAGTGGGAGTGACGGCGAGGGTGGCACTCCCCAGCCTTCCCGGGGATATTCCTACTTTACAGGCTCCAGCCCACCTCTCTCCCCATCTTCCCCCTCAGAGAGTCCCACACTCTACCCTGTCAAGCTGGGTCCAAGGGCTACAGCAGAGTTCTCTACACAGACGCCAAGCCCAACCCCTGCCTCAGACATGCCACGGAGCCCTGGTGCCCCCCCTCCAACACCCATGGTAGCCCAGGGCACACAAACACCACACCGACCCAGCACACCTCGCCTGGTGTGGCAACAGTCCTCTCAGGAGGCTCCCTTTATGGTCATCACACTGGCATCAGATGCCTCTAGCCAGACCAGGATGGTACATGCCAGTGCCTCCACCTCCCCAGTGTGCTCACCTACTGACACCCAGGCTACCACCCACAGCTACAGCCAGACAACACCTCCGAGTGTGTCTCAGCTGCCCCCAGCACCACCTGGACCACCTGTGTTCCCACGGGTGCCCAGTGCTGGTGCAGATGGGCCCCTGGCCCTATATGGCTGGGGTGCCCTTCCTGCAGAGAACATCTCCCTGTGCCGTATCTCCTCTGTCCCTGGAACTTCTAGGGTTGAGCCAGGCCCCAAGCCCCCTGGCAGTGCAGTGGTAGACCTTCGCATGGCCATCAAACCCACACCCATCATTCTCACTGACCAGGGCATGGACCTGACCTCTCTTGCTGTGGAAGCGAGGAAGTATGGCCTTACCCTGGATCCAATCCCAGGGCGGCAGTCAACCGCTGTGCAGCCCTTGGTTATCAACCTCAATGCTCAGGAGCAGACTCATGCTTTCCTTGGTGTTTCCACTACTGTGAGCATCACCGTGGCCTCGTCTGTGCTCATGGCTCAGCAAAAGCAGCCTGTGGTCTATGGAGACCCCTTCCAGAGCCGGATCGACTTTGGTCAGGGCACGGGTAGCCCCGTGTGCTTGGCCCAGGTCAAGCAGGTAGAGCAGGCTGTCCAGACAGCCCCATACCGAGGTGGGCCCCGGGGAAGGCCCAGGGAAACCAAGCTTGCCAGGTATAGCCTGCCCAACCAGGTAGCACCTCTGGCCAGAAGGGACATTTTGATCACTCAAATGGGCACTGCCCAGAGCGTTGGCCTCAAGTCAGGCCCAGTGCCAGAGCCTGGTGCCGAGCCCCACAGGGCCACCCCTGCAGAGCTGCGGTCACATGCTGCTCTGCCAGGTGCCAGGAAGCCACACACAGTGGTGGTGCAGATGGGAGAGGGCACAGCAGGTACTGTGACCACACTGCTCCCAGAGGAGCCAGCGGGTGCCCTGGACCTCACCGGGATGAGGCCTGAGAGCCAGGTGGCATGCTGCGACATGGTCTACAAGTTCCCCTTTGGCAGTAGCTGCACTGGCACCTTCCACCCTGCCCCCAGTGCACCTGAGAAGAGCGTGGCAGATGCTACCCTACCTGGCCAAAGCAGCAGCCCCTTCTACACTACCCGGGAACCTGAGCCCCCCGAACCCCCCACCTACCAGGCACAGGGGGTTGTGGGGCC
This sequence comes from Cynocephalus volans, assembly GCF_027409185.1. Lineage (NCBI taxonomy): Eukaryota > Metazoa > Chordata > Mammalia > Dermoptera > Cynocephalidae > Cynocephalus > Cynocephalus volans. The sequence goes on from NC_084470.1 coordinate 59,887,037, forward strand.
TGGGACCCACGAGGAGCAGAGGCCCTACCCTCAGGTCCTCCCTGGCAGGCTGTACTCCTCCATGTCTGACACCAATTTGTCTGAGGCTGGCCTCAATTACCATGCCCACAGGATTGGGCAGCTCTTCCAGGGCCCTGGACGAGACTCAGCTGTGGATCTCAGCTCACTGAAGCACTCCTACAGCCTGGGCTTTGCAGATGGACGCTACCTAGGGCAGGGCTTGCAGTATGGTTCATTCACGGACCTGCGTCATCCCACAGACCTTTTGACTCACCCACTTCCCATGCGGCGCTATAGCTCAGTGTCAAACATCTACTCAGACCACAGGTATGGCTCACGGGGAGACACAGTTGGCTTCCAGGAGGCCAGCCTGGCCCAGTACAGTGCCACCACGGCCCGGGAGATCAGCCGCATGTGCGCTGCCCTCAACTCCATGGACCAGTATGGCGGGCGGCATGGCAGCAGTGGTGGTGGCCCTGACCTTGTGCAGTACCAGCCCCAGCATGGGCCTGGGCTCAGTGGTGCACAGGGTCTGGCTCCCCTCAGACCTGGCCTCCTTGGTAACCCCACCTTTCCAGAGGGCCACCCAAGTCCTGGGAACCTGGCCCAGTTTGGGCCTGCAGCAGGCCAGGGAATGGCAGTTAGACAGCTGCTGCCATCCACAGCCACTGTGCGTGCAGCTGATGGCATGATCTACTCGACTATCAACACCCCAATTGCTGCAACACTGCCCATCACCACCCAGCCCACCTCAGTACTGCGGCCCATGGTGCGTGGTGGCATGTACAGGCCTTATGCATCGGGTGGAGTCACAGCCGTGCCACTCACCAGCCTGACGCGCATGCCCATGATTGCCCCCCGGGTACCTCTTGGGCCCACTGGGCTGTACCGATATCCTGCACCAAGTAGATTCCCCACTGTTTCCAGCATTCCACCAGCTGAGGGTCCTGTCTACTTGGGGAAACCTGCTGCCGCTAAGGCCCCCGGATCTGGAGGCCAATTAAGGCCAGAGCTGCCAACAGGGACTGCACGGGAAGAAGCTGTTTCTACAACCACCCCTGCTACCATCAAGGAAGCTGCAGCAGCCCCAGCCCCTGCCCCACTAGCAGGCCAGAAGCCGTCAGGAGATGCTTCTCCTGGGGGTGCCAGTGGGGCCCTCAGCCGGCCAGGACTTGAGAAGGAGGAAGTGTCACAGGAGGAGAGGCAGCGGAAGCAGCAGGAGCAGCTGCTACAGCTGGAGCGAGAGCGGGTGGAGCTGGAGAAGCTGCGACAACTGCGGTTGCAAGAGGAGCTAGAGCGGGAGCGGGTGGAGCTGCAGCGGCATCGTGAAGAAGAGCAGCTGCTGGTGCAGCGGGAGCTGCAGGAGCTGCAGACCATCAAGCACCATGTGCTGCAGCAGCAGCAAGAGGAACGCCAGGCTCAGTTTGCACTGCAGCGGGAGCAGCTAGCGCAGCAGCGGCTGCAGCTGGAGCAGATACAGCAGCTGCAGCAGCAGCTGCAGCAGCAGCTAGAAGAGCAGAAGCAGCGGCAGAAGACTCCTTTCCCTGCAGTCTGTGAGGCACCTGGCCGAGGGCCTGCCCTCGCTGCCACCGAACTGGCCCAGAACGGCCAGTATTGGCCACCCCTGACCCACACAGCTTTCATTGCTGTGGCAGGGAATGAGGGGCCTGGGCAGCCTCGGGAGCCCATGCTGCACCGGGGTCTCCCCAGCTCAGCCTCAGACATGTCACTGCAGACTGAGGAGCAGTGGGAGGCAGGCCGCAGTGGCATCAAGAAGCGGCACTCCATGCCACGCCTGCGGGACGCCTGTGAGCCAGAGTCGGGTCCTGAGCCCTGCGTGGTCAGGAGGATTGCAGACAGCAGCGTGCAGACAGATGATGAGGATGGGGAGGGCCGCTACCTCCTGACCCGGAGGCGCCGAACTCGGCGGAGTGCTGACTGCAGCGTGCAGACGGACGACGAGGACAATGCCGAGTGGGAGCAGCCGGTGCGCCGCCGCAGGTCCCGTCTTTCCCGCCACTCAGACTCGGGCTCTGACAGCAAACACGATGCCACTGCCTCGTCATCCACTGCCACCACCGCTGTAAGGGCCATGAGCAGCGTGGGCATCCAGACCATCAGTGACTGCTCTGTGCAGACGGAGCCTGACCAGCTGCCCAAGGTCTCTCCAGCCATCCACATCACAGCTGCCACCGATCCCAAGGTGGAGATTGTCAGGTACATATCAGCGCCAGAAAAGACTGGGCACGGGGAGAGCCTGGCCTGCCAGACGGAGCCAGATGGGCAGGCCCAGGGTTTGGCCGGGCCGCAGCTTGTAGGACCAACTGCCATCAGCCCCTACCTGCCTGGCATCCAGATTGTCACCCCAGGGCCCCTGAGCAGATTTGAGAAAAAGAAGCCAGATCCCTTGGAGATTGGGTACCAGGCCCACCTGCCTCCGGAATCTCTCTCACAGCTTGTGAGTCGCCAGCCTCCCAAGTCTCCCCAGGTCCTCTACTCACCAGTCTCGCCCCTGTCCCCACATCGGCTCCTGGACACCTCCTTTGCTTCCAGTGAGAGGCTGAACAAGGCTCATGTGAGTCCCCAGAAGCACTTCACGGCTGACAGCACTCTCCGCCAGCAGACGCTGCCTCGCCCCATGAAGACCCTGCAGCGGTCCTTGTCTGACCCTAAGCCCCTCAGCCCCACCGCCGAGGAGTCTGCCAAAGAGAGATTCTCCCTCTACCAGCACCAGGGGGGACTGGGTAGCCAGGTATGGGCACAGGGGCTTATACAGGGTGGGACAGGGGTCTCTGTCTAACCTGAGGGACTCCTTCAGGGAGGGGCTTCTCCTGGGGTGGGAATAGAGTCACCTCTGGCTCCAGAGGCCCAGGAGAAGGAATCGAGGAATGGACCCTCGATGTACCTCTGATAGAGCTGTCAGCCTGGCAAGGACAGCTTAGACAAATATAGACACACATGGGCCCCCACAGCCATCCATCCAGACACCCCACTAGACACTTCAGCTCCCCCTAACACTGTCCCTTCACTGCCCATACCTAGTACAGCCCGTACCACCTCCCCCATCAGCTCTCACTTCCAGTCTGGGCCCTCCCACTCCAAACCTCTTCTATGGGCATTTCCTGAGAAAGTCAGTAACACTCACTTGGATCTGGATGGGCTGTTCCCCATTTCCCAGTCCTGGCCTGGTTTCCATTGTTACACAGGAGCCCAAGCCCTGCAGCCCAACAGGCTGCAGCATGCTTTCTGCCTCATTGTTCCCTGCCCCACTTGGCCCTCAGTAAATCTGTTTGCACACCTGTCTGCTCCTTAGAGAGGGGTTCCTGGAGCACAAACTTACCTTTGCCTGTGGCTTTAGTTGCCAGTGATGTACTGGAACTGTGGAAGGTTGCCTGGCCATGGGCTGCGGTGAGGATGGGGTTGCAAGGGCTTGATGTTAAGGATTTTGGTGCCTGGCTGAGGAGAGCGGGCTTTTTCTGAAGGCCCTGGGAGCCTCTGGAGGTTTTAGTCAAGTGAGACAGGTCAAGATGGATATTTTCGAAAGCTTCCGGGGAAGAATGTGGGCTGATGGGCTGGAGGAAGAGACCCTGGGAGAAGGGGTAGGAGCCAAAGGCATCATGAGGTGTATTTGCTCATTTTCTGGGTGTGATGCAGAGGGGAGAAAAATGGGGCTTTGGGATGGAGTTGTGGAGGTGTTGAGCTTGGTCTGTGAAGAGCCTGGTGTTTGAAGACCAGATAGGGGTGGGGATAGGACCAGGAGTCTGGGCTGGCAGGGAGGGCAGATCAGAAAAGCAGGTGATCCTGGCTCCAGGCACAGAGGTCCCATGGGCTGACCATGTGGGGCCAGGCCATGATGGGTAGTCATGCTGTGTAGCAAAATAAGAACCGACAGACAACAGGATGGGGAGTTAAAAAAGCTTAATTTATTCCATTAAAGACTCACCCTCATTCTGAGAGTTTGGGGAAAACTATCATTTGTTTTATGACATATGGTGAAAGTAGGGAGGTTTTCATGTAGTTACAGTTGGCCCTTGAACAACATGGGTTTGAACCCATGGGTCCACTTATACGCAGATTTTTCTCAACAAATATAGCCGGCCCTACATATCTGCAGTTTCCACATCTGTGGATTCAACCAGTCGTGGATGAAAAATACAGTATTCACAGGATGAGGAACCTGCAGATTTGAAGGGCCAACTTTTCATATCCGTGGGTTCCATAGGGCCAACTGAGGGACTTCAGCATCTATGGATTTTGGTATATGCAGAGGATACTGGAACCGAATCCCCTGCAGATACTGAAGGACAACTGTACTTGGCAAGGTATAAAGTAAAAATCCTGATGTCAGTCCCCAGTATATTTTGGGGATTCAGGGTGAACCGTCTGGCAATGTGGACCTTCAGGCAATGCAGAGCATTTAGGACAGGTGAGGAGGCCCCGTAGAGAACATTTTCAGGGAAACTTGACCAGAAGCCATGCTGCTGGAGATAGGGCTGGAGAGGACCTAGAGGTGCAGTGGTGGCCCTACAGAGCAGTGGGTTGACAGAGGGATGTGGAGGGAGATAGAGGCTGGGCCAAGAGTGAGCCCAGAGGATTTGTCAGAGAGTGGTGCAGGGCAACAAGACGGGGAGGGTGGGCAGGCACCCTGAGTAGCATGTCACTTTAGAGAGGAGTAGGGCAGGAAGCAGAAAAGACTCCAAGCCTACAACAACTGACATACAATCAGCATGTGCCCCTTCCCATGATTCTCTAGGGAGACTGTGGGGCACAAGACCCACTCTACTCTACTCCTACTGTCCATGCCCTCTACCACCCTCAGCCTCCATCAGCTGCTGGGACCCAAACCCAGAGCCAGACCTGTACTCTCCTCTCCTAGGTGGGAGGCAGAGGGTGGCAAGCCCACTAGAGATGTGCAGGGGTTCTCAAAGCCACTGTGTGCTAAGCTAGTACTGGAAACCAGTACAGAAGGGAATCTGCCCCTTTCCTACCCTCCCACTGCCCAAAGCTCTGGAAAGCAGAAGGACTAGAAAATGATCACAGGCCTTCCTTCTATGGCAAAGAAAAGGCCAGTGGGTGGGCATGGCAGGCCTAGAGGCTGCCTGGTAAATCAGAGCATCAACAGCATGAAGCCCGGCTCCCACCCCAGCCCAGATCTGGGTTCCTACACCCCATGCCCCGCTAAGTCACCCACACCTTGGGTCTCAGTGCTACCCACCCTTCCCTCTGTCTCAGGTGTCGGTGCTGCCACCCAATGGCCTGGTCCGCAAGGTGAAGCGGACACTGCCCAGCCCCCCTCCAGAGGAGGCTCACCTTCCCCTGGCTGGCCAGGCCCCCCCACAGCTGTATGCAGCCAGCCTGCTGCAGCGAGGGCTGGCGGGGCCCACCGCTATCCCTGCTACCAAGGCCAGCCTGCTCCGGGAGCTGGACCGGGACCTGCGGCTGGTGGAGCATGAGTCCACCAAGCTGCGCAAGAAGCAGGCGGAGCTTGATGAGGAGGAGAAGGAGATTGACGCCAAGCTCAAGTACCTGGAGCTGGGCATCACACAGCGCAAGGAGTCTTTGGCCAAAGACCGAGGTGGACGTGACTACCCACCCTTGCGAGGTCTTGGTGAGCATCGTGACTACTTGTCAGACAGTGAGCTCAATCAGCTGCGGCTCCAGTGCTGCACCACTCCCGCCAGCCAGTATGTGGACTTTCCTGTCACTGCCGCTGCTCCTTCCACCCCCTCTGGCCCCACTGCCTTCCAGCAGCCCCGGTTCCCACCTCCAGCCCCACAGTACACTGCAGGCAGTGGTGAGCCAACTCAGAATGGATTCCCAGCCCATCAGGCACCCACCTACCCTGGCCCCAGCACATACCCAGCACCTACCTTTCCTCCTGGCACCAGTTACCCAGCTGAGCCTGGCTTGCAAGGCCAGCAGACTTTCCATCCTACAGGCCAGTATGCAGCCCAAACAATCATGCCAACCACACAAAGCACTCTTTTTCCTGTCCCAGCTGACAGCCATGCCCCCCACCAGAAGCCACGCCAGACATCACTAGCCGACTTGGAGCAGAAGGTGCCTACCAACTATGAGGTGATCACCAGCCCTGTTGTGGCCATGTCCTCAGCTCCCTCTGAAACCATCTATAGTGTCCCAGCAGTGAGCAGCAGCTATGAGCAGGGCAAGGCCCCTGAGCTGCCCCGGGCCAGTGACCGTGGCAGTGTGAGCCAGAGCCCAGCCCCCACCTACCCCTCTGACTCACACTACACCAGTCTGGAGCAGAACGTTCCTCGGAACTATGTGATGATTGACGACATCAGTGAGCTGACCAAGGACAGCACCTCTGCTGCCCCTGATAGCCAGCGGCTAGAGCCCTTGGGCCCAGGCAGCAGTGGGCGCCCAGGGAAAGAGCCTGGAGAACCAGGTGTCCTTGAGGGGCCTGCACTGCCCTGCTGCTATGCCAGAGGAGAGGAGGAATCTGAGGAGGACTCATATGACCCCCGTGGGAAGGTTGGCCATCATCGGAGCATGGAGAACAATGGCCGACCAGCCAGTGCCCACTACTACAGTGACAATGCCAACAGACATGGGACTCGAGCAGAGAAATATGGTCCAGGGCCTGTGGGGCCCAAGCATCCCTCCAAGAGCCTGGCCCCAGCTGCCATCTCCTCAAAGCGCAGCAAGCACCGGAAGCCGGGCATGGAGCAAAAGATCTCCAAGTTCTCACCTATTGAAGAGGCCAAGGATGTGGAGTCGGACCTGGCCTCCTGCCCCCCACCTGCAGTCAGCAGCAGCCTGGCCTCCCGGGGCAGGAGGTTCCAGGATGAAATTACCTACGGGCTCAAGAAGAATGTGTATGAGCAGCAGAGGTACTACGGGGTCTCCAGCCGGGATGCAGTAGAGGAGGATGACCGCATGTATGGTGGGAGCAGCCGGTCCCGGATGGCATCTGCATACAGTGGGGAGAAGCTGTCCAGCCATGATCTCAGTGGCCGAGGCAAGGGGTATGAACGGGAACGGGAGGCTGTGGAGCGACTTCAAAAGGCAGGCCCCAAGCCCTCATCCTTGAGTATGGCCCACAGCCGGGCACGGCCCCCCATGCGGGGCCAGGGCTCTGAAGAGGAGAGCCCTGTCAGCCCCTTAGGGCGGCCCCGCCCTGCTGGGGGGACCCTCCCTCCTGGGGATGCCTGCCCACAGTTCTGCTCCAGCCACTCAATGCCTGATGTCCAGGAGCATGTCAAAGACGGACCTCGGGCCCACTCATATAAGCGTGAGGAGGGCTACATCCTGGATGATTCCCACTGCGTGGTTTCCGACAGTGAAGGTAATGGCAGCCTGGGGTGATTTCTGCGGATGCTCAGCACCTGGGGGACCTGTCCACCCATGGGGCCCTGGGCCCCGAGATGTCCCAGCAGGGTCTGGCCTGGTGCCTCATCCAGTAGGCCCTGCTGCAGGCTGTCCTTCCCTGTTCCACCCACGCCCTGGTTGTGGGAGGGTGGGGTGGGGGCCTAGTGATCTGCTTGTGGCTGTGGTGCCCACTCTGGTTTCCTTGCATGGCTTCAGCTAGGCCTCTCCATGCGGCAAGCCTGGGGTTTGATGGTGTTCTGTTTTTGGTCTCTGAAGCATATCACCTGGGCCAGGAGGAGACGGACTGGTTTGATAAGCCCCGGGATGCCCGCTCTGACCGGTTCAGGCACCATGGGGGCCACACAGTCTCCTCCTCCTCCCAGAAGCGAGGCCCTGCCAGGCACAGTTACCACGACTATGATGAGCCCCCCGAGGAAGGCCTATGGCCTCACGATGAGGGTGGCCCAGGCCGCCATGCCTCAGCCAAGGAACACCGGCACCACAGTGACCATGGGCGGCACTCAGGCCGCCACACTGGTGAGGAGCCAGGAAGGCGTGCTGCCAAACCACATGTTCGGGACCTGGGTCGCCATGAGGCCCGGCCCCACTCTCAGCCCAGCCCTGCCCCAACCATGCCGAAGAAGGGTCAACCTGGGTACCCCAACTCTGCTGAACATTCACAGCCATCCCGTGTTCCATCAGCATACCATCATGCCTCTGACAGCAAGAAGGGCTCCCGGCAGGCCCACTCCAGTTCTGCTGCTCTGCATCCAAAACCAGAACCCCAGGCACAGCCGCAGCTGCAAGGTTGGCAGGCAGCTCCAGGGCCACAGCAGTCACAGCCACCACTACACAGGCAGATGCCCTCAGGGGCAGCATCACGCCAGCCACAGACACAGCAGCAGCAGCAGCAGCAGCAGCAGCAGCAGCAGCAACAGCAGCAACAAGGCCTTGGGCTGCAGCCTCCCCAGCAGACCCCGTTGCAGGCTCGGCTGCAGCAGCAGAGCCAGCCAACTGCCCGGGGCCCAGCCCCTGCTGCCAGCCAGCCAGTAGGGAAGCCTCAGCCAGGCCCCATGACAGCCACAGGCCCCCAGCCAGCAGGACAGGTAAGTAGGGCTCCCAGGCATGGGTTCTGCCCAGGGTGGGTGCTACAGCTGAAGCTCAGACATCCCTTTGATTGCAGGCTGGGCATGGGCAGGGTCCATGGGCCAAATCTCACCTATTGGTTCTATGTTGCAGCCACGGGCAGAACAGGCAAATGGCTCCAAAGGGACAGCCAAAGCACCCCAACAGGGGAGGGCTCCTCAGGCCCAGCCAACACCAGGACTTGGACCTGCAGGTGAGCCTACACTTTGGTGCCCTTGGCTATAGGTTGTTCTCCCTACACCCACCTGCATCCTGAGCTCCCCTACACTGCATGCACTCTAATCCCTGAAAAGGTGCCCAGTGGGCTGCAGACCTCCCAAGCAGAAAACGAGCCTGGGGTTGGACTGAGCCAGTGGGGTCAACAGGACCAGGGCCTTAAGGCCCAGGCAGCTCTGGGCAGAGACCTGGAAGGGACTGGTGATCACAGCGCCAGCACAGGCTTCTTACTTTCTCCTTCCTTCCCTTTTCCGCCTCTCCTCTGCCTTCTCATCCTCTGCCTTTTCCTCCCTTTCTCCTTCTTTACCTTCCTCAACCTCCTTTTTTTCTGCTTCCTCCCACTCCTTCTTTTCCTCTTATCTTCCTCTCTTTATTCCCCTAGCCTTCTCCTCACCCTCTTCACAGGGGACCTGTGTTCAGATCCCCTCATGGCTCCTCTCCCGCTCAGACCCTGAAGAGACAGGCCAAGCATGGCTTATGGTGGTGGTTTATCTCCCTCTAGGCATGAAGGCTGGAGCCAGGCCTGCAGGGACCCCAGGGGCTACTACTAGCCAGCCAGGAGCCGAAGGGGAGAGTGTGCTCTCCAAGATCCTCCCTGGCGGGGCAGCAGAGCAAGCCGGCAAGCTGACAGAAGGTACATACTGCAGATCCATGGTGGGTGACTGCTCCAGGGCCCTACTGTGGCGGAAGTTGGGTCTGTGAGATGATTCCAGCCTCAGTCACCTAGGAGGGGGTCTGGCCTAATTTCCTAATGCTTCTCTCTTCTTTCTATGTCATAGCTGTCTCTGCTTTTGGCAAAAAATTTTCTTCATTCTGGTGACTGTGCCCAGCGGGGTGAGTATGAGAGGCCTGTACCTGGCCCCTCCTGGGAAAGGCCTGAGGCACTTTGTGGGGGAGGGTCTAAGTCCCAAGAGATCCTCTGGGAAGAGTTTAGTCATCAGTGGGTGGTATGGTCAGAGCTGCACTGTGCTCTCCTACAAGTGTGGGAGGATGAGGAGGAAGAGGGAAACTGCACAGAGCCCCCAACATGGGGCCAACTCAGTAGCGGTCACCAGCATAGGAAAGCCAGGGCCAACTTCCCCTTGTCTTTCTCACGATCTCCTATTCTGCTGCAGGGTTCTCACAGCTATGGGCTGGCATTAAGTTGTAGGTAGGACTCCCTGGGATGCAGCTCCTCCCCAACCCTGACTTGTAAATGCTCCATAGGCTCTTGAAGAGATGAAGAGAGATGATATTGCTGTGGAAAAATCTCTGGAGTCAGAGGCCTGGGTGCAGCTCTGGACTCTGCGTATAACAGTGAGTGTCAGGACCAGGATGTGATGTGTCAGAAAAGGGGGTGAAGGGTCAAAGTCTGGCTGACCAAAACCACCCAGTTCCTACAAGTGTGAACTAGGAAGGGCCTGGTGGGCTTCCTTCAGCTGTGATGGGCCCAGCAGCCCCCTGGGAAGCAGGGGCCACTGAGCTGGATGAGATGGTAGCAGATGAGTCAGGTGGTACCCTTGAGGAAGAGCCCAATGAAGCCAACTATGCCCCACAATTTGAGGTGTGTGCAATAGGCACTGAATCCAAAGTCATCCTGGAGGACAGGGTAGCCTGTGGCTCCTGTGGGGGAACGCCCCTTCCCTGATGCCTGGTGTTGATGCCTTTGATCCAATCAGTTGGAAGAGGCTGGAGTTCCCAAACCCTGCAGAGCTTAGTATCTCTGGGCATAAAGTCAAGACACTCTTGGCTTCACAGGCTGAGCATATGGCCCACAAGATGGAAGAGTAGAATGAGTAGAGAGGGAGACAGGGAAAGGTCACAGAGGAAAGGGAGGTAACCGGACAGGCAGCCTCAGCCCCAGACTAGGTCAGCCCAGGGAGAGATTACAAGTGCCTCAGAATGGGAGCCCTGGTTCTGTCTGGGTTGTAGAGGCCAAGGCAGGATAGGATTTCACCTCCTGGAGCCTGCTCTGGCCCTGGCCTTGAACCTGCCCCTGCAGGGGGAAGAGGAGGAGGTGCACCATCCAGGATGGTGGGGAGAGTAGCCTGTCTATTGGCACTGCTCTGTGCATAGCCAGGGACCACCTCCCACCATCTCATAGCCCTGGGGCCCTCTTCCTGCCCTTCCTTTGCCACTGTAGGGTTAAGAATATGGAAGTTTGGGCACTTTTCATGGTGGACAGGCATGTATGTGGTATCCATGGCAGGCCCTGACAGTCAGCAAGCAGGTCACTTCAAGGGAGCCCTGGGGCCAGCAGGTGCCCTTGCCCAGGCCAGGCCTGCTTGTGGGAAGGAAAGATCTGGGTGTGGTACCTAAAGGGCTGCCTGTCTCTGGAGGAGCGGGAGTGGGGTGGGGTGGGGGGGTGGGGTTTGGAAAGGCCCAGTCTTCCATCCATTTATTCAATAAATGTTTGTTAATCCTCAGGTATGTGCCAGGCCTTAACCAGGCACTGGGGATACGGCAGGGAACAAAATCAAGTCTCTGCCCTCCAAAGCTGACAGTCCATTAGGGGAGACAGAGAATAAATGAGTTTAAAAATAAAAACTAAATTAAAAAGATAATTTCTGGAAGTGACAAGTGTTGTGAAGCCAGTGAAGCAGAGCTATGAGAGCAGTGGGATCTTCTCTAGAGAGAGTGGTCAGAGAGCTGAAGGTTTGTAAGGTAAGAGGAAAGGCTGCTGTGGGAGGTGCTCAGGTGAGGGAACAGCACTAACAGAGGTTTTAGTGCTGGGATAAGACTGGGGGGCTTTGGGGACAGGCAAAAGACCAGCACAGCTAGAATTATAGTGGAGGGGAGAAGTGGTCAGGGGTAAAGTCCAAGGGAGTGGGAGCCAGCAGAGGTGGACTCTGTAGGCCAAAGTAATGAGCCTGGAATTTATTCTAACTAAGTAGAATGAATGTGGCTACAGTGCAGTCCCCAGCATTCTTCCTGCCTTCTCCCTGCACAGCTGGATGCTTCCTTGTAGTTGCCCTAGAACAGATGTAAAATAAGAAGTGGTGCTGAGGGGAGGGAAGGAGGGACAGCCCATGGCCCAGGTTCAGGGCAGTACCCACCTTGTGTTTGGGGCCAGGACATCATTACTGAGGAGAGAAAGGCAGCACAGACATGGCTTTGATCTGTGTCCTGCCACACAGTGAGGGTGAGCAATCGAGATGACTGACTTTGTAGTTTAAGAATCTCCCTCAGGTTCTAGCATTTGGCTAATGATTGGGCCAAGTGGCCAATGCCACTGTGAGTGTCCATCTCCTAGTGTTTTTTATGGCAATTTCAGAGATTAGCCAGGAGAGGCTTGCCATTTTAAACAAAATCCCATTTCCCTCACTCTTAAGCAAAGCAAAAAGTCCCTTCCTGGCAGACCTGATTCTTCTTTCTTCCTGTCCCTCTCTCTGTGACCTGCCCAGGCACCCATCTGCCCATGCCTCAGTGGTATGGGATCCCACGGTGAGGAGGATTAAGGCTGTTGGCACATGGCAGGTGGCTGAGAGGAGTGTGTGGGTGGGAAGTAACTGTCCACAGGTCTTGACAAAATCCTTTTTTTCTTCTTTCCTTTCTCCCTCCCTCCTTTTCTCTTCCAAGCATCTACAGTTTGGCAAACCCTTGGGCCAAAGACTCATACCAGGTGGGACGTGGCAGGCAGGCCTCAGTTGAGGACAGGATGTTTTCTAACAGCAGCTGCCTGGGTGAATGAAGCATCTGCTGGACAAGTGGGACCATTGGCCTGGGAGGACCTTTGATTGTCTTTCCAGAGACCCCACTCTCCTCAGGGCATCACTTTCAAGGCATAGCCAGCACTGGGAGGGAGGACCCCTCTCCAGAAACCCTGCCACGCAGCTGTCTTGCCACTCCTCCCACAGCCACCTGCCTGCGGCCTGGCCATCCAGGCTTCCAGTGCGTTATACACAGAGTTTGGAAGCACACTGCCCTCCCTCCGAGATGCCAGAAGTTTTTCCACAGCCTTGGAGAGGGGCTTTGACTGAAGGCTGGGGGCCCCGGGCTCCATTTCCTTCACATTCCAGCTGGCCCAGATGCCTCTGTGGCCACAGGGCCCTGCCCCCCTCACCCTGCCCTCTGGGTGACATGGGAGCAGACCTCCATGTGGCCAGTGTGGGGTTGGGAGAACTTTACAAACGTTAGGACCTAACACTGTCTCATCACTGAAATAAGAGGCCATAGCACCGAAAAGCAGTGTGGGTGCCCGCTGAGGCTTCTCCCAGCCCATGGGTGGCAGAGTGCTTGCACGCCTGCCATCATCTCAAAGCCATCACCCCCAGCCATTGTGAGCATCCCAGTGGCACCACCATTGTCTCAACCAGCCGGCTCCTCGTCCATACACCTGGGAATTTCTTTTGAGTTCAAGAACAGCCTTAATCATTCCAGTTTGATTTACGTGTATACCTCATAAACATTTTTCTTTTGTTTCTCTTTCTCCCCCTTTCTCTCTTCTCTTTGCCCACCCTCTTGCCTCTTCCCTCCACCACCACCTTGTGACTGACGGTTTGGTTTCCTCTCTGCTCTGCCCCTGCTTTGCACAGGGAGAATATTGACTTAGAAGCAATAGGGGGCAGCAGGCCACCAAGAGCACAACCCCAGGGCGAGGTCTAGGGAGGTCCCTCAGCCCGCCTCTGTTTACTGTGCGATTGCAGTCCTTCTTAAGCCATCACCAGTGAGTGTGCTCAGAGCAGAGGGGTCAGGGCTCTGCCAGCCAAGGGAAAGGCCCAGAGCCCTGTGGGGAGTAGTATGGCACCGTCTATCCACCTGCTGGACTGGGCGGCATTCCTCCCCAAGGCCCCTACCTTGGGGCCTCCCTTCATCTTGGGCACAGCCACAAGTCTCATCTCTAACGTTCTATGCAATGAAATATAAACCCTCAAAGACAACTGTTAATATTTAATAAATTCCATGTTATGTATAAGGAGTTAATTGCAAACCTGCAATTGAAAAACTGGATAGATATTCTCATATCAACCCTCCACCCCCACCCTTGCTCTCATCGTGTGTGTGAAATTCTGTCTGTGGCATGTTTGACCTGTGGCAGGACTTGCTGCTGTCAGGTGAGTCACCACCTGTCCCGCAGTGGAGCATGCACAGCTCACAGCCTCTTTGCACGATTTCATCCATTTTAAATGCTTGACCCTCTTGCTTGGAGTTCTTTTTACCTCAGAACCTCTCCTTCAGAAGCACTTCTAGCTGACTTCTGCACAAGCTAGTGAGGACCTGCCAGAATTGTTGCCTGAGCATGCCAGGCTGTGGGACAGGCAGTACAAGTCCCCATGCACCCTGCAGGTTTCTTTGTCCAAGACAGCACGTAAAAAGGAGGCCCCAGAGTAGACACAATGGTAGAAGCCCACACAGGATGTGTGTGTGTGAATGCTCTGAAGGTTTGCTGTAGGATTTCTATTTGTATGCTGTTTTCCTCTCCTACCCCAGCCCTGAGCCAGAACCATCTGGCCACCCCTTCCCAGCAGGGCATTGCTGGGCTGCATCTGTGGCCAGAGAGGCAGAGGCCAAGAGCAGAACCTGGCTGTGCCCTAGGGACCCCAGCTCCTGATTACACCTGCTCCATTCCTTTCTTCCGTGACTGGGAGGCTCAAAAGACTGTGAGCCAGGAGATTTGGGCTGGTGCCATGGGGTCTAAGGGTGCTCAGGACAATCTGGGCCTTTGGCACTGTGGTAAGAATAGCTGACAATGTCATCCAGAACCAGAGCAGGTGAACTGTTCACAGAAACAACGCTTCGAGCTGAGTTTCTTGGGAAGTTCCTCAATAGCAAAAGTTACAGAAGGTCCCGTGTGGCCCTCCCTACATCTGTCCCTGGGACCTACCCTCCAAACCCACCCCCTTCTCTAAAGCCCATGTATCCCACTGTTCGTCAGCTTCTCCATAACTGAGCTAGGGGTGTGGCAGGCAGTAGCTGGCTAACCCTTGAGGCCTAACCTTCCTCCAGAGTGCTCTGGTTTGCATCACGCATTTCTTAGGGGTCCACATTTCTCGTGCTTTTCTATAAGGACTACACCCCCTTCAGAGAGGGATCCTGGCCCAACTGTAGCAGCTGTGGATGGGACAAGAAGTTGTCAATCTCTATACTAGACCTAGGACCATATTCCAGAAGTGGCTTTCCTGGGATTTGGCCTCACCCATCTCACAGGACACCTGCTTCATCCCAGAGATCAGGCCTGGTCTGTATGATGTCATCTGAGCAAGGGCTGAGGAAAGTCATCATCTAGTACCTTTGGCCACCCAGGACCAGGTCTGTGTGGGGATGTGCCTAGTCACTGGATACTTGGAGACCAAGGCAGTAATCCTTTCCACTAAAGGCCAGGGGATGGGACTTGGAGCAGGGAACAAGCAGAGATGTCAGCAGCTCAGCCTTCAGCAGGCCCAGTCTTAGGCTCCAAAGTATTGACTTTTCAGCAAATCTTTTTGGCCAAGTCCTCTGAGTTTGAAATTTCCGGCATCTGCCACTCCCCATCCCCCACTGTACCCATTGGACACATCATTACCCCTCTGTGAAGGTGGCTGAAGCAGGCCTCTGGGCTGTGGTTGTCCTGGCCATTGTGTGGATACAGCTGTGACTCTGGGGGCAGTGTAGCCAGAGGTTGAGGGACCAGTATTTGGTGCCTTGGGAAGTGGAGAGCAACAAGCACATCTCCAAATGGGCAAGGGATCACTGGCATGCAGCCCAGGCCTTTTCCATACACCCTCCCCAGCATCATGGGCAAGGGCATTGCCTCCTCTGCCTGCTTTGGGGCCCAATATACTCACTTCATAGTGACAGCACCCCCAAAACATCCTCTTAGTCCTGGGCAGAGCACGTGGTCTCAGGGCCCACAATGAAAGGATAGCAACTATGGCCTGTCTTCTGGAGCCTGTGGGGAGTTTTCCATGCAGGCCCTATGCCATGATAGAGCAGTCCTGCCCCATCAGCCCTTTTCCTGCCCCTTACCCACCCATGCCCCTGCTGTAAATACTTGTCATTGTGGACTCCGACAGTGTCAGAGGGACAGACCTAATCAACTGAAACTCCTCGGAGTTGGCACCTCTGTCTCCCTGGGTGCCAGCAGCCCTGCTGCCATGTGCACTGGGGTGGCACTGGAGAGCCATGAAAGTCGTGAGATATTGTGTGTATGCATGTGAACATGTGTGAGTGTATGTGTATGTGTGTGTGAGTGCCTCATTCAGCCTCTGGGGTCAAATCAGTTCCTTCTCTCCAAGTGCAGTACCCTGGAGAATGGTAGCCACCCAACACCTTTTCTTCTAGTTTCCATGTATTGTTTTGCTTTCCCATCCCTTCTCCCTCTCTCTTTCTTCCTTTCCTTCTCTCTTTCTTTATTTGAGGGGGGAAGAGTGCTGTACAAAGTCAAACAAACAAGTTTACAGTTGTAAGTGCAATGACCCGAGTCCTCCACATGACCTTGTGAATTGTGTGCCGTCCTCCTGTGCTCTGTGAGAACTCGTGGTATTTCAGTGTCCCTCCCCCTGTATTGTGACAAGGTAATTCTGTGGTATCAGAATAAAAAGACTTGATATAAACAATGTACAGACTGCCTCTGGGATGGTTTCTGAAGTGGGAGGGCTTAGCCAAAGGAGCACATCCCCAAATTTGTGACAATCCTGTCCATGGTTAAAGGGAAAAAAATGAAAAGGCAAAGTGGTAGAAGTGCTGGCATTACCATGGCTGAGTCCACTCTAAGCCATCCAAGGGAAGGTCCCAGGCTTGCAGTTGAGTGCACAGGTTGTTGAGGGGCAGTATCTCCATGGGCTGTGGGTGTCTGGGCTGCACACAGCTTTCTGAGGCCTAGTTCTGGGGAGGCAGATGAACAGGTGCTGCCCCCTGGTGCTGCTGACAAGCCCTACACCTGCCTGCCTTGCTCTGCCTACTCCAACCCTCAAACTCTTGATGGCTGTTAGACCTTAGTCCTTTCCTAGATGGTAGGGAGTACCTCCTTACCAAAGTAAGCGACCCAGAGTCACTAGAAAAATTTAGAAACACAAATAAACAAAAAGAATATCAGCTTCACCTCTGGCTTCCCCCAGAGTTAACATCTTGATGCATGTCCTTCCTTCCTATTTGCGTTTCTCTTTTCTTTTTCATTTTAAACAGAAGCCAGAAGGTACAGTGCCTCCTGTTTATTTTTACATGTTCATTCCAGGTACTTACATGTTCATCTTCCAATGCCCAACCTCCAGAGAGAAACACCATGAGTTTACAGCCATTGTACTGCACATACTCTGAGAGAAAGGCACATGTTCCCAGTTTTCCTATTACAAACAATGCTTGATGAACATCATAGTTTCCAGACTTTTCACCCAAATGGTGACTGGGGCCACTCTACTCTCAGTTCTGGCCTCGACACAGTCCTGCATGCACTGAGTGCTCACAAAAATACAAGTGGCCTCAGGAAGTGGGGACTCTTTTTACTTAATTAGTAATGTTAAGAAAGTCATGATGTGGTTGATGCAGAAGGGGAAAGCAGCAGGCCAGACAAGTGGGATCTCAATCAAAGACAAGCAGGGTGCAGGCAGCCAGGGCCCTGAGGTGTGGAAGACCAGCCAGGCCCAAGGTATATAGGGGAGGGAACATGCCCACTTGACTGCTGCCCAGCTACTCCTGCCCTCCGCTGCCACCTTGGCCAGACCAGTCCTGTGCCACGTGCATAGGGAGCTTGCCTGCCCGCCCAGGTTCTTCTTTCCACAGGAAGCTCTCTGTTCCTGGGTGGAGCCTGACCTCACCAGGCCCTCCGCACTCACAATCCTCAGCAAGGCGCCACTGAGAAGGGCGGGTAAAGGCTGCGGGGACAGATAGCTCTTGGGGCAGGTCTGGTGACCGATAAGCCCAGGCAGCACCTTGAGAGCTCGGCACCCGCCCCTCTTTGCCCCGCACCCTAGGGCTCTGCTCCGCGCGCGCGCGCCCGGACCTGCTCTACCCATCTGCCTTGGAGTCCCTCCACGGCAGGGCCTGGCAGCGTCTAGTGAATGTTTGCCATGTAGTGGCTGGGGAGGGACTCTATAGTCAGCCCAGAACTGCGCGAGACCCATAAGGGCTCCGGCTCCGGTCCCGCCCCTCATGCTCGCGGTTTCATTGATCCGCGTTCCTCTTAGGCCCCCACCCTCGATGCTCCGGGCCCACCCCTATCCAACCTCGCTCCTTTAGCCTCACCCCCTTCTCACTCAGGCCCTCTCGCTCCTCACAGACCTCGCCCCTTCTTAAAGTCCCGCTCCCGTATTCCTCCTCCAGCGGACCGCCCCCTCTCCTCAGCAAGAGGCCAGGGACTTTGCCCACATGTCCCGCTTCCTCGAGGTCGCTGCCCCCTGCTCTCCAGGACTTCTCCCTCACAGGCGCCGCCTTCTTACCATCAAGGCCCCGCCCCCCCGCCAACTGTCCTTGCCCATTCGTCAAAGGCCCCGCCCGTCCCAAATCACCGGCTGGGCTGAGGCGGAAACAGGCGGGGCTGCCCCAGGCTCCGCCCCCCGAAGCCTCACTTCCGGGTGCTAACACGCCCCGCCTCGCCCCGGCTGCCGCTGTCGCAAGGAGACTATGGAGCGTCAGGTGAGGGCTCGGCCCGCGGTCCGTGTGGTCTCTGCAGCCCGGGCCAGGCCTGACCCTGGTGTATCCCTTGCGCAGGTGCTGCTGAGCGACTCCGAGGAGGCGGCGGCGCTGTATCGGGGCCTTAGCCGCCAGCCCGCGTTGAGCGCCGCCTGCCTGGGCCCGGAGGTCACCACGCAGTACGGGGGCCGCTACCGGACGGTGCACACCGGTGTGTGTACGGAGGGGAATTGGGTGGCAGCGGGGCCGTGCACTCGGGTGGAGAGGAGGGGGATGTGGAGGGCTCGTTTCTTGAGTGCACACGGGTGTGTGGAGGAAACAGTGGCGTGGAGGATCAGTCTTCACAGGTCGGTGCATACAAGTGTATGGGGGCGTGCTGTGCGGGCGTTAAGAATGGTGCCCGTGAGTGCATGAGTTGAGGATGTGGGAGTAGAACTCAGACCTGCCTGAATGCAGGGTGTAGGTCTTGTCGTGTTCTCCTCCATCACCCCATCCCATACACATGCCAGGCCACTCTAAAGATTCCAGGGTGGGTGCTGGGGGCAGTAGTGGGTTCTATTCAAGAAGTTGTCAGCTCAGGCCCTGGAGGCCTGAACTTGGGTTGCTAAGTGTCGTCCAGCCTGCACCCAGTGTCTGGAGACAGATTGGGGAAGGTAGAGCTGGGTAGGGGGGTAGTGGCTGAGACTGGCCAAGACAAATTGAGCAGCCTCATGCCTCCCTTCACAGAGTGGACCCAGAGGGACCTGGAACGCATGGAGAGCATCCGATTCTGCCGCCAGTACCTGGTGTTCCATGATGGGGACTCAGTGGTGTTTGCAGGGCCTGCAGGCAACAGTGTGGAGACTCGGGGGGAGTAAGTTTGAGGGAGGAAGCTTATGGGTAAGGCCACAGCCATCTGCAATGCAAGCCTTTTGTGAATACCCACCATGTGTTTGGATGCAGGTAGGGCCCAAAAGGGAGGCCAGGAGCTAGGTTCCTGCCCCATGGGAGCTCATTAGGTCTCTCTGGTGATGTGGTCTGATAAGCACTGGAGGCTTGCTCCAAATTCAGGCCACAGCTAGAGCCCACAGTGGCCTTGGGAGCTGGGGAGAATAGAGTCCCTGCCCTTAGGAGAGAGAGGCAAGGCCAGCTGCCATGGTGGGGCTAGAGGTGCTGTAGGGGCTGGTGTGGGGCCAGAGCCTCAGTATCTTGTCTAAGAGGTTATGGCCAGTAAGGGAGCAAGACAGAGCCATCATTGGATGGGAGGTAATCCTGGCCTGCTACCCGATGTCCTCAGGATGCTGAGCAGAGAGTCTCCTTCAGGCACCATGAAAGCTGTGCTGCGAAAGGCTGGAGGCACAGGCCCTGGGGAGGAGAAGCAGTTCCTAGAGGTAAGTCTGCATGGGACCAATTAGTAGGCAACTTGGGACTCAGTCCCAGAGATAAGGCTCTGTTGAGGGGCAGACAGCCTGACACCCACATGTCCTCAGGTCTGGGAGAAGAACCGGAAGCTCAAGAGCTTCAATCTGTCAGCACTGGAGAAACATGGGCCTGTTTATGAGGACGGTGAGGCACCTGACTGGTGAGCAGGTGGGGTGGACAAGAGGGGCAGCTATAGCCCCGGGGCACCCCCTGACCAGCCCTCCTGCACCCAGACTGCTTTGGCTGCCTGTCCTGGTCGCACTCGGAGACACACTTGTTGTATGTGGCAGAAAAGAAGCGCCCCAAGGCCGAGTCCTTCTTTCAGACCAAAGCCTTGGACATCAGTGCCAGCGATGATGAGATGGCCAGGCCGAAGAAGCCAGACCAGGCCATCAAGGTGCTCGTGGTTGTGGCCAGTCCATGAAGGCCCTGCAGGGAAGCCCCGGGACTCAGTGTGCTCCCCTCCCACACTGCACCTGTCACAACTGGGAGGCACTGGCTCCTACCAGGCAGGGCAGGGTCTTGTTCATGGGCTGAACATTGAGTATCATGTATTCTCAGGGGGATCAGTATGTGTTTTACGAAGACTGGGGAGAAAACATGGTTTCCAAAAGCACCCCTGTGCTCTGTGTGCTGGATGTCGAGAGTGGCAACATCTCTGTACTTGAGGGGATCCCTGAGAATGTGTCCCCTGGACAGGTCAGTAGCAACTTGGCCTATGCCCCTCCTGGAGTCTGGGGTCCTGTTTGAGCTACTGCTCCTTGCTCACACCTGCCCTGTGGTCTTGTTTACAGGCATTTTGGGCCCCTGGAGACACAGGTGTGGTGTTCGTGGGCTGGTGGCATGAGCCCTTCCGGCTGGGCATCCGCTTCTGCACCAATCGCAGGTGAGGAAATGGGGCAGGACAGGGGACCCTGCAGCCCAGCTGGCCTTGAAGCTGAGTGTCTCTTTTATGGTTCCAGGTCAGCCCTGTACTATGTGGACCTTACTGGGGGCAAGTGTGGTAAGTGGCTGGTGCCCACCTGTGCTTTGCTGACACACATTGGCCCTGCCAGCCTGTATGACGCTCACATTTCCATCTGGCCCAGAGCTCCTCTCAGATGACTCCCTGGCCGTCTCTTCTCCCCGGCTGAGCCCAGACCAGTGTCGCATCGTCTACCTGCAGTATCCATCCCTGGTCCCCCATCATCAGTGTAGCCAGTTGTGCCTGGTGAGCTGGAGGTTGGGGGTGAGGGAGAGAGTGATCATCAAGAAGAAGGGATGGTGGGTGAGAGCTGAAGGGCCAGCATCATCTCCCTGAGGACCCCTCAGTGGATGCCCTCCTGGCCTGGGTTCAGCAGCAGAGTGAGTTCTGCCTGTCCTCTCAAGGCAGGGACTGGAGGCTGAGAGTGTCGGCATGGAGGGCTTTGCACTGTTAAGGCTCGCAACCTTGAAAGCATCCTCCATCTATGAGAATGCTCCTCTCCTTGGTTCTTAACTTCATGTAGCCAGGCTCGGCAAGGGGCTGGGATATAGTGGAGAGTTACACTGTCCCAGTCCCTGCTCAGGAAGAGCTCTTGGCCCTTGGTGAAAGTCAGAGGGATGTGCCTACCTGAGGCCCCCTCGGGTATCTGGTCCAAGCCACCAGAAAGGAGATACATCAGGCTCCTTTCAGGTACCCTCTCCCTCCCCTGAGGCTATCATAAAAAGGGACAGGTGCAGAGCTCTGTGCCCTGAGGGCACTGCCTATCCCTGGTGGGCCTGACCACTGTGTTCCCTTACAGTATGACTGGTATACCAAGGTCACCTCAGTGGTGGTGGACATTGTGCCTCGGCAGCTAGGAGGTAAGGGGTGCCTGGCTGGGTGGGTACAGTGGAGCCTGCAGCTCTGTGTTTTCCTGCCATCTGTTCCATCCCTGCCCAGCTCTTCCTTCCTGGGTTCCTTCTGAGGACCCTCCCTCCCTGCTGAGCTAGCCCATACCCAGCCTCCACAGCGAGTGGGGCCCTCACCATAGGGAACAGTTTTGATAGAAAGGAGGGAAAAAAGCTGAGATCAGAGTGGCCCAAGCTGGCTGGGAATTAAGATGATTTAATTCCTGTACTGCCATTTGTAATTAGATTTTTCTTATTTTCCAATGGTTGATTAAATCTATTGCCCCTTCGAGTGGGTCTCAGAGAGTACACTAGGCTGGGGTGTCATGTATAAGAGACCCTGGGCCCAAGGATGCTATATCATCCTACCACCCACCCCACCACCTTTGTCTAGTCTAAATCCTTGAGTCAGCCGGGTCTCTGGGAGAGTGGCTCCTGGCTGAGGGCTCCTGTCTCAGTCTCAGGTATTCACAGTTCTGCTTGGGATCCTGGGCCATCCCACGGATGTGAAGGCTGAGAATCTTTTTTTTTCAAGCCACCCAGTCAGTTCCAGGAGTCTAATGGACAAGAGATGGCCTCTTTGTCCTCTCTTTAGATTGCAGCAGTGGGGACCTAGTCTGAATTTCAGCTCTGTTCTGAAGTAGCTGTGTGTCCTTGGTCAGTGTCCTGGCCTCCCTGAGCTTCCATTTCTTCATTTGTGGAGAGGGTGGTTGCTCCTGCCTTCCTTGTAGGATTGTAGTGAGGATTAAATGAGTTATGATATTAAATGGTAGTATTTATTGAGTGCCCTGTGCCAGGCACTGTGCTAAGCACTACAATGGGCAGACAGACAGGTGTTATCTTTCTTAAAGCACCTGGTGCCTACCAGGGGCCCAGTAAGAGCAACTCATTGGAAAGAAAGTGCTTTTTTTCTGAGCATCCACTGTTTCTCTCAGAAGCTCTTGAGCTCTGTCTCTCCTGGGTCCTTAGAGACCTCTGCCCCTCAGCACCCTGCTCAGGCAGCTCCTCATTGCCTAGGGTGCTGTTCTGCCACAAGTTACAGGGGTCTGACTGGTGCTTGAGCAGGGGCCCTGGGCAAATTCCCCAAACTTCCACTCCTGGACACAGCCCCCAGCCCTCTCATCTTTGTAGAGAACTTCTCTGGGATCTACTGCAGCCTTCTGCCTTTGGGATGCTGGTCGGCTGACAGCCAGAGAATGGTCTTTGACTCAGCTCAGCGCAGCCAGCAGGTAAGGGACCTTGATTGCGTTAAGAAGTTGACCCTGTGATCAGCCCCCAAGAGCTCTGGGCCCCTGGGTGGAACACCCAGCCACAAGGTCTCACCAGCTCCTTAAAGCCCTGTCTGTCACTGTCCTGGACTCACTTCTCCTTGAGGGGACTGGCTGCCCTGGTGCTCCACAATGGACCCCTTGGCTTTTTCTCCTGAGGGAGAGATGTAACCCCCTCCTAGGTATGTCCACCTGGGGGACAAGGGGGTTGCCACTGGGGTGGGTCCCTGAACACTCTGTAAAGGCAGTTGATGAAGATAGGACTGAGCCCTTCCCCTAGGGATGGGATGAGGGCATCCACAGTGTGCTAGGCTCCTTTTGGGTATGATATCATTTGTTTCTCATTCTAACTCAAAGGGGCTCAAAGGCATTCCTTACCTTGCCTGGGGTACCTCAGAAAGTTGTGAGGGGGCTGGGATTAGAACCCAGGCCCTTAGGCTATTCCTGATTGCACTGAGTAGTCTTTGCCATAGCTGCTCACAGCTCTGGCCTGGCCTAGGAGTCCCCAAGAGGGTAGAGAGGAGGTGGGGTAGGACCCATAGAGCTCTTGGATGTGGTGCCATATGCAGCCTCCCTTCTGCTTCAGGACCTGTTTGTTGTGGACACCCAGGTGGGCAGCGTGACCTCCCTAACAGCTGGTGAGCAGGGCAGTAGGGGTGAGGGAGAGGGCAGGTATGGAGCTCGAGCTTGTGGGGCAGTGGTGGCACTTGTGGCCACTCTACACCACTGACTGTTCCACAGCGTTTACTGACCGTCCTCCAAGGACCCTGCCCATACAAGACCTTCACCCAGCCAACAGCCCACTTCCTCTGCTCCACAGCCCTTTAGCACTCAACTCAGCTCCATATGTCCTGGCCCAGACTCAGCACGGCCCCCTAAAGCTTACAAAACTCTCTTGTCAAGATCTTCCAGAGTCATCCTTCCCCTCCCCAAACCTTGGTAGCCCTATCTCAGGCAGAGGCAGCTCTACCAACTCAGGGACCAGAGGAAGCCACTTTTGGCTCCCCCATCTTCCTCACACTCAGGCCTGGTGATTCTGCCTCTGAGATGTCTTTTGAATCCTTCACCTGACTTGACGGTACCCACTCCTCCACAAAACTACCAAAGTATTGTTCCAAACCTACACCTCATCGCACAATTCCTGCTTCAGAATCTGCTTGGACCCACTGCCCAGAATCAGCACTCTCCTCTGCACTCACCCAACTCCCTGGGCCCTGCTGCCACCCCTTCACACTATATTGTCTTTGAGGAGTGGATGGATGTCTCTTGGTGGTCTGGTGTGTCCCCACATCAGGCAGTTCCCAGGCACAGCCAGTGTCTGCGGGATGAACAGGAACTGAGCAGCACCCAGGGCCATGTGCAGTTAGGTGTTTGTGAGAGGTGCTTCTTAGAATGGAAGGGGCACCTTTCCATAGAGCCTGCAGCTTGGGACTCTGCAAAGAGCAGATGAGAAAGATGGTGGCCCCTACCACATGCTTAGAGGCATCTGCATTCTTCAGGGGGGTCAGGTGGAAGCTGGAAGCTGCTCACAATTGACCGGGATCTCATGGTAGCACAGTTCTCCACGCCCAGCCTACCCCCAAGTCTGGTGAGTGTTGGTGGGTCCCAGGCCAGGAGGCAGGGGTTCTCTGCAGGCAGACATCCCCAGGCCAGGGAACTGGCCATGGAGTCTGACCATGCCTGGTCAGCATGTAGAGCGGCCAAGACACAGGCCTAGACAAGCATGGTCCATAAGGGTTTGGCAGCCATGGGGAAGAACTACTGGGCAAGGGTCTGCTCTGTACAGAACGTGCTACCTGGGGAAGTACCGGGTCCTTTGGTATTACAGAACATAGGGAGACAGCAGAGCCTAGAAGCTGAGGAGGGAGGGGTGTGCGTGCTTGTGTGTGTGTGTGTGTGTGTGTGTGTAGGGAGGGTTGTGTGTGTGTGTACCTTGGTATATACCAGCTCACAGAAGGAATCCATACTACACCTCTGGAAGTGGGTAGAAGGTCCAGCATAGTGAGAGCTGCCTACCTCCCACTCTGGGCAGAAGTAGAAGGGCAGAGAGGCAGCCAGCCAAGCCACCTATGACACATTCCTTCCCCTTGGCAGAAAGTTGGATTCCTGCCTCCTGCAGGGAAGGAGCAGTCAGTGTTGTGGGTGTCCCTGGAGGAGGCTGAGCCCATTCCTGACATCCACTGGGGCATCCGGGTGTTACAGCCACCCTCAGATCAAGAGAACATGCAGTATGGTGAGCTGAGCCAGGGGAAGAGGGATGCCTTCTCTAGGTTCCCCAGCACACAGCATCTGCACAGACCTTTCTTGACTCCTATCTTACATTGTGGGGTTTCCTGGGATTACTTCCAAGTGGTTTTCTGTTCTTCTTGTGGATGGTTACAAGGAGTAATATCGAGGCTTTTGAGCACCTGCTGTGGGTATCAGAACTGGGCACCACCACGCCATGTTATATGTGGTAGGAAAACAAAGGCCCAAAGAAAATAGGCCTTATACAAGGCCTCTGTGACCACACTTCATCCAGAATACTGTCCCTGAAGAGAATGTAGCTCCCTGACTAGGGCAGAAGGAGTATGAATCTTCTGGAGGTCACATGTCATGGTGTGAGCTACCTTGGCCAGGTCTCTGTTCCAAAGGTTAGCCCCAGACCAGCAGCTGTAGATGGGGTCTTGGCTGAGGAAGACTCTGAGCAGTAGCACTGGCCCTGCTGACTGCTGCCCTCTCTCTGCAGCTGGCCTTGACTTTGAAGCAATCCTTCTGCAGCCTAGCAACCCTCCAGATAAGACGCAGGTGCCCATGGTGGTCATGCCCCACGGTAGGCATCTGCCCCTTAAGCCTTTGCCCTCACACCATGCCTCCTAGCTTGTTCTTTCACCCTCTGATCCCTGTCTGCAGGGGGGCCCCATTCATCCTTTGTCACTGCCTGGATGCTGTTCCCAGCCATGCTTTGCAAGATGGGCTTTGCAGTGCTACTAGGTGAGTGAGCAGGGGCCTGCGGCTCTGTTAGGGCAATGGTGGAGTGACGGGGTGGGCCTGCTTTGTTTATGCACCATGGGTGCCACCCTAATCTTTAGGTATTTCTGTCACCTGGACCTAGTAACTACTACCAGGAACTGTCCTGGCCCAGCCTCAGGCCCCACGGCATGGTGATTACATGGACTTACTTGGGATTTCCATGTAAAGGGTGCTGTGGTCACTGGGCAGCAGCCTCAAATCTCTTGGCCCCTTCCCTTTGAGTCTGGGGTATAGCTGGTTCTAGGGCCCACTTCACTGATGTGCGAAAGGATGTCTAGGGGCTGGGAATATTGCCTGACTGCCCTGTCTGGTCCCTCCCCGGCTTCCAGTGAACTATCGTGGCTCCACGGGCTTTGGCCAGGACAGCATCCTCTCCCTCCCAGGCAACGTGGGCCACCAGGATGTGAAGGATGTCCAGGTAGCAGGGGGCTGGGCTTCTGGACAGGCTGGAGAGTGGGCTGTCAGGAGTGTGGCTCCATTCAGCTCGGCAGGCAGCTGGCTGCAGCATGCTGTGCCCCACCCTGTAGTTTGCAGTGGAGCAGGTACTCCAGGAGGAGCACTTCGATGCAAGCCGAGTGGCCCTTATGGGTGGTTCCCATGGTGGCTTCCTCTCCTGCCACCTGATTGGTCAGTACCCGGAGAACTACAGCGCCTGCGTGGCTCGGAACCCCGTGATCAACATCGCCTCCATGATAGGCTCCACTGATATTCCTGACTGGTTGGTGTGCACTACAGGTCCCTGCCCTTCTCCACCCTACCCCATATTCTCATGGAGCCCTTGCAGGCCCCAGAATTCCTGGGACCACATCAGCTTGTCCCTTGCAGGTGTGTGGTGGAGACTGGCTTTCCTTACAGTAGTGACCACCTGCCAGACCTCAGTGTGTGGGCCGAGATGCTGGATAAGTCTCCCGTCAAATACATCCCTCAGGTATGTGGCCCTCCTCCTTGTCCTGTATGCCGCCCAGATTCCAGGCCCCAGCTCACCACTGCTCCCCACCCTCAGGTGAAGACACCGCTGTTACTGATGCTGGGCCAGGAGGACAGGCGTGTGCCCTTTAAGCAGGGCATAGAGTATTACCGTGCCCTTAAGGCCCGGAATGTACCTGTTCGGTGAGTGCAGCAGGACACCCTTGGCATATGGTAGGCAGGTGAGCAGGGGAGGACCCCCCAACCTTAAACATTGCTGCCCAACCCCTACAGGCTCCTGCTCTATCCCAAAAGCACCCATGCACTGTCAGAGGTGGAGGTGGAGTCAGACAGCTTCATGAATGCTGTGCTCTGGCTGCGCACGCACTTGGGCAGCTGAAGCCCTGCCACTCTGCATGAGCTGGTCAGCCCATGCCATGCTCCACTCTTGGGGAGCTCCAAGGTCTGGCAGAGCAGTGAGAGGCTTCCTGGGCCCTGGATTCCATGGATGAGTGGGCAGAGGAATGTGGGTTATGTAGTAATAATAAATGAGGACACAGAGCCTGGTTCTTACTGGTACTTTGTACCAAGCCATCTGCAACCACAGCCCCCACCTTGGGGTTCAGAGATCCTAGGCCCTGTGTATGGTAGCCACAAGGGCTTCATCTGCCTCCAGTGTGAGAGGGGAGGGGTCAGTGAGAGGCTCAGCCCTTGTCCTGGCCAACTGGGACTCTGTACCAGGCTAGTTCTCTCTGCTGCAGCCCCTTCTGTTAGAAGCTCCCTGCACCACCTTTCCTCTCCCAAGAGTGTGTTTGGGAAACTAGTGAGTTGTTGCTCTTCCACAGAACACCCACAGGCTAAGGTAGTTCCAGCGTCAGACCACCCAGCCCAGGTATGCTCGGCTCAAGCCACCCAAGCCCTAGCAAAGAGTCACCAACTTGTTCCTTAGAAGCAGAGGCTAAGCACTCTGCACAGGCATAAAGAGAAAAGATGGCTTTATGTCTGACAGGAAGTTTCATCCTCCCCAAGGCACATGGGGTCAAGGTGGGCCTAGCTCAGCCGTATGACCTTGTGAATCCAGTCCACAAACACTGAGACACGCATGAAGATGGCTGGCCAGCGGGGCCGTGCGCACACTCGGTTGGGGATTATAATTCCCTCCAAGACCCAGCAGTCATGGGTAAAGCAGGCAAGTGGGCCCCCGTAGTCACCCTGGCAGGTGGGAGAACTGGTAAGCACCCTGTACCACCGCAATGACTAGCCCCCTTGGGAATGAAGTAGTGCATTTCCATCTCTCCCAACCAACCCACCCTGGGCTGGCCCAGGGGCTCTGCCACTGACCTCACAGGCCCCCACAGGGGCCAGCAGTCCCTCAGTGCACATCTCACTCTCCCGTACACGTCCTCGGTGCTTGACGTTACACTCCTGGTTGGAAATGACATTCAGCGAGGCCACATTTAGGACTGTGTCATCACCTGTACCTACAGTGAGGGGGGATGGGAAGAAGGAGAGTCCTTGGGCAGGATCCAGGGCCTGGAGCATCCATACCCGTTCACTGTGCTCTTACCTTTGGTCTCACCCCAGCCTGCGATCTCACACTTGGTCCCTGGAGGCACCACATACCGCTCAGGGGGCAGGCAGATCAGGGCCACGCGCTGATTCAGAGTCACAGATCTTTAGCAGGAATGGGGACACTCAGGGCCTGAGGCCACAGGCCCAGCCCCATCTCACACCCTCTCAACTTGCTCATATACCTCTCCAGCTTAAGCAGGACAAGCTGGGAACCTGAGGGCCCACATACCATCTTGGCCACTGCGACCTGTTGCAGGCCTGGCTCCCCGGGCTGGGGGTTCTGGAACATGGTGCCCAGCCACACCTCATAGCCCATGAGAGGCATATGGCTGGTAGAGAAGCTCTGTTAGATCATTCCTGACTCCCAGTCTGCTGTCCCAAGGCTCACTTGTTGGCTTGCCTGGGGAAGGTGGCTGGAGAAGGATGAAGGCAAGGGGATGGGGCTGGGTCCCTAGACCCAAGGGAGGCTCACCAGGAGGAGAAGCATTGCCGGGCAGTCAGTACCCACTGCTCCTTCACTAGGGACCCCCCGCAGAAATGCTGGCCCTGCCTGGAGAAGTGAGGGCCAGTGAGGGAAGAGGGAACAGTGAGTCCTGGAACACATGCTGGACCTGCCATCTACTGGCTAGGACCTCGGGTTAGAGACAGGTTCCCATGCCCCACTGGCATAACCACTGAGGACACAGTCTCAATTTCTCTCTTGGAAAGACAGGCAGTTGTGCCTCACCGGTTGCGCAAGCTGACTGTCCAGGGTGAGTTCCCTGGCTGGCCCCCCACCACTCGAAGCTTGGCACTCCACTGGTCCAGCCGATCTACTCTCTTGCCGCACTTATCAAACAGCACCTGGTCTGGAGGATGGGGCAGGCCGGAGAAACCCAGACTGGGTGGAGGTGGGGAGTAAAGGGGCCCCGACCCACAACTCGCCCAGGTCCGCACCTGGGGGGTCCAGGATGGACGGCAGCTGGTCATCATCTGAAAGATCAAGTTCACCTGGCTTAAGGGAGCTTGCCTTTAGTGGAGGGGGGCGATTCTGAGGCTGGGTCATGGGGGAGTGTCACCAGTGCTCACCGCAGCGTCGCAGGGCACAGTAGTCGAATGGGGTCCCTGGATCCATAGTGTAGCACCAGGGCCCATGACTATCCCCGTCTGGGTTTCGGCAGAAGTTCGCCTCCAGTTGTGCGTGCGGGGCCGAGGTGGGCGTGAACCTAGGCGGGAGGCGGAGCAAAATCAGCACGGTAGTCTCAAACCCACTCCAGGCTCCGTCTGAGACTCCAAGGCGAGCCGCCCAAGAGTAAAGGCCCAGACGGGGCCGGGCGCGCCGACAGACTCACTGCGGCTTGTGCGGCGTCTCGGCGGACCAGTGCTGGCACCTGACGCCCTTGCGGGTCTTGCTGACCGAGCCGTGGTACCGCTCCCCTGCACCATGGTAGCAGTCTAAGGCGGGAGGGCGGACGCGGCCGTCAGACCCCGTTTTTGCCCCGGCCCGCCGGCTCCGCGCCTCCAGCCCCGGCTCCATCACCCTCCTCGGGTCTCACCCTCGGGCCGCACGTCGTCGGCGCAGCGCCGGATCTGGTAGCAGAAGGCCACGCGCATGCCGGGCCGCGATGTGAAGCACCAGGGCGCCTCAGAGCCGTCGGGATTCCGGCAGAAGTTCTCCCGAAGGTCCCTGGGTAGGCGCTCCCCTCAGCCCCGGCGGGGAACCACTTAGTCCGCCCCCCAGACAGCCTGCGGCGGGAGCCCGGCCTCCAGCTCCGCCCCAGGCCCCGCCTTCCTTGAAGCCCCGCCCCTGGGCCACCCTTCTCCGGTCCCACCCGTAGGAGTACGCCCCCAGTGCCCTCCCGCCGCCTCACTTGCACGCGTATTTATCGGGCGAAAAGCGGTGCTGATGCGGGCTCTGCGCGTCCCAACGCTGGCAGGGCACGCCCGCGGCGGTGGTATTGGCTGTGCCGCGGTAGCCCTCGCCCTTCCCGCGGAAGCAGTTGAGAGTTGTCGCTTCGTGGCGCTGCTGTGACTCGGGCCCTTGTATGAATCGAGGCAAGTCGGACCCCGAGCGGGTGCTGGGATCTCGGCTGGAGGTGGCAATGGGCCCACCTCTTGCCAGTCTATGGTACTCAGCAGGATTTGCTCTCAACCCACCGTCGGGTCATACCCAGCCCCTCCTCCCTCCCCAGCTAGTCCATGCCCCCTACATTTCCCAGGTACCCTCCCAGGCCCGGTCCCCGCCACCTACCGCAGCTGGGAAGGTCGCAGAACTCTCGCTCGAGCAGCGGGTCGGTGGTGTAGCACCATGGCCGCTCGGAGCCGTCAGGATTCCTGCAATAGTTGTCGTCCAGACTTTGGTCGAGGAACCTGGGGACGGTAGCAGGGCGCGAACAAGACCCTGGGACACAAGACCCCGGGACTCGGGCCCCGACTGGCCTCGCCCAATTGCCTTATATAGAGGCCCGCCCCTGGCGTCCTGGACCCTCCCATAGTCCCGCCCCCAGGGCGCCGATCCAGCCCACACGTACTTGCCAGGCTCGAAGGGGTGCTGGTGCGGGCGCTGGAGGTCCCAGCGCTGGCACTCCCGTCCCGACTCAGTGCGGTCCACCGAGCCGCGGTAATTCTCGCCATTGCACCAAACACAAGCGGCTAGAGACACAGAGCCAGTGCGTTCGTGGACGGGCGTGGGCCTGTCCCTCCCTTACCGAGCTTGACTCGGTGCCACTTACCTTCCCGGCAGGACTTGATGCCGCAGCTCTGGAAGCGCACGGCAGGGTCCGTCGTGTAACACCAGGGACCTCCGGGGTCCCCGTCCGGGTTGCGGCAGAAGTTCTCTTCCAGGCCGTTCCGGAGTGTGGGCGTGTACCTGGGGGCGGAGAGTGACGCCGTAGTGCGTGCTGTGGGAAGACTTCGGGCAGGGACAGAGGGAAGGTGTTTGTCTCACTTGTGATCATTGGGGAACTTATGGCTCCAGCTCTGGCAGGGCAGGCCACTCGCGGTCGTGGCCACGGTGCCCCGGTACCCAACCCCATTATCCATAATGCAGATCCGTACGTAGTCTGAGAGTAAGAGAAGGAAGGTAAACGTAGGCTGAGGCCCTGGGGTCCCTATCCCCAGCCCTGCCCGTCTCCGCAGCCACTCGCTTTTTTTCTGGAAGAGGTCACAGCGTCCTGAACGCTGCAGCCGTGTGTGGGGTGAGTGCTGGGTCCATGGCAGCAATTGGCAACCGTGGCTGCTGACGTTGTAGTGGAAGGCCCTAGGGAAGAGAAGGCACAGCTTTACCCAGTGGCCCAAGTTCTCTTGTTCCTAGTCTTATCTAGACCCCGTGGCCACTCACCGGCAGTCCAGTAGTGGCCCGCAGCGCCTGGCACACTCCTCAGCATCTGCCACATCCTCCTGCCAAGGTCCTGGCACCACTGTGTGTAGCAGGTGTTGCAGCTCTGTGCCCCGGAGCACCTGGAAGTCATTCAGTGGCGAGCGCTGCCCTGCAGGATGGGCATGGGTTGGCACAGGGCAGTTGGCTATGCATGTCAGTGCACGTATATTGGCGTGTCCACACTATTCATTCAGTGGATCAAATCTACAAGGCCTCTGGGATGGGCCCTGTGTGCACTTTCAAGAACAAGCCCAGGCCCCCTGCTTAGGGTGGGGGAAGCAGGCCCAGACTTGGTCATTATTACCAGTACTTCTGTTACCAGGAACTGGGCTCAGGTCTAAACATATACACTCCGTGAAAGCAGTGGGTGATGGTGCTTGCCCTATGGAGCTTGCCCCATCTCATCTCTCAAATGAGAATGCTAAGATAGAGCCATCATGTTACCCAGGCAGGAACCCAGCCTAGGCATTCTGACTCCAAATCTGGGCTCCCACTAGCACAAAGGCATATGCTAGGTTATAGGAATAGGTCAGGCTCAGGAGGGGTCGCTGCCTGCTTGTGTATGTACATCTGCATGGTCCCAATACTGCTTCAGTGCTATAGTTGATGTGCTAATGGAGGCCTGAGTGGGTGGCAAGTACAAGAGTACTTCAAAAAGTTCCTGTAAAAATAGAATTGAAAGATAATGAAAATGTTTACATGAACTTTTTTTTTCCCTTTTTTGTGGCTGGCTGGTACTGGGATCCGAACCCATGACCTTGGTGTTATAACACCGCTCTCTAAGCAACTGAGCTAACAGGCCAGTGCCTACATGACCTTTTAAAGTACCCTCCTATATGTATTCCCAGAGCCAAGGTCACTGCTCTATGCCCAGTAGGGAAATGAGCTCCTGGCTAGAATAGTAGGATGGGCCTAGGGCCAATCCCTTCCTAAAGGGAGATGGGGATCAGGGTGGGGGGCACTCACCAGGGGCCCTTGAGCCCTGCATCAGAAGCAGTAGGAATGGGAGCCACCCCATCCTCCTGGCTCTAGGCTGCACTGTGACCCCCACGGCCCCATCCGGGAAGTTGTGAAACCTGTCCCTACGGGATTGGGTGGCTCTGGCTCCACACCCCCACTCCAGGCCACTGAGACCTGACCTGAGACCCCGTGGCAGGAGTCAGGTGGGGTCAAGCCTCAGGCCTGCAGGTAGGTCAGGTGCAAGGGCCCTCACCCTGGTACAGCTAGATCCCTGAGAGGCTTCCCTATGTAGTGGGCAGGTATTAGGAAAGTTCAGTGTGAACATTTGAGGTCCCTGCGGTGGGGAGTGAAGCCCACTGCAGCCTAGTCTACCCACAGGCATTGTGGACGTGGGAGCTGCCAGAGTTTCCAGACCCTGAGTGATGACAATAAACTTTTATGAACTTCTATCTTTCCCTAAAAAGTGGGAAACATTACCTGCTCCAGCCCTAAAGCTTCCTCCCCCTTTTGCTGCCTTATCGGCCCCAGCTGTCAGCCCACACCCCTGGCAGCAGAGCCCAGGGAGATTCACCTCGCCCGCCAGAAGAGTCATCCAAAGAAAGGTGAGCGAGGCTGCCCGTTGGACCTAAATAGGGGTGAGGGTGACAGGTAGCGGGACCCAGGCAGGAGCTACCTTTCAGACGTCCTAGGGGACATCTGGGCCAGGCCTCCAGGTATGGGTTGGAGTGAGAAAAGCAGCTTAGGGATCCGAGTTAGGACATCGCGTTCCGCCACAGCTGGGCTAGGAGCGCCCCTAGCCCAAGGCAGGCGGGGGTCGGAGGCGGTTGGGCCTTCCCGCGAAGTTGAGAGGCCGGGAACAACGCAGCGAGAAGCCGCGAAGGGAATCCCCTGACAGCCCGCGGGACCGGTGCGCGTGCGCGGCTGGCAGCAAGGCGCGCGAGCAGGCACGAGGTTTGGCCCTGCGCGGGCGCCGTAGCCGAGAGGCTGGGTGGATGTTGTGAGCCGGGTCGCGGCAGCCGAGGCTTGGGGTGAGTGAGGGGAGGCCCGGCTCTGAGCGGGGCGGGTCCCCGCGGCTCCCCTCGTGGCGCCATCCGTTCAAGTGCGAGGGCGCCCGCTGCGTGGGGTTTGCGGCCTGTGGTGCGGGACTGCAGGCGGGGGCTGGCCTGGCAGGTCATCCGGAGCTTGGGGCCAGGCGGGGGCGACTTGGGGAAGCCATGCGCTGCCCTCGGCGTCCTTGGGCTCCGAGATGGAGTCGGTTCCGTTCTGATCCAGGATCCCTTGGCGGGGCTGGACAGGATTGTCGTGGCAGGTAGCCTCTGAGCAGGGGTAGATTCCTCCTCTCACCTAAGTCTTCAGCACCTAACACCCAGAGTGGATGTCTGGAAGGTTTGCCGATCAAATGAATGACCATGTCTAATCAGTCCTGCAAAGGCTCTGGTGTGAGGGGGCCACTGATCATGGACGCCCACTGAGGGCCCGTGGTGGGCAACAGAGAGGAAGAATCACCTTCCCAAGGGGCAGGCGTGGTGCAGACGGGCAAGTGTTTTTGGTGGGAGCAGAGGACCTGTTTAGGGTGAGATAAGAGACTGAGCTACAGAAAAGGGAGTGCTGGCTTAAGGCAGTGCTGGAGGCCCAAGCTCTGGAGCCACGCTAATAGAACTTTCTGTGACGGTGGAAATATTCCACATCTGTCCAATTCTGTAACCATTGCCACATGTGTTCACTGAACCCTTGAAATGTGGCTGATGTAATTGAGAATTGAATTTTTAATTTTTTAAACTTGAATTTAAATTTAAATAATCCCATGTGGTTGGTTGCTACTGTGTTGGACAGCACCAAGGACTTAGAGCAGGTTCTGGAGCAGGAGTGGCAACAACATGATATGTGAGGGACTGATGGCAGTAGAAAGACCAATGGAGTCTGCGATGAGGGCTGAGCAAAGGTGGTGTATGCTTGGATGAGA
Organism: Cynocephalus volans; assembly: GCF_027409185.1. Taxonomy (NCBI): domain Eukaryota; kingdom Metazoa; phylum Chordata; class Mammalia; order Dermoptera; family Cynocephalidae; genus Cynocephalus; species Cynocephalus volans. The sequence goes on from NC_084470.1 coordinate 59,921,547, forward strand.
TTGGAGGCTGTGTGTGTGAGTGGGAACAAGAAAACTAGCAGGACCGTGAACAAGCAAAGGGAGGAATCTGGGGCTGAGGAAAGAGGTCCTAGCGTCAGGGATGTAAGTGGAATTTTTGGCTGGAGATGGCCAGACTAGTGGTGGTCTGCACTTGGGGAATGTGCTGTAGGGTTCTCTCTTCTGGATGTGAGCTGGGGCCAGTGTGGCTTACAAGTGAGATTGATACAGGAGCTCTGCCCCTAGGCCACCTCACTTTGGACATTTTGGTCTGATTTTCCTAAAGCTAAGGCATTTAGTTGTGGTTCAGCAAACATATATCTAGCACCTGCTCCCTGCTGGGTCCTGTGCTGGGCAGTGAGACACAGCTGGGAACAAGACGTGGTCCCTATCACATGGGTTTGGACTCCACGTACCTTCCCTGTATAGGAAGCTGGGAGCCCCTGCTTTCCCCTGCCTTGGGTTGGTATGTGTGTGATTGTGCATGTTTCTGGCCTGCCTTGCTGCCAAGCCTTCCTACCATCGCAGGATTGAGGTCAGGTGTGGGGCCATTGGCTGGCCTTCAGTAGACAGGCTCTGCATCTGGCTCAGCCTCCAGGACCACTGGCTGCCCATGAGAGATGAAGAATGGCGTCCAGGGGGACCGGCATGTCTTTCTCCCGCAAGAGCTATAGGCTGACTTCAGATGCGGAGAAATCCAGGGTCACAGGTAAGGGCTGGCAAGGCAGAGAGGAGGCTCCTTTTGTTGGGGGAAGGACAGGAAGGGACAAAGGCAGCAAAGTCCCAGGTCCAGTGAGCCTTAGACCTTGCTGCATCCCTTGTTCCTGTGAAGTCAGTTCTTCTCCACCAGCCACCATGGAGCAGTGCTCCCAACATGGCTGCTCTTCTGACCCAAGTTGTTGGCCTAGGACCAGCAGTCTCTGGGGCTAGCAGAGGCCAGGAGCTGTGCTGACCACTTGATCCTTTTCTCCCTTCTGACCTGTGGCCCAGGCATTGTGCACGAGAAGCTGCTGAATGACTACCTGCACCATATTTTTTCCTCTCCTGGCCATGCACCCCCTGCAGCCACCAGCAGGTACGGCTGGGTGGGTAGCCCCTCCTCACTCTGCTGGGCCAGAACAGAGGCCGGAAGCTGCAGTTGTGGGGAAGGGGAGCCTGGGCTCTAGGCATACTGGGTTGGGTTCTGTTCTCAGTCTGTTCCTGGCTGTGAGACCTCTGGCCAGAGAGTCTGCCTTCTGGACTCCACTGCTTCCTCTCTCCAGGCAGTGCTGTTTCCTTTCTTATGAGGGTGTTATGGAGGTCAGGGAGATGGGTTGTGTTCAGTGCCAAGCATAGCACCCGGCACCTACTCCACACTCAGCATCTAGCCCTGCGTGTACCTGCCCACACCTCTGCCCCTCCCGGCCCCTTGTAGCCTCTGCCTGATTTTGTAAAGTAAAACCCCACCAAGCCCTTTTCCTTGCAAGTTTAATACATTTAAGTTTAGTCTATAAAAAAGTTATAAGTTCACACTTTAGTGGAAACTTAGAAACAGAAGAAAGAAAATCACCTGTCATCTCGTTATTCTAAAATGGCCATTTGCATGTGATTCCTTTCTGTTTTCTTTATCTCATAATGTATATAGTGTGGATTATGTTGTATACAAATTAAAAAAAAAAAAACTTTCTGTCACCTTCAGTTCTTTTCTTAAAAAACTTTTTATTGAGCTGTAATTGACATTACAATAAACTGCACATATTTAAAGTGCGCAATTTGGTAAGCTTTAGCATACATATAACCTGTGAAACTATCACTACCGTCAAGGTAATGAATATATCCCTCATTTCCAAAAGTCTGTAGAAAGTTGAATCCTATTTTTATCATCAAATGTTATCCCACGAATATTTTTTCACATTAGGATTGATCTTGGTGGGCATCGTTTAGGGCTGGAGTCTGCCGTGGCCCATAGCACTGCCCTAGTTTGGAGGGACTTTGTGCTCCTGTAAACAATTCTGTGAGGATGCCTAGGGTTGGGGTCATGTGGCTAGTGTTTGAACTGAATCACTTTTAAGACTGTTGACAAATTATTTCTTCAAAGGATCATGTAGGTTCTCCTTCCCTGCAGTGAGGCTTGGGTGTCCTTATCTCTCCGGCCCCTCACCAGCCTCAGCTTTTCTGTACTTCACAATCTCTGCTCTTTGGGCAGGCCCCAAAGCCAACATCATTGCCTGTTCTATTTAAGTGGCTTTGGTTGTCAGAGGGTTTCTACTTGCAGAGGGCTACAGCCCATCCCTACCCCAGCACTCCTGGCCTGTTCCCAGGGCCATCTGATCCCTACCTCATGTGATACCAGAGATGGTCCTGCTGGTGCTGGTGCTGTGGCTGCCAGGAATTAGAGCAGGTGGTAGGGCCATCAGTCAGTGGTTCTGGGGAAGCAGGGCCCTGGGCTGGGACCTGGGAAATCCAGAAAGGGCAGGCAAGTGCAGGGGTTGATCAAATGGGCCATGCTGCAGGCTCTCAGTGGAGGCTGTCTTAGACTAGCTGCCCACAGCTATGTGCAGTCTGCTCTTGGGGGCAGGCACAAGAGTAACCCTTCCAAATGTGGGCCTGCAAGAAGTGCTTTTGAGGAAGCCGCCTCTATTCTTGGGCCCACTGGGGTATTTAGAGATGGCGTTGGCTTTGCCTTCCATGCTACTGTCTGGGCACCCCACTGCATAGCTGCTGCCTGACCTTGGCCTGGGGCTCAGCAGAGGTGATCTCCACCTCCTTGCAGTTCAGGGTCAGTAGTGGCTTACAACAGGGGAACATGTGGTCTCTGAGCCTGGGTCATTGCTATCTTGTCAGGGAGTTGTTGCTTTGGCTCGTCTATGTCCTCTTCCAGGCTTACTGTCTAGATGGATGAGTGGGATAGGAACTGGGATTAAAAGTGGAAGAGCAGGTGCTGGAAGACTGTGGGCTGGATCCAGATGGCCTCTGTTCTGCTTGAGTTCTGCTGGTTACCATCACCCCATTCCCTGCTATGCTATTCTTAGCAGCTGAGCTCAGGACAGAGCTGGCTAGCATTAGGCAGTGCCCTTTCTCTTCCGGGCATGTGTACTGAGTGGATGAGGGGCCACCCAGACAGATTTTCCCAGCCCTTTTGCCTGGGGCAGATGGCAGGTAGGTTGGCCATGTGCTCTAGTTGGCCGTCTATGGACAGGTGGGTACAGGAAAGAGCCAGGCGGCAGCTCAGAGGATTGAGCCCTTCATAATGCCAGTATGTGTATTCAACACATATTCCATGGCTGGGTGTGAGTGGTGGGGAGATTGGAAGTCTGTCCCCAAAGGAACCATGGGCCTAGGTCAAGGCCTTGGTATGACCACCTTAGGGACTGGCATTTCTTCCAGCCATAATCAACCTCTGAGAGTAGACAGGTTATGGGCTATGCAGGGAGCACAGGTTATTCCTTGGAATCTTCACAGCTTCTCTGACATACAGCTATTGTTCCCTTTTATAGATGAGGGAATTAAGGCTTAAAGAAGGCTGTTTTCTTTTCTTTTTCTTTTTTTTTTTTAGCATATGGCCAGTACAGGGATCCAAACCCTTGACCTTGGTGTTATAATACTGCATTGTAACCAAGAGAGGACCTTTTTTTTTTTAACAGACCTGAGATGCACCAAATTGGACTGGTTATGGTTTTTGATTTAGTGGATAAGCCTTCTGAACCCCAGCAGGCCAGTCTAGGACTTGGCATAGCCCTTTTTTCTGGAGTCTAGGCAGCCACCTTCTGATACTCAGGGGAAAGGATGGGAGAGGGGTTTAGTGTCATCTGGCTGATTTCAAGGACTTGTGGGCACCTGGCAGCCTCTTACTCTCCCCAGGAAACCCCTGAACTTCCAGAACCTGCCAGAGCATCTGGACCAGCTACTACAGGTGGACAGTGAGGGTGAGGAAAGCCAGGGTACGTAGCAACCTCTGGAATGGGATTGGGGGGTACAGAGCTGGGACCTGGAGGGCCCTGGAGCCTTCTCTGGTGAGCTCAGTGCACCCTGTATGTTCCGTCAGCCCCTCTGCCCTGCCTGACTCCACACCTCTCTCCTTTTCAGGACAGGTTGAAGGGCGGCTCGGCCCATCCACTGTAGTCCTGGACCATACAGGTGGCTTTGAGGGGCTTCTCCTGGTGGATGATGACCTCCTGGGGGTGAGTGAGGGTGAGGTGTGGAGCCCCAGGTCCAGCCCCTTCTGACCCAGCCCCACGTTCCTCCTGGTGTGGCCCTAGTCTCTCTACTCATCTTGATGGGGCTGCAGCCATAAACGCATTCTGACATGGCCTCAGACCATTGTGTCCTTAGCCCCAACTCTCCTGACAGCCTCGAAACCCTCTTAATATAGCCCCGGCCCCATGCCCTTCCCAGCACAACCCTAAGCTCCTCGCATCATGCCCCTGGCCCAGAATTCCTCCTGACACTGGCCTAGCCCCTCCCACCATGTTTAGGCACAGTGCAGCATTGGCCATGACAGGCAAGTATTGCCAGGACTATCTCACTTGGGGATGGGGTCTTTCTCCCTTAGAGAGGCACTTTGTGTGCCTGGGAGGAAGCTCACCACCCCTCTTCATCCAGGTGATTGGACACAGCAACTTTGGCACTATCCGCTCTACCACATGCGTTTACAAGGGTGAGACCTTACTCCACTATGGCCCAGGGAGTTGGGAGGAAGATTGCGGGCCCAGGCCTGCAGCAAGAGGCAGTCTTTGTCCACCTGATGGGTCTAACTCAGCTCTTTCCAGGGAAATGGGTCTACGAGGTGCTCATTTCCTCCCAGGGGCTCATGCAGATTGGCTGGTGCACCATCAACTGCCGCTTCAATCAGGAGGTACATGCAGGGGAGGGGATCCCTCCCAGGGAGACCTTCTCCTGCCATAGGCCTCATCATGGCTCTGACAGCCCTTCAGACCTGCTCAGGACCCTAACCTGGACTCTGGAGAAGGAATGTGTCTTACCCCAGCCCAGAAAACACCCTTCATTCCTTCCCCCAGAGCATCATCCCCCTTCTCTAGAGCCATGTGGGTCCAAGGTTGGTGACTGGTGGGCTCTGGCTCTGCCCCTGCCTGCCTCTCCCCAACCTCACAGGCAGTTCCTCCCTAGGAGGGGGTTGGAGATACACACAACTCCTATGCCTATGATGGCAACCGGGTGCGCAAATGGAACGTGACCACGACAAATTATGGCAAGGTGAGGGCCAAGCCCTTTGACCATCACCTGCCCATGACCATCCCCACTACCTGTTTACAGCCTCTGGGCAGCCATGAAGGACTGTAGGGCTCCAGGGAAGGGACAAAGAGTGGCCAGTTTCCCCCAGGTGGTCCTGGAAATGCAGCTGGGGGTGCAGAGAAGGCAGGCTGCTGTTTGTCTTTGCCTCTGTAAGGCCTCCTCTCCTGGCAGGCATGGGCGGCAGGGGACATCGTGAGCTGCCTGATCGACCTGGATGATGGTACTCTGTCCTTCTGCCTGTGAGTCTCTCACCTCTATACACAGGCCAGGCCTCTAGGGCCTCCCTGTACTGCCCTTAGTTTCCTGGTCCCTTTAATAGGGCCAGGCCAAGTTTGGTAACCTGAGGGTGGGCAGCCACATCCATCTTAACACTAGCTCACAGACCATTTCTCCTGCAGGAATGGTGTGTCACTGGGCACGGCCTTTGAGAACCTATCCAGGGGCCTGGGCATGGCCTACTTCCCAGCCATCAGCCTCTCTTTCAAGGAATCTGTGGCCTTCAACTTTGGCAGCCGTCCTCTACGATATCATTTTGGGAAGGTGGCTATGGGCTATTTAGAAGCTCTTGTGGAAGCTGGTATAAGGGGTTCCCTACCCCAGAAGTGCTGTGGGCTGGTGGCAGGCCCTGGCTGCCACAAGAAGTGATTAGTATGCAGCTTAGGTGGGTACAAAGGATAGCGATCCTTGCAGCAACCTTGTTAGATGGGTGCCATTATTGTCTCCATTGAACAGGTAAAGAACATGAAGTGACAAGCAAAACTTCACTCCACAGAGAGTAAGTGGGACAGTTATGCAAACCAGGCGACACAGCCCTGCGCTAGAGCTCAAGTCTCTCCTCTGGGGTCTCAGTGGGGAGGGAGTGGGTGTCTCTGAGCCACAGATCAGGTATAGCTTGCTTAACTCTGTGGCACCTACCCAGTGACGGGCTACCGGCCCCTGCAGGACCCACCATGCGCTGACCTGGTGCAGGCACAAAGGTTGCTGGGCTGCTTCAGGGCAGTGCTCAGCGTGGAGCTGGACCCCGTGGTGAGCCAGGGTCTGGGCTGGGTGAGCTGGGGGCCTTCCACAGCCCTCTGCCCCTCACAATCCTCGTTCTTTACCCAATCCCCAACAGGAAGGGCGGCTGGTGGAGAAGGAGAGCTCCAAGTGGCAGTTGCAGGGCCAGCCCACTGTCCTCCTCACGCTGGCCCACATCTTCCACCATTTCGCACCTCTCCTGGTGAGGGGACAGTAGCAAGGGGAAGAGGCAGGCTGTGCTGGGGGCTGGGATGCTGGGATCCTCCTGAGGGGAGGGGACACTTCTAGCTGAGGGATTCAGGGGATGTCCTAGAAAGACAATTGGAGGGTAATGGCGTCACAGGCCGAGGAAACTGTACATGCGAAGTCCAAAAGGGGCTGTGGGGCAGTGGCCCTTCTTGTCCCTCAATTAGACCCCAGAAGAGTTCATCTCTGTGTTGGGGTTACTCAAAGGGCCCAAGGCTCTGTGCCTGAGGCCCAGGCCTTCAGCACAGCCTTGGCCATGTGCCAGGGCAGGGGTGCCCTGAGTGGAGCAATGGAAGGCTTACCAGTGCCTGCCCTTGGTGCAGCGCAAGGTGTACCTGGTGGAGGCCGTGCTCATGAGCTTCCTGCTGGGCATCGTGGAGAAGGGCACACCTGCACAGGCACAGTCTGTGGTTCACCAGGTCCTGGACCTCTTGTGGCTCTTCATGGAGGTAAGGCTCCTGACCTCTGGCCTCAGGCCTGGCTGTCAAGCTCCACTGGGGTTGGGGAGATATGGGGAGGGTCTTAGAAAAGGCCTCCAAAATGGCTTTCCTGGCATCTCTCTCCCAGGACTATGAGATACAAGATTGCCTGAAGCAGTTGATGATGTCTCTGCTGCGGCTGTACCGGTTCTCACCCATCGTCCCAGACCTGGGCCTGCAGGTGGGAGCTCCTGCCCCTGCCCTACACCCCCTGGGCCTCCCTGCCCACTCTGAGTGCCCCCTGTCCACACACAGATCCACTACCTGCGGCTCACTATCGCCATCCTGAGGCATGAGAAGTCCCGCAAGTTTCTGCTTAGCAACGTCCTGTATCCTCCCCTTGCTGCCAGGCAGGCCAGACATGTGGCACCCTCTGGGGTCAGCAGAAGCCAGGGAAGGCAGTGTCCATCTGGTCAGGAGTCCCCAGGGAGGCACAGGAGGACCAGAGCTGCCCAATATGTGTGTCTCTGTCCCAGGGCCCAGCCCTCCCAGCACTTTCTCTATAGAGCAGGGAAGGTAAAGCTAAGGACTCTACTTTCTACCAGGGGATTCCAGATGACTGAAGACTCTTGGGCTGCACGGAGGTGTGGGAAGGGTTACCAGGGCCTGCCCTCTTTAGCCAAAGCCCTGCTCTTTTGTTTGTATTCCACAGAGGGTGTTCCTGCAAGGTCTTTTTTAAGGAGGCAACTCTTCCTGTGTCCCAAAAGTGTTAAGAATTGCATGAGTAAGGGGGAGATCCTAGCTTTGGGCCCCTAGCTGGGAAGCCTGAGTTTGTAGCCATCTTCTCGGTCTGGGGTCTTCCAGCCTCTAGGAGTTGGAAACAAAGCTGGGAGACACAGGGGCCTGGGAAGAGGCCACCAGGCCCTCTCTCCAGTTAGTCCCACAGTCATCAGTTCCTGTGACAAACCTTTCCCATGCACCTGCTGGGTATGGGGCTTGGTGGGCTTGACAGCCATAGTTCTTTCCCAAGGTTCACGGTCTGGGGAGAGAGGCACATAGCAGCAATGGCACCGTTGGTGGTGGGCACATGTTGGGTGGGCTTCCAAGGGAGAACTCATGATGGTGTACAGGGTGCCCTTTGGTGAGCAGAGCTTTACTTGACGACCACCAGCTTTGATGTGCTCCGGTCCGTTGTCTTCTTTTACATCAAGAGCCCCCTGCGTGTGGAGGAGGCTGGTCTGCAGGAGCTCATTCCCACCACCTGGTGGCCCCACTGCTCCAGCAGGGAGGTTGGTGGACACTGAGTGGAGTGGCAATGGTCACAGTGAGGGCTGTCCTAGGGTATCTGAGCCACCTGGCTCTTAGCACATGAAGCCTCTTCCCCAGCTTTGGTCCTGGAGTCCTGGGGGTGGGGGTAGGGGTCTTCCATCTGAAGTAGGCCTGGGTAAGTACTGGGCAAAGTCTGCTGTCTTTCATCCCCCTGCCCTGCATAGGGCAAAGAGAGGAAGGAGGTAAAGGAGGAGACTGCTGAGGAGCGGCTACGGCGGCGTGCCTATGAACGGGGCTGCCACAGGCTCAAGAAGCACATTGAAGGTCGGCCCCTGCCTTGGGTACTGGATAGGGGGTGGGAGATTTTGGTGTGTACATACTTGGGGGGTGCTTGGTAGTAACCATGCCTAGGTTGGGCTTGGGGAGCCCTGGTGGAGCCCTAACCCAAACCTGCCACCCCCTGGGAGCCTGAGGGCCATGTTCCCTACCCCACCCGTAGTGGTGGAAGAACTGCAGGTCCAGATCCTGAAGCTGCTCTTGGACAATAAAGATGACAATGGGGTGAGTGACTCCCAGACACCTGTGTGGGTCCCAGGTGGGGAGGGGTGCTGTATTGGGCCCCCAGACCTAGAGAGCAGGGGCTGACTCACATTCCCACGGCGAGGCCCAGGGCAAAGTATAGCATTGAGCTCGTCTAGTCTGGCCCAGCATTCTCAGCTCATCACAGCCTTGTTTTTTTCTTCCCTTGAAGGGTGAAGCTTCTAGGTACATCTTCCTAACTAAGTTCCGAAAGTTTCTGCAAGAGAACGCCAGTGGCCGGGGGGTAGGTATCTTTCAGAGCATCCCACTGTGGACCCTGGCTGTGTTGCAGGGGCTGCGCCCTGGGCTTCCAGCACCTCTCAGCCTGCCTCTTCCCTGCCCAGCCCTGCTCCTTTGTCTGCTGCCTTCCCTCCCCCCTCAACTCAGAGTCCTGGGGCATGGCCTTGGATGAGAAATGGGCTGGGCTCTGGGCCGGCACCAATGCATGTCTTATGCCCTGTGCTTATAGAACATGCCCATGCTCTGCCCCCCTGAGTACATGGTCTGCTTCTTGCACCGGCTGATCTCTGCCCTGCGTTACTATTGGGATGAATACAAGGCTTCCAACCCTCGTGCTTCCTTCAGTGAAGGTGAGTGGCACCAGGGCCCTAGGTCAGCGAGGCTGGACAGAGGCAGGCATAGGGCAGCCCCTATTGCTGGTGTGGACTGCTGAACTCAGGCTGGGGGAGCTGTCCCCAGCCTCCTGCCCAGTTGAGTTCACTACAGGCAGCTTCCCCACTAGGGCAGCAAGAGCCCTGCACTCTGGAGCTGCCGAGCCCATGTTTGCTGATTGTCCCTGTAGGCTCCTTCCTATCATGAACTCTTTTCCTCAGTCCTAGCCCACCCAGCTCTCTGTGCAGTCCTTTGCAGGACTGCCTTGGGTGGGTGCCGGGGGTCCCTGTGTTTGTTTGGGACATAGTCCCCAAGAGTCAGTGGGAGCCTTACCTGCCCTGGATTGGGGGATATCCCATAAGGCTGGGCCTGGGCCCTCTTCTCTCCTAAGTGACTAGCTGACAAGAATGCCCTCTTTGTCCCAAATTGTACAGTTGTTGGCATTGACCTGAAATAGCAGGGGGTGGGGGAAGTAGGGGAGGCCTGGGCTCTGGTCCCACTCTCTGCCTGGGTAGGTGGGTGGCCAAGGCCAGAAGTCCCTGGCAATGCCAGGCCAGAGTACAGGGGAGGGATCTGGGGGGGTCCTCCTGCTGGGCCCTAACTACTAGGCCCAGCCTCTCTAACTCCTCGCAGAGGCCTACATCCCGCCCCAGATCTTCTATAATGGCAAGGTGGACTACTTCGACCTGCAGCGCCTTGGAGGCCTCCTCTCGCACCTTCGGAAGACCCTCAAAGGTGCGTGCAGGCCTGTGGGCGGTGAGCGGGTCTGGGCTGGGTAGGGGCAGTCTCTGAGCCTGCTCTGCTGTGGGTGCTGAGCTATCCTGTGCCCACCAGAGGGCGCCTGAGTCTCAGGCAGGGAGGTGCTCTGCCAGCTCTGCCTCTGGTCTTGGGTCCAGCTATCCCATCCCTAGAGCACCCACCCCAGGGGCTGGCTGGGAGGCAGGTGTGCTGACAGGATCTTGGTGAGGTAGGAGGGCAGGGGCATGCAGGTGCTGCCTTAGTCATCTTCAGAGATGAGCAGCACAAGTTGCTCTGGTGCAAGGGGCCAAGGGCACAGCGTGAGCAAGGGCAGGGATACCAAAAACAGCAGAGCGTGGCCTGGAGATGGAAGGCAGTTGGTACGTTGGGGAGTGAAATGTGCAGTAGGGAGCAGTGGGTAATGAGGCCAAGGGGTCTCTAGATCAGAATCTGATGGGTTTGCAAGCCAGGAATCAGGTATAGACTTATTCCAGGGGTAGCTTTGGAAGGAATTGAGGTGGGGGAGTGAGGTCAGGGGTCTGTGTTGTACGAAGCTCCCTCTGACTGCTGTGGTGTGGAGAACAGAGAGGAGGGTCTGGAAAAGTCCAGGCAACAGAGGGCACAGCCTGTGCCAGGGAGGAAGGGGGAGGCACAGTGAAGTGGAGGAGGAGAGGATGACCCCAGGCTTCCTGCCAGAGGTTGTGTGGATGGGGGCCATCAGAGAGAGGGACTGCAGGAAGAGGCTGAGATGACACATGCTTGGACACAGCATGTTTGAGGTACCCGGGGACACAGCCAGGAGCAAGGCCTGGGCTGGAGGCAGAAATAGTATGGCAGCTGTCAACACAGAAGTGGGGACGAGGTGGGATGAGGGTTGGCTCCCCAGGGGAGTGTGCAAAGTGAGGCAAGCAGAAGCCTAGGCAGCACTAGAATATCCTTTTGTTTATGCAACAGTAAGAGGGTAGGGGAGGCCCTGGAGAGCATGTCATTACGGGAAACAAAGACAGGGACTGACAAGAGGGGTTGCATAGGGAATGCCTCCTACTGTGGAGTTGCTGCTAGACAAGGGGCCCTTGGGATGCAGAGTGAAGGCTGGGTTGGAGTAAGGAGAGGGGTGAGGAGCAGGCACTGTTGTCCTTGGGGCCCTGCAAGTCCTCTTGCCTAGCCTGCTAGTGCTCTCTTGCTGTCCTGGGCAGTTCCAGCCATGGCCCCTCACCCTGCCACTGGCCTCAGAGCCCTCCTGCTGTTCCTCTCAGATGACCTTGCTTCCAAAGCCAACATTGTGATTGACCCACTGGAGCTCCAGGCGGCCACCATGGATGACTTGGACGAGGATGAGGAGCCAGCCCCGACCGCAGCCCAGGTGCCACAGTAGGGACAGGCGGGGGTTTCATGTTGGCTTTTCCTTTATCATCTGGGCAGGGGTGTCACATAGGGCCATCCCTCTCTCTATGCAGGCAAGGGGCTTCTTACCAGGCAGGTTCCCTTGCTGTGGGTGGAGGCATGAAGTCTCCCTTCCCATCCCCCAGCCCCATGGATCAAGGGAGCACTAAGCCGGCCCTGGTCCTGAGGAGCTGAGTAGCCTTTGGCCTCCTCTCTCCACCACAGCGCCCCATGCAGGCCCTGGCCATGGGAGGGGCACTGCCCCTGCCCCGGCCTGGCTGGCTCAGTTCTCCAACCCTGGGCCGAGCCAACCGCTTCCTCAGCACAGCAGCCGTGAGCCTCATGACCCCACGGCGGCCTCTGAGCACCTCGGAGAAAGTGAAGGTCCGCACACTGAGCGTGGAGCAGAGGACCCGAGAGGACAGTAGGTGCTGGGCAGGGCCAGACATGGCATTAAAGGACCCTTCTACCAAGTACAACCCCCCACCCTGGGCAAAGCCAAAATACACTCTCCTGCTCTCCTGGCCCTATGTCCTGGCAGCATCCCAAGGGTACAGGAAACACACTCTAAGTGCAGATCAATGCTACAGAAATAGGTGCTGGCACTGCAGGGCCTTGTCCTTCACCCTCACCCCTCACATTCTCCTGCAGGTCCCTCCTTAGAAACAGGAAAAAGGAGAGAGGATTCCCTCTCCTGCTGTGAGGCCCATCCAGGCTGCACAGGATTAGGAGAAAACCGGGATGGCTCCCACCCTCACCCTGCCCTTCCCCTACTCCCCAGTTGAGGGCAGCCACTGGAATGAGGGCCTGCTGCTGGGGCGGCCCCCTGAGGAGCCTGAGCAGCCCCTCACCGAGAACTCACTGCTGGAAGTCCTGGATGGTGCCGTCATGATGTACAATCTCAGTGTCCACCAGCAGCTGGGCAAGGTCTTGCACTGTTGGTCCATGCGTGTTGGCTGGGGGGTATTCAGCCTGTTTGGATGCATGTGTGTGCAGGCACATGTGCACTTGTGCCTGCAGGGGTGCCTGTGCATGACTGTGCGCACGAGCACATGCCACAGCAAGACTGGTTTCTGCCACTGCTGCTTAGGCATGACTTGGTTGACTTTTGTGGGAGGGGGACTGCCTGGGGCCTAAGGTTGGGAGCTTGGCTGGGGTCCAGACTGGGTAAAGGAGCCCAGATGAGGTGCCAAGGGTTACCTTGGACATGTGTCCAATGCTGTAGATGGTGGGTGTGTCTGATGATGTCAGCGAGTATGCAATGGCTCTGAGGGACACAGAGGACAAGATCCGCCGGTGCCCCAAGCAGGTAAGGCCTGGACAGGCAGGCGGGTATTGGGAGGGAGGAGTGTTGCACAGGGGCAGCTTGCTTACTCGGGGTCCCCAGGGCAGCCCACAAAGGAAATCTGGCTCTGGGGGCTGTCCCAGCATTTCTCTTTGCCCCCACCTCCACCCTGACCATAGCACGCCAGTGAGAGTGGGGCAGACAGCAGGGCCTTGTGCAACCTGAACACCATCAACCAGCTGCAGCCTGTGCCAAGTGGGCCCTTCCCCACTGGCCCACTAAGTGCAGACGCACACCCACTGTCCTCATCAATTATGGATTGACCCTGAGTGCTTTCTCAGCTACATGTGGAGTCAGCAGGAAGCAGGGCCTTGCTCCCCAACTCCTCCTGGAGCATCTCTGCTGTAGCTGTCCTGGCCTGGGGAGTGGGACCAGGGCCTGGGCTGGGCTTCCCTGGCAGGCCCCCTGTCCCCACCTGTCACCAGAGCCCTGGGCTGGCAGCTGCTGAAGCTGCAGTTCTGGTATTGAATCCTTGGGGAACTCTGGCCAGGGACTCACAGACCCCCAGCTGGGCCTCATTTCCATGTCCTGAGGGGACAGCCATGGCCCTGTCCTGAGGCTTGCTCAGGGTCACCAGCGAGTCAGTGGCAGAAGAGAGTTTTGAAATGTGGAGCCCATCCCCTTGCCTGCCCCAGGCACTAGTAGGGCCCCTACTAGGCTGCCTTGGGGTGTAGAGGAGAACTGGGCATGGCAGCATGTCCTGATTTTCATCTTTTCCCCTTGGGTGGCAGAGAAAGGACATCCTTGCAGAGTTGACCAAGAGCCAGAAAGTCTTTTCAGAAAAGCTGGACCACCTTAGCCGCCGTCTTGCCTGGGTCCATGCCACCGTCTACTCCCAGGTGAGCGTGTGTGGCCCTGGCTGGTGAATGCCCCCCTCCCCATCCTCATTGTCTAGCCGCAGGTTATGCAGGGTTGTGCCAGGACCATTGACCCCCCTGCAGTCTCAGACCTCCCCCGCCTCCACTTCCCTTGTACTTCTTGTGCCCCATGGACTTATGCTGGTGCCATTTCTAGACCTCCAGTGCACATCCAGCTCATAAATCCTTCCTTTGAGAAACAAGGTCTGTTTCTGCCTGCCTCCCCTTCCCCCCTGACCCTCCTCTCAGTTTCTAGACCCTCCCCTTCTCTCCCAGGATATCAGGTGCTCTGAGGCCTCCCCCTGAGCCTCACTCCCACGCTCTGCATCTGCTTCTGTCCAGCTCACCTACCACCCTCATGGCCACTGGCTTGTTCGCTACTCATTCACTCATTCGCCTACTCATTCATTTAAAAACATGTACGCAAAGGTTGGAGTATCCCAAGTGACATCCTAGGCACTAGGGACACAGTAGTGAACCGGAAAGACAAGTCTCTGCCCTCCCAGGGCACTCGGCCTGGTGAGATACGCAGAGGGACAGACTAATGGTCTTGCTGTAACTGAAGTTTGACCTCCAATCCCCAGACCGTCTGGACTTGTTTCCTCTCCCTTACCCCTTCCAGTGGGTGCCCTGGGGCTCTCCCCAGGTGCCCATGTCAGGGCATCTGCTATCTTCTTGGGCATGTCCTTCCCCCATAACTGGGTGATCAGAGCCCTTGGTGTCCCCATCTCTACCCTGGTGGCTTCTCCCTAAAACTCAGACCACCTCCACCTTTCACCTGCTCCTACCTTTCTTGCTGCCACAGATGGCCTTGCCTCCAGCCCCATGAAGATGACCATGTCGGGGGCACTTCCTCCTTCCCACCTCCGGGATTTCATAGCTGCCCACCTCCCTAGGCAACCTTGCCACCCTCTCACACCAACTTCCCAAGACTCTTGCCTTCCCATCTCTCTGCCTTTTTTTAAAATCGTGGTAAAATATATACATGACATAACAGTCTTGGCCATTTTTAAGTGCTAAATATATTCACATTGTTGTACAAACAATCTCCAGAACTCTTTTTTTCTTTTTTCTTTTCTTTGTTGTTTTTGGTGGCTGGCTGGTGTGGAGATCTGAACCCTGACATGGGTATTATCAGCACCACACTCTCCCAAGTAAGCCATCAGCCAACCCCTCCAGAACTCTTTTCATCTTACAAAACTGACACTATGTACCCTTGAAACAATAACTCCCCATCTCCCTCCCCCCAGCCCCTGGCAACCACCTTCTACTTTCTGTTACTATGAGTCTGACTACTCTAGGTACCTCATAGAAGTGGAATCCAAAGCAGGTTACAATATTTGTCTTTTTGTGACTTGCTTATTTATTTGTTTGTTTTTTTGTTTATTTATTTAGGTGGCTAGCTGGTGTGGGGATCTGAACCCATGACCTTGCTATGGCTTATTTCACTTAGCATAATGCCCTCAAGGTTCATCCATGTTGTGGCATGTGTCAGAATTTCCCAAAGTTGAATAATATTCTATTGTATGTATATACCACATTTTGTTTATCCATTCATCTGTTGATGGACACTTGGGTTGCTTCTACCTTTTGGCTATTGTGAATACTGCTCTGAACATGGGGCACAAATAACTGCATCTAGTCGAGTCGCTGCTTTCAGTTCTTTGGGGTATATACTCAGAAGTGGAATGGCTGGGTCATATGGTAATTTTATTTTTAATTTTTTGAGGAACCACCGTACTGTTTTCCACAGTGGCTGCACCATTTTACATTCCAACGAACAGTGCACAGGATTCCGTTTCTCCACATCCTCACCAACACTTGTTATTTTCTACTTTTTTGATAGTAGCCATCCTAATGGGTATGATGTGGTACCTCACTGTGGTTTTGATTTGCATTTCCCTAATGATTAATGATGGTGAACACCTTTTCCTGTACTTGTTGTCCATTTGTATATTTCTTTGGAGGAATGTCTATTCAAGTCCTTTGCCCATCTTTGTTTTTTGGTTTTTTAAAAATTTACTTATTAATATTATTCTTTTTCATTTTAAGATATTGTTGTGGAGCAGTTTGGGGATAGGGGGAGAAAGAAAGAAGGAGGGAAATAGAGTGCGAGGAGGGGGAAGGAGGGAGAGTGTGGTCGAGGCCTGTGACACCCCCCTCATTCTGGCAGGAGAGACCAGGGGATTTCCAGCAGCAGCTCGGTTGTTGCTGGGCTCAATGCAGATGTCAGGAGAGTGTGGCTGAAGCCCTCGGTCCCCCACTGCCCCAGCTCAGGAGCCCGGGATGCTTCCAGTGGTGGCTCAGTGGTCATCGCTGGGCCAGTTGCAGATGTGAGAGGGACATGGCTGAGGCTGTTGGCCCCCACCACGCAGGCTCGGGAACCTGGGGCATTTCCTGCAGCAACTCGGTGGTTGTCACTTCTTTGCCCATCTTTGAATCGAGTTGTTTAGGTTTATGCTGTTGAGTTGTAGGACTTCTCTGTGTATTCTGGATATTAACCCCGTATCGGATACATGGTTTGCAAATATTTTCTCTCATTCTGTGGGTTGCCTTTTCATACTGTTGACTGTGTCCATTAGCACAAATTTTCAATTTTAATATTATCCAGTTTATCTATTTTTCCTTTTGTTACCTGTGCTTTTGGTTTCATATTTAAGAAATCATTACCAAATCCAGTGTCATGAAGCTTTTTCCCTGTTTTCATCGTCTTTTTTTTTTTTTTTTTTTTTGTTAGCTGGCCGGTATGGTTTTGGCACCCTTGTTGAAAATCATTTGACTATGCAAGGGTTTATTTCTGAGTTCTCTATTCCCTTGGTCTATATGTCTATCTTTATGCCAGTACCATCCTGTTTTCATTACTGTAGCTTTGTAGTTTTGAAATCAGGAGATGTGAGACCTCTAACTTTATTATTATTATTTTTTCAAGATTGTTCTGGCTATTTGAGCTCCTTTAAGATTCCATATGAATTTCTGGATGGGTTTTTCTATTTCTGCAAAAAATACTATTGGGATTTTTTTTTTTTTTTTTTTTTTTAAAGATGACCGGTAAGGGGATCTTAACCCTTGGCTTGGTGTTGTCAGCACCAGGCTCACCCAAGTGAGCTAACCAACCATCCCTATATGGGATCCGAACCCATGGCCTTGGTGTTATCAGCACCACACTCTCTCGAGTGAGCCACAGGCCGGCCCATACATCTTCTCATACTTTTTTTTTTTCTCTTCTTTTTTTTTTTGTGACCGGTAAGGAGATTGCAACCCTTGGCTTGGTGTCGTCCGCACCGCGCTCAGCCAGTGAGCGCACCGCCGTCCCTATATAGGATCCGAACCCGCACTCTCCCGAGTGAGGCACAGGGCGGGCCTATTGGGATTTTGATAGGGATTGCATTGAATCTGTACATTCCTTTGGGCAGTATTGCCATCTTAACAATATTAAGCTAACAATCCATTGTATTAGTCCATCTTCTGTTGCTAATAACAGAATACCTAAAACTTGGTAATTTGTAAATAAATAGTACTTATTTCTTACAGTTTGGGAGCCTGGGAAGTCTGCATCTGGTGAGGGAGGGCCTTCTTTGTGGGGACTCTGTACAGAGTCCCATGATGCCACCAGGTATCTCACGCCAAGAGACTGAGCAAGAGCACATTACCGTGCTCACTTACTTTCCCTATAAAGTCAACAGTGCCCCTCCCATAATAACCCACTCATCCATTGTATTAGTCCATTTTGTGTTGCTTATAACAAAATACACAGAACTGGGTAATTATAAAGAAAAACGAAATTTATTGCTTACAGTTTCTGAGGCTGAGAAGTCCAAAGTCCATCTGGTGGTGGCAACAGTGACCCAGGGGCCTCACATTGCAAAGTGGTAGAAGCAGAAAGAGCAGAGAGAGAGAGACAGACTCCTCTTCTTTAAAAGCCCTCAGAACCACGCCCCTGACCACCATTTTTAATCCATTCACTACTGCACAGTCCTACAATCCAATCACTTCTTCAAGGCTCCACCTTTCGATGACCATAATAGGATCTCCCTCCCTGTTAACAGTCATAGTGGGGGCTAAGTTTCTAATACATAAAATGTGGTGGATACAATTCAAGCTTCAATGAGTTTTGAGGGGACATAATTCAATCCACTACACCCATTAGCCCATTAATCCATTTATGAAGGCAGAGCTCTCATGATCCAGTCACCTTCCAAAGGACCCACCTCTTGACACTGCCACATTGGAGATAAAACTTCCACATGAGTTTTGGAGGGGACAAGCACTCATACCATAGCATCCATGAACACAAGATGTCTTCTCATTTATTTCGATCTTTAATATCTTTCACCAACATTTTGTAGTTTTCAGTGTAGCTTCAAGTCTTTTTGGTTCCTTGGTTAAGTTTATTCCTAAGTATTTTATTCTTTTTTGGTGCTATTAGAAATGGAATTGTTTTCTTGATTTCTATTTTCCTAAATAAACAATTTTGGATTGTTTATTGTTAGTTTAGAGACACACCACTGATTTTTGTGTGTTAATTTTGTATCCTGCAATGTGGCTGAATTTATTCTAAATTTTTATGTGTGGAATCTTTAGGGTTTTCTACATGTAACATCATATTTGCCAACAGAGATAATTTTGCTTCTTCCTTTCAATTTGGATGTCTTTTATTTCTTTTTCTTGCCTAATTGCTCTGTGTAGGATTTCCAGTACTGTGTTGAATAGCAATGGTGAAAGTGGACATCCTTTTCTTGTTTTCATTCCAGTCTTACCCCATTGAGTATGATGTTAGATGTAGGCTCTCCATATATGGCCTTTATTATGTTGAACTGCCTTCTGTCTTCTGCATCTTCAGCACCCACTCACCTGTCTCCTCATACAGTTTCTTCCATTGTTAAAGGAAGAAGCCCATGAGGCCTTTCCTTGATTCTACATCTTTCTACAGCTACCACTGTACTTCTTTCTCTCTGTGTTAGCTCTCTCATCTTCCCCTACCTCCTAGCCCAGCACAGGCTCTACTACTCTGAAATAGTCCTGCCAAGGTCTCTGTCAACCTTCTTAGTGGCAGTGCCACCCTCTCCAAGATGGGCATGCCCCTCTTTCCTGCTGAGGACTTGCTTGTCCCAGTCTGAGCCACTGCTCACATTTCCTGCAATCTAGATTTCAGTTCGGATGATATAGTCCTGGGGAGTCTTTCTTGATACCCGGACTAGGCCATGCCCCCTGTGACCCTTCTGTGAACAGCCCAGCGGTACCCTGTGTTCCCCTTGCAGGAGAAGATGTTGGACATTTATTGGCTGCTGCGTGTCTGCCTGCGGACCATCGAGCATGGTGATCGCACAGGTTCTCTCTTTGCTTTCATGCCTGAGTTCTACCTGAGTGTGGCCATCAACAGCTACAGTGCTCTCAAGAATTACTTTGGCCCAGTGCATAGCATGGAGGAGCTCCCAGGTGATGGGACCATTCAGGCTGGGGCAGAAAAGTGGGCCTTGAGCGTGAGCCCTAGGAGCTCTGGTCTGAGCCTTCCATGGCCTGCGGCACACACCCACATGGGGATGGGGGAGGCAGATCCTACTCCAGTCCACCCTGCATCAAACAAGCATTTTTCCCTGTCCTGGTACCTGCAGCCACAGGATCAACAGCCCCTCCCTGGTGCTGGGAAGAAAACAAGATGGAGCATGGGGGTTGGGACCCCTGGCTTTCACTTCTTTCCTGGTGCTGCCGAGCAGCTGCTGGAGCCCAGCAGCCAGCTGGCGCCTCACCCTGCCACCTTGGCACTGGTCATGGAGTATGGCAGTCAGTCAGGGACAAAATGGTTTGTCTTTGTAAATCACAGCAGGGGTTGGGGGCCCTGCTGAGGGCCACATAGGACCCTGGGCTTTTCACAGACCATTGATTCCAAGCTGGGCTTGGCAGTTTATGTCTGGATCAGGCTGTGAGCTGTCAGGCCCTGGCCCGTCCTCTTCCCTTCCTAAGCCTCAGTACAGGCTTTGTCTTCAAAGACAGAGCTGTGGGTACCCAAGGGGCTTTGACTGCTGAGTCATCAAGTGTGTGAGCTGAGATGGGTTTGAGCCCTGGTTAGGGCTTTTGCTAGGACCTGCCCTCCCCCCACAATGAGTCTGTGCCTTAGCCCCTCCCCAGCTGCAAGTGAATGCCCTGCCCAGTATCCCCAGGTGCCATCCTGGGTCCAGTCTGGCCCTTGGAGCCAGCTCTGCAGGTTGCTACCCAAGCCCGCCTACTCTGCCAAGGGACATGCCTGCCTCTGGAGCCCCCACTCCTGGCCAACAGTTCTCACCACCCACCCTTGCAGGCTATGAAGAGACCCTGACCCGCCTGGCTGCCATCCTTGCCAAACACTTTGCTGACATGCGCATCGTGGGCACTGGTGAGGTGCCCTGCAGGGGGCTGGGGATGGGATGGCACCTGTTGCAGGCTGTTTTCTATACAAAATGGGGCCAGGTGGGCATGCCGCATGGGGCCAGGACTCATGCCAGGCACTGGCTGAGGCATGGCCTGTCCCAGCAGACATCCGAGACTCACTGATGCAGGCCCTGGCCAGCTATGTGTGCTACCCACACTCGCTGCGAGCCGTGGAGCGGATTCCTGAGGAGCAGTGAGTGGGGTCCCTGGGGAGCCACACACCCTGCCCTGCATAGCACCATGCCCAGTCTTACCCCACATTGCCACTCATTGCCCTAATAGGCGTATTGCCATGGTGAGGAATCTCTTGGCACCCTATGAGCAGCGGCCCTGGGCCCAGACCAACTGGATCCTGGTGCGGCTCTGGAGGGTAAGCCTGACCTGAGGGGAGGTGTCTGAGGCTGGTGGAGGGAGAGGTTGCCCTGCCCCACTGACCCCCGCTGACCCTACCTCCAGGGTTGTGGGTTCGGGTACCGCTATACACGGCTTCCACATCTGCTGAAAACCAAACCTGAGGACGCCAATTTGCCCAGCCTCCAGAGTGAGTATCCAGGTTGGGCAGGACCTGGCAGTACCCTGGGCAGGGAAGGCTGGTTGCCTTTTCCCACTGCTCTTGGGTTCTTTCAGACTCTTTCACTTCTTCCAGCCCCTCTTCTGGGCTCCTGTTGCACCCTAGACACCTTGCCTGTCTCCTGGGGTTTCCATTTTCCCTGCTTCCTCCCAGCCTAAGAATGCTCTGGGACTACTCCCCCGGGCACCATAGTCCCAT
This sequence comes from Cynocephalus volans, assembly GCF_027409185.1. Taxonomy (NCBI): domain Eukaryota; kingdom Metazoa; phylum Chordata; class Mammalia; order Dermoptera; family Cynocephalidae; genus Cynocephalus; species Cynocephalus volans. Next base: position 59,942,415 of record NC_084470.1, read on the forward strand.
ATATGCCCTTTAGGCCTGAATAAAATAAAAGACAAAATTATCTCTGTTGGCAGATATGATGTATGTAGAAAACCCTAAAGATTCCACACAAAAAAATTTAGAATAAACAAATTCTGCATGGGTCACCATGACAAGGGACAACACCTTTCCAGGCTGCTGGCAACTCATACAGAGTGAACACTGTCCCTTGCCCTCTGAGCCAGCTCCCTCACCTCCAGCCTAGTCCCAGCACCATGAACTTCTGCTCCTTCTTTACTGTCTGCTGGTGCCAGACCCAGGGCTTGGCTTAGGCCTTGGACACCTGAGTCAAGGTGGGGCACAGACTGGAGGTTGGCCAGGGCCCCAGAGGGTATTCATGGAGCTTCCTGGAGTAAGGAGCATCTGATTGGGAGCAGAGCCTAGGCTCTCTTTCCTGGGTCCGGCAAAGTTTTGTAGGCCTTGCCCAAGGTCTGGGGCTGTCCGGCTTGCAGAGCATCTCCCACACACCGTACTCACCCTGCACGGTGGCTCTCCTTGGCCCATGTGGTCTCTTTCTGCCCTAGGGGGCAGTGTTTTGGTCTGAGGGGTGTCTCCAAAGAGGCTGAGTGCCTTGTGCAAAGTCATACAGCAAGTCCTTGCCAATTGCCTTGGTCCTGCCTCTAGGACGGAACTGAGCTGCAAGTGGAAAGTGGCAGTGGGGCCAGATCCATGTCCTGCTGCTGCAGGAACTATTGATTTGCATCAAGAGGGGTGGGAGGTATGCCAGGCGAGCTGTGGTTGAGGGATCTGGTTACTGCTGCCCGCCAGCCCAGACTTGGAGCCTACGACCTCAGCCATATGCCAAGGCCAGGCCAAGGACAGCAGAGGACAGTAAAGGACAATACAAGAGTAGACTCTTGGAGAAGCTGCACTTGATACCTGTGGGGAAGGGTCTATGTTACCCTGTCTAGGTCTGATCCTAGCTGAAGGGCGTGTGACCCAGAACTTCCTGGGGGTCAGGCTGGGGCTGCGCATTTGCTCTAGGCCTATGGTGATGGTGTGGTGTGGTGTCTAGGAACAATCGCAGCCTGTGGCTTGCCCAGCAGAGAAAGAGGACAGATTTAGCACTAACTCCCAGGTAGTACTGCACCCTGTCCCCCGCCTTCATGACCTGTGTGTTCCCAGGGAGCCATCTTTCTGTTCTTACATCAGTGGCCCAAAGGGCGAGGACACAGAGGCAAACAGGTGGGGGTCACTACACTGGTGTTCCTGATGATGCCACCTCCTCGTGCCCCTGCAGAGCCCTGCCCCTCCACCCTGCTACAGCAGCACATGGCAGACCTGCTGCGGCAGGGTCCTGACGTGGCACCCAGCTTCCTCAACAGCGTTCTCAATCAGCTCAACTGGGCCTTTTCTGAGTTCATCGGCATGATCCAGGAGGTGGGCTGTGATGGGGCCTTGTGGGTCAGAGTGGTGCAGGGGACAAGGCATGGTCCTGGGATGTAGGCAGGCCACTGACTGCTGCCTGCCCGCATGTTGGTGGCTCAGATTCAGCAGGCTGCTGAACGCCTAGAGCGAAACTTCGTGGACAGCCGGCAGCTCAAGGTATGTGCCACCTGCTTTGACCTTTCGGTCAGCCTGCTGCGAGTCTTGGAGATGACCATCACACTGGTGCCTGAGATATTCCTTGACTGGACCCGGCCTACCTCTGAGATGCTGCTACGGCGTCTTGCACAGGTGTGTCCATCTGGGCAAGGAGGGTGGGATCCTGGGGATGCACCAATGGCAAACCTGCCCATCCACCAACAGGCTTCTGCCCTCACAGCTGCTGAACCAGGTGCTGAACCGGGTGACAGCTGAGAGGAACCTGTTTGACCGTGTAGTCACCCTACGGCTGCCTGGTGAGGATCTAGATGCCCTGCACCCCAACACACTACAGGCCCTGGTTCCTCTGCCAGGAGCAGTGATGCCTGATTCTCCGTACTGCACTGGGACAGCCAGGCTCAGCGACCCCCCAGCCTCAGCTCACCCTTCTGGAGGGAGAACAGAGGGAAGGGTGTATGGCATCAGCCGGGTCCGGAGCCCTTGCAGAGGGAGCATGTGGGTGGCTCATCTCTTTCCTTCCCTTCCTCTAGGCCTGGAGAGTGTGGACCACTATCCCATTCTGGTGGCAGTGACAGGCATCCTGGTACAGCTTCTGGTGCATGGCCCAGTTTCAGAGTGAGTGTTGGGGACTGTGGGAGCTGCGTGTATCGGATGAGGAGGGGCTGGGCAGGGCCTCCCTGTACCTCAGTTTCCTAATCTCAAAAACGTATCTGTATCTGGTTTTGAGGCAGAAGGGAGGAGGTGAGGTATGAACTGAATAAATAGGTGGGGGCACCAGCACCTGCTCTGGGTAGGAGAATCAGGGAACCCAGCAGGACAAGATGTCCCGGCCCACAGAGCCACTGGTTTGTGGCCATGCTTCAGGTAGGGGCATGGGAGCCAGGAATCCAGGGGGGTCTGCCAACCTTTGATGGCCAGGGCAGCACTGCTGGATCAAGAGCTGAGCACACACAATGCTACCTGCATTTGTGAAGTCTCCAGCAATGAGCGTGTACTGCCTTTATTAAGAAACTCCATAACGGCTGGGTCCAGGACCCAGCTCAGCCCCCACATATGGGGTTCCCAAACCCCCCTCCCCCGCCTCTCTGAAGCAGGAGTTGTGAGATGCATATGAAACCAGGGCACTGTCTCATCCATTAGGCTGAAACCAGTGCCAGCCCTTAAGAGGCTTCTACTCTCAGGGGACACTGAGTTCCGGCTTGGCCCTCCCAGGTTGGCCATGTTCATGAGGCTTTTTACTGCTGAAAAGTGGAGGGCATAGGCCCCTCACTGCTGTCTCTTGAGCCCATGGAATGAGCTCTGCCTTCAGAGTGACCTCTGGATGCCCCTGGCCAGAGATAGCAAGGTCACTCTGGCTGTGGCTCAGGCCAGGCCCTCAGGTGGTCTCTGGAGGAGCCTTGCCTGCCTAATACCTGCCCACCAGCCTCTGCATGAAGTTGTGAAGCTTACAGTAGGTTGGATGTTGATGGATGGGGCGGAGTCCTATTTCACCAGAGGGAGGGCTTGTTTTCTCCTTCCATCCTGGGGGTGGGGCTAGGTCTTCCTTCAGAGCCCTCCTCCTCTTCCCCTGTGGGCCTTCTCCCTCCCTCCCTGGCCCCTAGGGAAGGGGAAGGTGGTTATGTTTCAACTCTTCAGAACCACTCCTTGACAGTTGCCTCGGCCCCTGAAGGTGAACCTGGGGCTCTAAAGCAAGGGTTCTTCCAGATGGGTCTCAGTCCCCAATCCTCATGGGGGCATGTGGGCACTAGCGGGCCCTGTCAGGACCTGAGGCCTTTGGGTACTGTGCTGGGCAGAGCAGGAGGCAATTGGGGCTCTCCAACCCCATGTATGGCCTTTTGGTTCAAGTCAAGGCCCCCACATGAGGGTGGGGGACCAGGCACAGTGTTTAAGCATCTGGCAGTTCTCTGTACCACAGCAGGGAGCAGGGCAAGCAGCAGGAGAGTGGTGGCTTGGGTGGGGGCCGTGGGCAGCCTAGGTCATCATGAGACCCTCAGAGCCTGTGGAGCTAGCAGACTCTGAGCCAGCCTTGAGTCGTAGGCCCACCGGGTTGCAGAGGTCGAAGTCCTCAGCTACTGCCAGCTGCACACGGCCATTGAGGCCCCTCCTGCCCGGCTCCAGAAAGACCACGTGCTTGTGAACACTGGCCTTGCGGCTGAGTGCGTCTGGCGGTGTGGGGCTGAACACCGAGGACTGTGCGCTCAGTTCCTGGAGCGGGCTGGGTGCTCGGGGCCGGCGGCAGCAGCCGCGGCAGGGCGGTGCAAACAGGTAAAGCAGGACGAGCACCAGGCCCACAGCACAACCCAGCAATGTGGTGAAGCCTGTGTTGAAAGCCTCGGGCTCCTGGCGCGGAAAGTGCACGCTCACGTTGTACTCGTGCGTCTGGTTGTGGTGCAGCCGGGGCCCGGTTGCCAGGCACACGAAAACGCCGGCATGCCGTTCCTGCACGTTGTCTATGGCCAAGCTGCCGTCTGCCAGCACCACGATGCTGCCGTCGCGGGATCCCGGCGCCACGATAAGCTCATGCTGCGGCGAAACCCAGACAGTATGCACTGCTGGGACGCTGGTGTTGCAGTGTAGCCTCAGGGACCGCCCCACCTGCAAGTGCAGCTGCTCCTCGGGCCGCTCTAGGCCACGAGCTGGGGCAGCCGAGCAGTTCTCGAAGACTCGGCTGTGCTCGAAAAAGCGCACGCGGGACGCGGACACCTTGAAGGCCAGGCACATGTACTCGCGCGCAAAGTCGCGCACCGCGCTTAAGCCGCGCTGGTGCCAGCGCTGCAGCAGGTGATAGAGGCGGCAGTCGCAGGGTAATGGGTTGTTGTGCAAGTAGAGGCCGTTCTTGAGGAAGGCCGGTAGTGCGGCCAGTTGAGGTACGGAGATGCGTCCCAGCCGGTTGAAGGAGAGGTCCAGAGTATGCAGATGGGTCACGCCCAGACCGTGCAGGTGGTCGAAAGAGAAGGAGGCGAGTTCGTTGTAGCCCAGATAGAGGCAACTGAGCGTGCTCACGCCGTGGAAGGCATGCTCATCCAAGTGCGCCAAGCGGTTATTGAACAGAAGCAGCGTCTCCAGCGCCCCCAGTCCGTCGAGGTCATGGCGGCCAAGCGCCCGCAATGCATTAGATGACAAATCAAGCAGCCTCAAGCCGCTGGCATTGGTGAAGACGCCGTGACCCAATGCAGCCAGCTCGTTGTGGCCTAGGCGCAGGTTGCGCAGCCGGGAGAGGGGTGCCAACCAGCCGGGGCGCAGGCTCTGGAGTGCGTTGTGGCTCAGGTCGAGGTCCGCAGCAGCGGCAGGTAACACGGCCGGCACGTCCTGCAACCCAAGGCCTGCACAGCTCAGCAGGTCGGCAGCACAGACGCATTTGTAGGGGCAGTTGTGGGGCGCAGGAGGCAGAAAGCTCTCAGAGTCCGGGGTACCTAATCCGACGCGCAGCATGCACAGCAGTGCGCCCAGCAGCACCAGCCAGGCCATGGCGGCGGCCACCAGGGTTGGGACAGGGCAGCTTTGTGCAGGTCACAGCTGCAGGACTCACCCACTTCTGTGCTGGTTCGATGTGCGTGGCACCGGATGGCTCACGGCCGAGGAGGCACGATGCGCGCTCAGCCCCGCACGGCCGACCGCTCCTTGTCTCCCGTTCCCAGGTTGTAAGGTGGGGTCGCGCCTCACTCAGCACTCCCTTCGGCGTCCCTAGCTCTCTCCGAGAGATTTTCTGGCCGGTTTCTAAATACTCTCCGGGAGGCTACGGCCCGGGGGCGGGGCCCCGGGCTCCCATTGGCTCCCCGTGCGGGGGGCGGTGCGGCGTGTCCCCTGGCACGCAAGGGTCTCGCGTGACCGCCAGAGGGGGCACGAGTGCAGCCCAATATCCCAGCCTGCCCTTGGCCGGCAGCTTTCCGCAGCTCCCCAAGGAATAAAAGGGGAAGTTTGGGGAAATGTCTTTAAGCTGCTGCTAATGAACTTTGTATTTATTTGAAGTGATTTTGAAAGGTTAATAATATATTATGGAGCAGGTGAACTCTCACTAATTGTGGCTCCCCAGGGCCCCCTTAAACTGGTACCCTGGCTATTTGGAACTTAATGGGATCCAGGACTTACAGGGGTGTTGAAAGAAACAGGGAGATGAAAGGATGAAGGGGGCAATGATGCAAGTGCTCTGGATCGTAATGCCAGACCCTCCCACCCCACCCCTTATAGAGATTAGGATGAGCCCCAAACTTTCTGACTACCCTTGCACCCTCCCCTACCTAGGACAGAGCGAGCCACATCAGTGCTCCTGGCTGATCCCTGCTTCCAGCTTCGCTCTATATGCTACCTCCTGGGGCAGCCAGAGCCCCCAGCACCTGGCACTTCCCTGCCTGCCCCTGACCGGAAGCGCTTCTCCCTGCAGAGCTGTGAGTGGGCCAGGGGCGGGTCAGGGAAGAGATTTGGGTCAGGAGCCTGAAGAAGAGCAAATTCCCAGACTGGGAATATGCAAGAGACACCAGGTTCTAGGACCACATTTCGCCTGACACCATCTACCCTCCCCAGATAAAGATTACATCAGTGCAGAGGAGCTGGCCCAGGTGGAACAGATGCTGGCACACCTGACCTCTGCGTCTGCCCAGGCAGCAGCTGCCTCCCTGGTGAGTGGGGCCACAGCATGTGGGCCTACACCACTTGGTAGCCAAAGTGTATGTCCACACATCTGGGCATCCAACCCCAGCCTACCCTTCACCCTCCTCCCTACAGCCCACCAGTGAGGAAGACCTCTGCCCAATCTGCTATGCCCACCCCATCTCTGCTGTGTTCCAGCCCTGTGGCCACAAGTCCTGCAAGTAAGTGGGCCCTATGGACTTGGCAGGGGGAAGCAGTGGGGATACACAGGACAGCCTTCATCCCCTCCCCTGTCGTAGAGCCTGCATTAACCAGCATCTGATGAACAACAAGGATTGCTTCTTCTGCAAAGCCACCATCATGTCTGTAGAGGACTGGGAGAAGGCAGCCAATACAAGCAACACCTCTTCAGCTGCCTAGCCCATGTACCCTGCACCATCTTGGAACCTCCCCTGAACCCAGACCGAGGCTTGGCCCTATTTATGAGCTCCTTTTGCCCTGTCCCCCACCCTGTCCAACCTCCTTCTTGCCTGTATGTAGCTTCATTGGTGGGAGCCCAACCATGGCCCTAATTGTGCCTGAGCTTGACTTTCAGTCGGGGCTACAGTGAGCATTAAATTATTATTCCATAAAGCCCTGGCCCTTCTTGAGGGAGTGGGGTTTGTGGGGTGGGCCCAGCAGGAATCCTGCCAGTTTATGTCCATGAGAAAGGGCAGGTGTCCAACAGTTTTGGCCTTATCCAATCCCTCCCAGGCACATGGCAACAAGTCCAGGGTTTTCTGATGTGCCAAGCCAGTGATCTTGCCGATGGGGGAAATAGGGGTTTGGCCAGCCCCATGGCATCCCTTCACATGATGATGCGAGGCTCCGGTACTGATTCGCCAATAGATTTGTGAGGCAGTACACTGGCTCCGTTGAGGTAGAGCTCGTCGTTAACTATGACATCCTCACCCAGCACTGTCACATTCTCCATGCGCACCTTGGGTGAGAGAATAGGCCTTACCAGTGAAGCAGGTGCATTCCCTGTCCGCTCCCTACCTGTCCCAGCCCACAGGCTTACCCACTGGCCAACACGGCAGCGCCAGCCTACAATGCAGGACTCAAGCCAGGAGTGAGGGCGGATGTGGGCATCCCGTAGCACTGTGCACCGCCGGATGCACACACCATCCTCTACCACCACACCAGGACCCAGAGTCACATTGGGGCCAATGCTGCAGTTCTGGCCAATGCAGGCACTTGGGTCCTGAGAATGGTGGGGAAAATACAAGTTGGCCACTTGTCTCCTAAGACTGAGGGGATTAATGATGGGCTGGGCAAGGGCCTCACCACCAGCACGTTGCCCACAATGCCAGGGCCTGAGCACAGTCGCTCAGGCTGCTTCTGCCTCAGTGACTGCAGGAAGAGGCACATTCCAGTGAGGAAATCCTTGGGCTGCCCAATGTCCATCCAAAAGCCTGTAAGGAGGGATGCATCAGGAGGCTCAGCCCAGCCACAAACTACCTCCCCCCTGTGGCCTCCCTGCCTCACCCTGCAGCTCCATGGCATATAGCTGCCCCTCCTTGGCCATAACAGGGAAGACCTCCTTCTCAATGGACGTGGGCTGCAGCTGTGGGAGTGGGCAGCTCGTGAGCAGGGTCATGGCAGTAATGGCCTGCCCCACCCCAACCCACCCAGCAGCTGTCTCCTACACACCTGGATGCGCTGCAGCACCGCAGGGCTCAGGATGTACATGCCTGCATTGATCTTATTGGACACAAACACCTGCGGCTTCTCCACGAACCGGTGAATGCGGCCTGTGTCAGCCTCACACACCACCACACCATACTTGGAAGGTTCTTCCACCTTAGTCACCTGAATGCAGGGGGACCTCGGGCCTAGTCCAGTGTTCCTGAGTCTTGATATCCAGGCTGTCCCAAGTCCCAAGGACTGTGACCCAAATGCTTAAAGATACATACTGCACAGCACTGTACCCATAACATAAGAAGGTAATTCAAGGCTAGAGGGGCTGGTTCAGTTAGCTCAGTTGGTTAGTGCATGGTGCTGATAACACCAAGGTCCAGGGTTCGATCCCTGTACTAGCCAGCCGCCCAAAAAAAAGGTGGAGGGCAGGAGAGGCTAGGCATAGGAGGTGGGAAGTGGGAGGATGCGAGGTGGGAAGTGGGAGGATGCGAGGTGGGAAGTGGGAGGTGGGAACCTCAAAGGAGAGGTAAGGCCTGGTTCCTTACCAGGATGGAGCCCTCCTGGCCGTGGTGCTGGTGGAACTGCACCATGGCTTGGAAGGGGAAATCGCAGATCACATCACTGTTGAGGACAAAGAAAGGGTCTGCAGTATCAGAGAGCAGGTCGCGGGCCAGCGCCAGGGGTCCAGCTGGAGGAAGGGGACAGGTCACCACCTTGCTGGGGGTCTGAATCCATGGATACAGGCGCAACAGGCCCCATCCAGACTGGGTCTTACCCCTTTCCTCGCCCTAAACCCTCCCCTGAGGACCTTCTTGTCTACTGACCTGTCCCCAAAGGCTCCTCTTCATGGGACATGGAGATTCGGATTCCCAGCTGCAAGGGGGAAGCCACCCCGTCAGGTTCTCCCAACAGGGTGGAAAGTTGAGCAGGGACCAAGGGAAAGGGCCGAGAGTCCACGCCTCACCCTCTGCTCCTGCGCCTTCATTTCCTTCTCCAGCACCTGAGACATGTAACTTACGGCCAGGATCACGTGATCCACGCCTGCCTGTCGGACAGAAAAACGCGCCCGGGCCCAAAGGCGGGTTCAGCCTGAAGATAAGGGCGCCCCTGACCCCCAGTCACTAGCCGTACCTCGTCCAGCCAGGACAGACCCCGACGCTGGGTCTTACCGCGACCAGCGCCTCCACTTGGTGCATCAAGATGGGCTTATTGCAGAAATCCACCAGTGGTTTCGGGGTGCTCAGCGTCAGCGGCCGCAGCCGCGTCCCATATCCGCCCACCAAGATCAGTGCCTTCATAGTGCCTGCGGGCGACAGGAAACTGAGTTCTGGGCTCCTAGGTACCTGAAGCCCACTTGGACGATCCCCGCCGCACACTCCCGCCGCACTGCCCGGCCCCGCGCCTTTCACCAGACTGACCGACTCTGGTTCCACCTCGTCCGCCCGGTCTGCCCTGACGCCGGATCCAGGGCCGCCGCAACCCAGGACACGACACAGGGTGGAGAGCTGCGGGCCCCAAACTCAGGCCGGCACTGGCGCGGCAGTGACGTAACCCCTGACGGGCCAATCGGCTGCCGTATACGTGGCACGGCCGCCGGCGTCGCAGCGCTGAGACGAGGCGCCGCGGCCGACTTAGCCAATGAGAGCCCGAGCGCGCCGGGCTGCCATGGGGACCGGGACCCAGACCCGCGGGTCAGATATCCATTGGCAGATCCAAAGGCGGAACTGGCGCCAAGAACGAGGCCTCATTCCATTCTGGTGCCAAGGTACGTCACGGTGCGTCCTCTTCCAGCCCCGCCTCGCCCACCTAGTGCTCCGCCCCGGGGAGGAGACGAGGGAAGGGACCCGAGTAAGTGAGGTGGGGTTATTAGCTGTGCCAGGACAGCCTACCCGGAAGCCGCGGGAGTTTCACAAAGACGCAGACAAACCTCAGTTTCTAGCGGCTTTATTTTAACGTATATGACCTCAGACACAAGCGGGGCGGGCAGCGCTAGGTGTACAGAAAGGGTGGGCTCGGCCCGAGCACCCCCTCCCTTACACGCAAGGTCCCGAGGAAACGCAGCTGTGCCGAGACGTGACTAGAGCCACGTGTAGTATCCGGACGCAGGCCTCGGGCGGTGCGGACAGGCTTAGCTTCCAAGAAAGAGTAGAGAGCGATTCCCAGAACATGAGGTCTTACTGTTCCCAAAGCAAAGGAACCAGGTCCTTCTCAGGGTTCTCCTCCCCTTTTTTTTCATTAAAATATTTTTTAAATCAGCACGAACATAACCAAATTGTACAGCTTTAAAGTTCAAAGCAAACTGCATCTAGGGAACGTGCACGTGGCCAGCTGTGAGCGCATATGCAGCGGCTACTGACTAGCCCAGGCCCCTTGGTGGGAATTCCCACGCCCACTGCATAGGCCCAGAGTCCCTAGCAAGTTGCTGCACTGGTCCACTTTCTCTTCAAGCACCGCCCGTCCCACTTTATACCTGCCCTGCCCCCGGGGGCTGGTGTCAGCTTGGCCCAGGGAAGCACTATAGAGAGGGGTCACCTGAGTGCCCCAACCCATGATCCCACGTTGCACTTTGGTCCCAAGTTGGGGCTGGGAAGGCAGGGCCTGGCAGGGGCGGCATAAAGTGTGTGCACACACTCTTACCCACCACCCATCAGATAACAGAACTGGGTCTGCAGGTGTCAAAAGTGCTGAAAAAAGGGGCCCTGCTCTAAGGGGAAAGCAGCAAATCCCAGGCCTTCCCCACTTTTTAATGCCAGGAAAACATTGAACCTAAGTGGGTACAGCCTCTCTCACTATGAGGAGCAGCAGAAAGGGGCAGCATCTGCTCCCACAATCTAGGAACTTGGGAGGCACAGAACTTACCCAACAAGTGGCCTCAGACCCTTCTGTTTTATCTTCTACACTGCCAGGGAATGACTACAACACTAAGGAAGAGCTACTGCCTCCCATGGCTAAAGCCAAAGAATGTTACAGGAGAAAGGATGGTCATTACTGACCAGAAACAGGCAAGGTGCCCTTCCCAGCCCCAAGGAATGGGAACCTGCCCACCACTGGCACCAGGTCAGAGGGCTGAGAGAGACAGGATCCATTTAGGAGCCCATTTAAGAAGCTGCATCTTAGAGACCATGAAATTAGTCCACCAGTTACCAAGGCGTCTCACAGACACGGGCTGGCAGGTCACCTTTACTGCCAAAACAGGGACATGCCAAAAATGACAATGACAGTGGCCCTAGGCTTGGAGAGGGTGCTAACCTTGTCAATGGCTGAGTGCAGTGTCACCTCCTGTCCACCTGTGTTAGAGGCAGCAGGTCTCTGTGCCATTAAAGGTTGGCAAAAAAATGACTAAAACCATGGGAAAGGGTTACCCCTTGAGCCTTCACTGGCCCACTGTCACATGTTGAGGGCCATACTCCAGGCCCAAGAAAGGTTGCTGGGCCAGCAGAGGCACACCACCTACAATTCACTCTGCTACTAGGGCTTATAAAAAGGCAACACCTGCTGAGGAAGGGCACAGAGGCTAAAGCTCTCCTCAGAGATGAGAAAGAATATTTTACGGAGGAAAGCATGAAGAAAATCAATATATGTATAACAATAAACAAGGCTACACCCCAGGGGAAGGATCCTAAGAGAAAGGGGCTGGCAGGTGGACAAATGGACAAACTGACAGACCCCACAATTAATCAGACAAAGCTCTGATTAGCAGAATCTGCGCACCAGCATCTAGGGCCCAGACAATGTCCCTATAAGCAGACTAGCTTAAAAGTTCCTCCAAGCCCAGGGACTGGAGTGCCTCAATGGGCTGCTGCCTTGAGCTGGGCCTGGGGAAATGTGAGACCCTGAGTGGACCACAGCCCTTGAGCCCTGGGAGGAGCAGCCCATACAGAGGCAGCACAGCTGCCAAAACTAGAGGAGAAAGACTCCCACCCACAGCATGAGAACTGCAAATACTGTCTGGGCCAGAGACACCAGAGGCTCTGAGGCCTACTGGGACACTGACTCTCCTAGGCAAACAGAGCTGTACCCCCTTCAGCGGAGTAGAAGGTGGCCTCCTTAGGCAAGGGATCTTGACGAGAGAGGTTGGCTGGGGTTGCGGGCAGAAGAGGAGCAGGTTCATGTGCCAGTGGGTGCCTGGGGAACCCAAGGCCTGCCCTGTGCCATGAGTTGGCTTCAGCTCAGCTTCATAAATCTAGTCCCTTATCAAGGTCAGAACCAAGAAAGATGGGATCCAGCTGTGTGCAGTCAGTCCTGTGACATCTGTTAAAGAGCTGGCTGAAACCCACAGCACAAGACTGGAAAGCCCCTAAGAGATGGGCCCCCAAACCCCTCTACTTCTGGGAACAAGGGATGAGTGGGCATGGAGGGGCCCTGCACCAGCCCAGCCCTACAGCCATAGGACCCCCCCCCCCCCAAAGACCTGGGCAAGAGAAACCAGTGTCCAAGGGCACTCTGTCCCTGCTGCCAAGCCCACCAGGGGCACCTCTTCCTTACTAAGTCAGCCTGGACACAGCAGTCAGTCATAGAGCTAAGGAGCCTGGCTAAGAGGACATATGTTCTGCCCTCCTTCACTTTATATATATGGATTCCAGGCTACAGCTAAAAACATTTCTTTTAGTTTACACCAAAGAGAAATATAACCCTTTAAAAGCAAGTCTGTGTGTCCTCACGGCGAGTTTGGAGCAATGGTCCCTGCCTGCGGGTGGAGAGGAAGGGGTTCTGGAGGCCCAGTACTGGGCCTACTGGTTCTCGTCCCGCATCTGTTCCATGATGCTGATGAGGTTCTCTAGGCCGAACACATAGCCTCTATCTGGCCCGTCATGCACGGTGGGGTCATCTCGGAAGCCCTTGAACGTGCTGTGTGCAAAGTCAATCATGCGGACATCCACCTTGGGTGGAGAGGAGGCACCTGCCTCGGGGCTGGTGCTGCTGGGGCTGCTGCTGGGACCACAGGGTGCCACCACCTCAGAGAGCCCCATGTCCAGGTGCTTGAGACGCATCTCAGACCGGCGGTCCAGGCAGGACTCAGCTCGGTACTCCTTGCCATCATAGATGACAAGAAGGGAACTGGAGTAGAAGCGATAGGAGGCCTGCCGCTCCAGCACAGCTTTCAGGCCCCGCAGTTTGCTCAGGATAGGCTCAAAGAGGTCACATCGCAGGTCTAGGCCATTGTGCAGGTACTGATAGAGGGCATTGCGGAAGCCTTCAATGGAGAGCCCACGGCCATAGTACTTGTTCCTACAGAGGTAATGCCCTGTGTCCAGCTGGTATACCTGAAACCCCAGGAGACAGACAAGGTGAGTACCAGGGAAGTCTGACGACCTCATAGCACCCTAGGCAAGCACTGTCTGGAAGGTACTCTGACCAACCTGGGCTTTTCTGCTCTCCCCTCCAACTGGAGCAGGACAGGCCACCTTCACCCTGGGGTTTCCCATCACAGAACCAAGAGAGAAAGAAGAGAGCCTATGGGTTCCTTGCCTTCACCTTCAGAGCCCTTCTCTAAGCTGCCCTGGGGCTCAGCTGGACTCTAACTAGGAAAATCTTGCTGATAGATAAGAGTCTTATTTGTTCCAACATTGAGGCAGAAGGCTGTCACAGTGGCCCTGCACCTGGAGCCCAGATCAAAGTCAAAAGGTAAGGACAGGAGGGCTCAGGAAACACACTTGTAAGGACAACATGCTCAGTATCCTGTGGGAAACTCACCCTCTCAGAGGAGATTCCAGACTAATGTGGGCCAAGAGAACACTTGGTATGGGTGGCAGGCATGTATGGGCACCACCCAAAACATGTAAGCAGAAGCACCTAGGCTCTCACCAGGGGTTACTCACCTGCATGCCACAGACCCTGACACCCAAGGTAGCTGATGTGCTCTGCTCGCACTTCCTCATCTGCCGGGCCGCCTTCTCAGCTGATGCGTCATCACCATGCTGCCGGGTGCCCATCTTCAGGTCCAGCACGCAGGGGTACTTGAAGTGGTGCACCACGTTCTCAAGCAGGAGGAACTCTGGGCCATGGTTAAGGAGAATGAACCATACTCACCATCAGCGCCGGCCAGGAAAGCACAACCAATGTTTTCTATAAAAGGGGGAATTCTCTTCTAACGTAATCTGTATTCACCTCACAAACTCTCAAATGTGGGTTTTACACTGACATTTCTTAACAAAATTTTTGTGGTAAGATACATGTAACACAAAATTTACCACTTTCATCATTTTAAGCATCCAGTTCAGTTGCATTAAGTTCATATTATTGTGCAACCATCACCACTAACACCCCATCTCCAGAACTTTTCCATCTTCCCAAACTGAAACTCTGTGCTCATTAAACAGGAACTTCTCATTCCCTGTTTCCCCCAGTCCCTGGGAACCTCTATTCTACTGTCTCTATAAATTCACCTATTCTAGGAACCTCACATAAATGGAATCATAATATTTAGTCCTTTTATGTCTGGCTTATTTAAGTTAGCAAAATGTTCTCCAGGTTCATCTGTGTTATAGCTTGTATCAGAACTTCATTCCTTCTCATGGCTGAATAATATTCGTGTGTGTGTGTGCGTGTGCGTGTGCGTGTACCACATCTGTTGATGTTATTTTAATTTTTCTTTATATCTATCTTGCAGACAACACACAAACTTGCAGACAACACACAAACTAAAGATTTGGATACATCCCATCAGCTTATCATCAGTAAACCAAGGCCCCGCTCCAGCCAGCACCTCACCCAGGCCTAAGAAATAGGGAAGACATCTTTGCAGCACTACTACAAAGATGAGGAAATCAGATTCTAATATTTCCAAACAGGAATCTTTAGAAAAAGCTGGGCTGAGGGGCTGGCTGGTTAGCTCACTCAGCAGAGTGTGATGCTGACAACACCAAGTTCAGGTGTTCCTATCCCTGTACCAACCAGCCACCAAAAAAAAAAAACAGAAGAAGCTGGATTTAAATTTCTATCTTGCCAGTTTCTCACTAAATTTCAAACTGGTGTACTATACATTTAAACTTATCCCTTAATACTTCTAGGACCTTATGCTCAAAACAGCTCCATGGCCCTAATCTCCTGGCATTTACATCCTCATCTTCATTCAAATATACTGTGTCTGCAATAATCTCATTTTTATTTGAACTTTTATATAAAGGTATTGGCTTATCACATGTCTGCCAAAAGTCAATGGGTCTCACAGCTCAGGCTTAAATCCATATTTGGATGCTAAAAAGCAATCACATCTGGGAGGACAGACACTCGGCATCACTCTGATTATGAACACTTTAATACTTCCTAATCCTTTTAAAAGTAATTTACAGAAAACTATTTAAACTTGGCCTTTAATCAATGCTTTTGCCTTCTGTAACCTATAAACAAGTGATGATAAAATTTGAAGAATACTGCAGAAGTATCTTAACAGTGCCTGACAGCATGAACTCTTAAGTCTTGCTTTGGCCACTCACTAGCTCTGGGTACAATACTTAACCCCCCGTGCTTCCATTTCCTTATCTGTAAAATGGAAATAACAATAGCTCCTCCCTCAAAAGATTGCTGTGAAAGTTAACTGAATAAATACATAAGTGCTTGACACACTTCCGCTCAGTTTCTCAGGAAGCATTAGTTGTAATCTGTCTACTGCTTCAAAACACTAAACAATTATAAGAATTCTCATTCCACAATATTTTTAAGATCTTAAAAACTATTTCATGTTATACAGGTATGGTGTTTATCATTAGACTAAAAAACCCACCAAAATCAAACATATTATTTTAAAATTATTAATCTTTTGGGAGGGGAGAAATACGCATCTGCACACATGCGTGCACATACAGATCTCTGATTCTAGACATGCACTGGTCAACATGGCAGCCATCAGCCACACGTGGTGATGTAAATTTAAATTTTAATTAATTAAAATTTTAAATTCAGTGCCTCAGTCATAGTAGCCAAACTGCAGCTATGCAGTACGGCCAGTGGCTACCATATTGAAAAGCACAAATCAGAATACTTCCACCATTACAGAAACTTCTATTGGACAGCACAGTTCTAGACTGCCAAGTTTTAAGCTTCAGTCTTGCCATGTGCAAAAAGCAGAAAAAACATGATGAAAGTAAAAGAAGGAAGAGAAAGAGGAGTCCTTGAAAAAGGGAGATGAGAACAAAGAGGTGCCCCTAGACAGAAGGATCTTGGCCATGGGTCTGAAAGGTGCCTTGACATGGGACCCATGGTCCCAGTAGACATTGTGAAGGAGAACCAATAAGGATACTGTAGAGCTTTCGGTCCTTGGACTCAGAGCGCATGCGGCTCAGCTGCTGCTTGTGACAGCGCAGGCTCCAGGGGTTGTGGCTGATCTTCTCAGAACTCAGACCGCTGTTGCCATCTAGCATCTGGAAAGGGACGTCTGAGTGGCTGTGTAGCTCCATCTTCGGACTCTTTGCCTCCTGGGAGCTAAGAAGGAAAAACGTACACATCGCTAAGGGACTCAGGCAAGTCATCCTCTGGGGTCTCACCACTGGGTAAAGGAGAGGCCTGGATCAGGCCTAATCTGCCACCCCCAGACCCTGCTGATGGGTGGCACAGAAGCCTCAGATACTTGAGCCAATAAAAGTGAGTATTAGTAGTGTTCTTTGTGTATCTCTGAAAGCTGTCTGAAAAATAATTCTTTGTGTCAAATTATATGATGAAGATACCACTTCACATCCATTAGGATGGCTATTATCCAAAGAAAAAACTGGGGTCGGCCCGTGGCTCACTCGGTAGAGTGCGGTGCTGATAACACCAAGGCCACGGGTTCGGATCCTATATAGGGATGGCCGGTTTGCTCACTGGCTAAGCGTGGTGCTGACAACACCAAGCCAAGGGTTGAGATCCCCTTACCGGTCATCTTTTTTTTAAAAAAAAAACAAACAATAAAAAAACAAAGAAAAAACTGGAACAAGTGTTGTCCAGGATGTGAAGAAACTAGAACCTTCATACATTGCTGGTGAGAATGTTAAATGGTGCAGCCACTGTGAAAATCAATTTGGTGCTTCATCAAAAAGTTAAACATAGAATTATATGGCGCAGCAATTCCATTCCTAGGTACATACCTAAAAGAACTGAAAGTCTGGATTCAAAAGGATACTTCATGCCAATGTTCACAGCAGCATTACTAATAAATAAAAGGTGGAAACAACCCGTGTCCAACAACAGATGAATGGATAAACAAAATGGGGTATATACATACAATGGAATATTATCTAGCTATAAAAAGGAATGAAATTCTGATATATGCCACAACATGGATGAACTTGAAAATACTGTGCTAAGTTGAGGCTGGCTGGCTAGCTCAATTGGTTAGAGCACAACCTTGTAATACCATGGTCACAGTTCAGATCCCCGAATCACCAGCTGCAAAAAAAAAAAGAAAGAAAGAAAAGAAAAGAAAAGAAAACATTGTGCTAAATGAAATAAGCCATACAAATATTGTATGATTCTACTCATGTGAAGTAACTGCAAATTCACAGAGACAGAAAGTAGAATAGTGGTTTCCAGGGTCTAGGGGAAGGAGAAACAGAGAGTTAGTTGCACAACCATGTAAATGTACATAATAATGACACTGAATTGTATATTTAAAAATGGTTGAAATGGTAATTTTATGTTATGTATATTTTATGACAATAAGAAAATAGTTTTTAAAACCATGCACTGAAGATGTGGTTTCACGCTATTCAAACAAAGAGTAGAGCATGGGATGGCACTATCAAGAACATAAGCAACTTTCTTATCTTTATCCACAACATCTAAAATAGCTTCTTTTAGTAAGATTTAAAGAAAGTATGTGCTGGCATCATGCTTATGAATGTCTGTCGGTCTGCATCAGGCCTAGAAAAAGGAGGAAAACATCAAAGAATAAAAGCAGGACAGTCTACCTTGAGCAGACCCTGAAGATACTTGTGTTTCTCTGGACAGGGTTTGTGCCTGTGGAAAGCATGAAGCCATTTGAGTAAGGGAATTTTATTTCTAAAATAAGTCAAACCACAAAAAGGCTTTTGTGAGAGATGCTTCAACTGAAAATATTGGAACTTTGCCACAATTTCATTATGTCCCAGCAGAAAAGCCTTTGCTTGAAGTAACTGGTAATACTGTTTATCATACTGACAAGCCAAGAAAACCACACCACTGGTAAAGCCATGTGCCCTGGAAATTGCAGAGCAAGCCGCGGCACAGAGCAGAGGCAGAGCACTGCAGCAATTTCAAATGTCACTCCCTTCTTTCCTTTAACTGCAGAATGAGTCATACAGATTCAAGCTAACCAAGGCTAGTGTCTGCTGGAAATGCTGACCCTCCCTAGAGGGTGGCTGAGCAAACTGTTTGACATGCTAAGAGGCACTGACAGAAACCCCATTTCCCTTTTTTTTCTTTTTTCATTTCCCATTTCCCTTTGACTGGAAGTAGCAGAGCCCACCAATGCCTCTCAGCTTGACAAAACCCTCATTTTCTTCTGGTAAGCGTACTACTGAGGCCATTCGCAAATGCCTTTTCTGTGATCCCCTTTAGGAAAAGCAAGGTTGACTTATTTGCCAAGTAAACCCAAACAAGTTCTCTGTGTATGGATGGAGCCTCCATGGTACTTGGTATCACCCTTATCCTGGTGAAGAAACAAGCTCCACTCCTGGAGTGACTTATAATCTCTGCTAAAAGGCCAGACAAAAGTCTGATCACTGCTTCACCTTCAGAATAAGGCCTTGTACCTGGACACAGGCAGACCTTGATGTTATTCTTTTTTTTAAAGATGACCAGTAAGGGGATCTTAACCCTTGACTTGGTGTTGTCAGCACCATGCTCTCCCAAGTGAGCTAACCGGCCATCCCTATATAGGATCCGAACCTGCGGCCTTGCTGTTATCAGCACCTAATTCTCCCGAGTGAGCCACGGGCTGGCCTGACCTTGATGTTATTCTATGGTCACAGGATTTTCACCAAATGACTCATGAAGCAACTTCTGTACCTTTGGAGGACAAAGGAAAGCCCACTCTAAACAGCTACTGAGAGAATCATCAATTGCCAGCTGCAGACTTGGGGACTTGCGGAAAATTCCTTGTCATTTGAATGACCAAGTTAGGTCCCTAGTCTTCAGTCAAGAGGAAGCCACTTAGGTAGTAAGAGGAAAACACTACAAAAAGTGCTTCTGGGGCTGGCCGGTTAGCTCAGTTGGTTAGAGCTCAGCCTTATAACACCAAGGTCGTAGGTTCAGATCCTTGTGCCAGCCGCCAAAAAAAAAAAGTGCTTCTGCAAGTTGGACTCCATTTGTCCACAAGAATGTTTAACGTATGGATACCCTGGTTACTAAGAAGTAGATGTGAAGCCTTTTTGCATCAGAGATACAGACCTGACCTCAGTCTAATGACTGAGATCACGGGAAATGACACATCACAATCTCAGCCAGAGTCTCATGAGGTTCTGTGCTGCTCGATATCAGCATGTCCTCAATCCATCAAAGTGAGTAAGGAGAGCTGGAATAACCTGGGACTTTACAAAAATTAAGAAACTAGGGAGTGCAGCATATGGTGGTAAACCGATCTGATGTCAGGGATGAACTATGTACTGCCACACCTAAGAAAATTCCCAACTTCAACTTTTTATTTTTTTATTTTTTTAAATTTTTATTATTTTTTTTTTATTTTTATTTTTTTTCAAAAAGATGACCGGTAAGGGGATCTTAACCCTTGACTTGGTGTTGTCAGCACCACGCTCACCCAATGAGCCAACCGGTCATCCCTATATGGGATCTGAACCCGTGGCCTTGGTGTTATCAGCACCACACTCTCCCGAGTGAGCCACAGGCCAGCCCCAACTTTTTTTTTTTAAAAGATGACCGGTAAGGGGATCTTAACCCTGGACTTGGTGTTGTCAGCACCATGCTCTCCCAAGTGAGCCAACTGGCCATCCCTATATAGGGATCTGACCTGTGGCCTTGGTGTTATCAGTACCACACTCTCCCAAGTGAGCCACGGGCCGGCCCCCAACTTCAACTTCTAAGTCAAGTCACAGAGCATCTTACTCACTGAAACTTATTTTTGAAAGAAATTAAATATGAAGTAATTTAATCATATAATTTTGATGTCACTTTGTTTTAGAAGATCACATCATTTTTAGTTCACATTAATTTATTATTTTTACAATTCGGTGGTTTTTTACTATATTCACAAGGTTGTAAAACATCACCACTACCTAATTTTCAGAACATTTTCATCACCCCAAAAGCAAACAGTGGCCACCATTAGCAGTCACTATTTCCCACTACCTCTATCGCCTATCCACTAACAGAAAGCAACCACATGCAAGTTTTCTCTATCAATTTGCTTGTTTTGAACATTTTACAGAAATGGAATCATACCGTATATGGTCTTTTGTGCCTGGTTTCTCTCATTTAACATGTTTTCAAGATTTATTCTTGTTTTGTAGCATGTATTAGTACTCCATTCCTTTTTTATGGCTGAATAATATTCCGTTGTACGGCTATATCAAGTTTTGCTTATCCACTCACCACGTGATGAACTCTTACATTATTTCTACTTTTTGGTTATTAGGAATAATGCTAAGAACATTTGTGTACAAGTTTTTTGTGACTATATATATTCAATTCTCCCGGGAATATACTTAAGAATGGAATTACTGGGTTTAACTCTTTGAAGAAATGCCAAATTGTTTCTGAAGTAGCTGCATCATTTTACATTCCCAGCAACAATGTAGGAGGGTCCCAATTTCTCCATATTCTTGCCAAAACTTACACTGTCCATCCTTTTGATTATACCTATCCTAGTGAGAATTCACATTAATTTTTACATGAAATATAAATAAACATAATTCTTTGTGAAGACTATTTTCCTAATCTACAAGAAAAATCTATTTCCAATGCAATAAACTAAATTTTAGGTGCAGGGAAAGGGTTAATGACTGATATCAGATTGTCAGAGAGGTCTGACACAAAACTGTTAGTGAACACTAGTCTGGATGGATTCTCACAGCCTTTGAGCTTGGACATCCTGCAGGTCAGAAAGCATTTGAAGCCTCACTGTGGACCAATGCACTTTGACTTTCTGTCTTGTGGGCGTGATACTTAACAGAAAGCCAGAGAACCTATTGTCACCAGCACCCTGCTCCCAAGTGACTGAGAGATCTTCACTCTCTCTACCAACTACAGCCAAACCCAGAAGGAGATATCACTGAGGTGGAGTAACACACAGGGGCAGCCACACCTGTGTAGGTAGCCTAGAGAACACCAGCCATCTTCCCCAATCTTGATCCCTGCTTCCCATGATATGTCAGAACTCTAGGCTGGCTGGTTAGCTCAGTTGGTTAGAGCATGGTGGTGATAACACCAAGGTCCAGGGTTTGATCCCTGTACCAGACAGCTGCAAAAAAAGAAAAAAAAAAGAATTCTAGAGATGTCCTGAGTGACTGTGCCCGTGGGTTGAGACATGCACCTGCAGCTTTGCTGGCCACCTTCTTACCTCTCAGAGGTCTCATGAGAGAGGCTGGCTTTCTCCTCCTTGTGGTCACTGCCACTGCCTGACCGGTGCAGACTCCGGCGGGAGTGTTTGCGCCGAGGTTGCTCCCGTTCTGGTGTGTCATCCTGTTCCACGGTCTCACTTTCCACATAAGGGTAGGCCACCAAGTTGATGTAACCATCGCTGTCCCCCTCAAAACAGACAGATACCACACCTGTTGAGAAGAAGGAAGCCAGTCAACAAATGTCAACACAGGCAGGGTCCATGCAGTACAGACCATCGGCACACACTTTCCCACAGCACAGACATCACCTGCCCTGAACCAACTATAAATTGATGTAGGAACAAAAGCCAGCACTCTAAGTCTGCTGCTTACCTTTGATCTTGGGTAAATCTATATTTATTTCCCATTCTCTAGCCCTCTTAGCTTAAATTATTGATTGCTGTACTACTCAAAAGAACTGTGTTCTCTAGGTGCTATCCACACCTGACATAATTTAACCTTCTACTTATTTAACTGCTTTATGATGCTGCTATTTCCTGTGTCCTCCTCTGCATTCGGTTTCCTATTGCTTGACAGTATTAGCTAGACAGACATCAATATTTCTCTCTCCAAGATAGTTCCAAAAATATGTGTTCTGCCCAACCTGAGTATCACACTCTCCTAATCTCACCACACAGAACTTCCACCCGACATCTCTAAGGTGAAACACGTTTTTGTTTTCCATGCTGTACCCATGGAAAACAGTTTGTTGTGTCTATTTCTATCAAACAGGTTGCTTGGAATTTCTTCTGGGTCATTATCAAAGGAGTTAAAATACAAACAATACCCAGAAACCTAACTCAAAAAGAAGGTCTTAAAAAAAGAAAAGGTCCAGCCGTGCTTCCATAACCGCCTTCTGTCAACTACATTTCTACTTTTATACTCTTGGTGTGCACAATTGGCCCTATAATCTGAAAATTAGTGAGAAGCATTTATGAATATGTCAATATGACAGACCAAGAATATTCTTCTCCTGGGCCCATTTCCTTCACCAAGTGACTGCCCCAATCCCTGAGCCCTTTAAGAAGAAGAATCCTTCCAACATCAAGGTGAAATGGATTCCTTCTTCCCTCTTACAGTCCCTTTACATTGCTTAAACTCATGCCACCACTTTACAGGGCTTCGTATATGTATCTTGGCTTTCTTACACAGAAGGCTGCCTCTCCTGTGGGTTACCACCTTTGTATATTCCTCTTTTTGCTTACCGGAGCCTTGATTTTGTTCAAGTTTAAATGTTCTCTGGTCTACAACCTTGCCTCCTGGGCTCCCCCTCATGCTCTGATCTATAGTGTCTTCCAGGCCTGCCACACAGCTCCCATGCTGGGCCCTGCCCTGCTGCAGCTGACCCAGAGTAAAAGCCATTCTTTCTATGAACATCTACTTTTCTCCTATGTTGATTTACTCTTTGTTTGCCTGAAGTACATCTTCAAGATTCTTCCTAAGAAAGGGTGTTTAGGAGATCAATTTTCTGAGGGCTCTGATTGACTGATAGTTTGGCTGAAGACAGAATTCTACATTGTGTGAAAATACACTTTTACTTCTTCGTTACCGATGTTTTTTATTTCATTTTCTTACCTACTGCACTGGCCAAAACCTCCAGGAAAATGTTGACTAGAAGTGGAGAGCATGGGCCAGCCCGTGGCTCACTTGGGAGAGTGTGGTGCTGATAATACCAAGGCCACGGGTTCGGATCCCATACAGGGATGGCCAGTTAGCTCACTTGGGAGAGTGTGGTGCTGACAACACCAAATCAAGGGTTGGGATCCCCTTACCGGTCATCTTTAAAAAAAAAAAAAAAAGAAGTGGAGAGCATGGACAACCTTGTCTCATTCCTTGGACTTAAAGGGAAGCAATCGTTTCATCATTAGGTATGATGCTAGCTGTAGATTTTTCATAGATGCCCTCTATCAAGCTGAGGAAATTGCCTTCTATTCCTAGTTTGCTAAGAGTTTTTGCTGCTGTTGTTTTATCAAAAATAAATGTTGAATATTGTCAAATGCTTTTTTATGCATGTATTGAGATAATCATAGGGCAGTTTTTTTGTTGGTTTTTTTTTTTAGAGTTTGTTAATATTGCAAATTACATTGATTGATTTTTTAGGTTAAATCAAACCTGCATTAACTCAGATAAACCCCACTTGGTCATGACGTATATGATCCTTTTAACAACTTGTTAAATTCAATCTGCTAAAATCTTGTTCAAATTTGTTACTGTAGGTTCATAAAGGATATTTTATTTTCTTGTAATGAGCTTACAGAATGAGTTGGGAAGTATTCCCTCTTCAATATTTTGTAAGAGCTTATGTAATATTGGTAGTATTTCTTTCTTAAATATTTAGTAGAATTCACCAGTGAAGGCATCTGGGCCTGGAGTCATCTTTGTGGGGATGTTTTAAACTCCAATTTTAATTTGTTTGAAAGGTAGGGCTATTCAGATCATCGACTTCTGGAGTGACCTTTGGCAGTTTGTCTTTCAAGAATTTTGTTAATTTCATCTAAGTTGCAGAATAATTACTGGTATAAAATTCTTCATAATATTCTTTTATCTTTTAAATATCAGTAGAATCTGTAATGACAATACCTCTGTCATTCCTAATACTGGAAATCTGTGTCATCTTTTTTTCCTGATCAATGTGGCTAGAGATTTATCAATGCTATTGCTCTTCTCAAAGAATCAGCCATTGGTGTTCAATGATTTTCTTTATTCTTGCCCATTTTTCTATTATTTGTCTTTTTCATATTGACTGCACAAGTTTATATATTTTTTTCTTGTAAACTAATCCTTTGTCAATTATCTATGTTGTAAATATCTTTACCCTTCATTTTTTTAAAAGGTATGTTTTGATGAACATAAGTTTTTAATTTTATATAGTTAAATGTATCGTTCTCTCCTTTTACAATGAGCTCTTTTCTTTTTGTCTTGCAGGGCCATCTAATGCTATACTGGAAACCTTTAATACGTTCTGCAAGCACATACCACTCGGCACCCCAACATACCACTGGCAGACAAAGAGCATCAAACCTGATCAGGGGAGAAATGCCTACAGGAAGAGCAGAAAGATGCCTTTACCAAGAATATGTGAGATTTGGTAATAAAATGAGTCATCCAATCTACTATTTGAAAAAAAAACTTTTTTGGTTCTAACATTTTTTTACCTCGTCACACACACCTAATTAGAATGGAGGTAGAAATATGAAAATCAGTGTTTGTTTGTTTGTTTTGTGGCTGGCCGGTACAGGGACCCGAATCAATAGTCTTTTAATTCATCTGAAAAAAACCCTAATTTTCCTGGCATTTGTGAGACTGATTTAAGTAGATACAGGTTACATTTGGGTGGAGGTTTTGTTATTATTTTAAGTTATACTTTTTAATTACTTTTTAAATTGTGGTGGAGTTTTTTTTGTTTTTTTTTTTTAAAGATGACTGGTAAGGGGATCTTAACCTTTTGACTTGGTGTTGTCAGCACCATGCTCTCCCAAGTGAGCTAACCAGCCATCCCTACATAGGGATCCAAACCCACGGCCTTGGTGTTATCAGCACCACACTCTCCCAAGTGAGCCACGGGCCAGCCCTAAATTGTGGTGTTTTATACAATTCAAGGGTACTTCAAAAAGTTCTTGAAAAATACAATTAAAAGGTATTACAAATCTTTCCAGTACCCTCGTGTGTGTGTGTGTGTGTGTGTGTGTGTGTGTGTGTGTGTGTGTGTGTGTGTGTAACACATAAATTTGCCATTTTAACTGTTTTATTTGTTTGTGTGTGTGTTTTGTTTTGTTTTGTTTTGGCAGCTGGCTGGTATGGGGATCTGAACCCTGGACCCTGGTGTTTATCTCTCCTTTTCTTTTCTTTAATATCTGTTCTTTTCTATTTTTTCTTCTATCATCATAATTCTGTTAAATGATAAACTAAGGCAAATTAAATTTTTAACGAGTTTATTTGAGCATTCAGCAATTCACGAATTGGGCATCACCAGACTGCAAGTGGTTCAGTGCTCCACTGGGGGTGAGAGGTGAAGGAAAGAGGAAATTTATAAAATGTTTTCAGAACCAAGACAAAGAAAATATATCTGATTGGCCAAAGTGGAAAGTCCCTAGTTATAGGCTAATTGGTAGTTTCTGATTGGTTAAACGTAAGTTTCCTTTTACTGTTTACATTGAATTGGGTTTCAATTTACTTACATATGTCAAAGAACAAAATTATAACAAATTTAGTTAAAGACCTCAATTGGCTTTATTGCAGTTCTAACCGGCAACACATTGTTCCATAAAATAGAATAAGTATTCCCCATTTTAACCATTTTTAAATGTACAATTCAGTGGGCATTAAGCACATTCACAATATTGTATAATCATTATGATTACCTATTTTGAGAATTTTTTCATGACCTCAAACAAAAACCCTGCATCCATTAAGCAGTAACTCCCCATTATCCCCTCCCCCTAGCCTGCAGTCACTGAATCTATTCCTGTCTCTATAGTTTTGCCTATTGTAGATATTTTATATATGTAGAATCATACAATTTTTGTCCTTTTGTGTCTGGCTTACTTCACTTAGCATAACGTTTTCAAGGTTCATCCAGGTCATAGCATATATCAGAACTTCACTCTTTTTTGTGGCTGAATAACATTTTACTGCCAATATACACCACATTTTGTTTATTCATCTATTGTTCACCTTTTGGCTATTGTGAATAATGCTGCTGTGAACATGTTTTTACAAGTATTTGTTTGAACCCCGGTTTTCAATTCTTTTGGGTATATACCTAGGAGTGGAATTGCTAGACCATATGGTAATTCTCTGTTTACCTTTTTGAGGAAATGCGTTACTGTCTTTCACAGTGGCTGCTAATGTAAGAAACAAACAGTAGAATAGACATTTTTCAAAGGAAGACACAGGAATGGACAACAGGTACATGAAAAAATGCTCAGCATCACTAGTCATCAGAGAAATGCAAATCAAAACCACGTTGAATATCATCTCACCCCAGTTAGACTGGCCATTATTAAGAAGACCAAGAATAACAAATGCTGGCGAGGATGCAGGGAAAGGGGAACTCTTCTACACTATTGGTGGGACTGTAAATTAGCACAGCCATTATGGAAAACAGTATGGAGGTTTCTCAAACAACTACAGATAGAGCTACCATATGATCCAGCAATCCCACTACTGGGATTATATCCAAAGGAATGGAAATCATCATGTCAAAGGGATACCTGTATTCCCATGTTCATGCAGCTCTATTTACAATAGCCAAAATATGGAACCAACCTAAGTGTCCATCGACACATGACTAGATAAAGAAATTGTGCTATATATACACAATGGAATACTATTCAGCCACAAAAAAGAACAAAATTCTGACATTTGCAGCAACATGGATGAGTCTGGAGAAAATTATGTTAAGTGAAATAAGCCAGACAAAGAAACAGAAATACTGCATGTTCTCACTCAAAACTGGCTACTAGGAAGGAAGGGAGGAAGGGAGGGAGGGAAGGAGGGAAGAAGGAAGGAATGAAGGAAAGAAAAAAAGAAAAGACCACAGCAATACACTGAACTTTCAGAAGGAGAGAACAAACCTAAGGATACTAGAGATTGCGGGGAGGGGGGTGGTTTGCAAAGTGATAGGGCGGGCAAAGGACATAAAGAAATTTCATTATTTGTAAGAATGAATATGCTAATAATAAAGTTAAAATTTTCAAATAAATAAATATTGCATTAAGGGCTAGGGCTGGTTAGATCAGTTGGTTAGAACACGGTGTTATAACATGAAGGTCAAGGGTTGGGAATCCCTGTACTGGCCAGCTGCCAAAAATAATAAATAAAATTGCATTAAAAAAAAGAAACAGTAAACAAACATATAAGCGAAACTATCATAGACTGTGGTGAGTGCTTTAAAGAAACTAAGTAAGTTTCTATAACTGAAAATAATAAAATTTCCAGAGCAGAACACTTAATATAGGATGATCAGGGAAGAAACATCTGGGCAGACCTGAAGGATTGAAGGATAAGGAGCAGCTGTGGACAAAGAGCATTGAAAAGAACATTCCAAGAATAAAGTAAAAGTAAAGACCCTATGGTTAAAAACAAAACAAAACAAAAAAAACCCTGGGGTGTTCTAAAAACTAGTTCACCTCCTTTTGCCAATTAGCGGTTAAGAAACAATCCAAATTCAAATATGATCAAAAGACTTGAATAGATATTTCTCCAAGAAGATATACAAATGGCCAATAAGCACACGAAAAGGTGCTTAACATCATTAGTCATTAGGGAAATGCAAATCAAAACCACAATCAGACATCACACACACCCACTAGGATGGATATAAAAAGAAAAGAACATAACAAGTGTTGGCTAGGATGTGGAGAAACAGGAACCTTCGTACAATGCTGGTGAAAATGTAAAACAGAGCAGCCACTGTGGAAAAAAGTTTGGAAGTTCTGCAAAAAGGTAAACACAGAATTACCCTATGATCCAGCAATTCCACTCCTAGGCATATATCCAAAAGAACTGAAAACAAGGACTCAAACAGATACTTGTAAGCAAATGTTCACAGCAGCATTATCCACAACAGCAAAAATGTGGAAACAACTCAGTGTCCATCAACAGATGAATAAACAAAATGTGGTATATATACTTACAATGGAATGTTATTCAGCCATAAAAAAGAATGAAGTTCTGACACATGCTATAACACGGATGAACCTATAAAACAAGCCAAGTGAAATAAGGCAGACACAGAAGGACAAAAACTGTATGATTCCACTTATATGAAATAGCTATAATAGGCAAGTCTGTAGAGACAGAAAGTAGATTAAAGGTTACGAGGGGCTCAGGTGAAGGGGAAATGGGGAGTTATAGTTTAATGGGTACAGATTTTCTGTGTTCTAGAAACAGTGGTGGATAGCCATGCAACACTGTGAATGTATTTAATATCACTAACTTACACACTTAAAAGTGATAAATTTTATGTTACGTGTATTTTACCACAATAAAAAAAAAAGAGCTAAGGAAGCAAAAGTCAATTCTGATATGGATTGGTTTTCTAAATCAAAACTCCCCTTTGTAAAGAACGGTGTCAACATGACTGAAATCACACAGCTTTAGAAAAGTTAAAAAGCAGAACACAAGAAATATAACATATACAATGGAGAATCATAAAAATGTATTAACACAGTGACAAAGATCAGATTTTAAAATAAAGTATTGAATTTAAAAATAAAGTTATTTTTAGATCTTAACTATTAAAT
Organism: Cynocephalus volans; assembly: GCF_027409185.1. Taxonomy (NCBI): domain Eukaryota; kingdom Metazoa; phylum Chordata; class Mammalia; order Dermoptera; family Cynocephalidae; genus Cynocephalus; species Cynocephalus volans. The sequence continues at coordinate 59,971,000 of NC_084470.1, forward strand.
TTGTTGATAGGTACTCTGTGTAGTATCATATTCGTGGGGTTATTTTCTATAAAGCTAACTTATATTTTATTTTATTTTATTTTATTTTTTTATTTTTATTTATTTATTTTTTTTTTTGCCTTTTTCGTGACCGGCACTCAGCCAGGCCGGTCCTATATAGGATCCGAACCCGCGGCGGGAGCGTCGCCGCGCTCCGAGCGCCGCACTCTCCCGAGTGCGCCACGGGCTCGGCCCTAACTTATATTTTAAAAAGCAAATTATTTTTCCTTCAAATGTTAGGACTTCCAGACCCCAGAAATTCTCTGAATTACTTGCCATCAATTCATTCACTCAGCACATACAGACAAAGGCTCCACAGACCCTCTTGCCAGCCGTCCAACCGCCTTATCTTGGCAAGTATCAATTCATCCTCCTATGGAGCCAGAGAAGTGTTTCCCCCTTCTCTCCTAAACCATCAGAGCAAACTGGGGAAATCTTGACAACAGCATGCTCTTCTCCACCAATGGGACTTAATGCTGTAAGTTTTTCTCAGGTTTACCCATCGACAAATTCAATACTTAAGATCTAAAGACCTTGCTGATGCTTTTAGCCTCTAATTTTTCCCAACAAATTAACTTAGCTGCTCTGAGACAACAATGACTTATAATTACATCAGATAGCAAATAAAACAAGGAAATGGAGCCACGGGTCTATAAGCCCAAGCCTGCCTTTCTCACTAAACTGGCCAGCGACTGACCTTTGTACTCAGGGGTGAACTCCTTCATTTCGGGAGGGAGGGACTCGTAGAAGCGCTGTTCCCGGGAGATGAGGGGCTTGCACACAGTGTGGTCGTCGTAGCGCATCATGCTGCTGTGACCGCCCACCTGGTGGATGAAGGGCTCCAGGAGGACTCCTCGGTCTCCAGCCTGACTTGCATTCTTGCCATACTGCCCCACTTCCATGGTTCGACAAACACACATTGCGTTGGGGGCCAGCTGCACACTGAGGGCAGAGGATGCAGCACATGGGCTACAAAAGGAGAGCTAGATAGAAGGTCCTGGAGAGCTGAAAGCCAATGGTCAGAGTCTGTTCAGCTTATTATTCTGTCCTACAGAAAAGAAGAGAGGAAGAGGGAATCAAAACATCTAGCGAGTCACAATTTCCCTGTCAATTTATAACCATGAATGAGAGCAGGGACTCTGTTTTGTTCCCTGATACGTGTATCCCCGGCACATACAGCACTGCCTGACACATGAGGCAGTTCGTAAATTTTTGTTGAATGATGCAACTTTGGTCTCCTCCATCTGTTTGTACATAGAAGCCCACATTTTCTTCCTTTTCTAGTTCTTAGATCCCTTCTTAGTTCTCTAAAAGGTTTCATTTTAGAGCTACAATATGTTACAGACAACAGGAATTGTCCCAGTTTGCTTCAAATCCAAAGATGAAGAGATCAGGAAAAAATAAGGCAACAGGCATTTGTTCTGTTTGGACTTCTCATGATATCCAGTCCTAGTAGGGGTCTCTCTCTGATTCAAAGGAAGGGTTTTTGCTTAAGAAATCAGGTCACAGTAGATTCCCAACTTCTCAGGTGAAAGTGCCAAGGACCAGGCAGAAAAAGCCATGAGTTATAGAATCACAAAAAAAGGTTTGGCTTTTCCCAAAGGAATTCAGGTTTCAGACTTTTTTCTACTTTAAATCTATGGCTGTCAATGTATGACCATGTCTAACACCACAAAGCTTCCCTTTTTGTCTGACTTTATAACAACCCTTGGGATAAGGAAAAGCTCTTTGTACTCAAACACCTTCCTTATCATGTCAATTTTCCCTCAAGAAAGTTAAAGTAGTTGACAAGTTCCTTAATACTGAATACATTTTTTAAGTTAAAACTGTAGTGTAGGCAAGACTATATCTCAAAGATTAAGATCAAAGATATAAACCATTGTGTGGTGTGTGTGTATTTCTGGACCTCACAATCAAAGGACCACGAACACCACCGCAAAACTGCAAAATCTTCTTAACCCAAAGCTTCCCAGGCAACTATGTCCTTTTTCACAGCTATCACCAAATAACTATTCTCTACTTCCACTCCCCAACACAAACTGCACTATTCTAATGCATACACACTTTTTTGCCTAGTTATCCACTTTCTATTCCTCCTTCAGGACAAGTCAATTCCCTGCCCAGGGAGTTTCCCCCCACTCAATTCTCTTCAAACCTGAGTTTTGTGCACACTTCCATGGTTCCTAAGGTACCCTGTGCCAAGTCTGTGGCAGCAATATAGAACTGTACTGTCATCTACTTGTCTATCATCACAACGAAACCATTCTTTCTTAACTCCATCCAGGGCCTAAGGCAGTTTCTGGCACACATTAGGTGCTCAATAAAAGATTTGTTGGAATGAATTAAATAATTCTAAGCAGAGCACAGTGAGTAGAAGCACAATATCATGAAAATAAAAGAAATATCTGAGAGTCAACACTTAGGGTGGAAAGTGGGGAAGCAATTATGGAGGGCCTTTTCTCCAGGGGAGAGCCAGTCAGGGTCTCTGGAGGTACCCATCGTGGCAGTGGACTCTAGTCAATATGGTCAGTCGGCTCCTGCTCTGGCCACAGTCAGGGTCAAAGAGGCCTGTCTCTGGTTCTACTTCCCCCTGTAATTGCCTCTGACTATGAATACCAGGAGGGTGCTAAACTTTCTAACCTAGGTCACTGGGTGGCTGGGAAAAGAGAGAGGTCAACAGTGCCAGGTACCCCAGAAAAGTTGGGAAGATTTGAAAGATCAAGGAAATAGTCATTCCCCGGACTCAGAGATCTTTAGCAACTTCTGCAGCTTCCACAGGACAGAGGGGCAGAAATCCAATCTCCAGTCACATCTAGATTTTGATATTTTGTTTCCACACGACATCTACATAAAGTGATCATACTGTTTTTGGGTTTGAAATATTTTCTTACAAGTAAACAGATAAAATATACCACATTTCTATAACTCTGTTTTGGTATTACTTTATTAATAAACCTAGAACCTGAAAAAGTGCAAGTCTGCAGAACCCCCTTAACCTCTGCGAAGCCCTACTTACAAGGTGTGAGTCTTAAGTAATAGCTTCTCCAAGTTTCCTCGCCTATAAAATGAAGGCATGCCCACTGCTAACCCTATGGGATTTGCAGATGAAGGTAAAGAGCCTTGGGCTTGGCTCATGTAGTGCCCAGCCTTGGAAGTACTGGAAGTTAACAACAGCTCTGACTCTTTTTATAAACCACAGAGGTTGCTCTTGAAATCTGGTGTCCACATAGGCTACTGTGAAAACTACTGACTGAGAGGGCTGTAGATGCTGCTGCTAGCTGCCTGTATAATATCTTTCTCTGCTACTGCCTTGATAACAGTCCCAATCTTGTTCAGGTAGCCAAACCTCAAAGGAACGTGAAACCTCATTCTAGCTCAGAAAGAATCTTAAACAGTAACCCTATTCTTATGACTGGCTGATTTAGGAAAGGGCATGTGACCCTCTTCTGCCCAATAAGATATGAGGGGAAGTTAGCCAGGGGTTCTCTGGGAAAAGATCTTGCTTTTAAAGAGAAATGAGAGAGGCATCCCTTCTCCTTCTCTGGATATTGCTCTGTCTAGATGTGTTACTACTGTAATCACCTTGTCACACCAAAAGATATTAGCCTAAAGACAAGGCCAACATGTTGAGCATGCAGAACAGAAAGATGGGAAAAAATGGGGCCCCCAATGCTGTCACTAAAGTGCTGGATGTCTTGTTACATAACAAAAACAAATTTCCTTTATGCCTTAAGCCAGTCACATTAGGGTTTTCAAAACCATCCCTAACTAACTGAACAGAAATAGTTGTATCGAAACCCCAGATCTTAGCTTTATAATTTCTAATATGTCTGAAGGCAGAGAATTCAAATTATGCATGGTCCATAAGGCCCGTTTCCAAGATACCAAAAAAAAATCTGACAAACTGAAAATTTGTTGTTATGCATAGGAACTGAACCTGTCCAAATATCCAAACAATTTGCTTAGAACTGATTTTACTGTGATTTGACAAGAGGCAGACCTTAAAAAAACTTATACTCTCGCTATTTCAAAACCTTTCTGATCAGGTGATTATTTTTTACAAATGCATCCAAATACATCGGAGTTAATAATCCTATAATCCAGTACGTAAATAACCCACAGATTTTGCAGACTGTTCTCTGCACTGACCTGATTCTAAAAAGTTTATGCCACTCAAGACATCAACAGCTTCCACAGTCTTCTCTAGACAAACAAATTAAACTACTTGCATGAAGAAAAACTTGGGAATTCTCTAAAAACTACAAAGTATCAAAAAATAATGTCAGATACTGAAATCATGAGAGACTCTGGTTTCACTGCCATGGATTAAACTAACAACAACAACAAAAAGCGTAGATATTTTGGTGTTTGGTTTTGTAAACAACTCCAAAAGACTGGGTACAAGTTTCCCTGGAGGAAACTATAAATGGTATTTTATTGCCGATGTGGCAATAAACTGAGGTCCACTATTTGGTTTATAACACAGTGGTGTTTTCCTATGCATCTGCTATCTGAAATTCATATTGCTCAAGTACATAATGTACCACAAAATCTTTGGTTATGACAATAGTAAGAGAATGGTTTTTAGATTAAGGTCAACACAAAATACTTCTATTTTTAAAAAAGGAACAACTAGGCATTGTCCCCCACAAATATTACAGGAGCTTATTTAGGAGAAAAAACAGGTTAGATAAAATAATCTAAGGGCTGGCCAATTAGCTCAGTTGGTTAGAGCACAGTGTTATAACATTAATGTCGAGGGTTCAGATCCCTGTACCAGCTAGCCGCCAAAAAATTTTAAAAAATAAAATAATCTATATATCTTAAAGACTTCACAAATCCATCGATCCAAATATGTTAGAAGTTGTAATCTTTTCTTCTATAAGAATCACTTTGCTTTGTTATTAACACAGCTCAGAAAAAGAAGTTCCGGGCTGAGCCCGTGGCGCACTCGGTAGCGTGCCGCGCTACCAGCGCGGCGACGCTCCCGCCGCGGGTTCGGATCCTATATAAGAATGACCGGTGCACTCCCTGGCTGAGCGCCGGTCACGAAAAAAAAAGAAAAAGAAGTTCCTCCTTGCTCCCTCAAAAATGTTCTTTGATCCCTTAGCACAAATGCAAGTTCTCATTTTGCTGTTTCTTCAAAAGATCTGTTTTCCACTCCTCTCACCAGGCAGTAAGGTCTCATTATGCAGTTATACCTGTTTCAGACATGAGCTACAGGAACAGACAGAATCTTCCCTTCCTATGGAATTTCTAAGGCATGGATATACTACAAGGAACAGAAAGAAATCTAATACACAGGGTCTTCAAAAAGTTCATGAAAAATGGGTATTATGAAAAAACTATGCATGGACTGCAAAATTTTTCTGCACCAAAATAAACTTATACTAACTTGTTACAACATCTCTAAACAGGATCTAGTTTGGGGCTCTAACAGTAAGACATCAGTTTGAAAAGAACCCCTATCAGAGCAACATGAATTCTGCTAAAATTGAAGCAAGAACAAACATCAAACAAAAAGAGCAAACAAATTCATCATATGGTGAAGCTCAGGTAGAAGAGCGGTGAAATTACAGATGCTTTATGAAAATCTTATGGGGACAGTGTCCCAAAGAAATAAGCAGTTTACAAATGGATAACTCATTTTAAGAAAGGATGAATAGATGCTGAAAATGAAGCTGGCAGCAGCAGACCATCCACATCAATTTGCGAGGAAAAAATTAATCTTGTTTGTGCCCCAGCTGAAGAGGACTGACAACAGCAGAAACAATAGCCAACACCACAAACATCTCAACTGGCTCAGAATTCTTTTTTTTTTTTTTCTTTTGTCTTTTTCGTGACTGGCACTCAGCCAGTGAGTGCACCGGCCATTCCTATGTAGGATCCGAACCCGCGGCGGGAGCGTCGCCACGTTCCCAGCGCCGCACTCTCCCGAGTGCGCCACGGGCTCGGCCCCTCAACTGGCTCAGAATTCTGATCTGACTGAAAAATTACAGTTAAGCAAACTTTCCACTTGATGGGTGACAAAACTGTTGCTCCAGGTCAGCTATAGACAAGAGTAGAGCTTTCAGTGGAAATTTTATTTTCATTCACTCATTCATTCACTCATTTTTGGCAGCTGGCTAGTATGGGGATCCAAACCCTTTGCTCTGGTTTTACATCACCATGCTCTAACCAACTAAGCTAACTGGTCAGCCTTTTTATTTACTTTTAAAATTTTAAACAAGTGGGATCAAGATCCTGAAGCATTTCTTTGAAGAACTGTGACAGGACATGAAGCTTGGCTTTACTAGTAAGATCCCAAAGACAATGCACAATCAAAGCCACGATTACCAAGAGGTGGAAGTGGTCCAGTCAAAGCAAAAGCAGACCAGTCAAGAGCAAAGGTCATTGCAACAGTTTTTTTGGATGCTCAAGGCATTTTGCTTGTTGACTTTCTGGAAGATCAAAAAACGACAACATCTGCTTATTATGAGAGTGTTGCCAAAGCTTTAGCAGAAAAACTCCCAGGAACACACCAGAGTCCTTCTCCACCATAACAATGCTCCTGTTCATTTCTCTCATCAATCAAGGGCAATTTTGTGAGTTTAGAAGGGAAATCATTAGGCATCCCTCTTACAGTCGTGATTTGGCTCCTTCTGACTTCTTTTTGTTTTCTAATCTTAAAAAATCTTTAAAGGGCACCCATTTCTCTTCAGTTAATAATGTAAAAAAAAGACTGCATTGAGATGAACTAAATGGCCTTCAACATCTTAAACTTCATCACCCCTCTGAGCTATTCAGTTGCTCATGCCACAAGAGGATCACGGTCACCAGTGTTCCTGATCATGCTATGCGACCCAGTCACCAGCACTAACATCCTAGGCATGATGGACATCCTGGACATCTTCCTGTACAACAAGACCATTAACCTAGCACGATACAAACCAGCAAGGCAGAAAGTACCTTCTCCCTGTCATGACTAAAAACCTGAGCACTAAGAAGTATGTTATCAGAACATACTGGAGAAATCCCAGTATGACCTCCTTTCCCCTGAGCACGGAGACTATCAATATGACCGAAGCAACTTCTTAACAGATCCCTTTCAACATATCCAGAACTATCCAAACTTGCACAGTGTAAACCATTATGATATACAGTGTCTAAAAGACAGGGAAAGATTGTTCTGTATGCCCCTTGTCCCCCAGCAGTATCAGAAACTTCTCATATGAGTGAATTTAAACCCCAGTGAAAGGAATCATAACTGTCTAGGAACAGGAGAACATGCCTATAGTGAGAAGGGCTGAAATCTATGGGCAGAGGAAAACTTAAATGGAGACTGGTATTCTACTGTGTCTCTACCTGAAGCCTGTTATCTAAAGGGTGTGTCACCACAGAAATCATGGCCAAGTTTTACCTTTCTGTGTATAATTAGTCCCAAGTAATGTGTTCTGCTTTCCAAATAACATTAAGATTTCTCTGGAAATGTGGAAACCCTGTAGATACAGACCTCTGAGCTGGCAAGAGGTGGTTTCCTGGATACTAAGGAAAGAAGTGAAGGGTGGTTCTTGACTGTAACAAAATAGCCACTTTAATTTCACTGCTTAAATGTGTCTAGGACTCACCCAGGTACCATAGGTGTGGAGGACCTTGTGAGATGCCATCCCAATTTCAAAGATTGGCAAAAAGGTGGCATTTATTAAAACCATTTCCAAGAACAAAAAGGCACCCACTTTCCCAGTCATCCTGATGTCCCTTTGCTATGGCTGACAGACACTGAAAGGGGAAAAGCAAATGCAATTTGTATTTAATTCCTATAGCCTAATTCTTTGACATGAAGTGTGAAGTAGTATTTGCCTAGATTCAGAGGTGAAAGGAAATTTACAATTCTTTCTCCCCTCTGCCCCTTTCTTCCATTGTCAGATGCCGGGTATTTCTCCTCTTTGGGGCAATAAAGAATATTAAAAGGAAGCAACTACAGCAGGAACATCCATACGGCTTTGAGGAGGATCCTTAAGAAATCGTGATCAGTGTTTCAAGTCTGCTACCAGAGTACTACTTGTCCTCTCTTTTTCTGATGAGTCTTCACCATTTCTGTGGTGACTTGGTACAGTATTTGGTGAAGAATCTCACACTTTTCTGTAGAAAAGTGTACATACTGGATTAAAAATTATTTTAAACATTTAAAAATAAGAAAGCTCCTACTGGTAAAGCCTGACACATTTCAGTATGTAGTAGCAAAGCTCCTATCTAATGAACATAATCGTGAAAAATGGAAATGAATCAAAAATATTAATGAATACTTATGCATTAGAGTAGTCTCACTATTTTGGTTATCATGTCTGTTTTTATGGGGTTGTTTGTTAGGGTCTAAATCAGGTCCTAGGGAAGGCAGGAAAAGGATAGCACCGAGCTAGGCTTTGGTTTGCCTAGGTTTTTTGGCCAAGAGTTAGTTTTGTGTTTTGGCAAAATAATAATGTGACTAAAATTATATGACACAGTAAATAACTCCTATGCCCTAAATACAGGATGAGGTTTTGGTCCTTTTCTGTCTTATCATAAAAGGACCATGCCCTAAACAAAGGACCACAAGCTCAGCTTGTGGGGTTTTCAGGAATTGCTGCATTTTCTTCAACACTGTAATCAGCCTCATGAGCAGAGGAGAGGTGTGATACTTGAGGAGGGGGAGCAGCAGATGTTCTTCACAAATGTGGAAGTTCGAGTAAGAGGGGCTAAAGTGACAGCAATTCTCTTATCTTCTTCTGGTGATTGATGATTCCCTGTTCAGAGAGGAAATAACGAAGTTTGCTTAAATCAGTTTTTTTGATCACTGGAAGTATACATTAAAATGGTTAAAATTTTGTCAGCTTACGAACGGACTGCTCCCCCAAAGGTCACGGGGTTCTACTGTCTGCATATGAGTTTACACACCTCAAGCTACATACAGTACAGTCTGTCCTTTGTTTGCTTTAAAACACTTTGATTCCACATGTTAAGATAATTAAGATAATTATTGCATAAAATAGGAAGGAGGCTATTTATAAAAAGAACTTCTTGAGATTCTGAAGTTGAACTTTTCTCACTCATGAATTGCAACGAACAGAAATAAATGCACACTGCAAAGATATTACTTAAAATGGGATGACTTTCTGGTTATAGTAACCAACTCCTTGAAAATATAACTGAACTCCAGAATGAATGTCAATGTTCAAGTAAAATGACATTTCTGATGTTGCCGAAATTTGTATAATTAATTTGTTTTCCTTCTTCAAAGCAAGAGCTGCTGGTGAGGTGAAATGACTATCAGGTTTTATTATTGTTTGTGAATAAATGAGATAATTCTGTAAAAAAATTAAGTGGATGAACTGTGGTATATTCATACAAAGGAATTATATACAGAAATGTGAAAGAACCAACTACAGCCAAACACAACACAGATGAAACTTGTAAGCATGATGTAACAAGAAGGAACCTAGACACCAAAGAGTCTATGTGGTAAAATTCTATTTATACGAAATTCAAAATGATGATGGAGACCACAACAACAGTTAATCTGGGAAAATACTGATTGAGATGAGGCACAAAGGTGGATGTAACATGTGGATACTATAAATATCCACTGAGCTGCACACTGGGATTTGTGAATGTTACCATAAGTTAGACTGAATACCAAGAGAAAAAATCAATAACGTTCCTCTATACCAGCAAAAAAAAATTAGAAAATGAAAATTGTTTGCATATCCCATTTGCAAAACTATAAAATACCTATAAATCTTTAAAAATTACACCAGACCAACAACAAAACTTTACTGCAGAATCAAAAAGAAGACATATGGGCGGGGGGAGTCTTCAGAAAGTTCATGGAAAAAAATCACATTACCTTCTATTTTTCCATGAATTTTTTGAGGTAGTCTCATATTCATGTGAGGGAGGACTCAATATTGAAACGCAATACAATTTTAATTAAAATCTCAAGAGAATTTTCTGATGAACTTGATAAGGGAACCCTGTTCATGTGGAAGAGTGAAGGCCAAGTGTAGCTAGACAGCAATATCAAAAAGTAGTGAGAAATAACTTGTCTTCCCAGATTGGAAAGCTCTTATAATTGAGATTTTTTTTTTTTTTTTTTTTTTTTGATGGCTGGCCAGTATGGGGACCCGAAACCTTGACCTTGGTGTTATAACACTGTGCTGTAACCAACTGAGCTAACTGCACAACCCTAGATCGCAAAGCTCTTTAAGCAATTAAAACAGATTGTGATATTTTGCAAAAAGAGAAAAGGAGACTAACAAGGAGAACAGAGATCTTAAAAACAAACACACACTGACATCGGAGTGGAGTGTGTGATTGAGGTGGTATTTAATCACTACTTAATCAACTAGGAAAAGATGATCTATATCATAAACAGAGCTAGAATAACTGGATCTATATATGGATAAAATTACATCACTACCTCCAACAATACTCCATAATAAATTCCCAACATATTAAGGACACCTAAATGTGCAAAATAAAACTTTAAGGTAATTAGAAAAAAATTTTAAATGCCTTTTGACAATAGATTAGGGAAAGCTCTATAAATAAGACATAAAATACACAAACCACAATGGAAAGCACTGATAAATTAGACCACAATTAAATTATTTAAATTTTTAATAGCTTTTATTGAGGTATAATTTACAAACCATAAAATTCACTCACCTTAAGGGTACAGTGCAATGAATCTTAGTAAATTTACAAACTTGTACAACCACCCCACAATTCAATTTATTTTATTTTATTTTATTTTTATTTATTTATTTTTTTAAAAGATGACCTGTAAGGGGATCTTAACCCTTGACTTGGTGTTGTCAGCACCACACTCAGCCAGTGAGCAAACCGGCCATCCGTATATGGGATCTGAACCCGGGGCCTTGGTGTTATTAGCACCGCACTCTACCGAGTGAGCCACGGGCCGGCCCCCACAATTCAATTTAAAAACATTTCTATCACCCCAAAAGATCCTAGTGCCCACTTGATGTTCCCTCTACGTTAAAATTATTTTTTGGCTAAAGAACCATAAGTAAAGATAAAAGTCAAACAGACTAGGAGATGGTATTTGCAATGTTTATAACTAGCGAAAAATTTAGCAAGCAGAATATATGAAGAATTCCTAATGAAGTGGGAAAAAGGCAATTCAAAAAAGAGAAGACTCTGATGGCCAATGCGGAAAAAATGCTCCCCTTCACAAGTAATCAGGGAAATGCAAATTAAAACAAGAAATCATTGCACTCCCATAAGATGGCAAAAAATAAATCTAAACATATCAAGCATTGGCTAGCCAGACAGAAATGGCTCCTCTCCTATTCTGTTAACGGCAACCCAAAATCAAAGACACACACCTCCACAACTCAGCATGCCCAAGATGGCAGGTTCAAGGATGTTCGCTGCAGCACTGCTGTAAAAGAGAAATGCAAAACCACCTAAACCTGCATCAAGGTGGGGAGCGGGAGGTGGGCGGGGAGGAGATGGATAAGTAAAAGGGTATATAGCAAACCCGTGAACATGGATTTGAACTGCATGGGTTCACTTTTTATTTATTTATTTATTTTAAATAAAGATGACCGGTAAGGGGATCCTAACCCTTGACTTGGTGTTGTCAGCACCATGTTCTCCCAAGTGTGCGAACTAGCCATCCCTATATAGGGATCTGAACCCGTGGCCTTGGCGTCATCAGCACCACACTCTCCCAAGTGAGTCACGGGCCGGCCCCTGGGGTCCACTTATATAAACATTTTTTTCAACAAATATATTGAAAAAATTTTGGTTAGGTATGTCATGAACATATGACAAAAATTCAGACCCTAGCAGCTACTAAACGATTTGGTTAGGGCATGTCCCTTCCAAAGCTCATGTGGAAGTTTGATCCCCAATGTGGCAGTGTTAAAAAGTGGGGCCTTTGGGAGGTGACTGGATCATAAGGGCTATGCCCTTATGAATGGATTAGTCCACTCACTGATTAATGGATTAATGGTTTAATGAATGAATGGGTTATGATAGGAGTGGCACAGGTGGCTTTATAAGGAGAACAAGTGAGCATATTAATATACTCTTGCACCACTGCCATGTTATACCCTCCTTCGTCTCGGGACTCTGCAGAGTCCCCACTGAGAAGACCTTCACCAGATAAGCCCACTGACCTTGGACTTCCCAGCCTCCAAATCAGTAAGAAATAAATTTTGTTTCTTTACAAATTACCCAGTATTAGGTATTCTGTTATAAACAACAGAAAACAGACTAAGACAGTAGCCTACCTAACAGGCTATTAGCAGTTAAGTAATTAAGTAACTACATGGCGCCCCCACCCCCAGCAGTACTGTGTGGCCAAGACCTGGAGGGTAAGCATCGAAATTTATTTTTATTTATTTATTTATTTTTTAAAAGATGACCAGTGAGGGGATCTTAACCCTTGACTTGGTGTTGTCAGCACCACACTCTCCCAAGTGAGCTAACCAGGCACCCCTCTATAGGGATCAGAACCCATGGCCTTGGTGTTATCAGCACCGCACTCTCCCAAATGAGTCACGGCCCGGCCCAGCATCAAAATTTATATGTGAATTTTCAACTATGCCCCTTATCCCCATGTTGTTTAAGGGTCAATGTATTCATAAACTGTAGAGTACTGAATGATCTACGTATAAATTCATATAAATTTATGAATAAATTTCATAACCAAATTGGAACAAGCAAGAAATGGTATTTCTAGTATGATGCTACTGTAATTTTTTAATACATAAAACAATACTATATCATATATGACTTTATGAACACATATATTAACAAGAACAACAACATGGAATGGAAGGATATGCACTAACTTTAGAGGGGGACAGGAAAGGAGGAGATTTGTATCTAAGAGGAAATAGGTACTTCAGCTCCATATTTTTTATTTCTTTTTTAAAAGTTTGAAGGAAATATGGCAAAATGTTAACATTTTAAAATTTGTCTCTAGTACATTAGTATTATATCATACATTTCATAAAAAAAAAAAAACCTGTAGTGCTAAAAAGTATGGTGATAATAAACAGTAAATGATGGAGGAAAGAACATACTAGCAATGGTTTCAAAGTGGGATATGAATATCACTGCAGTCCACTGGAAAATGGGAAGAAAATATGAGACTTCCTTAATCTGTTTTCTTCACTTTGCCTTTAAGCACCACAATACTCATTTTCTTTTTACTCAGTCTACTTTGCTGGCTCTTCCTCTTCTTCCCAATCCCTTAATGTTGGAGGCCTCAGGGCTCAGTCCTTGGTCCTCTTTACTGAACACCAGATTCATATATCCAACTATTTAGTCTAGGAAGTCTAAATTTAACATGGGCAAAACAGAACACAAAGAAAAAAGAATCGTCTCTACCTATAGTTTTCTCTATCCCCAACCCCATTTTTTACAGCTGCTCTCACCAAAAACCTGGCAGTCATTCTTGAATCCTCTCTTTCTCAAACCCCATATCACATAATCCTACTGGCTCTGCTCTACCTTTAGAACATATCCAGAATCCATTCATTTCTCGCCACCTCCAATGCCACTGCCCTGGTGTGATCCCCAACACCTCTCACTTCCTAATTAGCCTCCTTTCTTCTACCATGGCCTTCCAGCAGTCTGTTCTCAACATAGCAGCCACAGCGATTCTGTCAAGAGAGGCAGCACGTGACTTCCCTGTTTGAAATCCTATAACGGCTCCCATCTCACTCAGAATAAAAGCCCAACTCCTTACCACAGCTTACAAAAGAGCCCGTGACATCTGCATTCCTCTGCACTCCATTTTCTTTCCGACCTCATTTCCTACTCTCCTCGCCCTTGCTTTTTATCCTACTCCAGCCATGCCAGCCTCCATGCTGTTCCTCAAATACACCAGGGGCATTCCTGCTTTAGGGTTTTTGCACTAGCAATTCCCTCTACCTAAAACATTCCTCCCCTGGATATCCACATGGCTAACTCCCTAGCCTCCTTTGAAAGACTTTGATGAAATGTCTCTTCCTTAATGAGGTCTACCCTAACCTTTCTAGTTTATTATATATATTTTTTGAGATAAAAATCAAAGCACAACATATCAAAATTTATAGGATGCAGGGCTCATACAGTGCTTAGAGGAAAATTTATACTTGTAAATGCCTATATTAAAAATAAGAAAAATCTCAAATCAGTAACGTAAACTTCTACCTTAAGAAAACACAGAAAGGGCCGAGCCCGTGGCGCACTCGGTAGAGTGCTGCGCTGGGAGCGCGGCGACGCTCCCGCCGCGGGTTCGGATCCTATATAAGAATGACCAGTGCACTCACTGGCTGAGTGCCGGTCACGAAAAAACGACAAAAAAAAAAAAAAAAAAAGAAAAAAGAAAAAAAAAGAAAACACAGAGAGCAAACTAAACCAAAAACAAACATAAGTAGAAATAACAAAGATTACAACAGAAATAAATGAAATAGAGAATTAAAAAACAGTAGAGAAAATCAACAAAACCAAAAGTTGATTCTTTAAAAAGATCAACAAAATTTGCAAACCTTTATCTAGACTGACCAAGGAAAAAAGAGAGAAGATCAAAATTACTAAAATCATAAATAAAACAGCAACAAGGTAGAGCAGTTGCTGCTGCTTCTATTACTCTGGAGTGGGCTTTAGGGAGAGAGACATCTGTCCCCTTCTTTTTCCAGTCTCTGCTGGTGACTCTCCTTGTATCACTGCAGTCAAGTGTCTGGTGGGCCGCCTTCATAGCTGCTGTGGTTACTGCTGTGGCACTGAGCCACTTTTGCAGCAGCCGTGGCTGTGGCGGTGGCTGTGGTGAGCCACCTGCGTGGAAGTGGTGGCTCTGTTTCTTGCCTGCTTCTGAGAGGAGGGGGCTGCCCTCAACTCCTGCCCCGGACACCCGGCATTCACTGTCCTAACCTCTCTAGTTTAAATTGCAACCCCACTTGCACTCTCCATCTGCCTTACCTACTCTACTTTTTCTTTTTCATGGCACTATCCCCTTCTAACATATTATATACTTTACTTACTGATGATGTCTATTGTTTATTTTTTATTATTATAATGTCAGCTCCATGAAAGTAGGGGTTTTTGTCTATTTTGTTTACTAGATATTGTTCTAAATCTCCAGAGCAGTGCCTGGCACATGGTAATCACATAATAAATATAGCTGAAAAAATGAATACATGCATGTTTATGATGCATGTAATGTATACAGTAGGACGAATATATAACATATGAAAAAAATGTTTATGGAGGGACAAGTTCTTTTTTTTCTTTTTCAAATATTAATATTTTTTTTAAACCAAGAAGTTTACAAACTTCTAATCTAGACCTACCAAAACCAGAAGAGGTAACATTGCTTTACAAAGAAAAAAGTATGTTGGCCATGTGACAGAATTCCAAATTAGCAAATAAAGGAAACAAAACTCTGTGTTTTGACTCTAAAAAGATTTGATATATGAAAGAAAAAAGGGTTTAAATATACCTAGATAAGAATAGTAACAACAAAGACCTAAGCAAAATATGAAAGGAAAAAGAAGACTGTCTAAAAGGAGGAATATTAGACCATTTTTATCAATGATACAAAAAAGAAACAAAGGGGGAAAAAATCAAGCAAACACACAAATAATCTCAACTATAAAGGATGAACCAGATAAAGAACTTGTTGAATCAAATTTAGGAAATACAATATAAGTAGTTTTTTGAGTTTCCCTTTTTTCTGTTTATCTGTTTTAATTCAACAACACAGCAAGCCTAGAAAGTGGCAATGAATAAAAAGCCCTGGCAAAGAAAGAGAAATTGAAATCAGATATGGTGATGAACAAGGTCAGGACTATTTTAAGAGCCATGAAGGCACTGTCTCCACAGCAATTGCAAGACAATACATGGTCACCAGATTATTTAGTTGTGCAGGAAAAGACACATACTCAAAATGCAGATCAGCAGGCATCACTCTAAGAAGCTTGGTTAGAATTCTAAATTCTGTGACCAACATATTTTTATAGCCTCAGATTAAACACTTGGGATTAATGTGTAATCTTTTTACAGAGTAAAGGGAAGCATTCTTGGTGCCTTCACATTTCACAGGTGCAGTGGATTGAATTATGTCCCCCCAAAACTCACTGAAGCTTGAATTGTGTTCCCCAAGTTTTATGTATTAGAAACTTAGCCCTCACTGTGACTGCTAAGAGGGTGGGAAATCCTATTATGGTAATTGAAAAGTGAAACGTTGAAGAGGTGATTTTATTGTAGGACCCTGCAGTAATGAATGGATTAAAAATGGTGGTCAGGAGGATGGTTCGGAGGGCTTTAAAAGAAGAGGAGAGTCTGTCTGTCTCTCTCTCTGCTCTCTCTGCTTCCACCATCTTGCAATGTGAGACCCCTGGGTCACTACTGCCACCACCAGATGGACTCTGGACTTCTCAGTCTCAGAAACTGTAAGCAACAAATTTCATTTTCTTTATAATTACCCAGTTCCATGTATTTTTGTTATAAGCAACACAAAACGGACTAATACAACAGATATATTTACAAATTTCCTCAAAATTTCATTAAAAAATGTGTCAATAAATCCAGTATTTCTATTACTTCTTCTAAAATTAATTGTATCCACTTATGCACTAAAAGCATCACGATTTATGCAAAAGTATTACCCTCTCTTAAAAAACACAAAATTTATTTTTAAAAAAATTCAAGTTAAACTTGGTAAGTCAGGATTGCTAAGTAAAATTCTGGCAATAGTATTCCTGGTTTTGGCAAATGTGTCTGGTTTGTTTTTACTGTCTGATACAATCCCAAGGGAAAAATAGCAAAATTACTCTAACTGAAAAGAACACAATGGACTGATAAGTCACTCTAACAGAAAAGGACAACACCTAAAAAGCTTGGGTTGCACAGCTCTGGATTTTGTGAAAACTAATTTCTAATTAATTTCAGAAATAAATAAGCATTAATATGGACTCTGACAAAGATACCAAAACAACTTCAAATTCATGGACAAAAAAAACCATAGCAGAAAACTAACACAAAAGCATGTTTTTCTCCTCCTCCTCAAAGGAGAGGTTTGTGAGCATCTGCTTGAAACAATCCATAAGGGTGGGGGGAAAGGAAAGAGGATCCTTCTCTCACCCTCTTACCTCATCTATATCAATCCCACAGTCTCACATGTGAAGGCAAGAATGGTCATATGAGACTGTGGTATTGATATACATTAGTATATATGCAAAGGCAAGAATGGTCATAAGAGACTGTGGGATTGATATAGATTAGGTATATTTATGAGGGTGAGAGAGAAGGATCCTCCTTTGAGGAGGAAGAGGGAAATATAGGGAATGTTCTTGACATAAGTCGGGCTGCCAACCTGAGCCTGCCCTTCCAATCTACCAGGGACTGGAACAAATGTGTACAGAGGCCTGGAGCAATCTGGGAGGTTTGAAACAAGGAAAAAGGGAAAAAAGCTTAATGGAATCTATTTTGTCCTTTGTCCCCAGAGAAGAGATGAAGGATTATTTAGATTCCTGAGTCCTATCCCAAGAGCTAGAGAACAATGGAATCCTAAGGCCACCTGGAGAACAAACAGGGAGAGAGCAAACAGGGAGCAAGAAGGAATGGAAACTTTGCAGGGGGCCTGAGATGTGCGAGCCCATCGAGAAACAGCCAGAACAGAATTTAGAACAAGAAGAGGATTCTTGAGTCCAGTGAACCTCTTTCCTGTTTTTACCAGGTTTCAAAAGGTTAGAAACCTGTGCTTCCCCATTACATTTTTTAGTAAAGACCCTTTTGAAAATGGCTGTCTCAACTGTGCTAAGAAGTGGGGGGAAATGGTATTTGAGGACAGAATTTTAAGAACAGAAGTCCAAAATGATACAGGGAAAATCAAAATGAGAAAGCACTGAAAAGAGAAACAAAAATGCTCCTTCTCTTCTGAAACATTCTCTGCTCAACAGTTATGCTTTAACAAGAAGCCACAGGAATACCTATGCTGTGACTAAATAGTCAGTACAGGTGAGCCATACCTCAGTCAGCTAAGTCCCACCTTGCACATTTACAACTGAATCTAAATATGGTCAGACCCAGAAAGTACTCGTGTGGAATTCTAAAAGAATGGTTTGCATCTTTCTTTCAGTTATGCAGAAACTCTCTTTTCATCTTTGGCCCTCAGTGGCATTGGTGGTAGGAAATAAGTCCAGAAAGCTCCCTATTCTATATTTTAGCAACTTAGACAGTCTCATTTTAAGAGTTCTATGTTTTCATATTTCTTTTAGAACCATTTATTCCAGTCATTCCCCCCCCCCAAAAAAAAGACTAAATAAATAAATACATAAACCTGTCATTTACCTCTTCTGTTTACAGGTTTTCCCCACACTCTCTTTCACTTTGTATGTTGCTGATCTGCTTCTACGTACCCTCTAATAAAATCTTTATCCACGTGATAGATGTTCAAATAGATGGTTATTGTGTGGCCTCCAGGATTGCATGGTGTCTAAAAGGAGGGAATTCCTGTAGAGTTTGTGCTCTGAAATCTCCTTACATTGTTTTCTGAATGTCTAACTATCTAAGAAATTGTGCTATGTGGTCTTTGTGGGAGAGAGGTCCAACAAGAGGGCAGGAACACAGGATGCCAGGAGCATAGTCCTTGGAGGAGAGAAATTGAGCCTGATCCCAGCCCCTAAGTGAGAGTAGCAGCAGATTATTTCAAAAGAGCAAAACTCATTGGACACTTCACCTTATTCCCCAACTACAGCTGAATACAATCCAATGTTCATGTCTGAAGAATTTGATCTTTGTATTTTCTGATAATCTTCAGAGTTGTACAGCATCAAGACAAATTTAAGTGTGTGGCTTTACTCCCAAAGGTAGAGTCTTCTGTATTATAGCCATATGTGGTTTTTAGATGTATGTTGCCTCTTGGTGCCTCTTTCAAAATGGTACAGAATTCAGTGACTCAAGATCCCTTTGGAGTTATAACAGTTTTGTGGTGTCATTGAGACACCATGGAAAGACAGGAGCTATTTCATAGTTGCATAATTCCTTACTCTAGAGATTTTTCTTGTTTTAAGGTAGTAACTATATTTGATTGGGGGGGTGGGGAGATTCTTGGTGGCTGGCTGGTGGAGGCATCCAAACCCTTGACCTTGGTGTTATAACACAGCACTCTAACCAACTAAGCTAAGCAGCCAGCCGAGAAAATTGAATTTATCAGAAATCTTTCCACAATACTAGGTTTCCCTAGTGAATTCTACCAGACATTTAATAACATCATTCTTACCCAAATTCTTTCAGAAAACGGAGAGAGAGAACAACTTACAACTTATTTTATGAGATCAGCTATCCCTTATAACAAAACCTAAAAAAGAATCTTACCAAATAAATAAATAAGAGAAAAAGATCTTAGACCAATATCCTTCCTGAACATAGACAAAAAAGTCCTAAAAATTTCTTTAACAAAACAAACCCCATGATATATACAAAGAATAATACATCATGACAAAGTGGGGAATGCAAGGTTGATTAAACATCTGAAGAATCAATCAATGTTATTCATTATATTAACAAGAATAAGGAGAAGAACCATGAGATATGATCATCTCAATAAACACAGAAAAGTGCTCAACAAAATCCAATGCCTATTCATGACTAAAAACTCTCAATGAACTGGCTAGCTGGTTAGCTCAGTTGGTTAGACACAAAAGTCTATGGTTCACTCCCTGTACCAGCCAGCTGCCAAAACAAACAAACAAAAAGATTAAACTAAAAACAGGAGGAAACTTTCTCACCTGATAAAGGGCATTCATAGGGTTGGCCAGCTCAGTTGGTTAGAGCATAATGTAACACCAAGCTCAAGGGTTCAGATCCCCATATTGGCCAGACACAGAAAATAAATAAAAATTAAGGGCATTTATGAAAAACCTATAGCTGACATCATATACAATGTGGAACTCTGAACACTTCCCTCATATAATCAGAGATAAGGCAAAGATGTCTATTCTTACCTTTTCTATTCAACATTGTATTGCCCAGCGCAACAAGGCAAGAAAACCAAATAAAAAGCAAAAAGACCAGAAAGGAGGAAATAAGACTTTCTCTATCCACAGGTAACATGATTGTTTACATGGAAAATTAGGAATCTACAAAACAATTTATGAAACTAATTTAGTAAGGTCATAGGATAAGAGGTCAATATACAGAAACCAATTACATTTCTATATGCTAGCAGCAAACAACTGAAAAACAAAATTTAAAAACAATCCATTGGAATGACATCATGGAGGATGGCAGAGTAGGAAGATCCAGGAATCTATCCCACCACCCAAACAACTATTGAGCTGGCAGAAACTGCCAAAAGTAACTATTTTGAAACTCTAAAGTCTAGCTGGAAAATATCTAGCTTCCAAGGGAGAGTTTAATGAAGAGGCTGGTAAATTTTGGTAAATTTCAGCCCTTCCTTCAGCAGCTACCCAACCACTAATCCTACAAGCAGCAGTGGGAATGGCTGTCTGCATTCCTGACAAAGTTGACTGCATTCCTGGTATGGCTTCCTGGAATGAGGATGGGTAATAAGGATCTTGCCCTCCAAATATCAGGGCTGTGTATTTTAATTGATGATGGCTGCTTCTGATCACTAAGGAGTAGGTATAGAGGCTAGTAACCATTATTTCAACAACCACAGGCTGAAGTGTCTTTCAGGGGATTTAAGAGTACTGTACTTGTTTTTATTTTCCTCCCTTTGGGGAGCCAGACATTTAAGAGATGTCATTTTTATCAAGTCACTGGCTAACTGCAGAGATAATGGAACAGAAACTTCAGTGACTACATACAACAAGGAATACACATTTCCAAAATTAGTTTGGAAAAGTCACAAATGGGAGGCTCCAGCACTCAATGAGCAAAACCCAGCAATCTCTGAGACGTTGTGGATTTCTAGAGTCGCCATGACATAATACTCAAGTGTCTAGTTCTTAACAAGAAATCACAAAACATACAAAAGAAACAGTAAAATACTGCCCATTCACAGGAAGAAGAGAATTTGACAAAAAAAAAAAAAAAAAAATCCTAAGGAAGCACAGATGTCGGAATTATTACCCAAAGATGTTAAATCAACTGCCTTAAATATGTCCAATAAGCTAAACAAAACTATGAACAAAGAATTAAAGGATAAGGAAAATGATGTAGAAACAAAATGAGAATATCAATGAAGACACAGAAATTACAAAAAGGAACCAAACAAATCCTGGAGCTGAAAAGTACAATAACTGAAATGAAAAACTCACTATAGAGGTTCAGCAGCAGATGTAAACAGGTAGAAGAAAAGATCAGCAAACCTGTAAGATCATTGAAAATTAGTCTGAGCGGCAAAAAGAAAAAAGAACAAGAAAAAACAAACAGAATCTGAAGGATCCGTGAGATACCATCAAACATACCAACATACACATTATAGGAATTTCAGAAAGAAAAGGGGGGGGGGGGGCGCAGAAAAAATATTTGAAGAAATAATGGCCAAAAACTTTCCAAATCTGAGGAAAGACATGAGCATACATGTCTAAGAATTCCAATGAACTCCAAGCAGGATAAAGTCAGACTCACATCAAACACATTATAAAACAAAAACACATTATAAAACTGTTGAAACCCAAGGACAAAGAGAATATTCAAAACAGCAAAGAGAAGTGATTCCTCATGTACAAGATTTCTTCAATAACATTAACAGCTGGTTTCTCCTCAGATACTTCCAGAAGGCAGTGGGATAACATATTTAAAGTCCTGAAAGAAAAAATTGTGAACCAAAAATTCTATATCCACCAATACTACCTTTCAAGAATGCAAGATAAATTAAGACATTTCTAGATAAGCAGAAACTAAAGGAGTTCATAATAGTAGACTTGCTCCTTCAGGCTAAAATAAAAGGACATGAGGCTGTAACCCACAGCCATAAGAAAAAATACAGAACACCAATGAAGGTAACCACATAGGTAAATATAAAAGCTATTATTATTGTACCTTTAGTATGGTTCGTAATTTCTCTTTTTCCTATATGATTTATTAGGCAAATGCATAAAACTATTTATAAATCTATGTTAATGTGCACACAACGTATAAAGATGCAATCTGCTATAATACAGTAACAACATAAAAGAGGAAGGACAGAGATGTATAGGAGCAGAGTGTTATACACCATTGAAACTAACTTGGCACTATTTAAACTAGGTTGTTTTAAGTTTAAAATGATAACTTTAATCCCCAAGGTAACCACAAAGAAAATTAAAAATATGTAATAGAAAAAGAAAGAAGGGAATCAAAATGATACACTATTAAAAAAAAAGAAAAGAAAAGAAAAAAATCAACTAAGTACAAAAAAGGCAGTAATGGAGAAATCAAGAAACAATATACACATAAGACACACAGAAACCAAATAGCTAAGTGGCAGAAGTAAATTCATGATCAATAATTACTTTAAGTGTAAATAGACTAAACTCTTCCATTAAAAGGCACAGATCAACAGAAATGTGTTTTTCAAAAAAACATTATCTATCTATATGTTGTTTATAAGACACATGTTAGATTTAAAGACACAAAGAGGTTGAAAGTAAAGGATGGAAAAAGATATTCCACACAAATAGTAACCAAAGGAGAGCTGGGGTGGCTAAACTAGTAGCAAATAAAACAATTTAAATCAAAAAAGGTTGGGCTGGCCTATGGCTCACTCGGGAGAGTGTGGTGCTGATAACACCAAGGCCCCGGGTTCGGATCCCATATAGAGATGGCTGGTTCGCTCAGCGGCTGAGCGTGGTGCTGACAACACCAAGTCAAGGGTTAAGATCCCCTTACTGGTCATCTTTAAAAAAAAAAAAAAGGGAGAGTGCAGTGCTAATAAATCAAAAAAGGTCACAAGAGACAAAGAAAGACATTATATATTGGTGAAAGGTTTGATACAGCAAAAAAAAAAAAAAAAAACAATTTAGAAACACATATATACATAACAACAAAGTTTCAAAATGTATGAAGCAAAAACTGATAGAACAGCAAGAAAAAGAAACAGTTCCACTATAACAGTTGGAGACTTCAATATCCAACATTTAGTAATGGGCAGAACAACCAGACAATCAATAAGGAAACAGAGGATTTAGGGGTTTGTTTGTTTCTTGTTGTTTTTCATGGGCTGGCGTGTAAGGGGAGCCAAACCCTTGACCTTGGTGTTAGAAGGCTACACTCTAACCGACTGTGCTAACTGGCCAGCCCAAGAGATAAGGACTTGAGTGACACTATAAATCAATTAGAAATAATAGCCATATACAGATACTCAACCCAACATCAGAATATATATTCTTCTCGGGCCGAGCCCGTGGCGCACTTGGTAGAGTGCTGCGCTGGCAGCGCGGCGACGCTCCCGCCGCGGGTTCGGATCCTATATAGGACTGACCGGTGCACTCACTGGCTGAGTGCCGGTCACGAAAAAAAAAAAAATGACAAAAAAAAAAAAAAAAAAAGAATATATATTCTTCTCAAATGCACATGAACCATCCTCCAGGATAGACCATGTATTAGGCCACAAAACAAGTCTTAATACATTTAAAAGACTGAAATCATACAATGTATCTTTTCCAATCACAACAGAGTAAAACCAGATGTCAATAAGAGGAAAACTGAAAAATTCACAAATAAATGGAAATTTAAAAACACACTTTTAAAGAAACAATGGGTTAAAAAAAAAACACGAGGGAAGTTCTAGTCAGAACAATTAGGCAAGAAAAAGAAATAAAAGACATCCAAATTAGAAAGGAAGAAGCAAAATTATCTGTCTGCAGATGACATGATCTTACATGCAGAAAATCCTAAAGATTCCAAACACATACAAACAAAACTGTTAGAGCTAATAAATAAATTCAGAAAATTTGCAGGACACAAAAGCAACACACAAAAATCAGTTGCATTTCTACACACAAGCAATGAACAATCCAAAAAGGAAATTAAGAAAACAATTCTATTTACAGTAGTAAAAAAGAATAAAATACTTAGAAATTAATTTAACCAAACAGGAAAAAGACTTGTATTCCGACAACCACAAAACATTGCTGAAATCAGAAATTAAAGATCTAAATAAATGTAAAGACATCCCATATTGATTAACTGGAAATGTTCATACTGTTCAAATGACACTACTCAAAGAGATCTACAAATTGAATGCAATACCTATCAAAATTCCAAAAGCATTTTTTTTTTTTACAGAAATAGCAAAACCCATCCAGAAATTTATATGGAATCTCAAGGGACCCTGAATAGCCAAAATACTCTTGAAAATGAAAAACAAAGTTGAAAGAACCACATATCCTGATTTCAAAACTCATTACAAAGCTATAGTAATCAAAACAGTATGATACTTGGGCTGGCCCGTGGCTCACTCGGGAGAGTGCGGTGCTGATAACACCAAGGCCCCGGGTTCGGATCCCTTATACGGATGGCCGGTTCGCTCGCTGGCTGAGCGTGGTGCTGACAACACCAAGTCAAGGGTTAAGATCCCCTTACCGGTCATCTTTAAAAAAAAAAAAACAACAAAAAAAAAACAGTATGATACTGTCATAAGGAAACACATATAGACCAATGGAAAACAGCAGAGAGCCCCAAAATAAATCCTCATATACAAACTCAATTGATTTTAGACAAGAATGCCAAGCCCATTCAATGGGGAAAAGACAGGATTTTTAACAGATGGTGCTAGGAAAGCTTGATATCCACATGCAAAAAATAAAGCTGGATGCTTACCTTACACAATACACAAAAATTAACTCAAAATGGATCAAAGACCTAAATGTAAGAGCTACAACTATAAAACTCCTAGAAGAAAACATTGGAAAAAGATTCCTGACACTGGATTTGGCAATTTCTTGGATATGACACCAAAAGCCCAGGCAACAAAATAAAAAATAGATAAACTGGACTTCATCAAAATTAAAAACTTTTCGGGCCGAGCCCATGGCGCACTCGGGAGAGGGCGGCGCTGGGAGCGCAGTGACGCTCCCGCCACGGGTTCGGATCCTATATGGGAGTGGCCGGTGCACTCACTGGCTGAGTGCCGGTCACGAAAAAGACAAAAAAAAATAATAATAATTAAAAACTTTTGAGCATTAAAGGACACTATCAAGAGAGTGGAAAAAACCACATAATGGGAGAAAATATTTGCAAATCATACACCTGTTAAATGATTAATACCCAGAATGTATAAAGTACTTCTACAACTCAACAGCAAAAAAAAAACAATTCAAAAATGGGAAAGGAATTAAATAGACACTTCTCCAAAGAAGATTTACAAATGGCCAAAAAACATATAAAAAGATACTCAGCATCATTATTCAATAGGGAAATGCAAATCAAATTAGAAACTACTTCACACTCGTACTATAAAAAATAAAACGAAACAGAGAAAATAAGTGTTGGCCAGGATGTGGAGAAACTGTAACATTCAGGCACCACTGGTGGTAAATGTAAAAAGGTACAGCACCTATGGAAGACAGTATGGCAGTTCCTCAAAAGCTAAACACAGAATTACCATATGATTCAACAGTTCCACCTTTAGGGCTATACTTGAAAGAAATGAAAGCAGGGATCCAAATAGATATTTATACACCAATGTTCTTAGCAGCATTACTCACAATAGCCAAAAGGTGGATACAACCCACATCCATCAACAAACAAATGCATAAAAATGTGTGATATATACATATAGTGAAATATTATTCAGCCCTAAAAAAGTATAAAAAATTTTTAAATTAATTAATTATTTGTGGCAACTAACTGGTAAGGGGATCCAAACTCTTGACCTTGGTGCTTGGTGTTATCAGCACTGCACTCTAACTAAGTGAGTTTACCCACCAGCCCAGGAACAAAATTTTGACACGTGCTACAACATGGACAAATCTTGAAAACATTTTGCTAAGTCAAATAAACCAGGCACAAAAGAACAAAACTTGTATGATTCTACTTACATGAAATATCTAGAACAGGCAGATTCACAGAGACGGAAAGTAGATTAGAGTATACGAGGCGCTGGGGGAAGAAGAGAATGGGGCATTGTGTAACAGGTAGAGTTTCTATTTGAGATAATGAAAAAGTTTTCAAAACAGATAGTGATAATGGTTGCACAACACTGTGAATGTACTTAATGCCACTGTATTGTACACTTAAAAATGGTTAAAATGAAAAATTTTGTTATATATATTTACCACAATAAAAAGAAATTTATTTACAATAGCATCAAAAAAATCAAACGCCTTGGGATAAATTTAACAAAATACGTTGTAAAACCTCTACACTGAAAACAATCAAACAATACACAAAGAATTTAAAGGAGACCTAAATAAATCGAGTGGTATGCCACATATGTGGATTAGAAGACTCAATATTGTTAGGATGTCAATTCCCCCCAAATGAATCTATAGATCAATGGAATCCCAATCAAGTGAGAGGAATATTACATATCAGTTCTCCTTTCTAACAAACTATAAAAAATACAGTAAACTATGAATAAAATATAGACACAAAGTTTTTAATAAAATACCCTCTAAAGAAACTATTTAAAGAGTAATTTTCTTACTTCAACCAATTCCTATATGAAAGTGTCATTCCTCTTAAATCGCCACCTCACCTTATCTTGAAAATATCATCTTATCAGCTCCATAAGAGTCAATTTAATTGCTTAAGATATATAGGAAGCTTTAAAAGAGATTCTGGTAACCAAGTTCTACAAAGAAACTAGTCACTGAACACAGGCCCAAGGAGGCAACAGTGAAACAGTGAAATATTCTAGACTGAGCTATGCATAAAAGGCAACCTGTGGAAATGACCTTTAATGGGAGGGAAGATTTAAGGAATGCATTCGCATTACCAAAGCAGTGCCTCGGACTCCCAGAAATTAAAATCTAGAACACTTAGCTAGTGTTCCCTGACATAAAAGACTATATAGTCAGTTCTCCTTATTGATGGTAATTATGTTTTATAAAGTCAATACATATATTGAGTTATAGAATACTGAGCCATTGCACCTAGAGGAAATAAATGGTTACGTTTCTGTGAGCCTCTGGTCACAACACTTGAGTCAACCAACCAGTATATAACCTTCCAAGGCTGGTCAATTAGCCTAGTTGGTTAGAGCACAGTGTTAGGTTCAAGGGTATTCCCATACCAACCAGCTGTGCCCCTTCCCCCCAAAATACATATATATGTAAATAAATATATATAAAACCTTCCAGATCTACTTATAACTTTTATGTCTGTTTCTATTTAAAGATATCTTATTTGACATATTTTACCAATGTATTAACACTGAACTCACAGCCAACAGCACTACAACTCATGCCTGAACAAAACATCAAACACACATATTTTCTTTGTAAGCCACATCACAGTCCTCTTTTGTGCTTAGGAACACCAAACAACACTTCAACACTATGCTTGGGGGCCATTTTAAGCATCGAAATCACCATCAAAAAGCACAAAAATGCAAAACATGGCACTAAATAGACGGAGAAAAAGACAATTATTTACAGTATGAGAGTGGAAACAAGAAGGCAAAGTGTCACCCTGTTTGAACTCAGTGGGAATCAGCAATTCACAATTTTTGCTGCTCTGTGCATTATCTATGAATGATGGCAAAAGCACTAAAAGTACTGATTTTGAAGTTATAAATTTTACCAGGTAAGTGAACTTAAAAATACAGACTCCGTGGATAATGAGGATCAACTGTATATCATGATTCTACTTATATGAAACTCTGAAAAATGCAAATTTAATCTACAGCAACAGAAAGATCAGTGATTGTGCCCAGGGAAGCAGGCTTGAGTTGACTGGAAAAGGGAACATGAGAACCATCTATGACTGACTAAAATGTTTTGACTGAAGTGTTTATATAGACACAGACATCTGTCAAAACTCATTGAAGTATACTAACACTTGAAATGCATATGTATTATTGTATGGAAATTATGCCTCAATAAAGTTGAAAAATTTATTAAAAACAATAAGGCATAAAGGTCAACAATTAGATATTGGCAGGCCATTTCTGGTCTGCAGAGGGTTTTCTTTAACCAGTAAAATGGCTTACATTATAAAAAATTCATTGCCAAATTTAAAAATCAGGAAATTTCACATTAAAATCCAAATTTCTGGTTTTCTTAAAAAAAAAAAACCACACAGGATCTGGTAACACAACTGGCTGGAACTCAGCAACACTGACCCTTTAGGTAGGGCTAGGCCTGTGCTTACTAATTCACCCTGGTCCCACCACTCCTTGCCCTTACATTTTGTTTCCCTCATTCACTGTCAACTAGTCCCTGAGGAGAATGCATCTTTTACCAACACAGATGTGTATAACATACTGCTGACTGCAAAAAGGCAAAAATTAGGATGTATAGCATAACCCCACTTTTGTAAAAGTCTGACAGGAAAAGAAGTCTGGTTATACACTAAAATACTAATAGTTTCAGTTCCCCGTACCAGCCATCCACACACCCCCCGAAAAAAACTAAAATACTAACAGTGAAGTTACTGATGAACCTTTATTTTTATTTCTTGTTTACTCATATATTACTTTTTTACTAGTGAATATACACTGCTTATATAATAAGTTTTCAAATAACAACTTTATTGAGATATAATTCACACATTATACAATTCACCCATTAAAGTATACAATTCAATGGTTTTTAGTATATTCACAGATATGTACAACCATCACAATTTTAGAACATTTTCATCACCTCAAAAAGAAATCCCATACTCTCTAGGCATCACTTCCCTATTCCCCCAACTACACCCAATCCCTAAGCAACCACTAATTTACTTCCTGTCTCTATAGAACTGCATATTCTGGGTATTTCATATAAATGGAATCACATAAATGTGGACTTTTGCATCTGACTTCTTTCGCTTAACATGTTCTCAAGGACACTGTAGCATTATCAGCACTTCATTCCTTTTTATTACAGAATAACGTTCTATTATATGTATAAACCACATTTTATTTATCTATTCATCAGTTGATGGACATTTGGGTGGATTCCCCCTTTGGCTGTTATGAATAATGCTGCTATAAACAGTCACATACAAGTTTTGTGTTTTCATTTCTCTTGGATAGATACCTAGGAGAGGGATGACTGGGTCACACGGTAACTCATTTACCATACGTTTAACCATGGAAGGAACTGCCAGACTGTTCTGCAAAGAGGCTGCACCATTTTACACTCCCATCAACAATGTATGAGGGCTCCAGTTTCTCCACATCCCCATCGACATCAACACTTGTCATTATCTGACGTTTTGATTATACAATAAGTTGTTTAATAATTGTTCATTTAATCATAATACATCCATATTTTTATGGACATCAAGGTGCTCTTATTCACTGACATCAAATTTTAGACTTGAAAAGAGTCCAGTCCTAGACCTGCTTCCCTGGCCTGCTCTCCTTTTGTATAATGAGAGGACAGGAATAAATGAACTAAACCTACAAATAAAACTTTTACAGAAGAGATCAGAAGTGAATTACCTTAGCATTCAACAAAACAGAGACCCTAACAGGGATGCAGCACTGAAGTGAACAGGAGTTCCCATCAAAACTCATTTGTAATGCCCCCTACATACTTTGAACCATAGCAGCAAACATGAGGTCTATCATCTTTCGAAAAATAACCAAGATGTCTTAGTTCTCACCCAGAATCCATTGCTCAAATCCTACTGTAGGAGAAATCAAAATGTGTATTTAAAATCAGTGCAAAGGTATAGATCCAGTGCCACAAACACATAAAATGACTGCTTACTTGCCCCAAGCCAGAGACAGAGTGTACTGTGCAGCCTTTCCCCAGCTCTGCTCATCATTGCTCCTTATAGTGTCAGGGCAGCACTGGGAGGGCAGCAGGCAGCAAATACTACCATTTACAGCAGCCCAAGGCTGCAGTGAGACCAAGAAAACTCAGGAAAGTGTCTAAGAATATTAGCACCCCGTGTTATGTTCACCTAACATGTTAACCAAGAGTCAAAACTGGTATTTTAGCCAGAAAGAAGGACAGCCACACACGGTCCCTTTTGAGATGCAGAATTACTTTCTGTTTTCAGGCCTTAGTTCTGTCCTTTGAGCAAGTTCTGCCTCTGTTCTGAGGCACTTGAGGACGGGCCTGCCTCTGTAAGGCACTAGAGTTAATATGTGCAAGCACTTCAGACAGCGTAGGAGGTGGAAGTCCATGTCCAGCAAACACCCATTTCTACTTGCCCACTCCCTTTCATTTCACTGTTTAATTACAGATGTTTCCAACTCAGTCAAATTTAGTACATCTTTATAAACGTTTGGTTCTCATCTACTACATGCAGGTACAAAAAGACACTAAAAGGTATAAAATACAATCCCTTTCAGAAAAGGGTTAGGTCATACCGTAAGAAACAAAAAATTATTCCTGAAAGAGCAAACACTTTTTCGTTTTTTATTTAAGGGCAATAATGCTACTACAGTTCAGAGGGAGTGGGGTTTTGGGGGTGTTTCATAAAGAAGGTAGGTGGGAACTGAGCTGGAAAAAGAGAAGTGAAACTGAAAGAAAAGAGCATCCCAAACAGGCAAAGATCACTGGTTTCAGCTGGCAAGAGGATTTGTGTAGAGAAATAATATGTATGGAATGTTTAGCAAACCATTTGGTTTGTGGGAATTAGGATAAATCCTGAGGAGGTGGGCTGGGGCCAACTGGGCAGCAGCACCTTGAATGGTATATTAGGACATCAGATCTCATCCCATAAGCCTGCTGTAGTTCTCAACATCTGTAGTGCAGTATCTCCACAGTCCGTGAAGTATGTCTCTTGGCCATAACAGTTAAAAGTTAGGGGAATTATGCAAAAATAAAGTAATTAAAGTGGATGGAAGGTGTGCTATTATAACAATAGTCGCACTCATTTGGGCCTAAAAATGCCCAGTGCAGAAGTACTGCTATTAGCTATCTTTG
This sequence comes from Cynocephalus volans, assembly GCF_027409185.1. Lineage (NCBI taxonomy): Eukaryota > Metazoa > Chordata > Mammalia > Dermoptera > Cynocephalidae > Cynocephalus > Cynocephalus volans. The sequence goes on from NC_084470.1 coordinate 60,002,001, forward strand.
GGTAATAACAATGTTGAATCAAGCATCATCCACTAGTTATAAATATTCATGAGGTAGTAAAAGCATTAAACAAAGGCAAATAAATGTTCTTGGATATTCTATGATTTGTTTGGGACAGCGGTTCTAATATAGGGTTAGAGCATGGATGGATTTAATGGACCCTTGAGCCCCTTCTGTATGCAAAAGTCAGTGTTGTGAATTTGACTAAAGACAGAGTCTGTCTTTCTACATCTCAAAGAGGTCCAATATCCAAAATAGGAGTTATTTTAACAGAAATCCGCAAGAATTCAACCCTGTGGTTGCCTTAACTTTCTTTCTTTCTTTCTTTCTTCTTTTTTTTTTTTTAAAGATGACCAGTAAGGGGATCCTAACCCTTGACTTGGTGTTGTCAGCACCACGCTCTCCCAAGTGAGCAAACCGGCCATCCCTATATAGGGATCCGAACCCGCGGTCTTGGTGTCATCAACACCGCACTCTCCCAAGTGAGCCACGGGCTGGCCCCGTGCCTTAACTTTCTAAAAGTAGCATTAATCAAAGCCAGCGGGGGTGAAGACGGGGGTAGCTTGGGACAATTTTGAGAAGCTTCTGATATTTTAGTATCTCCTTCCTTTCTTTTCAAAACTTCCCAAGGAACTCGGCTTACCAAGGTCAAAACTCAATAAACATTCAAAAAATGGCCTCAAGGGAGGGCAATGAAATAACCAACTAAAGAGTACTCAACTTCTCCTTCTTCTCACAGGTATAATCTCATGCGAAAAACAATAAGCTGCCACCCTCCTATGATTTTAGCATCTGCACTCCAAAAGGATCTCCTGACCAAGAAGCTAGTTTCTTTCAAAATTAGACATTTGGAGGTGAAAATATCCTACCAGAAGTGCACAAAATATTGTTGCTTGACTTCTAAGTCATCTCATGCAGGCATGCTGTATGATCACACAAAAAATGCCTGTGGGAGAAGCCAAGGGACCATAGGTAAAGAGAAATGTGTTTTGGAGCCAGAACTCTTCCTAGACCGGCACACTCTGCCCAGGATCCCCAACCCTCCCACCCTCGCAGGAAAAGGGCCTGACTGTTTTCACTGACCAAGATACATTTATTACTATTTAAGTTAATTTTGGCAGCTCAATACTATCCACAACAAAAACAAGTTTTTCGTTTCTTTTTCCCATTGTAACACACTCCTACATTTCCTTTGTCTCCTAATTAAACTGACGAAATATCTCTTTAGGAAGCAATATTAATCGCGTCATCACCATAATACTTTTTCCTAAAGCAAAAAGAGGAAAACTTTGTCACACTCCGAAAAAATGATGGTCGAGAACCAAAGAAAATATGTTCCAAAATAAAATTCAGGTATTATGGACATTTAACCAGACCCTTCTAGAGAAAGCAAACGGTGAGCTCCAGCTCCGGGGAGCACGTGAGACTCCCAGCGGGTCTCAAAAGAAAGAGGTCATGCAGAGGGTCTTCGCCCTGCCGAAATTACAGGGCCGTGACCCGGCCTGCCTGTCTCGCGGGGGCTTTGGCCTGTTTCGTCTAGTCTTGATCTCAAGCTGTCTGAAAGTCACTCAAAGGAGGAATATCTAAGAAAGATGTACATATATTTTCCACCCGGGGGCAACACGTCTCCCCAGAGAGCAGCAGGCTGGCACTGGACACACTTCAGTGCTCCAGGTCAGCGGAACCCAGGTCAGAGAAGCTGGTTTCCCGCTAACCGGCCGGCCCGCCCTCGGGCATCGGACTCTCCGACCTCCACCCCTGCTGTCCCCCAGCCTCGGCGCCAGCATCTGACAGGCTCGGCGGGCAGCCGGTCAGGAGGCTCGAGGGATGTTCCAGTGATGCTCGGCCGAAGCTCCGGCCCCACGCGCGCCCCCTTCCAACCCGGTGCCCGCCGCTCCCTCACCGCGGGCGTCAGGCGGTTCTTTAGGCCCGGCTCCTGTCACTCACCGGCCTGGCCCGGACAGCGGGTGCCCACGGCTCCCCACGGGAGCTGGGCCCCCCGGGCCTCCAGGTTTCGGCCCGCCCCCTGGCAGGCAGCGCAGATGGCTGAGCCCCGCAGCAGCGGCCCCACACCGGCCGCTCGGTCCAGCTCCGGGCACTGCCCACTGGGTACGGATCAACAACAAGATGGCGGCCAGCCGAGGGGGCGGGGTTCGGGCGTCATAGTAACCAGGACGGCAAAGAGCCCGCCCCCGACGGAGGCAATCCCCAATCAACAGCCTGTTGGCCCAACGCCCGGAGAAGCACTTACCGTTGAGAGGTCCGGCCACCTGTCAGTCAGAGCCTCCCTCTCACGGCCAATGCCGAACGCCTGGGGCACGTGACTGTGACGGCACTGGTTGGCGCATGCGCGCCTCCCTTCGAGTCGCTGGTGGCGGAGGAGATTCTGCTGGCTACTCAGAGGCTGGAGCGCCCTTTGCTTCTATGAGCGTGCAGCACCCGTGCGGAGCCGGCAGCGTCTTCTCATACAAGCGCGCACACTTAGGGAATGTCAGCGGGGTGCCATTTGCTTTTTTAGTCACCCACCCTGGAAAGAAGGGGATGTTGTCTTCGGTTCACTGGTGAGGAAACTGAGGCTCAGAGATGGGAAGCCAAGGTCAGTCTACTTCTGGAAGTGGAGGCGCTAGATCTCACACCTCCTCCTACTGGCTCCAGAGTATAAAGAGCCTCTTCCCAGTGGCTTCCCCAATTTCGTCCATCAGTAGTCCCGAGGTGCAGCTGTCTGTGCTGCCCAGCAGCCCCTGGCCCATTGCCCATGCTTTCGGGCCTGGAGTTCAGTCCCCAGCACAAACCCTGTTACGCAGCGAGCACTCCCTCTTCTCTGCTCTAGAGCCTCTTATCTTGAGTCTCTATAACTGCATCTTTTGCCCTGGACTGTCATGACCTGCCTTGCCTCACAGGCAGGCAAAGAGTCCCAGGAAGATGGTCTTCCCTTCTTCTCTATCCAGAGCATCTAACCCTGAGCACCTTTCAGGGTTAGGATACCAGATGTAGACACCCGGTCTGGGGCCATACCCAAATGCCCCAACTACCTAACTGTGACTTTTGAACCCTAGCCTCTCTGAGCTTTGGTTGCCCCACCTGTAAAATGAGGATAAAAGCCTAGCTTCTCAAAGATGCAGATTTAATGAGCCCCTAGAGCAGGATAAGTACTCAGGAAAAATCTTCCTACAGCCACTTCCTGTAACTACCTGGTCCGAGGTTGCTGTTCCTGAGGCCTGGTCTAACACTCACTTTGGTGGGAATCCCAGACAGGGTGTTTTTCCCACAGAAGGCACTCAGCTTCTTCCTGGGCTTGGAATGCCATAACTGGGTCAGGAAGGGAGGTCCTCCAGTGCCCTGAGAGGATTCAGGCCCACAAACTTAACAGAGGAGGGAAGATTGAGATGACTTGGGGATACCACAGTAAGGCTAGCCTCCATCCAGACAGCAGGTCATCTTGGAGAGCTAGCAGTAGCCGGAGACCTGATGCCAGGCTGGGTGTGGGGAGGGACCCAGCATTGCCCCCGGCAAGACCTGCCTTCTTGCAGGTTGCTATAGGCCACCTATGGGAGCTCAGCTCAGCACAGGGAGAGTGGAGGGCAGAGGAACCAGAGGAAACAGATCAGGAAGAAATGGGAACACCCCTCTGAAGAGGGCTTCCATCAGTCCTTCCAGGGCCAGCTATGCCACGGATTCTCAAGTATATACCACCCCTCATCCCAGTGCAAAACCTCCAGATCTTTCCCAAGGAAACCTCCACAAACACTTGGAAAACTGCTCTGAAGTCTGGTGAGACCCTCAAAAACCAACAGTGTTCTCTCAGTAGGAAAAGAAAGCAGGTGGCCTCTAGGGGAAAGGCTGACTGAAGTCCCCCTCAGTCACTGACAAGGATAACAACCTTTAATCTCTGCAGAGTGTCAATCACTGTCAGAGCATCATACAATGCCTTCTTAAAAGAAAAATATAGGGTTTGATCCCTGTACCGGCAACTCACCAAAAGGAGAAAAAGAAAGAAAAACAACCTTACTGCTCCCTAGAGTGTGCCCACAAGGTAGTGCATTCTCCAAGTGAGAACAAGGAAGCACAGATCTCAGAGCTTCTCCCACACATAGGTTACAAGGCTGGGACTTTTCTGTTTGTAATTTTGTTTATTATTGAATCAACTTGAAAAGACAACCCACGATCATGTGAAAAAGAAATTCGACACATAGTGAAGCAGCTGCTTGGCCTCAGAGCCAGCGGGGGGATCCTGTCCGTGTGTTGAACAGGTAGTCTCTGCCTGTACCTGAGAGAGAGAGGGCACTGCTAGCCTCAGCAGAACTGCCTCCCTCCGCTAAGAGTAAGGATAGACATTCCAAGACCCTCAGTGCGAACTCCTTTCTGATGGGATCTAACTTGTCCCCTTCCTCCCTTCTCAGGAAATTCTCTGAGGTCTGACTCAAATGCTCAGGAATCCTCCTTGAGTCTCCAAAACTGGACACCAATTCTCCTGAGGCCAGTGCCAGATTACCCTGCCATAATTCACTGGTGACACTGGGGAAACTGGGGGCTTCTTCCCTCACACCATCCCCTTCCCTCTGTGGACAGATCAGGTCTGAGTCATCTCCTGGCCCCACAGGTGTTTGGCTGAAGGCTGGCTAAAGGGTGAGTGGAGGTGAAAGCAAACCACATTCAGGGAAAAAGTAGATGGTGGATGTCTGGTGGTAGGAGGAGATACTGAGATGGAGTGAGGAGAGGAGGAGACACTGAGATGGGGTTAGAGCCCAGGCAGAGACTAGTTTGAGAAGAGGGAGACTCACGGGAGTCCTGTGCTCTGCCATCAAAATGCTGCTGAGGGGAAGAACAAGAGGATACAATGAGTTGAATCCTGCCCACAGGTGAGCAGATGGAGGCCTGCCCCTGGAGGGGCCAGGAGCCCACCTGCTTCCTCCATCCTGAGGGTGCTGGTGTGGGCCTCCCACAGGGGTAGCCATTCACAGGGAAGGGGGCAGGCTTGGCTGGGGCAGGGGACTACTCTGGAGTAGCCTCAGTGCCCACTACTCAGGATGGTGAGTTGACATACCAGGCTTATGATGCTGCTGGGTGCCTGGGACATCTCCATCCTTGGTGCCTCCATGAATCCCTCAACGGACCCCTCAGTTCTCTGTATGCTGGGGCAAAGTAAGAGCAGGAGTACAGTATAAGGCTGCGGGCCCCAGACTGAGTTTAAGAGATGGGCTCCCAGGCATAGAGGTATGCAAAGGAGACTGACCTGTTTAGCAGCAGAGCCTGGGCTGGTTTGCTTGGTGCCTGCAGCACCTTAGCTAACCTAAAATGCCAGGAGGAGGAACCAAACAGTGAGGGCAGCATGCTTGCTGGCTCCAGGAACCAGCACCATTCACCTATCCCTTAATATTGGAGACAGCCAATGTCTTGTATGCAATGCCTTCAATGTTACCCACCCACCCCCTTCCCCTCAGTCTGAGCAATACAGGAGCAAGGCAGGTTTCAAGTGGAAGGCAAGGGTAAGGAATAGGGGTAAATGCCCAATACAGAACAGACTGAGTTTCAAGCTGTGAGCTTCATCCACACCCACCTCATTCCAAGACTGGCCTTTGCTAAAGATGGAGACCTCTTCCTCCCAGTGTCTCTCTGACTAATCTGAAGGCCTCTGGTTGGAGGGAAGCCCTCCTCAATATCAGTTTGTCTGCCCATCACTTGGACATTGTCATTAAATCTTGGGTGAAGCCACCTATCACATCCAGTGTCCACAGGCGAGCTGGGGGAAGGCAGGGAGCACAGGCCTAGGAACCCTACCTGCAGAGGAGCCTGCTGAGGAGCCAGCCCAGAGCCAAGAGGAGAAGGGCACCGGTTGCTGTCAGCACCACCACAAACCAGGGCTCCGGCTGCCAGAAAGCCTCGGTATTTTTCATGAGCAGGGGTGGCATCATTGAGGGCACCTGAAATGGGGCCACAGCCTCACCACTGCCCTGCCAAGATGCCCTGACCATCCAGACTTGAAACCCCTCCATGGGTTTTCCATCTGCCCCACACCCCAGATTTGTTCTGTGTTGCCAGGTTCTTTGCAGTCAACAGTTTCCTCTGGAATGCCATCCCTCATTGTTCCGCCTGAAAAACTGGATCTCCCCACCCATCAAGGTCCGCTCTCCCCACTCCCCAAGGAAGGACCCCCCCTCACTGTCGTTCTGTGGTTGCTGGTGGCCACCGTGCTGGTGCTCCAGGGAAATAGATGCACAGTGATGGTGGCTGTGGTGCTGAGGTGAGGGATGGAGGGGCCTGCGTCGGCCACACGGATCAATAGCTCATAGGTACAGGGCGGCTCTGGCCAGGGGGGCCCCAACACAAAGTCATTGTGCACCAGGACAGCCCCTTGCAGGCTGAATCGGCTCTGGCTATTCCCTGAAAGCAGAGTGGCAGGAGGAGGGGACCACTGCCAGCCTTAGCCTGCCCCTCATCTATAACTTGCTGGCCCCCATGGCCCCCACCTCCCATGATGCTGTAGGAGAACGCCAGGCGCTGTGGCTCCTGGGGGATCCAGCATGACACTTTTGTCACCTCTATGCTACGGCCCAGTGGAGTATAGATGGTGAGTTCCTGAAATGGGGGGTCACACTCAGGAGCATGGTCATTCACATCCTGCAGAAAAGCATCCAAGTTAGGAGTGGATGCAACTCACTCCCCAAACCTAGCTAGACCCTCAGCTTCCTCCCACTACAGCCAGAGCATAGAAATCAGGAACAGGCTCCAAAGTTTTCCACAATGAGGCCCCACCCACTCCAGCCAACCAATGGAAGAAATGGGGCACAAAGCGGAAAAGCAGACTTCCAGAGGGCAATTCGAATTCATCTTTCAAGTCTTTTCAAGGCCTTGGGGATCAATTACCTCAACCTCAATGGTAATGGTACAAGAGCCTGAGCGGTGACGGGTGGGATCCTGGTCTTGGCTATGGTCAATCAGCAGGACAGTGAGCCTGTACAACCTCTGTTGCTCATAGTCCAAAGGCCCCAGGAGGTGAACCTTCCCTAGAGGGGGTGGCCACAGCCTCAGCCTGCGGAGCCAACTCTGGCTCCACCCCTCCATACCAGCCCTAGGGAGGAAGTACCGCTGAGAGGGTCCACAGCAAAGGTGGCAGGTCCGCCAGGTATGTAGTACTTGATGCTGTTGTGTGGGTAATCCATATCCGTGCCCACCACAGAGCCCAGCAGAGTGTGTGGCCTTGCATCCTCCCGGACCCAGAACGTGAGTGGGGCACAGGCTGGGGAGAACTCATTGACAGGTGTCACCATAACCAGTACTGGCACCTCAGCTGGGGGAAATTTGGCAGTCAAGGAGCTGGCCTGGGGTGCCCAGCCCTGCTCTGGGGGGTCTGAGGAAGGAAATGGTCTGGAGAGGGAGGGCAATAGCTCTCCCCTGTTGAGTGTATAAGAGAGACACCCTAGGGGTCTGAAATGGAGAAAACCCTACCCTGCCCTACTGGTTTCTGAAGAAGAGATAGCCCTGTTCTGGGGATCGGAAGATGGAGACAGCCCTTTCTTGAATGTCCAGGCCTGGGTATGGTCACTCACTGGTCATTTGGGGCTGACCACCATCAAGCACCAGGATGGAGGCTGCATGCTGGAAGCAGGCTCCAGGAGTGTCACAGTCCAGTGTGGCATTCACCTGGCCAGAGGGGCCAGAAAGTGAGGCCCAGCCAAGGCCTGGAAAGGCCTTGAGCCACACTGTGCTGCCTAAAGGCAGGCATCCACAGATAGCATACCTCTGTTTTCCAGACTGCAAAGCAGGTTGGCTCAACAACCATCCCCCAACCCTCACCCCCACAGTCTCAGCTCCCACAGACCCTTAGCCAATCCACCCCTTTATGCCCCAAGCAGTCTGCCGGTGGGTCTGGGAGCATAGTAGGAACTGGGCACCTCAAGGGTCTTGTCGCGAAGGTGGAGGCTGGCAGAGCCAGGAGGGCTGTGGAACCACAGCTGGTAGTCTAGGGTGACGTCAGCAAAGTCCGTGTCAGCGCAAGTGAGGGTGTTCAGCACGGTGCCCATTGGCGCAGTCTCGGGTATTTGAGTCCTGGGAGTGTAAGACCAGCGGCAAAGCGGGAGTCTGGCCCAGCTGTGAGCCTCAGCTCTCCTCCAGCAGCCCAGGTAAGGTTCCCTTGTACTCACACCAGGAGTGCCGGGAGGCAGCGCGGGGGCCAGCGGTTGACTGGCCGCACGTTCACCGTGAAATCGAGCTCAGCACTGGTCCACGGCTGGAGATGCTCGAAGGCCTTCACCTGCACCCTGGTGATTGCAGCGCCTATGGCGCGAGCCGCCTGCAAGGGCGCGGTGGTCCGGACGATGCCGTCGGCTAGTCCACGTGGGAAGGCGGGGCGTAAATGGAGATTTCACCCCGCCTCCAGCTCCGCCCTGCCCCCGGCTCAATCCTGCTTCCCCCGCCCACCCCCCATCCGCTGGCGGAGGAAGCCGCTGAATCTAACCACTCCCTCCGCCTTCTCCAAGTCAGGGCACCAAACCTGACCTCTCGCCAGTCGCAGCCCAGGCCTCGTTTCTCAGGAGGGCGAGAAGATAGTAAGAGTCACCTCTGGAGCAGCAGAGACATTCCGATACCCCCCTCCCCTTCCCCCGCTGCTCACTGCGTCCGATGGAGAAGAGTGGGCTGGGCACCGGGGAAAGGATTTCGTAGCGCACGTCGAAGCCCCGGGCCCGGACCTGAACTACCTCGCTTCCAGGGACCCAGTTCTCAGGGATGGTGACGTTCTGGGCCTGCTTCCTGGACCAAAAGGAGGACACCGGCTCCTGCCCGCTCCCGCTCAACCCGGCGGGGTCTGCAGGCTCCTCCCCTAAAATTCCCCTACTACGGGAGCTAGGATGCCTCAGCAATCCCGCACCCTATCCCCACTCCTAATTCCACTGTTTCCATGGTAGGGGAACCTTACAGGAAGGAGACCTGGCCGGAGGGAGTAGGCAAAACCTTCACCATCATCATCCCATGGCAGTGATGGCCTTGTCCAAAGGACACTAAGATCTGCAGCTGGAAGACCTGCACACAGAACAGGAAGGGAGTCATGGTGTCTGTCCACCTGTATGTCTGTGCCCAATCCTCCCTCAAATAGGCAGCCCTCTCAGGATCACCACAAGGAGCCCCAACATTCACTCCTCCCCATGACCTGCTGACAAGTGTTCCTTGGAGCCCTATACCTTTGGGCCATAAGTTCTTCTATTTGGATGTAAACACCCAAGACAGAGTGATATTCACAATGTGAATTATCATCTTAGAGTTGCTAAGAGCCAGTCACTGAGAGGTGGAAGCTTTAAAGAGGGAACTCTAACCCCTCCAGACTGCACTGGCCACTTTATTCAGAACTTTTTCTTAATGTGTGATTGCTCTAAACACTCTTCTTTTTATTAGAGGGCCTGTGAGCTCCCAGAGCCAGGAGCCCTCTTCTTTCTGGAACTCCAGAGCCCAGCATAGAACCAGGCCACAGTGAGAGGACAGCCAGCATGGGGCAGCAGGTGCAGGTCTGGGTGAGGCAGTATTAGTCAAGGAGGCCAAAGAGACCAAGAACAAATAAATTTCCAGAGGTGATGGTTCTCCCCAATCCATGGATACCCCAGAATTTAGGTCATGTTCACCTTTTGAGCTTGGCCTTTGAGGCCCTGGGACGGTGCCCGCAGCCAACCCTGCTCATTGATGGAGAAAGGTCCGGGGAAATGTGGAGGGTCCTGGGCACTGATAATGTTCATCTGATAGAACAGAGATGTTAGTGGCCTTGTCCAGCCCTGAGTGCCCAAGCATCCCTGTAAACATCCTCCAACAGCCCAGCAGGTACCCGCCTACACCCAGCTCTCTCATGCCCCACCATTGACCCTTACCCCATCCTGGGCTCCCTGATCTCCACCTGATCCTCAATCCTTTCTGCTTTTAAACTAATTACTTTGTTTTTAAACTACACGTCTTTTTTAGATTACAAAAAGTAATAGACAATTGTGATGGAAGACTCAAAACACATAGGAGAACTTGAAGGAACTCAGCCCCTGAGATGTCTTTGTAGGAACAGCCATGGTCACTAGGGAATCGGCAGCCCTCCGAGGCTCTCTCCAAGAACATGCATCATGGAGAGGTTCAGCTGTGTACTGCAGGGTCACTCTGTAGACTATGCCTGGCCAGGCAGGGACCGGGCTTTCTCTCCCCACTCCCCCCACCATCTTGTCACCCACTGCATTGTGTGCTAGACTCACCTGGGCTCCCTGAAGTTCTAAACCTGGGAGCAGCAGCGTGTATAGCCGGGCCCCAGGTGTGACTGTCTCCGGCACCTGAATGATTTCTCCAGCTGGCCAGAGGGAAGGTCAGGGAGGATCTGTTCAGAACATGCCTGCCGCCCACCACCTGCCTGCTGCCCCTGGCCTCACCTGGACTGGCAAATCGACCAACACACTGGATATGGCCAGGGTCCCGCTGTACATCCACAGAGAGTGGTCCCTCCATTACACGGTTGCCACATGTGAACCGCAGCTGCAACTTATAGTGGTTCACTGCTAGGGCATCCAGACGAGCTGAGCTGCTCAAGGTCACCTGCGGTGGGTGGGCAGTGCCATGTGGATGCTGTGCTCTTTGTCCTCCTACATCACCTCTGGCTATGGGAATTTCAGGTCTGTCCTTGTGCCCCCACAGTTCCCAGGTGTTCCCATGACCCTACCTTGCCCACATAGATCCCTTGCCACCTGGTCAGGCTGGGTGGGTTGAAGAAAGTGGTGGGTGGCTGCACATTGAGCAACTCAAGGGTGGGCGTGGAGGAGGAGCAGTTGAAGGAGAAAGAGTGAAGGATGGTGCCAGGGCCCTGGCTCTCAGAGACATTTATGAACCAGGGCAGGCTGTAGAGGTCTATGAGGAGCAGATGGTTCAGGCTGGAGGGCCCCCATGCTCATGGAACCACACATCTGAACATAGTTCTGCCCTTCTGCTACAAGGTGTTGGCCACATTTGGGGCCAACCAGCCAAGCCCCTTCCTTGTCCCCCACATCTGACATTTCACAGATGGACAGGGAGAACTTGGTCAAGAGAGCAGCCAAAATTAGGAATAAAAGTCAGGAGTTTAGACCCTTACTCTTTCCTGGCTCTCCCCCAGCCCCTGCCTTCCACAGTAGCTTATCTGAAAAGGGTTGGGACTTCAAGGGAAAACTGGGGTTCCCCCACCCACAAGCTTCTCACCAGAGACAACCAGAGCAAAAAGGAGCACCATGAGCCCGAGCAACACCATGATGGCCTGAAGATCCAGACAGCCTGAAGATCCACACAGCCCGAAGATCCACAAAGCCAGGCTATTTGTCAGGCACACCTCGTTACCAGGTCAGTTGCTCAAACACAGCTGGGCAGGCTGGACTCCTGGGCCTCCCACATTCTAGCCCCGCCCATCCCTAGTGACCAAGCTCTAGTCCTCTGGCAGGCTTCCAGAGGTCTGGAAAATCCCATTTTCCACTCCCCCTAATGAATGCCCACAAACCTAAGGGGATATGAGGGGAGAAGGATAAAGCTTCAGATGGGGAAACTGCTCAAATAGTACTTGGAGACAGAGCAAGCACAGTTCCAAGGAAAACTGGGCCCAGGACCTGCTACCCCATGAAGTCTGAACTCCTGCTGCCCCCACCCCCCACTATTAGAACATTATCTGCCTACAAAATCTGAAAACGACCATCAACAAAATCTCTCTAAAGTTGCCTATGTTCAACAAGGAAAAGAAATCTTTGGTGATCAGGCCAGCCTGTGGCTCACTTGGGAGAGTGTGGTGCTGATAACGTCACCTTCTTAAAAAAAAAAAGAAAGAAATCTCTGGTGACAGAAATAAAAATAGTGGTTACCTTTGGGGATATCAGCTGGAAGAGGAACAAGGTGGCTTCCTGGAGTGGCTGGGAATGTCCTATATCTTGATCGGTGTGGGAGTTGCACAAGTGTCTACAGATTTAACATTTATTGACCTGTATCTTTAAGACTTGTCCATTTGTTGTATTTATATTTTAAGTCAATTGTTAAAAAGTTTTCACAGTTAAAAAGCTGGCCAGTTAGCTCGGTTGGTTGAAATGCAGTGTTATAACACCAAGGTCAAGGGTTTGGATCCCCATACCAGCCAGCCACCAAAAAAAAAGTTTTCTTCACTTGCTCTCTCCAGTTCTTACCTTCTCACTCTCTTCTCTACCCTCTCCAGTCAGGCTTGTCCCTTTCTCCACAAAACTGCTGTTGTCAGGGTCCTCAATGAACTGCACATTGCTGAATCCAGTGGTTTGTTCTCCACTCTCATCTCCTCAGCAATGTTTGCTGCTTGCTCCCTTGCCTCCTAAGTCACCACACTTTCTCAGATTTCTCTCACCTCCCTGGCTGCTCCTGCTCAGCTCCTTTGTTTGTTCTGCTTCATCTCCTCTACATCCACCCAGTGGAATGTTTCAAGGCACTCTGCCCGCCTCTGTCTACACTCATTCATGCCCCAACCCCCATTCCTGCCCCCACCCCCATCTCACTTTACCTCCCAGATCCAAGGCTCCAGTGTTGATCTCTCTCCTGACCTCGAATCATACACCTAGCGCTGACCCTGCATCCCCTCTTGAATGTCTAAAAGGCATCACATATGATCATTTGATTTTCTTCCCCAAACCCACTCTTCTCTGGTCATTCCTGGATCTATTTATGGTAATTCCATATAACCAATTCGGGACAGAAATATAGGAGTCTGCTGCTTGATGCCTCTTTTCCCCAACCCACATCCATGCATCAGCAAGGCTTGATTTTAGCTCCAAAACATACCTCCAAGTGACCCCCTTCTATGCATCTGCCCTGCACAGACCCAGGCCCTCCCCTCTCTTGCCTGGATGAAGGCAGGAGCCTCCATTTATCACAGAGTCTTTCTCCCAAATCAACCATGATTATCTAAGCAGGATCCAGCCTAATCCATTCCCTGCTCCTCACTGCACCAAGAACAAAACCCATTTTCCTCTATAAAGCTGCTGGGAGCTTGGTTTTGCTGATCTCTTCACTCTCTCCACCACCACCAATTACAGACACCTTGGCCTTCTTTATGTTTGGCCCTGTTCAGCTCCTGTCCCTCAGGATCTTTACACTGGCTGACTGACTGTACTTACAATGCCCCTCTTCTGGACTTTTCCATGATGGCTCATCCAAATTGCACCTGATGTCACCTCCTCTGAGAGTCTCCTCCCCCAAGGTGGCCAGTCGCCCTCATTCTCCGCTATTTTTCTGTCTGCTGCTAAGTCTAGTCTGTCTCCAGTTAGACTTGAACCTAACCTCCGATCATGGAGTGGCCTCAGAGGACAGGCTTTGACCATTCCGGCCAGAGAGCGTCGCCCTCTTCCAGCCTCCGCACCGACCCTGAGTCTGCACGTGATGCTTGGCAGAGCAGATGCGGTGGTGGCATGTAGCGCCGGACTCACGGCTAGCCACGCACTGCCCACTAGAGGGCGGTCCCGTCTAGCTCGGCCCAGTCGCCTGGCCTGGAGGCCGCCGGCTGGGCCTTGAATGAGGCCCCTCCCATGCGCTGCCCCGAGGTCCTGCGCTCCCTGAATCCCCAGAGACGCTGAACCCCACTCACATCACTTTCAGGGATTGTCGAGACCAGTCTCAGGAACGGGTCCAGTGGGTCAGGCCCTGAGTGGTCCACGGCATGACCGGGTCCAAGTAGCAGGGGCTCTCTGCCTACACGTGGGCGCAGCATAGGGCCCCATGGGAGGGACCGCTCTTCCACCGTGGGATAAATGGGGAAGCCGAGGCCACCGCGGAGAAGCGACCTGCCCTGCGTCACGCAGCAAACTCAGGGTCAGCTCAACCGCCCAGGGCGTCGGTGGTCCCCGGTCGGAGCCCATCCGGCTTCCAGCTACAGTCCTGCCTCTTCCTCCAGAACCTTTGCCGAGTGGGGAGGGGATGCCCAGGTCACCCATTCCGCCGGGCCCGAGGGGCAGGGCCTTTTCAGCCCGGCCCCGCCTCCATTGACTGCGGCGCCGGGGGCGGGGCGCTGCCGCCAGATGTTGGGGCGGCGGCAGGAGCTAAGGAGAGCGAGGAGACTGCGAGCTAGGAGGGTGAGGTCGCCGCTGGCCCGCCAGCTCGATCCTCTCTGTGCGGCTCCCGCCGGAGTTCGAGGAAGAACTGGCAGGCCTGGCGGGGGCTCCGGCACGGACATGCACAGCGCACGGCTTGACAGCTTCCTGAGCCAGCTCCGCTGTGAACTGGTGAGGCTAGGGAGCGGGTGTAGTTCGTGAAGACATACATGGGGTGCCCGGCTGCTGTCCGGCCGGAACAACAAACGGGTTCAGGGTCGTCCCGAGTGCCCATCCGAAGCGGGATGGGGGCGGGGCAGCTCAGCGCGGATGGCCCAGATGGCCCGCGTCGGGTTTCAGAAGGTTGGGAAGTGGGCTGGGCATCAAGTAACAGCCGCCCAACTGGCCGTGCTGCTTGGACGGCGGGAGAGAAAGAAGTTGGAGGGGAGCTTCTTTTGGGGCGGGGCAGGGGACGGCAGGGAACTAAAGAGGTGCTGGCGTTGCTGTGGACGCCCCCTACTTCAGGCTGGCCTGTACCTTCTTCCTCTACTGCTTTCCTCACAAGCATTATGTCTCTCTGAAAGACACTTTAGGTTTTGGGGAGCTGAATCCCCCAAGAGGCACGGGATGCCCCCCCAGCCCTGGGCAGGACATACTTCCCAATGCAGGCCCGCAACCCTGCCTGCCCGCCTGCCCTGGTGGCGGGTGCTGACTTGCCCGGCCCTGCGTGCCGCAGCCTGCCGGACTGCCACCAGGTCGGTGGATGGGAGCCACACGAGCTTCGTGTGCCAGCGCCCCCATGCCAGCCCTATGCTCACTATTGGTCTTGCTGCCCAGGCCAGCAGGCCTATTAAGCCCTCCTGGACCCTCTGTTCTCAGGGCTTGCCTGGCCAGGCAGGCACGGGTGACAGGTGATACCCCTCCCATTTCTGCCCTCTCTTCCCCTCAGCTATGTAGCCGGGACACAGGCTCACCACCGATGTCTGGCCCCCTGCATCCACCCCCTAAAACTGGCCCAGGTGTGCAGCCCAGTCACCAGCTCAGGGCCTCAGATGCCTTGGAAGAGGACTCAGTCTGCTGTGTGGAGGAGGAGGAGGAAGAAGAAGCTGTGGTGACAGAAGACAGGGGTGCAGCCTTGGGCGGCCCCAGGGAGCATGCCTTGGACTGGGACTCTGGCTTCTCAGAGGTGTCAGGCAGCACATGGCGAGAGGAAGAGCTGCCTGTACTCCAGCACCTAACACCCCCAGTACAGCCCCCTCATAGCCAACGCCTCTGGGTGAGTGGCCTTGCCCTGCCCAGCAGGGCCCCTGGAGCCAGTGCACTACCTGTCCACCGTCCACGGCCCAAGTCCACTCCAGACGCCTGCTTGGAGCACTGGCAGGGACTGGAAGCAGAGGACTGGACGGCAGCCCTGCTGAACAGGGGTCGCAGTCGGCAGCCCCTAGTGCTGGGGGACAACTGCTTTGCTGACTTGGTGCACAACTGGATGGAGCTGCCAGAGGCAGCGGGGGAAGGGGTCGATGGAGATGGGCTCCGTGCCCGTGCTCGGCCCCCACAGTTCCTGCTTGGCCTCTCGGAGCAGCTGCGACGCCGGCTGGCCAGGGCACGGCGGGCAGCTATGGCGGGAAAGCGGCTGTCATGCCCGCCTCGCCCGGAACCTGAGTTGCCTGCAGACGTTTCACGCTTTGCAGCCCTCATGAGCTGCCGCAGCCGCCAGCCCATCATCTGCAATGATGTCAGCTACCTCTGACCCTGCCCTCCAGCCTGGGACAATAAAGGCCTTTTTCTAGACTGTTCTGGCTCCATACCCCTGAGGCTCTAGGAGGCAGCTCCAGCCCTGTGAGGCAGAGCCCAGGCAGGCAAATCTAAAGAGCCTTTTCTCTCCCTGCAAGAGTCCTTGTCATGCCCATGTCACACCCATGTGCGTTACTTACTGCCCCGTGTTCTATCATCAATCCTCTCCATTTATGCCTTCCTTTAACAAGCCTTTATTGAGTGCCTTCTGTGAGCTCAAGATGCAGGGTTCAGTAGAGCCAGGTGCTGGGACGACTGTCTTGTCACAGCTCATAGTGCAGAGGTGGGAAGGCAGTGTCCTCCTTCTCACCCTCACAGCTCAGCTCCAGTACCAGCACCCGCAGCCCAGGCTCAGGCACCCGGCCTGTCACCTGCTGAACCAGTTCTGTCACCCTGTCGGTGGGGGAAAGTTAGGAGAGATTGGGTAGGGGAGCAGTGGCAGGCAGAGGGCAACCTGGCATGGACTAAAGGATGCTGATGGGCCATCAGGAGCCCAAGCTAGGAGCAAGAGCAGCTCAAGACAGGAAACATCTGAAACTATTTTAGTAGCAGCTAGTGGGATGGGCAGGAGGCAGGAAGCCATGGGTCCCTTGGGAGTGGGCTATGAAAGGGGGGCTGCATGGTGTGTGGGGGAGCCAGTGGGGCTGGCTAAGCAGGAAGCTCCTAAAGGCCCTTTCCCCACCCCCAGCCCATTTGCTGGCTCCATTTGGTAAAAGAATGCTTCAGGAAGGTGTGAAGGGCCCAGAATGGGGTTGAGAAGAGAAAAGGCTGTGTGTCCCCTATCCCCAACCTCCAGGGACGAGCTAGATGTGGGCTCACCTGAGGGGCAGGTGCTGGGCCTGCCTTTCAGGTGACCATCCTGCTGAATAGAGCAGGGCTGGGCCATGCAGCAGCATCCTCACCCTCAACCCATATTGCTCCTAGAGAGAGACAGTTCAGATGCCAGCTGCGCCAGGCTGGGCTGGGTCTGGGGGCAGGGTAGGGACAGAACACACCTGGAGATGGGCCAGCAGTGACTCCAGGGTCCTCTCAGGCTGCCCAGCGTGCACCTTCAGGCGGTCCCAACAGGTCCACTTCAGGTGATGAAACTGGGGGTTAGGGGGATGGGGAGGAGTGAGAGATTGCTCACACATACCTCCCCATCCCAGTTACTAGCAGCCTTTCCTAGGGAAGGAGCTGGACTAGAGGCAGGAAGCAGGAGTCAGGAGGGTGGGGGGTGGAAGGTGGGATGTGGGCCCAGAGTCTCAGCCCCCTCCCTGCCCATGCTGGGGCCAGCACAGGAAATGGGGCTATGGGGCCCATACAGGGAAACAGACAATCCGTCACACAGGCCAGTTGTGTTGGGGGGGTGGGGGGAAGAGGGGGTGGTGCTTCCTGAGGAAGCTGGAGCAGGACTGCTGCAGTCTCTGATAAAGCTACTTGTTCCTCAAATGCAAGGCTGGAAGCTAGATGGGGGGAGCACATCCTGTCCCTCTGTCCTGCACCACCATGGCCTTGGACTATTCATGGGTGCACAGGGGCAAAGGACATGGTGACCACCAGAGCCCCACAGGCCCAGAGACCCCAGCAGAGATACAGTCCATAGAGGCTGCCTCTTCTTGTCTCCTCTTCTCTATTCCAAGAGTCCTAGGGTTCTGGGGCCTAGAGCTCAGGAAGAAAGGGCAGCTGGCAGCCAGAGGCCAGGACGAGGGGGCCTTGCCAGCCCACCAGAAAACACACTGAGGGGGCCGGCCCCTTGGCTGGTAGTGCCGAGGCCGTGGGTTCGGATCCTATATAGGGGTGGCCGGTGCATTCACTGGCTGAGCGTGGTGCAGACCACACTGTGCCGAGGGTGGTGATGATCCTCTTACCGGTCAAAAAAAGAAAAGAAAACACACTGGGGTCAAGCTGAGATTAGGCTAGAGGCGACATGGGTGTTCTTCCCTCTCCCTCTCCACTCTAGGGACAAAGGCAGCCTGTGTGCTGGTTAGAGGTTGGATGACTCACAAAGGGGCTCTGTGTGCTGTGTCTGAGGGACCCCAGAGATGTTCAGAAAAAGCCCAGTGCTGGCCTATGACTTCTGTCCCCTCCCTTGGTGAGAACATTCCCTCCAGCCTCTCTTCTCTGACCCGAGGAAATGCCAACTCCTGCAGAGTCTGGGCACATGGCTGGAGGCATTCACAGCCCTGCATTCACAAGAACACCTGCATGTGTACCCACAAGCACATCCATGCACACCCACATCGAGGAAAAGCCCTGCACTCACATCTGGTACACAGATGTACAAGTTTGCTCCCTCCAGGTCCACATGCCAGGGATGCCCAGACCCCCGGTGCATTCACACCTGTGACATGAATGCACACACCCTCCCCTGCAGGGCTGCTGACCCCACACCCTTGATGGTGAGCCTGGTGCTCTTTAACTCAGCTTGGAGGCTGCAGGCAGTGTGGGGGGGAGGGGGAGTGGCATTCCATGCAGGGGGAAGCTAGACTTTTTGTGGGGCTACGGCCCTAGTTCTTCCCTCCCCCCACCTCTCCCTCAGGGGTACTCCTGAGAAGGAAGGGGCTGTGGGGGATGTCTGGCTCCACTAATGAGTTAAAGCTGCAGCTACCCCAGACCCTGGGTTGTGAAGGGTTGGGGGGTGGGGATGGCTGATGGCTGCTTCCTGTGTCTGACAGGTCCCAGCCTGGCTTCATAGAAGGAAGGAGGCTGGAGGGAGTATTGAGAACTCCCCCACAGTCTGGGTTCCAGTGAGAGTCCACAACTAGAGTGGGACCTGTTTGACTGGGTAGGTGCAGGGAAAATCCAAGCCTAGTGGGGGTAGGGTGGGGCATAATGGGCTCACCGTTTGGATGTCTGGGGCAAAAGGCACCCAGCGGCTGAGGAGGTTTGCAGCCAGGTTCAGATAGCTGTGGCGAAAGTCACTCAGGGCCCGTGGCCCGTCCACCACCTTATACAGCTCTAGACCCAACAGGCCTGCCACTGCCGCTGTTGTGGTGGCAATGGCTGGAATAATCTGGCCCACGATTTGCTTGCTCTGCCGAGGATAGGAGATTTGGTCTGGGCCCAAGGTGTAGGGCTAGGGTTTGGCCCCCACCTTCAGGCCTAAGACCCAAGGGGCAGGGTTACCTGGGCATGGGTGACTGATGGGATCCCATAGTTCTGAGATCGTAGGCTAGCTGCTGCAGCCACAAAGTCCATATGGAAGTTGTAGTTGTCATCCTGTGAGGCTCAAGTCACAGTAATATTAACACTGCAGCAGTGGCCCTCATCATAGGCAACTGTGTGCCACTGCACAGGTCTTCACACAATTCTGCAGGGTGGGTGCTCAACATCTCCCCATTTATCAGATCATGAGGCTAAGGCTCAGGGAGAGTGAGCTGCTCCCACGACCCAGCTGGCAGAATTCAGGCCAAGGGGCTCCAAAGCTACCCTCTATCCTGACCTTCCCCCACAACCTCCCCAGCCTGACTCCTCGCTCCCACTTGGGCTCCCACCTTCTCAAACACAAGAGGCTTCAGGGGACGGCCAATGCTCCAGACTTCCAGGGCTTTGTGAAGTGCCTTCAACTTCTCAGTGTCTGTCAGGGGAAGCGGGTATTGGGACAATTCTAAGCCCCTGTCTTCTGCACTCTTCTGGAGCCTGGTGCCTATTCTTGGTCTCTGCCAAGCCTATCACTTACTGCTCCTTGGTCAAATCAAGGAGTCCCCTTGATTAATGCTGGAATCTCCTCCCTAGCAGTCCCAGTCTTTGTGTGTGTGTGTGTGTGTGTGTGTGTGTGTGTGTGTGTGTGTACATGCATGCCTGTATGACTCTGCTGTAGCTAGGCACTCCTCAAGGCCCAGTAGATTTTATTTTATTTTTTTGTTGTTGAGGATCTTCCAAGAGAACTGGGATATGGGATAGGCAGCAGGGAGAGGGCCTACTGAGGGACCAGAGGGATAGGCCTAAACCTAGAGAGAAGCAAGGCCAGAGGGCCTGACAGGTAGTGAGATGGCTGTAGGTCCCCCAGCCCTTCTTCTGCAGCACAGGCTGAGGACAAGATCAGGCTTTGAGTGGTAGCATGGGGGCTAGGACCAGGGGTCTTACCAAACTCAGCAGAAGCAGAAGCCAGCTCTAGGTTCTGAGCAAATATAGGGGCCAAGTTCTGGGAGTCAGGCTGTAGCAGCAACTTCAGGAGTTCCCTGAGTGCAGTCCGGTCCTTTGAACCAGGCAGCCCATGCATCTGGGCATACAGGTTAGCAGCCGCCAGCACATAGAGGAGATGTGTGTCCTACAGCCAGACCGAAAGCAGGGGTGGATGCATGGTTGTAAGTGAGCATGTTTGGGTGCATGGGGTGGGGGGTGCACTTCCCATTTGTGGACCTGTTTGAATGCCTGCCTCTACCTCACGTGTAGACACCCTCATGTGCTCAAACATGGCTCTCTCTCTCAGCATCTGTGCATCTCTGCAGGATGCAGAGGTGCCTACCTCTGCTCTGAGGGGCCACATCTCCTTGGGGCTCCCAGGGGACACCACTCACTTGACTGGGGTCAAATTCCAGGGGCTGGGGACACTGTTTGGGACCCGACCAGAAGGGAGTTCCATCCTCAAGAACCTAGGGAAATAGAGGGTGCTGGGCTCAGTCTGGTTCCCCTGAGCCTTCAGCCTCCCAACCCCTATCTACCCACTTTATCAGGTGGGAAGTGCCTCAGCAGCTGTATGATGCCATAATGGAAGCATCGTTGCCAGTGGCCAAGGGCCCACACCACACAGTCTTGCCAGGTCTGTGGGCGCACTCTCAGGACGCCCAGCACCGGCTGCAGTAAGGTCAGTATCTGTGGCCCATCCATGTCTGCCAGGGAAGTGCGGGCCCTATGGAGCGAGAAGAAAGTTTGAGGCTGAGCCCTGCTGACTCTGGTGGTTGGAGCCCTGGGCTCCCATTCACCTCTGTTGGTGGCCTTACTGTTGGTAGCGGTTGATGGTTTGTGCAGACAGTCTGAAGAGTCCCTCAAACTCATCTCGAGCCCACTGTAGGAGAGGGAGGAACAATGAGGTGTCAGGTGGGGAACAGGTCTGTAGCTGAGAGCTGAGTTGGGTTGGGTAGGGATCTCCAGGGTGCTTCCCACCTGCAGGGTGTGCTTGACTGTGCTGGGGAAGTGCCGCACTGTGCAGAGAGGGGCATCCTCAGATGCTGCAGCTGAGGCAGGAGCTCTATAGGGCTCAGTCACATGTGGCATGAACACTGAAGCACTGCCCTTGATGCCTTTTGTGCCTGCCTCCAGCAGTGGCTTCAGATAGTGGGTGCAGCGAGCAGCCACATAGCGCCCTGGCAAGGGGGCAAAGGGTCAGAAGTGGGACTGGCAAAGGCTTGGACAAGGGGCTGAGCTCCAAGGCCGAGCACTCACGGGCCTGGAAACTGTCCAGTGCAGCAGCGACACCATCCAAATGGGAGAAGAAGTTGTCCCCATAGATGTGCTCTGTGCTGGGATCCAGTGGGTGGGTGAGCGGGGTCACCTGTAAGTCTGGGTTCAGAGCCTGAGCAGCTTTTGCAGCCACTTCTGCCTTGGGTTTCTGAGAAGGCAGAAAGATGTTGGGTGAGGGGGCATTATAGAAAGACAGTCTGGGACACTGGGCTGCGTGGAGGGGCCAGCACTCACACCAATATCCTGGGGCCTGAAGAGGAACTGACGGCTGAGGTTGGAGCGCTCTATGTGGTCCATGTCAGCAACAGTCACACCCCCGCTGCCCCCGGCCCCCAGGCCCACTAGGGCAAAGCATTTGAGCAGCTCACAGCCGATGGCACCAGCACCCACCTGCTGGCAGGAGCAGTCTTAGCCAGAGGGCCTTTGGGAGGGTCAGGCCCTCCTAAAGGCACTCCCAACCTCACCCCACAGCTCACCAGGAGGTAGTGCTGGAGGCTCACTTTCTCCTGAAAACGAGCCCCAAACACTGCAATTTGCCCATCGTAGCGGCAGCCCCTCTAGGGAACACAGACGAGTCAGTGATGGCTGCTGGCCTGTGCTGCATCTCCTTCTTACACTGAGTTTTCTGAATCAAGATCTTGGTACCATCCCTCATGTTTCTCCCCTATCCCTGATTTTGGACAAGGCTTGCACCCCCACCCCAGGCTCTCACCGGGGTGCAGTCCTCAGGATTGGGAAGAAGCTCCCTGTCTTCTGGAAGACAGTCAAGTGCATCAAAGTACAGCCACTGGTCTAGGGGCATAAACTTCCTGGAGATTGCCTAGGGGAAAGCACTTTAGTCTTGGGACTCTTTCCACTTCTTAACTGCTTAAAGTCCCAGCTGGAGGCTGCACCCAGCTTGGTGAAGCCTCTAGCATGTTGGATCTGGTGCTGGGTGCTCACTGGCACACACATAACTTCTGCATCTTCCAGCCCCCCCCAACCTGTACCCACCTTCAACACTTCCTGGGCTGTCACTGCACCCAGCATGGCTGCCATGGGGCTCAAGACACCAGCACTGCTCAGGGCGATTTTCCGTACAAGGGCATCATCCAGTGACCCTTCCAATGGTTCTTCTTCTGTACCCTTCAGTGGTTCCAGGGCCTGTGCCAGGCCTACCACGGTTTCTGCATCAACCTATGGGGTGGGACTCCATGGGCATAGCAGCCCCAGCCTGAGCTCTACCCCCAGCTCAAATCCTTCAGTGTCCCTGTTGCTAGCGTGTACAGCACCACCAGAGGATGCCCAGCACCAGACAGCAGCCCTGGAGGCTTCACAATCTGGGTGCAACTTTCAGCTTGGATCCAAGGGGTTAGGATGTAGCAGGGATGCCCAGGCTATGTGCCTGGTACTTCCATGGACTCAGCCTCTAGGCTAGAGACAGTGTTTTTCATCCTATCTCCTCTGGGATTCAGACTTGGATCTGTGAATGGTCATTTTTGCCTCCTGGCAGGTGAGATCCCAGTAAGACAGAGGCTGGGAGTGGGGGTAACAGGGCCACTCACAGCATTCCAGGGCTGGGGCGGCCGGCCATTGAGGTGCTGGAACTTGTGCAGTGCACGAAAGGCCTGATGCAGGCAGCGGGCACGATGAACTTCCTGGAGACTCTGGGCTACCACACGGGGCTGGAACAGGGCTCTGTCCAGGGGTTCCTGCAGAGGCACTTGGCTCAGGGTCAGGTCCTGAACACTGTGGGCCCCTTGACATGCCCAAGCTCCCCCACCTCAGAAGTACTTGCACTCACGTGTCTCACAGTTTGGGGTCTCTTGACTTCAATGACAGCTCCACCACGCAAGTAATGGGAGAAAGTTGTTGTGTCCCCGATTGTCAAGGACCTGTCTTCTGGGGGAGATCCAGCCTAGTCAGTAAGACTCCTGAAACTGTGTAGTTCCCACACTCCATCCTGTCTTACATCTGTGTCCCAGACCTTGCTGTACCCTGAGGAATGTGGAGGGAGAACCTATCCCCAAGGACCAGGCTATGCTCACCCCCAATGGCAGCTTGAGCACTGAGCTTGGAGTTGGAGTGGGCTTGGCTTACCCTGCACACAGATGGGCCGGGGAGCACAGCCATTGAGCTCAACCATGCCTTCAATGCCTGAGAAAGTCACCAAGTCCCCATCATGGAAGAAGTGGGTATCAGCCTCTTTCAGAGTGAGAATGCCAGGGGAGCCCTGGGTAGGAGGTGACTGCTCAGGGCTGCCTGTAGCTGTCTTCCATAGGCCCTGGCAGCCCCTCCCTGGTCAGTAGGTGAATGCCCACACCTCAGCACCTACCTGAGAGATGTGCTGGATGGCAGCTGTCAGGGGTTCTTCTTCTGTGGGGTCCTGCACAGTGAAGTCCTCACCAAAGTCACAGAACAATTGCCTGAGGTGACAAGTGCACTGAGGTGGTTCACTGGCTATGGTTAAGGGTAGGGGATGCAAGGGCAGGCCCAAAGGGCCAGAAATGGGAAAGAAATGCTGGGAGAGGACTGGGAACTAGAGTTTGAGGGGGTTACTGGAGCAGTCTAGAGGCTGGGGTGGAGGAACCAGAGGGGTAGGACTGGGAACCAGAATTGGGGGGAAGGCAAGAACAGGCCTGAGGCTGAGTAGAGGGGCACTGGAACAAGCCTGGAGCTGGGGACAGCACCGGGACTACTTGCTGCCTGTGATGGAGTAAGCTGGGCAGGCAGTCTCACTCACCCCACAAGGCCCCGGGTGTCAGCCACCAGAAAGCAGATTCCATGCTCATGGCATAAGGTGCCCACCTTCAGCTGCTCTTCTAGCTCTGAGGTAGTCAGCACCACGACCTGGATGGACAACATGATCAGCAGGGCCAGAACCACTGCCCAGCCTTTCCTGCTATTGAGGGCTGGAGGAGGGGACTGGGCTGGCCCAGAAAGTGGGGCTGGGGGGGGGGGGTTACCTGGAAGTCCAGCAGCAGGTCCTCAGTGATGTCACCTTTGTGGATGAAGACGTGGACATCCCTGTTGAGCTGAGACAAGTGCTCTTGAGAGGCATCAGCCCTACTCCTTTCCAAATCCTGCTCTGAGAGGAAAAACTAGGGAGAGATCTCTAGGGTCCTGCCCCCACCCTGGTCTGGGAGCCCATAGCCCCGTAGGACACTTACCTGGGCAGCCAGGTCGGACCAGCAGGTGGGGTGGGGATCATGCAGAGTGAGGCTGCCCACACCCATCAGGACCAAGTTCTTGGCCACCTCAGCCCCCAGACCCTGAAGGCCTGACAGCAGCACCTTGGCCTCCTGAATCCTCTGCATGGCAGGTAAGCCCAGCACATACCTGTGGATGGGAAATAGGAAGGCAGGCAGTTGGGGATCAGAGGTCTGAAGGCCACTGCACTCCCACCCCACCTCAGGACTCACATCTGCCTTGAGTAGAGCTCCTCATCCAGCAACTTGGTGGTTTCCAGGACATCCATCTTCAGGCCTGGGGCTGGACGTAGGCTGCAGGGCTCACAGAAGGGTCTCTGTGTGGGAGGAAGTGATGGAAGGGGCCTGTGCCCCACTGTAGCTAGTGTAAACAGGTACCAAGGCCAAGGGAGTGAAGGTCACTGCTCACAGCTTTCTTCCTAGCTCCTCTGTCGTTTCGGGGAAAACAAAAGTGAAAGTTAAATTAGACTCAGAGCCAACTCCTGGTTCTGCTTTCAGACCAGGACAGATGCCAGCCCTAGATTGGCCAATCAGCATCTATTGTCAGGGATGAGTCCTAGGATTCCAAGAGGGTGGTCAATTTCTGAGTGCCAGACCTGAGGGTGGTAGGCATAGGGCAGCCATAATCGCATGTGTCCTTATTTTTCTCTTAAATTTTTATTTTGAAATAATTATAGACTCACAAGAAGTTGCAAAAATAATACTGAGAGGTGCTGTGTGGTCTTCACAGGTGTGTCCTTTTGCCTTCTTAGGGACTTGGGGCCAGTTCTCTGGAGGATGGATCACAGTCCCCCATAAAACTCCAAAATAGCTAAACCAAGTACTGTTGTAAGTTCTTTTTTTAATGTAAGTGAAATTAATATAACATAAAATTAACCATTTAAAAATAAAATTTAAGTGGCATTTAGTGAATTCACATGTTGTACAACTATCACCTCTCTCTCTAGTTTCAAAATTTTTCACCGCCCCATAAGAACGCCCTAAACGTGTTAAGTAATTACCACCCATTCCCCATCCCCAGTGTGATCTGCTGGCAAACACCCATATGCTTTCTTTCTAGGGATCTGCCTATTTTGGATATTTCACGTAAAAAGAATTACATAAAATGCGACCTGTTGTGACACTTTCTTTCACTTAATGTTATGTTTTTGAGGTTCATCCAAGTTTTAGCCTGTATCAGTATTTAATTCCTTTTTATGGCTGAATAATATTCCAATCGCCCAGAAAAGACGCACCAGAGAGTCCTTTTCTACCACAGCAATGCTTCTGCTCATTCCTTTCATAAAATGAGGGCAATTTTCTGTGAGTTTCGATGGGAAATTATTAGGAATCCCACTTACAGTCCTGATTTGGCTCCTTCTGACTTCTTTTCATTTCCTAATCTTAAAAAGTCTTTAAAGCGCACCCATTTTTCTTCAATTACTAATGTAAAAAGGACTGCATTGACATAGTTAAATTCCCAGGACCCTCAGTTACTTAGGGATGGGCTAAATGGCTGGTATCTGTTTACAAGTGTCTTGAACTTATGGAACTTATGCTGAGAAATAAAGTTCATATTTCTTATATTTTAATTCCATTTTTCCATGAACTTTTTGTATTCACTCCTCTTCAATTTTTGTTTGTTTGGTTGGTTGGTTTTTTTTGTTGGCTGGTATAGAGATCAAACCTTGGACCTTGGTTATTAGCACCACACTCTAACCAACTTAGCTAACCAGCCAGTATTCCATTTTTTGGAAAAATTTGAGAAAGATTGGTGTTAATTATTTTCTAATAATGAATAATTAAAGAATCACCAATGAAGCCATGTGGTTCTGGACTTTCCTTTTTTGGGAGATTTTTGATTACTTATTTAATACCTTTACTAGTTATAGGCCTATTCAGATTTTCTATTTCTTCTTGAGTCAGTTTTGTTAGCATTTGGGTTTTTAGGAATTTGTGTATTTCAATTAGGTTATCTAATTTGTTGGCATACAATTGTTCATCATATTCTCTGTAATCTTTTTATTCCTATATAAAATTGATAGTAATGTTTCACCTTCATTTCATTTGATAATTTGGGTCTTCTCTCTTTTTTTCTTTATTTTTTGATGGCTGGTCAGTATGGGGATCTGAACACTTGACCTTGGTGTTACAACACCATGCTAGAACCAACTGAGCTAACCAACTAGCACATTACTTTCTTTTTTAAAAAATTTAATTTAATTTTTAAAATTTATTGAAACATAATTGATTGTAGATATTTATGGAGTACAGCATTCAATATAAATACCTGTGTACAATATGTGATGCTCAAATCAGGATAATTAGTATATTCAAAATTACACAATGTAATCATTTTTTGTGTCTCTTTACCATTTTCTCACTAACCTCCCTCACCTTCCCCATTTCCCACCTCTGGTGGCCTCAGTTCTGTTCTTTCCTTTTGAAAGTTGAACCAATTATTGTGGTTGTTGTATCTCTCTTTCGTTTCTTTTTTGTTTAAATTTATTTGGCTTTTTTTTTTTTTTTTTTTAGCTCCCACTTATGAGCGAGGACATGTAGTATTTCTCTTTCTGTGCCTGGCTTATTTCACATAACATAATTTTCTCTAAGTTCATCCATGTTGATGTGAATGGTAGAATTTTGCTCTTTTTTATGGCAGAGTAGTATTCCATTGTGTATATATACCACATTTTCCTTCTCCAGTTGTCAGTCAATGGACATTTAGGTTGGTTCCAATTCCTGGCTACTATAAATAGAGCTGTGATAAACATGGGAGTGTGGGTATCCCTTTGACATGATGATTTCCATTCCTTTGAGTATATACACAGATGTGGGATTGCCGGATCATATGGCAGTTCTATCTGTAGTTGTTTGAGCAATCTCCATACTGTTTCCATAATGGCTGCAATAATTTACAGACCCACCAACAGTGTAGAAGGGTTTCGCTTTCTCCACATCCTTGCCAGCATTTGCTATTCTCTGTCATTTTGGTAGTGGCAAGTCTAACTGGGGTAAGATGGTGGTTTTGATTTGCATTTCCCTGATGCTTAGTGATGTTGAGCATTTTTTCATATGTCTGTTGGCCACTTGTATATCTTCTTTTGAGAAATACCTGTTCAGCTCCTTTGCCCATTTTTAAATTGGGTTACTTGCTTTTTCACTGTTAGGTTGTTTGAGTTCCTCATATATTCTGCATGTTAATCCCTTGTCGGATGTATAGTTTGCAAATATTTTCTCCCATTCTGTAGGTTGTCTTTTCACTCTGTTAATTGTTTCTTTTGCTGTGCAGAAGCTTTTTAGTTTGATATAGTCCCAATTGTTTATTTTTTCTTTTATTGCTTGTGCTTTTTTCATAAAGTCTTTGCCCAGTCCTACTTCCTGAAGTGTTTCCCCTATTTTTTCTTTTAGGAGTTTTATAGTTTTGGGTCTTATATATGTCTTTAATCCATTTTGAGTTGATTTTGATATATGGCAAGAGGTACGGGTCTAGTTTCATTCTTCTACTTATGGACATCCTGTTTTCCCAGCGCCATTTATAGAAGAGGAAGTCCTTTCCCCAATGTATGTTCTTGGTGCCTTTGTCAAAGATCAGTTTGCTGTAAGTATGTGGGTTGATTTGGGGGTTCTCTATTATGTTGCATTGGTCCAAGTGTCTGTTTTTATGCCAGTACTATGCTGTTTTGGGTTACTATAGCTTTGTGTATAATTTGAAGTCAGATAATGTTATACCTCCAGCTTTATTCATTTAGTTTTTGCTCAGGATTGTTTTGGATATTCTGGGTCTTTTGTTGTTCAACATGAATGTTAGGACCGTTTTTTCTATTTCTGTGAAGAATGTCATTGGTATTTTGATGGGGATTGCATTGAATCTGTAGATTGCTTTGTAGTATGGACATTTTCACAATGTTAATTCTACCAATCCAGGAGCATAGAATATCTTTCCATCTTTTTGTATCCTCTTTAATTTCTTTCAGCAGTGATTTGTAGCTCTCATTGTAGGGATCTTTCACCTCCTTGGTTAAATTTATTCCTAGGTGTTTTTTTGTTGTTGTTGTTGTTTTTGGTAACTATTGTAAATAAGCTGCTTTCTTGATTTCTTTTTCTGCTAGTTTATTATTGGACTATAAAAATGCTACTCATTTTTGCATATTGATTTTGTATCTTGCAACTTTACTGAAGTTGTTTATCAGCTCTAAGAGTTTTCTGTGGAGTCTTTAGGTTTTTCTATATATAGGATCATGTCATCTGCAAACAAGGACAGTTTGACTTTGTCTTTTCCAATCTGGATGCCCTTTATTTCTTTCTCTTGTTTGATTGCTCTGGCTAGTACTTCCAATATTATATTATATAGAGTGGTGAGAGTGAGCATCCTTGTCTTGTTCCTGTTCTTAAGGGAAAAGCCCATTCAGGATGACATTGGTGGTGGGTTTGTGATATATGGCCTTTATTGTGTTGAGATACTTTCCTTCTATACCTAATTTGCTGATGGCCTTTATCATGAAGGGATGTTAAATTTTGTCAAATATTTTTTCTATATCTATTGAAATAACCACACACTTTTTGTCCTTGATTTTGTTGATGTGGTGTATCACATTTATTTACTTACATATGTTGAACTATCCTTGCGTCCCTGGGATGAATCCCACTTGATCATGGTGTATAATTTTTTTGATATGTTTCTGTATTCTGTTTGCTGACATTTTGTTGAGGATTTTTGCATCTATGCTTATCAGAGATTTTGGCCTGTAGTTTTCTTTTTTGTAGTATCCTTGTCTGGTTTTGTTATCATGGTAATGCTGGCCCCATTGAATGAGTTTGGGAGAAAGGTCTCTGTTTCAATATTTTGGAATAGTTTGAAGGATAATTGGTATTAATTACTCCTTAAAGGTTTGGTAGAATTCAGCAGTAAAGTCATCCAGTCCTGAGATTTTCTTTGTTGGGAGACTGCTGATTACTGCTTCAATCTCCAATCTGGTCTGTTCAGGTTTTCTATGCCTTCTTGGTTCAGTCTTAGTAGTTTTTACGTGTCCAGAAATGTATTCATTTTCTCTAGGTTTTCAAATTTGTCAGTGTATAGTTGTTTATAATAGGTCTGATGATTCTTTGTTATTTCTGTGGTATTGGTTGTAATGTTTCCTTTTTCATTTCTGATATTTGATATTTGGGTCTTCTATCTTCTTTTTTTAGTTAGCCTAGCTAATGGTTTGTCTATTTTGTTTATCTTCTCAAAAAAAAAAAAACTTTTTGTTTCATTGATCTTTTGTATTATTTTTGGGGACTTTATTTCATTTAGCTCTGCTCTGATCTTAGTTATTTCTTTCCATCTACTAATTTGGGGATTGGATTGTTCTTGTTTTTCTAGTTCTTTGAGGTGTAGTGTTAGGTTTTTTATTTGAAATATTTCTATTCTTTTGATGTAAGCATTTATTGCAATAAACTTCCCTCTTAGTGCTGCTTTTGCAGTATCCCACAGGTTTTGGTATGATGTGTTTTTATTTTCATTAGATTCAAGAAAAAAAATAAATTGATTAATTGATTATTATTATTATTATTTTACATTCTAAGATGTTGCAGAGCAGTGGGAGGGGAAGGGAGATAGGGGGATGGTGGTAGGGGTGGGGGTGGGGCTGGCTTACAGCCAGCTTCTTCGCTGGCCTGGTTGCAGAAATTCTTTCTTCTGCTTGCTCTAAGCAGCTGCTTAAGCTCTTGGTTGTGTTTTTTATTTGTTGAATGAATCCTTCAGTTCCAGGAGTTCTGCTACATTATTTTTTAAGGTATTAATTTCTGTAAATTTCCTCCTTCATATCCTGGATACTTTTTCTCATTTTGTTATGTCATCTAACTTTTTGCATTGCTGAGTCTTTTTGCATTTTATTGAGTTTCCTTAAGACTGTTGCTTGCAATTCTTTTTCAGTATTTCAAGGGTTTCCTGCTCTATGGGGTCTGGTACTTGAGAATTATTGTATTCCTTTGGTGGTATCATATTTTCTTATTTTTTCATATTTCTAATATCTCTACATTGATGTCTGGTCATCTGGTAGAGCAGTGGCTTCTGTTACTCTGGAGTGGGTTGTGAGGAGAGAAACTTCCTCCTGTTGATGTGTTTTATATTGACCTTTGAGTAGGGTGTTTCAGTATTGTTTCCAGGTAGACACAGCAGTGTAGTGTCTGTGTGGGTACTTCAGCCATATTCATGTGCTGCAGTTGCATGTGAGTGCCTCCATGCTGTAGGCACTGGGGCACTTAGTGATTCCTTGCTGAGGTTAGAGGTTAGTGACACTGTTGGTACACTCAGGACTTGAGTGAGCTCTTGAGTTGTCGGAAGAAGTGCCTGGGTGCCCTGGCACTCTTAGCTGGGGTGGGTGACCCTGGGCAGACTTTTTGGCACCTTGGCTAGTGTCCCATGACTCTTATGGGTACACTGGAGTATACTGGAACTCCTCAATTTGAATGGGTGACCCTTGACAGGTTTCTCTTTCCTCTTTCCTACAGGCAGAGGCTTTGGGAGGTCCTTGCTTCTCCCAGTTGGGGGATGGATTGTTGGTGATTGGGAATTTTCTTTCTTACTCTATTTGGGTGTACTGGGTTTCTGTACTCTTGGGGGGTTCCATGTATGTCTTCCCCTGGATCAAGGCAGTCACATGGGCTATGCATGTACCTTCCACCTCCAGGTCTACTACTGAGAGTGGCAGCAAAATTCTCCCCATGGGTTAGGTCAATGGGCTGTAGGTCTCCTCTCACTCACTTCTTTCCCTGGGCTCTGCTGGTGACTTTCCTTCTGTTGATGCAGTTGAGTGGTTGGTGGGCCACCTGTACAGCGGTGCTGGCTGCTACTGTAGTGGTGAGCCAACCTTGTGGCACCAGTGGCTGTGGTGGACCATTTGTGTGGCCAGGACTTCTTTCTTTCACTAAAGTAAAAGGATGCACTTCCAATTTTTAAGAACCACGCTTATGACTTGGCTGTGGCTGGCTAGGTAGCCGGCATTGGGAAGTCTGCAAAAGGATTATGCTCATGTTTCTTTCAGCTGGTGTCTTTCGCTTTCAGCTCACAGTGCCAAGATTCTTTTGAGATTTCCTTCTGATGATGGCTTCCAGATAAACTCTGTCAGCAGCAGCGGCCAAATCCTGCACCAACTCCTAACAGTGGCTGTGGAGGAAACTCCCAGGCAGAGAGGTGTACTCTCAACTTACTCTGCGCCAGCTGCTTTCCTGGCAGTGGCATATCCGGGGACCTGAGGCATGAGGTAGCAGTGGCACTCACTTGGGGCTTGAGGCCAGGTCTTGGGCAGCCTTGAATGGCTCCACTGTGGATCACTGGGTGCCGCATCCACCCTCCAGTCTGGAGCTCCTGAGATGTCAGTAGCAGCTCCCCTTTTTTCTCTTATCAATACCTCTAAAAGTTTGTCAATTCTGTTGATCTTTTCAAAGAACTGGTTTTCAAAGAACCAGTTTTTGGTTTTGTTGGTTTTCTCTACTGTTTTTCTATTCTCTGTTTTATCTCCACTCTAATCTTTTATTATTTTCTAACTTCTGTTAGCTTTGGGTTTAGTTTGCTATTCTTTTTCTAGTTTTTGTTTGTTTGTTTGTTTTTTGTTTTTAAGGTGTACAGTCAGTACAGTCAGGTTATTGATTTTAGATCTTTTTTTTTTTTTTTTTTGGCAGCTGGCCAGTACAGGGCTCTGAACCCTTGCTCATGGTGTTACTGACACCATGCTCTAACTAAGTGAGCCAACTGGCCAGCCTTTCTTCTTTTTTAATGTAGGGGGTTTTGTTTGTTTGTTTGTTTTTTAAAGATGATAGATGAGGGGATCTTAACCCTTGACTTGGTGTTGTCAGCACCACGCTCTCCCAAGTGAGCCAACCAGCCATCTCTCTATAGGGATCCAAACCCATGACCTTGGTGTTATCAGCACCACATTCTCCCAAGTGAGCCACCGGCTGGCCCTTAATGTAGGTTTTTATAGCTATTAAGTTTCCCTCTCAGCACATCTTTTGCTGCATTTGCTAATCTTTGGTGTATTGTGTTTTTATTTTCATTTATCTGAAAGTATTTTCTAATTTCCTTTGTGCTTTCTTCTTTGACCCATTGTTGCTTAAGGATGCATTGTTTGAAAGTTATGTCAAGGAAGATGGGGGAGTAGAAAGCTCCAGAAATCCATCCCTCCACTGAAACAAATGAGCTGGCTGAAACTCTGAAACAAAACTTGAGAAATCTGGAGTCTAGTAGGACACTTTCAGCATCCAGGGGAGAACTTGATAAAGAGGCTGATAAATTTCAGTAAATTTTCACTTTTCTCTTAGCAGCTGCTACTCCCAGTCCCATGGCAGGCAGTCATGTGAATGCAGAGTTCCTATGTACCTCCTCCTTCCTCCTTCCCACATGTAGTTTCCCCTGTTGAAGGACACTTGGTTGTTACCAAGTTTGGCAATCATGAATAAAGCTGCAACAAATATTCATGTACAGAGTTTTGTATGAACATGAGTTTTTTTTTTTTTTTTTTTTTTTTTTTTTTTTTCGTGACCGGCACTCAGCCAGTGAGTGCACCAGTCATTCCTATATAGGATCCGAACCCGCGGCCGGAGCGTCGCCGCGCTCCCAGCGCAGCACTCTACCGAGTGCGCCACGGGCTCGGCCCTGAACATGAGTTTTTAAAAATTCACTTGGTTAAATACCTAGGAGCACAACTGCTTGGTTATAAGATTATGTTTAGCTTCTGGAGAGCTGAACACGTGGAGGGGCCAGGACAGTGGTAGGCCCGGGGAGAACATGGAAGTTCCGTGCCCCTTCTCCCATATTTCACCCTATGCATCTCTTCATCTGTTATTCTTAATTGTAAGTGGGTAAACGTCAGGTAAGTGGGCTGGAAAGAATGTTATTTGCTCAGGAGTACACACCTAGCATATGCCCAGAACTCAGAATCAGGTGTTTTGTGTTTTGAAAGGCTGAAGTCCAGAGCCATATACACAAGAGCCTATTACATATTCTCAATTGGATGTCCCATGGGAACATCATGTCCGTCCCCACTCCTGAATGACATCCTCCTGCTCTTCTATTCCCAAATTAAATAAATGAGTAGTTGTTTTACAGCTATATCATAACTGGATGATTAGAAAGACATCAGTATCAAGAAACAAAGAAGGTTGGTCCAGAAGAAAGCATCGTGGAGGCCAACGGATCCATCTTACTCTTGTTCAGCATTCCTGGAGGTGGTTGTAATGCCAGATTCTGTAATTTGGGGATTGGATTTGATCCCACTTGGTGCCACATGATATGGATGAATGGCCGTAACAGGTACCCCTGTAGGAGACAGAACAGAAGCATACCCTCTTCCCCACACTAATAACTCAATAGGACCCAACCATTGTGGCCCTTGTAAGGGATGTCAATACAAAACCAAAGGTTTAGGCCTTTCATTAGGGGGAGTAAAGTATCAATCCACTGCTGTCAAATATTGTGAATTACAATTCAAAAAATTTAAGGTATGTAATGCTCTCATTAATTGTTCTTGCAGTGTGAAATTTCCCTCCCTATTCCTCCTTTTTTGTTTATGTGGTTATAAGGGATTCCCATGACATGTTTAACATTCCATACATCACAAAACATTTGAAAAGCTTTAGAGGTGCATTATCCATTATCAGTTTTAATTTGTGTTGGAACTCCCATAGTGGCACTGGAAGAAAAAAGATGTTTTTGTGTATGTTTTATAGTTCCTCCTGTTTGTGCAGTGGCATGAATAAATCCTGAGAAAGTGTTTATAAAAAAAATAATAATAAAATGAGATTATGTTTAGTTTTATAAGAAACCACCAAAGTGTCTTCCAAAATGGCTATATCATTTTACATTTCCACCAGCAATAAATGAGAGTTTCTGTTGTTCCACATCTTTGCTAGCATTTGGTATTGTCAGTGTTTTGGATTTTAGCCATTCTAAAAGGTATGTAGTAATATCTTACTTTTTTTTTTTTTTTTTAAAGATGACCGGTAAGGGGATCTTAACTCTTGACTTGCTGTTATCAGCACCATGCTCTCCCAAGTGAACTAACTGGCCATCCCTATATCTTACAGTTTTAATTTGCAATGCTCTGATGACATATGATGTTAAACATCTTTTCAGATGCTTATTTGTCATCTGTATATCTTCTTTGGTGAGGTGTGTGTTCAGATCTTTTGCTCATTTTTAAAATTGGGTTGTTTGTCTTCTTATTGTTGAATTTTAAGGGCTCTTATACATTTTGAATACTAGTCCTTCACCAGATTATGTGTTTTGCAGATTTTCTCCCAAACTGTGGTGTCTTTTCATTCTCTTAACAATGTCTTTCACAGAGCATAAGTTTTAAATTTTAATGAAGCCCAACTTATCAAATTCTTTCTCCCATGGATCATGCTTTTGATGTTGTATCTAAAAAGTCATCACCAAACCCAGGGTCACCTAAATTGTCCTCTGTTATCTTCTAGGAGTTTTTTTTTTTTTTTTAAGAAAATGAAACTTTATTAACATTATTTTTTACATTCTACGATGTTGTTGCAGAGCAATTGGGAGGGAGGAGGAGAGTGGAAAGAGGAAGGAAATGGGATGGAAGAAGACGGTAGGAGGAGGGGTGGGATTGAGGCCTGTGTCACCACCTTCACTCCCATAGGGGAGACTGGGGGGCTTCCAGCAGTGGCTTGGTCATTGCTGGGCTGGGTGCAGATGTCAGGAGGTGTGTGGAAAAGCTCTCGTCCCCCGCTGTCCCAGTTTGGGAACGCAGGGCCCTTCTTGCTGCAGCTTGGTGGTCGCCACTGGGATGGCTATGGGGGGGCATGGCCGAGGCCCTCATCCCCCACCCTTGGGATTGGTTGCGGGTGTTGGGGGGGGCATTGCTGAGGCCCCCAGCCCTCCCCCATTTCTGGCTTGTTATCCCAGGGGACTTCCAGTTCTTCTATGTGTTATAGGTGTTCTTTGGTGAAATGAGACCTTTACTAGTTAATATGAAACTGTCTCTGGTTGTGGGTACTTTGTTTTTTCTTTCAGTTCTGTGTTGCATTATTTGCTGTTCCCACCATTTAAACTCTGTACTGGAATTAATTTGTTGTCCTTTGCTTACTTCCAAAATGGGGGAACTTCCTGTGGGGACCAGTACTTGAGCTGTGTGGTTGAGCTAGATCGCTGCTTTGCTGCTGATTCCCTAGGGAAGGTTTTTTTTTGTGCAGCTCGTTTTAATGGTTGACTTTATAGGTACTTCTGGCTCTCAAGAGATCCGAAACTCTAGTCTGGACCTCAGTCTTTTCATCAAACTGCACCCCATGCAATTCTATATTCCTGAGCAGTCTCCTGTGAGTGGTCCTTCGCTGATAGGGGTGCAGATCAGCTGTCCTTGCTGTGCCCATGTTCTCCTGGTGGGCCCGTCTCCCCCACCATCCGTGCTCCAGACACTTCCCATGTGATGGGCTGTGCACCGGTCCCCTGCGCTAACTCGCCAGCCTCTGAGTAGCTCTTTTTCTTCAGTTGTTGTGGCCCCTCACTCCTATGTGAGTCCATGGGAACACTATTAGTGGTCTTGCTGGCCTGGGGATCACCAAGGCCCTCTTCTCCTCTGCTGCCTCCATGCAACTTCATCCAGATGGCACAGCTGTAGATTTTGCTGGCTTCTGCTCTGTGCACTCAGCAGCTCCAGGCTGGAGGCAGCAGGGGCTCAAAATGGTCTGAGCAGTTTTTTCTTTCTCTCATCGTGGCTTCTCCCACTTTCACACACTCTGTAGGTCTCTCCTACTCTTCTCCTGAGCTCTAACAGCCCCAGCTTGGCTGTCGTTGCTTTTTTATAGTTGTAAATTGGTTGACTTGTGGGAAAGAGTGACTCTGGGGACCTTCTATTCTGCCATCTTGACCGGAAGTCCCCTCTTCTACGAGTTTTATAGTTGTGTTTTACATTTAGGTCTATGATCCATTTTGAGTTAATTTTTTGTGAAAGGTCTAAGATATGCCTGGATTTTTTTTTCCATGTTGATGTCCAGTTTTCCAGCACCATTTGTTGAAAAGATTATCTTTTCTCCATTGAATTGCCCTTGCTTCTTTGTCAAAGATCAGTTGACTGTATTTGTGTGAGTCTATTTCTGGGCTCTATTCTGTTGCATTGATCTACTTGTCTATTTTTGTCAACCAAACTGTAGCTTTATAGTAAGTCTTGAAGTTGGGTAGTGCCAGTCCTTTGACTTTGTTCTTCTATCTTGTGTTGGCTATTCTCGGCCTTTTACTTTTCTGTATAAACTTTAGAATCAGTTTGTTCATATCCACAAAATAACTTTTTACTGGTAGTGTTTAATCTACAAATGAAGTTGGGAAGAACCGACATCTTGACAATATCATCTTATACGTGTAGATGAAACATCTCTCCATTTATCTAGATCTTTGATTTTTTAATCTGCATTTTAGTGTTTTTCTCACATAGATCTTGTAGTTTTGTTAGATTTATACCTAAATATTTCTTTTCTTTTTTTGGTGCTAATGTAAATGGTATTGTTTTTAATTTCAAATTCCAGTTGTTCATTGCTGGTATATAAGAAAGCAATTTGCTTTTTGTGACTCTAATGAATTTTCCATCTCAGGTTTTGTACTTTTCAGCTTTAGAGTTTGTCAGGGATAGTTTCTTTTTTTTTTTTTTTTTTCAGCAGCTGGCCGGTACAAGGATGGAGGGATAGTTTCTGTCAATTTTTCTTTCCTGTGAAAGGGCCACTTTCTTGTTTCTTCATATGCTTTACAATTTTTTGTTAAGAACTGAGTATTCTGAGTATTATATTGTGGTAACTCTGGAAATCTTATTCTCCCACTTCTCAGGGATTGCTAAATCTTGCTTGTTGAGGGCTGTGGCTATCCATTTGTGATTTTTCCAAACTATTTTTGCAAAGTGTGTGTTCCTTGTTGTGTGTGGTCATTGAAGTTTCTGTTATCTCTGCAGTCAGCTCGTGACTTGAAAAAGACCTTCTGTCTAAAAAAATTTAAGACGCATCAGCCCTTTAAATCTTCTGATAAATGCTGCCACTGTGGGGGTGGGGGTAGGGGCAGTAATTGCATCCAAAAGGGCTGAAGCCAAAGAAAGCATCTTAGGGTACTTCCAGACCCACCAAAGTGCAATCCCAAATTTCTGGAGGGCAAGGTCCCCACTACCTGCCCTGGCACCAGTCAGTTGCTTCTAGAACTGGGGCCATCCCCACAACCATGGTGGGACTGAGGAATGGGGGTGGGTGGGGTGGAACTGCTTGACTCATACTACTCTCTCACCAAATAGCAGCCTCTCCCTTTAACCAGCACCCCTGCTCGTTATTCAATGTCTAATCAGGTTCCAGAATTCTGAAATATCTCATTATAATCACTGCTCTTTCCAGCTCAATGATTGCTTTGATTGAGGGACTGACCCCTAGAGCTTCTGACTCCACCATTATGCATGACTTCACACCATACTATTTTGATTACTATAGTTTTATAGTAAGTTTTTAACTTGGGAAGAACTTTCTCTTTCATTTTTTAAAAAAATTGTTTTCGTTATTCAGGGTCTCTTGTAATTCCATATGAACTTGAGGATCAGTTTTTCCATTTCTGAAAAAAAAAAAAAACCCATTGGAATTTTGATAGGTATTGTACTGAATTTATAGAATTGCTTTGGGGAGTGTTGTCATCTTAACAATAATAAGCCTCCTAATTCATAAACACAGGATGTCTTCCAATGTATTTAGGTCTATAAGTTCTTTTTGTGGTAATCATCACCCTATCTATTTCCAAAAGTTTTTCATCACCCTAAAAAGAAACTATATGACCATTAAGCAATAACTCCCCATTTTCCCCTCCCTGTAGCCCCTGGTAACCTCTATTCTACTTGTCTCTATGAACTTGCCCATTCTAGGTACCTCATATAAGTAGAATCATACAATAGTTGTCCTTTTCTGTCTGGCTTATTTCACTAGACTATTGTTAACCTATAAGCTGAGTCATTAGACCCCACAACTAGGAGGTCAGTGCTATTGTCCCCACTTTACAGATAAAAGCAGCTGAGGTAAGAAAGGCTAAATAATTTACCTAAGATGACTGGTAAGGAGGAGCAACCAGCCCCATACACTCTTAACCTGATGCTGCATTTCCCCTTACTAAACCTCCTTGGTTCAAGTCAGCCCCAGAGGGTCCAACACCCATAACCAAGAGCATCACACCCTTCCCATGAAGCCCTGTGCTAATTCAGATTTGCTGGAGAGGAGTGGAGCACCCTCAGCCTGAAGCACTCAATCCCTATGCCTCTCACTTAAGTGCCAGGCCCATGCTTGGCCCAGGGGAAACAGGTAAACTCCCATCCAATAGTGGGAGAGGAAAGTTTAGGGAGCTCCACTTAGGCTAGGGGTCAGGAAGGAAAGTACTCTAGGAAAAAGTGCCCTTGGAGCCAAGACCCAAAGGCAAGCAATTTGGCTGGCAGAGTTTAGAGGTTGGGAGGAAGTGGGGGAGTGGTCACTGGTTATTTGTTGTGCTTGCTGTCAGTTCCCTGTATAGACAGATCTTGGTTTATCCATTCACTTTCCTGCTTATGGCTTTTGGGCTGTGTCCAAGTTAGAGACTGGACAAAGCTGCAGAAATCTCATTCTTGCTGGAGTCTCTCTGTGCCCTATGAGAGGGCACATACCTAGGATGGAACTGCTCGGTCTGAGTCTAGGTGATTTTCTTGCATTAGAAAGTCATGCCAGTTTTCCAAAGTGTTGGTGCAAATTTACACTCCCAGAGCCAGGAAGAAGAGATTCTATATTTTTTATTATTTTATTTTATTATTTATTATTATTTAAATTATTTATTTTATTATTTCTTTATTTTACAAATCTTCTCCCGTTCACTCTCCACCACCATTCCCCACTCTGCTTGGCCCAGGCCATGACTAGCAGCAAACCAGAGGCAGGTAGTAGCTCAGTTGAAGGCTTCCTGAGAAGCCTCAAGCACTTTGTTCATATAGTCAACAAGTAACCCTGGTCTCCAGGACCAGAAGGAGCCCGGCCACATCTGATCATGGCCATAAATAGGTGCCTGGGACAATGAACAGGCCCTGTTGACAGGAATGATGAGCTGGTCATGGAGCTCCCAAAGGTAGACCTAATGTGGCAGGAATGGGGCAGGGTGAGAGCAGGAAGAGCAGTCTCTGGGCAACACTCTCACTCTCACCTGCTTGTCTGCCCTTGCTCTCAGGGCTGGTTCTGGAAGAGGGGCCATCCCCCGAAAACCCCATGCCTGGACAGTTCTTGGCCTACAAGTAGGCATGTATCTGGCCACTACTCAGACTCACTGTTCTCACTAGCACAGGAAGGTGTCCAGCTTGGCCTGGGAAGGAGGGTGCACTGTCCTCACTCCCACTCTCTGCTTAGCCTTGGCCTTAGGCTTAACAGGCAGTGGGCGGATCATGGCCGTGTCAGTCTGCAGGAGATGTCAAGGAAAACGTCTGGAGAGGTCACTGGAATGCAGGGCAGGAAAGGCTCAGACCTGGGGGTGGACAACCCTGCTACACTGAGCAAAGTCTAGCTCTGCACACCTGAGGCTGCAGGCACTGGCAGACTGGGTTCTGGTGGGGCATGATGTGTGCTCCACAGCTCAGCTCAGCCCACCACCACATAAAAAGGATACAGGTTGGATAAATTTTGTCCGGCCTCCGAGCCCATCAAAGCCTGTCCTTACCTAGGGCAGAAGGAAGAGATAAGCAGGCCAGGCTAATGGGCTAAAGGGCTGGCCAGCCAAACCCACTCCTGAAAGGACTGGTAACTGCCACTTCTGGGATGCCATACTCACCACATCTGTGCTGTGACAAGACTCTGCCCTGGCCATCCTGGGCTGTTTCCGGCCCAGGATGGCATTCCGGAAGAAGACAGGGAAGGCATCATCCAGTTCTTCGTCTGACTCTCCTGCATAGCGCTGGCCATCCAGTGATAGGTGAGACTCCTGCAGAGGAGACCCAGGGCCAGACTGATGAGCCAGATGGCAGCAAAAGAGGGAGAGTAGTGGTGGTGGAACAAGATCAAGATCTCTGATGCTTCACCAAGAGGCAGGAAGAAAAATGAATAGGGTCCCAAGGTTGGCTCCAAAGCACCTCAGTCCTGGGAAAGGAGTGAGAGGGCTCTGGCAAGACCCTACCCTCCCAGAAGTCCAGCTTTATGCTCAGTCCTGGCAAGGGCTGGGTAGTGACTACCTGACCTTTGTAAAGCCTTACCTTTCTGGGATCTCTGGGCATCTTCTTGGGGATGTCCCGAACGGCAGAGCTATAAGAAGAGGCAAGTAAGAAAGACATGAGGGGCAGGTGAGCCAGGCTCAGCACATGACCCTTGGGAACCACTGCATGGCATGGCTACTGTCATGGCTGTGTTCTGGGCAAGGTGCCTCAGTGATCCCCACCCCAAGTGTAGATCTGTGAACAGCTGGACAGCCACAGCCAACAGGGTGGTAGACACAGGGAAGACTGGACCACATCCCAACCTTGTAGCGTCCACTCAAGGCTAAATTCCAATGCTTCCCCAAGTCCCTGGGCAGCTCACCATGTCCCAGGCTCTACATGGGGCTAGGAAGCTCAACTGATGCACCACCCACAGGAGGAAAGCCAGTCATGTGCTGATACAAGCAGAAGGCAT
Source organism: Cynocephalus volans (assembly GCF_027409185.1). Lineage (NCBI taxonomy): Eukaryota > Metazoa > Chordata > Mammalia > Dermoptera > Cynocephalidae > Cynocephalus > Cynocephalus volans. The sequence continues at coordinate 60,042,982 of NC_084470.1, forward strand.
CTAATGAGCTTAGGCCTAGTCCTGTTGGCCCAGAGAGGGGTCACTACCTCCAAAACACGCTCAGTAAGTTAGCTTTTCAGTAAGATCCTCAGTAAAGTAGCCCATAAAATACTCTCAGAACACAGGGCCAGGTCATCTCCCTAAATCTGTGCAGGAAGAGTCTGGGGCAGGATAGAACATGGCCCTAGGCCCAGGCCTCCCACTCCCAGCCCTAGAGCTCAATACTGTTTTTCCATCAAATTCCTGGGTACCCAAGCAGCTGGATACCCTCTCCTGGTGTTTTCCCAGAGAGATGAGAGGATGGTGATCTAAGGCTGACCCTGTGGCTTCTCAAGCCATGAGGACAGGGGCGGGATCGGGGCCTGCCTACTCTGGATTCCTCCACTCCTGCCTGGGGTGAAGCCACATGGGAAGACTCAGCTTGCTGCCAGTCTGGCTCTGGGGAGACTGAGCTAATACTCTAGGGGCTCCCTCACTCCCCCCACAGTCTTGAAGATGATGGAAATGTCTCTAAAAGACCTTGTAGCCTTAAGATCCCAGATGCCCATCTTCAACCTTTATGCTGAAGAGAAGGCAACAGGAGGAAGCCAGAGTATGAAGCAGGCACTGATAAGCTCCCTGACTGCAGCCCACATGCCCTAGGTTTCTTTCTATTGCTACCAGACCTGGTCCTTTACAGCATGAGTGCCTATGCCACTGAGGTTAGGGAGGGGTGAATAGCCCAGCTGGTTTGCCCTCTTCTTAGGCCTCTTCCACGTCCACTACTTAACATCTCAATTTCTTTCTCTCATGCCCAAAGTCTTTAAGAGGAAACTTGCTTAGCCCCTGACTGCCCCTACCTGAGCAGTATATACCTACAGGTATGAATGGGCGTAGTCCTCGTCTCCATGATGAACCACATTTGGTGTGCCTGGCCAAGGAGACGACCTCCCTTTTCTTGTCCCACTGCATCCCTAGTACAAGTCTGACTCACCCCGTTGCAGCTCCAAACTCCTTATGCTTGCCCCTGTGGGCTACCCACTTGGGTGGCAGGGCCTTGGTCCCATGATTTAAGATGGTCCTGCCTCGCACATGAGCCTCAGAGGCACACAGTGGATGAGGAAGTTCTATTCCCTGGTTCGGGACTCTGGTGGGCAGGCATTCAAGGTATTGGGAGCACCCTCCCCAACACTACCAGCTCAGATCTGCCTCTACTGGGATCTCGGCATTCTCCCTAAATCACATCCCAACACCTTTGCCTTGAAGGGTAATGGTGAGGATTAATGAGACAAGCAAACAAAGGGGTTTGCACAGATTCAGTGCTTAGGCCAGGGAAGAAGAGGGGACTGGAACCACAGCCACAGCCAAGCCCAGGCAGCCCTCAATGCCCGCTCAGCCACTTACAGCTATCAGGGCAGGGCCTTCAGAGATAGCCATTCCCCCTCCAGGCTGTGGACAGTGCCAAGAACTACCACTCACTGGGCTTTCTCCAGGCAGAGCTTCTTGGAATGGCCATACTGGGAGCTGGAATGCCGAGCTGGGGGGGTATCCACATCAAAGGTAGCATAGAGGTCAATATCATTGCTGAAGGATGGCTGGCGGAGCTTCAGGTTCAGCATTTCCACAGGGGCTGGGCTGAAGGCAGAAATGACCTGGTTACTTGGGACCACAGTGGCAGCCCAGAATAACATGCCCTCAAGCATCAGAGACAGCTCAGCTTCAGGGGTCTGGAGCCCACTGCTGACACAGGACCACTCCCCAACGAAGCCCTAATCTCTACAGAATAAACTACTTGTCTCAGTCTTTTGCAGTCATGGGTCCAGTGAAAGTCTGAAAGACAAGGAAGAAAGCAAGCAAAAACCGAGACAAAACCCAAAAGTATAAATAAAAGACTACTGCCCTTGACCATATAGCCTTATTTCTCAGAATGCAAGGAGCCAGTCAGAGATGTCACCACAGATTTACGTAGAGGGATGTTCTCCCTCTCTCCCACTGTGATGTTGCTACTTATCATAACAAATGGTATATTAGAACTATCAAAATGACTCCGCCAGGGGACTGGCACTTCCATAGCTTGAATATGATAGAGGCATTAACATAATGTTTCTGGAGAATAAAAAATGTTCATATGTTACATCTAAAAAGTAATACAAAACTCTATGTATAGTGCAATCACATGATTTGGCATGCACCCCATCCCCCACTCCCAATCCTACCACCACTGCAGGAAAGGGACTGGAAGGAAATACACATGTCAACAATAATCATCTCTGCAGTAACTCCTTATTTCTCAAATTCTCAATGAGTGTGTTTTTACTTTTATAATGGGGGCAGTGGTGGTGGTAGTGGTAGTGGCGGTAATGCTATTAGAAAACTGCAGCCAACAGGATTGTTCTAGTAGGACTCTGGGACTGGCCATCTAAACCCCCAGCTCATCTATCCTACTGGAACACAAGGTCTAAAAGAACAGGTAGGGTCTGGCACGTAGCAGGCACTCAGTAAGAACCTGTTATAAGAGTCTAGGTCTGCGGTGGATTGAATGGCCCCCCAAAGTCATTGAAGCTTAATCCCCACTGTAACTGTTGAGGATGGGAAATCCTATTATAGTAATTGAAAGGTGGGGCCTTGAAGAGGTGATTAGATTGTGAGAACCATGCCATAGTGAATGAATTAATAATGATGGTCATGGGTATGATTCTGAGGGCTTTAAAAGGAAAGCACGTGGGAATGTCTCTCTCTCTCTGCTTCCACCATCTCACAATGTGATACCCTGTGTCGCTGAAGCTACCACCAAGGAAGGCCTTCACAAGATGTGTTCCCTGGACTTTGGACTTCCCAGAAACTGTAAGCAATAAATTTCATTTTCTTATAAATTACCCAGTTCCAGGTATTTTGTTATAAGTGACAGAAATGGACTAATACAAGGCTTCACAGCAGCCTGCAGTGGTAAACAAAGTAAGCAAAAGCAGGTATACAAAGTCTCTGAGCACCTAGAGGCAGGCTGTGTGCTTATGCTTTCCTACCTATGGATTCAGACACAGAGGACACATGCATGGAAACACCCTGAGGCTCAAGGGATGGAAAGTGGAGGGAGCACCATCAGGAACATGCAGATCTCCTAGAAAAATGTTTTGTACTCCCTGACTTGAGGCAGCTTGAGTTCCAAAGTTTGTCCATATCAATAGACTATCAGTTCCCTGAGAATGAGTACTGTACCTGCTAAGCACCTGACAGAGCCCTCCTGTTACCTTGGGATTTTGAGGTGGCATAGCCAATGGCTGAGGGTGGGGTGGGGAGGAAGGACAGAAACAGAGCCTACTTTGTCAAAATCAGCGACATGCTGGACCTCACAGCAGGTCATGTGCCCATCACACTCCCACAGCCCTTTTTCAGTTCAACCCAAACTAGGGCAGGTAGACAGGCAGCTCTGGCTCTGTAGAAAGACTCTGGATGATGCAAGGTAGGAAGAGAGAGAGTAAGACTGAGGAATCAAAGACACAAGAAGAATAAGATGAAATGGCTTGTACACATTCACTGTCCCATGCATATGCAGACCAGGTACTATGGTGTAGGGAATGGACAGAGCGTGTGTATAAGAAAGTTGGTGATGAGGGACACAGATTAAGATGTGGCTCCTCATCTCGACAACACTCCCCCCCTATGCTCAACCAGCCCAGTGACGACCAGCAAGCCTCAGCAAGAAGGGCTCCAGATTCCTGAGCTGGGGTGGTGGGGGGCAAGGGCTACTGCTACACCCCCTTGACATGTGCACCCAGCCCAGCAATAACCAAGCCACTGCTGGAAGCCCACCAGTCTCCCCTGTGGGAATGTGGGGGTACCACAGAACTCAATCCCACCCCTCCTCCTTCCTCCTTCTTCCATCCCATTTCCTTCCCCTTTCCCCTCTCCCTCTCCCTCCCAACTGCTCTACAACAACATCCTAGAATACGAAAAAAGTTAATAAAAATTTTAAAATATTAAATCAATAAAAAAATAAAAATCAGAAGAACAAATGACAAAAACAACAAAAAAGATGTGGCTCCTGATCTGCTCAAAGCTATGTATGCACCTATTGGGCTGACCAGCTACAGCAAAACTCTAGAGCACCTCTGTGGCTCATGGCACCTGGCATAGCATCTGAATAAGAAGTGTTACCCCTGCAGAGGAGGTTGAGTTTATTCCTGCTGAGGAAAACATGGAAGGCTCTGCAAGGCAGCTGACCCTTCAGTGTAGAGAAGAGCTGAAGCAAAGGTACAGAGGCAAGAAGGAAACAAGCATGTGATATGGCTGAAGCCTAAAAATCCACTACAGCCCACAAGGCTGGCTCCATGAGTGCCCCTAGGCACGGTGCCACCGGGTCTGGAAGGTGCTTTTGTCGGGGGGGGGGGGGGGGGACAAAATGCCCAGAGCTATTTTATTTTAGGGAAACCTTTCTGGGGCTGATATGGCAGGCAGACAGAAGGAGCAGGGGGATGAATCACAAGCCTCGAGTGAAGGTGGTGCAAGGGAAAGGGTCAGGAGGCACCATGGAGGTTAGTTAGATGGGCAGCTCTAGCAACTGATTGCACATGAGGAAGAGGGAGCATGTTGATTTTCCAAAGGACATAGAAAACTGGCTCAAATAAAAGCCTGGGTCACTGACAAGAGTTGTGTGATTTCTGTCTGGGTCCTCAGCAGACAGGCAGGAGATAGCTCTATGGATGCTCTCAGCCAGTCTGTTTCTGTGAAACACCCAGGAGGAGGAATGGATGCCACCTCCTGGCAGGGGACACAATCCCTCTGTCTCTTGGCTCCCCCTGCTGGCAGTTTCACAGCACACATTCCTAGAGTAACTGGTTTAATGTTTTGTTTCAGAATTGGGGGCAGACACATGCATGTAGAAAGCCACTCTAAACAGGATGCCCCAAGACAGTCTGTTCTTGCCCCATTTTCAGACCACCCTTAGGTAGTCTCTGGCCTTCCTTGACCTCTACTTTCAGAGCCCAGAATTTGCCTCAAAGTTGATTTTAGCGAAATCTTGGCTGGCTCCCAGAGCTGAAAGTCCACAGACTTCAGGTCCACATAGTCACCCCCCAACCCAGGATGGGTGAAGACCCTTACCAGGGAGCTCTCCCAGCTTATGGTCTTTACACCACCCCAGAGAGTCAACAAACCTCTCTAAAACCAGGCGGTTGACAGTCTCACTGGCTACGGGTGGCAGGTTCAAGGTTTCCTGCAGCATTGATAGCTTCTTTTTTAGACTCTTAGGGAAGGAAAGAGAAGAATGTTAAGACAAAGGCTGAGGCATCGAGTCCAGAGATAATGCAGAGGACATGAGCAGTATGTATAAAGGGCAGGCCCACTGGGAACAGAGCAAGGCCTGAAAACCCAACATCAGGTTCAGGAGGCCAAGACCACCAGGCTTCAGAACCTCTCCGGTAGAGCCCCTCCTCTGGAGACTAAGGACTTCACGGACCTAAGTACAGGACAGACTGTAAGGGAAGATCCATGGTGCTGTTTTCCCTCTGCCAAGGAGGTCCAGGCTCCAGACCAGACCAGGGTTAAGATGCCCATGCTGACCACCACCACCCCCGCCCGCCGACCCAGTAGGATGCAAGGAGCCCAGAAACACCACCAATGACTGGTGCACAGGTTCCCAGGCAGAGACAGCCTAGCCCTGCTCTGGAGGGCACATAAACCACCCCTCATTCCCATCAGGCCAAGAATGGCCCTCACCATGATTTCCTTGTCAGCACTCTGTAAGTCCTTCTGGGCTGACCTCAGCTCTACCTTGACCTGATCCAATTCGGAGTAGACTGTCTTCAACTACAAGAAAACGTAGTATGTAAAGGACAAGCCAAGTGGTGGCCACGTGCCCTGTCCACCTGCTGCTACCCAGTGCACGGTTAGGGGGAAGAGACTGGAAGTATGGGAGGAGACCCCAGTTCTCTAGGGCTAAGCTTCAGTCTGACAATGCATGTCTGGAGCTGCCCAGGAGCAAAGGCTGTTTCCTACATTCTGTAGCCCATGGATGCACCACGCAAGAAGTAAAAGCACCTGTGCTGACCAAATCTGGTTCCAGGAACCCTCCTCCTCTGGGCTTGGTATAAAAACAGGAACCCTGAAGTTGTCACAGTTGGGGCCCGAGCTCTCCAGCCAGATAAGAGGTGCCCAGGAGTCAGGAAGAACAGAGGGGAGCATGAGTGTGCACATGTTGGGGGGATACCTCTATGATCTACCACCCCAAGTGGACAAGCCACACAGTCAGAGTCAATGCCCAGTAAGGACCAGTAACCAATCTCTGTAAGTCATCCAACAGCCCCACAGAGTCAGCTATGCCATCAGGCTCCATGGCCTTGTTCAGGAGACCTGAGTGTGCATGACAGAAGGAGAGCCACCTCTCCCTTTACCCTCTGCTCCCTAAGTTACCTTGCTTCTGGAGGAAAACAAGTCCTTCCTCAGCTTGTCAGCCAGCTCCCCTGAGGCCTTCCGTGCCTCTTTTAGTTTCTCGTACTCTCTGCAAAGTGGCCATGGAAAGAAAGGCCAGAAGAGGACACCCTGCTGGTCAGACTGAGCCATAGTACAACCTAACACAAAGCCCCACCCAACCCCTCAGCTCATCCTCATTTCTACTCTGACATCTGAGCCCAAGAGGGGCCAGGTGGTGCGGTGGAGGGTCCTACACAGAATGCAAGGAGGCCTAGTGACTCTCTGTTCCCTGCCTGTCTTGCAAGCACTGGTGACTTGACAGGATGTGCATGAAGCCTTGGCATCACTAGGGGGCCCCCTATACCACCTGGTCCCTACAGCAGGGATCTTGGACCCTCCATGCATGTCAGCCAAGTGGCCCCCTTCCCACCAACTTCATACCTACCATAGTGAAGGATATAAACAAAGTTTGTGATCCAAGCCAGGCAGGGTCAGTAACAGAGCTGATGAGAAACAGGCTCCAGATATCATTATGGGGCCTACAACTCAGAGAGCTGCGTCAGCTCCTTTAGAAACGACACTTATAATTCACACTCAATTCTCTCAATAGCCCTATGAGGCAGGTGTATTACTCTCTCCATTTAGGAAGCTGAAGGCCAAAGAGGCCAAGAAACTAGCTCCAGGCCACATAGCTGGTTCTCACCAAAGAGATGACTTACATGGTGGAAACAGGGTTCAAATTAAGGCAGCAAGGCTCCAGAGCTTGCCCCTTAATTCCATCTGCTTTACAAGAGATGGGCAGCAGTGGCATGGTTGGGGCCCTATGGCCTAGCTCCTGGGCTTGTTGAGAGAGGCCAGAGCACGTACTTCTTGAGGGATACGCAGTAAACAGCCAGCTGCTCCACCGCTGACTGTCCCACACCCATGTCTCGGATCATCTCCTCCACCTCAGGTCGTTGACTCTGGAGTAGAAGCTCAATCCTGAAAAACACACCAGGCCCACGGCATTTGAAATCTGGAGGCTGATGGGTAGGTACCTAGTGCAGCTCTGCTCCCTTTAATGCTATTGCTATGGTAACAGCCTGGACTGCTAGGATGCTTTAGCAGGTGAGTGTGCCCGAGGAAAGGCCCCACGGTAGAGCTGAGCACAGCTCCAGGAATGCTGCTGAGGAAAAAGAGGTGCTGAAAGAGGGCCTCAAGGTAACAAGGACAGGGAGGAGTATGGCAAGGGACCCCATGGAAAGTGGAGGAATCCACAGAGGCCAAGCAAGGAGACTTGTGCCCATACCCAGCTCATGTAGCCCACTTTAGCCAATAGAGATTTGAGCCACAGAGGTAATCTCACCCTACTCCCTACTGAAGTCCTGAGAGCTGTACCACCTGTGGGCCCCAGGTACAAAGCACTATGTAGGCCCAAGCTCCAAACTCACTGCTCCATGGTTTTCATCTTTCTTCTGAGTTGGCGAATCTCCTCCCATGCTTGTTTAGTCTCATCCTGCTGCTGCTCCAAGTACTTCATCTGCTTCTGAAGAGCAAACATACCCATACCTATTGTTTGGAGGCTCCCTGAAGCCATGGCTAAAGTAAATGGGAGAGCTCTGTTCTAGAACTATTTTCACCATATCTTTTGAAAATGCTGATAACCATGTGTCTCCAAACCCCAGGAGGTAAGGGTCCTGGGCCCCATTCTGGCTTGTGATTTATCTGCTAAAAGGCCCTCGGTCATCGGCTTCCTCATCTCCCTGCCTGCTTCCTCCTGAGATATGTCTTACCCACAGCACGGCCCAGTGCCAGCATCCATAGGCCCATTGTGAGTTGTGAAGGTCCAGTGGTGTGGGCCTCATGGTACATCTTGTGCAAGTAGCTGAAGGAGTCCAGAGCACAAACCCAGGCCTCATCATCTACCACCCACTCATTTACAATTGACAGGAAAGGAGAGCTGAGCCAGGGGCAGCTGGCCAGCCTGCCCTCAGCACAAGACCACTCCATCTCTGACCTGGGAATGCTATCAGACTCCTGCTCTGCAGCCAAGTGCTAGTTTGCTCCCTCCCACCAAGCCAGGCCATGTGATCCAGCCCAGCCCCCAAGCAGGAACAGAGACAATGAATATCCTGGGGCCTTGTCTGTTCAAAAGGATGGCTCCCTTTCCCTTTCAAATGGCATCCAGCAAGGATTGCTCCCGCCTACAAGGCCAGAATATCAATCATGGGTTCAGATCAATCGCTCCATGCCCCTTAGAGAGCAAGAGGCTCACCAACCCAAGCTGATACAAAATTCATCTGGGTCTAGGGCTGCTTGCTCTGCAGGCTTTGATCTGCCCAGTCAGCTCAGCACAGCCAACTTCAAAGGACCTTGCTCCTCCCTGGGATTGCTATTTGATCTGGCTCCAGAGAGCAGCCCTGCCAAGGACTGGAGTGCTAATGGAAGGTTCTTTAGGCTGGCCTCATCAGTGGAATATGAACCACTTTTGGAAACATGGCCCAGCCTCACTGAGTTCTTAGTTGAGCAACCTCTGCAAGGTGCTGAGAAGGCCTCACCTCTCCACACTACCTAGTGCAAAATCCACAAGCACAGCCAATATGGCCCCTTTCTCTTAGGCTGGATGGGTACAGTATGGAAGGGCTGGGGAAGAAGTGATTTGCCTCCATCTTATAACTGCACAAACCAAGTTATTGACTGAGGCAGAACCAGAAGATGAGCCCAATGGTGAGCCCAGGATGGGGGCTTTATCTCCCGACCAACTATGTGTCTGCAGGACCTAGGGACTTACTTTGAGTGTGGAGCACAGCATCTCAGCCTTGCCTAAGGCCTTTTGCAGAGATTCCACAGTGGTGTTGCGCTCTTCCAGTGTGTCCCGCAGAGTATCAATGATGACCTGGCTGTCCTGTTTCTCCCTCTCTGGAACAGGGGTAGAGGTTGGGAGGGGGCAGAGACCCATTCACTCATCAGCATGAGAACCTGGACCTTTGGGCTCCACCATCTCATCCTTGAGCCAGATGAGGAACAAAGCTCAGGCCAGAAAGCTGGGTAGCCCACTTTTCTCTCTGGCATGCCCCAAACCAGGGAAGTCAAGCCAGAGCCTTCATTCAGGGGACAAGCCCTATTTTTGCTGCTTGAACTACTTGGGAAAACATTTCACTGTCCCCTCTTCCCATGAGTCTAGTTAGTTCATCATCCCAAAACTCATGCAGGTTCCTGCCAAACTCAGCAGCTGATCCCTCTCCTGTAGATACTCTGCCCCATCAGGTAGCCCCCACCCAGCCTGGGTCCTGGGCAAGAAGCCCCAGACAGAGAGAAGCGGCTCACCTGGTCTAGATGGACAGCTTTAGTCACCTTTCTCTCCTCTCCTTTTCTGCCAGTCCCAAGACTCTTGGACATACAAAGCAGGGCGAGTCCCTGACTCTACCAGAAGGTTGGAGGCCTTCCTCCAAGGGTGCCTCCCTCCAGCATCCAAGTCAGGGGCTTCCCAGGTCCCCTTGTCTCTTACTAACTCACCTTTCTGGGAAAGTTGGGCTCTGATATTGTCCAGTTCATTCTGCAAGGCAATACCCACAATAAGAGCAAGAAAACATCATAGTCAGTCTCCAAATGGCCTCCCATAAGGATGTGAGAAGCCCCAGGATGGGACAATGAGACCTGTAGATCTAGGGAGGCATGGAACCTGCTGTACCTCAAGGCCAAGCTAAGCCAACAATGGAGAGAAAAGCACTTCTTTATCATTATGTGGCTTATAAAAAACTAGGTAAGACAGACGAAAATAATCTCACAGGAGGAAGGCCCCAGGATAGTGAAAGAGATAGAATAGGGTCAGGGGAAGTGAAGTTGGGCCCATGTGATCAGTCTAAACAGCAGCCCATGTGATCAGTCTCAACAACAGAGACCTTCCATTGCTGCCTTGGTCCTGTGCTGGCCTCATCCTCTCTGAGCATCAGTTGGACTCACCAGGGACACAGAATAAGAATGGCCAAGGACCTTAGGTCACCACTCCTTCTCTTCACCCTGGGTCCTACCCGCTTCACAGTCTACCTCCCTCCAAGCTCTAAGCTGTCTCTGTGTACCACAAACCTCTCAGTCCCAAAATCCAATAAAGGTAAGTAAGCCAGGACAGCCATGCACCTCTGGATGAAACCTCACATCTAAGCTCTAACCAGACTGTGTGAGGGTCAAGTGAGCCTCTCAAAGACCTTGCTATGTTTCAGAGCCACTGCCATAGAACCACTAAAAGGCTGGGGCAGAACAGAATCCATCTCCCATTCAGGAGTCCAGACAACTTAACACCTGTATCGGCAAGAGAGATGCCTATTCCATAACCAGAAAAAGCAAGAGTTTATAGAATCAAAATTCTAGGCCAAGGGTCCATGGTGGTACCTGGATAGAGTCCAGGCAAACCTTCCTGTAGATCACCCTTCTAAGGTCAACACAAGACTCAGAATTTCACATGTGATCAATACTAAGGCCCAGGTTTAGTGGGTAGATAAGCACTCCTGCTGTCAGACTCTCCATCCAGGACTCTGGGGGCAGGAGATTTTGGTAGCTGAGCTGGTCAGTGTAGGCTGAACAGCTGGGAGTGGAAGTGGTGGGTAGGGAAGTACACACAGGGACTGCCAGAGAACAGACACCAGCCCAATGCTATTGTTCCACTACCGACAGACCCCTGGCTCCCTCCACACCCCAGCAGGATGTCTTCCAAACCCTTGCTCCAAACTACTCGAGATGTTGTCTCCCTGTCTCACAGGCCTGGCTTTGGAAGCCAGAAAGAAATGAAGCTGTCTTTATTGGCTTCATCACAGGGAGGAGGACGTCACTTAAAACTGGGAGCAGTTACCATGACGATGAACATACTGGCTTGAAGCACAAAAGCTCCACATTCCTGAAGCAGTGAGGTTCCAAGAACATCATGACACCCTGAGGCCAGAGCCAAATGAACTCTGATCTGATAAATGTCCAGCAAATTAACCCACAGAGTCCAGGGATCACTTGTGAACCTCAGTCCAGTCCCCTCACACACAAAGAAAGATAGATTTTAGATTTGTAGGGAAGCAGTAGACATATAGGAGGGAACCTACCCACCCACCCTTGCAGTGTGGATTTCTACCTGGGCTGCAAATCTTGATTCTAGGGTCTCTGCCCTCTATTTCTGGTCTGGAGAAGGCTCAGGCATCTGACCCCCCCAGGCAATTTTGAGGCACAGCCAGATTAGGGAACAGTGGGTCCATACATCTTCCCTGGCTGGGGAGTGGAAGAGTTTTCTAATCTGTCAATAACTGTCCCAGCAGCAAAGAGGGCTGGGCAGGATGGCTGTAGGGCCTTCATAAGGTGAGGGGACCCTTGGGAGAAGCACTCTGACCTCTGGTTGGAATTGCATGAAATCCCAAGGGGAGAGCTCACAGTCAGGCAGCCCCCTTCTTTCCTTACAGTGTATTTCTCCAACGACTGTGGCTCCTCATCAGTTGTCCTCTGCTCTCCTTGGCCCTGCGTTAAAATCTCTACCAAGTCCCTCCTCTAAAACCTTGTCTCTGTACTCTAGGTACCCTCCTGTGTGGGACTGAAAAGTGAACTCCCAGAGGGCTTGGGGTTCAGTGGAATGAGATAAATTCTAGGTACCTTTAAGAATTCTGCATCCAAGACATTCTCCTCCTCCTGGGCAAGGTCAAAGAAGAGCTTATTGATAATGGTTCTTTTGCCAACCTGGATGGGAGAACAAGACAGAGTATGACTAAATAGCTGGGTCATGGGCATGGAGGATGATGTTGTATATGGGTCTGACTACCTGACTAAAATGCATGCCAGGCCTGTTCTCAGGCCTAGCTTTTCAAATACATCCTTTGGAGTCAAAAGAACTCTTCATCCATGCAGGTACCCCAGGCTAGGGCTGCAGGTCTGGTGGTTGCTAAAGTCATGTCATTGCAGACCCAAGAGGTGAGTGCTCAAAAGACAGCCCAACTCTAGGTGCTGGGGCACTGGGGAAAAAGTAGGGAAGAAAGCCAAATCTACCCAGGTGAAGACTGACTCAAGCAACAAGTCCATCTGCCAGCTATCCATGGGTATAAGAAGGCCTCCCAAGCAACTCAAGGACACAGGTGAGGGTCAATTGGCTCAAACCAGGACAGTCCAAAAAGGTCAGAGATATTGCTCAGTTTCAGAGATCTTTCCACATTCCTGCTCCCTGGTCAGGAGAAGATGTCTTTAGCGGGCCGAGCCCGTGGTGCACTCGGGAGAGTGCAGCGCTGGGAGCGCGGCGACGCTCCCGCCGCGGGTTCGGATCCTATATAGGAATGGCCGGTGCACTCACTGGCTGAGTGCTGGTCACGAAAAAGACAAAAAAAAAAAAAGAAGATGTCTTTAGCTAAGGTGATCCCACCCCAACACTCTCACCTGGATTCGGCACTGTGGGCAAGTCCGACTTGGTGCTGTCTCAAACCACTGAATTAGGCTGGAATGAAAAGCAGGATAGACTGGTGAAACCTGGCTTGGCTGAGGACACAGGCCAGGCAGCCACCCTGACCATAACAGAGTCTGTCCTGATCCTGCTCAACCCAATGCCTACCTGTATAGAAGGACAACACCAGAGGCAGTTATAGCACTTCACACAAGGCCCTGACTGCTACTCAGCACTCAGACCAACTGGCCCCTTTTTTGGCCTTGTTGGCTCAGCCAGAAGCTGTTCTTCTGGCAACCCTCTGGGTCTTGACTGGAGGCGGGGGGGACAGTCAAAGCCCAGGGTCCCTCAGAAATAGGGCCTCTGATAACACCCCCACTTTAAGCTGAGACCCCAAAGGCTACACTTTCAAAGGGTCAACTAGATGTAAAAGTAAGTAGCAGTAAAAGCAAAACATAACACAGCTTTGCATCATCTGTGTGGGTGGTGCAGCAAAGCTCAAGCCTTAAACTTTAATTAAGGTAGTCACCTACCAGTAGATTCCCCTACCCCCAGGGACCAGGGAGAAAAGAGTCCTCTCTGGAAGATGATACCATCATCCTAGGCCTCAAATACTCTTATAAATAATTTTTCAAATACCATATACAACATATAATCAAAGCTAACCAGGCACAATGGAATACCACAAAGCAAGGAGAATAAATGAGTCTAGAATTAAGAACAATATTATGGATGAATCACAAAAACGTAACATTAAGGAAGAAAAGCCAGACACAGAAAAGATATATTCTATATAATTCCATTTATGTAAAGTAAAAAAGTAGGTAAAATTTATCTATGCTCTGGAAGTCAAGATAGTAGTTATCTTCACATTGGGGGAGAGGGATTGGTAGGAGTAATTGGAAAAGCATATGAAGTTTCTAGAACCAATAATATCCTGTTTCTTGATCTGAATTCTGGCTGCATGGGTGTGTCCAGTTGTGAAAATCCTGCGAGTCACATACTTATATGTGTACTTTTCCATAATAATATTATACTTCAATTTAAAAACTCTTAAAAAGTAAACAGGCACACAAGGAAAAAAGCACTATAATAAGCATAAACCAGAAGAACATGCCCACAAAGACTTCAGAGATTGGAATTGTCAGACAGATACCAAACATATTATGATAAAAAAATAAAAATCAAGCTTGAAAATAACAGAGAATTAGAAATTAAAAAGGTGACACAGCAGAATTTGAAAAGAACCAAACAGGGCTGGCCAGTTAGCTCAGTTGGTTAGAGCATGGTGGTATTAACGCCAGGTTAAGGGTCTGGATCCCCATACTGCCAGCTGCCAAAAAAATAAAATAAAATAAAAAGAACCAAACAGAAATTCTAAAACTGAAAACTGACCAAAATTAAGAAGTCAATGGATGAGTTTAATAACAGTTTAAACAAAGTTGAAGAATCAGTAAACTGAAAAATAGTTCAGAGGAAACATTGAGAATGAAAAAGATGGGAAAATATAGAAAGATGGTAAGAGACAGAAAATACTCTGAGAAGGTCTAGCATACATACAATTGGGAGTTCCAGATAGAAAATCATAGGTAGAATAATGCTGCCACCACCACCACCAAAAAAGTCCATGTCCTCATCCCTAAAAGCTGTGAATATGTTATCTTATATGGCAAGAGGAATTTTGCAGATGTAATTAAGTTAAGGATCTTGAGATGGAGTGATTATCATAAGAGCCCTTATAAGAGTAAGGCAGGAGTGTCAGAGTCATGTAGAGAGATTTGAAGATGTAACACAACTGGCTTAGAAGATGGAGAAAGGGGCCATGAGCCAAAGAAGGCACAGCCCTACCAACACCTTGATTTTAACCCAGTATGACCTACTTTGGCCTTCTGACCTCCAGAACTGTAAAATAATAAATTTGTGTTATTTTAAGCCACTAAGTCAGTGGTAACTTGTTATAGCAGAAATGGGAAACTAATACACAAGGAAAAAAGATAACAGAATAGAAGAAATACATAAAGAGATAATGGCTGATAATTTTCCAGAACTGATTAAAGAAAAATTTCCACAAGTTAAAGAAACCTAACAAATTCCAAGCAGGATAAGTAAAAATAAAACCATGCTGGATACATTATTAGTGAAACTGTGGAAAACCAAAGTCAGAGAAAACTCTAAAGGCAACAAGAGTGGGAGGGTAGTGTTCCAAAGTATGTTTAAAGGAGTAACCAACAGGCTGACCCGTGGCTCACTTGGGAGAGTGTGGTGCTGACAACACCAAGTCAAGGGTTAAGATCCCCTTACTGGTCATCTTTTTAAAAAAATAAATATAAATAAATAAATAATAAAGGAGTAACCAACAAACTAAAATCTGACTTCAATAGTTATAACAGAAGCTAGAAGTCAGGTGGAAAAAGATATGCCACGCAAACCGTAACCAAAAGAGAGGTGAAGGGGCTAAGAGCAGATAAAATAGACTTTAAATTAGACAACACAAACTTTAAGTCAAAAAAGATTACAAGAAACAAAGAAAGACATTATATATTGACAAAAAGCTCAAGCTGGCAAAAAGAAAAAACAGTTTTAAACATATACACATCTAACAATAGAACCCAAAAGTATATGAAGGAAAATCCAACAGAATTGAAAGGAGAAATAGTTCTACAATATGAGATGGAGATGTCAATACCCCATACTTTCAATAATGGGATGGAACAGACAGATGATCAATAAAGATATAGAGGACTTGAATAACATATGAACCAACTAAACTTAACAGACGTATACAGAACACTCCACCCAACAACAGCAGAATACATGGAAAATTCTCCAGGATGGACCACAGGTTAGGCCACAAAATAAATTCTTAATAAATTTAACAAGACTGAAATCATACAAAATCATTGTAAAATCATTGTGAAATCATTGAAATCATAAGAAATCATTGTAAGATCTGACCAGAATGGAATGAAACTAAAAATCAATAACAGAAGGAAAACTAGAAAATTCACAAATATGTAGAAATTAAACAACACACCTTAAAACAACCAATGGGTCAAAGAAGAAATCATAAGAAAAATTAGAAAATATCTCGAGACTAATGAAAACAAACAAACAATATACCAGAACTTAAGAGATATAGCAAAAGCAGTACCAAGGGGGAAACTGATAGTCATAATTGCATACATTAAAAAAGAAGACACTCATTAGGATGGCTATTATCAAAAAAATAGAAAATAAGTGTTGATGAGGATGTGGAGAAACTGGAATCCTCATACACTGCTGGTGGTGCAGCCACAGAGGAAAACAGTATGGCAGTTTCTAAAAAAGTTAAAAGTAGAATATTACTGTATGATCCAGCAATTCCACTTCTGGATATATACCCCAAAGAATTAAAAGCAGGGACTCAAACAGATTTGTACACCAATGTTTATAGCAGCATTATTCACAATAGCCAAAAGGTAGAAACAATCCAAATGTACATCAATGAATGAATGGATAAACAAAATGTGTATGTACAAACAATGGAATGTTATTATTCAACCTTAAAAAGAAATGAAATTCTGACACATGCTACAATCAACACAGATGAATCTTTAAGACATTATGCAAAATGAAATAAACCAGTCACAAAACGACAAATTCTGGATGATTCCACTCACATGAGGTACCTGGAGTAGTGAAATTCATAAAGACAAAGTAGAACTGTGGTTGCCAGGGATTTGGGGCAGGGGACAATTGGATGTTAGTGTTTAATTGGTACAGAGTTTCAGTTTGGGAAGATGAAAAAGTTTTGAAAAATAGTGGTTATGGTTGCACAATGTGAATGTACTTAATGCCACTGAATTGTACACTTAAAAATTATTAAAATGGTAACCTTTATGATGTGCATATTTTACCACAACTAAAAAAAACACAGTGAGATACCACATCATACCCACTAGGATGGCTATTATCAAACCCAAACTGAGTGGAAAAGGGGAAAAGTTTTGTCAAGGATATGGAGAAATTGGATCCCTTGTGTATTTCTGGTGGGAATTTAAAATTGTGTAGCCAGAGTGGAAAACACTATGGCAGTTTCTCAAAAAGTATACCACATGTTCCAGCATACCATATGTTCCAGCAATTCCACTCCTAGGTATATATCCAAAAGAATTGAAAACAAGGACTCAGATGCTTGTACACCAATGTTCATAGTAGCATTACTTATAGTAGCCAAAATGTGGTAACAACCCAAGGTCTATTGACAGATGAATGAATAAATAAAATGTGGTATTTCCATACATACAATTAAATACTAGCCATAAAAAGGAATGAAATTCTGACACATGCTACAACATGGATGAACCTTGAAAACATTATGCTAAGTGAAATAAACCATATTCAAAGGGATAAATATTGTATGATTCCACTTATATGAGGTACCTAGAATAGGAAAATTCATAAAAAGAAAGTAGAGTAGAGGTTCCCAGGGGCTGAGGGAAGAGGGGAATGGAGAGTTATTGTTTAATGAGCATAGTGTTTCTGTTTAGGATGATGGAAAAGTTCTGGAAATAGTGCTAATGATTACACAGAATTGTAAATGTACTTAATGCCACTAAACTCTACACTTAAAAATGGTTAAAATGGTTAAAATTTCATGTTATATATATTTTACCACAACAACCATTTTGAGCAGTAAAATAAATAATAATATTGGATCATAACCTAATGAATAAAATAAACATTTATGACTCCACACTGACATAAATAAATGATGAGATAAATAAATAAATAGAGAAGGGACAAATCTTTCTTACAGAAGAATTCCAAATAATGTATAGACATTACCCCTTCCAGGATGTGGAGCTTAATTCCTTTCCACTTGAGTGTGAACTGAACCTAGTGACTCACTTCGAAAAAAGAGAATATTGGAAGAAAAAAATAACTTTCCAGTAGAGAAATCTGGCAGACAATACCTTAACCAAGTGATCAAGGTTAATATCACCAAAGAGAAGTCACGCTGATGATATTATATACCCCCGAGTAAGATGTGATGAAAATGGCACCTTACCTCCATGGTTGTGTTCCCCAAAACCTATAACCCCAGCCTAATCATGAGAAAACATCATACAAACCCAAACTGAGAGACATTCTACAAAATACCTGACCGGTACTCTTCAAAAGAGTCAAGGCCATAGGAAAAAAACAAGAAAAGACAGAGACTGTCACAGACCAGAGAAGAGTAAGGAGACATGATGACTAAGTGCAGTGTAGTAAACTGGATTGGATCCTGGAAAAGAAAGATGAACATTAGTGGAAAAACTGTTGAAATCCAAATAAACTTATATTTTAATTAATAGTATTGTACCAATGTTAATTTCTAAATTTGACAAATGAACCATGATTATATAAGATGTTAACATCGGGGAAGCTGTGTATAGGGTATGTAATTCTGTGTACTATCTTTATAACTTGTCTGTGAACCAAAAAGTTATTCTAAACAAAAAGTTTATTTGAAAATACATATAATCAGGCTGGCTGGTGAGCTCAGTTGTTTGGAACATGGTGTTATAACACCAAGGTCAGAGGTTCGGATCCCCGCACAGGCTAGACCCCCCCCACCCACCAATACATAGAATTAAAATATCAAATAACAATAATGTAGAAGTGGGGAGAGGGTGTTAGTGTTCTAAGCTCTTTGAGTTGCCTGGGAAAATGAGAACAATATTGATTAACTTTGAATTTGGTAAGTTAAGGATACTTATTTTAACTTCTAGGATAACCACTACAAGAATGGAAATGGGGTGCATAACTTCCAAAGTAATCGCGAGAAAAAGGAAGAGAGACAGGATATTTAACCAATTCTAACCAAGGCAAGAAAGGAGAGAATAAGAAATAATAGGCAGAACAAAATAGGAAACAGTAAATATGACAGATTTAATCTTCATTTTGTAAGTAATTGCAACAATTTTAAGTAGACTAAATGGTCCAGTTAAAAACAAAGATTATCAGACTGGATTTTTAAAAAAGCCCAACTAAATGCTGTTTTCGAGAGACACGCACATAAGTACACAGAAAAGTTTCAAGTAAAAGGATAGAAGAAAACAGAGCATGCAAACAGTAAAGTATTCTTAAAAGTGAGCTTGATTTCTAGTCTAACAGAACAGTAGTGGCTCCCTCCGCATGAGACTCAGGCTGTTAGTAACACAAGTCTAAACAAAGCTTTGCAAGAAAGGAGCGCCCAGCAGCCATCAGGACCCTGCCTGGCTCCGTGCTTCCTGAGGCCTTTTGCCCCACAAGCCCCCTGTGACTACTACCACCCACCATTACCAGAGGTCACTGTGCCTTACTCTTTTGCCTGGGATCTGCAAACCAGCCTGTCCACAGCTGCCACGGGAATCTTTCAACACTCAGCAGAATGGTCCTACACGATAAGAAGGATTCCTAGATAGGGGAGCATTTCCTTGCCCTTCCATGTTAAGCTGGGTTTCCTCGCGTGGCGAATACATTGGGGTGTCTGGTCAATGAGATGACTCTGAATAGAATAATTCCAAACCATCAAGCAAACCACAACAATTCTTCTGGCTACCGTCTCGGGTAGCCAGAAGAATACCAGGTTTCTATCTCGAAGAAATAAAGGGGCTCCTTAATGTGGTGAAAGCTCACCTCCTAGGGCCAGCCCGTGGCTCACTCGGGAGAGTGCGGTGCTGTGGTTCGGATCCTATATAGGGATGGCTGGTTAGCTCACTGGCTGAGCGTGGTGCTGACAACACCAAGTCAAGGGTTAAGATCCCCTTACCGGTCATCTTTTTTTTTTAAAAAAAAAAAAGAGGGCCAGCCCGTGGCTCACTCGGTAGAGTGCGGTGCTGATAACACCAAGGCCACGGGTTCGGATCCTATATAGGGATGGCCGGTTTGCTCACTGGCTGAGCGTGGTGCTGACAACACCAAGCCAAGGGTTGAGATCCCCTTACCGGTCATCTTTTTAAAAAAAAAAAAAAAAAAAAAAAAGAAAGAAAGCTCACCTCCTCCCAGGACAATAGTTCTGAAGTCACATTTCTTTGCACAGGTGACCAGGGAAGTACCTACTCTATTTTCACTAGACCAATCTGTTCACCCTAACCCCCCAGGCTCGGCTCAGCCATCACCTCTGCCCAGAAGCTTGCCCTAACACGCTTCTGCCCAGGTCGGGAAGCTCGGGTGGAGTTCCGTCTAATGAGGTTCTCATCACCCGTCTGGGCTCCGGGGGCGGACTGCCTGGAGATCCGACACCCCACGGCCCCGAAGGGGTACCGGGGCGAGCGCCTGGCCCCAACACGGCAGTCACTCACCACTGCAGGTGAAACGTGTGGCCGCACTGGATGGCGGCCACGTCCCGGGAGTGGTCGAAGAAGTCGGAGCAGATAGTGCACAGAGCACGGATAGGCATGATGACTGGACTCAAAGGGCTCAGGTAGCCAAGGAAACTGCTACAGGTCTAGCTTTGAACGCGCCCCCGCGTCTCTGCTCGCTTCAAATTTGGCTCCAAAGCACGACTTCCGGGAGCGAACGGGAAATGACAACCCAAACTTGGGGCGGGGGAGTGGGCGGAGCCTGAACATTTGATCGGGATTGGACGAACCGCCGGGTAGGCGGGCGGGGCTTAGTTGCTACGCGGCCGTAGAGAATCCTGGGGCAGGGCGCGTTATCTCTCGGGCGTCTCCTGGATGACTCGGCAGGCAACCCGGTAGTGCCGCGTTGATTAGGGCGGAGAGCAGCGACTCCGCCCGCCGGAACCTTTTCCGGAGCAGGCAGAGCGTTGTCGTCCCAAACCAGCGGTGAGGCAGGCCCGACCTGGGCCCCTCAGTTCTGGGCTTTCTGTACTTTGGGACATTCAAGAAAACCGCGGCCGCAAGGGAATGGGACGATGGTCCCGATGGGTCCCCTGGACTCTGCGTGACCGTGCGCTGGCAGCCCATAGTTCCCACAGACCAAAAGAGTGCTCCACCCTCTCAGCCCTTGGTTCTAGGTGATTCTGGAAAGATGGACACATAGGTCCCAACTCAGGACACCCCAGGCTAACCTTGGCTTTATCCAAGTTAGATATGACGATCCCTGAGTTTGGAGACAATAGGACCAGTACTCTGATTTTAGCTTCCAGGAGGATCACTTATGCCTGGGACTGTAGTAGGGTTGGAATTTTGGAGGCCCAGATCCTTCAGAGATCAGGGACTAACAAACCCTTTTGATTATTCTCATACCAGAGAAATTATCTTTGAGGTCCTCCCCGAGAAGACTTGGTGAGTTCACCGAGGCCCATCTGGGCTGGAGTAAGTCTCCTTACGGGTTTTCATGCTTACTATTTTTAGCAGTGTAACTTCTCCGCAGAAGAAACCTTATGCAGAGCCCCATAATATAAAGCTGATCAGCTCCAGCTGAAGAAAGACTCAAGAGTAAAATCCTTTGGGCTTATGTGGAAAGTACAGGTGCTCGTAGGAAGGAGGAATCAACACACAGCAGCACAGAACCTTTCTGCAATGCCCACCCTACACCCTCTTCCCAGCCCAGGGAAGCCCATCTTGACCATGAACAAGATCTCTCCCTGTGGGGTTGGCCCTGAGTGGGTTCCAACTCTATGCCCAAGTCAAGACAAAAGCTCCTTGGTCAATAGGAGTTGGATGAGCAGCCCTTACTTGAACTCTCAGCCCAAGGGGGTATTCCTTGGCCCAAACCCAGCTCAGGACCCACCACCCACAATGGATTTCTACAGTCCGGAGGACCCCCCACCCCCCCATCATCAAAGAACACACTGGTGAAAATGATCCTCATTCTCAGCCCAAGAAATCCACAGGGCACTGAGCACCAGCCATTACTTGTGAACCTGCTCCCAGCCTCTCCCCTCCCCCCTGCCTTCCAGGGGCTTCTCCCTGGTAGGACAGAGGAAGCAAAAGCAAGAGGGTAGCCAGAGGCTTTGCAGGGTGACATTTATTTGCCAGGTTCAGCAGGCACAGTTAGCCCACCAACCTTCATATACCAGAGCAGACCCACAGGCATGCAGGGAGAAGGGCAGGACCACCACGAAGTGCCGAGCAAGGGCGAGGACCAGTGTGGCTGCCAGTCCAGGCTGTGGTGGGGTCTGACAAAGGGTGCCTGTCAGGAGCCTCCCTCAGGGAACTGGGGAGTCTTATCCTACTTCCTCATCCCAGCAAAAGCAACTCAGTGTGGCTCAGAGGCACCTGGGCCTCTGATAGAAGTAAGCTGTAGAAATAGAGGGAGTTCCTCTCCATTTTGTTGTTGAACTGGGAATACAAAATCTACCCCTATGAAGGGCAAATCCCCAATCAGACTATGGGGTACTGCCATGCTGCAGGCCTCCTGGAATGGAGAGGACTTATGGGCTAAGCCTGTGGGAGGTGGTCATATAGGAAGAGCAAGAGGATAGCAGCCCTCCCTGTTTGGCCCAGGGTAAGGACCCAGATAGGCTGGAGCACTGGGTGCTGGGTCTCTACTCTGCCCTCCCAAGTCTCATTGCCACATCCTCATTGCTCCTCCTTTCCCTTTGAGGTTCATAAGTTTCAACGTACAAGGCAACACACTGTGGGAATCAGGAGGGCAGGAAATAACATGAGGGTCTTAGGAGGGACTTCCCAGGGACAAAGGTGGAAATGTCTACTTTCCTATTCATTCTCTTCCTCTTCTTGAGGACCCCCACAGCTAGCAAGCAATGCCCCCAGCCATGTGACCAGTCTTGACTTAATACTGCCCTAGATTTCTACATCCTCTGTACCAGCCTGTGTTCCACTCCTAGAGCAGCCCCCCCACCACAGGCACACATCTTCAAGTGCAGGAGCCTAAGACCGCTGACAGGGCCTCGCTGGAGGACCAGCTCTCAGGGCAAGGCCACCCAAGTTTAGGGCCTGGGAGAGTATGGGACCTGCAAGACCTGCCCGGGGAAATGGTGAAGCAAGAAGGAAAAGGGAAGGAGAACAGGGACCCCCTGAGTATCCCTAGAGCAGCATCCCACAAGGAACAGAAACTGGTGAAGCTAGCAAGACAGAAAAGCCACAAGAAATCCATGCAGGGGCTGGGGCCGGCCCTGCCTCTGGCCTGCCCACCATTCACGCACATACACACAGGAGACAAGACTACTCTCCCGTGGCCCCCAGGTATGCCCCACTGGGATGTGGGTGTGTGGGGGAGCGAGGGCATCATGCCAGTGACTCTATGTACAGTGAGAAGCCCCTCATCCACTCTCCCACCCTCCTGCCCGTCCCCCGCCCACCCCACCAGGCTGCCTACTCAGCTGATCTCCTCCCTCTGAGACTCCTGGGCATATCCAGCAGCCTCTTCTTTACTAGAGGGTGGAACCTGGCCTGTAGTGCCCTCTGGGGCTGTGCTGTCCGGCTGTGCCACAGCCGGTTCAGGAATGACAGCTACATTGGCGGCTGGTGTGGCACTGCTTTGGGTGGTGAGCACAGTGCTCTCTTCTGTGGCTGGTGTGGCTCTCCCATCAGTGGCTGGAGTAGCACTCCTGTCAGTGGCCGGAGTGACGCTCCCATCAGTGGCTGGGGTAATGCTCCCATCAGTGGCTGGGGTGGCACTGCCATCGGTGGCTGGGGTGACACTGCCATCGGTGGCTGGGGTGGCACTACGGTCTGCAGAGGCCACATTATCACTCTTTGCAGCATGAGCAGCATCACCCTCTGTGGCTGGGGCAGCTACAGCTGTGGCTCCACCTGCAGCCCCAGGGGTGGCAACGTCTGTGGCTGAGGCAGACTGGGCTGCAGCTGTGCTGGACTGCTCTGGCGCCCGGAGCCGTTTCATAAGGGTTGTCACTCGGACAGCCTTCTAAAAGGAGAACAGTGGAGAAAGGCTCAGGGTAAGTCTTGCTGGATCCATTCCTTTGCAATGGTCAGATCCAGCCACATCCATGGTGTCCCTGACTGCCTCTGATCACCCCAGGGCCAGGGACCCAGCTGCTCAGCACTCCTGCTTAAGGTAATGATAGTGGCTACAGCCACACCTGATCACCTGATGGCCTGAGAAAAGCTTGTGTATGACTTCAGGGGTGTGGTGCAGGCAAGAAACTTTGGGTGCCAGAAAAAGAACTTGGGATTGGGCTAAGAAAGGGAAGCCATCAAGCCTTACCTTCCACTTGGCCCTGGCAAAGTTCTTTTCAATCTGGGCACAGACACCATCCTTGATATTCTTATCGGAAGCAGCATTGCCAGAAATCCTGAAAAGGGTACATGTGCTTATGGATCTGAGGGGTATGGGCCTTTGTGGAAAGTCTGCCCAAACCTTTCCCTGTGAGATTCAGGAACTAATAGGCAGAGCCTCTAGGCTTGCCTCCAGACACTCAAGGACTCAAGGATGGGGGCTACTAAGTGTGAGGGGCACACAGGTCAAGGGAATCCTGGCCTTTCCCGTGAGCTCTGCTCACCACTCATGAGAGATGGCCTCTTCTGCTGTGATCCGCTGGTCCTGCTCCACTTCCATCAGCCTTGTGACCAGGTCTTTGGCTGGGGATAAAGACAGGGAGGGGCTAGGCATGGGCATCCCAACTCACTGTCTAGAGGTGATGAATGGGCTGGGGGGCAAGGGCAAAATCAGGCAGAAGAAGCTGAGAGCAGCACCGCTCTCCCCACTGCCCTACACTCTACCTATGTGCTAGGCACCTCCTCACCTGCCTGTGAAATATCATCCCAGTAAGGAGAGTCAAACTCATAGTCGCCAGCCAGGATCTTGCGGAAGAGATTCTTATCATGGTTCTCATAGTCGTCTTCTTCCACCTCCTCATAGAAGGGTGGGTTGCCTGAAAGCCTGCATGGGGACAGGGTCACCCAGGAAGGCCACAGACACAGACCCCCACCCCACCAGGTTGCAAGCCTGCTCATCTGCTCATCTACTCACAGGATGTACATGATGACTCCAATGGCCCAGCAGTCCACAGGGCGTCCATACCGCTGCCGGCCTACCACCTCTGGGGCTACAAACACAGTGTCCATCTGCTGGTCAGTATCAGGCCTGGCCAGGTTTGGTACCATCCACACCCACTTCCTGGGATGGAGACTTCTTCCCCCTACCCAGGGCAACTCCCTAAAGGCTGCCCCCAACCCCACCGCTCCCCCACCCCCTGCTTGCCCAGATACTCAGGGGTCCCACAGGGCTCCTTGATGAGGCCATTCTCTAGCTTAGCCAGGTGGAAGTCACTGATGACGATCTTTGAATTCTTCAGCCGGTTGTAGTACACCAGGTTCTCCAGCTGCTCCAGCCAGGAATAGTATGTGGGTGAGCAGAAGACACCATGAGGGCCTCAGAGGCTGGACCAAGGCCCTAAGCTGCTGCCCACTCCAGCCCCAGCCCAGTTGTCAACTGACTCTTTGACTCTTTCCCTGGCCTCACCTTGAGGTTCCTGTGCACAATCTTGAGTGAGTGCAAGTAGGCCACAGCCTCCAGGACCTGCCGCACCACGTTGCTCGTGTCTCGCTCCGAGTAGTAGCCCTGGTCCAGGATCCAGTCAAACACCTCCCTCCCCGTGGCCCTGAGGGACACCAGCCCCTGAGCCCGGCGTGGGCAGGATCGGGGGTAGGGCAAGAGTACTTGGGCAGGCTGCCTGCACCAGGCAGCTGGCTGGGCAAGGCACAGGGACCTGGAACCCTAAGGGTCCAGAAAGGGGGCTTTCCTTAGATGCAGAGGGTCAGAAAGGTGAAGGCCCTGGGGACTGGGGAATCCTGGGACCCCAGACCCACACTCACAGCTCCAGGAAGATGAAGTACTCTTTGCGGGTCACAAACACATCAACCAGTTGCAGGATATTGGGATGCTTTACCCTGGTGTTAGAGAGAAGAACCAGTACTTAGGGCTGGGTGAACCCCTTGGAGAGGCTCTTGTCACTACAGTTGCCACAGCAGACTAACTGGCCAGAGGCTGGTACTGCCTGAGGCTACATGCCCTCTAAGCCCTTCCCTGCTACCCCACCCTGCCCCCAGGCCTCACACTCACATCTTGAGGATGCCTATCTCGTTCTTGGCTGCCTTCCGCACCTTGCGGCCATCCCGCTTCTGGAACTTCTTGCAGGTGTGCAGCTTGCCTGTTGTCTTGTCCTTGGCCCGGAAGATTTCACAGAACTCCTCACTATAGCCGACAGGCACCCCACTCAGCCCTGGCCTTATAATGGGCTGCACTCTGCTCCCCCTCCCCCAGCCCTTAGTGCCCACCTGCCCACCCACCCACCGTTGCCCAACACTCACGTCTTGATGACCTGTCCCAAATCATATCTGTCAGTCACCTCCGATGGCTGGTTATAGTTCTTCTTGTCGCCCAGAGTTACACACCCAAACGGCATTGCCAGGCTCTAAGCTGCAGGCAGGATGGGGTCTGGCTCAGCTGTACCACTCCCCAGTTCTCCCCATAGCACAGGCGCTGCCTTTAGGAAACCCCAGCCTGGCTCAGGCCAAGCCAGGGGCAGAGACTGCACCAGGAGGGGCTAGAGGTTAGGCTGGCTCTGATCCTACCCTTGCTTTTCTGGCCATACATCCAGCCACTCAGTTTGGCTGCCTGAACTACAATAGCTCCCACCTATGAAAAATGTATTACACTGACATATCAGCAAATGGTTTTGCATTTTATACACTCAAAAAAAGACTTATCAAATAATTTCTTTAAATTTCAGCTGTTTCTCAGATGAAGGGGGCTATCACCACCCATCTACCAGATAGTTACCTCTGAAGGTATGGAGATACCAAGTGCTGGCAAAGATGTGAAGAACACGAGTACTGCTGGTAGAGGGCAACTCTCCCCTTTGGAATACAGTTTGGTAAAACCACTAAAGTCAAACAAACATAGCCTATGAACCAACAATTGCACTCCTAAATATATGCCCTACAGAAATCCATGCATTTATGTATCAGGACACTTGTACAGGAATGCTCATAGTGCCCATATTCATATAATGGCCCAAAACTGGAAACAACCCAAATATCTACCACCAGCAGGATATATTGTGGTATCTCATACAGCAATGGAAATGAAGGAGCCACAGCTATACCTAGCCATGTGGTGAATCTTACAAACGCAGTGTTGAGTGAAAAAAACACAAAAGAATACAAATAGTATGATTCTATTGATAAAGAGTTCAAAAACAGGCAGAACTAACCTGTACTGCTTAGTGATACAAGCATAGTAGTAGAACTATAAAGAAAAGCTAGGAAATAAGCACAGAGAGATAATGGTTCCTTCTAAGAGAAAGGGGGAGGGGATGTGATTGAGTCAGGACACATGGGGGGATTCTGGAGGGCCTTTTTCTGACCCTGAGTGATAGTTACACGGGTGTTTGCTTTACAATAATTTGTAAAAATATACATACACCAAGTTCAAGAGTTCTGACCTCCACACAGACCAACTGTACAAAAAAAAAAGTGCATACAAACTTTGGTCTCATTCCTAGATTTTTGTCATATAAAAATGTTAATAAAACTAGGGCCATCTATACAAGTATTCCAAAGAATATTTGGTGGCTATTAAAAAGAATAAAGTGTGTGGCTGTAGGGCAGTTGTTAAGTGAAAAAGCAAGGAATAGAATGGTGGGTAGATGGTGCTGCTATTTGGGTAAATTTTTTTTTTGGTTTTGGTGGTTGGCTGGTAAGGGGATCTGAGCCCTTGACCTTGGTGTTGTCAACATCATGCTGTAACCAAGTGAGCTAATAAGCCAGTCCCTTGGATAAATTTTTTAAAGTTTATATACTGGTTTACACTCACAAACTCGTCTCTGAAGGACACCAGATGAAATGAGTCCTCTTTGGAGCAAAGAACTGGGTGTTGAAGGGACAGATTTATATCTTTTATTTACTAATTTTCTGTTAGAATTTTTACTATGATTATTTTGATGAATTCAGTAAATATTGCATTCAGGCACAATGCTTAGGGGGTTCCTCAGAGGGTGGAGAGGCAGGAAA